>NC_082600.1:18111942-28111942 GCF_030936135.1 Gavia stellata
AATGGGAGAGGAAAGGATTGTAGTAACTCTGAGCCACGCAGCTCAGGCACTGATAGCAGGAATTTCAGCCATGAGGAAAGATGTCACTGTCTGGAAATTAGGAAAAACAGGTCATAGGATGAAAATTAATCCCCCTCCATCCAGTCTGACCTTCAAAGGGGGGGCACTGATGGTGTTCAGGCCTCCAAACAGGTTGTCCTCTGGACTCAGAGCCTGGCCCCATCCTGGGACGTAAGCCTGCCCATCCCAGAACCTGCAGGTTCATTTTGAAAGGGAAAACCCCCTCTATGTTACCTTCATAAATATTTCTGAGGATGAAATTCATCTGTGAGAAAACTGGTGTGGGCAAAGCTAGCAGCCTGGCTCCCAGACCAAGGACCTGAAGGACATCTGGGACAGGCAAATGGTAACTATGGTTGCAGGTCTGTAGTCCCTGCCACCAGCCCCAAGGGATGTCTGACAGTGTGTGCACAGGGGTGCAGTCAAAGCCCTTGGCATCCCTTCCCGCACCCCAGTGTGCAGGCACTGCAGGCAGCAGCAGGGACATCTCACCCTGGCACTGACCCTCATGCAGCCTCGTCCTGCCCCAGAGCTGAGTTCTCTAAGCTCAGGGAGGGAAGAAGGAGGGAGAATATGGGATTTCTCCCGACTCATGCTGTCCAGTTGTCCCCCTTGCTCTCCCTCCTCAACTCCTTGTTTGAGCCAACACCTCTGCTCCCAGGAGAAGAGCAACCTGGCATTTCCACCAGGAGAAGCTTTGACTCTTCCCCCCACCCTTTTTTTTTCTTTCCTCTTGACAATCTGCTTTGACCTGTGTGACACTCTCTCTTTGCTTTCAATCCCTGATTTTCTGCACTTGGGGACAGACTTTGAGCAGGCACTAAGTGCTGAGGCTGCGCAGAGGCGGCAAGGGGGGGCTGCTGCTACCCCGCAGCCTGCCATTCAGGCAGATGGTGGAGGGAGCCGATATGAATAGCTCCTGTCAGTCTCATAGAGCGAACTTTACAATTGTGCTACGTGTTGGACTGCATGTGACTAATGCCATTCTTCTGCAGGCTGCAGGCAGGACACAGCTGTTTCTTTAAGGAAAATCTTGGTTTTCTGGGCAGAAAAAACCACCCATGGCAATATTGTATCCATGTATCCAATATTACACTCCATAATTAGGCATGATCAAAGCCCATCCTGCCTTTCACTGCCTCTCTTTCTGGTAAATTAGATAACGTTTAAAAACAAGCCTGGCCTTGGTTTAGTCCTTCTGGAGGTTTAAATCCTGCCTCCCCACACAGCAGGTACACACGGAGAAGCAGCAGCGGGGCCAAACAGAGGTTTCTTTACATAATTCTCGAGTAATTAAGTATTTCAAGATCAGTGATGAATTCAGTGCCAAAAGCTAAGCAGAGCCTCTGTTGACAACAAATAGTGCTGCAAAAAGGATTAAAAAAATACAGAAATGAATATGAGCATGTGTAAAGGTGAAGACCTTCTCTTAAAAGCTGCCAAAGAAGAAATGCACAGTGAGGTCTGGAAAGGAGATGAGCCTGGATCTTGAGCCTATGGTACAGACGAGCCATGCCAGACTGGAGAGGTAGTGCTCCTCCTGCCCACATTTTGGTCAGGCTCAACAGGTCAAGCCCTGTTCCCTGCTCCACCTTATTGGACAGGGCTTCTCCACGTGAGTGTTTCTGCAGTGAAATCAGTGCCAAGCTCTCCAACTCAGGTGCAGCCAGAAATACCCCCCCTGTCACTCCTGCACCTCCATTTCGTTAGCAGGGGGCATGTCCCCACCCTGCAGCCCAGCCAGGGCTGCACCTGCAGCCAGGCAGGCCTTGGCAGTGGGGCAAGGTGCAGGCAGCCCCAGGCAGCACTGCCTTGAGCTGGCCCTCTGCAGCGGTCTGGCCATGAGGCTGCAGGTGGGCAGCTAGCTAGCAAGGCACTGGCATGGGGTTATACCCCTAACATTTCCTTACGCCTGCCTCTCTTGTTGCATTTCCAGACACGGCATCTGCCCGCCAGCGCTGCTGAAACACCCCATGGAGTGCGGAGCAGGGCAAGAGCTTTGGTGTGACTGGTGGGTGAGCATCACCCGCAGACCTGCAGGTGCGTTGCCTCAGCACTGAGGGAGTTCAGAGAGGCTGAGCTTTGCTTAAAGTGCCTTTGCCATCCCCGTGGAGGGTGAGGAAGGTGCTGTCTAGGCAAGAAGGGTGTCTTTGATCTCCTTTCTCTCCTTGCATTGATGGGCCACGGGGGCTGTAATATACTGTGTTTCTGTGGCATTGCAGTCCCGGCTTAGACTGTGTTTGCACAGCACAAATTGCCCTCAGACCCACACTTCTTTGAGGCACTTCATATGTAACATTGATATAGAGAATAAAAACTGACCCTAGCTACTATTTTAGTTTCTCTCTGTTGGGAAACAAAGCTAGAAATAACATGGGTCATTATTGTCAAACCAAAAAAAAATCCCTTCTAACCTATAATGACAGCTAGAAATAGCTGATGAACTACATCCCTCTTCATTGACCAGATCTTCAAACTCTCCTGGTGGTCTGCAATATGGGAGCTGCCAGGGAGCTCTTCCAGCCCCAAATGGCCCTTCCGGAGGGATGCTAGGATGAAGGCTCCGTGTCCAGGCTAGCTGGGCTGAATTATCCATGCAGAAAAAACTCTAGAGAGACCTCTAAATCTTCTTTACACTGTCTGTTGTCTTGACTCATAACTTTAGCACTATTCATAGTTCGGGGAATTCAGCCACCTTTGTTGTAGGCAGCAGTTGCTTGAGGAAGTAGCACCAGCTTGTACTGAGTTCAGTGTCATCCCTCCATCCCAGTTTTGGAAATGTCCTTCTCTAAAGTGGTCCTTATGCTTCAGAGGAGTATGGAAAGGTGACGAGGGCTGCAGCTGCTGCTGAGGGCCACTCCACGAACCCCTAAAAGGGTCCCTGGGAGGTGAGTGGCAGGAAATGTGAACAGCACAGTGCATTTGCTGAGCAACCTGGGGACAAGGAGCCTTGCAGGGCCTGCTTTTCTGCAAGGTGGGTGGATGAAGAAACTTCCCTGGGAGAGGCAGTGGTTATCATACGGACTGGAGAAACAGGTGCTTCTCTGCAGTGCTGGCTGCTGCCATCTTCACCGCGCTGACAGTGCCCAAACGCGCACTCTTGTGCTGAGCACCTCAGGGCTGAGCCGGTGTGCCAGGGTCTGCCTCTCAGCATGATGCAGTTGATTCATGGGCTGCGCTAACCCAGCTAGGTGGCCATCGGCTGAGGAAAACGCCTGTCTGCTCCGGGTGTCCATGTGCCTTTCCCGGGGGTGTGCTGATGGCATTTGTACGGCGAAGCCGTGGAGCTGGAGGGGGCAGTACTCATGTCCCGATGAACCAGACGAGGGCAGGATGTGGCTTTTCAGGAAAGGAGGCACTGACTCCCAGCCTGGTTTCACAGCAAGATCCACGCTCCAGCAGCGTAGGCATGGCTGCTGTGCTCTTGAGGCCCCCCGGAGCTGGGGGGCAGGCGGGAGGCTGCCGGCTCGGGGTGACCCCGAGCCCGGGCTCTGCGCGGAGGGGCCGCTAGAGCGCACTGTGGGAGCCCGGCTGGGACCGGCTCCGCTCCCGGCTCGCTCAAGTTTGCGCTGTTTATTTTCCTCTTTGCTACGATCCTCCGAGCGCTGCTCCCTGAGTGGGCAGCAGCAACCAAAGAACCACTATTACTCCGGCCAGAAAAGGCAACGTCAGGGTTTTAATTGTTATTTGCAACAAATCTAAAATTCCCTTACCCTCTTCTCACCCTTTACACCCTGATGCCGGGGTGCATTTGGGAGGCGTTCTCCTGACACAGTACTGCTTCTTAAACGATGCGCAGTAGGAGAAGCCATTGCAGGCAAACAAATGAGGCTCCTGTGTCCAGGAGTCCCTTGCACAAGCACAAGGTTCAAAGATGCCGGAGCAAAAGCCTGAGCAGCCTCAAAAGCTCCCTCAGTTCAATGATGCCTGAGTGTGCTCAGCACCTTCCAGGTGTTCAAGTCCAGCTCTTCGGGACCATTCCTACATTCATAAAGCATCAGGAAGAGTTTCAGAGGAAAATAGGATCTGCAGTACATACTGCAGTGAAGAAATTGAGCAAATCAGAAAGCCAATATTAAGCGAAGCATCAGTGATCACAACCAGTCTCTGCTGGAGCTCGGGTGTTTGCTACAACAGTTCTGGGCTCGTTACCTCCACTGAAGCCAAATTTGAGCTGGACATGGATTTCTACAGGTGCCAAATTAGGTTCCCCAATGAGTTTTCCATTAAAAACACAAGAGCTGGGTACTTGGAGCAGATGAGCACCCTGCTTGTCTGGGATATCACAGTGTTTATGTCCACTGGGATGCTATACGTGGGTGTTGATGGGAGGCAGCAGGGTTTGGTATGTAGAAGAAGGAAGAATGTAAAGGATTTAGAACAGAAGACGAATATGCTGAAATTTAAAAAAAAGAAGAATGTTTATTGGCCCTAACACAGTCTCTTCAATGATCTTCTGCAGAGAGAATGCTAATAAAGAAACAAAATTAATATTTTATTTGTTTATGACAAATAGCAGTAAGAATATATTGTCTAACTTGGGTGGCCAAACCAATTTTTGCAAGTCTGATGCCAAGTCTATCATTTGTCTTCTTTTCTTTCTGCCCCTGGTGGATCTGGTATATAAGAAAGTCTGTCACTGTTGCACAAGCTAGATCTGTGCATCAAGCTGCCAGGCACGTGCAGAGCTCCACATGAAAGACAGTGGTATTGGGGAGCCTGGTCTGATCCATCATGGGGACCACAGAAATTTATCCAGATAGATGATGCTCTAAAGTAGCACTTCACTCACAAAATTCTATAATCAGTGGCTTATGGTGAATGAGAAGTATTTGTAGCTATTTCTAGTAGTAGCTTGTATGTCTATTACTTGCAGTGTGATTTGCACCTTAGTGATGAAATCTAATAGGCTTTTATATCTGATGAGGCTTTTATATCTGAGGAGGCTTTTGTACCTAAAATACTTAGTCAGAATTTGTATTATTATTTTCTTCGTGAAGTATATTGTGGAGCTGGGCTGCAAGGACAGCAGAGAGTGGTACAAGCGATACTTTGGCTCAGCTTTGGCAATCCTCAACTTGGGGATTGCTGTTTGTTCTAGCACAGAGGGATGACACAAAGTAAACTAGAAGAGATCAGTGGCTTACCAGTTTGCCAGCCTGGCTGAAGTAAAAATCTGCATCTGCTTATCAGAGAAAGTTCTGTAGACCGTAGAGCTGTCTGCACTGAAAGTAAATGGGAGAAGGGTGGGTCAAAACGCAGTTTGCTGTCCTGCTAGGAGTCTGCTTCTCACCTACAAGAAGAGGTATAACCATAGATGTGTGTTGCTACAGATCCCAGTTCAGGGGAACACATGAGCACAAGCTTATGTACAACTCTACAGATGTCAACACAGACTTACTCAGACAGACTCTACTAAATTAACATTTGACTAGCAGCAGTCAGTTCCCCCTATCCCCCTTCTTTTGGACAACAGTTCTCAGAAAGACCTTACTCTGCTGTGTCACATGCTCAACAGAATGCTAATTCCAGCACTCCAGGTTTACAACGCAATATATTTAAAACAGTTCTCCAGTTGTAACTGATAGAACTTACATTTTGGATACTGAAGGAGTCCCCAGGCCTGAGCTGGTGGAGAAATCACCCTCAGTCTAAAAGCTTAACCTAGGTGTGCAGGGCCCTTCTTTTAGGAATTAGGTTTGCTGGAAGATGCAAAAGGTTAACATTTTCTGATAAATAAGTCATTACACCTGCGTTATTCCCAGAGCTGGAGCTTTGATGGTGAGGTAGAACATCTTTGGTCAAAGAGAAGCATAGATAGCCTCTGGAAAGCAGACCCCCTTGGATAAATTGACCTGGATCAAACCACAAGGATGAGATGGATTCAACTAAGTGTGCTAAAAGAGCTCAAATATGAAATTGCTGAGCTACCAATGCAGAGCTTATACCAGCCTCCACCCCAAGGAACAAAGCTGAGTAATGTGATGGCTAATTGTATGAATAACAGAATAAATAAAGTAACATTTCCTCTGGACTGGAGGTAGATTTACTGGAGGAGTGCCCTAAGGGCTTATGCTGGGTTTGGTGCTGTTCACCATCTCTGTATGGGGCATGTCAAAGTGGGTGAATACTGGCGAAGTTTGCAGATGATAGAAAATTATTCATAATAATCAAAGCTAAAGCTGATTGTTGCAGAAGGATCTTATAATACCAACTGACAGTGAAGTGCCAGATGAAATTCAGTATTGACAAGTGCAAAGGCACTTAGGGAAAAAATAACTCTACTTATACATCTGTGGTGATGGGCTTTAGATAGCAACACTCAAGAAAGATCTTGGGTAACTGAAATTAAGGTATGAGGTTTCTGAAAACATCACTTATTGCCCTGCAACAGTCAGAAGGCAAATTGAATAGTAGGAATTGCTGAATGAGAGAACACAATAAAATAGAACAGAAAACAGGATTACAGCACTGAGCTAATAACTTTAGAAAAGATACAGAACAGGTAGCAAGGATGATCAGAATTTTGGAACAGTTTCTTTTTGAGGAAAGAGTAAATTAGACCTTTTCAGTTTGGAAGGAAAACTACCTGAGGGGACTTGATATAAGTGTATAAAATCACCAATGGCATGGAGAAGGTAAAGAGGACAAGGTTAATTTGTGTTTCTCCAATGCAAGAGTTAGGGGTAAGGAATTATCATCCAGTAGGTGTAAACCATAAGGAAGGAATTTTCCACATGCTGCATTAAACCATGGAATTTGTTGCCAAAGTATAAATGAGTTTAAAAAAGACTCAGTCTAAGTCATGCCATATAGGACCATTATTAACCTGAAAAATCCCCCTTCAACCTGTAGCTCAGGGACTCCTGAAACTGTCGGTTGTCAAAAGCCAGAAGAGGATACCAGGTACAGATCTCTGTGTACTTCCCCTGCCCTTGTGTCCTTCCTTAAATTTCCACATAGGCTGTCATCTCAGGTGGGATGCTGGACTAGAGATACCTTTCATCTTATTCACTAGAGCATTTGTTATCCGAAGGAATGGGAAAATATATCCTGGGTATGATTGTGCAGTGTGAGGCAAGGAAAGGATGTACTGGGACTGTATGAAAAATAAAGTCCCATTTCTTTCCACCTACTATTTACAAGTTTGTTTGGGGCTAGTCCGCATTCATAGCAATTTTGTTTTGATGCTTATAAAAGGAAGTCTGCAACTCACAAAGATTTACATATGATGCTTTTTTAGAAGAAAGATGAGGTTCCTCTAAATGGAGCTAACATAATTCAAAGTGTCACCCATCATGAAAAAATATGTTATTTTTTTGAGAACGTTTTATTTCTGTTGCTGTTGTACTATGGTATCAGCCACAGCATTTTTTCTTACACCAGAATATATGGTACTGAGCCCATCAAAACAAAAGTCCCAGTCCAGTTCTGAAAACAGCCACACGCCTGCTTACCTCTGAAGCCTCTCTCCAGTGTGTCTGGCTATTCATTTTGGTACATGTGAGTGTGTATGTGCTTGCAGATTTGGGGCCCAGGAGAAAATTCAAGCCACAGAGAAAGACATAAAACTACATTCTTTCTTGTTTGCTTTGTTGCAGACCCCATCAAGGGTTCAAATGCACTAGTTCAGTCGCACAGTGTCTGCATCCAGGGCTGACTATGGGGTCTAACATTAGTAAAGTAGGCAGTTGCTGAGGGCGGCTCACAGCTGGCAGCAGCCAGATGTGGGCCTGGCAGCAGGAGCAGCCAAGCTCCATGTTCATGGGGCAGCACAAATTCAATTTTGCTCAACTTGCTGCTGAGTCTCAAGCTGCTCTGCCTAGTTTGCAAACACCGGGGAGGCATGTTCCTGCTGGAGCTAAAAAGCACTGAGATGGGGCTGTTTCTGCTGTCCCATTTTATCCACACAGATTTCATGACCACATTTGAGGACACATTTGATACACAGACAAAAGATTTTGAGATTTCCCAGGAGCGAGGCAAATATACATCCTCAGCCCCATGAGCCTTCAGATACTGCAATGAAGTGTTTGGTGGGAAAACTTCGGTTGCTTTCTGCTCCAGACAGCTCAGCTTTGATAAATGCAGCAGGATTGATCTGTGCTGTGTGTCCCTTAACTGAGTTACGATGTATAATCCTCCCTGGAACAGAACATTTACATTTCACTGACCTAGTTGAAAAAATGTATTAATTTTAATTTATGTAAAATTCTCCCAATAGAAGAGTGAGAGGAGAGAGGCGATGTCTTACTTGCAGTCCTTGCCTGCTTGGAGCTAGAAGTGAAGTCCAACTTTTTAATCAGGATTTTTGAAAATGCTGAAGCATTTCAATGGGTGGCTTGTTCATGTAAATGCAGATACAGCTTTATTACCTCCCATTTTAGCTCACAGGGTCATGAATAAAAAATGCGCCATCAACCTGCCTCCTCTTCACTGAGGGGTGCCTCTCCTCCTCTGGGGACCCTGGGGCAGTGGGGCACCAGGGGCAGTTTGACACAAGAAAGAAAGCAAAGGCTTCACCCAGACACCTAATTTCAACTCCCCCTTATTGCACATCTCCATGGAGGTGGATCCCATAGCACAGGGATTGAGGAACTTCGCTGTTGAGGGAGGAGGTTAATGGTGCACCTTCCTACATCAGCTGACCTGAAGAGCCCAGACAGCGTGGTTAGCCCACAGCCCAGCCCCAGTGCTGCAGTGCCCACAGAGGAAAAATGGACATGTTTGTGAGAGTTGGTTGTGTAGCCATAAGTTTGGCTGCAGGGTCACTTCATCTATCTCAATAAGTCAAACACCACAGGTACATTTACAAAAGGGACTGAGTGGAGGGTGGTTTTGTATTGCTTCAATGTGGAAAAAGAGCTGGAAAGATGTCTCATGTTTGAATTTCCTTTAGTAAGAATTACTTGTGGGGTCTTGACTCAGCAATGTTGTTCCTACTCCAGCCAGCCAGCCCTTTTTCCACATAGGAGGTTGTCAGTGGAAGGAAGCGGTAGGAGCCATTATTATTTGCTTGGCAGGGTCTTTGGCTGCTACCAACATTACTGTAGCCAGTGGGAAATAAAGCCAATTCAGGAGCTTTTTGTACCAAAATGGCCTAGGATCAAGGGAGAACAATGATGTCCAAGTCATCTTTTCCTTCCTTTCTGAACTACTGCATAAAGAGTAAATTTGGGGCAGGTGAGCACAGGGTCCTTTATCCCCGGAGGCTCAAACCCAGCCTGCCTTACTCATGCTGGCAGCCCAGCTGTGGCCAAGGGGACTCCTCTTTCCCTGCCCAAGCAGGAGCTCCACGAGCCTGAGCAATACCACAGCCATCCACAGGAGCCTGTATGCGACCTGAGTGAGACACTCACTGATTTAGGGAGATGTTTGGATCCAGGGTCTGCCATAAGCCCTGATCCTATAGCAGCAACATCAAACGCAGCCTATGCTCACACAGCGCTGCTGCATAGCATGTTGTCTTATGCAGTCTTTGGCAAAAGTTGCCATGTAAACACAGGAACCAGAACTTGAGCAAGCAAGAGAAAAAAAATAAAAATAGAGGTATCTATCTGCATACAGCAACTATGTAACTCTAACATCTCCATATCATGTAGTGCCCCTGCTGTTTACAGTCTTACACCTTTCTCTGGTTCAAAATCATCATCTCTGTTATAACCCCAGGAATGAGAAAGACTTCCTCTGCAGGTGCAAGTAAGCATCTATGCCTAATGGAGATATCTCAGGGATGAATTTGATCACCAATGTGTAAGGGTAAGAGCCACCGTGCTTTCAGGAGGCCCCTGCCCACCTGACATGGTATTTTTTCTTGGTTGCTGGTATCTTTAGCTTACTGTAAAGCTCATTTTAGATGGAAAGTACTGTAGATATTTTGCTCATTACCAATGGAAATGTTCTCAGTAAGGCTCTGAATGTGGTTATCTCCAGCTGAATGTGTTATCTCCAGGACACGTTCTTATTGCTGAAGAAAGGCAATCCCTACTCTAGACTGCAGGTGCTCAGAGAGATATAGTATCATAAAATGCAGAGAGTGATTTGTGGCAATAGCAATTTTTTTCTTTTTTCCCAGCCAAAAAACAGTCATTTTGCACTCTACCTTATGCAACATGAAAAAGCTATTATGGAAAGTAACCTTTCCCTGTTTTCTAATAAATGGATACTAGCAACATCAGTGGTACAGTATAAGGCAGATATAAATAATGAAAGGCAAGGAAAGCAGGAGGAATATTGTCCACAAAAGGAAGTAGCCCATCAGCTCCCAGAACATTTCCAAAGATTTATTTGGTAATGAAACCAGCAATATTCGTTTCAAACATTAGAACCCAGTTGTCAGCTTTTCAGCCTTGATAACTCATAAGCTGTCAGATCTCCTTCCAAACACACACACCCCCTTACAAACTCATCTTTTTCTGCAGCTGGACTTTGGCAGAATCTTAAAACAAATGTTTCGAGAGAGAGAAATGGCTATGCGGTGATATAGCTTTTGCTAAAAAGATAGAAAAGAGAAATAAATAAGTAATATCAATGAATCAATGTGTATCTCTCTATAAATTTTAAGATTTGGAGGACTCTGGCAGAACAAAGGGAATTTTATTAACCATTCCTCCAGGTATGGAAGTGTTGACAAGAGACCTGAGTTGATTGCTAGCATGAGTAGCCAAGGCTTGGTAAAAACAGTCTGCAGGTGGAAATATTCTTTCAGCAGAATCTTTATTTTCCATAGAATTTCTCATGATCTTCAGGAATTTGATTTACTCATACTTTGTAAGGATTTGTTATTTTTAACCTAGTTTGTTTTCAGAATCAACAACACATTAAAGACTGTCATTCTGCAATGCCACTCTAAGGGCAAAGCTGACAAAAGAATTTCTGACAGAGAAGATTGTTCCAAGACCTAGTGGCCTTCTGTGATGGAGTGATTACATCAGTGGACAAGGGAAGAGCTACGGATGCCACCTATCTGCACTTCTGTAAGGCCTTTGACACGGTCCACCACAACATCCTTTCTCTAAATCAGAGACATATGGATTTGGTGGATGAGGAATTGGTTGGATGGTCACATCCAGAGGGTAGTAGTCAACAGCTCAATGTCCAGATGGAAGCTGGTGACAAGTGGTGTCCCTCAGGGGTCCATACTGGGACCAGTACTGTTTAATATCTTCATCAGTGACATGGACAGTGGGATCAAGTGCACCCTCAGCAAGTTTGCAGGAAACACCAAAATGAGTGCTGAGGGTTGACACACCTGAAGAAAGGCTGAGAGAGTTGGGGTTGTTCAGCCTGGAGAAGAGAAGGCTCCGGGGAGAACTTATTGCAGCTTTTCAGTACTTAAAGGGGGCTTATAAGAAAGATGGGGACAAACTTTTTAGCAGGGCCTGTTGCGATAGGACAAGGGGATAATGGTTTTAAACTAAAAGAAGGTAGATTCAGATTAGATATAGGAAGAGCTTTTTTACGATGAAGGTGGTGAAACACCGGAACAGGTTGCCCAGAGAGGTGGTAGATGCCCCATCCCTGGAAACATTCAAGGTCAGGTTGGATGGGGCTCTGCTAGTTGAAGATGTCCCTGCTCATTGCAAGGGGGTTGGACTACATGACCTTTAAAGGTCCCTTCCAACACAAACTATTCTATGATTATATGATTTTGAACACACCTGGTATTTTGTGCAATCTAGTGGCCATCTCATCCAGACACTTGCTAAGAAAAGAGGCACGGATACCTGAGTGTCCCACCTCTGTCACCAGGCAGGATTGCTTCAAATAGGGGTGGCCCAGTGTGCCAGACCCTGGACCAGAGCCTGTTCCCTGTGCAGGGTCTCTACCGGTGCAAGCAACTCGACATACCAAACTGGGGATGCTGCTAAATGTGTTTTGAGGAAAGAAGTGATAGATCCATCACGAGTCTGGCAAGGCTTATTATATCAGCTAAATTGGCTTACAAGCATGATGTGATCCCAGAATATCCAGGAACAGAGCTGTCTCTGAACAGCTTTTGTTGTTTAACTTTTGTGTGCCACCTTTAGGACAGGCTCGGTTGAATACTACCAAGGATTTCTGGCATGGTAGGCTCGCTGGCTTGATGCAGATGCATTAGTCTCTTCCTTCTCTTCTTGCTATTTCTTTAGTTCATATTTATGCAAGCACACTGGTCAGAAACTCCTTGAGACTAAAATAAAGCTCCTTTTCTTTCTAACAATTACTCATTAATTGTCCGGTTACGATTTCCTGGACAATTTAGGTAACCCAAGTTGCAGCTAATGGGTTAATTCATTTTATGTCAGTTCAGCTAGGTCACATTGTGTCATTTTTGCTTCTTGATTGGGTGAATGAAACCTTTAAAATGGGATATAGCAAGTAATGAATACCCTGTTCATACAGTAGAGTAATTCTTGGTATTGTGTGTGACTGACTATGCAAACAAGATTACATCCAGGCCAGTGCAGCCAGCCACCACGGGGTGAATGCAGCATGCCAGCTGCACAGGGAATAAGTGGAGTTTGAAAATGTCATTGCAGACCTGGTCCAAATGCTCTGAATGAAACATCCCTCTTTTGCAAAGCTTTTGTAGGAAAATAAAATAACTGGCCCTACAAAATGATCAGCACTATTATCTGCTTTTTTACTTAACAGTGACTTTTTAAAACCTTTTAATCACCTATTGTCACCACTGGAGTGAGTCTAATTTTGTTATCTGAACTCCTTTCCCAGGAACAGCTGCTACCAAAAAATGAGTAAAAATAAAGAAAAACACAGGCACATGCTGATCCAATAAAATTGAACAAATTCAGAAGTTTTTTTCCTAAAATTCCTTTTGTATTTTAACACACAAGTGTGCCCATCAACCACTCAGCATTATTTTTGCAACTGTAGTACACAGAAGCCTTAACATACCAGGACCTCATTGTCCTTTGTTTTAGCCTTCTGTACAGGCTGAGCTTCAGTCATGAAAAGCTATTTCTCCAATAATTATAAAGGAGGAGGTGGAATTTTCTAGAAATATCTGAAAAAGTAACTAGTGTATGGAACAGGCACATGGATGAATCCAGTCGCGTTTGGGGTTTTTCACAAATATTTACAAACACTGTTTGCAGTGTGCACGCAGCCCTAATCACCAGTACAAAAGCTGTATCAGCCTCGTGTTTAGCAACTGTGGTGAGCATTAAGAGTCTGAATGCTTGTTGGCTCTGGAGAGATTGCTTGGTAGTGGGAATATTGATTTGCAGGCAGAAGATTTAGATAATCCTTTTCCAGGAAGGCTTGTAGAAAAAATAAATTCTGATTGCTGTGTATTTGACACAAAAGAAGGCTGCACTTTGTTTAGCTGCATCTGCATTTTACACATAAGAAGCTGAATAGGTTTCCCTTAAGAACAGCCATTTGCCAGACTTCACACTGTTCTGCTTCAGGCAGATGGAATCAAGGCAAAAGGGTGTCGAAATTCATTTTATCGGTGAAACTGATACAGTTGGAAAAAGCAGGTAAGCTTTTGAACACACAGATCATTCTTTAGGTCTGGAACAGGCATCAAGCTTCAAGCTGAATTTAATTTAGTTACAATAATTGATAAAACAACGGTGCTGACTGATTACATGCAAAGGCTGGTTGGTACCCATGGAGCAGGTGAATGGAGCAAAAGGAGAACGCCATGAAGTCCTGCAGCCCAGAGACTAACAGCTACCCCCAAGCAGCTTTGTGAGGGGGAGAGAGGAGATTATTATATACCACAAAACTGATGTCTTTGCTGAGATGGTAATACCTAGTCTCCAGCAGAGATGTGATTTGTTTAGGTAGGTGAGCTAACCTGTTGAGTACACATTATCTGCCAGTGACGAGGAAAATGGAACAGGTCCTTCACAGTCTTATATCAAGCAGATTATATTAAGTGCATCTGGTGAATGAAATACATCCAAGCTGTGTGACATGCCTCTCAAATGCTGAGATATTTATTCAAAACAAGATTGTGGGGCAGAATGAAAGACTGAAAGGTTAGGGGCTTGCTATAAAGTTAACACAATAAGCTTCCAGTGAATTCAGCTGTCTGTCTCTGTGTCCCAGGCCCTTCAATGCTGTTGGCCATTAGTGAGCCTCTTTTAGCTTGGGATGAGTTGCTAGAAAGGCTTCAACTGCTTTGGGTCAGGGCTCCAGGTCCCTCCTCCTGATCTTCCTCTGCTCTCTTGCACCAGGACTGCTTTCTCTATGGGTCCTTCTTCTTCTTTGCATTTTCCTCTGTCATAGATTGATATTATTTCTATCATCATCTCGCTAACAGCTCTTATTTAGAAGTAGAGGAAAGTAGGATCTCTCACCCTTATGTTTATTTTGCTAATGGGAATTATCCAAATAGAAAATGAGCACAAGCAACACTCATTTACCATGAAAAAAGCAAGCTGGAAAGCATCAGAGAGATGCAATGAATGAACTCCTCTTGCTAATGGCTGACTGGCCTTGTTATTAATATAGATATAATGATGTTAAGCTTCTCTATTAAGTCAGCAGAGCGGGGCTATTGGTTACACTTCATTTCTAAGAAACAGGCTCATTTTTCAATCATATTGTAATTCACGGTGTCTTTAAGTGCCTGGAAAATGCAAGAAGTTTAAGAACATCATCTCACTGAGGATGCTGCAAAGTTTCACTCAAACAAAAAACTACAGAAAGACCACATTCACTGGCTTGTGATTCACTTCTTCCCTGTTCCCAGATGAAGGGAAGAAAGTGATTACACCCATGCAGATTGGGAACCAAAGTTCATAACAGAGAATACTGAAACTAAGCAAAGATCATGCTGAAAACAGGATGAAAACCAGCTGCCAGAGCTCTCCAAACACTGAGTTATTTGGATGTGCTCAGCAGTCATATACTGGTGTGCAGCTGCAATTTTGGAGTGCCTGGTGAGGTGAGGTGAAAGGTGTTAGAGCATCTTTATCTCTTCCTCATGCCTCTGTGCCCCTGGTGCAAGCACTGGGACCATTTTCAGTCCCTACCCGTTGCTGGGGCATAGACCTGCTGGAGGCTGTCCTGGGGCTGCTGCCCATCGAGGGGGAGCAGAGGGTAGCACCCTCAGGTCCCCTGAGTTTCTGGGTGTGCTGTGAAATAGCATTACCCCAAGGATGCTGTTGGACAGTGAAGAAAGCAAAATGCAGCCCATGCTGTTTGGACCTGGCTCACTATACATACACACTGTACATATCTGAGCGTCCAGCCTTGCCCAGGTCTCTGAAGCATGTATTGCCTTCCTCTGCTCTGCACACAGCTGCAGGGGGCTGGCTTTCAGGTACAGCCTGTCTCATGAGGCCCCTTCCCTCCGCAGAGTCTTCTTCCCTCTCGGTGTCCTTGTTTTCATCTGTTCAGTTTAGTGAGGTTTTGATGTGTAGGAGCTGGGAGTCCCAGGGGTCACTGTATTCTCTCGGTTGGAAATCTTGTGTGAAGGAGACGGTTAATGGTTGCCCAGGAGGGTGAAGCGTGACAGCAGAGGGAAGAGTTGGCTCCGACTTAAGCAGTGAAGACAAATGTAATGGTTGTTGGCAAGAAGAGAGTGTTTCCCTTGCCAGCATCCTCCCTTTGCCATTGCCTGGGGGCACCAGACCACACACGAGGCCTTGCTGGGCCTCCTCAGACCTCTTGGGTCTGTGTGTTACTGGGGTGTTAAGGGTTGCCTTCCTTTCACTATTGCTGGTGGAGGAGCCTGGCCCAGATCCTCACAGCTACTGCCTTACTCTCATTTAATTTCGGTAGCCATAGCTTCCCACGTACTTTTCCCCTTTTCTCTCAGCTGAAACACACAGCATGCTAAACTGCCACAAACCCCTTGGTGCCTTTGGGGTCCCAGGACCTAGGGCAACCACCAGAAAGACTTCTGCCTCTCCTGACTCTTGCGATACCAGTTCACCTCTCCTTCATGCAGCAAAAGCAATGTCCTGTCCTGCTGCCCTTTGGCTACTTTGGGGACCTTCATCTGTCAAAGCTAAAACACTTGTAGAAGTGCTCTGGTCATGGGTTGCCATATTTTCGAACAGGAAATCCCTGTTGCTGTCTGGTTATCATGGGTAATCTGTTTCAAATCAACCTAAGGTAAACCACAAATAAAACAGTTTATTCACAGCCTCAAAACACACAACAAATTTACAATGCTTGTAAAAGATGTCGGTGAAGAAGATAAAGTTAACTTCCTACCTGATTTAGTTAATATTAAATCAAGAAGGTCTCTTTTTCTAGTATCAGTCTAGAGATATCAACCAATCTCTAATACCGATCATCCCGGCAAGGTGGTCTGAAGGGACAATACCCCTATGGCTGCCTCCTGCCCGAGCCTGAGCCCTTTGCCACCCTCTCCCAGACGCTGCAGCTGTTTGGCCACGGTACAGTTGTGAGATGACACACCAGAGAGCAGCCAGCGGCAGAATGCACAGCAAGGGCAGCTGCTCTGCAGCCCAAATAGGAACATTTTCAGGGCAACTTGCACGTTTCCACAGCTCAGCATTTATATTTTAACACTTGGGGCTCTTAGAAATATTGCAGATTAACTGTGGCAGCTTGAAGTGACAGAAAATGGATATAAGCAGGAAAGATTATTAGGAATATGATCTGTGGGCTAAGTCAGGGCTTGCACCAGCGCTTCAGTTTGGCCTCAGTCCGATGTGACAGAAGTTCGCGGCTGCCAGTCAGTCCCCAGTCTCAGCTTGGGCCAGAGGAGGCTGCTCAGATGCAGACCCCAGGGCGATTTAGGTCAGGAGAGCTAGCAATCTCCAAGCTCTCCCTATTGCACATTGGATTGTCCATTTGGAATCTATTTGGATTTGGATTTTCTTTCTGCACAGCTTCAGGCAACAGCATTGGGGCAGGACAAGCTCTCGGCTGGATGCAGGCTGCAGTGGCTCCAGCACTAGACCCCAGACCTGGCCGCCATGGACCCTGCCCAGCTCCCAGCCCATACCCTAGCAGCCTGCGCTCCTTGGGGAGGGAAAAAGCGTGTGGGGTAGGGAAACCACTCACACTTCACACATGGGAAGCAGCTGTGTGAGATCAGTTCATCCATGTGAAATTCAGGTCCCTGTAATGCTGCCAAGGTCAGGGAGACCTGCCTGGCTGCCTTGAGCTGAGCAAGGGATGGTCAGGTAAATGAAAGCTGCCTCGGGGCACGACTGAGTGCTGCACCTGCTCTTTGCAAGATATAAAACAATACTAATAATACAACTAATAATACACGAGGAGACAGTATGTGCTTTCTCTTGCTGAAACAGATCCGCCTGGTTTTCTTCTTGTGAGGTCCCTGATGTGTGGCTGCACATCGCCTGCTCCTCCAAGACACACGCCAGCCCCTGAGAGAGGAAAAGTTGCTTTTACCTCCCAGCCAGGAAACAGCAAAGGTCTATTCCCCAGTTCCCACTGGGATAAACCCTCTTCTAAGGGCCCTACTGGAGGTGCTGAGCAATAGGGAATAAGCCCCCTTGGAAACAGGGAATGGTCCCATGGTGGTAAGGAAAGAGTGAGCTCCAGTGGTTGAGCTGAGCTGCTCTGTGGAAGGTCCCAGCACTCAGAGTCCGAGGAGCAGAAAACAACCACCTTTTCTCTAATTCCCTTTTTCTGAGTCTCCTGAGCCCCACCCCAGTTGCACAAGTAAGCTTCATCCTTATGCTTACCCCTATCTTTCCAAGACAGCCAAGTCCCTTCTAAAGCTAAAGCTGTGGTTACTCCCCCACAATGCAGGAGGAAGACTGAACTTTGAGAAACTGTTGGACAAGCTGAGAGTTTAAACTTGAAGTTGATCCAGTTGCACAGCATGTCCATCAAGTACTTATTCTTTGCAAACATCCACTGCAAGTAGAAAAATTAAATATCTGCTCTACACTATTTGGGACACCCAAGTGGTGGGTCTTCATCAACACTTGGCTGCTGATCAAAGGCGGTTCAGTTTCTCTCTGACTCTTTCTTGCTGGCTTTGTATTGCTCCAGTGAGACGGCTCAGCTCCTGCCAGTACAGCAGTAGTGATTTACTGCTCACATTGTGCGTAGGGACAGGCCCTGAGGTATGTCCCTTATTCCCCCATCTCTTGGTCTTTCATCCCCAGTGACTTGCACTACACTGCAGACATGAGCATGCCTTTGCCTGGTGTCCAGCCCAGTGGGACTTATGGTAAGAGACCTGGTCCCAGGTGGTGGGGGCTGTTGGTCAGCCAGTGATCCCCTTTCATTTGGGGGTGTGGGGTTGTCTGTGATAACACTGAGCATCTTTGACACTCTCAGAGCAAAGCACTGGCTGCAGAGAACAGCCAGCAACATTTCACCTCCCTGGTTAGAAAGAAGCAGCCTTTTGAATTTGAGAGTGACTGATATTCATGACCTTTTCCTCTTAGAAGTGAAGAACTGTCTTTAAAACACACTCTGCTTGCATGTGGGGATGTGCAGTGAGCTGAGCTGCTCTTGAAAATAGGACTTGAAAGGACTTCACATCTCAGGGTTTTGGTCTGGGACCAAGAACTTTCCGTGGGAAGGGAGGGGAGTTGGGGGTTTGCTCATTCAGGGTCAGAAATAATATGTGAGGGATCATGGGGAAGCAGTTGCACTTTCCATCTTGTTTGGCTGTGAGGAGCAAGAGCTGGACCCCCAACTCCAGGGCACCCTGGTGATGACAGGAGGGATGGGTGGCTGGAGGAGACCTTCCAGAGCCCGAGTGCAGGTCCCATCTCCCACCACAGGACCACAATGCAGGACCTGCCCTGGTGCCAGCTGGGCAGCAATAGCACATAGCTCGTTCCCTTCCCAGTGTGCCTTGTGCTGGCATTTTGTGGTGGGAAATGTTTCACCCTCTGGGAGGGTTTGAGAGCTAACGCTGCCACCAGCTCATCTTGCTAATAGACTGAAACACCCATAGCTGCCATGAGGGTTTGGAAAGCTGAAGCCACATTTTGCAGATCCAGCAAACTGTTGCGGTCTGCAACCTGTGCCCTGCATGAGACAGAGGAGGAACTTGCATGCCAGGTGTGGGGGAAGAAAATGCTTCCTTAGGACAGATGAAAAATCAGATGAAGATACAAGTTGTCTCTGTACACAAGCTTACAAAGACAAAATGCACAACTGAGCAAGGGGGTGGAGATATTTTAATGACAGCTACAGGGCTCTTCCTTAGTTTCCTACATACCTGTAAGTAAACAAAGATCCAACAGACTTGGGTCTGATTCTGGTTCCTTGCAGGAAATAGCAATGCCAGGCTTGTTGCCTGCAGCCTTATCAAAAATCAGAGCAAGATAAAAATCTCTATTAAATTATTTAAAAAACAAACAAAAAATAAAATCAAGGAGTCAGAAAAGATGATCATAGCAATTTTATGATCATAGTGAACCTTTTAAGCTTCAAAATTATGATGCTATAGAAAGGTTATTATTTTCTGTGCAACATAAAAATGTCTGCTCATTGCTACAGCATTATTATAATCATTATCACTAGTAATGCCTAAACGAAGGCAGAGCTTGTTTCCTGTCTACATTGTGGAAGGGAAGTCCTGAGAATTGCAGACCCGCAGCTGAGAGTTAAATTAGACTGAAGATATTTTTACAGCTTTTGGCTTCTTCTACTGTACCTCCTTTTGCATGGATGCTCTTTACAAGCTGGAGCTCTGCAGCTGTAAGTAGGCACTGGGAAATATCCAAGGAAACTTTCTCAAATACACGCATTAGCAACTAGTCCTGAGGCTCATCTGAGGCTGTTGTACCTACTTAGGCAGTGTTTGAAGAGCTTTCAGATCATAATGAATTCAGGCACCCTACTTCATTTAAATACACTGAGACGCCATTTTTCAGTGCATAATCCTGAACTCTACCATTTTGTTTTACACATCAAACAGGAAGGTATTTGGGATCAGTCTGACCCCATTCACACTGCCATTATGAGAGAATAAAAAATCCTACTTCAATGAACTCATGCAGGGGTGACACCTCAGGATGGACTGTTTGGTGCAGTGAGCAGCATCCAAGGGATCAATCCCTGGACCCTGGAGCCCAGCCAGGCTGGGGGGGAGCACAGCAGAGGGGCAGCGTATGGCTCTGCCTGTGAGCCCCCCCCCAGTCTGTGCCGCAGCTCCCCAAGGGTCCCAGCCCTGCAGCAGGGCAGAGTGCTTTCTGAGCTGCGTCTCTCACTCCCTTCGTTCATCCATCCACCAACCTTATGCAAACAGAGGAAGGGATGACAGACTGTTTAGTGCAGATAATATAGATAATATAAGGGCTTTTCAGAAGATG
The DNA here is from genome assembly GCF_030936135.1 of Gavia stellata. Taxonomy (NCBI): domain Eukaryota; kingdom Metazoa; phylum Chordata; class Aves; order Gaviiformes; family Gaviidae; genus Gavia; species Gavia stellata. Next base: position 18,132,243 of record NC_082600.1, read on the forward strand.
GGGGGTGGGAGGAGGACTTTTGCAAGCATGGAGGAGGGTGTGTGTATTGATAGACACATCAGTTGCTGAGATTCGCACCAAATAATGGCTCTTACTTCCAACAGGCTTCCCATACGGCTACTTTTTAATGTAAATAAGTCTTCCAGCTCCATCACCTCCTTGTCCCAGTGGTGGACCTTAACATGCCCCCATACAGCTTTTGGGCACACACTGCTCTGTGGCTTACATGGCAAGAAAACTGTCCCTGCCTGTGCAGAAGAGCCTTACGTGAAGGCAGAAAGTTGCACACTATATACCCATTCTGTGCTTACTTATACCTAGACCTAAGTTTTTTATCTCCCTTTAGTTAATACAAGGACACCTCCACAAGCATGGGGTGATGCACACTCCCAGCTTGCTATACAGGACTCTCTGTGATATAAAACTTACCTCCTCCATGGCAGCCTATAAAGGTGCATGGAGTTTCCTGTAATGCCAGTGGCAGAGGCTTGGTTTGGCGGAAGAAGCTCTGACCACTAGTTATATGATCCCAGAGATCTTCCCTCCTTCCTTTACATCTAAACCTGGCCCAATCCAAACCTCTCCCCAGTAAGGAAAGTACTAAAAAATGAAAGAAACACAGGGAGAAGAGATACCTGGTCCAGAGGAGTTGCAGATGACTATGGTGTATGAGAGCAGAGAGCTGTCTGCAGATGCAGAATGAGTCCTGGACTGGCCTAACACTGCTCCCATCACTGGCAGGGAGCGGTGGGGGTTGATGGCACCTAGTCCACCCTCAGTCGCAGGTGCCAAGTTGCCTACCTCCAAAACGCTTTTGATGCTCAAAGTGCCCCTCACCAGACCTTACTGCTGTGGCAACTGCAGGCACTTCAGACCCACTATTGCCTCTTCACATCTGCCGTGGCTGCTCCAGTAGGCCAGCACACCCCAGCCCATGGCCACCTCCTCTCCAGGACCCTGTCTCCAGCGTGCTAGCTCGGCTCCTGCCTCGGCCAGGCTTGCCAGTCTCCAGTCTGGGGTCACAAGCTCTGTTCTGGGTTGCTTCAGAAAAGGGAGAAGGGTGAACGCCTGCTGCAGGCTGTGCCAGAGGTACGTGACCAGGTCCAGCAGGCACCTCGCTCCCTTTTTGTGGCCCTCCCTGTGCAGCAGCTAATCCACAATGTAGATAAAGTAGTTGTGGGTGATGGAGAGCTGACAGTACTGCCCTCTCCTGTGGCAGAGGAATCGTGAATGGTGAACTGGCTGGAAGAGGTGGCTCTAGAGCAGCATCAGCAGGGCCTGCACACACTGCTGTCAGCGAGACCACTTCTGATCACATACAGCCTGCAGCTGTTTTGCAAGAGTAATTGCAATGGATGCAGCCTGGTGCATGAATCACAGAATATGCTTTCCTGTGTAATTTCATGAGCAGTAAATCATGAGTCACACAACCAGGTGTGCCAAGTATTGAGTTCTGTGCGAGCCCACAGACAGCATCTACAACTGGAAGACCCCAGCTTTGGAGAATTTTGAACAGAGTCTCCAAGTCACGTTGTCCATAGCTTGGTCTTTTACCCTCAGCAACCTGCTTGAGGAGGTCATCTCAAGCACAGCAGATTTCCCTCCCTACATGTGCCTTATTGCTCTTCTTTTGAGCTAGCAGCATCCAGGCCTTCCCAGTGTCTTTCAACACCTTTTTCCAATCAACAGGATGAAGGACGGGAAGAAGTGAGTGCTATTTTTCTAGACGTTAAGCAAAACATGTGCATCTCAAACTCAGGCAGACTGCAGTCACCATGCACTTCAGGTGCCATTGTCCATCTCACAGATGGACGGATCCAGATGAAGCCTCGTCCATGCGGTTGAGGATGACACCTGCCCTGCGATGTGAAGGGCAAACAAGGCCAGGAGGAGATCTCCTGTGGCAGCGGCACTAAGAGCTGGCAAAGCAGCAGCAAAACTGGCTTGCACAGAGGTCCGCCGGGTGGCAAGCTTGCCCCAGACAGCTGGTCAAAGCCGCCTTGGATACCCCTACACTACAGGGCAGCTGTGCCAGGATCCTTCAGCCTCTTTTGAAAGTGTAGTGGCCTCAGCTTGCCCCTCGGTCCATGCTCTGGTTGCCTCCTATCTAAAGAAGAAAGTCCTTTCACAGCCCACCGCTCCCCTCCCTGCCACTGCCCCTTGCCTATAATTAAATAATAATGGACTAATGGAACATGGCATGACAGTACAGTCTTAAAAGATTTATCTTTGTGTCTTCATTTAAGACATTTTAGTATCAGCCAGCAGTTTCGAGCCATCATGGTATTTTATTTAAATTATTTATGTGGAAAACCAAGACATTTCACAATACCTCTAAGCCGGCTCCTGGAGTGCAGCTGTTGCTGGCTAATACTGCGTCTGGGAGCCGAGGTACTCATTTACACCTTGTACTTCACATCTCTGCAGGGGGGTGATTACCCCTGATAACAACACCCCTTGCCAGGGATTTTAAGCATTTCTGCTTGAACAAACATGAAGATGCATGGAATAATTTAAAAAGCACAGTGCAGAGGAACAACATGGGAAAGAATTATTCCAATGGTGCTCAATGCTGCAAAATGAAATGACAGGAAAAGAAACAAACCCCTGAAAGAGATTGTCCCAAAGTAAAATTAAAACATATTTAGGGACTTTAGAACAAAAATGGGGGGTGGTGTGTGATTAATCTGTGGGAATAGTCAGACACTAGACACTACCCCATTAAAGCTTTCAGAACCATTGACTGGGAGCAGCTGCAGAAAGTACATTTTTGTTCCATAAAACAGTGGCAACCCATTCTACAAAAACAAACAACCAATTTAAAGAATCACCATTGCCTGTAGAACTGCCTGGTTTATCCATTTGCAGAGAAATATTGCCAGTTAAACAAGACTGCAGTGTACTAAAGCCTGGCTTATTCCATTTTTGAAGCCCTTCAGTGAGAAGTGCCACCTATTCCTTGTTGGACTCAGAGTGATGCCCCTGCATGTCACGTCAATTTGCAGCCTGGCAGTCCAAGCCACATCACCTTCAGTTTTACTGCAAATGCCTTCCCAATACCAATGATGTGATATATACAGCTGTATGACATCCTTGTCTACATGTATGGGCTAAGGGGACTTTGAGACCCATCCTCTTGCCAGTCATGAGTCGCCCAGCTGGAGTCAAAGCAGTCGTCAATAATTTCTGCCCTGCAGAGACAGGGCGCAGGAGCACAGCACGGCAGGCTGGCTCACCTGGACCTGTGCAGGGAGGGAGGCTGAGCAGAGCATGGGGCAGAGCCTGGGGCTGGAATGCTCAGCTCACACCCAGGGTACTGGGGAGCTCTCCCACGCACCCGCAGGTACATGTGTGCACCAGTGTGCTTCCAGTCTAGTTGTGGTGACACCTCAAACACCAAGTCAGAGAGCTTTGGAAGGAGCTTGCTCAGCTCTCATCTATGGATTTGTGTTTTCCACCCTCATTTCTTAAAGTTAGTGAGTAAATTAAGACCTTCAGCAGGTGGCTGTGACTTCGTTAGGGCCTTGAGCATGTGCCATTACAGTAGAAGAGAGACAGACGAGAGACACTCCTGCTTGCATGAGGCACTGTGCATCCCCACTGACCCTCTTTCCAGAGCATCAGTTGCCCGGCTGCTGGCCCGCAGCAAGTCGGGCAACGAGGCAGAAGGGAGCATTCAGTCTTGCTTTGCGTTTGCAGTCGGAGGCAGCTAGCAGAGCAGGGAGACTAATCGGAGATCTTCCAAGTATTTAAACATCTTTCCACTTATTAAGTAGGAGTATTTCCAAGATTAAATAGAAAGTTCTTTTCTCCCAGGGACCATAAGGCCTGTTAAGCACTACAGAGGGCACGGCATGTAGAGTAAATCAGCAGACGCAGCGTCTCGCCACAAACTGTGTTCAAGCAGGGGATCTCCAGGCCAAGGACAGAGAGCACAAGCCTGAGGGGAGCCTGTCCTCACTCTCCTGCTCTCTGATGGTTTAATGGGACTGCCAAAGCTTTACTGCTACAACCTGAGCAAGCCCCGCTGGTGCTGCCTAGGCAGTAACGTGCCCTGAAATTGCTGCAAGCATTTACCTTGTGTTTCCCACATGCCCCACCAACCCCAATCCCATTTCTCCATCTCTGAGAAATGTCATCAGCATCAGCAGCAATAACCTTGCTAGATAATATGTTTCCCAAGGCCACTGCTGATGTGAACAAAGTTAGATAGCCTTTCTTCTGGCTGGGGACCCTGTCTCTGAAACACTTGAGGTTCAGGCATTTGTTCTTATTACACTCAGTAACATATTCCACCAGCGCAGGCTTTCTCAAAAGCAATAAGTTTTCATCAGACTCCTTAGCTTTGATGAAGCTGTGCATTTTGATAAATAATAAAAAACCCAACTCAGAAACAGCCATTAATTATTCACTAGAACAGCAACTACAACCGCAATTGCCTCATGTCCCAAACCAATGCCCCAGTCAAGGGGGCAACGGGGTGGGGGGACAAAATAGAATTAAAAAAAAACAAACAAAAAAAAAACCCAAAACCCCAATTTGTTTCACTCTTCTCCACAGTTTACCGAACCTGTGGGCTCACAATACTGCTTCAGCCCACTGGGAGCAGAGTTATGTGTTTACTTCTGTTACATCCCAAGGAAGTGACCGTGCTGTTACCAGGTAAATTAAATTAGTTTTGTCACCAGGGCAAGCCGGTGCAGGTCCCTGGCGATTAAAGAAGCCATGTCAAGGTGCATCAGTTGCAGTCCAGCCTATATTACTCATATTAGCTCTTACAAGAAAGGAAAGTTCTGAACAAGTCCTAAATTCCCTTGCAGGGACTCTGGGACTGCAGTCAGGCTGCAGTGTTACTTGAGACAGGTCGGTAAAGGACCATGAAAGCACACAAGATGAAGTACTAAGATAGCAGAGGGACCTGACATTTCAGGACCATTCTCCTCATAGTATCTCAGTGCGCACTGTAGGCACGAATGAGCAAGAAACTCCCACACCCTGTACCTAGTCAAGCTCATGCCTGTTAAAGAAGTCAGGATTTGCTTGTGATTTATCAAACTACGGTAGTGACTGGCAATACTTGCCACAAGGCATTGATATTTTTCTTAATGACCTCTTCTGTATGAGTTACTATTCCTAGTCTAGAAATAGGGAAGATGAGCACCATGAGGTGAAGTGATTTGTACAAATTATCTTAGCTGTTATGGAAAGAAACAACAAATGAAAAATACACCATTTGGTTCCCAGGCTCAGTGTGCCCATGAGTCTTTGCTCTCTGTTACTGTCCTTTCTTATAAGTACAGGAAAAGTGAAGGTGGTTGAGGTAGGAAGACCTACATTCCCTTTTTTCATAAGCTCCTTCTAATAAGAAGGGAGGTTTATCCTGGAAAGCAAACTTTATCCCTGATTATTGCTAAAAAAAAAAATAATTGCAAAGGTATATATTTGTTTTCAGAAGTGCTGTGCTGTTGACTAGTGCATGGAGAGGGCTGGGGGAAAAGAAATAGGTCATGGAGGAAGCCTCCCAATTCGGTCCAAGACAGCAGATAAAACTACCCGGGCTCCTATGGCGTGGTTGCTGCAGAGGCAGAAGGCCAGACACAGTAGCACCTTTGGTCTTCCCCAGCTTCCTCCTACCCCCAATATATTATATGGAGACATTTTCATTATATGCTTGAGAAAGACTTTTGTGCCAACTTTCAAGTCTTCATATGCATCAGTCATTCCTCTTGAGATAGGGGAAGGCTTTTGTTACTGATTTAGGGCTTTGTACTTAAAAGTTTTTATAAGCCAGTGCTAGGAATATTAAAAACAGGTATATTTTTAGCACATGGGACCAAAATGTTGAGGCGTGTGGTTGAAAGCCAATAATAAAAGAAACCATAGAATGTAAATAAATACTTGTTTGGAAAAAAAGGAAAAAACAAAAGCAAAAAAAAAAAAAGCCCACACACCAGTGTCTGTACTTTCTTACCTCCCCCAAGGAAATCCACAAATCCACTTAGTGGCCTCTCTTTCTTTCTCTCTGGAGTCTGATTCTCCTCTCATTTACACAGCTGGAAATCCAGACTAATTCCTTTGAAGTCAGAGGAGTTTGAGGAGTTCAAAACACACGAAGTAGGAGAATAACTGGTCTATATAAACAGAGACTCCTCAGCTGGCCAGATCCTGATCCGGTTGATTTAGTATGTGTTTCCCAGTGAGTTTAACAAGAGCAGGAGGAGCCATTTCATTCAGTTAAGTTACACTTGCAGCCAGATCTTCTACTGACTCCATAGGCTCATCTCCATGGAAGTTACATTGGTCTCCAGTGCCAGAAGACTGGGGGTTTCATTTCGTGTGTGCTGGCACAACTCAGCAATAATCTGAATAAGTAGGTGAAGTCCAAGTTAGGTCCATTATTTGCAATGATAAATAGCTGTGTTACTTGTCATCAAAACACTGATTGCTGCTTTATGGCTTGAATTGGGCAAATCACTAGCAATAAAATATCATTAGGCATCCCGCTGAAAGTTTGATAGCTGATAGGCAGTTTGGAATATTAATTGGTGCAATTAAAAGGTAAAGAATACTTTGAGGAGATATCCTAAGGACAGCTCTGGCCAGGCACCAGAATGAAGCCAATAAATAGGTGTCAAATGGGTATTAAGCAGAAAAGGCAATGGGCTTTGCTATTAGCAGAGTATGTTGATTCAGATGCAGTAATAAAATGACGCTGTCGAGAGGCTGGATAAAAATCTGAAGTTCTGGAAAAGAGTATCTTAGGTATCAGAAGGGCTTGTTGATTCTTATAAGTATCATATTCATCTGTAAAATCTACCATCTTTACATTGTTGGTGTTTTTTTAAGAAACACGAATGCTTTTTTACCTTTTTAAACAAACAGAATTAATCTTTTGTCTTTAAAGACTAACAGCTGGTGGAAACCTCAGTGATCTCTTGGAATATGGGCTGTAAAGAAGGTGCAGAAGTTGAAACGAAAACCATTATTTATAGAGCTGAAAGTGCTAAGTGTTGTTCTTCTGTTCGCATGCATGGCAGTAACTGACTTTATCTTTCTTTAACACACCACAGCCTACAAGATGCAGCACTTTCCTCTCACCATGCTGTCTCCTGAGCATAGATAATGCTGGAAATGATGGCTTTTTAAAACTATTGACATGGCCTAAATGCTATGGCATATTGTGTTTGTTTCGACCAAACCAGGCAGAAAGTCAGGAACGAAGCCAGCCAGCGTGTCCAGCTGAGATGGGGTGTTCCTGCTGGTGGAGTCTGGACTGACGCAACCACTGAAGGGAAGCATAACTGGGAGACATTTGGTAAATTCATGCCCACAAAAACATTATAAAATAACACCAGCACTGCCATATTGTCCAGCCTGGAAGGAAACCGTATAACCACAGATTTGATTGAGCTTCTGCTGGGAAGTCAATGTAATCATCACCTTCAAAAACAGGTCTGTTGTCTGTAACATAGAGACAAATTGCTTATGATAGCTTTGAGCAGTTCAATTACTCTTACCTATAACAAGATTGGAAAGAAATTTCTCTGGGTGCTTTTTATCTCTTTCCTTCCCTTTGTAGCACTAGATCAGGTGCTTGGCTTTAGCAAGTCTTTTGACTCCCTGAGTTGAGGAAATTACCCTTTCCAAACAGCTGGGTCCAGGGCTTGTTGTATTCTGTGTTGCTCTACAGGGACCTTTGGGAGCTGGCCACAGGCTAACCAAAGTGAAAAAAAGTGGCAGAGATCTGCAGGATGTCATTGGCTTCAGCTATTTTTTCAGCACATATTACACAAAGCAGAACTTGACCTTAATATTCTTTTGTTGTTCTCACATCAAAGGGCTACATTATGCCCCCTAATATGTGTAAGAGGCTCTTCAGTTATCTTTCTGATGCAAATTATATCATTTTGCATTACCCACTGATTATCTGCAGTTTGAAAAGTACAGCAGATGTTGTGCAAAGCCTATATGTCAGTTCTCTCCTCCTCTAGACAACAGCACCCAAGTAAGCAAAATTCAAACAGCCCCATGGTGAATTCAAGTTTAGCTGTAGCTCAAGGGTGGAATCAGTCTGCGCTTTAGAAAATCTGTCAGGTATTTGGTGAAACTAAGATTAAAGGTCTGGGTGTGCCCAGCTCAGCACCTGGATGTATACCCGGTCATCTCCAGCACATACATCCTCCCCCCTTACTAGATGCCTGCATTTAGAACAGCGCCTCATTACATTTAACAGGTGCTTCAGGTCCATTAGATGACAGCCCAGTGTGAAATCTGCCCGCAGCTCTCATTGCACAACACGGAATAAGTTGCATTTGATTGTGGCAACATGCTGACAATGCCAAGATTAATGAATTAAAGATGTATAACAAAGAATGCTTAACGAAGTCAAATTATGAGTGATTGTTTTATGAGGTGGCATTTAGGATTAAGACTAATCATTACAAAGTAAATCCTCTACCCACCTCTGACTGGACTCTTGCAGAGGTGCACAGTATTTCAAAACACGAGCTGAGAAAAAGCAAATACTCAAGAGGTCTGCAAAGCAATACCAGTCAAATGTGGTATTATTTACTCTTTTTAAGGAGCAGTGATAGGAACGTATGGGGGAAAAGAAGGAACAATGTCATGACTCCTTGCCTTGCAAATTTTATTATTATAATGTGGATAGACCATCCTTCTGGTTTTGCCTGTGCTAAATCTCAGCAAATTGGCTCCTTTGCAAGTTCAAGCTTGTGTATGTCTATACCATAGCCTGGGACTGTAGTCTACAATTATTAATTTAATGGTGGTTCTGGACCATATCTTGTTATCTAGTCAGATATATTAAATTATGACAGAAGACCTCTCCAGAAATCCACTGAGGGCACTTCCTCAAAATAAAAGCACTGACAGATGGTTGAATATCTGAGCCGGAGCTGTTTCTCCAGGAAGGAGTGAGAGAAGCCTTTTAACCCAGTCCCATCTATCCTTATAAAAGTCTGAAGTTTTGTCAAACTCACCTAGTCCTTAACTCATGGAAGTTAGGGAAGGTTTGTCTCTGTAGGACTCTCCTTCTTCCTCCTATGCTGAACAACCTACAAAGTTGTAACAGGACCACAACATGCCTAAGACAGGCCTTGAGCACACATCAAAGGGCAGACTATGAAAGGCTGCTGCTGGAGCTGGAAGAATAAATGTCGGCTCTTTCTCTTTGCCAAAAAGACTATTGATTCTCTATACTTGCTTCTGTAACTTGGCTGACAGGTTCATAGGACAGCAAGAATCTCAGCTAAAAACAGTGCTGCTTCAGCCAGTTGTTCTTAATAACCCTGCCAAGGACAGAAGATTTATAGACAGGACCTGAATAAGGCAAGAGGATTTTTTTTTTTTTTTAATGTAAGCACATATCTCAGGACAGTTTGCTTGCATACCAGTTGTCTCATATTGTTTTCCACAAAGCTGCAAGAATACAGTCTTTCTGGAGTGTTTGATCAGTAAGAGGTGGTATATGAAGCTGAGGTAAGAGAATATACATAAAGCTGGTTGGTCTATGTATTCCCTCACATAGGAGCAGTTGTACAATAGCACAGGTTCTTAAATCACGACCTTCTGGACTGAGGACTAACCCATTCCCCCTTGAAGTTAATTAGAAAACTCTTGTTGATCTATGTGGAGATTATATGCTTACCACAGTCAAGGTCTGGCCCTCAGTATGTCCTCTTTCCCTAAGGCCATCAGTTTGTTTAGCTGTTAGTGCCACATACGTACATTCTTCTTCAAAATTAATAACCAGGTCCTTCCACAAGACCTCTCTGCTTTGTCAGACATCCATACCATGAACTTCTGTTTCAGATAGACTACAAAATCTGGCACAACACACTGGCAAATGAAGGCAATACAATAAAAATGTGAACAAAGGCGATTTGTTGGATGCTTACTGCTGTGGTAGAATATATGTCAAAAGAAGGAATAAGCCATGCTGAATATAGGATAGCTCTGATTTACTATATTTACTATACTTTAAATCATACTATACCATACCTTAAATACCCTGTGTTTTTGAGCATGGTCTGTAATTTTTTTTCCTCTCGCCTTAATGCAGTCCCTCTATTCCTTATCTTTATGCACCCAGAGAATATCCGGGTGGAAACACCAACCAGCACAAAGCATCTTGCAGGCTGGCAATTTGGTCTTTACAGAGCTTTTATGGGAGCTATAAAGAAGACACCCAGAAAAAATGGGTTGATATCTGAGATAGTGTCTGCACATGCTTGATATGTGACTTTGACTGTGACGATGCAACAAGATGGAAACAGGCGTTCATCAATACTTGCCCATCAAAAAGAAACAGAAAGAAGCATGAACTTCTTTTGTTCTGCTTTCTTTTCTTTTTGAAAATCACCTTTCAGTAAAACACATGGATGAAAGTCATGTTTATTTTGAACTTTAAGTCTTAGCTATTTTTTTGGGCAACATCAGGCAGGTAATGTTTGGAGAACTTTTGAGGACTTAAAGCCTCTTGCTTTGGTCTTCTACAGCATATACTCAATCGTGGAAGAAAAAGCCAGCATCCTTGACAGCAAAACATCACAGTCTTGTAAAAAACTTTATCCCTCTTGGATTCTGGCAATGCATTGAATGGGGAGTGAGCTTTGAACTCTGAGACTACAAGGCGTGCCTGGTTAGTTTTAGTGCCAGGGTGAGGAAGTCCCATGGAGACCAAGTATTGCAGGAGGACAATTCAGTCACTAAGGTCCTTCCAGGCTGGATTAGGCTGAAATACATTCACAGAATGTGCTGACAGGTTTCCTCCAAGCAGGAACCAATTATAAAAGAAAGGCCATTTGTTTCTGTAAGTGCAAATCTAATTTCTGGTTATTCTCCTGGATATACAATATAGAAATTATCCTACTTTAATAGATAGGGACGGATCCTAAATTGTGCCTGAGCCTCCCAGTACTAAGCAATTATTTCTCCCTTCTTCCTACCCAAAAGCCTTAGGGTTTTGTTATTAAAAATAACAATACCTTTCTAAAATATTTGACTCATTTTGCTGAACAGTGGTTTCTGGTTAATAGGACACAGTTCACAGTCAACCTTAAGAGGCCTATGGTAGAAACTATTAAATACCCCAATTAGGAATGAGATGGAGCAGTCCCCTAGGGACCTTTGCTCTCTGATGTTCTCACTGCCACTGGAAGAATAAATAAATGCAAAGCCTGTCATCCTAGCTAATAACTCCCAGAGACAGAGGTTACAATTACGCAATGGGAGTTAGCCCATGTTTCAATGATGTTTTGCTATTAAATTTGCCTTCCTGAAAGGCTTTTTATGACTGTGAGAAAAAAAAGAGGTGGCAGACTCAAAGCACATGACCCAGCAGTCTGGGTTTCATGGGAGCCAGCACTAATCAAACACAGAAGACATTTTTTATTTATAATGCATCAGTACCTTTCCTTTGGAGGGCAATATGAATCAGAATTGACCAATCTACAAGGGGTACGGATGTTCCCCAACCAGGCAACATCCTGGACGGCACAGGACCCTTGAGGGGGTCATCAGGTTCCCTGTAACTACAGCAAGGAGGAACCAGGGGAAGGACAAGGATTCAGCATTGCAGTGCCCCATGGCAGCACACCTTGTGTGGGCCATTTGAACTCATACTCCTTTTCTGAGGATGTTCTTCGTGCCACAATCTTGTCCTGCTAAAATTTTGATCCCTGCTTTATGAACACTCAGATTAACATCTGATCTCTCATGATTAAAAAAAATAAATTTTTTGCAGGCTCCAAACCTCATATTTAGATAAATGTGAACAAAAACCAGTGCTTTGGAGATTTTTTTTTAAGTGGAACTAAATTTTATATACATTACCAGAAGATGTGTGTAGCAATTTGGCTTCAGAGACACAGAACATTTAAGGTAGAAATTTTGCTGATGGGAAAGTCAGGAAAGGAAATTACAGCTGGAGCCTGCAAGGCTGGGAAGGGTGACATGTTAAAAACGTTGAATATTTTTGAGGGTTGTCTGTATATGCATGAATCAAAGTCAAATAAGAAGACAGCCAGTGTTAAAGTCATCACTGCCAATTAGTAGTTCAAGGAGTTAAGAAACAGCCATGGAAATGAATGATTTAGGGCTTTTATAATGCAACCAGAATGAGTGAGCTGAAGCGCTGGTTAGAGCAGCCAGTATGATGGATACACCGGGAGGTTGGTTTAGGCAAGAATGGAGAAACTCTGGTTTTCTCACAAAGATTTTAATTCTTTACCTCCACGTCTTCTACTAACTTTCAAGTAAAAAAGGAGCTGAATATTTCTGTATGGACCAAACTGCAGCAGAAATAAATAGAAAGGCAGTGTTACAGTGCGCAGGGAATCCTGCTAGCTGCCTTTTGAGGGCAGATTTACAATCTCTTTGCAACACAGAAGCTACCTAAAGAAACTAAATCTGAGGATATGACCACTGCTTGAAAAAAAATAATTAGAAAAAGGTGAAGTTATAACACTTCTCTGGCACCTTTTCCATTTGCAATCCTCAAAGTGTTTTACAAACATTAACTTAGTGCAGACGCCAGGAGAGCTACATTATTTTTCTCCTGATCCCTATTTTACATGTGAAAAAACAATGCAGAGGTGAGATGTCTTTCTCAAGGTCATGTACCACCTGTCTTGTAACCACCAACTTCTACAATCTTGCTCATACCACTAGATCACACTGACAAGTTAATGTGATAGTTCCCAGAGTGAAATGATCTCCTGGGAATGAAACATGTAACCCATTAAATATACAGCTTACTTACATTTGCTTACTTTTAAAGTACATCTTTAAATGATACATTTTCAGTGAGCAATTTGAAGAGTCCATCATTTAGAACAAATCATGGCAAGGTGTTTTTTTGAAGTCAAATCTAATTAAATGATTGTTAACTTCAAACAGGAAGTTGAGCCTGTGATTCATTGAAGGGTTTATCTCTGTCAGATTTGAAGTTACACATATTAAAAATTGATCCACTTATATCTATTTTGCTGTAGTTGAAGTTATCAAGGTTATAAATTCTGAACAGTTCCCAAGTTTGTGGTGAGAAATACCAATTTTAGGATGACAGTGTTTAGAATAACCTTTCTTTTTGTACTAAAATGCATTTTTCTCTGCAACCTGCATCTTTAACCTCTGATATTTTCCCCTTCAAAAAACACAAAGACTTCTGGTTTACTTGAGTGTTTTAGAGATCACTGAGAAGTAGTATACTTTCTTTTTCAGTTCTTCAATGAGTGATTGCCTTTGAAATCACTTTAAGTGCAAGGCATGAAATACTTCTTTGTGAGTTTACATACCTCTTCCAAAAGCAGTGGAAATGCCAGGCCAACACAGAATGACAGAATCACTAAGGTTGGAAAAGACCTGTAAGATCATCAAGTCCAACTATCCACCCAACACCACCATGCCCATGTCCTGCAAACACATTCAAAACGGATTGCGTTTGGGGTTGTTTCCATATTTAGGTGTCTGATTTGGAGTGTCTGAAAAAAGCCTAATTCAAAGGGTGGATTTTCAACTTAATACATCTTCCAAAACTTCATGTATATTTATATATGCAGTATGTGTGCCTATGCATTGAGCTCTCTGAGTGGGTGACTGGTTTCTGCTGTGAATGTCGCCAACCCCATTGAATGGAATCAAAATCCCAGATTCCAAATCCTGTATTTTGGTGGGAGGTGAGCTGGGGTGTCCCGTCAAGTCTGGCCATCATGGTGTCAAGTAGTATTCGGTCACCTCCTAGACCACAGTTTCTCCCATTCAGAAGAACAGCATCATCCACTTGAACATCCTCTGTGGGAGCTAAGATTTTTGTCTTGCTGCAAAATCCTCCCAGTCTTGATTTTCCTAACGGTTCATCTCAAGTATTCAGATTTTTCTCACTCCTGGATCTATTTTTAAAACCTTATTTCTCCTATGGTATATAATCAGCACTCACCTGGCAGGAGAGTATACTCAAGACTTATGAAAAAGCTGCTTTAAGACCACATGATATTAAATTCTCCTTAATCCCAAATATATACGGGATACAGAGCAGGACCCACAACAAGTTTTATAGAGAGCATTAGTGTCAGCAGTTTAAAGAGAATTAAAAGGAAAAATAACATTCCATCCCTGAGGAAAAATCCAAGTAGTGCGTAAGACTAAAAGGAACATTTCTATAGGGAATTGCTTATGAAAGAGATTTTTAATTCAAAATAAGGAAATCACTAGGCACTGCAGAAGGATTATATCGATCAAAAATAGTTTTCTGAAATATTAGGATCCAAAGGATAGCTCAAGTAAAAGCCACAAATGAAAGGAAAGTAAGCAAGCTCAAATGCAGGAGAAACTCCATCTTTCATTTGCAGCAAAGATTGTTAGTGATCAGACTCCTGAATAAGACAGATGCTACATGCGGTTGGCAACATCTGAAAACTGACTTATAGCTATGATCCATAACAGTGCTAGATTTATTGACCACCTGCTGTGAAAACAGACTTTTTTTTTCAGCAAAACCTCAGCTCGCCAGATGTGAAGTGTCTTCTGTGTCATTTTCACAATTTCCTAGAAGACATGATTAACCAAGATGCCAGTCCTGCTCCATTCCTGCACACTCACCAATCAGTGCAGTGTTATAAGATGCCAGGTGAGACTACTGAACCTCCTGTTGAGCTATTGAAAGGAAAGTGAGCATGCTAAAAATATTTAGAGAGATTTATTTGATTTCTCCATATGAACTCCTCTATAATTTACCACTTTAGCTCATACTTGTTCTGTTTTCTGCCTTGTTTTATTTTAGACAGGGGCCTTTCTCTCCTGGATTTTACTGTAAACACATCAGAGGTTTGGATCTATCATGGTTATCAATGCAGTTCAGTCCCTGTGTTTAGCTATTTGTCCTATCTGGTAAAATAGTAGACTTCTCCAGTTGGTTTGCTGAGCACAGAGAGGCTGAAATTATATACATCTCAAATATGTATGTATTGAGCAATAAGTATTCTCTTCCTTGGAAGTATGTATGGTGTCCATAAATACCCAGAAATATGAATGGGCATGGTGATGGGGCAAGCAGGGGGTTGATTCTTATTCGTCTGAGCTGCAGAAGAAGCCTGCTCTGCTTTGCTAAATCACAGTGAAACAACCCCCTCATCTAATGGTTATTTAATTTAATCCAACAGGTCCCCTTGGAACAGGCAGGTTTTCTGTGAGAGGCTGAAAGCAAAATCAAACATGACATTTTGGGGTATTCATCAAAAGCAGCTGAATGAACAAATATCTGAAAATAAACACCAGTTTTTCTCCAATATTTCAATACCCAGGATTGCAGACATGACAAATTTTAGAAATAAAAAGATTGTCAGGTTTCCATTGTAAACTGCTGACAAATAAAAGTGATCTGTTAAGTTTATTTGAAAAGTTGTGTTTACTTAGCATTATAATAGAAAGTCTTATAAGCATAGCAACAGCCCCATGGAGTTGTTGGATGCTATGTATGCAGTAACAGCAACTATTTTTTGCATGAAAGTATGTCACAATCAGTATAGGCTGCAAAGTGCAAAAGCAAAATACATGCATGAACATACAGGTAGTGGATGAAGTTGCTGTTCTGGATGACCCAGAACTGGGTCTCTTACTACATTTACTAAGCAAGGTAACAAGGCACATTTATTTCTGACACTTCTAAATGGACACCAAAACTGACTGCAGCACAAGCACTAGGAATATGTTTGTTTATAATAAAGAATAAAATTAAGTTTTTACTATAAAGCAAGTCCAAAATGGCCAATCCTAGCCAGATTGAGATGTCAGTGTATATCTACTTCACAGGTGATATTGAAATAGAGAAATGGGTAGATTTATATGTACTTGGATGGAAAATTATCTGAAGATGTAAGCAGTCAGACTGGTACTGAGCTGGTGTAACACAGAAGGCATAAATGATATTCACAAAAATGTTTTGGTGAATGGACTTAACACTGTTTTAAGATACATCCCAAAAATCTCACCGAATCACAGAATCACTAAGGTTGGAAAGGACGTGTAAGATCATCAAGTCCAACCATCAACCCTACACCCCCATGCCCACTAAACCATGTCCCACAATGCCATGTCCACACGTTCCTTGAACACTTCCACTGCCGGTGACTCCACCACTTCCCTGGGCAGCCTGTTCCAGTGCTTCACCCCTCTCTCAGTAAAGAAATTTTTCCTAATATCCAGCTTAAACCTCCCCTTGTGCAACTTGAGGCCATTTCCTCTAGTCCTATCACTTGTCACTTGGGAGAAGAGACCAACACCCACCTCTCTGCAACCCCCTTTCAGGTAATTGTAGAGAGCGATGAGGTCTCCCCTCAGCCTCCTCTTCTCCAGACTGAACAACCCCAGTTCCCTCAGCTGCTCCTCATAAGACTTGTGCTCCAGACCCCTCACCAGCTTCGTTGCCCTTCTCTGGACACGCTCCAGCACCTCAATGTCCTTCTTGTAGTGAGGGGCCCAAAGCTGAACACAGTATTCGAGGTGCGGCCTCACCAGCCCTGAGTACAGAGGCACAATGACTTCCCTAGTCCTGCTGGCCATGCTATTTCTGATACATCTCAGTGAAGTTAACACTGTTGTCTTAGGCTGCTCAAAAATGCTGCTCAACAATGCTGCTCAAAATCATGAGCTGTCTTTGGAAATCTTGATCCTTGTATATGGAGAGCCATTTGTAGATGAGTGGGGTTTTTAAAACAAATACATCGATATATAGCTACTTAAGTAAATATATAAATACATTAATTTATTCCATTCAAGAGAGGACTGCGGGCAGTCCTGTGGACTATTTTTACTGTGGACTATTTGTCTCCACTGAGCATAGAATAAAAGCTTAAGAGCTTGTGGAAAGAAGTAAGGGGTGAGTACCCCTGAAAGAGGCAGGCAGCATGAACCTGTTTCTTGTGCTATTGCCTGTCCTCTGTGTTGCTTACTGCACTTTTCCTGCTCAGTCCTAGTTTCAAAGATTTAACCCCAGGCAGAGATTCAATGGGAACTTTTTAACAGTTTAGACAAACTTAGTGAGCCCATTGCATGCAACAGGACCTTTTCTTTCAAAGGTGATTTATCTCCTCTATGTGGCTGGAGCAATAAATACTCTGCAAATGAACTCCATGCTCGCTCATAAAATAAAATCCACATTAATCTCAACAATCAGAAACAACTATAAATTGAATGAAAGTGAAACAGGGTAAGGAGGGTTTGGAAACAACAGCTCCATCGCTAGCAACTCAGCACCAGGCAGACATCACGGCAATATCGGCTGAGTTCATCCGTCAAGAGGCCCCGGAGAATTGACTCTTGGGTCACCTTTAACAAGGTTGAACATGAAACTTCACGTCTCCATGAGCCACGTGCAGGTCCTGGAGACCACTGCAGGGAATAAATATCTCTGCTCCAGGAAGGAGATCAGTAGGAAACCTGAATTTTTTGTCAACAGGAGGGCGCAGGAGCAAGTCATTGGAGAGAGGGAAGAGGGACATGGACAACATAGCAGAAGCTTTACATTTTAACAAAAGGCACTATCAGTCCTCACACATCAACAGAATGGAGCAAGTTCACTTTGTCCTGTTGATGGGTATAAGTCACAGGTGTGTATACACTATGTGTGAGTTATCCTACCTCTGTCTTTCTGCAGCCAGCCTTCTGGAAGAATTGCATTATTTAAGTCTTCTATAAAAACTTGCCAATACTGTTCTTTTTGGTCAATACTGTTCTTTTCGAGCTGGCTCTGAGGAACCTCCCACATAACTAAACATAGAAGATTCCCTACAAGCAGTGCCTCTGGCTGATGCCAATGGGATGGCATGGAGGGAGCAGGAGTCATCCCAGATTTGAGAGCTAAAGGTAAGGAGGAGAAGGAAAGCAGAATACATTGCTATTTCAGAATTTGGGGGGGAGGCTGTTTTTACTGGATTATGAAATCTGGTGAAATTCCTATAGTTTTCTTAGCCTGAATAATTGTATTCATCAGGGCCCCTTTTCATCAAAGAATACTGTATGCAAGTATCTGGAGGTCCATGGCCCCCTACATCCTATAGATGATACACAGATTCAGTGTTAGATATACACTTATAAAGCCTCCTGAAATGCCTTCTAAACAAGCATCATTTGCTATGAGATTTGCAGCACTCTGATATTCTGTGCTCCAAATCAGCACTGGCAAATTCCATCCCCGCAGCTCACCCATTTTTCTATTACAGCTAATCCCATTACCTCAGACTCTTATCTTCCTACCAGTGAGCACATATGTCATCTTCCTCATGCAAGTCATCCTGTAGAAAAGTTAATGAGCATATTTATGTGAGAGAAGTTATGGACCAAAGTGTTTATGGGAGCAGGAGTTTATTATCTTTGTGTTAAGCAAGGCAACATATTGATGGACAAGATGGATGAGTGTTATTTAAACAAATGAAAAGGAAGCATGAATGAGTATCTGAAAAAGGCTAAACCTCATCCCCAGTTCAGACTGGAAATAGCACAAAGAGAAATGTTCTTGAAAGCAGATGGTTGACACTGGAGAAAGCTTTTGGACACAAATTTTCCCCCTTTCCAAAAGGAAACTATGGAGAGTGCCTGTTGCTGATGGAGTTTCACATCACGTAGGTGCCAGCGAGCTCTGATGGTGCTCACCAGAACTCTCTGCTTGAATCAAGCCAAAGCTAAAACTTGCCTAAAACCTGTTTCTAGCTAAAACTGGTTGTGAAGAGAGGAGAATCAGTCTTTTCTTTCACTTGAGCTAGTTACAGAAATGAGTTTAAACTGTGAGAGATAGAGGATGTTAGCAGCGCTGAAGGTGCCTGAAAGCCTCTGCACGCAGGTGGCTCACTGCAGGCAGGTTACCTCACTGAAGCTGGCATGTAAAAATACACCCAGAGAGTTTGTCCGCTTACCCCAAGTAATTCCAACCAAAATCATTCTGGTGCAATTATTCTCTTTCTGCAGCTGTGTGGTGGCTTATTTTCCAACCTGGCAGCGGTGAGTTCAGCTTCAAGATTCAAACAGCAAAAGGGAATCCAATAACTGCTCATACGAGATGTTTATGAAGAAGAATGATGCCTGAGTTGTTACATTTGAAAAGATGAGGAGGGTGAGACCTCTACTAGCTGGGAGCTAATCATGCTTTAGCACCATAAAACTGGAGAGAAAAGGACTAACGCACGCTCCGAACAGTGGTGCCAAAACCCACCAGAAAGAGTGCAGGGGGCAGGGATGAATGCCCTGGGGCTCTGGAGTTGCACCCCAGTGAGTGCCTCTGCACCCCCACCACCAGTATGGCTGGGGAGAGGGGGAGGTCAGCACTGGGTTAACTCATAGGAGGAAGGAGGAAGGAAAAAGGGGGAAGAGAACTAGCCTGTTTGCTCTGGGACATAGAACAGCTCTTAGCTGCCCTAAATAGCTCTGTGTGGGATTGTCAGTGTAGCTGATGCTGGATTATTCCAGCAAAAATGAGCATTGTGAGAATATATTCAAGTGCAGGAGAGGGATGGGGAAAACCAACACCTGGTAAAACAGCTTTGTTGTGAGGCAATTCTTTCACTCAAGAGTAAATATTTGTTCCCTCAGGCAAGAAGCCATCCCAGCGAAAATCCCCCATAATGAAAGGAGCCACAGGATATACCATCTTCAGGAACCTATTTCCTCTCCCACTGGGAGGACACATTACAAAGACCTTCAGAAGGACAGTGTGGGTTTGTTATGGAAAGCAACATGACAGGCCCAGGGCTTCTCCTGGCCAGAAAGGTCCTAACTCTGGTCATGTCCCTTTCTGAAGGCAACAAAGACAATGGGCTCCTGCCTGCAATATCCAGTATACAATGACAGAATTCCTATACATCTAGGACAAGTGTGTGGAGCTGGATTCTGGATTTCCAGTTCCCTGGACAGTCCTCTACAGGCATGGGCACACACAGGCTGCTGCAGGCATTTCAGCTCCTCTCCCACAGTTGGGAATCTGCAGGACTCCTGCTGTCGCCTGGATGATTTATTTAGGGGAAACCAGAAAATGGCAGCTAAGGAGCTGATTAGATAAATAGCATAGTGTTTCCAAGAAAAATTAAGCTGTCCTTTGCAAACAAAGATACTTCGAAGTTAGGGAATTGCTTATCACTTTCCATTAATGCTAGCATTTTATACCTTCTCACTGGGCGCCCATTCTGCTCTTTAAGACCGTAAGTGCGCTGGGGCATAACTGCCTATTTCTCAGAATTTGACCAGTGCCTTATTAAGTGAAGAAGCCCCAATATTAGCTCATTCCTTGGCACTGCAGTAATAAGTACAAGGAAAAAATATTCATATTAGACAGCCACTATAGCTTTGGGTACAAAGAAAGCAAAATGGATGCACTTGTTCAGAAACAGAGAAATGCTTCCTCTGATTATGGGTTTCCTCCCTGTTCATTACAAACAATTGTCAACTATTCCTGCCTATAGGTATATCAAGATTACTCATCACCAAGTTAACAGCAAGGCAATCCATAGTCACTTCTGTAATTCATGTTTAGATTTATTACAGCAGCACAAGTCAGAAGGATTAAATGAGAAGGAGGGTATGCTGAGTACAGGAAAATATTATATGCAAATTGTGATTATTCATGACTGAGTCACAAAAAATATGTATTCAAAATCTGTCATGATTTAAAGTTTTAACAATACAATGCTTTGCATTTATGTAATGACTTTCATTGGAGGATCTCAAAATGCTTCGGAGGCACTGAGATGAATGCAAAATAATGTCAGTCTCACAGGGGGGCTTTGGGTACATTTCTTTTCAAATCAGCAGCTAGTGGGGGGTGATGCACTTGGGTTTTGAAGTGAGGGATAAGCTAAAGGACATAGGAAGTGTCAGCAGAGACCTAATAGTTAAACAAGATTGGACCTTCAAACACGGGGACAGACGAAACAGTGCGGGGGGCAGTCAGCAACATGAGAAGTACCACGCGTTAGCGTGTTACCTCCTGGGCAGCGAGCGTCCCCAGCCAACACTTCTGAGACTGCGTATGTCTGCGTGCTTATGAGGACTCTGTGCCAGGGTAAACTGAAATGTGTCGTCCTTAGCAAAGATCGGCTACTGTTGCCTTATTTATCTCTTCATAACACCTTGCATACCAGTTATCTCCCACCACTGCATCAGAGAAATGGATGGGAAGGTTCCTCAAAACAGTGGCTCCCAGGGGTTTCCAAGACATCAGAATGTGAAAAAACAAACTGCAATCTTTTAAAAAACAAAAAAATCACACAGATTCTTCCCCCACCTCCTGCAGAGACACGCAGGACTAACAAGCAAAAAAATGGAAAAAATTAAAACATCAACATTCAAAACCTAGCCTATTTTAAAACGAAAACCATTGTGAAAAGATGGCACAGGGTGACACTTTGTGGTCCGAGGAACAAAAAAAGGGCTGACAAAGATGGATCTGATGCATCCTCTTGTCCCCAAACAGGTTCAGTCTCTGTTGATCGTGACAGACGTATTTCTAATATCCTTAAAACATCTCAGTGATAGCGTACTTAGAATTAGATCCAGCCTCTTTCTTCTGATTATATCACAGTGCTTACAGGTAAGCAGCAAACAAATATGTTGTGAACACAATAACACACCAAAAAGTTACTCACTAGCCAAGTGTTATGAGTGCCAGTGAAAACATGATGTAGCCCATCACTCATCACAAGAAGAAAGCCCTTCCCTGAAGAGAGGACAGGAATTTCGCAGCACTTTCCTTCATCCCTTTCTACACAGGCTGAGCAGGGATGGTGGAAAGCTGTAACTCTTGAAGGTAAAGGTGTCCAAGTCTTTCCTGGACATGTACCATCTCTGAAATACAGAGCAAGAGTGAGCACACCTCTGTGTAGAA
This sequence comes from Gavia stellata, assembly GCF_030936135.1. Lineage (NCBI taxonomy): Eukaryota > Metazoa > Chordata > Aves > Gaviiformes > Gaviidae > Gavia > Gavia stellata. The sequence continues at coordinate 18,154,129 of NC_082600.1, forward strand.
CAGAGTGTGGGCACCAATGTTCAGAGACATGATGATGGACACCTTAACCACCGTCTTTCTGGAACTTCCTGAGAGCTCTCACACTGTTTGGTGAGGCAGAGCAGACTGCAAGATAAAGACTACTCCAAAGTGTAAGTTCTTCAGCTGGAGGAGCTACGGACTGTCAGGCCCTATACGCAGACCTTTCTTCTTCTACGTAGTGCACATATTTGTTAAGATGAAGAAGGAAAAGGAACAGATCAAGGATTTGAATGTTTCCAATGATAATACAAACTAGAACATATAATCCTAGAAAGGTAAAGATGGGAACTGAGATTTTTTGATAGGAGATAAATTTTTTAGAATGCACTAAAACCTAACTCCACTGGCTGATCCAGACCAAAACCAATGGTGTGTTGAAACTGTAGACTGATAAATGCCTATTGATATCAGTGGCCATAGTAAGAGGAGATCCCAGTATCCACATGTTTTGCATAAGATTCTGCCAGGGAAGCAAATCAGTTACAGTGACAACCTGTGTCACTGTAGTGAACAGAAGTTACAGGCAGTGTAATTAGTGTTTGATTTCATGAAAACATCCATAGCAGAGGCTCAAGGCAAAGTATTTCAGAACTTACACTTTTTTTCTTACAACTGTAATTTTCTAAACGTTTGTCTTTTCTTTATGTCTAGCCAAGAAAATTCTTTGCAATGTTTATGCCCCCAGGTCTACACCTGTCGTGAGCCTTGCTCCCAGAAAAATGCCTTCTGACCCTTGAAAATACTCAGAGGGGACAACAGAAACCCACTGGACACTGCCTGGTAGGACCGCTTTAGGAATACAAACATGGTTGTTGCTGAGAGAAATACAATGCTTCACAGTACCTCAATGTCTAAAATATTTTGTAATGTAGATTTTTGAACTTCCATAACAGCTTTCATCTATGGTCTTCAAAGGCCAAGCAAGGATTAGTGCAGTAGCCAGTCCTGAAAGACCTATATGTTTAGCTCTCTTCTGTACAAAGGACTGTCACGCAGTCTGTGTGTGGCTTTTTGATAGTCAGTCTAAGCCATGAGGAACCATGCTCCCAACTAATGTTGGCTAGCCACATCTAACAAGGTTCTAGCAATGTCTTACCAGACATGAAGATAACCTACCACCTATGGACAGCAGGCAGATCCCAGTATGTCTTCTGCATGCCAGAAAGCATAGGCACCAGTTTAGGTGTCTTTATTCTCTTTCTTCAGATAGGTACAGACCACACAGGATCTAAGAAATGACGGCAGTGGCCAGCTGGATTGGTGTGCATGCCTCATGGTGACTTCAGACATAGATGATGCAAAAGACTCACAGAGATTTAACACCCTGTAAAAGCCTAGAAACCACTGACAAACTGGATGGATATTCCTTCCCAGCTGCAGACAGAACCACAGTATATTTTCAAGAGAGAACAGATGTGCTGGACAGTTCTGAATTAATACATAAAACAAAGGCCTGTATTACGTACCAAACAGAGATTAGTTGGGAGAACTGGGAGCTGCTACCAGTGATGCCACTGGGAGCTGCCAGTGCTTGTCCCAGCGCAGTGTTTGGTTCTCAGCATCCAGATGTTTCCCATTACAGCACCCCAGTTCTGTCTGACTGCAGCAGATCCCAACAGCAAGCTCTGCTGCCAGTGGTATCTTTGTGATAGCCCCCTACAGCTATGACTAATAACCGATCAATAGCTCCTGTTATGAGACAGATGGGCCCATTACAATCCGACCTGCTTGGCGTCTGGCTCTTAACTCTTAACCTCGGCTGATATAAAATATTCAACAAAATTCCGTGTTAGACATTGGCACAACCTCGTATTTCTTTCCCTGCCATTAACAAATGTCACACATTTGTCAATGGCACAAATTAATCACATCCACCTCACCCCAACGGATGCCACATTTGTTGAATGTATTGTTAAAGAAACAGCAGAATGGCTTTTTACCAAAATCCATTGTGGAGCTTATGGATAAGTGAAGAAAACCAAAAATAACTCAGGGTGTGTTTCTACCAGTATTTTCTTACAACAATTAATAACATCTTTGTGATTTTCTCTGGAAACCAAGGTCAGGCACTCACGCTGATGAAGTCTGGCAAAGTTTAACCATGCTAAATGACAAAGGGCCCCCACGTTGCCTGCCTGAAGGAGTGTGGGTTTGCATGTTTGCTGCAGCCTGGAGTACCCTTGAGAAGGGATCTCTGCGGAGGAGGCTACAAGCCCGGCCCCAAGGGACAAAGGTAGTACTGTAAGTGATGGGAACGTGGGGGCACTCACTGGTGGGGGGAGTTCTCAGGGGCACACAGTTTATGTACAACCATGGTTGTACATGTACCTCAGTGATACAAACCTGAAACTCCTTTCACTTCAGCAGTCCACATGAGGACTGCTCTTCCCTGTGTACAGGCTACACCTCACTTCGATATTCAAGCATCTCCAAGTCTTCCTGATGGGGCTTGCAGGGTAGGTGGGATGGGGAATAGTGAATGAAAACACGACACACACATCTCAAAAAACCTCATCATTATAAAGTTACTTTCTTTTCTCCTTTCAGTAACTATCCATATGTGCACATACACGTGAGTAACTCTCTCCTTCCTCCACACACACGGATGTTCCTCTCAGATCCCCTTGCACTATGGAGTAATTTGAAGGTGAGGGAATGGTCCAGTGTGATTTGCACAGGATTTTCACAATCAATGCCCTCTCTGACAAGATGCAGGTCTGGTGTGCACTAGCAGTAGAAGAACTGATGGAGGCAGACCACCGAGAACAACTGTCCATCCTTTCCTTCCTAAGTCTGCACCCACACAGAAGTGAATGCAGTGGTACTGCCTTGCTCAGCTCTTCAGTGAATAGAGTCACTCCCTCTTTCATCACCCTGTATTAACTGCTTGCTTGCCAAGTCAACTGCTTGGCTTCCTGCGGCAGATTTCAATTTTTTCTGCCCACCTGTAACAGAAACAGCTATTGCCTAGCAATAAGTGAACCCCTCAGATCTATTTGCCCATATACAAATATAGGCAGAGAGGTGCTAAATCAGAATGGAGGGATTGTTGCCATCGTGTTTCAAATGTATCCCACTGACCAAAATAATAAGGAAACAGAAAAAGAATTGTGAGAAACTATTTGCAAAGCTAGTTTTCAGTGGAGTGTTTCTGATGGCTTTTATTAATTATGGAATAATTTCATACATTATTCAAGCTTTTCCTGCAGTTTATATTATCATCAAACACCGTTAAGGACTGGAATCAATCAGCCAGCACCTTGTGCTCGTGCCTCCTGTGTAAATGCTGAGCTTGCACACAGGTAAAGAGGGACCCTTTCTGTGCCAGAGCTCTGCTGCCTTCTGTTTCTCCTGCTACCTTGTGTCCGAGAAAGTCTTCCTGGATTATTTCCAGTCACTCTCCTGGCCCCACACAGCAGCACAACAGTCTGTATTAAAATGCAAAGGATGTGGATACGAATCAGTTCTGCTCTGCTCTCTTTCATCCTCTGACGATTTTGTAGCATGTTCCTGATCCTCTCACCTGAATGCCCAGGACAAAGCATCCCCACGGTTTGGAATCCAGATATGAATCCAGATGGTCTGTGTGCTCACAGACAGGTTGGACAACCCACACCTGAGATCTGCAGACCGACAGCTTTCTAAAATCTGGTTCCTAATTTTTCGGACTGGAAATCATGTCCATTAGAAACAGAGGTAAGAAGTGAGAGAGAAGGCAGAAAGAGAAAACAATGTTCTGTGAAATGGACCATCTTTCAAGCATTTTTGATGAAACATTGTCAAATATACAGACTTACAGACAGTGGTTTTAGTCAATTCAATCATATGTGCAGGTTTCTACTTGCAGGGGAAGTTAAGAAAAGAAGCTATGCTGATAGCTTTTTCTTAGAAATAGTGATTCTCCATCCTTGACTTTCAGCTGGAACTACTTACACTCTCTTATGTTTACTCAGCCTCATCCTTGCCATCTATCCATTTCCATAATGGTCTGGGCAATCATGGTTCTGGCCTTATTTCATTTTTCATCTAGTACAACCTCAAGGATAGTAGAAGACACATCCTCCATAGTAGTATGGAATAAAAAATGAGGTATCTTTTTAGGGCTTACTAAGGTTTGATGAACTTTTATCACCTGATCAGCCATTTTCCAGTGGAGCAGCTACAGACCATAACCTATTAGGCAATTGTACCAGATTTCCACAGTAAAGTGGATGAGGAATTCCTCCTGGAAATGTGTAACCAGCCCTGCCTTTTATGTCAGATCTGCAAGGGAGCCAAACAGAGTCCAAGAGTAAATGTGAAGGCAATGTTTTCATATTATCTTCTGCACATTTCAATAACAAGTATTTAATCTTCTGTAAAGACAGATGAAACCTAAACAACAATGAATTTTGAGTGTAAAAGTGATATAGCACTTAACTGATTCCTGCAACCTAGAGTTCACTCAGGATGTAGGGACTTCATTATAAAAGCCACAAGGGACTAAGAATGTAATATCTGTAAGGAAAAGCTATGCGTTGCGTGAGCAATTGATAAAGCTAAAAAGCAGACATACGTGGGGACATACAACTGCTTCCTCACATCTGGGACTTTTCTGGACACTTTGATAACTAATCCCACACATTTTACCTTTACATTTATAAACAAAGAACAGTGATGCTGCTGAGTAAATCCATTTGCTGAAGAGAACAAATCATGAGAAACTACCAAAATGAGTAAGCAGGAGGCCTGTTTAATCACTGAATGCAGCATTTCAGAGGCAGAAAACCGAAAAGGCAAGAACAGGCTTACGTGATGTAGAGCCATAGCTTTTCTGGCCATGAACACAGATCTGTGGCGTCCTCTAACTTCAGGTGCTGGAGAACAAGCTTAAGATTGCGTGATGCAGCTTTCCATGTTGGTCCTATTCACCCCTCACCTAAACTGATGTGGATCCATTGATTTCAGCAAAGGTATTCCTGATTTATACCAATGGAAAGGAGACACCGTGCCTTTGTTTTTCAGATGCAGTGCAATAGCCCATATTTATCTGGGAGAAAACTTGAAGAGCACTTCCTAAAATTCTGAGACTTTTAAAACCTAAAGCCCACTTCCAATTTTGATTACTATAAATTTAATATAATGAAAATTAAAGAATCGGTTGTCTTGACAATTTATTCTAGATGTGCTCAAAGTTGGGAATCTTTTCCTACAAGCTGGAATTATTGAACAATTGAACAATCAAGTCTTCCGAAAATCAAATCTATTGTTTGTATGTATAAATACAATTAAGGCTCCTAGTGTTTTCCTGTGTTCTTTAAAATAATTGGGATAATCAAGAGGAATGCTGTCCCCTCCCTGAGAATTAATGGCGGTGTTTGGAGAACTGCAAATTGCTCCACTGCTTCTGTTGCTGTGACCTTTATTAATGCGTGATCTCCTAAAAACTTCCCAATAAGGTGTGCGTTCCTGTGTAGACACTTTAAGTCCAAAACCAATAAATTTGCTTTTCACATGTTGAAAGCACTGCATTAGATATATGGAGCAATAAAAATAAATAACTTTAAAAGAATAGCAACAAAAATATTTTCAGTGCAAGCCAACATTCAAAGCGAAGCCATGCTGTGTATTTACCAGCCTGTTGGTGGTGTTTTAGACTCAAACCCAAATATTAGCCCGAGAGAGACTGTGCTTTCGGGCTGCAGGAGGCTTTGAAATCTCAGTGCTGAATTGTTTTCTGTTTATGTTTTGGGTAGCATTTCAGCAGGCCGGACACTCTTCTTGAGTTCATTGACTCGCATCCAGAAATATCATTAGCAAAAAAGCTTAAGTGGATTCTTCTTAGGCCTGACTGACCACAAAGCTTGAGAAGTGGTCGCCTTCACTTCCTCTGGCTCCAGCTAAAAGCCCATTCCCATGTATCAGAAGACATAGGGACAAAATCTACCTAAAGTCAGATTGGTGAATATCTATTGATTTTAATGAAGTTTTGACAAGTCAACTTGGAAGACAACCTTCTCCTGTGCCCTCTGAACGCTTGAATACATTTTGTAAACTCAGTCTATACTGACAAAATAAATAGCCTCTCGGAGTCCATTATAACCATTATGGCTACTTAGATTAAATGAGTACGATAATATTTGTTCGTACAGCTAATCAGTGTTGCAGTCCTTACTAACGTTTCCTGAGTAGTTGCTGTATTGGAGTGTTAATCATGGTTGTTCTGATTATCAGCAACTGTTTAAAAAAAACACAAAGCAAGCAAGATAAATACTCTCAAACCAAAGATGAAAGGGAAAAAGAGTAATGGTCATCATTCTATTGAGTGTTAATATTCACCTTAAGTTTTTGAAAGACTGCTTGGATGATGCTGTTTCTGTGTTTTTTTTCAGAAAACAAAACAAAAAAATCTTTTCAAATAGCTTAAGTTTTTATTTTGAGCTGTCACACTTAAAAGGCACTTTTCATCTCCAGAGCACTGAGACAGAGCATGGACCTGTGCTTCTCACACCAGAGAAGGATCTGGCATTGCTCCTGATTTCTGTGATGTTCTTTCCTTTCAGTATTTACAATGCCTTAATGTCAGAAGAACTGTGGATTTTCCTGCCATTAGCAATTGTCCAAGTAGCCATCTCGAAGCATTGTTCCTTGTGATTCAAAGACAACCTTGGAGGTTGTCTTAATACTTCTTGGAGGACAGGACCCCGTTACTGCTTCCGCCACCAAACACACCGCAGCCTTCAGGTAGTTGGATTTGGCCATGCTGTTTTGACAGGCGGGGAACCTGGAGCAGGTAATTTTAAAAATGTGCTCAGGGTAGCAGAGGAAGTCGTGGCTAGTAGTGGGACTACAACCCAGGAAATCCTGGTTCTGGGATCATAGCCCTAGCCAATATCCATCTCAACACTTCAGTAGTGTGACTGCTGCAGACAAATCATCATGTTCTTCCTCGCACCAGTCCTTGTGCTACAAAATACTTAATGTGTTATTAAGCCAAATATATTTCAAGCCTGTCATTGATTCAGGGCCTGTAGTCTTACCAGCACCATATCATTTATCTTCCTTTTAAGTGGGAAAAATTCCTGGACTCTCTTTTCCCTCCATAGAAACTACAGAACAGAAGTCAATGCAATTAATGAAAAGCACTGGTATGATCTGGGCAAGAATAGGGCCCTTTCTTCAGCCATTCAGTCTAGTGGGAAATATGCTTGCGTGTGGACTGCATGACTGGGGCCAAAGACTGGATTTAATATATCCACAGCCCAATCATTTCCCCAAGGGAACTGTCAATTACCAGTGTGAAACAGAAAAGATGCTGATTACCTGGGCCAAACTCTGCTCTTGTCTAGGTCAGAACAATGTCCCTGATTACACTCACTTCTGTGCAACTGTGGGTCGAGTTTGGCCATGTCCTCACTTCCCTGGGTTGTCTTTGAACCACAGGAACAATGCTTCGAGATGGCTACTTGGACAATTGCTAATGGCAGGAAAATCCACAGTTCTTCCGACATTAAGGCATTGTAAATACTGAAAGAAAAGGAATCTGTGTTGTATTTTTTGGCTCACAATGCCTAAAGCCTTATCTCTCATTCTGTCAGGAACCAAGAACTATGTATACAGATGGTGCAATTTATTATGTTCTGTACTGTGACCAAGTGCTGAAATACCTTCAGGAAATCACCAGAAAGCCTGAAAAGCTTTGCTGTCTCTTGTGACTCCAGCTCACTAAAACTATAATTGAATGAGCACAATATATTAAGCACTGCATGTTACACAGTAGACTTACAGAAAAGGACACCATCTTTTTCAACATCATTACAGAAAATATATTTGCTTTACAATTACTGCCTGTACCTAAGGTCATAATGTCTCTGTCTCTCTGTTTTCTGCCCGTACAAACCCACAAGACGGGGATTTACAAATAAATGTCTAGGCTCAATGGGTCTACCTCAACTCAGGTCTAACTCCATTAAATTCCACTATGCTGTTGTCATTTGTAAGAGGTTGCTGGGCATGACAGTCCTGACATTTAAACCAGTGTCTGTCAGGGCTGAAATTAATGGAGGTTGGTGTAACGGTGGTATGAAAAGAGAATCTTAGCCCTGTATCAGCTGAGAAGTTAATATATTTCCATTCCTGCTTCACTGAGCAGATTTTTATGAAACTGTTTATTAAACTTGGCTCAGTTTGCCAGAAATACAAAGAAAAACTAAGATCAGTGTCCTCAAACTCATTCATCTCTGGGTATGAAATATAAACCCTAGGCCCAATATTTTGTTCGAACCCATTTGCTCACTGCATTCAAAACACTGAAAATAGGACCCCTGTGCCATTGAGTCAACAATAGACACTTATGGGCATCCTGATACACAACAAGTCCAACTTGCAGCAATGGCCCCATTCACAGAGCAGCTGTTTTGCTCATTAACTGCTTCACTGGAAGTGAAACCATCTTCATCTTTGATGTTCTACTCTTCATCTTTGATTTTCTCCTGTTTCCTCTCTGCAGGGAGGCCAGTCTGCGGTGCCTTGATATTAGGGGCTTCTTCATCCACTTCCCCACAAGCTGTGAAACATTTCCATGTGGTTTGTTATTATATAGAAACACAAATGCCACAAAGCGTCTTCCTTATTACATCCCAGAGACACCGGGCCGGGGACGCAGAGCCGATAACTCGTGCCTGTCTCAGGGCAAGCCCTCGCATCACTCGGGGCAGAGGCGGGGGGGGGCGGGGGGAGGAATCCAAAAAACGCCAACCCAAAAACCACCTGGCTGCAATTTGGGATGAGGCTCCTCCAGGGCACGGGGGTGCCGGTTGATCCCCCGCCTCCCCCTCGGCTTGGTCCTGCTCCCGGCTGCGGGGAGGGCGCGGGGGGCGGGTGCGGCCCCTCCCGGGCCCGCCGGAGCTCCCCGAGCCGCCCCGGGGGCCGCCCCCGCCGTGGGCCAGCCTCGCCGGGGCCGAGCGGAGGGCAGCCGCCGCCGGGAGGAGCCCGGGCGGGGAGGGAGAGCCGGGGGGAGCCGAGCGCGCAAGGGACTGACTGCCTCGATGGGCTTGAAAAATCGCTGCAGCAGCGGCGGCGGCGGCGGCGGGCAGGGGGGAGAGGCAATCCCCGGGCTGCGCTGCCACGCCGCTCTCCCTGCCGGCTCCGGCTCCGGCTCCGGCTCCGGCAGCGCCCGGCCCCTCTGCCGCCGTGCCCGGCTCCAAACTTTTTCTGCCGCCCGCTCCCCGCCCCGGGCTGTGAGGGAGCCCCGGGCTCAGCGGTGAGCGCCGGCCGGGGAGCGCCCGGCGCGGGCAGGCTGCCGGCGGCGGCCGGCGGAGCATCCCGGGGAGGGGGAGCCGGCGGGGTGGGCAGGGAGGGAGGCGGGCAGGGCCGGGGTGGAGGCTCGGCTCCCCGCTGAGGGAGCCGGGACTTGCAGAGCGCTGGGTTTTCCCGACCACCCTTTCCCCTCCCCACCCGCCCACTTCCCTGCCTCCCTCCCTCCCTCCTTCCTTCCTTCCCTCCTTCCCTCCCTCCCCTCCAGAATTAAAGTTGGGACAGTCGCGCTCCGGGGATGGGTGCGAGCCAACGCCTCTGCTGCCGGCTCGCTCTGCTCCCTCCCCAGGTCGCCCGGAGCCCGCGCCCCGGCCCGCCCGCCCAGGAGGGATGCTGCTCCGGGAGCTGCTGGGGCTGCTCCGCTGCTGCTGGCCCTCCCTGCTGCTGCACTGTGCCCTCCACCCGCTCTGGGGCTCCGTCCAGGTAGGGCCGCCCGGAGCTGCGCCGCGCCCGCACGCCCGCACGCAGGGAGCGGGGGGCGGCGGCGCCGGGGGGGGGGCGCGGGGGCGGCGGGCAGAGCCCCCCGCGGGGCGGAGGGGGGCTGGTGCAGGCGGGGGGCGGCGGGGCGGCGGTCGCGCCGGCGGCCCCCGGAGCAGGGAGAGCTGTTGGTTGCTCTCCCCCTCGTCGGCTGCTGCGGGACGGAGGGTGCGAGGGCTGGGCGGCCCCGAGCCCCCGGCAGCGCTCAACTCGATGCGGTCTGGCCGAGCAAGGTGTAGTTGACTTTCTTCGGCGCGCCCGCAGCCGGGGGATTTGTAAGCGCATTTTGCTGTAGGTGGCAAGATGCACAGAAAGAAGCAATGCACGGAGCGGAGCTCCGGCAGTCTAATTTTGGTAACGTTTTGCCTGGGTTTTCGATGTTGACTGCGAATTGAGGATTCTCTGGGTAAAGGGCTGAATCAGCTTTTGCCAAGTCCGACGCTGTGATGTTGTGTGACCTTGATTGTAATGTGGGGTGACCAGCGAGATGGGTTGGGAGAAATTAGTATACGCTGAGGGAGAGCGCCCATCCAGTTCGGAGAATCAGAACGGCAGCAAAGCTCAACTCAAATGCGTCACTTTGATATTTTAAAGTTTATTTATAATATATGTCTTCAGAGGAGTGATTGATGAGCCAGCCAAGTGCTGTTCAAGAAAAGAACAATTACAGTTTCTTTCTTGGAGAAAACACAGTGGAGACTCCATGTCTTTTACTCCCTGTTCTAAACTTAGTGACTCCCAAGAGATTAAAGAGAGATGTTGTTTGTTTTAGCATCTTGTCTCTTGCCATGAATGACAAAGAGGATTTGTGCTCCTTACAGATTAAAATGAACAGAAATACAAACAAAAACAACCTCCTTTAAACCAATGCCCCCGTCTTAAAAATCTCTGCCAGTGCTACTACCTTCCTGCTGTCCTGCTCAAGCATTCAGGTAGCTAAGCTTAAGTTAAAACTGTAACTGCATTTTTAAGGGAAGGACAATTGTGTAAAAAGAGATGGCTTCTGCAACCTCTTTCCTGCAATCAGTCAGTCAATCAAGCAGACAAAAAAAATTGCATAAACATTTTTCTGGCAAACTACTCAGATGTTCTAAGCTGATCTTTCAAAAATAATTACCTTTATCAGAATTGAAACAGGCTCTGAGAAATGCAAAAGCCAAGCAGCCCACCCTTTCCTTGCAATAATATGGAAGTTTTGTTGTCCCATTCATCAACTGTACATGTGCTATTGCCTGCTGTTCTGTGGAAGGGCAATTAATAAACCTGCTCATACTCAAGCTTTTTTCCAGCTCTCCCAAAACTAGGATGTGTCTAAGGCTCCCATCAGCGGGAACCAATGGGAAGGGCAGGTGTGGAGGGCTCACTGGCATGCCGACCTTCCGGTGACTGAAAGTCCCCGCTCATCTTTGAATCCCTCCCACGACTCCCTTCCCCATGTTGAGTCATAATCCTTGCTCTTATCTTCAAAATCTCGCAAGCCATACTCTCCTCGACTAATTCAGTAATGTCCCATCATGTCGCTCCCCTGCTCCATCTATAGCAGCCACCATGTTTTCTCACGTTTCTTTTCCCAGCCCTTCTTCACCCATTTGTCCGTGCGATGACTTATGTGTGTCATGGCCTTCCCTCCCACATCTTTGTATTGCCTTCTCAGGCCCTGCCTTTGAGGCACTTAAGAGAATCAGTCAGATACTAATCAGAGGAGAAGCATTTATCTTATTAAAAAAACCCCAAAACCAAACCAAAACCCACAATCTTTTCTTATTAGCGTCGTAGCCAGCACTGTGACAAGAAGGAAGGGACGATTCTGTCTGAGGCTTTTGACATAATTAAAAAAAAGAGCAGTAAGTGTCATGATAAATAGTAGGGTCATGTTTTTTCTGGTCTCATAAACATGGATCTGGATTAACTCTGATGTGAATTATGCAGAGCCATCCTGGGATTTACGCAGCAGTGTTGAGATCTCATCTCTGTAGACTGCTTCCAAGAGACAAAGCTCTTGCCACATCAGCAGGCTTTTAGAGGTCTCTGTGCCTTTTCAGTCACTGCACTTTTCTTTTCAAGCTTTCCTCCTTCTACTCGATTCAAAAAGTCACAAGAGGGCCACCCTCCAGGGACTGTATTAATCCGCTTTTCCCATCCCACTCTGTAGAGCATGCTCGTGGACTGCTGCAACCCCATGGGACTCTACTGAAATACTAAACAGCTCTGACCACGTTCAGATTTATTCTTCCATTCTATGCAAAGCAGGACTAAGACCACTGTTTCTGAAGGCAATCTTGGATTAAAAAGCAATACGTCACAGGCACAAACTTCAACAGAGAGAATGCAAAAGGAAACCACCAGTTACCACCTTGTGTTTGCTTTTCCCTGGACATTTGTGGATCAGATTTTCATTTCTATGAATATTTTAAAACATTTGTCCTTTTTGCAAAGCATGTTCATATCAAGTGCACAAATCCATAACATCAACTCTACGTATTTTCAGAGCAGGGCAAAAAAGGCATCAGCTTGAAGTCCAGGCAACATTTATGTCCAAACTGGCCAGCTGCTGAGTGTGTTAAGAAAGCCTCATGCCAAACTGGCAACCAAGTTTTAGACAGGCCGAGGAGACACGTTTTCATGGTACCTCCAGCACCTGGAGGAATGGCTGGAAACTGCAGAAGTAACAACTAGGGAGCAAGCCTTGTGTGGTCCATCTCTGGAGATGACCTCTTACCAAGGCAACTTTGGTGCTACAAACTGCCTGGCAGCCCGGTGGGTGTCTGGTTAGTCATTATCTGCGAAGTGCTTCCAAAGCCATTCTGGGGCCGTGGTAGTGTCCAGCAGAACAAACAAGCAGTAAAGTTTGAGACTGGACTTGAATCGGCAGACCTGGCCAGAGAAAGATGAGGTTCTTTCAACATGCCTTTTTTCTCCTGCCATCTCCTGTAAAGGCAGCTTACCTTGAATTGCAGACAGTAAGAAAGAAACATGGAGTAATTTATTTCATCATCCTCTGCCAGAGCAAGATTGTTCCCTAAAGCATATTTTCTAGTGATTTGTTCTGCTTACCTTTAGAAGACACAAGTAATAGCCTTCATTCCTTTCATAAGAAGACTAATAGACATCAACAATGGGATTTTTTTTTTTCTTGAAAAGGAGCCAAAAATTTTTTTTTCTCAATTCTATCATGCTACTGTTAGTTAGTCTTCTTGCAGCAGTCCTTGACTATTTCTCTTCTCCTCGAGGCTCTCAACCTTGATTCGGGTCTTTCCTTTTCCTGCCAGATTTCAGCCAACTTCCGATACCTTTGTTATTTTAAACTAACCCTCTAAGACAAACCCCGGGCAAGGTAATATCTGTGTTCCTATAGGTATCTTCTAAAACCCAGACATTTTACTGAGTGACAAGAGAAGGGAAACAAATAGGTGCCCATGCTTTTAAATGTCAGTTCTTTCCCAACCACTTAAAAATGATCATGGGGAATTTTGATAAAGGTTCAGACTAAGGTATTGAGAGACAAAGCAACTTTTTTTTCCCATAACAAGATTTTATTATATTTATTTGATATGTTTATTATATCTTATATTACTTATTATTTCAGGAATAATATTTTAAAAGTACACAAGAGCAGGGAGTGGCTGGGCATGTACAGGGTTAATCTTGTCTGCAAAGTAATTGAGAAAAATATTCACCAGTTTCTGAGGACACTCTATTAACAGCCTAAGGTAGGAGAGCCTCCAGGGATTTAAAAGCAGTCAATAGTTCTAAAAAAAGACAGAACAAGCCTTGGTTCTGGTTGATATTAAGTTAGAGCAATAAGTCAATGTAGCTTTTCCATACCAGCAATGTCTTCAGACATATACACAAAGCTGCTTCTGCAAACGAAGCTGGCTCCAAGTCTGCTCAATGTTATTCTTCCCTGTCTCTATACTCTCCCATTGCCCTGGCTCCTGCGAGACTGTAGCAAGCCGTAGGATTCAGCAACTGGTGAACTAGGTAGGGGTCAGTAATTGTAGCTAGGAGTTAATAGTTGCTTCCTAATCAACTGCTGGGGCCAGTGGAGAGATGTTACCCTACCTCCTCTGTCAGCACAGTAAATGTTGTCACACCAGTACGACTAGGAGGTACCCCAGGGGTGCCACTGCCACTGCATGGAGTGGGCGCTCTTCCTACAGGGCTCCTCTTGGGAGAGTCCCCAACACCCCAAATCAGCATGTGAACAGCATTGGAAGAGCTGAAGCAGTATGGAGGATATTCTGCTGCCTGTGATCACTTACTTGAAAAATAAATAAGCCTGCTTAGCAGACAGATTTATTACCAGCCATGAGGGATTACGAAGCCGAGTCACTTTGATTCATTAGAGCATTCAGAGAGTTTGTGTAAGTTCCTGGAAGCTGTCTGGGATGGTCTCTAACCGTCCTCTTACTGTTACCTGATGGTGAAGGGGAAAGTTGGAAAGCACTTCTGCTGAATTTGTTTTACCCTATGTTTGGTAATAGATTTTGACAAGCTGTTTAAAGAACTGAGCCTTCTGACTTGTGCTGTGCTGAGCCGTCCTTCCAACTCAGCTATGTGTAGCCTCTTCTATTCTTTCCTCCCTCTCTGTAATATTTAATCAACAAAGCCTTACCTCCATTTCCCTGAGGCCAGAGTAATGCATCTTTCTACATTTAGAAACCTCCTACGCATGTGAACATGTCCTTTGTGCAGAGATGTTGTTTTAATTAGCCACGTCTCTCTTTGGCCAGAAATACGTGAAATGACTGTACAGCTTTCCTGCAGCCAAGAGGCAGCACAGCACCCTTGGCGGCCAGCTGTGGGCGGTGGGAGAGGCTCACTGGCTGGGCTGGGGGCTGGGGGCTAGGGTTGCAAGGGGAGAGGAGGCAGACTGTGTGCCTGGAGCTGGCAGGGGAAGGGAAGCAAAGTTTGGGCAGGAGAGAGGAGCGGGGAGAAGGCAACGCTGGGTGGCCCTGGGGATAGGCAGGGAGGCAGAAGAGGCCTGCATAAAACAGGTCAGAAAGCATGGCATGAGACATCCTCTTTGTAATGACCAACGTGTCGTGGAAAAGAGCTAGTTAAAGAAGATGATGTAAGGCCAAAACTATTAGGGCAATAATCTGCCCAAGACCAAAATGTACAAGGCAACAGTTGAATGCTAGCATAACTATCCTTAGCTTCAGCAAGACACAAGTCTGTCCCAGGTGGTCTCCTAATCCTACATTCAAAGTGCTTGATAGATAACATGCTTATTCATCTTATAGGCTTTGTCTCCTTAAAATTCACAGAATCACAAAATCACTAAGGTTGGAAAAGACCTGTAAGATCATCAAGTCCAACCATTACACAAAAAAAACCCCCAAACAACAAAAAAACCCCACACAAAACAAACAAACAAACAAACAAAAAAACCCCAAAACAACACACACAAAAAAACACCCCCCACAAAAAAAAAAAAAACCAAAAAAACCCCACACGAAAACCACCACACAAAAAAAACCAAACGAAAACAAAACAAAACACACCCACCCACACCACACAGCACCATGCTGATCAAGCCACGTCCCACAATGCCACATCCCCACACTCCTTGAATACCTCCAGAGAGGGTGACTCCACCACCTCCCTGGGCAGTCTATTCCACTGTGTTACCACTCTCTCAGTAAAGAACTTTTTCCTAATATCCAGTCTGAATCTCCCCTGGCGCAACTTGAGGCCATTTCCTCTTGTCCTGAAAATACTGTATCCAGTATTTTCCATCTGAGTATCAGTCCATTCAAAAAGAGCTGGTTTAGAGACCTCTGAAGTTAACACCTCTCAGAAACTCCTGCAATGTTCAGAAAATTTCCTTTTCATTAGGGACTTACTCCATTTCATAGCGTTAGATTAGGAAATTTATTGAATATTCCATAAATCCCTAGTCATGTAAATACTACTGATGGTAAGAAAAATATGCTGTTAATAAATGGTCCTTGTCATGACTAGATCAAGCTATTGAATATATTATATACCAATACTGGCTAAATCATTGTCCATGGCCAAGCAATGCCAACGCTTGGGTTCTGCAATGCCTCATCTTCAGCTTTATCACTAGCTGACACTGCATGTTACGGAGGCTACAGGTCTCAGTTTGTGGCATTTCCACTTTGATTGTGTCATTGCTGTGGTCTGCAGATGAGTAAAACTTGGGCTCCCTCTCCTCTGGGTGGGAAGCAAAACACTCCATGAAATGCTCTCTGAACATTGAAGTGAGGCTGGCAAAGCAGAGGAGATATCTCCTCTGGCTTTCAGTTCTGCCAAAAGGAAAATGAACATCATCCTGACCCTAACTGTCTTGTAATTTTCGTTTGCTCTCTTTGGTTTGCAGCAATGACCCTGTGAATAATGCGTGCTGCTAGATGGCTTTCCTAAGAAGGCTTGCACAATCATATTGTCTGCCACTACCCGCCTTCTCCTTACCCCATAATAACTCACAAACCAGCTGGCCACTTTCAACCAAATTTGACAGAGGGCTAGAGATCTTGAAGATATTGTGTTAAGTAAAAAAAATTAAAACCAAAAAATGGGTACCATAAAGGGAAGAGACCTCCTTGTAGTGGCCTTAGTGAGGAACGTGAGCTCAGTTCTCACGACAGGTCTGAGGTGCAGCTCGGGTACTCAAGTCCAAGGAACACATTTGTGGAAAATCAGTTTTCAGTGTTTCTGCTGCTCATGCAATGACTTGTTTCTTCACAGATCACTCAGGGTGAGCCCCAGAAGTCATGCTCCAAACCTGTAGCAGAGAAAGTCACAGAGAGCTGCCAGCAAATTTGCCAGTGCAGGCCACCTCCACCGTTACCACCGCCTCCTCCACCTCCACCGCCCCCAAGGTTGCTAGTGGTGCCAAGTAAGTAGCCGCTGGTACGGTTGTGGTGCACTGAGGGAGGGTGAAACGATGGGGATGCCTGGGCAGACAGAAGGAGAAAGGATGTGGGAGAGGGCACAGCTAGCTCATTTGTCATTTTCCACTTAGCAAATGGAGGAAAAAATGTTCTCAGTAGAGATGGAGATCTGTTTTCTGATCAATGAATAATGTTTGGCTTTTGGAGGAAAGCCAGAGAAATTCCCTCCTTTCATTGTATTATATATGATTCCTTAGCTTTAAATGGTTCCCTAATGCCCTAGCCCTGGGAAATGCTTTCCTACAGAGACATAGCACTGTGCTTCTCCTTGAGTTACGTGACCTCCTGTTTCGCCAGGTGTGGAGCTTGGAGGTCTGGGTCTTCCAAGGCAAATTAATTTATAAGCAGGCAAAAATTCAGACACTCTGCCTAGACCATCCTCCAGGTTTGGCTGTCTTCAAGACTCCGGAATGCTACTGGTTTACCATAGCAGTGAGTCAGACCCACTGGTTTTAAATTGCTTACAACTAACAAAAGTCAGAGGCACGTCAGGAGTCAATGCCAAGTGAGCAGTTTTCTCACTAATGCACATACAGGCTAAGACTCACCTATTTCTCTTCTCCCAACCCTTATCCAGCCCATGCAAGCTCCTCCTGATTTCCAGCCGTGCATCCCCATGTCCAGCACACCTTATGCTTGCAGTTCCTGCTGGCTAGCTCTGCCAGCTTCATTCCATATCAGTATTCCTGTAATCCTTGACGCACAGATGCTTTCTGGAGAGCGATAGCCGTGTTGGTGGTCCCCAGAGAGGCAGTCCCTCCGTGGCGGGACGGAGCTCGCTCGTGCTACCTGCGCTGGCTGGGTGCAGGGACATGGGCTGAACCCTGTGCAGACACTTATGTCCCAGGTGTTCGATATTCCAGGAAATCTCCTTAACGCTCCTATATTTTCACAAATTTGTCTCTCCCTAAAAGGCTGCCTATTAATTCTTCTCCCTGCTTAGATAAACTCCCCTAGGAACAGTGTTGCAAAGTATAGCTAGCAACCTTCTCAGTGCTTCCCCAAGGGAAGAGAAATCATTAGGTAGCATCATATGGCTGTTTGCCTTTATCAGCGCCATCCCCAGATGTGCAGAAGACACAAAGAAGGCTTCTGCACAACTTTTAGCCAGGTGGAGAACAGGCAGAGTTTTGCAGTGCATTTTCTGCCAGGAGCGTGCTTCGTATTTGTGCCACACTACAGAAATTTAAGGCAAAGGCAGGAAAAAACCAACAGTGAAACACTTGGGAAAGGAAGTACAAAGACAGCTTGGGAAGCAGAGATGAAGGTTTTTTATAGCAGGAAAAATCTCTTTTTTATAGCAGGAAAATGTCATGGACACTAATATTGAAAATTCTCTTGATCTTTGTCTCACATTCAGAAAATAAAGTACTTTGCCACTCTGTTTTCTTGTACCTGGGGTACTCTGTTGCCCTGAGGGAGCTGCTCTTACCCACACAACGTGTGGCAGAGCAGTGTCGGCACAGGGACCAGCCCTGCTGCTCTGCTGCGCCGGGAGGAGGGCACCGCTGCCGGGCTGCTTCCCCTCCCCGGGCTGCCATCAGGCAGCTGGTCTGAGTGCATGGATTTGTCTCCTATGAAGTGGGACGGAAATCGTATCAGAAAAAAAGAAGTCTGTCACATAGTGCAAAAAGAGGAAAGAGAAATCAAAATGGACCTGCAACTGGGATAGCCTGATGCTTACTCAGGCTGGATTGCCAGGTGCTAACCCCGTTCTAAAAATGAGCTATATAAATCCAGATGACTAATACTTAAACAAGTTATTTCATTTCAAATGCAATAAAAAAAAAAATAGATTACACATTCCTTTCACCAGTAAGCTTTAGAGTAGCAATCAAGTACCTCATCTTGAAAGATGCTTTCATTATTATCAGCTGTCTAGGCACTGTGATTTAGCCCATGTGTACAACAATCCCCATCCTCGTCAGAAAGAGCAACCTTCGTGGTTAAATATTGATGTTATAGACATTGCTTTTAAACAGCATTCAGAGGAGAGGGCAGTAAAGGGACAAGACAAACTATTAGTAAGTGGTTGATGCTAGACTTGCACTTTGCACTTTTTAAGTGATTAAAGTTAAGTACTGGAAAGACCTCTGCAAAACAGCAGCAGCCCAGGAGCTGCAAGTTTTTTACCTTTACAAGGTACAGTGTCTGCACCGTGAGGCACTTCAAAAAGATGCTGGCATTGCTCTCAGAGCTTTGTGAGCCACAAAACGCTGCAGCCTGCTAGGCGATGTCCTTAAAAGCTCTTTTTGCAATTAAATTGAACGTTGTTGGACGTTTAGATCATCTCTGCATCCTTCTAAAACAGTTTCTGTGGTTTGGGCCTGATGATTAAAGCCAATAGATACAAAATTCCTGTCCATCCAGTTACTACAGACACTGACAGCTCAGTTATCTGCTAAATGAAGCCATCCAGTGCTCTTTGACATCTCCTGTCTGGTCTCCAGCTGCTGCTGTGGAAAAGCAGGGGACCCTCTTTGTGTCTTTTCTATCAGTCCCGTGTGAATGTTTTGGAAATCCTACTTGGATGTATAGGATGGCACTGGGTAACTGTTTATGAGCAGCCGATTCACTCCCTGAAAGGTTTTTATTGTGCTTGAGGACAACTGAGGACTTTCAGGAACAATTACAGTGCATTTAGTGTCTCTTTAGACATTTTAGATCCAGCGACAAATCTTTAGCTCTGCGTCCTGCAGATAGATTTATACAAAATCTGTTAAATGTTGTGAATTCCAGAATTCACATATAACAACTGGTAAATGTTGTGTTTATTCTGAGGGACAATAAGCTAGTTCCCTCCACAGAAAATGAGTAGAATCACACACAACTTAGCAGTCAGTCTAAATACATGAGCAGTGGTAGAAACACCAACTTTCCAGGCTTTAGGAGACACCTCACTGTTATAGTCATGTATTTACAACAGGAATGTGTGGGGTGTGTTTCAGTGCACCCTGAGGAGGCATATCATTCATTCAACAATGTGAATATGGGAAATTAAATTAGATGATGCAACCCGTATATTTCCAAATATGAACAACAAAATTACAGACTGGTGAATTCAGAGAACACCTCTGCCACCAGAACTCCAGGCCCCAGGGAAGAAAACATGGACTGCTTTTGTCCTCCTTCAGCCACGACCCCAGGTCTCCTTTTCCCACGTTTCTAACTCCTTCACACAGCCCAGTGGTGTTTCCAGTGTCCCCTCTAACCCCTGTTCTTGCCTTCACTGTGTCTGCTCTGCAGCTGTCACGGGACATTCTCTCATGGAGCATATCCATGTGTCTCTTCCTCACTAAGCAGAGGACTCCTGGTCTGCCTCAGTGAATCTGCCTGCTTTAGGGTATCTAAATGAAGGCTAGGATCAGCCACGCTGCTCCCTGTGGATGCTGCTTCTCTCAATATTGCTAGTTCAGCCTTGTCTCTTTCTGTAAATTGGGACACATGGAGAATTTCAGTTTTCAGTTTCCTGAGATTCATTCCAGACGCAGTCTGTTGGTGTCCCACTGAGATACTGCTGCCTTGTTTGGTGTAGATGTGTACCTTACTGAGAGTCTTCGAGGAGAGGGGCTCCAGCCCATGTTAGAAGTAACTAGGATGGTGGGGACCCTGTGACAAAGTGGTGGGGACTGTCAGGAGACATGGTCGCTGAGCCAATTGCGGTTCCTCCAGGCGGTCTGGCATGTTGATGTTTCCGCAGTAACTCTCCTTAGACAAGCAGCAGCCTGCTCTTTAATCCGTGCCTAGAAAACTGCTCATTGATGAAGTGAAGGGAAAGCTCATGAGGCTCTGAGAGGCCTAAGGCCAACTGAGCTTAAATGCTGACAGCAAAAAAAGGAGGAACTTTCACTGAAATTGAGTGTGTTCCCTAGATGTGGCTGTAATGACCCGAAGGAGATAGAGATGCTCAGAGCCTGGTGTTGGATTAACTGTTTCTTTTTGCCCCCCATCTGCTTTCCTCCTTGTCTCTGGATTTCAGCCAGGACTAAGGCAAGGTGGACGGAGTACTTGTTTAGGCAGCATTTCTAACCCAGCCTCACAGACCCATGAGATGAAGCTAGTTCAAATGGTGTTGACCCTTCAAAATGTAAAATACTGCTGTTGTCAACCCTTAAGTACTTTGTGAGCACAGAGGTTTCTCCAGGGGCATTGCAAAGAAGAAAGGACTTTGTTTGGAAGTAGAAGCTAGGCTTTCAAAACAGGAGAGGGTTAAAGCTAGACACACGCTGCAGTCAGTATCAGTTTTAACCTGTGTAAGGTTTGAGGAAAAAACATTTCAGAAGTGACTTCTTCAAAATGGTACAAGGAAGAGAAAGGATATTCAGCATGAACTCCTCACTTGCCGGTTAGCAACATTTGCTGTCTCTGCTCTACCCATCTATCTCCTGTGTTGGGTGAGGAGGCCATGGTACTGTCATCCCCTTTCTGGATGATGGAAGTGTCCAGTCCAACATTGCTTCAGTCAAAATTTAGAGGAGGAAACTTAAATAAAAGTTTTTATCTGAGATCATCACAAGCTGTACTAGTACAGCTGAGTCTGGATACGTGAACCAACCTCTGACTTGTTGGACGCTTGCACATAGGTACACAGCAAGGTCTTTACAGCTCCTGACCTCAGTGAAAGTTTGCCCTCAGCTATCAGTTGAGATAAAGCACAACCCAGTCAGTGCAAAGCCAGAGTGGATGACATCACTGCAGAGGACTCTAATCTCCAGGCTGTAATTGTATGATTTTGTTTTTCAAGGTGAAATCTTTATCTTTGGAGATAGTGCATCTAATTAACTAATTCTTTGGGCTGGTGAAAATGCCAAAAAATAAAAATGACCAACTGCAGGAAGGGTGCAACTTTTTGGCAACTATATGAGCACAATGTATAGCTTAATTTCAGAAAGTATGCGGGGTCCCTTCAGTGCAAATAGGAAAGCTAAGGACACTCAGATCTTTTAGGACAGATGGTCACAATGTGTGTATATAGGCAGGAATCTGAAGTACAGCAACAGTCTGGAACTTCTTAAACTTTGAGTAGGTTTTCAAGCAACTAAAATTTGCAGATTTGGCTTGCTGACTGTTAACAACATAGCCTTTCACAGCAGGAACTTGTTATAGAAATAAAAATCATATGGCTCTGGGACATAAAAGAATAAGAAGTGGTCTTTCCTTAGGCTTTTCTCCGACCTAAATCCTCGTGGTAGAACACACAGGGTGACCCAGCGTGGATCCAGAGAATGAATTTGAGCCTAGTGCTGAGCACTGTCTCCACATGGCCATTCAAGCAGGAGAGCTGAGAGTGGTTCTGATGCTCACCACATCACTTCTTGTACCATATGGCTACAGATGTTGATGTGCTTGCCCACACAATGCCAAAAGGGCTTTTGTCCTTGGCAGAGGTCTGTGATTGTCCCCCAGGAGTTGAGGGGATGTTGTGATTGCAAACTGAATTGAAATCCTCCTGGAGGCCATCACATGTTCTAAAACAAAAGGTGCCAAAGAATTTGCTGCGGGCAGTCTGGTGTAGCTGCTGCAATATGGGTTGAGCGTCTCAGAGACCTCTGACTTTAGGTTTCCCTTTGGGTAGGCCTTTTGTCTTGTGAGTGCTTTGCACCTTTCCAAACGGCCGCTGCAAATGCAATTCTGTCCCTAAGGGCTCAACTGGCAGGACCAGCCTTTACCTACCACCCTTCTGCCAGAAGGACTGGTTCTGAGTAGTTTTGAGATATCTGAGCACACTTGAGGAGTCTTGGATTAACTTACCCCAAGTGCTGGTGCCCAAAGGAATTGTTAGCAAACAGATGGGGGTGTTTTTGTTTTAGAATATGGGGAAGATGTTTTCTTTCGTACTTCATACAACATAGTGACTACCAAAACTGAACAGTAATGGAAGAGAACTACAGTAGCACCAAAATGGCAGGGGGCACATTGTCTCCTACACAAAGACATTTATGGTAATGACAGCTACTGTGAGAGAATAATGTTTTACCACAAGTCTGGTCTAGACAGTGATGTTTTTAAATGCAAGCAGAATGCTGAGACAGGGAAGCCCTTTCAGTTTTGGTAACACAGCTGTCATTCTGTGAATTACAGTCTCGTGTAAGAGCATTGTTTATAATTTACAAAGCAAAACCAAAATTCAATTGTCTTCTCCCACATACACTTTCGTTTTACTGGAGGATTGTGACTCTAAGAACTGGCAGTAGGATTTTGAGGCTTCCAAATCTAAATTGAAATCCATCCCCGCAGCCTCAAGTCATGGATGATGGCACATGCAGAGTCTAGTCCAGGTCCCTATTGTGTTGTTTTCACATCACAGACACTACCTTCTCTGTTAGCACAGTGAACCAAATCATTAAGCATCCAAGACGGGATTTAGGCAGAATTCACCCACCTAAATCAGAAATGCAATGATGACATTTCCTGCCTGAAACTGCAGACACCTCTGATTTTATCACTAAAGACATAAAGACTTCAAAATCCTGATATTTTTTGCATTTACCACAGTAATTTCTGGTATAGGAATAAAAGTTACAAGTCCGCGCCTCCCAGTCAAAATGAGAAAATTATTTAGGGTGAGGAGATTTCTTAAGCAGCAGTCAAATATGAAGTTTGAAATAGTTTGGACGTCTTGGATATTATATTAAGTCTGAAGAGCTGGATTAGTGACTAGAAAGCAGGTAAGACTGGAAAGGTTCATGCTAATACTTTCGTGATAGGATTCTGCTATCACTCGTGCACCTAACATCTCCTCATATTGGGCTGTTGTAAACTCTCTGTCTATCTTTGTAAAACACTGGTTAGATCAGACTGTCAATCACATCTTCCATTGCTTTCCCAATTCAGAGTTTTTCACCACAATAAATTCTGAAATGTTTTGTCAAGTCTAGTTTTTATTAAGGCAAGTGGTGAATCTTCCCCTTGCTCTGGGACCTTGCAGATTTGTTTTGAATTTTTCATGCAGTAATAAATCTATATTATGGAAAAATCCACTCTCTTGAAAATGCACTCGTTCATACATTTTGAAGTACTTAAAAGTAAGAGCCTCAGGCCAGATTTTGCAGTGCACGAATCAGTGGGAGTTCTGTTATCTATAGATTAAAAGCATTGTCTAATTTTGAAAAAAGAAGGATCAGATTTTACACTGATTCTACAGTAGAACAGTCCTTTCTACTGCATACTCCAGCAGCTTGATATTTTAATTTTTTTTAAGGAAAAGGAGTTGGCTAAGCTGAAGACACTAATTCCCTGTGTGGATGGCAGTCCATTTGTACATGCCTACCATTTCACTGATTAAGAAGATAACAAATCTTCAGTGAAGTTACTGATGAGTCAGAGGCTGCTGATTTACAAGTAATTGTAGGTTCCCCTGCCCGTGGCAGAAGGAGTTGTGTCTCATCCTGACAAGTCAGAAGTAAACTCTTAATTGGCACAAGCTGTTCTAGACGGGAGGAGTAAGCAGCTGACCTTGGTAAAGCAGACCTACAGAAATGTATGTTCTTGTAATGGTTTTGTGCGTCGTCATTGTTGTAAACATGATATAAAGGTATTGCACTGCCTGTGTAATTGCAACTTATGGGTAATTTTTAAGTTGACGTAGCAGATCAAGGAAGCAGCAGTCTCGACTTTTGGGATGTTATCCCAAAGTGAGTACATAGTGTCCATTAATATAGTACAAACATAGGTTAATAACTGATGCACTGCCAAAAACTGTCATTAATAATTATGCAAGTTAACACTTCCACTAGTAAATCATATCACATTATAACCACATATATATAGTAGCAAATTATGAATTCCTAATTTTATTAAAATGAATTTTTTTACATAATTTTGCAGTGTTTTTTAGATGGAGCTGATATTTCGTCAGTTCATTGGCTAGAAATATTTTACACAAAAATCTGTTCCTTGACAAATGCTGCTATTAAACTGGACTTTTACCAATGGAGCAGATTCTATTGAATCATCCCTGGACATTTTCCTTTCCTTTTGGAAGCAGTGCGTAATCTTATTTCATAGCCACTGTCAAAGGAAATGACTGTCAGTGGAGCAAAGGGTGGGTTTGGTTTAACCCTCGGTTTGATTTGGCAAGCTGCAGGTGCTCTAACTCAGCTTTGCGGGGCATCATTCTGCAGCGCTGGCTGCCTACTGCTGTAGGCTTCAGCAGGGAGTCATGGTGAGCAGCATCTCTGCAAAAGCTCCCCTACCTGTGCAGGTCCAGAATTCTGTGTAAAGCCTGAGGAAAGTGCAGATAGCAACCAGTAACCAATTTTCTTGCTTTTGTGACTGTAAGGTGGCCTGTGCCTTGTCTTTTAGCTTTCGGAGAGTTATAAATGTACTCCAGCAGTGATTGAGGACTTCATGTTGGGCATTTGGCATGGTGAAATGACTTGATCTGTTAATGTGATGTAATTGTCATTTTAAGTATTCTATATTTTATGGACACTGCCTGAAAATTTATCAGTTGATAAATGTAATTTTATTTTTATTAGAATTAAATTTACCCCCGGTTTGGAAGGCATTTCACACTTCAGTTCCATTTTACTCTGGGTGGGTCATCAATTTAATTTCCCTTAAGTTGAACCTGAATACAATTTGGAAAAGGAACTTGAGTGCACTAGGTGTGGGAATTATTAATTGGTCTCCTCAGGGACATTTTTAAGTGATAGCTGTAGCCCTTACTTGCAGCAATAACTGAGCCGTTGACGTGAAACAAGGAATAAACTATGTAATATCAAACAGAGGGATTACGTTTATATAGATGCTGTAAACTAACAGAAGTATCTGCTACATAGTCAGCCGGCTGTTCCCTAAAACTCAGACATATGACTTGCAATACGACTTTGTAAAGTGAACTCTTTAAAGCCATCTGCACTTACCAATCTAAAGTATATGTCTATTATAGTCACTCTCTCCAT
The DNA here is from genome assembly GCF_030936135.1 of Gavia stellata. Lineage (NCBI taxonomy): Eukaryota > Metazoa > Chordata > Aves > Gaviiformes > Gaviidae > Gavia > Gavia stellata. The sequence goes on from NC_082600.1 coordinate 18,179,750, forward strand.
ATAGTGTCTGAATACCCAACAGGCAAGCCATTAATTTTTCAGAGATGGACACAACCAGTGCCTTAGAAACTGCTGCTACTAACACATTAGGAAAATATTCCAAGTATTTCCATGTCTTCCACAATCTGTGTTAGGAAATTCAGTCTGCAGTTGGCTGAAGCTGGTTTTGTATCTGCCTTCCCCGAAGGCACTAATTTTGAGAAAGTTTCAGCTCCAAGCTGTGAGGCTTGTCCAGTCTTTGCTTTTATCTGGAGGTTCCTGAGCTCTTTAAAAAGCCACTAAGGGATCTAAGAGATAATATCTTAATCATACCAGTAGCACTGAATTTTACTTACATTTCATAGTCTGTGACTTTGATGGGACCACTCATGTGAATACTGCACAGCCTGAAGAAGTTGTGCAGATCTGGACCTTAATTTGTTCTATATATATGACATTATACCAAGAAAATCTGTCATCTTTCTGTGGGATTAAATCTGCCAACCCTGAGATATCTTATTAATTGTTCTCTGGCAAAAGACTTGTCATCAATGTAGGAGCTTAGACCTCCAAAATCATATTTCAGCTGTTTGAATTTCAGTCTATATCATCTCTCCTTTGAAGACCTGGTCACTGCAAGAGCTGACAGATGGTTAAGCTCTCAGAAGACTTGGTGGTGACATACTGTTACTCCTGCAAAGGAGGCATCTTGCCCACCCTGTGGGGAATGGTGAAAAGAGAGTCCAGGGTGCTGCTTGTCCCTCTGCCACTGACCTGCTGGGAGATCCCAAGAGAGTCAACTACCTATCAGCCACTCAGAGTTATCATATCTGAAAAGGAGATATTTTTTCACCTCTGTAAACTTTGGATTTGAGACCAGTGGATGTCAAGGACTGAAGATTTTTATTATTTTTAGCCTCAAAAGTGAACAGTAATTGCTCAGAATTGGTCAGCTATGTCCTGTCCTATCACTCATCAAAGAGGAGGCTGCACCGCCGCACAGCAAGGAGGATAAGGCATTCACCATGCCGGGAGCAACAGGCAGAGCCTATGGCCACACCGTCACCGCACGGTAATGAAAGAAAGGAGGCAGCCTGAGGGGCTGGACAAGAACCCACAGTGCAAAACATCACTACATCATGTCTTATTTCTGCTCTGTCAATGATGATACAGCTTCAGCAAACCTCTGGCAAAGTACCAGTATCAGCAGATATGGGAATTATCAGCCTGAAAGCTACGATGCTTTCAGGTATCAGAGCGCTGAAATGGCAAAGGCAGACTTAGCATGAATGTTCAGTGTTTTCAGGCCTCTTTTCTCCAGGATGCTCTTTTCACTGCCATAACGAGGCAGGGTCCCACAGTTTGCTGGGACAAGCAGATGATCCTCAGCACTGATTTTCCCTACTGAAGAATAGCCCATCTTTCTGAGTGCATCGCTTGTCGCTGGAGAGCCAGACTGTGTGTTTGTGCAATGAAGTGGATGGTACTGTGCTGGCACATCTCTGTGCCTCTCAGTGGTGCCTCTGTTCAAAATTAGAGAGAGAGAATTACTGTTCCCACATCAGTGCTGTGCTGCTGTTGTTCTGCTGTAGACCATGGCCTTGCTGCTGTCTTTGCTTGAATAGGTAGTTGACAGGAAGGTCAGGGAAATACAGTTGTTTCTTGTAGAAATACAGATGAATTTCTTACAAATTTACTTATTTACCCTATTAGAGAATTGGGAAAGGTGTAACAACAGTGCTGACATGCAGCCTTATGTTGCACGTTTTATCCCTACATCTCACAACAGTTTGGAAAGCTGGGACTACCGTCCCCATCCTGGAGAAGGAGAATCAGAGGCTGGGGGTGAAGATCTTTCCAAAATCACCCAACAAACAAGGGGGAGAGCTGAGCATGGAACCCACATCCTGAGAAGAATTTCTGTTCTCTACCCACCATGACATTCTGCCTAAAGAGAGCTTAAAGCCTGTATCATAAAACTCAGAAGATTAAACTTAAGCTTGTATTATCTACATTCAAGCGCTCAAGTTAAAGCATCCTGGCTCTCTGAGTGCTCAGAACCTCTGGGAATCAGGTCACCTTCTGAAATAAATTCAAGGGTACTAATCTAACAGCAAATTTCCAGGCAGTTGTGACCTGTTTCTTAGAGGCACCAGATAACCACTAATCTGATCGACAATTCCTGCATTTCGGAAAGCAGGCCACCAAGTACAGCAGGGCTCACCTGAGTGACGGCTCTCACGGGGAGATAGCGCTTAGGACTATCTGAGAGTGTCACTAGGACTATCTCAGTGCTGCCCAGCCAGGCGCTGATCCAGGTTGCGGAGAGCTGGGAAATGTGATGAGGCCCTCTAGAATGACCATGTTGCTGTGAGGAGGAGGCTGCCTTGCAAAGCACAGGCTTCAATTCTCAATTGCTTGGAACAGAAACCGATAGTGTGTGTTTTAATCGGAGTAAAAACAATTCAGTCCTTTTTGCTGAGGGAGAACAGGATGGCGAGGGAGAAACGGCGTCTCATCGGGAGACTGCTGGTTAGAAAAACATGTGACAAAGTCAGATCAGAGGGCAGTGGCTGACGTGAGCGTCCATTGTAAAGATAAATACCAGAGCCGAGTGTTAACACAGAAGCTCGCTATGATGTAATCTCCTTAAAAGCCTTTTTTCCACAAGGTCTTTAAATGCTACTGCTTCTCCAGATTGTGCTTTAGAGAACAGACTCTCCCTCTGTGCTCGCTAACCCAGCTCTCCTCCAAAAGACCTTGGCAGCTGAAACCATGTTTTGCTCCTATTTGCAGGGCCATACCTCAGTTCTGGCGGGTCCCATCAGCTTCACTGACAACCTAATAGGATTAAGGCTGGCAGATCTGGCCCTCAGCCTGCCGATTGTTTGGAGGACAGACTTTCTCTCCCTACTTCTTTTGATAGTCCTTTGACTGCTCTGCTGTTTGCATCATCATCATCCTTCCATAAGCACGTCGGACTCCAAACTGAAATACTAGTCATCTTCTGCAGCTGTGCCAAAACCAATGCAAGTTATCCTACAAGCTTAGCAACAGCCCTTCCTGGGCACCCTGGGGGATCCCACCTTGTTTCTGTCCATAGGTCTTGGCCGCACAGAGTTCCTTGGCATGGCATCAGCGTGCCGGCTTGGGGCAGAGATCTGCCGCCTGCCCGGAAAGTCAACAAGGCAGTTTGCTGCTGCCACCCCTTTCATGTAGTTATGGCCAAATCCAGTGTTTGCGTCTGACTCCCGAGGAGGAGGCAACACAATGCAGAGGGCAGGACTGGCTGGGAGTCAAAAGACATTTTGTTTCCTGGCTTTTTCACTGAGCTGCGGCGACGTTGTGCAACCTGCTTCCTCACAATGTGCTTCACTTATGCCTGGGTGACCGATACTTTCATCTGGTATTGTTTTCATTTTGGTCCTAATGATATGTTCATTTTCTGAAGGACTCTCAAATCTGCCAGGGAAAAGCAGCTGCACGAGACCTACCAAGGCAGCACAGCAACATGGGGCTTTAGTGAAATCCACTGCAAAACCCAAAAGTTAAATGTGTGCAGGTTCAATAACCTCTAAAGCTTAGATTTTAAGCACCACACTTAAAACTCCCCCACCCAGCTCCTCTCTTTTCCACTGGCTGTATCCAGGCTCAGGTTTTTTCACCAGCGGTTCCAGTCCTATTTCTTGCAATGAGCCATGCACTCCTCTATCGCCCGTGACATTCAGAAAACTCCTGCAGAACTGCCCCTTTCCTCCTCCTTCTGCAAACTCTAGTTGCCAAAACTAAGCATAAATCTGAGCATGTTTCTTGTTTCAGAAGGGAAGTATTTTTAGAAAGGGGGAGAAAAATAAGGAGATGGGGGAACTGAGAGTGTAGAATAAGAGCGTCTACAGTGTAAAAGCTGCGGGGGAGGGAATTTCTCCAGCATCATCCCACACATGTTTTTATTATAGCAGAAGTTCCCGCTACTGATTGCAGTATCCCCCTTGAAAGTGTAGTAGGAACATATGCAAGGAGCAGCTGCATGATATAAACTTGTCTGCAACATAATGTGATAAACAGAAGTATCATCTGCTACAGGAATAGCTGATTTCCATCAGTATTATTTAACCTAGCTACTCTAGGGAAGCAGTAAATCAGGCCAGGCTTTCTGCTGAGCACACCACTATTGCCTGGTGTAGTGGCTTACCCCACTAGCTCATGGCACTCTGGAAGTGGCCCTAAGTTTACAAGCAACAGGGAGGGCACAGATCTATAAGGAAGTGAAAAAATGAAAGAAAACCAACATAGATATTTTTCTGGATCAAAATTTTCTCCAAAATTAGGTGATTCTTATTTTCTTCAAGCCAGTCTATTGCACATCCTGTACAGTTACAGCCGTGCTCCAGAGGTGGGGGTGATGGGGTAGGATATTGCTGGTCAAAAGCAGTTCTTTGGTCTTTCCTCGCTGGGTAGCATCTTCCTCCTGTCCCTGCTTTCTTTGGCAGGATCTCAGGGAACGGGTCCAGCAGAGCAGCTTTCTGGGTCACTGCTCTTTGGGGACTGTGATAATCCAAATCCTTTCCATCATGTTCGGGTTTACTGGAGATGAACTTGCCCCAAGTGGACTTCATCTGTTATGAAGCTGTCATCCATTCCTGCTTTACATTCCTGCTGCATTGGCCTGGTCCCTTGAGTTAATAATGGCTGTTAATAGAGCTGGCTTTCTGTGCTGCCCATCCTGCACCCCCTTTCTCCCCCCAACTCTCTAAACACGTGTATTAGGTTTGCGTGGCAAGATTTTGGTAGCGGGGGGCTACAGGAGTGGCTTGTGTGAGAAGTTGCTAGAAGCTTCCCATATGTCCGATAGAGCCAATACCAGGTTCCAAGATGGACCCGCCGCTGGCCAAGGCCGAGCCAATCAGCGATGGTGGTAGCACCTCTGGGATAACAGGTTTAAGAAGGGAAAAAAAAACCCTGCCAGAACAGTAGCCGGAATGAGGAGTGAGAATATGTGAAACAACTCTGCAGACACCAAGGTCAGTGCAGAAGGAGGGGAGGAGGTGCTCCAGGCGCCGGAGCAGAGATTCCCCTGCAGCCCCTGGTGAAGACCACGGTGAGGCAGGCTGTGCCCCTGCAGCACATGGAGGTCCACAGTGGAGCAGATATCCACCTGCAGCACGTGGAGGCTCCTGGCAGGACCTGTGGAGCCCACGCTGGAGCAGGTTTGCTGGCAGGACTTGTGACCCCGTGGGGGACCCAGGCTGGAGCGGTCTGTTCCTGAAGGACTGCACCCCGTGGAAAGGACCCACGCTGGAGCAGTTCGTGAAGAACTGCAGCCCGTGGGAAGGACTCATGTTGGAGAAGTTCATGGAGAACTGTCTCCCGTGAGAGGGACCCCACACTGGAGCAGGGGAAGAGTGTGAGGAGTCCTCCCCTGAGGAGGAAGGAGCGGCAGAAACGTGTGATTCCCCGTCCCCCTGTGCCACTGGAGGGGAGGAGGCAGAGAAATTGAGAGTGAAGTTGAGCCTGGGAAGATGGGAGGGGTGGGGGGAAGGGCATCCAGCCAAGGTCAGCCCACCACGACAGGTAACAGTGTGTCCATCACTTTGAGCAGAACAGCCCTGGGAAGCCATGGTGCTGTGGGAATCTCATATTTTATTTTATTTGCTGATTTAATCCACTCAACACTGCTTTAGTGTTTGGAGCTCTCCTTTTGAGCTTCTTTTGTATCTGCTTCTAAGCGGGAAGCAAGGCCGAAGCAGCAGCGGGGCTGGGGCCATGTCCCAGCCATTGTGCCCAGCAGCTGCGGTGCCAAAGCACCTCCATGCCGGACATTTAAACATCATAGAATCACAGAATGGTTTGGGTTGGAAGGGAAATTTAAAGCTTATCTAGTCCAACCCCCCTGCCATGGGCAGGGACACCTTCCACTGGACCAGGTTGCTCAAAGCCCGATCTAATCTGGCCTTGAACACTTCCAAGGATGGGGCATCCACAACTTCTTTGGGCAAATATGTGCAAGCTTACAGCAGTGCATGTGACATCGTCTTGCTCCTCTAAGGTGGTCTGCTCCCAATATCTCCTCTACATTGTTTCATATCTCCCAGGGGGTCAAGACTGTAGCTGCCATTGGGGTGCCACAAGTTGGGCAGTCTGTGCCCAAAGCCCTCCAGCCAGCGGCTAGATGGGTTTGGCTATGACCATGGCTTACCGTGGTGCAAAGAAGTTGCACCATTGCAGTTGTGGCCAAATCCAGTTTATCTTTCTTCAAGGTTTAATTGTGTGTACACGCCGCTGGCAGCGGTGCCTGGTGCCGCCACCAGCTCATGTGGTTGAGGCTGGACCTGCCTAGACGCCTCCTGTCTTGCATCCGCCATAGCTGAAATCTGGGAATGCCTCTGCCTTCCCCTCCCTGCATCTGCTTACAGTCTTTGCTCTGCATTTGCTGTGCTGTCTGGAGGCAGTGCAGAGGAGGATTACGGCCTCTTGCAGGCTGTCTCCGAGGCCACGGGCAGTCGGGAGCAGGGGGGCTGACCCGACCCTTAGAGCTCCTGTTGATACCAGCATTGCCTTGGGCGTTTGATGTGATGTGCTCCTGCATCTCCCCTTCAGCAGTTCAAGCGTGGCCGGGTGTGTTGTCTGCAGGCAACAACTGTGAAGGGAGGTTGATGAGGTGATTTTTGGACCTGACAGGGAGACAGCGAAGTGCATCCATTCATATCTCATAGCTCCTATATCTTCAAAATTAATCATTTCAGACACATACAGAAGTGCCCCAAATGTGAATGTTTGCCTTTATACGTTCAGCTGTTGTAAGGAATCTCAAGTACAGGGAAGAGAGAAAAGAAAAAGAGGAGTTGGTAGAGTTTCTCACATATTCTGTCACCAACACTTACTAATTAATCCTGAGGAGCCACTCAGAATGCAAACACATTTCACAAAACTATTGGCAGCAGTTTCATTTATATGGATGCATATGTATAACCCTTTATATACAGACATTAAAAATATATCTCATATATATATCCTTTCTTCATATATATGTCTTTATACATAGACATGTATGTGTATGCATATATGTATATATTTACATGTATGCATATATATAGTGTGTGTGTGTGTGTATATATATATACATAAACACCAGGGAGTTCCTCTCACAGCACAGGTTCCTCTCACCTGACACAGTTAGACAAGCCTCTTCATCTTTCTGTGGAAAATGGTAATCCTTCCTTCTGTGACCCCGTCTTTGAACATGATCACCAGCCTGAGCATCTCCTTCTGCGTTCAGCTGTGGTTACAAAGGGAACATGAGCTCAGGTTTCCCTCTGGCCACATGCAAGCCCCAGGGCCTGTGTGTCTGGGCAAGTGGAGAAGCTGCTGCATAGCACGCATGCATGCATGGCTTTCTGCCCCGGGAGGAGGCACCAAGGCCCTCCATCTCCTGGTCAGCCTCCTCTCCCTCATCTTCCCAGGAAATTTTCCCCTCAAACCCAAGAGTGTCGATGGATATGGTTCGAAGGGAACACATACTTTGCCTATTCCTCACATGCCTTTTAGAATAACAGATGAAGATCTATATTTGTATCAAGGTCTAGCAGTACCACAAACTTCATTAGAAGACTCTCTGGAAGGATTTGGTTTTCCTGTGCTGGCTGCCTCTCACTGTTAGCAGCCTTGGGTACACAGAGAGTGTTCCTACCACGTGGATTATCCAAATACATCTGTAGCGGTCCCTACGTGATGAAATACAGCAAACAAAGAGGGGACACTTGAGCTGACACTGACTCACAGATCTCTCCACATTGCCCCAAGTTAGGTAACAAAACCTGCACCCGGAGAGCCCACAGCCTCCAGGGCTCTGGGGACTGAGCTCCTGACCTTCCGCAAAATTTGGAGCAGCGCTTGTGAGCATCATTGTGCAGATTCTGGGACAAAGTCCTCAGCTGGCATCAGTCTCACAGCTGGGTGGACTTCTACTAGTTTCATAGACTCATAGAATAGTTGGGGTTGGAAGGGACCTTTAAAGGTCATCTAATCCAATCCCCCCCCTGCAATGAGCTTCTAGTTTACATCACTTGAGCTCTTGACCCTTTTTATTAGCTGCCCAAGGCTTCATTCTGACATACAATTAAGTTAATCAGCATTATGTTAATCAGCATTAAGTTAATAAGCACTCACTTTGGGGTGAATTTACACAGCTGAGGGGAGTGAAGGGCAGTATGTGAAATTAGAAAAGAGACCTCAGGCTCAGCACTGAAATCAGCTTTCTCAAAAAAGATTTGGGCATGTGATGGAGGCTCTCCTTGTGTTTCATCTTTTACACAACACAATGCTTATAGAGTAAGTGTCCGAGCCTTGGTGTCTGTGTGTGTGTAACTCTTCCTCTGTAGGATTTCTTGTTCCAGAACACAAGTTATTTCACATTAATCAGGGGATTCATTGAACTCCTCTATTCCACAGGGGGTTAGATGAGACACCTTGATGTGAAGAGACCCAAGCTGCAACAGATTCAAAATCCCTCTCCATATTTAACAGGGCATGGAGTGTCCTGGGAGTCTTTTCATATACCTTGACATCTGAAATCACATCTAAACCTCTCCACGTTTTCTGGGCTTGTTCCTGAATCCCAGTGTGATAATGGCTGTAGGAACCAGTGGCTTCTCTCTGTCTTGCAAATGGAGATGCCAATGTGCAAGTTATGTGAATATATCAAAATAATAAGGCCAATAAGAGTGAAGATGAGACTAGAACTCCAAACCCTGCCTTAGCCAGCAGATCAACAGGTCTCTAAAATATGTGACATACATAGAGGTTGCTAGAAACACGTTGTCTGCATCTCCAATTCCTTTTAAGTTCCAACCAAGATTGATAAAACACTTGAGGCCCCTGGAATATGAGCCTGCCTTCAAAATAAAATCCAATCTCACTTCCTAGCATGCTAATTAAAAGTGCATGGCTGATTCAGGCAGCCCTACAATAGCAAGAGGAGTGCTGCAGGCATAGAGATGGCAGGGTTTAGCCTGTTGTGAGTATACAATATTAAAAATGGGCAGATGTCTCATAAAGATGATTATACCAGCACTCTTGACCTTTCTGCAAGAACAGGAATAAAAGCAGGAAGAAAAAAAAATAATCAGTTCTGATTTATCTTGAAAGTGCTCTTCCTTTTTTAGGTATGAAGTTACTGTTGTTGTAGAGAGGTGAGGGGGGTCACTGTCACCCTTCCACGTCACATCAGTGCACACTCACCAGCTGCTTGGGACCGAGCCTGTAAGCAGATTGACACACTCAGACCTCAGTCAGAGACACCTCCCCTGGGATTGCACATGGGAGCACGGGTCACTGCCTCCTTTAGCTATTTTCCGGCTCAGCCCTGTGTTTTGCTTTATTTTGGTTTGGTTTGCTTTGTTTTGCTCTGCTTTGCTTTGCTTTGTTGGGCTGGCTGAGGAGCAAGAGCCAGTGGAAAGGGATGCCCTGATGCAGGCTCCCTGCCTCAGCTTCACTGCTGAGGGCTGCGCGGAGGCACCACTCAACCCCGCGTAACCCCCATGATGGACTCTCCTGACAGACTTGGTCGTGTTACTTTGCAAAGTCCTGGCATTCCCATGCGAAGAGCAATTAGCCTACGACCCATACTGCAATGGAAAGTAGTAACTCTAATCAAAATAAATAACAAGAGTACTAGATTTCCAAAATCTTAACTTTATAAAGTACAAACATGACCACTAAAGATAACCTGCGGGCCTATCCAAGGATTCCAAGTCCTGTTTCTATATTCTGTCGCAGTCAGTACAAGTATGTGTCACTTTTATAACATACACAAAACCATTTAATGTTTAATCCAGAAGATTAAAACAGCTTCATCACTGTTTTTTGGTTTTAGTAGCTCAGCAATTTTGAGAGCGACCCACTCTGAGATTTGCTAAAGAGAAATCAGAGACTTCTTTGTGTTTTTTATGGAAACTTTCTTTCCAAGTGACACAACCTCTATTTTTGTGCCTGGACATTGAGGGAAACCCTCTGTAGCTGAGCTAATCTTTCCTGGTATGCACATTTCTGACTAGACCCATGTGTGTACAGATACCTACTAACATTAGAACTGGAGCTGTGTCTTTGTGCTGAGCCTTCAAAGCAAATTTAGTCAGAGAAAGCAAGTGTCTGAGATTTTTGTGGTGCTTAAATAGTTTGCAGGATGCCTTTGCTCTAAATGTAAGTTTTCATGAATTTGTTTTCAATAAGTTGGAGCCAGCCACCCACTGTAGGACTGAAGTTGGTCTGTTTATTCATTGTATTTATTTAGGCCTTGTGCTGTTGGGAATAGTTGAAGGTGTTGGCCCTCTAAATGTAAACCTAACCAACATTTGTATTTTACAAATTTTAAAGCCAAGAAAAAAAAAGGGGTTGTGCTCATGTGGCCTTTCCAGAGGCAAAGCATTTTGTTTACCTAATCCTTATGCTGAGTTCAGTCTCTTTAGCTGAATTTAGACTTCTTTCAGGAAAAATTAAAAGTCTACCTTAACATAAATTTTCCAGTGAAATACTCCACCAGAGCTGATAGACTATTGTAATGGATAATTGCCCTTAATGATGATAATTACCCTATTTCTAATCTAAATACGCTTAGTCTCCACTTGTATTGGAGTACATTCCCGAGTCATTTACAAACTCTACTAGTATCCATCACCCTATTTTGGGGGAGACGGAGGGAGTCACTGTTAAAAACACCTTCTCTCAGCAGTGACTTTCTATTTCTAGTTAGATTTTGAGACTTACCAGTTCTCTGGCTTTAAACTCAATTTATGTGTGCCACACTTACTGTGTAGCTTTATAGTTTCATAACCCTAACATCATGCGGAATTAAGTTGAATGTCATACCAAAGTCTAAAGTTATCACGCCAGCACTAATACGTCTATTTACCAAACCAGTAATCTCCTCAGAAAATACCTAGTTAGTTTGACAAGATGTGTTTTCCTAAACCTATGCTGTTTAGCATCAATTATTTATTTTAATATTTTATTAATTGAATGAGATTTTCATTATTTTAGCAAGATTTCTGTCAGGATCGCAGGCTGTGATTGCTTAGCTCACTCTGCTTATCTTCTTTAAAATGTCATCACTTTCCTACCACTTTCCACCCAATGGTATGTTCAATGTGCAGAACACTTCAGGGCTTAGGAGAAAAAGCACATTTTTGTCGAGTAGTTTTGCACTGTGAAAATCACTTTCCATTCAGCTGATTTTGAGACCAGCCAAGAGCAACCAGGAATGAGTCAAACCAGGAGGCAGTCGTGCTCTGAGCAGCTGAAACCACTCACGTGAGACTGGGGATGAGTGCCGAGGGAGCAAACACCATGGTCGGGCTAGCCAACCCTCAGCTCTCAGTAGCCCCGCGATGATGACAAAGGGACTCCCTGTGCCCAGAGATGTCCTCCACTTCCTAAATACACCACTATGAATAACAGCAGCACATGGCTTGTTGTTTGTTTACGTGACAAGGGAAAGGATTCTGAAAAAAGGATATGCCTTTTGGGGGTTTATAATGGATTTGAAAGAGGTGGTACAAGGAAGGAGGCAACCATGAGAACTGAAGCATTTTCCCGTATTTCATCAAAGCTTTTGCAAGACAATGAAACAACTGGACATTGTCATTGTTATAGGTAGTGTGGGGCATCTTCTGCTCAGTGTTTACTATAGTAATTTCAGTATTAGAGCAGGTTTGGGTCCCATGTTTTCCCTCTTCCACATAGTGCCAAAGAAATGCATTGCTATTCCATGCAAAGTAGCACAGTTGCAAGAGTGTGCTATGGGTGTCCTCACCCCAGGATGATTTCTGATCATTAAGGACATGACACGTGAGGGCTCAGACCCTCGCAGGTGCAACCTGATTTTTCTACACTGTGGGTGATGAGCTGGGGGCTGGGACCCAGGCACAGGAGGATGGAGAGGCCCCCCCAGCCCTGGGCTGCCCCAGGGAGCAGAGCCGTGAGCCCCATCCCAGTGGGATGGAGACATCAACGCCTCCCTAACATCAAGAGCTCAGTGCGGGACACACCAAGAGGCACCTCTTTGAGGACATGGCACTTCCCAGGCACTTTGCTTGCTCTTTGGGAAGTTCCCCTCTCGGCTGACTTTTCCAGCTGCTGTTCATAGGCACCCAGCATGGCAGGCACATGGAGGCATCCATGCAGGCCAGGCTTGGGCTTCCTATCAGCACAAGGGGATTAAAAGCAGTTCTGCTCTTCCTCAGAGGATAATTGCGAGGAGAAATACATTAAGGATGTCATGGTAATGAAGGCTATGTGAATGCATACTGAGAAAGGCAGAAAATAGCACGCAACCAGGAGCTTGTTGGAAGAGTGGACATTTCTAAGGAAAACAAGGTTACCTAGCACTGCAATAATAAGAAGTAGAAATAGAAAATATTTTTTAAAGCTGTATAAACCCACAAACCACTAAGAAACACATTGTCAAAAGAGGAGACAGGAACCATTAGTTTTTCAAATCACTTAATTTTTCAGCTGTATTTTTCTCTCCCATAGGAAAAAAACCCCAAAAAAACCAAACACGAAAAACCACACCCTCCCAGTGAATATACATGCAATAAATTGAAGGCAATATTTGCTAGACAAGTATGATCAGAGTGGTAGCATGTGTTGAATGCTGATGCGTGTGAGAAAGATAGGACCTCTTATGTGGCACCAAATGCTGAACTGCCTATAAATTATCAAGCTGTTGGCTTTATTATTTTGATTGCTTCGTATAGTACTTTACCTAGTCTTTTCCTAAGGTGCTCCTGCAGATTTCTCTGGGTGAATGTTTCTAATTCTTCTATAGATCATGCAACTGGAAAAAAAATCTTATCTGAGTAATTGTGTACTTCAGGATTTTACCTAAGAAGTGTTAAACCTAAGAGTATGTGTATGTCTTTTCCTAATCAAACACAGGAGGCACAGGAGATGTCAGCTCACAATAAAAGATGCAGGTGTGATGACATATTTTAACTTGTGCGCCTATTTGTGATGTGTATAACAGGAAGTCCAGAATTTAGGATGTATCATATCAAACAATTAGACTAAAAAAAAAGCCTTTTGCTATGTTTAATTCTCTCCCCTACTTAACTGAAAATGTAGATTTAGACAGTCCCATTGACTGATTCATTATTAAACTTCATTTAGGGTGACCCAAATTCTCATGGAGTTTATGTGGTTGTGTACACTGAGTTAAAAGGGTCTCTTCCCCCTCTGCAATACACTGGTAGTGCTCATGTCATTGTCTGTTGCTCACTATCCTTCAGTAAGTAAGTATCCCCTCAAAGCATGGGAAAAGGAATATGGCCCAGAAGGAAAAGAATTGAACTAAATGCCACCAGTATTACTGTTGATGCAAAATGTAGCTTGTTTTGAGTGGTATTTACATAGACAATTTTAGCCCTAAATTGAGTAAGAAAAATGTAATAATAATTGCTTACATTTTCACAGGTTAATATTTCTTAGGTTTTCACAGGTTGACATTTCTTAACTATTGGACACAAAATTCAAAGACAATGTAACGGGAAAGAAGCTTGTCAACTATAGTCCTCTAAAAGCAGTTAACAAATGTAAAAAAACTCCTATTCTCTTAAAACAAATCCCCCTTTCTTGCTCCAAGGTTACAATGGTAGCAGCTGCAATACTGATTGGTAGGCACTGCTGAGGCTCCCCGGTAAACCTCCCCTAATGGAGTTCAAAAGCCTATCCTTATCAGCGTAACATTTCTCTCTAAAACTAAATCTGATGCAGCAGGAGAAGGCAAATGCAGAGGGAGGAGAGTTTTTCTATGGGTAGCGGAGCTGAGCTTTTCTCCTTCGTGCTGAGCATGCGGACAGCACTGACACAGAGAACGTGGTCAGCTGGGGACCATGATAAGAAATATGTAGTATCAGACTAGTTGATTTCTTGGAAAAAAAATGGGTCCTAAATATGAAACATCCTCTTTGCGTGTATCTGTGGCCCTGGCATAGTGCTATTGCATGGGTGACTGAAGCGTATCTGATTATACATTGCTTATTTGGGAGAACTCACGTATTTTTCCACACTCTTTTTACAGCTCCCAAGTCTACCTTTTGTCCCACTGAAGAGACCTGGTGGCCAGGCCTGGTTATTATCATTGCAGTATGTTGCGCCACACTAGTGTTCCTCTTCGTAGTTGTCATCATTTGCTACAAAGCCATAAAAAGGTAAGACTCCAGATGCTTTTACTGTGCTTAGGACAATGCAACCCCACAAAGGTTGACCCAAGACTTGGCTGACACCTTGTTTTGTTTAAAGGCATCCTAAAAGCAAAATGCATCCTATAGTCAATGTGTGTTTTCATTGGAAAGTCACTGTATGTACTGTATCCTGCCTGTGTAAAGGATGAAGTTTAATGCACAGTCATGAGCATGAGGAGGAGAAAAACTAGAAATGGCACGGGGCCACATTGTTCATATTAATATGAACTCCCCAAAGTCAAATTGCTGCAGGTTGCTGGGGAACATCCATAGCTTTGGCTTGGCCAAGTGCAGAGGCAGGAAACGCCGTCCTGTCCAGTTCTGGTAGTATTCAAAATTTAAACATGGGATGTGAGATTTTTGGCCCAGGCCCATCACTAATTGTAGCATTTCAAATTGATGCAAGCTCTTGTAACCCAAATTCTAGGGTAATTTGTGTATTTTTTCATTTGGAGACTCTACTTTTTATTTATTCTTGCTTCAAAATTATCGTCTACAGAATCCATTTCAAAACCTGTATTTAAATTTAAAAGTCTATGATGTGAAGCCTATGTACAACATGGTATGTAGTAACCATTTCAGCTCCCTGACCACTGTCTTTGCAATAGATGTGCTTGCATAGGCCTCCAGTAGTTAGAAATTACTGACTTCAGTTACATAGAAAAATGGGAGTGGGAGTAATTTCTTCAGCTAAATAATATTTCATATTTCGAGCAGAAGAAGTCAAAATCCATAACTCTCGTGAGATACTGCAGTGACACCTGAATCACAGTTTAGATTAAATGATGTTTATTCAGCTTTGAGATTTTTTTTTTTTGGGGGGGGGAAGAAAAGAAAATACCTTTCATGAAAAATGTTATTTGCATGCAAAGCAACTGCAAGATTTTTTATGAACCTCAGCAGGGATATCACAATGGTGGGGCATTGCACATGCTTTGTGGTTGTCTGAAAAATTTATGCAGGATTTGAAGGTTAGTATAGCCAAGAGCATCAAAAAGGGAGAATTCAAACAAGAAGACAGAAGTCTGTGTCTAATTTCTTATTAAATTTACATAAGTATCTTTGCTATTCTAGTTTAGCTAAAATGAATGCTTATTAGTTTTGAGGAGTTGGAAGGCTTTCACTGTATCTACTGAACTTCTTAAAAATCGTCTACGGAGGACTGAAATTGGAGTCAAATTAGACTGGTAACACAGTGCAAACTTTCTTCCTTGTAGTTCCTAATCTGTCATTGCCTGTTCATAGGGAATCGGTCCAATTCCATGTGGAAAGTTGTATTTGTTTCAAAAACAGCTATTGTATTTGTCTGCCTAGTGCCAAATTGTGAATGATTTCTGCCGAGGCTGTAAAATATACCTACGGGGGCAGTAACTCTCCAGGGCAACTTGTGCCTACTGAGGAATTGCTCTTCAAATCTGCTCTGATGCTGGTAGATGGGAGGTACAGAAAAGAAATTTAAACAGACAAATTTGAAGCTGCCTTGAAAAGGCTGTGGGAATTCACATAACAAAGTCTTATGCTTCATGTCAGTGAAGAATAATACAGATACTTGATGAAGACACCCATTATTTGTCAACAGTGTGAATATCAACGTACAAGTCAGCCACTTGAACAAGCATTAGGCTCAGAGAAAAGTGAAAATTCCTCTTAGATCTTTTTATTGTTGACATTCACACTGCTGACAAATGCTAAGCTGAAAATTGCTCAGATGTGGGACAGACAGCTATAAAAGAAAATCTTATTAATTATATTTTTACAGAGTAACTAGAGCATTTCTTTTCATCAATGAGTCCTTCCTAAAACAGCTCTGTTAAAAGGATGCCCTGAAGTGCCTGGCAGCATTCCTCAGTCTTTCAGGTTCCTTGATCCACTGTAAAAGATATCTATTGATAAACACTGGGAAATAAGATAAGATGCTTCACAAAAAAAGCATCTCTGCCTTCAACATAGAGTATTATCCCGTATTCTTCAGCTGAATTGGCTTTAGCTAGTGTGAGAAATCCTTCACTCTATTTTTTGCTGGGAGGTGGAGGTGGCTAGAGAAAGAGTGAGGGAATTAATCTGAGTGATGCTGAAGCCAAGAGTCCCTCTCCCTCCAGTGTGTTCCCAGCTTCTGGCTCTATAACCGTGCTCTGCCCCATCCTTTCTCACACCTCCATCCCACCAGCTCTCCTCTGCAGTCCTCCTCCTGGGCCCTCGTTCCTGTGCATCTCCCGGAACTGGGACCTCTGTCATTGCATCTCCAACAAATCTTGTCTCCCACCTCCAAGGCAGTATGTAGTCTCCTTACTTATAATATACTCATCCCCTTTAGATGTGAATGCCACCGACTCATCCTCCAGCTGCATCTAGGTTGGGTTGTAACCTCAATATGGCACAACCCTCTTCATCCAAGGAAAGGCACACTCTGATTGCCTTGCTGTAGAAATCAGAACCCAGCCTGAAGACCCTACCTTCGCCTGCCCTGACTCTTTCTTAACTCTGGGTGAGGATAGCCTTGTGTCTCACCACTGAACAGCATCCTTTGCTGCTTGCACCATGTCAGGCATGTCTGCAGGTTTCAGAGGTATCCCAGCCTTGGTTCCCTGCTGTCATGTATCTGGTCACTGCAGGGGGGACCAGGAGAGTGGCAAAGTATGGTGAGGATGGGACTGTTTACAGTGCCCATCACAAACTGACCCTCAAAGCCCTCTCCTGCTCAGTTTCCTCTCTCTGAAACGGATATCAAAGCATTTGCCTACATCTCAGGGGTGTCACTGAGATTCATCACCTACTTTCTGATGAGCAGTGTAAATGTGGAAGTGTAAAGAATTATTATCCAAACATACGCTCCCTAAAACCTTGCATGAGACTGCCACCCTCCAGCATTTTTAGACAGGAATTTTTTTACCACTTCCTGGGGGAGCAGGGGAAGGAGAGCCACGTCTTCGCATTTGGAAAGCTTCATTCTGATGAGACCCTGGGGTGCGACAAAAACTGGAAGTGCCAGTAAGCATGAAAACTGTCTTGGCAGCAGCAGATGGCTTATATTTTGTTTTGGTGCAACAGGAAAACATTTAAAAAATTCTCACCAGCCCATCAGCTAAAAAAAGAGGTAAACCAAAATAAAAATACCAAGTACCTACTGAACATGAGTTCAGATTGGATGATAGTACCAGTTTTACCCATGGATGGATGTATCCTATGTATACATCTTTCTATATCCTATGTATCCTATCTGTAGCAGATCTTATGTATCTACTATAGTAGACATATATGGTATATATCTCCCAGTGACAAATGCATAAGTATTGCAGGAGAGTAGTGCAAAAGCCTAACTGGAATAACTTGATTTCTCTGCTTGTTAGTCTTCCAAATGAAGTGAGGTTTACAGCCTGCCCATCAATACTATCTATACGCTGTTTAGCCTAAAGCATACAGCTCAGCTTAATTAGCAGTGTAAGCACTGAAGAGATGCTGAAGAGTGAAATAACAGCAATCATCTGATCGTAGGGTGTAGCAAGAGTTAAATGTTTTAGTAGGAAAGTGCAGGCAGACATTTATTTGCACAGAACTTGGATATGTTGTATTAATCCCTCACTTTCATAAGAGTCACATCTGAGATAGAAAGAAAAAGAAAAATCCTATTGTGCTTAAGTTAAAATCTCATTTACTGGTTTCAAAGGGCCAGACCCCATCAAACACTCTCATGTCTGCTTTTCTGTAGCAGGAAGAGTGACTGTCCTCAAGGTATCGTACCTCAACTGTGTTTTTGTTCAATCTATATAAAAACTGTTTCTCCTGGGGTGTTTTGTTTTCCCTCTTAAAAGCTAAAACTTCAGCATAGCACCAATTTTAGGCACAAAGGCTTTTTGTGATAAAATACAACCTAGTGAATTGGTGCTTCTTTGTATAAAATAACTACCAGAACCAAGCCAGCATGCTGGAAATACTCAGATTCTCCCAAAACAAAATGGTCATAAGAAATGCTGAAATCCATTCCAGTGGATGTATTTGACCTCTCTGGTCCATGAGGGAACTAATACCAAAATGTGTCAATCATCAGCTTTAATACTCAGAGAACTGCTAGACAGGTTAAACTCTTGGGAAGATACATATGGGGCGATTCTTCAAAGGCTCTTAAAGCAGCCTCTAAATTTCCTATGTGTGATGCTGGTGTCTGCGGTGTTGGGCACTGCATGACCAGTACACCAGGTACAGATGTGTGCTACTGCATAGATGAAGCACCAGAGGAGATCACATGTGATACTGTGTGGTGCTGCAGCATGGCAAGAGCACCCTCAGTTTGGCTGTGGAGGAACAGCTATTTTCTCTGGTCTTGGTGACAGAGGGATATTTCCTCTTTTAAAAAATGTGAATTTTCTCTTAAGAAACTTTTCCATGGCACATTAGAAAAAAATTAAGGATTGGCACTTAGCGCCAGCAGCAATCACAGTCTGTAACATTTGTAGATTTCTAGGACAGGCTTAATCACTCACTGGCCAGGGCTCAGGCCCACTGTAAGCAGTGGGACTTTTCTGCTCATTTCGTGGATAAGGGAAGTGATCTGACAACCAGCGATTTCTGTAACACATAGCAAGAGCAGATAAATAACTGGTTCAAAATCTGGAATACCCCCAGATATTTCTCTACCATGTCTCTGTCTGTAAAAACCTGCTGTTCTTTCTCATTCCCTGGAAGACTGTCACCAAGAAGTAAAAGCAGGAGGTCCAAGGACAATTCATAAACTAGCACAGGCTGGAGAAGCTGGATCATTTCAGTATTACATGGTTTGTGGACTGGACTTGGGCAAGTGCACCATGAATGCTAGCAGCTCTAACAAATCTTCATCTGGTGTAAATTGGTGCGGATTCAAAAATAATCAGTGGAGCTCAATTCATTATAATCAGCTCTGGAGGTGGCTGTCTCTTAAGCTTTTTTTTTTTATCATCTCCAAGCACCTGAATAAAAGTAAGACAGTAAGACTGGAGAGAAGTGGGAAATAAACACAGTAAAGAGGATTAACAAGAATTGTTTGGTAAATAAGCAACTGAGATGGGGGAGAGAGGGACCTGCAGTATGTAATCCTATTTCTGCAGCTCACTGGTGTGTCAGTGTCTGTGAGGGGAGTAAGATATTTACATAAAAGGGAAAAAATAAATCCCAGGCTCCCTGTATAAAATTAAGATACTGGAGCCATCTCTCAAACCTCGAACGGGAAAGCAAAGCTGAGCATCCAGGTCTCTGTGCCAGCTGATGCACCAGCTATGCAACCTGTCAGGAGGTGTTTCATATGGTTTGCCAACATGTGAAAAACCTGTGCTTAGTATCTCCAGAACATCCATGAGATGAGCCGTGAGCAGCCCATTGTGCCTAGGGATGTGACTCCTTGGCTCTGCTGGATTTTAGGTAGGATGGATACCTCTGCTCTCAGGTGTAGCACAGGGTTTGCTGCCAAAGAGCCCTCTTGCTAAGTCAGCAGAGAAAGCAGGCTGATGATAGCAAAGTTTTACATGATATACCTTTTATTCACTATCCTAACTTTGTCAAGACACTGCTTTGTATGTGTCCCATCATAGCCTGAGAGAAAGGTACTATAAATGCCTGCATATGCACTTCCTTAAATAGGTGCTGAGTTCACCTTCAAATAATTAAATGGAAGAAAACGTTGTACTGAAATAAAATTACAGGTCATATTTAAACTGTCTTAAAATTCATTGCTCAGGTATTTTCTAGGGTATTCAGCATTAGCATATGATTTATGGACCCTGTATACAGCAAGGTTCAGAAAGCTGGTTTTGTTTGAAAAAATGAGACAGGTGCTTGCAAGAGGAAAACACAGAGGCTTGCTTAAGGAGGATAAAAAGTGGGGTTTGGGTTCATTTGACAGATCAAGGGCTGATGAGTGAAGAAGCGGATGAAATAGCCTTTCATTCAGAGAGATGGCTGACCCAAGCCACTTGGACAGTGCTGTGCAAGAAAGTTTGCTTTGCTGTTGTTTGTGCAGTATGTGTTGGTCTGATAAGCAGGAGGATCTGCTCTTCAGTGCTGTCAGTCTGGAATTTTTATAAGCACTACATGTTTGCATAACTATTATAGGGCAGGATTTCTCTGTCTCTTTTAAGCTATACCAAAGTCACATCCTGCTAGGGAGAAAGTTTGCTGTCATAAATGGATAAAATACCCCACTGCTTCTCATAACTGGGAACACTAGAAGCCTTTAGGAGTCTTTAGTCTTTAGCATAAAACAAGTTGTCCCAGTGTTTCACAGAATACTCTCCTATGGATCATTTTTCACTTGTTCATTCCTAATTTGTGATGTATTGACAAAGATGCCAGCAGAAATCTGTAGAGCATTATGGTCTATCCTGTGATCAATTAACTTTTCACTGTGACCAGAAACAAACTTGCCATTTTTCTGTTTTCTACTGCAGATGAGGGTACCACATCGAATGGGCAGAAGTCTTGCAATAGATTCAAGTATTGTACAGTTACTGCCTCAGTTCAACGCTGTAATAGCCACGGGTGGCTCGTGCCAGGATATAATGCTCGTGCTCGTCTAATCGTATTGATTGAAATATTCCTGATTTACCCCAGCACGATTAGAAGATAGAAGTGGATACTAGAGCTTTGAAACATATAGGAGAGTTGCCAGGTTTACCATAAGTTTTTTATTACATTTTTTCCCGAAGCCATAACTTCTGAAGTAGTCCGAATAAATATGAAATCAGGGTTCTCTTCACCTACTAGTCTAAAAGCTGACTTTAAACTCAAGACTCTTATATATTCAAAATCCTACAAGGCAAAGAAATAAAGTTTTCTTAGAAAGTCATTTAATTTTTAAGCCAATCGTAGTTTTTACAAGCTGACATGAGGGCACTTGTGGCTGACCCTGCTGGTGAAAAGCCACAGCTGTGGCTGAGATGTACCCAGCACAGTGTGCAGGGACATGTGAAGAAAGTTTCTGGCTTGATTATCTTGGATATCTGAGCTTAGGACTGTGTTTGTTACAGCCTGCAAGAACCCAGCAGCAGCACCCTGGGGTGTCTGGGACAATTTTTATGACTGAGAGGAAATTGTACCCATGGTACTGGGGTGGGGCTGTAGATCCATTACTCCAGCTCTGTATCACCCAGCAATTCCCTCTACACAACGAGAATCCCATAGGAACCTGCTGGGTGCCTTTATCACCCCCTTTTCCTTTCTGCAAAGGATTTGCAGTGCATCTGGAGTAAAAGCAGTAAAGCCTGATTTCTCCACTGGCTGAATAACTGCAGCTCCCAGTGGGTTCAGCAGACACGGTGGATTTGCAGGAGCTCTAAGACCTCAAAAGTTAGAATGAGAAAGCCAGAAAAGTGTGGTAATGCCCCAACAGTTCCCACACATGCCCCATGCTGCCCCAGGCAGGCTCTGCCCAAAATCACTCTGCTCTGCCTTGGGGTGACTAGAAGCCAGACCTGACCGTGGAGCAGCTAAGCGTCAGTTGGTCCCCTACCCATCACACGCATCCGACCACCTTCAAGATGCTTGGGACCTTTCAGCACACCTCTCAGCCCTGTGTGCATGCCCCATTCCCCTCCAGCCTCTGCCCTTTCTTTTTTTCCACAGAGCCTTGGTTCCTGCGTCACCCCCACATTGCCCCAGATTTGACCACACAAGATACCCACTTTCTGCCTGACCTTTCGGCGTGCTTCTGGCCAGCAGCCTTGGTTTGGGGCCACCCTTGGCTCCTCTAATTCGTGGCTTCTGCTGACTTTGATTTTGATGCCTGGCTCTAACCTGGACTTCTGTGTGCAGAGACCCTGGGGAGAGGTAGAGCTCAGGGAACAGCAAGAGCTGTGCTCCGACACGCTTCCTCCTGTGTAGGGAATCTCAGCCAGAGGTAACAAGGCATCTGACCACAGCAGCATTATTTCATACTGTAATTTATGTGCATTAGTTTCACACCTTTGTCTAATTAGTCACTACTTGGTGTCCAAACAAGATCTCAGCTTTTCCATGCCCTAGCTGAGAGCAGGTGTTGATAAAGGAAGGCTCAGGGGTGCTTGTCCCCACCAGCTGGTTTCAGGGGTCCCCGCTGCTCTGAAGGGAGGTCGCATCACACACACTCCTGCCTTGCTGTGCTGTTTGCTGCCATGCAGCCACACTGCCCGAGGCACAAAGGGTGTGGACAGGGTCCCCCTGTGCAGAGCTGCAACGCTCCTCAGGCGCACATCGGTCGCTTGCAGCCACCCTCCAGCCCCTGCAGCTGTGCTGCCACGACTTGTGTGGCTGCATGGTCTGATTTCTGCTACCTCTGTCCTTCTTTCTCTGCACCCCCCCATACTTACTGCTAAATATTTATAACACTCACGGGTTGCTAAGCAGCGCACAGCTCCCTGCTCAGGAGAGTCTTGCTGCGAAGGCGAGACACGCAGTAGGCAGAGCTGGGGATGGGATAAGATGGCATCTGCTGGGGTGGTCCTGCTCTGCCACACGCTTACCTCGCTCTGACTCCAGTGTCCCCTCCATTGGCGGGCAAGTGGCCACCACCTCCAGTATGTCTGGGCTGGAGAATGATGCTCCTGGTTTGTCCGTCTCAGAGTTGGCTAAATAGCCATGTCAGAGGGCATTTGTGGAGCACCACAGCATCCATTCCCCAAGCTAATGCCAGGTGATGGAGCGAAGCACTAACAGGGGGTCTGATTGTAAAGGATCTGAACCCAGCTGTGTGCAAGGCAAGAATGGGAAAATAGGGTCATTCCTCATTCTGGCCTTTGAAAAGAGGTCCCAGATGGAGAAATGGTGCCATCTTTGGTGTCTGCTTTTTCAGGCTAATCTGGCTCTTCCTTTCAGTTGCTCTGAGCCCTGGGAAGCCAGTGTGGAGACTGGCTGAACTCAAATCCTTCCTCAGAAATTGTCCCCAGTTATGATTGTCTAAAGCCACTTAGCTCCCAGACTGCCTCACTGGTTGCTCTGCCTCTGTATGGACTTGCCCTGTTGCACACCCAGAGTATGGGAAGGCTGGGACCACCCTGTGCAGTCCACTTGTTTACAGTGGGTTTGCATTTGTGCTGCAATGAGCGGAGTCTGGCTCTGCAGGCTCTTGTTTGTGAGTAGACAAAGTCAGAAAGAGCTGCTTGGAAATCAGTGGTCTTACTCTAGTTGGCAGCAGAGGCAGATTACCTGAAATGCAAAGTGATCTAGATAGTTGCAAAAGTCAGTTCATTGTACAAGTTTTCATTTTCTTCTCAGCTCCTTGCACTTATTTGTGTTGCAGACACTCTTCTATTAAAGACATTTCTTTAATGGAAAATCTGCAGAGAATTTTGGTTCATCTGCACAGAAATTAACCACTACTATTTAATAACTTTGTGAAATTCTATTTAAGTGATTCTGTGAAATAGCAGTAGTCTTGTTCTTCTCTATGGATTAAGTTCATCGTTCAAGTTATTGCCTATGTTTGCAAGGGATCAAATAGCAAGGTAGTTATCTACATTCAGCAAAAAATCTGGGCACAAAGTAGCACAAAAGATCAACTTTTCTGGGGGGTTGGAAGAGTCCTGTGCCTAAAATGTCAATATCTACAGTCACTTGGCTGGTGAGAGACATACTGTCCTTCAGATACAGTAAGAGAGCAGTGTAGAGCAGCCCTTGCTCATCTCCTCTCTCCACCACCTTATTATTCCAATCCCATGTTTTTCCAGTACTGATGCCCACCCTGACCTGGAGCACAGGGCACCAACAGCTAGCCAGTTTGCAGACATGGTAAGGGATTCCTGCACCTTTCCCTCCTCCACTTCCCCTCCAATATAAATATCTTTTGGTAAGGACAGCTTTTAATTGGGAGCAGAGCTAAATAATAGTTTATAAATGTCTTTTACTGGCCTCACTGTAGCTGAGCAGAAGCTGTAAGATAGCTGTCATGTCTTGTTCAAAGTATACGTTTAGATGTAGTGTCTATGTAAGAAAAGCAAGGTATTGATCAGGATGGGTGCAGCTGGGCACTTGAAAAGCATGTTTCTCCAGATTTCCTAATTAATGTTTGTTAAGCACTTTGAAGATAGGAAGCATTGAATCATGATAAGTTGTCGTTCAATCTGTTCCAGAAAGACTGGAAAGTAGAGCAACACACCCCATGTCCAGATCTGCCTTGATCACTGAGAATCAACCCCAGGGAAACTGAGGCTGCACCTGAAGTTCAGTGAAAGGATTTCTGCTGTTACATTGGTTGTTTCAATTCTCTGAAGCAGTCAGTATTCCTTCTTTGATTCTTCAGGGTGGCAGCCTAGACATCTCAGTAACACGGGACTATAACAAGACCCTTGGGTCACCCTGTCTGTCTCCAGTATTGTGGGCACTGTGGCACTTGATCCTTTTCATAAACATACCATTCTCCTTCTTGAAGCTGTGTAGTTTTCCCTCTCTCCCTTCTACCTCCCCTCCAGCAGTCCCAATTCAAACCGTTATTCTTCTGAGAGTAAAAGAACTTTGTTTGCATCTCCAGCCTAAATTTACCCATGTCTACTTCCTATTTCTTCCATTCAAATGCCTGTTTCCTTTCCTGGTGTTCCCTGAGACCAATCTCATCCCCTCTTTCTTTTTATTATGACTAGATTGTTCAAGGTTATTTGTTGTCTTCCATAAGAAATTAAGACAGAAATTTGAGCTGGCTTCTCTCTTTCAATTACTGACTTATTAGGGCAGATCCTGCCTAATGCAGTAGAGTTACATATAATCCCGGTTATCTGGGAGCTACATATATATTGACAATCCCAGGCTGTTTCTGCATTGCTTGGCAGAGCATGGTGCACCATGAACTGAGCTCCATGAACGTACCTTAGCTGCCTACACTGCTGTGTGGCAGGACAGGCCTCTGAGGAGCAGGAGCGTGCCCAGCTCATCCCCAAAGGGTACTGCCAGTGCGTAGCACGCTGCCAGGCATGGCCATGGCCGTGGCCATCCTCCAGACATGGTTTGGCTTTGTTGGAAGCAGGGAGTCTTCATTCCATGCATTTAATATCTTCCTTTTTTTTTCTTTTTTTTTTTTTTTTTTTTCATTTAGTGCCTTTTTTGCCAGGCTGAAAGGCTGGCAACGTGAGCTCTTTTTTTACATTAGGCCCATTCATTTTTTTCTTTTGTCATCAAAACATATCGACAATGCATTCTGCACTGAGAACACACGATGGATAATGTCAGCTATAATATCCCTCCAGTCAATAAAACCTTTTAAAGATCATTATAGGGAATGCAAAGAATGGGTTTTAATGTGAGGGGTCACTGAAAGTACTTTTATCAATTATGTCAGTTAAGAGTCCAGTGTCCTAATAATAAAGCTGCTTCTCTACCTTAAGATTGGTTTTGTGTAGGAGCATAATTCTGAAGTTAGCTTAATTGAAGACCTAGTAGGAAATGTGATTGCATCACCTTAGTCTCCCAGGGACAGATCTTCCTTTGTAACATCAGAACAAATCCTCCTCAAGTCAACCAAAGTCTGTGGAATTACTCCGACTTTGGACTGCTGAAAATAAATGAATACTAAACTCCACTTCTTAAATTTCACGTGTGGCTCAGCAATCTATTGCAATTACTTGCAATCCAAACAGGCCAAATCCTCCCTTCAGACATACCCAGAGCGACTTCAGCAGGCTGAGAGAGATGCACTTCTGCAGAAAGACTTCTGTCCACCACATTTTGCGGCTGAGCGCACCAGCTCAGGGAACCTCTCAGTGCTGATAAATGCCTGCAGAGCGGCTCCATATGGATTTATTTTTTTCCCTGAGAGAAGCACTCAGCAAAGTCTAAATCTTCAATCCATGCACAGTGAGGGGGATCTGACTATCACAGGGGAGTGTGAAACACCCCAAAACAGAAATCACTCGCATGCCTGCAGGGCTTGCTTGAATATACTCCAGAAACTGGTCAGCTAAAAACGGCTGTGAGGGAGAGCTGAATTAGCAGGAAATTGCAGGCTTGAAAATGCTCATGTGAACAGCCAGAAAAGAAAAAACTCTCCTTAGGAGATGGTATCTTGGGGCTAGATCAAAGCCTATTGATGTGACATGACTTGCAGTGCTGTGAAAGAGGCTTTCCCATTTTGCGTAATGGTCCTAGCACTGTGCATTTGTACAGATCTTCTTCCCTTCTCCATGTGTGAGAGAGACAGAAAAGGCCTGAAGATGTTAAAAATTGTATGCTTACTTTCTCCCGTAAAACTTATTTATCAGCTGACCAGTAGTTTCGTTTGGCTAAGACTGGAGGTACTCAAAGGTCTCTAGGGAAAGAATGGCCTTTTCTGATTCACAAAAGACACCTCCTTTTTTTTTCATAAAGAGCAAAGGGGCAATGCAGCTTAAGGAAGGAGACCTCCGTCAAATGTCCAAAACTGAAAGTAACCCAATATACACAGTCCTTCCAAACAGTGCAGGTAATATCATCCAGGGTACCTGTAAGACTTTCTAGTTTGGAGGAGCAAGGCAAAAACATCACATATTGGGATAATAAGTAATAAACACCAGGGCAAGACAGTTTTTTTGTCTTTTAGATGCTGGACTATCTAACTTAGCAGACGGAAGTTGGAAACGCAGGGAATACACGTAAAAGCCTTGGGAGACAGAGAGTATTGAACATTGGTCCTCAACAAACATTGAGCAGTAGTGAGTGCATTGCTGAAAGTTGTCCAGATGGAGCTGCTTTTTATTATAACTGTAAAACATTTGCTTTGTACGTGGGAGGTAGTTGAGCCAGTAACCTCTTCCTATGAGGAATGAATAGTATGCTGCTTGTTTTCTGGACAGAGAGATGGTCCACATATGGGTGTTAACTAATTTAATAGAGAAAAACTAAGGTTTCAGAGAATTTTCATCATTAGGGTTTCTTCTTTGATTTCTATCTTTACATTATCAAACAAAAAAGATCCAGATTGAATTCTTCTGGTGCCTCTGAGATAGTCAAAGGGAGAAGTCAGAATGTGACTCTCTTTCCATGACTCTGAAAACTCTTTCCAGAGAAGTGTCCTTCTTTAACATGAGCCCCATATGTCTGGGCCATAGCGCCAGGCTGGCCAGCCCAGGTTAGTCATTAGGCAAAGCTCACAGTGTGCTGCTGCACACAAATTTGATCACTATGTCCCAGAAAGCACCTGTTGTCAGTGCACTGAGCCCCTCTAGCAGGGGTCCTGGTCACAAACCAGTCTTAGAAAGCAAGTTTGCTTCTCCCACCAGTTGCTATTGCAGGAACCGATTCAGCTCTGACGGCTGACGGCCAGCATGAATCAAACGGCTGATGAATGCCCCCAGTACTGAGCTGTAAACAGCCTCCGTTTGCATTCTTTATGATCTTATAAACATTCAGGTTACCGGGAGAGATGGTCCAGTAATTGAATAACATTACAAAATTTATTCTTCCATTCCTATCCTGTATTTGCTAAATAAGGACGTTTTGGAAGTGTGACTGTAGCCCACACATCATCTTGTCTGAGCTTCCAGCAGTGAAGTCTAGCCAAGAGCTCTAAACATAGCTGCCCCAGGTACTGCTAACATCCTAGCCTACGAGATGAAGCTGAGTGAAAATATACTTGCTAGGTATTTACCCTGTTTCTTGGACAACTTTTGTAACCCAGGAAGATGTTGCTGCTGTTGGATCTCTACTGGTATATAGGCAGCTTTGATACTTCTGCTGTGCACTGGGGATACATCAGGATAGACCAATCCTATGAAACAAATGGGTGTGTCGTATGAGACCCAGTTTTATTGAAAATCATTAATTTTTATGTGTTGATAGCTAATGAAATATTCATCGGTATGGAGAAGAGCTTTGAAGTCATTGCACGTATAAGTGATACATCTTCAGCTCTTTGATTTGCCTCTTCCCTTCTGCCGCTTTGCCCCGGGGATCGGCAGGCACACCCGTGACCCAGCACTTGCCACCACCAATGCAGGAGGGGCGGGTGAGCCACAGTGATGCTTGCTGGTAGAGGAACTTGACAGCTGCTTATCTTTCCCCATAGCACATCCCTGTGCTGTGATATGCAAAAGTGGGGCTGCCCACAGAGCTTGGTAGCAGCTTTGTTCATGGTAGGAGCCACCTCAAGGTGAAACTGCTTTGAGAGGAGAGACAAGCTCTTTATGTGTTGCTAAAAGCGCCTTCATGAGAGGAACTGAAAACAAGAAATGATTTTTGGCACAAGTACCTTGTACATTGGCACAGGTACAGCTGTGCAAAGGCAGTACAGAGATGCTCACAGCTTTCACTGTTGGTAAAATCTTTTATCAGTTGATACTGATACCCATACAATGAAATCTTTTTTATATATATATTTTTTTACAGGTGTCTTTTAACTATGATTTACAATTTTGTACCAATGCTCAGGCAAGAGTGGAGTTGCACTGTGGTCTTCTGAGCACTGTGCGTCTCCTCCAACAACACACAGCAGGGAGGGCAAAGCGGCTTTTCCTCCTCTAACTGCATTTTAGAATAATGACATGCTATTCCTGTTTTCTAAGAAACAGGATAGGTGTTTCCCTTGGAGGGTAATCCAGGGCAGCAAATCCCATGTGGAGGCAGGCGTCTCCTGGCAGTGCTGAGTCAGGTCTGGGAACCCCAGAAGGAGGGAAATTTAAGATCCCTTCATTTCTTCGCTGCCAGCCCAAGGTCACCCCCTCCTAGCTTGGCTGGGTTTCCTCAGGGCCCAACCTTCTCAGATGCTGGCCATGGTGTACTGGCACTCAACAGAAACATTGCTATGGAGGTAGGCAGTAGGAAACAGGTTTGCAACTCTCAGGCTTGCCTTATGAAATCAGGTTTTATTCTTAACAACTCTCATCCCTTCCAAGCACAAAGCACCTTGAAGAGCATGAGCATGTGGATTGTGCTGGTCTTTTAAACTCTGTTGCAGTTTACTCTTCTGGACAAACCTTCTATCCCCATTTCTAGGTGATCTTATTCTCCTCAAAGCTTCAATAAGCCTGTAAGTAACAAGGCATAATAAATTCCTGATTAAATGAATAGTCTGCTCAGCTTTTGCTTGATTTTGTCCGAAAAGTCATATATAGAGATTTTCTTAAGTGTGTATAAGTAAGACACGAGGTGAAGCCCTCCCCTAGTACTCTACCACACAGCTGCCTTGCAGACAATAGGTCTATGCCAAACGTACACCAGTAGCCAAAGCCGGCAGGGAGGATTTTGTTAAATATGCCAACTGAGTTTTGTGACTAGATTTGATCAAGGACCAAAAACTGTGTCTCCTCTAAGAAATTTTCTAAAGACAGAACATACAAATCATGTTTGACTGTGCATCATTATGTTGACCTTTACACAGGACTCTGCAGAGAAGTGGTACGAGCCAATATGACAAGTCAATATGAATTTCTTTGATAAACAGGATTCATAATGTGATCAGAATGTCATCTGAAATTGAAGCTTGATGTGCAAAATACACCATTAAATGGCTGTTTGATGCTTTCTTGATTTTAGGACTCAAGCCAATTAATGCATGCATGGTGGCGAGGTCATTATGGACCCTGATGCGTCATTTCAGGCGTGTACTAAGCTGTACAGAGTTGCATGTACCTTTAATTCGCAGATGTTTGCCATGAAGAGTGCACCAATTTGTTTGCTAAACATCAAAGTCCAATGTGTAGCAGATCATACTGTAACGCAATGCAACCACTTGTTAGTGAACACCCCATTTCACCCACCACCAAGTGAGTATGTCACAGATACGAACAGTTCCCTACTCATTCCCTCACTAATTTGAAACATCACCTTCACCAATGAAGAGCAACCCTGGAATGGAATGCAAAAATACCCGGCGACAGCACTTCAGCTGAAAGGGGGCTTGGAGTATTACACGTGGGAAGATCATGCATAACCTAGCTTACCAGGCAGAAAATAGGATAAAAGGGGTTCCCTTGGTGTGTAAGAGGAAAACTTGCATGCTTGGATCTCAACAGTGGATGACATTTGAGGTAAAAAAGAGCTAGTGACACACGGAGCTAGTGGCACAAAAAGAGCTAGTGCCCTAATGCAAAGGGCAGTTGAAGAATCACAATAGGCCAAAATGACTTTGCATAGCTAAATACATAGGTCAGTTTTAATCACTGTGACAAGTGCGTACAAGTCCGTCAAGCCAGTCATTTAAATGGTGTAAATGAGGCAAGTTTGACCCCAAATCCATGCTTGACATGCATTTGGAAACAAATCAAGTGAAGGAGTTAAACAGAGCATTCTCCAAGCCTGAACTTTTGTGTCTGCCGTAAATAAATAAATAAATAAATAAATAAATTTCTCAAATAGCCATTTCATTGAGACCCAAGAAAGTAGTTGCTCTGTTTTCCTAGCGCTAACCCTGAGCAGTTGATAAGGCAGAAGCAGAACCCTGATAAAATCTCCATTACACTATTTTCAGGCTCTGAAAAAAATACACTTCCAATGCGTGCTAGTGCCAGTGGTGTGATATCACCAGCAACCTCTCCAGCAGTGTCTCCAGAGGGGTCTCACCACTGGAGGAGAGTCTCTGATCCTCCCAGGTCTGTGCTGGGGGACCAGCCTGGAGAGGGGAAAGAGCAAACGGCTGCTCTTGGGAAGAGAAACTGAAGCAAAAAAAGGGAGAGGAAAGGAAAAAGGGTTTCAGGAGGACTGAAGAAGTTGGTCTTGAAACCACTTCTAGAAAAAAGAAAAGTGTAGATAAAAATGAGAGGAAGACATTTTTTAACATGAAGAAAGAAGAGGAAGGCTAGATAGGGGAAGAAAATGGAACTGGAGAGGTGCAGAAACACATAGGAGACCAAAATAAAGAAAAGGCGTAAACAGGAGACAAACAGCAAGTAGAAGTGGGCAAAATGACTTCATTTTTTGACCATTCATAGAGCTGATTGTCAGGGTTGGAACTAGGAAGGGGGGGAAGAAAAAAAAAAAAGGAATTTTTGAAAGCAGCAGAGAAGTTTAAAGACAGCAATAGTATTTTTCCTGCCCAGGAAAAAATAAGAGAAGTATTGCCGTCAGATTTTCCTTTCCTCTTCTCAGGGATGTGGCAGGGTGGATGGGTGCTTTACAATGTCCTGAAAGACAGAGCCACAGAATCTTGTGTCAGATACAGACAGGCACAGAATGTTAATGATTGAAAAAGGGTTCAACAAAGCTCTTAGTCTCCCCTTCCCTTCCATTTCCATTCTCTAACAGCTGGAATCACAGCTAATATTAACAAGCCTTAACTCTTACCAGCTAAAGAGCAGCATAAGATATCACAATCAGAAGTGTTTTCTTTGCGATTACAAGCAAAACAAATTTATCTTCCTGTAATCATTCTCCATAGATCTTTCACTAATACTTTGCAGAAATTCAATGTCATTAACTATTTTTTTATTAATTGTTGTTTGTTTTGTTAAACAATGTCAAGAACAATAGCACAGACTGACTGTTGTATTGCATTTGTTTATCTGGTCTTCTTTTTGACCTTAGAAGCACCTTAAACTCAAAGCACTGATGTCTGAATTATCCGTGTGGAAAGCACAAAACCTTTTCCTCCTACTATGTGTACAGCTTCAGCTTTAACTAAAGGTCACACCACTTTTCAGAAGAGAAGTTGTGGTGGAAACACACGATGTAACATGATCTGTTACGGGACATAAGCTCAGCTCTCCCTTTTCAGAGTCCCTTTAAAATCCCAAATAAGATTATTTTGTTCCATGATGTGCAGATGCTTGTTAGATTTCTGCACTTGCTGGGCATTTCCTGAATTGCCTCACAATTAGCATTGGTGGTCCTGGCCTGTGTTACCAAATGGTGCCAGTGGCCACTAAGCAAAATAAAAAGGGGATGCTTTAGTGTTGGTGCTGGGGGACTGGTAGATCACAGCAAGCACCATGTTTCAGTCACTAACTCAAACACCTAGAACACGGACATCTGTGTCTGGGCTAGCAAACTAGCCTTCCTTCACAGACAATGCAGAGAAACACGAATGCCTTGGGCACAAAGCAGCTGATTTATTTTGGGCATCCACTTTAAGTTGTTCTGAACTGTGTTTTAAAAGTACCTGTTTCTCTCCATTGAGTGTGAAGGTAGTCTGGGGTGGTCACCACAGATGGTCAGATGAGTCCTCTCCTAGTGACCAAACATGGTGGTTTTATGATGACTGGTGAGTGAGATGGGTCCTCAGTGGACACAACTGGTCGTCATCCCAGTTTGAATGATGTTGCACTTTGAGGAGAAAGGCCCAGGACTGCCCCAAGACACAGCCTGACCCAGTGCCCAAGCCTCCATTCCAGGGATGAAGGTGGTCGTGGAGGGCTCTCCTTCCAGCAGCCTTTGTCTCATGCAGAATACGCACCTGTATCTACATAGAGGCTAGCATGGGGAGACCAACAGCCCATCAACAGGTCTTAGGACCAGACCCCTCATCTTCCAGGTGGGTCATGAGGCTTGACAAAATTTAACTCCTGGTTTGACCTGTCTTCAGAAAGGGAAAATAGAGAGGAAAAGTTCAATGTTATGATGCACCTTACATGTTCTTGCTTTCAATCTGTATTGACAAAGAAGATATTTATCTCTGTCCTTTCTTCTCCCTCCACCCTGCCTATACATCACCAAACCTGGGATCACCCAAGGAAACCAATGAGAAAAGAAGAGAACGGAACCAGTCGGGCTGAATATGCAATGACCTCCTCCCAAAACAACAAAACAGTTGATAACAATGCGGTCGTATAATCCCTGAAACCCCACCGAGGCGCAGGAGGTGGTAAATTTTCAAAGCACACACACGGAGTATGCAAGGTGGGTGAAATAAGGCAACGAAAGGAGCTCTGTGGCCAAGGACTTCATTTCAGAAATAGTGCACGCATCAGTGATTCAGAAGAGAAAAGCAGGCTGCTCTTCAGGCTTGCTGCTTCTCCGAGGGAGGATAAACTCGCCCACCCGGGCTGCCCAGAGAAAAGGCCTCACAAAGGCATAAGCATTGCATGCTGCATCTTGTGAAAGCGATGTCATGATGCCTCCCGCTTCTTCTTCTTCCTCTCTTCCCCCCCACGTTTCAGTTTGAATTGAGTGTCCACGAAAAGCTGCTTAAATAGGATCTTTTGAGGAGAGGGTGATCTGCCAGAGTGGCAGCATCTTATTATAAGTGGGTCTGAGGGTAATGGGTGGGAGCTGTCACCTATGTGCTTTTCCAGCCTGGGCAGTTTTGTACGTTCATGCTTCATTCTTATCATTCTTACTGTTTCATTGTTAAAAAGGGAAAAAAGGTTTCTATTAAGCCATCAAGCAACCAAAAATTGCATGAACTTGTGACTTAACCCAGGAAATTTATCTGTGGTCTGATGACTATGCAATTTCCATAGCTGAAGACTTTTCAGGCAAAAGAAATCAAAATGTCACATTTTAGCAATTAGCATTGCTACTGAAAGAGAGATATTAAGAGGTGCTTTGAACGTTATTACTTCATAATCAGCCTCCTTTTTTGTATCACACTTTATTTTTTAGTCTTTAAAAAGTTCTTCCTTTGTGAAATTCTACACATTTCTCTGCGTTTGCATCACACTGATTCCGCAGGGAAACCCCTACAGGAAAAATGTTGTTTACATCTTGGCATGAGTATTTGGGCAGGATTGTGTTGAAAGGACTAGCAGCCCTTTGAAGACTTCTTCATTCACTGATTAGCATTGTTTCCTGAAAGTGTCGAGCCTCCTGAACTGGCCCACCCCAAGGACATTGTAGGTCTGGCTTGGAGGACCACTTCTGAGGGTCTGGTAAGCTGGTTATGCCCATGTTAACTCAGTCTCTGCCTCTCCTGGGCAGAGACTGCCAATCGTGCCAAATTCAGCGTAATAGCTTAGTGTTGTACTTTCTGTGACATGGATTGCAGCTACTTAAAGCAAAGCCGAATCCACCCAAATTCATTTCATGTAGGATCTCAGGTTAGACTCAGTAAGCAACCCTTAGCATAAAGGCGATGAGACTAGCCGAGATGCTGGTCTATCCCCACCTTCTGAAAACTTTCCTTCGTGTCACACCTCCACGTGTACATCTCCATTTACCTCTGTGCTGAAAGTAGTGATGCAGTGAAAGACAAATTTCCACCCTGGCTTCTTGTCTGGACATCAAGCTTCGATACCACTCGGTCTCCGTGTCTGTGAGTAACTCCCAGGCGCCGACCCAGTCTCCCTCCGGGACGTGGCTGCGCCCTGGCTGTCGCATCCCTCAGTACTGCAACACACCGATGCTTTCAGTTTTATATAAAGATGTGCCTGAACTGCAGAAATAAGACCTTGATTTTGAACACATTCCTGTCTGCAGTTGGTCTATTGCCAGGATGTAGAGTTTGGGCTGATAGTAGAGGAAGACGATATTCTGCAGACCTTCCCCGAAAAAGCTCCGGGATGTTCAAATCAGCAGTTTCAGCTCAGGCCCATCTCTAGTTTTCTATTACCTATTGAACAATAGGTTGTATGTAAATATAAGTATCTTTTCAATGATAAAATGAAATGCTGCTATATACTGCTGTTGAGGAATTTATGGAGTTATTCATTTAGCCTTTTAGCCTGCCATCACTATGTAGAAGTTGAGCTACATAAAATTATTTTTTAAAGGCTAGACTTTCTTGAACAGTGAATGCAATTACAAAAGTGAAAGGGAATAAGCAACCCTTTGCCCAAGAGTACGATCATTCCCTGCCATATTCATGTTGTGTGCTTGCACAAGACACAGTGATATGTTCCTAGATCCAAAGTGGGATTAAAATGACGGAATTTACGCTTTGAGTCTAGTATCCCAAATGTTGATTGCCTAAAGCACTTAGCCCTAAATACTATAATAAAAATATTGCAAGTATATTTCTAGAATATTTTTTAAGCTATAACATTTATTTTGGTGTAGTTACCTATGTTTGCCTTTCTTTTTTTACTCCAGTTGTTTCTGCCTAAACGTGGCATAGTTTGAGACTGGTTGCATGTTTAGCTGAGAGTATAAAGTATGAATGCAGATGAGTTTAGCATGATACAGGCTCAGGATTAGCACTTTTTCCTAAAGGTTGTTGATTTTATTTATTTCCTAATACAGCTTTAAAGGCATGTTCTGTAAGGCCAAAATCACAAAAGGGATTTGTAGCTCATTATGTCAATCCAAATGTGTCTGTTTTTGCAAGAAAAAGTCTAAAGAGATGGTCACCGGACACTGTCTGATTTTCAGTGATGTCAATGGTAAAATGTCCTCACCAAGAGGAAACCGTGGTGCATGACATAACCCACAGGCAAACCCACCCCAGGCCTCCTGAGGTCTCCTCAGTGGAACATAAAGATTAAAAACTTCATGGAGAGCAGGGAGGAAGGACATTTCAAGGAGCAGCATGCGGGGACTGGGATCTGCTTTCAACTCTGCCACTGATCTGCTGTTTACTAGCAAGTAATTTTGCCTCTCTGTGCCTCAAGTTACCAACCTGTATAATCAAGATAAAAATACTTCCCAGCTCTGTGGCAGTATTTTCAGAGATATAGATGTATCCTATTTGCATAGGCGGATTTACACTATCATTATATCCAACATGCTGATATTAAATAAATGTATTTGGGCACATCATCGCCGTAATATTTAATAAACAAACACTCCCCAGTGTGCTTTTTTAATCCATTGGCCACAGAAGAGCAGCAGCAGACAGGCTGAGAACTGCTCCTCTGTTTGTCCAGAGCCTTTGCTCTCAGCACTCGCACAGCTCCACAGTGGGGCAAGATGGGAAATCCTGCACGGGGTAGTTTTGCCTTTAGATTCCTGCCTAAGTACAGTTGACTACATTGCACCAAAATTTAAGGTGATCTTCAGAAAGGCGCTTGGAAAAGTATACTGGAAGCAGATGTAAGTCTTCAGAAAAGAGAGGCTGGAAAGGCAGTGTCATTGAGGAATGATTTCTGAAGTTTGCTGATGTGGTTTAAGGTTGTGTTTAACACTCTGCAGACTACTTGCAAAGCTCTCGTAAGAGAGGCTTCTGTGCTTCCTTGTTGTACTGTAACTAAATACAAAGGGAAAGGAATAGGCTTGATGGGTAAGGGCTTCACTAAGCAGTGACCCTGGATCTGGGGAACTGGCAATCCAAAATACAGCTTTACAAGCATTTTGAGTTGATTTTTAGCCACCAAAATATCAGGCGTAGAAAGGTCCTGCATAGCTCCATTCACAACATAGCCAGATCCCCAGCAGATGAAAAGGAGGCCAATTTCCACGCAGAAGTTAACTGCTCTGCTCTGACCCCTCTGACCACCACCAGACAGACTCAGAAAACTGTTGTGTTCAGTCTGAGGGAAAGCATCAACTCAAAATTTCGTCTCAAGGATCACCACTAGCAGACACAAGCAGGGAATGCACTTTAAGGGCCTGAGCTGCAGAGTGTTGAGTTTCCTCAGTCCTCAGCAGCACCAGGAAGGTGGAGCTGAAGCCCCAGCCCTGCTGCCCTTCCTGGCTCAAAGCCGACACAGCAGTGTGACCAGGAAAGCATCTCTACTTCGGATAGGTGCTGCAAAAACAGACATGGAAGGAAAGAGGAGAGTTCTGCTAAGTATAAGATATAAATATATTGATATATATATCTATACAGAGACCTAATCGTCCAGTCTTGCATGCCATATGGTCACAGCATGTGAAGCGAGTATGGGCCTTCCGCTCCAACCAGGTCATGACCATAGATGCTGCCAAGCAATGGAGAATCAGGCCTATGGTAGATTCGTATTTACAATATTCCCTGCACTTGTACAAACAAAAATATATTATTTTAAACTGCAAAATAGTGTGTTTAAATCAATGCATGAATGTAAATATTCTAAGATCTGCCTTCTTGACTGTGTACCACATGTACAGATGAAAACGAGTATTGTTTATAGGAAATCTGTATCAGTGGTTAAATGACTAAAGAGAAAAAAATATCAGAATTAATGTTGTCATGTTTCTCAAACAAGCCATTAATGTATATTTAGTATTTAAGAATATTGCTCAATAAGTATGTTCCGTACCAAAAACTGTGTTGCATATACAGATTGTGCAGTACCCTATTTTAAAAAGGCACCATAATTAATTTTTATTTTAAATAAAAATGTACTTGTAAAAAGTTTCCTGTGTCCTGTCCGTTATGTAGCTGAGAACAGAGTCTGCACGTTGAAAAGAAATGCGGAAGGGAGGAATGGCTGCAGTGCTTCTTCAGGCACTTCTCTTACTGCCCGAATTAACCCTGCTTGCCTGAACGCTTTCTGTTCTGGTTTTGGAGAAGCTCATGGCTCCTTTTCACACCTGTGTGTGTCTGGGTTCTGGTTCTGTCTAGCCTAACCCTGCAGTTTTAGTCCCAGATATGAGCACTGCTGGTGCTTCATAAATGAAGGAATTACTCTCGTACATTCCTGCAGCCCCCCAAAGCTCGAGAAACCCCTTCTCTTTATGCCGAAGGTGCTGCAAGTTTCCCTAACAATATACTCTAGTTTTAGAGTGATTTCTTTATCTTTCACATAATATTCCGTACCTTTGTTTCTTTGGTGCAAGAGATAATGTGCACCATTTTATATTCTAACTCCCTGTTTGGACTTCACCCTCCCTTTTCCACGCAAGAACAAAAGCAAATTATGGACCAGTCCTTCAGCAGATCAACACTGACTTACAGTAGCTAAACCCAGACCCTTTGGCCGGGATTCACCCCTCACAGTTTTATGCCTTTACCAGACCGGGGTGAAGAGCACAGTCTGCGTGAGATCCTCTGAAGCCAAGGGGCCATCATAACCTGAACCCTCCTTCACAGTGGGGCTCTTCCTTCCCCAGCCACAGAAGGAGCCTAAAGTAACTCCCCAGGCACCGCCAGGTGCCTAAGTGAGGTCAGCTGAATACCAGCCAGGGGGTGGGAAGATTTTGTTTTAAATGGGGAGGCATCTTGGTTGCCTTTAATTCTCAAGAGAGTATTCCCTAACAGTTTTCCTTGGTCCCTTGGGAATGATTTCGTATCCCAGTTTAAAGAAGCCCTTAAATGGGACAGACCAACACTATTGCAAAGTGATCAGGTGGCAGTTTAATGTATTACAGCAATAACCATTATGCCATATACTATGAGTCCAGCAGACTTAAATATCAGACATGTTTTGCAAAAGAAAACTTCCACGTTAAAAATCTCCCTGGGACCACTGAGAAAGAAAATGCCTCTGGAAGGCATGGGCCCCTTGACAAGCTGCCGGGTCAACACCCGTACCTCCAGTCTGCAGCACAGAAGAAGGACATCACTTTGAAGAGGAGACTATCATGACTGGGAAGAGACTGCTGGGAAACCAGCCAGCAAAAAAAGGTAGGGCACAGCTCTCGTGAAATTCAGGTGACATCCCTCAAGTCCTACTAACAGTGAAAATACCAGTCCAGAACTCACTGCAATTTGGCTGAGCTCTCATCATGCTTTAGTCATGGTGAGATGGTCACGGGAACCAATGCCTAATCGTGTTAAAAAATGACCAAAGTACCAGTGCTCTTCAGCGAGCAATGGGAGTATTGGGTACAAATCTGATTAGACTAGAGCACAGCAGAAGAGCTCCAAACCTAAAACTGGGGTTATGTTTCGAGCATAGCTGAAAACATTGCTAAATAATATGAGACACCACAACTTGCTGTGCTGAAGATCGTGGCATTGCCTGGTGCGCTCTTCCTCCACTGCCCCATCACTGGGAACCAGCATTCTGATACCGAGAGAGAAATTAGATTACTGGGTTTTAATATTATTTGGAGAGGGAGCAAGAGATTTGTAATGAGAGATGCAGTGTATTATGTGATTTTGGTAATATACAATCATGGTTTCATCTGGACACGTGCATTGCCAAGGTCTACATAATTTTAATAGATGTCTGGTACAATTAGTTTCAAATTACAGCTTTCTCCATTTCTGAAAGATGTTCTGATTTGGGCATGCTTGATTCATGTAAACTCTGCCCCCAAAACAATCAGATATTTAAAAAACCCCATAACTGATGTTTTGGTATGTATTAGTCTTCAGTTACTAAAGTGTTAACATTCTTAATATTAATAGATATTTCTTTTCTATCAAAAACATCCCTTCAGAGCTGATCTTCCATTTAATAAAGATTTTATCTAAGCTATTTCTTTAAAGTTCTTTCGTAACTATTACGTCTTCAACCATTTTTATAGCACAGAAACAATCGTTTAATTGCACGCTAACAGAGAAGTTGCCCTTGAAAGTGGCCTGAATCTAATTAATTTTTTTAGTCTTCAGGAAATAATACTGGGAATATTAATACCAAGATTCCTGGCATGTTCTGAATTTGCTTTATTTTTGGTTCTGGTTAAAACAAAAGCACTCACTGCCACATTTAAACACTTGCCCTGCTGCTCCTGTCTTGCACCACAGCACAGTTTGGTATATCCATGGGGATTAGCAATTCTCCTGTTTAGAGTGAGCATCTGAGCGGTGCCTGTGCCATGCCAGTGTTGTCCCAGCGCAGCCTGTCCTGGCGTGAGCATCCACGCAGTGCTGCGAGCCCTGGCAAGGGCTCCTTACCTGAGCAGCTAACGTATAGCACATGGGATGGGATGTTCTGGCAGCCACGGAGGGAGGCACCAATGCCTGGACGAAGTGTGCAGCCCCTGAAGGGGTATTTTCTCGGAAGAGAGAGGGATGGGGCAGCTGCTGGGCGCAGGATGCAGCACCAGCACGCACTTTGTGCCCCCAGTACAGATAGTCACTGAACAAGTTAAGGTATAGCAGGAAAACAATTGAGTCTGGGGTAGGTGGTCAAAGTCCCTTTATCATGTATTATAAAATGCCATAAAAATATTATACCCATGAAAGTAGCGTTATTGCACTGACCAGAGTTTCTGATCAGCCTCCGGTGCTGCTGGGGAGGAGGCTGGACGGGGCGAATGGGATGCATGGAGACCCAGCTCTGCCTCCCGTAACAACTTATGAAAGAAAATCCTATGGGCTTTAATTTCTACCTCACTGTATAAATGGCAAGGCTTTAAGAAGCTGATTTTATCATGAGTGCTGGCTAGATATATCAAATCTTCTTTCTGGCTTGTTGGTTTCCTTAATCTGTGAGCTCTCATTAAAAAAAGCCAGTTAAATGGTATTTATATATATCTGCCTGAAAGTATTTTATATTATATACCGCTGTGGCTGAAAGAGAAAGGAAGTTTCTTTGTAAATAGCAGCTGGCTGTTTTGCTTTCCTATGCATTGATATAAATTTCATGAATTCGTTTTCGTGCAGACAAAAAAGAACCCAGAACCGGAACATGAATAAATTTCCCTTTACGTTCAGCATCGCTTCCCCCTGCACACGCAAACAGAAATGCTTTCAGTATTTAAGGTTTCATTTAACACAGTCATAGTCGGAAGCAGAAAAGAAAATATAAAGAAAAGCAGCGGTATGGCAGACGCATCCCAGAGAACGAGCCTGTGAGCCAGAGACAGC
Organism: Gavia stellata; assembly: GCF_030936135.1. Taxonomy (NCBI): domain Eukaryota; kingdom Metazoa; phylum Chordata; class Aves; order Gaviiformes; family Gaviidae; genus Gavia; species Gavia stellata. Next base: position 18,220,352 of record NC_082600.1, read on the forward strand.
CTTTCCTATTTTGATTTGTAATTTGAGGATAATTCAATCAGACATTTCAAGCAATTTAAACATTCATGCATTGTCCAGCACCAAAGCATGAACTGTTCAGCAGCAAACTAGACCTGACAGCCTTAGCAGGCCAAGTAAAAATCCCAGTGTTTAAAATGAAAAGCCCTCACCTAATTGATGCCTACCAGAAAATTAAAAAAAAAGGGGGGACCAGGGGGGACCAGGGGGGTGAGAGAACTACAAACGGCAGAATGAGGCGTATATCCTGGCTGCGGGCTTCACACCTCATTTGCAGACATTTGCTTAACAGAGTATTTCGAGGCCAGTATGTTCCTTTTAGAGAGAGATTAAAATACAAATGCACCTGATCACCCATCTGCTCCACCTCTCCGGAGGTAGCTGAAAGGCAGGCAGGCATTTAGGAGCAAAATGGACGTGGACGGGGCCTGCAGCTGCTGATGAAAGCCGGACCACTCCTGCCCGCGCTCAACAGCACTGAGGCATCGGAAGGCATCACCCGCTGCCAAGGTCCCGGCACCATTCCCGCGCAGCAGGGGAAAGTCCTGCCCGGACCTCCGGCCCGCTCGGAGACGGCAGGGAGAAGTTGGAGGGCAGGAAAGCCCATCGCCATGCCCATTTCACAGACAGCAAGGCACTGCGCGGCCCCTTGCCCACTATCATGTGTGGAGCCTGCAAGGGGTCCTGCTGCCCCGCTCTCCCCGGCTGGCCGCCAGCAGCCAAACCCCTGGGGGGGTAACCACAGGGTGCGTGGCTCCGTGCCCACAAAACAGAGGTGTTGGCTGCTTGGGTGATAGCTTAGTGGTGTTAAAACACTGTCTATAACAATAATGCAAGAATTTCAGGGGGAACTTCAAACAAGGGTGTTTCAGAGCCTTGTTTGCTTTAAATGCACGTCCCTTGTGACCTCTGCATCCAGGGGCAGGAAAGCTATTTGCCTTTTCCCCAGCAAGCTGCCCTGGAAGCAGAAGGTGATGCTAACCTATCGATCGGCTGGCTGGCAGGCAAGACTGCTTTGATGGACACAGATGTGGGGTGCTCAAAGTCATTCTTTTGGTAACAACTTTTGGAGGCGGGCGATGGAAGCGTCATGAATCATCAAGTAAAACTTTCCTGGCAGGCTGCATGCCTTTGCTGTCCCTTCAATGGTTCCTCAGAGAAAACTCACCTGCAAAACTTTTCAGGAATGTATCACACCTAGCCCCTCTTCATTTTAAGCATTATGTGGGACCAAGTTTGGGTGGTAAAAACAGAAAAAGTACATACAGTACATGTGGATGTCAGATAAAGTGGTAATTTTCCTTGAGCCTTTCTATTTGAAGACCCAGTGTCCAGTGAGATTAGAACCTATTCAAGGGTGAACGGTTTGTGCAGAAATTTTCCATGCTGACTGTCTGCTGCAAGCTGACCTTTGTATTTGTCTAGGAGTTGCAGAAGAACAATTCCGTTGCTTCCAAGAATGATATCTGGGGAAAAGATATTAAAACAAAACCCAGCAGTAATTTCCGACTGTTTTATTGAGGATCTCTAATTCCTCAAGTCTTTGGAGAAGGGATTAAATTTGTCAAGTAGATCAATGCTTTTATTGCCAGTTAGAAGCTTCTGGGAAGTCATGGTTTTCCTTCCTTACAGGCCACTTGAACTGGACAGGTAAATCCTCTGAAAAGTCCCTGCGGTGAGGTTGCTCCATCTCTGACACTCCTACTGAAATTAAGTCACTAAATTTCAGTCAGTTCTTGTCCAAGAATGAATGCAATTCAACTCATTTGTTCTAAAAACTATCATTTTGGAAGATCAAAACCATTCACAAATTCGGTTCAAAATTAGCAGTGAATTTTACTCATAAAATATTTGCAATAGTTAGAAATGGAATGGAGAAGAGGGTACCCTGAAATGGCAAAACATTTGTTTTGGGCATTAAAATATGTCACAGACTCAGACACAGCAGAAAGGTTGAATATTCCAACTCCAAAATGTTTGGGACTGACCCAAAATACAATCTTTTGATTTTGCCAAAAAGAACCCCACATTTTATTTTGGTTCTACCTGAACACATTTCCTTCTATGTTTTTTTTTTCCCCCCTAATTCTACAAACAAGCTAAAAACTCAGTACTTGCCCAGCTCTACCAGGGAGCTCTGAACATTGCATCGTTATCTCATTACCAAAGCAGAGGTTGGATTGTTCTTCCTATCCTCTCTATGTCTGAAGCAATGAGTCAACGCCCAACTTCTACAGGAATATACTCTCATCTTCGAATACTTTGGCAGAAACAGACCTTAGTAGAGTAGAGAAACCACTTAGCAGAAAGAACCGGAGTCTCACCAAAGGAGAATCCTCCTACTCGCTGTGTTAGTGGGAATGAAGGGTATTTTCAACATCTTACAGTTGAAACAGGTGATGCTGATCACACACACAGGTAGAAACAAACCCTCAGCATGAGAAATCCCTCAGACAAATGACCACATGAATGTGTTTCACCTTCCTCTTTCCTGGTACCTTGGGTAAAGCTTAGTCAGAGTTACAATTCAACAGCTATTAAAAGATGCCTCCTGGGTGTAGGCACACCAACGTACACACGCAGATGTACATACACACACACTGCCCATCCAGAAGTAAGCACCAATTATTTGCAATTTTCCATGAAAATATGGCGTAAACTGTTTCAGGGCATCGTTTGAAGCAAACCTTTCTCCCTGCCCCAATCACTAAGGCAAGATTGTTAAAATCTGAATCTCCTTTGAAAAATGACCGGGGGAATGGAGTAGGAGATATCTCTGGGTTTGTTCTTTTTCCTAACTTTTTAAAGTACTGATGGTGCACATCTGAAGTTACCGAGGTTTTACAGAGATGGAGGAATGTACCTGAATGAAGAAATTACAGATTCAGCAGCTATGTTGTTTTTTTCCTCATGCCTCATCACCTGCAATATGAATTCAGTTCTCCAAATTGGGTTTTTGGCTGCATTTCAGCAACTCATCATTTTCAGATTATGATCTTTCTGACCCACAGCTGTATTCAGGGAGGGTGTCCAGGAAGAAAAAAAATGCAAATTTAGCAAGCAGTTCCGTAGCTGAGGCATCAGACTATATGGTACCCACAAGGTCACCTGCCAGCTTCATTAGCCCTACTAAAAGCAGTAGAACTACTCCATAGCCATAGACATGGTAAAAGCACCAGTTTATTTTAGTAATTGTCATTTCATGTAGGAATTGTGTTGTTAAGATACCACAGAAGATGGAGCCAAGCACTTTGTAGAATTAAAATTTACCATTTCCGAGAAAAAAAAAAAAAGTCCTTTCTGAAAAGCTATTTACTGTACAAACAGGAAACTCATCCAGCATAAGTTTGAGGGATGCTCTAAATTCAGCATTCCCCTTAAAAGAGTTTTAACTTACGAAAATGAGTCTTGGGATGAAATTTATACTGTGCTGGCTGCTGTATAAACACAGTGAGAGACATCCTCTGCCCAGAACCATGTAATCTGAACAGGCTCAACTGTTGCTGTCAGGACCTTGAGGGCTATCAATAATATTGCGGTTTCATTTGTCATATGGGAGAAGTCTACTCTCAACACCTATGATTTATGAAGCCACTGAATACCTGAGGCAGGATTGCTCTCACCTAATTTTAAGCAAAATAAAAATTTGGTGTTTAATATATGTAAATTATCTAGAATCTTGTCATCAGTGGAGAAAGACAGGTCCTCCAGATGGCAACCCATCTTACCATGAAATAAGTACCTACGCCTGGGGGGCTGAACAGCCTCAGCCTGTTTGGTTGCGCAGGGACAACTGCTGCAACATGGGACGTAGTTCCCAGGGTCTGAATTTATTGATGGTGAGAGGGCAGATGCTGCTGCATGCCAGCATTTCAGCAGGGGGTTTTCATCTAGTCCGATGATGTCAGACATGACCATCCTAGTGGGAAATAATGCAAAGTTAAGTAACAATCAATAATCAGAGTAGGGACAGTCCATCCAAAACCGGACATATTCATACAAACTTGTACAGAAAATCCAACCTCATTCTGGAAAACACAGTGGATTAATTAATACAAACCAAGACTTTAGAAAATTTGAAGAAAAACACCATATGCATGTGTGTGTGCATGCGCATGTGCATGTATGTACACACATGTGTGCAATTTATTTCAGCCTGAGTAGAAAAATATTATGCTGAAAATAATAATTCTTCGTAGACAATACCTTTGCGGTCACTTGAGTGATCTGGTCAGGCATCCACTGAATGGGACAACTGAAAAAGCTGCGGAGCATTCTCCTCACTCCCAGTTAGCAGCAGCACGCGCTGCGCAGGCTGCCACAGCAACTGTGGGATCGCGGCTGCTCGCAGGCTTAGCTTCCCTCTCTGGAGACAGAAACCCAAACTGGGACCTCATGGGGGTATGGAGAGCACATGGGAGAGGAGCCCAGGGTCTCAGCCCAGCTTTCTGGCAAGGCCATCTCTCCAGTGTTGAAGGGAACATGGAAATGCAGGTTACAAACATATTAAACCATGAAGCCCCCCCCCTCCCCACAACCCATTTTCTTTTTTAGGTTAAGGAAAACTGCAGTAGCCGTAGGAGACCTTCAAATCTGTTTTTCCTCCTATTTTTGAGCAGTTTCTCGTATCAGGGAAAACTCCTCAGACACGGAAATGAGGAAGCAAACGCCCTTTGAACTGACTCACCTGCAGGGCGAGGGGCTGCATCCTCTGTTCAAGCTGGCTGGTCACACGCTGTCGACAAGAATAACTGGAGGTGCCCAAAAAGCCAACTCATCCCTTCTGATGACTGCAGTCTGTCACCATCTCCTGAATTCAGCACACATTGCACAGATGTGCCCTTTCTCCGAGGGAACCGAGCAGCTGAAAGCAACATGACACTCCATCAGCTTAGACAAGCTTAAAATCAATCAGCACTGAGTTTGTGTCTATGGGTTTTCAGGGATTTTCTGCCTTGACTTACATTTAATCAGCAGAAATAAGAAAAAAAAACTAAAAAAAAAAAGAATCTAAAATATACCAGCTACCAATTCACCTTTCCCAAACATTTCAAGCTCTCAAACTCCATTTATTCCAGCAAAAGACACCCTTATTCCAGGAATGTTCTTGCTGATGTTATTTGTAGTATGAACAGAATTTTTTAAAAATAGAGCTGTTTTCACAACTGTTTTTCAAACCTGCTCACTGCTCTCCTGTTTACACAAACAAATTGTCTATGCAAGGGGAGATCTGCTTCAGAACAATTTCTCTCAGTCAGATTAAGCATCAGTACATCTAGAGTATGCCTGGAAAACTATCATAATTTAAAATCTTGCTTTGATCTGTATTAATTTTCAACTGTAGCTGAATTAAGACAATGACCTGTAAATCACGTGTATGAACCATGAGACAGATGATCAGCTGAGGCTGCCAAGCCCTGATGCTAGATTGGAGAAGGGCATCCCAACCATCAAAGGTGTTGCAGAAAGTACGATGCCCAGCAGATCATCCCGGCTGTTAACGATTAAGGATCTGCAGATGCTGCAAGATCTGAAAAACTGAGGAGGGGAAGCAGAGTTGTGTGGTTAATGCTTTTTATAGGGTGGTGCACTACTTGTACTGATTTCAGTGGCTGGGCTCCCATGGACTTGACTGGTGTAGGATCTGGCTGCTGGTGGGTTCATGTTCAGGCTTTCAAGACCAAAGAGAGTGCTGTTACATTTCGTGCAGAGTTCTGGGGTTTGAAGTAGATAAGAGGATGTTTGTTGAAACCAGAGTATAAAAAATTTGTCTGAAGTTTCCTTTTGCATAAAGGAACACATTTTAAAATTACACTGGAGACAACAACACTTATACCATATTATGTTCTGCACATTTTATCCTATGCTTAATATGCCAGAAGACAGACTAAGGAGATGCACAAGAGATTCTTATTTGCTGGAGAGGGGGAAAACACCTTCAGTAATGAAGACAGAATTCACCCATGTATAATATGATAGCGATAACCAAACTAATATAAATTAGACGTGACATTTGCATGCTAAAGAATAACCTACATTCCGTATTTGTTGTGATGATTCACAGCAATGAACTTGACCCAAAAAAATGCTACATAAGTGCTCAGTGTTATTAATAATAATCATTATTCAGAGAATTCCCAGATGGATTAATTCAACTTCCTTTCTGCAGCAGCTCTGGTCCTCTTTCATTCAGCATGTTCACTTTATTCCCTTCTAATTAAATGTGATTTTCTCACCAGATGCCTTTATTTTTTTATTCGAATATTTGACTCAGCCAAGCTGAGCAATGGGCATCCCATCCCACTCACCGAGTTAGTACTCTGGCTCTGCCTCGCAGCCCCATGCGCCACATACAGCCATCCTCGGAGAATGTCACAGCTCTGGAAATGCACTGAAGGAAAAAGCTGTTACATTTCGATGAGAACCATGCTGCAGATTGTGTCCTCCTGTCTGCACTGATATCAAATGATAATCACAAGGCCAGCCTGTGCATTCTTCATGTAACTGTTAGAGAATCAATCTTATCGGTATGATAAATGAAACAAGTATTAGGTCCTTGAAAACACAATCTGAAACTATTCTGGAAAAGGAAGGTGTGTTTTCTGGTTCTTCATCCTCTTGATTCAAAATAATTCAACAAAAAGACAGATTTTTAGCTAAAAGCCACATTTTCTGGCCACATTTAAAACTCCCGTGTCTGCTTTTGTAAATGTAACTGTACCCTGAGGGACCCCACCTGCATCCACAAGGCAGCTGTGGAGATTGCCCAGCGGCTCAGGGAGCATCACCAGCTGTATGGAAACTGAATTTACAGAATCAGGGACCATGGCAGAGGCTTTTCCCCTTGACCCCTGGCAGGCTGGGGGGACCTGTACAAGGCTGTACGCTCTCCTGTACCTCCCTGGTGGCACAAGAGCCTGTGGATGATGTCAGGCTCTGATGGGATGCAGGTACACAGACGCTCATGTCCAGATACAGCACTGCAGCTCATACAAGCATTTGCCTCTTCTTTGCTGGTTGCCTACCTGGATCTCATCTCACAGATGGTTGCTTTTTTTTTTTTTTTAAAAGGAAAAATGCTTTCTGGACTTAGCTTGTAGTTTAGAGCTTTGGACAAAGGAAGAATCAAAGCCTTGGTCTCTCCCTGGACCATGTGGGTGAAAGATGCAATAGGCAAATGACGTCACGCTGAGTTTGCATTAACCTTCACGGTTCACGGAGATTACAACTGGTCTCTCTCTTAGCCAGCATCAGTGAATATAGTCTCAAAGTTGAGGTAAACTGAGGCAACTAATTTGGAGACATCAATGCAGAGCCTGCAAAATGCATTTGCTGAGTCAGGAGAATTTTTTTCCAGTGCCCCAGGGAACCAGAGGTAATTATTTCCACATGCACCCGTCACCTCCCTGAAGGCAAATACGACTTCTCAGATAGAGCCCCTTCAACTCCCCAGTAGGGACATACACCCTATATTTACCAGCAGTGTGTGCTGTAGAAAAAGATAAATTAGGCAAAAAGGTCATTTGTCTGATCCCATTTCCCAGTCACTACGTTCAACTGACAGAGGTAACAGAACTGACAGCACTCTTCAAAATTTTGTTCTCTTTTGTTTTCTCTTTTCTCTCTTTTGTTCAATATTTCAATTATTTACTGGTTGATTCTGTTTTCATGAGTGGTGGGGTTTCCCCATTACATTTTTTTTCCTAACCTTCTGGATACTACCATGATTTATAGCAATTTTTTTCTTTACAAAAACCAAGGTACTGAAAGTAAGAACTGTCTTATGAGTAACTTATCAATTTCTGATAAAAAGAGTCACCCAAGAACAGAACTAATGCACAGTCTTGCCCCACTGATGATTGCATGCTGCAGTCTGTCCCTCCCATAGAATTACACTATTTCATGCAAAATAGAGAAGCTGCCATACACCTGCTCCATTCATAGAAATGGGCTGAGATCTTCACCTGGTAAATAGTCATGTAGTCGCACTGGAGTCAAGGAACTTCAGTTTTATTGAAAGCAAAGATCCATCCCCTTTGCTCCCTTCACCAAGATGCCAGAAAAAAAGCAGTCCTGTTGTGAGCCGATATCTGCCTTACTCCCTCTCCCTATCTGTGTTGACCGTGGCTGCTCCTGCACAGCGCTATGCCCTCTGCCCGAAGCTCAAGGATGGCTTCCAGCCTCCCAGAGCTTTTCATTACCTTATCTCCATTATTTAGACAAATGCAGAACACTTCTCCAGACAGGTTGCAGGGCGCCAGTTTATCTGCATTAATATAATAATGAGCCTTTATCCACAGTATCCAGCCTCTCCTTAAAAGTCAATCACTGCCTGATTAATGTTCTGTAAATAGGGGGATCTCCATGCTACAGTACTAGATGTACTGCCCTCCTCATTTGATCCTGCTCAACTGTGTTTCACTGCTTTGCTACTTGTTTTGCTCTTCTGATGTCACCTGGCCACTTGCCTTCTTGATGTTTATTGTTAAATAACCAGTTGGAAGACATTCATGATCTGTTTAATAGGACCTGCATCACAGGAATTTAGCTTTAATGAATTTACCTTGCTTGTCAGGGGCAAAGGGTAGCTGAGATGTCAGCTGAAGCTGTGACATGTTAATGATAACTGTTATCTTTGTCTCTGTGCTGCCCATGAAATCTTGCCATGGTCAGGATGCCCCAGGGCTAAGCATGATACCATGTAATCACATGGAAAGAGGAAGCCCATGAAATTTCTTTTATCCTGGGAATTCTATGAAGCTGTACTGTAAGAAACCAGTCAAGTGATACAGAGCTTTTTGGGTGACATATTTATTTTACATGTTTTTTTGAGGATCACTTATTTCTTTTAAATGTCAGATTATAAAAAAACTATCAGAGAAAGACAAAGCTGTATATTTTCCTTATGCTCTGCCTTCCTATAATTTTACAAGTTATAGGAGGGTTTCTCAGAAACATAATCCTATAAATGTAGCCGTATGTGCAAATAACATTTTGAATGCCTTCTTCTGGGGGCTCTAACTGTGCTACTTAGGACAAAATATGTTTTTTATGCTATCTATCTAGAAACCTTGGCAAGAAGTAGAAAAGGATATTGTCTTTAAAAAATGTGGCAGGTCAAGGTGCTTCATTTGAAACAGATAGGGTCTCTAAGATAGACAAATCCAAATGAGATAGTGAAATAAGATGGAAAATGGCTTCTTTTTGAGCAAAAGACAGGAAAAAGGACCTATAAGAGTCAGTCCCAATTTTATGGCTCATCTATTGGAAAAGAAGTTTCATTTGTTGCAGGATAATTATCTTCCTCCGGCTCCATGTAGGAATTTCCATCTAACTGTGGACTCTGCCTCGTTGCAAATGGGCGTATCATGAGAGAGGTCCAGTCATGCTGAGCGTTGTGCATGCACATAGCAAGACATATTCTGTCTCCAAAGAACAGTGAGATAGCAAAAGCTAGAAGAAATTGAGAAATTTTACTCCTGTTTGAAAACGGGAAAACTGTCGGACACAGTGACCTGCACAAAAAAGAAAGCTCCCAAGGAATAGCCGAAAAGCCCACACTGTTTGGGATGCCCATAGTGTCCAGTGAGGTGGGGAGGTCTCAGCAAGAGTCCGGGAAGCTGCCTCTGCGTTTAGAGTCTAACCATGTCAGCGTGGCCCTAAACCCCCAGTAACTACCTTTGGTGACAGCTATGCTCTGAGCCACAACAACCCATATTCTGTCACTGTCTGTGGTGGAAATTAATGCCTTTTGATGCTGCTTTTTCATTGGCATTTTTCCTTTTGGAAGAAATGCATTTTTCTTTCAATGGAGAAAGCAGTTCAAAGGCAGGGTATCTTTCCCTAACTTTCCTAAAGAGAAAAACAAGGTCATATAAGCTGGCATTTTCATATAACCACATTAAACATCTGCAGACCCTCACGGTTTGCTTGTCCAAATCAGTTAGGACTGGAAGGTTTCTATTTTTCTTTCTAGCTGGGGAGAAAGTTCATAAGATAAAAGAAACGTGCCTCAGAGCAGCATTTCAAACAGAAAATTATCTACCCTGAAGATGTGAAAACCCATTTTGCTATATTTATCAGTTTCATAGCAGAGAAAGGTCAAAATGTGAATTTATCCAGCAAAATCAGCAAAGCCTCTTAGGCTTCCACTGTCCCAACTGGCATAAAACTAAAACTGCATCTTATGGCTTAATGTTGGCGGGGCTGGGCTTTTTGTTGTGTATGAAAATGTTCTATAGAAGGTTTGGGGTATTAAGACAACACAGGGTCAGAAAAATTAGACTAAAATTAACAGTCCGCAACTGTGGAATTAAAAACCAAAACAACAACAAAAAACACCAGGAAAAATTATGCAGAACCACTTCTACTATAGAGACAAACAAATCCGTTATGCTAATGATTAAGCAGCTGATGTTCTGACCTGACATTTTTTCTTCATTTAGGATCTTTCTTTCTTCATGCAAGATGTCTCATTATTTCTTATCTAAACAAACCCCAATATACAGGCATCCTTCTGTAGTTTGCTGAGAAAATTTTCCTCTAAAGAGTCACAATCTGAAATTTGAACAGTGTGATCTATGTGACCTATTGCATAAATTCTATTTTCTCTTCTCTTGTGAGCCAATGACCCAGACTTTATAAACAAACAGCTTCCTTTATCCCTCCCTCAACAATTAGTTTCACTCCAAAATCAGTTTCCTTTTAAGAATTTTATTTTTAAAAAACAACAGGCAGATGGATGACAGGACATATTAATGTAAATCCCTGTTCTGTCATGTACTTCTCTTAAGACACAGACACAACAAACAAAGCCAGATCCCCAGAAGACATCTGAGAGAGCAATCCAAAAGGCAGGGCTTTGAAGCACCTCTTCAGCTGCCGCCTGGCTTGAGAGGGGCTTAAATGCGCAGGCTGCCGGGACCCCCCCAGGAGAGTAGCTCTGTTTTGGGCACACACATGACTCCATCCATCTAAGCAGCGCTGAGTGCTAAAACTCGTCAGGAATCACAGACTTGTCGTTTCTTCTGCCCCGATCCGACTGGGAAGCGCAGGGAGACTCTGGCTTTACTCTGGGGTTGGGGCATGGACCAGGGTGGGAGGGGGTCATAATCGGTGCCCTGGTCCGGTCAATATTGCGCAAAGTGGGGAGAGAGCAAAGAAAAGAACGAAATCCCTACCCAACAACACTGGGAAAGGCCACAGACTGGAGGTAAGACCCAGATTCAAACCTCAGTATAAATCAAATCGGCAAAGCAGCTGCTTTATCTGCCAGAGAAGTGGGAAACATTGCATCTCCCCATGCCCCACCACGCTGGCTGTACTGTATGCAAGTAGAACTGAAATGAGCTAGGTGTTTTCACTAAAATGATCTAGGTGTTTAAATATGGTTTTCACAAATGCTAGCTCTGCACTGAGGAAGGCAGATACCTCCAGAAATCATTTAGGCACTGAAGCCCGCGAGCCAGACCAGCCAGTCATTTCTGTTTTGTGGTCTCCTGTGGAAAGCCTCCTCTAGAAATGCCACACACAAATATTACTGCAGGCATGGACAAGCTTGCTTGTCTTCGTCAGCTTTCGCAGCTTCCCAAGAAGTAGTCCATAGGCTCCCAGGGGCCCAGTGTGTTGAAAAGCATTAAGTTACAGACTGAACACATGTCTGTGCTCTGAGTGCAGCAGTATACAGAGGTACCTTAGATAACACTGAGTGAATCATCATTGAAAGTAAACACCTCCATTTTCATGACAGAGTACGAGTGGGCACGCAGAGGAGCTTATGTGCCTTGTCTCCATTCCCTTGCAATAACCCATTCATGCTTCCATATTTTATATAAATATTCATATCTTGCAATAGCACATTTATTACGCCTCTTCACTATCCTGTATAAAGAGCCACCACTGAAGACAATGACAACAAGGAAACAAATAGCTGTTACATGACAACAAGGAAACAAATAGCTGTCCTTCAGGACAGCTCTTCTGCACCGCACCCATAGCACAGCAAGCAGGCAAGTGAGTCAGGCCCACGCCGAGCACCGGACTCACACACCTTCATCCCATAAAGAAGGAGAAGAAAGCTGAGGAGTGGGGCAGGCCAGCAGACTGCAGTGGGGTGGCACCATGTCCACCCCTGAGACAATCACCATGCCAGACCTTAAAAGGCCTTGCTGCCTTTTCAGCACATTTCTGCTCCTTCCCTCCCCCAGGGAAGTTTCTGAGATTAAAAGCTTAAAAGGTCTTCTAGCCATGGCAGGAAAAGCAAGCGCATTTCATAGGGTCCCTTCAGCCTCTCTGTGTCGGTATCAGAGGAGAGGAGACTGCTCACATCAAGCCCCGAGCTTCCCCTAGGTGAAGTGCACAGCATCCCCAGCAAATTTTCTGGGATGGGTAATTAAATTGTTCCAGCACAGGCTCACATGCCTCCCAGGGCTGGTGCAGAGGGGATTTAGCAGGAAACCAAGAGTGCAGCGGCGATTGGGTCTTCAGAGTCCAGGGAGCCTGTTTTCTCATGCTTTTCCTGCTCCATCATGCTCTCCAGAAAATGAATGACCAAGCTTGACTTTTAACAATTTAATTTTCTGAGTGTATTTTGGCACTGATCAAGAAGTTGCCTGTTTTGGGCTTTAAGTGATTGTCTCTGAATTGTTACTCTATATACATGCCTGAAAGTGAGGCACTCTGTGACATTTTTGCTAAGCTAATCGGTTCCTGCCACTGAAGCTTAATAAATGTTACTCCTCTGCCATGCAAGGCCTGAGGTTGTTCTGCTAAAGAAAACAAGGGTAGAAATTGAATCTGAGCAGGAAAAGTTTCCTGCAGGATCAGAATTTGATATAAGCCTTAACCCTTGAATATTTCTTACTAAAATGCTTCATTAAAACCAAGAAAATGAAAACGTCTTCTATTTTTGTAAGCAGCAATATTTTTTCCCCAAAAAATTCATTTACCTACATGTCTGGAGAAAAAATGCAGACTGGATTGCCATTATGAGCGAGATTCTGCCATGTCTCCTACATTGAACCCACTCTAGTGCCAACCCAATGTTGAGTTACCATTACTGATAATTGTAAAGGGATAGCACTGGCTTTTGGTCTGGTGTTTGGAAACGTCCCTCTTTTCAGTCCTTTGGGGTGTTTGATGACTACATTTCAAACCTTTGAAGGAGTGAAGAAGTTTGGACTTCTAGCAGAATTTTCCCCTAACAGCAAATCTGCACATATTGCTCCTCTGGGGAAAGACGGGCTACAGCTCCCTTGCACAGAAGCGACAATTTAATGTACCCCTCTTGTGTCACAGGTAGATCTCCTACACAGACCAAGGAGCTACTTCAGGGCTACAAATTCCCCTAAAGAGATCAGCTCTGCACTGTGTCATGTGTGGCCATTGGTAGCTCAGGCTCCAGAGCTTTAGTGGTACAAAGCACTGAAGGGATCAGACATTCAGAAAATTAAGAGTCATCTCTCTAGAAAAAAAATACAAACTATTCCAACAGCCTGTTAAGTTATTGCTTATCTCTTCCTTCTTCTGACTTTTTATTGCTAAGAACTTTGTTTCTCAATTTTCCCCTTTGTTTAAATTTGAGAACATCTCTTTGCTTCTTAACAGGGAGAAATATTTCATCCCAGAAATGTTTATGGGTCACTGACAATGATGCACAATTTGTGTTTTGCTCATCAAGGGCTTCCCAGCCGAACTTCGGCTCTTTCCTGTTTATTGCTTCAATTAATCTTCCATTTGGCATTTGCCTGACTATTAACACTAAAAAAATATTGTTATGAAAACATATCAAGTTGCCGTTCTTAGACTATAATCAGTCTTTCTGGCATGAAGTACAGTCAGGTTCAATCTGGACTTAAGTTCACTTCTGAATTTCAAAACATGATGCAATCTGTAAAAGTTCAATAAACTATACTGTCTTTCTGCTCCATCTGCTGTGTGAACTAATCTACTTTTTCATTTAATTTTGCTATGCCCTCAAAGCCAGGTATTACATCCAGAAAAAGTTGCATCTGAAATGTTTGTTGAGCAGGTAATTTCCCCTCTGTGAGTACTGGAATCTACTAAGAATTGTCAAATAAACTTTTCATTTGGCTTTATTTGTTTTTCTTATAGGTCTGTGTGGAATTTCCTCCACTGGCCTGTTGAGACCCCATAGCTACCTCAGATCTCCATCTCTTGGGCCCTTCAAATTCCTTTTGAACCCGCTCATTGTCTTTTGTGCACAGAAAATCTTTACGCAGAGGCACTGGGGGTGGGCAAGTTGCTTTTACACTTCTCAGAAGGCTTCACAAATATAAACACGATTTTCATAAAACTGCTCTGAGGGAGGTCAGTCTTACCTCCCTCGCAGTATGATGAAGGAACTGAGGCACAGATGCTTTGTCTAAAACTGATCCCACTCGGGGTCCAAGAGGATGGAAGCCAGTCCTCTCTTCTCCACGTCCAGTCGCAGGGCATTCCTGTGCAGGCTCATTTGCTTGCTGACAATTACTCAAGTCAATGTAATCACTGTATCTCACTTAATGAATACCACAGATTAACATTTTCTTCCTATATGTATATTACATAGCAGGTCTATACAAGTCCCAGATTTAGTTTGTCTCACAAAAGCATAGAACAGTTGTTTCAGTGCTTCAGAGACAATTTAAACCTGTGTATGCTGGAATTGAATGTAGTATCAAAGTATATAAATTTGAAAATATGACTCTCCGTGATGGCAAAGGAGATCAGATAATTTGAGGACACACAAATTTAATTACATAAATGTTATTTCTTTTATTCCAAATGTTTTCTTCCTAAGCATTAATTTAGAGGGGATTTTAGCTTGGCTAATCCAATAAAGAGCAATGACTTGGAATAAAAACAGCAACAATTACTCCAAGTCTCTTGAAGTAAGCAGTCTATCCCACCATTAGCTTTTAAGCTTTCAGACACATCCTTTCCATCTCACCCACTGCTGACATTTCCCAAATGAACCGCCTCCATGGATAGCAGTGTTTCAGCAAACAGTCATTCTCTCCTGCCACAGGATATCCTACAGCTGCCTTATCCAGCGAACCTAATCAACCTGCTGGGGAGAGTTGAATTATTACCAATGTAAGACTGATTGAAATTAGTGATTCCCTCCACTTAATCCCAGTGTGAGAAGATGAGACTTTGCATATATAAATACCAAGTTATCTGAGGCAAGTATGGAGCAATAACAAACTGAAATACCTGTGTTGTTCTGTCAGTACTACATGAATTACTGGAATATTTTGTAAACCAGTTGAATGCTGATTCCAAGCTTGTTTCGGATTGTCATCCTGGGTATAGCTTTGTATATGAATGAGTCACAACAATTACAGCTTACTACATTTCTTAGGGAAGATCTCAAGGCTCTAGCCCCAACCATCCACATCTCATGGGAAGAAGTCTTAAACAACCCTTTGCAGATCTGGCCAAGATCCTTTTTGTATATCTTTGTGACCGCAGCTGATGCTGAAAGAAGAGCCTCCAGGGACAAAGGCATTACAGATTCCCAGCCTTGGACATAGCACCCTGGATCAGGAACAGAATAGAACAGAACAGAACAGAACAGAATAGAGTATTTCAGTTGGAAGGCACCTACAATGATCATCTAGTCCAACTGCCTGATCACTTTGGGGCTGATCACAAGTTAAAGCATGTGTTTGCCATGGCAAAAGGAAAAGTAGTGTGGAAGTCAAGGAGGACTGCCAGACTTCAGAACAAGTCTGACACCACCGTATCAGTCAGGGAAGGAAACTGCCCAGCCTGTCTGAACAAACAACTCGGATCCATGGGAGAGACGAGACTCCACCAAAAGTATCACTAGGCCTAAAATTGTTCTGCTGGAGCAGCACTACTGGTGGCCACAGGTGCCTTGATGTATAGGTGCCCACTATCAATAAAGCTTACTTCCCTTCCCACACGGGATGAACAACCCGCAGTAAATGAGCCCACACCAGCGCAGCTAGGACATGGCTTGCTGTTGCAGATGGGCAAGCCTGCAGGTGTCCACAGGATGAGAGATCATGGTCTCAGCCAGTGTCTTGATAGCTACAGGGATGTTGCTGTTTACAAGAGCCAAGTCCTCTGAAAGTACTGCTCAGCAGCTGCTTTTTTTTTTTAGATCTTAAAGACCTTGTTTTTTCACCACGGCTTCATTCTCAGAGAATACTCCTCCTTATGGCTTCTAGCCCCTGTAGGCCAGATGGTGCAACTCTGCTCCTGAGATGGTTTCCTGACCATGAAACCAGTGGAGGACCATACTCCAATCATCCTGTTTGCTCCAAGCAGTGCCTTAGATCACAAGAGACTGTAATGAAGTCATTAGGCCTACTGGAGGAGAAAAGAGCTATTTAAAGTAGATCTAGCACCAGAACTGGACTGAAGTGGAATTTTCCATTTTATACATATGAAAGATTAGGCCACGACTGTGCCACGCTGCTGCAGAATTAGCCATGGATCCAATTATGACTCTTCTCCCTTCAGCCTTGTAAAGCTCCCTTTCTGAAATCACAGTCAGCAATAAAGCAGTCGATGTTTATCTAAAATGCTTATAATGCTTCCCTCCCCCTTGTGCTTCTTGTCAGTTTGTCCTTAGATTGCAAGAAAATATATTGTTTACCCA
Organism: Gavia stellata; assembly: GCF_030936135.1. Lineage (NCBI taxonomy): Eukaryota > Metazoa > Chordata > Aves > Gaviiformes > Gaviidae > Gavia > Gavia stellata. The sequence goes on from NC_082600.1 coordinate 18,237,003, forward strand.
CCCTGGAAGCATTTCCCGACGTCTAGGGAAGACCTTCACACATAGCAGGTGCTGCTTTTAATAAGTCAGGCTTTTAACTTTCATAACTATGGTGCCACTACCAGCAGTGCTATTTGCTGCATACTGTGGTTTAAGGGTAAAAAACAAAAAAACCCACAACAACAAAAAACCGTAAGAAGAGTGTCAGCTCAGCACACAGCCTCTCCCTTTCCTGGGCTACTGCAGAGCATAAGCCCTCTGAAGGTTACTTCTCTGCCAGTTTCAAATATTGACCTTGATGTCTTGTCCCTTACAATATTCTTTAAAATCCATCATCTGCAAACTAAGTTTAAGTCAGAAAACCTAATTAGTAACAGAGACAATGAATAACAAGCTTAAGGGGAGGGAGGAGAGAACCTCTTGCAGGTGGCCAGCTCTTAGCTGAATAATTCTCTGTGCAATGGTCATGCTTCAAAAATTTAATTCTCTGTAATTTCATTTAGGATGGGGAAAACAAAACAAAATGAGCAAAGTGATATAGGATTTCATTTATATTCTGACAAGTACATTCATCTAAAGTTTACCTATAATAGCTGCAGTTGCTGTACCTTTCTTCCAAAGCATTTAATGGTGTGAAACAAGTGGCAATAAAAAAAAAATACAGAACCTACTTGGCATTGCTATTTGCTATTTTTATACCAAAAAAAGAAGTCTCCCTACTGGCAGGCTGATTGTATTAATCTGAGATTCCTACGGTCCTTCAGACTTGATTGCTTTTTGATTCTTGCTTAGTAGAAGTGGTGATAAAGAAGCTGAAATCATAATTCCTATTTAGAAGGCAAAGAGAAAGCCACTTCAGTTCTGTGGTGAGTGGCACATTTTTTTGCTTTAATTAAAAAGTTGTTCTGAGAAGCTTAACTGCTTCTGCAGTATTTGGAGCACAAAAAGGATGGTATTTACAGAGGTACTTTGGGGATCACCCTTGCAATTTTTCTGAGCTATATTGATGTTGTTGCTTAAGCATACTAAGGCAGAGAAGCAGCCATCAAATTTGAAATACTCTTTTTATCTTGAAAAAAATAAATCAGTCCTCTCAATGATGGAAATATATTTTCATTTATGTAGTTCTTAAAGTGCTACCCATCTACCCATCTAAAGGGAGATTTTCAGCCACAGAACACCCTCTAAAAACGAAAGACTTAAGTATCAAGCAGTAATTGAAGGCCTTTAGCCCAGAACGGCAATGATTTTCAAGTGCCTGCTCCCTTTAAGATGAATGCCCAGAAACCTCTAAGGGTCAAGGTTTTTATTCCCTGAGAGTGAGCCAAAAGTGAGCATCACTGTACAGCCATGAGCTACCGTTCTTTTCTGGAGAGAGCAATGGCTGGTGGATTCATCAGTGTATTATGCAATCCTCCAAGCTAGGCAGACTCCCTTGAGACTCAATTTTCACTTTTAGAAAATCAATATACTTCACTGGTACTTTCAGCTTTTCATACGACAACAGCATTGAAAATTAATATTTTACTGAGATGAATAACAGTGGGCTACGGTGGGCATGTAAGATCTGGGTCCACTTTAGAATCGCAGGCAAGGTCAGGTAAGATGCTGTTGGCTTAGAGATACTAAGTTAAATCACATCTAGGCTTTTTATTTGATAATGCCAGGATCCTTCATGTTGTCTGTGATTATAAGACCAACTGTTCCTTTTGCACTGGAATCGTGACAAAGCCCCTGCTAGCTTTAGATCTAAGCTCAACCTAGACTACACAGATGTATTTGAGGTGCCTGCTATGTTTCCCTCTGCTCTAGGTACCAGCAGAAATTTCTCTCTTATATCGAACATCAAAATTAGCTGCAAGGGTTAACAAGGGTTGTAAATATCCCATCATCCAAGGTTGAGTTCCTAACCTCTGAAACTATCCACTACTAGAAAACTGAGTTGCAAGTTAAACTTGTTCTCACCATATCTTTTGCTACGGTTCAGAGTTGTCCAAATCTACAGTTTTCACCTGCTGTAGATGCTGAACAGGGAAGGAAAAAGCTCAGTCCCACTCAGTTCTTCCAGTGGGATCCTCAAGTCCATCTTCTTAAACAAAAAGGTGGGGTAAAAGTCAGAATCTGTCCTTCTGTCTGCACCTGAGAGGAGAGTAAAGCTGCAGCAACTTCATTTACTCAAAGATAATTACCTAACGAGGGAGGTAATTGCTTTGTAAAAGTTATGCCCTTAGGTCTAGCAAAAATCAACATGCAGCATGTGCAGGCCTTCCTTGAACAAAGCAGCTGATGTTTTCCAAAGGAGGACTTCAAATTTGAAAGCTTGCTGTGTCCTTGTTACTGAATAGGGGACCAGCTCATGAGCAATCCAGCCAGTATCTTCAAGAGGAACACAGATCTCCCTGTTCTGTCAGGCACATTTGCTCCCCAGTGCCCAGCAATCACAGAATCACTAAGGTTGGAAAAGACCTGTAAGATCATCAAGTCCAACCATCAACCCAACACCCCCATGCCCACTAAACCATGTCCCGCAATGCCATGTCCACACATTCCTTGAACACCTCCAGTGAGGGTGACTCCACCACCTAAATCGGCAGCCTATTCCAACGCTTCACCCCTCTCTCAGTAAAGAAATTTTTCCTAATATCCAGCCTGAACCTCCCCTGGTGCAACTTGAGGCCATTTCCTCTTGTCCTGTCGCTAGTCACTTGGGAGAAGAGACCAACACCCACCTCACCAAAACCCCCTTTCAGGTAATTGTAGAGAGCGATAAGGTCTCCCCTCAGCCTCCTCTTCTCCAGACTGAACAACCCCAGCTCCCTCAGCCGCTCCTCATAAGACTCCCCCCTCTACATTTGCAGGGATATTGGTGGTGGTGCAAGATGAACACAGGAGAACAAATGTGCCACACACACACCCCATGACAATGAAGAAAATCTCCATTGTTGGCTTGATTTGTGCAATGATGGCAGAACCTGGTAACACTAGGTAAATGGGACGGCCCGGGGTCCTCCCGTGAGGGGTCTAAGCATCAGCTGCCACAGAGGTAGCAAGGGCTTGATTCAGGCTGCCTAGAAGTACAGTAGAGGCTGTGCCTAAGACATACCTTGGTCTCAGGCCCCTGGGAGAAGTCAACTTGGGCACAACTCAGATATGTGCTACTACTCCCTCCTGCTCATGATACGCTATCTCCGAGACCATGCCCCTTGGCCATGGTGAGGATAGGAGCAAACGCCCGTGATGTGAGGCAACGCCCTTCTAGTTATGAACCAAGATCTAGTTTGAAGGGTTTCCCAGCATCTTCAGATGCCAGTTGACCTAGAAGAAGCTGACCCTGTGCTGGTTACATTACCTAAGCTTTTGCTTTGGAACTCTCTTGTAACACCTCAACTGAACCCTAGTATATGTGTGCTTTTAAATACCCCCAGCTGATAAATAAAATACCCCCAAAAAATAACCTCTGGCTAAAATTTAAGATTCAGGTTCCTCGGTAAAACACCAGCTGGAGAAGTTGCTCAGGGAAGCCTTAGACTGACACAGATCTACCCGCACATCCCAAAGCACGTAATTGTGACCTCTCCCACCCACACCTGGAACAGGGCAGGAACAGCTCCTCTTTGGGTCTTCAAGTCTCTATGGGCCAAACCCCGTCTCGCTTTGCTGAGTGGTGAGGGAGTAGCATTGTGTCACACTTGGGGTTGGTCCATCAACGGAGGCTATGAGGGGGACCCGTTATTTGTCCCCCTCTCCTTACACATCCTAGCTAGCACACACTCACTACGAAGCCCAGGAGAGATGCCACAGTACACAGGAAAACACTCTCGAGCTGGGACCAAGCAGAGCCTTGAAACACTGCTGTGGATTTAACTTCCCAGCCATGTCATTCTGCTCCACTTTGTGACACTTGAGGCAACATTATTAAATTCCCTACTTCTAATACCCTCATTTGAAGCAAAGCATCTTCAGCAGCCCTAATGTTTGCTCTCAGCCTCACAGCTGGGGAAAACTAGCCGCTGTTTTGTGATTCAAAAGGAAGAGAAAACAAGAACCCACTGAAGGCTGTTTCTCCTGTATGTGGATGGGTGAGTCAGATGAATAATTGGACAATGCAGATCAGTTAAGCCTAATTCAGTTAATAGAATTAATTTGCAAATTTAGTACACATCAGGTGAATCAGCTGCAATTAATTTTTGACAGAGATGTTAACAAATATTAAAGTAGTTACAATGAAACATACATAAATATTGCTGCTGAAAAGGTTCTGAAGAAGGCAGTTGCAATGTGGAAGCTTTTGTCTGCAAAGGCTGAGGATTTAAGTTTCATAAAATCCTTGGGGTGGGAAGCATATTTTCTTCCTGGCTTGTATGGCTTTCATCACTCTGACAACTCTCATTGGATCTTAAATAATCGTTAGAGATGGGCTGGGGAAGTTCTGACTGGGATCCAGGCATAGATGTTATTGGGACTGAGATATGGGTGTCTGGTGCAAGAAGGAAAGAAATGGTTTTAAGTTTGAAAGCTGGCTTAAGAATACCAGTTGGTAAAATGATCTATCTGGCCCTCTCACACTCCTCCTAGGAAAGCTTGGAAACCTGTCTGGGGTATTGTTATTAAGTGACAAACACTTAGAGCAGATGAGTATCTGATATTTGAACCAGCTTGGTGTCTTCAGGGGGGTGATCACTGGGAGGGAAACACCAGTAATACTTTAGATGTTACTGGAAGGCTGAAAAATGCTTTGGTTAATAGGATCTCCTGAGCAAAAGTAGAGCTGCAACTACTGGAGCACTGAGATGATTTAAGAAGATCCTGAGCTCTGAGGTGTGTGTGATCAGAGTAAACTGAAGAGGCAAGATGAACACAGGAGAACAAATGTGCCACACACACCCCCCATGACAACGAAGAAAATCTCCATTGTTGGCTTGATTTGTGCAATGATGGCAAAACCTGGTGTTAAATAAAAATAAATGTATCTGTAGGAAGAAGATCAAATCATGGCTGCATCAGTTTAGCAGTTTAATCTGACACCTCCCTGGAATCAACCAGCACCAGAAATGCATATTGCTGCGGTGCTCAGTTGCTTCACAGTATCAAACCTTTTTCCTTCTGAGCTATAAAGACAGGGTTTGATCCTTAACAGGTACAAATCATGCCTCTCCATAGATTTCAGCACATGTCTGGCAGTTTGCACTTGCTTTGGATCTCACTAATCAACACCATGTGCACAGGATTTCCTCAATACTGCAAAATGGGTAACTGTTTTAATGAATTATTTATTTCTTCTATCCTGTTTTACTGACACTTTCCTGCATGGCAAGGATTCACAGGTTTAAAAAAACTTTTGTAAAGAATTTCACTGCAATCAATTTGACTTCACGTGAAAGCCATGGAGCTGCCAGAAAAGCTAACCTCCCTGAAGAAAGGATTACCTACAAAATTTTTATTCTGTGTGTAAAACTTCACAGGCGTGCTATTGTACCTTTTAAAAGGTACAATAAAGGATTTATTTAAAGGATTTAAAACAGTAAAACAGCCGTAACAGTTATGATGCCCAGCTGCTGAATTATACATCAAGAAAAACTGACCTAGCATTACATTCTGTCTATCAAACTTCGAGCTCCCAGCTCACAGTCATGGCTTGTCAGGTTTGATGGGGAGCTGGTTAAACGCAATGTCAGAGTAGGTTACCTGGGGCCGTGCACAGAAGGCTGCTCGCCAGTTGGCTGGCAGCCCTGGGGTATCTATCAAATCCAGCAAAATACTGGAAAGTAATTAATGATGAAGCCTTGCAGTGATCAAGTTGTGGGTTCTGCTTTTCCATGCTAATGCTTCGTAACTATGAATGAGAAACCAGCTACCCTTCCCAAGCACTGCCAGCTCTGCAAAACCTCCTGCTCCTTGCACACAAGTTACGATACGCAGACGGCACACAGCAATAGCCGAAAGCCTCCCAGCTCCCAGCTGTGGGATTTAGGCACCGCAGCAGCTCAGCAGGCTGGCCAGGCCTCATCCTCACGTGGCCTTTTGTGATCCGACCCAACACATTTCCGACGGCGGCCCCTGACTGCCCAGCAGCAAGCACTGAGGGCAGCTGGAGAGGCATCAGCGCACCTTCCCCTCCAATTGCTGTTCTCACTGCTGTCCCTCGATGCTCAGCCTCCAGCTGAAATTGAGCTCAGCAGGGAGAGGCAGAAGTGAATGGAGTAATTCAGAGTTATAAATCAACAGACAAATGCAGAGCCCTTCCTTTCAAATTTGCATCAAGCCAAACAAACCGTGTGTCAACTTTAAGCCAACTCTAATGCTGTTGCCTTCGCCTGATTTTAGGCAGACTGCTAAGACAAAGACCCACATTGTTGACTGAACGGCCCTCGTGCAATCAAGATTCCGAGCTCACTGAAAGATTATAGTCTTTGGCCCTGCTGAAGAGTCACATTAAGATGCAACAAGAAAAACTGTGGATGAAACTCTCAGAACGGTGTGCAGCTGGGGAACAGCACAGGAACCTTTGCTGCAGAGCTCTTTTCCAGAACACGCTAGCAAAGACCAAACAGCCCTGCGCTCTGGTAATCTTCATCCAGCTTGAAAAGAGGCTGTGCAGGCCAGAGTTCAGAGAGATCTTCGGGCCCAGAACATTTGCAGTCCTAGAGCACATCGAGTCCTGTCACAGCATGAAAAACAGAGCCAGAAAGCCGACTGTGTGTTTGTAGGGCCTTTGACCCTGCCGCAGCTCTAATGAGATGTCACAGAAATGTTACGTATAAGATAGGGCACGTATGTAGATAGGAACTGACGTGATACAAAAGTCCTTTGTTTGTGTGGTCCTGCGTGTGGCTCAGACAGCAGCTTTCTCAATAGGCAGCCAGAAAGCACTCTGAGGTGCCCAGCATAGATGTGAACCTCGCTTTCAGGACACCGAGTTACGTAATTCAGCGGTACGACACACCACAGCCAGTGTGGGGTTTTAACCGTCGCTTCATCCAGAGTGCCCCGTGTTGTTGAAAATTTCACAGTTCAGCACACAGTAAATTGATTCTTTTACTAGGTCAGGCCTGGTAACACGCATTGATGTAAGCAGCTTATCCCAACAGATGACTAAACACTGTTCCTAAACGGCAGCTCTGTATGATTAGACAGAGGATGGATTCTGCTCCTGGTGACACATCCCCAGAGACACAGCCATGCTGGGAGCACGGCAGAGCAGGAAGATCAGCCTCTGCTATTTGGTAACATTTTCAGGGAACACCAAATGTTGTTTACTTCCTAATCTTCCTACAGAATATAGAGAATTGCTGCTCTGGGGTATTTCAGAGAGCTAATGTGAGTGACTCGAGTTGTATATTGACCTCAAGCACCATAAAGATACATTTTACAGTGCTTTTAAAAGCAATTAATGCAGATATCTATACTTTTGAGGATGCTTAGCATGCACTTAGAGATTTTCATGAGGTATTAAACCACAAACATCTGGTCAAGCCCCATGTTATTTGTTATTATTAGTAAACACATCCCTAATCATTGGTCATACCCTCTTGCAGGCTGCATTCTCTATACTAAAACAGCTTCTCAACTCATATGTACAGTCTTCATTTGCCTACATATAACAGCTCTATAAGAACCATATTAATTATAGTTGGTGACAGATGCATACTAATCTCTGTGTTCAGGTATGGGAGTAGGGTCTGTGACCAGCTTTTTTCTCTAAACCCTGAGCTGAAACCTGATCTAAATTCCCACAGTCTTAAAAGTGTTTAGTTATGGACCTGGATTCAGTAGGTCTGGTTTTGGCTTAATAACTACCCACCACTATATTTGGGGTTTTTTTGTATTTTGCCAGTCTGAATACTAGATGCTTTGAGGCAGAGATTTTGCTAGGCAGGGAAGGCGCTTGTGCCATGTTGCCTACATTCATTATCCACTGAGTGAGGTGCCTGATCATGGCTTCTACCTTCTAGAAGTGGCTTTTAAAGACAAACTTTCTCAGGCTCTGCTCTTCCCCACAAATCATCTGTCTTCATCCTTTAAGTTTCCACAATCCCCATTACACCCATCTGAGTTCACCCATTTCACACCCAAGGGCCTCATATTCCCTCCCTCTCATTGCCTTTCAGTCGTCTTTCAGATTCACCGGGTCACAGCAGATCAAAATATAGGAATATCTCTCTCCTACATGTTCCACTTTCAGGGGCCCAATAGCACTTCCATTTCACTAGAGTGACCCCAGACCCCACAATAAGTGAACCTGGGCCCTATTTATGTGGTTACCCAGCAAAGTTATCATCAGTATTGCAAATGTAAGCATGAAAGACACAGCCCAGGAACGGACGAGTCAGTCCCACTGAAAACACAGTCCACACCTTGTTTTTGCCTGAAGACCAAAGTTACCACGTAGTCAGTTCTGCACTGCAGCCCTGTGAGGGAGTGACGGACAGGTTCGATGAACAAAGGGGCTGAGGTGATGTGACAGGAAGGGATCACAAAAGCAACGAAGTGGGGCTTAACTGGCCTCACCACTAGCACTTTGAATGGGAGAAAGGTAGTGCCTACAGGGCACCAATTATGGAGAAACCCCAAAACCCTTTCCGGGAAATCCACATGCAGGGGGGCCTCTCTGAAGCACTTGTACGTTAATACACGCACTGTGGGGAATAAGCACGATGAGTTAGAGATCTGTGTGCAGCTGCAGGGCTACAGTCTCAGTGGGATCAGAGACGTGGTGGGTGGTTCCCATGACTGGAGTGTTGCAATGGAGGGATACAGGCTCTTTAGCAAGGACAGGTTGGGAAGACCAAGAGCGGGGGTTGTCCTTTCTGTGAGAGAGCAGCTGGAGTGCATGGAGCTCTGTCTGGGGATAGATGAGGAACCAACGGAGACCTTATGGGCACGGAATAAAGAGAAGACAGGTAGGGGTGACATTGTAGTGGATGTTTACTATAGGCCGTTTGGCCAGGAAGAACAAGTGGATGAGGCCCCTTACAGACAGATAGAGGCACCCTCACATTCACAGGCCCTGGTCCTCATGAAGGACTTCAACCACCCTGGTATCTACTGGGAGGACAACACAGCAGGGCATAAGCAATCCAGGAGGTTCCTGGAGTAGATGAATGACAACTTCCTCACCAGAGGAGCCAATGAGGACTGGTGCTCTGCTGGACCTCATACTGACCAACAACAAGGGGCTTGTTGGGGATATGAAGGTCAAAGGCAGCCTTGGCTGCAGTGACCATGAGATGGATCCTGAGGAGAGGGAGCAGGGTAAAAAGCAAGCTCACAACCCTAGACTTCAGGAGAGCAGACTTTGGCCTTTTCAAAGATGTGCTCAGGAGAGTCCTGTGGGATAAGGACCTGGAGGAAAGAAGGACCCAGGAAAGCTGGTATATATTAAAGGATAATCTCCTCCAAGCTCAAGAGTAGTCCATCCCAGTGAGTTGGAAGTCAGGCAAAAAAGCCAGGAGACCTGTGTGGATGAACAAGGAGCTCCTGGCCAAACTCAAACACAAAAAGCAAGTATACAGAGGGTGGAAGCAAGGATGAGTATCCTGGGAGGAATACAGAGACATTGTCCAATCATCCAGGGATGAGGTTAGGAAAGCTAAAGCCCAGCTTTAAAGGCCAGTAGGATGGGGCTGAAGGGATGTCAAAGACAACAAGGGCTTCCGTAAGTACATAGGTGACAAAAGGAAGACTCGGGAAAATGTGGGCCCACTGCTGAGTAAGATGGGGGACCTGGTTACACAAGACACAGAAAAGGCTGAAGTACTGAATGCCTTCTTTGCCTCCGTCTTCTAGTAAGACTGGCCTTCAGGAATCCATCTGAAGATCAGGAAACTCTTTTTTACTTTGAGGGTGACTGAGCACCAGAGAGGTTGTGGAGTCTTCATCCTTGAAGATAATCAAAAGCCGTCTGGACATGTTCCTGGGCAACTGGCTCTAGGTGACCCTGCTTGAGCAGGGCAGCTAGAACAGATGACCTCCAGAGGACCCTTCCAACCTCAACCATTCTGCTGTTATGTAATGACTATTAGCTGATTATTAAGTCACAAGGGAGCAAAAAAAGGAAGGGATGGGAACATGTATAATCATTTCTGTATCACTTTGTTCTTTCTTCCCCATAGTCAGTCAAAACCTGGAGAAAAAAAAGCTCTTTCTCTCTCTTACCACTATGAAAATTTGGGAAGAAGCCCTCCCTTATCAATGCATGCAGGTCTGTGCAATCTCAATTCAGCAAGACAAAAATCAATGTGTGAAACACTAAGAAATTATCATCTGGTGGATCTCTTAATAATCTTTGCATCAAGACAGAAATGTTTTCCAGAAACTCAAAAACACTGCTTAGTCAGATGCAAGTCACTCACCTCAACCAAATACAAGCAAAACTAATTCCAATGAAATAGCTTGTGATGAATCTCAGCTTTTCTTTAGGATAGACCGATTCAGTTTAAGCTTAGACTATATTAATGTGAGAATCTGGGAAGGAAGGAAAGGAAAATCAATTTCTCTCCACCAAAAAGGGCATCTTTTAAGCAAGCTAGCACATGCTTTACTCTCTTTCATTTGATTGGTTGGTGAGTTTTTTGGTTTGGTTGGGTTTGTTGGGGTTTTTTTTAAAGCATAATGGTACTTTAATGGCATGTCTTCAAGCATTTTCACTTTTTCTTTGGTAAACGCACTGAGGAAAGATTGACCCTCCACAACAACTGAAATGTACTCAGGCAGTTCTTTACAGGTATGCCTTTCCACTTCCACACAATCAAGGAGGAAAAATGTTTATTCTGAGAGTGGTAATAAAGACTAGGAATTTAATAGCATCCTAATGCACAACTTAAATGTGTGTTTGTTATTCTTCTAACCAGTGAATTACAGGAGTAAATACAGAAAACACAACTGTGATTGCACAGATTTAATTACAAGAGGTGGTAAATCATGGTGCTCTCAAGATCTTATGTAAAATCCACTGAATTAATTGAGTCTCCTTAGATTCCAATGGGCTGTGGCTGAGTCCCTTAATGATATTAAAAACTATCTGTTATTAAACATCATGTTTAATACAATAGTATGCAAATGCTGTGATTTGTAAATATCATTATGCAAAAGTTCAGGTCCAATCATGCTCCTCTTGAAGTCTGCAACATAACTTCTGTAGACATCAGTAAGAATAGGTCTGGGATATCCATTTTTAATTGCACTGTATACAAGTATTGACAGAAGAATACAATACAGTAGTCACAAAATTAAAGAGGCTTCTATGAAACCTACAAAGAAGAGCAGCACAGAATCAATGAAGTAAAAGCAATATTTCAAAAAATAATAAATCAGACTTGGCAGTTTTGGAAAACAGTACTGAAGAAAAAGACAAATGAATTGGCACAGTTTAACAACCTAATTTCTAAGTGCACTTTGTAATAACTCTCCTTACAAGCTGCTGTTTTCCCAGAAGATGAAGACAAAAAGCCTCATTAGAACATCACTGTTTTAAAGTGACAGGTTTTATTGCATTGCCAGCTGTGAATCTAAAATTTAAAAAAAAAAGACACAACCCAAAAAAAACTCCAAAAAACTTCCTAAAACCCCTGTTTTCTTTTGTTATCATCAAAAAATAGCAACATAGCACTTCCACATGTTTGTGAATACCCACAGTTCTATTTTTAAAAAAAATAGAAGTTAAAGAAAAGTGATTTTTGTCTTAGCTTCAAAAATAATGTAAAGAAACATTTAAGAACAAGATATTTCAGTGATCAGAGAGATATGTACAATGTGATAGATTTGAGTCCAATCCTGCAAATACATGTTCATGAATGCAGACTTGAGAACCTGTTGATCCTGAGTAAGTGTAATTAAAGACTGGCAGGATCAGGCTCTTAACTTCACCCTTTATAAGCTTTTCCACAATCTGTCCTAGGCTAAAAAGTATAGATACAGTATATAATCTGTATACTGATTGATACAAAAGGTCTTTTACAGCTCTAACCCTGTTATTGCTAGGCTAAAAATGAACATTTGGAACGAATGACGTGAATCATAAAGGATAAAATTGAGATGCAGCTTCTGATGACTGAATTTCCACTTGAGCCATTTTAAATTGGGTACACTGTAGCCATTTGCGGAGCACAGATGAGCTATTGCTCATTTGTCCTGACCCCTGTAACATCCTTAGGCTGTGATGGTTGACATTGCTCTGGATGGCTTGGAGGCGTAGCTGGAGTCCAGCAGATAAATGCTGTTGAAATAATGCAAAACATTCAGTTTCTTTCCTTTAATACATACATTAATACAGCACTGTGAAAGGTACTGGTTGTTGGCTAGGGAAAGTTCCTCCACTGCCCCTATGCCACATTTATTTCTTCCACATCCTGCATTGTAGTGTTGCCACGACAGGCAAATGTGCTTACAGAAACAACTCCATACTGAGACCAAGTCCAACACTTTTACTCTCATCACCTAAATTCTCTTAGCTGGCAAACCACACTGATCCACCTTGCTCTCTCTTACAGAGAGAGCCAGCTGGCACAGTTTTACCCAAGTGTGCAGGCCCACAGTATCTGCTATAGAACCAAAATCCATCTCCTGGATCAAGAGTCCCAATCCTGATTTGTCAGGGGACTCTCAAGCCTAGGACATCAAGAAAACCACAGCTCAGGGAACAATCAATCTCAGTAAACAGTGAGGAAAGGCCCTGCCACAGAACCTGGTTAGAGGAAAGTGTTTCAGAAGCGAAAGGGAGAGCAGTACTGCTTACAGGACAAGTATCTCAGCTGATGATGTTCTGTGTATGCTTATACCTGAGACCTTCAGTGCTGAGCCATCCAGTGCATCTGGATACGCTACAATGATCTATTTTCAGAGAGTTTGGAGACCACATCTAGTGATCTTATTTCCAGAATTTACAGAAATGTACAAGACTAAGAATAAAAGGGTAAGGTACTAGAAACAACTTACCTTCAGATTTGACTGTATCATTGGCAACCACATTGGTATGAGCTGTAAGAAGAGAGGTATATTTTGCTATTATACAAGTGACTGTAAACATGCTCCAGTTACTGTGAGACAGAGAAGGGTATATCTAATGCATTTAGCTGTCCAAATGGACATAGCCTGAACCACAAATCTGAAAATGTGGTTATTTTTAAATGATGCTTATATTTTGGGGCAGGTAACTCTCAAAGGTAAAGAAGCCAGCTTCCCTTGTTTGTAGCTTGATGAATCACCAGTAGCAATTACTGATATCCTGTTTAAGGCAACGATGAGAGCACAGAATAAAAACTTGTTAAAGGAAATCATTCTTATTTTCCTTGTGAGGGAAATGTGTTTCTGTATGTGCAGGTGAGCAATACTGGAATAAATACAATAAACATTCTGCATGGTGAGGTATACATCAAGAACTGAAAAAAACATGCAGCGGAAGTTCCTAATAATAGGCCAGATATTTAAATGGTAACCGGCTTTTTATAAGCCACCAGTCACATCAATGCTTCACTGCAGGATGTGACCTGTAGGCCTGGGAGCACAGGTAAAAACTCTAACAACTATCCAGAACGACAAGGCAGGGAGGTCTGCGAATCTGTCACCCATGATTGGATTGATATGTATTTCAGTTTCCTGCTCTTCAGAGAACTTTCATTTCTGAGTAAGTGTAACATGACAAGCTTATGGAAGACAGAGAGGCATTTCTAGCAAAAGTATTCATGTTCTCCAATATTAATTTAACCACTGAGGTTATTGTTCTAAAATGTTCCTCCAAATGGCATTAAAATTTGCAATTTGCCAATTATGCTATCGGGAGCTGCAAGTTAAACCTAATGACTATTGACAACATTAGATAAAGTGCTGTTTCCTTTGTGCAAGGAACGATAATTGTTTCAGTTTCAGTGCTGTTTTGCTGGAGAATCATACGCAGCTCTGTCAGGACTGATTACTTAGTCTACCGCATGAAGAACCATATTCAAACCTCAGCATTTACAGATAGATGAATGCCAAAACAGCTGGAATGCAGCCAGATGCAGCAGACGTGCGAGTTCTGTACATCTTTCCATGGGCTGTCACACTAATGAAGTGCTTAATAAGATCCAGTGACCGCAAGTCCTGGTGTGTTTTTTTGGAGAGGAGGAAACAGGTAAGCATGCTGAGAAGCCATGTTCCATGCCCCACTGCCATCAACAAAATGTCACTGAAACTTTCATCCAGCATTAACAAAGTTCCTATGGAGCTAGCCAGTGGTGATAGGACTGGTGTCAGAAGTATGTCAAGCAAGGAGGGAAGCTAGGCAGAAGATTCAGGGTACCCCTCTGCATCTGAACCAATTCACTGGATATCTCTTACAGTCAGCTCAGAGAATCAAGCATTTCTGACATCCAGTTCACCTTGTCCCAAAGCAGGTATCTAAAATAGATCACGATGAATCATGTCCAAAAATACCTGTTTATCTCATCTGACTATAAAGGGCACTCACAGAAACTAGCTCATATTGATATCTACGCTGTACAGGTCTAAGGTTAGATACAGATCATTGTCCTCCAGTGCCAATTGTCTCTTCCAGAGTCTGGACACATTTAGGGAAATGAAACATTCTGCTGCAGGCACAAGCCAGCAAACCCTCCACTCCTACAGCTGCCAGTTAGATAAATGAGACAAGACGACATTTTTATTGAAGCTACATAACACTAGTTCGAAAGAACAGCTGGAAGAACAAACTGCTGTCAGACACTGTCAATTTTTTGAAGTTTATATTTTCAACGGAATTATGTTGATTCCAGTGCAAGTTTTGATGGAAACCAGGCTGGAGAACAGGTTGGTCACTGTGCTGTTTTCTTGTTCCCCAACTCTGCTGCCTGCCCAGTTCTCTAGCACTGTACCCAGCAGCTGCTGGAGCTGCCTAAAACCCTTGGGTCTCTGGAAAAGATGCTGTGGTTTGCTGAGCTGCTCCCCTCACTACTGTAGGCTCCCAAATTCCTCAGACATACATCTGATGGTGAGACAGAGAGCTGTGATCAGCACGGAGCTGGTCTCCATCATCAATGGCTGTCCTGGGATGGCTAGTTTCCCAGTTCCTTTGACATAGAAAAAGAGGAAGAAAGCTGAACACTTTCATTTCAGCCCTCCTAAAGCAGAATGCTTCCCCTTACAGGGAAATATAATTAATTAAATATATATGTGGGTATATATGCATCTGTGTAAATGTGTATATATATCTCACTCCAACTTGGAAAGAAAAATAAATACATAACGATTGAAATGTTTTCACAGGAAAGAAACTTTGTTTTCCTCACAGATTGGTAAAGGTAGTCTAACATCAGATCAAAAAAATATCCTCTGAGAATACAGGGAATGGCTCAAAGACTATAGGAAGCAATCAAGACATGTCTCAATGCCATCAGTGTGAGTTTAATTTAATACCAAAGGCCAACACAGTACCAGAAAGAGGAAACCTCACAGCACCAACACAATGAGGAGATGAAGGAGTGCTTATCTCAGGCATAAAGAAAGTTCTTCTTTCAGTGAAGGAGACCTGAATTATTTAAGTCTTCTCTTTCTCTCTTGTTTTAGGACATATTTTCCCTTCACTTGTCATACAGAAAACGGCCACCTAAGACAGCTATCCCATAAACCACCTGGCATCATGTGACATGCACCACCTTCTCATTGTGGCGCATTACAAGTATGTGTGTGTTGAATCATGCAATGACTTCATTAACAAATATTTTTGCAGTAACTGATTCCTTAGGTGGAATAAAAGACACTGCAGTAAATATATGAATGATAAATGGTCAGGATTTATCAGTGCTACTGTGCTCAGTTCCAAGAGGAAGTCATTGGGAATTATTAATTTTGCTGAATGAATCTCCGAAAGAGTGTTAGAAAGTTCTGTTTAAAAAAATCTCTCTCACTACACTATGTCCTTTCCTTCAGTGAAAACTAAACCTTGTTTGAAAGGCTTATATCTAAAATAAAAGGAAAAAAAAAAGCTTTAAAGCACAAGATAAAATTGTGTCATTATCAAAGGCAGGGCAATAAAAAATTGTCTAGAATAAAACAAGCTACCAAAAAACTGCCCAGTCAACTAATATTCAAAGAATTGTCATCCTTGCAGACTTCTGAAGTAGGAGTAACAAAGCAGATCTTCACAGCCACTGAAGAAGAGACAGTCTCAAAGTTGATCATCTTTTTAATTATGGAGATGCCACTCACTTACTGGTTCCTGTGTGAGTAAGCTTTACACTTTGCCTCTTCAAAGGGCTTCAAACATACAGTAAGTCTTTCCCCAAATCATGACACTTACTTTTCAGATCTACAATAAATATTTTTACAATTAGTTAGTTTTGAAAAAAAATTAGTAACCTGGGACTACGAATCTTATAATACTATTATGTATGTATATTGTTCCTGCAAGATTTCACTTCAGGGCTAAGTAAAGGGGATTTGGTCACCCAGATTCTTCTCTTCCATCTCCCACCCATGGAACATGAAAGACAGTTTAGCACCTTAACTCTGAATTTCACAGGTTTATGAGCTTGATTTTGTAGTAACAACAATGTCCTTTTAGCCTGATTTAGCATATTATTGATATATACTCTCAGATATAACCCCCTGAAAGCATTCATTTGAATTGTGACAGGAATTTGGCCCTAAAGGCCTCTCTTTTCACAGCTTTAAAGCCATTCTTCATCCCTGTCAAATTCTGGACATCCTGGACTGGCTGAAAAAGAAGCCCGTACGTCTTCCAGGGACAGCCATGATCACTTTAACAGCCCACAGTGACAGAGTTTCTGTAGTGAATCAAGTAATTACTGACTATAATTCTGTATTTTCACGATGAGTGTGAATACTTTCATGCCAGTTGACATCAAGAACTTCAATTTCAGCTACTTTATTTTCAATTCCTGCTTGACCATAAAAGATTGGAGTAAAACAACAGTCAGAAGTTTCCTTTATGGCAACAGAAGAACTATATAAACCAACATACTTCAGTTAGATTCAGAGTGTGTTTAACTACTTGGTTTGTTGATATTTTATGTGAAAACTCCCTTCAGAATAATGAAGTGGGCAAACGTGAAAAAGGCTAGTAAAATCGATTTATGCTTGTGAGGCTACCTCAATCCTTTGGGAATCTGTTCTGAAAACACTGTGGTGACCCACAGGAGACTGGCCACTGATTTCCCCAAAAAAGAATTTACATAAATGGAGCATGCAGGATTTGATTCTCTAACCAAAGAATACCCTATTACACTACACATCCTAGATTCACTATCAAATAATATTTGACTAAGTCAAACACGCAGATATATAATAACAAGAAAACCACTGTGGCACAAAGTTTTTGTTATTAACCTAAAAGAACGTGAGGATAAAGAACACTGAAGAGATCTGTAAAGGACCTATGGATGATTAAAAGTTACAGAACGGCTGAAAATTCAGACAGTACCTAGAGATTCTCAAAGTCAGTGACACCAGTTGAGTCTATTAGAGGAATAAGACCATCGCAACAATGAAAGGAGGAAGTAGATCAAATTTGGATTTGAGATTATGGTCTGGTCTTACTTCTTACCAGAGATTTTATTTATTTTTTGTTATGCTCTACTAGGTTTTACTTCTGCATCAGCATTCAACCTCAGCTTCTTCCACTTTCTTTTTTTGAGTGGGAGGGGAAGCAGAGGACAGTATGTCTAGAAATCACAATAGACAGGCAACATCATTAGCTAAATATTCATGGTGTGGTATGCCTACCTTTACAAAGATAGTAGAGTTGCATTCCTGTAAAGCCTCCATTAAACTAATCACATGCAGACACACCATTTCCACCATCTTGAAAAAAAAAATCAAGCATAAAAACAAATTAGTGTCAGCGTAACAGTGTTGTAAGATAAGCCTACAGTCTCTAAAAAGAATCTTCCTGTATTTGCTTGGCAGTTTTACTGAATCACTAGATGTACATTTATTAACCACTGACATAAAGGATTAAATATTACATGAGCACATGAGGAATATTTTTCTTTATTTAGTTTTCCCCTGATGCAGCAACACCTATCTGTTAAATATTTCAAAGTGCTTGATGTATTTTAATTTGTATCACACATCAAAACAAGTTACCTTCAGCTTTGTTCTTTTCAGACATTATAAATCCTTTTACATGCCTTTGATATGTAGTTCTCATCAATCAGTGAGTCAGAAATTGATATTTTTATTTACTGAATAGTTCAGAATTAACATACCCACAAAAAACATCTTTTTTTCCCCCATCAAAAGACAATTTATTGTTCTGAACTGGCAGCTAGTCCATAATTCTTCCATTTTGTATCATGAATTATGACAGATGCAAATATCAGTTATTTGGTAGCAGACAGCATTTTATGTTTTATATTGTGTAAATTCATAGGTACAAGACAAATGTCCTGAGCCAGCAGTGAGTATTTACAGTGCCTGTCTGAACTATGTGTAAATTCCCCTCGATAATAATAAACTTAGCTTTTATGTAGTGCTTT
Organism: Gavia stellata; assembly: GCF_030936135.1. Taxonomy (NCBI): domain Eukaryota; kingdom Metazoa; phylum Chordata; class Aves; order Gaviiformes; family Gaviidae; genus Gavia; species Gavia stellata. Next base: position 18,255,452 of record NC_082600.1, read on the forward strand.
TCATCTTCAAAGCACTTTACAAACACTAACTAATTAACCTCACAACACCCCCGTGAGATGGGCAAGTATTATTATCTACTTTTAACAGAGCAATAGCTGAAGCAGAGGGTTTAATAACTTGCACTAAAGCCACGTAATGAGATACTTTCAGAATAAGGATTGGAACTTGGGACTTCCAAGTCATATTCTTGTCCTAAGGCTTGACAAGAAGCATTTGTGTCTGACTAAACAACTGGCTAGTTAGAAGTGTTATGCATGTTTCTTGTTCATTCAAATGGAGCTTCATGAAGTACTGTTCCCAACAGTGGCTTGTCAACCACAGAGACCTCACTAGATATCAGAGGCTAAAATATCATTTAAAGACAGCTTTAGGTGGTCCTTGCCTGATCTGGACAAGACACAAGGGAACAGTAACTGGTTCAAAGACATTCAAGTGCAGCCCATGCAATTACAATTGAAAGGGCAAAGGTCCATACCTGCATGGCGTGGAAGATGTTTCACATGGGGAAAGGGGAATTACATAAAATAATTTCCATATAGATAGCAGGTCTTCATTTAAAAAAGAAAAAAACAAACAAAGAATGACAATCCCAAACCTTAAGAGCACCTGACTTAGAGGACTGGGACATGTATAAAGAATCTTTCTCACTCAAAGCTAGTATCAGGTTCTCCAGAGCCAGAGCTACTACTTACCATTTCAGTTAAAGTTGAAAAGTTTTGACAAGTCATGACAGACTTGTCACGACTTTCTGGGAAGTGGGAAACACAATACATCTTGCCCATCAGAAACAAGCTCTCAACCCTAATCCCGCAGGCACATTAGTCAATGGGAAGCAAAGGTAGCACCTATGAGAAGGCTGCTGGAACCCCTCTGGGTTCTTATTGTACCAAGCTTCTCCAACAGCAGTGAGTAGTCGAGATAAATAATTGCTTAAAAGTTATTTCCAAAAAATGGTCTGTACAATTTCTGGACAGAGTGAACAATTCCCTTTCAAACCTTTTCTCTAGAGATACCTCCTTCAAGTCATTCATTACTCAAAAATGTTTCCAGCAATATTTTTGTAGCTTATTTTTTATGAGTAACCAATGGGTTATGAGTAGTCAAGTGTCAGCATTTGTGTATTTTTTCACCTCCACATGGTAAAAAATATTCAAATGGATATTCACAGAATTATCCTAAAACACTTAGTTGCTCCTGTAAGGCAGAGTCAGATGAAACAATAGGTCCACTGTGAAGAGCAGGAAGATATATAAAATGAGACCTGATGCAGGGAGCCCTTAATCCAACAAGCAGTGACTCTAGCTCTTGATTCTGTTTCAGGCAGATCCTGGCTAGATCCTGTTTCAGGCCCACTGCGAGGTTAAACCACTACTAATTAACTTTCCCTTTAATTTCTTAAAAGCATCGAAGTTGCTTTATGATGTTATTCATAGCCCAATGTTTTCCACTGAAACACTGAAACAAAGCCAAGCCCTCCAAGTTTAATCTGTACTAAATCTGTACACAGCACCTGACTCACCACTTTGTTATGTGCCATTAGCTGTAGGATGCTAGGTGTCACTCGGCTCCAGAACTCCAGGGCTGTAAGGATTGCTGTAAAGCTAAATTCGTTCTGATTCTGGACTGTTGGAGCTACTGCAGTTTGTTCACAATACACTGTCCAGAGCTGAGCAAATATAAATGCATGGAAGAGGGAACACATGTGCAGAACAGATGTCTGTAGAAACAGAAAATAGAGGAAAATGTTTATTTAAATAAGTGTATTGGGATACAGTGCAGGGGCTTTCATCAAAGCACTCCTCTGTCACGCATCCCACTGTGCAGTCTTGCCCCTCACTTTCCCACGTTTCCCTCCCATTAGGAACTAGTAAGTCAAGTACACTTGATAACATCTTCTCCATGTTTAAAAACTGTTTTTATATTCACAGACTAAAAACTGCATTTGCAAACGCACACTCCCATGCAGTCTTAGTGTAAGGCATTAAGGCCAGTCCCTTTAAAGTGAAGGTTAGTTTTGCAGAACAGCTATTCAGGACTAGTTCTGAGACTTTCTTCATGGAAACTCCACCGCAATCTGTGGAAGGCCTGGAGGCTCTGGCACGTATGACCATTTCAGAAATGCTGCTGGGGTAAGTCATTCACATTCTGATCACCTGAAAGGAAGGCTATCATACAAAATACATCATCTTACATCTCTTCTATTAATCTGTCATCTACTTCTACTTTGCTGGGACAGAACCGCTCACAGTTAAGGAAAGTAAGTTTTGACAAGCTAACAGAGAATTCATTTTGCATACTCAAGCATGGCTCTTCGCTAATATGTGTTATAAATCACAGTGAGCCTCCAGGAGTGCTGGACATTAACTACTTCATTACAAGAAAGATGTTTCTGGTCAGAGACGTTTTCTCAGTTTGCAAGTGCAACAGTAATTCATGCTCTTTGGCAGCATGACTGCACCAAACGTTGCAATGGTTGCTTGGTAACTGGAAAAGGTATTTGAAAGAGCAAAAAAAGGCCAAAGAAATGAATAGGAAGCACCAATGTCTTGGCTGGGTGAGGGGAAAGAAAGGGGAATTTTACGTACAAGATAAATGTGTGATCATTCTGCTTCTGTTGCTAATAAAAACCTGGATGGTGTCAAAGAGTGCTGCTATATCTGTGTTAAACTACTGTCACAAACGGCTTATAATTTGCGGTAACTCTTCTTGTCCAGAGCACCTTGAGAAAAAAAAGTTCTGCTTGAACCATCACTGTTTGTAACTAACTTTTGATCATAACATTATTTATAGGTTATCCAATTCTACTATACAACTAGAATAAATAACTTTCTAGAGATTTGCTACAGAGATGGTCATTGCTAGAGCTTCAATTTGGAATTCAGTTTTTCCTTCCTCGCTCCTGTGCTGAGATATTTTGAAATAGTTGAATCTCAGACTTAATTGTAGTGATTTCATCACCAGTTTTCTATGAAGAGGTGGCTATGCAAGAAAAACCACAGAGATTTCTTTCCCTAGATCCCAGGTTTTAATAAGGTTTTACCCCTCCTTTTTTCTTAAGAAGAAAAAAATGTTTGCAATAATAAGGCAAATATATAACACATCTCCACTTAACACACAGAATCCCTTACCTTTGATTGCTCTGGAAACCCAATCAGAATAACAATAAGGTGGTCAGCAATTTGTGAACCCGCATCCAGTGGAATAGGCATGCAAGATGATGGAGAATTTGGACAGACAACATTGTGTGTCAGAGACCCCAGAAGTAGCCAGGACAGCAAACGGATGTGTGAGACACATTCTATGAACTCTTTGGGCCTGTCAAGAAAGAGCGGATTTTACAATGATGCTAAGTTTACTGGTTTTCCCCAAAATATGGAGTCTCCTCATGCACATTAGGCAGATGCAGTCGCTGTGTGGTGGAGGCACAAATCATTGGTACAGTTTATGGGAAGACTAGAACCACACAGAACTTAGTGGACTTGACGTACCATTAACAAGTCCAACAGAACATATTTGGTGCGTCTAAGAAAGAGTCTCTATAAAAGGCTCAAACATTCACAGATTCACTGGTTCCATACACGGTGATTTTTTACAGATGGGAAGGGTTGCCTCAGTGGAAATGCTCCTCTCAGCTCCCCTGGACAGCACACAGCTGACAGGGCGATGGCAGGAAATTCTTCATTCCACAGTAAGCTCCGAGGCAGGTGCCATGCCTTACTTCCACTGTGTTCACTTCTCCATCGATAAAGTGGAGTTAATTTCTCTTTTCCTTAGCCTCTCCTTGGATATTTGGACTGCATGCTTTTGAGGGCAGGGACTATGCTTTTTTGTGACACTTAAGTATTCATCCACCATCTAGTGCAACTGTAAAGCAATGTGCTTATATAATCTCAAAAGGTATAACACTTTTCTGGTGTCATCTTGTCTGTCCCCTTGCTGCTACCAAGTTCAGATTACTTACTCATTTGAATTCATATGCATAGGAAAAACATAATTGTTTTTCCATCAATAAATCACTACTTACTAGGCCACTCTCACTACTGTTTTTAATTTTTTAATTTGATGTCATTGTCAAGGACTCGTAGCACCAAAGAGGCATTCCTTTAATTTATTTTTTTTTAATAGACTCTGATATGATACTCTTTCTCAAGTACCTATAGGGTCTTAAAGGAATTCACCACCTTAACTCAGAACACATAGTCCTTTTTTTACATGTAAGAAACTAAAGCACAAGGAGATAACAACTCCGTATTTCCAAAACTAGATATGCTCGACATGAAAGTACATGCAGACGTATCTCCAGGACTGAAGCCTAAACAGCTTAGTCCCAGGAATCCTGGGGCAGGTAGTCTGGGACAAGAATACAGGTTTGTTGAAACACAGTCCAATGGTCTACACTCAAAAATCTCACTTGTCATTGTAAGACAAGGGACAGTATATTTCCCTTCTTTTTGAAGATAAAACACTGCAGATTAGGATTTCTCACAGTGAAAAGGGATAAAAAAATATCTTGAAGAGCAGGATTTCTCTCATCTAACTTTAACCAGATGAAGTTAGTATTTTTATCATCATATCAATAGGCTTACACTTACAGTTGTCGCTCATTTGTACTCCATAATTTCAAAGAACATTTCCCATTGTATGCTCTGTAATTCCCAACATATTTTCTGTAATTCTTGGACTGATCAAGTACCTGTATGCTTTTCACTGTCTGTAGCTAGATTGAGAATCAAGTTAATTTCCAGGGTAACTCCAGTCAAGCCAATAGAGTTACCTCCACTGTCCCTTTGGCATGTACTTTAAATATTGCATTGATGAATGCCTCAGTTAAGGATCAGGAAGCTGCTGACCAGCTGTTTCAAAGTCCCATGGCTGCCATTCCCTACTGTGGGTCTATCTATGGAATCTGGTAATAAACACAGAATTTTGTGAAGATTTCTAACTCAGTTTAGTGTTCCTTTTTGTGGAAAAGCATTCTCACCCTTGTTGCATTGCAGAAGGAGGATGGTAAAGCCAAGGCAAGTATCGGATCACAGCTTTGTTGTCTCTGTGGTTTCCCCGTGTAATTTCCATAGCAGCAATCTGAGCTAAACCAACTTTCAGATGTCCACCAAACGTGTCTTCATGCAGTGGCTGAGAACAAGTCTTCATGTGACTCTGCAAGGCAAAGATCTGATTTCCTACCCGAAAAGAGTATTTCACTTGAACTAAGTGCTTCCAAGCAACAGCGTATTCTATTTCATCCCCCTTCAATTCCTTTCTCAGGGTCTCTAACTGTGTCTACAAAACTACAGAACAAAACTCAGAAATAGATTTTTAAAAATTCTCCAGTCCCTGTATTAGTAACAGCTTTATGATGCAGATCTTTCCACGGAGGGCCACATTTTCAAGAGCCCACACAAAATATTAATTGTTCAAAATGTATAGCCACCTTTTGTACCAGCAAACTCAACAACTGATGAATACAAATGAATGGTTGCACATCCAGACAGCTTAAGTGAAGATGAAAGAATCTAACCATTTAACAAGATATAGCATCTGGGCAGGAAATGCCTTCCCTGTGCAATATTCCATTTACATGTACAGAAATAAGCTGTCACTCATTCACCAGCAATACGACTATGTCGCACTATTCAGCTGCTACAAATGCCTTTAAGTCCTGGAAATAAAAGGGCTAAACCTTTTACCAAGAAACATGCAAATATTTATGCCCGGAAACATAATTTATTATCCTGCTTTGTTAACTCTAAGGAATGTTTCATTGGTGCTTCTTGAGATACTTCTATATTTCTGATTAAGCTAACTTTGCATTACCTTATGTTACTAAACTAACAGAATACATGCTGAGTGCATTTTCTTGCTTAAAGAAGAGCCATATGCTTTCCACAAGAAAATCCAGGTCATCAATTATTAAATTATTATAACAGGATAAAAATCAGTAGACCAATAATATTTTATAACAGGTAAGTATCTGACCCCAGCAACTTACACTCTCAAAAATCACTTACTTGAAGTCTCTTTCAAGAGAAAAAAAAAATAATGTACAAGTATGAATATCTAATGACTTTGTTATAGAGCCAGATAAAAAGGATAGACAGGTATGCAGGCAGATACATAATATTTCTTAAAAAAATGGTGAAATTTTCTAAATAAAACCTTGCTGAGCTTTACCGATTAAAATGTTATCCCAAAGGGAAAAAAAACCATAATAAACAGAACAGAAATAATAAACTGGAATGTGATTATCTTGAGAATTAACATTTATACCTTTTTTATAATGCAGTAGTTGCTAATATGCAGGACCGAAAATAATTGACCTCTTTCAAAGAAACTATTCTGAGACACACAAAATAAGACACTGGGAATTAATAAACAACTATTTCTGTTCACTGAATTTCTACAGAGAGTAAAAATTTCAAAATTTGCAAACCAAGATAAACTTTTGCTGTTGGGATTGTTACTGGCCATATAAATCATATAGTATTCTTTGTGTTAGTTTGGTAGTCCAGATGCTCTTGATAATACATACTCATAGTAAGAAATTGTACAACTGGATAATCTTAGGACTCACTTCGTAGGAACACATCTGTTAATAAAACCCAAGCAATATAAGTAAATATATTAAATAAGCATACAAGAATTTGAATCTAGATGTTGTGAATTTGTTGAAAGTGCTGACTACTTGTAAACTTAGAAATGCTTACAAATATTTTCCCAGCTACGTTGGAACCACAGAATAAGTTTATCTAGTCTGGTTAAGTAAGAACTGCCTTTTCATTTTCCAAAGACAGCCAAAGCTTATTCTTTACAATACATAAAATTATGGTCATATTTGACTCTCCTATTGCATTAATCTGTTCTCAGATTCCTGTATCACATGGCTAAATCAAAACAAGATGAAATTTTAGACCATTTGGTTCTGATTTATTTTTAAATGGCCAGACTACACATTTGGGAAGCTTCTTGTCTGATTTCAAAACACAAAAATGAAGAACTGGGTAAAGTTTTAGTTCATGCCCTACCTATATCTGTGTATAAAAAAATTTAAGAAATAAATAGGCTTACTGGGCATAAGAAATTATCATCTTATCAGACTTAAGCATTGTAAGAGCATTTCTAAAAATCAGACTACAGTTCAAGGGAGAAGGGGCAGAAGGAAAAAGTGCGAATGGCAGAGAGCTTTTTACAGAAACATTTTACACAGAAGAGAGGATACCTGCCAGTATTTATAAATAAATTTTTCCCCATTCCTGGTTTCAGATAAGTTCATGTTTTTCTGTGGAACTGGCAAACCACATGTATCTCTCCCTCATTTATGATTCATTTGCCTACCTATTCTGAAAGCAGTTCCGAACTGTAAGAGAAATGGGTGAATAACTTTAAAGGATAGAGTGGGAAGGCAATCCAATTCAGCTGAAAATGATTAATTAGTTTGTACTTTGAAGTAAATTTCTACCCCAGCACAAAAGGCTGCTTCCCTTATTAGAGTATTTTTTTAAAACTCAATGGGATTCAAGGCGTATGGCCAACAGGGTAAGAACTTAACAAAAGGGATATCTTGTCCAGTAAAACAAGGTTACTGCAAGTTTCAAGAGACAAGAGTTTCAGTTTAGTTGTGATTCTTCTTCCTTTGTGGTTAAGTATTATTAACTTGCAATAAGATGTTCCCTCTGGGACATGAAGTGGGGTGGAGGGGGCAGGGGGACAGTGAGCAAGTGAATGTGCGAGAAACTAGGGGGGTAAAAGTTCTCATCTCATTGCTTCATAAATAAACTCCAGTATGGAAATCCACTGCAGGTTATCGTTTATTCTGTCTTGCCTGCCACAGAATGCTTGCATGAACTTGTGGCATGAAACACTCCAGTGCATTTCCAGTAACTTTCAGCAGATGACTGGTGCGGTAGTAGAGGGGCCTTTTCAGGGAAACACTATACTGATTTATCAGGAAAACAGACCATCAACATTCTTTGTTAGCAGATGCACTCTGTGTTATAGAAGTACGGTGGCTCTTGAGGTTAGAAACAAATGCAAGAGCTTGGTCAAAGAACTTCCCTAGAAGACCATATGCACCAAAGCCCAGGCATGTAAGTGATGGCAATATGATTCGTACTACCCAGAACAGAACAGCACTGGTTTTGTGTATCTGTCAACTGACCTTTAGATCACATAAAAGCAGCTTGGCAGCTACTTGACTGTGCCCAGTGATGAAATGACCTCTTTCAGCTGACGAACTTCCTCTGGGATCACTGAGTTGCTGGTGTACAACAACTAAAACTCTACTGCCAGATTTCAGAATTGGCTGCATCTTTGAGAGCATAGACTCTCCTCTGTATCTGTAATGGTCCCTCTGCTGCACTCCCACACCATTCATTTGTATTGCCAGCTTTGCAGAAGTTAGAAGCATCAAGGCCTAGTCACACCTCTGCCTCCCTTTTATGTGCTTAAGGAAATCCACCCTTGTGGAGGGTACCAGTATGTAGCTCAAAAGACTATGCTCTAACTTTGCCTGTCATTGAGACGTGACAGATGGTTCCGCTATAAGACAACTGTTTTCGCTCTACAAAAAGGAGGATTTCAACCACTAAAGTTTCACCTCCAGCTCAGTGCTCACTTAGCACTCAGCTTCGGATGGTACAATCAAACTACCTAATGGGATAGTGTTATGCTAAATAGAATAAATATTGCCCCCTTCACAGCATTATGACTATTAGTGATACATTAGCTGAAATATTACATTAATTCTTTATTTAAGCTATTAACAATAGATGCTACTTTGTTAGCAATTGAAACAGCTACACTTCTATTATTTCCTATTACACAGCAGCAAGTTACTTAGCCTAGTTCTTTTCTAAAACAACTTAAAGAATTTCCATTTTGTAGGAAATTTAATAGATACTGGCTTCCCCCATGAAACAGAAATTCCAGCTTTTGACCAGTTAATTATTACTAGGATGTTTTCATGAAATTTATTCCTAAATAAAATATTTTATGTTGACAGAAGTATTTTCCTATCACTCCTCTTACAATCTGGCATCAAACTAAGGTACAGAAACCAAAAAGCAGTTTGAACTGCAGAGGTAAGAACTACTCAGTTTTCCTCACCTCAAGAGAATATAACCTGACAATGAAAATGACAGCATCCATAAGAAAGAGGACCCCCCCGCCCCTTTTTTTTTTAGGTCAATTACTGCATTTTAACAACCTCTGAACTTCCAATTTACTTAAGTGTCTGTTTGTGCATATGAGAGACACAGAATTCCTCCAGAAGAGTGTAATTAGTTGTACTGGCAAAGAGTTTCATGTTTCCAAGGATTATATTAAACACAACTACTTCCCACAGTGATTTTGGTATGACATTAGCTTATCATCAACATTTCAGAAAAGCTTATCATCAACATTTCAGAAAAACCAAGCCTGCATTTTTATTGTGTGCTCACTATATTTGAATCAGCCTCCATTTAACACTGCATAAGCTACATTTTACTGATCCCCCAGAAGTGTCTAATCTATAACAGTACTAACATTTTTTTAAAAAGAAAGAAAGAAAAAATCGTGTCAGTCATCCTCAAAGACTTTCAACCATTTCTCCCAGGCAGGTTCATTACAGAAAACATGTTTTTCTTAAAAAAGCACATACACTTTAGATCAAGGTATGCCCAGAACCAACCTTTAATTTGGTTAAGGTATGCATATCTGCAATGAAATCCAGCACTTCCCCAACATATTGCCTCATGCATTCCATTGCTGCTGTTCCACACTAGAATATAAAAGCAATAAGTTTAAGTACCAAGTTTCAAATATCTTCATGTTTTTGTCTTTGTTTCTTGTTCACTAGAACACAACTTGTCTGTATCAAATTCTTTATTTTACTTTTTAGATAGATTAGTTTAATTAAGAATAGGTATACTTTGATGTTTTTCTTCTCACTGTAATAAGCCATCTTATCTGATGATAGCATAAAAAGATAGCCCAGTCACTGTAGCTTCTTCATGCATCATAAAATACTCTTATCTGTGACAGCAATAAAAGATTAACTGACAAAACTTTCAAGAATATCCTTGTCATGTCTTCCTGAAATTTACAGTGGTCCAGAGTCAAAGTCTTAAAAAGTCAATGAGTGTTTAAGAACTTAGTTCTTCAAGCAGCTGAGCACTTCTGCAAGTGGAACCAATCAGCTACTATCCCAGAAAACAGAAGTCAATCACAGGCACAGATGCCCTTATGTTTACATTAATCATGATAGAAAAACAGTTTAAATGACTGGCTTCAGGTATTTTATGTATGAACATCACTAAATGAACATCATTGTTGTATTCCCACAGTAGAAATTTTCATAATCCTTTTCCTAGAACACAGTGAGAAATCTGAATCTGGCCTTCGGCTAGTACAAGACGTGCCCAGGGTGTGCAAAGCAGTCAACGGAACAAAGCTGTCAGATTAAATAAAGGCTTCGAACAGACCAGAGAACCCTGGAGAGAAGCTTTCAGAAGCTAGACTGACCCACTAGGTATCATATAAACTTCTGTTTACACGTTAATAGTCTGAGGTGAAGATAATGGTAGCTGAATTCAAGGGGATCTATGTATGCCTCATTCTTAGGAGCCAAGTAAAAGCAATGCTTAACTTTTGAGCCTAAATGATGACATCATCAAATTAGGTATCTTTTTGAAGTCGCCAAAAACTACTCCATCCAAAGTCATAGGCTCAGGGCAAAACATTGCAGTAAAGTTTACAGGGGAAAACTACTCTTCTTTGACCTCTATTTAATTACATAGACTTTGAAGCACAGAAGCTGATTACCCTATCTGAGTATACAAATGAACCAGATTTAGTTTTGACCACAAAATTATTAAGCCATAATTGAGTTTTAGTGGATGAAATTTTAAAAACTGCTAGCATTCTATTTTTAAGCAACTGACCTGGGTACTTCTCATTTTTGTATGTTAATTTCAATCTACATGGTGTTGAACTATACCACCTTCTGGCTTTTCAAATGCTATGCCTGCCAGTTCCCTTGACAGAATAACAAACAGTAAAACAAGGTCACTGGCAGCCCTGTCAGCATATCCTCCATGCAGTTTATGTGGACTAAGGATTCCACAAGGGTTCTAAAATATTGAATAATAGAATTATAAAAGATATTATACTCAGTCCTCTGAAAATAATGCTCAGTTGCAAGAGACTTCTCTCCAACCATCTATTCTGTTTCATTCAAGCAGCAGGCAGCCTGATTCTCTGTGATTTCTTCCGAAATGATCACTTTCCTATCTATCTTACCTCATAACACCAATGTTAGTCTATCTACTTAAAGCAAGTATAAATCAAAATATTCTGTTGGGAGTAAAGGTATTATTAAAGATTTGCATTAAAAAAAATCACATGCTTCAGAAGATATACAGGAAGATCCTGTTAGGTCACCCCTAACACACATATAGGGAAATGAGTTTTTCTCAGCTTGTGAAGCAGACCCAGGCTAAACCTCATCCATCTGATTGGGCACTCAGTTACGTGTGCCATGGAACAAGTCAAGACCTCCAATTGTGCTACTTCTTCGCATATTCACCAGGTGCATATTCAGCACCTAGGCTAATACTGGTAATTTAGCTACACTCATCAGCAGGATATAGATGAATGGTTTATACATTACCAGAAAAATACCGTTAACTCCCTTCTTTAACCAGATAATCTTTCGTGAGAATGGAGGCAATGGTTTGTAGCTTTCCTCCCTGCTACCATTTTTTGTGGCATTCAGCTGATCAGTCCCCGACATGTTGACTTCCTGATCACAGGCTCCAGCTAAAGTCAGTTACATCACTAAAGATTATCAGTGAAAGCAAGGGAAGCAATATCAAGTTCAGAACTTTTCCAACGTTAATGAAAAGGAAGAAGCATCTCAACCTCTGCCTGCAATACACCTTGCCAGCCAGAAGAGAAATGAAAAGGAAAGAACATTAAAATTAAGCAAAATGTGCTGAGTAAGATACATTTTTTTAAAAACAAAACTAAGAGATGGAGTTTGATTCAGTACTTACTCCAGGCATAGAGGCAATCATCTGTTTATGCAAGATTGTTGACTCAGCTAGTTTTGTTCCCGCATCTGCACAAACAAACTAAGAAGAAATTAAAGACAAGTTATTTTTTAATTATTTTTGGAGGAACTTGACAACACTAATAAGTTATTCATGACTTTATTAAAATAAGTCCAGATTTCTTCTTGCTTTTATTCATGGTAATTTGCCTTTAGAGCTCTCTTTATTTATAAACAACCTAGTTAACTCACCATTATAAATGAGCTAATTTTAATGAAAAAAAATCTGACTTTAATGTGCTTAATTAACACTTATATGCTGTGCAGAAGCAATTTGAAGAATATTATATAATAAATCAGACTTTCTTTATGAGCAAAAATATTTATCTTTGCTATTCCTTGCATATATCGAATGTTCCTCTTTCATTATAGAGTAAATTGTGATAGAGGATGATAAGGCAGCATGCCATGTTCTTCACTGTGATATCACAACACTTTCACTGAAGTTCTACAATGATGAATTATATGAACTATTTTGAAGTTGAGAACATAGTGGTATGGTGTGATATAACTTCTGCATAATACATGCCACAATCCTACAAAAATACAAGCTGTTTCTGAGAGAAGGTCAGTATCATTCTGTCATAGTAGAATATCTCTAATCGCCTTTCTTATGCTTTTATTTTCCTCAATTTTTTTTTCTTCTTTTTATTTCCAAATCCCTAGACCCAAAATCTCTGATTTCTCAGCGAGGATTTCTCAGTCAACCATTTGTGTGTAGATTAGGGTTCCATTGTACTACATCAGCTGGAAAAAAGGACCATAATTCCCTGAATAACCTGGCTGAGTATATTTAGCATCCAACAGTGAGTTCACTGCACTGCTACAGACATTGTATGGCGCTCACCATATAAGCCAACAAAAAATGTTGCCAAAGACAAATGTCATTTATTTCAGAAAACATTTTATTTTAAGAACAATAATAAGAAGCATCAGCCAAAGGAACCTCTACTGGCTTTCTACATCTTTTACACAGAGGAGTTTGGGTTAAAAAACAGATACTAATTTATGTGTGAAAACCAGCTGACAAACTCCATTCCATTTCTAATGAATGATTAGGCCTTGTTTAGCTTGTCTTTCTCATCATCAGACTGCCAGTTCCAAGAATCCTTCCTAAAGTTGCAATGCAGTCAAAAGAGGATGGGGAAACCAAACTCAAAATGAAAAATTTCTTACATTTCCAGTCCAATTCACTGTCATTTACATTGTCTCCCTCTACAAATACTATAATTCATTAAGATGTCTCTGGCAAGAGATTTAATGCCAGCCAAGAAAAAAGGAAAGAAAAATACCCCCACACCGCAAAAAGATGAGAAAAGAGTAAATAATTGACATGCCTCTTACTAGCTGAGATACAGCTGCAGAATAATGTCTAAATGGGAATGTCTGCTGACTGTAGTGAATAATCTGTATATCATAATCTATCTATATTATAACTCCATTCATAATCAGAGGTTTTAAAATATATATTCTTATAAACTTATTATATGTAACTTTAAATCCTTCCATTCAGTAATTAGTAGATCAGACCTTCACAGAAACAAAAACTGGAACTACCAGATATACACTGATTTACATTAGCTGAAGGTCTGGCCCAAAATAGGAGTCACCTAAACAAAACAGATCAGGTACACTGAATCTTAGAGCCTGACTGAACAAGCAAATCCTAATGAGACAGTAATATAATTTGAAGTCAATGGAAGTCATGAAGATGTGTGCTGATGAAATGTGAGCGGGAGAAAAGTACTGGGAAACAAAATGCTGGGTGAAGAAGCAGTTCCTATGGAAACCCATGGAACAGCAAGATGTACATGATGGCTTTCATTTGCTAGGACAAATCAAGGAGACAGACTTTCTGTTCCCGTTATCATCCAGGACGCCTATGCAATTATTGGGGTGATCTGGTTAAAATTCTTATTTTTTGTAAAGCGGGATAAAGTTAACTCTCATCTTAGCACTGATGTCACACCAGTGACACCGATGGCACCATGTAATCTGGATGAATGTGCATGTCAAATGTACTTTCCTAGGAATTCCTTTGTTAGTCAGCCCACGACTGTTCTATCGTTAAATTGAAGTGCTCCTAGCTCCTTTGTTATCTCGAACATTTTGACTGAATATCTGTATTCTGTGCGCACTGTCTGTATAGAATCTTGTATACAGGCTAATGTGTCCATGGGCACAAGACTGTCTTGGAAATGAAAACCATTTCCGTTTGGTGCCGTGTTAACCCTGCTACAGCTTTATGGATTCGAACCCATACAATTTTAATTAATATTGTAGTGGCTTTGCGTGGTAAAGAGGTGAACCAATCCCTTTGTTCTATTAATGACACCAAAGAAAATTAAAACTATCAGATACATATGTGTTTTTACCAGTAGGTTTCTTAAATTACAACAATGCTTAAGATGGGCTTAGTGATTACTATGGTATTTAAATTCAAGAGGCTGTTGAATGATTCAGACCACATACTACTGAGGGCTGCCAATTTGCACAGTCAATGGAAGAAGTAGTCATCATGCCTCCAGTAGGGATCTATGGCAGATGGTCTGAATACAACCCCTATTCTTTACCATTGACTGCATAAAAACAGAAGCTGGCTGCTTTGGATAGCAGGAAATATGAATCACTTCATCAGACTCTGAAAGAGAGACATCATAAAAGACATTTATATCCACATTAGGTGCTGTTGTGTAAGATATGAATACATCCCAAAGTGAATACAGCATATGGGAACAGTGCTAGGAGGAAAACCCAGGCAATTATCATTTTATCTTTATGAGATAAAGATAATGTGAGAGAATTTTGCTTACTGTGTCTATCAGGTGATTGACTCAATGTGAAAGACAAGTGTTTACCAGTTAAATCCCACTGCCAAAACTGACATGGCATGTTTGCATTTTCAAATGAGGAACTCAGGATTGACTAGACTGTGGGACTGTCACCCTTTGGGGTAGCCATAAGACTGAGCTATACAATGGAGCAATACAGAAAAATTGCTTTATTCTGCAATACAGGAAAAGTCAGTTCGAGTCAACAAACACCAATGCACATGTTATCAAGCTACATCACTGCACCCGTAAGACAGAACGAGGTTGGTGGTTGTTAAGTTATTTGATGGTCTTGGCTGGGACCGAAAAAAGAAGTCTGGGCTTAATAAAAAAAGACAAATTTCTGCTTTTTAAATTAAAATAGATTAAAAAAACCACTTTACCATCAAAAGAAAAAAACCTAAGTGTTATTCTTCCCTGCCTCAACTTCTTCCCCTAACACTGATGCCATAATAATTGTTTTCAGAGTTATCCTAACTGCTATACAATTTCACTTGTCAGTATTATTTCTCTGCCAACTGGCAAGCACTTATTTACTATGAGTAATGTACCAGTACTCAAAAGAAAATGAGCCCATAGTAAGCTATATGAAGCTTTGACCCCATAATGGGAGGGGAAAGAGTGAATGGAGCTGTGACGCTTGGAGCATTATGAATGATCTACATAATGAACATCTTGCTTGAACCTTATGGAGTGCTGTTATGCTGGTCCCCAGCATAACGTTTAAACTTACTAAACACGTATAGTGGTTAGCTCATTGTAAACAATGAGAGCCCACTACCTGTGATTAAAATTGATGGACTTCAGTAAACTGTTTTTGCAGGACAGGCTTGTGGTGCCAAACAGTGCCACATTTGGCATTTTGGAGGCAGAAAGATTTTTCACAAGTTTGTATCTTTCTTCCTCAGATTTTCCTGTGAAAAAGCTAGGTTAACGCCTACCTCAGCAATCCACAGAATGAAAGGAACAGAAATATTGTCTATGCATTCTTTGCTGGAAAATTCCATGTAAAAAGATAACGGCCTTCAGGGACTGAAGACCGCTTACTGCCTGCCTGAATAGACAGAAACTGAGTTCTGGCCCATGATCAGCTAGCATCCCTTCCCATACAAACTGTTCACTGGCTTTGGGGCTATGATATGAAGACAAGGCAGCAGCTGGGGCAGCTGCCCCATTGGGACATTGTATGAAGCTCAGTGAACTCAATCCTTATGGGTCCCTTCCAACTTGAGATATATTTTATGAGCCTCAATATATCAGCAATGATGCACAGGTCATTATCATCCTGGGAAATGTGGATTCCCAATTTAGTTTCTTAAATTTTAGTGTGGAAGTCTAAATGCATGCACCTATGGTTACGAATGCAACTGGATTTTGTGTCAAAAAATTCTTTCTTCCCCTGGCATTGCTGGTACTTTCTGCAACCACAGTGGACCTGCTTCCTCCCGCATCAGCCCCCTCCTCACCCAAATTTGGGCTGAGAGAGTATCAGAATGAGAATTACATGAGAATCTCCTGTACCTGCACCAAGAGCAGCAGATTCATGTCTGGTAAGGGTGACTTTAACTTGAGTGCCTGCAGTAACTCCAATATGACACTGCGCGTCAAGTAGAATTTGTCCCTTTCCTACAACAGAAAAACACAGAATTATGAATGTCCTGAAATTCACTGACACCGACTAGTAAACTATAAAGATAATTTTTACCTAAGTTTGAGAATAAAAAAAGTTACAAAAGTGTACTGGGTTCTCCTGTCTTACAAAAAAGCAGATATCATTCATCATTTATATAATTCTGCAGGCTTGATTGAGCAGACATCAATGAGGGTGATTCTCCTTTGACGCTGTATCAGACACTATATCCAAGATTTTAATATTTCAGACATGAAATATAGATAGATTTTATAAAACTGTTATAAAGCCCAGGCATGCAACGTAGCTTTTACTAAGTAGTTCCATATAAAGGAAAAAGGGGAAAGCAGTAAGGACTGACACAGGTGAACAAAACTGGCAATAGTATTTAGCATTATTCTTTCATTAAACCTGCCCAAAATGGTCTACATTTTACCATACTCTTTTTCTGTTGTCATTCCCCTTAAAATAAAGGTGCCTGCACTAAGGCTGCTTGGACATCTATTTTCATTCATTAGACTAGCAGTACTTTTCCACTTACACAATAAAAAACATATTGGCTATGGCTGCTACAACAGAAACATTTTAAAACATAGGGGAAAATCAGCCAATGAAGATTAGAACACAGGAGCCTAAGAATAGAGCTGTAGAGCTGACACGGCAAGGAGGTTCAAGAGATAAGATGAGCCTGTTATACATCTTACTTTGACATTCTCTGACTTTAGATGGTGAGATAAAAATGTGGAACATATCTATAATCTGCTACTGACCACAGCAACTCAAGAATTTTGATCAGCAGGAAGACTTACACTGAGTTGTCTTTCAAATGACCATTAGAGATTAAATAACGTTGTCTAATAAAGAGAGCATATCCAAAGTGTGCTTAAGATTTAAAGCTTAGTATCTTCCATTTTCACAGAATCACAGAATCACTAAGGTTAGAAAAGACCTGTAAGATCATCAAGTCCAACCATCAACCCAACACCACCATGCCCACTAAAGAAATTCTGTACATCTTATGCACTTGCCTGCTGAATTCAGTTAAAAAAGTGTGGAACGTTTTACTCAGTCAGGGCCTCAGTTCCTCTGTAAAATGAGATAATGATGTTTGCCTCTTCCTCAGAGAAGTTTTGTGAGGTTTAGTTAGTAAGGGTCAGTTTGAAGGCCACCTCCAGCTGCACACAGTAGGAAGTGCAGCTAGAAGGGAAGGAGTTGGAGGAGATTAATAGTTTGAAGTGAGAGTGAGCACTGGTTGCAGCAAACAAGAAGCCAGTCACCAGCATTCCTCCTCAGAAAGCTGATGTCACCCCACTGTATCTGTGTAGCATACTGCCAAACAAAGCTTACAGCTACAGTGCATGCCTCCCTGTCGTGGTTTAACCCCAGCCAGCAACTAAGCACCACACAGCCGCTTGCTCACTCCCACCCCCAGTGCGATGCAGGGAAGAGAACTGGAAGGGTAAAAGTGAGAGAACTCATGGGTTGAGATAAGAACAGTTTAATAATTGAAATAAAATAAAATAAAATAAAATAATAATAATGATGATAAAAAATTGTAACAAAAAGGAAAATAACAAAGAGAGAAATAAAACCCAAGAAAGACAAGTGATGCAAGTGAAAACAATTGCTCACCAGCGTTTGACCAATGCCCAGCCAATCCCCGAGCAGCAGCCCCCCGGCCAACCTTCCCCCTAGTTTTATTGCTGAGCATGATGCCATACAGTATGGCATATTCCCTTGGTCAGTTGGGGTCAGCTGTCCCGGCTGTATCTCCTCCCAACATTTTGTGCACCCCCAGCCTACTTGCTTGGCGGGGTGTTGTGAGGAGCAGAAAAAGCCTTGACTCTGTGTAAGCACTGCTCAGCAGTAACTACAACATTCCTGTATTATCAACACTGTTTCCAGCACAGATCCAAAACACAGCCCCATACTGGCTACTATGAAGAAAATTAACTCTACCCAAGCCAAAACCACCACACTCCCACAGCACCCACATACCTTTTAATGAAAACAGATTTTAAGTATCAGCCCCTGATTTGGGACAAGGTGCCAAAACAACAGAATGGTATGTCTTTCATGAACATTAGGATGCCAGTCTAGGACTCAAGAGACCTTACTTCAAGCTCCTAGTTTGATCTTCGATTACATGCAGTGTGCAGACAGGCAGCACATTTAGCTGATGGAATGGGCCCCAAACTGCGGTGGTCCTTGTCTGACTACATTGCTGCAGTCCAGGCAGCTAAACTTATAGGAATCTAACACTCCAAAATCAATTAAAAAAGAAAATCATTCCCTTATGGAAGCAGCAAACACTGGATCAGTTCAGCTGTATTATGAAACCATTATTGAGGGGACAAGTACTCAAAAGTCACACATCCCACATGCATGAGTGGTGCTCTGGTAAGAATAATACAATATAAAAATATCCAGGAGAGGTCAGACCAGAACAAATGTCCTCAGTATCTTATATCCAACGAGGCCATAAGCAGATGCAAAAGGAAGAATAAAAACAAGGCAAGCATGTATAATTCCACTACTACTTTCCTAGCCACCAACTATTTTCAGCTCAGGGAAATTCTGAGCTCAGTGTGGTTTCTGTATAATTCATAACTCTCAGTGGATTTCTCTTCCACGTTTGTGTCCATTGATCTCTTGGACCCATGTCAACTTTTAGCACCCACAGTATTTGGCAAGGAGTCACACACTGTTGAAGAACTACTTCCCTTTACTTGCTTTGACGCTGGTTCCTACAAACTTCGTATGTTCTTGTTCTTGTACTGGGAAGGCATGAAATCACCCATCCCTGCCTGGGTCACTTGTGACCTTACACACCTCTCTCATGTTCCCATCAGTTGTTGTTTTTTCAGATTGAAAAGCCCTAATGTAATTGCTCTGTATGTGGAATTTATCCCACTGTTTGATCGTTCTTCTTACCATTATCTGAACTTTCTCTGATTCTACTACATTCTGATCAGGAATGGGGAACCAGAATGGTGCACAATACTCAAGCTGCAGATAGACCCTGATTACTTGCTAGAATTCACCAGCAAGAGTGACCCTTCCCACCATCATATGCCTTCAGTCTTGAGACACATACATAATGCAGTGCCATGCTCAGACAGTTGACAATTACATCCCCCAAAACACTGGACAGAAGTTTCTATCAGTAACCCAGTACGGTAGCCTGCACATACTGGAAAAGAAGAGAGGTAAAATTCTTTCAAAAGCATTCAGCTATTTTACAGACCTATGCTACACAGGATATAATTGGGCCATAATAAATTGCTTTGTCAGAACACTGGGAAGGAAGCATAGGCTTAATGAATCCCAGCTTTCCTTGGCTCTGAGGATAATACAACAGTGAGCTACCTCTTTCTCAAAGTCTCCTATCTCACAGTCTAAATTCTTAATGTTTGTTAAACACATGCAGTGCAGAGAGATGAAGCAAAATCAAGCAACATGTTTTTTGACATCTGACCTCTTGCTTCCTGCACTGTAAATCAGGAGTGATGACACTGAAGTCAATAGCCCAGAGTACCCTTCTTATCAAAGTCTACTTATTCCTGTCATTCTGAGGGTGATAAATATATTGGTTTATACATACTTTAAGAACTCTATATTCTGCAACAGAGCTGTAAATGAGTATTAGCTTCATGAGAATAATGCCATGGGGAGTCACATGTGTAAACCTGGTACCAAAGAGTCAAGAATACAACCCCTTTAGCCTCTATTCAGCCAAATTAACCCTCTAGAATGTCTATGCATCCCTATAAAAAAATGCCTTGCAACCTTCAAACTGTGACTTGCCAGAGGTCTACATATAGAACGTGAAACTACTGAAGTTTGTTTCTAGCAGTATCTCAGGACCCAACTTAGTAATAAGAATAGTAAATTTGGTTCTTTAATGGAGTGGTATGCTATGCTCCAAATAAGCCAGTATAAAGCAAAACTCTTTATTTTACCTCTGTTGCTACTACAGTAATTACAAATACTGAAGATCAGCCACTGCAAGATTCTTTAAAAAAATTCAATAGCAAAATCATGTCATGTCCAACTCAGTGGCATTGTGCATTTACTTAATAAGGGTCAACAGAATGCTAGCAAAAGGCTAAGTTTAGGTTCAAGCTTCTGCAGCTGTAAGAGATAAGAAAGCCAAAAAGTGTCCATTTAGGATCTTAAGATACTTGAAAGGAAAACTAAAGATAAGAAGATTACAATCCATAGAAGACACACTACTCTCAACTGAGAGTTCCAACAGCACTGAAAAAAATCAAATTCCTGACCTGGAACAGAAACTGAGATAAGGAAATATCAGATTGACGTGAGTCTTCAGGAATCCACTTCTATGTAGTACTCTATCACAAACAACACTCTTACTTGGCTATAATGATTTCCACTGTAGACAAACACAGACATCACAAGTGGGGTTTTTTTGTCTAACAGCAGTCATTAATTTGATATTTCTAATGCAAAACCATGGTAAGCTTTCAGAAATAACAAAGATAATGTAGTGTGGAGTTCCATTAAATTAAGCATTTTGTGGCTATAAATTGCAGGAGACCATTCACTAATGATTCCATCTCTGGGTCACCAGGTTGCGTTAAACTAAATCAAGAAGGGATTTTACCAAGCGCTATAATCCAAGCTTCCTGTGTGCAATTAAGTACTTTTAATATATTAACAGACATTTAACCAGGAAACATGCAAGAAAAGCATGGGATTTTTTAATACGATGGTTTTAATAAAATTTTCTTGAAATAACTGAAACTGCGGAGCATGAGGAGAGTGAAACATTTCCTGTATTTCACAATTGGCTTTAGCAGGCATACATGAAATAGTCTTATCAGACCACAAATGCAAGAGGAATGTCTTTGCTTCAGTTTTAAATGGGGCTTTTTTTGTTTCAATGAAAAAACCCCACTGTTGGACTTTAAGTTAACATTTTTCTCACTTTGCCTTGCCCAAAGTCTTAACTGCGGATCTAACTGGACAGTCTCTTTTGTATTCAGGATTTTTTTCTTTCATAAACTCTTCTCTTTCAAATGAGACAAAAAAGGTAGTATTTTCTTGCTGTAATTAAACATAATGTTAGTTTTTATTTAATGCTTCAAACCATTACCTCTGGTAAAAGTTTTTCTTATTTTCTTGTGGTGCAGTTTTTCTGAGAGAGTGTCATTTATCATTTCTTCTTCACTGTTTGTCCAGTGATATTTTAAGTCTTATCAAGACTGAAGCAACGCGTGTTCCAGTTGTACATTATCAATATAGAAAGTCATGTAGCTACTTATGAGAGAACGTTTCCTGAGGATTAATTACTGTTTTGACAAATGTATCAAGGATGGAAAACTGTGCACTTAGTGGCTGAAGCAACATTTTTGCTCAGTACCTTAACAAACTACATAATGGAGCATATAGGGCCTTAGTAAAAGGTTTGATTGGTTTTTGTGGATTTTGTTGTTGTTCAACTTCTCACCAATAGCTACAAAAATGAACTTGAGTAATAACTGAGTGTTATTTGTACACCATAGCTTTCATTCAGGAATCTTAAAAACTTTTAAAGGTGCACACGTACTGTTCTCTTTTCTACACAGCTTATAGCCATGCAAGCCCAAGTGAGATACCTAATACTGAATGAAACAGGATCTGAGCTGAGAAGCTCCTAACTTGGAGTCTTCCACTTTACTTAGCTCTCTGTTGCCTCCCCTCACAGCTGTGCTCTCAAAAGGCACTACCAGGAATATTTAAGTTTCTACTGCACGAGGTATGTGGCTAAACTTGTGCACTAGGAGAGATACAACTGTACAGACGTTTTAAGTCCTGCATGAATACCAGATACCATATCTACAAGAGAAAAAAATTTCCAAGTCATGAAATCACACCAAAATACTTTTCTGAGCAATGTTTTTGGCAGGTTGCCTTTATCTGTGTCTATACTGTGAATGTGAAACTCAGTATTATTGAAGGCACTGAATCATGATCACTACTTCATTAGCCAAACTACATTAAAACTGTTGACAGGTCTGAAACTTGACACTGATTTCATCTTTACTTACAAACATACTACCTGAGGGAAGTAGGACTTTGTCTGTCCTATTTTCAGTTGTCCCTAAAGGAAGGTAGAGACTCATTGTTACCTTAGTGAAGGCTCGGTAGCACAAACCACACAGTTCCACCAGGTAAGCCAGAGTGAAGACAGCATTCTGAATTACAAAGCTTAGTAATTTTGAAAAAGGCTCCAGAAGACTCTGCAATGACATGATTTAGAGAAATCAATAACTGGTTGCTCAGCAAAACAAAAAGCATTCCAAATGAAATGCCTGAATGGAACAGGATTATTTTTAGCTCAGAGGCTATCTTGCTGGGATTTACACTGTTTCGGTCAAATGGCTATTCTATCTAGCATTTGGCTTCATGCTTGTATGACAAATTAGAAGCAAAAAATTAGAAAATAGCTTCACCTCTGACACAGTGCTTATGAGCCAGAAAAGATTCTGTAGTGTTCATGCAGGAAAACCTTATTGATCTCAGTGGAATTGTACTGCAGAACTTCTAAGGAAGTTCATTACTACCTTTTTTCTTTTTTTTTTTAAAGAAAAAAAAGAGGAGGAGAAAAAAAAAAAGAGAACATCAAATCTTTAAGGAGATATATATTCACACCCACACAGGAATGTAATCCCAACCCACACTTTACTGTAACCTAGATTCCAAAGCTCTTATCATTCTCCAAAGAGTATTGGACTGCACAATTTTATGCTTATATATAATACTTTCCCTGTTAAGGGATAAAAACACATTCATAGAATAGTGCGGGCTGGCTAAATCTGAGGCAACAGACTTTTGTCTTCTCGGAACTTACCCTGGTGGCACTAGTGGTAGGTATCTTCAACAAGCAAATCATGATTCTTAAACTAGAATCTAAAGAACACTGTGAACATATTTGAAGGCAGGAAACAAAAACAAAAAAAAAAAAGAAAAAAACCAAAGTTAGTACCCTTCTGTGCACATGCCTTGCTTTTAGTGGTAGCAGCTATGAATAAGTTATAGGTGAAGTCTGAAAAATGATCCCTGATGATTGGTCTTTACTTATTTTGCCTAAACGGGCTTATTTCTGAACACACAATCATACCCCTTCAGTGGTAACATACCACAGCATGGGCCTCAAGATGAGAAAAATTCACTAAAGGGCTAGTTTAGAAAAGTTAACTTTACCCTTTTTATGACAAAAATTTGCTAGAAATATATTTCCACAGTAATAAAAATGGACTGGAGAAAAAAAAAAAGGGTGGGTTAGCAGGACATACGCACCATCTACCTCATGTTATATTTCTGTGGTTGCCCTGGGCCATGACATTTTCCCCCACACTCCAAAACAGGGCTGCAACTCACACCCCATAACATCAGAATGCGCCCTGGCAATAGCTGCTCCAGAGGCCCCTCTAAAGTTGTTCCTTATGGTGTAATTGATTTTCTTCTGCATAAATCACATGGGTTGCAGCAATGAATGTGACTCTTCAGGGTCTATCCATTGCCCTGCCTCATCCCTGCTGCAAACATCTAGAACAGCAAAGAGTCATTTATGACCTTAGCGGAAGGAACAGGAGATGGAAAGTTCAGGAGCAAGCAATTGTTTTACTTGTATCACTAATGATACCTCCCATGAATAAAAGGGAAATCAGAGTAAACACTCCATCTAAATGTTCTGTGAATGGCAGATATACAGTTGGAACTATTAAGATCCAATTCATTTCTTTTTATTTATTTCAATCAGACAAGATGCAACAGATTGGGATGGCTAGTACACAAAGGGAATGATTATTGCCTGTTTGGCTTAGTAAGTGCTGAAGGATAGTGACTCAATTTACCAAAACATAAACAGGTTTCAAGATCTGACTATTGTATAGTAGTGCCAAGGAATTTAATATCATTCATGTAATTTGGTGGTGACACCCAATTTAAAAGACAATGTTATAAGTCACAAAGTTAGATTTTGGATCCCTCAGCTTATACTGAGCAACACTGTTTTGCACAGAAGAAATTACCATTGGGCTCATTCATGCCATAGGAAATAAAGTCAGAATAAGGGCGTCAGAATCCCATGTTTGCTAGGAAGACTCAGAAAAGTTTTTACTGTGTTTACTGAAAAGCCATCTGGAAATGTACACACCAGGAGATAAGATCCCGCCATATGTCCTCTGAGCACTCAAAAATCAGAGCCCAGAGCTTCTAGATTTAGTTTCTGCAACTATATTCTGATTACAGCCAGAACTACAACCTGGGCAGCCAAACAGGCTAGGCTCAATTCCCAGTAGTCTCAGTTCTCTCTGCCTGTCTGACTATTGCGTACTTTTAGCAAATTAATTAGGTGGTGCTGCTCTTCTTGAGAGTTTTATTTTGATTTAACAGTTAAAACCAGACAGATTTTTATTGCCAAAATGCTGATTCTCTCAAATGCAGTACTCTAATCTGACAAAGAGAGGGAATAGAAAGCGTAGAGCAAAAAAGCCAACAAAGAGGTGATGAGTACTCTGGTCAGGGTTGTTATTGTTACCCACAGAAAATATAATTAAACGGATGGATCAGACACACAATAAATCCAGTCCTCTGGAAACATTAGTTGAATCATTAGAAAATATTCAGAACAACCCGCTCCGATTTCTCATCCACAGCTTTCCCACTGTTTTGGTACATCCTGACCAATGGCAGTATAGCTCGTTTCAGATGTCCATACATCATACCTTAAGTGGCAAAACACAAGGGAGTTTAGTAAGGAAGGTCTGAAACTGGTTACTAATTGTAGTCCAGAGGTTGCTGGGCGAATCCATCGGCAAGGCTTCCATAAAGGTAGCAATATTTTCCAAACAGCGTAGCATTGCACCCCCTGCTGGTAAACTCTTTTTGTTGTTTAAACCCTGGGAAACAAAACGAGAACTGTAAACAAAGGTACACATGCAGAAATGGTCCCTTAAACAGTATTTGGAAATGCTGAGGTTAACGTGTTCAGATCACATACTACTTACCTCTTCTATAATGCTAATGATAAAATGTTGTGCAGGGAATTTGAACTGTGTATGCGACAGTTAAGTCTAGTTCAGTTCCTAAAGTATTGACCAAAAGATTTTGAACCAAAATGTTATAAGCAAGTAAAAAAAAGCAGAAGTCGTAAAGTATTCACCAGTGGATTGCCCATGTTTTCCTTTGGACAGTTTTAAACAAGATATGTTCATTAACGTTCAGTAGACCATGTATGCATTTTTGGCTTGTGTACTAGGGTCAGGCCAGGAAAGACATAAGCACTTTTAAAGTGATGTCAAAATCTTTGTATGAAGCAACTGGCCTGGCTGAATGGGGGGCTTTTGCTGGGACTCAGGAAAAAAAGGAGAGTTTATCACCTTTGGAAGAAGGGGCAGGGAACTGAAGAAGAGTACAAGGATCTCGTTAGGCCATGCAGAGAGGGAATTAGAAAGGCAAAAGCCCAGCTAGAGCTCCATCTGGCCACGGTCGTAAGGGATAACAAAAAAATGTTTTTACAAATATATTAACAACAAAAATAGAGCCAAGGGGAATCTCCATCCTTTACTGGATGCAGAGGAGAACATTGTCACCAAGGATGAGGAAAAGGCTGAGGTACTCAATGCCTTCTTTGCCTCAGTCTTTAATAGCCAGACCAGGTATCCTCAGGGTATTCAGCTCCCTGAGCTGGAAGATAGGGACAGGGAGCAAAAAAAACCAGGACAACTAAGGGATCCAGCCCAGTCAGCACAGGTTTATGAAAGGCAGGTCCTGCCTGACTAACCTGATCTCCTTCTGTGACAAAGTGACCCACTTAGTGGATGAGGGAAAAGCTGTGGATGTTGTTTACCTACTTTAGTAAAGCCTTCAACACTGTCTCCCACAGTATTCTCCTGAAGAAACTGGCGGTTCGTGGCTTAGACAGGTGGGTAAAAAACTGGCTGAATGGCCAAGCCCAGAGAGTTGTGGCGAATGGACTTAAATTCAGTTGGTGGCCGGTCACAAGCGGAGTCCCCCAGGGCACAGTTTTGGGGCCGGTCTTGTTTAATATATTTATCGATGATCTGGATGAGGTGATTGAGTGCTCCCTCAGCAAGTTTGCAGATGACACCAAGTTGGGCGGGAGTGTTGATCTGCTTGAGGGTAGGAAGGCTCTGCAGAGGGATCTGGACAGGCTGGATCGATGGGCCGAGGCCAATTGTATGAAGTTCAACAAGGCCAAGTGCCGGGTCCTGCACTTGGGTCACAACAACCCCATGCAATGCCACAGGCTTGGGGAAGAGTGGCTGGAAAGCTGCCCCGCAGAAAAGGACCTGGGAGTGTTGATTGACAGCCAGCTGAATATGAGCCAGCAGTGTGCCCAGGTGGCCAAGAAGGCCAACGACATCCTGGCCTGTATCAGAAATAGTGTGGCCAGCAGGAGTAGGGAGGTGACCGTGCCCCTGTACTCGGCACTGGTGAGGTCACATCTGGAATACTGTGTTCAGTTTTGGGCCCCTCACTACAAGAAAGACATGGAGGTGCTGGAGCGTGTCCAGAGAAGGGCGACGAAGCTGGTGAGGGGTCTGGAGCATAAGTCTTATGAGGAACAGCTGAGGGAACTGGGGTTGTTCAGTCTGGAGAAGAGGAGGCTGAGGGGAGACCTTATCGCTCTCTACAATTACCTGAAAGGGGGTTGCAGAGAGGTGGGTGTTGGTCTCTTCTCACATGTAACTAGCGATAGAATGAGAGGAAATGGCTTCAAGTTGCGCCAGGGGAGATTTAGGCTGGATATTAGGAAAAATTTCTTTACTGAGAGAGGGGTGAAGCATTGCAACAGGCTGCCCAGGGAAGTGGTGGAGTCACCATCCCTGGAGGTGTTCAAGGAACATGTGGACGTGGCATTGCAGGACATGGTTTAGTGGGCATGGGGGTGTTGGGTTGATGGTTGGACTTGATGATCTTACAGGTCTTTTCCAACCTTAGTGATTCTGTGATTCTGAACTTCCATGTTCTTGCAAGAGCAGGATACATGCAAGTGACTAGCGCTAGTGAAAGGATAAAAGTTACAGTAGAAACAAGCCAAGTGAACAGAAGGCAGTCAGTGAAAGGCAGGCAATAAATCTTTGGACTACTTAGAAAAACCGCCAGTAGATACAGGGGAGAGGGAGAACTGAGATGTATGAGCAGAAATGTTCCTGAAAACCGGAAATAGTGCTGGGAAAGGGATGGCTCCACACCTACCAATGTGTAGGACAGCACCAGGAGCCGGTCTGAGAAAAATGAAAAAGAAAAGCTATCAGTGAGAGCAAAACCCAGAGGAAAATGGTGAGGACAGCCTAATCTGTCTTCCAGGGAGGACAAAACAAAAATTCACATTGCTTTTGGTGATGCAAGTTTGAACTCTTAATGAATGAGGAGAAATGATCCAATATGCCTGATAATGCTAATAAAACTAGCACCATAACAGAGGTGATTGCCAACATACCTCTAACAGCTGGCTCAGAGCAGCAATGGAACTCAGCTCACTGAAGTCCATAAGAGACGTGGCCAAGGTCCGTAAAAAACTTCCATCTGAAATTCGAATTACATTTTTACACTGACTGTCCATACAGAGGTAACTGAAAGCATCAGAAATGCACTCAGGTACCACACATTACCTTTAATATTGCTCTGGAAGAGCTGGGGGAAGATGCCGTTGGGAGCCAGCTGATGGAACACACAACGGAGGAACTGCTTGGCCACACCTGCAGCATTTCCAGGAATCATCATGCTGAAATGAAGGGAAGGAAAAGGAAGAAGAAAGAAATTGCATTGCACATGAAACAAAGCTGACTACATGGAGAAAATAAAGATGATCCTATTCTTTTTAATTATGGAATTGTTCAGTTATGAGTGAGACACTCAAAAGCAGAACTGTCCTGATCCCAAAAAACAGTTCAGCATGTTGATGTTATGACTTCAGCTAGACTATGCAGAGCTGAAAAAGTTATGTACACATACCTAAAGTATTTAAGTCTCAATAAATAGTTGCATTTTTCCTGATTCTCCACATAGTTTTATTTGTGAGTCATCTGCGTTTGAAATATAATCCTCCTCTCAGCTTCTGTATTTCAGTGATACAGTATGAGGTTCTTGGCTTTACCATAAAACACAGGAACAACAGGTAAACACACACATTATAACACTAATTTGCCTCTTGCAGTTTCCTTCAAGAGATGAAGTACTTCCTAATCACTCATAAAATAAATGGTTTCATTTAAAAAACTAAAGTATTATCTATTTACTTATAAACTGCACATCTTAACATTTTTTACAGGTTCTCAAAATTAATTTATCCTATTCAGCATCTGATTTACATAATGAGACATCACTACCAGGGGTTCTCCATGGCCAAGGATGAGTCACTTGATTGAATGTATGGAGATAGTTTATCAAGACAAATAATGAATACAGAACAAGCTAGAAGAAGCTGCACTGAAATTGTAGAAACCAGAAGGCATCTTTAAATTATGGCTGAATCTGAGTTTTTTCAAGTTCAATACATATGAATATGGGCTCCTTTTCATCTTCAGAACACAAGAGATACTTGAAACAAGTGGTAAAGAACAGGTTTTTCCTCTTACTCACAAACCCTAAATAAATTTTTAAAAAGTTAAATTTAGGGGCCAGGGAGGATGATATTTTAGATTAATTGTTTCGTTTTGGCCAAGGTATCCTTTGCTACCATACCTTTCTGCTTGATTAGAAAAACTGGTACTTGATGCCAACCTGCAATAAAAATAAAAAAAATAAGTGAAGCTCATATGCTTTTTTTGTGTTTCATTTTTAAGTAAGCCAAAAAAGTATCATTTTTTTAAATACTAAACAAGAATTTTAGAGAACATATAAAATGTCAGCAGAAAGGTCTTCTGCAGAGCACTTGAATTCAGTCAAATCATGTTTGCACGACATATAAACTCTATTCTGTCTTGCAGTCTCACGAATACTTAACAGCTCTAAAGATAATTCTACTTCCCTCCCTGTACTAGCATGAAGATAATGAAGTAAAGCTATTGCCTTACATGCACATCATGGATAAATACTAACCTAGAGGGATTTGGAGAAAAAAAAGTTTGTCAGATGCTCCTACTGACTGAATTGTTTCTGATTAACACAGCAACATAGACTAAGCCAAAATTCTCTACCTGGCAGTCTGAAGTGAGGCTTCTAGTTGCAGATTTTGGCACCTAAATAAATGGCCTAATTTCAGAAACACGAAGCACCTACAAGCTCTTAAAAAGTCAGATGAGAAATACTGGGTCGTCAAAAATCAGGTCATTTATTCTAGTACCTAAATATAGGCTTTGAAGCCAAATACAGGCATTCAGTGATGAAAATACTGGATACAATCCTTGATTCACGATCCTTTCAGGCTGGATTTAGCTGTTGCTCAATCCTCTGTCAGCCTCTGTTCTGAAGACAGCTTCCTCTCTAGTCAGCACTGCAAAATCCAAAAAGGACCCTAAAGCAGCTCAATCGAATGCATCAATGTAAACCAAAATGCATGGTGATTTTCATTAATGATGCATGACAAGCTGGGAAAACAGCATACTTTCAACAGTGCAATAATCTCAGGCTGGATGGTGCAGGGGATTGAAGATTATATTCTCTTCAATTGTCCCAGAATAAATCAGAAAAACTCACTAGAGGCCCTGACTCCACTGTTGTTAAGAGGAGTCCACACTAAAATACAACATACTAATTCTGCTGTGCAAAGCTAATTCTGGGTGAAAACACGTCTGAAGCCACTTTCAAGCAATAAAGACCTTGATTCTGGAATAACTGTAGCATCTGCTTACCTTAAAGCACATGAGGATTTCTGCAGAATGCAATGAAACTAATCACATGCCCAATGGACATTACACTTATTTTCAAAAATCTACTAAAGCATAGAAATACAACAGCATAAAATATTTCTTCTAAAAGAAATCAAGGTCATATGCAAAGTTTTTCTCTCCTTTTGAACACAATAATGCAAGTGTGGTTTTTATGATAAACGAAACATTTGGTTTCTAACTCTGGAAAAACTTCATGAGACATGAACTACACTAAACACTTGGGAACATCTGGAACTTTTTGAAATTTACAGCATGTATGTATTTATCACTACTACTCTAAATATTTTGTCACACAAAGGCCATGAACCCCCATCATTACCTTCACTTTGCACACCACAAAACAGAACAGTAAATGGACAGTAGAGAGTAAATGGATGTGTTCAAATTTGTATACGTTAAGAACAGAAGTTAAGCTTCTCAAACCTCCTCACTAACTCAAGAGCCTAAATGTCATTTTTAAACACGGCTTTGATGCTTGGAAACTTAATCTCACTGGAAATCAATGAAACAAGAATCAACAAGTCAAAAAGCTTGATTCAGGAACTAGAGCATAAAGTTAAGTGCATGCCAGAGTCTTACAAACGTGTCAATCTCTAATTGTCAGTAGCTTGAACCCAGAACTTTTTCTCTTCTGAAAATCCCAGTAGATGCCTATCTGTACCTGTGGATACCCAAATAACTTTTGAAAATCTCTGTGTATTGTTTAGGTATTCTGAAAGACCCTGGATTTTCTAACTCCTTGTTTCCTCTTCTAAGCATGAAAGTAGTAGTTCTTTTTCTAAGAATAAAAATGCAAGAAGTCTAATTCATTCTCACCTCTGCTGTCAGATGAGTATTTGGAGGTGATAATACGGCACTTCTTGATGAAATACAGCGACTTAGGTTGTATGAAGCACCTGAATGCTTCTCTGCTTGTACATGCTACTTATTTTGCATGTATTCAAAATAATTCCTTTGTGGGGAGCCTCTTACTGGACTCAGAATTTGTCAGAAATGACAGCCAGTAGAAACAACACAGGACATTTACCAGGAATACCCCATGTTGCATGCCATCTGCTGCTCTAAAACAATCAGCTGCCTCAGTCCAAAGATGCAGCATTTCTTCCTCAAAACACAGTAAAAGGTAGCCCACTCGGCCTTCATCCCTTGATAATTTATCTTCCAAATGATTTACTCTCTGTGGCTGTAATACTGCTGTATTTACAAGAATCACACAGAATGGATAGCATCTGTTTAGATTAGAAACTTTGCCTCCATCAGAGTTCATTAGCAGTGACAGCAGGGAACTGCAGCCTTGCAATTAATGGAAATGGAGGACTTGAATAGCTGCTGTGTTTAAATGGAATTGGGAGGTAGTGGAGAGGCAGGGCTGTGAAGAGCCATGTCCCTGCAGAAGTCACAGTCAAGCAATTTTAACTTCAGTGACTGAAAAGAACATGGAAAAGGAGAGCTACGCATAATTTCTGCACTTCTAGTGCTGCTCAGAAGTTTATTCTGAAACACCCCTAACACATCCCCCCCACCTCTTAGGCAAGAAGTTGTGGATAGTGGCCAAGGCAGCAACAAAAAGTAATACAATAGTAATGGTGCACTTCAATTATCCCATGCACACTGGGTAAAAGTCACAAGAGAAAATAATATACACCAAATGTTTAAGACCTTATCAGAGACAATCTCATGCAGTAGCTGCTTAGGAAGCCCTCATAAGGAGATGCAACTCTTCATTTAGTCTTAAACCAGCATACAAAACACGGTTGAAAAGCCTGAAGAGCTTCAGGTATGCTACTGAATGATCATACCTAGGAGTCAACAGCCCTCCAGGAGCAGCAAAATTCAGAAAAGCTGACTGCATTTGTGCATAACTTCTAAAGCAGGAACTACATAAAAGCGAAAAATTCTGTCAAAGTAGCAAAAAGGGGTAGCCAAGATAATTCGGTCTTTACAAGAAGCACAGAATTTGTTCAAGAACATTACATTGGAAGCACAGGGCCAAGGTACCCAATTTGTTAAGAAAAGCTTCAAGAGAGCAGAAGAAAGGAAACGTGAGTGAGGTTATTAGAAAAAAGAAGGCTTCTTTCAAAAAGCTGAAGTCATGTCAAGCAGGAAAGAGCATAAATTCTGACAAATCCAATGTAAAAACCACAAGAAGGCAGGCCAAACAATGGTTCAAGGAGCAACTAGCAGAAGGAATAAAAACGAACAGTAAATTTTTCTTCAAATGAAATGGGATCGAGAAGCACAGCAGAGAGTATGCTGCATCAATTGCTGTTCAGGTAATAAACAGGGTGCTCAAGGAAGATAAGTGTACTGAAGAAAAAATGAATTCATTCTTTACATCACTGCTGACAGTGGGACAAGCTGGGGAGATTCCCGAGCTGGAACCTCCCTTTGGAGGGTAAAAGGGGAGGACATCAAAGGAGCTACCCACAATGGAAGTGACAGTGGAAGAAGTTACATAAGAAATCGATAAAATGATGAGTAACAAAGAAGCAGACAGAACCAGGTGTTATTCACTTACGAGTTCTAAAATATATAACTTCATATAGTGAAGTTTATGTAAACCCTATTCCACGCACAAAATTCTTTCAATCATATGGGAGAGAGGAAAGTCCTGAATTTACCTTCCTACAGACTGCATGATGTCCAACAGCAGAGGAGCAGCCATATCTGGACTAAGGTGAATGAAGGTTGAGAGCACAACTATGGCGAGACCTAGTGTTTCTTCATCATATTCTTCAAGAATAGCCCCACAGTCATGGCACCTGCAAAGAACAATTTTAAAAACTGACATTAACAAATTTAAAACAAAGTATTACTATATATACACATACCTGTATAATTATGCCTTTTTAAAGTACTATTATTTAGTACATTCTATTCAAAATTTATTTAGAAAGACAATGTAATTGTGATCTTTCTATACTTAATAACAGCCCATGGCTTTCAAACATTAATAAAGCTTCTCACTAGCTGCACTGGCTGTTTCTTCACTGACAAATGAAAGAGGGCCACAGGGCAGGCCTTGTTTTGGGTCCTTCATTGGTAATTGTTAGCTAATTCCCTCACTCTATATTGGACTGCTTCAGTTTGTAGTATCCAAGAGAAATCTGCAGCAGTGAAGACTAGTCCTTGCAAAGTGAACACCAGCCAGTTCGTGCAACTTGGGCTCAGGCAAGGGCTCAAGTCCCTGATACTCTTCTATTTAGCAGCATAGACACAAACAATGACACTCATAGATGATCTTAAAGAGATGGAACGACTTCACATTGCCCTTCCTGTCAGTCATGAATTATGAATAACAGATTATACAATTAGGAAAAAACGATCTGATTGGTTCCCACAGCAGTTATAGCTATTAAGAAAGAAATTAAAGGACCTCTCAGGGGCGCAGAAACTTAGATTTCAGAGAATTCGCCTACCCCAGGGCAGATTTGCTGCTGAGTCACTTATCTACCCTGAAATGCTCAAAGACAACTGATGAAGTTCTGAAAGGGCTCTGTAATGTCTAATTATAAAGGGGATGTCAGATTTAGGAGAGATGAGACAGGCTTTCACAACCTACGACAAAGGCAAACCAATGTGGGAAACTGGCTTACCTCAGCCAAGTAGGAAGGCTTGCTTAATTTGATCAATCAGTTGCTAATGACCTCAACAGATTGTGATATTTTAACTTAATGGAATTGTACAGGCAATTTTCTTGCCTTTGTTACTAAACAGAAAGAAAATATGCCAACAAAGTCATGAAAGTCAAGCTCAGTTGGTCTGTATGTTAACAGGTGGTGCCAGAGTTTTGGTGAAACGGTCAAAGGAAGTGCCAAAGATAAGCCTAACTTTTGGGATGCTTCACTTCGTCACACAATAAGATCCACTTCCAGTCACAGCCTGCACAATGGCCCTGTCTTTCTCCAGTGATCATCCTGGCATGTCTATCTACTGGCCTGAGTGCTGAAGTGCAAGCAAGAACTTATGGTTTCTCTTCCCAGTTTTTGACCAAATCAATGCATGGATCCCTGCTGACTGCTTTACTTCTCCATTAAATGGGTAAACTTATGTTTAACACTTCCTTTAAAGGCATTTTAACCAACCAATTAAGGTTTGCAAAAGCTTTCGGGATCAGTGAGTATCAGCATTAAAAATGCTATGTTGGTAACTGTCATGTAATTATGTGTAATCTATTTCAACAGAAACCCAGAGGAATTTAAAAAAAAGAGCTTTTTTTTTTTTAAGGCAAAAGTGGTTTCTGATGGATCACAAGGAACCCTTGATTTAAAATAGGATGGAAAGTGCTTCCCCTGCCCTCTGTGCACACACAATAGCCTGAGTCATCATTTCACCTGTGCAAACTCACACAGGTCCTACTGAATTAAAAGCACATCTTGTTGGCAGTGTTTAGAAAATGTTTACCTTGGGGTAAAAAAAATTAATTAAAAAACTTAGCATAGAGATAAATGCTAGAATGGACTTTAGACTTCCATAAAGTATATCTATATTTTACTTGACCTATTTGAAGTTCAACTAGTTCTTTGAAAGGAACAGAAAAAGAACTTACTTGTCAGTCATCACAGTGGGCTGGTCATCAGCAAATTCTTCTGGTGCAGGTACAAACATACTGACTATACTGGGTGCTGACAGCAAGCTAGATTTTGTGGCACCTTAAGGCAATTAGGGGTAAAAAAAATTAAAAAAGGAAAGAAAAATCACAAAACACAAACTGCTTGAAGAGCAGACTTCTAAAGGAGAGCCATAATGGTTTTACTGTGCATAGAAATAAAAAATAAAGTATGTCTACAAAAGGATATATAGCACATGCCTTGCTTCTGCCAGATTTCCAATTACCTAGAACTATCAATTAAAACAACAACAAAAAAAAAACCTTAAAAAAATCCTTGGAAAAAAGATAACAAAGAACAAAAATTCCAGGAATGTGGATGTAATTGTATCTACTCATTTTTTAGGGAGAGACGATGATTCTACGGTTTCTATGAGCCTGGATGCCAGAAGATTCGCTGTCTTCCCATGTACTTCTGGGGAATTGCCTTCCCATAGTTCTTGGTGACATGAAGAAGGAAATAAGTTCCTATGTCTCAGCACCAGGTCATCAATCTATTCATACCATCCCTAACAAAGGCATAGGAGAGAAATGAGGAAAGGACAGCTAGTAGAAATAATTCATAAGGAGTTGAGAAACATTGAGAATATTGGAGGGCTGATGATTAGAAATGCTTTCTGTTGAAAGTCTTCACAAGCATCTTTATTCTCCGAAGCTGAGTTGTTCAGCTGGGGGCATAGCCACTGTAATCATGTCAACATATGGGGTTTCCTTTGCCTTTGGCAGTTTTTGTACACCTAATTTCTGATAGATGCTTGTTTTAATAGGGAAAGTTATGTATAATGGAAGATTCAAACTCTTGGCTTCTCTGAGTTCTGCTTTCTAGAATTACAGCAACATAGGGTAGCCTGACAGTCTAACATCTCTTCAGAATGGTGGTTTTCCCACCTTGGCCGCTTTGTTTTCATTAGGCAGACAACAGCAATTGCAGAAAAAAAAACATCCAGAAGAGGCAACTTTCCAGCTAATCTGATTGCAAAGAAAACCTCAAGAAGAATAATCAGAATCATTCATGAGCCATCAGAAACTTGGACCAAAGCTACTGTGATGTACGAGCTATGTCATTAATCTGAGATGCCTTGTGATGATGATTTAAATATTATTAGCAGTTTCATTCTCCAGGTCACTAAGACAGAAAGAGAAATTCAATTCTTAAGGAAAAATATATTTTTTGGTTGCCACATGTAGCTGACATGATAGAGACAGCATTAGTCCTGTTCCCTTACAGTTCAGCTCCAATAATGAATCCAGGGAGCTCAGCTGGTAGACACCATCATTATGTATAAAAGCTGTGCTCAAGGGTATCTCATTCTGAAGACAAATCTATGAAAAGCTCATTTTGTGAACCAATTTTTAGAAGAGTATCAATGCCCTTTTGATGCCAATTCAACCACAGATTAAGTTACCCATTATCAACTTTCTTGCTGGTTGCTTCAATCTGCAGATTCAGATTTAATGTTAACATTAGCCTGTTCTGATAATATTTAACTATTGAAACAGGAGGAAGCTTCTCCACCTAAGCTAGGTTCAGATGGAATTTCTGATGAGATAATCCCAGTTACTGCAGGAAAAGCAAATTTAATATCAGCTCTCAGGCAAAATAATCTAAGAAGCACCCACAATTTCTGAACTCAAAATATGTGGAGTGATGAGGGCTTGTTCCACAAGAATAACACAGGTTTTAAACAATCATTTTACTAAGTACGGAAGGAAATACTTCTTTTACATACAGAGTTCAGTACTTCATAATTGTCCTCTGAGATTTTGTTGGATACGAGCAGACACTCCAGGAAGTCCAGAATACTCTTCAGTAATGTAGGACACCATTCAGAACACAAGGAATAGGAGTAGATTTTCACATATTTCTAGGCAGTTTTTTTTTCCCTCCTCACAAATGAATAAAGATCCCTCCACCACGACTTTGGAAGTTTCACTGTCGTGTTCTCTAGATGTAAGTCCCATTGCAGCACACAAATGCTAAAAGCTGTCATAATGCAGGTTACAATGTTGGAATAAGACTTAACTACTCAAAATAAAAAAGTCCTCTCTTGTGCACTGAACAGTAGGAAAACAACATGATTTAGGCAAAGAAGGTAGGTCACTGCCCCATTGCAAGGCTGTAAGAAAGTCTGGATGTATTTTGGCTGTGAGGGAGGAGAGTTTATCAAGAAATGAGATTCAACCACACCCTGCATACAGTGTTTTAGTTCCAGGTTGACAGCCAAAACAAGTACTAACAGAAAGCCAGTATTTCTTATCAGTTGTCCCTGTCTTGAACGAAATGTCTAGACTAATGATTTTTCAATAACCTACATTCTGCAGGACAGTTGAGGGCTTTAATACAGCTGAACGGAACATAAAATTCAGAACCATTTGGTACTAACGAAAAAACCCTTCTGGCAGTCTTAGCAGAGATATCAGGTCAAATGACACTGAACTAACCTCTGATTCTTAGTGGTGGTCCCTCCAAGTCGGGGTTTAGGCAAACAGGGACATTGCACAGCCGCTTTCCAGGCTGTATCTGCTCTGTGAATAAATACAGTACTTCAGTCTCCAGAATTATGAATCCAGCATCTGTCACCAGCACTAGTCTTAAACAGTTAAAACAAGAGAAAGGCAAATACAACAGCTATTGAAAAAACAAATAAAAGAGTTAATTTTTTTAAGCATAGAAAAGGGGTGGAGGAGAGAAAGATGAAAGAAGTCCACAAAGCAAAAAGGACACAGATAACCTAATACCGAAGAAGGCAAAGTGTCATTAAACAAGAAAGGAAGTGCTAGCCGTAAAGATTCAACAAAATGTGGAATATAAGTCACAAAAAGAGAAAGACAGTGTTTAGAAATACCAAGAAACTAGAAGTCACGTATAGTTTGTGCTGACAGAAGCTAGACACAAAATGATTTTATTTTACAGATAGCAAGCTTGGGAAAAGAGTGGTTTGAAATAAGAAATTAAAGAGACACATGATACCTACCAATGTAAAAAAAAAAAGCATGCATGAACCAAGCATGCATCATATACTTATGTGGGATAAGACTATTTCCTAGCTGTTATAACTGAGAATAATGAGTCTTAAAATTGTGGTGTGACATTGAAATGACAAATAATCACACTGAGCATTTATCCTGGGGGGGGGAAAAAAACAACCCAGTTTTCTGTCCAAATAACAATTTTACTTTGAAGCTACTGGTTGAAAAAGAGATTGAAAGATGCAAAGCTTTCCAGAAAACAACATTTTACTTTGTATTTCCATGCTTGGAGGCCTTTAGTTGGAACGAATGTTGGAGGGAAAAGTCATAGATGTTGTGAAGAAAGCCAGTGGACTTGGAACAAGATTAACAAGACAGAGTTCCTAAGTGGTTTTGAGGATTGACTTGTTCCTCTTGAATACAGGCTAACTACTTCTTGCAGAATGAAAGCAGTAACTTTTTCATCTCTAAACCCCTGCCTGAGAAACTAGGTGATACCAGCTAAGTCTCTTCAATAAATAAACACACCTGCTGATAGGACAAAAAACCCCATTGTTATCATTGACAAATTCTGACCTTTATCATTTAAGGATCTCATGCTGAGCATGCTACTCAAGCAGACTGGAGTAGAAAGGATAATCCTGAACTATATACCATACCTCTAGCCATTCTTCAGCTACAAGATTTAGTTTGATGGAACTTGATGCTGAAGACTGAATTAAGCAAAAATTTTAACTCATCTGTCCAGAACTGGTGGTGAGACATTCCCTCAGCATGCTAAGATCCATATAACGTTTTAAGCATTCCTTTCTCTGGATACATCTGGATGTGCTGATAAATTCCTAAGAAGCACGATTCCATAATGTCACCAACATCAAGATGGGCAATAAAATATCTAGCATTTATGATAAACTAGAACAAATTCATTTATCATGCATTTATCATGCCAGCATGAGATAAATACGTTTAGTGACATCTGCCAGGAATTTGGTCACAACAGAAAAACTTTCATAGAAGAAACAAACAAATAAAACACTTGCATAATGAGGAAATTACGTGCTTAATTCAGTTTTCATTGCTTTGCATTCATTTTAAAGGGAGAAAAAACAGGTCAGCAAGTGAACTGAAACTTCAGGTGTTCAGCATGAGCTGGCAGAAACTTCTCTAAAGAGAAATAAAACTGGTTGGTATAAGGCACAACTCCTTGGTGTACCATCACCATCGTAAGCATACATGCAAATAAATGATTCCATGCACCAGGGATGAAATCCTATACCAAATGAAATCAATAGTGATACTTCCATTTCATTCAATGAGGCCAGGAAATAATCCAAGTAATATACAAAATTGCGGAGATACCACTACCAGAGGGACTACCTCCCAAATACATAACTATTCCAATTCATACCAGGTGAGAATCTGGTACTCACTATAAAGTTTCACTTCAAACTTGAGACCGATTACTTATCTGCAATGGTAGAATAGAAACACTCACTTTTTTAATGGATTGGTAACAGAAAGTAATTGGTTTAGGAAACAGAAATAAAGAACAATAAATGCAGCTCACCAGTATCCCAAGTGCTGATATTGTGGGGAGCACTAGACTGGTGTTCCAGCTGCCTCTTCATTAGCTGGTTCATTGTCAGAGCTCCCAAAGACCCTCTTTTCATTTGTCTGAACTGAGCTGCAAGTCAGAAATGCAAAAGGATTTCAGGGGCTCAGATAACATGTAAAACTACTCTTTTTTCCTGATCTTACAAGCCAGCATGAGATAAATACTGAAAGGACAATGACTGCTTGCTCTAAGGATCTTGCTCAAGTCAATATGCACTTTTCACACAACTACACAGGGTACAATTCTGGCCCCAATAACATCAGTCATAAGTGACTTGGATTCAGGATCTCATCCACTGTGTCAACTGTCAGTGCCTTTTTGTCTCCAAATATCATGAAAGCTCTTCAAAACAATTGGTATCCATGAAGTGTAAGATACTACACAAAAATTCCCATGCTGACAGGTGATAAATGTATACTTGAATCTCACTCACATACAATGTACCGAGGAAGGAAACTAGGTCTCCTCTCAGAAAAGTATGGAGGACTGCTCTGTCCATGCTCACCGTAGGAAACAAATTCACTGACTGTGTACCACCAGCACCCTTCATGGGTGACACAACCTGAACAGGCCTCCTAAATACCCACCACTCAGGCATACAACCTGCACGTTATTCTGAAGTGTGAAGCCAGCATGCCTTTGAAGATGGGTCCCTTTTGTTAACTTCACTGCCATTCTTCTTACATGGAGCTATCGAGCAACAAGCATTCAATTTTTCCTCATCCGACTATTTACAATACTTGTTTAAATGGATATTACTGTTTGCTTTAAGAGATGGATAATGCTCCCACGCACAAAAAAAACCCCACAATTGTGGATTTAAAATTTAAGACTTTTTTGGTCATGTATTTTCTCAGTGCTTAAGTGGAGGAAGAAACAGATCATATACAACTCCTGACTTTCTTACTTTTTTCTCCGTTCATAAGAAAGTTCAAATTGAACGAACATAATACATTCACTTTGACAGTTGAGTCTGAGCAATATATTTCCACCACTGAATCCAAAATCATTGTTCACAGTATGAAGACAGAGTTTTAAGGCCCTGCTTGAACAAGGCATGCGAGACTGCTGACATGCCATCTCCATGCAGGAAAGCTTTTAAAATGTTGCCTTACGTATATGTTTAAGTACTTTCCTCAACAGAGCCTTAAAGCAAGGGCAACAAGGCAAAATCTTCTCATTATTATTTTAATCTGCAACTACATTCATTCAACACCATTAAAAAGAGTATTAACATAATATCAGGTAGTTCCATTCTAAAATTCCAAACAGTACCATGCTAAAGCTCTGAAAATAAACCCTGCATTTCACATTATTAACTGTGATGAAGAAGTACAGAAAAGGGATAAACTACAACTTTCAGAAAGCTCTGAGGGGTTGAGTGCCTTCTCCTAAACTTGCTCTAATCAGTTTCTGAGAGTCTCAAATTCAGAGAAAGCAGAGTACTCCCTAACAAAACAAATACAGGCCCTGAGCAGTAATATACACAATGATAACTTCAGTAGGAATCTGCACACTGAAATTATCTTATTAGGTGAAGTATTTTCAGAGTGCATTTAAACTCTACTTTTGGCCCAAGTAGAAACTTCTCCAGCATTGCTGCAAAGCAGTCCTTGTATAACTGAACTTCTGGAACTGAACCAGACCAAGAGACCATTCCACGTTTCACTTTTAAAAGTTATATTGCAGCTGCCTTTCACAGTAAATTAGGAGAAAAATAGAATTTCCATCGTTTCCAGGACAAGGATTTTAAATAGATGCTTTATCACTTTATCAAGCATAGAATTTCCTGATGAAAGAACAGCAATTAACGTTAGAACTGACAAGACTGCTTGGATTGCAGATGACTGTCAAAATACAGAACATTATCTCTTTGAATTTTCTTAACAGCTTTTGCAATTGTAATTAAAAAAATTTCATGCGTATTTCACATAATCAGGCCATTGTTGAGCAGGTTTGGATTTTCAGGGTATTTACCTGATTTCTCAAGGACAGTCATTATTTCAAATATTGATAAGTTAAGAAAAAA
Organism: Gavia stellata; assembly: GCF_030936135.1. NCBI lineage: Eukaryota > Metazoa > Chordata > Aves > Gaviiformes > Gaviidae > Gavia > Gavia stellata. The sequence goes on from NC_082600.1 coordinate 18,297,093, forward strand.
ATCAAAAAAACAAAATACCCAGAAAGCTGCCAGCCTTTGAACAGTGTTGGAGACGGGCTGATTGCTGTGGATCAGCATGCGACTTTTCACGCCTATGACTGACTAGTGGCATAGGGCGGGAAGTTTTCCTTAATCAGATTTTCTACAAGAAACCTAACAATCGTGAGATCATCAGTAACCTTCATATAGTAACTGGTGAGCCTTTCATATGTTAGCTAGTGATCTGGTCAATCATCCCTCCATTGCTGTGGAATTCTCTACTCAAGAAGAGAAGTCCAAAGGCCAAATCTTCCTATCACAGTTAATGATCTATGCCTTCCTCTGCCAGGCACAGGCTCTACAAGTAATGTTATCTATTTGTGTTACAGAAGTGCCTTGTGTTCACAGTCCTGATCAGGGCTTACTATGCAAAGCATTGTAAAGACACATAGTAGAAGGTCAAAAATATTTCAGTCTAAATGGACAAGAGACACAATGGAAGCATTCATGTCCCTTTTTGCAGTTGGAAACTGAGGCACACAGAAAGAGGAAAGGAATATTTACAAAGGAATGTAGGCTCAATATCATATAGATACTATTCGCAATTTCATATATTGGAATTTACAGGAACACCTAGCACTCAGTGAAACCAGACAGAGATAGGTCTTAACTGGCACCTCTTTAGCTGCTTTAGTAGGTGACATCTGTATCATTAGGTGGCCAGCAAATGTACTCTGACCACGAGATGCACATGACACAAGACACTTGTGGTAAAACTGGAGAGGAAACCTCTAATTTGGAGTACTCAACTAGCGTGTTTAAAATAACATCTTCCTTTAATAAGCCAGATACCCCTTCCAATCAAATCAGCAGATGCTGAATTTCAGAAATTAAAATTTGACTTTTCTACAGTAATCTGAAATTGAAGTTCAGCAAGACAGTTGAGCTGATCTAGCAGCTCACTGGTATAAAAGCACGTCAGCATTTCCCCTCCCTTTTCTACTAGTCAGAGTCCTGCCCCATCAACCTTCGGATGTGTTCCTTAACATTACCTAGATGGACACGCCATTCTGGATATTGTCAGTGTTCTGAGATGCCTCAACCCTCCAGTGTTATCTACATCTGCTCTGTTAAGCCATGTGTCAATGTCTACTTGAGCCAACCCAGTTCACGTTCCATTGAAATGGGTATGGGAGTCTCAGATAAATAGTTACTGCATTTCAGCGAGCAGCTGAGGAAGTGGCATTTCAAGGCATTTTACAAAAATTGCAAGAGATTTTTTTCCTAAGGTAGAGCAAGAAATGTATTGCAGACCATAGTAACAGCCCTGCGGAGCTCTGATGCGCTGCTTCTGTGCACTGACAGTTGACAATGCTTTCTCTCACTGGAAAATAAACATTCAGCTTCAGTAAAATATTGCTATTAGCTGCTACCTACTCTAATTCAAGAAAACTACACTTGTCAAGTTTGCCATGTCGCAATAGAAAATCTTGCAGGCACTAACTGCTAAAATCCGCTGACCATCAGAGATTTAACAGATCTAATGATATCCAACACAGCTGTACTTCCAAGAATCAATGAAACTCAGGGGAATGCATTTACCATACATGATATGCATCTGACGCACAAATACAGCAACTTAGATTTAACCCTCAAACCAGAGGTAAACTTACTTGATACGGAAGAATGACTACTTGTCTCTGGGACACCTGCTTCAAGGGTTGGTGCAGATGATGACTCTCTTGGCATTTCCAGTGTTGAAAGTCCTTTGGCAGCAGGATCTGCATATGAAAATTGTGCTTAAACTCTCAATATTCCGAATCAATAAATATTTTCCATCCGCTTTCTCCCTGGATGCCTTTTTCACATCTTTTCAGTCATCCATCACCATCTGGCATTCCCAGCAGTTTTAAAAGGATTCAGTGTGTGTGTCATAAGAATTTTTATAGAGGCACAGGGATCTACTGCTTAAAATCACTTTTTAAAGGAGATTTCTACCTATGCTTTTTAGAGCTCAAAACTAATAAATGCACATAGAGTTTGATTTTTAACCCACTCACAGAGTGATTAACAGAACCACCAACATGGAACTAAGAGAGGTACCACTGATGTAAAGCTAGTTTAAATGACAGCTTAGCATCTTTTAAAAGCCTCATCTCCAGCATGTTACCAGTTTTCATTCAAAAGGCTGCTGATCTAGCAGTTGATACTAAAGATTCAAAAAAGTTTAAGATTCTATCATTAAAAAGAAAAATAAGACATTAAAACCAATGTTTTTATTTTATGATAACTGATACTGTCAATATGGGAAGAATAAAGCAAAGAAATTTTCAAGTGGTCATGGCTGGTTTCAGCATATCCTGTAAAAATGAATAGGTATCTGTGCTGTAAAAAGTCTCAGGCAGGAAACTCTGTAGCCCAGCATCATGCACTTGAAGAAACAACCCATTTGGATATTTAATCCCAAGATCAATTATATCAGAAGCCCTTCTAAAACATATGGAAGTATAATAGGCTGACAAAGCTTGAATAAGACTTTGAAATTATAATCAGCCCATTATGATGGCAATACTAAGCCTACTTAAATGAATTACAACACATATGTTCTCAAATAAACTAATCAATAAGGCTAAACAAAGCAAAACAGAACATAAGAGATACATTAAACTACCCAAGTCACTAAATTACCTAGTTATCTGAATTGCCTGTATCAACCTGTAATGTAAGTGAGCACCTAATGAGTCATTGCGAATGTTTTATGCTCCCTTTGGATGACAGATGCATGCAGCCAAATGACCATCATATATGCTATAATCCTAGATTCCACATGGTGTTTCAGAATTGGGACAGCCCTCCCAAGCAGTTTCAAGGATGACAGTGTTAGTTACTGCATTAAAACTGGCCCTTACTAATGGTCAAAAAAGCATTTGAGTCTAATTGTACAATTCTTTCATGATCATTCTTCTCTAAGAACCTATGTGAAAAGTTCAAAAGCACTCGGCTCTCTTTTGTTTTTACAAAGCTCCAGCGGTTCTTCAGCTTACTGGAATCATAAATGGGATGATAGGCCTGAAACATAAGGGAGCAGAATAACTATGATCACACTGAATGATTTCTCCTTGTAAAAGTGGAATATTGTAACAGGAAATTATACTATGGTTCCTTCTGAAGCAATTAAAAAAGAAGTGAAATCATGAATGCATAAATATTCCCCCTCACCTCACTGGCAACAAAGAACTGAGGCCTGAAGGATTCTTTCCTTTCTTAATTAATATGTTAAAAAAAGACTGGTAAAATTCTAATAACTGAAAAATCCTGAAAAAAAACCAGCCACAGAAGTAAAGAAACAGCAGCATACCATTTAAAACTGTTTGACACATCCAATTGGAAACTGAGGAAACAACTAAAACACATTTTCTCTCTACCTGAAAAACTTAGTAACAAACCCCTGTATTGAAATGACCTGAAAAAGCTTGGGATTCACAGAAATACTGTATGGCTTTCCCCATGCTTGAACTTTAAATCTTTAATAAACACAAGCCGTGTAAACTTTGCGGATACCCAATACAAAGAAGGCTACAAAAAGTTTTTAGTGTGTAAAAACAAAGTATGTGTGTATGTCTGATCCTAAATGCAAACTGTGGTTAATTCCAAGTGCTCTTAGTTCTGAAGCCTACAGCCTTCTCAGCTTTACATTTTGTGAGCCAGTCTGCTTTCCACTGCCTTATGCTTGCAGAAGAAATAAAGGCCAAAAATCACTACATACAAAAGAGAATTGGTGTAGCATGGACTAGATTAGCAGGAAAAAAGGCATGGAAGTATGACAATTTTTCTGACTCCCTGCATAAAGAGGCCATGGAGTTTCACTCCCTAACTCGGATATCAGAACCAGTATTTTTGTCACTGAGCTTCACTTCCTTTTCAAATGGGCCCCCACACATGCATGATACCTGTATAGTTAGTACATTCCTTGTGAGAAACAAACACCTGAAAGCATTCAGCTAGCTCAGACCACATCAGATGCTATGTATACACATCGCTCCCTATACATATACACAAGTGTCCCTACACTGCTCTGTTACTAAAACCTTCATGCAGTAACAAGCCTTTTGACTGGGTCAGTGACTGAGCTCACCTGCCTCCTTCTGCTCTCCCAGCTTGTCAAGGATGTTAAAGGAAATGTCCAGGTATTCTCTCTGAATAGCACTCACAGCAATCTTCCTCTGCTTCCTCTGGCGAGGAACAATCTGAATCTTAAATTCTGACTCCTCAGCCTCCTCTTCTTGTTTCTGCTCCATGTTTTGCTCAGTGTCAGACTCTGTGTTGGTATCAAGTTTATCACTTTCTGTCTGGTTTTCAGAATCTTCGGGGACTTTAATAAGGACTGTCTTTACATTTGGGCTTGGAATTGCTCCACTAGGTCTAATTTCCTCCACACTGAGCTCAGAGTTATCATCAAGGGACATTTCTGGAAGGGCAAATGACTTTTGCAGCAGGTCCCTTTTCTGTTTCAGTGTTAATGGGTTCCCACAGGACATGTCCTGAAGTTCTTCTGGCTTAACTAACTCTGAAGAGTCCTTTTGATCTTTCTGACAAGCGGAAAGGATCTCCTCTATTCCTGCTGAAGCATTGTTGCTTGTATCCTTAGAACTAAAGTCTTTGGAGCAATCTTCAATGCTGAACTGGACCAGAGGAGTTGTGCTGAGACTGAGTGCAGAGACATCGATAGGAGTTGAGTGAGACGATGCGGCTGTTTTGCCAGAGACCTCGTCATTCAGCTGGTTTGTTGTTTCTTCTTCTTCATCGCTCTCCACTATTCTAAGGGGAGGAAGTGGTTCAAAGACTAAAGAGTCACTGTCTGAAGTGGAGAGTACTGAATGCTTTTCAGGTCCTGATGTTGAGTCAGAAGACAAATCTATCAGATCTAAATCTTCCTTGGGACCAGCAGGTTTAACCGGAGAGTCCACTTTCACTTCATAGGTTTCCATGCAGTTTAACCTAACTTCTGGTATGACAGGTCTTCTTGTTTCCTGGAAACTCTCTGTACGAGGAAGATTGCCTTGTGTTTCTGTATTTTCAGCTTTAGTAGAAGAATTCTGCCGAGATCGTCCATAATCACTCTGCCTGTGTATGGCGTAAGCAGCAGGGACAGGTGGTTTTTCTAAGTCACACCGGTCTATGCAGGACTTCCTGCGATGTTCATCTAATGAAAACAACAGGGAGTCTGCATTCCCTATATCAAGAGATTTTTGTTTTAGAGAGCGCAGTTTTTTTTTCTGAATGCTTTCTTCTCTCACACAGCGTAGAATACTGTCTTGTAAGGCCCCCGTCTCTCTATATTCAGCCAGCTCTATTTCACCTGATTAAAACAGAAAGAGCTAATACTACCTCAGTTGGAGACTTCTGGCAGATATCTTCATCTTTATCTCACAATTCAACACATGACTGGCATTTCAAATACAAACCCAGTATTAGTCAAAATTGTCTCAATCTTGATTTAACGTCAGAACCACATTACAGATTTTTACAATGAACAACAACAAAAAAACTACTATTTGGATAATAGGGTTTATCTAAATTCTGTCCAAATTCTACTCATCCTGGACAGATGCACCCTGAAGATAGACTGTTTAACCTTATGCATTGAATAGAAGATAGCACAGGCAAGTAATTTCTACAGACACTTGGGATGGCTACATTAGCCATGAGAGATGAAAGAAGAAATGAGCTACACAGACCACTCTGAAGAGGTTTCAAAATAAATTTGGACTACAGCATTGTGGACATCATTTGGACATCATTGTATATTAGAGCATATCTACATGTTATTTACTGCAGCAAAGCGGGCTTAAAATGGATGCTTCTAATTCAAGAAGCAAGGGTAGCAATAGCAGTGAGGATGTGGCAGCACAAGCCTGAGATCAGACCAGTGTTCAGAGAATTATCCCCCCAGCGATCCTCGACCCCAGCAGAGTCTAGCAACTATCACACCACATAGTCATACCTCCCCGTCCTATGGAGGAGTAAAGTGAGAACAGTTATACTTCCTGGTACTACCACTGCATTGGTATTTTACTATGTGAACACATTCATTGAGAACATTTTATAAGGTTATCACCATTGTTATTACGAAAGACATATTTTCACATAAAACAGAATACTCCTGATCATTATTATCCCCATATTTCAAAATGCTCCACATATGAATGACCATGTAAAAAAGCAGTAAGAAAAGTTAAAGTAGATGTTTGCTCTAGTCAGAATCATTCCCCCCCCCCCCATGCAAACACCTGAAAGAAAAAAAGATAGGTGGGTGGTGGTAGAAATCTCTTGAATTTTTTTAGGGTATTCATTTCAGAAACCTAAATTTGAAAACAAAATCCTTCCTATTTTTTGAAACCACCAAATGACTCTTTTTACCAATGGAAAACTGTAACATTTGCAGCAGCAACAAGAAATTTGCTTACCCTAGAGTCCAACCTCATCAAAAAAATCAGTTTCTGGGAAAAAATAAATTTGAGTAAGAATCTTCAGCCAATGGTGGGAGAAAATTGCAACAAATCCTCTTAAACATTTTTACATTGAAAAGAGGTTAAAGTTTCAGAAAACAATTGCTGATTTTAGTTATTTTTACTTTGAAGTACCTACTTTGAGACTCCTGTAAGAGAATTCATTCAGGGAAATGAGGAGCACCTGCTCTCAAAAGTCAGACAGAGTCCTTGTATTCAAATTAGGCAGTGCAACAAACTCTACAAAGAAAGGTGGTAGCTTGAAACTAAGAGTAGGAAACTATTTCTGCATGAGTTTATACCGACAAAACAATTCATACTTCTCTGAGCATTCATCTCAACTGGTTGATATTTCACCATTTTGCTGCCACCAATTCTTTTCAGTCTTGCAAAGAAAGTTTGAGATTCTTTATTGCAAGGTCCAGTTGGTGTATCATGAATATCAGATTCATCAAAAACACTGTCTTCCTCTGCTGGAGAAAGAAAAAACTTTATTACTCTTAAGAGAGTGCAATTTCTTGAATGAAAAGCTGTCTGTGTAACAAAACCTCAGCTAGTTTCAATTAAACTTGAATTGGAAAATGAAGAATCATCTGAAGTTTGCAAGAAAATTTATATCCCAGGTATAATTTTGCCATTCCTGTTACATCTTGAATTAAGGTCAGAAAGGACAGAGATAAATGGAAAATGGGTTACAATGCAACAAAATTATATCAAAGCTTTTACCATTCTAAGTTGATCTTTCCTACTAATAGTAATACAGATTCTTTAGATGGAAGAAATAGAATATATCCAGATACTGACTGAGTGAATAATTTCTATAGTGCTCAGTGAGAAATGATAAATTGAAGATCGAAATTAGTACAAGACCTGCAAGGTCAGTAATAAACCAGCAAAATAGGAAAGTGAAAAAAGAAGAAATGGATAATCTTGGGAAGCTGGTAATAGTAATAGAGTAAGACCTAAGAGTATGAATTACGAAATTACTGATCTACGTAGTAAAACATTATGCTCTGAGACCTGCTGGTTGAAAATGGCAGAGAGTAAGAAAGATCCAAATCTACCCATCAAAAAATATCCACATCACCTGTATGAAACGGCTATAAAGAAAACAGAAATAAAAAAAGGAAAAATCCATACCTATCATGTCTAGTGATTAATCTCCAAGGAAATAAGAAACAGTACTGGGACAATATACAAAACAGATAACTCAAGAGAAGAAATAAAAAAGTTTGCCTCATTCATTCTAATAAGCAAACACGGAGAGGAAATGCACTTGGTGTCTAGGAATGAAAAGGCAAGTAAGCCAAGGAGTTAGAATGGCCAAAACCTGAAGACTTAAACTGGACATTAATATCTTCAGCTTTGAAATTGGAGGGAAGTTTCTACCACATGTGAAGCCATGGAACTGCCATCTGAAAGCATCAGGGATAAGATACCTAATTGATATGATGAATCCAGAAAAACCAAACAAAGTTGACAGTAAGACTTTCTACAGCAACTGGGTTTAATAAATTACAAGATCACTTTTAACGTCATGTCCTACGTGCCTAACTTCTTCTTCCGCTTGGCAACAAATGCTTCTTCTCACAAGATTTATCATCAGCTCTACAACAGTCTGTACACTTGCCATGATCCCCACAACAAAGCTTGGCAGAAAAGTTAGGAAAAAGGTTTATTAGTGGGAAAATCCATCTTTGGCATAGGGATTCTTGCTGCCTGACAATGAACTCCTCATCTGTTGATCATCTAAACCTTTAATGATGACAGCAGCACAGACGCTACCTGACCAGAGTCTAAACAAGCCTCCTTAGAAACAGTGGGAAAGGCTTCAACTTTTTTCCAAGTCTTTATGGAATATTGGCTGCTTCTTGCAGGTGGAAGAAAACTTTTTTACATCCTCTTTCTTCTGCAGCACTTCAGCAAAGGAGGAGAATCAGCCCTATGATTAAGTCAGCATTTACAGAGTAAAATTTGCCCATTTATGGTCCTTTACCTCTGTGCAGCCCAAAGCCCTTCACAACAACTCTGGAAATAAGTAAATATTATTTTCCTTACTTTAAACATAGGGAAACAATGATGAAGTGAGACACAAGGCCACCCAGAGAATCAATGTTGGACATGGGACTGGAACACTGAGTTTTCTAAACCTAACTTTGCACTTCCTGTGAACAGTAAGATGGGTACTTAGGCACCTCGCTTTGTCTTAGAAACATCTCAGAATCAATCCAGAAACTGAATGTATTATTTATAAATGTATTACTACTACCCTCAGCATTCTTAAGTCACTATGAATTAAGTCATTAACTCAGCTCAAAGCAAAGACAAATTCATAGTAAGTCCACAGTTATCTGAACCCTCTTAGCCCTCTTCTAGCAATACAAAACGTTCAAGTGAGTGAGAATATGTAATACATCATTTACATCCATTTTAAGGTTGCTTTAATTTGCTAGAGCTGAGTAACAGGGTGTCCAGGTAAACAAGATTTTGTGTCCTTGTTCTGCTGGATATCGTTTTATGAGCAACAAGCAGCAAAAGAGGAAAAGGTACTGACATGCATAAAAAGAGTACTTCTTGCATTCTTCAGAAGAAGAGTTCACTGCACACTAGGAAGACTGTTTGAGAAGGAGGATGTAAATACCAAATAAGCAGCTAAAAGGCAAAATAGCTGAAAGGCTGCTACAGATTAACATCAAAAGAACCTGTTAAACTTTGATCATAAATACTTATCACATAATAAACTTCACAATTGTAAGGAACTACACTCAGTGTCACCATATTATTTCAAGCCCCAACGTTATCCCAGTTCACACCATCACAGTACCTCTGTTACAGGTAGCAAGCACATACAGAGTTAACAATCGGATGCAGACTCTAAGGGTTGAACCATTCTCTTCTGCCTTTAGATATCTACATTATATACATCTGCATATAAGCTAGTAGACTTCAGCTCCTTTTACAGAGAAAAGCAAACTATAGACTGAATTCATCATTTTCTCTTTTCAACATCAAATACTTGCTACTATGCCACATTATTATAAGGTACAATCAGAATGTGGTGTCAGACTGGTTGCACACCTTGTGCGTGAACATGATCAGTTAGTATTATCATAGAAAGGCCAAGGACTATCCAGGCATGGTGACTGAACTACTAAGTCTAAGCTACACTCCGTCCAAGAGAAGTTAGACTGCTGTGCTATGCTTAGCCTACAGCGAAATTGTGAATTTCTTTTACTGTAGATGGCTATAGCTGGTCAGGTAAGTCACACTTTGGACTTAATTCTGAGTATTATGTTCTAAAATTCAGACCATATTTGCCTGTTTCTACAACATCTGCAAGACTTAATGAATTAAATCAATGACTATCATATAAATGAGAGTGTTAAAAGTACCTTTTTCCTTTTCACTGTATCGGCTTATGTTACTGTTGTCACTATACAAAGGACCAGCAGTTGCGTGGGGCTTGCAGCTGTGATATTGAGCGTTGAGGGTATTGACTGTGATGTGGATTAGGTGAAGTACAATCTTGCTGATTTCACAGTCTCTGTAGGGGTACTGTTCAGTGAAAGAGAAAAACTTCGGCTTAAAAACTAACTTTTCTCCTTGGATAAACATTTAGGCAGTAAAATAGAAAAATGACAAGAATATTGTCAGCTGGATGCCCTTTGCCTTCCTTTGATCATACATTTCTAAATACACCATGAGAAGCAGGACTGCCTTCAGCTTTGTACACAGAATTACCTAAAACAAAAATCGCTATTAGTAAGATTTAATTTATTATTTTCTTGACTTCTATATGACAAAACCAACTATTAATAATAATGCAAAAGGTCTCTCATCAGAACTGTTCTCCAAATACTTGACTTCGATCAGCATGTTATCATTCATTTCTGGTGTCTCCACTTCCTTGTATGCCCTATAGAACTGCTAGAAATTTGTTAAGCATATCAAAAGTATTCACAGCTCCATTTTAGTGCATAAAAAAACATTACATTTTAACAACACTTCCTAAAAAGCATCACTTAACTAAAGAATACAAGCTGTTAAGATGACCCCCCATTTATAGTTACTCAAGTTTTTTAAAACTAATTCTAAGTTACTTGAAATACTATTCATTGGAACTTCATATAACATTTTCCTATTTTCAAATCCATATTTTTCTTTCTCAGGTAACCATATGAAAGACAATTTAGACAGCAGAAGTAAAAGGTCAGTAGCACAGATGAAAGCCTAACTAGTTCAGACATTGAAATTAAATACAGTGAGTAAGCAAATCAAATAAAAGTGTTCTTTACAGTTCCTTTCACTTGTAGTACAGTTAGGTGTTCCCTGTAAAAAATTTCAAATTGAAGTGTAAATTCTAAGGTGGACAGTGCCTTTTTAAGACCACTCACCTTATACAGAATGACAAGCAAAGCCTTTAACCACATCTGCCGAATGTGAGGTTTGAGGGACCAGAGGGAGCAGCGAGGAGGCTGCTGAAAGTAATGCCTTAGCTGAGGACAAGTGCAGTATTTCAACACCTGCACCACTAAGGGAAGAAGGTGTTTTCCCAGACTGATGTTATAGTCCATCACCTGAAAAGATATCAGCACAGGAGTTAGCTCACCAAAATCAAATCCACTGATGTTGGAAAGCAACATAACTAACACCTCAACCGTATTAATTAAGAGAAAAGAAACAGACATTTTTTAGGAAGTCTCAGTATCAGTCAGAAACTTTCTGCCAGCTTGCCAGGTTCTCATTTTAGCTAGACAGGTAAAATGAAAAAAAGAAGATGTGTTCTGAAAGCCTTTCATCATCCACAGTCTAAATTTTAACATACTTTGGCAAGTTCATAAAATATATTATGCTGGGATAGCCTTGTATTATAGCACAAGTTGATCATGCTTCAACAGACAAAACCATATTATGTATATCCCATATTTAACAGATATGATGCAATTGTGGGTTTTGGGAGGGGGGGTTGTGTATTTTGGTTATTGGGGTTTTTGCATTAACACTGCATTGACAGTTTTCATTAGTTTCTCATCAGGCTTGCAACATTAGCTGTTGGGTTTTTTAAGTCCCGTACTCTGGAAACAGGTAATGAGACAAGAATTCCACTCTTCACTATAGCAAAGGTAAGACTGTGTCTGCAATGTTATGCAGAAAGTCTAAGCATGCAAATACTAAAGGATGCAAGAATAAAGCTAATGAAAAATATCTTGCTCTAAATAAAATGCTCATCAGTTTTAAGCAGTGGCATTGCTGTAGACAGGTTGCTGTTATTACTGCTAGTCATAAGCCTTGCCTCCATCATGACCTTTGAGGAGCATCATGCTATTTGGTGCCTATCCTAGAGGTTTGAATCCTGATGGTTAGGTGCAGTGTGGGCATATATTGTCACTGCCCTGACACAACTGCATTGCTGTTTTTCATTATCTTCTCATCAGTCTTGCAACACACAGCTTAAAATAAAAATAGCTAATGTCCTGAAATCAGCAGCTAAACTAGATCATAACAAGGATCCACAAAACCCTTGTCTCTGACACTGACCTATACCTACCTGGGTGTCAACCAGTATAACAGCAGGCCAATCAAAATCCAGCACATCCCCCAAAATCTAACAGGTCCCTGCAGTTTCAGTGGACTTAGTGCTTTATCAGGAGCCCTGTACATCTAAACAGACACAAACATCAGTTTCATCCACATCACCCATTTCCTTCAGGTTTGTATTTCTTTTTTTGGTTTTGTTTTTATTAGAACAAGGGGATGAGCCTAGTTTACAAACACAGAACTCATCTCTCAAGTTCCCTCCTGATCAAGCTAACTAGAGGTTTTTCCCTGTATCTAGTTTGATGTGCAGCTGTCTCAAATTTTTGTGCTGCATGCATAGAGCTAAGTAGATGAATTCCATGTCTATCCATGTAGGGTTAGACTGAGGAACAGATGATACATAATCACCAAATATGGTTCTACCCTGCAATGCCTTGTCCCCTCAGTTACATAGCATGGTTAGGAAAAACTCATCCATAGAAGGAAGACGGAGCCCTGCCTTAACACAGCACATACTAACGCAAACATGTCTTTTAAGCTGAGCAGACTTATTTTTTAAGTTTCACAGGAAGATATGGACTAAATGATGCTGAGAATGTTAAGCAGAGCTCAGCCTGGGATGCTGAGCAGAGCCCAGCACTGCTGGCTTCCCCAGTCCCACAGGCTTGTACAACATTGCCACCATGCGGGACAATACCGCACTGATTGCAAACACCAAAACTTGCCCACTTCTGCTGCTAGGGAAAGAAAAAGGCATTTTATGCTTTCAAGAATTCCAAATACTCAAATAATTTTATGATGCAAAATACTGAGAGATATTTGATTTTTTTTTTTCTTGAACTGACCATTCCAATCATGTTTGGAATCAAAACCAACGAACCAGCAAGCCCAGGATTCAACTATGAAGCTTTTCAAACAGAAAGGTTGAATTCGGCTATCCTGAGACATTTTAAAGGCAGAAGAGGAAAGGCAGGGGTTGATATTTAGCATTGCAGTAAGCAGTACTTCTGAAAATCAGGTCAGTTATGATCACTGAAGATTGGGAATCCAAACTTGGAAAACATGTGAAAAAAATGTGGAAGATACTGCCCTGTGAGCTAAACTGCCACTTGCAGACTCTCAATACAATGGTAACAGGCCTGAATCTCCTTTTATATGCTTCAGCTTAAAACTGTACAAGTGAAGGATGATTAACAACAGATAGCAATGGTGCTCCGAGACAATGGATCAGGATGCATTTGCAGCTACCCAGTTTGCATTAACACCTTCTATTTTGCCTGCTGAAACATGGATACCTGAATTCTCCATGAGTGTGAAAGTTTATCCAAGTATCTACATTACAATTGACTTTAAAAAATCACTGATTCCAATGTATGAACCAGAAAATCCTGATAAGAAGTGCAGATACAGAAGAGGCCAGTATAGCTTTGAGCAATGCTTGAAGGTTACAGTGGGCATTTTAAGAGCTGGGGCAGGGGGGAGATCTGAAATCACAGCCCTCTCTCTCTCCCCTAAGGTAATCCTTTATGAGAGACTGAGATAAGGAAAAAATGTGGAAGTGATGATGATGCTTCATTGCAAATAGTAAGAATACTCTGCAAGTGTGAAATGTTTTTCAGCTTAGCATCACCAACTGCTCTATCAGTAAGAATTAACTGACTCTTAGAAGAGCCTTGTGAGGTAGGAAATTACGGTCCTCCTTACAAGATGGAGAAAGAAGGCACAAGGCAAGGATGTGCTCAGTCATTTATCGTAGCAATATAGGCCTCACTTGTGAGTGTTTCTGTAGGTTTTTACTTTGCAGTTAAAAAGTAAATAGTTAAATAGAAGTATGCTAGTTTATAACTTCCTACTAGTACTCTAAACTTGCTGCACCATTGGCATAGAGATAACGGTTTTGTGTGCGTGCAGGCACACAAATACTACCATTGTATGAAAAATTAGACACTGTTCCAGACCTCTTTGCCCTCTTTCCCTAGTCTTTGAATGCCTTACTTTCTTCACATGTCATTTCCTCCTTTCCCATTCAGGAAGACCTGGGACCCATGTGCTCTTTCTTGTTTCCCTGTGTGAATGGTCTATAAACTCTCTGACATTCTTCACTTTGCAGGAGACTCCTTCTTCTTCTTCCTTAGAGTGCATCAGGACTTCCTGTTCTCCCTTTCCTAGGGAGTGGTGCCACCATGGCGAACAGAACCACTTGATTAGGCTACATGGAGACTTCTGAGAGTAAAGAACAAGGAGCCATCCTTGTTCCCAAATTCTTTCACCAACTGAAGAGGTGTTAAGAAGGTTTAAGTAGGATTACCGCACTCAGCCATTATTTTGGTACAAAGAAGGCTGTGCTACCACCATTACAACGACAGGCAATGAGAAATAGCTGCAAAAAGAAGTAAGTGCCATCACCTACTTGTGCTATTCCAGCAATAAAGGCATTAAAGCAGGTCGAAACACGCATTTTTTGTGGTGCAATCATGAAGCATCCTTCCTGCTGATCGTAACCAAGCAGGACGTACAGATGGCGTTTGACTGTGTTGAAAGCTTTAGCGCTGCTGATGTCCGACTCAGCGCTGCTCTCATCCTTTGCCATGAACTTCATTAGCACAGTAATGAGCTGGTGGACAGTCTGGTGATCAATCCCAGCATCCTCTGGCAGCAGGTCTTTTATTATATTATCATTCTCTGGGGAAGGCTGTCCTATAGGCACAAGAGAGACATTGGCATTAGACACTGGATAAGACTGTAAACAGGGTACAGAACACACCAGAGGTTTTTTTCCAGAGTTCATTGCTCCATTTTTGCCCAAATACACGGGGTGAAGTCACAGGAGGCAGGTATGCATTTCTGAGGGCACTGTTCCTCTGTTGCTTCAGGCTCAACAGCACATTAACACCTACTGTGTACACTGAAGTCCATTTCTCAGCTTTCCCATGTTTAACAGAGCTGCTTATCTCCCCATCCCAGTGCATTTCTGCCAAACTGAGTGTTATTATTCCTTCACATCTATGCATTAAAGGAGAATTAAATCCCACTACTACCAAATTCTCATCTGGCATAGTTTTCAGTCTTTCTTCAGCAAAATTTAGTGGATATTAGTCTTTGCCAGTAGAGGATGTACAAAACTGCAAAGGTAGGAGATGGAGAAAATTCTACCAAATAATGATTAAACAAAGAAAGAAGACTTCCCCTTTTAGCATTGAGTCCATATTTCCCTCAAATAACTTGGGCCAAAATGTAGGCACTATAATTTATTAGTTTTTGGCATACTATGTATTGTGCCAAAAAGTTGATGACTTTTTCCCAGAGAAGAAGCCTAAGACTTGTTTTTATAAACACTGAATGGAAATAATACTTTGCATGGACGTATGATCATATGTCAGACAAGAGGCTACTTACAAAGCACAAGGAAGCTTGGGTGCTGGCTATCACTATCCAAGCAAAACAGACACACTGCAAATAACATTGCTAACTGGGCAAGTATTTTAATTTTCATACTTCAATATTTTTTTTAAATACAGCATTTCCAGTTACTTTTAAGACCATTTATCATTACTAGATTTCTTTAGTAATTTCCTTTGGAGTTACCCTCTTCCATTTCACCTTATTTGTAGGGCCTTTTTTTAGCACTTAGCGGTTCCTAAAGATCTACATTATATTTACACTAGGAATTGAATTCATGAAAAGCAACAGCTATTTCACACATCAGTATATCAGAATCTTTTTATTAAATAATTCTGAATAAATGCATGGCTAAAGCATGGTAAAGTATATTATTCCAACATGTTCTATTTTAAAACAGTAATTTAAATTAAATGCTTCCATATAAATAAAATGCATTATATTTGCATCATATGCAAAATAAATACAAATTATTTCCACTAAGATAATCAACAAAGGGAACAGAAAATACTATTTTGACAGCATCAAAAGGGGGCAATACTTAAGAAAATTCAGTTTTTATTACACCATTAATTTTAATTTGTTCATTAAACACTGTAACTGTTAACAATTAAAATGAATTGTTACTAAAATGTATTCTGATGTATTTTCTGATCCGTGGTTAAAAACCTGTCTAACAGCGAATAATTGAAATAAAGCAAGCTGTTATGAAGCAGAATTATAAAACGATCTACTTGTTTTCATTACAAGGATAAATCCTTTCAACTATCGGAAATAGTCCTTACTTTTGCAAGAATAGTTTAAGTTGAAGTTTACAGGACAGACCCTACAAGCAAGATTAGCTCAAAGTATAATCTTAAAATTGTCCCTGCATATCTGTGTTAGGGTTACTAGCCAGCAGCTAATATCCACTTCGTCTGTTAGAGTTACTTACATGTCTTAGGGTTTATGTAAATTCATAGCTATATATTTATAGCAAATACTAAAAAATATTCTAATATTCTAATTTACCCATATCCTCAATGTAATACGTTATTCTGACAAGGGACTCCTTTGCTGGTACAACGGCATCTGTCTTAGGTTCTTCACCAGCAAAACTGCAGTGTCTGTAATTTTTTTAATAATTTTAAATATTTTACATCTTATTGGTGGGTGAGCGAAGGGGTTTGTTTGATTGCCTGTTTTGCTGAGCATGGGAGAAGGTTGCTATTTCTATGATAGCTGAAAACGAAAACTAGGGGGGGAAATTTTCAGAATCACTTCTATCAAGAATAACTTTCCTTTACTGGTCTCACCTTGGTAAAAAGAAATCATGAACTTCATATTAGATACTATTTTTTATTCCGAATAGTTTTCACTGGGATTTTTTATTTACAGAAACCGTCCTTCAAAACGAAAATTCTCTATCCAAACTTTTGCTGGACCAAGATTTGCAGATGCAAAAAGAAAACAATAAATTCTGAAATAATTAGAGTGAGATATACAGCAAGTTCCATTTTCAGAAGCACATTAAAAATGTATATAGAAAATAACTTTAGCTTTGTGGACATCAACTGAGAAATATTTTTTCCACATATTATACCCAGGTTAAAATTTTCCATGAAATTGTATCAAAAAGACACCATTTTCATAAAGATATTAGACCGTTTTCTTCAGCCCTACTTAATTTTACCTCTATTACGTGTTGTGAGATTTTCCATAAAACAAAGAAGGAGATAAGATGGAATGAGTCAAAGGATTGTAGGACTCTAAATAAATCCTGGTTCTCCAAATAGAACTCAATGGGTAATTACTCTGAAAAGATTAACCTATTTTACTCAGCGATAAAACGCTCAATTTTGCCATGAGTTTGTAATACTAACACCATTTAACAGACACTTCCCAGGACTTTTCCTGAGATTTTACTTTCCAGAAATATTATTATACTTTCTGAAGCATTAAAATCTCATTTCTTGTACTTCACCCTCACTGAAAACTATACATCAGGATACAGTGAACAGTGCTTCACCCTGAGTAGTTTGTCGTAGCTCTACTAAGGATCAAGTCTAGGGAATGTCAATCACCACCTGTTTTTACTTCTAATGCAGAAACCTGCAATGACCCAGCAATGGAGAACTGCTTGTTTAAAACAACAAAAATCCTACGATCCCATTTAGGCAATATACTTTCAGAGTCCAGAAAACCTTCCTCTCCTGTCTGACATCGGTCTTAAGTTATATCAAGCTTGAACTAAACTTTCACTTCATTAATACATTATAAAGGGTATCCTCTATCAAATCAAGCTATTTAGATTCAAGCTAAGAATGCAAAACCAAGGCATCCCTGTCTTTCCAGTGGCTATGGTGGCTTTTACCCCTCAAAATGTGTACGCATACATATACAATTTGTGTGTCTGTATGTGTGCCTACATACAAGGTATATACATACAAACACATAACCCACACACACACCTCCAGGAAAACCTTCTCACATCACCAAACACACAGCCTGCTAGTTAATATACAGCCACCATTCCTGAATTCAATCTAGCCTTATGCCCACAGATTCATCTCTTTATTCATGTGTCCCTTATATCAGACCCCTTTACCTTCAAACTACTTTAAGGTATAACACAATATAACATAAAATATCAGATCACAATTATATCATGCTTCCTCCCAATTGTGATCCCTGTGCCTATCAATGAAACTCTCTAAGTGACTGTCCAGGGTACTGTAGAGGATAGATGAACAAATACATCATCCTGGTGTTTATTCCATACAGAAAGCATATTGAATTCAGCTTATATTTGAACTGTGCAAGGATTACAGTTTTAGATCTAGAAAGAATGGATGAACATGAGGACTGGTTCATTAGAGTGGTATGTCTAAAATAAACGTTTTTCTACAGCAGATGTACAGCCTATGCTTAGGAGCCAGTTATTTCCTTAGACGAATCAGATATGCTTAGTACTGCCAATGCAAAGTGTTAGAAATTGTGAGTCAAACTTGAAAAAAAAATGGTATACAAAAAATTAAGATTTTAGAAATAAATACTGGGCAGGAGGAGAGGTGCAGTAATTTCTCTCCTAATTTCCAAAGCATCTGTGATGATTTTGAATCATATCAGATTTCTCTTCATATCAGTGGTTACTAGCTACACGCAACTTTTTATATATACAGTTTTAGTGGAACCTGAATTTGCAGCTTAGGTGATCAATTACCTGAGCCTGGAAACTGAAGCTTTGAAATACCAAAATACATCTAATAAAATCACAATGGCTAACAATGCCTACTGTGAGACTATCACTTCTTATGTGACAAGTTTCTCTAAGCCCAGTATATAGCAGGGTGAATGGTGCCATTAAATGAAGAACAATCATTCACATCTGTTCATCGCACCATTATTTCACCCGTTCCTTCAATGAGCCTGTGACAACCTGCACATACGTTCTGTAAGGAACTGGTTGATTTCCAGCCCTCACTGTGCTAGTACGACAGGGCTATATACTGCTAATTCAGAAGCTCTCCTAGTCCATTTCACAGCTTAGTCAGCACCCACACTGGCAAGGCATTTTCCTTTCAGCTGATCACCCAGTAAGCTGATCTGTTCTAATTCTGAATTTGTGTCTGTTGGAAATATTGCAATTCTTGAAGAAGGAATATTAAATGATCTGAATCTGAGATTTTTCACTTCCAAATGGTCAGTCTACACAGGACTCAGAGCAAGAACTGTCAGTAGTCACAATTATTTAGAGATTACTTGGACCCTGCTGAGCTAGCTATTCTACAAATGCCTGACAGAAGGGTGACAACTTCACAAAATGTCAGTAAATATAAAATAAGGGACTTAAGATGTCTATAAGCATACAGAGGAGACAAGTGTAATTTACAGTACCAACAAACAAAAGCATTGTCTGATGTCTCTAAAACCTGAAGGTCAAAGATCAGGCTGAACATAGGTGACCCATGGGGCCAACCTACTAAAAATTTACTTGTTCCTGTGGGCAATGAAGCACAGGAGGGTGAGGCACTGACTGCTGGCATAGCAGACTGCCTCTGAATAACCTCCTCCCAGCCCCGAAGTACTATTAAGAACTGGGGGAAGTTTTTAGTACAGATTGAGAGCAAAACTTCAATTTACACCTTTTGGAACCATGCTGAGATGTGATTCACTGTGCCTTTTAGACAACTTCCATCTGAACAAGAAAGCTAGCTCTAGTGCATTCCTTTTCCTGTTCCATCAAAACACCCCCCTTGTCAAACCCACCTGGTGTTTGCTCTGGTGTTCCTCCAAGTGCTGGAGCAGACTGCTCATGTCTGGTCAAGCTCACAGCTTTAAAAGAAACAAAACAAAACAAAAAAACAAACCAAGAGGAACTCTGTTTAAAAAGGCAGTACTGATATCTTATACTTCAGCATATATTCAGTGCTAGCATATTTATGTTCATTTACTTATGCACTGTTGTCAGGCAGTGAGTATAACCGTTTGAAACACGTCACTTCTGTGCCCTACAGATTTTGTGCACCATGTTCTATAACTCTAGTTTTCTCCACCGTTCGGTTTTGCAGGTACAAGAGTCACCACACAGGAGCCCCTATACAGGATCAGAAACTGGTCAAAAAGAATTACCTAAGAGTCCCGAAATATGGTGGTGTTTGTTTTGGAGAAAAGAAATTACCTTTTAATGTAACAGTTCACCAGCACCCAGGTTTGAGCATTTTATCAGTTCCTATTATATGGGTAGGAGCAATGTGAGAGGTCCAATTTTAATATAATGACTAATCTGTGTTTGTAAAATTCTCTAAGTGAGAATGGGTAAGCTTTATTTCTGCTTGGAAAGATATCTGTACAGCGCTCCATACAGGCCTATGGATTTCCAGCACCTAGGTCCTCCTATATAAGCTGGCAGGAAAGATGTGTTGCATGGACATTGTTTTCTTAACAAAGGAATTCTGAAGACATCCAAAAGCTCATTTGAGACATTAACAGTTGTTCTTAAGATGTCTAGCATATGCTGCATACACTGATTAATAATTACAATTAATAAATAAATTAGTAACAGAGGAATTTTTCTGTAAACACTGTCTCTATTTTAGATAAAACTACTGTGTATTAGCCAAAAATAAAAATTAAGATCTATCCACAAACTAGTCTTGGAGCACTTTGTTCTGGCATTTTAAACAAACACAGCATAGATATAATGTTTGTCTATGCTCTTTGTCAAACTCACTAACTTATCATTACCTGAATAATGCCCAATCAGTCAGAAACCTAAATTTGCTATCCCAATTGGATAAATATTGACAATTCCGATGTGTACCCAGCAATAGGATACAATCCTATGGGAGAAGATACAGGCGTGTCACAAAAATATAAATAGATACTCAACGAATTTTGGTGGTTAAGGTTTCTGGAAGGGAGAGCGCTCTCTTTGACTCCACTGGTCCCTTCACACTGTCCCTCAGGGAACGCACACTCTTCTGACGATTACGTGCGAAACGAGCCCTCTTGATCTTCCACATTGCTGCATCACTGAGGTTGGCGACATTTGTCCGGACAGCAGTGATAGCTTTGCAAATGCAATTGACCAAGTTAGGATTCATTCCACAGCATGGTGAGGCCCTAATGCTGCCAAGTGCCAAATGCAGCTGGGCCCCAGGTCCCACTCAAGTCAAGAAAGCTTCATATGGGCTCAAGGGGTCCATCTGCAAGGTACTTATTTGCATGCTCTCATTCTGAAATTCATAAAACCCCAAATGGCATAATTGTGTTTAAAAAATTATGCTGTACTTCTTTCTTTAGAGATTGGACAAAAACAGGTTCTTGAAATCAAAACCTGAATTTCAGGCTAAGGGAATATGAGGTGGCCTCTATTTAAAATGGCAGAAATCTCACGAGTATGGATCACATTTAGTGCACTCATACCCAAATGTGGCCTCTAGTTTTGCCTCGCTGACCTCCTGTCCTGCCTACACCTATCATCTCGGATTTGAACAGCGCCTCCAAAAATCTGTGAGTGTGATTGTGTGGTTACAGTGGTGTTACCAGCAGTATCACTGCATGTCTGAAAGGGGTCACCAATATTTTTCTACACTCATGTCTATAGTGCATTCAAACCCTTTAATTATCTGAGCAACTAAAGCCGATGAGATGGCTAAAAAGGTTAAAAAGAAACTTGAAAAATATCTTTTGCATATTTAAATTTTAAATCACTCCCAAATAGTCATATTTAAAGATATGACCTTACATTTGCAGCCAGAGGTGCTAGAAACTAGTGCTGAGATTGCCTCCTCAGGCGACAGCCGCAGTTTCCAGCTTTGGGTCAAGCTGCTCGCATGTGGAGAAGAAAATACGTTTGCAGTTCCACCCATCTCCTGTATGGATGTAGCAGCAGCACCTGGGTTTTTTTAGGCACTGGGCTCCATGCAGGGGTAGGAGGAGGCATTAGGCTGCTGAGGGAGCAGACGTCTGTCCAAACAGCTGTCCCCACCTCCTCCAAGCAAATCAGATGGAAATAGATCTGCCTCATGGGCCACCACTTGAGTAAGGAAGTTTCCAATTACTCAGTATGTTAAATAATCATGCACAAATTATTTTTTAGCCCCCTCTAGTGAATGGAAGGAGACATGGTGTCTCATCAAGAAACCAAGTATGAACAGGACAAACTT
This sequence comes from Gavia stellata, assembly GCF_030936135.1. Taxonomy (NCBI): domain Eukaryota; kingdom Metazoa; phylum Chordata; class Aves; order Gaviiformes; family Gaviidae; genus Gavia; species Gavia stellata. The sequence continues at coordinate 18,319,168 of NC_082600.1, forward strand.
TTACAAACATTTGTCACTGCTGGAACAGTTAACTGAGCACCATCTCTAAGAGTCTGTGTACCTCTTGTGCTGTGCCCCACACATTTGTTGGGTTTTCAAGGGTCATACAGCTCCTAGGGCTGTCTTTGTACAGACCACTAGAAAATCGGGTCAGGCATGACCTAGGCCTTTGAGAATAGCAATGTTGATAGCATAAGAACATCTACAAAAGAACAAGGGGGTTAATGCAGGTTGCAGCTGATCACAGAACCAGACCGCATTTCAACCAAGGCTGGCAACCACATCCTAGTGAGACTAAAACATGATGCCCAAAGGTGTGACAGAATACAGTCTAATCTGTATTCAGGCAGTCAAAAAATGCTGACTTCAAGTTATTCTCTTTTGGCCTGAAAGATTACTTAATTTCAGAGAATTTATACAGGTGAGACCTACATCTCTTTCAGAGCCTTGCAGGCAGTTGAAATTCCAGAAGCTGATAAAAGGTTATCAGATTGATTTGGACTCTGCTTACTTGTTGGGAAAGGGAATTCTTTGTTGCAGTCCAGATGAAGCTGTGCTTCCAGAGACAGGGTCTCAAAGCGATTCACAAAGAACTCCCAGCTCAAAGCTGGAATATCCGCTTTTAGAAAATGAAGTAGCAAAAGCTTACTAAGAATTGTGGGCCTGTCCTTGACAACTGTGTCAAACTGGAAATCAAGGCAGAGGCAGAGACCCTATAGAGGAAAAAAAAAACCAACACAGAACTGAGATGTGAAAACTTAAGCATTTTTTAAAGCAAGGGGAGGTCAAAGCTCCCAGCTCCTGTTAATCAGTACAGGATAAAGGCTTAGCTTCTTTTTCCTACCAAGTCCTTTAAATCAGAACTAATGCTACTGACAACAATGGAAAAGTAAGGTAAGTAAGGAGATAAATTAACATCATATTTAGAATGTAGAATTTGCTAAAATTTTGAGGAATACAAAGGTATAGGCAAAGTCATGTCCTACTCCACATTTAGTACACAATATCAAAGTAGTCTCTTCACACACCCCTGCCTGAGAAAAAGCTTATATTTAGGCAACTGAATCAAGCCCTTAATTACAAAAAGAATGAATCACCAAGCCCAAACAGAGAAAGAAAGATTATGTGGAGAAGTGTATCAGAAGCACTTTGCCTCAAAATGCTTCTGTATTTTATTTGCACCAGAATTTTGGGTGTAGTGTCCAGACTTATGTCCAAGAAGAAAACCCACACATTAAATATGAAAGTGCAGTATACTGGTAACAGTCTCAGTGAACTCAGTGAATTCAAGTTCTCTAGAAACTATTTTGAAAAGGCACTATATGGAGTAAAACGAGCAAGTATTAACAGCTTTTTACCGGCAGTAACACTGAACCTTTCAAAATACATATTCATTCTATTCTCCAGAGAGCTACAACTGCATTGTGTACTATGAGAATTTTAATTTTTTTAATATTGCTTGTACACATAGGCTCTGATCCACTTTCATATCCGCTTAGTTTTAATCATGAGAATTCTGATTGCCAGGGTCTCTCACATGCTTAAAATTACATGCTTAAGTAAATCTTGAAAAGATCAAGACCATGTTTGGTTTTGCTTGAATATAATTTCTCACTATCAGCTCAGCAGGGTGTCATAAGACTTACAAATTTTTTTTTAATTGAAAAATGTCAATAAATTTTAAAATAATAAAAAACATTTACAGCTTTCTACAATAGCAGTTCAAATGCAACAGTAATCCTTTTCAGTCATCAAAGTTTTTACAGTTGGACTTGATGATCTTAAAGGCCTTTTCCAACCTAAATGATTCTATGATTCTAATTTGGGGCTAGGCCAGTATCATTTCCCTTGGCTATTTTGTGCATATGCCAATTATCAAGACCCGTAAGGCTTGCCTACAGAAGTATTAGCAGTGACCATGATGCTATATGTCTGAACCACTTTGAACTTTGGGTGAAAACCCAGATTCCTGTTTGAATGTATTTTTTCCCATACAACAAACCTACCTGTAAAGCTGGCCTCTTTATGGTGTCAAGTAATAGCCCAGCTCTTGTAGCTACTGCTGGGTTGACATCTTCCACAGCAGTCAGGAAACAGCAGAATGCATGAGCCAAAGAGTACTTCAGTAGGTGATTTTTTGTCACAGAGTGAATATCCAAAAATCTGCACAACACAGCCACCTTCTCCACTGTAGCAGCCATGCCCCCAGACAAAGAAAATATGCACATTAATTTAGGCAATGGCTTCTTTATGTCCTGATTAATACACCTCTCCTAGAAATATGCACATCTGAGAAAGTGACAACAAAAAATAGCTGGCAATTGTTGTAATTTTGATTTTACTTCGATTATCCAAAATGTCTCATGTTCTCCTGTATTTTACTGCATTGTTATGCCATAGTTTTCCACCAAAACTCCCCAAAGCAGCAAAAAGATAATAATCTATTATAGGCCTCCTCAGTTACAGCAGAGAAAGCTCTACCTCTTCAGTGAAGCAACAAAGAGCAAATAGTGTACACTTCTCAGGCCTACCTGCTTCAAATCTCATCTTCCAATCTTTGCTGTTGAAATTGCTGTTTATGATTGTCCAGAAAATGTCAGCTCCGTGGGGAAGCGAAAGTGCATGAAGAAGAAGTGGGACTGCCAGGGAAGAAAGCTGAGAGAACTCAGACTTCACAACTCCCCATAAGCTGGAAAGACCAAAAAGAGCAAGCCTGCTTATAAAAACACTCCCTTGACATCCTTTCTTCTAAATGTCTACACTGCATTGTTGGTGGGAATGCACTTTTCATTAAAATCTCTATGAGCCATCCTGGGCATTTATGTGAATACTACAGAGTTGCTGGCAGGAGAACAGAGCTACCTGCAAATCTTCAACTATAGCAGTTTTTCTTGAAAATCCAGGTTTAAATATTCCTTACATTGAAACACTTCAGATTTGACAGGAATTTGCCTAATTCAAGATACACCTGCTATAGAACATAATCTATGCTGTGAATTAGCAGTTTCAGCACGACCAGCTTCAGCGCATAGACCACATGAACTGTCTTGGCACCACGAATCATGTGCATCCACGAATGACTAAAATGTCGGGTGTTCACAATTTGCTGGTATTTAGACTCAGGACAGATTCTCTAGTCTGCTAAAACCCTACAGTCTCAGGAGATGCTCAACAAAATTGATACAGAGCAGCTGTAAGCGCTGATGAACACACTCTATTTCAGAACATCATATGGTGATGTTTATTGAGTGAGTTTTCTGCAAAAGTCTCTTTTTCCAAAGAGAATCTTAAAATGCACAGATTTCAATCCAATTCATTCTGATTCTAAATGAAAAAACTTCCTTTACCTTTTAAAAATAAGGTGCAATACTGTTGTTCTCTCAGCTTTAATGCTAAAGCCCTATAAACTGTGTGCCTCCCTCTACATCATCCTTTATTTTATTTTGTAGAGTCAGGGAAGATACCTCAGTCTCAGACAATGTTATTATTCAATATGAGAAACTCTGACTCACTGTAAAACAAGTGGTGCATGACAGAGTAGCCATGATGGACAATGCAGGGTACCTTGGTTTCATTTGCAACTTCTCAATTAGCCTATGCAATGTGCCCTTATACAGTTAATTAACCTTTCCACACTTCCCTACCACCCTTTGTTAATTTTCCATATTAAACCTGCAAATTCTTTGATGCCAACAACAAATGTATATTTGGAGAACCAACAAAGTACGAAGACAAAATGTGCAATAAAAACCTACCTTGCAATCAGCATGTGATCTTGAATATAGGCAAGAAATTGTGGATGGTCCTTTCTTGCTATATACAGGCATTCCCCATGAAGACACAGGATCTTCAGACAGTTCAGCATGTTAAAAAGAATGTCTGGTTCTTCAAACCTTGACATTTCCTGTGTAAGCAGATGTACTACTCTCAACACAATGACAACGCTTAACAAAAAATTCAAACTAAACTAACAAGTAATCAACGTTACCTGCAATATAGTGTATATGAGCTTCAAGGTAACTGGAAGTTGCTGATAACAAAATTTTCTTTCTGTGTCATTCTTTATCGCTGTTAAAAATATAAGTTACATAAAATGTTATTAAAGGTGTCTCATCTGTGGATTCAAAATGAAACTAAAGAATGCCAAAGTGATGAGAGATAAATTAGTTCTAGCCACAGTAACCCTGCAGTCGGTAAAGTTACAACAGCACAGAATTTGGCATGTAATGTTTTTGCTACTTTATATGTTCAAAAAGCCAAGATTTCTTCTAACACTTTTTTGAGAGACAGTCACACTTGCTGTCAACATAATACAGCCTTCCTATTTAATTAATATGTTGAAAGAATTAAATGCACGAGAAAAAAGTGACTGTGCATTGTTGGACTTGAAAGACTGCTTCAGAACCTCGTATTCTATATGAGTAGAAGCGTTTCATTTAAAGCCTTACTGAAATACTCAAACTTCTCACCCTCCACCTACCAGCATTTTCTGTGGTCTCTGTGTGATTTCCTGGGTTTTCTCCATGTTTTGGTGCCGATTTGTCTTCCTCTTCTCCTTCAGTTCCTATAATAAACTCAGGTCTACTATACAGAAGGCTATCCTCGAGGTTATCTGTGGGCTCCTTTAAGAATATAATAAGTTAAATTCGTTTCTTGATGTTATCTAAATAAATGAGGCCATATCCTGCTGTTTAAGTTACATTTGGTGTGATAAGCTGAGCTCAAATGAAGCAGACACTGTCTAGTTCCGTGTACACTTATGCATTCAAATCACCTGCATATCTAAAATTCTGCATCAGCAAATGCCTACCAATAAGAAGACTATGTTTCAAACATGGATTTAAGTGATACCACTTAACAGAAACTGTATATCCATACTGGAGCTGAGGTGAATCCAATCACAGGGCTGTGGTTTCACCAAACTTTTCATCCTTGCCTCAGAGGAGTAACAGACAAGAGCAGGGCGTTTCCTACACTACTGTAGATTTACAGGCTTAGAGGCAGGAGCTACTTCAATCACTTTTACATTGAAAAAAGGACCAGCCTGGAGTTACATCTGCTTGTGGCCAGGAGCTCAGGATTACAGGTTGCCATTGTGACCTTTATGTTACAAATCACAAGGTGGATCCTAGAAATGGTACCAAGCCCCAGCAATCAAAAGACTTCACCACTTGATACTTTTCGAGTGAGGTGAGAATCTGAACTGAAAGGGCATGAGATGATTTTTCTAGTGCAAGTTACTGAATACCACGTGCGCAATACCTACTATTAGCATACACATCCAAATGGAATTCCAAAACTTTTACACATCAAAAAGCATCACTATGCCCACCACTGAAAAAAAATTACTAATAAACATCCTGCCACTACCATGCTACAGCAAATGAGCACTCAGAATAAGGGGAACAATGCTGTCTTCTAACTATCAGATGAAACAGTTATGTATAATAGACATACAGCTTAAAATACATTCATCACACCACAGGTAATGCTTCAGTTCTTCTGAAAAGCTACAGAGGACTTTAATGATGACTAGTGATTGGAGAGTAAGTATCTGTGTCTGACAAAGTTGGATACTCAACCTGAAGTATATTCTGGTTTTCAACAGTGCTCAGCATTTTCAAACATCAAGCAACAACTAATGCTTGCTCACTTGACAACTGATTCACTCAAAATTATTAATAATTTCAAAATATCCACCTTTAGCTTTTAAAGAAGATGAAAAGCACCAAGTATTAACATTTCACATTTTATTTAAGACACAGTATCCTAGGAGTGTCCTTCCAAAGTGAAACAGCACTTCAATATTGATGGGGGAAGAGTTCATACTGGATGAATATTGTCATCTTCCCTGGGTTCTCTGAATCAAGTCAAACTTAGGAAATTTTACAATTCAATGGCATTTTGCTTTAACCTCCCAAATCCTCCATGCCAAAGGTCAGCACAGCTTTACTCCCTTGTGCACAATGTAATGAGAACAATGAAGAAGAGGAGTTTCAGCACACCAATAATATAGTCCCTTTTCTGCTCTACTTACCACAAGCCTGATTTCTTCTTTTGGAGCAAGCTGTTCCAGCAGCTCAAAACCCAGCTGGTAACAGAGAATGCTGGACTGACACAGACCACATTCAACTGCTTTTTCATCTTTCTGACAGGTGTGAGAACCACCCCAGGGTGCCTGGAACACATTGTTTATGATGGATATTATATCTTTTGAAATGCTGTTCTCTAAGCCCAAAGTGACACCATCATCCTGGAGTTCCATCTGAAAGAGAGTGAAAAGAGTAAGGATTTATTATTTATTTAAAAGCCACAGCAGTAACTATTCTGCCTATTCCTACATTTCTCATAGTGTTATATTACAGTACTGGGAAGAGTTTGAGACAAACTGGAATTCACAATTTTAAATTGCCACTGGTGTTGAGGCCCAAATACGAACAGCTAGAGTAAATAGACAATTTCAAGCACAGGATCCATTAATTTTACCTGGAGACAGCTATCCAAAACACTTGGCCTTGGATTCACAAGGTACAAATTTAGCTATCCAGAAATTATGTATCTAATCTAAGCCTATCAACAAGCCTCTGCTTCTAGTCTAGAAATAAACATATCTCCAGGGAGAAGTTTCTTTCCCTCATATGAGCTATCTAACATGAATGTGGAGGTATCTAACTTCTCTTCATTGAACATGAACCTATAACTCCCATATGGGTAAAGGGAAATGACAGCTGTAGAGGGATTTACATGTCTTATACTTCATGCCAGTCCCTTAGCAGAAAGGGACTCAATACACAATTAAAGGAGAGCCAAAAAGTGACTACAGAACTTCAGTGTCCCCTCAATGTGGGTGTTTTTCTTCTGCAAGTACCTGCTTCAAGATGAGATCAAACATCAGAATGAAGCAATTCAGATTCATTTCATCATCTTCACAGTCGAAATCACTTGTCTTTCCACTAGGGTGTCCAAAGTTCTTGAAAGGGCTGTGAAAAGGGCTATGTATTGGACTCCGAAATGGGCTCTGGAAGGGGCTTGGGAAAGGACTCAGCATGTTGTGCTGAACTCTGCGCCCAGGGTCAGAAGCAACGCTTACCTGAAGACATAAAGAATCAACGTATCCAAATGACTGTTAGGCATTTAAGCAATCTCATTCTATCCAAAACTGCAAAAAATGGCAAGAACTTTGACAGCCTTACTATTTCCTTCTGCAGCTTTTTTGCAAAATCTACAGGTGTCCCTTAATGCCATTAAATGATAAAATATGATAGAAATACAGGAATCACATTCTGCACAGATGTATACATTCTCTTAAGCTAAGTGGCTGACATCCATTATCTTATTCCTACTAAGGAGGAATTTTAACATCATAAACCAAAGAGAAAATTGGTGCAGGCAGTAAAGTGGCTATCAGGTTACAATGATCTGCCCCTTGATCCAGGGACATGAACTTCAATAGTAGCCTCCTTTATTAGCTTCCTATCTCAAGAGAACAGTGTAACTAAGGCTATATCAAAGATACAGCTAGCTGGAAATGAACTAGACACAACGGTAACAAGATGTGCATGTCTGCATTGATTTATGTCCACACCACAGTAGGCCACCTAAAACACCCTGAGAACCTCTAAGTTGCAGGGAGATACACAATGAGATGACACATGAGGTCTATTTTTAGGCCAGCTATGGTCTGAAAAACCAGACAGTAAGTTTGTCCATTTTTACTGCTTAGTTTAGAAGTGGTCATGGGCTAGGTGTTGGAGTGCCCTCTGTGGAGCTACATCAGAAGGCAGGCAGACCCCATGTAAGCAATCACCTGTATGCTGTAGTTCCTTAAATCTAAAGATCTGACCCTTCAAGCACTCTTGTTCCTGCTATCCTTGAAGCAGTTCATCAAAGACTGCTGGGAAGTTAGTCATAGCAGTCCAAATATGTGCAGTGCCTGCAAATTTGTATGTTTTCTTCCAGACCATAAGCCTTTGGCAGACTTTTTGCATCTCTTGGATGGGGAAAAAAAATGCAGGGAAACAGAAGTAAATTCTGCTCTGTCACCCTTCCAAAACATACCTAAGCCCACCAAATTTGTACTAGAATACAAAAGCTCACTCTGGGTTAGATGACTTTTTAATCTTCACATGCATTCTATTAGAAAACTATTCTAAGCAAAAAAATAAGCAGGATAAATAACAATTACCCTCCGAGCTGCAAGATTTCCCGCCAGCTCACTAACTCTCGATTTTCTTTGATTTGCTAACTCTTTTACAGAATTAACTCCATCGGAAAACATGCTGATTAGTAATTGAAGAGGAACAACAATGTCTAGTTCAGATAACACCTGAGGAAAGACAATAAATAAAAAAGCATGAGTTTCAATTTTGATCAAAAATGCCAGCCACTTTATAAGCACCTTTATCACATGATCCTCAGTTCAGCAAGTTCCATGCATTTAATTTTGGGATTCAATGAGGTGAGCTGCAACCTTAGATTTCTCTTAGAATCAGGGCAAAAGAGAACTGGCAAAAAAAAAAAAGGTATTTTCAAAATATTTGTGGCATCCGCTTGGTGTGCCTTGAGATTAGTTCTATGCACAAACACACAGGGATGTGAGGTTGTTCCATAAAAGTATTCCTGTAAACCAAAAGTACTACCAATACTTGGATGAACAACTATTTACTATATTTATTATTACTTAAAACTGAATTCCTGTATTTATTCTAAGAATCCAGTCAGAATGGTTGCCTACAGGTGTCAACATAGCAACAGGATGGTTATCTGCAAATCACTGAGGGAATATTCATCATCTATTTTGCAGCAACACTCAGACAAATACGAGCTCATTCATACTTGTCTTTAACTATTATTAGGTCAAGAAAAATCTAAAAAAATCATACTTTACTTGAAAACTCAGCATACATGAAAATTGCTACAGTCATCAGGTAAGTTGGTCTTTGCAAAGGCTTAACCAAAATAACCCTCAGCAGAAAAGACGCGATAATGAAGAATACAGGCATTATTCTGAGGTGCTGTGGAAAATTTTATACCCTTTTGAATTCACTGCCCCCAGCTGACATGATTGTCCCTGTAGCTTTTGAATAAGAACACCATGTGAGTGCCAGCTTTGTGGGCAAATATAGCACAAATGGGCAAGAGCAGCAGACAGCTTGATGGGTACAGAGCTAGTCTAATCCAGATCTTCATATGTGGGAACAACTACAGCTCTGGAATTAGTTTTGGAATCTACAGACCAAATTCTGCAGAGACTAAAAACTACCGCTGGCAAAAAATCAGACAGCTGAATGGCCCTAAAGACACAACTGACATTCAAAGGCAAAAGGAATTTCCAGGCTTCCATTATGTTGCCCATGATGGGCTAGTAACATAAAGCTTCCTGGGATCTGTCTACCAACCGTGCTTACACTGGAGCTAAGCAAAGGGCAGAACGGTTCTACGATCCTTGGAAAAGTGGTTTCTTTTTTTTTTTCTTTCTTTTCCAAAATCATAAGCTGCTTCAGCACGACTTGTCAAGAGAGGACACTTACATGCAGCCAAAGCAATGCTTGCTCTTGCACAGAGGATGGATACCCTGTAAAGCGACAGCTAATGAAGCCAAACATCTCCTCCATGGAGAAAGGGAGAGGGCAAAGTTCAATGTCAAACATTTTGCTGAAAAGTAGAAAAAAAATATAGCATCACTGAGTTACCATGGCATACACTGTGTGAGACATAACAGAAAACTGGCAGAAAGGCAATCTCACTACCAGCACTGATGATGCTTCTGTAATCTTACTTGCATCCACACCCTCCACAGGAGTTGAGCTAGGCTGTTGATACCACCTGTCCTGACTGCACAAGGTCATCTCTGAACTTGGTGATGCACCTTAAGAATTTACATCACATCTCATATCATGCCCAGTTTCATTTGATAGCAAGATCTTTTTCAACATCCAATGTAACAATTGGAGAATTTCTCATCTTACCACTCCTCCACTATTCCATGTTTACAGTAAAAAAGTTTACATCAATACCTAACAAATATAAACTCACAGGTTCAGAGCCTCTTCATCAGTTAGAGGGCAATGTGAAATTTTATTGTCAAAGGCATACACTAGACTTGAAATTATGACTCACACAGCCACCATTCTTATTCTGGTGGTTTTTTTGCTCAACAGGGGCTAATTAGCTATTAGCTAAATCAATACAAATCATCACTCTTTCAGTGCCAGCTCTACTAATCCCCACCATTTCTCATCAACAGCTGGCCAAAAGCAGAAAAATGCTTCTCCCACCATGCTGCAGAGAGCCACTGAAAATGTGCCTTGCTCACAGCAAAGAAGCATCCATGTATTTGGTTCTTGATACAGATTCGAGGATATCAGGAGCAATAAAAGGAAATTTTCCCAAAGCTTAAGTGCTTTAGTCTAAATGTAAGTCAAAAAATTCAGAAGCATTCACTCACTCCTGTTTATTACACACAGGCATTTTTATTTGTTGTCACCATCTTATTGTGCTAAAACACTCAATGATCAACATACGTAACCAGAGAATGGTTCCTACATATGTCTACATACCTCAACACTTCCCGGAACTCCTTCAGTTGATTATCAGGCACTTCTGTCCTTATAGCTTCCAACCACTCTGGCATGATACATTCCCACACCGGCTGGTTTATTACATTGTACGGAATCAAGCAAAGGATTCGATTCAGCCCTTCTTTTAATTGGGTCACAGCACTACACGATTTGTCCCAGTATCCACCGACCTGTGGGTATTTCCAGGAATCATACTGATGAATGATATTTCTAGTCCCTGTAACTTGCCCAGCACCATAAATTTGCTTAGCATGTTGCAGCCAAGAAATTGTGGGGGGTGATCATCAGCACCTTCCAGCCTGAATTAGAATTCAGACATGGGGATTGCATTGTTTTTTCCTCTCTCATTTGACCCACAGTACACAAAAGCACTGTCCAAGATTTAGATGAAGTTTGCTCACTTCCAGGCCATGACGAAGAGTAACCTCTTATTGTTTACAGTTCTCAACAAGGGACAGATTTGTTTGGTCAAACTTGCACCTTCAATTATTTCCTCTGGGCAACACGTTACAGTGCTGTGTCTTTATTTTGAAACACTCTGTCTGTACCAGGTGTTCTTTTGTGGTTGGTTGTTTCAGGTTTTTTTGATGGAAGGTTCTAAGTGATGGAAGCCAAAAAATACACTTCTAAGTAAATAAGTAACTGGCCTACAGAGATTAATTATCCTGACCGACCTCAGCTCACATCTGCTGGTCCTCACTAATGGCTCTAGAGATGCCTGCTGTTTCGGCAGCAACTACTGGTAATCTCAGCCAACAAACTATTTTTTCTCCATTCATCATAGCTAATTTCATGGCTGTTTGTCTTCACATTCCAGTGAACCCTTGCAAATCTGGCAAGTTGTCAGTCTAGTCTTACGTATTGCAGTGGGGGTAATAAAACTCAAAAAAAGGTGCTGGATCCAAGACAAGAAAAAGATCCACGACAGATTACAGCATGAGGTTAAGTCCTTCCTTTCCCCTTCAGCCTCAAATCCATGATCTCTTTTCTTCAGTTCAAACATTCAATTCATCTATCCACCTCTCAAATTTCCTCAGCTGCCCTCCAATCCTCCCACAGCCAGGTGTATCTTCAGAGTGATGGTTCAGAGTTACACACATACACATGCTGGTCTGCACACATACAGCACGTATTAGGTCACGAAAAATGCATGGATGCACACTTCATCCCTGATGACGTAATATATCACATCAAGTCTTTATGGCCCTTCCTAGTCTAACCACTTAATTTTAGGAAACAAAACCAACATGTTCCCTGAACATTTTACATAAGAGGGTCACAAATGAAAGTCTTCTTACAAAAGCACATGTGGTATAGTTGGTAGTGATAAATGAGGAAAAAGTCTTAATGCCCTCACAAATATAAAGTTCCTATTTTCATGTTGATGTTTCATTTCCTATAGAGGAATATTCACATGCCTGACTTTGCTGCCTGTCTTCACTATCCAGGTTAAGTGACAAGTTCTGCTTCATAATTTGTACAGAAAGAAAGACACTTTCTAGAAGTGATTCCAGCAACGGTCTCACTTAGGCACCCTGAATGTCTTTCCAGATAAGTCGCTTTCTCTCCATCTGCAATAAGGTCAACCATGGCAGCCTAGTCTCTTAACTGAGTCACTTAAATTAGGTATCTGAAGCTACAGTATATCAGTATGCCCAGAGTTCCTTTCAGTTACAACCGTGTGATTTCATGAACCTTAATTTACAGCTGCACAGGTTAAGTATGCAAAGAACAGAAAAACATTAGTAAAGCAGACTAGTAAAGGACAGGCTTATATCTGGGAGCAGACAAATGTTACCTTTTACTAAACACAAGTTTGGGTGCTTCAGCAGCATAATGGAAAGATGCAGCTATCTAAAATGTACAGTATCTTTCAATACCCATAACATTCTTCCAACCTGTCTTCATATTACTGTAAACTAAAAATGCTAGGAAGAGGAAAAATTCCTGAGCTCCACTGCTCTCTCAACCACTGAGATTTCTTTTGCCTTGACAGAGCTGGGGGAGAAATGGTCTTTATACTTAAGACTTTAACCTCTGTAGCAAATAAAGGAACCTTCAGATAAATTATTCTTACCCTGGCAAACTCCATTGGTTTAGGAAGGAGGCACATAACCATGACATCAAACCGGACATCACAAACAGTCTTCAACCACTTAGTAACAAACTGGGGTTTGAGCTTTTCAACCAGGCTACCAACTTCATCATCCATCATGTAAGCTGTAGAGTGAAACCACTGGAATACCATGCTAACCAGCCTTGCTAAACTCTCTGTGGGTGTATTCTCACTGGGAGTGCAAAGGCTCACCTGGAAGACAGAAACGCAAATCAAGTTTCATTTCTAGAATTAAAGGTGGCAAATTGTTTGTCTACTATATTTTGCATATTCTCAGAGATATGAGGATGCAGATTACATGGAAGACAAATGAGCTGATCAGTTATAAATAGAGTTTAGCACAGGACAATTGACAAAACATTTCCAAAACAGAAAATAACAATAAGAGGGGGAAAAAAACAAGCACTGAATTTCTTGTTTCCTAGTTTCAACACTGAAAATAACAATACAGAATGCTTTGACAAACTGAAACCTTTTGGTTTGAACTTTAAAATGACTTTTAATTTCAAAAGGTAATGTAACGCCTGGTAAAATATATGATACACATACACACATTTATATATAAAATGTACAAGAAAAAAAGAAAAACCAAACAAAGAGTTTCAAAATGTCTGAAAGAAGATGTCTACTTAATATAATAAGTGATCTTTGCTTTGCAAAAAGATTCCAGTTTTGATTTTTTTGTCCTCATTTGGAGCGGGAATATGAGTTTTAAGTCCTCAAAAATTCTCACATAATAATTAATGTTCTTCTCCCCTTCTCCAAACTCTCTTTCTAAAATGATTCCTGCACTGTAAAACTGTCCCAAATCTGAGACCAAGTCTGTACCCCAGTTCACAGACCAGGCACACTGCTAAGCCCTTAATTACCTGCTATTTGAGCTCTTGGTATCTTCTGGGGACAGAAGACAAAGTTTCAAGTCAGGTTGCTGCACTGAATCCAAAGAATGGAAAATAATAGATGACAGGAGATTTAGGAAGCTCCTTTAACCACCTATCAGCTGTTTGTTGCCACTTCCTAGTGAAAACTACTCTCAGCACTTGGCAACCTGAAACCAGTGACTGCTACCTTGCAGCAAGTGAACAAAGGAGAAACATTCAGGTCATTTCTGGGGAAACAGCTGACAGCACTGCTTCCCAGAGGAGATCAGAACCCATCTTACAAGTGCTTTTCCTCCATATTTTTTCTTGTCATGGGGCAGCTAACAACACCCTTGCCAATTCCAAGGACAGTCTTCATTGTTCTATTCCATTGCAGGTTGAAGTTAAGGTGTTTGCTTCCTGGTGCTTGTCTCAGTTGAGTGTTAACACAAAGGCAGTATCAGCTGGCAGCCTTTTTAATAGGAACTCTTGAGCTCTGTCCAGTTTCTAGATGAAAGGTATTCATTTTATGCATGACAAACAGCAACCCACTATTTCTCACAATCCATGCTGTCATCTCTGCCAATACTCACTACAGAGAGATCAAGAGATTTTGTAAGAATAGAATGAAGTCAGTGAGCTCCCCCTCCCTACCATAGAAAGACAGACTCTCAATGTCAAGGATGAGGCATGTACAGTGTAACAAAACCTGTTCTATTCTCACTTCAATTCTACTTCTGGAAATGTAGGCCTTCAGTCTTTACAAAACATCATTTGAAACAGATGAATATGGCACAATTAAAAAAAAAATTAAAAAAAATAATAAAAGGCTTTAAGTCTAAAACAACATTAAACAACAAAACCCACAAGATATCCTCAGACTATAAAGTTTACTCATGTAGTCACCTGAAACAGCAGAGCAGCTTTGTTGGCATTATGGGATTCTAGACCTGCCACCCTGTTGTCCCTATATCTGTTTAGATGACGGATGAGGGGTCCTACTATTTCCCACTTGTCACTGGGTGACTGAGGAGGAGAGAGCCTGAGAGCTCAAGGTGAATTGGAAAGACCCTGAGAAGGAGAATTCTCCTAAGGGAGAATTGCAGAATCCAGTTTCTGAGGATCTATCAGGCTCCAGCCTGGCCTGCTCATGAACTAGCCAGCAGCAGCCCTGCTATTTTGGAATAATCTCTGCTAGCTGCTGTGAGGGGTAGAACCAGCAGAGCTTCACTCTCTCAACCCACACCAGGTGAATTAGCTGGAGTACGATGAGTGGGACTGATCCAGTTATATCAATCTGAAGGCAGGAAGGAAAAGCAGCCCACTGAGACTCATCCAACGTATTCAGAGGTAAGAGAGAAAGCTGAGCTTCCAGAGAGTGAGGTTGAAAGATGGAAGGTGAAGATAGATCTTCAGGGGATTGCCTTGTAAGGTTAAAACAATGGCACTCGGCAGGGGGCACTTGTGAGCAGAAGATGACGGCACATAGAAAGTCAATAAAAAAACTGAGAGGGTGAATAATTCTGTCATGTACTCTATACAAGACTCAGAAGGCAGTGAACAGCTCCACCCAAACTAGTTCTGAAACCTCCAAGTCTGACAGCTTCACAGAACTCCTCCTTTTTGCTTACAAATCAGAAAAGTATCCAACTAAAGCCAAGAAATGGAAAAAAAGAAATAAAACTGAGGCTTCAGAAAGAACAGGAGAGGGAAGTGAGAGGAGTGAGAGAAGAGAGCAAGGATTTCTTACCAAGAACCAGATTCCAAACTGGCTCAGGAGGCGTTGGTCATGCTTGTCATCATCTTTATTATCAAAGTCTGTGTTGTCCAGGGAGTGATGGGAAGAGGAGAGGCCCATCTGTCTCCTGCGGTTGAGTTCATACTCCCTTTGCTCAGCATGAAACTCCGCTTCCTTCAGCAAGCTGTAAAACAAGCTTGTGGTCAGTGAATGCAGCTTTCCTGTACTGGATACAGGTATCTGATCAAGAATAACTAGAGTTTAAGGCATCTGATTCATCATTTTCCTGAGAACAGTAATAAAATAACATAAAATTCTAGGATTCAAGGCTGACTTCTTCCATGAGGACAACACTCACAGCTGATCAGTACTCTGCTAATGCAGCAGGAGTTCAGCACCCCTGCTCTGAACTTATCCTGTTGAAACTGAAATCAACTTGCACAAGATTTGCAGGCAATATTTACATGAAAGCCTGATCCTGCTTTACATATTGATGCCTCATAAGCTGCTGTATTACCTGATCACAGCTTCCACAGTACACACAAGTTCCTCTGCCCCACACTCCCGGGTATTGATAGGGGGTGGTGAGGTCTGATAAAGATGGGTTTCTGCAGCTGCCCCAACTTCACTGCTGTGATGATTCGAATGGCACCTTTTGCAATAGCGCACTGGCCTGTTGCCATGGCGGCCACAGCAGCCTGCTGAGAAGCATGTGACAACAGCTCTTCTGACATGTGAACTACAGTTCTGGAAAATAAAAAAGATTTTATCAGGCCACAAGTATCAGGAAGTGGAACTGAAAACAGGGATGACAGCCAGCACTGGGGAACTGGCTCAAGTGTTAGTCATTTCCAAAATCACTATACATAAGCACAATTGTGTGCAAATTCCTGATGCCAAGTGTCACTGAACTTCCAGAAAAATGACCTCAGGCTCTTCTTTTGGAGCAGACCAAACCAACATTTAAGTCATCAACCTCAACTTTCTGGCTTGGAGCAATCTCTAAAATTTACAGTAGTTCTCTTAACCCCTGCTTATACTTCAGAATGTCTTTTTAAGCTACGTGCAGCAACAGGCAGATCCTTAGGAGTGTTATCAATGATGCCATATCAGTTTATGCTATGTAAGGATCTGCCTTGTCATAGGTAACTGTCCAAGCCTCCAAAATATGCACGACTTTTATTTTTGCCACCTGGTAATCCAGCCCAACATAAAATCTCTCTTTACCACATAAGATCTAGAATATGTTATACACTATATTCCTCATTATTAAAACGTTATTAAAACACACTAGCTGGTATGTAGTGCAAGCAGATTCTTTTTGTCAGCAATCTTTTTAGAGCCAAGCACTGAAGACTTTCAGTCCATATATTTTTAAAAATATACAGTTTACAGTAAGATTTTTGTCCAATTTAGGATTAAACCAAGACTTCAGGGAGATGTATAAGCACTCAGGCTTAAAACGAATCTTGTTCTATCCTCTTCATAAGCAGAGTTATAGAATAAAAAATGAGCTCAACTGCATAATTGAATTGCTTTACTAATTGCCACTTCAACAAAAACCTACAACTCAAATTAAACATCAGCAGTTTTAACAAAAAGAAACCTTGCTGCTGATCATTCCCATCATCCCACAAATGCATTCATGGATAAATTGTGAAAATTTGGAATGGTACAAAAAAGAACGCACCACATAGTAATGGAATGACACTACACACAACATCAAATCATGCCCCATCACACAAATGACTGAATCTTACCTTCTTCTGACATATAGCAGAAATTTCAGCTGTAAGGGGAAGGCATACAAAACATCAACACAGAATGATGATCCTTCTGTTTTACTATGGCAGCCATGGGAAAATGGACTTGCTGCAAGGAAATCTCTGAGGCTAAACTTGTGTTTCCAGATATTATTGAAACCTCTAAGCCTGTTGGACTGCATGAGGAAGGACACTGGCCTCAATAGCCTACTGGCTATTTCTACACTGAAATGAAAGAACAGCCTTGGCGCATTAAGTGTGGTACGCTCTGCATCCCATCCACCTTCCGCTTATGCTACTGCCTCACAGACAGACTTGTAAAAGTACACCTGTAGGCACGCTGTAGGAGACATGGCTCAGATGTGCCTACACTGCCTGTGAAAGCTTGCAAGATGAAAGATTAGTGAATATAGATGAACAATGTAGAAGCAGCCACTACATCTGTGGCCCATAACTCCATAGCGAAATGTTTGCAGATTCAACCTGTAAGCAGTAGCAATTCAGTCTGTTGCCCTGGCAACATCTGATTCAGTAAATATAGGTGGCTGAGTAAAAAGAGGTACTTCCCTTAAGTAAATAAAACATTCTTAATCTGGATTAGATTTCAACTAAAAGGAGAGAGCAAAAAAATCTCCACTGCCTAATAATTTTCAGTTTGCAGAACAAAGAGAGAGGGAGTGTCTTTGTTCTGTCCTTGAAAGTATTATTTTAGAGAATATGTGACTGTCCTTGTAAACCCAGGAAATTCTGATTAGTCTGTCAACAAGCTTTGTCTGCATTCCTGGTAGATAATAAAATATCAGGCTCTCTCACTGGCCAAAGGACAATGATTGGATCAGTGACTGGATCATTGAAAAATATTTTATGTCCTTTTCTGATATCCTTTACAGCCTTCTGCTCATAGAAAAGCTTTAAGAGCTTTCGAATCAGACCCAGGTTACCAGAAGAACTACCCCCTTTTTTTGGACACCGGTGTGGGACACAAATACTTTTAAAAAACATAGACCCAACTGTGGATGCTTCTAGATTTGAAAAACTGCTCAATTGTCTCTGTTTCCTCACACATAAAGAGTTGCATACTATTTTGGATAGAGGATTAGTCAATTTTCATAGTACTTTAAGGGCATGAAACAGTATTAAGTACAAGCTACTTCAAAATTCTAAAAAACTCCTTTAGAATAGAATGCAGCATTTCAAGTAATACAGTATGCAGAAATATCAGTAAGCATGGGGTTGTACAATTACAATTAGTTTGTACCTACCCTTAAAATACCTCTTACCTTGTGGTAGAAGAACATCAATCAACCATTCACTGTGATCCCTAAAAAAATTGTATATCTAATTAGCTTTCCATTTCTTATTTATATATGCATTTATTTTTGCACAGAGGAAATTTATCTAAATTAATGTGATAGGACTGACATTATTCGGAAGCTGCTTTTTTAGAAATGCATTTTTATAAATTGCAGGCTGCTTTACATTAACTCTCTTTGTTGTGCCTGCCTTATTGCAAATTATCACTTTGCTGATGCTGGTCCACCATGTTCAAGGCTTTCAGAAAATTACCTTTAAGGCATAAATTTATCAAATTAAAGTAGTGTGTGCTCTGAAAGTCTGATGGCTAAGAAATGATAGTGAAGAATAACAGATGAACATAGAAAAAAAAATTACCAGTACCATTTTCTGTGAGGCTCCTTAGAAGCTACGCTTCTACCAAATTCAATTACTTTTTCCTGCAGCTTTAAATCAGTGATGACTTAAAGATCTAAGGTGAGATGTAATTGCTTTTCCTACAGCTGGTGTGATATAAAGGTGTCTTAAACTGGGGACAAAAATATCTATGTAGCTTCTGAATTACCTGTAACTTTGTCCATTTGGACTAATGATTGGAACTCTCCATAAGTATTAGTAGATCTTGTAAAGTAATGCAAACCAAATTAGCAATTTTTTAAAAATAAAATTAAAAACAAAAAGAGTAAGTGAGGTTAATTCATCTCAGGCTATATTCCTTCCAGGTACTGGACAAGCCTGGACCAATTTCAATTCCTTACTCTGCTGCTTCACAGTATACCCTGGAGAATAATCTGAAATACATGTTACAGAAAAGTAATGAAGTCTCTGTGAAAGAGCTTTCATTGTAATGTCCTGCTTTTAAGGACAACTAAAGGAGGAGTAGAAAAAACGTTTCATAAGCAAAAGCTTGCACATTAATAAGGTTCCCCTGTCATAGTCAATGCATCCCACAGTATTTATTCATTCAGAGATCTTAACTTTAAAACTCACTATGGTTCAAGCTAGATGCAAATGCCTTTCATGGGGTAAACCTTATTCATACTGAGTGCTAGTGTGCTCCATATATTTCAACAGGATAATCTATATAAATTATATGCTAATCATACTGAAATAAAGCGTAACTCCAGAGTTATACCTGGTTTAGTTTACCTACCCTGCAATTCTCTGGCTACATTCTTCACAAAGATATAGGGGAGGTGGCTTATCACCCAAAGCCACAGCCAAAGATGGGTCAATGCACATCTGAAACACAGAGAAGGAAAAGAATTAACACATCTGTTCATTGAAGTTCACCGAGAAAGTTCAACACATTAATGCTAGGACATACAATATAACACCACTTCGATATGTGTTGAGATCATTTGGTATTCTGAAAGATGGTACTCAGCATCTGGCAGTACAGGATCTCAAATTATTTCTAACAGAGAGAGGGATATAACTGAAAATAAGAGCCTATGGGAAGAGAACAGGACATATTTTAATATCAGTATTATCACTCTCCGAAAGACAAGTATATTTTGTGTTACACATTTACATTGCATAGTCACGACAGACTTACTTTTTATTTTTTTTTTCCAAAGAGATGGTCACTTAGAGGGTCCATTGCTTAGGACAAGGTAATGTAAAAGTCTAGATTTTTCTCTCTCAGTAACACAACTTCCAGCAAAATCTAATTTTCAGTCATCATAGTTGTTAACTATACAGCACAATTCCAGTGACAGAATGAATGCTATGGACCCACAGTTCCCTTGGCAGCATAGGTCCAAACTTTGTCTTGCATTAGCTTTCATCCTTCCACATCAGCCGGTTACAGAAAAGAGTTACAGTTACAGTTAAACAAATGTGTATGTAACTGGCAGTTAAGTGTTTTGTACTATTAAAGGAAAAGCTGAACAGTAGTATGTATACATATCTTAACCACTTAAAATGTTTCTTACTCCATTCAAGCGCAAGATCTTATTTATAAAGACAAATGCCTCTTTGAATATTTCTCATCTTTGTTAACCAAATTTGCAGTCATCTATCCAAGAGACAACAGGCTGCATTTTTCTGAGTGATGACTGATCAAGACTGGTTCTGTCAAAATTAAGCTAAGAGATGATTCAAAAATATTCAGGTATTGCATCTGCAAAGCTTGGAACTGTAAATTTCATTTATATTTTGCTCTATTCAGTGATTAGTCTGAATCTAGTGATCACTACAACAGGAAGCAACACATTCCAGCTTTTTTTTCCTATAAAAAGGGATCATGGAGAATGATTGGAGTGGGCAGGAACGTGGTCCCTTGCAGGACTTGTGAGATAGGTGTCGCCATTATGCCCTATCAGTATCATAGCCCATGGAAAAGGCTCACTGAAGAACTGGTTGACTAATGTAATTACATTAGTATATGAATTGATGCCAGGAAAATTGGTTGTATCTACATATTTTACTAGATGATACAAATCTAATTAATTAGTACACCTAACTGTAGTATGCTGTGGACTTGGGATGCTGTTCTTGCCTCTGCCATCAAATTGTGCTATGATCCTGGTCAAGCCATTTTACTTTGTCACCCCACATGTAAACAGGAAAGATCATTTACATCCCTCAAAGAGGGCTGTAGAAGAGGTAAGTAAAGCTTTGTTGCTATTTGCTTGAGGGCACATTCCAAGCAAAGGATCACAATCAGAGTAGGTGCATTGTATGACTCCAATCAAGATACCAAGGTGAATACGTTATCTATGTAATTGACACAATGCTTCCTGCATATGGTAATATTTGTGCACATATTTACACATATATGTGTTCAGGAAAATATTTACACGGATTAGCCAGGAGCCAGCTTAGAATTTTATAAAGTGCTCTGCAACCATCCTCACGTTTAATATCAAGACTTGACCCACAGTAGTTGGAGGAAATATCCCATCTTGCTTTAGGCAGACAAAGAACATATTCACAAAGTTCTGGCCCCCTTGTTCTGGCCCCCTTGGTCTTGCCAGGCTTTGCTGTTCCCTTAGGTCCTGCTCTTGGTCACCTGAACACAGCCAGAGCGTATGGCTGGGGTCAAAGTGCAACCTCCCATCCCCCAGATAGTTGGGTTTGACCCCTAAATAAATAGCAGTACCTTCACAGCTGGTTTGTTAATTGCATTATGGCATTCAATGTGCTGGCAATGAATAGGATTCCAGGC
Source organism: Gavia stellata (assembly GCF_030936135.1). Classification (NCBI taxonomy): domain Eukaryota; kingdom Metazoa; phylum Chordata; class Aves; order Gaviiformes; family Gaviidae; genus Gavia; species Gavia stellata. The sequence continues at coordinate 18,340,690 of NC_082600.1, forward strand.
TGCAAAACCAAAACACAGCTGATTAATAAATGGAGAAAATATATTTATATTCTTTGTGTCTAGTGGTATCAATTGAGAACAAGATCCTCTTGTACTAAGTACTATACAAATATGAGAGAAGACCTAGCCATTCCTCAGGAAGCTTAATAATTACAACAAACAACCTAGAATATATATGCCTACTGACTTGTTTGTATAATTATGAAATGAACCATGAACCCAGAGAAGAAATTGAGACAGTAAGATGCAGACATCCCCACTGTAGACCTTTCCTGATCTCACCAACACTTTGAATTAATTAATTATCCTTCCACTCCAGGAGCAGAATGGTAGGAGTAGCTGAGTAAACTCTGTAACATTCCCAGGCAAAATGAAATCACAGCTATGATAAAGGAAGAAAAGTCCAGCCACAGAAGGAGCCTTAGCTTTGTAATGACAAGAAGTAAACAACAAAGGTATGTTCAAGTGGCATCACTTGGATGCTATATGGGGTGCCCCCAGGTCAAAATGCAATGCAACTACAGCAACTGCAGATAATACTCATCCCATTCTGGGATACATTAACAGAAAATTTATATATAGGAAAATTATCCAGTCTACCCATTGATAATAACAGTTCAGATGGAATATCATGCTTAGTTTACTGACCTGCTTGCATGAAAGAAGTGATGCAGAGCAGTACAAGAAGAATGATTTTTTTAAAAAAAAGTCAAGAAAATCTATCAACCCTTCAAGGGAAGGCTTTAGAACAGATCATACAAACATGTATCAGGAGCATTCAGGATGTACTTGAGTTGGCCTAGGGGGTCTTCTAAGGTCTCTTCCAATCTTTCATTTTTATTATTTAAAATGTCGCATTCTGGTCCAGAAATTTTAAAAGTGAACAAAGGATATCCCATATGACAGAGATTATTTGAAACAGGTTGAGACAGGCAAGCAGGGAAAGCAAATCATGAATTGCTGCTGGACAGTCCCCACTGTAGAAGCACAGTCCCATCAGTATCATTGGGGAGTTTGGTGGACAGAGGACTTTTTGTACCGTCTGCCTACTCAGCTCCAGCTGCATTGCTGACTTTGTCTCTCATTTTCACCCTACAGTCAACCTTGAGAACTTATCCATTATACTGACTGCACCTGACGTCACCTGACTTTTTTTGACAGTAACAGCCAGATAAGGATTCTTAGCAACAGCAGCAGTGATAGCAGCTGGCACAACAAAAGCAACCAAAGCAATAATCGAAAGGAACATAAGCCAGAATCCTTGTGAGTCCAAGAAGGCAGCTTCACAGACCATTTGGAACACTGTATTTATTTCTTCTGTTCCGGTTTAGTTAGTATCAGGAGTAACACAATATATTTACCAGCCACGATCACAGGTTTTATTTTTCATAACATCTTTTGAAAATACAAAGAAATGGATACTGTATATATTTTTAAAAGTACAAACTTATGAAACAAAAGATTTCAAAATACATCATAGAACTGTAAACGTGTGACATTAACACACTTTGATAATTTCTTTTATATTTATTTTGGCCTATACAAAAACAGCTGCACTGACCTGTGTACTGCAGTCCTCTGTACTCACTGATTGCCCCAGGGGGTTTTAAATTGGGCCAATAGTGAAATAACATTTGTACTGCTGGAGGTTTAACTTGAGATGGTCCATAGGCTATCACATATAGCAAATCCTAAGGAAAGACACACACAAAATGTTTATTTTGCAAGGTAACAAAACACAACTCAATATATATTACTTGTGTTCAAAGATTCCTGAACACATAAAATATATACATTTCATGCTCTACCAAACATCCTTTGTATGCTCTTACAAGCATATTAGATGATTAACTTCAACAACATGTTCACAATTGTCTTCTGAGTTTGATCGGAGCATCCAACAGCAACCACCCACCCTGCACAGTATACTAACATATAGCAAATGAAGCCTCTGTGTAGCCATGGAGCAGAGATGTGATATAGATAAATAACTGGATCCAGATCAGATTCAGGCTAAGACAATACTCACAAATAGTCCTCATGAAAGTTCAGTCCCAAATGAACTAAGAAGAATGGTCGATATTAAAATTTCTGCTAACTGGAGCCATAACCACATAGTATTTATGCAACAGAGCTCTGTTCTACAAAACATGGAGTTGCTTCTGTAAACTAAAAATCAGAAGGACCCTTCTCTCCATAATCCAGAAGGAGAACTGGGTATAAAGATCATTCATAACTTCTTGGCACACAGTCAGTTCAATTTTCAAGCCATCTGGTTTTCATTACTACCCAAATACAGTCATTTCCACAAAGTATGTACAATCATAAACTTACTTTCCATACTTCTTGCTTATATTTCATGAGGCATTCCAATAATTGGCAGTGATACACTGAGAGAGAAAAGACAGTATAGACATAATACTGAAGTGGAAACTCAAGTTACAGAAGTGACGTAATTAGCTGATTGGCTTTGTTTTGTCCATCCAAAACTCTGTACCTCATTTAATTAATTTTTACTTTAAGGGTTTGAAGAAGAATCATTGCCCTGAGAGTCATCACAAAAGACTAGAAATTAAATATTAGCAACTTGTTTCTGTCAACATATACAGTAAGATAATGAGAATTATGAGTGTACAGCTTTTTGCACAGCAATGGAGATCTTTTTCAAACACATCTAGTTTAAGAATACCTCCTAATTCACTTAAACTTTGTCCCTCTGGCACAACGCAAAGCTGTAATGGGTATCTTGTCATTCATCTTGAGGCAGTAATGGAAGTCACATGTAACAATACATTATTCTCACGTATACCAAAGGCTACAGGAGCCACTCTGCATCAAACTAACGTGAGAGCCAAATTAACTACTTTACATGTTTGATTTCCCAAAAACCACAGGGCAACATTTTCCCCAGATGGCTGGAACACGGAATTCACAAACAAAAATAGAACATTTCATGAAAAAAACTAACTTGTGCTAGCAGGTTTTAAAAACGGTGTGCTGCTTTTATTTACTGCTGCGAACTATGTTAGCATGATATGCCACTTCTCACACACATACTGCAGTGTGGGGTTCCTCCACACACACACACCATCTACATAAAATGGGAGATAACTGACTATCGTGCAATGTAACAGCTCCCTCAGGTTAAATTTTGTTTCGATTTGGTTACGTGATGCCACTGATTTAACTGGGACTGCACCACAGTGAGAAAGAATGGCCTTGTGTTTAGATACTTCTGATTACAATTAAATTCATTATAGTTCTGTTAAGCCTGCAGCCAGCATTGCCTATCTTCTTTAAAAAACAGTATCAGTTGTGAACTTGGTGGGATATGAATCATAGCATAACTAAACTGTTACTATGAATTTCTATAGTCAAAGTTTTAGTGGTGATTTCTCTCCAACACTGATGTTATGTATCAACGCTATTTTCTGATGTCAAACAAGAGTAGATCAGAGTCTCCAATCCTGGGCCAAATCCTATTTCTTCATCACAGAGATCTCTTATCTACAAATGATTACTTCAAGCATGATGCTCGGAAATTCCAGTCTTGACTAAAATCACTTATTTTTCATTCTGTTTTAGATGGTGAGACAGATTTTTCCCATCATCTGAACTTTTCTGATTGCATTTGACACAGTACTATATGACTCATAGTTTACATGTTGCATGTTACACATACCCGGGTTTGATGTGTACTGCATTGCAATCATTAGCATTGATGATGCAGATAGATTGACATGTGCTGGAACACCTTCTCTTTTTGAGGATCCCACTTGAAAGAAAAGAAAAACAAAAAAGAAAACATTTTCTATTGTATAACAAGGAAAGTTAGGCGAAAATAGCATATAACTGACTCCAACTGATACAGATAAAATTCCTAAGGTACCATGTCATTAAAAAAAAAAAAAAAAAACCACCAAACTAGAAACATTCTGTATTGGAGGGGGTGAAAACCCTTTTCTGCTGGAAGAGGAAGATGACTAAGAATATGGTATTGCTTCACAGAGCACACACCTGGTTTTCCAGATCAGTAATATTTTGTTCTCAGTGCTGCACTATCTGAAGACAGTGATCTTCTCAGGCACTCTCCTTCAGAACTCACAGAGTGGTCAAAACAACATCACTTGTATAGTCAAGTGCACCTAGGGCTTGGATTGTAGGCAAGGTAAGGAGGAAGTGGAGGGTAAAGAAACAATAGAAAATGGAAAGCCTGCTGTTGAGGTATACTGATGAAGGGTTGGGGCTGGTGGTAGCTGCTAGCTGTTGGTGTATGGCACAGATTACTTCCCAGGGAGCACATAGTATGAGTTCAAGTTATAGCTACATTCCAGAAAAATTAGTCCCCCTTGTTATGTGAACTATGCTAAGATAATGATAAACAGTAGCACTGAAGTGTAGCTAAGCTGTTGTAACTTTGACTTCGCACATAAAGTGGCTAGAGTTCCTTCTGGTCTCCTACAAAGTGGTTACTATCAAATGGTATACTTGGAAAAACCCTGCAGAGTGTAGGTGTTTATTTGCTGAACTATAACATGGCAATATGGCTTTGAAGGTAACTTCCTACACAGAGATATGACATGTATCTTCCCCATCCTCACGGCACTTTCCCAAGCCTGGCTGCCAGGACCCAAATACCAAGCATTTGGGATAGAAGCACAGAACTGTAGCTACTGGTTCAGCAAGATGCTTTCACCCCTCCCATCTGGCTCTCCAGCTGCTTACACAATCTCTTGTATCCTCCCTTTTGGTTTGATTCAAAGCTGAACACTAGGGGAAGGAAAGGTTCTGCACTCGCCTTGTAAAGGAGCAGATCATTCCCGGTAGGGAAGGACTAGGACACTAATTAAAAGAGCGCTCTACTGGAAAAGGAGGGAAGGGAAAATGGAGAATTTCTCTTTTCTATCTGGTACTTCTCCACATGACCCAACATTTCTATGGCTCTCTTCATTGCACGTCATTAATTCTTTTTTGAATCTCATCCATACACATAAGAGCCCCCAAATTATTACAGCAAGGTCTATTTATATGGATTTAAATTGAAAAAAATACTCAGCAGCTCTAACCTAGCAATTAAAATGTGGCCATCAGCAGAAAAGTAGGACAGAGTAGTAGAAGCCAAATTTAAAGAGCAGCAGACTGGTTTCATACAGAGATCTAACCAAAACTTTTGGGGGAAAAAGCCAGCATGACAAAGGTTGCTCCCATGCTCTACATGGGTGCAATCTCTACCAAGGGCAACTGGGGAATAGTATCTATTAAAGTAAACCAAGGATTTGGCTCAATCAGTTGTTCTGGAGAACAGTTTTACAGATCTGAAGATACACAGGAAAGGATAAGTCACCTTATCAGCTGTTCATTAACAGGTAACAGTAATGGAAGAAAAAGGAGTTTAATGCAACATTCTGTTCTTAACCCAAAAAAGGACCTATTACACATATGTATGAAATATATCTTAGTAATTTTCATTTGCATACTGTTATTAGACCTGTCAAAGTTAACAGAGAAAACATCATTGCAATGTCTTACAGGGGACTATTTTACATGGGGTAACTGAGGTACAGAAGAGCTAAGGGATTCCTCCAAGACCACCGAATGGTAAAGCCAGAAAATGTAGGTGATAAATTTCCATAAAGTCTTAATCTCAAAACACTGGACCATGCTTCTTTCCATGTTCTAACAGCATCTTCTACATGCTTAAATGGCATCAGTGCTGATCTCTGTAGAAAGTTGTTTATGTTTTTCCATAAAGGTCTGGAGTATAGATAAGGAGGAGACATTCTCACAGAATCATGGGATGGTTGATGTTGGAAGGGACCTCTGGAAATAGTCTTGTCCAATCCCCCTGCTCAAAGAAAGGTCAACTAGAGCAGATACTCAGGACCTTGTCCAGTTGTGTTTTTAGCATCTGCTAAGATGGAAAATCTGCAACCTCTCTGGCAAACTGTTCCAGTGTTTGATCACCCACACAGTAAAAGGCTTGTTGGTTAAAACTGACTTTTAATATTGATCCTAATGCTTCCATCTGCAGAACAGTTAAATTTCTCACTACTACTGAAATCCCATCAAGCTTTTTATCAGGTACATAGACGAGCGTTCAGAACACACCTCAGGATTCACATTCTGCAGGGATTATGAAATTATGTAATCATGTGACACCCTCAAGGGGGAAAGAAAAAAGAAAGAAAAAAAAAAGAGGCAGGCACTGTCACATTCAGTCTTAACACATGGATAGGAGACATTACAGGCACAGCTATTTAGTACAGAACTTAAAGAGAAGATGCCAAGAAGAGAGAGAGGGAGGAAAAAAAAAAAAATCAGAAATTCGTCACATCATTACATTGATAAGCGTCATTCTTGTACACCCAGATGCAAAAATTATACATGTTGCTATTGCATCTATCATTTCAGGAGCAGCTTGTCCATTGATTCTGTATTCAAAACTCCCACTGCTGGCACTGAAAGTTCTACGAGTCTGAAAACAATGTATTTCTTAAAGAAGCTAAACTTCACCTTTTAAATGAAGGAAGAATTCACACATTAACAAAGCATAATATATAAATAAAAAATATAGAATTATTTCCCTTTGAAAAACAGTCACATGGAATTATTTTACATATATACATACAGTAGATTGATGTCCCATTACAATTCTATGACAGATCAAACTTTGACTCCTACAATGGTTCTCCATGTTTTCTGAGACATAACAATACTAGAATGAGTTCTACTTACATATAGCCATAGGCAGAAAAGATGTGCTGAGATACTCTATAATATCCTTGTGCAGAAATGGAGGAAAGGTAGCTAGTGTTGAAATCATTGTATAGGGTAAAGTACTTAAAATATCATCACTGAGAAAAGGAAGTAAGCATGTAGTAGTGTAAAAAATTGATTGCCCAAGATCTGTTGAATAAAATGAAATAAATACAGAATCATTACAATGGAAAAATAATTACAACAATGTACTTTTTAGTTTACAAAACTATAAATACATTGCATTTAAATTCAAGCTTTCCCCTCAAAGTAATTTGGAAAGTTAATCACTATAGACAAGAGAATTCACCCATCATTTTTAAGCCTCTCCTAAAGTAGAGGGAAACAGCTGATCAACGGTACTCAGAAGAGTTTGGAAGGAATACGAATACTACAGCCAGTAAAATAAGTGATTAAAATCTATGTTGATTTTAATCATACAGTGATTAACATACAGTGGCCTGCATTTAAGCAGAGATGTTATTAGAATCAGAATTTGATATGCACTTTGGTATTGAAAGACCTGCTTTTGCAAAAAGCATTCTGGTCTTTATAAGCCACAGAAAAATAAGATTTTGATCTTAATTACCCTCAAGAGAGCTGCAAAGTACCCCCCCACAGAGACTACAGGAAGTGTCCCTGTATTTTTCAAACAACATGTGATTCAACTATGGATCTTGTTTTCCTGGGAAGCCATTGAGGCCAAAAATGGCCAAGGCTTAAAAGGAAAGGAATATTTATCAAGAATTTCCATACTTACTCTAATTAATTATACTACAGCTCTTTGGAAGGGATACTTAAGACATGTGCAATATTGCAAGATCCAAAGGGAAGGGATAGGTTATTGTGTATCTGGGCACCATGGCATCTTTACACCCTCTTCCAAATGAGGAATTGAGCTGGGCCCAATAACCCTCCAAAAAAGGTTACAGCACTCAATAAGCCCCAAGTTTGAACCTGTATGATGACCCCAATACATCATAAGGCCCTTTGCCTGCATGAGAGGAATTCCTTTTGTTACTCAGTCTGTAACCTTAAGTATGTTACAGAGGCCTTCAAACTCATCTGTACAACTAGGATGATTTAAAACTGCCTCTGTGAAGTGCTCAGAGATCTGTAGCTGTAAACATCATGAGTCACAGTAAGAATTAAAATTAGCACTCCATTTCAGTGGTTCTGGCAAGCCTTCTATGCAAAGGTCTAACCAGACCCTTAATGCTAGACAGTGTTTCTCTCTTGCAATACATATTTACCAGCTAATCATTGAGAGTTTTGTATAATCTGATTTGAGCAAAGCTCAGGACCGCCTAGCATACCAGTTATACTTACCCAAACAACATTGATTGTTCTGGTAACAAAATAAATTTCTTTTAGTCAAATGCTGAGGTAGAAATAAATAAGTTGTATTGCAAAATTTAATTCTCCATACACAAAACCATAGAAAATAGCAAGTGACCTCCCCTTGCCCCAAGCATGAGTCAACCAAATTATTCCTGGCAGATATTTATCTAAACTGTTCTTAAAAATATGCAAGACAGTTCACCTCTCCTCCTGGCAATTCATCCTAGTGCTTAACCATCTTTATGATAAAAAGGCCTTTTTTTTTATTTATTTCCATTGCTGCAGTTTAAACCTATAACTTCTTATCCTGATCAACTGTAACCACAAATATTTTCATTTAGTTTATTTCTCCTTGCAGCAACCTTTACATATTCGTAATATGATAATCATGTCTCCCTCCCATTTTTCTCTAACCTAGACAAACCAAGTTCTTTCCATTTTTCCTCACTGTTCACATTTTCTAGACCTCAAATCATTCTTGTTTCTTTTCCTGGACTCCTCTCAAATGGTCCACGTCTTTCCTGAAGCCAGATGGGCAAATCTGAAAATTCTACTCCAGCTGAGGCTTTGCTAGGGCTGTTAGAACAATAAGCAAAATGCTTTGGGTGTCTCATACACAAAACACCTGTTTACATATTGCTAGTATAATATTAATATATTAGTGACCTATGGTCTGCCTCTGATCTACTGTAACACCCAGATCTCTGCAGTACAGCTTTCAAGCTAGTATTTCCCCCATTTCATTTCTGCCTTTGATTTTTCCTGCTTAAACGTAGTATTTTACGTTTCTCCTTTGAAGACTTTTCAAAACAGAGTGCAATTTGCCAAGATTGTTTTGAATCGGGTATCTTTCACACAAAGGACATGCTATTCGCCATCTTGATAACCCCTGCAAATCAAAGTGCTCTCTCATTTCTATCAGCCAAGTAAAAAAAATAAAATCTAATAACACTAGACCCAGCACAGACTCCTGTAAGATTCCCACTTGGTACACCCTTCCAGCTGACCAGAGCCACTGGTAATTACTCCTGGAGTGTTTTGTCACTCAGGTGGGAACCATATGTCCCAGATTGCCTGTTAGGATGTCAAGTGACACAGCAACAAAAGCCTGACTAAGGACAGGAAAACCCTGACAGGAGAGCCATTGCACTGCCATAAAAGGAAATTTGCTCAATGTTATTTGTTCTTTACAGGTCTCCACTGGTTGTTAATTATCACCATGTTATCTATTTAGGAAAAGATTGTTTTGATTATTAACTCCACCACTTCTAGAAATTGAAGTTAAGTCAACAAGTCTACAATTCGCTAGGAGCCCCCCTCTTGCAAGATCGTACCATTTCCTACTGCAGTACTCTTTGATTCAAAATATGCTGCTGCCAACTCAAAAGGAATTCAGCATTTAACAGAAACAACCTTCCTCCCAAATAAATTCAGCAGCGTATCAGATTGACAACAATCTTCCTATACTGAACTATGTAAAGTAATACACCCTGATACCATGGTGAAAATTAATATTTGGCTTATGTAGCATAGGGAGAACACTGGGCTCCTGAATCCCAGTATGGAAAGTCACAGGCTAACAAGCCAGACATATGCAGAACTTGAGGGAAAACAATACAAATACAACACAGTCAAAAAAATCTTGTGATTAACTAATTCAAAACATATGAAAATACAGCTTTTCTGTAAGTCAGACAGAAATATTGCTATCTTTTTACCCAGGAATATTTTAAAGCCACCTCAAATCACCATTACCATGTTTTTTCTTCAATTAAATGTATACTATGTTCTATTTAGAGATGGACCTTCACCAAAACACTCAATCTGCATATTCGTTACAGGCCAGATATACATTTGCAAGCAATTTGTGCCTTTTTAAGAGAGCCACCCCAAAAAGACCGGTCTGAAGATATCCCAGCAGATTCAAATTCAAAATCGAGATTTTTTTTTTAGACCCATCTGTATTATTTTTGTTACATACCGTTGTATTTTAGTTACATACCACCAGCATATCACTAAAAATCAGACAACCTCAGAATTCAAACCCAAATCCACAGTTAGCAAAAAAGCATCTTTTATTTAAGAAAGTCAAACCAAACACTTGAATATAAATACATCCCAGGAGATTTGAATTCCAGATCCAGGTCAGTTTAGGCCCATCTCTTCTACTGCATTTATGCATCATTCATGGATTCACAGCACTGAAGTTAAGCGTACTGGAAGGGTTCAAGGGCCTGCTTACCATGTTGACCATGTTGTAGCAAGGGAACTAGATCCAGCAGTGTCACCAGTGTCACGTAAAGTCCTTGATAGTCCAAAGATGGGTAGTCTGATAACTGAGCATCACGACTTTGCTGGCCACGTTCAGATGGAGCATCTCGCAGGACGCTGTAAAGGAGGGAGCGAGTAACAGTAGGGTTGATGGAACTGACCTGTGGTCTTAGAGATGGGGTGAGTGGGAATGGCACAGGAAAAAGACACATGGTCATGGGCACTGTCAAATTGGAGGCATCTTGATTCTCCTTCTTCCCTGTGCGGGACAAAATGCTGTTGGGGGGACAAAGAAAAAAAAGAGACAACAAAGACACAAAGAACAGCACATTACATTGAAATGACACTATAAAACAAATAATAAAACACCAGATACATCCCACATAAGATGCAATTGCTACTAAAACCAGTGTGTCTACAAATCTAGCAACCATTCACTTTCATGCTTCAAGATAAGAGAATTAAAAATTGACATCTAGGAAAATTTCATTGCATCTCATGTGTTATCTGGTTCATAAGGAGCAAAAATATAAAAATGCATGTTTCAGTGCCCTACCCATGTTTCACAGTTAAGAAAAATTCTGAGAATTAAAAGTGTTGCTATGGAAAAACAGCTGTGTCAAAATAGGCTGGTATTTTGCTCTGAGATTTTGAGAGACTTATTTCCTCCCCCCCCCATAATCTTTTGAACGAACTGACTGAAAACATGCAAAATATAGGTGTGGCACTTGCAGAAACATGTTTTAGCAAAGAATAAACATGTGTGTTTGTTAAGATAGTCTTAAAAATCACATGTTTATTGCATTAAAATAATGTCTGTATGTATTTTATGATACTGTTTCATGACCACTCACTCAGTATCATTTGAGATAATGAAGTTTAAACAGGCACATGGATTTAGAAATAATATAATATTTCTAAAATGTTAACTAAACTACATTTGGAAAAGTTATAAAATAATATATAGTAGATGGTCTTTAGCATATGTTTGTGAGCTAATGATAATGGTTGTTTATGTGTGTTTTTAATTTTGCCCATGTTTAGGGAGGAAACATTTTTACTTTATGAATACAAACACTCCTTGGGTAAATAGTTACCTTCAAAAATCTAAGGGCTAAGCAAGCAAGACCAACTATGTAACTGCAGATCAGACAGTATGTCACCATACATTCCTGCTGTTACTTACGTTATTATTCAACAAAACTCACTATAAACTAAAGGAGAGATAATTTCAAAAAATAAAAAGGATTTAGTGGGAATCAAAATAGAGGCTATATGTCAACCAGCTTGTTATGTCGTTTTAAGAATGTTGTAAACATGGTTGTAAAAATGTTAATCTAATTTATTAAAAAAAATAATCCCCACTATTTTAAATAGAAATAAGTTGTCACTTAAGCAGTGTTGTATTTTAGTTATCAGGCAATTATAGGGTTAGTTCATAATCTTCATATGTGCCTATAAAATATAATACACCTTTTAAATATATTAAACCACACACAATGCTTTTTTTTTTAAAGCACATTTTGCACCTCTCAGTGGTTGGGATTTCCAAAAGCAGTTGCTGTTGGTTTAACTTTGTTCCCAAAGTCAGTGTTAAAACTTATAAAAGACAAGTCGGTGGCGTTAAAATTCCACTGACTAATGAAGAGCAGAGTTATGTCAAGAAGGAGCACTTCTGGAAACCTCTGTCCTCTTTAACACTACAGAAATCCCTATCGTATAATCACCTTAGCACAGATATACCTTACCTCACAAGTCAATTCAACAATTTACACAAGTAAGCTAAACTCTTGCTAAGGTGCTTATAAGAGAAGGTGTCATTCATTTGCCGTATATATAAAACGCTTTTACAAGTACGGTTCTATGCCAAGTGGCTACTATCACATCACACTTGCAGTCAGAGATGACAGACACAGTCTGTTTTAAGAAACTACACTTTTTTTTTTCCTTTTTTATTGTGCCTTACATATTTGGCAGATTATTTTGGTTTCTGTTACCCAATGTCCAGTACAAGAAATGTGGTGACTGTCACAACAGTGTTTATGAAATCGTATCAGAAAATCGCCTAAGATCTAGTATGACTTTAAAAACAAATTATCGGAGTGCTGATTCCTTTTAATTTGCTTGATGTTCATTTGCCGTATTTTGCAGCTCATGTTTAGAGATATGAAGGTACTGAATTATATTCCTCCCTATCTACCAACAGATGATACCAATTACCCATATACCTTTACTTGCCAACACATCACTTCAATCCCACTTATTTCCAGAAAGGATATTACTGTATTAATTAATCCTTGCTTTGGAAAGTGTAAGGCAGTGATGGAGAGCTTACACTATAGGCTTCTCTTCCTTTTAGCACGGAGCTATGGCCCATCTATGGATTAGAGGCCAAAGCACACAGTCTTGCATCTTGATCAGGGCACCCTTCTGTTCACTTCAGGAACAGCAATGAGACTGTATCTAAATTCCAGCTGCAACCATGCCAAATTTAGAAAAAAACCCAAAACTTTCAGACCCAGGCTTTTGCCTGACCCATATGTTTTAAAAGCAATAAACAGAAAGAGTCAAAAACGAAAAGCTAGGAAGTCCCCTAAGACCAAGATACAATGATTGCAGTTGGCTCCTCTTTCTGTTCAAACCAAGTATGAGAACTTGGAGTGTTTGCAGATCATAACTCCATTCTGAACTCGCTCTGTGACAAGTGACAAAGCTACCAGGGCTTGTTTCAAGATTTGTACATCTTTGCTGAAAATCTATCCCAAAATTACTGGCTTCCAGGAAAGATTTCCTAAAATGCCTACAAGAGAATTGCATCTCACCAAGGCAGCAAAGCAAGCTTGACCATTAATTAGCCACTGGGCATTCATAACTATTCTTCATGTAAAACATTTTACTTAGAAATACATATGGAGAATTTTCTCCAAGAAAATGTGAAAGAATGAGCTGTTCTGCAAGGTGTTTATTAAGTCTTAGATCATTCCTCAAATGAGGGAGAAAACACTGAAAATGAGCAGGGCATGAAACAAATTCATGCTGTAATGTAAAGAAATGCTTTTGCTCAAGGAAAAAATTAAGGAAGAACTAAATGAATCAATGTGCTATGCATTGTGTATGGTGATTTTATGTGATGTTTGTTCATAGAAATAAGGAATTTAATTTTTTCAGTCATTCCACATCTGTTCCCCCACCCCTGAGCTTGTGATTTATTGAGGCTATGTAGAGAGCAAAGGAGCAAATTAATCCCTTGTGCAATCCAACTATAGCTAGCAGAATGACACCAGATATGAATGTGATCCAAAACAGTGGGTATGCCCCATGGAAAAGAACACAGTCAATGTGTCCATAACATGGAAAGGTAAAAAGTATGATAAACTGTAAAAGCTACACCTGTAAAACCCAATCATTGTATGGAATTTCTCTGACTAATCACTGTTCCTCCATTATTCCTTTGACTACAGACATTCATCAAGAAAGGTTTAACCTAAAAAATTCAGCTGCAAAGAGAGTACACATCAAACTGGGAAATATTTTTTGAAGTTATTCTAAAATAGCAGATGATCACAAGCAAACTATTCTGAAGACCAGATCCAAAATCTCCAGAAATCAATGGGCATTTTTGCTACTGTTTGATCAGTATTCTCTTAGCAGCCCAAATTCATTGTGTATGCTCTGTCTCAAGCTAGAAAGATGATCCTCCACCACGTACTTCTATCATTGATGTTAAACCTTGCACAATGGTCTCAGTGTAGGAGGCAGAAAGAAGACTCAGCATGCAAAATATTCAAAGGAATTTCTGAACACGCTCTTCAGAAAGGTTCTTAACCAGTCTGTTTAGTTTTAGGGTAAATCTTGCAGAGATCTGCACACAATGAGTGGGAGTTTCCTTCTTTCCATCTGCCACACTAAATACAGGGTGTGTTTTGTTTTGCTTTTTTATCCAGCTTCTTTCTCAGTATCAGCAAGTGTATAAACTTACACTGGTTCAACCATAGCACTCAGGCTTTGACCCACAGTTCAAATTGCCCAGTTACAGGGATTTAGAATGTGGATTTGACATTGCTGAGTATAAGAATTCAGTCCACTTAAATTTACATCCAAGTTCTGGCTTCAATTTCTGGTGCCCTTTTTGTTCTGAGGCTGATCAGATCCCAGATCATGAAGGACAAATTCATTTGTGTAGGCCTGAGTTTCAGATATGAGTATCTGGATTTTGGTTCAGTCCCATTCTGAACACGAAATAAAGAAATGGAGTTGCTCAACTGTGTAGTTGCTGCCCTGATTTCTTGTCTGCTCTTATAGTTGGTAAGTATAAAGCTTTTTTTCAGTAAGCCCAGAAACATCACTACTCATTGAGTGTGAAGAATTTGTCAGACAGGATATGTCAGCTGTACTGCTTAGAAAGATGAAGACGACACAGTGGTATAAAGACACTGTCTTTAAGCAGCATACTCTAAATCCATCCTGTCCCAATGGACGTCTGCCCAAAAAGAAATGGATCTTATTATAGCACTTCGTAGTTACAGCTAAAAGAAAATGTTCAAAATCAAGTCCAACATTCTTGCTTTAATACCTTAAAGGCCCACAGTATTTAAGTAAAGGCTGTTTTGTCATACAGAACCTTCTTTAAATGTGATTTAAGAGTGTCTGTTGTGCAAATAAACCATCAAAACAGCCTGATGTGGGAACAGAGCCACATTTCAGAGGTATCTTCAGTGACTCTTTGAACATTTTTTTCCCCACTGCTGCAATATAATGAGACAAAATTTAATTTATTAATCTTAAAAAAAAAAAGCCCTACTGGTTGCCTTAAGTTTCTTCAACCCTTTAAATGCTTGAGGGAAACAAATTTCATAGTGGTTAAACAATTCTACTCTTGAAATTGTCAAAACAGGAAGTTTTTAAGTTTGCAGTGAACAGGTGTTCCACTGATAATGAGCATTTCTGTCTATGTATCTTTTCTTCTTATAAACAAGGTCAAGAATTTTGATACATCCCATGCGCTTTAAATGAATGTTAGAATGAACTACTGTCAAGTTTAAATTCTTGCTTCTCAACTTGTCTACTTCATAGGGGTATGTGTATTAACCCTCATAATTAACCTATTAACCCTCATATGGGTTAATTGTATTTTGTTAATGTTTCCTCAGGAAATAAAGCAAATAGCTGTATTTCCAAACTAGCTTCTGACAGCAGGGACAATCTTTCCAGGTATAAATCAGGAAGCTATGCATAGAAATGCAGCTTTAACTGCATTTTCCTGGATGTGAAAACTAGTGCCAGCCAAAACCCAGGCAGACAAAATCACCTCTTCACTGTCAAAAGCATTTTAAAAACAATTTGAAAATACGAATCCACTAGGTAGCACTCTGGAATGTATGCCATTCCTAATTTGTGTCTCACAATTTTTCACATATTTTTATCAAGACAAGAGGTAGTATTTCCTATGCAAAATGTATTCTGTAATCATATGGTATTTTGTACTAGGTATTATTACTAAATATTGGACTAAATCAAAACCCTGGGTCCAAACAATCCTGACCTGTTGTTGCCATCCAAATCCAGAACTGTATACAAACTTTGTGTCTACTCCTATTGTTTTAAGGGACTGAACCAGAACCCAAACCTGAGAGCCAGCTGAACTATGGCACAGTAAGAACCTAGTTCTGCTCATCTGGCTCATTGCTATAGGATCCTGAGGCACCAGGACTGTCAAGCAGGTCATGAGTATACACATCTAAAACTCTATAGATCACAAACTCCTTTCTTCACAAGTTCAGCATGTTTGTGCATTCAGCTAAGTCTTAGGAGGGCCAAGCAAATGTGTAATCAACCAAGTTTATTCTAGAATCAGCCACTCAATAAGCAGCTCAACTGGGCAAATTGGGCAACAGCCACTTAAGAGATTAATTCATACCATTCCTTTCTTAAATTATGCTCTGACTCTTTTTGACTGAGCATTGACCCATTAAATTTTGCAACCAATTCAAAGTCAATCAATACCCCCTACAACTCTTTACCTCTTTTTTCTTCAAGAGCATTAGTTAAAACTTACCTCAGTAACGTCTGAGAAAAGTATTTCAGAGTATTTGCAATGTCAGTTCCAGAGGGCACAGGGTAAATGTTGTGGAGAACCCGGTTGTGGTATTCCTGAAGGTAACGGATTTTGGAAGCAACTACATAAAAGACAAAAAACAAACACAAGAACTTTCATTTAGGTTTTTTGCAGACTTTGACAGAATCACATCTGTTCCCACCATTTCTGATTTATTTTTTACTTAAAAACTAAACTGTAAAAAACAGAAAAGTCTCTACATGTCTTCTATTTTGACTGAATAAATTGAACACACCACTGTAAGAGTGCCAAGGAGAAGGCACAGAAGTGAATGCTTGCATCTGTATTAGACCAAGTTAGTGCTAGCAAATTAAAAAAAAGCCACCAATAAACAAACAAAAAACCCCCAAAAACCCTGCACTACTTCTGTGGCTCCAAGGATCTCAAGATTCATTTATAATGAACGAATCACTGGATCACAGGAGGTTCATGTGAGACAGATAAATATTTCTACAGCCAAAGCAGAGATACAAGCTAAAACAGAGAGAGCTTATGTGATTTACTTTAGGCCATTGTGCTAGTTTTGGCTGTGATAGGGTTAACTTTCTTCATAGCAGCTAGTATGGGGCTGTGTTTTGGATTTGGGCTGGAAACAATGTTGATAAAGCAGGAATGTTTTAGTTACTGCTGAGCAGGGCTCACACAGCACCAAGGTCTTTTCTGCTCCTCACCCCACCCCACCAGTGAGTGGGCTGGGGGTGCACGGGAAGTTGGGAGGGGACACAGCCAGGATAGCTGACCCAACTCACCAAAGGGATATTCCATACCATATGACATCATGCTCAGTATATAAAGCCGGGGAAGGAAGAAGGAAGGTGGGGACATTTGGAGTAATGGAGTTTGTCTTCCCGAGCAACCGCTACGCATGATAGAGCCCTGCTTCCCTGCAGATAGCTGAACACCTGCCTGCCGACGGGAAGTGGTGAATGAATTCCTTCTTTTGCTTTGCTTCTCCGCACCGTGTTTTTTTGCTCTACCTATTAAACTGTCTTTATCTCAGCCCACGAGTTTTCTCACTTTTACTCTTCCGATTCTCTCCCCCACCCCACCTGGGGGGAGTGAGTGAGCAGCTGTGTAGTGCTTAGTTGCCGGCTAGGACTAAACCACGACAGCCATGCATTTACTTTATGCAATGAACTAAAGATATTAAAAGATCTGTGCTATTTATTTAAGTGTCTTAGGAAGCCTGATCAAGCAGGTTAGGGGATTTCAAAGAGCAATAGGAGCTCTACACCTTTACTGAAAGCAGTTTGTTTGTTTTAGAAATAATAGTGGGTTTATTTTCTAATAGAGATCCTTGTTCAATATTGGAAAAAAGTGATTACTCACCATAGCTGCAATGCCTTACAGACACCTGAGCACACTCTCAACTCTTTTTTGCTCTGCTCAGACTAATCAACTTTGCTGAGAAACAGAGTGCATTGGTTGGGGCAGAGGGCTGCACGAGCTCAACTGTGCTTCCAGCTAGACTGCTCAGCAGCTGTCCATAGTATCACTCTGTGCAGACACAGCCTCAGTGAAAGCAAAGCTGGCTGGGAACTCTTAATGATGTTAAAAGTGCACCAAGACTGTGTAATACGCAGTTAAAAGGGATGATGCTTCTAATGACTCCAGCCCTTGAGTGTATGGGTTATGACAGTCTGTCACTACACCAAGATATACCTTGTTCCCCTACAGGGCTCCTTCAGTGTGGATAAATTGTGCTTCCTAAACAAGCAATTAGTCAATACTTTGTTTGATTCTCATTGTCAAAGGGCATTTATTAAAGAATGAATACTGCTAAGTCCTTCGCTGAACAGAAGGGCACTAACTTCCTGAGAGACATCCTTATTCCTCTTGCTGCTGCTGTATCTGAACATTTTACCAGCATTGTGATTTTTTTTCTATATCATTGACAAATTGAATGAGAAGGGGTGACATTGTATCCATATTACAGAAAAAGACTGAAGGACAGACACCAAGAGCAAAGCATCTGCAAATGCTGTTGGAGGCTCAGCTTGAGATACTGCTATCTATTCTGGCAAAATGGCTTGCAGTATGTACTGGACTTTCACATCCAGTAAACAAAAGCATCTGTGAGTGCTCAATCACACAACAAATGAGGTTTGACAATTTCAAGTTAGTCATCCATAAAATGAGGAACACTCAAATAATCATCAAGTGAAGAAGACTATTTGCTGGAATTGTATTACAAGAAACCCAGTCTTCCGGCACTCAACTGCCCCCATCAGGATCATCCTTTCTCCCATTTCCTGCTCTACTGACCGTACCCTCCCAATTTCTGCAGCAAGTGAAGCTGCTACAGACAAAAGTCTCCCTCACAATATTACCCTGCTTCATCACAGGGAGCAAGCCCATCATATGACTGAATAGGGCTGGGATCTATGGGAAAACAGCATGTAAAAATACAATTAGGGACACTGTCATAATGCATATGCAACAGTAATAAACTAAGGATGCATAAGCAACTTTAATTATATTTCCTCACTTTTAAGTGTTTTACTTCATAATTTTATTGTAAGGTGACATTAATGAATAACTAAAATAAATTGCTTCCCCCCCCACACCCCAAACTGAAACAGAAGTTTTGCCATGTGGACTCAGGTTGCCTCAGTATAGCTGGGAGCAAGCTCAGAGCCTTTCAGGCCACCACATAGGCCTGTGGCACATGAACTGTGCTCTGCCATAGGTTATCCCTGTCTCTGTGAGACCAGCCATAACTAGCTTCCTACACACCCCCAAAACCACTAGGGTAGTAATATTTGGTCATCATGTGTTTCACTCCAGGTTACAGAAGTTTATTTTAGCAGTCCAAGACCTGTTTTCCCCTCCTTGTCCCACACCTCATTTTTTCTGCCCACTATCTCAGTTTCAGTCCCAGATTTGCATGTTAGTTTACTAGATTATTTAAAGATAGAAACTTTTTTTTTTACTGACATGAAGACCCCTATAAAAACTAATCTAGACCAGGTTATATTAAGAAAGGAATTACTTCATAAACATATTTTGTGATGCTACTTTCTCTTGCTGGGGAAAATGAGTATGAAGCCAGGCATATTTGCAAAGAAAACAGACCACATTTCACAGTACCCAACAAAGAACAATTCACAGCAAGATGCACAGTTCACTGTGGCTGCCATGGTTTGCTGTCAGATACCTGTAAGTGAATTGGATTAACAAAGTGCCAAAGATGATGTCAGAATTCAGATCTAGATGTATTTTGGAGAACTGGCTGGCTCTCTACAGATACTGACTTTCAATAAAGGGCATAGAATATCTAGAATCACTTCTTTTTTTTAAGAAAGAAGGGTATAGGATACCTAGAATGACTTTTTTTTAATAAAGAAGGTAATCTATTTATTTCTATTAATCAGCATTGTCATGCAATTGTATCAGGCAAAATAACAAAACAGAAAGCTTATTTATAAAGCCTAAATATTAACATGAGCTTTAGGCTAAACATTCTAACCCCATCTCTCAGTTCTGTTTCCCAGAACACTGACAATTTCATCACAGCCTCCCAGAACACAAAGAACCTTCTGAAGGAAAGCACCAGAGCAAAACTTTACCAGCTTTCAAGATACAGAAGTGTGTGAATGACCTAATTTTCTGAGTTTCTAAGCACCCAGAGATACATTTCAAAAGTGATGTCATTCTGTGGAAGTACTTAGCCATTGTCATAGGGTCATCACATAAAACAAATTTTTAAAAAAAGTTATTTCAGGATACTTGCTGGGTATCTCCCTAGCATCTACACAGACCTAACTAAACTCCCTAGCTCCCTTGTAAGCATTGACTGAATCAAGAGTGAAACCATTATGAATCTTGATGGTCTTGGTTGCTCCACTTCCACTGTCCTGGAGAAGAACAGAGTGGGCATCAGATATTCCCAGGACATTACTTACCACAACTAAACACCATTTACTGCTATTTAATGTGAAAAAGAACTAATTTTCTTTGAATACGATAGAACATCTCAGGCATGCCATGATGAGTCAAATGATGAAAGTCACTGTCAATACCGCTGGTATGAGATATGAGATGCATGTGGTCACAAAAAAGGGAGGCTTCTCAAGACAGTTTCCCAGTTTGCCACCATTTTACCTGTTGTTCATACAACCTGCCAAAGAGCTGTGGGGTGGCCACAGATTGATGTTTAGACCAGCGCCTTTTTGCTCTTCTGTTCTGATCAGTCTGTTTCCTCATTCGTAGTGTTTTTCTGCTGTTCTTGGTAAATTGAGATTCATTATGACTTGTGACTCCTTCCCGAGACATTCTGGTTCTCATCTGTCAGTCAGGGCAGAAGCAACAGCTGGGGTTTGAAGGTTTGCCTGATAGTGATGTATGCACATCAATATAATCCTTGTCGGAGTCCATTACCATTTATCAAAAATTGCAGGTGATGGAATCTTGAAGTTATGTGGAGACAAAGACATTTGGTAATGCTGTAAGAACTAGTCAGGGGAGCAGCCTTGGTAAACAAAATACATTCAGTAGGTTAGAATGCACAGGATACTTCCATTAACCAAATAGTCTACCTGGAGCATCACGAAAAAGAAATGTTAGGAGGTAGAAAGATCTGAAACCTGGACCCCAAGTAAATCTTAAAATAGAGAGCAACAGGGACATGGCAGGCCAAGATGCAGTGTCTTGAACAGTACAAGGGGATAAAAAGGAAAACAGCCAAGGATAAAATATGAAAGAGAAGCTCAAACAGAGCAGACCAAAAGCATTAGGAATGGAGGAACAGAGAAGGCAGGATAGAAAAGGAAGAAAATGCCAAAGGCAGTGTTGGGACAAAAGGTGGCAGAAATTCTTCCACATGTCAGGGTAAAAGAAGCATAATTAACATGTAAGTATCACAAGAAAGAAGAAACAATTACAGAATTCAGATGGGGGGTAGGGAAGACAGAAAGAACAGAACGGTACAGATCCAAACATTACACATTTCAGGGATGCTGCACGGTCAGAACATTGTGTCTCTATTTATGAGGCCAGAAGTGCATCCCTACAGCAATAAATTAGCATCCACATAATATTTTAATAGCGACATCATCAATCACTGTAAATAAGCAGTAAACCCTACAGGAAAAAAATACAAGTATTCTTTTCCTTAGATCAGTTCAGTAAAGGTCTATATAAATACAAGGATCCTTCCCAATGACCTGGAAGAAGGTGACAGCAAGTCCCAGCATGCGAGATGTCAGATCACATCATGTCATCATTACAAACATCAATCCAACCTTCTGGTCACAAATTGCCTGGCTCACAACCATGACACTGTATCAGGAGAGAAAGTAGCTTTGATATGGACCACAAGCTCCACTACCCCAGTATTTTTCTTTAAGCCTCCCACCAGGGCTCTTGCAGATGCACTAGTTGTTATCAGCAGTAACAACAGTGGGGAACACTAGCACGGCCCAGCTGCTGACGTCCCAACCACCATGTCATCTGATCTTGCTCCGACCAGATCTAGCCAACATGGTGGTTAAAAAATCCATGGCTGTGAGGAGGCACCCTGGGCCCCTGGCAGGGGGATGTCAGCACCTGGGGGGCTCCTGCTGGGAGATGCTGGGTGCTGTGGCAGGCAGCCTGTAGGCAAGACAGTAACACCCAGTCTACATTCACCCAAAAGGTGAACAGCACGGGCAAGAATGACAGCACAGCTCCCTCCTCACTCTGTCTCACAGCAAGACCACGCTCAAGACAGCAACGCATGGGTCATCTCTGGTCTCTACAGCCGGATCTCCAGTCTCTCGGGTGGCTACATCCTTTGGGACAGGGCACAGCACCAGCAGACTGGACCCTTCCCACTGTGGGGCCGAGGGCCACGTGGGCAGTCTCAATCTTAATTCTCATCCCCTGACCCCTCATGTTTCCCTCCAGGTCCCCGGCGCTGCCTTTCCACAGACACGCCGCCTCCCCAGGAGGGCCACCCCGCCAGCGAGGCGCGGGGCGGGAGGCGAGATGCTCCGAGTGCCGCCGCCACCACCACGCACTCGGCGGCGGCTGAGGCAGAAAGAGCCAGAACGAAGGCAGCCCCCCCTCCCCTTGCACCAGCTGCTACGCAGACGCCACATAACGCGGGAGGAGGCCGGGCAGCGCTACCCCGCCGGGCCGACTGACAGCCGGCAGCAGGACAGCGCCATCGGCCGCCCGCCCCCCCCTCCCCTCCCCTCGGACAGGCCGCGGCCACTCACACTGCTCCGCCTTGGTGGACATGCTGCCGCCCCGCTCTGCCCCTCAGCCGCCGAGAAGCGCCGGCGCCCAGCCGCAGTGAAGGCGGCGGCGACCGCTTCGCCTCAGCACCGGTGCCGCTGCCGCAGGGCTGCGGGCCGGGGAGCGGCGGGCGGGCGGGGCTGGGCGGGACCGCACTCTTAAAGGGGAAGCGCATCTGGCGGCAGGGGGCGGGGGCGGCTTCGGGGCGGGGGGGGCGGCTTCGCAAGGGAGGCCTCGCAAGGGGCGGGGCCGCCCCGCCCCGCCCCGCCCCGCCCCGCCCTGAAGCACGCGTGCGAGGCGGGGATGTTACCCGGCCGAAGCGCTGAGCTTGCCACAGCGCTAGGCCGGGAGCTGCAGGGCCGGAAGACCTTGATGAGACCCCCCGGGCCTCTGCGGTGCCCCCGGGGCTTCAAGGGTGTTTGGGACTGCTGAGGGGGCTGGTGGTGCGCAGGTCCCGGCCCTACGCCCTGTTCTGCGGGGAGTTGCAAGAGGGGGAGCAATGAGCTAGGCCGGGGATGTCAGCATTATTGTTAGTGGTTGTTCATGGGGCTGTGTCTGTGCACTCCGTTTTGTTCTTTGCTTGAAACAGGAATGTTATTCCCTCGAGTACTTCTCCTCCCCTCGACCCCCTGTGCTCCAGCTGTGTACCTCAGGAGGGCGCAGCCAGGTGCCTCTGGCCGGGTTTCCCCGCTTGTTTCCATACTGCGCCAAGCATCTCGGGACCCTCGTGTCTTCCCCGAGGAGACAAAGGCTGAGCTCAGCCCCGACTTCGTCCCCTCTCTGTCACCACATCCCAGCTACGGTTCCTGCCCCAGGTGCCCTCAGTGCAGGACGAAGGTGGGATGGAAAGACCAGTTGTGGTGGGAGTACTGTAATAACATAATTTGTTTGCTCCAGGAGAAATTATTTCACCAGCGTGTGCCCTGTCAGCTTCCCCAGCATCCTGACCTGGCCTTACCAGGTGTCA
This sequence comes from Gavia stellata, assembly GCF_030936135.1. NCBI lineage: Eukaryota > Metazoa > Chordata > Aves > Gaviiformes > Gaviidae > Gavia > Gavia stellata. The sequence goes on from NC_082600.1 coordinate 18,364,359, forward strand.
GAAATGAACGGCTAGCTATGAGTTTCTTCTCCAAAACTTTCCAAAACAGTTTTTCAGATATTCACACCTCTGAGAAAGGTATGTGGAAGCAGTAGTATTTCATCAGCCAGGGCATGGGAGCCTTGATGTTTATGGATAAAAAGCTCATTGCAACATACTTTCCTCAAAACACTGGGCTGCGTAAGATGAGTAGGCCTCCAACAGCCAAAGAGAACTGTGCTGTGGAGGTGGAGAAAAATAGGTATTTATTATTCATCATGCAAGGTAGTGCCTCCAAGTTACTGCTGCCCTGATTTGGGGACGATGCACATTCTGTGCCAGGAACTGCAGTGAAGGGGCAGATGCTGTTCACTGGCATTTAACAGGTTGGCTTTTTTCCTCAAAGCAATCTTCTAAAAATACTGCATGTGCGATGTTTTTTCAACACCACTTAATTAGGTCCAAAATAGAGCTCTTACTGCATTTCCTTGAGGTTATAGTTCTTTCCACACTCCCTGCTGCTTGCAAGCCCCAAAGAGAGAGCAGAGCCAACTTAAACCACCACCACTGACTAGTATGAACAAGCTGCCATGATTATAGTGGTACTGATCAGCAACTGAAAGGCATGAGTTAACTGGGAGAGGTGTCGCCTCCCATTTTCCTGAGCGGTACTTCAGAAAAGCAAAGAGCACTGACCCATTCCCATATGTGGTTTGCTCCTTCTTCTGTTGAGCTCGCTGCAAGATCATGTAGGTTGCTACCTGAACATCAAAGTTTTCTCTTTCACATTTAAACATTTAAGAGTAAACATTTAAGTTTATTCTTTTATTAAAAACTGATATGTGATATCAGATCCTACTGAAGTCAATGAGAGTTTTTCTATTGTTTTTATTTAATGAAGTGCCCAGGGAGGTCCTGTCGTGCTAACAAGTCCCGCTTCCCCCCACCCTAGGTCTCATAACATAGAATGTAAGTGATGAAAATACAGACGAATGGCTTTCAGACTTCATTGAAATAGACTGCTGAAGGCAGGTTTCATATTTAGCTTGAATTTCTGTCTGTTGATGCAACAAATCAATCTGAACTGCTTTATAGCTCATTACAGAACAATAGGGAACTCTCTGCACAGAGAGGAACTGAGCTCCCATAGGTATCCTTTAAAATATACCAAGTGTTCACATACCGCAGTGGTGAGCGTACTAAAAACACTCAGGATGATAAAGCAGGAATACACGGAGAAAATACAAATTCCATTTCCCATGTAAAATTTCTTCTTTGGTTTAAGTGCCTGAACATTGAAGCTATGCCTGCATTTACTGAACAAGGTCCTATACAGTTCAGCATGTAATTCAGGTATATGGAAAGCAATTTATTGCTCATGAGTCCTGCTGCATGCCTAAACAATGCCTAAGTCCCAAATAAATCCTGATACAAGTCATCTGTTATTTGGTCAAACGATTTGATAGATTTGCCCAGTTTGTTAATACAAATATAGAGATGTGTGCTTTAAATTGTGAACAAATGTCATAAAGGAGCAAATTCAGGAACGTGGCACTCTGGGAATTAATTTCTGAAGTCTCTGTGCTGAATGTAAGTCATCATTTCTCAGCAAGATCTTCATGAATTTGCCTAATAAAATGGGTACATTGCTCCACTGGAAACATTTTTAAGCAGCTAAGGTTTATGTCCATATGCTTTTTACCTCTGCATGCACTCAGTTTAGAGAACACATAAAAGCTGCAGGCATCTGAAAGTCCACAAGTCATTAATGCAAGAACATATTTTTAACAATAAATGAATGGGGAATGGAAAACTTATATACCAACTGATGAAAACCAAAAAGAACAAATGGTACTTTCCTGAGTTCATGAGTGGAAATTTCACAGAATCACTGAGGTTGAAAGTAACCTCTGGAGCTTGTCTGCTCCAACTTCCCTGCTCAAAGCAAGGTCAACTAAAGCAGATTGCTCTGGGCCATGTCCGGTCAGGTTTTGAATATCTGCAAGGATAGAGACCCCCACAACCTCTCTAAGCAACCTGTTCCAAGGTTTGACCATCCTCACAGTAGAAACGTTTTTTCTTATGTTTAAGTGGAATTTTCTGTATTTCACTTTGTGCTCATTACCTCTGGTCCTGTCACTGAGCGCCACTGAGAAAAGTCTGGCTCCATCTTCTCACTCCCTCCCCTCAGGTATTTATACACATAGACAAGACTCCCCTGAGCCTTTTCTCATTGAGGCTAAACAATCCCAGCTCTCTCAGCATCTCCTTATACAACAGATGCTCCAGTCTCTTCGTCATCTAGCCTCTCCCTTGACTTATTCCAGTATGTCCGTGTCTTTCTTGTACTGGTGAGCCCAGAATGAGACACAGCACTCCAGACGAGGTCTCACCAGTGCTGGGTAGAGGGAAATAATCACCTCCCTTGACTAGCTGGCCATGCTCTTCCAAATGCAGCCCAGGATCTTGTTGGCCTTCTTGCTACAAAGGCTCATTGCTGTCTCACAGTCAACTTGATGTCTTCCAGGACCCCCACATCTTTCTCTGCAGAGCTGCTTTCCAGCTAGTCAGTCCCTAGCCTGTACTGATGCTTAGGTTATTCCTTCTGAGGTGCAGGGCTTGAATTTTCATCTGTTGAACTTCATGAGACTCCTGTTGGCCCATTTCTCCAACCTCTCAAGATCCATCTAAATGGCAGCACAACCATCTGGTGTACCAACTGCTCCTCCCAGTTTTGTATCATCTGCATATTTGCAGAGGGTGTCCCGTCACCTGGATCACTGACAAAGACATGAAACGGTACTGGCGCAGTATTGACCCCTGCAGTACAGCACTAGTGACTGGTTTTCAGCTGGACTTTGTGCCACTGATCATAACCCTTTGAGCCTAGCAGTTTGTTTGGCCAGTTTTCAATTCACATCATTGTCAACTTATCTAGTCCATACTTTATCAGTTTGTCAATGCCGATGTTATGGGAAACAGGGATGAAAGTCTTGCTAAAGTAAAGATAAACATCCACTGCTCTCCCCTCATCCACCAAGCTAGTAATTTTGTTATGGAAGGCTATCAGGTTGGTCAGGCATGATTTTCCCTTTGTAAATCCACACTGACTACTCCCGGTCATCTTCTTGTCCTTAATGTGTTTAGAATTGGTTTCCAGGATTATTTGCTTCCCAGGGATCAAGGTGAGGCTAAATGGCCTAGAATTTCCTGGATCCTCCTGCTTGTCCTTGTTGAAACTAGGAGTGACATTTGCTTTCTTCTGTTTCTCAGGACTCTCTCCCAGTTGCCTTGGCCTTTTAAAAATAATCAAAAGCAGCCTTACAGTGACATTGGCCAACTCCCTCAACACCTGTGTGTGAATCCTATCATGTCCCACGGACTTGTGTATGTCTGGCTTTTTCATATGTTCCCTTACCTGATCATCCTCTACTGACATGTAAGTCTTCCTTGTTCCAGAATGTCCCACTGGCCTCAGGGGCCTGGGATTCCTGAAGGCAGATCCTACCAGAAAAGGCCAAAGTAAAGAAGACATTAACTACTTCAGCCTTTTTAATTTCATTCATCAGCAGGTCCCCTGCACCATTCAGCAATGGACCCACATTTTCCCTAGCATTCCTTTTGCTGCTGCTGTCCCCGTAGAAGCCTTTCTCATTGCTTTTCGTGTTCCCTCAACAGATTCAATTCCTGACGGGCCTTGCTTTTCCTAACACCATGCCTACACTCAGCCAGTGTTTCTGTGTTCCTCATAAGTCACCTGCTCCTGCTTTCACTTCTTGTATGCTTCATTTTTATGTTTGACTTTTGTCAGGATCACCATGTTCACCCACCTGCTTGACTTCCTCTATGTTAGGAGGAACCATTCTGGCGCTTGAAGGAGGTGATCCTTGAAAATCAGTCAGCTGGATGTCTGGATATTAAGGTGAAAAAGATATATACAAGAGTGCTATAAAATATACCTACCTTTTACAGAGGAATTAGTTATAAGCCACAGTCTCTGTTTCACTGACTGAAGAGACTTAATTCTCATATTTCCTTCTACTGTGGCTTTTGCAGGATAAGGTAGATAAGGGAAGAGATAGGAAGCATACTGTTTGTGTGCTTTGTGCTGGTTTTTAACTAAACTTTGTCTGCCATAACAGTGTGCACTGCAGTTACAACATAATTCAAGAATAAATTAATGAAATATACTGTAAGAAGAAAAGAAGTTGTCCAGAGCTGAACTCACTATTTATGTGACTTTTATTACTTTGAATTACATTTTATAGCATTCAGCTCTGAACAGAGACACAAAATCTGGTATTGTTTATTTGTTTTTAATCTCCAAGCATTAACAAATCTTCTTTTAGAAAGGTAATCCTTTCTGAAAAATACAAAATCCTAAGCTCTCCTACCTTGAATCATGTACAGAAAATTTCTTAAATTATTCATAAATTGAAGTGAATGTATGCATATATAAAAAATAAATCTGTCTATGTATCCATTTACAGGTATATATATGTATGCATTTGTATACACAGGTGTTCACCGTTACCAACTCTTGATGCATTCTCACGGTGTTTTCCTTTAAAAGCTCAGGTTCCAGTCAGGTAATTACATGAATCTGTATTTGAGTTTTAAATAAAAGGTAATTCTTGCCTGACACATTAAGACACTCAAATGCAATATAAACAATGTTTGAAACAAATGAGGATTTCAATGCCTAAATGAGAGGCAAAGACCTAAATGCTTTGTGAATTTTATCAAACAACACAATACAAAGACAGCCAACTTCCAATTTAATTTGTTTTAAGACAATGCCTCAATTTTTTGAAACTTGCTCACAATTTCTGGCAGGAGGTTATCATTAACTGCATTGCGATAAGGCTATTAAAACCCACAGTAGAGGTGGGGAAATGTTTGGAATGTCTCAAATTCTTGCTTTAATCACTACAGGCCTATCTGAATTGAAGGCTCTGCCATGAAATGAAGGAGGCAAGGGAGAGCAGAGTCTGCCTGATGAGCCAGCGGTAATGCCAATAAGAAAAAACAAACATGAGTCAACTGGAGCAGGAGCGGGCGAGCTGCTCTTGCACTAAGGGCTTTTCAACGTACGTGGTGCTCTCTGGGTGTTTGCCAGGCTAACCTAACCCTAACCAGCAAGGTGTTCAGTACAGGACTGGAGCCCCTGAACAGCTCCTGCGTAGGGACCGACCTCCTCCCTGTCAAATTCAAACAGCAGATGGAGTCCCTCAGGCTCAGACATGTGCATTTGAAAGCAATAGTTAGACCCCATTAAATTTAATTTGTCCCTAAATCTATGCTGTCTGTAAGCATTAATCTCATGAATGATGGTAAAATAGATAATCGCTCGAGGAAAAAGTCTATCTGGGATTAAACTGAACCATTCGGCTCAACTCAGATATGCTACAGCATGTATCCTGGTTGACACAGGATGATTTCTGGAGCTGTTCTTCAGGGCTCAGACACCTGGGTTAACCGGCATCAGCAAAGAGACAGTAAGCAGGAAAGGCACCTCTTCTTGATCACAGAAAATCATGTCTATGCACAAAAGTAACACAATATTACTGACAGCTTGTGTAGTCTTGTGCAGGAAAATAATTTCTTCTGAGGAGGAGATATCCAGTCTTAGCCTCTGTGCTGAGACTTAAAAATGTAAGGAAAACTTCCTATCCTGCCTTTGGTGTTACTATCGCACAGCAGTATCTACAGAAAAAAAATCAACCAGACCTCCTGCTGTGGGAGGACAGGAATGTAGCCATTCTGAGGAGAAAGGTGTAGAGTATAGTAGGATAGAAACTAGGGTAGGGTAGGGTAGGGTAGGGTAGGGTAGGGTAGAGAAGAGAAGAGAAGAGAAGAGAAGAGAAGAGAAGAGAAGAGAAGAGAAGAGAAGAGAGAAGAGAGAAGAGAAGAGAAGAGAAGAGAAGAGAAGAGAAGAGAAGAGAAGAGAAGAGAAGAGAAGAGAAGAGAAGAGAAGAGAAGAGAAGAGAAGAGAAGAGAAGAGAAAATATGTCGGCGTATTGTTGGCAGTCATGGTAGAAGTGATTGTGATGTGATCAGAACATTGGCTGAAGCCACCAACCCATATGCGTTATGCCGTCTGGCATGTGACAAATGCATTTCAGTCATCACTGGCTTGGGTTGATTTCAAGTGAGAGACTGAGCAATAAAGAGCTCTGGGTCTCATTGCCAGTACTGTGATCCCAACAAAGTAGCCAGCTTGTGATGTTAATATTTGTTCCTTCTCTCCCCAATTTAGAATAATTAAGACTTCAGGGGGGAAAAAAAAAAACATTATTAGGAAATACAGTGCTTATTTGGTTGTATTTACAAATCTATAATTTTATTCTTATTCTGACAATTACTTCAACTAACTCTGTGGATGTTAGCTTTATTATTACATTTGTCAGTACCTGTCACTGCAAAAAAAATCCCTGATTAATGCCCTCTATTTCTCTTCTAGAGTAATCTCATTAGGCTCTAAGTGAACAAAATACTTAATTTGTTGCCATAGCAGTGGAGTTTTGAGAAATAAATGGTGACCGGCATAGAGAACTAGCACAAACCTGATAAGCATGTACTAGGACTATTATAAAATCAGAGATTGGCTTTACTAGCTCTAAGAAGCACAGTATTTGTGACAGCTACCATGGCATGTTTGTGAAAATTAGCATCACCCTGACTGAATTAGATCTCCCCCCCAATAAGTTGAATTTTTTTCTTACCTTTAATCTCAGACTTGTGCAGAATTGACTATACCACCTACCTACATGGCTAAGGTAAAAGCACATTGTCATGTCAGTAATGCTTTAGGAATTAGAATGGCAAGTGTCAAAAAACTGCCTTCTTAAACCTATCACAGCATCATGACCCAAAGGCTAAGACATGAACAAGGAAGACAAGAAACGCAAAGCATAATTTTTATTTTGCTTTAGTATTTCTAACTGAAATAAAAATGTTTGGGAAAGGCCACTGCTGGGCAAAAACAGTGACAGAGAGCAAAAGAAGGCATGAGATTTTCCAGGAAGAAGATGAGGAGAAAGCATCCGACATTCAACGGTGCTAAGGTCCTTGGCGTTTTACTGCATGTGTACCACGTTTGTGACGCATGCCAGGGTGCAGGCCCTGGCTCAGGAACAACTAAGGTTGACTGACCTTCCTCATGTGCTTGAAGGCTACCTTCCTAGCAGCCAGTAAGCTAGCTAGTCTCTCCTCCAAATTGGTTTGCTCCACATAGGAGTCCAGGAGCTACATAAGATGAACTGACAGGTGGACTGTCAGACACTAGAGCCTTGGTATGAAACACAAAGTGAACTAAATTGACAGAACTGGGGCACTCTTAGAGCAGCCTGTAGGAAAGCTGCTGCACTTTACAAAGGAATGTGGATATTTTTCTCATATGCAGACGGTTACAAATTGTCAAGTGGATGTGTTGCCCTATCTGTATCAAATTTAAGCCTACTGACAATTGCTTAGTATTCACCAGCTACTTTTTGCAGACCCAGTGTGTGTATGGACCATAAGCTGAATACTACCGGGTCTCTTAAATTAAGCGTGAGCTCATCCAGAGCATCCATTCTTGAGAAGAGGCAATATAGTGGCTGAAAGGCACCACGGCCACTTCTCCTTCTACTTACTCAGAGCTATAATGAGTATTTTAGCATAAATATGTACTGCAGCACATAACTATAATCACAAACCATGTAAATATTCCGAAGTTTAATTCAGTACAAGACCTTTTGTCTTAGCTGGAATGGCTGTTACTTATGTTCCTATGGAAGGACAGGCTTCAGCCACTTACCCTTAGGCATAAATGTGTTACCTGTGCTACTACCTGTAGCCAGCTTAAAGCCAGCTTTAGCAGATCTGCAAGAAATGCAAACCATTGATGTAGATATACGATGAGAAACACAGCAGGGAACCTTCCTCCAACAGTCTGTTTCCATCTCCTCCTAACCTGCTGCCTGATCTCGGGCAGGTGCTTCATGTTTGGTACTTCCCATCTGTAGAATTACAGGAGGGTGGCTTTTGCCTCTCTTTGTAAAGGGCTCCACTGATGTCCACACGCAAAGCTCAGCACCGCTTGGGGAGCCCTGAGCTAGCAGGGAGCCCTGGCACTGTGGTACCCATTGGGCTGCAGGTAAGGTCGTTGCTGCTGAAATGCAGAACTCACCAACCGTTTTGACCAAATGGCTCTGGGAGCTGCAGGAAGCCTAAGGAAAAAACAGCTGGTGGAGCTGGAGCCCGGGGCACCGCTGGCTGCATTTATCAGCCCAGCCCTGGCTGAACTCTGGCTGGTTTAGGCCAGAAAATAAAAACTCTTGCTCTTGGTAAAGCTTATTAGCTCACTTATACCACACTGACAATAATAGAGGTGCCTGCAATGACCTGGCTTCCCTCCTTTCCGTCTTGGTTTTCTGTGCACCACGTTGCCCAGAGCTTCCAGTCTCAGAGTTAAAGATCCATTTGCAATCCATCAGTAAAGAGGGCTACATGAAAATGGCAGTAATTTAAAATACCTGTAAAATGTAATCCATATTACTTTTAGGAAGAAATGCTTGAAGTGGACTGGAAATCAGAAAAAAAAATATTTATGAAAACTACTTATATACTGCTTTAGGTAAGTAGTTTCTAAAAATTATCCCTGCTTCAATATAAACAACCCTATATATTTATATTGCCAGGTATTAAATCCCAGATTACTTTTTTACCACATTTCATCTAATGCAATTCTCAGTGCTTCACTCACATACCCCGACTATGCATTATAACCAGGCAATCTTACTATTCATTGCCACAATTTAAGAGGAGAAGTACAACAACTGAGATGTCATATCTTACTGATTTATTTAGTTATTGCTAGGTGAGAGAAGGATGACAAAATCAGATGCAGGACAAGCAGGCACACTGAAATGTTCAAGACAGTTTTTTACAAAAGATTCTGCAAAATAGCCTTACTGATTTCAGTGGATGCGCTCATGGTGTGCAGGAGCAGTTTCAGAGTACTTGCCCAGCTACACGTCAGTCACTGGCATGGGTTTTTCTCTGGATACCAGGAATGTAGGGACCTATCCAAAACTCATCAAAATCTGTGGGAAACTTTCCACATACATAACTGGGCTTTCGGATCAGGCTGTTCAATTCAGTGGCAAAGCTATAGTTTCTTTGAAAAAATAGACAAGTATCATTTTCTTTAAACAGTCAGGATGCATCCATTCTCACTCTGAAAACTGTGATTAAAAGACTGAAGGGAACTCAGACAATTTATTTGAAAATCATACTTCAGAAGTACAGCAAGAATGTATGCTTTTACACATTCGCAGCCCTACTTTCAGAATCTGTTTTGATATTAGACATTACAAATGACTTAATGGAATTATAAATCATATTCTACTAATACTTAAGCATCACACAAGGTTAATATTCTGTACTTTTTTGCAAGACAGACATGAAATCTTTAAAAGACATTCCTTTATAACACATGTAACATGGCATAACAAGTATTATGTATTGTACTTATTTCATATATACTCTAGACTTCAAAGTATTTATCATAGCATTCATAATAAATAGCAACCATGGGAAAATCTCTCAGATGTCACAAATTTTAATCTAAAAATTGAAAATAAATTGAATTATCTGACAATCATGACCTGCAGAAAAACATTTATTCTGGTGGAAGAGTAGATTGGGTGGGGGAACACACCAAAAGAACACATGTAAAGATTAAAGATAAACTTTCAAGAAAATAATCTTAAACTCTCAGTGTTTTTGTCTGAGATGAGTATAAATGAAAGTACTATAAAAATATTTTTTCTGTATTTTCTCCTATTTATTTAGTTTAAAGTTTTGATGGTACCTGTGTGAGCTGGCACAGGCAGGACCCAGGAAAAACCACAAAACCACAGATGAAATGCAGAGTAAATTAATTTTCATTACCCTGCCAACTGGGGGTTCCCCGAAGCAGCACCCAGGCAGAGGCAGACAAGCGGGAATGCAGGCACTGCGGAGCTCTGTCCATGCTAGAGGATCACTGAACCTGCTGTTTGCGCCTGTATTTCAGGGATTCGCGCAGGCATAATTTATAACTGTGCTTTGATCTTTCCCACAGCAGGGCAGGAATCTCAAGCATGTTCGAAAGGGTGCCTCTAAGTCTATGTTATCTAAACATACATGTTCTACTTGTCCAACACACAAGGCCAAACAACAATTAGTATGATATATGTGTTTTTCAACACCCGAGCTGCAAGTCACTTGAGTGTGTTTCCAATCCTTCTCGCCAATCTTCTGTTATTTTCCCACAGTACCTGATGACAGATTCAGAGTGGTCCATGCAGACCGGTCCAACTGCAGCAGATGATGGAAGAGTAGACCTACCACTATTTTGCGTTGCTACACCATTTTATATCTGGGTCCAGTTCTACAATAGCTGCAAAAGCTTTCTGACCTGGGACCTGCCCCACAGGACTGATCATAGTGTGTGAACGGGGACATTAGTTAGCCATATTCTCTATCAGGACTTTTGTGTTTTTTTCATATGGAAGCAATGTGACATACATAAAACCTGAACTCATTTTTCAATCATTTTATTTTAAACTGGCCCTCAAGCCACTGTGTTCTCTTTTTCAAGAGAGTCCAAGTTAGGAGTATTACAGTTTATTGCAGCCTTCAAATCTTAATTTTGAAGGAATGTTTTCTATTTCTTTTTATAGCTTGGAAGGTGGCACAGGAACCATCCAGCCGGTCCAAGAACTGCCAGTGAAAATGCTGAGAATCCAATTATTGTCTCCTAAATTAAAGGAAGTAAGGTTAAATAAAACCAAACAAACTGGAATGCGCCCAGGGTAAGCAGTCTATTGCCAACCAAAGTACGTGATATTATTGAACTTCTGCACCTATAATCCCAGACACGTGACAGATTCTAAAGGAAAAATAATCTACAGAGGATTATTTTACATGTTTGGACTAGAAGCACTAGTAACCCATGGCAGTTGGAAAAAAATTATCTTCATCCATGCCACGCACAAACATGCTTATATAAGACACATTTAAAAGCATAAAAGAGCTATTAAAAGAGATGGCAAATTTCTTATTTTCCTACAGATTCAGTACATTTTGTGCCCATTTCTTGAGCTTTTTATGAATAAAATCTTTCTAGAAACAGTATTATTTGCTTAATAATTACAGTAGTGCAGCTCACCACTAATCATATACAAGAGCTTTGGGTATCTACTAACAGTGGGAGTTGATATAATAGGAGAGAGAGTTGCTGCTAAAATTTATTTATAAGTAAGTCTTCTATAGTCACGTATTAGAGTACTTGTGCTGGGGACTATAATCAAAGCTGATAAAAGGGCACCCCACAGAAATGGGATTTTGTGACTCCATGTCTCTGTAGGATGCTGTGACAGCATTCCCTTCCTCTCAGGAACAAACTTGCCATCTAGGAGGTGGGAGGAGAGGAACTTCTGTGAGGACTGGAGGGGAGCTCCTGGGGAGACCTGGCTTCTGGCTGGGGTGAAGAAAACCTATATTGTCTGTATGGAAGAGAACAGTGAGAGGAAGCTCTTCTGAGAAGACTGGGACTCACACCCAAGCTCTGGGTGAGGAAAGGAAAAGTGAGGACACAAAGACAGAACTCACCACCAGTCCCACTTTTTCCTTGGGTGGGGAGCTGTGGATGCAGCGGCTGCTCCAACTGGCAGATCTGAAGCAGAAGAGTCGGGATCCGTGGTGCATTATAGGACCCATCGTTTTATCCCAGTGAGGGGAGAGCACAGCTGGGGTATCCTGACCAGCCAGTAACTACTGCTGCCAGGAGTTTCCCAGTCCTTTGCTATTTTCTATTGCTCAAAGCCTGTAGGACGCTGAATTCTTTTCAAGGAAGGCAAGGAGTCCTTCTGCTTGACAGTCAAGTCCCTTCATTTTTAAGGTGGGTGCAAAAAGCACCAACACAAACCAAACTATACTGGGTAGCTGCTGTCCTTGGGTCAGCACCAGCGGGAGTGTGTGTATGTGCCTGCTCTCTGGGAAAGGAGCTCCTTGGGATGATGCAGCCACCTCCCATGGGCTCACTGAGTTACGCTGCTGAGCCCAGCAGATGGGAGGAGTCTGTCTCTGCTGATGATGCTGTGAGGCAAAATGGAGAAAACTGTCCTCCCATCTACAAGAGAGAACCTTAACAGTCTTTTTTTCCCTATATTCATATGCACGTGCTTCTCCACACAAATTATTTGCACCCCCAATTACACACACTGAAACTCCCGTTGGCCCACGCTTGCAGTTCACTTACCACCTTCATCCAAAAAATGATCTGACCCATAAATGACCAGTACCTCAAATGAAATACTTCCCTGTCCCCCCACTACAGAGAATATCTTCTTCTTCCACATTCTACCCAAAACATCGCTAATCCAGGTCTACAAAGAAGCTGTGAAGAAGCCTGCTGGGAGAGCAGCCGCCCACAGCAGGGAAACGTCAAACAACCTGCCTGGGTCCAGCATCAAAGCAGAATGTGTGACAGGGTAAAAGACAAAGGCAGAAACATGTTATCAGCATTTCTGGTAGGAGATTATTTAAAAACAGAAGTAGCTGTGCAGGCACAGGGAGGGATGTGTCCACTCCTCTGCATGCAGAGCTGGATGGATGCTGGAGAGCTACGGTGCCTTGGCGCTAAGCCCAAGCGTAGGAGCTATTAGCCCAGGACCAGCACCATGCTAATTAAGCAATTCAGCTTGCAAACCGGGGCTGGTTTATAGCTAGTCAGCTTTCGCCAACAGCAATCAGACATCTGACAGTCTATGCACATCTGTATAAACTGTGTTACTTCTGCACTCGGAGGTTAAGAGGCAAGGAAGTAAATAATCCTCCCCCCAGCTACAGACTGTGCCATTTCCAGTATGAACATTTTTGATAGATGAAATCTGTGGTTTTTACATGCAGATATGAAGATTTTCACCCAGCTGCAGTAAACATGCAAATTACTAGATTCCATACTCATTTCTAAATACATTTTATTCATTACTTCCATGCTTTCTCCTGCCTTTAATTACCAACGCCTGAAGCAGACAACTATGGCATCCCCCTCTAGGCTTCTCATCAGAGTACCTCCTCGAAGCTCACTTCAAGACAGCCTGCAACGCGGTGGTGGTGGTGAGAGCCTCAGCTTGAGGTTTTTTGGCAATGTGCAGAATATGTTAACAAAGTGTGAAGAGCAAGGAGTTAGCAGTCTACACAAACAAACAATAGTGGATCAGGGATTAAACCCACACATCTGGCATGTATTTTACTGTGGTTTTGTTATCTCAGTAAATGTACTTGCTCAATTTTATGGAGGAAGAGACAAGTTTTTTTCCTCTAAATCCTCCCCAAACACTAAACATCCTACCTGTCCATAACAAATACAGAATTTGGCCAGAAATAAATATGTCTGAGAGGTGTGTCTAAAGTAACTGGAGAGCAAAAGACTGATTTGCATTCATCAGCTGTGGCAATAGCAACTAAGCAGGCAGTAGATAACCCTAAGGAACCAAACTTCCTGAGACAGACCCTCTAACGCCAAGAGATTGTCCTAGATATGTGAAATATGATATTTTCAAATAACAGTTTTCAAGTTCTACTACTTGTTTTCAGGTACTTAGCTTTTGGGTTTCATGCTTTCTACATGAATTTTTTTTTCTCTACAGCTGTGAGGATTGGAAACTTCATAAAGTTATACTCAGATTCTCCTTTCATCTTCCAGCTATCTCCTGCACAGACCTCACTAGCATTAATTCTTGCATTAAAATGAAATCAAACACTGTCCTACAATAGCAACAGTGGCTGTTATAAATCTTACCAGGCTTAGCAATTATTTTCCAGCTTTCTGCACATTCACTAGAAAATGAGACATAATCCTATTTTTCTAGCAAACCTTCCAACGACTCAGCTGTAAAGTCCAAACCACTCTTCCCCATTACCATAGGCCTCTGCTCACAATAGCGCTGCATCCTGGCATTTACAGCCAGTCTATGTATTTTCACATACCAGTGAACAGTATTCGTCAAAGTCCACCCAAAAAGGCTCAGCTGTTCTGGACTTGGCACTGGCCCTTTTGCTCTGCACTCAGTCTGTGTCTCATTTAGTGCCTGGGGATGCTCAGCCTGCTCCAGCCTCACCTATACTTGCATTGCCAGCCCTCCGGACACGACTTATACACCGCTTGTGAACACTAGGAGTTTTCTCACATTAAATTTAGATTTGAAAAGCCTTTTGCTGTTCCTAGGTTTGTTATTGGTCCCTTCACGGTGGCAGGAGGATTTCAAAGCTCTCCTGGCACAGTTTATCCAGCAGCTTTCTTCTTCTCTGGAGCCTTAAAAATACATTCTGTATTTTTCCCAATATTTCTGATCCCACAGGATTGTTCCTTGCTCTTTCTCTCTTTCAGAGCCCTGCTTTTAAGAGTATTTGCTCTTTAGACTGCTACCACTGGAATAATTTATTTTTGAGTTGCTGACGTCCCTTCTCATATGTTCATTAGCTAGTACCATTTCCTCACATCAGCTGAGAGGGCAGATTCTCTAGCCACTGCTATAGTGATACAGGTTATAACATCCCCACCAGTGGCAGAGCAAAGCGCTTTCAATTAACTTACACAGAGACAGCACTGACCCTCTGATGTTGTAGTTCATTTTCTCCCTCATGTGCTCCTGGGGGAAGATTGTAGATAACAGCGTAAGGCTGTTGCAGCAGTTTTATTTCAGCGTGAGGCCACTTGTTTATTTTATTTAAAAAGTAGAAGCGAATGTGCAGGAAGTTAATGCTGGGCCATATTTTCCATGGTACTCGGTTTCAGAATATCACTTGAGGAAACCAAGCCTGCTGCACAGAGAATCATTAACCCTCCCTGGACATAGACATTGAAATCTTTATTTTAAAGAGAATGGAACATACAGAAGTATGACACATGTTGAAAATTCTCTGAAAATTATCACTCATTATCACTAACCTACAGATCTGCAGTTTTTTCAGCCTTGATAAAATGACTCCAATGACATAATTGGAGAGAGAACTTTTAACCACTCTTTTTTTTTTTTTTTTTCTGGTCTATCCCACAAATAAAACCCTTGATGTTATCTTTGAAAGACTATTTCTGACTGTCTTTGCTTTTTCACAGAGGAAAACATTTCAGTTGGAGTGAACTAGTTTCTGAACTATCACTGTGATAAAAGATTAAAGATGCATCAAGATACAGAGGAATTCAAAACAGGAGTCTTACAGCAATGTAAATTTAGGACAGTTGTACTGGTGGTGCTATTTAACCAGTAGAACCTGGCTCTCTTCAAGCCACAGCCTGGGCTTTTTGTATCTTTACAGTGCAAACGCTGCCACCTGGGGACTGCAGAGCTGAGCCCCACTCCGATTTTAAAGTGGAAAAGCTCATTAACTTCAGCAAAGTTGCTCCTGATTTACTAGAGTAGATGAGAGAAAGGAACCAAACGCTGTAATCAGATGCTGCATGTTTATATTCCAGAATACGTGTTGCTCAAGACCATTGCCAAAGCAGGCTTACTAACACTCAAGTCATCATTGCAATTTGAATAAATAAACCATTTACAAGTCAACTATAGACATCCTTTTGCCTTGAGCATTTTCCCAGGCTTTGATATGGTACAGGTTGTTTCTGTGCAGAAGAAAAATTGAAGGCACGTACTGCCTCTCAACTTCAGTCTGCAGTGAATTCATCCCCCAGACTTTATTGAGGTATCTAAGTTAGGAGCATGGACACCATAGATTCCTTCTATCGTTGTTTTTGATTTCTTCATTGTATAGATCTTCCCTTCCTACCAATGTGCACCTAAGATCT
The DNA here is from genome assembly GCF_030936135.1 of Gavia stellata. NCBI lineage: Eukaryota > Metazoa > Chordata > Aves > Gaviiformes > Gaviidae > Gavia > Gavia stellata. The sequence goes on from NC_082600.1 coordinate 18,380,182, forward strand.
GAATCTACCCTGCAGATGCCTTTCTTCCTCTACTGACTTTAAGAGCGACTCTGCTCCTAACTAAGATACCTTTGTTAAGTACTGTTGTTTGATGGGATGAATCTATGCCTGACTGCTGCCAGGCTCAGAAAATCAACAAGGCTTTCACGGTTGATGTGGGCTCTCTGCATGAACCTAGAAATGTCCCTACTAATACAGGAAAACTGGTATTTCTAATTATTTATTCATTTACCAGAAAGAAAGGCTGGTGCATTATATTACTGCAAGTATTGCTTCAACATTTAATAAGCTTGCTCCGCACGGTGTGTATACCCAAGGAGAAAATACGTCCTTGATTTTTGTCAGTGTATTACCCTAAGAACAACACATATAATATCGATGACATAAGAAAACAATGGATCTAATTGCAAAGACTTATAAATACTCAGGAGGAATACAAGCAAAGAAGAAGAAAGGAGAGAGAGGAGAGCAGTGAGGAAAGTTGTGAGGGATCTTTTGATCAGAGCCTGCTGCTTCAGTCCCTATTCTCTTTTAGAAATGTCATTAATGGCAAATGGAGAAGTCAGTCTCTATCAGTGTCTCTCAGAGATCACTGTTAGAGGTTCCGCTTGGGCACTCAGATACTGCAGAAACTGGGAAGCTGCCCTTGCAATGATTCAGAGCCCGACTGCCAATTTGTGTAAGAGTTTAGGATGAGTCCACATCCAATTGTCAGAAACTCATTTTCCATCCCAAATTGTATTTATGACATATAAAGCCTGAAGAGCAACTAGACTCAGCCTTCTCGCTGCGAGATTGTACAAAGGGAGAAGGAAGTGAATGATTCAGTTTATCATAATATGGAAAGAAAAACCCTTTTGATTTCCTGCCTGAACAGAGCATGTAAGAGAGAATGGAGAGGAAGTCAGGCATGAGGGAACCTCCCTCATGGACAAGTTAAGGGCAATAAAATGTTCATGTGCTTTGGTCAAGAGCACAGCACTTCAAAAAGGGTGACATGCTTGTAGGTTGTGAATGACTGCGCTAACAAGCAAAATTCCACAAAATGGGATTTAATTAACAGGGGCCTGATCTCTCCTCCTGAATCTAGGTAAGTCTCTCCCATGACACTAGAGGACCCGGAGGAGGTTGGTACACTGGTGCCCAAACCTTATTAAGAAGGGTACCAGGTGATGTTTTGTCATTTACTTCAGGCTCACAACAATAGCAAAGATAAATGGGTTGAGAAAAAAATCCCATAATATATGAATGCATCGATCTATGTTGGAATGAAGCATATTCAAAAGCACAAAGCGTATTAAACAATATTAAATCTTCTGTTGCTATTTTAATACATACCATGCTTTTAATTTAATTTCTTCTGGGTTTTTATCATGTCTTTATTTGTTTTAAAATCATAAGGTAATTTTTTTGTGCATGCTATTTTGCTTTGCATGTAATTTAAATCTCTGGGCAGCTTTTGGTCTTCAAGACCCATTTCACACTGTAGATGGCACTAAATCATTGCACAATACAAAGTAGATTCATATTTACTTACATCTTGATGGATATACAGTGACTTTGCTCTGGTTTTGTTCTCCTGAAGGATAAGATTTTTACCCACCTAAGTAAGTAGCATGAAAAACAACTTAAAACTTGCTTGCAACCTGAGACAAAATATATTCTCTGCTATGCTTCTGACTGTTGCATACAGTATATAACATTTTTCTTCTGTAAACTCAAACGATACAGTGAACTGGTGGAAGAGCTGGAATACAGAGATTACTTGATGTGACTCTCAGCTAGGATTTCTCCAGCTCTCCTGGCACAGCCTAATGCCAGCCAAGTCCCAGTTCAAAGTCTGAAACTCTGAATGGTACAGTGCTGTAAGACCGTTCTCGGACATGCTGGGGGCCTGGCAGGCAGTCTAACCAACCGGAGAGTTAATGTGTCTCCTTGGGCAGTGCAGGGGTAATAGCAAAGGATGCTGCTTTCTGTTTCTGGCCACAGCTGTTTCAGTATAAAGCAATTGCTTTCGAGAAAGGCTGAGCATTTTGCCAAGTTCTTTCAATAGATATTTCTGTAGATAGTAAGGACCCAAACTGGCTGCTGCCTTTATTTGCAATCACAAAAATAATCAATATATTGCTAACATTGGTAGAAGCAATGACATGGTGAATTTCTCTGAAAACTATTCTACTTTCATAAAGGGCCTTTATTTCAATTTGAGAATTTATCCTACATCCACCAGTCAGTGATAATGTTCCTGACAGTTTTAGTGGGACGAGATGAGCTTTTTGCCCCTTTACTTGAGACACCAAAATTTCAAAACTTTACCTTTAACAATATTTGAATTTTCCCTTCTGTTTAAATGAAGATGAGACTCCTCCATTTTTCTGCAGAGAGCAGTAAGAGAGCTAAGTACTATTTATATTTTTCCCTTGGAATCTAATAAATAAACAAATGATAATCTAGAGTCCCAGCTGGTATGAGCTGGCACTGTACAACTGAAGAAAGTGGCACTGGGCCAACCCAGATAGAGGGAGGAGACAGCTTATGGTATGATTGTTCAATACATTGTATTTTGGACAAGACACAAAACTGATCCCAATGGCTGGTAGTCATTAGCTGGAGGCATTCTTGCAAAAGCAAGCAAGTCTTAGTACCCTGATTCGTCCAATTTGGATAAATGCAGTGTGCCTACTTTTAAAATCACTGCACTTATTGTTCTTTTTTCATCAGATTCCAAGAACACATAACCTTTTGGCTTTTTCTTCTGTTGTGGGTAGGCATCACAAAGTAATTGCCATGTTCAGCTCCGGAGGACGATGTAATCCTGGGGCCCAGTCCAGAGCCAGGTCATTTGTTTCAGTGGGTGGTCTTTGACATCTTTATCTTCTGTCTGCAACGCTTATTTTTATGTCCGAAGTTTGCTCACAGAGAATTACAGACTGAAAGTGAATTCTGCCTGTAGGAATCTAAGGGCATGTCTCTGGTGTGCAGAAAAGAAATGCAGACATTCCTGAGCTGGTAGAGATGATGTTAGCTCTGGAAATGCCCAACAACTTGCTAAATATCTGTACTACTCTTGGAGTCAGGTTAATAACCCCAAGCAGTGATGTGTGGATGTAACAGCTCAGCTGTACTAGCTCCGTTGCTCTGAGAATACTTTTGCTCACAGTGTCTAATCCTGGGTTGGTGTCTCCAGAGCACAGGTTTAATTCAGCAGGGTATGGACTGCCAATAGATGTTATGCCACAAGATTATATGCTATCCATATATCTATATACAAACCACTGCATGAGCTACACTATAGTCTAACCGGGCCAAATAAAACAACTCTTTAGAATGTGAAGTACACAGAGAATCAGACACCAAGGGGGAAAATTATCAGGATCTGACATCAATTCATATTTGTTCTCCAATAGCATAAAAGGAATTGGTGGAGTCACTGTCCCAACAAAGACTCAGAGGCCTGTCTTTACCCTGAGACACCACTTTCACGAGCAGCTTCTGCTTTCACATCTGCAGGCAGCTGCAAAGGTCTACAGAAGCAAAGCTGGTCTTACCAAGGTAACACCTGCTAGCACATCAGGCTCCTTTATTTTTAAAGGGCAGAGCTTGAGCCAAAAAAAATGTACATGTGGTGGGAAAAGCGAGGGGTAAACAAGGCAAATGCCATATGCAGCACAGCAAGTGGCAGCAGCATACCATTGCTCGTAAGATTTATAGCAGAAGTTAATTTTAAGGAGGGATTTGAAAAAAGCCTTTTGCACAGATCTCCTCCCATGTACATGAGATGGCCTGAGGCAGAGGATGAAAGTGCTTGGGAGAAAACAAAGATCAGTGTGCAATGAATGTTAACTTCAAAGGCAAAAAGGGAGGCAGAGTCAAAAGCTTGAAACATAAGCAAAACCAGACTTTCAACAAATTGTTGATTCAAACCACTATGATGTTCTATCCATTTCAGTTTACTGCATTCAGGGTTGACTTTATCTGTTAAGATCTGCACCTATACTCTGCATCCACAGACCCTTGAATCGTTAGATATAGACATAGAACTACATCTGACACAGCTTAAACCTACTTCTATTTAAAAGGCACTTCCAAGGCAACCATCTCATTCAGGTAATTGCTGTAACTCCTTCTGTTAGCTTGAATGCTTGGCATGGGATATATGCATACTACACGTTCTATATATATGGTGGGCCAGTGCAGCAAATTCTAATCCTCGGTTGTGATGACCTAGGAAGACAGTCCCTCATCCCCAGCAGTTATCCCATGAAAATAATAGGAACCCACTACAGTGTATAACAGTTCATACATGACCTCCTCAGATCTTACCTTCATATTTAAAAGACTCATCAGAATCTGAGTGTCAATATTTGTGTGATTTCCCATCCACTTTTCCTCCTTTTTCTCTCCTAAGAGGAAACTTTGCTAACACACTTAATATCATCTAGGATCTCAGTGTAGGAGTCATAGGTTTTCATTAGCTGTTACTTATTAACCAAAACCTGTTAATAACATCTCATTTATCCTTGAAACGCTTTGTGGCTCAGTGTAGAATTGCAGATCTCCCTGGCACTATCAACACTACTACTGTCATGAGGCAAAACATGGGTCAGTCCCAGCTGTGGTACAGCCAATGCTCGTCTCTCATGCATCTCTCAGTCAGAGACCTTCTAAGGCAAAAAGTCCTCAGTCAATGCTTCATAGCTTCCTGCGTAGTGTGAGAGTACCTCAGGACAGGAGCTTCAAATTAACTTATTTTGCTTCTCAAACCCTTTATTAAGGTCAGCTTGCAAAGAAAGCTGGCCAGCTGTAGTAGTCTACAGAAGCATCAGCAGCTGGGGGTGAATAAGCTGCTCTTCTAAGAAGTCAGCTGCTTTTGAAGGCAAAGAGCCAGAGTCCAGGCAGCAAGCAAGGACTTAGCACTGAGGGTGAAGGAAGGAAAGCCACATTCCCCAAAAGACCTAAGACACACAACATCCGTGGAGGAAACAAAAAGTGGCACCAACCTTTCCTGAACTGGGCAGATCCACACAATACTCTGTCCTGCTGTTCCAAGAAAAGTGCATTCAAAATCCTGGAAAGAGATGAGGAAGCCCTGCCAATTCACTGATTATTTCCTCATGCTCTTCATCTATGTGAGTGCCAAGGATACTGCTAGGAGAGAGCCTGAAGGGATCAGAAGCAACTGCAAGGTGCAAAGAGCGAGGGTGAGGCAGCAGGGGATTCAGCTTGTACTCTTTTTTCTTCCTCCAGTTATGAACTAAGGCCAAGAAAGTGAGAGACACATCTTGGAAATGAGCATTTGTCTGCATCAATGGTAGCAGCAGAAGGACCTGGATTCTCTGAAACACTGTTCTACAAATTACTGGGTAGATGTTCAGTCCACCTTGTCAAGAAAGGGGGATGATATCTTTGCTTTGTGTTCATAAGGGCCATAAGGATGTCATGAAGGGCAGTGAGTCAATTCCCTGAACATCTCAATTACCTGCATATTAATGCAAGAAACAGGAAATAAACAAGAAATGCTGGGAATCTTAAACGCAATAAACCAGTTGCAACTGAATTTGCACAACCGAGAGTGGGGTAATCCATGTTAAAGTAATATTAACATATGGATAATGATAAAGAAGGAAATGCACAAGGATGGTGTCACAGGGACACTAAATAGGGCAGATCATGCAGACAAGGCTGTTTGAGAGCAGCTAGCAGAATCAGCCAAAGCTCCAGATTTGGAAATAATGGAGACTTTGCCATCTGCACATATATTAGGCAAAAAACGATACAGAACAGATTGTCCAGCAAACTCTTGGAAGGCATTGGTGATGTGTTTACTCAAAATACAGCTAGAAGGGAACTCACTTTCTGTTTCATTGCAAGCAGTAGGGAGGAACTGGTTTAGAAAGTAGAGAGGAAAGGTAGCTGAGACTATGAAGTAACAGCATTCCTCATTTTCATGAAAAAAGTGAGGAAGAACAGCAAAATAAAGATCATGAACTCTGCTTTCTATGAAAGTTTCTACGAAACTCACAGATCCTAAGGAAAATATGCCCAAGGGGAAAAGGAGAGTCAGAAAATTCGTACTTCCTTAGAAAAACATCAATGGCACAGTTGCAGGGTAACCCAAAGTGAAGAAAGAACAGGAGATGTGTGTAACAAGAAGCAACTTGTCTCAATCACAGGCAATTCAGCATAAGCAAGGAGAAATTTAGACAAATAACAAAGAACAGAATATTCTGCACCCAGGATAACTAACAGCACAAAACACAAGAAGATAAAAAATTGGCTTACTTAATCATTTTGCAGAAGACAATGTCAGAGATGCACTAAATGACATATTAAACCTGGGTCAGCATTACACTGCTGGAGAAAAAGGTGCTTCGAATGGGAGATACACACAAAAGCATCGTCTGTGAAGTATTTGAAGGAGTCCCCTACAGCACATGCTACTGGTAAAACCTGTGCTGCAATTTGGCTTCCAGTTTGGGACCTGTACTTCAAGAAAAATGTGAACTAATCACAAGCACAACAAAGAAGTGTGAGGAGAATGATAAAGAACTACAAAACACATCCTCAGGAAAACACTGAAGAAATTGGAATTGTTTAGTCTAAAAGAGAAGTGGGGGAGAAGGTAACTGTCTTCCAGACTTGTCCTATAAAAGTAGTTGCAAAGACTAAGAGAATAATCTGTTCCCTGTGTCTCCTGTTGACAGGACAAAAAATAGTGAACTTAACTTGCAGTAAGGGAGATTTACATTTGACACTAGGAAAGTTTTGCGGATTAAAAGCAATCCTTTACGATGCTCAGCTTTCTTCAGGGAGGTTAGGAGATCTCCATCACGTTGACTGATTCTTTCTAGGTTGCCTCTCCCTCTGACTGCTGGCTACTCTGCCTGTTGCTCTCACTTGGCACTCAGAAAACTTCCACCATCTGAAGGTGTTGTTAGCATTGCTCTTTCACTGACAATGACTGATTGCTTCAATTTGTTTCTAACCCTACCTCTTTCAGAAATCAGACTCACTCAGTCTTGTCCAGACACTACTCAGCTTGACAACACCTTCATCATCCAGGTTTCTTTATTAAGGCAGTAGAGCAAGTAGCAGTAATAACTTCGTAAGATTCGTCCACCATGGATCAAGCAACATCTCAGGAGGATTACCAGTTCAGCAACTTGAATACAAAGAACAGGCCTTATATGCATGTCATCAGTTCTTGTACCACGTATTCTCCCTCTGATCATCTACTATGAACTTTCTAAGATGAACTTCCTAATCAGTTAGTTAGTTATTTTATCCATACATTAAGCACATAGAAAAATTCCAGTCGGTGCTACGAATTCAGCTGACACTATGTAACTTCAAAAGCTGTATCTAGGTTCCAACTGATAACTATTTTTAACATCAATAACTGCACTTTATGACATCCAGATCCAACTGGGTCATAGCAGAGTCTAACCAGATAGATAATGTATAGGATGGACCAGTTCTGGGTATAAATCAGGGATGTACATTAAAAAAAATTTGTTGTCCATATGTTGACCTTTGCACAGCATGCTGCAGAACTTGGAAGGTGCAGATGGCATGAGGCAAGAAATTCCAGGAAGAGAAAGGACTGTCTCATAGCTAAGTGCTCTCCTGGGAATCTTGCCTCTGCCAAAGAATTACAATGTAATAACCAGCTGATCACTTAAACTTTTCCTAAATTGTGGTTAGCTGTTTGCTCTTCATGTTCTGACTGCTTGACTTGAAATCATGGTACCAACTTTGCAAAAGGGCAGACTCACAGCTGCAACTGAACTGAACGGGAAACATGCACTGAACACAGCAAGTGCTACAGTACTGGTAAGTACCCGTAAGAGCACGTGTACCTTAACTGAGCCCCCACAATGAGCAGATTCTCCACCTGAATAATTCTGTGCCTCACATTGTAATCTATAGAATGGATATAATAACTGTTTTTTGAAAATTCATTAGTGTTTTCGAAGCATTCAGATGCCACAGAAAGGGCATTAGGAAGTTAATAACTCTGCATCTAAAGGAGAGGTTGAAGTGTGCAGCAAACTAGGCATAGTGCCATACTGAACTGTGAGGAGAGATCAATATATTGAGTAACTGCTCACTCAGCGACCATCTTACATTGTGCACATTGCTCACAGAAATGGGTCCTGTGGAAAAAAAGGGAGAATTTGATAAAGTACTAAGTGGTAGGAAAAGACCAGCAGTGCAGGTATCAGCAGCCAAAGCAAGCAACTGTCATCATCAGCAGTGGTTTGGTTTTGGCATCTTTCTCTACACTGACAAATTACAAAGAGCATTTACCAAAGAATGCAGCCACAGGGCTGGTGATTATACCCTCACCAAAAGCATCAGTGCATAGTCCCATCGGTAAAAACAAACAAACTGTACACATAACAAAACCCTTTTAAGGACCCAACTAAAGGTTAATCCAAATGACATTTGATGTACAAGGAAGTAATATTCCTTTTAGGATATGCCTTGGTGATCAGAGTGAGAGATTTTCCCTGTGCATGGGCACAAGTTAGCTACGTAAAGGTCACACAAGCGAAACAATTAATTTTGTGTGCTTACGTTTGCGATCTTATTTGTGTCTCCCAAAGTAAGTTTGTCTAAATGTAATGGCCATGGGCTGCCCAGCATTGTCAGTCCACGGACTTCACAGGTAGTTAGTTTCGTAAGGTTTAACCTTCTGGCACAGATCACCACCAACCTTGTCTTCATTTCTTGATGTGCAGGGCTGTCCCACAAACAGATGTCTGTCCCCAGGCCTCCCCACCTTAACGTGGGAGTCTGATGTCACTTCTTTTCCTCATGCTTCTTCAAAGGCCTCTGATGTACCGGTATGTTCTGTGACCTGCCCCGGGCAGGGCCTGTTTAACACCTCCTTCAAGGTAATAGGTTGCACTTTGTTCCTGCTGGATGCAACTATTTCATCACATTCGCCAGGCTTCCCAGAAGCGCAGGGTGGCTGTGTGCCCCTTAGTTTTCCCCTACATGTGCTGATGGGGAATTCGCTTCATCACAGAACAGGCAGAGATCCCATAGCAGCTACTTAGTGGCAGTCCCCATCATAGCTGCCTCAGGGCAGCCTCCTTCTCTCCTGCCAGCAGCAAACAAAATCCTCTACCCTCACCTCCCTTCCTCTGCTGTCTTGCCAGAACACAGGGCTTTCCTCGTCTCTGCATGAAGATCTGGTGACTCAAGGAACAAGCAAAATCAGGGCAGAAAGAGCATGTTGCTGTCATTGCTGTGCTTCCACACCTCCTATTTCATGGAAGGAAGCACATCTCTTGCTCTGCCATCACTGATTATAGAAATCCAATTATTGTGGCTTGCATATCAACTTCACAAAACTGCAGAATCACTAAGGTTGGAAAAGACCTGTAAGATCATCAAGTCCAACCATCAACCGAACACCACCATGCCCATTAAACAATGTCCCACAATGCCATGTCCACACGTTCCCTGAACACCTCCAGTGATGGTGACTCCACCACTTCCCTGGACAGCTTATTCCAGTGTCTCACCACTCTCTCAGTAAAGAAATTTTTCCTAATATCCAGCCTAAACCTCCCCTGGTGCAACTTGAGGCCATTTCCTCTTGTCCTGTGGCTAGTCACTTGGGAGAAGAGACCAACACCCACCTCTCTGCAACCCCCTTTCAGGTAATTGTAGAGAGTGATAAGGTCTCCCCTCAGCCTCCTCTTCTCCAGACTGAACAACCCCAGTTCCCTCAGCTGCTCCTCATAAGACTTGTGCTCCAGACCCCTCACCAGCTTTGTTGCCCTTCTCTGGACACGCTCCAGCACCTCAATGTCCTTCTTGCAGTGAGGGGCCCAAAGCTGAACAGAGTATTCGAGGTGCGACTACTTCAGTCTATTCTTTGAGGGGCTGTCAGGTGGTGTATAATGACCAATGTGTACAGCAGTATGGCAAATACCGTTCTACGAAATTTTAAAGTAGGTTTAGGTAGCAAGAAAGGCTCAAATAGTAAGAAAGACAACAAGCAAAGAATAAAATTAAAGAGCTAGTAATAGTCCAGATCTATATATTTGTAGAATCTCATCATTATCACTGATAAAAATGAAGCCTGTTTAGCATAATAAGCATCAGTCTTCAATCTATTTTTCAGCCCTTGATGATTCAGTTATTGTGGATTAGTTACCAACAAACGGATAATACTTTAAAGCATTCTATGCTCTTCTTTAGCCATGATTTACTGCCCTGAGTGCCATAAAATTGAACTGAAATACACACACTAAAAAAAAGCTGGTATAAATTGGACTTTAAGGATTTGATCTGTAATGCTAGAAAGTCACACTTCAGATGGTCATGAATAAAAAGGTGTTGCTTACAGCAAAACAGCATTGCATTCTCCAAGTAATGCAGCTGACATTATTTCTGTAGTAGGCTCCCAGAAGTACCTTCTGTAATGTGTGGTGTGACCCCTACTCTCACCAAAAATCACGCACATCCGGTTTTCTCACTGGTTTGCAGGAGGCTTTCTGTACCTTGCATGATCACACCTTCCAATTAATTTGTAAATTCTCTAGAGCATGTACTGTAATCTGAGTTTGGCATACCATCCAGCACAGTGGGACCCCAGTTTTGATTACGGCCTCCACGTAACACAGCAATACAAATACATCATTAATAATAACAAACAGTACACATTTGGAATGAAAAGCAAATGAAACATCCAAAAGTCTGAGAAATGAATCACGGACAAAGTATTAATCAATATCCAGAGGGCATTTCAAAGCTTGAGCTTTCTAGTGCAAATGAAGGGTAAATGAACCACAATAGACATTTGGGTTGGTTTTATTTTTAGTATGTGGTGGCACATAATCAATTTTTCCTACTAACACTCTTGAATTTGGAGATAAAATGCGATGTGTATGTACAGTGATTATCACCAGTAAGTCTTTCACAGAAGTCCCTGCAAAAACATGAATAAAGCATTACATCATTCTGTATGAGCAGAGGTACTAAGAACTGTTGGGTGGCTCAGACAGTATCTCATTCTGTGCTTTGTTCTAAAGAGGAGATGACATTTTACAATATTTAAGGCATATGTAAGATTTTGCTCATGAGGACATTAAGAGATTATTTTAAATCAATCAAACCAAACATATCTCGATCCTGCTAAAAACAGAAGATCAAATTATTTCTGAGTACACGGTGTGAGGATTATAATTAGGTGATCAGGGAAGTGATGTGCGTGCACATGGTCTGGGGGTGTTTTGTCAGATAGTGTGAATCTCCTATCCTCTCATCTCAGAAAACACATTCACCTGCATGTAAATGCAATTAGCTTCTATTTCCCACTCCTCTGCAGCAAGGTTTGTAACTCAGCATTTTACAACCTGTCTCCTGGACCAAGGGCCCATGTGGCAGAAGGAGCTGGTCAGCTTACTTTTGGTGCACTTCCCAGCTGTCTAGCCCATGAGACCACACAGTCCTTGGAGATAAGGACACTGCACTGCAGTCAAGGGGTGACCCCTATGCTTTAAAAAGTCTGAAGTGAAAGCACATGGTGGCCTTCCTCACTTCCAACCTGCCAGATGTCTCCCCAAGTTGTTATCCAACACACCATTTGCCTCTGAGTCATAAGAGAGAAGGTTTATTTTAGCTACTAAAAGGATGATTATAGGTGAGCAAGATCTTGGCACTTCGATCTAACCATCCATTTTGACTACACTTGGGTTTATAATATTAAAATATAAAAAACCCACTAACAAAGCAAACATTCAGCCTGCAATACTTCTTTTCCTTCCCTTCTTCTCATTTTCACTACCTGTAAGATTATGAGCCAGGCTTGCTGGAGGAAAGAATGGATTTTTTCACCTACCTACAGAACTTTCGCAACACATTCATAACTAGTTCCTGTCACCTGAAAACCAAGCTGGCATACTATTTCCCCTCAGTCTAAAAGCTCTGTGACCTGAATCTTAACTTATTTAACTTCAACTGGTTCTTATTTCTACGCTGGTCTCAGCAAGCCACTGCTAAAATTGTAACAATGATATTATAAATCATGAATGACATATAAAGGCAGAGGTTGTCTCATACTGTTGATCTTTAGGTACCTCAGCTGCAACCATTTCTCCTAACTGATATATTTAAATTAACAATTCCATGCACATTAAAACTACTGCAGTTCAGTTTCCCATAGGTTTGTGTCTGTCAGTTGCTTGACTTTGATGGCTAAGATGAACGAAGCCTTTTCTTTAGTTGCAGCGTCTATAAGGACCCAAATGAGAAACAGATCAATGAGTTAAAAAAATTTTAGCACAGAGGTCATAGACCTAAAACCATATATGCACAGACAGGAAATATGATCATATATACCGCATTTCTACAGAAAACCAGGGTAAAATAGAACTAAGCTGAACACTGTGTATGTGGTATTCCATGATTCATGATAGCAGAGAAGGGAAAGCGAGTCAGGGCAGGTGCAAGAAAAGAGACAGAAATAGAAGATGGGAAGGCTCTAGCAGGCAGTAGCTCAAAGAGGCTGAGCTCTGCCTGCCAGTCAGTTTTATGAGCTCTCCTGACAACAGCAACAACAGCTTGCAAAGACAAAATATTTAGAAAGTATAGTCCCCCTTGAACTGCTACAAGCATAATCCTGACAGTGTGAACTTTATCTACTAAATTGCAACTATAAAAATTCCCTTATCTCACTGTGGTACTGTGCGGATATGGAAGTGAAAGGTTGTGGTTCTCTTGGATACTGCAATATTGGAGACCATATTAATAACTAAGATGGTTAAACCCTCAAGGGGTACAAGGTACTGTCCATCAGCCCAACTGTGTTTCTCCTCCATTTTTAGGCTGGAACCAGTTAGAAAACAGTCTACAGCATGGACAAATATATTAGAGGGGTTTTTTTTCCTAGCTTCTTGGTAAGCTGTTCAGCATTGTGGGATGTTATGCCAAGTGGTAGTTAAGGAGGTCCGCTGCATTCAGGCAAGTTAATTACAGAGGTGGTTGGATGGCAGCACGATCCCAAGTGGAAGGAAGGCTTCCCTCCAGAAATGGACTGTCAGCAAAGTAAGGAGGGGTTATAATCAGTCATAGTTTGCCTTTACCAACCAAGAATGATCACAGATGTGGCTTTCAGCTTGCTGCCATGTGAATGCATCAGATTTTTGGCCTGTGCATGAAACTCTTTTCTCAGACTTTCACGTATATAGACACATGGTGCTTAGTTCTTTTAGAGAGCACACATAGTTTGGTTTACTTAGGTGGTTTTATTGTTCTAATAAAACTTTGAAGTGTATTTTTGGTCACTTTCTCTGATTTTGAAAAGTGGTATTATACACATGGTGGCTGACATGTTCTGATCCTGACTGTATCTGCATGAACCTTCCTTTGAAGAAAATGTAGCCGGGGTGGTACCAGCAACGTCAGGAAAAGCTACAAGCATTTTTACTGCTGGCACTTACTTTCACCTAGATGTGTGAAGTACTAATTTCTGATGCTGAGAGAGGTTATCAGAAATGGGGAAGGTGGTGGGAGTTTATTTCCAGGTGAACAATATGTATTTCTAACATGAACAATAAAACCAGAATCTGACTGTGGCCTGCGTGTAACAAGCTCATAGGAGTTTGGCTAAGCAAGGAGCTAAACACAACATAAGCAGCTTAAGGAAGCCTCAAGGACAAAGAACATGTGCTGACAACCAACTTACACTGCAGACACCTCTGTACCTATGTGTAACAGACTTGTGAGATCTCTCAGGCAAAGCAAGCAAAACTCGCACATGTGGGAAGGGGGCTGGTGGCAGGGGCACACCCCCAAGGGCCGGCCTCGGCTCTCCCTCACGACACCAGGCCTGCGGGCCGGTGCCTCTCCACGCCCGGGCAGCGCCACGGCAGCCTGCGGGCCCATTCTGCCCACGCTCCACTTTGCTGGTGGGCAGCTGAGGCCCCCGAAGCCCGCGCTGGCTGGAAACGGCGGAGGCTCCCACAGAAACGCCTTCTGGTCGCTCTGCCGAGGGCCCCCGCCCCCGAGGCGTGAGCTCCCCTTTGGCACGGGTGTCATCACACGTCGCCGCCCCCTTCCCCTCCTCCCACGCCACAACTGTGACAGGGGAAGGTACCGACCGGTGCCGAGGCCGCTCAAACCCGCTCCCCGCCACACGCGACCCCACGCCCACCCGCCATCTCGGGTGCCCCCTCAGGCGCAGCCCGCCCCCGCCCCGCCCCGCCCCCTGCCGGCGGGACCCCCGCGCCCTGCCCTGCCCCTCCCCCCGCGGACCACGTGGCCCGGGCGCCGCAGCGCCGCTGCGCAGGCGCCATGCCCGCTCCCCCTGCCCGGCCGCGTCTGGGGCTCTGGATCAAAATGGCGGCGGCCGGAGTGAGGCTGGGAGGGAGCGGGAGGTGTTGAGCGGGGGAGGATGGCGGTGGCGAGCGGTTTGCCGGAGGTGAGCGTGGGCTGGGAGGGGGGCTGGGCTCGGTGTCACGGCGGCAGAGGGGAGGGGGCGAGACTTGAGTTCCTTGAGCTGGGGCCGGGTGCTCGCCCCGCCGGGCCGGCAGCATCCCGCGCCCGCCTGCCCCGTCACTGCCCGTCCGCAGCGCCGCCGCCAGCTCCGCCGCTGCGGCGGGGCCGGGGTGCGAGCCCCCGCCTCCCCACAAGGCCTCCCGCCGCGGGGAGCGGCCCTGCTCCTCGTGCCGCTCCCGGGGGAGGGCGGGCCCAGCCCCAGGGGTCTCCGGCCCGGAGCACCGGCAGCGGCCTCGCCTATGCCTCTTCTGGCCGTTGGGTCCTGCTTTAACGCCCCCTGCCCTGCCCAGCGCTCCAGCGCCCGCCCGGGGCGGTGTGGCCCTCCGGCGCTGGGCGGCGGCGGCCCCGGCGCCGCTCCCCGCGGAGCCCTCGGAGGGGCTGTTGGAGTCGTCTCATGCAGGAGCCGGTGCGGGGCTTGTGTTCCCGCTGCGGTGCTCCCCTTGTGTCCGGCCGGTGCGAGAGCGACCGCGCTCGCTCGCTGGGGGCTGCGGGGCTCCCGCTTGTGCGCCCGGCTGTTCGGTCTTGGCAGTTCCTGCGGCCTTGAGATTGCTGCCGCCCTGGGGTGTGGGGTTTCGTCTTGCTCCTCTCCATATAGATGTTACTATCGTGTTCCTGGAGAAACTTGGAGAGCTTTATAGGTGATGTGTGTGCTTGTGCCTCTGGAATATTCCTGCAGCCGGTGGGGTAGTGCTTTGCTGTTGCTTCGTGCTTCTACTTGCTCTTCCCTGCCATCCCATTTGAGGCCGTTGGGTGAAAGATGACACACATGTCAAGTGTTAGCATAAAATATGATAGTAAGATAATAAAATATGCGTTGTTATAGTGATACTTTATTTGTGTGAGAATTTAGCTTAAGGAACGTAGCATCGCTTGAGACTTTGCTCCAAACCAGTGTAACGTAATACACAAATCTAAAGTGTTTGGCAGATATACCACTGGGATGTGGTCACCTCAGGTTTTACCACATATTGCATGCTCTGTTTTCATTTAGAAATGGAGAAAATAAAAATAGAAACTCAGGTGAAAAAAGTTATAAGCACTAAAAATTTTGTGAGGCACTGAGAAGCCTGATGAGTTGAAGTTTTACCTTCTTTGTCTGAAAGATGTTAGGGAAGAGCATTAGTCTTCTAAGATTCTCCTTTTTTGTTTCAAATGTAAACTGTGGACCACTTTCATTGTAGTTATGTATTAGTATGCTTCTTTACACAGGAGGTGCAAGGAGGGGAATTCCTTTTTAGATCCCGTGAGTTTAGATCCCTCTCTCTTTGAGCCTTTTGCTTACAAAATCAATGAAAATATTTCTTCCTCCTTTCTTCCCTCTTCCCCTTGTTGACTAAGAGTCTGCTGCCAACATAACAAAACTAATTCTACAGGGATTATTTTTGAGGATGTGGAAAAAGTGTCTTTTAGTAGTGTACAAACTCTATGCACTGTGGTATTTAAAAGGCAAGGTCTGAGTGCTTCTTTTGTAGAATATCTGGATGAAGATAATGTACTGGAAAGGTATCGCTTGTGATGTTTTCTTCCTTCTTGGAATAATTTAATTCTAACTAGGCCTAGTTGATGAACCAAAGCATAATTGAGCCATTTAAGAACTTTGCTGCATCAAATAATGTTGTTTAAACATTACTATCTGTTTATGCTTATATGTAAACCTCTGATGACTGTCTTAGTGACAGTAGTACCTTAAGTACCTTAAGTTACAACATGAAGCTGCCGATTGCTCTCATTTTTATTCAGATTTGAAGTTAGACTTGCATAGTTGGATTACATACAGGTAGTCTTGGAAATAGAGTTCAGTGTTTTGTGTAGAATGTACAGCCAGTGTTTGTTTTTCTTCATTGGAGATGAAGAAAGCTATTGAATCCATTGTATTTCAGCTCAGCTGCACTAAGCATTGTTTTACTTGCTTTCAAACTTTAGCCAATATATAAATGGGTTTGATATTCTAGTCTAATTTTGTATGTTTAAACATACAAGGAGCGCAGGCAGAAGTCGTCTTGGATCATTTTCTGTGGCATTGTTGTAACTGCTGACTTTTTAAAAATCCTTGCCTCTTACTAATGTAAGTGAATTTTCTTCATATGTCCAGATTCCCTTGCTGAGTCATAGGTACAGTAGTGGTGTAATGCTTATAGCTGGCATTGACTGATTTGCAGAGAGTCATACATGAAAGAATAGAATTATTTTATAAGCTGTTCTGGAAGACTTGCATGGGCTTGTCATAGTGATTCCCACCCCCGCCCCCCCCCGCCTTGGTTTTCAAGCTTGTCTGAGAAGCTCAAAACTTTGTGTGGTGAAGGTATGTTGCTCATTCTTAAATTATAGTAGAATATGCTGTCTTTGCAGACAGCTGTTTGACTTTAATTCAGTGGGGCTGACAGAGCTTGGTGAATAGCCTAACAAAATATTGAGTCTTCATTTTGAAAGCGGCCTTTCAAGTTGCTGCATACATGATGTCAGGTTTACAGCTGTCACTGATGACAATTAACCTAGAGCCTTGTAAGGGATCAATTCTAGGCTTGGACAATGTCTTCCTCTGTCATGCTTTGCAGGCTGCGTTGGTGTTGTGGTATCTTGCGGTCCTGTGCGTGGAGGAGGTGTGACGCTAGCTCTACCCCTCCTGCCACCCTGATGCTAGTTTAGTCTTGATACACTAGACCACATGCAAGAAAAGGAGAGTGTATTCTGATGTCTTGGCTGCACAGTGATGACCAACGTAGTTGTAGCTGGCTGCCTTTCAGAAACAAAAAGTAAGAGGCATCAAAATAACCTATGGACATCTTGCATGGACTGCATGTAGTTCACATGAATCAAACAAAAGATCTATAGGTAAAATGTGAGATTCTTCTTACAAAGAAATAATGAAGTTCTTAATAATACTACTGAGAATCTGACTGCTCTTATGGCAAATCCTGTTGTAAAACTGCTAGTTTCAGTCTTAACTCTATATTTTCTTTTTGTGGTTTTTTTTTTCTGAACATATTTACATGGGTTTTGATTTCTGTTACCAGATCAATGGCTTGTACCATTTTTTCACACAAGTCTGGAAAACTGATGTGCAAACTTTGTCGTGCATGCAGTGGAGACTGGGAATCCTAGTTCAGATGTGAGTGTTAATGAGCTTCCAGTGAGTCATGTAGTTATTGATCTGTTTCATTATCCAGGTTCTTTCAAGAATAAGGCTTTTCAATGTAACTTTAAATCTTTGGACAGAAGCTGTTGTGGATTTTTAGAATGCTCTTTCATATGTTGGCTTATCAGTATGCCTGAACTATAACAAGAAGGGACTGCAAATGCAAAGTTTGATGCTAGTCTTGTATTTTGTGCCTATTCAGTCTGTCCTGCACGTCTCCCAAGAAGGATGCCAATTGTAATGATGCCTTCTGTATAATGAAGGAGATCTGAAATCCTTGTGTGTTTTATGTAGAAACAGTGACAATTGTGTGCTGGGGAGAGTAGAAATGGGCAAAAGGAAAAATGGATAGGAAGGAGTTCAGTATCAGTGATGGCATATGCAACACTTATTTCATACCTTGCTGTCTGAAGCTCTGTAAAGTTTTAGCATTTTGCTTTCATAATCTTGTACTCTGTCTGTGGTGTTTTAGTTTCCAGTATTCAAGCAAAGAGATCAGATCATGTCAGAGGTTCACCTGAAACTAAAGGGGATCTGAAGTCTCTCATTTCTCTGCCCTAGGGGCTATGGCAGTTAGCTTTCTTGCTTTTTAAGGATGCTCATGAGGTTCTTGGGAGATGCTTAGTGGCAAAATTGGCTTAAACACTTGCAGTCCACAACTGCTTTTTCCTGCATCCTGCACAGTCCCCTCAGCTGTGTTGGTAGAGCTGTTTACGTGGCATCACTCTGAAGCATTGCAGGAAACTGATCTGCCTGAAAAATAAACCACTTAAGCACACAATAACTTAAGATCAGGTCTCTGATCAGGGTCATCACACTGCTATAGAAAGGTTGTTTGCTGGCACAGTGTAGAGGCAAGTTAGGTAGGTAAAGGGGATCTGGGGGGTGGACTGTGTTGCCTAAAGTGTGTTGGATTGAAATAAATACATAACTATATATTTAGTTAAATTTAAATCTGATTTGATTGCTCCATTGCGTGTAAGTGTTGTGAAAGGTTACATCGAACACTACTGAATGTGTACTTCAACAACTGGTGGGCTTGCAGACAAGTATTCAGCCTGTTGGGGGTTTTGTGTCATCAGTGGGTTTAAACTATTTCTCTAAATGAAAAATAGGAATTACCATCCTATACCAGAGTGATAAAACGTGGAAAAAAATTTAACAGCAGTCAAAACTGATTAAGAAGACACTTTCAGTAAGATTGTGGGGGTGTAACATTTGAGGCTAACATCTTCCTAAATCAGTCTCTAAGTTTCAGAAGTATCTTCTGGAGATCTTGCTTTATTTTTCAAACTTGACGTTCTAACACTAGTTGTTATCTGTATAAATGTCTGATCATTTTGTAAATCCTATTTGATCTTTGTCCTCAAATCTTGTCTGAATTCAGTGGTCATAATCTATGCTCAGTATGCCACTCAAACTTCATTGTATGTTCAGTTTTTCCTGTATCAGAAAGACTGGATTTTTTTTTCCTGTCCCTCTTTGTTTTTCTTACCTATCATATCCTGTTTCCAGTCCACTATAGTAAATTATAAAGGGTAGAATTTAATTTTTTAAAATCTCGCTTAAAGAATCTCTTTCTAGTGCTGCTGTTACTGTCAATCCCCATCTTCTTAAAGAGCCTTTTTATTTCTACTCTGTCCTCTTTGATATAGGATTATTTCAGTATGCTAACTTGCAGCTTTTAAGATGAATCTCTTCTTCCTGGCATTCTTCATCACTTAAAATCTTCAGTGTTATCTAGTGGAAGTGCTTAAGAGCTAGATCAAGCTTCCTCTCTAATTTGGAAGCCTTGTCCAAGTTCTGTTAAAACTCTGTTTCAGGATAATTGTCAAACCATTTTATACTTCTACTGATGGTAACGATGGCTAAACTCAAAGGAGTTCGTTGAAACAGCAATGTAATAAATGACTGCTGTTTGGTCTTTTTAGTTGGGCATGTTATTTTGTGACCTGGTACTTGCAGAACCTCTGTGTGATCAGTAGAGTTGCAAAATATGTCTGTGTGTGCTCACATATGTGTTTTAGACTTTAGTTTAGGTCAAAGAAGACTCTACTTTCTCACAGTCCAGCGCTGAGATTTGAATCAAGGTTTGGAATACAAAAAGCAGGAATACTAAAGTCTTGTGAAGGCATCAAACCTTAGTAAAATTATACCTATTTATATGCAAATTAAATATTTTTTGAGTGACCAGGTAGATCACATTGCGTTAGTGAGAAATTGGAATGCTACTTTGCTCATCATCATCTGCTACACCAGGTCTCTGCACTGCAATGAAGTATGTAAAACACTTGTGATGGGTAGGTTATTCTAATTGCTTTAAAAATAATCAGTATGAGTGACAAACGTTCCTTTTTGTACTCTTTCTCTTCACCACAATATTAGAAATGCTGCTTGAGAGCTGACTAAAAAGCCTTCTTAAATAACAAATCCAGTCAGAATGCAATGAGACAATATTTTCTGGACTTCTGCTGCCTTATTCTTTCAGGGTTTTTTTATCTTCTCCTGCTTTAGCTTTGTTCTCATGATGACTTGATGGAAAGGCTGTGTGGGGGGGAAGTGGTTCCTTGACTAGTGGAACTGAGGAACTGGGTTTGCTGTGGATTTGGTGATGTTTGGCTTCATCTAGGAAGATGCAGGTTGTATTTGAAGCCTTTCTGTTGCTGTGCTAATTATCCGGCTCATCTATGTAAATTCTGTAGTGTTTAATATGAAGTTGTTCTGAAGTGTTTTGTATGAGTGGAGGCATTTAGAGGTTCTCTCGTGTACCCAGATATCTGTTTCTTAAAATACAGAGAAGGTTAACTACCTCTGAAGCCACTTGTGATATTTAACTAAATGACCAGAAGATTTAATCTTGGAGAAGGGAGGACTGTAGGTATATACATGATGGAATTTTGTATTATCCATTTAAAAAAAAAAAATCAGACTAATCAAGTATGGGAATATATTAAAGGCTGATGTTCTATTCCTTCGCTCATCCTGTAATCGGCATCTCAGTTTCAAATGTCTCAAGATGTAAAATGAAATACATAAAATCTCCAGAAAGCGGGCAGAGAATATAATGTTAATAGGTTCATGGATTTCTTAAAGTCATTCTAGCAGTGACTACAGCTTACTGAAGGTACAATCAAATTGCTTATACTGACATTTTAAGTTGAAGATACCTTTGTCATTCTGTAATGAGGTACATCTAGGAAGTTTTTGAAATGGGTAGTTCATTGTGCTTCAGACACTAGCATGGTAGAAGAATGCTGAGGTGACAAAATACCCACTCGAGATAGGAAGTTTTATATTATTTACTGTAGTGATGGGCTTGATACTGAACAAGGAAGAATCTAAGCTGTGTCAGTACTTCCCAGCTCCTGAGAGGCAACAGTTGTTACTGGTGAACTGGATGTAAGCACCATAATTCCTACAAAAGAATATATGTAACATCATGAGCAGTTGCTAGTCAGTGTCATTGTGAGTCCCCCCACTCTCCTGTTATAGTATGTATCTTCATCTCCTCTGCAATTTATTTTCATGAGTGATTTGGGTCTCTAGCTCATCTAAATTTTGGATAAGAATCTGTGTTTACTGCCTCAGATTCTCAAATCCCAACTTGGCAGACTTTTTTTTGTATGGACAAAGATAATATTTAAGAGAATCATTTTCTGTCTCTTTTTATAAAAAAAGATACATGATTTGGATCAGAAAGTACCTCCTGCTTCTTACTTGGTCATCAAAATCTTTGTAGGGTTTAGTCCTTTATTAAACACCCCTGGAAATGTGCATTTGGACTTGAAATGCCAAAATATCCTTCTAGCATACTAAGGTTGTCATACAGTATAAGATTATCCCCTCTCTAATAGTGCTTTGTAGTTCTAGACACAAACCTGAAGACTTGATAACCCCTGGTAAAGTGACTCTTGTATGTATTTCTGCACTGAATCAAAGCTGCTTGTCTTTAACTGCATTTAACCAAGATCTTTGATGCTGTAACCTGGACATCTACTATTTAAAGTTGGTTTTCAAGCTTAAATTACAAGGCTTCTGAAAATGACACTACTAAGAAGTACATTCCTAAAGCAAGCTTTCCAAAAGATCTGTCCATGCTACTCAGGCCTTTTCCATTTTAAGGAAAATAAAATTTGTTTTGTCTTACAGTAAGTTTCTCAAGACATTTTAGTTTCTCTGCTGAGAATACCTAAAGTAATTTTGTTACTATGTAGATCCTCAGTTGATTATTGGCTCAAAATTTGCCAGTAAGGATTAACAATCTTGTGCTGATCTAGGTATTTCCCCACAACTATCTTAGGGATCTACTTCCCTAAGACTTCTCCTTCCTCCCTTCTCCCTTCATTCTGTTTTTACCTATCAACTTATTCTGGAGAACTAAATTAGAAAATGTCGCCTTTTGTTACCTGCACCAAGGCTGAATTGTATTAAGCACTAGCTATGTTCAACAGTAATGAGAATGCTTATTTAAACATCTTGTGAATCTGAGTTTCATCCTTGTCTTAAATTTGGAAGGAAATGGAACTTGCATTTTCTTTTTTTGCACATGTACAAGGTTAACTTGTTTCCTTTAAGTTAAAACAAACCTGAAACCTGATCCTGCTAAAAATTGTTCTTGTTCATGGACTATGAATGTGCAAGTAGAGGATGGACAGTTGAGTGGGAATGATCATCTGCGTAGATTGGGAAGTGAGATTGATGAACATATCAAATAATGGAAGAATCAGAGGAGGTTTGGCAAGTATAGCACACACTAGCAAAGGCTTCCTGGTCTGCCTTTTGCACTTGCTTTGAGTGTGAAACAGTAGTAGTATCAAGGACAGTTGTGGATAAGAGAGAAATATGAACAAAATTTGGTCTAAAATGAGATTAAGAGCAATGGGTTGTTTTAATGCAATATCTCCTCTAGTTAGTACAATCCAACAGGCTTTCCTTCTAAAACTTTGATTTCTTTGAAAAAAATCTATTTTTTCAGATGTTCTGGGGCAGCTGAAAAGCTTCAGATTTTGTGGAGGGAGAGGGAAGAGTTAAGGCATATCATCAGTCTGATCAAAGGGCAGATTTGCTTTAGCAAATAGTTAAACAAAAAACGACCCCACAAGCTCTTGTAACTGTGCAATCTTAAAGACTATGTACATGAGGTATGTGTAGATACTGTTGAATTAATTAAATGCGTAAATGATTGGTGCATCCGTTTTTAGGAAAAACATGTCAACATGTGTGATGCTCCTTTGACTGTGTTCATGTTACAAGACAAAAAATGAATGTTTTAGAAATGTGGAGAAAGCTTGTTGCAGGAAATCTGGAAGACATAACTTCCTTTTCTTGCCAAGGGGAAAATGTAAACAAAGCTCCAACTTAATTATAGACTAACTACTAGACTGGTTTTCTGACTAAGCCTTTCCTTCCTTGACTGATTGCTTTTCTCATTGAGAAAGTGTATTTTCTGTTTAATTTGAAATGGTTTTCTCTATTTTTGAAGAGGACACACCTCAAAGTTGGTGAGCATTTAGTTCTCAATACACTTGCATGGACTCTAAATGTAGGTATTACTGAAGGTAACTACTGAAGCTAAAGTTACTGGTGTAACTTCTGAGGGTTCTGATAGTTTGTGGAAGTATCTGAAGTTTGCTTGTGAGGGGAAGCATTGCAATACTAGTGTGCTTTGCTACTGTACACGCTCTCATGTGCATGTACCAAAATACCCATCTTCAAAATGGTTGAAATCTTTGAAGTGTATGGCGTAGAAAGATTTCTTGGCATCAGGTGTTGTAAGTGTTACTTGTTGAAGTTAGTGTGGCTCTTAAAATTTTCCGCTGAAGTTAACAAATAGATTTAAATTGACCATATAGAAAAGTCCAACCGAAGGAGAAATCTTTGAAATGTGCAAGCTTTTAAATAACAGTTAATAGTAGTAGTATATACAGAGATAACTGATTTATAAAAACAGGCATAAGATCACTATGTTAGTTGTGTTTTTGTATGTTAGAAGCATCTAAATAAAAGGAAAACAGCCTGTGGGTTTGACCAGGAATTTCAGACTTGCTCAGGGTGGCAGCGGTCCATAACCAGTTGACAAGCTCTCGAATGAATCAATTGTTGTATAAATACCACGCAGGATGAATTTTCCAGTTCGATTTTTGTATGGCTATCTGCTTCTGTGAGCACAGTAGACCTGGGAGGGACTGTGAATGTTAGGAGACAAGGGGAAAAAGGTAGAGTGTCAGTACTGAAACCTGAGTCTCGGAAACAGTGGCTGCAAAGGAGGACTGTGCCTGGGGCCAGTCTGGAGTGACTTGTTGAGGCTGAGCCCTGAGAGAGCAAAAAGGATGACTATAATGCTATAGTTTTGTGGAGTCGTGACGCAGTTTAATAGTGATAGCCTGTTCTCTTCGTATCAACAGCTGTGGGTTCCTTTTCCAGTTGTAGCTGACTGTCAGACCAACCTGCAAGAATTCCCATTTTCCTGTCTTGTTACCTGTCACCCCCTCCAGCAGTGGGGTGATGGATCAGCCATCTCAAATTACTTGTTCTGTGATCATATAATCTCTGTATGTAGTATGAGGGGAAGCAGGAGAACCCCATGGCTGGAGCAGCAGAGTGAGGGCAAAGTACAGCTCTCTGTTAGTGTGACTTCAGTGGTAGTCTCAGATCACCTTGATGTACCTGTGAGGAGCTGACAGGCAGGGAGTCCTACATACACAGGTACCTTCTCCCCATTGGTGGAGGAATTTGCTGGATTGAGGGGAATATATTAAAATGCACATAGGCTTGGCTTTGTATTTTTTCCCCATACGACTAATACCTAGATGCATGTATTCTGTCACTGCAAATTTAAAGTCTTCCAAGCCTTCAAAAAAGCAACAACCCCTGTAGACCTCTTTAGTAGCAATGGCTGCTATCTGAAGGGCTGTTAACCAGGTCCTGGTTGAAGGGAGAAACAAACTGAACAAATACAGAGCAAAACAAGTACAGGCCAAAGAAGAAACAGCAGTTCAGCTAGCAAGATAGTGAGCACTGCCGTGATGAATCCTAGTGGTAGTTACTGCCATGTAAATAGCCTCTGCTAGGACAGCCCTTGCTTTGCAGACAATTTGAAGGAAATCTTTTTCCTGCTGTTAATTTTTGAGCTATGTAGGAGAAACAGCATATTGCAAGAGTGGTCTTATAGCTACCCGTTTACATTAAGATGTTTACATGGAAAGTGGTAGTTGAGTGAAAGAAGATAGAGGCAACGCTGCCCTTAGGCTGTTGCAGACACACCAGAGGATCAGCTGAAAACAAACATGGTCCAGTCAGGTCCCTGATAGGACTTACATGGCTTCCCAAATGTATGCTAGAATGAAAGGGGACAGCTCTGCTGTAGGAATGAGTGCATGGGACTGGGTATGTTTATTTTCTTGAAGGCTGTGCCAACTGAGTATTAGTCAAACTGCATGTTGCATTTGACTGTAGGAAGCAAGCAGCCTTTTCTTGATACTCTTCCTTCCTCTTGTGATGTTCCTTGGGTTCTTCTGGTTATTTAGTAAACTGCTACAGGGAGCTAATTGCACTAGAGAGAAAAATCCTGCAGAAGAGAATACCCTGATTTGGTTGCTGACATGATAGAGGAGCTTTGGGAAGATGGTGGTAGTAGCTGAGGTGAGCACTGCTGCTGAAGAAATATGCATGGAAACACAGTGTCTGTGAACCAACTTGGTTTTGCGTACACTAAATAATACACTTTGAATCCAGATTGGAACTGTGTTTTGGCTGGATCCAAGACTTGTGGCTTGTGACTATTATTGTAGAAACTCTATTTAAACTGTAGCTGAAATGTGTCAGTTTTATGGCTGTGACTTAATGCTCTCTTGAATGAGGAAAATTGATGTTTCTTTAATAAAATTCCTGATAGGTCTCATGAAATAGACTGGGTTAGATTACCTTTTGAGTTCTTTGCCATGCCTTTCTGTCTTCCACCTTCTGTTTTTTTATATTCTAAATAGATGAATCCATTAGTCTTAAACGTATAAGAGATGATGCTGGCAACTGATACTTCAAACTTTGTCATATCAAAGAGAAAAGACTACATGGGTGAAATGTGCTGTTGTGTGATGACAAAAGGATCTGTAGAGAGGATGGTGTACAGAACAAAAAGAATGGTAGTATATCAAGGAGGGGGAATGTAGAGAAAATTGTTGTGAATATATGGCAATATTGGTAATAGCTTTTTTTAGTCACACGCAGAGGTTTTCAGTGGAAGTAGGTAAGATACGTATTGTTGTGTCACCAAGCATATCAGAAGCTCGTGCAGAAAGGAAGAGGATTATGCAGAAACCCTGAAGTAATGAGGAATTATGTTGGTAATGGTTCCAAGCAACAGAAATACCACAAAATGAGTTGATTGCGGCCAAAATAAGATAATAGAGGTAATCAGTAAACTGGTTTATGAAC
Organism: Gavia stellata; assembly: GCF_030936135.1. Taxonomy (NCBI): domain Eukaryota; kingdom Metazoa; phylum Chordata; class Aves; order Gaviiformes; family Gaviidae; genus Gavia; species Gavia stellata. The sequence goes on from NC_082600.1 coordinate 18,406,268, forward strand.
AGAGTTCACCCATATGAGAAGGCTGATCAGTACATGGGTCCAAGATTTTTAGTCTGCTTTGACATTGGGGTGCTGGAGCTGTTGTTGGGAAAACCCGAAGCAGTGTCATCACCAGAGACTACTATTGTTCCTCTTAAGGCTGTGGAAGTTAATAAGGGAACTAAAACTGTGTGATGAAAAGGATGGGTTTTTTTGAAGGTGAATTGAAAAGAGCAAGTCCTAAGAGAGGGTGGGTGCTGCTCAGTTAGTGTAGGTACAGAGCATAGCATCTGGGATTGCCTTATTAGTGACTTTAATATACACTCAGAGGAAACATGTTCTGAGAGGAAGCGTGGTGAATGTAACTATAATGAATTTAGAAGCACTATTGTGTACAGGAAGCTCCCGGATCCTCATTCAGAGTAAATGGCTTTCTGTGAAATAATTGAGTCTGGAGAAGAGGGAAAATACCTCCAGTACAAGGAGACTGTAGGTATACCGCACTGAGGCGGTACTTGATGTGAGAAGGCAGCAGCGTTAAAATCCAGAGACGGATCTTCCATATGGTTGGGATTTGAGCCAACATTTCCCTGTCTTAGTAGACTTGCTAATTGAAAACAGCATCTTGTGTTGTGGTTGAGTCACAGCTTGAGCAAGAGGAGGAATTCCCTTTCTCGATGAAACAAGGATCTTTGGGGGGCACTTTCAAAGAAAATAGAGTAAAATCATATGAATTGTGAAAACTGCAGAAAGGAAAGACTACCTGCCCTGCTCCACAAAAAGCAACAATCCTGTTGACAGATAAGGGGTCCTTGAATAGGAAGCCCATGAAATATGCTGTATAAAGGTGGGACAGCTTCATGTGGAGAATTCTTACTTCTGCTCCACTCCTGCCTTTTCCATGGACGAAAAAAGGAGCAGATGGCTGAGGATACTGCTGCAATAAAGGACAGGCAGTGTCTGGAGACAGAGAAGAGGACAGTGGCCTTACCAGACTGGTATTCGATCCTGGTATCTGAAGCTGAATTTAGCTGAAATTTCACTGAGTTAAGTTGCTGCCTGACAAGACAATTGGTGTACTTTGATAGAGAGAAAAAAGCAGACTACTTTAAAAAAAAAAAAAGTCTGATCCTTTTATGGAGGTACTTTTCTTGTAACTTGGAGTTTCCTTTTTCTGTCTTAATCAACTTATGTGTTCACATATTTATTATACCAAAGAGGATTTGCCTTTCTTAAAAAACAAAAGCATGTTTCTGTCTGCTCAGAAGAGGGCTTTTGAAAAACCTTTAGACTCCTCAAAATGTATCACAATATGTCAAATATCTTGCAATTATTCTAGATTAGCTAAAATGAATTATCCTCATTTTCCCTGTAAATGGATATATTCATACCTACTTACTCTGTTCATTGACATTGATTAAGATTTAGTGGATAGGATTTCTCTGATTTTCTTACAAAGTAGATTTAAGGATGTTTCATGTCTGAATCAGATAATGTTCCTTTCAAGTGAACTCCTAAAAAATGGGAAATGGTTGAAAAATACATGCTGTCATTTCTCTTCAGCAGAGTCCCAGAGAGCAATAAGTGAGTTCTTGCTGATTTTGCTAAAAGAAGTGTTTTGAATTTAACTTCAGGAACATTAGTTAAGTCTTTCATGTGAGTATCATCGGTCAGAATAGACTTTTGGTAGATTAGTGGGTGCTTGCAACCAGCTGGAAGGATCAGTGATGTACAGAGCTTGAGATTTGTTTGCCAGTATATGAAAACATTTAAGGTGCTTGGGAGGAACTTCTGATTCTATGCAGGATTGTACTGCATTCAGTTAGTCTGCATGTTTTTTGTGGTTTTTTTAGGTGCTAGAACTTTTTTGTATTAGGGGAATATAAATATGTTGATGTCCCATGCCTCCGCAGTGCTGTTAGTGATTTGACCTGTCACTCCCTTCTGATGACATTACTTAATTGCTTCTAGGATGTGACACATTCACATCATACTCTGAATTGCTTTGCTGATCATCAAGAATCCTACTTTGAACACTGTAAAAAGACAGCATTGAAAAGAAGGGTTTTCCTATACGTTCTGTGTCTTTTCAAATGCCAGAATGCTTCTGAATGTTTTCACTTTCTGAAGTGTACATATCTTCAAGACTACACACTTTTATACTCGAATATAGTTCTTTTAACTTTCACTCCTCAGAGGACATGTTGAAAATTGGTACAAGGATTTTTTGTTGTTTTTTTTTTCTTCTAAAACTCAGTCCTAGGATTCTCAACAAATCTAGAAATAAAAAGCCAGGACTACCGTGGGGGTTTTGTCACCTCCATTTTAAAAGAACTTCTTAATGGAGAAGTGTACTAGTTCATGGAAAAAAAAAGTGCTTTAAAATTCATGCTTAACTTTAAGAAAGCATTCTTTGTGATAGCTGGAACACATGATTCTCAGCAAAGCACTAAGCAATGCAGTCACTTTCATAATCTAGTTCTATCTGATTTTTCTTGCCCTATTGTGCCTGTAACTGCTGATGTGGCTTAAGTTCTGGTATTTTGCTTATTGGATTGTCTCTTTCCAATGCAGTAAATCGTGAAATAACACAAATTCATAAACCCAGATCATGAAGAACATTATCTGTTCCTCATTTCTGTACAGTACTAATCCAAACCAGAACCTTTCAGCTGTATCAGCTACATCTTACTATTGTATCATCCAGGTAATTTTGAGTAATGATAAAGGTTGATTGCTTGACTGGATTTATAAAAAGAGTCAAAATAGGCTTTGCATGCATTTGCGTGTGTGTCAAGCTATGTAATCAGCTGATCTTTCAAAATTTCAGTTGTTTCCTTTGAATGGAGAATTACTTACCAATTGTGTGGTTTCTTAAAGATACGCTGTCCCATATGCATTCAGTCCTTTAGTGTGTACGCTCTTGAGATTGGAGACTTCTTGCCTCAGCAAAATCTGTGAGTATGCCAGTACCTCTGTTGAGTGCGTCGTCTATGGAATAAGAGGAGGCTCAGGACAGGGTAATATTCAGTTCCTATAGCTCCTCTTCCTTGGAGAACCCCCCTGCAGTAGGATGGTAAGAAAATGAGGTGTATAGTAAATGCACATCTGAAGAAACAGTAGTAACTCCAACCACAAGCAACTTTATCGTCATTTTTAAGTGCTCATCCCTTTGGATGTTGCTGGCTGGTAATTCCACTAATGATACTGCGTAACAATCAGTGGGGCCAGGGCTGGCTTTGGAGGCTCCCCATGGATGAGAGCTGTAGAACCGTTCTGCTGAACATGGGATTGTTCCTGAATTCCTTTGTGATGGCTCAGGGCTCTGTATTGGTCACCAGACCACTGCTCTGCTGGAGGCAGGTTCAGGTTGTTAATGCAAGCTGGTGGGATGTACCTTGGGGGTGATGGCAGGGGTCTGTTCTCACAAGTTCTTTCTCTTTTAGTTATTTATCTACCTAGTCTCTATGAAAATAGGTTTGTCCTTGCTAAAATTTAGTTGAAGTATTTCTGATAACTGGGGTTATAACTTTGAGAAGTTGATATTTTATTTTTTTTAAATCTGCCCCCCCACCCCCTGTACCAATTTACTGCTCAATGTTGTCATCTCATCTTGCATTAGAGTTCCACTTCCTTGTTACTTGAAAGGAACTGTTGGGGCAAAATAGCATAGCATTTTTGGTCTAGATAAAAATCTAAGCAAATATGAATAAGGTATGCTTGTGATACTTGTGTTGTCATTTGCTTGTACTAAATTTAAAATGTGTTAAGTAAAACCTGAAGAATCATGTTAGTACAAGTACGTGCATGTACTTGATGTGATTTCTTGCTTTGGTCTAGTATTACACTATCTCGTAATCCTATGGCAACAAGTCCAGAAGAAATACAAAACGCTCTTAAAATTTTAGAGGGGAAAAAAGAGTCAAATGTTCTTGGTTGTAAAACATGTTGTAATGCTCCCTACCTTGTCCTCTATATTAACTGGATCCCAGTGGACTACAGAAAATTTTGAAACCTTTGTATTGAGTGATGACTATAAACAAAGTGTCACTGTTACCCAAAGTCCATTCTGTACACAGACTTTTTGTTAAATCAAAATTCCCAATCCAGGAATTGGGTGTCTGGCTGTCAGAACAGACACCTCAGATGCAAGTCATCTTAGGTTCGTAGGATTTTATGTTCAGTGTGACAAGTGTTGAGAAGACCGAGAAACTTATTTCAAGTACTGAAACTTTTAACTAGATTTGTGTTTATTTTAAATTTTATTCGGCTCTAAGTATCAGTATAATCTGAAAGTCACTTCTGTGCTTTTTATAGCACTTGGGATGGTAATTTTGGCTTCTAAAGTGTCCTGGTTTCATATAAAACACTTCATATACTATTTCTGCAGTGCAGGCTTTTTTAAACAAGCTTTGACATAGTTTTAACTTTTTTTCTGTGTACATGTATACATATATAATGCACATCTGTGTGTGTGTCGCTGCTCAACAAGAGATCCTGTTTCAGTAGGTCAGCAGATGTTGAATTTAGTTTCTTTTTGCTAATGCTTACGTGGATGCATATAAACTGTTAACAAAAAGGCAAAAATAGTTCATCTGATGGTAGTTTTTAAAACAAAAAAAATTCCATTACTGTATTCTGAGGCTAAAATCAGATTTAAAAAAATTTTCAGCTAAGCTGAAATAGGGAAGCTTTTGGTGTGCAGTATGATTTCTGCAAGGAAAGGTGAAATCTTTCCTTTTGCAGCTAAAGATCTAATTGTTTATGGTTTGGGGTTGTTTCTTCATTTTTACATTCCTCTTCTACAGCTGTCTTTCACCATGGGAAACAGCATTCATGATTTGGCATTTTATGCGGTAACTGAGATGTATTTACATTTGTACTAGACTCAGCAGGTTATGTGCAAGCCTGACTTCTGTGCAGGTAGGCTAGGTTAAGTGTAGGGGCTGAAGTGGACACTTGCAAAACACACCAAACAAAAAAAGTGCACCTAAATCAGAGTGGTTCAAGTACATCTTGCTGTCAAAAGATGCAATCCTGGCTCTAGCAGCTTGTTTCCGTGGTCCTCTTTCTTTTTCCACCTGTGCTGGGGCAAGTGTTGATGTGATTTCATAACAAACCAATTGGATAACTGATACTGTTTAAACTTTTTGTCTAGGTTGGTTTTAATGTGGGTTAATTTATCTGATTCACGGAATATATGGGCCAAAACAAACAAGGTAGGGAAAATGGACATGAGAATGAACAGAGGAAGGCAGGGCTTCCTCCGGACAGAATTCATAACTGCTGCCAGCTTAAATTGTTTGGGAAATACAATACGGGTTATACAATATTATCTTGTAAAATTTAGTGATGTAATAAAAAATATGAAGACTGTACTTCCAGTTGGTATATGAGGTTAATGACAGTAGTGGGACTAAAGCTATGATCAGTTTTGAGCCATGGGGCACAATATACTTTGTTATAAACTACAATGTGTTTGAATTCAAGTTGCAAAATACTCTCAAGAAGCCAGCCAGTGTACACATGACCAAGCAGTGCATAGTTTAATTTGAAAGGAGGCACAGGAAGTTTTGGCATCTGTAAATGGCTAACCACAGTGCCTGCTCTGCTGAAATGTTTTGGATTCCTCCTTTGTTGAAACCTGGCATGTTTTGTTTTGCTTATATAAACATATAAGTTTATATAAACTGTATATGTATGTTATAAATGAATATATTTATGCATGCAGCTTTAATATGACACTGTTTTTACACTTTCCTATATTACTTAAGTTGCATATTTTAAATTTAGTGAGTGAATTCGTTCTGCACAATACTCACTTGAGCTTAATGTGTAACTGTTCTTGTGGTAAGCCTCTGAATAAAATGATTTTATATCTTGGATATTCTATGAACTTTTTATAGTGTTTACATTTTCAGTTAATTTAAATCCTGTTGTTTTGCAAATTCAAGCACTGCATGCTAATGTTATTGAACAGTTGCATACATTCCTTTATCGCATTCCTTCCATCTTCTGGGGCATGCTTGTTGTGGAGTAGAAGGAGGTGGAAGGTATTAACTTCAAACATGAGACTTGGTTATGTACATTTAGTGCTTGCTAGCAAAAAACAACAATAAAAAAACGCAACACCATCCCCCCCCCCCCCCCCCCCAAAAAAAAACCCCACCAAAAAAAAAAACCACCAACAAAAAACCCCCAAACAACCCATACTTCCTCCCCTTTTACTTAGCCCCTGTGCTCTTTCCCCTTTCAGGAAGAATTGAAACGTTATTAGTAGACATCTAATAGGCAAGTTACCACACCAGAGCTGAATGCAGAAGAGGAAAGTGGAATAGCAATGGCATTATTACAGGACTCTGTCCAAATGAACCAAGTCCAATTTTAGCTGAGAAAAAGGAAGTTGTTGGGATATCTACTCAGGATGCTGACCTTTATTTGTGAGACAGTTGGCATTCAACCTGAAAGGTGACTCTTATCTCCACAAAGCTTGTACTGGATGTAACTAATTCCATCTGGAAATGGACAGTGCATTTAAGCAATGTATTCTGTGTGGGTACACAAATCACTTGGAGTGTCACAGTTTTAATGAAATTACTTTCTAAGTGTTTTTTCTTAAATCAGTGGAGCTTTTCATGTATGGAGAAGAGGTCTGCATACATATGGATTTGATTATCTTAGAATAGCTAGCTTATTTCTGCACAAGGAGGACAATAAGTACATGCATTGGCTAAGACTGAACTGATCCAACAGCTTGTGTGATGTTGCCCATTTTGCATGTGCTGTGGTTCTAACTTAATCTTGAGCAGGCTCACTATTCGTGTAGGAAGGTATTTTATTTTTCTGTTTCTTGATGTGTAGCAAGCTGAATCTGCATAGAGACGAGTTCAAGAAAAGTATCAGGTTATAGGCAATTGAGGAGACATTGCCACCTAGCTAGGGAGGGCAGGCATGGGAGCTCCCCCTTTCTGTGTTTGCAAGCCTGTAGATGGGCTCAAGTTGGCTTGTATAATACCAGCAAAGCTCCTGTGGTGTTATGGTTGTGTCTCCTGCCTTACTGAATTCAGCTAGTCAGCAGCAGGCTGCAGCTGTGTGAGGCAGGCCTGGGCTGTGTGCTCTCCAAAGCAGTAATTCTGCCTGTACGTCATGTCTAGCGTGAGGTGTTGTGATTCTTTTTTGAAAACATCTAATGTCATAGACCACAAATGCCAAAAGGCCTGATTTTTAGGGACCTTGTTCTAATGCATCACATGGCTGGAAATCACGCACCCTCTCCTGCATCCATAATACTTCAGTCCTATGCCTGTGTCTCACTTTTTCACATACCCGCCTCTTAGGTCAGGTTTCCAAACCCTTCTCTAGTCTTCCTCCTCATGTAGCCAGCTGTGTTTGTTCTGCCCCCCTGCCTACAGCAATTTGCAGCCTTCTCCTTCCTGGCCTGTGTCTATGCTCCCCAGGATCTGCTTTGCATACTGCATTTGTGACTAAGAGGCCAGGTGTGCCTCTCCACTTACAATCATATCTCACCTCACCAGTGTCACAGTAACTCCCTCTTCTGAACTCCTCATGCCAGAAATAAGCATTATTAAAGCAGGGAGAATAGACTGGAACAGTGCTGCAGCTTCCTTTAAACACATGCTCTTGCATGGCACTTACTTGTCTGATATAACATGCCAGAGGTGTACTGAGAAAGGAGATGAAGTTGGGAGCGTATAGCAAATATAGCTACACCTGTGACAACATGGCAGAATTTAGCTACATGTTCACAATATTGAATGGAGTCTAAAATATTCTTGCCATAGACTTTACCCTTGTATCACTCTTTTTTACCTGTGTGTTTGTGTTTTGGATGGGGGCACACATGTTCAGTTGACAGTAGGCAGTTGTTCATTGTGGTAACTTTCATTTTGCAGTATTAATATTTTAACACTGCTAATACAGGAATAAATTAGAATGTGCTTGTATGTTTAGCAATGAATCTTTGTTCAAGTTTCATCAGAATTGACTTGTAAAATGTTTTCAAATGCCTAGTAAAATGGTAGATGAATGCTTAAATGCCTTATTTTTACTATTGTAAACCTATTTCTAGGTACTAGTCTAAACTTGAGAAGGAGGCCTGAATGAGAACTACATAAATGGTATGCAATAAAAATGCAGCTGAAAGCAGTGATGATGGTATAATCTCCAACAAGATTAGCTGATTGTGCTTTCTCAGTATAATTCAATTTGGGATTTTTATAACAATGTGTAAACATATCAGCATGTATGAAAAGTCTTTCTTGGTATAGTTAAAGGAGCATATCTAATCTAGATCAACTCACACTAGAAGATTTCTTAGCTAAAAGTTTGATAGCCATCCTGTTCCTTGTTGCAGATTATCATACTGACTTGTGAATGTTTTGGGAAATTACAAATTATTTTGGGAAAAAAAAGTATTTTTGATCTTAGCTTTTTATTTGAAGGATTAAGCTATCTTAGAAATGTTTGAGATTTTAATTTATGAAAATACTATGTGCTGGAGGCTGAGTTTGTTTTATCTAAATCACGTAATATCTACTGGGAAAAAAAATGAAGTAACTTATTGGTGTTTTTGTTCCTTAGAAATGGAAGAACAGAATGCTGGACCTGGGATTGACCATTTATAAAGGATTATGGGATTATACATTGAAGAGCCAGCAGGCGGAATGCCTGAGTGACTGAAGAAAATGGGTGCTAATGCATCTAACTACCCTCATTCGTGTTCCCCAAGGGTAGGGGGAAATTCACAGGCACAACAGACATTCATAGGTAACTCTTTTCAGTTATCTTGTCACTTACACGAATGACTTGCTGGATTGTGTATGCACTGGATTTGATTTGCTTGCAGTAATGTTATGCAGAGCTTTCATTTTCTAGGTCACCAGTTTGAATCCACACAAGCTCAATCATGCATGAAATACAGTACTGTCCAGTATCTGTTTGGCCTACATATGCAATGAGTTGATCTACCATTTGCTGGTTAACAGATACCAGGTTATTTAAATAAAATAAAGTGAAGTTTTTTTGATAATTAAACCATGCATGCCAATTTTCCCAGTTCAAGAGCAGTTGCTATATGTTAATACTATCTACTGTTTTCTACTCTTCTTCCTCAGATTTTCTGTGAAGCTGTGTTTAGAGCATATAAAACTCGTGATCATCAGTATTCATTGTAGTACTGGCATTGTGTCTAATATGAGTGAATTACTTCCTTATTGCTAGAAGGGAAATCTCTGATTTAAGCCTGTTAAAGTAACAAGCAGTCTTGAAGACAACTTTTCTCTCCTGTCCTTTTCCTGTTCCTGTAAATGGGGAATGGGGTAGTTGCTTGTACATAATACTGTTAGGACAGTAAGGACCTTGCCTAACTGGAAGTGTGAGTTGAAGTGCTCTTAAGAAATTATTTTCTTATCCCAGTCATAACTGGGGGAGATGTGTTACCTTTATGTGCTTTTCAGTCTAGTGCAAAAAGACCTCAGTGTAGATCTAAGTACTGTCACACTGTAAGTAATAAATAGTTATGTGATGAATCTGAAAGGAGGCAGTTTTTGAGAAGATAAATCTTGCTTAAAAAAAACCCCAACCCTGACAGCCTGAAGAATGATCTTAGCAGTAAATAACATAAATACTTTATAAACAGTTTTCTCCTTTATGCCTTGGCTTGCAACACTGAATAAATAGTTATTGATATTCGGTGTTACTTTTCTTAATCACCACTGAAAGCACAGTGATATCCTTAGCAGAGGAAAAATTTACTTGCTTTGTAATTCTTCTCTTTTGTCTCAGCTTCTGCGACACTCCTAACTTTTGGAGACCTGAGTAGAGGGCAGCCCACAAACTGTTACATGTAAAGATCTGTGCTCTGAGCTAAAAATTCTGTGCGTGCTGTCATAGCATGTCAAGGAAGAACTTTTAGTACTAAAACCTTGGATATCCATGCTGTAAAGTGCCCCTTAAGGATTTATGTATTTTCAGTGTATCATAACTAACAGTAGTAAAAGGTTTGCTCCAGTTCATATATATGTACTTTCTAAAATCACAACCAACGCATTTTTATGACACAACTTGGTGTTTTTATCTGCCTGTATATTGGAGGAAGAGAAACCCTTAGAGATCTGGAAACAGGCAGATCTGCATGCTGAAACACCTTTTGAGCAGATTTGAAGAGGGGAGAGTTCCAAAGGCTTCATTAAATTTCCCCACAATTTTCAACTTGGTACGTGGAAGGTTTTGTTGATGCTCTTCATTATTAAATTCAAAATAGAAACCCATTACGTGGTATGTCATGATAAATTTACTGATCCCCATTACCTATTGGAAATTGTGGTTGAGATATTTTTGAGGAAGGCCTAAAAGCATGTGGCTGTCTCATCTTAAGCAAGGCAAATGAGTGTTCTAGTTAAAATTCTTGTTGAAATCTTCTGGTATTATGGTGGCACTTACGAGTGTGCTAGTAGAGTAAGTGTGCTATCTACAACACAGGCATACATCCCTTCCCACTTTGTGGAGTTTGGCTTTTTCTCATCTTCATCTTGACTCTTGTTTGGATGATTGGTTGTGTAGCTGTTGCAGTAAAAAAAAGATATATCCTAAAATCGATAGCTGAGGTTTTCATCACTTGTCAGAATAATGATGTTTTAGATCAATTTTTACAGATTTTTTTTTTTTAATGTAGAAGGCATTAGATCTACTTACTGCCCCAAAGTAGAACTGGAAATATGGGGACTAGAGTTACGATAGCTGCATAATATGTATTAGTTGCCTTATTCCTGGAAACTGGATTCACGCCTATGGGTTTGGTTTAGACATGCTGCTTTACCATTAAAGCACTGCACCATGTTACATTGTAAATGTAGGATGAATATTAAAAGCTGAGAACTGATTTGGCAAAGCACAGTAGTTTCATAGAATGAGCTCCCACTGTTAGTTGACTTAATGTTGAATTTGCTTACAGTTTATGAAAAGGAGATAAATCAGTAAAAATAGTGCAGTGCTCTTACTGTAAAAAAAACCTGTTGTTTTAGCAAAGGCTTGACTAGTTATCTCCTTGCTGTTTTGTTTACAGCATTCAGGAGGAGGATTTCACACCATCTTCTAGGGTGATACATCTGTTCAAGATGTTTATTTTTAAATAGAGGTCTATAATTAGATTTTTAAAATGTGTAGGCATGCAGAGGACTACACAGATCCCATTATTCATTGTCAAGTGCCCAAGTAGTTTCTCTTGGCAGTCATCTGTTTCTTGTACATATTTATGTGTTCAAAACTAGATATGGTCTAGGGACATGAAATAGCTATTGCTTTTCAACAGCATTTAATAGAGTGGTGCCTTTTAGTGTAGTAGCGGGGAATAAATTTGTTTCCTACTTCTAGTGCTGCTGCCTTATAAAGGAATACAGACAGGTCAAAAAGGGGCCCTTCAAAATTATTTCTTTGAGGGATATGGAGCCACCAGCTGTTGTGAACCCAGGGAGGCTATGCTGGTGCATCTCTTCTTTTGCCTCTGGCAAAAAGCAGTTGTGTGGTGGCACTTTTATAGCAGTGTTCTATATATTTGTAAGGGTTAATAGCACTGTTTGCAGTACTTCTGGAGTTAAATCTTCTAAGTAGCTCAGGGTACACAAAGGTTTGAATGGTATTTTAGTATCTTGTGGTGATTCATGTGCAAGTAATACCTCACGGCAGCCTTCATGGAAGAAAGAAATTGAGACTTCTAGTGTCCTAGTTTTTCTTTATTGGAATGTAAGATAATATTATGCATACTCAAATTTGCCATTAGAATCCAAAATACTTTAAATAGAAATGAGCTGGCATGTTCTCTTGGAGCAGAATCTATCATTATAGAGTGACCAAAGTGTAGTTATACTTTTATTGTGAAATGTAATTGATACTCTTTAAATGGAGCAGAAATTCTAGGCTTGTCTCTATCAGCAGGAGACTGAACCTCTACTTTTCTATTGTAATACCTAACATAGCATGTGGAAGGCATTTCTGTGGTGGATTTTGTAGCACAACCCCTTTGTTGAAGTTGTCTTGAGTCACTGCTGTTCTTGTCATTTAAATTGATATTTTTTTTATGTCTGGAAATTTCAATATTATTAATAACACATTGCCTCATCAAGCAAAATGTAATGTAGCTTGGATAAAATGGTTAGAGGTCATTCCTCAAAGAAAGCAAAGTTCCTTCCCAAAGTTTTCACTAACGAATCGTAAAACCATTGCATTGCATGATTTGGGGGAGTTTTAATTAGCTTGGCATGAAAGCTAGCATATAAGGTTATGGAGAATTATTGAGGCTGTGGTCAGTTGACCCTGGCTGGATGCCAGGTGCCCACCAAAGCTGCTCTGTCACTCCCCTCCTCAGCTGGACAGGGGAGAGAAAATATAATGAAAGGCTCACGAGTCGAGAGAAGGACAGGGAGATGCCTCACCATTACCATCATGGGCACAACAGACTTGAGTTGGGGAAATTAGTTTATTACCAATCAAAATCAGAGGAGGATAATGAGAAATAAGAACAAATCTTAAAAAACACCTTCCCCCCACGCCCCCTTCTTCCCAGGCTCAACTTCACTCCCAATTTCTCTACCTCCTCCCCCTGAGCAGCACAGGGGGATGGGGAATGGGGGTGGCGGTCAGTTCATCACACATTGTTTCTGCGACTCCTTCCTGCTCACGCTCTTCCCCTGCTCCAGTATGGAGTCCCTCCCACAGGAGACAGTCCTCCATGAACTTCTCCAATATGAGTCCTTCCCACAGGCTGCAGTTCTTCACGAACTGCTCCAGCATGGGTCCTTTCTGTGGGGTGCAGTCCTTCAGGAACTGACTGCTCCAGAATGGGCAGACTTGGGACACACGGGGTCACAAGTCCTGCCAGCAAACCTGCTCCAGTGTGGACTGCTCTCTCCAGGGGTTCACAGGTCCTGCCAGGAGCCTGCTCCAGCACGGGCTTCCCACGGGGTCACAGCCTCCTTTGGGCATCCACCTGCTCTGGTGTGGGGTCCTCCATGTGCGGCAGGTGGTTATCTGCTCCAGTGTTAACCTCCATGGGCTTCATGGGGACAGCCTGCCTCATGATGGTCTTCACCATGGGCTGCAAGGCAATCTCTGCTGCAGTGCTTGGAGCACCTCCTGCCCTCCTTCTTCACTGACCTTGGTGTCTGCAAAGTTGTTCTCTGACATATTCTCACTCCTTTCTTCTCCAGCTGCTGTTGTGCAGTTGTTTTTCCTCTTTCTTAAATATGTTATCCCAGAGGTGCAACCACCGTTGCTGATTGGCTCGGCCTCAGCCAGCGGCGGGTTTGTCTTGGAGCCAGCTGGTATTGGCTCTAGCAGACATAGGGGAAGCTTCTAGCAGCCTCTTACAGAAACCACCCATGTACCCCCCCTGCTACCAAAACCTGGCCACGCAAACGCAATACAGAGGCTTAAATAATAAAACAATGTACTGAAATCTTAGATTGCTACAGCTGCTGTGCTCTCAAATAGAACTTTGAATTGCTCCTGTGTCTTTCAAAGTTCAAGAAATACTTACCCGAAATTAACTAAAAGCACTGTGTTCTGACAGGCTGGCCCATAACATCGTTGCCAAAATAGCATAGCAAAATAGCATCACATCAAACCTACCTGAAGCGAATGGAACTGTGAGAGAGCAATGATAGAACAAGTTACAAAAGGCCCCAAAAGCTCTGGTGGTTGGACGTGCTTTGAACTTGAAAGATCCAAAAGAGGCAACAAGTAGTGAAGCTACACAAGTGTACTAATGGAAGCATGTTAACTATTCCCAACAGAATATGGACAAATAGTCTTTCAGATGAACCTGTGATTGTTATTAATCTGTATATCATTTGCAAGTGTTTTCTTCTGGTTTCTTCTTTTGTCTGGAAGTAGTAGTTGGGTTTGTATACATTTTTTTCTTTTTCTTTTCCTGTCATGTCTGAGGTTTTTTATCATCTGGCTTAGAGTGAAAATTCTGTAAATAAAGTTAAATTAGAAAATAACCCTTTAACATGAGAGTCATGCTTCTGTTTAAACTCCAGTTTTTAACTACTTTTTTATGAAAACATTACTTCAGTTTTCCATTACTTCTAGAAATGCAGATTCTCTTTTTCTTATGAAATTGTTATCAATGTTACTGTATATGGAGCTAGACTCAAACTGACAATCAGCAAAGGTTCATTTAACAGAACAGGTCAGGTATGTAACACAGATAATGTTAAGGGGAATCCTTTCTCATTTCATGACATGTTTGGTTCATAACAACTTCCCTATAAATGATTTTTGAGGGGAAAAATAATTATATGTATACTTTAATTGTATGATGCTCTCTTCAAAGGACATCTTTAATACAGTAAAACTTACATTCTCCATATTCTTTTAAGTGAGCTGTATGCACAAATCAGCATCTATGGTTCTGTGGAAAGGAGCCCATTTTATGTGTTTGACTTTTTGCATTACTTGATTATCATATGACAGGATTTTTACTTTCTTGTTAAGTTTGCATTGAAAATTAATTCATCGTTGTCAGTTTCCCTGAATGTTTTGGTACTATGCTCTCTCTTTATCCTTTTTTACTTGTGACTATGATAACTATCTGATGCCAGGTATGCTTTTCTTGTTAAAACAACACTTAATGCTAGAAGAACAGAAATTGAAAAACGCCTTGAAGGGGGAGTGGGGGAGGTGCTACTATTTCACTGAGCTCATATAAGTTTTTTTTAGAAAGGCTGTATTTTTCACTTCCTATAGTTAATACAATGACACTTGTAACATTATATCCACAGCGTCCTGTTCTTTCTTAGGTGAGTGTGCCACGTGCTACAGAGCTACATCAACAGGCACTGCTTGGCTTTTAAAATTGAGTACGCTTAAAAAAATTTATAAACTTCGTAGATTTAAAAAAACATATATTTTTGTTCTTAATGGCCAGAAAAAGCTTCAGTCAGGTTTCCAACTTGTTGAATTATCTGATCTGAGGAGAAGGAAAAACTGTGTAACTTGCAGAGACATTGATGGACTGTTTAGGTGTTATGGACCTTCCTCTTAAATTTAAACAATAAATGTGTTCAATTTTCTTTTTTGCCTTCAGGGACATCATCCTACTCGCATCAAGGTTATGGCTGTGAATCAAAGCTGTATAGCCTTGACCATGGCCATGAGAAACCTCAAGACAAGAAAAAGAAAACCTCTGGCCTTGCCACCCTCAAAAAGAAATTCATTAAGCGTCGGAAGTCTAGCCGATCTGCTGATCATGCCAAGCAGATGCGTGAACTCCTCTCAGGCTGGGATGTCAGAGATGTTAATGCATTAGTAGAAGAATACGAAGGGACGTCAGCCTTAAAGGAACTTTATCTACAAGCTAATTTGGCAAGACCAGAAGCCAGAACGCTACAGAAAGATATGGCTGAACTTTATCAGTACAAATATTGTACCGATGTAGACTTAATATTTCAAGAAACTTGTTTTCCTGTGCATCGTGCGATATTGGCGGCGAGATGTCCATTTTTTAAGACGTTGCTTTCTTCCTCACCGGAGTATGGAGCAGAAATAATAATGGATATTAACACAGCTGGCATAGATATGCCTATGTTTTCTGCTTTGTTACACTACCTTTATACAGGCGAGTTTGGAATGGAGGATTCAAGATTCCAAAATGTTGATATCCTTGTGCAGCTTAGTGAAGAATTTGGAACACCAAATTCCTTAGATGTTGACATGCGTGCACTGTTTGATTACATGTGCTACTACGATGTGGTTCTTAGCTTTTCAACCAACTCTGACTTGGTTGAAACTTTTGGTGGAAGTCAGAACTGTCTAGATGAAGAGCTCAGAGCTCACAAAGCTATTATTTCATCACGATCTCCATTTTTTCGTCACTTGCTGCAGAGGAGGATAAGAACTGGTGAAGAAATCACAGACCGAACTCTACGAACTCCAACTAGAATTATATTGGATGAATCTATCATACCAAAAAAATATGCTAAGGTCATTTTGAACTGTATGTATACAGATGTGGTAGACCTCTCAGTTTTGCACTCCAGCCCTTCAGTGGGCAGTTTAAGTGAAGTTCAGGCTCTTGTAGCAGGAAAACTAAACATGACTAGGGCTGAAGAAGCTATGGAGCTTTATCACATAGCACTGTTCTTGGAGTTTAACATGCTTGCACAAGGTATGTAATACTGTCCTTGCTGTAGATTATATGACCTTATTAGAACAATTTTTTAGCTATTTTGCAGTGTAAGTATGCCTGTTGAGTCTTGCTATTAGTGGCTGACAATTCCTTTAAGAAAGGAATTTATTTTCTGCCTATAAGTTGTAGATAATGCATCTGCGTTTTCTAGGGACAGCAGAAATGCCATGTGAGAGCTTTTAACTGTATTGCATGTCATTATTGAAGCATGCTATTTATGTCAAATATGTATAACTAATCAATATTTCTGATCTTTATCTACTTTCATCTATAACCCATTTTTGGGTGTGAATGACTGGAGTGAGGATACAAGAGATCCTTGTTGAGAGGAGGAAATACTTAGACTTGTTATGAAGTGTCCCTATATGTTAACAAGGCTGTAAACTTGACTGATTATTCCTGTAGTTTATGTGAAAGGGGGTATACCAAGCCTGCAATCTTGCTGTTGGAAAGTAAATTTAAATGGTTTGATTGCACTAGTCCTAGGTCTTTAGTATCTACTTCTTGATGTACAGAACTGAAGGCAGGGGCAGTCAGTGTTTTCAGACTTGAAGTTTAGAAAGTTTCACTTCTGTGCATTATTCTTGAAGATCACTCAAATCTTGATAATATATTTCCTGCACATGGAGGCCGGCCAGGGTTATTACAATCTCTGGCAAGGTGTTGGAGCACTGACCGGTGAACTAATAATACCTCTTGTGGTGGCAGGAGCTCTGTTTGCTGTTTCATCTGTTGGAGTTTGAACTATTTAGTGGCCATATTATACATAATGGGATATGGCAATTGCTTTAGGTCTTGCTGGTGGGGGATGAGATTTTTAGTTTTGAGCTGAGAAATGGAGAATGGAATTCACTGAGGTACCAACAATGTGATTTGGTTAAAGCTAGTTTAATTTTTTTAAGAAAATAACTTTTTACAGTAGATCTGTACATCCATAACATCTAGCTATCAAATGAAATTTGACAAGATTGAAATCTTTATAGCGTAAACTATCAAGTAGACTTCAGTAAAATAGGAAACTTATTAACGAGTGGGCAGGAAAAAGCAGGTACAAGCACTGCAGGAAGAGATCATACTTACAGTGGGTTCTCCTAACAGTTATATCAAACTGTGAGTGATAAAGATACAGGAAACTAATCAGAACTATTGTATCTTCTGTAGAGGTCGGTATTAGGAAACTAATTTTCAGATGATTCTGAAAGTTGAAATTAACCTACTGCAATAAAACTGGCAGAAAATAAAGGAGATGGGTTTTCTGAGATATGCTGCTACAGGAATGTGAATGAGCTGTTCTTACGCTCAGAATCATCGAATTGTAGAGCAGCCCAGGTTGGAAGGGGCCTCAAGAGATCATCTGTTCCAACCTTTTGTGGGACAGGGAGCCTAGAGGAGATTATCTAGCACCCTGTCCAATCACATCTTGAAAATCTCCAGTGATGAGGACTATACTATATCCCTGGGGGGGAGGTTCTAACTCCTTCAGTATTTCCTTGTAGGGCAGGTTCTCCAGCCCTTTGATCATCTTCGTGGCATTCGTTTGGACCTTCTCCGGTCTGTCTGCATCTTTCTTATTTTTGTTGTTGTTCCCCTCTAAGTACACCTAGAAGCTTAATATTGAATGGAATGCAGAAGTGGCAAAAAATTCTACTGTAGTTGAACTACAGTGTTGAATTCATTCCTATACAATATCTGCAAGTTAATAGTACTTGAACTGGACAACTCAGTAGATCAGCTGAAAGCGAGAAAGGAAAATGAGTTGAAATTAAAAGGGTGATATAGATGTACAATTTCTCAGTTTTGGTGCATGCACATACGCAAGTGCTAAAGATTTAGTGTGCTCAGGGAATGCTAACGAGGGAATTAAACTGTGAATGAAGCCCTCAGTAAGACACTGAATAATTATGCACTGTTTCATAAATGAACAGGGTGTAGTTCTTTCCCTCAGACTGGAAACCTAAACTGGAACAACTGTAATCTGGAGGTGCTCTGATGAAGCAGTGTAAGTTTTATATCAAAGCAGATAAGCAATGATAGAGGACTTCAAGAGAAACTTAGGCAGACTTACGGATAGGAAAATGGCTTTTATTTTTTAGGTGTTAGTAAATGCTGAAAACCAGAACTGATGTTTTATTTGATGCTGAGTTTCATTATTTCTACTCACTTTAAGTTGAGCATGCTTGCATCAGCATGTCCTAAACCGGCACTCTTTTCAGTCATGCACTACAGACCAGTGCTGCTCTGGAATATATATTCTATGAGTCAGTGGTAACAAGATCGTAACTGTTCCCTGGAGGTCTTCCACCAGCACTACCTCGAGGGAGGAAAAAGAAAGGCAGCAGCAGGAGCTGCACTGGGCTTGCAGTGCAGGCTTGGTCTTGGTGGCCCTTGGTGAACCAGAACTGTAGCATTTTGGGGGTGGTCATTGGGACGAGATAGAGGGATGCAGTGGCCTTCAGAGGTCTCTTCTTTCCCTGGTAAATCTGTCTCTGACCGCAAAAGGGGTGAGCTGTGGGGTGGGGAGGTTTTGTACAAATTGGTGCTGTGTTCCCTAGCTACAGGAGAAAGCAGCAAGCAATCTGTAGAAAATATGTATATGCCAGTGAAGTCACTATCTAATAGTTTCATACTTAATTTGCTGAGTTCATGTTTAGGTCATTGGTACTGTGCTGACACTGAAGAATTGTTCTGGTATAATCTTATAATTAAAATTAAAAGGAAGCTTATTTGATCAGGGAAAACTACGTGCCTGCACTTGGCTAACAGATCACGTAACAAAGCATGCGCTTTAGTAGTGACCACTGTTCTTGTTCTAGCAGTTAACCGTAGCACCTTGTCCTCCCTTCTTATAATACTTAACATGCGGTAGATGAGAGATCTTTGTTTCAGTAGTGTCCCTCTCATTCCCTGATTTCATAGCTAGCATACTTCCGTGCTGGAAGTTGTCACTCAAACATCTAACTTCTAGATGATATGCAGAGTGATGCTAGAAGAGACAGCATTGTGTAGGTGTTGGAGACAACTGAGCAGGCAGTTTTCGTGAAATCTTAGTTTGTTTCTCTGACAGCACTTTTCTACTCTGTTGTGCTGCAGGTGTCCAGTTTTGCCCAAGTGCTGACAGATCTGTCAGTTGGCTTTCACAGTAGCTAATGCCTTAAGTTTCTTCTCTAGATTTCCACACCCCCTGGCTTGAGTTTTTTGATTCAGTTCACTCATGGTAGCCAACTGCAAACTTGCTAAAGCTTGTCTCCCTGGTTGCCTGGAAAATATTTTGGGCTCATTGTATGTAACTCTGGATACTCTTTCCAACTAATTTTGTTCACTTTTACTCAGTTTTGGCTGCGTATTTGTAACTGAGTGTCAAGTGAAGTTGATGTATTTTAAAGCTTCTGATCAACTGTTTTTATTTTCAACAGATTTTAGTTTGATTTGTCTTCAGGGACCTTTCTAAGTATCCAGATGTTGTAATTTTTCTTCAGTTTCAGCAGATGATTCAGCTTTGATTCCTTCCATGGAAATCTTTCAGTTCCTGATGCAGTGATACTCCTTTTCCTGACTATTGTATTTTAATAGATGGTTTCCTTATAATGAAGTCAGTGATAGTATGGGTATGTGCTATGAACCTTTACTGTCCAAGTAAAGCAAGACTGCTTTATTTAGAATTTACTCTGGCTTCAGCTTGATTTGTTTCAGCTGTTGATTATCACTTATCTTCCAAGAGAAACTGAATTGGATCATTGAATTAACTAATTTGAATAAATGAACTAATCAGCAAGCATATCTCATCTATAGAGCTGATGATAATAAAAACCATTTGTACCTAATAGGACAGAGACTGCTGTTAGGGGGGCTGCAGTATTTGTTATCTATCAAAAAGTGAAGCTCTTCACTGCTTTCACAGAAGCTGTGAGGATTAGAGCCCTCTCCAGCAGGTTCAAGCACATTCCTTAGTGGAACATTTCTGTGCTCTGCCTGCTTATTTCTGCACTCTGCTCCTGCTTTTGTGTCTTCATGCTACCTTGCTGCTCTCTGTCAGCTGTGCTGGTGCGATCGTTTTAACACATTGACTCACAAAAATCCGGTGTATATCCCTTCCTCTTCTGTACCACAGTTATTAAAACCCGATCAGTTCCCTAGTCCTGTTCATCAGGTGTTGTTAAAACAATCCCCCCTTCCAGCCTTACTGTGCTGCCACATCTACTGCTGTTGCAGACAAGTTTGACTTCAAGTATCTTAATTTTATTAGATATCCATATGAAATATATGAATCCTCTTCTGCATTTTGGTCCTGTTGCTTACTGTCATGAATAGTCTTACTGAGGTGGTGGTACAGTATATCTTTTTGTTACAAGTTTTTGGATACAAGGACCCTATGAAAGAGTTTTGCTTGAAAATCTCTTCTGCCTGCTGATTCCAAAAAGTTTTCTAAAGTAAAATTGACAAAAAATAACTTAATTTCAGACTTTTTGCTTTCCTTTTATTTTTAGGTGTTGGCTTTACCCTTGACAAGAATAAGAAGTAAGAAATTTTATTTGAAAGCTACATTCAGTAGCACAGCCTTTGATCTAGAGGCAGATATTGCCTGACATCAAAAGTACCCTTGATCTCAGCAGGACTGAAATACTGAAATGCCAGGAAGCCCACAGTAGCAGTATTAAATACACACAAATGTATTGTGGGAAGATTAGAGCGAGTTTGTCAGTTATATATCAGCGGAGTAGGAATGCTCAAAGGAACTAGTCTGGCACTTTAAAATAAATTGGGTATGATTAAGTAAATATTAACATAAATCTGACATATTACCTCCTTACAATTATTCACTTGCACTTAAGTCTGAAATTATTGCTTAAGTTTTATATTACAAAGACCGGAGAAAGCAGAAAGTGGAAGAGCTCCTTAGAGCAGTTACATTCCAGGGTTATATGCAAAGTTAAAGAATTTGACTGAGTTGTGCAACTAGGCACGTAAAACTTGTTTGCAGAGAAACAGTTCTGGTCACTGTCTTCAGCTGTTTCTTTCAGCTACTTGTGTTCTAAGAAGTATATAGCTTAAATATGGAACAGTGATGGCTGGCAGTGGTCCCTCTGAACATCAGGTCTTCCTCCCTCAGCCCTTCATTGTTCCCATGTTAAGTTCTTCCCTCTGGTTTGTTATGGTTGAGTTGGCAGCTTTTTGTTTCTGACCCACAATTGTTTTCTGTTTAAGTTGGATCAGCTGTGCTGCCTGCCACTGCTGCTGAATGTGCTTCTTAAGGAATGCTGAAGCCCAGTCAAGGGCCATTATCAACTGATGGCTGCAAGAAACCAAAAATGTAGATGCAGATTTTGGGCTTTCTAAATTCATGCTTTTTGCATGTGGCAGGACCAGAAGAGTAAAATAATTTTCATTATTTGGGAGAGAAAACATTAAAGAGTATTTGCCACAAATATTGAATGCTTTAAACATGTAACAATTACCTTACGTTTCTGGCTAAACATACAACTTCAGAAATCCAGCTGGTAATATCTTAGAATGTTTAACAGCTTTATAACCACCATATCATAAATGAAAATAATATTAAATAACACAAGTTGCATTGTTTTCGTCTGCTCCCTAATTTAATATTTCAAATGGCTGGATAATATGCTGTATTGGATTTGACATAACTTACTTAGTGAGTTTTCGCTGTGGAAGGATGGTTAGCATAATGCAAAATGCTGCCTGATCTAACCTTCAGATCATATTTTATTTTTGGTTAAACAGTTCATCTGAAGTGCTGTAATGTCATCAACTTTGTATTTGAATAAAGCAAAAAATAATACTATATACTTTAACAGTGCCATTATAGATGTACTTTGAATTCAGCCTTTCAAGGATGGGAGTACATGAATGTTTTAAATTTTTGTGCTTAGAAAAATCAGCAGAGGGATTAAAGATAGCTCAAAAGAGGTACTGAATGTAGCAATAGACTTCAACAGTGTTTGACCACTAATGCCCATTGAGTCCTTCTTTATCTCCAGTGGTACTTAGGTCTTGTTTTCTTTTCTGTAAAACATTGACGTAGTTTTGTACCCTCACATAACCAAAACTTGTGCACTTCAGAGTTCTAAAATGTGGGAAATAATGCATCTGCAAGTTACAGGCTTGGCACTTAATCTCCTTTTAAAGATTTTTTTTTTTAGACAGTTTGGGGAGGAGATGGACAAGAAAAGTACTAAAGCTTCAAGAAGCTAGAAACCCGTAGCATTCCTTCACGGCAGAGAATATGGTGCTGCCAGGAGGCAATAAATGTTAATAAACTGGGAAAGTCAGCCTGCATCCAGAAGATGAATGCTGAACAAGATCCCTTGTTCACAATACAGTTATAGGGCAGGAGAAGTTGTTACAGTTGCTGCTTATGTGATAACCAGTTAAAAAGGTATCGTTTCCTGTTTGTACTATGCACGTCTTCTGACTTGCTCTTACTGTTTTTATAACTGATGTTTTGCCTACTTCTGTGGAGAACCTAAATTCCTATTGCCATGTCTCAAGTTGTATGAGGTCACTTGAATCTGATGCAGATTGTTTGGCTGTTAAAAGTGGTACTGCTGCCCTGCCTCCTGCATTAGTCGTCTTGTTTCTGTTCTGTATGCTGGCAGTAGGGTTTGTGCTATTGGGGGTCTAATGTTGCTGGAAGCAGGATTGACAGAAATTAGTTGACTAGTTCATTGAGTGGCCACCCAGGCATCAGTGTGACAGAAGAGCGGGTGATGTGGAGTGTAAGAAGATGACAGTCTGGTTTAATACCACTGTACAAGGGGGTTAGCCTCCATGACTGCTCCCACAGCCTGTGAGTGTAGGCTGCCTTCTAAAGAATCCTTAGTAAGTTCAGGACATGTTTGCATCTTTGGGTCTATAAGACATGGCAGAGAGGCTCAACAAATGTTCTCTTACTTTTTTCCCTTACCATCAGAAGCTTGGTTAGAACAGCAAGGGTGCTCCTGGATGGGTGAGATGGGTGTCTCTGGAACTTCCAAACGTTGCAGTCCAGACTAGCTACAGGTCATGCCTCTGAACGGTTCTCTATATGCCAGCAAATTCAAAAAGTATGGTTCTTATTGCCAGCATGGTCTCTTCTAATGCAATAAACTTAAGAAAACATGGAATAGCTTCTAGACTCCAGTGTCAAGATGAATTCTTATTACTTCTTTTTCTTGGCTCCACTGTTTTTGATCAGTTTAAGGGAAGGGTCTCTACCACAGAATGAGTTAAATCAAGCTAACAATTTTGTAGTAAAAACTTTGCTTAATTCCACTTTTGCAAAGTGTTGAAGGCACTTAATTTGTCTTTAGTAGGTCTGTCAACTGTCTTGATAAGATCCCAAGCTACTAGCTAGCATGCTAAACATGGGCTCGAGCTATTTCTCTTCAGAAGGGCTGTGGGATTGCATTTCAGAGAGAAGTGGGAAACAGAAAGGACGTGTTTGTAAGCAGGACCTATTGTTATCCAGCAAAAGGAGTGCATGGAATAGCCTCATTTGTCTAATACGATAATCATCTTTCATTTTTTTTACACTCCCAGGTTGAATCTCTGAAAGATACTAATGGTCACGGAAGCTTGTGGTACAGCACTTTGGGACACTGCAAACAGATCTTGTAAAGGCTGTTGCTGCCTGAAAATTATAAAATAGTACTCATAGGAGAAAAATGCTCTGTTCCACTGTGAAGAACAATATTGTGGCTATTAGGTGACTGCTTTTTTTGCCAAGTGGCTGACTGTTAAAGCAAAAAAACCTTCTGCCAAAGAAGAAAAGAAATTGGATTCCTTCCATAGCTAGAATTGTGATGCCCCAATTTATTCAGATTTTCAGAAAACACTTTAATTATCACCTCATGCTTACTCCAGAAGAAATACTTTAAATAATCCTGCAGTTCTGACACATTGCTAAAATTACTTGGGAAAAGGACTGTTTCATTTGCTAGGCATCCTAAATGAGCCTTTCAGCTGATGATGTCATATTATTGGTAGTTGTGCAATAATTGGACTTGACAGAAGAATTGAGACTGAGCTGATGCTCTGTTTCTATAAATCAGTGTTGCTCAGATCTTTGGAACTGCATGTCTCACAGAACTATAGTTTTCTGTCTTTGCAGGGGGCAGGTATCCTTATTGTTTCAAAAATAAGTCAGATGAAATACTATGAATGGCATTCACTTTGAGATAAGTCTCTTTGCTCTTAAGAGTTTCCTCGTGACGGATTTCAGTGAGTGGGTTTACTTTTATTACCTTCAAAATGGAGCAGTCCTTACATGTAATCTTTAGACTTCAGGGGGATGTAATCATCTGCTGAAGTCAGCCTGCATGCAAACAGAATAACTGCATGCAAAAAGTTGTGTTAGGATTTAGCAGGGCAAGACTTAGTGCAAGACAACAGATGACCCTAAAGAATTATTTCAAACGACAGTGTGTTTCTTATTCAGGGAAGCAAACTCCTGTTGTAAGCATACTTCAACTAGTCATTGTTAGCTTTCATTGGCCTTGCCAGGTTAGCTGCTACCTTAACATTTTCCTTTTTTGAGTCCCAAAAGGGACATTGTCACGTGACAAAGTTAAATACAATGTCAGCTATTAACTACGTAAGTAAAAATGGATCATGAAGTGAAAAGCTTCAGACTTCATTTACTCATATTTCTGGCATATGCTGAAGTATTTTGAGCTTTTTTTTAAGGTAGGTTTTGGTACTACCACGTGCTTGTAGAGGAAAGTTTTGTTTTAAGTATGAACTGGTATAAAACTTATTACTGTTGGGGGGGACAGGTATTATTCTCATAAATTGCTTTGGAAAATAAAAATTGTTTCCAAAACTACGTATACATTCAGACGTATTCCTGGAATTTGCTGCAAACATTCTCACTGAGCATTGACTGTATTTATCGTCACTGTATGGTTTTTTTACACTTAATATTCCGCCATTAAAATTTTCTAAACTTGTTCTTATAATTAACATGCCAGCTTTTTTTCTAGTAGTAAGTAGAAATACATGTGTTTAATAGGACAGGTAAATTTATAACCTGCCTCATGTTTAAACTGTTGCTTCCTAGTACCTTCTTTACCTTACTGTTTAAGTTTTCCTTTTCAGTGACTTTGCTCCTAAGTAGTAGTGACTTTGACAGATACCTTTCTACTTGAAGCAGCACATTCATTTGTTACTACTTACTCCATAATAACTTATCCTTCACATAATTAGTTGCAACAGAAATGGAGTCAAGGTTTATATTCTGTATGCTGGCCTATGTAAAAAAGTAAGATTTTCTTTTAATTCTATTAATTTCTGCTAGTGTGTCTTACATGTATGCAACCAGTTCAAAAATATGTAGTATCAGGAGAGCCTCTTTTGATCTTTATCTTTACAAACTTTACGATTACTGGGCTAAACACTTTCTTACTCAACTTAGTCCAAGAGCTCAGTAATGAGATACATTTCTCTAAACAACTGTCAAAGTTTAGTTTTTAAATATTCTTGAAACTGAGAGAAAAATTATGGTGTATAAAAAAAGAAAATAATTGCAGTGTAAGCATGCTGCTCTGAACCATCCGGGGACCTCTCATGGGCATAAGCACAGCTGTAATTTTGTGGCTGTAGTGGGTTGAGACTGGAATGTATAATTCTAGAATAGGATTTTTTTTCTTTAAAGTGCTATCTTTATAGTACAAATAGAAATAGTATTCTGTGTATATGTAAACCAGATGTACAAATGAAATCAGCAAAGTGCTGTTGGAGACTTCAAGTTATCAACATTGTGGTACCATCTGTCTTAACTCAGTAACCAAAATACCCATGTTTTCAGCCCTCCCATGGTACGTCTCCCCTCATTTCTTCCAAATGTGCTCCATCTCCTTTCAGGAGACTTAAATAACCCCTGTCACGTCTTCAGAAGACATGTACTCTCTGAAAGAGTAAATCCTAATGCGAGCAGTGGGTACGAAGAAACTGTAGCAGACTCACCAGGAGTCAGAATACCTGCATCTTGGATACTTCACTTTCTGCTTCCCTGTTGCAGGAGGTGCCCCCTGTCCTGGCACCCTCTGTGCCTTGCTTGATAGGGAGGCCCGGGTGGTGACCTACAGCAACCACCCGCTGCTTCCTGCCTTCTCTGTGAGTCAGAAAATGATGCTTTGCTGCCCTCATCCTGTGTTGAGTAGCTGAGTACCAACAATATGTCCCAGCTTTTGTTTCGGCTCCTTTGCATGGTCTGTCTCAGGAGGGTCCACAGATTAAAATCCCACCTCTCTTACAGTTTATAGGCTCCTGTGAATCTGCTCTAAACAATAGTGACTCAAATTCAAATCTGCAACTTTAAACAGTCAGATAATGTATATCAACCAAAGGAGGTTCTAGTGCGACTGAACTAGCTTTCCAGTTGTTCATCCAGGCATGCAAGCAGACATCATGTTTCATGTGCCTTTAAATGGCAAATGACTGTATAGTTGGAATCCTAAACCACAATTAAAATATACTTTTAGTCAGAATTTAACCCTGTTTGCAACCTTGGTCTATAGGGCGCTTCTGTTTTCACTCTCACTGGGAGTTGTATAACCCTTTATATTACAGATTTAGCCATACGTATTATTCCTTCAGGATCAAAGTGCCTCTAACAACATCATTGATTTTTGCTTTAATTTCCTAGGCTGTGAAGATATTATTGCTGAGAGCATCTCACTAGACACCTTAATTGCCATTCTGAAGTGGAGCTCTCAGCCATACGGTTCCAAGTGGGTACATCGTCAAGCACTACATTTCCTCTGTGAGGAGTTTACCCAGGTCATGACTTCAGAGGTCTTCTATGAACTCAGCAAGGATCACCTGCTCACAGCTATTCAGTCTGACTATTTACAGGTAACCTGCAATGCAGAGTACAGCTGGTCCTGCTTGAAGCAGGATATGTTATACCATTACTAGAAGTGCTTCGGAGTAGTGCATTTTAAATTGTAGGCAAGAGTGGGTTTGTATGCAGACTAAGCACTCCTTTATAATATGTAAAACATTAAATTGAAGTAGTGATTAAGAGAACTATTTAGTTCTTGGCTTGTAACACAACCCAAACTGCTGGTATATGCTGTTGCTTAGAAGCCTAATAATAGTTTAGAAACGGCTGCAAATTAAACGAAGTATTTCTGAACCTAACATTTGCCTTGCATGTTTAAGTGTTTTATAAAAACTATGTGGTGGTAGTAGTTTTGCTGTAACAACGTACATCCTAGTTGGGGACAGTGGGAGCTAATAAACTAGTAATCATTCAAGAAGGCTTAATTTATTTTTTAGGGGAGACATAAAAAGATCTCTTCTGACAAGTATTGCAGAATTTCTTTTTTTTTTTTTTGTGACTTGCCTTCCATGATGGTGTGGTTTTAGGGAGAGGAAACCATACTGACTAATAGAAAGCGTGTGGATTTTTGCTGCCGTTTCTCTTCAGGGGAGATACCTGTATAGTGATGACCAGCCTTTTATAGCTTAAAAATGACCGGATTATTTTTTTAATTGTGTCCATCCCAATCTTACCTTTTTTAAAGTATGAAGAGTTAGAGACTATTTAAATTGTTTCTTTTAAAAAAAATTGTTTACTTTAAGCATTTCAGGAATTACAGTAACAGTACTGTTGATTTTTCCATGAGAGTGTGTATTGTGACTAAATTTCCTACCCTAGTTTGTTAAGAAATGAGGTGATAAATTTTTCAGTACATGATTTTTTCATCTTAAAATTTTGAGTGTTTAGCGCATGTATATAGGTATGAACAAAGCAAATTCGTTTTGTTTATAGTATTACTGAAAATATTTCTCTTCACCTAGATTATAATTTAGTTGGTTTAATTATTTTCCCAGGCTGTGCAGATGCTGAATTTGTAATATTAAACAAGAGATCCAAAGACTCAGTGTTAGAACTGCCCCTTTTAATTAACTTTAACCATTTAAATGTAATACCTGTAAGTGTTCACGTAGAAAAATTTTTTCCTTCTGTACAAAATTTTTTTTCTCATCTTACGGATTCACAAAGTGACATGAGTCTGGAAATCATGGTGGTGATATACCAGTAGTACTACCTTAAAATATTTGGAGGAAGTGGTATAGCTGATCATAAAGTAAAAATACAGTGGTATTTTGGTACAGTTGTATTTCTTTATAGCTGTAAGAGACCTGTGTATGTGATTTTTTTTTTTTCTGTGTGTGAGACATTAAACTAAGCATGTACAGATTGCTGACTTTCTCTTTCTATCAGGCAAGTGAACAAGATATTCTTAAATATCTGATCAAATGGGGAGAACACCAGTTGATGAAGAGAATAGCAGATCGAGGTAAGGATCCTTTTAAACCACACAGTACTAAACCAAATAAATCAAAATGTATGGGAGTTCTTTTTTTGGAAATTTAAGGAAGTTTAATCTACTTTGTTCGTAGTATGATCAAAACTAAACAAATGCACTCCTTTTTTTAAAGCTTTTGTTCTCTAAAAATTGATAATGCAGACATTCTGAGGGAGCTGGGATTGTTTAGCCTCAAGAAGAAAAGGCTTAGGGGGATCTTAGCAAAGTCTATAAATATCTGATGGCAGGAAGCAAAGAAAATAGAGCCACGCTCTTCTCTTGGCACCCAGGACAGGATGAGAGGCAATGAGGCATTAACTGAAATACAGGAAATTCTGTTTAAACACAAGAAGCTGTGAAGATGGTCAGACACTGGAACCGGTTGCCCAGAGTAGTTATGGGGTCTCCATCCTTGGAGGTGTTCAAAACCCCCCAACTGGACGTAGTCGTGGGCTACCTGCTCTACCCTGCCTGGAGAGGTGTGGGGAGAGGGCGGTGGTTGTGGCTGGACCAAACTTCTAGAGGTCCTTTAAGCCTCTAGGATTGTCTGATTTTTTTTTTTATTTTTTTTTAAGTCTGGTTGATTTCCTGTTGTCTCAGAATTGTTTTTCTTGTAGTTAATTCATCAAATAAAAAAACCCTGCAGTATCTTTTACTTTTCTGTGCTCATGCAGGCTTCTCACATAGTCTTATTCTTAGTTTACTGTGTCAACCTTTCGCTTCAGTTTGAGTACGTTTCTCCCACAGAAATCTGTGGTAGTGAGAAAGAAGCCATCAAGTGGCATCAGTGTTTTTCCTAAAGTAGATATAATTGTATTTTTATTAGCTCAGATGCATATTATTCCTACAGTGGTAACTTCAAGGGTAACATCGCATGTGTTGGATGTGGGAAGTAGGTTAAATATATATTTCCCAAATAACAAATGCAAGTAGCTTGTAGCTCATCCCCACCATGAAGTGTCAATCAGATAGTACAACGAGAAGAACAGAAAGGGAAGACCCTGCCTGTGTGAAAACAGAGCAGTGCTGGTGTGGCTACTGTCTGTGGAGGGCTGGCCATGTTTTTGAAATCCACTGTTATTGCTTGCGAGACAACTGCTTTGTCCTGGACATGTTGTATGAAATGCAACAAAAAGTCAGTTAAAATATGTGCTTTTAGTGACCCAAGTAAGTATTGACTTTCTATCTCCAAAACAGGATTGTTTTAAGTGTTTGTCTTAAGGCGTGTTGGACAATAATGGAGCCAGTTAAACAGTAACAGACCTGGACTGGGGGAGAAGCTGCTCATTTGGAGTAATTGTACATCTTCCTGGTCCTTAAATAAATGATTTGTTTCTCTTTCCTGGGATCATCAGATAACACGATAAGCAAAAGCAGAAATAAGAGCTGCGCCAAGTTCTGTTAGATTAAGGCCAAATTTAATCAAGTAATTTGGTCTAAATGCCTCGGTGACACTCCTGATTTTGCAGCTCTTAATATGTGGCGGTGTCAGTCAAATACCAGAAAGCATTAGAAATTGTAATGGACTGTGGCCAAAACCTGAGCTGTCTGTACTGAATGGAGGGTGGGTATGTTTGACAGGTTTCCTCAGAGTGAAGTTAGTCAAAGTCAGGTTGGGCATAATACCTAAAATGCAGGTGAAGGTAGTTAACTGAGGGAGGGACAATGACCCAAGAGTGTCATACGTTGTCATCTTGCAGTCTCTAGAAGATACCCGCTCTTGGTGTAAATAGGTACCCTGTGACCATGAGATCATTTTGAATGGGCTTGACACAGCTGTTACTAGGGTGGCTTACATGAAGGTAGAATAATATATCCCAGTGGTTTCTTTAGGCCTTAATTTGTAGAAAATAAGTTCCTGAAAACTGCTGGGGAATGGGAGAGGAGCTGCAGGAGAGAACCTTTGGGGAAACTGCTAGCAGTGTGGCATGAACCATAGCTTGAGGTAGAGCTTTATAAACATTTACTCCAGACACTGCTTCTGTGTTTTCTCCCTGGTTTATGCTTTGAAACTGACAGCTGTGCAAATGACCCATGCTTATATAAAGTGAACCTGACTTTGCTCATGCTTCGTATCAGATTAAGGCATGAAATAGTTTTGTGGAACAACAATGATAAGCACTGTTGATTTTAAATAGGACTTTTTTTCCTTTTCTGTTACTTTCTATAAGCCCTGTAACTCCTGCTTTCCTATTTAAACTTTTTAATGTGAACTTATTTTTTGTTCCTTCCCACAGAGCCTAATTTACTGAGTGGTACTGCTCACAGTGTGAACAAAAGAGGTGTGAAGAGGAGAGATCTTGACATTGAGGAGCTGAGAGAGATCCTGTCTCCGCTTTTACCTTTTGTCCGCATTGAGCACATCTTACCCATGAATAGTGAAGTACTGAGTGATGCAGTAAGTCAGTAATCTCATACAAATATTTTCTCTGGATTCTTTGTACTTCAGATTCTACAATGTTCAGGTTAGTTTGGTTTTTTTGAGGATTAGCTCCTAAAATGTTATCACTCAGAGTAATAAGTGTATAACTCTCTTTCTGATTAAATTTTCTGTACTTTAAATCTATCAGAAGGCTAAAGAAAAATCAGTGGTGTAAGGATTCAGTATAAGAAATGCATTTCTTGAAAGCTTTTCCCATATTTATATTTAAAAAACCATGAAACTCTTTCTTGATTCTTAAAGATGAAGAGAGGCCTGGTTAGTACTCCTCCTTCAGACATGCTACCAACATCAGAAGGTGGAAAGTCAAATGCCTGGCTGCGGCAAAAAAATGCTGGAATAT
The DNA here is from genome assembly GCF_030936135.1 of Gavia stellata. NCBI lineage: Eukaryota > Metazoa > Chordata > Aves > Gaviiformes > Gaviidae > Gavia > Gavia stellata. The sequence goes on from NC_082600.1 coordinate 18,437,551, forward strand.
ATGTGCGGCCAAGACTGTTCTCACCATATGTGGAGGAGGCTAAGGTAATAATCATTAACATTTGAGTATTGTTAATCTGGAGTCATCAGGGGGTTCTGTAAACAAGGAAAGATTTTGGTATGTTTTGTCTCTCTTTGCATGTACTGGCCTAAAATACTAACATTTTCAGTTTAACAAGACTTACAAGATTGATCATCAGGCTCAAGTCTCTAGAACTGGTCAGAAAAATTTCAACAAAATTTTTTTTTGTCGAAATTGAAATGTTTGCGAGACAGATCTTGATGAAATTCCACCGGAAACAAAGCAGCGTTCTGAGGGAAACCTCCCTGGTTTCCAGCCAGTTTGCCGGCCCAGCTCCTCGGCAGCCCACCAGGCAGGCGGATGGCAAGGTGAGAGCCTGAGAGTCCCAGTTTGCAGCTAGTCAGCAACCTTGGTGCCAGGCCTTTCAGGCTCCCCAGCTCCCACCAGAGCTGGGTGGAGAACTACTATTCCACTAGGCAGAGTACTCTGATATTTCGTCATCTTGTTTGAGTCAGAGCGTATCTAAAATTCTTCCAATCCTCTGCAAAATGTAATAAATATCTTGTGTCCAATTTGACTGAAGTCCTTTGTGTCCTGCTTAAACAGTAGCTTCCCTATTTAGTATCTTGCATGAGGACTGTCAGACTGAAGATGTTGTAGCATCTCTGATCATGACGTTTGGTGACAGGGTGGAGGCGGCTCTGTGTGGGGCAGACACATGCCATACTCTGTTTGACAGAATGGGACCCCTGCAGGTTGCTAACTAATGCCACCACTTAAGGCAGGTCTGACTTAAGGCAAGAGCTCGTGAGTCCCAGCAGTGCAGGTGACTGCAGAACAAGAGGATTAGGTGAAGCTGTGCACATCCACATAACCTACAAACTCTGACCGCTACTCTGGTGAATTCAGAGCTTTTGCCCTGTGCCTAAGAAAGAAAATATTTTCTAAGGGTGTGAGTTGTTTGTTGACATCCTCTTTGAGGGGAGGGGAGAAATAAAACTACTTTGGATTTTGGGCACAAAGGTTAGAGAGCACCAGGTGGCACTAAAGCAGCAAAGGAAGACCAGCCAGTTAAATTTTATCTGTGTATCTTGGATGGTTAAAACTAACAAAAATGTGTTAAAAAACATGTGATAAAAGCTTTGACTCTTTTAGTTTTCAGGTATACAGTATGGGAGTGCTTTAGTAGTAACCTTAAAGTAAAAGGTGCATTCTGTATTTTTTTTTCCCCCATCACGAATTCTACTTGTTTCTATTAATTTCATGTTATACTGTTAATATTTTTAAAAGCATCCAATAGCTGTTTAACCTTAGAGAGAGGATTCTTATACTTATTATCTGGTAACTATACTCCTATTCATAGTTTAATTATTGTGAAATGCAAAAATTTCAGATGAGTGATTTCCGATTTTTTTTTTTTTTTTTTACTCCCCTGTTAGTCTCCCTTTTTTTTAAATAAATCCATTTAGTATTAAATGAGAATCTTAAAAGGGTATGCATAAATCCCTTTCTAATCTTGTAAGATACCTGAGGGAAACGCATTTCATTTTCAGACTAGTGCCTTCTACTCAGTGGCACAGAGTTGAGACAAATAGACAGTAATTATCTGAGGCAGAGTCTAGAGGGTCTGGCCTCGAGAAGGTTACTTCCAGTCTGACAGGTACAAAATAAACAAAGCAGCCTTCCCAAACTTTACTCACCTGCCTGCTCTTAGCTCTGAAACTCAACTCTGATCATGACTGGAAAATGACATAGAAAATGCTGTGGAAAAGCTGTTTGGGACCTGGAAAAGTTACGGTTTAGACGTTGCTAGACTTGTGGCCTCGGGACTGCGTTTGCAGCAGCTCCCGGTGGATATGATACGTGTGTGCAGTGCCTTCATGAGGGCTCTAATGGCTGTCTTTGCAGTCAGTACTGGATGAGATGATGGTGGAACAAACCGATCTTGTTCGTTTGCGGATGGTCCGAATGTCCAATGTACCCGACACCCTTTACATGGTAAACAACGCGGTGCCGCAGTGCTGTCATATGATTACCCACCAGCAAGTTAGCACTAACCAGTCCAGTCCTCCTTCAGTTATAGCCAATGAGATCCCAGGTAAGGTTGCTAGATCACTTGCAATGCCGACTTGATCTCATGTGAGTGGATGCGGGCTTGGGGCAGGGGAGAGGGAATGTGAATTACTGAATATTATGACTTCCTTGGAGACTAGTACTGCACCATTGGGCGGCTTCCCACCCAGTGGTAGACCCTTTTGCTTTGGTCTACCCTGAAAACATTAACTATTTTTGGATAGCATAATAAGTAGTTAGAAAGTAAGCTACCAGAGGGGGTAGTATTTTAACCTGCTTCAGCTGAGCAATTTGAAAATCCTTGGACTAGTTAAACTTACTGTAGAACACTTGCTGGAGCCTGGCCCTTTGTTCTCAGAGTGGTTCTCAGTTTTCTACTTGCCTGTCTTGGATGACTGGTTGATCCGGAAGGCTGGAAAATGGCAAAATACTGATTTCTTCTAAAAACAAAAAGCAGGGAAGCATAACTTGTAGGGCAGTCAGCTTAACTCAGTTTGCTGGAAAAATATTGGAATTAGGCACTCAAAACACTCTTTTTTTCAGTTTACCAAATGCACTTTAGTTTTGAAGTCAAACCAACTTCATTCCTTGTGTGTCAGAATAAGTTTTTATAGGTGGAAGTAGATATGACCTCTCTTGACTTCAGGATACTTGGTGTGACATTCCCCATAGGCAAGCCAGGGAATATATTGTGTAATATATTTTGTCATTAATGCATTTGATCTTTTGGGGTCAGACTGGAAGAATATATCTGGTGGAATTGCCAAAGCATTGAGCTCTTCCCACCTTTGCCTGGCCCCATTAATACTTAGTGTGCATAGAGAATATGCTGATGACAAGTAGCGAGGGTCAGTGGATGTTTTGGAGGGCAGCTAAATGACCAAGATTAAATTTAAATTTGGTGAAGAAAGTGGGAAACACTGTGCTTACGTAGGTGTAGCCAGCTGTGTGCATACAGGGTGGCTGAGGGAAAAACCTAAAATTCAACATTATGGAATTCCATAAAGAGTCATACTAAAATACAGAAACAAATGTGCCACAAGATGTGATGTAACTTGGTCTCAGATGGAGCATTGTGTTTAGCCCTTTAAATGGCCATACTGGGTCGGGTCAAGGATTTGTCTGTCTAGTATCCTTATTCCAGCAGTCACCGGAAGTGAGCGCGTAAGGGAAGTGTAGCAGAAAGAGCACATAAAATAATTCCCTGTAAAATTATGCGTGCTCTTCAACCATTTGCAGATCAGAGATGTCGTATGGTGGATGGTGTTTCTGTGTAGTTGGTAATTTTAAATGCATTTTTGATCTATGCAGTTTTTCCTTAAACTTGCATAAACTTTTGGCATCCATTTTTAGATCAAAGTATCACATTTCAGCAGATAGGGATCAGTTTGGAAGTCTGTAGAAAAGCAATAAAGATGACATAGCACCAAGAAAACAGTCATCTTCCTCCCTCCACCACTCCCCATTCCCCGTTTTATAAGCTCTTTGTATACCAATTATGTCTCCCTTAAGTCAACTATGTTGAAAGGAAATAGATAAACTATTCTTGCAGATGCTGCAGCCAGGACAAAAATAATAGGTTTACATTGTTGTAAAAGAATTTAAGTTGAGGTGTTAGGAAGATTTGAAACACGGTTTGGTTAAACACTGCAGTAAGTTTTCTAGTAGGGTTTGTGGAATGTTTTTGGTCTCTTTGTTTCTTGTGCTTTGGGAAGAGACTTGATAAAGCCTAAAAGGAGCTTCTGAAAACTTCTGTAACCTGATAAAAGTACTAATTGTTTGTTTAGAAACTTACAGCTGTGGCATCTCAGCAGTGCGTTATGGTACTCAGACTTTTTTCCCCCTTCTACAGAAAAACATAAATATACTCACCAAGAATTGAATGTACAGTATTTCATCATAAGATATGCATTTCATTACACTTTGCTCAATCTTAGTTTCCAAAGAAGTTGAGAAGGAAAACAGATTCTCAGAGGTCTCCAATGTTTTGCAAAACTTACCATGTTCTGAAAAAATCTGGCTCTGTTGGTAAATGAGACATCTTGACCAATCTGAAACTCCACTACAGCTTGATTCTGTATAATTTAATATATAGGAATTACTGCCAGCCCTTTGATTTGAGCTGAGCCTGGCCAGTAGTTGGAGCACAGGTATTGTGTCCTGGTAATTGCCTGGTTTGCTTAGTTCTATGATTATGCAAAAGAATTGATTGTTCTGCTAATGCCTTGTGCTAGGAAGGGTAGATGGAGTCCAATTAATTTGAGGAGATTCAGGCATGTACCAAAAGTACAACTTGTGCAGGAATCCATCCCAAAGCATAGATGGAACACAGGAACTGCTGGAGGGAGAGCTAGGAACCATTGCCTCCATGCTCTTTCGTCTGGGAGCTTTAGAACAGGGCGTTCTTTACAGCTTAGGTGTTCTCCGTCTGTCACTTACATCTGTCTTGTACCCACTGCCTGTGGACTATATTTGTATAAATGCTATTGCCAGCATGTCTTGGTGCTCTTCATGCAACACTGTTGTAAAATGAGTTCAACGTCTGCTGAAGTCTGTTCTACTTTGAGGCTAGGTTCTGCAGGTAACTGGGTTTCCTTAGGTATTTTCCAGTTTAAGTTTGAATTAGAAAGCCTGCGACTGACTTGAGAGGACTGTATTTTTTATATATGTAATCTCTCTTCCATGTGTTTCATGTGAATAACAGTAAAAATACGGAAACAAACCTGGGTTTGAGAAGATAGCACTTCTTCATTAAAAACTTAGATTTTTATGCCTACTACTTTGGAGACCTGCTTCAAACGTCTCAGAAAATCCCCTTTTTTCAGTGTTAGCAAAATGCTCGTTGTAGCTAAACATCTAGCTGCTAAACCAGGATTTTTCAGAACAGTGTGTGGAGGGTAGTGTGGGAAACTTATTTCCAAGCCTTGAAGACTGGATAGAATTGATTCTATTTTTTTTTTCCTAGTAGAGGCACTCAATTTGGGGGGAAAAATATTTTGCGCTACTTACACTTATCCTTCGTGTAGCAGTGTAAACTTTGTGAAATTGGGACCAGTTGTAGTTGCATGATGTTGGTTTTCTCCTTCTCTGTAATGCAGATGTCTTTTCACACTGTTCTTGCTGTCTGATCCATTTAATTTTTATGAGCTTTCATTACAGACATCTGGTCATGGTAATATGTAATGCTTGTAAAGCTGGTAAAGGATCAGATGCCAGGACTTACGTATTCAGAGATCTGGATTTGTCTTCTCTTATGATATGCACATCTTCCAGCAAGAAGTGGCATAAGAATGTTTTGCAACAGGATAAATACCCCAAATTATACATTATTCCCTCTTGGAAAGTTTTTTTTTTAAAATTATTTCAATATGGCTGCATAAACCAACGTAATTTTAACAGGTTTATGTTGGCTTACATTGTAATTTTTTTAGAATGCTCTTTCTGTAGTTACATACTGGTATTATGGTCTTGTGATTATAGAATTCCACAAAGAAGTATGAAGTGTATGCCAAAAAAAAAATCAATGAATTCTTGGCCTGTAGAATTCATGAGGGAACATTCAGTTGTTATTTAAGATATCCTGCCCCCACCTCAAATCATAAAATTCCTGCATCATAAGGAGTTTACAAAGAAGGCTGTATTTGTGGCTTACTCTAGCAGAAGCTGGAAAAATGGTATATGTCTTTACCATTTGTGTGATATGTGTGTTATCCCATGTGCCTAAGTGATGTTTCAAGGAATGTGTGTAAGTCGAACTCTTCTTGGCAGAATGCTTCTTAAAAAAAAAAAAACCAAGTCAGCCTGACATTAGATTTTTCCTTCAGAATTGTATCTAACCATTGCAATCAAACTTATTGTGTCACAGTTCAGAAAGTAATCTCTATTATCCCTCCAGTTCCCAATCTCCTCATTGTAAAAGAGATGATCAAACGGCTGCAGGAGCTGCGTCATACTGAGCAGGTGCAAAGAGCGTATGCTCTCAATTGTGGAGAAGGTGCCACAGTCAGTTATGAGATTCAGATTCGTGTGCTGCGGGAATTTGGACTTTCTGATGCTGCTGCTGAACTTCTGCAGGTATCAAAAATTCCTGTATAAGACCACAAATGCTTTTACTCTGTTCTGCTTATGAATTGACTTGAATGTGTAATTTGCAGTAAGAGAACTGCTTTGTGTGTGCATATGCAGGTGCAAAAACACTTTGAAATGCTTGCGTAACTTTAGAACGGTCCAAGTGCAAATTACACTGAGACTGTTGCATTTGATTTGTGTGATTTTTATAAATGTGTAAGTGCAATGTATAAATATTTTTCTCGGGAGTTGTTGCCATTCAGGATGCTCTTACTGCCACAGATTTTGGGGACAAAAAAAATCTGCCAAAGGGGCAGTTGATGAGAATAGTCAAACAATAACTAGAAATCTAGATGTTGGGGGTTTTTTTTATTTTTTCCTTGAATCAGAGAGGAGAAAAAGGCCTAACTGATACAGTAGATCTGCGTAGTACGTTATCAGGACTGGGAAATTGGAAATCCTGCTTCTGTTTGCATGCTGCAGTTAAAGCAAATGCACTTGTTGGTCAGCTTATTCACACAGTGAATCTGATGCTTCTTGTCTTTTTTTTTAAAAAATCTTTATTCCATGGTAGCTGTAATCACCTCCAAGTGTTGGTGAGGTTTTAGGTGGCACAACCATCTTGTTACACATTGGAACTAGAAATCTGCTAGTACTGTGTTAGTTTAGGAGACTTTTCTAGTTTACTTCCTACTTTGTTTTTTTACATGCTGAGTTTTTTCCTTTGCAGAATCCTCACAAATTTTTTCCTGATGAGCGATTTGGAGACGAAAGCCCACTCCTGACAATGAGACAGTCTGGACGATGTCGTGTTAACAGCACTCCCACTGCAGAAACCATGTTTACAGAACTGGACTCTTTTGTGGCCTTCCATCCACCATTGCCCCCTCCTCCACCTCCGTACCACCCACCAGCAACTCCTATTCATAACCAGTTCAAAGTGGGCTGGAAACAAAGGGTGCCAAGTCAACATCCCTCCCGTTCCTTCTCTTACCCGTGTAATCACTCACTATTCCATTCCCGAACCGCTCCCAAAGCTGCACCGCCTGTGTATTTGCCCAGTGTTAAAGCAGCCCCTCCTGATTGCACTAACACTACAGGTCTGGGGAGACAGACAGTGGCTGCAGCAGCAGCAGTGATGGCAGCTGAGAAGCAAGTAGTAAGTATTATGATTTCTCCTCTTCTCCCTATCTTTGGCCACTCAAAGTAGCTTATACAGAGGAGCTGGAAAGAATTCTTATGATGAAGTAACATGACTTTGTTCAATAAAAGAGCATCTTTATTGGTTAGGAGAAGAATTTTTTTACCAAACTGGCTGTCAGCGTTCTGCATCCCAAAGGCATGCCCTAATCCCTGGGAGAATGAATGTTCCAGGGACAGGAGCATTTTGGAGGGGCAAGTGGGACTCATAAATCTTCTGAAATTAATATAGTTTGCGCTACATTAAAACAAAGCGTAAGTCAACTTCAGTAGTGGACTGCATACTATAATTCAAGGGTAGAAAATAGTGATGATAATTTGACTATTCACAGGTAAGTAGTCCTGAAGAAAACAGATGTGTATAAAGGGAACCTGTGGAGAATGTGAAGGCCTTACAGCTGTCAAAAAGATTTTAAAATGAATAGGCAAGCAGAAATTAGTAATTGCAAATACAAAGGGGCTCGTCACAGCATTTAAAGACAATCATTGTAGTTGCTGAACAAAACTACGATATGCAGTGAAAACAATGAACTATAACATACTGGACAAAAGACGTAGCTTTGTGAAGTACATGAAATGCTAAATGAAGAGTTTGGTAATTTATTTCTGCAGTGAAAAAAGTGTTTCAGTGCACAGTTGTGTCATACTGAAAACCTGCTTTTTAGACGCAGATTTGATCTGGAGTTCTGAATAGAAACACAGATTTTTTTTTTTTCTCCTTTAGCAGTTTTCCTAAATATATTGCACTCTTCTTTGTATTTTAGGTTAAAATATTTAACTACAAATTAGAATTGTTTGCCATTGTTTATTCAAGGGTACGTTTTGTAGCATCTCTTGATCAGTACTGACTTCAGTAGGGAAACTATATAGTGATCTTTTTCACATTAGAAATGTTTCTCCTATCTATAAAAAAAATGCAAGGGGAAGCAGAGAATTAATATGGGTGATATTTTTGTTTTGTATTCTTTCTGCAGTTTGTGAGTTACTAGTAATCAATGATTACTCAAATTGCTTTCATTAGAAAAGATAAATAAAAGAAGAAATTTTAACTCTTCTGGCTGGAAGGCTGTAATACACTCATCTCATTGCAGGATTGCTTTTAGGTGTAGGTGGGAAGAATGCCATGCAGTGTGGATCTAATCGCACTGTGACTGATGCTCCCGCCAACCCCTGAAGCTGTCATGCATACACACACGTGTCCCTGCAATTAACTTACTTTAAAATATGAAATACAAGCAGAAGGGTTGCATCTATGGTGATGAAATACATGTTTCGTGGCTTCCCTGCACTGGAACTCTATGCTGTAACAAACCATTTGTTAAGCTTTGCGCTGAATACCTTGTTTAGTTTGATAATTGCCAGTGGCTTAAAGCAGGCTTACCTTTTGAGAGTTTAACAGTACATTGTCATTTACTGCATATTCAAGACAAGATGTGGTTAAGAAGAACTATTATTGTGGCACAACAGCTTCATGAAGGAAAGAAGTTGTCTTAAGCTAGCAGGAAGGTGAAGGTTGGAGGATACATGTGTTCTTTAAACAGTGTAGGAAACTTGCAGGCTGAGGGTGGTCTAGGCAAAGGTAGATTAGGAAAATGCTGTTTTGAATTACAGAAGCCATCCTAAATACAGTTTGTGTTTTGGCTTTTGCTTTGTTTCCATGGACCAATTTATTTTCTTTTCCAGTGTACTCAGCCCTTGCTAAATGAACTGATGCCAGATATCGCAATGGGTGTGTCAGCAATGTCTTTAAAAGACAGAAGATTACCAGAGCTCACGGTCGACACAGAATTAAGCCAGATGGTTACAGAGGTAGGGCCTGGTCCACCCCAGCACATTTCATGTATTCAGAACAGACACATGCCTACTTCTCGAAAGAAACATGCAATAGAGCAAAAAATAGATGCTCGAGAAAATCAGCAGGAATATCCTGACTTCTATGACTTCTCTAATGCTGCATGCAGACCCTCTACTCCAGCACCCACCAGGCACAGTCCTTCACCTTCACAAGGCATATATTTTGGCCCAGATTTGTATAGCCACAATAAGGCATCACCAAGTGGCTTAAAGTCAGCCTATCTACCTTCCCAGATATCTCCTAAAAAGCAAGAGGATTCTAGGAGGGAATACCTGCTTTCGCAAGATGGGCATCAACACAGACAAAAGAATGAGCCAATACACCTCGATGTCTTAGAACAACCTCCCCAGCGACTGGACTTGGCGTTGGCTACCCAGGAAAATGCTGGTAATGGCCCGGTTCACATCAGGGGAAGAACAAAAATGGAAACGGATTTAACCTATGGGCTAACCTCCAACAGACCTTTGCTCTCTGCATACACCTCTGAAATGCAAGAAGAGAGACCTGGTAGGAGACTGGCAGATGACGAGCCATTGGAACATGGAGCACAGAGAAATGCGGATTTGGAAAGGGAAGATGCGGTAAGCAGAGGAAGGAGGTCTCCAAACAAACCAGACTTCCTGTATAAAAAGTCTGCCCTATGAAAGCAACCTCCACTATTTCTCTGTGCCTAAGAGCTGTAAACATCCTATTCTTTGCAACTTTTGGCCTGACTCCTGTCAGACAAATTCATTCAGGCCAGCAGATAAATTCAGCTTTGCTCACTTCTTTTGTACATACATTGCTTGATTAGAGACAGCATGTTATCAGTTTGGTTTTATGCTGCTTCTGGTTTTGTTTTTGTGGAAAATCTTTTTGAGCAACTTTAATTAAGCCTTTTAGGGGAAAAAAAAAGCTGGTACCTTTTTTCTACAACCTGGTAGCCTTTTGCACCTGTACATCTATTTTAGTGTATTAGTTTTGTACTAATATGTTAAACTTTATTGTCACATTTAAAGGACTGTATTTTCATACTTTTGCATTTTCCCTTTCACCTGCCAATTCCCTATGTGCATTGGGTTGCACATTATGAAATGTATTTTCTTATGAGATAGTAAAATGTGTTTATTTTTTAATTATAGGAATTCCAAAGAACAGCACATCAAAATACTACATTTTTAGTTAATTTTTTTGTTTCTTTTAGATCTGAAATCTTCCTGATTTTTACAGCTACAGCAAGAATCCAGTCTAATGTTTTGTTTGAAAAGTTCTGGCAGCTGGTCTTATATAGCAGGCCCACTTCAAGAATTATATTTGGGTTTTTAAGAGTCCAAGGGGATATTTAGGAGTCCAAATTCTGGGATCTGACAGTCTGATTCTGTTTGCTTTCTGGTTCAGCTGCGACCATGGAGAACTCTGTGATCACCCAGAAGCACTTGTTAGACTAGAATTGTTCATTTGCCCATGCAGAAATAAATCTAGAAATACTGTAAAAATTATAGTAATAACTTGTTCTTCCAGCTACCCATATGTTGGGGGTAAGTGAAGACCGGAGTTGAGGATTCATGCTAAATCCTGGAGTGTCAGGAAGACAAGGCATAGTATCTTTGCTGTTGCCTGAATGGTCACCTTCCACTTGAGAGGATTCCCTTTCCAACAGAGGTGCTGAGGTGACTGCTCATTGCCTTGCTCTCTCCTGCCTATGATTAAAAAAGGGCTTCACTCTTAGTGATGTCATTCAGTGTTCCTTACCTGATCTGAAGCATTGCTGACTTCATAATTGCAGCTGTTCTGTGAACAAAATCGAGGTGAAGAGTAACTGCTCTAGCATCGTGAAATGTGCGAAGCTTTAGCACTCTTAAATTACACTTCCACTTCCTGACTTCGCTTTTTTAAAGCACAGAAATGAGAGACATCTATTAACATGATATAAAGAGGGAATGATAGTGATCTGGGCTGACTCCCTGCCACGGGGTTGGGGTTAAGCAATGCAGCAGGTGTAATGGTTACAGTTACTAAGTGCATCCTTAATACTTACCATGCAGTTTTTACCACAGATTCATTGCATTTAGTATAGGGATCTGATGCTGCTGCAGTGTAGTGGTTACTGGTAAAAGCCTGTTTGGGTTTTTTTAAATGCAGTTTCTATCATGAAGAATTTCCCTGTAGTAGAAAACTTCTGTCCCAAGTGTGACCTAAGGACTACTTTAAGGTTAGGTTGAGTTGTTTCCTGCAGTTCAGAATGCTTAATACTATTTAAACAGAAATCTTGCTGCAACTTTACTTTTAGTTTTAGTTGATGGCAGATTCTTACCTAACCTGTTTCATTAAAGTATGCAAGGCCTTGTAACAACATTGAAATATATTGAATACTGTATTTCCAAACTACCAGATAGCTTCTAGATAAATGAAGATATGGGTGTTTGAACCAATAAATCCTAATGTCTCCTGCATACACATCTATAGGCCTCCTGCTTCTGTAAAAGCTCTGCAGGCATTCTTTTCGAGGTGCAGCTACGGAGGGCGTGGTGTAGGATTGGAGGAGAAACTTAGCTAAACTGTGCAGGTGATGTGTCTTGTGGGTGAGGGGAAATGTGGGGGTATTTTTTCCCCCTCTGTCAGCCTTTTTAATCTGTGTTTTGTTTTTGGGGGGTTTTTTTGGCCACAGTCAAGACACTTGGTGGTTCTGGCCTCAACACCAGTATGTATTATTTCCATGGGACTGCAGTGTAGAATACTGTTACATGCAAGGAGTTGTCAGTGGGGGGATGGTGCTGCTGCAGGTTAGGGACTGAGGTTCGTTGGGGTTCTTCTGAAGATTTGAGCACAGTGCTGTCTGACTGTGTAGCCCTAACCAGACATGTGGGTCTCATGCTCACCATCATTAGAAGCATTAACTTTCATCACACACAAAAACCCTGAAACTTCCTGCACTTGCATCATATGTGTGTTGGTAGCTTAATTACTAAAAAGTCATAGCTGTCCTCAGAAGACTTGCTATTCTGAGTAATTTATTTTTACCTAAAACAGATAGATGTACTTTGAGAAAACTATTTTAGTTACCATAGTTTGCGGCACTGTGTGCCTAGACAGAGATGGGGCTGAAATCTACAGATGCAACTTTTAAGCTTGAAATCTGTGGGGACGTGGCTGATGAAGACTGAGAAGTTTTGAGGTTATGGCTTGAGAGAAATCATGAAATACTTTGGCTTTGGAATAAGTTGGTGAGAAATGCCTCTTGAGGGGAGGGGGGTGGGACATCTCTGCATTTTAGAATACAAAATTGCTTCTGAAGTCTTAGAAGCTGAGCAGTATTAAAAAGAAAATAAAGTGTTTAAAAGTAGGTGCAAAATAAAAGACAAGTCCTTCTGAGGCTACAAAGACAATCAGGCCCTGTAGACAATCTGTGTTTTCACTTGTATATTTTGAGTTGGGAAGAAGGTAGCAGCTAATGGCAGCTGATTTGAAGTGGGAAGGAAGGATTTGTGAAACTGCTGGAACTGTATTTTTGTACTCCAGCATAGGATTTCCTATGTAGTTGGACGTGAGGAGGAAGGGGAGAGAGAGATCATCTTTATTCTTCTTCATGGAAGCATTATTCAGAAGCTAGTGTTCATACTACATCTCACTCGCAGAACACACATACCTGTGCTACCTGCTACTTCTCGTTGTTCTTTGTCTACTTTGGTGCAGAAGCTCCTTGTTTACATGAAGCACTTTCTGATTAGGCTGGAAATCAACATCTGTAAATTTGATGGAGATAACAGATTACTGACTATATCTTGCTTGAGGGTAAAGGTATGAACATTAAGTTTTCTTGGATGAGGAAGACTCGTGCTCCTCATTCTATTGAAGAGAGAGCTCAGACTTTAATTTAGTGAGCAACATGCAAAAACTTACTCCCCTTTCCCTGACCCCCTTCCTCTTTTCCTTAATATATGGATGAATAACTTAATTCCTGAAACAGATTCTTCCTTTGAAATGTTTTATTGTTCCATGGAGTTACTGTAGTTGTGTGTTAATAACTGCTGTGTTGATTGGCAGTTTCTTGTATTTTTCCTGTTCTTGAGGAGTTTCATTTCTGAAAGTAAAGGCTGTGGCCACCTGTACTTGTAAGCCTTGGGTTTTGGTCGTGGAATGTCCATGATGTTTGTCTTATGGGTTTCTTTGGTTTGGTGGGGGGTTTTTTGGGGTTGGTTTTTTTTTTTTTTTGAAAGAATACTCATGCTGTTTGAAGCACTGTTCTTTCTTCTAATAATTATATGCTTCTGTGGTAGAGGTGGTGCTGAGCTCTGCCGAACGCAGGGAACAGCTGAGAGATAAAATAGTAAAACTGTGTTTGGGGTTTCTGTAATTATCTGTACTGCCAGGAGGCAGCCCTGCCTTCGGCAATATTTCGGTTTTGTTTCTTGTCCTTGTGTTGTTACTGGTATAAAGTCAAGTGCCTTCAATGCTAAAGGCTCAGAAAACTTTCTTAAACTGACTTCATGTCCTATGCAAGTGTTTTTTCTACAACCTGCATAACCAGTACTTTGTAAAACTTGTTTACGCTTCAATTGTACATAGTGTTTTTTAAAAAAAAATAGTATTTTTATTTAGGTACCTCCAAACTTGAATTCTAGTCTTGTGTGATGCATTGTAAAACAATACATTTCTCTTTTGAGTACCATTACAGTTGTAAAAAGGTTTTCACTGGTTCTATTTTTCTACTGTTGCTGAGAAGCATGTAACACTGACTTTATCCTACGTATAGTTGGCATTTCAAATAAATGGCTTGTATAGAACGTGCTTGTGCGACTTCTTCTGTTTAACTGCTACCAGCAGGCTGGCCAAATGGACTGTGCCATCAGTATTCCACGCTTCCCAGCTGACTGATGGCTGGGGGGAAAGGAGTGGTTTAATACAAACTGTGAGGTGCTCTTACAAACAGTAAAGGCTCTTGAAACTGACAAGGTTTGTTCCTTCTGGGGAAAAAAGTGCACAATGCTTTGAACATGAAGGATATGATGCAGACCTGTGTAAAACAAGGAATTCAAAATCACTGGCACTGTTGAAGCACCTTATTAAAAAGGAAAAGCACTTCGGTGAAATAGTTCAGTGAGTTCTTCTGACTAGAGCTTAACTGACTGAGACTATTCACTATTAAAGGCAATAGGATTACTCGTAGTCAAGGCAGAGGGACTTAGCCCATGGTCTAGGAAGTGTTTTATTATTTTCTCAGAGCAGCAAGTATACAAAGCCATTTGTGAAGCACCCAGCATTCTCTTTGAGTTGCAGTTACCCTCCATCAGCTGAATATTCATTCTCTTTCCCAGAAACTAGTGCTTCACTACTTCAAAGAGATGACTGAAGTTTAGAAGTGTCATCAGCAGCAGAAAGTCTTGACTAGTCTCACTTTGATGTACAACAGCAAAATGCGATGGGTCATGTCCTGACATGGGGTGGGGGGGAGAGGGTACTGTATGGTCTTAAATGTTAATTATTGACCCAGGAAGATGAGTTTTTGGAGCAATTTCTTAAACTAGGCAAATGTAATGCTTATTGTTGCTGTTGCAAAATGAAGAGAAAGCGTGCATTCTTCAGAGTCTGCTAATTTCATAAAGACAGGATGCCTTTCCCCTGGGGCAGGGGGGTAGCCTTTAGGAAGAAAGCACAAGTGCATTAAAGATATCAGAAAGGGGGATTATTAGGGGCTGGGCCCAAGTACCTGCTGATCACTTCAGGTAACCCCTACTCCATGACTGTAGTACAGGCTCATGCCAGGAACAGACAGTGGGTGTTGTCAGGGCTGGCCCTGTGGTGTGCAAGTGGAGCTGTAATAACACCACCTCCTTTTTGTAGCAATTACATACTTTTGGTTCAAAAAACTTCCTGCGACTGCCCACCTCCCTCTATGCTGCATTGCTGTCATGTCTTGAGCACAGTTGAGTGGTGGGATGGGGTCTTGCTGTAGGATTTACCTGCACCCTGGCAGCTATTGATGCTTTTTTATATAGAACAGCACCCCTTGGGTTTGATTTGAGCTCAGAGCTGGAACCCAACTGCACTTGCCCCCAGGTCCCTTCTTCCCTACCCCCTTAAGTAAGTGACTTACATGCCCCAAACTGCAATACAGAGGAAACAGCCCATTTTGCTTTTTCTCCTGTGCAGAACTGCACTTGCCAGTGAGATGCCAGCCCTTGTTTGACACCTGCCTGCAACAGCATGGGCCAGGGTGGAGGCAAAGTCATAGGAATACTGGGCTTGACTCAGCCCCTGAGGTGTCTTGGCCACACAGCTAACAGCGCATCACTGCACTGCACTGCATGTGTCTGTGGCTGGGATGGAAATGAACCATTAGAGCAGCATTTCAAAAACAAAGATGGTACAGATCAAACAGTTCTTTTAATTTCAGATATTGTATTTAGATATGCAGTTACAACTTCCCTAACAGTTGCTACAAAAAAAGCACATACAATACCCAGAGTTAAATTTAAAAGCAACTAGTCATTGTGCATGAAACAAACTCATGAACTGAGCCTCTACGCTAGAACTAGCTTTTGTAAATAAGTCATCAGAAACAATTAATAGGGAGAATGATAGATAAAGGTCTGATTTTTCTTCTCAAAAGTCATTAGCATCAAAGCAGAATAGTACCCTATGGTAAAGAAATCCTCCAAATACATAAAGCAGGAGTTAAAAATTAGAGCTTTCTTGAAGTATGTGGGTAAAGAAAACTAAAAACTATGTTAGGCTCCAAACTTACAAAAAGTCAGTATTTAATTGTAGTTAAGTGTCGATTCTTAAAAGTCAGCGAAACATCTCCTGTTCCGTGGTTATCACAGTGATTATAAAAAGATCACACATTTTATACTGTAGCAAAATGCCAGGATGCTGCAGTGTTTTCAGGAACATTTATGAAGTAGAGTAATTCAAAGTAGGCTAGTTTTTAAAATCAAAGCACATTAGAAGTCCTATAACAAAACCCCTCCATGCTTAATTTGTAATTTAGTACCTCCTCATAGATACTGTTTGTATTCCAGTGAGTGGATAAAGTTCATGTGACAAATTTTTGCATGTAAAACATCACTGTACAATATCAGAAACAAAAGTGTTTGAATTTATAAAATGAGATAGGTACAACATTCTCTTGGATTAAGCCTAACCTATGATTTCTCATTTTTCACCTGCCTAGGGAGCACTTCCACAGTGGCGAGCGAGCATGCAGAAGTACGGTGCTGTTCAGTTCACCTGATGTGACCCAAATGTTAGAATGCAATTTCACCCAACAGCCATGATCATAACGCATGCCTGCTTCACCCTTTCAGGAGCCGTGCCTCCCTCTGTGCAGTGAATAGATGCTTACTTTGTGCAGGGAGCCTTCGTGAGAATCACTACACCCCGAAGAGATGATGCAGAGCCGTTTAAAGCAGGACAGCAAAGCACTCCAGTCTTTCAAAACACAGCGAGTGCATATTCCCTACGTGGTACAGAAGGGAGGGTGGGCAGAGCCCACCCAGTTTTAGCACAGCATACAGCTATAGGCACTGAAAGTAAAACAGGTGAAAGGCTAAAGGGAACAGACAGTGCCACACCGTTCTTGTAAGAAGCCATCCTCCCCCTTGAGACAAGGCCAGCTTTCACAGGAATGCAAAGTCGAGCAGTACTGAAATCCCTATAAACGCAATGTACCTGTTCAGAACATGTTTTAGTCACTACAAATAAAGGAAGTATGAGACAAAATGAAGACGTTTCTTGGACAGTTGGATTCTAATGAGAAGCCAAATACTGAAGACACCTCTTCCATTTGTCAATGAATATTCTTTTCCCAGTTGTCCTTTCAGACCCAGGCCCTCTCAGTCTAACTGCAGTAGTACTGCATCCTGTTAGTCCGTTGTCTTTTCCGTGACTGAAATTCTTCAAAGAAGTGCTGAATGTCTTCTCTTTTAACCACCTGGGGGAAGCAATATGAAACCCAAGTTGTGGTACAAGAATTCAGTTAAACGATCCTTTTTTTTTTTTTTCCCTTGCATGCATCCCACATGTAATGCACAAAGCATATAAAAGCAAGTATCCTGAAATCTCTCTGATACAGCTAGCAAAACAGCTTTCCTGTTGTACCCAAAGGAGACGATTAATGCCCAAATTCTATTACAAGAGAATACAAACAGGGAAACGAGCTCCCCAAAGGCAGAACAAGCATATGGAGCAAAGCTCCTGATGCTATTTTTAACGGGTTTGGCCACTTGCTTTTATCATCAGAAAAATTAAGACAAAGCAAGATTTTCACTAGCTCACTTCAGACTCATTACAATGTAACAAAGAATGGCAATTTAGCAAACAAGCCAGCAAAATGCACGTGTTAATTAATAATAGCATGCAAATTCCTCCAGGAAAACAACTGACAGGACTGTTTGTCAATATTTAGTCAGTCCTTATTCTTCTAAGGGTTTAAATTCAGTCTAAGAAAAACTATAAAGGTTAAGAGATTTTCTTCCCCTAGAGCAACACAAGTTTCACTTAAATTTAAGAACTACTCTCAGTACTTTATAGACAGATTTCTGTAAGGTCTGTTATCTCTCAACAATGTCACTAAGGAAATATAACTTTTAAATTCCAATCAAATCAGGGATTTCTAATTTCTGCTGCAGTACCAGCAACTCCAAGAGACAGGAAAAAAATACTGTAACACAGCATCATAGTATTCAAGACCCACCCCTCAACAGTACTTTAAAACACATTTTCTGGCAAACAAATTCTGCAAGTTGTGCCTTACCGTTCCCTCATCGGCAAATCTCCTGAGATAGTCAGTCAGTTCTGTCTTTAAATCATTGTATTCTGGAAGGAGAGGCAAGGGCAAGGGAAAGAAAACAAATAAGCCAAGAAGATATCCAGCTTTAGTTTAACACAGGCTCAAGAAGACAACTTGTTCTACTTCCTCTTGTCATTCATTAGATTTACTTGAGACAAATCTAGGTTTGAACTACATTATAAATAATAGCAATAAAGAGAAAGGCAAGTCCAGGTAAACATGAGAAGCCTAATAATTTATCAGACCAGCCTATGCAGTCTGAATATCTGTTCAGGTGATCTTCAGAGAAATGTACAGAAGTTCAGCGAGTGAATTAGTACAGTTATTTAAAAGACTGACCCTGCTCCCAACTTCCCGCAGCAAAAGCACGCATGGGTAGTGGTGGGAAGTCCTAGCCTGTTGTAACTCAGCATTGGGCAAGTGTCCTCGCCAGAGTGCAAAGCCTTCACTCAGAAGAGGGAAACACCGCTCCAGTTACAAAATACCTCAATGCCGTCTTGTCAGTATACTCTGCAGCAGAGCTACCAGGGAGCACCCTGTACCCCAGCTTCACACCAGCTGGCACTCCCCCAGACAACAGCAGATTGCCAAACAACAGAACAGGGTAAGATAAATAAGCCAGACAGCAGAAGTGTAAATTAATGTTTAAATATTCATGTTACAAGAAATTACCATCAATGCAGTATCTAAGATGTTAAACAGGGGAAAAGTTCCCACACCACTTAGTTCCTCGATGTAAGTTGAAGTTGTAACAGCAGGCCAGAGAGGACAAACTTCTCTAGAGTAATCCTAATTGAGGTGTGCAATCTGTCATACAGTCTTCTGTATGTTACTTCAAAAATAGTTTGATACCACACTGCAAGACCTGATACTAATCTCTTACAGGAAACTGTTCACTTAAAGTGTTAAGGCAGATTCTAAAAATGAAGTTGTACTTACCACAGATGAGTTCTACTTGCTGGACTCTGTTCATGCTGTTAAGGGTGTCCATTAAAGGATCTCTCCTCTCTGTTTCTTGGTCATTGGTACCTTTATTTTCGTAAGCCAAGACAGTGTCACATTCATCTGTCAGGAACTGGACTTCAAGCTCTGAATACATTTTCTGGAGAATAAAGTAAAATTTACTTTTACGTTACAAAACTTCTCAGATGCAGATGCTCTCCCCCAATCATTTTTGTGTTCAGTATCACAAATAATAACAATAAAAATAATAATGTAAATTTTGTATCCAGCATTTCCGGCATCTCCCCATAACAACTTCCAAAGCAATACTGGATTTATGCAGCAAAGAAAAGACAAACGTTTAGAAGCTCCTTCGTGCTCTATTAATTCCAAAGGGTCTGGTATGTTTCTTTATGTGGGGTGGAGGGGGTTTTAGGTGTTTATATGCAAAGTAAGAACATTTACACAGATTTTATCTACAAGCTTCCCTTCAAAGAGTCTCTGGGAGCTCCTCCCCGCCTCCCCCACCTCAATGATGGTAATGAAGAGAGAAAACATACCAAACAGTCTTCACAGGTGCATAATTTGCTTCTCCAGTTTGATGGCCAAAAGGTGGCAGTATCTTTTTTTAAAAATTGCTTGCTTTGGAGTTCTTTCAGCTTGCAGACTGGCTCCTCACTCTTAGTAACTACCTGAATTAAAATGAGAGTGTTCAGTGCTCTATAATGTCACTTCAAATACACTCCTTTCTTTTCAGCATGTCACTTTCCTTATGCAGGATTTTTCTTTTGTCTCAGACACATTTTTATAAACAACCTATATTACCATTTCATCTACACGAGGATTCTGATATGGTTTTAGCAGTTTCCACTGGAAATTTCTGTAGAAATTTGCTGCAATAGCCATAAATGTTTAAGAAATCAGAGCTGGACTATCATGCACATGCAGCTACAACGCATAATACCCCTGTATTAGAACAAACTCAGATATTACCTCAGTGTAAAGGCCAGGTGGCTGACAAGAAAGGATGGATCTAACCTATCTGCAAACAGACGTTACACAAGCATGTTCCACAGCCTATGCTGTGCTCCACAGAGACCACACGTTTGAAGCATCAGTGACTGAAGAGGAACATGGAAACAGACTAAAAGCATTTACTTCTTCACTGAACCTATGCAGAAGAGGCGGGCTTTACGTCACCTATCATCAGTACAAAGATGTACAGGACAGAAAAGAAGGTCCGTTTTACCTCTGGACAGGCAGACCCAGAGCTAGTGGATGGTTCATTAAACTGTTCCATTTGCTTTTCCTCCTTCGTTTCTTGGTGTTCCACTCCACTTTCTTTTTTTATTTCTTTTTTCTGCTCTTCACTTTCCTCAACTTTCAGGACAATCCCCTCATCTTCAAGGGAGTTCACTTTGGTCAAAGCAGGAACTGGAAGATACACACCCACGTAAGTGAAAATACCGTGCCAGACAATGTACAGGCTACCACAGACGTTCTCTCTGCTTTACACTGCAGCATCAAAGAGCACCTAGATCACCTCATACACTGCAGGGTCCTGGATATATTCTACAGCTGTCCAAAGACACAGTGACCTAGGTATACAAAGAAACTGCTCCCTCTTTCACCATAGTGTTCTTCACCTCTCATACTCCTATTCTAAAATACTCTACTTCCCAAAATCTAAGCCCTAGGAGAGGGAAAAGGGTATCACAATTTCAGATAGTTCTGTGCTAAGATGCTTGTCCTTCTTGACACCCCTTGATAGCTATTGCAGGTTCAGTAGCTGTTGCATACTTTTTTGCTAGGAGACTACACGAAACCAGCTCTTTCCACAGAAATCAAGTCATCTGCCATTCTGACCCTGCAGAGACCACATAGCAGACAGAGGCCTGGTGTGACTGCAGGGAACATGTATCCTGAGCCCAGCCTCAGCTCTACTCAGATATTCACTCTATCATTCACTCTTTGCTGCTCAGAGCCTCTTATACTCAGCTGCTTGCCTCATTGCTTCCCTTAGGATGGCTCTTCAGTTCTTTGATTCAGTTTAGAAATTAAGTTTCTTGAGATGAGTGTTAAATCTTCATCCAACCATGTGCTAGCACATCTTTGATAAAATAAATAAAGGAGTGAGCACCACAGAATTAAGATTTAGGAACGAGAACTGCATTGTTGGTTTTTTTTACAAAACAGTTACTGCAGCCCTGCATGTTCCACTGCTGAAGGCGACTGTCCAATATAATGAGTATGATTTCTCCAACCACTTAAATACTATTATGTTATTAATCAACCACATATGAGAAATACATGCTAACAAAATATTGGCTTAGATATTTTCATTTTCTTTACCTGCTAACTGCGATGCATAAGCCCATAGGAAATGGCAGTGATTCATGCAGGCTTGGCATACCATTTCATGGAAGTCTCCACTTTCAGGGGGAACTGCACCAAGATGCTATCCAAAAGAAACAAGCACGCAGCAGTGAAGCATTTGCTGCAAAATAACAGACTCAACTCTAGGTTTAGAGGAAGTAAAACATCAACTGCCATCACATTTTCAGCACAAGCATACACTCCTGCTAACTCTCTACAATGATTATCAGTATCATTTAAGGACTGGAAAGAGCCGATAAAAATTCCAGGGAAAAACTGAAATAATTCTCTCTTTGTCGACAGCCTTTTATGCCTTCTACATACCAAGGAATCTCGGTCCTATCTTTATCATTTCTAAATAATACTCTTCTAAACTGTCCTAAACATAGGACAGGTGAAGATACCTGTTGCACCCTGCACATTTAAACTCTTACATAACTTTTTATAATTGTTTCTTTACATGTAAGAGATACTAAGTCTTCATATTGATCACATACTGAACTTGAGAAGAATTAGGTCCCAAAGCTCTCCATAAACTGGTGGAAACTATTTAGGCAATTAAAAGCAGTCAGCAGCTTTCTTTTGTTCTTGCAACACTCACAGTATGCAGCATAACATTCTTCATCCATACATTTATACAAAAGAATCCTATAGTTTACCTACAGAACTCATAATTGAAGCCAATCATCTTTTTTTTTTATTCTTTGATCCTGCAGCTTCAAACATGGAATATCACTCGTGCCCTTCAAGGCAGAAGAGGCTGAATCCTTAATGCTTACACGTTAAGTAGGTCACTCACTGAAGTGCTGAACTGCTTTCAATTCAAAAGATTTCGCCAAAGTTCGTACTCAGGAACCAACAGCACAGTTTGTTCCTTGCTACTTAAAGGAATTACAGTTTAAAAAGCATTCTTTTGAATGAAGACTATTGAGGTAGTTGATAATGATGCGCCTCGGTAAGAATCTTTTTCTCACCAATTGTACTGATCAGAATTTTCCAATTAAAAAGTTATAAAGTTATTATTTTATTCTGCAGCTGTAACCTTCTAAAAGGTAGAACTCTCCCTAGTTTTTTTTGGACTGGAGTGGACAGCAGCGCAAGATTAAACTTTCAATATTCCTTTGCATAGGATAAAAAGAAATACCTTAGAACTCATGTAATAATCTTTTGAGAACTACAGCAAACCTTCCCAAGTAAGAATAACCATACAAACTTAACCGACACTAACTTATTTCTATGCAAATGGCAATTCTGCTACTTATAGTTTCCTTACCCTTCCATGGAACCAGTCTTCACAAACTATGCATTGTATCATCTCATCTGGAATCTAGATGAACAGTCATATTATTAGCATTAATAGCAACCTCCAGAATCTTTCACAAGCCTCAAACCACAGTATTATGTGAAGCCTACTCAAGTGAATTGCATTTCCTCTTCACCCACCCACAGGGAGCTGCCATTAATAATTAGTTACCGCTTCATCAATCAGTTTGCTTCCCTGAAGTTCAATAGCATATGTAATTTGTCATATTATCAAGACTGTAGAAATTTCCATTTATTATGACAAAACTAGTTTTCCCAGTAGAGCGAGACATTCTCACACAAAAGAGCTGATAAAAGTTAATACACTACTGGTATCTTTCTTCCTCTAAACAGCAATGCATGAACAGGCAGCTTAGCAAAAGAAAGACGTTGATATTCATGATGTCATCAAGTTTATATAGGAATGCCAGAATCCTAACTTAACTGTCCACAATGCAGTACAGTACAAACTGCTTTGTTATGAAACAATTATTAATTATTTCTTTAGAAATGTTTAGCTATCTCTGAACTTCAGAGATGTGAGTTTATAAGATACTTTTTTGTATTTGAAAGACTTGCGCCTTCCTTATTCTTTAAAACACCTCGCTTCTATGACTGCAAACAAAAGTGTGTATGTGCAAACCAAGTGGTGTATTTTAATACTTCAGACAGAGAAAAAGCATTCTGTCTACCGTAAAGAAAAGCTAAAGCCCGTGCTATGGGACAGACTCTCCCCATCCCTAAAGCTTTGTCAGAGCACTGTTGCTGGCACGAGGAAGCAGATTCTGGTCTCTCCTAAGATGTGCAATGTGTTTATTATGTGTTTGCCACATTTCTCGAGATGATGAGAAACCCAGGCCCTAAGGGAACTCTGTAACTTTAGAGAGAGGAAAGCAGAGAAAACTGCAGCAGCGTTTTGTCCAAATGATGGTTTGTCCTCCTCATCTGTCTCTAAGGCATAAACATATTCTACCATTTAAGAAAAACCCGATAATGTAATTACTTTATACAGCACATGACAACCAAAAGCAATACAGAACCTAAGATTTCTTAAAGTGGGATCTTCCCTATAAAGCAGCTCAGCGACCACCCTTCACACAATGTTTTGCATAAATACCATCTATATGTGATTGCTACTGTTTTTTGTATTTCTTACCTCATCTTCAGGATCAGGATAAGGTCTTTTACAAGTACAGTATAATCCATAGAAATTGTCATTATACTTATTTCCTGAATTCACCTTGCCCTTTTCCTAGGAGGAAAGGAAAAAATGTCTTAATAGACAATGCAGTGAAAAACAAAAGACAGAAAAGATGTATAATTTAAAAAAAACCCAATTCCTGGTCCACTTTAATTCCTAAGAGCAATCATTATACTCATCAGCTTGAAGATCCAAAAAGAAAGATATTATCCAGACACCTACGCTATACAGTGAGCAGCAGATAGGGCATGTGAGGAATACTGAAGTTCAAAAGGGAAGAGGAAAAACAGTCTTTGTAACGAATGGCAACTGTGGTGTTTGTTAAGCTACTGCTAATCTAAAACAATTTAAGAGCTTTGATCACCAACCACGCCTGCCTGCTGCCATTATAGCAATGTCTGTAGATTTATTGTGCACCTTCCCCTCCATTTTTTTTTTTAAACATCCAGACTGTGATCCAAACCCAACTTTGTTTAATTGTCCCACTGAGCTTCCACTAAATTCATGTCACTTCAGCCTCACTCTACAGGAGAGGACTATCTACATTACAAAACATGCTGAATGAAATTCAATTACAGGTAATCACATTTAAGAAAACAACAGCTAATACAGCTGCAGTCAGAGGGCTTCAGAACTGCATGTAGTTGCAGTCTAAGGCCATGACTGGCCCCTGCAGAAACAGCTGTGACCATTTATGATGTTACTACAAAACGCTTTCTACCACTATTCTGACAAAGGAAAAACAGACAATGCGAGCACCTGGCATCCATTAAGTCAGCCAGATTAACAGACAGATGCTGAAGGTCACTTAACCTGTACAATTGATTTTGCACTGAACTGAAGGAAGAGGAACAACCATGTGATCCATTTCATTGACTCGAATGAGAAACAGTAACATCTTAAAATTGTCACAAGTGTCTCTTTAGGGATCACTGGACTGTAGCCCTAGGCTGACTAGCTCAGGGTCCGCCCCGATTCTGCCAGAACAAAATGGACATATACAAAACCACTTGCTGTTTCTACATTTGGATTGTTACTACCCTGGGAGCAGCACTGCAGGCAAGCCAAGCAGCTCCCTGTTGCTGCTTCCCAGAAGATTACCAACTACTTGATGAGTCCAAAATGCCCACCGAGTATGAAAGCACAGGGAGCTTAATACAGTAAAACACTATCCCATCAGTAGGCTCTGGTGACAACCTACCAAAAAAGATTAGGGCACTAATGCCACCACAAAAAGCGGGAGGGAACTGTCCCTTTAACAGCAGCACAACCTTAAATTTCCCTAATGCTACTGCAAAATTGCACACCAAAAGGTTCTCCTGAAGCCAGCTTAAAGCTATTGAGATGTGTTAATGTAGGCACCACGACATGTTTCTGGCATTGTGCTGACCATGGATGCAGAACTGCTGCATTCATGGATGACAAGGATCAAACGTTCTCTCTCATCTCCCCTCCCAACATTTCCCTTTGGTGCCTCGACAGTTTTATCTCCTCATGTAATACTTCCACCTTGTTTAACTTGCTGGGAAAAGCAGAGGCATCACATGAGTCAGCACTGGCTGAGGCAAGGCACCAGCCTCCCAAGACTGCTATTTTGATTCTGTACGTATGGAACCTGTGTCTGAACTTACTGGGAGTAACTTGCACTGCAGATTTTTGAACTTGCTATTTCCACAATCACAGCGGAAGTTCCTGGAAAGAAAAACATAGCATTTCAGGTTTTTTATTAACTGAAAACACATTAGTTTTTGTGTTCATAACAATTCCCAGAAGTTTATTAAGAACCATAAAAATATTCTTGAGGCTATTTAAACAATAGGTTCTGTCAGAACTGGCCAAAGGGCCTTGCTGCCTTACCCTCTCACGTGGTGTTCTTGGCAGACCTCAGGTAACACCATCAGCTTCGACAGCGCTTGGCTGGGAGACCACAATAGCACAGCTAACCCCAGGGGCTGCAACTACCGTGCTCAAAAACGCGAGCATGTGTGTTGGGGAGAGAGGAGTGTGAACTGGTTCATATCCGAAGGCTGGATCCACAAAGGCGATTAAGCTCTTGTCTCCTAGTCAGCCGCCTAAGCTCTCACTTAAATAGGGCTGGTATGCGAGGCGAACGGGGGAACAGCGACCTGACCTCAGCTGCCTGTGCGGTTTTGCTGGGAGTGGTGTATTTTGTATGAGTCACAGATGGGAACGTCGTCCTACCTCAGCGAGATGTATCACACAGCGGGGGAGGCTCCGGAGACATTCCCACGGCCAGCTCGCCTCACCTCACCTCACACCACACCACACCACAGCCCCCCCGCGGAGCGTCCCAGCACTCGGGTCCGGGAGGAGAAGGCAGGCGGCGACGGTCAGCGTACACCGCCTTGCTTCCCAGCCCGCAGAAGGGGCCCCCGTTTCGCTCCGGGGCAGCTGCGAGGAACCGACACGGCCAGGGGGCTGCCGAGGGAAGCGGCGGGAGGGGCCCCGGGGCCCCGCGCCCTCAGCGCCGCAGGCTGAGGGTGCTCGCGGCGCCGCCCCCGCCCACCACCAGCGCACGCGCGCTTCCCGCCGCCAGGAGGGGCAGGCGCGCGCCCCCGCCCCGCCCCGCGCCGCGCCGCGGTACCTCTTGGTGTAGAGCTCGAAGAGGCGGTGGGTGCCGTGGCACTCGTAGCTGCAGGCCAGGCAGATCCCCGCCGGCTCCCCGCCGGGCGGCGTGCAGGTGCTGCAGGCGTACAGCGCCTGCCTCTTCACCGCGCCCTGCGGGGCGACACCGGCGCAGGCTACAGGGGCCGCCGGGGGGTCCCGGCCCCGGGCGGCCCCGCCCCCACCCCCGCGGCCCCGCCCCCCGCGGCGCCCGGCCCCGCCCCCACCTGGGAGTAGCTGCAGCGCTCGTGGTCGCTGCCCCCCAGCACGGCCCGCGCCTCCTTCTCGAGCTCCTCGTTCTCCGCCAGCACCTCCGCCAAGGAGACCACGGGCTCCTCCGCGCCGCCCCCGCAGCCGCTCCCCGGCTCGGCGCCCTCCGCCGCCGCCGCCGCCGCCTCCATCGCCAGGACGCGAGGCCGAGGGCAAGCCGAGGCGGGAAACACGCGGCCGAGGCGCCAGGGGGCGCCACAGCGGAAGCGGAACCGCACGCCCCACGTGACCGGGGCCGCGCGTCACAGAGGGGAGCGGCGGGGGAGGCCGCGCGGCAGGCTGGCGGCGGGCACGTGACCGGCGGGAGGGGCGGGGCGGGGTCGTCGGCCGGCCGGCGGGCTGCGCGCTGCGCGCGCTTCCGGGTCAGCGCGCGCCGGGCGGCGATTGGGCGGCAGCGGCGCGATGGAGCTGGTGGCGGAGCTGAGGGGCCGCGACGGGCAGACGCGCTCGGTGCGGGTGCCGTGCCCGGCGGAGGAGGGCGAGGGCGGCCAGCTGCGCGGGCTGCGGCGGGGCCTGGCCGAGCTGCAGGAGCGGGTGGTGGAGCTGCTGGCGCCCCTGGTGCAGGAGGAGAGAGAGGCGGCGGGCGGCGGCGGGCCGCGCGGTGAGTGGCGGGGGGGGCGGCCGGCGGGGGCCCGGGCCGGAGCGCGGGGAGGGGGCTCCGCCGCCCCCGGCGTCTCCCGCGCCGCTCACCCGCGCCCCGCTTGCACCCTGGCAGGTGACGTCGAGGATGACGACGAGGAGGAGGGGGAGGATGAGGATGAGGATGAAGGCGAAGCGGAGAACGGCGCCGACACCGACTCGAAGGCGGGCGCCGATGACCCGCCCCCAAAGCGGACGAGAGTTCGGCAGCCCTGATGGCGGCGCTGGGGACCGAGCGCAGGCCCAGAGCGGGACGCGCCCGCTGTACCGGCTGCCGGCGTGCCCCGGGCCGGGGTGGGCCGCTCTGGGCAGGCGGGCGCCTGCGTCTCTTCTGCTCGCGTTTTGAAAGCGAAGTGTCCATCCCGACGCTGTTTTAACGCGGAAGCCTTAACGAAAGGATGCGCCTTGGTGTTAGCAGCGTGTTGCTTGCTGAGAAGAACTTCCAGTAAACTAGCTGGCAAATACAAGACTGTTCTCACAAGTCTTCTGACTGCTGCGTTTTTAACGACTTGTTCCGAGTCACAGTATTTCTTCATGTGACTTAAAACAAACTTGTGAAGTAAGGTAATAAAATCGGGAAAGAGTTATTTTGTCAGACATGATCTTAAAATGATACAAGACAACTTTTATTTGTATGGAGAGAAAGCAATGTAAGACCAGTATAGTATTCAAAATTAATAAACACCTGTAGGACTGTGTCCGTTCCTGAACAGTCCTACAATGGAAGATTTTTTTTTTTTTTGCCTATCATCTAGAAGGTTTATTTTAGTCACCCATCAATCACATATGTTCCTGGAAAAGATCATAGACAAAGACTGAAAGAGTTGGGAATCTTGGTTTCAAAAAAATCCCCAGTTTTTGTGACAGCCAGGAAAGTGACAAGTCAGTGTGACTTTGATAATTACCTTTAATAGTCCACAATTCAAAAACTGCTCTGTCCCAAGACTGTTTTCTCCAAGCGTGGTTTTTTTTTTCTCTCCTTTTTTTTTTCATGCAGCAGTCAATCTTTATATACTTTCTTCCATCACTGAGTTTTATCCAGGTTGATTTTTAGGCTCACTTGGCAGCTAAGTCAAATAGAGTGAACACCACAGCTTAATACTCTGCCTATGCAGAACTCTCAACATTACCTAAAAATAAGAAAAAAGAAGAGCAGAGTGATTTTTTGAGATGCTTTCTAAAAACAAAACTTTGGGCAGAAATTAGGGGAAATGTAGTAGGGTTCTACGCTGGTTGCTGTAGTTTATTTTAGAGGTGGAGAAAGTATAAATATTTGAGTAACACCTATGAGTACATTATGTGTAACAGTTCTTGGCTGTATAAATCAACATAACCCAATCCTTCTGCTTAGATAGCTTGTTCTTTCTTTTGATGATAATGCAGCATGTGGAATGCCATTAAGGTAACATGCTTCCCATATGTTAACTTCAATTCCCAGTTTTTGTTTGGTGCATGCTTCTGTGAACAGGCATAAAATGTTCTTGATAGCCAGTCCATAGAGCTTACTGTGGTGCCTGAGAGTCTTCTCTAGCAGAAGTTAACTGACTGATTTCATAGTGTGAAAAACATTTTTTTTTTCATTTCCATGTGTTCTGCTGGCATAGTTTGTTTATGTATTATGGAAACTGAGCAAATCTTGGGACTTGTGTATGGAGGGCAAAATACTGGAATAAATGATGAATTTTTATGAGCACAAAATTCTCCGCATTAGTTTGAAATGGGGGGGAGTTGGAAAAGAGGTCCAGTAAACATATTTTGGACATCTTTATGTACTCTTATTCTAAGAAATTGACACACCCATTATTCTGTTAGCAGATAGGACAGAGGCATAACTGAGGAGAAAAGACCAACTCTGAAGACCAGGAAGCTTTAGTTGCTGAGGACCTAGGTTAAGAGAAAATTACACAAATTAATTCTGATCTCTTGTCAGGCTGCAAAATCTTGAAGAGATAAAATGCTTAAAAAGTGGTTTAGGCTAGATTATTTATTGAAGGAAGTGGCATTGAAGGAAGTGGCTTATCAAAATGGCAAAGGCAACACTTAAAAAAAACCTAGCCTGATAAATGTATCAGAAGGGCTCCTTCACGTGACCTGTGCTAAAGTGATGACATCTTTCATGAGCTCTGTTCTGCAGCTTTGGAAGCTTGTGGTAGAGCTACATCTGAGAGCAGTGTTTTCCCTGGGTGGTGGTTTTTTTTTTTTCCTCCCCCCCCAAGACTACAGCCTTAAACACTGCAACAATGGTGTGAGCTGTGGAATGGCCAAAAAGCAACTTTTAACATTAAGCATGAGTTTGTGGCCTTTATGTAAATTTAAACTTTGTGTAAATAGTCCACTGGCACATCATGGGCTGAAAATCTCCGTTGTAAAGCAACAAACCCTAACTTTAGTAGTGTGGGACTAAATGCCGGTAATACTCCAGTAATGGGATACTTCTTTTTTCTATCAGCCTGGACACAGTAACACGCTGCACCTGAGCTCCAGAAGATATCAATGAGCACTGGGTCAAGAACAACCACAGTTTTTGCCTTTAAAGAATCATTTCTAGTCCTTACTGTGGCCACAAAAACTTTTAAACAACGAAAAAGGTACAGGAGCTTCATGGGGCCTTATATAATTCTAAACTGTAGGTTTGCTTGTCACAGATTCAACAGAGGACTGCGTTTTTCTGAGAGTTGCTGCAAGGTAACTAGGCACAGAAAGCTTTGGAGTGATGGGGTTTGGGTTTTTTTTTCCTTTCCCCCCTCCATATCTGTTTTAGGACCTACCCTATAGCTGTGTTCTGAACCCCTTCTGGGGAGCCCCTTTCTCCCCCAGAAGGACTGCAGTCTCCCAGTTCTGTACTGTCCTTCTAGCCAAACAACCGGCAAAAGGTACAGGGTGCAACAGAGAGAACCAGCTGGTGCTACTCACTGGTTGTGGCACCCTTTTTCCAAGCAACTGAGTCAGACAAATCACTGAAGCATGCAGGTTTTTCCATGGCTTGTGGGAGAGGGTCCAAGATTTTCTGAAGACAGAAAAACTTAAGGTTTATGTGCATGGAGAATATAGCAAAAGCCTGCAATGACTTTTACAAAGCTGTCCTAGAGGGTGAAGCTTTATGCATGCTGTAAGTCAACCGTGGGCCCTTCATTTTAGGTGGAGTAGATAAGCCTCAATGGAAGAAAAATGGCATACTCTTCACCTTGGAGGTATACCTTAACCAAACTTCAGGCTAGCACAGAACAAGCCCAGTTCACCACCTCTGCGCTCTTTAGTATAGTTTGTATGTCCTACTAATAGAATTTAGTTTTACTAGCCAGAGGGGGCTAGATGGATTTCCATACCGATAAAGGGGGAGAATGCTGGTATGTTTCTATTGAATTAAAAGAGCTGAAGTGATACTAAATTAAATTCTCGGTAGTGTTTAGATGAGAACCAACTACTTTTACTAGTTGCAAAACAGAACAGCAAAAATGTCAAAGCAAGTCTCCTTCACATAGACTGGGATTATATGACATACTCTATTGTTACTGCTTTGAAACACTGAATTTGCTGGTTCAAACAACTTTGAGGCTAAATTCACAGAGGAATTTAACAGGTTGCAGTGGTCTGTGTTTAAAAGTTTAAAATCACAAGTATGATATTTATTAGGCACTCAGATGATTCTGCAAGGGAAAGGGCGCAATCCCATTATGCCTGATAATCAGGGCATTGTCTAAAAGTGCAAGACCTTTACTGGTTCCTAAGAGAGAGATTCACTCTCAGCATTTTCATTAAAAGGATTTGAATGCGATTCACCCATTGCAGCCCCTGTGTAATTCCCACTCATTCTAGCTTAAAAGTTAATTTATACACAAGCTACTACAGATACCAGATTCCCCCTAAAATACACACTAATCTGGCAGTTAGGACATAATAACATATCATGGGGCTTAATAAATGGTTAACACTCAGCAGTGTAAACAACTGAGCGGTGGTTTTGGTCACATCCACTAGCCAAAATTTACTGGGCTAGTCATGGGCTTTGAGGACTGAGAGTTGAGCAGAAGTACCTTCTTGTGGCTGTAGCATGTTCATTCTTTCCAGAAGAAACCTGTACCATAGGGCTAGCTTTAAGAAGAGCTAAGATGAGTCAGTTTTTGCAAATTAACTACCTGATAAAGTTACTAAACTGCTTTAATGCATTAGGTCATACGTAGAAAAGAGGTTCTCATCCAAGACTGGCACATGAAAAGCAGCATTTTTTTAGAAAATAACAGAATAATAAACTATTATTGGGGAGCATCCTTTTAAGAAGACAATGGACCAGGCAAGAGAAAATAAGGGGAGTTAATAGGTATCCTGCACAAACTGAAAAGTTTTGTTCCAAGGGTAAGTCAATCCTCATATTTTTAATTAAAAAAGAAATCAAGCTTGCAGTTCTACTTTGCTGCTGAAAGAAACATGCGTCATAAGGAACACATTTTATCACAACTTACTTCTGTCTAAGTTTGAAGGGCTGCAGCCTAAGTTCTGCTCTTCATTGGACCTGCTCTCCCACGGAAGGAAGTGAAGAACAGGCTCAGCAGCACTTAAAAAAAACCGTGGCATTTTCCAGAGATGGGAAGGGAGTGTCAGGTGAAGGTCAAGCAGCTAACAAAACTAGCACTTAGACTGCCCAAGAGCGATGCCCAAGCAGTCTGACAAAGCCTTATCTTGTGACACAAACACAATAAAAAGAAATCCAGGGTAGGTGGCACAGAGATGAATATTAATCAACCTTGTGTTACAGTTACTCACTTTCTTGGAAGAAAATTAAAGCCCTGAATGATTGCTAAGCTGGTAGAAGTTAGCAATCTTCTGAGGATTTCATTACTGCCTCTGTTATTACAGCTCTGCTTTAGGAAGCTCTTCCAAGATCGTGTCTGAGCTAACTCATTTTAAGTTAAAAAAGTATGAGTAAAAATAGCTTTCCCACCCCTAAGTGGAAGTTGTAGCAATTCATCTTTTCTGCCCACTCAGTGAAAAGAACTAAATAGATTTGTATAAGCAAGTTATACTATAAGCTAGTCTCGCATCTTTTATTAATGCCATTGCTGTAGCA
Organism: Gavia stellata; assembly: GCF_030936135.1. Taxonomy (NCBI): domain Eukaryota; kingdom Metazoa; phylum Chordata; class Aves; order Gaviiformes; family Gaviidae; genus Gavia; species Gavia stellata. Next base: position 18,469,958 of record NC_082600.1, read on the forward strand.
ACAGATTTGCACCATTATCTGTCATTTACGATCAAGAACTAATTGCGAAGTACTGTAGTCTTTAAAGAGGTTGTAAAACTTCTTTGAGCTTGATTATCCCAAAAGCTTCCAGATTATGTCAATTTGTGTTACAGGCAGTTATCTTCTGTGACTGAGACATAGCCTTGACACTATCTACAAGTCTTCAGGATAATCAAGCTTAAAGTTATTTCACTACTTCTTTTAAAAGACCACAGTAAAAAACAATTTAATCATTAATTTTTATAGTCTTTCATTTAGTTACTTTGTGGGCAAGACTTCACCTGTTGGTGTTCCACTAGTGCCAAAATGCTGGATGCACCAGCGGAGCTAGCTCTCCTCTTCTGCTACTCCTATTGTCTAGTATTCCTATGCACTATGTTAATAGTTTATACTAATGCTCTCCATTGCTGCTTTCCACCTCAAGCTCAAATCCTTACAGACATAGCATTTGCTTGAATTAGATTGCATGTCTTTCTGTAGCTAGTTGTAAAGCTCATGCTTGTCAACAGCTTTAATCCAAAAACACGCTTCTGATGGAAAAGTCTACAAACACAAACCTCCATTCTGTAAGTCACCACTGTGCCCAGCACATGCCTCACATCCAGGCAGCTTGGATCACCACATCAGGCATGATGATGAATTTGCTAAGGGCCACATGCTTGCACAACAGAAACTGAGGCAGTTCTCCCTACCATTTTCTATTTTTAATGCTTCCTCTTATGTTGTTGTTCTTTAAGTAACTCCATCTAGACACAACATAACTGCTCAGTTTAAAAACTACAGCATCAAGTTAAAAACATAGTCCAGCCAGAGGTATCTCCTTGTTACACAAAGGCAGAGAAATGACAAAAGGATTCAGTTTCATCTAGCCAGCCCCAAAACTTCAGACTACAGACAAGTGATTAGGGCACAGAGCATAAAAGGACAACAAAAAAGATCAACCATACACACTGAGGGAAGGACAAGAGACTAAGCTACAGCAGCTGACTGCCAGCACTGCTATCTAGCAACATATGCAAAAAAAAAAAAAAAAAAAGCCACTGATACGTATCTGCATTCACAGACTTCTGTTTATAAATATTGAAAAGTTTTTATTTTATAGATAAATAGGATGGTGATTTTTAAAGTTAGGAAACAACGCAACTTAAAAGCTCTGACTCCCAAAGATACAAGTCAGAGTTTATACTTTATTCTTACTCCAGCATATTAAGATGGCAGCTTCTGCCTTTCCATATTGCACTTAGAACTTAAAACCTTCTTGCAAAGGCTACATTGTTTTCAGGTCCTAGCACCGATGCTGGCATTTGAAACCAGTGTCTCAAAATATCTCCAAATGCAAACAGAAAGTTTAAGGTGTTGTAACTACCATGCTTAAACACAGCAACACTGAAAATAGTGTTCTTTCCAAAGCATAAGAAAGCTGATATTCTTCAGGATTCCCTTAAAGTAGTCAGAAATGGATTAGCATTTGTGATTATTAGGTACTGACAATCACATACAATTGAAATTATAATCAAGGAGTTTAGTTCATAATTGTTTTGGGCCTACTGCTTTTGAAGAGCATATTTTGCACTGTTTGCACATTCGGAAGGTTACTTCCATCATGGCTGGCTCAAAAATTTAGTTATTCTAAGACGAAACAAAAAAGGACAAGAAGAAAGAACGTATTTGGTATTACTCAAAATAGACAATCCAGTAGTTAGAATTAAATGCTATGCCAAAATAGCACTGAAAAATAGAGGTTGAAACTACAGTAAGAAATCTCAGTGGAATTTCAGTATGACTGAAGAAATTTGCATTCATCGCAAGAATTAGAAGAAGGTATCTTGCTTCTTCGAATTTCTTGAACATGGTTATCTGTCTTACAATCTGCTTGTAGCATCCCCCCAACCATTTAACTTTCCCAAATTCAAAGTTTTGCCTAATACATCAGTGCTCCCAGAACACAGTTTTGCATCCATATCCAGAATGAAATTAGAATGATAGTAGATTCCAAACACTTGTGATTTTATCAAAGGAGATTTCTACAGATAGGAGAAGGAAACACAAATGAAGTTTTGTGCAGACTATAGGCCAATGCCAGCACAAGCTGCTTTTGACATCATAGGAAAGAGTTTACAGCACCAGCCTCCAGGCCTATGCCACTCCTCACTGCCTACCTACTACAACACGGTACTGTTGTGGTCACTGAAAAAAAAAGTATGCTACCACAGAAAAAAGTACCTTTTTCTCTTTAAATGTTCGCACGAACTTTATTCTTTGCTTCCTGTATTTATAGCTAAGCTTATTTTTAAAAAATTCATTGAAAACCAGCACTGATGTAGATACGAATTACTTACTTAAAAAAAGAAGAAAGAAAAGAAAAAGCAAAAAATTGCGTTAAGTGCAGCTTTTATAATCATGTTCTGATTTTTTTTTCCTTTTACATTTACCACAAAAGAAGTATCTTTTCATTGATTTTACTCCAAGGGAAAACACAGGAAATCACTTTTTTGCACAGAGGAGTAAAGTCATAGACCAGAAACTTATTTCCCCACAGGATGTCTCAGATGGAGTGTTGCAATTTTGCATCATTAAGGCAAAATGAGAAATACTTCCATCAAGTGTCACACAGGGCTCTCCCACTCTGGCCATTTTCATAGACCCATATTTAAAAACCTTTGAAGTTACTTTTTTTTTTTTTTTAAATAGAAAACAGTCACTCTCATCATTGCTTAACAGTTTGAAAGAAAAGGCTTTTTCCAGCCTTCACACAGAACTTCAGTCTTGTGATTAGATCAGGCATATGCAATTGCTTCAAAACAGCTAAGGAAACTAGAAACTGAGCTATGTGTCAATGAGTTGTAATCTACTGATCTGATTAGAGGCCTTCACGAATGTTTGATGACGATTGCAAATAACAGCCAGGCAGATAGGAATGATGCAATACCCAACAGTTTTGGGGTCAGCTCTTGTACAGGAATAAAGGAACAAAAACATCTGTAAATATGGTATTAAAAATATTATAGTCCACAGCCAAAAAGGCAAGGATAGCAGTCGTACTTTTAAGGAGTGCATCCATGTGGTTCCTTCCTGTGGCTCCTTGGGGTGTTGCTGAATGTGCTCCAGTGCTAGTTTGTTGTAAGTGTCATTGATTTCAAAGACGTAATAAAAAGCTGCAGCACTTGCTAACAAGTACAACCCCACACCAATCCATCCCATCCTCTGGCGGAAGTTCATCATTCTCCATGCTCTGCACCTGGAACAAAAGGCGACATATACATTCAGTACAGCTTGGAGAAAGAGGACATACAGACAAAGCTTGGTTTTTATAAGTTAACTTTTAATAATTTTTCATGACATGTTAGCAAAAACAGCGCACACATCCATTTCTGAAGACCTGACTTCTCTCTACCCTAGAGAAAAATCATGCTACTATGTCAGCAACAGGCTAATGGTAATTACATACAATGCTCCATCAATAGCTCTGGCTAGTTTAGGGCCTGCTAGCTATCAAGTTATATCAGTCTAAGGTCAACTACTGAGTGAACAAAACAGATGTCTTGAATTGGGTAAGTTAACCCATCTGCCCTCAGTGTCTCTAGCCACAGGGTGGGGATAATGCAAGACTTCCTGTAAGTATAGGAAGCTTGTAAAGTTCTTTGATGTCTGCAAGACAAACATGCTGCTAGCCAGCCAGTAACAGGAGCTCATCACTGCTTGTTTGCATTGTAGCAGCATCTGGTTTCATTAAGCTTTAGCTGAGAGACCACCTAGGAACCATATAAAAGGATGTTTTCAGTTTGCACATGGGAAGATATGTACTACAGGTATGTATTTGTACCCATTTGCACACATGAAGGTACATACCACAGGCATATTACTTGCACCTAACTGTATTTCTGCTCTGCCTATGTGAACAGTTGCAGTAAGCCTTCTGGAGGGAAGGAGTTGAACATTTGTAGTAGTAACTGATTTGGTGCTGAACGAACCAGACACCAGTCAAATGGCACTTTTCAGAAGAAGCACGAATTACTGAAGCACCAGACACCACCGGGTTCGATTTTAGCTGCTTGAAGATCTCCAGCTGGCTGTGTGGGTCTAGGTGACTTGAAACACTCTTTAAACCAGTCACAAACACTCTAGCTGCAGTAACTCCATTCATACCAAGAAGGCATTGCCACCTTCGCTCAAAATAGCCCCTGGGCAGGGCAGGGAGAACCACCCCTTCACTGAAGATGGCTAGAGTTCTCCTAACAAATATACTTTTTCAGACTGTTGGGGTTTTACCCTTCCTATCTTTTTTTAAGAGAGGGGTAAAATCAATTTATGCAGTACTGTTTTAAGAAAATATTTCAGGCTTTAAAAAAAACTAGGCAGAAATGCTTGTTTAAGTGTGATCTATGCACACAGATAACTATTAATGGAGGGATGTGAGAGTTTACCATAACTGATAAAAAAATCATTTCACCTTTCTAAATCCCCTTTCCCAAGGCCAGACTAATCCGTCTGGATAGCAATCTTGAAAGACTTCCTGATTTTCTGTATCTGAAAGATATCCTCATTCCTGACCAGAGAGAATCTGATCAGGGTAGCCCTAGAGGAGTTGTTTCTGGCCCTCACACTGCTGCATTTTTGGTGGCTAAAAGAGTCAAACACACACTGACAGTAAATAGCTGAGAATACCATTACTTATGTCTGTGACAACTATTTGTTGTTTAGCTTATCCTTCTATATAACTTAACAGTATGTTTCCCTTTAATACACCAAGTTAACACTTTTAGTAGGACAACTGCAAATTTTGTGTAAGAAGCTGTTAATCCACTGGGTAAACACTTAAATTCCAAAGTCCATGTTTACCCAACAGCTAAGTCACTGTCCATTTTTTCCTGTAGTTAGGCATTTTAGAGATGGCTAACAAGTAGATGCCTTCAGAGAACATAAATCTTCAAAAAGAGTGCACATATTGAAAGCACAAACACTATTAAAATTGCAGTAGATTTAAGAACGTAAACATTTGTTGTTTTTTGTCCTGCCCTTGCTAGGCAGCAGTAGCCAGAAGAGGAGCCTTAGCTCTGGGTTACACCGAAAGAGGCAGAGATAACGCTTAGGGTTTTCTCATTCTTATTTTCCGTTTCGAGACACTATTTTCACTTGCAGCCTTCGGAGGTACCCGCGATGGTTATCAGAGTCGTGCACCCCCATTCCGCGGGTGCTCCGCGGCTCTCCTCCCGCAACAGGCCGCGCAAACCGGCCGCTGGCGAGGCCCGCAGCGCTCAGCCCCCTCGCGAGCGCTGGATCCGCGCTCCGGGCGAGAAGCGCTCCGCCGCAACGGCTCCTTCACCGACGCCGGCAGCCCCTTACCTTCCTCCAGCGGAGAAGGAGGGAGCGGGAGGGCGGCGGCAGGCGGCCCGCTCCCCTCAGCCCGCGCCGCCGCGCCGGGAGGCGGAGGGGCCCGCCGGCTCGCCGCGCCACTGCCGGCCCACTGCCATCGCCGCCCGGGCACCGCTCCGGAACCGCGGCACTTCCGGCATGGGGAGAACCACTTCCGGTGCGCGCCCGTCTGCATCCGAGGCGAGGCGGGGCGGGGCGGGGCGGGGCGAGGCGGGGCGGGAGCGAGCCGGCCCTGCTCGGGCGGGCCGGGTTGGCCGGCGGCCATCTTGGCTGGGGCCCGCGCCTCTGTTTGGCGTCGTTAGCCTGGCCCAAAATGGTGGGTGACATTGATGGTGACGGCCCTGTGTGGCTGCTCATCTCCCTTAGTCACTCTTCGGTTACTGCCGGCGCGTCTGTGGCTGCCGGCCCCCAGCCGCTGTCGTTTCAGCGCTAGTGCTGCTCCATGCGGTGGTGGAGGAGAGGCCGGCTTCGGGCAGCCCAGCCACAGCACAGAGCGCCGGCCTCCAGCGTGCCTTGGTGGACAGGCCCGTGACCCGGTGGCCTGGCGCAACGCTCACCTTCTCCCACGCTGCCAGTTCTATTCAAGTGCGTTTATTCTAATTGTACAGGCCTCGAGGAGAGGAGAAAGTTGCACAGTTGCATTTTGGCAGTTGGCTGCATTAGCCAGGTGCGATTGCGTTGAGGGAAATACCAATGGAGTCTCCAAGAACTGACATGTATGTACTTAAACAGTATATGCTCATAGATAACTACACCTTACTTGTGTATTTCTATTGAATTAAATTATTAGGAAATACGGTACTGGGAAAAAGCCTTCAATGAAGCCAAAAAATCATCCAAATTGACCAAAAAATGTGCTTTGGTCAGATGTGCGTAGTTCACTGACGTGCACCACATTGATGTTTGGAAAGTTGGCTTGTGCAGAAGGTGTTTCAACATTTGTCTCTGTTCAGTAACTGTTTAATGCATACTTCCTGTGCTAGTTAAAAGAATTCAGTAACTGCATAGAATTGTATGCAAAAGGAAAACTTTACTAAATTGTTGTATCCTGGAGTAATGAGAAAAATCTTGTTTTCTCATACTGCTGCTGGGAACTGTTGTAACTTCTTTCTGAATTGCTTCACAAATTTAATCAATTATGAGCGAAATGGAGTTCAAATCCATTTGATTTGTCAAAACCTTGACTATTACTCTCCGTTAGTGTTGGTAATGACTGACTCATTGGCAGTCAGGACTGAATTCTGTCTTCTAAATTTATAGAGAAGCAGTGGTGGCCACAATTCACACACATCCAGCTACAGTTAAAAAGAAGGCTAAAAGAGAATTTTAAAATGGATGTCAAATAAGACATGACAGATACTAAAGCAATGAAATTTTTTTGCCTGGGTGTAAATAAATATATACACATAGGATTTTCTGCCATTTTTCTTGGGGGATGTAGTAGGTGGTTGTGAGGCAGCTGCTGCAAAATTAAATTTATGATGGCTTATCCTGCTATGTTTGGTCTTTCAATGAAAAATGTTAGAAACTAATGTTTTGGATTATATTGAGGACAGCTGATGACTAATTGCACGGTGCTGCAGATGTCATTGGAGAAAAACAACACTGTTGAGAGTCCACAAAAGTCAGAAATCAGTTCCCTGGCACAGAGCAACTTCACCTTAAGCCATGCTTCTTTTTTTTTCTTGCTTTGATGCTCCTTCAACTAAAGGCTCAAGGAAGTGTATCACCTTGGCCACTGTGAGGACACTAGATGGTGCTCAACACCACAGGCAAAGCCAACCTTTTGCAGGCCAGGTGAAACCCCGACTCTCAGTTCAGAAGTTTTGCACTTGACTTCAGTTGAATGAGGATTTCATCGTCTTTCATGAAGTTTAAACAAGCTGTTAGTGTAGTTCAGATGAAAGATGTAGGTATGAATAACTACATACAGCTAATTATCCCTAGGATGCTGCTCTTGACTAAATGCCATTCTTTCCCTTCTTACAGGTGGTGAGGTCCCAGTTGGTCTAGAAATGAATATAGCTCCTGTATAGCTGACAGACCTTCTGCTCAAGTATGGCTTTATTGCTTTTTCTTATATTGGGGTTAGAGGTAATGATGGGAAATGGAATAGCTACCACATAGAGCCTGTGTCCTTTAAATTACCAACCTATATGTCAAAGAAGGGTTTCAGTCAGAATTAATATGTGACTATGTGAATATATGGCTTGGCAGTGGATACACATGCTAAGTGTAAAGCCCACAGTTGCACTTAAGATTCTGAAGAAAAAGGAGTGAAATGTGGGACTTATTCCTACTTAACAAGTCTGTCCTCTGAAGGGTTGGAGTTGGAAAGGGATGATGGTTTAGGATTTAACCTGCTTGGTTTATGGGTCTTTTCTTCTGTGTTAACCATAGGCCTGAAATTATGGTTATGAACAGAAAGATCTAAAGAATTTGTGGAGTTGTTATAGCAAACAAAAGCTGCCTTTGAAAGCTAAGGCATAACACCAGACAGAGTGATTTGTAATATCTTAGGGCTAGATCTCAAATTGCATAAATTCAGTGTTATGCTTAATCTTTGGCATAGTATAGGAAAGAACATAGCAAATAACTCAGCTGAGGGTTTGTTTGGGTTTTTTTTAGCAGCAGTCTTTGAGGTGGGGGAAATAATATCAAAATTAGTGGAACAAGAAGTGACTGCTCTCAGCTTCAGAGAGGTTTCAAGCTAAATTCCAATCATCAGGGCTGGTAACAATGAGGGGGAACAACTCATACTCTTCATATTGAAATGGGGACATACACCTGGTGAGACTCAAAAGGATAATATTCAGGTTGCAAACAGGAGGAAAAGACAGAAGTCTGTTGGATCAAAAGGATTTAATGTTTAAGTTCAGGCCTAGAATTGAGAGTTAATAATGGGATTTTATAGTGTTAAAAAAAAGAAAAAAATAGTGTTTCACTTAGTTTTGACATGTGAGTTGTTGTTGGGATACTGAAACTAAGCGTAGAAATACTGGGTTTATTTTGAAGGTAAAACAGAAAGCATCAGAAGCAGTGAGGGCTGGCTGCTCTATAAAGGGCAGGAGCCAAGAATGATAACACAGCTGATAGGGCAGAGCCTCACTGCCTGAACCCAGTCCCACAGCACCTGAGCAAAGCAAGCAGGGCACACCAGATTCAGCCAAGAGTCCAGATGATCAGGCCAGCAACGAGGCAGGTCCAAGGTCAAGCTGGGAAGGCAGCCCACAGGTGAGGGTCAGGTCCAGTGAGGATAACTAGGGTCAGACATAATCTACTGATTGTCAGGCAGGTCCATACTGATAAGAAAAGACTGAGGTCAGGCTAGGAAGTCAGTCTGTAAGTCTAGATCCAGATGAACATGGCTAGGCACAGTCATGGCAGAGCTGGAGACCCATACGCCTACAACATAGCTCAGGTGTGGACTGAAGGCCCAGGGCTCAGCTTAAGTGGAGGTCCTGAGCCCATGAGTGGGGGGAAGGTGAGGGTTGTTGGGGCTGTTAAGGCCTGTTAGAGCACTCAGGGTCCTGACAAAGTACATAGGACAAATGAGGGTTGACAATAGGAAACAGAAGGGTTAGTTGTGATGTTTGCGTCAAACATAGTTTTTATAACTTAGTATTAAATGAAGGTCTTCACTAGGCTTAGATTTTGGCCAAAATAGAAGAGCAAAGGTAGAAGACCTGAGATAATTACCAAACCAAAATTAGTTGGGCTTCCAAATGGAAGGCAGAAGCCGAAGGACAGAATGCACCATGCATTCTTTGGGTGGATAAAGATTTGACATAGGCATAGATAGGTTCTCATTATTGACAAGTAACCAAGAATCTAATTACAGAAACGTTTCTGTCAAGAAGGCATCTGCCTTCCACTTTGTAGGACACTGATTTTTGATTCATCAAGAACACCCCATTCCCCAACTTTTTCCTTCTTAATCCTAACTCTAAGCCAAACTCTTGGCTAGAGATCTGGGATCCCTGCAGAGTCCATATGCATTGAGATTCCAAGGAGAAAACTGGCATAAAGGAGGAGAACAGAGCATGAGCCTGTGTGCTGGTCCTAGGAAGATCATACCTAACCTTAAGCTAAGAGGGTTAGACTAGTTTTAGGGTAGGTCTAAGCTTCTAAGGAATGAAGGGTGAAGCACAGAGCTCCGTGAAAATGCTTACTTGCTGGCTTATGGAGGAGGGGAACTGACAGAAATAAAGACTTTCTCCAGACCCTGATAGGCTCCCATCTCTTCCTTGTACTCAAAAGGTAGGGCACAGAAGAGCACGCTGAAGAACCTCTGCTTTGATTGGAAAAAGAAAACACACACGGAAACACAAGTCTCAGGTGGCATCTGCCCTCAGCTCCAGATGGGCAAACTCCCCAATGTGTTACAAGAAGACTTAGTACCGTATTTGTAAAGAAATACAGAAGGGGAGGGTCTTTCAGTGAATCGTAAGTAATGCACCTGAAAAACTGAGGAGGCGTATTGGGAAAAGAGAATGCCTTTAGTTTTTTCTTCTCAGAACAATGTTTATAGTGCTCATGTGAATTTTTATCAGTGAGTGAATGAATGTCTGGTGTTTTTGCAGCTTGTAGTGGTTTTGTTTATTACATGTAGTTGCAGTGAATTTCATAGTATTCTGTTGTGGTATAATAACTTATTTTTTTATCAGTTTCTTATATTATCATTTATTGTGAGTCAGGAACATTAATTTCCCTCAGCTTCAATTTCATAGGCTTTATTTCATGTTCTATGAATTATTATTTTGTATTTTATAACTTTTGTTTCTTCTAAAAGTAAGGCTACAGTCTTCTGATTCCCTTCTTTTCTTGGGTGGTTATTTTGCCTTTACTGTTGTCTGTCTTTGAACTTCTCTGTTGGAAACATCTGTTTTCTTATGGGGGGTAGCACATTTAGTATTTTGGGAGCATGTAAGACTTTTCTATATGTTGGCATTTTTATATTTTATTTCTTCTCATTTTGAATTGAAATATTATGTTTGCTTGTTTTGGCTATGTTGACCACATGAAGCAGAGGTATTCAGTGAGTTGTGTGTAATCTGTGGTGATCTTTTCCTCCTTTGGCTTGCTTCTTGTACTTTGAAATGTTGGGACCTTAAATTACCTTGATCTTAATTCTCTGTTCCTGAAATTCTGCTCTAGCCTTTGTTTCTTAGCAGCAGCCACATCTGAGTTAAGCTTCAAGCAATCATGTTATCCAGGTTCTCTGAATACCAGCCATACTTTGTTCTTGGTTTTAGAAATATTTACCATCTTTCCAACAAACTTTTTGATATTTACAAATGGAATAGCTATCTCATTCTCCCAAACATCCACAGTAAACATCTGCCAAAGGTAGAATTACGCACTATTACCCTTTGTCAGAGTGCCTCTAAAGAACTGAGTCTTTTACAAAAAAGGGCCTTGGCATTTTAGACTGCACTTTTAGGCTTCATTACAGTGATGCTTCTTGTTCATTAGTTACTACTGAAGATAAGCTTCATGTCTACATCGTCTGTAGTCAAAATAATTCTGGCAGGAAAGAGATAAAATCTTTGCTTTTGCCTTCTCTTTTCAGCCAATTGCAAAGTGGCTTCAAAGTTTAGCAAGAACTGACAAAACATACTAAAAGAATACCAGCAGAGATGGTTGGTGACTGAATATTCCTCTCGATGGCATTTATTTAAACAGAGGACAAATACAATTTATGCAGAAGCAATGCAGGTATTGATCTCACAGCTCTGTCAATACGATCCAGCATTGTACTGATCTAGAAGGAGAGAGAGCTATCCTGCAGAATTTTGGTCAAAGCAGTTTTCAGTTATAAACTGCTTTTCAGCAAAAGCGTTATTCATTACAGTTTATTGATTTTTAACTAAATCTCCACAAATAATATACAACAAAAAATCGCTTCCAAAGCTGCCATTAAACTTCAGAGAAATCTGCTTTTCCATGATTTCAGCTAAAGTCTGCTCATAACTGGCAGAAAGGAACAGTTACTGAATTTCCATGCTGAGTTTGCTGCTGCCATCACGTTTGTTCATGTAAACAAGTTAACCGGAAAGTCACCCATGTTAAAAACAGATTCACAGCCAGGGGTCTGCAGGCTGAAAAGGGTGGCTTCGGTCAGCTGGCGTAGAAGAGTTACTTTTCAACCATCAGCAGGAAAAAAAAAGTAAAAAAAAAAAAAAATCCTCTCTGAAGGATTAGAGATATGCACTGTCCCTCCTTCTTCCCTGTATATACATATTCTAGGAGAAGCATCTGACCACCTGAGGGAGTGACAGCTCCATCCTCATGAGAGGAGGTTGCAATGACACTCTTGCTTTTTTTTTTTTTAATTTTCACTAATTATCTTTCCTTCTGTGGTGCCTTTGTGAAGCAAGTCAGTAATACCATAGAATGACCTTAAAGAGATTTAGTTATTGTCTCTTCTGAGATGCCCAGTTCCCAGGCTGTGCCTATCTTGCTTAGACTGTGAACTGTGTGCAGCAGGGAATATCTATATTTAGACTTTTCTGAAGCATAACTTTCTTTTACTAAATAAACACTGAAGGAACACAGTTCAGATTAGGCCTTTTCCCACATTCAAAAGATCCAACTTTTTTGCATAGATCAAGATGGAAGTTTGGGGGTGGTAAAGAGGATATTGTTTGAGATTTGCTGAATCTAAGCTTTCATTTAAAAAAAAAAAAAAGCATTTGTGTACTTGTGTGCCTGACTGCTTTTAGGAACCTCTTCCTTGTGTCCTGTTAGAGCTTAGGAATTAGCACATAGTTACCAACTTCTAAAATGTACTGCAAGAGGCATACATGTAAGACATCCATTCATATAATGTGAGGGTTGATAGGTTCTTAGTCACAGAAATGTTTGCACACATTATAAAAAAACAGAACTCCCACTTTCCTACAGAAGTATCGATATCTTCCTTTTTCTATCACTTAAATTAATTCTGTTCTTAAAAGCTTTATTATTTCTCATTCTCTAGAATACTGCAATACCCTAGTATTTAGACACTTCATAACATTTTATTACTTGAAGCTTTTGAACACTGGTTTGTCTCTTAACCATAATCTTAGGTGGTTTTATTTTCAGAACTGTTCTACGTATTCTTTGCTTATTCTTGAACCCCACAATTTAGGTTTTGCATGTAAATAATGGAAAGGATTGTGCTGGGCACTTGAGAGTGACTGGTGCCTCAAAACATCACAGTCAGCCCCATTTATTGACAGTATTTATTTAGTCTAACCAAACCTGGCAGCTTATGCTCTTCTAGTAATAAACTCCACATTTCAGTCGCCTGTTGAGCTGCCTGCCTGATACAGCAGGTATCCCTTACAGTTCTCCTGTTTTTTGGTCTCTTCAGTATTCCTTCATAGTCCCTACAGAAAGAAAATCTAAGCCTGGATGAATAACAGACTTGTCTGAGGCAATGGAAAGTCATTGTCAGTGGGAGGCTGAATGACAAAAGTACCTGACGGTTAATCCTAGCATCAGACCTGGAGAGCACGTCTTCACTCATCCAGGTACACACTGAGAGCTGTCAGCTCAACTGAAAGGGTAGTATCTAGGGGGGGCTTTCATATAAATTTCATCAACTGGAAGTAAATCATCCTTTTCTGTATGGAGGGCTCCTGTTGTTACAGACTTTAGTGGAAGATAAAAATCAGTTCATTGTAGTTGTGAAGCTTTTAAGTACTCACCTAGCCCTTTACCTGAATTTGACTTTTTCTGAAGCCCATGCTAGAGGCCTGTATGGGAAATCAGCACGGAGACGCAGAATGACTTGGGCATTTGAATGGAGATGTTAACAGCAGTTGATGGTTACTCTCAAAGGGAGAATTTCATTAATTTATTAGTAAGTGAGTATTTGTATTTCTTTTAACAAAAGCATATTAAGCAGTATTTGCAAATCTTTAAAACAAAAGGTATTACATATTTGTTCCTTACTGTGCAGAGTTTGTAAGCTGCTGCTTTTACCATACCTATATGAAATGCAATTTCAGGCAGTAATGCCTACATCATGTTCTTTCATAAAGTTCCAGATGAGTATTTAAATGTCTCCATCTTAGCACACTTACTACCACATTTGTTAGCATTCTTACAGAGGTGATATGTCTGCTTTTCCACACAAATGTATGTTCTGTTTGCCTTTCACCAACAGAATGTAAACATAATCATGACAATATGAAGGTACTTAGGAGGTAAAGAAATATGCTGGTATGAGACTATAACAAGTTTAAGTGCATCCAAACCAACACCTTCTCCACATGAAAAAGTATCTAGCCTCAATTAACGTCTCACTGAATGTGTGTTTCTACGCTGCTTTGTGTAATAGGACTTACAGTACCTCCCTTGCAAAATGATGCCTCTGCATAGTGCAGAGCTTGTTTGCTATATGTTTGTAGTGTTCTGGGCAACTGTTACCAGCTGAAGTCTTTCACCAGCAAATTCAGTGCATTAATGATGTGTTGCAATGGATTGTGATACAAACTAACCTATCATAATTTGCGTGTTGAAGCAGAGGTTACAATTTCAAGTGTTTTCCTATTCATTCTGGCACTTACGTCTTTTCGCTAGCCAGGCAGTATAATTCTCAGGTTTTTGCACATTTTCAGAGTGCTACTCATAAGTGCTCTGGCAAAACAGCGTCCCAACCAGTGGGAAATCTTTAGCTTGATAACCACTGTAGAGGTGGAGGATGAAAGTAAAATCAGGCAGCCTGATATTTTTCTGGAGTGGCTTCACACAGTGAAAATGCTTAGAGACTTGCTCAGCCAGCACTGGGCTGGTGGGTGAGAGCAGCCACACTAACCTGGGAGGATCAGAAAGGACAGCAGAACATAAGGTGTAGATGCTAGTTCTCTGGAAATCTGCACAAATGTGACCCCCAGAGCACCACTGTTAGCCAGCAACATGAGAGTTTTGTCACTGTAGAAGAGTCCGTGATACCTGGAAGCTCTCCCTTCCCTCAGCTGTGTGGAGAACAATGGAGTGATGGTAAACCAGTCTTTTGGGGCTGTTGTCATTGATAGCAAGTGGAGATTATTAGTAAGGAAGAATTCAGCTTTGAATTCTCTCAAAACTGAGTAGGTGAGATCCTTTGACAAGACCCACATGCCTATTATATATCATTCTCCCCCACCCTGATCCAGGCCTCATCATCTTCAGAAGAGGTCCTACAAATTGTGGTCAATCCCTCTGGCAGCTTCTTGCTTTATTGCAGAGTAGCCAAAATTTCCCCTGAAACCACTATCAATTTTACCGTCAAGACATTGGCACTAACTTCTACTTCTCTGGCTTATGAAACCACTTTCTAGAGAGAACTCTTTAGTCCATGCAGCTGTAAAATAACTCTAGTGTATGTATTTGTGAGATTTAAAAAATGGTGGCGGTATGATAACAAGGATGGAGGTTTCTGAGGAGGATTTGCTGTGAGAAATGTTGTGCTTTGCACTTTGTACGTGAAAATAAGGGAGAGCATTTTAGTGAAGGCTGGAGAACAGCGCCAGGAAAGACTTACAAGTTATTTTGACTTTTTTGACAGACAAGATGCCTGCCTGCACTAAAATTTTATCAGGGATCCAGGATTGCCAGAACAGGATCGTGGGGCAGGAAGCTATGTGACCCAGTGAACAATGATAATTTAAGTAAGCCCCATGACATAAAAGGCATATGCATTTATGAATTTATATTATTAGATTATTATGTTATTAGGGAGAATTGTGCTCAACTGAATTTCTTTTCAAGAGTGCAACTTTCAAGCAATACAAACCCATTATTGAACTGACAATACCAAAAGACAGTACAAGGCAGGCTTTAGCTAGAACACTGAATGTGAACACAAAGCAGCTGTGTTCTTCGGAGAGCTTGTCTGCCTAAGCACCATGTCCGGTACCCTTTGCCACAAGGCTTCTTCTTTGCGAAGGGGTTGAAACACTTCTATGAGAGCTCCTTGGCACGTCCTGAGGCCTCCTCTGTCTAAATGGTGGGATGAGTTCTTTTCTCTGTTTTAGGGTGTGTCTCTCCCTTTCTGTTTTCTCCTGTCAGGCCTCCATGTTGAACAAGTATCCCACTCATAGGCTTGGTGCAAATGGTGCAGAAATAACCACTACACAAAGTGCTGAGGGTTAAAGAAAGGCATTCTTCTAACCTGCCCCCCATCTGATTTGTTTAGATTGTTTTCACAAAATAAAATAAATAAATAAATAAGGGAGTGTGTATGTACCTGGATTTGTTGCAGAATTTGAAAACAATTACATAGAAGGATAGACCTCTTTAAGACATGGAACTCCTATTTGCGTTGGGACAGTTGGCAGTCCCGTAATGGAAATTGTGTCCCGATGGAGGGAAAAGGTGCAACGTGAGCTAACCCCTTATCAAACAGTGGGAATCTTCATAGGCATGGGTTATTACAAACTTTCCATCCATGTGAAAAACTTTCTTCAGAAGTCACACCAGAAAACTGAGGCACAAGGCAAGCAGGCTTCATCAGTTCAGCCACTAACAGTCCTTTTTTTCCCTTTTTTTTTTTTCCCCAGGAAGCTCTGAGAGAAGGGAAAATTCCAAAGGTCAGCATAGGAATTGTGTGTTCAACTCTAAAGGCTGGTCTTGTATATGAGGTGTATTAACATGAGGCACAGAAGTGGCCTGTTCAGAGCCGCACAGAACCACTAGGAATATTTGCAGTGATCTTGTCTGGGGAAGTGTCCCTTGAGCTGTCAGAAAAATGATTGGGAAGCACTATCTGTCCAGGCAGCTCCGTAATGACGCTATGGCATTATAACACGTCCCACATTCTGATGTTCTCGTTGCTTAGGTTTTATTTACAGACTGACAAGCACTGAGTATGTGAGATAGTAAGTTTAATAGCATGGTGGTACAACAAACAAGTATTAACGGAATTCATCATCCATGCAACTGCGAGTGTCTTACAGGATCTAGGCAATTTAAAATGTCTGAAAGTTTGTGATCTTAAATGAGCTATGTATCTCACTTAACAAGCCTGAGCATCTAGTAAAAGCTCAGAGCTATAACCAAATTGTGGGCTTAGTTGATTATTCCAGCTTTTTCTTTTTTCCCTTTTTACACTACAGCTGATTATCTCCTGCTTTCTGTAACTTGTTTCCTAAATTTCCAATTCTTCTTTACATGACCTTCCTCTTCCTTCAGAAGGGCTGCATGTAGTAGGAGGTAGAAATGGGATGTTACAGGACAAAGAATGTTGGTAATGTGGAGGAGCTTTATGTGCATAGTTTAATCTTTCGATGCAAGATTGGTATTTTAGCAAGAAGAAAAAAAGCCTCTTTTGGTCATTTAGTACTGAGATTGGATAATGTTTCGAAATGCACTCTGAGTGGGAAAAAGCCAAGGGTGAGGATGACTGGTGGAGCAAGACAGGTGCTATTCCTGCCTCCAGTACAGTAGTAAGTAGGAGTCAAGTCAGTGCACTACTGATTCCTAAGTATGAAAGGTTTGCAAGCACAAAAGGAACAGCACCGAACTCATAGCAGGGTTTTCCCAGCTGCGTCTCTAGATTATCTGCTGGTAGCATCTTTAGTTAACTTCAGGATAGCTGTGGCATGTCCTGAAGAACTCTTGGCTGTCCAGGGGAAGCTCCTTTTGGTTAGGATTGGGGTTGTTTCAAAAAACGTTTCTGAACCTTGCTGATGAAGCATGAGTTCACTCTGTGAGTACATCGCAGGCAAAAATGAGGTCTGTCCTACAACATGCTCATATGCTGGAGATTCTATCGGATGGGTTTTGGTTTTTTTCTTTAATATGGTACAGTTGGTTGGCTTTGGAACAGTGCTGGCATGGGCTTTGGAAATGCTTTTCTGCATCTATTGTTTTTGCACTTGTAAGTCTATACATTGTGGTAGCTTCTGAAAGGATGAAAATTGCTGCCCTCCCCAGGCTGCAAAAAAGCCAGCATCTCCATGCAGAATCAGAAATCACAATGGTTTTCTGAGACTTGTGGCCTGTGAACTTTTAGTGGACCCTAGGAAGCATTTAAACAAAACAGGAAAAGGGTCCTCAATCTCTGGAGGCATAAGCATGAGAAGAAAGTGCAAGCGATGGTGTGGCACTGCAGGCCACACTGGACTTTTATCTTTCCTGTTTTCTCAGTTTTAGCAGTTTAAAAGGTTCAAAGGTAGCCACAAACAACTTGTGGAAGTGGAGGACCACTGGAATGAGGACGTGTGCTTTAGGTCATCTGGAACAATGTGTCCTTAACACAAAAGGCAAAGACAGATGTAAGGCAGCAAAATACAGGATAATAGTGGTAAGACTCATATATGTCCAGGTCATTTTATACGTAAGAGTTACACATCCATGTCAGTCTTATTTACATTCATAATTTTAAAACTAGTTACATTTTAAAAAATAATAAATTCTAGCAATACAAAATATATGTGATTGATTTTTATTTTTTTTTGTGGAAAGTTGGCTCATTTTGCTGTAAGCATGTTCCCAGAATTGTCATAGGTACTTAAAACTACCTGAGTTAAAAAAAAAAACCACCTATAACCTGAGTAACGTTGTTAGCATGAAACTGTAGGTCCAGCCTAATCCTTATCCAAGTCTCAATCCAAACTTAAGGCACTGTAAGGTCACCTAGATTCTTCAGAGAACAGTCTTTCAGGACTTACCTGCACACATAGTTTGAATCATTCTAACTATGCTGAAGCAATCAAGTAAGTAAATCTCTCCGTGTGTCTGTAATGAAAGAGTTTGCATGAGCATTATTTCCATGTGGCTTATTCCCATAACAGAAGGAAAGAGAGCTACAGCAATGTATAGCAGCACAGTCTGTATCCACACTTGGGATTTGACTAACAAACGTAACTCAGTTTAAAAAAATCTATTCCTACTGAGATGATTAGACTAGCACAGGACTTCTCCATCTTTTGCATCTTGGCCACATATTTTTTGTGGTTTTGAATTCTTTGTTCACTGATGATATGCTTTCCTTGGCTTATGAGCTCATACAGAGTCTGCACCCAAAATGCTACAAGCCAGGCAAGCGAACTTGGCAGCCAGACCCTTCTTACTTTCCTGCAGCATGTACATTCATTAGAGCTCAGGATAGCTAAACTTTCAAGCTGTATATAAAATAAGACATACCTTCTCATACTGGTGGTTCCCTTGCAGTTAAAAAAACCCCATAGTTACCCTGGTTTTATGACTGGAGCATAAGAGCTTGCTGTGCTGCCAGTGTAACAGGTAGCAATCTAAGCAGTGCCCCACTGGGGCTGGTGAGAGTTAGCTCAGGAATCCCTGGGCATCACTGCATTGGCCCCCACAGATCTGGTCATCTGCTAGGCATCATTGTTATCCACCTTTGGAAGGTTTTTGAGCCCTTCTGGCTGAATACCTTCTTCTGCTCTCTACAAGATCTCAGAAACACTGATGAGTTTCAGCCAGTCCTCACTAATCCTTCTTTTCTTTATAAAATCAAAGTACTGCAGTATAAACTGCATAGGTTGTTAGGTGAGTAAGGGAGTAGTCACATGGGTGAACACC
Source organism: Gavia stellata (assembly GCF_030936135.1). Classification (NCBI taxonomy): domain Eukaryota; kingdom Metazoa; phylum Chordata; class Aves; order Gaviiformes; family Gaviidae; genus Gavia; species Gavia stellata. The sequence goes on from NC_082600.1 coordinate 18,488,873, forward strand.
ATGCTTTCACCATCCTCTGCTGCTGCTCTAAAATGGGATTGCCGCCAAAAGAGGCAGCTTGGTCCTTTCTCTACCTGGCCTCCTTCTTCCAGCCTCTTCACTGCCTTCTGCCTTGTGCCACGATAAACAGGTAGGAAGAAGGATGGTGATCCAGACAGGGGAATTGGTTTGGATTAAGACTAAAATACTGTTGTCGGCTTTCTGAGTTTGATTTAGTCCAGCTCAGTTCCTAGCTCCCCGATCCTGTTCGCACACAGCCACATGAGCACTTGGGCTGTTGTAAAGGAGGGCATGGCAGGAGGTGAGAACAAGTGGCAGTTTTTGGAGGAACTGCTTCACTAAACAGCAACATCTGATTTAGTTGACTGTAAAACGACAGTTTGATTTCCAGCTAGTGAGGCCGATCCTCCTGTGCAGTCTCTATGGGCAACAGGTCCTTCCGAGAAATGGAGTTGGGCTGAATCAGCCACTAGAGGGGCCTACCTCCCCTGAGCACTACAGGAACCCTACAGCGGCTGGCTGAAGTGTGTCCCTTGGCTGGAGTTAGCCTTTGTGATTTTGAACACAAAAGTCAGAAATGAGCTTTCATCCCCGAGTACTAACTTTCACTGGGTTACCATTTAAAACCTGCTGGTCTAGAGTACATTCAGAAAAGTTTCTGGACAACAGCTGAGATTATAATGTGTTTTGCCAGAAGTTAGGCAAAAAACAACCATAAACTGGAGAAGCTTGGCTTTACTCACATGCATCCTCCAGTGAACCACTGTGAAAAGAAGTCATATCTAGCCTTTTTATGAATCTTGCAGTAACAAATCAGCTGTAGATACAGTAGAGACCTGAGGAAATGGTAGCCCACCATGCTTCTCATGCATTTCTAGCTGCCTCACTGGTGATGACCAGTCCCAGATGCTGTGCAGCACCAGGACTCTTTGAGTCTCTCAAAACCAAGAAGCTCTAGTGCAGCACACGCAGGGGTTTTTTTGTGCTCGCTTCCGCCTACAGCCTCATTCCAGCAGTGCCATGTTAGCACGTGATCTGACTTGGCGGTTTAACTGACTGGAGAAAGGGGAGACCTGTCCTGATATGTAAGGCTCAGCCCTTCCTCTTGCCCATCTGCAGCAGACTAATATCTGTCCTGTAATAATAAAAAATAAAAATAAAATATGAAAAGCTTAAACTACAGGCAGTGAAAAATTACTTCACCTTCTTCTTTCCACTCACTGCAAAAGATCCTATCGTGACTTTTGCCAGGTGCTGAGAAAATTGCTCTTAATCATTCATTGAGAAAATATACTTCGATAACTAATGAAGTGAATGGAGATGCCTCATCTTATTCTAAAGTGAACTCCCATGGAATTTCACTAACTTGTGCCATGTTGCAAGTCTCCAACCTCATCGGATCCCCTGTATTTGTTGAACGGGTTAGAAGACAAGGTGTGAGAGGTTCCAGCTAAACAAGGGAAACCTGCTTTGACCTGTTGCTGAAGCTAAGATGAAGAGGAAGATAGTTCTGACTGCCAGAGGGCTCAAGATCTTAATCAACCCTCACCCCTTTAATTAGCATGAAGCAGCTCATGAGTTGCAGCTTACAGCATTGGGCCACAGAAAGTCACAGGAACTTGCTCCTGATCAGGAATTGGGTAAACATTACCCTGGGGCTTCATGTGGTCACAGGTTTGGCATTCCCTGAACTGGCTCTGCAATGTAAACAGAGGATTGTCATTTATTTAGCAGCATTGTGCAGCAAAATGCAGTACAGTGGCTCACCAGATGAAATGTATTTCCCACATCTGAAATTGTTCAAGGGTTAAGATTCAAAAAAAGGCAGTTTAAAATGAAGGAATTTACCAGCTTTCTCCTTCCTAAGACTGAATCTGGTCTCTGATCCATGTCATTCATGTTTGTCTATATTGGAGCAAAGCAAATTCCTTATTTGTAGCTCCTGTGCGTCATTTCCACAGGAGCCAAGAATGCTCAACACCTCTGAAAACCTGCTCTCCCATATCTGGAAAGAAGTTCATAAATCTTTCTGTCTCTGCAGACTGTGTTTTAGATTGGTCTGAAACAGTGACATTTCTTAAAGAAAAACATTAAGAAAAAAATCACGTAGGAAGATGGCTTCAATAATGGTATGTTTCAATACATTCATATTCCACTCTGATACAAATATAAATTTTGAGCTTAATATACTGATGCAAATTTTAATAAAGTCTAAAATAAGTCCAGTGAAACAATAGCTGAAATAAAACACTGATATTAGCAAAATGAAACACTTCAAAACAGGAAACCGAAATCAGTTTCTTTCGGGATTCTTACTTAATTTTGATAACGTTTGGTAAAGTCTTGTATTTGGACCTTTTCCTGAAGTTACCATGCTTCCCTGAAATGTTCAAATACCAATGAAACATTCGGCAGCAGGAATCATGCTATCAAAATACATTTACTAATTCTAATTACATTAATTAATGAACTGTGCAAAAATGTGTGAATATGATTAAAAGTGCTCTGAAAAATAAAGGTTATAACATCAAGGGCAAATAATTTAAGATGAAGGAGAAAAATAAACATTTATTCCTCAAAGTCACCACAAATGGAGAGAAAGTACTATTACATACAATTTCAAAAAACATTAGTATGAACTGTTGGAGGTGATTCTACTCCCCGCCTACTTTCTAATATACTCTTGGTTTAGGATGACTTCACTGTTCATGTAAATAACGACAGGAATGTAAAATGGTCTCTACCTACTCCCTAGGTCAATGACCCCTTTCAGATCTCTTAAGGCTTTCCCCTTCTTTCCTTTGAATGGATGCTTCTACCACTTACCCGATACCCTGCTGAAGTTATTAAACCGCATTTGTGTGGCACTGTGAGTCAGCAGAACTGGCTGAGCAGTTTCAGTTGTACAGGGCTCCAAGCCTGGTTCACAGAAAGCATCATCGTAGGAGCATCGTCTGTATCTCAGTTCAGGATTGCAGGTATTGCCAACCATTCTGGGAAAGACATAGTTATTATAAAAGCTATGCTTTCCATTCCCAAAGAGACATAGAAAAACGTTCAGGCTGGATGATACTCATTTCAGATGAGGAGGAGAAACAAAGATGGGAATTATACTTGTGCTGTGTGATACCACAGTAATTCAGACTGAAATACTTTCTTTCTGAAATGAAGTACAGAACAGCTGCCTCAGTATTTAGGAATGCACAACACAAAAATCAGGATGCCAGCTCATGCTGGCGATTGCCTGCCTTCTCCTGCCTCCTGCAAGAAAAAGTTAAATAAGAAATAGCTGTTACTGAAACTTCTGTTAAATCCTTGCAGATACTTGCCAAATGCTGGAAGAAGGAAGATACTTGGTTTTGCAGTGAAAACTCACATTTACTGGAATCTTTTTTCTGTGAAAGATGTACACCTTTATACTGAATAACCATTTTTAGTAGCTCGAATACAAAATACAAGTAGCTGTATAAATTGTTCTGTCTTTGGAAACCAGAATTACGTGGCTCATCGACGGGCCTCACTCCCGGAGCTCACCGGATGCCTCTGGCCCCGATGCCCCCGCGAGCACGGCGGGGTCTGCGCCGGCACCCGGCCCGGCAGCACGGCGAACCGGGCCAGGGCGTGGCACAGGCGCTCGGGCCCGGGCCGAGGCCGAGCGCGGCGCAGGGAGGCCGTTCAGGTGGGGTTTGCCCACGGGAGGCACGACCCGTGCCCGTGCCCTCCCCCGCCGGACCCCTGGGGATCCCCTCGCGGCGCCGAGGGGGGAGCCCGGGAGTTGCCGCCCGCTGTCGCCTGGAACAGTTTAAATACAAACCCGGGCACAGTATTTCCCTGAATTTCAACGCAGACAGCCGAGCCCGCTTTTTTCCCCTTCTCCAGGCAGCCGCTTTCTGGGCGGGGCAGCGCGCCCCCCCCCCCCCCCGGGGCTCGGCTCGGCGGGCAGGCCGTCCGCCCGGTAGCGGCTCCCAGAGAGGCCGGAGGATGCCCCCCCACCGTCCCGGCAGCAGACTGCGGCGGGCAGAGCCGCAGGGGAGAGCGGTGAGGGCGGCGCAAACACCAGACCGAGCCAGGCCTGGCCCGGCCACGGTGCCCTCAGCGGGGCCGCGCGGCGGGGCACGGGCCGCGCTGCCACAGCCCTCGGCCAGCGCGAAGACGGTGCACGGTCTCTTTAAGGCGGCGGCGCGGCCCCGGCCGCCCCCTGCTGGCGGCGCTGCGGCGGGCGGGCACCGTGCCCGCGGCGCGGGGCGGGCGCAGGCGAGGCCCCTCGGTACGAGCGGGGCCGCGGCGCGGCGGGTGTGTCTTGTCGTCGCTCGCCCGCCCCTGGGCTGTGGGCTGGGAGAGGAGGGGACGAGCCGGAGGAGGAGGAGGAGGAGGAAGTGGAGGCGGCTGTGGATAGCGGGCAAATGGGGAGCTGAGCGGCTGCAGCAGCACCGCGGCCGCGCAGCAGCAGCAGCAGCAGCAGCAGCGGCGGGCGGGCACGGAGGCGAGCCGGCGGCGGGGTCCGTGCGGGCGGAGGCGGCCCGGGAGAGGGGTGGCGGGGCGCTGCGGCGGGTACCGCTCGGCGGGCAGCGGCGGCATGCCTGCTCGGCTGGCCGCTCCGGGGCTGGCAGCGGGCGGGCTGGCGGGGGTAGCGGCTTTCCCCCCGGCAGAGGCACCTTCTCTGCCCGCCTCGGTGAGCTGCCTGCCGCTGCGGGGCAAGGCCTGCCGGGGGCTGCACGCCGCTCGCTGCCGGCGGCGGCGGAGGCTGCGCCTGGCTCGGTTCAGCGGCGCTGAGCGGGCGGGTGGGGGCTAGCGCCGGCGTCCTCCACGGCGAACCGACTGATTTTCCTTTCTCTTCTTCTCTTAAAGCCGTTGCTTCGCAGGCGCTGAGTGCGAGCGGTAGCCGGGCTGCCCCCGCCGCCCCGGGCTGATCCCCCTCCTCGCGGGGCGGCCGCCGCCTCTCCAGGACGGCACCATGCAGACCTTCCTGAAGGGGAAGCGGGTGGGCTACTGGCTAAGCGAGAAGAAGATCAGGAAGCTGAATTTCCAGGCCTTCGCCGAGCTGTGCCGGTAAGGAGGCGGCCCGCGCCGCGGGGAGCGCCGAGGCGGCTGCGGCGGGCGGCGGCCGAGGGGCGCGGTGCCCCGGGATGGGGCTGGGAGCGGGGCCGGGGCCGGGCCGCTGCGGGCTCGGCCGTGGCCTGCGCCGGCCCTCGGGCGTTTTGTGCTCGGTGTGTGACTCCCCTCAGCCGGCTCAGCCCGCCAGGACCGGGGGGAGGCAGGGCTGGCCGCTGCCCGCCGGGCGCCCCGCTTCGTGCCCGCGGGGCCGCGGCTGAGGTCTCCTGCCTCCCGCTCACCTGGTGGCTGCCGCACTCTCCCGGGAAGCTAAGTCCGGGGCGGTGCGCCGCGGCTGTGTGTGTGCGAGGGTCTGGCACAGCCCGGGTTTATTGCCCGGCCCAGTTTCTGTCTGCCACTTCCCGAGCGGTCTCTAGGATTCCCGGTGAAATAGTCTTATTTGGTCTCTTTACGGACCTCGCTAAGATGTGGAGCTGAAGCCGAGTTATTATTGGGAAGAGTCAAATGACTGGGAATAACTTTCCTTCGTGTCGTACAAAAACACATGAAATTAGGGTATACGAACCCCTGAGCGAGCTTGTATTCATCTGAGACGTGAATAAGATGTCTGAAGGTAGTATAACTCCATGTGTTTTCCAAACTCCTAGAGGTAAAGGTTAGTTTGATAAGCTGTAATTCGACTTTATCCAAATAGCATAGAGGATAATATATGCAGTATATTACACAATTTTATTATTTAATTGGAAATGCAAACTCCATATGGGTCCAAGGTCTTGTGACACATGCATTACAGCTTCTGATACCAAATAACAGCTTTTTCTTGTTTATTTCATTCTAATAGTAAGTTTATAACAAGTATATGAAATTAATTTTGATAATTGAAAATATTCTAAGTAACCCATGTTTTGGTTTCTGTGAAGTCTGTTCAAACTTTGCAGAATATATTTTACGGGACTTCAAATACACTTTATTGAAGCATGTCACGCTAAAAACACCAATCCCTATGAAGTTTCTGTTGGCAGCACTTGTTCCTTTCTGTAAAGATGAAAGAGGCAGAAGAAACAAAACTATTTTGAGAAAGTCACAGAAGCTTTTACATCAGCTTGTGTTCTTGGCATTCTGTATCCTCTCTGTCAAACTGCAGCAAAACTTACCAGAGTTTTTTTAAAGTATAGAAAAGGCCACAGGTTTTGGTTTAATGTCTTTTTAAATTTCATGTGATTCTCCAAACAAAATACTTCTGGATGAATAATGCTAAGCTTTGACCTTGCCTAAGAGATTTTTGGTTAGTTTTTATGATGCTCAAAGATACACTTTAACCTCTAATAAGCATAAGAAAAATGTGATTTTTAGGGCCTTGAGGTTTGGTGTAGGCTGGTTTTCATGCCCAGAAACTAAGGGCAATGTCAGAAATACATAAAAAGGTTTTGGTAGTAATTTGTCTTTCATTCTTGGTATTATGTGCTGCGCATTCTTTTGTTTAGGAATCTCCAAAACTGACATTCTGCCCTCCACTGTCCTTGTTTCTCTTTTTGACTAGGTTCTTTGCTTAATTTTTCTCTGCCTCGGAAATTCCTTACGCTTGTATTACATAACATGGATCTACAATTTCTTTGTGTACTGTACAAATTTATTAATAGTTTTAGGTCCTCTCAGTGCTGTGAAAACTGACTCCAAAGTGTCTTTCTTGCTACACTTAGCCTAATTTTCATCAAGAAATTAGTAATCTCATCCTGTACAGGCTAAGCTGACTTTGTATAGCATTTACAGATGTTGGATAGGTATGTCTGTTCAGTCACACGTTGATATTTTTAAAAACATTTAATATTAGCCTTTCTGTGCAAGCAGAGTTAAGTGTTTGGTTTGAAGATCAGTACAGTCACAGAAGCAAGTTGCACTGATGTCTTGGATGCTCTGTTTTCCTTCCTGGTAACTTCCACTGACACCAGTGGGAGGCTGCATTCATTTAGGCAAAGATTTCAAGTATTTTATACAAAATATCTTCTTGATTACTTTTGTGTTTGTAAGCTTTTTTTTGCTGTAGAAAAAGTGGTGCCAAGCTCAACATACATCTTACCAGAAATATTGTGTATGGTAGGAAATAAGGCAAGCGTATTCATTCTTGTACAGTGATTCATGCGTTAGAGTGGACTATGTGTCTGTCTGTCTACTCTATGTACTTTATGGTGACTGTTACTTGGAATTTATTTGCCTGTTGCCTAGGGATATACTTTCTGGATGACTACAAAGTTCAGTTTTGTTTGTATGGGTTTGCAATGAAGCAGTTATATAATGCAGGAAAGTAAGAGAAGCCTACTAATGAACTCCTGAAGCATGCTGGGTTTAAATCAGGAGTAATGTTAGGGTGAGAAAAATCTTCATTTCTTTGCAGTCTGCCAGTGCAGCCACTTCTAGTGCAAAACACTGGTGTCCTGAAGGGATCACAGGCAGACATTTCAAAATCTGTTTGAACCATCCTCTCAGAGATAGTTTAAGTGCTGAACTGCTTCCTTAAGAGTGGTTCCAGGTTTTGTCTCCAGCAGCACTCCTAAGCTGAAATGAGACACGAGCCAGTGTGAGTGGACCAGTGGTTAAGGTGCTGCTTTGGGGCATGGGCAGGCCTGCCTTCATGTTTCTGCTCCACAAAGACTGGGCAGGTCGCTTAACTACTTTCCTCATGTTTGTATCCATCTTTAAAGTGCAACTTAGACTGCTGGGTTTCAGTAGGTTTCCCTGTTAAATTTTGGCATCTGAATTCTTCCTGTTTTGTTATTGGAGTACTTATAGGCACCTGCCTTCTTTTCTTAAAACTTTCACTTGGTTATGTAAAGTTCTGGTAACACGTGTGACTGGCACAACTGCTGTCCTGCCTGAACACGGTGTCTTGGGGCTTTTGCCTAAGCTTTGTATCCACAAGGTAATGTTCCTTGTATCAAAGGCCTTTGAGCTCACCTGCGCTTTTGGTCCTCACTGTGGCACACTACATGTGGTAGGATGTGTTACATCCTACCTGAGCTGTATTCTTCGTAGAGCGTAACAGCCTTGGCTGTACCTTCCAAGTGTAGCCGAAGGAGATGAAAGCAATGCCAGTGGTGATATCTGCCTCCACATTTATAGCCCGGAGCAGCAGTTCCCAAATTGTTGGGTTACAGCCCACTGCAGCCCTTAACACTTCTACATCTCTTTCAGGCTTCTGAGTGGTGTGGTGAGCAAAAAGGCAGTGTGGTTTCACGGGCCTGTGAAACTGGCCTGAGGATCAGTGGTCCCTGCATAGCACCTTGAGAGCTGTCGACCTGGAGGATAGAGCACTTGCTTGGCAAGTGGGAAGCCCAGTTTCAAGCCTGCAGCTGGTGTCTCCCAAGGGAGACTGAACCTTGAAGACGGGCCAGGCTCACTCCGATCCTCTGGCTGAACCTGCCACTGTGTATAGAGAGGAATGTGAGCTCCCTCCCCAGTGCTAGGATAGCCATCCTCCGTGCTATGTCTGTAGCACTGTGGCAGGAGCATTCCTTTGGGATGAGGTGCGTCTTCAGTTCTGGTCTCTGCTTCCCACAGCAGTTCTTGGTTCCACCCAGCAACTCCTTTCTACATAAGCTGTTGGTGGACTAAAACTTTTATGTTCCTTTTTGTGCATCGGTACAGTTTCAGTGGGGAGAAGAGATTCTTTGTCTCAGCCTTGCTGATAAGAGGGCATTGCTGTTTGAGTTGTGATGTGGGATTGAGCTTTTCTCTGTGGAACAGGGCATTCGGTACAGGCTTATTATCTCCTCAGCGAATTTATCAGTCAGGAGGCAATTTAAGAAGCTACTACTGCCAAGTTGTCCTGTGCTTTTGAATGAAGCTGCTAGGTCACCATGCTTTGTGTTGAACTCGGTATTATCTGCATGCTAGCATGTATGCTGTGGCTGCAGTTCCCTGACTAGGGCCTCTTATGGGACTGCAGTATGCAGATGTCTGGTTTGTGCATCTCAAGCAGGCTTTCCTGTGAGCCTTTATGTTCAGCTCCACCAAGGTAATGGCACAGTCTCAGACCTTTAGGTAGCTGGCTACTGGCAAAATACAGAGTATCTATAGCCTCCTAAAAAGTAAGACAAGGTTTCTAGGGACTCCTAACTGCGAATTTAGGAGCCTGTGATGTAAGCGTGTAGTTCTGACATTGTCATGTGTCTCTACCACTGTTGAAAGGAACAGTTCCTCCTTCCTCTAGCTGCTTGGTCTTGTCATCTGCCTCAAGCTGGGTTTAGTGGTTATGCCATTGGCAAAGACTCAATCCAATCAGTTCCCTGCTCATCACATTGACCTTGGAATGGTTGTCACCATGCAGGTGCATGAGCACTAGCACAGGGTTAGGAAAATGGAGATGCTCCATTCCATTACCGAGATGACAGAGCTGTGGAGTGAATTGCAGACGGTGGTAAAGATTCTTGGATACCCCTATTATCCTTTTGTAAAATATGCATAGATACACTGCCAAGACTCTCTGGACGTTGTGAATAAAAAGACTTCCGTTCATGCCATATGAGGAGCGGTGGTGGTAGTACAGAAAGATGCATATATCTGTTCAGAAAATGAGTTGTGTGTGTTTGGCACCAGTTCAGATTAGTGAGGTGCAGCCATTTACAAATGGCTGTTTGCTCTATAAAAGCCTCCATTTCCTTGGTAGTGGTTCTGCATGTCATCTGTTAATATAATCTCTTCTGGGAGCCATGGAGATGTGAGGCACTAAGGTTATGGCAACATGAATAAGTTACAGTGATATGAGGTGAAGGGAAATATGCTTCATCCAAGAGAAGATAATTTAAAGTCACACCATTCTGAATGATAAGCTACTTCTCAGTTATTTTGGGCAAAAGCATTCACATGTGCAACTCATAAGTTTACATGGTAATGTGGTAGCTTTTCTGTGTAGCTATATACATAACGAGTCAAATTTCCTCTTTATAGTGTGTAGAAAATGAATAGCAAAGGAGTTGAAGAGTTGCCTGAAGATGTAATCTGTGTTATGATAAATCCTGCAATTTGACAGACGGAAGAACTGTGCTTGTACATCTTAATGTTCAGATTATTTATGGTCAGATTTTATTGTGCTATGTTTTTTCATAAAAGCAGGGTGAGCATCTGGGAGGAAAAAGTTCTCAGGAAATTATAGGCATTCTGAGAAAATAAAATTCTGCCCACAGAAGAAGAAAATGGAAGTGAGGTAATTGAGAATGCCTTCTAGTAAAGCCCAGTTGTCTTGATTTTTAGTCAGCAAGCTGAATTGTCATCTTCCCTCCTTGGAAGATCATCCATGACAAACTGATAGCGTTCATTGACACACAGGAAGCTAAGGTTTCTTGATCTGGTTTGGATTCACAGGTGCTACCCACTGCTGAAGACTGGTCTGAAACAAGACTATGTTCTTGAACTGCTATCTACATCAGTTCAGCAGGTCTTGGTTTTGGTTTTATGCAAGGGGATGCACTTTTCTTTGGGTATGTAGCTCCTGTTACAGCACACGTCACCTGTACTGAAGACCATTTGGGTATGACAGGTCACTGTGGGAGATTGGTTTGGTTTTTTGGGGGTTTGTGTGGGTTTTTTTTTTTATTTTTAATTGAGTTGTGATGAAGCTATTTTTATGCTGGTGCTGGATCAATCTGCTGAACATAGCAACCAATGATTTTTTTTTTTTCTTACCAAGATACTGGTATGCCTAATTTAAATTTCTGTGTGACTTGAACTTGCTTGGTTTTTCTCTTTTCTTTTAAGCTAAATTGATTCTTCAACTTCTGCCCATTTCATTTCTGTGATAGATAGCTAAGCCTTCTTTTAGCACATATGAGAAGCTACTCTGTTTAGTAAATCTACCATAAAATGGTAAACACTGCTGTCAGTGCTGTAGATCGGTATGGCTTTCTTCTTCTCTTCTAAACTTTATTTGTGGTCTCTTGTGTGCCATGGCCTGTGCACAAGAACCTAAACATGAGTTTTAAGATAGATTTAAGAATAATGCTGTTTTGAGGGTATTAAATTAATCTGTTTCTTTTTATAGCAAGCCATGAAATACATTACATAGTTTTTCCAGGAAGAGCTCAGGAGATTTTCTTTAACCCCAATTCCTCACAAAAAACCCTAAATACTACTTTTGTTAAATGCCTGGCTTGTGCCAGTTAGCTTTTACAGCCTTAAAAGCCATAAAAATAAAACGTATGTGTGTTGATCAATAGCTGCCATTGTTGCTTGTGTTAGTCTGAAATACTATATCATGAGAAGTAACCGGGGGCCAGATGGGTGGGTAAGTTTCTTTGACATCAGCTCTAACAAAAACTTAAAACTAGCCTAATAGTAGAAACTATACTAAGCCATGAAAAAATGCTGAAAGTAGCAGCAAAAAAACGTGTATTTCTTGGAGGAAAAGTTCACTGTATTTCTGGGTTCCTGCTCCTTCTTCCAGTGTAGAGAAGACTTTACATCCCAGAAGAACTGGATATGTGTGCATTTTCTTAATCTCTGAGAGCACTTACTGATAGACATCCTTCTCACAAAAACCTTACTGCGTTACGCTTGCAGAACCATTTCATGGGAACACAGAGCACAGCCGCTCGGCAACAGAAGAGACTAACAATCACCCTTTCATAGTCACTCTGTTTTGTGATCTAGCAATCATTTACCTTAGGTTCAGGAAGTTTTTGCGTCCTCCTTATGGTACATCCCTTTACCACAATCTGTTTGAACTGATATGCAGCAAGGAACAATAATAAGCTTGGTCAGGTGGCAGCTCTTCAGAGAAGGATCTGCATTCTTTTGCAGATTGCAGGCTGAATACAAATTGACAGTGTTGCCAAAAAAAAAAAGCGAATGTCATCTTGGGGTACGTAAGTTGGAACACAGCCTGCAAGGTGCATGAAGTAATGCCTCCATTCTGCACAGCACTGATAAGGCTGCTGCTGCAGTAGCCTCACCTACTGCCTTTGGTTTGGGGCATGGCATTTCAAGAAAAAGGCAGATCAGCTGCAAAGTGCCCAAAAGAGAGCAGTGAGAAGGATCGGAGGTCTTGAAAATACGGTGTATTGTACTGTGTTCAACATAAAGAGGAGGAGGCTGGATATGGATCTTCAGATGCTGTAAAAAGCTGTTGTAGGGGAAAAAAATAAAAACCTGACACACACACCCCCCCCAAAAAAAAAAAAAAAGAAAATATATATTCCCCAGTCCCATTGTAGGTAGAACAAAAAATAGTGGGCTTCAATTGTGCCAAGAAGGAGGGATGACAGGTAAGTGGAAAAAATACTGTGATTGTCTGTGTAGGCAGTGGAATTTGTTGCTTGAGACTTCTAAGACCAGTTTGGACAAACATGCCAGGAATGACATGGGCCTGTGGTCCTGTTTCAAGGCAGAGATGTTGACCTCTCCGCTGTCCCTGGTTTTGTTCAATCTGTAGTAACGCAGAAGGTGCCTGAGAAAGAGTTCTTTGTGTACATTAAGTAGTTTGAAGTCCCTTTACTAATTCAGGAGTCATGACTTGGGAAGTCTAGGCACGCAGTCTAAATGTGTGCAGCTTTTTTGAATATATAGGCTCAACCTGAGAGGGGTGTCAGAGATGATGGAAAGTGTTTGCTCTGCCTTAATGTACTGCACCTGGGAAGCACTGATTGACAGTGTATCTCATGATATTGGCCAGATAACGTGCTATTCATCTCAACAGTTGACACTTTTTGGTAAGGTGACATTCTTGAACATGTTCCAAGGAAACAAGGAGCATGTGAAACACACTAAAATAAGTGGGATAATAGATAAAATGAGCACCTGTGCTGGGCATATCTGTGCCATAGTGCTGTGGACAAACCCTCTTCCATCTGGTTATCTTCTTTTTCTCATTTTTGAGTTCAGTGTTCAGTCCTTGAAACAATGGTTTGTTTTATACTAATGGAAACTGCTGGAGGAAACTGCTAATACTTCCATATACTACACAAATACTAGTTAGTATTCTCTCTCTTTCTGCAGAGAGAGAAATCCTGTTTGGAGGACAAAGACGTACTTTAAGAAGGGCTTTCAGAATGACTGAGTTTCATTGAGGGGGGATGTCCTTTAGTTCCAAGTAAAACCTCCTTAGTTGTAGTTCTCTTTCCTCCCAACTGCAGTGCTTGGGCTGTTTTGGCTGGGGTGTGATTGCCACTTGTACAAATTCTGTCAAATAATTCCTATGAATTGGGAACCGAAGCAGAAGTCTGCTTTTTCCCACAGCTGGACTACTACCTTTGTGGGCAGGAGGGAGTGCACTCACTGAGGTCACTCTGAGGGCTCCCAGGGTCTGATCTGTAGAGTGGAGAAAATCGTGTTTCCAGATCTAACATCACTTTTAGGAACGGAATTGGCAGAGCCAGGCCCAGAACTTGAAGCGGGTTCAGTTCATGTTGGGCTGTTTAATCTTCTCCCCTCAGATACCAGTTAGTGAAGATTTATAATGCGTCCTGTTTTGTCTTGTCACGTACTGCCAAGTCATGCTTGCTTGCTTGGAAGAATTTGAAGTCGGTCCTTCCTCCTCAAAAAAACAGGCTTATTTTTGCTCTTCATCCCACTCCTCACAGGCTTTTCTTCCTCCTTGTGAACAAGACATCTGCAATCCTTTCCCTCTGTAATGCATTGGTTCTGCATGTTCGGTCTGGGTCCCGAGGCTTTGCCTTGTGAAACTGAATTCTCCACGGTGCCGCTGGCAGAGGAGGAAAAACACTTGAATGAGACATGTCTGTAGCAAAAGACAGAATACTAAATCTTGAGCTGTGAGGCTGGGATGCTCCTGGCCGTCATTCTGAAGGCCCATGTTTGTCCTGTCAGACCACACCACAAACGTGCGTGCACGTTGAGGGAGTCTCTCCCCCTTGAAGAGTGCTAACAGGCTAAAAATTACATTGGTGCTTTGAGACCTGGTTTGAGTAGAATGTTTTGGCCAAAAGCAACATAGTTGTCCTTTTCTGAAATGGTGTTTTTTAACGTGCTGGTAAATTTTGCTACTTTCTGTAATTTTTCCCTCAATGTTAGCTACGGATAAGTACATGTAGTAGTGTAATGTGTTTTCTTACAGCAGAAGGAAATAGTTCAGAGGGTTCTTTGGAAACAAGGCCTTTGGCTCTGCATGTTGTAGTGCTTAGTAATGACTCTCACTGCCTAACCTTGATAAAGTTATCTGCGTGTTGGGGCAACTGGTTAATAGCTGATAGAACAAGTGATGTCTGGGGTGATTAATGGCGCTGGAAGGAAATGATATCATAAAGGTCCACTTGTGGCATGCCACGCCTGCCCCATTGGCAGCCACAACACTGCAGTCCTTTCTCCCTGTCACTCCAAAATTACTTTCGTGGTTACAGGAACTGCTGGTGTAATGACTAGGCTTATTTGTTATCTTGTCAGCCTGGTTTCACTACAAGGATGGGAAGTGTCATCATTTGTATAGGTGGGCTATGAAACACTGCCTGTTTCAGCAATATGCTATGTTTTAGTGAGTCCAGCAGTGACCGCTTAAACCTGATCAGGTTTGTTATTTCTTAAACATGTGTGTTTCAGTGAGAATCTTGGTTATTTACTTGTAGTTAAAAAACAAACCACAGAGATGAATGTAAATACTGGTAACTGTTGCTCTTTAGCTCTATCTGCATGTCATACAGCTGCACGTAGATGCTTCGTTGTTCAGGAACATGCTGTTCCTTTACATTACAAAAACTCATCTCAGTTCATGAGATTTTACAGGCTGAGGATCCAGCCCTCTTTGCCTGCTGTCACTGGAGTCTGGTGCCGGTGCAGCCAGCATGGGCTCTCCTTGCTGCCATTTGAAAGGTGAGAGGGTAGCACGGGGTAATGGTGAGGTTACTCCCGCACAAGTTCATGAGTATGTTTTGTTTCGTAGCAGAGGCCCGAACTGCTCAGAGGTGTTTTGGTTGACAGGCCAGCTGAAAAGCGTGAGGCCAGCCAAAAGACCTGAACCCAGCCAGCTGGGACATGAATGACGGTTGTAGCAGATGCTTAGAGAAAGTATGAGGCACAGAGCAAATGTGCTCACCTTCCCCTTGGCAGACCCTCTTGCCTTCTGTCAGTCACTGGTTTACAGACTCCGGTGGCAGCAGTTGTGTCCATGGTACCATGTTTAATAGCCACAGATGGATCTGCTCCACATAAACCTTTTATTGCATTTTTGAGCTCACTTTCATTGCTGATGTCACAGGAACATAAGGAGGCTACTGGTGCGTGTTGGCTATTCTCTAGTTTTGCTGTGAGTGAAATATGAGCCATTATAAAGTTTTTTACTGTGTTTTTGTTTTTTTTTTTTTTAAAAAAACCTGTAAAGGAACAGGCATTACTTATTTTTAAGTGTATGTATATGTGTTCATTTTGCTAAACCACCCTGGCTCTTGCCCAATTAAAAAAAAAACACATTTCAGTCAAGATGTAAAAAGTTCAGAAGTCAAAAGTTCTCCATGAAGAGAAAAGACTTTCCTGCTAAAAATAAAAAAGCTTGCAAAAGAGGGAGGAGGAACTAAAAGCTGTGTACAGCTTAGGAACCATCTTCTAACATCGTCTAGTGCATGGTAATCTGTGACTTAGACTCAACAGCGGAGGGTTTTGTGGAACCTAAAAACCCCTTGTAATTGAAGAGGAGAGTGTCCAGATCCACATTTGCTGCCTGACCAGGTTAAGTGGTTACACAGCAGAGGAGCAATCTCCAGAAGTGAAGAAAAGTATTAGTACTGCAATAGTAATAGAAGCCCTGCCTCTGTAGCATAATGCCAAATTTACAATTAATTTTCAAATAAAATCTGCACCCATCTTTTGTCTGATATTGAGAGCATTGAATTTTTCTGGTCTTTCCATTGGTTTTCAGTTAACATTACCTTCCTGTAGTTTCAAGTATGGCTTTAAGAGTTGCTTCAACTCAGCATTCTTTTACACATTGTCTAAAATAGAATTTCCTTGCCAGTCAGTCTTTAAGCACAGACTTGCATGCACTCAGACCAGCCTCATGGTTTTAGAATTACTGTGCTGTCTGGTACAGGTGCATGCTGATAATGTGTCGACTCATGATGTTTCCATCATGTGTGGCTTTAACATTAGTGTCCTGTGAGATAATCTGGGTAAACCACATTATCAGTGACTCTTTAAAAGGCTCTCTAGTATGATAGAGTGGTGTGTGAAGCTCAGCACTCACACACACTTGATAGTTGGAGGGGTGGGAAGAGGAGGATAGAGGGAGCTTGTTCTGAGGTTGCCTGTGGTGCTGCTCTTGTTTTGCCGACAAAGAGGGAGATTAATTCACTGGAGCTGTCAATCTGGTCGTTTTCAAGGACTGAAAGAAAACTCCTGTAAAAGTGTGTCTAAGTGTATGTGAGGGAGGAAAGGGAAAAAGAAACTAAGCAAGTCTACTATTTTGATGAAAGGCTGATGGTGGAAAAAAACCAGTACTTGTAGTTGCTGACCTGCACCCTGTGTCTGGCAGAAAAGGGGAAAGCATAAAAGGGGAGAAGTATTGTTGCCAGCATATTGGGTTGGAGCACCGTGTGCTGTGCAGAGAGTATATGATGATAAAATTGAGTAGCACCCTTTGTCACTCAGTAGAAGTTTTCTTTTTCAAAACTGCCACCTTTTAAAGCTGCTTTAATCTATGGAGAGAAAATGATTTGTGCTAGCTGTTCCTGGTTGCACGGACCGCAAGTGGGAGCTGGGGCTATAGAAGGAAGAGAGATCTATTTGCAGGTGGACAAGCACTGGATGGGATTATATTTTGACTTTGGGGCTTGACATTTTGGTGTAACCTTTCCTTCTGTCTCAAGGAATAGATCGAAGTCCAGGGACTCTATCCAGGCTGGAGTGACTTTTGAAAAGAGTACAGTTTTTTAACCTTTTTCTTGGCCTTTATAGAACCAAAATTTTAGCACGCTTTGAGGAATAAAAGTACAGGCTTTCTGCTAGATAGGGGGTTGAAGCTCCATTTTCTTTTTCTTTCTCTTTCTGATGCTATTTTAGGTCCTCAGTTCTCATGGAGAATTTGTGCTTTGAATCTTGTTTTATTCACAGTTCAGTAGCGTGAAAAATCTTTGGTCATAGACATCCCCAAGTTTAAATTGCATTAACAAAGAAATCAGAAGGGAAACTAGCTAGAGAGTTCTTGAAACAAAGTTAGCTCCAAATAAAAGCAATGTGGTCGTAGCTTTACTCTTTATGTATGATCTTCATCACTTTTGTTGCTTACTAGTGATGGATTGCCTATTTTCACATAGCATTGCACCTCAACGTAGAGGTTTCTTGTGGATCAGAACTTGCTTTTTTGCAGTAAAAACAGCAGATCTTACTGTTCTCCGGTCTAAATGTAATTCAAAGCCTGTCTTGGCTATCTTTTCCTTAAAGTATATAACAGGTTATCACTGGTTCTGAGTATTCTAATCAAACCACATGGATCTTTAGCATGTAAGTTCATGTCTCCCTGAGAAGGCTCTGGAGATTAGAGAAGACTTTACTCGATTGATGCTGGTCAGCTGCTGTGTTATAATTGTGAATGTTTCTAAGAGACCGGTGGGATGTGAGTGCTCATTTGAGTCAACTAGGAGTCTGACATTTGGAGCCCAAAATGGTGCTGGAAGGAGCCAGAAGTGATTGAATGAGAAAGGCATAGGGTTGTTGGGGAGTTTTGTCCTTCCCCCCCCGCCCCCCAAGTAAAGTAAATTTAGGTGCATAATACAGAGTTATGGTTGCAGCAGACTGTCACTTCCATGTGTACTGTGCCAACCACCAGCTTTTCTAATAAATCTTCTATCTCGTTTCTGTGCTACTGTGTTAAGCAGTTTCCTGATCAGCATAGTGCTGCATCTTGGCTCACAATAGGTATTGTTTGGGTGGGGGTTGGCACAATATTTTTGTGCTGTGATTTGATCTCTAGTTTGTCTTGAATAATCTATTAAAATGTAATGCTTAATCCCATTCCTTTCTGGCAGGTTTTCCTCTAGTATTGTTGCAGTAGTAATGAAACAATGTAGCTCTGATCGCAAGAGATCACTGAAGAAAAACAATCTTTTGGGATGTTTCTTTTGTGTCTTTGGCTATAGAACAGAGAGAACAGCCACACTAGAGGCAGAGTAGGTTGGACCTTCAGTCTGACATGCTGTGGCTGTTTGCATGTTAACAAACAACTTCCCTGATTTTCCCTGTTCCTAGTTTCTCCTGTTTGCCATTAGTTCTACAGACCTTTTTCACAGACAGGAGAGCTTTCTTCAAACAGGAAAATATGTTTCTGAAACCACAGAACACAGGTAGAGCACTTACTACAGCTAGTATATCTTTTTAAAGTTACTTTTCTTTCTTTGTCTGTCAGCTTTGGTACCAGTGGACTGTGGAAAAGCATGTTTCCTCCCTGCCCCCTACCCCAAATTACACTAACTGCAATTAGGAGACCTTAATTAAAATGCTTGGTTCATAGCTTGGGCAAAGAATTTGGATACAAAGTCACTTATTCTAAGGCAGCTTCACCACAGATTTCTTCTGGGCCAAAGCTGTTTCCTGATGTGTAAGATGAAGGTCTCTAAATCTGTTGTTCTGTAGATGAGTTAGATGGGGGTCAAGTTCTTTGTACTAGTGCTTATTCCTAAAATAGTAATCCTTGCATATGAATTAGGTTGAGAGTCTCAAAAGCTCCTACGTTTTAAGGTGCTGAGTTTTCTTGACCTTGGTGAGAGCTGAGCATGTTTGCAGACCTTGGCCTAATCCAGCTCCCTCTGAAGCTGTTGGAAATCTCAGTAGCTAGATTCCTTGGGAACTGAATATATGTGGTCAGATTTTTTTTTTTATAACGGAAAGCCTGAGAGACAGGGATGGAAATTGGATTTGTTCACAGTGGCACAAGTTTAGTGGCAAACTTGGGATCAACACATGGACTTCTTTTGCTGGTTTGTTCTTGCTTTGTGACACCGTAACTACTCAGAGCAGGCACTTAAAAGATGTAATGACTTGATAGCAATGACTGATGGCCAAGAATCAAAAGTGTGGTAGGTAGTAATTAAAACATGCAATCACAATGCCATTGAAAGTGCTCTGAATGCCTGCTTGGCCCAGGGAAGTATCCGGTAGCGTAATTTGAAATGTTTTTGTAGGACCAAGTATAGTATTTGAGTTTCCGGTTACTTGTTAGTGCTGCTGCCACCTTTTCTTATGTTGACTGATATATGGGTGTGAAAGCTCCCTGTAAGAACAGATTTTTAGCACGCTTACTGCTGCTGGAAGTGAAACCTGAAACACAAAATGTTTGTTTCTGGAAAACGCACGTGGTCCATGCAAAATCTCCCTCTTCCCTCTCCCATTAAATCAAAGTAGATTGCCAGTTGTTTGGGGCTGATCCAGGCAGAATGGAGCAGCCTAGCAGTGCTGCTAATATTACAGTAGAGGAAGGCTTGTGCTGGCGTATGTTTTTGGTTAAATATTTTTCAGTCTTTAAAACAGTAATGTCTGTGTGGAGGTGTTTTCAGCAGCCACTTTGGCTTCGAGGGGATAATTGTTGGAGCCCTCTATAAGAACAGTGATGAAGGTTCTCTTTCTGTAAAGCTTGACCTCCTTTTGATGAAATAAAAACTATTAAAGGGTTAACTTCCCCCCCATTCTCTATGTGTATTTGAATGTGAAAATTCTGTTCCTGGTTTCTTCCCTCCCCTCCAACACTTCAGGAAATTAAATTGTTTATTCAGAATGTCTGATGTAGGCTTGGATGCCTATACTAGCTCAGGAACTCAGAGGCATTCCTGCAAGGCCAGTCCCAAAAAACCTGAGAGGTGGCTCTTTCCTGCTGTACTGTAAATGTACAGTTTGACTATGAGGAGCTTTTGAAGCATGCTGCCCAGGCAGCTTTGAAACGTGAGTAAAGTCTTAAGTGTACATAGATGAGCTGCAAACAATTGAAATGTATTTCAATCTTGATGTCTTCCATGTATTCACTGGGATGGGGGTTGTACAGGGAGTTTCCAAATCAAGGAATACTCTCTGATCCAAGAGAGAAAAGAGAAAAGTCTCTTGAATCAGGCATTGGCCTGGCAGACAAAATAGGGATGGCTTTTGGCTCTGTAGTAGGCTTCATTGTAACTTAAGCAAATAATTGAATTTCCCAATATAATACTTTTTCTACCTGTCAAATGCAGAAATAATAAAACCCTGTCACAATGCTGTTGTGTGGCTGAACTGATTGCAAATTGCTCATAGATCATTGGATCTCAAAGGAGAGCCAAAGTGTTTATTACTTTATCTTGATATTCATCAGCAGCTCTTAATTCACATCTATTTACTCCAAGGCATGGTTCAAAATTAAAAATTCAAGTTGTTAAAATTTTTCTGCTTCTCATTGACGACTTCTGTAAAAGAGATATCAGCGAACCCAGTTGTTAAGGACCCCAACATGTTTTAAGAATTTCAGCTGTCTCTTAACTGCTGTTCTCTCTCAGACCTAGTAAATGTTTTCAGTTTATCATATACAGAGTAAGTGATCACTCAGCTTTTGCCAAGCTAAGATTTCATCTTCTTGCATTGACTTACCTAACTTGGTCATTTTAAATTGTGGTGAAAATGAAGCTATAGTTTGAAAAGCAAAGAGGAGAGAAGGAGCCAGGAGGCTGTGTAACAATCCAGTCCAGGAGAGACAGTGACAGTGATAAGGGTATGTTCTCTTGCTTATGTTTTTTTCTCTGCTTCTTGTGTGGGTGCCTGAGTTCCAAGAAGGCCCTTGTAACCCTGTAGATAGAGCAAGTAGTTGCCATTTCCCAAGTGCACACAAAACCTGATGAAACACAGGAAAATGAAAACTCTGGAAGCTGCAAATAAATTTGAGCTTGAGCCTAAACCTGCTGAGGCTTATGGGAGGGCTTTTTTTAGTGATAAGACAGTTCATCTAACACAGGAACTTTGGAAAAAAAAACCTCCCAAAAAGTAGGAGTCTTTTATTCTTCTTACAGCAGCTTATCTAAGAAGGTGCTATAACTTACTTGTCTAGCTGTGAACAAAACAAAAAAAAAAAAATCGCTTCTCAGAAGTCATTTTCTTTTTCTTTCACATCTGCAGGTTGTTTACTGGGACTGGCTCTTCAGGAAGTCTTTACTCCTTTGTGTTTATACACAATTTTACTTGTAATAAATGTCTGAAAGACTTGAATGTTGTATCGGAAGTGGGTAGCAGCTTGGTTTTGTCATGCTTATTTAAAAATTAAAAGATCAGGTACGCTCTGCAGCCTTTTTTCTAAAGGAAGCTGCTGTTCACCATTGTACCAAGAAACTATTTTTTTCCCTCTAAATGAGGCCCTGGATCTCCTATGAGATTTTAAGACTGCATACTTATTTTCTGAAAAATAGAATACTTTGTGTCTTCTGAAATGATGCTTGAGAAATAGCAGAATAGCACAGGCAGTGTTTTGGTCTTCCGTCACAGGTGAGGATGTAGCTGTGAACCTCTGGCTGGATCACATCCTAGCAGTGAAAGGTGAAACACTCCCAAGTGAAAACAAGGAGGGTAGTTAATTTGCTTTAGATGAAGCTTAGTATTTTAAGGTGGGCTCTGTTCATGTTGGTTGCCTCATCTACAGGACAGAAAACAGTATGTCTGCAGAACATGGCTTGTTAAGTTAAACTCGCCCTGTATATGAAAGTTTCAAGGAGTGGTCTCGCTCATGGGAGAGAAAGAATGCCCAAAACAGAATGAAGGTTTTTTAGATTACGAGGCCCTCTACCTCCTCTCCTGGCTGCTTTTCAAATGGACAGCTGTGAGCCACATCTAGGAAGGAAGACGGATGTGGTGATCAGAGCAGGCTGCCTGCTGTGTGATGCTCTGAGCTGGTGTAAGCACCCTTCCTGATCTGAGGCAAGGGTCATGTATCTACTTAAGATGGGGTGCTGCTCCTACTCCTTCTCAAGGAAGTTCATGTTGTTGAACTGTCCTGCTGTGATAGAGACTATTTTCTTTTTACTATGGTTTCCTGGATTACTTGTGGACTAGTAATGGCTTCTTTCCCTGATGTAATGTGTATGGTTTCAGGAGGCCCTTATTATGCGTGTTCTTATTTTATGCTTAGACTGACAGTGTCCCATAGATTTCCCATGCTCTTGACCTGTTGGATGTTGCCTTTCTGCTTGCTCTGTCTGATCTCTCTAAGATGTGGCTTTCTGGTGTTGTTTGTTGTTTTGGTTTGGTTGGTGTTTTTTTTTGGTTTTTGGGTTTTTTTTTTTCCCAATGGGAGGAGGCTTTAATATGGTCTTTTCCTTTTGGATTTGGAAATCATTTGGAAGGATTTCTGTATGATCCCACTATCGAAGAAATTATGTTAAGCAAAGCTGTGACTGCGTTGTCCATTAGGCAGGTATGTGGTAAGTGGTAAAGGGCTGTTGGAGTAGTTCCCATTCTGAATGGAGTACTTGGTGATGGTATTAGCCCAGGATGGCTAATCCAACTGCCATCTTGAGCATAAGCACAGAAGCTATGAAATTCAGGATTATTGTTGCTATAACAGGTACCAGTTTATGGCAGACAATGTCCAAAATAGTCACTGACATCCAAAAGTTCACTATTGGTTGTCTTGGGTACAAAAGATACAATGGTCCTTAGCAGGTGCTTTTCTCTCTCCTCTCAGACTGCCCTGCTGTGGAGGATAGAAAGGGCAGGACCACAGCTGCCACCTTGTCTTGTATCACTGGAGTGAGAGAGTAGCTGGGATGGTTGCAGTACCCTCCCAGGCAAGGACTGGGAAGGATGAGGACTCTTCAGCCCGCTGTCTTTGGGTCCCAGAATGAGCAGATATCATGTTCAAGGTTTCTAGTAACAGCAGATGAAGGCAGTGGGTATTGCAGGATGAACATGGAAGGACTGAAGAGAAGTTCTTCCCACGCAAAAGGAGTGTAGGATAGATGGGCCTTTTGGAGTGAGGTGCAGAAGTGGCCAGGATAACTGTTGAGCCTGAGCCTGTGGGATGCAGCCAGTGGAAGCCTCACTGCTCCAAGGAGTATTTAAGTGAGAGAGCAGTGAGGTGGGTTGGAGGGTGAAAGGCATCATCTGAAATACTGAGGGCCAGCGTGAGAGGCAGAAGTTATAGTCGTAGCCTCCTGTCCCTGGGACATGTTCTGATTGAGGCATTGATGGGACTCAGTATGTCCTCCTCAGAGGTTATCAGTTTTGAAACCCATTTCAGATGAAACCTCTGTAGTGAAAAATTGAGTTCTAACTTTACCTCTTTAGAAACACCTTTGTATCTGGGCTTGCGGAACAAATACAGACTTCTGCTATAAAGGAGAGCTTCCAGAGGAACAGCTTGACTACTTCAGAGTAGTTCTCTGTAGCTTCAGTTATGTCATTGTGTCAGTTCTTGGAAAATCTTCTAAGGTGTTCTCGAATAGCTTAGCAATCTTCTCTGTGGCTTAATTACTGGGAAGTAACTGACATATGTTGCATGTTTATGTAAAAGGTATATCACAAGTGGAAGAGTTGATGGATAGAATACAACTGTTCATATGATCCTAATGTGTGCATGTGGGAGGAGTAGTTTCCCAAGTAAGGCTCGTTTTCAGACAACTCCAGTTAATCTCTGTGCAGGTATTAAATAACGTACAGTGATTTTTGCTTTCAGTGCCATGGAATCAACAACAGAGAAAGATTGCTGTTACCCAAGGTAAAACAGCATGGCACTACAATGAGAGATGACAAAAATCAGAGGATTTAACATTTAGTTCTGGGATCTTACCTAGGATAGAAACCTGCAGTGTTAATCATGCAGCTGTCTGGTATAACAGAAGACCTGCGCCCTACATCTCAAGGGGCAGCACCTTACAAAGAAGAGCTTGTGCAGCTCCTCTGCAAAATCCAGAAAGGAGGTAAGAAACAGTAATGCTGTGTGAAGTGTCTGTAATGACAAGCATCATCCACAGGTTCTGTTGCCCATATTCTCCTAGCACGTTCATCATCAGTGCAGGTGTTTGATACTTGACAGCGTAAGCATGCCATGCCTACTTAAGCTAGTAGGAAGGTGCAAGACCGGTGGTGTTTGGCTTGGTGCCATTAAATTACAGCACAAGAACTGTATGGCTGTAGGTGGATAGAGGCATTAGATAATGCATCTTGAGCAATCCCAGCACCAAGGCAATGGTAAAATTTGAGGAAGAAATGGAAAGAAACTTGATTTTTTTATATTATGTTCTCTCTCGTGTATGGGCAGAGGGAGGAGTTTAATGGCAAGTTTAGAATGCAGGTTATCTTTAGAAGCACATGTAGAGCAGTTTATTGTTAGGTAGGATGCAAGACTTTATGGGTTAGGGCCTTAGTTACAGTGAAATACTTTACGAATACATGAAAAAGAGAAATCTTCCTGCTTTTAACAATATTAAAATTTCGTTTCATTTTGACATAAGGGCTTGCTTATTCTTTTCTCAGTTCATAGCCTTAAAGGGCCAAAAATGCAGTTTTAGATTTTTCTTTCATTTCCCAATTGTTTGTCTGTAGGCTTTTTTTTTTTACCTAGGGATGTGAGTACAGAAGTTATTCTTCACCAGGGAAAGTCTTCCTGAAAAAGTCTAGTCATGACCTTACTAGCATTTTTCTAAGGAGAACACCACAGTGTGAAAACAGCAGAAAAAATCATAACCAAATGGTCTTTGTTATCTTTCCAGCATCACTTCTGACTGAATATCCTGAAGTAAGACAAAGATATAAATAAAGCTGTAGTGTACCTCTGTAAGCAGGGTCTGTGGTTTAGAAGTGCCCTGGGGCACATAGCTGCTGTTGTAAATTCCACCTGAAATTGGTAATTGGAACTGTAGGTTCCGGTCCGACCAATATGCAGGCCAGTGCTTTTTGGTGGTTCAAAAAATGTGCACCTCAGTACTTCACACTGATTCTGGTCTTGCCTTGAAGCCAGGCCTTGAGAGGGGCTCCTGCTGCAGAATCAAGGCTGGCCTTGAATAGTGTTAGACCACTGTTGTTGGGCTGTTGGTTAGCTGTGCCTTGAGGGGGGTGCCCGGTGCTGGGTGGTCTGCAGCCTTGCAGGTCTGAGAGCTGCCTGTGGGATTGAGGTGATGTTTGTCTGCTGTCTGCCTTGGGGCAGCGGTAGGGAGATGTGCAGGCCAGGCTGGAGGAGGACTTCTTTTACATGTTGTGAATGGTGATGCTAGAATTCAGGTGGAGGAAAAAATGTAAGTGTTCAAATTAATCTTGGGAAAAAAAATTATTATCCTGGCAAGTGTTTTACTTTTATCTGGAAACTAAATAGAGAAAATAATTAGGGTTGATGTAGTGTTTCATTGAGATGTAAGGGCGTAGTCCAAATAAGATAACAACAGTTTATGGCCTCTTAGAGTGCAACTTTTGCAAGGTTTTGATTATCGTTTTATAACTGTCACAACTTTTTTGTTCCTGAGGACTGGGAAGATTTTGAAGAGGAATGTTTTTGCTGATTTGGAATAACTTCTGCCCTTAAGGTGTTGCCTGTGGATTTTGCAGTTTACTGTAGCACCTTGGACTGTGTGCTGACCAAGCATGAAACCCTGCAAGTCCAAGTAGGCACATAATACCCACCCAGCGCGAGGGTGAAGTCAGCGAGGCTAAGCAACTGCGTGCAAGGGGGTTACGTAAAGCTGGGTGTGGAGCAGCCTCCTTCTTTATGGAGCATGGATGACTGCAGGGATCTGATGTGCAAAGAGCTGCGAAAACATGCTGCCTGGGAAAAAGACTTCTTGG
The DNA here is from genome assembly GCF_030936135.1 of Gavia stellata. NCBI lineage: Eukaryota > Metazoa > Chordata > Aves > Gaviiformes > Gaviidae > Gavia > Gavia stellata. The sequence continues at coordinate 18,514,634 of NC_082600.1, forward strand.
GATAAGAAATCCTGCTGTTGTAGATAAATGTGCTAGTGGGGTGTAAAAGCAGACACTTGGTCAAGGATTTTCTTTTATCTTCACAAACAAGAATTCATGAAAATATTCTGACCAAATGTTATTTTTATTTACTAAGAGATTGAGAGGTAAATGTGTATGTTTCTCTGTGTAAAATCCTAGTGGTATGACGTGGTTCAGTCATTTTCATTAGCTGTTACTTGATAGCTCTTGTGTTAAGTGACAGATGAACAAAAATAACTTTCCTCAGCAGATGTAGTTAAAGGATCCATCTAAGACATCCAGAATTTTCAACATTATTTGAAGCTGTTATTTAATGCAGATTTTTTCCCATATATAATGATTCTTCAACTCCTTGTACATATTTCAGATTTACAGCAATTTGAAAGTTGTAGCCTTTCCACAAGTCCCTTTCTTTTATGCTGATTGTATCTACAGTTAACCTGTGATGTAATTCTGGCAGTATCTTTGAGCTGATCCTGCGTCTGACACCCCCCAGTCAAATGTGAAAGCCCTAAGGAGAGAATATGTGGAGTTAGCAGTGTGCATCTGGTGATGGGCGACGTGGAAAGCAACCTGAAACAGCAGAGGAGTCATCAGCTTCTCCTTGCCTTGTGTTGTGCCGTCATCTATAGGTTTGAAACCCCACTGTGCGGTATGGCATCATCTCCATAGTTCTTATCTCTTATGTCTACAAACAAAAGAAGTGAGCAAGAGAAAATGAGTACGCTTGTCCAAGGGAGATTTGTTCTGTGATCATGTTTAATCAAACATGTAATCAACATTTAATCAAACATTTAATAAACTGCTTGCATTTTTCTTTCTAATTAGTTGTTGCCAATTACTGGGATTCAAGAGTGAGTTTCAGGGCGGAGCCAGACAAAAATAACTCAGAGGAAAACAACTAGCTGGTACTGTGCCTTTGTGTCTGCCTTTCCAGCTCCTACTCAAAAGCTGGATCAGCTGTTTATACATCCGCCTCCTTAGCAATGATAAGGACAATGGTAATTTGGTAGATTAAAATAGAAATTTAGCTTTTTATTTTTCCCTTTCAGAGGGATTTAGGTTATCTTATAAACTCATCATTGTGTTGTGATCGCACCGATGTTGTAATGGGGAGGGGCAGAGAGAATCTAGGTAAGTCCATAAAGGGAAGTAAATGTAAAAGATGCAGCTGAACTGCTGGCCTTAGGCTTTTTTTCTGAGAAGGAGAACGAGGGTATGAGTAACAGAGCTCTGGTATGATGGTATGATTTAGCTTGTTGAGGCAGCTTCTAGAAAATCTGAGGAGGCCCAAGAAATTGTCCGGCTCTTCCAGTTACGCAGTCTAGTAGACCTCCCAGCAGATCCGAAAAGATTAGAAAATGTAATAGCATTTTGGAAGTTGTATATCAGCCCCTGAGTGCCCTGGCCAAATTTGGGAAAGCTGTAGTCTTAAAACATGTGCTCAGTCACTATTGGAAACAATGAATGTAACAGCTGCTGTCTAGGATAAGTTATGAAAAAACCAAGGGCAGGATTAATTAAAGTGCCCTGTGTGTGTGTACCCCAGTGTGTCTGTATGAGAGGGATTAGTAGCAAGATATGCCATGGAAGATCAGGGGTGTGGGAGATAGCAAGGCACATGCTGTGGGTGGTGGCCCAAGGCAGAGCTCTGAAGGTGACCCTTTGGGCAAAGTGGTGCCTGCAGAAAGGCTGAAGCTGGTCAGAAAAAATTGTTTGGTTCAGAGAGATGGGGTGCTCTAAATTTCTTGTAAGCAAACAGGATTTATGTTGTCATTCACTTTACCTTATGGAGGGATGTGCATTTTGTCTAACAGCTTGGATAAAAAACAGGCAGTAGTTGTGTTTTATAAATCATAAAAGTTGTTTGTTTTTTCTCCTACTGCACTGTAAACAATCCACTGAAGCAAACAAGAAAATGGGTGATCTGGCAGACCTATACATATGCTACTGCTTAAAGCAAGAAGCCTATGGACTGGAAGAAATAGGGAGAATTTTAATCTTTCTTTAACAGCAAACTTCAGTGTAACGTAAAGCAGATAAAATGCCTGGTAAAATACACATTTGTAACACACACATAGATGTGCTTCTCTGAAGCGGTCTAGACACCAGGACAGCGAATTTTCACTAGCTAGGCTGGAGATCTCTTGGAGATACTGTTTTGCCCTTTTCAGGTGAGTGATGGAGACTTTTTGTCTTGCTCTCTAATCTCTGCTCCAGCTTCAAGTTTGCACTTTCTGACCTTTGCTAATCCTATGCATAACAATCCTATGTCCATCCCTGTATTTCTATGAATCTTCATGACCTACATTGCCTTGATACTAAAAGGTTGTCAGCAGTACCTTGTTCCATGAGTTGTATTTCCAACTCCTCAAACTGCAGCCCCGTCCAACGAGACCAATGGCAAACACTGTTCTCTTACCTGAACCTTTAGGTAAGGTCTGCCCAGGGTGTGTGGTGGTGTTTTTTGTTGGGATTTTTTTTTTTGTTCCCCCTCTTTTTCTTATAAGTAGGACCACGCTCAAATATTGCATGTTGCAGACATTTTATTTGATTTCCAGGATCACGTGTAGTTTGTGCAGATCACAAAGGTGATTCACTGCAGCCCTGTCAAATGCTCTATCCTGTTGCTTCTCAGGGAAGTTGGCCATGTATCAATAAATGGAATATTTTCAAACAGTATGATCATCAGTCGTTAGAAGCCAAGAGTTTGTTTTATTGCAAGCCTCTCTAATGAGGCTTCCAAATAAAGTAAAATAATTTTTCTTTGATCTAAGTTGATGTAAACTCAAGCAGAAGAGTCAGTTGCAGGGGAAGGAAATTCCTATTATTAGTATTGGCATCAATCTGTTCAAATAGAGGAAAGCAATCCAGTTCATGTTTCTTTAATTTGTACCATGTATTTTCTGCTGAACATATTTTTCTTCTCAAATAGGGTACTAGTCTGCAGAATTGCACTTTTCATATTCCAGGTGCTTTTCTGTTTTCTGTTGACATGGTTCATACAGTGTTTGGGGGGAGCTGCATAGTGAAATAAAGGTGAAACCCAGTTTCAGGTGATACTGGAACTGCTTTTAGTCAGCTTTCTATTTGGGGCTTAATCAGCCAGTCCTCTTTAAAATAACAGCTGCATTCATAAATGCCCCATACTAAAGGCTGAAGCTTGAAATGCATCTCAAAGGGAGCAAACAAAACAGAGGAATTGATCAATGAGTTATCTGAGCCTAAACCGATGCAGAGTTTGAGGAGAAAAGATTGCTAAGAACATGCCTTACTTAACTATTTTGTGCTAAACCTTTCCATGGATGTCCTTTGAACCTGATGAAACATTGGATTGGTATCTGTGACAGTATGTATAGCTGGCCACAATAACTTCTTGGCATAGACTCTTGTTGTCAGTTATGTCTATGAATCTGACTGACTTTGGTTCCATAAATGAAGAGAAAAATTTGTTCCTTGCATATGGTGAATGTAGGAGACAAGAAATCACAAGTGCTTTCAAAGCTAATGAAACTTGAGGGAGACTTGGTGTCTGACTTCTACAGTGCCAAAACATTAGGGCCATCCCTTATGGGGGGGGGGGAGGGGGGGGGGAAGTTTCAGTCAGGTTTCTTCAGTGAGCAAACATGTTAACTTTCTTGCATTGACTTTCTCTTGTTTGTATAATGAAGTTTTGCATGAAGGAAAAATCCCCAGACACCTATATATCTTACTTGAAGCCTGGCTGGAGATGAATAAATTCATTTTTGCGTGGCAAGTTGCTGAACTTAACTACTTCTCTAATTTCTGCCAAAAAAAAGCCCAGTCTCTTTTAGAGATCCAAGAAGTGAAAAAAAAAAAAAAATTGTCTATTACACATTTCTCATGCATGTCTCAGTGGGTGTCTGGCCTCTATAAAAACTCCCAAAAGATTTATTCAAGGCTGTTTGCCAAAGTCTTGTAAAGTTGCAGTGGATGTACAGCATTTGGTTCCAGGGTTAGTGGATTAAAAGCCATTTCTAGATGAAAGCTGGCTTGGCAGACATGCTCTTCTCTCTGTACCCCTTACTTTTAGCAGAGTGGAGGTGTTTGTTTGCTCTCCCTCGCAGTGTTCAGGACACCTGCAGTACCAGCCTGGGGCCCAGCAGAGCCTTGTCTCACTGGCCATTCTGGACTGATGGTCTTTGTGCAGCATGCTTATGTTGAAGATGAGAGCAGCTGAAGCTCCTTCTTGGAACATCAAGGCAAGCCACTAGAGTGCTTTTATTTGGGTAAAAGGCAGGAATCCAGATAAGACTTATGAAAGTAAATGGAGCACCTGTAGCATGCTGGAGAGAGGTGATGGGGAGGGGGCAGAGGGAGAGGTGTGGAAGTGGCAGCTTCTAGCCTATGCACAAGTCTACTTTTAAGTACCTTTCCTTTTTTTTTAATTGCTTTATTCTGTTTAAGAAACTCAATTCTGAGCTTTGGTTAGTGTGTGAGAATCTAGCAGACACAGAGGGCTTTTTAGGTTGGCTTGGCATACCTATGCCCTTCGTAGAAAGGCATTTGTAAAGGAAGGAGATTCCCTGCCCCACATCACCACGCATTTCCCTTCCCCGCCTCCCCCCCCCCCATACTCTTTAGTTCATTCTTGGGATTTCAAGGATTATGACAAAATTTCTTCATCAAAGCTTCTACACTGTTACAACAAATGCCTCAAAGAGACCCACAAGCTCTCTGCAAACCTCCCAGAGACTTGAAGAAGACATGCTGTTTTCTTGAATATTTTTTTGCTATCAGAGTTGATTGGTATTGCTAGAACCCCAGAGTGCTGTGGTAGTTCTCTGGGTTGCTAGAACCCCAGAGTGCTGTGGTAGTTCTCTGGGTTGATGGTGTGGGATGCTTTACAAATGCACTGCCTAGAGGGATTACAGTCTAGTTAAGACAAACTGTGGATAATGGTTCTGGTAAATGATTGTTTCTAATATGGTGTCTTTTTCTGTATGCTTTTGTCAGGTAGCTGTGTGAAAGCTCCAACAAGATTGTTAAAAGTCGCTATGGCAGATACCTAAGACTAAGAGAAGTCCTGAGGGAGTGTCAGAGGGCAATTGCCAGGCACTTTCAAACAGTCTGCTTACTGTAGGCTAAGATAGGCTGGGCACTCAGAATTCTTGTGTGAGCTTGAGAAAGCAAACCAGTTCATCTTTTGTCATCTTTTCTTTCTTTCGCTTTGCTCTTCCAAAAAAACGACAATTGCTGTCAATAGAGTTACGCACGTTGTAGGTTAGCTTACCAGATGTGTTGCACTTCTTCAATCTGAATTCTCCCTGTCCAAATAGAACAGGGAGGTATTGGGAAGGCTTATATGTAGGACATGATGTAAATATATTTAACCTGAAGATCCCTATCTCTCTAGATAGATATAGTGAGATATATAGATAGATAAATATAGCTAGATTTATATTATCAGCCCAAGTCCCTGTATTGTTTCTTTAACCTTGCTTGGTAGCTGATAACAGTATGCCATTTGCATTAATACTGGTAAACCAATATTCGTGATTCGGACAGCTTATCTACAATAATAGAGAAGAATCATTTGATATCTAAATCTGATTGATAGTGCTTAAGTCTAAAACCACTAATGAAACAACTTTCTGGGTGTCTTAATATATGCCATGATTCTGTATTGTTCAAATGAAGGGAGAAATGTATGCTGTCCTTATGTAAACCTCATCTTGCCTTACAAAAGCCCCAGAAACCTTGAACATATTTGATTAACCAAAACATGGGAGGTAACTGTTTTAATAAGGGGACTTTGGTACTTGTTACAATTCTGAGAGAAAGCTGTCTATAAGTGTGTAGGTTTTACTAGCCTTGGTGTGCGTAAGTTAAAAATTAAAACACATATTGAATAGTAAGTAACTTTATGTTGGGTCAGAATGAACAGTGAGGCAGGAGCCTAAAGGAAGCCCCAGAATAAACCATGGCTTTCTTGCATCTGGCTTAAATATTTTATTTCTGAGAGCTGCTTTCCTCCTAGATGGATATCTGTAAGAGCAACCTGATTTTGTTGGCCTTCCAGTACAGATGTAGGGTGGACCAGTTTTTGCCCCGCTCACCTTGGCAGCCTTGCCTATGCTGGAACATAAAGACGTATTCTCTTCTTACCCCTGCTCTGCTCTTCTTGTACTGTTTTTCTTTTTCAGTCAGAATGAGCCTACAGTTCAGTCTAACTTTGACTTCAGTACAGGAAGATACCAGTGAAATAGCTTTAAACAAACCAGTTCAGGGGATTTGAAGAGTGAAAAGCATTTGGCTGCAAAACCTAGAAGCTGGCTACATGCTCAGGTGAGCACTGTGTGCTGCCACAAAAGAATAGCTCTTAGTAGCTGAGCTGAGGAGTTCAAAGCTAGGTGAGGCTCCAGTTTCTGGATAGATTTATAGATAGGTGGGCAGAAGCATAGATGTATGTGTTGATTCAACTCTCTACGCATTGCTTCAGCACTTGTTAATTCTTAGTTCCTGTTGCTAAAGATGCGGTCTTTGAAAGGAGTCAGACAGGCAGGAAGCTTGATTATCTTGTCTGATGCCATTCAAGGATTTACTGGTAAACCTCTCTGTTCAAGAGTTGATACCACTCAGAAGCAATGCAGAAGCCAGCATAATTATAGGCACAGTTTGGAGGAGTGGTACTGCAACTGTCTTTAGATGCAGTGGTATCTCAGTCTAAGAGAACAGGCATTTGACTAATACTGTTAGCTAGTTTGGTTTGAGAACTGTCTGAGCATAAAGTTAGAAAGACCCGTGCAGAGGTAGGAGAAATTCTGCATATCACTGGACAAAGCTTACTGAAGGGCATCAAAATGAAGCTGGCATACAGTATAAATGTAAAGCTGTATCAGTCTGTCATTGCATGATTTGTGTGCTGCCAGCTCTCCCTGCTGTGACAGGGAGACTCGCAAGATGGTGATGCTTTGTAGGGGAGAAACTTTAAGCCTGAACTGAACCCGCAGCACTGTGCTTTCAGGTTGCAGCACTTTCGTAGTGAGTGTGCCCTTGTCTGTAAGTCCTTATAGGAGCTTCAGCATGAGAAATCTATTAGCCGTAGCCACAGGAGCTTCAGGGCATTTCCTGACTAAATACCTCCAGTTAACTGCCAGAGCAGGGTCACCGAGTGTTTCTTTACATTTACTGCTCTTTGTTTCATGTGACTGTTTGCGACTGACCATCCTAATTTGTTAACTTTCTTAAAATGGCATTGTTCTGACAGCCCTTTCTAATGCCGTTTCACACAGTTGCTTACCATAACATTGTGCTTTTTGAGTGCATATCGTGTTCTCTTCTTTGACATAAAAAGGTGATGACTCTTGTCATGTGGAAAACTGAAAAATACTGTCTGCTTATTGGGTCCACCGTTGGTGCAGGGGAGAAGTGGAAGTATCCATTTCCCATTAGCTTTCAGGCTGGAGCAGTTCTAGCAGCGTTATCCAGAAATGACACTGATGAGCTCTTCATCCATTGAGTCAATGCGAGTTGTCCTTCCAGCTTTAGTGTCGGTAGCTGTTCATGGCAAGTCTTTCAGTATGGTTTTATTTGCCTTGCATTCCAATTTAGTACTGGAGGAGTTGAGAAGACACTAGTATCCGTCTTCCTACTTCAGCGTAATAGATGTTAAGAAGTGGGGTATAGTTTTTCCTGCAATTTGGCAATGTTTGGAAAGTCAGAAGTAAACAAAGTACCAATCTGGTAACTAGTGTACCTCTTAGAGAATAGGGGGATTGCCCTTCCTGCCCAAGTTGCGTGAAAATTCCCTTGATGAAGAAGAAAATCTGCATACCTGATTTCTAGGGCTCCACTGGCAATGGAAAATGGAAGGTTTTAGAATCTTTTTTGCTGACTGGTGACTTATTCTGTAATTTAGGAGAATAAGACACTAATAATTTGTAACTGCTAGCTTAAATTAATATGGGAGGAGACTTGCTAAGAATAATATAAAACGTAAATTTTTAGAAGCTTGATTGCAGAGAATAAAATACTTTAGTGTTTTATGGTTATAGTACCAAGAAGTTTTATCAACACGTGCAGAAAACCTCTGCCTCAGTGTTGAATGTATCGTGGCACCGGAGAGCAAGTATGCACTCTTAAGTATCCTTCAGATTATACGCCTGTTAGTGTGAGGTTATTGCTCATTTTGTTTGCAAAATGTAAATATGTTTGTATGTTTCTAGAAGCCTCTAATAGCTTCTGCAGTAACAGTTTTTTATATATAAAAGATAAATACCATATCTGTCCCTGAAAGAGATACTGTCTTCTGCCTCGTGATTCTGGTGCCTCTTCTCAGGCCTCTTTCAGTCATCACCAGAGCCTTGTGACCTTAGGAGGACTTTCGAAAGGGATGGGTCATGTGCTTGCTTTTTGCAGAGGGTCGTATTAACACTGGGGTGACTGGGGTCATGGGGAGACAAAGGGAGCTGGGAGCAGGGAGGACATGCGTGCGCTTTGCAGTGCTTAAGGAAGCAAGCAGTTTATTGAAGCCAAACGATGATGCTGGAACAGTTTAGCCTGCAAATTTGAAGGACTCTGACCTTTGGGAAATTAATGTCTTGTAATGGAAGATACAGTGCCAAAACAGCTTGGTTTGAAGATGCTTTTTAATAAGTTTATAAAGAGATCACATGGTGTGGCTGCCTGCCATAGCTGGGAACTGGATCTGATCATGTCTGGTGGTGTAAGCCTATGGCTGATGGCTGAACCCTGCCCAATTGCTTATAATTGTCATCAGGTACTAAATATGTCTCTCAGTGTCTGGTAGGATGAATAACTCATTGCCTTTAATAATTTTTCTGTGCAGCTGTTAATCATTCCTTCTTCCCACTGATGGCTCTTCAGTTTTTTTCTCAAAAGACCGTGGTTAAAGGTTTTGTGTCCCTGCTGGGAAAGCAGAGAGTATGGGCTCCCAGAACCTGGGGTCACCAGCTCCAAGAAAAGAGTCTGGCAGAGCTTGGCAGGACTGATCCATCTTAAATGCCTAGTTTAAAAAGAAAACAGAAGAAAACAGATCCTTTCAAGTTACATTTAATGACTTTATGGCTTTTATGACTTGGGATTTACAGATTTTATTTCAACAATGCCTATTCTTTAATGCTGAAATTAGTAACCCTGTTTCATTAAACTGTTACTGAAACTTTGTCTTAATATTTAGTGACTAAAGGCAGTTTATTTCCTTTAGTTCCTGTTTACAGTGTCTGGTTTTTTTCCTTTGTGGCTTTTTCCTCCCCACTACTTAAACCTGTGAAGTCATGATGTTGGATGCTTCAGTTTGTCATTGGTCTTGCAGGGGAAGGGGTTAGTGGATTTCTAGCTGGCTCTTTGCTGTGAGATGCTGATGAATGTTTGTACATGTTGTGGTGGGAATTTGTGGCATGTGGAAGCGTTGCGGTGCTGCAGGTGAATGCCAGAGTGATGCTACTGCTGCCCTACCAAGGGGTTTTAGTCATTTTTTTAGTCATTTTGGGGGCACTTTGTTCTGATACAGCACTCCAAGAAGCACCTTCGTAGCTGTAAATGGGTTGATATAATGCTTTGAAGATGTGGAGAAGGTCAGATGGTTCTACCAAATGTTGTGCACGAATGGGGTGGTGATGTGAAAATCACTTACGATGTTGTAGTGTCTGGTGTATGAGGGCTGCTATTGCTTGGACCATTCCCTGTTTATAAAAACAAGGAAGAAATACGCAAATGTGGCTACCCTCTGTGATTTTTTTCTACTTAAGGTCCTCTGTGCCAGCCCAAAGTCTCATTTTTTTTCAGCCCATCTAAAGGGCAGTTAGAATTTTAAGTGAGATGTTTTCTCCCCTAAATGACATTATTTGTTGCTACCAGACTATAAAGGTGCACTTTATTTCCCTTCTCCTTTGGATTTATGATGCTTTACAGACTGAGAAAATTGAGGACTTCCTCCCCCAAATGCCTGCTTTTGATCCATTTCAGTCATAAATCTTCCTAAAATACTGATTACTGAAGGGGAAAAGCTTGCTGAAAGGTAAGAATAGTTGGATATAAATTGGTAAAATTAACTCTGATTAATTGCCTGCTTGATAGTCTGTGTGCAAAAAAACAAACCACAAAAATCTCCACATTACAGCTGAGTCTTGCCATGTTTCAGATGCCCTCTGTTAACTTCCGTGTGCACTGATGGCTGCGGCTGTGAGCTGGGGCCCCCGGACAGCAAGCACCCCGATGTTGGGGTTCCCAGTTGGTTGCTTCCCTGATAGGCAATAAGGTGGAGTCCATCAATGATGAAAAATAATAAAAGCAAGGATCCTCACAAATATTTAATAAAAGAAATGCAGGGTATTCTGCTGATGGAAAAACTAAGGCAAATGAGCTGAGCTTGCCTTTGTACCAGGAGGAAAAACAGGCTATTTGCAATGTTGTGGATGGCCAGTATTGCTGGTTTTCATGCTTTGCTTTGGTATTGCTTGCCTGGTGCCTTCCTCTGTGTCTGATAATTTCAGTGTGGTACAAAGCCTTAGTGGCTGCAGGTTTTTGCTCTGATGCATTAATATTTATATATGTCCCTTGGACGCCAAGGTATTGCTTTTCTGGGAAAACGCTTTTATTTTTTTATATCAAAGGAATACATTATTATTATTTGCCATTATTATTATTTGGAGGTCAAACATTCTCCTACCTGAGAAAATGAACTTCACTGCATGCACTAATAACTTTTTAGGCTATTAAAACAGATGTAAAGATTGCCTTTTACTTTTGAAATTGTAAATTCTGTTTGGCATTTTCCAATCTGTCACTCAGGCCAGACAGCAAAAATATGTTACTTAATTTAACCATGGCTTTAATACACAACCTGATAGTAATTTTCTCTTTTAACTGTCATTCACTATAATGTTTAAGTCCTAGATGCTGTGGGGAATTAGTCCAAACTGCTTACTTTAGATGTTAAAAAAACCAAACCCAACCCCAAAAGCCAAGTACTCTACATAGTTCGAGGCAGTGGTAAAATATGAATTCCAAAATGCCTATTAATGTGCTTTTAGTAACTTGATATTGAATTCTTCTCTAAATCCATACATAATTCTAACTTAAACATGAAGTCAACTTGCATGGTAATTATTTTAATCACTATTGCGTATAATGAGTCTTGCATTATCCAGTAGAGTTGTTCACTGGTGTCAGGTATAGAACTATATATAGTCCTAACAAGCTTCTGGGTTTTCCTTTACATTTCTGGATTTCTTTTAAACGTTGCAGTGTGTGATTCAGCAGAGCTGTGTGCTGAAGGAAGGGAAGATGAGAAGCATCAGTCAGTAATTTGTGCTGCACCTGAATAGGTTTCCATAGGTTTAGGCATACTATGTCAGTTGAAGGCATTGAAGCTTTGCTGTAAGTTAGGTTTTTAATCTTATCCCCTTCAAACACTTTTTCCCCTTCTCTTTTCTCCCAGAGGTTTTCTAACATTTAGTAATTGTTTTTTTTTTTTCCTGGGCTGATGCTTGATGGCGCACAAGATCCCTGTCTAGATGATCTTTGAAATGAAATGTATTTTAAAAATAGTGACCTCTGGGAATGTAGTTCAGAAGTGACCATTTTTCAAACGTCTGTTCAAGGAAAGCAGGCAGATGCAGTCTCTCTTTGACCCAGTTGTGTTGCCTCTTTGGAGGGAGGAGGGAAATAGAGCTAATAATCATCTTTTTCCCCTCAGAAAAAGAGACTTGCTGTGTATTTTGCATAGCCTATTGCCAATATCAGAAGGCAGCCAGGCCAGCTGGGAATGGGAGCCCTTTGTCTGGTAGGCTGTGGCTCGATTTCAAGCTACATGGGAGGAAAGAAGGATCATGGACAACACCACGAGGGACACAAGAGTAGTTATCAGTACTCCAAGTGAAATAGCCCCCTGGGAGTCAGCACCTTTGAAACAGGCATTGGTACCTCTGGAAGCATTCTGCCTAGCCTGGACACATTCTTGTATGCCTTAATTTATTTTATCTGTCTCATTTGTCTGGCTTTTCTGCAAAATTTGCATTCTCTGCTTGTGTCTGAGCCACAGTCCTGTACCCATGCAAGCATCTGTGCTTTGTGCTGGGAGAGGAGTTTGTCGTAGTATCTCGTGTACGTTAAGTGCATCTGTGGTGTGTGTCTCAGCATAGCTTAACAGAAAGCCTGTCTTCTGCTAAAGAAACAGCCCAAATAACGTACACCAGGGCTGTAGGATGTATTTTTCTTACTAGTTTTTAAGCATCGTATGAAGGAGCAGTGGCTGCTCCATGGCTCTGTCAGAATACCAGAGCAGTTAATTCGGCAACTGTCTAGTCTCCATTGAGTGTCCTACATAGACAGGCTCTTGGTTGGGGAACTGCTTATGACCCACAGCCTGCTTCTTTCTCTCTGTTTTGTTTATTTTTTGAGGGTCCTAGAGTTCCTCATGTGTAGGATCAGCTTTCTTTCTGTGCCTATCCCCAAGCCCTTTCACATGTGACGTGAGGCAGTTAGTGTGATTAGATGGTATTGCACGCTTGGTTGCATAAAGGATGTCTTCCTGCCCTGAGCCTGCAGCTGTGACTTGCCCAGCCAAAAAGCTTGGAGTCACTGGCTTAGGAAATCTCTGAGGTGAAGAATCAGCTAATGCCAGAACTGAGGTGCATGGTTGCTTGACATCCTGGTTGTTTGGATACTTTTTGGTTTTAAAATAACTTATTTTCAAAAAAAGCTACTTTCGTAGAGAATTTTCCCCAAATTAACTAATCCTCAAAATATGCATGCTTCTGTGGTTTCTGGTCCCTGGGCTTAAGTACAAAAAGTTCTCATGTTTCAGGTGACCAGAGGGGAACACCCCACACCCCCCCCACACCCCCCCTTCTGAAAAAGGGGAAGACCAAGCACTACAAACCAGCCCTGGTAATCACTTCCTCCTTCCCGTAGTTTTTTAAGCATGTGTGACATCATACCCAACAGCAGGCACCCCTTCTCTCCCTGCTTGTGTGCTGGTCGTCTTCCCTTCTGCTGGGGCAGCACAGTCGGTTTTAGTAAGTCCCAGTAAGTTTCCAAAGTCCATTTTGGGGAGATTATAGAAAACTTCTGGACTGATTCTTTCTCAAGTGGGTTTGGCAACCAGCTGGCAAGTATTTTTCTTCTTCAAAGTAGAACAAAGCTTATTCAGTGTGTGTGCAGGCATGGCAAGAAATGCAGCCTTTGCCATCAGCCTCTGTTCTTCAAGGGGCTCTGAAGCCTGGGGTATTTCAATGGCAGTTTTGAGTTTTTCTGTTTACTCCCGGGCAAACACAGCAAAAATGTAGCTGGTTTGGTTATTTTAAGTTTTAGCTTACAATACTTGGAATGCTTCTGAGTAGGCTGCTGCCCTAATTTGCAAAAAAGCATTTCCTATCTAATATTTCTTATTTATCTTGCTTAGCTGTGTGAAAAATCATTGTTTCAACAATTTGTCTATTAACTCCTTCTCTATGGGATTCATATTTTCTTCTCAAAACACAGTTGGAATGCATCTGGCCAGCTTCAGGTGACGGTCTGCAGCAATGCTTCCTATGCTGTAATGGCAGTATATTAATCACCCACCACTTACAGGCTACTGTTATCTGCAAGAGGGCTTTGAAATTCTCTGCAAGAGATGCTTGGTTTCATTTTCTTTTTCATTTCCTTGCTGAGCAACGATGAGCTCTCTGTTGTGGCTGTGCAGTGCATGCTGCTTCTAGGCCAGAGAAACCCCAGACTGGTAAAGTGGAAGAAGGGAGCAAATTGTGTCATAGATGCTGACTGGTCGCCTGTCCCTTTGGGCATCTTTGTAATGGCCTCCCAAAAGAAAGACTTACTGTATTGGGCGGAAAACTGGAGTAGCCATTGTGTATTCAGCAGTGTGTGGCAGTTGCAACTATGGACAACAACATAGACGCTCTTAGATAGAAAAGTGTTGAGAGCAGAGTTAGGCAGTCCTGCTCCGTGACCTCCCCAAAAAGGGTCTTTGGTTTTCACGTATGGGGGTGGTGGGAACAAGGAAAACAGATTACTGTCTTGTGCTTGCTGAGGCTTTTGATTTTTTTTTTTTTAAAGTTAAATTTCCTATGTCTTCAAAGTGAAGAGAAGGTTATAACATATTTAAATATCCTACGTATATTGGGAGGGTGGCGTGGAGCAGAGGTGCCTGGGCTTTGTGCCAGGGATTCAATTCTGCTCTCAAGACTAGAGCAGAAATGGTTTGTTTTGCTTGACACCTTGTCCAATGCAATGACGGAGCATTGTCTGGCTGCATGTACCTGAATCTCAATTCTCATACCAGCAGAGTAGACAACCATCTCTACAGACATGCCTAAATTGGCTCTACCAAGTGCAGTTCTCAACATTTTGGTGTATAATTAGTAGGCCTCTCCAGTCTCTTATCCGTGGCATTTCAGGATCACTAGAACTATTCCCCATATAGTCAAAGCAGCGTTCAGAGGTTTGGGCCTTTCTGACAAACCCCAAGTATTTGAATTCTGCTCTTGCAGGAGCCAGAGTGACTGCAAGTCTTTGAACTGAAGTCGAAGAGCATGTCTAAACCACAGGGCATTGCACTCTCTGGTGCCCCCACATCCAGACTGCCCGCTATCTAGAACAGGGTATCACAGTATCTCTGTCCTCTCCGTGGTCACATACCTGGGTGTGTGTCCCTTTCTGCCCAAAGGAAACCACAGCAATGGGTGCTGATGCACGCACAGAGTCCCATCCCAGCCCGTAGCTTGATGCTTGCTCGGGCTGGGACAATGGAACATACTCGCTTTGTGGGGTTGAATCTGCATGCATTTGCTTGCATGGCTGCTTGTGTAATTCATTAGCTTTTCTTTGGGCACAGCTACATGACGTGGGAGTTGTTGCCTCTGCTGAGGCCAGCACAGTTAGGTCCGTCTGACACAGTGCAGTACCAATCACCAGCTGGAGTTTTAAGTTATTGTGGTTTTGAGGCACTGCTTCCAGAATGGATCATCTGTCTTGAGCGGTGGATCTATAGGGATGTATCTGCGATGGAGTTGCAGCGGGATGACACATCTGGGCAGGGCGCTCCAGCTGCAGGGCAGTCTCTGTGTTCTGGACCTGACCTGTGCCTGTCCCCTTCCCTGCTCTGTTTGCAGCGCTAGTCTGTGGAGGCAGCCTGGGTATCTTTGTGCTCGTGATAAAGACAAGCCATGGGCCAACTTAAAAGTTTCTTGGCAAGGGTTTCAAGCAGAGAACAACCGATACAAGTCACTGTGTATGTGTGTGTAGCTCTGGGAGGCGTTCTGTGTACCAGGATGATGGGGGTAGAACGAGGCTGTAAATAAGAGGATAAATGGCTGCAAGGTGCTGTGTTCATTCTCCCTGACATTTATACATGTATCTTTGGATCAAAATCAAAGATCTATCAAGCATGTGGAATGTGCTGTGGTGCAATTCGCATACTCTGAGGGCAGATGAGAAATGAAGAGCAAAGTAGAACTGACTAAAATTGAAATAGTCCCTCCCTAACATCACCCACTTCCTACCTCTGCTCACCTGGCAGCTGTATCAGTCCCAGCAGTGCAGTTGCTTGGTGTGTGTCTTGGCTGACTTCTGAGGCATGATTCAGAAGCTGCCGAAGTGCTTCCTAGGCAGGGAATGGAATTGAACAAGTGCTTTCCTGAATTTTAATCTGGTTCATTAGTGCAGATTTTTATTGTTTGCATTCTGGTATTAAGCAAGCCTTTTCCATTAGTGTTTGTTTTTGCATTTCCCCCACATTTCCAACATTAACCATTCCCTTTTTTCTTTTCTTTTCCAGGAAAAGAGGAGTAGAAGTAGTACAGGTGAGTAAAAACTTTATTTGATTTTTTTCCCCCTCTATTTTCTTATAAAGAAGGTTTACTGATTTTAAATGCTGTTATTTAGATGTCATTTAGATGACCTGGGCTTAATTATTTTTCTTTCTTTTCCATTCAATTCTCTGCTATGGATACTGGTTTTGGAAAAAAAGGATCCCCCTTTTGTGAAGCATGTGTTGAGCCCATCTAGTCTCAACTCAACAGGTGCCCCGGTGAAAGTGAGCATGTAGTTAAGCTTTTCTGTCTGTTAATTAATAAGATCTGATAGTTGATTAGGTGATGTTAGTGTGCGTTTATTGCATTCACGGACAGTCAGGCTTAACAGAAACAGGAGCTGGCCTTTGAATAAAACTGTGGCGGAAGGAACGTTCCTGTAACCCAGTGAGCAGAGAAATGATAGAAAGTGCCTTTGAGTTGTAGCCCATCTACAGGTAAGTTCAGGTGTGGGCTACATTTGTTGTTTCCCAGGCCTGAAGGTCATATTTCACACAAGATGTTACTTAAAAGATGATGGTAACTTGGGAAACGAGTTATGTTACTGTGACAGCTGTAACATAGAGCACTACAGCCCTAAAAGATCAGAGGGGGAAGCATGACCTTTCCTTCTGGCTTATTTTGTGTACTTAGAGCTGTGTGTCATAGATTTCACTCTTGCTGCTGTTTACCTAGTGCTTGTTTTGCACTCTAAGGTGGTCGATGTGTTCCTCACACTTGTTTTCTCTTATCTCGGTAGCAGAGATGAAACTGCCTCAATAGAGAGGGTAGAGGCAAGAGGAGGAAAATGGGGTGTTAGCCACTGATAGTGAGGCTGCTCTTAAGTCCATGTGAAAGGTGCATCTCAAACACCAACAGGGAGTAGGAGAAAAGCACTTAAAAAAAAAATTGAAAAATCAGGCCATGTTATTTTAAAGAATCCACTATCGGAAAAGGCTTAAAAAAAAAAATCTCATTGCTGGTTAAACTGGAGAATGTGTCTTTCAGGTATGTGTGGTTGTCTGAGAACTGCATGGTATTACAAGGACATATACTTTACTGGCTGCATTTAACCTTTCACCACTACAGCATCATCTTCCTTACTTGTACCTCCTATTGCTCCGAGCTAAGGAGCAGCTTCTTTCGTCAGTTGTGATAATAGCATCTCCAGATTGGTAAATACAAACCAGCATTTACAAAGCACAGCTTCACAAGCAGCACAGGGAGAAAGCTAGCCTATATTTGTGTTGCTGTCTAGGGGACACTAGTATTTAATAATACCCCAGTGTATTACAATTCACTATCTGCATTTTCATATGTGCCTTGCGCCCGCACCAATTAGCTGAGCAGAGGGCAAATTCCATTTTACCTTGTGGATTAAAGTTGCTATCCTTCCACAGGTTACCTGTTAGTCTTCAGATGCTTGTGTAGCTTAATGGCTAGTCATCAGATAGACACAAAATAATTGGTAAGGATTTCTTTATTGGAAGAGCATTTGGGGAAACGTTTGGACAGAACTAGACAGGACTTTGTGTAAAAGTACTTCATGGTATCAAATTTCACAGCATAGTTGAGATGTCAGACTAACCTATACTGGGAATTTGTGCCCCAAAGGCATACCTCGAACGCTTGACGCCTGCTGCTCTGCTACAGCAGGATGGATGGCTGTGTGATCACCCCTCGCCTATAACGTGCGTGTTACTTCATATATCGTGATGCATGTACTTGTAGCCAGTAGGGGATGTATCAGAAATGGGCTCTTTCTCCGTACAGCATTACTAGAAAGTTTGGCTTGAGTCATCTTGCATGATCCATCCCACTAGCCCTGCTTCTAGATGGAGGATGTCTTGGTGACGATCTGCTGGGCAAGGTTATTTGACGGTGGGAATATTGTTTTCTTGTGTTAAGCTGCAGTGTTTCTTTGATTTGTTTCCCCTTCTCCTCCTTTAAAGAACCTATCCCATCCAAGAGAAACCAGTTCTTACACCTGATAATAGACAAGTAACTCAAAACACAAAACTACACAGGCTATTTACTACTGCACATAAATTCAAAAATTTTCTGAATGTGGATGTACTTTCCAGTAATAAGTAGTGAGTCAGAAGGTAAGTTTCAGTTACTGGCTTCCAGATAGCAGGCGTGATGGACTGGTATGTGCTGACTTCTGTGAAGAGACATCAGATTATTCTTTTCCAAAGATGTTGTGCAGGAGCAGGAAAGAATTTCTTGCTACTAAAGCAAAGTCTTCGAAGTCTTCAAATAAGCACCTGTGTGACTTCTGTTTCCTTCCTGCAGTGAGGAATTAGAATGGTCCTCTATTCTTTACCTAGACCAATGAAATCCTCTTATTTTGCTTTCTTAAGGCTAATTGTGCTGTACAGATTATCAGTGAGCTGCTGCTAGACAGCAATTAAGATTCTGTGACTTGTGTTCAAGTTCTGTGTTTTGTCTTGTGTCAAACTTTCAGTTCCAGCAGAAAGAGTGGTTCCAGCTTTCTGGTTTTATTGAGTGGGGAAACATGCACATCCTCCAAAGAGAAATAATGGAAGAATAGGACTGGCAGTGGAATGCTAAGCAGGCATGCTTCTTTATCCAGCAGTAAGACATTATTCAAGCATCACATTGAAAACAAAGACACTCTCAACTTGTGTGGTGATAAGTAATTGGGTTTTTTAGAAATACTGATTAAATTCTAACATAATGAGAAGTCACTGTGAACTCAATGCGCAGCAGCTGAAATGTGTGACATTATATAGTACAATTGAGTAAAATCCATCAAGCTATCTGGCTTAAAAGATAGTACAGTAGATGAATCAAATAAAAAAGCTGTCAAGGTTATGAAATTTCCAAAGACAGTATGAGTCTGAGGCTGCACCCAAACATTTGGGAGCATGAATGGGTTAGCTCATTTCATTTTTTTCCAGTGGGCAGTGGCAGAACTGAGTAGCAGCATCTGTGAGATCTGTCAATGTTTTGGATCTAGATTTGCTTTCTGCAGCTTAAATCCAAGTCAGTGGGGCAGCTACAAAGCAGTGTTATGTTGCAAGAAAAAAACAAATGTCTTCCTGGCTTTTAAATACGGGCTCTTAACAGAGTACTGTGCTATATCTCTTACCTTGTGGCAGGTCATTTGCTTAAGTTTTTTTAAGTAGGTATCACCACAGGGTGCTTTTTGAATTAGAGTGCCTACCTGTTTGTACCCCATGAGGTAAGGATTTGCTCGTTCCAGTTTTGCAGGAGGGAAGACTGAAGGATGTACTCAAGCTCCCATAGGGAACCTGTTGCAGTACCAGCTCCAGTGCCGTTGGGACTGTGCTGCCAAACCTGCGCGGCAGGAGTTCCAGCTGCAGCTGTCTCAGCAGCGGTGTGGGGTCACACGCTGCCCAGCGTTGGGGCTTCCCCATGCTGTTCTGAGAGACATGAAGGGAAGAGCAGGTGAAGGTGGTCAGCAGACCTTGTGTTGCTGGCTTTCTTCCAATGAAAGACGGTACTGATTCGGCTGCATTTGAAGTATTCTGACGGTGATGCTGTTGTGGTTCCTGTGGCAGTTATGTACCTCCCTTTACAGGGAGGCAAAGAGGCAGGCCAGTCAGAGCTCGAGGGGGCTTTCCTGGTGTCCGAGTTGCTCCCTGTCATCCCCTCTTTTCTTTCTTGCCAGCTCTTCCAGCCCCTTGCAGCTGCCTGCTCAGCTGGAGTGGCTTGAGCTGGTGGCCAGAGGATGCTCTGAGCAGGTGACAAACATGACTGAAGCCCATCTGCAGTGGCCTGCAGGCGGTTACTGGGCAGGCAGCAGCTGGCAAGGCTGGGGCAGAGCAGTTCTTGCCCTAGCATTGGGGTGATTTGCCAGTAAATGCTTACATTGAAGCATTTTTTAATAATTTCTTTCATCACCATTTCAAGGGAAAGACTGCCTCGGAAGTTACGCAGTGGTTGTCTGATGAGACTTACAATAAAAAAAATTCTGTTTTTTTAATAATAGAATCTAACAAACAAGGGTTTTGGGTAGTTTCTAAAAGGTAAAGCTGTTTCTGATCATTTTCTAATAAAAGCTTGGTTTTGTTCAATTTCACCCCTCCATCCCCAAAATTAGCATGGGGCCAAATTTAAAATTGCAAGTTGATGGTAGTTCTTTAGCCAGTAAAGTACCCAGTTTCTTCTGATTTTGTACGCTGGCGAGGGAAAGACAGAACATCTCCATCTACCTTGTTTTTCAGGAAAAATCTGTTTAGCTTAGTTTGAAGAATGTAAGATTGAAAACATGTGTAGTGAAGTGGAAATCATCACAAGTACCTCTGATGGGGACATGCATTTATTTTTGTTTCACAAGCTATGCAAATCCAGAATAATTAGCTGCAGCCCTTTGGCTTCTGACAAATTGCCAGTTCAGTCTGTGTGTGACAAAGTTTGGAGCCTTCGTATTTCTCGCAACTTCAAAGCCTTTTCAAGCACTTCCATGCCCAAGCTTTCCTAGAGCTCTCACTCGCATTTTTTTTTTTAAATCGTGAAGATTTCCTATTTTTGGTGGATATTTTTGGTTCAAATGAACACTAATGCTCTCTTTTTATCTTAGATGTTCTAGTCAGTTGGCTATAAAAGTGGGATTAGTCATTGTATTTCAAGCTGCACTTTTTTTAATAGCAGTGGGATATGGAGGGCAACATGTTTTCCAATGTGGAACAGCTGATTGTAGTAGTTACAATGGTCTCGGCTGCTGTTTTGTTTTTCCTTTTTTCCTCCCAACTCTCTGGGAATTGAGATATTTGAAATCTTTTACTTTGGAGAATAAAACTGTCCTTTGAGCCGTGGGTTTTACTGAAGCCTGCGAAGGAGAATTGAGGGTCCCCTCCCTCCCTTTTTAATTCTTCAATCAAAGTAAAATGCTAATGACAACAGTTTCCACTAATTGTTGCCAGGGAACTGTTGTTTTCTTGAAATGCAGAGAGGTTTATTTTCACATGAAGTATTAATGGAATAAGCTTGGAACAGCAGTGTTCTAACTGAGAAAAGGAGCTTTTAAAATATATATCCGATAGCATATACAGAAGGATGTGACTGGAAAGCTTCCAAAGCAAACGGGGTTGTTGAGATGTTGGAGAGTTGGCGCTCTAGTACAGGGAGAAGAAAGTTTATTTTTACATGCATGCCAGGCCCTCAGTAAAGTGCATGTTCTCCTGAGAATGGCAGTCTGCTTTGCCTTCGGGGCATTTTTGGAAGTGATGCTACAGAAGCCCTCCAGCCCTCCCCAGTCTGGATTGTGTTTGCACATGCTTGAAGGTGAGGGGCTGCTGGTTAAAATCTTGAAAAGATCCTGATACTTCTTAGCGTCAGTGCTACGTAGAGTGTGCTAAGCACACAAAGTGGGGGTCTTCCAAAAATGTGTAATAATCTCAGCTGCAAACCCAGAAATAGCAGGACCGTGGAAGAACAAATCCCAGGCAGAATCCTCTCTTTGGCCTTTCTCAGTAGGGGAGATCCCTCTATGTGAGACCTTCTTGGTACCTAAGAAGCAGCATTGCGCAGCAGGAATGAAGCACAGGTTCCAGTGCGGTGAGAGATGTTTTTGGCATGCTGCTATATATTGCATCAGCAGACTGGTCAGTTAGGTACAGTGTGGCCCTTTCTGGTCCAGTGGGGAAGAATAATAAATACACATCTGTTGGGTCAGGGAAGGAAGAGAAAACTACAGAACATTTCCACTGTGTGGATTAAGCAGATTAAATAAATAAACGCTTAGTCTTAAAAATTAGACAGAGTAAGCCAAACAAATCAAAATGCATTTAGATCTGATTTATTTTCACTCTTGGTGAGTGAATGAGAGAACCACAAAGAAATTCTTGTGGCTCAGAGAGAGTCTGTTACTGACTAGTTTGACTGCTTTCTTTTGACTGTGAATCCCAGTGGCCTAGGAGAGGTGTGGGCTCCGCACTCACTTGCAGAAGTCACCTGCGTGAGTGAAAACATTCCTGTAACTAATGACTGTCAGGTTTAAGCTTGTACTGCTTTGGCCCATGGAGCCAGCTCTACCCAGCCCCTTTGTCTTCTCCTGATTCCTTGGTATGTAGTGATGACGCAGTGATTCCTAACAGTACTGAAGGCTGAGATTTGGGATGTCCTGGGTGGAACACCAGTCCCCGTTGGACCTCTGCCAAAGGTTTTGGTGACTGTAATGGGCCTGAGAATGCAGTGGGCGGTTGCCTTGCTTTGTCACTTACTGCTGGCACTTTGGGCAACTCCCTTACAAATTCTGCCTCCATTTCCTAATGAAGGTAACATCCCATGTAGTGGAATGCCATTTAAGTTGCTTTGAGATATCTGGACGGAGAAGGTGTAGGGTAAGCTGAGTGTATGAAGGAAAATGGAACTATTAATGGGGGCTAGTAATTTCTGAAGATCCTGCGTATAATATTCTTTCAGTCAGCAGTGTATAAGTGTCTTCCCAGATACTTCCGTGAACTGCAAAGCTTCATAAATCCCTCATCAAGAAACAGTATGGATAAAAATAAGACCCTGACAGAAATGCTGGGGAGTATGACTATGTATTTGCCTCCTTTTCACTAGGAATATTTTGCAGCATACAGTCCCAGTCTTTGCACAAAATGACAATTAGACATTGCTTTTATTAATCATGATTATTGCAGTGGTGCCTATGGGCCAACACAGACCAGGCTTTAATTTTGGGCTGCATTAAACAATAGGATTCTTTGTCTCACTGGATGCAGGTGGTGTGATACGGTATCAAAGCAGGGTGAATGGGGTGTGTTTGGAGACATGTGACTCAGGAAATACCTTACTTTAAAACCAACCTGTCTCACTTGCGGTTTGCTGAAACTGCAAAGTCTGCATTGAAGTACAAATATGCATGTAGCTCTTTTGACCTTTTCTGAAGTTTTTCCTAGGAGTAGGAAGGATGGGGAGTTAATATGATACCACCAGAGGTGACCATACCTCTGACCCAAGTAATGAGGTGTCCTCTCCCAGCTGAATGCCCCATCCTTTGTCTGGTTTTGGGGTGAAATCATCCAGTTCTCTGGTCAGGCAGAGCTGCAAGCTCATTCCTGTGACAGCAGTTGTAACCTTGTCTTCAGTCCTGGGGTTTTGTTCCACAGGGACAGTGATGTTCCTTTCGGAGCAATGACTCTGGTATGCACTGTAGCTCAGAGTTGCTTACTTTGAACCAAAGCTTTATAGAGAGAATATCATCAGAACAGTAAAGGAGACTGTATGCCTGCCTTCCTCAGTGAGGGTACTGGTAGGTCTGAACTTCCAGAGGACTCTGCAGAAGATCAGTGGAGTTTGGGGAAGTCTTCTTGGTATATGTTGTTGACTCTCTTCCTTTCTCCAGCTTCTCCAAAAGTTACTTATTCCTTTGATCTGAGCTGTGACCTAAGATAATTGTATCTGGAGATCATTGCATGCTTGTTTGCTCTTCTGGCACTTCATAATTAAAGGAGATAAACGTATTCATGTTGCAAGATTGAATGGAGTTCCAATAAAACCTGGTGCTTAAAGGCATTAGGCCCTAAAGTTTCTTAAGTTTTCCTGTATTTGGTCTTTAGCCTTAAGTTAGAGAAACTCTTAGTACATGTACTTCAGCTGCCCCTATATAAAACAGGTCACATTCAAACACAGCAAAACCTGGAAATGCTTTCCTGAATCTGATTGCCTTCATGGAATTATAGCAGAAGAAAGCAGAGTGGCTTTAACTTAATCAGAACAGATGAACTACTCCCCCCGCCCCCCCTTTTATTTTTTTCTCCAAGGATCACTGTGTTTTAAGAATGATGCCTTTTGCTAGAAGGAATATTTATTATTCACGTTAACTCAGCATTTCTCGTGAAAGCAATACATCTGGTTTTTTCACTGGTGACAGAGTAGGCCTCTTTTTGCTGCATGTCTAAAGGTAGGCAGATCAGACAGAAAGGGTTTCTGCACATGCTGTAGATGTTTTCTATGCCTTTGGTTGTTATTTTGCAGTATCTCTCTTATTGACCTCACATACCGATGGAAAGCACTCATGGACTTTTTGACAGTTTATTTTTCATCACTGCCTTTGTCTAGTTTTTGAGAATATTTACTGCTAAAGGTAATTTTGCACTGGTATCAAAAGCAGTGCGATTAATAGCTTAGGATGAGAATTGTTGGATGTAGGATTTCAGTCTGAGGAAGAAAGGAGAGAGCCAGGAGAAACTTAGATGATTACAAGCATAGTTTCTCCAAAGTGAGGCAGAAGTGGGTTATCCAAAATGTGTTTTCTTTAACATAAGATCACATTTATGGAAAGTTTGAGAGCTGTTTTATGTTTGTTTAATTTTTTTTTTTTTTTCATCCCTCTTCCCTCACATGACTTGTCAAAAAGAAGACTGCTGCTGCAACTTCCTAGATGAGATTAGTGTGGTTCTCCGCTGGCTATGGCAGGAGCAAGGGTGGGCCAACCACTGTTAATAAACAGGTAGAAATAGTCATTGGATACCTAAAGGGTATGATCTGCCCTAAGCAGTCCCTTAGCAAGTGGTAGAAATAGTTCCTCCTTTTGGAAAGCTCCTTTCGAAGAGAAGGAGGCTGAGGGCAGGAGTTAACTGTCTTCCCATAGGCTGAGGGGAAGCCTGGAGACAAGCCTCCTCTGGCACCATTGTGTGAGTATATCTCTGTTGCTGAGATTTATACTGGGGATGATACCGTTAGTATATTTAAAGACAGTTTGCTACCAGCATAGTAAAGAATCTGTATAAATCCCAAAGCCAGAGGAACCACAGAAGCTGCTGAGCTTTGTCCGTGTAGTGCTGTGAGGCAGTTTCATTCATGGTGGTCACAGCCTGTGCTCTGCTGCTTCCCCTCCTGCTCACCTGTCCGTAGAGAACTGTGGATTTGTTCCTAGGAGGCTCTGTACCAGGTGCGCTCTCTGTGACTCAACTGCGCATTAAAAACAAAGCAAACCCAAGCCTGCCTTTGGTATACAGCATAGATTCATCACTGAAGTGGTGACGTTGTACTACATTTTATTTTAATTGTTCTCTTATGTTAAGGTTTTTTTTGTAAAGGAGTAGAAAGAATTAATTGTTGCTCATATTATAGATGAATAAACGCATGTTAAGAGAACTTGTCCTCTGTAGTTTTGCTTAAAGTATGCTTGTTGACCTGTAGGATCCTAATGCAATGCTGTCAATTAACCAGTCATTAAGACATTTGACATTTCGGTCACGATAAAAAAAAAACAAATCAAACTGTGGGTGGTGCTCCTTTGTCTTTGAAAAATGACACAACAGAGGTTATGAGCGGGAGAGCAGAAACTACACCTATATACAAACTACACCTATATACAAACCATAGGCTGCTTCTGTCATTGCTAAGCAATGGACTTACCTTATACTATTCTTTGGCTGTTACTTTAGGATCCAGGGTAGTTTGGTGTCTTACCTGAGTTCACTAATCATTTTTTCAACCTGAGGTTGCTTCAATAAATTATAGTTGCCTCATTTGATTTCCCATCTGGTGTGCTTCCCTGAATAAAAGAGGTTTTGAATCTAATTTAAAGTTGCTATACACATTAACTTCTACATATATTGTATCCTCGTTGGAGTGTTTGTTATAAGGTGGGTATTCAGTAGTTAGTGAAGACCTTTTTTTAAAGAAAATATTTCTCCTGGTACCTTGCCAAAGTGCAAACAAGTTATTTACAGTGTTTTGACAGAATCATCTGAAGACAGGATGGAAAAGATGCCATTGGGACTGAGCTAATACTGTAAGAGACTGAAATGTAAGGGAAACAACTGTTGCAGAGGAATTTTTGGCTGACTTTGCAAACCGAGAAAAGCTTTGATTTTGTAGTAAATTGTTGATTGGAGCCAAGAGCTTCCTTTACTCAAAGGTCCAAGTGCATCTGAAATTGTTTTCTTGCACAACTCCACTGTCCTGTAACCTCAGCAGCATAGTTACTGTGTTAAAATTGTTCGTTGACTTATTGATGGCAAAGATTAGAGGACAAGCTAACTGCAGTCTATAGAGAATTTATGTTGATTGCAGAGAGATCATCTGTACTTTAGGTTAGCTTGGAAAATGTTCTTTACTAGTAGTGACCTGGATGAACTTATCTTGTAATACCCTTTCCTTTAGGGTAACATCCTTAAGTGACTGAAAAAAGAACCAAAGCTATAAATGGGGAAACAGGACATTTTAAGTACAAAGCAGTTTGATATGGAGTCAAAGCAGATTATGTGTTCATGAGCCCACTGTGAAGAGCTGCAAACCATTCAAGGTCTTAATGGCTGGTTATCAGTGAACTAAATGACTAAAAAAGGAGGTAGAAATAGCATTTGCTCCCTGCTGGTGACAGAGTCTCCCACCCATCCCTGCTCCTGATTGTTTTTTCCACCTCTGAGCCAAAAAGGGCAGGCTGGAGTTGTTGGTGAGTTTCTAACAGTGACAGTCCTGCATTGTCCAGAGGACCTTTTTCCTGCCAGTAAAGTAAGTCCTCGCACCGCTTTCAGTTCCTGCTGGGTGAGGAAACTACACCCCAGTTGTCAGTCTTGCCTAAGAGGTGTGTTGAATGTTCAGGTTCTCTGCTTTCTTTGATAAATGCTGTGATTGCTTATCTTAGATGTTACTGCCTGCTGGGTTTCTTCTTAGCTTCTTCAACCTGCTTGTATGATTAGATTGATGCATCCCTAGTTTTTTCGATGCTTCCTAAAATCTGGATCTTTTCAACTGAGCCTGTAGAAGTGGATGTACACAAAAGCTGTGTTGGCTTTGCAAGCACTGTGTGCCGCACAGATGCGATAGCGCTGTGCCTGAGCTGGTACGGCTGGTCTCTGGTTTGTATGCAGCTGCTAGGGCCAGAGCATGTTCGGTCTATCCAGTATGGTCCGGGCCTTGCAGTGCCTTTTCAGGGTCGGTTGGTGTAATGTCTTTTTACTAATTTAGGGCAGTCAGCGCTTTGTACAGCAGCTCAGTGGCTTATATTTACTTCTGTATTAGTACAGAGTAGGTCTGACTTCAATATATCACAAGGAAGGAAAGAGGATAGCAACACACCCTGATGGTCAGTGGGTAGTTAGTTTGCATTGTGGAAAGTTAGATAGCAAGTAGAAATGCATTTTCCCAGCTGTCCCATCAACTTCTGCATTGTTGAGTTCCTTTTTTCTTAAATGGCTAAGTGCTGACTTAGGCACTAAGAAGGTTTAAATGAAGGTTTCAGCAAGTCTGCTTTCATCACGCTCCTGGCTTCGGTTACTAAGTTCCTGCTCTGCCAACCAGTGTACACTCTTGTGTGCAAGGAGGACCTCTCCAGACAGTAATGGAGGAGAAGAGTGCCTTATCCAGAGGTTGCTCCAGCAAAACCCCAGGGAACCAGCTGGAAGCATCATGCTTGCAGCGTTGCAGTGGGAGAGCACTTTGTTCAGTTTGGAGGGTCTGAGCTCAAACCAAAGGTGCTTCTGGAAGGCAGGTGTGGCCAGCCCACTGCCCTTGAGCCATCTGGGACTTGAAACGTGTCCTTATGCAGCTGCTAAGCCATGGTCATGTCCTGGGAGTTGTGGTAGTCCCGAATCAGCTGAGGTTATTGTGGGGTGTCCTGTGCTTTCCTAACAGCCAGAAAGTGGTCTGTTGTGTGTTTTTATAGCTCTCGGCTCTGTGACACTTTTGATGTGTCGCTTTCAAATCAATGAATCCGACTGCTTTTGCCTTTTCCTTAGCGCTGAATATTCCCAGTTTTTGAGGATTGTTTTTTATAACTATTGTCTGAGACTCTCCTGGAGTGGGTACAG
Organism: Gavia stellata; assembly: GCF_030936135.1. Classification (NCBI taxonomy): domain Eukaryota; kingdom Metazoa; phylum Chordata; class Aves; order Gaviiformes; family Gaviidae; genus Gavia; species Gavia stellata. Next base: position 18,542,190 of record NC_082600.1, read on the forward strand.
CTTAACTCTGCTTACAGCATAAGTTATTTGCAAGTAATACTGTGCTGTCTTTTTTGCTTTGTGTAAGGAATAGCAATATAAATGCTGCATAATCATGCATGAGAAATAATCTGTCCATGGAAATGCTGTCTTGAAGGTCGTCTTTGTTACTGCCCAGATATGTCTGTCTGTAGCCAAGTTTTGCTGCAGTAATACCATCAAGTTAATGTTTAAAAGAAGAGCTAACGAGTTTACTTCATCTTCAGTAGATAGGAGTACCAAGCATAGTTGCTGGTGATTGAGAATTTTAATTTCTTATAAATTTTCTTAAGATTGATGTGCTACAACTTTATTTATTGAATCTATCAGGATTGTTTATCATTTTTGTCTCAAGAACTTTGTATGTTTGCAGAGAATCGCTTAGCAACAGCCTATGGCACAGTGAGGTTGCTTATGACATGCTCACGCTAGTACGATGAACCATAAAACAAAGAGGAAACACCCAGAAACAGCAAGTAAATAGAAATTTAAAGCAAAACAAAGCAGCTCACTTACTGAAGAGTTCCATGTTTCTGTGGGGCACTGTTCGTAAAATTCTTTGCTTTTCAGTCTTTACTTAGATATTTGTCATCCTGACCTAATGATACTCTCTGCTTCTGTAGATGTTCATGGGATGTCTACAGCTGTTATAATGGAGCATCTCCTGGGTACTTAAAATAGAAGCAACTATTTGCTGTTAAAGCAACTCACACTTCAGTCTGTTAAATCTTTTTAATTAGTGCTTCACCAAGTAATAGCTAAGGAATAAAAGTTCCCTGGAGGGGTCTGGGACCTAGACTGGTATTCCAACTTTACAGCTCTCTGCTAATGCTGTAAGACTCTGCTGTTTCTAATAATCAACATTTCTTCTCCTGAGAGTGGTGGGGTTTTTGTTTTGTTTAGGGTTTGGGGGTTTTTTGAGGTTGAGAGGGATTATAAGTTCAGGTCTGAATGTCTGCATATTTCAGGCCATTTATTATTGTATATTGATACCAATAACTTGCTTGACTTAAATGACTTAGCTTGCACTGGAGGTGGAAACTGAATGCAGTCAGAAAACATTTTCTTTTTAAAAAATTGTCCTCAGGGTCTGGGGTATGGACAGTAAATACATGGGAAATGCCCCACATCTGTGTTCCGCAGGCAACAGTAACTTGACAGGAACATATCTGACATTGTGTTTGTGGATCTTATTGGTTCAAGGGGCACATAGTAGGTGGGGGAAATGTCGAGTGTTGAAAGGCGATGCTTTATTTTAACTATTCTTTCTGATTCTGGGATGTGGGCTGAAGAAATTCTACCATTTCTTGAGCTTTTCAAGAAGAAACCAAACTGCAATATTTCCATTTAGGTCTAGTGTTACCTGAGTTTTAAGAGTTTGGGTATGAATCTAAGTTTTAATGGAAAAGGTGAGATTTCAGTGGAATTCAGTTTGTTGCTGCTGGTATTCCTGCAGTCACTTCAAATTCTTAGTCCCCTGACCTTAGAATCCGGTGTCTTCAAGGAGGAGAAAACAGGGAACGTCATTATTTTGCTTAGAAAGCATCCTGTGTAAAATATACTCTTATAGTAAGGAAGGTATGAAGATACAGTGCTGAGCATGAGCAGTGATATTTTCTACTAAAACAGGGAGGCTGACTTGGTGAAGGACCTCAAGTTTTTCCTCGGGGTTGCTAATTTACCCTGCTATACAACAAACCAGTGAGGTGGAACAGTTCAACAAAAGAACAGTCTGCTGAATTATCTCCCTCAGTTTGCAAAACCAAAACTGTGTCTATAATATTTTAACAGTAAGGCACTGAGATCTTTCGGTGTAGCATACTTCGCTGACTTCAGGGTTGTCATGCTGCATGCTTACTTTGTTCGTAACACTACAGATGTTGAAAATCATACTTCACTGTGTTGTCAAGGTCATGGGTTTATCTGAGATGAACCAGTTATAAGAAGGTAGGGCAAGGTTATGTCTTTACACACATAGCCTGTTTTGGGCAGGGTTATCACACAGTTTTTTTAACCTGACGGGGTAGGTCAAACCAAACCTGTCTTGATTGTCTTGTTCTGTGCGTGGCATAAAGAGATAATCTAAGGTTGTGCTGTCCTTCTGCAGATGCTTGCAGCAGTCAGGGATTTGAAGAACCTACATTTGGTGGGAACAAGAAACCATTAGTTGTGGCTAGAGCTTTCAGTTACGTGCCCTCATTGCACTTATTTGCATTTAAAAGCACATACAGTGTTTCCTGCCATTTCAGTCTGGTTTTGGGAACTGTATAACAGACTTTTCTCTCCTGTCTGATTTCTGTGCAGAACAGTAGACACCTACCTACTTTAATATCCATTGCCTCATGTGTTTGTCATTTCACCTATTTCAAAAGCTGTGCATTCGACCAAGAGTAAATGGGTAAAAGAATAAACTCTATACAAGCCAATTCTAAAACTAAAGGCCATTAAAACAGTATTTGTGTATGTTTTGCTAAGGCTAACACTAAAAACATTAGATGATACTTTCCTATGTGTTGTTGTTTTGGAATAAGATGCTCAAAACGGAGCAATGGCATGTCTACCGAAAAGTTCAAGTCGTTTAATCTTAACGCTGAAAGCATGTATTTATGTCAAGGATACATATAACTAGCTGGTCATTGGTTTGCACTTTGTCCCTTATTTTATAGAGTTTTACTGGCTCATTTGTTAAGCTCTGTGTATGGGACTTCCTTTTGAGCTGAATGTTTCTGCAGTTAGCATAAGCAGGTTAAACCTGAAGGACAAAGCTTTTGAAGAGAAAATTTCAAACTTCAAACCACTCTTCGCACTGGCTCCATATCCTTCTTTGTTTGCCTTCACAAATGTCTGGGCTGTGGTGTTTAGAACAGGCTGTACTGAAGGACATGTCTTTGGGGCCTGTCCTGTGCTTGTACTTGAAGTTGGCTGGAAGCAAGCCAGCTCTTCGTTTTGAGGTTGCAAAATTGTGCTAGCGTGGCAGAGGACTGGCTTTGTTTCTCCATGGGATTAATAGCTGCATGAGCCCCATGCCACATCAGTGAGGCCAGGCAGCATCCCCAGCAGAGTCAGGTTCGTCTGCTCTGGCTGTGCAAAGAAGAGGCAGATCGTGCATGTCTCTGCCTGTATGGACCACAGACCTACCCAGAATCTGTGTATCCATGCGTGTATAGCATTTGAATGACTGTTTGTGTAGAGAGAGCACTGATGATGGGAAGCCTCCTGCAGCATGATGAACTGTTAGGACAGTCCCCTCTAAACTGCTTGGCTGCCTTCTGTTCCTCGCTAGCTGTGTACCAGCTTATGCTGCTGTGTTTGTCACACCTTGTTTCCTGCACAGAGACAGGCAGAGGAGTGCTTTGCACCTCGTGTGTTACCTGCAGCACATCCTGGGTTGTAAGCTATGGTGCTAGCTGTTAGCCAAATGTGGAAGCTTGAATGTTTGAACACTTGCAGTAGTGTCCCATGACCAACCTCAGTGTGGAATGCTGCCTACTGCTGAATGCTGAATTACAGCCTGAGACTGGCTGTAATGTTCTGAAAGAAAAATGCAGCAGAACCAATGCTGCCAGCACTAAGTTTTCATGTGTTTCTCCAGATTTTGAAAGGTGATTTTTTTTAATGGCATAGAAAGTGTAGTTGGAACATTAAATTTGCAAGCATTGCAGTGGAAATGAGGTGCTTTAGTTGACAGAAGTAATCATTAAAAGGTATTACTAGGTATCAAGTCAGCTTCACAGTTAGTTGAAACTGTTTAATGATTTTATTTTCACAAAGATAAGTATTTTGGCTGGTTGTTGGTTATGATGGCGGTCATGGTGAGGGGAAGTTCTGTGGCTTGGGCCACAGGACAAGTCAGATGACCATACTGATCCTTTTTGTATCTGAAATCTGAGGATAAGTTGCTAAGTAATGAGTCTGCTTTTCAAAGGTGCTGAGCAGGTGCTATTAAGGTTCATGGAAAATGCCAAATGCTCTAGCTGTTTCCTCTGTGTGTAAATATGAATGCAGTAGCCCACTCTGCACAAACTTTTGAGCCGATGTGAGACCCCTTCCATCCATTCTGTCTCTCCCTGCCCGCCCCCCCCCCCCCCCCCCCAAAAAAAAATCTTAGCTGAGAAATTTTTCTGAATGAATTCCATTATCGAATGCTGGCAGGTTTTCTGACCATCTTTACTGTTGCACTGCTTGTATTTGGGTTTCTCTAGACCTCTTTTATTATTTAATGATGTAAACATGCATGGGTGACTTATAGTTTTGGAGCACAGGAAGGCAGAGCCTCTTGGGTTTCTGTGCTGAAGCTAATCCACTGGTGTGTTTCCCCTAAGAACATTTTGGCCACTTTTGAGGGACTTTTCTAACTTCAGAGCAAAATATACAAAATCCCACATGTAACAGCCTATGTGTCATCAGCAGAATTGCAGTCTCAATGAGACTATCATAGATATACTTTACAAAATAGCATGATTTTGGTATTTGTGTTTCTCATGCTCTATTAAGAAAAGTGACATTTGTAAATCTACTACTTATTGGCAATGCAGTAAAAGAAAGCTAAAATTAGACTTTTAACCTTTTATTTCCTAGTAGCTTCACAGAATGAGAAATTTCTGTTAATGTTTCAGTGATTACACTCATTTTCCTTTGCAGTTAATGAGATATCACCATATGCAAAAGGAATGTGCATAGTCCATATGCATGCTAGTTATGTGGTGGGGAAAGGAGGCAAGTAATTAAAATTTCAGGGTGAAAACTTTTTTTTTTTTTAACTAAAAGGTTCCCCCCCCACCAAGATGAGATACTTTCAGTATTTAGTGAGGGACTTTGGTTCTGTGGGAACTGGTCAAATTTAGCAGACATAAATATAGAAGCCAAGTAGAGTGGTGACTTGCAGAACCTCTGCCCCTATAAAGTGAGGTGGGTTGACCCTGGCTGGATGCCAGGTGCCCACCAAAGCTGCTCTATCACTCCCCTCCTCAGCTGGACAGGGGAGAGAAAATATAATGAAAGGCTCGTGGGTGGAGATAAGGACTGGGAGAGATCACTCAGCAGTTACCGTCATGGTCAAAACAAACTTGACTTGGGGAAATTAGTTTAATTTATCACCAATCAAATCAGAGTAGGATAATGAGAAATAAAACCTAAATCTTTAAAACACCTTCCCCCCACCCCTCCCATCTTCCCAGGCTCAACTTTACTCCCAATTTCTCTACCTCCTCCCCCTGAGTGGCGCAGGGGGACGGGGAATGGGGGTTGTGGTCAGTTCATCACATGTTGTTTCTGCTGCTCCTTCCTCCTCAGGGGAAGGACTCCTCACACTCTTCCCCTGCTCCAGCATGGGGTCCCTCCCACGGGAGACAGTTCTCCATGAACTTCTCCAACATGAATCCTTCCCACAGGCTGCAGTTCTTCACGAACTGCTCCAGCGTGGGTCCTTTCCATGCGGTGCAGTCCTTCAGGAACTGACTGCTCCAGCGTGGGTCCCCCGCGGGGTCACAAGTCCTGCCAGCAAACCTGCTCCAGTGTGGGCTCCTCTCTCCACGGCTCCATAGGTCCTGCCAGGAGCCTGCTCCAGCATGGGCTTCCCACGGGGTCACAGCCTCCTTCAGGCATCTACCTGCTCCTGCACGGGGTCCTCCACGTGCTGCAGGTGGATATCTGCTCCACCGTGGACCTCCATGGGCTGCAGGGGCACAGCCTGCCTCACCGTGGGCTTCACCAGGGGCTGCAGGGGAATCTCTGCTCTGGCGCCTGGAGCACCTCCTGCCCTCCTTCTTCACTGACCTTGGCATCTGCAGAGTTGTTTCTCTCGCATATTCTCACTCCTCTCTACCGGTTACTGTTACCCAGCAGGTTTTTTCCCCCCTTTCTTAAATATGTTATCCCAGAGGTGCTGCCGCCATTGCTGATGGGCTCAGCCTTTGCCAGTGGCACATCTGTCTTGGAGCCCTCTGGCATTGGCTCTGTGGGACACAGGGGAAGCTTCTAGCAGCTTTGCACAGAAACCACCCATGTAGCGTCCCCCCACTACCAAAACCTTGCCACACAAACCCGGCAGCTTATTGCCACACTTCTAATATGCTTGTTTGAAGGGGGTGAGGGATTGCTCTTTCCAGTAGTATAGAGAGAGACTTCTTGCCTCAGCACTACTTTGCAAGCAGGGTTTTGAAAGCAAGATGTTTGGTGAGTCTACACCAGGGCATAAGAAGATTAATAGGAAGTTATCTGAAGGCTGTTCTCATTGCATAGTCACGTTTAACATTTTAACTTATCCATGGCTGACGTGGGTTGTTGCTTAGCTTGGTTTTGCCAGAGGGGACTGGGCCCGTCCTGTAAACAAGACTAGCTTTACAATGGCAAGATCCATGCAGTTTAAAAACCTTTTCTGTAGTCTGGTATGTCCTGCGGTCGCAGGAGGCGGCTCTGGGCAGGAGCTGTGGGAGTGCGCCTGTGGTGTAGTCAGGAAAGCGGGGTTGCGGGATTAGCCATTATGGGTAGCAGCAGTGGCGTCTTTTCCATGTGGACTGGTCAATCTGTTGAAGAACATGAAATACGTAGTTAAATTGCTAATGGGGACCAAAGTCGATGCCACTGTGTCCTTCTTTACTCATTTTCCTAGGAAGATTCAGGCTAACACAAGTGTGTGACTGTGCCACAGCCACATCTCCCATTGCATTTTAAAATACTGTGTATTGTAGACAGAGCAGTCCTAGACATGTTTTTGAGGATACCACCCATTTTCTTCAGAACTCTGGACAACTTTCTGATTCTGAAATAGCAGACTAATGTCACGAGCTTGGTATGTCTAACATAAAGAAAGACTGGAAAAGAAAAGTTTTATTACCAAGAAAACAAAGGTCACCCCTCCTGCAGGCACAGGATGAAGAAGAGAGATTTTTTATTTCCTGATAAAAATAATTCCATCGCTTGGTTTCTAAAGTAAAAACCAACCAAGTCAAAGAGCCCAGAATAAGTCCAATAAATTGTTACTCTGCTGCTGTCACCTTTGTGTAGTAGGTTGTTAGCTTATGTCTAGCTGTCTTATGTCAATCTGAGATATAAATAAAAATCATAAAATGCAATTTATTGGATAGGCTGGAAATTAATTGCTGTTAGGTCTTAGTTATTTCTTGTCATGCTTGCTGGGAACTTTTCCCTAGAAGGAGACAGCTTGAAAGGCACCCATTTTTCACAAACTATTTTTAATACTTAAAAGTTACTTGAAGCACTTATTTGAGACATTTATTTTCAGCACAGAAGAAAACATCTGAATTCTCCTGTATATATTCTTAGCCTCTACTGAAGGGCGAATCTCCCTTTTTTTTTTTCCTCCCCCCCCCTCCTTGATAGGCTCCGTCTGTATTTCTGTCTCCTGCTCCCACTTGTCTCGTGGAGACCAAGAGTTTGGAAGCTTTACCAGGAGGAGGTGGCGGCAAAATGTGCTGTAACCTCCTTTTCTACACTTCTTGCCTATTGATCCCAAACATATCGCCATAATCATGGTTCAAATTAACCAGGAGGACATTAGGTCAAGCATTTGGCAAGTTGCCTTTTATAAGCTTCAGTTTCTTAGCCTGCCAAGCACAGGGTTCGGAGTGGAGGTGCCCCTTTCAGTGACTTGCATCCTGCTGGAGCAGAACGGAAAAGCCAATGGGGGAGATGAACGGCTGGGAAAGCTGCTCCTTCTGCACGATGGGGTGATGCAGGAGGTTTCTGGAGGGGTCAGGCTGGCTGGCTCATCTGTGGATTTCATTGTTCCCTGGGGAAATGGCTGGCTAAAGGAAGCAGACCAAAACCCTAGCCACACATGTTTTTAAGCCAGTTTGTGGAGGGTGTTCCAAGCATTTTAACTGCTTGGAACCTGTTTTCGTTCCCACATTGGAGACTTTGGATAATTTTTCTGAGCCTTAATTTGGCCCATTAGCAGTATTGGTCTAAACCTCATCAGGGATTTACGAGCCTTTAAGATCCTCTGAGAGGTAGTGAGACACTTTTCCCAATGGAATTACTGCATAATTTGTATTTTATATTTACCCTCTATTGCTTGGCACACACCTTTGCATGATTAGAGCACGTTTTCCCTAGTTAATTCACCATATCGCCACTTGTTGCCCAGTTGCTTTGATAAAGACCGAGATGTCCTGCACTGTGAACGCTGGTCTGTTAGTGACCACAGCACAAAGAGGTGACTAGAAGGGGCTACGAAAAGAGGAGGGGAGGAAAGTGATCTACTGGGGAGGAAAGCTACAATGATGCATGGGGCTAATGGTCATCTGAGGGCTTTTTGGCTTAAAAATCCTCCTTGCAGAACTGCTGTCCTTCATTCTGCAGGCGCAGCCTGTACCATGAACACTCTGTGCAGCGTGGCCTGGCAAGTGCAGGGCAACGGAGAGAGGAGCCACTTTTCTTCTCTCCTTGCCCCTGCCTTCGAGCACCGCTCATTACACTTAGGCGTCTGTTCACAAAGCCTACTGCCGCGGTGGTAATTCAACTAGATGGCAGTGCCTCAGCTCCACCAGTGCCGACTGCCCTGTCTGCAGCAGAGCCACCTGGTTTTCCATTATACCAGCCTTGATGGTTCCAGCTGCTGCTTTCTCCCTTTCTTTTCTTGAGTTTTGTTAGTTTTGCAGCACCAATTCTGTGAGATTTCATGCAAAACCAGTATGTTTTAAGAATGTGCTCTTGCAGTTGTAGCTGCTTGGGGAGTTTTCTCACATGCTGCACCCTGTTGTGGGCGATACAGGCGGTGGTTAATTTTTGCTCTGGGGTGGTTCCGCATTTCTGTTTTCTTGCTGCACCACTACCTGTGGCGAGTATGAATAAGGTGCATCCAAAATAAGCATAAATAACTTTTTGAAATTTTCTGGATAATCCTGTTCTCCTATTTTCTTCTATATTACAGGATCAGCTACATTAAAGGAAAGAAAAGATTGAGGTATCTTATTAGGATCAGCTACATTAAAGGAAAGAAAAGATTGAGGTATCTTATTAGGATCAGCTACATTAAAGGAAAGAAAAGATTGAGGTATCTTATATGTGTACATATGTTTTGTTGGTTTTAATCACAGAAACAATTCCTGCTGCATATTATCGCGATAAATTTAATGGTACTTAGCATGTTTCAGCTACTTTTCCACTTTGCTTATGTCTACAGGCAATAAAATATTTAAAATTGAAATTGCCACTGTTAGCAGGAAAGCCAAAGGTGGGCCTGCCCACAGCATAGTACTCATTGCCAGTGCAGGCTGGAGATGAATTACCTACTGCTTGTGCTTTCTGGGGTCATCCTAGGTTGTAGGGTGCGTAGGGGGAGGAAGGGGAAGAAAGATAACAGATATCAGTGAGAAAGGATGACGAGACTTGAAGTCTTATTGTCAGTTACTCATTGCGGTAATAAATATGACAGGGCATCCTTTTCATGGCCTGTCTTCGTCTTTTATAGCGTCTTTATCAGATGTAGATGCCCACAGTGTTGAAACACCTGATTCAGGATGTGCTGTAGATGTGCATGTTCTGTAATCTTTGCTGCCTAGTTACTGGAGAGACAAGGGTGCCTCTGAAAGTTCTTATCAGACAGTAAATAAAATCAGTTATGTTTGCATAGGGCGTTTCCTAACTGCACTGGTAGCCTGTTTGGTGTCAAAGTGCACATGCTGTAGAGACTATGAACTTGCCAAATATTAAAAATGATCACTTCTTTAAGTTTCTGTGTGAAGGGAGAGGCTCTTGGCCATTTGTGAAATGAACTGGACTTTTAAAAATCCTGGTTGTTGGTAGTTGATATAAGGAAGTGCCTGGAACCTCAGCATACATTACAGCACATAGCACCTACCAAAATACATGTACATTGGTATGTCCCTTTGTAAATAGCGGTAGGTCACAGCTAATAAACTAGCGGTTAATCAGGCATGTATTACTACAGGGTAGTTAATGGGCTGAACTCTTAACTACAATAGGTCTTTCTGTATTATTAGTGTATTCAGATGTACTGCTGTCTACTGTATTGTGAGTGCCACAGAGCTGCGCTGTGTAAGGGCTTGTTAAACCTCAGAGCAGATTTATTTGGAAAGCTCTAGTTAAAGCTTAAATGACACACATCTGTAGTAAGCAATATATTAATATCCCAGAAGACTAACCCTGCAAGCATGCCTTGGTGAAGGACATGGCGAATGTCTGCAATCTCTACAGAGTAGATTAAGTCAGTCATTTTCAAATGCAGAAGGTGATTTTTCTTGGTCTTAGTTTCACATCTTGCAGACTGGCACGGTCCAGAGCTGACAGCAGGCAATGCAGAGATCAGAGCTGGGCAGCCTACGGTCACAGAACTGGTGCTGCCTTATGGAAAGGGACAGGCCTGATTCCCCGGCACGGTGGCTGGCATCAAGTGTGGGCAAAGCTGCTGCGGCAAAGAAGGGATCTGGTTATAAAAAGACCTGCATAAAGCTTTTCTAGTTAGTTGAATTGGGGAGGGCAGCCCTGTACATGCGTAAATACCTACTCTCCGTTTCCCTGAAGTGCAGGATTCTTTCCTATGTTTAGCTATTATTGTTTGGTGTAAATTTTTTCAAAAACCTCCAACTGATCGGGCTTTCACCAAGTCTTGTGGGAGATTGCTCCATGGCCTAACACTTTTGTCTGCCAGGAAGTCTTTCTGCTAATCAGCCCCCATGTTTCCTTTCTTCTTTTCATCCTGTCAGTCCTTGTTAACTCATTTTGTATGCTGCTCATCTTAAGCATTATCTCTCTTCTAGGGCAAGGCACCTTTCAGATGCTGATAACTCTTTTACCATACCACCCATTCACCTTGGGTGAATGTGGGGTTGCTCCACAGCTACCTGGCTTCAGCGTTGTTGATGAGCTGTAAATCCACAGACTTTATCTTATGGTAACTTGTTTGCTTGGTTGTAACCTAAGAGTTTCAAACTGACCGCCTAGGAAATTTAGGTACCTAAATAAATATAGCTGTGACCTGGGAACCTGAATCCTTATGTTGCCTTGGATATGTTAGCTATGTTTGGCTTTCTTGGTGGAAATCGAGCCCTTTTGCCTTTTTTTGTTGCTGGTCACCACGTTCCTTCCAGCATTGTAGTGCTCTTTTTCCTGGCAGCCTTGAAAGGTACGGAAAAGAAATTGTTTCCATTCCATGTCATTAGCAAGGATGTCATATATTGACTAAATGGTGTTTTAGAAAGGGCTATAATTTACTTCATGTAAAGCTTGATGTCATACAATAGAAGTTTGTTCTCCTTTTTCTCCCTTCTCTCCCGTTTGCACTTGAGCAGACTCTCCCAGTTTAGCTCCCACACCCCACAGCAGAAAAGCTTCCTGTATTGCTTGTCTGGTCCTTTTTGCATGTTTTATTATATTACCACAAAGGTATATTTCTGAGGCACCTACACTTCTGCTTTCACTTAGTATACTCCTATTGAAGCAGCCACGTGGGGAGTGAACTTGGGTGGGAAACGTAACAATGTGTGTTACGTTACAGAGCATGTAGCGTTGTGAAGGATTTTATATTTTGATTCCAGTCTTATACCTTTCCCCAAAAGGTTGATTTTTGCTGTGGAGCAGGTTTACAGATAGTATTACAACATTAATTTTAAAGCAGGTATTATTAATAAATAAATAATTACCAACCACTTGCTGGCTTTCCGCTTCTTTCCCCTGCTATGTTATGAAATGCTCAAGATGTTTTCTGCCGCTCAGAAGTTCCCATTGCGGTGTGTATAATCATCCTGCAAACTCTGGGGAGTGTTTCAAAGGGTTCCCATTCACTCTTAGGAAAATACTCTTATTTTCACAAAATACCATTCGGGCATCTCTCTTGTTTTGGGATCTGCCCACCAGGATTTGCTCACAGGATTTCAGGCTGATTCAGATGAAGCCTTTTGCATGTTGATTCATTTTCACTGTCAAGTGAATTTAGCAAAACTCTGTTGGCAGTTTTTTGCGTCCTTAATTTTGCTGCTTCCCCTAAAGAACACTTAGTCCTTTCTGAAAAGGTTCTCAAAGGGCATTCATCTAACTTGTCATTTTTTATTCTTGTGTATTGCTCTGCTCCTGGGAGTAATCCTCCAGCTGTAGCGTGGTGCTATTTTATCCCCCCCGAGTGGCATCCCCAGCTGCTGCTTGCCTCTGGCAAAGAAGACAAATGGTTATTGTGTTCTGGAGCCACTCCAGGTCTTCTGTGTCTCAGCTTGGTCAGTATTGTTGTGTTTTATTTAGGATTTAGCAGTGTTTGAGTAACACTAGTTTATTTTGAGCCTTTTCTTCTCCATCTCTCCCCTCCCCCCGTTGATTTTTTTGTTTTGTTTTGTTTAGAGATGTGGACTTACTAAAGAGAGACAGCCCAGCCCCATGAGCTCTTTAGTAACCTGAGAATAATATACTTTGGGCTATTTTTCCTTCCTTATGTTTGAGGTTTTATAATAATTGTGAGGAGAATGTCTAGGCTTTCGTACAAATTTCTCAGATTATTTTTGTCCTTAAACTATCTGGTTCAGAAGAGAAATTTTACCGTTTTTGAGTAAATTGGTACACTCAAATTTCACTTAGGAGAATGTGAATAAGAGCTCAGCCAGTCTTTTATGTACGCCTTTCAATATTTGTTTCGGAGCAAACACACCCTCATCAAAATCAAGTGACTTCGCTTTTTTTCTGTCCACCCTTAACCTGTGTCTGCAACGCTCACTTCCTTTGACGATGCAAACAAGACTTCAGCCGTGATCCCTCTGTTGCTGCTCTGAATAGCAGCTGACTTTACGGGACTGTTCCCCTTGCTGCTGAAGGTGGTTATCCCACCTTGCTGCTGAAGGTTGTGTAACCCTCTTCCTTGAAGAGCCTGTGCTACCAGAGCAGTGACACGAACCATGTGGGCAAAGGGTTTCCACAAGTGACTCTCACTTAAGGCGAGCGTGCTCGTATCTTCTCTTTACCCAGGCCTCGTTTAGCAGTCATAGCCATAAGCAATGACGTGACCTAGCTAAGGGTGTGATTAGCAGATAGCCCACTCATTTTCTTAGGAAATTGGGAATGTCACTTGGCTATCTTCTTAGCCATAAATTAGGGAAATTGTTTCTGTGCCTATGTTGGAAAGGGCACATTCGGTCAGCGTATTTTCAATATTTCTTGAAGGATGTGAAAAGCTTTGAACAGCTGAAATAACTGGAGGAAAAAAAATGGAATAGGGGAAAAAAATGGAATGTCAAAACTCAAGATCCATCGATAGTGAAATGACTTCCCTTCTTTTAAATTGCACAACTGAAAATGTCACATTGCCATAAATATGCTAAATGTAGTTACAAGTTTTCTGTCTCCGTGTCTTTCCACCTTAGAAGGACGTCTGTGTCGAGATGGGGAAGGGACTTCCAAAAAGAGCTTTGACGTTTACCGGAACAACAGAAATACCTGGCCTGTGCCAGCCAGGTGTTTTAAAACATATTTTTTGCTTCTAATTCTAACCATATAACATGATTTTAAATCCATGTTTAGCAGCAGCAGCAGCTTGCGCTCAAATTTGGAAGGTACTCTGTAGACCATTGCAGTGGGTTGACCCCAGCTGGCAGCTAAGCCCCCAGCCAGTTGCTCGCTCAGGTGGCTCAGCTGTCCCGGCTGTGTCCCCTCCCTGCCTTTTGCCCACCCCCAGCCGCTGGCTGCGGGGGCAGCCTCAGAGGCAGGGAAGGCCTGGGCGCTCTGCAAGCACTGTCAGCAACAGCTATAACATGGGGGTGTTACCAACACTGGTTTTGTCACCAGGTTAAAATGCAGTGCCATACAGGCTGCTGTGGAGAAAATGAACTCTATCCCCACCAAACCCAGTACAACCAGTCACTGTCCTGAACAGCCTGCTTTTTCAGAGATCGGTTCCCACTGTCTTGCCAAAGGAGGAATATTTAGTAGCTGCACTTAACAATGGGAAGCTTTGTCATAGGGAATCAGCTCCAAAGCCTTCAGCATCCTTGGGGAGCTGATCAAAGGGTGGGAACTGCAGGATGGGGTTCTCTCCCTTTCTTTGAGAATTTCCACTGCAAAAAGTTGCACTTAGTCATCTAGTCCCATGGCTTGTTTCTCATAGGAGAAAACAATAAAGTTGTCAGTAAGTGAAACAGGATATTGTGTAGACCACTTGAGTATTACAGTTAGCAAATAACTGGTGTTGAGAGATGTTTTTGCACTTCTAATCAACCGCAGGAGGGTGAGTTCACTTACACTATTGCCATGCAATTGGGAAGTAGTAACAGGCTCTGCTCCTGGCTAGTTGCAAAAGTGGAGTGAATAAGTTGTGCTAAACAAACCACTGCAACAACCTACAGGATCCTTGAGTTTGGTTGATGGTCCAGAGACCTGGAAATTTCAAACAGTTGAGGCATAATAAAAGAGCCTGGGTGTCACCTCTGTTCTTATAAGGCTCACAGCTGCTGTAGCTTCATGAGCATCCCTCTGATGTCCTGATCCACTATTCAAACAAAAAAATGGGCTAATGATAAAAATGTATGGTGGAGGAAATAACTTGGAAGGGCCTAAATGACCTCCTGGATGGTGAACTTCCAGATGGGAGAGCACAGACCTATGAATGGAGGCACTGCAGCTTAAAGGAAGGCAGTCTGCTAAACTAATTAAGGTAATACTGGTAGTAACGGGACAGAAAACAAGCCTTCTCAAGGTGAGTAGGATGCCTCGGAGCATAGTTTATTGTGTTTTAGTTAAAACATTGCAACTTGACCAGTTATAATCCTAGCATTTTTCCTCTGAAAGGCTGCTGTGTAGAATAAAAACCCTTGAAGGCTGGTGCTGAAGGGTACTCCCAGCACCTGCAGCCAGGGCTGAACTGGCCCCACAGTGGGTCCTGGTGTAGGTCAGTAGGAAGCCAGTATGGAGGAGGCCTCCATTGTTTTTCAGTCTGTGTGTTTTTCTGAGGACTTGGCTTAAGGGTTCAGCACTTCAGGACACGCATGTAGGTCCTGCAGCGCTTCCTGTTTGCTAGCAGTTATATTTTCAGAGCAGCATAAGTCTTGTATGCGTTAGACACTGCGTATGGCTGCAGTTGCGTACAAGGCGCTGGGAAGGTTTACCTCTGGTTTTGCATGTAGGTCTCTGCCTTTCCCCACACCGCTTCCCCCACACCCGCCTCTTGCTTTCTTGCGAACAGGAAGAAATAGGGAGAAATAGTGGTGAGTTGCCATTTATTAGCACAGCTATGGGAAAAAATCCTTTATTAATGCAACATATGGCCAAAGTTCCCTGACACAAGCCGCTTTCTGATTCATGGTTCTCCAACATCCCCTGTTCCAGCTCAGACAAGTCGGTTATTTCCTCCCACCAGCAGACATAGACAGGAACAATTGGAGCTGTGATAACGTTATCTTTAATAGGGGCCAGCTGGGTCACACACCTCAGTCTTTCCTGTCTGTAAACAGCAGCAAGGGATGGCCCTGTGGGCTGCCGGCAGGGAGCTGTGGCCACACCAACTGACTGAAGAGGAGGGAGATGCCAGTTTGGCAGTAATCCTCAGCTGCCAGGGAGGGATGGAGGGAAATAAAGGGGGCTTCTAGAGATACGCAAAGCAGCGGAGAGGGAAGTCATGCTCAGAAAACTTGAAACACTCTTCTTAATCGTTCCAGTAAGATGAGAATCAGGAATTGGACAGCTCTGGATCAACTGCGTTCTGGTGGGAGTCCCTGGCGGAATGGCCGTGGTCACATTGCAACAGAGCTTAGAGAAAGCAGCCTTTGGAAGTTGCCTTACCAGCTCCTGCTGGGAAGCAGTTAGCTTTTTTACACTGCTGCAATGCACAGGGTAAACTTCATCTGCAGGAACTCTTTTTGCCAGTTGTCTGAGGTTTTTAAGATAGCTTTTCTGTGCTAGTGGATTGAGCCGGCGTAGTAAGTCAGGGGATGCAAAGGGGGCAAATTCTGCTCTTTTTTTTCAGCATGGTCCATTAAAATACTCATTAAATAGAAGTTTTCCCTGAAGTTTTATGAAGCCAATTCTTATGTGACTGTTGCCATAAATTAAAATGGGAAGTTTGTTCACAGCTTTTGCTTTCAATAAGGAAGGCGTTTTTCATTTGGAAATTGAGATTTGTCCTGAAAGTTCCAAGTATGATTGCGCCCAAAAGGTTTCAAGATATTTTGCTTAGACTAACAGTGAAGACCAAATAGTCAGTCAGAAAGCATGTGGAAGGGGTTTTGTCATCAAACAGACCCTTTTTTTTCAATTGTATGAAGACTTCTGCGTGTAAAAGCTGTGCCAGCAATGATATGTGGTTTCAGTTTTTTTCTGCTCAGACAGCTCGGAGGTGACTGCTTATGGTGAGGTGCTTCGCTCCCGAGTGTGGGACAGGCAAGAGAGAGAGTTAGTGGTCATGTCATAGCACAAAGGGCTAGTGTCGGAGAGTACTTCTAGTTATGAAGTGATGTCAGTTAACTGCATGATAATGGTTTCAAGCCCCCTTTCCTCCCCAAAATGTAGGTGTTTAAATATTACAGTGGTAAGAATTGACTATGGGGAAATGCATAAGTTCTCTGTTTCAGAAGATGGCTTAGAGTGGCAACATCTGGTGGTTTCTTCTATGCCATATCCTAAGTGAAAGTTAACTAGTTCAGAAGGGAAGGAGAGGAAGAAAACACATATGTATATACTCTCCAACAAGGGCTCTTGGAGAGGTAGGGTTATATATATGTAAAAAAAATCTGTAAAATATGTTTGTGTATGTTATACTTTTTTTAGGAACAACTTTCTTACTGGCCAAGGCTGTAACTTCAGCTGAGATGCCTCCCTGCTCAGCTGGTCTCTGTGAATGTTATTCTGCCCTTAGTAGTTTAGTGTGTCCTCGCTGACCATCTGGAAGCTGTGTGGCCACATTAATTTAGCTGCAGCGTCACACCAAATATCTTGTTTCTCTGTATCTATGTGTGGTCAAGCTGGCAGATGGAGTCAAGTAGCCCTTTGGAGAACAGGCAAGAGAATTTTGGGGGTTTGGATGTTTTAAAAGTGACTTTATATCCCTCCAGCAAAGCAGGAATTGGAAAAAGAGATGTGAAGTCTAGCCGTGACAAAGCTTTGTAAATGTTTAAGGCAAGCTTCCCTGAAGTGGAAACGGCAGGATGGAAGAAAATGCAAAGGCACTAGTTGGATTTTTGAAGTGGACGGTGGAAGTTGGCTTTGTGGGTGGACGAGAGGTGGGAGAGAATAAGCTCAAAAATTTTGAAGGTGGACAGGGGAGGGCTTCCCTCTGATC
This sequence comes from Gavia stellata, assembly GCF_030936135.1. NCBI lineage: Eukaryota > Metazoa > Chordata > Aves > Gaviiformes > Gaviidae > Gavia > Gavia stellata. The sequence continues at coordinate 18,559,438 of NC_082600.1, forward strand.
CAAAAGGAGGGTGATGTGGTGAGGGATACAAGGAATCTGTAAGGTCTGGATTGCAAGAGGGGGAGAGCTTGAGAGAATTGATGATGTCTTCAAAATAGCAGGCCTGGCAGCTTGATGATGATAGTGTTCAGAGACTGATGAAAGCGGGGAGCTCAGAAAGCTAACTGGGACAGGAGCAGAGCAGAGTTTGAGGTAAGAGACAGAGGTAGAAAAGCAGAAACTAGGATTATGAGCTTGAGGTTCAATTGCAATGAAAAGCAGAGCTGAGGGGAGAAAGAGCAAAGTGTCACAAGAGAGGCTGCTGGGGATGTCTGGTAGAGCGGGGACCTGGGGGGAGACTGCAGCTGGGCTCAGCCCTCTCCGCCAGTTCGCAGGATGGGTCTTGCCTGGGCGAAAGCAGTGCAGAAGAGATGCCAAGGTGAAATTGGGAAGGACTTTTGAGCCACCCCTGTGCGAAAGATTGGAGAAGGAAAGAAAGTGAGAGCAAATGAAGCAGCATCTGTGCTGATAGACAAGAAGCAGCAGAGGGAGGTAGGAAGTTGTTAGGGTGTCTTGACAGACAGCTGAGTGACGGTCAATACAAGTGCCTTGATGTCAGAGCTCTGAGGGAGAGAGTGCATGCAAACACTCTTTGAAAACTAGGTTATCACATGAGACCTTCTAGGAGTTTATCTGGTTTTCTCTGTCATGAGGTTATAAGCTACACAGACAGGCTTTTCACACTCTGGCTGTGTTCTTATATTTTAACTATTTTCTCCTCTTTCCATCTTTGCCTGTTAAAATTAGTATGAATACTAAGGATGGGATTTGGTGTCTGTGGAATACCAACAATTTATAGACTCCGTTTTCTGAGGATGTTTTACCTGTTGCTGTGACAGGAACACTTGAGATTCCTGTAAACATAGTTGAGTGAGGAATAAGAACTACAATTTTAGCTGTTCTTTCTCTAGCTCATTTAATTACTGCTGCATTCACCGTCGGTCCTGAATTCCTGTTTACTTGATTCTTCCAAACAGCGAAAGGGAAAAGAAAATGAATAGTGCGGGGCTGCTAATGTCATGGTAAGGCCCCAACGGTCAGATGGTAGGCTTGGGAGATAGTACTTGAAACTATTATTAACCAATTAAAATTAAGTTCTGACCTAACTTCATGTTGCTGATACTCCTTTAAGTCAGCGCAGCCACCTTAGCGAGACAAGGTATCTGCAGGATCCTTGCAGAAGTCCAGTGAGGCCTGGGTGCCTTGCCAAGGAAGGAGCTACAGCTTCCTTCTCCACCTGGTGAGGAAGGCTCGTCAGTCAAGGTGGATGAGGAAAGAGCCCAGAATTAGAGAGTGTGCCATACTTGATTTACAGCTCAATGACAAAGTGCTTCTTTGCCTGCTTCTTCCTGAGTGATGTTTCTGATGGTCTTCTTTTAATATTGCCTGCGTGCTGCTCACTTATTGCTTTGTTTATGATGGAAGTGAAATGTGAGTTTGAATAATTTGAAACCTGAGATTTTTCTATTGCTGGACCTCCTAGTTCTTTTGTTCCTAAAAGAATATTTAGGGAACTCCTGGACCATACATGTTCCTGGGTAGCAGATTTCTCTTCATACTGCACCCCCCAGAATGCCCATTTATGGCATAAAGTAAAGCAGTACTCAAGTGCAGCAGCAATATTTGTGATTATGATAAGCTTTTTCTTGCCAGAAAGTGGTTGAATCTGCATTAACCCAGGTGTTCCTATTCATAGTTTTTAAGGTTCCATGACCATGGGATTTAAGTATGGAAGAGACTTTCTAGGCTCTTAAGCCTATAACTTAAAAAGTTTGGTTGAATTCTTAAGCATTTATTTTAATTTTGAGTTTGTATTTCTAGATACGGATGCCCTAAACTGGGTACAGCTGTTCCATGGTGGGGGGGTGTCTCAGTAGTGCCTTCTATGGTAGCTTGACTCTTAAAAATCTCACCCAAAATACCCTGATCCTGGTGAAACTGAGTTTATCTTTGTCACAGTTGTACTTCAGCTACCATACTAGAATCCTTCTCTGAGCATAGGGCAGACTTTTTTGCATCATGAGTCTAGCTACATGTAGCCTTTCATTTTGTATTTAGTCATGTTGTCCTATTTCTGATTCTCCCTTCTGCGTGGTACTTCTGTCTGGGTGGTGATGTCAGTTACACTTCTGTGTAATTATTAACGTCTATCAGTAATCTACTTACTGTGCTAAGACCACTAATGAAGATATTAAATAAAATGGTCACAAGACTAGTGCCTGAGGAACGCCACTAGCGCACCTTCTCTGGTTTGCCACTGCTGCTTTCAGCATGCAAGGCATTGTCATCTTCTCTTTTATTTAGCTCTTCATTCACCTTCCTGTCTTTTACTGGTCCTTGTCTTTCTCCAGTTTATCTAGCTGCATGCTTTACTGAAGTCTGAGAAAATAGCTTTGCTGCATTTTCTTTGTCAAGAGGACCAGTGGTCATACAGACAGTTAAATGGCTTTGATCCATCTTTTGTAGATTCGTGTCATGTTTTACTACATCTTTTTTTACCTTTCTGATTTTTTTTTCAGTATCTTCAAATGTGCTGAGATGCTTGTATAGTACTAGGTCAGATGAACAGTCAGTAGCTGTCATTTTTCCCCCTCCTACTCCTTGCCTAATATAGTTGCTTTTTTTTGATCCTTGGGAAGCACTCCATAATGGATACAGTTATTCAGAACCCTTGTATCACCGTCCTGTGATTTCCTATGTTATGTTTTGGTTAACTGAGTTTTGTTTTCTGGAAGTGGTTGGGGGTTTTTCTGAAGTATCCAGTTATGGGAGAGAGGCAGCTTCCTCTCACCTCAGCGCATTAAACTCTTCAGAGTCAGCTGACATCTGTGCCGCTCCACTAGGCTCCCTCTGGTGAAGCATATTTTGGGTGCAATTCCTCAGATACTAGAATATGAATGTAAAGCAGGCTAGATGAATTTAAAACATCAAGTTACTTATTCATTTCTCTCTGACTGCAAGGAGAAGCCTGAAATTACAGTGTAGTTACCAACTCCTTAAAATGAGATTAAGTGAATCTCACTCCATGAAACTCTGACTTTGACTGCCTGTACCCATTGATATATCTGTACCCATCTTTTTACCAACTTGCCTTGCTCCCATTGTCAGCATTTTTATTCTTGCTGAAAACTGAGGCCAAATATCTGTGTAAAGTTGGGGGCCATTCCTATATTATCTTTAGTATTAAACCTTCACTTGCTGCACAGAGATGCCAATTTTTCTTTTTTTATTTTTATGTATTCCTGAGTTACATTTCACTATTTGGCATGCCTGCAAGAAATGCCAAGAATCCTTTATGATAAAATCCTTGAGCTTTTCATAGCTCAGCAGTCTATACTAATTACTTCCTTTAATTTATCAATTTGTCATCCTGAGATCATAAAAAAATGCATGAGCTGTACACCATTTTATGGTGTAATTTAAACTAACCCAGCTTGTAGTATTCTTTGTATTACTATATTTTATGTTAGTTTTCCTGCTTTGGAATAGTTGGGCCATAACCTCAGTCCTAGTGTTTGTTCTCCTGAGTTTAAGAAGCTAATCTCCCCTAATGAGACAGTTCCTCTTGTTTTCGTTCTCATTAATATCTGACTAGGTCCAAATAATACTGTGGGATTGTCAGACCTCCTCAGCACAGCAAAAGCAAGACTTTTTATCATTCTCGTTTAATGGGAATTTCACCTAAAATGTTCTCCCTGTGCCAGTGGTTCTCCATATGTGTTGGGCAGGTGCTGCGTTGAAAGACAGTTCACCTGGGTGGGAAAAGATGTCTGATGCATGGTTGAGCCATGGAGCACTTGTAAGGAATTTGTCAGACGTGGTAGAAAGTAAAAAGCAAAGATACCTTGCAGTTGCTGAGAAACAAACTGGTGGCCACTAACCATTGTGATCACCTTCTCTATGCCAGGGTGTTTGCTGAAGCAATGAGTCAGACCCGCTGTGCTCCTCTTCCTCATGTTAGAGCCTTCCCTGTGTCCCAGCCACCTTCTCCTGGCTTCACTTTCTGCTCCTTTCTCCAATACCTTCTAGCAGTGCAGCACCTGAGAGGGTGGTCCATGATGGTTGTGATCTTCACCCACACCCTTCTTCCTCAGTTTGAGAAATCATGGGCTAACTGCTTTATCTCTGTGGCAGTGTTCATTTCAGACCATTTCAAATGCCTTTAAATTCATCCTTGGAAGGAACACTTTCATCATTTTGTCTCACTGGGAGCAGTGGTTTCAAGCTGAAGTAATGCTTTGTAATTGAAAGGCAACTTCATTCTCATAAATAATACTTGCTGGAACAGGATGGAAGGGAATGCCACAATCTCTTCTATCTCTTCATGGTCTCTCTTTCGATTTCTGCTCATGGAGCATAGGGATATGATACAGATCAGCCTGAGCATGGCCTTCTCTGTTTAAAAGCAGTCTTACTCATTTTTATTTCCCCCTTAGGCTAAGTCTTCTAAAGCTTTTGTGTTTCTTTCCTGTTGTATTCCAGTGTACTTCTCTCTCCTCCTTCTCTATCCTTTGCAGTTGTACAAACATTACTAGCTACCCGATGTCTGTGAGCAACACTGTAAGACTATGTTTGGATGAAGGAGGATCTTCTTGTTAAGGGAAACATGCTTCAATTTTGTTTCTTTTTTCAGAAGGGATCCTAATTAGTTTAGGCAGGGGCAGAATAAAAAGCATAAAAACTTTCTACCCTGACAGCTGTTGCTCTCTCCATATGTATTTAAACTTGCTACAACACAATAAAGACCACATAAATTCAACGAAGTGATGAGCAGACTGGATTAAATGTACTTTGGGTGCTACCTGTATTTGCTTACAAGTCGGCATTATCCAGAGTCTCTTGAGAAAGGGAAATGCACCTAGAAATTCAGCTCTCCTCAGGCTAGTAGCTAACAGAAGTGAAGGAGGTGCTGGTAGCCTGGCTGTGCCTCCCTGCTCACCAGCTGGAAGCTTTGTTGGAGGGAGAATTACAGCAGAGACATCGGTGATCTCTTGGGAATCACAGCTGCACACACAGGAGCACTGGCTGCTCTTCGTGTTTGACAGGTGCTGCTGAAGAATTATCCTAAAGCTGAGCCTGAGTGGTGTGGTGCAAGTCCAGAGCTGAGCTTCCTCGGCTGTTTGGGTAAAAGGTGGTAGCCAGGCATTCTGGGGGTTGTTTCTTGATATATCAGCTTTTCTACTTATCTAATCCCATGGCCAAAGGGAGGGAGGTTATGCAGTGCATATTTACATGGCTCCAAGAGAAACTTTCAGAAGAACACGTTTCCTTCATCTTAACTTCCTCTGTATCAGGTAGTTATTAAAAAAAAAAGTAAGTATTTGTAGTACTGCCAGATCTTGATATTTTGAATATTTATATGTTGTTATAATTAAGCACTGAAAGCTTCTGAGAAGTGAAGTGTACCCCTCTTTCCCCTCTCGGCCCTCTGCCTTTGCTTACATGGGCTGTACTGGCTGTATTCTGGATTAGTTGGGGTGTTCTCCATGGATGGCTTCTCCATTCCACTCCTCCTTTAAAGTCTGCTCTCCTGATTGAGCTGTCAGTTCAATAACTGGGCTAGAGCTGACCCAGTTTGCTCAAAGAAACATAAAAAATCTTCTTTGTAAAGTCTTTTTAGGCTTTCTGGATCTCATTTGCGCATTTCACAACTTTAAGTTCAAGAAGTGAGCCAGAAATTTTGTGAATTGCCTAGTAATTTCCCCATACCTTCCACTACTGGGATTACCTATATAGGCTTTTAATCTGGTGTATATGAACACTATCTTTTTGATGGTTACAGAAAGTAAAGCAAGGCAGGCTCAGCAGCAGATTACACCAACTGCTCATTCTCCTGGGTTCTTGTTTTTCTGTAACTTGCTTTTGTTCTTTGGAGCACTAATCCTCCCATGTCACACATTTTCTGTTCAACTTTCCTCCTCTGTTAATCTCTGGATTTGTTCTGCTGCTCTTCCTAATCCACAGGAACGTTGGTGACCTCCGGAGACACCCTTGGCAAGAGGCTTTTTTGGATTTGAGTAACATTGATTGTTCTTCCTGCAGTGCTGAAAATCAGCAATTACCGTTCAGACAGTCCCTCAACAAGACTGAACTGCTTAACCACTTGCCTATCAAAACCTTCCTGCCGCGGTCCAGCCCTAAGGGGACGTGAGCTCTCAGGTTAATATCATGCTCAGAAACAGCCGTTGCCACACCTTTGCAAGTTCTGGACAGAACTTTCTGCAACTGCCGAAGTATTGTACAGGAGATAAGGAGATAAGCCAAGCTGAGTTACAGTTTAAGTTCTAGAAAAGTCTTTTTGCATTGGGCTGTAAGTCAAAAACAATATAGTAACAAAGTTCCAGTCTTGGGTACAAAAATCTCTACTGAGAAGAAAATAATTTCTGTGAAGAGCTTTAGCCATAGCCCAAAGATGGGATTTCTTGTTTTGCTTTTAAAGAAGTGAGGGGTTAAAACTTGGTGCTAGCAGGAGGGTGATGCTCAGTGGAGGCTTATATGCCAGGGTCAGAGGAGGGAGGAGGGAGGAGAGGGGGGCAGCGGGAGAGGTTTCAGTAACTGAGATGCAGTAACCTATCCTGGCGTTGTTCTGCACACTGAGTAGGAGTTGCAGTTCACTGTCTGTCGCTGTTACTGCACAGGCGACAGCAATGCTGGCTAGCTGTTTGCTTCTGTGGGAGGGTGCACAGGAGGCTGTGGGGAGGTGATGCTCACCGAGGTCCTGGGGGATTACGTGACTGCAGGACAAGCCTTGAATGTGCAAAGGCTAGTCAGTTTATGTAGTAGTTGGGGAAGTGATCCATAAACGGTGTTCGTGTATGTTAGTACATAATGTAAAAAAAGCTATGAGATTCCTTTTACATCATTTTATCGAGAATACAGCTAGAAGTGAGAATTTCCCAGACATTTCGGAGATCGTACCTAGCTTCCAGGGAAGCAGCAGCATGTAACTCCTGCAAATGTGCAAAGTGCTCACACATACTCTCTGGCAATTTGTGCCAAGCAGAATGCAAAGTAATCCGCTCTGGCACCAGTGCACGAAAACGCAAAGAAACCATCTGTTAAACCTAGAATCTTCTCCTCTGGTGTTAAAGTTTCGGTATCTGAGAAAATGGGAACCCAGCAGGGCTTCATAGCTTATGTTGTGCTGCTCCTCACCTTTAGGCATGTATTGCTGCTTGGGATGTTACCGGCATCTGAGATTCTGAATGACAAGTCCCAGTGTGGGACTTGCTTTCCTTCTCCTTTGGTGGTTCTCTTAAACTAAGCTGGCCAGAGCAACAGAAGATATCCTGTAGAGTTAGCGTCCTGCAGTGGTAGAAAGGTAAGCTCTTCGGTCAGTCTTCAAGCTCCTCGATTCCGAGATGACTAGCAAAAAGGTAGGGTATTTTCAAGCTACGTTTCCTTCCTGCTTGGGAAAGAGTTCTCCTCCCACGTGGCAGCTGTTAAGGATGCTGCGATGCTCCCTCCTCTTGTCAGTGTGAGGGGAGAGCCGAGGAGGGGAAGTCTCCTCACCACAACGGATTTCCTTTCTCAGATTGCTGCCGCCGCTGCAACAGGACGTGCAAGTTAATTCGGCACCAGGGAAGGATGGCTGGGGAAAGGGGGCGTGGAGAGAGAAAATAGGGCTTCTTGGTGAACTTTTTGCCCTTTCTTTACGGCCTTTGATGGTCAGGTCCTTGTTTGCCCTTTGCAGTGGGACAGAGCTGGTGTTTCTGTCGCCTAGAGGGGTTTGTGTTCTCCCTCGGTAGCCCTTGGCCCCATTAGGAGCAGCAGCAAGTGCCGAATACTTGCACTAGCTGTGCATGATGACAGCCCAGATCACTTTCTTGCTTGGTCAGAGAGATGAGGAGGAACTTTCTGAAAAATGTAAATGTTTATTTAGTTTGAATATGTGAATATTTTAGGAGCTATGGAGAGCCTGTATATCACTGAAAGTACCAGGTAACATAATGTCTTTCTTCATGAGGAAATGTATACCGATACATACTTTGTCACCTTCTGTGGGCTTTGGCAGGGAGTCGTTCGTGTCAGTTTTGTGCCTGCATAGACCTGACAGCGGGGTTTGTGGGAGTGTAGTCCCAGCGGAGGGACAGGACTGGCCTGCTCCTGCAGGATTTAATTTGGGAAAGGAGGATGTGCTGGTCTTGTTTGGTCCTGTGGATTTCCCTTGGTTTGTCAGAAGAGCAGGTAGGCTTCTGCGCCATTCTGTTCTGTCGCTGTTGCTCCACACAAGTAGATCTCGCATGTATGGATGGGCATGCACAACCATTTTCCTGATTTCTTTCAGGAAATTTCCCCACTTCCTTTCAAATACAAGCACCTTCTCTCCTGTAATTAGACTATCCTGTGTATTTTTGTTTACTTTTTACAGTTAGGTGAAACAGTGAACTTGGCAGTATTAATTTTTGCTGCTTCTCTTCCCTCTCCAGAGCACTTAAGATATTTTTAGAGGCTTTCATTTCTGAATTTTCTGGAGAGAGAACAGTGACCACCAATACATCAGCTGTCAGGGTTCAGCTTCTGCAAGACTTGGCTTTCCAACCCAGAGCTCATGACTTTTTTTCATTATGACTTGCTCAGCATTGATGCATAGCGAAAGTAAACACTGGGGCTGGGGTTGGAGGAAGAAGGGGAGAACTTAAAAAGCTTTGTTTTACAAGCCTTTTGATAGAAATGTATGTGATAAGATACAGGGTAGAAAATAGCCCCAGGAGAGAAAGTTGATGACTTAAAAACCTGAAGGTCCATGTGCAGTGGAGTTTAAGAAGCTGAATTAAGATTGAAATAAACCCCACATGTTTTGGGGTCAGTGCAGCCTTAACTGAGTATCTGAATAATAGGATACAATAGATTTGTGTAAAAAAAAAATTCTATATACAGACTCAGGAGTCAGGGAGCAGAGAGGTCAGGTCAGGCTGGTGCTTTATGTCCAATTCACAGGGAGGAAAATGGTTAAATTACCACAAAGAGACTTTTGGACTCTGATTTGTGAAATGTGTAGCAAAGCACTGACAGGGCCCTACCGGAAAATTGAGCGGATTCTTTCCCTTTTGTGGCATTTTATTAAGCTTTGTAGCACTCGAGATAATGTCTGATGATTTGGTGGTATCTGCCTAGTGAGAAGGCTCACAACAAACCTGTCATCTCTGATTATTTTCTCCTTATCTTCATTCACTTCCTTTGGGTGAAAGTTTCATAAGCTTTTTCCACGTGCAGCAAGACAGGCTGCTGTGGAGGGACACACATTCCTATTTTGTTGCTCCTAAGCACTCCATCAAATAAACTGAAACATAGCAAGAACTTAGTGCAGCATCCTGGTGAGTGGAGTTTGTTAGACGATTGGAGACTGGAAGCAAAATGCTTAAACAATAGATATGAGTCTTTTTTTCTTTTTTTTTTTTTAAATGAAAATATTTTGAGAGACAAGTGAGGCTAAATAGAAATGGAGAGATGTGTTGTAAATTCCTCAGGGATATAGCAGTGGACAGATCTGTCTTCAGTTCAGAGAACAGAACAGGTTGGTATTAAGACTTCATTTCATGTGAATGATAATCCAAAAACTATTTGTGAAGAAGAGCTTTTAAAAAAACACAAATCCTGCTCAGCCAGATTCTGAAATACAGTTGATTATATCACGGACTGGAAACACTGAATAAAACAAAAAATACAACACTATTTTTAATCGTTTAGATAAATGTTATTTCTTTGTGCTAAATCCAACATTTGCAGTTGTTTGGGGTTTTTTTTCCTGAGTGAACAAATCCAGATTTTTTTCACTTGAACATAATTTTATTTTTAAACACGGCTTCCAGAAATGCATGTGTGTGGGATTGCAGTTGGGACCAGTGGAGAGCCGTGGCACTCTGCCAGGCGCTCGCCCTGTCCCTGCGATAGAGATGGATTGCCAGAGTTCTGGAGGAAAACACCAAAACTTTAAACAAATTATGCTTAATGGAAATAAACTTTTCTTTGCCCTCCTGTGTAATGATTTGGATAATGCGCTGGCTGTGTATTTCTGGAGGACAGAGGAAGGGGAGAGGAAGGCAGAGATGGAGCTCTGTATGCCTGTAACTTGCTCTCCAGTGGATGCTCTGGGAAATCTAGGGCGGGGGGACTATGCCATTTTTAAGCTTGGAGCATTTTTTAACTCCAAGCCATTCTTTCCATGAGAAGGTGAGCAGGCTAGCTACAGCCAGCTATGATAAAAGCATTTGACTAGTGGTTGTTTTCTTCCATATATGGATTTGTAAGACCTGGAAAAGCATATGCGTTGTATCTCGCATTTTCTGTGTACAGCTTTGACACTGCCTGCCATGTCATTCACCTGAGTTTTGCTGGATTTTGGTGGTGACAATGCCATGAAACCAATACCTGGCTAGTTGGTTTTTTTTTTAGTATGAAAAAGGACAAGCAGCATAGGCTAGAGCCTACTTCACAGAAGAAAAGGCACCATAGCCATATCTCTTTGTTTTTTCAAGCTGGTGCTGATAAATCTTTTCTCTCACTTCTGTTGCTATGGTGTTAGTTCTGTGCAAAAACAAACCTTTGGGTGATCATGTCAAATGCAAAGTTCGTTTGGAGAGAGAGATGCTGAAAGAGAAGGGAAGTAGGAGGGCTCAAATTCCAGCTGATGACAAACAATGAATCAGTGTTTGTCTCAGCAGAGGGCCATCAGAAATTTTGCACTCTACTTTCACTGACTTCTGCTGGGTCTGATACTCCACTTGAAAAGGCTTCTTTTTCCCTCTCAGATCTTTTCTTCTTCTTCTACTTTTACGTGTTTTTTTTCTTCTTAGTATATAAAAGGAAGGTGGATCTCTTCCAAATTCCACACAGCCCAGGAATATTTGCTTTCCACAGCATGGCCCAGAACACAGAGAACTTATTCTTGCAAACTGTTTGATCCTCCAATCTGCAAAATACTGGATCAAATTTTGAAGGTTTGTGTGGTTGAAATGTACCTGCTGTCCTTGTTAAGCCAATTGAAGTGGTCACTGAACCTCCTACCGGAGGAGCTGCCTTAGTGTGCTGTCATTTCTAGCATTGCTTTCCTGGTGAAGGGGAAGTAGAGCACTGTTACGGGGGGCCCTTTTTAACACTTCCCCATGTGCAAAGTAAGTGCATTTGATTTCATTTTCAAAATATGCCAGTTGCTTTTAGCTGGCACAACTGTTGTGAAGAAGTTATCTTGCCCAGATGTCTCATGATTCTGGAAAACACTGTGCTGAAAATGCCTGGATATGCCTTGAAGGCTTATTTCTATTCTTGGATCAAGTCTGAAAGGGAGGACTGTTTTCTTGTTTTCTGAATGTTTCTGTGCAGATTCTTCCTGCACTTGCAGCTCAATGTAGAGGGGTAACCAATCTCAAATACTTGTTTGCTTCTCACTGTTTTTCAAACTGGAGGTCCTGAAAATGGATTAATTCACAACTTGGCAACTGGGAACTTTCTGACCTAGTTAAATGGACCCTTTGTTTTGCTGTTTCCTTCCAGATGTGATAGGCAGATGAAGAAACCTCAGGAAAAGCAGTGTGGTCATCTGAGATTTCTTTTGAGGATATTAACTGATTTTTCTGGAACTTGGATGCGGAAGTAGATCATCTTCTTACATATCTTTTTTCAAGCTGCAGTTCACTTTGTTTTGCCTTAATTTTGCAGACACTTATGCTTGCCCTTAGCCTTCGTGCTGCACTACTTATGTGAGTAAAAACGTAAGTGCCAGGACAGCGAGCCTGTGGACTGCCTCACCCAGCCACAGCTTACTAGTCACTGAGCATCCACATTAAGTCTGTCTTGTTTGTCTTTACCATTTCATAATCTCGGCATGTAAAGCGTCTGCTGCCCACCTGTTAACAGTGCCCCTGTTAGTCTCTTTGGAAGATAGAGGCACAATATGTTTTCCAGTTGTATTGGAATCTACATAAGTACTTCAAAGATAGTACTAGAGCCTCAACCTGTAACTGTTAGTAGGAGCATATAGTAATGGGCAAGCAAAGGTGGTCTCTGTTGGGAAGAGTTGGCAGTCTTTTGGTTTGCTTTTGTGCCATAGGTAACTTCAGTTATTTTGCTCAAGTAAGCCTAGCCCAGATAAGAGTGCCTACACAAGAATAAGGCTGCTAGATCTCTGCTGTTTTAGTTTTATTGGTGCTTGAGCTCCAGCCATCCTGTCTTATTGTTACATTCCTTAAGGCACTCCTTAATTCAAAGCAGGTCCACTTCTGTAGGGTGGGAAGTTTTATTAGGACAAAAGTCAAGCTAATGAGACAGTGAAGTCCAGGCTTCTATCGAAACAGAGCATCAGCAGCCTCTTCTGCCCAGCCTTCCTCTCCTGCCTGCGCCCCCCTGCCTTTTCTCTGCCAGAGTTGAATAAAAGGGACAGCAGCAATGGAAGGGAGCATGCATAACTGTAAAATCAGATGCTAACTTTAGTTTAGGGGGCACACATCTGTCTTTCGTTTCAAGGATGTTCCCGGTTTGAAGTTTACAAGGTTAAGTTGCCACTGATGCAGTAGATCTCACAATTGGTTGAAGAGCAGTGCTTGATAATGTGGCAGCTTTTGTGCTGTGGGCAGCCCAGTGTGTTGGCTAGGACATGAGCCAGTTCTGGTGCTTATACTGTACAAATGTTCAAATCTGGTAAGTAGCTTCATGGGTTCATTAAGTTTGGTAGGAACCTTAGGGGTCTGTGATACATCATCTTGATCAAAGCAGATTCAGCATTAACTTCAGACTAAGTTGCTTAGGGCTTTGTCCAGTCAGGTCTTGAAAACCTTGAAGGATGGAGATCCTACAGTGACTGTGGGACTCTGTGCTGCAACTAGACTGTCCTCGTAGTGGAATTCTATTTTTTTTTTATTTAGTTGGAATCTCCACAGTTTTGATTTATGTTCTGATAAATCTAAGCCCTCACAATTACATTGGCCAGGTCTCTTAGTACTCTTGCGTGCATCCCATCAGGTGCAGTAGCCTTCTTTGCATTAAGATTTCCTCAAGAGATCCCTCACTCAATATTTTTCCAGTACAGGTCATTCCTCTGCTCCTTGAACCCTGTCTTGGTGCTGGGGACCAAGCCCTGTGGCACATCGCCACCACTTTCATACCTTCCCATGCTGTCTGGAGCAGAGTTTCTGCACACCCCACCCCAAATCTTTGTCCCCTATCTAGCTAATTGCCAAAGTCTGCTAGTGGGAGTGCTCTGGGAACTGCATTCCTCCTTACCAGCTAAATAGGTGTCCCTCCAGCAGATGAATTTGCAAAGATCTTGAGTCACTTGCTTTTGTGTTACCTGTATTACTGTCCTGGGTGCTGTTTTGTGCAATCCCAAAGGGCGAAGGGCACAGCAGGCATTTCTTTTATTAGTGGTGATAATCTTTGTTGGCTCATTCCTTTTGCATGTATGTGCAAGTACTGGGAAAGAGAGCTGAAAAGGGAAATGTTGGCTCAGGGTGGAGAAGCACAGGAAGGTGTTTGGATGAAGGGTGCTTGCCAATGACTTCACTGCTTTTTCATGGAATTAGATGTACACTGCTGAGAAATAAATGTCTGCGTAAAGTTTTCTGACATTCAGTGAAATGTAAATTCTCAGGCATTTGGGTACATACCAAAATAAAGGCAGCATGTAAAGTAAATGCCTTCTGTGTGGCAGCAACACCTTGAACTGTGGCAGGGACAAGAACCTCAGATCCTCCATATATTAATAAAAGGTTTCTCTCTGGTTTCTTCAGCTTGACCTCACCAAACCCATTGAAGATCAGGGCCCTTTGGATGTGATCATACATAAATTGACAGATGTCATCCTTGAAGCAGACCAGAATGACAGCCAGTCACTGGAGTTGGTTCACAGGTTCCAGGTGAGTGGTTCTTTCATAGTCCTTCTGCATTTCAAGGAGGAGGATGATCTTGGTGCAGCAAATTCAATCTGTTTCCTGTGCAATTGGTAGGGTTTGATGAAAAGAGCTCCCCAGTACACTGCTGCCCTGCTACTGATAGCCCAGCAAAAATGGTTTTGTCACTCTGAAATGGACTTTCACCTTTGGATAGGTTTTATGTTGTTTCGGTAAGCTTAGTAAGAACTGGTTTCCCACCAAATGTTGTCCTCATGTCATTCCAAGAGCATGAGTGCTGTTCACAAAGAGGAACAGGTGTTTGCAGAGTCCTTTACATGCATCTCTCCACGACAGAAGCCACTAAATTAATTTGGCCCAGTTCTGTCTAGTCTTCCCAGTCCTGGAACGCTAATTTCTGTAATGTCAAGGTTACTGTGAGTGATTCTGTCCTCTAGTGCTGAGAATCAGGTTCTATTAATTCTTTTTTCTTAAGTTTACATTGAAGGTCAGAAATACGCAGGGCGTAGTGGTGTGGAGAACTGTTTTCCTAAAGAATTCCTATCAGTAGTCTGAATGATGATGAAAATGATAAAGCAAAACCTTTATCACTTTAGAAGTTGTTGCTTCTGGTGGATATCTTTGATCAAAGGTGTATTCTTTTCTTCTCTTTCAAAGAGAAGCAAAATTAAAAAAGGTATTTTCAAAATTATATGGAATATCCTTATGTCAGGTGGAAAAACGGCTCAAATTCTGCAATTTTGACAACTTTGCTTTCTTGGAAAATGATGTTCTCTTTGCTCTGCTTAATGTTTTACAACTAGTAATGCAGAAAATATTTTACTTAATGGGGTCAGTATTCTTTTTGCAGTAGTTACAAAGCTTTTCTGCTTCCACCCACCTGCGTATTACTTAAACACACACAGGAGACGAAAAGGTTTGACTTGTGGGTCTGGCCCTCTGGCACCAGTTTTCTGAATAGTAGGTGACTATTCATCCCTAAGTAGTGCAGGCATCCACTTCCCACAGCATTGGAAACTCATGAATGTCCAAAGAAGCATATGGAGAGATGGACTTTAGGGGCTTTCTGCTCACAGTCTTCCCTGTTTCAGATGTTAACCAGTTTGCCTTCACAATATACACATCATATCGATGGGAAAAACTGATGTCTAAAGAGGCAAAAGGGCACATGTGTTAAGCTGCTTGCAGCTGATTAAGACTCATGAGATTCCTCATTCCCAATTCTTGTGTTGCTGCATGCATTCCTGAAGGCCAGGCTTTATAAGGCACAGAGTGCAGCTCTTTGTAATACTGTGGCACCTCCCTTGTCCCCTGGAGAACATGTTGGTAGGGAACTGGTGCAAGCAGCTGTAGAACAACAGTTGGTGTATAGCAGTACAACTGATATCTAAAACACCTTTCTTCTGTTCCTGAGTAAGAACTCTTCAATGGATATGGAATATTTTTAGTAAGAACTTCAGCTTGTCAACTTACTGTATTTAATAGCTTAAGGTCACAAGCTGATACTTTCTCAAGTACCAATTGAGGTCTGGAGGAAACAGTAGTAAGTACAGAGAATGCATTTTCCTAAAGCTGCATTTAACCACCAAGGTGAAGTTCAGTATGAAACAGGGTGGAGCACTTTGCAGCTAGAGCCTTAGCTTTGGCTGACAGCTTAGCGGGCTGTTCTCGTGCCTGTGTGACAGCTGCTGCACTGCTGGAAGGCTGGTAGAGGTAAAATGACCTGCTAAAGCTAAATCCTTTACCCTGGTAGATTTCTTAAAGTAATCATAATATGATACCTTGACATTATTCTGTGTACCTTTCGTACCCTTTAAATAACTTAAGCCATTATTTTTGTATAGGTTAAATATTGAAGCTTTGTTTTTAAAGATACTTACATTAGAAAATCTCAGTGAAAATACAATTTTTATCTAATGAGTTTTGTGGGATAGATTCTGAGAATGGTGAGAGAGAAGCAGTATATATGGCTATATTATCTGTATATAATTATGGATAAATACCCATTTATTCTTTAGTTCAGGGACTTGCTCTTTTATCTTTTTTTTGATAGAACTTTGAAAAGAGTAATATCACCTGAACAGAGATGCAGTGGCCTAAAAACAACAGAAACATCCCCTTATGAAAAAAATGAAAACCCAATCAAAACTGCAACTACAAACCAAAAACCCAACTCCCCTCACCCAAAGTCTCTCCTAAAATTCTCAAATTCTACAGAGATATGTAAGTTAAAACATATCACCGATCTTACAGGATTTATTTTCTTTCAGATGATAATATCAAATACAGCAATATTTTTTAACCACAGACTATTTGAAGTGAAAATACTGATTTAAACTTTTAGAAATGATAAATAGTTAGTTTGCATGTAACAGTTAATACAGCATAAAAATAAGAAATGTATGTGGGAATATCGTTCCCATTTTCTAAGCTTTTGTCAGGAAGAAGGTATTCTATATAGTGCAGCTTGGATTTTTTTTTTTTCAGGAAGTATGATATAATTCAGTTTCAGTACAGAATTGCCTACTGTAGAGATCTCAAATTTCCACTTTTTTTTTTTCAAAGCATACATGGTGGGAAGGGTGGGAACAGGAGACTGTAGACAAAAGCTTTGCAAAACTTGAAGAAATGGTACATTTATCAGGCTTATGGAATCTGTTTGCTACTGTCATGCATGATGGCATCGATTTTACCACCTGGACCTTTTGGTCATGCTATTTATGCTTTCTCTAGTACTTCAGTTCTACCAGTTCCTCACCTGGTGCTGTTTCTTCACCCTGCAGGCTAAGTCCAACCTGCATGCTTAGGGCTGTCTTCATGATCCTCAAGAGCTGGCCGCAGTTAGAGGAGTGTTCTCCTGCAGTGTGTTAGGCTGTAAGCCTGAATTTGGGGTGGAAGCTGAAGGGCTCTTTGCTTTAAGTGTAAATTTCAGTGGCTCTTTGCTCTCAGACTTCTTGAGCCCTCAACCATAAGGAGATTGGGATATGGGGAGAGCTGGGCAGCTGGGAAGGACTCTGTCGACTATTGTGCGGGCATCAGCCACACACACTAATGAGAAAACCAGTTATAATCCCAGGAGGCTTACGTCCTCTGTAGGGCAGTCCACGCTCCCAGTGGAAATTTCTGGAGATACACGGGAAAAGGCTGCAGACCCCTGATTTACAGGGATATTCTTATTGGGACAATATTATAACCTTCGCTAGTGCTGGCAAATCTCACTTGAGCTGCCTCATTTCAGAGCAGCTGAGAAATAGTTGTATTCAAATCCAGCATACCATGGTACGTGGCACTGGGACCCCTCCAGTTACATGCCTGTTGGCAGCTGCCACCTATTAGTGTACGTGCCTCCTTGTCGTTCCTGTATGGCTCACCTGTCAGGTTGTGCCCTTGATCAAAGTTTGGAGACGGTGCATTGTGCTTCTGTTTCACCGCAATTGCTGTTTTCCAAGATGTGATTGTGCATGTCCTACAGTGAATTTACTGAAGCATGCCCACATCTCACGGGATGGTTAACTCCTGCGTTAGAACCGTGGAGCAACTTGTTGCAAACAGTTTTAAATCATAGTCTTAAAAGCTAAACAACCAAACTCATATTGCCCTAAAATCCTGCTTTATTTGAGTATAGCCTTTTGTGCAAGTTCAACAATTCAGCCATGTCTCTCTTCTCTGTCCCATTAGAAATAATAAATCAAGAGTGTCACCATATTCAAGGTGATCCCCGTTAAAGGAAGCTGCACAATAGCATTCCTGTGCTGTGTTGTTTCTTAGGACTGTGGTGCAGCTCTTGCTATCTTTGTTAATCTTGGAAATCACAAAGCTTTCTTTTTAGTGGCCTCTGAAGGAAACCAGTAAGAGACCTTCCCTTAAGATTTGGGGCAAACAAATCTTAACTGCTGTCTGTGTTTCCTGGCCCAGCTCTTCTCTCCCATACTGCCAAGTTCATCTGTGTTAACATCACCTCCCCTGTCTCCTGTGCCTGAGTTTTTTTGTTGGCAGTGTGGCCTTAATCTCATACAGCACGCACAGTAATGGGTGAGCTATCGGGTCATTGATTTGAACTGGGGATATGCTTCTTGTGACACGGTAACTAATGTGGAGAGGTGAGAACAGTCATTGATCCCAGGGAGTCCCGGAGAGTACTGACAGAGGTCAGAGATACAGCATGTCAAATTCTTTCTGCAGGATTTGCACAGTGATAAATTGATTTAAATACCTGCACAGCACAAGAGCATTCAGTTACATTAGATATTTTTGCAGACCTGTCTGCTGCCTTCTAAGAATAACAGAGAACAAAAGGGGAAGCAAGTTGGGCTGGAACAGGTTTGGGTTGCAGTAGAGTGAAACAGAAATAACTGTAATCCAGAGACTAAATAATAGGGTTGAAATTCAGTCTTCTGTCTGTTACCATTGCCCCTATTTTATTTCTGTAGAAAGCCTACGTCCTTCTGTGCCTCAGCTTACCACCACCCTTTCATAAATTGGTCTCTGTTTCTTAATAATGGACTTCATAATTTTTCTGTAAATATGAGTATTCAAGCAAAAATAATACTGTGGTTCTTGTGAAGCTAATTTGCAGTAGGCTGATGGGAAGTTGAAACTTTTTTTTTATTCTGATAATACTGGAAATTTGGATTGTGTGTCAAGTGTTGTAGAAAGCAAAGGTACTGTTCACACACTTGGGGCATATGCTGCATGTAAGCCAGCATCCTTTAATTGTCGGTGGGTCTGTTAATAAGCAAGTGTATCATTAGAAAACCTCTCTCTACAATAATGCGTGCTCCATATATATTTTTCCGGAGCTCAAGTAGCAGAGACAGATGGAAGTGAGGATAAGTTTCTGAGCAAGTCAGATGGAGAAGAAATAGTTCCCTGTCTCCTGACTTGATTGGTAAATACAGTTGAACTTGTTCAACTAACAGTATGAACTGTATAAGAAGGAAATAAATGGGGTGAAAAGCACCCTATGGATATAAAGCATTGCCTTATACCAGTGTCTTCTGTGCAGAGGACGGTGGTGAATTCCTCTCATGTTTTGAGGACTCCTCTACATTTTCATTGTCATTTCATGTCCCTGTTGATGGTGGGTTTAGTCCTTTTTGAACACTGCCTAATTCCAGTTTAGCATTGCTGTGTTCACAACGGCAAGCTTCGGCCAGGCATACTCTAGAAGGACTGTTGCAGGGCTGCGCTAAGAAACTTGCTTAATTCTTCTTGTGAAATGCTTGGATCCAGCTGGCTGGTGCCTTCAAGGCCTTTGTTTTTAGGAATATTAAATTTAACCGCAAATGAAAACAATAAAAAAGCCAAGAATGTTAGAGGAGAACTTGATGTTCTTTTTTCTCTCCCTGTCATTAGTTATTGGTTGTACAGTAAACACTGTCTTATCTAATATATCTATTCTTTTTGAGGATGCCATCTTCCTGCAAAGAAGTGCTATGTAATGCCTAGAGAATTAGAAGGAGATCCTGGAACGTGGGTTCAGTCACATGCTTTTCCACAGTTTCATTATGTGATCTAGACCATCCCGTTTGCATCCCTACATCTTTGTTTTGCAAGCTGTAAATGAAAGGAAATGCTATTAACTCTCTTTTGAGATTAATATGAGAAGCCCTTTAGGTCAACTCAGAATGACTGTCATAAGAATTTGGGGTTTGTTTGTTTCGTGTTTGGAGATCTGGCACGAATTTGTAGTAGCTATGATGACATCTGATTTACAGACCAAGTTACAATAGTCACACTGATGTCTGATCTGTCTTTACAGATAGAGTGTTCTTCAGCATAGCCCAGTGGATGACTTGTCCACAATCATGTAGTTGAACTAGAATGTATGTTTCCATTACTGGACTACACATATTTCTGACTGGGGTATGGAATGATAATCTCTCAGTATCTTTAAAACTCATTAATTAAAGATCCTCTCCCAGTGCCTTCTAAACTGGGAGAGGATCTTTTTCTAGTGAAAGAGATAGAGGGCAGGGACCCCTGTGAGCAAGCTTCTGAATGGTATCCTCTCCCCAGTAAACCTAGGCCTTGGGCTTCTGGTTCTGCACATGTGACCGTGTTGTGCCACAGTACTGGCATGCAGGAAACTTTCATTGCAGTAAAACATGTACCCAGGAACCAGCAGAGCAGAGGAGAAGTCTATCAGTGTTGAATTACATGCCAAAGTGTGTTTAAAGGGTATACTCTCATGTAATTTTGTATACAGGGCAGAAACTGGCAGGAAATTGCTGCCTGTCTCCATCTGACCTGTATTATTTTTAAGATATTGAAAACAATTAGAAATTAAGAGAAGTATATTTCCTAAAAAAATAAATTGCAAGAATCCATTTGTATAAAGTGTGTGGGGTGGGGTGGTTGTTTTAGGTTTTTTAACTCAAATCAATGAACAATGTAGAAAATGTAAAGTGACCACCTTGCGACAGAGCTACTTATGTGTGTGATGTTGCATAAGTACTGTGGTATTTCTGGCACCTGCACAGAAGTGGAAATAGTGTGTTTCCCTTACTGTTCATTAAATTGACCAAAAAAGTTCTGATGATCTTAACCAGACCAAACAGTACAAAATTCATGATGCTAATTTTCCTGCTATAGAATATAAATGTAATAACAAGATGATACCTGGCACCAGACTTACTGTTGGTTCCATAAAGCAGTCTTCCAGGAAGCAGAGTAAGGGATCCTTGACCACAGGAGGAGGAACGATCTGCCAGGTTACATTTATGACCTTTGTAAGAATAATTTTTTCTCAGAGGTGTATTGTAGAGGCCTTGACCGTCTCATCTGCAAGAGCTGAGGAGGAAACTAGCTTCATATTTACATGAGTCTGTGTGCCTGTTCTCTGGAGTCTGGGGTGAACCCTTGTACGGTCTGATGGAGAGTGCTAATAGACTAGGAAGCCTCTTAGCATGCCCCTTTTGTCTTGCTGTTTAATGACTGTTCTCAATGGCCTTGTAAAAAATAATTGTTACAGGAGACTCTGAAAACGGCAAGGAGGAGTTGCCTGTTGCCAGTGGGCTTTTTAGCTGCAGAATACCTTTAGGGCTGAGCTTTCTGAGGTCTTCATGCTAGTTGGATGTGGTCTGGAGGGCAGTTTCTCAGGAGAGTATTTGTGGGTGCAAACTGTTCTCCACTGCATTGAAGATCAGTTATGAGTGCCCAGTGATCTTGTCCAAAGCTGAAATGAAGACTGTATGCAACACCTACTGTAGTGCATGAAGTGCAAAGTAGAGAAGTCTTTCCATTTGCTTCGTAGGGCACTTAGATCCTTATTTTGGGGATGATGATTATCTGTAGAGATGATTAGTCTCCCTTCCTACCCACTGTAACACTGGGCTGACCTGATTGAAAGTAGTTTATTTGTTGTCTAGTAAAAAATTGTTACAGTCCTTGGTGGTTCCTTCTTGACCAGAGGAACATGAGGAACATGGAGATAAGTCAGGTGGGAAAAGGCAGAGTCCCCAAGGGTCCCTTTCACTTGCCGGTTCTCCGGTTCCTGTCCTCTTGGTAAGAAAGAGAACCAAACTATTCCAGTTCCTGCCTTCTAGACAGAGTTTATGTCTTTGAAAAGTGAGTATGTTTTGGCTTATGTAAGACTTTGACTGGGGAATCTTTGTTAAGCTCTGATTAGAGCAAAATACTCTCTGAGCAGCTGCCTGTCAGAGTTGTACAGGAGCTTGAGCAGCTTCATTCATAGCAGCTTCATACTAGTCTGTTCTAATCAAAATGATGGCTCAAGTGATGGAAAATCAATAGGGTTATTAATTTGTCTTTCAGAGCTTTTTCTGAACAGGTTCTCTTTGCATTAGCCTTCTTAAAAAGATAGATCGGAAGCAGGTGTTATTATGCCTAGGCTTCTTCTCTCAGGTTAATGAAAATTTAAAGTGTTTCCTCCCCCCCTGCCCTCCAACTGTTGACTCTCCCACCATGAAGTTGTCCAGGAAGGGCTCTTCTATTCTTGATTCAGAAGCTTCCTTACAAGGGTTTGGGACTGGGAGGAAGGAAAATTAGGGAGATATTTTGAAAGGGAAGGAGTTAGGGGATTGCTTTTGGTTGGAAGGGGAGAAGTGCATTGTTCTTGCTGCACTGATTGCTTTCTTCAGAAGTCTCAGCTGCGAAAAGGTGATTTGGGTACATGCCGGTGGATTTTTAATGCTGCTTTTTTTAAATTATTTTTGAAGATACTAGCCCATTCTGTTCCTGGCTTTCAGCTTTGTACTCTGAAAATATTTACACATTTCAAATTTCTTTTCACATGCTCTGCTGAGAAAAAGCAAGTGAAAAATCAAAGGAAACTATCAAATCTTAATAATGTTTTTCTTACTGGGGGGATAGGGTGAGACATAAAGTTGAAATGGTCTATTTGCACCTGAATTCACAGACCAATACCTGTGTTTTTCCCATTTGAAAAATAAGTCTGCCCTACATTTGTTGGAAGAGCCTCATAAGCAAGCAAAATTAACTAAAAATTTGTCATTCAAGCGCTGACTGGTAGGATAGCTTCCTGGGGGTAGGTATTTGTAAGATGAAGCAGTGGTGGACTTTTAAAGGCAAAATAGGGAAGCTGAGTACTCAGAAAGTTGCTTTGAGATGTACGCCGAATAGAAATGTAAGAGAAGATCTGTTCCCACTTCCCCTTGCCGTCCCCCTCATCCCTCCCAACCACTGCAGGAATCTCTTTTAGATTTAGAGACAAACAATTTTGAGATGAGTGTTCGTTCAAGATCCAACTTGCCTACACCTTTCCTTTTCACAGACACTTCCTTCCAAAAGGGACTGTCACAGTCCAAGACAACAAAAAGGAACTTTTAAGTCTGAAGCTCATGCGAACTCTTTAGACAAGCTTGTGTCTGTCTATACATCTGTTTCCCCCTTGGAAAATGTTGGTCTGTTGTTACAAGTGGCCATCTTCATGTTTCTGTACATGGGAAAACACAAATCCAAATGCTGTTATTGTTTCATTTTCTAACATTTTTTTTAAAAATGGAACTTTTGTTTAATATTAAACAAAAGATTATGCATGTTTTATTACTTAGTAATAAAATCAAGTCAATGAGTCAGTGAGTCTCTCTTATCATCTAATGACCTAATATTTGCAGTAGATACTGTGTCAATTTTCTGTTAAAATATTAAAAAAAAAAATCATTGGCTACCTTTTTGGGTAAAATGACAAACAAGTCTATTCTCATGTATACACAGGCTTCTCAAGAAAAGGTTTTTTTAAAATCTCTGGGTTATATCCAGAAGTGTTTAATAGGGAACATGAAATACTTGATCTCTCTGATTTCAAGTTTCATTGCTGGCCTTCTGCCAGTAACAGGGCTGGTGCAGAGCATGACTGAATGCCAAGCCTGGAATACAAACAAAGGAGGATCTGCTACAAGTCCTTGTTTCTTCTTGTTTGCTTTTATTATATCAAAGATTAGAAAGAGGAAAACATAGACGTTGTCTGGGTCAAGCTAAGCTGCAGCCCTGGGACAGAGCCCTTTCAAAATATTGTTGGGAAGCCTAAATATCCTCCAGATTGTTGCCTGGGTTGTTGGAGTCTGCTGTTGGATACCAGTCTTTGGCAAATCCACCAAAGCAGAATGCCGAGTTGTCTTGTTGGAGTGACCAGAGAAGATTCAAAATTGAAAGGTTGTGCTGTACGGAAAGGTATCTCTTGGCTTCAGTGTTTCTCTTTTCTTTCTGCCATTGCTCCATTTTCAAGTTCATTTCTATAGTAACTCATCTGCTATCAAAATTCTTAAACATAAACCCTTCACGTTCATCCAGAACTGTATTTCCAGTAGTGGAGCCATTCTGTGCCATGGGAAGAGTGCTGCTACTTAGGCTACATCGAGTTTTCCAATCTGTTAAGTGATCTTCACAGTTATGTATTCAGTAAAACGGGATGCCTGAATGTGCAGCACTTCCTAGTAAAGAACCAAAGTTTATGAAATGTTTCACATCGGCTACCATAATTGTTCCTGCAAAGCTAACAACATTGATTTTTCTTATTCCAATTTCCTGTTGTGGGGAATTGGTGTGAAGGTTTGGGGGTTTTATTTATTTATTTCTTTATTTTAAGTAGTTTTCTGTGCATAGACATTGGAACTCTTTCTTTTGCATGTGCTGGTGATATACTGGTGTGGTAGACTGGGAAAGTGTTGGCAGAGTATGTGCCCAAGGGGAAGCTGGGTGATTTGCTTTGGAGATCCTGGTGCAACTTGATAGTTCTGTTTTTGAATGCAGAGTTAATCCTTTGTGATGGAAATCCAAGCAACACACAATACTGTGAGAAGAAATGCAGAGTTATAAGGACTTGAGTGCATTTTGATGCTCCTGTCCCCTGAACAGCTTCCGCAGTTAACCACTAGCTGTGTTCAAATAGAGATGCCCTACACAAATACATTGACCTTGTTCTGCATTGACAGACTCCTTTGCTTCAAGGGAGAGGTCGTTTTTGGATTCAGTTAAAATGAGAGATCTGTAGCCTGTCCCTAGATTAGCTCCATGAGACTCTTCAGGTCCCAGTCCTTTACTCAGATGATGCAGATCTTCACTGCCCTGCTGACAGTCTCTGAGTTTTGCCATTCCTATGCCCTCTGGCTGTCCAAGTACCTAAGCCTGTAAATGGAGAAGAGCTGGAGAATAGTACCTGAAATAGGTTTGATGCTGAGAAATTTCCTTGTATCATAAAAAAACCTCATGTTCAGGCTCCTGTGTGTGTGTGAACGGGCTGTCTCCTGACACTCAGTGCAGTTCTTGACATTACAGTAGTTGTTAGAGTGCTCCAGACTCTCAGTGGCTTCTGGAAAACAGCCCCCACCTCCTTCATCTCCATTGGTTGTTTCATGTTTGCCTTACAGAGCTTTTTGGAGGCTTCTTAAGGCAACAGGATGAGAAATCAGTGACTGGAAAGTCAGCTAAGATGCTCACTTCTGTTGACACATTGCCTGGTGTAGGATGGCCTTGGGATCGTGCCTTCATTCCTGTTAAACTTAGTTATGCTGTGTCAAGCTTACTGCTTGGATGATCTTTTAATACAGGTTAGAGCTATTATCATTATAAATAAAGCACTGTGAAGTTCCTTACAGAAAGCATAAAAAGGGAAGGCTCCCTGTGGAAATACTTAGAGTAACATGAGCCAAAGTAACAAGTGGAACACACACACCTAATCCAGGACAGTGAGGTGAGGATCAGGAAGATTTGGGAAGGTGCTAGGAGAGGGAAAAATCATTCCCTCCTTGGAGGGGAGTGAAGGGGATGGAGGCCACAGGCAGGGCGAGTGTATGTGTGAGGGGAAGGATTAGTGTGTACAGAGTAGGGGCTGGGCCAGGATGGAAGCATGGGGAGCTTGAATTCAAGGTGGAACCAGAGACTGGTCGAGGTGAAAGGGTCATCATCACAGTGTGAAAGGAAGAGCTAGTACACGCATCAGAAATGTTGCAGGACGTTTGCTGTCAGATCTCTGCTGATGTCTCTGCTGAGGTCATGTTTCGGAGCTGTGGCTTGTTCGGTCTGTTTACCATGCACACTTAACCCGCTGCCCAACCAGGGTATCAGCTGTCTGTAATGTGCTCATCCTCACGGTGTGCTCATGAAGATGCACACTGTGATAGCTCCCTATCTTTTAAGCTGAGGTACAGAGGGGCTAAAAGAGCTGTCGTCTTATGCTTTAGATATGTTGAGATACTACAGTACAGTTTCACGATCAGCAAGTTTAAGCTACTGCCCTAATCACTGGATCATCCTAGCTCCACAAGGTCTCTCTTAGCTGCTGTGCAAAAGGACATGTATGCATAGACGCATGTGGGTTATTTAAGATGCATTAGGTAACAAGTTACTCTATCTCTTAAAAAAAAAAATAATCTCTTCTGTATTTGAAGGCTGACTGCTCTGCATAAGACTCTGAAAGTACTGGGGGCAGGAGACTCATGAAAACTGTCCTCTGTATGTTCTGGGTATTAATTACTTGAAATGAACCCAGCTTCTGCTCCAGTGAGATGAAGAGGCTTTTTATCCAGGCTACACTGTGCAAAAGGGTCTGTCCCTTACTTTTCCCCAAGTGGCAGCAAGGTTGAGTGTATCTTCGGGGAATTCACTCTTTGTGTTCTGCAGGGATTATGAAATACGTCAGACACGCGTATTGCCACTGAAGGGTGCCTCATGCCCTGTGAGGGAAAGCTGCTTGTGTGCTGTGGGTGATGCAGTGGGTTCATTAAACCCCAGTGCTGGATCCTCTTAGCCTCAGAAGAACAATCCCCTTTTAGCAAGCCATCAGTTCAGGCTATGTAGTCAGCAGAAAGCAACAGTTTGCAAATGCTAGGAGGAGTCGGGGGAGGAAGTCTGCTTCTCCCCAGTCAGTGTCTGAAGCAAAATCACTTGCTGGGAACAGATGATGCCATTCTTTTCTCTCCAGCTCAGTATCTAGCAAAGCGCATCTCCTGAGGCCACCTCATCATATTCCTAAGTATCTTTTGGAGTATGTTTTGTTCTCTGAAGTAACCAACTTAAGGAAGTAGGACTTCATGGAAGTCCATTACTTGCAGGAGCATTTACCATGCATTTGCATGAATGGATTTAAAGAAGTGAGTGGAAACGTAAAGATGTCTTTGGGAAGTTGGGTAAAACAAAGGCAGATGATAACTTTGGAAATGTTTGTCTGATTTTTGGATAGGGTAAGGTGGATGCTTGTTTGTCCCATTGACTTTACGGGGCTAGGTTGAGGCAATGATGGAGGAACTCAACTTCTGTTCTGAGAAACAGAAGGAAGTTTTGCTGGGTTTGCAAGGACAATACCTGGCAGCTGTGTCTGGGTTTATGGCCAAGATGCAGTAGTGCAGTCATGACCTCAGGGAATGGGGAATGGAGTTCCCAAGATGAAGATCCATGAGAATGTTAACTTTGCTTTGTTCTTGTAGGCAGGAGAGGAGAGTATGAACTTAGAGAAGTAGCAAGATGCTTTCAAAACTCAATGAAGACACAGTGAAGCAGGAATCTCTTCAGCTCTGGCAAAAACATTTCCAGCCCTTATTGCCCAGCTCTTAACACTGTCTTCAGCCCAACTAGAGGACAGCAATAATAACAACATTAAAGAACACAGATGTAGTTCTGAGCTTAGCTCAGACAGTTGTGGTGTTCATGTGCAGTAATTGAATGCAAGGCTGACCCCAAGATAGCAGTGTGTCATCTTTCTTCTCCTAATTGCTTTTCTCAGCCCTGCTCACAGCTGTTACTGTGGCACTTTGCCACTGGCTGGCTCCCTTCTGAGTTGATGTGGTTGCAGTGCAGGTTTCACTGCTGATGGTGAGTCCACAGGAGAAATTTACCATCCTAAAACAGTTAGCTGTCACGTTCGTGTTTGTTTCAAACGTCAGTGTGTAGACTGTCCGGTGACTTCCTGAGTTGCCAATGTCCGTTTGCCTCCCCTTTAAGGGAAGCTGGACATTGAGGTTTTTAACGTTGTCTATTCTCTTCCCCATCTCATTATTTTCCACACTCTTCAGCCAACCTAATACCCTTTTTTTTTCTCTGTATTTGTTTTACAGGAGTATATTGATGCTCATCCAGAAACCATTATCCTGGACCCTCTTCCGGCTATTCGTACACTTCTGGACCGATCCAAGTCTTATGAGCTAATTCGGCAAATAGAGGCATACATGCAAGGTAGGCCAATACCTGCTCTCCCTGAAGGCTGTTATTGTGACTAGAGAAGGAAGCAGCTGGCTTCTGGAGACTGGATATGAGGTTTGAAGTAGTGGTTTTGGGCCCCTTGGTTCTGTCTCTCCATGGGAGCACAGAGTGAAGCATTCCTGTGTCACAGGATTGCCCTCTGGAATCCCGTGCTCTTCTTTTTCCATGTACACAAAGGAGGTTTGCATCTGGTTAAAAATACGATGTGGATTTAATGGGGAGCATATTTACTCCAGTGAGCGCTCCCAGAAATCTTCTGGAAAACATTGTCTTTTTGTGTGTGCTGGTAAATTGAAATGACTGTACAAACTTAGCAGCTTGTCGTAAGAATCCTGAGGCCTGAATTGGGGGGAGATTTATGGAAGAAGAAAAATTGGTTTTGGAAAGGACTGAAAGAAATTAAATAAGCACTGGAAGTCTATTGCACAAGTTAATTGCTAGGAGGAACATAAATGCAGTTCTGGTGTTGGCTAGTTACCTGCCACAGCCTTTAATTGGCATCATTTGAGTTGTATTCCCATGTTTAGAAGTCATGCCTTTTAAACCTGAATAATTCTAGTATCTTATAATTTTAACCATTGTAACTGTTGGGTTAAGTTAGTCTGTCATTTCCTTTCTACTTCTGTTACTCTCATGTTCTTGAAACATTTATTGGCTTTTGAGTTTAAATCTAGAGTAGCTCTTGAAGTAATTGTTTCATATGTTAGATGACTATACTTGGGTGAAATTGCATTGCTGAACTATATTCTAATGGGGCATTATTGGAATTACCATTGTGATGGTGTTATCGCTATCCTGATGGGCAGATAAGAAGCTCATGAATTTGTATTTTTATAACTGTGGATTTTTAGACGTACTATTTGCATCTGACCTGCCTGGCCCCATCGGCAGTGTCTTTATGTAAAATTAAGACTGATAATTTACAGCACTCTCCCTTGTCTTTTGGAATCTCTTTAGGAGAAAATGTTCAATTAGTTTAAAAGGATTTTGTTTTGGAGTGGTTATTGCTGTTTGTGAGTGGGAAAGAGGTGCTGAGGGAAACTTGTGCTCTGAGAAAGTGGTTGGGATTTTTTTTCTGGCAGCGGAGAGATTCAGTAGTTTTTTTTTTTCTTAAATTGCTATCGGTATTATTATTGTTATCTCTATGAGAACAATATGTTAGGGGGAGCATCCCGTTTTTGCAAGTAGCTTGTCTTGCGCATATTTTGTCCTCCTCTGGTCAAACTGATGAGAAAAAGGAATAAATGCTTAAGGAGGAAAAAGAAAAAAGTAGGTTTGTATTCAGTTAAAACTGACACTTTAAAGAGAAGCTGTTAATAAAGTTGAGGAATGAGCTAAGGAAAAGCTTCACCTGTTCTCACTGGCCGCTGCAGTGTTGGGTGACCGTATTTCCCCTGTGCCTGTCTCCCCCCATGCCCCCCCTACCCCCAATCTCATCTTCTTTCTGTCCCATCATCATAAATATCATGACCGAGACCTTGAACCAACTTTGTATTTAGCAGGGGAAATCTCAGGAGAGCTGAGTAATTGGCTAACTTCTCGTTCTGGCCTAAGTAGATCAGCGTCTGTATTCCCGTGCATAATGATCTGCCGTGAGAGAAAAGTTACATCCCTCTAGAAAGTGTTGTGGGTTTTTCCCCCCCTACTTGTTTTCACCTGCTAAATTGTGTTTTCTGCTTTGCAGCTGTTGTATCATATCCCAAGACCATGAGTACTTATACTCAAACAAGAAGCAGTACATCTGTGAATAGCATGAAGTCTTAGGAGCCACATCTTCTTTGTTCTGGAATTTCAAAATGGGAGTCACTACCAAGAAAATAATATCCTAGTCTTTAGCTGTAACTAGAGACAACAGTTTATCACAGGATACAAAATTGATGTGATGGGTTAAGTTCAGTGCAAGGGATTATCTCTTCCAAAGGAATGCCATAAACTCTGGAGGTTTGGCTATGTGTGTAAGGAGAAATCTTCTGCTGTTGAAAGTCTTTCAAAAGAAAACTCAGGGTTTGTTTACAGACCAGTTTTGGATTCAGGTGATCATTACCTCTATTTGAATTATGTTTTAAAGTAACCCAGGGAAAGCACTGGGTTGAACTTGAGGTTTCCATGTCCTAGACTGACACTGTAAACCACTCAGTCCTTGTGGAAATACAAGGTCCACAGATTTGCAGAATCACTGAGGTTGGAAGATACCTCTTGAGATCATATAGTCCAACTCCCTGCTCAAAGCAGGATCCTCTAGAGCAGGTTCCCCAGGTCCATGTCTGGTTGGGTTTTGTATATCTCCACAGATGGAGACTGCATGACCTGTCTGGGCAACCTGCTCCAGTATTCGCCTTGAACCTGGTGTGCTAGCATGCAACTAGCAGTTGCTGAGGTGACTTGCAGAGATTGTTATTTTCTTCAGTATAGATAGTAATATTTCCCTTGGAAGGAAGTGGGACTCTCTTCTGAAGACAAAAAAAAAAACAGTTTTAAGAGATATTTTAGCATTGATTTTAATGGATTCTTTTTTGGAAGCAATAGTCTGGCCAGGGCTGTGACTTCCTCTTTTTCCTGTTCTCTGTTATTTTGAGTGCAAGGTCCAAAAGAGCTAGTCATTCTGAAACCTTCACCTCTGAGTCTTTTTAAAAAAAGATTTGAAAAAATAAAGGTTGCATTCCCAACTTGTGTCTACATAGCTGGCAGGTCTATCTTGAAATAAATCACTGAATAGTTTTTTTGGTATAGCAGTTGAGTTCTCTCAGCAGCTGTATTGCTTTGTTTCCTTAACTGTGAAGAATTGCTTCTGATATAAAAGTGCTCTAGATTAGGGTCTGTGATGTTTGATGAAAGATTAGGAGCATTATTTAATGGAAATTTCATTTTTAGCAGGGTATTGTATGGTTGGAGCTCTGTCAGCCTTTTTTTAAGCTTTAGCGTCATGAAAAATAACTAAATTCTCTGATGCCGTGTTGAAAAGCTGTGATCCTACAGCCTCGGAATTCAAGATCTGACTTTTAAAATTATGTTTAAGATGGTAATCATTGTGACTAGGCATTAACTAACCTTTTTACATTACATTTTTAGTTTTAAGATTAAAAGCTTTTAAAATTCCCTACATATCTTACAAGTAATAATCTAAACTGAAGGACTTTAAACCAAAACTGAGGTAAACATGCTACTTGCTCGGTGCTCCACCTAGTTAGTGTTCCCATCTGCTACTCAGCTTCCTTTGCTGTCTCAAGTGACTTACAGGTTTCTTCGATAATGTTTGAACTTCAGATATTCCAGACCCTGGAGTTCATTTCTTTAACCACTTCCACCTGTTTTTTTTCCATGATTTTAAAATCTTCTTGTTCTTAGATTCTTAAATTTAACTCCAAATCTAAAATTTCTACAGAAACTAGTCTTCACGGGGTTCCCCTAGAAGAGAGAACTCCCCCATGAGCCAAGCTGCAACTCCTGAATTTCTCTCTCTCCTAATAGTCTTTTGAAGTACAGGAACTATTCCCTGGAGACACTCTAAACAGTATAAAACCCTTTAGCTGTGATATTTTCATCCCAGCATGTATTCAAAATCATTTATGTTTGATTGTTTACTATTATATGAGATGCTGTGTTGCTATGTGTGCTCATTGCTGATTTTGGGGGATATTACAGAACAGATCACGGCATCCTTCTCTTTTCCCTGGATTTCTTTTTATCAGATTCTGTCTTAGAAATACATGCAGCTGTTCAAGGAGTATCTTTTGTGACTAGGAGAGAGGCTCAGCATGATGTAACGGGTAAGGCTCAGGGTTTTCTGCTTGGCGCTGGTTCTGACTTGCTACGTGACTTTGGGCACAGCATGTCATCCCTGGGCATCTCTTTTTTTTCTTGACACTCATCTGCCTGTCTCTTCCCTTTAGATGCCACATTTTTCTGGGCAGGAACCTCTTTTCCAGATATACATACACATACTCTGTTACAGTGAGTCTCTGATGCCAAGCAATCTGTGTAGGTATTGCTTTAACAGAAATTGTAGATCTGTTGTTGAGTAGAAAACTGGGTATTCACAATTCAACACCAAAGCAGGTAGTCAGCTTTTTATTTTTTGGAAGTTATGGAGCATGTACATTGCTGGAGTGGTACATACTCAGAACTTCTCAAAATCAGGCCACCCAGTTAAAAGTGCCTGAAAATAGCTGTGTATATATAGGTCTGGGCATTCACCTTTTGAAACTGTGGCCTCTGCTCTCTGTGGCCTACTTTTCCTAGCAGTTTTGGTCAGAGGGGAGGGAGAAGAATAGTCACACAAGTCAACTTCAGGTACCTCTATCTTTATTTGAAGCTCCTTTTAAAATGAAAGGAAAAATCTGGTTTTAATTTAAAGGCTTTAAGTCACCCACCTGAGGCTCACTTGTTTATGTAGGGACATATCAGTAAAGCATCTAAGTTAGAGGGCTGATGTTAGCTACTGCAAATAACTGTGCCAGTTTTTGGATGCAAAAGTCTCCCTTGTTGATTGTAAGCTCCCTTTCCACCATGTCTCATTCAACAGATGTCTCATTACCTCGCTCCAACAGTGGTGCATGTTTACTCACTGCATTTTAACTTCTGTGTGAAAACTAGTGTACATGCATGGAGGGATGTAATTGGAATGGAATTAATATTCTCTGTGACTGGAAGCACTGTGTCCAACATGCATCAGCACACAGCAGTGTTGCACGTCATGATGCTCTGTACCCCGGCTGTCAGCACTTGTACCCCAGTCTCAGCCCTGCCCTGTCAAACTGGAAAGACTCTGGGACTTTTGACCCAGGGAGGTGTCACTTGACATGTTTCTCATAAAAGCTCATTCATTCATCTAGGAGGGGGTTGACAAAGGGACACGGATATGTTGGTGTTACGTTAAACTAGCCCTGGCTTTGAAATTTAAAGTAGACAGCTGCTTCCAAAGGACTAATCCTGTCCTGAGGGAGGTGACAGGAAAAGAAAGTGCTAAGCCCCAGAGGGAACCTGGAATCTCCTCTCTTGTACCATTGCTTGCTCTTAGTAAGGTAGTTTACAAAAGGATTTTCTAAGGTAAGAATGCTGAAAATTAGACATTTCATAAACAGAAAATATGAACAGACTCTCCTTTCCCTTCCTGCTTCTCCTCCCCCTTCCCAGGTTTTCATTATTTTGAACTGTCAGCTCTGTCCCAGCATAGGTAGGAGGAACCAGAGAGCTCGGGGTCCCTGTGGAAATAATGGGCACCGTCCCTGTTCTCCCAACCAGGAGTGGCATTCTGCTGGCCTGCTAAGATACATCAGCTTGGTGTTGTTCAAGCTTACTCTGCAGTCCAACAGACACAAAGCCCAGAGAATAATACAGAAAACATTTTTATCATTTTGTCTCACAGTGTGCCAGCCAGAACTCCTTGAACCAACAAACAGTCTTCAGCTTTGATCCTAGTAGTCTTGATGGTCACTGAGCTTTCAAAATAAGCCTGTCTGTAAAGTTCAGGTGTTATTTTTGGGTTCACTTAAGTTTAATCTTTGAACCTCGTGTGCTTTTGTGGCCAGATACGGGGAATGTGCATCCCACTTTTAGTCTCCTTTGCTTATCCGAATCTAAAAAGAGGCAAGGCTGAACCTTTTATCCATTTATTGCATAGCAGTGTCAAAAACTTTTGTTTTACTTCTACGTGCATCATTTCAAAGTATTTGTGTACTTGGTAAAGCTGAAAACGTGGAAAAGTTTATAGCAATTTAAGCAAGAGCTTCTATGACTTTTGTGTTTGGGGCTTGGGTGGATCTGAAGAATGACCAAATCTGCTTTTATGGGGTAAAGATGCAAGCCATGACTGCACTCCACTGTCATGGGGCTTTCCTAAGACATCTCCAGTTTTAAGAACAGAACATGGATTAATTCTTGAGGATTTTTGTCTCTCTAGAATTAGGAAAGGAGGAGCAGGGATTCTTCGTGTCATGAGGAAGTCATCACTGAATAAACCGGATGTTTTAAATTCCAGCACAGTTGTGTTTCAAGTTATTCTGATCCTCTTGAGCAGAAATTGCCTTGGCTGGCATCCAACAACAGAATATACTTTTCCCAAGTATCTGGGTGCTAGAAAAAGTAAGGAAGGGGCAATGAAAGATAAATTGCTCACAATATCAATGTAAAACTTAACTGGGAATACTTTGCACAACAAGTGGCTTTTTCCCTGGTATTTCTACTCATAAGATTAGAGGTCAAGAAATAAGTCTTGAAAGTAGGACCTTTCATCTGAATTGGAAACCAGGACTCAGCTGGTAGAACTCTATTCCAGTTCTGGCGTGATGTCTTCATGTCACTTTTGCTGCTGAAGAAGCGGTTTGTTTTTAAGATGTGTTACAGTAGTCTAGCGTGGACAAGAAAAGTAGCATCCCTTACATTCCCTCAGACAAGTATCTAGCCAACATGTGAGACCCCTGGTTAGATTCTAGTATCTCCTCATGAGGAGTCCAGCAGGACCTTAAGGCTTTATCAGGGTAGCATGGGGTCAGCCGATGATAACAGTACCTGAGAGATCCATGAAGAGGATGCTTTCCTTTACCAGCACCACTAACATCCAGTCTAAAAGCACTATCGGCTCCTGATTCACTTATCTGCTGACTTTGTGCAACTGTTACAATGTCTGAGTGTATCAGCAAAGAAAATCATGAAAGCTTGAATTCCTTTATGTTCCTTGATGTCAGTAGTTGGTTCTCTCTCATGAATTTTCCAAGTGGCTTTCTGAAGTTAGCGTGGAAGAGGCTGCAAGTGTAAAGGTTGATGAGAGGGACTTGAGATGATCTCAGTTTCTTGTATAGCTTATGATTGAGTGGAACCAAACCTCCATGGTCACTTGCTTGATAGTCTTCCTAGACAAGGTCATTTATTTGTCATCATCATTTGATACACTACACCACTAACATCTTGCTTTGCTTCCAGTTTGGGGTACCCTTCTTACAGTAGTGACTGGAAAGTGCTGATTTTTTTGTTTTTCTGATGTGTAAACACTGCATATGGGGTGGAAATAGAGAGATCCAAATGCATCCATAGGCTGGTATGGCTGTATGGAGACAGTCAGCTCTTCTGGAGTATCAGTAATCGCAGTTCAAGTCACTGTACTGCATTTGTGTAAAGGAAACAAAACTGATTCCATAGGATACAGCTTAGTTCCATGAAAACAGAAAGATGCTACGCTGCGAAGAAAGAGTGGTAGTACTGCAGGCATATGTTGCATGCTTTCATACTCTGTTTGATGGGCAAGATATACGTGGAGCGTGTTTCAGAACTTGTGGCATTTGTAGGGAAATATGCAACTTGTGTAGTTCTGTACACTGAGAGTGAACCACTGCTTGTTAAATTGGGTTAAAATAGTCTGAATAGTAGAAATTGTGTGTCCCCCCAAACAGCACTGCATGGCCATGTTGCTCCGGTTGCCTTCTGGCCTATTAGAGTTCTTTGAAGCTGTCAGCTAGAGATTGGATAGCTGGACACAAGTCAGCACATCAAAATAACTTTAAAAAAAATAAAATCACTCCTCAGAGGGCAGTTAAGTAAAATGAAGCATCAGAAAGTGCAAGACAGAGACCAAAGACAGAGAGAAAAATAAATTGCTTTTAATGTGGCAAGTCAAGCATCCCATACTAGTGGCATTCCAGGACATTTATTAATAAAACTCTGGAAAAGGCGGATGAACACAGGATGGCAAATTTTTCAGATAAGTCCAAATTGTTTAGTTTTTCTGGCCAAGGGGAGACAGCAATATCAGATGGGTCTACCGAAAGTCAGTGAAGAGTCAGCATGATGATAGATCCGTTTTATTGCAGTCTCTTGGGCCCATAAAGAAATAATATGGACAGCTCATGCATTGTTAACGTCTACATTGACTTACTGCTCAGGAAAGACCTCGGCGTCACAGTGGGTAGCTCACTGGAAACTTCTGCCCCCTCTGCCTCAGTAGTCAAAAGAGAACATGCCAACAGAACCAAACAAAAAAATTATGCTGGCCAAAAATAGCACTGAAGATACTGAGCATACAGTTACCGAAATAAAGCGCTTTCTTTCCCCCAAAGACTGTATTCAGTTCTGATTTCCTGAATTTAAAAATATGCATTAGAAATTAAAGTAATCCTGGAGAAAAGGGACATGGTCGGTCCCAAGAGGTGGCCACAGCAGGGGAGAGTGAGATCAGTCTGGGGTTAGCAGAGGTTGCCCCTGAGCAAACACAATATGAATAAATGGAGAAACATTTCCCTTTTTCTCTTTCTTACCGTGTCACAGTAGAGTTCCACTGAATATCTGTGCAGTTGCCATAAAATATCAACTAACATCATAAATGGACTAAAAAAGGTAGCAAACATTCACAGCTAGATTTAAAAGGTTTACAATCAATCACGTTTGGGGGTGTATGGTACTGACTGGTGGCTGTTAGAAAGAAACTCCATTCATGAACTCCTAACTCCATAACCTGGGATAGGTTGGGGAACAATACATATTCCCTTTCCTCTGTTTTGAAAACCACTGCCAAGTAGCAGAAATGGAGATGACAAGCTGTCAGCTGACCTGTGGTCTCATTTGGTTTGAGAATTCTGTGTTCGTTTCTGATCTCCCAGGAAGCAAGAATGCCTGAAACTGCAGTGATGATTTAAAGCATTTTCTAGTTCTATGTAACTTTTAAACCTGATATGAATATTAATCTTTTGGCACTTTTACCGTCTTGTGAATAAAGTCTTGGGATTTTATATTAATTATTATGAGCACTCCGCATGTTAAAAAGGAACTTCAAATACAGCCTGACATGTTAAAGCTGTTACTCTTCCAGAAATGTGGCCGGGTGATGTGATCATGACTGTTTTTCCTTTGATAGCTCTCTCCTCTGCCCACACAAGACCCTGTAGAGCGAGGCAAGGGGGTGTGCGTGAGAGGACAGAACTGTGGCATTGGGGGGCAGGGACTTAATGGTGCTGAACACCCTTGAAGAATTTTGTCTGTTAGCTCTTGTTGTACTAGAGGATCAAGGAGGTCATCCTCCAGATCACGCTGGTGCATTGTCTGAGACACGGTGTTACTTAGCACACTGGGACTTTTAAAACTTGCTGTTTCATTTCCTCTCTTGCTGCCTGGCAAAATCATGAGGAAGACTGACCGGTTGCAAAATTTATCTCCCATGTAAATATGAAAATGATCAAATGGAGAGAGTTTCACAGGTCTCACCTTCCTGTCCGCCCTAACAAGCCTGCTCTGTGACCAGAACAGCTGCAGCTTTCCCCCCTTGCTGCAGCTCAGCTGCCAGCTTCTTTAGTGTCTGCCAGGGCGAGGAGGGAAATGAGCACTCAGCTGTTACTGAGCACGTTAATAACTTTAGATGTGGCATCGGGATTCCTACACGAGGGGAGGGTTCATATTCCAGGTCCTTCTTAATCAGCTTGAGGATGCCATGGGGGTGTTTGCTCTGTCTCTGAGTGCCAGTGAGCAGCCAGCAGTGAAATTTATCCTGCAGAGACACAAAGTGTCCGTCTTGCAGACATCTACCCACCACACATCTTTACTGACAAAGGGTATATGAATATTCTGAATGAGATCCTTCTTTTGACCAAGGGACGATATACATACTGTGAAGGTGATGGAAGACGTTAACGTTCAGGAAGACCTTTGTCCTTTCTGATTTGTGTTTTATTAATGTTTGAAGGTCCACTAAGATCTTGGTCGTGTGGGAAAGTTCAACTTCACTGAAGCAATTTCTTCACTTAAAACTGAGAGCTTATTCTATCACACCAGCTTACTTAGTCGCTGGTGTGTTGACAAGATGCCCATCCAGGTAAGTAGTAGGGACACTGAATATGAACCCCATCCTGTGCTAAGTCCTGATTCGTATGTAATACAATTAATCTACATGCAGCATTGTGGGCAAGGCATAGGTTAATATGGCTCTAAGATTTTAGGATCTGTAATGCCAGTGCAGTTTCATTTCAGCCAAATTTGCAAGGATACTTACGTTTTTCTATTAATACAGTTTGACTTGCATTACCCGATGTTTCCCAAGAAATGCAGCGCCTAGAGCCTCAGGGCCAGGAACCAGGCATTTTTGATCTCTGTTGCTGAGATTCAGGGCCTTGATGACAGCTCTGCTTACTTTTTTAATCTCTAAAATGACAGCCAAACTTCCCTGCTTCACCAGGGAACCTTTTGAGGGTTACTCAGCACTTGGGAAGCCTGTGAGTGTGCTGTTTGAACACCGGGAGGAGAAGGGGTAAGTATGATAAGATTTTTGGTCTCTAGTCTAGTGTAGTGCTGGAACAAACTAATGGAGTAGTTATGAACCTCCTGTACTGGAGTTTTTAAGAATGGGTTAGATAGACAAACATCTGCCAGTGTTGGTGTTGGGAGCATTTCATCTTGCCGGAATGCAGTGGGACTGGAGTAGGTAACCTGGTAACCTTTCCAGACCAGTATTTTTCGGATGTTGATTGTTCTTCAGAATAAAAAACATCGGCTACTGACAGTTTGAGCCAGGGAGCTTAACAAAGTCATGCTGAAATGTTAGTAGATACCTGTCCTGTGCGGGGCCAGCACAGAGGGAGACCCGTAGCATAGATGCTTACTTGCGCTGGCATGAGAGCTAAGCAGTCCGAGTAGTCTTGGGCTCCCACTGGGGCAAAGTCTCTATGGGTCAGTGCAGCCAGACCTGAATATGCTGGGCTGTGCTCCCTTACAAAAAGCAGTATGTCTTAGCTGGACACAGTCACATTACTTTGGCTATATGACTTCCAGGCCGAAGCTGGCTTCATTCTGCTTTTTTGGGATGCTGAGAGAGGAGCTGTGGGCTGGCTGCACCTGTTCCTGTGGACGTGGCGTAGCAGGAGCAAGTATTTCTTCCCTGGTGGAGAAATCTGTGGAATGAGTTTGTCACTTGCTTCACGAGGGTGAGGCAGTTGAGTGATGCATTCCTGAATCAGCAGGCTCCTCTTGCCTTGCGGCGTTAGGCAACCGCACTTTAATTCTAAAGCTATAAATTGTATAATTTGCATACGATACTAGGCAGAGAAGCATAATGGGACAGATGCTAATTGCTGATTTGGGAATCCTCACAAGCATTTGCTAGGAGATAAACTGCAGTTACTTCAGTATTGGGCAATTAGTGTTGGTTTTCTAGATGGAGAGAAGTGTATCACACAACTGATTTCTTGTACTGTCTAATTTGCTGATGCTATTGTTGGTCTTGGGGACAGTGTTTTACTTCCTATTTAAGAAAATATTTTTAAAAAACCTGCTAGTTTTGGCAGCAAGGCAGATGCGGTTCAGGAGCGGTGCTTGCCACCAAGAAAGCTAGCCAGTTCAACTGCCCTTTCCTTGTATTTTTGCTGCAGGGAAATGAATTCTACCATAAATTCTCTGGCATTCCATAGATCTGTTCTAGGTTGTTGTGCAGCTACACGAGATTGCCGATGGATTTTTGTTTGGTTGATTTTTGCTGCCTTTGCAACCTGGAGTCTGTTATGAGTTTTGGGGGGTAAAATCTACACTGACATTTTATTGCAGCTATCACGAATTTTGACACTGAGTTTTCTAATCAGTTGTTAGGCTGCCAGTTAGTTAAACTGCTAAATCTTGAAATGTGTTTACATAGATAGCAGAAGTGCTTAGAGGAGTGCAGAGCTCTACATTTGCTAGGTTTTGAGTCATTCTGAGTGTTGTGTCTTCCAGCACTGCCCCACAATGTTTGTATGCCTTCTCATCTTAGGAGCTGTTTATGAAATACAGGCAATCCTGTAAGCATGATGCTTCCCCTCAAGGTCCTTTATTGTGGGAAAGTAAATGTCCTAGACACTAGAGCTGATTGTAATTGCTTTTGTTTTTCAGTATTTTGAAAGAAAATACTGTTAGAAGAGATCAGAAAATATCCATTTTATTTTCACTGAAGGAATGATCATTTATAATTAATCTAAAAGGGGTGGTGGAGGGAGTCAGCATTTTTGAGATTTCAGAATTTGGAAAAGAAGAAAAGGGAGGAAAATATCTTCCCTTTTCCTCCCCTTCCTATCCCACTCTTACTCCATAGCTTGCTGGCCCAGGAGTCCTTGGGAGAAAGGTGAGTTGTTCTTTTGGACACCTGTATGAGGTGAGAGTAAAGGAGCTTTGCTTTATGCTTCACTGAAAAGCATCTTGTTTCACACTTGTGATGACAGCGCTAGCCCTGTTGCAGGCAGTTTGGCTTGTCCATTTGTTTTGAACTTAACATTAAGGACTTACTATAGCTGTAAACTGGTTATATGCAAAAGTAAAACACAAACTGTGCTCACACTGGTCAGGGGCTGGAGTTATAGGAGAGTCCCATCTAGGAGGGTGTGAGGACTTGTCTGCATTAGGTGTGTTGCTTTTCCTTCCTTCCAGTGAATGACAGCTCTAGTGTGGATGCTCTTACACAACTTCCTGTGTGGGAGGAGGGATGAACTGTACCAGAAGAAAGCACCTTTATAGTCTGTATCACTATATCTGTGCAGGTTTTGGGGCAGGGTTACCATTATAGATGGTAATTGCAGCTCTGGCAGGACCTGCTTCATGGATACAGCTCTTCACAAGTGCACTTTGCAAGTGCACGCCTGTCCCGAGCCAAGATCATGCAACGCTTTGGCTCTTCCCTCTTGCCTTTCTCCTTATAGTGATTTTTTTCAAAGACACTGCTGTGAATTAGGACAAATCTTCTGTGAAACAGGCTGAAGATGTGTAACCAGTGTCATCATTTAAGTGGTCAGAGAAGCTTTTAAAATTGTTTATGTAACAGAAAAGCTGAAACAGTAGTGGTACCTGTGCCAAACACAGGCATACGTTGCTCTCTGGAGGCAGGTATGGGTAGAGGACCTTATGCGGTTGGTTTGTGAAGGTTTGTCTGCCTGGGACTGGCTTCATGCACCAGATGCAGCAGTAGTAGCCACGTAACCTATTGCTGAGGGAAAAGATAGGGAGTAGCTGAAACAGCTTCAACAAGTGGTACGTATGTGCCTGCTTCCCTCCCCCTGAACACAAAAAAGAGAGAGCATGGCAGAAAGACTGGTTACGCACACCAAACCCTCCTTTTTTTGTTCTTCCTACGAGGAAATTGGACTTTCTGTCTTAGTTCAGTATCCAGGCTTATCAACATATGCAGCATAGCCAGGCTTATCAAGTCCCGGCACACCTGTTGTAGGCACTTTATCATCCAGCCCATTCCAGAAACATGGGGTGAGCCAGTGAGAAGAGCAGTCAGGTTTCCCCTGTTCTCCTCGCCTTATTAGAAACATTTAGGTTGGAAAAGACCCTTAAAATCTTTTGACTCCAACCGTAAACCTAACAGTGCCAAGTCCATCACTAAACCATG
The DNA here is from genome assembly GCF_030936135.1 of Gavia stellata. NCBI lineage: Eukaryota > Metazoa > Chordata > Aves > Gaviiformes > Gaviidae > Gavia > Gavia stellata. The sequence goes on from NC_082600.1 coordinate 18,600,328, forward strand.
TCCCTAAGCGCCACATCTACATGTCTTTTTAAATACCTCCAGGGATGGTGACTCAACCTTTTCCCTGGGCAGCCTGTTCCAGTGCTTGATAACCCTTTCCGTGAAGAAGTTTTTCCTAATATCCAATCTGAACCTCCCCTGGTGCAACTTCAGGCCGTTTCCTCTCATCCTATTGGTTGTTACCTGGGAAAAGAGACTGACACCCACCTCATTACAACCTCCTTTTATGTAGTTGTAGAGAGTGATAAGGTCTCCCCTAAGCCTCCTCTTCTCCAGACTGAACAACCCCAGTTCCCTCAGCCGCTCCTCATCAGACTTGTGCTCCAGACCCCTCACCAGCTTCGTCGCCCTTCTCTGGACACGCTCCAGCACCTCAATGTCCTTCTTGTAGTGAGGGGCCCAAAACTGAACACAGTATTTGAGGTGCGGCCTCACCAGTGCCAAGTACAGGGTGACGATCGCTTCCCTACTCCTGCTGGCCACACTATTTCTGATACAGGCCAGCATGCTTTTGGCCACCTGGGCACACTGCTGGCTCATATTCAGCCGGCTGTCAATCAACACCCCCAGGTCCTTTTCTGCAGGGCAGCTTTCCAGCCACTCTTCCCCAAGCCTGTAGCGTTGCATGGGGTTGTTGTGACCCACGTGCAGGACCCGGCACTTGGCCTTGTTGAACCTCATACAATTGGCCTCAGCCCATCGATCCAGCCTGTCCAGGACCCTCTGTAGAGCCTTCCTACCCTCAAGCAGATCAACACTCCCTCCCAACTTGGTGTCGTCTGCAAACTTGCTGAGGGTGCGCTCAGTCACCTCATCCAGATCATCGGTAAAGATATTGATAAAGAACATTGATAGAGCTGGTCCCAAAAACTGAGCCCTGGAGAACACCACTTGTGACCAGTTGCCAACTGGATTTAACTCCGTTCACCACAACCCTTTGGGCCCGGCCATCCACCCAGTTTTTTACCCAGTGAAAAGTGCACCCATCCAAGCCATGAGCAGTCAGTTTCTCCAGGAGAACGCTGTGGGAAGTGGTGTCAAAAGCTTTACTAAAGTCTAGGTAGACTACATCCACAGACTTTCCCTCATCCGCTAAAAGAGTCACTTTGTCATAGGAGATCGGGTTAGTCAGGCAGGACCTGCCTTTCATAAACCCATGGTGACTGGGCCCGATAGCCTGGTTGTCCTGTACATGCCACGTGATGGCACTCAATATGATCTGCTCCATAATCTTCCCTGGCACCGAGGTCAGACTGACAGGCCTGTAGTTCCCCGGATCCTCCTTCTGGCCCTTCTTGTAGGTGGGTGTCACATTTGCTAACCTCCAGTCAACTGGGACCTCCCCAGTTAGCCAGGACTGCTGGTAGGTGATGGAAAGAGGCTTGGTGAGCACTTCCAGCAGCTCCCTCAGTACCCTTGGGTGGATCCCATCCAGCCCCATAGGCTTGTGGGTGTCTAAGTGGCATAGCAGTTTGCTAACCATTTCCCCTTGGATTGTGGGGGCTTTATTCTGCTCCCCATCTCTGTCTTCCAACTGGCAGGTGGCTCAAGAGCCTGGATACTTACACAGTTAATCCCTTCTAATTTCAAGTCCAAATTGATTCACAGTCAGGTTTACCCATGAAAAGAAGTACCATCTTCTTTTAACAACATGTATTTCTGTCTGCATTGGCCATTTCATCTTTTATTGGAACCCTGAACCTTGGCACAAAAAAACCCCAGCTAATACTGAGACAGAGCTGGGATTCAAAGCATAATAGGCATTTACTGGATGAGAATCACATCTAGACATGTACATGATTCTCTGAATATGGCAGTACTTGTCTTATCTTTCCTATTTATATCTTTGATTTCCCACAAGGATTTTATCTTAAAAAAAACCCCAAACAGTCATAGTTCTTTATCTAATCCTAAAATCACATTATTTTTTTTTCTTCTGTTTTAGGAATAGGAAAGAATGCTTTAACAAAATATATCTCGTAAATGTAAATACACCCAATTTCAGGTATATTTTTAACCATGTAAGTTAGTGAATTGCATCGGATCATTAGTGTTTGTTTCATTTCAATGAAAGTAAAAGCCTGCCTGGAACTGAAGAGTAAAACAAATGCATTTCATACTGAATTTAGTGTGTCTCGTCATATGCAGCTGGGTTTGATTAATTTTCCTTCTGCACTCTCATACAGTCTTTGTTTTTCATATTATTTTGTCCAAGAGAATTTCTTTTAATAACTTTCCATACTTGGTTAGCCTTTATAGGAAAATTCATTTTTCCTTTTGTAAAGGTAGATCCACATGCACTGAATGTTTGTTCAGGCTTATAGGGAAGTTTGTTTTCTTTGAAACCTAAACATAAGTAGGCTTCCTCTTCTTTTCTTTTTTGGCTTTAAAAAACAACTGATTCTTTCAAAACGTTTTCTGGTTTGTGCTCTGGTGGTGTGATTTCCACCCCCACCCCACCCCCACTGTATATACCATGTACTGCAACTTCTAAAGACTAAGGTGTTGATGTGTGGTTTTAGTGGCTGTAGGGCACATACTATTAATCTAGGAACTGCACCATCATTATCTCCATTAGAGCAAGGGTATCATGTCAGCCAGGAAGGTACAGGGAGAGATTTGAAGTTGTGAAAGACAAACCTGTAGAAGAACTCCACTGTGTTGGGACTTGAAAGGCTTGATCCTGTTCCAAGCCTTTCCGATGGTGCCTGGGCAGGTACTAATCTCTCCACCCCCTTGTTTCTTCATTTCAGACCTCTGTCCTTCATCAGTCCGATTTGGTTTGAAACTTCTCCGAGGGAAACACTACCTCTTCTCATATATTTTGCACAGTGCTCAAAATATTCGCCTTCCAATGCCACTGTAATACAAACGATCCTACAATGTTAGGGGAAAATAGTAAGGCTTCCACGGTGTCCAAATAGCTTTTAATTCTAACTGTCTACAGAGGAGAAGCTTTGAAACAGCATTTAGTGAAAGCTGAATTCTGAGCTACAACCTGGTTTCTTTAAACATTCAGGTTTTGTCATTATTTTGAAGCCTGCAGTATCTGATGCTAAAAATACACTGTGCTGAGCTTCCCATGTGTAGGTAGTTACATAAATCTTGCCATAAATAATACTTGTTCACTCGATCATTGTAGAAATGTCTTGACATGCAGTTCATAAGGGATTTGCTCAGAGCAAACCAAAATTGAGTAGAAAAACACCAATTACAATGAGAGTTCCTAGACCTATTTAGATCCTGCTTTTATAGCATCGTTTCAATCATTTCATGGCTCAGTTTGTAATTTCTCCAATATCTAGGCAAATCTGAAGAGGGCTAAGGAGAATCTTCCTTAATTCTTCAATCAGCTGTGAAATGTGGAGGGTTGGTACTGCACCTCTACAGTTGCACGTCTTAAAGTTTAAGCTAAATATCTTAATAGTCTGTCATTGTGCTATGAGCATAGAGTTGAATGCTTCAGTCCTTTATGGTTTGGTTTTCAGAGCCATTTTGTAGAAATGCTTCAGACTATAAAACTTTAACACTGAGTGGTATCACAGTCCTGGTTGTTGTGTAGTTACTGGGAGAAGGTATCTTTTGTAACTGGGAGGGGAAAAAAGTGTAGATTAAGTGTTGGTGTGTGAGGCAGAATTGTTCAGGCTGGCAAGACCTGTGCTGTAGTCAGTCTCCTGAATCCCGGTATCTTGACTAAAACAAAAAACCCCACCACAGTTGTCTTTCTGGACTGAAATATTCTCGTCACAGAAATGTCCAAGGGCATTTGAGCTTAAAAAAGAAACCAAAGAAAAGAAAAAAGTTTGGTGCTGAAGTGGGTGTTCTCTGGGTAGTGGGCAGTTATGAACAGTAGCTCCTAGGATATCACACACAACTTGCAGATAGCAGTATAGCAAAGCACAGATGCGAAGATTAGTGTAGGTGCAAGCTTGTACTAAGAAAACTGAAGTGAAGTAGTGAGATGGGAGCGAGTGGTGCGGCTGAGCTCTGAAAGGGTGTAAGTAGCAAGCATACACTAGAAAGTCTTACTGGGATCTCAGGATTGATTTAATTAGGAAACGAATGTTTTAGCTTAATTCTCAGAAATGAGCAATCCGTATTTGCATGAATCCCAGTTTTGCCTTAAGTTCTTCTGTCAAGTGATGAATGTCATCAGTGCTCAGCCCACCAGTCCCTCAGCTCAATCTATCGCCTTCATGTCTCTGAGTTTATTCCTGCACACCTTGCTTCAAGTTGAAAAATAGGATTGTAAAATCATTGTACCAGGAACTGCTGTGAATTCCGTTTCTGTAAAGAAACAAAACTGCACCTTGTTAGACCTATTACAAACAGCCAAACTCCCCAGAACCTAATTCAGGCCTTAAAATAAACCTTGAGAGTGAGGACAATTACAGTGCACAGAACAGCAAGGCAGGAATGCTCAGACAGCTCTGGAGGAGGGAGACCTGTCTCCCGTGAAGGGTGGTGGGGTTTTTGGTGCCCAGCTCCTTCTGTCCGTGGAAAGGCCAGCCTGCCTGCTCCCTGGGACTCCTGCAGGGCCGTCATTATGCTAGAGCACTGGAGCGGGAAGGAACATACATTGATTTTTAAGAAGCAGAAGGATTGCAGTGTTCATTTTAAAAGTATGCCGTTTTCTTTGTGGGTCCCAGATCTCATTTCTGTGCTACACATGAGGTTAAAATTGTGGTGCATAGCTCTGCTTTGAGTTACCCCTGGTCTGGGTGCAGTAGGGGTAGTTTGTTGTTTTACAAAAGGCAAATGGAAGATGAATTGAATTACTCAGGGCATCCTGGTTTACCTTCAGCACTTCTCATCCAGCTGATTTGATTCTAACTAACATTTGTGGGTCAGATCTGCGAGTTCGCCGCCTTTTGATGTGGAATGATGTTGCGGAAGAATTTTAGTTTTCTGACCTTTTGTTGTTCTTCTGTCGTTTCTCTGCCTTCCCTTTTTTATTCTGGCTACGTGATCTGTGAATGTAAGATTGAGCAGGGATCCTTTGCAGGAGGATACTCATCTGGTTCCCTTAAAAAAGAGGCAGGGAACATGAGTGAGGGAAGGCAGATTCAGAGGAATAGGAAATTCAGGCTGTGTAATGGGGTTGCATTAATAATCATGAGAATAAATTGCTAGTCCTAGCACTGTTTTTTGAAAGGGATATTGCAAAAGAAGTCAGTAATTAAAATTTAAGCAGTTTTGGGTTTTTGTGAAGCTATTTAAAACCTAATTATTCAAGAAATTATTTGATAGAACTTAATGCCAGTTATTACAAAGTAGTGAGAGAACAGATATTGTAATGTCAAAATTTTCCTGTTAGGGCACGACCATAGCAGTTAGACTTCTAGAAGAACAAACATTGAAAAAGATGAGGAGGAAAAAAAATCATCTGTTTTCTCTCTGTCCATATCAAATAACATGCTAAAAGAGGGTACTAAGACCAGATGAAGCAGGTTTTGATTGTTTATCCTCAGTTCCAGGTGTCACCAGTGCTGGAAGCAGCTCTTCTCATAACGCAGCTCTCTTCTCACCCTAGTGAGAAGAAAAACATGGTTAGAGAACATCTGCTCTAGTTCAGTGGATGCAGACATCAAAGAAGGTTATTTGTAAGAGAACCTGAGGCCACCTAATTCTAGGTTGTACACATGTACAAGACCAGAGCGTGAATTCCACTGGAGAATGCTCATTCTTAGAAAAAAAACAGACAAAATGTTCCAATATGTGAATGCAGATGCCTTACCTACATGCTAAATCCGGGTGCGGAGTTTGACAGACACTGTTTGTCTTCTAAGCGTCTGGACATGTGTGCACATTTCTCCCTTCCCATTTTATTAACTCTTAGTTGTGCCAGGGCCCCCACTGGGGAGGATTTCTGACCTGCTCAGTATTTGCCAGTTTAAAATATTACAAGTTCATTCCACAATGAGCTTGAATTGCTGGCAGTAGCCACTTTTCCCACCAAGCTGAGGAAAGAGAAGTGCAGTTTATGTTCTCTTTATAGAGAAAGCTTTCATTAAGACAAGTATACTGGTGGCAGCGGGATTGCTTCTCTAGGCTCTTGTGAACGCTGGCCACTTGGGCAACATCTACGTTACACACTATGGCTGTACGCACGTGAGGTATTCTAACTGAACATCCCCTGTGCCCCATCCCAGTGTGGCCCAAGGCTGTGCAGTTTCAGGGCACCATATAACTTTTTCAGTCAATGAGGAAATATGTTTATAGAAGGGTCAGGAGGATTGTAGCACAAACCTTGATGGACTGACAGTGTTTAACAAAATTCTAGAGTTGGTTTTAATTTACATCTTAACAGGAAGCTTAGGAAGTATCTGGAGTGAAAGTGGGGTCTCGGATCGAACCCATGCCTGAATTAAAGTACCTCCAAACCTAGCCACAGATTTGTGTTCAGGTCATCTGGGTTAAGACTATAATCCGAGTCAACTACACGATATGCATGTGTCCTTCCATACCAGCAGTAGATCTGTACTTACTTGGTAGAGCTGTATTATGCACAGGGTCTAATGCATAGTCTTGATTTTTAGTCATTCAGACAGTGATGTTTGTCTCACCATTGCAGAATACTTCCAGCAAGCAAGAACAGTGAGAAGAGAGACTATTTAGGCTTCAGATCCCGATGTCCCCTGAAGTAGCCAAAACCTAAAGCAGTGAGTTTTTTTCCCCATCCTCATCTCTTAACATCTCCAAAATTGTAGTGTCCCGTTCTTGTCTCTAGAGCCCTTCTCTATTCAGTTTGCCTCAAGCCAAGTAGATAAACTCAAGCGTTTTCTGTGACATAAGGGGTGCAAGAGGCCTGGTGGGACCCTGGCCACTTGTGTTCCTTCATCATCTTCTGCTTTCTCAGTGTTAAATTAAGGCCAGTGTCAGTGCTGGGCTTTGTTGACTGTTGACAGAAGAGGGATTATGGAAATTCAGTGCAGATTGTCATTCAAGCAATATAAAATATGTTTAATAAAAAGAGCCCCGGGGGAATCGAACGTGAAGAAATTTGCACGATGAAATACTTTTCTTATACTCGCTGTCCGCCCTAACTCACTCTCCTCTTTTCTGCTTCACCAGTTAATCTCCAAAAGTACTTGTGGGCTTTCAAGTTTGATCAGATTGCAAGGAGCAGCCTCTTGGAAGAAGGGATCAGAGGAAGATTAACACTGATGGAAACTTGGTGTTTACCATTTCAGTGGTGTGATTTAGCTTTCTGCTTTATACTGATTGTCATTAGGGTTAAATAAATGTCATGGCTTTTAAAAACAATTCAGAAGAGAGACACTGCTTTATAGTTTGAAACAAAACATATCTTTAGGGTTGGGCAACATATCCAGAGTTGAGATCGTATGGTAATTAAAATTAATGATAGTTTAATGTAATGATCCTTATCTTGTAGGAAGACTTGTTTGCACAAAATGAAGTATTACATATGCTAAAGTCAGAGTTTGATGTAGGGGAGGAAAAGTTCGTGGACTGGCAATATGTCACCAAATGTAGTTCAAATAAACCAGACTGTATATTTGTCTTTTAATTAAGCTTAATATATGTGTCTGTGAAGAGTTGCAGCTAAACTTTGGTAGGCTGAGTTGACCAGAGAACTGCTGTTCCTAAAATAGCATTTATTTGTTATTTTTTCCATTGCATTTACCATTTGAGACATCTCTAGCTGACGGCTGGATAAGCTAATATTGGGACGGGTCTGCCATTTGTCATAAGGCTTCCTGAAGTGTCTTTTGCCAGTGCTGACCTTTATGGTACAGGATGACGGTGCACTTACTGAAGGGTTTTCCATAATGGGAAAATGCCCATTGACCAAATTCTCACCATCATCCTGCGAACGACTGTCCTGAGAACCAACACCTCTGATGTAATTACTAATTCAAGTGACATTACTGAGATCAGAGACATCTGTTGCTTTGATTTTCAGTCTTTCACCATCCTGAAATAATATGCTTGGCTGTAACTGGCGAAGCCTAAAGCAGCAGTAGTCCTCTGTGTTGGCTGTGCAGAGCGTGCTGTGTGTCGTGTTGCTGGGGGCAGGTTATTTCTAAGTCATGGTTGCATGTAGCCATGAGCATTGCGTGATGCAGGAGAAACATACTTTTCTTGCAGGCTGTACCTTTTTCCCAGTAATGGGGTAGCTGTCATTGCCAGGCATGCGTTAGCTCGGAATCGTAACAGCCTCTGAATTCACAGCTCCTCTTCAAGGTAAAAGGAAGATGATGGGCTATGCAAAGGAGTTACGCAGATCTGCTTGCTTTCATGCTGCAGTGGACTAGGGATGCCTCTGTAACCAGCTGAGCACATCTCTGGGAGGGGGGAGAGCGAGAGCGTTGTATGGAGATTCTCTAGGATTCAAAACCAGCATCTGAGCAGCTTTCTGAGCTCTTCAAGCTGAGCCCCAAACCAGACACATCTACTGCTACAAAGCAAATAAAAAACCCAAAACAATCCAGCTACAAAATCTGATTCTTGATTTAAAGTTAACCTAAAGCTAAAGCTTATTTCCAGCTATATGTTATTGCCTGTGTTCTTCATTGGAAATGATGAGGAGAACATGTATATGGCATTTATGCAAGTGGGTTTTTTGCAGGGTGGGGGTGTATGTGGTGGGCAGTGGGGGGATGTTAAGCAAACTGATTCCCTGAAGGCATCACACTTGAACGTTGTTCCCTGCCTACCTCAATACTAGTCTTTGAAAATTTACGTCTAGACACAGTTGTGGATGAAAAGTCAGAGTCTGACCAGCACTACCAAATTCTGAGCTGGGCCTGCAGCACTTTTTTGGAGCAGGAATCTCCTCCTTCCTTTTGAACACAAGGGCGGAAGGATTTACAACCTGAGTTAACTGCCTAGGTATGACAGGATAGCTCTTTGATGATGGCCTCTGATTAGTTTTCTAAATCACACAAAAGGAATGTGGTATGTTTAACGCTCTGTAACTGCTTAAGTGCAGCTTCTCATCTTCATTATAACTCTGCTGAAATGCGTTCCCTTAAAGTGCTAACTTTTAAGTATTTCATGATCTTCTTAGAGAAGTTTCTAGTTCTTAATAACTAGGCTTGTTGGTTTAGTGCACTTTAATGTGAGAGGTAGGGACTTTATGTAGGAGAGATTGTGTTCAAAATCTGACCTGCATCTACGAGCACAGTATTCTCTTGCATTTCTCCAACTTCTTCCAACCAAATATCTCATTTTCTTTCAGAAAGTGGCTGTTCTAGCATTACAAAGGCTACATAATAACCTTGAAACACAACCTAAGTAGCCTGAAGTCCCAAAGCAAGCTTAGGAAAGTGTGGGGGGTTTTTTTCTCCAAGTCTTGTGCAATAAATAAAAGATCATCTGGTTGCCTGTGCTGCTAAGAGTCTCTACTAAAGACTCAGCATAAGTTTTTGCAGGCAAAGTCAAAGATTTTCTCACAAAAACTTGCACTGTGTTGCTGAAATGCTTCACTACAGCAGCCAGACTCTTTCTTTTCCATTCCCAGTACAGTAGTTTCACTGGCAAAGGATTTGATCGAACTGAAATGCAGAACTCAAAACTTCTTGAAGCAGCTGAGAGGGGAGCACAATGGAGGCCTGTGTGAATCAGGAGCAGCATGCTGATGATGAATGGGAACAGCAATGTGTTGTTTCTTCTGGTAAATATGAAAGTAGTAGGTGGTAAGCTTAAAAAAAAAAAAAAATTTTCGCTATCCTATACTGCATAGCTAAAAAAGGAAACTCAGTGCCACAGGATGTTGTGATTGCCAGTTTGTGTGGGTTTGAAAAAGCAATTAGATGGATGGCAGAAAAACCTACTGAGAATGGATAAACCCTTTACTTTCCTGAAGAAGTCCCTAAATGGCTGCTGCAATGGGGTATGACGTAAACAATGTCATTGTAAGCTTTCTGTGGTTTTACTAGTCTTCCCTAGATATCTGCCACTAGCCTTTGTCTCTGCTGATTTGTCCTGTTACAATCAGGCATCGTCCTGATGCTGGGAAAAAAACCCAAAAGCAAAACAAATGAGCAAGGGATACTGAAGATCTCCCTGGCAAAGACCAAGGAGGAAAGGAAGTGGGGAACCTAAAGGAAAAATAAAATACAGAGAAACAAAGTGAATACTAGGGAACAGTTTCCATGGGAGAGTGTGAACATGTACCCCATCACTACAAAAAAGCATCTGAGTTTCCATCCTTTGGAAACATCACAGGGCTCCGCAAACCTGGAATGCAAAGCACGAGCCTCATCCTGGGGAACAAAAACACCTTCCTGATCCTGGTTAGATTAATCTTTTTGGTCTCTCAGAGACACCACTCTTCTCTTGTGGACTAGGATAAGCCTAAGGGCATAAGGAAAACTAGAAACCCATAAGCTGGTTCATGTGGTGTGTTTAAGTCCCATCCCCTCTCGTTCCCCCTGTTGGTCATACTGTAGTCAGATGGGTATTGAAATAAAAAGCCATCTGACATCTTTCTAGTCTTCTCTGATGAGTATCTGGGATTAAATGCATGTGAAGTTATTTTAAAGATGTTGGTGCCGGTGCCTGCAGGTTGTACCTGTTGGCTGAGGTGGGATGCTGCCTGTGAGGACCCCACCTTGTGCTGAGGAGAGGCTTTTGAACCACTCCTGGGCTGTGTTCTCCTGAAGAAGTGGTCTGAAATTTGGCTGACTGCAGTTTGACCCTGGATTTTGGCAGCTTTATGTAAGGCAGAACATAATGACTAGACTCATGCTGCAGAACATAAGCGCTTTTGAAATGGGATGCAAAGGTTAAAAATAAAATGAAATTAAAATCCTTGGGTATTTTTTGAAGGAAGCTGAAGTAAAATGAGTACAGGGCTGTGCAGAAGTGATCATGACCTGTAATAAATGAAAATACTTTAAAAATCTCAAGTTGGTTCTTAGAAAGATACATTATTAAATGTGGGCTCTGAGACTTGTCTGGGGTTTCCTGCTTAGTAGGGTAAACAGAAAGGGGAGAGGAAAGGGTGGTAACTTCGTTCATACCTAATTCTCAAACTCTTGCAAGGGAAGAAACAGTAATTGCCCAGTTGGCAATGATGTGTTTGCAATGCTTCATTTTCCCCTGTGCTACATGAACATCTATCCTTCATACAGAAAATTAATTTCTTCTTGTCTGAGATAGCTCTTCCTCTATAAATACTTTGCGAGTCTATAAAAGTACACCAATATTACGGAAAATGACATGAGTGTATTGGCTAGCTGACAGGGATATATTTATGGAATATTCTCTTACTCGGGCAGACTGAAGAAGCAGGCATTGAGAACAGGTTATTAATTTCAGTAACAGACCAATAACCATTGCCAAAGTGAACATAATTACTGTTTCATGGTATACAGAGCAGGAGTCATCCTGCAGATTGAAAAGCAAATTCAAATAAGCATCTAGCTCAGCCTCATGGGGGAAGAATATGAACTGCACATAGTGTAGAAGTTACAGTTTCAAAAGATGCTGGGATATCATCTGTGTGCCCTGAGCGTGCCCTGGCTTAGACATGTCTTCTGCTTTGTTTTAGCCAGCAGAAGCCATGGCAGTGCCATCCTCCTCAGGATCTCACTTTCTTTGCCTTCTGTGGCCATGAGGTTGCGTTCATCTAGGAAGCAGCCTACCTCTGCTTTCCTTTGCAGTAGGATTCAGTCCTGACACCACAGGAGGATCAAGCACCTGGCTCCTCCAGCGAGGTGGTTGCTTTGGTTTCCCACAAGTTGTTCCGGTGGCACATCCACAGGCTAATTGCTGTACTGTCATGGAGAGCTTATGGTTGAAGCCAGTGTGAATGTCCCAAGTGTCCTGTCCTCTCCTGAACTGTGGGTGGGTGCTTGCCTTCTTCCCCAGCCTCACACCAGAAAAATGCAGGTGAATGATAAGGGCTTGTTGGCAAGGAAGGGGCCTTTCTGGTTTTGTGGTTTCCTCATCAGTCAGTCTTGGAGCTGATGGTTACACTCCAGCAGACTCACGGAAGGTAAGCCTGTGTCCTTGTGCCCCAAACAGGGATAATAGAAGGAAAAGAAAGAGTTTAGTTCTACAGGGTGCAGAAGTCCAGTAATGACTACAGTAAGTGCTCTGAACCAAGATCATGTCCTCAGTCTCTCATTTAGAAGGAGCAGCAGGGTATGAGTCCAGTTAAACTTTGTCTCCTCTTTGTTCATAACTGCCTGTTCCCACCTGGAAGCCCAAACTGTTGCTCTCAGAAGAACGAAGTACACAGGGTGCCTCCCTCCTCTGTGTATTGGTATGGAAGTGGTCTGCAAAATCAAGTAGCAGTAGTGACAGGTTTTTGCATGAGCAAGGTAGTCTTACTGCTGCGTGCTCTTTGCTGGTACCCCGTCGTCTTGGTTGTGGCTCCCTGGCACTTTCAAAAGCTGTGGTAGCCTAACCACTGTCAGGATCGCAGCCGTGTCCTTTGCAGCATTACCCAACGTTTTTTCACAAGAAACTTAGCATGTTCTCTGCTTCCCCTTTTTGTAAAGCACCAAATCTCCCGACAGTTTCCTGCCTTTGTACTCAGCTATACGCTGTGCAGACAATTCCTAAGGAACCTAAAGAGACTATCATTAAACACTTGACGGAGAAGCTTGAAATGTTGATGTTACTTGCCTGAAGACTGGAAAATATTGGCACCTGCTGTGTTTCTCTAGTTCTGAACACAGATTTCACACACACACACACACTTTCACAGTTCAACAGTACAATCAATTCCTCTTCCTGTGGAGACGTTGCAAGGAGTGCTCAGGGCATTTCCTCCTCTTGTTCTGCTAAAACTAAGGGTTTCCCAAGGAAAAGCGCATTGTCAGACTGACCCGTGGTACATTCCCGCCTGTTTTCAGGTCCTGTGTTGCCTCTGACTCCTGGTACATTTTTGGAGACAAAGTATCGCCCCTACTCTTGGAGTGAGAATCCCCTTCTGTAACTGGCAGCACGTTGTATTTTGGCACAGGATGAATGAGTTTCTGGAATTGCCTGTACAAGTCTTGTTATGTCTAACTACAGCATTTGGCTGCTATAGTTGGTGCATAAATGCGACTAATAGTCAGACTTACTGGAACAAAAGAAACGCTGGTACTGCCTGGGTTGGTGTCCCGGTAGGGTGCTAACGCGTCCTTGTTCGGCATACACAGCATTCCTTCCCAAATGCTTTCCCCTTCTTGCTGAGCTGAATTCAGCAGCACTGAGAAGCAGCAGCATCTTCCTCCACATTGCATCTCGGAGAGAAGCTGCTGAGGTCAGGTTTCGAAGTCTGTTCCCCGTGAGACAGAAGGTATATTGCTTCTGCTTTTTTAGCATAGTGTTGAATTTTACAGCACACTGTCCGCAGTGGCCTAATGCCTTCTGTTGCCCTTTTCTCTGGTAACATGAAGAAATTACTCAGAAAAGCTGTATGTACTCTGTTTTGCTGCTTAACACATGGTGCTCGGGTTTCTGCTAATGAATGGCACCAGTGCTGGCCTCGGGGAAGAGGAAGGAAAGCTAAAATGTTCTTGTCAGGGCAAATCCATGGTCTCAGAAGTCCTGTGTTTGCATAATCTCATCTTCTCCAAATACAAGTTCAAGTCAGGAAGAGCAGCCTCCCCGCCCCAGAGAACTGATGTGTTTGTACAGCACATGTCCTGCTCGTTCCTGAAGTGCTTTGAGGGCTGACATGAGAGGCTCTACAGAACCGAGCACATTTGGATACCTACGCGGTGCTGGTGGCACAGTTACAATTACATGAAATCATCTGTGGGCAAAAAGGCCAAAAAACCAATCTCTAGTAATCACAACAATGCAAGAACATAAAGTTAAAACCAAACAATGGACAAGCGTTTGAGCTTCCAGACACATGAGGAAATCTCATACAAAGCTTAAGTTATGTGTCTGTGTTATGTGTCTTTGCAAATCCTAATGTTTTTTAGGATCACGTTCTGCATTCTTGGAATAAACTAAAATGCTTATGCTCTATGTGCTCGTCATAGTTTTATAAACTTTTCCACTGTACTTTTTTACTTCAGTATTTGTTTCCTTTAAATGCCTCAACAAACATTGTTCAGCTGTTACACTGCGAGTGGCTCGTGACTTGGGACAGACCCAGGAACTGGTAAGTTCTTGGTTCAGATGGAGACAGGCACAAAAGATGAGGTTTTCTGCCCCTGTCTGCAGGCTGTCTCTTGGGAAGTCCTTCTAGGGTTTTGTCTCTTGGTTTCACTGTCTGTAAAATGGAGTGGTGATGAATACTGCCTTTGTAAAAAGGGAAAGATCTCCAAATGAGGAGTGCTGCAGGAGAGCTTGGGAGAATTGCTGGTACATCCTGAGCTAGAGCCTGCTCTTGAAACCCATCATTGCTTTGGTCAGTTCATTGAGGGTCTGCTTCAGGTTCCCTGGCAGTAAAATGAAACCCCCACTGGATAGCCCAGGGGTGCTGGAAGTATCTTTGATGCATGTGAAACTTTGTGTATTTGAAAAAGTTTGTATAAATGAAATGTACATCAGTGACAGAAGCCTAGATTGTCTATGAGCATTCTTTCATCTGCCTTTTAGCTAGTTGAAAAGTTTAATCGTAGTATTTACTCTGTAGTTTTTTTTAATTGTTGCAAATACAAGCAAATACATTCTTTTCATCTACATGGAAGCAGATTAGTGAAGTTTTGACTGAAAGACATGACCGCATGTCTCAGAAATCTACTAATTGCCCTTGAAGTATTTAGCTTTCCTGGACCTACAGAACGTACATTCCTCGTTTTGAAAATGCTGTGTTTATGAATGTCTTCTGTCGCCCTGACTTTGTTACAGCATTTTCAGTCTGTCAAAAAGAAAATGTGTACCCAGATTCCTGAAGTCTGGAAAAAGGTCATTAAATAGATCAGACGAAAAGGAAATAGCATGTCTACTAAATCAAAGATGTTTTATACAAATCATGATGGGTCATGCTGAGAGCTGTCTAGCTTGTTGAGCTTAGCAATGTTTCTCTCCTTGAAAATTAGCCAAGAATTTAGCTCTTTCCATAACTTTCTAATCCACCTACACAGCAGAGTTCAGATCCTACAACTGGTATGGTATGAAGCCAGCATTCTTCTGACTGGGTAGTCTTTAATGCTTCTTTGATTACAACATAATTAAGAATAGAGTTTAGCCTGTGATTTTACTTGTCCTGTTAGCAACTTTTAGATTCTTTTGTGCAAGACATATCGTACGTAGAGCATAGGATTTCGACATACCTTTGGCAGCATTGTCACCCACCAAAAAGTGGGTTGGAAGATAGTGAGCAGGTGCAAATGAAGTACTCCAAGTCTTTGCAGCTATTTGATTCTCAAAGAAGTGCATTTCCTGAAGACACAGGATGTTCCTTTTCCTTGGGGAGGGGATCTGGTGAAAACTGGGAATTTACACTGAACAGAAAGGGAACTTTCCTCTTCACTGATCAGATACTCTGAGCCGCAAAGTATGGTGGTGTTTTCTAATTGGATGTGTCTGTGTGGCTCAAGGCATCTTCCAGAGGGTCCATCTCTCAGCCACTGTCATGCGACCTGTCACTGGCTGTTGTGAAAGTGGAAACCCTTGTTATTTCATTACAAACTCATAGGGCTCCCAGCCCCCTTTGTGTTGAGTAGCTAAGGGGTGGGTATGATACCGTCTGGCCTTCTGGGGGTCTGCGTCCCCTGTATTTCTTGGCGTAGGTGCAGTACGTCTGGGGAGTTGTGGACAGTTGACCAGGAGTTTGAAGGGCTTCTTATGCAGCTCCCTGCACCACTCACAGAATCACAGAATGACAGGGGTTGGAAGGGACCTCTGGAGATCAACTCGTCCAACCCCCCACCAGAGCAGGTTCATCTAGAGCAGATTGCACAGGAATGCATCCAGGCGAGTTTTGAGTATCTCCAGAAAAGGAGACTCCACAACCTCTCTGGGCAGCTTGTTCCAGTGCTCCGCCACCCTCACAGTAAAGAAGTCCCTCCTCATGTGTAGATGGAACTTCCTATGACCAAGTTTGTGCCCGTTACCTCTTGTCCTGTCACTGGGCACCACTGAAAAAAGACTGGCCCCATCCTCCTGGCACCCACCCCTTAAGTGTTTATAAGCATTAATAAGATCCCCGCTCAGTCTTCTCCAGACTAAAAAGACCCAAGTCCCTCAGCCTTTCCTCATAAGAAAGATGTTCCAGTCCCCTAATCATCTTCGTAGCCCTTTGCTGTACCCTCTGCAGCAGCTCCCTGTCCTTCTTGAACCGGGGAGCCCAGAACTGGACACAGTACTCCAGATGCGGCCTCACCAGGGCAGAGCAGAGGGGGAGGATAACCTCCCTCGACCTGCTTGCCACACTCTTGATGTCCCCCAGGATGCCATTGGCCTTCTTGGCCCCAAGGGTGCATTGGTGGCTCATGGTCATCCTGTTGTCCCCCAGGACTCCCAGGTCCCTTTCCACAGAACTGCTTTCCAGCATGTCAGCCCCTAACCTGTACTGATCCATGAGGTTATTCCTCCCCAGGTGCAGTACCCTACACTTGCGCCCATTGTCTTAATGATCCAGTCTACAGCTACACTGTAGCTCAGTTTTCTTCAATTCCTTCATGATATTTGAGGATTCTTCCTCTTGAGGTATTACTTGCCTTTTTCCTATATACTTCATTGAGAAGACTAGTAAATATAAGACATTTCTTTACAACTTTCAATTTGTTAGCTAGGTTCATGAGGAGAGATGTAAAAAGGCTCTAGCTACCCAGGGAAAGGAAAAAAGTGAGTGTATAAGCTTGAATTTTGGCAAAGGGGGCTTGAGGAAGGACCTGGTTTTAGAAATGTCACAGAAGGAGCTTGTCCTTGAGAAAGCTTTTGACAAGATGGCAGGGTAGGTGGGAAGGGGAAGATCGGGGATGGCAACAGGGCTGTCATCAGTTAGAAGAGCAGGCGGGACTCCGGGGTGGACAAAAAGGACAACCAGCAATGTGTGAGAAGACCTGGGGGCAGTCCTTTAACTAAAGGACCCCCAGGATGAGAGGGCCTAGGCAGTGAATGTTTTGTTGCATTTGTAAAAGGGAGGGGATAAAGAAGAGATAAATGCAGAAGTGGTCTTTATGTGTGGAAAGCATAGCAATTTTTAGGGAAAGCACCTCCCATGCACCTTAAATCCTGACTAATTGGTTTTTAGGCATCACAGAGAGAGCTGTTATATCGAGTCTTAAATGGATAAACCAATGAAAAAAAAATGAAATACACCTCAGTACATTTGGTCCTTATGTCAACAGATGGGAACTATTTGCAGAGGCCGGTACAACTCCTCCAGCCCAATGCAGTACGAAGAGTTACACAGAAAAAAGATTCTCCTCACTGCATGAGTCCATACCAATCAGTTAGGCAAGAGCAGGAGGTGTAATCCAGGGCTAATATGTTGTTACAAGTAAAAGATTCAATTAGCAGCAGCAAGTCTGTGCTGAGGACCCGAAGATGAAACCAGAGACACACCTACAGTCAGGTGGACCAGGACAATGTTTGCACTCCCTTTTAAATGAGTAAAATTATAAGTTTATTTGGGAGCTAATCTTTGCCAAAGTGGAGAATATGATTCAGGAGACTATTTGTCCTGGCCAGTGTTACTAGATATAAACTGAGAAAATCAGCCGCAAGCTCTCTGTCCTTCCTGGGCTTTCCTTCAGGGCGTTTCTGCACATGGACATCTCCTTCACCCTTGCTGTCGTGCTTCTTTGACAGGAGATGGTAGCAGGTTCATGAATTAGGAGTCAGTTTAGTAACTGAAGCCAGAAAATTATATTTATTTCTTTGTATATTCAGACTATACAGCTCAGCATTGTTCCCTGCAAGACAGGAATGCACATTTCAGGAAAACAGGAAGATTACTTTGCAGCAACAGTTCTTGTGAAGGTAACTGTCTGACAGCAAAGGGCAGTTCATTCCACCTAGCTAGAAGTTGCATGTGTATTCAGTACTAGTAGTCTATGTTTCCCTGCAATCAGTGGGCAGAGATAGGTATGTCCAGAAGTGATTAATCTTAAACTATTGAATGTATAAGGTAAATCACCGTCCAGATGTGCCCGTTTCCACTGACTATGCTGGGACACAGCTCGCATAGACAAGTTGGCTGGAGTTAGGTGAGATGAATTCCCCCTTCCGCCACGGTTATCCATTAGCACATGGTTTCTGGGAGCCCACAGCCACACTCCAGAGGCTGCTGTCGCGGGGCGCCCGGTGTTGCCACACATGGTGCTGCCATGTGTGCTGGCATGTCACTCAGGGACTCTGCTCTGGAGGAGCAGTTCTTCCCGCTGCCTTTTAATTGCCGTCTCCCTCCTGCCCAAGTGTTACTGGAGAGATCAAATGCTGGACTTGCTGCTTTGAAGCATTGAGGTTTCCAGGGAATAAGAGGCTTCTGGTTGCTGCTAGCTGCTTGACATGCCCAGCATCAAACCAGGGACTCAGGCATCGATTGCAGCAAAGGTGATGCCAAAGACCCAGCCTCACAGCGCAAGAGAAAATAGCAATAGAAACCACTTTGTTCTGGATACTGCTAGAGGGCTGCCGTCTTAGCAGATGACATCCCTAGAAATACCAAGCTTGGACACATGCCCCTTCCAATTCAGCCGCCGCTGCCTTTTCTTCACGGTGCTAGCCAGAATCCTGATGCACAGGATTTCCTCCTTGCAGTGCGTCAGCAGTGTGGAAATATTGTCAGCTCCCTAAAACAACACAGCTTTGGGGTAGCGGGTAAGGACTGCTGGTCCTTGCCTCCCAATAGCTTCTCACAGGTGTTGCACAGTGTTTTGATCATCTGGGATCCAGTGTGGGAATGCTGTTCCCTGCAATATCTACCCAGAGTGTTTTGCAGTTGTTTAGGAAAAAAAATACACAGGGCTGTCTGAAGACTTTTTAATGGAAGAAGCTAATCCAATGTAAACAAAGTGGTGTGTGTGCATTCCTTTGCTGTAGTTGTACTAACATAATTATAACAGAAAAACATACACCGACAAAGCTTTCCCACATAGATAGGTCTTTGCTTTTTTTCTTTCTGGTGTTTAAAATACACGTACCCTGTTTGTCTCAGAAGTTGTTTCTTCTCATTGGTTTCAGAGTGGGCCCTATCCACCCCACTGCGGAAAAATCATGAAATTGTGCCAGTCCCTGTAGTAGGCAACAGCCTTGGTTGGTGGGCTGTAGTTAAGCCATCGCAAAGAAGTGCAGAGCAGAGTCCTTCAGGGCCAGAACCAGTGTTTCACCGTTACATTTTTCCTAAGTGTTTCAGGATTGTCTACAGTCTTCTCTAAGATCTTCATTTGAAAATAGAAAGTGTTTTTTAGTAAAAAAACTTGTTCATTTGGTGTTGTTCCTTCCATACCACAAAGTGCAAGCTCTGAACAATGAGCAGTGTAGAAGGTAAAAGTCCCCCATGTGTTAGAGAAGTTTGCTAACCTGTGCAAAGACAGTGTTAAGGTAGGGTGTTACCTTCTTGTTTCCCACGTTACACGTAAACTTGGGACCGACGATTATTTGCATATTTTATTGAGATGATAGTTAAGTCTCTGCTTATGTCTCTCTACCCTTTTTCAAACATATATTTGTTTCAGGCGAAACAGTTCTTTCCACTGTTGCTATTGAAATACCATGTTCTTATGTTTCATCCCTGATGCAGTAAGAAATGCATTGCATAGTTGTGTTCTGGGAAGCTGCATTACATAATGAAACTCAAATGAAACCAATGGTCACCAAGTCTCTGGAAAATCCTTTTGGCCTCACAGCACAGAGGTGGACCCGCAACATAGCTGACTGGAGATGCTCAGCCACTGGGCTTGCTGTCAGCCCTGCTCAGCGGTGCAGCAGCAACAGTATGCCTCTTCTATTATTCAGTGTTATCCCAAGATCTTGCTGTGGTTTATAGATCTGCATGTAATCTCTTGCACTTCATTTTTTGTTCCCATACATGTGAGCTGGTAAAGTAATACAAGGCAGGTAGTTATTCATGTTTCCCCTGTCGTTGTTGGCGTGGTCTGAACAGGAGTGGAAAACCCTGTTCCTCCCTGGCTCGAGCTGGGGCACAGCTGCTGCAGGAGTCTTGCTGTACTATGGAGGCTTGATCTGGGCATCAGCTGATACTGTCAGAGCCCCTTCCAGCATGTCCCTGAGATGCCTCTCTACCTCGGAGGCAGTTTTGTCACTATTTTTCACTCCTTGTGGGCTGCTGCTTTGCTTCTGACCCAGCACGTATAGATTGGAAGTGGTATTTACTGAAAGCGTGGGACATGCATTGTGTAGTCTCTCCCAGGATTTAGCTTCTGAAAGCTCATTAAACGGATCTGGTTAAGGGCCATCAACCCTCTTAGATTAGAGCTATAAAGAGCTTCAGAAGACCCTACTCTTCTGGGTACTCTAATGTCTGCAAATGAACTCTGTCATGGACAAGAAAAAGCTGCCTGTGTCAAGTCAGTCATCATGCCCCCTGCCATAAATATACTCACTGGTGTTTATATTAGACAATGTACTCTGTAAGACACGGAGCGACTGACTCTTCAACTGAGCAGGAGTAACTCACCGCATGTAGAGTTACATGCAAATAAAATCAGTAAGGAGTTCAGCATTGGGCCTTCAAGGCTCACCTTAGATTCCTGGGTATGATTAGCATCCCGCTGCATGGAGCAAACTGGTGCTTTGCTGTGAATTTCTCATGTGCGTTAGTTGGTTGTGAGGAACCTTGGTGCTACATTACCTGTTAAAGCGTATGAGGGCCCTGGCGCTCACGCCTTTCCTTCAAGCTCCAACACATAGTGTGTAACAATATATTTGCATCAAATCTGGTGCTCCCTGGCCATTTTCAAGCTGTGTGTGTTTGTACAGGCAGGTGCAGACCACTGTCTGTTGCTCTCACCCACCATCTAGGCCAGGGGGATGCAAACCAGCATCCCCTCGGCTCCAGTCCTGGAGGTGTGTAGTTTGCAGATAGGAATTTAGCTTGGAAATTGTTTTGTACTAGTCTAAGTTGTTTCTTAGCTCGGCATGTGGGAGAGGAAACATGAAATAAGCTGCATTTGGACCATTAGATACCTTTTGTATTTCAAAGGAAGAAGTTGTATTTGGCTCTTGGTTCTAGGCCTCATTTATCATTCTGTGTACGAGGGTAGTCCATGTTGGTAAGACTACTAAAATCAGAGAGTTCTGCTGCTTCAGAATGGTAATTCTAATTATCATTCCTGTATCCAACATACATGGGTAAGCATGTGAAACACCAGATACTAATTACTGTTTAGAGACAGTTAGGTTGGCTTTAATCAGGGTTCAGGTATTCACACTGAACCTGACATTTGCATTTTAATATAGAGCAGACACACAGAGCATTGTCTCTCTTCTGGAAATGCCTTTGGGGTTTCACAGATATCAATACTTTCAATGCTAGGGTTCTGAGTAGAATATTATTGGGGGAAAAATGCAGATAAACTCTTCTTGGAGCTTGCCAAACAATCCCTTTCATTTTTTCCCTTGATGAGGAAAATGGCTTTCATTCTTCCTGTAACATTGGAAATACTCCAGCCTGTAAAATGATTCCCCAAGTTTTGGTACAGCGTCAGTGCTCTAAGGAATAAATGTTACCATTTCCACAAAAGCTGTTCTAGCAGGTTTTCTCCACCTTTCATCATTACTTATCAGAGGGTTTTGCCTAATATTCTTTACACAGTCTAAGAAGCACCAGAAGGTTTATTTCCTTCCCCTGGAAAGCTGGTCCATTTGCCTCCCTTTTTCTGTGGTCAGGCGTGCCAGAGTGCCTCCTTCAGAGCCTTTGCATGTGATGCTACTGAGAAACCTGAAAAACAGCAGAGGAGGATGAATTGTAGTTGGTAGATAGTCCAGTCTCTTGGGTAATCCTGTCGAACTGCAGGAAATAGGCTTTAGTTTTTGTGTACAGTAAGTGTATAAACATAGCCAAAATACTGCATTTTTCAAATGCCTAAAGTCATGTGTTTTAATAATTGAGGCAGGGAGTGGGGAGGAGTTGTGCTTGTTTTTTAAATCCAACTACAAAGCTTCCTGTCCCTTGCATTTGCAAGGTGGTGGTGACTGCTCTTACCTGCAGAAAAATGAGGCTGTTTGATAGTGAACGCACATGTCCCAGCCTTTACTCTGTCTGTTGAATGAGATCATCTTTCACCTCTTAACTTGTTACATTTCCGTGAGCTCGGTTTATCGGGCTGTGTCAATGAGCGTGTTTCACCACAGGTCTATTTTAACTGAAGGCATGTCTGTAGCTGTACTCCTCTACTGCCAAGTACCCATGAGGCTTACACCACGAATAAGCCGAATGCTTGTTTGCAAAATCTGCCTCTTTGAACCAGAGCACCCGAGAGATGACGTGAATTCCTTTCTTGGGAATCGGAAAGGACCATTCTGCTCGCTGAGGAAAGTGGGCATAAGATGAAAGTCTAGATCTAAAAGGTAAGGGAGGATCTTGTACAGACCGTAGCTTTGTGAAATGGTTCTCTGAAGAAGAGTTCAGCGGGGGGAAAAAACCCATCAGGTTGGCTTTACTTTGACGTTCACCTTTATTTCCTCGTTAACTTTTATCATTTCTCTCTAATCTAAGCTGAATTCATCATGTTCAAAAAACTTAATTAGCACTCCTAAATTGCATGGAAATGGCAAGCTCTTGAGAATTTTTTGAGTAGGTTTTGTTTATATTCAACTGTGAGATTTCCTCACTCGCTGCCCAGATGCTTCAAAATCACTACTTTATTAGAACTGAAGACTGTTGCTCTGCAGATGTTCCATTTAACATAGATATTCCGTGCACAATTCCTTGTATGTCAAGCTAGGGTAAGGTTAAAATCGTGCCCTCAAAGTTGAGTCTGCTCTGCCCTCTTGTGTCTCGGGAATGTGCTGCCAAATGGTCCCCAAATACAGCTGCTTTAACACGAGAACTGGAATTTTCCCCCCACAGACTTAAAAGAAAGATGCAAACACATGGATATTCAGTTATGGGTTGATTTTTCAGTGATGAGTACAGATCGACATACATTTGAATTAAAACTGTTCTGCCAATATTCCTCATGAACACACGTGTCTGAGGGGAAGGGAAAACAACTTGAGAGTATTTTTAATACAGTTCACAAGTGCTGGAATAAATCTGATTGAACAGTCTGTAAAGTTGTGGGGTTTATGAATAAGGTTGTGGGGTTTATGAAGCTTCAACTGAAAAATTACCTACTAAAGTAGGAGTGAGGAAGGGGTGCTTCCAGATTATAGAGACTGGGTTGCTGCAAATTTGTGGGTTGGCTTAGCTTGTCTGACTCCAACTTTTGACCTTAGCAGAAGTAACAGTCCAAAGCTATGATAAGTTTACAGTGATTAAAGGGATTCTGAAGGGCAAAAAAACCCAGTCATGTAGTGATTTAAATTAAGATAATTTCAAGATAAGGTTCAGCTGCATGTTAAAAAAAGAACCTGCCAACTTCTCTGTGTGGTTGCTTGTTTTTTTGGTTGAAAATGACCTTAGGATGCAGGGGTGAGCTGGAAGTTCAGATTTCCTCCCCCTATTGTATTAAGAGAAGGAGACATTGCCCTGGTTGTGCATCCTTTTTATCCCCCCAGGAGCAGAGTGGAGCAGTTCAAGCTGGTGGTAGCTACAGTGAAGCACAGTTTACTGAAAATGTGTTTAGTTTTAAAGGGGCTTAAGCATTTTCAAATCACAGAGCCAACTAGAAGTGGCTTTTCTCAACAAAGTAGGAAGTTTAGAGTTTGATACTGTCTCCTGTAAATGTTTCAGATAGCTTAAGGCTTAACATTTGCTCCATGACCTGAGCCAGTCCTGATTTTGGCACGGATGTTTTTCTCCTTATCTTAATGGGTGTTTACAGCAGAGACCACCACTTCTCAGGAGCAGCTTTGTCATTTCTCTGCATAGAGCATTGTGCGATACGGAGGTTGTGCACCCTGTTTCTTCAGAAATAATCCTGGCAGCCTTTCCAGCCACAGAGAGCAACTCAGGCATAAGCTGTGCTCTGTTTGTAATTGCTAAGCAGAATTAGGGGAACACACACTCATGTGCTTTGGGCCAAGTCTGTTGCACACCCAGAGGACTCCACGCCGCCTCTTGTGCTCCTTTGACAAACTGTGTCCTCCCTCCACCTGTTTCAGAAATTCACTTCTTTCACCTTTCCCTTCTCCTCAGCATGCCCCTCATTTGGTGCTCCTGTTACCTTCTGTATGTAAACAGAGAAGAAGATGCTGCTAACGAGACAGTACTGAGCCTGGTCAGAAAATAGGATATTCTTGAGTAAACACTCCTTTTGTTTTATGTTTTTCCAGTCTTTTTCCTGAAACCATCCTTAAACCAGCTTCATAAAGCTCCCCCTCACCAAGGGGAGGCAAAGCCTTCTCCCCACTTCGCAAATGGGAACGTAGAGATAGTACGTGTTTGGTGATTTAGTCATGGTCTTGTGGCAAGAGGTGCTGTGAATAAATACTTGTTCTTCAGCCTGTCTGCTCTGCTTCCTGTTCCCTAGATTAGGTAGTGAAGGATGGCGAATTACTAGGTAGGGAGACATGGTGAGAGTGTGAATCTGAAGTTTAATGGGCAGTGGCCTCCTCGGGGTTTTTTTTCCTAGCCACAGGTTTTGAGCTGTCCTCACAGAAAATCTCTGACCATGAACTCTGTTTTTAAACTCCATTTCTGAAGACAAAGAAATGCAATTTGCTGATCTATGAATGCAGAGCATTGGGTCTGCGATTTATTATTTGTTATCTTATTTCTCCAAAATCGTAAGGACCAAAGAAATCTGAATAGGAAATTATTTTATGGTTCACCTGTTCTTATGGTTTATTTTTTTCCCGCAGTGATCCACAGCTGCCCTCTGTGTCAGCACCTCTTACAGTGCAAGGACCACCCGCCCTTACTGAAGACCATCCAGGGACTGTCTTGTACAGCCCTGTCACAGTGGTTTCCATTTACTATCACATAAGATTTGGTTCAACTGGGAACAGACATGTATTACTCTTAGTTTTCCTATATCTATTTTGCCTACCTGCTGTATGGGAGTGTGTGTTTAGTGTTGGGTTTCTCATGCCTTCTTCCTTTTGCGGGTTTGGGTATTTTATAACTGTTTGGCAGTCTGTGTGCAGGCCACCAGTGGTGCACAGGCCCTGGGTAGACGAGCACTGCTCAATATCTTTTACTAAAGCAAGTCCCAAGCATAAAGATTGCCACCAATTCTCACTGCCAGAAAACTTTTTTTCCCCAGCCAGTATTTAGTCTGCATCTTCCCCATCTTCACATCCCACTGCTCCTGTTGTTATTGTTGAACTTCATTTGGAATAATCCCCTCCTTGGCACCAACTCCCTGGTTTGAGTACTCTTTCACCTCTCTGTTGTTGGTTAGCTGTGTTATTCATCCTGTAAACTGGCCTTCATCAGTCATGTTTTCCACCTTCATAATAACGTTGTTGCTCCATGGGAATGGAGCAGTGCTCTGACAAAGCTCACCCCAGACATGCCAGAGCTGACTGCCCTGACACTGTGGAGGGAGGTGATTGCTGCCTGTCACCCGCAACCTATTAGTGCCAGCTTCCCTGCTGTCTTCAGAGGTCCCACTGCAAATGCTCCCCCTGCGTTTGCAATGAATGTGATCCCAGCCGTGATCTCCATTTAAAGGTGATGGAGGGATAAAGTATAGGTAGCAGTGGGAGAACAGAAATGGCAGCTGAAAAAAAGACCGCTATAGAGAAGAAATGGGGATGGGGTGAGAAAAAGATGCAAAAGGTAAAAAAAGAGGAGAGAAGGAGCTCCCTATGAGATCAGATAATCTTGCAGAAAAGGAAGAATAATTTAAGGAAAACATAGAAAGCAGACACCACAAAGTTTGTGCCAAGGCATACAATAAAAATTAGGACAAAGACTGGGGAGGAACACAGTGACAGCATTTTGACTTTTAAATTTAATTATGATGTGTTGTTTCTAACAACAAAAATGGTACACATACTTTTGATACTTGTCTGAAGTGAGAGCTGAACCCTCTCCTGATCTGAATAGTCTTTCCTTGTTGCTGTTAAATTGGCAGTTCTGGACCTGACACGATCCACCTGGAGTCCTGGCTGTATTTCAAAGGCAGGTCTCTGAGAGACTGCTAGGCACTTGGAAAGAGAAATACCACTCTTTAAGTGTGCCCTATAAGAATGTACAGCCTTTTCTATCACAGCAGTCCTTTGACTTATGGAGAGATTTTTTTCTGCTGTTATCTTCGGTTCAGTAAAGTCTGCATGAAGATAGGGTTGATAATTATGGTTATCTGTTTATCGTGTGATTCAATGTATGTACCCAAAAGGAGAGAGGAAGTGCCTGAGTTTTGTTTTCGGTTCCCGAGTGGAAAGCATAGAAATTGCATTTGTAATAATGTCTTGGGAACGAAGGGCGCTTGTACATAGCGACGGATGGAAGATGAGGCAGTCTTTTCCAAACTTGCCTTTTTAGAAGTCGTCTCTTCCAGTCAGCAGCATCCCAATGCACAGCTGAGAGCTGAGTACCAATGGTAGGAGAGCGACAGTGTCGGCTCCTTGCGTGGGTTCAAGGTTGTATCAGCTCTGTGTCCTGACCCACATACAGAGTTACTTCTGCTAGCGGTGCATGGCTAATGCAGCTCAGAGCGAGGCATGCTGTAGCTGTGGCCTCATACTTTAATAGTTCTCAGACTGCTTTTATAGAAGTGCTTCATCCTCACTAGGGCTCTCTGATGCAAATGAGAATATTGCTTGGTTTTAGACTGGAGGGTTAGGCTGTAGTGTCAATACCAAGGGTCAGCAGTGGGGCCAGACTCATGTTGCCCATTCTGACCTCTAGACTGTTATGTTTATTTGTTTTTATATTTTTATTGTCCTTTTTGGCAATGGTTTCCCATGGTGACCTATCACTACTGGTTTTCGAAGAAGCAGTGACAATGGCCAAGGGTCCAGTGCCTTACCACCTCTCAGTAAGATCTTGCTAAAGCAGAAGGAGAGGGGAGGGTTCAATGTACCACTGGGTGTTCATTTGCACTTTGTGGATTGTATGGTGTAGTTCCATGCTGATATAAAACAGTATTGAGATTCACCCTCAGCCATTGAATTAGGTCTGTCCTGGACCTCAGTGCAGAGAAGGTGTGCTGAGACTGCTGTCACTCTGATAGCAGGAGCTTTGTGATGAGAGACAGCTTTAGCTTGTGTTTGCCACCTTGGGAAGGAGGAAAGGATCATCACTGGCAGCTGGAGGACTTTTTAAACCTACAGCTACCTTCAGAATTGCAGTGTGTGCAGTTATTCAGAGCAGCAGCTCTCTACCTGTAGGCCCTACTGAAATCTTGTGTTGAGCAAGGGTTTGTTTGTCCTCAGGTCTGGCTGTGAATTAATGGTCTGGTTTAGAGGCTTCAGTGGGCTAGAATTGCCTTCTTGGTGGAGAAAACGCCAGTGCTGTGCAAAGTCAGGAGGAGCATTTTGAGATGCTAAGAGTCTTCTCTGTTACTTCTTGTTGATCCAGGTGGTCTTTTCTAAGTACAAAGTCAAAGAAATTACTGTTTGCCCTTTCCTTCATCTCCCCATGCAAGTATCATGTAATCGGCAGGAGCGCTGAATCCTCTCTGTCTCCCATTCCTGTTTGCATGGGAGAGAAATGGAGGGAAGTGACATGGAACCATATGTTCCTCTGCATCTGCACTCTGAAGGCAAAGTTATTTGTAAGCCTTAAAAGCATATGGGTGGGAGACCTGCCGAGCCAAAGTTGTTCCCAAGTATCTGTAAACTAAATCTGATTCCTTAAATTCATCCAACTAAGGAACTTTCGCTCTGGCAAAGGCTTGTAAATATTACAGTACCTGTCACTTTTGGATGCCACTTTCTGTTTTCGTAGCAGCAAACTGAAAGCTTTGAAGTCTGGGATGTTTTGTTTAGCTTAGTAGAGGTTGACCTCAAAGCATCAGTCTTTCTGCTCCTTTTAGGTTGTATGAAAATAGTCTTTTCTTTTTGCAGAAAACTTCTTGTAGCAACATTGCTAATGGCTGGAGTTCTCAGATATTCTCGGAACATTGAAGCATGTATTGAGATATGTGTACCAAAATATAGAGCGTTTTGCCTCTCTGTTATTTTCAGTGATGCAGTTTTCTCTTCTGTGTGAGGGAATATGCATAAACATATACTTGCAAAGAAGTGAAAAGCATTAATCTAAACAATGCTTATAAAGTGGTTTCTGGATGCATGGCTCTTTCAGAGTACCTAGCTAGTTTTGCTGGGGTTTGAGTTTACATGTACTTGCCAATTTCTGCACCATCTGCGCAGCATAGCTTCCACCTATTCAGATTCTCTGTGCTCACTGGGATAGATGTGGATGGTAATAAAAGTCATGTTTTGCTTATTTTCAAGACAAGTTGATGACTTGAGTTTGACAGACACAGTTGCTCCCATCATCTGTGCTGGTCTTCAGTTGCTTCTTGGAGGAAGGTGTCACGCTGTTTCTCTTGAAATAAGTCTTAGAAGGAAGTTTTGGCAGACCCATTCTGAATTGCAGTTCAGTACTGCGCAGCTAACTTGAGTTATAACTCATTTGTGACTCCAAAGTTAACCTGGCCATAGCTAAAACTCCATGGAGGCAGTACTTTTAAGACTGTGCTCACTGAGGAGTTAAGTTGGATAGTTTCTTTTACTTGGATGATGTTCTTGCTTTGACTTTGTCAATGTGTGCACAGCTTTTGTCTGAAAGTCTTTGGGCCCGCTGACCTGTCCCAGAGCGGTGACTGAAGCCAAGGTTCTCTTTGCACTTGAAATTGCAACCCAGCCCTCTTGAGCAGAGGAGATTTATGCTCAAGTACTTTGAGTCCTACAGTGCTTTCCCCCTTCCCTGCTGCATTTCTAAAGGAATCAAAGTTCTACAGTGAACAGGACATGAACCTTAGAGCAATTCAACCTACTGAGTCACTAAGAGGGTTGGGTTTTGACTCCAGCCTTCCTGCAACCCCATATGAACAAGCACAACATCAGTAGAAACACCCTGGAGCAGACCTACTCTGTTAAATTTTACTGTGGTTTCCCATATTTTTTCTCTTTAACCAAAGTCCACTGAGCAGTCTTGCCAAGGTGTCTCAGTGTCTCAGAGGTGCTCTGACTGGCTTTACCAGACCAAATGAGCACTGCTTTCATGGCAGAGAGGTCCCAATGGACAGTGGGATGTATTACATGGCTGGCACCATGGCTGAAGTAAATCTACACTGGAATCTTCCGCCTGAGGGGCCCTACAGTAATGATGGCTTTGTGAGACTGCCTGCTCCAGCCATACTTCCTGACCATTCAGGTTTTTGTAAAATGCTTTAGAAAATTACGCTTGAAGGCATAATGTTAAAAGCTAAGATCCCAATTGCTTTTCACCTCAGTGGCTAAGTCTTGTGCATATTCCTAAGCAGGTGATCATTTTTGCTGCCTAACTGTGAAAATATGGGCTTTATATTTCCATTTAGATATCTGAAAATTGGGCCTTTCATCTTCTGAAATGTTTCCAGAAACCGAAATTCAGGCCTGGCTGATAATCTTTCCAGTGCTTTAATATCAACTGTTAAAGTAAAGCTGACTATGAAGAAGCAGTTAGTATGGAGAGAGCTGGTAGTGATGCAGCTGAGAAGCTAAACCCCCTCATCTCCATTTGAGTCTTTTTTTTTTGTCTTGCAGATGAGAGGATCTGTTCACCACCCTTTATGGAGCTGACAAGTGCCTGTGGAGAAGATACCTTGCAGCTTATAGAGAAGAATGGACTGGCATTCCCGTTCAGTATGTACATGGTCTTTTCCTTGGTGCTTCTAGTAGGTTCTAAGTATTGCATATGCACCCCCCAAGACGTAGCCAACACTGTAGGAGTATGGGTTTTATTGCCAAAGTGTCAGGCATGTTAAAACCTTCCTGAAAAAAGTGCTCTGAAGCAGTCTGCTTGGAATGTGGAGCAAAACACCTACCTATCAGCTTTTATTTTGTCTTTTATTGATGTTCCTGCCTTTAAACACCTCGCTACAGTAAACATGCGTTCCTGGGAAAGGCTAATAGCTCTAACAAAGTTAGCCTCTTGCCCTGAACTTGTGCAAGAAGTTTCTCCTGCCAGCTGCATTCATGACTTTTCCTGAGAAAATCACTGCCTTGCTGACTGTCCCCATTTTTTCACCCACCCCTCCCTTTCCCTGGTCCGGGCTACAATCTACAAAGGGTAGAAGAAAGCATGTAAAAAGTACCATAGATAGCAGGCTCCAAGGGCCCACAGCCTCAAACAGCTGCTATGGGATGTTTGTGCTTTGTAGGAAGCTTTGTAGGGGGGCTTGTGCTTTAATTTGTTCCTTTATTTGATTCCTTGCAGTTTAAAGTGAACAGAATTGTTTAGTTGGTGTTTGTTCCCTTGGTGCTTGCCTCATCTGTAAGGTTCAGAGGTAAAGTCACATGGAAAAAGCATGTTTTGCCCTCCCTGGCATC
The DNA here is from genome assembly GCF_030936135.1 of Gavia stellata. Taxonomy (NCBI): domain Eukaryota; kingdom Metazoa; phylum Chordata; class Aves; order Gaviiformes; family Gaviidae; genus Gavia; species Gavia stellata. The sequence goes on from NC_082600.1 coordinate 18,630,757, forward strand.
GCTGTCCCCAGTGAGGCAGGTCTCCTGAAGCTAGATTGTGAAGCAGTAATTTTTATGAATGGCTTTGACCCCCCTTCCTCACACATGCACATTGTGTTCTCAATACAGGCTAGCTACTGCTCAGTAGTCAGCAGCATAGCCCATATATTCAGAAGGCCTCAATCAACCCCTCTAAATGCTGATGAAATTAAAAAATAACATTGAAAATCAATATAACATGGTATTGTGGGAGTGCTTTTTCTGTCTCCTCTCTCTCTCTTTTTTTTTTTAAATAAAAAAATGCTCCTGCTCTCCAGAGCATGTGTCTATGAGACATCATATACTACTTTCCAAAATTCCGAGTTACCAACTTATTTTGGACTCTAGTGCAGGTCATCTGCCTTTCATAGCTGCCTGTCCTCTTGCCTGGCAATTTGACTCTTCCAACAACCCCCAAAGAAGTCTTGTCTTATCCACCCCCTCACTACTTGCAAGTTTTCATCTCCTCTGCTTAACATATAAATAACATCGGCTCTAGTCATCATGTAGGTCCCAGGGTCTCCAGCTCTTTCTCTGGTTTCATAATAGCAGGAGCATGTTGTTTCTTTCCTCTTACTGGTTTTAGGATGGAGGTGAGAACCAGGATATACAGAGCAGATAAGGAATATGAAGGAGAAGGAACAACTGCTGGGCTCTTTCTACTTTTTTTGTCCCCTATATGGTTGCCTGTGAAAAATACGTTGTATCTTAGTTTGGTTCAGCCTATTTGGTTTCCTGCTATTCCCCAGAAACAGGGAGGTAGGAAAAGAAGTTGGCTTCCACTGTGTCCCAGCTCCTGTGTTTTCAGAACAGTGGTGTTTTGCATTACCTGTAAATTAGCTCCAGCCTCTGGCAAAATCACACATTTGTGAAGATGCCCTCTGAGTAGGCAAGATGGCACTACCAGTACTGGTACTAACTTCTTAGCTGATGCTTTGCACCTCTGACCAGTCCTAATAATGACCTCTGCTTACACCTTAGTTACAGGGAGGAGTTGACAGAGTAGGGCTGGGAGCAAGCCAAGTTTTGCAGTGATTGAGGATACTGTTCAAGCAGAGACTATCTCTAGCATCTGGTACAGTCAATGCCTTTGTCTGGTGAACTGTAGTGTTTGCACGTGTGGGTGAGAGTGGATTTATAAGGGTTTTATGTGTACTCTTTCAGTGGTGCATTGTTTTTTCTTTTTTATTTACCCAGTTTGTAAAACCAGAGTGGCCCATGGAACCAACTCTCATGAGGTGAGTTAAAAAACTTTTGCAGTGTTATCCCCCTGCCTCCAGTCCTCCCGTGGTGGTTTGGCTGTTACTTTCTGATCCTGTAGTAAGCAGAACGAGGTCTATGCCCAACGACTTCCTTCCCCCACCTCTCCCTTGTGTTTAATTACACCATTATTTTTTCCAGATTTATCTGAAATAAAGTTAAATATAACTTTAACCTCTTGACATGGAAGTTCTTTCTAGCAGTTTCTAGCTTCTATCATCTAGTTGCTTCTAGCTGTTTGTAGGCTCTACTCAGCTCTGTCTGCAAGGAATCTCCTTCAGCCTCTCCTTTGGTGAGAGGTTACACTAAGTGATGTTTCTGCCCCACCACGTTTCTCTTACAACATGTATGTAGTACAGGTGAGATATGGTTTTGTGCTGCAGATGAAGCAGAAGTATGAGTGAAGGCCAGCTGGTTCCTGTCCTTGAGGGGAAGGGAATAGCAAATAGAAACAGTTTCTAGGCATGTTCAGTTGTACTAACATGGCTGGAGCTGTGGGAAGAACAGGGCTGGTAGAACTCTCTGCTTTCCCTCCTTCCCGTAAGGCAATTGCAATTAAAATGGTTGTGTATTCCTGGAAGGAGTGCATTCCCTATGAGCCTAGCTAACTCTAAATTTAGGCGAGCGGAGTCCTGTTTTAATTCTTTTCCATTTGTGCTTCCTGCCTTCCTGCTTACCACAGCTCAGTTTTGAGAATCCAGCCCTCGCTGCTGGCTCTCGTAACGCTTGGCTTCCTTGTTAACGACGTGGTCATCGGTCCAGGTTTCCCAGCTGCTCCTGAAACGTGCAGTATGTTGCTGCAGCATCTCATGAGAGCTGAAGGCCCTGAAGTAAAATGTAAATCTAGATGAGCAGAATGCCTACAGCTGAAATCTTGAATGACCAGCACTTCCTTTTGAAAATGCAGCTAGTTTTTTCATGCAGGCCTTAGCTTCGATCGTTTTACAAGCATGACAGACAGTCCTGTTAGTTTGCTGGAGCAGCTGCTGTAAATTTTGCTATCATTCCTGAGAACACTTAGGGACTGGGTTGTGAATTAATTTAAGGCTCCACCTTCCCTGTTAATTTTTCTGTGGCAGGTTCCTCTGCAACTGCAACCTGAAATGCATGAACTTCTTAGTGCTTGTTCAGTCAGACTTGGACTTCATTTCCCTGGTGAACTTTCTTTGCTGTTCTTTCATACAGTGCAGACATACCTCAGCCTCCTGCCAGAATTCCATTTTCTGAGCAAAAATGATACGAAAATACAGTTGTAGGCTGCACTTTATCACAGGAACTCATGACTAGAGCCTAGGAGGACTCCTGGAAAAAGGCCTAAAGTCTTGCGTCGTACTTCACATAGTTACAAGTAGTAGTCACTTTTGGAGTTGCTGTGTTTTCAGGAGTGATCCAGAAGTGTATTTATGATCAGAGAGGAACTGTCTTGTAATTGCTATTTTATGGTCAATAATCACAAGGGGAGCGTAGAATAAATGCTTACAGTACAGTCTGTCTAAAAGATGGAACAAAGGTCTAGAAGCGAGAAATTGTTGCCTGTTTTATTAATGACTCCTTCTTTGGATTTTGGTAAATTGCTTCATTTTCTGTAGAGATATTCCCACTGCAGAGCTGACACTGGAACTAGAACCCAGCCTGGCCAGAAACCTGCTTTTCTTCACAAGATGACTATTCAGAAAGTTCAAGTACTGGCTAACAGGGACAGCTGAAGGTGCAGGCTTGAATTTGGGTTTGGTGCCAGCCAAGGCTGGGCAGACTCTGCATTTTGCTGTGAAAACACAAGCTAGTTAATCCAAGGTGCTGTTAGTTAGTCTTCTTGCGATGTCCCACAGTTCCACATGGCCTCTGCAGTAGAAGTTGCATTGGCCACCTCAGCACTTGAACGCCACTTTGCCAGCACTGTTTGTTAGACTTGAACAGAGGTGGTGCCTGAAGGTTGTCCTTCCTGGCTGCCAGCAGGTCAGAACAGAACTGACCTTTGCTAGAGCTGCCTTGAGACATCACTGAGACCCATAACCTGAAGAAATGTGTCCAGAATGACTTTTTCTAAATGTTGAGCAGACAGGAATGAAAAGGCAGAGAATCACTGTGTTTTTTGAGACTGAATTCCTTAAGGACATTGTCAGTAAAAATTCTTCATGCCAAATGTTTTGTTTTGCCTTCAAAAGAGCTTTGCATTTATAATGAGGAATGCTGTTTGGAAATTATCATATAAAGTATTGTTCCCATGTTACTGCCAGACACAGCAGGTCTGTGCTAGATGACAAAGAGCTTGTGCACCCTGCACGCGAATTCTTGGAGCTGTATTCATGCATGCTAAATACCATGAGACATTGCAGTGAACCAGCATAACGCAACACCATGGGAGTTACATGGGTTGTGTGCTAGTCCGTGGGGCTGTTGGCACAGAGCTTTGCAGAGCAGCGGTTTCACATGGTTTCCAGTAGCCTGGGTCAGTTCTGTGCCAAGAAGATAAACTCACTGGCTTTCCACGCTTCTAAAATAGGATGATAAGTACCTGCTCATCTTATGAAAGAGTGGCTTGTGGGGATTAATTAACTAATATTTGCAGAGAGCACTTGAAGGATAGGAGCATCATAGTTTTTGCCAGTATGATATTGTAGATATTATAAAGTCAACAGTCTACACAGGAGGAGGAAGAGAGCAGCGTTTCTTGCCACCAGTGAGAGACAAAATGAGGTATGATGTTGTTGCTGTGAATCATCTTGATGGACTATTCTGCTGGTTAGAGTAGGTTTCTGGCACAGGTTATTACCACTCACAAATTCAGTCTGTGCTGTCAGATAGATAGCATCTGGTATAATAGAGACACAGTAAGAATATCAGCTGCAAGTAGGTATTGAATGCACACATTGACTTGAATTCAGAAAATGTTAATCTACTGAGTCATTGTTCATGCGTGCAGACAATTATGTGATCTAATGTGGTCTACCAGATAAGGAGGAATAAGGTCAAAAATGTGCTTAGACTTTTAACTATGAATACGTAATCACTACATTATTTACCATGGTTATGTTTTTGAACAACAAAACCTATTATATTTACTATTTTTATTACAGGAACAAACTAAGATGTTAGTAAGAATTCAGTCTGAAAGTACAGTGCACATCGAATGAGTAGCTGATCATATATAATATATGAGAGAGAGCACAAAGTGGTAAAGTTTCTTTGTAAAACCCTTCCAGTGACCCTGACTTCACTAAGATACAGCTAATCTCAGAAAGCACAAAAACTGACAGGAAGCGTATGGACAGAGAGAGCAAGCAGTATAACTCATCTGCACCATGCTGAGGCAGAAAGCTGTAATTTTATTCTGTATATTGCTGTGGAGTCACTGTGGGACCCACAGGAATTTTCTTAGCCTCTCTGGACTGTCTTACATCCCAAGTGAAACACTAGGCCCAAGGAGGCCAGTGAGAAAATATTAATAGGCATAAAAAAATACTTGTGTTTCAGAGCTTAGGAACTTTTCTGGCAAGTGTTGTGCATCCTGCACTGACTGAGGTAAGGCAGCAGGCTCAAGGCATGGATGGTTAGCTGTTGTGTTTGAGGCTTTTCAGAGCGGGAAGATGCTCTAACCAAAGCATCCCTGCCTGTGGGAGGGAGTTTTGCCCAAAGGAAGGGAAGGTAAAACGTATGTCAGGTTCTCTGGCCTTGAACAGTCCTTACTCGTATTGACCTGGCTGTCAGTGTGGCCTTCTGCCACCATGGATAACAAGACCCAGCATCACTGGAGTAATGAAGAGAGGTCAATATTCAGATAACTAGAGCATAGCTTTTTCAGGGCTTTGAGGATGGAGAGAAAACCTAAGTTTATACTCACTGCTGTGTAGGGGCACACTGGTATAAAGTAATTTCATCAGCCTGTGCCAAAATGATGCTTGCTGCCAGTTCTGCGTAGGAGCCATGGTAGCATCCATACTTGAACAACAAACCCGCAAAATGGGGCACCACGGTTATGATAATTTTATATGCATGTAAGCATGGTAGTGGAGGGATCGTTGGAAAGAACAGTGTAACATGTGCTGAAGATGCTGGCTCATCAGAGTACTTCTATGCACCTACCAGCATCTCTTCTGCTCTTTGAGGCAGCTGTTGTTCATCATCCAAGCCCCATAAATGCCTTCCTTTTTGGCATATTTGTTCCAGTCCCTTCAAGAGGACTATCCGTTTGGAGTAATGGGGTGAAACCAAGCCAAGAAAATCATTAGGCTGGCATTTGCTAGCAGTAAGAACTACTAGAGCCTGAAAAAAGTTCTCTGATGATGTGGGTTAAACCCTGGTGCTTAGGCCATTGCAACTGGACTGAACCAAACAACAGGAAAGAGAGCTGTGGGGAAGAGCTCATATGGTTAGTATGTAGAGCTGTTCCTTCTATTGTTCTCGTGATACATGCTTGTATTCAATACAAACTTTGTCATCTGTGTTGGTCAAGTGTTTTACCTTTTTGTTGTACCTGCAGTTGCAGTAGCTTCTCAACTGAAATTGCAAAGAGCTGAGAAGAAAATGTTGATTGAAAATGAAAGCTGCACTGCCAGTAGTGTTTGGAGAGTTGCGTGTCAGTGAAATGAGATGTGATGAAATAGGACTAGCTGCCGAGAAGGAATTCACAGGTGGTCAATATATATCCACCAGTAGATGTTCCCCCTCACTGCTAGTCAGGTGGTGGGTAAGCATGAAATTATTGAAAGATTTGTGTACAACTCTGTGTGTGTGTGTTTCCAGATGGCGATCATCTTCAACCAGGAGGGCCTGAAAGCTGTCCGCCCCCCTTGCGTCATTCAGAGCTTCATCAATCACAATGCCGTGCTGTATAAAGTCTTTGTGGTTGGGGAGTCCTACACAGTGGTGAAAAGACCATCTTTAAAGAACTTCTCTGCAGGAATCTCAGGTACATTGTGCTGATTTAAAAGGAAATGTCAGTTCTCGGAGCCTTGGCAGCAAACGGCTCAGAAGAAAAATATCTTTGAAAAGGCTGCTGAAGTGAAGGCAGCTGGTTCTTACATACCATGTTTCCTCTTCTGTATTATTTCAGTAGGAAGGGAGATAACTCATCTGCTCTGAAATACATACGAATGACATTCGTATAGTAAATATTTATGGAATGGTAACCTGAGTCTTACCTGTTAGAAACAGTGGTTTATGTCATATGGGAAGGGGGAGAGGGAGAGAAATTCTCTAATTTCACAGGAAGTTCATGTGCCATTTGTTCCGGAGTTTGTTTATAAATGTGCTTTGGAGAGAATTTCCTGAATTCCATCATTTCAGAACTTCCTCTCCCTATTTTTACCTTGATTATGTATGTGTGTTTAAATTAAAGATCATGTGTGCTCTCCCCTAAATGAGCTTCTCTGTTCATGTGAGGCCCAGTGCTGTAAACCTTGGTGGGAAGCGTCCTTTGGTTTGTAGATACTGGCTGTGTTGGCGGGAGGTAGGAATGGCTTTGTCAGTGAGGACAGTGATCCTCCTATATGTCACTAGACAGCAGCACTTTAAGAGTTTTCATTAAAGATTACTATAATTTTGTTTATGGAAAAAAAGCTGGTTTCCCAAGAACTTCATTCTGTGGGCCTTCAGAAGCAAGAAGGAATTAGCAGGGAATGGATGGGAGCATGATCTGCCTGCAACTGGACAAATCCAGGAGGTGGGGATGGGAGGGGAGAAGGTACCAAACTAAAGGAGATGAATTAACAAGTGCCAGTTTCTTGTTTCTCACCTTTACATTCTGCACACAAATATGTATTTTGTTAGTGTATGTGTAGCAGGAAAAAGTCCTTGTCTGTAGGTATATATGCCTGTATTTACATTTAGGTCTGCTCTATGTCCTGATCAAATTAAGTAGGCCAGAATCTGTGTTCATATAAACTATTAGGACAGTTGGTCCGTACTTTTGCTGGAAGAGAACGTCTCAAGGCATCTTTCTAAAAATGCCTTAGCTAATGTCTCATCCATTGGTGTAAGACTTGAAAGTTGTCTGGAAGCCTGCATAAAAATAAGTTTTGTGGGGAGATTGGGATAAGTGTCTGGCTTTCTTACCTTCCTCAAGAGAGTTTAAGGGGGACATGCTACAGGCACCTGACTAGGCAGATCTGACGATTAAGCAGATGTGGTGGCTGCGAGGCACTCCAGGAGCTGTCTGAAAGTACAGGGCCTTTCTAAATGGGAGGAGAGGCAAGAAGAGCATATGGTGGTGTTAGGCTGCGAGTGGATTTGGGTTTGCTTTTCACAGCTCGCCCATCTTTTATTGTATGTGGCCCCGTGGCTGCTCTTAAATGTCCACTCAAAGAGACCAGCACAGCAGAAATACTCCATTGCTGGTGCCACCCACGTGCTGAGACTTTGATCTGGGTGTTCCCATGTGGGTTGTCTGTACGATGCCATCAGTCTGCTGTGGTGGGAATCCCAAGGGGAGACTTGTTGGATTTCTCCCTGCCAGTGAAACCTCCAGCACAGAGGGAGCGGGGCAGGAGGTGCTGGTACAATGCTCCCCATGGTTTCCACTGTGGTACATTAGTGGCTTCTGTCACTTCAGGGTGTCCCCTGCATTTCTGTGGTGCCTCCAAAGGGAGGGCAGGTCCTGACCATGAAATTTACTGCTTTCCTCCGTGGTGACAGTGCCCTCCCCAGGTTCACAGGGATCTCAGTGTACCGTGGGTGCTACCGATCTACTGCCTGCAGTGAATGCAGCTTCTCCCTTCTATCACATGCCTTCCCATTGGAACTGCCACTTTGAGTATAACAAATTAGTAGAAATGAACTTCATTATCTTGCTGAACTTAGTTAATTGGCTCTGGTGAAGGAAAGGAAACTGTTTTCTATTAACCCTGTTCAGTTCTATGTATTTGTGGTCTGAGGTCCGACAACCGTGGGTGACCCGGCCGTGGGTCCCTGCCTGCGCAGGCAGCTAAGTACCAGGCAGGAGAGGCCGGTGAGTGGGGTAGGACTGCCTGGTAGCGATGAAGACTTAGATTGCTGGGGCTGCAGTGCCATCTACTGTTCCTTGCACTAATCCTTTGTAAATTCAAATTGGTAAAAATTTATTTACAACCTTCTTTTAATTCCAGACAGAGAATCAATATTTTTCAACAGCCACAATGTTTCAAAGCCAGAATCCTCATCTGTCTTAACAGCAGTAAGTACACTTGGTCTTTTTTCCTCTATCGCGGCTGGAAAACGATCTAGTCCTTTCTTACCAAAGCGTTAGTAGCTAGTGACTCGCCTTCACAAGTTGTCTGCTTCTGTGTTGCAGGCTGAGGTCTGTTTGGTACAACGAACCAGCATGACTGTGTGTCCCTCTGGTTTTCCTTACCGAGCTCCGGTGAGGAAGCACTGACGCAGCAGGCCTGTGCTGCTTGCCAGGCCTAAACTCCCCAGAGCTAATCTAGGCAAAGGGAAGAAGGAGGTTCTGAATGCAAATACCTGGCCTTTTCCTGTCCAGAGAGCTTAATAAGCATAAATCATCCTTCTAGGACTCAGTTCTGTGAGGAAGGACAAACGGTGAAAATTCAAGCGGAGAATTTGCGTTCGGCAGGGCCACAGAGGGCCTGTAGCTGTCTGCGGTGTGAGCACGCCTGAGCTGTGACCACGGGACCATTTCTGGGTGTCTTCCAAGTCCAGCAGTGCTAGCATGCTGCACAGTTTCATGCTTGTGTTACCAGTCCTTTTAATAAGCTTTGCGTGTATGAATCCTAACAAGTTCTCGGGCACTCGACTGCTGAGAAAGTCACTTTACAGGACTGGGTCCTTTCAATCTCTGAGTCTCCAGATTCTTTTCTGTTTCACAAGCTCTACTGGGGAGTAGTTTTGTAGCTGGCAATGATTAAATTTTGTGTGCAACACTGATGGGCATGCTAAAAATTAAAACTGTAATTGTGCTAGTCATAAATCCCTTTATGGCTAAATTTACTTTCAATCTTAGAGAGAGTATATGCTCCTGTGGTTTACCTGCCATCTCTCTCATACACATACATATTTCATACATGCTTCTGTAGGCATAACAGCATACTTCTGCTGCATAACCTGTTGTTTAAAAAGTGAGAAAAATTACATCTTCTAGTCATAAATAACCAGAGTTATTCATCCTAATAAATATTTGTAGAATAACATATACATGAAAACCCACATAAAAGATACCCCCTTTGAATTAGCCTGTGCCCTGAAGATGAAACTAACAGCAGGAGTCTCTCTTATCAGTCCTTTAACATAGGCCTTAATCTACATTGAAATAGCAGAATGTTAGCCAGAGTATTTGCAGCACAGGGTTAAACACACCAGCTTTATTTGTTTTTTTAAGATGTAGATCTAGTACTTAATGTAGTGAGTCTGATTCTCCATTCATTCCTGTAATGATATGTCTTTAGAGGAGCTGCACCAGTATGAAGAGAAAGAACTAGGTGCTTTAGAGCAGGTGAACTTCCAATATAGGTAGGATTCTGAATTATGAAAGCAGTTTCTCTTTGGTGTCTTTCTCTGTTTCATGCCACCGGTTCTCTGCAATTAGATTTGGTGGATATGCACCTGGAAACCTCTGAAAATTAATCTTTGCCAAAAAAAGACTGTTTCAGAGTCCCTTAGTAATGTGTCTTTTTCCACTATAGCTGGATAAAATCGAAGGAGTATTTGAGCGGCCAAATGACGACGTCATCCGGGAAATCTCTAAGGCGCTGCGGCAAGCTCTGGGAGTTTCCCTCTTTGGAATTGATATCATCATTAACAATCAGACTGGGCAGCATGCGGTCATTGATATAAATGCATTCCCAGGTGAGAAAGGCTTTTCCACTCATGCTTTGTGGAAACTCTGCAGTGCCTGCTTAGCGTGAAGTTTTACTGGTGGTTTCTCACAGCATTGCTTTCCAGCAGCCAAAATGTTCTGAGATCAGATACTGTTTAATCTGGGAAGGGCAGAACCCTAATCTAGATACGGAATATGCTACTGAAATATTAGCTTTTAGGAGATATGATCAAATTTTAGTGGCCAGCTGTAACATGGCTGTCATGCCCTTCCCTGCAAAGGGATGCCCAGGAACTGAAGCATGGGACTGTTTGCTGGGACCTGGCCTTTCTGGGCCTGTCCCTCATTATGAAAATGAAAAGAAGAATGATAAACTCTATTTTATGAAAGCGTTTTTAGATTTCTTTTTTTCCAGAATCTGTGCCATTAAAAGTGTTGAGGGGGTGGAAGCAGTGAACTGTTCCCTTGAAAATCTCTTCCTGTGCAAATTGATTCTCCATGAAAAGACATTTTGTGCACAAAAGCAACAACACCAGGAACCTGAAGAAGATGATAAATTTGTAGGTGCACAGAAGTTGCTGTAAAGGGTTAAATATCCTTGCAGCTTCTCATAAGTGGATCCTGGAATAAAACAGTAGAATAGAGCATGTGAAAACTAGTAAATTTGTCCTCCACTTTTTTTAGTGCAGCATGTCTTGGAAACGACTAAACAAGGTCCTTGACCACTGGAATTGTTAAAAGGAGTTGTAAGTGTGTATAATGGGAGGTAATAATGCTCTGTCACTCATGCTAAATTCAGTAGCCTAACACAGGAGAAGAATACATCATTTCATTTGATGCTGTTTTGCATGGGGTTTTTCTCTTTGAGAATCTCCTCTCATTACCTGAATAGTGAGGTTTGTTTCTAGAGACATACACAGGCTGTTACAGTTTGTTGAACCTGTCATTGAAGACTTTGAGTTTTCAATGTGGCTGAGGTATCTTTAGATCTAGAGATCTTGCCCTGAGCGCCCAGTCTTCTTAATCTTTCAATCCAGGGCCTCAGCCCCACTGCTGCCATGTAGTGCCTTGCCTGTCTGTCTCCACAGTGACTGACTTCCCCTTAAAACTCCAGCCCTGCTATTCTCAGGTCATTTTGCAGCTTGGTTCTACCATACGGTGTTGATGCAATCTGCAGACCTATGAAAACAATGTTCTGCCAAGAGCAGTGAAACAACCTAAATTGGGTGTCATATGGAGCCAAATCAGTTTTATGAATGGGATTATATTTCAGATGCTGGGTCTTGAAGTTAGGGATGCAGGACATTCCTTTGCAATCCTACGTCCTGCATTTTCATTTGGTGTTTTGGGGTTTTTGTTTTTTGAAGTATTGTTTTGGATTTGGTAATTTGCACAGACTGAAATTCCCCTTTTCTTGAAATGTTGAAAAGTCCAGATTGGGGAACATCTAGTGGCAACCTTAACTATTTAAAGAGGAGTAAAGTCTTCTTGTGGCAGAAGTTTGCAGAACTGCCTTAAGCCTCATGCTCTGCTGTAATTCTGCCCTAAGGCAATAGTTTTTGATATTCAGCCCAAGTCCTGTGTTTCAATCTGCACAGTAATTGATCTTTGAAAAGACATTGAATTAATAGAGTGTTTTAGTCCTTGCAAGAGGCTTGAGAGCATGGGGAAGCTTCTTGTGCACAGGTGTACATTGTGTCTCACACAGGATTTTTTTGGTGGTGAACTTGTGGGTACTGAAGGTAGCTACTGGCTTTATCACTATGGGATAGGTTGAAGACCAGTTGGAGAAAGTCTAGAGGGTACCAGGGACCAGACATATGGAAGAGAGAAGGTTGGGGATAGACAAAACTGCCTTCAAATTTGTAAAAGGTAACAGAACTGAGAGAGATGAGCTGCTCTCAAGGGCTGCTGAGGTCAGAGAAGAAGCAATGGGTAAAATACAACAGAAGAGAAGTTACATCTCAACACAGAATACTTTGTTGCCCCAAAGCATATTCAGCCCAGGCAGCTGCTTGTCCCTCCGAGGGCCAGTATGATTAAAGGCTGAGCAGCTTCAAGGGTGAGCTTCGTTGATGGAGCCAGTACCTTGCTAATGAGAAGTTCAAATTCAGCCCTGCTCAAAAGAGTCACTGATGGGCTACATCAGCAGGGGGATCTCACTGTTCCTGGCTCAGTGCAGTCCCACAAAAGGGCTTTCCCTTGCCTCCTCTTCCTCAAGTCATCCCGTCCTGCGAGGGTTGCAGTAGAGCCAAGCTCTACTGAGCCAAGTTAGACACTTCGGGGACCTGCTACATGATCTCTGCACCACTGCTTTGGGGAAGGGAAAGGAAGAGGTGCCCTTTAAGGAGCATTCACAGCCTCTTTCATGGAGCTCAAGCTGCGGCTTGGGGCCAGGCCTGACCAAAGCCTTGTCCAACTGCCCAGAGGCTTAGCTTCCTTGTGTGATGTCTTTTGTGTTTACCGGGCTTGAAGCTCATTTGAGCCTGCCACTTGATGGATGTCTTCTTGAGATTAGTTTAACGTCAGAATTGGGAGCAGTTGTACCTGTAGGAGGATGTCCTCTGTTACCTGCTCCGTTAGCATCAGCAACTCTTCGAAAAGATTTTAAAGATCGATGTCTAAAAGGCCTATTGTGTGTCCTGTTCTGTGGGAAACCACTGGGACTATATTTAGCCGTGGTTACCAGTGGAGATACTTAACTGTAGGCACAGTTGCGTAGCATGTGGGTTTTATGTTTGTCTGACCTCAGGTAACTCAGAGAAAAGGCTCCTCATAGACTGCTGTTGTGTGGCTGTGGCAGACCTCATCCAGCCTGAGCAGCAGCTTGTGCTCACGTTTTGCAGCCTGTCACCAGTACAGGTGAACTGCTGCTTCTTTGTGCGTATACATGGCAGCTGGAAGCATCAGATCTGGATGTGCACTTTGTGTAAATATGCTGCCGCAAATGCAGGACATGGGCTATCCATTTCTCTCTGCCCAAGGGAAGATGCAGAAAAGCAGAGAATGTGCCAGATCAGGGAGAGTCTCCTAAAAATCAGGCAGGTAGCATCTCTAATGCTAGCTTAAAAGTGCTCATAGGAATTTCTTGACACCACAAAGCTCAGGGGGACAGTACTTGTTTTCAGATGCATTGCTGGGTGGACATCCTTCCTATTTATGCTCAGCCAGAGGACTCTGGAGCCTCTTTTCAACATAGCAAAATTCCGGCCTTTTGCAGACAGGCATGTCCAAAATGGTTTCAGTGGGTAGTGCTAGGATAGCACCTGCTGGAGCACGATTCGTGCAACTTGTGCTTTGAGGTGTGCAAAACTTATATCCTCCCACTGATTCCTTGTGTGACATGAACCCCGAATTCATTGCCAGTAGTTTCTGAAGGTGTAATTTAATCTGCCCTTCTTGATTTTGTTGTCATCACAGTACACTGATGTCCCACAATTGCCTTTTTTGAGAGGCCTGCAGCAGCAGCCAATGAACAGAGCAAGGCAATGTCCACAGAGTTTGCAGCCTTCCCCAGGCACCCTGTGGCTCAAGAGTTGAGACACCCTGCTTCTCTTCCTCCCTTCCTTGTATTTCTTTTTTACAAGTGTGTGAAGTTTCTTCTGAGTGAGCAGGCAGAATTACTTGGGCCCTTCCACCCAGTGTGCAGAGGGCTTGCACAGAGGAAGCCTGCCTGATACGTACAGCTTCCTTACACTGTAACATCTGCTGATTTCAGGACTGAATAGCTGGCCATCTTATTCCCGTTAAATATTTAAAACAACTTCTTTGTGAATTTGCCAGGTGCCCTCAAACAAGGCTGGTTTGTTTTCAGTGAGCAGACATGAAACACTCTAGGGTACTATGGATCTCCTCTCTGAATATTAAAGCTGTTACTATGGAGATGGCTTATTCCCGGGGAGTTTGAAGCACTCTGAGTAGATTTGAAGGCTAATCCCATGGCTTTTACATAAGCAAGAAAGCGTAGCAAGCACCTCTATCAAAGAGGTGGAGATCTTGTTCTGGCTCCCATGGCCAGCTGTAAGAGTCCTAGTTTCCCCCTGCCAACCAATGGGTTATCGTGTGGGGAACTGGGAAACTTGACATTTTGAAATGGCCCATTTGTTTGGTGAATCTGTTTAAGGGCCTTTGAGAAAGGAAAACTGGGAGGTGTTTACTCACATTGCTAGTGTTTTGTGTGACCTGTTAAGTATCTAGGAGAATTGTGACCAAGTGCAATAAAATCCAGAGCAATGTAGCAGGCTAAATAAGAGTTAATTGGTAATGTATGGGTTATAAATATACCATAAAATCACCCCATTTATCTTAAGGTGAAATTACCCTCTTACCTTACGTTTTTCAGGAAGTCGAGTTTTTATTGCCTAAGGAAGTTGGCCTTTACAGGAGAATGGAGATTAAAATTTAATTATTTATGGATCTGAGGGACTCTTCTGCCCTGTGATCACTAAAAGTGTTTTAAAATGTGCATTTACTTTGTGGTCTCTGGTTCTGCTCATGTGCTGCTGTGTGAATGTGTGCTATTCACATGGGACTTTTGAACTGTTATTTATTGCTTCAGTCTCCTGTGTTAATACCAGGTCACCTTCAGTATACTTTTACAGACATTTTAAAACAATCAGCCTATCCCATTAAATACACTGAATGTCATGTGTCACCTCTAAATAATAAATCAAATTGGTAACAATTTTAGATAATGCAGTAGCAGTTAAGATCCATTTCAAGACACTGTACCGATATGTTGCATGTCTGGTTCAATTTTAAAATGAATGCAGTGATAAAACTGCGCCTGTGCCAGAGTGTTTAAAATAGAGCCAGAAGCTCTGTAAGCCTACTGCCACCCTTTGTGTCACCAAAAATGTCATGTCTCCTGGTATTTGAGCAACTGTTCTAACCAGGAAAGTTCTTGTTAAATTCTGCATTGTAAATTGTCTGGAATCGCTTACCAGAACATGCAGAAAGGCAGTTTCAGTACTGAAATGAAAGATTGATGTTTCTACCGAATACTGTATAATTGTTATATGTTTACTGTCCCTTGAGTGTTTTTTCAGACATTGCTCATAGCGGGGAACATGTTTTAAGTGCCAAGTTAGGTTAGATTAGACGAGCATCACATTGCTTCTTACACAGAGGGAAACTGCCTTTTCTGTAGGGTATAAAGCCAGCCTGGCTGTCCTCTGAGGTTTCCCTAAGGGTATTGCTGGGCAAATTCTAGAGAGGGTCCAGACCCTCAAGGAAACTGCATTAGAGCTACTTTCCATAGTAAACCTGGAAACAGGATGGAAAAGATCAATGTTATACCACAGAGTTTGTAACTTATGCAAAAACCTGGACTTGGCAACAAATGCTAGAATATACCTAAAATTATATATACACGTATATACTTGGGAGGAAAAAGAAACAGAAAATCTGAAAGGTGACAACTTTTCTTATTGAACAAAGCTATTTTTGTGGCAAGGGTCTCTGTTCCTCTTTATGCTAACGTGCTTGTGCAGTCACTCAAAATGACGTCATGGAAAAGAAGCCTTTTTTTTATCACTTAAGATGGCAAGGACAGCCCAAGAAATAAACTGGTAGAAGAAGCCTTTCAAAGAACTTGTGAAAATTACTTAATTGCCATTTTTTCTCTCCTTCATTTTTCCTCTTTTCAGGTTATGAGGGTGTTTCCGAATTTTTCACAGATCTCTTGAACCACATAGCTGCTGTCCTGCAGGGTCAGGCACCTGAGGTGACCCAGCTAAACCGCAGCAAGCTCCTGGCAGAGCAGACCAGCGGGATCATGGACGAGCGGATATGCTGCGCTAGCACAGGCTGTCTCAGCGTCATGGGAAAAGACTCCTCCTGGATTGTGGAAAGTGAGACCAACAGCTCTGTAAAACTGCAACACCAGAGACTAGGCTGCAACTCGGCAGTGTCCCCCAGCTTCCAGCAGCACTGCGTCGCTACGTTGGCAACAAAAGCTTCTTCTCAATAACTTGCCAATGCCATGGACTGAGAAAAAGCCACAGGGATACAAATTGTGGTCCCAGAACCAGATCAGGCTGTAACAATACAATTGCGAAAAATGAAAAAAAAACCAACACAAAAAAAGCAAAATAAAAAAACCTTTCATTTGATTTAACCTGATTTGCTGATGAAATGGACTGAAAGGGTGAGGGTGAGAAGGGGATTCAGATCCATTTCATCAGGTTCCAGTTGCAAATCTGTAGTGAGTTTACACACACGTGGGTTTTAACACTAGTCCTTTCATTGTGGGAGGGTTGCTCATTCATTTCTATTGTTCTTTGTAATCACTGGTGACCAGCATTTTAAAATCGGACCTCATGCTATCAAGAAGATAATAATGTTGAAATGGAGTGTATGAATTTAACAGTGCTAGAGATTTTTGCCTAAATTCCCTCTTCCCTTTTTCCAGGTAGGCCATTGCAAAAGAAAGCTAAGACAACTTCAGTATCACTAAACCAAATCCCTTGAAACATTGACCAGTCAAGACGCTGACAGGTAGCTTGCTGTGAGCCGTGGCACTTTGAGTGGGACAGAGCAGACTGGTTGTTCAGGGTGCAGAACCGACATGATCACCCTGGTTTCAGCTTTGCAGTTGTTCCCCCAGGCCTCATTGCTTCAGTCAAAAGCAGCTTCTAACCATGCTTGCCAGCAGCGACACATGTTTGATCCAGACAGGGTGCCAATAGTTAGGTTGAGTGATTTAATACATTAAATGTCATCCTTTCAATTGTCTGCTAGTGATGAAATCCTGGAATAGTTAATGGAAGCAGCTCATCCCTTAGCAGAGAATTTAATTCTCCCTCCATTGCACTTGTGAGGACTCTGGGACAGCTCTGCAAAAAGGCTGGCAATCAGAGCTGCGTATTTTCCTTGGAGCAGTACACCTGATCTACGGATCCTAAGGGGTGACACAGTTGCTGCCTTCCACAGATCCATGCTGCTGTGCATTTTTTTCTTTTGCAAATTAAATATAAGCAGAATTGCGTACCTTTTTATGAGGTAGAAGTACAAGACAGCTCTAGCTTAGAGACCACATTATTTTGTTGCAAGCTGCCAGATGAGGCCATGTGGTAATTTACAATAGTGCTTTGTACTATTTGTAAACTATAGCACAGCCAATTTGTATCTCGAGATATGCAGTAAACCTACAGTGTTCACCCTCTGTTGCATCTTCTAGCATGGCAGCATTGTCTGCTGTTGAGAATTCCTGCAACTTTTGCCAATTCTGAACACTAAACTGGAAATATCCAAGTCTGTCAGTGCTGAGAATGGAGACACTATTTTGGCCTTCCCCTCCCCATATAAGCCCTAAAGTATGTTTAAGAGGGTGGTAAGAAAATTTCCTTAGTTAAGCTCCTAGCTTGCAGATACGTGAATTTGTCTTTCTGTCGCAGGTATTCGTAAAGCATCCATCACTGCAGCATTTAATACCAGTTTGGTTAGTATCATGTGTTAGATATCTACTCAGAAGGAAAGGATCTAGAGCTTAAAGCCCAGGTAGGCCATGGACAGAGGAGTAAACTGTGTAAAAGATGTCACCACCCTACCTGATGGTACCAGTCCTGGAGGGGAAAAAGTTTTGAAGAGTATTGTGTAGCAATTCTTTTGTGTAAACAATGGTTTTTCCGTAGGAGAGATTGGGTTTGTTCCAAAAATGCCATTCTTGGGAATTTCATGTAGCCAGGATTGGATTTTGGATGATGATTTACACGAGAGAAGATTATTCCACCTCTAGAGGGGTTACTAACTTTAAGATATTTCTACAGGGACTAGAAGGACCTTTTGAGTTTGGTATCTGTCAAATTCCAGGGTGCACATAAAAGCAGCCAACTTCCTTGACTACTGCAGATCAGTTCTGAGCTGGGCACGCTTCACAACCTTGTATGCTTTGAGGCTGCTGGATCTCATGTTGTGTGCAGCTCACAGGTCTTGGGTGATCATGGTGTGAGTGAATCAGATGTACATAGGTAAGGGTTTGTAAAAGTATTCATGATAGACCAAACCTTTCGTAAAGCCATGACTGAAATAAAATTGACATCTACAGTTTGGGGTTTGTTTTTGTTTGTTTGAAATAAAAAGTGGTTTTATGTTACATGTGTAACAAAAGATACCCTCAGGAAGGAACTTGCTAGTGCATATTTTTGTATGGTACTTTCTTGTAACCAGCTGATGGAGTGTTTGTAGACTTGCCTTTTGCTCCCTTTATTACAATGGCTTGGGGGTTTTGTTTTGTTTTTTGGTTTTGGGGGGTTTTTTGGGTGGTGGGGAAGAAGCAATGATGTTAAAAGTGGGTTAGTAACTCAAGACCTTTCAAACTAAGTATGTTTACATGAATCTGAGTGTTGGATCCAATGGAAATGTCTGTATGCTGTTTCCTAGTTAGAACATCGAATAAGAATTTTATTTTCCTGGCTGCCTTCTGAATTTTGGTTGGCCTATTTTGCACTGCTTTATTTCTCCAAAATAAACTACTGAAATATAATTGTGCATTTTAAACTTGTTTACAAATGATTGTTAGAAGTTTTATTTTGTAATTCTCTGAAGGCTTACAGAAATACTATATTTAAATATTACTCCAGACCTTCGCAGTAACTAGAAAACAAGTTTACGTCATTGGTGTGATCAGTGACATTTTTCCCATAGTCTGTAATTTATTTTTTATTTATCAAATGTATCGGTATCACTTTAATTTACCAGGTGCAGGTAATGCACGTACCTGTTGTGATGTGGCATTACAATAGAGTTTTCACATAAATTACCATGCAATTGCTGTACTACTATATTTCCTTGCAGAAATTATTGTTATGGCTCATATACTAGAATGTTGCTAAATCACAGGGGCAAATTGGGAGACCAACTTTTAAAAGCCAAAACTGTAAATTACCAAGTATCCAGACATACAATTATGTTATTGCAAAACATTTGAGCATGCATATGTTATTAAGCCTGTGCTAAAGTGCTTTTCTGAATTGCTGCCTCGTTTGGTAAGTTCAGGATAGTTTTTATTTAAGATAAGCTTCACCGTAAGTTAGTTAATATTCTGTAGTCTTGTCTTTTTTTATAAAAGTAGAGGAATAGTAATATTAGACCATACCAGAATGCCCTTGCTTTTAAAATTGCGGACAATCTGAGGGAGATTTTCCATAACGTCTGTTTGAATTCTGTTATTGCAGGTTAGAAAAGGTTGTATGTTTTCAGAGGCATAGATATTATTATTGTGTTGATGGGAGCAATTCTATTAAAATTACATGGTCACCAGTTGGCTTCTTAGGGATCTATTTCTGTTCTGCTTCACTGTTAGAAATCCACAAGAACACCATTAGCTTGACTGGAATTTCTCCAGGTTTTGTGTCAGCGTGATGGAGGAGATGGGTCTCTGGTTTCCACTGTAATTATGTAATCAGCTTCAGTAGGTGAAGATTTTTCCCTGTTGAAGAGAACTTGAGTGCTATTATTACTGCCTGCGACGTAAAGCCATCCTCCTCCTCCTCCTCCCCCCACAGCTAACTTTGCCACGTTATGCTTGGATTTGTAATGACTGTACCAGAACATCCTGATAGTTATGTGAAAAGCAACTGCAGAAATGCAGCCTAACTAGGAGCATCGGTGCTGGCACTTGTGGTTTGTGTAAAGCAGAACTACCACTGGGCCGATGCCGTTTTGCCTTTGGTCAGCCACGGGTCCAGCTATTCAACCTCAGTGCTGTCAGAGCCAATTGACCAGGCTGGTCAGTAGATAGGATGCACTATTTTTATTAATACTATTCAGACTGTTGGAATGATAAAGCTGTTTAAAGATCTTCATCCTCAACGTGGGAATGTTTGTGCAGAGGAGGTCCGCAGCAGGTTGCTCAGATGGAAATCCACCAGTTTAATTTGTTTTATTTATAGATCAGTACAAATTAAGAACCTGACCCTGAGGCTTCACAAGGTGACGAGGATTGCTCTATCGATAAAGCCTCAAGTTCTCCAGATTAACTATGGTCTGTATCCAGCCAGGGAGCAACCTGGGTGGAGTAGTGGGTAGATAACAGAGGCAGGATACAGTCCAAAGGTAACAGAATAAATGGGGCCAGAGCTGTTCGAATTGGCTGGCAAAAAAGAGCAAAACAAAGGGAAAATGCCTCTGTTGTTTCCATCCAATTAAAAAAAAACAGGCTTATCAGCTCTTAGACTAACACTGGTTTCCCAAAGTTTTTGCATGGCAGCAGTGAGTGACAAGTGAGTCAGGCTTTTTCACAGTAGCTTGCAACCTTGCCTTCCACAGCTGTGCAGAAAGTCTTGGATTTTGGTTTTTTAGTGAATAGAGTCCATTTTGAGTTGGTAGCAGTCTCCCCATGTGCACACTTGCAGGAGTTCACTTGCATTACCCTGCTAATTTTCTTCTCCTCTCTCCTTTTTGGTAAGAGGTGTATTGATTTCTGTATTCAGTATACAATTACTTTATGGTGTTGCAACTGTGTGTTTTGTAATTAGAGTATGTGAAAATGCTTTGTGTAGATTAAAATATTTCCTTTAATATAATCTCCTCTCGCTTTCATAGATAAACAGACACACTGTTGCAGATCACATTGCTGATTTTATTTGTAATATTGCTTTAATATCTATTTCAGAGGAATGTAACCTCCAGAAAAGTACTTTCCACATCTTCACTATCTTTCCTTTCCTTGTTCATTCTGTGTGGATCCAGGCCATCAACACTTGAGCTTTTGACCGAATGGGTTTCAGATCCTCCATGGATTCTGTCATGTTTACATGGCCAGAAAAATCATTAAAGATGGTTGACATTTGAGAGGATCCAGGTATAAATGGAGATGTTAGAGCGATTCCTCAGCAACACAAGCACAGTAGCATCTGTAGCAAGCAAAGGGAATCGTTCTCGCTGTCTGCGTGCAAGTGGTTGTTGGGGGTCTGGTCCACCCCTGCTGCTGGGGCAGTTTTCCTGTGGAAATAAAAAATCCACTGTAAGAAAACGTTCTGTATCTGTGATGCAGAAGGAGGGCGAGGAGATGTAGGGCTTGGGAGTCAAGTCCTGGCCAGTGGACATCCTGATACCAGTGGTCCAGAATTTCACTGGTTTTTAATAGCAATCTGGGGAGATGTTTTCTTTCTCTCCACCTTTCTTACCCTGAATCCACTGGGGCTGATGCTAGCAGATGCCTGTGGGCCACATGAGCTCATTAGCAGGTGACCTTGCCTAGCATGCCGTGAGTTTGCAGAGGGCTCCTGATGTGTTGGGAAGATTTTGTTGATGGCCTGGAAATCTCTTGAAACTCGAGAAATATGTGAAACAGTGAATGAAGTTCATGAAAATCAGGTCTTCCTCTTCCATCCTTTCTAAGGAAACCCACATTTTATTTCCTCCTTCATTCTTTACACAGTAGTTTTTAGATATAAATTATTTTAACATTTTTTGTGTGAAAAGTCATATATACATATATAAAGTTATTAAAAGTTTGAGTATATGTTGAGTATACAATAGTGACTTCTTTGTTTCAGATGTTAGCAGCCCCTAAAACTGAGTTGTTTTATCCTCTTGTAAAGTCAGTGCTGTAAAAAAAATATTAAAAATAAAACATGTATTAGACGTATCTTTTATTATTTATTTCGGATTCAGTATTTGATACAGCTTGTTGTATACCCTTATGAGAACCACATACTAAAATGTAGTTGTTCTTAAATGGAGTGACAACAATTCTTTGGGATCCCAACATTTTTGAGAAAACTGGCCCTCCGGGTGTGAATAATGTTGGATATTCTCCTTCACTCTCCATCGTTGCTCCCCACCTAAGCATGGCTGAATCTTGGGGACCGTTTTGTGTGTGTGCTAGGTTTTGCAAGTTCATCGATACCTGTGTTCAAATCCAGCTGTACAGTGTTAACAAGTGTGTCTTGTGATTCGCTTCAGCCTGGTTCACTACGATTTCTGAAACAATTCCCATTTTGTACTTAAAAACCAAAAATACTTGCTATTTGGCATCTTCAGTTGCATGACTGATCAGATCTGACAATGAAGATGGTGCTTTCATGTAACAGCATTGATTTCAAAGGTAATATATTCATTTTCTTTTCATTTGCCAAGCACCTGTTTTGGACAATGTTTTGGTTTCAACAGTAAAGAAATACGCAGTAGGTATTGTGGCATTATCTCTGTAATTGTTTTGAAGACAGAATTGTCCCTTTCCAACATGTAATGACAATAAATGCCTTATAACAAGTTCTACTTTGCTTTCTCTTTATGAGCGGATAGGGCAGTGAGCTGAGCAGCTCATTGGGGGAAGTCCGTTTTCATGAGAATTTGGTTTTCACATCCTTCCCCAGTGCAGTTGTTTGCACTTACTTTGGACCTCCTTGTACCAGCAAGATCTGATTTGATTTCTAACACTAGTGGGAAGTCATCTGTTTTTGTCTTAGCATATAACACAGCTAAACATCACGGGGATTTAGGCTACTGCTGTACTTAAGCATTTATTCCTAGCATAGGCTTCTGGGCTGATTCTTCATCATCCTGGATAGGGAATTCTTGATTTCTCAAAACTTAGAAGGATTTTTAATCGGGACCCTATTTTGGCTAGTGCAGGAAAGATAGATGCCTCACCCAGCAGCATTAAATTTTGCTAAGCAACAAGCACTCTCACCAAGGGCACTGGTGTAGACATTGCCTGGGGATCAGCACGTGGTGTCAGCCCCAAGGCCAAGCCCTGCAGTGGTGTGTTGAGAGACGCCGTAGAGCAGACGTACAGCCGGTCGGAGGGCCAGCGTTTACCAGCTGGTGAGGGATCCTCCCAGGCCCATTGCTCAGGCCTTGAACTCCATGTTTCCCTTTAAAGAAAGTCCGTGGGTTTCAAATGTTTGTGATTACTTGAATATCCAATTAAGACAGTATTTATAGTAGCTCCATCAAGTAACCTTATTTTTCCTTTTGTTGATTTTGCAGCAGCAACAGACAAGTTCTGCCTGCTGCCACCATCCTTTGTGGAAAAACTTGTCCAACTCCTTTGGAGGTGGCTGCATTTCTGTGGTGGCTTGTTTGGTTTCTTGGGTTTGGGGTTGGTTTTTTGGTTTGGGGTTTTTTTTGTTTTGGCAGGGGTGGGGTAGGTGACTGAGGGTTTATGTGAATTTTTTGTGCCATGTAGACCTGAGTTTGCAAGGTTGTATGGGTGATGCTACCAGCAGAGACTCTGCCACAAAAAAAAAAGGAGAAACTAAATACAAGATTGAAATCAAAATGTAAATGAAGATCAGTATGTAAAATGTGACTTTTACAGCTGGATTAACTCCGTGATAACTGACATTTTAGTACTGTTTCTGTGGAATAGCTTTGGTTTCACTTCTGTTCCTACACGTGTTTCCCTGAGGTTAATGAGAAGGCGATCTCCTCAGGATGGGGTTGGGAGACACACCTCGCTCCGGTGCACTTTCCCCAGCGAGGCTCTCACCCTGTGCAATGTCCTGGCTTGTGCCCTGTGCCGGGCAGCTTCCAGGCGCTGCCTTGGCCTCGCTGCCTCCTCCTGCTGCTGTGTGGCTGCCCAGGGCTGGGGGCGAGGGGCACTGCCGGCTCAGCAGCTCCTCCAGCCCTCCCTGGGGAAGCTCGCCTGGTGGGTGGAGAACGGGTCTGGACACCCAGCACCTCCTGCACCGAGGGGCCCTGCATGCCCACCCCCAGTGCAATTCACTCTATCAGCCAACAGCGCTGATGATTTTAGCAGAATAAAGGAACATGTCGAGTTCAAAGCCTGGCAGCCGTTCCCTGAGCATCTGAGCTGTTCTGTGGGCTGCAGATGATGGGAGACAACTGAGCTTCAAACTGAGGGGTGGGATACAGCCTTGGCAGTGGGACGCTCTTTTCCTTTCCTGCCGATACACATAGAAAGTCTAAAATCTTATGATCAGTGTTCAGAGACTTTTGGGGCAAGCTTCCCCAACTCAAGCACCACCTGGTTCTCCAGCTGGCGTGTGGGCTGAAGCCCAAAGGATAGGGAAGGTGCTGCCTGTTAGTGCTGTGCCAGCAGGCCACCATGGCTCCTGCAAGCCAACGCACGGGAGGGGCATCCCCTCAGGAACAGCCTTCACTTCTGGGGGAACACAGACCAGTGCTTTTCTTCATGAGTAGCCTATTCGTTACCTTTTTTTTTAACCCACTCGTGTTGTCCCAATAGCTTGACTTGGTCAAGTATTGCCCCAGTGTTTAAACTTCTAAACTCTTTTCTCCCTTGTCAATCCCATGTGCACGGATAATCTATGGATGTGGCCCACGTCTCACTGGAGCACCCGGGACACCCAGCGCCGGGGCTGGGCTGTACGGCACCGCTGGGCCTCAGGTGGGCAGGGAGAGCCCCGCAGTGCTCAGGACCTCAGCGAGGTGTGCTCAGTGCTGGGCCGCAGCGGGCAGCAGCGTTGGAGCCTGGGTAAGGAGGGAAATGCCATCCCAACGTGTCGGCGGTGAGGGGAGGCCATTCCCCCTCCTCTCCCCCAGGGCTGTACAAGCCCTGCAGCGTGCCGACAACCGAGACTGAAGCTGCCAAAACAAAGGAAGGAACCCACTGCAGTTTTATTTTTCCTTAGATAAATTTTTTATATAGAATATATTACAGTCAGAGTTCTCAGCTTTTAATCAAAAGATAACAAGTTATTGCAGTTTTTTACCCAGTGAAACTACCGGTGGAAGGAGAACTTTCTAGAAAGCTTTTGTCTTTTAAAAAAAAAGAGGGAAAAACCCCCACCCGGACGGAAAACACAGGCGTAGGTCGTGCTTCGCACCCACCAGTGCCCAGCTGGGCGTGTGGGTGTCCGTGTGGGCAGGGGAGCGTGAGGTGAAGAAGCGGAGATGGGCACAGCACTATGGCGAGGGAGGCAGGCCTGGGCGCTAGCGAGGTCAGTTTCCTAGGCACGATGCTTCTGCTCCAGCTTAACTGCTTTTAAATCAGAAAATGAAAACGCGCTGGGGAGGGAGCAGGGTGGCGGTGGTGGCTTTCGCCTGCGCGGGGAAGGCTGGGGCCCTCAGCCTCGCCTCAGCTCGTGCAGCTTGTGGGCGACACGCTCCAGCTCAGCCTCGATGGCGGCCAGGCTCTCCAGCTCCTGGTCCTGCAATGAAAGACCGGGACACGCGTCAGCGGCCGCAGGTGGGCAGCCCTCGCCGCCCAGAGCTACGGAAAGCCTTGCCCGGGGCTAGCTGCCAGTGGTGGCATGAGCACAGCCACCTCTTGCCCCATCCCCTCAGCCCGCTCCTGCGTTTGCCCTCTGGACAGATGTCTCTGTGCAACACTGATTAGTCTGTCCTAATGTTAAATCGCTGCAGCTGGTGATGGGGACAAGACATGCAGCCAGTGTCCTTCCCAGCCCTGCTGCAGGACAGGGCAGCCCCCAATGGATGTCTCGCTCCAGAGCATGGGGCTGGAGGGAGATGGCTGCCGCGGAGCCGGGGCCGGGGCAGGTGCTGCCGAATGGCACTGAGCGCCTGCGTTGAGGCAGTGGTGTCAAACCGGGACAGGCACAGGTGCCTGCCACCTCGGCAAGTGCAGCACGTGCCCTGCTTGTGGAGGGGACAGCAGTGTCTCCTCCTCCCCACGCTGCGCTGGGTGTTCGCATGCGCCTCCAGTACTGGAAGAGGCTTTTCCATTTGGGAAAATAGTGACTGAGGAAGCCGTCAGTTTAAAGGCTCAAACTGCCTCAAGGGTGGCCTTTTTATAGTGGCTCTTGTGTATCTGTGCTGTCACCTAAAGCTACTTTATTTAGTGTAGGTACTCGAAGCTGTAACTGCGTGACTTTGCCTGAGCTCCGGTCATACACAACTGGCCCTGTCCCACTGCCAGCCCCAGCCCCGCCTGTCCCTCACCGCTGCTGTCGCCTGGGCCTCGCTGCAGATCACGTGCTCACCCAGCACAGCAGCAGGCTCTACGGTAGCAAACTTGGGGCTGTCGGTGCTAAAAGCACTTTTTCCTATCGGCAGAGCTGAGCTGACGGCCCCTCTCCCGTGCTGAGGGAGCAGTGCCTTGCTGCTGCCTGCAGCTGCCACCAAGCGTGGGACAGCACTGGCCTGCACTGCATGTGACTGGTGTGAAAAAAATAAAGTATGTAAAAAACAGTCATTTCTCTCACCCCTGAGCTATGTTCCTAAACAGGGAAAAAGTAACCCTGCACCTCCACAGGGCCCTTGGCTCAGCCCCTGGGAAGGCTCCAGGTACAGCAGTGTGCCAGCAGCTGGGGGTGCCCGCCAGCACTGAGGGGAGCCAGACTGAGCCCAAGGGGCTGTCCCAGTGAGCTCGGTCTGAAGCCGTCAGGGAGCAGCCAGCTGAGGTTCACCTTGCTGGAGGAGAGCTTTGGCTGTCATTGGAGCCCCCAGGAAGTGAGAAAATAGTGCTGTGCTGGGATCCTCCACGGCAACCAAAGAGAGGAGAGGTCAGACCCAAACCACTGCCTCTCACTGTGCCTGTGCACGGTGGCTCGCTTGTGCCTGGCCCGGTAGGCTGAGCCCCAGCGAGTGCAGGGGACAGCACTCTCAGCTCCCTGATGTGCCCATGCTGGCCTCACTGGCCAAGCCATGCGGCCACATGGCCAGAAAGTGAGGAGAGGGGACAGGATGGCAGCTGCTCTGGCAGAGCCAGAGCCTGTGCCTTCCCTTCCCTCACTGTCGGGTGCCTGGTCTGATGCCTCCTCACTGACTCCTAGAGGCCCTTATCTAGTTTTAAAAAAAAAAAACAAACCAAAAAATCTTGTTGCAACTGTAAACGTAGCAGTTTTCCAGCCTCAGCAACCTCCTTCCCAGTCCCCCTTTGGAGGCTGAGCCCACCGCCTCGCAGACAAGGTGCACTACAGAGCCGCTGGCAGGGGCGGGTGGGGAGCAGCCTTCTTGCAGGAGAGGCCTGGGATGTGAGCAGACAATGGTGAGGAGGCAGATGGGGCAGGTGCCCACCTCCTTGGCAGGCACTCACTGCATCCCTGCTCGGAGCTGAGACATTTGGCTTTGCTTTGAACCAATATGGCTGGAGAAGCCCTCTCAGTGGGGATGCTGATGGGGAACCTTTGGGCGATGTTTTGGTGCGTAACTAAGGCAAGAGGGGTGTTTTGGAGGCAAGAGGGCTGCAGCAAACTGGCTTCACTCACCTGCTGCCACAGTCTGTTCCCAGGCAACTGATAATGGCTTATCCCAGAGCAAACACCTGCAGAGCCCATGCTCAGCCCCTCTGTCCAGCCCCCTGCGCTATCCCTAATATACATCCGTGCCCAGAGCTGGGCCTCAGCACAAAGGCAAAACCGCCACTCCTGGCTGCCAGGGACGTGCTGAGCTACCACATAACATCACAGGAGGTGCCAGGGAAGGAGGTTTCTGACTTTGGAAGCCTGGCTCAGATGTATTCCTGTATCTGTCAAGCATTTCCACTCCAGCGCCCCAGCTCTCTCACCACGACTGCACCCCTGGTTTACCTCTGTAGGAGGTCTGACAGTACTCACTCCGTCCCTGAGCCAGAAAAAGCATTCCCTTTGACTCAGAGGGGTTTTGGGACAGAACACCCACCCCCAGGCTCCAAATACAGCTCTGGTCACCATGTCCAGCACAGGCCAGTGCAAAAGTCCTGTCGCATTTTTAAGACTCTCTGGGACAGGGCATGTTTTTGCACTAGTGACTGAAACAAGGATAAAAATCAAAGGTACAGCCAGGTGCAAATCTCAATAATACCTAGGGCTAAATGACTAAAAGGTCACCAAGCATCTCCTTAAGGTCACGGAGAACCGATGCTGGCTGCGTAATGCCAAGGTACCATCCACATCTCCAAGCATAATTTGGATTCCCAAGTAATAAACAGGCAGGATTTTTTCTTAAGCTTATGTACACCAACCTCCGTTCTCCTGTTAGCACTGCCTTCCTCATCCTTCTTTTCTTCAGGCATGGGAGCAAGCGGGAAGCCTCCTTCACTGCTGTCCTCCTTTGAGTGATGCTTCCATGATCTTCTTACATCTTCCTCTGGACTACTGAAGTCATACTTGCGGGACCTAAATGCCATTTTCATGGACCTGTCGGGGTCTTCCCCACTATCATTTTCCTCCATGCGCTTCTTTGATGTCAGCTGCTTGGCCAGCTCATCCATTTTGTTCCACCTCTTGGACTCTTCCCACTCCCTGGAGGACTCCTCCTCCATCTCCTCGCTTTTGGCATCCCTGGGCTGGAAGGTGTCCTCCTCCCCCTGCACCCCCTCATCCTCCAGACGATGCCTTCCTCCTCTCAGTGCCCGGGACTGTTCTTCCTCCTCCTCCTCCTCCTCCTCCTCAGAGCTCCGCCCGTCTTTGCCAAATCCCAGAGCATCATCGTTATCTGAAAGAGCATTAAACACAACAGTGAGCACAAGTGTTAACCTGGTTATGCTCCACCTTGGAACTGATCCTTCAGGGGAGATGCAGGGTGGGTTTCCTGATTTCGGCCCATTTTCCCAGGATTCTGGAGATACCCACTCTCACGTCACCATGCCAGTAACAGGACTTGGAGGCAGCAGTCAAAAACCACACAGGAAGTTCAAGAAAAAGAAATTAGTTATTCCCAGGTGCTATGAAAACTGAGCAGCAGGCAGCAAGCAAGGCAGCTGCTGGGCCTGTGTTACCTACTGTGCGTGGGCCCACGTGCGGGTGCTTGCGGGGGGGTCTGGGTGGCCGTTGGCAGGGGTATTTCTGTAAAACCAGTAAGCACCTGCCTGAACTTTTAGGCTTTAAAGCCTCTTATCCGTCTGTCTCCGTGCTCTCGGCTCACCCCGGGTAGGTATCAGTGCAGTCATCTGGGATACGTACTGTTGCCTCCCTGCATCTCCTCAGCCTCCTCGTCCTCCTCAGCCAAATCAAGTGACCTCTCTGCTTCGGTAGGGTCCTCCTCTGCAGCATCGTCTCCTCCATCATCCTCCCGCTCCACACGCTCCGCTGCCGTCTCCTTGCTCTGCTTCTGGCCTTGCCTGGATGGCTGCTCTCCCTCATCCTCGAGCTCCAGGCTGTCCCTGGGGCCTCTGGGGTGGTCCTCTTCATTCCCTCGCTGCTGCTGCTCATCCTTGCTGAAGTCTTTGCTGATGTGGTTGTCCAAAGCTTCATCTTGCTGGGCATCCTCTGTGTCCCTGATCTCGTTGCTCTCTGCTTCCTCCCAGTCCTCCTTCTCACCAGGGTCAGCGTCCCGTGGCCTGGGCTCCCTCTCCTCCAGGCTGTTTTTTTCCTCCTCTCTTGAATCTTCATTTTGCTGGGCTTTCTGTGCTTCCAGCTCAGCCAGGGACGCCGTGGGCTGCTCCTCTCCAGAGCGCTCCCCTGCCGCATCTGCAGAGGGACGAGCAAGAAGCAACACCTCTCCTGAAAGCTCATTTCACAACCAGCGAAGCCCATGTGTTTCTTAGCGAGCCTCAGCCCCACTCAGCAACCTGCTTAACCATCCCATGGATCCTTTCACAAGTCACTTCAACATGTGCTTGCGTTCAAGCAAGCTGGTGCTCTCACTGGTACCTGCTCTCCTGGAGAGACTCTCAAGGCCCAAGTTAAACATATGCCAAAGTCCTTCGCTGTGGCACAGTCCTCATCACCATCTCTTGAGATACCAGCAACAAACTTGCCCCGCATGAAACCAGATCGCACGTAAAATGAAATTATTTGGGAGTGTAATATGGCACTTGCACAGCTCTCACTGCTCTGAGTGCTGCACTAACATTGCATCCTTATTTCTCCCACCAGGTTGAGGATGGGGTCAGTGCTGTTTGCAGGCAAGCCGGAGGGAGGGGAGGCCGCCTTTGCTTCTGCAAAGCAGATACTCACCAGAAGCTTAATGTGGGCTGGGTATTTGCTCTTGCTCACGTCAGAGACTGGCCTCTTTTAACATAAGTAGCCACAGAAATCACTTTGCAAAAGAAAAGATGGGGGCTAAAGAGCAGTGGGAAAAGCTAGATGGGCATGGAAGGGCAAGCATAGCCCCAAGCAGGGCTGAGGAGTGTTCTGGGGTGAGGGGATGCAGAGAGGCAATCATGCAGGGCTGGTGACCACCAGTGACACTGCACTGGTGTCACTGGGCTGCCTGTGGGCCTGGATGGCCCAACGTGCCACACTTCATCCTCATACAGTCTCCACGCTGCTGGAGCAAGAGGTTTAGGTCTTCCCTTGCAGGAGGGAGACCCAGTGCCACCTGTCCTCTCTGTTGGCTTTTGGCCATGCTGGCTGTAACTGCAGCCCCTGGGGGTATTGCTCCTCATCACTGTGGGCAGCTTTGGGTTGACTTCGTGGCATTGCTGCACTGCTGTGGCTCAGCCACATGCCCCAGAGCCTGCTCGAGACCCTCTGCGAGGGTGCTGCTGCTGGATGAGAAATCATCTCACCCCACATTAGCATCATCTCTTCCTGACGTGGAAAAGGGAAGGGGCTGAACCCTCCTTTCCGCTACTCTGCCTGTCTCTAGCCAGGCCATACAAACACAGTGATAAGGGGAAATCCCAGCTGAATATGGTCTTTCCAAGATGCAGGTGTTTTGTGTGGGTGTGTGCACTGTGTGCATCCCAAGTTAAATTTTCCCTTCAGAGACCCATAACCTACTATCTTGGATGCCTGGAAACAAGGGCGGCAGGAGCAGACCGAAATCACTCTTGCCTACATCACTGAGTCTTTCAGTATGGGATTTCCCTGGCCGTGACTCATTTTAAGCATTAGGAGTGAGTGATGGTGTTGGCAGCAGGGTGGAAAAGATCAGTATCAGTTTGGTAACTTGACCATCAGTAGTTACTATAGCTCAGAAATTACATGTTGTTTACGCTGGTGGATAAAAACAAAGCAAACAACGGGTTGCTTGTGTGTGTCAGTGGCAGCATCAAAAAAAGATGCCTAAATGAGAAGCAGATGGACATATCAAGGCTGTTAGAAAGAACATCCTTGTTTACAACTTGACCTGGATTTCCTGGAGGGGAGGCTGACACTGACCTCTCTGCTTGTTCTTGTCGTTCTGACTTTCAAGGACTTCGGAAAGTTCATCTTCAAAGCCACTGTTTTTCTTCTGCTGCTGAGTTCTTTCATTGGCACCTGTGTCAAGTAACAAAAAGTAGGGAAAGGCAACAGCCACTCCTGTGTTTCAGAAAGTAGAGGTAGGAAAATAGTTCCGTGCCATTTATAATTATATGCGTCTTTTCTACAATGGACAAATCTGCCAAAGGGGAGCCACGAGGAGAAGTGAGACTGGAGGCTATGTGAATCAACTGCAGTAATAAAGCCACCATCAAAAACATCATCTGTAGGAAAGAAAAAGGTCTCTAAACAAATACAGAAGCAGGGTTGCTAGGAAAACTAATATTGATGGAGAGCTAGAGAATAAGAGATGCTGAACTACAGCACACTGAGACCAACAAAAGACTTAAGCTTCAGAGTATTGAAGGATAAAAATTGCCTCCTTCCAGATGCTGCCCACATACCTCTGTTGAGGTGAGCACTGAGAGTCCCTATGCCCCCCCTGCCTGGTCCTGGGGGCCTCTCTCCCTGAGCACTGCCCTTCTGCCACTCCCCAGGAGGGAGGAGCAGCATTCATTCCCACTCTGGGGATCGTCTAGGGCCCCTAGGACCCACACCTTAGCCTCCGGAATTATGGAGCCAGATTGACAAAAACAACACCCTGGAGAAAGCGTTGTCTGAAGGCAGCATGAGCTGGACATCAGAGTGCAGCTGTCCTGGCAACCAGCGCTCCCCAGGCAACCCCATCCCAACAGGAACTGCAAGCCAAGCAAGCCCTGTCTAACCCAGCTCATGCCGTGCTTCTATACCTTAATGCAAAGGCAAGAGCCAACAACAGCCCAGTCCTCTCTAGCCCTACGCAGGGCAGAGCTGAATGGTGTGGGCTTTCCAGCCTGAGCAGGACCAACTGCAGCCAGCACAGAAGAGACCAAGATAAATACCTTCGTTTTTACCTTGGGGTACAGGACTCTCCCATCCCCAGTCACTGTGATCTGTAGAGTAGAGCTCATGTTACCCCAGGACAAAACAGTGTGATGGACTCAAGCCAAGGAGAGAGTGGAGCAAGACACACCTCTGTGAAATGAGTCCCTTCACGTGGCCTACATGTTGTATGGCACAGCGTGTCTGATAGCTGAGTGCTCGCCCTCACAACCTTGGTGTGCCTGGGCAGCAGCATCCCAGCATGCTGAAGAGACCCAGGTTTCTTTCTTCCGGATCATCAGAGCATCCACAGAGCCTGTCTGGTGTCACTGCCTGGCTGGCCCCTCCACCAAGTGGGATTTGGGCAGTGACCGAACTATTGCTTTGGGAGCTGCATGGGGGTCTCTCCTAATCCTGGCTTCCTGAATTTTCCCTCTCCCTTATCCCTGTTGCCTCTGTGGCTTCCCTGCTCTGAAAGCAGTCTGGTGGCACTGTCTCCCAGCCATCCCTGGTAGCTGTGCCACACAGCAGCAGAGCACAGGGATGCCCTGGCGAGGGAGGGCTGCCAGCTGGGTTACCCCAAGGAGAAGGAGGAGGGAAGGCCTGCAGCTGCTCTCCCTGCAGCCTGGGGAGTGCCCCATTGCAGCCTCAACCAGGCCACCCAGGCAGAGGGACCTGCACCAGCTTTGAAGTAGCCTTGCCTGGGACCTGCACACCGGACCTGGACATCTGGTAATAGCCCTTTTCTCCCTTGCACACCCCTTTGTACAGCTCTGTGCTGCTGCTGCTCCCACTTTGACAAGTGGTGAGCTGCCCACACCTCTCCAAACTAAAGGAACTTGCATTCAACCTAAGGAAGGCAACAGGAAAATCCCTACTGGGGGCTTTCAGTGGGGTCTTTTAGGTGCAAGTCCTGTTTGATTCTCAGTGAGGCTTCCCTTCTGCCACACCTGGGTTTAGTGCTAGACTCCAGCTGCACACTGAAGGTTTTATTGTCTTTCATTCTAGCTTGGGAGCTGGTGGTTATTTGTTGAATTAAATTACAATATTTCCTTTTAGGGTCCTCCTATCCCAAATTGCCTATATTCTGCATTTCCACCAAGTTACATTGACAGTCATTTAAATAATCAGATGCATACTGAACTTATTATATGGAAAATTCCTGTCCCCACTCACCCAGTCTCTGCTGGGAGTCCTGGAACTAGATTTCCTAAACCACATTAATATGATGTCAAATTAATGTAAAATACAAAAAACCCAAAAAACCAAAACTGTGCAAGGGGCTACAACAGATGAAACCCCTCTTCCCAAATAACTGTAGTGAAACTGTACCTTGAGCCGCAATTTCCTGAAGTTCCTTCAATAAATTTTGGTGGCGAAGGATAGAAATGATTCGTTCATCTGCAATAGGGGAGACTTGGTACAGAAGGTGGTCAAAAACAACCTCCCCTCACCCCCAGAAAATTAAGAATAACCCCAAAAGCCACCTCCCTCTTCGTTTACTCTTTTCTCTCCCTTGGCCTGATTTGCTGTCACATCTCTTAACCATGTGGTTAAGATGACAGGAAGGTCCCATGAAAACTAGGCAGCTTCATGTCACTCAGCACCTCCCCCAGCTGAAGTGCCAGCATGATGCATGGCCTGGGCCAAGC
The DNA here is from genome assembly GCF_030936135.1 of Gavia stellata. NCBI lineage: Eukaryota > Metazoa > Chordata > Aves > Gaviiformes > Gaviidae > Gavia > Gavia stellata. Next base: position 18,664,302 of record NC_082600.1, read on the forward strand.
AGTGGCTCCATCACTGCTTCTGGGGCCTGGTGCGGCCTGGTGGGGTTACCACAAAGAAGGTGAGTGTGTCAGGGACCCCTTGTCAGGTGCTACAGCATGTGTCAGGGCAGGACCAGCCCCTGCTTGAGTCTCTGCCGCATCTGTTCTTGCCGATACCCGGTGTTAAATCTGAGCCTGTACCTCCTCTGAGTGTTTCTAGGCATTCCTCACTGATCGGCAGGGGGTTTGGCTTTGATAAAGTATCAGAGATGACCTCTACAATGCACTTCATCACCTAGAAAGAGACAAAAATACAAATTAAAGCACTGCTTTATTGTCTTTTTTTCCTAAATCTATTTGTTACCAAGGCTAAAACACAGCAGATGATGGCACAGATCTTGCTTTTCTGGTCGAGCCAGAACTGAATGTTCAGTTCCTGTTTTACCTAATGCAGGAACAGAAGGTACCTCCCGAAACTGAGAAGTGAGCAAATAACACATGGCAATGGGAAGAGCTTCTTCTACATGATGCACATTTCAGCTGAGGATCTCATGACTCCAGCCCATCCCAGAGGCTGGGCACATCAGTAGATTAAAGGGGATCTGAATATATACATAGAGAGCTCCAAATCATCCTCTTGTAAGTCACTATATCTCAACGTGCATCTCATAAAAGGGCTCAGTGGAAGGTGATAGAGAGCAACAAGTGGTCAAGCTCCTCAAAAGCTGACCCTGAAATCTTGCAAGCTATTTGAGCCCTGAGAAGGACAACGTAGTTAGACTACAACTGTGAACGGAGGGTGATGTGAGGCAAATTGTACTTTCAAACACGGATGAGAAATACTGCTGTCAAGCCCTAGAGACACTCTGGAGAAGTGCTTGACCTTGTGCTTGAGTGTTCAAGCCATCTATTATAGACTGGAAGAGCTGTTCATGGAGGCAGGTTATCAGAAAGCAAAGAAATTCCCACGCTTTCCTCCGAAGCATTTGCAACTGCCTGAGGCAGCTTTCCAGACAGGACAAACTCTGGACCTGCCCTTCCCAGTGGCCCTTTTCTTCGGTGTAAAATGAGAAGCATTATTTATCTGGTTTGTCACTTGTACTGAGATTGCAGGCCTAGCTCCTCACCCATGATCGCACAAGGATGATCCAGTGCTGTATGTGTGGTAGGAGAATGAAAGCCAGAGGCACAAAGGCAAGGTGGCACCTCCGGTAGGGGGGAAGGCACCCTCGCCACACCGAGACACACCACCAGGAGCCCTGCTGTGTGGTCATGGTAGACCCAAATGGTCACACAGAAGAGAAAGCAGCATTCACTAGAGTCCAGTGCTGGTTAGTAGTACAGGAATCAGGCTGCTTGGTTCAAAAGGATGATTATTTATAAAGCAGCCCAGAAAGTATGCAGGGCTCACAAGTGCCTGGGGGAAAAAAGAGGCTAAACTGAAAAAAAGGATACAAGTAAGCCTTGGGGGCAAAAAATTCCCTCACTGAACCTCTTTCTTCTGATGATTTCTGCAGGCAGCCCTAAGAGTCCTGACCTCCTTCACAAGGTGCCATTCTCAGGAGAGCAAAGCACTGCGGCTGCAGTAGAAATTAAACACAAGTCAGCAATTCCCAGTCATCTACAATGTTGCTCATTCAAGCAATTGGATATATTCATTGACCAGACAGAATGGGCAAATTTTCACCCTGTATAAGGAGAGAATTCTGGTTTTGCAGATCACAGCCATTAAATGCTGAACTCTTAACTATTTACACAGTTTGAGGGGATTGCCTGCTGGATTAAAAATTTTACAGGAAAGCTCTAACAGAAAGAAAGCAGGGAAATTTCCCTGGTATCATTCTCCTATACCACAAGAAATCCATTAATACAGATTTTAGATGACTTTGAGTCACTTCACTCTACCATTAAATAGAACAAACCCCAGATTCTGATACTTCCCTCCCATGTTTCCTAACCTCTGGAGCCACTTACTGCAGCTGTATTCGATGCAGCTTCAGAAGTAAGGACTTGCTCAGCATAAGAAATAAGAACCTGGTCCAATGAAACTCTCTATACAAGCTTTCTGAAGACTTCTAAGCTGCTTTAAGGTCTTTGTCTGAACACAAAGAAACACATCAGTCACCACAGAAATATGGCGAACTCTGTGGAGGAACTTCGTAACATAATGAAATGAAATGAAGAGTGCGGTCATTCCACAACACTCTCCTTGATTTTTTGTAAGAGCAAGTCTTGCAGAGTAAGACTTCACAAGGTCATGAAGTAACAGCCTGCATCAGGAAATGAAGGAGATCCTTTCCAAATGAATGTAATTAATCCAGAGCAGAAACTCGGACTGGAATTTTGCCATAGCTATCCTCTAACTGTGAGCATGTAACTAGATCCTTAAGAGCTGCTCATGCTGTCCCTACACAGAAATCTCCAAAGGATCATGTCCTTACAAGGATAGACTTCACCACTTTTGAGCTTGGCTGTGCACAGGCCCTTCTGAAATGTATGCTTCTAAGTTGGGAATAGTGTTCTCTCAGCACAAGAGTGGGTAAACACCAGAGACATTTAAAATGCTTTGGTCCTGTTCAGCTCCCCATGGAAAGCCCTTGGTGTAAGAAAAGTCTGATGAGCTGCCCAGGAAAGGCCTGCAGATGCTGACTACCCATTTCACAGCCCCGAGCCACCCACAAATGTTGGTGGCACAGAGCACATCTAAAGCAGCACGGTGTGTAGGAAGAGTAGGAAGAGCTGCGGTGCTCACTGCTGTACCCATGTAATGATATCCCTGCCCTGATCTGTCCAGTGACACCAGGATTTCCTCCACTGAAATGCTGTGTCTCAGAGAGTGGTGAAGTTAGAAAAGCCCTAATGACTCCTTCCAGTTGCAGCAAAAATCAAAAGAAAGATGTGGTCTGATTTTGCTCTCAGCTAGAGCCTGTGTCAGTGCAGTACCCAGGGAGGGCACAGGCTTGGGAGACCATCCTTCCTTGGTGGAAGCATTCCCCTGGAGTTGCATCAGCTTTCACAAAAGCTAAATATGGCTTGCTGGCAAGTGCTATATGTTTCACATATAGAACATATTTGGGAATAGATTTCACAAGGAAAATTATGGAATTGATGTATTGTCCCACCAGATGCCCAATGAGCATCCTATTCTGGCACGGCCAGTTGAAGGGGCAAGTGCCAGCCCTGAGCCCCTTTTCTCAGTTAGCAGCACACAGCCTGAAGCAAGCACCCAGTGGCTCACAGCTCATGGCTCAGCCCCAGCCAGGGCTAAGCAGGCTAAAGGTCTTAACAAAGCAACAGGTCTCCAGGCCCAGGCACATCTGCCAGGACACAGGGAAACATATCTCATGGTGCTTGCCCTGTAGGTAACAACAAGCAGAGACACTCTACAATGGAGCCTGTGGCTGAGAGTGACAAGAATGTGCCCTCCCCTACCGCTGCCTGGGGAAAAACATTATGTGGCTAGAAGATTTCAGGAAACAAAAATGTTCAAGAAGTAGTGGGGAAAAGGCTGATGTTTCCTTTCTGGACATTAATTTCTGTAGAAATCTTAATCTGGGCAGCTAAGAGATCAGCTCATCTGAAAGACTACAGGCATTATAGTATCAGGAAGGGGAGGTCTGTCACAGATCAACACAGGCAAACGCACCTATCCAAAGGTGCCAAAAGCTCATTGGGAGTGCACATACTTGCAAAGTGCAGCTATGCATGTCAGAGAGGTATGACACAGATGTATGCACAGAAGCCTATAAAAGAAGGCTGGAGAGGTCAGCCAAGTCCTGCTTGTAGGCATCCAGACAGGCTGAGCAGTAGCTGAGGATGAATTAGCAATCTGAGAGTAGCCAGTTGCCTATTTTTCAGGAACATGCATGTTTGAGTAACACACCACACACATACAAACACAGATGTATACACACCCCCAAACACACAGCGTTCCAGCAATGCCCTTTCCTGAATCACATCTCCCCCCACTCTCCCCTGAGTCACCTCCTGTTGGGAGCTTTGAAAAGCTGAAAGTAGGAGGACTGGGGAGGGTTATACCCAACCTCCATCCCCAGCCTCACCATTCTCCAGACAAGCTTGTTTGGTCCCACTGGTGCATCCTGAGGGACTTCCCTCCTGCCCAGGTGCCCTGAAGTGGATGCACAAAGGGTAAATCCTGGTAGGGAGGGAGTGGGGGTGGATGGATCCCACTGTAGGGATCTCATGCAAATCCCTAGCACTTCCTACAGGGCATTTCAGCAGGGGCAGCCAAAAGCGAGCCAACTAGGTGGAGGTTAAACAACACATCCTTCAACTTCACGTGCCCCTTCCACTACAGGCCCATCCTTACCTTAGTGTCCCCTTTATTCATGTCGTTTGTCACGGGAAGGGACATGGCTGTAAAATGAGGGGAGGGCAAAAAAAGAGAGCTTGTTATTCACCTCCACTGGGAAACAAGCAGAGAAATCCTATCCTGCTAAAAATGGGAGTGGAGAAGAGGGGTATCTTGCTCTGGTGGAAGTGGTCCTTGGGTGCAGCAGCTGGATGTGTGCATTGTGCCCTCCTCAGCCTAGGGAAGGGAAGGGAAGGGAAGGGAAGGGAAGGGAAGGGAAGGGAAGGGAAGGGAAGGGAAGGGAAGGGAAGGGAAGGGAAGGGAAGGGAAGGGAAGGGAAGGGAAGGGAAGGGAAGGGAAGGGAAGGGAAGGGAAGGGAAGGGAAGGGAAGGGAAGGGAAGGGAAGGGAAGGGAAGGGAAGGGAAGGGAAAGGAAGGGAAGGGAAAGGAAGGGAAAGGAAGGGAAAGGAAGGGAAAGGAAGGGAAAGGAAGGGAAAGGAAGGGAAAGGAAGGGAAAGGGGTCCCCAGGCTGGCAGTGCCTGGTGGCCCCGGCCCGCGGGACTGGCAGGGTCCGGCGAGGCCCTCCGGTAGTGACCTTGCGGCGGCCGCTGTCCACGGTGCTGAAGGGGTCCAGGCGGTCTCTGTCCGCGGTGCTGAAGGGGCCACAGGGGAAACGGAGCTGGGCGGGGGCAGCGCTGTCCGCGGGGCTGAGGGTTCCTGAGTGGGGGGAACACGGACCCCAGCCCAGCCCCACTTACCCGGCACGGCCAGGAGCAGGACGACGAGCAGTTCTAGGCGGCTCATGGTGCTGGCGGGATGGAGGGTGGGACACAGGGACAGAGGGTGAGCCTGTCCCTGGCGTGGGAGCTTCAGGCGAGGCGCCGGCGGGAGACCAGCACCGTGCGTGTCTACGCCAGTGCCCTGGCTGAAGATCCCAGATGGGGCACTGCAGCAACCGGCTCATTTATATCTCAGCCCCTCGGAAATGGCGTCAGGAGGAAGCCACCTCCTCCTCTCTCCCCCCTCCCCTCGCACAAAGCCTTCCCATTAGTCTCCACCACTCGCCGGGTGTTGAAGGAGTGGCCACACGCCAGGATCCCCCCGACCCCCCTCCCGGCTGCCCGGGCAAAGGGTTCCAGCAGCAAGGTGTCAGGCTCCGATTGCTCCATCTTCTCACATTCAGCAGGAGCAGGATGGTTGTGAGGTATGTTTCCAGGATATCACTTTTCCAGCGCCTCACCCGTCACTGGCATTTTACAAGCACCTCTGCATATGTGTCTTCTCTGTATGCACCAGTAATCAATAGTGAGAGTCACCTCAGGTAACCCAGCCAGCATAGCCACCTGTAGAGGGATTTGCCCTCTAGGGGTGCCCTTGTCTTTCACTGACCACAGAAAATACCCAGACAAATAGTTTAGAACAGATGCTAAAGTTTTTAGATGCTTGTTAAACGCCTTCACAGAGGATAGGAGTGCCTGTAAGACTGGTCAAAAGCCAGAGAACTGGTCATCATGAAATGGGTTTGCCAATGGACATTATAAATCCCAGCTATTTTATGGAAGTTTTTTAAGTAGTAGGATATCTTTTGGGGTAAATAGTAAAGGCTGGTGGGTCTGTTGCTCAACTATTGTGACTCTACAAGCAAATTTTAATAGGTTGCTATCCTTTGTTCATTGGTTCATAACAACCTACAGCATCACCCCACACCCTCACTGCTAAGCACTCCAAAGTTGAAGTAACCTGGTCACTGAAGGTCACTAGTTTATTTATTTACCTGGTCACTAGTTTCCATTGACAAGGGAAAGAGAGGAAGTAACAAATTGTACCACTCTCTTAGTAACGAGCATTTCCATGTGCTTGACAAAATGGCTGTCCGTTCTTTAGAGGGAGCGTCTGTCAGATCAGACAGCTGGATTCTCTTTTGAAAGTGACTCCACTGCTTCTTTAGGACAATGCTTCTTTAGGAATAGCACCTCTACTATTCTGTGCTATCCCTCAAGCAATTTCAGAGGTCACAAAAGCCAGGGACTTATACTAGAAAACCAAATTCAGAAAAATACACTATCCTTCTTGCCCACTCTACCTTATTCTGCTAACTGGGGAGTCCTGCACCCAAGGAGCTAGAGAGAACATATTTGTTCTAAGATGACAAGAACTTTTCTATGAGACCAGGGGGTACAGACTGCACTATAGGTTTCCACCTTCTCTTTCCATATGCATATGGAAATGTGCTCCCAAATGTACTTCCAAATATCCTCTAATATCTATCTGATTTAAATGCATGCTTCAAAAGGCACATTTGGATTCTAAAAGCCCACTCATACAAAATCAAAGCTCCCCTTGTCTGTTGCATTTTCTATTTCATAGCAGAGAAAATCTAGAAATAAATTGATGCTCTGAACATTGCTTTGTGGATGACACTGATTGGTAGTTAAATGTTTATAAGACCATTAATGAACACCCATGACAGTTCTTGTTGCACAGGGAACCTGCAACCTCCAGGAATAATAGATATCCTTTCTTTTTGGTTGATGGGTTGGTGGTTTTTTTGTGTGTGTGTGGTGTTGAATTATTTAGTGGGTGTGGGGGTGTCATATACAATGGCCTTTTACTCCTTCAGGATACACCAGAGCATTTTGGTCTCTGAGTCTGAAATACTGACCATTATTAAGCTTGTTAATTCCTATGTATTCCTAATAGAGAAACAAACTGATCTGCTTATCAGGCTATGTTTACCTAGTTAATATTTACTTATTGTTACATATAAATGTTGATCTTATTAGGGCAATAAATTATCTCAGTTCTAATCCAGTTTTTACATGAAGCCCTTTTCTTCCCTGGGGCCCCTTTTTGAGAAATGTCACAGGATATGTAGTGCCCATGACTGTATTTTTTTTCTCTTTCTCAAGCTGTGGTCTTGCATCCAGTAAGTTCATTGCAAAGGAGAAACTAAATGTTTTCCAGGTATGTCACGCATTCTCTCACTGTAGTAGCATATAATGGATGATGAATTTTTCTATTTCTTGCCCCAGGAAAATGGATATGAAACTGTTAATCCAGCATTCAGTACTTCTGCTATTGGAATTTGTCTCATTAGGCACAGCTATATTAGGAACTGTCAAAGTAAAGCACATCAGGGAAAGATTTATGTCAAAGAGCAAAAGTGATCAAATAAAAAAGTGGAAGGTATTCTGCCACTCAGAGAAATGCAATGCTAGAAGCAGACTTCAAGGGAAGAGCAGATTTGTGAGTCTCTGAAGTAGTTTGTGTTTTAGGTTATAGAGAACAGGTGTAGATCTTTAGTGGGTAGCAAAGTGATGATGATTGCCATTTCTGACCAGTTCCAGTCTTACAAAGAAGCCATTTACGTCTGTAGAGAGCAATTCCATTTTTCCTTATAGCTGCCCAATTTCTAGTGCATGAAATGTGGTGAGAATGTGGAGAGCCGTATACCATTATCTGCCTGTGGTCACTGACATAACATGTGCAGGTAGACAGGGAGATGAGTTATTGTGGTGAGAAAAGGGTATTTGCCTTCCTAGCCTGAATTTGAGATTTGAGAAGATGGTGATGTCTAGATGGACGGAAGTAGACACCCAGCACTGTTGCATTACGCATGCTCTAAGCTGACCAAACAAGAGGGCCAGCCTGAAAGCCATATTGATATATGAACATCTTCCTATGCATAAGGCCATTTGTTCAAGAGATCATGTGGCTTAAGTGCAATTCTCAATCAATACGTAAGAGTCAATTTTTTTTTACTTCAGAATTTTGGAGCTAAAACCAAAGGATCTGGGGTATGGCTCCTAGCTACTTTGAGAGCTTTGTTCTCTAATTTCTTGGCTGAAACTGGGTTAAGAATTCACCGCTCTCCTCTGCTTGGAAACACTGACACTGCATCCCAGACTGCTGTGATTTTACAAATCTGGGAACTGAGGCATAGAAAGAGGAGAAGTGTCATTTTCATGAAGACATCAAAACAGCTTGAAACCAAGGCACAGCTATTACCCACACCTTAACCAAAAAGACCACTAAGCAAAAAATAGGCAACAATTACATTCTTGCATATGAAATCAATTGATAACTCTTTGACTTAAAACCTGAATGTAAGCGTACTGCCAAATTAGTAGCAAGGTCTATTAAAACCCCCACAACACCCTTTTTCTTCTTTCCCACGTTAGTCAATCATGCTTGCCTCTCAGTTCCCTTATACAAGCCTTGCTTGTCTGCCTGTAAATAGAAAGGAGCTTCAAAGATCAGACTGCTGTTGTGAATATCCATCTACACTGTTAAAAGCCAGTCCTCTCTCTTCTCTTTCAGGTCAGAGGCAAAGTGATGTTGACTTGCTTTGATTTTCTTAGTCTAGACTGTGCTTGCACCATCCTGACATTAATTGGTTTAATTGATTTTGTTTACTTACACCCCATAAAAAAGCCCAACATTGTGCCCTATCCTGACAGTAGCTAATGTGTTGCCTATCCATTTCCACCCTTGCCTGACATGCATAGCTCTCACTGGGGCAGATGGAGTATGTTCTCTGCTGGGAGAAGAGAAGTCTCTGTAGCAATCACAGAATATCATCTGGACACCCTTACAGATAGCTTGGATCTCAATATAATTTTTCTAAACATTATTCAAACGCCAATCAAACACCAACCTAGCACTTACAGAAAACCCTTGCTGATTCCTGTGAGCCCCACTCAATCAGTAAGAAAAGATGTGGAGATAGAGGTTCTCCCCAGTCAGAGTGATCTCAAACAGCCCTCTCAGGAAATTACTTATTATGCCCATGGTTATGGTTTTATTCGACTTGTGACAACAAAGTCTGTGTCATGCTAATGTACATATTAAGTAACATACAACAATTTTCTAAGTTCTAGAATGGTCTAAAACAAGTTCATGAGAAGTCCATTGATACTGCTCAATGTTTACTTACGTCCAAAGTGAGAGACAGATAGTCCCATTTCTTGCCCTGCAGGCACTAATAGGATTCATGACAGTTAAGGAAAAAAATAATGCCAAGAATGACTGAGAACTTTGGACCTGCACTCCTCTCCTGGGGGTCCGTAAGCTCACCAGACTATTTCCACACTGCCAGCAGCTCATAGCTAACACATGGACCCTCAGTCAGCATCAACATCATCCCAGATTCTGTACATTAAATGACTGCCTGGTATGTTTTGTACAGATTAATCTTATTCCTCATCTTCTGCCTTTAAACACCCGCTCCTTCATTCCTGAAGTGTCCAAAGCTGTCCGTCCACTCCAAGCCAATTGCACAGTGAAAACCAAGTGAGGCACAGGGGTATGTGGGTCTCCTGGGTTTCCCATACAGCCAGAGTATGCATACTGATCAAATGCTGTGAGCATGGCAGGGGTCTTTTTTGAAATGTATGTTAGATGCACTTGTGCTAACTTTCCCAATTCATGGAGATGAAGTGACAAAATCCCTAATTAAAAAAACAATTATAATTTAAAAGACTTTTTTTTTAAAGGCAGGGTTTAGGATCGTGAAACACATAAGCGCTTTCTATTCTAGATGCTTTCTTTGATGTCCTTGGTTCACATTGGAAATAATGAACTTGAAGAGATGAAAAGAAGGCTGAACACAGCCTGCTTCCCTGCTGCTGTTGCAGAAGGATGGAGGAAAGGGGTGAGGAACAGTCATCTGGGCATCTGCTTCCTACACCCACCTGTCCCCAAAAGTGCCAGCCGCAAAAGCCAGGCTTAAGGACTACCAGGGGATTGCTGTCCCCCAAGAATGTTCTTCTCTAAACAGTGGCAATAACACATCACTGGAACCAGTTACTTGGAGATATGGAGCATAAGGACACAGCAATTGCTATTTTGGAGCTGAATTCCAGCTTCCAAACCTCCCAAAAACTGGGCATCAGCCCTGATGTTTAACAGTGCTCCACAATGTTTTAGTGCTAATTCGAAGTAGCTAGTTTGCTTGTCCCTCTGAACAGTTGCTCTTCAAACTTGGTACCTTCTCAGCCTGAAGATTAATGGCAGTAAGTGCCACAGCTCTCTTAAACACTACAAATATCTTTCATCTGTTGTTTTTAAATTGCCTCTTCTCCTGATGCTAAAAGCTGGAAAAAAGTTCTTCTGTCTTCCCTAGACCAGTGAGGATCTCAGAGATATTTACATTTCTCCCTTACTCATCTCCTTTCCAAGAGAAACAATCCAAATCATCTGGTTCTCATATGGCTCCTCTAAACCTGGCCACTAGCCTGTGAGTCCCACAGCCTAATTACCTATAGTATATAATTACCTATGCCATAGTGCAAAGAGATGCAGGTGTATCCTGCTCTCACTAGGACTTTTTTAGACTTCACTTACCAGTGTCCCAGAATCTTTCTGGGGATACCTGAAATACCTGCTTTTCATTTTAGCAATGACCATACACAGATGTCACAGGAGTCAGTATCCTTCAAGATGTATTTATTCCCTCATGTAAAAGGCATCATGGAGAGGATAGGAAGGATGTCTGGAGGTCTTAGACATGCTCCAGCAGTAAGTCAGTAGTAGAGAGCGGTCTCAGCCTGTATTAGGTAATCTGACTTAGCCTGGATGAGCCCAGGAAGAAGACTCCCACTGTGGCCTTGTTGGTCTCAGTTGGCACCTTGGTCCCTTCCCTCCATCCACTCACCCTGGTTTGGGTCAGGTTATTCCCTGCACCCCGGTTTGGGTCAGGCTATTCTCCGCACAGCCCGAGCAGAGCTGCAGGCAGCCTTTGCAGTGCAGATGGCGCTTACCTCAGATGTTCTGTTGATAAGGCAGTTTTTGAACACCAAATTGCATGTTAATGCCAGGTAATGAATGTTCTCTTTACAAGCAAAGCAAACCTTTTCTTTCTATACTAAGCAGAGAACAGGAGGAGGTAGCCTTTCAGGTATTAAATTGCTTGAGACTATTAGCAACAGAGCAGCTTGAGAAACAGCCACAGAATCTTAAATTACTGTTGCTGGGCTTTTCCTCACCCCACAGGAGCTCAGGTTTCTTTCCTGACCAATGCTTTTTCTTCCCAGGAGAGCAGGGGCTGCAGTGCCTGTCCTTGGGGAGCAACAATTACCTTCTGCAGAGCAAAGGACAGCAGCACAAAGTGCCTTCAAATGCAGCGGGGCCTCTGCTGAGCCTGCCCCATCCACATGCTCTGCAGACAAAATGGTCCAGACGGGTTCCTCCACATTGCAGGATGAGCCCAAAGAAAAGTTGGGGGATCCCAAGGAAGCTCTCTGCCCCCCCGGTTCACTCTGTATGGAAGGATGGGTTTGGGCTTCTGCCGCTGACCTTGCAGAGATCTCTTCTCCATTTGTACTCAGCTGACTTCAGACTCTACTACTAACTGCTTATGGGAATGTTTCAGGGCAAAGCACCTTTCTACTTTGCTGGGCATAAAAAAAAAAAAAAAAGGAAGAAAAGCCTGACCATGTTTCTCTCTCTGTTTTTTGGGGTTTTTTACTGAAACAATATCTGCTGGCTCTGAACAGTTTTTTTGTTTTATGGAGGCAGCTAGATAACCACAAACATGGTGAAATCCTTGTACGTGTTTCATGCCATGTACGAGGCAAATGCTGTCATGTATAACCCCAGGGGAGCAGAAATGGAAGGGTTTCCCCCAGGCAGAGAAGATAAATGAGTACTTCTTTCACTTTGTATTTGAGGCTGCAGTGAGTACGTGTCTTTCTGTACTGAGGGGAATGTTGCAGCTGTTTTGCTTGACATAGATTCACGTAGTGAAAAAATGGAAATGTAAGGAGAAAATTTCTTAATTGCATTTCTAAACAAATTGTTCATTAAGAGCTTGAACCCAAACATACTCAGGTCAATAGAAAGACTCTTACTCTTTACAGTGAGTTTTGGTTTGAGTCCTAGACCTGGCTTCCTTCCCTGAGTTTGGGATGCATTTTCCAGAGGCAATATCATTTAAGTGTACTCAGGCAAGGAGTAAAGGTAGTAGTGAGGATGTCAGCTACAAGGGGGAATAACTGCTGTTCAAAGGAAGTCTTAAAAAAAAAAAGAAAGTATCAGTCATTGTTATTCATCACCAAAAATAAAGATGAGAAATGTGTTTGAATTCTGCATGTCTAACAGCAGACTGGACAGTTTATTCCCTCTGAATATCAATTTAGAGCCACCAAAGACTGATCAGGTTTGCTTTGCTCAGCTGGGGACTTTTGTAAACCTAAACCTGCAATAATATAAAAAACTTGGAGAGTGAAAGGCTCTAGAAAGTCTCCTGATTGCCCAGACAAATCCTGAGCAGAAGCAGGCTCCTAATTACTGAAGCTGCATCTTGTGGTGGCTGAGAAGGGTCAGTTTTCCTGGGTCACTCAGAGCGGAAATGTTGGCCGTGCCAGCCGCTGCTTATTAAGCCTGATAATTCCTCACTTGTGAGCAGACTACTTGACCCAGCTCTTGGCAATGGTTGCAAAACACCTAATTATATCCTTATTCCAGGTTTCCCGTACCCTTCTGTAGAAGGATGCAAGCACCAGACAGCCTGCCTATGGGTCTTGGGAACATGGCCTGGCCCTTCTTCCTTCGGGAGGCTCTTGGGAAGGAGGCTTCAGAACTTGATCTTCATGCAGTCATGTTGATGGGAGTTTGAATTTGAATGGTACAGGAGCAGACTCCTTGTAGGTATAGATACTGGAAATACCCTTATTTATATTGGAAAGCCAGAATCATTTATAATGTTTCCAAAATCTCAGAGCAACACTTCATAGGTGGATCAAAGTGGGAGACCTACTTTTGCTTTGAAAGGGATTGTCAGGCATCGGGGATGACTCTCCTCTTGCCTCTACTGGCTTCACATCACCTCTGTCCTTAGCAGCTTCAGTGCGGCCTTAACTTCTGCCTTTTGCCAGGGTGGGGAGAGCCATGTATTGGTGCTCTTCTCAGCTGCTGCAACAGCTGACCTCGCAAGGTAAGTACTTCTGTCCCTTCCTGCAAGGTTAAGTGAGCTCCTTGGCTTTCAGGAACCACCTGCTCCTTTCCAACTTGCTTTACCTTGTGCCAAGACATACAGATGGCCCCTGGGGACTTAGAGGTCCAATAACGTGAGGCAAACAGCTAGATGAGAAACACAGCTCATCTAAAGTGGTATTTCATGAAGAAACGAAATTGTTTCTGGTTTGAAGCAGGTTTCTGTGTGACGAGGGTTCACACATGGCAGAGGTCAGGTGAAGACCTGCAGAACTGCTGTGTATAAAACAGTTCTCTGGTCAAAGAGCCCATTTGCCTCAGGCTGGTTGCAAGTGCTGCTAAAGGGGTGGTCCCCAGTGCTCCCTCAGCCACGCCAGCCATTGAGAAGGACATTTGTTGCTTGCCTAGGTCACTCCCAGGTTGTCCATGGGCTCAGGATTACCTGTGTAGAAACCCTCTGGAGGAGCAGAGCCTCAGAGGGCCACGTCTCCACACAGCTGCCTCTGTGGGATCTAGCACAAGGGATTATGTGTATCAGTTGTCAACAAATAAGCTCTCTTGCTGACAAATACTGCTACTATGTTCACCTGGGAGCTGGAAGATCATGCTCTTCCCAGGTGTCCCTTTACTTTTGAGGTAGGGCCCTTCTGCCATGAGTTTCATCCTTGCATGGAAGTGGAGAATCTGTGAGCAGTTTTCACAAGAAAGATTTCCTCCCTCCCACTGTTTTCTTTGTGAACTGTGGGTGCTGTGATGACATAAACCTAAACGACATTTTATGACAGCTACAGCTTTCTCCAGCTCTTGCAGATGTGAAAGCAGGAAGCCCATGTGAAGGACCTGAGTGTCCTTCCTGAGCCCCAGCACTGTTGCAGACATGCCATTACTCATTTTCACTCCAGTCCATACAAAAGTGGCACCTGCTGCAGCTCAAGTTCTCCTGCAAAAGCTTAACAGGAAACTCCTCCTCCTTCTTGAAAGGAACCATAACAAATCGGTACATCTGCCTGGGAACTCTTCCATGATTTCAGAGATTTATTTTCGCTTAACACAGCTGTCGATGTACATTTTGACCAGCTTCTCTTTCTACTGCTACCAGACATGGGGATGGTGCTCGTTGTCTGCTTCAATAGATTCAGTTTGACAAAATCATATGCCTCTCTGGCTTTGAAGCTATGAAATACCCAACAGGTGATGCTACAGACTTAAAACTGGTATTTTAGAAGTCAGAGCAATAGGAACAACAATATATGTAGATGCAGATCTGACTTGCTTTGAATTTCTTGTGAAACGTGGAGAAACAGGTGCAAGCCTGAGAATGATAAAGATGCCCTAAATCATTTGTGTAGAAACTCTCTGCAGGATCAGTGCATCAGAGAGCAATTCATCTCCCTCCTTGAAAATTGACCGGCAGTCCATTTTACCGGGGTTTTGATCAATACAAATTGTCAATATCTATTTTTATTAGATTGTTAACAAATGAAAGCAGAAGTGAAATGGGATATTTTTGTCAAACTTTTTTTTAATATATAAGAACGCATATTTCAAACCCTTTGAACTGAAAACAACTTTGGTTCATTGAAATATTTTGCAGAAACGCTTTTCCATATTTTGATGAGCTCTATTTATAAATGTGCTGAAGACCATCTTTACCACCATCACCTGGTATGTTTATAGCCATCTGGATCACAGGCTACTCATGTTTTTAACTTGCTTATTGCATCTATTGATGATTTGTTAACCCTTTATAAGCAGTAGGTACACATTGTACTATAGCCACAAAGAGGAATCAGGTGTTCAGCCCTGACCTTCCCACCTCTGTTCACACACTCCTGGGTATCACAAGCACTGTTTTATTTCATTTTATTTTATTTTAAAATTTTACATGTAAGTGCTTCAAATCATTAACCTTCTGGGGTTTATTCCTTGACTTAAGCAAAGAAATGAATTTTTCATATTCTGAGAGCAGCCTCATTAATTGGAAGAGGTAGGTAAGCAGAGGGGCCTATTGGAAATTCACACTGTAATGGGGAATCCAAATGCAAAGCTCCCTCCTGTTCTGCTCCAAAGATGCTATCAGGAAAAGCAGCGGCCCTGGTTGCCCTTGCAGTGGGCCTCAAGCACAGTGCAATTAGAGCAGCTGCTTGTATTCTGTGCTTAAAGAAAGCTCCCAGGGGACAACGTATTGCTGTTTGACTGGAAGAGTACTCAATTGTCTAATGAAGCTGTTATCCTCTATTTAGCCAGAGACGAGAAAAGGAATTACTTATGTATCACTCCTATGTAACAAAAAAGATAATTAGAGAAGTCAGACCCTCAGGGGTAAAATAAAACCACCACAAAACAAGGCAATGGTGCCAGTGAGTAAAAGAGCAGGAGTCTTGGCTCATCTATGCCAGCTGCTCTGTTTACCCAGCCCAGAGGCTGACAGCCACTCTGTGCCTCACTTTGCCCCATCCACCAAGAGAAGGTGCTTCCCTATTTTTGAGGGGTATTGATATTTTCATCTTCCATATTAGAAGTATCCCTTTACCACCAGAACTTACCTAGGAATATGTTGACTAGTATTGACAAGATCATCAGGTGAATAATGAGGAGTTTGATGTCCTAGTTAACCTCCTTTTTGGTTAAACCATAACCCTCACATCCACTCCTGATTTCAGTAGGATTCATGCAGACTTTGGAATGACCGAGAAACAGGCCCTTTACTTTGGCAGGAGCAATGGGCTTTGCTTCAAAACCCTTAGATGCATATTAGGTGCTTCTTCAAGAAAATACAGAGCTCCTCCATATTACCAGGGTGACCTTGCATGGTGTTTCTATTTCTATTAACATCCTGGGATGACACGGCCATTTTTCTTGTATGGATTAGTTTGAAACTTTTCTTTGGATCATTAGAGCTGAATGATGAATTTGTACTCATGGGAAAGTTCATTTTGCAGTCACTGAATGCTTGCAGCCAATGGTCCCTGCTACAGTTGTAAATGGATGCTTAAAATAAAGAATTTCCCAAGACAGGCATTCATCCAGCAGCAAAGCCTCCATTTTACCAGCAGAGACTAAGTTTTATGAAGTTTTTTTAACCCCCCCAGTATCAATCACACTGCAGTTATCTTAATTTCATACCTCCAATATACAATAATATTTTACTTTTGAACAAGAAATGAGAGTGCACAGGGTTTTATAGAAGTTGTCTATTGAAGTGGGCAATAGGAAGGACTGGCTGACGGTCATCCAGTTATGGGAAGGTGTGCGATACCCAGGGATCATGCTGGCCAAGGACTATGTCATCCACACATGCTGAGATGCCAGGCTAGACCATCCAAACTCTCTGTTTCTTTCAATAATGCCCACTCTCTAAGTTTTCTTTCCTCCTCTCCAGAATATCCTACCTGATATTTTATTTGCCTCCTCCCTACTATCCACCCACTTTTCTTTAAAACCCCTGACCCCGTTCTTTGATTTTAAATCTGAAGGGCTTAACTGCATCCTGCACTTACCCTAAACGCTATGTTCCCACGCCATCCTCACCAGCACCAGATAAATTTCATCTGCTTTAATGTGCAACTTGGGGTGTTCAGCTTTACATGTTTGCCTGCTATATGTATCCTCTCCAACCTGCAGAAGGGTGGGTGCAAAGACCCAGTATGGCTCATCCAAGTCTTTGTAGGAGGTCTGCAGTGTAAACAGGGACCCAGTTCAGGATTTTTTGAGCTCCAGATTTATCACCCTCTCCAGGAGGCTCCCTTGGACTCTGCTGCCAGTCTGGCATCCTTTCTGCTGAATATCCACATACTTTTCGGTTGTGCTTTGGCTAAAAAGGGGATGTTTCAATAGCAGTCTCAGCACAGAACTTTGTTTTCTGCTTAATATTTCATCCCCCTATGTCTTCCTGCTAGGCTGCACCAAGGTCAAGTTTCTTACCATGAACGCAGAGCACAGCTTCCTAGTGCCAGCCCTTCATGAGGATTTCACATCGGAAATTTTGCTCACTAGATCCCAGACGTTCCCCATCTCCAGCACTGTTCATGAGACCTAACTCATTTTATGGAATTAGGACTGCATTTGCCTCTGGTTATGTTGCTTGAGCTGCAGATGGTAGATACCTAGAAGTCTGCTAACCTAATTCCCTCTATGGCCTTTGAAATAGCTGCTAGCAACACCAGAGCTGCACAGTCCCTCAAGACAAATATTCTCTCTTCCTAGAGATAGTCCAGGGAAAGACCTACTTAACTCATCTCCCCATTGTCAGAAAACTGCCTTCTATTTTCTCGTGAATCATACAGCTCGTTTTTCCTTTCCAGTAGTCACACAGACTTTGCTGCTGTTCACCTGCCAGCCAGCAGCTCCTACAATTACTGTCAGCAGTGAGACCAGGCGGCAGCGGCATCAGGCAGCAAATAGATGTGAAGGAGTCAGACGACTCATTGCATAGTTCGGATCAAACCAGCACTAACTAAGCTGGCAATGAGTCAGGTAATGGACATGCTTAAATTGAAGAAACATTTCAGCCTGTGATAAAAGCTTGGGGACCTGGTTTCTATGCTCAGCTTTGCTATTTCCTTCCCACATAATCGCTGCAACATATTTAATGGCTCTGTGCCTCAGGTTACTCCTTAGACAGAACCCCAGTGGTACGTCAATGACTTTGGAGAGGGCTCTGGGACCTAGGAATGAAAAACCCAAGAAAGCATTGATTATTAATTTTCTGTAATTTTCCTATTTTAAATGGATACCCCATCCTGTCTTTTGGTCAAGAGATAAGGCAAACACAGTTTCACAGTTTCAGTGGCAATTTTGGTACAACAAATGTTTCAGGGAGAGGTCACTTCAGTCCTGCAGGCTTGGCTCAAGCCAACACCTTTTTGAATTAATACCAGTTTTTCCTGCTTGCAATCAGCAGGACCCAGCTCCCATGGAGGAGAAAGAAGAGGAACACCTAAACGTTTAACTAGCTGTACTTTATCTCTTGCTGCTTCTTGTGCAGCCTAATTAATCTAACTACGGGCTCTGCATTCCAACAAGCGCTCGGTGGCTCTATTGCATTTCCACAGGACTCGTGAAGCAGAAACCCTGCACACCCCTGGGAAGGCTCCTCAGCTGCAATGAGTAAGCACAGCACCCCTGAGGTGGAGGGAGCTTTGCCAGAGGACTGCAGGTGAGGGTCCACCCCTCTGGATTTTGAGGCTTGCAGACAGAGTTGGCTGGGAGGGGAGCGCAGAGCGCTTTGATACATATCATCTTTGCCATCGCAGTCAGCCATCTGTTCTGAGTTTATTAAAAGTGATGTACTCTGCTGGGAGGATCAGGAAGCATCTGCTAATGCATTTACATTCAAATCCTCACAGAAATCCCATCCGTCCTCCTTTTTTAATTAATCAAACCCACTTTTCGGTGAAACCACATAGATAAACGCTTCCTCTGTAAATGGGAACGCATGTTATGCTAATGCCATTAAATAGCTAATACACAGAAAAACAATTTAGTCCAAGTAGCAGCATCTATCTCGGGATTTACAAAAGCTGTACTGACAGAGATCATTCCTGTTTAAAGGGATCACCATTTAAACCTGGCTTATGCGGCAGCGCAGTTTTGCTGCTTCAGAATTGCTAATCAGCAGCTTGGGGCAAGAGTGAACCTTGAAGTGATGAACTGAAGCACACGCACTTTGGGAGCTCATCTGCAAGGGCTGGAGGGTGCCAAGGGGCCCAAGTCCCCCCCCGGCAGAGCAGTAGCCCAGCGTGTTTGGAGGCAGCTGCTGCAGAGCAAGTGTAAATACTGTTTGGCTGAAGGGAGAGCAAAAGAATGCTCTGCTTGCATGGTAGTGCTGCTTCGCATTAGCACAGCTGCTTTGAAAAGGTGAAGAAGAGCTGGAGATGCTTCTCATCACAGCCAGATTCTCTGAAGGGTAAGGAGGAAAAAGGTGGTGCCAAGGCTGCTGCTCCCTCTGTTATCTCTGCTTGGCGTGGGGTGCCCGTGGCAGGGATGACCATCCCCGCTGGAGCTGCTGCCTGCACCGGCTACCCCCATGGTATCGTTTAGGTGCGCAGCACTGCATGTGGTCAGCTCTCTGGGTTTCCCCAGTGAGTTCAACGCTGGGCTGCAGAGGCAGGCAGGGCCTCCCGGGGTGCCACCGGCCAGGGCACAGTGCGATTTTCTCAACGGGTGGGGATCCCCATTTCAGACCACACTTAGCTCTTGATATAAAAACCTCTCCAAGGAGTCTCAGGATCTCACCATCCTCCTGTCCAGAGGGGCATCTCCTGTGTAGGGGAAAGGTGTCTGAATAACATGCAGTGGGGGCTGTTGGCAGAGGCTGCTGCGATGCAGGACCCCAGTAGTCTCCAAACCAGGGCGGTGGGTCTCCAGGAACAGCCAGCATCCCCTTTCACCCAGACAGCAGGAAGAAAGTCCCTTGGAGGTCCCAGTCTGTGCCCAGGGATCACGCCACTCTGCATACAGGGCTGGCTCACCTGTGGGGTGGCAGAAAGGCTCTTCTAAATTAGCTCTGAGACACTGGTGGCTAGTATGTGCCTTTCTTGAGCTCCAGCTTTTCTTAATGAAAAAGTGTGCACCCAGCACTTCACTGGTGGCTCCAGCCCACTCTTTGCATGTTTTGGGGGGACATAGCCAACCTCCAGCCTGTGGTTTGAGGGGCCAACCAGAGCTGCTCCCCCCACTGCGTCTTTCATTCCACTCTGTGAGTCACAGTGCCAAGAATTTGTCTGCAGCCAGTCTCCATAATGCCTTTGTAACCAGGCCCTCCAAGCAAGTGAGGGGTTTTTGCTGTGCAGAGGGAGGGATCGACCTTCCCCACTGCCATACCAAAGGGTTCTATAATGTCAATGGCAGCAGGGAAGGTGCTGAAAAAGCTGTGGTGCTCGATGGTGAGAAGAGCAACCCTTGGGGCTATGGGAGTGAATTAGTGCTCGTGATATAATCTCATCTCTCATTTACATGGAGCACAAGGGGCAGAGGGGATTTCTGTGTGCTTGGGAACTATAGCCATATCCCTCCGCACAGCTATCATTAATAGACAGCTGATACACAAATGAAATACAAACCTTTTACTTCCTTGTCTTCTTACTTTGGATATGTTCTCCAGGCCTTTTTAAAACACAACTAGTTATTTTCCAAATCCTCTCAATGTTACAAATGATAACATTGGCTGAAGTATCTGGAAAATGTAAAGTGCAGTTGATCCTACCCTCCCCCAAATGCTCAGCTTCTGGCAGGCCTGGCTTTTGCCATGAAACACCTGCTCCCACAGCAAAGCCCTTCTCCCATGTCAGAGGCAGTATGTTTGCAATCCTGGCCCTTGTCTTCCATTAGCAAACAAGGGAGTCGCAGCCGCCTAAGAAGGAGCACTCTGTGAGCCCTCAGGGAGCCATAACTTGCTTTTTTCTTTTTATGATTGAGGTTAAGTATTTTCTAATACTTATTTTGTAAACATTGTTGATGAATTTGTAAGCCTGTGGTCCAGAGACTGGGCAAACAGCATTTGGGTAACTAATGGTTGTTGGCCTGGTAGTAACTGTGGAGCAAATAAGTATGTGCATGAAGTGATATTTAGCAATTACAGGGCTGGAAATGGAATTAGTGATAAACAGTGTGATTTAAAGAGTGATGGGTCTTGTCAGGCTCAGACCAGACAACAAGAGATGTGCTGATAAGGACAACTGTCATGCACCTTCCTTGGTGCCTCTCCAGAAGGGACTCTCTCCCCGCAGCACATTTTGATTGAACAAATTGTTCTGTGAGCAGTGGCGTTAACAAAACCTGGGGTTTTCTAGTCCCCTCCAACAGTCCTACCACATGGTCTTGACTCCAGAGTTTTTGTCACTGACAATGTGAGCAGTCCAAACACTTCTACAGCAGCTGCCACCGCACGAGCCTGTGTAGCGTCAGTGCACTGTGAGAGCCAGCCCTCGGCAGGCACCAACCTCTGGCTTACCCCTGGGCTCCTGCAGCCAAAGGAGACTCAGAAACATGCTGGGTGACACCTGGGTGCTGGGGATCTTCCCAAATCAGTTTTCTAATGTTGCCTTTTGTGGGAACAGTGTTTTCAATCTTGCTGTCTTTGAACTGAAACCTCTGCTGGAATAAAACTTGCCAGTTTTCACCATAGTCTTGTCCAGTAGGTGAAGCCAGGCATGCAGCTTTTCTCGGTAAAATCCCCCTGCAAACTGAATTCCAGGCAGTGCTGCCAGAGCCAGTCTAGGGACACAGTCCCCAGGCTCCAGGGGAGCCCCTGTTGGCATGTCTAAACCAATATTTCCTTGGTAAACAGCTCATAGCATCAGGAAATCCACAGTGTCTACTGTATTCCTGCATTTATTACCAAGAGTCTTTGTCTCTTCCATAATTCATTTCTTGTAGCCAACTACTTCTTCCCTTATTAAATAAACATAGGTTTCCTTTATTCAGCATTATGTATTTGAGTTTATCCAGCAATACGTATTTGAAGTCATTTATGTGTCGAAATAAGGAGGAAAGGATGGATTTCTTTTTAACCAAAGGGATTTAGCTTTTGAGTTTCTTTGTAAATTCAGCAGAGGATAAAATTAGCCAATAGCTGTATTAAGCAAAGGGCTAAATCCCTTTGTTTGGAGGACACTTCAGTCCTTCATGCAGATGTCCGGATCTTTCTGTCTCTCTGAAGATATCTTCCTGAGGACTCTCCACTTGTTCATTCCCATTGTGATAAACAGAAGACCTACGTGTGGTGAACAGGACACTCACATCAGACTGTTGCAGCTACTTCAACTGGACTTCCAGGCTGCTGTGCTTGGGGACCAAAAGTTTAACATTTCTTCAAAAGGAGAGAGCTTTATCATAAGAACAGAAGTCCCTAAGAAATGTCCTACTGCTTGAGCAAAAGGCTCCTCTGGCCAAGTCTCCTGCCACTATCCTACCTGGCACAAGGGAGGTGATTTTCCCCTCGTGGGGCTCAGCCCTGGCGCTTGGGTTATGCTGACCCAGCTGTGGGAGTCTCGACTGCAGAGTTTGTGACAGAGGGAAGCTGACCTCTTGCTGTCCTGGTAATTTAAAAGCAACCCCAAAACCACAGTGACAGTAGATGTTATTCAGAAAAAGCAGCTGCTCTCTGCAGTCCCTTTATGCTCCCCCAGCATTCCCAGCTGATGGATTAGGGATGGCAGGTGGCATATCCCTAACATTTTCTTTTTTTGCCATGTCAATATCAGTTTCTGGTCCTGCTGTCCCTACATTTACCCAGTCCCTTTTTGACCCTGCTTGTCCTGTCTGCCTCTGCCATCTCCCATGGCAGCAAGCTCAAGAGTTCACAGCCTGCTGCGCAGAGAACTACCTTACTGGCTTTAACGCAGTCTCCCACTGGTTGCCTAGAGATCCTTGACTCCTAGTGGATTTGGGGAATATCAGCTCTGCATTCACCCTATCCTCCACCTTCATGATTTTGTGAATCCCACTCATATCCTCCCATAGCCTTTTTTTCTCTAAACTGAAGTGTCCCAACCTTTGTGTTTCTCCTCCTGCCTCTCTCAGATGCTCCATCCCACTGATCATTTTAGGTGCATGTCATGGTTTAGGTTATTTTTCCCCTAGCTGCATTACCTGCTTTATGTGCGCTGAAGCTCATCTGCCACCTTCTTGTCCATTCACCAGCTCTGTGAGGTTCCTCTGAAGTTTCCTGTCATTGGCATGACATTTGACTACCCAAAACAGCTTGGTTATCACCTGCAAACCTGCTTTGCAGCCCATGGCTGTTTCACCTTCTGTCCTCTCTGCGTGCACCTCCTTTGGGGTCTTGTTTCAGCCTTTCCTCATCAACTCGTTAACAATATTTTGTAGCTGCTTGCTCTGTACACCTGGGCAAAACAAAACCAGTGAGAGGAGCAGAGCGGCTCCAGAAGAGCCCTGCACTGCAGGGATTTACCCCCTTCTCCATGAAGTGGCGAGCTCTGAGTGAGAACACAAGAGGAGGGGCATGTTCAGAGTCCATGATCCCTTTAAAACCCTCTACCTGACCCACAGGTGACTTTTAATCTATCTCTACTTCTATAGACCCCTGATGTTATTAGACAAGAAGAAAAATGTAAGTTTTTCAGGCAAAACCTGCCTGTATTTGAGTGGGTAGTTGCAGCGTCTGCCTATGGATGCCGCTGACTTGCCCGTTCGGGATCTCCTGGGCAGCTGCTTTTGGTTTTTCACCCTCATGACACAGCCTGTCGTGGGAAAAGGCAGGACAGATGTCTTCAGCTTGCTGTGGTTATTGAACAAACCCTTGACTAAAAGGGAGAAAACTTCCATTTCTTACAAACAACGCACATCTGCTGGAGCTGAAACCTTCCTTCAAAGCCTGCAAGAAGATTAAGTGCTGCGGAAGAAAAAAAATACGCTTTTTGTGTAACAGGAACATTCTTGTCGTATCGGGGAGCTCAAAGCGGAGAACCAGTCCTACTTCACCTTCCAATTAATGACCTCTGAATAATTAGCAGAATAATCTTTTTATATTTGCTCCAGTAGCAGTGCCCCTGATTGTCAGATAAACAACCTCCTGGAGCGGGAAAAAGCTGGCAGTGATGAACAACTGGTTGAGGGAGCAGCAAGGTTACAGGCAGTCATTAAGCCAGGAGAGCATTCATCAGCCCATTCAAAGGGTCCAACAAGTCAGAGCCATTTCACAAGGCAGGCTAATTGAAGAAAATTATTTATTAGGAGATTGAACAGAGATCATTAAACTCTGAAGTCTGGTGTTAACACCCACTGTGGTTTCAGTCTTGCAAACAGTAAAACAATTGTTTTCCCTTGACAGCCGTTTACTGTTAAATCCTGGGTACCTTGTCCTCCCCCCAAGCTTTAGCCTTTGTGTGGGAATTTATCGTGGGCAGTGGCAGAGCACTCTGACCACAGGCATACCTGCTGTGCCCTCTTCCTTGCACCCATCACCTTTTTCCCTCTCTTTTCAGGGCCAATTATTACCCTTCCAGAAGAATTTGTTTCAGGACTCCAAACTAAAAAGACACCCTGGGGTACTGGGCAGGACTAAGGTTGATGTGGCTCTGAATCTGATTTCTACTACAACAATTCTTCAAACTATGTCTGAAAGAAAATGATGAAAGAAGTACCATGTTATTGCAGCTGAGGACAGAGAGCATATTGGATTTTTACTGCCTGTGCACCTCTGGTGTGTGAGCAAATTTTGAGAAAATACCACCTGATGCAGCTGTGGGGATCAGAGGAAGGTAAAAGTTTCACTCCATGTTCACTGAGATCTCTCCTGTTGGCACCGTCATGGTTTCAGGTACATATCACACAACTTCACCCTGATTTTCACAAGACTGACTCACAGTAGCACCAGGTTGAAGGCATCTCTCAGAGACCATTGAACCTGCCAGTGATTTCAGGGTGGATTAGGTACTGCAGGACCTTCCTGCCAGAGGAGTTACCCCAGCCACCCTTGACAGCCACGTGGCTAATGGACACGTGAAGTCTTCCACTCAGCGGGACCTAACACTCAAAGGAGCTCATCTGAATGTTTAGCTATCCTTGTATTTTGAAAGTTGACTTCTACAATTTTCTCCTTATTTCCATCTTGTTTGCTTCAGATGAGGTTGTCCAGCGTGCGATATAGAGAACTGGTGATGACTGTCTGCTCTGTGGCTATCCTGTGCAGCTGTAAGTTTGCTATCCCATTTCCCCAGCCTGCTCCCCAGCCTTCTCCGTGGTAAATTAACCAAGCCTCTCCTCACATGCATGTTTCTTCCAAACTTCTTCTCATTCGTGTTGCTGTGTCCTGGGTCTTTCTCATCTCCTCTGTCTCCCACAAAGTGGGGTTCCCAAGGCTGAAGACAGCAGCTCCATCCAAAGCCTTACAACAGCAGCATAACTGCCACTATGTCTTATGGAGAAGCAAATGAAAGACATTAGCAAGGAAGCTCCTGGGTCACATAGGCTGGGTCTGTGCTCTTGTAGCCACTTCTAGTAAGTCCCTGCCAGAAGTTGCTCATTTCTATCTTAAATGCAGTAAGGATTTTCTGACATATTCACATCTATTAGAAAGCTGTTTCAGAATTTCATCCTCTGATACAGATATTCTTCTAATTTCCAGCCCAAGTGTTTTCACAGGTAGTTTAAACCCATTTCTTTTTTTTTTGCAACAGCTGCACAACATCCCCTCATATCCAATTTGTTGCTGCTATTTTGCTTGAACCTTCTCTGTGGATCTGTATGCAGTTGTGCACGGATTTCTCTTTTCTGCTTGCGGTACTTTGATCTTCTCCTTGATCAATTTCGTCTTGAGGATTTCAGAGCACTTTTCTTAGTCATCAAGATCATTCTGAATTATGAACCTGCCTTCCAAATGTCTTGCAAGCTCTAACAGCTTGGCTTTATTCAGACATCTTACAACTGCACTCCCTTTGCCATCATCCAAACTGTTCTTTCACACGCTGGTCAGACATGGTCTGAGCACACATGCCCTGGGTCTTACAATGCTTTGTCCCACCTTTTACTCTTCCAGTTTATCAAGTAGCTGGGCTCTGTTCTTACAGTGAAGTCTAGACCATGTTTCCCTGGTGCCCACCTGAGCATGTTCTGTAGGAAAGTGTCCAAACTCTTCTTATAATTCAGTCTGTTTCCCTTAACCACTAGACCAAAGAGGGAAAAATGAAATGGATGGACACAGTTTGCTCTTGACAAATCCCTGCAGTGTGTTTCATATCAACTGGCTAACCTGTGGCTGATTATAAATTGAGGTTTTAATAATTTGTTCCGGCAATCTTTCCAAGAATTAAAATTAGGCAGATTGATTTACATTCCTTGGTTTCCCTACAAGGCAGGTACTAAGCGCTCCCCTGTCATTCCTCTCCTGCCCCTCTTATTCCCCAGCTACTCAAAAGCAATTGCTAATAGCTCAGAAATGGTCTTGGATGGGTCCTTAAGTCTTGCAGATGAATTTCGTCTTGTTCTGCAGGCTGGAGCACATCTCGCTAATCTAAATATTCTTTAAGCTCTTCTTTCCTTATTCCGCTCTGTGGCTCCAATCCTCTTGTTACGTGTTTCAATTGTGTTCAACATCTGGTTATAATCAACCTTTCTAGGAAGTTTGAAGCAGAAAATGACAGTGGATGTTTCAGCTTCTGCTGAATCATTACCTCTCCAGAACACAACTTTCTTCTTCTTTTTCTTTGTAGATTGTGGTGGCATTAGCCCTTTCTCTATGGCTTCCTCAGATCTCCTCTAAGGGCTTAGGAAAGGTGTAATGTTAATGCCAAGCAACAGAAATCCCATTATTTTACTAACACAAACAAGTCAGGAAAAGCTGAAACAGTCTGAGGATCTACCCCTGCTAATGCACCTCATCTCCCTGTCCCTATGCTCAGAGCTATAAGTAAACATGATTTAGGTGAGGTGCATAGCTTGGTATTTTGTGTTATACATTGGATCCAGAATGCAACCCAGAAGATAAAGCAGGCTCCTGATGTAATAATTTATGGGGTGGGTGTCAGGCGTCTAAGACAGAGATGTAAAGCTTTGTCAAGAGACTCATCCCTGAGTCAGCTTGGGTACCTGACTCAGGACAAGGAGGACCCTCTACTTGCCTGGGCCTCAGACCCTGCATCATCTCCTCAAGGAAGGTAACTACTCGTGGAAAGGACTGAGCAAGAATCGCAATTTCATGTTAAAAACAGGAGCCAGCAAGGTAGTTGTAGTGCAGTGCCTCTCCAACCAGTATTTAGAGCACTTCCCCCTCCAAAAAAATGGAAAGCAGTGTTTTAATACCTCTCTTAGTTTGATAGACTTCAAAGCCATGAGTTGCACCCCCTTAAGAGTCTCTTGGCCATAGGAGGCCAGGGACACTCCAGCCTCGCCTTTCCCTGAGCAGTCACTGATGCAATTGGAGCCTGAGTGAATGAGTGCAAGAGAGAATGTACACTTAGCCTGCTCTTTAGGGCACTTGGATGGGAGGAGTGAGCCTGACCCTGCCCATCTTGTGAACATGACTGTGGCTGCTTCAAGCTATGACACAGAGGATGGGCACCATCTTCTGAACCAGGCTGCTGAGAGTGCTCATTTTGGATTTCACCACTTCAGAGAAAGGTGCCAGTTTCAGTGCCTAAATCAGGGGCAGGAGCTCCTCAAGCACTTTAGAGTCAAACAGAAGCCACCTCCAGGCCTCATTCAGGTCTAATGCCTAAAAATAAGCTGTGTCCCATGCATGGTATGACATCAAATGACTTGGCAATGAGTTACATTCCTTTGCAGGCACACCACTGCAGAGGTTATTTAACACAGGGAAGTTGATTTCGTACTTTTATTTGTTTTATTGTACTGTATGGTAAAATTAAAGGGGGACAAAAGCAAATATATGAATATGTGTATATATGGGTGAACTGTGAAAGATCAAAACTATGAGACAATTTTGGTCTAAAAGTGACTCGAGGAACCCTGAGAACTAAAGACATGGAAGGGTGTGTGGACAGTGGAGGGGAAGGAGACCGAAAGAGGTGGCTTGAGCTGCCTTCATGACAAGTATGTCATCTATAGTACTGGTTTGTCATGTATGGGCCCTCTACAGCATCAAAAGCAACCTAGAACCTGGGAGGTGGAGTGGATATAAGTACAATGAATAAGTCTTAGGACTTAGGACTTAACATTGCCAGTTACAAAAATGTTGGGTTTAGAAGGCAGGTCATGTAAGCTTGAAGGAATTTGCTCATGAAGGAATGGGGCGGGTGTATAAATTCAGAGAAGCTCCTGCAGAGG
Organism: Gavia stellata; assembly: GCF_030936135.1. NCBI lineage: Eukaryota > Metazoa > Chordata > Aves > Gaviiformes > Gaviidae > Gavia > Gavia stellata. The sequence continues at coordinate 18,692,274 of NC_082600.1, forward strand.
GAGAAGGACTCCATGTATGACATTTGTATTGGGAAGGCAGCAGGAGCTGGATTTAAGAACAAGAAGAGGAGATAGAGGGGTCTGCTGCTCTTTACCACCAAGTGGCAGGTATGAGTATAGGTGCACAGGTGTCCAGGGAAAATCACTCTGGGAAGATGCACTGATTAGGTGAGTCATTCCTCCAGGTCCTACAGCTGAGATGCCTCAATGTTGCTGGGTGACAAGCAAAAAGGAAGCTTGATTTTATGTCTGATCATATTACCAGGAACCCAAGACTTGAGCCCAATCTGGCGCTGCAGTCTGCTGGTTCACACCACCCTCTGGTAACCTTGTTTCTGATTGTGATGGAGGCCCTCACCTTCCTATATGGCTTGTAATACTTCTTTAACTTTCAGCTTGCTTACTGTGAAAGCAAGGCACATTACTTCTGTGGAGGTAACAAGACCAATTTAAGCAGGTGAGTACAACACTTGAGGGTAGGAAGGCTCTGCAGATGGATCTGGACAGGCTGGATCGATGGGCCGAGGCCAATTGTATGAGGTTCAACAAGGCCAAGTGCCGGGTCCTGCACTTGGGTCACAACAACCCCATGCAACGCTACAGGCTTGGGGATGAGTGGCTGGAAAGCTGCCCCGCAGAAAAGGACCTGGGGGTGTTGATTGACAGCCTGCTGAATATGAGCCAGCTGTGTGCCCAGGTGGCCAAGAAGGCCAACGGCATCCTGGCCTGTATCAGAAATGGTGTGGCCAGCAGGAGTAAGGAAGTGACCATGCCCCTGTACTCAGGGCTGGTGAGGCCGCACCTCGAATATTGTGTTCAGTTTTGGGCCCCTCACTACAAGAAGGACATTGAGGTGCTGGAGTATGTCCAGAGAAGGGCAATAAAGCTGGTGAGGGGTCTGGAGCACAAGTCTTATGAGGAGCGGCTGAGGGAGTTGGGGTTGTTCAGTCTGGAGAAGAGGAGGCTGAGGGGAGACCTCATTGCTCTCTACAACTACCTGAAAGGGGGTTGCAGAGAGGTGGGTGTTGGTCTCTTCTCCCAAGTGACTAGCCACAGGACAAGAGGAAATGGCCTCAAGTTGCACCAGGGGAGGTTCAGGCTGGATATTAGGAAAAATTTCTTTACTGAGAGAGTGGTGAAACACTGGAACAGGCTGCTCGGGGAAGTGGTGGAGTCACCACCCCTGGAGGTGTTCAAGAAACGTGTGGACGAGGCATTGTGGGACATGGTTTAATGGGCATGGGGGTGTTGGGTTGATGGTTGGACTTGATGATCTTAGAGGTCTTTTCCAACCTTAGTGATTCTGCGAACAAACGCTCTCTCCCCTGGGACCCTCAGCCCAGCTCCTGAGGACATCCACATCACGAGGGTCCCTGTGAGAGCTGCTGTGGTTTCTGGGCAGAGGCACACCAGCAGTTGCCCTGGGCGAGAAGCAGACATGGAAAGGCAGGTCTCAGCTCAGAGCACAGTCTGACTCCAAGCTTCACACCAGGATTTTGAAGCCATTGGATAGAGAGTCACAAAATCCAGATTTGACTGGGAATTCTAACCCTCCTCAGCATTCATAGCTAAAGATCTGAGAAAAAAGTCTCCCCGGTTTAAAACACTACAGCTAAAACTAACAATGTTCCTCATTAGGAAACCTGCATAGACTATTTATTGCAGGATGTCTCTTTTATCCAGACCGTGCACCTCTGATCACAAAGCTGGATGCACCTCGTGGTGGGAAAGCAGAGGGCTGGGCAGGTGTGTTAGCAACCTTTTGAAGCATACATGTGAAAACTGTACCAAAAGTCTTTTCACACAAAATCATCCAAACAAGCGTAGAAACAGCTCCTGAAGCTTGCATCCCAATCACTCCCTTTGCTGCAGAGTTTAAGCATTGAGAGCTTTGAGGCTCAGTGGCTCAGGTGCAGGGTTGTTATAATCTCATGGAATTAAACATAGCTACACCAGTAATAAATTCAGCCTAGTAGCTTCACTTTTGTTTTGTTTCTAATAAGATATTCGGAGCAGGGTCTTTTCAGTGTACATCCACTTTCATTATTTTTTCATTGCATATACAGTAAAAATCAACTAACAAAAGAACTGTCTAATTAAATCTTTTGCTTTATGAGTATCTATTAAATTAACTGGGGGAGTGCAAAGAATACATAGCAACTTTATTGGTTTTCAAATGCAAAATCACTTGATTTAAGCTACATTTTGCAGTTTGTACAGGCTCTATCAGGGCATGTTTGCCCAACAAGCCTTTCAAATTCAATAGTTACCATACATTTATGGTCAAGCAAACACACAAAATGATTTTGAGAAACTGGGGCAAAACATCACCTTGACGAGCAACTAGTTTGATGCACATATTCCAACTCATCTTTGATCAAACATTATCTACCACAACCAAAGCCTATTACAACTGTGGTTTTGCAGTGTATTGCTGTGAAGCTCGTTCCCAGGCGACAAGCAAGCCAGTGCCTGGGAATGCTTGTGCCTCATGGCTCACATGCAGGTGTAGGTGGCATGGTTGGAGGTGTGCCAACACCAAAACTATGCTCTGGGAGACAAACTGTGTCCTCCATGTGCCTTTCAGAGGAAAGGTTAGAATAGGACTGCCCACAATTAAATTTATTTGACCCTGAGAAGTTGAGATGATCAGAGCTGTCCTCAGCTTCTGTGATACACTGCATTGACCTCCACACTCTTATGCAAGATGTGCTGCATGTGAGGGTATATCCAGGGCTATTGTTATTGCATCAGATCTCCCTTCAGCGTGGTGCGCCTGCTCTGCAGAGAACACTCACACTTTGTTCTTCAGCAGATGTTCTGTAACTATATCTGGCTACAGCCTTCCCTGAACCATGCTGGGCATTGCAGGTGATACACCAGCAGCAATAAGGGATAATGCATTTCAAAAAGCATATCCTAATTAACTTTTTAATGCTCATTTTCCCTAGCACCAGCCTCATTAGATCTCTGTGTGTGAAATATTTTTTTAGCCAGGTATTATACTGCTAATCATGAAGACTGGCTTGTTGCCTGGATACTTCACCCAAGACACAATGTCACGACTACAAATACAGAACTAAAAAACAAGTCACTCCTTAATCTTCAAGATTATCTCACTCTGCTGATCCCTGCACTGCAGGAAACTATATTTCTTGAGCAACACAGAGCTCTTGCTACACGTGATGTATCTATGAGACATTCAGGTCATATTTTAAATTTATTATTCTGAAATTGTCCTTTCTAATTCCTTTAAAGTTTGAAATGCCTATTTGTCTCCTGGGTACTTTCTGAAATGGAACAAGTTCTCACACATCAGTGGTGTAATGCAACAGTACTTAGGCCTTTGTACTTTCACACAACTGGGCAGTTTGCACAAGCTCCTCACGAAACAAAGAGCTTATACCTTAGTCCTCATCTCATGGCTGTGGGAACAGAAAGAAGTCTCCATCCAAACTGGGCTCCATTGACCCTATTTCTACATTCAGCTCCACCAATTTTTAGCCACTCTATTGGCTAAATGTGAGTAGCATTTAAAAAAAGTGTGCTACACAAGGGGATCTTCAGACTACTGGGCTGCAACTACACCATCCTTTCTTAGAGAGGCCTTTGGAGGACAAACCCCATATCATCCCATCTGTGCTGCCCCAGGGACAACCTATTAAATTGCCAAATTCAGCATTGCACTGGAGGGTCCTTCACAAGCCTTCCCTTTTCTTACTAGCTTCAGTGTATTTGGATATACGTTTTTCAGCCAGGGGTTTTCCCGGAAAAAAGTTGTCCAGCTTCAACAGGCGGAATGCCAGGAACACCACAAGGGACAAGAAGCTGTTGTCAATGAACCATTTAAATAGCCTTTAGATATATGCAGTACTTAGTCCTTCAAAGGCTGACCAGGCCTGATCTCAACTAAGAGAAGACTACACTGCTAGTCGAGCACATGTTTTCCCATAAAGTCCATGTTTTCTGTGCCATTGCCCTTCACAGATGTGTGAAACTTTGTTGAAGCCATTAGCCCTGTAACTGACTTATTATTTACTGCCCTTATAGCCATTTTTCCTTAATTAAGTGCTGTGGACAGTGATGACCTTCATCTACCCTCTGGGTATTTTCCATTAATACACACTTGAGTGTCCAGATGAGATAAGATCACTGCCAGGGTTGCTCTTTAGGAAGAGTCAGCTAAGGGATAATATAGCTACTAATGGCCAGCAATATTCCAGTCAGAGCATGTTGCTCTAGAAAGCAGCTCTTTCAGGCCAATACTGAGGACAAATTTTCTAGTGTAACTTCGGGTGGAGCCAGAGATGGAGGAGATTTTCTGCACAAATAAAAAGTCACATTCTGGATGGGGAAGGGCAGGGGCCAACCTCTGGGATGTGGGAAGCTAAATTTTTAAGTAAATAGTGTTGTCTGCCTGACTCCTTGATGCTTTGGAAGAGCAAAAAACACCTTGTTCAATCATCCCAAAAGTATGGGTTAGATGTGCACAAAACACACCCAGGGTTTCTCCAGGCAGCCTCGTGCGTCCAGGCTCTCGCAGGGCCCGAGAGGCAAGATGTCCCTGGCTGCACCTCATGCCAAGGGAGGGAGTCTGTAAGAGCATGACTTGGCTCCTGCTCCTTGCAGGGAGAGGTGAGGGGTGAAGGTGACTGGGGGGCCAGACCTGGCACCCAGCTCTCCTGCCAGCCCTGTCTGTCTTTCCAGCTCTGCTCTTTACGCTAGCACAGCTAGGGCTAGCCTGGGCCAGGCACCCATTCAAGCAGGACCAAACTCAACTTAGGAAAGGCCAGATAAGCTCATATGCTAAGAAGAGCAGGACAAGTAATTTAATGACTTTAAAAAAGAACTGCGTAGAAGAATAAAAAAGTGGCCATAACAGCTTTTTCTCAACAGCTGTCAAGGGACTTCTCAAAGTGTTAGAAAAACTCCACCTCGGGAGAGCAGTTATAATTCACAAATATAAACAGACCCTTGGATGGACGCTCTAAGCTTCCCCATGTAACCAACAGAGAATAATAATCTCTCCTCAGTACTTCTCCTGACTCAGCTACCAATTTACTGTGTGAGGCTGAGTGAGTAACTTAATTTTGCTTTTTTTGTGCCTATACCTAGGACCCTACAGAGTCTATGAATAAATGGATATGTCGATACACAGACATATATTCCCTACATGTCCATATAATACAGTTTAATATTTGAATTTTTAATGTAATAGGATTCAGTTCTTTATAATGAATAAAACACAAAGCTGTATCAGTGCTCGGTGTCCTTGCAGAACAGAGGTGTCCTAATGCTTAATTCATGTTTGCACAATAAACTGAAGGCAGAGGCTGAGAGACACCAAACGCTAAAGACTTTGTTGAAGATTTTATGCAAAGGGGCTTTGTGGTGGCTGTCTCCCCACAGCTCAGCTGCTGGAGGTTGCCCAGCACCCCCTTGCACGGCTCCCTTCTGCCTGGAGGAGGGGAGGGGGCTCTGCCTCCGAGCACCTGTGGGAGCCAGGAGCCCCGGGAGCACCGGTGGCAGCTGAGAGTTTGGGGGAAGGCAGAAGGTGGATGACCCACTCCCACCACGCTCCCCTGCCACACTGCAAAGGGTCTTCTCACTGCAGGCACAAAAATGCTGAGCTAACCCCACTGTGGCTGATCAAAATCTGATTTCAACGAGGCAAAAAAACCGCTCCTGATGAAACTTGGCTGCACACTGAATTAGCAGTGGCCCTGGAGCGATGTTTAGAAGGACACAGCAAATGGGAGTGCGCTTAATTAAAGTTGACAGTCATAATGGCACTGCCTGTAATAGTATCAGGAGATTATTGGTTACAGGCCAGTGCTACAGGCTGGGTGACGTCCCTGCCAAGGTATGACCCTTACACCAGCTCTGTCCAGCCAGATCTTAATTTCTGCTCTTTAACGCTGACCACCTCATGTTGATAGGGAAGTGAAAACAGCTTTTTCCCTCCTGGTCTCCATCTCCAGCTGCTCTCTGTATCATGCAAACAGAGATTATTGAGAAATCCAAGTCAGGGTTTACCTAACTGATCTTTAATATAATAACAAGTAAATGAACAAAGGTTAGAGGAAAGAGCTTAGGAGGGAGAAGAAGTGATCTATCATCTCTTCTTCTGATTAACTGGTTGGGTATTTTTATATTTACTTATTTAACCTATATCCACATTAAAGCAGCGGGGCATGGGCTGTCAAGTTAGCATGTCACTTTTGTGATACGAGATCATCAGGGAAAGCAGCACTGCGACATGTGCTGGGAGGCTGCATGGACACAGCACCTGGTATGGCCCAGAGCATCCTGCTGGCATAGCATCCCCTCTTTGAGAGAACACTTCAAGACCTCAGTTGTTGCACACTGTATTGTCCCCCTGAAGTCAACACTTACTCACATGACCTCTCTGGCTCTGGCTCTGTAATCTGCTTCCAAGCAACCAATGGCATGTGTTGAACACCACTCTTCTGGCTTGGCAGGAAAGTCAAATGTAACTACTACTTTTTACAGAATCTGAGGGCAGCTCCCCTTCAATTTCTTTTTTTTTCTACTCCTTTTTCTCAAAAAGCTTCAGGATCTTAATTACAGCAACATTCGCCAGTGGAGTTAGAGCACTCTGACTGAGTAGGGTAATGAGGGGCGTGAATTAGCAGGAACATCGACTCGTGCCTCCAGTCAGTACCTTGATATCTTATCCATTGAAGTAAGTGCATTTTAACATTGCTCCCAGCACAATTCATTATATGTGTGCACTGCAGCCAGAGAATCCAGCCAGATGGGTTCAAGCCCTGTCCAAGGAAGGTAGAGAAAGGGGAGATTCAAGAGATTCTCAAAAAAGAGGTTCATATCTTTCAAACTGGGCTTAGGACTTCCTTGGAAATGCAATGTAGTTCCTGCAAGTGCAGGAGGTCTGGGGTTTTTTTTGTGACGTTCAGGATTCCTAAATCAAATGACTAATGACATAGTGGGAAAAATCTAGAGACTCCCAGTTACAAGAGTTAACAGAAGAGCCTGGGTAGCAAACAGTATCAGCTGGAGGCTAAAACCAAATGTCACCCTAAGCAAAGGGCAGGGAATAGGCTGCTCAAAGGACTGGAGGGGAAAACACAGCTCTTTCCCACCACAGAGTCTGTTTATTTTCCATGTCTGTGCATCTTGACAATACAAGTAAGGCTGCAGGAACAAACTCTGGAGAGGGGAAAAGCCTCCTAGGGAAAAGGTCTGAATATTGGAACACTGCATTGTTGGAAACAATGGATAAGGGCAAACATGCCTGACATGAGACTCAGTCAAAACATCAGAATAAGCTCCTTCCCACCACAGCAGGTAAATGTTATATTGGGAGACGAAATCATACATAAAAGAATGGGGGGAAAATCAGTCCATACTGGTAGAGATAGTAGCTGATTGTATGAATATATTGTTAATAATATTCTAAGATTATCTGAAGAGTTTTAGCAGGTCTACAGGATCCAAATGACCCTTAAAGCTCCCATCCCCCTTTTACATCCCCATCCAGATATGAACAATGCAACTGCCTCTGAGTTTGTTAAAGGGTTCAGAAAGACAGGATGTGCATACTGCATGCTGCTGGGTAGATTCAATAGTGCAGCAGCCAGTGACAACACCTAAAATGCTGTAACTGAGTGCATTACTCAGCTCTCAGCCTCAGGGACATGCATTAACCCATTCTACCTCCCCAACCAGGAGCATGCAGGAGGGAAACCCCAGTGCCTGAGCCAGAAAGGAGCCCTGGTCCTTGCGGAAGAAGAGAAAAGCAAGATCAGGCAGGAGACCTTTACAGGATCAGGCAGGAAAGAGAATCCCTGGGCAGAGGGCTTGTTAGAAAGGGACTGGGAACTGTCAGTGAGAAACCTCTGTCCTGTGGTTTGGACCGACTGGTGTTGTGGGGAGCAGGACGCTGGGTATACTGGCAAAGCTGTGGGAGACAGCAGAGAAATGCACAATTCCATCCTCAGTTCCTTCCCTAACAGAAACAACCTGAAATTAAAAAAGCCATTTTCCCAAACTTTCTGAATATTACATTATTCAAATGTAATAGCAGCAGGAATTCACCACATCATTAGCATGCAGGTACCACACTCCTTTTTGACAGCTAGGGAACCTGGTGCAGAGAGGTTGATATAGCTTAAAACACGTTTTGTAAAATCAGCCTTGATTCTGGGTGCCTCCATTTCTGGACTCTGTAGCCAGGACTTGTTATGCCTGATACTAAGCAGAGCCAGACAGCCACCAGCCCAGAGGAGATGAGCAGGAACCTCCACTGTGCAGTAATGCTGATACTCAAGCTGTGCACTTTAGTCGGACACCACAAATCAGCAAATTGTCTTTACCTGTTTTGCCCAACAACATGGCCAATGAGCCTCTCAGCTCTTACCTTGGAGACATTGCTGCAGAGTGGAATTTCATTTGGGTGTTTTTCCTAGGAGAGCTCCAGCAGCTGAGAAGTGAACAGTTGTTTAAAACAGTTCAAAATACCCAGGGAAGGGCTAAGTCAGAGTCACAACTGCTTGCATCCAGATCTCTGACCTTCTAGGGGCTGCTGGCACATTAGCTGGACTACGATTTCCAAGGCCTGACTGAACTCTTGTACAACACAGGCACGTCAGGGTCCACGTTTTTATTCGTCTCTGCAGCTGTGTTAATTCGGTGAAGTGACTTTGCTGGGCAAGCGAGGGACCTGACGCATGGCAGACCTAGAGTGCTGGTTAATGTGGCAATTTGAGTGTTTCAGACAAGCTGCCAATCACTCATGTCCCTTCAAAGATGTGTTGGGGTCACTGCCCTCTGCCCCAAATGTGGCCGAGCTACTAGTAGTAAGTTACTAATGAGCTCATGCTTACGGCGGTGAGTTTTCCTCTTTGCTTTAGCATTCTGATTCTTACTTCTTAAGGTCAGAAGTGGATTCCCAGCCATATAAAGCAATGCATTAGTTTTATGGTCCCCTGAGAGCACAGCTTGATGGCTGTACCCTTCACCTACACCCTCCTACCTCCTCCAATTCCCCACCGAGCAGCAGCTTCCTAAGGTCTGCCAGAAGCAAGTACTTAATGGGATACGTGCCGCGGGGGATGGGACAGCACGGTAATACATGACACCAGGGCATGGCAAACAGGGAAGGGAGCAGAGCACTTATCACTTCTGCTAGCGGTGATGCGCTGCACCCTTTCAAGCTAGGAGGCCACAAGGCACCTAGTTCAACCAGCCGTGCCGAAAGTGGGCAGCTTGCTACTGCTGGATGATGAACGATGCAACCATCTGGGACCCTGCCAAATGGCCCCATGGCTGCATCTGCCTTGTAGGCAGGGTGGGAGGCGAGAGCCTGGCAGGGAGTAGTGAGTGGCAGCCCGTGGCTCTTCAGCTTTGCACATCTACACAACCTGTCCCACCTGCGGCTGGGCAGACTGTCCTCTTGGTCTGACTTGCAAAGAGATGATGGTGCAAGCACAGGAATGTTTCTTTGGTCTTTCTGTCTGTTGGCTTAGGGATAGAGGAAAAAGAGTACTTCCAGCCTGATCAGATCCATTGGCTCTGGAGCTCAAGACTGTTCCAGAGCTGGTGCACTAGTAAAGTGGCAAACTACTGGTCTCAGGCTGCGGTTATGAGCTGCCATGTGGACAGGTGACTGTGTGACTTAAGCCATTACATCCACGGCTCACCACTGACTGCTCCACCTTTTTGTCAAGACATTAGGTTAGATGTCACAGCAATGAAGGCAGAAATCACTTTATGTCGGGCTTAAACTCAAGGACTTGGGCTTTTCCCCACTTTTACTAGAAGTAAAAAAGAGAGGAGTAGCTCACAGAGGGAAGCTGCCCCCACCATTGGTTCCAAAATGTTCCCAGACAGGCAAGCATCTATGTTATGTGGACTTTCAATCCAGTCACTGGCAGATTTGTGAAAGAGAGTGTCCCTTTGACTTTTCCATGTACCCACATCAGCCCTAGAGTGCTCCCTCATGCCCTTGCAAAACCAGAAAGTCCCTGAGAAACATGGACCTCTTCCTTGAAGACCTGCATGCCAGATACCCTGCTGCACCTCTGTCCCAGGGCAGGGCTGCTTCACCACCTGCTCCCGGGGCTTGAGTGGGCACCTCCAGACACAACCTGCCAGTGGTTTCAGCGCCATAAACTGCATCCAACAGTGATTTGTCACAGCCAGCTTCTTCACCCGCCAACTTGTGGAAGCACAGCGTGATCATCACACGGCCGGGAAAGGCTGCAGTGCCTCTCTGAGTTACAGCTCTCCTCTTGCTCTTGCAGATTTGTAAGGTGTAAGATGCTTTCTCCACACACAAGGCTTGAGCCATATAACACTCACATTCAAACTTGCAGTTCCCTGCTGAGCTGCACCCTTCCCACTGCTCCACGATGGTGTGCAACTGGAAACACCCCTTCCTCTCACACTATTTGCTTCCCCAAGTAACCCAAGTGCTACCTTCTCTATTTTTTCTCCATTACAAAGGTCTGAACCCAGATCACTGTACACACTGAGATGCCAAATCTGATGGCTGCAGTGAGCTGTGGGTGCTCAGAGCCCTGCAGAAGGCAGAGGCACCCCCCTACTGCTGAGCAGAGGTGGGAGTTTGGCTCCCTGCTTTCCTGTGTTTTCGGGGCTGCCTGGTGAGCTGGGAGGGGGTTGGCCATGAGTCATCCAGCCGGTACGAGCATGTGGGTGGCAAATTTTGCAGCAGATCCTGGCTAGAGGATTAAGGCATATGGCGACGTGTATGCAACTGCTGTTCAGTCAGAGCCACTGCTGGAGCTCAGTATCAAGGGGAAGCCCATGCAAACCTCCTCTTGTAGACATGCCTCTCTCTTTACCTGTCTCTGCAATCAGTGGCCATAGGATTGGCTTTTAAAGAGGGCGAGTGGTTAGTATTGACTGAGTAACTCCTTTCCATTTCATTTATTTAGATGAAACAATAAGCATCTAGCACAAGGCTGCTTTTGCCACCACCAGTGTCTGTGTGGTAGTGGAGCATACCCCATTGGCGGAGCTGTCACAGACACGTGGGGCTGGTGGCTGCTCAAGACCCTGGAGGTCTGCACCCGCTGCTCTGCCCCGTAATCAGGCAGCTGCCTGTTTGGCAGGACTTTGCACAATGCTGGGGCCCACGCTAGCATACTTGTTGTATAAGAGGAGCCTTTTAAGTCAACCCAGAGATCTGTGTATCTTATTATCTTGTCCCCAATACCGTCCAGGCACGAGACACCATGACCAGACAGGAGGATGCTCTCTGCATGCACCGGCTGCAGGGCACTGGGCTGCAGAGCCTGGGGCAGCGCAAGCTCTCCCTGAGCAAAACCAAAGCCACAGCCAGCAGCCCAAACCAAGTGCTCTGGGAAATATCTGAGACTGGATAACCACATGGTGATGCTGCCTCCAGTGATCAGCAGCACAGGGGCTTCCTGCACCAGACAGTATTCTTTGGTTTAAGAGCCCTTGGTGGGTTTTTCTTCCAGGAATGAGTTTTATCAAATTTTGAAGCCATGTAAGCTTTCAGCATCCATAACATCCTGAGGAAAGGCGTTCCACAGTTTACCTCTGCATTAGGCAAAGATGAATATCCCCATGTTTGCTTTGAGCCTGCCCACAGCCAGGATCCTTGTATTTCTGGGTGAGAACATGAGGGGGAGACAGGATCTTGAGACTGGGATGCTGGTTTGGGGAGCCAGGCTAAGCAGTATTATGGTTGGGGCTAAAGGATTTAAGGTTCAGGAAGGGACTATTAAATGTGTACCAGAGCAGTAGCTTTTAAAAAAATTATGTAGGTCCCCAAAATGGCTTGGGCGGAAAGCAGTGCTCCAGAACACCAGCTGCCACTGTCTCACCCTTCAGAGAGAGCACAAGAGAAAGTCTGATCTCTTTGTAAGTGTATAATAATTTCATGCTAATCAAATATCCAGGGAAAAATATCTTTTACTGGGAAATTCTGCATCATGGTGCCTATTAAAAGAATAGAAAGTCACGTCCATTCCCTGCCTCATTTGTGCTGTCCTCAGGTTCTGCAATACACAAGACAGTTAATTTTCCAGGTAAGGAACATGATTAAAATTATGACAGGTAGATGTTTGTTGATTTCTTTCAGCATCATGAGGAAATAAAGTTGAAATAAAGTCAGTTGAACAGATTTAAGAGATGATCCATGCCCTTAAATGCCTACAGTGTGCTGAGGCAAAGCTGAGAGACAGGTGATGCTATTAGCCAGGGGTGAACTCAGCCTTCCCAGGGCCAGAGCACGTGGCTGGACTTTGGTGTCCAGATCTTTCTTCCTCTTCAAAACCTATTGCTCAGGCCTAGTTGTTTCCTCAGCACTGCTGACCTGCTTCTTCAAGCAGAGGAGCATGTCATACTAGGATTGCAACCAGCCACACCACACTTTCTTGTGTAGAGTAGACTGGACAGATACACACACCATTGAATCTTCTAAACTTCCTTCTTGACCACTGATCCAGAATGAAACAAACAGGATCTGAAGGACCTTCAGGACATGTTACCATCCTCCCCTGTGCCTGAAGTAATCTCCTCCATTATTTAAATGATTATTGCTGTTGTTTTTTCAAAGTAGATCAGACTTCTCTTCCAAGTTTTTCTGTCCTGTTCGACCCTATGTGGACAGTGACCAGAGGCTGGATGAATAGAAGGTTTAGTTTCTGACGGAGTAGGTCCCACTTTCTCCTGTGTCATGGTATTTTACTGTACCAGGGTTTCCAGCCCTTCAGGGGAATAGTTTTAGTGAAAAGGCATTGACATTTCAGAAAGAAGTTGTTGCTTCTTTTCATTTGACATGTAGACACGATTTCCTTTTAAGAGGCCATACAGCCAGGGGCTGGAGTTGAAGAAGACATGAAGGGTAAATGTTCTTCCTGGGTCCAGTGCCACACTTCTGTAACAGGGCTGAGGAGATCCAGCTGTCCTCTTGCCCAGTCAGTGGATAATGCTCAAACAGAGCCAAGATGGGGTGTAAACAGCCCTGGAGCCATCCTTCCTTTAAACCCCCGGGTTTATAATCACAGGCATCCAGTGAGATGAAGTGCGGACACAAGGACACCATCCCTTTGCAGTGTTTGGGATGGCGGGTGGCTGCAGAACTGTCTCACCACTCATCTCCCAGCCCCGGTCCTGTGGGGCTCTGCTCTCGCCTCCCATCCACCCAACACTGGGAAACACTGGACCACCTCCTCTTTACGCTCACGCTTGGCAATGATCGTGGAGAAGCCCCCCTGCGCAGTGTGCTAATTAGCTTACCTGTGCTTTACATGTTGCCATTGCCCCAGAAAGCAGAGATCAGGGGGTACCATGGCTCACGTCGGGAAAATAACTGTTATGTTGTCGGAAGATTAGGAAGAATTATTTTGGCTGGACTATTATTTCCAATTAAAAGATGCTAGGACACAGCAGACATTCATGCAGGATATCTGCACTATGCAGAGTAAGAATCAAATCTGAACAGCTAGGTTATTCGGACTCATTTTAATGCAGCGCTGGTAAATAAAAGTGCACTGGTTTTATTAGCTTTATAAAACAACTGTTACATAGAATAATTTTTGGGATGGAGCAGGACATCAACACAATGTCTGCTGGGGTTGTTCATGTTCACATCAGCATATATCTGCAAATTAAGATGTTAATTTGTGAAAGAGGTGATCATGAGGAGGCTCTGTAAAGGCTGTGGTATAGGATATTATTTTATTTTATTTTATTTTATTTTATTTTATTTTATTTTATTTTATTTTATTTTATTTTATTTTAAATTTTTACAAGCTGCAGCCCTCATGAGAACCAGAGATGACCATTCAGCTCTCCAGCACATGCTGGGCCAGGTCACTTTCCTCACCCCGGGCAAGCAGCCAGCTCTGTCTAATACCATTATATTCTTTCTCTCCTTCTGATATTAAAATACAGAATTACTTTACCTCACTGTGAACATTCAAAAACTTTGAGCAACCAGAATGGTCATTTCCAAAAATCTCAGGTCCTGCACTGAACAGTAATTTCAGTTTTTATTTAAACCTGCATGGAAAATAAAAAAATGTGCTGAGCAAGCCCTAAAACCTTTGAAACTTGGAAGAAAACACTTTTTTCAGTCTCCTGGCTGCTAAGCTGTTGCTGTTTTGCAGTGCTTGCCATGGTGGTGCGGATGGCTCACGACCACAAGGCACCTGGGGTCTGTGCCCGGGCTTCAGCCTTTGGAGAACACACACTGAAACCCATAAAATTTCAAGGAGACAACCACTAGAAAAAAACTCCATGAGGCTGTGGCTTATGTGAGTGGCCAGGGCCCACGGTACTGCAGTTGTGTTTGAAGTCAGCCGGTTTGCAACCGAAAAAGCAGGGTACAAGCTACATCCAGGCAAGCAGCCCCTACCCACGCCCAGGGCCTGACCCCAGCTTCCGTCTGTGGATGGGACCAAACAGTGACCCATTTCAAGTTACACCTTGGCTTCTGCTCTGACTGAAGAGGACATGGGAGGATTTTGTTGCATGGCCACTGGAGACACGGAATACAGAACAAATGGGTACCTGTGGATGATTTTCACTAGAGCTACAGCTACACTCTCTTACCTCTTCTCTCTTAGCCTCCAATAACGTACAGCATTTTCTTCCCCGATAACTCATCACCTTCCTAAAGCAGCTTTAATGCCAAGGTAACTTTAACTGTCTTATTAGACACTATATTCAGAGAAACAGCCTGTGCTAAGGCACTAAACTATCAAGATTTAAGGGGAAAAAATTTTACAAACAGTAGGTAATGAAAGCACCTAAATTTCCTGTCTGTGTCTTGACAAAGCTGCAGATTGACTCATGGTTCCTGACATATTAATAAAAAGGTTCGGTGCGTGGGAAAGGGGAAACGGGTGGTGTTTGTTCCTGCAGAGGATAAACAGAGAAGCACCTTGGAGTCTACAGAATTTTCCAAGCCTGTTCCTCTTTGCTTATTTAAAAGCTTTATTTTTTTTTAATAAAAGCAAGTTTACAGAGATAGGAAGACAATAAAAGACAGTGCCATTTCCTAACTTGTTAGTGCTGGATAAAGGTGACAGGCTAAACAAAATCATCCCCATCCTTATAATATTCCTTGTTTGATTGCTTACAAATAAACCAGTTTAATAAAGGCTCCGAGATACAAATGCCACATGGTCTTATTGACAGGAGCGAGGGAAAGGAGAACATAATAATCTATCCCTCAGATTAATTAGCTAGATAAAATATGCATTTACTTCATTCTAGACAGAAAAATATAATTTACCAACCAGCAGTTTAGGCAGGCACACTACTGTTAAAAGCCAGACCCGGCTGATCCTAACTAGGTGGAAAAGATGAGACCCCGCAGCCCTGTGGAAGACGGGCTCCTCCTCCCCTCTGCAGCAGCAGCCCACCGTGGCGAGGCTTCCCCCCACACCTCCTTCAGCTCCAGGCGGGAGTGGC
This sequence comes from Gavia stellata, assembly GCF_030936135.1. Lineage (NCBI taxonomy): Eukaryota > Metazoa > Chordata > Aves > Gaviiformes > Gaviidae > Gavia > Gavia stellata. The sequence goes on from NC_082600.1 coordinate 18,707,730, forward strand.
TGCAGGAAACAGTGGGTCCATTTTACCCCACCAAGTACGTTTCCCTAGGACTCAACACACCTGTATTTAGGAAAGTCTGCCACTGGGGATGTTTTATCACTGTGGATTCACTGTAACCCACAAAACTTCAGCTGCAGCAGAGGTCACAGCTGGAGGATGCAGCCTGGACCCCACTGTCGGTGTTCTGCCTGCTGCCACCTCAGCTGCCGCTCAGGACACCTCGTCCTAAACACAAACTTGGGTCTTATTTTGTCAGAAGTGTGTCACAGTTTAAATCAAACAAGATCTGTCTTTATTCTGTGACAAACCGCAGTTCCCAGCCCATAGCAAATCATTGCACTAATATTACACCCGCTCAGTGGGCAGAAACTGATATACCCACACTCTAACCTCAGCTCAGGCGAAATTACATGACACCAGATTTCTTTTTTAATACCGTGGCATTAGTTGCTGAAATCGAGGCAACACTTGCCATAACTTTTTCATGGTCAACCGCTGGGAAATAATTTTTCATAAACATAAGCCCTTACGGCAGGGAGTAGATCAACTTGGACTTAACACAATAATGCCAAAAATCTCAAAAAAAGTCCTACTTAGGCACTCAGAAAATGCCTTGAGATATCTGAAGTGCTAAGCAAAATGCAACCTTCCTGACGGATCACCAGATGATGTGGAGGAGGGTGTTGCTCAGAAGCACCTTGAGTTTCAACAGCTCCATACTTGAGGTCAGTGGGTCTTGAGGTCGGTGCCAGGTCCCTGGGGTTGGTTTGGCAGGTGTGATGGCAGATGGGTTTCCTCTTCCCAGTGCCAAGGAGGATGGAAACCCAGCTTCCAGGGGTCAACAAAGAATGCTGCAAACACCTTCTCATGCTCTGCTTGAAAGAGTCCAAGGGGAAAAATGTACATGGAAATGGAGACCTCCATACTGCTGCTGACCTAAACCCATTTTCAATGAAAAATGAAGCGTTGTGCCTTCCTGTTATAAAGCAGGAGGCTGGAGTATTGTGTGGCCTTGCAAGTAAAGGTAAGGTAATTTTTGTGAATAAAATGAGAGGAAAACGGTAGGAGTTAAAGGCACATATTTTATCTGTAACTGGCCAGAGGAGCACCAGATGCCTGATACTGCCTGGTTTGTCCAAGTGGAAACCGAGGCAAAGAAACGAATAACTGCTGGGAAACAACGCTGTTGTAAGTGGTCCTGACCTTTCCCGAAACTTCCCCCCATGTCACAGCCGAGCTCCTTTCAGCCTCCTCCCCACTCATCGTTCGAGGGCTTGGCTTTGAGTATAACATTGATGCTAGGAAAACCATTCATAAAATTGTATTGCAACTTCTCACACCAAGCCATTTTGGGAATAAGCCAAACAGGTATTTGATTCAACCTTTTCTCCCCACCCAAAACACAAGGTGTTCCAGGTTTTAGACTAAAAAAATAGTAAATAAATAGAGTAACAGCTATAAGATTTGATGAGGTCCATGTTTCTGAGTGGGTATACCATTTCATCCCACTGCCTCCGCAGCGCTGGAGGTGGGCAAAGCCAGGGCAGGGCAATGCTTGCCCAGAGACGGCAGCGATGGGCCTCATTTCTGGCTGTGTTTGCAGCCCAACCTGGGCTGCAGGTGCACAGCCCCTACCAAAGCAGCAGCTGCACCACTTGCTTTTATTAAAGTCTTTCTTTGCATAATTGATCTCTGTGTGAACCCTTGGGAAGCAGCAGATGCAGGAAGTTCAAACCGATGCTTTCAATAATCCGAGATTAATGATAAATAGTCATGTATAACCGATACAGGTGATCACACAGCTCTGCTTTATGCCTATGGAAACGCCTGTTCTGCCTGCAAAGCCAGGCCCCCAGTCCTCGGACAACCTTGATCTCCCTCCCTGGTCTCCACAGGCAGAGGCAGGATTTTTGGCCTGTAAGCAGGCCCAGCTGTGCCTGGCACGGCGGCTGTTCGGCCCCGGGGCCCAGCAGCAGAGGTGGCTTCACCACCCCCATCTCCTCCGCAGGCGGCACTGCTTTGGTTTCCAGCTTGGAAGCAGAAGTTTGGACAACTTCCCCTACTGCTACCCTCCAAAAATGCCATGTGCAATTAGACCTTCCCCGTCAAGATAAGGCCTTATGGCCACACACATCACCGAGGAACCAGGTGCTGTCATACTGCCTGGGATGAGGCAGCGCTTCCTGCTCCGGGACTGCAGGACAGAGTCACCGGAGTTTGCGGTGCCAGACTGGCTGCCCGGGGTCTGGCAGCAGCTACCGTGGGGCCACAGCCGCACGCTTGCAGACCGAGGTGCCTTCCACCATCTGCGCGGCTCTCTGAAGAAGGGGGCACAGATGCAGCTCTGTGAAAGCAAAGCCTTCGCTGGTTTTCTGAAGTAAAGGCTGGGGAAGTTTGTGTGTGAACAGCTTGAGTGTCCTGTAAAGTTCAAAGTCATGTCCCACTAAGTTAGCAGGGCCCAGAAGAATCAAGGCTTTCCAAAACAAAACTCAGACTCCTTCCTTCAGGTGCATAAATACATATTTAGGAGATCCCACTTGGGAAAGTCTCGATCCGCATATTTAGTTGGCAGAAACCAGTAGGTAATTCAAGCTGAGCTGGCTTTATTGTACAGGGAAGCTTTGAACATCAGCATGAACAGCTGGGGAAATACTGATTTCTGCCCTTTGTTTCATCTGCTGCATCTGTGCAATGCCCCGAGCAGCCGCAGCCAGAGTGAAACTGGAAGGCTCCCTCCCACAGAATCTACTAAGGTTGGAAAAGACCTGTAAGATCATCAAGTCCAACCATCAACCCAACACCACCATGCCCATTAAACCATGTCCCGCAATGCCACGTCCATACGTTCCTTGAACGACTCCAGTGAAGGTGACTCCACCACCTCCCTGGGCAGCCTGTTCCAGTGTTTCACCACCCTCTCAGTAAAGAAATTTTTCCTAATATCCAGCCTGAACCTCCCCTGGCGCAACTTGAAGCCATTTCCTCTTGTCCTGTGGCTAGTCACTTGGGAGAAGAGACCAACACCCACCTCTCTGCAACCCCCTCCCAGCTTGCCAGGGATGCTGCAATGGAGATGGCACGCTCACGGGCAGGGATCTCCTTGAGCACTTACCTCAGAAATGCAGAAAACTGGCGTTTCCCCTCTCTCATCCAGCAGAATATGTTTTCTAATTGCAAATCAAACACTAATTGTGAATCATTATGTTTTCTTGCCACTAAAGATATCAATGCAAACACTTTCAACAAGCTTCTTAATGTTTTAAATAGAGCAATTTAGGACTTAATTATTGCTTGAATTTGCATATAAATAATTAATCTCTATTCCAGGTTGCTGTGAGACACCAGTGTTAAGGTGCTATTTTCTTTGTAAGCTTTTGAGAAAACATACCAAGTACATTAACACAAGACTGGAGAAAGTGCTGCCTTTGATAACGTTCCTCTTCACTATGAATGCCAAAACAGACTCCTTTTCTGTGTGAATAAACCAACGTTCACTCTATGCCATTCCTCCAAGCCCAGATCTTTGCTATATCATATCAGGTATTTTGCTGCAATTGATTAATTACAGCTTTGGTAGCTATAGTGAATGATAACATCATTTTCTTATCAAAGACCTTTATCAAACACAGCTGCTTGATTTTGCAGAACATCTGGAGCCCATCCACTTGCTGCCACAGAGCTCAGGCTCCTGATTGTGTCCTGCTCCAGTTTCTCTTTGGCATGCAATTTGCCTGATTTGAACTGAACATGCAAACATGAAAAGCTGCACATGCAACATCTGTCTGAAAAGAGTTAAATTCCAGCACAGGAAAGGTTAATTTTAGACGAAACACGCATTCATGCTTCTGATTCCTTGATTAGAGAAGCCTAAGTCATGGCACAAAAAGGTCATTCCTTCTCTTCTACTATCTTTTCTTTTCTCACAATAAGTCTCTTACATGAGATTTAACCTGTAGGACTTTTAACCGGTTCATTGGCAGAGTTTATTAATCGTAAATCAGCAGCTTTTGTTTTTTTCCTCTGACTTGAAAAAGTGTCTTTGTGCTCCCAGCCCAAGCTTTTTCCTCACCTTCATTTACTTACGCTCTGGATCTGTTCAACAGTCCACAATTCTCCCAGCTCCTTGAGCTGCCTGTAGCACTGGATACTTTCTCTGAGCAGCTTGCACTGACTCCTTGATGCACAAGCATTTAATTCAAGCGGTATTGGCAGGAAGCAACATTAGGCAGGGAGAGCTCGGGAGATTATTCCACTGTTTGTGGAATTCAGTGGTGGGGTCTGGTTCTGCCAGCAGCCCAACACGTACCGTATGATACAGATTAAATTCTTGAGTGCATATCTGAAAGGAAACTATATGACTATGAGGATTATTTATACAAGTGCATGCACATGGATGCCTGTTAGAATAACGCAGTTAATTTTGGGAGCTACTATTCACCTCTTACAATTTCTGGTTTGCTGACATCTGTCTGCCTGTTTCCAAGTCAAGGCTTTCTAAACTCAAGCCATAGGGCACGATGGTAACATACAGAGGAAAGCAATTGAAATTCTAATGAATTCTCTGTATTATTGACAAAAATTGCCTTACAGTTTCATGGCTAAATACCTAGCAACACATTCACGGCAAATCTTACAACGGGGCTGCAATCAGTCAGCAAAGAATGAGGGAAGCAAAGAAATCCATTCTCTGTGGTAAAACAACATCTCTCTCATCTATACTGATGAGAAATTAGTAAGTTAATTACTGTGCAAGTCTGATTTCCCCTTTGTTAATGTTACCTGCAATCAAGGAATAGTCACTCTCTTTGTACAGGGTCTTGGTATACATACGGCTGACCCAGCACAATAAATAAAGCAAAGAGATCAAATATGAGCAAACCAAGGTGGCAAAGAAGGGCTTGTTCCCACACAGGGGCTTGTGATATTCACACAAAGCCCTCTCTCACAAAACGCCACATTTGGCACCGAGTACATTTAACGTACCCCAAATCTGGCACCTAATTGAACGTGTACCAAGATCACCAGCATCTGAAAGAAATAGGCCTTTTCTAGGCTGCAGAATATCAAATAAAGAGTAGTCTTGCTCTTGTTACCCATCCTACCTCCCTCTGCAGCCTCCTCTGCCTGAGCAGCACCCACCCTCACCTGCGGTCTGCCAGCTGCTCCCCCCGAGTCTGCTGCCGGTCACCCCGGGGGGGACATCTCCTCTCACCCCCTTCCAGAAAGGTGGTGCGGTGCACGCTTGTCCTTCTGACCATAGCACATAAACTGAGCATAAATAAATAATAAATAATAAATAAATAATCTGATGCTCCCTATTAATTCTCTCATTTTTCAACTTTTTTATTCTTTCAAGGTGTATGCTTGGTACCTGGAGCAGTTTCAGCCCTAGCAGGAAGGACATGAAAAAGGACTTTTCTTCAGCCACACAATTGCCTATTGTTCTCTCAAGACAGTGAGATACTGCAGCTGGGAGACAGATATTGCTATTTTCTGCAAGTTGTTATTATGGCCATTTATTTCTGGTGCTAGGCTACAGAGCACAGACAGATAGGCTCAGCATTTGCAAAATATTCTTTAAAACCCTAAATTACTTTGCTAGTCTCCAAAGTTGGGGTAGTTTAACTGCCCAGTATTATGATAGTCCCTCAAGAATATCCTCCCGCTACTTAAGATACAGGCTAACAGAAGCTTCTTGTTTGCTCTAAAGCCATCTGTTCAGTAAAGCAACCTCCTGACACCATTAGGAGCTGCTTGTTGAAACGGTGTCCTTACGTCACCTTTGACCTGTAGCTGTGGCACACTTCGCAAATTTATACAGACGATATCAGAGCCCAACATTGCTAATCTGAGGCAGGAAGTATATCTTACTGTTCAACTCAGAACTTGACATTTATATTCAGATAGATTCCATCACACGGTCTTGTGTGTTCTTGCACTGCATCATGTGCAACTTACTAAAATGAATTATGGGGGCAAAACTCCAGTGTGTTTAAACATAAGCTTTAAGGAGTAGCTCTTTGTATTTCTTGTATAGCTCTCAAACAGTTTAACACCATAATAAAGGCTTTTCATACTCTTCTGTGCTTTAAAGAGAGCTTTAAAGGTGTTTACATAAACTGGAGTATAGCCTTGAGTGGCACAGTAGCATTTGTTTCCTCATCCCATGTTACTCTCCACACTGAACGGCCCTTTGTCTGGCAAGGAATTGCGACTATAAGCTGCCTACTTCCATTTTTTTTCCTAGGTGAAAACACAATGATTCACAATTTGGTTGCTAACGTTGCGCCTTTTTAAAATCAGAATATAATCAAGTACTCAAACAGCTGTGCCCTTCTTTTAGAAGTATTAAAAAACAAAAGGAAAATTAATAGATGGAAAAAGATGGGAACTGAAATCGCAACAAGAAAAGTATGTTATACATCATTTTATGGACAAGGAATAAAACCAGAAACATCTTAGCAACGCACACAGAGGTCAAGAACACATGGCTGATGCTACTCCAGGGCACTGCACTAAAGACATTATTCTCAACTCTAAGACATCACAGGGCTCAACAGTAGCTGAGCCCAAACTGATACTGGAATACAAGAGCCTAGCTCAAAGGCAAAAGTCAGCAGGAGTTTTTCCGTCCTTACCCCTGTAAAATTGCTAGCATAAAATGTGGAAGAACACAAACTACGACAAAGGGTTCTAGAAGCACTGTAGTGGCTTAGTAAGTTACAAAAAAAAAATAAAATCGGTGGATGCAAAGAGGTGATCTCTACAAAAAAAAGAAAAATCAAAAAGGAAGGAAAATAGAAAAACAGAGAGAGAAAGGAAGCAAGACTAGATGTGCAGTTGGTGTGATGTCAGCAAAGCCATAAGGGGTTTATACCACTAAGAATGTTCCCCTCAAATTGTCACAGTATACTGGAGTATCCAAAGATTCAGTGGTTTGGAAGTTTTAAATTAAAAAATTGCATGTGTACAGAAAAAGATTGAACAAAAGGACCTTATCTGAGCTCGCTCCTTCTATAGCAATCAGATGTCCCCAGGGTTCAAAAGCAGCTTTAATATCAGAATTGGAAAGAAAACAGGCAACGGGAATTAGGCAAAGCGCACCAAATGTGACAGAGGGGAGGGACACAGCTTACAGTAAATGCTCTTTTATTACTTAGTTCATCAAAACTTTTCAGTTTTCTCTGCAAGATCTGAATCAGAGCAGCAGAACAGTCATTTGTCTACTGTAACATTTCCATATGAGTTAGCATGACAGACTTCATGCACAGGACTAATTCTTAGTGCGTTCAAGTCACATGAAAACTGAACTGTATTCTTAAGAGCAGGAGTGACAAATTGCTTGTAGTCATCTTTTCATTACTCAGCTTTGAGCAACACACAAGAAAACAAATTTCTTGGGGAAAGAAAGCGACCTTGTATTATTATGTATTGAGAATTCGTAATTACGGAATGCCACAGTCTAACAAAAGAACTATTACAGTAGGTTTGGTATTATGGGGTTTACGATAAGTATTTCATGAGGTTTGTTTATTAGTATGTTTGGTAAGTGTTTAGATATGAGAAGTTTTTTGATGTTTTGATAGATTTTCTATAGAAATAGTTCTAATTAGGTACCCAAAGCTTTAGAAAATAAGTATTTTGATGAATATAAGATCTGATTAAGACACATAGTAATGAGAGAGGTATAAGAAAATGCAGTTAAAATATATAAATTTCAAGTGCAAAAGGAAACACCATTATTTCTAAAGAGTTTGAACCTTCTTTCTCAAAACCACCTGTTTCTCTACTAAAGCTAAAATACCAGCCTTTAAATAGGCAGTGCCACTATTCAGCTGGTAGGGAAGATACATCTATTGCACTAGAAGTATAAAAGGTAAGAAGAATGCGTAATATTTTATTTTTCAACTTATTTACAGAGAGATATTGCACCAATCCATTGTCCTTTTTTTAGTTTAACATGTTAAGGAAAAGCCTATTATTTACAAAGTTAAAAACAGAAGTGCAAAAGCAGACTGAAAGAAACCAGAAATAAACTTTATTTAAATTCCTAAGTACAGCTTATTGCCTGACCATAGCCCACATCCAGTAAGATCTAAAATAGTTTGTACCATATCTATCTGTACTTTCAGAAATCCTGGCATTTCTCTGTAGGCGCGGCCCTTATCTTTTACACTAATCACCAGGAGGTCTATGTAAAAGGTAAAGGCTAACCATAGCTTAACTTAATAGCTTTATTTCTCCAGGAATGTGACGCTCCTTTGGATAAATTGAAAAAGCTACATAGTATTATACATGTATTTGAAAAGTAGTGATAAATCAGGCATGATGGTTTTCATTCTTCCTAAAAACCATGAGGAAAAGTTTGCTGATATTTCAGGACTGATTATTCTAAAGACACTGCTAGTCCAAATTACATTAGCACAGCATACGGGCCTGTCTCAGTCTATCTGCCACTGGGACTATCATGATGCATTTCTGGGGTGTAGGTAAGTAGAACAATCATGACCCAGAGATGAAGCAACGCCTGGAAAAAGAAAAGAAAGAATTAACTTATCAGCACTGACAATCATTGTTCACAGCAGCAGTAAACATGACAGCTCCCAGTGAGAGCTAATAAAACCTAGTTTTGTAGAAATATTTTGATTAAATATTTTTCGTATTCAGATACTCCTCTAAAAAAAGGAATTCTTATTTGCACAATGAAATGCTGAGTCAGATTCTGAAGAAACCATTTGCAGAAAATGAAAGATTTTACACAAACAGCAAAACTAAAGCAGCCTGGTTTCCTCCAGATTTATGTCCTCTGGCTTCTCTTTCCCTCCACGCCCCAGTAACTCCAGCTGTTCTCTCTGATATCCAGCCCCCAGCCAGTACATTATGCTATCTGCCTCAAGTCACTGGTAAGCCACTACTCCTGTGCCAACTGGCTGATACCAGACTGCATAAAACAGCTGAGTTCTGCTTTCCTTACCAGAGGAACTGATTTGAGGCATTTTAATGAACTTTATAGGAATGTTAAGTCTCATTCAGATTTGGCTGAAATTATCGAATTAGAATAGAAATTGCTGGGGGTGCAACAAGGGAGATAACTGACAGAATACATAGGCCATGTTTCCTTTAAAAAAAAAAATTAAAAAATCAAGTTACAATAGTCATAAGTCAAGGTTCAAGCTGAAAAAGGGTAACTGCCACTGACTGCCCAATATACAGCTCCTGTGCAACCACTATTGAGTTTCACTTCGGATAGCAGCTTAGGTGGTAGAAGTCTTCAGTGTTTTGGTAAAAAGCATTTTATTCATATATTGTTTAAGTCTAAGTCATGAACAGGAAGAAACAGAGAGGTTAGGAATTAAACAGCCCTGTTCCTTCCGTTACCTAATAGGCTGGGAAGAAGCAATTGCAGGGGCAAACTGTAATTTCCTTTATTCATGTGCATCTGTCTACTTTATATCCTGAAATAGTGACAGCTGTTCTTGGAAACTCCGTTCAGAAGAATCATTACACCTTCTCAAACAACATTTTTTTTTTTTAAATTTCAAAGACTCAAAGGCTCAACTAGTGGAATATTTTCAAGCAGGGCAGACCACACACCTACCTTACCACAGGTCACTTAAACTGACAGACATCTGCCCTCCAGTGGAAAACGGAGGAATTTAATTTTTATCAATTGCAAGTCTGGCAATCTCACCTAGTATGGATGAGCAACTTTCTACTATTTAAGTCTACCAAGAAAAACTTATCTTGCTACTTTTTCAGCTACTAAAGAAGTGTGATTATTAGTCACTGAACAAAAAGTGAAGTGCCAAATATTAAAAAAAGCTGTAACATATCATTTTCCTAAATGCAGCGCACACAGGTGTGGTGGGTTAACCTTGGCAATAGGTCACTATTACTCTGTATTTTAGCACTAAAACTTTTACAGTCTTTTAAATGGTAGTTACACAAACGTCTTTAAGACTGCTATACTTAAAATTCCTGGGAAAAACTGAAAACTGCCAAGCAACATGACTCCAAAGTGCTGTTATGTAAGTACTATTTAGTCTGCTTTACAAAAAATATACATTGAGTTGTTAAAATTAATTATATAGCCTTTTGAACATCAAACATCTTGCAATTAAAGAAGTATTATATAAAACAGGCTATAGAAATCTTGCATTAAACTTCTTTCTTTTAAGAACGCTTACTCACCATGTAAATGATTACAAAGACTCTTGCTATGGGATACCGCCTTAGAAAGATTCCCAGCCGAATGCTACACAAGAGAAAAAAAAAATGCAGAATTTAGCACTGAGCAATAAATTCGTGTTCCTCTCATTCCAATCACCACAAACTCAAACATCAGCTGATGTTATACAGATGGCTTTGTTTAGGATTGAATTTTACTTCATGTATTCAAGACAATGGAGTGAGAAAATTAAGAATTCAGACCATAAACTATATTCTCCTAAGTTTTTCTGTTACATGCTAGGCTCATAGTTTGTGAAAAAGACCTAAGACTCAAGAATTGTACAGGTATTTTAAAACTCACAAATATGGTATATATTTGTCAAATTTTGTTACTTAAGGAGCTGTCATGAATCTTTCAAAAAGATTTAAGCAACAAAAACCTTGGATTCCTTTGAAAAAAATGACAGATCGCTACCATTCTCGTATTTCATTAGATGAAAAAGACATGGGTTTTCCAAGTTTACTGCTACAGTGCTACAAAGCATGCTGGCATTAGATGTGTGCTCAGTAACGTCAGTTAAGAAAACCCATGCGCATGCTGAAGTGAGTACGAAAGTGCCATATGACGTTCAGTATTAAAACACCACATATAATAGGTCCCAATCATGGAAATCCTGATATTCTTCACAATGAAATTGAAATACCAAGGACTTTCTATTAAGGTATCTTGCTTTCAAAGCATTAACAAGGATTACCTAATTTTGGTTTCTATGGGTATTTGATTCAAGTTTTGGAGCAGACCTTTGTTGTGAACATTGACAATTAACCTAACTGCTCAGACAAGTCTTTTGCTGGATCCAGAATGATTTTTGTTTACTAATTCCTCAAACAGATTATCTTTCAAGGTAAACAGATGCAGTGGGTCAGAACCCAGAATCCTGTCTTCATCAGGATGCCTAAACAGGAGTAAAAGAATACATGTGATACTAAACCACTAATAGACTCTTACAGTGTTTATCACAGACACAGTCAAAACTTCTGAAAGTGAAAAAGGTAGAAGATGGTAGTGAAAAAGGTTAGGGGTTTTTGTACGTAGTTTAGTGATTCTTTTATATCAAAATTTAGAAGAGCGTTGTTTAAATAATTAACTATAATTTGCAAAAGCCCAAGGATATTAGTATCATAGGAAAGCGCAAGTGAACTAGGTCGCTATTTAGTAATTTATACCATACTTCAGCTTAATTATTTTTCACTTTTACCTTCATAGAAGCAATCCAACACAGAAGGTGCGCCACTTGAAAACAGCAAAAGGATTCCAGTAACTACAGAATGTATTCCCTTAGGACACTCTTACCTGAACTGATCTATACTACTGGCGGCTTTGCGAACTCTCCCATACATTCCTGCCATGTTAGTATCCATGTCACTAAAGAGGACAGGAACATTACGCATACGAGCACCTATTTGAAGGGAAAAAAGCAAAAAATCTCATTAGTCTAAAACCAGCTAAGTTGTTGTTTAACTAAAAAAAAAAAAAACAATAGTGTATAACAAAGATATATAAAAATAATATAAAAATAGTGATTAATCTGATTTGTTAGCACCGTTTTGCTAGGGGCAGAGGAGTGTGTTTTGAGGGCAGGAATCTTGATAAAGTTACAATCAACTCAAATATTTTAAAAATTTATTTTAGGTCACTAGATGGACAACTTGATATTCAATTCTATCATGTAATAACATTTCTATTATTAGGTGTATAAAATGATGGGTTTGATACTGTCACAGTTTCTCCATTTGCTTTTCTTTCTCATACAGTAAAACTTCGATAGCGTTTCTGATACTAACCTGTATATTCCAAAAATTTCTACTTTATTTACATTTTTACTATATATCAACTTTACTAAAAAAAAATCCTCAGATAATGTTACCTTTGTGCAACTAAACTTAAGCTTACTGAAGTTACTTAAAAACAAGCCAAAAGGAAATACATGTAAAATTTGCTAGTTCTCCTGCCTTATTTAAAAGCCTTTCATAAGCATAGAAACAAAAGTCTGGATTGTCATTTCACACGTCTTAGTAATTGTCCATTGTGTTTAAAGTTACTTACCATATATACAAAATTAAAAACTTTTAACTTTGAAAGTAACATCTCAAAACCATGGATCAACTGCTGAGGTTCTCCTAGAGATACAGGATGATTGCTACACAGTACAGACAAACCAACCTCAGCTGAACCACCGTATTTTAAGCTGCTTTTCAAGAAAAACAGAAAGCAAGGAGGAAATTGATTTCAACCAGAATTCTGATCAACTCTCAAAAGGAAGTATCCCATTCTTGCTCACCTCCCAAATCCTTTTTACAAGAGAAGACTTATATCCTGCTTCTGACATTCAGTTTAAACCCCAAAAGACAGATTTATTTGCACCTGTGACAGGATTTGTAAATATGATTGTTCCAGTAGTGCCATAGTATTGAGAATTAAAGATGAAATTGGCTTTAAGTTTACTTAAAGTCATTTACACAGGAAAAGGAGCTTCTACTTAACTATTTTTTATGATACTGGCTGCTGTTGAAAAGATCCCTGGCATAAGCTGCATATTTTCAGCATTTTTTTTTTCCTTATAAACTCAGACTTTCAGGGAAAGGCATTAGGAAAAATAAAAGCTTTACCTGCAGAAAGGACAGAGTTTTAAGTATTATATTTCCTTATTTACCTTCAGCACCATCAATGCCTGCCATATTAATGGAAGGTCCATTAGTACTAGTGCCTTGGATAGCCTTCAGCTGTTGCTCAAGTCGTTCCAGTTGATAGGCAAGTGAGTTTTTCTCTGTGCTCAGGCTCTCCAACATGGTTTGCTTCTGAATTAGTGTTTCTGTCAGCTGATGAAGTCGATTTTCTAATTCTGTTTGACTACTACTACTGAGAGTCTTGTTTGTGAGCTAAAAAAAAGCAAAGAAAAAAAATCAGAGTAAGTTCAAAGTCTGACCAACTGCTTTATTACAAAACTCTTAAAAATCTAAGCCCTCCAAGAACCAAGTTACCCCATCGCAGAATTTTTATGGGATAGTACTTTCAAAATGATCACCAATGAGCACAATAAAGAAGAAACTTAATTTTGACAGGTGCTAAAACAAGATTTTACATGGCACAAGAAATTCTATTTAAAAATGTATTCCTATATTTTCCACCTATAATCAGATAAACATTTCTGTATGATTGCAAGTTTGATAAAAATCAATGCTATGCCTCAGAGCTGTGTTTAAATGGTAGGCATGACAACAGCACGATAATCCAGTCTGGCTATCATACTTGCAACTTCACAAAACAAGTGAGTACGTAAAATGTTTTCAAGCAAGGAAGGCAAAACTCTGTACAAACGGGGAGAATCTGATGCCATTCTACAGGAAAGCTTGAATGAAAATGGTGAAAATGCAGGATACGTTGCAGAAGAATTGAGGGGCACTGAGGCAGAAAACATGATTGTACTAGCAAATAGAAACTGCAAGGACAGCAAATGAAGACATGGATCATGTCATTCAATTTGCAGAAAATATTTAAAGCAAACGGGAATCTCCAGATTAGCCATATGTGCAATAGCTCATCTATTCACTACAATCTTGGACCTCAGCCACTCGTAGCATCATATACCACAAAGATGTAGCTTTAATGATGAAAAAACAGAATCAGTAGGAACCAGAGGCAGTGAGATATCAAAAATACAAATTAGATGCAATGCACCAGGGCAGGTGCAGGTAGTCCTGAAGCCAGTATTACCAAAAGAATCATCCGCCAACAGGCTCAAGAAATTTGTATCACAACACAACAATTTCCAAATCCTCTGACACTATAACTGTACAGCTGACCATAGTTGACTCCGGACTATCAATTTCTCTACATATAGACTACTTTTCATTATGCTAAGATAATTTACACAAAATTAGGCCTATGCCTTCATGCTGCCCAAGAAGACTGTGGGGGCTGACAAGTATCAGAAGGTTCCAAGAGGGATTAGATTGATTCAAGGAAAATATGTCCATAAACATACTGGTGGGACTTAGTAGGTACTTAAATGCTATCGTCCCTAATTCAACTGCTGATGCTAAGCAAGTACAAGGGAGTGAAGAAAGCGACCAGGCTCACATGGTGGCCCCATTGCCACTGTCCAAGACAGAAGAGTGGGCTAGATGGATCACTGAGTCTGTAGGACATTGCTTATGTTCAGTTAAAAGGATCTTTGCAGAAATGATTATGACCTAAATCAAGCACCAATGCCTTTTTTTAGTTTTCAAAAAGAATGTTGATCCAGCACCACCCCATCAGGTCTAACTGGGACACAGGTTGATTTCCCCCCCCCCCAAAGACAAAAGCACGTGCAATTATAAATTAGGCTATTTACTACTTCACGGTTCCCTTCTTGTACTCCCTCCACTCAAAACTCTTCTCTGTCTTGAAAACAAGTACAGTGTAACTCATTAGTAGAGCCTTTATGTTTCTTTCGTACAGTTTACTCAAAGTAATAGTTCTCATCACTGTTTTCATAATTGAAGGTGATAAAGTTTTTTTTCTATACACACACAGAGTACCTGATTTCTGAGCTTCTGAATTTCTTCCTCTCTGTCTTTTATTCTGCTTTGCAAAGTATTCTTTGTTCGATACAGCTCTTCTTCAGTATAATGGCGTTCCTATAAAATGTATCACAAATAAAAGATCTTATACATATATGTATTTTGAGAAACATTCTCTTATCTAGAGTTTCTCAGTAGAACACAAGAAGGCTGCAATCAAATATAAACTGAAATTTGATATTGGTTAAGCGTCTGGGTAGGATGGAGGAAAAAAAATAAAAAAAGAGAGCTGAGTATGAAGACACAACCTGCAAGACTTATAAAATTCTTTTGTGGAGACTGACCTAATATAAATATTAATCCAGACTAGTTTACTAAAGACTCACACAATTTAATTGGGACCATGATTTAACTTTCTTATACTCTCACTATTTATTATATTGCTATCTTGAAACAATGTTGATAGAATGTCAATAATGTAACTTAAACAATTAGGAAATACTCCAGAGGGGAATCTGTATTCCTAAAATAAACCCATCAATCTGAGATACCATTTTTTAAAAGTGTTTAAAAACCCTTGGCATATCTATCTATAATTCTGTATGACACAGATCTTCCTTCAAAGTTTAGAATAAATTAACATAACAGATGTGAAAGGAGAAGGAATATTAGAAAGGGACAACTTACTGAACAGCAAATCTAACCCTAAGTTTTGTTACTCCCATGATCTAGTGGTTATTTCAACTCTGACTTAAAGACCTGTCATGTTTATCTTTTAAATTAAGACAGTCTTCAAACCACTTATCACTTCAGCTGTCAGTTGCTACAGAAAACAGATAATCCTATTCTCCCTTCAAACCATCAGACGTACAAGAAATAACACTTCTACTTATTTTCCATCTTCAGTCTCAGAAACCTTATGGCAACAGTTAAAGGAATTCCCAGATAGAACAGACCACAATTGCATTAAGTATCAATGCACACAATTAAACTAAAAGCACATGTAAATGTGTGTCACCAGAAGGAATACATCAGTTTCTGTAATAACTGACACTGTCTTTTTTTTTTTTTAAATTCACCTCACTTTTCTATATGTAGTACTGACTTAAAATATACCCCTCAGAAGGGCAGGTGTAACAAAATACAATCTACAATCTGCTTTGCTATAATAAACATCAGCTATCACATCAGCTATCCATTAAGAGCAGACCTCCACTTCTGCCTTTTAACTAGTTCAAGCTGCTAACATCTCATTAAAATGTAATTTCTGGAAGGACAGATAATCCTATAAGATAAATTGTTCCTAGCAGATACAGTGTACTCTCCTGCTTCCCTCATTATTAATTTTGTTTACATGAGCTTTTTCTTACAGAGAAAATTTTTAATAGGGTGCAAAGCATTTGCCTGATTTCTACTGAATAACAAGTTTGTTTACATGAAATATGAGTTTGCCTTTTTTCCCCTCTTTTTAGCACAAAACTGCTTAAATCAAGGGGGAATTTGCTTAAAAAGATGATACAATTTGACAAAATTCATTAATATAATTTTATCAGCAATTTGTCTTATAGAGCAGTTTGGAAGTAACAACATTTAGATTGAAAACTGAGTAACAAGTGGATTAAAAAAAAAAATCTGTGAATTGGTACTACAATAACATTGTTTTATGAGCTAAATCTCACGTAGTAATTGAGCACAGGAAGTTCCAGACTAACCATTTTTAGTATTCGAGTTTCTTGATATAAGTAACAGTTACAAATGCTACTATATCCCTATTGTTTGATTGTTCCCCTGCTGAATAAAATTTAAGAACATGATCAATTTTGTGCACTCCCTAAGGTCATGTTTATTCTTTAATACATCAGCAAGATCTCTGTTTATCAGGAGTATCCAGAAGGCCCTGTCCATTGCTTAGTACTGGTTGCGCTTTGTTTGGCCTAGCGACGTTCATCAAGCTTTTGGGGATTTCTTTGGAATACTAGACAAAAAATAACCCAAATATTGTATAAGCTACTCTCTTACTAAGCCAAATGCTTTACTGATGACACCACATGAGGCCTAAAATAAGACCAATCAGCTTTCAAGAATTCCTTACCTGTTTTTGTCGTTCTAGTTCAGCTTCTGCCTCTTGCTTGGCCGTTTTATGTGCTGCTATTTGCTCTTGTAGGTCTTGAAGCTGCTCTCTCACTGACTCAGCTTCACTCACCTGCTGAGCCTCCATATCCTGAAATGAACAGAAATTGTACCATTTCACTAACGTTCAAACAATACTGCAATCTGTCACAGGTAACAGAAATAAAGAGTTGTATCTGCAATATTGCTTCAAAGGAAAATGAAGGTGAGGGTGTATCGTATAAATGACATTTGGTAATTTTATACACAATATTTTTACTAATATAGTAGTAAAATAAATGCATTTTGTGAACATGAGAAGTCTCCACTTTTTCCCTTCTACTGTCTACAGGTTAAAATTCTGTAACGTAGGCTTGCGTGCAATTGCTGCGTTGAGCCAATGATGCCAGCAGATGACTTGGATTACAGATACTTCAAGGATTAGCAGCCCTTGCAGAACAGGATACAGGTGATTCTCCAGAAATCACCACGCTTGTTCAAAAAGAAATGCTTCCCTCAAAAGGAGCACACACTAGTGAAGGAAGAGAGAAATGGTATCTACAGTATTCCTCCCACATGACCTGAAGTGGTGAGAGAGAACATGGAAAGAAATTGGGTATCAATAAGCACTTGTCTCACCTTGAGCAAAAGCTGGCTTATTTTAATACTCGGTCAAATAAACACTACAAGCGACAGCCCTAAAGTATGCAAGAAAACAATCCTTTGTGCATGGTTAACTCCAACTACCTGCAGCTCTGTTCTCATCTGTTGTATTTGCCCCATTAGTTTTTGTATTTCTTCTCTCTGAGTGTCTCGCTCATGTCTCAGTTCTTCCAGTTCCATTGTGCTTGCAGTATTGCTATCCAGGCCTTCAATACCAGAGCCTTCTTTTAAGCTGTTTATCAACTTTTCTTTAGACTGAAATAATAAATCAATATATTATTTATTGCAGTATTTAACAAGTGCTCAACTAGAATATGCCAAAATTACTTTGGTCTAAAATTCAAATGTAGACACATAGTAAAAGAACTTTATCTGTTCTTTTAGCCAAGTTAATAATGACCCTACACATTTTAAAATCAAAATGCTTCCCTATTGATAATTTTCCTGACTTCCTGTATGCCATGAGACTGGATTTACTGAAAGCCTGTGCTATCTGAGGAAGACTACAGCTTTTTTCTTTAGAAGTGCCTGGAATGTTAAACATGTCATGGATAACAATTTTGGCTTTCCAGCTACCGTAAGAGAGAAAATGGACACTAACAGAGACTAAAGACAAAACTGACCCCCTTTCAGTCCATTCTTTCTCCTGCCAACAAAGCCAAATAAGAGCCAAGTACAGCAATAACTCTTCTGGGAAAGAGATGAACCATTTCATTCAGAGTCAACCTAGTGTTAGCTTGACATTGACTTCTGATCTCATGCTTCTCCTATTTACCAAGAAAATTTAAAACCTGTCCTTGGATATCAGACTAAATTAATTATTCCCAACAGACACCTTTCTCTTCAACATTTTGCTAACTTTTATAAATAAACAAGACTCAAATTGACCATGTTTGGATTTGGTATCTTTGACAACTTAAGTAGCATAGAAGTCGGCACAAAATACCTAATTTTGCCATTGTTTATATAATGCTGATCAGGTGCAACCTTTCAGGATACATAAAAATATTTTCTTTGGTTTACACATAAGTATCCATTATATGCTATGCTTCAGCCTCAAGCAGAATAGAGCAATATTCTTGACTCAAGAATACCGGGCGTGGAAGAAATTGTAGGTTACCTCTATTTATCTATCTGTCCAAGATTGGACTCTCAGATGTGGAACACACTGACAGATGTTGCACAATAAGTGCAATGATTCACTTGGATTTTTCTTTAAGCTCAGGACCTGAAATTCCATTTCAATTACTTAACTCAATTTGTAAACTTAAATTTACAAAATGCAGACTGGTAGCTGTTCCGTATAGGTATCATTATAGATATGCCCTTAAATATATTACAGGTCACATGAAAAAACCCACAAATTAGACTATCAGAAGCATAACACCTTAAAAAAAGTCAGTGTACAAATCAAACTGTATTTCTTTACAGAAATGCTTACTTGGAGTATGCGAGTAGCTTTCTGTTTATAGTCTGTCAGTTCCTGTTTTGCAGATTCTAGGTGGTTTTTAGTTACTTTGACTTGCTGCTGAAGCTCATCAGCTCGCCTCTTTTCATCTAAATACTTTCTTTCTGCTACAGTTATCCCTTCTGCCAAGTTCTGACGTTCTGCTTCCATTTTACTTAAACGAGCCGCAAACTCATTCTATTAGCAATAAAGAAACAATACTTTGTGTTTAAATACAGTCTCAACTTTAACCTAGAAAGGAAAAAAGAAAGTTTAAAAGCAACTACACATGACACAACACTTCATATCTACCACTTCCAACTTAAAGGTGCATTAGTGCTGTGTGGAAAGAAATCCAAGTGCTAAATAATATCAGTAAAAATATGCATTTCTTTCCCTCACCAGAAACAGTGAGGGAATAACAATCTTCCTACTATTTACACTTATTTGGTAAACAAAAAGCAAGTTTTCCCCCAAAAAACTGTTATCAAATGTAGTCTGCCATATTTTGATGTACTTTAAAAAAAAAAAACAAAACACACAGACACTGATAAAGATTTTCAAAGATGCTATTATACATAACAAAGGCCAAGCTAAGTGTGGAAAGCAGTCTCTAGCAATGATGTACTTAGATCTTTACCACAGAAGTTATCGTCCAGCTTAATATTCTTAAGACTACATATTAAAATTGTCTAACAATTTGTTGTGTAACAACATGGCATGGAAAATTAAACTGATTACTGATTAAGTTTTAAAACATGTTTTAATATTAAAGTTAGCATGAAAAAAACAGTAAAAATTATTAGCATTAATCCTCAGAAACTTTTAATCACGAAGCTTTCAAAATAATATATAAAATGTAAACTAGCATCACAAGGATACTTAGTGCAGTAGTCAGCACATCCTTCCAAGCACTAAGTACCCTGAACAGGAACTGAAGTCAAGGGGAAGAGAAAGCAGTTGGAACCTCACAGATTTGATCTCAAAGGTAGAGTCTGAAACTCTTCCTTACTCTTCATGTCTAACCTGCATTTGTTTGTAACTTTCTTGCTCTCGCTTGAGTGCGGAGTCTGCATCACGTAGCCTCTCTTGAAGAGTCTGAAGGGCTTGATTTTGCAAACTGCTCCCTTCACTGTGGTCTTGTATTATCCTGAAAGAGTGACATACATATTAATTGAAAAATAAGAAATCTAGTGTGATTTTCAGGTATAAATATGACTACCTGGTTTTCACACCAGCTTTGAAAATTTACCCAGTGAATTGTTGAATATGGCTGGCTACAGGTGTAAGGCCTGGAGTTAATGACTCATGCATCTCCTCCCTGACCTATATTCTGCAGTATCCAATTGCCGGTTCATAACCCAGTGCTGAGGTAAGTCAGAAAAGTCTTCATATTTGTGGATAAGAAAATGTATTTTCCAAGACAAAAACATTTTTCTTGAGATCTTCAGCTTCAGGCCTCTGACACAAACCTTTAAACAATACTTTATACAAAATGGATTCAATAATCAGGTGACAATTGCCCCTATTTAATACTCGTTTGCCCTGTTCCCACTGCCAGCTATGACATAGGGGGCTCAGAGCAAACTTTAATCCTCATATTTCAGATCGTGATACAATCCCTTTCCCCATTCCTTTAGTCATTTTTATTCTTAAAAAGAGACTAAATTATCTACCTTGATTTTTCAAACTTATTACTATTTGCAGAATTATGAAGTACGAAATTGTGAAGTACCGTGATTTTTCACTCTGCAATGCCTCCAAAGCTTCTGTCCGAGCACTTAAGAGCTGATCAGCTTCTTGCAACCGTACTTTCAGCACAGCTAGCTGTGAATCCTTGGCACCAACAGCTTCTGTCAGATCATCAACTCGAGCTCGAAGTTCTCTAACCATCCTGTCACTCTTTGAATGGTCAACATTCCACTTCTCAACCCTTTCCCGGGATTTGTTCAATTCTACAAAATAAGAAGTTTCTCTGAAGTTTATAAAAGTAGGTATTGCAAGGTCTCGTAAATGGTCAGGATGCACACATGACACTTCTTGAAGAAAGAAATTAAATACAACCAAGCTGAAGTAACACTGAAACTTTATGAGCTACCAAGAAGTAACAAATGCCAGACTGGCTGTCAAGAGCAACCCATAAAATTTTGCAGGTGATCTCGAAACAGGCATTTCATTCTGTGTCACACTGCAGATGACAAATTTTACCTGCCCCACACTCTGCAATGGCCTATTGTTGAATATCCCTGTGTGAGCAAGACTTTGGAAACCTCTGCATAAAGCATCTAGTTGAACTCAATGTGACAATAAGCTCAACCTAAAAAACACTAGAAAAATAGACCAGTGTTGAAATAATGCCTGAATACTTACAAAAGCTTCTGTTTATAATCAAACACCACACATTAATCTTCCCTGGAAATTAAGGTTCTCTGGCTCATATGGTTACTTTGAAAAAAATGCAGTCCCTCAGTTGTATGTCTTAGAGCAGGAGTTTGCTCAAGGTTTTATCATTTAAGTGTTTAATTTATATTCACATTTTTTATATTTGTCATTTCATTTGACTTTGAAAAAGCTAGTGAAGTCATACAAAAATACTAAATTATATATTTTTACTGTCATTTTCTAGGCACCAGAGATTATAGCCTACAGCCAGAAAGTAGTCAGATGCTTAAGTATTTAAAGGAATTTACTCATTTAAAAATAAGTATTTTGCAACAGCTGTTAAAATGCAGGAAAAGTATTTTAATACTGATAACATTTGCTAATGCTGTTTTAATAAGATGTAAGTTTTGAAACTAACTTGATCGCATCGTTTTAATGAAAATTTGTGTTATCTTTGTAGTTGAACAAGCCTTTTAGTTTCTACCAGCTCTTTATTCTGAAACCAAGAATCATTTTGCTTGGTAAGCCATGCATGCAAATTTAACTAGAAAGATTTTATTATAATTAATAGAATATATTATATTCTATAATATATATTATATATATTATACATATTAGAATATATTATATTCTAATATATTATATTAGAATATAATATAATTCTATATTATATTTATTATAATATAGAAATAGCACTGTCTTCTAGTTTACTAGCATTTTAGTAATATGTTACAGTTGAATTTCCAAACCACAGTACCTTCTTGTGTTTCTTTGGACCTCTGAATTAATGAAGCCATTTCCTGATTTAAGGATTGCACTTCATTCCGCAGCAGCTGATTCTCCAGGCGAAGATTGGATAGCTCATGTGATTTGAAATCCTCATTAGCTGAAATGCTAGGATTAGTTACTGCACTTAGTGATGAATCCTTCACACCATCCACTTGTGCTCCCAGTCCAGAATCTGAACTGTCTGGAGTTTCTGTACAGAGAGATGCAAGTTAGACCTTATATATGTATTTGTAAGTTGCCTTGATATAAACTGCAATTCCATGTTCTGTGTCAGTGCTTAAACGCATGATATAAAAATAAAAAAAATTAAAACCCCATCAAAATAGCTTATATTGAAATGGAATATGGAGCTGCTTCTCCCAAGGGACTTGCACAAATAAGGACTATTACGCAGTATACATATATCATGCAGCATTTTTGTCAATCCTGCAAGACAAGACATGACAAGTTATAAAAATTCTTATTACATTAATGTCAAATTTAAGATTTCAAAACATTAATACTTTATTATGACTATGCTGCCCAGAGATGTCTTCAGAAGCTGACAGAGTAAAGGAAGAGATTAAATATACATAGCAACTAACCAGGGGAATTTTTAGTACAAGTTCATTCTGGTTTTCAATTAAGATTTTGATTTTGAGGATGTAAACTTTATTTTTAAAAATCTGTTCAGATGACTATACTTAGTCATTTTGGTATCAAACCTAAATATGTAACTCAGCCACACAGCTACATATTTCAGTTATCTTTATGTAAAAAAGCATTTTAAGAATAATTTCAGTCAAAACATCATCTTATGATAATTCTGCATTAATAATTCTCTCAAAATATTTTTTCAAAAGCACTTTTACTATGAGAAATCGAGATGCAGTGATTTGAAGCAGAAGCATGACCTTTCTCTAATGAAAAAATGTAAGATAGATATACTCTGTCAAACTGTTAAAAGCTTTCTGCCAATACAAACTGTAATTCTCTAGATTATGGAAACCAAAACATAGATTTTTATTTTTCTTTTTTTTAAATCTTAGAACCTCAGTGAGAACAGTAAGGGAATTCCTGGCAGTAGTCTGAAAAACAGTCCATCACAGGGAAGAACGAACCAACAGCCTGTCCCCATCATGCACAAACACACACAGAGCGTCCTAGATTAATGCTGTGAAGTTGATACATCCACTGTAAGAGTCTTGATTCCAGCATGCAGGGAGTTGGAAGCTTTGCAGCAGTGTTAAGATAAAACAACATAGCATGCAATGAGCAAACAAGCGGGTGATCCAAAAATACTAGTTCTGAATTTAGTATGTCCCAGATGAATAACTGCTGAAAATCCAGGGGGACAGACTGCAACTAATTCCAAGTAAGACTGCAGTTTAACTGTCACAACATCATTTACTTCAGATTGTGATCACCAACCAATCTGCTCCACCTTCCTTGTTACCATTGCAACAGCCCCTACCACCCAGAGCCCAGGGAGCTAGGACAGACTATTAATTCTGAACACCACCACACCAACAAGTAGCAGCGGTGACAGCAAGATTTCTTTCACATTTTCTCAAACCCCTTTCCTATTTCAACGGTTCTAAGTAGTGTGGTTTCCTTCCTTATCAAACAATTTATCCTCATTCCTTTGTCTGGAAAAATCAACAGATTAATAAAGCTAACGAAGCAAGAAATTAGCCATTTATAGCACGTATTAGACTATATCCACGGCAATGTACAAAGTATAATGTTAATTGGTTTTTGTCTATAGCTAATGTATCATAAGCTACTTCAACAGATGCTATACAGAACATTTAAATGATACACAGATATCTACACAATCAACTCTGAAACCAGTGTGCTCAAACTCTATGTTGTAATTGTCTGCTTCGTCATTTGGCAGCTCCACAATGCAAACTCCACTCAAAAATCCTCAGAAGAAAATTCAACAGGCCACACTGAGCAAAACAAGTATGTTCCTCAAGCACCAATCAGCAAGGCCATATAGCCAGGTCTAACATATCTGAATTACTATTAGTAGTAGCAAACCTTACTCAAAAGTTACAGATCCAGAAATACAAGAATATTCACACCTTTGAAAATGATCCCTTTTTACATATAAAATTTTTTCAGCATACTTAATGTAGTAAGTAAAAAATTGGCATTTACAATGCTTTACACGCTCAAAGTACTGAACAAATAATAAAGTATTCTAACTACATTATTAAGAAATAATATCACCATTTGCTTCAGTTTTATAGAATAAAAAACAGCAAAGTAGCACAGCAACAGCAAGGACTGAGTATAGATTGGACAGCCTGATAGAAAACACAAGTTCCTGACATTTCCCAGCCACATTCTCCTTTGCATTGACTTGAGAATAGCCCCAACTTTTGACCATCTGGCCTGGAAGCTCTCAGACGTCTGGATTTAGACTGCAGTAATGAACTACTACCGGCAAACCTGAAGGCTTTATCTATCTAGCTCTCTCATGCCTGTAGCTCTACAATAGCCTATCCACATCCAACTTCCCACGCTGCAGGACAAGCAAGTTTGACAGCTTACCCCTCTTCCATGGTGGAACAGAGAAAAACCTCCTATCACCTCACATGGTGCATTGGGCAACAGCCAACACCATTTACCAGCCAGTGAAAGTTACTCACTGTCCTACGTGGCAACAACAGGTAACAGCCCCCGAGTGATCATACAAATGCAGCAGCGCCTGTGTGTCTAAGTGTGGATGCATGGAGGCTGATGCAAGGTAAGGTCATAGCTCAGGCACGTCAAGGTAAGCAGTAGCAATGAGGTAGACAGAGAACACAGAAGATTTAGGTATTAATTATACAGCTTGTCAAATTAGCATGGTATCTAAAATTATCCCAGTGATGAAAAAATGTTAAAGACCCTGCTGTACTCCACACATTTGACATAGTATTACCACTAAATGTTTCATGAATTGACAGTAAATCCATTACCTAGCCTTACCCTAGACATACTTGGGTTTTAAATATCTCTAGGTTCAATACTATTTAACTACCATTGCCTTGGCTCCTGACGGAATTATCTTCAGTAGTTTTTGCACTCTGTGTACTGGTAGACACAGAACTAATGCTTGAAGTCCGAGAGTGATTTTGAAGAACAGGTGCCTTGCTCTTCTCTTTTTTAGAGTCCATCCTTCCGTTAGGCTCTTTCTCCGAGCTGTTGAGAAAATCAAATAGCAACTCATCATCAGGTTCTGACTTTTTTCTTCTCACAAAATGTGAGGCAGCTCTGGGTGTGGAAACACTTTCTACTGGAGAAGCAACCTCTGAAGATGTCCTACGTGCTGGTTTAACATTTGCTGTTCCTGCTAGGATTGTGGCCTTTTGATGTTTGATATTATCAGCTGCTGAGGATATGTAGGCTGCTTTGGATGACGTCTGATATTTCAGTTCTCCAGTATGCTGGCGCAATTCAGAATATTCATTGGCAGAGTCCAAATTCTTATTATCATAAGCTGCGCTGCTTGCTGTGTCTTTTTTGCTCAGAGCTGATGCAGCTCCTTGATCAACTCTGTTGAGTAGATCCTCTGCCTTTCCAGCGAGATCAGCAAGCCAAGACATGATGGATGTCTGTTGATAAGCTCTATAAAATTAAAATTTCAGGACCATATGCTGCAAAAGACATAGAATAGAATAATTATAACTCAGAGTGGTGTTGATAAGGCAAGATGTATGGATTACCGAAACAATGGGTTTGTTAATCTATTAGTGCTGTAAGCATTTTAATACTTTTCTCCTACTCGTTTGGTATTTCGCTGTTTTGGTAACTGATGGAAATAAACTGAATCAGTTTCTGAGGAAAACAGACAAAACCGAGGTTTAGCTATCAGACCGCCATATCTGTTTCTGCCATCGGCACCTGCTACATAGCGTCCAGCCTGCTAACCAATCTGCAACAATAATAAAGTCTACTTGCACCTGATAAAGCCAAACTCAGTTTGATGAGGACAAGCGGCCAGATGCTTACTGCTGGAACCGATAACAACAAAGTCTTAGGTGTTTGGCCTGCAGATTCATAATCTTGGTCAGGCAGACGAACTCCTCCCCAACAAACTTTGCAGCCTGCTGTCCCTTCTGTGACACCAACACGGAGGACAGTTGCACCTTCACTTGCACCAAGGGCCTGCGGGACTACACAGGCGACGTGTGCCTCTATCCCAGCTCCCGGGAAGCGCTCCTTCACCCCAGAGCAGGCTTGTGGAGGGTCTCTTAGCCGAGCACTCCCGCAGCGGGAAGGGGGAAGCGCAGAGGCAGACGAGGCCGGCGGGAGGGCGATGTTCAGGGTGGCCGCTGCCCTCCCCGCCCACCCTCAGCACGGCTCCCTGTCCCCGACCCGTCCCCCCGCCCCCGGCCGACGGCCCTCAGGAGCGACGGAGGCCTCAGCACAGCCCGGCCTCACCTCCTCCCAGCGCGGGAGATCCCCGGCCCGAGGGGGGTCGGGGGGGAAGGGGGCGCCGGCCGGCGACGGTCACTGCAAGGCCCCGAGCCCGGCCCGGCAGCACAACCCCATCTTCCGGCAGACGTGGCCGCCTTCCGGGACGCGGCGCGCTTGCGCACGAGACGCAGGGAGATGCGTGAGGTGGCACGACGCGTCAAGCCCCGCCCGGTGGGAGGGGCGGGGCGGAGCCTGGGAGAGGGGAGCTGAAGGCGGGCGCGGTGCCCCTCTCCCGGTGGCGGCCCGCCGCTGAGGGAAGCGGTCCGCGGCGCCTCCCTCCCGGTCCCCGGTGTTCACGTTTCCTGCATTTCTGCCTTGTGATGGCAGGAGGAGCTCCAACCCCGCAGAGAAGGGGGTCAGGGAGGGTCTTCGCCGTGGCTGTTAAAAACAAGCGCGTATGATCTTGCCTTTCCTGACGCGGGGTTTGAGGATGGTGGTTTATAAATGGCTGCTTGACCTGACAGAAACTGCCTCGCAGAAACGGCGGGTGTCCCGTGCGGGGTGCGCCTGGCCTGCTCCAGGCCCGGGAAGCCCTTCTCCTTGTCTCTGCTCCCCAGATCGGGATGTCAGACCATCCTACAGGCCTACTGGAAAAAAACACCTTGGCCTTGATATTGCAAATAAATTACAGGAATTTCGACCGGAAGAAACTACATGGGGTGTTTATGTTCTGTTCTCCACAACTTGGGGAAGATGTGGAGGGAATGACCTCCTGATCCTCAAGGGCAACTGTAAGATACCAAGGAATGTGGGACCCCCCCAGATATAAACACACACACGCACAACAAATACAAATAACTAAAGGTGTCCTTTTAACCTGGATTCACAAAACTTTTATCAGAAGCTTTAATGTCCAGGCTTACCCTGTTGCAGTCATCCTTCCCATACATTTGTTGTGTGTGATAACGCTAGTATCACCTTGTTTCTGCTGAAAATACTTGACAGCTTCTATGCAAGCAAGGGTGACTCTTACTTGGGTAACAGGTAAATATACTGAGGTTGTCCTAACTTTTTTTTGAGATTAAGTTCACATAAGGTATCATGACTAGTCTTAGAAGAGACATTAGTTGAGGTTAACACAAGGGCTTCCCACATCCTTAGCGACTCCTTTATAAGAGAATATCCTGGGACTAGTAAAGAAATAATCTAAGCTCTAAAGCCCCGATTTTTTCAGTCTTTGGTTTCCCTTCCACAAAAAATCTCAGGGTTTTCTGAGGCCATTTCCTGATGACCAATTCAAGCGGGCCATTTCCTTTTTCAAAGCCCCATGATTTAGAGGTTTGCATGACAAAAAAAGAGCACTTGCGCACACTGAAACCAAAGGGCTTAGCATGAAGAACGTGCTCAGCACTCTTTTTGGATAGATTTGCACTATTGGGCAAGTTTTGCCTCCACCCAAAGAAGAAAAAAATACTTTAAAAATTACTTTTGTTAAGTGAAAACTACTACCGTCCTACAAGGAATAAAATACTGCTCCAAGAGTTAGTGATACTTATGAATATTTATTATCATTAATTATATAAAAGGAACATTCAGGAGGAAGGAAGGATTCTGGCTTTTCTGACAGATAACCAGGCGACTTTCACTATAGCTTTGTGTGTATGGCGTTGAAGTAAACAGCAAGTAACTTTTAACTAATTACAGAACAGTTTTTATAGCAGGCTAAGAAGAAAAGAACACTTCTCTTGTGATGTTTTTTCATCTGTCTTGAAGTTACTGTACTCATTAGTTGAAAGGGGAAGTGGAACCCCAGACATCTATTTTGCATATTAAGCACATGATGGTGAGCAAAGAAGAAGAAAAACAAAACTTTTTGTGGAAGGCTATCTCACAGCTTCAGTTATCTGCCAGGTCAGCTAAGGCAAAGATTGGAAGAGATAGTTTCAGGAATATGGCTCATGTGACATGCAAAAGAATAAGAATGGATCTTCTTTCACAATTGCTCCAGTCCTAAAAGCAAACGTATAATACGGCAAATTCCCTTGACAAAATGAACTTCACCTTTACTTACTCTTAACACGTAAGTCTACTCTGATTTAGAGGCAGTATTTTCAGTAATTTTCAGTCACTGTTTCAAGTCAAAACCTGTTGGTTGATGTCAAATTTTTATGTGAGAGTTCTATATCCCTCTCACATTCTTCTCCATATACATTTTACTATTTAGACTCTCTCTCAAATGGGATGTTTGAGTGAAGACACTTGGCGAGCATTGTTTAGAGGGACTCCCGCACTGCGGATGTGCCCATTCTTGTGACTGTAACTTCTCTCTCATCATCTGTGACTCAGTGTCCCAAATTTGCAGTACTTGAACTCTTTCAAGCTTTATGGCTGTCGTCTCTCTTCTTTAAATTGTTATTCTTAGTAAGGATAGTTGTACGTAATATTAGGTTAGGTTTTATTGTTGTTGTTAGTTCTCCCACCCTCCCCCTTTATTTGTTTCCTCAAACAATCTTCTATATGAACATACTGCAACTAACCACTATACTTTCTCCATGGAGAACTTGTACTCATGCCTGAGGTACCAGCAACAATGTGAATGAAGACAACACTTATAGCTCCTGCCACTTCAGATCCTCCTCTGTTGAGGACCTGTTCTCCTCCTGAGTTTCTGATTATGATGATGAATGCGTGGTTGGTGGCTTACATCCACATTTCCCCAGAGCTCTAGTCTTCATCTTGTCAGCTCACACTTTACAAGTATTCTTTGGTTAAATTCACAGGTACACTGAATGTTGTTATCGAGTAGCCTCCTCTGGTTTACAGAAGTTTCCTTACATCTTATCATGGTAATCCTCTTCTTGTGGGGAACCCACAAGGTTTGGGAAGATCATGAGGAGCTCCTGTGTAGGACAAAGGCTCCAAAATGTTTGTCTACAGATATGAATTACCAGTTATCACTGGGCCTCATTAGGACTTAAACCCAAGGAGGAGACATCAGCCCTGCTGCCTATTCGGAACATACTCACGGTGCTAGTACTGGCATGAGTTAATAGAAAATCCATCCTGCCTCATGACAGATGAAGCAACACATTGGAAATAATAAACGAAATGAATTCACAACCTTCAACTTCTACATCATGTGACTCAGCTGCACATATTCATCGTTTCAATTAAAAAACCTTCTCAGACACTAAGAAAAAAAAGAGTTCAGGATCCCACAGAAGTCCAAAAAATGTAGAGTATCTTCTCTTCACGTAATATTTAAAACCCTAACAACCAATGCCACCCGTGTGGGATGGGAAGCTCATCTAGACCACTCAAGTTAAGCATAACATCCTAGAGCTAAAGGCATTTGTGATATGTGGCAGGATTGTTTTTAAGTGTCATAGTACCATCTGTTCAGATTTCAACAGGCAATGACACAATTAATTTTCATGTAAACCAATAAGGAAGAGGAGTTTTTTTAAGAGATTGTATTAATTACAAATTAATTCTAGTTTTATTTTACTTGTTTGGTCTTCAAAACACATCACAAATCCCCTCAGTGGAAAATTCACATGTGACTGTGAATGTTTGGTGAAGTATTAGATCACTGAAGACCAAAGTGACATGAACAGATCCATTCCCAAAGTTGGAAAAAACCAAGAAGGGCCACAGCCAATGCCCGAGATTATCTCTGTTTTTTACTGAGAGGATACAGACAAAGCATATTTCAATCCAGAAAATACGTAATTGCATTACTGCATCTAACAAGCTTTTCTCTGCATTAGTTAGAGTCTGAAAACCTTTTTAGGAAATATACCCACAATAGAGATATATAAGCAGCAAGTGGAATTCAACACACATTTTAACATGACCTATTCCACTTCACAGGTATTGCATGGTGCTTGTTCGACTGGATCATCTTGCAGATGTAATCTAGTTTAGATGAATAAATGGTTGGGGAAAGAAGTGTCTTTTATTCAATATTACATAGGCAGACTCTTAGGGCCACATATGAACTGCCCACAGCCTGAGAATTACTGGTTCTTGCAGATGACATAGTTATTTACCTTGAAGTAAATTCCATGGCAACCCGCTGTCCCTGTTAATGCAAAATCTTAAAAACTGGGATCCCATATTGATAAGGGACTGGGTGGGAGTGGAGGTAACCCAATCCTGTAAGTCCTGTATAGATTTTATATTGAATTGTTGGTTTACAGAATCATTCCATGAAACCAATCATGCTTTATGTGTAACCTGGAAAACACATTTATTCTCTCTGAGTGCTCTGATAAAATGTAGTAACTCCACTACAATTTTTACCAATAGTTAGTATCTCCCAGTATGGTGAGTAATCTTTGCAACTGCCTGATCTTCAAGAAGACATAAAGTTTACATTAACACTATTAAAGTTTGTTCCATTTACATTTTCACAATTCCTGATAGTCTCAAAAAATAATGTTTCCATTTACAAAACTAGGAAAAAAAAAAAAAGCAGAAAGTTTAATGTTTTAGACCTTGAATAATACAGAGAAATCTAAAGTAGTGATATCTCTTTCCTTGGTGCTTCTTGGAGGTCTGTATTTTTCTTCCAATAATTTGTGTTCTCAGGTTGCAAGGATTTGCAGGGTGGCAGGGAAGAAAAGGGAAGGAAAGAGAACTTGGGTGTTTCACTGATCTATTTATAACGTCTCTCATGTCTGCTGTATCGACAGCTGCTTCCAAGCATCCTATAACTGCTAGGCTGAGTAGTGAGAATATTTAATTCTGTCACAAGGGGCATACAGCTTCATTAACTACCACAGAAATCTTTACAGATGCCTTTTCAGTTTACAGGTGCCATCCCCAGAGTTTAGGCTCTGATCGGATATGCTACACGGGCTGCTGCCTAGTTTGAAAGGTTCTGACTGCACTTCTCTGTCTGCAACCACGAAAAGTAAGAGATTCATATCTAGCTGTAGATGAAACATAAGACTCTCTGTACAAAGCCTTTAGATCCCTGTTCATATTCAAAGTAGAAGTAATTTTTACCAAGAATTTGCACACATTAATTTTTCCTATTACAGCTCTCATTGTAAGGAGATTTAAATAACAAAGCTAGAAAATATCTGCCACAATAACTATATCACAGCAAGATTAAATCACTTCCTCAAAATTCATAGCAAGAAAACAATGGGGGGTTTCGTTTTGATTTTTTTAATAAAAAAAGAGGGAGTTTTTGCAGTTGACAAAATTATTTCTTTTTAAAACTTTTTTTTCCACTTTGAGCAGATTCCCAGGTTTTTCATTGCTCATGAAGGGAAATTGTTAGATAGCAGAGGCAAAACAGATACGTAGTCACACGACTTGTACTTGGAAAGTTAATGATTCTCTTTTCTAAGTATATTGAAACAGGGCTTTGGCAGTTATTTTCTGTACTGAAATGTGCTGAGGAACATAAAAATTGCAAAATATAGCAACAAAAAATAAAGGTTGGTCATGTCATCTTAATTCAGCCTTCTTTTGCCTAAGTGTCATGATATATTATTACACAACTACATATGTGGATTAAAGTCTTTGCTTCATGCAGTATATTGAAAATATACTGTATATCAAGGATTGGAAAATAATGTGATGGTCACTGGATGAGTTGTCATCTAAACCTTTATTTCATTCTCAACTTCAGTATGTGGCCTCGTGCCATTCATCACTTACATGCATCACTGAATAAATTGGTATGAACTTGCCCCATAAGTTTCTATGACTTTTGTCTATGATTGCATGACTGAGTATGGGCAAAGAAATCGGTTACTGCAGGAAAAGCTAAGGTGAAAAGTTAGAGCTCTACACTATCTGCACATGTCCCCACATGTACTCCATGGTCAATGAAGGTACCTTTTCTTTTAGCTACCTTGCATCACCTCAGCTACACTCCCAAGTAAGCCTACATTCACTCAAGCTGTCACATTAGCCCATGATACGTGGTTCATACACCCACAGCGTCTGAGGCAAGTGGTGTTACTATCTTCACGTTCCAGATGGGGAATTGAGGTACAGCGAGGAGGAGCTAAAGAGGAAGTCCTTTTCCACACCTAAACAGAGCAAAGCAGGTTTGGTCTGATCAAAACGTACAAATGTTGGGGACAGATCATGCTCAATGCTAATGAGCTTTTCAGAGAATTTTAATCACCAGCCTTCAACATACTTCTGGGTTTTGAAGGTATGTAATTTGTCCAGATGTGACTGGCCTCTCACAAATACAGCAAAAAGTCATGGCCATGATTTGAACATAGTAATTCCTCTCGGTTTTATTAGTGCAGCTGTGCCAGTCAAAGCACAAATCTCTCTCTGGAAGTGGGAAGTGGCCAACTGCAGGTGATGAGGAAAAGTATAAGAACAGGCCAGGAGATACTTCTCAGCTATGTTCTCCCTGGGATTTTGACTTAGGGACTTCCAGAGCCAGAGGTGGTGTCTTTGCATTTTAAAGGCTTTCAAAGATTTTTTCTTTTTATTTCTTTAATAGAATTTTTCAAAGCATACAGGTACAAGAGGATCTCAGCTAGAGAATTTGTAAACAGGCAAAACTCTGTTTCCTTTTGCCGGAACACACACCTTTTGTTTTCCTCAATGATTTATGAAAGATTTATAAACTGAAAATGATTAGAAAGCAAATCTTCCATAAACATCTAACATGGAAAACGTTAGGGTAAACTGACAGGAGTTTTGGGGGGGACTTTTAAAAGACCTCCATTTTAACATGAAATAATGGAAATTCTTAACTCTAGCTAGTGGCTGTAACTGTGTGTACATGAGTATACACAAGGTGCAGGGGTGCAATGCAATGGACCCAGGCTAGAATGTCTAGCCAACTCACGGCTGAGATATTTGAAGTTTGACCACTGCTCATTTACGCCCTGGAAAGGTTGCTCTGTCTCCACTGTTGCATACTGACTTTTGCATCAAAATGAAATACGCAAAGTTAGTCTGTGCTTGTATTCCTTCTCCCACTGTATAAATCAAGTGTATTATGCGCGCGCGCACACACACGCACACATTCTTTCAATCTTTCCATTGTTACTGCTTTCCTTTTCTTTCGTTACTCCTATTTCTTTCTTTACCTGTAATAAATCACGATGAAACTTTTCTTGCAGTGTCCTCACTATCTTATTTCCTTTCTCCATATGCAAATGACAGAGCTAGCATATTATTCTTCTAACGAGAAACAAAGCCAGCTCTCCTAGATGCTGCCAGAATTATCAACGTTAGGAGACCAAAAGTGCCTAGTGACATTTAAAAAGTAGCAACTTTGAGAACACAAAGTCTGGAGAGTAAAATGCCATCTGAGGATTTGGGGGCTTATTTGCGTTCAGCCATTTGCCTTTCTTCTTTATACATTTTCATGCATTATTTGTTGAAAAGAACTCAAGATACTCAGAATAATTCTCTAAAAGGGTCTACCTCTACCAAGAGGATGCAATTTGATGTAAAGAATGAAAGACCAATGGCATTTGTCTTCTTTCTTTTTTGATACTTACTGAAGCTTGACAAGGCAAAACATTTGTGTGAAAATGCTTGCAAACAGGCATTTTTCAGTAAAAAGATTTAAAGTAATTGAACCCTTTTGCTGTTCACCTCTATTGTATCCGGCTCCTCTCTCAATTATTAATTTGATATTGAGGATGTTTTTCCTTTTTCTTTCTCTCAGTAAAGATAAATGTTTTCCGTTTTGGGCAGTAGAACTGTGGAAGACAAGTTTAAAACGTCTTATCTATGCTGAAGGCACCTAAGTTTGCATGCAGCATGTCTCTAGGATGAGTTTTTTACTAAGAAACTGTTACCTTCTGCATACACGCTCTCGCCCCTGCAGGCGAAAACTCAGCAACTCCAGTGCAATGTAACTGCCAGTGATCTTCCTAACCGCTCTCGGCTAAAATGGCCCATATAGGCTATGAGAAGTTTTGAAAAGGAGGATAACAGATACAAGCCTGACATAAAATTCAACAGGCTGCCAGCACAAAAGCCAAGGGCAGCTGTTGATGTGAGCGCTGGGTGGAAGGTCTTCACTGGGCCAGTTTGGCATTTTCCTGGCTTAACTGTGAGTTACATGGATTAATCCTGAAGCTGTAAATGTGTAGATTGACTGGGCAAGCCTGAATCTAATATGGAGGGAAGTGTATTTTAACCAACAGAAAGAGAAAAGAGCATTCTTCCTGACAGTGGCAATGGGTAACTTGACTGTTTGGACTCTAATTGCAGATATCCACAATGATACTGCAAACATATCACATATTTAGACCTTAATTGTGTGCAGGAAAAAAATCATTATCAAGGGGATGCATGCAGTGCGATTTAGGAAGTATGTCAGTCAGATACGAGGATTCCCACGATTGCCTGAGATGAAGAAAAATGACAACAGAAGTCAAGTTCAGAGAATCCTATTCTGGGTGTACATACTTCGTAACTGGCATTTGTTTTCAGAGTTTTCAGTGGATATTTTATAGGTATGAAAACGCTGATGAACTAGACTTGCAATAAATAACCCCATTAAGCCTACTGCTGGCCATTACCTTATTCCACAACTTTTTAAATACATTCCCCATTGCTTAGTCACACAGGTTATTTGGAAGCCACTGTCTGCAAGGATGTGTTTGTAGTCTTTTAACCTTTAGACTTCTTCCCCTTTTCCCTCCTCCCTGCTTGTTTTCTCTAGAACACATTGTCCTTCCCTAGAATGTCCTGATCATACGGATATTTGAGGCTATCACCTCACACCTACTTTATTCTACTTCAAACCCTGTTTTTTTCCATACAACTCACTTAGCACTTGGCTACAAAGGTAGAAAGGTGTCATCTGCAGAAAAGATGTACAAGGGGATAGGAGTAATTTTCATGTTTTCTGTAGGATAAAAATTGAACCCTAAATACGTGCATTTAGCTTTTCTAATGAGCCCTTTCTCAGCTCTCCATGCAAGCGTACATTCAAGGAAGCATTTCTCGGTATGAAACTGATGCTGTTCTGTATGTGTACGTAGTAACCAGACTGTCTTGCACTTAAACTTTCTGGCATACTTGTTCAGACTTTCCCAGATACAAATATAAAACTGTGATGTGCAGACAGATCCTAGATCAGGATGCTCTAAGCTCTGTCTTCTTCAACATACGTGTCTATATGTGTTCCTATTCCCCTGCTTTTGGCACAGATCAGGGTAGAAGTATATGTTCCAAATTCTTTGCACCAAATTTATACTTCCACCATAAAGAAAATTACCAGGTGCATTTCAGTCATATCTTTACTTTTCCATTGTGTGCCAGTGCTGCGCATACTCCTTTTGCAATTATGCAGAAATCAGTGACTTACTTCTCCTGGCGTGTTTTCATACTCTTGCTTATTTATTTATTTTTTGGAAAGAAATGGACACAAAGTCCCATAGAGTAAACCTCAGCTCCTCCTTCCCCGGCAGAGCTCTGCCTGGAGAATTGACCTGACAGAAATACTGCATTTCCTGGGAGATTGTTGTCTTTCCCCAAAAAGCCCATAGGAGAAAGGAACAACAAAAAATATCTAACTTCTTTTAGTCTTGGAAGAAACTGTGTTTGTACAGCCATGTTTGTCGGCTTCAGTGCTAAGGACCATTCCTAGGCCAGTGCTTTAGTACCTTATCATTAAAAAATGTTTTCCACTCTCTAATCTACAGGTACCTGTTGCATTTCAAGACTGTTATTTCTTGTTCTGTTTTCTGGACACATGAAAATATTTTTACCTTCCTCTTGCAGCAATCCGTTATATGTGCCATGTTAGAGTGTCTCTCCTTGATCTTTGCTTGCCTATACTAAATTGCCCCAGGTCTTTCAATACTTTCTCACAAGTGATTTTTCTGCAATGTCTAATTGTTCTTTTCTACACAACAGTTCATTCAGTTCTTTAATGACGTGATATACACAGAACTTAACTAGGAACCACTAAGTGCTGAGGAGCTCTGCATGTAAGGAGGCTCTGATCTGCAAATCTTTCCCCCAAATTGGAGCATTTATGGTAATGAATAAAATTAATGTATATACAAATATATGTATAGTATATAGATACGCTATATCAAGATATATACATATAGATTTTCTCTCTAAAAATATACATGAAAGGAAAAAATTGATAATTTGCTCTCTTCTCACCTTTCTTTCCCTTCCTCTAAAAAGGGTCGTCATGTTCACTGTTTTTCTCTGGTGCTGTCTCAAGCCTTTCCCCTCTACTTGCCCACCTATTTCCAAGAAAAATATAGGAACCCACTGTCTTGAACACTGTCAAATGTAGTTAAATCTGTCAGAACAGTTGAAGAAAGCATGTACAAAGCTGTAGGGATAAGATTTTTCCATCACTGCCTCTCAAAAATATATGTGTATATATTCCTCTAGTGATGTAAGTGAACTACAGCTCTGAATCCCTCTGCCTCCCAGACTTGCTTAATCTCAGTTTATCTCCATGATGATATGCCTGCCATTAACTCTCTTTCGTTCAGAATTAAGGTCACTTCAGGTCTCTTCTGATTTTCCTCCCAAAATAGAGATGAACATTGTTTATTCCTTTAATTATTTGATACCTAAGATCACCCCCTTGTTAATCTGTTAGTTTTGCTAAAGTGAGAACTGAATCTTCCCTCTTTTCAAACATGTGGGATAACCATGTCTGATGTTTGCCATAACAAGGCAGCTAGTCATGCATCATTACTAGTCTGACAAATCTAATCTCATTGCTGGGGAAGATGTTGAAAGACCAGGCTCATCACATTGTTTCGTTTATCATAAATGCCTCCCACTCTTTACCTTACATAGTAGCTTTCTTTTTTCAGAATTTCTTATTTTGTTTTGCTAATAGTTACCCAGTTAGTGCAACTACAAAGAATTAGCATTCATTAAAATGTTTAAAATAGGTCAAGGAAGCTTAAAATTACATTAATATCTGCAATCTGGGACTAATGTTAAGCAATCATTTAAATTTGGATCAAGAAGCCAGCATTTAATATAACTTGTTGATTGTGTAGAAGCAGTTCATTGCCATGTCGGGGCTGGGGGCAGCTGACTGTGCTGCCTGGGTACAGAGTGGCTCAGGAAAATCCTTTTAAGCCCTAAAGAGGAGATGGAAGAGAAGAAATTGCCTTTTATCTCACCTACTTAAGCATCATGTTGGTAAATATTATGCAAACATACAAACGGATTTACATGGCAAAGCACTTTAAAGCTTAAAATGTCCTGAAACAAGTAACTGCATGACCAAAGCTGTAGTTGGGTGGCTGAATAAGCGTACAGGTATCAGAGTAACAGTACATTAATCGGCTCTGGATCCAACACAGCTAGTGTGGTCTTGGCCCCCTGCATTCTTAAACATTGTTTCTGAATAAAATAATTTAAAAATCCTCTTCTAATTCATAAGATCCTTTTCTCTCTTTTATTTTCCAGATTCATCCACATAGGACATATTTACGGATTCATTCTATCTTTCCCTTTGAAAATGTTCAATAACATTTGGTGACAATTTTTCCAAGAAGTAGAAAACATTATTTAAAAAAATTCCCTACAGAGTTTATAATGTCTTACGGGAGTGTCGTTGTTCATTAGCTGGGTTTTAATCTAATAGTCACCTTACATTCAGTGTATAACCTCTGCATCTTGCTCCCCGGTACATGCCCTAAGTGAGCTTGATTCACGATTCCAGTCCATTTTCTCCCGGCTAAAAATGTCCTTGACTCATTCAAAAAAAAGTCTTGATCTATTCAGATGCTGTTAGAGGTGAAATGTACGTGCAGTCCAGAATGGCTTCCTGTACATTTTTATAAATATCTTTCCTGGCAGATTAAAAGCAAAACCAATGACTTTTCAGTCCAAATTTTGTCAGTTGTAAGGTTAGTGGCATGGTACCATAAATACCTGTGTCAAAACATCTCCAGAGTTCTGCCAGAAATCTGGAAAACCTCTTTTGGGGAAACCTGTGCTTTACCAGAACTACTACTGCCATGCCAGCAGCACTTTAAGCCAGCCCAGTGTCAGCAGTGTTGGAGGAAGGAGTGAGAATCCTCTCAGAGAACTCTTAGCAGAACAGAATCATAGCTAAACTACCCACCCTTACCATACAACAGCCTTGTGGTCTGTAGGACTTCCCATCCTTGGTTGGTAAAAACTCTCTATTAAGAAAGAACCCACCTTATCTGCAGTTTCTAAGTTTCACATCTGGGGGTTTTTTTTGTTCTCATTTGGTCAACACTTTCAGAGTATGCTGGCGTCTTAGTTCTCATTTGTAGCATGTGGCTTTGGCAGGTTGGTGGAACGGCATTCCAGAGAGTCAAAGTTTTGTTGTGAGACATACAGGTGATGGCTACTTCTGCTTTTTAGCGCTGTCAGAGCAAGGAGCAAAACATTGCATAAATCCATCATGTTTTTACCTACTTATGTGCTTTTCTCTTTTAAAGAGGATTATATATATGTTTGCTTACATAGCCATAAAATGTGTGTTTGTGTGATCAACAAAACAACATTTCTTTCATTTCTTCTCTTCCATGGTAGCAGCAGTCACAAGGATCATGTTGGATTCCTGCTGCAGGAGATCCAGCCGCTTCTGTTTGAGACCCTGCGCAACTGTTATCTTAGCAATCTCTCTGCTTACTTCAGCCCACATACCCAGCAACACCACTCATATCTTTCCCTTAGACAAACTTCCCACCCGATTCAGGAAGGCTTACTAACTTTCTAGCACCATCAAAGAAATAATCACATTCAGTAGTAAAAATCTGAATATTGCTTGAGTGTCTTTAGTACCTGTCTGATACATTTTGACTGAGATGTAGGATTCCTGTAGCAGTCTTCCCATCTATTATTTTTCACAATAAGGAACATCCTGCTGATGTTTAATGAATGTAGAATTTATAGACAGGCTATTTGGCAATGATATTGTTAGACTTTTTAGAAGTGACAGCTGACACAAGGTGTACTTACCTCATGTAGCCCAGCTATGACAAATAACATGAAAAACACCTTTGGACTTGGCTGACGAGTCAGCGATGCTTTTAACTGATATTAGATAACTTTTAGGGCAGGAGGCTAATACTCAAAACATAAGCATAACCCACGTGGCTACTAAGCCCAAATTAAATTGAGGAGAAAGGGCTTGTTTTTTCCTGTTGGATAATCAGAATGATGGTCTTTGTCAGTTCAAAAAGGTCATCTCTGAACCAACCTGAATTTTAACAGCTTGGCTGTGTCAGGAGGCATGCCAGGTTACTGAGGACTCCGACTTCTAGAAAAGTACTGATGATTAACCCGTAATGACCTTTTACATTTATGATCACAGACAAAGCTGAGATGGTGCAAGTCACACAAATGGCAAACTCAGAGCAAAACTATGACTTTCTGCAGATGTTCAAAAACAGTCTGCTGGTAACAAAATGCAAACTTGTTTGGTTTTTTTTAAGTGATAGGCAGCATGCAAGGGGGAAGAAGCTGGCGTGCTCCTTTCTGTGTGGTTTATTAGGCAAAGAGCATGTGCTTCTACTTTTCGAAAAGGATCATTGCTTCTC
Source organism: Gavia stellata (assembly GCF_030936135.1). NCBI lineage: Eukaryota > Metazoa > Chordata > Aves > Gaviiformes > Gaviidae > Gavia > Gavia stellata. The sequence continues at coordinate 18,747,768 of NC_082600.1, forward strand.
TTTCTCCCATTAAAAATGGAGAAGGTTTTACAGCAGCGTTTCTCAGGCTCTTTCGCAGTCCGTAACTAAAAGCGCCTCAACACCTCTCTCTACTGGTACGTGCAGATTTCAGCACCGCACCTGAGCCGCTCCTGCGCAGCAGCCAGCAGGCCGTGAGCAAGGGCTGGCACAGTCTGCAGCGAGAAGCCAGGACTCCGCCGGCCATCCTTGCTGAAATACACGAGGACGATGTGGGGGCATGAGCTTCCTGCCGTCATTTCGTGAACTACCCTTTGGCACATTCCTCCACCTTCCCATTCTGCCTCCGGCCTCCATCCTGCCCGCAATAACAGGAAGCCAGTTCCGACGGGAAAGCGCAGCCGGCGCTGACCCGTTCGTGCCCAACGCACAACATGCACAAACGCCACAGCCGCGCGCGGCTGGAGGAGCTCCCGTCGGCCTCCAACCCTCCCCCGCCCCAGCCGGGCTCCCCGGCCCACGCGAGACACGCTCCCCACTTGCACCCGCCGCTGCACGCCGCGCACCCGGGGGACTACAACTCCCACCGTGCTTTGCGCGCAAGGCCCGCGGCCCTTTGAGCGTGGGGGCGCGCCGGGCTTGCTGGGGCACGTAGTGCGGCCGGCCGCCCGCCCGGCCGCTCCTCCGCCCGGCCGCGATTGGCCGGGACCAGTCTCCGCCCGCCGCGGCCCGCGGTCGCTTCACGCCGCACGGCGCCTGCCGCAATCACAGCGGCCGCGGCGGCGACACCTCCGCAGGCAGCGCGGTAAGGGCCGACCGGCTGGCGTGGGCCGTGGGGCCGCGTTGTCCCGGGAGGGTTCTGTCCCTAGCCGGCTGCTGGCTGGCGGCGGGGAGGAGGCGGGAGTACGCCTGAGTGAGGGGCGCCGTGAAGGAGTGCCGGCCCGCGCCGCTCCCCGGCGGCAGAGCTGCCCGGGGTCGGGACGAGGGGTCCCGCCGGCTCCAGGGGAGCGGCCGAGGGGCGCTGGTTTCCCTCACCGGCTCCGAGCGCTGCCGAGCCCCCGCCGCTCGCCCCGCCGCCCCCCGGCTGGCGGGGGCTCTTCGGGGCCCCACTGTTAATCAGCTCTGGGGCGGACGCGGGGCGACGGTTCGGTCGGTTTGCGGAGCCCCCCGGCCCCGCCTCGGGACGCTGGGAGAGGGGTCGGTCTGCCCGCCGTTCCGCCTGGGCGTTGTGGGCATTGCTGCCGAGCGCCGAGCTGCATCGTCGGTGCTGCCCTTAATAAAAGGGTTTTGGACGCAGTTGTCGCCCCTGTCACGGGGCCCTTCTGGCTCGGGAGCTGTGTCTGAGCTCGCCCTTCTGGAAGGGCTTCACCGGGGAGAGGAGTCAAAGCGGCTCGTTCAGAGGGGCATTGCTCAGGGCTGGCACTGAAGAGAAGAGGGAGGTCTGAGAGGGAAGCAGCAGCAGAGATTTAGTCCCTGGTTCAGTCCATTTTTAACGGGGGAAAACGACGGAGTAAGAATTTATGGGTTTTCTGCAAAGAGCTGGTGATGCCCGAAAGGTACTGCGCTGTGGCTGCAGTTACTTACAGCTGGTAGACAACCTTGCCATAACATGAAGGTCTGCTTGGACTTAGTAGCACCACTAGTTCCTGATTAGGATGGGACAACACTGTGTTGGGTGTCTGGATTTGGGTGTTAAAACAAAGGCTGCAGTGAAGATCTGAAACGCTAAGATAAACCGTACTAAAAGACATGTGGAGTGCAGGAATCTCAGACTTTCTGTGTAATCACTTCGCCAGAATTTCTGTCTACACTCCAAGCATTTCCATGTTTGTTGAGCAGAAATGCTTACCCTTGTCTGACATGTTCCTCTGCCCTCAACCCTTCCCCCCTCCGCCCCGCATCTTGCAATGTAATAAATTAAAGTTACTCGTGCAGTGTTGCAGTAGCTGTTTTTTCTACCATCAGAATGTGATTGCAGCGGCTTTGTATATTTGTAGGCAGTTATGAAGTAAATAGTAGAAGTAGTTTTACTGAAGCCTTAAGATCTGCCAAATTTTAATCTGGGCTTTTTGAAGTGCATAGAAAAAAATAATCCCTAAACCAGGTGTATTAGATTGTCACCATCCTAGGAAGCATAAGGAGTGATTCCCACCCTCCCTGTGGTAAATGGTGCCATCTCTCTGCTGGTGGGAAAGACAAATCTGCAAACAGTAGATTACTTTTAAATACCTTCATATAACGTTTAAAAAATGTTTAAAACCATTCTGAGTTAACATAATTACAAATTCTTGTTTTTACAGTACATGTCACTTATACATCTTCAGTAGCTATACTATTTTACTACAAGTTCTAATCAAATTAAGCTGATTCATAAAATGATTAGCAGTAGACTTTGAAATAATTGTTTTGCAACAGAGACCATAATCTCCTTCAAAATGTAGCTTATCAGAGTTTACAGTGATCAGGACTTTTTCTCTCTTCCATACAAGAGCATAAAGAAAATCAGACTAATTCTGCAGGGGCTTAATCACGGGTTTAGGTGCTTCAGTTTGCGTAGCAGCCGGCACAACATGTAAGCAGAACATTGCTGACAGAGAACTGCGGACATTAGTTTCCTGTGAGGAGGGCTATTGTGAGTCACATACTTTGTGGAAATCAGCATCTAAATATTACAGTGACAGGCAATATACAAGCACTGAGTGGGAAAAGGAATTGTGACTTGATTCTGAGAAGTCATAAGAAGAGCAGCTGAAAAGAAATAGATTTCCAAGAAAAACTGGAATGATCAGCTGATTAGCTTAAGGCTGTTATTTTCCCCCAAGATTACTGTTAACTCCCTTATCCATTTTCCCTTCATGTGAAATATATGGTTTCTGTTTGTACAGCTCTTAGAGGCTGTGCTTGAGGTACTTGGAGTTTAAGCCACCAAAGTGTCAACATCACTTTAAACACTAGTGGAAAATACTTTGATCAACTCAAACTCCTTTCTTTAGAGTGGTATCCTGTTCTAAGATTTTTTGATCTCGGTGGACTGTTCTCCCAAAGGAGAGTTGGGAGCTCATGGAACAGGCTGTTTTCCAGAAGAATTGTTCTAGCAGCAGCTGGCCACTTCCGGATGCAGACTTTCTTAAGCATCCCTCTCTTGTCAAATCAGAGATGTGTGCTAGCCATCTAATGGGAAGTGGTCAAGGTACCTCTGTCAGGAAAAACAAGTTTTAAGAGCTGAGTGAATTGTTCTGGTGAGAGCCACCCAGTTCTGGCCATGCTTCTTCCAGGGACTGCAAACTGCGCAGCAGCCTACCTGTGTGTGTACGTGCTGTGCTTCTGCATGTATAGATCTGATGCTGACCCCACTATGTCTCCAAGATGTGCCTTTTTCCTGACATGGTCTCCAAAGCAAAGTTAATTAACTCTTCTACTAGAAAGACTAGGCAGAGCTGATCAAATCATCTCATATTTTTGGAGGTCAGCCAAAGCTCTAAAATGATTTTGTCGGGAATTTTCAGCTCTTCCATATAGTCTCTGTCTGCATGCATTTAGGATTGCATGTGACATTTGATTCCTTGCTTTCAGAAAAAGGCTTTTTATATACCTGTGGTAAGCTGGTCAGCTGAGCTGGTTTCTCTTCTAGTAAGACCTGAAGACATAGCCTCTGACAGGAACTTTCTCTTCTCAACTGTAGGTCAAGAACTTGTTCAATGCAGCCCAGAGCACAATCTTTTAAATTGCCTGCCTGAGCACTCAAAGGCCTTCTTTAAAACAAGCAGAAATATGGGGGGGGGGGGGGGGGGGGTTGGGTTTTTTTAGTAGCTGGAAACAAGCAATGAAAGACCTATTGCCACCACACGTGTATTTAATGGTTAAACCTATTTTAAATGCTGCTCAGAGAACCTTGGGGACCTGAGCATTTATTAATCATGCCTTATTAGTGCATTGTGGTATGTCTAGGTTTTTTCCCCCTTCTTTCTGGTGTTAATTTGATTTAATTAGAGTATAGGAAAAGACAGGTAAGTGGGATTATATGTCATTAATTAGTATAAAAGAGGTTGTTTTTTCTATTCTAAATAACCCATGATAAAACATATGTGGTTTTCTAATACAATGCAAATGTTTGTTCGTGTGGGGTTATTTTTGTTGGTTCCCCCCCCCGCCCCCCGGGCATTCTGCATTATTCACAACTTTGTCTCAGCAGAGGTGAGAAACTTGAGGATCTGGATATCTGCGTACCGCATGGGAGACTGAATTCCTCATGGAGGGACTGCCTGAGCGGCTTGATAGCTTAAGTCTTTGTTCCTGATCTGGCCCTGGGTTTTTCTGTTGTGGGCCTGTTTGCAGGCAGAGTGCAGGGCTGGTATCTGGTACACCTGTGCCCGCACAGCATGGCCCATGCAGAGGTACTGGCTGGGGTCCTGGGAGCTGTAGATCCATGCTAGTATAGTCTGGAGTGTGAACTAGTCAGGAAAGACTGTCCCATCAAACTGTTTCCAATTCAGGATGTCGCACTCCATAGTGTATTTTTTCTGTAGCTACTTCAGTCTCTCTCTGTTGTGTGGTATATTAGTAACTGACAGCCGGTGGCAGTGACTGTTTCCATGTGATGGATGCCTGTCTACTAGGATCTGCCTTGAAATTAGCCATCACGTTATATGGCCCAGTGAACAGCTGGCAGCAACACAGCTTCCAGTGATATGTCCTGGATTCGAATTAATGATTTACATCTCTAAGAGCTAAGCATCATGTGAAAGGATCTCCAACCCTTCAGCAATCATTTGAACCATTTATCTTCTCTTTATATTTTTCATGTAAATATAAGTAAGTGAAAAGTTATGCTTTAATGAACATGGAAGAAAGTTTCTTCTCATGAAATGGATACTGAACTCTGAGGGATCTATTTGCATGAAATTCGTCTCCATATTCCAGTAAGTCAAACTCAGTTAAGATTTCTAAGCAGATTGTCTAAAATATATTGATTTTCTTTTCTTGTCTAATATTTCAGGAGTTAGATATACCTGAAACTGAATATCAGGAATGAATAGGCTTGTTGGCCCATGGCATTTTATGGCACTTTAAAAAAGTTTTAAACAACTTGGTCTGAATTTTAGCTGTGCTGCAGGCAACAGAATAGGCTAGTTTTGTGGATGTTGTAAATGCAGTATATCTTCAACGCAATCTTTAGTATGTTATTTGTCTTAGTCATCTGAAGAAGTGACAAGATAGGCAAGGCAGAGTTGCCATACAAAGCCACCTGTCACTGGTGATGGCAATGACAGGAATTTACAATTCCAGCTCGACATGAGAGATTATAACTGTCTATCAAACTCCAGGAAAAATTCTGCTTATTCCTTTATATCTGCTTAACTGCTGAAGTAGCTAATAATTTAACAATTTGAGTGGCTGCAGATGGATGGTTTTGGCTGTGGGGAACTGAGGCTGACTTAAATACTGGTTAGTTATTTTGTTTAGTGGTAGCTTTGACATTGTGTTTTGTGACCATGTCGTATGGCTTGGGAGTTTCCAGCTTTTATTCCAGAGAAAACCATGCTAAAGTAGACTACCCCACTTCTTACTACAACACCTCTTACATACATAGCAGCAAAGATCAACTTCCAGAATCTCTCTTTTTTGTAAGTAGGCCAGTATAAAATCCCATCTCTCAGTGCATGAGGAGGTATGTAATTTTTGTGCATGTGCCAAGAGCATACAGTTCTTCAAGGGAGTTTGCTTTATGAGGGCATATTGGATGCAGCAGACCTGAGACTGTGACCAACATACATAAACCTATGCCACCCCCACCCCCAAAAAAACCCGAAAAAACAGACCCAAAGCAACCCTTTGATTAGATATAGCCAGATTGTTTGCTTTTATAGCAAACACTTTATCAGACAATCAAGGTACTTAGGAAGATCACTAGTGGGAATGCTACTTCTAGTCCTCTCAAGAAAGCAGAAAGAACCATTTCTGCATGGCATCAAACCTCCTTTTTGGCTCTGCTTTTCTGAATTTGATGTCCACAGGCTCAGACCCGCTTCTCTTGCTGTGCACCTTGTGCAGATGCTTAACTGTTGTGCAAAAGAGTCGAAAGCGCTGCTCTTTCATGTGGTACCAGTTCACATTTGCTCTCCACTAGCATAACAGGTTGCACAAATAGCATGAGGCTCTCACAGCCTGCACTTCCCCCCAGCAGTTAGGGCTGCACCTTGTGCAGAACAGCTGCACAGCCTCTCTCCACCCTCTCTGGCTTTGTGGGCACAGAGAGCTTTTGAGACACTCTGACCTTCCAACTCCCAAGCAGTTCTCCATGTCTATGCATCCTTGTGCCTACATCACCCGGGATTTGGCTCAGTAATAATGGGCTAATTGCCAGTGAGTGGAAACCAGGGGACTACATAAGCAGGGACCAAGAGAGTAGTATTAATCTGAAAAAGTTTTATCTGTGAAATACTTGATAGTGAGGCTTGCTCTGTATTTGAGGGTTATTCATTACCAGCTATTATAGAACAAAACAACTGGAGGGAGCTGAAAGACTTGGTTGTCCTATTCAGAATTGCTTTCAGTCGGATTTGAAAGCTGAAAGAAAACTTTTTGTAACTAGTAGCAGCTTGGTGCTAAAGGAAGATATGACCAGAAATTGTGCCGTGTGTTGAATGGTCTGTAAAACACCAAAAACCCCACAAGCAAGGAAAGCTTCTAGTTGTGATACTACTGATGTTTAGTTTGTGTTTGTTTTATTTTTGACTGATGTCCTCTGATCTACTTCTCTCAAACTTCTTCATTAGGGATTTTTTTTTTTCTCCCATTTGTGGAGTAAATAAAGAAGAGAGATGATATTGAAAGCAGCTGTGCTTCTGGGCTGTGCTCTGGTCATCAGCACATTCCCCATGGAAGAACCTGAAGATGGAGGCAAGCACTGGGTGGTGATTGTTGCAGGTTCGAACGGCTGGTACAACTATCGACACCAGGTAAGGACCGCTGGTCCTGTATGCTGATGCTGGCCACGCTCCAGAAAACGCCTGCTCTGGGACTCACAGGGAGTTGATAGCTGCCTAGACTAGTCCAGCCTTTCTATGATTTGGGCAAGTGCTTCTGATTCTAGACTTTCAGGAGTGTGTGAAGTTTTCAAAATAAACAGCAAGAAGATTCCCTCACAGCCTGGTCTTAATTCTTGTCATTCTCACCCCAAGAATTCCCCTCCACTGCTCCTTTTGCTATTTGAATTTTTTTTGCTTACAACTTTGTCCAGTCTTTGATCTTGTGAAAAGCTGTCATGAGCAGGAGGAGCAGTATTCTTCCTCTAATCATGCTTCTGCATCCTGGAAGATCTGTATCATTTAGGCTAAATATTCTATTACTAGGCTAGAGGATCTGACCCCAACTTGCAGGTGAACAAATGATGTCTTGAATTAAACCTCATTTTGAGACACATGCATGTTTCTTTCCATTTGTTTTCCTCTTTTCCTTCTGTTATGAAAAAGCTGCCTTTCTTCTCTCCAGTTAAAACAATCTGCAACGGCTGCAAATGCACAGTGTGTTTTTGTGGGGTAGAGGACATGCAGAAGCGGGTTCTTTTTAACCTGAATCAGTTTGCTCACTATGTTCGACAGCATAGCCTCAGAGTTGTGTTGCGCACGACAAGGATATGGAGCACCGGGGTGCAGAGATCAGAGTGAATGGCAGAAAGAGGAGAAAAGGGAACAGGAACTCTTGAGTTTGACACTGGTGTCAAAGCCAGTGTGTTGTGGAATTGCGGTCTGAGTGTGCATGTCAGGATGGATAGGATTAAATCCAAGTGACTTAACGCTGATTAAGTTCAAGACTTATAATCAGCAGTCAGGACACTACAACAGTTTTTCCCTTTGGGAAATTCTTGGGCAATCCCTTAAAGAGATTAATCTACACTTAAATGTAGTCTTTGCTCTAAACTTGGAACTACCTCTTGCTTTCCTGGAGAACACAATCCATTTAATTCTGATTTATGTATATATTTGTATATGTCTAAATGTTAGAAAAATAGTTTACTAGACTATTGTTGGTTAAGGTGAACTTGAGAGATTGAAACACTAGTGTACAAATCCAGCGTTTTAAAAGTTAAACTGTATTAAATGTACTGGGTACATATATCAAGCTGATTTGCTGAACACTAAAACTTTTTAAGTATTTATTATTTTTACTGTAACTGCCTGTAAAATCTAGAGAGGCTTCAATAAATCCTCTCTATTTGTGTCGACTGAGGAAGAAACAAGCCTTCAGTGTGTTGGGCACGCTGGGTTTTGTGTTTATGTTTCTCCTCCCCCTCAGCTCACAATCGGTTTGTAACTTTCAGCACAGTGATGAGCTTAAAACTGAATTAACCAGACTGACAACCTTGTTTCATCTGAAGAAGAACCTGTTACTGGCAAATGCTAGCTCAATGCTTTGACAAACTGGTTTTAGGGATTTTGCCTGCTCCTTGCACCGTAGCTGTCGCTTCATAACCATAGTTGGGATATTACACCCTTAATATAAACCATTCCTATTTCAAATTAAATCTGAAAAAAAGGGATTTTAAAAGTTAAAATCAGAAAACAATTCTAAAAATACTAGTGTTGTACTTGATCACTGCCCACCCTGGGGTGTCTAAATATAATTACTGAGTTGTGCTCTGGTTGTTGCTATTGCTGTATAACCAGTCTTGCTGGCTCCCCTCCTCTCTAGGAGGAGTTAATACCACAACATTAATTCTTTAAATAAAATTACATTTTTTCAAGCTGTGGCTCACGAGAATTACTTTTCTACAGTTGCCCAAGCATAGAGTTTTTAACCTTTCTGTCAGTGAGCCTTCGATGGCAAGTATATCTGCCAGCTATAATAGAGTTATGAAGAACACAAGATGCACACTTAAGTATTTGTGTCCAACAATAAGTCTTTTGAACATGCCAGTTTCACAGGAGCAAATCAATTTATGAGTGCGGTCATGCTTTGCAGACAGTTACTAAGTAATTGCTTTTCAAGGTTAGAAAAATGAGGATGAGATTTCTTTAAACACCTTCATTTTAAAGATAACTTCAACTAACAATGCAAAATAACTGCAACGTCAGATTGTTCTGAATTTCAGTCCTAGTAATTTCTGTATTTTAACCTCTACTGCTTGGTTCAGGTACAGTATTAACATTTGAAAAAAACCAAAATTAGAACACCACTAATAATCCTATCGAAGTTATGAAAAGAATCAATTCCCAGAAGATGCAGTGCATCAGCAGCCTGTGCTGTCTTGCCTAGAGGCCTTTTGTGGCCAACCTTAAGGGCCTGGCAGGAGTGAGCACCCGTGGTGGGAGCACATACTGTGAGACAGACCCAGAAGTTAGTCATGGAAAATCCACTGTGTGTCTTCCACAAAGTGTAATCCAGACAAGGTTGCCTTGGGTATCAAAAAATTGGGGAAAATTGCTCCCAGCAAAACCAGCTGAACCATAGACTTCTAGGAGAGTTATACAGAGGAGGAAAGGTACTACAGAAATCTCAGGAGTTGTAACGTTTTTTGGAAACATTATGCAGACTGATCACCATGTATTTGCGTGTGTTAGTACTCCCTGTCTTCCAGTGGTGGAAGCAAAAGCACTGTAAGTATTTAAATTATTTGCTCAAGTCACTTGCAGTGGAACCAGGAGTAGGGCTTGGACTTCCAGTTCTGTGCTCCATCAATCATCAAAGTTATTCCATAGCGAACACATGAAAGCAAAGCAGCGCACCAGGCTTGCAGATTTGTGTAATTCTTTGCTTTCCGAGGGAGAAACTGCAGAAGAAAATATGTTGTACTGTAATTCGCTTTCTTCCTGCCATCACCTTTCTTCCTCAGAACTTCTCTGATCTAGCCTGTGTACAAGTGAATTTGTAGACCTGAATGCTCCTGCAAGTAGTTACTCAATGTGACTGTTTTTATTACCAACTGGTTGCTATTCCCTACATACAACTAAGCACTCATAGTATCTCTTTGTAATTTGAGACCTCAGCTGACAGACACATCTCTGGGTTTCAATTGCTCAGTTCAGCTGTTCGGGGTACAGTTAATACATGATGTTGCATGTTTGTATTACATTTATGTTTTGTGAGCTCCAGTTGTTTTGCATGCTGTCTTCACACAACACAGTCAAAACATACTCTGTCGCCTTCTGCAATAGTTACCTGACAGCAGGATGTGTTCATCTGACTAAACAACGATAAAAGGAGGAGAAGAATGTTACACCTTCAAAAATGTCTCTAATTTCATACATGAAAATTTGCGGGGAAAATAGTCCATTGTTGTATACTGTACAGACCCCATCAACAGTAAGTTTGTAAAGACTGTGCAGACCCTGTAAATGCTAAGTTTGTACCTGTAACCTCAAGGAATCTGAAACTCCTTTAAGACTTGTTATTCAGCTGTCAGCGGTCAGGATCCACTATCAGTGGTGCAAACCTCAAGTGTAGACAAGATAAGGAAAAAAACCACCATTTGCACTTATCAAGTGAGATTCACACCTTGTTTCCTCTGTGGTGACTGAACTCGGACTGTTTCCTGATCAGGATGATCTGATCTTTTCTTACATGTTTAGCTTGTCAAGTTCCTAAAATAAATTTTAAGTGTTTTGAATAGTATATAGCCCAATGTGATAGGCTTACTGTCATTGCAAAGCTAGCTTGTATATTGCCTTATGCTTGTGGCTTCTCAGTTCTTTGGTGGTGTTTTTACACATATCTTAGTTTTTTTTAATTAGAGTTGCTTGGGCTGTGGAAGGACTATCGATGTGCACCTCTCTGCTCCTCAGCAGTTATTCTGACTTCTCTATGGCAGCTTTTCTTATTACCAGACTGGCTGCTATTCTCTAAATGCAACTAAGCACTCATAATATACCAGAAAGAGTACTTCCCCCCCCGCCCCCATTCCCTGGGAAAGTGGCTCAGCTCTCTACTATGCAAAGAGCTAGATGATTTATCTCTGGAAAGCTTAGTGACATATGTGAGCAAATACAGCACTAAATGCTACTGGTAGATTTAGAGAATGAGCCAACAAACTAGTTCTCCTTAAGAGAAATAGAATTTTGCATATTATTCTGCCTCTCCTGGGAGATGATTGTAGCAGCGAACTTAAAGCTAAAGCTGGCTTCATGAACAGACTGGAAAGAGAAATGGACCAATACTTTCTGGACACTCCAAAAGACGTAGTCAGTGGAAAAGCCTGATGTGAAACAGTCTTACTAAAGGTGGAGTACATATTTGAGGAGAAAAATAGCTGAAGAAGTCTGGCAAAATTAAAATGCTGAAAATAAAAACATGTGAATTTGCATACATGGATCCATTTTCAGTTGTTGTTTTTAGTCTTACACTTACAGTTCCTAGCCCAAAAAGCTCAGTATTTATTCAGGGTTTTGGACACTATTAGCCAGAGCAGTATTTTATTCTAGGACAGTCTTAAATTCTCCAGTCTTGCAGGTAACAGACATTAAGGATGCCTCAGCTACTTGGCTTCAATTAACATTTCCTCACTGTGCTTACAAAATTGTAGCTGAAGCTACGGGAAAACCTTTCTTAAGTTCTTAACACAGTTATAGTTTTTGGCTGATTCACTGATGTGTGTTTAAGCAAGGGAATGAAACGTGGCTGGCATTTCAGACATAGTCTTCTACCATGCTTATATTTTAGAGTTCATTCTTTTTTAGGATGTGGCATTTCAGTGTACCTGTAACAGGAACAGTGCCACTTTGTAACGAAGCTGACAGTTCATTACAGATGCTTTTTAGCCATGAACGTAGCAGTCATAAGACGAGAAGTAACCAATTTCACAGAAGTCCAAGCTTTTCCCTTCAGGAGCTATATATGCATGCATGTGTCATAAAACAACTTGATTTTTCCAAACACCCCCAGCCCCCCCAAGCAGTCTACTTGAAAGCTGTGTCACTCAAATGCGTAAACAGCTGTATGGCAGAGGAAAGTTGGGGTGCGTTTATTTCTTCCTTCTAGAAGTCCCCCCAAATGTACATTTTGGGAAACAAAACGCCCATCCCAGGAAAACAGGGGCATTGCACCTCTGATCCCCATGCTTTCAAAACCTAGGAGTTAGTTATTTAAGCATAGATCTTCCACATAAATTTGCTGATGTAGCAAGAGGTTTAGACTAACCTGGGGAGGAAAGGTCTGAACCATGCTATTAACAGTGTCCATTTTGGAGCTGGCATGTGAGGTCAGTTGTGCAGGAGCAGCTGTACAGCTACACCTTCTTGTCTTCTATTCTGTGCAGGGCAGCTGCTACCCACCCCAAATGATGGCCACGAAAGCGTGATTTGCATTTCAATCACAGAATCACTAAGGTTGGAAAAGACCTGTAAGATCATCAAGTCCGACCATAATTTGGCCACAATTAATCCTGTAAATGTTCATAGCATTCATTTCACATGCTAAACCAACAAGAATGGTACCAGCAAGAGATCTGGAACAAGATTATCTCTCTCTCTTAGGGTGGTTTACAGGTACAGCTATGCCAGAAATATTTCTGGAAGAAACAAGACTCAAATAGCAGTATTTGAGAGTCAGGGACACATCAACAGGAAAGATTCTAGATTCACATACACCCCTCTACTCTAGCAGCAGACTGTTTCTATTCTGGTTTTATAGAGATTTATTTTTTTTTACATGTATGGGAGGGAACAGGAGGAGCATGTGACCAATATCAAAGGTGGCTAGTCAGGTCGGCTAATTCTATGCAAAACCCCCAACTTTTTTCTCAGATCTGTCCTACTTTAGCCAATGGAGTTTTACCAGCAAAACATGTTTTTGCTGCTCCAGCCTATGTTGGTGGTATTATTATGCTACCAACAGGTACAGTTCCCTTAGCAAAAGCCTTCAAAGGCTGAGACAATCCCCAAACAGGCATAAATTAAGGTTGAAGGGAATCGAAGACATTGATCTGTTTCCCTCCTCACTAGGGTATTTAACCCATTTAAATTTACCACCAATGTCTACTTAAGAGTGAGAGGGGAGCTATGATCTATTCATCAATCAATGTAGAGATGCCCTGATTAGTGCTTTCTTCTACTTTTGCTTGGGTTGCTTCTGAAAATCAAATACATGTTTAGTCAAACTGGCGCTCTCATATTATATGTGATGCCTTTATAACTCTGTTTAACCTCTACCTTTTGACTTGTTGAGGCAACAGCTGGTATAATGGAGAAATGGAGAACTGTAAACAGCGGAGATTGTCTGGGATAGGTGGAGGAGAATGTAGGCTGACCTGCATAGTAGGAAATAGAGCTGCTTTAGTAAGGACAATTTAAAGTTCAGGGTTAGTCACGTGAAAAGATTTTGCTGTGGGAGAGTTCATTAGCATTGAATGTGCTTCACCCTTCCCAGAATCTTGCACAACTACCCTCTCTTTTCAGCTTCAGCCACACTTAGAAGACCAAGGATTATAAAGTGACAGGATTTTACAGTGTCGTTTCAGTTAAAATAGTGAAAATCACTAATACTCCTAAGTCATCTGAACTTATGTAGGTCCACTTAAACGACTTCAGTTTGGTTTACAAACTAGCAAATTAGATTAGTTCAACAGAAGTAAGCTTTAAAGCTTGCTTCTTGCCTGCATTTGGAGTGTGCATTTGTTAAATGAGATTTCTTCCGTTAAATCTGCACAGCTTTTCCAGCCTGTGGTAGGTTGTAGTTCTAGAGTTCAGGAACGGTTGTTGAAATCCCATTAGATCATTCACAGACTGCAAGTCTAAAAGAAAAGAATTATTTGGGCTGGGGTTACTAAGAATTTAGCATTCTGATAGAGGTTTGCATTTACTGTAATATCACTTTGATGAGTGTTGTTATTTCTGCGTCATGGGCAGATGGTTCTGTAAAGAAAATCTGCTCATTCATATCCTGTACAAGTCAGGAAAAGAGCCTGAATAGAAATTCTGCAGTTCTGTTTTCCACTGAAATCTCTTTTCTTGTCCCGAAGTTGCTTCAGCGTTACTCTACAAGAAATACATAACTAAAAGGAAATTTTCCTTGACCAAAATTCTCATCTAGTAAAACAAAATTTAATAAAATCTCAATAATAAGATCTTAATTAATTAACAAAATGCAGAGGTGAGATCGGTAAACCGTACTTGCTTAAGCCAAGGACAGTCTTTGATGCTTAGTCATGCATGCTTGGTACAGAACTAATTGAAACTGGTGGAAATCCAACTATTTTCTTCTTTTGCTTGGCACACTTTGGATTTGTCTGTCAGTATACAAGGGTTTCATTTAGCTTTTTTCACAGAATGCAGAACATTGCTGAGAACCTTTTGTTAAATTTTGTTATCTGTACCAAGTCTGAAGTAATTTCTGGTTTCTGTTTAAATAAAAAATCAAAATAGGTAAATGAGAGAGAGATTTTATTCGTAGTCTCTATTACTAATGCAACTACAAACACTGAGTTTTGGTTTAACCTGTGCATTTCAGCCCTTTAGCAACCCTCAATGTCTTATATTTGAATGCAGTTTCTTTTGGGCAATAGCCTGCTCTTAGGCCTGCAAAGCTATTTTTCTTCTCGTCTCAAAGGTAAAATCTCTGTTAAAGCTTGTAATGAAAATCTGCTTAATTTCAGGCAGATGTGTGCCATGCATACCAGATTGTACACCGAAATGGAATTCCAGATGAACAGATCATTGTCATGATGTATGATGACATTGCTGATAATGACGAGTAAGTGATGAACGTGCACTAGTCACAAACTATATGGTTACTACAAACATGCCATAGTCACCAATGTGTTCTGAGTTTGTAGCAGTTTTGTAAGAAAAGACTTTAAAGCCACCTGTGATATGCGTAGAGACGTTTTATCCATCACCACAATAATTCTCCTTTGAAATGTGCTCATGAGCATTCTAAGCCTTACTCCACAACTCAGCATCAGTTGTGGCACTGAGGACTGCAGAGCTTCATTGTTATGAGAGTAAGTGATCTTAACTCCCATGTGTAACAGTTTACAGGAGATAAATACCCTAAGACCACAAACATAGGGAAGCTCCGTGTATGACTTGCAGGGCTTTTTTGAAAGAACATTATCAGATTAATTCCCAGAATGTACATTCAACAAAGAAGTGTACATATCACATTCTTGGTGAGTGTCTAGAGCATATCATTGCTTTCTATATGAAACAGTTCAGTTATACAACCTCTCATTCTGAGACAACTTCAGTAGAAATCAGCGGACTTCACACGCACAGCAGCACTGGGAGCAAAGAGGAAAGGGGACTAAAGGCAAGACTGAAAGTAGAAAGATGATAGTATAAGAGACCACCTGCCTACATCTTCAGATTAATCGACATGATCTGAGGTGGGATACTTGAAGGTACTCTGAGGGTAAGGACACCTGAGGTGAGCATATGTAACTGACTGAAGTGAAAAGGCCTTTATATTCTGAGATCACTTCATGACACATGGTGCAAGCACCATACTCTCTCTCAGGCAAGCTGGCCAGTCAGGACAGTTTAAATGATTTCCTAGTTCTGTGGTCACTGTGTGGCACATGGCTAATTCTTCATATTTATGTTCTGTTTAACTTTCAGAAATCCAACAAAAGGCATTGTCATCAATAGACCTAATGGCACAGATGTGTATGCTGGAGTGCCCAAGGACTATACAAAGGAGGTAGGAGTGAAACACCATTCCCCAGGGAAGATTCAGCATTAGCCAATATTCTGAATAAACCCTTTCAGCCTGTGGCTTACGCTCCAAAATGCACACAGTATAAAGCCCCCAGTTTATGCACCTGCATGGTTTGGCATGAAGTTTGGTGTTCATAAGATGAATGTAAACAATAGATGCTTTGAAGTGAAGCAGTGTTCATAAAAGTAAACCTTTACGCTGTTTCTGTGCTGGCACACGAACTAAAAGAAGGGAAAGTCTTGCATTCATAAATGTTGTAATTCAGTCTGAAGAACAGCTGTGTAAGACTAATTGTTTCATTAAATCGGAACAGTAATCCAATCACTTGTTGATTTCATGATTCAGTATCCGAATGAGTCATCAGTAGCTAATACATTTTATAATGATAGATTGAAAAAGATGGCAGCTAAACTTGCCATCCATGCATGGCTTCTGACTTTCAGAAACCATCTTTCTAAATGAAGATTTTGTTGTTGTTTTTATGATCAGATTTAACTTTAATTCTCTTAAATCCTTAGGATGTTACTCCAAAGAATTTCCTTGCTGTTCTCAGAGGCGATGCGGAAGCAATGAAGGGGGTGGGATCAGGAAAAGTAGTGAAAAGGTAAGAGAAGTTTAATTTAGAAAATAATTGCATGTGTAGTTGTACATTGGCAGTGATTTCAACAAAAGAAGAGGGTAAATTTAAGCTTGAGAATCCAGCAAGACTGTTGATGGCAATTCCAGGTCATTCACATTAGAAATACAATGGTTCTGGTTTCTTAAACTGTCCAGCGCCAAGGAGCAACTGCTGATACTTGACTGGCATGGGGTCCAGTATAGATTAATGTATAAAAACTCTAGAGGATAGTGTCAACTGTATTAAGGTATTTGTTATTTAGACTATTGTCTTTTGCAAGAATGGCTATTCAAAGAGAGTTTTATTAAGGTTTGGAGACCACTAGAAAGGGTTTGCTAAGGCTTGGCTTAATGTATATGAACAGTTGTATTAGTCACCTGAAGAGGTGAGACTTAGCAGTCAGTGGCAGAGGGACAGAGATAGGTTAAACAGCTCATCAGCTGAAAGAACTGCATGTCTAATCCCAGCCATGATCTTCGTGGCAGACGTAAGGTTATTGAGGCTTCAAATGTAATGAAATGGGATTATGGTTTATATTTAATGCAAAAAAATATTTTTTTTTTGCATGAGTATAAGCAATTAACCTTGTAATTGATGTATTCTGCTTAAGGTATTTATAAACTAAATTACACAAATGATTGCAAGTTTGGCAATATCTAATATATGAACAATAATAAATTGTAGACTGGCTAAGAAGAACATAAGATCTGTAAATAAGGGGTGTAGTTTATAAGGGCTTATATAATTTAGATGATTCAAGAATAAAAGCAATATATTTGAGGGCCTAATTTGAAGACCTCTTGGAAAGATAGCTGGTGTCTCCGTTATTCATCTTGCTTTTACAGAGTTTGAGATATGAAAGTGTGATGCCTGTTTACTAAGGTGTGTTATATTTCTAACTCAATACTGTTGGTAAAGAGTTACATTGTGTTATATTTTTCTGTGTACAGTATTTCCTGTAAAACCTTTAAGAATTTAAATTTGACCATTTGGAAGAACTAACCTAGTTAAAGAAAAATTGTATAAGAGCCTATCTTCATCTCACAGTTTAATTTTGGAGACAAATCAATGAAACAGAAGAGAAGAATCCTGCCCTGGCATTGGGGAGAATAAAAAAAATGAAGGAGCAGGACAGCAGTTGAATAAGCTATTGCTCTCAATTGTTTAAACCTCATGAAGTTCAACAAGGCCAAGTGCAAGGTCCTGCACGTGGGTTGGGGCAATCCCAAGCACAAATACAGGCTGGGCAGAGAATGGATTGAGAGCAGCCCTGCCGAGAAGGACTTAGGGGTGTTGGTTTACCAGAAGCTCAACATGAGCTGGCAGTGCACACTTGCAGCCCAGAAAGCCAACTGTATCCTGGGCTGCATCAAAAGAAGTGTGACCAGCAGGTCGAGGGAGGTGATTCTCACCCTCTACTCCGCTGTTGTGAGACCCCACCTGGAGTGCTGCATCCAGCTCTGGGGCCCCCAACATAAGAAGGACATGGACCTGTTGGAGCGAGTCCAGAGGAGGGCCACAAAGGTGATCAGAGGGCTGGAGCATCTCTCCTATGAAGACAGGCTGAGAGAGTTGGAGTTGTGCAGCCTGGAGAAGAGAAGGCTTTGGGGAGACCTTCTAGCAGCCTTCCAGTACCTGAAGGGGGCCTACAAGAGAGCTGGAGAGGGACTTTGTACAAGGGCATGTAGTGATAGGACAAGGGGTAATAGCTTTAAGCTGAAAGAGGGTAGATTTAGATTAGCTATTAGGAAGAAATTCTTCACCATGAGGGTGGTGAGGCACTGGAACAGGCTGCCCAGAGAAGCTGTGGATGCCCCAACCCTGCAAGTGTTCAAGGCCAGGCTGGACGGGGCTTTGAGCAGCCTGGTCCAGTGGAAGGTGTCCCTGCCCATGGCAGGGGGGTTGGAACTAGATGATCTTTAAGGTCCCTTCCAACTTAAACCATTCTATAATTCTATGATTCTGTGATCCTCAAAAGCTGAAATAGAAAATTATATATGCAAGGCATATAGGCAAAAAGTTAATAAATTGCTTCACAGTTACTAGATTGTTCTCTGCTAGTAGCTGGAATGAGTGAAGAGGTGACTATAAAGCATTTTTTCATTAAAAAAAAAAAGTACTTCAGAGCACACCTCACCTGTGAGAGCCTGATGTTACAAGTCAAATAAGGGAGCGGCTATGTAGAGGGCCAAAGACTCTTAGCTATTCAGGAAGACAACTTGAACCCACATATAAAAGTCTTCGTTATTTACATTTCATCTTGGTTGAATTTTTTGCACTTAGGGTCAAGAGTGGGAGCCAGAAAAATAACACCCAACCCTTCTTTGTTAGTCTCTGTAGTGTGAATTTCCAAGTGGCCTGACTTCTGCTATTGGGTTGGACAAGAACTCAGTTATCCTCTGCCCAGAAGGCTTCTAGGTTGTCTTCCAGGTTGTTCCCTAACCAGCAGGTTATTGGCCAGGCAGAAGGCTGGACAGTGTCCCCTTGAGCTGCTGCAGTCAGCTCTTTGCAGCCAGGAAAGAGCAAGAGCAAATACAGATTTCTGGACCACAGATACAGAGGAAGAGAGGGGGGCGTGGGTACTCCTTCCAATCTGTTGACGTTTTTTTATATTTAATTGTCCCTGAATACAGTTTAAAAGCAAAATCCTTTTGCAGATCTGGCTGTTAGGGCAAGACCTTAATATCGCCCAAACATGGTCTGTTTGGTTTAGAGGGCAGTACAAGTCTCTGGCAAACAGGGTACTAGACAGACGTTAGGGATTCAAAGCCTGTGAACATGCAGTGCTCAACGGACTGCAGAACCACTTAATACAAATGCCAGTCTAGCTTAATGGGTGAGTTTGTATATGGATCAGTTCTTCATAGAAATGTAGGCTGACGCTGATTTGGCTAAGTATGGCCATACAGATCACAACAAGGTAGTATATAAACGTACTTAAGGATCTTATCAAAGAAGTTTTTATGGTTTATCCCTGCGTTATTGGTACCTCAGTATAACTTAGTTATAAAAGCATTCTTTTTTTACCAGACTGCTACAAATGCCCACAGTATAACAGATTCTTCAGATAGGCGTTAAAAAACAATTGTGCTCCCCCCGTACTTGATGTACCAGCCCCTGCCTAACCAGCAATCAGTTTACGGTTTGAAATGTGAAGTGTAATTGCTGAATTCCCCATGCTTGGGGGACTAGCCTATATCCCTGTTTCCATTCCTCTTGCAGACACTCATCTCCTCTCATAAGAACCCAAAGTAGTATGCTTTGGGAGGAAAAAAATACTACCAAGAGGAGGAAGTGCTTCAGCTGTATTATTTTCGAATATTGACATGTCTTGGCATTGAGAAGCATATGCTGTTTGTTGTAGTGAAGATTAGGTTGGAGTTGTTAGAAAGAATTTGTTTGCAATTTTTTCATTACAGTGGTCCCAAGGATCATGTGTTTGTTTATTTCACTGACCATGGAGCTCCAGGACTTCTGGCTTTTCCTGATGATGATGTAAGCATTTTGGGGGATTACTTTGTCACAACAAACCTAAAATAAAAAGTAATAAATACAAAACACAAAAATATTTGATGCACTGCCATTTTGAGGGGGGAGGCAGAAAAAGAGAAATATTCTCCTCATCACCCCAGTTCGTATTTTTTCCAGTTTGAATCTGAAGCATTCTAGTTGAAATTAAGTTATGTCATTTTGTATTTCATTGGATTTTGGTGGTCCAAGCAGACTGTTTCACACAGGTATGACTTGGCTTTCTGGTGCACTATGCACATCGTCTGGGACCATTACTCATCTTTTCTGGAGTGGTAAATATTAGGATGTTGTGTTTCAGAAGGGCAAATCACTGGATATATTTAAGGGGAAATAGTAAACATAGTCACAACAGTTAGTATTTATTCCTATTAAGTGAATTCTGTGTCTGTTGAACATGAGTGGTTTTAATACAAGCTTTCTTATTTTACAGCTTCACGTGAAGGACTTGAATAAGACCATTTGGTACATGTATCATCACAAAAAATACCAGAAGGTAAACAAGCATATCGGAAGTTGTGAGATTAAAAGAGCAGCTGCCATGGAAGAGAGAGATTTGTCTTGATTTTGAGAGTCATTTAAAGCAGGAGGAAGCTGTTGCCATGCAATGAAATTTGGATTAGGATTTTGCACTTATAAGGACTGATCCTCTCCAAATTTTCTTTTTCCATTTTTAGTTTACTGTATGTTTGCAGTCAATGTTGAGATACAGTGTACTGCCTTTTGATAACAGTATATATTCTGACCAACGGTGGAGAAACAACATCCGTAACTCATAATACGTACCTGACTTGTTCTTCCTGTGCTTTGTTCGCTTCAGACTACACTGTACTACAGGAAGTTTGTATATACCTTGTGTTTCTCTTACAGTTACTAATATTCTTTAAAAGACTGTACCTCTTGTCAGAAAATTCTGTGCATTTATTTCATCACAAGTAGTTTTAAGCAGAAAAACTAACATTTAGAACATTTTAGTAGCTTGCCTTTTTTAAGCAACGTTCTGTGGTAATCTGTCTACTATGGCTGACTATATTTAGGAACACATAAATGGCCATTGGTTCCAGAAATACTACATTCAATAGTCGTACACTGCTGTGCCTAAAGAGCGATTGCGTATTTGATTTGTGCTTTGTACATTAGTTAGTAGATCCCTGTGGAGTCTATAGAGATTAATAGCTTCTTTTCATTGTGATTATATTTCCCTTTTCCACATAGTTTAGTTCCCAAAAATGAAAAATTGATCTATTTGCTTTTGTGGTTTTTTTGTAGTATTATGGATAGCTTTTGTTTCAGGGATAGCAGTACAGGCCAACTAGCTACAGCTGAAAAGCACTGAAGGACTTTACTCCATTTCCTGGACTTTCCATAGACTTTCTTAAGGTCTCTGATTTGTTTTATAGATGGTGTTTTACATTGAAGCATGTGAGTCTGGATCCATGATGAATCATTTGGCTGATAATATCAATGGTGAGCAATCAGTTAACTTACTGAACTTAAGTGTCACAACTTGACACAGGCAGGACCTAAACAGATACTGTGTCAAGGATAGGTTCAAGGCGCTTTGATGTACAGTTTTAGCAGGGGAGCACAAGAATTAGAGAAAGTAGTATTTTCCATTTATGGGAAGTTCCTTTTCAAGAATTAATGGAGTCTTACAAAGACTATCAGGGCTTTCAGTTTCTTGCAAATGAGAAGTTGAAAAAGTATTTCTTTTCAGGAACTATGTGGTTGCCCTTAACTGGTAGCAGTTGAATTATACTGACATTTCGCAGCCTCAGCACTGCCAAGGGCAGGTGTGAAGTTCCTGCCCTCAGTTTCATTGAGTAGCAAGGGCACTGGGGAGACATAGTTGCCAGGCAGTTTTGCTACACTCGTTTGCATAATAACCTGGGAAGCGGAACTCCGATTTTTCATGATTTCTAAGCTGTGAGCTCAGCCTTGATTAGGACTGGGGATCACAACCTTTTCAAACTCCTGCTCCGTGGCAGGGAGACTGGGTGCTCTGGCTTTCTTGTAGTTTTGAAGCTGTGGTTCCAGGGAAGACCAAGCATGTGCCTATCCATGGCTTCCTGGGCACCCACCCGGACTTCTTAACAGCCCTATCAAGGATTTACAGAAAGTACATACAGACTGTTTCATATTGATGATTGTTCAAAATAAATGCTCAGTGAATCAGCATTTTTCAAAGTTTGTTCTATTAGAAATTTCCAGTCTGAGAACTCTGGTTTTACCATCAGCTCTGCCACAGACTTACAAAGGCGGAAAATTGACAATTTATGTAATATACGACAAAGCTCTCTTTGGCCGCCTGCAATGGTGAACTACAGAGCTTAACTGGCTACTTAGTAAGCATTTTAAAGGATGCTAAGAGCAGCACTTTACAGACTTTTTTTGGCTTTTGAACTTCAGGTACACCCTGAGTAGAAACAATACTGTAGCTATATAGAAGCATGCCTAATGCTTTTTCATTTTGAAACTTGGACTTCCCTTCAGTTATACAAGTATTCTATGAATTGACGTTGGCAAAAAGCCAAAATAGCTTCTGTCTTAATAATACCTGTAAAGATGTGTTTCCAATATTTTTGTTGTATTAGAGATGACTTACTGGGAATACTGTGCTTGGGGCAGATGTTGTAGAGGTATGTTTTGGTTTCCTTTCAGTGTAGAGTATTATCCAAGGAAGAATATTACTTAGAAGGTGGCATTTTCTGGAAGAAAAGGTTATTTAGGGGATTTAGTCCAAGTTTGGGAAAAAAGTCCTCATTATTGTAATAAAGAAAATGAATGTATAGATGGTTGTCAGTGCACAGTGTTCTCAGGCAGTTCTTTGAATAGTAGATTTTCCCCTCAGAAGTGCATATTCTTCTTTAAACACTCCAGACCACACATTTGTCAGCAAGGAAGGGGCTCTTATAACAGCTCTGAGGCTGACTGAACAGAATGATTAGCAGGCTTCTTTCCTTGCTGCTCTTTAGAAGTAAATGATTGAAAGCCAAAATACTTAGGCAAATATGTCACGTGCAGTGAAGTGAGGGTTAAAACAAAAAAAAGAAAAAAATTACTTTCTGTTTGTCTTAAAGTTTATGCAACAACAGCTGCCAATCCCAGAGAGTCATCTTATGCATGTTACTATGATGACGAAAGGCAGACTTATCTTGGGGACTGGTACAGTGTGAATTGGATGGAAGATTCAGATATGGTAAGTTACTTAGATGAGATTTCTGCATTTCCATGCATGAGAAAAATCACCAGGCTTTTTAAAAATAGCTCCTTTACAGGATTTGTGAAAATCTTTGTTTTTATATGAGACTGAAATCAAAAAATTGAGTTAGTAAAAGTATTTATCTACTACTCAGAACCATATATAATCTTTATTTGTTTGGGCCACTAAATTTATTTCTGAAACTAACTTTCAGAAACATTGTCGTCTTTTGATATTGATAAGATTAGAAACTGTCTAACTTGTAGGTTCAAATTCAAGTAATCTTGATTTGCTAATCTGAGACCACATCTCCAAATTTGTTAAACAAATTGGGCAGTTCAGTAAGTTGTACCTCTGCTTCAGGGTTCCTTAAATACTGAACTGTGGCTAACCCATTTGTTAGCATAATGGAAAACAGTATTAATGAAACAAATCTGGGATTTGTATACTAGCCCACTCCCTTCTTGCCCATTTGCTGGGAGATTAGGAGATCACTAAAAGCAATTTGAGAATATACTGTCAAATCTTCTTTTCAATTTTTCCTTTTATGTCTTTCAAAGGTTGTATAGCTCTTGTCCTATACTTCCTTCTACATACTGGCAGCTAAGACCCTTTCCAGGTTTCCTTATATTTTTAGAATAGCTGAATTTAAGTATCTGTGACCACATGGAAGTTTCTTCATGCAGGAGGATCTAAGAAAAGAAACACTCCACAAGCAGTTTCAGCTGGTAAAGAAACGCACCAACACCAGCCATGTGATGCAGTATGGAAACCGAGTATGTATTTGAGTGGGCTTCCTGGTCAGATATATCTTAAAACCTTTTGTGCTCTATACATTCATCCCTTAAAAAAAAACAAAAAAAACCCCAATCACCTATAAACTGGCAGGGTTGATTTAGAAAATAAAACTGTACATCTCAGAAGACCACTTAGCATTTAAGAGATGATGGTCTTGATGCTGAAAGAAATATAACCTTGTATTATGCTTTAATCCAAGGAGTCAGGATATGAGTTGTCCTCCAAGCTCTGCCAGTGATTTAACATTTCACTTAATCAAGTATAAGAAGGGTATTTACCACTTCCAGGCATGTTATGAATATTAATGAAATATTAATAAGTACATTGATCCCTCGAATGGGAAGACCTGAGAGGTGATACATCATTTATAATAGTCCCGTTATTCAATGTCTTAATAGAAGCACACATTAAATATTTGTTAAAAAAAAGTCAGGTTACTTAACCTGATGGTCTTCTTCCCCACAGTGAGTTCTGGAAATAAAAATTCCCTGATTTTTGGCAGCCTTGACCTTGTATTAAAAAACCCAATGTGTGCATGTACGCACGCACTTACAACCCTACGATCTCCTTTGTTTTCTCCAGTAAAGCAAGTCTAGAGAGTTAGGTTTGCATGGCAAAGGAAAGACAGACTGCCTACTGGAGTGATTGACAGATTCCATTTGTTTACTTTCTAACCCTCAGAGCATCTCCTCCATGAAAGTGATGCAGTTTCAGGGCATGGGGAAGAAAGCTATCCCCATTTCTCTGCCGCCTGTAGAACACTATGACCTGACGCCTAGTCCTGACGTGCCTCTTGCAATCATGAAACGAAAGCTGATGGCTACCAATGACGTTTATGAGGCTAAGAAGATTGCTGCAGAGATGAAAACACACCTGGAGGTAAGCAAAAAAAAAAAAAAAAATTCTAACTACACATCAGGTTAGATTCATTTCCATGATAACCAATGGCAGAAGTAAAAGCCCTGAAGCCAATGAGATTGCTTCCAGTTTTTGCAAACTGCAACAAGATTACTCTTCAGACTGCTAACCTCTAGCTGATGGTTTACTCTTCCTTTAAAATTCAGGGATCTGTTACACAAGGCATATTCAGTAGTGATTATCTTGCAAAAGGTAAAAAAATGTAAAAGTCAGTCTCACAGCTTTTATTGCCAGGAAATTTCCCATCTACATCCATGGGGATTCTTGTTGGGAGGAGTTATTCTTTGGTCTTAGAGTAACTCTTGTCTCAGTAGACCTGAAGTCTCCCAAATCAAATAGCTCCTGCAGAATGGTAGCCACTATTGGTGTTGCCTTTCTTTTGGCAAAGGCCAAAAGGACAGTGAGTGATTCTGGGTGCCAGGAGTCTGACTTTCTGTCTCACTAGTTTTCATTTGTGTGCTAAGAGACAGCTCCAAAAGGCTGTGCTAAAAATAAATGGCAAAACTAGGTTCCTTAAAGAGCCCAAGGGCTGAGGTTTAAAGAAAGAGAAATTTCATTCAGAGTCTTCAAATTAGGTTTAGAAAAAGCATGTTTTAAGTTCTTGGTCTTTTTATGTGCAGGTGAAAGAATTTATCCAAGAATCCATGCGAAAGATCATCACCTTAGTAACAGGATCAAAAGAACAGACCAACGAAATTCTGTCAGGCAGATTGACCATCAGCAATTATGACTGCTACCAGTCAGCGGTGAACCACTTCAAAGCTCATTGTTTCAACTGGCACTTACCCTTGGTAAGTCAAGCATTAGATATAACCTGATACAGATACTGGTAAAACAAGCACAGTACTCATAAGCAGGTTTGCAAAATCAGCTTTTATTAAAAAGCTAGCTTGGGGGCAGTCTTGCAGCTTAGTTTTGGATAAAGTGTGAGTAATGTTTTTGGAAGCAGGAAACCACTTCCACTACACCTGTAGATAAGCAAGAAGTTTACTGAAAACAAACACAAAAATATTCTCTTAATTTTTACTAGTTAGTGCTGTCCCTTCATCAACTCCCTCCCCCAATATCCCAATATTAAAGAAGTTATGTTGTATTTCTGCTTGAAGCATCTCTACTAGCAAAACAGAAACACAGCACCACCCCTGTGAATTCATGATCCTAGTACATTCAGATTTCTCTATTATGATTGTGTTGCATAGTTCCTTGCAATAGCCTAGCTGCTACTTCCACAAACTTGTTGAATTCCTGAGAGCCACTTTTTAGGGGTTTTATTACTGTTTTATTACTTTTAGGGGTTTTATTACTGTCTACTCTTCCTGGGGTCCCAGCTGAGGACCAAATCCTGTTGTGCTAAGCACTGTTTAGACAAGAGTAAGAGAGGTCAGTTCCTGTTCCAGAAAACCCAGTCCTGATGTCAGGCAAGATAACCTAAGCAGGCAGTGGTGTGTGGTAGGATGAGTCAACAGCAAATTAATTGATTTTAGCAGAAAGCAATGGGATTATTTGGCAGTTAGCCAAGATTTAAGTACTATATACAAATCAAAAGCAGATGCACTCCTTCAGTTGGAGCTTCTAATCAACCAGGCTATTAGGAGGCCACATTGCTCTGTTAAACTTTTAGTTCCTCTTTAGTGTTTTTTTGTTCGTTTTTGTGGGGTTTTTTGAATGAAATTGGTTAGATGGATCAGCCTTGCCTAAGGGGGCAATGTGCAGTGACAGCTGAATTTACCTAATGAATTTTCAAGAGCAAAGTACACAGAAGAAAGATCCATTTAGCCTGGTACTAGATTGTCAAGACCAGCAAATAAACACCTTGAATGTTAATAGCATCTCTAAATTACTTCCACAATTTAGTTTGAATAAACAATAACCTGCTCTTCATCACTGAAATTATTAATGTTTGTTTATTTCAGTATGAGTATGCACTGAGACAGCTGTATGCCTTGGTCAACATTTGCGAAGGAGGATACCCCATTGACAGGTAATGAGGTTCCCAGATACACGGTGTAATTTTATCTGTGGCTGAAAAAGCAGAAGCTAATGGGCAGATGAAGCCTAATGCTAAAATCTTCTCACTTGTTCTGCTCTGTTGACCATTTTGTCAGTGAAGTTCTGACTCTAAAGTTACAAATGCTTATTTTGGAAAACATATCATTATTAGTCCCCTCCCACTTATAATGATCCAGTTCCCCAGTAACCCTTTAATTTCTTTGTTGAAGACCCTAGGGGAAATTATAGCCAGTCGGAGAATCCCACTGCACCGCATGACATAAAATAGTCATGACTGGTGCAAGGGTGTTGCCCTGTAACTCCTGTATGATCTTATGCTGAAGCAAGGTTGGGAACTGCTGTATTTTCTCTGCTGCCCCCTCAGCTGCTGGCTCAGAACACCACAGCACTGCTGGGTTCTGGTGAGGACAGGGAATACGGTGCTAGGCCCCTCATCTGTGAGCATGTGGTAGGAAAGCAGGGAAATAATGGTGCAGGCTGACCCTTAGGCTGACCCTTATGGTGGTGCGGTAGGCGCAAGGGAAGTATGGTGTTGAAATTCTGTCTTGGGAGTTTGTGGTAGAGGATGGGATCCTAGCTTGTGAGTCATGCAAGAGGAAGAAAAGGGAGAGAGGAAAGCCAAGGGGTAGGGAAGGGGAGGGTGGACTGGTAGTTTAGGCAGCGTGCACATGCAACTCAAAAGGTGAAGAACTGCTGCCCCCACTCCTGGTGGCATCCTGCTGTAGTCAGCACCTGAAAAGTTTCTCATCATTATTGTTCTCTGTTGCAGAATATGCCTGGCCATGGATCAAGTGTGCCTTGGGTACTGATGGAAACAACAGTCCCTAATATAACCCTTACTAGAAGTGATAACTTTTCATAACTGTAATAATCCAGACTTTACATGCATGCGATATGAAGAGAGTCAGCCACTGTACTGGAACTGTGCTGGGAGCTGAGGCACCTGACCATGAGCCATACAGCACTTGCCCGTGCTCTCCCCTGCATCCCCACCTGCTGACAGCCGGCTGGTTTGACAGGCGTTTTGGCAGACCACCTGGAGCTTTCAAGATGGATGATTTGTTTCAAAGCGCAATGCTCTTAAGAATCTCTGGGTGAACACTACAAGCCACCTATCAGTGATTGCTAAATCTGTGCTAAATTTAAACATTGAGTCATTGATTCTGGAATTTTTTTTTATACTATTGCTAAGTATTAGCTTTTTAAAAAAAGTTAATGAATTCCACTGCAGTGATTAATTTGCAGATTGGTTAAAGAGTGAAGAAACCAAAGGTTGTTCTTTAAGCTTTAACTCCTTAACAGTTTAAAGAAATGAGTTGCATTCAAGAACTATCGGATGTGAACAGCTCAGTTAAACTGTGAACAGTAAAAGTCTTTGTGGGTAGAAAGCACTGTTTCCCAAAGAAAAACACAAATATCTAATGCTGTAAATTTAGCACCAGTATGCTATAATTAAATGTATATACACACAAACCTGTGGGAAGTCATAGAGTACAGGAATTGCCTGTGAATAAAAATAAAGTTGACAGTTTCATCAACCTACAGGGCAGTGCAGTTAGACATCTTGTGTCTTGAAAATGAATGAGACCTAATTAATTTTATGATATTGCATTAAAAGGTTATCTATCCCCTGTAAGCC
This sequence comes from Gavia stellata, assembly GCF_030936135.1. Classification (NCBI taxonomy): domain Eukaryota; kingdom Metazoa; phylum Chordata; class Aves; order Gaviiformes; family Gaviidae; genus Gavia; species Gavia stellata. The sequence continues at coordinate 18,776,088 of NC_082600.1, forward strand.
TTTTATAAGACAGGTCATCTCAAAAAAACCCCAAACCAACAAAAACCAAAACAAACCCCAAAACACCAACCCAAAAGCAACAACAACAAAAAATATCAAAAGCCCAAAATCACATTTGAAGGCACCACTCATTAGAGGTGACTCAGTAAATGACAAGCAGGGGGAAAATTAGAGGTTATGAGGTGATTCAAAATAGTTTCAGGTTGTCCATGCTTTTTTACACGTGGAGACAGGATACAGAAATACTTCAGGGTTCTTTCCAAAGTGTGTTAAAATATGCAAAATTATCTCCTGTCCATGGGAAAAGAACAAACTTTGGCAAAAACTAAACCAGTATCTCCAGGATGGAGAGAGTTCTGGGTAGCTCCACTCAGAGGAAAGGGGTTGTAGGGGGTGTGACTGAAACTACTTCTATGTAAAGAAGAGCCAGATAAAGCCAGGAGCATTAGCACTTTCAGCAGTCTGCTGAGTGAGTGAATGAGAGAAATCCCAGAGCACAGCTAGTGTCAAGATGGATGGGAAAAGGTAAAACTATGTGGAACTAGGCTTTACTGAATTAAGAAATTAAAGTTTGCACCTTGGGGGTTGTTGAAAGTTCAGTTATGTGCTGGTTTTGAGTTGCTTCTTGTTTCTTTCCAGCTATGCAGCTGGTTTTTTTTTAGCAGAAATCTAAAAATAAGAGAGCATGAAATTCTTGAGTGCCTGAATGTGTTGCAGGTGTTCCCCTGATGGGAGGAGGAAGGGTTGGCCACACAGGACAGCTTTTAGGCAGTCTGGCTGCTATCACGAAAGAGTGTACCAAGAGCCCCAATCACTTTGAAAGAACAGGAAAAATGACTCCTTCAAAGCCCTGTTTGAATATATACATTAATCTGCTAAGTTTTACACATCTCTGCTTTTGGAGTTGTTCTCTGCCCTAGAAATCCAGCCTGCTTCTCCAGCACTTAGCATCATCAGTTCATAGTTTTAACAATTTTCTTCACCCTTTAGAAATACCCATTTTCTTCTGAAGTATTCAGAAGAGGTTTTTGGTCTTTTGGATTTTCGTATCTAGAATGCAGAGCGAAAAAAAAGCCCTCCAGGTTCTTCACAGATAACATCACTTTACAGCCAAGAGTTTCCAGCCATACTAAGTAGGCCTCAAAAAGTAATTATCAGCTGAAAAACCAGCTGCTAGAACACATTTTCACACATTATTGACACCCAGGTGGCACTTGCACCTCACTACCGTCACATGCCCTGGCCCTCCTGCAGACCCTTGAGGCTCTGAGGATGCAAAGCTGAAACATGAAAAGAGTGGAATTTTGTTCTGTGCCTTTTCCTCCTCCAAGAGTGATTTCGAGAGCTTCACCATCCTGAATGCTACCCATGGTGTTGTTACCCCTTCCCTCAGGGTTGTGCCGAAATGAGAGAGAGGCAATCTGCTGAAGATGTCGCTGTACCCACAATACCGTCTGAGGTGCGGCAGATTCTTACCCATGCCTCGCAAAAAGCATTAATGTGCTATTGAATTTCCAGTTCGTGTCCAGAGACCTATTTCCTTTGCAGTCACTCAGGGAACAGCCCCGCAGAAGAAAAAGCCAACAACCTTCACCTGCACTGATCAATAAATTTGTTTTAAGGCCTCCAAATAGCATCACACAGGCTTAGTGCCTGCATGGCAGGTTGTTTATTTTGGGATGGTAATAGAACCTGATGAGAAAATAATTTCAGGATTGTGCAAGGTCAGTCTTGCACCAGAGTATCTTGCGGTGTATTGGGCAAGTGCAGACACCCTCACTCTTCCTGCAGGCACGCAGCTGCTCAGGCTGCCATTCCTAGAATGCTGGGGTGCAGGAATGGCTTCTGCAAAATACGGAAAACTGTCAGGTTCCCAGCAAATTGTCATCACCAGGCACAACAGGGCAAACTTGAGGCTGTGTTATTTACAAAAACCTTTCTGGAGCAGAATAGCTGTGTATATCCATAACCCCAGGCCTTCCTTTTTCCTCCTCCTTATTGCTAGGAACAGAGTTCAAGGCCCTTTTCCCAGCCGTCCTGTGCCAAATCTGCTGTGTGTTTCCACCCAACATCCTGCTGCACGCAGCAGTTCACTGCCTTTCCTCTGAGAGGACCTGGAGGGCAGGAGGCATGATCAGCCTCTGTAGTACATTGTATGCTGACTATTTCTACAGAAAGCAAACTTAGGTGGACACAGTTTTGTTCAGAGCGCATGTAACTGCCCTCCCGTCTCTACTAGCGATAAAGCAGAAGGCAGTTCACCTGGAGTTGGAGGTAATGCACTTTTTTAGACATTTCAGTAAGTAGTAGTATTTTAGCCTTGTCCAAACCAAGTTGCATCTTCTCTCGCCAGGATGGCTTAAGGTAAGTGCTGAACAGCCGTGCCCACCTCGGGGCAGGAGGCTGAAGGCCTCTCGTTCCTGCACTCAGCCTCTGCCCTGTGAGAACGGGAATGGAGGAGCAGCAGAGGGAAAGGGCACTGAAGCTAAAGTCCTGACTAAGCAGCATTTTGTTCCAAGAGCTCAGGCAGTTCTGAATCAGAGGCTGCTTCCTTCCAAGGGACACGATACCCCAAAAGAGGCAGGAGATAACAGAAATATCGCAAGTCTGTAATCCCATGCCCCTTGGGCAGAGCTGGCCAGTATTCCACAGTAGCAACACCCATCCGAGGGGGAACTCTGGTGGGACAGGCAGGGTCTCCTCACCACTCGGATAGGAGGAAACCATTTTTCACAGTGCGAGGGGTTGAAGTGCTGGACCAGGGCCCCAGCAAGGCTGTATGGTCTCCAGCCCCGCAGACTTGCAACACTGAAAGGACGCGGCCCTGAGCAGCCCTGGGGGCAGCCCCACTTGAGCAGGGATTGGACTGGCGACCACCAGGGTCCCTGACAGCCTGAATCACTCCACAAACCTGTGGAAAAAAGCCAGTCTTGTGATGGGTTTTGAAGTACAGTTGGTGATTGATGCATGATCAGGCCCAAAAGCTCTTGGATTCAGCAGGAAAACTGCTTTTGATTTCAATGGCTTTTATTTTAGGTTATACATGACCTGCTGGTGTAATTATTTCAGTGAATTATTGACAGATTGTATCACTGGGTGCAAAGTGGCGTTAAATCAGCTCTGTACACAAAGTGGCCACATGGGCTTTTTGTTTTTTCTTTGCAGAGGTTGCCTGGTTCAGCAGGTCTGCCTCTCTCTCACACTGGGATCCTTTCCTTGTGAGTAAATGAGTGATCATTGCACAACGTTTCTCTGCAAATGAGTGTTTGAGGAGGCCTTGGCTGTATTGCACAACCCTACTTGGTCAAAGTCTCCTGAAACACTCCTGTCTGCTGATGGCTCATGTGAGGGCCAGAGCATGAGTCACAGCGTGACCGTCTTGACTAACCAGGTAAGGCTGCAGATCACCAGACCAGAGTGCTTCCTCCTCGTCTGGGCTGCACCGTGAGGAAACCCCATGGCAAAGCAAATGAATAAAATCCCATGGAGCATTTAAAAATGCCCATTTCATTCCCACATTTGACATTTTTTTTCTTACCATCTGAAATGTCAGCTATCAGCCCAAAGCAGCGCAGGACCCTGGGCACCAGGCTCCAGAGGGAGGGACATGCTGAACTGCTCCAGCAGTCTCTGCGCTGGGGACTCAGAGCTTTGCCAGGGTCACCAAAACAACAGCACGTTTGTTCCAGACAGGCTCTTTCTGCATGGCCCTGGTGCCGGCAGAGCCTGAGTCCCACCACTGATCTGTGAGCTTGGGGAGATGGCAGCCATCTCTGTCCTGGGTCCTCCAGGATCCCATCATTCAGGCCATCTCCCAGCTTGCATTCCCTGACAAGGGACAGCTGTGGTTGGGCCCTGGAGGAGCTGGGTCACCCCTGTACCCCACAGATGTATGTTTAGCAAAGTTGTTGGTGGTGGTTTATATCATGTGACTAAACGGGCCAGGTGCCCCACGGCCTCTAAGCAAGCCCTGCTCTGCACCGAGCCCCAGCATAGGGATTTCCTTCCAGGCAGCTCGCAGCCAGGCACGGTAACTTGCATTACTGTCAATAATCTCTGAGTTTGGGAGAGCCAAGGCATCCTTTGCCAATCAAATCAGTTGCCAGAGGAAAATGTTGTATGTGCAATTTGAAAGCCTTTGTAAAAGCCCACAGAAATTCAGCTGGCAGTCCTTGCATTTTGAAAACTGGGATCTGCAGGTCTCGTTTTGGGACTAGGCTTTGCTAAATTTTAGTCTGAGCCCATTTGGATTGCAGAGATTTAGCACTGTTGCAGTTTCCACGGGCTCCACTGTCCAGCCGTATAATCTGTGGTTCCCCCTTGCGCCGAGGTCCAGCTGCTGACTCTGACATCCCAGGACACTGCGAGGTGCTGGAGCGCTTCACTTCATCAATCTGTTGCTCAACCCTGGCCGGTGCAAAGTCCAGTTGCTCTCCGGAAGTATGCAGCAGAAGATCAGTCCTAGCTTCCTTCCTTGCATGTTTCTACTTTAGCCTCATCCCCATCAGATTACTTTAGGCTCATTAACTGTGCATGTTACAGTATAAAGATAACCTGATCAGGCCAAGGACTTTGGCAGACATATACATCTTTGCTCCTAGGGCTTAAAATAACTTGCAGCAGCCACAGCAGAACTAAGCTGCTGGTCAGACCCCCACACACGTCTATGGGTCTGGCGCTGGGGACCCCTCCAGTCCCGCCATATGTGGACCCCGTGCAGCGGGATACCTGTGCACAGGTGGTGGGAGGCAAGGTGGGTACATGGCTCGAAGCCCTACCAAGGCGGGGGGGTGAGTAGGCCGGTGGGAGGTGTGCCAGAGGGGTACTCTGGGACCATGGTTTGGGTGGGTATGGGAGGCGAGAGGCTGGAGGTGTCTCCTTTGGGAGAGCGGGTGCAAACCAGAGGATTTGGAGAGAGTGTGTGGGGGGTAGGTTTGAGCAAAAAAGGAAGGTTCGTAAGTGATGCTGCCCAGAGGTTGGACCCTCCTGCTGCCACAGCCCCAGGGGTGACAGTCAAGATCGTCCTCAGTATGGCCAACATGGAGTAGGTCAGCCTTCAGGACATATGGGCATCAGTGATGATACCTACGGTGGAAACAGGACAACCGGCCTCTCTGTGCTGTGTGTCAGGGATTTACTGGCAGTGCTTCCACCAGAGGGGGAAACTGCCATGAGCTCGCCCAACACGCAGGGATGGCGGTGGGCCGAGGAGCCGGGCAGGGTGAGGACATGCTGCCTCACAGCCGGAGCACTCAGGGGACCCTGTACCCAGGCCCCCCGGCGAGGGCCTGCTGCCGAGCCATTGGCACGTGACATCCAGGGCAGCGTGGCAGAAGGGCAAGAGCTGACATCCTTGCCGCAGCCTGCAGGATGGACGCGGGGAAGCAGCTGTTGGGGCAGAGAGGCCAGTGGCTCCTGGGGCCGTGGGGGCTCCCTGGGGGCTGGTCCCACTGCTACACCAGGAGTGGGACAGTGGGGAGCACCAGGGGCAGCCCCAGTCCTGGGCACTGGGCACCTCCCTGAGGATGGGGACAGGCAGAGGCCATGCTGGGACATAGCTGTGGGGACCTGGAGACCAGCCCTGCTGCAGCATCACTGGGGCAGGGGCTGACAGCCCTGGGAGGCTGAAATGGGGTTCTGGGCCGTGGGCCGGGTGGGGTAGCCCTGGGGAGGCACTGGAGGCAGCAACACCTGTGAGCGCCCTCAGGGCCCTGAGAGCAGCATCTCCTCGTCAGATCAGTACTGGAAACCTGTATCTCAGGTTTGGAGGTTTGGTCATGGCACCCCAAGTGCCACCCTGAGAGCAGCACAGGCTCCCAGCAGGAGCATGCTGCCCTGCAAGAGGCTAATGGCAGCGCGAGGGAAGGGTTTGGCTCCGGTGTCCTGCGGGTGTGCTGCCCAGAGGCAAGGCGGAGGTGCTGACAGCTGCACATGAGCAGAAATAACCATGAATTTGGTGTCAGCTCAGTGCTGGTGTCACACACTGCCAGCTCTGCACATGATGTCCTTGAAACCAAGATTGCTGTTACTCACTGTTCCTCATTCTTGGTTGTTACCCCTTCCTGCCAAGATGTGCACACAGCCCAGGCTGGCAGATGCACAGCACTGGTTTGCTATCTGTATACAGATTTGGCCAGTGCATGCTACAGCTGGAGCACGTGGATGTGGACATTTCAAGCCCCAGACACTGAGAGAGTGACCAGCTACATGTGATACCATTTTACCTTTGGAGCTTCAGGAGTAAGGCAGGGACCTTGGGCAACTTGGCCCAACACGTCCCAATTCTTTTTTTAATGTTAACGGGAGGAAACAATAGCAGGTTTGAGCAAAATGCACAGTAAACCACCCTTTCTTTATAATCAGAGCATTGCTAGGCCTGAGCCCACGTTTGTGGAGCTGCAGTGGAGGTTACTTGCCTCCTGCACGCAGACAATCCAGTATCTTGTGTTCGCCTGAATGAAGGCACCCAGAAGACATGGATCTGTCTTGCAATTAAGGCTCCCACTTCCATTACCCAATCCTGAAAAATTGTTTTCAAATTTCATGAAATGCATTTTTGCATTGGTTCAATTTATTCTGTGGGAATTTAGGTTTGCAGGGAAATTTAAGTCTGCAATGACTGAATGACTGAAAGCACAGGTAGAAAGGAGAATTAGCAAGTTCTGTTTGCAACAGCCTGAAATTATTAAAGTAATAACCTGGTGGGACTTATAGATACGAAAACACTAGAGAAAATGACATCCAGGTAAAAAGGGACAGGTATTTAATTCCAGCTCTTTTTGACTTTCAAATTTTAATCTGGTTTGCTACACTGGGCAAATTATTAAGTTCTTTACAAATGCTTATTTTAAAATAATTGCACCATATCATACATGGAAATAAATATACAGTTAACCAGACATTATCATACAACCAATGTGATTAAAACTGCTGTACATGTAAAACTGATGGTGAAGACTTTCAATCTTTAAGAAAAATATATTGATGAAAATGCCTATGCTACCTGATTTCAGTGACAAATAGATGGCAGAAAATGTATTCTTAGTGAAGGTACAGGATCATCTTGCATGGTCTGTAATTATGTGGCTTTCAAAGGCAATGACATGTTGTAGACAGCAAGACAGAGATGGAGTTTTGCTACAGGTAGCAACCCTACGCCACTGAATACATCAGACAAGACTCAGTTTATTCAAACTGGCTGAACAGATACTGTAAGGCGTAAACACAGTCTTACCTCCAGATAGCATTGAAGTGTCTGCAGACCTTTCACAGGCCTTGTGCACCGAGGTGATTCACACCTGCCATAATTTATTATGGAGTAAATGTCCACTTTTCCGCAAGATCGCTGGATTTTCTCCACTGTCCATTTACATTCTGCGACGTCGGCTGGTTGCCAGCGAGAGGTTCTGAGGTTTGATACTTCAAGTTTTCCAGAGGATGAACGTTCTCCTGAATGCTCCTTTTATTTCTGCAAATGAACTCTGCTGAGAAATGCCCTGTATTCAGAGAGCATCTACAATTAGTACGTCTATGCTATGTTGAAGGCCACGCTCCAGAGACCGACTGAGGTCTGCAGATACCAGAGGATCTCATGAGATAAACTATCCAGCCCTTTCGGGATGACAGCAAACACAACAAAGAGCAGCATGGCCCTTAGGGAAAGTCTGACTCTTTGACAATTGGAACTGGTGGGTTTTTGTGCTCTATTGGTTTATAAATAAAATGGAAATCTTTCTTGGTTTCACTCTTCAGCAGGGAGGCTTTGATATGGTGAGGAAGGGCACCTTTGTCTAGCTGCAGCCACTGGTCATCAACATAAACAAAGAGTCCATAGTCCTTGGGATGAGAGACTTCAAACTTTTCGGCACACTGCTGGCTCAGCTGCTCAGTGGTGGTGTCGTTCCGGGAGGCAAGTGTCCTTGAGTAAGCACCAATTTCCAGAAAGGAAATAGAGATGAAATCCTGAAGAGAAACATGAGGATAGATCTTGCAGTTAACACAGTGACTTGGGACTTTGGAAGGAGGCAGAATTCAGCCCAAAGCTCTAGCTGCCTAGAGGGAAGGAGGCAGAATTCAGCCCAAAGCTCTAGCTGCCTAGAGCTCCTAAACGCTCCCAAATACCCTTCAGTCATCCTCCAATGCCCCCGTTATTCTCTCCTTTCTCCCCTCTGATGAACAAGCTCTGACGAACAAGCACTGAATCAGCAAATACTTAAACTAACAAACACTTAACCAAATAATTAGCCCTGTAAAGATATATAAGTGAAAGCTTTTTTCTGATTTTGGTGACTATCATTAATGAGCAGTCTGCAACAGTTCCTTCTCCCATCTATCTAGAGCTCCTGAAGAAATAGGATGCAAAGAAGTAACAGACCAGAATAACAAGCCAAAAACCTCAGAGATCTGGCCTGAAAGCCCTGTCTCACAGAAACAGGAAAGGGCTGTCAGTGCGATGACCCTTGCAACTCCACCGTCACCCAAACAGCACCTCGAGAGCATGCCCTCCGAACTTCCTTCCATCAGTAAGGAAACAGAAGTTGTTATGCTGAGAAGGCTGATTTACTCATATCCTGTTTCAGGCAGTAACAACTGTTGGGATGACTTTCCTCCTGCCAAACTCATGAGGAACAGAATCTAGAGAGCTTTTGGTCACAGTGGAACCTGTGTATTTAATGTACATCTGTGAAGTTCAAAAAAATTCCCAGCTATTTTGGTCAGAAGATACTCAGGTTCCCCAGCAGAAGTGAGATTTGCCAAATATGTGGACTATGGGTTTCCAAACTGCGTTTGGAATTAAGGCAGGCAGAGGGATGTGCAGGGGCATGCTGAACACATCAGCAAGCTGTTTACCTCTGCCAGGATGGGCTCACATGTCTCTGATAGTACCTCTCATTCCAAGGAATGGAAAATGGCCCTTACACTGCTGGAGGCAGTGAGAATCTGGGGAAATGTGGCAGTTGCTTGCTCAGCTATTATTCTCCATGCTAGGTACCTGCTATGAGCTGCTGCCAGAGCAGCACTTGGGTCTGGATGGGTATTTGGTGTATCCCATCCACCGTTCACAAGTTCTGAGATCATCAGGGGCTGTTTTGACTGCAATATGGGAAACATACTCAACTCCATGCTTGGGTTGTATGGACTGGGTCTCCCCCGCAGGAGACTTGCCCTGGCCTTCCCCTCGGCATTGACAATTTTCAGTTTTGCACGGTGAAGGCTTTACGGAACCTGCGACGTGGCCTTTGCTGCCTCCCTGTGGGCGACAATTTGATCGCAGGACATGGGGCTGGCAGGACGTCCCGACTGCCTGGTCCTGCACCCAGCCTCGCCATGGGGGGAGGCCCAGAGCACCCATCCCTCCTGGGACTCTCCCCAGCTGGTGCACGGGGAGGTCTTTGCTGGGCCATACACAGCACGGGCTTCAAAGCTAACCAGACGTTCTTGGGTCTTCCCTGCTGCTGGACAGGAGAAGCCAGGCTCTGGAAGATGCTTGTCTGACAGGCTCTTGGGATGTCCCAGGTCCTCCTACAGCTTTATGCCATCTAGGAACTGCCCCGTGTAGCCTGCTCATATCTCCTCAGCTTAGCCCATGATTTCCCCAGGCCCTAAAGGTGACGGAGAAGAGGGGCTCCCTGCCTCCATGCCGCAGCTCTCCACATGCGAAGGCTCCTAGCATGCCTCCTTCAAGAACGAACAACGAAATCACTCTGCAGTCATATTTAAAATTATGTCATTATGAGGGTACTTCAAGACTTCAAAATGCATTTTGTAAGTAATATATATTTCAAATGAGGTGTGTTTTTTTAAGATTTGGAAATATTACACTGTATGTACTTTTGGTTTTTAATATTGATTTGAGTTAATTTTGTTTTAAAATAATTATCATATTAAAAATTAGGAGAGAGCATGTTCATCTTCCAGGCTTTTTTCCTAGAAAATAATGCCAGCTACCTGCACTGATGAGCGGGAAGCCCGGGCCTTGTTCAGCGTCCTCCGTCGCTCCCAGCGGTGAATGGAGTCCTGCACCTCCATGCTCAGCTGTCGCGTGACAGTGATTTTGTCGTAGTTCTTGATGTGCTCCAGGGCCCCATAGGTGGTGGTTAAATAATAGGAGCCTGTGAAAGGAGAGGGTCTTGTATGAACATTGCACCAGCATGGGCCATTCATTTCCATCCTGCCTGCTTGTGCCTGCGCAGTGGCCGCTGTCTGACACTTGCACTGCCTGTGCCTTACTGCAGGGAGTGCAGGGGTGTCTGGTGTTAACCCAAGAGAAAGGAGACCTAACGACCAGCGTCCTCCACCCCCTTCTCCTTCACAGCAACGTCACTGCCCAGATTGCTGAGGCTGTAGGAAGAAACACAGACTGAAGGTAAACTACTACAAAAGCTGCTTTTACAAACAAACCCAAACCAATGCCTTTAACCACAGATGGTTTATTCCTTGGGGCATGGACATCTTTTTGTTGTGTTTAACAGGGCCAGTGCAACAGGTCTGTAATTTGGGCTCCTGAGCAGCCCCATAATGCAAGGAAGTAGTAACAATCGTAGTGTACTCTGTAGGAAAAGTACAAGGCCTGGATTCAGCCCCTCCAACTCTAGCTACGTTGCTGAAATGTTTAGAGCCTGGATCCCCTGTGGGCTCAGCACCACTGAAGGATATGTCAGACCTGCAAGGACAAGTTATCCTCTACTCCCTCCATCTCTAGCAACTAGACAGGGAGCCCAGATGTTTGGCTGAGAGTAATTCCTGGACTGTTCAGAGTTGTGGGACAAATCTTGGCAAAGCAGAGAAACAGGGGATAAACGGGTAAAAGCCTGCAGCCCGCCCTTTTCCTTCGGAAACTCCCTGGCTGCTGTGGTGCTGGCAGGTAATCAATGACCAACTGTAGCAGCCAGGGAAGCAGCTGGACCGGGGTAAGAAGAGGCTTCATCAACAGAGATGAAGATAAGCCCTGGTAAGAGGACAGAGTTGAATATGAGGAAGCTGCTGCTTTGGTTGTGGGGCAGCCCCGTGGCAGGGCACGGCCCCGCGCTGGCGTAATGAAAAGCGCTCATCTTCCCAGCTGCCTCCCGGCTCAGCCGCGCGGGTGAGCGAGAGGCTCGGGCCGGGGTCCCTGCTAACAGAGGGAAGGCCCAGCCCGCAGAGCTGCTCAGGCAGCAGCAGCGCCGTCTCCCAGAGGCAGTGGGGATGGAGACGTGTCCCCTGCGCCTCCAGGCGAGAGCACGCCCGGCCTGAAGCGGGCGAGAGGCCGGGCCTCGGCGGGGGCCGGCGCCGCCTGCCAGCTCCCATGCCGGGCCGGGCCACCGCCCGGCCTCTGCGCCGCCCCCTGCTGCTGACCCCTCAGCCCGGCTGCCAGGAGAACAGGGGGAAGTGCTCGCGAGTTTTTGCAAGGTTCGTAATAATTGCCGTTGCCTCTAGGTGGCACTTCCACACCAGCCAACCCCCGCAGCAGCCCGCCTGGGGTGTCCTACCGCTTCCCCAGGCTCTGAGGAGCTCCACGGTCTTTGTGGCTGGTTGCGTAAGCGGTGGCTAAGACAGCATTTTATTTAAGAGCAGTATTTTTAGACCACCGTTAATGTTTGGTGTAGGAGAGGAGAGACCAAGACATTGCCATTTGGCTTTCTGTACTCAGGTGGATCCAGTGAGGAATGTCCCATAGCTACGGAGGTCTGCATACACCAAAAACACTCTCTCTTTACTGTCTCCCGCAAAGCGCTGCTGAGAACAGGCTAACAAGCCTGCAAGTGCCTCTTTCCCCCTCTTAAATATAGTTACTACAGTCGTTTCTCTGACATTCAGTATTTCTCCTGCTCTGGCAGAGTCACGGTCCCCATGATGGGACCCGTGACCTGGTGAATCCCTTCCCTCAGAATCCAGGGAGGAAGATCTCCCAGTCCCCCACGCCAGGAATTCATTACATCTTCTTTAAGAACTAATTTTTCTTCCTCTTTCTAATGTCTTCTTTTCTACACAGTCATTCCCCATCATCTGTCCTTGCCTTTGCCCCGGTAGTCAACATCACTGTTGCTATAAAATGAATTCAAAGTAAGTTTTTAATTTGGAGGTCAGATTTAAATGATTTTGTGTATTGACGTGATGCAGTTTCACAGTTTTCTCACTTCTGCTTTCCTTTTTTTCCTTTTATTTCTGTGTCTGAATCACCTTTTGACATTTAACTTTGAAAGGCCTAACTCAGATTAACTTTCGCCAGTTCCCGTTTTAGCCCTGCGCTTTGTGATCTCAGAGCTGTGTTCACTGATACATTATTTTTTTTCCATTCCCTGTACACGCAGTTACTCCTAGTCTCCTTTCTGATGTGATAATTCAGCCAGTTTGATCTAGAACTCCCTCACAAAATTTTTCCCCTTTGACTGGAGTGCACATTTCACACAGTCTTTGCATCTTTGACTTAAGAGAACTTCCAGCCAGCTTTGCCTTTGATACCCTGAGCTCCCCAACCCAGCTGACTTCAGTAACCAGCCTTGTAAGTGTGCTGTTTTGAAATGAAGAACCTGTGGGCAGCGTAGTCACCAAAACCAGCTTAGTTATGTCAACAAAATGCTGTGCTTAGGCTAACATTTTTTCTGCTAACAATTCTTTTCAGCAGGAAAATTAGCCTGTGCAGAAACCCTCACTAATACAATTGCATTGCTACTGCTCATTCTGTTAGTACCTACTTCGGCCCACCTCTGCACTGTGCTGGGATGACATGCTCTTAGTTACAGACTTATACCTCCTTCCCACTTCTTAGGGAAGTCTGCTGCCTCCCTGGGGCCCATGTTAAAGATGTGACAAGAAAACTTTCTACCCTGGTACGGCCCTCAGATTATTATCCATTATTGATTCTTCAGGTAGGCAGTGATGAAGTTGCAACAAGAAGCCCAAGGGCAATCAAGGAGACTTCAGGGCCTTGGGACAACTTGTCGGGGGATCGGGAGCACAAGTGGTGTTCTCCTCCATCCTTCCATTGGCAGGGAACGATGAGTGAAGAAACGGGAAGAGCCAGCTGATCAATATCTGGCTCCGAGACTGGTGTCCCCAGCAGAATTTTGGATTCTTTGATCATGGGTCGCTCTATACGAGGTGACAGGGGAACGCCTGTCTCTGAGGGGGAGAAGGATCCTGGCGCAGGAGTTAGCAGGGCTCATTGAAAGAGCTTTAAACTAGAATTGAAGGGGGTAAGGGATAAAATCAGGCTCGCTGGGGTGGCATGCCAGTGTTTGAGGGGCGGTGTGCTGGTGAGGATCTTTGGACTGCCGTCTCAGCAGAGGTAGGGGATGGGGACCCATGGGGCAGGAAAGACGTAGGGATTGTAAATGTGCTAGAAACCAGGAAAGCACTTGAGATCAGTCACATAGGAATTAGGGCTTCTCCTCCCAAAAAGGTGGCAGGATCAATAGCCCAACTAAAGTGCATCTATACCAATGCACACAGCATGGGCAACAAACAGGAGGAGCTGGAAGCCATTGTCCAGCAGGAAAACTATGATATAGTGGCCATCACGGAAACACGGTGGGATGACTTGCACAACTGGAGTGCTCCACTGGATGGCTACAAAATCTTCAGAAGGGACAGGCAAGGAGGAGAGATGGTGTGGTAGCCCTGTGTGTCAAGAAGTGTTTTGACTGTCTAGAGGTTAACGATGGTGACGATAGCGTTGAGTGTCTGTGGGTAAGAATCAGGAGGAAGGCCAACAAGGCAGCTATCATGGTGGTAGTCTGTTATAGACCACCCAACCAGGATGCGGAGACAGACAAAATATTCTATAAGCAGCTGGGAGAAGTCTCATGATCACTAGCCCTTCTTCTTGTGGGGGACTTCAACTTACCAGATGTTTTCTGGAAATACAATACGGTAGAGAGGAAACAGTCCAGGAGGTTCCTGGAGTGTGTGGAAGATAACTTCCTGACACAGCTGGTGAATGAGCCAACTAGGGAAGGTGCTCTGCTGGACCTGTTGTTTGTGAACTTGTGGGGGATGCAACGGTGGGAGGCCCTCTTGGGCACGGTGATCATGAAATGACAGAGTTTTTGAATGTCAGAGAAGTAAGGGGGGGGTGTGTGTGTGTGTCAGCAGAACTGCTACCTTGGACTTCCAGAGGGCTGACTTCGGCCTGTTTAGCAGCCTGGTGGACAGAGTCCCTTGGGAGGCAGTCCTGAAGGGCAAAGGAGTCCAGGAAGGCTGGACACTCTTCAAGAAGGGAGTCTTAAAGGCACAGGAGCAGGCTTCCCATGTGCCAGAAGGTGAGACAGCGGGGAAGAAGAGAGAGCTTTGGATGGAACTCAGGAAAAAGAAAAGAGTTTATGACCTCTGGAAGAAAGGGCAGGCAACTCAGGAGGACTACAAGGATGTTGTGAGGTTTTGCAGGGAGAAAATTAGAAGGACCAAAGCCCAGCTAGAACTTAACCTGGTGACGGCCGTACAAGACAACAAAAAATGTTTCTATAAATACATTAGCAACAAAAGGAGAGCTAAGGAGAATCTTCATCCTTTACTGGACACGTCAGGAAACATAGCGACAAAGGATGAGGAAAAGGCTGAGGTACTTAATGCCTTCTTTGCCTCAGTCTTTAACAGTAAGACCAGTTGTTCTCTGGGTACCCAACCCCCTGAGCTGGAAGATAGGGACAGGGAGCAGAATAAAGCCCCCACAATCCAAGGGGAAATGGTTAGCAAACTGCTACGCCACTTAGACACCCACAAGTCTATGGGGCTGGATGGGATCCACTCAAGGGTACTGAGGGAGCTGGTGTAACTGCTCACCAAGCCACTTTCCATCATCTACCAGCAGTCCTGGCTAACTGGGGAGGTCCCAGTTGACTGGAGGTTAGCAAATGTGACACCCATCTACAAGAAGGGCCAGAAGGAGGATCCGGGGAACTACAGGCCTGTCAGTCTGACCTCGGTGCCAGGGAAGATTATGGAGCAGATCATATTGAGTGCCATCACGTGGCATGTACAGGACAACAAGGCTATCAGGCCCAGTCACCATGGGTTTATGAAAGGCAGGTCCTGCCTGACTAACCCGATCTCCTATGACAAAGTGACTCTTTTAGCGGATGAGGGAAAGTCTGTGGATGTAGTCTACCTAGACTTTAGTAAAGCTTTTGACACCACTTCCCACAGCGTTCTCCTGGAGAAACTGACTGCTCATGGCTTGGATGGGTGCACTTTTCACTGGGTAAAAAACTGGGTGGATGGCTGGGCCCAAAGGGTTGTGGTGAACGGAGTTAAGTCCAGTTGGCAACTGGTCACAAGCGGTATTCTCCAGGGCTCGGTACTGGGGCTGGTCTTAATATCTTTATCAATATCTGGACAAGGGATCGAGTGCACCCTCAGTTGCAGACAACACCAAGTTGGGAGGGAGTGTTGATCTGCTCGAGGGTAGGAAGGCTCTGCAGAGGGATCTGGACAGGTTGGATCAATGGGCCCAGGCCAATTGTATGAGGTTCAACAGGGCCAAGTGCCAGGTCCTGCACTTGGGGCCCAACAACCCCATGCAACGCTACAGGCTTGGGGACGAGTGGCTGGAAAGCTGCTTGGTGGAAAAGGACCTGGGGGTGTTGATCAACAGTCGGCTGAATATGAGCCAGCAGTGTGCCCAGGTGGCCAAGAAGGCCAACGGCATCCTGGCTCGTGTCAGAAACAGTGTGGCCAGCAGGACTAGGGAAGTGATTGTCCCCCTGTACTCGGCACTGGTGAGGCTGTACCTTGACTACTGTGTTCAGTTTTGGGCGCCTCACTACAAGAAGGACATTGAGGTGCTGGAGCATGTACAGAGGAGAGCTACAAAGCTGGTGAGGGGTCTGGAGCACAAGTCTTATGAGGAGCGGCTGAGGGAACTGGGGTTGTTCAGCCTGGAGAAGAGGAGGCTGAGGGGAGACCTTATTGCTCTCTACAACTCCCTGAAAGGCAGTTGTAGAGAGGTGGGTGTTGGTCTCTTCTCCCAAGTGACTAGTGATAGGACAAGAGGAAACGGCCTCAAGTTGCATCAGGGGAAGTTTAGATTGGATATTATGAAAAATTTCTTCACGGAAAGGGTTGTCAGACATTGGAACAGGCTGCCCAGGGAGGGCTGAGTCACCATCCCTGGAGGTTTTTAAAAGATGTGTGGATGAGGCACTTAGGGACATGGTGGACTTAGCAGTGTTAGGTTTACGGTTTGACTTGATGATCTTAAAGGTCTTTTCCAACCTGAATGATTCTATGATTCTATTTAATAAAAATAAAATTAGTCTGCTGTTGTTCATCCAGGACTCCTTTCTAGAAACTCAGTACTTACCAAAACAAAGTCTAAAATAAAACCCATTTTATTGGTTTAGTGACTACTTGGTGAAAAATAATCTGTGTTCCTAATTCAGAGGGCCTAACTCTGTCACTGTTAGTAGCATTTGCTTCCCAAGCTATATTTAAGAAACTAAAGGCCCACAGTTCCCTGGGGTATTTATCCCTCTAATAGCAAAGGTCTTTATTCATATCCAAACCCAATATTCTTCTCTAACCCGACTTTCCTTTCTCTGCCTCGCTATGATACTCAGCCAGAGAACACTGTCAAAGGGGTCACTCAAATTTAAGAATGGAGTGACCATGAGAATGATGTATGGCCCCAGGCATACAATGCAATTTAAGAAAGGTGCTCTTTACTCACCAAAATACACAAAAGTATCCACACAATGGATTGCAGCAGCAGTTTAATTTTAAGCAAAGACCTTTTAACTTTTCAGCCTTTGGGCCAAGGAACACTAGAGGTCTCTGTTTAGGTTACTAATCCAGCAGCTCACTTCTCATTTATGCTGGGTCCCTGCCTGTCAAGCTGGTGTCTAAGGGCACTGCAATCCTAAAAACATTTAAAGTGTTTGACAATAATTTTAGAGCCTCAGATTTGAAAATCTTGGCCAAAGCTTATCCACAAAGCCTAGCCAGAGTCTTGCTTCCCCACTTTCACAAACACTGAAGCAAGGTAAATAATGATTTCCAAAGTGAATATCCCAGGAGCAAACACTGTACCTTCCCCTAGCTGCAGAGCAGGGTCCATCAGCTCCATCATATACTCCACATTCAGAAGGACTTCAGTCAAGTTGCTGCGGGCCAACACATACATGAGCACGGGGAGGAAGTCATCTGCACCGTATGGCTTCCCTGAGCAAAGAGAAACACAGAGTGGTCCCAATAAACTCACCACAAAGACACGTTCCCACACAACAGTGACAGCTTCTCAACCAGCATGTCCTTTGCAGACTTTAGCTTACATTATCTGAAGAGTTAAAGCTTGAAAGCATCAGCAAAGAAAAAATGCTGAAAAAGGGAAAGTTCACTTAAAAAGTAAGTAAACTTGCTTCAAGCCCAAAATACGAGCTTGAAAATTTTTAGTGAGCTACGTTTCTGCCATTCTTTATTAACTGGAGAAAAAGAAACTTAAAACTTCGTGGATCACAGAGAAGTGATAATCCTTGAAGAGTGCAAAGGCTGCCAGCTTGGCCCTCTGATTTGACACTGCCTTCAAGACTGCAATTCAGATTTGCAATATTAGCAGCGAAGTTGTCTACATGCATTAGTGGTATTTATTCTTTTAGGTTTGCTATATGTGTGGGACCAAAGAGCAGAAAATAGAATTTGAGACAGTGGTTTTTAGGACTGAGGACTTAAGTGTTTATGTTCCTTCAGAAGACAAAACATCGCACTACATGTTCCTAACTAAAACAGTCTCCCAAGAGCTAGGATCTAAGAGGAAGCGTCTTTCAAGCCATGGTGTCTAGCTAAGAAAACAAAAAGCCTTTCACAGTGGACTTAGACTAGTTTTTGGACTTGGTGTGCAGCAGGTGCTACAGGAACAGATCCTCGTGGGCTCAGGATTTCTTGTGCTTAAAACATTCATATCAACAAAGTTAATAAAATGATCTTATATGTAATCTGCAAGAGCTCTTTGGGATCTCTGAGGACAAAAAAGTCTACATGTTAACAGCCATCACTATAAATAATTACTACTTAAAATAGAATCCGAACTGAAGCTTCACCACATAAACCACAAAGAACACAAGGATAACTTTCCTTGTTTGAAAGATGCTTTCACTTTCCACCAACATGCCATAAATTCATCATGGACAACCCATAATAACAAGCTGCTTAACAGGCCTATCTTCCCAACATTGAGTTGACCATTCCTCTTAACCTAAGCCCAGATTGCTTTCATTCTGAATGTCCTCCCTCAGACCATAGGCAGTTTTTCTCACCTGAGCACTTGGATGTGTTGGTTTCATGGACCATGTGTGTCTCACTTGGGAACTGTTTGCCTCACCTCAAAGAATCTAAGCTACACTTGATATAGCTTTGGTGAAATTATGCCCTAGCCATTTTTGGGCCATAGTCCACATGCTCTTCCATGGTAGGGCATAAATTCCTATTTCTCAAATGTTCCCACTGACTTATTTAAAATCTTTGCCATGAGTCAGCTTTCCTTTTTTGTCATTTGTAGCTGATGCAGATTCTCCACTGGCAAAGAAAGATATTCTTCTGAAGCCTCAAATAAACATGAGCTTAGCCCCTGATTTAAAAAAAAAAAAAAAAGTGTGGCTTTAAAATAAACCCAGTAATATATCTAATGAACAGAGAGTTGATCCAGTTAAAACAAAGTGTTGGAGGATGAGAGATTGTCAGGGCTGTAATTCAGTCTGCTTCTAACAGAGTCCACACATGCCACAACATAGACAATTTTTTTAATGAAAGTTGGATTAACACTTTAAATTCTGTTTGCTTTATTATGGCTGCTTTTAGTTAAATGACACAGCCTTAGGTCTTTGACCAAACTATAAAAGGACTTTATTGTTTCATTAACATCTGGATGGAAATTTTGTTTGTCTGTTGTTGCCTTGGCTTATCTCTCTGTGAAAGCTTCAGCTCTGTGAAGGGTCCAATTCATTACTGTCATATATATTACCTTAATACAAGCAGCTTAGTAGTACAGCTATTTAATATTGTCTAGCAAAAAAAGATGACACAACTGAGACATGAAAATGTACTAGAAAAACTGCACAGAGAAAAGCCCTATTCTCCTTTTGACCTGAGTAAATCAGATGCCAACAGAGTTAGTTCTGTATAAAACTAGTGCAAAGGAAGATGAAGTACCAAAAAGTTTGCTAGCCTCATTTTTCCCCTGTCTTTAAAAACTTTCTTTATGATGTAGTAGTTACTGACCAGTGGCATGAATTGTGTGCTGCTGATTCCCTGAAGGCCAAGGGATTTCTAATGCAACACCAATAGCAGAATTTTCTCTTCCCTACCACTTCTTTTTCATGACCAATCCATGTTGTGTCTGCTAGGGTAGCCAAGAAAGTTGCTACTTCACAACATGAATTCCTGTGCACTGGAAAAAAAATGATGTGTTTTTTTTTTGGTAAAACGTCACCAGAAGAGATCACTAACCAGACAGTGGACTGACCAACCAATGCAGAGTGGAAACAGCAACTTGGAACTAAACAATTCCATGTCCCCAGCCATCAACTTCTAGTGTCAACTGAAATGAAAGTTAGAGGACACTTTTCAAGAATTCCTACAGAATCTCTCTATTTCTTTTTTATTGGCTGACAAGTGGTTGTATGTACAAGCAGGCACTGAGTCAATTATTTTTCATTGCTCTCTATCTCATTTCTATAAGCTGATTTAGCTGCTCTGCCCACCAGCCCTTGTTAAAAACCTTTCTCAGCTTTAAGATTTCATAGAAATGTGATTGGACTTCCAGATGTTTATATGGCTTAAATAGGAAAATCTGATACACAGCTTCTTTTTGACTAATAAACTCAGAGTAGGGATGTCTGGTGGCAATAATGGAAAGAGTACTCATTCTCCATATGCTGTGTGCTCATAACCTGCATAAATTACTAGACATCATTTTAATCCACTTGTGGGAATATGAAGCCTGGTTCTTAGATACCCACATCGGTAGCTAAAGCTGAAGTCAGCAGGAGCTATAGGTGTCAACAAGAGAAAAGCAAAGCTAATCATCAGGGGTCTAGCTCTGACTCCATGTGTTGCCACAAACTTCCAGTGGTGCCTAGGGCAAGTCAGGCATGTTAATATTGTGCCTACTCCTTGTAGGCATCACAACAGCTTCTCTCCACTGACTGCCCACACAGCCAAGGAAAGGTGCCTGAGAGGGCAGGACTGTGAACCTCCCCTTATTCTCCTGGCCTTGGATGTCACAGCAGGCACAGGGACTAGCTTAGACATGTACAGCCATCAAACCAAGTATGGCCCTGAAATGCCCTGTATCTCAGTCCATCCATTGGGATAATAGGTGCTGTCAGCAACTCAAATATGACCTGAACCAGGAGGCACAAAGATACATGAAACAAAGCCTGTGAACCAAGACACCCAAGAGGTTGGTGCTGCTCAGCATCCTGCAACCCACGTGCTCCCTGTGCCATGAAAGGCACCAAGGCACTAACCAGCATGCATCTGGGAGCTGCAGCAGAGATGTTCTCTGCAGGCTGCTGCCTCCTCAGCTCCACTTTCAATCTGGGCCAGAGTCAAGCTCCCAGACCTGCATGTCTAGTTCCATCTGTGGTCTCTCACAAAAGGGTATGTTTGCATCTGACAGTTAAATCTAGCTCTGACCCTGCCACTGGTCTCAGTGACACTGGGACTGAGCTTGCTTGTTCAAGGTGGTGGTGTCCTACTCCAGATATGACTTGCTTGTTTATTTCCCCTTTTTCCCTGCAGGATCAGGAAACATTTATGTCATAAATATCTATAAGAAGCTTAAAATAAACCTTCTCTTCTGCCACAAACTCATCCTATTATGTTTATAGCAAAGCAAATACAATGTCAGCTCCTGGCTGGGACGCAGTGCTTCAATAGATGGGTATTAATTAAATACATGATTTAAAGCAACTGGAATTCTGCCCAAGCCTCCATAAAGAAATTACGGCCTATTTTAACACATTCATGCATTTCTTTTTCCTCCATGTATATTCTGACAACCAGCAGACAGTAATGATGATCTACACCTTGCTCTAATATTTTACAAACGCTGGCATGATGTCTAGCAGCAGCTCTCCAGGAAATATGAATTTTAGCCTCAGTTTATAGCTGGGAAACCTGAGGTACAGAGAGGTTAACAGATTTGTTCAAGACCATAAGAAAAGATTGTAACCATCCTTCCACTCACTAGCATTTTCCTGTCTCTTGTCTATCCTACTTCCCTAAGGTTTGATTTATGGTATAGTTGTATTAAGAGAGTTAATACATGCAGGCAGCATGAATCCACTTCAAAAACATATGTTTTACAGATCAGAGGAATTCATTCCCCTTGAAAAATTTGAACTGGCTCTTTAATTCAAATGCAGAAATTGCGCTAGCTGGAAAAAAAAATACAATCTCTAGTCCATCAGCCTTCATTAATAGTAACTTAAATACAAATATACCTTTCCTAAAGATAACAAAGTAAAACTGTTATGTATAGCTTTATTTTCCTTCTCAGAAGTGAGATGTGATAATAAGCAGTGTGGTGGGATTGCTCTGACTTAGTTTTAGAAGCTTTTAGCATTGGTTCTGCACTGGCTGCTGAAGTATTTGAGGCCAGTTTCCTTTTCACAAGCTCAGCTATCCCACTGAAGACACACTGCTTCCTGTCCATGCCTTTGGCAACTTCAGGAGTGCATCAGAGCAACTAATATCAGGCTGCTCAATTCTATAGGGCATGACAAACTTCTTAATCCTAAAAGCCAAGGAAGAGAAATATTCCAATGGAATATACGTCCCATCTATCCTCTTTTTCCAAAAGCAGATTATGCATTAGCCATGCAAAACTATGCAATAGAAATTATTAAATCAGATGTTTCAGGGCCAGTCACCTAGCCTGCTCCATCACTAGTACAGAACTGTTTTTGAACTATGTACTCCGGCTCCCTGTGCAGTTCAAAGATACTCCAAAAATGAAGCTTCATAACCTTAGATAGTCCACAAGTTAAAAATTTTGCAGTAAGAAAATTGTTCCTCTGTTCATTCTTCTTAAATCTCCTTAGAAAGCAGTCTCCCATCTTTCAAATTTCCAACTGAAGCTTAGAGCCTGTCCATGCCTGATCTTTGCCGCTCATGGACTGACCAAGTCTGGCCTGTTTGTCTCACACAGTATTTCTTCGTAAACCAATACCTAGTGCTCCTCTATTTTTGCTTTTCCATCAGTTCTCTTCCACAGAGTCACAGCTCCCAGGTAGCACAAGGCTGGGTGCTCCAGGCTCACCACTGACAGTACTCACCACACATATTGTAGATTTGCATCTTGTTTATCACTCCACAAGTGTCACTTGTGTTTTTGATAGAGCAAAAAGCAGAGATTCTCCTCCTACTCCTACCATACAATATACCTTTGACATTTTGTCTGAGTAAAGGTATTTCTGAAAGATAAACAATAAGCAGGTTTTTTCTACGTAAGATTACAATGCTTCTATATAAATCAGCCATGCGCCCAACTCTCCCTGTGGGTATTGGGGCATGCCTTCCAAATGTAGCAGCAGTCAGAGAGATGGGAGCTTACAGCTCCCCAAGAGTCCTGCCTCTTACATTTTCTAGCGCACAGATAAAAAAAAGCCACAAAAAAATACCAGCCAGTTTGTGGGGAGTGTGGTGGGTTTCCAAACCCTTCTTTTTCTATTCTTTTAATGAATATTATTCTTACTGACTGCTCCTAGGATTTTTAGCAGGCAGGTTACATATTTTTAGATTGTAGGTTACATTCTTGGAGGCATATATTGCTGTTATTTAAGTTTGCACAGAATTTGGAAAAGATCAGTGAGACACCACAATGCTATCATAATTGTCCATTTGGGGATGATTCACTTACTAATACCACTGCCTACACTGTACATGTGAACATCTGAACCAGTACCCCTACACACCTTTTATAGCCAGTGATGAACTAATCAATATCGTCAGTGGAGTTTGTCATGAGTCATCTCACCCTGAAGCAGACACCTACCTCTAGCCAGATGAATCAACTGAACTCCATCGACTAAGTCCCCACTGTCTGTAATGAGAAGCTAGACATGATACCCGTCTGTGGCCACCTACAGCTAGACGTAGCTGTAGGTGAGTCCAACTCAACACAGTTCTGTATCTTGCAGTTGTACTCAGAGGTCTGTTGGGAGAAAGGTGTATTGACAAAGACTATGAACTTGCCTTCCCGTTTCCTTGTGATGAATCAGATCCACAAGTTGATTACTTTCAACTTGAGAGAGAAATGTTAGTTTAAACCAGCTGAGGAACTGACCCATTCAGTTCATAGTCTAAGTATCAGGGAGTTCAACCACAGCCAATTTTTCAGGCAGATTTTGTCATGTAGTATGAATTGCAATCAAACCAAAGAACTCCTCCTGTTTAAAAATGGCTCGATATACATGGAGTCAGGCTTCATGACTTCATAGAGATATAAAGCATTTAGAAGTTTTAACATCAATTAAGGCTGACTTCAAAGTTTCATGACTCTTTCAGCAGTGCAAAGATGGGCCCTACCACAGGCACAGATGTTCCTGAGTAAGCCTATCCCTAGTTTTAAATAAAACTTGATACCTGTTGGGACACCCTGACCAAACCCGGACTGCTGTACATGGATCTCAAAATGTTAAAAAACTTGTGTTTTCATACAGGTCTGAAAAAAAAGGGTGCTTGATTTGGTAGTATTTTCACTTTGCTTTGAGATATTCTTAGGTCAGGTTGTCCTACGGTCAGCCTGAAGTGAATAAAGACCTGGCCTGAGTTGTCAAATTGCAACTTAAACCAGACGACATGCATAGTTATCATGTTACTGGACAGATAATCTGACAGAGGTGGACTGATTTTGGTCATGCGGCAGAGGGAATGGTAAGTTTTGTGTTTCACCTGCTCTGATCTTGGAAGAGGAGGGAACTTTCTAATTCAGCAGTGAGTAAAAGGAGCTAAAAGAAGAACAGACTATTGCACAGGAAGCCAAGCATGGCCTCTGCTCTTCCTGTGCAAAGAGCACTGCGCTGCCTCAGGGCTGGCTGAAAGCAAAAGGGGCCCTGGGTTGCTGCTCTTGAGATGGGCAGAGAGCAGGAGGAGAATTCCTACCCACTGAAATCTGGTCTGAGCAGCCCACAGTGCAGTCTTCTGCACATCACCAGCTGGGAATTCCCTGTTAGAGAAATATTTCTGTTTGCTGAATGCTTGTCTTTGCCAGGTGGAAAACCAAAATGATCTGGGATCAGTTAATTCTGTTGAAGAGGTTTCACACATTTCAATTCCAAGTGGGTCTACAGGACATTTCACTCAATTTCTCTCCCAGTCCACCATCTTTTGGGAGTTAGACTATAGCATTCTCCTCCCCTTAACCTCTTTTTCTGGTCTGAATTCTTTGGGGTACATTTCCTTAATGCCAGGCCAGTTTTCTTCTGACCAGGTGCTGATATGCATCACTGGTCATGTATACTGGAGAGGGAACTGGACGCGCAGGGGTGAAGTCAGCTTCCGACCTACATCCCGCTTGCAGTAGTACTCAACATGAGAAAACAGCTGAGCTGGCTGATATGAAGCGCTTTGGTTAGCATAGCAAACCACAATGAAATCCTCTGATTTCATGAATGCCAATTTTTTAAAACATGTAGGGTTTTTTTAATTATTCCCCTAACCCCTAATTTATGTTACATAAAATGACACAACGGCATTTCCTGCAACAGAGAAATTCCAGCCCTGAGCTTACTAAGGTGTCACAGATATGTAATGTACCACCAGCATCGGAAGGAGACTGTGTCTTCTATGTGGGTTTTAATGAGGCACACGAGTCTTTGATCTATACCAAATTTACTCTCAAATTTTACACCACTGTTTTAACAAAGTTACAGCAAATTCCCCTACATGTGTCCGAATCTTCTCATAGTACTTGAAGACGCTCAGAGGAACTATGCATCCTGCAGCTTAGGCTCAGTCCTGGGTGACTTCTTGCTCTGCTGTTAATGTGCCTAGACTGGTCATTGACCCTTGATGCCTATTGTCCAAGGGACGACCCTGAGGTGAGGTTCAGAAGCAACACAATTCCTGTACGAGTGCTCCAAGACTATTGTCAGTACAAAATAAAGCAGAACAGCTAAAAGCACCTTTGGAGATTGTGAGTTCTTGAACAACCTCAGGTTGTTGCAAATGAATATCTGGCTTCTCTCCAAATTTATGCATGGCTGGTCATCAGCTCACCAGTATATAAAAAAAGCTCTTAAACTGGCAAGGCAGATTCCTGGAGGAAGGGGCTTCCTAGTCTATCTGCAAAAATACATCCTGTCTGCAGGCCAAGGGCTTAACGTGTATTTAGTGGTTGGCCTTAGGCTCAAGTTACATTTATACTCAGAGCACATACTTCCTCACACCAAAAAAGTGTAGTAGTGGCTTTTGGAATTTACTGGAGCATCAGGAATTAGTAACAAACAGTACTAGCATTCTGTTTCTCATCCTCAATTTAGGTAAAACTTTGTAAAGCCTAAATCAAGAGACTTCTCCCAAAGACCCATTCCTAGAATTTACCATTAAGCTGCTACAAGCTGGGACAGAGCTCTGAGGATTTATGGAGAGCTGTGTGAAGACCTGTGCAAAAAGGACATTACCCATAAAACACACACTTACAGACATCTATTTTTTGGAGTTATGGAGCTTAAAGTTAACCAGATAAAATCTTATACCTGTTATTGGTGCAGAGAACTTCACAGCCACTAACCAGCCCATTCTGAACACAACCTCTAGACAGCTGATACCAAACACACCGACAATCACTGCTACCTCCAATCTGAATATTATCACATCAACTGTATCATACACTCTGTTCTTTTGATACATGCAGAAGGACCAGTGAGGGATACCATTTCAGGAGGAGTGGTGTACCTGGGTTTCCCTGGGCCATGGAGTCATAGATGAGTTTGCAGGACTTCAGCAAGATGGCAATCTTCTTTTCTGGGGAGTAGGCCTTATGCATGGTTGTGAACTTGTGAACGATCTTTTCCAGCACAATGGTTTCAGGCACACTGGTTGTGATGCCTAGGTCAGTGGTAGTTGTGTTTTGTATCACAAGTTGGTTCTCTTTTAGCTGCTGTAAAGATCCATCTTGGCTGTGGATTTCTTTTAAGTAAGAATCAATGGCTTCTTTCAAAGGCTTCAGGACACACTTGTACAAAGCCGTCTCAGCAATCACTTCTGCACAGAGAAGGGAGAACGCAAAGTCCATGATAAATAATCAACACAGTAGTACAGGTGCAAGTAAAACTCTTAAGAAAGCATGTGGTTGGTTATTCATGCACTACTGCATAGCTGTGAGTAGGGAACAGAAATTACATCCCAGAAAGTAAATGCTTCATTACCAGCACTGTCCAGAAGTCCTGGATAGGCTTGAGATGAACACCAATGTGTGGTCTCTGCCACTGGAGCCATAGGACAGCTCCTGCTACCAGCAGCCCCTGCTGACTTTGCCTGACTCCTGGCTGACCAGCGTGGCTCTGGGAAGCGATGAGGAACCTCACCTAACTGTGCTGCTTTTCACAGCCCTGCCCTTACAGGTGCCCAGGTGGGATTCATCTCATGTCCCTTCTGACATGACTCTCTGACCTGTTTGAGATATTCACTTTAGGATGAAATCAATTGCATCCTCACAGTGCCCCTTTCTCCACAGTGACTAAAAAGGGGCTGTAGCCACCAGCTCAGAGGTAGCCACCAACATCTAGTCAGAATTTTCTCATGCTTAGTGCTCAAGTGACTCTAACTTACTGATACTTAAGTCACCTCTTACGCCACCTGTGAACGAGGAAATAGTCTGCGTGAGTTGAGTGTTTGCGTAATTCTTAGCTGGGGACAAAAGGAAGCATGAGAGACTGTGAGAAAGTCTGTTGTCTGACTTCTAGAAACCAGGGGCAGAGCTAGAGGGACTGGAAGGGATCCTCTTGTCACCCCTGCACTGAGGCAAAAAGGTCACTGGCACAAGAGTTCATCCACTTAGTCAGTGAGGAATGAAACAGAGGGCAGTAACATTTATATATGCAAAATGCAACTGTTTTAAAGAATCCAGAGAATCAGTCAGCCTAAAGCAGGACAAATTCAAATGGTCAGTCTTCCACAGTGGGAATCCCTGTCCTCCACAGGAGAAGACAGTCCTCCTGAGGCTGACTGGGCCATATCATGCTGTTAAGGAACTGCTAGTGAACAGGGCTAGATCTAACCAGGCATCTCTGTGTGAAGGTGGGGGGATCCTTGCACACATGCAGTTCTACCAAGCAAAACAAGGACACTTCTTCTTTCTGCCTCCTCTCCAGCTTCCCTAATCAAGATTCAAGAGAGACTTCTCTGTGCTGACGCCCCCTCTGCCTCGAAGAAAGGGGTTATTGGGAACAAAAATTGCAGGCGTTACATGAGGTGTCTGAGAAGTGAAACTGTAGCTCCCCTCTCCTCGTTATGGCAAGGGGCTGGCAGCAGGTCTGTTCTGCTGGGGAAGCTACAGGATCATGTGAAGTCTGCTGTGTGAGAAAAAAGTCAGCATGGCCTACTGAGACTGACAGCTGAGTGCCTCTGGGTCCTGGCTTGCCACTTAGCTGGGTCTGACCTAATACTGGAGCTACAGGGTCCCCTGGAATCCCTGGTCACTTCTGTGGTTGGCCATGTTCCGTGTTGAGGGTCTTCCAGCTCCCAGCTTGCTTTAGGCCAACTTGGGGAACTCATAAATAGCTCTGCATTGGTTCTCAGGTTCTCAGGAAACAGTTCTAAGTCAAAAGAGCATGTAAGTGCATGCATGCATGCTTTTTCTGGTTGTACGTCTTTGACTGGGATAAAAAATCCTACAGCTCTTTGTATATTCCCTCATGAATGTACACTAAACAGGCCAGTCCGTTTCTTAGCAAGGATGGAAGTAGCACATATCTCCCTCACACAATATTGAATGAGAAGCAACAAAACACCCCTAAACAGCCAAAAATACTATTTTTCCTTCCCAAAGGCAAACTACATCTGTGGCAAAGAGAGGTGAATGCTGCATTTTGGAGCCAGCAGTGGTCTTGCAGCAGGCAGCTCTTCTGCGCCTCTGAACTCTGAGGAGCACAGAGCAGGATTAAGTGATTCCTGCAACCTGCCCCTCAAAATCATCATTGTCTTGTCCCTCCTTGTGAGACAGTGACTGACCCCTGATCTGACTGCCATATGCAGGGACTTCTCCATCCTCAGTGCAGAGCGTGGGGCAGTGGACGTGGAAGGCCATGGGGAACACAGCTGTGCAGGGGGAAGTTGGCCTTTTGTGTTTCCAGTGAACACAGCTCTGTGTGTGTGTTCCTGTGCGTACACACATATATACACACACACACACTCATATTTGTATGTGTGTATATGCATGTGCATGTATACATACATACATGTCTCTCTCACGCATCTCTTCTGCTTAAACTCTTCCCTTTAAAACATTCGTAATGGGATTTTACCCCTCATTGGTCTCCCAGTTTTTAGAGCTGCTCCTCCAAGAGCTGGCAACCACAGAGTAGACTTCAATTCACACCCCTCAGCTTCTAGGAGACGGTTTATAATTCTGTAAAGCAGAACTTCTGCCTGCATAATCCTGTCTTCCTCCTCACCTTCCCAAATCCTGCCTGAGGATGACTAAAGCAGTCACCTACCTAACTGTTCCTCGGTGTAGGAGGCAGGGTCTATCAGAGATTTCAGCTCAGTGCTCTGCACTAAGTAACTCTTCAGCTGCGTCATCATCATCCGTATTTCTTGTAGCATCTCTGTGCTGGAGCTCTGCTTTGCCATCATCTCTAAACTGTACACTCTGTAGTCCCGCACCAGGTTGCCAAAGTACGAATCCTTGTCCTGTGCCAGCTCCACTATCTTCTTCTGCAGCTTCCTGTCACTAGATAAAAAGACTGTGAAGACATTGGACAGGCTCACAAAGGACAGCCTGTTCTTGGCCTTGCCCAAGATCACGGAGCGTGTCTTTTTACCGGATGAACTACTCAGCAGCTCCAGGTCATCCTCTGTGCTGCTGGTGGAGTAGGAGTCTGGCTCGGACGCTGACGCCTGAGCCACGGCGTTGCCTCCTGGGCCCTCCAGGGAGGAGTGCGAACCTTTCAGTTCAGCTGAGATGACGGATTTGCGGCCGTGTCCCGGTTTAGTCTTGGTGTGTGTGCAAGTGGCACCACCTGCCACTGTAGTTGAGCTGCTCTTGCACAAAGCCTGTGCTGTGGCTGTGGCTGTCTCTGCCACTGTTCTTTGCTTTGACTGGCTGGACCTGGGGATCCTTGGTACCTGGGAAAGCCTCTTCCTTCTCGGTGGTGGGATAGGAGGTGACTTTCCTTTCTCAATGGCATTGCTTTGTATCTCAGGCATGTCCTCTTTCTTCTCTGCAGGTTCAGGCTTTGTCTGCTGGAACTGTGATATAGCCCTTTCAGGAACCTCCCCAGGCATTTCTACAGCCTCTTTGCACAGTGACCTTTTATCTCTGCTCTCTGTACTTGTGTCTTGTTTTTCTTCTGTCCGTTCCCCTTTCAGCGTTTCACAACTTCCAGGTTTACCCACACAGCTCTCCTCCGAGGTCCTCTCGCACAGCCGCCTCCGTGGCGGGACAAAGGGCTGGGAGCCCTTCTTGGGACTCACTGCCGAGGGCTCATTGACTGAGCAGCTCTGCTTCCCTTCTTCTTCTTTATTGTCACCGCCCTCAATTTTCATTTCCTTGATGCTCTTTCCTAGTGGCTGAAGAAGCAGCTCATTTTCTTCACAGGCAGTCATGGGATCCCGCAGAAGTTTCAGAGAAGATTTCTGAATGAGAGAGTGAGAAGGTGGAGGTGGAGGGGGGCGGCAGGGAGACCTCCTTTCAGCGAGCGTGGTGGCAGGAGGGAGATCGGTGCTCACAGCATGGCTTTTAGGAGGAGGTACATCTGGAGGAAAAGGATTACTGCACTCTTCTATAAAAATAGGATTCACAAACCACAGCCTGTCATTTCCTATTGACAGCTCAATTTCACATGAGCAGTGGTTTGTGCTACTTGCAAAACACTGGGTAGATCTTAAACTGTCTGCCTGGGCAGTGCTGAAAACAGAGTCTTTTGCAGGGTGGGATAAATCCTCTCCTATTCTGTGGTTTAAGGAGGAATCCCAGAAATCTGTCCAAAAAAAAAAAAAAAAAAGAAAGAAAAGAAGAATGAAAAAATGCTCTGAGAGAATTTTAGCTGCTAACGGTATGTAGATGTCCTACTTTCTGTTAAAAGAAATGGTACACGAGCTTTCACACCTATGCACAAAAAATGTAAAGAAAGGGTTGCCTGTTTTATGTGTGTGTGATACTTCAAACCAGGGGACAAGCTCAGAAGCTTCACCAGAAACCTCTTTCTTGCCAATTTTAGGACACTTGTCTAGTGAAAACTGTTAATGCTGTGCAGTCTATGCAATGTGAGCAGGAAGGTACAAGTTACAAATATGAATGATTGTGAAAAGGGGTCTATGGCTTGTTCAGTGATCACTGCCCTCCAAATGCAAATCGCTGTGGATACCTGAGGTGACGGTGTGAAGACCCCAGGCAAGTTCTGTCTCCCTCTTGCTGACTGTGGGAAGATGCAGGGCTGAGACATACAGCCTGGATCCAACATGCACCCGGAGCACAAGAGACATCAGGTGAAGATGACTCTACTATGCAGCAAGCTCATGTGGCAGAGACTGTTCTACACAAAGGTCTGATCCTGCTTTGCAGTACAACCAGTCTGGAAACCTTCCACAGATTAAAATTAGCATTAAAGTCTATAGCTCTGGATGATGATTTTCCATAGCCATGACCACTCTCTGTTTTGCACCTTGCCTTGAGACTGCCTGCGTGCAGGTGTAAGAGAGGAAAGATGGTGCAAAAGACTGTGTACACAGGAAGGTTGTATAATGAAGGACTAGAGAATAGTTAAGTACTTCAGTGCCATCAACTGTGACTGGAAAAGGAAGATGGTGTTTCAGGTGCAAGTAGTCATCTCTGTAAGAAACCTCTTATTAGAATTTGTCTTTGAATAACTTGTTTTAAAAAATTACAAAGCATTTGTACATCTTTTGAATAGATTCAGTATCACATTTAACCTTTATCCCTTCCTACAGAGGTGAGTTTTCAAGCCTGCTTGCCTTACCAGTCTGATTGCTTTTAATCGCTCTTAGAGCTGCTAATCCAGGGTCCACTACTGGAAGCATCAGGGAACAGGACCCTGCAAACCTCACGTGTTCTGACCAAGGAAAAGGGTATAAACCTCTGAGGGTATTCACTGGGTGAGGACTGTATAGATGCCCACAGATTTAGGGACAAGGGAAAGATGGCAAATCCTGGAAACACAAGGATGAAGATAATTAAATAACTATTTCAGCATGCTGGGTCCCTGGACACAGAGCTGACACTGACGGCACACTTTTCTGGGTGGACTTACAGGGAATGCGAATGGGGCTGCCACACAAGCACCTGAACCCTGCCCTGTGCCTGGCATCAAGCCTGTCTCATTGCAAAAACATCACATGCCGGGCCCAAGAGGGGATGGATATGGCTGCACATACGTGGGATGACCCTCAATGCTGAGCACGTGGTACAGCTCTCAGGATGGTTCTTCAGCTGTGCCTTGCCAGGGCCCCGTTCTCCTGTTGGCTGCACCAGCGTAGCCTCCAGCCCATCACGGGGTGAGGGGGCACAGGGCTGAGCTGGCCAGAGCCCTGGGCAGGGTCTGCCTGTGCCTCTTCCTAAAAATCAGCACCCCGAAAAGCTCAAAGGGACTTCTACTTAGGAAGGTCATAGCAGAACTCAAAACACAGCAAAGAAACTCTTCAACTAAAGCCAGCACAGAATTTGGCGTGAAACACATTCAGATAAAACCTCTCCCTTGCCCACTGCGTGCCCAAAGACAGGCCACTTCTTCCTCTTTTGCTCCCCGGTGCAGCCGTGACTTTTGATGGCTTCCTGCTTGCAGCCAGCTCCACGCCGTTGCTGGCAAAGCCATCTTCTTTCTGCCACCGCCATGACCTGCCCTCTGCAGGGCTCTGCCTTTCCCCCTCGGTGCCCTGAGCCTACTGCCAGCCTTGCCTCCCTCTGCCAGCGATGTGGTCCCCTGGGCACAGCGGCTGCCCCAGGGACAGGGACTGTCTCCTTCCCTCCAGCGGGTGCAAGTGCTGCAGGCAGGGCAGGACGGGCAGGCTGACTCCTTGCTGCCCCTCCGCTCCCTCTAACCAAGCATTTCTGTAACGTAGGCACAGAGTAAGCCATGCACAGGTGAACTAAAAGACTGTCCATTCCCATCAGGTTAAAACTGCCGATTTAGCCTCTCGCTGCCTAGGCTAGTGTCTGTGGCTAATCGACTTTGTAAGCATGTCACCATCTTTTCTCAGGGAGGCTGAGGTTAGAACAGCTTTATTCTCTGATTTCCTACCATGAGAAGGAAGAGAACAAAGAAACTTAAAGTGTTGCTAGGAACAGTAGCACTCTTGACAACAGAATTTGGGAGCAGACGTGCAGATGCAACCGCACATAACAGCATCTAGCTGCCAACCCTCATGTTTGAGGCTGTCTGGGGTATGATTTCCTTTAAACACTCTGACTCTACTGGGTATCAGTAAATGCAAGACACTGGAAGTTTCTTGTTTAAGTCTGTGGAGTCTCATGAGCTGAGGAAATGGTGAGTAAACCAACCTACAAAAGGGAAGTTAGTTATTTTTCTCAGTAGTGATCAGGATAAAATACTGTGATGAAAATGCAATGCTCCACTCAGACTGTGAAGGACCAGATGAGGTGATCTTACCAAGGGTTACACAGCTCCTTCAGAGAGGATGTTTCCCAGCCTAGACACACTGCCTCATACAGCAGGAAAGGCAGTTTGATCATCTGCTATTGCTGTCCTGGCTCTTCCCTTAGCTTACACTCTGGGAGGGATAATTAAGCAGTTCTTTGAGACTTTGGCATGTCTGTGATGGCATGTGCTCTTTGTGCAGTGCAATCACACTAATTCCTCTGCTAAAATGCCTTCTGTACCAACCAGGTCAGGACTAGGGGTCCTGCAGTACGTCCTCTTTGACAATATACATAACAGCCAGATCCTTTGTGGAACAATCCAGCTTGCAGGCAGACATTTTACTTCTACCTCCTCAAAAAACGTATCGTTTTTAAATAAATAAGAAGCTACATACAAGAATTTCAAACAATGCTAGCTTTCCTTTGGGAGTGCCACTTTGGGCAGCACTTATTGTTTGTGTACCCATTTGTACCTACAAAATTTTGTTCCAGGAGGCAGTAAACAGCATCACTTATTACTTCAGCCTGTTTGACTTTGCTGAGACAGCACGGCACTCCAAGAAGCTAGCATCTTTTCCCAGGAAATCTTTACACAACAGCAGGTTTTCTTCTGTTGTAAGAAACTTTCCTGGCATGCACTGTACTGTGGCAAGCAAACCTCCAAGCATCGCCACTTTTACGACCACCAGCGCGCAGGACAGAAGGAAGAAGACTACAACCAGCATTGCTTTGGTGCTTGTGCTTCAGTTAATCCTTCCTTTCAGAAGTTGCTGGAGACTGTTGACTGAGTCAGGATCTCCTCTGTTGGCTCAAATTAGACAGAAGGTTGGAGAATCATGATACACTTCTTACGTTTTAATCCAAATGTTTATACTTCTTATAATAAAACTAATAATAAGTTTACAACTTGCTATCTCAAGTCACAAAGGAGCTTTCTTTAAGCAATAAGTGCTGGCTGGACACTTATACTCAAAGATGCTTTGACAAATTGGAACATATTCAAAATAGAGGATGCTGAAAGTGTTAGAGGCAAATCCGATGGTCAAATTCAACAAAGCTGCCTGAACTGAAACCAGTGGGGTTTGCCCATGCCTTCTGGGAGTTATAATGCAGAAGATCCAAAAATAGATCTCCAAAGCCCCAGGGTGCTCTAGTGAGTATCTCTAAGTGAGCTAACTCTTCAGCTTTCACCACTGTTTGACTACTTTCAATAGCTGAAGGAAAACTGAAAAGCAAAGTAGCATGAGAGTGGCTAACTGTGACAGCTGTCTTAAGTGGAGTGTGTTAAATGGGAAGGAATAGGAAGGACACCTCCTTTAGTTAATGGAACTGCATTTCCCAACTCTTTAACTTTATATATCTGATCTAAAATTTGCTCGTTTGGTGCTGTCACTAAAAATAATATTCCTTTTTCTATCTGATTAGTGTGAAGTGAGAGAACATGCTGGGACTCTACACATTTCTCCACCAACTAGAAATCCTGCAAGAGGAAGCAGAAATATCAAAATTAAAAAATATCACACTTCCATCAGCATTGCCCCCACACATCAGACGGGGAAATTGCAAAGGTGTTTTCCTATTTTCATTTACCTCAGTTGCCAACTACTTCCAATGTGTGTAAGCTATGCTGAGGGGCTGTGCAGCGCTTCAGTTGTGGAACGCCCCAGCTTATACAGTGAGACTGTAGGTCCCACACCCTGCACAGAAGTCCAAGTGCAGGTTTATGTCCAAAGGGTGAGTGAAACGCTGGCTGCTTTGAGGGACTTACCTATCCCCAGACTAGAGATAATTTCAAGGTCTTGAAAGCTACTGGCTTCTAATATTGCTTGTGGCAGCCTCAGGGTGAAGGGCAGCAAATCCCTGTAAAAAGAAACACAGTGAAAAACCAACAAAAGAATAAAACCTGCAATTGTTAGGAACTCCAGATTTTACTGTTGTTTTTAGTGATTGAATTGGCTCACAATTTCAGCCCTGTTCTGCAAAGTCCTGGATGTTGTCAAAGGAAGATCTCACGGCCAGTAAGGCATAGTGGGCATTGTGCCAGCCTGGGTTGCTCTCATTTCACAAGAGATCACTAGCTCCCGTGGCAATGCTTCATGCCCTGCTGCTGGCTTAATCGCTTCGTCTTGGCTTCCTCCTCTGAAAACAGCAGGAACGCCTCTCACCTCAGGGGAGGCCACAAGGGCTGAAAAACCTTCCCATGAAAAGTGAGGTGTTGCAAATGGTAATTATTGCAATTAGAAAAGCCATTCTTTTTGGTGTGGAGGGGATTTGCAGTCTTTTTTCTTTCCGGTTACCGCTCTCTCCCCACCCTGCTGCCTCTTTTAGAAATCAGTGTAAGTGTAAGGCACAGGGACAGGGCAAGACACACTGGGGTTAGGGAAGGAAGACCCTTCCTGGGGAAGGGTAGCCCCTGGGTGAAGTGACAGATGAGGATGAAGTGCTGCCTGACACTGAGAAAACACATATATCCCTCTACTCTCCACTCTCAGACTTCTGACTGCTTGGTTTCTGGAAATATGCTGTATTTTTACTGAAAAAAAGATACAGTTTCTCAGAGGACGTTAGTTAGATTTCACTGAAACACACCCTAAGTCTCAAATAATTCAATGGAGCTCTTGGTCTGGCAGTGAACTGTTCAGGTTTGCCTCTTGCCCAACAACAATTTGGTAAACCTGTTCCCATCTCAATTCCCATTCTAACAAGGACTAGAAAAGCCAGTAATAATAGCCCCTAAAAGGTAGCAAGGAATGGTGTAGGGTAAGTTTACACATTAAGAATTTAACAAAATATTCAGCAAGCTGCAGGAAATTATTTTAGAAAAAGCTGCCTTTGTGAGTAGGTGGTCTCTGCTACACAAACACACACCCCAAAAATGCGTGTGACTGCAGACCTGGGGAGGACCAATCTGTTGACGGATGAATGCAGGGGGGGTATTTTTGCCCATATTAACAGATACATATCTTACTGATGTACTGTGTACTCCATGGGTTCTCTGCGCACCACTGAGCGCTCTGTTGTCACGTTGTTTGACATAAACTGATGTGCTCCCATGATTAATTTTTTTATTGGCAGATATCAGGTTTAAAAGAAGAAGAGGGTCCATGGACATTCTGCTTTCTTTGTTTGTTATTGTTATATGCATAAGTAGTTCCCTTCTAATTTTTTTCTTTTTTTCTTTTGGTAGAAAAATACATCTAAAAATCAGGAAACATGAAGACATTACCCTAATAGAAAAAAATCTGGTTTTATTCATGGGGCAGCAGCTTGCAGAGAAGCCACCAAGTCACTTGTTACCTACAGGTGACATTTTTGTGATCTAAGGTAACCTAGCCAGGCCAAACTTTCTTTTGAGAAGAGCCTGTCAGCCCTGATAAGCTGTTTCCAGCTATTTATAGATGACTATTTACTACAGCCCTGAGAACAGGCCTCTCCGCTCACCATCACGGAGAACTCCTATAAGCTGCCAGCAAATGGTAGGTCAGTGCCTAAGCAGCCTTTTTATTACCTGCTTCCCTCAGAAAATGATTCCCTATTCACCTTGTCTTTGACAGTGACCTAAGAAATCACATGAACCATCTGAATGTGTATCTGACACTCAGAAGTAACATCTATAACAGGAACTAACAGAAGAACTTTTCTTTCTTTCTTTTAAGCCATGATCCTTTCTTCAGGAAAGCAGAAGTGAGCAGATTTTCCCTCCCACCAGCCATTTGACTAGAAATACCCAATGCTTGTTTGCATTTGGGTTCTTCTTTTCTCCTCTGGTAAGACAGAAATCTTTTGAACTCAGCTGGCTGCAGAAGCAGTCCCCAAAATAGTGCAAGTATTACTGGCTGGGTAAGCTGCAGCACACTGTATCATACCATAGATAGACCGTTCCTCTTCTATGACCTAAACAAGTCACTAACACGACTACCTTGTAAACATATCCTGAATCTGCTTTCCCCTCTTAAATGGAAATAACTACTTTAAGAGTCATCTAAGTTTATATAGGGAAGGTCAAAGTTTACATCCAACTCAAAACCAGGCCTGCTGCAGCAGGAATGGGGTAAGTAGGTTGTGGAGGTATCGCTGCAGTGTGCTTAGCACAAACACACAGATTAGGGGAGGCTGCAAACAGACAGATTTAATTACACAGAGGGACTCATCAGCTGCTGATCGAACCTTGCTCTAATGAAAATGACCTTACAGGTCTTTCCCATCTCTGTGCCAACTATGTTTGCTATTTCTGTGCTGAGCAAACAACCAAGGTCTGTTCTTTAATCACTTTATTTTATTTTTAAAGAACATAAATTGTTTCAGGACTACTCTCCTTGACAGATTCCCCGTAGGTGACTAAGTGCTGAGTCTCCCGCAGACAACAGTCCACTAGCAGGTTTGCTATGTTGCTGCCAGGTGTGTGTGGATACTTAAAGCTGCTTTTAATAAGAGATGGTTAATCCAGAAACCTTTTCCCTCCCCACCGTGCTAGCCCCAGTCCTGTGCCTCGGTCCTTTGTGGGTGCAGCCCTACGGACCTTCCTCAGACAAAGCTTCCAGCTTCAAGGACAGCTGTGGTTATGGTGTGCCTGGCTAGAAACTGGGTGATGTGGCCTCACTGTAGATAGTAGCATCTGAAATACCTCCTGGTCTGTCTGGTTAGATGAAACTGGAGGAAACAGCTGGGGCTGTGCTGTGACTGGATACTGGGGAAAGACAGTCCAGAGGGGAGAGCGAAGCAACCCCCCCCCATGGAAGCAATGAATCCAACTCACCTACTGACGCAGTAGAAGGCAACCAGTTTGAAGACATCCTCAAATACAAGGACAGATCCTTCCAGGTACAGGACTGATGAAAACAGAAAAAGACAGTCAGCAACTGTTTTCTTTGAGCTGTATGATAAAAAAAATCTGGTGGGTTTGGCTCACACATCATGTATTCTGTGATTGTCCAGTATTTGCATAGGCTAATACGAAGAAGCATAAAGAACTGGCTTCAGGCTGCCAAAAGCAATGACATTCTTCAGGGAAACACTAGAGAAGAAAGGTCGCAGCCAGGCTTTCTGAATGGTTAGCTGGAGATATCAGAGTGTTGTGTCAGTAGTAGAAACAATGGGAAGGAAAAAAACCCAGGTCACAGCCAAAGGGTTCATTACACGCCCGCCTGTCTCTAAGGATGTGCAGATCTGCAATACATATGGGGCTGACCTTGTGACTCTCCATGCTGGAATCTGGTTTGGTCTGGATGGACAAAGTTCTTTGAAGTAAAAAAAATAGCAATTACTATTTCATTACTATGTGTGTGGGCTCTGACCTGGGTCATGCAGGCAGTGTGAGCACAGCCTATTTGTATCATCTCCCCTGTCTTCCCCCTCCCATTGTGTTATCCAGCAACAGCACTTTCCTTTAAGTGGTGAAATACAATCTACACCACATTGTACAGTTCTTCAAGATGACCTCATTTATTAACAGCATGCTATGGCATTGTGTAGCCCAAATCTCATGTTATTATAGAGCTTTTGGCTGCTAAGCTGGAAAAAATTCACCAGCTGGTGGAGAAAATTTCACATCGACCAATAACCCGAGGCAGAGAGAAAGAGATAGATCTGCAGGAGAGAAGTCTCCATCTTTGCTTCTGCTTTATAGGCTCACAATTGTCTGTGCCCCTATGTACACAACACACCATCACAACAGAGACTGACAAGTTTAAGGAAATCTGCGGTGGTTTCTCAAAAACGCCCACTTACTGGTGGAGAACTGGAGCCTCAGAGCTGCACCATTCCTGCTACAGGAGCACACCAAGAGTCCTGAGGGAGCAGCACCAGCTCAAACCCACGTAGCGGTGCCTGCAGCCGCTCTGTATCTTCCTTCGCTCTGTTTTCTAGGCCACAGTTCAGAGCTGTGGGCATGAAGCTCAGCTGTCATGATTCAGCTTCCTCGCTCTGCCATGATTCACGGCCCTGTGAAACGGCTCCAGCTCCTTGCCCTGCCTCCCTGGTTATCAGTCCCCCTGCAAAGCAGGGCCCCCAGTACCTGCAGGAGGGAGGCATCTGCCTGGCTCTCCTCTCCCCCAGCTCAGTGCACTGGTTCTTGTTCTGCAGCCAGCAGAGAATCCCACTGGAAGGAAATGCTCTTCCTCAGCTTCACAGTTCATTCCCTAAACAAGGCATTTCTCCTTTTACTTCTCCCTTTGTCCTAGCCCAGGCCCCGCAGGTTGCTATTTTGGGCTGAATACACCAATTTTTTAAAGGCCATGTAATTC
This sequence comes from Gavia stellata, assembly GCF_030936135.1. Classification (NCBI taxonomy): domain Eukaryota; kingdom Metazoa; phylum Chordata; class Aves; order Gaviiformes; family Gaviidae; genus Gavia; species Gavia stellata. The sequence goes on from NC_082600.1 coordinate 18,815,085, forward strand.
TCGGAAGTCATTCCTAACATCAATTTGTGTTGGATCAGCACGAACAGATCAACCTCAGTGTATGCACTGATACCAGACTGCAACACAGAGTTTAAAACATACTTTGAGCAAAACAATCCCTTTCCCTCACTTTTCTCCCACAACTGAAAAAATAAATATTCAGCAAGTTTTTTCTTTTTCCTTAGTAAGAATCATGTTTCAGTCAGGGATTCTCATCAAACATCTACCATGAACAATTTCTATAGTTTGAAATCCATCTGATTCACAGCTCTGACACAGCAAACAAAAATAAAGACAAAACCTAGTGCTGTTCCAGAGAATTAACCAAAACCCAAGAGTCTGAACTCACTCAAATCTCCAGCAATTAAATAAAGCCCTTTCAGCGGATGACAGTTTTAAGGACTTTTTTTCTGTTAAGAACCACATGTTTACTTTGGCATCCCAAGTTGCAGGTGTACGTAGGAGAGCAGGCTGCACCTGTACATGTTTACAGACAGGAGCAGATCACTTGGATTGGGACTAATGATTGTTTCTGTGCCAGGAAGCTCTGCCACTTGGGAGCTTGAATTTTAGACAAAAGAATCTTAGTTCAAGCCCCTCAGTGCCAGGAGTATCCACACAGGAGTGCCTTGTCACTGTACAGCTACTCCTCCTCCCATATCTAGTTAAATAACATAAAACACCACAAATCACCAGGAATTATATAGCTAAAGCAGTCTAGGTACAAAAGCTGCTGGAGCTTAAGGACAGGAGTTTTCAGCAGGTGTTATATAGAAACTGGACTGTCCCTGGTCTGCTCTGAGAGGTCATAGAAGGTAACAAAATCAAGTGCATATGTCAGCAGGCTGGAATCCATCATAGAGAAGCCAGTCAGGAAGAGATGCTTTTCTCTGGCTGTGGATGTGCTGTGGGTAGCTGGGGACTTTTCACTGACGTGAGCAGTGCTGCTCAGGGAGGGATCATGATGTTGCCATTTACAGGAACTCCTGACTTTTGCAAAAGCCATGAGCAGACACTTTTCTGCCAGACTGCTGTAATCCTGCTGAAAACTGCAGAGACAAAATTCACCCTTCTTGGGCTCACAAAACTACACCCAGGGCAGCTGAAGAGCAAGAAAATCTCTACGTCTCACCAGAACAGTGGCAGTATGTCAAGAATATAATGAAAAGCGACAGCAAAAATAGGCTGGGTTCTGTGAGCCGAACATATTGCCACAGCATATTGAGTTTTACCTGATATTTACAAGCCCACAGAAAAGTCACCTTCAGGAAATAAAAGTGGAAATGTGTAGATCAATGGGCACTTTTGAGCAGTCTGAAACAAGATATCAGAATTCACTGAAAATTTTTTTGAGGGTTATGGAAGCATTAGTAACATGAATTAGTGGTTCACTGTTGACCATACTCTGCTTTGTGTCCTTTGTGCAACTAAGTAAGTGAACAGGACATGGCCAGGTTATGAACTGCTATAAATATTTATAATTATGTCATCTTCCCCTTTACTACAGCAACATGCTCTGAAGAGTGTCATCTTTAGGCACTGACTGGAATCTGTCTTCATGTTTCCTTTACTCTTTAGGTCTCCCCACCATTTCTCCATCCAGATGCTGAAGTTTTTGGGTCGCACTGTCCCTGGGCATTCTGTCTTCCTTTTCTCTTTGATTTTTCCCTGCAGAATTGTGTCTGCTAGTCGTGTTGTTCTGGTCACATGGACAAATCACCCCAATTTCCATCTTCTTACTGCTTACATAGGCTCACAGGACCCAATTACTTCAGCTTCTTCTTCTCTAATGGCACTGTTAGTCCTATTCACTGCTTTTGATATCTGTGGAATCCTTCAGAGACATCTGAATTCAAAGATATGAATTCCTTATTCTGCAGCAGTTGTGTTGACAGAGGACTACTGAGACCACAACCATGCTCAGAAGTCCTGCTTGGATGTGCTGGAGATGCTCTTATCTTTCCAAACTCTGCTGAACCGTGAGACTTGTCATCATGGGAGTGATTCCACTTTTCTATTTCTATTTTAAGATTTAAGATTATAACTCCACAGTCTTCTAACCAGACCTCTCATTGGTGTTTCCCTCCTTTGATATAAGTCTCTGGCTTGATACCACAGTTTCCATGACCTTGCTTGCACTGACCTTTGTGGTAAGCAGCACTCACCCGCATTGCTGCTGTTCTGCTACCCTCAGCCCTTTACTTGCTATGAGGATGGGATCACCCCAAGGCAGAGGTTACTGGCTTTCCTACTTCCAGATGCTGACATTCCTAGCTGTTGCATGGGCCAGGTTAGCAGTTTCCTGCCCCTGGGGAATGAGCCCTGGGTATTGTAATAGAGGACTGCAATGACTACTCTAACCCCGGTGCTGAGGCTGTCGCGTTTGTCACGATAGACTGCGCTTGCCGTACCTGCCGTGCTTTACAGAGATGCGTGAAAGCATGATGTAATTCCTTCAGGTTATTGCTTCAGTTCCCTGCACACGTACAAATCTCCTTCTGGCCCTTATTCTTGCGCTAGGCTGGTGGTGGTATTAAGAGAAAGAGCTTTGGCTGAAGAGAGGGAAATTTAGATTACCTTGGTAGAAGTCCTTGGGTGTTTACAGTGTCTTTCTGCAACAGCTCTGTTTGAAAGCTCCTAATATCTGCCCCTGACATTGTTTGATGACTTTCTGGATGGTCTGTATAACCTTCAAGTGCTATGTTCTTGTAAAACACTGTCATTTTTTATCTGTTTTCTCTTCTCAAGGCTTTTTTATTTCTTCTGTAATCTGCTGCCTCTGCTTCTTCCATCTGATGTTTAAGCCGTGGCTTCCTTTTTGGTTGCACGGTTCTAGACTTGTCCTTTGTAGTGATTCTTTCATGAAACTGTCAGTTGTTTCTATTTTTTCCCCTCATCAAGGAATGACAGAAACTTCCCTGGTTTGGACTTCTGCCAGAGTCTTCTGTTGTGCATCCAACTCATGCATTCTCACAGGATTTCAATTTTATGGTTTCCTACAGAGTTTAATCTTTCTGGCCATGACAAAAAAAAATCACTGCTGGTGGCAGTTCCTGGGAAATTGAAACTAATGAATTATGAAAGTGATAAAGTGTTAATGAGCTTGGGTCTAGAGTGCAAGAGAAATCTATTTTTAAAATATGTTTTCCACAAAATATAATTGCATTGTGCAGAACGAAATTAATGCCGCTTAAAGAAGATGCAAAACACAGGCTTTTGCACTCTTCTCAGGCTGGGGTTGAGTGGAGGGGACACTCGGTAGAGTGACTGCTTCCCAGTGCACCATGTGTGTATCCTGGTGCTAAGAAAAAGGACCATCCTCACTTCTAACAGCCACAGGGGTCTTGGCCGCTCCACTGTACTTTGGCTTGTCCATTCACCCAAGCAGATGGGCAGCACCTTGGTGTCCACTTAGATTTTATGCCTTTTGTTCAGCATAAAATCCTGCTGCTGCCTGGTCTCTCCCTCTGCTGCAGGATGCTTCAGCAGAAATGTGTTACAGTCATTTTGCTGCTGTTTCCTCCTTATTGCAATTAGTGTTTCAGCAGGGGTTGAGAGGGTGGCTCTCAAGGGTATTTCAGGCACAGCTAACCCAGCTGAAAGAAAAGTGTCACAGCTCCTCAGTGCTTTCCTTACAGGTATCCATGTGAACCATCCCAGCAGGCCCATGGGCACTGGAGCCATGTCAGCGGTTAAGAGCAGAGCACAGTCTGGTGAATGGCTGTTCGGTTTCAAAGCACTTGTCTTCCTTGTCAGATCCTCACCCTGCATCTCCTTTTCAGTGATTAAATAAGCACCTTAAAGTCTGTGGAAATTCCATACCTGGTTTGCATTGTTTCTTCAGCCAGAGGCTGGGGAGATCCAGGACTTCTTCCCAGGACCAGATGGCAACATGAGGTTTACCTGGAGTTTTAGGTGTAGCCACACAGGGTCTGTGTTCTTGCTCTCACACAGCAGGGATGAGGGGGAAAACGTGGACTTTCAGAAATATTGAGGACTGAGAGGGCTCCCAAGGACACCAAGGGGAGTAGGGTGACACATTCAATTGGTGTGGTCCCTATTGTAAGCAGTTGAGCACTGTGGGATCATTGCTGGAGAAGTCACATTTTCACAGGTAATTCAGCATCCACCCATACATTACAATGGCAGTACAAGATTTATGCTGCCCAGCATAGTGATTCAAACTGTCAGGGCTCAGGGCTATGGCTGACAAGACAAACTAAATACAGATACTTGCAAGTTGCTCTCAGAAGGCAAATTTCTTTGGTGAAACTTTGTGAAGTAAACGAAGCTTTCAGATATATAAAGGGTCTCCCCTGTGCCTCATGTAACAGGAAATAATGCTATGATTTGAAATTCTGGGGGTTTAGTTCTTAGCAATAATTTCCAGGTCATATATATATAATCTTGAGAATCAATCCTTATCTGAAAAATGTATGTTATCATACAGAAGTATTTTATTAAGAACCATTTTTTTCCATTTACTTTGAAGAAAAGTTTATTTTTCTGGGTCTGAGATATATATTGAAATACCGTAGAGTTGAGGTTAATCATACAGAAAAAGGAAGTTTTCTGAGCGTTTTAAGGGAAGCCATCTGGTACCCAGAACCAAATTCTGTGTGAGAGACTTCCAGGAAGAAAGACCACACTTTCCGAAAGTGAGTAATGAAAGGGACTAACCCACTCTGAAATGGCAGAGGTAAATAGGGTGGACAATAAAAGGAAAAATGATATTTCTGCTTCCAAGAGCTGCGATCCCACCTAGTTACCAATCTGGTGGAAGAAGGTCTTCTGATTCCCACTCGTCTGAGTGGGATAGATTGCAGTCTCACTGACTTTGAGGGTCCTACTCAAAGGTCAAAGTATGAGGTCCTTACCGCCCTCATTTTACTTCGAGCAGTATCTTATTTACCTCATTTACAAGTCTAAACTCTTGTTTATTGAGCTCTTTAAGATCTTCGGATAGCAAATACTGTCCAAGGGCAAAAATTGTAATTGGTTCCAGTTTAGCCACTGAGACAAAGGCACTGGTATTATGGGTACTGATTTAGAGTAGCTGTTTTAAAACCAGTAAGCTTTTTGGGTTATGTTCAAGGTACTAATCAGAGCACGGTAAGACAATATTATCCTAGAACAGCACGCATAGTCTCTAGCTCTGATTACACACAGATTTTGCATTATGCCTCTTGGGAGTGAAAAATAAGGCAAAAAAAGCCAAAGGAGGATTAACAAAGCTAACAAGACCCTGAGGGCTTCTTTCCAACAGGCTTTCCCTACAATCCTATCGGTTTAAAGCCTAAAGTAAAAATGAAAATGTTTGCATGGAGAGAGGGGAGGTAACTCTTCAGGATGAGAGTTTAAAAAAAAAAGAAAAAAACCACCTGCTATAAGCAACCAGGATGTTTCCAAAACAGCTTGTAAACCACACAGAAACCTGGCACTGTAACATCTTGAAAAAGCAGCTGCAGAAGTGTCTTATGTTTTAAAAGTGTTTTGTGTTTTATATTTTAAAATAAGCAGTGCATCAAAGCGATGTGGAACTCGGCTCAAACGAGCAGGACTTGGTGAGACTTTCTGCTTTCTTTGTGCACGCCTGCATTTAGAAGAGAAATGATGAACTTGCACAACAGGTTATAAAATATGTCCTCATACCATGTTTTACAATATCCCCAAAGTCCTCGGTTGCTGTTCTTGCCAAACCAAGACTCTGGGCTTCTACTTCAGAATAGTCTGCTGAGTGGGAACTCCTTGACACTAACTCAATTTTCAGAGTTAATAACAACGGGGATAATGGAGAACTCATCCTTGCCAAGCAGACTAACCTTGGGAAGATGTCTAGGTTAGACATCCTTAGGGGACTAGAAATCATTCAGTTTCTATCTCCAATCAAACCACAGATGGCAGACCAGACATGATAGTGTCTCCTGTGTCCTTATAACAGCCCACGCAGAGGTGGCCTTTGGCCTTGCACTGCCTGTGGAGGCAGATGAGATCTAACAGAAAACAACAGCAAAACGGCACTCCTTGAGCTGGAGGCCAGGGCTGGGGCAGAGCTGCCCAGTTATCCCACGCCATGGGGGGAATTGCTCAATGGTAGGTTTTTCGTGCCAAGAAGCTGCGTAGCTGATGGTAGTCTTTTCTCACTAATGAGAAACATGCATAAACAGGGGAAATTAGCCCATGCTGAGCTCTGGGTGATGCAGGCGGGTTGTTATCTGCGTCTGAGTGAGGCTAATCTGAAACTAGAGTAGCTCTACATCTTCAGAGCTGTCACACCGACACACCATTGGCAGCAACAGGAACCGCTTTAAAAGATAACATTCATCAGTCTAGTCTCCTTAATGGCAAGGTGCCTACCACACGGAACGGGAGTCACTTACTATGGGAAAATAGGATACTAGCCTGCATGCCCTGAGGCCTCCTTATGTGCAGTTAAACTGCTTAAAATTTGAAGCTTAAGGTTAACTACATATCCAGCTTTTCCAGCTTCCCCTGCTAAAAATACACAAACTTTTATTATTCATCAACCAGCTAATCCTTGAAAAAAGTAGTCTTGGACAAGTTCTGCTGCTGAAATGTATGATTTGTTTAATTGAGATGGAATTAGGGAAATCAGCCATTTTTGGCGAGAGAAGGGAAGAGGGATCTTCTCTCCCAAGGGCTTTGATAACTCTGTTGTTATTTTTTCCAGCATATTTCTGGTTTTTTCAGGCTAGTCAAGCCCAGAACTTACAACAGTTTCTTACTTTGCCTCAATCACACACTCCATCACGCAACAGTAAAGGAAAATAGTCCTCTGAAGTAAACCGGAAAAATGGGCTTCCCTCACAGTACGGCAGTGGAGTTGCCTGTCAGGGTATACAGAAAGCATACCAAAAAAGTCTGAATAGTGCTGTTGGTACCTTAGTGCTGAACAAGGCCAAGTGCTTGGCAGGCAAAGGGTCTCTCTGCAGCCCGGTAAATACTGTGCTGGCTGGGAGCTGGGCTTGTTCAGGGCAAGCAGCGCACGGCTGCCCAATCCCCTTCAGCAACTTGTGCTCTGCTCTTAGTCTATCAAATGGACGCAATGGCACTGACTTCCTTGGGAAAATTCAGTTGAGTTCCCTGAGCCGTATATTCTTATGGCCAGTGTTCTCTGCAGGAACATGCAGCTGCCATGCACCTGCATTGCATGGCACAGCCCGCACAGCCGGGGGGAAAGGGGCAGCTCCTCAGCACGGTGCCAGCGACACTCTGCCTCAAGGAGGTTGGCTGCCATGGGGCAATTTGGCTGATGTTTTGCACGGACCTCCCACCGTTCCCAGTGGTGCTTGCCCCCTGCCTGCAGCCTCTTCTCCTTGCACCGTGGGGCAGCTCTGCTGGGCTCCTGCCTCCATGGGCAGCCTCCTTTCGGCTTTGCCCAGAGCATCTCAGAGGCTCACACAGTCATCCAGCGCTACAGGATGCAACTCTGTTCTTGACCGTCTGCTGCCCCTCTCCACCCTGTTCCCAGTCCTCTGTCTTCAGTCTGCCACCCACCCTTCCCAAAGTCACCAGCTGCCCCTCCACCCCCATATCACTTTCTTCTGCTTTCTGGGCTTTATTTCACACAACCCAGCACATGGCGGAACCTCTAAGGAAGCGTCATCCCACCACACCATCCTGCTTTCACGTCCCCATGTCCATACTGCTCACTCCTTTCCAGCCATAACCTGCATGAGGGAGAGGAAGATGGGGACCAAAGGGGCATGAGAGCATGGACACATGTGGCCAGAGGATGAGGGATGGCAAAAGCGCTTCTTGTGACAGCAATGTCAGCACAAAGTTACAGCCTGAATTCACCTAAAACCTGGCTCCTGCCACTCCTAGGGACAGTGCCCACACCCTTTTCCATCTACTTTACTTGTGCTCATAAGGCTGCATTACCTTAACTACTAGTTACTGGGATGACTGATGTTTTTGCCTTTATATATATATATATACATGTGTGTATATATATATATATTTTCACTAAAATAATATTCTATAGTAAAGCTGAAGTTGAAGATGCTTAATGACTTTTCTGGTTGGTAGACAAGTCTCCAGGGTGGTTCATGAGGTGGTTGCCATGGCAGTCCCCTCTTTGTCTGCTTTATTGTTGAATAGCAGCATGGGGTATCAAAAAAACCTGTAAATAACTTGTTCTTTTCACTCTGTAATGTCAGGTTTAGCCTCTCATCTATTCAGAGGAAATCAGAGCTATAAATAGTCTTACCCTGCTTTTCATGCCTTAGTTTACAGTGTGAAGAATTCTTCTTGCCGGTGTTGAAAGCTGCAGGGTTTCCAGTCAAGGAGGGCAACCGTTTCGGTTAAAGTGACCATTTAAAAAAGAACTATGGTACTATTACAGTGTTAACAGAAGTAACCAAATGTACTTTCTGATGGGCCCTTCTGCCTGCCTTCGGATGAGCCAGAGGTTGTCTCCAGAGGTTCGACTTGGGAAGGACAGGATGTACATTTACTCCTTGGATTGGCCTACTCCAACTGAAAAGTCCCTTTAGCACCTGTGCAAAAGCAATCCAGGAGCCTTGCAGTGCTATTAACACCACATGATGGAGTCTATCTCAGCCCACAGCACGCTCAGCTCTGCAATATGCCAAAGGGCATATAATTGCATCTACAGGGCATTACTGGGCCTTTTCAAGCTTGCTGGGATACCTCATATGAGTTAATACAACTGGAAAAGTGCACTGAGTAGACTGAGCACATTCTCTCCTTTCCCACATACACAAGGTATCTATCAAAGAAAGGAAGTTTTGGGGGAGATCACGGGTGAGACACTAACCTAGGAAATACTTATGTTTTATTTATCCTTTTCTACCACCACCCCTCTGTAACTCTCAGCAGTATTTCTCCCAGAACCTGGGTCTTAGAGAATGGGAACTGCTTTTGCTGCTCTTCTGAGACATCCCTTCTGAGAACTGCCGTTTGCCCTGAGCTTGCCCACAGACTGACTCAGTCTCACTGGCTGGTTCCCTCTCATGGGATCACTCCGGCTGGTAGGGACCCCAGGAGGTCTCTAGCCCAAACCCCTGCTTAAAGCAGGGACAGCCATGAGGTCAAACCAAATTGCTCAAGGCTTCGTCCAACCCTGGCTTGAAAACCTCCTGTGAAAGTCTGCAAGTGCTACCCAATAAATGGCTTCATCTTAGAAGTCAGTGTCATGATTACCAGCACATACTTCAGTTCATTTACTTTAGCTATGAAGTGAAAGATCCCGTATTTCTGACCTCAGTCAGTAATACAGATTTCCACCTTTTCCATCTGCATTCCAGTTCAGAAGGGATCCAAAGTAAATGCAATTAAAATTAATCTTAAAAATGGGAGATTGCCTTCCTATAGATTGTTTTCCTGTATCTTCTGTTTTCTGAGTCTTTAAGAAAATTTAAGGCTACATATTCAGGTTTTTCTCTGCAATTGTGAGGGTTATTTCTCTTTCTGGGAGAAAAAAAAAAAATCTGTCTATCTTCACTCTGCTTCCTGATTCCAGCAGACAGGGTGTTAGCAAAAAGACTTGCAAAACTGAGGAAGCTCTTGCAAGAGCTGCCAACACTTCCACAAAAATATTCATATCACAAATATCACCTGCACAACTGGCCACTCTCATTAAAGGAGCTAAATTGTGCTATCCTCCCATTTTTTTCCCATGACCTCATCCCTGCAGCACTTCATGCAGTTCATGTGGGAAAATACCACCTGACCATGCTGTGCCATGTTAACAATGAGGACTTTGGTCTCTGAATTTATTAATCCAGCCTCAGCAACATGTATGAAAAGAAATGTTAACAAAATAAAACAAGGAAATCTGCCATAATGGACCATATTTGGCCGTGGTGGCCAGGGTGCCAGCAGAGTGCAGTAGGCAGGTCCATTATCAGCACCTGAAGGTGTTTGAACCAACAAAAAGCATCTACTGAGTTGTTCCTCGTCAATCATCTGCCTCCTCTTCCCTGCCTTGTGCTCACTCGGTGAGTGCCCTCACATAGCACTCAGACCTGCCGACCCATGCTGGGACACAGGCAGGAGTTTCTATCCATTGCATCTGAGCTCTGCCGTCATGCCAGGCACGCTCACAGCCCTCACCTCAGGCTGGCTGTAAAGACCAGGGCTTTCAGCAGCTTTGTTTAGAGCTAAGCCTGCAAAGATGAACAAAGTCCACCCCCATGTTACGCTAATGCCCCTCCGTAAGCACGCTGCTGCCTTATTACTGTTGTTTAGTTACCATCTGTTACTGCTACAGGACAGTCAGAATGACTGCACATGCCCTTTTTATCCTGTGCAAATGGCATCAGTCTATAAAAAAACCTTTTTTTTTCACCATATGTACTTGGGAAGGAAGAATGGAAGTGTAGAAGTGGCTGGAGTAACTTGGTAATGATGGACAAAGTTGGCTTTGAGAGTTAAGCGTGCTTTCACAGCATTAGACTGCACCTGTTTGGGATTATTAAGGCAAGAGAGCAGATTGTGAAATCTTCGCCCTTAAATAATATCTTCCCTTTTCCGATTGATTTCACCCTTCCTAAAATGCAGTGTGCAAAGGAACACCTTTGTTCGTCTAAATTGCTGTTTTCACTCCCCAGCAAGGCCTGCCTTCCTGCTGCCTCTAGACCTGGTGTAACTCCAGCTTGTTCAATGTTTGTCTCCAGAGAAGCTGGGAGGGTCAGAGCAGGCAGAGTTTTAATTTAAATCTCAGAATTTTCCTGTAATAAACGAAATAACCACACTACAGACAAGGCTTCACTACAAACCCCTCCAGCTGTGCACTCGTTGATTTTGGGGCCTCAACTCAGTCTTGGCATAGCACATTGGAAGAGGGGCTTCTGAACAGCTATGCCTGGTGGCAGATTGTCCCATGCGGGTATGGTTTAAATAAGGAAAAAGGACAGCAACTCCACAACGGGGGCTCATGTGAACAGCCTCAGGAAAATAAGCCTCCAAGTGAGCAAAGCCAGCTGCAGCGATGGGGGAGGCAGGAGCATGATTACAAGAGCGGGCACCCATGGCAGGATCAGGCCAGCCTCAAACCCCTTAGGACATGAGCTGAGGAGTTCAGTACTGACTTGGCAAATCAATTCCATAGTTATTTCTGTAAAAATTTCTAATAGGATTAATAATATGTTCTTCTTTATTCTGTGCAATTGCAGATACTTCTCCTGTTTAGTGTCATTTTGCATATTTGGAAAGGAATCACATCCTCATTTGTTGGTACAGAAGAGTTTGGAAAACTATTCCTACACACTGTGCCCTAAAGCATATGTGCAAGACTTCAGAGAACTATATGGTCAACTCGTGTTTCATGAAATCAAATTATTTTAATCTATAATTTACAAGATTTCCCAGAAAAAAGAGGAAGCATTACACTCAGTATGTGGTGCTAGAGCATTCTTCTATTAAATGACTTTACGCCTGTGGCATATGTCTTCATAACTCTTTGTGAAAGTAAAAGCTACTGTCACTACCTGCACCAAATGGTCTATCATACTCAGATGCTTCTTTCAAGCTCTCAGTTACTTCAAACATGCACATTTACTTTAAACATCCGATTCTTTTCTTTTTAATACTGCTGCAATGTCACTGATGTCAGTGGAATGATCTCTGACTGTATACACATAAATGGGAAGAAGAATCGGGACCTGAGGTTACAACTGGTTTGCTGAGAAGAGCCAAGGGTAGCAGTCAGCTGAGGAAATGGTGCTCAATTCTTGAGGTATGTGAAGCTAGGGCTCCATTTTGGGATGAAGCAGAAGTAAGGAACAACTCTCAGAACTGAAAGCACACAAAGTAGTTGAGATTTTAGCAGAGCTTCAGAGGTATCTCCCAACACTGCATCTCTAAATGGAAGAAATCTTGTAACAAGCCTTGTCTCTGGGAGATTTTTCCACTATTCTGAGTAAGAAGTAACAGGTTCTTCAGGCTGAGAACCAAAACCACAGAGATCCAACGCTCTGAAAGTTGCTGGGTTTCTCAACTTTCTGATGAACCATGTGGTATCTGCTGTTGGGTCTCTACCACACCTGCTGAGACCAGGCTTTAGCCTTCCTGTCTCTGGAGGAATTACAGTCAAAGGTGAAGAACAAGAAGAAAATTTTTTAAATCCAATCTCTTCCTTCTCCTGTTTTATGATTCTAAGAGCTACTTCACAGAACAGGTGAAAATTCCCCATGGAAAAATGGAAAGTGGTTTCATTTCTTGACCTTCTTACCTAGTGGGTTCTTTGGGGATTTCCATTTAAAAAAAAAATCACAATTAAATCTGGTCTTCCCCTCAGAAAAGCATACTTCCCTAAATATTTCATCAAATGTCAACAAAGCAGATCTGACATGGGGAAAAGAAAGAGAAAAACATTGATTCACCATTATTTGGCAGTGCAATGCTGGGAAGCTTCTGGGTTTTTTGCACTTCATTGAATGGCCATCTATACATGGATCTCAGGGGCTGGGCAGCAACCTCCATATCATCATTATGATAATGGGGAAAACCTCTTCAGATACTATCTGAAGAGTAAGACGGATGAGAATGGCTTTTTACAAACAGCTGAGCAGTAAAACTTGCTGTTTAAAGCTGCATATTGTAAAAGTAAGAGATGGACATCACTGTAGGGATGGCACAGAGTCATCATGTCACCTGTAAGGATAGCGCATCCTTTGTGTCACTTGTGAAGCTGAGATTGCACTGAGTCCTCATGATAAGGACAAGAAGCAGCTGGCAAGGTGCTCCGAAATAGTAAGCTGGGATGGGTTGCAACTTGAATTTTAACTGGAAGGGAGGATCTCCGTAAAATCTGAATTCTATATGTCAAGGCAAATTCAGCTTTCAGTTTACATCTGAATGCATCAAGTCTGTGGAGTCTAACAAGCTGAACCAAGATAACAGGGAGAAGAACTTGTTCCCACTTCTTCAAACCCTTTAGGAGGAGTCAGGTCTCAGAAAGGGACAAACAGCTCTCTGTGGGGCAGATTACACAGATCATTGATTATGTGTCAACTCAGAAAAGAGCTATTAGGAGCAGGCCAGCAAAACCAAAGCTGCTTGTCCCCAGTACAGCTGGGATGGGGGATTCTCGAATGGCAGGGGAATTACAGCTGCTCCTTTTGAAGGTTACTGGAAGGCACCAGATATGCACCACTTCATACAGACTCAGAGAGCAGGAAGGTATCAGGAGGATTCACCTCCCTGTTTGCAATGTTCAGTGGGAAGCTGAAGCGTCCTTTTAGCAAGAACAGAACTAAAGAGGGACTTTGTGAAGTTAAAGACTAGATGCCTGGAAAAATCCTGCCAGTCTACAGCAGGCTATGCAGCTGGCATGCTTTACACACTCTCAGGAAGTATAACACTGAACTTTCAACAGACTTGCATTCCACAGCAAGACAACGTCTCTGGTCTGCAGTTACTCACCGTGGGCGCTCAGAGGTCTCCTACCCTGACACTTACAGAATACCAGGGAAGGCTGAAGGGCACTTCATTAAGCTAAGGCAATCCAGACATACCACGGTACTTAGTAAGGAAGCTCAGATTCTGGTTTTAATTCTTTTAAAGCGTTCGGACAACATATAATTTTATTTCCTTAAAAACTTTAGAAAGTAATGCAGAAACAATGAATCAAAGCTAATATATTAGGTTACTTCAAGACACAGAAAATCTACCATCTCCCCTTATGCCATTATGCCTTTGGCTTTACTAACAGGAATTAGTTAGATTTCTTTTAAACTCAAAAGCCAGACTACTTACCCTAAATGAGAAAGGAAGTAAAAGCATGACCTTTTCCAGGCCCACTGTGCTTCTGTCAAAATGGTGCAGGATGGAGAACTGAGAGGCTTTCTACAGCTCAACACTGACAGAACTCAAGCTAAAAATAATGTGAATATCCACCATAGGAATGCACCAGCCTCATGGCCGCTGGGATAGCTGCATATGTGATAGCAGCTCTCATGCTTTTTGAATGAGAGCTGATTTTTAATTACCCTCTTCCACTTACTTTGCAACCTGTATGAAAGTGGTGGAAACTGATTCAATTCTTGTTCCTACCAGAAAGCTGTGTCTCTGAACAGATCCTTTGCGTTAAGTTAGTGATAAATTAGAAATAGCAAGCAAGCAAGTTTGAAAAACATGGCATAGAAGTCTTTCTAGCTAGGCTAGCTCTCAGTGAAATTTTTGTACTACATTTACTTTGCCTGTCCTCAAAGAAATCAGGTTTTATGGCACAGGACAGAAGTCAAGAAGTAACATTTCTATAAATTACATTTTTAGGAGGGCAGGATTCTATTTTTTAACTTTTATCCTAAGGAAAACTTGAATCATCAAAAACCAATTCCCCACCATGCAAAACCTAAGCCCTAGGTCAACTTCAAATAACTAAATAAAGAAAAAAGTTTCCGCACCCTGCAGCTAGCCCTTGCCCTTGTATTCTTAATCTGGACACCTGAAGTTGTGGCAAAAGGTTTGCTATTCCTGCCCTCACGCAGGAGCACTGAACACGTGTGGCATCTCTGCAATTGCATGCTCCAAGGTGCATGCAGATGAGAGAGAAAGCTTTCCTGGGGGGGTACGTGGCAGCCAGGCAGGCAGCTGTGCTCCGTGCAGGAGCAACGCCGCGACAGCCTGTGGTCTGTGCTTGAGATTAGAGCAGATTAAGAGATTCACTTGTCCCTCTGGCTTTAAAGTCTGTTTACGATGCACAGGTATGCAAAGAAACATACGAGAAGGAAAAAATTCATTTGAGCAACTGTCAAGGGGTAAAAAATAAGCCGCAACATTGATCAGCGGAAACACAAGTGTTTTAGCAGAGAGCAAAACATAGACCCCGGGGAGCTGGTTTTGGGGCAGAGCTCAGTGGCAGAGGATTCGGATGTGTTCGTATAAATAAATAGTGTGAAGTTATTTTGATGAACTCTTTCAAGTGCATGTTTATGTGACTCTCCTAAAATTCCTGTGCTTACAAATATTTCTTGGAAAGTTGAAATCGTATGCATTACACATACATTTACACCAAGGGCTGCATCAGGCGTGGCTGACTGTGAACTGGGTCCATTTTTGATTGCTCACAACAGACTTGGCTGTCTGATCAGGAACAGCACTGACACCACCAGCCCCAATGCCCAGCTGCATCCCAGACACAGCGAGGCACTGAAAATAGTCAAACAGTTTAGGAGTAACTGGTTGTAAAGTATGACTGTATGAGGTGCATGAAAAGGGAATGTAGCAGCTGTCATACACCTAGTGGGCCCCAAATACAGTGGCAGAAGTCGAGACAGAGTCAGTGAGTTAACATAGTCTGTCAGTGCCTTGCGCTTTGTTCAGGACTTCCACCTGGTGAAAGGCGGCTCCTCTTGCTTGCTCAAAGCGCTGGCCTGCTCGTCTCGGGGTGCTTTATTTTCCTGTTGCGAGTCTGTAAATGATAACACAAGGTGCAGAACCACAGGGGAGCTGAGGTAAAGCAGTTGCAGGAAATATTAACTGAACTACACCGTAAAAGCAAGATCTGCTGCCGTTCACAAGAGGAACCTGCTCATTGCAAGCGAGATTACATAAATACTGGTGATCACAAGAGGATTCAGTACTATAATCAGAGCAAGATCAAAAAATGTAAAGAACTTACTTGATTTTTCTTCTTTAATGCTGTACTCCAGCACACTGGGAGCCTCGTTCTGCACTGGCAAGCGGACTGCAAGGACCATGTTTTTCCCGTTACCCTCTTTCCTAACCAAGAATATCTGAAAAAGGAGAAAGGAATCAAGAGCTTAGCTACATTATGTAAGCTTCTGAACTTTATTTTAGGTCATGGCAATGAAGTTTTTTATCAGTACAATCCACCTTTAAATGATCTTATTTTAGCTTCATTTCACTTGGTTGAACTTTACACGACAAAAATAATGACTAAACGGACATTTCACCTGGATGAAATTCAGACCTGAGAAGGAACCACAAAATCTCTGTTCATCACTGATGTCCCACTTAAGCCTATGGCAAACTATTTCATTAACTGAAACTAACTAGCTGCACTCACAATTTGTTAAGTGATGCTCCTCACATAAGTGCCCTAAATCACGGACAATTCACTCTAGAATGTCCCAGTCCAGGTCTAAAGCAAGGGAGTCACTTGTACCTTGAGAGGGAAAGGATTCAAGTGTCCACGAGTGGAACATAATGCCAAAGGCTCTGGTGGCCACAGTGTCTCATTGCAGAGTTTTTTCATGGGACCAGAAGATCATTCAGGCTGGCAGGGACCCCAGGAGGGCTCTCATCCAACCCCCTGGATGAAACCATGAGGCCAGACCAAGTTGTTGAGGGCTTTGTCCAGACAGGTCTGGAGAACCTCCAAGGGTGGAGACCGCACAACCTCTCCAGACAACCTGTCCTGCCCCTCACTGTCCTCACAGGGAGAAAGTGTTTCCCTGTACCCAGTCTGAACCCCTCCAGTTTCAATGTACACCTCTTGTCCTCCCACCTTGCAGTGCTGAGCAGACACTGGTTCCACCTTCTCCATGACCTCCCTGTATGTACCAGGGGGCTGCTGTGCGGTTCCCCCGAAGCTGCCTCTCCTCCTGGTTGAACAAACCCTGGTCCCACGGCCTCTCCTCAGGAGGCCCGTGCCCAGCCGGCTGCCGAACGCCTCTGCAGGGCCTTTCCCGCAGAGCTGCCCAGCCAGGCAGTGCCAGCCTGGATCACTATCGGAGGTCTGCCTTCCCGGCGGCAGCGCTTTGCCTTTGCCCTTGTTGAATTTTGGAAAGTTTCCTGCCAGCCCTGTCCCCCCAGCTTGTCTAAGATCCCTCTGGATGGCAGCACTGACTTCAGGTGTATTGACTGGTGCCGAAATCACAGAGCAGGTGTGGTTGGAAGATCAAAGACGGATTGACTACACCAAGTCACTCAGGATTGTGTCTTGTTGGGTTTTTGTTATCTCCAAGGATGGAGGCTCTACAGCCTCTTGGGCAACCTGTTCCAATGTTTGATCATCCTGACAGTAAAAGAGCTTTTCTTAATGTTTAAATAGAATTTCCTGTGTTTCAATTTATGCCCACTGCACCTCATCCTTTCACTGGATACCACTGAGAATGGTCTGGCTCCATCTTCTATACTCCCTCCCATCAGGTATTCATACACATTGACAAGAGGCCCCTGAGTCTTTAATTGGAACCAGTAGAACCACTGTAGCCATTGGCTCCCACCAATGGGACTAGTGAAATTTAAAAAAAAAGAAAAAAAGAAGAAAGAGGAAAGGGGAAAGAAGAAAGAGGAAAGAAAAAAGAAAATAGAAAATAGAAAGAAGAAAGAAACAAAGAAAGAAGAGAGAAGACAAAAGAAAAAGATAAAAGAAAAAAAAGAAAAAAGCTAATGAGCTAATTAAAGCTCATTATCAAGGATATTTTTAGCTTGTACCTTGAAGCCTCAGATACAAAGACAAAGTAATCTTCATCTTTATCTGTTCTTTGATAGCAGGTTTTGGCAGGAGAGAGTCAAGGTATTTTTATGAAAACAATTAAAAAAATGGGCTAATTCTGGAGTCTAGATATTAATATTAGAAAGAAGAAGTGTGAGTTGATAAAATGATTAATCAATTATAATGCAGTGGAAATCTATCAAGAAAACATTAATTTCTTGGACAGAGGAATTAAAAAAAAGCTTGTCTAGAAGTCAGGACCGTTCTCTGCATGAGTCCCAGTTGTAAGGGCATCTCCTGTCACTTTGAACCACCCATGCTAAACACGCAGCTTTGGGGCAGCTTCACAACCTTGCACAGTGCCATCGTCTTGCCCTCTGCCATTCATAAGAAATGGTCCCATGGGCTCAGGTCCACCAGCAGTGCAGAGAAAATCCAAACAAATGCATGGCAAACAGGTGCATGCCTGAAACGGGCCTATTTCTAATGCAGGGCAGCCCCCACCTTCTACATCACAGAAAGTATCTGCAGGTAGGAAAAAGCCATAGAGGCTCTCCCTTCCCCAGGTCCTACCACCCATGAGACAACATGGTCCCTCTAACCCACCTCGAGAGACTACTGCAACCTTGGATCTCAGACGGCTCTATCTCACATTGCAACGGTCAAGTGCTTCATCTGAAATTAAATTTAAGCAACGAGAGAAGTGAAACCTGGAAATGAATCACTTCTGTTTTCCTGATCTGCACGACTGGTTGCCATGGCTCCAAAGGCTAAAATAGGACCACGGCTGTCCAGATGAGAGGGAGGTGGATTTTCTGAGCTGTACCTAACCCTGCTGCGCGGATCAGGATTGGTACACAAACCAGTCTCTTCTATTTTCACCGGTGGTGGGAAAGGTGCAGAGCTGATTTGGCGTTAGGTGGGCTCGGATTGGGCAGGAGAGCCTGCCCTTGCCATAGGACAGCTCTGATGCATCAGCTCTTCTCCTGCCTGCTTCAAGCTGCAGCTGAAGACTGTGCCCGAGGACAGTGTGAGCAGGAGGAACAGAGGCAAGATTTATCCCCAAGCTGCTCAGAGGCAGGGAACGACCCTGCCTGCAGGGAGTGGCTAATGACCAAGGAGGCTTGGGGCCATACAGGGCTCTATCAGATACAGTCGCTCAGGTCTCCCCTTACAGTCAGTGCAGAAAAACAGAGAGAATAATTTGCCCAACTTATTTGAGAAGTCTAGGGTGAGAAGGTTCAGGGCAAGGTGCGCTGCACAGTCCAGGTTGGTCAGGTGAGTCCCACTGTAGGTTGTCACTCGGCTGTGCCAGCTTTTAGCCCTGGGATAGACTGACTCAGCCAAGGGACAAGTCCCAACCTCCTCAGAGCAAGAGTGAGTGAATTCCCCTTGTGCCCTGGCATCAGCTCAGGTCATTTGCACCTGCCCTCTCCAGACCTGACCAGGACACCTACCCCCTGCCATGCCTCCCCTCTGAGACCCCGGGAATGGGGAGCTCCCTTTCCTACAGAGCTGTTTTCCTTAAGCAAGCTCTAAGCTTTGCACAAGTCTGCCATTTTCTAACACTCAGCTTATGGGTACCAGATAACAATTATTACAATAAAAATTACTCCCAGCAGCTCCCAGAATTCAAGGGCATTTTCTTCAGGGATTTTTTTTTTTTTTTTTTTTTTTGTTGCTCCAAATTAGGGTAGTCAATATACCTATGGGTATGGTGGTGAATGGGAAGGCATCTCCATGAACCTACATGCTAAGTAAATAAAACCGGAGACAAGATTTCCTGCTTCCCCAAAGCCATTATATCTGCCTTGTGCCGTTGTGAGCAGCTAAAGCATCAAAGGTAATGGAAACAGAGAGCACCGTCTGCTAAATATTTTTGCTTCCACTTGAAAAAAGGCACTGCTTTCATAAGTAGCTCCACCAAGGACAGGAAATGTGGTTGTCTGAACCGAAACCGCTTTGGACTTACCCCTGCTGTTTCTTTGCCAAGTATTGCCCCAGCCCTTTCCTGATTCATGTTCAGCTGAAGCCAGACGGGACAGGTCTTGATGAGTTTATCAAGGATGCTGATCCCTGGAAGCGGGAGGCAGTTTTGCAGGGCAGTGGCCTGACAGAGATGTGTCTCTTTTCCCTCTTCGCTGATATCTCTGATTGGGCTGAAACACAGCAAGGGAGTCCCTTGTAAGCAGAACTGCAAATGGAAAACTTCTGGGGAGTAAGGACTGTAAATGTGAACACACAGGCACACACAGAGGCACTTACATACCAGGAGAGTTCCTCGAGGGGCATGAGAGCACGGACCCCTTGCTATGACAGAGGCAAAGTGGATGCACAGGCTTCCACAGACAGATACGCCCTGTCCTGAGGGCTATGGCCTCATGCTGATGATGCACACCTGGGTTTCAGACCGCAGGCTTGCAGGGTGCTTCGTCCTGAGGTCTGTTGGTTTCAGCTCATCTCTCTACATTGCCTAAGCACAGGTACCCAGAGACATAGGTAAGGGATGCACTGCAGAGGGTAGAGCATCCTGTCCCCTGGACCCCAGCCTGCAGCTGAAGGGTCAGAGCAATGTTTCACAGCTTCAAAGGGAGTGATGAAGCAGAGGAAAGGGGCCGCAGACCTTGCCAGCAGATGGGAATATGCACACACTGAGCCACAGTGTCCGTCTGAGGTGTGCAGGGGCCAGGCAGCCTGCAGCTCACCCTGTGGCCGTGCCACCGTCAGCACTTCTCTGATCACGCAGGAGCTGAGATGGGCACTGGTGTGGTATCTTGCCCTGCTCTCCGAGCTTCTCGGAGGAAGCCTGCCAGCAGTAGCCAGAGGCACCGTCAGCTGCTCTCGTGTTTTGGCAGCCACCCTCTGCGCCCACTTAGGTAGTCTGCAAAAAGGCAGACTAAGACATCTCACTCAATAAGGCAGACTAAGACAGCTCACCGAGCACTCCCCATCTCCACTGACGAGTCTGCACGGGTGCCGGCGGTTGCAGACGTGGACGCTCCTCCAGCCCTGCGCCCAGGGAGCCGCCAGCGGCTGCTTATGGGGAGGAGGAAACTCTCCACCTCCGTTGTCTTTCACAGAGTACAGGAGGAGGAAGTGTTAGGATGCATTCAGCAGCAAGTTATGGACTACAGAAGAGGTATCTTTGCTGATTCCTAAGCATGAGAACAATTCAGGGTGCAGCTCTGCAAACAGCCCTAGGTTGCTCAGCACAACACAGCAAGTCCTGCAGGACAAGACTCAAAGGACACAGACACAGCAAACCCTTTCCCTGTGCCGAGGGAGGGGAATGGGAGGGAGCACAGGAAATATGTGGAGAAACACCAGAGGGACCTTCAGGAGGGAGGAAATGAAGACTTCGTTTCCCTCTTTTTTTCCCGCCACATTTGTCATTTTGGCCAGTCCTAACGACATAATCGGAAGCTCCAAAAAGATGCATGGAAGATGCTGAGTGACAAGAGAGGGGCCATCCTGCGGCACCACTTGTTAGCAATGCCCAGTCGCACCTTATGTCTCAGAGATTATTCTCAGCTGTACAAGACATAAGAATATTGAAATTATGCTCTTGAGAACATTAAAGATTGTGAGACGCTGTCCTTTAGATTCCTGTTCTGATCAGAGACACAAAGAACTAATTCTATTTATTTTTATTCCCTGCAGTCTGATAGCAGACTGGTATTAAATGCTCATTTCTAGCTATGGCGCTGATTCAACAAAGTGTTTATACATGTGCTTAGCACTGCAGTCAGTGGAAATACTTGTGCTGAAAGGTCTGGTCATAAGAGCTCTACTGGATAAGGCTATAGACTCATGAATACAGGCTTGTCATTCATTTGATTAATTGATTTTAAACGTAAAGAAAATATAGGAGAACATACACAAAATATCTTTTTCTGCACCAGTTTTGCTGCTTAGATGTCAGAGCTGAAAAGAGGAGGTCTCTCACTTTTGATTTGGTCTTATTTCAAGTTTTTTTCTTTTTCCTTTTGTTGTTAAAGATACAGATCTTAAAGTACATTTTGAATAAGCTCAGACATAAACTGCTAAAAGAGAGTCCCTTCAAAGCCCAACCTAACACAGCATGCTTATCCTGAAAGTTAGTTTTTATAAAAATAGCCTTTCAAATCCCAACACCAATAGTGAGATTTTATTTTTAGTAGGTTTTTTTTTTCTTTTGCAGCCCTACAGAGACAGCTTCCTTAAAAAATACGTGTTCCTCTGCAATCCCAGTTGCTCATTCAGGGTATTAGTCCACAGAATCTTGATTTTAATCAATCCATTTTCGAGATCATAGCCAAGATAGTAAGAATGAGAGAACCATGCTTAAAAAAACAAATAGAAATAAGTGAAACACTCTCTCTTCACTTGTCATAAAAGCCCAGCTTGTCACACAAGTGAGGAAGTTTTTTTCAGATTCAACAGCATATGATTTTAATCAGTATAATCTGAACATATAGAGTAAAACAGTGGAGGACAGCTTTTGGAATTTAACCTAATTCATCTCTCAGTTTCTTTCTTTACAGTAGAAACCAAAAGAAATGCCTAATACCCATGTGAAAGGAAAACATGTGTTGGATGGCAACATTCATACTCAGTAATGGGAAAGAAGTAATGAGCTGAAGGAAAAGAAAGGTGAGTTATAATGAAATGTTCCGTAACACTGTTAGCAAAAGCTACTCCCCAAATTAGTCACACAAGCATGAATCTGATCTTGCCAATGATGTGTGAAACCTAGATCAAAAGGAGGCCAATTCTGATAATGTCTTGCTGCAGCACCAGAAGGTGTCATGCATGGCAATAGCTCCAGTGATGCAAATTTGTTACCCATTAATTATGTAAGGTGAAAAGAAAAGGGCCAGCAAAGCACTGATGCTCAGGAATTCCATTGCCTGGAGGCACGTGAGGGATATCAACAAAGACAAGGAAGTAGTGCAAAGCAGCTTGGAGCTGGGTGAGCACCCAGCAAGTAGTGACCCTGGCAGGGTGTTCCCCATGGGGGCACCCAGGCTTGATGCAGGCAGAGGCACCCAGCCCTCTGCTCCCTCCGACAGGCATGTCATCTGGACGGAGCCCTGCTCACAGCAGCAACATGAGTTTGGCAACAAGAACAACAGACTGGTGAAGAAAAATAACAGAACTGACCTTCCAACGTGTGCAGCTGCATGTAGGGCCCATTGTCTAAGTTTTGGAGAATGGATGAAAAATAGAAAATCATTCCAAACTTAGACATACCAGATAAAAAATGAAGAGTCTGAAAACATTTGTCTTAATGGAAACATCTCACAATTTGACTGTGTGGGGTCTTTCAGTGCAGATAACTAAGGGCAGTGGATGAGGTTTTTTGGCAGAACAGGAACCCAGCCTTTTGGAGGTCCTCACGGATGACAGTCCTGGTGTGGGTATCATCCCCTTAAAAGCCAGCCCAGCCCAGGAGGAACTAAGCAGGCTATTGTACCTCTACAGAGGGAGGAAAGGACAGCTCAGCAAAAGGGGAGGCTTTGATAAAAAGGAAAAGCAAGAAGAGTCATTAATGGGATCATATTAAAACAGGGGAATGTTAGGCTAGACACTTCCTGGCAGTGAGTTATAACAGATGACGGATAAGTTCCCAAGAGAAGGGGAAGAGGATTGCATTGCCCAAATCTCTTAAAATGCCGTGTTTAGAGTAGTAGCAAACACTACATTGAGTCAAATCCTGTGCTGGCTAAGAAATGAGAGTGAATGACCTGACAGACCTTTTCCAGCTGTAATGCTGTGATCCATGACACACCAGTTGACGCAGTTATGGCACCGATGCTTGATTTCTTTCCTGGGCACAGCTGTCACAAAGAGCCAAATGCTGGGCTGCGGGAGTGCTTAATGCAGCAATTTAATCTGCCTCCACGGTAGCTCTGTAGCTGCACAGAGAGGAGGGAGCCCCGGCACCTTCCGTCTTCTTGCTGTGCTGCCAGTTGAAGGGATTTGCGGGGCCACCGCGGTGAGCAGCCGTCCTTCGCTATTTCACTTACTCAGAATTTATGCATCAGATGATTTCTAAACTCACAATTTTCAGAAATAACATTCAACTCTCTCCTTCTTCTCCCACAATCCTGCAAAACCCTTTGACTGATACAGGCAGATGCTCATTTTTGTTAGGTGTGATGCAAAGGTGAAAAGCTGGCCCTAGAGCTGCCTGCTTTTCATTTTTTTATTGAGTTCTTACTGCAAAGTACTTTTAAATCCTGCAGCCGCTCTGCTAAATTGAACTCTGTTGGGATGCAGGGAGCTGTGTGTTGCAGACCGACTGGCAACACAGGTTAATTAATTGCACAGTGATTACATTCACATCCCTGCCCCAGTTTGGCAGAAGGTATCAGGTTGCTTTTTGGAAGTAATAATAACAACAATGGTGATTTGAATTATTGCACAGTGACTGTACACTGAAGTAATGACACCACCATGACTCATTGTTTTAGAAAAGAATAGCCACACTTGGCAGCTGAATATTCCCAGAAATCATCAGAACTGCAAGGGGATATAATCCACTGAATTTCACGCAGGTGCAGGCCTGGGCATACCTTTGCAAGGGACTTTAGAAATATTGCCACTAACTTGCTGACACTAAGGGCTTCCTGGCTGTACCATACAGGCCTGGTCACTCTGAATTTCCCTGAAGCATCTGAGACACACAGAAATCATGTGCAACAGCAGCAGGGACTGTCAGATGAATTCTTCACTCCTGCACTTTTGCAGCTTCTGCCTGTCACCAGACCAGATCTGAGAAGGTGCATCAGGTGTTCTTAAATATGAATCTTAAATTGGAAAGCAAATGCTCTGTAGTGCACTGATAATAAAGACTGAGGGCCTTAGCATTGTTTAAATAAACCAGGTGTAGGAATTAGGAGCTAGTTTTTTATTTTTATATTTTATTGCTTTTATTTCTCCCCCTGAATATTAGAAGACATCAAGAGAAAGCAAGAGCAAGGGTTTGCTGTGCTGTCACGAAGGAAAGAAATACTCTGGTATATTTGTATTTATAGCAGAGCAGGCACCACAGGTCTGAAGAGGCGTGCCAACTGGCTTGTGACTGAGGGATAAAGATGGACAAGCGGCCATAAACTCCATGTACCAGGTGAAGGGCAACTTTTTGCACCAAAGCCACCTGGCACCTGAAGGGATACCATTCAGGGTAAGGCAGCTTGTGCCTGAAGCTCACATGTGGAAACCCTTCAAGCACAGCAACACAGTTGAGCACATGAAGCAGGAGGAAAAGACAGAAGCTCCTGAAGGTGTCATGGCAGTCCCAGTGGACATAGATGGACAATGCTGGTAATTTCTGTCCTTAAAAGAGAGAGATAAGAGCAAGGGGCTTTGTGGAGATGGGTCAGATGATGGTGCTGAGATTAAAAGACTGACAGAAAACTGCCCTGTTTTTGTATCCTGTGTCACAAACAGCCCAGCTGGACTCGGTTGCAGGGCTGCGTGCCTCTGGTGACAGAGGCAGATCTCCGTACCCCTTTTTTTCATAGCCATCTTCCTGCTGAAAAGAGCATGAAGTTCTGAACCCAGAACACTGGAGAAGGAATAATCAGGGTTACATGAGTAGCAGCAAGAGAAGTGCAACAAGGTTTCATCAGTTAGACCCTTGCTACATACATAGCTACCTATGCTTTCCTTGGTTTGACATCACTGGTTAGATAGACTCATTAAAAATCTTTATTCAGACACATGTGAATTCATGTGCTGTTACCTTCAGTTTACTGGGAGGGAAATTATGCAGTGCCCCAGCTAGAGGACATCAAGCTTCATTTTGCTTCCGTCTTAGATGTGGTCATCTCCTGATGCCTTCTAATTATCCTCATAAACCAGCCCATCTTCGCTCACTTGATCAGTCCAGATCAGACTAATCCAAGATGGAGGAGAAGGATTCATTTACTTTCTGGACCTGGCTTGCATCACATTGCTGGATTCTTATTTCTTTCTTCCAAAAGGTGGTGGAACTGAGGCACTGCACCCAACCTAGCTACAGGGAGAGCTCTGTCATCTGTAAATTTCTTGAGTCATTTCATCATAAAACAAGTATTAGGAAGATGGGAAGGCAGCAAAGTGTCACACGGAAAAACCCATAGCACAACAGCTAACTTTGTGCACCAAATGTTAACACTGCCTCACAGAAAATTCAGGCTTTAATAAATGCTTTTTCATAATAGAGCCAAGAGGTCTGACAAAAATCAAACCAAAAACCAGGAAAAAACCACAATGAAAAACCCAAAAAGCAGAAGAAGAAAGTTCTTGAGGTCTTCAGAGATCACACCCAGCTGATTGCCACCCTTTAGTCAGAAATAAAACCCAAGTTTCTTGTTGTCTGATAGGTGAAAAGAAAGGGAAAAGATGTAAGGCGTTAAGCAAGCCATGGGAGCTTCCTGCATTGTAAGGTTCTCAGACGTACAGAAAAATTGGATAATGAAAGTGACGTGACAGGCTCAGTGTGTCCCATGAGGCAGGCTTGCCTGTTCTGTGGTCCTTCCTACCCTGCAGAATGCTTGTGTTACCAGTCCATCTTGGTGACAAACGCGTAGCTCGGGAAGTTGTGCTTCTCGAACTGTGGTCTGAGGACAAACTGCGGTTGGCAGAGCACTTCCTCTTGCCTCTTGCTCACTGCTCTCCTTGTTTCCTTTCTACTTTCATGTCCACCCTTCATCTGTTTCGTCTTTGATCTACAGTTGATGCTCTGCATGTCCAGGCCTTTCCACTCAGCCTGGAAAGCACCATGCTTAATAGCCAAGGCAGCAGCTGTTCCAGCTGCCAAAAGGTAAGGCAAACCAAGGGTCTCCTAAATACCCTGACACCTCATAGCTCAGCAAACCTCTCTGTTCCCCACCTACTCCACTTTCTGTTACAGGTACCCTCAATTTCAGCAGTGAAGTTTTGCACCCTGCGATTGAAGTTTCACTTCTGTGAGCTTTTCTGTACCTGCCACGGATTTCCAAACTGCCAGCCTCTGTGAAGGCTAGCAGGGGTTTGCATTCACAGACCGCAGGCATCCACCTCTCCCCAGCTGGACCCTGCCTGCATGTGTCACATATGTCATCACCCTGCCTGGGAGCGCCACTAACGGGCACAGAGGGATCAGGTGTGGGATGACTCATCTGCCCTTAAATCACCAGCTCACCGATCCCTCACCTCCCCGATCCCTCACCTCCCCGGTCACGGAAACCAACAGAAAAATGACAAAAATGAGCAAGTGCTATTATACTCCTTGGGGGGAAGGGTGTAATGGCCACTTGTGCAGGTGGAAGAACACTAATTCATGTGTCGATCTATTAAGTGACCACAGACAGTTTTCTGCTCACATATGACACCAGATTGCTGTCATACCGTGCAGGGCTCAGTTTGAAGGTCTGATAGAGCAGCATCACACTGGGGTAACTGTGTGGCCTTGTCCTGCTGCCTGCAGAGCACAGCAGGGATAGCTGAGCTAGCTTTAAGGGTGTTAGCTGAGCCACAGCAGTAGGCTCTACGCAAAAACATGGGGCTCGCTGGCAGAGTAATTTAGCTCGTGCTAAGCTCTGGTGCCCTGGCTGCTGCCATTACCAGCTTTAAAGCTAACAAATGTATTTTTCCTCATTACTGCCATCGTGCAGTGAAAGGACATGACCTCAGCTTATCTGGATTTTGAATTGAGCAGAATCTTGTCCCCATTCAAAGGTCAGGAGTCAGGTCAGCTCTGAACAAGACTTGCTGGATGGGAGCTGCTGATGTTAGGAGGGACACGTAACCACTGTCACTCATCAGAGAGCAAACCCGGTGATTAAGACTAATGATCGTTCTCTAATGGCATGAGCAGCAGGGCCAAGTGTTCAGGAGCAGAGGAGGGTGTGCTTGCAGTGCTTCCCATAAACCACCTAACCGCAGCAGCTGTGTTACCTGCTTGGGTTCCTGCTCTAGTCACTCAGAGAGAGCTCCCATTGCAGGGGTGCCCATCTTGGGTGTTAGGGACCAGCTCTCAGCTCCTCTAGAAGAGCTGCTCTTCCTCCTAAATTAGCCAAGCCTAGTTGTAAGTGCCTACAGTGAAGCAATGGCAATACCCCTGTCAAAGCCTCTTGTTCGACCCTGTCAACAATCTTTCAGCGCAGGAGTGCTCTCAAGGAGCAGGGAGGTGCAACTAAATGTTTATTAAGTTGCTAGCTTCACTGTTTCCCAGCTTCATTAGGTCTGTCCCTCCATTTACATACACAGCGCTATGTATATTATAAAGAATTGCATATGCATAAAAAACCCAAACAAAATACAAGCTAATTCTCGTTACTACTAGTACCCAGGTCAGCTCTACTAACAAACAAGCCTCTCACACTCACAGCCATGACACAGGCACAAACAAGATAAAAAACAAACATCAAAAATTGCCCAAAGGAGAAGGCCTTCTTTAAAAGCCCTTTTTTTTCTTCAGTCTCGCTGATTCCTGCATTCATTAATGCAGAAGTTAATGCAGATGGTATATGCTGCCTGTGGCCCCACAGTGGACTGGGGCTACCAATATCCTACTGGTGTAACATGGCTTGTATTCACCCCACAAATTATACTGTTATCTTTATGTAACATATATATTATGCACATATATACGCACATACATATTTTGCATTCATCAATTTGTCTCAAAATATCTTATCAGCCGTCTTTCTTTTTTTACTTAGTCAAAACATACTTTTGCAAGTCAAAACCACTTTGCAAGTTTTATTAGCCTACTCCCTTACTAGAAACAGACAGTTGCTGTGTTAAAGATAAGCCCTTCTCCCCCATATTCATAATCAGAACTTTTCAGGTCATTTGTCGTTTGCCTATTTCAAACCCAAATTATTCTCTTAGGAATTTCAGCATATCAGCAAAACTAAAGATTTTTCTTTGTGTGCAGGCAACAAAGGATAATTTCTACTTCTGCAAGGTCCTTTCACTGCAGAGAAGAGAGCTTCCAAAACGTGGGCCTAGCCAGGGGTCATTTCTGGCAAGGTCAGAGGAGCCAAAGAAAGCACATTTTGCTTAACAAAAAGCTGCAAAAGTGTTTGCTGGATAATTCTGCTTTAACTTCTCTGGAAAGGCTCGTGAGGTGCAGGAACCAGAAGCAAATGTTTGGAAGAAGAGAAGCAATTTCCTATGCTGTAAGGACATGAGGAATTCACAGACCTTCCTCACCCTCTGGTGTCAGTGCACTAGAAGGGCCCAGCAGAGCCACCAGCTGGACAGAAGACAGATGGGTTTGTTCTGTGCCTTTGAAAAACCCCTGAAGTGGGGGAAGCCCAGAGCACCCCTGTTTTGACTGCAGGGCCAGGGCTATTGACAGAGGTTTTGCCCTTTCCCAGCTCCTCTGGCCAGGAAGGAAGACAGGAATGAAAACCCGGGGAAAGCTTTTCTATATTGTACTCACTTAACAAAGAGGGGAAAGGGAAACGGAAAATAAAGGGGAGGGAGAAATTCCTGAATTCAAACTTCATGAAGAAAATACTGTAGTTTTGCTTAAGTAAAGCCATTCTGTTTGAAACCCTATATATTAAAAATTACTTGAAGCTGCATGATGTGTCAGAGCCAAAACCCTGGGCAAAATAATAAGAGAAACATCAGACAAGCTATAAAAATCAATGGCTTTCCTCACCCTGTGAGTCAATTTAGTACAGAGGTATGAGACACACAAGATAAAAGGTGCTAACCACACAGACTTGCATAAAGCTGCGCAGTCTTCCCCTCTTCTAAGAAATACTTGCAAATGCTTATTTCAGTCATGATTTGCAACTAGAAATGGCCATTTTGCCAAGGGAAATAAATCCATTGAACTTCCATCCTGCAGTATCTCAAGGAGCAGAACACAGGCCTTCAGAGGTCCCTTCTCTTGTTAAGGCACCACGCAAAGGCTCTTCAAACCAGTCATTCAGTCACTGATCTGCAGACTTACTTACACATGAACGTTCATATTTTGGGTAAGTTTTCCTTCAAATGTCAGTGTGAATGCATTTCAATACATGGTGCTATTACTAAAAAAAATTAAAAATCTAAATCTGTGAACCTACTCTTTGTCTGTCATCCTTAAGCCTTACTCCAGCAATTTCATACTCCTCATATTTAATTTTGATTAGACATTGGAGAAATGTGTTTATTTCTTGCTTTATGATCTGATAGGATCCCTGCCTGCATTCACACCGAGGCAAGATTAGAGAGAGAAAGAAGAAAAAGGCTTGTTGGGTATTTCAGGGATATGGAAAGGTGGTGAAAGGGCGTGGTCCCCTGCCACAAGGACGAGAGAGATGTTCTAGTTTGCTGGGCTAAGTTGAGTGACCTGCCCTGTGGGTGGGCATGGCCCTCATCATCCTGCGCTGGTGGGACAGCCTGGGGCCAAAGGACTGGTTAGTGGAGCTGTGTCAGAAACTGCTGAAATGTCCCTGTGGTGGCTGGGAGCTCAGCATGTGACTACAAAACCTGCCAAGCAGCAAAGCAAGTCTGTCAGCTCCTGCAGACCCAGCTAAGCCATTGCTGGGACTGCAAGCTTGTTCATTTAACAGTGTTTATGGTCACTTGCTCACCAAGGCTATGATGTAAGCAAGTCATGAGCCAAAGGCTGTGGGTTCACAGCAGTTTAAGACAATCCATAACATGGCTGCCTTGGTCATGTCCTCTCCAAAACATCAGTGGTGTACCCACCACCACTTCCAGGGTGCCATTGCTTGGGGCAATCTGACTCAGGGGGCGGGAGGATGGAAGAATGTTTTACTGGACATAGCTCTCTGGCCTGGCTCCCTGCTCGGCTTGGTGAGGCATGAACAAATATTTGACTTGGATTCAACCCACTGGCACCAGTCACCCTGAATTACTCCCTGGAGCTGCTTCTTCTCCAGTAAGACCAGACATCTTCATGGGTGCACAGGTTCCTAAATGGGACTCGACAATTAAACACCTAAAGTTAGGCATGGTGAATCCAGGCTAGACCTAGGTATCTAGGTCTAATAGCAAAGGGAGGTACCAGAATGCCAGGCCAAGGGACTAACCCCTACCATCCATCCCTATCATGGGCTGCTCTTCACAGTGCCCCTCAGGCAATCTCTACCACGGTTTCCCAGCCCAGAGGACCCAGTCCTGCTGGGAGGGTAACACAGTCACTTTCCCTTTCGGCTGGAAAGGTTACCAATGAGATCCAGTCTAAAACGAATTAACTTCTACTCCTTAGAAAGGATTAGAATGGGAGTTCAGTACCGAATGACACCAAAATGTCCTGTGTTACATATTTGTCCGCTGGACAGAAAGGAACGTCGTCCAAAGCCAAGCTCTTTCCTGTCTGCTGATTCAGCAGGAGAAGCTCTGAGCTTTGCCTGGTTTCTGTTTTTGTGTGGGGTATCAGGAGTGACAAATTCCCTGGAGACAACTCAAGGAAAAAAAACAAGGAGACAGAGAAGAGAGAGAAAAATGCTTGGCAGGCAAGATGAAAGGTTGGGCCAGGCCCCAGACTGTCATTTAGCCAAATATGTGGGACAACCTTCTTTTGCCTAGAAGTCTGCTAGCAATTTGCAGAACAGTGTTGCAGGTAGCCAGCAAAGTCATCAGTCTCCAGACTCTGCTATTTTTTAGTGTCTCTCTGTTTCCTTGGTGAATTTTCCCAAGCAGCACAAAATTTAATCCAGGCTGCAGCTGCTTCCAGTTCTGCCCAATAGCTGCTTTTACAAGACAGAGGCTTCAAAAGACTGACTTTCTTCAGAGGGCCACCAGAGCAGTGTACCTGAGCTGAGTGGATTCCCTATATTTGGCAAGCTTTTCCCAGCATCCAAAAGGTTGTATGTATTCAGCTGGTTTCAACAAAGCACTTTAAATTCCCCAACAATTCATTAGCCTTGCAAAAGCAAATCAAAAGTACTAATGATCAGGAGTTAATTATTTCAAGCAGTAAGACAGGTCTTTCAACCCTACCATAAACAGTGTTGATCCACAGACCCCGACGATTCACCTAGAGCAAATACCAGCAGCCCCAGCCCTTGCAGGACCGTTACCTGAGCCAGAATTGCAGCCCTGCCTCAGAAACAACTCTCAGGGTGTGATTTCATGCTCCTCCTAATGCAGGGCAATGGCAGGATACTGCAGAAAGGGCAGTCCCCTGACCCCACTTGCACACACTCCCAACACTTCACTTTTGCTGCTTCTCTTCCTTCAGCTCTAGAGGCTGTGTAATCTCTGAGGAAGCTGGTTCAGCTCCGTAATCCAGCAGGGAACTTATCCACCAAAAAGAAAAGGCTTTCTGAGAACTGGATTCTCTTCCTGGCATCACCCCAAACCTAAAGGATGGTCTGGGGCAAGGCCAGGGTTTAACTGCTTAACAAGGATCCAGGGGATTGGGCTACAAAGTAAGTGACTGTAATCAAATCAGCTCCATGAGCTCGTGCCTCAGTTTCCCTTCCTACAGTGGCAGTAGTAGATACTTGCCTTCAACTGGTTGTTGGGAGACTTAATATTCATGAAACACCCAGACATCCTTTCATACATACATATTAATCACATAATGTCATTACGATTAGTGAAAACATCTTGTCCCTTTTACAGATACCAGTAACGCAGACAGCAGAAATCCTTTACTCAGACATAAATATATTCCCTGTTTAGCAGAAAGGTGATGGAAAGTCTGGGAAAGGCACACAGATATGCATGCATATATTCATCTATCTGAAAAGATCTGCCTTCCATAGCACTCCCTGGCTCGCGTGCATCTAATAGAATATCTATTTAGGAAAATGTGACTAGCATAACCAGCTATGCAGTGCTCACATCTGCTAATCCTTTGCTGCTCAAGTAATCATCTTCACTTGCAAAAAGATTTATACTATTTTGGGTGCAGGCGAAGAGGAGCTAAGTGCTCCAAATCTCTCGCAGCTGATATCTTGAGGGAAGCATTGCCTTAACATTCCCACTCCAGCACAGTATATCGATGCAGGGATTTAATTTCTGGAGGTGGGTAGAATTACTTTACATAGCTCAGAGAGGTACAAAATGGACAGAGGAAGGGCTTACAGCTACAGTATTTACCATATTGGGTGATGCTTGTAGCTTTATTATGTTTGCACAGCTTAAATAGCGCTGCTTGCTTGACCGCAGCTGCTTTGCAGTGCTGTTTTATCGTGTACTTTCACACACGCACCCCCCACACTTTGCACCAGCTGAAAGCTTGCCTTGCCTCTCTGAGAAGCAAGTACCTGACAACCTGGGGTGGATTCTGAACGCAGCCCCTCTCCAACTTCAGAGAGTTACTCTGGACTGATACCAGCGTGGGGCTCCAACTCAGCCGTGTGCGTATTTCTGTTTTAGGGATTCCCTCTGTCAGGGGGGAGGACGAGGTTGGCACATGTCTTCCTACGTTGTAAGAGCAGATCATGGATGCCAAACAGAGTGGTAGAGAGCGAGTGGGGTGCCAAGGGTCTTTGTAGAAAATACAGCATAGGCACAAGCAACTTTGTATAACAGCCCCACACCCCTCCACAGCTGATGGGGTGCAACCATCGCTCAAGGACAACAATTCTCTGCCCTGCATACCACAGGCAGCCCTCTCTGGCAGGGAAGTATAGAAATGGCTTGACAGCCAGGTTTTAAACCCTGCAGATGCTGTGCACCGTTTTTGGTGGATAGTTCCCATGGATGCCTGCCGGCCTGTTCAGCTGTCTCTCTTTGTGCAGCTAGATCAATGCTGGAGCCTGGCTGTGCCCAGCACCCTTACATCTCCCACTTTGTAGTATAGAGGTTTTGCACGTTGTAGGGGCAGTGTCCTGTCCCTGTAACCATGAATTTCAGAGTACTCCACTGCTGCCTGGCTCTCCTAGAAGAGCTGCACACCCTCATTCAAGTGGTGTGCATGCAGGGCAGGACTCAGTCATATACATCTCCTCAAGTACTTTGCTCTTCAAATTCATGGGCAGCCCCTATTGATTTCACCGCACAAGTGCCATGTTATGTCCCGTGCGGCCCATGGCTAGTAATTCTAGGCCATACCAACCAGGCTTCCTCTCATTCAGCAAATTCTGGAGAATTAAATCATTAAGTCTCTTATGCAGCATCTGTGCCCAAATTTTAAGAAAGACATTTTCTCATACAGGCAGACAGGGGGGTATGATATTTATTAGAATATTAATGTTTGAAGGTTTTTAGCATTATAAAATATCTAAAAAAAGCTCCAGACCCCTCCAGCTCAGACATAATGATCAACAAATATTCAGTGGCAAAAAAATCGTGTACCTGTCCACATACAACTCCCCAAAAGTTTGCAGAAATATAACTGGGGAAACAAAAGATCGGCAGAATTTTGATCTCTTCATCCTCAAATTAAACGTCCCATAGGAGCAAATTATTTCTCCTAAAATAGACATAATTAATTGACCAGCAGAATTTCTGCTATAGATCTTGCAACCCTGAGAAACTGATGTACATACCGCCTCTGAACAGAACAGTGGTTTTCAAGCCCTTCTCCTCTAAACATCGGCATCATCTTGCCTTTGCCACCTTAAAAACTCTTAACAAATTTCAGTTAATCAATTCTTATGTTGCTCTGGTGATTGTAGTGCTTCTACTTAGTTATTATTCGTATCTGTGACAACTGTGGTACAGGGACGGTAAGATCAGCAAGTATGAGGTCTTGACTTTTAGGACGATTTTTGAAAATAAGCACCATTTACTTAGGGGTCTACTTATTTACTTATCTGTATTGCAATAGCATCCCAAATCCTCCCTAAGGATAGGGGCATGTTCATTGCTGGAGAGGGGCCTTACCTCAAACTGGTTCAGTAATCCAATGTGCAGCTTTGGCAAATGGATGTGGCGGCAGAGTCCTTGAGGAGATATTAATCCACAGTCCCACTGCCTTGGGGACCAGCTCTGGTGTGAACTGCCAGCTAGTCAGAATCCCATGGATGAAGAAGTTGGAGGAGGACACAGGTGGATTTTGTACTTGGTTACCAGAACAGTGACTCTGTAGGGACCAGAGCCACCTGTGAGAGGTCACAGGAGCTCCTTGGTGGGTGGATGTGTGCGGGTGGGTGGACAGAAGTTGAATTAAAAACAACGGAGTGATTTAGTCTAGCTCCTACCTGGCTCTAGATGAGGATTTACTCTGGAGATTCCACTTTAGTTACTCATGGTGAAATACATGCCCAACACCACAGAAAAAATTAATCTCAAAATTAGGATTAGGAAGTAATCTAGGACACAGGCTGAATTGCAGACTACTGCTTAGACCAGTGCCTACTCTGAGATCCAAGAATTACTACTTAATTGTCTTTTTAGCCTGACTTTGCATTAATTGCTTCCACTGGTTCTTGAAGGCCTTCTTAAAGCTAGCCTTCTGCAGTGAAACATAGTCTTCTTTCATTCTTGTTTTCTCAGGTTTGATCCATAATTATTCAGAAAGATAACTCTGAAGTCTTCTTTCATAGTATGAATACTTCAAACCTACGGAACATTATGCTTCTTTTTTTTTTTTTTTAATGACCAAACATCTCAGGTTTGTAACTATTCCTGCTTTAATTCCTCAGAAGTCCCTTCCATGTAAGGGCCCAAATCAGCACAGTGATCTATGATATAGTTGTTGCTCTGAACACCAGGGCTGTCAAGGCCGTGTCCATCCCAGCATATCCCACCATCTTTGACTGTAGGACCACTCTGTACTGATGATAATATGGGATTATAACCTCTCCTTGGTCTTCTAGAGAACATGTGCTAAAGGCCTTTGTGATACAGTTGGGAAAGTGTGATAGTCTTCTGGGACATCACGGGGCTTTTGATGACCATACCTACCCTCTATTCACAGATCCATCTGCACTAGAATTTGATCAGTCATTCCAAACAGCTGCCTTTTCTTTCTAATTACCCTTCTAAAGAACTATTTCTTTCTATTCCCAAATGCAAAAACCCTCCTCCCTTCCAAAATTGTAATGGCTAAAGGTCTGTGACGGACAATAACTTGTCCAAGTTTCGCTAAGACACTTCAGTTTCTGTGCTCTCTAGCAGTCAAAGCAGGAAAGCACTTAAAACTCTGGGAAGGATTCTTGCCGCAGCTTCTTTTTCTAATGGATTGGGTTTAGGTATTGGCTTTTATGTCTATTTTTCAGGTCGTTTTAGAGATCCTTCTGAGTCTCACAAGCCTATATTGTTGATCTCAGAGAAGCCACCTGTATTTACTGCTGGATGAGTTAAAATATAGTCCTACCATCATTTGGAAAAATGCTATAAAATAGATAATCTCTGAGATATCTGGACTATGTACACACAGTTTGATAAGGGATGGAGCCAGCCCAAATTTGTGCTAAGCAACCCTCCTAGCTACTCTCCACGACAGACTGTTCTACATGTATACCTGTACAGACAGCAAGAGAGATGCATGCACACGTGCGTACATTTTTCAGCCTATGCTGCCTCTAGGGTGGAAAGTCAACAATACAAACCAGCATGTAGCCATTTAGGACAGGAAGTGAAAAACTATACTTAGCTGAAACTGTTGTAGAAAGGAGATGAGCAGAATACTGCTTACGTTCATGCCCCCATTCCTGTGAACACTGGTATGAAACTGCCTGTAATGATCAGGAGTGATCAGGGGCAATATTCCCAGTGTGGTCTACCCTCTAGCAAACAAAGGGACAGTTGCTACCACCAGTATCACTGCACAACATGCTCAAAGCACCCACTAAGTTTGGCAAATATTCACTTACTGAGAAGCGCTGGAAAGATCACATGACGAGTCAGTGTGGTTGCAAACACGCTTTTATGTTAAATGAATTTCAGGAGATTTTATGTCTCCTCTCTGGATGCACTAAATCCAGGTATCTTTGGAGATCACCTCCTTCTTTGTATCTTTACAGTAATATCCCAATCTCAGTGCAATGCATCTTGAGCACACACATTTCCCTCCTGAAAAGCGCCATCCCCCAGGACTGGAAAGCATACCCCTCGTCAGAGTTTGACAGACAGCAGAGAGATTTGATGACACTGATTTGTCTCCAGTTGCCTGAACTGTCCCTTCCCCACTTAAACACTGCATCTCACATGTTCTAGGTGGAGGTTTTCTTTAAGTAGTACTTTGCATTGGGTCCAAGACCTCCTGAGACCAACAGGACTTGTTTCACTGATTTAAATAAGCTTAGATTAAGTTCTTTACACAGGATGGCTCTTGAGCAGTTTTTAACAATCATTTTCTCGGTTCAAACCTGTAAATGTTGGTATTAGATTTATTTACCCTATTGCAGAGACAGATATGTAGCCTGGGTAGAATAGTCATTTGATGAGAAAGCTTTTGTGGCCAACAAGTATCTAAAAGCTCCCATTCCAGCAGAAGTCATGGGTTTGATAGGGTGCTTACCAAAGCGGTTCTCTGGTCTGCTCTACACAGGAGATCAGACTAGACAATCAAAATAGTCCCTTTTGAAGCTAAAATCTATGAACCTATGAGAGTTGTTCAGTTTCCAGATTCCTCTAGTGCTTGACCTCTTTATGTCTACATTCACCACATGAAATCTGTCTACTGTGATGGTAGTTTTTGTACCAAAAAGACATGTCACCTAAAAGATGCACAATCATTACTTCATTAGGCAGCCTGGTGCCCCAGAAATGAGAACCATTGTAACCCATCCCAGCTATCTGAACCAGCCATTATCCCAAAGGAGTATTTAATATTTGCATATTATGTCTCCGTCTCAGCTCCTGTCTGCTCTCCTCATCATCTCCTCCATACATTTGCCAGACATTGGAATGAAAGCATATACCTTTTCATGAAACTGTGGTCACCAGGCTCAATCAACTCACATTTCTGCAGATGTTTCGTGATCTCACCACTTATTAATGTTCCTAGGACTTAGCCTGATTCTAGGTCAGAATTACTGGTTAAATATTCCTGTTTCTCTCCCAACCCCTTTTGGAAGAATTTGATTGATTTCTATCCAGCCCCCAGCTACACTTCTCCCCACATTCCTCTCTGAGGAGCTACTAATTCTGGAGGCAGATTTCTCCCCAGTGTCTTTCTGCCATTTCAGAGGTGTAAGTCAGCAAAACCTCCTTATTGATTTGCTATATGCAGCATAGACCCTTCAGTCATTACTAGGAATGGATACATGGATACTTTCAAGTTGTTAGGGTACTTTTGTGATAATTTGCGTTGTCATAGTTTCTGTGCATGTGAGTAGTTTCTGTGCACCCCTTAATAACCTGAAGATTATGGTGAATGAAGGTGCAATCTCAGGAATTGCTTATGAAATTTTTGTGCACAGAATTTAAAAATGAGGTCCAAATTCTTCATCAGCAGGTTGCCTTATGATACCATCTCTTTTGAAAGCTACCAATTTTATCTCCACATACTTTGTGGAATCGGCGCCTAATTCAATGTGACCAGAACAGGAAATTGGCTAAACATCATTTAGACATGTTTCTCATTCTGTAATGTGTTGGAGGCCACAAGGTATGCATGCTGAAGTGTAATTTTAAGGATCTTCAGCAATATTGTGTCATGTAAACACAGAGAGTTAAAACAGATTTTTTAAAATGCCTAAGTTCCTTTTTATGAGTGGGAGATAGATTGAAAATAAAGACAATCAGCTAATGAAATAAACGGCCATTCTTTTAAATTGTTCAGCTACTCATAAACTTATGAAGAATGCAAGCATCATGCCCATTCATGCTTCAATATTCCTGCAACCACTTGATTTACAGTCCAAATCTAGGGTCTATGGCTTGTTTACTTTCTCCTGCAACTCTAAACTGAAAGCAAACCTTCGTAAGCATGTGGCTCCTTTCAGACAAGCTGAGAAAGAGATAAACAGTATAAATCTTTCAGTTTCTCAGTACTTGGCATCTTAACGATCACAAATGCAGGGAATATCTGCAAAGTGCAAATTCTTTGGATTACCACCTACTAAGTTCCTCTTGCCGGTCTACCGGGATTGGATTCTTTCATTTTTTCCTTATGGCTGTGTGATCTTTGTCCCTCAGTGTTTAACATTAAGTGGAACTGAGGAATTGTACCTTGGAACAGGAGTGTCATTGTTCCACTTAATGTAAACAACTGAACAAGGCAAAAGCAGTGACAGTGGTAATGCATTGTTCTCCCTCCATCCCCCGCATTCCATGTGTGTATTTGGGAACAGCACTATGGTGAAACTAAAGCACACTAGCCTGTCCGCAGCAGTTTTATCCCCTTTTTGACTTAGCGTGCTCCAAGTCAAAGGGGACTGACTTGCAGCACACTCAGTGACTGTATGCAAGTATCCCTTAGCTATCCACCTATACAGCTTCTTCTACTGCACCCATCACAGACATATCTGTGAGCTTTTATTTGTGGGAAACAGGCTGTCTAAGTGTGTCACACAG
Organism: Gavia stellata; assembly: GCF_030936135.1. Taxonomy (NCBI): domain Eukaryota; kingdom Metazoa; phylum Chordata; class Aves; order Gaviiformes; family Gaviidae; genus Gavia; species Gavia stellata. The sequence continues at coordinate 18,853,822 of NC_082600.1, forward strand.
GTAAGAAACACTTAATATTTGGTATTACATGTTTTTCCAAAGGGGGTGACCAAAGGTTTCAGCAGCTATGTAATTTTCCCCTGATTGTTTTCAACAGGAAACAGAAACGCTCAGCTTCAGCATGGGCTTTACGATACAACCGAGCCTTGGGTGGATTCTAACCTGCCCCTGGAATCCCAGCATCTGATTGTCCTCCCAATCAAAACCCATTTTCTCTCCCACCATATTTTCTTTGGGCTCAGTCCTGCAAGGTGCGGTGTCCGTTGGCCAAGAGCACGGAAAGCCTGGAGTCTTTTCCTAACAGAAAGCACATCTGAAGTCTTCTGGGAGTCTGTGGACAGGGTTTGTGCATACCTTAGTGTGGTGGAGCTGGAGTGACCATCAGCTCATAGGGCTAAGCGCTTACCCACTTCTCAGCATATCAGTAGAAACAAAGCAAGCCTCCCAGAAAAGACTTGTCACATTTCCAAAAGCACAGAACTCCCTTATTCTGTCCTTTGCCCTGAACTGCAGCTTGGAATTCATCTTTCTTCTTCCCTAAATAGCTAAGATTCAAGATAAATAAAGGTATTGCAGTTGTTTTCAGCTCGAACATGTTAGCTAAAGGAAATACTGTAAATTACAGTACAATCTTGCCACACCATTGTGATTGTGTAGCTGATAACTCATCAGCCAGCTTGCAAATGCAGCCGGGAGCTCTTTGTTAAGTAGGAAAAGGAAAGCGACAGTTATTAAAAATGAACAGTCACTAAAGATTCAGGACTTACCCTGAGTCATCCCTGGCTCGCTTGTCTCCTGCTGATGTTTTCATCATTACAGCAAACTTTAAGGCACTTTCTGTTTCACAGTGGCTTTAGAGTTCCTTGGTAAAGAAAGCAATTCCTGTCCATCGCTGAGCAGAACCTCCACATCCTTAGGTTTTGTACTGAAGATGATATTTCAAGGGGCGGCAGGGGGAGGATGTTTAAAACCAGCTTCAGGCTCAGTAGTATCAGAGGGCAGAGGACTAAACAAGCACTTAAATGACAGCAAACTACCAAGAAGGTCTGATTTTAGCCTCTCTTACTTCTACTTCCTGTATTTATGTGAACGGGGGATTTCAGGAAGAGGCAGTCTTTGGTGGTCAAGGGTGTGTGTGTGTGCGTGCGTGTGTGTGTGTTATAAAGCCATATTTAGTAGTGAAGGCAGGTTAACCTTATTAGAAAGAAGGGCCTGAGACTGTCAGCTTATTTGTTTCTCTATCTTCAGTAAGTTTTGGGGAAAATTCTTTTACAGACTACAGGTATATCAGGAGGCAACAGAGCATGGTGAACTTTGTAAAGGATTTTATAAGGCAGCAAAGCAGTAAGTCTCCGTCTGCAAATTCCTGAAGCATGTGTATTTCTATTGCTTGAGTAACTGGAACCAGATGGAGCTTGGAAACCTTTATATTTACACAGGACCTGAGAAAATGAAATGTCTAAAACTGGCAGAGGACAGCTTTGCAAAAAAATTCCCAGTCAAAGCAAAAGCTATGATAAGCTTGTAAGACTGCTAGTAAATGAACAGCTATCCATGCTGTGAAGCTCTAGTTAGTCTCCGAGCACATTTGACCCGGAGTTACTTAAGTGGTCGAGTAGTGTTTGCTGTACTGGAAACCCGACTGAATGTAGACCAGCTGTGGAGGCTGGGGACTGACATATGTGCTGTTATACAGGGCTGGTGGCACTCCTATTTGGCAGCCCTATCATTCCGGAAATATTTGATGTTAGCAGTATACATAATGGAAAAAATAAGGCAGAAGTATGAAGCAGAGGCAGAGAAAAGCAATTGCATGGAATGGAGAGGGAGACAAAGGTAACTTTTTGCCCCTTTTGTCTGTAGAAGGAATTTCCCAGATTTCTAAGAGTAAGTAGACTCTGCCATACAGCCCACAGTGGAATGCAAATGCCAGGCAGCTGCCAGTGTATTGGCACAAGGGAAACTAGATCTCACTGTAGAACACAGAGCCAATTCTGGTGGCATTAAGCTAGGGAGAGTCAGAGGGACCTGTATGATCATCAAGTCACACCTTCTGTGTAACACAAGACAAACTTTTCTCAGGGTTTTTTTGATCAAGTCTGTAACTTCTGTTGACATTAGACAATTTATCTTCTAGCTGTTAGAAAGATTTATCTTAGGAAGTCAAAAAGCCTGACTGAAAGGCTGCATGATGGAAAATTCACCACCCTTCTTTATAAGGTGTCTTAGTGCTTTATTGTTGATATTATTTAAATTCATGTGATTTTTTGCATTGACTTGTCTAGTTTTAAATTGCTAGCTACTGTATCTCATAATGCTCTTTCCTAAGGAGCTCCTTGCTCCAACTCATGTAGTCATTTTCAGATTATGATGAACTCATTCAATGAAGAATTTAGCCCTCTTAGACAAACTGGTCGGCTGAGATTCACTCATCCCTCACTGCAGGCTTGTCAGATCTCAGCTCTGAATCCTTCTGTTGGTTCTTGGCACAGAGGTCCAAGAAAAAAATATACTCTAGTTTTGTTCACCAGCTGGGCACCTTTGAAATGCACCTTGGGTATTGGCATAAGAGCGATCTCCTAGGTGCATCACAGAAATTCAAGTCTACCTCAAGTTTTTGTTTCCCTCCAGAGCAATTCAACAGGGACCAGGCCTGCTCAGGGTTTACCCTTGCTTTGCTAGAAAATGAGTTTGCTGAGACAAAAAACTGTAAAGGTCTGCAGTTCTGCATGGACCTGCCCAGATGGGGGAAATCTGTGTTCACACAAATATGCAGCCATCCTAGGCAAAGACCTAAGATTTTGCAAATGCAGAATATCAGTTTTCAGAGAGTGTTAGGCATTTCCAAAGATGCTGTTAGGGAAGAAGAAACAGAAGGACTAGAACAACAGGACAAGAGGAAATGGCCTCAAGTTGCACCAGGGGAGGTTTAGATTGGATATTAGGAAAAACTTTTTCACTGAAAGGGTTGTCAGACATTGGAATGGGCTGCCAGGCAAGTGGTTGAGTCACCATCCCTAGAGGTATTTAAAAGACATATGGATGAGGCACTTAGAGACATGGTTTAGCGGTGGACTTAGCAGTGTTAGGCTAATGGTTGGACTTGATGATCTTAAAGGTCTTTTCCAACCTAAACGATTCTATGATTCTATTCTATTAAAAAGACTCAGGAAAAAATGGCAAAAATACAGAATACAAAAATGCAGTATTGTTGTGGTTATTTCAGTTTCACATGATTTGAGAGAAGCTAATTTTTTGGGTATTTTCGTGAAATCTTTCACAGTATTTGCAATTTAAAGAATGTAGAGTTTCAGAAATTTGAAGTTTTGAAATCAGTTTTGTTAAAAATATTGACCAAACATGAGAAAATCTTGTATTTTTTTCTGCAAAATATTTAGTATTTCTGCCACATAGTGAAGTATTTCTGTAAAATATTTAAAACATGACAATGAAGACAAATTTTAACATAAGAGCTTTGCTGGGTGTTTTTTTAAGCCAGAGATTTGACAGGTTTGGAATGTGACACTGTGTTCTAGTATCAGGTTTTGGAAGTAAACAATTATACAAAACCTAAATGTAAAAGCTAAACAATTCTATGACTCTATGATTCTAAATGACAAAACAATATCCAGTTACTGTAAAATGCTGCTTCTCTGTGATAGATCCAAGCCAAATGGGGGAATTCTTGTCTTTTCTAGGATTGATTCACTCTTCCCATCTTAAGCCACAGCATGTTGCAGCCCTTTTTTGTATTTTTATGCAGCTGAGGTAGAAAGGTTTAAAAATGGCTTATGGGGAAAGTCCTTAAGTACAATGAGCACCTTGGCTATAATAAAGTGCTTTCAGCATATGTACAGATTATACAACTGTTCTGCTTTCCATACAGTAGGAAGCGGCTGCATCAATAACATGGCATGTAAGAGCCTGTAGGAATTGTCATGCCTATTGTGTCACTAATCCATAGATTATGTGCCCTTTATAGAGCCTATTACATAACAGATCATGATGGGTCATTATGTTAAACCTACGGGGGATTAAAAGAAGTACTTTCCACATTCAGATTTTGATTTTTAAATGTTAATTCTGTGTGTAAGAAGGAATCTTTTCCTTTCCCCAGCTTAGAAAAAGATAGGCTAGCATACACCAAAGAATGAACCCTTACACAAAAGTCAAAGAATGCAGGATATGCCTTTTATCCACTTCACTAGGACTCTTCTGTCGATGCACAAAAACTATAGTGGCTAGTGACAGGTTTATACAGCAACAGGGATTCCAAAAGCATGCATTGTGGTTAAGAAAAGTAAGGTCAAGCTTTGTTTTAACTTGCATCTCCTGGTAGGAAACTGGCTAGAGGTATTCCTGAGAAGACTCTTGTCTAATGAAATTGTTAATTCACCAGCACATGAGACGAAGTTAATTCTTAGCTCCTCTTTTTCCAAGAACTGCATTTTTCATCAGCCCGGAACAGACTGTACCAGAGACTACGTACATATACCAGAAGTCACCATAGACCCTGAGGTAGACTACAGGGATGCTGCAAATGGGCAATCAAGAGTAAGAGGCATTATTCCTTCTCTTCACAGAATCTCCAGAGCCTAGGTAACTGGCAAAGGAAAGTAGTACTGTGCGGCTTTTGGACCTTGCTTCCATCCCCTCTAGTCAGCATCCAGTACTCAGTGTGAACCTGCTGGATACCACTATACCATGGGACGAAGCAGCCAAAATACTCTTGATCAGGGTGTTTCTGAGATTGCTGTAAATGCTTCTGGATCAGTGCCTCAGTACAACAAACTGTGTTCTCAGCAAATCACATGTTTCTCATCCCAAAAGAGCAAATTGTGTGTTTCAGAATTGCTGCGAATCAAACTGATACACTTAACTCACCCCAAATAATGGCTGGATCCAGGTGATACTCCCTGGAATAGATGAAAATGTGGGCCTTCTGTCATTCAGTTCAGCAGGGTCCAGATTTCACCAAGAAAGTGCAGGCACATACCATAGTTGGGTCCTGAAATTTTAGATTTTCAACAATGAAAATGAGAATGTTTCACATGTTCCCATCATCTGAGAAAAAAACAGCAAACACTCTACTTGTTTATATAATTTATTGATAGTGTACATATTTTATATAGTGCATTACAATACTGACTGCTATAATCTTTTATAAATGCTGAATTAACTATTTTTTTAAATTTTCACGTCAAAAATAATCAAATATCATGCCAACATTTTGTAACAAATTATCACATTAAATCCATTTGGATTTCATGACATATTTTTCTGTACAAAGGACCCCATATCACAGAGCATTCACAGTGCATAAGGTCACAGTCATTGAAAAAATAAATAACATGATAAATAGATTTCTGTTATTTACAGTTTACAAACCCATCCCTTTCTGTTTTCAAAGTAAGCAGTTCTAGAAAGTTTTAATAATATTTAAAGAAGTATTGCACCTCCTAAGGGTGCACTGCAAATGCCTGCAAGTATGAAACACAGGGAATTTTAAAAGGTTCAGAAGTTATTTAAATTATTTCAAATACTTTCTTGCAACAGAGGAGATAGCGAGAGCCAAATTCTACCCTCAGTTCCACTGATAAAAATTTGTGCCAACTACCAGGACATTAATGAGCACTGGCACCACTCCCAAGAACATGAAGGCAAGAATTCGGTCATAACTTTGCTGCAGAGTTTCAGCCATTTGAAACATAGATGCTGCTGGGGAAGCAGATTTACAAGTGTTCTTTGCATACACAACTGGTATATGAATGAAGGCCATAAACTTGCTGTAAAAGCCCTCTGAAAGGAAGCATCTCAGTTGGTATTAGTCTTTCTAGAAAATATACCTGTCTGCTTTTGATATATTCTGATACCTTTAGATTTTGTCACAATTCCCTATTGCTATAAATCAACCTTTATATTAATCTTTCAAGTTTACCAAGATAACCTCAGTGATAAGATGGCAACGATTGCTTACATTCTTTGTACAAGTTAAAAAGAAAAATAAACGGAATTAAACTGGCAATTCTTGTAAGAAAATATCCAAATGGCATTCGTTTCCCATAATCATTAATTTCTTTCAGACAGTGCACTGTATGTCAGAAGTATGGTAGCAAGCAGAACAACATGATGTACAAAATGCCACAATCACTACACATCTCAGCCTGTGGAGAAGGAGCTACATGTATCTCACATTTCAGGACAGGGAGGTATAGGATTTCACAGCTTTCTCTGGGGAGAAAATATCAGGACCCCACACAGGGGGATATGCGAGAAAAGCGTATGCTCAAGTTACTCAAATGGAGGTTTATAAACATGTACACAGTAGGTCAGAAACTGGAATGCACATGTCAGTTGAACGACATTCTTCTCTTCAGCAGAACATTGACCACTTGTATACAGAGTTTTCAAAATAGTTCAAGGGAATAATAAAGGGTTTGGTATAGAATTGCTGGAACTAAATGCTGTCATTTACCTGTGTAACCATCACATAAATCTCACCGCCCAACAAAACGAAAAATCTGGAGTTCAGACTCAAAGAAATAGAAAGGAAATTGTGTAGTAAATGGCATGAGCCGCAGAGATTTTCTTCTGAGTGCTTAAACACAGATAACAGAGAGATCTGAGGCTTGCAGTGACAGAACATTATGCTCAAAAGTGATGCATTTCAGTTAGGAAGATTCTTTGGTTTCACCTGGCTATCAGTGTTATTTTAGTGTCTGTTTCATATTACATTAAGTCTGATCTTTCCTTGGCATCAATAATCAGGCAGTATTTACACAGCTTAAAGTACTCTACCAAAAACATCTAACTGTAGGATGCAAATAAATGGCATTACAATTGCAAGAAATCCAGGAAAGGAAGACAACAAAACTCATGAGGGATTTATGCAACTAGAAGAAACACATAATAGAAACAAGTGTGTGTAATTAAAGCACAGTCACAAAGGAAATCAAAGACAGAATAGAATTTCCTCTATAATTGCTAAGTATTAGACTAGTAAAGACCTTTTCCATTTGTTTACATGTTGACAGAATGTTTACCAATATAATCTAAAACCAGAAACTAATTACATGTTTGTTACAGCTGCAGCAAGCATATAAAAATAAAATAAAATTGGCACGCCAATGATTGAGCCAGAAGAAAGATGGTTGACTATGCTGTACCTGTTGAGAAGACTTACGGTGTTCTTCTAGGCTAGACTTCAGCCTAGAAAGCAGCCCTTAGATCATCAAATAGTCATTAAGATAACCATAACTGTAACTTTTTAGATTTAGACATGTAGATCCTGAGCCTGAAATCTTTACTCTGGCAATACTTTATAATGCAGTACAATTGTTATGGTAAATAAATGGAATCAAACACTGCTGAACTCTATGGAAACAATCCCGCTTGCTCACTACAGACAGGATTGCACCCTGTGAGTCTACGTGGGGCTCTGCTACTCCAGCAGAACTGCAGCAGAAAAAAGCTGCCAAAAGGTCTCCTTGGCCAGCTGTAATTCAGTTTTGATCCTGCTTGTACACCAGGGCAGATGCACAGTTTTGAAGTCTGAGACAAGGAACCAGTTCTCTTATTTACAAGAGTGGAAATCCAAAGTGGCATCAGCAGAGCAGAAGTCCACAGATTCTGGCCAAACCTTTTAATTTGAGAAAGAAATAAAATCTTTAGACTACAAAACCAATAAAGTATGAAGAGATCTGAATATGATAAAAAAACCCAGAAAACATGCTCTGCTGTCATCTTAGGACACAATCCAGCAAGGCACTTGGATATATGCTTAGCATGGAATCAATCCTACTGAAGTTGAGATTTGCTGGATATGGGATATCTTTTTCTGAGTTGTATTATTTTTCAGTGTTAGTATGCTGGCAATATTCAGATCACAGTAACAGTTTTCTCTGTCACATCCACCAGCTCTCTCTTCACTCTTGAGCTGAACATTAACTTATACAACATTGTGACATACATTCCAAACTCAGCCAACTAACTTTTGCAATGGTTAGTACAACAAAATGGCTGCAAAATTTTACAGACACAATCTGAATAGCAGCAATATAGAACTGTACTAATTGCAGAGAGCCAAGCACTCCTTTTCTTGATTGGAAAATGGCAAAATTTGTACTGGTTTCCTGACCACATGAACAATTTTTTTTTTTTTTGTATACATGTGAAAGGCACTAGTCCGCTATTACTCAGTAATAGCCTCCTGATTTACTGACACATTCTGATGTGGGTTTATCTGACATACAACAATTTGTCAATCATATCTTTCTTGGGCCATTCAGTTTATCTGCATAGCTTGGTCAATAACTGCCATCTTTATTTATTTTAGCATATGGATAGCAACTACACAGGGACTCTTTAAACTACTTCATATGATTATGTGTCATCAAGGCCCTGATACAGCATCTAAGAATTCTTTGGCAAACAATACACCCCTGGTCATATGGTGGTGTCAGAGGAGACTCCTACTAATGTTATTTATAATAATAAGCATGGCATGATACACGTCTCATGGCAGAGGATGCGTATGAGACTACCTCATGAAATGCAGCATTAGAAATCAATAAAAATTGTCCTGAAGTGGGTCTATGTTTTAGGGAGGGCTATAGATGGCAGGACCGACCATGCGATTTAAGGTCAATACTACCTTCTGAGACTGCATCTCGCTACAACAGAACACTCTGATTTTCTGGAGCAGGTAATACTCAATTTAGGCAGAATAATTCTAAATGATGTCTGAAGGATTCATGGCATTAGCAAACACAATTTCATGCATATTTGGGCATATTTGCTATAGAACAAATTGGTGTCCCTAGTCTTCAAATGTTGTCTGGCTCAGAAATATGAAGGTACAGTACAATTTGCTAGGTCTGGCACTGTAAACATTGATGCCCTCATCACTGTCAACTCAGCTGATCGTTAGGCATTCAAAACTAGATTTCGGAATTACTCTTCTGTAGTGTAAAGACACCTGAGCTGCCTGAACTGTGCACAGAAGAGCAAATGTTTGTTTGGAGACAGCTAGGTCTCCAAGCCCACCAAACAGCAGAACATAGGAAAAAAGCATTTACTCAGCCTCTCTCTCTGCTCCTTTCAGCCTCATATCTAAGCCATCACAAGATTTTCAGCAGCAAACTGTCCTCCTGAAAGATAGCAGGGAAGAGAGTAAGACTAGAGAGGGATGCTCCTACAGTGGTGCAGCAGTATGCTGCATCTTCACAGCCTTTCTGCAACAGAAGACTCATAAAGATGAACATGAATTCCATCTCCCCAGCTTTACACTGCAGCAAAAATGTCCTGAATGCCTGGAAATGGGGTCACTGGCGTACTTGAGATCAAATGTGTTTACTGTCATGCTTGCCTACTCAGTAAAGCATTTTAATAATGCTGTATTTGTTGCCATCTTTAGGACTGGCTAGTTTAGCTATGTAACTACTTAATTAAGGTGAAAAATGCTAGCCTTGTAGCAAAGTGTAAAGCAAATAACAAATATGTTGCTCTTTTTTCCTTAGGATTACATTGAAAGGTTCCAATTCCTAAAAAAATTCAACAGCAGAATACACTCCTTAATTTGTACCAAAATAATTTTAAAATAGCCTTAATTGTAAACACATTGCCTGGTGTAAACAGTATTCTGCATGTGAGCTGGCTAAAAAGAATTATTTGTCATACATGTCAAAATAAGGAACTTTCTAATTTCGTACTTAATTGCTAAGGTATTATAGTATGTTCTCATTGACACAATAATGGGATGTTATATATATAGTCTTAAGTGCAAAATAGTAATATATTTAAAAATGCATCAACTGTTAGTTGATAGATTTGTTTTGGTTTATAAACACTAAAAAATTAAAAAAATCTATGTATAAAGTTAACTGTGCTTCTTTAGAAACTTTATGTGATCATTCACATACAGCTTTAAAGTATTTTTAAAGTTTAGTAGCAATTCAAAATATGCTGTCTCAGTGATTTGCAGTCATATGACTGCTACAATGTGGAATGTTACCCATTGTTTTTAATACTCTGGGTCAGATCTTGCCGTCAATTACATCCAGAGTAATTCCTTAGATCAGATTTATGCTGGTGGAAAGGATATCAAAACTTGGCTTCTACTGGGGGTTAAAAAGAAGTATATCATGCTTCAAAACTTGCATGCAATCAAATCAAGGACCATATTCTCTTGACAGACTGGCTTTTGTCTAGGTGTTTCTTATCTGCACTGCTCAGTGTCTGACACTCATCTTCATTAAGCTTCTGGAAATAAATAAAAAATGGAGAAGAATACACCAGCTTCTTGACTGATGAAATAAGCTTCCTCCTCCCACTAATCAAATCAAATCACAATCAGGGTGGGTTTTGTTGTCAGAAAGTCTGGATTATGTTCAGATACTACTCTCAGCTGATAACAATAACTGATAGTTATTGAGCACCCAGTTATATTTTATTTGTTTTGTTTCTTCTAAATTTACACAATGGGCTTACAAGGGCCAATGCAAAGTTTTTCTTGTGGTGTAATATTCCACAAATGTTAGTTTATATTTATGTATACAGCATTCCTCATTAATGGTAAAACATATTTTTCAAGTATGAATTTCTGCATATAATTCTCTTCTTTAGTATGCAGATACTCTGACTTTTAGCGTGCATCATCACAAGTGATACAACATAGAACCATTTCCTCTTCTTTCTCTGCCACGCATTGTTCATGTTCATTGAAAATAGTGATAAATATTCAACACTGCCATCAAAAACTGTCAGTGTAGTTCCTCTATAAGCAGAGCACTTGAAGGGGGAAATGATGTCCTCAACAGTGCATGCCATGATATGTGCCTTGGACTTTCTGGTCCTGTAGTTTGGATATTTTGACTGAGCCAAGAAAAGTTCTGAACTTGCCTCTTATTCTTACATGGAAATTAAATGTCAAAACCAAAAGAACTACAAAGATTTTTCTCCCGTCCTCTTGCTAACCTTGGTGGTGATGGTTGATTGTCTGCAAAAGGAGGATGAAAACCACAACAGAATGTCCCAGAAATGGGTCATTTTACAGTTCTGCATAAGATCCACACAGCTTTATTACTGAGCAGCAATATCCAAAGAGGAGGAAAATCCTTTGGTTGCCTCGAGCTAGCATGGTAAAAGAAAGGTACGCTTTCCTTCCACATAGGTAAAAGTGCTTGTTAGCTGATGAAGCAGGAACGACACTTAAATTACTGATGGAAAGAAGGTAGAAATCTGAAATGCCTCCTGTCATTTACAGCACATGTAATCAGAAGAATTTCAGTCTCTCTCCTTGTTGTGGTTTAAAGTTCTTCTCGGCACATAGGGAAGTTCACAAAGGTGAAGACATTAAACTCTATCAGTATAGAGAAACACAGGAAAACAGCATAAAGAAACAACACGTAGATGCCTAATTTCCTGTCAAGTTTCCACTTATTTACATGGATTCCAAACACCTGCAAGCAAACAAAGTGTTAGTTAATTAAGCCCTAAAGGAGACTTTTGGAAACAACCATTATAAGCTAAAAATGAGAGTCTTTTGAATTAGAGATCCTGAATGAAGATAAAAACATATTCTCAGTATTTTATAGATCAAAAGGTAAGATATGTTTTCTGATCAAGAAAAGGAATGTAAAAGCCCAAACTAAGAACTCAGACTCTGGTCTGACTCTCAGTTGTCCTAAGATCCTTTTACAAAATATTAAGTGAACCCACTTTAAGACCCCTTCACAAGTTCTTTATGTGACTGAGAAACAGGCCCCTAGGTGCCCAGTTTCAGTCTGTGGTCCATTGTCAGTACATGGGGCATGTTCTAGTCAGGCAGCATTCATTCATTGATTCAGTATGAACTAAAGGAATGCACTGAACTACATGAATGCTTCTCCCTCCAGTGTTTCCCTGCAGATCCTTTATCTCCCAGTAGTACACCAGCACCTAATGTTCATTCTTTCAACAGCTTCAAAAGAGGTGCTTTCTTTGATGTTTTGCTCAGCTCCAGAACTAAGGGGAGTTACAAGTTACAGGTAGCAAAGCAATGAAGTCCTCACAAAGGCATCTATTTTCAGCGGTGTTGAGTGCCTCTGAACTATTATTTGTTTTGCTCAAAACTCTCCACTGTTTGGCTGGGAGGGTCTGTGCGAATCAGGGTATCCAGCAAAACAAATGAGACAGTAACAGATGCTTCAAACTCAGGTGATATGGCTTCTGCTATGAAAAGACTTTTTTCAGAAAAGCTTGAACAACTAGCATAGTAACACATCCGCATATCCTCCCATTTTTTTCCAAAGTGCTGATTACCAATATGCATGCAGCAACATCAGATACAAATATCTACAGAACATCTTTGTTTTTTCACAAGCACTGTGCAGCATGGCAGAACTGGGGATAAGAAAAGAAAAGAACAGGCTCCCACAGCTTATATATCAGATGCATTAGGAAGTTAGTGGCAGAGTGAACAGCCCTGGTCATTCTATCACTTAAGTCATGCACAGGTGATGTGGAGTTTTGTAAGACCTAGTCATGCAATAGTGTGAAATCTCCAGTGATGATCCCCTCCTCTACAGAGCCTCTGCAGTCAATCAGTGAAAGATGTTAGTGTAAGTGGATATTTTTATACCTTTGGGATTTGATTCTTCCCACAGAGGGTTCCCTGGGAGTCAGCAGGATCAGACCTTAAGTATCAGCAAAATTGACTTTTGAAACAGACCTGTTGTTTCAACTTAACAAGTCATGTATTACAAGGGTAAGTGTCTTATGCTGAGCAACATTTAGCATGCCTGTTCAAAGTCCTGAGGTTCACAGCCCTCACAGACTAGTCTTCATTAAGGGTTTTGGCTACAGCACTTGATTAGTCCAGGCTGGTTTTGGAAATCAGAGACAAGGGCAAAGGGTGATGAAGCATACCTGGGTCTTGTCCCAACATAAAGTAGAGACAGGCCTGGGGTATGCAGCTGGATACAGGAGCACAGAAGTATTATTAAATCCCACAATTTCAACACTGCCACTGAAATCAATGGGACCTACATGTAATCAGCATCTCTTGCATCAAATGTCAGATTTCAGACCTTACTGAGGACAGTGGTAGCTCTTCAACTCATGGTATTGCTAGAAGAATGATACTTTACAAGAATCAATGCTTCAGGCATAATAAGTATTTCCATTTTATCCTTCTATAACATGTAAATACCTAATAAATATTTTGCAATTGGAATACTTGGAGACACTCAAATACTTACGGTAAGCGCCACTGATCCTAGCAAAAGTGCAACTGAATAGACCAGTCCTTTGCTGTTTATCTTAACCTGTGGGAATTAGACAAAGAAAAGACCTTTAAAATGCTCAGCATGTAACTTTGCTTTAGAGATCAGAAATCAATTTACTGATTTATGGTCCACCTTCTGTTTTGAATAGTGAGTGACTTACACATTTTAAACTATGCAAATCCATGACAAATTTATCATAATGAAGAACGGGAAGATTAAGGAATCAGAACAAATGTATAAATAATCCCACCTCCATAAAAAAATAATTAGCATTTATAATGGATTTTATGTAAAAAGATCCTCAGGAGAGAGAGATATGCTGTTATTCTCATCTTACAGACAAAAATACTAAGGTACAGGGAAACAGACAGGTGTGCTTGAAGTTGTGTAGTGAGAAAATGACAGAGCCATGAACAGATATCCATGACGCTATTTCTCTGCTATACATTATAATGTACTCCGGTTGACAAACTGGGAATTAATTGCAGCTTGTGGAAGGACAATTGCTTCCTTAACTCCTGGTTCCTTGGCAAAGAAATGACACCTTATTTAGCAACCAATTACATGCTCAGCAAGTTGTTGGGGTTTTTTCCCAATTTTATTTGCATGCTTTCTTTTTAGGATTTTTTTTTAAATAGACAAAAAGAACAAATTAAAGATTTGCCAAGTATACATACAGTTGATCCATAATCAATCGCCATGGTCTGCAAACCCCATGGAACACCAAGGCCCACCAGAATGTCAAAGACATTGCTCCCTACTGTGTTGGATACTGCCATGTCACCGAGGCCTGCAGAGAAGAAAAAAACCTCTTGTGTAAAAACAAAGTATAGGACCATTACTCTGAGTACTAGAGGAAACTAAAGGGGAATGATCTGCCTTGATCCAAGCCCTCATGGATTGGCCAGAGTATCTGAGGTAAGGAGACAATTTCCATAACCTTTGCATGACTTCTGAAAAAAGTGTGCAAAAATTTCTCACTCCAACTACATCTTCCTTGTGTCTTGGAGAGCCTTTACTGGGTGTGTGGTATCCATTCAGCATTCGAGTTCAATGCCAATTACAAAAACAAGTCTTGTTCTAGGTAGTCTGCAGCCACGGGGAACCTGGAGATTATGTACTGGACTTAGTGTGTGGACACGTGGCCACATTCTAACATGAATGATGAAAAGTGATCCTGAAAAGAACCCAATCAGATGGTAGTCAAAGATATTAAGCACTTCTGTGGGGTTTAATCAGCAATGATTTCACTTCAGGAACAATAAAATGCTACAGAAAAGGAAAAAAAGAGTGTACGGTGGTGAAGTCCCTAGGCATTACTTGTTATCTGCTCCTAATGATCATCACTGGCTGGCATCTCATTCTGCACCAGTGTCAATGGATGTGAGGATGGCAGAATTCTTCTCTGCCCCTGCTAGTTTCCCTCAGGCACTGGCCTAACTATTGAATCACTTCCACAAAGTGAATACTGGAAAGGAAGAGTAACTCTGACGTAAATGGGACGTGTCCTGCAAATACTTTGAGAGTACACGGAGTGCAGACAGATGCTACCACACCATAAGTACAGTATCTTCTTCCAGGAAGCTGCTGAGAGAAAGATTATGCTTTGGATCCATATTATCATAGTGTCCATCTCTACTTTTTAGATATTTGCCTGCAATCTGTCAGTAAACATCTTTCTTGAATCCAAGTAGTGCCAAGTCCCTGTATTGTCTTTGAGAGAATGGGGTTGCTTTTTGCCAAGCTAGTGCTTACCTTCACTTTCAGAGGAAAAAATCCCTACGGTAGTTTTGCCTAATACTAAAGAAGAACTAATCTAAAGAAGCAGTCTGTTCATTTAAAAATGTAACATGTTTTCCTTCTGTTCTTGCAAAAACCTGTTCACTTTAATACTACATATGGAAAACTAATTTAGTAGGAAGGTGGTTCCATAAGAATACTGAATACTTTTTTGTTCTGCTTTTTGTGAGATTTTCCTGCACAGAACAAATAATACAACCTGGAAAAAGAAATATTTTAAATATATAATTCTTTTCAATGAAGCGACATTTAACAGCACTACTCCTTTCTCAAACTACAAAGGTGGGGCTTCTGAGTACTTAATTTATCACCTCAGTACCCCAATGATGTGTGCTGGAGATCTCATTATCTGAAAAAAAAAAAAAAAAAAAAAAGACTATGGGAATTGGAATAGTGGACAAGAACATAGTTAGGACCTTTTCTTATTCCACTGCAGTACAGGAGATCACACTGTCAGGTTTAACGTTTTTCAACAACCGGAAGGGATGAGGCTACAGGTATTTCTCAAGTAGAAAAGGAAATGTAAAGAACCTTAGTCAAAACTTAAAGACACATGAGAAAGCCTTTGACAATTTCAACTGGAAAGCTGATGAGGACATAGCTGACATTTATCTAAAACCCTTTCCAGTGCAGCTATGTATATGTCCCAATGGGAAAGAGGTCTGCATTTGGATGAGAAGTATGCCTGGAGTAACATCACTTCTGCCAGATCCTCTTAAACCACTTCACTTCCCCGGGTTCGAGAGGTCTTCTAGAAATCAGTACAAGTTTTACAAAGACAAAGGCTGGTCAGCATATATCCTTTGATGTCATTTTTAATAGCTGATATTCCAGTTTTGTCTACTACTTTTATCTTTTTACCCTGACTGCTACATGCCATGCATGGGATATCTGAGTGTTGAATGACCTTCTAGAATGCTAGGGTGTGCCCAGTCCCAGTAAGCAAAAGATAACAGGACAGGGATTATTTTTTGGTCCACAATAACTAGCAAAGTGTTTTGGCTTTTAAAGAGGCCCTGAAACAGTAAAAATAAAAGAAAAAAAGAATAAAATTGCATTGAGAGTTTGTGTGTATGGAGGAAGCAAATCACAACATGTACGTAAGATTGCAGTTATGCTTCAACAGACACAGTACCTTGTCTTGCTACTATTAAGCTGGCCATGCAGTCTGGGACGCTTGTTCCTGCAGCTAGGAAAGTAATGCCCATGATCACATCTGGTATCCCAAGGGTGTATCCAATAACAGTCACCTGAACAGTGAGGAAAATAGATTAACCTATCACATTTGGAAAGTCTCCTCATTCCAATACAGTTGTGGCATACTCTTAACTTTGACTTTTGGTGTGGACCCTAACAGGATTAGACTCAGGATACTTACCCATTTCTGCAAATTAAATAATTGTGGACTAATCAGCCTAAACCCAACCCTATGAAAAGGAAAAGTACTTTGGGTCATATTATTCAACATTTTATGAGCAAATAAAACACTTAATTTTCTGTACTTCTAACAGGACATACTGATGTTTTAAGGAGGAGCACAGACATAATCCAGCCTGTGGGGTTTTTTTTTTATTCCCAAGGATGGCAAGATTCTCGCTGGTTCTATTCTCAAAAGGACTGCAACCAATTTATATTGTGATATAGGGCCAGAGATATAAAGATCTTATTTTATCCCAACACAAGAAGAAGGAACCTGTTTCTTGCATGACTTCTGATATAATCCCAAAGTGAGCAAGTCTGGTTATATTGTCCCCTGAGAGTTCAGATGCAGCTTTAAAAGAGCTTAGGGAATAGCTGAAGCTTGTAGCAGAGCTGTTGGAAAGAACAGTGAACTGTATTTAGCTGGAACGTCCGAAGAAGGCTGAAAAAGCATCAAGAAAAAAGGCTGAACAGGCAGCTGAAAAGGAAATAGCCTTGTGAGAGTGAGAAGACTGAATCAGAGGCAGGCAGCTGCTTCCTTGCTGAGACTACTAAGGGTGGAAGTCTTTAAGGCTCTGTGTTGTTTTCTTGACATAGTTTGCCAATCTCTTACATGAGGAGAACTGGACCCTTCACCAAAGA
Organism: Gavia stellata; assembly: GCF_030936135.1. Lineage (NCBI taxonomy): Eukaryota > Metazoa > Chordata > Aves > Gaviiformes > Gaviidae > Gavia > Gavia stellata. The sequence goes on from NC_082600.1 coordinate 18,870,948, forward strand.
AAAGGTGTATTTTAGGAACCCACTCACAAACCTTTTTCTCAGGGGCAAGCTGTGACTCAGAAATAGCAGTGGGCATGATTCTCCTGCTGCAAGCGGTAACGGGGTATTAAGGTCTGGCTGCCTCTTAATATAAGCACATCTCTCATTTGTGAAGGGGGTATCTACAAACGGAACCAAGGTACAGAGGATGGCCTTGCAAAGGACATATGGTATGAAATGAATGTGTGGCTTTGGCACCATTACGCCAGGCAGAATGAGTGGCTGGCATACAAATTTCTCCAACACAGTCTATGTTAAGAGAAAAGAGGATTACTTCACAATGCAAAACTTATATAGAAAGTTGCAAAAAGTATATAGAAGACACAACCTTCCATGAGAGGAAACGTAAACATAAATCAGTTCGCAAATGCCTGACACATTTGAGGAAGGTAGAGATGTTCTCAACCCGAAAAAGATTTTGCAGGTAAGAAGCTCATGAACAAAAATTCTTCCATATGCATGACTAGAAGAGTATATATATAAGACTATGAGTGTATATATGTGAGACTATATATATTCCAGTATGAAACCAGCTGAAGGTTTCTTCACTGTATTTTCCTTTAAAGTTAAAATGGGCATATAAGTTCTTCAGCAGCACATCCTAACAATCTTCCAGTTACAGGTATATACAACTTCTTGGTTTTCCATCTTTCAGTGTAGAAAAAGGTAACTTTCTATACTTCAAAAGTATGGGTAATTTCCATCACAGAAACTATTTGAGGAGCTTTCCTATTCATGTCTCTTCTCTGACTGAAAACATAAACCTGAGAAACTGAAAGAGGGTAAGAAAGAAAAAATAGGAACTTATTCAAATCTTCAAGTAATCGTGCTCCTAAATTGACAATTTACAGATCTACACCTGATACACTGCTTCTCACAGATCTAAGGCAAATGAAAACATACCAGCAATCATAATACTCTTCACTAAGAAGGATTTTCTTGCATTATTCCAGGCTACTTGAGGTATTTTACACCCCTTCTGAGTCTTCAAATTTTGCCATCCATCTGCCTCTTCTGCATGTTTCAGTATCAGACCCTGTAGCCAAATTTCTAAAGGTATCTCAGCTGCTGAAAGCTATATGTTTTCCTTTAAACTCCCTTTTACTAGTAGGATGTGGATGTCCACATTCTCTTGAAAATCAAACTGGCACCTTCCTGTACTGTACGGGGCTCTATACAGTAAAGGCCCAATTATTTGTGCAGAAAGGAGCAGCAGAAAGCTAGAATTATAATAATTACAGTATGGGCTGAAAAGACTGCACTACAATCACATGCCTTTCTTTAACAAATACACAAAAGATCTATTATCTATTTTGACATTTTGCTCAGTATGTGGAGCCCTGCTACATGCACTTACCATCCACACCATAAAGTAGGAAAACAAGGCAATCCAGAGAGTGGATAAAATGAATGTCGCCATAAAACACCTCTCCCAGCGTCGTTTGCTGCAGTTTGGAATGGTGCAAAAGAGCAGGAATATCAATGGCCATGTCAAAATCCATTTAATTTTGTTCATTTTTCCATCTGCAGGACAAAGAAAGGGAAGAACCAGTTTAGCTTTTCCCATCACTATCCCAGGCCCAGTTATACCTCTTTGAACACAGCAGATGATACCAGAAGATCCCAGAAGGTTGTTTACAACTGTGCATGTCAGCTCATTTTCCAGTGTACCTTTCATCTATACTTGGTCTTATCACTCTCAGCCAAGTTCTCCATGCACATCCAGAATCTACAGTTAAGCCTGCCAACGTCTATGTAAATCCGTGAAAGAATTACAATGATTTAAAAGCATGGCTGATTTTAAAACCAAAATTAACAGTCAGGTTTGCTGCTCTTTCAAATACCTGTATTACTATTAATCCAAAATTAAAATAAAACAAAACCAAACAACAAAAAAAACCCTCACCTTTTAAAACAGATGGAAATCCTTGTAGCGAAAATAACCTGTACCTTCTGTGCAGCAACAGAAAATACTTTGCCAGAAAACAGAAGCACAGACCCAATCTATGAACATGACAAAATTGTTTCACATGCCTCTCTGTGGTCACTTGGGCAGAACTTTAAACTGGTACTTAGAAGATCTAGACTTGTCAACTCTCTCCAACTGCATATAGCACCACCTTGAGATGATCTCTTATCCTCTATAAAAGGAAACTGAAGATACTGACTTCCCTCGTACAGCTCTCCAAAACCAACTGGTGAGAAATACTAGAGAACTGTCATTACTGAAGACAAGTACACACCTTCTCATTTTTTAAAAATGTAAAGTATTGTAAAAGTGCACATAAATCTCAATACATAAAAGAGAATTACTTCATAATTGGGCCACAAATAAATGGGGCATTTATATTTTTATGTTTCATGAGGTATCCTGCAAGTAGGATAACAAATTTGTTTATCAGGCTAAACCAGAGTATCACAGCCAACAGCATGGTGGGTTTTGTTTGCATTTTCTTTATATTGTTTTAAAATTATGCTAGTAAAGATTTCCATCATTAACTGATAATGATATGTATGGGATCTAATGAACTATGCCATTTTGAATAAAATGGTTGATTGCGTTGAAGAAAATTATCAGATGCATCTTCCAGTGCAGTTATTTAGCTAAATTATAAAGGCCAGGTAATAATCAGTGAAAGCTCCTATCAATTTCACCAGGAATTTTCTTTCAGCAAAGACATTGGGATTTAGGGTTTGTTTAATGGGAGATTTTGTCAGTGATTTTAATTAGATTGAAATCTGTCCTCTGGACCAATGTGCACTAGATGCAATGAAATTAAATATTAAACATTGCATCACACCGATGAGATTCCCCTGAACCAGAGGCACAAACTTAAAAATGCTCCAAATAATAATGGGCGTTTAGTCCATGGGACCAAGCTAGAGCTAGTCTGAAACAGAACTTCCAAAAGCATATAGTGCAGACAGCCTGTATGTCCTAGTCAATAAGCTGCATAGAAAACCCTTTTTTGAGTTTAGACAGACTGGAGTCTGCAACTACACTGTCAGGAGTCAGATCTAAGTTATTGTAGTTAGTTAAATTTGATAGCTTTTCCACTTAAGTCTTCCCTTGAAAAGTGTGGCAGTCAAGCATAGACCACTGCTCCACACAATAGGTACTTCAGAACATGCCTAAGAATTCACATGTGAAAAAAGCATCTCCTTACAATTAGTAGCTGACTGACCTTAAAAAATTGTAACATCCCTGAAAAGCATGAATCTAACTGGCACACAGGATTTTCGTAACTGTATTGTTATGAATTCATATAAATCTCTAAGTTAAGGTAACTTGAAAAATGGGAAAGGTTTTCTCTAGTTTAAGTCTACCTGCAAAATGAGAAAGGCTTCCTGGAGTTTACTATTGATTTCTATTTTTCTGGGTTTTTTTGCTTTTGACAATGGTAAACTTAGAAGAAAAATAAGGCACGTCCAGGCTGGCCTAGGAAGATTATTGCTGCAGATTTTTTTGGTGCTCCACTTCATAATTTTTAAATACCTTTTCTATCTTTTTAAATCTCTCTACCATTTTTCATTTGGAAAAAAAAAACCCCAACAAAACAGTCCCCAATGAAAAGTGATTTTTAAATCACCTGTCCCCTTGGACAAAGATACATTTGCACCCACATATCATTACCAATATTAATTTAAATCTTGAGCTGAAAATGTGTAACAGTAACATACACACCTCGACACTGCGAGCTTTGTAATAACCCAGACAGCAAGTAAATTTCTGCTAGAAAGTGCTGTTGTTCATCAGAGTTGAGACCGATTGGAAAACTTTAATATATGTAAATTAGCCAATCTGAAAGCCTAATTAATTTCTGAGCATATGCAGTATCCAAACCACAACAGAGGAATATAAATTTTTGTCCCAAGTATGGGACTTAACATAGAAACAACTGAAATAGATACAACAAACTAGATCTGTTGTGAATTTTCCATTAGAATTATTTTCCACTGAAAAATGCCTTTGTTGCAAAATAAAAAATTTCAAAGAAAATGGTTTTCAATTTGCTGTTGGGGAAATTAACACAGCAGCTGCCTCTCCACCTTCTTGGAAAATTCTTATTGATTTCAGCTCCGCAACTTTCCCTAGGAATTGTGGAGGCAAGAGACTCTCTGTGTTACTACACTAGAGACAGGCTACGTAGTGTGTAAAAGGGTATCCAAGAAGGCCCAACCTTTGTCAGCCTTCCAAGTGGGCAGTTGGCTTATTAAAACATTTTTATTGCAATTGTCCTGCAACAGAGCTTTGGAAACAATTCTTTTTTTCTGTGGAAAATACCAAAGTTTTACTTCTCATCCTCATCCAAAACAGGCTATTTTCCAAACTACTGACACTTTTCTCTGAAGTTCCATTTTCCAGAACATAAGTTCTGAATTCCAGACCACGAGATCTATCCAAAACAACTCAGATTTCTATTTTCAGCCTGTGCCGTTACCAATCTTTGCATATTTGGATTTATGCCAATAATTTTCTCTTAAAGACACATTTTTGTTATAGTGGGAACTGGTCTGGAAAAAGGAATTTGCTCCAGTATGCAGAAACAAGCTTTACTCTCAGAGTTACTATAGATCTACACAGGATGATATTCAACAAAACCAAAATGTAATTGAGCAGAAGTACTCCCCATATCTTGTTTGACTTGGTTGGATTTTGGCATGATTTATTTTGCATGTTTTAACCTTGCTGCCTACTTTATCAATTTTTTTTTTAAGGGAGAACTGGGATTTATAGACTTCCTCAAGTCCCTCTTTGCCCTTTCAGAATGAAGTGATGAGTTACTAAATCAAATCCTTGCCTACTTCTCTTCCAATTTATCCTGTGTATCCTCCTCCAAGGTACAGCACACTCATTGCTCTTCTGGAGAACCTTTTCCAGTTTAGGTTTCTATAAAGGGAGTCTGGTTCATGAGCTCCAAGAACCCAATGCAAATCAAAGTCCAGTACATGAGGACAACAGTGAGATGTGCCTCAGAAGCACACTTGTGTTCTGAAATAAAATTCTAAGGTAGATGTGCTATTACATAGGCAGAGGCAAGAGGAAGCTCTTCCAAAAAAGCATTTCAGAATACTACAGTTAGGTCCTGCTCTGAACTACCTCTTGGAAAAACTTCTCTCTTGCAACATCAAAGAAGCTATGGAAACTAGCTCTCTTCCCAACTCAGCCACCTAAGTCATGTTTCCAAACTTTGGCAAAAGCACCATAAAGCAGGCCAAAAAGAGAGTCTGAGGAGCAACTACAAAGAGGAATCAAAATTCACAATAAATCTTACTTCAAATGCATTAGGAGGAGGAAGACTGCTGGGTCCACCAGTGATCGAAGTATAAAGGAGCACTGAAAGAAGATAGGGGCATTGGAGAGAAGGCTAAAAGAACTCTCTGCATCAGTGTTTGCAGAGACAGAAACTACAGAGGTTTCTACAACGAACTGTCTTCTGTCTCTAGCTCAACCTTGAGGACATAAAACTCCATAAGGGATATAACAAAGAGCTACAGCATCATGAGTGTTCAAGTGAGGTACATGGGGTTTGCTTTGTTCACTGTGTTTTCCAATAAAGGAAGACATCAAATGAAGCTAGTAGGAGCCAGGTTCAAAGCAAGTAAAAGGAGATGGTTCTTCACACAACCACGAAACTCCTTCCCAAAAGATGTTGTGGGTGTTAAATGTTTGCAAAGATTCAATGAGAATTAGACAGGTTAATGAAGAAGAAATACATTAAGGATTTTTAAATACTCAGACATGACACCCCGTCCAGGAAGTTCCTTGAGCTAAAAATAGCTGAAGGCCAACTTGTCCTGTCTCATTCTTCCCCACACTTTCTCATAAAGTCATGGTTGGAGTCAGAATATTGGGTGAGACAAGCATTTGGTTTGACCAAGTACAAACATTTTTTACGTTTTAGTAGATACTGTTAATTCCTTTTTGCTTCTATCCTACATGTTGTCTTCGTATTTTGGATCCATACAAAAATGGGCAGGATTGCCAATCTGCTTTATTGCCATGACGTTTTAGCTCTGGGAATTATTATTCCTATTTTAGCTAACACCATCACGACTTATATAAAGCATCCATGGTCCAATCCTGTAAGAGAAGGAGTTCTTCATCTCTGTCAAACCAGCAGGAGACAAGAACACTGAGTATTTTAAAGGATCCTGAACATGTGACAGTGAATGGGATTTAAGCATCCATTAAGAGCTGCGCAGAAATGTTTTTCTGAGTCTGGGCTCTAAAAGACTACTGACCTATGCAAGGGCTTTTACACACCATTTTGTTGTCAACATATGCCTGCTCCATTTCATCCTGCTTTATTCTGATCTGTGGACTTTCTTTTAATGTTTAAGACCTGTTTCCAAACAACCGTAGAGTAGTCGAATTGTAAAGCATCAAATGAGCCATTCTCTTGGAAGATAATCATCATGGCCTAAAGATTAGGTCAAGAAGGAAATTCCTGTTTAAAAATGAATGTTTCTTCCCACACAGAAACCAAAGACAAAGGCTAGTTTGTATGATACCATATGTAGTTTCCATAAAAACTATGTGTTGTCTCCTGTTTCAAGATGGGCCTGAACCACACCCTGGGGGTGAATCTCTCTGGATGTTTGACATACGGGATCTAGGCTGGATGCTATAGTTTGAGACTGTTTTCATGTAACAATTTTATTCTCTATTTCTGTATGCTAAAGCCCTACATTTATTGCTGAGCGCTTCTGTTTATAGAGGATAAAAGAGAACAATAAGCAAAACTTACAGATGGCAAATGACTACTGGCAATCACTCAGAGATGATGCAGTGCTTTAACTTTCACTTACAATTATTTCTGTTTCAGAAAAAAATTGTTCTTGCAAAAAGATCTAGAATACGGAATTTGAAGGAGGAAAGTCAAACCCCAAACTAGGCTAAAAAAGGTGGCTACAGAACAGCAGAAAAAAGGGCTTGGGCCATTTCATAGACATTTCTGTTGCAGCTCTTAAAATACTGGAATGAATTTTCTACTTCGCACACCGCAAGGAGTTGACTTGGAAAGTCCTATTGGAAAGTGAAAGCCTATTCTTCATAGAGCTCTTTATAGTACTGAAAGAATACATGAACTTCTGATCTTTAGAAAATGTATGTGCCTTATTCCTGGCCTGAAAATAGATCAAAAGAAAAACAGAGGGTATTGTGGGAAACTGTCTGCAAACTACCTGTTCCCTAAAGCCAGTGTAAAATGTCAGGATATTTTTAGGCTACTGATTGTCCCACAGTACTTAAACAACACAAAGCATGACGCTGGTTCTTTACATTTTTTCCGAAGTTATTAAAGTGGTACTTCTGAAAGCAAAAATAAAAGAATTTGCCCTCAGAATACATGAGTTGAGCAATGAGAATCCAACCAACAGATGATCATCTCCAGACAACAGGAGTATCAAAACCTGAAGATAATGATGAGGATTTTAAACAATCACTTTACCACTTTTACGCAACTCTCTGAGTTCATGCTGAACTTTTACTCTATTCCAGTATGAACTGTATCATCCGTGGTTCCACTTTAGCCGGTTACACCTCAATTATCTTTAAAGACATTCTCAAAAATGCAGAAAAACTGCATTTAAAGAAGGCCAAGAGCATAACTAATAACTCCCTCCTTAGTTCAAAGCATTTTGTCTATTGTGGATGTCACACACTTAGGAAGCTCTACGCCAAAATATGTCTTTTATGCATAAAGAAGTTGTCTGAGTCTTGAACACATCCAAATATGGTCTCCAGGTAATGTTTTCCACATGTTAAGATTTCTGCATTGTCCTGGAATGTAAGAAGAAATGCATGATTGCACTGCCCTAATTAAAACTGGAATCCAAACAGTTAAAAAAATCTTCTTTGCCAACACATACATTGAATCCTACATTTTTAAGATGGTTTGGGGGGACATTTTTGGTTTTTAGAAGTTGTTTATTACTGTTACTGTTATTATTTTTGTTGTTATTAACAAGATGTTCATGTGCACAAGCATATTGCTGACTTGGATCCACTTATTTCACCATAGAATAAAAACAGTTTTTTCAGTATCTCATTGATTATCAGGAGCCCATCTAAGGGGCCTATCTTCAGTGAATCAGTTTGTTTCCACTCTTCACCCCTGATGAATGTCCATAACTGCTGACTGCAAGAAGCTCCTATAAGAGCACACAGTACAGTAACACATGAAAACATACGGTTTTATCCAGTCTTCACACAGTATGCTTCAATGGCTGTTCAGTCACAAACGTCTCTTCTAAAATGATAGCAACTGAAGCAATGGGATCTCTAAGAAATTAGAATCATATACAACATGGAAAAGTCTTCCTTCTTTTTCACTGCATGTGATATTCATTTACGCCAAGTAATATTTGTGTTAATCAGTAACTGTGTGACAGACGCCTACTGACTACATACATGTCTGTAAGCGGTAATCTAATCTCTGCTGTCTAATCTCCAAAGCATTTGGGGGAGAGTCAACCTGCAATGTGCTAAGGCCACCAACACAGGTTGGTTATATATAGCCCTTCACACCAAAGAGTTTCCCAAAAATTTCAAAAGGTATTACTACATACCGCTATTCTAAGAATTCTAAACACTGTCAAAGATATTAAACACTCTTTTTCCCCCCTAAACTTTTCTTCCTCTCCATCCAAGAAGCCTCCCCTACAGTAATTAAATCAAGTTATTATGTATTTATACACCTAGCTGCCTCTGGCCTAGCAATCTCCAGCAGGGCATTATTAACTGTTGACTTCAAAATTACTAGCAGTGCAGTGCTCATCGCATTGGTCTGACACGCTTTTTAATATAAACCTGCCTTACCTGCTTTCCCTTCACCTCTGGCAAACCACCACTTCTATCATTATTGTGCATGATGGCTGGAAAAGTTTCCTAAGATCTGCTTTTAGCCATGTAGCCTCCAGCCCAGTTTTAGTGTCATCAAATCCAGCCTTCAGACAGTCACATCAATCACATTCCTGCTCTCTCTCCACATATGTTGTCTTTTCTTACAACCCAGTGTTTGGTATTTTAATTATCTTCTGTTTCCTTACCATAAACACCTGGAAAGTAAGTCTTACCTGGCAATGAAAAGGGAGATAGATTGTCCTGTTCATTTTCCTCCTCTTGGTTCACCACAGGGATGTTCCCATTTTCAATATTCTCACGTCTCCCATTCTGAAGTGGTTTGCTTGAGCCATTGGCAGACTGGATTAACCGCTGACGCTGCACAGTGTCAAAGACAAAATTGCCATAGTTTGGAAAATATTGACTTTGTTAAATCTGGGTTTTGCTGTCTGTCCAGCCCCAGTCACATGAGCTGTGGTGCTTCTCCACAAAGCCTTCCTTCTAGTCAGCAACAAACAAATCTGTCTGTGGCCTACCTGTCTTCATCAGACCAGTGTTGACCACCCATCTCAAAATTACTGGCAGGAGTCTTTCAAGCCATGATGGAGAAAGTTGTCATATCTGTTCTTCCGCACCATGTTTTAATGAGCGTGGTTATTCTGAAGCACTTCTCACACAACAGTTCTCACTCAAGCCAGAAATCGCACCATAATCTAGTGGTAACACTCAAGGCATTTCCACACTATTAGAGTTGTCTTATGAATGACTCATTACCCAGGATCTCTCCTACTCAGGCCCAACTTTTCTCCCTCCTTCTCATCCCCATTCCTTGAAGTAAATGTAAAGGTCCAACTTATAATTTCAAAAGCAAGACTAACCCCTGTTGCCCTTGTCCAAGTATATACTTTCATGAAGCTCATAATTGCTCTTGCAGACATGTATAAAACTGCTACAGTTCCAATACATAGTACAACAATTACAGAGATAGGTTTTAAACGTCAGTATATATACCCATTAATACACTGGAGAACATGAGCTGTAACAGTGATTTCCTACTTTTATAAAAAAAGAAATATTTTTAGTTTGTTAGACGAGATAATGCAGGTTGGTAAGTGTTCTCCTTTTCATGACAAATTGTTGCAATTCCTAAAAAGTGCTCTGAAATGCCTTGAAAAATAAAGTAACTGCACAACATGCAAAAAAATTGTGAAACTAGTATTAACACATTGTAATTAAAAATAGAGAAAACTCATCTCTGAGTACTTTGCAAAACTTTGGCAATGAAACTACATAAGAACATAGATCCCAAATGCTCTGGTTTAAGAGAATGTTTTTTGCAGATGTTGAACTAGCAAGTATCAGCTCTCTGTGCACATATCTGTTAAGAAAGAATTTTTTTCTGATCAGTAAGTTGCCTTCAAAGCAGAACTTTTACAGAGTCAACTGCTGGTGTGTGCCCTATCTGATCTTCTGCTCTTGACTGTACAGCACCAACCTGACTCCCTAAAAAGTATTTCATTGTTTTACTGTTAAATTGGACTTTTGTTACAAACATATTAATGCTGCTTTCTTTCATTGGAGTATTCACAATGCTGGGTAGACACATGAACTGTGTTATGATGTTCAAATTCTAGGAACTTGCTAAAGCTTGTATTTCCTAAACTACTGAAATTAATTCATTTGCCAGAGTAAAAACCTCTCATATTTGACATTGTAGGGAGCAAAGGATAATATTCTGCCTTCATAGAAGCCAATGTTGGCAGGCCAAAGATTTCACCTTAAGTACTTCATACAAGCTCAGAACAGTGCCACTTGGCCAGTCTTGTCACTTCAGCTGCAGGGTATGAAACAAGCAATGTATGGCAGTGACAATATATCAAGTAAGAGTTAACTGAAACCATCCAGGGCAAATTCCCCTCATAAAATATTTTGGTCCGCTCTTATTTTGAGCTGAGGACTACACTGAAGACTAAAGAGGTAGGCAAATATCTGACGTGATCCTGATGTGCTGCTAATATAAGAGCAGCTCTTACAGATTTTTTGGTTGCCCTGTCCATTATTCTTTATTAGCTTGGCTGCTTATGTAATGTTCAAAACCAATTCTTCTGCTGCAGATAAAATCCAAATGTGCACACACACACACACTGAAACAAACATCTGGCAGGGAGATAAAGGAGTCCCTCCTTGGTGACTGCCCTCACATTGACATGCAGCATCACCAATTGGGAATCCATCTTCAAATCGGCTGTGACATATCTGCTAGAGAAAGACACAGATCTAGCCCTTCCCTAGGAACATGGGAGAATATGAATTCTAGAATCACTATGAGCATGGCTCTTTGGCAGCCCCTCTACCTCATATTAATTTATTGTTTTCTTAATGAACCTACCTCATTAATGATGAGTCGGCTTGCCATCCGCATTCTGGTGCGTGGTCCAAATTTATTTGTAATCATAATCCGTAATCCAGCTTCAGGGAACCGGTATTTGGGGGGACTGGAGCAGATTATCTCATCCACCATCACAACACTGTTTTTGCCGTACTGCTGCATACCCTTCACTAATGATCACAATGGACAGAGTTAGTTGTGGAATTGATCTTACCATGCTTCCTATCACCCAGAGTCATTCTTTTCAGGCTCAAGTGGGGGTAATATTCATCTGAATGCTTGAGTTTACGACTGACTTTCCTGTAATATTTCTGCAGCCTGGTGAATTTGCTCATCAGTTGTGCACTTCATTTAGCCCACATGCTGAAAAGGGGTTTCACTCTGCTAAGGTAGCCACCAACACGCTCTCAAATAAGTGGGAACAGTTTTTACCTAGCCATTCATGCTGTAGTACCAGTTTTCTTTGCTTATGTCCCACTACAGTTTTGTAAGTCTTCTCTAAAAGCACTTGCACTGTGGCAGTGTAGACAGCGCTCCTGAAACCTCTAAAGCTATCCCACTGGACCAAGGTGCTGCACATCCAGAAGCCCCTAATGTTGTGCTCACTCCTTTTGGAAATAGTCACTGTATCTTCACAGAATATTATCAATATCTCTAACATGACAAGATTTGAAATGCTGAAAAACAACAAGTGTATGTTATAAGTAAGTCTTTGTTAATATAAAGGAAATTGTACCAGGGTTAAGAGTTTTGTTCTACCATGTTAAGAGCACAAACAGAGAGACAAAATTATATTGGGAATCAACACAAGTACAGGCAAGGACTTTCAGAGCTCAACAACAAACCAATATTCTCACAAATACTACAGACTACACATAGCAAGCAGAGCAAGGCTCAGCAGACAGGAGACATACCCATGTGGTGTTAGAAAGCAGGGTAGGAAATATGCATATGACTGTAATAAATATTAATTATTACATGTAATAATAGGTACAGGGAAAAAACCCAACAAAATTCTTTGCTGCTTGTTTTCTGCTTTGCTTAGCTTGGCTTTACCCTCCCACTCCCCTTTTGCATTAAGTTACTTACATTAAGAAGAGGAAGAGAATTTAGGACATAGAAGTGAAAGATAATTATTAGTGCATGGTTCCAGTCAGGAAGCAAAGAAAATCTAAGAAAACATTCAACTCAAATGAAGAAATTAAAATGGACCTGTTCTAAACAGACAGAAATCTCTATTGTTATTTTTTTGCGTTGTTACAATGTTGAAATATTTTTGGTTTTCAGGAAGAAGACTGGATCCATGCATGCATGTAAATCACACCATGCAATAAAGGCTTTGCTGTCTCAAGCATCTTCTAACATATTTGAAGTTGAAGAAATATATCCTTCTGTTACCATTCAACAAGAAAAACCTAGCAAGCCTGTAAATCACCAGTAAACAGCTATATCTTTCACGCTTTAGCATTTGAGTGTCTTGCTTTGTTTCACTAAAATGAGTTTTCAGTGAGTACACTGGGGTCATCTGAAGTGTCATAAAGAGATTTTGCTTTCACAAAGAAACATGCCCTACTCAAAGAATACACGCTGCAGTCTTGTCTTGCAGCTTAATATCGCTAATGGAGAATAGAACTAGTAGTAATTTTGCATTTGGTAAACATAAAGGAGCAATTATCCTCTCCCCACCCCGACATCTAAAACAAATTAACCTTGCCGAGTACTGCAGCTGATAATGCAAATAAGGAGCACATCCATTCCAATGACTCTTACAGTTAGTGAGGGAATATATAGCCAGACAAGATTCCTAGGAACCAATCCTCACAGAATAGGCTACCTAGGAACCTGTCCTCACAGAAAAGGACTCAACCACAGTAGCTTAACATTTGCTTTAGTTAGGCAAAGAAAAAGAAATGTTTGACAGCAATCATGGTAAGGCAAAAGGCCAGATATCTTTTTAACAGTCTCATCAGATTAACTGCTCTCAAGTGAGTTTCTCCAGTGAAGTCTCCAAACTGCTTCTTCATCTTATGGTGACGTGAAAGACATGGAAGCACTGCAGTTACTCTGGAACTGTTTCTTAGAGCACTAAAGAGACAGTGACCAAACACACTCAGCTTTAATGAAACAGCATGATAAAAAACTCAGCACTGATGTAGAATACATCACTATAAATATATATATAACTAACTGCAGCTGTTTTGACTTACTGCAGCACATTGCTCTTATATTTTCATAACAGCTCTTCAGTCTCACTCCCTATGCCCATAAACATACATAACTTGGCCCCATGCGGTACAAACAGGCTCCACCTAAAAATCACAAAAGTTGTTTTCACAAATGTGAGACAGAGAAAAGCCTTTTTCACTTCTCGTTTGTGACAGTCCTTAGAAAAAGATCTTCTGGGAATGGCTTTTCCTTTTAACAGACTACCTAAACTACCTGCTCACCACGAAGGGTCATCACCAACAACCCTGTCAAAATCAACAAAAACTTCTTGCTGCCTTTAGTTGAATCCTGATCAGTCCCTCAGAAACCCACTTTTTTCAAGAGTTTCTGGGTTTAGGCAGGAATTGAACCATGCCACCTGGTGGAAATTCATGTCAACATAATAAAAGCCAAGGGCAGCGAGCCACACATTTGTACTTTTAAAATAGGAGCACTATTCACAAAGTACAAATATTTTGCCTTTACCTCTGTGTGTAGAACTTGCCCTTGAAATTTAATTTATCTTACAGCGAAAAAGCTCTCCTTTTTCTCTCTGAAACTTGAGTAATGGAAGCTTTTATATTGTACCATTGGAAGCTCTTGAAAGTAATAAAAATTACAAGCATAAAAGAGAGCTGTGCAGCATGCGAACCTCTCTTTTATCTACACCTTGAGCAACAGACTAACCGTCCTTGGTAGGAAGAAAGTTCCTCACCCAAAGCAACTGGTTTCTTTGGGGAAGTAATCAGACTTTCCTCATGTGGAAAATCAGATTAAGGTTAGACCTACACCTTGGTGAAGCCAAGGGAGGTTTTTCAGTGGATCCTGAAACTTGCTAGCCACTGGCTGGATGTAAGGCAGAGGCCAGCTCTCATTCTCTCCCTGCTACTAGCAGTGCTCCTGTTTCTGAAAGCTGCTGCTGGGAAAAGTGCAGCTCAGCTTGTGAAGCCAGCCAAGTTGTCAACTAACAACGAGTCACTGATAGGTCATGGCATATTTTGACTCAAGAGGAGGGAAATGCAACAGGTAGCCATGTGATGGTTTTCTAGGACAGCTTCTTGACACATAAAGCACCCATGTACAAAGCAGCTAGGCTAACACTGCCATCCTTCTCTCCCACTGCTCACTCCAAACCCTGTCACCTCCTTAATCTCTTCTTTGTGTCCTCTCTCATCCCAGGTAGGTTTGCCTGTGATAATATATACACTCTCACACTTTGAACAATGGTTCCTCTAACACAGCATGTATTTGTGTAATGCGTGCTGCAGAAGGCAAAGGGACTCTGACTGAAACTGCATTCTCAATGCGTCTCTGAAGGAAATTAGAGAAGAAACGGGCTGTGAACAATTGCTAGCGGAGACACCATTCTCATGAGTCCAAGTTTTTATTAGCTTTCTTGCTCCTTTTCCTAAAAGTTTTGCATGTTCTTTTCAAGCATTAGTCTTCACATTTCCTGAAAAGGAAATAGGTAGACAGGCAAGCACTCTGTGCTATCATCCCTTTACCACACAGTAGCTAGAGAGGAGAGCATGCAGGGAGCTGACATCAGAACCCAACAAATGCCTCAGAAGTAAAAACCACTAATATCTGTGTTCTTTCACTGGATCACCCCTTTTCTGTGTCCCCACTTGATTACGTAACAACTGTCTTAGAAGGTATCCTCTGAACCTTGTATGTACGTACCTCCACATCCAAGTGACAGACTTCACTGTATCATAGTCAATGTTCACAAAAATCCATTGTAAAATGAGATCAAAAGATTTCAAAGACATCTTCATTTAATTATGCTATGATGTCCTATGAGAACTAATTTTAAATCTCTATTAAACTATTGTCTAAACACAGTATCTAAGGCCAGAGTATCAATGTGCTGTCATTGCATAAACCTGTTGTAAGTGCCAGTACCTACCTTGAAGAGATCCCAGCCTAAACACTAAAAGCAGAAAAGAGTGGGATTCTCTGAGTCTGCTCTAAATTCCTGTTTGGCACTATTTGTTATTACATGAGGACCTTTCCAAATGCTACCTACACTGCTGCTGAGCTCAGTCTCCTAGAATGGGAGATGTTTGCAAAGAAGAAAGCAAGGAGACTTCACTCGTTAAGAGTAGCCCAAGAGCTCACTAAGTTAATATGGTTTGTGCTTTGAAGGTAGGAATGATTTTGCTCTACAGGAAAAGAGGGAATGGAAGAGAAGAGGGATAAGACAATGATAAAAACAAAAATATCAAAAATATCCACGCGTGTTTGCTTACCTTCAGTACCGGAAGTTGGGTACCATCTTCTTCCCCTTTATGACAAAGACACAGACAGCAAAGAACCTGCATTTCTCAATTTTACATATGTGCTTGACAATGTGTGCAGAGCTATTTAGGCATGTGAAAGCCAGTCTTCTGAGGATCACTGAACTCAACACGTAATCCCTCTTGCCCACTGATCTGCCCATGTCCTTTCCTTCAACACCCACGTCTCAGCTTCTAGTTCCAAACTAATTTTTGAAGTGAAAATTACCTTCTTCCTGGCAAAAAAAAAATATTTCTTTCACAGCGTTGTAGCTCATCACTGAACAGGAGATAAAAAGGGAGCAAAAGTGCCAATGTGCAAAGCAGCTTGTTTTCAGAATATCAAAAAAAAATTTTGATTGGGTTTTTTTCATCTGGCAGTCTGACTGCTGAATTGTCAAGATAAACCAATAAAAATTCCTGCTTATGATTGAATAGTAACACTGTTTTGATCCGCATTAAAGAAATAAAAAGGATATCCTGTGAACTACTCTTTTTCCAAGTCCTGTCTGCTCAGCCTTACCTTTCCATAGTAATGGAATAGATGGGTCATCACAACTAGAGGCATAACATTTATTACCATCTTCCAGCTCATTGTTGACTGTGTCACCATTTCCAACATTCTTGCTTTTAAGGGTGAAGAAATTTTGCATCCTCGCATTGTACCTGAAAGTGCAAAGGAAAGGTCTGAAAAGGTTGGATTGTTGCATTTTCTCATCAAACTTTTAAGCGTCCGAGAACAACTTATGCAGGCAAGCAGTAAAGCCTAGATGCATGCTCTCTGACAACTAATAGGAAGTTAAGAGAAAGGACTACCCAATCAAGTGGCAAGCTGATAGGAAAGCAAGGGCTGGACCTATCTCTCATGAGATACAGCAAACTGCAAAAAGACACTAAAGCAGATTTAGTGAACGCAAAAGACTGGAGCTGCAGATTTTGGAGCCAGGACATTCACTATACAACGGCTTCCTTCCTCCTGCATCAGCTTGCAAATCACCTCACTGTTTCTCTCAATATTGTGTTCCTCATGGCAGGTGCTTGAGCATTTCTGGGACTGCTGACCATACCCTTCTAAAGAAAGAATGCATCTATTTTAGTACTGGGGTGGGATCTAAGAACGCTGTCAATGAACTCTGCTAAGACCTGATGCAGGACAAAAGGGAGGCTGAAGTTCCAAAAAGAGTGATTTGTGAGCGGAGGGCACCAAGGGGTAAGTCTAAGCAACTTGCAGTAGAAGGGTGGACTCACAGACCCTTGCAGTAACAGTCAGACCTCTGACTCTCCTGTCAGAGGCAGTGACACTACAGAAGAAGGATGTCAGTATACAATCTGGTATAAGATGGTCTGAAGATCAATACATGCTTAGCAGTCTGTCTAATGTTCCTTGATCTTGTTCCCCAGAAGTTACAAAATATGTGTAATAGCTGACATATAATAGCTTACAATCCAGAGTACCCAGTGGACTTTTTCATATATCTTTGTATAAATGACATTTTCTCTCAACTTTTTCTGAAAGCTACTTTACCTCAGTGCACTATGAAAAGGATGCCTGAAAATATTTGCTGTTGACTGAGCACAAATCTAGAGGGAAAGTGATTAAGTATGAAAAAGCAAGGGATCTTACACAGAAACATGACTGGCTGTATTGTCCTCAGCAGGAAGGCCAAGGACAAAATCACACCAAAAGAATGATGGTTGATTAACACCTAAAGGGCATACAGAGGAGAAAAGCACTTACTTCATGATAAGTATGTAGAATGAATACATAATGATGAGTATAAGGCTTTCCCACCTTAAAGAGACAAAAAAAAAGTGTTAAAAGGCCATTCAAACAACTGTATGCTTTACAAGTTTTATGTAGGAGTGTGCATTAAACATCTAGCACAAGTCACATTTGTGCATTCACATCATTAGGATTAGACAGTGTCTCAGCAGAATGGGGGGAAGCAGACTCTCAGGTTCCAATAAACATGCAAATAAAATGTAATGCATATACTTCAGAAATGTGCAATGCAGACTGAAACCATAGCTACCCTCTGAGGATCATAATGCCAAGGCCTTTTGTCATTTCAGTGCTGAAGCACAGGCCAGGCACTCTGAGAGGACTCTTTTAGAAGATACTTATGATCTTCCACTAGGATACCACCTTGGGCTGTTCTTTGGGACACCTAATACCCCCATAAATGTTAACAGCCAGAATCTGAGCAGCAGAACTTTGGTTACTCTCTCTGTACATGTGAGTCTTCAGGCCTTACATATAGCCTATGTACTTCGCTAATGTTTCCAAGTTCTTTCTTTTAGTTTTCCTTGATCATCATAAAAAATATAACCAAAGAAAATACATAGGATTTCCTAGGTGTCAAATCCAGCTCATACTCCCAGCGTACATGAATGAAAGCTAATTATACTGCAACTCTATTTACTGGTCAGTCTCATGGCAAATACGGGACTGTAGGGAATAATTTACACAACTTACCATTCTATTTTCTCATCATATATGAACTAGAAGAAGGAAAAAAAAAAAAGGAAACACATAAATTGACCGTTGCTCTGATCTATCTTGAAAACCAGTCAAATTTATTTAATAAATATCAGTCATACCTAGACAGAAGCTACTTGAGTTTTGAACCCTTTCTAAGCAGAACTTTCACTGTATGGATTGTGCCCCTCACAAAGCACAAACCTTGTGAACAAGGCTTGGACATCTCTCAGTGATTGTTATAAATACTATTTAGTAAAACAGTGTGAGCATGTGAAAGACAGACAGATATGGACACATGCACCTACATGCTGTGCTGTGTAAATGACAGCTAAGTCATGTATTCTCAAGAGACCTAGCTCTGTGTCCTTTTAACAGCTAGACTAGTTTTAGGAGAAAAGGCAGCCATTTTACTTCTGCTCTTAGGCCAAGTGGTTATACACATTTTACTTCACCCTACATAACTCCTGGAACTGAATGGGTAGCTAGTGATTCATATTTATTACAAAACAAGCTAAATGGATTCTTCCGCTCCTTGCCACTGGACACAGGAAATGTGTATATTCAGGAACAACTACACTGCTGTAGATGAACAAAGTGGTATCTCACCTGTGTTCTATTTAGAAAAATTTGCCCAGGATCTGTGAAATAAAATTACTGTGCAGAAGCAAGAAACAGCCACCTTCCCTATTTAAAATAGAGGTGCAGCTCAAAATTTTTCACCTCCACAACAAGCAAGTCAGAAGAGAGTACTAATTGCACTGTGTAACAGTAGCCTGCTAGCCTACAGAACTTTACAGACTGTAAGTACAAAATGAATGGAGATCGATGGACATGATGGACACATAATCTGTAGGGCTGTATGAAGTTTTCCTATTTGGACCATATAGTGGAGCTTCCAGATGTCACTAGAACTAGCTAGGAAAATAGTTGTTTACCAGTGTATATCAATGGTTAGCAGGCTGGTCCTCCAAAAATTCAAGCAATGAAACACGTTAATTGGTAAGAGAACTACTTACAACAATAAGCACTATCACAGATATCGTGTAGTATACAGAGTCCCGGTACACAGCCCACTGGGTGAGACAAACCACCTGAAAAACATCACACCTTCAGCCAACAAAAATAAGCAGTTTTAAAGACAAAACAAAGGCCTCTATCTTGCAATGACTTAGGTGTGTGAGCAGAATTATTATTAGCAATGACTCTGGAACCAAACGCAATTTTATGCTAACAGGAAGATATATCAGTCTGTTAGACAATGGATCAATAACAACCACGAGTAATAAAAATAATATTGAAAATTCCATTAATAAAATAAATTTCTTACTAATGGTATTTTAATTGGTCATAATTTCAATTGTAAAGTACAATTCACTGTACTGCAGCAACTCAATGGTTCCCACTTTGTTATATTTGTGGATATATTGGACTTCACACCTGAAAAAACATGATACACAGTCTAACCATCTACTGAGAAGACAGAGCAAATCTCATGCTTGTATCCTAGATTCTTTGATCACCGTCAGCACCAGGAAGGATTAGCAGATGCCACTGATCAGTTGACTGTGAACACAGTACTGTATGAAGAGGAAGCAGTTTCCTCTGTGTGCTACATGTTCAGAGTGCTGAAACTACAGCTGAACTTTTTGGAAACATTTGCTATTTGTAAAGCATTTGTAAAGTCTTTCCAACACTTGACATTTTTCACAATGCCAGCACATTTTTGATTTTGACTAATACTCCTTTTTTTTTAATATTTGCTCATGAAACCCCTAGAATGTGTAACTCCATAAAGATAAGTATCTTACTAACCTGTCCTGCAAATATTCCACAGACACCGACAATGCAGAGGATGTTGAAAACTGCTGAACCAACAATGGTCCCTACTCCTACATCTCCGTGAGTGATAAACACACCTGCAGAGGGAGCAAAACATGCATTATTACCCTTGTCATTTCATTTTAGGTCACAGGCAATTATTTAGAACATGTACTACCTGAGAACAAGAGACTGCTTGAAAATTTAACCAAAACATGTTTCATAATAAATACTTACTTCTCTGTGGAATATTTTGTACTTTTAGTCTAGCTAGCAGTTTCCCATTTTTGACTTTACATCTCTGCATATATATTCTTATTAAAAGTAAATTATTTCTTAGCTAGTTAGTTCAACAATAAGTCCCGTATTTCACAGCTTGGTTGTTAGCGATGCAGTAATCCATTCAAATGAGTATAAAATATCTCCAGTCACATCAGGAGCATGGAATTTATTTCAAACAATATAGTAAAGCACAGAAACCTTTCTGCCAGGTATTTAATATTTAGTGTGTTCTTCCTTGCAATATCTCATGGGAGTAAGAGATTCTTCCCTCAAAAAACTGGTAGCCACTTTGGGTGCAGTAATGTGTGCCTTCTGACTTGAACAGACAACCAGGATTCAGACTTAACCTGTCCTAGTACCGACTTTCAGATTTGCCTTAGTACTGAACCCGCCTATGCCTCAGATATCTGTCTGTAACATAATTGTATCAGAATGACAGAAATTAATGGCTGGAGTGGACCTCCAGGGATTATCTAATGCAATCTTCAGCACTGAGACAGAACCAAAGATAACGTGAATGCACTACAGAGCTCTATCTACTTGTACTTTAATTTTTTTGCTAAAGAGAGCCTTAAAGGCTTACACTCGCTGCTTTTTAAATAAGTTGGACATGAGGTTATAGGGCATTCCTTTAGACTGTATTTCCCTAAAGTTTGTAAAAATATCAGTTGGGATAGTAACAGAAAGTCTGGTAAGGCTTGACTAAAGACAGATTTATCAAATATAAGCCACCGTGCTGCTAGAAAGCTATGACCTAGTTGCCATTACTGAAACTTGGTGGGACAAATCCCATGACTGGAGTGCAGCTGTCGATGGCTACAGGCTGTTCAGAAGGGACAGGTGAGTAAAGAGGGGTGGAGAGGTTGCCCTCTACATCAAGAAATGGACAAACTGTGAAGAGCTGTCTCTGAAGAATACTCCTGAGCAGGTTGAAAGCTTATGGGTAAGAATTAGAGTCTGAGGCAACAAAGGGAAACTTGTGGTTAGTGTCTACTACAGACCGCCCAATCACGGGGAGCCTATTGATGAAGCCTTCTTACTCCAGCTACAGGAGGCATTGCGCTCACAGGCTCTCGTCCTGCTGGGGGACTTCAACTACCCAACATCTGCTGTAAAAATAGCATGGTGAGCTGTAGGCAATCCAGGAGACTCCTGGAGTGCACTGAGGATAACTTCTTAAGCCAGGTAATAGACAGCCCTACCAGAGGGAATGCAATACTGGACCTGTTGGTCACCAACACAAGTAAGCTAATCGGTGACATCAAGACTGAAGGCAGCTTGGGCTGCAGTGATCATGACCTGGTAGAGCTGGCAGTCCTGAGGGATATGGGTCAGGTGAAGAGTAAAGTCAGGACCCTGAATTTTAGGAAAGCAAAATTCCATCTGTTCAAGTAGTTAGTCAGTAAGACCTCCTGGAAAACTGTCCTCAGGGACAAGGGAGCAAAACGGAGCTGGCAGATCTTTAAGGATGCTTTCCATAAAGCACAAAAGCTCTTGATCCCCGGGTGTAAGAAATCAGGAAAGGAAGGCAAGAGACCGGCATGGATGAGTCGAGACCTGTTGGTCAAACTAAAGGGCAAGAAGGAAACGCACAGGCAGTGGAAGCAGGGACAGGTATCCTGGGAATAGTACAGGGATGCTGCCCAGTTGTGTAGGGATGGGGTCAGGAAGGCCAAGGCAAGGCTGGAGCTGAACTCAGCAAGGGAGCGCAAAGAGTAGTAAGAAGGGCTGCTACAGGTATGTCAGCCAGAAAAGGAAGGTCAAAGAAAGTGTACCCCCCTGATGAGCAAGACTGGCAAACTGATAACAAACTGGTAACAATGGATGAGGAGAAGGCTGAGGTACTAAATAAGTTTTTTGCCTCTGTCTCCATTGGCAACCTCTCTTCCCACACCTCTTGAGTGGATGGACCTCAAGGCAGGGACTGGGGGAGCAAAGTCCTTCCCACTGTAAGAGAAGATCAGATTTGTGACCACCTGAGGAACCTGAACATATATAACTCTATGGGACCTGACGAGATGCATCCCAGAGTCCTGAGGGAACTGGCTGATGTAGTTGCCAAGCCACTCTCCATGATATCTGAAAAGTCATGGCAGTCAGGTGAAGTCCCTGGTGACTGGAAAATGTAAAACATTGCACCCATTTTTAAAAAGGGTAGAAAGGAGGACCCTGGGAACTACCAACCTGTCAGTCTCACCTCCGTGCCTAGGAAGATCATGGAACAGATCCTCCTAGAAGCTATGCTAAGGCACATGGAGGACAGGGAGGTGATTCAACACTGCCAGCATGGCTTCACCAATAGCAAGTCTTGCCTGACCAACCTAGTGGCCTTCTATGATGGAATGACCACATCAGTGGACAAAGGAAGAGCGACAGATGTCATCTATCTGGACTTATGCAAGGCTTTTGACACAGTCTCCCACAACACCCTTCTCTCTACATTGGAGAGATATGGATTTGATGTGTGGCCTGTTCGGTGGATGAGGAATTGGTTGGATGGACGCATCCAGAGGGTAGAGGTCAACGGCTCAATGTCCAGAAGGAGAACGAGTGGTGTCCCTCAGGGGTCCATACTGGGACAAGTACTGTTTAATTTCTTCATCGTAGACAGTGGGGTTAACTGCACCCTCAGCAAGTTTGCAGGCAACACCAAGCTGAGTGGTGAAGTTGACACACCTGAGGGATGAGATGCCATTCAGAGGGACCTGGACAAATTCGAGAAGTGGGCCCATGTGAATCTCATGAGGTTCAACAAGGCCAAGTGCAAGGTCCTGCACCTAGGTCGGGGCAATCCCCAGTATCAATACAGGCTGGGGGATTGAAAGCAGCCCTGCCAAGAAGGACTTGGCGGTACTGGTGGATGAGAAGCTGGACGTGAGCTGGCAATGTGTGCTCACAGCCCAGAAGGCCAACCATATCTTGGGCTGCATCAAAAGAAGTGTGACCAGCAGGTTGAGGGAGGTGATTCTCCCCCTCTACTCTGCCCTGCTGAGACCCTACCTGGAGTACTGCGTCCAGTTCTGGAGTCCTCAGCACAGGAAAGACATGGACCTGTTGGAGCAGGTCCAGAGGAGGGCCACAAAAATGATCAGAGGGTTGGAACACCTCTCCTGTGAGGAAAGGCTGAGGGAGTTGGGGTTGTTCAGCCTGGAGAAAAGAAGGCTCCAGGGAGAACTTATTGCGGCCTTTCAATACCTAATGGGGACTTAAGAAAGATGTGGACAAACTTTTTAGTAGGGCCTGTAGCGATAGGACAAGGGTGATGGTTTTAAACTAAAAGAGGGTAGATTTAGACTAGATATAAGGAAGAAATTTTTTACGATGAGGGTGGTGGAACACTGGAACAGGTTGTCCAGAGAGGTGGTAGATGCCCCATCCCTGGAAACATTCAAGGTCAGGTTGGACAGGGCTCTGAGAAACCTGATCTAGTTGATGATGTCCCTGCTCATTGCAGGGGGGTTGGACTAGATGACCTTTAAAGGTCCCTTCCAACTCAAACTATTCTATGATTCTATGAAATTTGCTGCTTTCCCTCTTCTCTATCAGCGTAATCCTGCAAGCTTCATTCTTTTAATAGGTACTGCTTTTGTCGTTTAGACCTTCTCTCTATACCAATAATCTTTAATATTTCAGAGATTACTTCAGATAATTCTGTAAGTAATGTACACCATGTCCTTCTGCCTTTAACAGATCTGACTTATCTATACATTAATTTGTTCTTTTCCCATGTTCCCTGTTCTCCTACTTCCTTGCTAAAATTAATTCACTTTATTTGTGAAGGAAGAAGCCAAAAAGGCATCAAATATTTCAAATTCTCTCTCAGGGGACTACAATAAATCTCTTCTTTTACTCCCTATGTTCAGAATCAGCCATTCCTCTCTGTGTTTTGAGAGGAGATTCACAGTTTCATGAGGTATTTTGAGTAGTTAATTATACCATGAACCACAGACTAGCTGACAGCTGCAATTGCTGATTATAAATTGACAGAAGAACGGTAGCACTTTTGGATACCTCTGCTTGATCTGCTGCCGATTTTTTCACAGCAGATCTCATAAAAGCTAGTGTGTGGGCTCCATACCTATAACAGATGCAAACAGTTCTGGAGTGGAGCTCCCTGCTGCCATGAATGTGGCTCCAGCAACATCTTCACTCAAATGTAGTTTCTGGAAGAAAAGCATTAGTAGTTTCAGCACTGCTACTGTATTTACATTGCACAGTTCTACAGTTGCAAAGATAGAAGCTCTTAACTTTCTGGCCACAGTGCTGTTAAAGGATGAACAGTCACTATGACACAAAATTAGATACTGCCTTTTGAGAAGGCAAATATACTTTGGGCAAGTAAAATGTTTACACCCTAACTCAGTGAAGTGTCAGATAAAATTACGTACTTATATATCACTGAATAGCCAATTGTGACTTACATGTAGCTGATTAGAGAAAAGCATCTCTGCAGATTCAAAAAGATTGTAAATATCTCAAATTGTTTTCATTAATTTACTTTTGGAACTCTAAACAAAATCATTCAAGAATCAAGGTCAACTCTTGGGCGTTCTAAAATTTGAAAATAAAAATCTGTAAGAGAAAAATATAACCTCTGTGAATAAATCTTACAAACAGCAGGCCTGATTCTGGCTTCACTTTACAACTGTGTTAATCAAAAGTGAGTCCGCTGACACAGACAAAATTAGTCCAATTAGACACAGAGAGGCCTGTGTACTGTAGACAGATCTATTTTTATGACAGTGTCTCTTAAGCTCTAATAGGATATAGATAACTTAAGAGTTCTCAGACCAGCAGAAACATGTGTAGCTCCGCAAGTGTGCTGCATCAATTTAATACTGTCTGAAGATCTTTCTCTTGAACTGTAAAGAAGGTTTTATGGTGTAGCTTTTTCCTTTTTGAGAGTCTCTAGACTAATCTTTAGTACCTTATTTTTCTTCCAAGGATAGAAAAGTGATTACTGACAAAAGGACCAGTACAGAAATCCTGCATTCTTCAGGCAGTATGCAACATTTTGAGCTCATGAAAATGGCATCCTACAGAACTTGGCAAAACATAAACACAAGCCCTTACTGTACCATTTGGTCTATTACCAGTCATACTGTTGCAGGAGCTCAAATGTAAGTGTGCTATCTGAATTCTTCTTAGCTGTTTTAATGTTCAGCAGAACATGAGACAAGAAGCAAAGATTTTATGAAGGATCAGTGACAACTTAATTGGTACAACCCAACTGGTACAACTTAAATATGGTGTATAAGGTGCATGCTGAAGACCGAACATCTGAAAAGGGAAAGAAAAGATCCCTATAGAGTATTTTACTATTACTGGCCGCCTCCCTTATTCTTCTGTCTGTTCTATTAAGTAACACTAACAGGAATTTAGTTCATATATCCATAGAAAAATACACTCTTTAACTAGCTACAGGAGTTTTTCAGAAAATGGTCACACACATTTTTGTTAAAAAGCAAAGGAGATGAGATTATAATTTTTTCCTCAAAAAGGAATTAAAATCTGGTTTTGTATTTTGTATTCATTTTGTAGTAGTTCACCAAAGCCTTACCTAATACCTTTACATGCCAAGTATAAGTTCTACCCTGTCTCAATCATGTCACTTAATTAGAATCCTACATGTAATTTTGCAAAGTCTTCTCAAGAATTATGTAAAGGAATTACATTTATTTACTAATTTTTTGCATATAAAATATGTATTCCCATTCCATATCAAAACAAGGTACGTACTTTTCTCATGCATTCTCCTTTTTCTCACTTTTCTCTACTTTATGCTAGGACTGCATACACTTGCTTTCTCTTTGCTGATACAGTGGTAGATGTGCAATAAAATCTGCATAGCCAACACATTAATTTGTCTATGTATGATTTCTTTTCACAAGTGACTTTTAAAACTAGGAGTACAATAATAAACCCAACTCATCCATATGTCATATCCATCCTAGCTACACGCTTCAGATATTTAAGAGTGGGTTTTGCCATCTGATCTCATTAAATCCTTCATTTTTTCTTCTTGAGTGTGGCCAAGGGGACCAATGTGCCCAGATCACAGGTTCATTTTTTGATGGAAAGCTTGAAAAGACCAAAACACTAACAGGAATGAACTCCAAACAACGATGGCACAAAATGTTTGAGATATATATAATATTCTTTATATAAATTGCGAGAAGAGGAATAAAGTTCTTTAACATACCTCACAAATTTTCTCTAAGGATGGAACAAAGAAGTCATCACATACTATAGCCAAAGCATAGAACATATAAAGAGCCTGTAAAGAAAATAAATTCAGGAAATACTTCAGATTTTTCCTGCACATGAAAAGAGGAAAGAAGGCAATGCTTTATTTATTCAGACTAGCAGAAATATATAGCTTCATTTTTTATTCCATTCCAAATAAAAATCCCTCTGCTGATCAATTTATGGCATAAAACCAGATTCTTGGATTTAAGATTAAGTTTAGAACAAGAATCTTTGCCAGACCCTAGAATATGAAAGGTACCACAGTTTGACAGAATAGGGTGCCACAACAGACTTCATATAAAGAAAAGTAACGGGTAAGGCTCACAAAGTTATGTAGTCATCATCTATATTTTCAATTAATTATTGGAGCAAGTAATTAAAAAGAAAGTAACACCATATTGACTAACAATACTCAAGAAATAATCACACCTGGAAATAAGCGGACCCTGACCATAGTTCACTGCACCACACCTCCCAGGAATGATCCTGGTTCCCTGCATACATGTGATTCTCCCACTGTCTTATGTGGCTTTATGTGCTGTGCTCATGCAGTGGGCCTACTCCTGCTGTTGTCCATCAAACACAACTCCTTTTTACTTTACTTTCCCTGAGCTGGGAATGGAAAAACTGGAATCCACAGGCCTTACTTGTTTTGTTTTTTCTACAATAAAATATAAAATGTCACATGACATTTTCTATATTTCTTCAGGGTTGGTTTTTTTTAATTACAATTGCATCTTTTGCATAGAGGCACAATAGGAAAGAAAGAGAATCAAGAATCTTCCACATCATGCTTGATGTCATCAACAAAGGAATCCCAAACCCTGCTTATAGAAGATGAAATACAAATACAAGTCTGTGATCCATTCGGCCTGGATTTTATCTCCAAAGGATGAATGCATAGGCACTGCAAATTCAGACTTGCATCATTTTCTTAAATAAATCATAGAATCATTTAGGCTGGAAAAGACCCTTAAGATCATTGAGTCAAACCATTAGCGTAACACTACCAAGTCCAGCACTAAACCGTGTCCCTAAGATGTTACCTTTTGAGCATTTGTACCCATATAGACATATTAGAAATACTGAAATCGAAGTATTGGAAACATGTTGATATATACAGAGCTCTATTTAGTAAGGCCACTATGATGATTAACATCTTACAAGACAAATAAAAGGAAAACAAAAATGAAGCACAGTAGAGGAAAACTTACAGCAACGATATGAAGCAGAACTCCTCCTTGCTGCCGTTCTTTATTTGTAAATATATCTTCAGGAAATTCAGTAATGGCTGAAAGAGAAATACACATTTTTTAAAAAAAAATTACAGCATCTATAAAGGGAAGACTGAAAAATAAGGATGCATCTGTAGAAATATATGACCAAACATGAGTGTATCTTCCAATTTATTACATTGTAGCTTGCCACCTCAGAATCTCTTTTCTGCTCTGTAGAAAAAAACCAAGAACTGATACTTAGGTGTTATTAATTATCATCATTCCAGTGACTTAAACCAGCCTCCACTGTACTAAGAGTTTCACATTCTTAATGCCTTATTTTTACTATCATCTCCTCTATGTCTCCTCTAAATATACTTCCAAAGTGATAGGCACAGGCACAAAAATTCATCCTGAAATAATATTCCTGGCTTTAAGAGTCCCTTGCCTGAAAAATTATGCAATGGTTGTAACCTTCCATCAGGTTCTTAACTACAAACTTTCATAGGGCTCCACAGTCTTGCAGATCTTTTCACAAACATTAAAGTGATTCCAAGTCCTTTCTCCAGAAAGTCTACTATCTAAATCTGGCGAAGGAAGGAATGAAACAGAAACAGTAGGGGGACGCAAGTCGCTGGAGCAAGTAGTTAAAGCACAAGTCTTATGAGGAGCGGCTGAGGGAGCTGGGGTTGTTCAGTCTGGAGAAGAGGAGGCTGGGGGGAGACCTTATCGCTCTCTACAACTACCTGAAAGGAGGTTGCAGAGAGGTGGGTGCTGGTCTCTTCTCCCAAGTGACAAGTGATAGGACGAGAGGAAATGGCCTCAAGTTGCATCAGGGGAGGTTTAGATTGGATATTAGGAAAAACATCTTCACTGAAAGGGTTGTCAGACATTGGAACAGGCTGCCCAGGGAGGTGGTTGAGTCACCATCCCTGGAGATATTTAAAAGACGTGTGGATGAGGCGCTTAGGGACATGGTTTAGTGGTGGACTTAGCAGTGTTAGGCTAATGGTTGGACTTGATGATCTTAAAGGTCTTTTCCAACCTGAATGATCCTATGATTCTATGACGATAGGAATGTGCTAAGACATGAGTTTGGGATTATTTCTGGGTGACAGTGAAGTTGTGTGGAGCTCCGTTAAAGGATCTATGTTCCACACAAAGGCAATAGAGTGAAAAAAGTTTCCAGATAGTGAAGACAAAGACAGCAACTAAATCAAAGGCCTGAAGAAATAGATGAGATAAAAAACATCCAGATTGACAGGACAGGCAGGGACAGAGATCTACAGTGCCTCAGACAGTAGTCTGGGGAGTTTAAGGGTGAAAATTATTTCAGCCACTGGAATCCAAATGCAATGAAGTCATTAAATTATTATTCAGAAAGAGTTGTTTCTTTCCGCAAGGAGTTGTAGATGTACATTGACAAGATAAGCTCCAGAAGGTTCTTATGAACTTACCATAATATACTGAAACTTGGGGAAGGAAACAGAGGGAATATATGATCATCTTCCCCATATTCAAGTCTGCCAGTTTAAAGAAATGCTTAAGAGCACAATAGATGATACTTATGCGGTTCCATTTTCAATTTCAATGCCATATTTTCTCAATTTCTTGATATAATTCTGCAAACAATAACCATGAACATAGAAACCAAGAATTTGAGGTATGGTTGATGTTTTTAGCTACTAAACTTCAAACACTCTAAACCAGCCTGTTTTTTTTCAGGAAATGTTGCACTGCAACTCTTTGAAGATTACACTTTTCAGAGTATCTTAAATTTGAGTTACCTGTAATCACTAAAACCACTTGAAAATCTTTGCTGCAGTGAGAGGATAATCTAGTTTCAAAGACCTGAATGACTTCTCATCTCCTCAATCTTTAAGTTTTATATAAATACAAAAATGCCTCTTCTCATCTGTACTACACACACCTATGTATGTTGCATATGTCTAGCTTGACAAAGACTTGACAGTGTCGCCATGCAAAGTTGAATATCCTATTGCTCTCTTTTTTCCTTAGTGCCCACTACCATAAACGTATTATTTTTCAAATAATACACTAGCAGCAGGCAGTGTTTAAAACTAATTTAAACTATGTTTAAAATACATAAATCATACCTTCCTTCCGAAAGTCAAAGTTACCATTTTATGAAATCTCTCTAAATCCTCCAATCTAATATTTGAAAGCCACTATAGTTTTGTTTAAAAGTACTAATGATCTATAAAATATTTCGCATAAAATAAAAGTTCATCAACAATGACTGACTGCAATTCCTTTACTGATTTTCATTAGGCTTTTCAATAAGTCCTGTTCTTACTGTTGTATTCTGACTGGAACCGATATCAGCACTTGAGAAGTTGAATAGAGCTTTCCCAAGATATAGGTGCATCTTTTCTTTTAAATGTCAGACAACAAAAACAATATAAATCTATACTAAATTTTGCTTAGGTACTTCTGAATGTGATTTCCTACTTCTAAGTAAATGTTCTATTCCTGGTCCTCCCTCTGTAATCACCAGGAAAAATGAAAGCAATAGTGGATATAAACATACAAACACATCAGCACAATAGCACAACAGTACCCAATCACTCATTGAATTATGGAATACCATTCAAGGGTATGCAGGATACTTCAGTACATAAAGATCATCAGCACACCAGTGTTTAGCAGGACTAGCTTCAAGAAAGTGGGTCTGGGTTGCTACAGAACTCCACAGTCTTAAGGGCTGCGATTTGCACTATAAAGAGATTTGTGACCTTACGAAACAGTCTGAGGAAACAGCATTGTTATACAAATGCAAACCACACCATAAACAAAAGACATTTGCCTATTGAGCCAAACAAATTCAAGTACTTCTAATAAAAATATGTAATAAACCATCTTCCTTTCTGTTTGGTTTTCATCACTGTTACCCTCAAACAAGGAAAAGGATAGTGGAAATATACCTAAATGGGGAGAAAACTGGTTGCATTGTAGTTTTGAGACACTGTGTATTCAGAGTTGACATTCTTACTCTTTTACTGGAAGACAGTGCAGGATAATCCACAAACTATTGGTCAAGATGCAGCAATCTGCAATGCTTTTATCTACAGTTTAAGATGTCAGCAGAACCTTATATGCATGTAACAGCCAAGCAGGTTCCCCGTAGTAATATACTGCTATATATAGCAATATGTAATATAGTAAAATACAGTAATATCATTCCCCCCATGTAGCAATCAGGGAGGAATACCATTCTGGAATAATATTGGAATACCATCAAATTTAAGAACTTCCTGTCAGCTACACTAGCTGCCAAAAGCAAAATTTCTCAGAGGAGTTATTCCCTACCACATGAAGTAAAGTATGGCAAAAAATTAATCAGCACCCAAAGCATGTGGTTTTAAATAACCCATTAACAATTAATATTAACTAAAATTATTAGTAACTAAAAAAGCATTAAGGAGACTTCTCCTTTGGGAGAAAAGACCCAGAGCTACAGCTGCTGGCATCTTACACAATATGGTTGTTCTTGCATCACTGGCTAAAATACTATGCCCACATGGATGTATTCAGGACATGTATGCACATCACCCATTTGTCCTCTGTCTCCTCCATTCAAGTTGTGGCTGTGAGAATACACATATTCCAGCAACGCACTAGGACAGCAGAGACCAGAGCCCTGGCCTGAGACTCTGGCAATGATAATGTGACTCTACACATGGAGTACATCCTTTCACATAATCTGATGCAAAGTTTGCAGCTCCCACCACAGGTACTTGTGCCAGGAGCACCATCCCCCCGTTACTGCCACCGTAGAGCAGAAGGAATATGTCCCTGTCCCATAACTTGGCAAAACAAATGACTGTAAAATATTTCACAGTATAACATTAAAAATGGTTAAGTCAGTATAAACTGAAGTTTAAAGAAGCATGAATAAAAATCACTATCTTTCTAATCTTTCTAATGCGACTTTACTTATTTGAATTTAATACTAAATAGGAAATCAGAAGATGGCAAAGGTAAGAGCCAGAAGATAGAAATGAGCTCAGGCATCTGATCACCAAGCAAAAGCAAACCAGCTTCACTACAAACCATCTTGCTTCATGTATAGTCTGGTGGTGTATTATTTGTAATAAATAACTACTTTTAATAAATATCTGTTTGCCTCATAGAGGTAATTTTAAATGAATTAACATGAAGATAGCTTTTCTTAAAGATAATGCCCCTCTCTACATAGAACTCATGGCATGTAATTGTTCCCACATACTGACACTATAAAATCTTCTTTAAAAGTCAGGGAAATTAAGCAAGGCTCTGGAGCTTGATAAGTAAGATTTCTTCCTTAATGAAATGGTCACCTGCCAGTGAATTCCGAGGTAAAGTTTGGAGATTTTCAGTATAAGCATTTGCTGTCTTTATGGCTTTATTATCCAGATAATCATAGGTTTTGTATAATTGTCATCTATAAATTCTGTATACCTTATCTACAAGCACTCTTCTTTATTTACTCGCTGTATCGTGGTTTTCATATTTTAAACAAAGATTTGTTTTTCTTACCTACTGGTATGATAACCTGGTTACTCAGGAAAAGGCTGTTTGGATTCCCTTGGCTCCTAGCTTGGGCCTGGGAATCAACATCACTTAACTGAGGGGGGCAGTGGTATTCCCTCATCTGTATGAGCTGCCAGAGAGGATATGACATTATCACGGAGTTTGAGAGAGCACAGTCTGCCCTCATGGTGCAATCTGATGTGTGTGCACAGCAGGGCACCGCTCTACTTCACGCAGAGATATTTTCTCATGTATGGGAGAGAGAGCTATCTGGCAGCCCGAGTGGGAGCTACATCTCCTCAGTTTCCACCGAAAAGAGACAGAACAGATGGGAGAAGGAGATGAAATGAAGAGCAGTACATCTAATGGGGCTAACCTTTGCCAAAAAAAGGAGGGGAACATACACCAATCATCTTAAAATCAGCTAGAAATACAGAAATATTTATCCTGCTGGTACTGTTACAAACCCGTGGCTCCTGCAGATCATCTTATCAAGCACAAATTTATTGAGGGGGAAGGGAGGGCACCAAGAAAGCCAAGTCTATATTGGAACTGTCATCATTCTGCAGCTCGTTCCCTCTCCCCAGTCATGAAATGAGCGGGGAGACAAAAGCAGCTTATCCAGCCATGACTTGGAGGGGACACCATCACCTTTTTCTCTGAGTGATGGAAACAAAAAAAACTTGATTATGCCATGACACAAAGGATGATTTACTTTTGATAAAAAGCTCTGGCTGAGCTGTCTGTGGCTAAAGAGCTACACAAGGCATGCAAATAGCGTGCCTCAGAACAGAATATAATAGCAGCTGCACGGCTTAAACTGTCTGCACGGCTCTGGAGTGAAGATCTGGTATGCAGCAGCCGGGGTAACCCAGGCATGCCAGTGACACCTGCCTGGACTTAGGCTGTTACGGGATTACTTCTGGGTACCCTCAGAGCATTGTTCCCATATGCCCTATCCATACTGTGACAGGCAGTCTGCCAATGAAGTTAAGTTTCAAAATCTCCTAAGCCTGACAGAACATCTCAACAACCACGTGGATCTGTGGTTTTATAACCTGCCTTGACATGTGATTTCTTTACCTTATCAGCAGTTGATTTACTCACAGAGGCAACAAACATGCCAACTCTTAATACCTACTAAGCGTTCAAGCCTGTTACAACTCTTAAATCTCTCCTCACAGGGAGAAGGGTGCTGTAGCTGTTTGAAAGGACACATGCAATCGGCTCCACTCTGCCTTTGCAGGAAGGGGGTTAGGCAAATGATATACACAGAAGCCCACTTCCCCTTTTAATGCCTGCATCTTGTTCCTCTGCCCACGTTCCTCTCTCAGGACATGTTACATCTACAGATGGCAATACCTACCCCTTTCCCCTGGCATTCCGGGGTTGGTGATCATCAGACTCACCCAGGGCAGAGGTATAAAGGGAGAAGGAGAGATGGAAGACAGAATTACATACTTCCACTGTTACCCCCTCTATAATCATATTCACAAGCCAATTTGAATATTTCAAATTTGTGCCATTTGTTTAAGCACTGCAAGCAGCTTTAGGCACCTCTGCACTTAGTGTATTTCTGCTTATGTGCAATTCCCTTCGCATATTGCAGAGCCTCATCTTCCTAAGGCCTGGTGTTGTGTTCATGCACATGTATTCGTGCCTCAGTGATAGCAAACAAACTCCTCACTATGTGCAGAAATGAACTTCTTTATACCTCTCAAGCAAATGCATGCATCATTACCTGTTGTGAGCAGTAAAATGTCAACAGTTTGTGCAACAAGAGTTGAACTTGCAACAGCCTTCACAGTACTGCAACTTGCACTAATTTATAATTCTGTGCTAATATAATCTGTTAGAAGATTTGAATGAAAGCCAAATCCTCACTTCTTCCAGCCACATCTCCCTGAATGCAGGGGCCCTATATGAGCTGAGTTGCAATGAATGGGATAAGCATGTCTTAGAAACACCCTTCCTTTCAAAACATTTGTGGCTTTGGCCCATACTGTTCTTCAAAGTCAGTGCACTGGGAAGATTTTTACAGAAAAATTAGCCACTTTGAAAGCATCCTGATGGCAATGGGAGAAATCCCTCCCATATTCTCTTTGTCACTGATGTCAAGAGGGGCAGTCCCCTGTCACGTTTCACATATTAGCTCAGGTGCTGAAGTGGTTTCAGTCTCAGAAGTTACTGTGGTGAGCTCAGTACAGCCAAACAGACATGTAGGTAGTCTCGGGGAACAGCATAATACACTCATCTGATCCTCTTGCATAACCTGTGCACTGTCAGTATTGTGACAGCAATTGTATACTTTAGAAAAGAAGAGCAGGGTTACTTTTGCTCGTAGAAAAGTATTGACTTGCTTTAGTTATGTATTCCAGTGTTAACACTGGAAACAAAGTCAACCCGAAGATCATATTATCACAGTGAAACTAGTTTACTCATGTATAAAATGTGTCATATGAAAGTCCTCCTTTGTAATATTACTTCCCAAATTAGATAAGTTTTAACAGTCATTAGAAAATCATAAATGTGCCACAGTCCATTAAAGTTATGTTTTTTACAGAATTACAGAAAGCCTAAATTAATGAAAAAAAACCGCCACAAAAATATCAAATTTTAAAAGAACCCTTTCTAACACCACAAGCTAACATGCCCTTAACTCTGAATTGTCAGTGGACAAAAACAGTATACTCAGCAAGTGCTTTTATGCATGAAAGCTGGTAACTTAAAAATCTTACAAGGACCAAAGAAGAAAAAAAAGAACAATTCACTGATAATCCTGGATGCCATCTGGTAAAAGTAAGAATTACCAAGCTTTAAGCTCCCATTCCAGTCAGAGAGCTGTTTCCAGTTCTCTGTAGCAGGATGACATGTGGATTTTCCCTCAAATACTCAGTTCAGCTTCTGCTGGATACTAATTTAGGCACCAGCAAATCAGGAATGGGCAACTGAAAGAAATGTACGCATTTACTTGAAAAAATCTGCAAAGAAATTCCTTTAAAGATAACTCTTTAGTAAACTGGTTTCATGGATTATACCACCTGGACAGTAACAGAGCATCCGAATGAAGTGCAATGAAATGATATGAAATACCACCCAACTTCTTTGAGAGACATTCGTGCATCAGTGTAACGTCGTGTGATGCCAAAGATCAAGCTTTCTATTTGTGGGCAAAGTACCATATGGCAGGAGGCACAGTAAGCATCCTCCTCCACAGCCCTCACCTCACAAACAGTAGAATTATGAGCAAATTTTACCTCTGTCGTATATTAATTCAATTTGCATTGCTCAACTAAAAGAGGACTGCCAAATGTGATTATCTGTGCAATGGTAAGTAGCAGCTTATGAAGCAAATAACTAACTAAACTCTAAACTATTAAATCCATTTAATATATATATTGTAAAGGATGGTGTATTAATGATGAAATTGCCTTCAAAACTCTCCTTCCATCAGCATGAAATCATGAAAATATCTATACAAGGTTGGATTAAATACAATAAAAAGTAACATTAATACCTTATTAAACTCCCTTTTCTCTTTTATAAAAAAGAAGAGTATTTGCACTCATTAAGGCAACGCCAAACAATCAAATAAAAATACATTAACAATTATCTGCCAATGAAAAGAAAATTGAAAGGCATGATGAAATCTCACCTCCCAGTCCAGGGAGTCAGTGATGACACATGGATGCACAAGTACTGCAGTCTGGGGATGCATCAGTATATCAGAGTGCAGCATTTCGTGTGTACTGGACTTTGAGTTAATGGATTTAATATCCTGAAGATAACTCTAAAAATACCCCAAGGTTTGGGATCATGAATTATTTTTTTTGCCCTGGATTCCAGCTGGTATACTCTCTAGAAACTGCCTTTAAAGAGCTAGAGATCAAGAACCTCATGATGAGTTTTCTTTTCTCTCTGACAAAAGTTAGTTATTTCACATTATTTTCTTATATGGATAGCTCTTGCCTGATGGTTTCATACAGCTGTATCTCAACCTTATTACCGCAAAGTAGCAGTTCCATAGAAGATGGCTGGAACCTGCCTGGAATACCTCTACCACAATCCAGGATTTCAATACAGCTATCAAACTGTAAAGTCCATTCAAATTAACTAAGAATGAGGACATGAACATTTTTAAATCAGTGCTGAACAGAGGTGAAATTACCAACACGTAGTTTCATTACAGTCTAAGAACAACTTACATTAAAAGATTTCAATTCAGTGTAGTGCTGTGCCCTAAATCTGCCTCCATTTGAGAGCTTTCCAGTGCTTATGTGAAATAAACTGTTGGTCTCGGTGATCAGTCACAGAATTTCTGAACTCTGCTAACATCTTCTGTGATTATGGTACTGGTCTTCCACAAAGCACATGTGTATTCTTCAAAACTCCACCCAAGGACACCAACCCTTTTATTTTACACCTCAGATTCCTAAACTAAAACGTTTTTCACCATTTCCCCTTTTTTACTTACTGTCTCATGAGACAGCCATGTGCCCAGGTGGCCAAGAAGGCCAACGGCATCCTGGCCTGTATCAGAAACAGTGTGGCCAGCAGGAGTAGGGAGGTGACCGTGCCCCTGTACTCAGGCACTGGTGAGGCCGCACCTCGAATACTGTGTTCAGTTTTGGGCACCTCACTACAAGAAGGACATTGAGGTGCTGGAACATGTCCAGAGAAGGGCAACGAAGCTGGTGAGGGATCACAAGTCTTATGAGGAGCGGCTGAGGGAACTGGGGTTGTTCAGTCTGGAGAAGAGGAGGCTGAGGGGAAACATTATCGCGCTCTACAATTACCTGAAAGGGGGTTGCAGAGAGGTGGGTGCTAGTTTCTTCTCCCAAGTGATGAGTCACAGGACTAGAGGAAATGGCCTCAAGTTGCACCAGGGGAGATTCTTGCTGGATATTAGGAAAAATTTCTTTACTGAGAGAGGGATGAAACACTGGAACAGGCTGCCCAGGGAGGTGATGGAGTCACCATCACTGGAGGTGTTCAAGGAACGTGTGGACGTGGCATTGTGGGACATGGTTTAGTGGGCATGGTGGTGTTGGGTTGATGGTTGGACTTGACGATCTTACAGGTCTTTTCCAACCTTAGTGATTCTGTGATTCATACTGCCTCAGCTGCGTTTACACTACTCTGAGCCAAGGTTGCCAAAGCAGTTGAAACACTGGCAGGGTCCATCACTGGTGCGGCTTACTAGGGCATGTCATTTCCCAGCTTAGGGGGAATAATATGGTTCATCCTTCACTCAGGACTGAATAATCATTGTGGAATAATGTGAACAGGTTTAAATTGTACTACCTCATGATTGTTCTGTGAAGTAAACACAGACATCAGTCACCAGTAAAAACTGGTGTCTTCTACATGGAATTTCCCTCTGATTCTCACTTTGAGCTTCATACATTTGACCTCCCCTCTTCCCTTCACCTTTCTCTCATTTTTTATTTCCTAAAAGTTGATGGTTTCTATGGTCAACAGCCTCTTGTTTCATCTGAGGGAGGGAGCCCTCTGGCTATGCAGGGTTTTGGACTCAACTTGGCTGTGTCCTTTTTAAATACAGATAGAAAACGATGTCCCTGGCAAGATCACTACCTGATAGGAAAAAAAGTTTTGGAAAAGGGATAATGACTGGATCAACTATTAACACTGTGACTCACATAAGAAAGGACAGTTATTAAAAGGTCAGGCAGTTTTTCACCCCAACAGAAAAAGAATCACTCCCTATGTTTTTCACAGGCAAGCCTTCCAGCTGCAAACAGGCTGGAGAATCAAACATAACTTGCTTTCTACGAGTTTTTGGTATTAACACCTCAAGCTCAATGAGGTCTTGTTTTGGGGGTTTTTTGCTCCCAGCCAAACATTAAAATCTCTTCCAGAACTAAAGGATGTAAAGTATTTATGCTAGTTGTTAAGCTTATCCATTCATAAACTCATTTTGTTCACTTCTACACAATAAGGCCAGAAGACTACTGCCAAGGAGAGGCTGCGTTGTCTGCAACATCAATGACATCTGCAAGTGGATTTCACTACAAATCTATTAGTAAGCTGTATAGCCAAGGAAAACAAGTGTCTTGTTTCAATACCAGAGGGCTTTGAAAATCAACCAGGCAAGCTGTAGTGCTTCACTGAAAAGATTATGAAAGTGTAACATAATTTTAAGACACTGTGGACTGCTATCCTGCTTTGAAGCAACACACTGCATTTGGCACAAAAGAAGGACATTTTTACAGCAGGTGGGTTATAACTCCCCAATTTTGTTACTGAATATACATTGGAGTTGCTTTTATATATACTGTTGATGTATTATGCCTAATGAACAGCTCAACCATCAGAGTAGACCATTACCTCCCCCTTTGTTCCCCAAATGACTCTTTAGTAGTTGTAAAAGGAACAACTACCACAGAAGTTGTCCTTGACAGATTTCCCTACACTACAGAATTTCATAGCTGGAAGAATCTCTTTTCTGTGCTGCTTGAATATGCAAGCAAGACGGATCAGTTAAGTGAATCTGGCCCAAGGTTGAAGCTTCCTTCCTCTCTGAACATCTGAACAGCTCATTTAGCAGATGTCACCCATTTCAAAACTGGGATGCATTATTATTCCATTGATGCCATGTAACAATGGGATCAAAACTGCCCTTCAAAGACAAAAAGAAAAGTTTAGCTAATATGGAAGACAATCACATTTATGAATCGATATAGATGCAGTGGCAGGAAATAAGAGTTCTTCTTAGAAAATACCACTGATACTATTTAATGAACATCTCCGCATGCAAACTGACTATAAAAGTATTTTTCTATACCACTAAGTTCCTTCTTCAGTGAATAAAATAGGGTATTGCTACCTCCTTACACATGCTGGAGATAGACCTCAAATTACACAGAATACGAGGCGATTTCCTGCCTCGTACATCCTCAGTAGAAGTGACAATCACATTCAAGCTGCAAAATAACTGGCAAAATTTGACTTGATCAAAGTCAGACTACAGTGAACTGCTGGTAGCTAGAAAAGTTACCAGGTTCCTTGAAAATTGAACAGATTACATGTAGAAAACACCGAGAAGGAAGAAACAAGCAATGGCAAGAGGTGCCAGAGCAGCTATCTTTCAGAATAGAAGTGCACTTTAAATGAAACTGTGCTATTGTGCCTTCAGCACAGTTAATGCATAATAATAGGCTTTTGAATCCCTTCTACTTCAGCAAAAGCTGCAGTATGGCTCATTTAAAAGCAGCTGCCATTCTTTTCCCCCAAATGTATGGTAAAGGAAATTAAATTCAATATTTAAAATATACATATTTTTACTGTTTTTCTGATACCCAATCCAAGTAGGCATTTTAACCATCCAGGAAAATTGTGTTACTCTGCAAGTTGAAACAGCACAAAAACTATAGCTGATATCTTCTACCAGGCTAAGATTAAATTAAATAAACTGGTTTTCTAGAAACAAGTGGGCATGAGGTAGCAAAGCAACAGCAGACTTGAAGTCAGGCCTACAGAGACCAAACAGAGGAAGGCATAAAATAAAGTCAGGCACAGGTATTGTTTGAACTTTCTTTCCTTAGAAGTTTTTCTTCCTGGATATAGAAGGAAAATGCTGGAAGGCAGCAGTAAAAAGACCTACTCAAACATTTATTCCACCTCCCACCAATTCAGGATTGTTTCCAACAGTGAGTTTTCTAGCGCTTTGTCCAAAAAGCTCCATCAGTCAAGAGGGAACAGGTAAAATACGAAGACACAATAATAAGGCAGAGGAAGCCCCTCAAGGCTGTTCATTAGGTGACCTTTCTGGGGCCAGAATTCCCAAGAGGGTTCAGCACAGGCAAGCCAAGAGTTTCAAGGAACTCAGCTCACCATGGACACCATGCCCAGCCCTTATAAAAATCAGGCTGTTGATGGCAGAAGCTGAGATCAGCTGACTAATTCTCTGAATTTTGCTTTTACTTTGGAAGTAAGCTTAACTTTGAAAAATTGTTTCAAGTTGCACATATTAAGCTCTCAAAAAAACAGTGCTAAAAAACACTGGATCTATAATGAAGTCAGGTTTTGGAGTCAAGTATTTAAGATAATTTTTTGTTCCATGTACCCCTTCATGCTTTGAAAAACTCATTTTTGTATGGACAAACAGAAGCACAACAGTTTCTCCCTGTGAGCCATGCTCATGTGGTGTAGCCAATTCTCATTACTTCATTGTAAACCATATGATATTTGTTTTTTACTTTTCCTGAAGCTGTGGTCCTGGAATCATGCAATTATGTAAGATCAGCTTTCACTTAAAACAAAAAAATCTGCTTCTAGCCTTTGTGTTTGTGGAAGAGGGCCCAAGCCCAAAAATCTAAAAGACTTATGAAACCCAGAAAGAAGACAAACAAAAAAGAGACCCAGACTTGTTGTTTATCTTTTAAACAAATATCACAAATTTGCAGGGCCAGGTTTACACTTTCTGAACACACAGGATTACTAGCATTACTTCCCAGTTCATATGCTTTAGCTCAAAGTCTGGCGACCCAGACAGAGCTCCCACTCAAGCACGCGGCTGTCCAGGTCTCTGGGTGCCAGGAATGCCTGAGCCTGCCGCTTGTGCTGGAGGCCACGGGAGACAACACCTGTGTGCGGTGTGACCAGGTGAACGATGTGCTCAGCCTGGTGGCAGAGCTGAAAGAGGAAGCGGAGAGGCTGAGGAGTATCAGGCAGTGCGAGAGGGAGATAGATTGGTGGAGCCA
The DNA here is from genome assembly GCF_030936135.1 of Gavia stellata. NCBI lineage: Eukaryota > Metazoa > Chordata > Aves > Gaviiformes > Gaviidae > Gavia > Gavia stellata. The sequence goes on from NC_082600.1 coordinate 18,912,012, forward strand.
CACGCTACCATCCCTGAGGCAAAGGCAGCAGATGGATGCTCCGTGAGAAGCAGAGGATCCCTTACCCTCTTGCTGCCAGGGAGAAGGAGGGGACCTAAGAGACGAAGGGGAATGGAAACAGGTCCCTGCTCGGGGCCACAGGCGAATCCCCTCCCGGCCTCCCTCACCTTCCCAGCTGCCCCTACACAACAGATATGGGGCTCTGGAACTTGAGGGCCAGGATGACGAGGGTATAGACAAAAGTCCATCCAGGGGGTTGCCTAGGGCAAGGCAGTCTGCCCCACGCATCACAACCACCTCTACTAAGACAAAAAGGAGGGTAATTGTCGTAGGCAAGTCTGTCCTGGGGGGAACAGAGGGCCCAATATGCCGACCAGACCCAACCCACAGGAAAGTCTGCTGCCTCCCCGGGGCCCGGGTAAGGGAGGTCACGAGGAAACTCCCTGGTCTGGTACGGCCCACTGATTACTACCCACTGTTGGTTTTGCAGGTTGGCAGCAACGAGGTTGCACAAAGAAGCCTAAAAGCGATCAAGAGGGACTTCAGAGCGCGCGCTGGGGCAACTGGTTGAGGGATCGGGAGCACAGGCAGTGTTTTCCTCAATACCTTCAGTGGCAGAGAGGACCACTGAAAGGAACAGGAAAGCGAACCTGGTTAACATGTGGCTCAGAGGCTGGTGCCATCAGCGGAATTTTGGGTTTTTTGACCACAGGGCAGTTTACATGGCACCGGGCCTGCTGGCAGCAGGTGGAGTTCAACTGTCATCAAGGGGGAAGAGGATTCTTGCTTTATGAGTTGGCGAGCCTCATTGAGAGGGCTTTAGACTAGATTCGAAGGGGAAAGGGGATGAAACCAGACTCCCTAGAGATAAGCCTAGGGGTGGCACGCTGATGTTGGGGGTGAAATCGATAGGCCAGCTCAAGTGCATCTACTATAATGCACGCAGCATGGGCAGAAAACAGGAGGAGCTGGAACCCATTGTGCATCAGGACAGCTATGACATAGTTGCCATCACAGAAACATGGTGGGACGACTCGCATGACTGGAGTGCTGCAACGGATGGCTACAAGCTCTTCAAAAGGGATAGGCAAGGAAGGAGAGGCGGTGGGGTGGCTCTGTATGTTAGGGAGTGTTTTGATTGTATAGAGCTCAACGATTGTGACAACAAGGTTGAGTGCTTATGGGTAAGGATGAGGGGGAAGGCTAACAAGGCAGATATCCTGCTGGGTGTCTGTTATAGACTACCCAAACAGGACGACGAGGCAGATGAAGCGTTCTACAAGTGACTGGCAGAAGTCTTGCAATCGCAAGCCCTTTTTCTTATGGGGGACTTCAACTTGCCAAATGTCTGCTGGAAATGTAACACAGCAGAGAGGAAACAATCCTGAAGGTTCCTGGAGTGTGTGGAAGATAACTTCCTGACACAGCTGGTAAGCAAGCCTACCAGGGGAGGTGCCCTGCTTGACCTGTTGTTTGCAAACAGAGAAGGACTGGTGGGAGAAGTGATGGTTGGAGGCCATCTTGGGCTTAGCAACCATGAAATGATAGAGTTCTCAATTCTTGGTGAAGTAAGGAAGGGGGTCAGCAAAACCACTACGATGGACTTCCGGAGGGCAGACTTCGGCCTGTTCAGGACACTGGTTGAGAAAGTCCCTTAGGAAACAGTCCTCAAGGGCAAAGAGGTCGAGGAAGGCTGGACCTTCTTCAAGAAGGAAATCTTAAACGTGCAGGAGCAGGCAGGCCCCATGTGCCGTAAGAAGAGCCGTCGGGGAAGACAACCGGCCTGGCTGAACAGGGAGCTTTTGCTGGGACTCAGGAAAAAAAGGAGAGTTTATCACCTTTGGAAGAAGGGGCAGGCAACTGAAGAAGAGTACAAACAGCTTGTTAGGTCATGCAGAGAGGGAATTAGAAAGGCAAAAGCCCAGCTAGAGCTCTATCTGGCCATGGTCATAAGGGATAATAAAAAATGCTTCTATAAATACATTAACAACAAAAAGAGAGCCAAGGAGAATCTCCATCCCTTACTGGCTGCCGGGTGGAACATTGTCACGAAGGATGAGGAAAAGGCTGAGGTACTTAATGCCTTCTTTGCCCCAGTCTTTAATAGCCACACCAGGTATCCTCAGGGAATCCAGCTCCCTGAGCTGGAAAACAAGGATGGAGAGCAAAATAAACCCCCCATGATACAGGAGGAAGCAGTTAACAGCCTGCTATGATGCCACCTGGACACCAACAAGTCTATGGGGCCTGATGGCATCCACCCAAGAGTACTGAGGGAGTTGGCGGAGGAGCTTGCCAAGTCACTCTCCATCATTTATCAACAGTCCTGGTTAACAGGGGAGGTCCCAGATGACTGGAGGCCTGCCAACATGACACCCATCTACAAGAAGGGCCGGAAGGTGGATCCAGGGAACTACAGGCCTGTCAGCCTGACTTCGCTTCTGGGGAAGATTATGGAGAGGTTCATCTTGAGGGCGCCCACAGGGCATGTGCAGGACAACCAAGGGATCAGGCCCAGCCAGCACAGGTTCATGAAGGGCAGGTCCTGCTTGACCAACCTGATCTCCTTCTATGACCAGGTGACCCGCCTTGTGGATGAGGGGAAGGCTGTGGATGTTGTCTACCTGGACTTTAGTAAAGCCTTCACCACTGTCTCCCACAGCATTCTCCTGGAGAAGCTGGCAGCTCGTGGCTTAGATGGGTGTACTCTTAGCTGGGTAAAAAACTGGCTGGATGGCCGAGCCCAGAGAGTTGTGGTGAATGGAGTCAAATCCAGTTGGCGACTGGTCATAAGCGGAGTCCCCCAGGGCGCAGTTTTGGGGCCGGTCTTGTTTAATATCTTTATCGATGATCTGGATGAGGAGATTGAGTGCTCCCTCAGCAAGTTTGCAGATGACACCAAGTTGGGTGGGAGTGTTGATCTGCTTGAGGGTAGGAAGGCTCTGCAGAGGGATCTGGACAGGTTGGATCGATGGGCTGAGGCCAATTGTATGAGGTTCAACACGGCCAAGTGCCAGGTCCTGCACTTGGGTCACAACAACCCCAGGCAACGCTACAGGCTTGGGGAAGTGTGGCTGGAAAGCTGCCTGGCAGAAAAGGACCTGGGGGTATTGATTGACAGCCGGCTGAATATGAGCCAGCAGTGTGCCCAGGTGGCCAAGAAGGCCAACGACATGCTGGCCTGTATGAGAAATAGTGTGGCCAGCAGGAGCAGGGAGGTGACCGTGCCCCTGTACTCGGCACTGGTGAGGCCGCACCTCGAATACTATGTTCAGTTTTGGGCACCTCACTACAAGAAGGACATTGGGGTACTGGAGTGTGTCCAGAGAAGGGCGACGAAGCTGGTGAGGGGTCTGCAGCACAAATGTTATGAGGAGCAGCTGAGGGAACTGGGGTTGTTCAGTCTGGAGAAGAGGAGGCTGAGGGGAGACCTCATCGCTCTCTACAATTACCTGAAAGGGGGTTGCAGGGAGGTGGGTGCTAGTTTCTTCTCCCAAGTGATGAGTCACAGGACTAGAGGAAATGGCCTCAAGTTGCACCAGGGGAGATTCTTGCTGGATATTAGGAAAAATTTCTTTACTGAGAGAGGGATGAAACACTGGAACAGGTTGCCCAGGGAGGTGATGGAGTCACCATCACTGGAGGTGTTCAAGGAACGCGTGGACTTGGCATTGTGGGACATGGTTTAGTGGGCATGGTGGTGTTGGGTTGATGGTTGGACTTGATGATCTTACAGGTCTTTTCCAACCTTAGTGATTCTGTGAAATACACACGCATTCCAGTGTGTGGTTTCTGCCTGATGTTATGAAATGATGCCAACATGTTTCTTATACCACAGGCTGAAGCCTACTTCACCTTTTCCACACAAGTAATTCAATCTAAGGCAACCAAGATTTAACCGTCCAGCTCTTATGTCATGTTTCATTTACTACATAAATAATTTTTGAAATGACAGATTTGCACAGTTTTCTGCTATTTTTCCCCAGACAATATCTCTTGGGGCATTTTCTCCTTACTCTAGAAATTCAATGAGGAGCTGTAAACACTACTGGAGTACTTGAACAATGATCTCTTTTCAGTCCTAGCCTCTACTATATACTTCAGCAGCCTCACATTTGATATGAAATCTGGTAAGTAAAAACCAGCTTCTGAAAAGATTTGGAGACTTCCACATATTTAGGAGCATCTTAAGCAGCACATAAGATTTGAGGGAGGGAAAGTGATTTTTTTCCTAAATGCATAGTAATTATTCCAGAATAAAAGCAATTTAATGCAGAATAGAGGCATACAGCAGGAGAGTCCACTGCTGGAAGGTAAAAAGATAAACATTACAATAATTTCAGAATCCAGATTTACAGTCCTTCTCACATTGTCTTTGTCACATGAAATCCTATTCCATGATTATTCAGTATCTGTAAATGAACGTTGCAATAAAGCTCATACCAATTCACATAAAGAATGAGACACATAGTCTTCACCTTGAGCAGCGCATACACGAAGCTGAGTACAAGGCCAAAGGCCACAGAAGTAAAATTAGCAAAAGGAAAGAAAGAGGGAAAAAAGGTACATTGATTCAGTGATGTCACAGCCCAGTCATGAAAATTAGTAAAGGTTTTTTTTAGACTTCAGAATTTAAGCGTAGAAGAATGTATAGTTTAATATAACCCATGTCTCTCTTTAATCTAGCCAGGTCAGCTACCAATAATAGGGGAACTGCTGTCACACAGGCTTCAGCACATACGGTACAAGCCCAGCTGGAAGCCTGGGTATATAGGTAATAGCTGGAGCTTCTGCTTCACTGCTGCTGATACCACAGCTAGTTCACTTAAACTCAGGTATTTCTCCATTACTGCAAAAATACTGCAGCTGTAAGTTTGCAGCGTTGCTTTCTAAAAACAAGCATCACACTGTCACAATCCTGCATGCACGTACATTGTCTGAAACCAAGTCAGAGAACAGCAGTTCTCATGCCAAAGCAGCCATCAGAAGTGCAAACCGCTTAAAGAGTGCTAGCAGATTTTAATTTAATTTATTTCCAAACTTCATTGGTTGACCAGCAAATTGGTGGAAGGGGTACCTACAGTTCTCTCCAGCTTACTCTGCACTGGTTTACTACACAGCATCCATACAGACTATAGGGTAACCCTCAGCAGAAAATCCCAATCAGCACATCAGAAATGTATTTGTACCCAATGGACTTGGTTCAACAGGCACCAAACTACATTGTCTGGCCTTGAGAGGCAAGAAAGGTACATTTATCTGGAGTCTCAGAAAGACACCCATGGGAAACAATCACTGTCTATAAATATCATGGAGGTAACTATATAAATGAAGGCAGGGCATTATGGAGAGTCTCAGAATATGGCAGGAAAAGAATCAATGTCTGAAAGCTAAGGGAAGAAAACAAAAATCAGTTATATATACACACTAAATTATTAACAAGAGAAGAAATAGGAAAATCATACTAAACAGTAGCAGGTATTTAAGACATATATTATAAAGCACTTTCTAAGACTATACACAGCAAATTAAAAACATCTCTAGAAGCACCATCTAAAATATTCTCAAGAAGCATCACACCAAGATGGTGCCCAGCAAAATACATGTAGTTAGAAATAGCTGATTCAAGGGATCTTTTTTAGTCTGGTCTGAGTGAGGCTAGACTCCAGTGTTACCCACATCATACTTTACAGTGCCACTCAATGCAGTAGGACCACACAAGCTATAACCAGCTGCAAAACATACAGAATGCTTTCACACCTGCCCATATAGGAATAATACTGCATTACTCTTCTTTCTTAAAATAAGCTTGTATCATCTTCATCTCATTGCATCAGGTGGTTCAGAAACTGTTTTTGCTCTTCTACCACTTGTTTAGATTACTTGAAGAGGAAAACTCACCTTCCTATTATATATTAGAAATACACAGAATATATATATATTCTGTTTATATTCTCTCTACATATATCTATTTAGGTTTGCTTCAAACTGTTAGGTGAAAAAAAACCTGCCATGCAGAAATAAGGTAATTGCTTGTATTCCTGCTGTGCACTAGAAAACAGAGCCAGAATCATAGTAAGAAATCTGATAGAATATGGCTGCAGGAGCAGAAGGGTGCTGAAAGACCAGTGTGGTCACAAAAACAAGAAATGCGGACTAGGACAGTGAGTACTCAAAAGACAGCAGAGCCTCACCACAAACTTCATCTGCTTTCAGCTGATGTAAGGAGAGCAGAGCAGGAGTCATGGCTTTAAACTGCTGGTCTGATCGATCATATCTCACCTGCCCAGAGAGACAGACCTAACATTTCAGAAGTTATTTATATGCCCATTTTGGATTACTAAATCTATTAACTTATAGTGTCACTGTGTCATGTAATACCAATCTCTTTCACAGTCAGAGGGAAGACTAAATGTATGAAAATGCCCCATACTGTTTGTACCTCCCTTCAACAGCCTGGCTGAATGTAGCTGATGAATGCAGCAAGCTGACTGACCTGTCTGTGTATATCGATTTTCTTGGATTTAAGAATTTGCAAACCAGTTACAAACACCAACGAACATTACCACGAGTACCATTTTTCTAGTCTTTTGTTCAGTGAAAATTCTCTTCTGTTACCATGCAATCATCAAATACTGGGCATAAAATGTTGTACCTGGTTTGTGAAACAGTAAGGCCTGATAAACCTCTCTTGCTTAATAATTATTACACCTTTTAAAATCCTTAACTTGAGCATGGCAGTGCTTTGATTCAAGTTGGCTAGCCTGTCAGAAAGCACTAGTTACAGCTTACACTAGCACATCTCATCAGCCACTAACACAATCACTCTGCAGTCATTCAATCACTGTGTGAAGCTCTTGAGTCATTTTCCAGTGCAGTTGCTCTCATCCAGGTTAAGCTAATCTGAGATAGATAATTCAAGTTAATTTTGTGAAGTGAAGACACAGGCTGAATGAGAGAAAATGATTTTCCCAACTGCATGACATAGTTAATGCCACAGTTGGGAATGATACGTACAGCTGATTTCCAGCAGTTGTTCCATCCACTAGACAAATCTCTTCCCATTCTTACTGTGAAAGCATATATTGTGGTTTAATACAAGACTGGGCAGTTGACCAAGTAACAGCTTGGTTTTTTCAGTTTGGTTTTTTTCCCCAAATTTAACAGTTGGGAGATTTGAAATGTGTCTGCAGATGAATCAACAGCTTAAATGGTTCAGTGAGCAAAATAATTGTATGGATTTTTTTTTGTCAACATGGGGATTTTAACATATTTGCACTTGGCAGACACAACAAATTCGAGTAAAACTCATTTCAGTTCAATTTCTGTTCTCTTTAACTCTCATTTCTTAACCATTTTTCTGCTGAAAGGCTAATTATTGAAATTAAGAAGCATATCTCTACAAAAGTTAATGGAGCTTTCCTGTTTTACATCAGCTTAAGATTCCAGCCCATATATTTTTCTTTAATTAGAAAGGTTCAGAGGCATAAACAGTGCAAACACTGTAAGTGCACAATGTTGTTCTAAACAAAAGAATCCTGAAGTAGAAAAAATGTACGGATGGTGCATTTCAACAAAGACAGAAACAAAGTTTTCATGGCTTTTCATAACAACTACAAGGCACAAATTAAGGACCTAGATTCCGTAACAGGCTATGAGTGCTGTGTCCCTGTAAGGTTGTCAGCACAAATCCAGCCCACCAGTTACAGAAGTTGCTATTAATATCAGTCCCATTTCTATTAGACTTCTTGGGTTTTTTGATTGAGGCACCTATTTAAGTACTCTGATAAAGCTCCTGCAATGATCTTACCTAAAAAAAAGTCACCATGCAAAGACATATTTGCCTTTGCAGTTTATTTCACTGAAGACAGTTCAAGCTGTAACTAAACAGCAAAATCACATTCTACTAGACTATAGTACTATTTACACTGAATAATAATTATAAGGAATTATCACTGGTAGGCAAAACAAAATCCTACATTTTGAGAAACATATGTTGACATTTTAGCCATTAATTATACTCAATGGCATTGATGCCCTTTTCTAATGGATTCACACAAGTAAGGTTAACAGAAGTCCAGTTCATACAGCTACTATAAAAACAGCCCAGACAAAATAAAGCCAAGCTAGCACACTGGCTCTGCTACATGTTTGGAACCACCAGGTACTGCTTTCTACACAAGTGATGAGGAAAGGTACTGAGACATCTATGTCAGACCGGGCTCCTCATTCCTGTTTGTAATCTAGGCATAATGCTCCGCTAACTGCATGGTGAACCAGTGATAGCCTTGGATAGACATGATCTGACTTACTTAGGCACTCTCTTAAAATGTGATGCCGAAAGAGCTGCCACTCCTAAGACAAATCCCCTGTAGAAAGCAATCGGAATATAACCCCTTAAGGAAGCAAGCATAATGTCCAAGTATTAGAGAATTCCAGCCATCTACAGTAACATACACTGATAACATCCCAAGCTAAGCCCTACCCCTTTTACTCAAGGGATGCTGTGGCAGTTAGGAATGTGATTGCCAGACTGAAATAAACTCAAATATTTGAGGAAATATTTGGAACACAGACGATCATCAGAGGACTGAAAGACCCAAGTGGTGTTTCACACTGGAAGAGGCCTGCCCTGATTTTTGGATGAGGCACACCACAGTTCAGACTGGGCTGTGAATGGTGAAAATGTAAGGAAATGACAGGTTCTGACACATACAGTAATAACTGTAGACGTTAACAAATACCAGCAATATATAGTAATGACAGAGAAGTCTGCAGCCAAGGAGGAGTGATGGGGTACTGTCCACAGGGCTCCTCTGCCACCACATCAAGTGGGAAGAAATTTGTTTGAAAACCAAAAGCAGGCACAGTTTCTGAGAAAGAAGGATGGCACAGCTGTGCCAGCAGGCTGAGGAGGTGTCAGTGGCAGCTGGAAGAAGCTGGGGAGGGGGTGGTAATTGTCTAAAATTAACATTTAAAGAAGGAACAGTGTACCCATGAATAACTGGCATGAACAATCACAAGATGAGTTGAATCTTTTCCTACTAATAAGTGCAGCCACAAAAAGGCATCAGAACGTTGACTAACCTTCAGTGAATAAAGCACTGTTAAAAGTAGTGACAGCAAGAGCACTGTAGGAAAACTAGGTATAGGATACAGAATAATGTTAATGCCTACAGAAAAAAAAATACATATACAGACTTCACAAAGTTACTTTTCCCCACACATTTGATATGCAATCAAATATTTCATTTTCCCTCAAAAAAATCCCACCCCACCTGGCATAGCTCTGAGTTAAGTGATACAGACTGCAGGAGGGAAGTGTTTGAAGGAGATTCCACAAAGCCAGTTTACATGCATTTGGCTTAAATGCCAGCTGCACTTCTAGTAAGCCTTTAAATGCTACCATACCAACATCCTAGAGACACAAAAGTGAGATCACAGGCCTCTGTATGTTAAAAAAAATCAAAGTAATAGCATAATTTTGCTAGCAATTTCCTGCACTTCAAATCCAATGAAGTTGAGCTGCAAATCAGTTCACACAAAAGTCATGCCGTCATTATGGCATGTTCTCCTTGTTAGGAGAAGCTGAAGTAGTGGATTATCTTCACAGCATTCTTAAAATTCTTTATTACATATACACTATTTGTGAAAGGTGTGTACATAACAATACAACTAAGCACAATAGTTAATGTCATAAAACCAAAAAGAAATCATAGACAACGCTACAACAGGATGAAGAGATTACTGATAAAGAAATTGCTATGGGAGTAAAAGTTTTTAAGGAAAAAATAGCATGTAAAGGGGAAGAAATCAAAGACTTTTTAAAAAGACACAAAAAACCTAAGAAAAAGAGGACTGAAACAAGTGCAGAGCATACGGAGAGAAGTACAGAAAATAAAATGAGGAGTGGGAAACTACACAAAACATGCACGGTAAGGAATAACTACTGAGAAGCAAAACAATGTACCATTTTTGACTAAACATTCAGGGATGTGCTAATGAGACACGATGACATCCAGGAAGAAATGCCCGAAGATTCAAGATCTGAGAACAGAAGAACATGTGAGAAACAGGCACAGATACATATACTTGGAAATTGACATCAGAGAAGTTATGATTGAACCCATCAGAGCAGAGCTGCAGATGTTATAAAGAAGAAGAGGCAATAGAAGGAAGAAACATGAATTATGCCAAAAGAAAAATAAAAAGGAGGTGAAGGAAACTATGAGCAAAGCAGAAGATATCCAATAAAGCAGAACACCAAAGACGACAAGAGCAGGGAAGAAACAGAGGTAGCAACAGTAGTATGAGAGGAAGAGTACAGACAGATCAAGAACTGTCGCAGTGATCTCCCTAAGGAGATGGGCACACAAACAAATGGCAATTGCCCCACATATTTCATTAGGAGTGAACCTGTGGGAACCACAGACATTCAAAACATTTTAACCAAAACAGTCAAACTGTGATGCCCATCGAAGAACCCACAAAGATAAATAACATATAAAGATCCCGATCAAACACCTTCAGTCAGGTAAAACTTGCAGTTCAAGGCAGGTAATTTGCAAGACTTCAATAATTTGCAATGCTTAATTCTAAAACACAGTAAAATAAACCCAGCAGTATTTACTTAAGCCCAATTATTTTCATGGTAGCTTTCCCCTGAAAAATCACTGCGCATTTTGGCCCAACTCAACATCATTTTTGTTTAGATTTAAGAATCTTTTCTCTGCCAAAATCTAAATTACTTTTTGGCTGACATTTCAACAGTATTAATTAAGAAACTGTAACAGTTGGGCTACTATTCTATTCTCGACTCAGGCAATACCCTGACACATGACCTTGAATAAACCACTTGGATTCAGATCATCTGTTTCCCTTCTCACCATTTTGTCTCTCTTGATGATTGGGATACAAAAAGGTTTTACAACTGAAGATTTGGTAAATAACAGTATCTACATTAAATGGCAAGCTAAAAAACTACTTTCCTTGTTATCAGACATAAACATACCAGTAAGAATAACGAATACAATTTCAAGATATCTACTGAAATGTGGGAGACCCGGATCATTCAAGTATTTGTTAGTTGGACTTGCTGTTACTTCAATCCTTGTATCTGTAAAAGCTTAGTTAACAATATCAAACAGACATGAGCTAGCTGTGTTTTTCTACTTTTGATATACGTGTCTATATATGCTTCTGTGTATGTATTATTTTGGTGATTTTGCTGGAAATATTTCAGACTTTAGTGATACCAAATATAATGGTCTCATTTTGCCTCTTTCTTAAACAGAAATTCATCAAAGGAAAAAATACACTGTAATGTGAGTACATGCTGTGCAGAGGCACAAAACATCCATTGTGGCCTCAGAGAAAACAATTTTAGACAATGCCACGTTTCATGCTTTGAAGTGTTAAACTCTACAAACTCGGAGACTACCTGATCCTGTTAGCATCTGCCTTTCCACTAGCAAAAAGAATCTCTGAATTTCAGCAGCAAAAACAATGCTGCTTTTCATCAGGTGAGTTGAAGAAGACACTGACCACACTGAGCAAATAATTGAGTTGAATGAATTGGAAGCATTCTCTCCTACTTGGACTTCCCTGAATCGCATAACCAGGTAAAACAGCATGTTAGCTCAGGTTTGAAACACCTGTGCTACCATGTACAAGTAAACCCCCACTTTACTCAATCCACTAATACATCTTCCCTCTCCCGTTCAACCATATAAATTATATAACCCTCCTGAAGAAGGGAAAATAGAAAAAGAAGAATTTCATCAGCTGAGATCAAATTGAGTTCAATGTAAAATAACTTGCACTCTTTAGCTTTTATTAAAACATAAAGCAAACAATATAATGAGTTACCAGAGACATATTAGAAGACAGTGCTGTGCTGAACAGCCATACTTAAAAGCAACTCCGTATCAAAATAAGAAAGGAAGAACCCAGCATTAGGGGTAAGGTGTAAATTTTTAAAGACCATCACATATCACTTTTAAAGTTCTAACTATCAGAAATCTGGCAATTATTTTTACGAAGAAACAACCGCTACATTCCATTATAACACTGATTAAAAAAAAAATTCTGGGGGAGGAGGCAGAAGGTATTTAGAGTGGGAGTTTTAAGACCTGAATCTGCTATACGAGTGTTTGTTCCAGTTCTGTCCCAAAAGAGAATGAAGCTAGATGACCCAAAATTTTTCTTCCAGCCCTGTGTTTCTCTGACTGGAGGTGTGGAAGCTCCATCTGGCTGATCTATTCAAATGCAGGTGCCCCAAACAAAGTCTGAGCATCATGATAATAGAAGCCTATTTCTAAGTAATTATCCAACCTGCCCATTTGTTGTCACTTCTCCAGCTATCAGCTTCACGATTCCATCTTGCCACCCATGCTTATCTCAGCCTCCCACTCTCTTTGCACCAAACTTGCTCTCAGCCCTTTTTAAATTGCATTTCTAATCCATAGCCTTCCTGTCTCACGTCCAGCACTTGCAGGACCTTCTTGCACCTCAGTCACTTTCCTATGTTCTATTTTAGGCCCTAATCTAGGGTAGCACCTTAAAGCATGGGTAAACATGCTTTCTCAAATAAGGATAGACATTTACACATGCTATACTAAGCCAAGGTCTGGGGCTGTGCTTCCTGTTGAAAGCTAAGGGTTTTTTTCAGTTGTGATAAGTAGCTTTCTAGGTATCCTGTTTGGCATCTTGTAAACTTACAGACCCCTGGAAATAACAAAAATACAGGAGGGAACAATGTTTCAGGTTCCTTTTCATTTACTGAATTAGAACATATTTGAAAGTGGTTATAAAGCACAGCTGTAAGAAAACAATAAAGACTGTATTGGGTTTTGGTTGGGGGCATTTTATTTTAAGAGACTGTTGGCCAGAGGAAGGGGATGAAACATTTTCCTATATATTCTTCCCAGTCTTTTCAATATACAGTTCTCTTCTGTATTATAATATAGCCCTAAATAACGAATAATTCCCCCTTCTTCTATTCCCATCTTTAAAAGTTATCAAAACCAGTTATTTTAAGGTAACTCTGGTCACAACAGGATACAGAAGGACTGAGATAAACAGCTTTTATCCGCTACAATGAAAGGAAGCAATTAAGAAGCCAGAAGCATCATTCTTGGTCTTATAAAACTGCAGCACAAAAGAGGGATGCTTAGTAGCAAAAGAATGAAGATTGAAGTTTTCAAAGTTGACTGGAGGATTTAGTTCTATTTTGATTTTATTGAAATTGTGTATCTAAGTCCCTTAAATAACTGGGAAAATTTCAGTTAGGAATTTCACATTCCATGATACTCGAGGGAAAATGTCTAAAATTCTGGTTTCCATGTGCAGTGTAATAGAACAGATACTGCAATCAGTGGATCTAACAACAAATTCCATTAAGACTCTACTTTGATGGTTTTCAAGGAAATAACCAACTTAAACATTTCTAACATGCCCATTACCTTAGAATCCAATTGCAAATGTTATGTAAAACAGAATAATTATCTCCAGCTGAAAAGCTGCCATATTGGGAATCTAAGAGTTCAGCTCCTAGCACTGTACGTAAAGAATTAAAGAGATTACCAAAATTTTTGCGGGTTGATGCATTTCTTCCTCAAAAAAGGAACAAATTAAAAATAAAGTATATAACATATAAGAAGAAAGTGAGAAAGAAAGAAAGAGAGAAAGAGAGAAAGAGAGAAAGAGAGAAGAAGAGAGAAAGAGAGAAAGAGAGAAAAAGAGAGAAAGAGAGAAAGAAGAGAGAAAGAGAGAAAGAGAGAAAGAGAGAAAGAGAGAAAGATACAATAAACAGAATTCTGGAAATCTTCCAGTCATAAAGTGTATGATTAGTACTACCTGGCTGTATGAGACGCATTCTTTTCTGAAGTTTCTACGGCTATCTGATACAAGGCCAAAGGCAAATCTTCCAGCACTTTCTAGGTGCTTAGAAGAGGAGAAGAAATAATGTCTATTAATAGCTAATATATGCAAAATTTAAAATATGTATTAAAACCAAATATACTGCTTGCAAAATGAGGTAGTCAAACTGAATGTTAAAACATCTATTCTTTCAGAAATTTCAGCCCAATAACTATGCTTCAAGAATAATCTCTAATATAAGATCAAGGTTCAAGATGAGTCCTTTACTGCTTGGACTGTTCCCTTTTGAGAGAATCTGGAATAAAAAATAAAGTGCCAATACACAGTTTATCTTTCCAAGAAAGCATTAACTTGCTAGGAATAAGAATTGCAAAGCTTATGTGTTACAGCACCACCTGGTGTGGCTTGCCATGGATACAAATTATAGGTGGACAAAACCTACCAGGTCATCTAATTCACCTGTCAACCAGTGCAGAATTCATTACTGTAACACACCTTTGGTACTTTTCATTTTCTTTTTTATTTTAAGTTATTTGTTTTGGAAGACATATTACATATCTAATCAGAGTTCTGAACAATATTTGATGCAAAAGTGGCTCATAAAATTCCAGTTACAAGACTGATAGTTCCATTTAAATTAACAAATACGCTGTCGGTAAAACCCATGACTTCCCACATCATGATGACTGTCAAGCAAGCAAGAAAACATGCCACTATCTTCTTGGAAATTTAACTTTATTAAGTGTTTCAAGCAAAAAAATGGGAAATCTCAGTGTGAAAACATAAGGTGGATTAGCAAAAATCAAGATGCAAAGCAGCATGACCCCTCAAATCCTATGAGAGAAGGTCTTTCTATCAGGTGATGAAGAGGCATTCTGCTGAGATTACATAGAGGACTACACAGTACACTTAATTGCATTGTGCTTAGCTGTTTACATGCTTAGCTGCTTGGCAAATTATAAAAGAGAAATTAATTCTTTTATTATTCTATCAATATTAGGATAGACAGCCTTAGCAAAGCATGCCTGGAACACTATAAAATGTCTATTTATCTGGTTCCCAGGCACCCTATGCATTGCTTTATAAAGCATTCCATTTTCCCTTACCTTTCTCTGCTAAAAAATAAAAGTTATTGTATGACATATATAATCCAAAAAGCAAAAGGCCTTATTTACCTCTTGTGCTGTCATAAATGAAGAATAATTGCATGAAATCCAATAGAATGTGAACTGGTATAGATTAGCAGAAAATCTGCCTCAAAAGCCTCTATTCCATCAGCCAGACTTTCCTCTTGCCAGAGACAAGAAATGAGTTGGTGTGCTCAGCCACACCGATTCTCTTTAACGCGCAGGTATTAGAGTGCTTGTGTTTATTTTTTGTCCCAGGCTACTGGTAGGGACGTGCATCTCTGGCTAGGTAAAGAACAAGCTGACATCTGTCTAGTCACACAGTAGTGCTGAAATTTAGAACAGAACATCGCAATCTTATGGTGTCTAAATATTGTGTAAAACTGTTTTTTGTGTACACAGTAATCCACTGTCCTTCATTCTGCAAAGAGAAGAGCATTCTTGACAACAAATCACAATACAACTTTCATATCTCACTATAAATGTGTACAAAAGAAAAGGTGAAACTGACACTGAAGGATGCACGCAGCAGCTTTCTAAAACACCCAATAGTAATATTATCTACATTCTTGCTATGTCACTGTCACGATTTCGGAAAAAGGCCAAACAACTTGCAGGCAAGCCTTTCTTTACAATCAAAAGCTTGCTAAGTTTCTAATTACCTCCCAAATTCTGCCAGACACTTTTGGCAATTTTTAAATAGTTTTTTTTAATTGCAATGCCATTACAAAAAGGAATCTGGTAAGTTAAATCACTTCCGTAAGTTCTGAGTCTGTATGCAAAAAGCTTGTGCACACACATCACCCATTGTCCTGTAAGATAACATCCTAAAACCAGACTGAGTATTAACACTGTCACTCAAGCGGAAACAGCATAAAGGAACTGGTAAATTTCCTTTATTACTTTTTTAATTTTGAAGATCTGTTACCCAAAAGACACCACCTGCCAGTTGTTCTGAAATACGGAGGGGTATGTTTCAATGGAAGAAAAGGCATGAATGTTAGTCACAAATACACACAATGCTCAAGGAGTAATCGAAAATACATTTTGCTGTTTGCTTATCCCCTTCATCTCTCATTTTATGTGTATGTAAGTCATTAAAGTTTCCCTTAGGACCAGGCTACACTTATTTTTTCAGCTTCTCTTCTTTGAGATTGAAAGTATGCATCGCCAGAACATCATCAACTGCCAGCAATTAAATTAGGTAAAACAATATCAGACAATTTTGAAAATCACTTTCAAAGAAACTACTCCCTCTGAAAGAAAATTACGTGAGCAAAATATCTGTAACCTCTTGTCAGTATCCTGAAAAACTAATTAGGTCTATGCTTTTGATAAAGTAAGCTGACAAGAACCTTTCACCTCTTCTGTAAGATCAAATTTGCCTTGGAAATTTCTAATTTCTCTTTTGGTGTGTCACATGTGATTCATCCAAATACAAAGCAAAAAAGGAAAAAAAAAAAAGGAAAAATCAAGTGCTTTTGGACTTGTACTAATGAATAATGTATATCATTGTTCCAACAATAGTATAAATTTCCTAAATCTAAACTTTCATGCCTAACAGTTTATTAAACATGCCTTCAAAGTTACCATAAAAATAACGTGAGGAGCTTTTTTTTACCAAAAATAGTACAAACTGCCAGGAAAGTGGTTTAAATTATGACCTCCATTCTACTTACCTATCACCAGAATCTAAACATTCACCTAATATGTGCAAAAATAGATTTAGAGAAGTCTCATGGTCCTTGGGAACTGCTGAACCTTGAAGGTGTCCAGCTCGCTGTGGTTTAATGTTTTGCCTGCTTATTTAAGCTGGTCTATATGAAACACCTTGGTGACTCTTAGCACACAGGGATCTTGGAAAAATGCCTTCCAGCTTACCCACCACTACTTTTGATGTTAGAAGGGAGAAAGCAAACCATTTAGTCTATTATTAAAATTACATTCTTCATTTGTGGGCAGTCCTGCTTCAGGAAGGCTGAAATCTTTAAACAAAAAGACTCAACTGGGACTGGTCATATGTCCAAGAATCTGAACATCTGCAGTCCCCAGAAAAAAAGAGACAAGGTGCCCATTTTCTCAGTTACTCTTAAACTTAATTTCAGTGTTTTCTCATTTCCTAAGAACCAAGTCAAAAACTAAAGACAAAATATCAAGCAGTGATCAACTTTCACACATTGGGCAAGACTTTTTTTAACATCCAGTTTCTTAATGCTAACTACTATTCTTCCAAAGAGCAACTGGTATGGTTTCTTTTAAATGGTCTCCTTGATAGGGGATCATTTTTTCAGTGTTCTCCCAATGTTCAAATCAGAAATGCAATATTGTTTGTCCTCTGAATATTTCATACCAAGTTCTCAAACACATGCAAATATCAGTGAGGTGATATCCTCATTTGCTTTTTACTGTGAAATTATCTTAGACTTGCTTGTGATTTCCATTTCCTGCTGGAGAAAAGTGCCCATTTTTCAAAGACTTCAGGACAGTTATACTCGTTTATATCAGGTAAGGATCTCATAACCCAGGATGCAGTTCTGCATCATTACTGCTTAAGACGTGCTGAGATACAAAACTGCAAGATTTTCAACAACTTATCTAATAAATTATTTCAAATTGCTGATAAGCATATGGGCATTAAGGCATTCAGTTCTGTAACAAGAAAAGACAACGGGCTATTTTGGTCAGGGACGGGTGTTCCTGTGTTGCTGAGTCACAAAGGCAGACACAAGCTTCTCTCCGTAAATGTTCATAAAAACCAGGTTCTATTCCTGACAGGGTTTTTTGGTGGCTAATGTAGTATATGTACATATTATTGACACAAACAGTATTATATTTTAGTACTGTAAAATCCTATTACACTAGGATATCTTAGTTGCAGACCCATACTTAGACATCACAGTACCAACATAAAGCAATTACCAAATGCAGCAAATTAATTCACTTCTTACTTAGGCAAAATAAGTTACCCAGGTCTTACATACTTGAAGCAGGTAACTTTACCTGCATTTTTCTTCATTGTTTCACAGGGAAATTGTTAGGCTTATGTGCCCGCACCAATGCTATTAAAGCACACAGTGATCACAAGCAAGATTCATGCTATTCCTTGGTATTCTACCCAGAGGTAAATAGCTGCTGCAACCTGTTTAGTGAAAGCAACATCCCACACTACATCTTTTCAGAACACCCTGAAAAACCTCCCTCAGCTGTCTCTGATTTGCAGTTCAGACATGGAGGCTAACCACAGTGAAATGGTTGCAGTGACTAAGGCTGGAAAGAGTCCATGGCTTGCAGCTTCCCTTGAAATGCAGGGCTGATGCTTACCATATGATCCCTGTTGGGCTGCTGGTGAGGTGCTGAACCCCAGCTGCACCACTCAAGTGTCAGAATTGCAAAACAATTTACACTGCTGTGAATCCATATTGTGAAACATGAAGAAAACAGCTGAATCCAAAGAACTCCTGTGTATAGTCAGAGTCATCTCAGGCTGGTGTGATAATGGCACATTTTAAAAGATTTTTTTTTAATAAAAGGTCAAATTCTGCCATCAAACATGTACACATGAATAATTTTAATAAGGAAAATGAAGCCACAGGCTACATTATACATCATCAGTAAACTTCTCTATATTGAGAAGAACAAGAACATTTCAAAAGTGAGGATTTCAACGTCAAGAGAAAAAAAACCTATATCTGAATTAGCATTTACTCATAAAGAACCACAGATTTGCTGAGGAATAGGCCTTTCTAAACAGACCTTTCCAAACATGTTTGATGGCATGTGTGTGTACCCACACACACATTCCTTATTGTTACCTAATAATAATGTTAAAAAAGAAAATGTGTTTGGCTACAAACCATATGAGACGAAGCCGTAAGCTGTCTCTCTCCTGAGATCCCACTAAAGCTGACAGCCTGAGTTAGCAAAAGGAAAGTTTCCAATGCATTTGGAGAAGACACAGCTGAGGAGCAGCTTGGTTTTGGTGACAGTCAGAAGACAACACAAAAAGAAAGAAAAGAGAGTCATTGCCACAAAGATGGCAGTGAAAAAGGGCAGAGAAAAAAGAATATCAATGACAGACACCTGAGGGATCTCAAAGGATGACAGCAGTGACAAACGACTTTCAAAAAAACCTGGAATTAACGGTAGTTCAAAATGAAAAAAACCCCACATTATTTACGTGTTGTGAGAAGGTCCTTGAAATGACTGCATTTAAAAGAGCAATAGGTGCAGAGATTCTGCTCTTCACTCCTCATGCACTGACATTCTTTCCAGTCCTTCAGCTGGATGTACAGGAATTCTCTTTAATTATTTCCTGAGTGTTCAGCGAGAACTAGGCACTACTGTCAAGAGACCACACTGAGAAGTACTTATGGGCTAGAGAGAGAAATACGTAAGCTTGAACAGCTACTAGAATGTCTAAACTAGATACATGGATTTAAACAAGAGTTAAGCTTTTTGGTAAGAGTTGAGCATACCTACAGTACTGAAGTACAGGTTATTCTGGAGATTAAAAATACTTCCAATTGCAAAGAGAACATGTATGAAATAGACCACCATTACTCCTTATCACTATTACAGTACCAGCATTCTCCTAACAATAAAAATCAAGCTGTTTCCTTGCACAAAATGCTTATGTACCTCAATTATTACATACGACCAAATAAGTGAGAGCCACAGTGTGGCAAACAGTGGTAAAGCTAGTAATCAGACAACAAAATAAAACTGTAATGTTCCTTAGTTACAAAGTGAGATTCATCTTAAAACCTCAACAGCACCACCATCTTTGTCCTAAACTTTAAGTCATGAAATAAAAATCCATACTAAACCCTGGATGACTGTAACCAAACGGAGCTTTGATTCAATATAAAATAGATCAAATTTCATAGACAATGAACTCCAAGTTTTTTCTAATAGGCATGAGAGAAACAACTGCAGACAGACAGCATCTAATCCTGAAGGCACCGTATATAATTGTAACCCCTAGACATGTGGAAAGCAGCAAGAAGAGTTCTGTCTCAGCTTTAATTCTTTGGTTCCAGTGGCTTTGGTATACTGGATGCCAAGGAAAGTTTGATTCATGAAACTGAGTAGATTTTAAAAACTGTGCTTAGATGGAGAAATCTTTGACCACTGCGATGGAAGAGCCATCACTTTACACATAATCTGGTCAATAAAAGAAAGGAAACTAAGTGGTCCTCAGATATAGTATAGCAATTTTAGTATTTTCTAAGAGAGTCTCTGAAATGCATTGTCATTCCCCAGAAAACAAACATGTTATACTCTGTGTACCAACCTACAAAGCGAGTTGCATTTGATTGACTTCGTTACAACCTATATAGTATTGTGAGCTGAATCGACAGAAGGAACTAATAATCTAACGGTAGTTTTCCGTGATAAAAAGTTGAGTATAAACACCTGTGTATAACTTTTATGCTTGCATTTATTACACCATTTCAACAAAGCACTTAAATTTGCACATGTAAGTAGCTTAAATAATAATCTAGAAGCTTTTTTGAATTGGGCCCTAAGGCAGTCCTGGTGAGTAGAGAAGGCCCGTATCTAGAATCAAAAGACAATTACATAGTAGACTACTTCCCAGACCAAAATAATTCTTAAGTTTGTTTTCAAAATAGCAACAATGGCCTCAACTAAATCACACACCTGCCTCTTACACATCTACAAACTTTTTGCTGTTTAATAGTCAGAGCTTCCTCATATGTCATGGAGTTATTTCAAATTGAAAATTTTCACGCCCATGTCATCAGAAAGAAATTACCTGCAAGACTTCTAATTTTTTTTTAACGTGGCACAGAAATAATTAGTTGGTATTATTTATGCCTTTAAAAATTGCTAATTTCTGCAAGACAAGAACAACCTTTCAAAGCTCTAGATACTACAGAAGAGTAAATAGTGTTGCAAACTCTATTCACTAAGTAGAAGGAAAAAAGAGCGAAGAAAATATCATAGCAACAAGGGACACAGAAACAGCTCTGTTCTACTACCTACCTGGTCACTTGATATACCTGCACTATTGTGTTTATCACAGCTGTTGAAAGAATGTTTAATCTTAAAAAATACATCCCCAGTAAGGAACAGTTCATATTTGCATTGCCCAGGATTTAAGTAGGAATCAGAAGCTCATGACCATCATCCTGGCCTGCACATGTATGCTCAAATTTCAAAATACAGTATTTATCAGATGTACACTCAATATCTACTCTCCTTCTAGAAAGCTGAAGTCATTCTATTTTTTTCAATGTCTCTGGATTTACATCTCATAGCAGAAAGTGTCCTTCAGTCCTTGGTTTATCTGGGGCAGGGGGAGAAGGTATTTTCTTGCTAGATGAAGAATCACATATAGGCTCAGATTTTTTTGGAAGTCCCAGAATCAGCAAAGTACTTTTATGGACAATCTGTGGGCATTTCAATATTGCACAGTAGGAGGCTAAGCAGGCCTGGGAAGCAAATTAGCCTTCCTAGGTGGTGCTGCACCAAGACTATAATCCCACATGTAATTAAAAAACCCTCAAGTCTCAGGTGGTGGCAAAGCTGGAGTAAGAAGTTCCTGTCTTATATCTGCCCTGCCACACAATTTTTTCCCACTTTTGTTCTCCCCACCATCCAAGCTGTGCATGTATATCTATTCTGAAATGCCTTCAAATAAGGGCAGTTCTTTACCTAGAGCTTTGCCTGAGCTGCTTTACAGCACAACAAAGGTAACAGTAAATGGGAGTAATGAGTCAGAAACAAGAGGTCAAATGTTAGGTCTTCTCAAGTCAGTTTTATCACCATAGCCAGCATCTCACAGAAGGAGCTTTAAGATTTCACGTACTTCCAGACAATTCCTACCCAGCTGCACAGCACCAGAAGTAGCAGCTCTTCTACTACCACTTGAGCACTACTACTCTTGCCTAAGGCCAAGTCCTGACAGATTGCCTGTACTAGCACATGGGAAGCTGTACACATCACTTTACTCACCCATACAGGCACAAATATTACAAAAAATAAAAGGAGGGTCTGCTACAGATCCCCCTATCTTCCTTTACGAGATTAGCTGGATTTTCTTCTCTCATTTAATTGTGTCATAAGTCATATGTGTGGGGCATAACTGTATAATGGATATGTGACATCCATGCCTGTGCATGCAATAAATGTGTATTTCAGTAATTGTGTGTATGAGCATCTTGCACTCCATTTTCTTATGCTATCAGCACTTCTCATGCATATATGACCAGAAAGCACAATATGAACAAACTCAAAATACCCCCCCTTTAGAAGCTGAAAAAATATTATGTTGGGAACAAAATTTCAGCTAGATGCTTTAACACTGTAAGATAGCACATCTAGTAATCTGTAGTAGTAACAAACAGCAGGCATTATCTTGCTTGCAGTACAGTAGGTATGCTGTTTCAAGAGACGTTTGGAAAAGCTTTTGATGGTTCACAATTACAATGCTTTTTAGATCAAAAGGTACTCCCCCATTTCTTCTCTTTTAGCATGTGTTCACAGATGACTCAATTTTCTGACAAATACTTATTTGATACTTTTGCTTAATAGTAAAATCAGTGAGAAAAAGAGAAAAATACTGATGGGAGATCCATAATAAGAGTAAGGTGCATACTCTTTCAACTCTGCTTTCTGCTAGCTCCAAATGTTTGATTTATTGGTTGCCCGTTTTGTATCACAGATGTTTTGGGTAGGTGTAATTCCTATCTATTTTTAATACACTAAGAATTTAAGAGATGTATTAAAAAGGGTTACACACCTGTGAAAATAATGTCTTGGCAAAAAAATGCTTCTGGTTTTGCCAAGTGAAATGTTTTGAAGACGCTTCAAAAATAAGTTGGGAGAAAACATTAGTAGTTCCTCCTTCTGTATTTGAACCACCCATAAAGCACATGAAATTATTTCACATTGCTTAAAATATAAGAAAAATACATTATAAGTTTTAATTTTGTCCAAAAAATAGATCTACGCTAAGAGCTTATGACCTATATGAAGAAGATTCAGTTACTTAAAACATCAGCTGGAAAGATGCTTCGGTTGTATGACATCAAACATCCGCCTGCTAGTCTGTTAGGTACCAGCCCTAGGAGCAAGAACAGTGAAGTAATGGTATGCCAAAGAGGATCAGTAGAATAATCATCTCTTTCTTGAGTTTTATAGTCTGTCTCTGTTCTGGATGCAGATGTTGAAAAATAGCTGGCAGTGATAGCACCTAGGATACATGCAAATAATTCCCTTTATACTTATCCCATCTGACTTTCTGGCTGAATCAAGAAGCTACAGAGTAAGGCACACCTCTTTCTTGACTGAAGATTAATCTGTCAGTTCCAGGAAAGACAGGAAGTGGTGAACTCTGCATTACGCAAAGTAGAAATTAGTAAACTCCTTTTACCTACTAGTGCCACTTTCCCAGCTGCTCAGTCATCCATTTTCAGCCGGAAGGGTGGACCATACTCTCAGCCAGACTACTTGACAGTCTTGTCATTAGGGCATGCCCCTGGCTTTGAATCCACTTAGGCTGTGACAGAAACAATGTGACTCACTATGAAATCCCCAAGCAAGCGTCTCAACTCCTGGACTGTCATCCCTCCTTCAGCCACAGCTTTGAGAGAAAATGTCCATAGTTTCCCTATTTTGGGCTAACCTCAGTGAAATGATATGCTCCAAGCACACCATTATACCACTCCTACAGGGGAAGCTCAGGTTTGCAAACAGTGTTGGCACCTGGATACTGAATATGGGCAACACCCACGGTGCACGCCAGAAGTCTGATGTAAATTTTGGTGCTTCTCTCATTATGTTTTGTGGATCACAAAATCATGAAAAAATTCAGGCTAGAAGGGACCTCAGGGGGTCTTCAGTCCAACCTCCTGCTCAAAGCAGGGTATGCTGTGAAATCAGACCAGATTGTTCAGGGCTTATGCAATCACATCTTTAGAAATCTCCAAGGATGGACATTGCATAAGATCTCTGGGCAACCTGGTCCAGTGCCTGCCCTCTCTCATGGTGAAAAACCTTTGCTTTACATCCTGTCCAAACCTTTCTGGTTTCAACTTGTGCATAGCCTCAGTCCTTTATGTGCTTAAATTTGCTCCTGAGGTCAGTTCTCTGTCTGTAAAATGGGTCCAATAATTGTTCTCTGCCCCTAGGGAGAGGAGGGGGTGTAAGAATAAATTACTTCATATTACTCATTATTGTTAGATCTATTAAGTGAGGGGCTCTCCTATGAGAACATTGTAGGCCACCTATGTAGAAAAGATACTTTAACACAGCATGTATTTCACTGAGCTCTCAGTCTGGAGCAATGTCTGCTGACCATTTCTGTAAACGCTACATGATCTGTAGAGGGACTTGGAGGGGAGAAGGGAAATAGTTGGAATGAGATCAATAGTTCATGCAAGAAAAAACCTCCAGCTTTGGTTGCAAACTCAGAACAGAAGAAATGAAGTGGTGACAAGACTTTCACTCCTTAAGATTCAAAGCACTGCTCTATGTTAATCTTGAGTGTAATCCAACGCGTGCATGGAACTGGTAATAATTAGAAGATTGCTTGTATAAAAAGAAACAAAATCTATCTTTCTTTTCAATAGTATTGTTTCACAGTTTGTGAAAGGGCATTCCTCTCCCACAATATCAGTTCAAAAATACGAAATTAAATTTTCTTCAAGGTCTCTGTTTAAGAACACTCAAAATTTCTACCTTCAGCAGAGCCTGTTAACAATGTGCTTAAATGCTCTCCTGAATTAGGGCCATAATTTGATTACCTATTGCATGAGATCAAGCCAGCAGCTGATTTTAAAATATCTCCTTAAAACATCCACAGATCTAGAATTATATAATTAAGCTATTTTAGATCGTTTAATGAGATTGCAAAAATGTACTAATAGTAATTTGTCACTTGGAAGCTTGTGCTGTTGAACTTACAGTTACTAAGGCAGCCTACCTTAGCAGAGCATGGGGGCAGGATAAAACATCTTTGTGAAAAAAATACAACCTTCTAAATAATTTACTTAAAAGCAATTTTGCTTTAATACCTAGAGTAAACAAAAACAGCGTAGGATACGGTATACTACACAGGTTTTATTAGCATTCACTTGAGATGACCTCTATTACTCACTAGCATGTTCAAACATTGGAAACACTAACAAAACGTTCACATGACAAAACACAAGTGTGTATTCTGCTCCTGCTTTGGTCACTCACCACACGTGCACATGTCAGTGACAGTAGGCATGTGACATACATCACAAGATCTCTCAACTGGGCAATCTTAGCCCTAGGGTTTTTTTAGATAATTATGCCAGAGTAACATGACTTGCTCTTGCAATCTTGTCTCTCAAAGTTCAAAATTCAAAGTTCTTTCCTGAAGAAATCTATATTTAACAAGTGCTCCAGGACATATAATTTACA
The DNA here is from genome assembly GCF_030936135.1 of Gavia stellata. Classification (NCBI taxonomy): domain Eukaryota; kingdom Metazoa; phylum Chordata; class Aves; order Gaviiformes; family Gaviidae; genus Gavia; species Gavia stellata. The sequence continues at coordinate 18,937,436 of NC_082600.1, forward strand.
TACAAGTGTATCATAAAATAATGCTGACCACTGAGTGCCTGAAAAGGACAGGCTTGGTTGCTGTTCCAAAGGTAACAGGACATAATGGAAATGCTCTGCTGTAGCAGAGGAACATGGCTATAAGCACTGTTCTTGAGTGTGTCTACTCAGATGCTGTATGTTTCCATTTATTTTTATGAGTTTGGCTAGTCGGCCGCATTTCTATTTCCTGTGTTACACTGCACCCATCTGACTGATTCGAGGTGGACTTGCTTTTCAGGAAGAGGGGAGAACACAGAACATGGTAGGACTATAAAGAAAGGGAACAAAATATTTCAGCTTTGATGTTTCAGCAAACATGCATACTTACAGAAAAAAAAAATATAAGCTTTGTTTTCTAGTCAAATACACCATACATGTTACTGAACAGACGGAACCATGTCGGTATTCATACATGGGACTGGGAGGTTACGGACATTCCCAAAAAAAGGGATAAGATAAATAAGTGAACACGAGGGGGAGCTGCAAGTGCAGAGGGAGAGAGGCACAAACGGCACCACCTCAATCTCTTGTGATAGCCCAATTTCCTCACGATTTCCATTAAATATACTCTCTCAGTTCAACTCCTCTTTTTAACTAGGGATCCACAGTACAGTAAGTGCCCCGATTTTATTACAGTTGATGTTCTTTGAATGGAAGAAGCATTGCTATGCATGCCCAAAAATTATGAAGTCTAATTGCTACCTCAGCTACTCAGCTGTACCATACTTTGCAAGCGAGACCAATAAGCAGCAAGACATGCAGGAAGACTACAGTCCGCCCACATTTAGTGACATCCCACACTGGAGCTAGTGATAACATACAGTGAGGATATAAAGACTGAGAATTGTTTAAATACAGAATTTAAAAATACATAGTATGAAAAAGATACACAATGCTACTACTGATAGATCATGTATGCATGCTCAGTAGATGAATAAAGAAATCAATTAAAAAAACCACTCAAAGGTACACTGTAGAAGATAACAGCCAGTAAGATGATATATGACACTGTGTCTAAGGAACAGCCTCAGCTTCTGTAGACTTGGGCTTCTGACAAATTGATTCCTCCAGTGCAGGTTTCATTCACAAGCGAAGAGCACTGAGCTGCTGCCTGGGGCAGTAAGTGACAGCAGCAGTGCCGGCTGGACTGCATGACTGAAGGAACCTGCATGACAAATTTGGCAATGAGCAGCATTTGAGGAATGAGTCAGCAATGCCTACTTGGTGAGAAAAGTAGAACTGGAGCACCACTTAGGAGGTAAATTGCCAGTCCTGGAAGAGCAAGGAGAGAACAAGAATCCTAAAATACTCCTAGTGACCAATATGAGAGCCAGACCCTGGGAGAAAGAATCAGCTGGCGTTTTGAAATCACATTCTCCATATGCAGATGGTGATAGTAAGCATAGTATCCTAATTTTTACTTTCTAAACTTTTTTCCTCTACTACAGGCAATCAATAAGAAATGAATAATGGAAAGGCCCAGTTACACTATACATCTCTTGTCACTTGTTCTATGAGACAGAGTAATAATGCCTGCAGCAACACAAATGAGACAACTAAATGTCCTTCAAAGTCACACATACACAAGTTCTTCCAAAACCGTATTTGTAGTAGAAGGGTTTCTTAACGAAGGCAATTCACAAAAGCCTAAGACAAAGCAAAGCAAAATGAAAAGTCATGGGCAAAATGGAAAGAAATACAATGCAGTAGCAAATTAAGACAGAACTTGGTCATGTTTCTACCATCTTAGCTGGGCCTTTACCAAAATGTACTTAGAATTGTGTCTCTGGAGATCGAATTTCTCTCATGTAACACTGACTAAGAAGGATGCTTGTTTTAGAACAGAAAAGCAAGATACACCAAATTTATCTGACCCTCAGTGTGCAAGGTATTTGGGATGCCTGTCATCACTGAGGATAAACATGGTCTACATGACTAACAATCTGAATTTTAAATGGCTAATGTCACATGGAAGTTACTCTCATCCTAAACAACCAACATGATATGCATTACAGGGAACCAAACTTTTAATGGTAAGTGCTCACTACTGTCTAAACACTACTGTCTAAAGAGCCAAACATTCAACATTTAAATAAAAAGAAACCACTGTCATCACTGTTTTTGAATGGGTGAATATTATTTTAAATTTGCAGATACAATAGCTATAGCATAAGATTTGGTATGTCATTTGGAAGGTCTGTACTTTTGTCATTAAATATTTTCAGGGAGGATTTATTTCAAATGCAACATTCAATTTGAGAAACAATTTAAGTGTATCTCGGGTATACATAACTGCCTAGTGTTGAGTATTCTGTGGTTATGACTGTCTTTCTGTTTGTAGTATTCTGCAGTTTCCATTACTGTAGCATAACATCTCAGTCTAATGCATGCAACTTCACTGTACTGTTATGAGACAGAAAAGTATTTTTAGTCAAACTCCATAAATGAGGCCTGCAACACAGAGGATTAGATCAGAACCACCAAATTTAGGGCTAAAACAGGACTAATACAGTACTTGAGTAAATAAGTCTAAAGAAATGATCCAGGAAGTCTGCACTAGCAGTTACCCGTCCCTGGAGGAAGCAGGAATTCAGCATCTCCCTGTTTATCTTGCAGGTTCCCTAGGCAATTTCACCTGCACAGAGCTGCCTTCATCTGGGGAAAGACGCAACTAGCTTTTACTTGAGCAATACTACTCTCCTGTAACAGGGTAAAACAGCATTAAAATCTGCCAAAGCCCCTAGAGAGGCGTAGATCAATTAGGTATGCTCAAAGCACTCCTTACACATCTCAGTAAGACTGAATTCAGCACAACCCATGGTTACTATGGCCATTTTCATTAAAAAATTTAAACCTAAATCCTTCAGTTTCCAGACTAGCGCTCTCACGTCTCACTGGTTGCTAATTCAAGAGAGTACCACCTTTCCCCAGAAAAAAAAAAGATGCAGATTATAACTACCTCAACTACAGACCTAAAGTTGATTCATACAGTGTAACATTTTTGCATCTTTGCACATTTACTAATAAGTCAGCCCAAAATGAGTGAGCAAGTGTTGCTAGCAAGGCAAAACAGCTCCACAGTTCCCAACCTGCTCCACGAGAACTGCTAACTTTTGAACATGAATTTTCTCCTGCAGTCAGAGACTTTTGATCTCTGCTGCTTCGCTGTCCCCCACCTCAACAGTTCTTGCGTTTAGTGTGAAAGATTCTGCAGCGAGGACAACTCATCCAATCCTACCTGAGGTACCTGTCAAAAAGCCATTCTGTGTTCAAAAGTCCTCACCAACTTCACTAGGAGTGCTGCAGGTGTGATTTGGGGTTAGAGACCTACAGCACTCCAGGGCTAAAATACAGTTCTTCTAAAACATAGCAGAAAATTTTCTTCAACTTTTCCCCTACTGTTGAAGTGCCAAGATGTCCAGATACCTAAGGATGCACTTAGTGAGATTGCCAAAGACATCTAACTCCAACTAAGATCCAGAGAATTGAGAACCTTTACTCCAACGTTTTCACAGAGAATCTGTCTATATCTAAATGTTGAGGCTCTTAAAATCCCTCAATACCCCATTTCCCTCTCCTGTTCAAGGGAATTTTCCTTACTGACTTTAATGAGAATGGAATAAATTAGTTTCTAGCAATGTATCCAGTTACTTCACTGTCAGAGAAACAATTTCTTTGGACAGGGGTACAACTCACACTACAGTAATACTTTGCTTTATTAAGCTGCCAATATCGGTTACGTAGCTTTGGATGCACAGAAGTAGGTAAAGAAATTAATTTTTAAGGGGGACACTGCTTTCAGACCACACGCAACACTTGCTAATGTCATCTGGTGCTTTTCCACAGGCCAAGGACAAGAAACAGCCTCAAGCATAGAGATTTACAGTTTCTGTTTCACCATCCAAAGTCATCTACCATGATTCAAGGTACTTCTATGCAAAAGATAGCCCAAGAAGATTTCCTGGAAGCAATTAATTTTCATCGTCTCCCTCTCTGAGAGGGCAACACTTCAAGCAATGGCTACTTTGCTTTCACCAGAGAAATTAGTTTCACTGTGACCTTTTTCAGATGTATAACCCATGAATTTTAAGTTGGTTGTAAAAGTCCACAGAAACCCAGTTCAGCATCTTCCATCTGTACTGATTTAAATGCTCTTCTTGAATAGCAACAATAATAGTTTTGAAGTGTCCTTTTCCTTAGCTCCCCTCCTTCCTCCTACTTATCTATACGCTCTCTAATCATTTTGGTGACAGAAGGATACTTCAGTTCTTTAATGATAAAATTGAGCATGTCAATGTTTTCGCTATGTAATTAGTGGAGGAAATACAAACACATGACAGCAAACTCTGTAATTTTGTATGATCTCATATCAGAACAGCGTTTCATTGTTTAAAATGACAAATAAGCTTCACAGACTGTTATGTAGTCCTGCTGTGAAAGAAAAACAGTTTCACAATAAATTAAGAGAAAACTTTAATTTTTTTCTCTTTTATAAAGGTGCATTATTAACACGAATTAAGAATAATGTCTCTGAGAATGCCAAAATAAAGGCTATTTCTCTCAGTGGAATTAAGATTTTAATACTTTGCCTTTGATCTGAATAACACAGTATTCTTCAAACCCAAGAGGACAAAATTCCAGACTTCCGTAAATAACCTAGAGCTTGCTAGCACAAATCTGCCAACTAACAAATCCCTCTTCATCTCTCCAAAGGCTGCATTTTTAAAGGTCATTAGATGGTCAGCTCACACACTAACTTTGCAGATCATGTAACTACAATAGACAAAGGCATATAAAATGTCCATTACCCATTTCAAGTAGCAGTGCTTCTTAAGAGTGTACCATCCCGGATGTAAATCAGAGAACCTGCATGCAGGTAATATCTACAGGTAATAATAGCAAGATCCTAGCTTCTACTAGATGAAGCAGTCCAATGCTGCATTTGCTCTGTATGGAAAAGTCCTACTGATGTAAACAGTGGCTTAGGAAGGGCCAGTGGGGCCACAACACTAGAATATTCCTTTGAAGAAAAAAACCAAACTCAAAAACCTTGATTCCTGCATGAGTCTAAGTTCCCATTTTGCCTGAACACAGGCTGAAACATGAATGATCCTTCCTGATGGATACTCAAGGCATTGGAAATGTCTCACTTCAATAAAGGATCAACAACTTCAACTTCAGGTTAACTACATGTTTAATTTTAAAGTTGTGCATAAATGCTGTACTAAATCACAATGTTTGCTCAAGTGAGCCAAGTGAAACCATTAATTAGATCCACCGTGAGTATACTTAAAAATCTGCCCTTCAAACTGAAGTGAATGCACAGTAGCATGGGGTATTGTAACAAACTTCCCGTTCTAGACTGCTTTGCCCTGAGACAAAGATAGTCCCCTCCAGGGACTGTTGTTTGTGTGCTAGTACCTCAACTGCAAAACTCCATTCCATAGACTCCGTTTCCAAAAAATGGACAAAAAAAGATGTCAAGTAAATGAAAAATTAATCCAAACACCAAAAGTAAATAAATACAAACCTCTAAATCTAGCCATACATTTAGACTAACTTTGAAGGATAGGACTATTTCTGTAATACTTAAGTGCAACCATGTTTGTGTGGGTCATTTCACTTTAGCTGAGATGTCACTCCAGCCTGTCCTCAACACTATGTGGGAGGTTTACACTAATCAGCTTTTTCTGAAGTTTAAATTCTAGCATAACACCGATAGCTGTTACACAACATCAAGAAATATGAGCTGTGCTGATATATGAAAGCCAAACTGGTCCTATTTTCAAGCATCTGAATTAACAGATATTTTCCTGCATAAAATTATTTTACATCATAAAGTTAAATGTTTTAGTCAAGAACAAATAAATACAATGATGCATCATGCTTTAAAAAGCCAGACCTATTTTACGGTTAGCATTAACTTTTGGTAGGGCAAGGGGGGAGGGGGAAAAAAAGCAAACAAAAAAGACGGATTTTAGAGATTTTTATCATCTATTAATACCTCACGACAGCATGATTTTTCTCACAACTTTAATTATGTGTTTCTGTCTTCATATATTGGAGAGGAGTGAACGTTTTCCCAGAAGGGAGAAAAAGCACACTCCTTTCCCAAGTTTGTTTGAAAGAAAATCAAATGATCTGAATTACTTTCTCATAAAACATAGACCATACAGCTCAACAGCCAGTAAAGCCAAATGTCTGTTCTTGGTTTTTGTTATTTTGCAGTGGTAAAGCTGCCTGGCACTCACAGCAGCATCTGAAGGAACACCCATGGAATTTAAGCCTTTTAAATTCTTCAAAAATATTTCAGCTAACAGAATTTTTCTCTAAAGAAAAAAGGGGAAAAAAAAGAAAAAGAGATAAAATTAAGAACAGTCAAACACATGTCCAGTCAAAGCACACATATCAGACTTCAGGAAGAATCAAAACATAGTGTAACTCTGGTTAACCTCATAATTGCAAGAGGCTTTTATGGCTGTTAAATAATACGATCCAAGTTGCCTCTTCAAGATTAAGTGTATAAAGTCACCGTGCAACTAAAATAGCAAATCGCTGAAGAGTATACTACACCATTTACATAAAGAAGAGAAAGATAATTTTTAGTAATTACCCTTGTAAAAGAATTACTGCTGTTTCCTTAACACACCAATATATTGACTAGCAGAATATAAATGTGTTCATCGGGAACATGACGACTGCAAAGCTTTACGTTTTTACTCCTGTAAATGCCTAATCTGAAACACTATTTTAAAACAAACAATTCATTTGTTTTTCCCATATTAAAGATAAATTTTACAGGCAGAAAAGGAGGAAAGGTATTTTTGCAGATGAAAAAAGGAAATAATCAGAGCAATGAACTGAATAATCTGAGGATAAGAAATAGATGCCTCATTGACTCACTCTAAATCAGAGTTTATACTGTGTCACCTAAGTAGGTGCAAATCTACCACTGGGAAAGCCAGGATCATCTTCATTCTCTATGGAGAACAAGGCTTACTATTATAAAAATGCTTTTCATGTTCAGAGCCCAATCTAACTAGACAATATTTGTAGAAGGGATAAAAGGATCTAGGTTCCCCACTAGTGTTCAATTATTTTTTTGCTCCCTGGGGAAAAAAAAAATATATTTTTTTTGTGGAGTGAAGAAATATAGGGGAAAATCACAATGGGCAGTCACTGCTGCAGCCACAGCTAGAAATAAGGATTTCCCCATGCCATGCTGAAACACTAGATCTGGGTCTCTTGCAGTAAAGATCAGTGTATAAGGTTATTATGCAGCCCTGTACCATTTCATGTCAAGGCCCAGAACTACTGAACACAAACTTCAGCTACTACATTAAAATATAACAAAAGACTAACATATCTGTAACTTGCAAAAAGAGAAGCAAGATTTTGTTGTAAAAACACCAAAGATGAACAAAAACCTCTCACCACTTCGTGAAGTGACTGAACTTAGTTTTCTACACAAAACAGATGATAATCTGTTTTTTATAATAATGATCAAGATGTCAATTTGGGGTCATGTCTGTAGGCACTCCAGAATCATGAGATATCACCCCCTACTACAGCCTGAGCACAGCGACATGTCACAGGGCTCAGTGCCTTAGCACAGACAGGCACACAGCCAATGTTGTCCAACATAGCCATTTTCTACCCTACACTTTGGATACAGGAGGTCCCCGTCTCTTCCACAAGTTATGAGATGTGCTGCCCCTCGCAGCTGAAAACCCTTTGGAGAAGGACAGAATTGACCCACAGACCACAGCTGGGCCCCTGTCAAAAAGTATCTGGCAGAGGTGCAATCTCCCCTCCTCAGATCTGCACAGCAGTGCTAAACTCTTAAGAGTCCAGTCTGGAGTCAGCGATGTGGTAGGACCAAAATATTTGGAATCAGTTACTGGATGGAAGGGAAGAATTTTAGTTGTGAAGATGGTAATTTTATTCATTAAGAAGCATATAGTACATGCACCACTATTGCTGTCCCAGCTACAATCTCGTCCCAGAAGAACAGCAATGCTAGTGGCATGTGTATAGCATTAAACCCTGCAGGTGCTGGAATGGGGAAGAAATCATCGAATTTTTAAAGTATTCCACAAAACCAAAAGATTCTGCAAATAATTTCATGCATTCCACCAAATCCAATCAATTTCAAAAGCCACTGAGCTAATATGAACATAGTACTTTAACACCCTGAAGTGCAACTGTCCTTTTTTTAATGTAACGTCTCTCTTCCATGTGCAAATTGTTCTTGTACCTACAGCTACAAACTGGTGAAACAGTTACTAAGTAAAGAGAATTTCACAAGCCGTTATTTAGCAGAGACTTAATTATTCTTTAGCCAGTCTGTATTTTTTTTCTTTAAAGCAAATCTGAGCCCAGAGTGCAAAATGGGTATCGTGATTGTTTCATAAACAGTTATAAATACTCCTTTCAACATAAGCAATTTGTTCTAGCTGTGCTACCTCCAAGACTACATGAAGAGTAATATTATTTCTACTATTAAAACCCCATAACACATTAGAAAAATCAAACTCTGAGTTGGATGGGACCAGACTCCGCGCCTGCAACTCTCTGTTGTCTTGCAGAGAAAGCAGCCCAGCTCCAACCTTTAATTACCTAAGTAGTTCTTACTAAACTTAGTTGCCCTGAATATCCACAGATTACAGCAGTTCTGGAGATGATCTCAGATAGTCTTTCCAAGTAAGAACTCACCCATCAGGTGCTGTTACTAATCAATCCTGGACAACCAAATAACTACAGTAAACCCACACAGAATTAAAAACCATAAGTGATTAACTTCAAATCTGAAGTACTTGTTCACGCTCCAAAGTCAGTTATGGCCAAGACAAAGCCTCCTCTCACACACACCCCCCCCCAATCAAATAAAACACCCCCAAATATTCAAAGACCTTTGAGTCAGGCACAAGCACAGGTTTGCTCACACATGAGAAAATGCTACTGAACTCTTTCTTTCTTTTCTTTTTCAGACTGTAGGCAACAAGAGGTGTTCATTTTATTCCTGGTATGGTAAAGGAGTGTTGGTATTTTACACAGTGCCTCTCACATAGTGGTCCCAAAAAAACCCCATTCCCCAGTGGTAGTACCATCACCACAGCAGAGACCTGCAACTTCCCTAGTCACAATTTTTCATCTCCATTCTCTGTGGATAGCAGCTGGCCCACAGATGGGCCAGCCAAGCATCTCCTCACCCCCTTGTGGGAGCAACTGAAAAGATCTGTACACTCCAAGGTTCCTCTACTGGTCCTTCTCCCTCTAAGAGGAAGAGAAGGAGAAATTATAATTTCTCTGCAATGCAGCATTCAGCTACCTGGTATGGGAAGTGGTAACCACTTTACTTCCTACAGGCAAGCTGGATACTTCACTTGACAACCTTTAGGTATCACCATAAATCAAAAACACTCAGTACACTGAAGCAGTTCTGGGCATATCCTTGCCCCATTTGTGCTAGTTACTAGTCTTGGTGCCCCATGTTAAGCTTTGTAAAAACAGAGGGGGGGGGGGGGGGGGAACCATCTCTGTTGTGAAAAATTACATTTATCATGAAAAAAAAGCCCAATAAAAGAGTCAAGTCATTATGACCTGATCAGAAAGGAGAGCAGAGAGGTGATGGTGGTAGCAGCAACAGCTCCAGGCTCAATGAACTTTGTATGCCTATAATTTATGATTAAGGGGGGAAAAAAATGCAGCTTAGTTACTGACGCTCTCTGCAGACTTTGGGCAAGTCACTTTGCCTTTTTCAGTCTTCTTTTTCCTTTTTCTTTAGGTGCTTTTAGGGACTGCCACTGCATCTCACAACAAGGACAAACACTGTAGCTCTATAGGGACCCTCCTCCCTCCACCCTCAACTAGCAAAGCCTCTGTGCACGACTGGAACAGGACTAATTAATATGCTAGCTTTGACTTCTTCCCTGTCTAGCCAATCCTGGCTGGACAATCTCCTGAGAGCACCATGATACTCATGGCTCATGAAGTGAGATTCAAAAAAGGAGAGAATTATAATATTCCAGATAGTTTCTTTCACATATTAATCTGCAAGGGGCTACATAAAAATAACAAAAGGCAAATGGACATTGGAAACTCATCTTAAAGTTTCAGTGCAGGTAAAGGAAGCAGACAAAGGCTAGCAGCAACAGGGAAATGGAAGGCTTGTGAAAGGCTTAAGAAGGTAAGAAAAAGCCTTACAATTTTAGGCAACAATAGCCAAAGATCCTGTGGAGGGATTTAAAGAAGTGTGACATAATCAGGCAAAGAATGCAACCTTTACGAAGGCATGAAAAGTATTTAAAGAGAAGATTCTCACCAAAGAACTAAACCAGAAACAGCATCTTGCCATTCAGCAACAAATCTGTAGGGCAGAACCTCAGTTGCTGTAAACTATCATGCTGTAATGACATACTGGAGTTAAGGCAGTGTACACCAGCAAGGACATGCTTCCAGAAGCCCTAAAGAACGAATGCCTCTCATCAAGAGTCTATGTTCTGGGTTAGGAACTCACAAAATTCAAAGCACATGCTGATTCACTGTAAATACGAAAAAAAAAAAATCTATTTTCCCCATTTCAGTCTCTTTGAGCTTCTAAACATAAATTTCATCCATTTTAACTTTACCATTCCCAAAGTTTAAATGTTTCCCACCATCTGTGAATATTTACATCTTGCTATTCAAAGGTTTAAATACCTCTGTGCAATAGATACAGTCATATTACCCTCAACCCACTGAACAAGCAAGTGCATCATATGCAGGGAAAAAATAATTCATCAGGTTTTTGCAATCTCTGAGAATAATCCAACAAGCAAGTATGTATGGAAAGTGAACAGGCAGAGTCTAAATTATCTTCTTGCTTGCAAGAAGGCACATTTGCCACTGTTTCCCACTATGGGTAGAGAATGTCACTCTCTCAAGATCGTTAATGCAGCACCTGTCATTAACATTAAACCGTTAATTTAATGTTGCAAAAAAGGAAACAATTGAACGAACACATAGACACGTAGCCTGTGTTCTACCTGAACTATCTGCTCTGCTGTACTTCAACTTATCAGTAGAGTCCCAGCAGGAATGAATTTGACCCAGTTTCTAAGGCTATTACACTTTCTACTATAATGTCTTCAATGTCTGTCAACTTTAAAGAATAAAGGAAACCATCACTCTTTATTGCCTGAAGGTCTTGCCTTCCTGTAGAACAGGAGTGATGCCAGTTTAATTGTCAGCAGGTTCATAGAATATTTTCAGCCTGCGAGGTGGATAACCATATCTATTCTGTAAAAAGTCATTGGCATTAATGAATACAGTAATAGATATGTAAAATGAAATTTTGTAACTTCTGAAAAAATAATTTAATTATGAGGGTTCTTATCAGAAATATTAGCAGAACAAAGTTTAAAATTAATTTACTGTAATGAAATTGCACACTGTGCCTAAGTGTATTTTTGAATCAGTCATTTTGACCCTCAAAACAAACACAGAGATTCAGAGAGACAGAGCTGCGGCTCAGGAGAGTCTGGTTTTGGTGAAGCTTTCTAAATTGCTTTATACCTTGACGGTGTCATTAGTACAAGCTCTGAAAATGTTCTTCATTGATACCCAATTTATGCAAAAAGACCCAAAAAACAACAACAAAAAAATTAAAAAGTGGATATAAATTGTGAATGCTTCCAGTTTTATGTGCCAAACACAAGGCTAAAAGGTAGCCCTTTTGCAGCTTAAACCATTTTTAGAGACTCCTTTTGCTTTTCATTCTAGATTCCTTGCCCCACCAAAACCAAACCTCTCACTGTATTTTGATTTTTCATACCTCTTTCATCACTTGCTCTGCTTACTAGTTCCTGGGGCCTGCCTCCTTGCCCTGCTATTCCCAAGATTCTCCCACGTTTCATTATCCAAACTCAGCCTCCCGCCACTCATGCCTTTGTGTCCCTTTTTCACCAATGCTCCAACTCCAGGCTCCATGACAGGATAATCTTAGTCTTTCTACCACCCAATTCCAAACCCCAAGTTTCTCTGTCCCTCTTGCAGCTTCTAGTGACCATTTTCTACCTCCAGGTGCTTTTCACAATTTAATTCCCTGCAGCCCAGTTCTGTGCTTGTCCAGTTTTGCCTGAATCCTCCACATTGGTGGTCCAAGTTATGGACTGATGAGACACTGAGAGCACAGAGATGAAGTAATGAATACAGAGTTTTAACATCTATCAAACAATCCAGTACCTCATAAAGACTCTGTCCTAGGCTGACCCCAAGATTATGGATTAATGCTGACAGACTGATTTACAATGCCTTTTCAACCCAATTCCTACAAAGTAAAGTGAGGTGTGGTAACAATTGTGCATGATACAAAGCAAGACAGCAGCATTTTCTGTCTCAGCTGCAGTACATGGTGACATGTCAGACAATAAGGTAAAAAGCAAGGAGTGAAAATGCAATTGCCATGGAAAAAAATGAGTAAATTTAAACATGGCTTTTATACCAACAGCACAATTTTCTGAGAGGAAAATGGAGCAGACATCCTCATAAAAAGGTCTATCTGCATGGTCACTAGTGAAGAACAGATCGAAATACACACACATTACCCCACATTAAGGATGAGAGAGTCAGCGATACCATAGAGATCTGCATGGCCAAGTCCCATTAACTTTGAATTTGAAATCCCAAATTCAGTGTTTCAAATATGTCCTGAGTGAAATGTAATTCATTTGGTTTCCTTACCAGATCACAGGAAAACTCAGGTTGTATGGAACCTCAAGAGGTTATATTAGTTCAAACATCATCTTTGCAGGAGCCTAGATCAGGACTGAGGTACCTGGATTTGATACTTTGTTCTACTGCATATTTCCTCTTTGACCTCAGATCACTAATTTACACAGCTGCTGTCTGCCCGAGTTGTCTGCAGTCACAGGAAGAGAGATGTTGCACTATTACTACACTAACATTTGAGAAATGCTTAGGTAATGTGGTTTGAAATATAGGCAATCAGACATCTAAATATTAGAGCTGGGCTAATACAGGAAACTTTGTATCTTAGTCTAGCACTCCAGAGCATTCAACCTGGGTGTTTTGTTCCATTCAAAGAAAATAAAGGCCTGTGTCCACAGATGCTAAATTTGGTTCTGCAGTTGCTACACTTTAGAAATTCCGATCTTTGTTTCAAGCCTGCTTCTTGTTTTCAGAGCAAAGACTCAGCTTGTAAAAGTCCTTATCCACAGTGTGCTTCAGCTGGACCAAAACCAACTGTAAATAAATCTGAGTCATATGAAATAAAGATTATATCAATTAACATTTTTATTAGGTTTAAGAATACACAGTAATATATTAAATAGTCTTTGTTTCATTTGCCCTCATTTACTACATCTCTAAATGGCATTTTAGTCAGACAATTATTTACTGTGTGTTAAACTACTTCCTGCAAACTTGGCACCTAGACCTTGGGAAATGGATAAATTACCCTGGAGTTCATCTTCTGTTCTCAGCTCTCCAGGGGATGCCACTGGCAGGTTGAGCCAAAGCACAGAGAGATGTTTGTCTCATTTCTTTCTACTATTTTGGATGCCAGTACTAATACACTGCTAGAAAATGAACAGCTCAGAGAGAAGGTTGGTTATTTGTTAAACTCTAGCTTCAAACAAAGCACATTTCCTAAACCAGTTCACAAAAAAATAAACAAAACACTTTTCCCAATTAACTTCAATGACATCTACCCGCCAACCCTTTTAATACCCACATCAGTAAGCCAGACAAAGAGTGTCAGAAGTTCAACCTAAATCTAGGTGTGAATTCTGATTAGGAGACCTTGGAAGCCACACAAGAAAAACTTGCCATTAAGCGTTTGTCATTTGCCCTCAACCAGTCCACTAAAAGTGGTTTTGAATTGTCCGACATCTTATCTTCCCCTGGAAACAGAAACCTTCCAAGTGAGATCACAATCAATAAAGTTTACTGCTCAGCATCTACAGGGACAAGAGTGAGTCGAGAGACACCAGGGAGGGGGGCAAGGAAACAACCCAAAACCAAGCCAAAACAAATAAAACCCCACAAGCATATGACAAGTGGCTACAGAAATAAGCTACATGCTAGCTGATCAGTAAGTCTTTCCACTACATAAGTATGTGCCTCTGTGCATATATACATACACACACATATTTGCTGGACACTGCACCCATATGTTACATGAATACCATATGCATAAAGCAACTAAGAAATTTTTTCTTAAACATTTCCTCATTTTAATTTCCTTTTAGACCAATGCAAGAGTAGGATATTTAAGGCTGGTAAATTTTCTGGTCTTCGAGGGCATAAGACATTGGAGTAAAGAAACATTTTAAATCAAAATGTATGCAATATCAATAAATCTATCATACTATAACAGCTGCACATTTTCTATGCATCAAGGCACAGAGCAGGTCTGACTAAAAGGCTAGTGGGGAATATTTGCAAATAACATAACACAGTTATTGTCTGTATTACCTCAATGAGACCATGGTCTTTCTGTGCTAGGTACTGTATGAATACATAGTAAGAGAACCTGCAGGTCATGCTGAGCTTACCAATTAAGACCGTTCATGAAACAAAGGGTTACAGTGAAATTATTAATACCACCTCCTTAAAAGTGGGGGTCTAAGGCATTTAATCCTGCTACAAAATGGAAATTTACATATTATCACATTGTTTAAAGAAAATTTACATCAGCACAAAATGACACATTCTACCAGCAACAAAAGTATGTTTAGATCAGCATTTATTACTCAAAGTTTATGGTCTTATATATTAAGATATCTATGAGGATTAAGAAAAAAAGGGATACATCAATCCAGCATATTGAGAATGATGCATTTAACTAAGCACTGCATTTGTTAAATAAAATTCATGGAAGTCAATGCTTCCTATAGTGTCTTTACTACAAATGTACAAGAAATATCTTTTTCTATCCTTTTGAAAAATTACTTTGAAGAGTCAGTCCTGTCTTCTCTAGTCAGTGAGAACACCATCATCGATTTTTGTAGAAAAAGTAACAGGCTCTTGTACTCTCTATGGTATGTTAACAAAACTGTCTAAGATTTCTATAGTTTCTCTACAACACATCACATCCTACATGAGTCCCCAAGGTTATAACTAACAGTGTAAAATATACACAGACTTAATGACTTTTGATCCTGACTCAGAACTCAGTTATACACATGCTGCTGGGAAACACACTTTATTTCACTGTAGAGGACTGATTCTTTTTCTCTCACTGCAAGAACAGAAAGCATTGCTACAATACGCCTTTTAATTCTAAAGTAAAAAGGCAGCATGGCTCAGAAAGAAATGCTAACCCCTGCCTTTCCCCCAACCCACAATTCATCTTTACCCACTGATAACAATGGGAGGAGCACATTTGAGCCAAATCCCCAGCTATTTAAAATCAATGTAGCTCATGAACTGTCCACAGCTGACAAACCACTGGACAGAAAACCCCACTGACTCTTTCAATTTCAAGGCAGCTCACTGACTACATGTGTCAGAAGACTAACGGAAATATATTCCAATACATTTCTAATTCACAGCAAGTAGTTTAAATATTCTCTGTACTGTATACAGGGATTACTTGAAAATATTCACAACAGAAAGAGTCCAGATCCGTTGCTTTAACAGCCTTAACACGACCCAGCGGAGTCACATGGTTAGAAACACCACACCACCCAGTCACTCCAGCTTGTAATTGCTCCGGAAACGTTACTCAGAGTTCTGGAGGACATGGAGTCATGGGAACATTTTGAAACAAGAGGCGAGCCATTGGAGCAGACAAGCTATAAATCAGACTTGCTGGGCAGATGGCACTGCAAGCTAGTGAGCTGATGGCAGATGGAAGCGAGAGCTTGGATAAGGCAAAAAAATTTGGTTGCAAACTAATGAGATCTGTTAAGATGCTAGAGACTACTTTCCCTTTCTGATCGCTCTGCTTTAAGCGAGGGTCAGATCAAGCCCTCCTCCCACAGAAATTTACTCAGGAAAAGTTTTCAGAGCCATAAAGAAAAGGTAGTTTGGGTATCCCTCTTTGAGGGAAACCTCAGCAGCCATCCAGAGAGTTACTCAATATGAAAGAAGCATAAAATTCATAATTCAAAAATCATGAAATTTTTGAAGTCCAGAGCCTTCTCCATACAATCTGTAAGCCCTCCAGCCTGGCTCCAGCACAATATAGACTTGTATCTTTTCATGGCAGAGGAGCTTCCAACAAAGGGGAAGTTTCAACCAGGAATGATCTTTAATGGGAAAATGCTACACAACACGTTAACTTTGGTGAGGATTTGGTCTTAGTCCAGACTAGAACTGAGGTTGGCTTGCTGCTTACAAATGCTCCACCTCCTTCCTGCAGCTGACCTACAGTTCCTTTGCTGCTGTTAGGGGATCTATAGTATCTGTAACTCCTTATGACTGAAGAATAGTTACTATCAGAAAAATTGTATAGCACCTCTTAAGATATTCATGAATATCTGTCTCTCTAACCTCCAAATGTTAGAAAAACCTTTCTCCTCTAGTTGTGTGTGTATAAATGTATACACACATATATATTTCCCTTTCCTTTGTCAGAGCCTCAGGGTTCTTTTTTAAAGCAGCATTGACAAGACTTCAAAGTTTTTTCTGTTCTGATACAATGGCCCCAGAAGCATTAATAATGTTTTCAGAAGAACACAATATAAAATTATCTACTTCAGTAAATGAGACAATCTCAGACAGTGTAGTCTATGTGAGCTTCTAGCAGACAGCAGCTTCCACAAGCTTCTAACATTACTTCTAGAGGCTTATGGAGTTTTTCTCCCAAGATACATTTCCAAGGGTGAGCCTTTATTACCACTGTCATGAACCGCAAGGATCTCATGGTCTTATAAACTTCTATAGCTACAATTTCTGACAACTGGGGATTTTTTTTTATTTGCATGTAAGTAAGAAAAGGGGGTGAAGTGGTAAATAAATTAACTTTGTTGAAAGCCTTTGGGAAAAGGGCAGTAAAGCTGCAGACTTGTGTGGGAAGCTAATAAAGAGGGAGCATAGCAGTAACACTGCAATGACACAAAGGATTAACAGGCTCTCAGCAAGAACTTGCATTTCCCAAGGTATTATGAAGTTCTTGTATCCTAAACATACATAGAAAAACATCCATATAACATAAGAAAACTGCTATATACCATATACACACCCATGCATTTGTAGGGCCCCTAGTGCTTAAGGCAGATACAGAAATGACACAGGGAAGAATAGGTACTTCTTGTAAAGGAGACTACAGAAAGCACTGTATTCATAGAACATATATACATATTAACTATCTGTTTTTAAGATTCAAAAAAAAAAAAGACCAGAAATAAAGTCCAGCCATTTAAAGCGTTTGACAGCACATTCCTGAGATTTCATTACATTGAGATAAGCGCATGACTGAAAGCTTGCGTATTCCAACTGAAAAGCCACACTCCTACCAATTTTCTGTGCAATCTTGATCAAGTCTCTTGCCCTTCCTGGCACTACTTTCTCCAGATGTAGTTATGGGGTTACACAAGCTACATTCTCATGGAGATGAGCTATGCTACTTGCTCCTTTTTGATAGGTTTTAGGTCATTTACCTTCTTCTCATTAGAGGGCAAATCTTAACATCTGGCTACCAGACAAGAAGGGGGGGGAAGCAAAGCAAACTTTGCCCCCTCCAAAAAAAAAAAAAAAACAAACCACCAAAACCAAACCAAAAAACTAAACCTACAGAAGTTGTTACTGAGCAGTAGCAATCATGGGTTCTTACAGACCCATTCCTGTCCAACAAACACCAATTTCAGACATTTTCAGACGCTCCCTTTATTTGCAGCTATCATACATCTAGCCACTCTTGCAGCATCTAAATCCCCCCTTCAGCTGCAGAAGATACACAGAGATAAGCTGTATGTAACTGCAGAATAACAGGAAGTGACTGAAAAAATGCTACAGTTGCAATCCTGTGACATATTTGATCTGTAAATCTGTGCTCTAACAGAAGAAACACCTTTAAAAAGAAAGGCTAATTCCAGCACTGTGACTAGAAATCATTAATTTAATGCAAGTCTCATGATAATTTTCTTAAAACCTCACCATCCTGAGGCATATTTGGGCCTCTCTTGTGTCCAGCTCTTGCGGTTACAGAGAAAAGTGCACCTCAATGACCTGAATTTCAGAAAGCACAAAGTGACCCAACTGTATTTATTTATTCCAATTTTTCTTAAAATAATCTTACAATTTTAGAGGAATGGAGGGAGCTAAGCTATTTGCTTTAAACATCTGGAGAAGTCAGCACTGCTCCTGGTATTCCAATTTACACCTAAGCATATGTTTTCCCTTGGCAGTTTTATCATATCATTGAAAAAAAGTTCTCATTCATATTAAATGGAAATCCCCATTAAGAACTTTGATGGGCATCTTTCTAATCCAGCTTCTACAATTTTGGGGCCCTTGTTGTCTTGGCTCCAAGTGTGCTGCCAAGTGTGTGTTCAGACATGACCGCATTGATGCATCCACATATGTGGAAAAAAATGAAAGAGGAGTAGGAAAGAATAGTATTTTCTGACTACTCATCAAGAATAATTCCATGTTTCCAAAAGGTCATTTTTGTCTTCTTTCTTGTCTGTGAACAACTTTGACAGACAAATCAACAGCTTCATAAGGTTACAGATGCAGACAACAGCAAACTAACCCACAAAGTTCTTAACAGAAGCACAGAGAAGCTCTTGGACATCAAGATGATATTGTTAAAGCTTTTGGACCCACATACTTTGCGCAATGTCCTTCCTCTCCTCTCTCAGAAGTGCACAAGCACTGTAGTGATCCTCTATCTATACAACAGGTACCTCAGCATTACAACAAACGTGTAACTGAGAGGGGGGTAGTACTGCTCCAAACTCTTCTAGTGCCTGGGGCTGACAGTATCCCAGAACTCACCATTTGCAAGAAGGCACAGATTCTGCTGTCATCAAGAGTTGATCAAAGAATCGTATTTAAAAAAAAAGCAAAATCTGAACTTTTAATTAATTTGGCTAGTGCCATTGGCAAAATGTCTCGTCTCCCACACACCGTAAACCACAGAGAGGAAAGGAGAGAGAGAAAGGAAATACACACTGGAAAGACAGATGGGAAGATGAAAGCATTGTGGACTAACACCGATATTAAAATGCATCATCTATCCCTGTCCTCAATCATTATCGCCTGGCCAGGATAGATATCCTGAAGTAAAATGGATTCCAGGGTTTCCATATTACTTACCTCGTCATCCCTCTTCACACAATATAAATTCCTACTCTGAATACATAGTTTATCATTAAACTAGCAAAACACGATTAAACATATAATGGTAATGAACACAAATTACTGTGCTCAGATGGTATCTCAAACACTGCATGTTTAGCCACCCATAGTTTCAAGAAGAGTACACCTCTCATTACCACTGCAATATAGGCAACATCAGCTAGATAGGAATAATCACCAACAGAAACAAAATTAGAGAAATCAAATTGTCAGCACAAGTCTCATCATGACCCCAAAACATTCTTATATCTGAACACTAACTTTTACCTTTGATAGATGAAGTCATGGCATTATATAGCATAATAAACCTTATTTCTACACAGAACAGTCCTGCCTTTTTTTTTTTTTTTAATTAAGTTTGGCACTTTTATATTTACCCTAACATATCACTGCAGCTTGGTCATGATAATACTACACCATACATCTCAAGAGCTTGTAAGACATCGCAAAGTTTTCCCATCTTACCTGGCTCTGTACAGTTCTTTCCTTCATGTGTCCCATTAGGTGATGCCATCAACCTTCTATTCCTCCATATTTCTGACAAAACACGTCTGTCTGCAACGGTTGATTCTCGGCCTATATTAAATAGAAAGAGGTTATGCCCACTGTCACTCATTTTCTTCTGTATCACCTTAACTGGACCATATGCCCCCACTAGGGAGAAGCATGGACAAATCATCAGTATGCAAATACAGCAAAACCAAGGCGTGACTGGGGCACATGCCAACATATGTATGCTAGGTGCTCCTAGCTACACAGGGTGAAACTAGCTATGAAGATGCATGTTCTGGCTATCAGAATACCTGGCTGTGACCCACAACAGGAAAATATTTTGCAGCAAGCAAATGCTGAAGCCTGTACCTGTGAAACTCAACACTTAGCAGTTCCTATAGACGAAACCAGCCCAGCTATGCTGACATGAGCAACAATCACACTTCCATTTAGTCATCTGCACTTGCACATACTACATTACTGATTTCTCAAAAAAATAAAAATGCATATGGACATGTTCCAGTTACATTTTGGTTTATTCTGAGTCTAGGGGCTGATCTTTTCAGTGTTGGGTATACTTGATAATATCAATCCCTGCATAACTTGTCAAAGAAAATGGAAAATAACTGCACTGTGAATCCCTACAAGTCTTAAGAAAAACAAACTTCTTTAGAAGTCATTGGAGCTTTTGCCTAAACTCGTATTCCAGAAGTATTCTCAATGGAACTTGCTGAATAGAGTACTGAAGAAGCCCTTGTGATAATGCAGGGTATGCCATTATAATAATCAAAGGAAAAATAGAACCTCTTAATTAAATCACTTCCATCTCAACCTTATCCATTTAAAATGAACATATTATAATAATGAAAATTCTTCCATGGTTGATATTAGAGGTTATATTCAGTCATCATGTAATGCTTGTGCTTTGTCACAGTGACTCTTGCAAAAAAGTCTAGCTTGGAAGTTAGTTTGGCTAGAGTATTCGCTAAAATATTCTGACACCACAGTTATAAGAAACATAGAGAACAGATGATCAGTGTTTATGGATACAATATACTGTAAATTAGCCAGCTGAAAAAAACCTACCTGATGCAGCATACCATCAAAAATTAGGTTATGAGGGATTTAGCTGATAACCCAGGAGATTAAAAACTTTCATTAGTTATGACATTTTTCATGTAAACCTAAAAAAGTTCTGGAAAACTGTTGTCTGTAACAAAAAAAACCACAACTCAAACTATTCAAACATAATCATACCCCAATTACCTGCTTTCACAAACCAGTAACTTTATGAAAATAAATAGCTGGTGCAAGAAAAAAAAAAAAAAAAAGAAAAAACGAAAGCATAGGCATGACAAACAGTTCTAAATAAAGCAAGCAACAGTATGCTGTAAAAACACAATTAAAAAAAAGTTGAAAGTTCCAAGATGAGCAATATGCTAATATGATCTAAGACACTGAATTCTTATATGGAAGGCCTATGGCCCTCCTAGACATATCTCAAACAACCCAGGCAATAATTTGAGCACAAAAGCGTTAGAAAGTATGACAAGTTCCACCAGATTTTTCTTCCCTAAGGTGCACATTTTAACTTCAGCTTTAATTTAAGCAGATGACCCATCCTAATTCTGCTGAAATCTGATTTTCTTATATTAAATGTGGACGTAGGATCTGAGCTTAGTTCGATTCTGTTCTTAAATCCTCAAGGACTGTTAACAGTCCTACCTAGAGACCCATGTGCTGTCCCAGCAACCTTAGGCTTTGTATCTGGGGGATGCAAAGCATATTGCAGGAAGAGGGCCTGAAGCTGCACACTTACAGCCCAAACTGTGCCAGCAGGCAGGAAAAAAACCACGAATGGGAATGATGTAGTTAATTATAAATGTATCAGTTTACCAACACAGCACTTGCACAAAGGATGCAACAGACTTTCTCTATAAAACACGAGACTAGCACTGTTCCTTGCCTAAAATACAGAATTTTCTACCAAATCCACACTGTAATTTGGGAGGGTGGAGGGAAAAAGATGGAAAAAAGAAGCAGTGGTAGCTGATAGAGGTTTACAACCTAAGGATAAAAATGAAAGGTGGCCCGAAGTTGCAGAGGCGACCCAAGCGGCCGGAGAGGATTCAGCTCTGATGCAGCGGCAGGGGGGAAACTACTTCAGGGCCGTTCCCCGGGCACGCAGCTGCCCCGTGATGCCCCTTCGATTCCCGACCCGAAGCCCTCCGAGAGGCACGGCGGGCCGTCGCCAGGGCGGGCTCGGTGCTGGGAAGCCCCAGGCGTCAAGCGACGCCGCTGCCTCCTCTCCCCGGGGCTGCGGCCACGCACCTGCCCGGCGCGGGGGTTTCTCCTGAGGAACCCGCGCTGCTCCCCCGTCTCGCCTGACCACTGGGGTATTTCCACTGAGAAACTCAAAACGGGAACAGCCGCGGACGCTTGACCCCGCCAACCCCCGGCTGCCACCGGGGCGGCAGCCCCCGGGCTGCTCCAGCCGCCCCCCCGGCCCGCTCCAGCCGCCCTCCCGGCCCTGCCGGGGTCCGCCGGTCCCGCCGCCACAGCCACAGCCACTCACCCACTCTGGAGAGCAGGCTGGACATGCACCAGGCGAAGAAGAGGATGGCGCAGATGAAGCCCAGTTGCTGCAGCAGCATCTCCCGCCTCCTGCGAACTTTCCTCAGCATAAGCTGCATGGTCTTCGGAGGGGCGAGCGGCGTCTCATCCAGCTCCATGGGAGCAAGCGCGGGCGCCGAGGCGGGGGCCAGCAGCTCGGTCGGAAAGCGGGGATCACTCTTGGCGGCTTCCCGCGGACGGCTCCATGTCGGGCGGGCTGCAGCGCGCGAAGAAGCCGATGCCCAGCGCCTCAGGTCGGCGGCGGCGAAGCACAGAGGCAGGTGGAGGCGGGCGGGGAAGACGGCGGCGGCAGACCGGAGAGGGGGGAGGGCGAGGCGTCGCTCTCAGGGGCCGGGCTGAGCCCCGCGCCCCGCACGCACCATGGCCGGCGGCGGAGGAAGCGGCGCGGAGGCGCCGCGCGCTCCTCTGGAAGCGGCCGCCCCACAGCGGGCTGCGGGCTGCGAGTCAGCACCGAGGGACGGCGGCATCCACGCGGCTTCCCGCCCCGGCCAAGTTTAAAGTTTACCCCTTTCTTCCCTCCCTCCCTCCCTCCCTCCCTCCGCCGCCAGCCGTTGGCGGCGGGTGGGCGTAATAGCCGCCCCCGCGGGAGTAGCTGGCCCCCGGGCTCTCAGCGCGGCGCCGAGCGGACAGTCAGCCCCGACGGGCGGCCGCTTCTCCCAGCGCCCGGCCCGGCCCCCTTCTCTCCGCCCCTCTCCCGCAACTTTCTGGGTGCTCCTCCGGCACCCATGGCAACGCGCATGTACCCTCCCCTCCCTCACCTCTTGGGAGGGGGGCGGAATTAACTGGCTAAATTAAGCCTTTCCCTCAACGGCGCAGGAATTACCCGCCCTCGGTGTCGCGTTTGGCGGGGCCATCCGTGCGAGGAGGGAGGGGACGGGCAGCCACAAGTGCTGCGGCGCCGAGGTGCGGGCCGGGGGCAGGGCTGGCGCTGCCTGAGGTGCGGGAGCGCTTGGGGGGGCAGAAGGACAGGGCTCGGCTCGCGCTGCGTCAGGTGCAGGGGGCGAGGCGGCCGCTGGAGCGGAGCGAAGGGGCGGGCGGGGACCGGCGGGGGCCGGCGGCTGCCGGCTGAGCGGGGGGAGTGCCGGGGTGCCGCGGTGCGAGGCGGGCCGGGTGTTGATGGCATCTGGGTTCTTCCACCTGTCTCCGGGAGATGCGTTTCAAGACGGACGTCCGTGGGGGGAAATGGCCCTTCTCTGATCCCCGCTGTACGTACTTCGCACTGTAATCTAACGTGTGGTGTTGAGGACGACAAAGTGAATGACCCATTGTGTGAAACAGTGGTTAGCTCCAGACTGTCCCAAAGCAGATTTTTTTTTTTTTTTAAACTGAAATTTGGTATTTATGTTAATTAAGCGGTTACAGTTAGCCAACGAGAACAGTTCTGGGAACTTCCTACAACAGCACAGGCATCGGTTCTGTATTCCTTTCAAGTATCCAGAAATGCTGTGCATATCAGGTAGCGCATATAGACAAAATGGGATTAACTCATCTGATCTTTTCAATACAGCATTTGGTTTACGATGGATGGCCTTTCAGGTGATTCCCTCTGGATCTCTGTCCTTGTACTTCAGAATATATAACACTTCATATCTGACATTGTTTCTAATGGTGTCATAATTATAATACAAATAACCTACAAAAGCAAATCTTCACAAATAAAATATCACTAAACCTCTGTGTTTTCCCATCTTCATGTAAATGTGGGGGGTTTTCTTATGTTTACGAATTATTTCTGCTATAGTGAGATGTGGCAGCAACAGTGCTCAGGGTGCTCTGGTACGCATCGCATGTGAAATTGCTCTATATTCATGCTGAAGGCTGCCCAGTTGACTCAAGTGCAAAAGGGATCACTCAAGCTGGAGAACCAAAGAGAAGCAGTTGTGTTAACCTTGTTGCTTGCTTGCATGTACATAGCTACAGAAATTTGTATACCTTAACTATTCAAGCTCCAGGGGCTCCTGGGCTCTGATGGGCCTTTGACTTTCTGATTTACGTTAAAGCAGGAAAACAACTGCATGGTAGAAGGATGGCACTAAGACACACCCAGTCTCTTCTTTTCCATTCCATTTATAGCTGCTGAGAGAGGAAAGGTAGCTCTGAAAGCTCTTGCCTATGACAAAAAAGGTAGTAGCAAAGATTACAAGTCAGCTTATGTCCCTTTATTTCTCTCCATGGCCACGTAGGAAATCTCACAGTTGAACCCCTGACCGAAAGAACTTTCAGGCTAATTAGACATAGAGGCATGGGAAGCTGGATAAAGGCAACTGAGGCTCTTTAGATCAGGACCATTACTTATAGGAGACTGTTTTTGTCATTGAAGACCTTTAAGCTCCAGTGAAGTTGTTGGCTGGCCATGTCAGCATAGATGCCACTGCATACCCTGTCAGATGTCATAATGCCTGAACGCTAATTCTTCACATGGCTTTTTATAACCTCTTTTCTGGGATTAAAGCCTCCCCTTCCACTCAAAGTGGCAATGTGAACATCAGTCTGCCATCCCCTTGTTCTGTGTTTAATAAAAGTTGCGGTGCTGACAAGACTGTAGTTTTCTGTATGAAGATTTTGTCTAGCAACAGAAGGATGGCAACACTGGAAGGCATTGCAGAGATTTGATGTTTTTTTCAGTACCCACTCGCCAGAAGTTTATAATCTTCTTCACTGATAAGGCAGACCAGGGCCATGGCTTCAAAGAGGCTGTCCTGATGGTTGGGTCTTTCCCCACAGCTGACAGAGATTGCTTGTGATTTTTGTATTTACTAGGTGTATTCTCTTACTTGCTCTTTACACTGAAGACATTTTCAAACCCATGGTGCTTCTGATCTGAAGAGTTACTGATATTAAGGCACACAATGACAAGTTTGTCTGGAGTTGAGGTAAATTTGGGTCTGGAGATGAGGCTGTGATTCACAGATATTCCATATTTGTGTCTATAGGTTGTTTACACAAAGACCATGGAATTGAAGCATTGTTAGGGGTCCTGAGTTTCACATGTGAGGGATTTTCATTAATTCTGTCGGGTCCTATGAACATCACATGGATCAAACCAAAGCACATGGTTAGTTACAGGAATGCAAGTATACTAGTGCCTTTTTTGAGATAGGGTTTTTTCCTTTTTCTGGCTGTTAAAAAGTTGTCTGTTTTGGAGGTAACAGTTAGCGACTGTAGAAACCCTGGGGCCATTCCTGTAAGGAACTGAAAGCAAGAAACAAAAAACGAAAAAGTGAAGAGATCTTTTCTGAATCCTTTACATAAAAGAAATCTGCTACCCATGAAAGCAGTTCTCAGCATGACTGTGTGTGTCTCCCTCTCTGTGTACACAAATGAGGCAGATCAAAGTTCAGACAGTACTAATCTGCTAATCATACAAGCTTCTGATTAGCATTTTTAATCAGTCTGGTGATCGCAGGGCAGCCTCAACATTGTTCTTGAATACTAAACTTTCAGAACAGAATTCCAAATCACTTTTATTTTGGTGTTTCCTGTGAAAATGTGTCAGGTAACTATTTGTCTAGGATGTCTCAAAGGGAAGTGGTGCACTGCAGAATTCAGCTCCGGTTACCTCTCCCTCAACAGCGGGCAAGACCAGCACCTGTACGGTCTCTTTGAGTACATTCAAGCCATTCACACAGAGGTCATTACTGGAATGCTGTCCCAACACTTTCTTCTGATTTGAGACATCCATGCTGTGTATGAGACAGTAGTGATACATTCATTTTTTAAATCTTAAATTATTGCTATCTCTTACTGCAACCAGAACAACTGTATAAATTCAATGGGGTCTTTCCATTAATAGTGTCGAAAAAAAATATAAATTCAATGGGGTCTTTCCATTAATAGTCTCGAAAAAAAATATAAATTCAATGGGGTCTTTCCATTAATAGTCTCGAAAAAAAAAGAAAGAATAAGACACACATGGTTTTCTGAGTGATGCCTTCACTGTGAGTGATTTGGTGATACTCCGGATGTTCTCTGTTGCCATTATAATCAGAACAAAACGTTTTCCAGACTAGATCTAGGAATTATCCTGAAAGAATTACATTTTGGAAATTAGAGGTATTTGGGAAATATCATCAAAACAAAGTGTAAAGGAAGAAAATATTAAATAGCACTTCTTGTCTTAAACTAAGCCAGATGCAAGAAAAAATCTTTCTTTCTTATTTCTGTGCTTATCATTGTGATCATTTAACTTTTGTGTATGTCCCATGCTAAAATGTCTCACTAGAAGCACAGACTAATGCTGGCTTCATCTAGCACTGCCAAATTTGCTTGTTTCTCATCTCAAGCACAATTAGTGTCTTGAACTGAGTAACAGCCAAAAGGCTTTGAATTAGGGAAGCATCTCACAGGAGATCTATGAAAGCAGCTCATCTGAGAAGAAAATATTAATGCTGCTGAGAGTCAAAGGAGAAGTATACTGTTTGGATTAATTCTCTATGGCACCCCCTAAAAGGAGCAGGGAAAGCAGCAGGAGCAGCACAGCAGGGTAACTGGAAACTGAGACCCTGTTAGTTGGCCATGAAGACTGTTCCAGCACAAAAGAGCTGAGCGTGCATCAGCTGAGAAGCCCGAAGGATTAGGAGGTGGTTGTTCGTGACAGGCACCCAAACAGCCCTAGGAGCCTGGTCAGGTCCAGCTTTTCCAACTGATACAACCAGCATCCCAGTATCAATGCCCCTGTCCGCAAGGTCAAGAGATAGTATCAAAGAAAAGCCAACAATGTTGCCTCAAAAAAGACCAGAAAATCTCCCATAAGCCATAAAAACTCAACTGCGAGGAAAGGCATTGGTGAGGGAGGAGACTGGGGTCCTGCTTTTGCTATTTGGTCAAGGTAGTTCATATGAGGGAGCCATGGAGAGAACCTTTGCTTGATGCTGTCCATAATCACCTACCTGCCTGTCAAGAAGGGGGCAGTCCTGTGCTTACTTAGGACCCGGTCCATGGAAAAGGAGCACACACTAATATGACTTGATAATATAAGCTTGCAGAAAGCAAATATTAGCACATCAATATTTAAATGTTGAACTGTAACTTAGGCCACCATACATCCTTAGGCATATACCCAGGGGTGTCTCTTTAAGCATTTGTGAAAGGTGCTTTGCTGAACCATACTTGAAATTTAGAAAGCAGATCCATTGTTGGCATCAGCACTGAGGGTTCCGCCAGAGTCTCTGCGATAGGTAAACCCTGAACTGGGACCACTGGATTTACAGAGAAACTCCAGCTGTAGGACCCATCAAAGGACTCATCCTTGTGCTAAGATCCTCAATGTCTTTCTACTTGTTCTCAGATTTTTATCTCCCATCCATTTTCCAGTTCTAACACAGCCAGCTGTGTTAACATGTACTTTTGTATGCTTCAAAGGCAGAAGTTTTCCTCAATACAGAGTTATTTTTGTAGTTTAACTCAGACCTTTGTTTTGCTTCCAAGACTATAAATAACTCAACTCTGAACTGGAATTTAAATGCTATGAAGAAGTCACTCTCATACTGTAATATGGAACCACATCTTCCTTTAACTTACCCAACTCCTCCCTTGTGTTTTGTATCTTTCAGTTTTCCTGCCGCTGATTTCTCTTTAATAATCTCGGGTAATGCTACTTTCTATTTCTGACGAGCATCTGTGGTTACACCCCACATTCAACACTTAACTAGCAGCCACACACTCACCTGGACCCTATGTGGGAGTTTAACAATAGTCACTTAACAATAATGGGATTCTCCCACAGTATGCAGGAATGCTACCAGCAAGAGTTCCTCATATCTTTCATGCCATAAACAATCTCACATAAGCCCAGGAAGGAGATCAGGCTGCTACGTATAATATTCTTGCTATACAATAAGAATAAAAGATACCAACCAGATCTAGGCTCTTGGTGTGATCTACTTTAAGCTATGAGAAAAAACATCAATTGACTCCTGATGTCCCACATGTGCTGTTAACACATTTTAATTTAGGTGCATTGGGTCTATTCATTTCTCTAAGCCCACCAAAATGTCTTCTTGCAGGACAGAATGAGAGACATTATGTGTATCAGTAGGATTCAATGTGTTCTTCTGCCAATAAGGTTTCAATCAATAGCTGCCTAAAAAAGGGAGTTTGTTAGAAAAACCTCAATAGTTGTCTCCTTAAATCAGTATTGTCTAAGCCCTTCAAATTCATCATGGCATCTATGTTTGACACCCACTAGATTTCTCAGGGATATAGGTGTCTGCTTAAACGCTTGCCAGATTTGAAGAACGCAAGCACATGCATAAAGCTGCACTGAAATGGGGGTTAAATTACAGGGACTCTGTTACACAGCATATCCTCCCCTACACACATACCATTTCTGTCTTTCTCACTTTCTCAAGCTTGCTATCTCCACTGAATCCCAGCCTCAACTGATTTTACTGGGTTTACATTTTGCCAGTGATTTTCTCTTCCTCCCTGCCCTGACAGTCACTTTCTCTTCTGCCGGCTTCTCTGCTTCCCCTATTCTTTCCCTGTCTTTGCTCCATGTGACTTTGTTCCCCACCTCTTGATCTCTAGGCCCAGTGTAAATTTTTCATTTGTTCCACTCTCTGTAAACAGAAGTCCTTCCTCCTCTTCAAATCTCCCCTTAAATCTACATGTGGGTTTGAGCTTGGTATTGACTCTAAGCCCCATTCGCAGAGGCTTGGGGAAATTTGGCTGTGCTTACCCATGACTGTGAGGAATGAGATTAGCTGACATCATGCTAAACATGAGGGATTCTGGCTGATCAAAGCTCTGCAGGTTAACTGCAGCACTTTCTTCCATCACTATACAACACCACCTTTGTTTGCTCTCCATAATCTCGTTCCTCTCCCAGATAAAGAAACTAAATTCAGTTCTGTAAAATGCTATCCATTTGTTTTCTTTCTGGAAAGTTTTTGTATGTCTGTGAAATAAGTGAAATTCAAAACAGCTACTGAGGAGACATTTTCACACACCTCAACAACCGCACTTTTGTTCAGCTTTCATACCTACTGGGATCTGTTTCCAAAACCCTTTGCTAGTCCCTCAGAATGAGAAGGATCATTAACTAAGCAAAAATTGATTCATTACAGTGAGAAAAATTTTCAACAGCTATGTGTTGTTAGCCCAAACCACAGACTGCTGTGATCTTATTAATACACAGGAGGAAGCTGTGGAGAATTCTCACACACAAAAAGCCTCAGATGATGTCAGTGCTTGAAAGCCTGGAGGCCGAAGAAGTTCAGTAAAAGTCCTGTTGCAGTAGCTGAGAGAGATTCAACAGCACAGCTCCTTTCCCTCATTAGATTAGTCCATCAAAATCATTAAGAAAAGAAAAACAAGCATTCATCCTTAGTGACTGTGGAAAAAACAAACCGCAGACTCCAAACACTATATAAGCAAGTGCAGGAATGTCTGTCCTGGCAACTGATGTCCTTGACACAACAATATTGAAAAGGTGAGAACCGTCTTTATTCAGAGACTTGTAGAGCATATGCTTGAAGGAACCCGGAGAGGTCATCCTGTTCATTCCCTTTTTCTAAGGCAGTGTCAGCTCTCCATAATGTTGAGTGGACTTGCTCTGAAACTTAATACCCGTATTGATACTGAAATTGCTGTTTGACTGTCTATCAAAGCTTTTAAAATAAAATGATAGTGAATAACATAAAGAAAATTTACACCTCCTACTTTGGCTGGCATCTTTTTTAATGCTGTTAGTGAGCAGAGCTTGGAGAGTTCTGGGAATTTTCCCCCTCATCTGACCACAGATTTTCAAAAAAGAAACTTTATTCTATTGAAAACGTGTCCTGTTAAAGCTAAGAGGAATCATCAGTCATCAATCAGAGAAGGGGAAGAATATTCATACCATTTGTTTCTGTAAAGCTAGTAGAAATCATGTTCCTTTATAGACAGTAGGAAGAAAACAACCTTGCCCTGAGAGAATAAATTCAGTTTATAAAATCATGTAAAACGATAGTCTAGAGGGAATGGCAATCAGAGAAATCAAGTGAGCGGGAACAGTGCTCAGTGGAGTGTTTTGTGTGAGGAAGTCAGGTCATTTATTTCATTGCTGTTTCATATTGTCTCCTGTGGAAGGGATAAGAAAGGAGGGTTAATTTGCTCCCCATTATGATCAGACAAGAGAGGGGAGAACAGAGAAGGCTGGTTCACAGTCCAGGTTCAGAACAGCAATGGGTTTGTCTAAGGAGGCATTTAAGGGAAGGAAGGGAGACCTTTGCTACACAAGAACAGGGAGATTGTTCTAAGCGCATGGGCTAGGCACAGCCATCTGTGAGAGCAGACAAAGGGAACCTTAATCAAAGTGGATCGGAAGGGTGAGTGAAACGAGCTAAAATGGGGAAATGAGCACCACTACATCCGCTTTGAAGACCAAGTCTTGTAGTGCGAATTTGAAAAGGGTTAGTGTAGCAGGAGAGAGAAACATCGCTGTAGCTGCAGTACTTTAAGAACATCCTTCGTAAAAGCTCCCTGTAAGTTTACAACAACTGTCACATCGGCAGCACAGCCTTCTCCAAACCCAGATAACTGATGTTTGTTACCGTTAATGAAAAGACACGGTCAAAGCAAACATTGGTGCATTTTCAAGCATTGGCAGGAACACTTTTTACAGTATTTCCATGTTAACTTCCTAACAGATTTCATAGTAAAATACTAAGACAATTAGTAGTTATTGCCAGTTTTAACAAGAAATGTTTATCACTGGCAAATAATAAATACAGCACTCGTGCAAATTTAACTTCTTTGCTATTCCTAACTCCTTGCAGAGGTTGGCAGCAGGCGATTTCAGCTACCCTTGGTCATAAGTGTACTCAGCTGCCTCTCAGCACCAGGATAGCCCAGGTTCAGCACAGCTCCTCTGAGCTGGCTGATCTTTTCAGCTTGTAGTAGGACAACAGCAAAGGTAGCACTACCCCATAGTCCAGTTAAATAGCAGCTATTGTGGGTGTCACCTACCTGTCATGTCTGACTCACCCCACCATCTTTTTGTTGTTTTCATTTAAATATTTAAACACTCAAATATTCCAGCCACTTTACATTTCACCTCCTCAGAAAGCAGCAATGTTTCAGAGGTGTTACCATGGAAACAATGGAGTGAGGAGGCAGCTACACATGAAAGTAAGTCGTCCAACAGTAAATCCAGAGACATGCTTTGGGGCAACTTGAAATTAAAAAATGTATAATTAATTGGGCTGCTGCTGAGCATGTGTTTGTACTTACTGCTTTCTTGTAAGTGGCAAGAGGCCACCTTTTTGCCTGTGACAAGAAAATAAAATTTCCCTGTGCAGAATTTTCAGTACCTAAAGTCCTTTTTGAAACAAGAGATAATACCATTCTTTGGAGATGACCACCAGAGTTAGTTACCAGCAAGATCAGGCAACTGAAATTGTGTTGTTAAGGGTCAGCAACACCAGCTTGCTCAAACAAATCAATCCCTACTGATGGCAGTGGGCTGTGAGCATTGGAGAGTTGTGATCCAAGATATTTCCAAAGTTTAATCAGACTATGGGAAAAAGAAGATTAGCATTAGTGGAAGTAAAAGTGCAGCTAGGTATGGCAAGCTCCTTCCAATTATGCAAATGAATACACAGAGCCATTCTGCTCAGAAGTGGGTATTAAATTATCCTTGTGGATACATATAAAAGCATACCTTTGTCAATCTGTCACCATATATCCTGAAATAACATAATTACCTCTCTCAAGCATGGGAAGGAACAACCTGGAGAAAAGGAGGCTCAGGGGAGACCTTATCACTCTCTACAACTACCTGAAAGGAGGTTGCAGAGAGGTGGGTGTTGGTCTCTTCTCCCAAGTGACAAGTGATAGGACAAGAGGAAATGGCCTCAAGTTGTGCCGGGGAGGTTTAGGTTGTATATTAGGAAACATTTCTTCACTGAAAGGGTTGTCGGGCATTGGAACAGGCTGCCCAGGGAGATGGTTGATTCACCATCCCTGGAGGTTTTTAAAAGACATGTGGATGAGGCACTTACTTATGGACATGGTTTAGTGGTGGACTTAGCAGGGTTAGGTTAACGGTTGGACTTGATGATCTTAAAGGTCTTTTCCAACCTAACCAATTCTATGATGCTATGATTCTATGATTCTAACTCTTGGCTATTGCCTGCGCTCACATCATAAAATGATTTCCTGCGACTTTATACAGCCTTAGGTTTACTGAACTATATGTTGTCTGTAGTGAAGGTAACAAAGGCAAATCCAATGTTTCAACTATGTGTTAGGCAAGAAAAGCTCAAAAAAAACCCTGTAATGAAGATCATATTCACTTTATGCATTGGCAAATTGACCACAGAAACACTTAATACATTTAAATATGCCACACAAAATGTTCTGTTCAGAACAGATTCAGAAACAGAACATTAGAGACTTGAGCTTTAGTTGCTCTCCATAATCCTTTAGATCATGCTTAAAACCATCTTACTTTCACTTGTGGGCAAAGGAAGGGTCCTGGGAGATGTCTAAAACCTCTCCCTAGGGCTGGAAATTGTCTTGATGATTAAAAATGAATTGTTCCTACCATCAGTGGCCACTAGAAAAATTCTGTCATTGTAGACTGGCAGAGTAGGATACATCTGTAGCAAAACAACAGCTCTAGTTTGACCTGTACACCGAGCACCTGTCTGTTGGTGCCCAGGGTGGCCTATAGTATCCCCTCCACCGCTGCCCTTCTCAGGAAGGCTGCCCAGCACCTGCTCCAAGGGTTGCCCTTGGGACCAACTGAGTTTTTTATTGACTTTCAGTTTCTCAAGAGTCTTTCTGCTTGTAACATTGTGCTTTTTTGGCACATGGATCCACAAGCAGATGGACGCATTACTGGTGGAGCTTCTTGTTCAGAGACTTGGCAGTCTACTCTGTGCAGGTAAACAGCTGCCACTGAACAGTAGGAGTGACTTGAGGAGAGAGAGGGCAAGCTAGATACTACAAGCCTGAAACACCAATTTAACCATGCACTATTGAGAGAGTGCACTATTCCTTCTAGAGAATTGAGAGAGTGCACTATTCCTTCTAGAGAGCTGGGCAGAGGGTCAGATGGTAAATGAGATATCCGCATAGCCCACAACT
Source organism: Gavia stellata (assembly GCF_030936135.1). Classification (NCBI taxonomy): domain Eukaryota; kingdom Metazoa; phylum Chordata; class Aves; order Gaviiformes; family Gaviidae; genus Gavia; species Gavia stellata. Next base: position 18,970,967 of record NC_082600.1, read on the forward strand.
TAAGTAAAATATGAGTGATCATGAGGGGACTGGTCTACTGAAGCTTGGGACATTGGTGGGACCTTGCTACCAGCAAACTCCAAGGAGCACATCCTACCCATACGCAGCTGGCTTGGGAGCACATGGAAATGAACAGCCAGGCCAATTCACAGCAGGCTGGCAGAGCATCAGGGCATCAGACAGGCTGTAACGGTTATCATAAAACATATTCACTCCACAGCTTTTGATAAAAGACAGTTTATACAATTCTCTACACACATACAGACACAAAGATATCAAATCTCTTTGAACCAGCAAAACAGTACAGCTAAATAAATGTTTACATGGAGAAAACTGATCTGCTGTCCGTTTCACAATCATTTAAAAAAAGTGCCGAGCTGCATTTAGCCTTGTGACTGATGGAGTCTCACAGAATTAGTTATGCTGTTGGCATTAATTGTGCAAAGGAAAAGAAGAGATGGGCTGTGTTTTATGCAATTTGTTTTTCTCACTGTTGGAAATCTATCATACTTTTCCTGCCCAAATTATCAAGATGGTTGATAAGCTGGAAATAAATCAGATCACTGAGGTGAATGTTATATAGCAAGCTATTGTGTAACTAGCTGAACTGTATTTCCTAACTTAGCCTTCCAAACTCTAAACAAATTAATTAAAAAAAAATAAAGGGCAAGTATTCTGGAAGATTTAACTAGCCTTTAAATTTGATTTTCAGTTTTTAAATTAATCCTCATTAATGAATTTTTAATTATATGCAAAGCAAACCCACAAAATCTCCAGAGGCTTAGCTGTGACTTTGCCATAAAAAACAAGCAAAAGGGCACAGCTTTGTTTTGGGGTATTTGTCCCTCCAGAACAGATCAGAAGCTTCCAGAGCGAGGCTGCCTCCTGCTTTTCTTCTGCTCTGTGCCTGGCACAGCCTACCATGCCATGTGCCGCGGCTGTGTTAGCTACCATGGCAGACATCCTGTCATGCCCGCTTGCTTGAGGTGGGAATGCAGCAACCCCCAACCTTTGGGATTTGCACAGCTGCATGGTTTGTGGCAGTTAGGAAGTTAATAAGCACATACACCGCCACTCTTTCTTGAATATTTACATCAAGTACCCTTCCTGGACAAAGACCCATTTCATCTCATGTCTGAAAAATCTCTTTACCCTTCTGCGTTTCTTAGTGTTTCTGTCTTGAGTTGCTGCTCACTGACTCCAGTGGACCCTGGACCAAGTCCTAAGAGAAGAAAAATCTTTCAGCTCATTGCCAAGTCTCTGAGCAAGCCAGTCATCCAGAAAAAAAACATTTAAAGTCACTCACAGAATAATAATCATGCCCAGGGTCTGATACTTTTTTCCCATGTTTCAACAGGCAGATGAACCAATTAATGTGAATAGAGTTACGTGAAAGCCAGGCTAGGTTTTGCTGTCACTGACACAGTGCCCCTGGCTCAAGGCTTTGTGGGGGATTACACTGAGTTACTTGTGATCAACAGACACTAAGCATTGGCGTGCTCACCAGGGATTTTCAAATGTTAACTTAAAACAGGTAGGTATCCTAGCTGCTGTTTTTCTTATTTATAGGCTGTTAAAGAAGAAGAAACAAGAAAATCATTACCACAGAATCCAAAACACTGAAAATCTTTTATTTGTCTTGATAAAATACCTGGCTAGTATGAATGCTCATGATTTCTCTGGTGAACTCAAAGGTACTAAGGTGTCATCACACTTTTAAAAATCTAGTGCTGTTTAGCAAGTAAAACATTTTACAGCCTCAGACTTTACTGAGAAGTGGGTTTAGAGGGGAGGGAGATAAAATGTTTTAGCTCTAGCTCAACTGTACTTTTAAACTTCTCAGTCATATCTGTTTTGCTACCTGAGGAATTTTAAGGAAGTGAAATCAGATGTCTATCTTATTTTAGGTGATGTGCAAAATTTATTCTGAAGGCTCATGAAGCTTCTTTCACTCTTGAATTATTTACAACATGCACACGCTATCATGTCTCAATAGATCACTCTATAACTCCGTCAAGTAAAATGAAAGTAATTTGCCCATTGTAAATATGTATGTGTGTGTGTGTGTATGTAGAGGCTTAGTAAGAATCAGTATTAATGATCACCCATCTGTGCAAAGGACTGAAGAATGTAATTTATTAAAGATAGGGAGAGGCTTTGCAGGTGGAAACAAATACAAAATCCAGCTGGTCCAGCATGTATCTTGAGCACCAATTAGTACTGGAGGTTGCAAAAGAAGGTTGAAGAAATTGAGTCTCAACAAGAAGGCTTGTTTTTAATGCCAGGTCACTGGAGATTAGTTTAAAACCTGAAACTTGGAGGAGTTTGATCCTTCGGTAGTTTTTTTGGTTTTGTGGGTTGTTTGGTTTTTTGAGTGTACACTAGCTAATGAGTCAGGGTACCTGTTATACTCATAAACATCCAGCCTCTCCATGAATCTTGCTAATCTCTTAGTCTGTACAAACAGTTAACAGGATGTTTCTTCTAACCTGGCTTCATACATTTTTTCCTTAGTGCCGAGGACTTATAAACGGCTGTGCATATTTGCTTATGAAATTATAATTGATGTGATTTACATTAAACATCCATGTGGGCAAAAGTATTTTCTTTTTGAGAACATGGCTAGAGTTTTCTCCAGATGTATAATTATGCTTTGGGGTTTTAAGATTGATATGATGATGCATTGTAGGGCTAAAGAGCTGCTGAAGACATATGTTTATTTCATACCCTTTATTTTTTAAATGTGTATGCAGGAAGATATGCACCTTTCACAGGGGATTGTGCAAAAGAACAGTGCAGGGCAGAAGGAAATAAAAAACTGCGAACTAAAGAAGTGGTAATTCCACTATATGCTATTTCTGAAGACTGTGGAAACCCACCTGAGTGAACTTTGCAGCCTTGTGATTCAGTGAGAAACTGGGAGTAACCCCCTACCTTTCACACTCCCTCCTGCCCCACAGAGACCCAGCACATGTCCCATGCTCTCAAAGCAGCATTCATATTTTGTCTGAATTTGCACATGCCTTAGAGTGGAGCTTTCTATGCATGCAATGAGGACAATGCAGAATAGAGGACAGTCCAAGCGGAGGGTGAAGAAGATGGGGAAGTAGAGGCAGCAGAAGTAGAGAAAGCAAAGTCAGAGAAAACACTGGATGTTAAGAAGCCCAAGGTTTGTCCATTGCTTGTTTCTAGGAAGCTCCAATCATCATCTTCAGGATGGCATCTCCTCAGAGAAATTTGGAAAGGCTGATTTCCTACGTGATCTGCTGGACATACATCTTCCTCCCCATTACATGTCTTCTCAGAAGGAAGTTGAAGTATTAGTTTAACAGACTGCTGAAGATGGCAGAATAGGCACTTCTGCTGAGCCTCCCTGAGCCTCACACAGTACTGTAGTAGCAGGGGCTGATGTATCAGAGACTGGGTTATTATTTTTCATCCTGTGGGTGGTGAAATGTATTTTCCACTAAAGCATTGGTACTAACAACCAAGTAATTCTTGTATTTTGCATTGTCATGATTAGTCACACCATTTTCACCATAACTGAAAAAGAGAAATAGGCACTGAGAAGTCATCACTGAGCACAAGCCTTTGTGGTTTGGAGAGGACGGGTGGGGGTTGGAGTGCAAAGGAATGTATTTCAGATCTTTGTGACCCTGCCCTGTGAGCAAGAGGAAAAAACATGAGTTGATCAAGGATGTGTTTGTCAATGCCAGTAAGGGAGAGAAAGTTGGAAAATTAAAAAAAAAAATCTTTCTATTCTTGGAAGTCTCCTTTCTCATCTTATTACCCTTGCAATTACACATTTTAATTCTGTAATTTTCCATTTCAGTACACAAACTACATTCAAATGCGTTTTTCTCTAGAATTCTGATCTTACCAGACCTTGCTGCTGTCTGCTCTGCTGATGTCACGGGAGTTTGAGAATTTAGCCTAATAAAATGTTTTGACAAGTAATGAGCCAAATGCACATATTCACAAACATTTCAGAAGTTCATTTTGGACCCAAGTCTACTGCTAACTTCAGATTCTTCAAACATTGTAGCTTATTTATCTACTGGAAAAGCTATTGAGAATATTTTACAAAATGCTGCATTTTCATTAAAAAAAAGTATCTATTCCTGTTGTACATTGTCTTTTTTTCTTCCATACTCTCTGTCTGCAGCCATTCATCCACATTTGAGGTTTTCTAGATTTACTTACATAGCTATGTGAAATTCCGTCCTGCTGATCACATCAGAACCCCAAGCCACAGGCAGCCAGTTCCTTCTGTAACTGAGACTTGCCTGTCTGGCTAGCCTTCAACCTCCAAAGTCTTTCTCCATGTCACTCTTCATGCCTTCCGGCAAGCTGTTTCTTAATTTTTCTCATCCCTGCCACAAGATTTTACTCCTTCCTGCTGCTCACACAGATAGTGTCTATATTCACAATCAGTCCCCAGGCAAACATTCATTTTTGACTGGTCATGCATGTCTGTGTTCATGCAACGTCTCCCGTAGTTCCTGCTATAGTATTCCACTAAGAAACTTAATTGCTTCCTACATTTCTCCCGAATTAAGAGTATCATCTGGAATGCTCTTTACTATAACAATACTATGGGGGGCTGATTTTGATCTCACACAGATATTAATGAGGATTAATTACATAGAGGCTGATGGAAGCAATCCCAGATGAACCCAATGAGTGCCCTTCAGTTTCAAGAAGCACCACATAAATTACTCTCTTTCACTCTTGCCCATGGGTTCGCTCATCAGAGATTAGAGATATTAGCAGGTATCTTTAAACTAGTCACAGGAAAATGCATTATTCAGTAATGCACATAAGAGGGAGACCTCTCTGTTTATGAAAACAAAGGTATGAAGAAACCATTTACCTTTTCTAACATCTTATTTCCCTTTGTTGGGCTAGGCCAGCTGTGCTAAAAAAAAAGAATAGCCTCAAGGCAGATGCATTAGTCTCTGCACCAGTATCCGTTTCTCTGCTTCTCCAAAAGTGATTTCACAGTAGGAATTCCAGTAGGAATTAAAATACTTTCCTACAAAAGACATATAGAGAACAAGAGCTGCGTGCTGCAGAATACAGATGGGACTCAGAGTCACTAATAAGGCTGATATTTTTCCTTGGTCCGTACCATCACATACACATAACCATGTAGCCATAAAAAGATCTCGTTAGCCAGCAAAACATTGAAACTTTGAATGGCTCCCAGCCCTATATTACAAAATTTTTGAAGAACATAAAAACTGAGGATTCTTTTGTCAGTTCAGCAACTGTTCCAGCTCTCAGCATTCGAACACTATTTGTATTGTTCAATGCACCAATTGTTGTGATCAGGACCCTGACGAGGTTATGACTAAAATGGGGCACAGAACCTAGAGAAATCAATGGGATTTTTTTTTTTTTCTTAATAGGAATCAGATCTTTTCCTTACACCATATCAAGCCATAGAAAAGGGATGACAATGCAGAAAAGAATAGAGTAATAAATGAATTCTGCCCAATCATCATTATCCAACTATTCCTTATAGTCATTCCAGGAAGAATAGCTGCTTTGGATCAGTTTGGAAACTGCTCTCTGAAGACAAGCTGAGAGAGATGAAAGGAAAGACTCCGCAAACCTCAGTTGATGTTAACAACTGTGATGGAGCCAAGCTTCTGAAATCACCATCTGATTTGATAAACCTGTACACAGGACAACATAAAAAAATCAAAGATAGTATGCCTCACCAAGTCTTCCCAGTGCTCTGTTTGAGCATTTTTGAGGCTGTATAACAAGACTGTTTCAGAGAAGTGGGAATTAAGGAAAACTTTTCTGTAGAGCCCTGGCAACACATTTCTGGATAATAACCCAGTATTAAAATTTGATTTTTTATTTGGAGAAACCCCAGCAAAACCAATAGAGTGTGTGTGGAGAGAAGCTGTAGAGTTTCATTCCCTTCGTATATCTGACGAATTCCCTAAACAAAGAGTTTTTCCATATCTGCAGAAAAAGATACTGCTTGTTTATACAATATATTTCCCTATGCACCTCTGCAATGCTTGTTTCATATTTTATCTAAGAAAGCAAAAGTTTACTAAAGGTAACATTTCAGAAATAAAGAAGCAGAAATCACATTGAGATAAGTTTAGCTATAAATAAAGGGACTAAACCAACTTCAACAGAGCTTACACAGTTGGGATAGAAACTTATATAATCCTAGCAAAGTTAAATGGAAAAGGTGCTTAAACCAAACAGTGATATCGCTGCAGCCGCTATTGAGAATGACTTACAAAATGGATTGAATTTTTTAATGCAAAAAAAGAATCACAAAGAACAAACTAGGACACGTGAGTCTCTGTGTTAGAAGGAGCCTCAAAGGAAATGTGACAATTCCCCTGAAAACTGGACCTCGTTTATAGGATATGCCGCTAATTAAGTCAGCAACTACAATGCATGAGGGGAACACTGCTTCTTCCCAAGTTGCATATATATAAACAGTAAGGGAGAAGGAAGTCTCTTTCGCATGCACATCAGTTTCTGTTACGTTTCTCCATTCCAGCAGGAATTATTAAAAGAAAAGAAAGATTTCTTTAAAAAACCCTAGAAAATCATCAGGATGCACCAATGTGCTCAGCAGTGCAGAAAATGCTTGACAATTCTCTAATTACCAGGGCACACCTAGCAAGTTAAATTTTTACATTCACATGCTGACTACCAGGCAGTAGGTGATATGTGTTTGTCTACGTAGGTCCATGGAAATTTAGGTTGTATGATTACAAAGTGAGAACAGTGTACCATCTGTCTATCTAATACTATCTATGCGGCAAGCACATCGCTATTTTAAGCCTCAAACTCCTCACCGCCAAGGAGGCAGAAGACAAGTGTTGCCATTACATTGTAGTTATATTTGTGACGTGTGTACATTTTGCCTGGGAGTGAAAATCCAAGACTAGTAGCCAAAAATATTCAGAGACTTATCACAGTACCAGTGCTTTGGACTTTTCACTACACCAGATGATACTTCGTTATCCCAGAAAGAGCTAAATTGTTACCTAAAACTGGCATATTTGCAGAATGCAAAATGCAGAAGAATTCTTGTCTGTCTCTATAAAGGTTGAGTTAAAGAAGGGACATCAGAAAGAAGAAGAGCCCAGTGGCTAAATGTCACATGCGTAAGAAGCCAGGCAAATAGCCAGATCAGCTGGCACCAAACCATATGCTGTGTTGCTAAGAGTATCCAGTGCCTAAAGCTAGCAAAGAACCGTCTCCATGCACTGTAGTCAAGAATGGCAGTTAATCCAATGTAAATAGCAAAATTAACATGAATATCATGTCTATGAAAGGAGTGGTATACGAAAGGCGTTAATAAATTCATATAGTGATCATTCCATGAATGTGTATCATGAGCATATTCTGTATCCATATATATGTGTGTCCGCTATGAAAAAAGTGATGAGCTAACTATGCCCTGACTTCCCTTAGCAACAGCGAATATTTTCCTCTGTTTAGAACAGTAGCTCTTTCATGCTTTATTATCATATAGATTTGCAAAGAAGTTACTTGTGGCAAGAGTGTGTGTCTCCAATAACCGCAGGAAATCCCTGGCACTTGGTCCTGCCTCTACATTTCTGGACTGAGTGCTCCCTCCAATAGCTGTTGTTTGGCCTATGTCTTTTCTAAGAGCTGATGCTCAAATCTCAAGACAATGAATATTTCACCATCTTCCATCGTCATGTTTTTGCCTCATGTTTGTAGTGATTACACATATTCATAACCCCATGAAATGTAAGTCTATCCTTTTCCCCAAAACCAGTTAGATCCTTCCATGAACCCACAGTTCTCAGAGTGCTTTAGTTTACTGATCGGAAAGTGTCTCTCTTCCATCTTTGCAAGCTGGAGTAGTGCTGGTACTGAGAACTATTAAAAATGTTCCTCTATCTGGGACAGCTTATTGCCCATTTTCTTTGCTTTTTGCAGCACTCTTTAAAAATCCTAGCAATTTAATCTGCCTGTTCAGCTTTGCCCGTTCTTGAGTTAACATCATTGCTTTGGAAATGTGGGGTATTTTTGCTGCTTAACATTTTGCAATTAAAAATGCTTTAATATTTTGCCAGATATCCATACCCTAGATCATTAGATCTCTGCTATCTTTGCTCATCTTACTTCAGGAAAGAACTTTTCTCATTTTCCAGGTACCAATGTACCAATGTACCTGGAAAATTGATAACTTATTTTCTAACTATCAATGAGTGATTCGGAGGTATACTTGAAAGAATGACCTGGGTATGAAGAGTCAGTTGGGTTTGTACAGATATTGTGTTCATCTCGCTGGTTCATTGACGTTTCACAAGAAAGTGGTGTCTGTTTTGTTTGCAAAGTTTATTTTCTGTTGCTGACTTTTCATACTAGAAGGCTGGTCTAGATAAGACAACAGTTGTCTGTCTGTCCCCCTGTCACTCCCTTTCTTGTAATGTAGAGCAGAGTTGCAGTTCCAATAGCATTCACCAAAAACATATTGGGTTCCTCTGGCAACACTGAAGTGCTTTGAATTGCTCCCTGTCCTTAGATTTGTGAGTCTAAGTCCTATCATGGATACACTATTGCAGGATACCCTCCAACATGTGAAGGATAGTTTTACTCTTGACAATACAGAACCTGATGTCTACAGGTCTCTGCTGAGTTCACAGAAGTTTTCTGAGCATTCCTAATAGATAGCTTTTATTTAACTTTGATGTGAAAGCTACCCATCCTCTCTGTGGTCCAAGATCTCTCTCACTCTGTTCTCTCCATTATATGACTCATTTTTGCTGGGTGACAATTCCAGTTTCTCCTCTTGATCTTAAAGAAACTGTTTACTCTCTTTTGATGTTGCACTACTTTTGCTTGTGTATCACTGCCTGACCTCTGTGGCTAAGGCCAGTCAGATGTTTGAAAATTATTTACCTTCCATCATATCATATACATATCAATCCTCACGTTTGGAGTTGCTGCTTTTTGTCTTTGTATGGTGCTTTTTGATTTTTCATTTTACTTACATGTAAACTCTGCAACAAGTATTTCACATGACCCAATATGCAGGACATTTTCCACTAGCATTTTCCACTGTCCATCGTATCTTCATGTTTTCCTTATATTCAGTTTGTTTTCTCTGCCTTCTGCATTTGCACAAACATTGGTGTATTTTGCTTGTTTTCATGAGCAAACTAATTACCTGAGTCTCTTCACTGCTTATGCTCTGCATTTGCAGATGAATGTGTTCACGTGTGCATGTCTATGGCTCTTAGTAAAGTTAATGTGAGCTCCCTGAACAATCTTAGTCAAGCACATTCATCTTGTCCCTATCATTTCTGACACATTCACCTTTTCAGAAGTGACAATCCAGGAGCTGACTAGTTTGTGATATGCTGTTCTATTGTTTCTCCAGATCTTTTCTCACAAAGAAACCTTTTATTTATGACATCTTTTGAAAGATGACATGGTTTTTAAAGCATCACTAGGATTTTACACAGTTTGTCTTGGTTCAATGCTCCTGCTAATGCACGTAGCATTTTTTACCAATTGCAGCTGATGGTGTGGCTGAGCTTACTCTGATTTGTATTATATCTACATACTAGTGCTACTAAACCGATCCTCCCTTAAGTCCAGCCCTGCAGGGGTAGAAAATCCATGGTGTTGCTATAATCAGATTTCTTTGATTTTTTTAGCTTCTTTTCTTTTGTGCTATTCCGTATTAAGAAAGACAGACGTCCCAGGCCATGCAACAGGCTAGTCCTTCCTCCAATTACTCTGTTCACTCATCTAGCACTTCCTGAAAGTAGAATTCCCTGAACTCTGAGGTATAATCATTCAGCAGCTTCTCCTAAATGGAATACTGCCCATTGAAAACCACAGATCAGTGCCCTGCTCAGCTGTATACTTCCAGCATGAACTTTGACAAGTCACTCATCCTGTCTGTACCAAGATGACTAAATATTTAATTGTGGTATTCATGCCAAACAGGACTTCTCCATAGTGATACAGATGCACAGGGACCATTATGAAGTCAAGAATGTTTGCAGCAGAGGACTCACCAGTATCTTGCTCCTCAAGCTGAATCAGATCCATTACAGGACAGAAAAAAAATCTTCCCATTGTTTCCCTTCTTCCTCCTCAAGGCTACACAGCGATCAAGACAGTCTTGCTATTACATTAAAGATATTTTCAAAATAAGCTTCTAATAAAACTTCAGCCAGGCTTGGATGCAGTCCCTTTGTGGATATATATAAGAATGCTCCGTACAGATAGGATTGTGTGGGCACATTGTATGCCCTTACCTTGCTGAAGATGCTAACAGAAGCATTGCAGCCCTTCTCTTCCTCTTCAGTAAAAACACTTTTTCCTTTAACTGCAACCACTGTGAAGTAATTACATGAAAATAACCTCTCTGCAAACAAGGTATAGGCTCCTGTCTTAGCAAGATCAATGAAGAATCACTAAGTGACACTGTAAACGTTTCATCCAGAATGTAGGTCTACATATGAACTGCCCTCCCAACACAGAATGAGGAGGATGCTCATAGGGTCACCTATAGCCTCAAGTACCAGACTGTTTTTGTGGGATGAGCCAGTTTTCTCTATTGTAGGCTTAGTTTTATGTGAAAGAGCTTGATTGGCCACTTTCAAGGCATTTTCCCTAGCTGGCATGCATTTTCAGGGTTTAACCCTAAACAACGCACAGACAACTTGAGTAAAACCCTGCACCATTTTTTCTTTGCAAGTCATTTCAAGTACCAGCAGGGATAAACAATGTACAAGAATTTCCCAAGCAACCAAATGAACAAGGAGCTCCCTTTTCCCTGGCAGCTTTACTTATCTTTAAGCTAACTTAAATCTAATGGTAAAACTCAGAGTTTAGGGGCTTTCATGGGATTTGTAGCAATATCAGAAGAATCACAGCCTGATGGAATGAGGAACAGCTCATACCCAGCCAGCCAAATAATCATGACCCACGTGGAAAGTCATTTCATCAACCAGCCAAGTAAAACTCAGCAGAAATTATGATTTTTTTCTTGGAAGGAAAAGCAATTCTGTTTTATATAACATTTTCTTAAACGTGCAAGAGAGGACAAAAGGAACTGAAAACGTAGTAGCTTTTGGTGACATCTAGCTTGTATGTAACATTTATTCTAAACTGAGGAGCAAACACAATCCCATCTGAAGATGATGTTAACACTGTTGACCAGACCTACATTTCTCTATCCTGTTACTCTTAGTTTGCCTGAATTCAAGCAGGATTTGTGCTCTAATGCACACTCCCATCCAGTCTGATTTGCCAGATAGGAGTTAAAGTACCTCCAAGTCCATGTCCAAGGATTTGCTGGCCCTTATCCATTAGAGACATAAAGCTACCACCCAAATGAAAGCTCAAGTTGGCAACACTGTACAGAAGTACTTTGCACAGGTGAAGGGCACATGAGAGTTGTTTGCTCAATGACAGACAACGACATTAATGTTGCTTCAAATGCTGGCGTTACATCCAGGTGTTTGGCTGAGGGATCATATGAGTCATGACACAGTTAAATTGGACTGAGAAAAGACAAGGAGTTTTTAGACAGAAGCACAAGTCTCACATGGCAGAAACCAGGACTCTACCAGAACTGCAGAATGATGAGACATCGAACTGTACAGATGCCCACCAAGAAGCCAAATGGGTGCATCAGGGAGATACTGCACATGGACCATAGGGCCGTGATTAGAATAAGAGCCACAAAACTAAAAGCATGTCACCTTTTCCGAGAGATTTATATTCATGTGGTTCTCTGTAATGGTAATTTGCTACTGACAATAGCTTTTTCATATGTTCCAGACAGTTGTTTCACTGAGACCATCAGCAGTAAAGAATCTATGTCCTTCATTAACTTCTCATGCAAGCATTAATTAGCCCACAGATCCTAGTAATAATAGGCTTACGAAACTGATGTGTGAATGTACCAATAACCTCAGCAGTGAGCTGTGCCATCCATCAGCAAATCCAGGAAAGTAGCTGGAGAAGGAATATACTCTTAGAGAGTTTCTACCAAGATCCCTTTTCCTCCTTCGCAGTATAGTTGAAAAAGGGATTGAGGGAGCCTGTTTTCATTTTCCAGGCTCATCTTTTTCTTCAGCAGCTTTTAATCACTATGAAGCTTAGTTATTAATGTCTCTGAAGTCAGACTCCAGCTATTTAGTGTATATTGCTATGCAGTTCTTTTGAAACAGCACCAAGCACAAAAGGTGCACTGTCCCCTCCTGCCTGTTTCTGTGACTGCTGTTATTCTATGGTAATACTGTGCTGGAGCCTGTGGTGTTGGGCACTGTTAAACAATGACCATCAAAGCTGCATGCCCCTAGGAGCTAGAACAAGACAGCTGGTGAGATACACTCGGGGAGCAGAGTACAGGGACCAAGGAAGCAGCACTAGTCAGTATGACAAACACTGATTCTAGCAGATGAGCAGTCCCAACTCCTAGACTGATTACTGATGGCCCTGGTCCTTGGAAGATGCTCTCTGTGCCTGGATCACTGCATCTACAAGGTGGCCACTGAGGCTGCTGGAGCCCTGTGCAGACACCATGGTCTTCCCACAGGAAGCATCTTTCAAGTCTGGGTCCTCTGAATGCACAAAAATGCAGAAAATCTCCTCCATGACCTTTAAATGTTTGTCATGTAGCTGCAGGAGATACTTCCCTGGAAAGGGGCAGGGAGAGTGCTAAGGGTGTTTATTTTCTGTGACCACACACTTGCGTAGCTGTTTTAGCCCACAGTGCCAAATTTCCAGCAGTCCCCCAGGCTTCAACCCATCCCTCCTGTAGTCAGAAAAACTGCCAGCATGCAGGTTCTAGAAAGAGGAGTCCAGCAGAGTGTTCAGCAAACTACTCCTCCCCACCTGCGGGTATCATTTATATTACAGTGGCTGTTAGGTGCCATAAGCTTGGAAAAGCACCCCTTATGCTCTGAACTGTGGACCTACGTATGATCCTTGACGCCAGCTCTCCTATTTCTAAAACTCTCATCAAATCACAAGTTAAAAATACTTGAAGAACCACAGCCTGTCTAATCATCTGTATGGGAAGCAAGTTCTCTGTTAGCACCACGCAACAATGAAGTCTGCAGTGTCCTTATTTTAGTGTGCTTCCTGGTTCTCTGTGATACAGACACTAATGAACTGTAACCTGGGAAACCACTGAAAGTCTGTTGGCTTAATGCATGTGAGAAGTTTGGCTAGATTAAGGTGTCTTTCAGAAAGGAAACTGAAGAGTTCTTCATCCCCCACAACCTCATGGTCTTCAGACTGTTCCTTTAGACTAGCAAAGTTTTTTGAAATTCATGGAGCTAGTTTTATTTTTTTTTCTATCTGCAATGAAACAACAGGTGTCTGGAAGTGGAAGAATCTCTAGTTACGAAGATAACCTGTGAAAAGTGGGAAGAATGTATTTGCAAGATTGGGGTAAATAATATTTTGCACTTTGAGAACAGGATCATGCAGAGGTTTCTAAGCACTGCACGTGTATCAGTTAAACCTCATGCCATCCAGTTAAGACTACCCTTACTTTATACAGGTAGCTGAATGACAGGGAGGGTAGAGGAGGGTAGGATATTCACTCAAACTCACACCATGAACTGGCCTTGGACTAAAACCAAAAGTCCCCAACCTCTCCTCTGGCCTTCTGTCCATAAAAAGGCTGTCCTCCTTCTGTAGCACTTCAGTAGCACTTCTCCACAAACACTTCTGCCCACTCAGCCCTCTCCCACCTTGGTCCTATTCAACATAGCCGCTTTCTGTGGGCAGACTTGCCAGGAAGCAGCTCCGTTTTGGGCAAACTGTGTCTCTGATCCCCCTCTTCTTCCACTGGCTCGTTCCAGCAGTGAGCTGGAGAAGAAAAGAAAGGGATAACAGGTGCTGGTGGTGGCAGGAAAGTGCAAGGGCTTCGCTGTGACAACTCCCACAAAACATCTGCTGTCTACTGTGGCTGGCTGAGCTCATGCCCTTAGGACAGCACCTCCTCTCTGCATGAAAAAAGGCCTCACCAGATGCCTGTTCCTGCTAAAACTTGCCCAGCAGAACTTGGTGTGCCAGGAAAGAAAGGGTGATGGAGGAAAAAGTATGGCAGCACTGGAATCACTGGGATGTCTAACAGCTTGGTTCAAAGCACATCTCAAGGAGTAGCTCTGAACTAGCCTCCTCCGCTGCAACCTGCCAGCTCCTGGTGACCACACTTTTCTTCATAGCTTTGCTTCAGTGACTTCTGATTCTCCCCTCCCTCCCTAATTGCTCCTCTTTTGCATCCTCTGCAGCAGCAGTCACCTGAGTACCCTTCTCAGAGCTGCATCCTTGATCGTCTGCTCTCCATCAATACTTGTTCCCTGGTAATCTCAGAAGTTACTGGCCAAGCTGATACACTTCCTGCCTCTGTGTAAGTATTTGACTGATCTACTGCTCTATTCCATCTGGGCCTGCCTTTCACCTGCATGCAAATCTGTTTGTCTCTCTGGTACCTCCTTATACGTATGTGATCTCTAATGCAAAGTCATCAGGGCTACAGTCTGTCCCACCATGTCTTCTTCCTCTTCTCTAGCTCAGTTGGGATAACACTGCCATCCTCTCACCCCTGCCACTCTGTGTCTCATTTTCTGTCTCCATGTCCAGGCAACATCTCAGCCTGACAGGCTGTTTTTACCAGTATCCCTGCTATTTGCTTGTCTCATTCAAAATCCTTCTAGAAAATAATTTTCCTGTGCTGCTGCCTGGATCCTTCACTTTCTCCTCCTCTTGCATTGCATGAATGTCTTTTCTTTCTCATCTTTTCACTCCCAGCTCTTTAAACCTTCACCCCATCCTAGCTCTTGTCTTGTAGTCATTCTCAGGGGGATCAAAATATGCTTCTAATCAGACTGTGTGTCAGGACCCACTTATTTGGAGCCCTAACATGCATCATCTCTCTTTATCTTGTCCCTCACAGAAGATAGGCGCTCTATGAAGTTCCACAGACATGCTTATGTGTACCCTCAAATATTTCTTAAATTCCCTTTTGCCATGATGTCACCAAAAGGCTACCAGCTAGCTAGGCTGCTGGTAGCTGGAGCCTCCTGCCTCTGATACCAAGCATCATGTCTCCACTGGATCCCATGTATTCCCATTTAGCTGTCTGCATGCTGCTGGATCGTATCTTATTCTTAGATGGCAAGCTTGGGGTTAGAGGGAGAAATTGCCTTTTTGTTCTGTGTTTGCAGAGTCCTACCACACTGGGAACCGAGTCCATAATTCCTGAGACTTTGGCATTAAGGTGATAAATAAGAGTGGAAATTGCAGTAACAGAACTGTCACAGGGAGAGCAAGCGGCAGCACTGACAACAGAGCGGCATCCTGCCTTTTGTTCTTGCTGTTCATCCCTCACTATTCATTTCAGTACCTCTGTGATTCTGCACCTGCAGACATGCAGCCAGTGGAGCAGTAGGAATTGTCACCATCTAGAAGCCTCCTTCTAATTTAAGAGTAAGATCACATGGCTTTCTGCCAGCCAAATAGTTGTAAGCTCTTCATATACAAGAAGCTTTCACTTGAACTGAGCTGCCACAATCCCATTTGCTTGATTTCAGTAAGGTTTAAATTGTTCTTCCTGCTCTTTCTACACTAACAGCCCCAGAACAGTATGTTAAGAAGATGTAGATGACGTGTCTGAGAGAGATTTTCCTTTTTGCCCCTAAAAATGTCCTGGCAAGAGAAAATTACTAGCTGCAGACACATGTTTTGTCATATCTATCAGCAACCAAGCTAAGCTGATTTGCAGCCTTGGACACTAACCATCACTCTACTTTCAGGTTGCTGAGGACTTGATACATAAGCATGCCAAAAGCTAGGATGCTCCCAAAATAGAATATGCTTTAGGATTCAGCATAGTTAAAGCAGAACATTAAGGTGAAAAGCAGAGTTGATAATATTTACAGTGGAGTGTAACAGCACACTCCAAAGAAAGTAAGTCACCTAAATGTTGTATAAGAGAAGATCCCTTGTATTTGTTGATGATGATGTGGCAGAGGGAGAGACAGAACTGAGAGTTAACCGGCTGTGTAGAGGATAGGAAAAAGAAGTACATTTTCCCTAGCTTGAAAGCTGTGCTATAGGTTTTAAATGGCCTCTCGAGCCTAAGCAGGCTTTCTGTGTAATGAATATTTTCCTTTGGTGTTTCTTCAGAACAACTAGTCTAGGGCACTGACCACCGTAAACCTCTTAAATTTCAAGTGCTATTTTTATGGCCTCTTTATGATTGGAGTAACCTCACTTAAAGGATTAAAGGGGTTACTTCATGTCTTTGTAGCCAAATGCATTCTGGTAAAGATCAGATTGATCTGAAGTCAACTGTTATCTTTAGCTTTGATTGTTAATCATTCCCAAAACCTTTGTTCTTTGATTGTCACTAGGGAATCTTAAATGCAGGGTATGCTAATTAGTACCTGGCTTATCAGCAAGATGTGCATTATCAAACACAAGAAATATATCCTTGATATTGTTAGGAAAAGTACCTGAAAGTAAATTTAAAATAATAGTATTTACCTGATGATTCCCACAATGTTTTGCTCGCTTGGCTTTAGTGTTTGCAACGGCTTTATAGTAGAGGTATTTAAAAGGGAAAGCAAGTAGGGTGCTCTATTTTAAAAGGGATGAATGCTCTAAGTAAAAGAATTCACAGCCTAGATTGAAGCATTTAGACAAACTAAAGTCAAATAAACAGGTTAATGTATTTGCCAGGTTATTCAGTGACAAACTATAGTAGAGATGATGCAGACACTTGCTGCTTTCATATTAAATAGCATGTCACAGCTGATCATTAGCAAACATCAGAAAATGCAGTAGTGATTGATTACACTCTTGTACTAAAGCTCTATACAGCTTTGCAATGAAAAATACAATTATGCAGAGTGTACTTTGAAAGCACAGTCCAAGTGCCATGTCACGAGACCTTTAATAGTGTAAAGAACTACTCGGTGTCTGTGTACAGACTGCCCCTGTTGTACCTGGGCCTGCCCAGTAATCAGCTGTCTGAGATTCACCTTTTGCTGAATTGCTTCACCGCTTTTACTTTTGAAGAAGGATACAAGATCCCCAGTGCTGTTCTCATGTTGCCCAAGCTAAGGTGTGAGTCCAGAGGAAGTCGTGGGTGGCAAAGAATAAGCATGATTATGTAACATATAATCTGGCACCCAGAAATGCTCATGTTTGTCTGTCACATCTATTTTTAGGCATTCTTATTCCTGCGGGTGCTCCCTTCAGTCCCAAAGGTCTCAGGTAAATGATTCCTTTAATACACTCCGGTTCAAACTATTTGATCTGGGAAAAGAATGACACCAAGAAATCGTTCTCATATATTAAGTTAGGTAGAGCAAAGACACTCAATATTAAATTGGAATCAAATGATAAGGCCATCCTCTGCCTTCACAGTCCATTACTGGGAAAGGTCACAGAATCACAGAATGACTGAGGTTGGAAGGACCTCTGGAGGTCATCTGGTCCAACCCTCCTGATCAAGCAAGGACACCTAGAGCCAGTTGCCCAGGACCATGTCTAGATGGCTTTTGAATATCTCCAAGGATGGAGACTCCACAGCCTCTCTGGGCAACCTGTGCCAGTACTCGGTCACACTCAGCAAAGAAGTATTTCCTGATGTTCAGAGGGAACCTCCTGTGTTTCAGTTTGTGCCCATTGCCTCTGGTCCTGTCACTGGACACCACTGAAAAGAGCCTGGCTCCATTCTCCTTAGGTATTTACATACATTGATAAGACCCACTCCGCTCCCCCCACACCTCGAGCCTTCTCTTCTCCAGGCTGAACAGTCCCAGCTCTCTCAGCCTTTCCTTGTAGGAGATATGCTCCAATCCCTTAATCAACTTAATGGCCCATTGCTGGACTGTCCCCAGTCTCTTTTGTACTGGGGAGCCCAGAACTGGACACAGTACTCCAGGTATGGCCTCAACAGCGCTGAATAGAGGGGAAAGATCACCTCCCTCAGCCTGCTGGCAATACTTTGCCTAATGCAGCCCAGGATACTGTTAGCCCTTCTTTGCAGCAAGGGCACGTCACTGGCTCCTCTTCAACTTAGTGTCCACCAGGATCCCCAGGTCCTTTTCTCCCAAGCTGCTTTTCAGCTGGGTGGCCCCCAATATATATTGGTGCGTGGGATTGTTCCTCCCCAGGTGCAGAACTTCGCATTTCTCCTTGTTGAACTTGATGAGGTTCCTGTCAGCCCATCTCTCCAGCCTGTCAAGGTCCCTCTGGATGATATCATGACCCCCTGGTATATCAGCCACTCTTCCCAGTCTTGCTGAGGGCATACTCTGCCCCATCAGCCAGATCATTAATGAAGATGTCAAACAGGATTGGACCCAATACTGGGCCCCGCTGGTAAACCAGTAGTTACTGGTCTCCAACTTTGTTCCCCTGATCACTACACTCTGGGCCTGGCCATTCAGCCAATTTTCAATCCACCTCACTGTCTACTTATTCAGCCCATACTTCATCAGCTTTTCTATGTGGATCTTCTGGGAGACAGTGTCAACAGTTGAAGTTAAGGTAGACAATATCCATTGCTCCTGACAATCATATACCAAGCCAGTCATTTCATCGTAGAAGGTTATCAGGTTGCTCAAGCATCTCTTCCCCTTGGTGAAGCCATGCTGACTGCTCCCAATCACCTTCTTGTCAGAGCAGCCCGCCTATAGGATTAAAAGCTGTAACAGCAGTATAAAAACCCATCAGCAACTTCTCAAATCTTACCCAAGCTCAACTCAATTTTCTTTCAAAAGCATTGGTAATATACCTTCCTTCATTAAGTACAGCTGGATCAGGCCCTTTATTAAAGACATTTCCTTTTCTTGCATTCAATTCTGTTGTCAAATCTTCCATGCCATTGCTAAGGTCTCCACAAGACCCCATGAGCTATTCTAGTCTCAATGGTAAATATCCAATGAGAAAATTTCTAAGCTGTCTTTCATTTACTTAAGAGACTGTATCTTGGGTCAGTATGTATTTTAGGCAGGTTTATCACCCAAGAGACAGAAGGGGTCCAGCCTCACAGTTAAATATGCAATTAGGCAACTCTTAAAGCACGGTTACCCTCAATTCACGTTGGGAGTAAGGGATAATTCTTAAACAAGAAGTGTTTTTCAGTCTGTAGCATTAAGACCAAGAGGTAGGAATGGGATCTTTACAATTTAAACCTTCAATGGGATTGAATTCTGTGGATTATTTACATACTTTTTTGAAAGATGATCTCTATGTAATGAACAAAAATCTTATTTTACAAGGCACTTACTTCTTGTGTGGGTCTGAGATCTGTTTGTGCAATGGAAACATATACAGGTCATTATAAGCTTTCCTGAAATCCCTACTGGTAACATGAAGCAGATGGGACTTTTACCTCACTGGCAAAGCAATCCACAGACTCTGCATTAACATTCACTTTCTGAGAGCTAACCTTACTGGCAACTCACCACAGAAGTCTATTAGATCAAATAAGTCCAGGTGAGTGTAAACTCTTAATAATTTACTTCTGACAAATGGACTTAGTCTGTCCTTGACCCAATTACAGCTATTACAGTGGTAGCTATTACTACTACTCTGCTTTGTAGTTTTATCTTTCTGTTCATTACTTTAGCAGTACCTGAATGTCTTACAAAATATGCAAACACTAACAAAGGCCTGAGTGCATTTAAAACTCCCACTGACAGCATTTAAAACACTTCTCTGGCCTCCTTCAAGGATGCAATGCTGGCTGCTTACTGTTCAAGAACCAAAATCATTTATTGCCTTTAAGTTTGAGTACAAGCTCCACAGATCGTTATAATCATTCTCAAGTGTCCTCCCAAGACCGCATGACAATACTTATTAATGACATTTTCTACCATGGTTTTGTCAGATTTTATCATTTTAAAACTATCAAAATAGTGCCTTTGTACCAAAAATATCTGAGGCCTGATAAATACTGTTGTAATTTAAAAGAGGCCAAAATAAAAGTTTTTGTCTTGTTTTTTAATTCACTGCTGAGGTCAGTAGTTAGTCAGATTTGAGACCTGAAGGAGTTCTGAGGGTGCTTTTCTGTAGGGGATTCTGAAGCCATGCAATAAAAATGCTTGTCATTTTTACATAGATTTTTACCTATGTAGCCAGGATATATACATTGCTGCAGTATTTGCATTGTTTACAGCAAAGAGTGCATCTCTCTGCAGAGCTGCCAGTGTCCTGCATGACTGGCTAATCTGAATTGTGGCTACATCAGATGATGGTCTTCTGATGCTTCAGCCTTTGTGTTGTGTATTTACTTTGCTCTTCTCTCTTTTTCTACCCTGCTCCTCTTTGCATGCTTGTGCATATCAGAAATAGCCTTTGGCAGAGAACAGGCAGAACCCGTCAGCAAAGGCTGCTTCCCATCTTGAAGCTAATGCTAATGCAAGTGCCAGTCATTGCCTTCTTGCCTGGCATTTCAGACGAGCTGCACAATTTGAACAGTAAATTAAGTTGTTGAACTGTGGTCTACCTTGCTCACAGCAGCCTCCTCTGGAGGAGCAATATCTTGTACTAACTGGTCTGCAAAAAGGTAAATTTTGGTGCCTGGAACATAGTTAATACCAGAAGCTTTGAGATAACTGGAGCAGTATGTTTTAAAGAACAGGAGGAATTCCAGAAATGTGGCCCTGGTGTGTGAAAGCCCCAGGAAGTAAATGACCTGAGCACATGCACCAACTTACAGCTTGGTTTTGGACTGGGCAGCGATAAGTGAAAACAGTAATAAACTGAAATGTTCCACGCTGGATACCAAGAGCTGGGTAAGTTCTGCTTAGATAAGAAGTGAATAAAATTCCACTTGCCTGCTGTTTACCCTCAGCTCCAGGGAAGTCTCCAAGGTGTAATTATTCAGGCCTTTCTCATGTGAGCTGAATAGACTAAAGCTGCTCACACTCCCAGAGTGGGAAAAGCACACAGATACCTGCAGCTCTGCAAGGCAGGCCCTGAACTGCCCAGGGACTGAATGGGGCAGGAACCGCAGAATCACAGAATCACTAAGGTTGGAAAAGACCTGTAAGATCATCAAGTCCAACCATCAACTAACACCACCATGCCCACTAAACCATGTCCCACAATGCCACGTCCACACGTCCTTGAATACCTCCAGGGAGGGTGACTCTACCACCTCCCTGGGCAGCCTGTTCCAGTGTTTCACCCCTCTCTCAGTAAAGAAATTTTTCCTAATATCCAGCCTGAACCTCCCCTGGTGCAACTTGAGGCCATTTCCTCTTGTCCTGTGGCTAGTCACTTGGGAGAAGAGGCCAACACCCACCTCTCTGCAACCCCCTTTCAGGTAATTGTAGAGAGCGATGAGGTCTCCCCTCAGCCTCCTCTTCTCCAGACTGAACAACCCCGGTTCCCTCAGCAGCTCCTCATAACATTTGTGCTCCAGACCCCTCACCAGCTTCGTCGCCCTTCTCTGGACACACTCCAGCACCTCAATGTCCTTCTTGTAGTGAGGGGCCCAAAACTGAACACAGTATTTGAGGTGTGGCCTCACCAGTGCCGAGTACAGAGGCATGATCACCTCCCTGCTCCTGCTGACCACACTATTTCTGATACAGGCCAGGATGCCGTTGGCCTTCTTGGCCACCTGGGCACACTGCTGGCTCATATTCAGACGGCTGTCAATCAACACCCCCAGGTCCTTTTCTGCCAGGCAGCTTTCCAGCCACTCTTCCCCAAGCCTGTAGCGTTGCCTGGGGTTGTTGTGACCCAGATGTAGGACCCGGCACTTGGCCTTGTTGAACCTCATACAATTGGCCTCAGCCCATCGATCCAACCTGTCCAGATCCCTCTGCAGAGCCTTCCTACCCTCAAGCAGATCAACACTCCCACCCAACTTGGTGTCATCTGCAAACTTGCTGAGGGAGCACTCAATCTCCTCATCCAGATCATCGATAAAGATATTAAACAAGACCGGCCCCAAAACTGCGCCCTGGGGGACTCCGCTTATGACCAGTCGCCAACTGGATTTGACTCCATTCACCACAACTCTCTGGGCTCGGCCATCCAGCCAGTTTTTTACCCAGCTAAGAGTACACCCGTCTAAGCCACGAGCTGCCAGCTTCTCCAGGAGAATGCTGTGGGACACAGTGGTGAAGGCTTTACTAAAGTCCAGGTAGACAACATCCACAGCCTTCCCCTCATCCACAAGGCGGGTCACCTGGTCATAGAAGGAGATCAGGTTGGTCAAGCAGGACCTGCCCTTCATGAACCTGTGCTGGCTGGGCCTGATCCCTTGGTTGTCCTGCACATGCCCTGTGGGCGCCCTCAAGATGAACCTCTCCATAATCTTCCCCAGAAGCGAAGTCAGGCTGACAGGCCTGTAGTTCCCTGGATCCACCTTCCGGCCCTTCTTGTAGATGGGTGTCATGTTGGCAGGCCTCCAGTCATCTGGGACCTCCCCTGTTAACCAGGACTGTTGATAAATGATGGAGAGTGACTTGGCAAGCTCCTCCGCCAACTCCCTCAGTACTCTTGGGTGGATGCCATCAGGCCCCATAGACTTGTTGGTGTCCAGGTGGCATCATAGCAGGCTGTTAACTGCTTCCTCCTGTATCATGGGGGGTTTATTTTGCTCTCCATCCTTGTTTTCCAGCTCAGGGAGCTGGATTCCCTGAGGATACCTGGTGTGGCTATTAAAGACTGGGGCAAAGAAGGCATTAAGTACCTCAGCCTTTTCCTCATCCTTCGTGACAATGTTCCACCCGGCAGCCAGTAAAGGATGGAGATTCTCCTTGGCTCTCTTTTTGTTGTTAATGTATTTATAGAAACATTTTTTAATTATCCCTTATGACCGTGGCCAGATAGAGCTCTAGCTGGGCTTTTGCCTTTCTAATTCCCTCTCTGCATGACCTAACAAGCTGTTTGTACTCTTCTTCAGTTGCCTGCCCCTTCTTCCAAAGGTGATAAACTCTCCTTTTTTTCCTGAGTCCCAGCAAAAGCTCCCTGTTCAGCCAGGACGGTCATCTTCCCCGCCAGCTCTTCTTACAGCACATGGGGCCTGCCTGCTCCTGCACCTTTAAGATTTCCTTCTTGAAGAAGGTCCAGCCTTCCTGGACCCCTCTGCCCTTCAGGACCATCTCCTAAGGGACTTTCTCAAACAGTGTCCTGAACAGGCCGAAGTCTGCCCTCTGGAAGTCCATGGTAGTGGTAAAAAATATGGAACGCTTCACAAATTTGCGTGTCAAACCAAGGGAAGCTGAGACACACAGCACAGAGCAGTGCCAGCAAGAACAGTCTGATAGCCACAGACACTTGGCTAAAAGCTTTCAATTTAGTCAAAGCAATTCGTTTGCTGCTTATTAAATTGATTAGAATTGATTGCTTTTTAACAAAGTTATTGCTTTGATCTTAGGCTCAATACAAAGGAAATAAAATAGGGAAACTGTTATTATGAGATAAAATGAAACATTGGAGCTCAATGAAAATGTCAAGGCTTCTTTTCTCCTGGTGTTTGATTAGGGGTAACATTTCAAACAGAGGTTCACACATAAACTATTCACTGAGATTCAATAAGATAGTCACTGTATCTATTTAAATAATGAATTTAAATCATCCTGGCTCTGCACTATCCAGGTCCTGAAGCTGTGTTTACAAGGTGGCACTGAAGAGCAGAGAGCGAGGGCCCCCGGTTTCCTCTGTTGTAGGAGGTATGAGAACCAACGATTCCCCCACATCTCAATTCAAAATCCATTAGCTCTGCTTGGGTAGACGGGACTCCAGCACAGCTGTACACCCAAATGGCCTTCCTCTGCCTCTTACCAAGTCCTCCCTATTGGCAGCCACATAGGAGTTCTCTGCCACGGGTTTCCCGTATGTACTTTGGGGTAAAAGCTTTTCCTTGTGTGGTGAGAATTAAATCACTGACATCCAAAAATAGCATTTAAGAACTAATGCTTAAACCAGAACAAGATTTAATACAAATGATCTTTTTAACATATAAATAAAATTAGGGAGAAGTTTATGTATACATATGTAATTAGTACATGGTTAGAAGGTGGACAGCATTGTCACAGGCTTCATATTTTAGAGGAAATTCCAATCTCTAGAGGCTTCACTCTGCCATTTGATGTATAATTACTGTTACAGCCTGAGGAGCAGTAAACATCATCCACAAGCTTCATGTGGATGTGTCAAAGAAATTTTCTATCAGCTGACACATGCAGACTAATAACAGAAGTTTTCAACCAAGCAAGAGATGGAGAAGATGGAAGAGAAATATTACTAGCATATGAATCAAATCTGTGTTTCCACAAGACAGCTGTAACTCTAACTCTTTGAGTATCAACTAAAGACGCAGTGGGTCTAAGTTACCTTCAAGCAAGGTACAGCCCAACAAAATAGATATAATCAAAGTATTTCAGCTGTGAAGTTTCAGTTCCAGCCTACTTCTTCCTTTCAAGATAATTCAACTTAAACAGAAGTATTCACCACGTTAATGTCACAAAGGTTTCATTTTTCTCCCAAATTAGAAGAGAACAGAACACAAGTTTGAGCTAATGGTCCAGAAGGAGTGTGTTTGCTGATCCTTATGTAGCAGGACATGTGCCTGATCAGAGTCAAGCAAAAGGGCATGATGACCCCGGAACAGGTACATATGCCATCAGGACAGTTTAGGATGTAGGAAATATGACTGGATTAATTGGAAAAATTTAGCTGCATTGCTCAGCACTGCACATTCCCAGAGAGAGGGACTCAAGCCACACACAAAACCTGAGAACAAATGTTTTTAGTCAGATACATTACTGCTGAGAAAGAGTGACAGCAGAGATGGACCAACTGCTTGTGCTCATTTGATTAGTCACCAGTGGCTGAAAAGTAATGTTTTTTGGTTTTCACCCAATCTCTCTGGGGTTTTATGTACAGAGAGCCATTGCTGCTGAAAGAACAGAAAACTCCATATTTTAAAATATATGTTATGGCTTTTATTAGTATCTGAATAAAAAGACAACTTCAAAAATTAATCTGAAGAGGCTATAAGTAACACCTGGGACTCTGATTATTTCTTCTAGTACTAGCTGCTTTACTGTCCAACTCTTCATGACTCAGCAGAAATTCACAGAAAATAGACACTAGTTCAACTAATGGTCTATAGTCAGCAACTAAACTAGACTTAGGAATTTGGAATTAAGACATGAAGAAGTTAAGAAATCACCTGAAAAACCCAAACAAGCCCACAGGTAGCACAATACCATATCCTCGCCAGACTTGACTTCACAGCTGATGAAAGAAACATGAAACTGGGATCATATCAGCCCACACTGCTGAGTTTCACAGAAAGTCTTCACAGTGATTTATATCCTCATAGGGCTACAGGCGGGCTTGTCTGCCTGGAGATGAAAACAACCACATCCGGCTACTCTGCCGGAAGAACTGATTCAGTTTAACCCTTCCACGTACAATATAGCCTTTTTCCGAACCCAAGTGCACCTCTGTGTGTGATTGTAAGTAAATATTGTAATCCATTGAGCTAATTAAGTAAAGATATTTCCTAGTATAGCCATGGCAAAAGTAGTTTATTAGCATACCTTGTCTGCTTCATTTTCCAGGAGTGATGGTAATACAAGAAAAATCTGCCTTTTCTCCATGAGAAGACAATTAATCAGATAGTACCTAGAGTATTGAAACGCAGCACGGTTAGCAGAGTCTTGCTGGGATTAAGAGCAGCACAAACCTCCTGACTTTTTAAAAGACAGTGTTTGGATTAGGAGAGGAAGAGAGGATTCAGGAGGGAACTCTGAGAAGACTCTTAGGTCTCTGCAGAAGTTTGTCTCAGATTTGTTTAGCTCAGAGGCTGCAGACTCCAACCTGCCCCAGTGTAATGTGCAAAGTTAGAGGATACAACACACTAATGTTTCATCTTTCTAGAGACTCGTTTTTAAAACTAGGATCAATCACAAGGAAAACAAATTTGATACTTTGACCTGAGGGCTAAATCCAAAGGGGAACTGAATTAGTCAGAACCAGAGAGATCTCACAGTCCTGGATAGAGTGTTTGAGGCTCCCGAGATAATGTCACAGAGCAGTAGAAAGTGGAGCTGGTTTCACTGGAAATGGGCAAACCAAGCAAAGGGCTGTCTGAGCCTAGCCAACAGGGAAGGCCACCAAAAGAAGAAGACGTAATCGTGTCTGCTCAGAAATGTCAGCTGTGGGCCCATTTCTGAGATTGGCTGTTTAAAGCCAGAGAGAAACAGTTCCAGCTAATGGTTAGATAATTTCAAATCACCACTTTGGCTGGTTTGGAGCAAGGACTTGAAGTCTGTGATGCAAGCCTGCATGATCTCTTTGAGATTTGTAGGCTTGCTACATGCCAAAGACACTTTAGGAAAATCTAATCCCTGGAAGACAGAGTCCTTTTTCACCACATTACTAGCTCTCAAACCAAAGACTGACATCCTTGAATTCCCTGAGAGACAAAACGGGAGTACAACTATTCGGCCTGTTGAGCAGATCCGTTGCACAGGTGGATGAGGGGTTCCCCCAGATCCTGATTCCTGCTCTGTGGGCTGTTTATACATTTCCTTCAATGACTTCTCCACGTCAAACAGTTGGTCAGGACAGTAGCCAGCATCAACTTGCCAAGTCAGTGCACCACTTACTCTTCCCAACCATCTCTGGTCCAGCCAAAAAGTAATCTTTTTTTTTTTTTAATCATAACTTTAATAGGCAAGGCAGAAAGCCAGATCAGTACATGGCCAACAAGGCAGGGTGGTAAGAATTTGACTCCTTTAAAACAGAGGAAGGAACTGAATGTATGTGGCAAACACTCCAGCCACGAGAGGAGCCATTTTGGCAGAAACCTGTTCTATGGTTGTATTTTAAATGTGCTCCAAGGATGCTACCACTGGTGGGTTAGCCTTGGCCAACAGTTAAATTCCCACCCAGCTGCTCACTCTCCACTCTCACCACCATCAATGGGATGGGGCAGAAAATAGGAAAAAAACTCAGGAACAAGAAAGCTCATGTGTTGAGATAAAGACAGGGAGATCACTTAGCAATTACTGTCGTGGGCAAAACAGATTCTACTTGGGCTATGAAAAGGAAAATGAACACAAAAATGGTCAGAGGTCTGGAACACCTCTCCTATGAATAAAGGCTGAGAGAATTGGCATTGTTCAGCCTGGAGAAGAGAAGGCTCCAGGGAGACCTTATTGTGGCCTTTCAATATATAAAGGGGGCTTATAAGAAAGATGGAGAAAGGCTTTTTACCAGCACTTGTAGTGACAGGACAAGGGGCAACAGTTTTAAACTAAAAAAGGGTAGATTTAGATTGGATATAAGGAAGAAATTTTTTAGGATGAGGGTGGTGAGACACTGGAACAGGTTGCCCAGAGAAGTTGTGGATGCCCCAACCCTGTAGGTATTCAAGGTCAGGTTGGACTGGACTTCGAGCAAACTGATCTAGTGAAAGATGTCCCTGCCTATGATACTGGAGTTGGACTAGATGATCTTTAAAGGTCCCTTCCAACCCAAACTATTCTGTGATTCTACAATTCTATGATTCTAAATTAACTTAATTTGTTGCCAGTTAAAATAGATACTTAATTACTGATTTAGGTAGTGAGAAACAAGGAGACAGACAATAAACCAACACCTTTCTTGCTCCCTTTCCCAGGCTCAACTTTACTCCTCCACTCCAGACTCTTCCCCTCACACCAAGTGGCATGGAGGGGTTTCTCTCTGCTACTACTTCCTTGTCACACTTTTCCTGTGCTCCAGCTTGGGTCCTTCCTAGGTTGTGGTGGTGGAAATCTTCTCCAGCACTGTGGAGCACCTCCTCACCCTCCTTCTCTGACCTTGGTGTTGCCTCTGCTGTTTCTCACTCCTCTTGTTTCCTTCTCCTCTCTGTGGCATTTTCTGCCCTTTCTTAAATACGCTTTTACAGAGGTGCCACGTGCCTGGCTGATGGGCTCAGCTGGGTCCTGCTGTGGGTCCATGGTGAGCTGGCTGGAACCAGCTGTGTCCTGCACCGCACGGGGCAACCCCGGCCCCTGCTCACAGAGGCCACTCCCACATCCCCAGCCCCTGGTGTCAAAACCGTGACATCTACATCCAATACACCACCAGAACAAGCCTCTGAGCAATCTGGTTTGCATAGCAGCACCATACCGGCTGCTATGAAGAAAATTAACTCCATCCCAGCCAGGCCCAGTACAGCCTGTCACGTAAGCGAAGCAGTTTTCCTGCTCAGCCCTACCAAATGTAACTTTTGAAGGTATCTGCAGAAGATCTTAGCAACAGATGCAGATATCTATGGAGGTTAGAGACCTCCAAGGTTAGGAAGAAATTGGCAGGGAGAGGGAACAGAGATGAACCCCACTCCTGCAGACTGGGAACTTGGCACCAAAATTCGGCCTCGGGCCTTTTTGGGTCTTGGTCCTACATCACTCTTTAGGTGGAGTGCTTAGTCGTTAGTGGATGTTTGTATAAATGCAATAAAACATCAGACAGTGGCATTTGCTAGCCCAGCAAAGGTTAGGGCAGATGTTCTTGCAGGTAAGAGTCAAAAATGGTGGCAGAACTGAGGGGGGAAAGTAGGTGAGTTTTGCTCAGCCTTATCTTGTGCATGCT
Organism: Gavia stellata; assembly: GCF_030936135.1. Taxonomy (NCBI): domain Eukaryota; kingdom Metazoa; phylum Chordata; class Aves; order Gaviiformes; family Gaviidae; genus Gavia; species Gavia stellata. Next base: position 18,999,596 of record NC_082600.1, read on the forward strand.
GCACTGGTGGAAGGGAACCAGAGCAGCCACCTAAACTCCCTGTTCCTCCCCAGGGCCTCCGCACTGGCAGGCTGTACTGCCAAAGCAGGAGGCTTTGGTACAATGTTTGAGTTACAGATGGGTCATGTCTACATTACATGCATAATCCCGATGTCCTATCGAAATGTCTGCTTGTTACAGTCCTTTCTGGCTTCTTTCTGGGAGCTTGAAAAGCTTTGTAGCTATTAGTAAAACAAGTTCCCTAGAGAGGAAGGATGTGAATGTGCAAAAGTCTAACTGAAAATGAAATTTAATTCTTCCTTGCAGGTGAAATGGAAAGCTAATACTTTCTGTGCTCCTGGAGGATGCATTTCTGAAGAGAAGATAATTTTCTGAATTGTCTTAAAGGCTTGCAAATAAATTGCTCAGTTTCCAGTTTTATTATAGTCTTGAGTTTCAGTAGGAAGTTGCTAAAACATTTGAGCAATGCTGATTAAACATCTGAGTGAACCAAGTGGAATTCAGATTCCGAACAAAAGTCACATAAACATTACTCTCACTCAACTATCATGAAGCAAGCAAAATAAGAGCATTGGCTTTTACTTTGACATTATGGGCCATATTCAGAGGGAATGAACTGTTGCTGTATCTAGACAATGAGAAGAGCAAGGCACATCCACAGAGTGATTTGCTGCGCCTATCACTGGGTTGAGTGGAAACCCTTCTAGAGTCAGCTAACAGATAATACTCAGCACAGGAATACAGATGCAATCATCAAGGCTGTCTCATATGACCCTTCCCACTTGATTCCCTTCAGAGGAACGCGACATCCAAGGTGAAAGAAAGGACAAGCAGGCCACTACAAAACAAGAACAAGGAAAAGGCTTGCTCAGCATGTGGGCAAACAACCATACCCCCAAGTTGTAATCTAGTTCTTCTCATCAGCAGATTTTTTCTGCGAACATGATCACCCACTGTCCTATTCTGCAGACAAGGAAATGGAGTTACAAAGGTTAAATTGGTTATAGACGGACCTTCACCACTGCCCAGCATTGCAAGGGCAAAGCCAGGAGTAAAGTAGTAGCATTCAGTGATCTGTTGACAGGGCCTAACTCTGCATTCACTAGTTGATAACAGTCTCCATAATTTCCAGCTGTTTGAGCCTAAGGCTAGTGGCTTACTGCTGAAAATTTCAGACTTATGCCTCCTAGTGAGCCATATGAAATGCAGCCACTGGGTTTTGGTACAGGTTGTGATCTACAGATGTCATGTATGGTTTGTTTACAAGACCCGTCCCCTGAGATTTGCTGTTAACTTGCCACATTGCAGACATATATACCCAACTCCCGCCAGTATTACCAGGTATATCAGAATTTAGTGTATGAGCCTCTGACTTGAGTAGCTGGTTTCAAAACATTACAAGTCTGAAGCATTACACTATTTTTTCCTCTCTACTTTTATTGCACCATTTCTATTTAGGTTCTAAAAATAACAATAGAAAACAGTAACTACTTGTTGCTAGTCAGTAACTACAGTTGCAAGGAGCACAAACCACAGAATTTACAGAGGACATGTCTGACCAAAAAGTACTTCCCATTTTCTGTTTCTGTGGGGAAAAAGCGTTGCAGACTTGCATGAAGGAAAATTATCAGAAATAATTGCCTTTTTTTTTTTGTATTCTGATAGAAGCAGATATTCCCCTCTGTGATCAGTCCCATTCATCCTAGCTTTGTTCTAGCCATCAGTGCCAGAGCTCGGAGAAGTGTCAAATGTGCAGACGTACCCACTGGGCACAACTTCTGCTGTATTTAACTTTGGTACCAAATAGCATCAGGGAAAAAAAAAAGCCAAAACAGGCTCAGGCTGACAATTTTCCCCAGAAGTCTCAGCACAAGGGGGAGAGCCATTCATCCAAGTGTAGTTGCCTACCTGATTTCAGGGTGTGCTTTGCTTCTCTAAAATCTAAAGATCTTTTAGACACCTAAAACAGGACATATGAATCATCTGACTTTTGCCCTAGACTATGGGCTGGAGACCTGGACAACTAGCACAGATAAATCCCAACAGGCAATGGCTGTTTCAACCTTCCCTTCAGGGCATCACTTTTTGGCTGCACCATCGGCTTGCATAAATCCCAAAATGACATTACTGTTGGCCCAAAGAAGAGCCTTTTGTCAGTGCCTCTGTACTGCAGATGGCTCTTCCCCATTTGTCCTAAACACCAGGAGCTCCCTCAGCTCCAGGCCTTACAGTCTGCACCCCATCACCTGCCCTTTCACCGCAGAGGTACCTGGCTCCAGACCTCCAGCCTCTCTGCCTAAATAACAACAGGACCAAGACTGAGGCCAAGTGCCCCACAGTGGGTCACATCCACACTGCATAGACTTGGCCCTGCATATCCTCTGGGGCCCATGTAATGCTTTGTGGCCTTAAGACATTATTAGGACAGGCAGTGGTGTTTAATTCAAAATGCCTGAAATCATGGGACTTAAACACACCATGTGGTTTCAGCGGAGGGGTAATTTTATAGCCAGTGCATGGTGAAATATGCATGCCATGCAACATGGCACAAGGGTATACAGGAGGGTTTGAGGAAGTAAGGCTTGCTGGAGCGCATCAGGGAACCAAGAAGGGAGTCAACACACTGTACAGTGTCTTCCATCCTGCCTGTTAGGGATGGTCTCTGGAGCACCATCTTCCCTTAGCCACACAGACTGCCAACTGGCATAGCCCAGCCATGGCAGGGAGTAACATGCCAACTAAGTGATATGGGTAATTACTGTCCAGTGCTTAAGCTCAGTACTGGATGTTGTTTTATTTAGCTATATAGACACAGAATCTTATACCCAAACACTTTTCTGGAAAATGGCTGTATCTCAGCAAGAGAGGGACTAGTGATAAAAGTGCAGAAAACCTTGCTGCCCCAAGAGCCCAAATCTCATGGATATTTTTGCCCTTACTTTCTCCCTCCCTCAATTTCCTATCAGCAAAAAGTGGATAATAGCAAACCAGGGATGGGGCGATCGATTCACTGCAGTCCACAGAGCATGGAAAGGGCAATAAGCACCAGGAAAAATCCTGCTCAGAAAACACTAGTTCTGCTTTCAGAGAGGACTCAAAGAGCACACAGGAAATAACTGCTGCAAACCCTACTGTGAATAACAAAAGCAGCCTCCAACACACGAGACTGGGTCCTGTGCTCTCTGATGCTGTTTTTAACTCTGGTACAGATGCACAAAGGGCATGAGGCAGTAACCTGGATTCATCCCACCACACTTCAGACATATAACTTGAATCAAACAAATTAGGAGCTCAGTCACCCCTGGCTTCTACTGCTAACGGAGAGAAATAAGGCACAACTTTGTAAGATCCACCTAAAACCTCAATTAGGTTTGTTATCTACAGTGGAGAAGGATGAATCTAGAAGTGAAGGGTTGATTTTGCAATTTAAATGATCTTTCCAGGTTGCTTTTCTGAGAAGGGTCACAGCTGAATGATGCAGAGCCAGCAGCATGCTGTACATGAATGTGCCAGTGTATATGGCCGTACAAAGGAAACGGGCAGCAGAGAGTCTATTTAAAAAAATTAGAGAAATTGATCAGATTTTTTCCGGGCAAGATGTAAAAGGCAATCAGAGAAAAGCAAGTGAAAGTTTCTTACACAATCCCATTTTCCATAATCTGAAAAACTATTAGCAATTGCAGGCAAGGAAGGCATTTACAAAACCCAACGTTGTCTCTGTGATAAAAAAAAAAAGAAAGAAGTTACTGAATAGCATTTGCAAAAAGTTTTGAGCAGTCCTCTACTTAAGAACAGGCCCACCTCAAAGCAGAGCTAAGTAGGTTGCTCTGTTGCAGGTTGTCACAGATTTCTTCACCTGGTGTCGCTTATAAAAAGACCAAAAGAGAGTATTGGTATTAATAGTGAATAATATATGTGGATGTTCCCTGTCATCTTTTTGATATTGTTCTTACAAAAAGATTTCTAGAAAACAACAGAAATCTTTTCAGAGGCCATCTCCACTGAACTGGGGCACTGAGTGGCTAATGGCTGTGAGAACAATCAGTCAGGCAAAGCAGAGGTTTGGGTGCGATGGCTTTTTATGTTTTTCTTTTTCTCCGAATGCTCTCAACAGATTTGTGATCAATTATAGAAATGATGGGGGAAGAAGAATAAAACAATTACTTTAATTATCATAAATAATTCATCATTTGTTAGGAAAAGTATCAAGCTACTAAATTTGTTTCAGAATATATGGAAAAGTCTTCAGGGTGTCTGTCAGAGGATCTGCTCATCTATTCAAAGATTAGCTGCAGAAAATGTCCTTGTTTAAGATCAGCAATGCAAGACCTTCATAACCAATGACATCACAACCCAATAAAGACAGGATTGTGTTTCTAGACACCATAAGATAAATGTGTCCTTTCACTCTAAGTCACATATTTGATGAAAATACAAACATCAATATAAATTCCTCACTAAAGAGAGAAGCTGACATCACGGCTCTCTTACTGAGTTCGTCTAGACTGGATCCTGGCTGTCAAAGCAGTACCTGTGCACAGCCCCAGGAACACAAAGAAGCCATAAACCTGGTCCAAGAAGCAGGTGCACATTGTCTCTGCATGGAGAAATCTTCAGGTAATGTTGAGAAGACAAAATAAACTCTGTGTGCTGTTAATACCCAGGCTACACGCCCTGTAGGGAGAAAGTGCTTGCAGAAGGGCCCTGGGGAGATCTAACCAGCGTAAGCATGCTGCTGTGAGTGATCATGAGCCAGGCCAAGTCAGAGCAGCACCGAGGCTGCTTTAATGCTTGCTAGGAGAACATCAACACCCGGGGAATCACAAAAGCTGTACTGGGTCCTGTCTAGGCATGTTAGATTCCCCTATTGAGTACAACTCAGCCTGATGCCCGGACCTTAGGTTTTCAACTTCCTAGGCAGCCTGCTCTCTTACCTTTAGAGACACAGCACTCGCAGCACTAGCTATATACAGCACAGGAGAGGTGCTTTGGTAACGTGCAAAGCTGCCGCACACCAGGAACTACCAAGACAAAAATACTTGGTGAAAACGCAGCAACCTTCAGAAATGCTGGAGGAAGGTCACTTGCAGCATGACTACGTTCAGTGTACTCACACTGCAGTGCTGAGTACAAAGACTGAGGCTGGCCAGAATTTTATTTCAAAACTTTTTTTCAACAAACAGTTTATATGAAATTTATATGAAAGATTTATATGATCTGAAGAGAAACTAGAGCATGTTTCAGCCAAATACTCTTCTGAGTAAAGCTCTGCTCTTTTTAAAAAATGATATTTTTCTTTGGAAAGCCAAAATACAGATAAACTTGGCTCAGGTGAAAAACTGACAGTTCCCTGGAGTTCAGTTGCTGAGAATGAAAAAAACCCATTGATTTTTATGAATTTTGTTTTTAATTAGCCTTTTCCATGGAGGGAAAAGAAATTCTCACCATCTCTAAGACGGCACTCTTTTACTCAGCAGTGTTCTGGTCCTGTTCTCCCCACTATAGCCCCTCTTTCTTTTCTCCTTCCACAGCTAAGATTGTCACATAAACCTGTATAGAGCAGAGACCAGGAAGACACTTAAGTGGGGGCTTTCCTCTGAGAAGCCCTGTATGACCAAAAGTAATACTGAAAATAGCAATAATGATGGGAAAGAAAGAGAAGTACTTGCTTTGGTCCACATTTCTTACATGCCTCTCTGTTATCAACAGTCACCATGCTAAACTTTCCTAAGTCGTGTATCTGTTTGCAGCTAGAAACATTGCAGCTCTCCAGGTTTCTGGTGCGTACATGTAACTTCCATTTGTGTAACTATCGTTTTCAGGATCTATGAAGGCATTCTGGCACAGCTTCATCTCTCAAAAGTGTAAGCACAGGGAACTTCAAGTTTTTTTCAAGGATTCAAACAGTGAAAGCTATATGAAATAGGAAGGATTTAAAAATCTGCAGCAGTTTAAAATATGCAGAAACTTAAAAAGTGCCAATGGGGCACTTTTGTTCAGGTGGCAAAACACATGTAGAGAGACTGACATAGTTTGGAAAACTACACTCCGATTTTGGAAGAGCAGTACAATAAAATACAACATGATCTTTTTACCTATGTTTCACGCAGATGAACAAGTGGATAGCTTATGAAACGTCACACAAATCTCATGATCTTTCAAGTGGTCAGTCTCTCAGCAGCATTTGCAGTACCATATCCTGACTGAGGTCAGGTCCTCAGGGGCATGCCCTTCCTTGCTCCTTCTCCCGTAAAGCATCTTCCAGCTGACACCAAACTGTAAAAGAGAAAGTGAATGCTTTCTCAGTGGCACTAGTGATGAGGAAAAATATTTGCTCATGACCTGAATCTTGAAAAATTAAACCAGATCAATCCTACAAGCCAAGCCCCCTCCCTCAGGAGCAGGGTAAAAGACATGCAGGGTTAAAGTCTGTTCCAGCTGCAAGCAGTATGAGTTAGATCCATGGTATTGGAGACTACCCCCTGGACAAAGGTATTAAGGAGAGATAATGCTCTAAAGCATAGCATCACAGCAGTAACTTTTGGTACTACCTTCCCCACAGGTCCAAGACAAAGCTTAGTCCAGAACATAATGATCATTTTTTCAAAATTTTTTATCACCCTGATTTTCCAAAGTCTGCATTTTTGTTCAGTTGTGGCTATCCCTAGTAAGGAGTGAAGCAAAAAACAAGACCACCCTTTTCAGTCACTTAGAAGATAACTATATCTTTCAATGGGCTTTCATTAACTCTCATACATAACACTACTAGAAGAATTACCTAGCTTGGTGCTATATCAGATTGCAAAGTGTTATTAAATCCACCCAATAGCAACAGTGGGACGAATCTCAGCAGTTCCCAATTCAGAGCAGCAGAATGTCAAATGGAAACAGCCAGCAAAGATCAAAGCACCTTTAGGGTGATGAGATTCCAGTTAAAGGATGTTGAGGCTCAGCTACGACGTGACCTAAAAAGGTTTATGCAGCTACTCAGAACATAACTGAAAAAACGTACATAGCAAGCAGGGACTAGCAGGGGCTTTGGGGTACTAAAATAATTTTCCTTTACTTGATCATGTGAGAATCAGGAGACCATCCTGTGACTTGTGAGCCATGACACACCAACCATCACTGAAAAACAGGAGAAAAAAAATTCAAAGCAACAAAAATGTGACTGAATCTGTGTGTTTGAAAGTAATTGCTCACATGTCAGAGAGGACACACGCATGCAGGACAGACTTGGAATAGCAGAGGTGAAAAAACAAAATCGCAATTTACTGTTGTAGCCCCCAGACTACACACTTCTCAGTTACCATTATTATTGATAAATATTTTGACAGCTCTTCAGTATGATAGATTTCAAAGAGGAGACAGCAAGCCCTTGTCATAAATATCAGATCAGCCAGAGCTCACAAACAAGGCGGCAGAGTCAGCAAGTGATACTATAGAAAGCTCATGGACCAACTTCTGCACTTTTTGACAGCGATGGCAGAGCTGAGAGATTCTAGCAACTGATCTCCACAGGCACAGCAGGAGAGGTCCCTTGGGAGATCTGTACTGGGAACACCACTCTAGCCCATCTTCCCTTTCTCTTTTTCTAGTGGAGGGGAAAAGAAGAAAAAGTCGGGCAGATATAACTGGATCCAGAGTGGAGGCTGGTGATGAGAATCTGCCAACAGCAAAGAGTTTAAGGCATCTATTAAAAAGGAGAGGAGGAGGCTAACAGAGAAGTAAAAGGAAGTTTGAGGTGTGAAAATTTGCATGTCTGTGTATTTATATAGATGATATTAGCAGGATCTAAAAAGAAAGAGTGAAAGCTGGAAATTCCTGCACACATTTCAGAATATCGCACATTCCCAAACATCATACTGTGTGTGAGGTTTTGACACCTTCAGCATCTCCAGCAGGAAAAAAGTTTGTCATAAGTATTGGAAACTGCTGAAGATCCAGTCAACTGACTAAGGGCAAATGACAGCTGGTTTTCTTATTAAACATTATGTAAAACATTAACACATAGCCCTGCCATGTTAAATCCTCCCTCGGGGTACTTGGCCTCACATGTGTAAGCCTAAATCAGCTTTTGCTGGAAGCAAATGAAGCTAGCAAATCTATCCCACAACTACATCCAAAAGCTAAAATACTAATGAGGATCTAGCAGAGGCTGCAATCAGTTACAGCAATCATCTGGCTGCTTGGCCCCTCTTCCATTCAGGATATGTTTCGGATGTAATGAATTTATGCGATTAGGAAAAAGGTGGCAGGAAAAGCTCAGGGTACTTGTCTGCAGCAGCGTAAGTTTTCTGAAGGAAGAGTCCTGCTGCGCTGGTGATACAACAAGAGGGGTGGTATTGGGATGCCTCCCGTCGCTCACAGGTCTGGAGCTGGCAGAGGGGGGAAGAGGGAAAGGGGTAGCCATCCCAGGTGTTCAGGAGGTGAAAACAGCACTAGAGATCCACCGCAGTGGAGAGAAAGAAGGTAGGAGGAATATTGAAGCTCATTCTTTGGAGTAGAAGGAAATTACAGAGAGGTTAAATCCAGGCATCAAGGGAGGGAACAGCAATGGAGTTTCCACACATTCATAGGGAAACTGTGATCCCAGTCACCTATGGAGGCACCAGGGAGGAGGGCACAGGTCCCTTCTGGGGAAGACCCATGAAGGGTCAGGACAACCTGCCCCAGACAACCTACCAGAAGCCTGTGGGGTCTCCAGTCATTCCTTTGAGAAGTAGCAGGGGGGTCTGAGCACTACTCCTCCTTTGCTACAATAGTGTTTATGCAGAGTCACAAACACCGGCAGCAGAAGTAGAACAGAGCCTCACTCTCCCCATTTGAAATCCCCATCTTAAGCCATTACAGTAAGAATATTAACTTGTGTATTTCTCATCAACAGATCTCAAAACATTTTTATGGAAGGAAAATAACCACCTATTCTCAGTTCACAGACACAGGCATGAATTCATAACAGACCTTCCTAAAGCCAGAGAGCGAGTGAGGAGACAGTAGGAGAGCCCTATTTGGGGACTGCCAGGCCTCCTTCTTCTTCAACCAGGAAGGAGGCCACAACTCAAGAAAAGACCCCGCTCTTCCACTTCTGTTTTCGTGCCAGTTTGCATATGGGAAGTGACCAAATGTGGCAATAGCAGAGCCAAATTAAGCATAAATTGGTTTTGATATCAAGGATACACCTTTTGTAGAGAACTCATACTACCGCTTTGCTGAGCAAATATTTGAATGGAGTGGAACCAATTGGCAATTGTCATGTGTTATTTGCAAGTGAATACATCAGATCTTTTACTCCACTGACAAAACAAATAATCAGACCCCCAAATTCATGTACTTTCCCTTTAGAAAGAACCACATTGTGTCGTTACATCAGCAATTGAAATATGACAGGGTGCTTGTGTTTATACTCAGAGAAGTCATATACAGATTCCATCTGTTCAACATTTGGAGCAAATTTGCAGTGATTACTCAGGCTGAAAATTGCTTTGGAGTTTTGTCTGCCATTGCTTTATTTGAAATAAATCACCAATGTGGTGCCTCACTGCTGAACCCAGAAACGCATGTCAAAGCGAGAGGACAGCAGCTGAACTTTGGCTGTGCTGATTTGCAAGACATTCAAGTGTGGTTGACGCTCACAGGGTGGTTTTCTCATAGGCTTTGGAGAAATCCAAGACAAGCTGAAGCTGCTGCTGAGGTGAGGAATTAATTTCCTGGAGCTTTGTCTCTGCAAACTAAGACTCATTCCACTTTGGACAAAGTCCATCCCATGCCATGGGCTCTGGGACAAAGCTGCCAATAGTGAATGTCGCATCAGAGTTGCAGCTGCATTGCTAAAAGTGGTTGCCCAGTAGTCTGACAGAGGTATCAGTTAAACTAAGGCGCAGATGATTCCCAGCCATTTGAGCTCATCGAGTCTGGACTTACATCCAAGCTTTAAAGCAGCAACCTCTTTCTGACCAGGACATAGCCAAGATTCTGGATCTCAACAATATCAAGGAGAATTAAGAAACTTTGGGGTTTGCTCCAGCTTTGCTGATTTGGCTTTAAATCAGAGCAATAGAAAGAGTAATTTCAAACTCGATCATTGATATGGCCAAAGAGGAAACCACAAAGGAGAAAAATTAATTTCAGTCATTCAAATGCAGTTGAATATGCTCAGCTGCAACTTCAGGGAGAAATCAGAGAGGAAGAATTTTGCTGATTGGATTTTGAGCCAGAAACAACTCCTATTAAAGTGCCAGATGTTCAACAGTAGTCACAAATAATAAGGGTTAAGCCCTACATCACCATTATCCAATCCTTAAAAATCCTTGATTGATGGGAGGCTTTTTATGTGAAGGTAGGCTATTCTTCCAACACTTTGCCTAGCTTGCGAGATCAAGTGGAGTAAAGCAAGATGACTAGCTACCCCAGCTAACAAATTAGTAGGATGAGAGAGTGAAAGCATGTGTTGCTCTGAGAATCAGGCTAATAATGTGGGTGGCAAAGAGATGGGAAATGGGTTGAAGGGAGTCGGTATGCATTACCAGCCCCTGATCCTCTGCAAAACTCGTTGACAATGGTACTGCAGCCAGGCAGCTTTGGAAGATGAACAGCTTGGCTGGTGGAAAAACCTGTTCTCTGGCCACCCACGCCATGGAAACCAGCAAGCAGTTGGCTTCGGAAGGATAAAAGGTTATTTCTATGGATGAAACACTCTCAACAATTAAAGGTAAAGTGGCAAAGTTAGGCATTGGCTGAGCCCTAGCTAACACCCAGTGACTGCAGCATGACTTGTGAGACACTGACACCATCTGTTTATGATTTATGCTGAACAGACTGCATATAGAAACAGATGGGAGGTGTCAGCTTTGATCAGAACTGTTATTCCGGTGATTCTGCAGCACATTATATAGCCAAGAGCCTTACTTTCCCACATACTTCTATAAAGAGGAAGGTGTTTGTATTCATAGGAGCTCCATGTTACTCAGGGAATTATTCTTGCTGAATCCCCACTGGACAGAGTCCTAAGGTTATGCAGCTGGGACAGGTCTTTATTATTGTACCAGTTATGTTCAAGAAAGACAGTCACTTTGTCAAGTCCAATGTTCCTAAAATAAGGTCCCAAAGTGTCCTTTTTTGGGCCAGCTCTCAAGGTCAAATCGGAAACTTGCTGAGACTGTGTTCAAGTTTGTAATGAAGTGAACCTCAGTCACCACTGTCCTTTAGAACTGCCATGCTTGTTATTCCAAGTCTCAACATTAGAAGGTTTCCTTTATGCTTTCATGACTTCATGTAATTGTAAAAGTTCATTTTAAGTTTTCATGACTGTGGAAAAAGCTGATAAATGTAATTCAGATTCAAAACAACAGAAATGCCCTTTGGAAGGGACCCCTGGACAACTCTTGTCTAATCTCTCACTCGAAGGAGGATCATTTCCAACACTGGAACAGGTCAGCCATGGCTTTGTCTAGGTGGGGCTTGAAAGCCTCCAAATTTGGAGATTGCACAACCTCCCTGGGCAGCATGTTCAGAAGCCGAAATGCAGATATAACCCAAACCATGTATTTGCCAAGCCTGATTTACGATTTTTAACACAAACAGCTGGCATGGATACCATCAAGAAGAGTTTTCTAGTATAGATAATAGACCATAAGGCCAATTTTCTGTCTTACCACTGTCTAAGCACTTTCTTTAGGCCACACAGTTATTAGGAGACTCAAGTCAACAAATATTAAATCAAAATAGCCAAAAAGAATGCTACATATAAAGGCAACTGTTAAAAAGTAAACTAATTCAAAAACTTGGGTATCATTTTTGTAGGAATGCAGAGGCTTTCTAAGATTTCCAGTTAGCTAAACTGGAAAGCCACTGTTATGAGAGACTTCCAGTCAGTTCTCAGAAGTCCAACAGGCTTTTTTTACCTGGTTATCCAGAGGTGTTCTCCAAGCAGCAGTGCGTTCAAAACTGATCTTACAGTTAACTATGTCCTGAAATGAACGGGGCATAAAACTACTGTGAGAAACCACCCCAGTGGGCAGTAAGGTGCAATGGTCTGCCATTGCTTTCCTAGTTTCTGATCAGGATTTAAATGAGTGAAAGTAAGGTACAAATGTCGCTGAGTGACATGGGGCAGAACAGAAGCCCCCATGTCTGTTCACACACACTTAGAAATTCTGGGTAGTCCTACTGCAACCAGTGGCACTGAATCAGGTAAAATGAGTGCGAGCGTGGGACAAGCCCTCTCATCTTATTTCCACTGATCATTGAGAATGTAAAATGGCTATCAATGTCTTAAATGCTACGCACCTGTTTGCCAGTCAGTATAAACCAGCTTTCTCAAATGCCAAGGGACTTGAGCCTGTTTACATCAGCAGGGTGCTGAGGCCCACTATATTTTTAAACATGAATGTATGTGCCAGACCCTCAAAGTACAGGTGAGTAAAACGATACAGCTATGGCTCGTGCACCATGCAAAAATCTGGCCACCTTCCCCAGGAAGCAAGGGAGTCCTGCTCAGGCTACCCCAGGGCACAGGCCTCAGGACCAGCGGTGCGCCGCTGCAGGCCCGCACTGCTGCTGAGAAAGCAAGCACCTGGGTTGTTGACTAGATACATGGCACCCGCCAGGTTCAAGAACAAAAAGCAGCAGATGGCACAGCAAGAGTCGTTGTAGAAACAGAACAAAAAACTTTTCTACTTTTTCCTGAAACTAATAAGGCTCCCTGAAACGATAACAAAATGGAGCGCTGCACCACTCCGAGCTGACACATCCTCCCCGGACGCGGTGCCTCAGGGCAGCGCTGCAGTGGGAGTCACCTGCGCTGTTGGGAGCTACAGACACAGGGGCCGCGCGCCAACCATTGCACTTGCAGGACACCAGCAGACATGGGGACCACTTGTTTTAGTGATTGTATTTTCTATATAGACAAGAAAGAGCGGATTGAAAAGCAGCCAGGTTTAGGCTGAAGGAGTTTTTCACAAATTTCCCCAGGCCCTGGAGAAAAAACCCACTGTAATTCCCAAACACTGCTGGCTTCCCACAGCCTGCGCTGCCTCACCTACCTGGCGTTATCAGAGCTGATCCTGAAAGTCACCTGCCAGATCAATCATATCCACTTGCCAGGGCAAGATCCAGTTCTGCACAGTAAAGATGCAGACCCCAGGCCGGCCTGAAGGCACACAGATGCAATGGGAGCAGGGGGTCTTGCGGGGAGGACACTCAGTGAAACTGGCTAGGAGCTGCTTTCGCAGTAGTCAGCATAGTGAATGGTTTGCAACTAGGGACAGCGCGATGGGAAGCAGCTACTGGCAGAGAAAGTTTCCCCATGTGTTTAGGGCAGAGGAGGGCGGCTGTGGCCTTTGGACAGATGCCCTCTGTTTCTGCTGCTTCTGTGCTCGGTGCTGCTGTGGGATTGCTTCCCCTCTGCTCAGCCACCGGCCTGGTTGTTCTGGTGGGATTAGAAAAGAGTCACCGCTCAGTGTTCTCATGGACACTCTCGAGATAGCTGGGTGTGCACACTTATGGTAGCACACCCAGTTTGGGCAAAGCCACCCTCCCACTCCTCCAACTTCATCTAATTCTCTGAATTCAGCTTTACTGGGCCTATACACGAGCATACAGACATAGCACAGTCCCTGGACACCTAACATAAGGTTGGCCAGCATTAGACTGAGAGAACTTTTCCCAGCCTTATCTACCCTTGTCAGGCATCTTGCAGCCAGGTCAGGAGAGCAGGCACCCAACAAGGAAGGGCTTCAAACTTGGCCAAAAGTGTACAAGCAGAGGGGAAATGCTTTCATTTCTTAACTTTCCCTTAAAATAACGCGCACGATCTGTTCTGGGAACACCCACCCAGTGAAAATCCCTCCGGAGGCTGCCTGCCAAAGCCTGTGAAAATCCCTTCTGGGAGCCGTGTCCGCTATTTCAGACACAGCCTGTTCATAGGAACATAAATCTGCTGTCCTCACTGATGAAGATTATTCGAGCTGGATTTAATGTGCCTAGGCACATCTTTCTTAACTTGGCTCAGGCAACCACCTGTTACTTCACGTGCATTTGTTGCTCAGTACAGATCTCTCAATAGAGTCACCCACCCTGCTGATAGCAGCTGCAGAGGGCTGCACACTTACCTTTTCCCCACCACCTAGCACAGTCTATGCATATAACTGCTGCTAGTGAAGACGCCATTGCTCTGTGCTCTGCCTGAGTATTTTACCTTGGGATTCTCTCCAGTTGCAGCATTATTCCAACGTGTTGTCAAATCTGGGGCAGAGAATACCTGATGCTTAGGAAAGAAAGTAATAGAGTGTGGCACAACTCCCTAAAAAATACATAATAGAGATGACACTTACAGAAACTTATCAACATCTGTAGAAAGTTACGTGAGTATCTATACAATTTACAGGAGAGTGGGTTTCTTTTGCTGAAGCTCTGTCTGGAAGTCCATGCCAGCAACAAAGTATCTCCTGTATTTCACCAGGGGTCAAAACCACTGGAAGAGGATTCTGAATTCTATAGGATGTCTCTCTCCACTACTGTAATTCCTATAATAAAGAAGGGAGGCGGGGGGGGAGCAGGAATAAAACCCACATTTTGGCACTTCTTTTGCTGGCAACTTGTTGAATTGTTTAAAATGAAAGGAATCCCCACATTTTTTTGGGACGTCAGAACATTGGCACACACAGACCCTTGTAAGATTTGGCATAGGACAACACTGTTTTCACCGATACCCAAAGAGTGCTGCATACTGCCAGCCACTCCAAGCACCCTGCCACCTCAACATGCCGCTGGCACCAACTCCACCTGCTGGAAATAAACCTAACACCCCAGCTGAATTCCAGTTTTCTGAATGCAATTGCCATATTAGAGAACTTGACTCTGCTAACATCCTTGGTGATTTCTCAGTATTACCCTACAGAATGAATGAGTTCCTGGTGCTTTAAAGTTTCATATCTTTCTGAATTAACTGATCAGAAGTCAGTCCTTGTTCTAATGCGATGGTTTAACTCTGTCCATGTTCTTTATAAATCACCCCTTTATCCATGTATATCGGAAAAATAAAAAATATGTCCAAAATAGAAAGTTTATCCTACACTCTCAGTTTTTAGATAATTTTAAAGACAGAATCAATTCAAACTGATTTAGTTTAACTAGTTTGATACAAAGTAGCTGAAATAATCACAACGAATGGTTATTTGTATCTCTCAGCCAAGGGTCCTGGACCACATTACAAGCATTGGACATAATAACTCACGTTCACAATTTGCTACTAAAAGGGATGATCAGATAGATACCCACATTACCATCATCTTATGTACAAGTACTCAGCACAGAGGATTTCACATGGTTGTTCCAGTTCTGAATCCACTATTTATCAGGCTCAGAACTTTGAGTTGAAGCAAGCCTTCACAAGATATTGAGCTTCAATTTGAAATTCTGCCCAGTGGGGAAACTACCCTGTCAACTGCTATTGCATTCAATTGTTAATTACCTTCACTGTTAACGTTTTGCATCTTACCTCCAGTGTAATTTCATTTACAAGAGATGATGGGCTATTATCATCCCTTCAGCTGCCAAGCAAAGCACACTCTATTAGTAGAAGTGTCACAATATGGATGTTTATCAGCTGAATAAATTATCACTTAACCTTCCCTTTAAAGCTAGACGTATTTTTAATCACTCTTGCATTCCTATTTTCCAATTGATAAAGAGGAAAAAGGGATATGGCTGAAATCTAAACAAGGCAATAGCAGAGTCAAACATGTTGTGGTGAATGGAGTCAAATCCAGTTGGCAGCTGGTCACAAGCGGAGTCCCCCAGGGCTCAGTTTTGGGGCCGGTCTTGTTTAATATCTTTATCGATGATCTGGATGAGGGGATTGAGTGCTCCCTCAGCAAGTTTGCAGATGATACCAAGTTGGGAGGGAGTGTTGATCTGCTCGAGGGTAGGAAGGCTCCGCAGAGGGTCCTGGACAGGCTGGATCCATGGGCCGAGGCCAAATGGATGAGGTTCAACAAGGCCAAGTGCCGGGTCCTGCACTTGGATCACAAGAACCCCAGGCAACGCTACAGACTTGGGGACGAGCGGCTGGAATGCTCCCCCGCAGAAAAGGACCTGGGGGTGTTGATTGACAGCCGGCTGAATATGAGCCAGCAGTGTGCCCAGGTGGCCAAGACGGCCAACGACATCCTGGCTTGTATCAGAAATAGTGTGGCCAGCAGGAGCAGGGAGGTGATCGGGCCTCTGTACTCGGCACTGGTGAGGCCGCACCTCGAATACTGTGTTCAGTTTTGGGCCCCTCACTACAAGAAGGACATTGAGATGCTGGAGTGTGTCCAGAGAAGGGCAACAAAGCTGGTGAGGGGTCTGGAGCACAAGCCTTATGAGCAGCGACTGAGGGGAGGGTGGTGTTTGCTGGTGGTTGGACTTGATGATCTTACAGGTCTTTTCCAACCTTAGTGATTCTGTGAAAGGTATTTTGTGATTCAAAGGATAAGAAACCATCATTATGAGCTTTACTGCATATTATGGTCAAATCAAAATCAATTATTTGCAGAAACAACTCTTTGATTCATCTAATCTGAGAATCAGTAGTAACATCAGGGGTTTTTAAATCTTCCAGAGTGCTGAATCCACAATTTTCTAGGTGTCCCACAACATAGTTGCTGAAAACAAACACAATCAATCATTGGAAGCATCTGGAAAATAACTAATTTTATTTTTTGGTCTGAGCTTTTCAAAGTAAACTAAGTGAACACTCAATGCTCACAGATAAAAGTGGGCACAGGGAAGTTCATGTAATGCTGTGTTACTTAGTTCATGAAATTCCTGGCATTTTCCCCAATAATTCAGTGGTTTGATTTTCCTAGTATACTTTTTTGCCATAGGCAGATTAAACTTATACTTTCTGAAGATACCATCAAAACACTTTCATTAGCATTCTGTATGATTCAAATTTTTTCTCATGGCTATATACCACTGCAGTAGCTATGATGGTCTAACAACATCAGAGGTAAAATTTGTTGGTAAAAGCAGAATCTTTTCTACTTCATCCGAAAAGGATGTATTTATGAAAAAAAGGTTTGCATTTTCAAAGGGTATCACTTAATCTAACAAAAGAGTTGCTCTCTTTCTACCAAATTTTCAAAATGTCTTGAGTCAGCTTTATATGATTCAAATATCTCAAAACTTCTTTGCAGTAGTAAAACAGACAGGTAGTTGCAAACATATTCCTCAGAACATTTCTACATCTGTTTACATCAAACTTTGCCTTTAAAATTATATGGAAGTTCCTCTAACCTTATACTATTCTCAATGTATTATATTTCCTAGAAGATAGAGGCTGTACGTTTGACTCAATATTAGGAACGATTATCTACAGTTGTAGCGCTCGTTCATCAGCACTCAAGATGTCACCCATTTACTAAGTAAGTAGAATGACTAGGGTTTTTTTATTTATAAAACAAACAAACAAGCATGAAATCTCCCACAAGGAGCTTTAAAAATAAATTTCCTTTTGATTAATCTCTCACTTTTGGAAAGGCATTTAAGCTTTATCAGATGTGGCAATCAACAGGAGGCACAACTTTGATGCAACACCTCACATAGACAGGAAAAGGGCTTTTTGGATTTTGTTCCAACAATTAAAATCTTCAGCCTTTTGCAGAAGATGAACTGCTGTGTGACTAAACTCAGAAGGACTTAAAAGACTCAGCAGCTGAGAGTGCACTTGAGTGAGATTTTCAACAAGCTTCTGCAGGTTTCACACGAAGTCAGGACTGTCCAGCTTACGGTTTCAGTGATACCACTGTACCAACACTTGCCATATGAAATAGTGGAGTCTCTGTTATTGCATCTCTTCCAGTGTGGGCATGAAATAATTATGTACATTGACTGCTGGGACTCCTCCTGTCTCTGGAGCTTTATCAATACTGAGAAAATGTTGACAATTTGGTAATGAACCATTACCATTTGGGAAAAATGAGAGAGACATTGAAAGTAAACATCTGGCAAATGGAATTAAACATACTCTCTTATCACACATTGTATGTGCTCAAATCACACAGCGTATCTGCTGCAGGTCTGCTGCTCAGCATACATGTTTCCATCATGGGTTACAACATTTCTTTTCTCCTTTTATATCAGCATTTATTCTGATGCAACTCGGATAACTGCTCTGAAATGATTTGCTTACTGGCCACTCCAATACTGCATCATATGTTCTCGTGGTTCAACCCCAGCCGGCAACTAAGCACCACACAGCCGCTCGCTCACTCCCCCCACCGGGATGGGGGAGAGAATCTGAGAAAAAGTAAAACTCATGGGTTAAGATAGAACAGTTTAATTTGACAGGGGGGAAAAAAGAAAATAATAATAATAATAATGACAAAAGAATATACAGAACAAGTTATGCACAATGCAATTGCTCACCACGTGCTGACCGATGCCCAGCCCATTCCTGAGCAGCGGCCGTGCCCCCCTGTTTTTGTTCAGCATGACATCATATGGTATAGAATATCCCTTTGGCTAGTTGGGGTCAGCTGTCCTGGCCGTGTCCCCTCCCAACTTCTTGTGCACCTGGTAGGGCAGTGTGAGAAGCTGAAAAGTCCTTGACTTAATGTAAGCACTGCTCAGCAACAACTAAAACATTAGTGTGTTATCAGCATTATTCTCATCCTAAACCCAAAACACAGTACTATACCAGTTACTAGGAAGAAAATTAAATCCATCCCAGCTGAAAACAGGACATATGTATGTCCAAATCCTAACATCCTGTGGCACTGGACATTTTTTTCCTTCACCTTTTTTACCTCAAAACCCTTTCCCCTCCCTGCAATGCTCACCTAGTGACTTCCTTTTACAACTCCAGCACCAACTCCTCCCCCTAAAAAAGGTCAAGATCTTGAGCATAATGAGCCATACTTTGCACCTGTGGAAATATTGTCATCCTAATCATACCGTACCTACTAAATTCAGTCTGTAACAATGTATAAGGACACAAGAACAGACATTCATTAAAAAGACTTTAAAGTATCTATTTTTGCACCTGAATATCAGATCAAATTCTTTCGTACCATAAAGATAAGTTTTTGTAGTCCTTTTCCAAGTTATATTTATCAACTTTATCTGCTGGCTAAGTAGAAAAGGTCTATGTAATTTTTCAAACAGCTGCTTTTTGCCAAGCAATGTGCTCAGTGAGTTTTAAGTTAGCTTATTTATGGAACTATCATGAAGTATCCACTCACTTCTTTAAGAAGCCCTTAAAAATCCCTCAGGCAAACAATACAGAACAGAAAGCAGCAAATTTACATTTTTTTCCCCTCTCATTTTTCAGAGGTAACCTACCTGATAATAAGCTTCCATTAAATGTTAATAAAACAAAGGTTACATAATTCACTATCCAGCAAGGACTAAGCAGGATAAAACCAGATACTAATGATGGTTTGTTTGGGATTAATGATAAGCATTGGATTAGTTGAGGGCTTCTTGGTATCTGTGTTTCCCATCTCTCAACAAAAACTCCAACTGTAAAAGACTAGTGCCACCTTTGGATGAACATTAGTATTAGGTCTCCCAGTCAATCTGATCTGTTCCCTACAGACACTGTTTTTTGATTAGATATTTTGTCACACTTTCAGAAAGTTTAGTAAGATTTAATCAGAAAAGCCTTTTTTCCTTCTCTCTCTCACCTTCTTTTTACCTTTTGCCTCCCATTCAACTTTAATTTTTAAGCAATAAGGAGAGAAAGAATCCTTCCCTCTTCTCAGTGCTCATGTTACCTCATCTCTTTGGAGTTTATCCTTGGAAATGTATCAGAAAGCCTCCTATTAATCATCACGACATTTGATTAAGGCCTGTTTGTAAGTTATTTCCACAAAATCGTTAAGCATTTGAGAGACAAAAAAAAGGGAGGGGGGAAAAAAAAAAAATCAGTGAAACTTTTTACCTAAGTTTAGGTAAAGGTTTACCTAACTTTTTGAGTCTTTTTTTGATACTTCACCAATTTCCAGACTATGCTTCAGATAGCCAGAAATGTTAATACCCTCATCAGTCATCAGACCTGCAGCACCTAATTCATCTAACAAGGAAGGACTGCTTCATTTTGAAAGATGGTATCCAAATGTGGTGTACCAGGCCTGGCTGGAATGGAGTTCACTTTC
Source organism: Gavia stellata (assembly GCF_030936135.1). NCBI lineage: Eukaryota > Metazoa > Chordata > Aves > Gaviiformes > Gaviidae > Gavia > Gavia stellata. The sequence goes on from NC_082600.1 coordinate 19,019,737, forward strand.
TCCATAGCAGACCATGTCCTGCTGTGTTTTGAGTTTGTGACTAAAACAGTATTGATAACACACCAGTGGTTTTGACTATTGCTGAACAGTGCTTGCATGGCATGAAAGCTTTCTTGTTTGTCACTCTGCCTCCCCAAGCAGGTAGGCTCGGGGTGGGCAAGGATTTGGGAGAGGCCACAGCTGGGACAGCTGACCCAAAGGAATATTCCGTACCGTACGACGTCATGCTCAATGATAAAAAACTTGGGGTAGAGGGGTGGAACATCTTCCAACATAGTCATTGCTCAGAGCCTGGCTGGGCATCGGTCTGATTATGAGCGATGGCCAGGGCACCTTTGCAGCACTTTCCACCTCCCCTCTTTCCTTCACTTTTAAACTGTCTTTACCTTGACCCAGGCATTTTCTTACTTTTGCTCTTCCTATTCTTTCCCCCACCCCACTGGGGGAGGTGGTCAGCAAGCAGCTGTGCAGGTGCTTAACTGCTGGCTGAGGTCAACCCACCACACCAGGATTTGGAAAACTTCTGTCTCCGAAATAGGCACATGGAAGCATGCAGTGTCTTATTTCTTAAGGCAAAATGGTATAGCAGTACTGACAATCAAATCTACATTCATGTTTGGTATTAACAAAGAGCAGAGACTATAAGCTAAAATTCCAGAGAGAAGCAAATGATACCATTTGCTAATTGGCTTTGGTTTTCCATCTCTGTGTGGGTTTTATAATTACATGTAAGCTTCACTTGATTTCAGGGGCTCTCCTTTTATTTCTAACAGTAGCACTTTCCAGTTTTTATTGGATGATCCCCTGGAGACCTTGCACTAAAAAAAAAAAATAAGTGTGATCAACCAAATGCTTCACTTCATATGTTCAGGCATACTTCTCCAGCAAAATGAAACAGATGCCATTTAATCTACCACACACAGAGGCAAGTGACAACTTGAGAAAGACAGTCTGGAGTGAGTCAAATCAAAAGAAGGGACTTTTCTTAATTGGTTGCATTGGGAAATGATCAAGTCCACTCCCTGCACGCTGTGTGGCCTTGTTTTTTCAATTTTTCATGATTTCTTTTTTCCTAACAATTTCCTTTATCCCCTTAGGGGTGAATGGACAAATGTTTGCTTTCTGCTGAGGAAATGCTCTGACATCAATGCCCCTGTACGGCCATCCTACTTTTAAAGCGTCTGTGATTGCAAAACTGAGGAAAGTTTGGCCAGCTGACTTTTTTTCCTCTCTACAAGTATCTCCTACGGCTTTAAGAGAAAATTCAAGCTCATCTGCAAAAAAAATGTTTCACACAACAACACGTAATTGAAGTGATATCAGTAATACACATGAGCCATCATATAATTTATTGGGGAAAGGTCTCATGTTCCCAGTTCAGTTCTTACGACTGTTCTTCATCTTGTCTACAAGCCACGAGCTTGAGTGAGATGTCTGCTTTGTCAGAGGCTACCCCCCCTTGAACTTACTCATCAAACCTAATTTTAATTCCTTGCTATGACAGGAGGTATCAGGGACAACAGTTATACTCTAACCTTACTGTAACTCATCCATGTAGGTCCTCAGTGAATGATTTGCTACATAGTCACTGTAACAAGGTTTGGTAACTTGCTCCATCAGAATGAATATCTGATTTTAAAGTCTTGTGGAAAGAAAAGTAAGTGAAGAAATGGAGAGAAAACAGCCCATTTACATGCTAAAAATTAAAAAAAATACACTTGTATCCCATCACTATAATCACTTTGATCAGGCTGATTTTCATCATCTAATATTTTTTCCATGATCATTACGAGCAGTTATATTTATACTGTACTATCAAATTGCTGATTTGTGAAGGCCATTTACAAAGGCCATGACTACACAATTTAATACACTCTAAAAAAATCCAGAGTTTCTCCATATGCCCTACACTAATGCATGAGTGCCTGTAACTCACTTACCACTTGAGTCCAGGTCAGGTGAATATTTGGACAGCGTACGTCAGAAGATTCCTGGAACTCCTGACATGCTGGCAAGATTTAAAGAGTAGCTAGAAATGACATCTTGTATAACAGCATCTCTTATTCACATTTTATTTATGTGGAAGTCAGTCAAAGAAGTAAAGTGTATGTGCAACTCTTCTACTAACTCTTAGTTCCCCGATTTCTATCCAAACAAATTTAGTACATATTCCAGAAGGAACTTTGGAGTTGCAAGCATGTCCGTCTACATTTAATGAAATGAATCAAAACCAAAGAAGATAAAACACACCAAAACAAACAGAAAATGCTGCTCTTTCCTCAGTCCAGGCCTTGTTTCTTGGCCCATCTGGGACTTAAAGCCACCTTTACACTTCCACCAACCCAAGGCTTTATGAGCCCAGATTAAATCCCAAGATAAAAATGAAGTTGAACAGCTCCAGACTGTGAAAGCTAGATTAAACAATTTGACATGTACTTCATCCCTGTCCTGCCAACATAAAATGCAGCAGCAAGCAGGCCCTTTCTGTCAATACAGCCCATTTATTTTATGACTAACTCACCCCAAGTCTGCAGTTCCTGTCCAGTTTGCTTACACTAAAGCTGACATTCACTCATACATCTCGATCACACCCAGCTTTAGTGTCATGGTGGGACATATTCAGTGACTGACAGCTGTCCACATCAGTATTCACAGCAGCATGGACCATCACTAGTTGTTACCTTTGACTGCTGCCAACTAGTCTTAAAAGTAGTTACCTTGTACCCAAGTCAGAATTTTAATGCAGAACACAAAACTCAGCAGAGGGTGGAAAATGCATCCAAGAAGTTGGGTAAATATTTGGCCAGAAGATCCTGCCTTGGCCTCCCAGACTGGCTAGTTTAAAACATCAACTGCAGCAACTGAGAAAAACATTTGTAGATTCTCATCACAAATTCATTAGACCATGTAGCTTACAACCAATAAGCAACACTCTACTGGACTTACAATACCTCAAGCCTAAGCATACCTGATACCAAAATGATGAGCTTGTGACTGTATCACAGTATCTAAATTTCTGTATTACTTTCCCCAAAGAGTCTGACATCATGCCCCCTAGCTAGGATGCTAATACCGCCAAAAGCTAGTAGGCTGACAGTGGGCCTTGCCCCTCTTTTCTCTCCCTGACCAGTTGGGATTCTTCCCTTTCTTCAGCAAACTGCTAGAACTGATGTGACTGCTCCACTAAGAGAAAAGGTAAAGGAGGAATTTTGTTCAGACCGGAGATGGTGGGACTCTGTCACAGCCAGCACCATCTCACCTTGCAGTCTCCCTGGGACAGGTTCTGGCTTTCTAGAAGCCCGCTTGACATCTCCCACCGCACATAAACATACTCTCTCCCCTATCCACTACTCCAGGAAACCATTAGGCCTTTGTCCATCAGGTTTAATAGTAGCACAACTGCAAAGGGTACAACAGTATCAAAGAAGCATCAGTATCACGAAAGATGCAAGAGATACGTAGCCAAGTGTATTCTGATGTTTAACAATACGGTAGGCAATGCAATTCTAAAAAGTCAGTAAGGCACACTGTAATACAAATTTAGGCATGCAGAAATGCAAATGGACCCCTTATATCTGAAGCTGTAAGTACCAGCTGAAAAAAAAAAAAAAAAATTTTTTTCTCCTGCAACTCTACCAGAGATCCCACGTCTCCCAGAACTTCAGCACTAACTCTCAACTTTCAGTGCTTTGTTCTAACCGCCTACCCCAGCCAGGACCTCTCCATGTGCCTCCTCCAGAGCACGCGGTGCACCAAAGTGCTCAGCTCAACAAGAGCAAAGAGAAAGTCACGACTGACACTGTAAAGATGTTTATTCCACATATGGTTGCAGCTCACACTTCGTTAGTATCTGTTCCTAAATGACAAGTTTATCTGTTGCTTTGATGCTAGCTGGCTCATGCCTGCCTAACCGTACCACAAGCAACACTACTAACCCAGCAGCAGTTTGGTTCCAAGAAATTCCACATTCCATGTAATTTACTTACCTGGCAAAACAATCATACACTGCATAAGCCTTTTAAAGGTGTCCACCGGAAATGGGATGTTTGATGAGGTCTGTAACATTGCTACTCAATCACTAATCATTTTGAACATTTACACAAGCCTGTAATCAACCCTCCGGCTCGCTGGGTCAGTGGGCCTGAAGGGACCCTCTCGGGGTGGGCAGTCACAGGCTAAACAGCCTGGGGACTCGGGGATGTTTCTTAGTGTAATTTATTGCCACTTAACACCAACTTCTGATCTCTGATTGAGTCCTGGAGGGCTTGGGGCGGGGCGGGGGGGGGGGGTGGGGGGGGGGGGCAGGGGGGGTTGGGTGTGGGGCAGGGGTGAGTAGAGCATCAATACACCCATGAACAGCTCTCTTCCCCCTTTCTAGTCTCAACTTCTCCTGGGTCACTGGCCAGTTACCATCAGCCCGTCCCTCCTCCCCGTCAAGATGATGGATGAGGCAGGAGGTCAGGGTGCTGTGGTAACAGCCTCACCCGCTGCTCTTTCCTTCTTACTGGTTTTCTGTTGCCACTCCATATCTTTGTGACTCCAACCCAGCGGTGCGCCCATGGCCGCCGTCCCTTGGGAGATAGATACCTCCTCTGGCGTGGGTCACCTTCTTCCAAGAGCAGCCGTCCCCTCAGCGTGCTGTCTCCCGTCCCTCGCAGTTGCCACTCTTGCTCAGACGTGTCAGTGCCGGTGGCCAAGGGCTGCCCGTACCGGTCAGAGCCAGCAGGCACTGGCACGCAGCAGGCGATGGCACGCAGCAGGCGATGGCACGCAGCAGGCGATGGCTGTCCCAGCCGGGGCAGCCTGCAGTCCCCGCTGCCCAAACACAGTACATTGCCATGCAGCAACAAGCTGCTCTGCATCACACAACTTAGAGCCAAACTACTTAAAAAAAGAAAAAGTAACCTCAGTCTACCCTTGCTCTTACACCACTGGATAAGTCAAAACAACGAAATTAATATTAAAGTGGAACAGCACTAATACTGCAGTAGTCTTTGACATGAAATTGTGGAAAATCCTCTTGTGATTTACTTTGGATTTGTTTCTGTTCTAGATTTGGGATATTTCTTTCCCCCTGCAGATTTCCATTTGCTTTAGCATATATACCAAAACTGGGCTGCTATTGCTATGCAAATTGTTTCATTCAGATTTCTTTTACAGCTGCTTTTGTTTCAAAGGCTTGCATAACTTGCTAAGGAATTCATGCTTTAAAAATATACATACTGAAAACAAATTAACATTTTCTGCAGTAGGCTTCAAATATCTGTACAAAGGGAAGTTAAAAAAGAAAAAATTAATCACCCTTTTAAGTGGGGTGTCAGAAGTGAGGCTTTTTAAATTACTTGAAGATTATAATGGAGGAGTTTGCATTCTGTGTCTGAACAATTTAAAACACAAAAGTATCATTGGTTCTTATTATGTACTTTCCCGAAAAAGAGACTTTATTTTGGGCACAGCGACACACATACATCCTGCTTTTCCAAAGAAGCTTCTTTATGACCTTTCTTTTTGGCCTTCAAAGCTCCAGCCTCAGACCACCGCTGAGACACAACACGTGCCCTGAGCGTACAAGCACAGGCTTTGCATTACGGTGCTGTATGTACTGCAGCCCAGAACCTGAAACTGAGGAGATGAATGTGGCAGGCAAGACATCACACTCAGACATGGCATACGGACAAGCGAGTTGGGTTTGTATGACAAAGGATTGGTCTTCACTAACATTAGCCACACCAGTTTTTATTTCTGGCCAACTGTAGAGTTTGTATCACAACTGCCTTTTTTTTTAAAAAAAAAAAAATCAAAATTACTTGCACTTACAGTCATTTATATTGGGATTTCTTTTCAAACAAAGGAAAAGCACAGAGGAGGTGTCTGCACTGAAATTCTTTGGTTACTTTCATCTGACTGTAGCAAGAAAATGTACTTTTCATCTCTGAACGACAATGCCTTCTACCATGTTCTTTAGTGATGTGGCTAGTAGTAACTAGCAAAAAGGATTCTGAAATGAGTTATTTCTACAGCTACTGGATATGAACACCATTCAAAAAATCTAGAACCTCCTTGGTATTTTATCATTCAAGACAGCAAAAGAAGATTCCACATTATCATTAGGAATGCAACGTTCTAAAGAGACAGTGTTGGTTTTAACAGTTCTGCATATCAAATTTCACCAGCAGTCATGGAAAACATGACATGTTTTTTCCTCAGTTATGTTTTTCTAGGAGTAAAAGATTTCATTGTTCAAACACTGCATGACAGTCTTTACAACTTCTCTGGATTTTGTGACTAGGTTATTGGGATGTTTATTCCATGAATTGCAGTAGTTTAATCAGACAGCAAGGTTAAAGAACAAGCAGCAATGCAGAGGCAGACAACTTCCATTAGTCTGATATCCCATTTCTTGGCTCAAGAATTCAAACTGAGAACAGCCATGCCCCATACAGGCACCCGTACACCCCCGAAGAACAGCAACTCCTCTCTCAATAAGCAGTCAATATGCCACCAGTGTTATGAGATAACCCCCAGGCTTTCTGAGCTACTGAGACTCTACATCCTAATTTAGGCTTGATTTCAGAACTGCCACTTCCACAAGCTGAAGAGCCTAGAAATGTGGAAACAACAAAGCATTGCTGGTTGAGTAAAAGAGTTTACAGAAAAAAACAAAAAGCAGAGGTGCTGAGCATCCCAGAGGAACCAATGAGGTGTCTGGAAAATGCCAGAATGTATGGAATTTCTTACTCCAGTTTACAGTTCAAGCATGCTGCTTTAATGTACTCTTCTCTCAAGCTCAGTCCCCCTACTAAAAGAAAAAAGCATTTAAGAAAACCATCCACCCACTGTATCCACGAGTGAACAGAGGCTCCTAAGGGGAGGAAATGCACAAAGAACTCAGGAGACCTGGTGAAAAAACTCAGTTGATACCAAGGGAAGATCTCAGGTTCTCATGTTCTGAATCACATCCTCCAGTTTCCATAGGCAGCATGGGAACACCAGGCTCCTATTCACCTAAATGACATACCTGGTGTTAGTAAAAGAGTAACTGCTCTTCTCCCCACACACTGTAGCAGATCAAAAAGTGCAAGATTTGTACAGATCCAATGTAGAAAAGAGAAAAAGGCCCTGTGCTTGAGGAGATAGTTATGCTTAAGCGGAATATTATAAATCACAAATAGGGTGAAGCTCATAGACTAGAAAGTAATTCTTAGGCATATTCCACGGAAGTATAATTAGACAATCAAGTAGGAAATCTGCCTGTGTTCACCACTTCCATCATTTCTCCTTGTCTTCCCTGAAGCACACCATTGTGTCAGCATAGATAGATGTCCAATCAGACTAGACATTAAAGGTGCTTTGCTAGCTAAATTTCAGCTGCCTGCATAGAGTCTTAAGCAAGTTACCAACTCCAGGGCTACAAATTTGCTAGACAATGAAAAAAGAGACCTTGGAGTCAAAGCCAAGCAGTTGACTGGACAGTTTTCAAAATAACGTAAATAATGCTGTACTTCAGCAGTTCTCATCAGTCACACTAAGTCAAAGCTCTGTGCAATAAGAAGTGTGCTGCAATGCTGACAGGAGGGAGATCTTACACTTGTATGTACCTCAGTAGGCAGCAGACTTTCAAAGTGCACCACCCTGTTCAGAGACATCCATGCATCTGCCCTTTTAGAGCCACAGAACCCAGAAGATGAAAAGTCGCTACTGAATTTCTATGATAAACACGATGTTAACTATTCATCAATACAGAGAAACACAAAAGCCGCGCTGAAGAACTGTTGCCATCAACTCTGAGAGGAAGCAGATTAGGATTGAAATACCAGAGTGTTTTTTGACTGCAACAGAAACTAAATTTAGACCCAGTTACATAAAAAATACTAATAGCCTTAACACTTTTAATCAGCATAAGAGGTTTAGAGATACACAAATGATTTAAAGGCTGTTGACTAGTTTTATACTGCATTTGCAATATTGTGCATTAGTAAAATCAGGGAGATTATGAAAGAAATACCGAAGCATAATAAAATTACATAAAACATGAAAAGATGGCTATACAGCGTGACTGCAAACTTTGATACTAACAGAAATTTTACCAGAATACATAAACAACATAATTTATCTATAGATTCCTGCAGCATGGGGGGTAATCTACCCAGGTAATGCAACACAAGTACCTGGTAGGTTCAGAAAACAGGTTGGACCCTTTGTGAATGCAGTATTAACTCGTGTGATCCTACAAAGGGCAAAAATAAAATGCTTACTATCTTCATACTGTTGCACACTGCTGATCCATAGCTAGTGCAACAGCACAAAGCAATCTGGCAGGCTTTCAAATGCCAAGTCTGGCATGGTGACGGGCAATATGCTCTGCCAGCTGTGCAAGTCCTTCAGGAGCTGCAAAATGGCAAAAAAATAATTCCCTGATGATTTTTAAGGATAGTTTGTTATTATGGCTTGCAGAGCACCTGCCAATAATTTATGAAGTATTGATCATGTCATGCTCAGGGCTTTTTCTCCATAGCAGCTAAACAAGTTCCATGAAAACAGAAGACAACAATATTGTCCTAATACAAATAATTACTTGGATAAGCTACAACTGTTGCCCCAGGTATGTGGTAAAATTGCAAAATAGGTGACAATCTTATTGTCCCATCTCCCACTTTTTGATACATAATCTACACCATGAAAACATTTGCAGGTTCACATCTTGAAGCATATGCAACAGGCCAGTTAGCTAAATGTGGGTAATTTTTTTTTTTTACTTTAATAGTTCATTGCACAATGTCATCTATCACTGTGTAGTAGCAGATACAGAAATGAAACAGCTCACAGTCCTACTGAGTTTTAGTGATGACAAAGTTCTATGTTCCATTTTTTTCTTTCAAGGATCTTTCAAAATCCTCCTGTACAATTTTTCTATACAATTCGAGTGTTACTACTGATAAAGACATATTATCTACCCCCTTCAGAATTATTTCTGAGAAACATTGGTAGTAACAGCCGAGACGAGCGTACTATAAAACTTATCCAGATGGATTTAAAAGAGAAAAAAAAAAAAACCACCACCACTAACTTTAAAGCAATTACTACAAAATATACCTTAAGGCAAATATTATCACTGATACCTGGCCAGTCACTTCTGAATGCAATTGTTCTTTCTACATATAAAGATCTGGAGAGGAAGCAGTAGTTTCTCCAGATTAGATTAACTGCAACGGTTTTACGTAAAACTACAACTTTAAACAAACCCCAATAAAAGGCTAGCTTTCAACTTCTAAGCTATTAATTTTTTCTTTGCAGGAACTCATTCTCAGTGATCTAAGCTGCCTCACTCTAGATTAAAGTTCTCGTTCTGATTTACATAGCTGTAAAGCAGTCTAGAAGACGACTGTGCTCTGTGTTGCAACATTATCACTCTCTACAATTACCTGAAAGGGGGTTGCAGCGAGGTGGGTGTTGGTCTCTTCTCCCAAGTGACTAGCAACAGGACAAGAGGAAATGGCCTCAAATTGCACCACGGGAGGTTCAGGCTGGATATTAGGAAAAATTTCTTTACTGAGAGAGGGGTGAAGCACTGGAACAGGCTGCCCAGGGAAGTGGTGGAGTCACCATCACTGGAGATGTCCAAGGAACATGTGGACGAGGCATTGTGGGACATGATTTAATGGGCATGGGGGTGTTGGGTTGATGGTTGGACTTGATAATCTTACAGGTCTTTTCCAACCTTACTGATTCTGTGAGATTCTGTGATTACAGTTTAGAACTGGTGAGACAACTAAACCAGACTCCTTGCAAACAAGGCAACTGAGTTAAATGACAACTCTAAGAAGGTATCGAAACCACCAGCTTGAGAAACTGATCAATCCAAGTGTTGTTGCTTAACAGCTGTGTTGTTAAGAGTTCATTCTTCATAATTGTGCTATAAACTGATTAGCCACAAACAAAGGAAAAAAAAATTTTGGTTGTATCTAAAAAAATCCTTTAATACAGTGGAGATGGAATAGTTACTTAGCTGCAAAAGTTCTGACATTGTTACCTGACATTAAATATTGTGCTTTATTTTCTACATCTTAAATACCAACAACAGCACCATAGCCACTACACATGATGAACTCTTTCCATTGATTTCCCTATGTAATTTTCCAAAGTCAATTTGTCAAAAATTGGTATCAAACTTGGGCTGAGTTGGACAGAAAGTCTGTGGTTTGGGTTTTTTTCTTTTTTAACTGAAATTACCATCATTGCAAATTTGTTTAGAACCATTTGTCAAAAACAAAAATACTTCTTGTAGAGAAGTTTTCGGCACTTCAGAAAAACTGCACTGAAAATGAGAAATATTTAAGAAAAGCCTACACAACTGAAATAATGTATTTGCTTGTTATCAGAATCTGTGAATACCAGATTGCAGTTACAAACTATACTTTTTGGCAGATGCTTCGCTTATTCTCATTCAGCTGTTGAACTACAGATCCAGCTTGCATCACTTAAGAGGATTATGCAACAACAGGCAGGTTATTACTGCTTAAAGCTCATATATGAAACTTGCTTCTTCATAATGTTTTCAGTTTCTATGGATCCTTCTGGTGGTGAAACACTGGAATAAGCTGCCCAGGGAAGTGGTGGAGTCACCATCACTGGAGGTGTTCAAGGAATGTGTGGACGAGGCATTGTGGGACATGGTTTAATGGGCATGGTGGTGTTAGTTGATGGTTGGACTTGATGATCTTACAGGTCTTTTCCAACCTTACTGATTCTGTGATTCTTTTCCAGGAAAACAGCTACATAGCTTATTGGAAGTTCTACTCAAAAATGCAGTAAATTTTTTTTTACTTCCCATCACCATGGTAATATATCAACTATCAAGGAGAGTAAAATTTAAAGTGCACTGCATGAATCAATCTAATTCTCCCGTATCTTTATATCTCTCCTATTTATCAAACTTCCACACTCTCACTACACATAAGAAAACATACTTGTCAGTTAATAGGTATTTTAAATACTACTTCTATATTCCTCTTCTACCACTGTGAGCAAGCATTACTGAGCTGAAAGGATTGATCAGTTCACTTACCACTGAACTGCAACCACTCTTCAGAACTTCTCTGCCAGAAACACTAAGACACCTTTTAGAACAAGGAATTAAGAACTTTACTAATGTAATTAAATTAATTTAGATCAATCTGAAAAAACATGCTCTTTCATCCCTTGGTTAATACTGGTCAAGCAGTGTGATGTACACTAACAGTTCACAACATATACTGCTTATCGCATGGGGAGGATGCAATTTTAGACCATCCAAAACATCCAATGAAATATTTGCCCTGATGGCAAACTTCATGGCAGATGATTTTCTACTAAAGCTTCTGTTATTATAATGGAAGTTTTCAACTCACTGGAAGGAATAAAAGTACTCTTTAGGATGAATACTGCTCACATCAACTTTGGTTAACCACCCTGTTCTGTACTTGCAGGAAACAAGCCATGCAATGGACTCCCTTTTACAGAGTAAGTCCTAGTGATGCAAAATATTGATCTTTGTGTCATACCTCTTTTCCAATCAGAAAGCATCTCAGAGAAGATAAGACTTAAGACTGTTTAAAGTATTTTTTAAAATAAATTTCAACAGATCATTTTAAAGATTCTTTTGATCCCATTTCATTATCCTGAACTACTATCGGTTCCTTATACAGTTTTCAGATCAAGACCTAAAATTCTTTTCACTGGGTACATTTCTTTATCAGATTTGACTGCAAGATCATCTTCCCAGCATCACCTTTTTAAAACTATCAAACCATCTGCAAAAGCCATGAAACAGAATATTGTGCCATGTTCAGAGCCTTACAGCAAGATTTCTTTTGCCGAAGTCTCTGAAAATTTTAGTGGTTTAAGTGTTTTCCCCAAGCAATACACTCCCCTCTTTCCTAACTTAAATATTAATACGTGTCATTCCTTATGAAAGAAATCAGGATTCTGCACAATGTAAGTGTTCCAGGGTACAACCATCTATAACAATTATTTAGATGGGGGTGGGGGGGTGGGGTAGGGGAGTTGGTAGGGTGTCTCTTTGCTGGTTTATTCCAAATTAATTGTGTTTGACTGCAATTAAAAGCTAGTACAGAAACAGGAGAATTCCTACCTTTCCAAGCAAGTTTTACCAGCAAATAGATCTCAAATGCTCTCAGGAGACTGCTACTCTGCCTAAACGCAGGGCATACTACCTTTCCATTAACAGCGTATTTTGAGAAGTGGATCTGGTTAAGTTTAAGTATTGTTCAGGGAAGGAGAAGAAGAAAAATTTTTTGGCTTCACCTCACCTCTAGTACACACTGTCAAAGTAAAATGATTAAAAATGAGACTGTCACCCACATAAAGTTATTTAACTTCAGGGTAAAGCTATGTTTAGACAATGGAAAGAGCTTAATAATTAAATCTGCTTCTACATTCCCTTAATCTTTTGAAATATGTCTTCATATTCTACTATACAGGCACAGAAAGAAGAGAATGCAAAAGCTAGGATTTACCCACAAATACTACAGACTTTGGGGATGGAGGAAGGCAAGTTTCTGCCTTTCCTGTGTCTCCACACCCCCTTGGCTCTTCTTAGCCAAAGAATCTGAATTATCGAAGACCCTTGGAAGGAAATATTTTTAAATGGTCAGTAAGTACCAAACCCGGATTTGATTTGAAGTTAATATTCTTGCCCTTAAGAGCAATGAGTAAGAAATGGTACTCCTTATCAAATTTTTACTGCTAATAAAGAAAATGCAGAAGTCAGAAAATACAGCTTACAGTCCACGGCAGCACTGACATTTTGTGGAGGTAAGGAGAAATGAATCTTTCATTTCAGACACAAACAAGAACCAGATTAGTAACTCTGAAAATTACAAAGAGAAGTTCCATTATTATTTAAAGTGAATCACAGTTAAGGAAAAAAACCCCACCAAATAGAAAAGAACAATAAAAATCTATCAGAGACCTCATAGCAGACTAGGCTAAATTCACAGGAATTTGCTTCAGTTCCACACTACTTACAAGTAATGAATGCATAGCTGAGCAGCACACCTGCCCCACAGCACAGCTGCAGCCTGTCATATGTTTACTACAGATGTCCCATCCCCTTCATCCCTCTCACCACCAGAACTGTCCACAAACCCAGCCTTCCCCAGTCCCAGCACTCAGATGACTACTATTGCCTTGCATATCAGCTTTCTAGGTCTGATTTCAAGCCACACAAGCTGAATTGACTAAAAAGAACAGTTAGCTGTTGTTTTGCTCAGACTTGAGCCTTTTCCTTAGTGATAATACTAATTTGGGGTTCTCCTCTTTACTAGAACACAGAAGAATTTAGTGACTGATAACACTAAACTTTTAAGCTTAGCTGAATTTGAATCAATAGGTTAAAAAAAACCCCAAAAATGATAGAAAGGTTTATGATCACACTGTCTTGTCTTTATCCCTTTCTTACAAACAGCACTATTTTTAGTTTGACTTCCAAAGAGCTTTTTTCTTTATTAGTATATTCCATGCAGGCATGTGTGATCTCTACCCACCCTAAGCCCTCAAGTTAAAAGTCCTAAGGCCAATATGATTATGTACAACTCACTTTTATAAAAGTTCATTAGTATCAGCAACAACAGTAATACAATAATATTCACCAACAAGCACCTAGTATCATATAGATTTACATAGCATTGCTACAAAACAGCCACAAAACCAGAGCATTTCTATGAAGTTCTGGCTGTCAATATAATGGAAAATAAACATTTTTCTACACTGTTAAAAAAAAAAGCATTGAGCCATTCAGTCATTTCTAGCCAAGATTTTCTTTGTGTAACAAAATACATTCTCACTCAGCATTAAATTTTCATGTTTTTTTATATTTTTAGTATATAGTTCTAGCACTTTTTTCTTCAGTTTTATGTTAGTATTTTGAACAGAATAAATAGTCTATAGATCAGATAGAAAACTATTTGTCAAGAATGAACTGCAAAGTAAATTATCTTTCCATTGATAGCTCACAGGGCTATTCTTTGCCACTTTTTCAAAAGGTTTTATTTAAACATACACACAGAGAACACATATTACACTGCTGTTGTATGTAAAAACAAGCAAGCAACCCTCCACTGCCAAAGCTGGTGGTTCACATGTGAACAGGGGAAACAAGGATTAAACTCTCAAGAGGCCATTTGTTTGCATAAGTTAATTTCTGAGAAATTAAGGTGCCCAAAACTGTGCTCATCTTCACCTAAAAGTAAGGTCAATTCCTAGCATCAGCAGCTCCAGGAAGTCCCACTGTCAACTAGAATGAAAAATGGCACAAAACATGCAACTAGAATGAAATATGGCACAAAAGCTTTAAATACATCACATGAACTCATATTTCAAGATAAAGGATCTTCCTGAACTTGGCTCATGGCACTCTGAACAAACAGCAGTGCATGAATAAAGGCTTTAGACTTTGAAAGTATTAAAATCAGAACTCGAAAGATTTTATAGTTGGCATAATTTTGCAAAAGTTACAAATTCTGTAAGTTTGTACAGAAGTTACTCTGAAGCATACAATTACTGGATTTTAAACTGCCTGACAATATTATCCAGTCTTCCTACAGTACCTTTCCAAAGTAATTTTTTGATCCTGCAGATTAATAATTTATATAGAATATGAAATGCTGTTCTGGAACAAATCAGTAAGATGGAGTAGATACAACATTAAGATGCAGCCAGATTAACACTGGGGGAAAGTTTAGGTAGTCTAGCTTTAAGTGGGCTATTAAAAACGTACTTGGTAACTAACCTCCATTAAAAAAAAAAAAAAGACTCAAGACTGTCCCCTAAATTGAAGTTATTTAAACAAAAAACAAAAAAACCCCAAAACAACCACACAAAACCCAAAAAGAACAAGATCAAAGAAACCCACAGTTCCCTATCTAACCTTACTTTAGAACAGAAGAATGACTTTTATCTACTTTGTACCCTTCGGCAGGCAATCTATGAAACCAAAACATGTCATGACAAACTGAACCTTTCCTGAGAAGGGTTCATAATCAAAAACTCATTTATAATGTGTTATGTGGGAGACAGCAAGTCATAACAGTTTGAAAGTCAACAACGTGGAATGTACCAACAGATTTTTGAAAAACAACAGTAGCAGTTATTTACATGTTCAGGGTAGTTAATTGTTCTTTATGAATTAGGTTTCCCCTGTATAAATTAGAAAACTACAAAAAGTCAAAATTGGGAGAAATCTCCATTGTCTTTGAAAGTTCAAGTAAAAACATCTTTGCAGCACTTCCCTTAGACAATAGCGTATTGCTCATATAAAAGGTCTCTTATCCTATAGAAGTCCTGACAGAGACAGCCTTCCAATCCAATGCGCCCTGTTTCAGTCTGGAAAAAAAGATGTTTCAATTTATTATCTTTACACTAATGAGAAACTTAATTTTCATTTAGAGTATTATTTACCAACGAGTTTAAGACACAGAACACCTACCCTGCGAACAGCCACCAGATTGTTGCACACAAGCACTCCTCCTACAAATTCAGCTTGTATACCTTCTCGCAAGAGAACTTGCTTGAAGTCAGACAGTCTTGGTTCATTCATAAACACAGACTGATGTCCAAGAACCTTTAAATAACACACACAATTTTAATACTTCTGCTACTTAATACCTTCAATTTTTCCAAAGATCTCCTCATCATTGTGTTGGCAGCAGTGTGGCCTAGACTACAGGACTACAAATGAGAAGATTGGGTCTATTTCTGTTCACCTGAAGCAAGATATTTCCAGGATAGGATGGCCTTAGAAGTTATCCATCAAGTAAAGGAAAAGTTTCCTTCTTTGCTCACATATTGAAGACAAATGGAAAGCTGTCACTGAAGAGCCCTCTTCCAAGCCATGTTATGCCAGGGACAGAGCTGCAGTAAGCTGTACTGCTGATCAGCACATACTTCTATGACAGTTATCATGAATCTGAACAGACTTTAGAGTTGTCTCCACATTTATCTAGCTCCTAGAACAGACTACATTTAGGACTTAAAATATCTTAAAAAGCAATTCTAGGATTAGAAGGTATTGCAATCATTCAACAAAAAGAAAATAGTATCTACCCACATGCAAAGTATTTTAATTTAAGAGTAAGGATAAATTTATAGAAATGGTTAATTTAATGAACTCTCAAATCACTACTACATAAGCAGAGACGTATGAATTTCAAAGATCTGTATCTCAAGTATATGAAGTACTTTCCACAGTATCAACAAAACATAATAAAATCCAAGCGTGACTAAACACCAAATAATTTCCAAATCTGCAAGTACTAACTCCAAAAATATGAAACATGCTAATTAAAATCTTATCTTCACAACTAGATGGTACTGTATGCTAGGCACTGTTACTGGCTGCAAGAGATCATCCTTGCTGAAAAGCATAAAATCTGAACAAAGAGCAGTACCAGGTTTAACAAAGAGAAAACTAAACATGAAAATCCAGTTTCAGTTAGGCTTTCATTTGAGTAATATCAGATGTATCAACCTCTAAGCACTAGAAAGACAAATGAAGACAGAGCTTTTCAAAAAAGAAGGTCAGATCATCATAATTTCTGTACCTCATGAGGTGGCAGAGGTTCCAAAGTAGGAATGATCTCGCTCTCCTCACACATCTCCTTATCATCGTCACCAAAGAGGCTTTTCATGGCCTTCTGTTGTGCAATGACACTAGAGTCTGAAGAAGGCATATCCACTTGCATCTCTAAGTCTTCATCTTCTCTCAGCTCTCCCTCTTCCAAAATAACTCCAGTATCCACTTTTGAAACCCGCATGTCCAGAACACCATCTATCCAAGCCAACTCAGCATCCTTGGCTTTACAGAACTGAAGGGAGCTGACAAGAGAATCTTTTAACCTGACCTGGGTTTCAAAAATAAAAGTACTATTAGTTTGATGGAAAACAGAGAGATTTCTTACTTCAAACTTTAAAAATTAGCAGTTTTCCTTTCACTGTCTCTTCATATAGGTTTATTTCATACTCTTTTGGGGAGGGAAAAGAGGGAATTGGTATTGCCAAGGCAAGATGTTCTATACTTTCAAAATATGATTTGTATAACCCTCATGTCACTACTCAACTTAAAAAGCAGCGGAGACCAATACCTTTTTTATATTGGTTAAAATAAAAAATGAACCTATACAACTGCAAACTTGAGTTAAACTTACAGCAAGAGCAATCAATTCCTTTTAAAACATCAGAAACCTTTTTTGCAGCCAAGGAGTTCCTCAGTTGGCCTTAGTAAATTTAAGGGAAGTTTCTATAGATACATTCAGGTTACAGAACAGCTGTTCCAAATTTCAACCCTCCAAAAAAATATAATTAATATTTTATTGTAAGAAGGGATGTTGTAAATATCAGATTTTAAAATGACCAAAACATTACCTTACGCTGATTCCTCTGGTGCACTCCAGGACTTTAACCCATCAAATAAAGCTCTACTCTGAAAGACCGTTAACCACATGAGATAGTGCATGATCCCTATAGCGGAATCAAGGCTGCAACTGTATGAAGGATACTGCAACTAACTATCCATCTGCAGCACAGTCAGCTCAAAAGACACTGGGATTCTGATGCCCCACTCACATCTGTTATTTTCTAATTCAACGTCTCCAGTGTACTTCATCTGTTCAGAAAGCTTCAAACAAAAACAAACTAAAGCTATGCAGAAGATTGAATTTCCCCTTTATATAAAAAACTGAAATTAAATATGAAGCAATTCTAATTTTATTCAGATAAATATTTTGTGAAAAACCACAACCGTGTCATTTCTCACACAATAGCAATCTTCATAGCTTTAAAAAAAAAAACCAACACAAAAAACCCCACAAAACACCAAACCCCAAACAACAACCAACAAATCAAACAGAAAACACCACTGTTTTAAGACTGTCAGAACTGGATAATTTAGAATAACTGGGACTTTCTACTTCCTACAGGGTAATAGATTTTTTTCTGGAAAGAAGCAAAAGTACCTCTTTCAACAATTCTACTGATGTTCTTCTATTAACTTTAAAAGAACAGAAGGAATAAAGGACTCATGCCTAAAGTGCACGTGAGACACTTTCCTCTAAACAACTTCAAAAATTTAATTGGGACCATACACAATTTCCACATACTTTACACAAATTATCCAAGTTCTCCTATTTAGAGCTTAGCCATGAAAATTAAATGCAATACATTAACACAGTGCAACACATTATCTTAACATCACTTTCCAAGAACCATCACATTAACTTTTTTGGAGGGGATAAGCATGTCTTATTTAACATTAACTTGCTCCTAACTTTACATATTCATTCTTAGGTACTATTTAGGCACGAAGGTTTTTTTGTTTTTTTCTTTGCCCTCTAAGACTCCCCTTAGAGGGAATCTGAATTGCAAGTAGTGTACAGTGGTACTCTAAATATAGGCGTTATAAATCTATTAAGACTTGAGTAAAGCAACCTGATGTTCCCATGGACATGAACCTTGCCTTTTGCACTACAGCTAAAAATGCACCAACCTCATGTTTAAGCTTTTAAACATTTATTAATAATAAGCATAAGGAGAATGCTTACCCAGAAGACAGAAAAATGCTACTAATGTCTTGATCACACAAAACCAAGTGCACCCATCAGTAGTATCACCTCTCCCCTTCCAAAGGACGGAGGGCCAAATTAGTCTGCCAATACATCTCTACTACAGTTCACAGTAGTTACACAGCTAACAAATTCCAGTACCTTACCTGGTAAATGTGAGTTTCGCTGGTTGCATCTACAGTTTCATGCAGTTTTGGCATGTAAACTTTAATATCTTTTCCACCAAAAGCTCTGCAACATTCTGCAAGGTCCTGGCTGGCCTCAGGTGGTCCATGGACAATGATCAGTTGTCTTGGTTTCATTTGGTTAATAATTTTTTTAATTGAGTCCCCATCTGAGCGCCCTTCATAGTCAATGTATGTAACTCTGGCTCTAGTTTGAATTAAAAACCCAAGAATAACATTTATTAGTTTAAAAGATTAAACCTTCGAGTGCTTCAAAATATTTCATTTAAAAATGGAAGATATTCTGAAATCACTCTACATCAACAAAAGCTGTCAGCACAAGGTATATTATGGATAAGTAAAATACAGAATTGTCAAGTATCAGCATGTATGTGTATTTAACACCATAAATTCCCAAAATTCACTTACATAGTTATCCAAAACATGGGATAAGCATATTTGAATAAGTTCTTCTTTTAACAAAATATATATATACACATTTGAGTACCTATGCTAACATACAACAGTATCGTTTGTTCTTCCTCTTTCACTTGTCTCCACCAGATAGGGAACAAACTGTGAATTTCTTAAGAGTGGGGAACCATAAGACTCTGTACCATGCTCCCAGAAAGACTAGTAAAAAACTAACTTAAATAGCTTGGGGAAAAAAAAACAAAAAAGCAAGCCCTTTCACACTTAATTAATTCCAAACTAGCCTTTTACCCAACTTGCACCATACCTATGCCACCATTCTAGCAGAACTGACAAGAACAACAAAGCCACTCACTTAATTTCCATGGATTCTGTTGCAGAAATACATTTGGTAGGAACATCCGACAAATCCTGGTCCATAGGCTCTTCTCCATTTGTCAAACCAGATTCTAATTTGCTTTTTTCTTCTTCTGTTGCTTGAAGTTCTGGAACTAGAAAATCCTCAGGTCTAAAGAATGAAAGGCATTTTGCTTTTTAATAGCATTACAGTAAAACCAAAGCACTACATAATATAAAAACAAACAATGCTGACTATTACTACTGAAATGTTTTCTAATTGTTATTGCCAACAATTTTATTACACCTACCTTCAATATTTCCATATTTGAACTGAGCTCATTTGGAAAATATCACCTTCCTATCTTAAAAAAGAACTTTGATATCTTGAGAAATACTAGCAAATTGAGGTTTTCTAGCAAGTACTCCTTATGCCAATAGGACAAGTATTGCTAGATTTTTCTAGGATGAACAATGTTTTCCCCTCATTACAGATTTATCAAAATTATGTGTAATTCAAAGCAGAAAAAAAAGTCAGGTTAAAAAAAATTAAATCTTCAATCTTTAAGATAAAAGCAAAAAAAAAAAGCCTGGAGTGGAAACACATCCTAAGAGGTGTGAACACAGGCCAAGGATCAGCACTCTGCAGCTTCAGTCCTATCATAAGCTTCCTGTTAGCACAAACTGTCCTACCTGTTCAAAAGTTACTGTGGTTGGAAGAGTACATAACAGTGCTGCGAAAGAGACAAAATGATTTCTGTTTTTGAATTATTTAATAACTACTACTCTTTAGTATATGTACCACCACATACTTGATAATCTCGCCATATTCATCCCACTTAATTCTTTCTTCAGGGGCTGGAAACATTGGATAAGATTTCTTCGCCTGTTTGAAGAAGCTTCCTTTCCGGCTACCTTCACCTTTCATCATCAAATCATGTTTGGTCTTATGTACAGTTGGCTGATCAATATCCTCTTCAGCATCACTCTCATCACTGGAATCGATATCTGCCCTGAAATGACATTCAGAAAAACCTGGCACTTTCTTTTTTTGTTCAGGTTTAATATTACATAAACACACTGACTGGAAAATAACAGTTGACATAACACTAACCAAGGACAAGGGCAGTTTATGTGTCTGAGAGAGCTCACAGTCCAACAGCAGACAGAACAGGTCTATCATAACAACAGATTGAAGACCACCATTCCCGATTCCTCAGTGCCCTCAGACAAGTCTATCAAAACTATGACTTTCATTTATCCCTGTAAATAGTTGAAGCAGCAGAATGATCACACAGAAATCTCAACTCTGACCATAACAGCAGAATGCAAGAACACCCAAAGTACTTACTCTTTAGACTGTTCTAACTTCTTGGCTGCTTCTTTCTTTAGTTTCTCCTTTTCTAGGTATTCTTCAAGTTCTTTTCCTTCCAACTTGACACGTTTTCTCAACTGCAGATAGAATTAAAAATAATATTATTGTGAGTAGCTGACATGATTTTAATACTTTTCCTACACACTGCTAACAAGAATATTTGTATTTACGTACCAAGGGCAAGTACAACTTGTATGTCACATACAAGACAAGATTATGCAAACGTGTGGCACCTTGGTATGGCAACATCATGGCAACATTATCAATTACTAGAGTCTATTTTAACAGAAAAGCATTTCTAAAAGTATTAAAATCAATTAGTTTTACAAAAATGTCTTAAAACATCTTCAGGAAATATGTCTCCAATAAGTGAACACAAATAGTCTGAGATGTGCAGTGTTTAATTTTTGTGTCACTAACATCAAACCAGAAGAACCTGGCAAAGTCATACTAGCAGGCAAAATCACAGTAAGCTTTGTTTCTGTTTTCTGAAAATCAAATTAGAGTACAGGTCACTCTGAATAATACTGAACTCTAGTAATAGTCTAATACTGTAATTCAATGCTTTCAACCCAATCTAAAACTAATATAAACCTGCATCATCAGGATTTAAGTTATCACTGTGATCACAGGGGACTCCCATAAATTAACAACGTTTACCAGAGAGAAGTAGACACAGGTATATAAATTATTGAAAATAATTTGAAAGCATGAATAACAATTAATTGTGTTCTAATACCTAGCTTTCGCTTATTGTTCTAATTCTGGTGGGATATATTATACTAATTTGACTTGATTCTCCCCTCATCCAAACCCAGAGTATTTTCCAGCAAGAATAATCCATTGTATATTGTGATCTGCATGTGAACTGCAAGCATAATTTTTTCTATTATAACAAAAACACAAAGGAAAATGTTGTCTAACGATAAAATATTTAAAAGCAACTTCATGCTCACCTCTATGGAGTATTAGTTTTGCCACACCACAAAAAAGCATTTTGCATTTCCTAATCTGAGACCTGTTTTTATGTAACTTTATCTACAATTGGTTAAATATGCAACATGCTGATTTCAGATTTCCCTCTGCCACTAGAAGCATTTTCAGTAGATCAAAAAAGAAACTAAGTTCAATTTTGCTCATATTCCCCCAGATGGCCCACAATAAAAAAACCCTTGATATACAGACAACTCTTACCTCAATATCTATAACTTTTTCAGAAGGGTTATCAATCAGGAATCGTGCTAATGTTCCAGGTGTAGTGCGATAAGTTAAAATTATGGAGTTTTTGGAATCCTGGCACCATTGAATGAAAAGATCTCTAGAAAACCCACACTCTAAGTCAGGTTGACTGGCAAGAACAACTTTTGGACTAGGCACTCGAGCCAGATCAGATAGACTATGACATAAGGAGAGATGGCGAAACTGAAAAGGATTGTTTCTCTTGTCTTCAAAGCACCTCATCAACTTGTCACTCATCCATTCAACCTAAAATATGTATTAAGAAGAAGTTATCTATAAGAATAGAAGTTTTACAATAATGTACAAACCTGATATGAAGTACAGGATGCAATATGCACATGATTACATCAATGTTTCTCAGCAAGCTAGAAATAATGCTGAGCATAAACAACACAGAAGCAAGTACTTTTAAGTTCTCTTTTATAACAGCTGTAAACTATGCTAACGAATCTTGTGATGAAAACACAGCCCATAGCCATGACTGGACTCTGTGTGACTTGATTGAAAGATCTGAGACACAAACATGCACTATAGAATAAAGGACAACACCCAGTATTTAGCCATTTTTTACTGTTAAAAAGAAAAACAAAATGCTTTTGCATACATGTTCCATTACCCTCTTCATAATTGCATTTTAAAGGCAAAACAAACCTGTGATTTAGAGAACTCCACTACATTGTAGCTGACATTATTCAAAAGCGCTAGAGAGTAGACTCCTAATCCTGCATCTTTCGTTCTCCAGATCTGATCAAGAAGTTGAGCAAGTTCCAGAACTCTGCCAGCTGTATCCACGGCTATTAATACGTTTCCATCACCTCGTAATGTCTCCAAAACATTAGCTAAGAAGAATTAAAAACAAAATAAAACCTTATACTTTGAACCAAAATTAGAATGTTTGTGGCTTGGGGTTTTTTTGTTTGTTATATCACACTAGCAATCATAATGAAAAGCAAATTGAACACAGAAATAAATTAAAAATCAAAAGAGATCCAAAACCACATTTCCACCAAAATTAAAAAGAGCTGGAGTTTTCTTCGTAGCTCTGAAGATCTCACTGCCTTGATACTATTTTTTCTTTTTCTTTTTTTTATTAAAAAACAAACAGTAAAATGGAGTTTAAAAAAAGAATGTGCTGAGGAAGGTAATTTAAAAACTCCTTAAGAAGAGATTAATTCATACTGGGTAGAAAACACTGTTTTCAAATACAGTTCATTGTTTTCAGGAAAACGTTTAACCCACAGGATCAGTACCATCACAAAACAGTAATTCAAAATTTGTTAAATTTTAATAAAGGGTCTTAGTTTGGATGCTGATGAATTTATCACAGAAAACCAATTTAGAGTGGCTATTTAATCACATTACTGCTATTTTCAAGCCCAAACAGAATACATACTCAGTAGCTGTTCATCCCTTTGCTTCCTCCTGGGTTGTACATAAGTAGCATTAAATGAATCTGTAATAAGCAATGAAGGTCTGCTCAACATTTCCAAGGAACATCCATTCAGATGGCTGTGGAAAAAAGGCAAAATCTCACTTTTTGCATTTCTAATTTATATGAAAAAAAAAAAAGACAGCTAGCTTCCAGATGTTTGGATATACAGAAGTCAAACTCCTCAGTAGCTGAATGTTTCCGGCTTCAAACTTACACATAAATAAAAATGAGTGGAATGAAGAAACTCAGAGCTAATGATTGTTTCAAATTGATTAATCTGAATGCAAGTGAAATGAGTGGTCTTATTAGAGCTGGAAAGGCACTGCTACTTCCATACCTGTTTTTCACACACTAAATGATGCACACCTAACAGAACATCTAAGAAATATATATTGCTATGTTGAACTTACATCTCCCTCTTGTGGTTGAAATCAACTGCATAAACAATTTCTTCCTCTCCATCCTTGACAATCTTCCAAATTGTACCTCCTATCATGTGGCCAGCTGGCAATGGTGTGATTGACAAACCATGTCCTTTGCCTACAAAAGTTTTCAATATTTTAGGTACATTATATGTGTTAAAATCCATTACTCTGAATAAGAGATAGTAATTTTAAACAACTGAATGCCAAAATTATTACTGGGGAAAAAAGTCAAATGAAGTATGAAAAAAATCAGTAACATATCTGTCCTTCCCATCTAACCAGTAACTTGCAGAATTTTGTGCAATTCACTTCTCTTTTGCCACCAGAAAAAGAAACTAAAGTGAAGATCACCTATTCCCTCCACCTCCCACCGGTACTCAGAGGCACTGCGAAGCTGCTCTAACTATAGACCTAAACAACAGTAAATTATGTAACAAGCATATAACACGAAAGCAAGTACACTGGTGAAAGGCAGACCTCTCTCCAGGACAACGCAAAATGTTTACTATATCATTCACTGTCTAGGTACTTACAAAAACACATATAAATTACACAAACTGGAAGTTTTCCAGAATGACAAACACGCAAGTCAAACAATACCAAGAAAGGTGTTCATGTGCTGCAGTCAGGGATGACTGATCTCTTCAGCAGCTGATGCTTTTTTTTTTTAATGCACTGCTGCTCCCCATCATTGGTGCTAGCCTGTATCTTTGTCAGAGTAAAACCCATGACCATTACTCACTGACTTTGTTGCATTCCACCAACTTGAACAGACGTGCACAGCTTTAATAATTAAAACATACATTATCTTCTTAGATGCATCCATCGAGTCTTTTCAAATCACTTCCATTAAGTATGAAAAAAGTAGGGTGTTTTAAAAAAGTTGTTCGCTAAAATGACTTTTAAGATGTAGAAGTTGGCAGCACAGACATAGCCTTGCTACAAATATCTTGAAAAAGGGTCAGCAGCCTTTCAAGGATGGCATCCCATTTCTATTTTCCAAATTACAGGGAAAGTATTTTGGCAAGCAGCATTCAGGAACTGGGACATACTGCATCCCAGAGACAAGCTGCTGGTGGTCAGCTTGTATGTGTCTTTGTTCAGGAACAGGATTTCCATTTCATTTTGATCTTTAAACTCAACAAGAGTGAAAAGCTGCTGATTCTCCAGATGCCACAATTATTAGCAATAAGCTACACTGAGTATCAGAGTCAGAGAAGACCTCCTCATTACATCCTCCACATGCTGTAACTTAATCTCTGCAACATATTCATTCTCTTTGTGTTACTGGTAACTGAAGAGTTCTGAGGTATCTACCACGAGGCATGAATAAATGCTTTTGAGAAACATGAGCAAATTTCAAGAAAAGTTATAAAAGCACAAAAGATAAACAAATGTCTAAATATGCTTTGGTATGACCTCCTCATTCCTCATTGAGTGGAAATTCTACCCATTTCCACATACAATTACTGAGGCAAATGTTCAGCTGATGTAGACTGACACAGGGCTACTAAATTCAGCCCTGCAAAATGCACATCTCAAAACTTACTCCCTTTAAAAAAAAAGCTGCTGTTGCCTTTCACTAGAAGTCATTTATTCAAGCTTTGGTGAGAACTTTACCTTTCAAGTTCACAATCTGAGAAAACTTCAGCTGTTGTATCTTATCAAAGGCTGCATCTACATCATCCAATGTAAAGAGTGTGAAATCTTCGGTATTATGACGGGACTAAAACAAATAAGAAGTATAGAGCATTCAAGAACCTGAGCACTCTACCGTATCAAAGATGTTGTGTGTAAAAGCATCAACTTAAATATACCTGGTAGAGATCATACATAAACATCTGTCCCATTTTATATACAGGAATAGTTGCATAAATAGCACAATTCAACCCCATTTTTCCAACTGCATATGGAAGAGCACCAAGGTGTAGGGGGTCAGGATGAGAAAGAAGAACGGCATCAACCTGGTGTACATGTCTACAAAAAGAAGGACAACAGAAGTTGTTGAAAAGAGTTCTGTATGGTGTTATATACTCCCTATTATGGCTATTTTAAGAATACACACACAGTGTGAATGCCAACCAATAAAACATAAATCCTTCCAGGTTTAGAACAAAGTTTTTAAAATCGTAATTAAAGTTACAGATATTTTCAAACATTCAAGTACTTAAAAATGCAACTGACTTCTGAAAACATAATTTCAAGGTCTGGAAGACATAAGTTTCACATCAAATTCTTGATTAGAAAGACCTTAATATATACTTGGACACCAGAAAGTACATTAACTGAGGGGCCAAAAATATTATCAGTGCAGACATGCTACAAATTGTTATACATCTAAAAACCTAAAATAGACTACAACTTTTCTTCTGATGAGAAAGACCAAATAGCAGGACCAAAGACACAACTATCCTTAAATTGGTAAGGATCAAATCAAAATATATTTCTTTAAAAACAGAAAAGGTCAAATACATCATTTAAGAGAAGTGGCATATAAATTTGGAGGGTTTATTAATTTTAAAAACAGAAAATGTTTTTCTTGCAAAGTGTTACATAAAATAAGAACTCAGAATAAAAACTTAGTACCTATCACAACTGAAAAACTTGAAGGCATGAAACATATGCAACAAGTGAAAATACAAGTTGGGCTGAAAGCTTTTTGTTTCCTCACATAGTAACTGGGGCACATACATTCTTTTTGATGGCTGTTATTAAAAAGGGGATTTTATCTAATTGCTTCTGAGATAAGACACTCGAAAAATTTTATAAGTTATCCCTAGCACGTAACAACCCTCAGTTAAAAAACTTCAAATACTGCAAGTATGTCAATGCTAGAAAAGTGAATCTATAAAAACAGCATCACAAAGCTTAGTTTCTTTCAGGAATTACCACGCTTCAGTCCTGACCCTGTAATCAATGCTTGCATCAGCAAAGCTCCTTGCTGTAAACCTGCAGAAGTTCAGTATTAAAGTCCAGACAGGTTTATTTCTTTGCAGGGCTGGGATTAACTACCAGAATCTGTTTTCCTGACTGACAGTCTATTCAACTTGAAACAAAAGGTGAGAGGTGAACCACTTTGTATTCAGCCTACATACACTAAGGATTCTTTCATTTAAAACTTAAGTTAACCATTCTAAACTAGTTTAGAGCCAAGGTCAGTCTCCCATAAACTCTGCTCTGTGTCATCTTTACGAAAAAACCAAAACATCCAAGCCAAAACAAACACAGAACAGGTTCAGAATTACAGTTAATAGATGTAACTCATTAGACTCACAAGAAAAAGACCAAGTTTTTACTGGAAATGTTTCAGCAGCATAATTCCCTTTATATAAAACATACTTCAAACAAAAAAACCCCAAAGGCCAATTTTGGATTTAACATCACCATACGCATACCATTGCATGGTATTTTGAAAAATTTCAGAAAAGGACAAGACCTATTAAAAAAAAAAAGTGTATGAACTGAACTACTTACTTTCTCAGAGAATCAATAATATCCATAGAAAAGTTTTCATCCCAGCCACAGTCCAAAAGAAAACGAAATTCATCTACTTGCAACAGATAGCAAAGGGCAGATTCCTCCTGCACCCCTGAAAGCGTAGTCAACTTGATAATCGATGTCATTTTCCTCTCCAAGTGTATAATCTCCAAAAGAACTAATCTGAATGGAGAAGAAAATGTTTCATTGACTAATCCAAAGGAAAAGTCTATTTATTTAGATCTAACTTCATACGTTTCTGAGAATACGCAGGGTAACCGTTGTGAATACTGTTCAATACAGCTACTGGATATCAATTAAGTCTCAGATATTAACTTTTGATCGTTGCAGGTCTTTTGTTATTAGAAAGAGGGTTTTTTTGCAATACTAATAATAAAAAAGGAACCCTAGGAGCAGTGCAGCTAACAGCGGCTCCCCGCGCGGGCCGATGGGGGCACCCGGACATGGCGCATCCAGGGCCGTGGCCCCTCAAGCCCAGCGACTGCCCGAGGGGGGGCCAGCACCGGGCGGGCCGGGGGCTCCGCACGGCGGCTCCAGCGCCCCGCCGCCGAGACAGCGGCCCGGCCCTGACAGGGTAAGCCTCGCCGGCCGGGTCCGGCGTTAAGGGGGCAAGCCCTGCGCCCACTCCAGTCCCGAAAGGAAAAGGAGGAGGAAGAGGAGGAAGAGAAGGGCGAGCTCGGCGACGACAAGCCCGCGCGCTTCACGCCTCAGCACTGGGCCGAGCCCGGCTGCCCGCAGGGAGGAGAGGGGCGTTCAGCAGCGAGCGCTGGGGCCGGCCCGCAGCGCTGCCCCCGAGCCGCCACTGCCGCTACCTGCCGCGCCGGACTCCCTCAAGCCCACCGGGGCGCACGCCCGCCACCTCCGCCCCGTGCAGCACCCTCCGCCATCTTGCGGGAGGCGGAGAGAAGGAGGGAAGGTGGAAGGGTAACGGACGGCACCACCGCGAGGCCGCCGGGGGTGAGAGTCCTCCTCCCCCTCTCCCTGCGCAGCCGGTGGGCTCTCCCGGCCTGCTCGCACCGCCCGTTGTCCGTCGCCCTTGGTGTGGCCGCTGCGCGGGGCCCGGCGGCAGCGAGGAGCGGTAACGGCTGGGGCCCGCGTGGGGGGCGGGAGCAGCCCAGAGGGTGTTTCCGTGGTACGGGCGCCAGCCTTCCCCGGGAGCGCCTTGCCCTGTCCCCTATCCCTTCGGCCGGGACACGGGGCCGGGGGCGCCGGGCGGGAGCGCCCCTCAGCCCCGGGGCTTTATGGCGCTCTTGCCCGTGCGGGGGACGGGCGGGTTCCCAGGCAGGCTGGGGGCAGCGTTTCTGCGCGCCCGGCGGAGCCGGGAGACTGGCAGGGCCCTCACATGGGTCAGTACCGTGAGCGCCGGCCCGATCCGCCATCGCGGCCGGCTGAGGGAGCGGCCGGGAGAGGGCAGTGCCTCCCGCTGTGCTCCCCCCACCGCCTCAGGCGCTTGGTGTGCCGCCGGCCCGCAGCGGCTGAGCGAGGATCGGCGCCGTTTGTGTCTGTCCTCGGTCATTACTATGTAGTTTTGAGCTCGCAGCCGTATGACTTCCGTGGTGTCTCTAATAACTTCCAGCAAGACGCTAACCTGGAAGGCTTTGGTGAGGTTGGAAAA
Organism: Gavia stellata; assembly: GCF_030936135.1. Taxonomy (NCBI): domain Eukaryota; kingdom Metazoa; phylum Chordata; class Aves; order Gaviiformes; family Gaviidae; genus Gavia; species Gavia stellata. Next base: position 19,048,867 of record NC_082600.1, read on the forward strand.
GGCTCGCTGGATTTTAGAAATGTCCTTTCTTCCCTACCTGTCAGTTCACCACTGAATATACAGCTTAGCTTTCAGTCTTGTTACAGATCAGGTGTCCATCTACAGTTTCGGTCATAAATGCATTTATAATGTTTTACAGAACAGCAAACTTGTGTATCATTAGAGTTACTTTAATGGGTACATTGCGGTAGAACATTTAAGTGGAACTATTTCACCGGGGGATATCTTAGGGGATGTACCATTTCTCTCCCATTTTAGGATAAAATCCTATTTCACAGGGCCAAGAGTTAGTTAGGATTATTTCTAAGAAACTTGTGTATGGATTTGAGAACAGCATGTGTCTTGTAGGACTTGTTTGATGGCCCTCATGTTTATTATGCTGTTGTAGGATCCTACTGAGTGAGATTAAAGGTACCAGGTATACAGCAGTTTCCATGTACAGATTTATCAGTAACTGTTAACTGTTATGCTTTTCTTTCTAGCAGTCATGGTGAATTTCGCCCAAGCTGTGCGTGATCACTGGGTTCACATCCTTGTTCCCTTAGGATTTGTGATTGGATGCTATTTGGACAGAAGGAATGATGAAAAACTGTCTGCCTTCAGAAATAAGAGCCTATTATATAGAAGGTCTGCTTTATGATGCCTCTTAAATATATAGAGAGAGTTATTTTGCAAAGTCCTTCTCTGTTTTTGAGAGTCTTAAGTATGGAAAAAAAATCAGTGATGCTGTCAAAATACTAAAGGGAAGAAAGCCCTTAAAATTTCAGCAAGCATTCATGAAGGGTTTTAGGTCACTAATGCCCTCTGAAAATCAGGGCTTTAGGAGCCATCTTAGTCATGAAAGAAAGGATCATTAACTGCTGTCAAGTTCTTAGTGATGAAATGTGGAAACCATTATTTTGTCTCTCTCTAAAACTTCAGTGGGAAACAGTGCTTGAATTTTAATTTTAAACTTTTCAGTGGATTAAAGCAAACCTCTGTCTTAAATTTAAAATTATCACAGCACTTTTAAACTCAATACTTTTATATATTTGTGTAATTTAAAAATAATAACCAAGTTTTTGAAAATTAACAACATTTATGTTGGCAACTGTTGTATCTTCACTGAAGGATGTGATGATATACACTGATCAGTTTGGGCTTACTGGCTGACTTCTCAGGGATAATTTAGATAATTTAATGCATTGCCTCCCTTATGTCAGTTCTCTGAATTCTATATTAGACCATAGGGTTAATGAAACAACAGAAAAAAAAATCGTGCTGCCTAGCATGGACTAATAGTAGGAATGTTGTTATCAGTTTGCAGGTGGAATTTTTTTTTTTTTCACTCTGGTCTCACCTAAATTAGTTTTGAGTAAGAAAGTAAGCTTATGACATAATCTACCCCACTGTTACATCAGCACTTTTCTTACTACAGTTGCTGGTGAAGGTGGACTAGTATTTCAGCTTATTGCTTTCACACCTAGTTCTCTTCCCATTAAAGGAATGAATTTTAATATTTAAAAGAAGTAGAGTTTTTCCTTTTGGATCCCATCATGTAAAAGGTCTGTTAACTTCTTAGAAGTCAGCTCTTTGCACTTCCGTTTAAATGAATGGGAGTTGAGAGGACTCAATCCGTTGAAGCGTTGGAAAGGAAAGAGGAAGCTTATCAGTATTGAAAGATTTTTAGCTGACAACGATTCCAAGGAAAGTTAAATTTATACATAACTCAAAATTAAGGTACTGTAGAATAATTAATTGCATTTATTAGTGATTATTCTACAAAAATTACCCTAATTTTAGTCTCTTCCCTCTGTTTTTTTCTTTATGCACAGAGAGTTGAAGCCTGGTGAAGAAGCTACATGGAAATAAAGGCTGCTGATTAAATGGAAAATATTTTCGTTTGATTCATCATCTTATCTCACACGTTGAAAGAATAGGTTTATGGTTTTTATCTTGAGAGAATATGTAAAGCTACAGAAAAGGACACCTGCAGTTCATCAGTGCTAGTTTAATTTCCAATCTTACATTTTGGAAGGTGATTTAATTACATAACTAACATGTGTCCAGGGATTCCATTAGTCCATAAGGGTTGAGAAATTTTTGTCTCTGGAAGTCATACTGTGGAGGGGCGGGAAGAATTATGTAATAAAGAAAAACTATGCAAAAATAATTTATGTTGTTATTGATCTGTATGGTGTGGAATTCATGTATTTATAGCTAATTTATGAACTAGCCTTCAAAGGAATGCTTAACATAGGCCCAGAATGTGGTCAACAGTTGTTTGGTTTTTTTGGTTGAACCTGAACAAGTTTCTTCCCAGGTTTCCTCGGTAGGCTCGTCTGTCTGGAACGGCGGCGGCAAGCGGGTACTGCCGCGGTGTGACCCAGCGGGAGAACGGGGAGGGGAAGGGACGAGCAGCTGGTGAGAACAGGAAGGGAACTGGACTGCTGGGCGTTTGCTAAACTCGGTGACATGGGGAAGCGTGGCCTTTCCGAGGAACGGGAGATTCAGGGTGATCTAGAATTCACGCTCGGAACACGAGGACCGGTAGTACGAGTGTGTTCGACTGCGAGGGCGCGGTCTCCCGCCCGCCCTGCACTGCACTGCACGGTGGCCGCCGCGCGGGGGCGCTCCCTGCGGGCGGGAGCTGGCGGCGGATCAGCCCGGCGGCCTCCTTCCCGACAGGGGGCGCCGCCACAGCCACCAGCCCTTGCGCCTGCCTCATCCGGGCGGCCTAGCCCAGCAGGGGGGCCTGCGCGGATTAGCTGCTGCGGGTCGTCGAGCAAAGGACGGTTTGATTGGTTGGGGAGGTCACGTGAGGCGGAGGCTGCTGGCCGTTCACAATAAACATGGAGTCAATCTTCCATGAGCGGGTGAGTGAGGGGCTGGGGGGAGGGTCCTGCTTTGCGCGGAGGCTTGCCCGCCTGACAGACCTTGTGCTGTCGGTTGGCCACCTGGGCCAGTAGTGCTTTCTCTGAAGGAGCTGTTCGGCGCGGCGGCCGGGTCTCCCGTCCCTGTGCTGGCCCCGAGGCAGCTCCCAGTCCCCACGGGGTATGCTTGGCCTGTGCCCTGACGGGCCGCCGTACCGCGCCCCTCCCCGGCACCCTTCCGGTGGCAGGATGGGGCAGCGGCTCGGTTTCCTCTGTCTCAGGGGGGAGCTGAGGCCCTTTTGCGCGGCGGTGCCGGTGCATGTGGCTCGGCTCTGCGAGGCCTGCCGGCTCCGCGGGGAGAGGAAGTGCTGTTACTGGAGATCAAAGAGGGTTAGGGCTGAGCCTCAGCCTTTTTTCTCGCACGGTGACTGCTTTTGGGCCTTTAGAAATAGACCTCAAGTATGGGAAGGGGCAGGCAACAGCTGCTTGTGTCTCTTGAGAGAGAGCTCGTGTGGCTGAGAAATGAGCGAGAAAATGAGAAGCGGCAGGCAGGGCTGTTTCTGTGCTCTCAAACACATCTTTTCACCTAGCCTGGCTTGGTTGTGGTTGTGTAACGAGCAGGGAAGGGGTGAGCTGTTAAGGAAGTATTAATTCATGTACTGTGCTTCTGTGTGCTGAACAGTGTTTCCTGTTTTGGAGGACAAATGTTTCTATGAACTGCTGTGATTTAGCCAGGTTCCCAAATCTGAGCTATTTATACTTTAATGCTCTGCAAATATAATTGGGTTTTTTCATGTGCTTTGCCAATGTGCCTGCACCTTTATTGTATTAAGATTGACACTAGTTTGTATACATTGTCTTCATGCATAATGGTTGGTTTACTTGGCAAATAAAGCAAGATAGCTGTATAACTTTGTTTAAAAAAAAAAAATTACTGTTCTGAAATCCATAGAACCTCTCAAACTAGGTTTGGGTTGCAAAACTTGGCAAGCATTGTGGTGTTAAAACAGCTGCTGTTCAGAGGATGAGTGTTGGATTTCAGCCATTATGGTCTCTGCTACAGTGACCTTGAGTTCCAGTCTAGATTTGAAAATTAGTTCAAGTGTACCTTTGTTTTATCTGGCCTAGCCTGTCACATAATGAAATAATAACTTTTTTATGAATAAGTTGCTTCCTAGATTAATAACAAAACTCTGCTGAAATCAAAGTGACAGAGCATAATGCATTTGAAGTTATAAGCTGATTGTAATTTGTAGTTGCTACAGGTTTTGGGGAAGGCGGGGTACAGTCTTGGGTGTCTCACATGTGAAACAGATCTGCTCCCTGGTAAGTTAGCTACACAGTTACGAAGTTACACCTGAATGCCTGTTTTAAATTGGAGTACCAAATATTTTTATCTTGTTATTATTCTAGAGAACATTTAACTGAACCTCTGTCTTTTTTCTTAAGGGGTATTTTTTCCCACCATCAAATGCGTCATCTCAGTTCCTGTCAAAATATTTAAAGTGCTGCATATACACACACACCCCTGACTTGAATCTGCATGCCTCAGATATTCCAATAAAAAGGATGAAAAAGATAGCATTTATAAAGGAAATTGAACAAAACAAAGGCCTAAGCAATGTGGCATTTTTACAGGGGAATGACTATTGCAGAAAGTAGGACTTAAGGATGAGGCTTAAGGAGCCCCTATCTTAGAAGTTGGTTCTTTGATAAAATAGAAGTGGTTGAAAACACTGAAAGCAGAGCAGCAGTTTATAGCAGGATAGGTTTCAATGAGGGCATTTCGGATTAGACAGATGCAGTATTCTCTGCACAAAAAAATTTGAAGTTAACGTTCATTAAAAACTGTATGATCAGTTTTCTCTTCTGCATTTTGCACTTAATATGTACAAATTTTGCATATGAAAATGTTTATTACTTTAAGATAAAACTGTACAAATACAGAAAGGTCCTTTTAGTGAAATTAAGATTTAAGCCTGTAATACAACTAATTTTCAAAAGTATTTTAATATCTCTTTGTTTCTAAATCAGTTTCATATAATTCTGGTGGAGAAACCTGTGATTCTTGAGCAGGTTCTTCTGTTACAGTTTTATCATATGACTGGCAGCAGGCATGTTGTCCCGAAGGGGCAGGAGCTGGTGTTTAGTCTTGAGTTTCTTGTGGGAAGGGCATGAGCTGGAGGAGGTTTCTGGATTCTGTTGAACCCTGGCTGTACAGCCAGTCTAGCTTTAATAACTCATTGCTCAATTGACTGATGAAGCCCTAGGAAGGTTCTGTAATCCAGGGTAAAGGGAACTTTCGAGGTTCCTGCTGTAAGGGAGATCATGTGGGATTTGTGCATGTGATTTGTATGAGGCTTTCATGGAAGTTAAAACAATATTCCTCCAAGCCATGATCTTGTATTCTTAGTTTCTGAGTTTGGTGGGAGGGAGGGGTGTTCTTTGGTTTTGTTGAGGGGTTTTAGTTTTGTTTTTAATAGAGTGCATGCATATTAGAGTTCTTAATGTAAATAAGAATGAGGACTGATTAAACCAGAAGAGAAAAGCAGGATTTTAAAACTTACGTTAATCTTGTCTTGCACTTGTAGTTTAGTTATTTGTAAAGAAAGGTTGCTTTTCATGGGAAACTGTAATTTGGTTGTTTTGGTTTTGTTTTTTTTAACAAGGCAGTATTTTATCTGCACTTAGGAAAATGATGGAGCCTGACATGCATTCATTCAGATAATTTTTCATTTGTGCTTAAGGAATCATGACTGACATTTCTAATTTACTCATTTTTAATTTGGGTTGACAGTCTATAAATGTTATATTACATTTCTGTTATCTCCGATGTGCTGGATACGTAACAAAGTATCTGTTTTCCATTTAAATGGTTTATCCACAAAAATATTTCATTGTTTAATATGCTAGATTTAATTTTTTTCTTGTCACCTCATCATGGTCATCAAGATTTTAGAACCAGTAGTATTAGCTTATTTCACCTAGTTCCTATACATAAATTTAAGGTGGAAAATTAGCTTTACTGCTCCTCCAGCTCCTAATCACTTTCTTGGCAATAAACAAATTGGTTATAACCTGAACTGGGTGAGTAACCTGAAATGAAGTCCTAAGGGTCTGCTTTTCTTTAGCCACATGTGGAGAGCAGATTGCCAATAGCCACACCTGGCAGGGAAGAAAAGTTTAAAAAGAACAAGAGCATCTGTTGCAGAAAGCATTTGTTACTGGACAGTAGATATTTAAGCCATTTCATTTTCATGTGGTGGTGATTTGGAAGAGGACAGAATTCGTTGTCCTGATGGTTGCAGAGTCCTTGTGTGATGTGGTCAGGCCACTGGCAATTTTTACAGTGTTTTCAAAAATAACATTTTTATATGAAATTTATTTCCTTTGAGGAAATACAGTATGCATGTTGTTTTTCCCCCCATCAAATTGATGGGAGGGTTGTATTCTATAGCTTGCAGAGTAATACATCCAAAGAATATATGGCATTCTGGGTGAGTGGGGAGAGCAGGAAGTTTGCCAGAATGAAATGGTTGAGTCATTTTACAGAGTAAAACATTAACGTGATTTTTTTTGTTGTTGTCTTTGGTATTTTTTCTCTTCCAATGTTAGCAAGAAGGCTCATTGTGTGCTCAGCACTGTCTGAATAACTTGCTCCAAGGGGAATATTTTAGTCCTGTTGAGTTATCCTCTATTGCACAACAGTTGGATGAGGAAGAAAGAATGAGAATGGCAGAGGGAGGAGTGTCTAGTGAAGAATATAGAACATTTTTACAGGTAAAACCTTCTTAATTTGAGGCTGCTTCATATTTGCCTGAAATCTAATACTGCGTAGCACAGACCTGCTGTTCTTGTGTAGCTAGAGAGGGTTAATTTCCTAGTGCTAAAACTTCTATCCTTTATAGGCATTTTCATTCACTTATCTTAAATTTGGCATTTTCAAATGTTACTAGTACAGCTTTATACTAATTCTACAAAAAGGTACATCATCTTACAGGTGGGAAGGTCAGGCATGGTGAGGAGGAGGATCAGTGATTTGCCTTTTGTCTTTAAGCCAGTGGCAGAGATAGGAACAGAAGTTCTGGCTGGCTGTCCTTTAAGCACTGAGCATTTCTAATTTAAAGGTTTGAGTTTTTAATTAATAAGCTTATTTGGGCATTGTAATCAGCCTTACAGACTAGGACACATTTAGTTGTTGCTTTAAGTATGTGCAGTTATATTTATTTTCAAAAGTGAATTATTTCTGACCTTTTATGCTTACACCATTTTTCCCTTTTTTCCCCTCCTAACCTCACACTGAGCAGCAGCCTTCTGTAAATATGGATGATAGTGGATTCTTCTCAATTCAAGTAAGCATGGCTCTATACTGACAGAATTTTTTATTTATACAATGTATGTTCTCTCATAACTTAAATGGCATCAAGCTTTTTCATCTAGTTTCCAGTTTACAGGCTTAATGGGATTAAGTGCTGGACTTCTAAATCTTCAGATTGTTTTCCATTAAGAGCAGTGACTTGGAGTTCTTCAGTTCATGGGCCCTTAAACATGTAGTAGAAGCATGGACTCCTGAACTGTGAAATGACACCTGCTGGCAATAAGCTTGATTTCTAAGTTGCTTCTTATGGGCACTTCAGGTGTAGACCTTGCCTCTCACAGGCTACAGGTGAAAAAACAGACTTGAGATTGTTTTCTCAGATTACAGACTGTAGAGCCCTTGGCAACGGTTACAGGGTTATCACTGTGATCTGCAAAATGGAAAAAGCTGCAATATCTGCATTCCAGTTTTATGACACACTCCAGACACTTTAGAGCTGGGTTTTTTCTTTTTCTGTTTTTTTAAGGACCATAATGGAAAAGTAATTAATAAGAAATACTTAAACCAGAGAAACAACAAAAGAAGGTATTGAACACCGAATTGGGCTTGTGTCTAGACTAGAGCTGTAGGCAATGCTTTGCACCTTTGGCTGTTTCCTGAGCTTTCAGAGGTGCTTGTCAATGTTCCAGAATCCCTTGAGAGCCTCTCTTCCTTATGGCAGGACAGGGATGTTTTTCTACTCAGTGAGAAACCATTAACAGTTTGGCATTTCCTGTATTCTTGATTGTGCTGCTTCAATATTGAAGCCGAAAAAAAAATGCTTCCTCATATTCTACTTTTTTTGTCCTGTCTCATTGCTTTGCTCACTTGCTACATAGTTGGCTTGCTGAAAGAAAGAGGAATTGTTAATTTAAAATCTCTTACAGCATTATATCAGATAGTTTTAAAGAGTTATTGTAAAAGAGTTTGTACTCATGTACCTCACTGATCCTGTGACAATCCAGTGGTGCAAAATTTCCAATAGTTACTGTGGGGAAGGATGACATTTGATTGCAGGGGGAGGGACGGCAGAGCAGTACATTGAGAGCAGAGAGATGACAACTTATGAAATGTCTGTGGGAGGTGAGGTTACAGCTTTGTGTGGGGGAGTAAGCTTATTAACACATTTCAGTTAAATCTTAGTTTTGTTACTTCCTCTTAGATATAGTATGCATGTTATGTTTGCATGTAGATTCATGACAGTTGTGTTTTGAATAATGTGATTCCTAGGTTTCCTAGCAATGTTTTGAAATCTTCAGTTTTATGAAAACAGTATAATTGTTTATAGCAGCTAAGAGTGTTGCATTGCTTAAGTTTAGATTTGACTGGTTTGACTCATGAAAAGTGCTATTTTTTTGACAGGTTATAAGCAATGCCTTGAAAGTTTGGGGTTTAGAACTAATCCTCTTCAACAGCCCAGAGTATCAGAGGCTTGGGATCGACCCTATGTAAGATGGCCTTCATTTTACAGAAAAATAATACTCTTAATCTATTGTTTAAATCTTTCTTTAAAATTACTATTTCAAGCTCGTTGCATTCTGATGTTTTTATTATTCCCTCTGTCTTTCAATTTTTTCCTTTTGGGGGTGTATATGAGCATCTGTCTGCTCTGCCTTCATGGTATCTCAGTATCTGTGGCATCACAGGCATATGGAGATTTCGGTGATGTTGACAACTTCCTAAATGTTATGAAAGCAGTATGAGAACTCTAACATCAACAGCTGTATTACTGAAATTTTAGTATGTAAATGTAAATTAGCGGTAGCAAAGAACTTAAACATTAATATGCACTCCAATATTAGAGTATTTAATTTTATCTATACCTTTTGTTTTTCTTTTTACAGAAATGAAAAGTCATTTATTTGTAATTATAAGGAACACTGGTTTACAGTTCGAAAGTTAGGAAAACAGGTGACATTGTCTTTTTTTACTTAAAAATTTACTTCAGGATGGGGGTGGAAAAGTGGTTGCAAGTGGACCATGTGTTGGCCTTTTGCAAGCTTTTGCTGCAGTTTGTTTTAATAATATCCCATGTTTAAGAAAAAGTGTTTGTTATATCAGAAAAATGCCAGGCAGCTTTTTATGAATGTTAGCCTGGGGAAAGACCCTATGATCAATTCCCCTTTGAACCTGTCCTCTAGGGAGCTGCAGCTCTGGTAGAATCTGTGTGATGTAAGCTCTTTTCTTTCTTTTCTTCGTGAAAAATAGGAGAAAAATTGCACAGGGGGGAGTCCTAGACAAGGATTAGGATCCCTGTAGAATGTAAACTTATTTTAATGAACTAAATTATTGACACTGTAAAAATCATTTTGCTCATTTAAATGGACAGTAGGTATAAGAAAAAGTTCAAATTTCAAATGTGTTAGTATTTATGATTGCTGGTATTTAAGAGTATCCATCAGGATAAGGTTGGGGAAAGTAGATCGCAACTTTGCGCTATTTTAGAAAACTTTCTGAAACAGTTGCATTATAAGCAGGAAATAGTTATTAAAGATAAGGGTTGGCCATATGTGTATATGGTACCTATATAATAACTTAAGTCACACCCATGTCCCTTGTAACCCCAATGTAGTGTTTTATTTCAGTAGCCAGTCATTGTTCTGGATCATACTGCATAAGCTTTCATACAACATAAGCTGGTTTGGTGTTTGGTTCTTTTCAGGGTTTCTTTTTGTCATAGAAAATGTTCATGAAATAAGTGTTTAGAGTCTACAATAGCAGACAGGACTCTCTTTACCCCATTTGGTTCATTTTGCAAGTGGTGGCTACCTACATTGTCATCCAGATTAAAAAAACAAGCCGCAATTTAAAAAAAATTCACCTGTGAGTAAATAAACTAAACTCTGCTGTTCTGCTGCAGTTTAAAAGTATGGCCAATGTTTACAGGCAATTTTTGTATATTTGATATCAAAAAGGCTGAATGGTCTCTTAAAAGTACAGGAATGTTCCTTAGATATACAACCATGTTGGGTGGAATTCTGTGAGATAGCATTCTAGCCCAAAATGTTTTAAGTTGGATGGGGGATGTCTTTTGCCTGTACATGTGGCTTGTAGCCACATGAAGACAATACTAGGTGTCTGTTATCTAGCGAGTAATGAGAAAAGATAAATAAAATAGGTTGACTTAGATTTGACCTGCTTCTCTTCTGTTAAAGCAAGATTAGTTTACCAAACCTTCTTCCTCCAATAGTCCCTTTTAAAAGTTGGTCTGCAATATGTCCATTGTATTTGTTTACGGAACTTTTTATTCCCCGCTCCTACACTGTTGGTCATCTTGCCCCTTCCTAGTGGCAAAGGGTGTTTTTTGACAAATAAAGTGACTGAATGACAGAACAGTAGATAGTTGCTTACCTATATTCCAGGTAAATTATAATATGGGCCTGACTGCATGTGTATGACTGCATATATGGAAGTTTGGGTAGATAAATGCATTTTTGTGAGAACAGAGGTAGAATTCTCCTTCTACTATCTGAAATGGTGCTTCCTGGTTAAAACTGGATAATATTGAGCTAGTATGGTATAAAAAAGATTCTTCAGGTTTATTGCAATACATATGGGGTTTTAAAGGTGAATATGTTGGCGTTCATGTTGAATGTCTTTTCTCTCTAGAAGAAGTACTATAAATGACTAGTTGTTGTCTTCAGGGAACTAGAAATGATCTGTGTATGTTTATCTCAAGTGTCCCCTATTGTAATACTATGCTGTACTATCAGCATATTAAATTTGAGTTAATTTTTCTTCATTTTTAAATTTAAAAATTATCTCTGAGAGAAGTAAACAATAATTTTCAGCATCACCAGCTATTAAAGGTGGCATGTTTAATGAAAGTATTTAATGGAAAGAATTCAACTGCTGTTTCCTATATCTATTAATTTCTTAAGATACAGCATTAACTTATGAAGAGTTTCTTCCTTCATTAGTTTCTGAACTGATGTAAAACTAGGATTAAGCAGAATTTTAGAATGATGTCTGAAATAATTCTTCTACTGTTATATTTAGATTTATCTGTTTTAATTAGTTTGCCTCATACCAGTGTTCAGTAATGGAAGACAGCGTGCAGTAATTTCCCCACTTCAGATCTCCTGTTAGCTGTATCAGTATTGTGCTTCAAAAGACTTTTAATTTGATAATTATTTTACTAGATTTATTCGGATATTCCATCATAGAAAACAACCACAATGTACAGAAATGGATTACTGAGTAATCTTTACGCTAATTTGTTCTCTCAAACCTTTTTTTTCTTAATTACAGTGGTTTAACTTGAACTCTCTCTTGATGGGTCCAGAACTAATATCAGATACATATCTTGCACTTTTCTTGGCTCAATTACAACAGGAAGGTAATAGTAACTTGCAGATGTTAAATCTCATTTAATTAAAAGTAGGTAATAATCATTATTTATGAGAACTTATGTATTCAGTTAACTTCCTTTAGTTTTATGATTGAAATAGTGAAATAACCCAACTCCTTATAATAAAAGGTAGAGCCTTACGTTGTAATAAATTGCACATCATTGTGTTCCATATAGCTGGCATTTTAGAGTGTTTATGCATGCACCTTAATGCTGTAGACTTACGATTTATTTTTCTCAGGTTATTCCATATTTGTAGTAAAAGGTGACCTGCCAGACTGTGAGGCTGATCAACTATTGCAGATGATTCGGGTACAGCAGATGCAGCGACCAAAACTAATTGGAGAAGAGACAGCACAGTCAAGAGATCAGAGGTAAGGTAAATAGCGATTTCATTTTAATAATGTTCACTATGATTTGTTTCCATGATTAATGTCCACATGGAGACAACCCCTTAAGACACAATTAGAAGTACCTTTAGTGCAATACACTTAGTACTGTTGCACACGGTAAAAGCAAGTTGGTAGAATACAAATGGTGTATTTTAAGTGGGCAAAAACTATCGTAATAAGGATTCAATCTTTCCATGTGCGTAAGTGTGGTATAGTGCAGACTTTGAACTTCATGATTACAATATTTTTCCAATTATAGTAAAATGGGGTAGCAAATCTTACCAAACTATGGTTAGTGGTAATCAATCTATAATTAAGACTGGCTTGTGCATTCTGTTGTAAGTAGAAAAGAACGAGAAACCCATATCTGAATTCCACATCATATAAAGCATACAGCATTCCCTTTTGGAATAATTTCACTGTAAATGTTGTGCTGGTGCTCTGTTGTGATGCATACTGCTAATATAAAACATCCTTGAAAGCATAAAAAGCATATATAGTATGACTTCTGCAATAATTTTACCACATTTCCGTAGTGAATAAATTGCATATTGATAAAAAGGCTTAAGGCTTTTCAGAGGAATTATTCATTATTATTTCTTCCGCTTTGTAAAGGTAAACTGGTGTTGTAAATTGGTGGAATAAAAACAAACTACTTGGCAATAACATGGGAAGTGTGTATAGTTTACAGAGCATCTGTTGCTCTAGTGTGGTCATGAAAGCTTCCTAAGGAGAAAACAACATGCACTATTTTCTGCTAATGTAACTGTTTAAATAGCATTAGGTTCAATTAATATGAATTCTTGCTTTTTGTAGCCTTATTGTTTTTGAAGCTTTTTCTATCGAACAGATTCTTGTCACCATGAGCATGGGTTTAGAGTTGCAGTATTTTCATTTCTTGTGCTTTTTCATGTAAAAATAAAAATATTTGTATATATAACAGATTTTAACAATAGAAATGTTTTTTTCCAAAGGTAAAAAAAGTAGAGTTAAACCAGCAGAAAATATTTACTTTAAATCTCACAGTAAAAGTTAATATAATTTCTGTCTGAATTCTGCCATAAATGTATCAATTTCACAGGCTACCCAGAAGTGATGTGGACCAAGCAATAGAAGTTAACCATCCTTTTGATGGAACAGGCATGTTAGATGAAGATGAAGAGAATTTTCAGAGAGCCCTGGCTTTAAGTAGGCAGGAAATTGATATGGAAGATGAAGAAGCTGATCTTCGCAGAGCCATTCAACTCAGTATGCAAGGTGCAGTGCTCATCTAAATTTCTCTTACAGTGTTCAAGTTGCTTATGCTTTAGGCAGCTACTGAAATCAGTTTCAGTCAGCCGCTTTTTCCAGCATGTGTCAAGCTCTCTGAAAAGACTGGCTTTGAGGCATGGAAGGACAATGCAGAATTTCCTGTAGCTATCTCCTTTCTGCCTTTTGAAAAGCTGCAACTTTCATGTTAGCAGTGATCATTAGGAAGCAAGAATGAATTGGCAAAGGGTGGCAGGAGGGAAGGGAAACAATCCTAAGGTGAGGAGGAGAGATAGTATCAAGTGAAGTTAGCCTAGGTGCTTATTTCTCCAAGTCTCTTTCTTCCTCTCAAGTTTGAAGACATTTTCTTAAGCTATATTTTATTTACTAACTTCATTTTACTGTAATTAGTAGGATATGGCATGTTTTGGTTTTAGGTAGTCGTCAAAGTGAGTTCTTGGACTCGTTACCACAGAATGTTCCTCAGTCGCCTCACACCAGTCAGACAGACTCCCTTTCTTCAGAAGAACTGCGAAGGAGAAGACAAGTGTATTTTGAAAAGTAAAGTAGCTGATAGAAAACTGCATGGTATACTTTTCAGTGCTTCTGGGGCGTGGATGGGTTTCTGACTGCAGTCTGGCTTAACTTTTCTCTCTTAACATGTTTTCCTAACAGTATCTGGATTTTGGTATTCCCAGGTCGTTCCTGCGAAGAAAAGAAACCTGTAAATAAGAGGGAATCTGTTAGTAATGTAACATCAGTTTGTGAAGAAGGAAAACATACATGTTGTAGAAGTATTTTAAATGAAATCCTGTAAATTTCTGTAATTATCTTCCTGAAGAAAAAGTATTCTTTCTCTAAGACTTTGCTTTTGGTAGTGATGCCTCTGATGTGCATCTCATGAAAACATTCTAGATGATATTTTGTGTTGCTGTTCTGGAGTACCTTCTTAACACATAGCTGTGGTATTGTTGTAGCTTTTCCTTATCTCTGTCTCCTAGTGATGGAGGAAATAAAGATGAGGGAGAAATGCTATGGATGGGAGGAGTTAGACTTTGCATGAGAGGATAAGAATGCAGAACATCCGAATTCTGGGAAAATAGTAATGGGCCTTGGAATATATATCTTGGGAAGATAGGTGTCTGAAGGTTAGCAAGGTGAAACAATTAAAGAGATTTTAGGTGCAGTGGTGTTATTCTACCAAACAGCTTCTACTTCTCACTCTTGGTCTTCCTTAAAATGAAATAGACTTGATACAGGTCTCATACTGATGTTAATCTTACTCTCTTACAAATGTATAACACTTTCAGGCAGCAACAACAGCTACAGCAGCAAGATCGGATCCCGAACCTACATGATAAGCGAACTCTAAGCTCAGGCACTCCAGAAGCTGATCCAGGTATTGTTTTTTAAACTTTATTTCCAACACTGAAATACTTATGTCTCTTTCACCTTCGTATTGTGCTCTGTCTCCTGACTTTCGATGTCTGCCTACTTCCTCACTCCAGCAGCCATTCAGACTATGTATCACAACCATTACTCTTTCTGGCAGTGAAGGAAAGGATCGCTTCCTTGAAAAGCCTGTTCTGCTTTGAATGTCAACATCCTGTTTAAAAGTGAAGAGTGTTACTATTAGACCATTTGAGTTCTGTCTTTGCTTTTTGTTGTTTTTTTTTGTTTGAGCATTACAAATTGTAATCTTTGCGATTTGTGCCAACAATTTGTTTTCTAGATGACTTTTAAAGTTGTTTGACAATGTAATAAACTTGGAGTAATATCTGAAAAAAATATTGGAACCAGTTTGCAGTAGAACATAAGTATGTAGGCCTTACCAGTATTAGGTATTGATGATCCAAAATTAATGTGTGTTGTTACAAACTGACTGTTGTGGTTGGAAAGCTAAGTGCAAAATGTTCAATGATTTTTAAAAAAAAAAAAAAAACAAAAAAACAATTTTGGGAGTGGGGTGGAAACAGGTGGCTGTGCACAAAAGGAACAACGAAAGCATTTAACTACAGTTGAGAACTAGCTCTGTGCATTTATTACAACTTGGATGCATTTATTTTCTTTAGGAGGTGATATGAGTGAAGAAGACATGCTTCAAGCAGCCATGAATATGTCTCTGGAATCTGTTAGAAACCACTTGAATACAGATGAGGAGAAATGACCCAACTTTTTTTTTTCCTTCTTATTGTCAAAACACTAAGTCTCCATTATAATTTTACTGTGTGGAAGTTGCACAGGCAGGGTTTGTTTCAGAGTTCTGGAAGCAGGAATAAAAGGGTGACTGGAGGTCAGAGTTTAGAGGGAATCTGCAAATACAAAAAAGATTGCACTAATTTAGAAAACTGTAGCACTCCTACTACAGAACATCTGTTCAGAAGAGTAGCTGTATTAAAATTACTTAAACTAGTCACATGAACAAAGTTAGACATGTGTAGCAGCTGTAACTTGCATTTAAAAAGCAAGTTTAAATTGTTTTGAAGAATTCTGTAGAAAATACAAAAGGTGCCAAACACCAGCATCAACTGATTTCCTTCAGTACTAATGGAAAAATAAAAACAAGTAATAAGTTGTGCTCATAAATGACTTAAGTTCTTTATAAGAAATCACTTAAAATGGGGAAAAGAATTAAATTCTGTTTATCTTAGATAATTTATTTTATGATTGTTTATTCTGAATGACTTAACGTCAAGTTTGCAATCCTGTTGTCCACTTTTGAAATGACCCATTCTGCAGGAGAAACATGAATCCATAAATTTCATATGAAAATCTTCAGTGTATTGTTGATTATGATGTTACTCCTGAATCTTTCAGTGACTTCTCACCTTCTGACACTTTCTGGTTTTGCTTTCTGTTCCAACTGTAAAACTTTCAAATCCATGTTGAAAATAGGATTTTTGCATTGCCCTATTGTCTTTTGGCAGATAACTTGCCTTGTTTGGTTTGGCTTTTATTTGGTTTTGATTTTTTTATGCTCTTTCTAGTTCTGTCACTGTCTGTACTATAAAAGTAGCATATAATCAGTTGGGTTAAACAGGTTTTCTGCCTCTTCTGGAGTCTTTTTTCCTCTTCAAGCTCAACCCTTCATTCTGGCCTCTTAGTATTAAAGAGCTGTAACTGAGTCTAGGAGAAAGGAGGAGGGGATTTAGGTGCCATAAAGTCAGTGCCACACACATAAGATGCGTTCCTGC
Organism: Gavia stellata; assembly: GCF_030936135.1. NCBI lineage: Eukaryota > Metazoa > Chordata > Aves > Gaviiformes > Gaviidae > Gavia > Gavia stellata. The sequence continues at coordinate 19,065,261 of NC_082600.1, forward strand.
AGTCTGAAATGACCCCTGTGCAAGTAGACCTTTTAAGAATTAATATTTATGTTGGTGTGGAAGTTCTTTCTGAAATGCTTTTTATGAGTGTCTGTCAGAATGTTGCAACTTTTTCAGGAATGGCCTTTATTCATGCACCTTAAAATTTTTAACCATGCTGTTTCTGATCCTGAGAAAAATTGTGGAGCAAAGTATGTGAGATAGCTTATGCTGTTGGTTGTAAGGCATTTGCTTTGATATCCAGGATGAATGTGTAACAGGGTGACCAAACCTGACCTTCAACTTCAGTGCAACAATTGAGAGATGTTTCATTTTCCTAAATGGTGCTTGAAATACAAATTCTGTTTACATATAAATTATATGGAAATATGATGTAGGTAGAGTATGTAAGCTGTAGTCCACTTACTGCATTGACAGTTAGCACAGGCATTCTAAGAATCTTCTGAAGATAATCCAAAATTTCTTTATCAAAATATTCTAAAGCTAATCATTGCACAATAGTAACATTTAATTACAATTTAGTATGAAATGAATGGTAGCTAGATGGAAATACACATTCAGCATCAAGTAGTACTGTACATGAAAGGGCTTTTACCTCTCAGTAAAGATTTGTTTACAGCAATGGCTTCTTGATAGCTTAGGATATTATTCTATTATACATAATTGGGTTAAATTCTTTCTGTTTTCCTTACCTGTGTGCTGAATATCCACCAATGTCATCAGAACCACTGGTACGTGTAAGACAATATGGATTTTGACATGAGACAGCACTACTTTTTAAAAACCGATTTTAAATTTTCTTTTTTAAATAATCCTGTCATGCATGTTATAATTAATATCTGTAATGTCTCAAATTAATACAGCTAAACAATTGCTTTAAAAGTCCAAGGGTGCATATGCCATTTTGAAATGTGGTATTTTTCAGGATATAAATTTCTGCTTTCAGTTTAAAATTTATATGAAACTGAAAACAGGAAAAATCTCTAAAGCACTGAATTATTTCTTTGCTCACATGTAAATTTCTTTGCTCACCTGTAAATTATCCACAGCTTTAATTTCTCTTCCTTTGTTGTGCCATAAACTGATTCTGAAGTAAGACTCTCATTTTTATAAATAGTTATAGACTGGCAGTTTGATACCAGTACTTGCAACTTGGACCTTTTATCCTCTATTATAAGAATATAATAAAATGTATTAGTTCTATAGCTATATAGCATAGCAGCCCTATAGTAAAAAAAAAAAAAATCTAAGTCCTTTGAATTGCATTAACTGTAACCCATGACAATTACATATTTTTATAATCACTAAAGCATGGAGGTTTGCCTTTGACTTTTCATGTCACTGTTGGTTACTTCATCACCAAGTGTTTTACTATGTAAGGAATATAAAGTAACAGTGCCTGAAAAACAAAACTGTGTCAGTCATTACAGGGCTAACCATATTCCTTCCTGTGCAGAAACACTGTCACTTTACAAATACCAATTTGATTTTCAGAGGAATGTCAAGTTTAATGAAGTAGGTGTATCTGCCTAGTCAAGCAGTTAAGTGGTAGCAATTTAAGCTATGTAGGTTAACTGCACCAAAGGTAATTGCTGACAGTACATATTTTATAACACAGACCTAAAGTTCAAAATGTGTGGACCTGCCAAGAAGCTGCCAATAAAAAGCTGATCTCATTTTTTGGTGTGCATTCTTTCAGTGATAAACAGTTCTCAACGTGGCTGAACTATGCTCATAAGGTGTTTACTAATTTAGAGCCTATTCCTAGTGTTACCTATTCTGTGAAGCTGATAGTTTTTTTCCCATGTTGTAGCTTTAGGCCAAAGTCCATTGTAAAGGAGCAGAAATTGATTTTTTTTTTTATTACAGTATGATATATGAGGGAATTTCAGACTTCATTCATCCAACAGATTTTTATTGTCTTCCTCACAGTGAACAGTCCATGTGATGTAATTTGTGTTTTTCTGCCTATAGAAATCAAAGGGATAGGGGGAATGAGTGATACTTAAATATCTTCCAAAATTAGTTCTGGAAATATAATTCTGTAAACTGCTTTCATGGTCTTGTAATGAGGGCAGGAGGAAAAAGTGTTGTAATGCAGTCATGCTTGAATGCAGTTCTTATTAGGCACAGCAGGTATAAATTATGAGCTATTTAAATGCTCACAGTTTTCTGGGCTTGAAACTAATCTGATACAATACTGGCTTACTCCAACATTTTTGGGCTCCTTGTACCCTTCAGACAACTTCAGCAAGTTTAAATGTAATTTTCAGCTAAGGTACTCTTATTTTTCATACTTAATTACTTTGCAGACTACTTAAAAATAACCAATACAAATTAAATCTCTATTGTGTTTTAATGCTCAACTATTGCTTCTATTACAAATCTATAAAATGGTAGGAAGTTTAAAATGGCTTCTGCACATGTCTAGTAAACAATTCTATTTCTGTATCTCAGACAAATACTGTCATTTGTAAGCTGCTTTTTTTATTACAAAACTGAAAATTAGGCTTTTAAAAATTAACAAGAATGTGTTACAGTTTTAAAATATCTGTGAAATTTTCTAGCATTTAGTTATTGTTTCAAATAATGATGAAAATGTATAAATGGTGGCCTTTTTACTGAGAAATATTATTGGGAATAGGATTGGAGAGCTCTAGAACTCAGACTTACAAAGAAGTAGTATTGTACAGTTCATGTTACCAGCACATACTTTTAAAGGAATCGAAAAAAGAATCCAAGGAGAAGGAAAATTGAAGTGGAAACTTTTTTTAAGGGCTTAAGTATAAAATTATGTTGCTCACTTGGTAAGCCATTACTGTCTTGCATAAAACAAAATTAACTCCTGGGAAATCTTCATAGCTACTCACAAACCATTTTAAAACAACAAAAAAGAACCAACAAAGTCTAGCAGGTAATACATACATACATACCCACTCCCCACATAAACATAATCAGTTGTTCAAGTAAGAGCAATACTTAATACATTCAAACTGGCTGGGTCCAAATACCCAATTATTCAGTTTCAAATTAGTAGCTTCTTTGTGTTTTAGCCAGGTTTGCATCTTAAAAGCATAAGCTGTTTTGCAATAAACTTCAACCTGCATACACACACATTTTGCCTTACTTGCATTTCAGACATGGAGGGAATGCTTTAGTATTTAACCTGCCATAGTCAGATCCTTCCCCAATTACAGTTCTTCAGAATGTCAAAGTACGTGTGGTTTTTTTCAGCTGCTTTTACCAAATCAAAATGTTTTTTACTTTATTTTCTTTGTTAAGAAAAGCAAATAATTGTTACTACACTTAGATTTATTTTTTTAACCCCACCACCACCCCTGTATAGCCACTGTGTGAATTCAGGAGGGGAAACTTCTAAAAGGGTTTGAACAGAAAGGGATGTAATATTTAAATGCCACTGAGCAAAAAAAAGAGAAAAACCTTGATACTGTCTTTAAAGCATGCAAGCATTGATAAAATTTTATTTTTTGCTACATGAAACCATATGTGTACAAAACAGTGTAGAGTTAAGATTTTGTAAGGGAGTAATTTTTTTCATCTCTTGCCTAATACTTGTGTATTTTAGAAATCATTTTCAGTAATAGATTTTTTTGTCTTGAGACTCTGCTTTCAGTATCATGTCTTTGGCTCTGGATTCCTGTACTTTTTTTCTCTATTTTGTGTATATAAAGCATATAATACTGAAGAGATTAAAAAAAGGAAAGCTGAAATGCTTTGTGAATGTTTTGACTGAAAATGGCAGTGCTGTCTGGTATTTTGAAAATGTTCTCCAAATAGGCACGAATATATATAGTTGTATTTGATATCACTTTTTTAAATAAATATGGTTATAGCTTCTAATGTTTCTCTCTTGATCTGAGTATTTGCATATGTGCTTTCCCTTATATGTGAATTGGGCACAGAATCATCAAACATTAAAATCTCATCTTTGGTATCAATGGGCTTTGCACCAGATGTTGTGTACGTACATTAGCAGTGGGGTAACTTTCTGTTGCTCATAATTGACATTTTGTCATCTCTGATGTCTTTTCATCTGTTGATACTCCAAAACTTACGTGAAGACACTCCTATTAGGAAGGAAGTTGGTGCTGATTATAGTTATGCTACATGTTTAAAATCGTATGCTAATTTTAAAATAAGCTAATGTTTCCTGTTTTGCTACCAGAATACACATCCTTTTTGTGACACAATGCACTGTTTTTGTAGCTCAGTCAATCCAGAGAATATACTGGATGATTTCTGTATACCTTTATCAACAGTAGATAAAGCCAGTCAGTTAAAAATTTGCTGTGATGCTAAATAGTCAGTTTCTAGTTTTTCAAGAGTAGTAATTAAAAAGGTGGGAAGAAAAGCCCTCTGTGCTACTGTATTGACTTCTTGCCTTACTTGGCTTTATAAAATGAACCACACTAGGAGACATTATCATCTCTATTTCTAAAAGTCTGGAGAATATCCCTGATCTTATTTGAAAAACATTAAGACAGTTTCCCATAAAAATTAATTAACCAAACACTACTGGAAAAAATGACACATCTTTTATCTCCTGTGGACCCATACAGTTTTTTGTTAAACTATGGTATAGGGTGTTTTGAGCATCATAAACTTTCATCTCTATTAAACCCAATGTTTTAAATTAAAGTTAACAAAACCAGTTAAGAGACATGTTCATGTTTCATGCTGTATCACAGCACTAATACTTCCTACAATTCTGATACTTTTTTTTTTGAGCTAGAAATGGATTTGAAGTAGTGTATGATTGTTTTAATTATGGATAATGGTAAGGGTGGTAAATACACTGTTAAATTTAGAATTCAGTAATGGATCAACTGGATGGAAAAATTGTTTGCTGAAGAAGAGGGAAAGCAATCTTTATTAGAAAATTGTTGAACCTGACAGCTCTTTCAGTTACTTTAACTTCTAAACTCCTGGACCGCATACTATGCCCAACCTCAGAGTTGCCTCTGAGCAACCGTGGGCAGTAAAGCTAAAAAGGCAATCCAGTATGGCAGGCCAGCTAGGAACCCTTCACCAAGGCTCTGCAAGATGCCGTTTGGGAAGCAACAAGCAGGCTTTGCCATCCCCTTCTGGTAATGTTTGTCGGCTTGTACCTCCAGCCAGAGCATGCATTTTGTGCCTGCTGCATTCTCAGCTCCTCTCTAAAAATGTTTTCACCTGTGAAATTTTACCATTGGTGTGGTGCTTTATTATTAATCCTTTTATGTAGCTATTACTTTGAAACTAGCAATGAGCTAGCTCCCCTGTATTTTATTTCCAGTTACTGGGAATTTTTTATATCTGTATTGTTCTTTCTAATACTGCTTTTTCTGTAACAGTGCAGTACTCCTTGTAGTCCCTAATAATTTTAACTACCTCATTCGATCAAAAAGAACTTTGAATGGGACCGGTGTCAGGGCTGTGGCTGGAAATCCAACCAACATCCATCGCAGCTACATCCAAAGCAGAAGGGGCCTCGCCTTTCAGGAACTTGCATGGTTTGTATAGTGTATATTTGTATATTCGAGTACAAAATGCGTCTATTCTTGTAGCAGTCGGACACCGTGTTTTGTTGGTGACGCATGACCCAAGTATGGTACGTAGCAAGGTTCGGTCGGGTTCACGTCAATCCCAGGGCGGGACGGGCCCAGCTCCCAGCGCGGCTGACACGTCCGCAGCGTGCCGGCCCGCCCGCCGGCCGCGCCCCACCGCCGGCCGCCGCTCGCTTCGCCCAGCGCTGCGGGCCCGGCTGCCGCCCGGCCTCACCGGCTGCGACCGGCACAGCTTCGAGTGGCAGCTTCTGGGTTCCCCCAGCTTCACTTTTACACAGGCTAAGATTGATTTACTCATTCCGCACGCGAGGAGACGCACCAGCCCTGCCCGCTGACGCGGTGGGCCCCGCGGCAGAAGCTCAAACCCAACCACCTGCCGCGGTTTTGGTTTTGTTCCTCTGACGCAACGCGCACTCCAAAACCACGCGCCCTCACGGCCCCCCGCCGGGGGGCGAGGCCCCTCCGCAGGCAGGGACGCTGCCTCCGCCCCTGTGCACCACCCCGCGGCCGCCGGCGGCTGCCATCAACCGCCCCGCCCGGCCCGGCCCGGCCCTCTCCGGGCCCCGCCCTCGCTGCTCCACCACTATCCCGGCATCCTCCGCTGCCGCGTACGCGTTATAGCCGCCGTGGGGGCGCTCTAGCCGGCTGTGGTCGCTGTCGATAGTGTTTAGGGAGGGGGTGTCATGGCCGCTGTCGAGGTGGCAGAGGCTGGAGCCGCCGGGAGGAGTCGCTGAGCCGGGTCGTGCTGAGCCGGGTCGTGCTGGGGGCATGTGCGCGGCGCTGGCGGAGGGGTCGTCGAGACCGATCTGCTGAGCCCGCAGCAGGAGCCTTGACCCTCCCTAGTGAGGAGGAAGAGGCCTCCCCTTCGCCCGCAGCAGCCGGCCGCCAGCTGCGGGGGCCGCCCGGCGTGGGGCTGAGTGAGGCCCGGAGCCCTCTGCGCGGCGGCGATGGCGTCCTGGTTGGGCGGGCTGGGCTCGGGGCTGGGTCAGTCCCTGGGGCAGGTGGGGGGCAGCCTGTCTTCGCTCACCGGCCAGATCTCCAGCTTCACGAAGGACATCCTGCTGGAGGGCGCGGAGGAAGTGGGCGGTAAGGGGGGTGAGGCGCCGGGCCGGCCGGCCGGGCGGGGGGCGGGGGGGGACGCTTGCCGGGGCTGTCTCTGTTCAGTGCGTACCTGCTAGGACAGGGCTGGTTTCGTGAGGGGGCCTTTCCTCTGGCCGCCGGTTTCCTCGGGGATCGGCAGTGGCGGGGGCCTGCGAGCGAGCTGAACGGTCCCGCTAAACCGCGGCTTTCGGGAGAGCTGCTGGCTGTGTTTTCGTTTTTATTCCGCCCCTGTGACCTCAGGATCTGGAGAATAAACAAACCTATTCCTAGGCTATAATAGCAGAGGTAGACCTGATCTGGGTTTATTATTCGGAAGTTTGTGAATTGTGTGAGCAGTAACAAAAGCACACAACGCTCTTCTTCCATTCTGTTTGCTTAGTTTATCTAAAACCCCGTTTGATTAGTTGCTTTCAGAGTGGTTTCATAAAATGCAGAGTAGTACAACAGAGGTTTTTTTGCCACCGGTGTCATCTAAGTCTGACGTGTCACACAGGCGGAGTCTGACGCGGAGTCTGACGTGTCACAGTCCAGTGTTTCTGATGTTTTTGTTATTTACATTTCATTTGGGCCCAGAGAAACCTGTCGAGTTCTACCATTCTCCTACAGCCAAGTAGGAGAACATGGCCCTTGTTTTATAGGGATTAGAAGCTAGGATGATTTGTACTTAAAACACAAAATTGAAACAAAAAAGCAGAGACATCAGAGTAAGATATTCAGTAAAGTAATAGTAACTTTCTTCAGGACTATAGTCTTTTCTCCATATTTTTAATAATGCCTTTTTATTATGAGTTCTTGAATAAAACTTCTGTTTTTTCTAGTGAAGCAATTGTATAACGTGGTAATAAATATCGATAGGTTAATACCACTAGTGGTGTTTAACATCTTGAAACTGTAACTTCTTGAAAAAAATGAGCATTCTCAAAACAGGGTTAAGAATATCAACCACAAAGAACAGTTAAGACTTCTGAATACTCATCTTAAATGTAAAATTAAACAGTTATGCTTTGTTTGCAACTTCACAACTATGAAGTATTGTGAAAGTATTTTATAAATCTTGTTGGCAAACTAACACTACTGGTCTCATATGAATGGGTTTTTTTGGTATACAGGTAAAATGCTTGGAAGAGGGAAATCTATTCTGATAACTGCGAAGTTATCTTTTTCCCCACTTTTCTGAGAGACTTGCTTAGAATTGTTTTTAAATTCCAAAATTCATATTAGTTTAGCTTGGAAACTTATTTTACACTGCTAAACTGTGTAGTCATCTAGTGCATTTGTTTTGCCTTTTTAAAGATAAATTGAGATTCCGATTCATACATTTGTGCTTTAGTTTGTGCGAGAAAGATGTGTTGATGTTCAATAGTTACTTCCAGGTGTACTTGACTGCTAGATACTGCTGTGAACAACTTCTGTCTTCCAAAAATTTCAGAGTAGTACATTTTTATGGCTTACTAGCCTTGAGGGTGTAAAAATCTAGTGGCATCTAAATACTCTTCTGTAAAGACCTTTAAATACTATGTGGCCTAAAGAACACTTTTCAAGCAGTTCCTTACATTCCTTTTTTTAATGTCCTAGTTTTCTAATTGTTTCCTAACTTTTAATATTATCCCTTACATTCACTGCTTTGACTGCCATCTGAACTGAGGATGGTGTTTGTAGATTATAGACTTTAATGTCATCAGTTTAGCAGTTTTCACGGGTAGATTGTTGCCTCTGCAGCACTTGAGCTGCATCAGTTTTAAACAGCACATAGGAAATGATGAAATACAGTATTTACTTGAATATTATATTTATTTCAAATTTTGAAAAATTATCAACATTGCTTTATAGTCAATTCAGGATGATTTCTCATTAGTAAAACAAAGTGTGGTATTTCTACCCATTAAAAGTGGGACATGGGAGAAGTAAACATAGCCTGTTTGAGGAGGGTTGATCACTAAAGGAGGAGTATCCAGGGACAGAATTATATGCTTTTTGTATTAGATAAACTGTTATGGTAGATTGTGTCACCTTTGTAAATGAAAGTAAGTGTTATGGAGGTTTTGTGCCTTTATGTGGGGGCAGGGTTGGTGTTTTGTTGTGTGGGTTATTTTGCGGGGTTTTTTGGGTTTGGTGGTTTTTTCTGAATATTTAGTCATTGTTGTGTGTATTAGGGAACTAATTCTTGTTTTGAAGCTTCACGTGAGATTACTGAGAACAACACAACTGTCAGGTCAAGGGCGAAGTCCTAAATGAAAAACAGATTCAGTGACACAGAATAGTGAAGTAAAACTTTTCATTTCCCTTATTTTAAAGCTTAAATCCATATTTTTCTGTTAGTTTTGTGATCTGACTTAAAGCCTAGGTAAGAGAGGACTAAATTAGGTTCCGAAAGACTCTCTGGACTGAAAAATAATTCTGACAGTGTTCTGATTAAAGCAGCTTTTGATATTTACCTAGGAATGAACATTGAAGCAGTCTAAAGTAAGATACTTACTAATAACTGTGATCTTTACTTTTAATCTGTTAAGTAGACATCAGTTATTTAATAAAAATAAAAATTTTTCTCTTTCTTTCAGATGCAGCAGCAGAACTCCATATGTCCAATTCTAGACTCAGAGAAATAGAAAGTATTAATGCAGCACAAAAGTCTGAAGTAAGAAATTTTGGAACACTACTGTAATTAAAAGCAATAAATAACATTTGTTTATTGTAAAGGTGAAATACTGCACTGAAGTTGCTTGTCCCTGGGTAAATCTAGAAACAAGGGTGACAGTGGTGTTAGAATGTGGCTCTTGTTTTTTTGGTGACAAACTGCCATCACAGTTAGGGGGATGCATTTGTTTATTGGAGTATGCATGTGGTGCAAGTTTTTATCTTTTGCTCACTGCTGCATCCTGCAACTGTTCCTAACTATCATGTTAGCAATAGACTTGGCCCTGAAAAGCTTGCAAATGCAAAAATCTTTTAAATTTTCTTAACTTTTAGCTGGTAAAGAGTTAAAATTGGTTTATAGCGTTTTGTATATGACCACAAATAAAAGCAGATCTGGAATGCCCGGTTATGCTGGATAGCATGTCTTTTGTAGCAAGTTTCAAAGAATACAGAGTGCGTGTTCCCTGATGCAGTTCTCTGTCTGTTGCCCTATTGGATGGCCATTTTGACATAGCTACGGATGCTCATGCTCTTCCAAAACTGCTCACAAGTCCCATGTGCCCTGTGGAAAGTGGCTTTGTGTACTTTTACAAAGGACTTGTTGGTCTTGTGACTTTATTTATGGCTGTAAACCAACAACTTTCATGTATGTCTTCAGCCCTCAAGAGCATGGAGAAGTTAAGATAGTATTTTTGGGGAAGTAACTGTTCCTGCTTGTCCTTTTTCTAGACTCTTGCCATCTGCTATTGGCCAATGTCAGAGAGAGAATACTGGACTGTATGGATATTAGCTCCAATTTGTGCTCTGTGCCTGTTCTTAAATTCCACCTGTGGATCATGCTAAGATGTAATTCAGCCTTGAATTTTTCTTCTTGGCGTTTACCTCTGGTCACCACAAACCTTTTTCTGAAAGTGAGCTACGTGTTCAAGGAACGTGTGGACGAGGCATTGTGGGACATGGTTTAATGGGCACGGTGGTGTTAGTTGATGGTTGGACTTGATGATCTTACAGGTCTTTTCCAACCTTAGTGATTCTGTGATTCCGTGCCATATAAAAATTAAAAGCTTGGACGTGAACGTGATTTTGGGCCCACACTTGGGAGTTATTGTTACTGTGTATTTTGAGTGAAATAACATGAGAAATCTGTAAAATTTAATTGATTTCCTTACTGTTCAGTAGGCTTAGGCTTTTCTAATTCTGTAAGAACTGTTCTAAATTTACCAACATTCATTTCTCATTTTTGCTAGAACGAGAGACTGAAAAAAGTTTGTAGTGATTTAGAAGAAAAGCATGAAGCAGCAGAGCTTCAGATAAAGCAGTTATCTATAGAGTACCGAAATCAGCTTCAACAGAAAGAGGTAGGATACCGAGTAAAATATTTGAGTAAGTATCTCCAATAAACTTATGTATTATGCTGTTTAATCTCTTTTGTTATAGTATCTGTGCTCTTTCAGTGGAAGTATTGGTCACAGTTATGGTTTCTTGGCTTGTTAATGTAGATACTAAGATATATTTCATTGAATCATGTAATACAAGCAGAGCTGCTGGGAGATGGTTGAGACAAGAGAAAACTCTCTGGGAATGTCGTGCATATATCAGAATTTCTGTTCTGGGATCACTGTGAGAAAGGACACTGAAGCTGCTTTGTATTTTCTCATTTGGTTACTTTCAAGGAGCAAATTCTTATTTGAAGCAGTTATATTGTCTGTAGGTATCATAATTATTTATCTTAACATAATACAATTAAAGGGAACAGAACTAGCTTTCATAATTTGAGAAGTGTCCCTTTGTGATGGAAACATCAGCTTTATAACCTGTTGTGTAACATGAGATGTCATAGCCTTTTAAATGAAGAAAGTTGCCAGTATGCCTAGCATTACACAAAAGGAGTTTTATTTCTGCTTTGTTTGTAAATGGTTGTGGGAACTAGAGGAAGCAGAATTTTGAGATGCATAGAATTCTGCTTATTAAATACAATAACAGAGTTGTTAAGAGAAAATTACATGCAGCTAATCCAGTTTATTGTAAATAGGTAAATTTTCAATACATTGAGTTGTTAAGTGTAAAAGAAATCAAATGTAATATAAATAACTCAGGGCATCATATATTGCTTAATTTTCATATCTGAATACTCTCTTTAAATATTTAAATTTTTTGTACAAGCTGTTAGCCTGAATCTTGTTATAGTACTTAGGTACCTTGGCTGCTGAAAAAATCAGCGAACACTTTTACTGAAGTTTTACTTAACTGAAAACTGTTAAAACTTTTAATATGTGTCCTTGTGTGAGGTACTTTGTAAAACATCAGCTAAGACTGCTTTTCTCCGTTAGGAGGGTGTTTGGGTTTTTTGCCTTTTCTTTTTAGTGAAAGTGATCAGTATTTTGTGCTGGGGGGGAGTTGTTTGGTTGGTTCACATTTCATAAGGCCACAAGGGGTAAAGTAGAGTGTATTTTGATATTCTTATTGTTGAAACAATGCATTGTTTTCTGTATATTCAGGTGGAAATCAGCCATCTAAAAGCTAGACAGAATGCACTACAGGAACAACTGCAGAAAGTACAGACGGCTGCTCAGTCAGCGCAGTTAGGAGCTGGTGTTTTGCCACCAGCCTCTACATCAGCTTCCTATGTTCCGGTGGTCAGACATTCCTCAGGTTTTGAGGGAGATGACATGGATTTTGGAGATATTATCTGGTCGCAACAAGAAATAAACAGATTGTCCAATGAAGTGTCTAGGCTTGAATCTGAGGTTGACCACTGGAAGCAGATTGCACTGGTGAGTGTTCCCCTCTCGCCTCCAAATTAGTGTTATCATTGCATTTGATGTTTTTGGAGTGGGTCTTTTGCAAGTTCATGCTGTACAATTTCCAGAAGCAACATGATTTGATGGAAAAGCTGAAACCTAATGATCTTTTAGTCATGTTCTTGCTGTCACATGACTAGGGACACATTCAATGACTAACTTCCAAATGCTTTTTTGTGATGCTTTTATGCATGATTTGTCAAGTTAGGAAAAAGGGTTCGTAAACATTCACCTAGAATATTACTTCAGGGTTTCATTTTTGTGCAGCCTTTCAAAAAATACTCCTCTTCTTCCTGGCTGTGATATTGATTATTTATTGACAGCACAACATTGTTTGAAGTGATAGTTGAATACTTGCATACTGTTTTTACTTACTCTTCTCTCAGTCCTTGATATGTCATGGTCTGCTGCTGAGACAAGAAAGAATATAATCTTTCAAGCTATTGTTGATATAAGTTATCATTTTTCAAGCTATAGCCTGATTTCAGAGGTATACTTTTCCCATGTGGAAATACTCAAGTAAAATTAAGCAACTCTCTTCTCTTATTAGTTGCAGTAACACCCCTCACCCCAAACTTTTACACGTTTGCATGTAATAATAAAAAAAAATCCATGGAAAATTAAAATGTTTCCATTAAAACGTCTTTTTTTTTTTGATCAAAATTACTGTAGATTTGAATTTTGCTTCATGTTAGCTTTGATGTTTTCTACTGTATCAACAGAGGAAACACTTACGTGAAAAATACATGTATTTATCACAGTTTTCACATGGATATGTGATTTTTTTTCTCAGTCTTCTAAAGTGCAAGGGACAAATGATGCTGAACAAAGTGAAATATGCAAACTGCAAAATATTGTTAAGGTAAGATGACAACTTTGACAAACTAGTCTTCTCTTATGCTTTATTCTTCATGGTTTTGCATACAGTCACATGACTTGTGAAAGTGGTTAAAATATTTACAACACTAGCACTTACGTTTTCTCTATTAAAAATGCATGTGGGCATGTAATTGTACTGCTGAGTGAAATGTTGCTGTGCTGTATTTAAAAACAATCAGTTATTCTGAGAAAGGGTATTTATATGATTTGATGAATACAGTATGCAAGCTTAAAAGAATGACATTATTATTTATGAGGGCAAAGCACTTTCAGAACCTGTTGATGACTTATGAGACTGAATTTTAGATACACAAAGGAATTTCTTCTCCCTTCTCAGAAACATCTTGCCTTTTTTCATTGAAGATATAAAATACGGATTTGCATGTCATCCTTGAAAGTTACTAGAAATATGTCCTAGTGTATCCACTTCCTATGAAAGAGTTTTAATCTCTCTACATTGGTTTAATATTTTCTGTTGTGTAGAGCATACTGTTTGTGTAAACATATTTTTAAAAGGAATGTCTCTTAACATGTTTTAAAAAAACCCCAAATTGACAAAAGCCAAGAAGCTTGACCTCTCCTGTGAGAAACCCTTTAATAAAAATCCTTTAGTAAATCCTTTAATTTTACTAGGGAAAACTTCTTATCTTTCTTTTGTATTTTTTCTTTAGCTTCTGTACTGTATTTTACCATCCTGTTTCTCAAATGATTTTTTTAGGAGCTCAGACAGAATTTAAGTCAAGAAATAGATGAACATCAACATGAACTTTCAGTATTGCAGGATGCACACAGACAAAAGCTAGTAGAGATAAATCGTCGACACCGAGAAGAGCTGGGTGAATATGAAGAGCGAATTGAAGAACTTGAGAATCAGTTACAGCAAGGTCTTTATTACCACTTGCTTTCTTTTTTATTTAATGTACAGTGAATTTTGGTTAAAGCATCAAATACGTATGTAACAGTGTAATAGATATCAAATACATGATGTTTAGGAATTTGAATTTCAACTTTAGTTCAGCTTCATGTTTGACACATGCGTGTCCTAGTATCTTATATTCACTGTGGTTGGCTTGAACGCTGGAATGATAGTGTTTCATCTTCTGACATATATCAGTTGAGAGGGTAATTTTCTACACATATTGAATGTTTTGCTCTGAATTCTACACTTCCTCGTTTTTTCTGTAAAAAAATAGTCATGTCAGTTCAGTTTCCTTTAGGGGCTTCTTTGCGCAAATATGTAAGATTTGCCTGTAAACCTCTGTTTTATTACCTGTAAAAACTCAGACTTCTAAAGAGTATGTACTCTCCTTTTGGAAAGAGAGATCCATTTTCTTCTTGGAAAGAACGGAAATATTTTCACAGCCTCTTAATTTCTGAGGTAGTACTGATCGGGAATTTATTTCTTAAAATCAGATGCCTGTTAAGATGTAACCTGTCTTTTACTGCATGTACTATATATACTGCACATACATGCACCAGCAGGACTAATTTAATGAAGTCAAAGGCAGGAATCCTCTATCTTTTGTGTTACAAGTTATCTGTAAAATAAATACTACTCACAGCTTTTGAAGAATTAGAGTATTTTATATTTTTATTTTGTTGGTTCTGTTTGACAACATAATAGAGACTGGGGCGGGGGGAAGTGTTTGAGCTTACACTGAAATGAATTCACAAGCAGTGTGCTTCCATTTAACTTTTTTCTGTACATTTTTTATTACACTTCCTTATACTCTGTAACTTACCTGGAAATTGCATTGTGAGGATTGTACAGAGCTATGAATGTCATGATAGTATGGTGGATCTGTGAAAACATCAATTCTGCAAAATGATCGCTTTAGATGAAAAACTTTGTGCATCATTTAGCAAATGATGTACTAATATGTAGCAAATTCTTCTCTATGACAACCATTCAGCAAACCTTTGAAGTTTAATTAGTTATATTATAAAGAGGGATTTCACGTCAGGCTGAATTAGTTGGGGTTTGATAAATTATTCTTAGAAAACTGAGGGATTCCAAATCCTGATAAATTAGCTTGTGTCATCTCCTCACCAAGAGAGATGGGGGTCATGTATATTTTAATTAAATTGTGAACAATGTATGTCTTGCAACACTTACCTTTTAAAACTATTTCAAGCCAGGGATGTGTAAGTATTTGAAAAGCTGCTTATCAAACCAGTAATATGTATAGCGTTGCTTCAGTTGTTAATTCTACTTAAGTAAGCTTTCTGTTGATGATGATCATGTTTGGTTTAGACTATCTCCTTCTATCAGGAGGAGGTGTGGAAGAAAAGACTTTTAAGTGAAAGATCTACAGTGCTGGCTTTGGTTAATACTGCAAACAATCTTCTTTGCTTTTTAGATGGTGTGAGCGCTGATACCATGGATGACTTTAAAATTAGTGAACATAAAAAAAATGCTCAGAGTTTAGAAAGAGGAAAGGTAGGAAAGTTGCAGGTTGTAAGGGACCTAGAGGATGAAATAAGAAAATTAAATCACAAATCGTCGTCTTCTGAAGAAGAAAACAAAATTTTTCTGGAAGACCAAGAATTGCTTCAAAGTTCTGTTGCAGAGCAAGGTGCTCTGCTGAAAGAACAGGAGAAGAAGCTCCAATCAAAAACATCACTACCAGAAGATGTTGTCAGACTACAGCAAGCACTGTTAGGTACAAAGATGATTTTTTTATTTTTAGTGTATCTTCACAGGTTTTCACTTTTAATGCTCAGAATTTATTTTAAGAATTTGGAACTGAATATAAGAATATGTACCTTTTAAAAGTTGTTGCTTTAGAAAAGGGTTGTCCATTGAGGGAAGGCTAAGCAGAAAAGGAGGCATAATTAGGACTAGCATGATTATCGTAAAGGTTTCTGATTAAGTAAGTAGTTATGTCTGCCAACTGTTTGATAGGTTTTTCTTTCCTTAAAAGTAAATGTCAATAGAAGCTGTTTGTTTAAATTCTAAAAGTACACTTCCTGTGTGTGAAGGTGGTCTGTTGCTAATATCTTCTCCTTAAAGAAACACTGAAACATATCTGTTTAAGAAGTATATCTCTATGTAGAAAATCTTTTAATATTGCATAACTGATACACTGTAGTACCAAAGTCCTCCTAATTGGACTCAGTTATAAAAGTAATGCTCTACTTTGTGGTGGTGATTCATGGTGCATTTGAGTCTTTTATAGCACTGGTGCTTTTCATCACAAAATACTATGAAACTATTTTCTGCTGGTCGGAGGAGTTCTGTTGGGGCAAGGTGGGAGAATGATTTGTTTTTATTGTTGTTTGGAAAGTAATAAGATTATGGGTTTTTTTGTTTTCCATTATAGCAGCAGAAAATGAAATAGCAAGACTTTCAAGTTTAAATCAGGTAAAACAATTTCTAAATTATGCCAACATAAAAGGTCATAGCAGTAGTAACTGATGGAAAACACATGTTCTGGCACTATACCTTTTTTTGAGCATTCACACTTCTACATAAATAACCTTGTAATCAAGGAAATAATTGTAGATTAATTTTATAATTTTATGTGGAATTGACAGAAATTATACATTTTGACTTGTGAAACTACACAGCATACTCTGTTAAAGAAAAGTAGTGGAGTTCCACCTATCCCATTTCTACTTAGGCTGCTGTAACATACATTTTTAAAGTATTAATAGTATGTTCCGTAAGATTTGTCAGTTTTCACCTTTTGTACTTTGGCACGTTTCAGTTTTGACACTGTTATCAGTTGTAAAATATCTCCCTGCCGCCATGTAGTACTCTAATAATACTACATTCAGTCTTACTGATGAAGTTAAGCAGTGTAACATGCAGTTTCTCTGGAACACACTTAGTTTTTCGCAAGGTTCATTTAGTGCTTGATATACTCAGGTTTCAGAGATTTGGCTTAGTTTACTTTGTATCCAGTAGTATTTTTCAGCTGAGGTCTTCTGTGTTTTGCATGCATTCAAGAGTTCCCGTGGCATTTTTCTTAAGGATGTTATTCAAGTGTCCTTGATTAAAACTTCCTGTCTCACCATGCAGCATAGTATATGTTTAGGGTATTTCTTGGAGATAAAATAGTTTATCACAGCTGTGGATCTGTACCTCAGAAGTGGATATAACTTTTCTTGTCAGGCTGTGACTTTTTGTGCAGAAGTTTGTAAATTGTACTCCTAAACTTAGTGATGAGAAAATATCTGTCTCTACCATTCATACATACACATTTACTTCACAGTAAAGAACTTTTAACTGGATAATATTAATGTAGGCTTAGAGATTCTAACGTAAAAATACATGCTTTGCTTTTGATTGTTGGGGGGCAGGGGGGAAGAAATCATTTCAAATCTAAACAGTTTCTAAGTTTTCAGCAAGATAAAGTCTAATATTGGGAATTTTTTTTTAACTTAAGGGACTTGAGAAGGAACTGACAAGTGCACAACATAAAAATGAGAATATTTTTTCTGCTTATACTGAGGATCAAAACTCAGTATTAAGTCAGTTAAGACAAGATTTGGAAAGGAAAGAACATGAATTAAACGAAAGTATTGCTGAAAGAGAAACATTAATAGTGGAGTTGGAAGAACTAGACAAGCAGAATCAAGAAGCTACTCAGGTAATAAATATTGCAACTAGTTATTGAACTGCTAAAACACACATAAACCTAAACATTTATTTTATCTTTTAATTTGATCTTTGAACATAGATAGCAGGGAAATACAAGTTATCCTCTGAGGCTTAAAAAGAATATTGTGACCAGTGCTTCTCCATATCTACTGTCTCAACGCAAAATTTTGAAGTGCAAGAAACCCACTTGTTACGGAGAAAGAAATAATACGGCATGTCAGCTATCCTTAAGGGATGTTACTTTCTGAAGTCCAGTTAAATACTACTTGAGTTTTCCTTGCAAGACTTTTAATGGTTTTTAGCCTGCTAATATTTTGACCTCTGTCGTATGACAGTATGCATAACATGAATGATTTTTTTAAACTTTTTTCTTTTCCTTTCATTATTTTTAATTATGCTGAATAATTAAGTTACTTTATTACAAGTTCTTTGTAATATGAGCATTTGTGGACCAAAAAGGTCACCGATTATATGTAATCAAAATGGAGTAATAACTTTTTATCATTATTCTGATTCTGTAAACATATAGTTGCAAGCCATGTGTTTTCAATATTGGTTTACTTTATGGAATTGAACATTTAAAGTGTTTTCCTATGAAACGAATCCCAGCAAGCGTGTTTAAAAATACGCTCAAACAAGAAATTGAAAATGGAATATACAGATAATGCATTCACTTCTATAATTTGTTACTTTAAATTTTGTGCCTCCCTGTTCAAGTAATGGGTGTTTGCTGCCTACCCATTCCAACTGCCCTAACAAATTCTGACAGTTCTTTTTCTTAGGTAGTTCTCTCTTTGTTCCTTGATTTAGGTAGTTAGGGTTCCTTTGCGGGAGATGGTGTTCTTGTTTTTAGTGAAATGTAATTATTCCTATATGATAATTCATTGTAATTAATTTAGCATTGACTAGTTGATACCAGTCATTTTTGTTTCCTCTCAATTTTTTTTTTAGTGTTCAGAGGATAAAAATTAATGAAATGCATAGTTTGGCTGCTTCTCCTCTCCTAATGAATTCTTGTTTGTTTTCATTTCAGCATATGATTACACTGAAAGAGCAGCTGTCAAAACAACACACAGAAACTGATAGTATCATCAAACAGCTGAAATTTGACATAGATGTTGAAAGAAAGAAAGTATCAGAATTAGAAATTGAGAAGATGGAAACTATTAAGGAGTTAGATAGTCAGAAAGAAAAACTAAGCCAATGTTCATATGCACTTAATGATTTGCATATAAGTAAGCAGCAGCTTCAAAATAATATTAAAGATCTTCAGGAACAATTAAGGAAAGCACAGGACTGTAATTTGCATAATAAAAAAGAAATTGGAGAATTGCAGCAGAGACTAAAAGAAAGAGAGCAGGAACTTTCTGTGTCCTTGTGTAAGTTAACAGAAAAAAGTAACCAGGAATCTAACTACGCTTGTCAAGATCTGATTCTGAGAGAAAGAGAAGTAGAAATTGCAAAACTACAGAATGACATCTCGGAAAGTAAACAACTAAATGAAGTCTTAGAGAAGTCTCTGTCTGGTCTCAGAACAGACAATGGTAAGCTAATAGCAGCCATTGAAGAACTAAACCAGAAGTTAAGTGATGCCATTTCTGAGAAAAATAAAGTTTGCTTGGAAAAAGATACTGTTGTGGAGGCTTTGAAAATGGAAAAAAGACAGTTAGAGAGCGAATTAAACCAGACAGAGAAGAGGCTTTTGGAACAAGCACATAAGTACAAGCAAACTATTGAGGAGTTATCAAATGCACGTAGTATGGATACCACTGCACTGCAGCTTGAACATGAGCGCCTAGTTAAACTCAATCAAGAGAAAGACTTTAAGATTGCTGAACTTAAAAGGAGCATTGAGCAGATGGAAATTGACCATCAAGAAACAAAAGAGATGTTGACTACTAGCTTAGGAGGACAAAAGCAGCTGACAGAACTCATAAAAGAAAAAGAGGTATTTATTGAAAAATTTAAAAATCAAGCCTTACAGGTGAAGCAGGAACTTGAGGAATATAAGAAAGCTTCAAAAAAGCAGGATGTCTTAAAACAGAACTTGGAGGAAAAAGACAGAAGTCTTGCAGTCATGAAGGAAGAAAATAATCATTTGAAAGAAGAAATTGAACGCCTTAAGGATCAGCAGAGTAGATCTATGCCTGTGGTTGAGCCTAAAACTCTAGATATTATTATTGAACTTGAAAGTGAGGTAACACAGTTGAAAGTGATAAAGAATAATCTTGAAGAAGAAATAGAAGTTCACAAAAAAACAATAGAAGATCAGAATCAAACAACAGTGCAACTTCAGCAGTCTTTACAGGAGCAAAGAAAGGAAATAGATGAGTCTAAATTTCAGTGTGAGCAAATGAATGTCACACATGAAAGACTTTCTTTAGAGAAGGATGAGGAAATTAAAAATTTGCAGAAAACAATTGAACAAATTAAAACTCAGTTGCAGAAAGAGAGACAGATTATTCAGACTGATTCCTCTGATATTTTTCAGGAAACCAAAGTTCAGACTCTTAACGGAGAAAATGGAAATGAAAAACATGACTTATCTAAAGCTGAAATTGAAAGACTGGTAAAAGGTATCAAAGAAAGGGAGATGGAGATTAAGCTTCTAAATGAAAAGAATGTTTTTTTAAGTCAGCAAATTGATCAGTTGTCTAAGGATGAGGTTGGCAAACTTACTCGGATCATTCAAGAGAAGGATTTGGAAATAGAAGCTCTCAATGCTAGAGTTTCCTCAGCTTCCTATAGGCAGGATGTGCTTTGTCTTCAGCAGCAGCTGCAAGCTTATGTTATGGAAAGAGAACAAGTACTAGCAGTTCTAAGTGAAAAGACAAGAGAAAACAGTCAGTTAAAAACAGAGTATCGTAATATCATGGATATGGTCGCTGCTAAAGAGGCAGCTTTAGTAAGGTTGCAGGAGGAGAATCAAAAGTTATCTAATAGATCTGAAAACAGCAGTCAAGACATGTCTAGAGAAACCATTCAGAATTTATCCCGTATCATTCGAGAAAAAGATATTGAAATAGATGCTCTGAGTCAAAAATGCCAAACCTTATTGACTGTCTTGCAGACATCCAGTACAGGTACTGATAATGGGTCAGGAGGTGTTAACAGTAACCAGTTTGAGGAACTTCTGCAAGAACGTGATAAACTAAAACAGCAAGTAAAGAAGATGGAAGAGTGGAAGCAACAAGTAATAACCACAGTTCAGAACATGCAGCATGAGTCAGCTCACCTCCAAGAAGAGTTACACAAGCTTCAAACACAAATTTCAGTTGAAAGCGATAGTAATTCAAAGTTGCAGGTAGATTATAATGGCTTGATTCAGAGTTACGAACAGAATGAGAAAAAGCTGAAAAGTTTTAGTCAGGAATTAGCACAAGTTCAACACAGCATAGGACAGCTTCATAACACCAAGGATCTTCTCCTGAGTAAACTTGATTTAGTAACACCATCTGTGGCAACGGCCTCCACTGTTTCACAGCTTTCAGGTGTTCAATACAGTGCTCCTGAAGTACTCAGTGATGAGTCTAAACTCCTTCAAAAGGAGTTGGAACAACTGAAAAAAAAGTTGCAAGAAAAAGATTCAACTATTAGGACTCTTCAGGAAAACAATCAACGATTATCTGATTCTATGGCTACAGTATCAGAGATGGAAAGAAAGAACCAAGAAGGGACTGAGTCAGAGATGAGGCAGATCAAAGAAAAACATGATGCCTTACAGAAATCACTTAGGGAAAAAGATATATTAATTAAATCTAAAAGTGATCAGTTACTTTCTGTGAGTGAAAATCTTAGTAACAAGGAAAATGAAAATGAGCTTTTGAAGCAAGCTGTGACTAATCTTAAAGAAAGAAACTTAATTTTTGAAATGGATATTCGAAAACTGAAAGAAGAAAATGAAAAAATAGTTGCAAAGTGTAGGGAAAAAGAAACAGAATTCCGAGCACTTCAGGAGACTAATATGCAATTTTCAATGATGCTGAAAGAGAAAGAGTTTGAGTCTCACTCAATGAAGGAAAAAGCTCTTGCTTTTGAGAAGCTGTTGAAAGAAAAAGAACAGGTATGTACATTCATATTTATGAATATCTTTTAAAATTAAGTCACATGGTAATGCATTTTTGTGTGTATGTAGCCATCATTTGCCCGAAATCCATCTGTGACTCCTTACTGCATTACACTACAACAAAAATCCTCCTCCTACAAAGATAAGAAATTAAAAGTCAGCAGGTGAGTGGTTTACAATGTTATCTATTAATTGTGCAGCTATAAACTACATTTTTCATTTATTTGGAAATTGCTCATTTACTGAACAGTTGCTTAATATTTTGCTTTGGCCCTGTTGTTCATTAAGTGCCCTATATTATTTTTACTGTATGGTGCTGAAACTTCTGCAGAGTTGGCCAGCAGGATGAATTTTCCAATGTGCTTTCCTCTAGTGTTTGTTATTCCAATGCGATTGCTTCACAACATCCCTGTGAGATTAATGGGTTTATGTATCTTGCTCTTATGACTGGAGAAACTCCACTGCAAAAAAAAAAAAAAAAAGATTGGACAAGCTAAATTAGTGGCTCTTTCTCCAGAATTTGACATATGGAAAAACTTACACTTTTTTCAACGTCTATGTTCAGAGAATAGTTGCAGTGGTTTATTAATTATCACGTATGTAATTTGAGGAAGAATCTCTTTTAAAAGAGCAAAGGGTTATGTGACATCATTGATACACAGGTCAACAGCGTGTATGAACTGCTGCTGCTGGAGTTAACAAAGTAATGTGTGAATTGCCATTTCTCTTTGCACTGTACTTAACGCTTATTTCTCAAAAGTATTCCTGTAGTTTTGACAAACACTTGACAGCAGAACTCCATGATGTAGATATTTTTGGGTTGCTTTGTGGGCTCTGAAAGTGAGTATGTCCTAGTGGGCAGTCTTTTCTGGTAATTAATTCCAAACAGATAATTTTCTTTCTTTCCTCTGTACTGTCCAGGTCCCCATTCTCTTTGTCTTGGTGGTTCTGGTCACCATTCTTCAATCTTCTCTTACAGTTGTCCCCCTCCATACATACTGTTCTTATTCTCCCTGTTGCCTTTAGCATCCCTTTTCATTTTCCAAAGTTATGAGCATTGCCCATTATCAGAGAGTGGTATTTATGCAAACCACTGCTAAGTATCTTGGCATTAATTTTTTTCCCCTGCTGTAAGTATAATAAAAAAATTCATAGAATCATAGAATGGTTTGGGCTGGAAGGGACCTTTAAAAATCATCTAGTTCCAACTCCTTGCTATGGGCAGGGATACCTTCCACTAGGTATCAACCACATGTTGCTCAAAGCCTCAGCCAGCTTGGCCTTGAACACTTCCAATGATGGGGCATCCATGGCTTCTCTGGGCAACCTGTGAGGGTGGTAAGACACTGGAACATCTCTTTGAAGCATTTTCGAACTACCAACTAAATCTGCAATGTAATGTATTTGGAAAAGCAAAATATTAATTACATTTAATAATATGTGTCTTTTTAAATTTATCATTTGAAGTCTCAACTTTGACATAATATATGTGGAAAATCTAAGATTTTTTTTTTTGAGAAGTTTGACTTAAGACAGATGTTTACCTCTGTTTACTCATAGTAGAGGTTTCCCTATCCTGTTCTGAAGAAATACTATAGAATTACAATGAGAAGTTTTATTGTGTCTATAGTTACATTGTGAAAAATAGCTTTGAATTACCATTGGGACTTTATATGTTCATCAGTCTTTCTCATATAAAGTATACTAATACTTTACAAATTCATACTCTTACTGTTTTGGTGGGGTTTTTTTTTATTCCAGCTCCTGGAAATCTGCGTTGTCTGGCTAGGTTCTCTGTTGCATGTCTTTGGCCTGCAGACTTTCACTCACTGGTGGCTTGGGCTTTCAGTTTTACAAGCATGCAACATTTGTCTGGACATTTTTCTTGCACAAATAGGAGAAATTCCTGTTACGTGCTTTGTGTTTGCCATGGAGAACTAGGAAAAACAGTATTCAAACAGTTTTGAAGGTTTGCCTGCAGGTTTATGGTTCTACTGCAAAAAGAATTTTGCTATATTCAATTTGATTAATAAAAACAAATAACTGAAGCTCATAAGTATTAGTGAAAAAAACAAAGATTTGTTTACTTCTATCCAACATATTCAATAAAAGTAACTGCTTTCAAAACAACATATGAGACAAAAGGTAAAGAGCATGCTGAAAAGTTTCAAATAACTGAAAATGCATTCACGTGTACTTGTGAATTATGTGTAACTGACATACTCACCCTTCTCCTTTATATGCTGATGTAAAGTTGTAGTAAATTGCATGCAAGTGGGAACATCATTCATTTAAATTTGACATCTGAAAATGGCATGGACATTGTTGTGATTCATTGAAGGCTAATCTTTGGGAGTGAGGTCACCTTGTGGTTTGTTTTTAAAGATTTCTTCATGTATTTAGTTCTTAAGACAAGGTGACCTACCTAGGCTGATGTTTTACATGTTCATGGCCTAATAAATGGGTATCACAGAGAATAGGTTCCAAACACTGGGGGGAAAAGAGAAATTTTCAAGTATACAAGTGTCTGAGACACTATGTACATAATACCTATCTTTAGATGAGAGATACGTAGGTATCTGTTTGTTCATAGCAGTCAGTTAAGGCAATGCATCTGTATAGTGTCTTTTAGCAAGAACTTGTACTTTGTCTTGTAACATGTGAGTGAAATAACTTCAAAATATTTTCCCTGAATGTTTTTCTGTGCTGTAGGGCCATGGGTGTCCTGCCCTTTTCCTTGTTAGCTCAGTATTGTCTTTACGCCCCCCTGGATAAAGACTGTGTCTGCTTTGGTAAAACAATTTGCCGGGTTTGAAATGCTTGTTTGTGTCTTCAACAGGGTAAGACAGGAGAACTGAATCAACTGTTAAATGAAGTTAAATCAATGCAGGAAAAGGCTGTTACTTTTCAGCAAGAGAGAGACCAAGTCATGGTAGCACTCAAACAGAAGCAAATGGAGAGCAGTGCCCTGCAGAGTGAGGTACACCACTAAATAATTTACAGTTGTAAGAAATAAAAGAGAAAAGAATAAGAAATTGCATCTGTAATATTTTCAGGATTATTTTTGGTAGCAATCACTTTTAAAAAGCATTTAAAATCGGTACACATGCAGTGTGCTTCAATGGACATGTTTTAAGTTTGCTTAAATTATTTTTATGAAAGGTGACAGTACGAGCAACTTAAGGTGTGTTCTACACAGATACAGCATTTGCATGAGAAAGAGCAGCGCCTAAATCAGGAGCTGGAGAGGTTACGTAATCACCTTTTAGAAATGGAAGATTCCTACACGCGAGAAGCTTTAGCTGCAGAAGACAGAGAGGTCAAGCTAAGAAAGAAAGTTTTGATTTTGGAAGAAAAACTCGTGTCCTCATCTACTGCGGTGGAGAATGCCAGGTAGTCTTTTAATTTATACAGCAGTGGCATTGGCTATAAATATCACAGTTAGCTGGACTGGTACTGGTGGCTTTGTTTTACTGAATTACCATTCTATAACAAGCTAAGCATTTGAGAAAACAAAGATATGAACGTTTGTTACTCTCAGTTGTGGAAGGGATTTGAAATATACTTTGCTACTCTTGAGAACTTAAGGAAGTATTTGTCCTTTTAGTAGCAACTATTGAAATCTCACATCTCTGACAGTGCTTAGAACTAGAAATGACAAAAATCTCTCAACCCATCGATTTAGTTGTCTGTCAAATCAAGAAAGATGGATCTAATTTGCTTTTAAGTCAAGGCTTCATTCAGTGTGAAAGAGTCTTATTTTATACACTTTAATGCACAGATGTGACTGTCATGCTTTGTGAATTGCTTTTGAGACAAATACACATCTTACTTTATACCTGATACCATGGAAGGTATACACTGCTGTAAGCTTTTTTCTTTTTAGTGTGCGTGTATATATATATAAAAAGCAAGATGCATTGAAGTTCTCACGGGCAGCAGAATCTGGGAAGCTAGAGCCAATTGTGGTTTTTTTTATTTATTTGCCATAATCACATTTTTCAGACAGAACAGCAAAGACCCAAGTATTAAAATTACTCAATGCCTGTCTTGACTGCTTCAATATTGGGCAAAAGAATTCTTTTTTCATCTTACTACAGTTGTCCAAATGAGCAAGTATTTGATAAAAAAATACGTATGTGGCTGTGGTCTTTCGTCTTTCTTTAAGTGCCAAAGATGGATTCTGCTCTTAATGTTCTCAGCAAAGAGATTTCTGAGTTGAGCAGAATTTGTTGTGAAAAGTTATGGAGAAAGCGGAAAAGCTGGGAGAAGGTTGTGTAAAAACTGTGCATTAGAATGTTTCTTCATTCTTCAAACTTGTCAAATACCTTTCAAGAAATACTGCCTATTTCCCATCAGATAGGCACTCTTTAAAGAGACTGGCATAGGAGTACATCAGGTTTGTAGTGGTTTTGCGTAATGGGAAGTTAAATAGGGCATTCAGTGGTCAGTATGGAACAAGATACACTGAGTTCTTGGAGACTGGCTTTAAAAGTAAAAATTGGTAGAAAGACCTATTGATTCATGTAGTAATTGAAGCAGACAATTGGCAAGATACAGATTCTTTTTTTGGTAAAGATACTGTTACAATAATGAACAACAAAGATTAGTTTTTTCTTTTTCTAATGCACTTCAAACAAAAGTAGTTACTTCTTGATTGCTAAAATTTTATTAGCAGACTTATCTGAAATCTGTTGTTAGGGTGGTTTTTTGTTGTTTTTTTTAAAGAGGAATCAGGAAAAAATGCCTTCAATTTTTCAAGCTGAAAAATTAAAGGTAAGCTATTTTTGCTGGTATTTAATTTTCTCTGTGATGACTTCTGTTATTGCCTTCATAAATAATGTATTTTATTTTCATTAAGTCATCAAGCTAATCTGCAAGTTGAATCTTTGCAAGAGCAATTAAACCTGGTTTCCAAGCAGAGAGATGAAACTGTGCTACAGCTCACCATTTCACAGGACCAAGTGAAGCAGTATGCATTGTCACTGGCCAACCTGCAGATGGTACTAGAGCAATTCCAACAGGGTAAGTTTTGTCAAGAAATAGCAAAGATTGCAACAAGTGTTTTTCAACTGGATTAGTCACCATATTTTGGTGCTTTTAAAATATTAGTTAACTGGTTTCCTTTTTAATAGCTTGAATTTCAGAATCTGTTGTCTTTCAAAAACACTTATAAAAACAGTTCTGGCCCTATGAAAACTGATGGTCCGTATCCCATTTATGAAATTTGAATTCCACCTCTACCTCATGAAGACTAGATATGATAATGCTGTGTCTTTGCAATTGCGTATCCCAAAAACAATTAGATGTTGTGAATCAAGATTTTTTTGTTTTGTTTTTTTAACCCTTTAGAAGAAAAAGCTATGTATTCAGCAGAGCTGGAGAAACACCAAAAACAGACTGCAGAATGGAGGAAAAAAGCAGAAAACTTAGAAGAAAAAGTTGTATCACTGCAGGTGGGCCAAATAATGAAATTGAACCCTATGAAACTGAATGCTAATGCTTGATCAAATTTTTTGGTTTTAACTGCTGTGTTAAGTGTTACTGTCTATGAATACAACAAGTTATGTAATTATTCCCTTACTTGGAAGAGAGGGGGACACTAAAAGAAGGTCAGCAAAGTAGCATTCCTCTGCTGACCATCCATTTTCTGAGGATGTTAACAATCCAGTTATTCTGAACAACAAGTGATTGAAGTCTCTGCATCTGCTAGGTTTGATCTGTGTTGTACTAGTATAATTGTGATAGTGAATTCCCTTGCTTCTCTTTTTGTCCCTTTCTTGCCCTCTATTCAGGAAAGTTTAGGAGAGGCAAATGCTGCACTGGATGCAGCATCAAGGCTTACTGAGCAGCTTGACATCAAAGAGGAACAGATTGAAGAGCTTAAGAAAGAAGGTAAGTAAATTTTTTTTATCTCTGCTTAAAACATTCCAAGCAGTTGAGGAGACAATGTAATATTCCTAGAAACTTACCAAATTCATCTCCTGTGAGGAAAAGACTAATTTTGTGCCACCTTTTGAGGACTTCCTTGTTTATAAAGCAAATCTGAAAAAGTGTATTTACCTTCTGTTAGGGATCTTTCTCAAAACAAAGTCCTGTAGTAGTTGGGGTTTCCCCCCCCTGCCCCGTAAACACGAAAGCCCTTGATTTAGCTCTGTAAGTGTCTTTTTTTTAAGTTTGTGAAATACTAACTGTTGTCAGATTTTCCAAAGTAACTACCTTATTTGACATAGACACAGGAATACAGTAAGGTAGAGAGAAAGGGTGTGCTGTTGGTATGAGATGTAGAGGGAGCAGCTCTTGCACAGATGTGAGACGGTCCGAAGAGATTTTGTGAAGGTCTTGGACACATCTTTAGATTGTATTTTTATATCTCATTTCAAATAAGCTTCCTGATTGCTCATAATTAGAAAGATGCCTTTCATATTGTTCTCAGATTAAGTAATCTAATATTTGATGAATGTCATTACTTTGGATTTGAAGACAAAACTTGGCCAGATGGTAGAGGAATTTGCCAGAAGAAACAGTTTTGAAAAGGAAGAATATTTACAGTGGGGGTGGTCAAACATAGGAATAGGTTGCCCAGAGATACGGAGTGTCCATCCATGGATATATTCAAAACCCAGCTGGCTGTGGTCCAGGACAGCCTGCTGTAGATGATCTTGCTTGAGCAGAGGGCTTGGACTAGATGATCTAGACATCCCTTCCAACATAAATGTTTCTTTGATTTTTTTAAGAATCTGTGAATCTTTTGGGGTGTGGTTTTGTGTTTTTTCCTCTTTCTGACATTACTGAAATATGAATTCTGTAAGAGATACATAGCCTTCTCTTTCATAAACATGTTTAGCATTAAAACTCTAGGAAAGCCTAAAAAGGCAGAATAACCTTTTACTAAAAACTGATAATCATTTCAGTGTATTTCTGTTTTATGGCCTTATGCTATGTAGTCTAATCAAACGGAAAAAATGAAGGGTAATCTCCGTACAGTGTATTTGAATATCAAACATCAGTAAGATTTATAAGCTCAGAGACTCACTTAGAGGTGACAAAATAGCTATATGAGTAACATAGGGTCACTGATTTCATTACTGCATTAATTTTAGTTTTATGAGAAAGGAGTCATAGAATTAGCTAAATCAGGATTTAGGACTAATAATAATTTTGCTGGATTTCTGTACTTATGTCTCAGCCCTGATTTGTAATTTTGTCTGCAACGTTTCATTGAACCAAGAGGGAAAGTTACTTCTCTGTGTCTAGTTGCATGACAGTTCTGATATGGGTAAACTTGTTAACAGTACCGACTGCTGAGGGAACACTAGGCTTTTTTCTTTTTTCATTGTTTTCATCTGTCTTTTCCTCCTCCATTTTCCCAGCTGACTCCTACTTTCTCTTTCCCTCTTTATTTCTGTGTGTCACCATATTTTGCTGTTACTGCAGCATCCTCTGTTACGGTCAGGCTTTCACTGAGCACATGGTATAAATCTAAAATCAGAGGAAAACTTGTGATTGGTCCCTGAAGCAGCTCTAGAAAGGGAGCTTGAAGAGCAGAGGTTTGCTCACTCTCTGTGGTTACTTAACAGCTCTTACTTTCTGAGGTTTTTTTCCTCTATGTCTGTGGGAAATTTTTGGGTGAATGCCTTTAAGGTTTGCTGGGGAAAGACCTGGAACATCATATCTGCTGGATGCAGTGGTAACTCTTGCTGTGAACATATACATCTAATTATTGCTATTCATTTTTAAATTATAATTTGTCTTACTCTTGAAATAAATATTTTCTTAAAGCATACTTTAAGTATGATCAAATAGTTGCTGTGAAAAGTCATTTGAAAGTATTCACAATTTCAGCAAGAACTCT
Source organism: Gavia stellata (assembly GCF_030936135.1). NCBI lineage: Eukaryota > Metazoa > Chordata > Aves > Gaviiformes > Gaviidae > Gavia > Gavia stellata. Next base: position 19,094,770 of record NC_082600.1, read on the forward strand.
ATGAAAAAGTTACAACTTTTCTACTACATAATTGAATGTGTGCTTCCTTAAATTTAGTTGTGTCTAAGTGCAGTTTGGCATCCAAGTGGGCATCATAGGAGTGCTCCCTGAGTTCACATATGAATTTTACAAGATAAATTAAATTTCAAGCTGCTACATGAATGTACAACTAAATGCTGATGTTTTTTAATTGACTGACCTGTATATCTCTGTCTCACTACAGACATTCACAGCAAAGGTTTTCAAACACCCTGGATTGAAATTAACTTTGGCATAGGCAAATATGGCACTCTTAAATGGGGAGCTCTTCATTACTGGTTAATTTTGATGGCAAACCTTTGTGTATGAAAGCAGGAGGGGTTTGAACTTTGAGAGAAACCTGAATCTCAGTATTTTATCAAGCTATGTTGTATTGGCAAGCGATTTACTTGTTAAAAAAAAATGAAAAGGGATTGTTGCATAAAGGAAACAGCTCTTTAATGTTGTTGTAGAATAAATCATAATTTTTATTGAAAAAAAAAAAAGACCACTCCATTTTCTCTACTTCCACAAGAAAACATATAATGTCGTATTGAAAATGGGCCAAATACATTCCCAGACACAGTTTTGTTGGCCAAATCTTTTGAAGGATTTCTTTATGGATTTTTTTGGCAGGAGAAGTGATTTTAATGGAAAAGTATAAGATGTACCAGATGTAGTTTTCTGGATTGCCATAAATGGTTAACAAATTATTGGAGACTGTTGTAAATGTCTGGTTTACAGCAGTCCGTGCTGAATTTTGGCTCAGGTCTTTTATGTTATTCAGCCTTTTCATACACGCAAAGTATGTGTTTAAGTCCTTTTCAACTGTAAGATTCTATTTTAGAAGGAAATATTCCATTTAAAATGTATGTTTAATGATAGAGTTGCATAGTCACTGTGGATGGAATATAGCTGTGTAGCTGTCATTAAAAGTTGGTCCTCTTTGATATCTTTTTGCCAGGAAAAAACAGAAAACAGTAACATTTCATTTAAATTATTAATACATTTGTTTTAAAATTCATCATGTAAATAAAAATGGAAAAGGAAACTTGTGATTGTCTTGCTTTGTAGAGCAATAGCAACAGCATGAGATTTACTTGAAACTTGTTTTCAGATGCTGTTTGTTTATCTTTTTGTGGCATTAGTAGTTTAAATTTTAATTCCCTTTTACTCTGTGAAGACCCAAATAACAACTCAACTTCCTTGTATGCTCCTACAACTGTTATCATTCCATAATTATAGTGCAAATGTTTTCCTTCAAGTATTGGGTTCCTATTTAACCACATTTACAAAGTAGCATAATTTTGAGTAAGGTTAAACCTTGAAACCATGGATTAATTCTCCTGTGCCTCACCCTGGTGTTTGAGAGAGGAGTGCTGAAGAGCAGTCACATTACTGGAATGGATTTCAGTGCATATGGATGTAGTTGTTAAAGATAGTGTTGTATAATATATATAATTTTGTTTGTTTTTTAAGTTGTTTTGAATAAGGAGCTTAGTCCTTATGTTCCTTGAGTAAGAATTTTCCCAGCATGACACTAGTTAGTTTGTTCTACTTGGTACTCTCTAAAATTCATATTCGTTTATATAAAAGATGTGGAGTATTTGAACAGGACGTATTAAGTTGTATCCCTTTCATAGCCTAGCTCTTTGATGTATATATACGAAAACTCTGTGCAGGTTCTCATGGAGTTACTGGTGTTAATTGAGAACCATGTTGTGTCAACATAGTTGTGGCACACATTTATTAAAGATTGAAAGTCATGTGGAAACTAGAGTGGAATGTTTTTTATGCATCCCAGATGATTTTAAGGCTATAAAAGTCACTTTTCTTCCAAATATGTTGAGGCTTTTTAGAAATTAACTACAGGATAGATAAGTGGATCTTTTGTGGGTTTTGTTTTGTTTTTTAATTCAAGCACTTTTAATTAGTGTGAGCCCAAGAAGTATTAAAATGATAGGGAAGTTAAGTTGATCGGCAGTTTTTCCATAGGATTTGAAGATAAGCATTCAACCTTATAGAGGGGAGAGGAGAAAAAGTTCGTCATTTCTGCTTATACAGCTGTAGGGTAGAGTTGGTCTTCACATGGACAGTCCATGTTATATTTGTCAAGTTTTTGTGTGTGATTAAGATTTGTACTTTTATTAGGAAAAAGTAACTTCAAAGGTAGTATCTTGCAGAAGCCCAGTTTGGTGAAAAATTATATTTTTGCTGTCTTGAGGTAAGCCATTTGTAGTTTATCTTCTGAGAATTCTTTGTACCTTGTAATTATTTGTTTTCTTGTCTGAGAACATTTTACTGCCAGTGTTCTTAAATCCTGTGTTTGGGGATTTAAGTGAGATAAGTTTTTCTCTAGTACTTTTTACTCTGTGCTTTTTGTACAAACTTGTGTAGACCTAAACATCAATACTTTTATCCAGTTTCTAGTATATCTGAGTTTTTATTAAGAGAAAATTTTGTGCCCTGTTTCCTTACAATCAGAATGTTGTAAAATATTTATGGCAAGTAAAACTTTTAGGAGAATTTTTTTCTTTATTACGAGCTTTATTTTTGAGTTTTGTGAGACATCAGAGGAAGCCTGAATTACTGATGCAGAATGATCAGGGTAATTGGGTGTATTCTGTATTTGAACTAAGTAGTAATTTGTGTTAGTGGAATTTTAGAATTGTAGAGAGGTTGGTGTGAAGCAGCAGCTGTGAAATTATTGGGCAAGAGTGAATATAACAATATCATGCCATGGCTCCTTTTAATGAAATGTGCCACTACATTTGTATCTCCCTCATTAAACACTCTGATGTCGTGAGGCTCAAGTGTGATGATAGTAGACAAATCATTGATTAAGGTCAGGAATTTCAGAAAGCTGAAAAGTTACAGCACTAGTGAATGCAGAATCTAAACTCCTCTCTTTCTCTTCTAATAGTTTCTGTTTCGGGTTTGTGGAGAGGAAAAATAGGGTCCTTTTTGTAGGCCAAGAATGTCATTATCAGTGTTGTGATATCCTAGATGAACCGGTTTCATCACAGCCACTACAGAACAGTATCAGAACTCTGAGTCAGTGAGGAAAAAAAAAAAAGATCTGTGTAGTGACTCCTAGCACACTCCTAGACAACATGTTCATTAACTTATAATACTGGGCTATTCACTTAATTTGCAGGCCATGATGTCTGACTGAAAGTGTTTGCCATTTTCCTCTCAGTTTTACCTATCTTTGGTTCATGGTAGCCGTGGCATTTCATCTCTGCTATTGTTAACTGAAAGTTTGTATTCCCAAAAGTATGGGGAATCTTGCATAAATCTCTGCAGAGCCATTCTTGCCAGTATACTGAATCATGAATCATAGCACTGGTTCTAGGATGCATTAGTGTCCCAGCGTGCTATTTCAAGAGTTTGCATTGGTTAACAGGAGTGGGAAAAGTCCTAACTGAAGAGACCCACAACAAGTTACTGATGTTGATCTGCTAGCTGGTAATTCTCCTGGGAGACTGGAGAACTCCTTGGTACTTCAAGGCTTTAGCAACCTGATAGTAGAGTACGCAGAACAGCTGGGTTTAGGAAATATTTGACGTTAAGTCCTGAGATCAAAAGACCTGATGCCAATGTGCAGTTTGGTCAGATTATGAAAAAGATTGCCACCACAGGACTATCGACCTTGATCAAGAGTTTCTTTCCAGTTCTGTATTATCTAGGTAGAACAGAGCAGTTCATCAGACCTTCTGCAATTGATTTATTTTCTGTGTGTTCCTGTACTTTAACATCGAGTAATGTTCCAGAAATTTTAGCTTATGATTTCAAATAATAATCACTTACTAAGTTGACACTTTTTTTAATAAAAAATCAAGCTGATTTTTTTTAAAAAGCACCATAACAATATTAGCATATTTTTGTTTTAAAACATGTGTATAATTAATAAGCTTTGCAACAAATTTCAAAGTTTCAATTTCTGTTTATTTGCTGTGACATAACATTTTATAGGTGAGATCAGAAAAGAAATGTTAGAAGATGTGCAAAACAAACTGATGAGTCTTATGAACAGCACAGAAGGAAAAGTGGACAAGTAAGTCTTTAATGAAAGACTTAGTATATATTTTTGGTTTTTATTCCTCACAATGTACAGGTATGTAACTAACACAGTTGCAAGAGTAGTGCGGAACTGGGCTTCTGTATGTGATCTTGTAATTATACTTGATTATTTCGACATTTTTCAATTGCTTGGTCGTTGTAAATAGTAATTTTGATTAGTGAAACCTATGTGTATGTAAATTTGGATTAGTGATGTGTTTCTTAAGTAGAAGTGCACTTCAACAGCATGAGCTCTGCAAATGGGGATAAAAGTTCTTAATGTCTGTTATAATGTCTAAGGTGTGAACAGCAAGCCCTTTTATGTAGCCAGCACCTGGATGTTGTGTAAATCCTTGGTCTTTTTTTTTCCCTTCTCTTTAGCCATTAGAACTGAAACAGGGATAGGCAAATGGGTTCCCCTGTCCCCCTCCTTATGTCTTGATTTGGGACTGCACAAAACTTTCTGTTTAAACACTCTCCTGAGTCAAGATCTTAGAATAAACATTTTCCCTGATTGTAGTACTTGCATCAAGACTTGCTCATGTACAATTCAGTTTCACCTTACTGCATACAATATTTCTAATACTGTCCAAATTGACACTTACTGTATCAGAAACGTAACTTGTTGGGGAAGGAAATTGGTGAGGTACCTTTTAGTTCCTTGTATTAGATTTGTTTATTTGGATTTTTGTAAATTAGGCATGAGTATGAGGAATAAATGCATCAATATTACAGTTTCAACTGTTACTTAAGAGCAGATTGTATAACAAGCTTCCATTTGTTCTGCAGGCTCCTGATGAGAAATCTCTTTGTTGGACATTTTCATACTCCAAAAAATAAACGTCCTGAAGTGTTAAGGTTAATGGGAAGCATCTTGGGAGTAAAAAAGGAAGAACTCGATCAGGTAATACTTTGCAGAAAACTAAACTTCCTTTTTTTATTTGCAGTACCCTTGCCTGAAAACAGAATGACTTGCTGCTAAACTAACTGTGACTTTCCCTGCACTTCTTGTGGGGAAAGTATGTTTTTTGTTCTCTCATCTGAATTCATTTTTTATGTGGGACATGCTGATCTTAATGGAATCTTTTCATAACATTATTTTAATAGAATGGATCTCATTTTGCTGAGGAATGCTAATGCAGAGAAGAAGGGATTTAACTTTATGCTATTGTGTATAATAACCATAATATGTCAGTTACAGAAAAGTAAGCCAGTTTTATACGTACCACTAGGTATTACGAAGAATGTGGGGCTTAGATTTTTAAATAGAGTCAGGTATTTAGACTGCCAGTCTTTGGGAGGCAGAGAATAAGGTTTTGACAGTAATTAAAATTTTTATTTATCTGTAGGATTCCCACATAGTTATGGTGAATAAATATATTGAGCACAATGTTGCAGTTTCTTTTTTCTGCTGCTTTATTGTTGGTTTCCTAACTCTTTTTTAATACTTTCTAGTTATTATCTGAAGACCAGAGAGGAGTTACAAGATGGGTGACTGGATGGCTTGGTGGAGGAGCTGGGTCAAAGAGTGTCCCTAGTACACCTTTGAGGCCAACTCATCAGAATGTTTTTAATAGTGTAAGAATTAATTGTGCATTCTCTATGTTTGAGTGGAAAAAATGGGGCATTTGCATGTTAATGCTGATGTTTGGCTCATCAGTATATTGAGCTTCATTCACTGATGCTACTGTATCTTGCATTAGTTGTTTGATTTGTACAACTGGTTTGGCATAAGGTATTTTCTGCACTAAATAAATATGTAGGCATTGATGAAAATTATACAATACTGAGTGTTGGGCTAATACAGGAATCCAATTACTTTTCCACTGGTACCGGGATCCGTGACTTCTTACAGTATGGACTTTACCTTGCAAACTGGCAGTTCTGGAGGTTGAATACATGTGGAAGTCTGGAATTCTGCAATATTCAACAGTACAGAAGACTGTGACGTTATATTTTGATGACTGTGTTCCTATGTGTCCTTTAAATTTCATTTGAAAAGCTTTCTTAGCTGCTGGAGCTAGTGCCTCTTATGTGCAGCATATAAAGTTGGTATTTTAAGCTTTCAAAAACTGTAAAGGAACAGTTTTCATAGCATGGTCCATGGGAGCAATTAATCTATGGAACTTTCCATTTTGCAAACCAGTAAATAATGCACTCAAGGATAGAGCACTGAGGGATAGGGTTTTTTGGATTAACTTTGTTTTTTTCTCTTTGAGGTAGAAAAGCATGTTGTGAATTGATTCCTGTAAATTGTCTTGAAGTGTAGGAGTTGTTTTTTGCCCACTAAAATAATGCAGGCACTTAGGCCACCAGAGGATTGGGGTCTGATTAACTCTGGGCCTAAAAAAGGAAAATTAATGTTTCTGTACGTATAGTACAGGCTTTACTAAGCAAAATTTTATCTTGTGATGCTGCTGACACCTTAATTATGCCATGCTTCCTTTATTCAAGACTTTTTTTGTCAAATAAAGTAAGCAATGAAATTTAAGAGAAATGTTTAAGTTTTATTTGTTTCTGGAGGAGTGATTTGCTTGAGCATGAACACAGGAAATACTGTGATGTCAGTAGCAGCATGGGATTATTGAAACAATTGGCTTGAATCAATAATGGAACCATGGTGGAAATATGTGTGTTATCTTTAGAGTTTATCAATTTCACATAAATACCACTTACTGAGACAACAAAAAAGTATATTTTGAAAATAAATGTCATTGTCACTCACTAAGCACTACTTAGTAGTACTTAGTTACAGTTTCTTTTTTGTGCTGCTGTACTGTTGGTTTCCTAACTTTTTAAAATACTTCCTAGTTATCTGATATATGTATACTAAGTACTGGTACTTAGTACTAAGTACTAGTACAAAATTCTTTGGATGCTGTTGACTGCTTTTTGGTTTATGTATGTATGTATTTTTAACTTACTGATGCTCTGTTGAAAAGTATGTAAAATATAATAACTAGTAGCCTTTTGTAGTCTTTTTCAGAATTGTTTGTGAAATTCCTCGAAACAGAATCTTGCCCAAGCCTTCCTCCACCCAAGCTCTCTGTTCATGATATGAAACCTTTAGGAGCAGCAGGAACTGGTAAAACTAGCAGTACTCCATCCAACTGTCAAATGCAAGGTAACATTTGAAAGAAAATTTGAATCTTTACACAGAACGTAAATAACTAAAGGTAGAATTTTCAAGGGGATTTCAACAATTCCCTGCTTCCTCACTTGTGAACTATGAATTTGACTTCTTCCCCCTCCCCACAATTTCCTACTGTCTCTTCTATTTTTTTTTTCCTCACCCCTCCTTCCCACTGCTTCTATACCCCGCTTCCTAAAAATCTCTATACAGAATATTAGAGGAACCAAATTCCCTTTGATATGGAAAGGCTTTAACAGCACCTTATAGAGCCAAACAGATGCTGTGCAGACAACTCCATGTGGTATATCAGTGAACCCAGTCCCAATTTTCAGCATCCCTGTTAATCAGCTTGGGTCTCACTGGGTGAAGAATGCAAGCAATACCAACCTTGTAGTGCCTCTCTGGTATGTAGAACCTGGTTACTCAGAGAGGACTGAAATAAAATCAGTTAAGTATATGACCTGATCTACAATCTCTGTAAGCTGTGCATGAGTGTTAACTTCGATTTTTCTAAGGCAGAGAGCAATTATGCTTATATTATGCATGTTGAAATTAATGCACTTTTGTCTAATGTAAGATTGAAATCTTCAGTTTAACTGATCCAGTTTGTACTTAATTTTTTACATGCATTTAAGACTTCACCTTAATACAGGCCTGCTGATTGATAGAAGCTTGTTTTGATTGAAACTTTAACTGTAAACTCAAAAAAAACCCAAACAAAAACCTATGTATTAGGTAGATCTACAGAGAGAGAAACATATTGCTAAAACACCCTCTTTCAATTCACCTAAAGTAGTTGGATGTTACAATGTATAAATGTCTACTGTGAAATAGCAAATTATATCTGAAAGCAGTATTTAATTACTTTTTTGATAGAGCTAAATTAAGTTTAATTTTCTTTTTACTCTTCTTCCTTGTAGTATAACAGTAATATAATATGTAAAGTACCTACTTTACTTGGCAAAAAACCATTTTCCTTGTCTGGAAGAACTAAATTCTTGGTTCCTTTTATCCATTTAGGAACTTAAATTGCTGGCTTGTAAAACTAGACACCTGTTTTAGATATATATATATTTTTATATTTTTTATATATATTTATATATATATTTTTTTAAGGTTTTTGTTGCTAGAAATAAACCATATAGTAGCAGTTTTTAAATGGTGGACGCAAATGTCACTATAACATCCACACAGAAATGCATTTATGAGAATTAGGATGCTTACATGATGAAAGACCTTTTTTAAAACAAAAATCTGAATAAAATCGCCTATCCAAACAATTAGTATGATATGGGAATGTCAGTTTAGTTTCTGCTCTGCATCTGGTGTAGGAACCTTGAGAACCGGTTACATCTGGAGCTGAGTTGAGGATTTGATGGGAGAAGGTGAGGAGGGGCAAGTCAATTGTTAGATTAAAAAAAAGAATAGTAATACTTTTCTTTATTAAAACTAAAATTTTGTTAGAATTTGAACTAATGGGCGAACTTTCATTTTTGTCTCAAGACTAAATTGTGACTCACTGTCAGTGATGTTTATTTACAGGGGTTTTCTTGGGGCTCACCCTGGGGAAGTTGTGCCAATACACCATGGGGTGGGAAACCTACCTGTGTGCTGCATTGTAGTGCATGCACAAGGGCCCTTATGCCTTTGCATAGTGCTGGAGTCAATGTGACAGGTTTTTCATGTCTGACATCGCATGTGTGAAGTGAACCTTGGCAAAGGTGTTCATGTTGCCTGTCACATCATGTTGCCTGTCACAGAGATGTATAGATTTTTTTTTGGGTAGCCTGAGCTGTTACTGAATTTCAGCTGCCAACAAGCACAGTATGGTTGGCAGGTCCTGGGACTGTGCTGATCTTTAAGTCAGTCTTGTAACTGGTGGCCTGAAATGCAGACATAGGAATTCTTCAGCAAAAGAAGCAGTGACAGATGAGATCAAAGATGAGAGAAGATAGAGAGAATGAAGTTCTATAAGGATGTCTATAGTCAGTGGCAAGAAGATAGGATTTCCATGCTGCAAAAGTAATAGGCAATTCTAGAACTTGTTTGTGAACAAATGCTGTAAAATTGGGTAGACTTATGAATGCTTTCTAACAAAGTGTTTTTGTTGTTGGGTTTTGGGTTTTTTGGGATTTTTACATTTCAGATTCTGCAGTCTCGGGAATGAGCAGAAGACCAGATACAAATCCATTTTTAGCACCTCGATCTGCAGCGGTGCCTCTCATAACACCTGCTACTAGTTCTGGACATCTGCTTATGAAACCTATTTCTGACGCGTTGCCTACTTTCACACCACTGCCAGTGTCCCCTGATGCCAGTGCTGGTGCTGTACTAAAAGACCTCCTAAAACAATAGATGATCTTGTATCAATATGATGATAGTAGCACTTTAAGGAAAATGAGAACACTATGCTGTGTATATAATTTACCACAATGAGGCCTTCTGTAAAAAGTCATGTACTTGTTTGCGGTTGTACCTTGCTTTTCTTTTAATTATGAACTAACCAGTGCTTTGGAAATTCTAATGGTGGCATGAATAACTGCCTTCTTCATAGCAGGTATTCATTTTGGGCGTGGGTTAAATCTTAAACTGAGGGGAAAAAAAATCTGGAAAAAAAAATCTTATCATGTTGCTAGATTGTCACAAGACAAATAGAAGGATTTTTAAACCTTAGTTATACTCTGAGTTGTTTCAGTTATGCATAGACAGCATTTAACTCTTCGGTGTTGAGATCTGTTTTTCCATTAAAACTATCTGCTATTGGCAGTGGGCCTTCAAGAACCAGAATTCTTAAAAAAATAAAAATGACACAAACTCCATAGAATAAGACGGTGAGCATATAGGAGTGTGATTATTGCGTAACCGCAGTCTTCCCATGCATGATTTATGACACTTAATGTATACTAGGACACGTATCGCATTTACAGGATTGGTCACTTTTGCAGGCAATTTGAGGCATGTTAATCTCTTTTTGCACAATGATTTGATTCCTCCCCTCCCCCTGGACTAATAGCTGCTTTCAGCAGTCAAACCCATCAGCGCCAAGGAGTTAACTGTGGAAGTGAGTGCTTCATTTTCTAGAGGCGTCCATGTGATGAAGAGTGGGTAATTCAGCAAAAGATAGGTTTACATATATAAAGGCACTGTACTCTAATGGTCTAAGATGTATATTTGAGAGACTTTTTATCTTGTAGGATTTTGTAGATCCAAATACAGGCTTAAAGCTTGAACCCATGTATAGAATTTAAAGGGAAGAAGATGCTTACTTATCTCAAATGTGTAAATAGGTCTTTGTAAGCCCGAGGCCAAAGTCAATTATTCTGTAAATTTTGCTGTGATAACTTGTACACTTTGTTTGGCAGGTAAAGAATGAAGTTGCATACTAAGGGATAAAAGTCATCTTGCAAAAGTCATCTTCATGGTGAATCTGAGATAAAACATCTTCAGTTTAAAATGTGTAACTTCTTAATCTTTTTATATGCCATTCTGTGTTTAGTCAGTGTTACGATAATGTTGTGCAAGTTCTATATTAGAACTGTCCACCTTCTCATTTTCATTAAGATCCTGGATTAAATTGTTGTAAGAGTTGTATTTAAATAAAATTAATTACTGAAACTTGTACAGAATCAACCAAAATAATGCAAGAAATCTTTGCATTTATTTATGTAGAGGTCAAATAGTGAATTTCTTTTGTTGCCTTGAAGTTTTTTTAATGACTGTATTTACCTTAAGAACTGCTTGAGACCCTCTTTTACCAGTATGTTAATGTTTCATGGAAGATTTATGCAAATTTGGAAGTGGATTGACCATACAGAGTTTTTATTTTAAATTTTTTACTCCGTTATAGACAAGGTAATTAATGTGGCAGTTTGATTTTTGAAAGGATAACAGCCACACATAGTATAATAAAGTAAATGTAACGAGAATTTGATATTACCTCAGCTGAGAACATTTCAGTTCGGTACTTCAAACATACATCTTCATTTAAACTGGACTGGAATAGGTACCTTTTTTCTGTAACAAATATAAAGAATATGGCTCTCTGCAGCCATCTCTACCTGAAAGGGGGTTGAGGTGAGGTGGGTGTTGGTGTCTTCTTCCATGTAACTAGCAATAGAACGAGAGGAAATGGCCTCAAGTTGCACCGGGGGAGGTTTAGACTGGATATTAGGAAAAATCTCTTTACTGAGAGAGGGGTGAAGGATTGGAACAGGCTGCCCAGGGAGGTGGTGGAGTCACCATCACTGGAGGTGTTCAAGGAACGTGTGGACGTGGCATTGTGGGACATGGTTTAGTGGGCATGGTGGTGTTGGGTTGGTGGTTGGACTTGATCTTACAGGTCTTTTCCAACCGTAGTGATTCTGTGATTCTGTAAAACTGAAATCAGATGGCTTCTGTGCAGTCTCTCTTGTTCTTGTAGTCATGTCTACTTAAGGATATATAGCTGCTTCAGAATAAAATTGCCTTTTGTGAGTCGAAGCAGAAGGAAATGTTTAGTTTTTAAAATTATGTGACTTAGTATTATAAATAGCAAATGGACTCATGCTGCTCACTAGCCTCTGAATATACTAAATGTGAGCAGATGTTAACTTTTTTGTGCAAATTTTTTCTTGAATTGCAGAGAACTTAATAAGCACATGTTTCTCTTCCAGGAAGCTTTATAAATGCCAATAAATAAAACATGGAAAGACTATTTGTTTCTGCATGCTGTAAATCAGCTCCATTTATACAGTAAGCTAGGAGTTCGAGGAGGGAAATCTAAAACCAAGCAAAGGTATGAAGGTTCCTCATTAAGCTGCTTTGGAGAGAAGAAAACCCTCTACAGGAGAGATACAAGAGGCTGCAGTCCTTAAGTCCTAGGAGGTCTGTTGAACTATGGAGAAAATCCCCATGGCTTAGAGGTTTCTGTTCTAAGGCTTATTGCACAACTACGTTGGTGGGTTTTGTTGCTTTGTTAGGAATCAAATGTGCTCTGTGTTCCAGGCAGTACTTTCCCACTGAAAAGTGAACAACTTAATTGCCTTGTTTCTCTCCTTTCTTAGTCTGTTTCACAGACTATTACAAACCTTCAAGATTTGTTTTTATTGAAAGATTAGCAGATCTATTTTTTCCTCTAATTTTTCTTCTGTGTTTATTTTGTGCTTGATAACTGTTTCATATGTTTCATATATATTTACCTTACCAGTTTCCCACATGTAAGTATGTGACTCATAGAGTCTGTCCTGTTAATTTTGTGGGTCTTTCACACAGCAATGTGGGGGGGGATTCTCTGTGGAATTTATGAGCAGGTGCGGGAGTTAAAAATTTGTTCTTCATTTAACTTAATTGTTCTCTTTCACCTTGCTTTTTCACCTTGCTTTTGCAAGGAAAGAAGAGTATGGTCCTCCTAGTTTTGGTCTAACAAGTTGTCGGTCATCTTTAGGGATAAGGTAACAGTAAGGAATTAATTTTGCAGGCTCTTTCATTTTTTGCTGTTCTTGGCTCATCCTGCATTCTATGCAAAGAGAAGGAAGTAACTGGTTGATCTTTCTAAATGTTTCTGTAAAAGAGTGTACATGTTTTTTGTTTTTTAAAAAATTAAACTCTCCTGCATTAAACCAGTTAGTCACAGCCATATCATTTGTCACATCATAGTGACCAGTGTAGAAAGGACTTTTTTTACCAAATGTCAGTTCCCAGCCTGCATTTTATTATTGCTTCTTATTCATGTTCTTGACCCATTTTGCATAAATAGTCACTAATATATTCCAGGTAGTCTGCCTTATATAGCAGTGACTGATTGATAAAGCAGAAGAGACAGAATGGAAGATGCTTGCCTTCTAAGTATTTCACATGATCGCATACGTCACGAAAGCTTTGCAATTTTAAGTCCCGATGTTGTCTTACTGCCAGTTTTGATGACTTTAGTGCCACATTATCGTATAAAAATTCAAGAATAATTTTCTCAACTCATTTACTCAGACATACTTGTAAACTTGATGTGGCATCTTCCCAAATGCTCCCAGTTTGGGAGTAGATTTAACTAGAATAAAATTAAATTCTTTTTTTGTCACCTACTTGAAGGAAAAAATGAGCATTTGTTTAATATGGAGAGACATTAGTATACTGTGGAAATAGCAGGAATAACAGCTTCATGCACTCTTTCAAACAGAGAGAAGTCTTTTGATTTACGTAGACATTCAAACCAAAGTAGTCTTTGTGTCAATATACTTTTGTCAGTGTTTCAAAAAACCATAAAATGCATAATGTGTATATATATACATATGGCAGTGGTAGCAGTAAGACTTGAGGAATTAAAAACATTGTATGTACTTGCTTTGTTTTGGCTCTTTTTTTTTTCCCTTTCTAGTAAATTTAAGTTTGTTGCCATAAGTAGTTGTCTTTCAGGTGGAAAGCTTCTCATTAGCTTTCTTGGAAAATAATATATAAGAATTACCAACCTATAACTTTTGTTCTATTGTGTTGTGCCATTATATACTGCTGAATTTATTTACAGCCTTGCAAAGCTTCAATATGGAAACCAGTCTTCAATAGAAAATAAAGGAGTAGACAGCTGCTGGCATTTAATTTAAAGGAAAAAATAATTTGTACATGGCATGTTGTTTACAGTGGTAGCAACACTGAGTCTTGGATTATTGTTTTTGTCTCAAGCTTATAGACTATGGCATTCTAAATTTCGGTATCTGAAAGCATCACCTATTTAACTCTGAAATACATTTGTAGCAAGTAGTCACTAAAGCATGTTATCAGCATAAGCATGCAAGAAATGTGCCAGTTGTCTACTGGTTGTGTTAGATCTGCTGAAAATCTAATTTGGACAAATTTATTCCAAATTCGGAGTTCAGCCAGGCTGCTAAAACTCTCAAACATTTTGCCAAGCAGAAGAAAATTGTGTCAAGTGATTAAAGGCTTGTTTTCCTTGTAGGAAATAACAATTGGAAGATAACTGTTAATTTTTTCATACATAAAAAGGGCCATTTATCATTCAGTAGGTGACCATATTCAGTAATTTGGTGTCATTTTGTGCCTTCTTATTGAGCTTGTGGCATTGCTGGTTAAATCGGATTTCTTTCTAAATGTTCACAGATGTTGTACATCATCCTTGAGCACAGATAGTGCTTTCTTTTACTCTTATGTTAAGATAGCTATTAAACAGTTTCTCATAGACTAGATTTTAAAATTAGTATGGCTTTCACTCCAGTTTTTGGCAGTCTGTGCCAAACTGCCTTTGAAGAGGTTAACCTCTTTTGGTCTGTGGTGGTCAGCTAATAAAAACTACTGTGAATATCCACAGTAACACCAAAAGCGTTTTCCAGGCCTCTTAAGCAGACTGAAAACATCCCTTTTGCTCTATTTGTACCCATCTTGATTTGAGTTCTTTTATGCCTTGGGTGGTTGTTCTGTGTTTTGTATTGTTTTTATTGTTCTCATTGGGAACTATGCACAAATGTTTCCTCCTTTGAGGAAATGTGATGCAGCTCCCTTGCTACTCATAGTTCCAGATATGTGGAATGTTACACCCAGAAAGAAAGTGCCCCTTTTTTAAGTCTGCTTCTGCCAATTCTGTTTCATTCCTATTACCATAGCAATGTTTTCTTCCAATGTGAATGTACACTATTTAGAGTTCGTCCTATAACTATAAATTCTTGTGAATGTCGTAGTACCACAGCTGGGATGGCTCTTGCGGTTGCAGAAGCTGAGCATGTATGCTTCTTGATCACCTAACTAGAGATAAGAATGTCTTTCAAATGTTTGTATGTAATTGTGGAGTTCACAGCTGAAAATGGAGTGACATCTCAAACTGCTAGAAGAGAGATGCAGATTCACACCAAGTCAAAAGTCCAAGGTAAAAAAAGAGGGGGATGAGACATCACACTGTTGTCATTTATTAGGTGGACTAGAAAAATAACAGCACTCAAGAAAAACGTATGAATGTAGTAGCATGGTCCCAGAAGACTGACTTTATTCTCACATCACTCAAAAACTATCTGGTAAATGTAATATATTTACATGTTGATCAAATTTAACATTGATTACCCTGACAAATCCAAACCTGTTCATTATGCTCATAAGATGAAAGAATAATTCCTAATTTAAAGATGCAGTGTCTGTTGGTATGGATTGGAGCTTTGCCACATTTGAAAAAAGGTCAAACTCAACATCTTACTTGAAGCTTGAAGGAGCTTTGCTGAATACACAAATGAGGAAACTTCACAGCTAAGGTTATGCCTTGAAGACTGTTCAGCCACATGCTGGTTTCTGGTCACCAAAGCTCTGTAGCAGTGTTCCATTTTGCTGGACTTTTGCCCTAAATTGATAAAGAAAGGAAAAGGTGGCTGCAGCTTCTTATTCAACAATAGAAGCTGTGGCCTGAGCTTTTTTTCCTTAGTGAGATCATACAGAAAGGATCCCTTGGAGAGAGACAATTTCCCATTTTCTTAAGTGACTGGCAGACTTTGGATCATATTGCACATAACTAGTCTTCCTCAGACCATCAATCTGCTGTCAAATATTAGGAGTATAAACATCTTACCCTTTGAATTATGTAGAAATGAGTGTCAATGTAATATATTTTTTCCTACAATCCTAACACCTGCACAATCTCGGGTTGTGGTTCGAATGCCCAGTCAGCTGCAAGAGACCCAGGAAGGAAGCTTGTGTATCCCCAATCATCTACTTCTAGTGCAGTGTATTTTAATAAAGTCTTGTTTTGCTTTGGCAAGACCCAACCTATCTTGGGGCTTACAGCCCCTGCTCTTGAAGGAACATATGGGGAATATATTCCCAAATTCTCTTACGTACTTTTATCGTTAACTGGCAAGTACATGCAGAGTCAATGACAACAGAGGAGTTAACAAGTTTCATGAAGGTGTGAAAACAAGTCGCCCCGGCAAACAAGTGGGACAAAGGATTTCCTGATTGAAGACATGTTAATGCACAATAGGGAAACTCAGCTATAATGTTCATATGGGGCATATATTTGAGTAGACCAATCACATATGTCTTTTAGGGACTGTATGCTTATTATGTGAGTTAAGCTTTAACCTAGCCTGCTGAAAAAAGGAGACACTGTGCACTTCCTGCAAGTGGATGAAAAGATGAAACACATTTGCTAGCATCCACACTCCTTTACTGAAGTCTAATTAAAACGTGCATTTGACAGCAGAAAATTTGAAGGTGAATTTTTTTCAGAAGTAAAGGGTGTTCTTTGCTGCCAAGACTAGAAAATGTCTTTCTGAATGTACTTTGAGTATCCTGACAAAACCAAAAATAGTATCATTCAGTGTGTGCAATGTGAGAGTCTTCCTACAACCTCCCACAACAGTAAAAAGAATGAATATGTGTGTGTGTGTGTGTATATAGATATATATTAAAAAAAGATGATTTCTCATATGTATTGCATCACAACCTTCTCAGCTTCACTTTTGTCAGTTCATTTGCTCCTGCTGAATTGTGTGAGACAGGCTGTGGTCTTCTGCTTGTCCCCAGAGAAATACAGCTAGAGACTCAATACTTGCTTTTTAACAGCCCTGACAACATGCCCCAGGCTTTAAGAAGGCCATTCTTGTTACCAAGAAAGCAGTGTTGCAGTTTAGTCTCGGCACTTCACGTGGTTGCTGAACTTGTCAGCAGCAGAGAGCTTTGCATGTGTGCCAGCTGGGAATTGTATGAAGGAATGAAAGAAACTGTAAGCAGCGTTTGACAGGGAATAGACCAGAAATCGTATTTCCCCGTGGCTCAACCTAATTTTCAATGCTTGCAATTAACCATTTGTTTTAATGAGAGAAACATTTAAAAAGTATTAGTCTGTGGAAAAAGATTATAATATTTGAGTTATGGTCAACTATTATTAGAGGGTTTTGTCAATGATTGACAGAACAGAATTTAGAAGCCCTGTCACATGTGGCATTTCAACAAGCACTGACAGGCTACAGATCGATGGTATCGGGGAAACAAACTACTTAAGCTTATTTTTTGTGTTTGTTCACAAAGTGAGCAAGTCTGACCCTTGCTGTACCAACAACCTAGAATGCCATTCTGTCTCTCTTAGCATAGAGGAAAACTAAGTCTTTGAAGAGCTGCCTAGATACAGTTTGAATATCAACCGGCATCATCAAGGTAAAGGGAATCCTGGCAGTACTTCTGTGTGGTTAGCCCGAAGGTTTTCATTTGCAACATCAGATGCTGCCTGTGTTTCCCCCCAGTGAATTTCAAAGTGGTCATGCAAGATGAGTTGGATTGCAGCATGACCAGGTTTGGGGCACAGACCAAAGAGGTTTTACAGATTTGAGGCAGCTAGGAACTATTTCTTTTATGTCATTATGAAATAGTAACTATTAGCCATCACTGTAGCACAGCCACTTCATATCTAATGTTTGTTGATGGAATAATTAGTAGTCCAAGGTGTCAGGGAAAAGAAGCATGTAACGCATTCAAAATGGTGTGTATTTTATTGTTTGGCAGCTTTCTGTGAAGGCTATTCTATCAGGCGAGCAAAGTCGGATGACTGATCTTGACCTAGGAAAAGCAGACCGGTGGTAGCTCCTGACTCCCTAGAATGGGAAGCACTGTTAAACACAACCCCCTGAGAATAGAAAGCCAAGAGTTACAGTGCTTCAAATCTAAACTCTTGTCAATTAGGGAGTAGGGAGCTAAGGACATGCTAAGGTTTTGAGAATTTGACCTTTCAATGCTGCCCAGAGAGACAGAAGCACGTGTTAGGTTTGGCAGAGACAACCGGATTTATATGACTAAATAAAGGTACTCTGATTTCGACAACTTGGGTACGCTGAATCCACATGGTTCCTGAACAGTAAGTATAGTATTACCAATAAAAATATATTTAGCCTAAGCAACAAAGTGGCAAATAGATGTAAATAGCGCAGCAGTAAAAGATAGTTGCAATTTTGAGCAAATAAGGCCAGTTGGGTAAGAATGTTAGTTCCTAAATGGAAACATGTATAAAAGGTGAGAGCTGCGAACATTATTTCTCAGGAGAATAAGTAGTGACTATGAGAGTGATCCCAAACACTTTTGGGTACAGGTGTCTGAGAAACTGCATATAGGAAGGGAAAAAAAAAAGGATTCAGCATTCAGCTAGTCATGGGGGGAGCCAACCACATGAAATGTTGGTTGTAAAATTAACCTTTGTGTAAAAATGTTTCCCCATCTCCTGCAGCAGTTTTCTCTATTGTTATAAGGTATTAAAGTACTTGAGCAATGCTTTTGTTTGTAATAAAAGGGTGTTTTCTGAATTACAAGCAAAGCACTGAGTTGATTCTGGTTCATCCATATGTTTTGGTTTACATGCCATACCATGGATCCAACACTAAATTGTATCAGAAGTAAAAATACACTAAAGAAAGTGGCTTGAATGGTAGACTGGAGCAGTGAAAAAATAGTCATCAAAACTGAAACTTCTTCTGGAAATAGAATTGGAAAATATTTAGACTGCACTTTGCTCTGTATGCTCAAGCAGTGGGTGCCAATAAAAATGAAGGCAAACAGAAGACTGCCTTATTTTTGACAATAGGAGCAAGAACAGATGTGTTTAACAGTTTTCAGCTAACTTAGAGGAGGCTTATTATGAAACTACAAAAATTTGAGGAATACAGGATTCTGAAGAAAATGAATGAGTCATAACCAGGCTTGCCAGATCTGTCTGGACCCAAACCTAGACTTTGAGTAGCACACTGTCTGCAGAGTACTCGGGATCAAGGACTGCGGAGTGCCATGGGCAGGTGAAGATCTTGTAGATGGTACCTCTGTCTTTCTTTACTGGACTCTTGACAGAATGACGACTATTGGTGTGCTGCCCAGAACCTGCCTGCCTGGACTGGGGATTCAGGGACCCCTCAGCACTCTGACTGCAATGTTCTTCTCCTGAACTCAATCAGTGGCTCAAACTTCCTTGTACTGGTACTTTTAACAGTCAGATGCTTTGCAGGCAACCTGAAGCCTGCACTGCCCTGGCCAAATGTGACTAGTAAATCTAGTTCATGAAAGAAAAGATTTTTCATTAGAAACTAAAATGGAATAGGGAGGCATCAGAAATCATTCCAATTGATCAAAACCTGAAGGGCCAACCTGCCAGTTCTGGAGGTATAAATGAAACTCTGATGAGAGGCCAAACTGAGACTGAATTGAGCTTGTAACTCACAGGAAGAAGGTTACGTGTACTCTGTCACAGTGACATGGTCTTGACTTTGTGCTTGGTACTGAGTTCCCCAGTTGCCCGGGGTACTGATGCATCTATCACTGCTACCAAAACTAGAGTGTGGAGGAGAGGAGATAGGCTTAGTGCAGAGAAGTTTGACTTTGAAAAGCTGTTGGACTTACCTTCTTGGGTCCTTCCCTCTTTCCCCCCTCCCTGGTCTTCTAAAGGTATCTCAGCAGACCTCCTAATGGCATGTGCCAGTTCCAAGACCCCTGTGAGTTTTAGCCACACCTAACTCAGCTTCAGTGCCCATTTGTGGTGGGTTGACCCTGGCTGGATGCCAGGTGCCCACCAAAGCTGCTCTATCACTCCCCTCCTCAGCTGGACAGGGGAGAGAAAATATAACGAAAGGCTCATGGGTCAAGGTAAGGACAGGGAGACATCACTCAGCAATTGCCATCATGGGCAAAACAGACTCGACTTCGGGAAATTAATTTATTACCAATCAAAATCAGAGTAGGATAATGAGAAATAAAACCAAATCTTAAAAACATCTTCCCCCCATCCCTCCCTTCTTCCCAGGCTCAACTTCACTCCCGATTTTTTTCCAGCTCTTCCCCCCGAGTGCTGCAGAGGGACGGGGAATGGGGGTTGCTGTCAGTTCATCACACATTGTCTCTGCCGCTCCTTCCTCCTCAGGGGAGGACTCCTCACACTCTTCTCCTGCTCCAGCATGGGGTCCCTCCCACGGGAGACAGTTCTCCACGAACTTCTCCAACGTGGGTCCTTCCCACGGGCTGCAGTTCTTCACGAACTGCTCCAGCGTGGGTCCCTTCCACGGGGTGCAGTCCTTCAGGAACAGACTGCTCCAGCCTGGGTCCCCCACGGGGTCACAAGTCCTGCCAGAAAACCTGCTCCAGCGTGGGCTTCCCATGGAGTCACAGCCTCCTTCGGGCATCCACCTGCTCCAGCGTGGGGTCCTTCACAGGCTGCAGGTGGATATCTGCTCCACCATGGACCTCCATGTGCTGCAGGGGCACAGCCTGCCTCACCATGGTCTTCTCCAGGGGCTGCAGGGGAATCTCTGCTCCGGTGCCTGGAGCACCTCCTGCCCTCCTTCTTCACTGACCTTGGCGTCTGCAGAGTTGTTCTCTGACATATTCTCACTCCTTTCTTCTCCAGCTGCTGTTGCACAGTTGTTTTTCCCCTTTCTTAAACATGTTATGCCAGAGGCACTACCACCGTTGCTGATTAGCTCGGCCTTGGCCAGCGGCGGGTCCGTCTTGGAGCCGGCTGGTATTGGTTCTATCGGACACAGGTGAAGCTTCTAGCAGCTTTGCACAGAAACCACCCATGTAGCCCCCCCCGCCGCTACCAAAACCTTGCCACGCAAACCCAATACACTACAAAGGTGGCTACAAAGGCTGTAGATTAAATCCTAGACTTAGAAAGAAATGGCAACTCTTATACCCAAATTCCCAAGTTTTTGCTAGGAAAATTTCATGTTTGCAGGTGCCAGTTAGGAGCTGGCTGGAGCCAGTTGCAGCTGCATGGAGTAACAGAGTAAATGTAAAAATAAATCCATATACCATGGATCCGAGCTAGTTTTCTGATATGTAGTTGTTAAGAATAATCTCCAAGAAAATATAGGCCTAAAAGACCAACACTAAGTCTCCTGTGCTGTGCTACTGATTTGCCTGATATATTGGATTTACTCTTCTGTATTTTATCATGCATTATATGGAAACCTATTAAATAAGGTATCTTTTTTGGTACCTTCTGTTCTTCTAGCGCTAAGGCAATTTTGTGAGAGGTTACACTTATGATAAATAATTCAGCTGTTACATACCTTCACATTTAATTCATTTACAACACTTAATTTCTAAATGTCAAGTGAGTCCTGATTAATTGTTACTTTTCATTTTCTTGATTTGTTCTATAACCTCTTCTGCTGGCACTTCAATTTTAGGCAGATCCTCCCAGGTGCGATCTTTTTTTTTGTTTTTACTTCTTTCTTTTTTTTTTTTTTTAGTTCCACTACGGGAACCTCTTGAAGTTTCTCTAGCAAATGCAGATGAAGAAGAATCACTTAACTTTCTACTGTGATTTTATCTTTTCTAAGCAGTATTTTTATACCTTGTTCATCTGTTGGCTTTGCAGACTGTTTGGCAGTTTTCCTGCTCTTGGTGTGTCTGAAAAAGAATTTATTGTTAGCTTTTATGCCTCTTACAATTTGTTTCTCAAACTTTCTTGGCCTGCTTTTTCTGTTTTTTACATTTAACCTGTCAGAATTTTTGTTCCTTTCTATTTACTTCATCTGGCACAACTTCAGCTTCTTAAATTTTGCTCTGAAACAGTGGACAAAATGGGGACTGATTGCTTTATCAGGCCCCATCTATGGGCTCTGTTAGCACTACAAGTGCCTCTGTTGGGAGAAGGGTCCAGTTCTGCCGACTTCTCACATGGCTGCTTGAGGTTCTGGTCCGCCCCAGCACCCGAATGGACTGGAGCCCCTGGGAACAGCCAGGCTGCTTCTGCAGGGGAAACGCACGGTACTGTGAAGCTCCTTGTGCAAAGGCTGGCAGATTAAAAAAAAGAAACAATCCGTGCTGTAAACTGCATCCTTTTGCAAGACTTTGTAAGCACTGCAGCACGCATACAGCAGCACTAGCAAGCAGGACTACATCCCCTGCTCAGCGAAATTCCGCCCTGTAGCATTCTGAACCGCTTCCTTCTAGCAGCCCTCATTGCTGCACAGCAGTGAACAATGGGTCTGAAAACAAACTGACAACACACATCATTTTTGTCACCCAGTTTCACAGCCAATTTATTTCCAAACAGCGTGGTTAACATTCAAAACCCCAAAAGTAAACAGGTAAATTACGAAATGGTCCAATCCCTGCTATGGGAATAAGTAAATTAAATGTAGTAGTTTTTAAATTGAAGAAAAGTTGGTAAATGTCTTCTGGGGTTACGAAAGCAGTTGAGTAAGTACAAAATGGTCAAAATTATCCCTCTCCTCATACAGAAACTTTCTGCTACTCCTATATTTGTCCAACGCATAACCCTGGAAACCATAAAATAAGGAAAAGATCCAAAAATATGGGCATCTTTGCTGATTGTTTTATTGGAAAAAGAAACCAGAAGTCTTTGCTTGCATGCGCACCTATAAGAGTGGAACATGTTTAAAAAGGGAATGTTTTCCACCACTTGGAAAGAGAGAAGCTCTGGAAGAGAGGGCTGATGTCAAATATTTTTCTACTCTGGATTCATCAGCAGGGTTCTGGCAGATGCCCTTACCAAAATAGTGCACATACTTGTGAACATTCAAACATCCCCATTGAGAGATGGCATTTCCACAGACTTGTTTGGGTTTGCTCAGAACCTGAAGTGTTTTAATGAAAAATGCAGAATATGCTCGGTGCTACAGAGGGTAATCTTTTGCTCTGGATAAAAACAAAGTGGATTGCCTAAGCAGCAGACTAAAAGAAATATAAAAAAATAAAAAAATAAGAGAAAGGATGCTCAACTAAATCTGAAAGAAAAAAAAGAAACCCCACCCAAAATGTAAAGTCCGTGTGATGGAAATAAAGTACCTGGGAGAGGAGGAAGCACAGGCGAAGCTGATGCTTTAGTAACACACATATCCCAGCAGACAGGAAACGCTGCCAGGTTAACTTGGAAGGCTGAACGACTGTGTCCCGTCAGCTGCTCTAACGTGCAGCCCGATACTGTTGTGCCAGATGTGCCCAGTGTGTACGGTGTGGTGCACGAGTTAGTAAAGAACTTGAGAAACTGCGCAAGACACTGCAGTCTTGAGGCATTTGAGCATAAAATAAATCGGTCCTGAATATTTCTAAGGGAGGTTTTAGTGCATACTTCTAACTGTCTGGTCATAATTGGAGACCAATGGTTTATGTATCCCAGGCTCTTGCAAAGACTGAATGTTGGCTTGCTCAAATAGTGAAACATACTTTAGTCTTGGTCCAGAAGTATTAAGAGTTTTAGGTCTTCATTTATGGAAGGTCATTCTTAGCTGTAACTGGCCGTAAAGCATTTACGCTTGTTATTAAAGGGGGCTGGTAAACATCTTGTCACAAGATTAAAGAGCATTGTTTTCAACCACACTGTCTAGACCATTTGACAAAAATGCAGAGGAGAAAAAAAACGCAGCCTAGCTTATGTACATGTCAGTCTTATAAAATAAACAAAACCAAACTAAAATATCTGTCTAGTTTCAGGCAAAATGTGAATTGCAGTTACCAGAGCTATGCTCAAGGATGAGATACAGCAGAAAAAAAAGTAAAAGTATTAACAGCGGCTGGGGCATCATGTTCTCGGATACTCGCAACAACTCAAGGGGGAGCTGTGAGCTCTCAAGGAGATCTTTTGTCTTTAGTTACAGGATGATGTTCTATACACTTTTTATGGAAAAACAGTTTTAAAAGCATAAATGCAGGTCATTTAAGGATTGAAAAATCAAGAAGAATGTTGTATACTGTTGCATATGAATAGTAATATAAAGGGACTTGCTGAGAGTTGTCACATGCACCAAAAATGCTGTGAGACACTCTGCATTTTTCCTCAGAAAGTTATAAAAAGCTTTTAGGTTGTTTGGTTACCTTACTTTTGTTGGGGGAAGAAAAACCCTGAACCATCCTGAAGCATTCTTCCAAGAATATTACTCTTTTTTGCCTCAGGCAGCCTTCCTAGACCATCCTAGAAAACACTACACCTAAACAAGTGATCATGAACATCGAACTTGATCTCCCTAAAGGAACTATACCTGGAACAGTTTTGTCTTAGAGCAGGTGCAGTTCACTGGGCATAGGTTTAAGCTGTTTGGGTTTGAGTATGTACCTGCTAGATCCTACTATTCCTCATTTAATGGGATGATTAATATGTTTTCAAAGTAATAAAGTGGAGTCAGATACCAGTCCATGTTTAGTGCTGTTACATTCCAGAATGGATACAGTGGTGCCTGGATTTTCCACTGATATTACTTTTTTCCCAAAAGAAAATGCGCTGTTAGAAATCAGTATCAGAGTGATCACAGACCTGTGAAGACAGTTACATCTAGAAGATGTAGAGTTAGATAAGGTAAAACAAAAACTTTAAATTACATGGTCCATCTGGTAGGGTACTCTGAGAACATCTGCTACAACACTAAAAGGGCACTCTGCTTATTGATCTGGGGAAGGAGCGATATCGTCAGCAGCATTGTCATCCCAAAGGAACACATGCTTCAGACAGACAGGTGACATCCCCATACAGGAGGGAGGGAAGGGATGCTGTATTGGCTCTTTTTTCCATGGATGTCTCACACAGGTGGTAATTGTACCATACTGAGACAACTGAGCCCCAAGACACAGCAGCACAACACTTTCTCCTTCCTAACGACAGCAGTGTGACCTGCAAATCGACACATGACAAGACATCTCAGAGACTCTACGTTCGCAGTACATTTTGTTAGCACTAGTGATGTTTTGAAAACTACATATTACGTTAATTTTCACTGTTAATTCTTGCTTGTGTTATGTTTGGCTAGGAAAGGAAAACATGTGTGGGACTGTGCTTTTGAGCTTCTGGCTGGAGCCATCTGGAGCAGGTTATTGCATCGTTCATGTTATGAGATGGCAATTACAATTCAGACACGGAATGACACAGACCTCAGCTGACAACGTAAGGTAGTCCATCTTTGAAAAAGGAGAGTGAACCCTCCACAAACACCAAGAGTTTGCCATTGGGATTCTGTCCTGGGAGGTGGAAGAAACAAGCCCTACTCTTTTTCAGGCAGAATTAGGGTTTGAGACCAAGTTTCCCATGTGCTTAGTGTTATTCATGTGGCAGTAGGGTGAGATGTGTGCAGTTCAAATCGCTGCCTGTCATGTGTTATATCAACGTGTGACAATATCAAAAGCTTGCTTATTTGGCAGTCTCCAAGAATCCTTAGATCAATCTCGATAGTCAGGCGAAAGCCCAACCTGTGAATCTCATGGAACTTAGGTGCTATCAAAATGCAATTGTTCCTGCAAATGCCCAGCAGTTGTGCTCTGAGTGTTTCACCGGTTTTGCTGGTAGAAAATTTGGTTCCATAAGGTTTGGTAGGAGCAAAATGGATGTTTTAAGCACCTAAAGCTTGGACATAGGCCCTTAAAGTGTCAGTTATTGGCAAAGTCCTTTAGTGAATTCAGGTCTGTACGGCTGTGTAAAAGATGTCTAAGACTTGTCACTTTCAATGACTTTGGGCTTGCACACCTAGCACCATACAGATCTGTGTGATTTGACTCTGCTCCCGCAGTTTGACAATGTCTTTGAGAATGTTCAGAGAGGGTGAACTTTAAAAAATGGCAAGAACACCTAAGAAGGGTGTTTGGCAGATACCGTTCTGGAGAAGTGTAAGTATAATTTCAGATAGAATTAAAAAAGGAGATGAATTGTTGTAAAAATTAGTAGATGAGGACTTGTTTTTGTGAAGCAGAGTTTTTATTCAGGAGTGCTGAGTGTATTTAACTCTTATTGAGTTCCCTGGCCTAAATACAACTTTTGTCTTAGCATTCAGAAGCCGTCAGATTATGTTCTCTGGTGCTAAGGGTCCCTGCTAAGCCGGTGTTGTGCATTATCTGCAGGAGCATGGCGTAATTCCTACATTCAGTTGTCTCATCCAAGGAGGGTAGAGTTAGGGTTGCATGACATAGCTTGTGCCCCTTGTGATTATATATTACACAATTTTTGAAATCCAAGGCTCAACCAGAGCTATAGTTTCAATCCTAGATATGCACAAAGCAAACTTGTAAGACATACTCAGTTACTTAACAGAGCCCCATTTTGTGCTGTGGACTGTTCTGCACCTCCTCATGAAGACAAAGAAAACTTCAAGGTAATCTAAGTAAACTAGTGGCTTTCATAACATGGGGGGGATAGTTGAGACCACTGACTAGAGAGTGCTGCTAGACCTGAAGTTTAGCCACCATCCTAAGCATAAATGGTGAAGGTGTCAGCAGATGGTGTTGAAAGATATGCTCAATTGTCCATGTTTTTATAGGGTCAACAAAAGAGTTTTTATGCACCACAAACATCTTCCTTTATGCGACTCTTCATATCAAAGAGAGTTGTGAGAAGGGTGTGGCTGCATCTCATCATTATTTTGTGGCTGACGGTAGTTACAGAAAGGTGCTGCAGAAATTTCTCTTAGCCATAACATCAAATCCTTTTATTTAGGAAAAAAAGTTACCACACTGTAAACTAGCCCAAGCTGTGGTTTGGTACACTTTTTATACTCTGTTTTTTATCCACTCCAGCTGTCAGATGGAGACAGGAAAAATCAAAACATTTGTACAGCATCCCTTCTTAAGGCAGCCCCTTAGGTGGTCAGGTCTGGATTCACCTCCTGTCTGAAGCGCTGGAGCACCTCTGCCAGCTGGCTGATGAATCAGAACTCTTGAGTCTGAGGCAATTCTTTGGGAGCAGACTGGTGCTGCGCTCATATGGTGAGTCTGGCACACGTACAATGATTTTACCATGTGACGGTGAGAAAAATTTAGTGGATCGGCAAGTGAAGTATCCACAAGTCTATGAAGCAAGCTCTTCATCCACACAAATAGATGCTCAGAGCATCTGCTTTGCTGTAGAGATGTTTCTCACAGTTTCAGTAGCTCTTCACACACCTAACATCCAGTAAGCACTGCTACTTTTAGACTTGTTAACTCTCCAGATCATTGACTGTATTGAGAAACACTGGACTTATGGAGCAATGAGAATACTCACTGTTAACCTTTTGCCACAATGAAAATTTGCCCAGTCTTTGCTTTCTCTCTCTTGCCTGTTTTCTGACCCATGACAGAACTTTCCTCTCACAACATGTCCAGCGAGCTTCTTCACAAGTCCCTTGTGTGAGTTTTTGTTAAGCTTTTCAGAAGTCTGTTTAAAATAAGTTAGTTGGTTCTTGTTTATCTGCAAATGTATTGACACAGTTTGAATAATTCTAGGAGAGTGTTTAATCATCTTCCATGCGATACAAGTGATGTAAGCAAGTCACTGAGAGACAAACTGTCAGGAATGGCATTGAGTTTCTGGTGCTGTCATTTTTGAAAAGTAATTTGAGCAATTACAGCCAGTTAGCGAGGTACGGAGCTCCTGCACTTTCCATTGGCACCAGTATGACTTGTGGGTGCTCAGCAACCCTGAAACAGCTCAATCTTTGTATCTCAAGCTGAGTATCCATGCTTAGAGGCCAGTTTTATGAATATCTGTTATAACGACTCTGTTTCTCTGTTTCTCAGTCTGTTACAGAGAGATGTATGATAGATTTTATTTTGTCAGACATTTCACGTTCCTTAGGAATAAAGGGATTCCTCAGATGGAAGACTCCACAGAAATTCAATTTTATGTCTATGTCTGTATTTAATTTCAGCGTTCACCTTTGGATCTAGCATAATCTTTGCAGCATCTGATTGCTTACCTCTCACATCTCATAAATGTTCTGCTTGACCTACTAAAGCTCTGCCCATGGCAAAGTTGCAAAACACCTGAAAAAGTATTTTATTTCCTTCCTCTTCAATCATAACTGGAGAGCTGCAAGATACGTCTTTCCTGAGAAATATGTCGTTTCACAAACCGCTCCCTTAAGCGTGGGGTCAGTTTAGAAAGGGCCAGTGTTTGTAGACAAACCGTTGGTTTTCCTTTGAATGCTTAATTTGTTTATTCCTGTTTTCAAATAATCCCCAAGCTATATAGTTCCTGTAGCTGCAATCGTCATGAATTCGAGTTATTCACCTCCCAGAGGGTCAGACCTTTCATCAGTATGCCATTGGCACGAAGCAGCGAGTGTTGCATATTCATCATCCGAGATACCGGCTAGAGGGCCTCCAAAAAGGCTGACATTTTTTTTGTTCTCAGAGCAAGGAAAACAATCCCTTCCCTTCTCCAGTCCCTTGATAAGGGTTTCTGTCCAATAACGGTGCTCTCTGCTCTGAGGCACATTTAACTGTGAAGTTTGCAGCGGGAGAGGCTTTCCTTCAAGCTGTTAGTGTTTTATCCTGGCAGGCTCCGCGAGGTTGTTGTGAGGAGTCTAGCCAGTTGGTGAGCTTTGTAATCTAAACCAGCTGTCCCGGGCTGAGGCCCCCATTTGCATTGTTTAACATACTTAGAAAATGAAGTGTTCATTTTTAACATTCCTCCTCCAATTGGTTTAATGCTGAATTACAGAAGAGAACTAAGCAAAACCAGGTGCATTCTCTGTATTCTCTCCAGTGTCTGAGGAGGTACAGACGGCTCCCGATCTTCTCCATTACTTGCTATTTCATTCTTTGGACTATAAATGACTGAGGAACTGAAGTGCTAGCAGAGGGTAATGTTTGGAAACACTTTCTAGTTACTCATCAGCACAGACTCTGGTTTTTCTCCACCTTTCCCCAACGGTTTTGGACATGCAAGGATTAAAAAGGTAAGTGGTACGCATGAAACTTCTTTACTTACTGAAGGGAAACCTGCTTGTGGAAAATATCTGTGGCAGGGATTCAGTATGCCAATCCACTTGCTAAAGTCATTTGCAGAGAGACGGGATCTCAATGGTCAGAGGTGGGGAAAGACGATCTGTCTGTTAGCGAAGTTGTGCTGTCTCTGACGCATTCCTTCTTGATCTGTGCTTATACTCTGCGCTTTAGGAACCCCGGCAACCGCAGGAGTGCTGAATTGCGACAGCAAATGATCCCACTAGCTACAGTGATTGATTTGAAGCTAATTAGTTACTATTGCAGAAATTAATTACTAGTTTAAAATATTTTGCCTGCTGGGCAAGCTATGTGACTAGCAGTTGATAGGTTGTGCTGCATGTCTGTTAATAATTCTTGAGAGGATTTGAGACCTAAAGAAATGAGCAAATCGAGATGGTGATTGCAGGCAGAACACGTATGAGGCAGTAAGGTCACCCCCCACACCAAGAGGAAAGAATATATCATCTTGTAACAACGGAAACTAAAGACTGTCTAGAAACGTTTTTTTGTCTGACCAGTTTTATAGAGGACTTTGTTAGCTTGCACTGCTCTGCAATAATGTAGAGCATAGCCCAGTTGCTAGGTATGTTAATGTTCAGCTATAACCTGTTGTATTTCCTTCTAGTGCTGTTCTTGCTATATGCAAAGTAAGTATGCAAGTCTTTATACCAGTGCATGCTTTAAAATCTCTTCAAAAAGATTTGAGGAATCAATACACGAAGTGCAAGCCTAAATGGGTAACGTTGTACTTCGAATGCTTTGCATCCAACTCTAAGGAAAAGTCTGTGCAGAATTTGCCTTTCCTTGTCACTCGAAAGCTGCCAACAAGCACGATCTGTCTCTGCAGCAGTATGAACAACCATTTTAGGGTTTATGTTTACTTTTCAGAGCTTGTGCCTTTCTCCTCGTTTAAAACAAATTTGTTCAAATGTGTTGGTCACTGTTTGTGTGTGGTTTTGTCTGATGTATTTGTAGGTCTTGTTCAGCAGCTCAGTTTGCACTGGAAATCAGAGACAGCTCTAAGAGAGAAAATTGGCAGCTCACTTGGGTAGCAGAACTAAGGCTACCTAAAATATCCCTTGCTTCCTGTACTGGTTTTGTGGGAATGTATTGTATACAATTGCCATTCAGAACTAGAATCCAGGGTAAGCAAGATGTGGGTCTAATTGTATTGAGAAGAAATTTTATATAAGGCAGTGGCAAAGCACTGAAATCCATAGTAGATAGAAAAAAATTATTTCTTACTGTCCTTTCCCAGTTTTCTGTCTGTTAGTAAATGCTTGGGGGTGGGAGCTTAGTCGACCAGAATTTTCATGCTCCAGGTAAGGCGTTGCAAATACAGCCATAGAGCTCTTGTTAGCGAAGGATCCTCTTCTTTCAGTTGCAGTGGAGAGACCCAGTAGGTCCCACTAGATGCTAAGATGATATAACT
This sequence comes from Gavia stellata, assembly GCF_030936135.1. Taxonomy (NCBI): domain Eukaryota; kingdom Metazoa; phylum Chordata; class Aves; order Gaviiformes; family Gaviidae; genus Gavia; species Gavia stellata. The sequence goes on from NC_082600.1 coordinate 19,125,066, forward strand.
GGGGAAGGCTCCACTGAAGACAGCAACTTCTAGTAGCTGATGACCTGGCACAGTGTGTCTACTAGCAGAGCAACGTATTACTCAAGACTGAGTAAAGGGACAGAATCTGGCCCTAGGAAAATGGATTAATCTCAAATATAGCCTCCTGGGGATGAAATGCGGTTTAGCGGTTAGAGCAACTGGCTTGGATTCAGGACCTCCTGCATGACATGTCTGCAGCCCTGCCAATGCGTTGCACTGTGAGCTTAGGCAGGGCCTGTGCTATGGTTTACCCATCTGTAAAATGTGCATAATGTGCAAGAAAAACTTTGATATTCTCAGAAGAAAGGTGTCATAGAGGGGCAAAATTACTTTATTGAATATTATGCGCTTGTTCATTAAGCAGCTGCTGCATGGGGTCTCATCAAGAATAGATTAGTTAGTAGACATGTTTGGTCTGATTCTGATCCCAGTTGCATAAAACCATAGTAAAATTAGCGACTCTGAGATCTGAATCTGGCCCACAGTTGTATTACTCCCTCTCCAGAGGCCAAACTCATGTTAGCAAATCTCTGTGGAATACACTGAAGTGTCACTAGAAATTAATTTGTCCATGTGTATTTAATTCTATATAATGAGCCTGGATATCAGAAGGTTTTCAGCCTATTTTCTATGCACATTACAGGATACTGACTGCTTTCACACTGGCCGTCTGCCTTTCAAGCCCTGGAAGAGCACAGGTGAGAGGTGCACACAGAAATCTATGTACTGTTTTGTACTGAAGCACTATATGGCATGAGACTTAACTGGCTAGCAGGTGAATAGGAAGCTCTGTGGTCTGGGGTTTACATGAAAAGGAAGCTGTGTGGTCTAAGGGTTTAGAGGGGAGAACATGGAGCCAGCAGGATTCTGGAGTTGAACATGGACTGAGCTTATTGACTCATCCTTGCCAGCTCAGCAAAATATCCCTGTAGAAAGCTGGACCTCACTGAAAACCTGATTCTGCCTCTGAACTTAACAATTCTGGAAAAGGAAATAGGAAAAGCCATCCCACAGGAGCAGGGACAGTTCAGTTCTGTGGTGGGGAACATCCATGTTTGGAAAACTTATTCATATAAATAACTATTTTCTGTGTATAGCAGGATCTTGTCTTAAGACTGTTTAATTTTGGACTGTGATCCTGAATGACTGCATCCTAGTTTTCATTTTAATTTATGTCTGAAACCATTTTTGTTCAAGAGGCAGGGCGTTTGAGGGTGGATGGAAGTAAAGCAGTCCAGTTCTTGAAATAGCAGAAGCATTAGTTCTTTGTGTTCTTGGGCTCCAAGTGGACTTTAAATTAGGAAAAACAGTTCCCAAAGGCATGTTAAGTTTGAATTCCTGGTTGATAATCCAGATACACTCAGTGTCCAGAGCTGTGTTTCTAAATACCCTTGCCAAAAGGTGCTGAAATGTAGTTGTTTTTTTTTCTATTACATTGAAAATTTCCTGTACATGGCATGCTTATTGATATTTTTGTGAACATCGGATCTGTATGGAAAATGCTTTTCATGCCCCTGGAGAATTTTTGAGATGTCTTCAAGGGTTTGTTTTTATAATTTAAAAAATATTGTTTCCATTGCTATTTTTATACAAAACATCTTGTACCGTAAATTGATTTTGAAGTCTAAGCAAAAAGCAACTTGAAACCAAGATGCTAGCAACAAATTCTTTCTGAAGATATTGAAACTGGTCATTTCAACAATATTGGAATCTTTTCTAGAATAATGCTCTAGAAAGTTGTTGAAACCAGTTCTACAGTAGTTTCAGTGTTTCTGAATCAGTTTACTGCCCAAAAGAAAACAATTTTGTTAAAAACAATCTATCTTAACTTTTCTTGCTAACCTGGGTGTAGTGTATATGCCACAGCACAGAAAAGAGAAGAAAAACTGGAGTACGTACATTCTTTAAAACATGAGGCTGATTATACATTCTTGCATCAGAATACCTTGGCTTTCCACAGCATGATACCAAAGTATCTTGGAATGTCAAAATAAATGAAGGCAGAATTCCTTCATAGTTTTTTGACACTTCTAGTAGTGGTTTTGTGTATTCATGTATGCAAGCGGCAGGTGCAGTCCAAATAATGCCATGTGTTTCACTTTGTGTCCCCTCCCTAGTTCCTGCAGTGGCCCGCTTCCATTGACCTACCCATCTCACCCCTTGTCTCCCATCTACAACTTACTGCTTTTCCAAATGTGAACCAAGTCCTTTACTCTGCCACGGATTTCTTCCACAAAGTCCAAAAAGAAGTGCCTTTATCATTTAACAACAAAAAAGGAAGAATCTTGAACACACTCCATCCTTCTGCCCTCTGATTATTTCAGTGGTTCCTGTTTTCTGGATATCTCTTGCTTACATTCCTTCGTACAACCTATTAACTGGCAGGAACCTGCCAGTGAAAACTGCTTGGCCCGTTGCTAAATAGCTGGAGGCCCAGTCAAAAACTAGGGAGAGCAAGGAATGATTTTAATGGGCTTTGAGACAGTCATCACCAGGACTGTCACTGTTTTAGCACTGCTGAGGATCACTGATGAGGTGCTGAAGACTCCAGGCTCCATCCCTGATAAAGACCAGCACCATAAGATAGGAAGGAACAAGTAATCTTGCAAGCCTAGAACATGTGTCATGTAAAGATTTATCCTCTAAAAATCAAAACGTTTGGTGTGAAGTAAAAGCCTTACTTTTATTAAGCTTGTTACGTTTTAACTACGGCTTCAATTCAGTCAGATGGCTAACACGTTGAGACATATGTACTGAATTGTCTATATGTGGCGTTTTAGAGTCTGTTAGAGAAGTTACTTTTTAACTGAGCCCCCCTGTTCTGGCAAAATCAAGACCCAAAAATAGAAGAGTGTACTTCTGTGTTAACCTCTGGTATGGAGCCCATGGCACATTATGTGTTGGTTAGCCCCGGGGAGATGAACAGCCTGACACTGTCACCGCCTGAGGGAACCACCTTCTGAGTTAAGGGGCTGGCATATGTGCTGAGGTCTCAGGTTTAGGCCGTGATGACTGTCCTTTGGGGAAGGGACTTTATTTTGGTGTACTGTATAGTGCTGAACAATTGTACTAAGCATAATAATCCAGATGAGCATTTGACTCTGCAACCCTCTCATTTCACAGTCACTGAGTGTCCTTTGTTTTCTCATTTTAGCAACAATGCACTAATGGGTTTGACCTGGACCGTGCCTCTGGGCAGTGCTTAGGTAGGACTTCAATTAAATCAATACATTTAAACTGGGGTTCAGAAATTCTGACTTCATTGAGTTAACATTGTGCTGCTGTTAGTATGTTTTAGTTGAAAAGTTCTTGTTGTATGACAAATATGTGTGTTTCTGTATACATGTATACAAAAATATATATGTATATATACAAATATGTGTGTGTGTTTACATAGCAGAAGTATATACCGATCTTTGACATTGTTGAGATACTAATTGGCTGTCAGTACTTCTCAAATAGCTGTGATGCATTGAGATGAGTTTGGGAGCTCGGTCTAGTTGCCAGATGACAAGGGTTGTTTACCCTCCTCTTTCTCCTCCAGATTATTTACTATCTTTGTTGGCAGCCTCCACCTGGGGGCTCAGATAGAGTCTACCACTGCTCAGAGTTGAAACTCCAAGTAAATTGTTGAGGCAGCATAGGGAAACACGCACTTTGCCCTATAGCATTTTTTACCAATGGCGTTCAGTCTCCAGGGCAGCATCTTCTGCGTGCATTGAAGGCACTCAAACAGTAAGGGAAAAACTAGCAACAGATTGCTTGCCCTGTCATAGCAAACTACTGCTTCTGTGCTCCGAGAACCAAGCAAATGCTCAGTTTGGCTAAGCCATTTGTATCTTTCTAAATTTAATTCAACAATAATCTCAGTCAGAGCAAGAAAGAGGCCTGAACCACGTCCCCAGATCTGAACATCCCTAACTTTTGCTTGGGGGAGGGAGCTCGGGAGTTCCAAATCGGGATCCAAGTTTCACAGCTGGGCAAACCAAACCACCAGTGTTTGAAATCCTGATCTGCATGTTGCGGTTTGGACAGACCCTCTAGCAGGAACAGGCAGTAGCATGCTGTAGCCATGTGTAAATCAGTGTTTAAACCGAACATTTATAGAATAACAAAGCAGGCTTTCCCCTCTCCCTCTACCCTCTAACAGTGAAGTAAAACAAGTAGAACACAGGACATGTTGAATATATGGGATGTTTCCTGTTTTAGTATGATCTAACTTCAAAGTGAGGCTCCACAAGGAAGGATTAGCTTTTCCGTTCAAAGAGAGTGTCAAATTTTTTAACAAAGTCTTGAGAAAAACATGTTAACTATTTTTTGGATAGGTCCCATTAAGAAGCAATCACTCATTTAACTTTTGCAATTTCCTTCCAGATATTGATGAATGTCGGACTATTCCTGAGGCCTGCAGAGGAGATATGGTGTGTGTCAACCAGAATGGTGGCTATTTATGCGTACCCCGAACAAACCCAGTGTATCGGTCACCATATCTGAATCCTTATTCAAATATTTATCCACCGCCCCCAGCACCAGGCCCCGTTCCTAACTACCCTACTGTTACAAGACCTCTGATCTGTCGATTTGGTTACCAGTTGGATGAAAACAATCAGTGTGCTGGTAAGTAGTAGAAATCTTTATTCTATATTTTTGTTTATATTAAAGCTTGTCCAACATTGGAGAAAAAATTGTCCCGCAATTGTCCTTTAGTTATTGTATTACTCAAGCCCAGTCTTTTGAAGTTCAGCTACTTTTTTTAAAGGATGTGAGCTCTAAATTTCATATAGTCATTATTCAATGCAAGCTAAGATATGATTTAGTCCTATTATTTATTTATGAGATAAATAACCATCTGATGGCAGGTGATTTGTCAGTGCATCGAAGGCACGCCTTTTGTGCTTATGATTCTGTCCTTGAGAGAGAAGATAGGTGGCCCTCCATTTGAGGCGTTAGAGGGGGACTGAGGAAACCTTGATTCAGTTCTTGGTGGTATGTGACCTTGTTCAGATTTCTGGACCTCGGTCTTCCTGCTTTAAATGGTATAAATAAGAGTTGTTTCCTCCCATGCTTTGCGTACTTCACTTAGGCTGTGAGCCCTTTGGAGCACATATGTTGCTTATCTAGAGGGTAGTACACAACTGTTAGCACTGCCATTGCTTTAATGACTATAGACTTCAGCTGAGACCGGAACTCCCTTGTTCGAGGCACTGTGCAAACACACTGGGAAAGAATCGCTGCCCTAGCAGAGTGTTGACATTGTCTTAGCACCTTGATATTCCTCAGACTCCAATATAAAAACCAAATAACCCTATGAAAAATTTCTAGTGTTGGTAGTTTTTCTACTTTTGCATCTTTTGCTAGATTCTGATTCCGCTTAGTTCATTTTATACTGTGTTTAACTTGGATATAAGCTCTCCTGTGTTACTCAAATTTAAGGGAGATTTAGATTATATCCCTCTGGTTTGCTTGCTTTTGATACTGTCATGTTATGAAAGAATGGAGAGAAAAATTCTGAACTAAATTAAGGTAAATCCACTGGCCAAAATATTTATTTTGATGCCAAACTTGGAATCAAGAGATCAGGATCAAACTGATCATTGGCAGCTGCTCAGGGTAAATGCTGGAGATGCAACCCTCAAGTCTACCACAAAGTTAATCTATAACCAGAACTTATTTCTGTGTCCCAGTTGTCCTAATGGTAAAGTGAGTTTTTTATCTGTTACTGTATGTAGCTACTTGTATGAAGGTTTTTAACAGAATCTTTTTTGAAATAGGACTGGTCTTTGACAAGATAAAAAGCCCAAACTACAGAAGATATGAGCTTTCAATACAGAATTTTTGCCTGTCTGTAGACTAAGGAACTGCATTTAACTCAGAACATTTCTTTTTTGAATGCTGCTGCAAAACAACACAAGAGCTAAAACTGACTTTGTCTTTTGGGCCGATTCTGCCCTATTGTCTGAAACTTCTGGCAGGACTTGGTTTCAGATGATGTACTTTGTTTGCTTCCCCAGTGAGGAGACCATGATGCTTCACGGGAGCTGTGAGAGTCTAGATTTAAATTCAGCTACTTTGGGGCACATTTTTCTGTATTTGAATCATTGCCATCATTATGTTCCAAGGTGGGAAAAACGTATTTTCTAACCAGCGTTAGTAGTAATACCTACTGGAAAATTGTAGGCTTCCAGGAGTGTTTTCATTTTGCTAACTTTGATGTAGATGAATCAAGAAATGGGGCAATTAGTGGAAAAGAAGTGCTGAAATCAAAGGGGAAATGAAAAGCCCTGTATTTTACTCTCTCTGGTCTGCTGCAAGCAAACCATCCTAATCAAAACAGGCGGATTTTGGAAACCTTTACAGTGGACCTTCCAGCCTGCAAAGGGCATGTATGTTCCTATCCATGCCGGCAGAAATGTGAGGGCTCATGCTTTCTTCAGTCAGGGCTGTTCACTTCTGTCACTTTGACTTTCAGGTAAAGGAATTGAACTGTGAGGGGAAGTTTGGTGAATAGAGACATTAACAAGAATAGACAGGAAAGGACCGACTGCCATTTGAGTACCACAGTTAGCTGGAAGCAGTTTTTGAAAGTCTACATCAGGTTTGAATTTGGGCAGATGATGGATCATATTTGTGTTAGAGGAAGAAAAACAAAGCTTAAAGAAAACAAGACCTGTCAGAGCGAAGGGGTCTCTGCTGGAGTTAGTTTTCATTTTTCATTTAGTGAAATCCCCTGGAGACATTCACTGTCTCGATGCAGTATTATTTTTGTATCTGTGTGCCCTAGGATGGAAAGTGTGAGCACCAAGGGAAGTGCTATGAGTACATGTCTCACTGCAGTGGTGGTAGGAAGGACTGGTCCCCTGTTTCCAGGGCTTCTGGTGCAGTTAACAGGTGTGATGTGCAGCCTTGTGCTTGAAGGCCTTGGAAATGAGGCACCAGGGAACCTTGACAGGGTCCTCAGAAACCACCAAAATTTCACTCAGGTCATTCCAGAAATTCTGAGTTGCATAAGTCATAGTTCCGTCTTCTTGTAAGTTAATTATATGCATTGCATCATGTTAATAGTATGTCAGTTGCTCTGTGCTTCCCTGCTTATCAGCATTCAGCATGCTCTTAGCATACGAAGCCCTTTAAGGGTTAATTCTGTGGTGGAATGGTTGAAAAGAGTAAACTGGAAGCTATTTTGCCCAGTAGCTGAGCCACTATATAACTTACAGGTTTGTTATGTTGGTGTTCTGGCACCGCCTTCCAGCACCTTCTTTCCAAATAAAATTAGTCACAGGTATTTCCGTTAGAGATGATGAGACTTTTTGCTATTGACTTCAGGGGAACCGGAGCTATTCTAATGCCAATGTTTCTGAGAAATCTCCAATTTTTAACAGAGTACACATTTTTGTCTGGTCAGATATGGGGTTACGGGTCTGGGCCACATTTTCTATAGCTAGGCCAACAGAAATCTTTATTTTCTCTTTGAATTCCAGTCAAAACAGCTTGTTAAACACAGGAACCATCCCTGGGAGATTTGCAGCCTCAGCTTTGAAGCGCTGAGCTTGTTTAAGGGACTTCCAAAGTGAAACAGGATAAAAATTTGATCTGAAAGCTGTATGAGACTTAACAAGCTCTTTTTTTTTTTTCATCCTCCCTTTTGCTAGAGCTGACAGAAGCGTAGGAAGGCTGTGAGAGGGTCGCTCTGTCTTGGCCTGGCATCTGGCCTGCCTGCCAAGGCTCCACGTTCCCTGGCTCTCACAGGAATGTGCACTCTCAGTGCTTCAAATAACATTCCCCCTCGTGGGGGCTGATATATTCCAATGCAGCAAAAAATTCTTCTCCCTTTCAAGCCTTTCTGGCCTCATCCTTTCTGACCTGGAGGGTCATAGACAGGGGTTAGGTGTCCACACTCCTTCCCCATCCTGTTCACCACCCAGTCTTAACAAGACTCTTTTATCTCCAGATCTCGTCCTTTGTGAAAACAAAACCTTTCCTGGCACAAGTGCCTCTCAACGACATCTGTCAGTGACCACTTGCCCACTCCAGTGTCCTCTGCATGGTGCAGAAGTAGTTGTAGCCATTTGTGGCAACAGGCAGAGAAATATTTTAATGATAATTACTTTTTAAATCTTCTGTGGGTTTGATTCCTGATACATTGTATTTTTAGCCCTGGAGTCGCTGAATGCTTTATATCTTGTATGTATAAATGTAGTGTGTTTTCAACAGCATGAAATCTGTGTAAACTCATTCCAAAGCAGGTTGGGAATGATTCATAACCACAATTAATGCTGGAATAAAAGACCACATACAGGAAAAAGCAAAGAAATCTAGCGCAAGAGCACTGCTTGAACTGTTTGTCTTCTAATGCTACTTCTCTATAAATACAGAATGGTTAGTCATAATAATGACTTTTTGTTCAAGGAACTTGGTCTAGTAACTGTTGGCAAGATTAAGTTGGAGCGAGGGCCCATGTTTTTGCATTATACATTCATAAGCTGAGAGCTCTTTCCAATTTCCCTTCACTCCACCTTGCTGTTTCCTGATTTACAATGATCTTTAAAACATGCCTCAAACACAGATCCTTCTGGGCATTGTGGAAAGAACTGTAATGGGTGGGCTCTTATTTTTGCTTTCTTGCCCATTAATGCACATGCACTATGTGAGGAGGTAACGGGGGCAGGGAGGCATCTAAGAGGGTTGAATGGAGGGATCAGAGAAAGCAGACCGCAAAGACAGAGAAGTAGATATTAGGAAAGGTATGAGGATAAGGCAAGATGAGTATGACCTAGAGACAGAAAGAAGGGAGGACGCCAGAGGTGTTAATAAATGTGGTGGGTTGACCCTGGCTGGATGCCAGGTGCCCACCAAAGCTGCTCTATCACTCCCCTCCTCAGCTGGACAGGGGAGAGAAAATACAACAAAAGGCTCATGGGTCAAGATAAGGACAGGGAGACATCACTCAGCAATTACCGTCATGGGCAAAACAGACTCGACCTGGGGAAAGTAGTTTAATTTATTACCAATTAAATCAGAGTAGGATAATGAGAAATAAAACCAAATCTTAAAAACGCCTTCCCCCCATCCCTCCCTTCTTCCCGGGCTCAACTTCACTCTCAATTTCTCTGCCTCCTCCCCTCCAGCAGCACAGGGGGACGGGGAATGGGACTTGCAGTCAGTTCATCACATGTTCTTTGTGCTGCTCCTTCCTCCTCACACTCGTCCCCTGCTCCAGCGTGGGGTCCCTCCCACAGGAGACAGTTCTCCACGAACTTCTCCAACGTGGGTCCTTCCCACGGGCTGCAGTTCTTCACTAACTGCTCCAGCGTGGGTCCCTTCCAGGGGGTGCAGTCCTTCAGGAACTGACCGCTCCAGCCTGGGTCCCTTCCACGGGGTCACAAGTCCTGCCAGCAAACCTGCTCCAACGTGGGCTCCTCTCTCCACGGGTCCACAGGTCCTGCAAGAAGCCTCGTCCAGCACAGGCTTCCCACGGGGTCACAGCCACCTTGAGGCATCCATCTGCTCCGGCATGGGGTCCTCCATGGGCTGCAGGTGGATATCTGCTCCACCATGGACCTCCATGTGCTGCAGGGGCACAGCCTGCCTCACCGTGGGCTTCACCAGGGGCTGCAGGGGAATCTCTGCTCCGGCACCCGGAGCACCTCCTCCCCTCCTTCTTCACTGACCTTGGTGTCTGCAGAGTTGTTTCACATATTCTCACTCCTCATTCCAGCTACTGTTCTGGCAGGTTTTTTTCGCCCTTATTAAATATGTTGTCACAGAGGCACTACCACCATCGCCGATTGGCTCGGCCTTGGCCAGCGGCGGGTCCATCTTGGAGCCGGCTGGTATTGGTTCTATCGGACACGGGTGAAGCTTCTAGCAGCTTTGCACAGAAACCACCCATGTAGCCCCCCCACCCCACTCCAACCTTGCCATGCAAACCCAATACAATAAAGAAAAAAACCATCATCTTTATTTTTAAAACAAAAGCTAAAAGGAAGAAGCACGAAAACAGAGGGAAATGGAAAGATGCTCTTTCCAAGAGCAAAGAGAGAATTCTTCTTCAAGGCCTCATCTGTGGAGTAGTTATTACTTCACCTTTCCTCATTTCTCAAAGACTGCCAGGACCTCCTTCATTCCCCACCTACAGGTCCCCAGGCCTACATTCGTGGAGTGAAACTCCTTCCTTCAAAACATTACCTTTGCACAGATGGGTTTTAGATCATTATCATTTATATTGCAGGCATACCTAAAACCCACATCCAAGCCTGCAATCCTACTGACCTGCCCTGTGTGCAACCTCATTAAGAACAGCCTATACCTAGATGAGTTTTCAAGCAAAATAAAAGAACCAGATGTGTGTGTTTGGGGAGAGGGGAGGGAAATGAAGATACAGGGAACTGAGAGGAGGTGTCCGGGTCTTGCGGCAGGCCCATGGCTGTGCTGGGCATAGAGCTCAGAATTCCTTATCCAATGGCTTAGCCACTAAGTCAGGCTACCTCCTAATAGTGACTTTTCTACAGTGAACTCTTTGGGCATATAGAAACAGGAGGAAGAAAAGGAGGGGAATGCAGCAAGGAGATTATGCCCTGGAAGGGGTTGTGTAAAGGAAAACCAAATGGAATCCACTCCTGCCATTGCCTTTTTTAACCCTATATGGTTCAGCTCTGTGTCTTTCCCTTTTCCTCTTGATCTGTGAGACAATCTCCTTTGCTATTCCGGAGGGACAGTTCCTGGAGGCTATGCATGGTCCCTGTTAGGGCAGCACTGCCATCATGTCCAAATTAACCAAAAATAAAAAGAAAGATTGCATGAAAACAGGTTCTGCAAGAGGTTGAGAGCAGCCTCCCAAAAAGATGTGTAATTGATGACAACTTCTGATTAAATTAAGGGCCATGATGTGTAGCATTTATTCATAAGATGGTTTTCCTGTCGGGTTTTGTATGCAGAAATATAACTTTGGACCTCATGCTGCCATAGCAACAGAAAAGTTGCCTCTGAAGCATCTGAAGAAGAAGGTATAGTTGGTGGCTAAGGCTTTTGTTGGAGGATTTTACATTCAGTTCCTGACTTTGCCATTGACAAATGTGCTAGGTATTTTGGGGCTTCAGGTCATTCTGTGTAAATGGAAATAATAATTCATTTTCAGGATTGTACCAAGGATAATTTCACAAGTAGATGATGGGTGCTGAGATAACTCCCTGACAAGTTATCACGTAAAAATACGTAAACAGGACAAAAAAGGCCCAAACAAAAAAGTTTAATAATCTTACAACAGTGAAGTTCAAAGTGAGACTTGTGGATCTTACTTACTTCCCTAGTGCACTAAACTGGTTGGAAATCACTGGACACTTTTGTCTATGTTTCTTCATAGATCAGAGGAGAAGGGAAGTCCCAGAACTTCATCAGTATCTCCCATTCACTTCAGGAACACCTGCGCTACAAAAGCTTTCAGTGGTTATTTGATCCTGTTGTTTTTCAGTCACCATCTACTGATGCTGTGTTCATTTCATGTTTTAGCACAATTCAAGACGGTTGACCCTTGATTAACTAATGTGGTGAGACTAGACATACTTAATATACCCCTGTCCATTGAATAAACCCACATTGTACAGCTCCAGGCAAACATAACTATAATTCTTCTGGGTCCAGCCTCAGCGCTTCTGATCTGATGGCCTGATTTATTCACAACCCCAACAATCTTCATAAAGGTAATCACAAGCTGACCATAAAATATTCATGGGTAAAAAGGTACATCTGAAAATACTCAGAGCTCCTTCCTCCCTCAGGAAACCGTTGCACCAGCACGGAGGATGGGCCAGGGCTGAGGAAAGGCAAGATTCAGCTAGTCCCTACAGCAGGGTCCATCAGTAGGGTCATTCCTACAGAAATTTGATCACTAATACATGTATCCTCCCCCAGAAGAATTTACCAAGGACAATAAGGGTGGAAATGCTACTTTTCACTGAAGTGAATCCATTTGTGGCGGAGGGGTTGGCTTGATAGAAAAGGTTGCTGTATGTATCTGTCTGCAGCAGAGTAAACTGAGCCTTCTGTGGCTTGGATTATTCCTTCTTTCATTCCTCGCTAAGTGCAGTGTGGGAGGAGTACGGTCTGATGGTTATAGCACAGGCAAGTGCTTCATTTATTTGTGAATCTTCTACTACTCACAAAGAAATTAGTAAAATTGAACCAAGAAATACAACATACAAGCCAAGAAGGCTGGCACGTTATTAAGAAAACTGGCATCTCTGTGTACTGGAATGAAAAATAGCAGGCTCCTGAGTATGGCAAAGTGTAACAGTAAGTGCAAGTCCATCATTCTGCATGTCAGTGCCTTTCAAACATCACTGACCAACTGTATTAATGTGCGATGATGTGAGAAGGGAAAATAAAATAAACACAACTACAGCATAGCCACAACTGAACTTGACTGAACTACAGTCTTACTGGGTAGATAGCTGGATAAGTCAACTGGAGACCAAAAACTCTTCTTAGACCTGTGATTATGGTCCCCATTGACTTTGGTGAAGATTTTAGGATCTTAGAACAGAAGTTCTTGCAGTGAATTTATTAGGTTTAGGTTAATCTGTCTTGAGCCTAAGCCACTGACCATAAGTGGGTTATGGTCAGGGAGTTTGGTACAACATTTTCCTCCTGACAGACTCCTCATACGATGATAAGGATTTCTTAGGCATTGCGGAGGAAGAATAGACAGCTGGTCAGAAGATCACCTTATGATTAAAAACTGTGGCAGCCAGGAGTGTTTGAATTTGCTTTCAACTTTACCTTGAAATAAACCGATTCTATCTGTGGAAGTGTCATCACTTGCTTATTAGGGGTGATTAAAAGTTTTCTGGTCTTCTGTACTGAGGCTGGGAGCCAGGAGGGAAGCACAGTGGCATACAGAGGGGGACAGCTGAATGAAAATGTGTCACGTTACAAAATACAGCTGGTTTGTATGCAGAGAAGGGGCAAAAGCATAGAAGGGACAATGTCCATGTCTTGTTAGATGTGCAGACACCAGTCCAGGCACAGGAAGGTTGAAATCTCTGTAGGCTGTGAACTCTCTGTCTTGTGATGTGTTTCAGTTTTCCCTCTTCCTTGGAGTTGTATGATACTTTGGTATATGAAGTGGCAAGAACTCAGGACTCCCATCTCCCTTGCACTTTGGAGACTGCAGGGGGAAAGGGTATGCGGGGGAAAGAGATTTAACTGATACACTGGGTTTTGGTTGGTTTAATGGCCTCGGTTGAGCTCTGAATTTGGCATTATTGGTCACTGGGCTCTGAGCCAGATAATACATAGAATTCAGTCGTCACCAAGAGCTAACTGGCAGGAGGTTGTATCTGACTGACTTCAGAGAAGCAGCAATGGTACCCAGCCTGCCATATCCTCAGGCATGTGCTGGCCAGGGCAGGGCTCTCACCCCTGCTGTTAACCTCTGAATGATTCCTTAGACTCACTGCTAACAGCAGTTTGATATGCAGGGCATTGTGGCTGCCTTGCCTTTATTATGTCTTACTTCCAGGGATTTCAGCTGTGCCAGATCAGTTAAAGCCGCTATGTACCGATTAGCTCTGTCTAATCGGAGCAGATTTCATGAGCTTTCCTTTGTGGGATAGCTGTCATGAAAGACAGTCCTGCCAATGAGACAATTACATGGCTTAAAAGAAAATTAAGTCACTTAATGGTGCTGGAAGATTGACAGACTTCATGCGTACCCTTCCCCAATCTACTGGCTCTGTGGCTTGTTCTTCTCTCACTTTCCTATGGGTGTCTGTTTCGGCTGTGGATGACAGTCCATGCCTAGCTTTTTGCTGGGACCCTCAGGGACTTTGGTTGCATGAGTGACAGACACCTTCTTTACCTCCCTGTGGCATAATGTGCAGAGTTCAGTACCTGACAGAGTGTCTGGAAGGCTTATTTATTTTCAGTGCCCTTAATAGCACCAGCACTCTGCTCAGGCCTACGTTAATCTTTGCTTGTGTTTGCAGCACCCACAGTGCCTAGAGGTGGCAGTGTTCTCAATGACTTGAAAGTCACCATTTTTCTTGGCCTCTCCCTTATATTTTTTGGGTCAGCTTTGTTTCTTTTCACTTGGTTCCAGCCTGAAATTGGCCATGGTTATATGACACAGTCAAGATGTTAAGCCAAAATATATAGAAAATATTAATTGGCTCCTTTACCAATATAAATCTGCCAGATGGACCATATGTTTTGCCAGAATCTATAGGCAGAGGTAATGGGCTGGCATTGCTCTTTTGTCTTGTCTGTAGGACACCGGACCCATGACAGAGCTGCCATGCAGAAATATAAGAGCTGTCTGATGGTGTGCGGAGTTTAACATGCTCTGACCCCTTCATCTGCCAGTTGACTGGCTTCCCATTTTAGTACTTCAATGAGATGAGAGAATTTTTCAAAGCAAATAAAACTACCAGAAGATGAATGGGAGTTACACATTTCGAGCCCAGTGCAGGGGAGTACTTTCACTGTTCTGCCTCTTGGCTGGGACGTGCTGCTCATTGGGGACGACAAGATGCACTGAAGTCCGTCTTCAGTTTTAGCACCAGCAAAACCCTCTCTGTTTTTAGTTCTTTTCAACCATAGCTCATGGTTGCAGGTGCCCTGTGGTATAAGGCTACGCTGCAGTGTGAGGAGAAGGATGGTCCTGGTAAGAGGGCAACAGGACAGCTGAAACGAAGGCCTAGGTCTCCAAAGCTTGGTTAGGTCCCTTGCTCTCACTGACCTTCATCCTCAGTGGAAGCTCAGCATGTTGATCTGGCCTGCAGTCTTTGCCACAAGCTGCCAGTGTGACCTCAGACATCTTTGCTCAATATTGTTTTCAGAATTGACTACTTATCTGAGGAACTGCGATATCTGAGCAACCAGCTGGAAAACCTTGAAGGGTCTAGGTTTTCAGGCAGAGGCATTCAGCACTTTCTGAAAGTCAGGGTGTGTATGGTGTCTTCATTTGGGCACCTGCAAGTGTGTATATACAAACTCATAAGTCCTTCTGGCAAATTTCCTTAGCTTTTCTATGGCTCAGCTCTACATCAATAATATGCCACTACAATGAGGATAAATCTATTTGTGTTCATGAGGTATTCAGACACTGAAAATACAAGAGGTGCTTCAGCTAAACAGGGAGGACCTAGGAGGAAAGGGAGAGGAGTGCATCATAAACTTGCAGGGTCTGAATAAATCTAGGATCTACTGCTTGGTCTGACAGTAACTGTGTTGTTTGGTTTGGGGGTTTTTTTGTTTTGTTTTTCCACAAAAAGAAATAATTTTGATGTCTGCTTTGTTCTAATATTTTGACCTTGTTTCCATTTTCTATTTTTTTTTGTGAAGTAAAATTCCTGTTTTCCAGCCAGCCCTCTGAGTAAATGAAGCATTAGCTGGTGAGCCGGTAAATTGCTGGTTGGATCAAAGGCATTAACTGATTTTGTGGTACAAGCCCAACATATCTATAGGTGACGCTGAATGGTAAGATTGTACAAATAGTAATACGCAGAAGTCTAGAAAAGCTACAGTTGTGGTCAGGAAAGTAAGGGACTAGAAACCCAGCAGTTGATGAAAAGATAACCTAACACATGGCTCTCTGATGGAAGATGAACAGTAGAAGGCAGTGATGTCAAGAGCAGTGTAGCATGGGGCAGATTCTGGCAGGGGTACTGAGATTTCTCATCCCAGAACAGAGAGGGAATAGTCCTTCGATATGCTCTGTTCTGCTGAGAACAGATCCAACCTACTGACATTAAGTGTAAGAACTTTACTACCAGATATATGTAGATAAGTTTATGGAAATCTCAGTATAGAGCAACAGTAAATTGGGGGCATTATTGAGGCTGACTGGTTAAAGGAGTTAAGTATTTTGTAAAGATTAGGGTAAGATGACAGCAATTGGAACTGTGAATGTCAGAGAAGCAGATGTGTATGGTGGGTGTTACAAAAGTACGATTATTCCTCAATAGGGTATAATTTGCTGAAATGAAGGAAAATTACTTTTAGACTGAACATAGTAAAGCCCTTTATGACAGTGCAGTGTATCAGGTCATACAAGAATACACTAGGTATGTTGTAGTGGAGGAATAGTACAAAAAGTATCAGCAGAAGCATTTAAAAACTGCCTGGAACAATTGTTAGCAAGAAAGAGTCTTGCACAAGTTGGGGGTGGGATAGATGTTATCAGGTATCTTTAAGTTGCTGTACTTTTGAGTCCTTTGGTGTATTTCCAGCTTCCAGCATGCACAGAGGCAAAAAAGAAAACTGTTTTCTTTATCTAATGCTGCAGAGAAAAGTTCATAGCATGGGTAAGAGCCTCCACTCGTTAAATAACAGTTACTGTGCCTACAGTGGAGCAATGCAAAGCTGAGATAGCTTAAATGGGTAGCCTGACATCCCCTTTCTGAAGGAGGAATCTTGGAGCAGTGCAGCGTCAGTTTGCCAGACTGCCACTCCTTACTCCTGGAGCAGGAACTGGGCCAGGGAGAGCAGATGGGGTCCGAAAGCTATAGCATGCTGCTAATTTCCTGCTATCACAACCCCTACGGGGAATCCCAAACCAGGCATCGGCTGGAGCAGCCTTGGCTTGTGCTCATGTATTTCAAAGGCAGACTGCAGCAATATATACAACACTTGTTGCCAGCAAATCACTAAGCACTGCATCTGGAGCTTTAATTCAGAAGCATATTGAAATTATTTTAATTAAAAACAGGGCTGACTTTGTGATGGAATAGCCCAGAACTCTGTATTGACAGCTATCAGTTGGTTTCAGGTAGTCTTCCCAAAAGACTGTAGCATGCCAGCTTTAGGAAGGAGGTGTTCTTCCCCATTAAATCAGTGCTACTTAAAGATACGGTTTTGTGACACTGGTATTACGCTATTCAGGTAGTACAATGCATTTTGGGACAAATCAGTGATTTTTTTTTTTTTTGGCTTGCAACATGACAGTTTGGTTCTTTGACATTTTCAAGAGGTTTAACTAGTCATAGATGAAAAGTGGCATAAGAAAATAAGAATTTCTTTACAGAGTTACACGTAAGACTTCCAACACTGCCTATGATTTTAACTGAAAAAAAAGTGAAAATTTTATCTCCATATTCCCCAGGAGATTTTGAAAACCTGAGTGTAGATTTAAGCCCAGAGAACTATGGCATAGATGTGTCCTACATGGACTGGAGAATACCTCTAAATGTAATTAGCAGCTGACAATTTGCAGTTTATCCATTAATGGCCCAGCAGGTCATGTGTGTTCTGAAGCTGATAAGGGATGTATATTGTCATAAGATACAAAATACCACCACACTCTGCTCCACCAAAATTTCAAGCTGACATCTAGAAGCTTGGGACATGAAACCATTTCAGAAAGATACGGTCCTTCATGGTTCATTCCCTCTGACCTGGGGAGGAACGTGAAACACTGAATTAAGCACTGTCTGCAGTATTTGATTGGAGATGATTAGAAAGACTACAAATGGTAAATGCTAAGCATGCTAAGGATTTGCTAGGCATGCTTCTGTGCTGGAGATTGTGCCTTCTAAAATGTGCCTGCTCTCTTGCATGACTGAGTATGACCAGAGATATTGTAGTAATAAGGGGCTAATAAAGGAAAGTA
Source organism: Gavia stellata (assembly GCF_030936135.1). NCBI lineage: Eukaryota > Metazoa > Chordata > Aves > Gaviiformes > Gaviidae > Gavia > Gavia stellata. The sequence goes on from NC_082600.1 coordinate 19,142,692, forward strand.
CTATGATAAAGTAAAAAAATGTAATTTAGCTTTTCACTAGAGCAGGCCCACATGATGGAAAATTCACTCGGATGTGCCTTCTGGAGAGTAAGAGCAGGAGTTTGCTCCCAGAACAACCACAGTCATTAAATATTCCTGCTTTTTTGTTTATTTGTTTACTGCTTTTGTTTTTTGGGTTTTTTTGATTACCTAAACAGAACGTGTTTTTTTCGGGCCAGGCTACCTGGAATTGAACCATTTGGCTTGGGAATGCTCAATGTGAACATGTGTCTTTCTCAGCTTTCATGGGTACTGTGAGAGCTGGTGGGACTGCCTGTGACGGTGGTAATATGACTGGCCACGTGTTCAGCCTTTAGTGCTAGTCAGTGATTTCTGAATTCTGGTGCAAAGAAGGTAGACTTACCTTGAAGCTTTGGGCACAAAAATGTGCAGTTCTATTTGTGTGAGTAGGGCATTCCTGGTTCCAGCTGTGTTTGTACAGCATCCAATGAAACAGTTCTTCCACCTCAACCATTTCTAGTAAATTGAGCAGAGATTCACAAAATATTGCCACTGTGATGAACCGCACTGATAACAAGGTTTACAACTCATCTGTATATACAAGCATTCTAAGTATTTTCTCTTAGCTACCTCCAGGAGAGAGTTCAGTGTGCCGTGGATTCCTGTTGCCTTCACAGGCACCCAGTTCTCCCAACCATACTGGCTCCCTGGTATAAGATGGTGAAGGCTTGGACCAGATGACTTCTAGAGATCACTTCCAACATGCCTTGTGCAACGGTTCTGAGACTGCAGTGTCTGAAGTGCAGGAGCCTGTGTCTGATACTGGTTCTAGCCTTTAATTTATCTAAGACTCCCATAAAATGAGAGTCACATAGACTTTGAGTTTTAGCATTGATTTTAAAGTGCTGTAAGATCTTTGGATGGAAGCTGATATAGTGAAGTAGAAGCAATGATCAGAAGTGAAGGATTTTGTTCTCAGCTTTTCTGTAAAGTGAATCTTGAGTTTCACAGATTCCAAATTCGGTCAAGGCTCTCCAGATCAAAACATCTGTTCTATGGCAGGATCAGTACAGGGGAAGAAGACCTGCCCTTATCTTGATTGATTTATTGATTGACAGGTGGGGGCCAGGACTCCTGCAAGTGTTAGGTAACTTTTATTAGACATTTTCTTTGCTGCAGTTTCAGCCTCACATCTTGTCCTGCCCAGGAGTTTCACAACCATCCAGAACCTGCTGTGGTCCTGCTCAAAACTGGCAGTTCTTGAGGCTAAACAGAGCTCAAGTCTCTACCTCTAAAGGCTCAGCACATCTGCTTCAAGGGCTTGCTATCTCAGGATTTGACAAATCTTGGAAGTTTCTGTCTTAATGTATGCATTAAAGGTAACTAAATGGGTTTTAAAACAAAGAGAGAGAGAAAGGGAAAGAGCCCTTTGAGATGAAACACCTCTTTTTCGAGTCAGCCATGAACTGAGAGTAAGGAGAGCAGAAGAATTGCCAGTAGACATCCACATCACAAACTAATTGGAACAAAGTAAACGTCCCATATCCACACAGTTTTCATTTATCCAGGAAGGTTTTTTGGCTGCAATTTTTGGAACATTGCAAGCAAATGTGGCTCAATCATTATAAAACAGTGAATGCCAAATCTGAGTTAAAGCCAGTTATTTGAGCAGGGATTATAGGCATTTTCCAATGATCACCACCACAGAAATAAATAAATAGATGGCTTGCTATGTATACACTCAAAGGGGAATATTGCCCAACATGCATAGCTCTTTGCTATTAACAGTAATGAGGACACAGCTGTCTGAGCCTGGAAGCCAGTATTTGCAGAGGATAATTCTCAAAGATTTTTCTTCTCCACTGGCTTTTGTCCACTACCCATTCTTTGCTTACAAAAGAGCCCAAAAGGCCCTAACATCTATACAAGAATTGCCTTGGCTTTGTGGCGCTTTTGAGATTGTTATAAAGCATGCTGACACATGGACAGATTCGAAACTCAGATGAAATATGAAAAATTATTTTCTCCCCTGATAAGCTCCCCAATACCCTTAGTGCCAAGCGTAACACTCTCTTCGTAGTCAATCACGACAGCTCCTAGAGCAGCTGGCAAGGGTTGCTGCCACGGACAGAGATCTGAAGCTCTCCCTTCCTAAGAAGGACTTCTAACTCCCACCGCCTGCAGAGCTTGTGGCTGCGCTGGGGTAGACAAGTGATGTCAGTGTTGAGTCATGTATAACTGCTCAGCTCTACAGAGCCTCTAAAGCAAATATAAAACTGCCCCACTGTCCAGACACAAGTTCTGCAAGCACTGTTGGTGCAGCCAGGCTCTTTTCACTGGTTTTATCAGCTAGGTTCAGGGAATAAGGTCTTAGATTCCTGGAGGAAGACAAAGCACTGTAGTCTCTATTGCCTGTGTTCGACTCACACAGTTCAAGTGACATGAGGCAATCTACAAGCCATGCTACCTCCAGCTGGAGCCTCCTTGCATGCTCAAGACAAGCAGCTTTGAATCCTGTCCATTCCCGAATGAGATGCTGGTGATGATTGCTGAAGATTTGTGAGAGATTAGTTAGTGATGAATCTCACATTACCATTCCAGTTCTGCATAATGGAGATACATGCACGGGGTCCTCTTTTTTCATGTATATTAAAGATTTCAGGGTATCCTGTGAGAGTGACTAGAGCATCCATACTGAATTCTCTCTAAGGATATGTACATATTGCACACCTAGAATCTCTCTTGTATTTTCACGTCTCCAATACTTCACTTCCACAGTTGTTTGCATGACATGCTTGAGCAATGGTTAAAGCTTTTGTCATGTTGCACGTCCAAAGTGTCTGCATTTTAATGGAAGAAGCAGCCCTTCCAATAAAAGTTTCTGTTATATCCTGCAGGTGGATATTTGCATCCCTTTGTTTTCATTGTGGCTTTAAATTCTGGATCCATTTGGATCAACTTCTTCTGCCGTATTAAAAGTAGGGCTGTTCTCCTCTTTACTAGTTACTGTGGTCTATTCAGTCTCAGACCTCTCTAGCCTGCCAAAACACTTGGAAAAGGAGCTCTTAATGACTCAGTTAAAATGTACGGTCAAGAAGTTCACTTATTAGAGGAAATGTAAACTGACCACCAATTGGCTAAAACAGCTGGCTGGACTATTTGTGCTAGTGATTTCTCAAAGCTCCCCAGGGAGCGAAAGTGAGAATAGCAGTTCTCTTCTTTCAGTTCTCTCATGCACTGTACCCTAACAGAAAAGTCTTTGAAAGAATTTGTTGGAGGAGAAGCCAATAGGATTTCACAGACATGTTTAAAAGCTTTATAAATAGTGCTTTAAACGCCTATATTTTTAATATATTCCTTCTTACAGAGTCTTTTTAAACTATCTCATGGAATTGCAGAGAAAATATACAATTCAGCCAGGGAAAATTAACTTTTTCAGTGTTAATGGTTCTACTCCTCTTCTGTGAAATTTTGTAAGCCTTCTCTAGAGGTTCTTGCATGAGACTATTTCATATCATGCAGCAAAGGAAGGACTGTAAGGACCTTTTGCTAGAAGTATGTTTTAATTCCTTAGCATGCACTTCCTGGCTCTGACTGCACATCTTTTTCGTTTCCATTGCAATAGAAAGTGTCACTTACATAACCTCCTAGCATCTGGGAGTATTCTCAGTAAGTGCTCACTGGCTCCTCTCACCACCCTACCAGCAGATCTCAGTGTAACATATGATCAGACAAAATAGGTAATTTTAAGAAATGGGTAGTACAGCAGTAACACTCCATTTATTCAGCTGAAAGATATGTTTCCTGCTGATGAAGAGGAAACCATGTTGAGCAGCAACTGTTTGGTACCTCTTAATTCAGCAGGTTCAGTGTCATCAGTGGGATGCTAACACATCTCTACCCCACTCCAGTAGGGTACTTGGGTCGCTTTTGTTCTGCTGTACCACAGCTACTTGGAATAGAGTAAATGCAGTGGTGAAATAACTGAGATTCCCAATCACATGCACTAACCATGGATTTCATAAGTTGTGTAGAACCTGCAACAGGAAATCATGAATCCAGAGTACAGTTATGCTCCGGTCCATGTAGCTGCCATGTTTAAGCAAAGCCATTAATTGAAATCAGTAGTTGGTCTCATTTCTGATCCCAGAATTAACATGCAGACTGTGCATTTGTGCAAAAGCTCTCATGGGACACTGGGAATAGTCCACACAACCGGGTGTGATCTTGTACCAACAGCGAGCCCAGGGAATTGGTGGGAGTGAGGAGCTGTGGTCATGCAGGTGATGTCAAGTGTATGTACCATGCACAGGTCTGTCCTGAGCAGAAGGGGAAAAGGCTGCTTCCCCTTTTGTCCCCTTGCTATGCACTTATCTGCGTGGCTGTCCTATAAATCTCAATCACAAAAGCAGGACTAGAACTGTGCTCGGAGAGCAAAGTCCTTTCACAGTTTAGCTGTTGTTTATCATCTTTGAGTAATGTTAAAAGTGTGCTAGCTAAGGAAAGGCTCAGTTAGCTGGCAGGAGATCTAGAACCTGTGACACATGTTGAGCAATTTTCATTCCAGGCAGAAGGAGCAGCATTACAGATTCATGCCTCACACCATTTAGTATCCACTTCCAGGCTGACCATCTATGTGAAAAAACATTTTAATCCTTGTTTAGCAATCAACCAATAACATAATGCATATGGGATGCAGATAGAAAATGAATTCAGCAATCAACGGCCGGTCCTCAGACACTGAAATATGCAATTAAACAGGTGTTTAGGGAGTTGATCTTGGATTGTGCCCAAGCTCAGCAGGGTCAGTCGTCCTTGGAAAAAAACACTGACCCCACACAGCAGCAGTTTGAATTTGGCTTCAGTCTGCACTTTAGGAATGTGGCACTGTTATTTCTCCCCTTTTCTTATCAAATGTAATTATCTTGAGAAAAAAAAGTTTTGAGAAAACATGTGAGTTCACTGAGTAAAAATCTACTACTGAGGAAATTATTTCTCAGTGTCCAAATAAGGACTGGGGGAGAAGTTTGGGGAAAGTGTTCTGTTCCAAGTAATCTTGGAACTGATACCCATGTTACTGAGCTCGGATGTTTAGTCCTGGCCTGCAATTATTCCTATTAAAAAATAGACATCCAATCTTTGTATTATTTTAAAATGGAGCCCTGAGGGTTATAAATGACTAAACGAGCTTCAGTGTTTGAGCAGAGATTCTGGAACAAGCTTGCAGCCTTGAGCCTCTCTGCAAGAACTTTGTATCTTGAGACGAGGGTGAGCTCCTGGGGTTCTCTTGGTACAGCAGGACTAAAATACAGACAGAAAAAAAAGAAGAAGTAGGGCCCCCAAATCACCCACACCTCCTAGTAGAAGGGGGAAGAAGACTTTCCATGGCAAACTTTTTTCACTCTGCAAGACCTGTGCTCTCACAACTGTCAAATTAATCTTCAGCCCTACTGCGTTGAACCCCGTGGTGCTAATGGCTCTCAAACAATCACGATGGCAAAAACATACCCACTCTTGTCGATGGTTGGTCAAAAGAAGGAAACATAGCTACTACTGTGACCCACAGAAATTTGTGGCATGATTATCAGAATTCATTACTTAAGAAAGGAAGTCATGCATGCTAAATATGTTCCAAATAGAACAAAATGTAACAGTCCATCTGCGAAACAGTGCACATTGCCAAAAGCATATCGTCTTGGAAATCTGCTGTCCACATTGGCTTCCCTCTTGAATACAGAGTCCAAGCAAAGTTTCTCTTCTAATCGCCAAAGTCTCCAAGAATGTGGTTCTAGCTCAGAGATGATAAGTCCATGTCCTCCATGATAGCTCTCTGCTAGGGGCGTTATCACCTTGTCAGCCAGCAAGGAAAGGGAGTGGAATGGTCACAGCACCCTGAGCATGAACCTCGCCTGTGGAGGGATAAGTGTGGTTGCGGATCCCACCACTTTCAACATCGGTGGATGGACTTAAGGCAGCAGTCTCCCTTGTTCCTCTAGTGGCAGGTGCAAATCATCTCCTTGGGATGGAGCTTCTTTGTTAAGCTTTCCACATGCGTTCACTCTGTCGTGTGGTATGTAACCACATGCTCATAAATACCAAAAGGAAACTCATCAATGTATTTATTTAACTTTTTTTTCCGTTAAAAGTAGCTTTTTGTCAAGAAAGTCTTTTCCTGAAGGACTCTGATATTGTCTCTGAACTGATGAGCTGATCTTAAGGCCTTTGTTTCCTTCTGTATTCTTAAATACATAAAGTCCTGTTTATGCACAAAGTCCTGTTTCTCTGAGCAGAAGAAAGGCAAACAGTATCTTTGCTTACAGTTTTTGAACCTCGCCTTCCAGTGGGCAGGTGCTTCCAGGTCCTAAGCACCTCTGCTCCTTCTCCTTTTGTCTGTTGGCTTTTTCCCCTGGCTTTCCACCTCTTGAAGTCACTTAGCTTGCCAATCAATCTCTTATTTCCTGCATGTCCACTTCCCCTAAACTGCAGTTCAGTCCTCTCTGGGCTCTTTGATTCCACAGATTGTCCGTGGTAATAACTTGGATTCTACCTCTTTATCTTGCTTCATGCATCGTAAAGATGCACTCATCCCACATGTCCTGAAAGGAAGGCGGTTGGCATGCCCAATATCTTTAGGCTGATGACTCAACATCTTCTAGCATAAGAATGTTATCAACATTTTCTAAGTTTTCCGTATTTTTTCTGCAGTTACTACAAACATTAGAGGTGTAACATCTCTCACTGAAAATAAAATTTATTGATAAAAGTGCAAACAAAAAATGAAAAAATTGCACATACATACATTTAAATCTTTGCAAAGGAGAAATCACTTTGAAGAACTTTACAAACTCCTATCCCCATTTTCAGTAGTTTCAGTGACCAAGATAGATCTCCTAATGGCCTAGGAAATGAAAAAAGATGTAAGGTAAGCAGAACATGTCTGGTATGATTGTTATGAATATAGATAAAAATAACTAAAAAATGTTAAATCATTCAATGAAGACTGTAAGACACCACTTTGACCACATAATCTGTCTTTTTTGTGACACAGGCCATAGAACCTTCCCAGCAGTGGTGTTTCAAGCACACAATTTTTGCTACAGCCTATTTCAAAGAAAAAAATATTGTTCAGGTATAAGGCCCTAATGTAACAGAACATCTACCATGTGCTTTATAAGGTTTTTCAGGTGGTTAATCAGTAGTACTGCTAAAGTTTGTGCCTTATTTTTATTTTGAATTTGTCTTCTAAACACTAAATTTCATCCCATTGTCTTTTGCTAGCTTTAGTCACCATCTCCAGCTAAAAATTTCATTTCCATGAAGGTATTTATAGACCCCAGGCAAATATACCTTGAACCTTTTCCTAAATAGATCAATATATGCGGAATTTTCTTGCTCTGAGACAACTTTTCATGACCTGGAATTACTCTTTGGAGATTTCCTGATCTCTTTACAATATCGCTTTTTGAAGTGTTGACACCAGAAATGTATTTCAGTAATTATTTTACTAATGTAATATACAGTGGTAAGAACAATTTCCTGTGTCTACTCAGTGTTCTCATGTTTATACTTGCCCTTTCAGCAACACTGTGTGAGGAAAAGTTCGTGGTCAAGTGATTATCTTTAATGACCCCAGGGTTATTTTCATGACCAACCTTTTTTACTCTTGATATATGACCTTGCATTTGTTTGCCTGGAAAGGCGCTTTCAAATGTGCCCACCATACCTAGCAAATTACTTTTGTATAAGAGTTCTGTTCGCTTTTTAGTTCTTAACTCCACTAGCTTGTGATCCTCTGCATTTTATTCCAAATGTAGAAAACAGTGGACCAAAACCAGATCCTCAGAATCCTATAGACACTCACAGTATGATTTCATCTTTATGATTCTCTCCTGAGCTTTCTGGTCTCCTAGTTTTAGCCTCTTTTGTATGAGCAGCAGTGAATATGTCTGGTCTTAATTCAATGGATTATTGTTTTTCTTTTAATGCTGTTATTTCTTGTGATATTATTGATGCAAATGAGCGTGGTCTCAGTCCTGCATTCTTTGTGGACATGAGTCAGTACAAAAGATCACTACATCTTCTGATAAGAATTAGCCTCCCTGGTGAGATGTGGTTTTGTCCTGCAGTTTGACATCTAGGTTTTCTTTCTGACTATATTCATATGCTGTCCCATTTTTTTTTTGTATGCGTGACTTTTAAATTATTTGATTTTTTTTATGTATGGGCAATGAATTAAAAATTTCATTCATTGTTCTGTGATGTGGCTAAGTTCTAAAGAGTCTGTGAAGATTACGGCTAACTTTTACAGATAATAGAACACAAAGCCAGTAATTTTCATGCTAAACACAATTAGTTCATTTATTTATTTTGAAATTGTAAATGATAACTATCCAGTCACCAGGCATCCAGCCATCCATTAAAATACAATCTCTACCAATAAAAATAAAGCATCAGCACATCACATCCCACAAAAGGCAGCCAGTCAGCCAGAAATATTAAAAAAACACTTTCCCCACCCTTCCAGTCCCCAAATGAAACCCCATTGCCCCAGCCACCTCACCTTTGTCAAAATGTCAAGTAAACAGAGCATCACACCCCAGGACTGCTGGACCAAACCACCACAGCCATAAATTTTTAAGGCAGACACATTGAGCTAAGAGAGGGGGCTGTGGTTCATTTTGGAGTACTTAGGGTCAGGATCTTGCATCAAGGGCTTCCTGACAAATGTATACGGAGATGCCTCCTAACTATTCTCTCATTCAGTCAGTAAACTGAAGGTCTTTAAAGCTCATGGCTTTGAGCCATGAGGCTCTGTGTTCATTCTAGGTGGTATTTCTTAGGAGGCAGAGTGCTGTGGTCTGGATGGGCCATGTGGTTGCTCTCAGTATTCAGTTGGGAAGTAACAAAGTGAATCATTCTCACATCAAGTCAAATTTTAATTTCAAGCTGGACTTCTGCCTGAACTTATGCCTTTGGAACTAGCTGTGGGAGCAGTAATGTGAACACAACAACTGGAAGGATGGATGGGAGAATATAGATGACTCCTAGTTTGATAGCACACAGCAGCATAATCAAGAGCTGAGACATCCCGGGCCAGTGCTGGCCAAGCACTGCTAGGCAAGAGAAGTTTTGAACAGGGATCCATCCTGCCCTGCCTTGGTTCCTTAGTGTGGTTTTAAGTGCTGAACAGCTGCTCTCTCAAAATCAGGAACATTTAAGGAGTCACCTAGAGCCACTAGTCACTTGGGAATATTTGGATTTATTCAAAATCATTAGGTCTTACGACAATCTTTAACGTCGTCTTGTTTTCATACATAATTTCACAGCAACAGTTCCAGTCTGTAAAGGTAAGAAAAGGTGTCGTAGCTAGATAACCCTCTCAGTTTGCCACTGACTGTCAATAGTTCTCTCCCTGTTTCAGTAACTACTGGAAGCTTTGGGTTCAATGCATCACTAGGGTAGGACGGTAACATCGTGAGTAGCATAGAATAAACGAGTTTAGCTGAAAGAGCCTTTGATGCCTCTGAGGTCTCCTAGTAGAACATAATGCTTTCAGAATGATGGATAATCTTTTACTTTAGATCTCATTAGCCAATATAGAGGCTGCATGCAATTTCTGAAAAAGTTGCATCTTTAAGTGTTCATATAATAGAGGCAGGTTGTATTGAGCTACATGAAGGACTGCAAGTCAGAAACCTCTGTGACCTGTTCTTGCTTCTACCTTGTTGAGTGGTCACAGGCTAGTCCTTTAATTTCTTAGTCTTGAATTTCCCAGCTAAAATTCAGGGGCACTGATCTTTATCACCAAGTGGGACATTACAGTGTTTCATAGTACAGTTTTATTTGAATTAGGATTGGAAGGTTTCAAATAAAAATGGACTAATTGTGAACTGGCTCTGTGTATAAGAGGACAGGCCCTGCCCTGAATAGTTTTAGATGCTAAACAGTGAGGGAAGCTGGACTATGACAGAGATTTTGTTATCCCTGTTTTTCAGATAGGAAGCAGGGCATTGAAGATAAAGAGCAAGGAGGAGTGAGGGTAAATTCTCAGCCCGTGAGCTACAGTGTGGTCACTGCCACTGTGCCAGTTCCTTGTCATGCACAGTAACTACCACGTACCTTAATCTGTTTTCACTGAGGACAGATCTAATTTATATTTCCTTCCCAGTTCATCTCATGGCAATTCTTCTTGTAGCCACATACTGAGTAATCTAACCAAAATCACAGAAGAGATCTCCAGTAAAACTAGCTGTTAGTAAAGCCTAGACTTCCTCTTGGGATGGAGGTAATGTTTTGTAGGAATCTTGATGATGAAAGGTACTAAAAGCAGCTTCAGTATTACGAAAACCATCCTTGGATATCAGTGACAGGTGACACCATCTGATGATTTCATGATACTGATGCCAAAATCATCAAATATCAATCTATTAACACCTTGAATGGGGGACAGTGGGGTTTCTAGGATTTCTTGCTAGCTTGCTTCACTTTAGTAACTCTTCTGCTCTCCAGCTGATTAGACTTTACTTTGGGGCTCAGACAAGTCATTGTGGGATTTCTTTCCACGATCAAGACTGCAACACAAATTTTGCTGGGTCAGGGGCACTCTTCCAGGCTCCAGAGAACTGCACCTCAGGGGCTTCTTAGCCACATGCGCTGTCCTTGTATTGAATAGTCCTTACAATTTTTTATTCTATTAATTTGTCTTATCTGCTTTGAACCTACAAAACTATTAACAATTTAGTATCATGTACATTTAGCATCAGAGTTTTACTCTAGTATTGTATATCACCCATCAGAAAGGCAAGGTGATACAAATGAGCTTTGAAGTGATATTCCCAGGGCATGAACACACTTAGGATTTGTGTTTGAATGGGACAGAAATAATAAGCTGTGCAACCAGAATAAGGAATTATTTACACATTATTTACTAGCTGTCAGATTGTTTCCACTTGCAATTTTCCACTCAACCAAAAATGCCCTGGGAGTGTTTTGATATAGTTTCTATGCAGGCACTTAAGTCTAGTGAATCCATTATATGCAATCTCTTGAAGTTTTGTGGATAGTTTTCTCCCCAATGGAAATAAGGGGCTTTTTTTCCTTTCCCTGTCAAATGTCTAGTTTTGACTTTATCAACCACACCAGTTCTCACTGTATGCTGCACTGTGAAAATGGGCTGGGCAGGCACCCTCTGTCCTCCCAGCTCTGATATTCTTCAAGAGGATACCTAATGGCTAGCCAATTGTTGCACCAACATTTTTCTCAGTGTGCAAATATCAGCTTTCACTTAGTGAGCCCGTGTAATGTAAATAACCTCTGGCAGACAGGCTGGGATTATACTGCCTGTTTGCACTGAGAAGGCTGCTTGCCAAAAATGATTGATTTGATTGCATTGGCTGGGTCTGTAAGGGTTTAATGGCGTGTCATGGTAAGGGGCAATCTTAGAGAAAGCCAGAGACATGTAATATAGAACTGGGTGTGTGCACTCAGGCCTAAGCAAAAAGATTTCATGCTGCCAGTAATGCTGCTTATACTTGTTGGTTGCATAAAACTTCATTAATTAAGTCAATGAGGCATCATTCAGTGTAAAACATGGGGAGTCAAAGTGCTCTGCATAGACAACTTCAGGTTGGTCAGGTTTTCTAGGGGCAGCAGAAACTCCACAGGTAGCCTCCATTGTAAAAAAATTTGCATTCAGATGGAAATAGGTCTCCAATACTACCGCAAAAGGTGAAAACTGGGAGTAAGCAAAGAAATCTGCTTGGTAGATAGCAAAGAGGAGTCATGTCTTACTTTTCCTGAGTGATTGTACTGCTGCTCATGCAACTGCTACAAAGATGACTCAGGAACAAAACTGATCCTGCAGCCACCCATTGCTTTTGGTGAAGGGTGCATGTTGTACCCCTGCAAGAAAGATGCACCACAGCATCTTCAGTCTTCAAACAGCATTGCTGCCATAGGTGGTGGTAAGACCCTGCCCCTCATTTAGTCTCTACTGGTCTTCACCCGTTAATATTACTGGAAGCAGGGAGCATGGAAAATGAAAATCTCCTTTGTAAGCTCATGGTAGGCTAGAAACAGCAGGGTTGGACAGATCCCAAGGTCCCACTCCTAAAACAGTAAGCAAACATGATAAATAAAAAGCTTTTTCATTTAGAAAACATTAATGTCATCCTTACTAAATTTATGCTTAGACAAAATCTGTGTTCAAATACTGCCAGTTACGTGTGATATGCTGTACGAAGGGAGGATCCCGAATTTTTAGCCCAATCGCAGAAGCAATAGATGAACTAAACAACACATCGATATACCTATATAGGCTAGACTTATTATCTTACTCCTTTCCCACTTCCCCCATCACTTTGCCAACCTTTCCTCTGGCCAATAAATATGTAGGAACTGATTTCCAACATATGACTCACCATAAATTGCTCTGGTACAGAAGTTGGCAAGATAAGAACTCTAGACTCTCACCGTATATATAATATGTATGTATTTATTTATATTTCCGAACATGTTAGATATGCTGCTGTGATAGATTGGATCCATTTCTTCATGACTGCTGGGATTTTACAGCCGACTGGCTGTGCTGGGTGCATCAGAGGCAGATACTGAGACATAATTCCTGCTCTCTGCTGCCTGCGCCAGCCCCGTACGTTTGTGAGATACTTTCAGTCATGACCCAACAAAGTCTGGGTTAATAAGAATCAGGGAGGGATCAAGGGAGTAGCATTGCTCGGATGACATAGTACTTCAGCAAAGGCCAGCACATAGTATGCTGGAATAAAAAATAGTTTAGGTATCAATAAAAAAAACATAGAAATCTGAGCTGGCTGAAAAAAATGACACAATTTATCTTTTGATATTTCGATTTCTGACATCTAGAGGCAAACCCAATGCCAGAAACATCAGGGAAGAGATTGAGTAAGGAGGGATTCAAATTGAACTTATGACTCTGAAAGGCATTTTTAATCAGCTAGGTTCCAGTGTCCTGGTGTATATAGCTGTAGGAATGCTGTTCACCTCCTTTGCAAAAAAAAAGCCCACAACAAAAACACCCTAAGGGGTTGTAATAAAAAGCCAAATACATTAAAAACAATAAGGATGGTAAAAAAAAATTAAAAAGAAAAGAGTTTTATTGTCAGGAAATTGATTCCAGGGAAGTATACATTTTTTTTGTCAGATAAAGGTTGATTTTGGTTGAACCTTCTGTTAGAAAATTTACAGTGAGATAATCCGCATTGGTGGGGGTAGAAAGTAATTTTTTTTTATATGTCTGAGTTGTGTTTGTACATCACTCTAACTCCTGTTCATCTCTTACTCCGCAGTGGGGTTATATAGCCCTTCCAGCAGCCTTTCCCTAGGGCTGAACACTGCCCTGTAGCATGGAAATCCCAGTTCAGTGACAAAGCAAATGTGGAAGTAATAAAAAGCTTGAGGTAATGCGATCCCTTTCTTGAGGAGCTCTGAGAAGCACTGGGACATCAGCAAAAGGGAGAGATTTGATGAGCACCCTCAGTTCTCACTGCCCTCAGTCATTTATTATTACGAATTTTACTTCATGTTATGGTCGTTCTCTCTACTCCACCACACTTTGGTTCCTCGCACGGAGCCAGTGTATACATTGCGAGTACAGGTCCCTGTACAGTGTGAACAATCTTTTGTTGTTGCCATTTCTAATATTTTCTTGCTGTATTTCTGTGTTGCAGATGTGGATGAATGCGCTTCAGATTCTCACCAGTGTAACCCCACCCAGATCTGCATAAATACTGAGGGGGGCTATACCTGTTCCTGCACTGAAGGCTACTGGCTGTTAGAAGGCCAGTGTTTAGGTAAAAACCTCATGCGATATGGTATTTGAGCATCTGAGTATGTGCGCCTGTGAATAGCCGAAATAATGTACTGAGCATCTTTGTCAAATACATGATTAAACCTTCGGCTACATGGAAACTGTCTTTCATCTTTGTAAGTGCCAATGGTATGATTGGCAGAGAGACTCACTCGTAGAACAAAGATGTAGATGTAAATACCATAGGACTAGCATCCATGTAACACGTGGGATTTTCATATTCCCAGTCTGAATGATTCCCTTTCATATAAGATCAATCACAAGCATGTATACAAAAAGATTTATTCCCAAACAGACCTGTCCTTTCCACACCGTGACAGTGTGGACCCGAAGGGATCAGTATTTGATACCAAGAAACAGGCCAGTAAATACCTAGATTCAACCTATCCTTTTGCTTGGGAGTCAGAAAAAAATCTCCTCTGAACCGGGTGCTGTCTTGGTACCTTCCAAGTAGTTTTACTTCGATTTTATTATTTTCCTTGCAGCAATGTCCTGTTCATCCTTTTCAGCCCCTTTTGAAATAAACATCCCTCAACAAACAGCATGGGAAAGCCTTCTAGCTGCCCTGTCCTCCAGCCCATTCCCCTCACTTGACATGCCCATGGGATGATGAAGTAGATGTTAATTTGAGGTACACAGATAGGACCTAGGAGATAGGATACAACTTTTTTTTTAAAGTTTGCTCATTACTATTTTTTTCCCCTTGGGGCAGGCTGTTTGCCTGCCAGCTCTGCGGAGCTGGACCATCCTGTCACACCACCTCCGCTGGAAGGAGAACAGGCTTTCCCTGCCCATTCAGCCCTGGAGCCTCTCCAGTTATTTTCCAACTTTCTCCTCCCAAGTACCAATTCCAGTGACAGACTGACTCACGGCTGCTTTCCTAACTACTGCAAACAGCTGCTGTGTAACCCACCTGGCAGGGACAGAGCTGAGCCTCATCCAAGCCGGGGTCTGTGCAGCCGTAGCTGCTTTGGGGAGTCACAGTCTTATAGTTCCCCTGGGATATGAAGTCTCCAGGACACCTGCTCCTTAATCTCTGATAATTCCTCTTCTCTTGGGAGAAAAAGCTTGTGCCGGGGGTTGTACAGGTGTATGTGATGGGGTGAGGATGAGGGAGGGCAGGGAGGGGGATTCTGCTCTGCATCACCTGTTTTGTAACCCATTTACTTCTCCCAGTTACAGCCCAAAGGGAAGGATTGTGTGCAGCATTCAGGATTTGGACATGGTTCTAAAGTACTTTACTGCTTGATGGATATACCAGAGAACTGAAATGGCTGCATTGCTGAATTGATTTGAGTATCTGCTTATGCTATTTAAAATAGGCAATAACATCCCAGTGTTGCCCACTTTAAGTAATCATGGGGTGTATTATTGCAAGGCAATGCAAAGAGCTAAAAGCAAATTGTGTTTAGAGTTGCTATATTTTTCTCTAAGCGTCAAACAAGACTCAGTTTTCCATACTTTCCACTGGTCTTGGAGAAGTGATTTTTGCTGGCATAAAGCAGTAAAAGACCATTTACTGTAATCAGAGGGCTGGGCTGGGTTTTAGAGACAGGCTTTTTTGGTGTGCTGTTAGTAAACCACAGTTACAAAAAGCTACATTTCTATCTGTTGTAATTCTCCCAGTAAAGTTTATACAGGAGGAGCCAGTACAGCAGTATCCACACAACCCACCCACAAGAAGCAGCCCTGTAAAAGTCCTTATCCTCAAAATGTACCACTCTTGAGGTACCAGTCCTGCAAAAGCCAAAGCATGTATTTAAAGTAATGCATTGTGTCAGTGAAATGAGGTATTAATTTACTTAAAACCCATGTCACTTTTTGCAGGATTTGGGTCAAGCCTACTGCTGGTGTGCATACCATAGCTGACCCTGGCCTTCAGGTTATCTTGCTATTTAGAATGCAGTGGGAAATAAAAGCTAGTAAGGGTAAAACTGAGTGTCAGTGTCCTTGTTATTTTCCAGAGAGTATTTCCAAGACTTTTTACATTTTCAGAATGGTTTCCTGAGACTTTCTATGGCAAAACTGCCCCAATGAGGCCAACAACATAAACTTGAATTGCAGGATGTAGCTACTTATACAACCAATTCACAACATTGTTGTTTTTATGGTATTACCACATCACATAAATGTTCAAGTCATTCAAGAATTCAGTTTCCCAACACATTCTTAATATTTAACACTAAAACAGGAAGCAGCCAATTTAGCTAACAAATAGTGAACCACTGGAATTCATGCAGATACATATATGTCTACGTGTGAACCATAGGGAGAATACTGTCATTTTGATTTTCACGTGCATTGGGTCATTTCACCAAAATCTGTGCCTTCCTGCTTTGCTCCTTCTGGCAAACTGACTGCAGAGAATACACTTGGTTTTCTACTGCACAAACTTAACTTCAAAGCTTTGAAGGTAGCCATTAAAAAGATTTCCATAAATCAAAAGCCAGTTGATACCAAAGGAAATGTAAAGCCTCAGAAAGGATGACTACTCCAGGTGTTTCAGTCCTGTTCTTTAGTCCAGGGGCAAAATTCTTCTGGCGCTTACCATCACACATATCTTACAGCATTTTCTTGTGCTTGTAACAGTCAGTTGCATGTATTGCTGATGCTGCAATTCAGCCCAAACTGCTATTTTGGCATTAAATCTATTGTTTACATTTTAGAGTCTATAACTTGTCAGTTAAAAATTCATCTAAAATGTGACTATTTGAAAAAAAGTCTTTAAAGAATATCCTCTCTAAAAAAAGAAGTATTTAGTAACAAGTACTTATTGCTTTTCTAGTGAGTAGCTTTGGTATATGTGGAGCTAAAAAATTTTCTCTCTTGATTCTGACAAAACTTTGCTACAACCTTGGCTGTGCTTGAGCTGATGGGCTGTGCCAGCTATCAGGCATGCTTCGAGGTAGCTGCTTAAAGGGACTGACTCTGGGCTTCCTGGTGACATCACATTAAGCTGAAGATTACAGCAATGACAATCAGTTCATAGGACATACTGATGGATGACCACATGTCAGCTGTGGATAAAACCCCATTACTATATCTTCTGGGTAGAGATGTATTTTAACTATAACTCTGGTTCTGAACACCTGAAAGTTTGGCTGTTATATCCGCAACCAGTATGCTGGGTTGTTTCTGTGTTATTGGTACCGTTGACTCAGTGTGTTTGCTGCTTTGTACCTGCATGTGAAAATGCAGACAACTCTACTTCTCATCTTTCCCATCTATAGATATAGATGAATGTCGCTATGGCTACTGCCAGCAGCTGTGTGCCAATGTGCCCGGTTCCTACTCCTGTACGTGCAACCCAGGCTTTACCCTTAATGATGACGGAAGATCATGCCAAGGTACTGTGTATGGTAAACCATGACTGAAAACTTTGGTCCCAACTCAGCAATACCCTTAAAACGTGCTTAGTTTCCAGAGTACAAGTAACATTCCCAACACTGCTCTTGAAAAATGTTCATCGGTTTGTCAGCCTGAAATATTTCTGTAGTTTCACAGTACCTCAGGGAGGTACAGGTGCAACATGACCAGGGTATCAGGAGAAGTATGCACAGAGGCCTGAGTCCCCTAAGATATAGTTACTCAATTCACTGAAATTACCAAGAGTTTAGGCACTGAATTTACTTTTAAAATCTGAGGCTGTGTGACCCACCTGAGACAGGAAAACTCTGTCAGATCAGTAAATTAGATCTGAGCCTTCCAAGGTCCAGGCTAGGGTCCTCAGCGTTAGACCACCTTTTGCTGTGGTGTGCTACCTCAGTCAAAGTCAACACAACTTCTTCATAAAGCCTCTCCCTAGCCAAGCAGGGAGCATCTCCCCACATGCTGCAGGAAATGGTCTGTGCTAATGATGTCCAGAAGCTGCTAATGTCCTAAAAGGAAAACAAAAAATGGTTTTGCCTTAGCCCTAGCTTTCCATGAGGTCCATTCCTCATTGAATTATCTTCCTCAGGAATATCCTGCTGCATTTTGTCTCAGGTCTGTTATGACAAAATCAGTTCAATGGTTTTAAAATTACAGGATAAAGACAGAAGCATTTGTAATAAATATTTCATCCCCATCTTCCACATAATTTTTTTGATTGAAGACATTCCCAAAATGCTTCATTTCCATGCATGTTGTGTTTCCAACATGCTATTTTCAGGCACCAGCTTGAATCCCAAAAAACAATACTGACTTGGTTATATTTTTTCAGAACAAATGATTCTGACTGTACAGCTAATCTCTTTGAAATGCTTTACAGTAATGAACTGAAAATAGAGTTTGGGGAGAAGTCACTGATGCGTTGGGCATTGGTTTCCCATAGATGTGAATGAATGTACAAGCAACAGCCCTTGCACTCAGACCTGCGTCAACACCTACGGCTCTTTTCTCTGCCGCTGTGAACCTGGCTACGAACTGGAAGCTGATGGAGTTAACTGCAGTGGTAACTGTCTTTAGTTATTTATTGTTTTGGTTTCTTTAATTCTATTAAGTTTTCTTTTTCCAATGTATTGTTTTGTACATGCTTTTTAAAAAGTTTTTTGCCTTCGTCCATGGTTAGCAGCAGGATAGCTGTAACTCATATGGTCTTCTTTCCAGTTAAAGCACACAGCAAATACCCAGAAAAGCACAATGGAGGAGGGCTGCAAATGGTTTTAAAGAAATAAGCTAAATATTAAAAAGCTCCAAGATAACAGCAAAGCATAAGAAAATGGTTTGTAACGCTGAACAGGAAGCTTTATTAGAGCAAGTAAAGTAGGGATAGTCCTAGAACATTCTTCCATGATTAAAGAAATACTTTATACAAAGCACTTTTCCATTTCTCTGTTGAATGCATGTATTCGTCTTGCTCTTATGACTTTACACTTCTGCCTGAAACCTTCCCCAGTTTCCCCTGTATGGCTCTGGCTACACTTCAGAAACAATATACGGTTTCTTAGTACAGCTATTCTGATCTGCTCAGCTCATAGCAGAAGAAACTGTGCTTATGTCACTGTACTTTTTCCTCTCTCGTCTTTGTTTTTATCTTATTGCTTTATTTGAATTGAAGGCAAAACTTATTTCTGTGCTTAATGTTCCCACAGCCTGATAAAATTAGAGAATCCAGCCAATATTTCTTGGAAGGAAAAATGCACTGGAAAATACTTGTTTTTTAATTTACAGTAAACAGATGTAACATGCTGTTTCTGAGAGAGAAGACATGTGATATGCAGTATGTGTATAGATTAGTGTTTCCAAAGCTGTTTTTCCCTGCAAACCTCCTTATTATAAGGGGAAGAACAAAGACTTAAATCTCTAAAGGGTTTTATGCATTTAACCTTTAGAGCTGCAACACAAAACTTATGTTTTCTGCTTTCTAATGGAGTTTCTGCTTCTGAGTTAGGCTCCTGCAACTTTTCATGTGCTCCTGAGCTACTTGGGGGCCTGAACCACTTAAGTTCAATGCAATGCCACGTAAACATTGCCAGTACAAAATGGTGACAGAAGAGGTGGTGCTTAAGCCTCATCCATGTCTGAGAGTTAAGCCAGCAAAAGGGACTTTCCACCTCCCAGATTTAGAGCAGAAAACCTTTTCTTGACAATTCTGTGCAAGAAAATGTTTGTCAAAGCAGGTCAAATTTCTCTGGATGAGCTTCTTTCACTTCACAAGCAATCACTAGACATTGGTGAGGCTCGCAAAGGGAATGCCAGGCTAGGAGGACACTCCTATAAGACACCCAGGATCCAGAGCTACTTCAACAGCCACTGGTTTAGTCTATGGCTTAGCAGCCAACTTACTTTGAAGATGAGAGGCATCCCTGCCCCAATTCAAGGAGAGAAGCAGAGATTTCAACCTGGCTTTCCCAACATCGGCATTATTTTCTAACCACAGAGGTCTTGCGTGTGCATTAGATGTGTTCTGAAATGCCCACCATCTTGTCCTCTGCAGGTAGTCAGCAGAATGCCAGCAGTGTTTAGGAACAGTAAAGGTGTGCCTGCCCTGTGTGGGCTCAGCAGCAGAAATGTAGGACCCTCAGGGCTTTACGTCCCTCCAGCACTTGACAGCAGCTGAACACAGGTTATATGAATGCGATGTGCTGGAGGTCTGGGCTAGGACACTTCAAGGGGGTGGGCGATATTTTGACTCAACCCGTGGTCTGTGTTGTCAGGAAGGTGTTTTTTCCAGTGAACTCGCTGGGGCAAGTCACACTATAACAGGGCTATGGAGGTGTAGAATCCCTTTCATCTCCCTTTTGATAATGTGGTTGCAGCCATAAAGCCACTTTAACATGTTTGGACTTCAAATACTTTCCAATCCATCTGCACAAAACACCAAAAGTGGATAAATGGACTGAGCCCACTTTAGAAGAAAGGGAAATTCAGTCTGAAGAGTAAAAGTGATTTGCCTGGGAGACTCAACATGTCAGAGCTGGGAATAAGAACTTGGGAGTTCCTGGCTGGGGCTCTGGCCTTTGTTTCTTTCTTCCCCTGAACAGGGAAATCAGGAAATGATTAACTGCAGCCTCCCTCAGTCTAGCGCCTTTGCCTGTGTTTTCCCCTCAGTCAGCCATGCTTCCATGTGCAGCTCTGAAGTTCGTCTTTCTCGCTTGAGCACAGTTCTGCAGAATGCAATGACTGGTGAATTCGTGAGTGCAAGGGGAAAAGAGCACAACTTCTGCTTTCAATCAGAGATTTGACAGACTGCTTAGCTTCCTGGGTATCATCTGGGAGATGGCTGGGCCATCCAGTAGGTCTGACCCAAGCTGGGTTGAGCTCTGTAGTCTTGCTGGAATGTCTTGGAAGTAACTGGCTGGAGGCTAAGAAACATAAAACAGCCGGGTCTGTCTGCAGGAGTTCTGCTGGGATCCATGTGGTCCTGGGAAAGGGAAGTTTGCTCTCCAGAAAAAAGAAAAAAAAAAAAGAAAAGAAAATCACTGCCAAGTCTCTCCTTTCAAATTACAGTTGCAGCTTTGTTGTTGGAGTAGCTCTATCTCTGACGTAAAACAGAACTGAAAGCATGGCCAGCTGGTGACAGGTATTAGAAAAGAAAAATAAATAAATAAAAGCCATGCATTGTGTTCAGCAGCAGCTTTGGTTTCCCTAGGAGAAAAATGTTTAACCAAGAACTTGTTGTATAGCATTTTGCCAGGTTGCTGCAGAGCTCTAGGGAGCTGGAGGGTGCCAAGCTCCAGCTGGGGTGATGGGCACGTAGTCTGGATGGCCACCTGCCTGTGGGACTGCTCTTTTGACTGTAAAGCCAAAGACACTAAATTTTGTTTTACCACTGCAGACATGGACGAATGCAGCTTCTCAGAATTCCTCTGCCAGCACGAATGTGTGAACGGGCCTGGTTCTTACTACTGTATCTGTCCTTCGGGCTATAACTTGCTTGACGATAGCAGAAGCTGCCAAGGTAAGAACATTCCTGCGCTGATTAAAACCTGAGGGGACCAGAAAATAGGTCTCGTGTCTGGAAAGAGGTTTTCAAGAATTGAGATGCTTGGTCTTGGCATTGCACAGTGAAACACTCGTAGCGGCCAATTATGTAATTCTGGTAAGAATGTCATCACGTGAATAGTCCTGCTGAGGTCAATTGGTGTGTTAGTGTTAAGTAAGACTTTACCAACTAGAAAATAGCCACACAGGAAAGCCCTCAGATGTTCTCCTCTCTGCTGCATGTCTCTCTTTAGTTTTCCCATTCTCTAAGGTCAGAGAGCTTGAGCAGCCAATTTCTTTTCTATTTTTGCAGCACTTAGCATATGGGAGCGCTCTAATAAGCAGAAATTAATGGAGTACAAACTGATCTTAAAAGAGGGGCCAGTTATCAGAAGGACGCTTCTCATGGTGCAAGTGTGTTATGAATTTTGCTGCAATTCCTTAAGCTGGAAACTGGTTTGTAAGAGTGGTGTCTTGCACTATTTCCCTGCTTTAGGCTTTCTCTTGTTTCTTGTGTTTTAGATATCAATGAATGTGAAACCAGAAACTTCACCTGCACTCCACAGCAAACGTGTTTCAATATCCCAGGAGAATATAAATGTTTAGACCCAGTAAGATGCGAGGATCCTTATATCCAGATTAATGAGAAGTGAGTAACATACCCACAGCCACAAAAGCAAATTCTGTGTGAAGCATATCTAGAGTGAACCAAATAAGCCGCAGTTTTACAACACAGCCATGAAGTGTGTCTAGAGAGCTATACATACATGCTGTTGCTGCATTTACCATTGGTAAGCTTTATAAAAACAATAAATTGCAATTCCTTACCAGGTCACCAGGTGGGATATGATATGATACTCAGATGTGTGGGAAGTTAGACTGGAAAAACACTTACCAGTGAGTAGAGAAAACACCAAGGTTTGTGATGTAATAAGAGGCATTTACTTACATTACTAACTGACTTCATATATGCTCAAATGCAGCCTGCTTATTATTGTATTTCCTGTAAATATTAACTAGCTTATGTCTAGGAAGTACTTTAAAACATTAGATGATAGTTATAGCAGGATACAAGTAGTTTCCTACTGCTCAAAGGTTAAAAGTGCTGAAAAGTCCAGAGACTAATTTGCCTTGTCCAGAAATCGGGTATATCTGGATGGGGCTGTTAGCACTGTTACTGTCTAAATTCGGAATTATTTGAGCAAGCAGAACAATAAATCCCAGATTTCTAAAAATTGTTTGTTTCTTTTACATTTTTGTAGCAACTTGCCTGGGGCTCAAAATATTTCAGCTCCAGACAGATCTTTATATATTGCAGCCCATAGTATTTAATCCACAGTGTTTGCACTAAACCCAATTACTTGGGATTGCTTGGTAGCCTAATGTATTTTATAAAAAGGCAAGAGATGAAGAATCAGCTTCTTTCCATTATAATTTATTCATGTCTTTATACTGCTTTCTGAACCAGGGCATCTGAGGAGTGGACACATTCTATTCTTCCAGTTCTGGGTTTACCTATCTTCAGAGGTGGTAGAGTCTTAAACTGGAAGTTGAAATATCTGAAGCCTCTGTATCTAAATTCCCCAGAGCCCAACTATAGAGTCCTCGCAGATCAGCTTGCACCAGAACTCTTGATCTCTGAGCTTTGTGTTTGGTGGCTTTGGCTTGTGTCTAGATGTGACTGCATTTGATTTGTGGCATACGTCTAGAAGTGGTCAGTATAAAAGCCAAGTGAATTCCTTGCATCTGTGTTTTCTGTGGAAGGAATTGGGTGTTTGTAATGCCAGGAGCCTTTTTACAGGGGACATGCCAGATGAACTGTCTGAAATTGGTGTCAGTAGTGGAGGTTATGGAAAAAATAGGCCAAAAGACCCAACTCTTTTCCAGTAAATTCCCCAACATGGCTTTTATAAAGGGACATCCTGCCTCACAACGTTATTAAAGTTCTCTGAAGAACTCAGCAGCATGTGGCTAGGGCACATGGGCTGATGCAGTCTGTTTGGGTTTCCAAAGGCTTCTGAAAAGAACCTCACATAAGGTTATTATGGAAAATAAGCAGCCGTAAGTAAGAGAGAAGTTCCTGGCACAGAAGAATAAGAGGTTGAAAGATAAAACATAAATAGAGTATAGTATTAAATTGTCAGCTTTCACAGTGGAGGTCTGAGCTGGACGTACTTTGTCCAACATATTTGTAAGCAACCTGGGAAAAAGGATAAACCATGAGATGGGCAAAGTCTACAACAGTATCTGAGGACAGTAGAGAAAAGCGTGGGCAGAAAAGAATTGCAGAAGGAGCCTCAGTGACTGTGCAATAAAAATGGCACAAGCTGATGGATAAGAAATGCACTAAGGGCTGATGAATACATAGCAGACATCTTTGTTTCAAGAATTTCCTGAGTCACAAACAATTGGAGGCTGTTGATGGAAGTATCATACACTTGGCTCGCTATCCTGCTCTTCCACAGGGCTCTGCATTTGATGCTAGAGCTTTGGTTTGATTCAGGATGTCTCGCTGTATGTTTTCATGTAGTATATAAAAGATTGTTAAACAGAGAATACAACATCTATGTAGCACCATCAGTGAAATGATCCGACACTTAACATTATTTTGGGGACAGTTCAGTTTAAATAACTACCAGAACAAACATGTACAGGGTATTCTACACCTGCAGAGCTGCCTTAAAGAAAGTACAGATTTTCAAGTGATCTAAGGAGACAAAGGATGCCAAGATATTTTGGCCTAGAAGACAAGAAAAAGGAGGCAGGTATATAGGTAGGCCAGAATAGCAGCACAGAGAATACTAAAAGGGAGCAAATTAATTACAAGTTTCATCGATTCTTTTAGCTGGTCGACAATGTTATTCGTTTATTTATTTATGCAGATGCATTTGCATTTATAGAAACAAATATTTCAGCAATTTGTAACCCCTGATGACAATTCTATCTCTGACAATTAGCCGTTGCATGTGTCCAGCTGAAAACGCCGGTTGCAGAGATCAGCCATTCACCATCTTGTACAGAGTGATGGATATGGTGTCCGGGCGGTCTGTACCTTCTGACATCTTTCAGATGCAAGCAACAACTCGCTACCCTGGAGCCTATTACATCTTCCAAATCAAATCAGGAAACGAGGGCAGGGAATTCTACATGCGGGTAAGTCTGGCGCTTGTTGAGAGAAAACCCAGGGTATCTTCTTGTTAGCTGAATATCCTTCCAATAGCAGAACTCAGTTTTTGACGAATATCATTTAAACCTTCAGTATGAGGCATTTTTACATGCAGACCTGCAGGGTGGTGTGCTGATCTGCAGGGGTTACTGGATCTTTCAGGAAGGTAACCTACCCAAATCAAGCACACTTGTTTTATGAGACATTAGGTTCAGGAAAGTCCAGGGCCATACCCATGTCTAAGAATAGCTCATGTCTCCCATGGTCAGGAGAAACTGTTGTGCCAAACTTTTTTTTATTTGATGGACAATCAGTACTTGTCACTGAAAGAGTCAACATTTCTTTTTTTAAAATCTTCATTGGAAAATGAAAAACCTGAAAACCAAAAAATAAGCAAAAAACCCCCCACCCCTTTATCCCAAGAATTGAATTTCTGGGTTCTTGTCTTTTATTTGTTAAGTATTTTTTTCATTGAGCACACACATTTTATGTAGATACTGTTAGAGAAGACACAACCACTTTTTTTTTAATCTGATTTTTCCTCAGAAGACATTTCTGTTCCCCAGTCATCCTCACCGTATCTGTGACATGCAGGGTTGATGGGAAGTGTCTGCACAGAATGAGGCACAGCCACCAGGGATGGTGGCATTCAGAAGGTTGATTTTTAACCCTAAGCAAAACCGGGCTTTGATTTTCACATTAAGTGATGTTCAGTGGCTATTGGTGGTTCTCAGGCCTCACAGAAACTGGTAGCATGACAGATTTCGGTAGATTCCAATACGCGTTTCTCCTGAGAGCCTCAGATTCTCACTGTTAAAGAAAAGAAAATGTTTCAAAATTCCAAAATGACAAATGGTCCAAGAATGATCATTCTTGGGTCATTTGATGCACCAGGTGCTAAAGGCTCCAGCAACCAGCATCGTTGCTCGAGTCTGCTAGTTTTCTCTTATTTATTTGTCACACAGCCATTCATTTGTCACCCAAAACACTCCGCTTGCACAAGCTGTCCTTTCCCCTCCGTTGGCAGCAGCATCGTTCCCGTGTCAGGCTGGTAGCCAGCAGGTGGTGCCTATTCCTTGCTTTGGGAAGAGCGAGAGCAGTGGGCGGGAAGGCAAGGCAAGGCAAGGCAAGGCAAGGCAAGGCAAGGCAAGGCAATGCAAGGCAAGGCAGGGCAAGGCAAGGCAAGGCAAGGCAAGGCAAGGCAAGGCAAGGCAGGGCAAGGCAAAGCAGGGCAAGGCAAGGCAAGGCAGGTCAAGGCAAGGCAAGGCAAGGTAAGGCAAGGCAAGGCAAGATAAGGCAAGGCAAGGCAAGGCAAGGCAAGGCAAAGCAAGGTAAGGCAAGGCAAGGCAAGGCAAGGCAAGGCAGGGCAAGGCAAGGCAAGGCAAGGCAAGGTAAGGCAGGTCAAGGCAAGGCAAGGCAGGGCAAGGCAAAGCAGGGCAAGGCAAGGCAGATCAAGGCAAGGCAAGGCAAGGTAAGGCAAGGCAGGGCAAGGCAAGGCTGGGGAAGCCCTGCGGTAGCCTGGCTCCTCCTCGTGGCTTTGTCAGACCTCTCCGATCAGAGATAATGCAAACACTCCGCTTTGTGGTAAAACAGGTCCCGCTTTGTGTTTCTGCAGGAAAACAAATTGCACTTGGTTTTAAACGTCAGAAGCTCTGCTTTTTAAATGCTCATAATCCACTGTTCTGGCCAGATATTTCAAAGGTCTGCTTCCACTTACTAAAAGACAGATTTTTCTGAAGTGCCTTCACATATTTAAAGCTCTCTTCAGAGGTTAAGGTTTTGCAACGTTAACAGATGCAATTATACAACAAACCCTGATCCCGTTCACATAGGAACATCTGTTCTCCAAGCTCTGTTAATATAACCCCTTCTTGGTGTTTGCTGCTTCAAAGTAACGGTGCTCTTTACATCAAACAAAATAATACCTCACGCACACAAAAAAAAAAGGTGTCACTGCTTGTGCATACCCTAAATCCATGTTTTCATCTTTTTCCATTTGGACAATAGCAAATTGCTATGGTAAATAGCTCCTTTTATGTGCAGGGCTCCCAAAGGTTTTACAAACTTTAGAAGGTGATAGTTCATACAAAACACTGACATGGAGCCAAACGCTGAAATGAAGCTCTCTCTCCTGTGAATTGCAGTAGCTTCTAACAATGCAGCAGAAAACAGTGTTATTTTGGCTGCTCAAAAAACATGGCCATAATGTGGTTTTCAAGAGCCGTTTTTTAAAATCTCACCTGTTTCCTCTTGTTTTGTGCACAGCAAACAGGACCAATCAGTGCTACTCTGGTCATGACCCGCCCCGTGAAGGGGCCCCGTACTATTCAGTTGGACTTGGAAATGATCACCGTTAACACTGTCATCAACTTCAGAGGAAGCTCTGTCATCCGGCTGAGGATATACGTATCACAGTACTCCTTCTAAACCTCGAGTTTGTGCCCCGGAAACATTAAAACAAAAGAGATGGTTCCTCCTCTGCAGAACTCTCTCCTTGGAAGCCAGTACGTATAGCAGCTCTAAACCAAACCAGTATTTCCACAGACCCGGTGACCTATGCCTGTCTGAGGAGGGAGGCCTCTTCATACACAGTCCCTACCAGGATGCAGACATCTGAAGATGTATCGTCAGCAGATCCCATATGATTCTCTGTGTGGTCATATATTTCAAGGACTCTTCTTTCCATTGTAAACACTTCTAGGGTATGAGTCTATGTTTGAAAGACTGTGAACCTTTGTAGCT
Source organism: Gavia stellata (assembly GCF_030936135.1). Taxonomy (NCBI): domain Eukaryota; kingdom Metazoa; phylum Chordata; class Aves; order Gaviiformes; family Gaviidae; genus Gavia; species Gavia stellata. Next base: position 19,169,850 of record NC_082600.1, read on the forward strand.
CCAAGGCTGCTTAGCAAAAAGCACCAAAGAAACTGAGGAAAAAGCTGGCTTTCGCAATCTTGCCTTTTTTTTCATTATAAATGGAAAGCAAACAAACAAGCAGAAACAGAAACAAAAAGCCACCTATTGAAACAAGGGATCTCGGAAGTGCTAACTAACATTCCCAATTATCTCTGGAATTACCAGTCAGGCACTTTGTCTCAATTCACCCTGCATTTGTCTTAGTTTCACCTGTTTTTTCCTTTGATTCTATTTTATAGTTAAAATTCATTGTAAATTCATTCCAAAATACATGTTGTACTATGTAATCTTCTACTTTCTAACAAAGTGTCACATGTTTGGGCTCCTTCCTCTATTAAATCTTTCTGTATAACAGAGTTCATAGAAATCTATCACTGGTTGGTATATTTTACAATGTTTAGGGTGTTATGCTTATTTACACCCAGACTTTTTGACACAGGCCGCCACTGCCAGAATATTGTCTAGGGACTTTAGAGCAGATGAGAATCAGAACTTAGTTTTTCCCTGTTTTCCTGAGTGTGGTAGTTGCAAAAGGTTTGTAATGGTTATAAGGTAGTGATACTAACTGTAGTTATGGCTGCAACTAATTTCCTGTTCAAGGACCACTCAGCTCAGACCCATCCAAATTACTTCAGAAAAAATGGATAGTTCTGTTCACGTGCAGTCTCTCGCCTACATTCCTAACATGGGGGAAAATAAGCTGAAAAGGACTTGGACCAGTCTTACTGTTCATGCCTCTGCCAGAAACGAGACCCCACTATACCAGTACCCAGACCTCAAACGATGGGATCCCACAGTTTCCATAGGCAATGTCTTCTCAGGTATAACTGCTGTAACCAACAGAAAGTTTCTCCTAAAGTCTAATCTGAATCTCCACTGTGGTAATTTAAATCCATTGCTTTTTAGCCTGCTTCCAGTAGAAATAGAGAACAGTTTATCTTCCCCTTTGCAGCAGTCTTTAACATGTCTGAAGACTGTTGTCATGTCTCCCCTCAGACTGTTTCTCTCTAGTCTAAACAAACCCAATTCTTTTGGTCTTTCCTCATATATCACATTTTCTGGACCTTTGATCATTCTTGTTGCTCTAGTCTGGATTCTCTCCAGTTGGTTCACATCTTTCTTGAAGTGCAGTGCCCAAAGCTGTGAAAAGTATTCCAGTTGAGGCCTCACAGTGCTAAGCTAAATCTATATATATGTTTAGGAGTTTGAAAAAAAAAAAAGAATTGTATAGTTTGGAGGTATAATTCTTACCTTGTTGAAGCCACTGGCAGTTTCGTCTTTTATTTTAGTAGGGATGAGGGTTCATATGCCTTGTTCTTAAATTTCTCTGAAGCAAGCTCCTTTGCTTCTTCCTCCTGCTTTTTCCTTATTGGTTCATTTGCTTTCCAGCATCGCTAGGGCAGGAAAGACAACCTTTGCTTTTCTTTTTGAGGACTGGAAATGCTTAATGCTGCTTGGGAAAATGAGTTTAGGAAGATTATAATGCAAGCAGGCTGGAGCAGAATAGAAGCATTATGTGAGGTCTTCATTAAAGTGGAGTATTAAATGGGAGAATACAGACTCAGAAAGTTATCACAACACAGACTGCATGACACAATCAGAAAATTGACTCTCTTGTTCCTAATAAGCTTTGTGAGTTAGTCTGGAGTTGTTTTTACCTGGCTTTAGTAGAGACTCTGCTCTTATTAGTTGTACTCAGACTGAAGGAAGCCCTGATGCAATGGCTTAAAGCATTGAAATGCTGAGTTGAGTGTGCTTTAGCAGCTTCCATTTCTTAATGGTTTAAAGATTTCTCCATGCTGCTACAACGTCCTGGGATCCTGTGGCTCAGAGCTCTGTACACAGGCTGTCCTTTATTGTAAAAACAAAAAGGCTGGAGCCTGACTCCAGGGTTTAGTGGGCCAAGCTGAGGGCAGGAAGCCAATGGGTTTTGTGAGTAGCCGACTTGGAGGAGATAAATAAATGTGCACAGAAGTATCAGAAACAAGAATATGATTCCTGAGTGTATCATGGCTCATCATATACCACAGTCTTGGAGGGGAAAATAGAGATGACCAGGAAGGAGGAATGCTAGTTTATAACCATGGAGCTAAAAGTGCTCATGTGTCCCAGATGATGGAAGTGAGACATGGGAAACAAGGAGGCTCTGGTGGCCCAGAGAGCAGACAAGGGGCAGGCAGGGTCTTCCATTAAAGATGTTAAACTCTTAGCAAGCTGAAAGTTTTCCCAGTGCTTAAAAGCCCCTTTTCCCCCCTTCTGTGCCCCTATGTTATGGTTTTTTCATGCCCCGTTGAGGAGTCCTCTCTCTTCCTGCCATCGCATCACCTCCTGGAGAGGAAGTGCACCCTGTTAGACATCAGACAGTTTCTCACTTCTGGGCTGTTCTCCCATGGCCCCCACATACCAACCTGATTTAACCCTAATTTAGAAACACCAAAACCCAGAGGAATTCCATAACAAAACACTTTGTTAAAAGAGTAAATCTTGAATGCTTGGTTTTAGCAGGGTCCAGCAAATACTCATAAAACAATATTACACTTTCTATATAAACATTCTGCGCCTTAAAAAAAAGTGAAAAGTCTCGAAACAAAGGAATTCAGCCACTTCTCAACTGCCATAACATCTTTCATCACTCACTATCACCCCAGCCAACTTTAACTTTGCCAAAATATATGCCAATCTCAAAATAATAAATTACTAGCAGTTTATAACATCTAAACTCTCCATTTCCTAGTCAGGGGTCTGTTTCCAATAGACCATCGCAGGCTCGTATATTACAGTAATTCTCACCAAATAAAAAAAAGGACTATGCATGTCAGGTTTTTACAACATGAAAGTTAAAAATGCAAACTTGCAACTGCTGTATACATTTACGTTCTCCTTTGAGGCCAGGCCTCCCTAAAAGCAGACAGAATTCCAGGTCTGCTCAGAAAATGATTCTTTATTCTAACCTATTGCAGAAGATTTTCTAACACAAAGAGTTTTACCATATGGTTAATAGACGATATTCTGGCCGACACCAGATGATGAGGGCACAGACCCTGGTCTGGGTACATGTGGCTTCCTTCCAGCTCTGCTCCGACATGCTCCTTGCTCAGGGTGGCAGAGCCGTTCCCTGGCCAGGCTGGGGAGGGACAGCTCTTTGCCTCTCCTGCCTGTCAGCTGTCGTGTCTGTTTAAAAGAAGGTCCTCGGGAGAAAGATTGCCTCTCGCTATGTGTTTGTACAGCACCTATTGCCAGTGCAATAACTGGAATAAAAGTAAACAAAAGCAGAAATGGCAGTAATCTTTGACACAGATCACAATGATTGGGGAGGAGAATCTATTCTGATAAATGAACCAAGTCATTCATGCTAGTCGGGTTAGGTGTCAGAGGGAGAAGAATGGCAAGAGATGAATGATCCAGTGCTGTAGAGCTGAATGGGTCCTATCATCTGGCTTATTTGACTTTGAGATATTTTTATGGGATTGACTTCTTTTGACACAGATGACAAAATGTTATTTCACCTAGGAGTTTGCTGGATCCCACAGAATCACTTTTCAACTTGTGCTTCTCTGACAACAACAACTTTGTTGAGAATAACTAAGCTTCTTTGAGTACCTGATCACCCACCATCACCAAGTATAGTGTCCAGGGCCATTCACACAGAGCTTTCTCCTTTTCAAGTTGAGGGCCTGTACTCATATTTACCTTTTTTTGGCTCAGCTTTAGAAGAGTCAACTTTCGTTGTCTCATAAACATGGTATCAGCATCAACAGAACTTGCATATTGATTTTTCTCTGTCTAGAGCAAGCAGAGCAATAGAATCAGTAGAGTTTGTGGTCATTCAAGTTCTCCAGTCTGGCTTATTCACAGAATATGCTCTTAAATATCTTCCACAGCATGTAGCCGTATTAGAACCCAATGAAAATACCATAGCACAAAGATGTTAAAAAAAAAAAGAGGAATAAAAGTATGCCCTAACATTATTCAAGCCTGACAGGCACTACTGTTAAAATAAATCTCTGTCCTGCAGGGACAAAACCCTCAGCTGGTGTTAATTTGCATGACTCTGCTGCTCTTTAATGGAAAGATAAAAAGTATCCTTAGGATCTTCCCCGTATGTGTGTAAAGCACTGTGCATGCATCTGTATACAAGGAGAATTTACAGAAGCTAAATCTAGTTGTGGTAGTGTGGTTCTGCATTTGGAAGTCAAAAGAGTTGTAAGATAACACGGCACAAGCAAACTGTGCTTCCTCATCTGACATGAGTGCAGACAAGTGATTTACACCTGTCACATTTTGTTGTTTTAAGTCTTTGAACAAATTCTGACTAGCTCAACCCCAAAGCAGATGCCATGCATGAAGACTGAGCCTGATAGACTTTTGGGGATTCTGCAGAAAGCCTGCCCAGAAAAGTGACCTGTGCTGAAGGGTCAGTGCTGTAGGGAGTGTAATGGTCCAGAGGTACTCGTGCGGGGATGTCACTGATCCTGCAACTGCCTCTTTCCTCACCTGTTTCAGGGCAGAGTGCATCTGATGTTTCTAAGTGTGCCCATCAGAGGTGGAAATCTCACCTATTCCAGTTCTTAGTTCAAACTTCTGCAATGCCTCTAGTCGTTGTCATTGGCCAAATTGATCCCCCCGTGTAACTCAACTAATATTGGTGAAGTCACACGAGGGAGAGTTTGGGTACAAGGCAGATACATTTTTACACCAGCAAGTGAATAATGATGCAGTAACCTTGATGTAAGAATTGAGGAATGTAGCTGGGTAGCAAAGGGATCTTTAGAAAACACTTCAGCAACCAAAAATTCCTGAAATATTAAATCTCTTTCAATTCCCTCCTGTACCCCAGAAGTCACGCACTCTCCCTTTTGAGTTTGTCCTGGACAAGTGATCTCATTATGGTCATGCACTGCAAGCACATGCTGAGTGATCTCCACTTCTCCTCTCGCACTACGTAACATTTCTCACTTTGCTTTTTGGAGATCAGTTGTAGGCTACGCTTCTCTTCTAGGCTCTGACTGACCTCAGTTGCTTTTCTCATAGCCAAGGCAGATCCGTTATTTCCCTGCTAGGTTCCTCTGCACCCACCATCTGTACAACAAGCTTTTCACGTGTTTCACTGGAAATGCAGGCACTGTTGTTGGTCTGTCTGCTGCTTTTTTGTACACCCCTCCCTCTGCAATGTCGGTCGGCACCCTTACAGCAAAGCATTAGGTCTGAACGGCTGAAGGGATTGTGCAGCCTGCTGGCAGAGCCTGGCTTCATGGAGAGGATTAAAAAAACCCCACAACCCCCCAGATTTGAAAGCGATAGATGCTCTTTTAGGTCCTGATGAATCACTTGTCTCCTGAAATTGCGTCTATATCATGCTGTCTTCATAGTCTCAAGGCTTTTTAAGAAGCTTGGTAAGGACATGCTTATGCAATATATCCTTTAGGCTCTTCACACCTTGGATGAGGTTTTCCCAGTTTGCACACAGAGTATTTGGCCCACTCAGAGTGTAATGTGATCACCACTCTGCTGAAGTCAGTGATCGCTAACCACCTTATATCAGGTCTGGATTTAGCCCAGTTTTATTTTAAGTCTTGAATCTCAGTGTCAGTGGCATAAATGTAAACAGATTTGTATTATTTTTACAGTAGAGCTGAAAGATTGTTTCTAGTAAATAAATAGTATGATTGCAGTATCTCTTTCTCTGTGGGCAATATCTTTCGGTACTTTAAGACTTCCTGAGATATCCCTTGACACTTCAAAATTTCCTCTGGTATTTCAAGCCTTTCATTGATGTGTTGCCATAAATGATTCCTCACCCCTGTTCTTCAAAGGCCAACACAGGCACTTGACTCTACATACTGTTAAAACATCAAGCTACACCCAAGCCTTTGCAGAGTCACAACTCATGCATCATTCATAGAAATTGTTCTTCTCTGTAACCTATAAGGGATTATGTTGACTTCCTTGAGACTCTGCAGTGTTCAGAGTAATGCATCTGCATGTGTTTTTCAAGACTGGGACCTTAGTCTGGAGATTGTTCATCAGCAACTTGCTGCAAATGTTCTGTATTCAACATGTGAAATCATAGCTACAAAGGTTAGTTTTGACAAAATCCTCAAAACATATAGTGTTTCCTGGCTCCATACACATAATGCAAACACAATTCAAAAGTCTGGCACCAGAGTTCTCCAGTATTCATAAGAAATCACTCTTTTAAAAAACATTTTTGTCAGTAAAATCATTTTGTAGATTATGTGAAATGCAAACAAAGAGGCAGAGTGCCTGCTAAGACTACACAGATTTGTTATTCAAATCAGTATCCCCAAGAAAATCAGAATCTAGTTCATAATTTAAAAATTTTCCTTTGGACTCTGACATCTGATGCCATGCAGGTAGGGGAGGGGGACAGAAAAACTGGCCGCTTCCAAAACAACAGCAGCTGCCCTGCAGAGATCCCAGGGCTCCCACAGTGATCAGAAACACCTGTCAGCCCAAGTCTGCACCCCAGGCCAGTGAGGAAGGCACAGAACTCACAGACACATGTCCTCAGCTGGAGGAGAGATATCTTCATTGACTTCTTAATGATGTCAAGTGGAGATTTACCTAATAATGTGTATAAAATTTCCCATTGTGTTTAAACATGGATGGAAGATTTAAAATGACAGGAGCAAGCTGTTGCCTACTGCATGCATACTACCTGTAGCAAGCTCTAGCATATCGCTCTGCCATTCTCCAGGGCTGTGCTTACTTAGAATTAACCAGTTTGATTTGGTGTGAGTTACAATGGTGTAAGTGACAGCATTTGGTTTACACCAGTGTAAAGTCATTCCCATAGATGAAAAAAGAGAATTACTGAGGGATAAAATTACAATTGAACAAGAAAGTTAATAAGAAAGAGCTTGCTTGTTAGTTAACCTTCAGCGCTTTGGTTATGATGTCATTGCTATGGACAAAAATAATCAACCAGAAACCCAAAATATTAAAAAGGAGATTATCTCCTTAGAAAGATAAGTGCCCATGTAGCCTATAAATAGCTCTGGAATTAAGACATCCCACGCAACATCTGGAAAACGAAGAATTCACTCCTTGACCTCCAGCATCCCTGTCTCCCACTGGCAGGATTAAGCACGGTTGATCCTTACCAGGATACAGACACAATGGCTGACTTGATGATCGGCCAAGGAAGAGGCAGGCATATCCGGAGGCAAGGGAAGGACAAACCAGGGTAATGTAAAAGTACTAAGGAATGCTCTCAGTGTGCAGGATCTCTCAGACGTCTCTCTCTTGCTGTACGAAGCGTTTTAGCTTTGCTCAGGCCTTTGAAAGACAGAAAAGTGCTAACAGTCACTTCAATAAAAATAGGAGGGCAGCATTCTTGTGTTTGAATGCAGCATCAGTTTTCAAAAAAATGACACTGCCCTGGCCAACCTGTCGCCTAATGAGATGCGCTGGACACCAGAAGCCTAGAAGTACAATTTCAGGTATATAGCACGACCGTATACCCACAGATTCTCCTGCAACCAGTACAGGTGCAGGGAGAAGGACTCTCTGCCCAGACTGATGGATGCTGAACAGAACTTCTGCTTCTGCTTAAATAGTCATTTCCCTAACTCTTACTTGCAGGCTGTCAAGATTAATAAACATGTTACATTTTGTAGCCTTCATTCTTTTCAGAAGAAGAATATTGTAATTTAAAATGGATGGTTTCAATGTCCCTCGTCCTGCCCCTTTAACCTATAACCATTACTTCATTTGTAGCAGAAAATGAGCTTTTAATTCTTGTATTGTTTTACAACGTGTGAGCAACTTACATTGAATACGCCAGTAGGGACTATTTTAAAGCGTTTTTAAAATAAAAAAATATATTGCTAACAAAAGTCATAAGTGAATTATGGTTTATTTTGATCATTGCCTGATTTAGTGGTGATCATATAAGATTATTGCAAGCATTCATGTCCAAATCATGTAACCCCTCTGGAAAGCAAGTTGAATGAGGATCAATGATACTGGTACACATATTGTTCATAAACACTAGTAACATATCTACAGTAGCAGAGGAAACTTCAAAGCAAAGTACAATCAATTCCCAAGAGGCTAATTTTCTTTCACAGTTTTTATGTTGTAAACTTGCCCATACTTGGAGGCACATGCGTGTATTTTACCTTCATTTCCTGCTGGGTTTATGCGTGGTAAGGCCCAAATTAACAGTTTGTGTAATACTACTTTATCTGTACCAGGAGCTTGATGTATCTGAGGCATTTCTTTCCCCTGCAACTCCACGGAAGGCTGGAGCAGGTTGTTGCTTCTGATGGTGGGGATGGCTCCCTTACCTGGTTCCCCCAAGCACCAGCCATGCTTTACTCAGCACGTGTTCGGAGGGTGTATGGGAGGGTGTACAGGCTGCATGCTGCAGCCTTGGAGGCATTCCCGGAGGATCCCAGAAGATGAGCTCTCCTCCCAGCCTAAGGCAGTGCCACTCTCCTCTCCCAGTTGCCCTGGGTCTTGGAGGCACCACGTGGACCAGTGAAGGCAGGGATTTGTGCGGTGAACATGAGGCTATGGGCAGAATTTGGCTTAGCTCTGCAGCCTGAACTTGTCTCCTTAACAAGTAGTGTTAATATAAGATAATTTAGACTGAACTGGTTTCTTCATGTATAAATCATTAACTAGTAGCTAGTCCTCACTCCCACCTGCACTACATAGCTTGTGACTTTAGTACAAGAAAGGCTTTTCCACCCACACCATACTCAATGACCCATGCCTAATGGGGTTTGGCTGTTTGTTGGTTGGGTTTGTGTTTTGCAGGTGGAATGTTCTTGTTTCAGCAAATCACAAGGGCAGCCAAGCCTGGCTCTGGTTTGCTTTGTGGGAAGTGAATGAACTTACGTCACACAGTTGCTGTCTTGCATTCTCATCACTCAACTCACTGCAGAAGTGAGGTAGGTAATACGCCATTCACTGGCCTTGTGATGATTTACAAGCCACTCAGAGAGCTGCTAAAGATCTTTATAGCTGTTTTGAACTCAAAGGAACTGCCACTGTTCATTTACAGTATCACAAGGACACATCAGTTCCCTCCAGTTCCCTCCACTACACTGCAAATGCATTAATTCTGAATCACACACTCAAGAAAAATTACACTGAAACAGGCACATATGCGAAGCAAAAGAGGAGAGGCCAAGTGCAGGAATGCTGGGCTGCAGGAGAAGCAAACAACTCTCTAGAATTGGTCAAAGAAAATGAGAAAGTAGGTCTGTGACCCCTGATCAAAAACTTCTACTTCTTCAGTCCCCACTGGGGTGCCTTGGTAGAAATGGCCTGACCAGTGAAGCCACCGAACGGCTGGGCTTTCCACTCAATTTGGTGGAGAACAGATACTTTAGGAAACAAAGTTGCTCAGATTTAGCTGTTGGCATACAGCTCAAGTAGCCTAATCTGAGGTTTCCAGACTTGAGCCACTGCATCGTTCTTTAGCTTCTTACAGACTGCTTTTCATGTTGTTCTTATTATACATGCTATCGCGTTTGTCTTAGTGGGGGTTTCACATGCGATTGAATAGTGTGACCCCCCTCCCCTTTTATTGCTCTTTTCACAATGCAAGACCAATCTGCTCTGAGAGTACCTTCCCAGCCAAGGGTCTCTCCGTTCAGCAAGAGCTCTGTGGGTAAGGCAATGGTATCTCCAGAGCAGACTCACAGCTGTGGACAGGAGAAGGATGTTGTACCTTCTCTTCTGTCAGTACTGTCCAGCCAGCTGGTAAAGGACATTGTGCTGCTGGAGAGATGGGGGTTGGCTGGGCTGTAAAACTGATATCCTGCAGGGATTTAACCTCCTGCTGCACTTCCTTAAGGGTGAGCTATGAATTGTATTTCCTTGAGAAGTCCCAGGGGCTGTATTCTGTGTACCAGAAGTCCTGCCTTCTCCTCCCCTCTCTGTTTTTGGTGGCACTGGTTACTTCTTGGGCCCGCAGGTGCTGCTGAATACTGTTAAACTGTTCTCCATGTCAGCCTGCACATCGCCACATCGGTGATGGAAAAAAATGAGCCCTATGTGGTTTTTCCAGGAAGCCAGATGGCAGCTCCCCGTCTCATGCAGGCAAACTTTTTCTCACACCAGTAACTCATTAGGACAGCATGTGTGAACTCAGCTCGTTCACACTGATGCAAGGGTTCATAGTCTGTGACGCTCTTTGTAAAGACTGTCCCAAATGGCAGCTGATTGCTGATCTTTAATGGCGCTTCTGCATTTCCGTTTTTTCTCTTTCTAGCCTGTGTTATTTCTCCTTTCCTGAGCTCTTGCACAGTTCAGTCACCATACCGTTACAGAATGATTGCCAAGGACCCCTAAAATACAGTACCGAAACACAGCCTCCATTTGCCTGCTAGTGAAAATCCTTGTCAGTCACGGGATCACATCAGTTTAACTGAGGGAGCAGCCAGTGCATTGGCTGAGGTACGTTCAGTTAAGTTTCCTAGGATCTTGAAGAACTAGCTCAATAAATCCTTGCTTGCTTGAATAAGCGCACCTTCCATCTCCCACCACATTTTTCATTATGTCACTTGGATACAAATGCACGTGTTTTTAATGTGAAGTTAATCCCTGAGCTGCAGTGAAATGATTAACCCTTCACCCTTGAATTCCTTGCTACCATATGATCTAGTTCTTAGGGAGCTAAGAGTTAAAGCAATCGTGACAGCTGAATGTAATACTTGAGGCGAGTGGATATTTGCTCACCACAGAAGGCCAGCCTTAGTCATACACATATAAACTCTTTGGCTTGAGGAGCACAGGTAAATAACACGGCAAAGCTACTGTGTCCTGCAAACAAATATTTGTACCTACAGTTATTACTGCTGATGGAGGATTCTTGAATATAATCTGTCAAGAAAATACCGTCAGAATAAACATCCTGCAGTTGGCAGCTGTTAAACTTTCTGTTAAAACACAGGTTTGTGACACCTGTGCCATTCAGCTTGTTGCACCAAGTTGTATCCCACTTGTATGCAAGATCAAGTTGCACCAAGAAAGTAACCCACTTCGGACTGTTCAGCGGAGCGGTCTCTGAAGAGCTGCGTGTTCTCCCCTCTCTGGATATTTTTGTGTATAACCACACATGAGTTAAATAGGCTTGCCATTAATCCCTTGCCTTGGGGTGAGAGTGCATCCTTTTTCCTGCCCTGAAATCTCTAGTGATATTAGCAAGGGTTGTGGCTGCAGCGTGTTTGCTTCCCAGTCATTCTGGGTGCGCTGGTGAGGAGCAGCCAATGCTGCCAGCGGTCCTGCAAAGTGAAGGCTGGAAGAGTGGGCAGCAGGTTGGCTGTATGTTGGTCTGTTTGTCTGGGAATATGGCCAAACACCCTGCAGCTGGATTAAAGAGTTAAAATTACGGTTGAGTGGGCTGGTAGCCTCTGTTTCTAGTTATGCTATTTCTTTAGCGGTTTTAAGTACCAAGCCAGACCGTCCTGTTTCTGCCTCCTTGCCTTTCCCTGAGGGATGAGCCCAAAGCTTTAGCTAGAAGGTCAGCGTGTGCTGTTGTTTCGAATGGAGCAATTTTACATGGAAGAACAGCATTCCAGCTTCTGTGGGTCACTGGCCTCCATGGATGTTCTTCCTGGCTCCCTCATTTCCACGGGGTTGGGAGGCTTTGCAGTGTTGTGATTTCTGGGACAGCTTTTTGCCCTCACCCCCTTTAAGCATGGTAAATGGAGCTTGGTTTCACCTGAAAATAGAAGGGGAAAAAAAGAGTTTTACAGCTGTAAACAATAAATTATTTTTGCGCTTCACAAGTTGGGCCTGTTTCTTGACTCAGTCCCTTTCAGGAAGGACTTTTGTGTGTTGCCCTTGCTCTGTGCTCTTGCAGGGTGACACCTGGCTGGCCCCTGCGTCCTGGGGAGAGGAACATCTGCTTGTCCTCGGGCAGGCCTGTGTCTTTTTTCAGGAGAGAGGCCAGCTCTGAGGCCCTGAGCAGACCCCAGAGAGACGATGGTGTGAAAACACAGGGCAGGGCAGCAGCACCTGGCCCTGAGGTCCCAAAAAAGGGAGGGGAGGAACGGGGCCGGGCAGGCATTTGGACATCTCCTCTCCCTGGGTTGGGTGCCTGCTCTGCCCTTTGCCTGGGCAGGCAGGTACCAAGGCCCCGAGGAGACTGGGAGGAGCTGGACAGCTGCCTCTCGTCACCTCTTCCACGTTGAAAGAGACATTTCTGGGCAGTGTCACAGGCAAGTGGGACCGGAACAGTGTTTGGGGAGACACCCCAGAGGCGCCCCAGGAGGTGGCACCATCCCAGCCCAGTGGAAGAGCAGCTCCCGGGGCAGCTGGGCTTCACAAATGGCCCAGGGAGCATGGCCCGGGTACTGGGAAAGGGCTGCTCCTACGAGGTTTTCACTGGCCTGGGCAAGAGAGGAGAGAAAGAAACTGTGATGGTGTCCAGCTCCCCACAGCCCCAGTGTCCTGCCCATCTCTGTACTGTCCCAGCCCGACAGAGGTGCCTGATGCCGGGGGTTGGAGCTGCCCGGCTGCCCTGCTCACTGAGCGGGTGTGCGTGGGGGTGGCCTGGCCCCCTCAGCTCCCGGCTTCCCCAGCTACCGAGGCTCCCTGCCAATTCCCTCCTCGCTCCCTTCATAGACCGGGGGCGTAACGAAAACACAGACGTGCATTTAAGCAATTGCTTGCATTTGGACCTCTCTTTCCAACCCATTTCTAACCACAGTGCTTAAACCCCACAGATTTTCACTGTTAGCTGGTCACAGCTATCATTCCTTGACATGCTTTTGAATCAGATGAACTAAAATAGTTCTGTGAGATCTATTTTGTCTCTGGCTTGTAAAATACAATAATTTCTTACTAGGTTACACTAATATTTCGTAATTCATTCTTAATATTATTCTTCAGTAAAGCTCTGTGCAAACCATTTATCCCACAGGAGGAACTTCTGCCAGATCCCAGATGTCAAACACATTTGCTTCAAATACAGGAGTTCATGACCTTTTATGTTTGTTACTGTGACGCCATGGAAATTATTTATAATAAATAAGCTTCTTTCAGAGTCAGGTGCTCCATGGGGCCCTTTTCAGTGACACAACAGCCCTTCCTGAAACAGGTCTTTCCTGGCTTTTTTTTTCCCCCTAACAATGAAGGTTTGGGAACAATCTGAAACCCTGTTATTGAACTGAGTCCAACTACTGCACTGAAAGGTAGACACGAAATCAAAGATATCCCAGATTTCAAATCTTTCCTGAAATCAGCAGTAGATAAGGTTCTTCCTTTCTCTTTTGTCCTTTGCTCTGAAAATGCAGTTTTCAAACAGCAGACTGTATGGACCCAAACAAACACTAAATACACTGGCTTAAAGCACCAAATCAAACAGGAAACTACTGGAATTGTTTGGATCCAAATGACAGATTTGATATGCCAAGTGATTTTTATATGTAGCATGCTCATTTAAAGCTGGGGTAGCACCGTCTACCCACAATCGTGCAGGTATAAGAGCTCTAGAAAATATCTGAAGGTGTCAATACATTGATAACATTTAATCCTGTTACCTTTTTTCAGCAGGTATGACAATGTCGTCCCAAACCTGTGCTGGGATTAAGAGCAGCTGGTTGGTAACGAAGCTAGGCAAGAAAAGGATGTAACTGGAAAACACTGGGAGGAGTATGCTGTGGCTCTGTTTCATCCTTTTGTCAACTGTACATGAAGTTTACTGGATCCATCATCTTGGATCCCTAGACAGTAGCAACAGCAAGAAATGCCTCCTGAGGAGGAAACTGAACTTTTTGCTCCTGCATAAATGTGCACCCACAGTCACCCCTGTTTGTCAGTCCAGGCTGAAACTGATGGCCTGAAAGCTCCAGCCCAGGCCCAGCACAGCACCCCTGTGCCTCGGTGGTTATCCACCCAGGAACCTCACCTTGCCTTGGGCTAGTTTGGGGCTTGCAGCCATTTACAAGGTTGAAGACTGCTATGTAGCTCAGAAGCAATTGCTGCAGCCCGCACAGATGTGGGACTGGCTGTGGAGAGACAGGACCAAAGTGTTCTGGTTCACGAAGGATGAGCCCTCCTTGGATTTATTATCAGAATGTATTAATGATGAGTGTTGTGTATGCAGAAAATCTGCCTTATAGCATAGGGCAAGACACAACAGGCAGCAAATCTCTTTTCAAATTCACAGTTCATCAAATTTAAATGAGATAAAGAGAGGATCTAATGTGGACAACAAAGTATCTCCATGAAATTGCTCATCTAGGTATTCTAGCAACATTTTCAAAAGATGCTGGACATTGTGCAATAAAGCTGTTCTGCAGTGCTGTGGGAGGAGGCAACTGGCTGCAGTCTCAGATGGTAGACAGCATTACAATGGGTTATGTCAGGAAAGCATGACGTTAAACGCGCACTTGAAACAGGAGAAAACAAAAAATAATAGTCACTAACTGAATTATGGCAGCTTTCTATAATGAAGTGTGTGGACCCCACCCAGCCTCTGTAGCAGAGATGGGAAGGTGTCTGCTAAACTCAAAGGTTATGATGGGAATGGAAAAAGCCAGGCTCCTGCTGAGAGTAGGACAGGGAGGATGAGGAAACAGTTTCATGTTTCTCCCAGCAAAACCTCAGGGGATAAAGATTACTGCTGCAAAAACTTTAATAGTAGTAAAAGCCTCTGGCTGCAAAAGTTGTTTATAACAAAGGTGTATTAACTGCTTAGAGACTTCAGCTGAAAAGGACTCCACTATTTCACTGAAACCTAAGTTGCAAAATCCGTTTTTCTCTCTCAAAAAGCCTCTGCATCAGAAAACTTAATTTAGTGGCTACACATGGAGTTTGGCTGTGAGACGGTGTATGCTGTGTGTTGGACATGTCCTGATAACGCCCTGCTTTTAGGTCCCGACAGCTGAGCTCATCGCTTGGCTATTGCAGTATACACTGCAATTTTTAACTCTGATCATAAGTACATCACTTCATGTTAGCTTCTGAAACTAAAATATTTCACAAGCAGTAGTGTTAGATGCTTGCTTGCTCTGAAGGATTTTCAGCAAAGCCGGGGAAGCTATTTGTGATCATCAACTGCTTAATTGCATTTAATCTTTTGCAAACTACGTAAGAACTACTAAGCAATGATGTTTCCCACCTTTTTGCTTGAAAGGTTTCGGTGTGCTCTATGCAAACATGATTCAACTCTGAACTGCTTGATTTTTAACATGGAAGTTGGCATGATTATGTAAGTGTGCACAAGTGTGGGATCAGGTTTCTGATGCAAAGGATCACAAGGGAGAATTCAGGCTTGATTTATGCAAAGCTGCAGCCTCCATCAGCATTCCTGCTTAAAACCTTGTTTTACTTGTGGAGTATTTGCACAAAGCGAAGAAAAAGGGTCTTGGTCTGTTTGAAAGCTTTTGCAGATATAAAGAATTATTCAAGAACATTTGTGTCAGTATTTATACATGGGGTTTTTATTGTTTCATGTCTGCTTCGTAAAAGTTTGAGGCCCAAAGGCGATAATACACACTCCTGCTTGTAGCTACTTTCTACAGTCTTCTCTTCTGTCTACTCCTCTGTCACCAAGAAAAACACGGGGAAGTTGTAGCATAAACAGCCTCAGCAACAAATGAAAAAGTGTGCTGTGCAGAGGTTGAAAACAGATGAGACAGGCCTCTCTGGGGTATATGAGAGGTGAAGTGCAGACCAGACTAATAAATTCTCCTCTGTTGGCTCCGCATGGGGCTGCTCAAGTGTCTCAGCCCTGCATTTCTGGAGCTGAGAGCGCCGTGGTTTGGCACAGCCAGCCAAAACCAGCCCAGTTTATTAGCTTGGTCTTAGCACCAGGGGTGCCCTGGGTGGAGGCAGCATGAGGAGGCCAGAGCAGCTGCAGGGCACGGGGGACTAGTGAGGATGGGTGGTTGCAATGACAGTCTGGCATGGACACAGAGGAGAGAGGGGCCGAGAGCAGGTGTCAGTGAGGCATGGGAACATCACCAGGTTTTTCAAGCGAGGTTTAGTTACAGAAAGATTAGGAAGTGCTAGAGCAGAGCATGGGGCACTCTCTGCTGCCAGGAGGCTGGCAAGGAAGGAAGATTGTATTTGCAGCTGACAGAGAGGTCTAGGGAGCAAAGAACAGAGGTAAACTGATTTCACTGCTGATCTTCAGACTACATTTGTTTGGGACAAAAATCTTCTAAGGGAGGGGGGAGGTTTGTTTCCCATCCCAGCTAAAAAAATCACAGCACAATAATGTTCTCCCCCTCCATATAAAATCAGGTCAGCCCCATCCCTTACCATGCACAGCTGAATTTTGTGCTTATTGAAACAAAATTCCCAATTTTCAAGCAGCTGAAAGCAGAATGGAAGGTGTGTCCCAAACCATCAAAAGAGCCCCAGAGATGTTAGGAGAGGCACCCTCAAATTACAGAGGACAGCCTTGCCTTGAGAAAGAAGGAAGGTAGTCTTGCAAACTGGTTTTTTCCTTTAACTGCCTTGTCAAAAATACCATTTTTAATGTCCTTTCCTTCATCGGAGAGGTAACCTGCCGTCCCAAAGGCTGGCTGCTACTGCACTGCCGCCTCCAGCAGCTGGAGAGCTGCTCAGGCAGGACTGGAAGTCACTGAAGAGCCTGAAAAATCCTTGAGCATGGAAAAGCTGACATAACATGATAGCAGCGAGCTGCATACAGGGACCTTATTGGTAGTTAAACAATGCACTTCTCTGAACAGTGAAAATAAGGCTGTTCGATCACGTAAATTAATTCAGTGAGATGCCTTGAAATGTGTGCTTAATGCGCACCTCAGGAGGACTCAGATAATTTTGGAAGCATGCCGGGTTAAGGTATTTCTTTAAAATAGTGACCACACATAATCTCATAATCTCATGAGCTCCATTAACAGGAATCAGAGCCACTCCGCTATGTGATACTCCAGTACTGTGCGACTGGCTCTGTGCAGAGATGAACAGAGATGCTTTGTTAGCTCAAATGTTATGAGTCTGTGCTTTTGGCAGAGGGTCTCTCCTTACAGTGGCTCTGGAGCTTGAAGTAGCTGTGTTACACTGCATGATGACAGGCATGAAATTCTTAGTTAGCAGCAGGTCCACGGTGCTGTTAAATTTAAAATAAAAAATATTGTCATAGAAAAACTACAGTCTTGGTGGATGGGGAATCCACCAAAGGCTGCAATTCAAGAGCTATTAGGGCGACTGTGCAAAAACTTCACTGACTGGAAATTTTAAAGCTCTTAGAGTGTAAACAGCATTTCCTTGAGGAAATATTTCCTTTTTCCTACTAATGCAGCCCCATTTCTCGCTCATATTTGCCTCCTGGGGTATTTTAGCACTTCCAGTTCTGTATCAGAGACTGGAATGGGGGAGAGGGAGAGGAGACCACCTTGAGTCTCACAACACTTTTGCTTCCTGCGAGGAAATTTCTGAACCAGAATTTCCTGCTGAAATTTCTGAACCAATCGACCGCGTGTGGTCTGTAAATTACACTACAGACTATGCACTCTGTGGCAGGGGCTTTTTCTCACATGTCTACATAAAGCCTAACTTAACAGGGATCCGTATTCCAGCTGGACAGGCCATTTCCTAAGAACAGTATAAAAAATCAAAAAGTCACTTTTCCTTTCTAAAATACAGGCCTGGTTTTGCTTCTAGCAAAGCGAGGGGCAGCTTTGGTACTGACTGTGAGGGTGTAGCAGTCCAGCGTTACTGGCAGCCATTTGGAAATACTTCTGCGCCTGTGAGTAACTTCGGTGAGGCAGGCGAGTCCCCAGCGAGCGGGGAAACTCCCCCTCCGCGGTAGGGATGGGTGAGTCAGCGCTGTGGGAGCGCACCTGAAGGGCCGTGCCGGCGGCGAGCCCAGCAGTGCCTGGCCGGGAAGGGCAGGCGGGGGCCGGCAGCCGCCGAGCGGGAGGAGAGGCCTGGGCGGGAGAGGCAGCGAGCGGCCGGGCTGGAGCCGCGGGGCAGGGCGCGGCCCCGGGGCAGGGCAGTCCCGCAGGAGCTGCGGGCAGGAGACGGCCGGCGGCAGCCGCGAGCTGGCGGAAGGGCGGCTGGGCGCCCTCCCAGCAGGTACCGGACCGGGGCAGCTGGGCCGGAGCGGGGGGGATCGGGGACGGGAGCCCCCCGCCCGGCGGGCCGCGGCGGCGCTGCCCCGCCGCCGGCTCTCTGAGAAGGGGGCGGCGGAGCGCGGCGCAGGCAGCGGGGTGGCGGCAGGTGCGGGCGGGGGCCGCTGGGGAGGCCGGACGCCGGGCCGGGGGAGCCGCCCTGGCGGCCGCGGGCAGCCCGAGGCTCCGCGCTGGCGGCTGCCGGCGGAGCCCAGAGCCGGGCGTACCGCACCGAGGCGGCGCTGGTGTCCCCTGCGGGCGGGCCCTCCTCGGGCCCCCGCGGCGGGCGGTGGAGGTGGCGGTTTGCTTTCCTTGCCTCGTCGCTCAGCGGAAACGTAAAGTTGGGCTTTATATTTCCAGCAGAACCATTTGACTGCCGATCTCCAGCAGCCTCTGTAACTCGTGGCACACCTCAGTATCGCAGCATGGGCCCTGCATGAGAGTAAATGGGAACAAAAGTAGCCGGGAAGGTTGACTTCTGTTGGGCTGTCTTGCTGAAGTGACTCTTCCATATGTATCACTGATGTGACTGAATGTAACGTAACTGCCTTGTGCATTGATACTTAGAGTATTTAAACGTGGCTATACAGCGATGCTTTTGCAATTTGTAAATTACTGTTTTCTCACTGGGCATATTAGGCTCCTGAGAAACAAAAACTAACGATCCTTTTTACAAACCCTGATGTATTTCACCTGATGCATACTAATAGGTATATTGAACGGGACTGCATGCTTTTCAAGTCAGAATTCTTTAAGGATGTCAGCATATTGATCTACGTGGTTTTTTTAAGGAGGCTAAAACTTAACAGATGAATTCAACTTGCAGAACATGAATTGCAAAAGGCAGCGTTACTGGGCAGTTTGTGTTACAGGTGGTGCTGCACATCTGTAGTGCCTTGCCACCGTGCTACAGTATCTATGGGGGTTTTGGACTGAAGACCTTTCAGTGCCTGGGGTTGGTTTGTTTATGGCTGTATGAGTGTTAATTTGACACTGCTTCCAAGATTTGGCTTGAGACTGTATTTTCTATCAAGTGACAGACCTTGAGAAATGGAGGCAGGTAGAAAAATAGTAATTATATTGAGCTACTACAGAATTAAATCTTCATATAAATTAGGTCCGAGATTAAATTGTACTTAAAACGGTCTCAAACTGGTATTGCTACAGGAAAATGTCCTTGTAAAATCAAAATATTCTGTGTGAATTAACACCTAAACATTATCATAGGCAGGAAATAACTAATTAGATAACTTTCTCTAGGAACACCTCAGGTAATTAGAGATGTGTTGTAGTCAAAACTCAGAAGGAAATTGTGAATATACCTAGACAGAGTTTCCCTTCTGTACTGGATGAAATTAGCATCAGAAAATACATTATATTTACTGAAGTTATAACCTGCTGTATCCAAGAGCACTGTTAAAGCAGCAGTCATGATCATATGCAGTTTCAAACTGTCCTGTTCAAAAGCCACAGTGTACTTTTTTAATGCATACCATACAGCTGGATTCCTGGGTGCTTCAGATCACTCTGGTTATTAAACAGAAGTCTAAAATAAATACCATCTTAAGTTAAGCTGGTCCTGTAACTTTCCTTCAATGTGGAAACGTGCCCATTGTCTCATGTGATGCATTTCTCTAGACAAGAATGGAAAGGTTGATATCGCGGCTGTTCCTACAGTCAGTGCCGTTGTAATCGTGCAGGAAGAGAACTAGATCTCAAGGTACGTAAGCTGGGCCACAACTGTGAAGTGCTCGGGCATGTAAATGATCCCGTGGGCACGTGCTCCCGAGAGCCAGATCCTTGCAGTCCTAACCCTCAGTCTCTGATCTGTGCAGGCTCTGTTTTTTCCCAGTAATATTTGCTGAATGCATTGATGTTTGCTGCTTGATGTGCCTTTAGTTTTGACAGTGTTGATTAGTTAGGTGCCCAAGCTGTCCAGGGATCCAGAAGCAAGGTGTTCCTTGACAAGTTGCTCTTGGAGAGCCCAAGTTTCTTCAGATTACATATAGATGATCAGGACCACTGAAAAAAAACATGCAGGGGAGTATGTTGCCATGCTTTTTATTATTATTTTTGCTTACTACTCTTTCTAGGCTTTGCCTAGAGCTGTTACCCAGCTGTGAAGAGCTAAGTTCTGAATTTGCATCTTTCATTTCTCAAAAGAGTGCTAGAGCCATAAGCCTGTGTGTTGTTCTGGGCTGGCGGTCTCTGAACCCTTATTGATGAAACTGTTTCACCTTGTTTTCAGTACAGAAATATTAATTAGGTGAGCTGTGACCCTACAACTCAGCGGCTAGGGCATGAATCCAGGAGTAGGGAAGTTTGATTTCTAGTCCTTTTTCCAGTTGTATGTTAAATATTAAAAAAATATTTGCAGAATACATGTGGTTAAGCAACATTGAATTTAAAGAAAAATATAATTATTACAAAAGTGTCCCTTGATTCTTGCAAATACTTAGAAAAATCACACCTACTAAAAACGCTGCACCCACAGGGTACATTGGACCCCACAGAAGTCCCATCAATTCCACTGCCCTTCCCTGCACTTAATTTAGGTGATGGATCCTCAAGTGATTAAATCCTCTTTCTTCTTACGCTGTGGAAAGAGTGAATGTGGGCAGGATTGTTCGGTCAGTTGTGTGTGTGTGTGTGTAGGCTATTAATTTACAATGTTGGAGAAAAAGCTCAGACTCTGGTCTCTTTTTTCTTTGTCCTAATCATTAGGCTCGGTCATTTTGCTTGTTTGTTTGTTTTGTCACTTGTGTTTCCTGACAGCCGGTTTGCTTTTTGCTCAGTCTCTGTTCATCGTACTTGTAGGTGTTTTAGTTTCAGATGTATCGTATTCTAAACGCACTCCCAAGTGTGGTGGGTTGGCTGTGAAAAGGGCAGTGCTGCTCTGCATCCCCATTTTCCCCACTGCGCATTCTGACCCCACCTTGTGCAGTCAACCACAGGGTGAGTTGGAAAACTACTTTTTTTTTTTTTAAAAAAAAAGTGTTTATTTTGGTGGCTTAGTTTTGCATCTAATCAGTGAGCTGGGCCAACTCATCCTGCAGCTGCATGTTTACTAGATCCAACAGGAATGGTTGTTGGCAAGGGAAAGCCGAACTGCCCCTCTGATAGCAGCCAGCCCTTTAGGCAAGTTCAGGACAGGCGGACATAGCCCCCATGTGTGGTGGGCAGAGCCAGAGGACCTGCCTTAGGAGGGCAGCCTCCACTAGGAAGCCAGGCTTTGGCTAGCTTAGGCCTACTGTCTTCCTGTGAATTCTACACACTTTGGCTTATACCAGAAGTACCCTTTGACTTTGGTGGAAACATTTATTGAACTTGTTTGCTTGACTAAAATGCTATTTACTTCTTTTAGTGAATTTTGCATGATGCATATCCTGACCTATTGCTCTCCTCTTTGGACTCTTGTTTAATTTTATAAAAGAACGACTTTGTTTACTCTGAATTGCTATCTCCCAAGATACCTTAAGTCTGGTAAATATTCTGTCTCTAATCTAAGTAGGACAACACCCAATCTCTGTCAGCAGAGAACCCAAGATCTCATCTCTTTAAAGTGAAAGGCAAAGCATGCTTTGAATTTAAGTAGGACAGGCCGAGTTTGGGTTAAGCCATGTTGTCATTCTGGTTAGTAATACTATTCAGGCTCCATCAGGAAGATCGCTTATGCAGAGAAAAACTATGTTGATAGCCTTTTGAGGCTGGGATGAATCTTCAGACCTAAACTAAGGAGCCTCGTGTGGGAAGAGGTTCATATCCTGGGTTTGGTTTGAACTCATCTGTGTTGCATCATATCTCTTACTCACGTTAATACATCAAACCATGCAGAATTAGTGAGGACACTTCTCTTAAGCTTAGTACAAGTGTTTGCCTGTCATCGCAGCTGAAGTTTACATTAATTCAGTGCCAAAAAAAAATTATGTCAGCAATCTGATGCTTATCTTTTCTGTAAATTGTACCCTGGTGATTTTGTTTTGAAGCTTTGTTTTTCAGTGATCTAATAGCCACACTTAAACTGGAGAGAACAGATAATTAGTCCCGAAATGAAGGCCCTTGGTGTTTAGGGGGGTTCTTGTGGTCATTGCAATGAGCTTTGAGTCTGCCCTGATGAGCAAGTTCTGGAGATGCTGCTTTGGCAGTTAAAATACCTTTGAAGTCCAAGAAAGCAATCTAGAACGACCATGACCCACTGGCCTCAAAACCTATTGGGCACTTAAATTAATTTGGCACCTATGCTTTGGAGCCTGGACCTGGATGTGGACTTGTACAATATGCTCCAGCCTGGGCAGGCAGATGCCTGGCTCCCTGCCCAGCTCTCCTGGGTGCCCAGCAAGGCAGAGCACGGCGTGCTGGGCCCCAGAGCTGCTGCAGCCTCATCGGCAGAGCGTGCCTGGGATACGTTAACGCACGCACGTGTGGCGCCTCATCTTCATCTGAAGCATGGAGAGCTAGAAGGCTGCTTGGCTTTTGTGGGACAGCCTCATCACCAGAGCCATGGGACGGTCCCTTCCACCTGCAGGAATGCAACCCATCAGTCCCACAGAGCCCTCGTGCCTCCAGGCCGAGGGGGCTGGATGTGGCCCTGTCCGCCCTGCTTGTTGAAGCTGGGCGCACAGCATCAGGTAGTTCGTGCAGCCAGAAGATGGCCCAACCCTTGAGCAGGGCTTGGCAGGGGCTGGAGGGGGGCAGGTAAAGAGGGACTAAGGGCGGGTTCTCTTTACAAAATTCAGGCATCCAGTCCGCTGTGTGTGTACCTCTTCCGATGAGGAAAGCACCTGCCATACAGAGAGGAGGGTTCGTCAGAACGAGGTTTAAAAGTAGCTTGAGCTAGTGGTGCTTCTGTGGTTAGCAGTGAACTGGTACAAAAACAAGTTGTGTTTCCTGTTTCTGAGAGATTCATAAAACGTTGTTTAGTACTGATCTTCTAGGTGACAACAAAACATTCTCAAGACCAGTTTCATTTTGCAGTAGAGGAAAATTCAAAATGTTTCAGTTCTGGGATCTTTTGCAAAATCCCATCTTTTGCAAAATGGGATTGTTGGCCTCTAGATTGGGAACTCTCTGTCAATCTCCCTTCAGGTTCTCTGTCTGCTCAGCAGTCACCAGAGTAGCTAAAAGGCTTCCTTCACGAAACCTTGATTAAACACAGAACATCTCCCTGAATCATCCTGGCTTTCGTTCAGTTCAGTGGTACGTGTACTTCCAGATCTAGTCTCACCACTGTGTGAAATCATGGGTCAAAAATCTCTTGTGAAGAGTGTTGATTTAAACTCAACAGGATAAAAAACCCCCATACATTCGTGGTGTAGCTATTGTTCACTTTGTTTTAAGCAAATCTGTCCTGAGGGGAAAAAGGGGATGCTAAGTTCATGCTGCCAACTTCTGCTCTCAGGACCTCTGTCCTCTCAGGAGGGAGCGGAGCCCCACCACCGTGCCCCATAGTTGTAGCAGCATTTGGCCAATAATAATAGGGATGTTAGATGCTCCCGTAAAATTGAGACAGTTCTGATTTCTGCTGGTTTCTCCCAATATCTATGCAAAATTCTTTAAAAATAGCTCTTTTATGCAGTGCCTGGTTACCACTCATCTGCCTGGGCAGCTGCCAACTACTCCCGCCAGTACAGCTCTCTGAGAGGCACTGCTGGGGCTGTTAAAAGTGGTTGTGGGCCCCTGGTCTGGGTGGATTTAAAGCAAAAAATAATAAATAGTTGTACCTTGTAAAGATGTGATATTCCTGGACTTTTATTTTAAAGTGTGTTTAAGCAGCTTCCTGAGCTCAGTGCATGTGCCCTGCAGAGCCATACTCCCAATCTGTTTTGGATTTGAATTAATTAAGATCAGTTCCCATTTCCTGTTCTCAAGTCATTAATTTACTCTGTTTTCATATAAGAGATGTATTGCAGTCACCTGTTTCCTTTCTTAATCTCAGCCATAGTCTTTTAGCCTTCATTTATACAACTTATGTATTTCCTTCCTCTCACCACAGTGCTGTAACTGGTTATAGAGTGACAGTGCAGAGCAGAACTGCTGAACAGGGAATCCTCATCCTGTGGAAATCCATAATTTAAAGTTTTTTGGTTTTGTAATGAAACAGGTTAACAATTAGATGTAAAATAACTAATAAAAAACTGCTTCACCTAAAACAAAGCAGTAGATGTGTGTATATAAAGAAGTATTCCATCTTGACTCTTATAGGTCAACAGCATTCCCATAAAATAGTTTTAATAGTAATGAAACTATTTTTCCATGCAAAACTGTTTGGGTTTTCTTATTTTTTTATATATACAGGAGGAGCTATTTTTTCATTAGCTGTCTGGATATCGTATGTGTATCCATGTGTTTTCTGCGTGGCTCTGTGGTCATGGCAGAGGCTGAGGAGTCCTAGATGCCATTCAGTACTCTTTTTCAGGGTTGAGCTGGTTTCCACGGGCCATCTTTTCAAAGCTAAGACATGTTTAGCCATGTTGGGGAACTCCACTGTGCAAGCAGATGCTCTTGCCTAAAATACCTTCTTCTTGGCTGTCCTATTGAAAAATGCATCCAGATGTTTCCAGTTCTCTTTGGTATCAGGGCTATAGAGGGACTGCTGACAGTTCTATTTTTGTGGCTTCCTGGCATTACTGCAGAAGGAGAAAAAATTGGATTAAAACCTGACACAGAATACTTAAAGAAAGTCTTAAGTTTTAGGTTAGATTATAAAGTAACCACTGATGATTGTCATGATTTTTTCCTAATCTGCTTAGAGCAAAGGACTTATCTTATGTTGAATTCTTTCCATGTTCTCATCAAAAGCCAAGTTCTTTTTACAGATATTTCAGTCTCTTAAGTTTTCTTTTTTGGTGTCCTGATTTCAACTCTTGCTTTGCTGTTTTCCATCTGAGTCCAAAATGATCTGCAGTCCAACATAATGGATTTATTCTTTTGTGTTTACTGCCCCAATACATACCATATTGTACATCCTTGTCCAAGTCAGTGAATTTATCTACAGTTCACAGGAACAGTGTTGTCAGTTAGTAATTGGATGAATTGGTTACTTGCCTAATGCAGCATTAGGAAGAAACACTCTATCAACTTTTACAGCCCAGAGCGTAGGGGATTCAGCATATTAAAATCCCAAGTTTTAAGCTTTATCATGGGATAGATTTATAATGTTCCATTCTTAATTCAAATATAAATCTTGCATGAGAAAAATTGGCTCAGATTTATGAAAGTTGTTCTTTTGGCCCTTGTAAATAATATTATTAATCTTCTTCATACTGGGGCAGGCTTGGATTAAGTCTGCATTTAACGGCTGCAGGTGCAAGGCTATAATGCTAAGCCAGAGTCAGGGTGTCCCTGGGGGCCATGTCAGAATGACGACTTTGGATCGTGTACTTGTGCCAGGGCTTGTTCCCCTTCTCCAAGGGGTGCCTGGAAAGCAGAAGCAGTTGTTCCTGTAGCACAATAGCTCAAGCACACACACCTGCTCAGCTTTATTTTTCTTCAAGGAAGTAGGCAAGAGCAATTAGTTCTTCTTTGCGACGTACTCTCAGTTCGGTGGTCGGTGCCTGGGCTGCGTGTGCAGACACACTGCACTGAAGGCCATTTGGCCTCCTCCAGTCTGGAGCCCTGGGAAGAAGCAGCTGCTGAGCTGAAGGAGACCACAGCTAGATTGCGCAAGTGCTCTTTCTGTAGGGTTCAGCTCAGGGCCTGCACAATGGGAGACCTATATTAGATCATCTTTGTCTGGGCAGAGAAGCTGGAGGGAGAAGGGAAAGTTGCAGGGGGACACAGCATGGTCTCTCACAACTGCATGTAGGAAGATGTGGCTGTTCCAGGCAAAGCTTCTGCCTTGGTTCAGTTAGAGCTAGACCTCCTCGGCAGGACAACATATAAAGCAGGTCATGGGACCACACTAAGCTCTGCTTTTACTGCTACGACAACTGGTCAGCTAAGAATTGACTTCCGAGGTGGTTTTCTTTGCCTCAGGAGAAGGCTGCTAAAGCTGAATAAGTAATATTTTTGTACAATTGTCACATCCCGACTGACAGCAGTGAAGTATTGAACACTCCTGCTGATTACAAGGGTTTAAAACTTTAGGTGCAACTGTTATGTCTAGGAGAGCCCAGCAAACAGTATCTTACCTGAATGCTACAGCAGTCACCAGAGGGGCTGTGGAGACGCTCTCTGCAGGCTCCCATCTTCCTCCTCTTCTCCACTTGCTCAGAATACAGTCAGGAGGATGCAGAGGCAATCAGTTTGGGATGTCAGTACAAGTAACAGTACAGGTAGCAGTCTGGGATCTTACTACAATGCTGTGGGAATGAGAGCAATCTTGCCCTTGCAAGTATTAATTAATGAAATATATTCTCACCTTAGATTATCCTGTGACATTGTTGAGTCTGAGCATAGTTCAGTTGTGGTATCAGCCTGAATAAAACTGGTCAGAGAAGCAGGGTAATGTTTTGAGAAGACCTATACAAAACAGACTCGAATGGCATAAAACCTACAGATGTAAACTTGTCTATATGGATTGCTTTGGTCTCCTTAGCTTACTGAAGAGAAATGTAAGAGAAGGTTAGATTCTAATCTTTTAAGATCAGAATGAAGAAAAGAGATACTGCCGATATTTAACACTCTTAATATAACAAATACATAAAAACTGGGGGAAACAATTAAACTGGAAATAGAGTTAAAATATTAACAGTGAAGGCGATGAGCTATTGGAATATTTTCTGAAATAAAACCCAAGTGTCTTCCTGCTTAAGTTGCTCAGTGTAGTGCAGGAGTAACTGGTTGAAATCCAGTGTTTTCAGTAACTGAAGAGGCTGGGACAAGGGCGTATAATGGGCCTTCTGGTCTCTGTAAGTGAATGAGAGGAGTTTGCAGGACAGGACTGCGCTGGTTCAGACCAGTGGTCCGTTCAGTTTCCTGTTTCTGGGATCAGCGAGAGGAACCCGTAAAGCTTCCCCCAACGGGCTGTTGTGCCATCATTTTCCAGCGCAGGAAGGTGCTTCCTGTGCCCGGGCAGTTAGTGGTTTGTTTGCATCATGGAGCGTGACACTTTTCCCAGCAACTTTTTACCGTCTATTTCTGTTACCAGGTTTAATTGTGTAAGTACTTAAACAACGCCGCCAGGCTCTTTGCCCCAGGAAAGCCGTGCAACGGTCCATCATAAAATCCCCATCATCTAAACTAGGTTAATGATGCGTAGTCTTTTTTTTCAGTTTTAAATATGCAATTACTCTTTTTCTTCATTTATTTGCTACACTGGGAGAGCTTTGCATGTCTTCATTATGTTTCTGTCAAACTGTTTCTAAGATGTCTCTCACAAGAATGCCTTTCTTCTTGTGTCCTTCAAAGCCTTCTCATAACTTCTCTGTTTCTGTTGTGTCATTTCAGCATCTCCTTTGTGATCCACTGCTTTCAGGGTGAAATCCTTTTCTCTCTACAGGCATAAAAGAAAGGAAAGCCTCATGTTTTCTTCATTTCCTTGGAAGGCAGAAGAACTGGAATAATTTCTGTGTGCAAATTCCACGCGCTTTCGTGCTTTTCCCTGAGTTACAGTTACAAGCAGAGAAGAAGGGTGTATGTACACACACACCCACTAGTTACTGCAGGTATCACTGTTGTGGGGTTCTCCTGAAACGGGCATAGATATGAGCCTTTTGTCATGCACCTGGTAGGTGTGTGTTGGCATGACGTTTTTTGTTTCCTTTGTTTTTTCTTTTCTTGCTCCAGAGAACCTACTACTGCCTAGGTTTCTAATGAATAGGAACAAAAGCTTGTGCCCTGTCTTTTCACATGCTCAGACCCACTTGAAGTGCCTCTCTCCCCTGTGTAGATGGTACAAATCAGACCTGCCTACAGTCCCAGAAAAACTAGGGCTTTTTTTTAAACCGTGGACTTTATGTCTTTGGCAAGTGTATGCCCGTGCATGGCACTACGTGCGTAGGTGGGTGCATGTGCTGTCCTTGCTGCTACAGTAATAAAGTACCTGGAGGCAAATTTCTCAGAACCATTTAAGCTGTTTTACTAGTGTTGACCAGTTTCGAGATGCAGTGGTCACAAGCCACCCCTCTTCAGATGAAGAGCTGTGCTTAGACGAGTGCACAGCTCCCAGACACTGTCCCCCAGAAACAAAATGACAAGGCAGCTGGCTGTGGAAGCTAAACCTTTTGCAGCGTCTGCGCCGTCAAAGACAGTCCATGTGACCTGCAGCAGAAGCAGCTTTTGCTGTGTGTGTTTTTGTTAATCATCGGGAGACCTGCGGTGGTATTGTTATGCTCTTTGAAGGTTTTATATGACTGGGATTGACTGCATCTCCTGGATCTGAAAGGCAGAACGGCACAGAGGTAGCATAAACATGATGTTTGGCTGCGGCGTGAACCAGCAAGCTTGAGCTCGCTTTCTCCCCAGGGCAGATCCTCAGCTGTTGCAAAGTGTCGTGGCTCCACTGGGGCTACTGGAGCTGCAGACAGTGTCACTTGAGGATCTGATAGGACGTGATAGGGCAAGAGGAAATGGCCTCAAGTTGCGCCAAGGGAGGTTTAGATTGGATATTAGGAAAAACTTCTCCACTGAAAGGGTTATCAAGCAATGGAACAGGCTGCCCAGGGAAGTGGTCGAGTTGCCATCCCTGGAGGTATTTAGAAGACGTGTAGACGTGGTGCTTAGGAACATGGTTTAGTGGTGGACTTGGCAGGTTAGGTTTATACTTGCACTCGATGATCTTAAGGGTCTTTTCCAATCAAAATGATTCTATGATCTGTCCCAAATGCTTAATAACAACCAATCATCCCTGTTTCCGGATATTTTCTTTTACACCTCCTGCTTTGTGAGGACTTACTGCTACTAGAAATTTTGCCGTGATGTGTTTCTGGAACACAGATCTGAGAATGCATTTTATATATTTATGGCTGGCAATAAATCTCATAACGTTTTAAACCTCTGGTTTAGCCAGCTTTCCCAGTTTGAGATCGGCTATTTCACCTTTGTGTCTATTTCATAGTTTTAAATGTGTTACCTGATCAACTCCTATGAAGCAGTGCTGTGACTAAATGCAGTAAAAATACATCGGCAGCCCACAAAATTGTTGCAAAACACACCCTTTAGTCACAAGGCAGCAAAGACCTGACATTTCTTTTCAGACTGCTTTCAGCTTTTAGTATTTAATATTGCAATCATCCGTTTTCTATCATGTTCTTTTCTTTTAATGAGTTGTTGAAAATATTTACTTTCTTCTCCAAACATCTCTGTCTTGTAATCATTCTGGAGGCATCTGGAACTGAAGTCTTCGATACTCTGTTTATCTGATTTTAGCTCATTCAAAATTTCTATCAGAGAAATCTGGAAGTCATTAAGATAATTTATGTTTTCGATCTAAACCCGTTAAAATAGTAGTGATTGTAATTCTCTAGGCTCTGTGTATGTGTGTGGTTGGTTTTTAGACTTTGTTGTTTCCAGGATGTTCTAATAACCTTGGCTCTCCTTCTGCCTTAGTGTGGAAGGACTATTGCCTAGTTACATTTGATTATTTTATTCTGGCTTGATAGTGGGAAGAGAGAAATGAAAAAGCATACTGAAATCGGTGGAAAACACCAAGAAGGACAGAGAATTTGAGACAGAGTGACAAGATCTGGGTTCAGTTCCCCCTTCTGCTGCAAGTGATTGGATTTCTCTATCTCAGTTTTTTGTCTGAAAATCAGGGATAATTATCCTTTTCCTCCTGTCCTTTTCTCAGTCTAATACCTCCAAAATGGAGAATGTCTGTGACGTATGCATATTGCATACGTATGTATTGCCTAACAAAAACTGACCCCAAAACTTACAGCTAGGGTCAAGGAGTCCTAACTACTTGTTAAGATGGATGGCATTGCTGGGAAGTCAGTACTTCTTTGGAATTTGATGGTGCACCTCACAAATGTCTGTATGGTTTAGGTTTATTTGGTAAATTTATTCCCAGACAAATGCATGTTAGTACAACCTTTTAACAACTGTTAAATGATATACTGAGGATTTTTGGGTAGCTGACACCAGCAAAAGGTTCTGGCCTATGGGAGAAATTTAATCTTTGATAGAAATGTCAACTTCTGTCAAGATCATGAAATACTTGTTTAATCTTCTGCAAGATTTTTGTTTGATTTCAGCTAACCTGCTAAATTTCTTTCTGTCCCACATGGTTAAGACAAAACTTTTGCATGTAGTGAAAGCTGTATAACTAACCGTAGGCAGCTTGGGAAATACAGATATGCAAAAACAAATAAACTGGGAGCCAAGCCATCTAATTTACTGCCAGGATTGCTCTTCCGAACTAAACCAAAAAACCAAATATATTTATCTCTGTGGCTTAATTAAGTGAATTAAAACTTTAAAAGGTAATTGAGACCATCCATGTTGTGATTTCACAAACAAAGCAAAGTGTTCTAAGCAGAATGAGGGATCACTGTATTTAGACGATCTGTCCCTCAGCAAATGCTGTCATGTTTTTGTAATGTGGCTGTGGTATAAGTCTAGAAACACAAGGACAAATTTTGTCACTGAAACCATTATGTTTTTAAGCTTAAGAAAAGTGTAAACAGTGTTCTAGTCGCTTACTCTTGGAACTTTCTTTTCAAAATACTGTATTTAAGCTGAAACTGAATTGGAAAGTCTAAGCTATGTGTCTACATACTTTGGCATTGGCTACTGATGTTACCTTGCCTACAAAATAGTAGCCTGTAAATAGTGTACTCTCTTCTTTACAATAGGCAGTGATGAATTGCTTTATATTTGTCTACAGATAGAAAAAAATGTGTGAATGTTTGCGTATTGATAAATGGGGAAAAAAGTTAATGGTCAAAGACTATCACAGGTTACTTGGTCTTACTGTGAAAAGCACAGTCTTTTTTTAATGATAGATGTACAAAAGATGTAGAATTGCATTATTACTGTTATATCCTCAATACCTATATGTAGCCCTTTCTTTCTAGGCAAGGCACTCAACCCCGTGATGGAAAGGCAACTGCTCGTGACAGATGATTTACATTTCTTTATTTGCTCACATTAACGGTTTCAGCTAAACAATTCTGGGGAAAGAAATTACTATCATGAACTGAATTTTCTCTGATGCAGAAAAACTAATTTTTCCACTTTATGTAGCTGGAAAGCAGGGCCGTTACTAACATTTTGGTTTCTTCACCAGCAGTAGTGAATAAATTCAATCTGGACATTTTGAGATAAAAGACTGTTTTGCCTGTGCAAACTGCCACTGAGGCTTAGATACCATTGTTGCGAAGCTTAGAGCAAATGAAGCAGCTGTTTCAGCCCATTTGAACAAGGGGAACGAGAGTAAAGTATATTAACTCCAGCTGTGTACTGATAACAGCTGGGAAGGAAAATCACTGCAAGGGAACCTTAAAGTAAACTTTGAATTCTAGCAGGCTTAGCTATTGTGAGTGTGCTTCTGAGGAAGGAGCAGTGGTGAAAATTTGATCCTTAGAAACGTGGAGAATTTAATGAGAAATTCCCGTGCCTCTTTTTGTGCTTCTGTAAAGATGCGGAGCAGGTTCTGGAGTCGGTGGTGTTGCCTCTGAAGATTTTCGATGCAGATCTCATACTGTACGTACACTCATGGGCAATTTTGAGATCAGGGCAAGTACGGAGTGATGGATTCTGTGCAGAGTAATGGTGTCCCTTTTAAAGCAGGAGATTGCATCCCTGCCCTGTCTGGTTAGAGACTACACTGTAATCTCTTCAGTAGTGTTCTGTTTTCCAGAATAATGTGCATGAGCATTCAGGCTACTTCTGAGGTTTTTATATTCAGGTCACCTGCATTTTGTTCATTTTGGTCTATTGAGCATGAAGAGCAGTATAAAACTAGAGGAAATAATTAATGTCACTTAGTGGTAAAACCAGCAAAAATTATTCAGAGAAATGGTATTAAACCGAATATTCCCTTAGGTCCTTGTTGCAGTAGAATAATGGTTTACTTAGGTTTAGGTCTAATGGGAATATATTTTAAGAATTTCGTTCTAATCAGTACTTTGTGATAGCTCATGATTAAGAATAATTTTGGAAAAGTTATGTAGTTGTAATAATAAACCACTGTATTTCACACTAGTATTTTAAAGATAATAAGTTAATTCGAGGCTTCCTCATGAAGATATGTGCTCGCAGTGACTTTGCAAAACCCGTAAGTTAAAACATAAATAGCAGTGCTGAGGTATTGTAAAGCGCAAAAGAGCAGGTCAGTAAGTATGTGCTACGTTTGGTCAGTATTTGCAGATTGATACATCTATTGATAATTTTCAGTTGCACCCTACCCATGGAAATAAATAATGTTAAGACAAGAAAACACATGTTTCCTAAGGTAGATGAAGTGTCGTAGCTTAATATCTCCACTTGGCATCCATAAGAATTTTGAGGGGCTTTTAATGAAATAAACGTTTTGGGGATATTAGCGTTGTTTCCATGGTATTTGTGTGGTTCCCGAGCTGTCTTTGAATACCCATACAAAGAAAATGATGGCACTGTTCAAGCTGCAGGCGGCAATGGCTTCTGTGCTGGAACATGGAAGCTTTCGGCAATTTCTTGCTATTGAGATAACCGAGCAGACGTGTCCATTTTTATGTAATTGTCACCTTTCCTCTGTGCTTTTCCCCGTTCTCTTACTTGTTGTCTTCCCCATCCCTTCAGCTTATGTTCATGTTCTGTTTGGTGTCTTCTAACCTCGATGGAGTTGGAATCATGTCTTGGGTATGTTCTACAGAGAACCTTGTGTACTTTAGGTACATGAAAAGGACTAGACTTAGACAGCTAACGTTTTGGACAGGAGGCAACGCAGCTGTCTGTGTCCCTCTGAAAAGAGAACATAAGGATATGAATAAAGACATTTAAATGAGGCCAGTTAGTATTGTCATAAAGTTCTTCTAATGTTAACCAGCTGTTACAAACTTGTTCTCATTCTTTAGTAGATTACATGCCTCTTATTTTGCTGGAAGTTAGCGCGCTCTATTTCTGTTTGCATAGCAGACAATTATATAATAAAACAGGTCTTCAGCTTCATGTGTATACAATTATGAGAAAGCAGTAGTTCCTCAAAGAAGGCAATTTTGGCATCATTCATAAAGCGTGTTTTCAAATGTAAAGTATGGAGTATGCTGAGTGAAAAATGTAAACGCGTATGGATGTATGTGAAAATAGCACATGAGTGAAAGAGGATAGGAGAAACATGAGCAAGGGAAATAAAATAAAAAACACATCTTGGAAATGACTTGACAAGACCAAATCAAAACAGCTGTAAAGCTGAGTAAACTCCAAAGCCCAGTGGCACACACAAATACGAGGAGAATTCTAGTGTTCCTGAAAGACAGGGACCTGTCTGAATGGGTCACTGAAAGTACTTGGATGCCATACGTTAAAATGATTATCTCTTTCCTTGTGCTTTTGTATAAAAAATAATTTGTCTCAGTGAGGGAAGTCTGATGGCTCTGATCCTTTTATGACTGAATTTAACTTTCTCATTGACCCTGGGACTGTGTCCAATAAGCAATCGCGTATTAAATAACTGATAATATTGCACTTTGGTTTCAATTATTCCCATCTACTGTGGTTTGTTTTATTGTGTTTTTCAGGTTTGATAGCTACATTGGATCTTTGGTTGTGGTCTCCTCTGAATTACAACACTGAAAACAATGGCAACAGAATGTATAAAAAACTGCTGTAAATGGTGTTTCTGCATGGAAAAAGAAAAAAATGATCGTGAGTTCTGACATAATGACATTGATTAAGGGTTTTGCTATTCTGGCTTCATTAACGATGAGTTTTCCCATTAATAAAATGACTGTGTCACCCCTGATAAACTTGCATTCTTTTACAACATCCAAAATTCTTTCCATACCTCCACTTGGAGATTGAAAACATGCTTGTTAGTGTTATGAATTGGAATTGGAACTGAAAAATAACACTTGTCTGAAGTCTGCTCCTTGCAGCCTGGAATGCTGTCCAAAAAAGCCAACTTTTTTACCCAAGGTTGTGTAAAGGTCTTCTATCTTTCGAACTCTAAGAGTGAACACTTTTTTTTTTTAACTCCCTGTGGATTTGCTGTTAGGCTTTTCTTTGGTGTCTTAGTTGTTTGAAGAACTCTTCAATAAGACAAGTGTACCTCTTGTAAGAATTCACTTAAGACCAAGGTAGCTATAAATATAGAAGCCTGGGCAACAAAGAGTTTGGATCAGTACAGGTGTCATGAGGATGAATATCTTTTCCAGGTGCTAGTCCTGAATAGTGGTAAAACTGAATACTAACAGCCGTTAAGTAATGTATCAAGCACAGATCCTATTAAACAAAAGAGATCTGTTCATAGTATTGTTCAAAACTTAATGCACATGTGGACTATCTGTTTTTCTTGTTCTTTATTTTTAGCAGTTTCCATGGTGGAGGGATCTGAAGCAGTAGCCGCAAGCAAGCCAACCGTTGTAGAGAAGCCTCCATTGTCTTCTGTGTCAGTGAAGCGTCAAGTTGGCTGTTCAGAGGATTATCTGCTTTCTAAACTGCCCCTGGACGGTCAGGAGGTACCATTTGTGGTCCCTCCATTCAAATTGGCTTATGTACAGCCAAAGAACCTTCCTAGTATCTCACATGCTGGAGGGATTCAAGGTAAAGCATAAAGAGCATTGCTGAAATAGTTGTTTAGCTTCTGCTACTCCTTGAAAGTTGTCATATATTTGCAGAACTTTTCTAGAAGCCTGGTCTTGTTTCTTTTCTCTCTGGACATCCAGAGAGGTTTTGTGAAGGATGTCATCCCACTATGAATCACTGTGATGTTGCATGAATAAAACTGAAAGGGAGGATTGCACACCAGTGCTCATACTCAAAGTAATGGAAGACACTTAAGGGAAACAGAAGCTTTAGTAAAGAATTTATTGGAGGCAAGGAAAGACCTAACACATCCTCAGCATCCAGATCACTCAAGTAAAGAAGGAGGATGGTCTGGCTTTCATGTTTAATGTACTGATATGTCTTAACATACTAACACATCTTCCTTTTCACATTTTGCCAATAGATAGCATGTGCTACTACATGGCAGATTTTTTTTCCCCCTACTATTTCCTGCTCATTTTGCTGCTCTTTGGGAGGCCAGGGTCACAGATCTCAGTGGTACAAGATTGCACATGATACTATGATTCCTTGCTTCACAACAATCTTGTGCTTCAACCTCTGCCAGTTAGTTCCATGCTCAGACTGCCAAAATAATGTCCATGCAATTTAGGCA
The DNA here is from genome assembly GCF_030936135.1 of Gavia stellata. Classification (NCBI taxonomy): domain Eukaryota; kingdom Metazoa; phylum Chordata; class Aves; order Gaviiformes; family Gaviidae; genus Gavia; species Gavia stellata. Next base: position 19,205,178 of record NC_082600.1, read on the forward strand.
CAGTGGCATTTTAAAAGAATAGGAGCCTGGCCCAGTAACGTGAGTTACAGGGCATATGCTATCGCTAGGCTCTTGGTCCTGCCAGGAGATGCCTAGAATTAGGTAAGGGAAGATTTTGGCACAGGGGCATACCTGAATGTTTCTTCTCTAGAGTTGCTTTGCCTCAAGGACGGCGATAAGCGGATAATATGCTTTTAGTCCCACGTGACTCTATTTCTTTTCTGAGGGTGGAAACCTTAATAACTGAAAAAAGTCAACCACATGTTGCATAATAACTAATGCAGTACTACCTAACCTTTTTGTGTTTATGTGGTTTTACTCCCACTCTTTTATCTTCTCCCCAGGTCCTTGCTGTTGCTTCTTTTCTCTTCCTGCATGCCTATTACCAAACTTCCTCCTCACCCTCACCCACCCCTTCGGGTAACACTGGCACCAGAGCCAAGCTAAACAGCCTAGCAGAGCTTTTCAGTATAGACTGGCCATTCTGTGCCCGATCTTTTTAGTGGGCTTTATTTGTGATGTCCGCCTCACCAGACATGGACAGGTAACCTAATAGTTGGAGGTAGAACACGTGAGGCCCTTCCCATCTCTGAGCCTGACCTCCTTCAGCCTACCCGCTTCCCTGCTACTTCAGCAGCTAGTTCTTGTAAGTCCATACTTGGACAAGGTACGGAAATGCAGGACATGCTCCTGGGAATCCCCTTTCTCACTGGGTCTGGATTCAGGCTCTGCCTTCCTTTGTCCTACCTCATCTTGAAGATACTGTACAGAGAAGTCCATCAAGGACTCTGAGGACAAATGTTCTCCAGGGAGAAGGAAGATGTGTCTAACAACCTTTAGATAAACATTTTCTTTGTTCATGGTGTTCTACACAATCTTATCCATCCATGACTTATAAACCAGTGACTTGTCTTCACTGGGAATTCTGCTTCATCATCGTTTCTGAAGGACCTGGTGAGCAGAGTGGCCCTTAGGCTATAAAGCCAGTAGATCTTCTGGCAGGATGTCCTGACTCTTCATAATTGTCTCTCTTGAGCAAATATTTTAAATTCTTGAACCAGTATTTGAAGAGTGGCTCTTATGTCAAGTAGGCAACTTCCATTTCTCTTTCCAAATATAAATACTTATTTTGTAAAGTACAGCGTTTTAAGCCTCATTAAAGTTGTGTTTAAAAATGCAAAGTTTCCTTTTTAGGGAGATTTACTAAATACAGTGAAGTGTGCTGTCATTCCATCTTCGCATTAGCCAAAGCACCAGCATATTCAAAAAATGTATTTGGAGTATTTGCTTCTTAGACCATTGTTAAATATCTGTAGAAGTCCAAGTTCTGCTCTCAGTTCCACTCCATTTTCTGTGCATGTCCGACCGTTTTCCTTTAGTGAAACAGGACATGCTCAGTGTTAGCTCTTGGCATCCCTTCTGAAAGCAATTAAGTTCTGGCAGCCTTTCACTTTAATACTCACTGTAGCGTGTCTCATGCTCTCACAGAAGTAAGCTAGCAGGAAGGAGTGTGCTCCTGGTCTGGAACACTGGTTTTTCCGTCATCTGCTGTGTATCAATTCTTTATGGCCTCACTTCTAGCGTTTATCCTAATTCACGTCATGTTCAAGCCCATTATACTTGAATTCTTGCTTTATCATCTCTCATGTTCCATCTCACTGTTTTAGTTATTCTTTTTTACTTACTCTACTAACACCTGGAGGAAAGGATTTTACAGCAGTAATAATTTGCCTCTTATGGTGCAACACACTTGCAGAATTGAAGGCGCTTTATAATGGGGTAAAGAACCTTTTAACAGACAGGTTGAAGTCCAGGGAGGTGAAGTGAAGGAAGCAAATGTCAGATCCTGGCAGAGTCCAGGTCACCCCATCCCCATTCTCTACTGTACCGTTATATATGGCTTATTTTCACTCCAGACAGACAAAATGAAGCACTACAGCAGTGTTCTTTACTGTTCTGCTGACCAAGACATGCTTTTTTTTTCTGAAATGATTATAAATAAAGGAAAGAAAAATAGGGCAGCTGTGCTGTAATGGGCTGAGTAAAGGGCTAGGATTCAAGCATTCTCAGATCTGTCTGCTTGTGCCTCAGCCAAGAATTCAAGTCATTTTGGACCAGTGATTTTGCCACTGAGAGACTTCCTATGGAAATTGGATGACAAGGAGACGGCAGTCACAACTTACATTATCTTTCCATACAAGACCCTCCTGAAGGTCTGGGGGTCCATTAGCCAAGTGGGAATGTCCTGGGGGTAGGCAGCCAAATAAGTCAGAAGTTTTCTGTACACATGGCCCTACTTTTCCTGTTAATTTCTGTCTTGCTGTCTGACATTGGAGCCTTCTGTATTTTAACTAGTTAGGCATTTACTGTGGAACTCCAAGACAGAGTGTGCATAGCTTTTTATGGCCAATTTAATTCTAATGTTTGCTAGCACACTGTGGAAATCTGACATAATGTGTATGTGTTGTTTTCTTTACTTTTTCTTTCTCTTTTTTCCTTTTCCTGAAGTAGATAATATTGAAATATTTTGTCCTTTACCTTGAAGGCACTCTTTTGTTCTTTGCCCTGAAGCCAGGCAGCATGTGCTATGTCTGGAACTCTTGCGTTTGATGTTTACTTGTGCTCCGCAGAATCTGCCAGAGCCTCATTTGGTGACCGGAAAGCAGAACTGCACAGCATGTACCAATGGCCCCGCTATGACGTGTACAACCCATTCTATTTGGAGCATCGGGTTTCGCCAGATCTGATTAGGCGTTTCCAAGCAAAATCAGACAATAGGAAATTATATGGATCAGGTGAGAAGGACCGCACGCTTACTTTTCTGTCTTCCTCCCTTTCCCAAGGTGTACAGGTAAGAGAAAAAGCCATTAGTCTATGGAAGACATGTTTGATTATAGCAGTTCTCAAACTGGTCTGTATGCTACAGACACTTCTTGGTTGGTGAATCGATCTGTGGAGCCAGCTCTGCTTGATTTCCAGCTGCACTGTTACTTTCTGTCTTTTGGGGGCTTAACAAGGCTTGCATGCATCACATGAAGGTAGACAAATTGGCAAAGCAAGCCAGTGTAGCTGCGTCCAATCCAAAACAGGATGCAGTACTAGAGATTCTAGCTACCAGTAATAGGAGTGTTTCAGCGAAACAGAAAAAGGAAGTTGGGCAGTATGTTGAGAGGAAGAATGCCTGAGGAGTATACATATGGAGAGAGGAACAAGCACCAAAAAACATTCAGGAGCAGATGATAAGAACAGGTGCAAAATGGGAAGTGATGCTATATGCCAGGTTTTTTGTAGTTTGCTTTTGAAGGTGCAGACATGTCACCACTTCTCATTGCTAAGTGTGTTTAAGAACAGGGGAGGGCTGTGAAATAGTAAAGGTTTAGATAGAAAGTATTTGGCTACCTAGGTAAAAATTTTCCTCTGTGCTCTTCATTGGTATATGTATCCTATAATGAATGCTGTTTAGAGTAAAGTAGATGACTAAGTGTTGCTTGCTGTGAGTGATTGCTAAGGCAAACACATTCAGAAAACTCATATACTTGAAGAAATGTACACACCTTTATATCAAATCAGAAGCTGGCAACAGCATGCATTTTAAAGAAGTTTTATTTAGAATGGTATAGTATGCCTATTTTACAGCTGGAGGAAATGTCTCAGTCTGTGTTCTGTTTTAAAAATAATTTTGAATCACCATAGAGACTACATGAAAAGACTACTCCATTTATTATTTTTTTTAAGAGAACAAAACATGCATAGAATTTTAGCAGCCTTCAACACATATGCTTTTGCTAGGCTATGTAAGCACCTGTGGTGGGAGCCAAATGGATTTTATGAAACTGTCTTGAACATCTTCCCTTTTTCCGTTTTAATTCAAGCTAAGTAAACACTTCACTAGTTTTGTCTTAGTAAGCTTAAACACAAGAAAGGTCACTTAAGTGTGTCTAGAGTACAGCTCTAAAATGCCGCCTTCCTCCAGAGTTTTTGGCAGCTGTTTCAAAAGTTGGATGATTCTCTTCATGTGCATCTATAGACTATTTAAGCAAAACTCTAAGCCTATTTTGTTGCAGCAAGTGCTATGATACTTTTCATATGTGTGGGCTTAGAACTACAGAATGTGTTTATTTGGAAGGTATGAAGTTAAATTCTTGAATTTTCATGTGAAGTCCCTCATCTTAAAAAAAAAAAAAAAAAACCAAACCCAAAACCCAATCAATCTGAAAAATAAATTGATTTAATATTTTTCCAAAATTCTAGTTATTATTTGTAAGCAAAATATGTTTATGGTTAAAATTTTTCTGCTTTTTTATATTTTACAGACAGCTTTCTCAGTGTAAAAATTGACATTTTTTTTTTCCATTAAAAAATTTAAGTTTTTGAAAAAGGCACCATCTCTTCCCTCTACCACCCCCATGTTCTTTGAAAACTTTAACCAGCTTTACTAGAAACAGCAGATCATACTGTCTTTGAAGCGTTTCAGTGATTTGTAACCTGTAGGCTCAAGTGGATGTTTCCCAGTAGTTTGTGAAAGTCATGAGAACTGAATATGGAATTAATTTCCACAACCATAATCAATTTTAAATCAAGTAATGGGCTGGTCTCTCCTGTTTGCTCCCATTATATCAAACAAGGTTTCTAGGCCTCGTATGATATTATAATGCTATTCCTACACCAGACTCAGTGAACAACTCAGCTCTTTTGTGTCATGCACAAGAGAGAATTTGGAATTCATGCCAGACCTACAGACCTTCATTAAATTGTCTAAATTATGCTGTTACTTTCCTTTCCCTCCCATGGGTTGTCAAAACTTTCTTCATCTTTTGTTCTCTTTTTCTTCCTTGGGAAAAGAAAGAATTATTCTTTATTGTCACATCTCACAATAAGCATAATTGGTTATTTCTTTTGATAGCAATAAAAGGGAAATAAATTTTCAGTAATGAGTGATGTAATCCTATTAAGCTATGATCAGTGAATTGTAATGGAAGTCTTCTGAAATACCGTAACACAGCATTGCAACAAAAAGCAGTTAATTGCATCAGATAGTCCTAGAAGTTAAACCATACTGCTTTCATTCATTTCAGTATGGGTCAGTTTTGAAGTTGGGAGGCCTTAAAAACCTCTCCAATATCACTGGAGTCAGCAAAGGTTCCTGAAACAGTGGCATTAGTTCAGCTCTCATTTTCTACTGTTGCTGCATAATATGCATAGACAATGTGCTTTAGCACTGTATTTCTTTGACGTTAAAAGAAAACCGATAGGATCTACTTAACCGTCTCCAACTGCTGAGGAAACTACCCTTCTATACAATAAAGATCTTGCTTTTGTGCTATAACAAATACCTGTCATCTTCAAGTTAAGAACTGCTTTGTCTGAGATCTAGTAAGGGTGCAGAGTATGGTGCTTTGACACTGTGATCAGTAAAGCTGAGGAGATGAGGCCAAGTTTAGTAGGCAGCATGTTTTTGCCACTGGGTTCTTTACTGTGGAAAATTTTTAAAAAGGAGACCAGGCTAAGCCCCAGTTCTGGCTGACTAGGCTTAAAGACAAGGCTTTTCTGTTTTGCTAAAGCATCTACTAAAAAAAACGTTTCTCTTGACAAAGTAACTTTGAGGCAGGCTCCCCATTCGACCAGTGCTACCAATGTGACCAAGTAAGTTTGAACTATTTCAAAGATGGAATTGATTAAGATATTTTAATGGCTTGTTCCCTCCATTTGGTCCTTTCAGGAGAATGTTTTGAGAAAGGGAGGTTGGGAAAGGTGCTGACGTCCTTCCTTACATGTTATTTAGCTAGGATTCAAGTCTACCATAGGTCTACTTAAATTTAAAAAAAAAAGCTTCTTAATTATTTTTTTTTCCTAGAAATGATGCTTATATGTTTTGTATTATTCTCTTTGTCTTTTTAGTTAGTGATTTAAGACCTAGTGCTTTGCCTGTATCATTTGATGTAAGTCGTTCAATGTTTGATCTCAGAAGTCCACCTCATCGATTCATGAAGGTGAGTTCCCCTTGTAACTTAGAGTATACTGAAAACTCAGTTTACTTGGTGTATTTGTTCCTGTTGCATTGTGTTCTCAAAGTAAACACTGAAGGGCATTGTACTATGCACTGGAAGGACTAAAGGGAAAAGTTCAACGTCTTGACCAACTTCAAGAGGCTCTTTCCTGATGTCTTCTCTGATTACTGCTGTTCTGGCCCAACGAGGCTGTTGAGAAACCTGAGTAGGCTGTTAGGCAGGACAAGACAGACAAGAGGTTGTGGTTCATCATATTATGATTTCTTCCATCAGTGGAAAAGTGGAACACTAGAAGTTTCCATTGATGCAAAATACACTGCATTTTTTTTTTCAGATGATTATCTTTTACATAGAGATGAAGTTGCATATATATATATCGGTGAGCAAAAAAATCTGTGCTGGCCATATCTGTCCTGTATTAGCTCTTTGCATCAAAGTAGTAATTCCATGCTGCTGGATCAAGAGATTAGTAGGGAATGAGGCAATTATTTGAAATTGTGTGTTGTGTCCTGTCTCATGGTAGAATCTCTTTGGCTTTTTGCATCTGTTGCTCTGAATGAAGTGACTTCATTTTTTGCCCTCAGAGATACGATTCATTCTCCAGTGTACCTAGCAGTACCTCTTCCAGGAAGGATTCGCAAGGCAGTAACAGGAGTCTGGGTAATGTTTGTTTGTTTGTTTGTTTATCTTGTAATGAAATATTTCCCTTTGCACTTGAAACATTAAGCTGTCTCTACTGTTGATGTTTTTGTTGTGGCGTTGTTTGTTTGGTTTTTTTTAATGAATCTGATTAGCAAGTTAGTTTGGAGATTACTTTACAATTTGAAATTAAGAGTTTTGGACTTGCACCTTCCTGTGGTCAGGAGATTGAGCAAATGAGCCTTTGAGAAGTTCTCATGCTTTTGAAAAATTCATCCCTGGATTTACTACCCCAGTGAACTAAGAAATTACAGATGTTCTGTTAGGATAGAATGCAGCACCTTGGTCACAGCTCTAGTGCTTTTTATATATCAGTATTTTTCTGTGGGAAGTGCCTGGAATCCAATACCCGTATTACACTGAGAATTAGGCAAGAATATTTCATGCAAACCTAGTATCCTTATTTATGGAAGAATGCTGAAAGAGTGGAGATACCGCAAAATAAACCCTCAAAAATGAATCAAGTTCCCACAAAAGTCACCCTGCTGGAAGTCAGAATTTCACCCAGTCTCCTCAAAAAGAAGACTGGAGGACAATGACCTAGTTTCAGTCATGACAGAGAAATGCTGGATACTAAATGGTTCTTCTGACTTGGAGAAAAGCATAATAGTAAAATGTTTACTAGGCTGGAATTGAAATCTGAGGAAGATAAAAAGCAGGCCAATTTTTAAACTCAACAGTGAAAAGTGATTAATCCAAGGGAAGTGATAGATTATAAATGTGTTCTGGGTGTCTCACGCACATGCTTTTTGTCTTTCTAAAAGTTGTTTGAGTACAGCACAAGTTATTAAATTCAATAGAGATAACTGAGGTAAACGTGAAGGCTTTTAGCTATGCAGAAGGTCAGGCTACAGGACTTCATGGATATTTTGTCCTTAAAATGTAGGTGTTAAGGTATTTCAAACTTCTTTTGAGAGAAGTTTTCAAAGATAGGCAGTCCAGCTACTAAAGAGTTCCTTTATTCTTGGAATGACCTTCTAAGATACTGCATTACTTCTAAAAACGCTAATTTGCTTTCTTCCATAGATACTATTACATTATCAGGTGATGAACGAGACTTTGGAAGACTGAATGTGAAGTTGTGTTATGTTTCTTCAGTAGAACAGATCTGGATCACAGTTTTACATGTAAGCAAATATAAACAACTTTACTCAAATGGCTAGGTTACTATACTTAGTGTTAATTCTCATTAAATTTGGCTCTCTGTTACTTTAAGGAATACTTTTAGGAGAAAAAGAAAATTACTTCTAAGTATTAATATAAACAAAGTTCAGTCAAATGTAATACTGAGCTTCATTCACAGTATCTTCCTCTCCTTTATTTTTTTTTCCCTTGTACTTTCTCTTCTGCTGCAGTCAATAGTAAAAAGTAGTATATAACTCTTTATGTTACTATACATATGTTCTGATTGTGGAGTGAAGAACTGTTCAGCATAGATAAGAAAGCTGAGCTGGTCCTGCTGTGGAAATTTTCCTCTGGAAATTTGGAGGCAGCAAATTGGAGCAACTTTGGAGGCAGCATTTAACTGACTTTAAATCTAACAGTTCCTTCAAGGCAGAACCATAATACCATTTTGAGGACATATAGCTTCTTGTGGCTTTTTTGTTAGCTAATGTGATACTGTTATGCTGGCTGTTTTATACACTTCCAGGAACTGTGACTAATTTTTAGGCAATGGAACTTTGAATAGTCAAAAACCTCGTAACTATGTCAAGTGATGAATACTACATAAGGGATTTCATGATTTATCTGTTGTCAAATTGCCACATAGTGAAATCATTAAAATCTACCGAATAACTTTTTACCCTCTGGTTGTGAAAATTAATTATTAAATGATCTGAAGTGACACAATCATTACACTGGCTCTGATTTATATACAATATTACAGGAATTATTTATAATTCTAGAACAGCGTAGAAGACTCTGCTTCTAAGTTGTCTGAAGGCCAGAGTCTTACAGTGTCTAAACTGACTGTGTTTTCAATGTTGCAGTGCAAAGACCTGAGCTGGCCTTCTAGCTGTGGCGAAAATCCTCGTATCTATGTCAAGGGAATTCTCACACTGCCCAAACCAGTGCAGTTCAAATCTTCTGCCAAGGAAGGGTGCAATGTAAGTAGAGGCAGGGAAAACACCGAGAAATCTTTTTCCCCAAAAAAACAGAAGTTAAATGTAAATGGATTTTTAAAATGGACCAAACATCCACTCTTATGCCATGTTTGCTGTGGTAGTTGCCTAGGTTCAGGTTACTGGGGTTTTTTATATTTTTTTTTTTCCAACTTCTCAAAATCCTGTGAAAAGCCTTGTTCCACTTCCTCCCCCATATCCACTCTTGCATTGTACTGTTGCCTTCCTTTTCTCCCAAGTCTGCAGGACAGGTACGCTCATAGGGGACTCAACAATGAGCTGCTGGCTTTGGCAACTCAGTGGTGGGGGACTGGAGGAAGCCTGGGCATACCTGTAGGTGCACATTCACCCAGGGAAGGTAGATGATGTTACTGCCTCACACTAGGGCAGGAGGCAAAGTTCATGCTTTCTCTTTACAGAAAGTAGTAAGAATTGGTCACATGGGACAAGACCCCTGATAGTGGCAGTAAAGAAATATTAAGGGGGTGCAAGGTAAAGCAACATAAGCCTTCCATAACATGAGTCAAAGGTGAAAGAAAGTAAAATTAACAGGAGAGACTGAAGCAAAAGGCCACAAGGAGAATTTGCTATGACAATGTGTGTATGCTGTTGTAAAGCTCCAGAAGAGATGGGGTCAATTTGTTATGGTAGTGAAAAATAGTCCAGTCCCTGCCAGGGTGTGACAATGAGGTGGTGAGTCTGTGGGGGCTTACCACTGTAAAAGCACACTTTTCCATGGCAACCTAAAATGGTAGCCGGGAGCAGTGGCTATAGGACCGGGAAGTCCTGGTTTCTAGGTTTCAGGCTCAGTGCAGCTCTCTTACAATAGTGATGTTACCCCTCTGTTTTTCTTTCTAGGACATTGAATTTATGGAAACTTTTGTATTTGCTATTAAACTGCAAAGCCTGCAGGCTGTCAGATTGGTATTTAAGATCCAGACACAGACTCCCAGGAAAAAAACAATTGGAGAGTGCTCTTTGGCACTGCGGGAGCTCAGCTCAGAGGAGTCAAGTCATTGGCTGGATATATCTCCTCCTTCCAAAGCACCTGTAAGTGCCAATACTTCAAAAGTGTGTTGTTATATCACTTAGAAAGAGTTGCTGGAAATGAAAGTAAAATAATTCAGTACTAATTCAATGTTAACAATAAAATGGGGGGTTCTTTCTCTTCTTTTTTCACCCACTTTCTTGGGGAGAGGCATTTTGGTGGGGAAAAAACGCAAACTTTTGAACCCTGCACATAGCTGTTCTGGTCATAAACTGCAGCTGTTTCTGGGAAAAGAGCTAGAACAAGCTCTTCCACACCATGGCCCACAGCTTGAGGGAGGGGCATTCTGGGGAAATGTTTAGCAAAGGACACCAGGTAATCGCCTTTTCTGGCCAAAAAAGCATCATAAGATCCTTAGGACTCACAGCAAGAGCTCAGAGCAAATAGAGTCTGCTTTTGTTATGGAAGAAAAGTGCTAAGATCTTCAGTGGCTTGAAACTGCAGAGATAGCTATATATTTAATGTTCAGATTGCATGCTGTGAAGTAATAATTCATACAGTTCATTTCCATTAGCGTAATAAGAAGCAGGTGGTTTTCAGAGTGGGATTTCCTTTCCCCCCTACCCTCACTTTGTTTCTTTTACAGATTGTGTCTAGACGTTTGTATCTTCAACAAATTAAACTTGAATTAGCAATTCAAAAGCAAATTTTACCTAAGTGTGTCTGAGTAATATAAGTGATGCTCTTGATTTCTAATATAAGTTACACTTGACATTTTTTAGTTCTAACAAGAATAACCATATTGCTTCAAAAGCAGTCAGATTAAGTGAAAGAGGAAGGTGTTTCAGAAACTGCTTCATCCCAATGTAAACTCCTGAATCATCTCATATCTTCTCTCTGTGTGTTGGCTTTCCTCACTATTATATCAAAAAGCCCTCCAGACACTGCTGGAATTCATCCCTGTACTACCCTGCGAGGCAGCAAACTACCCTATTTGCCAATAGAGAGCCAAAGCTTAGAGTTGAGTAAGTGGCTTCCTCTCAGGGTTACACAGAAATTTTGTGGCTGAGCTGCAAAGAGAATTTGGGTCTCTTTGAACTGGAGCCTGACTTCTCTTTATCTGCTCTGTTGCTGTCTCGCTTGGTGCATTTTGCTTCACTGAAGTGTGTTAAAACTTGAAGGGAACCAGGACTAGCAAAGTCCTTTTAAATTAAGGCTGTCAGGAAAGCTGGGTCTCCAGTGGCCTTCTCTTGCTGTTCTTACAGTGTTCAGAGTACATTAGCATCTGACAGGAGAGTAATGAGAATGCATCAACACAACTTGGCCACTAGAAAAAATTCTGAAAAAAATTCAGACTGGAGATCTCAGTACATTCAGAGTGGGGGGGTGGTGTTTGTATGTGCGTAGGCATGTAAAACACAAGTACTTCCATAACATAGGAAACTCCACAGCATGCAGTCACCCTAAATATTCATGGCATAAAGTGACAGGGCCTTGTATCTATGGAAAGCATTGCTTATATCTCCATATTGCAAAATTCAAATGTGTGGGAGAACTCTGACAGTTTCTCTGTCAGTGGAGTGTATGTATCTGCTCTTACCATTGAGGAATCTTTCCCAGGTGAAAACTAAGGGCTCCTTTATTTGTGCAGTATCTCTGACTGCAGCCCACAAGGGCCATATGTGTGCTGCACATAAGCAGTCCATCAGTGGAGCACATGTGCTGTAGCTATAACAAGTGCAAGGTGCACTTACTTACTGTGCATCTGCAGGTTGTGTATACAAGACATGCTTATATTTCTGTCCAGGAAATCCCAGATAGAAATGTGGGAACCCAACATATGACAGAATTCCTGTGTTTCCTGAGTTTATAAGCAACTTAATCCAGATGTTATGGCAACATTCTTCTGCTTGTAGGTGTGCCGTGCAGAACTTCAAGTAGGAACTTGTTTTCAAGCAATAAACAGAAGGATTCAGTTACAAATTCTTGAAGCACAAAACCTTCCAGTTTCATCTACACCACTGTCTTTAAGTAAGTTACATCACCTCTCTCATGCCTCCTGTCTAAAAGCATTTGTAACAGGTAACTTGCTGCTTAAATGGGTTGGCAATTCATAAAATTCCTTATAAACCTCAGACTAACATATTGTGCAGTACATTTCCATTGTCAAGGCTTGTTTCCACAGATGTCTTACTTGATTACTTTTTGTTTGGTTTGAAGCTATGTGTTTATATATATTTTGGAAGATTTTTATCCCAATATTAATCCTGACATACAAGAGCATTAGCTTGCACTTGCTGTTTGGATACTGTGTTAATCAATTCAATATTATTGAACATGCTCTGTTTGTGTGACTAGTCAGGAAAGCTATTGTACAGTTCTTTTGGCCAGACTTCTGGGAAATTGTTGCAATTTGAGCCATCCATGTGGATCTTGTCAGTTCCTTACTGGGTGTGTTTGTGAGTAACCCTTTTTGCGCTATGTCTTTTTCCCTCCCTTTTGTGCTAGATTTCTTTGTGAAAGTTGGAATGTTTAGTACAGAAGGGCTGATCTATAAGAAGAAGACTCATCTTCTGAAGTCCACTAATGGCCAAGTGAAGTGGGGAGAAACAATGATATTTCCAGTTAGCCAAGCTGAACAAGGAATTAGCTTTCTCATCAAGCTCTACAGCAGAAGCTCAGTGAGAAGAAAACACTTCCTAGGACAGGTTGGTTTTTGCTAACTAGCATAATATCCTTTACTTAAAATCCAGTTCCACAGGTTTCTTGGTATGAGTTTTAAAATACTGTACATAAGGTGGCATATAGCAAAACAGTAAATTCTACTAAACTCTTGTGGATGTAACCCAAGAAAGAATAGTACTGGGCTTTTAAACATGCACTAACATCAGAATGGGAGTTGACATTTGATTTTGCTATTAAAAAGAAGTCCTTAAGTTATTTTTGTGTGGAGTATTACTATGTGAAAGACTCCTTCCTACAGACAGACATATGATCTCCTCCTTGCCTCTAGGCTTTCTGAAGAAAACAAACATAGCACTCACAGGAGCTCCACGACCTACAATGTACTGTACAGAAAGGGGGTGTGTTGGATTACCATACCAATACACTTACAAACAGGTGTGTGTAAAAGGAAATATCAACAGCTACAGTATCAGACTGCCTTCCTGGGTAAAGCAATGCTGAAATCAGCACATATTCTAAATATGCATGATCAAGTGATAACATAGGTGAATAAACACGAAATTATTTTTCAGTTGAGTGCTCTTTTTTCTCTCTTTTTTTTTAAATTTTTTACAGCTGGAACTTCTGTAGTATCTCTTTAAAAGCATTTGGGTGATCATATTTATTTAACCACCATAAAACTTCATAGTCTAGTCTCTATTCTCTCTGTCCTCTTCCCCTGTTTGTTCTAATTTACCATCATCTTGTCCCTTCTTTCTCTCCTTCATGGTACAGTGAGAAATAGCTGTTCTAAATGCTCAGTGCTTTCCCTGACCCAGCTAGAGTTAGTAGGAGAATTTTAATATATGCATAAATGAATAATGTGGAATTGATTTTGAGCCCCCAACTGTAATGTGCCTTGTCAGATGAAGGACTGTGCTATCGTTAGGTACAGAAAATGGTACTGTCCCATTCTGGTGAAGTTTCTTGTGCCTGTTGAAGACATGCAGTTATAGAAGATGCTGATGTGCTGTTGAAATGATGTACCAGCAAGAGTTATGTAACCTTCCTCCATTTTATGGAGCCTCATGTCACATGTATTCCATCTTTCTGTGATTCCTGTTGGTGGAATTGGATTTGGAATAGGAAAAGAGAAAAAATTGGTCTGTTTAGTTATGCTACCTTGGGGCAAAAATAACTGGGTATGATTTTGCAGTCACTTTGCAATATGTGAGGTCATCTCAAGCTGACGAGTTTCATTTAATCATGAATCATATTTTTAGGGGGAAGAAATGAGCTACTTCTGCTCCTCAGAGGTTATTTGGAAAAGGTTGTCTCAGCTCATGCAGGCAGACATTGCCACATAACACATGAAGACATAAAATATGGCTCAGGGAAAAATGTACTTTGAGCAATTGGCTGGGTAGCTGGAAAAAGATGAATATAGCTGGATCTATTAACTTTGTTCTTCAGAGAATGATGTTTAATTGGATGCTGTTCTAAGCAGACAATACTTAGATTAGACTGCTTTTACAGGCATGTCTTTAATCATGAGCAAGATGTATATTGAATCTCTGTGGATGAAACATCAGCTGTCTATGGTATTCTGGAAGACATTATTCTCACTTCTTGAGGACTCGTGCCTCGGCAGTGTAGGCTAAATGTACTTCATGGTGAAGGTTTCTGAGAAGTCTTAAAAAAGGACTCATTCTTGGAAGACTTGAGGAAATAGAGTCCTGTAAATAAGGATACATACTTACATAAGCAGAATTCTTTTGGCAATGAAGGCTGGTGATATTGTTCAGGAGGAAAACTTCCTACTTGTACCTCATTTCCTTGTTTAATGGCCACTATCCATTAATTGAATACTGAGAAGAAACGGACTCTCACTGCGTGACTACATGTGGTATGGGCATGTTAGTAACCTCTGTGGAATGCAGGTTTGGCCCTGTCTGTTGGAGTGTGCAATTTTAAATGCTCATGGAAATGCTGGACAGCTAGCTTGGGATGCCAGATGGCTTGCAGCCAACTGGAGTCTGAATGCATAGAGCCATCACTGGCCCTGATGAGCCCTTGACCGCAGCACGTGCATTTGAATGGAGCAAGGAATGCTTGACTTAAAACATCTTATTAAGCAGAGAAACATTAGTATGTAGTGAGTTCTCTAAACTATTTACTTAGAGGCTAAATTTAAACGCAGACTCCCTGTGTTCCCAGCTGAAAGCCAAAATATGTTAGTCCCAAGAGAACTGTATTTGTTGCTGTGATGCTTTGATTACAGTCTACATGTTCTATCTCGTTCTACACTTCCATGGTATTTATTTGGAACTAATAAAGGCTGTGTTACATCAGGTAAACTCAATTTTATTTTTCTTTCTGTTTCTTACTGCAGATCTGGATAAGTTCTGATAGCAGTAACAGTGAAGCAGTAGAGCAGTGGAAAGATACTATTGCCAACCCTGAAAAAGTTGTTGTTAAATGGTACAGCATCGGTCCATCTTGAAGACTGGAGATGCAACTCAGGACTGATTTTTTCTACAAAGATACTCCTAAGCTGTTTCAAATAGTATAAATAAAAAGAAATATATTGTCTACACAAGTTCTTCAGAAGGTCTCCACGGCATCACACCTCCATGGTAACTGGGAAAATTCAGAGTTTCACAAAGAGAAATACTGGATAAATATTATTTAGAGGAAGACTTAGGAACTGGGAAAAGTGCTCATTTGATTTTAAAAAATCCACCTTGAAAAATACATTTTTGCTCCTTTCAGGCCCCAGAGTCAGAGTTTCTCTGACTAACTGTGATCTTTGCAAGTGGGACCCTTCAGACTTGCTCTGTTTGGGTGAATTCTGGTTGGAATCAATGGAATAATACAAAGAGGCAACAGCCCTGCCTAGGATCAGGGCCAATATTTTTCGATAAATTACTTTCTTATATAGAATTCTTACACGTAAACCACTTCCTATCTAATCAACAATGTTGTAGCATTTCCTTACATTGCTAAAAGCCAGACTGACATGTACAAAGGGTAAGCAAATATTTCCTGACATAAGTGCTTTTTGATATTAATTAAAATGCAGCACAGTAAGGGACGCAGACTTTGTTTAAAAGATGGGCTACTACTGCAGAAGTATTTTTTACATGTCTAGGATGCTGAAAAATTATGTGTGGGAGTATATTTTTGTTACTTGTTTCTAGCAAGAAGAAATTACCATATTTTTATTGCAAATTATATTCTTCCTACAAAATCCTAAGATTATTTTTTCTATTAGTCCCTGTATTTTCAGGGGTGTATTTATTCATAGTTACTTTTCAAGCGGGAAAATGCCATGTATATAATTGATAATATATACATCTAAAAGCACAGACCTCTTTGCACTACTTTAACTACTGGATTTTGAAAATATATATATTCCATTAAATCCACTGCTTACACATTTACTGTTGGCTGTCTGGACTGTACGAATACGTATGTTCATGTAGATGCTGAATAATTGTATCTTGGATCCCATTCAAACATCTGACATGAACTAGAGTGGCAGTGAGAGCACTCGCTTCTGGAAGGCAAAGAACAGTGGGGAGTAGAGAAAACACAGTAACAGGAAAGCATGTTGTATTTAAGCGTAGAGCTTGGAGCATCTTTATTTTAACTTTCTTGACTTTGAGTAAGGGTCAAGAAAAAATGGAATCTTAGATTATTTTTTTTTATCAGCTGATAATTGAAGCTTTTAAAACTTCAATCATCCAGATTTTTGTTGATGAAGTTTAATATTTTGAAAATGGGCAAACAAAAGGATTTTCCCAGGCTCTTTTTTGACCAGTTTTTATAAATGCACTGAAAAAGTTTTTGCATGTTACTCAGAGAGCAAGCATCAGTTCTAGCTCTTGCTGACACTCTTTGCAAAGCTCCCAGTAGGCCCAGAGGATCTTGACTGACAGCATTAACTTCTAGCCAGTTACGACACTTGGGATGAGCCTGGCCTGTTGGGTAAAATGAAAAAAGGAACTGGACCAAGCTGATATTCTTGGAGTATCTTTACTTGAATTCGTGGATCTTTTTTATTCATTGTCACTGAACTGCAGTAAATAAAAGTGCGAACTAACTGTTTCCTTATGCAGAATGCTGCTCTGTTTGAAAGAGAGGACAGGGACTGTCCCACTGTTTTAGAGGCTTCGATTACCATGAAAGTGGCTCTGCAGGGATTGCCAACTCAGTGAATACTGTGTAAAATGGACTTTTTGGGCTGTTTTAGGACACCTAACCTTTTAAAGGCCTGACTAGTAATGTGTCCTTTTTCCTATGTTAATATTTAATCTATGTGTTTATAATAAAAGTTATGAACAGAAAATATTCCTTTTTTTTTTCCCCCAATTGTTTATACCAATGTTTACCAGCATCTCAAACTGAAGTTCAAGTCCTACCTTTTTCTCTGAGAAAATGCCAACTAAGGAATTGTATTTCCTGTAGCGTTACATGTAGGGGAGTTGACTGCTAACACATTGAGGAGATCTATAAGGCCTTTCTTTGGAAGATGCGCATAGGTACTAGAGCACTCTGAAGAACGTACTCTGAGGCACTGCTTCATCCTGTATTCATTCCCAGGCTTTGGGGTTTTCTGCATTTGTGTGTGCATTCATGTAAGCATTTAATGAATTCTTAATAGTTGGCTAAAGACACTGAGCTTTTTTTCTACAAAATTGGAGCATTTAAGTTGCTTGTTGCCCAGATTTGTTCCTCAATTTGTCCAGAGCACTACAATGTTCTTGAGGAAACTCATTTCAAACTTATTTCAGGTTTAGAAAGCAGAAAGTCCTTTATTTGTCCCACCACACAAAATTTGGCTCTGTTTGTTACTAGTCTCGGCTGAGTCAATGCATGTTCCATTACTGAGAGCATGGCAGTGGAGCGTTGGGATGTCTGTCTCTGTGTGCACTCCAGCCTTGTTACGTAGCAGGGTAGAGAGGGAAACAGGCAATACTCAGCTGCAATAAGATGATGAGGAAAAGAAACTTGTGTTGCACTGTTTTAGCCTTTTTTGGGTTTGTTTTCGTTTTTTTGTTTTTAACTGCTCTTTCCTAATTACTGGCTGCCAAGATCCTGGGAGGGAACCAGGAATTCTCTTTGCATTCACTACTGAGGAAAATAATCTAGGGATGGAGAGGGACCTGCCCAGCTCCAGAACCAAAAAGTCCCCATTCGTCGCATGAGCATTTATCTTGCAGGTAGATCAAAGCTGTGCTTCAAACAACCTGAAATAATAGTCCAGTCCTCCTAATAATGCCTGTTTCGGTGCTTCTGAGGATGCCTACCAGGGAAAGGGGTTGTGCAGAGGATTGGTTACCGTGGGTTGGAAAATGAATCTGTTTTGGAGGATGGGGGCTGCCAGTGAGCTAATTATGTGAAGTTATCTGTTTAAGAGGTGTTGCGGAGGATGTACGGAAATGGAGAATGGCTGGAAGGAAAAGTCTTTGTAGATTATTTTCTTCCACATGCATGTTGAGAAGACACAAGGGTCCATCCGCACTGATGGACTCTTGAACAGAATTGTGAAAGATGGAAGATAATTTGTGGTGTAGTAGAATCAACCAGTTAGACAAACTTATTAGGTGTCACATAAAGCATTTTTCATTGATGATTCATTGGGTCTAGAGCTTATCAGTGTGGTTGTTTTATTAGACAACGGTCCTCAAGAAAAAACATGAGACAAGGGGGTACATGAATGTTCCTAGCACCAGTCCCAGGGTACAACTGTCTTTAAAATGGGGTGTTCCAGCAGATGTTATTTCAATTTGAATGTCTTAAAAGACCAACTAGAAATCGCCTGCGATGTCTTGCCTTTTAAGTACAGAATATTTTGCTTTACTGCTTAGTGACTGCCTCACTATAAATGCATGTGAGACTCTGGCTCCTCCAAATTCAGCTCCTGGCTTATTTGAGACTCAGGCAATTTTCCAGAAAAGGAAAATGATGCATCATTTGAAGACCAATCCACGATATAAATTAGCAAGGAACTTTATGTACTCCAGGATACATGCAAGAAGGAAAAAAGGTGTCTCAGAGCACTCTTCTAATGGTGACAGCTGTATGTTGTCCCTTAAATGCATGTTTAGCCACTATTTTGATTGTTACATCCAAGTTTACTGTCAGTGAAAATACAGTTATGAATGCTATTTTGTCAATACACTTAATTTGTAGATATAAGGCACACATGGTTTATAGTTGGATTTGTTGTTGCTTCTGGTTAGTGACTCAGCTTCCTAACTTACAACAATTTTGATGATCAGTAGAGGTTCAGAAGCTGCACCAGTTTTATTTCAATCAACTCCAAAATGGATGTAGGTGAACTGGCACAATAGTTACGATCTTACATTAAATGTGATTCATAAAGAAATCTGTGCCTTCTTAGTTAGAAACCAACCATAGACTAAACTTAATCAGATTTTCCAGAATATGTGTATATAATTTCACTGGTTAATCAAACAATTCTGTTTTAAGTTTATTTATTTATGACTCATAGCATTCTGTACATAAACATGGCCAACAAATTTATTTTTTGAGTCTTTACATCTCAATGGCATTCCTTTTAAGGAAAAAAATGTAAGATTGTACCTCAAAAGATGAGTGGGTGTAACAGTTTGTAAACCACATTATCATAAAACATTACTTGGAAAATAATTGTATTTGAGTGCCCGATCTTTTGTGATCACAGCATAAATAGTGCCATATTGCTAAATCTATTAGACATCCCTGGTTTGTTCTTTCATTGGCAGGACATTTGTATAAAACAAAAGGTAATTTTGTAAGCATTCAATTAAGCACATATGCTGTTTGACTTGAAAACTGTCTGCCCGATGGAGGTTGCTTTTTGAGTTACGAGTTAATTTTGCAGCCAAAGCATTAGGTTGTCTAGAAATTGGGGGCAGGGTTGTCCCACTTCTTTCTTTCATCCTGCCAACATCTGTATGACATGGGAGGGAGGCTGCATAGTTGTGGAAAGCTTGGCATAAATAATTTTGGACATGATATACCCTCCTTGTTTTTCCAGCTTCTGCTGTAAAATTACATCACCACGTAAATACAGCCCTGTACATGATCTCATGCTTGGTGCATGGAAAAAGACATCACAAAAATCAGCACCATGTTCCACAAACACTGCTCCAGCAGATTTACGTTCTTTTCTGTAGCTTGCACTGAGGGACAGGCCATAATCTCTCACAATCTATGGCAAAACTCCCACTGCGTTCAGCAGAAGCAACCAGTCTTCAAAGCTGTTTTAGTTATTTCAGCATCGTGTTGCTGACAAACAAAAGGTTAACCCCAGCTTAATTATTTTTATATTTTTAAAATAGATAAAAATCTGTTCACAGTGATGCTTCTGTAGAAACTGAATTTCATTGAAAGTGGACCTGCATCTCTTAAACATAATGCAATTCTTCCCATAGATTTCAGTGGCTTTGAAACAAACCCTCTATGCTGTTTTTTTTTCCCCCATATTTCTCACTGTGCAGCTTTTTCCTTCCTTTTATTTGCCTGTAGACTGCTGCTCTTCTCCCCCAGCACAAACAAGTCTTTAAATGATGTCTGCTTTTTGCAATTAACTTTCTGCTCTTCTAGTAATATTTCCCTTCTTCTTTATCTAGTATTGGTACCAGCACTATATATGTCCTACTTTTGCTGTTTAAAGAACTAGCTACAAGAAGGTGGCTTTCAATCCTAGGGCTTGAATCATGTCTAATACTCTGCATTTCTGAGCTACCTTTGCTCACAGCTTTGATGGTATAATTCTTCTGGAGCTCCCGGAATTTCTGTGTTGTCTACCACCACTGAACAACACAATGGGAGAAATCAGTTGTAACTTCTTATGTGTACTCGCGTATCTTCATTTGCCTTTCTCCTCCTACAAAAAGTACCTTAGGAAATCATTTTAGGTGATGAGAAGGAGCAAGCTGGTTGTGCTTCTGACCTTCGAGGACAGTATGGTTGTTCGACTGCCATTATCTGTGCTGTGAGATGAGGAGGAAGGCTCAGGGAAGAGTGATGAAAAGCTGCACCTCCAGGTGGAGAGAGGCTTGTACCTCCTGTATATATGATCTGGGAAATGCTTGTTAGCCTGGGGACTGGAATCCCTTGCCAGATGCCCAAAGGGAGGGGTCATCATACTGTACTTTTTATCCTTATCTTGCAAAACTCTCTGGAGCTATGGAGCAGCTAAATAGGGAAATTTTCCACAGGAGGAATACTACGGTTCACAGATTTCTATGAAGCAGAGCACTGACTGAAAGATCTTGGGAGTCTTTGGAATAAAAAACCAGTCATAGGAATGTACTTGTTAGTTTTAAATATAGCCAAGCTTTATCACTTGCCATAGGAGAGGAGTGTATTCTTAGTTCGTGATACGTAGCAGAAGAAGAAAATCGCATGTACACTCAAAACAGGGCTGGTGCTCCTCTGCATTGGTATTCATTAGTCCTTCAAACACTGAGGTGGAACCATACATGCTTATCTGCCCCTTTTCCTTAAATAAGGACAGGTTGGGTGGAGGATTGTTAAGGGCAGGTAGTGAAGGAAGTAAAATAAAAGCAGTGCTTTTATTTTGAAAAACGTTGTTTTTCAAAGCAATGTAACGTGCCTGTAACTATTGACAAAGCTTTTATTTGACGTGATTTAAGATAGATGATTACGCATTTAGATATTTGCTTAGGTTCTTTCAACACTTCCCTGGCATGAGACTGAATTCATCCTCTTTGTATTTAAATAATGCTTCATTCTGCTGTGTTCATTGACCTTTGAGCTCTAGACCTAATTATGCCAAATTTCCTATGGATTCGTCCCTCGTGGTTGATTGACTTTGGTGTTCACATCAGGGTAGACCTTCTTGAATCTTTCTGCTGCACGTCAGGTAGTTACAGAGTTTCTCTCCAGATGGATTCTCTGATTTCTTGTAAGAGGTGAGCTCACGACAGCTATTGCTTCACCTGGGAAGCACCCTTGTCTACCTGAATGTTGCTGGGTTTTCTTGAAACCTTTGGAAACAGAATTATCTGTGACATCTCTACCATCAGTCAAATTTGGCTGCAATGACTAATGGACTCAAAAATTATTGTGGGCCTTGGAGAGAATGAGAGAAAACAAGCTGTGCTGCTTCAGGACCTTAGGCTTAGCTGTGTTTTCCTCTGTTCTGCCACAGGCCAGAGCAGCTTTTCAGATCATTGCTGATCGTGATTCCAGCAATGCTAACTCTCAAGGCAGCTCAAGCAGTTTCTCTGAAGACACATTTGTTAAAGCACGGCTATTTTGGAGCAGTATGCTATGGAGCCAGACACTTGCTGGAGTTTCACAGTAATGCAGTTTTAAAGATCTGGGTGAAGAAAGTTTTGATGTACCTTGAAATTACCATTGACTAAAAGCAGCAGCAGAGGTTTAATTAAGGTTAGCATGAAGAAATGCTTTAAAAGCTCATTTTAAAATAATAAAACAACCAGTAGCAGCAGACCTCAAGTTCTCTTCTAATCTCCAGCATGTACATCTAATTAGGACTCCATTAAAGCTCACAGGCAATAATAATGCCTTTTTTAAACCACTAACCTTGCTATATTTAACTCGGCACTGAAAAGCTCTGCGTTCCACTGGCAGAGTGCTGACTCTGGCAGCTACAAACTGTCCTCAACCTTGTAAGCAGGATCTGAGATTTCTAACCATTGTTTTCAGATCTACCCTGTGACTTGTGCAGAACATCAAAAAAATTTACCAATGGAATCAGCTTAGTTTCAGGTAGTTGACTTGCTTTTGGAGCACATACCTTACTGAGAGTTGTGAGTCTGTGGATCTAGATTTACTGCACAAACATTCCCAAAGAACTGGATGATGGGATGATTACTCAAATCAAAAGTTTTGGAGGTTTTTTTTAAGAGCAGGACAGATAAGCCCAAAAAGTTCTGGATGAAACTGTGACAATCAAATCTGCATTTGAGCCAGCACACGGCTGGCTCAACGCGATAAGCCTGTGTGGGGAAAAAAGTGGGTCAGAATGTCCGTGAAAGAAAAGTAGGGAAACTGGATAAATATAGAGAGAAAGGGCTGCAAAAATCAGGATTAATACACTCCCCTAATTTCAAAGGCAAGGAAGTAGAGTCTTGGTGATGTTAGGGCACTTTGACCAAGCTCTTGTGCTAAGGTGAAGTAGATCTTGGGAGAAGAGACTCTCTGAGACTCTAGTCCTTTGCTGTGATTTGTCAGCCTTTGTTGTCTCTCCACATTACGCATTCTGTAGACCAAATGCAACCCTGCTGATCACCATTCTTTAGTGCAGACAAATTGCATTGTGTGTATAAATTAAAGCCGTAAGTGTGATGGATTCAAAAGTATACCGCAATGGGAATTCTGGTATTAACCTTGCATGTAATGCCAAAATTCATAGAGAAGGAAATGTAACATCAGTGTGGATTCGGTATTCTCTGTCTAGCAACACTGTTCCTTGCTGTGGGAGTAAAAATCCTACAAATACCCTTCTTGAAAAATACAGCAGGTGCTGATTCTAGTCAAACTAAGTGGTATTTATGGCATCCACTTGTTCTCAGCTACTTTATTTCATCAGCACTTCATTCCTTTTCCCTGCCTGCACCTCTCCTAGTTGCCTAAGAGACAAAGCATAGTCAAACACATCCAGCTGTTTTACTTCCTCTAATCAGCCCCTGGAAGGTCATCGGAATGACAACTTTCTCCTGTGCTTTAGAAACATATGTCAAATCTGTTTGCAAATGTCCCTCTGTATGAACAGATCAAAGCACTAGCCTGGTCAACAAAAGCAAGGAGCATTATCAGCTATGCCAACTTCAGCAGGAATTTTGGCAGAACGAAGCCATGAATCCAATATTCAGGTGCAGATCCTCAGCTGGTGCAATGTAAACTGGACTGTGCACTGGTAGATCTGAGCCAGCTCATCTCACCTGGGGGTCTGGACATGCAAGCCACAGAAACAACAATCTTCTGCTAAAAAGTAAGAAGATTGTGACTGTTGCTGTTCATCTCTTGGAAATCTTCAACAGGCTGCATCAGGATCTCAGAAGTGTCTTCAGGGCTGGAAATACACTTTCAGCAGCTCACGTGAAAATGGGAAAGAACCCTCACTTATAGTCTGAACTGATGCAGAGTTATTCTACGTGGCCTTCCATATCCCTGGAGATCCATGATTTGCTTTCTCAGTTTTAGTGTTTCCTGATTAAAATACAGCATCGTGATCAACTAATAAGCCTTATCCATTTGCATCTGTCTTACTAAATAGGATTTCTTGATGTGGCAGGGAAGAGTGAGGTAGAGGGGAAGAATATTTACTGTGATCCTTGTCAGCACTCCAATAAGCTGCTTCAATATTTCTCTGAACTAGTTGTCTGTGACCTTGTGCTGGTTTTGGCTGGGGAAGAGTTAATTTTCTTCATAGTAGCCAGTATGGGGCCGAGTTTTCGATTGTGCTGGAAACAGTGTTGATAATACAGGGATGTTTTTGTTACTGCTGAGCAGTGCTTACACAGAGTCAAGGCCTTTTCTGCTCCTCACAACACCCCACCAGCGAGCAGGCTGGGGGTGCACAAGAAGTTGGGAGGGGACACAGCCGGGACAGCTGACCCCCACTGACCAAGGGGATATGCCATACTGTATGATGTCATGCTCAGCAATAAAACTAGGGGGAAGGTTGGCCAGGGGGGGCTGCTGCTTGGGGACAGGCCGGGCATCAGTTGGTTGGTGGTGAGCAATTGTTTTCATTTGCATCACTTGGATTTTCATTCATTTGCATTCACTTGCACCTTTCCTGGGTTTTATTTATCTCTCTATTTTCCTTTTCATTACATCATCATCATCATTATTATTATTTCAATTATTGAACTGTTCTTATCTCAACCCACGAGTTTTCTCACTTTTACCCTTCCAATTCTCTTCTCCCCCCCATCCTACTGCAGGGGAAAAGTGAGCAGCAGGGGGAAAGTGAGCGAGCGGCTGTGTGGTCCTTAGTTGCCAGCTGGGGTTAAACCCAACGTGGGGCTCGAAAGGTTCAAGATAACAACAGGTTTGACTGGAATGTGCTAGATCAAATTTATAGCTGTTATTGCTCTTTAGCTATTAATCGGCAGGTTCCTGTGCTTGCCATGGGGCTTGCTTGCCTTACTGTATATTAGAGACTAGTGCTTGTTAGTGGCTGCTTTTTGCTTTCACTGCTTGCTGTACTGCTTATCATCTTACTCTGCTGTGCCTGGGAACATTTTGATAACAGCAATGGCAATGCGCCTGGGCTGGCAGATGGCCGGGGCATCGCTGCTGTTTCTGTGCTGCTGCACTGGACAGGCTGGAGCTCCAGTGTGAACTCGAGTCAAAGGGACTGTGACCTGTGGATGAGTCCACGTGAGAGCAGGACACCCCGAAGCGTCTATGGCCATGGATAAGTGCACATCAGAGCAGGTACATCTCAAAGTGTCTGTGGCTGTGGTCATCTCTGTGCCGCAGCAGGTATATCTCTGAAGGGATTGTAGCCCAAGGGTAAGTTCACACTGCAGCAGGAACACCTTGAAGCACCAGCAGCTGAGCATGAGGTCATGCTGGAGCACCTCAAAGCGTGTGGCCATGGATAAGCCCACAACAGAGCAGGTACACCCCTGGACAGACTGCAGACATGGGTAAGGCCATGTTGGAGCAGGTTTACTTCTAAAGAGACTGGCTGTAGGTAAGGCCACACTGGAGTAGGTATATCTCTGAAGGCATTGTGGCCTACGGAGAAGGCCACACTGGAACAGATGCACCTCAAAGCGACTGTGGCTGTGGATAAGTCTATGCCACGGCCGGTATACCCCTGGAGAGACTGGGGCTAATAGATAAGGCTCCACTTGGAGCAGGTACTCCCCTAAAGGACTGCAGTCTGTGGGTAACTCCAAGCTGGAGCAGGGGCAAGGGAAGGAGTTCATTGCAATGTTAAACCCTATGGTCTGGTCCAAAGGGACCAGGGGTGGAGACTGTAATGGAAATACCTTTAAATTGTTGTAACCCACGATTTGAGTTGCATGTAATAGGAATTACTATAGCAGGAACCACCTGAACCAACACAGGACAAGCCTTACAAGCAGCAGGGCAAGGGCAGCAGTGGCCTGACCTGAGCTGGCTTTGGTGCCCGATAACTCCACACAACATACCACCTCTTCTGTTCTGAATGACCACCATAACAGATGGAGCCTAAAGTCATGGAATACATGAACTCAATGGACATTTTGTTGACATTTTAAAGATATTTTATAAACGTGGTCCATAGACTAAGGGAATGATATCTGTGTGGAAGGGGAGTGGTGGTTAATGAGGATGTATTGGATAGTGTGGTACCTGAGCATGATGTAAATGGTATGGAATAAGGGGTGGAGAATGTGCTGGGTTTGACTGGGATAGTTAATTTTCTTCATAGCAGCTAGTATTGGGCTGTGTTGTGGATTTGTGCTGAAAACAGTGTTGATAATACAGAAATGTTTTAGTTACTGCTGAGCAGTGCTGACAGAGTCAAGGCCTTTTCTGCTCCTCACACCGCCCCACCAGCGAGTAGGCTGGGGGTGCGCAAGAAGTTGGGAGGGGACACAGCCGGGACAGCTGACCCCAACTGACCAAAGGGATATTCCATACCATATGATGTCATGCTCAGCATATAAAGCTGGGGGAAGAAGAAGGAAGAGGGGGACATTCGGAGTGATGCCTGCCCATGGGAAGTAGTGTATGAATTCTTTGCTTCGCTTTGCTCACGCACACGGCTTTTGCTTTACCTATTAAACTGTCTTTATCTCAAGCCACGAGTTTTCTCACTTTTACCCTTATGATTCTCTCCCGTATCTCATTGTGGGGGGAGTGAGTGAGCGGCTGTGTGGTGCTGGGGTTAAATCACGACAGGGCTGCAAGTGGCAAGCTACTTTTACCCTAACAGAAAAGGTTAAGGTACTGAACTCAGAAAAAAAGTGGACTAATTCAAGTCTTTGACACTGACACGAAGTCTGTTTCTTCATGTGATGCAGCAGAGATAATTCTTTCTTCCCTTACAGAAGAGACCTAAATCAATAAATACATAAAATGTATTGCTTATTAATTAAAATATAGTATTATATGTCCTTACCTATGTTACTAAATACCTCAAAGAGTTAAAACAGCAGTGATTTTTTCAGACGTTTGCTTTTTCTTCATTTGAGCTCCTGCATTTCTGACTTTGGGCAATGTGAATGAATTGGCCATATTTGCTTTGAGTGAGACTGAATTTCCTTCATGCAGTATTCATTCAATAACTGGTTTTCTGTAGAGGATGTTTAATAACTTCTCTTGTTGACTGAATTTGATCTAAAATCTGAATTTTGGTTTCGTTTTAATATTGTATTGCCTGTTTATCTGCGGTATGCCAAATAAAAATTATATAGGTTGTCAGAAGCAAAGGTGGCAAAGCATTTACAGCAAGGGTAGGTCTTGAAGCATGCAGAAGTGATTACCAAGTTGTAGTTCTAACAAGTTCAAATACAACCCTAGCTGATTATCCCTGGAAGCAGTTAAGTGTTTGAGGTTGTTCAACAGTCTGTGCAAAACAATGCAATGCTTTCAGTCCAAGGGTGTCTCCTCCCACAAGGTGTCTGCAGCTGTTAAAAGAAACAATGGGAAAGACAAGAATGAAATTCGGATTATTCTTCGACTGTGGGCCTTTTGAGTCAGGCTTGAGACACAGCAGAGATGCATCAAATGGTGAACGGCTGCTACTCATGCTGCATGAATTTTGTGCCAAATCAAAGGACTTTGTTCTCCAACTCTTTTACCAGTCGTGAGACTTAAATCACGATACATAGTATCTAACAATAAGTTTGCAAATGTTCCAATGAACTGCTGTTGTGCAGCAGAGTAATTTCTAGTTTCTGTGATCCTCAGTCTTTTACAGGGGCGCCAACAACGCATGCTTCGAAATGCATCTGCTAACCAATCAGCCCAGCAAACCCCACCCTAGGATTTAAGGAGTTCTGCAGTGCCCAGCCTTACAGGTACTACAAGCACATAGCCAAGCAGAGCTATGCAGCAAATCTTAGTCCCAAGGATAGAATTTTGAGAATTTGGAACATTAAAAAATATTTCACTAGCAAGAATCTGAGAGGTTCTGAAACTGCAACACGTAAAGGTTGCAGTCATTTCAAAGCATGCACAGGGAAATAGGAGTCTGGAAATCTGGGAAGCCTGGTGTTTGGGTGCCACAGCCTCCCGAGAGCACACCTGCCAACGCAGTGCTTAAGGCGTTTACTACTTCTTAAGGGAGATCTATTTTCTAATTAATGGAGATTAACTTAGGCTGCCTATCAGACTGCCTTACAGAAATATAAGGCCTGCACTACATGTAAAAGTGAAAATTTCTAAATTCACATTTTTTAGAAGAGAAGGCTAAGTATATTACAATCTTTCGATTTGGAGGAGTTCATTGACGCCCCAAGAAGAGACCAGATCATACCTGGAAACTAAGATAAGAAACTGTGACGCTACAAACTCTACAATTAATTTGCAATAAGACCATTGGACTTTGCAAAGCAGTGGCAGTCAGCCAGTTCACAGAAGGCCCTGCAGAATTACTAAGGCTACGACAGAATACATGTAAAAGAAGAAAAGAAAGCTAAAGAATAAAGGCATGCAACACTAACAAAGAGATCATAGGAAAAAAAGGCATGGTGATTCCCCATGCTGCAGCAAATGGCACAAGCTAAGACAATGCTCAGCATTTTGATGAAGATGCAAAACCTGCAGTAGATTGGACAGACACAAAGGAGTTTCCTCAGACCACCAGTCTGCACAGATGAAGACAGCAGCATTGCTATCACAAAGCGATTCTTCATGGGAAAAGGATCGGGGGCCATGTGGTGACAGGTAAAGCAAATGGTCATCATGAAAGCACAGTGGCTACTGGCTGCTATTAAACAGTCACAGTGAAAGCTGAGAAACTAACAGGACTGTGTTTATATTGGAAACTGGCATCCAACTGCCTGGACATCAGTTAGAGCCAGAGATGGCAAAGAGGAAAAACCCTGATATTCTGGAGTTCTGGGACCTGTCACTTATTTGGCATCATACATGCATTTACATACACACGCACACATGCATATATATATAGACACATACATAGACTGGGAGACAAATGGTCTTGGCAGCAGCATTGTAAGAGGTGGTCCTGTTGTTGACTAAGCTTGTTAGTGTGAGTAGAAATAAGCCAGCCAAAAAAGAAGGTGACACTTTCTTCAAATCCCACACAGCTAAACAGCACATTTTGCCCAGGGAGCCAGAATTCCTATCATCTTGCTCAGTGAAGTTGATATCTTTCTCTATAAATATCAAGCTGGCAGTCATTCAGTTCCTACACATAGTCCCCACAAGCCTATACTGAGTACTTCCATAGAGAAGGCTGTCCAGTGCTTCAGCAGCAGATCTTTTTGTTATATTGGTTGTAAATGTAGAAAGAAGGTGCAAAATAACATGAACTGCAAAGGGGGCAGAGCTCAGTATCACATTTGTGAGGTCAGGTATGGGGACACTATAGACTTAGCCAACTATCAGACAGAAAGGAAGGCACATCATGGTACCACCAGCCCAGCCACTGGGCTATGATACGACGGCATTGATTCTTAGTATTCCATTCAATTTTGACTGTGCAATCATGTCAGGGATAATATGCCAGGGTGCTGAGGTTAATTGCTTAATTGCTGTTTATTCAAGGTGATTGCAGGCCTCCCAAATTACATTTACTTTAAAAACACTGAAACATTTCCTGACATCTGTAATAAATTAGCCTGCTGTTGGAATTTACAGGAAGGGGATAGTAAAGGCAAAACTATAGCACAGTAATTTCTGGAGGTTCATACTGAAAGCAGAAATGGGCACAGTGCACATTTTCAGAGGGTGAAACTGGTATTTTGTGCTTCAGAATAAAGACATTTGAACTTGAACTGGCAATATAGTACTGTTGCAAAAAAGGGAAATACCATCCTGAGACCAAGAGTTTTGCACAGATGACACAGAGGTATGTATTGCTTCACTTGGTGCTGGGAAAGCCCCAGCTGGAGGATGGTGTTGAGCTGTAGTCATCATCTTTCAAGACAGATATAGACAAAATGGAGAGAGTTTAGAGGAAACAAGAAGATTAAGAGGAAGAAAACCTGACCTATGAGTAAGGAGTAAAGGTACTGGGTTGTTTAAGCTGGAAAAGAGAAAGCATGGAGATAAAATTCTAATATACTAATATGCAAGGAGGACTGAGAATGACTGTTCTCTATGTCTGCTAGGGATGAACTGAATACTCGGGTACAGATGACAAGGAAGTTTCAGCTAGGAAATAATCTGCTTCAATTTTTTAGACTGCCCAGCAACATGTTAACATCTCTATAAAATACTGAAGCAAGAAGAATGTGCTCAGATGTAACTTGTGTATATTAAAAGTTTGATTATTGCTGAAGATGAATGAAAAGGTGGTTTTCTTTACTTCTTTAGTTTGCTGGCCTGCAGAAGAGTTTTTAAAAAACAGTTCTTACCAGCAGTCCAAAAATGACATGGGTAGATAGATATTTCTGATACAGTAATAGTCCACATGGTAAATATAATGTTAGTATTACCATAAAGGACAACTTTCAGCAAACACAGCATCTCTATCGTGTGTTTAATCCATTAATTCCTTATTGTCTGTTCTATCCCATAGGCATTGTTTTGTAAAAGCTTTCCATTACATCAGGTATGAGCAAAAAGCTAAAACAAAGGTTCATTGACTTCCTCCAGTCAGGGACCTCATCACGCATTCCTTGGGCGCCTTTCATTGCAAGGGGTGTGTCAAGTACGCACAGGGTTCCATCAGGCCACCAGCCAGAAATACGGGTTTATAAAGTACTATGGAAAAGGTTTAGTAAGTGCTGGTTTGATCTTGTTTTGGAAGCTCCCTTAGTGATTTTCACTGTCCAAGCCCACCTTCATCAGTTTAGTCATTCACAGTGACATTTAATGAAACAGGATAAAGATGCCTGCAATAAAATCATGGTGGTATACAACTGGGGTGGAATTTGCTCCAGTTCCCTCTCCTCGAAACAAGCAAGACCATATTGAAATCAGTGAAAATGCTTTTAATTTGTTTCTTTCCCTTTAAAGTCTCATGCCATGGTACGAGCACTTTCTTTTTGACTTAGCAGCTGGAATCTGATATTTCTGTCTATGGGGATGGCAAGGATTTAGTCACGGTGAAGACCTATATAATAACGTGGAACAAAACACTGGTGACAAGAAAAGGTATTCTGCTCTTGGTTTAAAGCTGGATTTGCCTTAACTTAGTGAACTGGTGGCTGCTTTGAACTGGAATGTGTTTCAACTTATTAACAGGTAAAAGGCCATCATTAAAAAAACCCCACATTCTATATTGATGGGACACATGCATGAGGTAAAGTTTAAGAAGCTACCTTTTGCTTGATCTTCTCTAAAGTTACTGTAACAGATAGTTGGAAACGCAAGCAGCGCCACTGGAGACTTCTAAAATTACTCTGTTTGCATTTGAGTCTCAACCTATTCACTTTTATAGTATAGTCCATATTTCCAGATGAAATTGATTAAGCACATTTTGAATTTCAAAGCCCTTCTGCGTTCACTCATATTTGTTAAGAGTCTGACGCACAAGCAGCTCTTTGCTGATTCCCAAACAAGTCCAGATATGACAGGACTGGGCCTACCATGTGTTATGTTGATTTTCTGATTATAGTATTTTATTACACTTAACTTACACACTGAAACCATTTTTTTTCTTTCACAGAGCTTCCTGTTGGCAACATGACATTGTGTGAATGGTATATGAGCTTGAACCCTTTTGCAATATCGTGTGGTCTAATGCCAACTTTTTGTTTAAAAAGGGTGTGAAAGGATTTGACCTATGAGAAAATGACGCTAAACATTAACTGTGACATCGTTTGAGCACATGCCTCATGAAAAACCCCGGATACTCTCACAGATGCAGAGTAGAACAGAAACTTTTTTTAATCAATTTCAGCGCGAATTCTGCCATAAAAACCCATGTGTCCTTTCTGTCTTTCGTTTCTAACTTAAGTAAAAATTTTGTTCTTGTTTGAGGAATGAAGAATTTTTAGCTGATAGTGAATACCTAATTACTATAAACTGTATGCTCTGGACAAAGGCCAACTATGATAACCATACTTTGCCTTAGTAAGCTTCTAAATAATTTTGTAAACTGTTTAATGTGGTTATCAATTTCCCATCTCCACTTGTGCAGCGTTGCTAAGTGCTCTTACAACACCTGTGATTCACCTCTGCTCAGCTGACTTTGTGAGTTTTGCTCTGGGCACAAAAAGCTTTTAAAATGCATAGGCTGTGTTACAGCAATGAAAAAAAATCATGGCAGAAATAATGAATGGAGATTTTTACAGACGAAAATGAATATGCAGTACATCTTGTTTAAAGGTTTACTTTCTAATTACTCAGACCTTCTGCCTTGGAATGAGTATTTATTTAAATAAAAAAGTCAATGGCTATGAGTGGTTCCAAGGTTTGCATGTGAAGCACTGAGAATTGCATCCAAATCTGCAAGTCTTTGGTTTTAAAATATTATGTCCCATTCAAACAAAACAAAACAAAAAGACTTTTAAAGATGGAACTGACGGAACTGGACATATACAATGGGGAGTGGGGCAGAAAGGACTAACTACATCTCACCACATTCACTCAGTGGAGACAGGGACAGGGCTGTCAAAAGACAGACCAAAAACACACTGTATTTGAATATTTGGGATCTTTTTCACTTCACAGTAAATCAAAACTCCTGTAGTAGAACCGCTCTCTTTGAAAACAGCTTCCACCTCCAGTTACTCTGGACAGAGCTGTGGTCAAAATTAACTTCAGCTGAGTAACTGCTGTAAGAAGGTGTTTGTCTTACTCTGTCAATGAGACTGAGGAAGGTGGTGCCTACACTCACTTGAAATGCTGAGTAGGAGCCATTTTAAGAGACCACCTCTTCTGTGGGGATAATGGCCCTCTGAAACCAATGGAGTTGTTACTTTTGAAAAGTAACTTCTAATGCTATGCTATTCCTAAGGAAAGTATACTTATCTTTTGTATTATGAAGTGACATAATCAACATTATGTATCTTCTTGATAAGCTATTCATTGCACCAGGTACATTCCACAAGGAGAGAATAAGAAAGAAGCAGAAGACTTCAGAAGAAGCCATGCCCAGGTGAATGTGGGGTAGCAGAAAACTGATGCACGCTTCTCTGTCTGTGTATGAGTTTATGCACTTAGTTTATGTGTACCTGTATCTACATGCAGGTACATGTAGAAGGAACTGCAGAAGAAACTGGTAGAAGGACCGGAAGATAGCTGTGTGCAGAGTAAGGCTCAGGGAAGAACAGAGAAGCCTGAAAGGTAGCAGGCAGCTGACACATGAGCAGTAGAGCTGAACTTGGCTAGACATTTGTGCTACTCTGGCAATACCAAGTATTTCTGAAAAACATTTGATTATTCCCCGTGCTCTGGCTGCTTTAAGATGCTCTGGAGTAAATCAAACCAAATATAACTTTCTTTCATAACTATCAAGTTACAGCATGAGATTGCAGAGACTGAAGTAATTTTCATGCTCAAAAGATGTATTTTCTGTATCTTTAATGTGCTAGATTTTCATTAACTTTAATTCTGAGTTTCCTAGGTTTATCATGTTTAGTTTAGGAATAATAACAACACCAGTCTAAAGTCATCTGGAAAAAATTGTCTGGATTTTACTCTACACTACGAAATCCATTTTCAAGTAGTTTTGTCAGGGAATGTAATTCCCAGCATTGGTTGAAACAGTTTTGGCGGAAAATTGGATCTTTATTAAATGCACATTTTTAAACAAAAAGCCTGCTTTCTGGGGAAAACCTTGTTTTCTTTTAAATTAACTAATTAAATACTCAAAACCAATCTCTTAGCCAAAAGCTGAAAACACTCACTTTGGAAATACTCCCATCTCTTCCCATGGGAGTTGTAGCTCAAATGCCTAGTTGTCACCTATTAGGACTTGCTCTCTCTAAGGAGACTGCAACTCCAAGGAAGCACTGCAGGCAATCAACAAGACAGGAGACTGACAGACATAGTCACAAGCCAAACCTGCACCCTCAGTTACAGCTCCCAGGACCCAGCAGGATGACATTTTCTAGACTCAGGCTTTTGGAACTCTTAGGGAATAGCTGGAAATGTGACTTCTTGTGTTCCAAGATTCAACACCCTTTCTGCAACATAATATTTCCAAAAGCACTGGAAAAAAATTACTATCAGTGTGTCTTCCTCCTTGCTCCTCAGAAACTAGCATTATTCATATATCTAAACGTGGGATTTATACAAGGTTTTGATGTGGTGGATCTTTGACACCTGGTAGTACTGGTCTCACTATCTTCCAGAACTGTCATCTGACAATTAACTTACTTAAATCATGTTATACCCAGTGTCTGTAAATTTGTTTGGATATACCAATTAGAATTTATATAACCCTTAAGAAAATTGTAAAAGAAAGTTCACCCACAAAATACCCATCAGCATAGCTTAATAAACAGCCTTATCTCCATTTACATTAGGCTTCCACTCTTTCCCATTGAACATATGGTTTCACTTTGAAAGAGCAGACTTACAGTAAACTGTATCATCAGTAGGCTGATAAATGCTGTAATTCATAACAGTACATCTGTTTGAGGAAGATTTCCCATGCTTAGTGAACGCTTAATGGCTTTCTAAAATACTTTCTTTACATTATTTCGACACTGAATACTGTACATAGGAAAAGAAGTGATAGTTCTTGCCCATCCTTCCAAGAATTTTAACTTTTCATTATATATTCATATTCTATACATTCATCAATGACCTGGATGAAGGGATAGAGTGTGCCCTCAGCAAGTTTGCTGATGACACAAAACTGGGAGGAGTGGCAGACACATCGGAAGGCTGCACTGCCATTCAGTGTGACCTGCACAGGCTGGAGAGTTGGGCAGAGAGGAACCTTATGAAATTCAACAAAGGCAAGTGTAGGGTACTGCACCTGGGCAGGAATAACCCCATGCATCAGTACGGGTTAGGGGCTGACCTGCTGGAAAGCAGCTCTGTGGAACGGGACCTGGGAGTCCTGGGGGACAACAGGATGACCATGAGCCACCAATGCACTCTTGGGGCCAAGAAGGCCAATGGCATCCTGGGGGGCATCAAGAAGAGTGTGGCAAGCAGGTCGACGGAGGTTATCCTCCCCCTCTACTCTGCCCTGGTGAGGCCGCATCTGGAGTACTGTGTCCAGTTCTGGACTCCCCGGTTCAAGAAGGACAGGGAGCTGCTGGAGAGGGTACAGCAAAGGGCTACGAAGATGATTAGGGGACTGGAACGCCTTTCTTATGAGGAAAAGGTGAGGGGCTTGGGTCTTTTTAGTCTGGAGAAGAGAAGACTGAGGGGGCATCTTATTAATGCTTATAAATATTTAAGGGGTGGGTGCCACGTGGACGGGGCCAGTTTTTTTTCAGTGGTGCCCAGTGACAGGACGAGAGGTAACGGGCACAAACTTGGTCATAGGAAGTTCCATCTAAACACGAAGAGGAACTTCTTTCCTTGGAGGGTGGTAGAGCACTGGAACAAGCTGCCCAGAGAGGTTGTGGAGTCTGCTTCTCTGGAGATATTCAAAACTAACTCTGGTGCGGGAGTTGGACTAGATGATCTCCAGCGGTCCCTTCCAACTCCTATTATTCTGTGATTATGTGATTTATTTTACAAGTACATGCTGGTGTTTGGATACTTAAGAGAGATGCTAACCTCAAGATCCTGTGCACTTAAGAGACAAACGGGAGCTTAATTCTACTGCAATGCCCCTGGGTTTGCTGCTCTTTTAATGTGGCACATTAGAAATTCTGAATAGTGTAATTTACATTTCACAATGCAAGTGTGGCAGGATCACGAGGTCCCAAACTGGGTGCTGGAAGGTTTCTGAAAACCTACTGGCTCAGATGAAGGCTTGGGCCTGCCTGTATGAAACATTTCACTTGGAGGTCAGCTGAGGTACAGAAATAACAGAAGTCCTTGAGGTTTTTGAGGTTCCTTGTGACTTTTTTTTTGTTTTCCTTTCTTCCTTTCATGAAGCAGCAAAGCTGGACATCACCAGAAAACGTATGATTAACCGGTGAGGAAGCCAGTTCCCAGTTGAACTATCAGTGTCTTTTCCCCCAGGCACTGAAACAGATCACTGCAGTGAGACTATTTCTCTGTATGTGGTAATTGCAGAGGCATCTGCGCAGCCCCAAATGGAGGCGAACCACACACACACCCTTAAAATAACAAGGCTAGTACAGGTCAATGCCCAGTGCTTTGTTCTTGTAGACTCCAGTCTGCAAAGACATTCTCCCAGAAGAGTCTACGCAGGCAGGACATATACAGAGTGGTATAAAGTCTAACCACATTGTAGGGCTTGGAGTCTGTCTGGTAAAGTACTGTCATGACCTGTAAACATGGGAAAGGATTAAGGTCATATCAACACGCTGACGCAGAAGGTTTATGACTAAGTCTATCATCCTGTTGAAATGCAAACTTGCACCCATCAGAAAAGCATGCAAAGAGGCCACTAGTAGTGCCTGCAGCCAGAAATTTCCAGGTTCTACTCTCACAGACAGGGCAGCTGGCAAAGACAGATTCTGTAGACAGAATAAATGTAAGGGAGGAGAAAATGGGACTAGAAAATCCAGGCACCCCTTCCCTGAGTGGTACAGAATGCTAAGTCTAGCAGAAATCATCAGCTTACCCTTGGTGTTGGACTCAATGACCTATGCCTCAGGATAGCAAGTCCTGGATCATTTGGCAAAGGAAAGAACCAAAACCTGACCAAGCTTTTCATCAACCTTATTGCATTATTAAAAAGACATACATTTTGCAACACCCTCATGCAGATGACATCACAATGCAAATGCTGATCCTGAACGTATATGCCGAAGAAATACTGCATTTGGGGCTGTTCCAGCCTCTTGGGAAACAAACAATTCTCTGTGTAATTGCCATTGTTACCGGTTTTGGCCATGGGTCCATAAGGGCACTAAAAGGTTTTTTTTCTTTTATGTCCCTGAATCGAAGCTTTAACAACTAACAGTGGAGACATTTAGATATCCAGATATGATGGAATGAACAGTTTCTCCCTCAACTCCCAACAAGCGAATACTGTATCCCAATCTGATGTCATGCTTTAGGCTGATGAAGTGCTGGAATAGCTAGGGAAGGGGGAAGACAAGGTACCTGGAAACTCATCACTTTCCGAAGTGATACTGGCATGTTCCTCTTGTGACTGACTGATATAAAAGGTGCTTTAATAGCACATTTTGACTTTACTTCCATTCAGCCTAGATAGAGCTGCAGCTATTTCTCAGGAGAAAACAGATCATTTCTTATCTGTATGAGCCCTTATGTCACTTCCTGATTAGTTAGTGTGTCATCCATGATCAAGATTGAGAATTTCACCTGCAGTTGCTGATGACTGTTCTACAATTCACAACAAAGTACAGATTTTACAAGCAACCCAGTTAAATATAGCTCAAATCAGCCATAAGCTCAGTGTCTCAGATATGCGATGGGAAATGGGAAATGTTGCTGCTGACAAGGCAGCAACATATACAACCTGTACTATACTTAAGTTGGAAGATATCTCCATGAGAAAACAGTGGGAAGGCCTAGCATGCCAACTGGGTAATATATTTATACGAGTCTGCAGGAAAAAACTGCTCAGTATGTAGACCTGATCCTGGAGCCCCTGCTCAAAGTGCTAACTTGAAGCAACATTTCAACTGGTGCTACTGAAAGATATGATCCAGGAAACAACCTAATCATCAACAACATAAATAAAATCAAGGTTTGTCAATTCTGCCTTTTGAAGAGCAACTTGAGTAGCTAATCAAAGGAAGTAGCTTATCAAAGGAAGCAGGTTGTCCTGGGGTACAAACTCCTGAAAGACACATCTCTTAGAGCGACCAACAGTGGAGATCAGCAATGAATACTGACTTTGAAACCTACAGGGAAAAATGTAAACAACTCACCGAGATGCAGAGATCAAGTTTACCCTCCTAGCATCACTGCTTTCGGCTGGCTATGGACTTAGGAAGCTGACATACTTGGCTCATATTTCCATGATAGTCTTTGCAATCATAAAAATGGTATTTCTTTTTACTTTTTTCCTACCCTAGAAGATTTTACAGTAGTTCATAGATTCTGTGTCAAATTCTACAGCATCAAAATTGGGATATAGTGGAATAAATGAGCAGAAATTTGGTACAGGTCAATGACTTTATTAAGTGCCTCTCTGTTTTTCGCTTTGCAGTGCACAATGAAAACCAGTCTCAAAGGACTAGCAATTTAATAGGACCATATAAAAAGATCACATGAATGAATAGGTCTTTGTGAACTGAGTAAATTTGAATAACTGGTTTTGTTTCTCACTCTAGGATGTTTTGTTTGTTCCATTTGGCCTTTTATGACTCCTTTGGCTGACAGACTGATGGATACTGCTTCCTCGTTTCATGTATGCCCAAACTTCTCTCTTGAAGTCTAGCCAGAGGATCAGATGTCCAAGGAAGTAGGATCAGTCTTGTTATAGTCATTTTTTGCAGCAATAGTGTCTTCAGTTGACCAACGCTTAAGCTTTCTCACAGTTCTTTCCTGTTTATTTGCAAACCTGTTTAACCTGTAACCAGTGCAAAGTTGTTGCTTGTAGAAGTGAGGGACTTACAGTCTTATGCAGGTAGTCATCCTATCAGGTCAGCTTAATCACATTTTTCAGCCCCATTGAGACTAATGCCCACGTTCATATGCTGGAAATACATTCTACATGTTTTACAAAAGCCAGGCTATATTCATGTTGCCTTTCAGGAGTAATATCATAGTTCTGCAAGACTGTACCATGAGAAATGGCAGACAAACATTTTGGCCATTGAAATATAGCAGACGTTTGTAAGACAGAAGTCTTCTCCAAACAAGGTATAAGGCACAGATCCATTACAGAACTCTTAAACATTGCCACAATGAGCAAATAAGCAGTGAATAATTATATTTGCGTTCCTTACGTTTTTAATTTTCATGAGTTTCTATCAAAAACAATAGCTTAAAATTTGGATCATGTTTCCTGAAACTTTTGCAAATCCATATGGGTGGTTTTGTGCTTTTGCTTTTTTTTGTAGTCTTGGATTTCAACATCAATTGTTCCCATGGTTATGTTCAACACCGTTCTCCAAACACAGTCTGGTATCGCCTGAAGTGTGTTTTAACACAATGGCTTTAGTTAAGACATGTAGGTTTGGATTGTTTTGGTTTGGTTTTTCTTTTAGTTTGTCAATACTTAAGCAAATGTGCTGAGACTGCAGCTTAATACCCCCATTACATCATGGACAATTATATTTGTCCTTTATTTTCTATTACCCAACTCTGTTTATTTCTGTTGTCTACAAGCACACTGAGCCAGCGCCATCTTTTCTATGCATGTGACGATTACTTCAAAGAGGCCCTGACTCACTTCTGAAGCTTTTAGTATCTAATTCAAAATTATCACGAAAAAAATGCATTTTTTATTTAAACTCCTGATAAGGACATATATATTCTGTCAGTAATTCCATTCAGCATTGATCTTAAATACTGAAGTGGAGCTAATTAAAACCCTGCTTGTCCTTAAGATGTCTTTTTTGCTGTTATGTGTGGATAATGACACACTAGCTTTTCAGTTCAGTGGCCAAACTAAACAAATGGAAAATAATTTTGGTTTGGGTAGAACTGAAAACATTTTTGTCAACCCAAAACAACAGGGTTTATTTTGATTTCTTGTTATGCATCGCCTGGAAAATCAAATTTAAAATGAAAATGTAATTTTAAAACTGTAATTTTATCCCAAGTTTGCAGGAACAACACACATTAACCTTTCTGTATTATTTTCAGGTCTTGTATTAAGTTCAGTCTGACTTTATTAATAATTGTGATGTCCTGAAAGCATGTTTTTCAGCATATCTAGTATTTGCTAAAATTAGGGCTCCCTGCTCTGCTGTGAATATGGATCAACAAGTTTTCTGTTTCTTTTAAGGAACGTTGGATTGTAAGAGGGGAAAAGCCATTTGATCTTCCTCGTCGCGCCAACAGGAACTCCCTGGAGTTCTATTTATTGTCTTTTGTTGAGGAGATTATTTTTAAATTCAGTTTTGATTCTTTCGCCTTGCTGTCCCGCACACCCACGTCCAGGCAGCTCCTTCTGCTGGGAACCAGCTCCAGCAGGACCCACGGCCGCGTTTCAAACCCTTCACCCCGGCGGCTCCCCCGGAAACGACCGCGGCCCTCCCTCCTCCAAACCCGTCTGTGACGGGCAGAGGGGGCCGGGGCGCGCCGTCCGCGGCAGTGAAACTCATGCCAGTTACTGGCTCTGCCAATTAACGGAACGAACTGCTTTCACCTGGAGTCTTTCGCGCCTTTAAAAGTAATTAAGTGTCAGCTAATGGCACACTTGCTCAGTTAGCGGTTGTTATTTCTCCAGCGGTGCCTGTCCTCGGCCCCACGGGTCGCCACAGGCCCATCGGTCAGCGCAGGCGTACAAGATGGCGCCTGCCCCACGCCGGCGGCGGGCTGCGCTCTTCCGCTGCTGCCCACCTCAGAAAATCATAGTCTTGATATCTTCTGCCACACAGTGGCGACTGTGGAGAATAGCCCGAAACCCCTATGGCAGACGTCTGATAAATCGGGAGATTTGAGGGGAGATTCGATCGCCCTCCGCGCTCAGTTCGAAGTGCAACTAACCGCCCCCTTCCTCAGCCCCGGCTCCATCTCTTCGCTCGCACTTCAACACACCCCGAGCCTTCTCCCAGGCTCTTCCCAAGCTCTTCCTTCCGTTTTAGGGGGAAAAAATAAACAGTCATGAGTTTGATTTGGTCTAACGCCGTTATTATCTCGCAAACTGATCATTTGAAAAGGGGGTAAGAGCCGTGCTGGAATCCGCGGTGCTTTGTGCCGCCAGCAGAGCTGTGCAGACGTGCTGAGGTGGCAGGAGCAGGTACCGCCACCAAAAGACACCGTGCAGCAGGACCGTTTCACCCACCTCCACACTCACAGGGGTTATGCGTCTCCTGGGATCTGTGCTGATGTCTCGCCCTGGTGCTGAGCAGCACTGGGCTGTGCAGACATACCAAATTGCTCATTAGCCTCTTAAATGGAGAACTATGCTGAATCATAGAGACACCATTTTCGGTGCTGCCAAAGTTGAAACCAGAGACAACCACTATTAGTGAGTTGTAGAATAACAAAAGCAATTCCAGTAGGTAAGGAAGTAGCCCTATATCTTCTTACAGTTGATTTGAAGGGAAATAGGTCTTCTCCAATTGGTTTGGCAATTTCAGCACACGTTGCTACCTTCAGTCGCGTGAGGGAACCTGCTGCTTTCTTCATTGCAGAGGGTATGAATAGGCTGCTAGCAGGGAGCCTCTTTTGACTCAAAATTCACAGAGCTGGATTTACGGTGGCTGCAGAGTCGTTGGTAAGGAGCATACTGAAGTGAGGAGCCATCTGATGCATTTGTCTGATGAGCTGGAAACACACAGATTTTACCACAACCCTGACTCACCTCAGAACAGACAGAGATTGGGAAGTGTTTCTCTTTAACAGCCCAGCTTAACTTCCTAAAAGAGATGCACAGAGAGACTACATTAGGCTAGATCAGATTTACCCCGTTGACCAAGAAGGTTGTGAAACCAGTGACTTGCTTTCCACCCCATTGCTGATATTACTTGGCAGAATGAAGTCCTGATTTTCCTTGAAAAGGAGCTCTCTCCATTTAAGGTTACAAAATGTACAGTCAAGACGGTATTACTATTCATTTATACTCTCCAAGAAAAGTTCAGTTTAAAAATATGCCTCAGTTATGCCATTTCATTTGCTGAAAAAATTGAGTTTCCATGTTACTTGAAAAGGAAAAATGACAGCCCTGCACTGCCAACAATTCACATACACATGTGCGAAACAGCTGGCTTCTGGGTTGGCTGATTGACCTCTCCATCCTTCTAGGATCCAGATTGACAAGAGAGACACTTTCAATCATTTTTATCCTTGTAAGAAACATGTAGAACCTATGAGACACTCCCTTCAGATATTACTCCCTGAGCATTCTTATTCTTATTCTATATTACTGAGGGGTCTGATTCATTGTCCATTGAAGCCAATGGCAAATTCCCCCTTGACTGATCCAGTGGTCACAGATGAGGGCCAGGCAGGGAGCAGACCTCTGTTCTGCCAAGTTTCAGCCAAAGACACAGAAAGTAAGTCAATACGTCTCCCAGAGAACTTAAAATCTAAGATAAAAGGTAACAGTAGTATGCTGTTTCCTGCTGTTCCTGATGAACAGTTGAGGATTCA
This sequence comes from Gavia stellata, assembly GCF_030936135.1. NCBI lineage: Eukaryota > Metazoa > Chordata > Aves > Gaviiformes > Gaviidae > Gavia > Gavia stellata. The sequence continues at coordinate 19,247,090 of NC_082600.1, forward strand.
TAAATTTCAAAGACTTCACTGCAAAAAAAATCTGCAGTTTTAACATAACTGTGCCAATGTAGTTCATCTGGGACATCCTGAAAGTTTTCTCTCCCCCATCTAACGACTGACATTCCAGCGTTAGTTGAGAGACACATATTAGCACTAGAATGAACTTTGGAAAAAAATTCTTTTTAAATGGATGCACTCAGCCAAGCACTTTCCATGCCGCCTCTGCTAATTCTGGAGCTAAGTGTATTTGAATAGAAATGTATCTCCTTAACCTTTGTTTTGTCATTTGGCTGAGTCTACAGTGATCCTGTGCTCTGTGTTTGCAAAATGAGATTTGCTGCTACAGATTTACTGCAGGGTCAAGTATGATGAAAGAGTACGTTGAGAGAAAGGCAAACCCAAAGCCTTCTTTAAACGCAGATGTCTTAAGTATTACAGATGCCATTTGTCTTTAGCAAATAGGGTAGGGGGCTGGATAGCTGATGGGATTGATGATGAGTGATCAACCTTTCACTGTTAGACCATCAGTCCTAAACAAGCACAGAACAGTGAGAATTACCAATTACATGTTTGTGTCTGATTGTGGAGGAATGGCTTAGTAACAAGGGACACGATCTGATTCCCATGAGCAACCCAGTCTCTGATGAGAGGGAAGGCTCAGAGGAAACCATTAACTGTCCTTGAAAGCCTGTTGTGATAAGAGACAGTGGAATGGTAAACAAGAAGAAGGAGCTACATCCACGAAGAGGAGAAGTGGTCTTGTGCATGCACAAGAGCACTGTACCAATCACACTCGCCGCCTTGGCGCGTGAACAGAGGCTGTAAGCCAATTATACAACTGTTGCGGACGCGTGTTCTTGGCATCTGTCTATATATACTCTGTAAGCTTGAATAAAGGGGAGAACGACTATACTCATATTGAGATTCCATTGTTATTCCGGGTCCGTCTCCCACTCCAACATCTGATTATATGAAATATGCTTGCTGGCTATTATCCATTTCACAGTGGACAAATATGCACTTCTTAAAAACCTACAGCAACATAAGAACTCATCGCTTTATCACAGATACCAACTAGTACAAAGCCTTTTTTCTTTCAGCAGCACATCCTTTAGATTAGGATCAGGTGAGAAGCATCTATTGTTCTTGGGCTGCACCTCTTCCACTGCTAAAGAGTTCAGACCTCAGGAACGCAGAGAAAGCACCTAGCAGTAGCAAGAAATTTAGAAAATAAAAAGTCAGCCAAAACTAGTTTATGGAAACTTACGGAGGTTAGACTCGGGGACACCACTGACCTTTAGATATTATGTGATGGGAAGGGAGTGTGCTATTTACAGTAAGTATTTGGAAAGCTCTCGCAGCTTCCTTAAGACTAAGAGAAATGAATTTGGCAGTACGGACTGCGCTATGACCTTCTTTATCGTTCCCAGTGATTGTTGGTTTTCTTCATGATTGACTTTGTGGTGAGAACTGAACTTAGCAGAATATTATTATACTTAGTGATTTCTTTCCTTTGTATTAAAATTCTCTTTAAGATAAAAGCTTCTTTTATTTCTGATTTTTTCTCTTCAAATATTCTCTCTCTTCAGATAGACTTTTCTTTTGTTTAAAATGGTAATTTTTCTTACTAAGTACAACTTTCCACTGCTTATTTAAATTGTCATGTTTCACTGGCTTATCTTTGCTTTTGCAACACAATGTTTGGCAACCATTGCTCTCCTACACTGATAATATACCCGTATCATAATGACAACATGATCTTATTTTTAAGAGACTGGCCCAACAGCTTCTTCAATACATGTAAATCTTTGTACAGATTACAGTGTGCTTTGGATCCATGTCGGATATCAGAAATTTAAATTCTGAGATCAAAAGTCTTTTCCTGGCTATGTTAGAGACATTTTTAGTTGAGTTAGGGACAATAGTTTTCACCACCATATCTTACTTTTACCATCTGCTATATGGCTGTGCATCTCAGGCACGTTGGAACTCAGCTTGCTGGCATTTGTAAAATACTTTAACATCTTTGCAAGTTTTACTTGCAATTACTATTAATTCTATGAGGTAAGCATTGTAATATAGAAATGTTAAGTTGTTCTAATGTGTATATTGTGACAAGTTAGATTGTAAAAGACTTACGGCTGTTGTCACTTTCATAGTCCTATTGATTTAAGGGGCTGTTCTGATGTTTTGTAAATATCTACATTTGTATGTATGTATACATATACATTAACACGCACAGGGCATATATAGGTTATGTAGGGCAGTAGTGTTGCTACAGTTCTTAGTCCTTCTTTCACTTTCTGCTTCCACCTGTTGAACTTCCTCGTTTTGCAGTTTGCTCCAGTGGACGTTTGCCACGGATGACCAATCGTTTCCTGGTTTTATTACCCTGTATTTGAAGTTCTCTCCTTTGCAGCTTGGCAGGGCAGAGGAGAAATTTAGATAGGCTGATACCATCACCTGTGAATAAGGCTTTACTATGGTTTTGTGTTTGGCTAGCTGGTAGAACTGCCTGCAGTCATGTCGGCAGTATATTGCTGCACAGCTGTTAATAGCACAGTAACTTGCATCCACTCTTGGCTCTTTCTGTGTTCTGTAAGAGAAGGGAGAAAATGCTAAGCATTCAGAGCTGACTGATGCTGCAATCTTTACTCACTGTATGTAGAAGGATGAACATGGATACTTATAAAAGAAATGGCATCTTTAAAAAATAGGGGCATTAGCTATTCTCTTTAGATTTTGCTCTTTGCCACATCTGGTCTGGAGTATAAGAAATCTGTCATAAGCCCATCAGAGGAAATAATGTAGCTCATACCAATTAACAGTCCAATCAGATGATTGCAAGCAGATGTGTGAGGGCTCCTTCAGATGTTGCTAACCCTTCCATTCAGTTGGCTGTGAGCACACATCTACTTGTTTGCAGGGTGAAGTGAGATGTGTAATCTCCCTGGAGATCAGTGGCAGGCAGCTCTAGTTGTCAACCTTTTTAAACTGCTAAAGGGAAAACCAGACTGCTACTGGTGGTCTTCACGGGGTCAGAAGTGAAATGCAGGTGAGCTTCAGCTTCATAGTGACTGAAGCCATTGAGGCAAGACTGCTGTCCAAGGGGTGAAAGGAGACAGAGCTGACAGCCCTCGGGTTTGCTCTCAGGGGGGTCTGCGGCGGCTCCGCTTCCCCAAAGGGGCAGGGCCAGCCTCAGGGGACAGTTGGAACTCCAGCGGTCACCTCGGGCAGGCCGGTGTGCCCCAGCCAAGGAGCTATAGCAGCTTGTTGCCAGCCCAGCAGCGCATGGACGAGGCGGTAGAGAGATCCGACCAGGTATGGTGGGGAGAAAGAAACGGTCTCTCCTGCTGCCTGCGTTGCAGCTGTGCTAGAAAGAAGGGGTAGTACCTTAAATGCAGGGAATAACAGGGATAAAGCTAAAGTGAGGGGTGAGAAAAGTCAACAGGGAGGAAGCACAGATGTGTAAAGGAGGACTCGCTAAAGGAGACAGAGCATCAGACTTTACATTTGTAGTATACCTTCTTACCTAGACCTCAAAGTGCTTTATAAACAAAAGCTCTCCTGATACTTCCTGAGATGAATGTGGAGTGTGTGATGCATGGAGAATGAATAACTTGTCCAAAGCCACACAAAGTCAGGCAAACATGGACTGAATTGCTATTTCCACCTGCTGTCAGTTGCCGCTTCCTACTCTCCCTGTCCCACCCTGAGTAATGCAATGCAAGGCGGTGTCAGATAGGCAATACGGGTGGTCTAAGAGCTAACTGATTTGCTCACAGTCAACAAGGTGTTGAAGGCAAAAATCTGAAGCAGAATCCATAGGCTGTCAATTCCAGTAGAAAGGTGTTGTGAAATATCCTCATTTCTTTTAGGGCTGATAGAAAGAAAAAGTCTTTTCTCATAGGTTGTTAGATTTTTAACTCTGGAAGATTTCTTTTGTTTTAACAGATGGAATTGCTGATTTTCTGTTTCACAGCTGCAACAATTTTAAAGATGCTTCCACTGTCTTCAGGAGCCCCACATATTATAAGAGGCAAGTTGACGTTATTGAGTTGTCAGTTCTGTTAATTTGTTGATTAAGCAGCACAAGTGATAGTTACAAAATCACTTGTGAGACATAATAGTTAAACTAATGCTGGCAGAGGAAGGTTATCTTTACAAAACATTTTGGAACACCCTATGTTCCAGGTGACACATAACTTCCTTCATAATAGAATGCTGGGTAACTTGCATTTTTTGAATAAACAAGGACAGTTCATTCTTTTGCTCACTCCTGTTTGTCGTTCTCATGCTGGTCCCTAATTCCTTGTTGTTTCCTGAAGCTCATGCCTCTTCTTTATCACATGGCAGGCACCAGAGGTGCTTCATCATCTAACCCAAATACAAGTGCCTGCCATTCTGGTATAAAAGTATTTTCCAGTCCTGTAATGATAGGCTCTCTAGCAATGTCCTCAGTCATGCCCAGTGCACAACAGGGCTGTGCTGCCACCCAGAGGGACGTCAACAGGCTGGAGAAATGGGCTGACAGGAACCTCAGGCAGTTCAACAAAGGGATGTGCAAAGTCCTGCACCTGGGGAGGAACAACCCCAGGCACCACTGGCTGGAAAGCAGCTTTGCAGAAAAGGGCCTGGGGAGGTCCTGCTGGACACCAGGTTGAACAGGAGCCAGCAGTGTGCCCTTGCTGGAAAGAAGGCTAGTGGTATCCTGGGCTGCATTAGGCAAAGCATTGTCAGCAGGAGGAGGAAGGTGACCCTTGCCCTCTGTCAAGTGCTGGTGAGGCCACACCTGAAGTACTGTGTCCAGTTCTGGGCTCCCCAGTACAAGAGAGACATGGACACACTGGAGAGAGTCCAAGGAAGGGCCACTAAGATGATTAAGGGACTGGAGGAAAGGTGGAGAGATGTGGGACTGTTCAGCCTGGAGAAGAGAAGGTTCGGGGGGATCTCATCAATGTGTACAAATACCTGAAAGGAGGGTGCAAAGAGGATGGAGCCAGGCTCTTTTCAGTGGTGCCCAGTGACAGGACCAGAGGCAATAGGTACAAACTGAAAAACAGGAGGTTCCCTCTGAACATCAGGAAACACTTCTACTGTGAGGGTAACCGAGCACTAGCACAGGTTACCCAGAGAGGTTGTGGAGTCTCCATCCTTGGAGACATTCAAAAGCTGTCTGGACATGATCCTGGGTACCCTGCTCTCCATGACCGTGCTTGGCCAGGGGAGATGGACCAGATGACCACCAGAGGTCCCTTCCAACCTTAACCATATTGTAATATGTGTGGTTTGGATGTCCCTTCCAGATCTGGGTTTTCTTTTGAGTTTTTCTGGTATTCCTCACTAGGCCTGAATTGTAATCTATAATAATAGATTAATCTATAAATTAATCTGATTGTAGCTTGGTGTTTAGGCCAAAATTTCTGTGTATGTTTAAGGACTGGTGAAGGTACCATAGTCTCAGTTCTATCAGTATAAACTGGTCAAAGAAAAGGGGCGGGGGGTGGAAATTGAATCCAGGTGCTCAAGAGCACATGTCCAAAGGAATCTGACTCCCATCAGCTAAAGAAAGGTTTGAGATGCAGTCAGAGCTTAATGGGACAGATATAAAAGCATAAATGAATCCAAGGGTTCTGTGAACCAGTGAAATCCTGGTGTATCCCCACTGACTTCAGCCAGAGATAAACTCAAGGAATGTGCTTTGAAGACTTTTGTATCCAGCAGCTTTTACCCTCAGATTTATGTCCTATAATGCTGCAGTGAGTCACGGGCAGTTAGACATGTAATCGAGGAAAGGGGTGTTTTTAAATAGAGCCTTTGCAAGAAAGTTTTAAAGTCTCTTTTAAATACTGGCTTTCATTTCTAAAGCAAACTGGAGACAATGCAAGTACTTGGGACAGCGTTATCCCCAGAGTAAACATTACATATAATACTGATAAGAATTTTTAAATCATACTTCATATCAACATGTTTTTCTTTGGATAAAATTGACTTTTTTTTTTCTGTAGCTATAATGCACTCCCATAATTAATTAACTTTGCTGTCTGTGTTCAGTACTCTCTTGATTTTGTTGTTACCCAAATATTTGCAGATTTTTTTATCCACTTACAATGGCATCATACCCATTCTACAGGTGGTCAGTTTTGCTAAATGTTCCTTAAAAATAAAATTTTTAGTGTTTTTCCTTGAGTTTTCTTTATTTTCCAAAGACTTTGCTGGTAGGAATGCAGTTACTGACTGATGAATAAACACATTCATTGCTTACTATAACAGAAATGACTGGAGTTCAGTCTTTATAATCTATTTTTTAACAACAGCTGTCCCCACTTGAGAGTTCATGTGCAGAATCATGCTGGCATATTTGGTTTCAAACTCCTGCATTTTATTCAGTAACACCTTGTTTCTTCCAGCATCACTACTGCTCATATTTGTGTCTCATAAAATATCTGGGTTTCATATTATATTTCTTCTTGCAGATTGGTGTTGCATTAAGAGTACAAGTCTGACATATGGCTAAGAGAAACCTTTCCTTTGAGTCACAGGGTTCAGGATGGACCCCCTTGCTTTCTAAACTGCTCCTCAGAGGCTACACTAGGTGCGGCTGTATCCAGCCTTAGTCCTAGACTTGGTCAATGGTTTATGTCTAAAGGATTATGTGTGTAGCCACTTACCAGAGTCAACATTTGCCTATCAGAGCCCTTTCAAGGACTTTCACTGAAACAGTTTCACAAAGTTGAAAAGACGATAGATTATTTATTAAGGCAACAGATAGAACAAGTTTGGAATTGCTGTTGATAAATACACTTACTGCAGAAGTCAAGCTCAAGTTTGTAATTCAGCACTTTTGTTAGTAATATTTTCCCGGGTAACATTCAACGTAGTCAGAAGCGTGATTCTTACCAAAGAGGCGTCCCTGCTTGGGGAGGAGAGAGGTCCAGGCCCATCAACCCATCCCATAGTTGAAGTTCTTGTCCTCAAAATGGAGGATTCTAAATGCTAGATTTATGGTCTTGCCAAGGTGGGACTGAGTCAATTATCGTGTGTCGTTGGCTCTTAACGAGGCTTGTTGCATTGTTGATCAAGAAGGGGGAGGGGTGGAGAAAGGCATTCTGGCTTCACTGAAGGAGCATCGGGCTGTGAGGCCTCTGCCTCACCCCAGGTGTCACTCAGTTGATATAGGGTCTTTGTTCGAGAGTTGGACTGCAATCTATCACGTCTTTGCAAGAGAAGTTGTTCAACTCCTGCTCGTGCCCAAGGCTGGTGCTTGCCAGTGCCTATAGGCGCAAGATAAGCGTGCCGCTTGACTTGTGTCAAGTCGAATGCGTTACTTTTTAGCTAACAAGCCTGGTTTCCCACAATTGCCTTTAACTTTCCTAGATTGAATCCTTGATATATTCTTTTTTTTTTTTAAATAAGATTCTCAGACCTTTAGATGATTTCTCAGTGCTCGTTTATGCCTGCAAACTTTAGTGTCTGGACACTTTAACACTGCCATTTCCTGCTTATATTGTAGATTTTTGAAGAAATATGCCTGGCACTAATCCCTGTGATGTTGCATTAAATGCCCTCACAGTCTAGGCTGTTGACAACTTACTCCAGAGAAGTGGTTTTCTCAGTGTCTCCATTGCAGTGCTAATGGTGGTATGCTGCCATTGGGGTCAGGAGGAGTTTCTAAAATCTTTGCTGTTACGCACTTGTGCAAGTGTACAATTGATTTGAAGTTCTTAATAATAGTCTTCTGCCTGGTCTAGTGCTCAGTATTGTGACAGCAGTCATTCTGGATAAAACTCAGTATTTGTATGTCAAAACAATTGGCTTTCCAAACGTTGTAGTTTGTCACTTTATTTACTTTCTAGTCTTTACCTAGCTTTCACTTGATGCAGCCAAGACATTTCGAGTGAATGTTTAGGATAAGAAACCAGTATCTTTTACTTGTGAAATATCCAGGTATATTGACTTCTTGTACTCCTCATATTCAGCTAACTTTTTATATGAACTGTTTAGCTATGCATTTTTTCCTAGCTAGGTACTGATGTCCTTGCTCAGTACGTAGTTGCCCCTGAAAAAGAGATCTGATGGCACAGGGAAAAATGTCCCTTCTGTGAGTATCATTCTTCTATAGTATTTTAGAGATTGAAACATTTCATTAATATTCGCTTCATGTTCAAGCAGGCATTGCTCCAATAGAGGAATAGCTTGTAAAACTTGGAATGCCTCATGGATTAAATATATTTACCACTGAAGGAACATTACTGGATACTCTCAGAGGTGAGAATAAGATAAGGCCTAGTTCTGTTATATGTTGAAAACAGAGACTAAATTCAGTGTACTATCCCAAACCTCTTTCCATTGAAATCCAATCCCAGTCACAGCAGACATGAGGTTTCAGATCTGGCAGTTCTTAAGGTTAACTTTGCAATCTTCATAGTGTTCAGATGCATGCAAAACAAAATTTAAGAAACAAAAAAGCTCTTAAATTTTACACAGATGCTTTTTGCCACGGTATGTATACTAATACTGCAACACAAACATGTTTTATGAATTTTGATTCTCTATGTTAAAAGCATGGTCTTACATTTCAATGATGTTTCTTTTCTTGATATGTGTTTGTTAGTAAGTTTATTCTTCCTTTCATGCTAGAGATAAAGCTATTTAATCAGTTTATTTTCTTACATACTCACTATACTTAACCTCCTATCTATTATATTTGTCATTTTAGTCCCCAAATCCATAATATCTCAAGACTGGTTCATATGCATACAGCTTATTCATGCTCATTCATTCATCTGTTAAGCAGCTGGATATTTCTTTTCACAGAGCCTATTCTTCAGTGGGAATTTGGTGAAAAAATATCCCCTAAAGACCTTGATGCTGTAATACCTTATGTAATAAGTATGACATAGTCAAAATCTCCTTGTGCTAATGATGTAACAGCCATTGCTCCCATCTGTAGTGCTACAGTTCATGGTAAGTGTAGATCTCTGGGCTTTCACAAATGCACAATGGCTCTAACAAGTGAAAAGCAATGAATATGTGAAAGAACTGCTATAATTTATCCAATTACCTTCTGCAGTTTGCTGTGTTCTTTTTGCAAAATCCGTTTAGCCAATGAAACAGTCTGGTATGCTTTAATTCAAATTGAGACATAGCCACATAAAAATATAGAGAATATAATTCTACTTAATTATGTGGTTTATAGCTCATTTATATATTCTCACTCTTCCTATTCAGTGTTATTCCTTTGTTTAAAAAAATGCAGAGCCTAAGGGGGGGAAAAAAGAAATATAAAAAACCCAGATATAATTATCTGAGATAGGAAAGGACATTCAGAAGTCTAGGGACATTTAATGTAGGAAGCAAAGGAATAAAAAATGGATAGTTCTGTAACATAACAAACTGCACAGGAAAGGCCTTTTGAGCATATGCTTCCAGAACAGGGGCTCTCAGTGAAGACTTTCCTCTTTGTTTTAAGGCAAGTTATAAATACTTTGTTGACATCAGTATCCCATTATGTTTTGGGACAAAGAGTTATTTGATTTTTTCCAAAGGACTATGGCTTTTTATACAAACAACAGACCTGATGTCAGTTGTTCTCTTAGGTGGGATTCATCTCTGGATTTGTTTATGTACAACGTGGGTATTACTTCTGGCTCATTGCCTAAACTCTTTATAATCAAGGGAGAGAATAAACATTTTTAGAGTGCAAAGTTCTTCTCATCTAACTTTGGATGTCTGTCTTTGGATAGACATCTTTATCCAGACTGTCTGGATAAAGTGTTAACTTGTGTCTGTGATATGTCTCAAGACTAAAATTATTTTTAAAAAATCTGCTAAACTCCTCACCTACTTCTCCCCAGCTGTCCTTGCAACTTCCTTTCTCATCTAGACAGTGCTTGCCACTCTGTCCTGGTTGTGTTTTACTTTGTCCTGCAGGCTTTGTCTAAATCTTGCAAGTTCTTTCCACTATTATCCCAAGATTCAGCTTTTGCTATTCCTCCCCAAAGTTGAAAGTCTCATGACTTATCCTCTCTCTTGATTATTAAATTATCTTCAGTGTTAAGCAAAGTCAGAGAGATCTTACACCTTCACATACACTCAGTACTGATGGAAAAAAAAATAAGATTGCATTTCCTTGCATTTCTCTGCTCTCCCCCTTTACTGTTACTCCAGACATAAGCTGTTTTTTCTTTACTGTGAAAACTCTTTATAGCCTTTCCTTACTCCATCTTGTCTCATTCAGTATTTACAATATACCTATGTATTCAGTATTTACAATATACCTATGATGCCCGTGTCAAATTTTCCACGAAACTCTTTTTCTTTCTCCTTACTCCTCACTCTTGGAAGAATATGCAGACACTTACAGAGCTGTCATCTTATCATTTCTCAAATTCCTCCTCAAAGCAGTCCTGTGCACCAACAGCTTTACTATTAAGAGTGTATTTAGACTGCTGCTATGCAGAAACCATTGCCTCTCATGCTGAACAATATCTCATTGTTTCCTGTCTTCAGGTATCCATTGTGTCTCTTGCTTAGATTTTAAAACAGGAATCATTTTATATATTTATTCTGGTTTTGTACAGCACAAACCAAAGGGGGACATCTCAGTTCTTTATTAGAATTCCTAGACTCTGTGTTAATACAAAAAAAACCATTACAGCAATACTGAAATTATTAAAGTAATACTTAACATTTTTGTAGCACTTCCCAGAAACACGTATGTGCTATTTTTATTGTTTTCTAGATAGGCACCTGAGGCACTGAACAGTGATATACCTAGCTTCAGTTATTTGATTTGTTGATGGATTTTTATTCCAATCTCTAGCGAATGATCCCCTGCCTCAGAATTTGTGTTGACCATTATCCAGGTCCAGGAAAAAATCACTCTATACAAAAGGATTATCCAATTGAGTGTACTCTGAAGGCTGTAAAACATCCTAGGAAAGTGGATGTGACTGGAGATGAAGGATTTGCTAGGTAGTCACTTGAAAAGTAGAATGGTTGAATGAATCATAAGTCATAATTCTGGAAGAACCCAGGGTCATCTTTCAGTCTTACCTTTACTGCAACACAGCCTGTAGAGATTTTTCAGGTTTACTTGTAGAGGAAGTATTAGTCATGTTGATTCTCTCTGTCTTCACCCACTAGCTTTTCAAGACATTGGTGAGTTCAGCTATGCCTTATAGACCAGTGGAGCCTAAGAGACAACATTTTCCTACAAGTTTTTTAGAAACTAAATGACTGGTAAAAAAAGAGAGCCTATTCATGTGCCAGTGAGTGGGAAGTAACAACCTGCACATATCCTTTAACAGACATCATGCAGGAGATCCACAACATAAGGCTTCCATCTCATTAAACTAATTGTGTCTTGTAACAGTATGTTATTTAGAGGCATATCTGTCTTTTATGTGTCTTATTAGCATGAACAACTTCAATATTTAGCAAACCAGTTTATATACCATTCTATGATATGCTGAGATGATATACAGATTCTAGTGTCTGCAATGCCAATAAAAGTGACTGCTCCCATCTAATGGGAAATGTAAAACCAACATAAAAATAAAAGTAAATGTAATTCCCCTCTACACCAATACCTGTAGACATGTAAAAAGGTATGTTCCCAGATCCAGAAAGTTCAAAATAGGACCTAAATAAGGTAGTGAGTGAAAGGATAACATGTAGGTAAAATTACCAAATAATTTAAGAATATTTTTAACATGCTATTGAACATTGTATTTAACAGACCCAGGTGATTTATCTGAACTACCATAAGTATGTTCTGTTGAAATTTACATCACTTTTTCAGAATGCTTTTGCAGTTGCTTACTTATTAATTGCATTGAAACATTGTGCTAGAAAATATTGGAGTAGAAATTGAGGCAAAAGCAGTTGCTCAGATTTCTTGTTGAATTTTCAGCAAGAACTGAGAATGTATCAGCTTTGCATTACAAAATCTGACAAATTCACATGGAAAAAATAGCATCTCAAGAGATGAAAGGCAGAATTAGCATGTGAGGGGCAAGCATTTGATCATTAAACTCAAGAAACAGCCAGCTAAAAGTCTTTCTATTTCCACCTTCAAACTTTGTTATATATATACGTGTGTGTGTGTGTGTGTACATATCTTTCCTTTGTCCCTCCTTCTTTGTTTTCTGTGTTTAAGTAAGTTCTTTTTAAACTTTTTGCTTTGAAGCTCCATTCCCACCCTTTCTGAAAAAGTATGCGTGCTGAGTAAAAAGTCTTTCAAAACAAGCCCCAGAGCAAGATGCTCACAGCTCCTTACACTGAATATTGCTCAGGATGCTACTGTGAACTGTATTTGAAACGAGGACCATCTTTTCTTTTTTCTTGCACAGTGTTAAGCACAGACAGTTTGCACTGGATAATAATGAGAAATCTAGTTTTGAGGGGAACTCCTGGGTGTTTATGCAAATACTGTAGGGTGGACTTTAGGAATGGCAAATGATGCATGAAGGGAACAAAGCAAAGCAACAACTCTTCACAATGTTCGTTTTTTCCCTCCCCAAGTCTGTGATGACCTGTCACTTATGAATATCATCTTAACAAATCACTATTTAATAGTCCCCATAACAATGGGTTTGTCAGTGAAGACCTGTGCCATCTTACTGGAAAAATATTAAAAGTAAGTAACATGAAGTGGCTTTTTAACCCAGTTTTGCAAAATTCCAGATAAATAGAAAGTTTAAAAATGTAACTATTTTCAGAGATGTATTCCTGAAATATGGCACTGTACTTTTCCAGTTCTCTGTTTTCATTTTATGAAAGGTTGCTTTTTGAAGCTCTCAATAAAAGATCACAAAATTAAAGGCAGTGAATAATGACAAGAAACCTAGTGTTCATCTTTCAAAAAAGTATAATTTTTATATATGAGCTTACCATATTATCAAAGTATTTTGAAAGAAGTATGACACTTCCAGCATGCTTTTATTATTATTTTGTACCTCTTGCAGAAGGAAAAATGAAATCTTGCCCAGGAAATTAAGTACCTGTTTATTAGCTTCAAGCTGCCCAAACAGCCAAGTTTTCAATGGGTTTTGTTGATCTGAGTGATTTGAAATCCAGTTAGCAAGGTTGATTAGTTGTTCTTTATTTTGAAGATATATTTTTCCTGTTTGGTGTATAATCAGCATCTTTTAATCAGCATTTTAGGATATACATATAATTCATTAGAAGCAATGCAAAGGATTGGGCACTGCTGTAAATGCATGATTCCTGTATCTAATATGATATTTAAGTAATATTCTTCCTTGCATTTGTTTCCTGTTAATTGTATACATATGTTTCCTTTGAAAATGTGGGCATTTTCTTTCAAATTAGCCATCTCACCTAGTCATTTCCTTGAGAGATCATTCTATGTATAGAAGTGATCATTCTGTGTACAGAATGGGCAATTACTTTTGTAACTTGGGAAACAATATGTTGCTAATCCTCGTAGTGGGTATTCATGAGTACTAGTGATGTTAATTGAGGCAGAATTTGGAACCGGAGGTAATAAAGTAACCTCAAGAAGAGCTTGTGGTCCCCAAAGTCTTTTTTCTTCAGCTGAATTATCTGGGCTAATAAAGAATACACTTTCCATAAAAATAGGCTGCTTGTGTTCCTAAACTATTACAGGCACAGTAACAGGGCTGCAACAACAAAATTGATACAGAATTCTGGTACTGCTGTGCTTTAGTGCCTTTTTCACAACAAACTGTAGTTGTGTCTTCCATGCTGCCTGTGCCAGTGAAGGCAGTGCAGGACACAAGACAGTCTAGAAAAACGTTATCTATACAGCAAAGTGCATTGCACTTCTGAGCCAACATTGTCAGTGATTGCAGATTCATCGGTGATTTTTAACTGTTGAAATTGAAGTCTCCTCTGAGTATATGAAAAGTTGTAGTTTCACAAAGGCTGAAGTTTTTTGGATTCTTATAGGACTGCAAAAAGCCCATCCTTCATGCAAAGATAGTCTTTCTCCCAAATTTCAAGTCTTTGTGGAAAACATGGTGCCACAAGAGCTTTTCCTTACATCACTAGATTCATTTATTTTACAGAACTGGGACAATTCCTGAGCCTATCCTTAGAGATAGATGAACTTCTAGCCATTATTTTCCGAATTTTGGAAATGTCAGCCTGAGACAGGAAGTTTGCAGGGAAAATTTCACCCCATATAGCTGGTTTGGCGAATTTAGGAACCATTCTATGATTCTTATTAGAAGATTCTGTATTCAACTATCTTAATAATGAATAATGCTACTAAGCCTGTTTTTAACACAACTTCCATGGTAGTGGCATCCTTCTGGAATTAAAAGACTCCACATGAAGTATCTGACTGACTCCAGTTCTCTAAACTGGATATGTGCAAATTTAGCAACAAAATCGTGACTGTATGATGGACAGCTATCAGATATTTACTCACAAAATTAAAATAAATTAAATATTCTTAATAGCTGTATATTTGTGCACTGGAGGAGCAAGACCAGATCCACAATATAATGCCTCATTAAAGGATAACATTCCATTACTGTAGCCAGTGCCTACGCCAGTATTACTTCGTGTCCTGATGGTAAAAGAAACAAAAAAATAAAAGATAGACAAAAGAACAAGAAAAACTTAGAGACACCAGAAAAACTCCTTTACTGTCATTACAGTCTGTGCTGTCTTTATTGTGTGCTATTTTTATCCTTCTTAATTCCTTTCTTTCCCTAGTTCTCTAAGTGAGGCTCCATGGCTTTGAAATGGTAAGAAACCTGGAAATGTAATGTGTTTTCAATCTTCATATTTGCAAATCTCTTTACATGAGTGAATATTTGTTTGAAAGTATTTGAACTCTTTGGGACAAAACAACTCAACTGCTTAACATCTTAGCATAGAGACTTTTCAGGGTAAGCCAAGATATTAGAAAAATGCAACTTTGGGTTGTAACCCTGGAATTTAGTTGCAGCTACTTGAATTTGGCTGGGATGTTATCAGCAGATATTCTTGTAAGAATGTGAAGGGATGTTTTTAAACAGAATGTACAAGGCTTTGCTTTTTTGTACAATCAGAATAATTAGATTTCCAGCGGGTGGTATTGCTGCTGTTTATGTTCAGACATTTCACTTCCCTGACTAGGAGAATAATCCATGTGCTATTTCCTTGGAGGTCTTTCAGAGTACTGACCAGATTCCATCTTTATTAGCTTGAGATCAGTCAAACTTTAAGTGATCTTGCTATATCCAAATACAATCATTCATTTTGCCTGCCTATTATTGAAAATAAACTTGTGTTATTTGTAGATTTATTTTTCTGTCAAAGGAGATACTATCACTTTAGCGATTGCTTTCTCTTTATTTCTCACAGAACGGTTATTTCAGTGCAAGCATATGGTATAATCACCAGTGTCTAGCTAACAGAGAAATCTACGAAGGTAAAATATCAGATTTTATATGTAAGAGGAAGAGAAAGAATAATAAAAAGAATAATAAAGTCCATTCAGAAGTTTGGGGTTTTTTTTCAGCTTCTCAATCGCAAAATTGTTAAGGAATTCATATCCCACTAAACTTGCATAGAATTTGGGGACCAAACTCCCTGGTTCATGCGAACACCTTGATTCTCAATTGCCAAGTATCTCTTTAATTTTAGAGCTATTTAGTCTCTTAAATTTTATCCTGCTTCTAATATTCTTCCATATCTCCTTGTATCTGGCGAAAGGAACAGGAACCATGGTTTTGACATGTCAGGACCGGTAATGGAAAAGCTGGATGGAAAGAATCCCCTGCTTTCTAACCGCGCTCTGTAAAGCAGTGCGGTATCTGCGCTCATGCACTTGCCCGTCTGGCCGACTGTTGGTAAGAGCACCACCTTCTGCACAGAAAGCAAAAAGCACTTACTGTTACAACCAACGCTGCCAAGTGACAGAGAAACAGAAGTGAGAAACTTCGCGTTACTGAGATGAGTCGTCTTTCTCGGCTAGTTCGTGTAACATTCAGGTGAAACAAAGTTACTCAGGTCTTGGGAAAAAATTAGCTTGTGCACAAGTCAATATATACAGACAAGTAGTTGAAAAGATACATTTGTGTCGCCCATCCTTTAGACGTATTTTGCACAGGTAAGGTATGACATTCAAATACCAGTGCTTATTTTCTGGTTCTTAATATTGCTTTGCATAGTTCTTTGAATTCAAAACAGCTACTCTTGCAATACAGATCGGAAACAACATTTGAGAACTCCAGATCACAAGTTCTGCTCAAAAGTGTCTATGAAGTCCACTGAGAGATCCCATATGCAGAGGTTGGCAGGTCTATGTCCATGCAGTGTACAGCAAGTTGAAGGGAACTATCCTTATGCCAAAATTAGGCTTTGTGAATACACCACTGTTCCTTGTCTCATTAAAGAGATGACTAGGAAAGGACTCAAGTCATGAGCACTGCAGAAAAAGGTCTGGGGAGTTTTGCAAAGTACATATCTGAGTTTCTGTTTTCTTTCCCCCTACCCAAATACTAGACTAGATGGATCTTTTCTCCCTTTAAATGGCTGTTATTTTCTTGTGTACAGAAATGTACTTTTCATTTCTTTAAAATAGTTCTTTTGTTTCAATACATTGAAGAACACACCACAGAGGTGCTAATGTTCCTTCTAAACTGCCCAGAAATACACCAGTAGGCACATCCTCTTTTGTATGCAGAGCAGAGACTGTATTATTGATATTTGTCTATGTATAAAATCACTCAATTATACAAGATGATATAGACCCTGCTTTAAAATTACTTAGCACATAATCTGCAATTCTTTTTAAAGAGATGGTAGATTAATGGAAGTTTCATTTATTCTAGAGGATGTAGTGTCACATTCAATGAAGATAAGACATGGAGGCAGGTAAGAAAATGGAACGTTTACATTGATTTCAACAAAATGCTGTATAGTACAAGTTTGCCTGATAGCTTAATAATTTTAAGATTCCTATTTTGTTACCATTTCTCTGCCTGAGTATTTTAAGCTTTACTATTACTAGTCCATAAATACTGACATATTGTATCCCAGGATTATAAATTTAAAACTGATGTTTAAAAATTGCTTTCCAGATTATTTAATCAATAAATTCTAGTTCATACTATATCCTAATAATCTTACTGATTGGTACTGGTAACCTCTGACCCTTTTAGCATCACAGAGGCACCAGCCAGTTACAAGTAGCTTTTTGCATGGACTTAGATGGAGATCCAGGGACCTTAATTTGAAATTCTTTATCAGAAAGAATTTGTTATACCTATAGGAAAGGCTGCTTAACTTTCACCTCCCAAGTTTTCCATCTGCTGATACCAGATGAATGATTAAAGTTTACCTTAGTTTCAAATGAATGCTAACTTCTATGCAAGTAAAGTTCAGAACTTGAATAAATCTAGCTATTGCTGAAGAGTTTTGTAAGAAGACGTTCTACCTTGACACTTCTACACCTTTTATTTAAGTATGTGGCACTGAGCTAGTTGATGCTGAGGATCCAATTTTAACTTCAGCATATAGAAACAGCAAACTCAGATGACCCCATTCATAATGTCAACATGCAGAATTTACTAACAATACACTTTCTTTTTCTCAGGTGTCGACCTGGTTTTATAGTTACGATCCCTTCACTAATTGGGCAAGTTTCCTTCCTGGAGGACTCAATGACACAAAGACATCTTCTGAAAGAGTAATAGCATTTCTGATTGATTATGAGCAGAATACAGAAATAGGTATTTTTATGGTTCAGGTATGTTGTAGAGCCAGGGATGATTTATCTGGCTTTGCATATCTATATTACATTTATAAATTAGATTAAATTGACCATTCTTACTTGTCGTTCTAATATATTTGAACAAAGAAGGTTACGTGATATTACTGAGCAGTTTAGGCAAGACACTTAAACCCAGGAGATCTTGGTGCTGTTCTCAGCTTCTTCACTGTACAGGCAAATTGCTTTGTTTCTTTGTGTACTAGTTTTCCTATTTCTAAATCGGGGCAATTTACAAGAACTTAGAAGAATCTGTTCACTGTGTGAAATTCAGACTAAAAAGATTGAGGAGAGGTTTACAGGATGCAAATGCTTTTCTGGTTTATGTTGTACTTCTGCCTGATACAGAATTTCTCCTAAGAGTCTCTCAGTTTGAGATCTCTGCCAGTGATGCATTAAAATTTGTAAAATAGGAATGATGTATTTTTCTCTTTTATTTCTGTGCTATTTCCTCCTTCCCATACATAGGACCCAAAAACTTAATTGTCAGTATCTTTTGATCAGCACAATTATTTCAAAAATTCACAAATTCACAAATATTTGAGTGAATTTTTAGATTCAGCTGGAAACATAGTCTGCATCTCCAGGCTTCCCACAGATTCAGCTACAACTCCTTTGGTTTAGCTACAGCACCTTTCCCTCCTCTTAAAAACTTTTCATCTTCCAAACACAGAAAAAATATCCTTTCTTCAATATTACAGGTGACCATGGAGTACTTGTATTTGACCAGTTAAAGGAAATACACATTTGAAATCAGACATGTAATATTCACTGCTTTCCTTTTCCAACATATGTGTACTGTTTGCTTTCTCCTGACTTTAAATTAATTTCCAGCTTAAGTGTACTGTCCACTCTTACTTTTTCGGTAGTCTATATAACAACTGCATAGCCATTATACTGTTATGTCAGCTATTGATATTTAATGTGTTATTTCTTTTCAGAAAAAGTCAGTGGTTGCTCTTTACAATAAAAGAGATAGCAAACTGTATCAGAACCCAAAATTTCCAGTCTTTGTATTTCCAAACACTAGATTTTTGCCACATGGAATGTTTTTTCACCCACAAAGTCATTTCCTCTATGTTTATGGAAACAAGGCATGTATGCGAAGAAAGTAATGTTGAATTTGAGTGTAACTTAACCTTTATTTTTAAGGAAGTAAATGGTCCAAATCTGTTGTTAGAACTGTTTCGGCAAAGTTCTTGCTGATTTCAGTGGAATCGAGCTCAAAATTATTAGTTTCATACATTTTTCATTTACTGGACTCACTTTTTTGCAGGGTTTGTACCATCTCTGTCAGTGGTGTCATTTAAATTGTGAGACTTTCTGAAATAATAGTTATTCAGCATCAGTACCATTAGCAGAAATTCATCTTTAGTGGGGAAATACTTCATCTCAGGTTTTTGTAGAGACTACTCAAGAAGCTATCTGTAAATAATTTTTTGTTACAGGAAAATCTTAAATTAACAGGAAGAGGTTTTTTTATAAACCAGGTTCTGTGTTCTGTCAGTTTGGCCTATGTACAATAGTTTCCAGGCAATTACTAAAATAAATGGCACTTTTACACTTGATGGAATAGATATGTACTCTTTTCAGAAAATATTAATTAACTAATAAACAGTCTCTGTAGTGGCTTTACCTCTAAGTATACATAGTAATTCAGCAGTCACTATTTATTTAACAGGTGTGGTTATCTAGTGATGGAGGCAATTCTTTTCCATTATTAATAAGTCTGGAAGATGAAAAAATTATAAAAGCAAACACATGTGCGTATAGTCATTCAGTCACATTCATGAGTGGGGCAGGTGAGGAATTTAAACCTACTTTTGCAGTGAAGCGAGGCATGACAACTACATGAAAAAGCTCCTGCATTAACCAATCTTCACATGTACCTTGTTAATGCTGTTTTACAGTAAACATGTTCTCTACAGAAACATTAATACTTCCTGTTGATAGGTTCTGAGTGAACTGCCAGGTTAGAATAGTTGAAAGAAAAACAAGGTTTGTAGAAAGTAGTAGTACTGTGTTTTATTAGTTGCGTAGTTGGCAGAATCAAGCTTGTAATCACACAATCCTTCACCTAGTTGAAGCGCAGCAGGCTTCAGGCAAAGTATACTGATACCAACACACAAAGACAAACAAGGAAAGTGTAGTATGTGATTGTGCTAAGCATGAGGAGTCATGCTTCATTACTTGCTGAGAGGCTGTCAAAGGACATAGGAAGCTAGTCAGTCATGTACGATGTATTTCTTGTTCATCTGCTGCAGAATGCAGATGGCTGTAATCATATAGCTCCTGTATTGTCGTTGTATGGATTGAATCTTAACTGTCCTTTCTCCTTTTCCATTTGTTGTAGTGTGCTATGTACAGCATACTAGGATAAAATTGGCTTATATAGATGATATCAGGAAAGTATAGATTTAATTTAACTGTCTTTTAATTAATCTCTTCACTTGGAAAAAAAAGTAGTTAGCTTATGTAAGGAGAGGACTTTTTAGAAGTCACTTTCTATGATGTAACAATGATTCACCAGTTCAAGAGCTGCTGATTTTGGTTGAATGTTTTTGTACTATACTTTACCATGAAGGAGAGGAGAATGTGACATTATTTTTGTGTAGTGATAGTCCTGTGAGAATCCAAATCCAGTTTGCTCACTGCTCCACTAATATACAAAGAAACCTATCAAGTTAAATGTATGTACATAAATTTTACTGGAGGAGGTGTGTACTGATGCTTTAGCAAGATGTAAATTGTGTGTGAAAGATTATGGAAATCAATAGGAATTATGCCATGCTTTGAGTTGAGCCCTAGGTTTTCCAATCCTATAAAGAACTATACAAACACAAAGCCCTTTGTTCTTGTAGAATCTCCTTGAATTTATTAGACATGATTACCCACTGCAATGACCAGTGCAGGATGAAGCACATGGTATCTTTTGAGGTATCTTAGGAAAAAACATTCTATTTTATTGACTTATTGATTTTCTCTAAAGAGGTTCTTTTCTTCCCCTTACTAATTTACTGTGAAAGTGTTTCTTTAGGTGTATGTCAAAGCAAGAGATCTGATTGAAGTACTGAACCTCACCGCTATTCCTGTATCAGCTTAAGCAGCACGACTTTTGTCTTCTCCTCATGTGCATTATCTACTTCTAATTTATTGCCTGTATTTCTTCTTTGTAGGTTTGGAAACATATGCCAGGTCTGAGGCTCTAACAGCAGGTGTTGTCAGTTTGTACTATGACCATTTGGGAGATTTGCATCTAATTACTTTGAGTAAGTCAAAGTCTGATAGGCTGGAAATAAGGAAGCTAGATGTTTTAACATCAGTGGAGGTCAGCTGTCAAAAAAATTTAAATAACTGTTGCAAAATATCATATAAATCTGCAAGGAGCAGTTTGTTTGTCACCGTGCACAACTTCAAGAAGATTTGGTTTGTGCAACAAATTGAATCAAAAATATCCTTATTGTATGGAGAAATGCCAGGCTGTTGCATATATACAGCTGTAGGTAAATTTTAAATGTATAAGCTGGACTGTGTGACAACTGTTCTGCATTCAGAGTAATACTCGGAGAATAGATAACTATGAATCCTGTAGTACCAGTCTCCATTCTACCACAAAGAGAGTGAAACGACCTCTGTATTTAGAGGCCCTCTACAGCTCCCTCCGAATTAAGCAAGCTCGAAAAGGCCTTTTAATCTAGCTTGTGTGGCCAGGCTATACTTGCCTGGTGCACAGGGCTTTGAGTATTCACTTCACCCTTGGAACACAGCTGGGTCCCCAGTGCTGCTGCACAGGCAGACATTACTGTATATGAATAATTACATTTCTGACTTACAACTTTTCACTTATCCGCACTGAATTTCACCTGCCCTCTTACAATCAGTCACATAATACCATGACATCGCTCTGCAGCTCTACATAGTCAGACACTATCTGTACTACGCTTAGAATCATTAGTGACACTCAAAACCTTCTTTTTCGTTCTTTTCCAATTCAGTTTTGGATAAATTGAACACAAATATGCTGAATGCAAAGACTGTGGGACTCTCAAGTAACCTTCATCCCATGGGATACAGTGCTACTAACTATACTGGCATAGCTAAGTCCTCTTTACATACTTTGTACCTGACTGTTAGTGTTCTGCTGATAATGGCATAATCAGAATATTATACCTGCTCAATCAACTTAAGTAGTACCAACCATCATCCAATAATATAATTCTTGTACCATTTACTGTTGATTTTTGCTGACACTTCAAATGATCAGTAAGAAAATGGTCTAAAGGAATACGTTGGTTGCTATTTAGAGATTTTTAACAGCATTCAGCTAGTCCTTTGCTATAAAAAGGAAGTGAGTGAGTTGCAGTTAGTAGTGCTTGGAAAACTACTAAGTAGACTAGATCTTCACTGGGAACATCATTATTTCATGTAGGACTGATGAATCTGGTCCCTGAAATACAATGTTGTGGAGTTTGTAGAACCTGTGTTTATTGCTTGCTTTTTCCTATGCGATAATGTTGTGTGTTGAATCAGCAGTTAACTGGTGCAATACACTTCGGCAGACTGTCATTGAGACCACCAGGAGTGGACCAAGACTTACTTCCAGCTGACCCATTAGTGTTTGTAGTTATATGAGCATTTACATTTTGTAAATGAATATAATGCTCATTCAAGTGATTCTGTACTCTTTGGCAACAGGCTCTTAAAGTATTTGGTTTCTTTCAGAGAGAGAGAGAAATGGGGGAAAAACTGTTTGTTTTTCTAAAACAACTGAAAAGACTCAAGATGTCGGAAGTCACCTCCTCAGACTATGGAGCGTGTCTCATATACCAATAATGAAATACATAGAGCTCTGAATAGCCCTCTGTTGAAAGTACTTAACAGTTCTTCTTCTTACATGGTTTATGGGGAATTTTATTCAGCCCCCAACTGTCTTTTTGCCACTAAGCCTGAGAGGACAGACCCTTGTACTAATTCTCTAAGGACCGCAAGAATAGATTTCTTGTTAAGGGAAGCTGAAGTTTATGGTTCATTATTCTGATGTGTCTAAAGAAGAATCCTCCTTTGGACCAACAGTACTGATTATTTCCTTGTATTTGCATGCACAGTTAACAGTACAAAACAGGCTGTCTGCACTGATGATTGGCACCTCTGCTTTGATGGGAACAAGTTCTGAAAGCAGGGGCACAGCCTATTTAGCACAAATTATTTGGTCTGCCTTTAGCTCAGTATTTATGCCATCGATATTACCATTTCTAGTTCCAAAGATTCATAGATTCCTTAGTCACCTGCATGATTCATACAGAAGTCTGGAAAAGTCAGGAGATCCTTTCCTGGATAAGCTCAAGAACTAATAGATGCCATACGGTGTTAGGTGGTGTTGCCACGGTGTATGCCATGGTGGTGTTGGGTTAATGGTTGGACTTGGTGATCTTATAGGTCTTTTCCAACTTTAATGATTCTGTGATTCTATATACCTTAAATTTAGAGACAGTGTCTTACTTTTTGAGTATTTTTGCAATTCAGTGCAAACAAAACAGTTCTGTTTATCAGTCCTGAAGATGTCTCTTATTATTATTACCTTATCAGAAGTTTTCAGAAACACCCAACGAGAAACAGAAGTTACATAGCATCAGTGAGTGTGGTAGATTATTAGTAGCAACAGTACCTGAGAAAATCTCTTAGGTTACCACCACTTCTAATGATCTATCATACCCACTGACAAAATCAGTTTGACAGGTATTGTAAGAGATGTCAGTCAATCCTGAGAGATTCTTATCCTCAGCTACCTCTTTCTAGGAAATAATTTGAACTATTCTCAGAAGTTTCATAATAGTACCATTTTCAATATGTGGACACTCTACAGTTTCCACCTATCTTGCATATCTACTTTTTTCATCCTTGTTTACTAAACATGTATTTTTCTTCCACAATAGTTCATTGGATTCACAAACATGGGCCTGTGTGAAGTGATCCTTCAAGTGTGTCCGCTGTTAAGCTGATCTGTTTTATCTTTCTCTCTAGCTGAATCAGTTGTTAGCCATATTTCAAACTTTTATAGGTAGGTGGAGGTGGGAAGAAGCATGGAGGGGAGATAGGGCATTCATTCCCATACTACATTTAATGTAAATCACAGAATCACTAAGGTTGGAAAAGACCTGTAAGATCATCAAGTCCAACCATCAACCCAACACCACCATGCCCACTAAACCATGTGCCACAATGCCATGTCCACATGTTCCTTGAACACCTCCAGTGAGGGTGACTCCACCACTGCCCTGGGCAGCCTCTTCCAGTGTTTCACCACTCCCTCAGTGAAGAAATTTTTCCTAATATCCAGCCTAAACCTCCCCTGGCGCAAATTGAGGCCATTTCCTCTTGTCCTGTGGCTAGTCAGCTTGGGAGAAGAGACCATCACCCACCTCTCTGCAACCCCCTTTCAGGTAATTGTAGAGATTGATTCATGTGTAAATCAACAGAGTAAAAACTTTGTGGTGTCTCAACTCTACTTCTCCACCATATTCTGTCTTCCATAAAGTTTACACGTGCACCACAACATAACCTTCTTTGTAATATTCTAAAGTTTTGGGTTGTTTTTTTTCTTTTAAGAAATTCTGTCATTTTAAAGTAAAAAATTCCCATATCTGTTGTCTTCCCCAAACCACAAATTTCTGAAGAAACAGTTGCTCTGTACATTTCAGGTGTCCTTGTATAGACATTTCATACTTTCTTCACTGCCTTTACTGACCTATTTAAGGCCCAGGCAATTTCAGCTCAAGTATGAGCCACCTTGCATAAATGTGCACTCCAAGGCAGCTCTTTCAGAGGCCACAAGGCAGATTACTGTGCATTTCAGCAAAGAAAAAGCAACTTCTGCTGCTTCTTATAGTACTCCCATAAGAGAGAGATATGGAAACTGTATTCTCTGTGTATATGTATGTATGTATCATATCTATGTATATGCATATAGACAGAGAAACTATAAGACTATAAGTAATTTTAGTGTGGTTTCTTAGTTGAATTTGATAAAGCTGTGTTTCACTCACTGAACAATTCAGCACCTTCTGCTAATAACTCTGCCAATAGCTGCAGAGTATGTATGGACAAGGCTACATGAACTCTGTTTACTAGAAAGAAGGTAGTAATTAGTCTTTGTCTTTTTCATCAGGCAGGCAAAGGACATATAATTACAGAATCTCAGCCTGTCCCACCAGTTGGTAGCATTATGAGGACCTACTTTCAAATACCATGTCATCTGTGCAGGTCACCTGGCATCCACATCCGGTATTTGCCAGTTTGTTTTGACTTCAGAGAGTTTTTCTTCAGCATTTGTAAAAATAGTGTGAAAGACACAAGCTTTTTACTTAGGGAATTTTCCAACAAAAGAAGAAAATTATACATCGTGTCATTATAGGCCAGTTGGAGAAGCTCTGGTAGTCAGTGACTTCCCACTGACACAATTCTTCGCATTATTTATCCTCTGTGATTGTAAATGCTCTGGAGAAGCTTGCCATTGAATCTGAAGGAAGCAGGCCCTGCATAAAACATCCATTAACTATTACAAAGCACTTAAAGGACACTAGTGTTCACTCCACGTTTCTAATCCTGGTAAGCTGCAGATGCATTTGATCATGAGTCATTAATTTGTTACAGTAAAAGGGATATTAATATATATTTCCTCTTCAAGCTGTGAATCGCAGTCCTGCATTGCAATACCACTGTTTCCTATTCTAAATAGGCACACCACTTCTTTGTGGGGGGAAAGCTCCATATGAAATGCAAGTGCCAGAGAACAGACTAGCTAAAAAGCCATTGCCTTTAGCAGATGCAAAGTATTTTATGTCTCTGACAATTAGTAGCAGCTTCCAGACAACAGCTCCTCCTCAGTTCTGAACTCAGCAGGATTCAAAAGATCCCACACCTTACAGAGGCAAAATTTTCTTATTGGCAGCTTGTCAGAGTCCAATACTCTCTGACCAGGTTCTTTTAGATATTCCACATGAGGAGGGTTTAATTTTTAATGTCATATTTACTTATTTGGTATATTTGGCATTACATGGGGGTTTGATTTAGCTGAGTGATAACAGCAATGAACTGAAATTACAACACAAGAATAATACAGCAGTTGCAATATTCAACTGTAGTTGAATCTCCATGCAAATGTGATTCTCATTACTGGTCTCTGTATGCTCACTGTCATGGCACTGGGCATCCCCAGTCACCTGGAAGGAATAAGTGGATTGAAGTCAGCTCAAGCCTGTTGCTCCCTTCAAAGTTTATTATTTGTCCAATTTTTATGCTTTATGTTGGGCTGAGCTACCTATACACTGCGGCCCATCCATCCCCCAGTGCCGGTCTGGCTAGCTTACGACGACATTATTCTTTGTTAATAGTCTCAGGGAATCTGATGATTCACTGGTGCAGCTGCCTTATCTAAAAGCAAGGTTACGCTCCAGACTACCTGGTATTGAGATAAGTTCACCTTTCTTTATTTTACATTTTTCCCTGAGCTCACTGGTTTTTGCCCTTCTTTGAGTTCTCCTCCACTGCAGGGGTGTGCTGGTTGGTTACACAGCTGAACTGCCGAAGCACCTACTAAGTCCACAAGTCAGTGGATGTTGGTGGCCGTACCACCTATGGCTTTGCCTTCCTTGAGCAACAGTAATAGTTGGCTTACAGAAGTCCTTGCTGAATCTCATCACCACAAAGCCCAGCATGCTACAAGCAGCCTGGTCTTCTTGTGCATAGCGAGGGAAGCCAGAAGCTGTTGCTCTGTGAGTAGCAGCTCCTGCCTCTCATTTCTGCTGAGCTCATAAACATTTTCCACTTATTTCAAGCATGCATATAAGGTGGTTATAGCTGTCTATAAATAAATAGGCCCTTAAATATTATTTTCTTTTTAGTTGTGATATGCTTTGAACATAGTCATATAATCATTTTAGAAACCACTATATTGTATTAAGATGTTATCAATTACCAGGCAATTATTAGCACTCCAAAATTTTTGATGAGCTCACAAGTCACTTCAAGACCTTATGGAAGCAAAATCCACTACAGTTCAAAGTCAGCTACCCACATTTTAATCACCTTCAGCAATGTTGTAGTGTTTTACACGATAGTATGGTAACACAGGGTAGTGGAAGAATCATTGCTCTATCAATTTGCTTCATCTCTCTCTGAGTTGGCTGCAGTACAGATCACTCAGTGGGCTGCAAATTAGTTGAGGATGAAAATGTGTTGACTTTAGATAAAAACAACCCAAAAGTCAAAACTGTATTTTCTGTCTTTCTGAAGTATGCTAAATTTAGTAGGCATATTGGTTCAACTAAGAGAATAAATTAGTAACTGAGCCTGGTATTTCATTATAATGTGCATACAAATGTAGGTTCTTTGGACACAAGAGGCATTAAGCACAAAGTGGGGGCTGCTTCTATCTTTCTGAGCCACTTTCAGCCACTGCTCAGGACAAGAAGCTTAGTCTCTTTCATTTTACTTAGTGTTTATTCTGCTATTTCTCAGCTTTCTGCTCCTTTTTCTGTCAGTTCCTGTGTTTTTCCTTACTCCTCCTACTTCACCTTCAGTGAGGCAATGCTCCCTTTCAGCCAGTCCCTACTCTTTGGGCATGGCTTGGTACTCCACTTTTCCCCATGGCTTTGTTTGAGGCAGAGGCCCCTCAGATTTCGTCTCTTTCATAAAGAAGCTCAGACTCCTTTTACATTGCTCTTAATGAAAGGTGGTTTCTATGCCTAACAGTACCCCAAGTCTAGTGAATTTGTAACATCCTCATCTTCTTTCAACTCATGGTCCTGACGAGGTTTAAAAGAACATCATTGTAAACAACTCTTTCCAGCAAGGCAAAAAACATCTGTTTGAACATTCTATGCAGTCTTAACTATATTTGTTTGTTTGTTTATACTCAATTTTTTTTCTTTTAGGTTATATTCACATCACCAAATTAAAACAATATATTTGGATTTAAATAATCATGGAGATTTCTCTTTTCTTTTTGTTTTTTTGTTCAGCTGCCAGAGAGCAGTTTCTTCTAGCAAGCCCCTCAGGAATGTTTAACATGTCCCCACAGGCAGAGGCCTCAGCACATCATTGGCACATAGTTTGTTTACGGTCTCACATGACGTTACTGGGCAGAGTAATGTAAAAGAGTAGCTGTATCTGTATCTGTAAAAGAGCCTTTTCACCGTGAACATTCCTTAGCTAACACAAATGCTCATGTCATTTGACAAAGGTTTTGTGATTCCCAAGGTGTAATGAGCAGTTTTGAAATAGTGATACAAACTCCTATCTTCCTTTCCTAGACCTAGTGCAGTGAGTTGATACCTACTTTGGTCACTTCTTTCCTCTATTTTTTTCTTACTGCATCCTAATAGGCCTCACTGTAGTGTTCTGAGGAAAGAATACTACCTCCCAAATGCCTCTTTTTGCCTAATTACTTTCTAATCGCAGCCAAATGTGATATCATTATCTGCCCTGTAGGAAGTTCTAATTTGATCTGAATTTTCTCAGTAGCTTGTAAGATCTTTTCTCAGTTTGTTACTGGAAAATGTTGAGGTGAATGGTAAAGATCAGCTTCTCACAAAGTTCAGTCTTGTGCCAGATGACCACCTATGTCTTTGTTAACTGCACGTTAACCAGAAAATCGCTGGTTTCATTGCATTCATTTTCAGGTATGACCTTGCACTGGACAAATCTAAAAGAAATTCCAGAAGCTTCCTTTCTCATCTCCCTTTCTTATCTATACAGCAGTTACTAAACTTGTTGGTTAAGATTAAGCAATTGCAGTTCCCTTTGCACTATCTGTTATTTGTTGGAAACACTCAGTGCAATTCCAGGGATATATTTTGCTTCTGAGCATCAAGAAAGTTTGAAGCCAAAACTCCCCAAAAATCTTGGTCATAAAACTGAATTTAACTAATCTTTCTTTAAAAATTTAGATTAAAAGATACTGCATCAGGAAACTGCTCTCAGGATTTCTACCCTGCCAAAGGAGAACATTTCCACTACAAATCAATTGATTTCCCCAACATACCCATAGCCTGCGTCTTCATGATTCTCTTCCTGACTATTTCAGAACTATTTATAGGGAAATCCTGACAAAACTGCTTCAGGACAACTGTTGTTCAAGTGCACAGTTTTATCCTGAATAAATATAAGCTAATATAAGGATGCTTATTTCATAATGAATGGAGCATAGATGACATCCCATTGACCACTGAGTAAGAGCAGCTAGATGTTGGGAGGCTGTACACTAGCTAATCCTACAGTAGGGTACGGTGGGTATGCACCTGCTAGTGTATTTCTAAACCCATGGACAGACAGATGTCTAGACGCACCTTCACACATTAGCAGTCCACACTGAAATTAGGTGCAGGTAATCTATGCTTCCCTTGCTTACACATGCTCAGCATAAGTCTTTTGGAAGCTCCACAGGTTCTGGATGGAGGTTGCTGTTGTTTCAGTTCTCTAGAGCTAAACGGACTTGAGTCGCTTCTTTGATAATTTCTTTAATAATTTATGAAGGGCAGCTGCTATACCTGACAGTTTCAAAAGGACTTAACCCTACCCAAACAATATTTTAACAAATATTTAAACAATTTTCATTCCCTCACTGTTGTAAATTATTACGGAGATTATTAGTATTTAATGTCACATTCTAATAGTGTCCAGAAAACACCCAATGAAAGTAGAAAAAGACATGTAAAGCTGGGTGGGTTGTGAAGAACTAAGAAATGTAATTCGAAATGTGGACAAGGAAAGACTGGTCAGCAAAAACCTCCTGATCAGCAAAAACCTTCTGAGATCTGAACTGTTCACATACTTCCTGATTTTTTTCTTCCCAGAAAGGGAAACTACAATCAACATCTTTGAAAAGCTAGTATACTCTAAGCCTGAATTGTCCTTCCTTTCATGGAATGTATGTCTCCAATTCCTAAACTTTGGCTAATTAAAAATAATAATCTTTAGTTAAATTTAATTTTATTTTTTTTTGTTTTAAAAGCTCAAACTGGATTAATTTTCTAAGACAAAAAGCAGCTACATTATTCTTAAGTTTTGTTACACGTATGTGTCAGGTAATTCTGCATGGTTCACTTAGCAGCAAGTTTTATGCTATACCTGAATTTCTTTTTGGTATACCTGTTGAAATCAAAACTGAAACATAAAAATTCAGAGAGCCAGACTTGACTCCTGCTGCAGTGCACTAAGTAGAGTTTGAAGTCACCTTGCAAGGAATGGGACAGGTGCAAAAAAGGTGTTTCTATGTCATTTGTTGCCTGTGTGTTGGTCAGAAAGGCAAGCATGAATGCAAATAAAACTGTGATTAGCTAGAGGACTTTTCTATCTCATCTCTAGCTGTAGTAATGGCACTGGATTGGTGCTTTGAGGGAAGGCAATTTTCATTAATATTTTAAAATGAATTATGGGATATATGCTGTAATCATATAACTTTATACAGCATGTTAAAATGGAAGTGCTGATCACGCCATGGATTCTACCTCTAATGGTGAGATTGCTGTAACTAACAGGAATTTGTTAATCAATGACGAATAGGAATTTTACTCAGAAAGCTTGTTTATGAACATTTTAAACTGAAGCTATAGGGCAGATTGTGTTGCTTTGTGGTCTTTCAAATAGCAGGGATAAGGAATTATTCAAACTGAAGGTCATGATTTGGCCACAGAACCACAATGCTAAAAACAAACAAGCAAATTTTAACTCCTTGCTTTGCTTTCCTTAGGTAAAAACAGATTTAGAAGCACTGATGTGGAAAAGACAGTAGTGATTCCAGGGAGCAGCAGCTTCCTAATCACAAGAATTCTGGACAGTAAAACTGCTATAGCAGAGCCCACCATGCCTGACAAGGTGCCATTTGACAGGAGCTTTGCATCCAAGCAATGTTTCTTGCATGACTTTGGTACTATTAAACGGGAAAAAATGGGACATGAAGTTAGAAGGGTGCATATATTTGATGCAAGATTATAATAATATAGCAAAGAATAGTATTAAATACCTGGATCTGAACACAACCTACACTTTCAGATTCAGAGCAGTCCCTCAATATACAGGTAAGAGACTTAGCATTTAGTCCTTTTTTGAACATACAGTTTGTGTGCAATACATGAAATGGTGATTAGCAAGTTTGTGTGACTTTGCACAGCTCAATAATCTCAGCAAATTTAAACTTTAGGTATGTCTACTAAAACATTTCTTCCTTATTTTCAAACACTATTACCTGGGAAATGTATTCTAAATGCTTATATTCAGCCAAAAGTGCATCTTCCCAGATTCTGTGTCTCTTGTCTTTTCTACTGAGAAATAAAAGCACTTTACTTTGGCTGTTATGAAATCTTTTAAGTCTCTTTCAATCTGGAAATGTCCATACATGTGTTATCTTTTGTTAAATACCTTACCACTGACCTAATTTGAAGTCTAAGCTAGCTATAAATGTAAAGTCTATAGGTTCATCTGTAATTTTGATTCAATGTCTCAAAGTTACTTTGAGAAGTGGGCACCGTTCCATTGATTTAATTGGGCCATACATTTAACCCTTTGTTTTCATTTTTAAAAAAATGTCTTTTGACAATTTTCAAATTAAAACCATATAAATAAACACAGTCAAAGACATTTAAAGTAAAGCCAAATGATTTCTTTTTTAAAGTATTTATTAATTTTCTATTGCCTGTGGACATAGTTACTGCCCCTGCCTCACATACACAACTTCTTAAATAGATAGTCCTTAGCAGTTCATTGAATAAGTCAAATTAATAGAATACAAGTAAAGAGAATGTAAGTAACAGATCAGTGCTTAAATAGAATCTTAATCTAACAAAACAATGTGTGTGGTTTGACAATTATTTTAATTGTGTGAAAAATACTGTGGATTTTGGTGAGATACGTCTTGTAAAGAAAGTTATTTCTACTGGTAAAAGTTTCCATGGTAAAATTGTTTAGGAGGAGATTATCGTAATCACTAAGATAAGATAAACATCTCTCACTTGAGAAAGGTAATTCTGCAGTAACTGGTCTTGCCGACCAGACCCAACCCACAGGGAAGTCTGCTGCCTCCCTGGGGCCCGGGTAAGGGAGGTCACGAGGAAACTCCCTGGTCTGGTACGGCCCACTGATTACTACCCACTGTTGGTTTTGCAGGTTGGCAGCAACGAGGTTGCACAAAGAAGCCTAAAAGCGATCAAGAGGGACTTCAGAGCGCGCGCTGGGGCGACTGGTTGAGGGATCGGGAGCACAGGCAGTGTTTTCCTCAATACCTTCAGTGGCAGAGAGGAACACTGAAAGGAACAGGAAAGCGAACCTGGTTAACATGTGGCTCAGAGGCTGGTGCCATCGGCGGAATTTTGGGTTTTTTGACCACAGGGCGGTTTACATGGCACCGGGCCTGCTGGCAGCAGATGAGAGTTTACCCTGACTGGCCATTTGTTGGAAATATAAGCATATGGTAGTGTTATTAATGGTGTTCAAATCACTAAGGAAAACAGTGTCTAGATAAGAATGTAACATTTTAAATCAGGAGGACAAAACACTTCAAAGACATATTTCCTAAAGATTACAGCATTTATGAATGCAGGTCCCTTTGGGAAATTAGAGAGATTTATGCTCTTAGATCCCCAAGGCACATTTGAAAATCCCAACTCTCACCTGTACAGAGAAGACCAAGTTCTATCCTGTACATCTGATATGATGTGAGCTACACCTAACCTAACTGGGGAGGCAGGAAGGAATTCAAGGTATTCTTGACACCACAGTACTTTATCCTATGCTGAGCAAGCACCCTGCTGATATCAGAGTAATACCAGTATTTATAGCTCATCGTGGTGGGAGTAGGTGACCTATCAAGATGCCTACATAGTTCTGTAAGGAAATTCTTTAATGGCAAAAGTATGCACACCCTTCAGGAATGCTAAAATCTTGATAGTCAATTTATTAGTTTCAGACCCACTTATTAGTTTCAGTGGTACCTGTCTGACCTTTCTGCCTCTTAAAGGAAAAAGCAGCAACTGTGCTGCAGCCACTGATGCTTGTGTACATTGCAAATGTACTGACAATCTTGCTCTGATTGCTGTGGCCTGAATTGTTCCCTGCCATAGCTACCAAATGAGTCCATCCTCTGCATATAAGGCCTTTATTCTGGGTTCTCACTCACTGCACAATGACTTTGCAGCTTAATAGATGAACTCTCGTCTCTGATCTTAAGACTATTGTTATTAGTCACTGGAGTAAGAAATCAAAACCAGTTCCAGCCATCAGCCAGGAACTTAGGAGTCTCTCTTCCCCCTGCAGTGCTATCAGGTTGAACTATCATGCTCTCCCATGCATACTGTATTTCTGGCTTCATTTCCCTGTGTACATGGCTAACAGCAAGTATCTCAGCAATAGGAAAGATGGATACAGCAATGTGCTCATCCAGCTTTATAAGCTAACAGTCAGGATGCTCTCTTGAGAAAAGGGTTTAGACTTAGGCTGTGGAGGAAGTTGAACATAGGGCTTGTACTTTCTGGGTGAGTACTCTGACTAGTAGACTGTACTGCCAATGATCAGCATGCCTAGCAACAGCTGGTTTTGGAAAACTAAAGTAGCAACATGTACATTTTAAAACTGAAAAGGGGCACTGAAGATCCCTTTTAACCTGACTCAATGTGCCAACCCGACAGATTTCCTTAGGAAATTGATGTGCAACTCCACTTACATTTGGATCCCTATTAACTTATGTGAGACCTGGGTGGTTACTTGCATAGGCCAGAGCAGCCTGGTAACAGTCAGGAGCGTTGAAAGAGCACAACGACAAAGGCAGTGGTCACAAAAGGAAACACAGGAAATTCCATTTAAAGGTAAGAAAAAACTATTTTACCATGAGGGTGGCAAAACACCACCTGTGGACTCCATCCTCGGAGATATTCAAAACCTGACTGGACAAGATCCAGAACAGCCCTTTCTAGTGGATTCTGTTTTGTGCACGGGATTTAGACAGTGCAGTCACCAGAAGTCCCTTCCAACCTCAACTATCCTGTGATTCTGTGAACACTGAGAATTCGAAAGACAAACAGAAAGGCAAACTCTGGCTTCACACCCAGCTTTTGGTGTTTGAAACTCAGATAAATCCTGTTTTAAGTACCCAAGTCCTCACTGAGATCAAAGCAAAGAAAACTAGCTGTGAAGAGAACTTCCCTTACACTTGCATGTATTTTCTTTCATGCGCTAACATGGATAAACTTAAAATGTAGTGTGTGTGGGGGGGTGTGTGTTAAAAAAGAAACAATAAAAAGAGGGAGGGAGCTGGCTTGTAAGAAAGAATTAAACCCAAGGGCTGGAGAGCTCAAAGCAGTGGAAATCAGAAAGAAAATTTTAAAATCAACACTTTGTACAGATTTTGAAGTGTGAAATAAGTGGAGATGGAAAGGCTACAGACAAAAAAGTTAAATATGCTTCCACAGTTCCTTTCATTGTCCTTGGCTATAGTACAATGAAGGACCAGTTAGCCAGTCAGCCAAACTGGCAAAGAAGCGATTATTGGTATTGTGGAGGGAGTACGCATAGAGATATGATGAAGAAATTTTCCCTATTCCATTCACATAGCTTTGAACAGAAGTAAGTAAGTTGTAGAGCCTGAATTAATTTTTTTTTCTTTCCTTGGGATTTTCTTCAACTCCAGAGAACAGAGTACTGAATATGTATCTTCCCTTTCTTGCTCAATTTCACAGTCTATCCAATGTTTCAAATGCAATTAATAAACCTTGTCGTTGGCAATCCATCATGACTGGAAGTGAATAAAAAAGAGGACTGGGATGAAATGGATAGTTACACACCAGAATTCTCTGTTTGCAGCAAACATTACAAGCCAGTAAGGGAAGACAATTCATTCTGAGCAATAGCCGTGCTTCCACCATTCTTTTATTCTGGATGGTTATTCAAATACAGCATTATTTTATTCCGAATAGTTCTGGTAAATGGGGGAGTTATCTTTAGACTGAGTCTGAAAAAGTAATGATTTATTTATGTAGTGTAAAAAATAATCATGTAAAATTTTACTGAAGTTTCCTAATCATCTTTTCTCAGTCCTTGGATAGAACATTAATAAATTTCAACAAAGCATTCCTCTACATAATGAACATTGTTCAAAAATATTTTATGATATATGAAACTTCAGGTAGGAGTATCCCTCTTCTTCTGTTTTTGGTTCGCTCTTGTTTCTTTATTATTACTTCTTGCAATTCCTTCATGTCATCCTCCAAACAGTTTCTTTCTGAACTTCTCAATTTGGAGTCCTTTACCTATTTGATTACAGAGAGGCGTGCATTTAATTATAAATATCACATGAGATGATGTAGTTCAGAAAGATTGAAGGAGATCAAACTATAGGTATTGGGTGAGATCAATCTTTGTAAGAAAGTCTTCTGATGGAAAGGAACTACCTTGATATAGCAGGGAAATCTTAGATGGGTAATGGAAGATTTCAAGAACTGGAAAATAATCTGAGAACTCTCTCACACTGACATGTCATTAGAAAAGGTTGTAGAACAAATCAGTTAAAGAAATAGTAAATAACTGCCAGGGCGTAGAATGGTTATTCAAGAATTTCAAACATGAAATTCCTCACTTGACAATTGTGGTGTGTAACCTACCATTTCAGTCAGTCAGGAGAGCAGAAGATGACAGACATGCCACCAGTTTTTAAAAACTACTTCATGGGTGATCTGAGGAACTACAGTACCCAAAGTCTGACTTTCATGGGTGGCACACTGATTGAAATTATTGTAAAACAGAACTAGTAGAAATTTGAATAAATTAAAATATGAGGGAAGAATCAACATGGCTTTTGAGAAAGGAAATTGTGTAGCAAATGCAGCAATCATGAGGCTGTGCTTGTGATTCTTGCATATTTGGATTTGTAAAATGCTTCTTTGAGAAAGGTACCTTACTAAAAGCTCTCAAAGAAGCTAAGCTGTCATGGAATGGAAGCAGACAACAAGGAGTTGCAGAAAGTTTTAACCAATGCTGAGCAGCCAGACAGTAAAACCTCTCGAATACCACATGATGAACAAAATCAAACAAATGCACTTGAAAGAAAAGTACAAAATAGAGAGCTCTTACCTGTTACTACTCATTAACAGGATTTGGGAGTTATTTGGGTAGGCAGCACCATGCTCTGTGGCAAGAGAAGACAAACGTAATATTACAATTATTCACCTATTGTGAATAGGTAACAAAACAGGAAAACATCACAACGCTATTGTACCAATCTTAAATCTCAAATACCTGTGCTTCTGGTCATTCATCTCAAAGACCAATGTAGTAGCACTAGATAAGACACAGAGAAGTTAAACAGTAGTGATCAGAAACAATCAATAGGTTCTATACAAGGGAAACTGGAAAGTACATTCCTTCATGGAAAGGAGGTGATTAAAGGTGGACAAGGCATAAAATCAGTGGTATAAACATGGTGATTCATTGTTTCTCAGAAGTGCAAAAGCTATATAGTAATTTGAAATAAACAAAAGGAAACATTTTTTTTTACATGTTGCTTGACTGAATTGCTGAACTCATTGCTAGAGGATGCTTTGGAAATCAGACGTATAGATAGGTTTAAAAATGGATTAGACAAATATATGGAGGATATGTACATCGTTTGCTGATGAATTCAATGGTCCAAAATGCTTTAACAACTGATTGTCAGAAATAAGGACCACTTTATATTACTCTGTTTCTTACATCCTTTCTTTGAACAGTCACAACTGGTCACTGTACAGAATGCTGAAATACATGGACCTTTGGTCTAACCAGTGTGGCAGTTCTAACAGACTTGTGACAGACGCTTTTTCTTTAACTGTGTTCGGTGTCATGCTGAGGCAACATCGGTTGAGCAATATGAGAAGTTCAGTATAAAAATAACATCCTTTTCAAAGTATTCTTTCCATTTGTATCTACCACCCCTCTCTACCGTGGCAGGCATTGCCAGTAGCTAAAAATACACACGCCCATAAATAACATTAGCACCAATCATGTGTAGCAGTGATCTGCTTCTACCATACTTGTCTACATCATTTCTGTTATCAGTTTTACCAATTCATAATTGGCAACTGCTTCCCCCAAGTACTCTGGTGAAAGTATGGCATTGCCACATGCACTGAAAACTAACAAAATCAGACTTTGTTACATTAAAAGTAGAACTACGAATTCTTCAACCAAAGACACCACGCTAAGCGCATTCTGCTATGAGGCCATTCCTAACAAAAAGAGGGATTGATTAAATGGTCTTCTAATCATTACTGTAGGAGAGTTACAAAGGCAGAAAGACAGTTTTAAAATGAGTGGCTCCAAAACAAACAAATTCAAACCAGTCCCTTTATACACTTGTACTGGATTGGCAGGCAAGAGGAGCAAACTTTGCAATGCAGATATATCTGCCAGTGCAAATATGGTATTCACTACATTCTTTTCAATGGCTATCTTTCTTTGTTTTGGGAGTACTAATTTATTTTCTCAACATAACTACCTATAGCATAAATCTATGATAGCTGTGATTATCCCAGAAGCATTGTGCATTTGTGATACAGTAGCGCATATTATAACACTGAAGAGTGGCAGTGTATGTGGGAAATCAATTAATTACATTTCTCCAGTTCCAATGACTGCTGAACGGTGGCTACAGAAAGATTCAAAAGATGAAAATGGTTTTCTGCTCCTAAAAGGACTGCCAGTAAGAAAGGTAGGCAGCCATTAGGTGGTGCCTAGGAATTGGTATAGAAAGGGTAGGACTTCCTAACTTGTGCGTTCATTTTTGCAAAGGAACGAGGACCGTGTGGTGTACACTTATGTGCATGTTTATCTGAAGAAGTTGTCAAGAACAGCCTACCAATTTCTGTAGCGAAAATGCATTCTGCAGAAATAAATCAACATGCAAAATCAGACACAAGATTGAAAAAGTGCATAAAATGAGTCTATTTTTAATGTATGCTAAAATATTCCTTTTGCTATTTAGGCTACTTAAACTGCTACTTTCCATGTAACCCCATGACCTTCCAGGGCTTTTATTTTTCAGTACAGTGTTTTGAAAAAAAAAAAAAAAGAAATTTCCCTCAGGATCCCTAAGTTCTGCTGTGAAAGATCTGAACTGAGATAGCTGGAGGCAAGAAACAGCACAGTTCCCAATTACAATACCGTTCACTGTACTATTATTAGAAAAGTACCATTTAATTGTCATTCCATAAACATCTCCTGTTCAAATGGCTGAAGATTCCTTTTGCTACCAAGTTTTTGTTTAATTTTGTGAAATGCGTGGACTTGAGTTTAAACTATTATAAAACTGCATGATATGTCCTGTGTTTAAAATGCAACTGATTAACAGAACTTGTATCTCACATTAAACTCACATTTCTGATTTTGTTGACTAAATAAGACATACATTCTGTTCATCTCTTTGCTTTAAACTTAAGACAAGCCTGTAAAAGTAAGATGTATGCTAAAGATCAGTCAAAGTGGACTGAAAGCATCTAATGTCTTCTGAACATGGTTTCTGAGCAGTGTCAGGTAGAGGTGAGAGATCACCTGAAAATCCTGAGCCTGAAGGACTCAGTCAAGAAATTATGGACATATATTAAATCACGTAATTCATATGAGTAGCAAGCACCTGTTGGCTCAGTTGCCACCGCTGAGGTGATGGCTAAGAATGAAAGAAAAAAAAAGATAGTTCTTTTTCTCTGAAGGACTTCCTGGGAACTGAAGTATTTGATATAGATGAATGACTTGCTTTGTTTTGTATGCTTTGGAGTTTAATACCATACCATTTCTTCTGTTGTATTATCCTGACATTAAGAATAACTCTTTATCCTCCTTTCTGCACAATAAATGTATACTTAATTTATATCCCTCTGTCTTAAGGTGCATTTATATGCAGGTAAACTACAGACCTGTACCTGAACAGAGAACAGGTATTCCACTTGGTGAAAACATTTATAATGCAGATCCCAGCAAACTAAGAATGAGAAATTATCCTAAGGATTCAAAAGTAAGTATTTTTTAATAATTTTGTGGTTAGTGAACATATCTTAAAATGAATTATTTTACCATCATTTATTTCATACACAGTGTTCTTTGTTTTTCTACAACGTACTTTAATAATATTTCAAAAAGCAGACTGTAACAGACAGGACAGTTCAGTGGTGTGCTTACAGCAGCCTATTTTCTTTCAATTAAGGCCTTTTGGTTACACACTATTGGAGGATACATATTTTTATATCAGGCTCTGTAGGATGTGATGGTGTAAAATTATGAATATTACATTGACAGAGAGGATAGATTGCGACAGAACAGGAATTGAAATATAAAATCAGGTAACTTCAATGTAAATGTTTAAATCATAGTCGTTAATGAGGAAAGCACCTGTGCCAGAGTTTCCACTTCAAATCTATTCTCATCACCACTGGCAGAGGCACTGATAAGATGTCATGAGTTAAAATAGAAAGACAGGAGAGGATATCTGTAAACCTAGCTCTTCCCATCCCAAAACACTGTTGTTAAAACAACTGGCATGGTGTGCCACTTTGATAATTCTGAAATTGTAACACATGTGGGGAAAAAATAGCTTTGTTATCAAAATTTTCAAATTGAGACTTTTAAACAGATCTTTACTTTGTGTGTTAATAAACCTTAAAAGTTAATACAGACTTGACACCATACACCGAAGTAGTAGAAGTTTTGTAGTTTCTCTGTGAAAATGTCACGTGGAATGTGCTCACAGGGGTTTTTGTTAACTCATACATGCCTCTCCATGTTCCTGGCTTTTGCCTACACTACAAAAGGTTTCTAAACTTTAAAGATCTCCTCTTTATAGACACTTCCTAACAACTAAAGCACAGGTTGACTTTCTGCTTGTCGCAGGAAAGGGAAAGGCCCATTAGATGGCTTGTCACCATATTGTGAGTCTAAGGAAACAGAGCTTTTGGCAATGAGATAAGCTGGGGCTGACTAAAGGAAATCTGTTGTGAGCAGCTGGGCCGTTCAGGCAGGGCTGGCTTTAGGCGTAAGTACAGAAAACAGTTGCTTAGGCCAGAAGTTCATGGGGACAGCAGAGGAGCTTCCCCAAGACCATCCTCCCCAAACAGCTCCCTTTCTACCAGTTGGCTCTGGACTCACTGCTTATGTCCTCGGCCCCAGTATGCATCTGCCTTTATTCCTGCTCCCATGCTACTGAAGGGGAAGGCCCATGC
This sequence comes from Gavia stellata, assembly GCF_030936135.1. Taxonomy (NCBI): domain Eukaryota; kingdom Metazoa; phylum Chordata; class Aves; order Gaviiformes; family Gaviidae; genus Gavia; species Gavia stellata. The sequence goes on from NC_082600.1 coordinate 19,287,065, forward strand.
AACTAGAGGTATTCTCTCCAGCAATGAAAAGTAGGAAGATGGCACAGAGGTTCGTCTTTCTCCGTGCCTTCCCTTCTCCTCCTTGGTTTGGGCAGGGGAAGCTGGATCCATCCAGGGCTGATCTTTTTGGTTTCCAAAGAGTCTTTTAGGAATTTCAAACACAGTTCATTTTTCTTCCCTAATGGAACAATTTTCTGCTGGAAAACCCTGTCTCATCAAAGCAAAGAATACCATCAACATTTTGACAGAAAATCACTGGAATTTTAAAAGGATGGAATTTTTGGATGTAGTAATATTAGTGGAAACAATAAAGTAGAGATGAAATTTTTTAATCTCAATAATAGCATTTTGTAAGTCTGAAAAACTTTTTTTTAATATCAGATTCTTTGAAAAATCCTAAGTTTTCAATATTTTTCCAGATTAGAAATGCAATAAAAATTTTGGCCTGGTATCTGACTTGTAGCAAATATCATTATTTTGAAATCACCTACACCGTATAGGGATAGTTGCACTGGTTTACTCATAACTTCTTCTGTAAAGTCTTGTATTCAGGATGTAGTCAAGAAACTGAGCTAGAATCGGTTTTCATGGCCTTTCCACAGATTCCTGAATTGTATAAAAAGTGTGCCAACAAGTCATCTTGAGCTGAATGCAACTTACCTTGGCTGAGAAAATGTCTTCACTTTCAGCTTTCTCAGACTGTACAGAGAAGCTAAGAAATAGAGCATAAGTATCAAAATTATTGTCTGTAAGCTAAATTCTGGTACTTGGCCAGACACTCAACCAGTATTAGAGTAAAAACTGCTCAAGGAAAATTGTGCTCAAATTTGACTATAAAGGAGATATTCCAAACCAGCACCAAGGCTTGAAAGGCTTAATGAATACCTGAAATAACCACAGCAGTTTTTCCTTTAAATGTAGCCATGTAACAATATACAACTTAAATTTCAGGTTTTAAGAATGAAGTATCTAGTTACAATGCTTCCAATCCATTTCCAACTTAAGCATTTCAGGTCCATTAGAAATCTGTCATTTCCTTACTTTGTCACAGTTACTGAAGTCAACCAAAGGACAGGCTGGGAAGTCAAAGGTAAGGATAATTTGAAATTTGAAATTATAGGACAATTTTGACCCCAATGAGTCCATGGCAAAATCCACTAATTCCAGTGAAACCAGGAATCATGGTCTTTAAAGGTCATTGCATAATTACAGAAGTCAGAAATCCTTCTGAGTATTACTCTAAGAAAAGAGTAATTCCCTCATACTCTTACTTTTCTCGTATCCATGCTTTCACCATAGTTTGTGGTTACAGTGTATTCTCTATACAGTTATTTTGCAATATTATCAGGAATCTTTTCTCCCCTTGCCACTCCTCATGCCTACAAAGAGGCTAGACTAAACTAAATGACAAGGCTGTGTGCGGGAATCCCCAAAAAGTCACTTCCTGGGAAAACTGAGAACAGTGTTTGCAATGCGAAGAAGAAAGGGCACTATACATGGGATAAACCAGAGGCTGATACATGCTGATTGATAGGGGAAGCTTTCAAGCCAGTATAAGACGGGAAGGAGAAGGATAGTAAAAAACACTGGGAATGTATTTGGCTTGAAGAGGGAACCAAGTTGTGCAGGACCTTGCAAGTGTAGAGATTAGTCCTATAGCAGGGGACATGGTAAAGCAGAGATTTCAAACTAGTGATGGGTATGAGCAGAATGGCAGGTGAGAACATAACCTAAGCACAAATCATTTGGGTGTGCTGAAACGAATCAGGAGAAATGCAGTAAAGATAGGAAGAGGGCAGCTCCAGGAGTGAAGGAGGGAGATGAACATGATTAGATCCATGCTTTCCTAGATGAGAAGGTCAGGGAAGGGATTTAGTGCTGGTCGATGTGATATATAAAAGGTAACAGGAAAGCATAAATCATAATCCCAATGATTTGGGATTATGAGAAGTGAGAAGCACAGAGGAAACCAGGAAGGGATCAAGGCTGCAGCTTTACTGACTGGAATTACTCTTGTTTTCCTTCATCTCTAGTTGCCCTAGAATTCTCTCATGCCTGCAAAGCACTGTAGGATCTTTAGGTGATCAGGGCTCTAGGGTGGCAGTGCCAGGAGACCTCAGCAAATGCCTACTGGCAGCAGGCAATTCTGTTGTCCCCGTACATATGCATTAAATTGAATGGCTATGGTACCACATATTTGAAATACTAGAGAATGTCTTGAAATCAGTGACCCTCAAACACCTATGGAGGCTAATAAAAATCAGAAAACCCCAAAAGTCTAATAGGCAACAAATCGAAGTGAGGAAAAAATCAGGCCCACAATTTTTCCATGCACTGCTGCAAGAATGTGAAGAACGCATCTGACACCTCCTGCTGCCAAATGAGTGGGGGGTTAGATTGTTTATCCAGCTTACCCTCCAGTACTGGACTCCCTAGATCATGACCCCACACAGCTTTCATAGCATCCTGAGCCAGCTGCTGACACAAAGATACAAGTCCATGGCTACTGAAATGTCTCAGTCAGTATGAACAGCACCTACAGCTGCCTGCAAGGACTTTGGGCTTGTTTTGTAATGGGTCTCAAGACTGTCCAGCACTAATGATGCTTGACCAGGTTGAGCTGGAGCTTATGAATGATGACTCAGGTATGGACCCTGCATTGACATGCTGGGTTTTTATTCTGTTTCTCATGAAGCTTCACTTTATGTATTGAGACAATCTCTCACAGTCAGCAGATTGCTCTACTGATCCTTGAGCATTGTGGTAGAGACAGGATACCAAACAATTGCAAATGCCTCTGTCAGTGGTGAATGTAATCTGTCACCTAATGGGAGACAGTACTCAGTGCCCCACAGGAATCACAGTTAGGGGAAAAGTTAGGAAAAAAAAAAATTAATTAACTAATTCTCTTTCCCCATCTGTCTGTGAAACCAAAAACTACAGTAGGTGCATTTAATACATCTGGGGAAAATAAAAAATTGAAAATATTTTTGCAGGTTTTTTTTTTAAATTTTACAGGTATCAATGAAGCACCAGGAATGTTAAAAATAAAAGACTATTCAGGAAAAATACTCCAGACTACTTTATATAATACAGAGTCTATGTTCTTAAACATACCTGTAAGTTTTATAATTTCAAATTAAAATCAATATTATGACTAGAAATGTGTATAATCCACAGTTTCAGAACTGAACACCATTCACCTTTGAGGCAGTTTCGATATGAATTGAAATATCTTTTCAACAACACACTTATAATTTGGGCCCATATCTAGATGGGATAAATTGGGGTTTCTATTTTATGCATCATGTACTATTTTAAGGCGGTAGTCCCAGAGACAACGAAGGAAACTTTTGACAAGTCTTTTGTGTATGAACCTTTGGAATAAGTTGCTTTAGATATCTTGTTAAAAATCCTGCCTTTTTTAAGTAACCAGTTTATTCTATACACTGTCACCTAGACTCTTTGCCTTAGAAATACGACTTACTAACCTGTGTGATTACATTGCATACAGATTTTAGAAGAGTAAGTATGCCTTATTTGGATGAAATAAATGCTACTAGTTGATTTTGAACCCCCTAAACACCTCTGTGGAAGCTGTCTTCTCCTACTGCACTGCCTTATGGGAATTATAGCCTGGGCCCATATCATCTGTTTAGAGCTGGGCTGTGATGATGAGACTACATCTCCTGCAGTGGAATGTGGTCCTGCTGCCCAAACTAGGAAACTGCACTTTTATTTTGAACTGACTCATGAGGAAACCTTTCTTATCGATCAAGAAGAAACAAAATATGTGAAGAAAACAGTGATCCAGCTTTCAGTCTGCTTGATAGCAGAACTTTCCTGAGCACCAGAAAGCAAAAAATACCCACCACTAGACAAAATTGTTGGTCAGCTGAAGGTCCTTATTTCTATCTTGCTTGATTGCTTTTAAGAGCAGCATAGGTATGTTTCTTCCTAGCCCTACTTTTGCTTGATGTTATATTCAAAATTCAGCAATTCTTATAGAACTGATTGAAAATGGTGTCAAATGTTTCTGCTCAGCAAAGCCTGCATTTTGTTTAGGGTTTTTTTTTTTTTCTGCAAAACAAAGGATGATGATGATGATTTCTTTTAAAAGGGATCTGGGCTTTTCCATTTCAAAGTATCAACTATTCCTGGACTTTCCCATTGCCATCTGTCTGATGAATTTCAGGAACCATAAATAGACTGTAATTTATGTCATTTATAGGGCCTTAGGGCCCTGCAGTACGTGTAACTGCATTCACACTACACTTCAACGCACTGGGGCGTGAAAGCTGCCATACCCGCTTTGCACCTCGCGCTACAGACCTTTCTAGCACACACACCATTCCCAACCTTCTTCCTCCTGCACATCTGCTGATAATCCCCACATGCCACTAATGCCTTTGCCCATTAGTCACAGAAAGTTTCTGACTTAAGAGCTCTGCTTTGAGGCTATCCATACGCTCTGCAAGACAGCCTGGTAGGAGGTTAGTATGTTGGACTAGTGCATTGGACTTCAGCACCCATGTCACCTTGCAGCAGAGCGTTCCATCACTTTCTTCAACGAGGTATGAAGAAAGACTCTTTTTCTTGTTCTAACTGTGCCTCCCACTAGCTGGACTTCTTGATCCTCAGTTCTTGTGTCAGAGAAAACATTAAACAACTGACCGTTGCTGACCTCATTCATGTCTTTCAAGACGTTACAGACGCCTGCCGCATCCTGTCTCTGGCATGAGCCAGAAAGGAGACAACATGTATGGAAAATCAGGGGACTAGGCTGGGAATGTAGAATCAGGAGAATTTCAATGTGACTACTGCGGCATACCCATTCCAAAACAATTCACATTGTTATTTCTAGGTGACAATAAGATCAAAAACTCCAGTTTTGCATTTGCTCTACTAAGCTTCACTTCTGGCTAGAGAAGCGATGCGCTGTGAGGACAGTGCGCATTTCCCTCCCTAAATGCCTAGCCTCTGGTACTGCAGAGCTCATCCACAGATTACAGAGCCTGGGTGTCAGGTTCTCACCTCTGCTTCGTTAGCTTCATATGCAAAATGGAAGATACTACAGCCGACTTAGATAATTAGTAAAGTAATCTCTCTAGTAGTTGGATGTGCTCCCAATCTGTCTGCTGTTCATGTTACCTAGTTGCAAATCGTACCACAATCATTCCTGCTCTGTGCAAGTCTCGAATTATTTGCATTTTTAAGGCCATCATTGTCACGAACACTGAAGTGACTCATAACTTTTAAAACTGAAAAAAATAAGCCTATATTTGAGTTGTTGTCAGTACAATGGCTGATTTTAAAACACTTCCTTCAAAAAGCTCATCTTCCTTCTTTTTTTCCAGAACATTTTTTCAGGCTTCTAACATTTTTTTACATTTATTACATTTTATTACATACAGAAATACTGTTAGCTTCACCAGCTTTTGTCCAGGAACCTGATCCCAAATTTACACAGGTGCAGTCCAGTCATCCCGGATGACTGCTCTAATTAAAGTATCAGCCTACTGAGACTCTGTGTGTGTATGGATGAGTGTCTGTCTGCGTCCATGTGCTGCTGACTTGCTCTGGCTCTGACAATGTCCCTTCTCCTCCCCTTTTGGTCTTTCTCCCTTTTCGCTCCAAATCCACCTATGTAGTCCTTATTTACACAAACTGGAAACAGCTTTAACAGTTCCCACACTCACCCCAGGATGCGCCTAAGGTAATGAGTAATTTATTTTAATGAGAGTATTGCATTGGTTAGTAACTTTTTAGGTGATTAGCTAGATACACAATAGGAACATGGGCTAGTGTTTTCTCTTCTGGATTTTTGGTGGACTTTCAAAGCTTCTTGGAAACAAGGTTATGATGTGGATCTCACACTTCCCACCTCTCTATCCATCATTTTCTCAAAAGGTCAGCAACCATATGGGTCTAAGAGAAGCCTCTTGCAGTTTGAGTTACAGATAAAGTACTGAAAATCTTGTAAAAAAAAAAAAAGGATACATGGGAGCAAAAGTTAGCAATAGGAAGTCTGACATAGAAAAAGGAGAAAAAATCCTCAATAACATCTTACTAAAAAGGTTTACAAATATCGTCCATCAGGCACAATAATAAGTGTAAAAATAGAAATACGCATTGCATAGGGACAGCTACCATAATTCAGATGTCTCAGAGTTCCCCACTCAGAAAAGGGGGAATGTCCACTATCAGATGAATAAATGACCCAGACATATTCTCTGCATCCAATAGTTTCAGCAGTGCTTTGAAATTCTTCAGTCTTTGATGACGAGGTCTACGTATTTAGATAAAATGTAGCACTTCCAGAGAGGCATGCAGGAATTCAAAACAAATACAGCCTTTGCATGACTATGCAGTTGCACAGAACTCTTAAAAGGATGCTCTGCTTGGAAGACTAAGGTCTGTTCAGCACTGTGACATTAAGGTGATGATATGGGTTGAGAGAAAAAAGATGACATTTCTGTTGAGAGGACTTATATGCACATTTTGTAGGAGGAAGACTCACAGAATTTTAACTGCTGATCTACACAGGGTCAGGTTTGTGGTCCAGGTACAAGAACAGGGCTACCCCTAGAAGGGGATCTGCAGCACGATGTGAAAACTGAGCAGTGGCATCTGCGACCTCGTATTTGGCTGCATCTGAATGGTCCCATTTAGGAGGTGTAAGTGAGAGCACAACCAGGCCATCCCTAGCTGACCATGGTACCCCCCACCCTGGCTGCCTGAGCTGCTCATCCATAAGCTCTTGAATCAACACTGTTTACAGCTCAGAATTTTAAGTTGAAGTGTCATTGTTTGCCTTAAAAATGCAGCGATGACTGGTAGGTGCTTATGAGCTCACAGACATTTGTAAACCTGGAATAAGAAGCAGCTGCTAGTAACCTTCCCAGCTGTTCCAGGCTAAGGCATTCCTTCTCCTCCATCAGAGCCTTCAGTGGGTGAACCTCTCTGTTTCTGATCGCTTTCTCCTCCGTTGTATGTATAACTCTTCCAGCCTCTCTCAGTCATACACAGTTTTTATTCACAAGAGATTTTACATCGACTTTCTAATCATTACTACAAATCCTAAACAGCATCAGTCCTACTCCTGATTTCGGCACAATCATCTACATTCACCTCCACTGATCAATAATTCCTTTTGAGCTACGTTGGCCATGCCATATCTGACCCATGCAGAGCGAGCTTTCTTCATACAATACAATGTTGACTTTCCAGAAAAATACCGGACAATTATCCAAGTGTTTATATCTGCACCATTACCCTTAGGAGCGACTCTGTAATTTAACAAGAAATTAAACAATTTTTTCCATAAAGCCACATCATCTGCTACTGCTGTATTCCCATCTTGTAATTTCTTATTGCATCCTGTATCAGCATTTATTGTCTGTGATTGATGTCAGATAAATCAGTCTATTATTATCTGTGTTCTCACTTGTCCGATTTGAGTAGTCATAGCCTGTCTTCATGCCTTGCAGAATTTCTGTGATAATTTAAGCTTTATTAAAAATTAATATGATTTCATGCTTTCTGAGATGACACATGCAAACTCCTTTAGGACTCTCAAATTCAAGTTCTTTAGGACCTGAGTACTTTAAAATGTTTCATGCTAAGAAAAGTTGTTCAATATACTTCTCAATAATGACCAGGAAGGATAGTCATCATCATATCATATAAATACATCACACATTCTTTCAAGTATAGAACAAATTTATTTATTAAACAGTTTTACTTTTTCGTATCAATATCACCATTTTTTTTAAATCTAGATATCATAGGCCTATAAGAGTGCTAAGATTTAGAAAACTTGAGCTGTTCCTAACACTACCAACCATGCATATTCCTTCATATTCTCATCCATTTTTCTATGTTTTATAACTTGTAATGATTGCTAGGTTTGCCTTTTTTCTACTTCTTGTATGTATTTATTTCAAACTGCTGTGTTCACTTCCCCACTAAACTAGAAATGTATTTTTCTGAATCTCCCCTCTTTCTTGATCACAATATCCTGACTTCTTTACAGACGTCGTCTTCTTTATAGACTCCCTGTACTTTGATACAGTTTTTCTATGTAATTTTTCTTTTCACTCCATCATTCATTTCCCACAGCTTTTTTGGGAACAAGTCAAAATACATCTCTTGGGAACAAGACATAGTCAGTGTCCATGCGTGTGTATATAGTATCGATTGTAACCTTGTTTGCACATACTAAATGTAGCTATATCTAAATACTCAGGCAAGCAATGACTTTCTTTCTAGCAATTATCTTTACCATAATAAGGTCTGAAGTTGTTAGTTTCCCTAACATGATTTTTTTTGGTCAGAAAATCATTAGCTAGGATTTTTAGGAACTCTAATAATGCTTTAGTGCATAGCTCCAAGTGTCATGTCTGATCTGAAGTTCCTCGTAATAACAATCTAATTTTCTTTCCCAAAATTATGAGCAGATATTGAAAGAAAAAGTTATCTTGTTCTTTAGTCTTGACGGCTGTGCAAGAGGTCCTCACTGGTAAATCCATTTTAGGCTTATTCCTATTACATTGATCTATATGCAGTTACTTTCCTATGAATATGAGAAGTTTAAAACTGTATTCAATACTCCATTTCCTCATTTATTACTCAATTCCTGGTGGGCCAAAACCTCTGCCAGGGCAAGGCCCTTGATTATTTACAGGAACTAAGGGAGCCTAACCTTTTAATTCAGTTAAGAATGGCCTCTCACAATCCCTGAAGATATTTCCCTCTGGACACAGTCCTTCAAACCTCTGGAAATGGAGAGAAGGAATTGAGATGTGACCAGACACACTTTTGCCTTCTAACTCATGACTCTTAAGAAAAATAAACTGAGTAGTTTTTTTCTTTCACATCTGCTTTCCAGCATGGAAAGTTGCCCTCAATGCCCAGCTTTTCTTCTGGAATCACTGGGGTGGAAACATTTTAAAAAAATAAAAGCCCTTGGCAAATACAATGAGAATCGGGATAAAACCTGACAAGCGGGCACTATTGTTGTGCTGAGCATTGTTCAGACTGATACCAAAATAACACAAGGCCAATGAAAAGAAGCTGAACCCAAAATTTTCATACAGCAAACTATGCAAACTGAAATCTCATTGAACTTCTTGTTTTCCATTCACAAAAAAAACCCTGAAAGACTCAAAACCGCAGTGAACAGTGGTCTATGCTTAATCTGATGGCCACAAGAGGGTACAATTTGTAAATTGTAAATGAGTGTAACGGTCCCACGGAGGTTTCCCTAAGTGACATCAATCTTTTTTGAAGTCACAAAAATCCATCTCCAGAACTGCTTAAAAGAAATTCTGGCGCAGCACCTCCCCAGACACGTCCCCTCGGGGGCTGCGCAGGTCGCCAAACGAAGGCGACGAGCGTCTTTCTGTGCACGTGCTGCGTGACAGTTTCCCTTCATCAGGGCCCATAATCTGAAGTTCTCAGACAGCTGAATCTTTCCCAACCTTTTGCTGCATTAGTCAGGAACACCGTACTAAGAATAACAGAGCACAACATGCCTTCAGCTACACTATGGATGCCCGAACGATACTCTTGAGGACATTTGTATTCTTAACCAGGCCTGAAAGCAAAGGCCAGATGGCTTCATCTGAGCACATCAGGGAACTGGGGATCAATTGCGGAGCTGGACACTGTCTTTCTCATGGGGCAAGCAAAAGAGAAGACAGAGAAAGGAAAGCAGTGCTTGACCAGAGGCTTCCTCCTGATGTGTAATTAATTCTGGGGTGAAAGCTCGGAATCTGTGCTTTTGGCTCAAACCAGCCCAGTATAACTCCCTTGGACAAACAAGTATCAATACTTGTTCAAAAGTATAAAATAAAAATAAATTGATCTAACTGAGTATATAAATTGCAGTGAGCTCCCATGTACACAGCATATTTAGGATATACTCTGAAATGGACCCTCCCATGCAGTGGTGTGTCTGTGGGGTCCCAAATGCACCAGTGTTTTTGCATATTTTATCGAAATCCGTCAGACATATGTTCAGATGTTGGCAGCAGCGGCAAAAGCAGAGACTCGACAGCTTCTGTTTGTTACTGCAATTGTTAGATCCTATCTCTGTCTGTGGCGATCCAACAGCCGCTCACCAGAAGCTGTTTGGGATCTCTCAGCAATGTGCGACGGGAAAAAAAGAAGGGAAGAAAGACCAAACCCTTGGGCGAGAGGGCCGGTCCGGCTGCGCTCACAAAGCCAAGTCACCCCGAAACACGGCCCCAGGTGCGGCCCAGGGAGGTGAGGGGCGGGAGCAGCTCCCCGAGGCCTCCTCGGGGGTGGGACCCCGCCGCGCACACGTGCGGCTGCCGGCGGACCCCGCCTCGCCGCCGCGGCCGCGCTACCTGCCACTTCCTGACCCCGGCAGCACCTGGCGGGGTCCGAGCCGCCGCCGGGCGCGGCAGCCAGCGGGGGCAGCCAGCGCCGCCCCCCGCGCCGCCGACCCAGGCCGCGCTGCCCCTCCGCTCCCTGGGCCCACGGTAACGGCCCGGCCAGGGCCGCCCGCGTGTCCCGCCCGCGCAGATCCGACAGGGATCCCGACAGGGCGCTGCGTGAGGGCGGTGCCGGGCGCAGTACAGGGCACGCTGCTGTGCGGCAGGGCTGCCGGTGCTGCGTGGGGTGGCCAGGAGCGCGCGGGCCCCAGCCGCTCACGCCCGCCCGTCGGCGCGGAGCGCGCCCCCAGCCCGCTGCCGGCTCGGGGCCGCTGGCCCTTTAAATGCTGGCGGGCGGCCCGTGCCGCTGCTGGCTGGGAGACCCCGCGCCTCCAGTGAGAGGTGAAACCAAGATGGCGGCCGCGCAGTGACTGAGGCGGAGACGGAGCCGGTGGGAGCAGGGCTGCACGGGCCGCGCTGCACGGCGGCGTCGCCGCTTGCCTCCTCTTGCTCCCTCCGCGGGGCAGAGCGCCTCTCTGCCGGTTGGGCTGCTGAGTGCCTGGACCGCAGCCACGTCGCAGGGCGCGCTGAGGAGTCGGGACTGAGCCGGCGCAGCACCGGGAGGAGGAGGAGGAGGAGGAGGAAGAAGAAGAATATGGCGGCGGAGTCGGGCTGGGAGTGAAGCCGCCGCCTGCGACAGGAGCCCATGGGGGATACGGGGCGCTGAGCTTGCCCGCCCGCTTCATCCCGCCCCGGGACAGACGGTGCCCGCAGGCCCCGGCCAGCCCCGGCGGGAAGGAGGGCGACTTCTTGAAGCCCCGCGCTGACGGACGGCGCGCGAGGGGCTTCGGGCCTGGGCAGCTGCTGCACAATAGAGCCGAGCTCCAGGCCGGGGCGAGCGGCCCCTCTCCCGCCTGTCTCCCCCCGCCAGCTTCACCCCGACCTCGCCAGCCTCCCGCCTGCTTCCCTCGCTGGGGCCCCGGCCTCCAGGGTCGCCTGTTCCTGTCACCCAGGGCCGGCTGCCCGTTGCCGCCCGTGCCATCTGCTGTCCACCGCTGCTTCTACTCCCGTGGATCCACTTCTCCTTCAGGATCCCTTCTTCACCGCCTCTCCTGCCTGCCCTTCATCCTGCAAAGAGCCGCTCTCCTCTCTGCGGCTCTCCCCTGTGTAGGCTTACTGGCCTTTTGTGCAGCGCCTGACTGTGCCTGGGGGAGCTCTCCTTTCACATCTTCACCTCTTTTCTTGTTCCCCCTCTTCCCTTGTGCCCTCCAATCCCCGATAATGAGGATGTCTTTGGAGAACTGAAGAGGAGTAAGAAGAGCTTGCTTGGCGTGGCCGTGTGGGGCTGCTACCTTCTTTTCCGTTCCCCTCCTTTGAGGGGGGCCTAGCCCCCGACCAGCCTCCTGCTCCTCCAGCAGTTGCAAGCCAGAGTGGTGGCTGTGGTGTGGCAGGCGGCAGGATGACTGACACCCGGCGGAGGGTGAAGGTTTACACGCTAAATGAGGACCGCCAGTGGGATGATCGAGGAACAGGGCATGTGTCCTCTTGCTACGTGGAGAGGCTGAAGGGCATGTCCCTGCTAGTCAGGGCAGAGAGTGATGGTAAGTGTGTATGTCTGAAGGTACAATCTTTCCTCATCCTACCCAGAAAAGGAACTGGGCTTAGCTTTGTGTCTGTTGCCTTAATGTTTTGCTGTGTGATTCAGATGTGATTGCTAAAAGCAAGTAGGCACTAACCATAGTTCATTCGTGTTAGGCCAAGTGGAAGAAATGGAATATTGCTGTCAAGTGCAAATATAGCAGGCACTTGGTTCATAGTGAATACACAGTGTTGCGTACAAAATATGTTCAGGTCTTGTTGTAAATCTTGTATGGGTTTGGATATCTAGTGATCTATCACTAGATGCCCAATGTACTCCAGTTTCAAAATGGGTCATTGTGGAGTATCCTTCCTTAAATGTTTCTGGGAACGATCACCTCGTGAAAGTTGTTAAAAACTTAGATCATGTTTTTTAGTATAAATTTTTAAAAGGTCATTGGAAGGCTAACAGCCTTTTTTTTTTTCTTCTTTTTTTTTCCCACACCTCTTTTCTTTGGTAGCAAGAATTATGTGAGACATTCTAAAAGCTATCAACAGTTATCAAAGTACAGTTGTTATAGTAGTAAAGAGAATACAATGGACAGAACAGCATTTTCAGGGATGCTTGCTTTTATGGCATAGTACTTCTCAATCCTTCAGCGGTTCTAGATCTTCCTGTAAATAAATTTAAAATGACTCATTATCAACTTCCTTCACATTTTCTGACAACATATGGCAATAGTGTAGGTTGAGTAGTACTGTCTACCCCTGTAGCTACATGTTTGGCTAGTCTTGATTATTGGTTAAGTGAGTTCACGACTGCTATGATCAGGGTAGATTTTAAAATGTATACTGTGCAGTATCTAGCATGTACCATTTTGCTAGTGAAGTCTGCCCATGCATGACTTACTACTTCATTAGAATGTATAGTCACTGTATCTAGTAACTTGTAGATCTAGTTGTAGTTTGCGAGTGTCAACAGACCTTGTAACTTTCTTTATTTGGCTATTTCGTTGTAGGTACTAGGATGAAAAGCAACTTGAAAATCATTAGTTCGTACTGTTTGAGAAAGTTCTGACAAACTGTACAATCTCTATAGCAAAGATCATAAACTGAGATGGAGGAAACAAACTTTCATCTAAGCAGGATTTTGATAATTGAGCTTCTGATAAGCATGAATCTCAGGGTTTTGTAGTTTCTTGATTATACTTTAAAAAGTTAAATTGGTACTTGATTTTATTTATTTTACACTGAAGGAGATGCATTTATAGTTTGGCCAACTTCATAGTGTAAGAGAAAACATTCAAAATGTAAATATACTTAGTTTAATTTCAGTATGAGGGAAGGAGGTAAAAAGAAGGTTATCACTAAATTTTTAGGCTAATCTTTACACTATATTTTGTTGTAGATACAGTCCTTTCTGTCTACATGGCTGCTGTGCTCAGGTTTAAAAACTGTCATGTCTTCTATACGCTAAACAACTTCCTGATATTTTTTTTATTCTTTTTAGAAAAGAAAGCAAACGAACTGCAGTTCATAACCTGCTTGTGAAGAAATAGCCCATTCAAACTAAAATCCCTTTATTGACTTTCAGTGGGATATGTATGCTTAAGACTGATTAGAACCTGAATTGGACTGTTGTTGCCAGCTTATTTGTTGTAAATGAACATCTGTAAGAAGGAAAATACAAACTGGTATAAACGATCCCAAAACAAAGAGGAAGTCATTACCCTGTGTTGCATAGCTCTAATCAAAGCAGAACTGCCTCAAGCTTACTTATTGCACCTAATACACAGAAGCATATTTAATAGGATACACACATTAGACCTCTCAAAAAGCATACGGATACTTCAAGAGTATTGAATAATATACAGAGCTTAAGTCCTTAATTTAGTAGGTAGTATCAGTCCTGGGTAAATGTGCACCTATTAATAGGCTAGCTTTTCTAACTTGCTTGTGTAAACAACTCAAAAAATTTGATTTATATTTTGTTTACTCCCAGTGTCAATTGTTTGTGGGTTAATTTTGAAGGCAAATGCAGTCATTTTTACATGTGAGAAAATGGTTTGGAAAAAGGTAATGCCAGACTTGTGTTTTAGGTACTGTGCAATTTGTGTGTTCCCTCACGTGCTTTTTTACCTACATGAAGTAGTTGACTGTGATTTATTTTTTTATATATATTTTTTTTTTTCCTAGTTACCTAAAACATACAAGTACTAGGAACCTGACTTACCATTTGCCTCCACCTTTCCATTGCGTTCTTGTATTGTCTTTCTTTGTCAGCGCCTCCTCTTTCCACAATGAAACTTCTTCCTTCCTCCGTTTCTAAACCAGCTCTTCCTAGCATTTGAGCTGAGATTCATTCTGTGCATGCTGGCATGTTCTTACTGTCTTACTCCAGGAAGCTGACTGAAAACCTCGGGATCTGCCTGAAGTTGAGGGCTCCCGTTTCCTGAGTGGGGGAGGCCGGGGGGGATGTTAGCAGTAGTTCCTGCTGTGTATAGGAAATTCCCACTCCTGTTAAAGGGCCAGTTCGTCTGTGCACAGAGCAACAGCAGAATTGCCTGAGGTTCGTTTGGCTAGCACATAGTTCAGTCTTTTGATTGTGCAGCTCAGACTTGGTGTAGCTCCATAGCTTCTTCACAAGTGGTTGAGATTTTACAGCAGGGTCAGGGTGTTCAGATAAGGGAACTACAATCAGTATGCCAAGTCCAAGGTAAGCTGTCATCCAGAACTGGAGCAATAAGAACTGAATAAGAGTGCAGTTTTTTTGTCTATAGGAGTGGGTTTTTTTCTTGGGTTGGTGTTTTTTTAACACTGTCTTAAAAGAATTTAGAGCAGATGAGTGATTTGTGTTGCTATCTGAGTCTAATGCTCCCAGGCACTAAACTTTAAGAGTCATTGCAGGCAATTTGGAGTAATCTATTATAGTACAGTAATATCATAAACTGCTTTGAGATCACATATATTATGCTTTGAAACAGGGAATTGTATTTCTTTTTTACACTTAAACAACTGTTAACTTTTTTACTTAAAACCCTGAAAAGTTTATCTGTCTCGTTCCTAGTTGCAGTGTGTCCTACTTGAATTGCACTAGAGCAATAACAAACTCTTTTCTTACAAATGATCACCTTCCATGTGAGTTTCCATGTATAATCAGAAGCCTTTGATTTCTTACCTGTTTCTCACATGATATTTTAGGCTGCTGTGGCCTGCCTCATTCTTAAGATGCCTGTGTGCTTCTAGATTTTCACTGCATGGTTTCAATTGCTTTTTTTGTTCTGAGCCTGAATGACTGAAGTGACCTCTAAAATGAACTTTTCTGTTCCACTAACTTGGGTTAATTTGAAGGCTTAAACTTTTAATTAAAAGCTTACTAGTTCTGTAACTAAACTTTCTGACAAGCCAAAGTGAACTCCCGCATTGGAAGCCATGTTTGCCAGCTTTCTTTTAGGAACTATCTAATCACTTTTATTCAGAAGCTGTAGTTTGCCACTTCTGAATTCTATATGTTAATGACACTTGCCACAGGGTGGGCATCCATATCCTCACTGTTTCTTTAGACCAGGTATCAGTAATCCTGTAATACTGGCAGAATGCTTAGCCAAAACTTGGCTTAAGTTTGCTTTACCTTGCTCAAACTCAAGGGATGAATTTTATTTATTTATTTTTAGGAATGCAACACAGAAGAATTTGTGGTTATGTACTTACCTTAGGTTAAAATGAAAAAAATGTGGGGGGATTTTTTTGTTTTTGTTTCTTTTCCCCTTGTTCTCCCCTTTCAACGTTTGGGTTTGACCCTTCAGAAATGTGGTAGACTGAGGAATAGTCTCTTGTGAATGCAGACCGTGTTCTTGGACCTCGGTTTGAGCTGTTTTGTAAGTTTCTGTGGATTGGTTTCTGTGATTTAGTAGCAGCAGAACTGATTGCAGAACTTAAACCTCTGTTTGCATCTTGCAAAAAAACAGCTGTTGAATTGAAATTTTCATTTAAACATAAGCATGTTTATACTTGTGAGGAGTAATGAATGACACTGTACCTTTCCTCCTTTTGAGGAAGGATCCTCATAACAGTTTGATGGGAGAGGAGCAGTATTCTGTATCAGCAGGTCTCCCCCATATGCATATATGTAAACAAGTTTACAGATTTGTTGTTTAAGAATACTGGATTGGGATGCTGATGTTCTCCAAATACCTTTGAAAATAGCATTGTATACCTATATGTAAACTCCTTTGAGCAAGTCTTTCCCTACAAACACATTCCTTTCACAGCATAGAATGGTGTTACTATACTAACAAAAAACCCCAGCTGTGCTATATTGCATTACAGTGGCAAATAACAGAATTCTGCAAATCAGTGTTTTCTTCTTTATAGGTGGTTTCAGATGTTACTTTCTGGCACCAGTGTTTTGCAGTTACCTTTACAAATTCATTCAAAGCTATAATTTAGAAAATAACTGGATCTGCATAATTTTGGGGAGTTTATTAAAACCGTAGCTTGTATTAAGGTGAGTTTTCAGGTCTTGCCTAACTTTGAACAGAGTCATTGGGTCAATGAAGATGAAATTTTGTTGGTGTATTTTAATAGACTGCATAGTCTTAACATATTCTACGATAGTACAAAGAGAAAAATACCTACATAAAAAGTAATTGCTTATGACAAATGCAAGAGGAAGCATCTTGAACTGTATTTAGGAATCAATACTGATAATGGACTTTGAATGGAGAAGAACTTTATTTGCAGTATCTTAAATTTCTGTATCCTTTTTCTAAAGAATGTGTTACAGGCATCTGTTACTGTTGCCTTGTTCCCTGAAGCAAGTAACAGAGACCTAAGACTGCCTCGTACCAGGAAGGGGCCTGGTCCTGTAAAACTTACTATATGAAAATAAACTCACTGAACTGACTAGTAGAAGAGTCACTGATTTTCCGAGTTGTTGAACCCTTTTTGGGGAACAGATTGCACAAATGGAGCATCGGATTCTCTAGAAGGATGGTTTTGTGGCAGTTATAGAGCACAGTTTACACTTCATATGTTTCTATCTCCAAATTCATATTTTTTTTAGTTGTTGTCCGGAATGGTGAGGAATAAGTTGACTCATGTGGTAATGACAAGCAAGTCAAGCCTTATAAGGCTTGATTTGTCTTTCCTGCAAGCATCAGGTTTAGTCGAGAAGAAGAAATGCTCTTTTGTGGTAAGTCTAGTAAAGAGGTCATTCTCTAGTATCTGCTTCTAGCCTGGAAGATGAAATGTCTGCATTCAAAGCTGAGGCTTTGAAACTGAAAGTAAGATTGAAGTGAAATACTGTCTATAACTGCTGATCGTAATGGAAAAGGAATGCTGTTTTTAGATGTTCACTAGGCAAATCCAAAATTCAAAGCTTGAGACTATGGACTAAGTAGTACAGTGTATTGGATTCATCAGTAAAGCTCATCTTAGATGTTTTCCTTCTCTGTCCTGTTCTATAGTTTGTGATTTTTATTTTTTTCTTTAGTTATGCTGTCACACTTAAGCAAATAAGCTGCTTTGTTAACAGAGCTGATGCAGGTTAGAAAACTGGAAAAACTCTTAAAAAAAGAAAGAGTACTATATGTGGCTTTGGGGGGGAGATTGCTTTTTTGTTGCCTCTTGTTTTCCCTTGGGGGCTCTATAGTTTGGTTTTATTGTTGGATTGTGTCTTAGTTTGTAAACAGCTCTTACTGCAAGAGAGTTGAGACAGGGCGATAGCTTCTCAAGCCAACTTCACTAGTGAAGGCTGCTTCTTATAGAACAACAGACTTAAAAATTAGGAAGAAGCAGCCATCACAGGTACGTTACTCTGTCAATTAAAAAAAAAGATTAATTAATTCATATCTGATTATCACTTACATAGTAAGCTAATGAATATCAAAATCCTTGGTAGAGCTTCTAAATTCATGCGGTAATAATCTTTCTTATCAGACAGCAAACTGTTCTGATATTTTTG
Source organism: Gavia stellata (assembly GCF_030936135.1). Classification (NCBI taxonomy): domain Eukaryota; kingdom Metazoa; phylum Chordata; class Aves; order Gaviiformes; family Gaviidae; genus Gavia; species Gavia stellata. The sequence continues at coordinate 19,305,008 of NC_082600.1, forward strand.
TAATTCTTTCATGATACACCCCCTCTTTCAGCAAGTGAAGTTCTGTGATCTGGTTCTTTAGTTTCTCTTCCCTTACCTCCCCCAATCTAACATATTCATCCATGACATAGACAGTGGGTTCGTGCGCGCACCCTGAGCAAGTTTGCAGGTGACACCAAGCTGAGTGCTGTGGTTGACACACCTCAGGGACAGGATGCCATCCAGAGGGATGCCTGGACAAGTGTGAGAAGTGGGCCCATGTGAACCTCATGAGGTTCACCAAGGCCAAGTGCAAGGTCCTGCACCTGGATTGGGGGAACCCCTGTTATCAATACAGGCTATTGAAGGGATGAAGGGATTGAGAGCAGCCCTGCTGAGAAGGACTTGGAGGTACCGGTGGATTAAAAGCTGGACATGAGCTGGCAATGTGCGCTCGCAGCCCAGAAAGCCAACCATATCCTGGGCCGCATCAAAAGAAGCGTGGCCAGCAGGTCCGAGGGAGGTGATTCTGCCCCTCTGCTCTGCTCTGGTGAGACTCCCACCTGGGGTACTGCATCCAGCTCTGGAGTCCTCAGCACAGGAAAGACATGGAGCTGTTGGAGCAGGTCCAGAGGAGGGCCACAAAAATGATCAGAGGGATGGAACACCTCTCCTATGAGGAAAGGCTGAGAGAGTTGGGGTGGTTCAGCGTGGAGAAGAGGAGGCGCTGGGGAGACCTTATTGCAGCCTTTCAATGCTTAAAGGGGGCTTCTAAGAAAGATGGGGACAGACTCTTTAGTAGGGCCTGTAGTGATAGTATATGAAAGAGGGTAGATTCAGACTAGATATGAGGAAGAAATTTTTTACGATGAGGGTGGTGAAACACGGACTAGAACAGATTGCCCAGAGAGGTGGTAGATGCCCCATCCCTGGAAACATCCAAGGTCGGGTTGGACAGAGCTCTGAGCAACCTGATGTAGTTGATGATGTCCCTGCTCATTGCAGGCGGGTTGGACTAGATGACCTTTAAAGGTTCCTTCCAACTCATACCATTCTATGATTCTGTGATCTTCTGTTAGTAGCAATTCTTCAGGAAACGAGCATGGGGTTTTTTGTAGATGTAACCTATGAGACTGAGGATGGTGGTACTTAGTAAACAAACATTGGTTTGGGATATTTTTTGCTGTGGATTTTATAATTGGTGTACTCTTCAGATAGTGAAAACTAGCTAGTCCTTCTTGATTCTACTGCGAGATTTGGAAGTACAATTTTCAATTCCAAGTATGTTTTTCAAATCCAAGTAATTTGTTTTCCTGTCCTGTCTTCAAGTTCTCAGGCTTCCATATTTGAGGTGGTTGAAGAATTTTTATTTTTCTTTAGTGTAGATTTTGTGAGGACATTTGGCAAATATTCTGGTAATATAAATACAAGATTGCCTTAGAACTATAGCTGTGAAACTGAGAAGTTGAGACTTTTCTTAAAGAATAAATTTAAGCAGGTAAATGAATGGAGAAGTGCCTCTATAAGGGGGTGCTTGCAGCCTTATGTTTTAATTAAAAGACTGACTATGCAAGTTAATTTATCAGTACTTCTTTGTGTATGTTGAGTGAAGCTCTGCAGATATGTAAATTTAAGTCATGGCTGTAAAGAGTCCCTCATGCACTGCCATTTGTGCAGCTGAGCAGCAGGGTGGGTGAGGGAAGTGATTGGACCAAAAATAGAAGCAGTTTTAAGGGTTGTTTTCACCTCTGAACCATTTAAATGTGGCATGTATTAACACTGATGCTTATGCAAAAGGAAGGGCAAGAAAACATAGACATGAGAATGGAACTGCTGTTCTATGTCTTAAATCAGTATAAGCTGCTGTGAAACCATTGTTCCTAAGTTTATCATGTCTGAAGTTTTTTGGTATTGGCAATCACAATGGTTGCTGCAGTAAGCATTAGTTTCTAGATATGCTTTCCAGCAAACTAATACAAGTGTTTTAGCTAAACTTTAAGGACAAATACCACATGATTAGCAAGTTTCATACAACCAACCGTAGGTGATCTACAGAATGCAGTTGTGATGCTTTTTGTCGGCTAATTTTTTTTTTTTTCAGACTTTATCATCTCTAAAAAATTTTCTTTGGAAAAGTCATTACTCAGAATAAGAAAGAGGTTAAAAATCCAGTCCTCAAAACACTTCTGAATGTTCTGTACTATGTGAACAATATCTTTGAGGGAAAAATGAAATGTAAAGCTGTAGAATATGGGTTTAACAGGCTTACTGTTGAGAGGAAAGGTGTTAATACGTACATGAGGAAAGAGTGATCAGAAAATTAATGTTGAGATTGCAATTTTAGTGCACATGTAAATAAGCGGAACTTTTTTTTTCTAGGGTCTCTTCTTTTGGAGTCCAAAATTAACCCGAACACTGCGTACCAGAAGCAACAGGTAAACATACTTTTTTCTCACATTTAAAGGCAGGTTCTTAAACTTCAGCAATACAGTCATTTTTTTGCCTCTGTTGCAAATTATATTATATGTTCTTGTACCAAAAATAGGAGGCAAAGTAGTTCTCAACATTTTTTGTGCATTTCATGATACATGTGTGTTATTTCTTTCCATTTTTTGTGAAGTTATGTAGATAACTTGCACTCTATTTTACACCAAAAAATGCTCTGGGAGAGAAGGGCAAAGCATAATTGTGAAAATCACAAAGTAGCTGAGGTTCCTGAGGGTTATAGTATCTGAAACTTAATATCATCTGGCTTTTTTCATCTTTATATTTCAGATACTACAACTCTGAATGTATTTTATTTAAGAGAAGACTAGAAGACTTTAAAGTTATTTACATGTTTACCTTTGTTTGGCTTTTACTTGGAAGATGGATATGGGTTGCTACTGCTTCAAAGCATTCTGTATACATAAAAGCAGCTTCTCGCCTCTAGTTTGCACCTTCAGTTATTTAAGCTGTACATTGTGAGTCCCTAAAGAATGCTACGGAGATGGGTGAGAAGTGAACTGTAGGTCTTGCACTTTGTTTGCTGTTCTTATCTCATGGATGCTGAGAATTACCCTTAGAGGTTTAGAAATGCTGAACCAGATTGTATTTTTTTTCCCTGTCTAGTCATACTGTAGTTTTGCCCACAGGTGGTCCCAGTGGTTGTGCAGCTGCAGCTGTTTGTAGGATTGTACGTTGCCCTGAACAGGGAGAACCAGTCTGGGTTAAAAATATCCTTGCTTAGAAAATTTAACCTGTATCTGCCCCTTGATATAATTCACCATGCACCATATAAACAGTCAGTACTGAACAACTGGTAAGGCCAATGTGAGGTGGAGAATCAATGGCAGGGAGTAAGAAAGGACAAGAACTAGCAAAAATGCTAAGCAAACTTAACTCTGAGTTGTAATCCTGACTAGCTTGAGGTCATGGTTCTATGATACATTAACTTGAGCTTTAGGACTCTAAAATGACATTGAATATTTCACAGCTCTATGGCATAAAGTGCAAGTGTAAACTTGCTTTGCTGTTTCAAATCTGTTCAAAGAGCATTGAGGGGTGAGCTTTGTATCGGTAGGCTTTATGCCAGATCAAACATGAAGCCTACTTAAAGTAGTCATAAAATTGTAAGATCAGTGCAAGCCACCACACATGCCTGTCAGTGCAACAGCATTTCATATCTGTGCTCATTGCTACTCTGGGTCAGACATGTATTGTAATCTAGCACTGCACAAATCCAGTACTGGTGATTGTGAATACAAGGTTACAGAAATAAAAATATTAACCATGACTCTGTCCTGTTAGAACAGCACTGTACGTTTTCTGTGCTGGAAAAGGAAAAGTGCAGTTCTTAAAGCTTTCAAATGCTGCATAGACAGAAGTTTATATTTGCAGATGGATCATTCATATTATTTAAGCAAAGCAGTCTCTAATATAGATTGAATGTAGGGCTCCAGGCTGAGCCTTAGAAATACCAAATCTTTCTTGGTGCATGTATTAATCCTGTTTTGTAGCACGTTATCTTTCAGGTGACGCCTACTTATCCCTTCCCTCAGTAAAAGGCAAGTTCAGAGTTTAAACCTGATTCCATATGAGCTAAGCTTGGAGCTTAGGAGCTGAAAGGAAGAGTTGCTTCTTTCCAGCTTTGCTCATAGAACTCTGAACTGCCTAAACTCAGTAAACCACGAGAAAATCAGCTTGATACTCCAAATCCCTCTTCAAAAACTGGTAATTCTCTGTGTCAGCAGAAGTTTCAAGCCACCTCACACAAGATCCATTTGTGGAACTGTGGGATGGAAGAGTGAGTGAGATCTTACCTTTTTGGCTGCAGAATGCCACTTAGGTCACCTCAGCTACTAATGAAATTGCAGTCTGAGATAGAAGACTTACCTTTGAGTTTGCCTGCAGTTGTCAATTGCACTCATAAAATTTCAAGAAAAATCTCCTAGAAATGCAAGACTTAAAACTTCAAAGTAACTTTCCAGTGTTACAGTCTTACCAGCCAAAATCTCAAAATTTTGTTATGAGTGTGAACCTCCATTCCGTTTTAAAGGGATACATAGCAGTACATCTGTTTTTACTGTGATACACTTTGCACGTGGCTTGTGGGCACTTCAGATATCTAATGGAATAAGTGGATGAGTTCTGATTTTTGTCTGGGCTGACATGAGGCTTGTAAGAAGAAACAATCTTTTATTGGACCAACTAATATAATTTGTGGTTGGAAGGAAGGAGAGATGTGTGATAGATAAGCTCTTGGGGGAACTTGCTATGCCAGTTGCTTTGGGTCCTTCAGCAAGCCTATAGATACCTTTGTGACAAACAATGAAGTTCTCCCAATGGTGAAAGAACCTTCTACCTTCTGCACTATCAGTGCCAGTGTGAAACGGATTGTCTCATTAATTGTTGATATCGCTAAGTATGCAATCTCAGGATATACATATGTATATTTTGATGATAACTGTCACAGCTTAGATCATTATTTGTCAAAATAATAGTGTGAAAACCTGAGTAGAAGTTTGCCTTGCTGCCTCTGTTCTCTTGTAGTTTCCATGGATGTTTTATACAACAACAACAAAAAAACCCCAAAAAACCCCAACCCAACAAAAGCCATACCCTATGAACCTGAGCTTCAAGTAAAATTTTGTTAAATTGTCTGCTTCAGACTTCTTGGGGTTTAGAATTGAAAGCAATGACTGCCCTTTATTGTGGATTAGTCAGGTCTCTGTGTGCACGTAAATGCTGATCTAATTGGTGGTACATACAACTGTCTGATTTTCCCTTTGGAGAGGAAGAATACTTGGCAAATCTTGAGACCTGCTCAGGGACTCATTTTTCATACATCAACACAGTCCTGAGATACTTCAGCTTGCACAATCTAGTCCCTGATCTTCCCAGACTCACCTGCCGTCTAGAGGTTTGAAATAATTCCTTAAAGAATGAAACACATAGGCAGTCTTTTAACTACCTTTTCACTGATCAGATAAATTAAATTAGTCTTTCTGTCACAATAAAGAGTCATTTTCTGCTGAGCATTCAAAAAGAAAGATACGTCTACGTATCTGATTCTGTAACATAGAATTGCTACCAGTGGAAGTTTTTGGATGCTCTGAACTGGGTACTTCCTGGCAAACTCATCCTTACTTATACTAGAACTAGAAGAAAGGAATCCATATGAGGAAAATAAGCTAGAAAGAAAACAACTTGAGAAACTAAAGTCCTGTAGCTCAGAAAAAGGACTATTTCTTACGTTAAGGTACTATTTGTAGGCAGAAGATTTCTTCTGAAAAAGCAAAATGTGCATCAATACAGCCATTAGACCTCCTGACTTCTATTCTTGATTAGGGATGTATGTTAAATTTTATTGGTGTTCTTGTTTTAAAATGTTACAATAATGGTCCTGTAACTTTGATATGGAATATACTGGATTTAATTATGGGTAAGTAGCACACAACTTAAAAGCAAATTTTGTTTACGAAGTGGAATTTAATTATACTATAGGTTGCTGGACCGCACATAGAATACTTAGTTTTCCTCTTCTCTTGATTGTTTTCTTAATATACTAGTAAAGGTAGAAGGTATTCTAATTGTAATGTCCTGGTGAAGTCAGTTCATACACTTCAATCTGCTCTGGTTTTTTATGTGTTTTTTTTAAGGCATTAAAATGACACAATTCCAGAATGCTAGTGACAGAGGTGCTGTTCTTAAACAAGTGATTCTTATTCAGAAAATGAATAATTGCACTAGTATTTTAGGACAACACACCTCTTCCTATGCAACCTTAAAGGAGAAATAAACTCTATATACATAGCATTTATCTAGGGAGAAGGCTGATATGGGTGTGGGCTAGGGTATATACTTTTCAATACACTTTCAATATACTTTGGCAGTGCTTCAGCAATAGAACAGTAAAGACTTATATCCTCAACTTTATTTTAGATACTTCCATGTACATCCTGTAACCCAGTGATGAAGTATGTATTGCATCCCTTTTTGTGCCTGAAACAAGGAAGACTTGAGTCGCTTACAGCTTCCAGCTACAGAGTCTTGCCTCTGCACTAGAAACTTCAGTGTCTCGTGTCCTCTGCTTTTGCAGTCCCTTTTTCAGTTCCTCAAAAGAATACAAAGCTTAAATTCATCCAGAGTACCATCTGCTATCTGTGTAGCTCGAAGGTGGCTATCCTTGAATGATGGAGAGCAGACTTATTAATATTTTGAAAAGATCCAAAAGGGCACTGGCAGAATGCTCAGAGAAGATGAACTTCCTACCCTTGCTGTCAGGACAAGCGAGCCAACAGTGAAACTATTGCAATAAAATTTGTGCCTGTTGTAGCCAAGATAGTAAGGAAAAGAGTGTGGTTTTGTGGGGTGAGGGGAGAAACAAGGGGAGTGACCGCTGTTGGTTTTGGGTTGGGTTGGTTCATCCATTTTAAATGATCACATGTTCCTTTATCTTCATGCGTGTTTTCCTGTGAAATCTAATTTTTCTGCTGTTTCTGGGTATGGCTGTTAAGCCAGTGACTTGAGGTTCTGTTATAGAACTAATAAACTGATTTTATTCCACATGATCCATGGGAATACAGCTATGAAATGGCTAACTGAAAAGTCACATATGGTGGTTGAGCTTTCATAGAGGCTAATAGAATACATTCTGCCGAAAGCCTGAGTGTGCCTTTTGATATTTATACCAGTTTTTGGGATACTTGTTAGCAGATCCAGATATCCAGGTTCTAGGTGAACAAGTGCATGAAACCAAATGCAGAATTGAAACTTTGTATTACATTACTGGGGCAGGTTTTTTTAGCCTCAAGACTCCGCTGCAGCCTACCATGATAACTATATATATTTAATACTTAAATAACCTGGCTAGTGCCAGTAGTTTATTTCATAAGCAGAAAGCTGCTTGTGAAACTGTACTTTTGATTGTAAATAATTAGCTAGCAAGATGCTGAAAGGTGGCTTGGCATGTCCAGGGAAGTGTCTGTAACTGTAAACAATGTAAGGGCTTAGATAAGAAAGACTGTCAATCAGGCAGTCCAGGAGGGGGAGAAACAACCTTTCTCTGTTGAACTTCCAGTGGGGGCCAGGAAAGTCTCATAGGCCTAAATCAGTTGAGGGCTAGTAGGAAGAGATTAATTTGCTTTTTAAGACAGAATGCAAGGATTTATGAAAGATCTATCTAATTTGGGGGTTCATTACTTCTTGAGAGTAGCTCTAGGGATGCCAAGAGAATATTTTGGAGCTACAGAGAAGACTAGTATTCTCCCTGGACATGAACACCAGTGAGAGGGCATTGTCAAACCATAACAGTTTTCTTAATTTTATCACATTAGGAAAGAAATCTTAAATAAATTTTACAGCAGAATCAAATCCTGAGTACGAGTTGCTCTGAAATTCTTCATTATGAAATTCCAGAGCTTGCTTTGGAGGTTGTATGAATGCTGTACAACACACCTGCTAATCAACTTCATAATAGTTAAATAAAACTGATTTAATATCTGATAAAAGTGTGACTTCTGGTGAGTGTTGTGGTGAGAACTTGAGACGGATAGTATGTATTCAACAACCTTTCTATTAAGGAAAGTAAGCCTTTTGGAAATAAGTTCAAAAAGTGAGGGGAAATCATATGGTAGATGTTAAGCCCGGTCCATCTAAGTACAGTTGCCACTGCTTGCTGGCTTAAACTATTGCAGTAGTATTTTTGAAGGTCAGCTTCTTAGGAATGAAGTCTCAAATAAAGCTGTAGCACACACTAGTGCTTCCTTGAAAACCTCTAACCAGAACTTGCTCCATGTGGGCTTGATGCAGCCAACAATGAGACAAGTAGCAGAGATTATATTCTGAAGATTATATTCTGAAGTTTTGCCTCAGGCTGTATCTTTATACGGATAAGAGTGCAAAAAGTTAACCTCCATTGGTAGAAATGATAAATACCTCTTTATGGGAATGTTAAATACATAGGTCTTCTAACGAAGAGGCCATGCTCAGAATTTTTGCTTAAAATTAAGAATTCCTGATTATATCTGAGCAGTCATAGTGACCAATAATATGAAAGAAGACAAATTCATATAAACGGTCTTAGAGGACAGCAAATTTTGTATGGGCTAAGGTAGTGATGACACATCCAACTGGCACTGTTGTCAAAATATTTTTTTGCAAAGCAGCAAATGATTTTCAAACTTGGAATAAGATTGTGAACTCTACATAAGTAGTTCCCTGATTATCATCCTGTTTAAAAAAGATCTTGCCAAGAACTCTAATGCATCTTGAAAAATGTGAGGAGCTAAAATGCTAGGATTCTTGCAGAGCACTCAGTGTAAAAGCCTTCAATGATAAGACATTTGTCCATGTTTATGACTCTGTTCACACAATGTAGCTATGGCTTAATACTGCAGTTTCACATTTTAATCGCGTTTAACAACAAGCTAGATAAGAACAAATTTTAGATGTTTGTTTTAGTCATCCCATCCAGTTCCTTGTATAGAGGCTAACATTTTGTATGTAATGCAAAAAAAGATATATTTTTGATCAAACGGAGCCAGAACTGCTTTTATGACATGTATAAGATTGAAGATATTATGCTCATAGAGGTGTAATATGCATGACTCATTTCCTTACCTCTCTAACCAATAGCTACCGTTACTAAGCATATTTATTTACGCTCCTGTTTTCTCTTGGAATGGAGAAGGCAGTCTTAAGAAATTTCAGTTGCTTTTTGGAGTTGCAAGAAGTAATGTTTGGCATTTGGAAGCAACAGATGGTCCTATTCCATAGCTGAGAGATCCAGAGTAGTTGGTGGACTCAAATTACACTGAGGAGATTTCAGATCAAACACATAGAATGATTCCTTTAAATAAAACAAGCAGAAACTAGGTTTTTATTCATGTTTTTTTATCTTTAACTACATCTAGCATTTTCTTCAGTCGCTTCTCTCTACATGTGTAAGTCTTGTACTGCTCTTCTTTTTGATGATTATAAGCTTTCTAGGATTAAGAAAATGGAATTACATTAATAACTGCATTTAGCAGTGTATTTAAACTTTGAACTGTGTATTATGCAACAGAGTGAAGTGCTTTTGTCTCATTGTTTCATGTTCTCTTTTTAAAAGCCCTTTGAGGCAAGAAAGGATGTACAAGCAAATACTCTTACTACTAAAGATCTGAAGAGTAGCAACTGATAGATTTCTGTTGAGACACTGGTATTAATCTAGAATATGAAATCCTTGTGTGATAAGACAACAGATAACTAATCGTTTGAAATTGTTAAGGTTGGCAATTGGAAAATGCTTTTCTAATATGAATAAACCAAACTTGAATGTTATTGTTCTGCTGCTCAAATAAGAGTTTTCAGCGTTTTTTTGTTTTGCTTTCCAAAGAAGAAGCAATTATAACACAAACAAAAAAAAAAGAGAATGTGTAGAGGTGAAAAAATACTGTCTGAACTTACATGTATGACAGTAGATGATCTTGTTTAACAAGATTACTATATTATGGCCAAACACACTTCTGTACGTCTGTAACTATAGTTCTCAAAAGCAGCTTTACCTTTGTGTCTTCCCTTTCATTTTTCCTGTGCCTGCCTTCATCCCTCCTCTCCCTAGAGGAAAAAGACAGACAGACCGACCTGTCTTGGTCCAGAGCTGGATTTTATTTAGAGACTTCGAGCTTTCGTTTATTCAACTTACTGCAGTTAATGTAAATAACAGTGTCCTTATTTGTGTTCTTTTAGTCATTTCCCTATTTGTAGCCATGTTCTTTATAGGGAAGAAAATAGGTTTTGATCTTCTTTTGGAAATGGCTTGCTTAGAAATCTAACCACTTTCACTTAAATGGAAATGTAATTAGATGAATTGTTGCAAGTTCTGCTAGGGTCTGCTTAAGATTTAGTGTTAGGGTTTGTTTTTTTTAAATGAAATAAGCTCTCCTCAGTGGGAAGCTGATGAGACAGTGGCCTTGAAAATTACTGCAGTATAAATACTAATTGCAGAGATTAATGTATTAGATGTGGAACCTGATACATACAATGAATACTGCAGTAAGGTACCTACTGTTTTTAAAAGATGGGGAAAAAAAATTTTTTTTTTCTTTTGGACCTTCCCTTTCTAAATTTTTGTAAACTGTTATTTTTCTTACTCTATAGGAGTCAACAGTACTAGGTGCTGTCAATCTGTTATTACCAGAGTATTTGCACTGTGACCTGTCTTGTAGAGAATAAACTATTAATTGTGACTTTCTTCTTCCTTTTGTATTTTGGAGGTGGTCTTCCTAAATCCCTTTCTACTGTGTACCACCTCTTCCTCAACCCTTTGGAAAAGGAAAAGGTAAACTATTTGCCATTTGCAAGGTAAAACCATTAGTGCCTCTGAAGCAGTATAGCTGCTCTGGTAATGGCAAATTGATTATATTGTATTGCTTGACTGAATCCTAATGGAGCTAGCTGATCATGCTATTTAGATTATAGTTTAGCTTAAGGAGTTTTCTAGTAAGTGCATATTGAAATCTAAATGTAAGATTTCTCTTTATCGTCAGTGTTCATTTTAATATTTGAAATAAATTAAGCCTAGTTAATAAACTGTCTTAAACTTTATAAATGTCTGGCAACTTATAGTGCTTTTGCAAATATTTAAAATTAACTCCTTTAGGAATAATAACTATAAGCAAAATCTATACTTAATGAAGCAAAAATATTTTATGGTTCTCATTGAAATACAAGTAGAAAAAGTCTCATGTCTGTTGTCTAGTGAGTAAATGCATGTTTTAGCACTTAACTGAAATAATGCAGTTTCATGGGACTATATATATATTTAATGGGGCTATATTTCAGCTAGCTGTTCTAGGAAGACAAAAGACTTAAAATAAAACTTGATTCAGTATGTAAATAATGCAAAATATATTTCCTTCTCTCTTTGTGTTTTTTTTATTCTAAGAGTAATTTAGCAGACTGTCTGTAAACTACTGCATCAAATACCTTATCAGTGTGCGATATTGCTGTTTGTAGCATCAGCTTCCACTTCCGTATATTGTTTTTGTATGCAATATGAGGGCTCTGATAAACTCTTGAACTATTCTAGTAAGTAGATGAGAGCTTAAGTGTCTGGGTAGTAAACATAGCTAAGCATGGTTTCAACTAACTTCTAGAAATCTAGGGCAAAACATCCTTTCAGAATTGTAGTTTGGAGTCAGAAAATGGTGTGCATGATTCAGTGTAATAGGTATGCATACTCTTAGGCAGTTAACTGTGTGCATATTCAAGTTTATTTTCTTGTTTCAAGTTTGTAGGCATTTTGGGGCTGCTTTTTAAGCAGCTGTTCTGTGCATTAGCACAGTGTCTTCTGGGGCCTAAAAAGAAAAAAAATGATTGTAACTTTGATCCTACAAAAGATGTGCAGTTTTATGTGGTCCAATTGAAACAGATTTAAAAAAAAAAACCCAAAACCTGTTGCTTTTGTTACTGTGTTTTATCAGAGGATGCATTGAGGTAGAAGTACGTATTCTAGATGAACCTTTTGAGATTTACAATATTATGGTCACATGAATTAAGAACTAAAACTTTCAGTATCTTTCTGGAACTTCCTTATTCTGATTTATGCAGAAATGTTTTTAATCCTAAGAATCTCAGAACGTGTAAAAATCTTAGAAAGTATGATGATTACATTTGTATTGTAATACTGTCCTGTCATAATTAGGTGTCAAGCTGTTTTAATTTTAAAACTTTACTCTTTGAACACTATTCACGTTTGTAAAATCTGAAATACATTGCCTGAAAATACTCTTCCTCTCTTTAAAGGATACCTTGATTGTGTGGTCTGAAGCTGAAAATTATGATTTGGCACTTAGCTTTCAAGAAAAAGCAGGATGTGATGAAATATGGGAAAAAATATGTCAGGTAAGTTTGATAAATGTAAGATTGAGACAACCTAAATCATCTTAATGCTTGTGTTCAAAATTTTTAGACTGTTCTAAAAGGTGAATCTGAACACAGTCGATAGAAAGTAAAAACTATCATTTTAGCCACCTCCCCCAAATTTTGCATTTTTGAGTTCTAAAACTTTCTTCTTCCTCCAGAAATTTGATATGAACTTAAACTATGTTTGGGGGTTTTTTTAGTGCATTTTCAGGTCTTTTTGCTTAACATAACCTTTTAGCTTTGTTATTGTCCAAGGAAGTTTAGCTCAAAATGAGTGCTTAAAAAGTTTCATAATAATTAATTTTATAATTAAACTTTCATAAAACTTTCATAAAAAAAGTTTCACAAAACTTTTTCCAGTTGGCCAGAAGGGAAAAGGTTACCTGTCCAAAGTTTTATTGTAGAGACGAGAATGTATGTGAGCTCCTAGTGAGTTTTATAATGTATTTCTAATGGATTTAACCATATCTTATTCACATTTCTCTTTCTACATTTTTCATTCTTCTCTTTCTGTTACCTCATTCTTCTGTTTCAGGTGAGGGGAATATTGAGTTTCTCAACAGAGCTTTATTCCGTGTAAATGTGACAGTATGGTTCTGTTGACTGTCTGGGTATGAAAGATTGATCTGATAGTTGAAGTAGGTGATAGCTCTATCCCTGTATTGTTTAAAGAAATCAAACAATTTATATCAAGCATGTCTATATTTTAATATGTGCTAATTAACTCATTATGTTTTACCACTATGACCGGATGACTACATAGTTGCTGAATGAGTATTGTTTCTGGATAACATTTGGTCAGGTATTAACTATTGACCAATACCCAAAAGAGTTTAGTCAATATATTCACTGATGTTAGTTCAATTTGTCAGGTTTTGTTTGGGTTTTTCCTTCCATTCCAAGCATTACAACTTTTCTTATTTTTGTGCTACATTAGGTGGAATTTCTTTAAATTTGTCTAATTCTCTCTCTATGTGCTCTCTCTTTCTGTTCTTAACAAATGTCTAGCTCTATCCACTCTGTCTTTTAGAGTTTGTTCTTACAGGTTTCAGAAATAAAGCAAAAGAAATCTGGTTTCATAATTGCGTGTGTATAGATCATGCCTTTTTTTAGGAATGAGTATTTTCAACAGTTTACCACTTACTTATGTAAATAAGTACAGAAACTTAGGTAAATAAATACAGAAACATTCCCAGGAACCTTAGCAGTCGAAGGACCAAAAGTTGGGGACAGAAAAAAAATGGGAGAAAGGGGAAATTGTGTTCTTGAGAAACATCCAGATAAGAAGTCCAGCTTCCTCAGCCTCATGTAAAGATCTAATATTTTTGTAAGAAACCAGTGTCTTTACATCCTGTTTTGAGGCCATGCTATTGTATTTGTGTCTAGTGTACTTTAAAGATCTTAAGCTTCCTCAGTCATTAAAGCTTCTTCTAAAAAAAAATACTTTGATACCACTTCTACTGGAAGTGGTTGCTGATGTATAAGCAGAACAGTATGTTGGTTTTAACAGCGTTCTGGATTTTAATCTAAGTGTAGGCTTGCTGTTATCCATGAAGAATTATTTCTCCCAGATTTTTTTTTCTGATTTTGGAGATTAAAAAGAACAGTACCTTCTGCTGTTCTGCACAGCAGTGGCTTTCTGGATTTGACACATCAGACTCCAAGCAGATACTACAATTAAGATGTCATTACAGCTGAAACACTCTGGTACCCAAGTATCTGTATTTTTTTCACTAATTCGTACTTTCTGCAGTTTCCTTATTGTATCTCTAGAGAGATCTTTGCAGGTCCTGTGCCTTGTTTTTCTGACAGCTCCAGATTTCCTCTACTTTTTTGTTAGTGTTGGTTTGGGGTTGTCTGTTCTTAAGAGAGGATTCTGTGCCTCTGTTGAGTATTTAGAAAATGCATGGTAACATTTTGGCTTGCAGCTCTCCAGAACTGAAAACAACAATTAAATTAACAAGACTGGCCCCTCTCCACTGTTTGAGGTAGCAGAAGCTTTGAGGAGCATCAACAGCACTTAAATAGCTTATAGATAAATGTTTAAAGCTGTCACTGCAGTAATGTAATACTGGTTTGTATTTGAAAATCTGTCTGCAGATAATAAAGACTGGAAACAAATAGCTTAGTTCAGTAGTCTATTAAAAAGTTGTTGTCCATACTAGTAATGATGAGTTTCCGTTTTTATTTGAAGTACTCAGAAAATGTAGCTTTTTTTCTTTATTCTTCCTCCTTTTTATAGAAAATAAATAGAATTAAATATCTAATGTAGAAATAATTTTGTAAAGCCTTCTGTTTGAATAAATCTTTTCATTATCTCTTATTTTCCAAACCAGCTGTACTCAATGTCAAGCTTACATGTGCACTTCTATTTTGACCATACGAAGGAAAAGTGTGTGACATTTAAAATGGTATTTTTTAAAAAAACGTTCAAGCAGCAGTAAATGTTAAACTCCACTTTTTTGAACACATCTGATTTTGTAGGTTCAAGGCAAAGACCCTTCTGTTGATATTACTCAGGACCTTGTCGATGAATCTGAGGAAGAACGTTTTGATGATATGTCATCACCAGGTCTAGAATTGCCATCTTGTGAATTAAGTCGACTAGAAGAAATTGCAGAACTTGTGGCATCTTCACTGCCTTCGCCATTACGTCGTGAAAAACTCGCACTAGCACTGGAAAATGAGGGTTATATTAAGAAGCTCTTAGAAATTTTTCATGTGTGCGAAGACTTGGAGAACATTGAAGGACTACACCACTTATATGAAATTATCAAGGGAATTTTCCTTTTGAACAGAACTGCACTTTTTGAAGTCATGTTTTCCGAGGAATGTATAATGGACGTAATTGGATGCCTAGAATATGATCCGTCTTTATCACAGTCACGGAAACACAGGGAATTTCTGACTAAAACGGCAAAATTTAAAGAGGTGATTCCTATATCTGATCCAGAGCTGAAGCAAAAAATACATCAGACATACAGAGTACAGTATATTCAAGATATGGTCCTACCCACTCCCTCAGTTTTTGAGGAAAATATGTTATCAACACTTCATTCTTTCATCTTTTTTAATAAAGTGGAAATAGTCGGTATGTTACAGGTAAGTTTCAGAATTTCAGTTTCTTTATTTGCACTTGAGCAGAGAAAGTTGGATAATTTTTCTTGGAAAGATTGAGGTGCTGTGGTGGAACCTTCACTTCTGTGATTCTGAAAGTAGTTTTGAAGTATGACATAAAAGGCATGGATTTGAGTGCTGAGCTGTTAAATATATGTTCTTAAATTTCAGATTTCGGATGAGATTCTCTGTAATTGATTTAAATGGACCAAACTTATGTAGAATCCTGAATGAGGTTGTTTGGAATGAATAGTACTGTTTGCATTTTGAAGGATTGATTTTGTTAGGGGTTTTTTTCTTTATTTTGGGACTTCTAAGGGACTACAGTTAAGGATAATTTTTGTCATGTTACCATGACAAAAAAAAATTACTTCACCTAAATTTCACAAATATAATCTCATACTAGGATATAACTGTTTCTAATTTTGAAGTAAATGAAATTAGTTGTTTGGAAGGTACAGGTTCAGAACATAGCATTGCCTTAGGTGCTTGAATGTTTTTTTTAGTTTGTCTTGTAAGTCCGTAAATAATACTGCTTGGAATTACCAGTTTTTCATGACGTATGTCTTACTGCAAATGTAAAGAGATTATATGATGCTTTAGATATCTTACCTACATGTCTTAAGTATTTTGCACCAACCCATGAACTTCATGAACTGTGTAGAAATAGGTCGCATATCTCTGTAATGGGAGCTTCCTAAAGCTTTCAACTAACTCAGCAAAGTGTTACAACACATGTATTTTGGTTTGTAGAAGTTAATTATCATTATCTTAGTTCTCCTATTGTTTAATAAATTAATAGCTACTGTCTTTGTAGGGGCTGTCTGATCTGGAGAAATGGACAAAATGCTATATGCTACTGATTAACTCAGGCGTATTTATCTTTAGTTGAATCTCAGAATGCACCCTGTTTAATTTCATGGAAAATACAGCAAAGGAGAGTGAAAATTCCTTTTGCAAGCTCATATGGCAAATCATCGTCAAAACTAGGCTTCCTGACTTTTCATCCACCACACTCAGTTGATCAGAATACTGATATTATTTAATCCACTGTCTCGGAGCTTTAATCTGTCATGTCTACACATGGAGTGTTTGATAAGCAGCCACATGTGCAAGATGTCACGCAGGCCTAGCAGCTGAGGCATGTGCCTCACTTATTGGAGACAGACCATCACTTATTGGAGCAGCCACTGGAGGCCTGGTGGAATACCTGGGGCATATTCAGTAGTACTGGACCCGAGCTTATGCCCAGCTGAACCAAACTCTCTGTGTCTGTATATGTGTCCTTGATAAACAAAGTCACAAATGCATATCTGAAACAGTCAGAAGGCCTTAATCATTTTGGAGTGGCCTGTTTGAGAAGGCTTTGAGAGACTGCTGAAAAAGATTCAGTTCAGGGGTCTCGACTTGAGTATCCATTACGACTACTGTCTCTAAAATATTTTGAGCTCTTTACAAGGGTTGCTAAAAGCGAAGTCCTGAGGATGATACATTTTGGCTTGAGGAGGAGGGGAGGAATTATTCAGGAGACTTGGTGCCAGTGGCTGATTCTGAGAGGGATCTTAAACTTTTAAAAGGAAACTGGGCAAGGAGAAAGGGGACCTGATCCTGCAAAATCATTAAGGGCGTTTGCCGGAAATCCCGAGGTAACTTGATTGAGGACTAGTGGCTGATTAGTTTCCTTTTTTCTGTCTCTTACAGCCTGTGCTAGGTTAACATATGTAGGGTAAGCTTGGTTTACGATATCAAGGTTTGTGGGGTTGTTAAACTTGTTAGTTGCAGTTTACAGTTGAAATAGAGGCTCAGACCTGATTTTGATTTGTTGTGTGACCACAGGTTTCTGAACCTTATCTTGACTTCTGTTGCTGTTTTCTATGGTTGAGAATAAAGTATACTCACTGTGCAGTGGAGCCAGAAGAATTAACATTGCATAACTTTCAAAGTTTGATAAATATTTAAAATTGTTCAAGTGCTTTCTATAGCTTTGAGGAGCCAAGAGTCGTAGCACACAAGGAAGAAAATATATCCTGTGCTATATGCATTTCTTAGTCCTTTCACAGTACAGCTCTATAGCATTGAGGGAGAGCTTGCTGAGTTTATAAATAAGAATGCTGGGAATTATTTGACATGGATGATCAATTCTTGGTTTTGAGGGAATTAAAAGAGGCTGTCACAAATTATATGCCCATTGCATTTCTAAGAGAGTAAAAGGCTTGCTTGCTTGATTGATTTTTCAAGTTCTCACAGTGTAGCTCTAAGCCAAGGTTTAAACCTACTTACCTAGCATTTATTTATTCATTTATTTATAGAGCAATATGTCAGGTTGCACTTTTCTGTAATCTCTGCCCCCTAAAGTTTCATTCTCCCCTTTCCTTTCTCCACCCCCTGTATTCCCACAGTCCATGTATAAAATGTATGATACTGTTCCTTCTCATTTCTTTAAGCAGAATAAATAATGTTCTGAGAACAAAATTAAAAGACTGCTGTTGTTGATTTCACTTCTGTAACTAATTCTTAAGGTCTTTCTTCCATTAGTGTATGGTTTAACATGCATTTCTGTAGCTGGTTGTATCACAGTAGTTTGGTGGTGGGGTATGTGTTATTTCATAAAAGATTTAAAGTTGTCTGTAATTGGAGTTCCTGGCATTCATCATTTCAGATCTTAAGAGATCCTGGTGCTCACTAACCTTACGCGTGTAGTTAAGAAGCTGTTTCTTTTATAAGTCACTACTAATTGAAGAGTTTGTGGGATGCTTCATGGTAGTTTATTGGGAGTCATGGATGAGTCTCAAGTCCTTAGTGGATGCATAATACAGGTTGTTATGCTTCTGCTGTTGACTTTAGGTTGCTTCTCCTGGACCATTGAGGTTGTGACAAAAAAGCTGTCTTTTTAGGAAATTTTACTTCTCAGATTAAAAGTAAACTCCCTGAGCAGCTGGTATCCTGTGACATACTGCAACTATGGCACGTACAGCTGAGTTGGTTTATATTCTGTTCTTTTCTTTCTCACTGGCTGTGAAGGAAAGGATCATGAAAAGAAGATGAGCTCTAAAGAGCCCTTTTCATGTCAGACTGTGTATTAACTAAAGTGGCAATTTGCAATACCCTCATCTCAAATTAACTCAGCCATACCTTGGTTACAGAAAAGTGACTAGAAGTTTGTACAAGACTCTGTGCAAATTGTGCCTTATGCTTTTTGACAGGCTGGGTAACTTTACTCAAAATTACCACTGTGTCTTATTTAAGGTATTTGGTGTCAAGATAGGACATTTAAGGTCATTAAAGGTCGCTGACAATTAAGGTCAGTTTTTCAATTATAACTGGAGAATTCTGTAAATAAGAATATGCTGATTCTTAAGAATTCTGGCTTTATGAGGAGAGATTTTGGATGCCTTAAAAAAAAAAAAAAAGATACAAATTCTATAGTCATGGAAGATACCTGCTTCCATGATTTTGCTTTCTTTGGTGACTAAATAACTTTTGGCTGTTCTGTGGTAAAACCAAAAATAGAGAATGGGTCACCTTTGGCACTTACGGTTATGAACTATATTCCTCCCTCTTCATTAAGGTTAGCTTTCCCGTAATCTTTATAAAAATGCTTACACTGATGGGCTTTTCTGAGAAATGGAGGTTAGTTTATTTGTGATTTAATTGTCTAAGATCTGTCATTTAAAGTAACTACATCAAGATCTTACTAAATTAGATGCTGTTGGTTACGACGGATAGTAAACCCATGATACCAGTATTTCCAGTCTACAGAATTAACTCTGTGGCAACCTACTCAATTACAGGTTTAATGGTTCAGTGTACGTAAGATACGAAAGAGGTATATAACATTTTTTTCCAATTTCAGCCCCTCCTAATATGCTCTTACTGCTTGGGCTCCAGCCTGTTCTAGTCTTGAGATGCCACCAAGAAACCTTGCTGAAACATGGAGTTCACCGAGTTTTGAGAGTGGGGGTGGGACAGGTAAGTGGTGTTTCTTACTTTATATGACGCTCTTTTGCAATTTTAAAAATATACACTAATGTTCACACTGGAGGCCACCAGTTCTTTCCCTTTGTATTATTAACTAGTTCTTAAAAACCAAAAACTTGCAAAACTGCGCCATAGAGTGAGCAAACACTGTTTCCTCCCATTCTCTCCCCCCATCTCATTGGCGTGTTCTTTTTGCCAGCAAGATCCTGTGGTGTTTTTATCTTTCAGAAAACAGAATATTGTTAGGATTACTTTAGAGTTCATGCATTTAGACTTCAGAGTCTTTTATTTTCAGGAAAGTGGAGAGTGGAAGGGGAAAATTGGATATATGTTAAAATACTTCATGTGCCTAGTAGAGCAGTGATCGCACGGCATTACTGTACTGGTGTATCAGCTGTTTTAAATACAGAAATCATATTACTGATAGTCCCTATGCCCCTTTTCAATAACTAAAAAATTGTAGGCATTTAGGTACATCTGTATATTTTACTGGATTTATATATAACAATAGGCTGTTTTTAATTTTGAAAGTAGTTTTACAGATAGTTACTTATTCTTAACAGAACCCTGTGGATGTAGATGAAATTATCTGTACTTGTTTTAGAGGAAGAATTGTGTCAGTGCATGTTGGTAGTTTTGCCCAAATGTATTAGGATTGGAACGTCTTCTGCCGGTCTGCTGTTTTGCAGTAGTTGGCTCAGGAGTAACTTCGGAGAACTACTATCAGCTAAATTTACCTTGCAGTAAAGTGTAAAAGGATGCCACTTTCTGGGGGAAATGACTTAGTGAAAGAAGTTTGCAAGTGGTGCGTGCTAATGATTTCTGAGATGAACTTTTTAGTTGTAAAAAATGATTTTCAATGTGTACAGAAACTCCAGAGGTGGATCCTGCTGCTGTTTCAGTGTGTTGTCTCAAGTGGAAATAGCTTATTGATAGCGAATGAAGGCATGTGTGGGAAGGCACTCTGAGATAAAGGATATTGAAACATTTTAAACTATGAAATCTTCTGGCGTGGTAGCAGGAAGGAATGTATGTTTGAAGCTGTAATTCTCTGTTCGCTGGTAATATTTTGTGAAACTTTCTGGGCTGAAATATCTGTCTAAAATGAATATGGAGGATGGAAAGTATACTCTTTTTCCAGTTTAGGTGTCATTAAGTTTCTTGGGTTTTTTTTTTTTTTTTTTTTTTTTTGAGAAAAGAATGGTTTTTGTCATTTATCTGTAATCACAGACATTAAGTATTTGATAACTTAAAGTTAATTATATTTGAGAGGCCTGCTTTTGAAGAATGTTTTTTAAGTGCCTTTTGGGAGGAGGAGGGCTGCTTTGAAAGTTGAATCACAAATGTAAATAGTGTTTCTTTTTGTGATCCTACTTTGTGGGTTTTCTTGTTTTTAAACTCATAAATTATTGAGTGAGTAGATGACCTGGCTTGATTTTATCTTCATGAACTTTGAAAGGTATTAAATCCTAGAAGCAACTACTTAGATCTTGCAAAAGCATCAATGAATATACTTAGTGTTTGGTATATGCATAGTTTACATACTGCACATTTAATAATTTCTATGCATGGAGAAAATAGCTAGATTCTACAATTACCCAGTAAACTACTGTTTGCAATTTTGTTTTCTTGGAAAACAGTTGTGACCTTCACAGCTTCTAGGATACATCCAAATGGGTTTTGATACTTGTCTGCATGAAGAGGCCAGATACTGCAAAGAATTACGCATTTGCACTGTGTTCACTTCACAGATGTATTTTGGGGGATTTTTGCAACTTGGAAAAAAACCAGAACATTTAAGCTTGTGTAATTCTAGCATTCAGTGTTGGTGCTTTGTGACTTCTAAAATATGTGAACTCTGCTCTCAGACTGTGCATTTCCATAGATGCTAGTAGTGTTGCTCAGGAATGTATGTTTAGATATGTTGCCCATGGCAGTAATTTTACAGCTTGAGAGAGAGAATCTTGCATTCAGAATGTTCACTGCAGTCCCAGTTTTTCTATAAAAGTGAGAGGGTTGGGGTTTTTCCCATCAATAACAAGCTGTCTAGCTTTCATTAAGCATCTGGAATGCGACAGTGCCTAAATGCATTTCAGGGCTAAGACATAACTGCAAAGTTAGTAATAAGTTGTTTCTTGGAATAGCTGCCATTTACTGCATATTATCTATGTAAAGGTGGGATGTTTCGAATCACTCAGATCCATCTTAATTCCTCTGATATTAAATATATCATGGTTGTTCTGAGGCCTAGAGATTTCAGATAATCCTATTAATTTAAAAATACAATGTATTTAGTGGAGTTTGGGAGAGGAGATGGTGTGAGAAATGCTTCAATATTATATTTAATACAGAATTGTAAAATATTGTATTATAGTATATATGTGGAGGGCTGAAAAATGGTTGCATACCAAACTTGTGCAAATTCTTCCTGAAACATTGTCAGCATTGAAGTCTTCATGACTTCCCAATGTTAGGAAGTCCCCTCTACAAGTCCCAAATGTTTGCAAGCCCAGTAACAGGGTGAGTGGGTTGGCCTGCGCTGTGGATGGCCACATCTTGAACCGGGCAGGGGTGTGGCAGGATCTGGTCAGAGGGCTGAGCTGGGGTCCTGCCTATGCCTGCCTGCCCAGCGAGGCCCTGCCTGCTGTGTAGTGCCAAATGTGCAGCTTCCCTGGCCACCTCTGTCTCAGGGGCTCTGCCGTGGGTCATAAACGAGACTCACATGCCACCAGCAGTGCAGGGTCTCCTCCTCTCCTTCCACATTTTGACTTAGAAAAATGGTTTGATGCTTTGGGTGATGTTGTGTACCTTTTTTTATGCAGAACCATACTAATCATGGCTCTGACATATCTAAATGCTGAAATTTCCATGATTTTTTCCGGTGATCATTCTGAGATATTTCTGTGGTATTGACTTTCACTTACTGTCAGGTATTATGAAGAAGGTGAAAAGTTAATTTCACAGCAAGAATGGAAATAGGGTTTACACTTTCCAGTTGGGGATAAGCATGCATCTTCTCAAAAGTTTTGACAGATGAGATTAGTTTTACACCCTGATCAAAGTAGCAAAAAGATAAATGAAAGTAAACTACTTAGCCTTTTCTTAAATGCACTGCTAATCATGGAGAATAACTTGCATGTTCTTCAAAAGAACTGGGGTTTATGTTTTGGGTTGGTTTTTTTTTATTTCAGTAAGTAAGTATGTCAGTATCTCTGTGGGTTAGTTATGTTACCTGTAATGTCTAAGGAGTTAAATATTAGAACAGAAAACTTATCAAGCCATGTAACAGCTGGATAGCAGGAAGACAAACATGCTTGTATTCTTTCATCACTGCTTAAGTTATGTTTCTTGAAATCAAAGACCTCAATAGTTATTTTGAACATGTTTGACTGTTGAAATCTGAAAGTCAAACTTTACTGAAATTCATTGTGGAGGATCAAGCACTGGAAATGTAAACTTCAAATGAGGCCTCTCCTATCTCTTTTTGGTTTGATTTTGAAGTAATCACAGAAATAGCACCTGAAATTGTGTCCAGAAATCATTCTTTGTTCATTATCATTAGACTGTTGGGTCAGCTTAGAAGCACAGCACAGGATCAAACAAGAGGAAATGTGTGGCATATCCTAAATATAGGGTTTACCTTATAGTGTGGTGAAATGCGTTGTAGGGTAGTAGCTCATGCCAACCTATTTTGGATTTATCTATGTTGTTCAGTGCCATGTAGAGATCCTGGTTGGGGCTGTGACAGCATTATAGCTGCATTAGCATGGTGTGCTATCGGAACTGAGGTACTCATTTTCTCAGCAAGGCTGCAAGGTGAGCCTGGATGAGGTACCTAGATAATCTGCAATATAAGAAAGTTTATGTGGATGTATCTGAAGTACTTTCATGGTTCTGCTTTATGCTGTGTAAACATAAGCAAGGCAACTTGGGTTTCTAGCACTGTGGTTTTGGGATGGAGGGATGTTGCACGTGGTGTTACTGACTTCACAAGAAAAAACACTCTGGCAATTTTTTGAAAAAATTCATTCATGTCTGATGTACAGGTATCTTTTTCAAGCAAGTACTGTCTTATTACTGTATAATATTGGGGAAAGGATGGGGGAAGATTTATTTCTGTTTAAATAATCTTCTAGGTTAGGACTGTAAAGGTTATGGGAACCATTTGTGATACACAATTGTAATGTGTTGGCCGCTCTTTGTAGTTTTGCTAAGGTACAGCAGCATGAAAAGTAACGGAATGGTTTTTGATTGCTGCCAGTCAGAATGCCCAACAAATGCTGTACGTAACAGGAACAGTTCTTTTGATTTGGTTTCTGGAATTCACTCTTGTCTCAACATCGGGGGGAAAGAATCTCACCTCGCTCCTGCTATTATGCAGCTCTCTCTTCATCATGTCCTTGCTTTAGTTCTGCTGCAAAGATCTTGCAACATTCCAAAGATATATGTGTGTGTAGGCCTGAGTGGGAGATCACGTTTATCAAAATATGTAAACGGTTGAAGCAAGGGTATTGTAGTGTGGTTTAGGGGGATGGGCATGTGACAAGGGGGAAGGAAGTTAGAGAAGTCATAGACAAAATGATGAGAATGGCAGTAGAAAATAGAAAAAGGACAGCCAAAAGGCAATACAAGATACATAGTAACTGAGAACGAAGCATTGCAGGGTGGGGTAGTGTTGAACATGACGAAACCTCAAAAACCAGATTCTTACTGATTTGTTTGAAAATTGAATTAGAAAGTTGATACTGGTATGATTAACAACAGTACATAAGCGTATGTTCTTTTAATTGCAGGAAGCATGGTTTAGAAGAACTTTAGACTATACTTGGATGCCTTTTGATATTGTCAAATAAACAAATGGTATTGTTTTGCTTTTGTAGGAAGATGAAAAATTTCTGACAGACTTGTTTGCACAACTAACAGATGAAGCCACAGATGAGGAGAAAAGACAGGAATTGGTAAGAAATCCGTAAAATATACATGAAGTAGACAGTTACTACAAAGTGATACATGCATTTTTTTTTTTTAATTACTAACTAGTATATTACTCCTGTTTTTCAGGTTAATTTTCTGAAGGAGTTTTGTGCATTCTCTCAAACACTGCAACCTCAAAACAGAGATGCATTTTTCAAAACCTTGTCAAATATGGGCATACTGCCAGCACTAGAAGTCATATTGGTAAGTCAGTTCAGTGTTATTTGTGATAACAATTTTGTTATCTCCAGAGAGGTTTTTTTAAAAAGTAAGTATGCCAAACTTCAGTCCCATGGTTTTCTGAAGAGTTTCCTTCATTTGTCTTGTCTTAGCTTGAGATTCAAAACATTTGAAATATTTTTGTAAAACTTAAAAAGCAGTTACATTATGACATTTATAAGTGCCCTGGCATTTTTACCTTTTTGTTTTCTCATTCACTTTCCTATCTTTACATGCTTCTTGGTGTACAATTAAGTAAGAAAATAGGAAAATAGACCAAAGGGCAGGGAAACCGTAAAACTTACTTTGCTCAACAGTTGTCAAATGTACAAAGAAGAGGTTAGAGTCAATTCAGTTTTAGAATACAGTTTTAGTAATAGTTAGGTATGACTTGTAAGTAGGAATTAAAAGCTATGTGCTTTCTGTTTTTCATTCCATTTAAGCCTTTTCTTTTACGGAAACATAAATTATTTTATATGACTTTTCTAGGGTATGGATGATGCACAAGTACGAAGTGCAGCCACTGATATATTCTCATATTTGGTTGAATACAACCCATCCATGGTACGAGAGTTTGTCATGCAGGAAGCGCAGCAGAATGATGATGTAAGTAGAGGGTCCCCAGAAGTGTGTGTATTGTTTTTTGAAATTACTGTTTTATATTTACAACTCTATTAATGACATGAGCCCTAGTTCTGAAGAAGCATGGAATATAGTCATGATGGTTACATGATTCTGAACTACTATGTTTTTAAAAGTTCTGTTAGGTGAGATGAGTGTTCTCCTGTTTACATATTCTGGTTCCATTGCATGTAAAGTAAAACAGGTTACCATAAACCACCATTTTGGTTAACATCAACTGTCATACAAGCAAACCAAAATGGTTTTGAATGATTCTGTGTGATTCTGTGACAGCCTCCTTAAAATGCAAAATATAAATTTCAGTCTTGATCTTAGCAAGTACATGTGTTTTTAATTTACTTGTAAGAAACCTGTGTTCAGTTTACTATCACACACATTGAAAGTGGAATTATGGTCCTAAGTGTTTAAGAACCCTTTTTGACAGAGGTTTACATTTCCCAGAGGTCCCCTGTAGCTGATTAATACAGAATGCTAGCACACAACTAGTGGTAAGAAAGGTATTTCAAAGTGGTATTCAGCGGAGAAAAAAAATCATACTGCCTTTTCCGTAGAGGAGATAGTTTTTTCTTGTATCTGCTGAAAACATGCCAGAGAACAGGAAGCTGCTGGTGCTACTACTGCTGTACTGGAAGAAAGGGGCAGCTGGGACAGGGAATATAGCTGGTGGTTCCAGCCACTTGAATTTGATGGCTGTCCTCTTTTATGGGGGATAGTGGTAACCAAGTAACCTTAGTGTAGGGATTCCTAAATGTAAATGTTATTTTCTACATTTATGTGTTGTTCTTGTTTTCTGCAAATACATGTTGGGGTTATTTTAGGTGAAAATAATCTCATCAAGTTCAATAGCATTATAAAATTTACTGTTGTATATTTGTGGAAATAAAACTCTTGGTAGGTATTCTAGAGGGGGATACAGATTAACACTTATGTACTCTGAAAACGCTTCCAGAAATCAGTTGAATTTTGAGACTGTTAAGTATCTGCCTCTATAGTTTTTATCTTTTGGTGTTTCAGTTCAGACTAAATTCTAAATTAGATTGTTAATTTCAGAACCATTTTTAGTTGCTTTAAAAGATTCTTCACTGCTTGCTGCCTTACTGTTGAACCACTGACCAGAATGTGTCACTGGCATGTCAAGTTAATTTGTTTCTGTTAAGTTTGGGGTTTTTTGTTCGTAGTTGTTTACGTTTTACAGAATTTCGATAGAACACCATTTTTAATCAGGCGGTAACCGTTTTAGAAGATAATTTCAGAATTAGGGCAGGAGAGTAGCATTAGAATTGATTTTGGCTTTTTTCTTTTCCTTTACCCCCGTTAGGATATATTACTCATTAACCTCATTATAGAACACATGATTTGTGACACAGATCCAGAACTTGGAGGGGCAGTGCTACTCATGGGTTTGCTTCGTACTTTAGTTGATCCAGAAAATATGCTTGCCACTGCCAATGTAAGTAAATACCTTCAAAAGAAATTATAGTTGTTTTCTGTAGAGTATTTGGTGCTATGTTACATATGTAATTTTTTTTTTAATTATTCTTTAGAAAACAGAAAAGACAGAGTTCTTGGGTTTCTTCTACAAACATTGTATGCATGTTCTGACAGCCCCTTTATTGGCCAATACTACAGAGGACAAGCCTAGCAAAGGTAATGCCACTCTGGATGTTGAGCTCATCAAGGCTGTTGAATGTCAATGTTTAAAACAGGGTAACTGTCAAAGAACGTTTTCTGTCTTGTCTACCAAAGAGAATCCGAGACTATTGATATGTAGTTCAAAGTAAAATGTTGATTCATGATGCAGTCATTTGAATAATTTGTAAGTGTAAAATTCAGCAAAGAGATCTGATTTAAGAAGTGAAAAGCACTTGCTGAAGCTTTTGCTTCAACAAAAATTAAAATATTTGTATAATTTTTAGTAACTCATGGGGGCTGTTCAGTGACATAGACTTGTAAACATGCGTAAATGTTTTTTAAGGTCAGGGATTACTAGAAAGGATGCAAAATTGCACCTGAGAAGGTGTATATCACCATACTGTGCTGAATTTGAGGGTATTGGTTCTAAATCAGACTAAGAAAGAAGAGATCAGTGATGAAGTAACTGTTCTTGCTGGCTACTAGCAGCAGTACTGTTTGTTTATTAATAATATAACACATCCAAAATGGATGTAAAAGAAGGTACATAAATGATACCTAAACATTGTGTAAACTTTTGAATTTATTGTATAGATTTCCAAGGGATTAGTTCCATTTATCTGTTTTATCTCAACTGGCTTCCAGATAGATTGGAAGTGAGATTTTTACTGTTTAAAATACTTGTGTTCTTTAATGGTCAACAATCTGGCAATATTTTTAAGAAGGTAGCATTACCTTTTAAAAAAGACTAAATCTAATGTGTATTTAATTTATTATTTGTCTACTTAAGCAGGATTTGGGTTACTTTTTTGTATATACTAATATGATTATGTCTTAGAAGTATTAAAAGAGCCTGAGGTATTTCTTGCATAGTACTTTCGTTAAAAGGCATAATAGATCACGTTTTTGGTACAAACTTAGTCAAGGTACTGTATATAGGGCAATATTTTATGATACAGACATGTGGACATCATAATGATATTTGGTTAAATAAACCTGACCACTTATGTTAGTGTTAAGTTCTGTACTCTCTGAACCTTCAAACACTGATTGAAGACAGACAAAATGTAGTTGTTTCTATAGTTTAAGAGGGTTTCCTGCCATATCTATATAAATAGAAAATATTCAGTCCCTAACAGGCTTGTTCAATTTCTAATTTAAAGACTAAGCATACCCTCCAGCATGTTCTCTAAACTATCTGTGGGAATATACAAGAACTTGGAAATGTTTACCAGACTGCAGCTGGATATTTGAAGTTAGCTTCTGAAGGCAATATCCGAGATATGTTTAATTATTTTGGGTTTGTTTTTATTATAGATGATTTTCAGACAGCCCAACTCTTGGCATTAATACTGGAATTGCTAACTTTCTGCGTAGAACATCATACTTACCACATAAAGAACTACATCATTAACAAAGATATCCTGCGAAGGGTCCTTGTTCTCATGGCCTCAAAGCACGCTTTCTTAGCATTGTGTAAGTTTGAAAGATAAAGAATAAACTAGTATTTTGTGAATGTGAAGTGTTACATATCTTTGTTCTGCTGGAAGAAAACTGTTCACAGATCATGACAATTTGTGACAATACAGAAATTCTACTATTATGCTCTGTGTTTCTCATACCGATTTATAGCTATGTCAGCTAGTATTAGTAAATAATTCTGCGTTTATAGGTGTCTTTTTTTCTAAAAAGCAGAAGGATTTTTCTTAATCTCAATGTAGAGGCGAATTGAAAAGATGGTATCTCAATATTGAATATCCTAAGAGAACCGTTGTAAGTTTTGATTTTTTTTTTTTAGTCAAAATTATCAGAGATATTTAATTAGAGATACAGTTTTCTGACTGCATTAAACAACACAGAAGTGCAGTGTGCTGCTTTTTGAACTCTGATAGTTTCTTGACCATGCTTAGCACATTAATAGCAAGGCAGTGTGACTTAATTCTGGAGGCAAGCAAGAGATTTTTTCCATGATTCTGTTGTGCGCATAGGGTAAAAAGTTGACTGAGCAGTACTGTACAATAAGAATTATGTTTTAAATTTGTAACTGAATCACCTGAGTTTGGTTTTAGAACCCTTGAATAATCTCTTTTCATGTACACCTAGTTGCTAACAAAAATATTCTGCCTTTATAGTAAGACGATACTCTACTTTCAGTTTATGCATGGACATTCACATGCTTGTGTATGCTTTGGAGTTTTAGAAGGAGCTTTAAACTGGATGTAAATTAAGTCTTTGCTTTACTACGTGTGTGAACTAAATGTAATTTACCAGTTTTAAAATGAGATAGTTTGCATCCTAATCAAATAGGACTTAATTAAATGTGATCAAACTTATAGTTGAATAATAGGAATGATAAGCAAATTTCCCAGTTCTACTGAGAAAATATTTTACCTTTATCATAAGTCATTTAAAAAATCAAAAATACACCTTTATCTTAGTAATAATATAGTTAAACAGTAGTATATTATTTCTTCAGTGAACAGAGGTGGTTTCAGTTGTACAGTTACGATGGAGGATTTCTTTATGATAAAATAGATAAGTCGTCTTCAGGAGTATAGTCAAGACTGTTGAGAAGCAGTAAATAGCTGAACGTATTACCTGGTCCTAATAATGTAATGCTATATAAGAACTGAGATTGCAAATTGTCCTAACTAATGCTGAGTAATTTCTGGATTTTTTTTTCTTTTAAATTTAAAAATTCTTTTGACAACACTTCTGTTTCAGGTGCCCTTCGTTTCAAGAGGAAGATAATTGGACTAAAGGATGAATTCTATAACCGTTACATAATGAAAAGTTTTTTGTTTGAACCTGTGGTCAAAGCATTTCTAAATAATGGTTCCCGTTACAATCTGATGAACTCTGCCATAATAGAGATGTTTGAATTTATCAGAGTGGTGAGTGCTGTTATATGCTGAAGATAATTACTGTATTGTTAAATTTTGTAGTTCAGAAAGACTTTTCTTTTTGCCTGTACCCTAAGTTATACTATCATAGTGATGTGATCATATGATACTGTATTTTAATGAACTTCCTTTTGTATCAGTTACATATTCGTACGTGTTCTTTCTTATGTTCAAACGGTACCATGACTTGAAAATTAAATTCACTTCATACTCAGTGTACTAAAAGTACCCAGAGTTGCAAAGGCTGCCCTAATAAAGTTTCATTGTGCAGATTGGATGGGCCTTTTAGAACAGCAATGTCCTTTGAAACTACTGCTACAAAAACATCAAATTTAGTTGTGCTCTGTAGTGTCAATTCAATAGAATATAGAAACATAGGGAAGAGATACCAGTCTTTTTTGATGATATTAACAGAGTGCTACAAAGTCCCTTCCATGGGGAGTCTCTTAAAATATTCATGCTAATTTGGCTGTCTGCACAGTACTGTTTCCTCACTGTTGTCTGCATCCAGGTTCTGACAAGTTGCTGTACAGACTGCAAATGTGGTAAGTGGGGCCAAGCTAGGGTGCAGACAGTCGTGGGAGGAATAGGTGGGTGAGGAAAAAAGGAGGCTTTGTCACCTCTTGAAATCTTCTGTGCTGATGACCTCCTTCCTCCTTGAGTTGGGACTCAAGGTAATTGAAGATGGAGATGACTTGATCATTGTGGAAGAGTTGATTTAAAAATTGTTTTGAAGCTGTGAAAAAAGTTAATCCATATAGGTGGTCTTTCAGTACTCCATGGGATTGTGTGCTGATTCTGCAGTGCATGCTATGAGGAAATAAATCATCTTTTATTTTCTTATTCTCCTTTTCACATAGATACCCAGGTTGCATTTCCAGAATACTACTTGGTATCTGGAAATAATTTTTGTCTATTTTATTTCATTCAGGTTTATTCTTAAAAAGCTCAGATTAAAAAAAGTGTGCTTTTGTTATTACTGATGTATTACCATTCATAAGAAGTGACCTTTGAGCATATAACCAAAAAAGGAAATAACCAGCTTATTAAGATTTTTGTTGCTTTGCTTGTCCTCAGTAGATGGTAATTCAGGTGTTTATTCTGCAGTGTATTCCAGGGGCTGTGCAGTGCTAAGAAAGCCAAACAATGCACAGGAGCAATTTTCCTGCTGCAGCATGCAGACCTGTGCTAGTCTCAGCTGTCTAGAGTGGCTTTGGGCAGCCACAATGCTAAACTGAAATAGCAGAACAGTTGGGAGGTTTTTGTAAAGGACCTTCACCAGCACTATATGGCCACAAAGGAAAAATCTTGATGTTAGTTTCTGATTAAAAATATCTTCCTTGTTCTCATCCAAAACAAATGCGTTGAATAGTTATTCTTGCATATATAATTTATTTGCAGCAAGGAAAGAAACAATATGAATGCTAAGTCTGTATCTCGTAAACATATTCTTTAATTGACTGATTATAATGGATATCAGTTAATCTAGCAATATAAAAATATTTATAAGTTACAGTAGGAAAGACCTTTTAAAATTGGTTTTGGTATAATTTTCTATCAGGGTTTTAGGTTCCGTTCATGTGTTTTGAAGGAGATATTGCTAGAAAATTGCTGCTATTATGTCTGTTCCGCTAATTAAATACTTGAAGCTCTAGATTTTTAACTACACTTGTATGCATAATACTCATTTTTACATAAGCTAATTAATATGATGCTTTCTATGGAATGTTTAAAAATAATCTCTCATTTCAGTTACTTTTTATATTGTATTAAATAAATTCATTTGAATGAAAATAAGTCACTTTGTTCCTATAGGAAGATATAAAATCGTTAACGGCTCATGTAATTGAAAATTACTGGAAGGCACTGGAAGATGTAGATTATGTGCAGACATTCAAAGGACTGAAACTACGATTTGAGCAACAAAGGGAAAGACAAGATAATCCAAAACTTGACAGGTAAAATGCACTTAGTAAATCAGTGCTTTAATTCTGTTTTGGGAATATTGATGGGTGGTTGTGTGATAGTGGGAAATAAAAATAATTTTGATTCCTGCTTGCATCTCAGGCATTGTTGAATTTACTTGATTAAAAGTGTGATTTCCAGATGTGTTGCTTCAAACTCTTGATCAGCTTTCAGCTAACATGTTAGTTGCTGGACCCCCAGTAGTAATGCTAAGTTGTCATATCCTAAACTTATGTACACTGTTGTAATGAGGCTGGAAGCTCATTTGCTTAAAAAACAGATTCCCACTGTTTGATTTTTGAAAGATTGTTGAGTTGTGAATTACCATTCTGTGGGGTTTTCCTTCAAAATTTCACAACAGATTTCCTTTTATTTTAGTTAGCTGTGGGAGTAGATATTTAGATAAGCTCTACCAAAATGATTGAGAAATAGAATATACAAAGAAATTTTCAGGGGATGCTTTCTTGTCAGTATTAGATTTGCTGATGGAGTAAAAAACAATCTGATGTAACACTTGAATCACAGAGCAGAAGTTTACTTCCTTAGTGTATGCAGTTACCTAAGGTTAAAAGGATAGGGTGTATAAAAATAGGAAGTCTAGGACTTTTTACTCCATTTATTTTTGGCAAATGGTTTTACTTTTATGTGTAGTTTCATTCAAACAAAATGGACTACTTGTGTGAATAGATGAGTTACTCTTAAGAATTGTTAGCAAGATCTGTTCTCGTTCTGTTGTCTTGAATTAGTTTGAAAACACATTAAAAAATTAATCCAGATGATTCATACTGGGACATCTTGAAATCTCAGACTTTTAAGTTATTTTATTTCCTGCCACAAGATTTCTTTAACCAGTATTTAAATTTGAGACTTGTACAATTAAAATGAGAGTATAATCGTAGATTTGTTTTAAAATGTTGAAGCACTTTCAAGAGTATGTGTGGGATCTGCAGTTTTGAGTGCTAATGTTTTAAAGGTGAGATGTTATTATTTTGGCTTGTGTCAGCTAAGCTTATCACTTAAACAATTGTGAAATTCAAGCCTGCAACTGTTACATTAATGCCTGTGTTGGAAAGAACACCCAGCCACTTCCTTCAGTAATTTCCATTCAGTATAGGAAGTAAAACCTTAGTTTTTTCTTGGCTTAAGTTGAGCTAAGTGATTGTGTATAGTTGTGCCGCATGAGTTTATCCAACAGAAAATTACAGCTTCAAGAGAGAGGTTTGTAGCTCAACCAGCCCAGTTTTTACCTTCTTCCTGCATCTTACATAGTGGCTGCACAAGCCCTGTCACAGCCCATGTAATTTCTTAAGTGAAAACCCAGAAAAAATAAAATGCAAAAATATCAAGACTCTGTTTACACATTTTGACTAAGAATGGTTCAGTAAGGAAGGAGGCCAATAATTTTGTTAACATTGGCCACAAAACTGTTCAGAAGAGTGCCACTTAAGTAATAGTTTTGCACGATTAACAGAACTTGAATTTAAATGCAATGTAAAATGATGCAGTATGTATAGATCCAGATGATGGTGCTGGCAAGCAAATTATTCAGAAATAGATTCATTTTTAAAAGTACATTTAGCGTTCTTATTAAATACCTTGTAATTTCCCTTCTGGCTTTTTCCTGCAGTCAGTAATGCAAGACCTTTTCGCTAAATAGAATAAGCTCAGATTGTATTATTAACATTTGGTTCCAGTAACAGAGGCTTTATGAAAAACGTCAAATTTCAGACTTACGTTGTGGCTGGTAAATTTTGAACAAGTGCTGCAGAAAGTTTGTCAAGGGTTTCACACTTCTATTGGAAATTGACTGTTAGAATCAACATCTAGCAATGAAAAGAGTGTTTTCAATGTCTGTTCCACTTCACCTCCCCCTGTTCTTCAGGGTGCACATCACTGTGCCTCTCCTCCAAGGCCATAATACTGCTTCTGTGAGAAAAAAAGAAAAGGAAGGTGGAGCTGAGATAGACCAACACTAATAATAGATCAAATGGGGAGGGAGAAGTAGCAGTTTGTATCCCAGGCTCTAAAGAATGGAAAATACTGATAGTGACCAAAAATTGTAACAGGTGGATGTGGCAGAAAGAGATAGCTGTATTTTTAATGTATCTATTTTAAACTGGAGTCGTATTTAAGTTAGATTTTTGGGGTTGGTTTTTTTTTAACACGTTGGATCCCAAACACTGATGAGTTAAAAAGTATTTTCAGAAAAAAGGGTAAAGTTTCTAAGCTCTTTGCTTTACAACTTTTTATTTATCAGTGCAGACTGTTAAACCAAGCCTGAATGCAACACTTCAGTGATGTTTATTAAAATTACTTTTAATAGTGCTGTTTGTAAGCTACAGAATTTTGGACAGATAGAGTAGTCTGAATGTGCTATTAGCAGAGTTGTACTTTATTTGATTCTTTATAAATATAGGTTTTTAATGATATTTGCATTGAAAACGTAAAGATTCACATTACATAATGATTTGCTGGTCTTTTTATTGCTTTACAATATTTGTATCTGTAAGCTGTCACTGTAAATGTCAGGTAGATGTTTTATTATTAATATGAGTTGGGTTTTGAATCAAAAGTTTTAAAACTTACTGTTCTGCAGCATGCGCTCCATTTTGAGAAACCATAGATACAGAAGGGATGCAAGAACCCTGGAGGATGAGGAGGAAATGTGGTTTAATACTGATGAAGATGATATGGAAGATGGAGAGGCAGTGGTGCCCCCTTCTGACAAAACTAAAAATGATGAAGATATTATGGACCCTATCAGTAAATTCATGGAAAGGAAAAAATGTAAGTAATGAGAAGAAGAATGCCATATGGCTTATGCAGAAGCCATAACTTGTATTCTTTACTGCAGTGAAGGAGTTGCATGTATTTACTCTGAGGTTCTTAGGTTTTGAAATTGTGACACCAAGTTGGTGGACAGCCCCTTCAAAACAAGTTTTGTAGTCTTTAAAAGTGGAATGATACAAAATATTGTTGTTGATTTCTTAAAGCATTTGAATGACAATCTTAGCTGATAGTCAAGTTTTCCTGTCTTTTATTCAGGTTTATAATTCAAAATTTTTGATGTAAGTGTTCAGCTGTTACCATTGGTAGAATAAAAATATTCATTCCTGGCCAATGACAACAGCTGGTAGGTGATATAGTAGTATCAAAAGAAAAAAAAAAAAGTCCATGATTACTCACTTTACGTAAAGTATATAAAGTATTAAGTCTTTTCCCACACAGTAAAGTGATTGGCAATTAAATGTTCCGTTCAGTAATACTGCTTCACTTTTGCACTTTTTTTGTGTTTATTTTTTTTCTCTCCAGTAAAAGAGAGTGAAGAAAAGGAAGTTCTTCTGAAAACTAACCTTTCAGGTCGTCAGAGCCCAAGTTTCAAGCTTTCCTTTTCTAGTGGTACAAAATCTAACCTTACCAGCCAGTCATCTGCAAGTAATCTGCCTGGATCCCCAGGGTCTCCCGGATCCCCAGGGTCCCCTGGGTCTCCGGGATCAGTTTCTAAAAGCACATCTCAGATGGCAGCTATTACAACTAAGGTAATTTTGAATGGACATAAGTGGACTTCATTGTTACAGACTAGGAATTTGCTTTAGCATCTCTCTCAAGTTTGTGTGAATTCTGATGTGTTAAGCAGTAATGGACTGTGTGGTTTGTGTGTACCTTTTGTCTGGCCTTCAGCATTTTTGAGGAGATCTGACACGTATATAAAAAGAAGTAGTAAAAGCTCTTTTAATGCCCAAACTCTTGAAGTGTGAAGCATACAACTAGATGCTGTTTGCAGTGACCTTTATTGTGAAATGCAGACAACACTTTACTTTTGTTAAATTGCACGGGGATATTTGGCAGGTATAAAATATAGAAGTACTTCAGAAACATTGCCAAATTTTGCCAGACTCCACGATGTCCCACCACCCCCATTCAGAATTTCTACTGTTACTGTTTTTAATATTGTTTGGAATGATATAGCTGACACATGTGGAAGAAATAAATTGTATCATGCAGGGGTAGTTGCTGTAAGCCAAAATGTAAACGATTTCTAATATCTAGCATGACTTTTTTACCTTTTGAAATAACATATAGTTTTGGATTGGAACATAATGAAGCAGAAAAAGAAAGCCCGTTTAAAAGAGTCAGTATAACTTGCAGTGAATATCCAAAAACAGCATTTTTAAGTACATTTTAGGACCCTGTTGGATTTTATCAGATTTTTGGCTAAAACTCTGTTTAAACCAAGTCAGGGAAATAGAGTGACTGGTGTTTTCTCAGCACTGGCAGACAGATAAGGTAGTGTTGGTACAGTGTAGTTCGGATAATGAGAATTTACTTTCATAACAAGTGTTTCCATTTCTGAAAGGTCAGGTATGTATCTCAATTCTCAGGTAGCCTCAGAATAACTCTGATTCATCCTTGTTTTTTAATGCCACCATACTACTGCTTGTTCACCTAACTTCTAGTAAAGGCAAGTGGGGTTTTAGGTTTTTTCTTTCTTACAGTGGAATGTGGCTTAAGAGTTTGGGTTTGGATTACCTTCTCCTGAAAACACCTGAATGAGAAGAGTTTGGCTGATGGAAGAATGAAGTGACACTTCCTCTAAATCCTTCTGTGGAGGAAGGGGAAGCAGATTTATTTCATTTATGAAAAAAGTGCAGTAGTGAGTCAAGCACTTTTAAAAAGGGATAGAATTGGCTTTGAATTTAGTTCAGTCTATTCTGTATTTCTGCTGGAGGCTTGTTCTCTCCCAGACAGTATAATTCCTTGAATCTGAAATGGAGTCTTTACATATGGAGCATATTGCATACAGTATTGACTCCAAAATTTCAAGTCGTGGTGGCAAAAGAAAAATGTTCAGGCCACGCTGAATATGCAGTGCACTGAAAAACCATTCATGGATTCAGGCATAAGCTACCTTCTTTCAGTAAAATGTACACTGTTTATGAATGTGCCACAGTCGCAAACTAGAAACTGTTGAAATCGTGTTTTTCATTAATTATCTGATCCTGTTTTCTGTATAGCATACTCAGTGTTATGTTGTATGTGACTGTACAGAATGTGTGTAATTGTATTTTGGTATACAGTTAGCTGAAATTTTCTGGTTTGGATCTCTACCATTAGACACCTGAATAAGTAATACGACCTTTGAGTAGAGTGCCAGTAACTGCCATTGTAGTTAAGCTTCAGAAATTGCAACGTACTGTAGTTAGAGGAAGTTTTAGAAGTTCATGCCGCTTCTTCATGGGTCCAAAGCTGCCTAATCTTAAAATTTGTGGTTATTTGCAATACAAGGGAGTTTTTAATATTAGTAGATATGCTTTCATTTTCAGCTGCCAAGTTGTTTAAGTGTTGTAACCTGTACACCTCATTCAATTATATTATACAAAAAATACTTTAAGTTCCTACACACTTAAACTAGCTTTTGTGAAGACAGACTGTGTTCTGAAAGTATTGTAATTCAAAAATTCAAATTGAAGGGTGTTCTGAAGGTGCTTCCAGATTGCCTGTTGCTGCAGTCAGCTATGCTCAGTAAAAAAAAAAAATTACATCTTTACAGATAGAGCTGCAGTGACACTTAGCAAAACTAAGTAGATTTTTTGTTTTTCTTAAATTTCAACTGGAAATATTTCTATCCAGTTGGATAGGTAAAACCCCATTTTGGATTTATTCATTTAAACATTTTTCAGACAATGTCATTTTCATTCATACTGAAGGATTTATTCTTATTCTGCTTCATTTTATTCAAAACTGCATGAATCAGTATGCTTATGGCAAAATTCTGTGCAAACATAATTTTCCAGTACAAATGCGAAGTATCAATGTGCAAACATTTTCTTAGTTATAGTAATTGCGTCTGTCTTTGTAGGGAGGCCTTGTTGGGCTTGTAGATTATCCTGATGATGATGAAGAGGATGATGAAGATGAAGATAAAGAGGAAACTTTACCTTTGTCAAAGAAAGCAAAGCTTGAGTCATCATAATGGCAACTGCTGAAGAACATTACCAGTTGGGGGAAGGATATTTTTTCCAAAAACAAAACAAACCCACAGCAAAGCAGCAATCTTTTGTGAATTACTGTGTCTGACACAGATCAAACTATACAAACGGATTTCTGCCAATCAAGTGCCAATTCAAAAGAGCAGAAGAAGGGGAAATATTTCATTTAGGGGAAAGACTTATGCCTTTGAGCTCTCCAGCTTGGACCACACATTGCCCTTTTCTCAGGGAAGGAAATGGAAAACAAAACAAACAAACAAAAAAAAGCCAACAGGGCAGGAGTTTTGTTAGTGGAACTCTGGATTGGCTGGTCAGTTGCTACAATCAGAATATGCTTTCTTGGACCATGTATGAGACTTCTGAAGAAAAGGTGGTTTTTGCCATCATTCTTCACTAGTTAAGAATGCCAGCAGTTTCTTTGTATAAAAGAGACCTGCCTTTGAAATCGTACATTCTGAACATTTTAGTCAAGCTACAACAGGTTTTAAAAACCTCTATGGGGGAGGGCCGAATATAAAGTTTCCTCTTTTTTTTTTTAATCTGTTCCCTTTGCCCTTTAAACTGCAGAATTTTTTTTTGGAGGTGGGGGATTTGTTTGTCCCTTCTTGATTAAAGATTGAGTGGAATTCTAGATGTGGTCACTTTTGTGTCATAATTTTTTTTTTTTCCCCCCCTGAGTGTATGCTTAGTTGTTGAGTATATATTTGGGACCATTAAAATTTTTTGATGTAATATAATCTCACTGTTGTGCTGGTACCTGTTTCACCCTGTGTAATTTTGTTCTGCATCACAGTTCTTAATATGTTTAGGATTTTATGGAAGATGGTATAGTTTTTATGGGAAAAAAAAAAATCTTACCACAATGTGCATAAAAGCAATACTATTTTGTGACTAAATATTTTATATTAAATTTTCCATCAGCAACTGTCTTGAGAAAAAATTCAGGGAAATAGGATGGAATCAGAAAATTGAAACCTATAAATATGAAATTAGTATTCCAAAGAGACTTTGAAATATCATAACTGAGAACAATGGTGGTAGACTAACTCATCAAAATGCAAGATGAATGATTTAGGAATACCAATATATTGACTCATTTGACTTACAAAAATAAAAAAGAAATTATTAAAGCTGAAGGAAAATGGCATTAGTGGTATTTTTTTAAAACCTCTGATTCCCTTTGGAATACCAGTTTTAGTGAATTAAAGATGGTTGTAGAATAAACTCTTTACAAGGATACCATCTTTTGAAATTTATTCTAATACTCAATTGAAAAACAGCAATTAAACTGTGAGTCTAACTCAATGACTACATTCTTTCCCCTTTTTCCAAAAATCTAAATAGTATTAGTTATTCATTTGAAACTAAATTGTTATATCCTGCGTTCTTACTGCTTTTACAGAAGATGGCTTTGACTGCACAGCAGTGCTTTCTGTGAAGGGGAGTTTACTGAGTTCCTTTGCAAACAAGACACCCCTTCTTACGTATATTTTCAAGAGTTGATTTCCTTTCAGACTTTCAAAGCACCAATGTTGCAACAATCATGATGTTACACGTTAGTGTATCACATACAAATAGAAACAAGAGAAAGGAAAATCTGAGGTTGGATCATACACGATCACATCCAAGTGTAGATTAGTACTTTGTTTTGAAAATTGTGGGTTGCATGGTAGATTCTATGCTAACTACAAGTGTCAAAGCTTTAGTGCTTGGACTTTATTAATACATATTAGTAATTGCAGATTTAAATGAGAGTATGTATTAGGAAAATCTCTTTTCCTCAAAAAGTTAATTTGAAATCACTTTCCAAGGTTCAGTTTGTACGATGGGTTTGAAATGTCTGTGACAGAGCTGTTCTCAGCAATAAATTTTACAGAGAGCGCAAGAGTTGAGCACTTGGTCACTACAAGACTGGATACAATCTGCTGCTGCAGTATGAGAGTCCCCATGCTGCCTCAACGACCTGTCTTGAAAACTGATTTTTGCAACTGTGGTGTCAGAGTAGACATCGTGACAAGGAAGTCTGTAATTTTGCAGGGTTTCTTAGCCTGAATTTAAATCGTACCCAATCTGTCAGACCTTCCTTAAGTGTAAAGCTCTCAAAATTTATCCATGTAGTCATCTTTATGTCCTCCAGGCTGTATCTCAGGAAGTCATTCTTCTGAGTTGGTTGAAGGAACATTTTTTGTTGATTTTTTGTGTGTGTGTGTGTGTGTTCTTTCAGCTATTGAGTGCTTGATCTTGTGATGTTTGATGCTGCAGTCTTCTAAACTTTTGAGATGCTTTAATAATTCTTGTAGGAATCTTGGATTTTAGACTTTCAGTACTTGAAGCATTACATTTAAAAGAAGAAATACTATCCTTAAGTTACTGGGTTTGGTCAAAAGAATAATGGAGGTAGGAATATTTTTTAACTTTTTACATTTTTATGAATCTCTAAAGGACTGGTAAAATATTAGGCTGCACACCTTTTAATGCTGTCTAACACGTAGTTAGGTGGTTAGTTGTCTTCCCAGAGATCTCATGCTTGTGGCCTGACAGGACATGTCTACATTTAGATGATATATTCATGGAAGTTGGGAGTAGTCAGGAAGTAGGTGAGTTGGGGACAGTGGTGTGTATGCTCTTGCACAGTGACTTTCACTTTTGTATTCATGGAAATCTTGAAATATATTTCAGGAAAAAAGGAAATAGTGGGATTGTGAGAAGTGATGGATATTAAAAAAAAAAAAAGTGGGCATGAGTTAAGAGATGGAAAAACGTGAATCATCAGTACAGGCCCTTATATTCCTTCAGTGATTGAAAGACTTGATGCTGGTTACTCTGATGTACACTTCCCAGCTTTGAGCCTGGGTTCGCTGGGGATACCAGACAAAAGTATATAAACTACCTGGTCCCCCAAGGAAGCACACGCTTACATGAATTGAAAGTAATTCCAGGTAACCTGGAATATTTCCAGATTTTCTTCCACTGTACACAGAGGGCGGCTGTTTTCAGGTGACAGTGCACATCACTGAAAAACAGATCTCCTATTTCATGAGGGCAGAAGGATCTGAAAGCTGGTGTGTCTAACAATAAGTTGCCTCTAAAATGTACCTGCCTGTAATATGCCTACTTGGTAAACAAGATCAGGCTGTTCATCCATCTCTCATCGCCCACCCAGATGTTCTTATGGAATCAAGTCTCAAGTAGACCCAATCCTTTTAACATACCAAGGATGAAACTGTTCAGATCAGTCTTGGCTGTGTTTTTACATCTCTGCAAATTTCAGAAGCTGTTTAATTAGATAAGTGAGAAAAGTCTGTTCTCATATGCTGCTGTGGCTCCATTAGGGAATTAACTGCCTTTCAACCCAGCACAAGTTACATTGGTTGCCTTGCTAAATTATGTTTCCTAGCATCTGTAGAGCTGGCACGAAGTTCAGCCTTACCTTTGTCAACCATTTTACAGCTGCAGAGTCCTCCTGGAGCAATGCTGTCTGTGCTAGTACTGCAGTTCCCCTTCCTGGAGGATATCAAGACCCATTCCAGGTAAGGTGTGAAAGTAGGAGAGCAGGTGGGTTACTGCTTAGGCTCACCCACAGCGTAAGTGTAAAACCAGGCAAGCATTCAAAGAAGAGAAGTTATCAATAACTGAAATTTTTCAAGGTAAGTTGTCCGTGTTCATGTTCTCTACCTGCTCCTACTGCTTTCTCTTTTTGGAGTCCAGAAGAAGTGAAGGTATATACAGCTTACGGTTCAGTCCAGAAAGGAGGCAGGACATGTGGGCATGCTGCAGATACAGCAAAACCTTCTCTGGAAGGGTTTGTAATGCCTGCCTTCAAGCATAGCCACAATTTAAAGTATGTTACTAATGCAAGGGAGGCATAACTTCCTATATTTTCACAGGTGGCTGGCTATCTAGCAAGCTTCTATCTCGATTTAATATTGCTCTAGTTGCAATCACATTCATTGGAGCATGTAAATCTTGTGGGGTTTTCATATAAATTGAAATTAATAAAACTATTCTAAGCTGGAATTGAAACCCTGTGGACTGCTGGAAAAAAGGCAATCTAAAGAAAGGAGGTGGGAGATGTAGTCTTCTGCATGCCAGTTGAATTTATGAACAATGCAAAAATAATACATAAGCCAGTGGAAAATATTTTTTTAAAAAAGCAGGTAGAATGCTACTGGCAAATAATTGAAATAGCTACTGATTTACAGTGATTTCAGACCTATGCCAGTAGCCTCGCTGTGCACTGTTGCACCTCTCGGAGATGTAAGGTATCTGTCTGTCTCAGAAGTTCTCTGAAATGGCTCCATGTGAACAACCGTTTGTGGTTTAGGTTGAGACCTGGAAATTATTCGGTATAGGGTGGAATTATGCTCACAAAATGTGCATCTGTAATACAGACTGGGGATGATTTGGGCTGAATAGCGTTGATTTTGATACTCCACTTGTAAGCAACTTTAAATTGTGTGCATAAAGATACTGTATGTGGGCTGCCCACCTAAAAGGTTTCAGAAGCATTCAGTAGTCACACGTGTGTCACTGTTTGTTAGCATTGCTTCTGGAAGTACATGCATACCGGAGCCCTTACATTATGCTCATGAGTTTTCAGATGAGGCTAGTCTTTTCTCTTGTGTTTCAGATGTACACTTTAGTGACTGAAATCTTGGAAATTTGATTTTAAAGTGTGCTTACCTCAGTAAGGCTTATTTTAAACCTGCTGATGTTGAGTGGCCTTTTGTGGTGTTCAGGTGGGAGGTTGATGCTGTTACGTTGGAGAGTTCAGTACAGTCTTCCATCTTCCTGGTGAGGCCAGAGACAGTACAATTGTACCTTCCCTCTGTCACTGAATTGGTGTTGAGTGGTGAAGGATCCCCGAAGGAAGCTATGATCGGGGATGTGCAATTTGTTAATCTCCCCAGTCGGCAGGATTTGATTAATGTTGTGACTAGGGATGTCGGGTTAATTGGAAGCAGCTCCTGATGAACTGATTTACAGAAGCCTGCTAACAACAAGTCTATACTAACAACAATGAACATTTGGGAGAAACTTCTTAAAAAAAGTTGTTTTTTGCTATTTGCTATCTGCTTCTACTTTTACACGTCTGACAATGTTGCTAAGTTAGATCCATCTTGAGAAAAAGCTTGTTGCTTTCCCATGGCTCCCCCCACCTCCATGATTCCCCCAAACAGAAGTAGCTTTCTCTGCTGCCATCAGTCGGGATTTTGTAGATCAGCCAGAAGAACTGGAAGCTGCAATTCTTAATGAAGAAATAACTGCTGATTAAAACCAACAACAGAGCACAGCTCTTAGCATATTTAAGTTTAGCCTCAAAATGGAAATAAATCTTCTACTTCTTCAGGGTCTAAATTACCTGCGATAAGAAAAAAGGAAGATGTAAATGTAAATGTTTGTTTTTCATGGGTAGGAGAACTAAGTACCAAAGCTAATAATAGAGTAATACAGGTGTTTCTCTGTCTTCAGAAGCTTTCATATGTGCATGCTCTTTTATAAAGCACCTTCCAAATTTTCTTAGTATTTATATAGCTTGCCATATCTTTATCTGAATATATAGGCACTATTTCATCTTTAGAGCATGTGTTCCTTTGGAACCAAGTATGGAGATGCATGTATTTTGTTAGACCAGTTGTGTTGTGGAATTTATTTTCTGATAGAGTTGTCCATTAGGGCCATGTAGATGTTCTGCACTGCAGAGTGCGAATGACCACCGTCCTCACTGTTCACTGTTACGAACAGGACAACAGGTGGAACCCCTCGAGTACCCAACTAGCTGACCTTCAGACTTTCCTCTTGCTCAGTTTGGTGAATAAGATGCGCTCTCTGCATTTGGACATTCAAAAGACCTTCTCCCTGTAGAGTGAGGTGCCTGACACCAGTGACCTAAGCCAGACTCAAGCTTCTAGGATCTGAACTCCACACATTTAGTATGTTTAATTTTCCTGATTGAATGGTATCTAATTCATGTTAATTTTGTAGTAAGGAAGAGCTACATTTGCATGACATGTTTGCATGCAAATCTAGACAACTCTTCAGCTGAGAGATATGTGACTGTGGCTACATCATATGGGATGTGATATCTGAAGGAAATGGCTGTTGTAGTTGTGTAGTTTGTTTTGGAGCTGTGAGCCGTCTTTTGCAGCCTATTGCTAATGTAAGGATGCTTGATTGTGACCCTAGGGAAAAATAAATTCCTGCCTCACAACCTGGCAACACTATGTGCCTGATGAAACGATTTACAAGGAACACACTTAAGCCCCTCATCCCTGAGCACAACTTGGGTCAGGTTCTACCCGAGTCACTGCCCAAGTATCCTTTTTTTTGACACCTAATACCTGTATTGCTCTTTTACCTTTTGAGACAGACTCAAAGAGGTCAAGATGGGAGGGAGACCACTTGCAGGGCACTAGTGTAAGGGAGAAGCAAGGTGCCAGTCTTTGGTTATCCAGCTGCAAGAGGTGAGTCATTTTGATACCTTCAGCCATATCTTCTGGTATCCAAGAACAGGACGGACCTTTTCCCAATGCCGCTATCAAAGGTAGGAATAACAAAGCATCATGTTTTGCATGCTAGACCTGAGAACAGCAGGCTAGTTACAGCATCTCCATCAAAAATCAAATCACCTTTGTATCATCAGGCAATTATGCTAGCCCCTATGCCATGTGCTGACAATTTTGTAATAGACTGCAAGATCTCTTGGTTCTTATCATAAACATCAGAACAAT
Organism: Gavia stellata; assembly: GCF_030936135.1. Classification (NCBI taxonomy): domain Eukaryota; kingdom Metazoa; phylum Chordata; class Aves; order Gaviiformes; family Gaviidae; genus Gavia; species Gavia stellata. The sequence continues at coordinate 19,349,507 of NC_082600.1, forward strand.
GGCAGAAATTCTACAGAGGCTTGTTTATGTGTGTTTATTTTTATCATATCATACCTAACAAGATTACTACAATTACTCCTCAGTGGATTCTTACAAATCTCATTCATCTTGCAACCTACCTTCACAGTGAAGCAATATTACTCAAACTCAGGATTGCTGTTAATACATAATTTTAAGGAAAAATAAATACATGCCTAAATATATGGATCCTCTTAATGGGATCAGTTATTTCAGGAATGAAGGCTATCTACTTAAAGTACTGCAAGTGTAGTGACAAATTTCCATAGACTGTGGAAAATTAACTCCTTTTTCTTTATGGAAAGGATCAGCAGGCTGCTGGTGATGAATAAAAGCTAGCCAAAGAAAGCCAGGTGGTTGCCAGAGTGCCCTTGGAAGCCTCTTGTAGAGCTCTGAAAACAGCCAGCTACAGATGGCTGTGATGGCTATTAAAATCCAGAATCCCAAAAGACACCCAAGACAGGAGATGCCACATTCAGCATATCATAACTGAGGGCATGAAACTGCTCACCAGAACAGCAAAGCATCTCACTCCACAAGACCTGAATTTGTACTTCACTGACATCTTTGGGGAGTCCTTACAGTTACCTGCTCCAGATGTAAAAGGAAGCTTCAGCTTGCCTGTCCTTCTCCAGAGCCATACCTAGCGATTAGAGGAACTTTGCAAGCTAGGTGTGTGATGTCGATAGCTAAACTATTCACCTCACCACCTCATCTATTTCTAGCCATTATCCAGACATTTGCAAGGTAGTCTACCACATCACAACACAGCCCACCTCTTAACTGGTTGGTTGATAAACCTTTCCCACTGAGCATCAAGGCTTCCTCTACTGCAGTAATAAAACACTATGGCTGTTTTAGGGTGCTGCTGATATCAAAATGTGTCTGACAGCTTGCAGTATTCTACAGGCCTTTGTAAAATATTAGCAAAGTATGGCTAGATGGTTGATGTAGATCAGGTACAACTGTGTACAGTGTAGTGAATACAATCACTACAACGTGTCTGATCTTCTCTCTGTGCTTTTTGGACACTCCACCTACTGCTACATCAAATAGTGAGAGACCAGAGTTATGCTGATTTATAATCTGCCTACAGATCTTGTATTCAGAATATGAAGACAGGCAAGGGGCATGTATAGCCAAGGAAGAGAATGGCTTTGGAACAGTAATCTCACCAAAGTCGAGTCCTTGCATGCTCTGCAGTGCATTTACAGTCACTACCGCATCTGTGAAACACATGTTATAATGCAAATAACAATTCTTTCAAGCATCTGTAATTGAAAAATAATCTCAATTCTGAAAGACTGAGCCAATTTAAAGTCAGTTTCTGTTCACATTGACCTTCTCTAAATAAGACTAAACTTTTGCATAATTCAACTAGAATCAAAGCCACCTTCTGTGTTTCAGCACATTGTCACTGCACATGATACATAAACCACTGATCACCAATTTTTACCATATTCATATAAAACAGCTATCTATAACCCCTTCTTTAGGGTTATCACTAGACAACCTTAGTTTAGTGCCTTCTGTCACAACACCTCAAAACTGGAGTCTTTAATTTCATTAGTTCCTCAAATTCTTAAAATTCTTCCCACGTCTGTCTGACTCGCACGCAGAAGTGAATTTGGAGTGCTGTTTGAGCAGGTAGCACGGACACAAATTGCCCCATTCCCCACACTGTTCACTGTTCCAAGAAACAGCTCTCCTCTTGGTGGGTATCTGTGGTAGTGGTCCCAGCCCTACTATCGTCTACCTCCCTGCCAAGGCTTTGTTAACTTCTCCTTGGAGTGTTTCCTTTGGACGTGAATTTACACTTTTCTTCAGTTCTAGCCAGCCTAAGTACTTTCTAAAGCCACTTATAAAATCTTTGGTTGTGCTTGCCTGTTATTTTTACCTACCCCACAACGTTATCAATACAGATACTGATATACCCTTGTATAACTAAAATGCCGAAACAGCAGTCTGAAGAATGAAAAATTGCCTAAAGCATTGGATCTTCAAAATCATGTTCTGTTTTTATAAGGACATTTGCTGGTGATGATTGATAGGAGTTGATGCTGATGGTTTGAAAATAATTAAATATTTAATGTAATCAAAAGATGTTCCATTTGATATATTTTAGTTCTTTCTATACTTCCCTTTATCCATTTAGAGTGGCCAGTAACAGTCCCTAGTGTGCTCCTATTGGTTCTTCTACTTATCTCATCATTCCCAGTTAACGCTGCTGGCGTAGTTCCTCTTTTAACTCCTGCCAAAGAGAGAGAAACTGAGGAACATACATGGCAGTCATCTGCCTTGGTTATGTTCTGTGCTTTGATGAGGACCCAAGCTTTTGGATAACATCCCCAAGCCTTTACAGAATTGTTTTGGTCCTTGCCTCTTCAGTAATCACCCTCTCAACAGACCAGGCCCTATCATGCCTTTAAAAACTACAAGACATCTTCCACTCTCTGCTGCTGCTTCAAATGACATCTTTTCCAATTCGCTGGAGATGTAGTTCCCACACTCCTGTATCTGAGCTCACCACTTCAGATCACCACAACCAGCCTTTGTTTCTAGCACCTCTTTAGCTTATGAGTCGAACTTAATTTAAGTCGTTCTGTTTTCTTTCAGGCTCATGAGCACTCCTCCGCTGCTGTGGCACTCGTTGCTTCTCTGAAGGGTTCAAGTCAAGGAGGTTATTCCATCGTTCCTGTGTTTGCCTGGGATGAGAGTACTCTGCCCTCAGTTTCAAGATAATGCAAAGAGCTATAAACTACTGCTGTTCCTTCATCTTCTCCCCATATCTTTTGATCAGTATTAACTTTATTGTTTGCCTCCTGTATTTGACTCTCTATTTATACTCTATGGACTCAGACATTTATGAGATATCCCGCCCAAACTCTCTCTCCTTGTATTTTAGGTCCTGTATTACGTTAATCTTGTCAGGAGCCTATGCAGCTGGCTTAAATTTTAGCACTGAATGAACATCCCACCCTGTATCAAAGGTTAATGCTGGGTTTTCTGGGAGTTTCTCTCTGCATGTTTTCTTTCAGATAACAGCCACAGAGACTCTGTAAATCACCAGCGCCCACCCTGCATTCAGATTGATCTAAGGCACATAAGCAAGTAATTCTGGGGTTTTGTTTGTGTTTTGGTAGCACATACAGTTTTGTTTCTTTTTATTTTCATTTAAATTTCTCTAACACAGTTTCTTTACCACCTTTGTCGAAACAAAATGAACAATATTGAAAAAAGCATTTCAGAATTGGATATTGCAAGGAGCAAAGCCATCTTCTGACCGCTTTCTGTTTTTCCTGGCACCCGTTCTTTACAGCTCTGGAGTCTATTTAAAGTAAACTTGTTTCATAGCTGAGAAGTTGGTTGATGAACAGTAGAGTCATACCTACAAGAAAGGAGCTTAACGACAGTCCCAAGCGAGGGAGGAGAAAAAGCCCTTTCCTGATTACCATGAGTTTAACTCTTGTATTGTAACCTCGTGAATTCTGTTATTCCCGTCAACTTACGCTTCAGACAGCAGATGAATGGTGGAGCTTTGTTGATGGTTGTAATCGTTGCTAGGGGACAGTCTGAGGGAGGTGAATCATGCCATTTACAGTCAGCCTAAAGGAACATTTGGAAATGCTTGAGCTTAGAAATTTCCTTCTGTGGTCTGTGTTGCTGAGAGTCGAGTGCTTTGTGGCTGTGAAGAGTGCTTTAGAAATACACGATGATAACGGAGGCATTAAACATCCTGGTGTCTTTAGTTGCTTGTACCTTTGTATGTGTTTTAAATCATTCTGGTGCTTCTTCTTTGATAACGGTGTTTTTAGTTAAAAGCTGACCATGTGCAAATGGTATGAGAAGAAAGTTGTTGCAAATCACATCAAAATTAAATACTACAAATGTTCATCATTTATTTACTGTAAGAAGCATAATTTCCAAACGCAATTGCATGTACGTGTCTGAATCTGAACTTTCTTGGATATATTCACAGGCATTTATTTTATTTATTTTGTCTGCTGTGGGAAGGCGGCAGCTTCAGGTACCACCAGAAATGAGAACTTGACCTGTAGTAGGTAGATGAGGTTTTACAAGCTATGTCTCTGGTGAAACACAAGGTGGGTAAATAAAAGTGCTCATACTATAAATGCTAAGTCACAGTTTGGGGGGAACATAGAGGAAGTGGTGCACACCTAGCTGGGGCTGAGAGGTATGACACAGAACTACCGAGGAGAAAAAACCCACCATCAGCAGTTTGGGGGTCTAACAGCCAGGGTCTGGTTTTTGCCCGAGTCCTGCACTGCCTACCCAAGACTGAACGTCGCAGGACTCCGGGGCAAGACTGGTCTTGTTCCTCTTCAGCAGGCTTTTACGAACACACAGTGCTTTTGTGTGGGCAGCTGGAAGTCTGCGGCTCAGGAGAGCCGTTGGACTCGGGCAGCTGAGAAGACTCACGGCTCAGCGTTTCTCAGCGTGTCTCCCACCGCCCTTCAGCTCTTCGGCTGAGGCTGTAGACCCTCGCAGCACTTCGGTTCCCCCTCGTCACGCGTGTTGAAGGCGTTTAACAGTATTTTACATGCTACATCAGCCGTACCGCTTTTCAAAAGAAGAAAACCGCTATTTCCTACTGTTGTTTTGCTTTCGGCACCAGAGGTCAGAACGCAGCCGGCGCCCCCCGCTCCCGCCCTCGGCCTCCGCTCCGACGCCCCGGGACGCGCCGCCTGCGCCACCGGCCGCGACCGGCAGAGGGCGCCCGGCCCCCGCGGCCAAGGCTGCGGCGGCCCCGTCCCCCTCCCGTCCCGCTGCTGCGGCTGTGCTACTGCGGAGGCCACGTATTTTCCGTAACACACGCAGTACCTTGAATAACGAGTGAGCGTCTGGCACCTAACAGCATCCCCAGGAAGACTTCCTGGGTAACTTTGGTTTTCATTACTGTGCTCCGTGATGCGCCCTCCCTTTCAGTCATCTGGCTGCTGGCAGCGCCTAAATTGAACCATGCAACCCGTGCTTCACTTCAGGAGTTTGGAGAGGCGTACTCCGACAAACGAGTCCCATCCAAGTTGTGAAAAGTAGGAAAGTGTTCTCGCATTTGTGTTCTGTCTTCTCTGAAGGGGACTATATGTTTTTCAAATATTAAGTTCTTTTTCTTCCAACTCTATTGATTAACGCACCTGACCCCTGTTGTAATACTGCAGTCACAGCTTTAAAATTTTATTTGATGAAATCTGTTCACAAAACAGGAGATCATAAGGCTGCAAGAAGTATAGCAGTCCATCTCTCTTAAGTGTTGAGAAATTATTAACCATTCTTCTTTTTCTCTCCACGCCTGAGCAGCAGCTGTTACACTCAAACATATCCCTATTTCTCCTTCTAACTACAACAGATCGTTTCCTTGCAAACCTTCCTTCTTTCCAGGTTCAGAAACGCTTAGAGCACATGACTCACGCAACAAAGGGTTAATTTAACTATTTGTACCCTCCTGGTACATCCTCTCTAGAAACTTAGAGCGGAACGGCTGTACTGGCTTGCTCACATGGGCCAGGTCCAGCTAGCAACCAGGAGTCACCCTTCCCAGGTCTGCAGGTTCGAGGATCAAAGGTAAATCGATGCCTTAAGCAGCACCTTCACCAGCTCGAGTGGGGCCATCCCGGTGTAATACTGGGATCCAGCCCAATGCAAATCCGAAGCCTGAGGCTTGGGCTGCTCTTGATTTCTTTAATGAGAACCCCGACCGTTCCCCCGCGGGGCTGACGGAGGGGAGCGCACCGACAGCACGGGCGGTGGGAACGGGGGTCCTCCCCGCAGCCGGCCCGGCCCAGCCCCGCACCGACGGTGAGGGAGCGGGGTGGACCCGGCCTTAGCCCGGCACGGCGGCAGGTTTCCCTTCCTGCTCGGCTGAAGCCGGGGGGAAGCAAACACAAAGTCTGACCTCACTAATGTATCGGTGGCTGATGCTGCCAAAAAGTGCAGGGGGCCTCGGTACGTGGAGGGCTGCCTAAAATAAGGATCCTCACGAAGCGTATCGTTAAACCCCATCTTTAGTGGGACAAACGGGCCCCTGCAACGAACACCGGTGTCTGTCATTTAGGAACAGATCGCTTGCAAGCTGCTCGGGTCCCTCGGGCAAAACAACAGATGTCCCTCCCTCAGCCGATACACAAACACACGTGTACCCACCTCCCTTTCCAAAAATACGTGTGGAAGCTTACGTGGTTAATCATCAACACAGTTGCAGGTAAGGGTTGCCTGACTGTGTAAGATTCAAATTATATTTTGGGGGTTCAGTATGATCAAAGAAGAAATAGGCAAAATGCATCACGAAGTGGCTGATGCAAAGACCGATAAATGCCAGAGAGAAAAGACTGCATCTGTGAAAAATAGAGCAAACTATCAAACGTGATTCCTAGCAAAGCCAAGCCTCGCTATGTAACACCACGCATGTAATGGTTCAACTTTATGACAGTGTATTTCCTTCAAATCCGAGACTGGGATAAATAAAGCAGTAATCGTGCAGATTACCTGGGGGTTGGTTGGTTGGTTGGTTTGAACTAAAGATGGACTACATTTCCCCGCAGGAAAATAATTCACATCCTCGGTGGCGAGACTGTTCAGTTGGGGCTGCGGGAGCGCTGGCAGGACCGCGGGCTACCGACCGCGCACCCGCCGTGCCCAGAGCTGCCCCAGCCCAGCACAAGCGGCCTCCCCCTGCCACGGGCCGACACCGCACATCTCGGCGCCGCCAGCCCACAACCAAATCCGTAACGCTACCGCGCCTGGGGAAAGCGGCGACGAGGAACGCCGTTCGCACCTTCGTGCCTTTTATTCCAAACGTGCACGCAACAGGGGGTGCGCTCGTTTTTCTCAAAGTCTTCCTTTTCAGGTTTTTGTGCCGCACGTCCTGAAGCATCCCCAAAAAAGCTGTCCTTGCCTGCTGAGGCACTTTATGGGTAGTTTCACACTTTTCAAAGCAGAAACTCCGAAACTGCGCGCTGGCGTCCGGCACTTGCGTCGTTTCCCAGCAGAAGGGGGGCAGCGCCTCGCAGGTGCGAGCAACGGGCGCAGGCGGGGGCGCAGGCACGGCCGCCCAGGGCACGGTCCCAAAGCCGCCCAAGTGGCGGGGAACCTCGCCGCGGGGCCCCGCACCACCTTGGTTCGACGGAGGGAACGAGGCGTAGCCTCGGGGCGGGGAGCGGGGCCATCCCCACCTCCTGCCTCCCGCCTCCGCGGCGCCGCGCCCCGCCGGGGCCGGCCGCAGAGGGGCGGACAGACGCCGCCGGCGCCCCTCTCGCAAGCTCTCGGCCGAGGGATCTCGCTGCTGCGGAGGGGGCGCGGCCGCTCCCGGGAGGCTCAAGAGGCGGGCGAAGCTGGGACAGGCAGCGCCCGCGCCACGGCCACCGCCAGCAGCTGCCCCCAGCTTCGCACCGCGTCCCGCCCCCGCGGCCGCCCCCTCCCCCGCGGCCGCCCAGAGGCACCGCCCATTGGCCGGCACCGACCCTCTCCGCGCCTCTCATTCGTGGCGGGCCGTGCCCGTCACGGCGCTGCCGCGGCTCGGGTCTAATTGCCGGGGCAAGGGCGCGCCCCGCCGCAGGTAGCGTCGCGGCGGCGGCCGAGCGGGGCTGGGGACTGCGCCGCCTCTCGGAGCTGTCCGGAGCCGCCCCGCGCGAGCTTCGCGCCTCTGCTCCCGGGCTCGGGAGAGTCCGCCGCGGGCGGCCGCTCGCCCCCCTTCTCCCGGCGCGGCTTGCTTCTGCCCGGACAGCCCCTCCTGCGGCTGCGGGGCGAGCTCGGCGGGGGAAGGCCGGCCTGTTGCTGCCGGGAGGAGGGACCGCAGCGGCGGCGAGCGGCCCCGCGTCTCCCCCCGGCGCGGGGGCGGGGGAGCGATGAGCCGCGCATTGTTTCCCCTGTAGGCAGCGCCCGGCGGGCAGCGGGGCGGCGGGCCATGGGCTCCGCGCCTTTGTCTCCCGAGTGAGCCGGCCCCGCTCCCACAACCTCCCGCCGCCGCCAGCCGGGCTCCGGCGACATGGACGTGACCGTCTCCGAGCTCCTGGAGCTCTTCCTGCAGAGCCCCTTGGTGACCTGGGTGAGCGCAGGCGGGGAGCGGGGAGGCTGCCGCGGGGCGGCCCTGGCCCAGGGGGGGCACGGGGGGCGGCTGGGCCCTCCCGACGTCCCCTCAGACCCGCTGTCCTTCCTCCCGGCAGGTGAAAACCTTCGGAGCGCTGGGGAGCGGGGAGGAGGACAACCTCGGCGTCTACATGGACCTGGTGGATGGCGTCGTCCTGAACAAAATCATGCTGCAAATGTGAGTGGGCTCCCGAGGGAGGGATGGTGGCCCCGCGCTGAGCGGGCCCGGCCTGCCCGGGGGGCGGCAGCGCCCAGCACGCCTCGGCTCCGCACCCGCGGGGGGCACCGGCGCTGCGGAGGGAGAGGTCGCCTCTTCAAATGGAGCGTGTCGCTCCGTCATGGGGCAGCGTCTGCCTGACTCGGCTCGGAAAGCTTTCGCAGCGGACAGGCTGGAGGGACCGGGGGTAGGGCGAGAGCACCGGGTTTGCGTTTTTTCCTTTTGGTTGCTCTCTGAAATTAACAAAAACAAAGGGAAAAAAAACCCCCAATCTGCTTGAACATTTTTCTAGTGTTTTTCGGGTGGTATGCGTTTCTTGCTTTTTTGGTTTTTTTTTTTCCAGTTTCTTAGTTGTTCAGATATGCTTTAGGGGAAGGTATCTGGCAGTACAAATAAGGAAATGAAAGTACTTTATCATACGAAGCTTTACTGGGAGGATTTAATCTGAAGTGTGTCTACTCTTGTGTAAACTTCGATATTAAATACATAATTTAGAAAACAAAACCCCAGCTTAAGTAATATCTCTTTCGGGCAGCACTTGTGGGGATATATATGTCTTGAGGAAACTCATAAATAGGTTAAAAGAGCAAACACTGAAAATATGATGAAGTTGAAGTGAATTGTTGGTAGAACTTGTAGGTTTTTTTAACCACATCCTTTCCTGTTGCTGGTGTGCTGCATGCAGATCCTAACTGTTTTCTATCATCTCTGTATTTGCTTTTAAATATTCTGAAATGTGTCTGATAAAGAGTTTGTAGGGAGAAGTATTTGACTTTCAGGGGAGGAGACTTTGGAAATCACTCAGTTTTGGCACTGCGGTCTTAAGTGAATGAAATCAATTGAAGCTCGGCCAGTGATTTGCAACGTTAGGCCAAGTCCAAACACTTAAATGAAGAACTCATGTTAGAATCTTTAAGTGAAGTTCTTGAAAAGTAACTTAAAAAAGACGTCTGACAACCCCTGCCCCACCTACTCAAATTGGCAAGTTTTGTTATCTTCTGGTACCTGGCTGGTCCATCTGAAAAGGTAATAAAATTTTCTTTCAGTTTGATGTTATTAACAGTGGAAACTGTGAACTGGAACTTAGTGAAGCTGGTGAAGATTCATGATTCAGAACAGAATCCAGATCAATCAGCCCACTTGAGTATAACAAACTAGTGGTGTAAAATGTTAGTCGGGATGGAAACCTGATGTAAAGAGAAGACATAATTTCCAGCATTTCTCAAGGAGTAATTACACTTCAAAAAGAGAACTTTCTGCAAATTAGAGCCTTGACTATGAGTGTTCAGGTCCAGACTTGTAGCTTTCCAAGATGCGGGAAATTGGATTTTGATTTATGACCATTGTGTTTGGCACGGAAATGACCAACCAAACTATCAAGGAACAGCGGCAGTTGAGTCTGCTGCAGGTTTAACTAAACTATCACTCTTTCCTAATATGTGAAAGAATCTTATTATTTCAAAACAAGAGAAATTAACTTAATGCTTAGTCACTCTTGAATTTTGTTATTAAATAGGCTGAAGTTATGTGGCTTTTGAGTGACTGTGGGATTCTTATGAGTGATGTATTTTAGAAGTGCTTTATCAGGTGGTGTATGCAAACTTACATATTTTGTAGCTGGCCATTGAAATATGTCTAAGGAGACATAAAACTGTTAAAGGCTATGGAGCAACTTAACAGTGCTCTGGGGCCAAGGAGTGAATGATAAGATCTCATTGAAATAGGAAGATAAGCATATAGGCTGACTGAATGCAGTGACACTAGTTGGCATTTTGTCTGTCAGATATCATGCGTTTGTGAGAAATGCCCTGGGATGTTTACTTGCCTTAAGCAGAAAATAAGTTCGTTTTTTCCAAAAAGCATCTCTGCCAGCAGAGTCTCAGAAAGTGTAAGTGGCGGAAGCACGAGCAGTGTGGAGTAGGAAACTGTCCCATTAGACACAATCAGGGCTTTTTTTCCCCTTTTTAGGCAGCTTTGGCAGTGCTTCTAATGGCGTCTAAGGAGCTTGAAACCAAGAGCTTTCTACCAAGAGCCCAAGACTGTTTTACTTAGGAAGGATCACGGTTGTATTTATGTATCCCAACCTGGCAAAGCACTCAGGAGAGGTGCTGACTATGACCTTCATTTTTTCCTGACTTAACCTTTAGAAATTGCAATGCAATTACTGCTTGCCTGTAAATCAGGAAAGCCTTGCAAGGCGTGTTTCTGCCCCACAAAGCTTTCAGAATAGGAAAATAAATGTGTGGTGGTTTTTTTTTTTTTTTAAATGCTTGCTCATCAGTTTTTCACACCGTGGTCCCTGAAGATTTTCAGTGCTTGGCTTGAGATTTTGTCCTGCTGAAATTGTATTAATGAGGGGCTTTGATAAATCTGCTAGAATTTGATATGCCATGCCGTGATAGTGTTGATTGCCTGAAAACACAGATGCATGCATGCACACACATGCAGAAAGCAGGGGGTAGCAGAGTGAAAGAGCTGGGCTCCTGATATGGATAGCTGTCGTCTCACTTGTATGTTATTTCACTTTTAGTTTTTTAAGTTAAATATCCTGTTTGCTTGCTTACTGGAACACAAATAACACAGGCACTGTGAGCTTGCATCTAAACACCAGGTGTGATGCAGTACTTTGCTGCAGATCAACAGGTTTTTTTCAGTGAAGATGTCAAAAGCCAAATTCTTGGGATTTTCATTATTAAAAATAAAACTTTTTTGTCCTGCAGCTAAGCAGATTTTAAGTTTAATCCATGGCCAAAAAAACCAGGTGGATCTGTGAAGAAATCCAAATATACCTGTTGAGTGGGGATTGCTGAGTGAAAGTAAGGGTTTAGCTGTTGGGGCGTGAGTGGGCTGTACGAGTTCAGTCAGTCTCTAGTTTCTGTTGTAATAGGTTAGATTTTGCTCAAATGCTGTCTGGCAACTTGGAGTGGGTGGAGAAGATCCCAACTGCTTGATGTTGTGATGTCAACGTTTTCTTGGGCAGTGGGTTCATATCGGCAAGGCAGCTGTGTCACCAGAGAGATAAGTGACATCTATCACTTTTCCTGCCTGCCAGGTCTCTGCCGTGACTGCGTAACAGGAGGTGAAAATAGGGCTGTGCCTTTGCTCCATCCTCTTCAGAAATGAACTGCCCCCAGGAATGCTAGCCCTGAGTAAAATGTAGTTTGCTCAGGTACACCAAATGTAGCCACAGAGGAAGGCAACCCAGCCTGGGCTTAGGCAGATTCTGGCCACAACATGGTCAGTAGATAGCCAGCTGTTGGGCTTTGCTGGTGATCCCTTTGCTTACTGGTGATCCCTAACAAAGCAAGACCCTTTATAAAGAGAGTTGGGGATTGCTTAGTTCTCAATAGTGGTGCCTAGCTGCTTAACGAGTAAAATCTAACAGGAAGAGACAGACAGCAGTGTTTGGTTTCCCCACTTATATTTTAAAACAAGAAAAATGTTTTTTCAAGTAGTTTTGCTGTAAATGAGTGGTTTCCTTTTCCTGTGTTCTGTCCAAGTGTATACCCCAACCTGATCATGCATGAAGGACATGTTGATTTTTGCAGACTTGCAGTACTGGCTGGATACTCTGCATACAAAAATACTTGTTAATCTTCAAAGTGGAACTGCCGTGTCCTGAGCTTCTGTGTTTCTGGTGGATTTATGTGTATCAGGTTAATGAGCTTCCCTGTGGACAAATTTTAAAGAACTTTTTTCAGATGGTTGTGTGTCACTTCCTGGTATGAAACTAGCACGTGGTAACACTGCATAGACTGCCTCCACTATTGCAGTTGCAGCTGTGGCATAATACCTACAAGCATAAGCAAATATTTGACCTGTTTAACTTCTTACAGAAAGTGTTATTTGGTAAATGGTGTGGAGATTTACACATGCAGGTGTGTAAGCACATAAGTGTTTTCATATTGACTTATTCTAATTCTTCTAGTTGATAGTAGACTCTGCTTTTCTGTTAAAACATTTAGTGAAGAGGAATGTATGTTAGGAATACAGCTGATAAAACTACTTGTATTAAAACAGTGTAATAAAAATGCACAGTAATAGTTTTTCCATTTCAGTTGCAGCTGTCATGGTTTGTGGTACTGTCAATCTGTCGTCTTTAATTTAGACCATGTGACAGGAACAACCACGTTGTGCGTGCCCACTTCTTGTGGTTTGTAGCAAATGGCATGAAAACCGGAAAGTTAGAGAGGTGCATTCGTTTAATTTAACATCTCATTTAGAGGTGCATTTTTCTACCATTTTCCAGGCAATTTAGAAACCCTACTAGCTGGTGTCATCCCACTTGATGATAGAGGAAGAAGTTGGATGACAGGAGAGCTAGACTGGTCCAAGAGTGGTGTATTTTCATTTAGCAAGTTACCTGCAGAGCGAAGGGCCGCAGGAAGCTGGGCACAGCTGGTTCCTTCTAGTGTCTCGTAATCCTTGGGCCCACCTTGTGGGCTTCCCCCTTATTCATCAAAATTACCTGTCATAAACTGCTCGAATGGGATTGCCTTTTTGAATTTGAAAAATGAAATTTCTTTTGTTACTTTTATTAATTGGTGGCTTAAGGGGTTGCATCTTGAAGCACTTGTGCTGCTAGTCCTTTGCCTGTTGAACTCGTCACTTGGCCTCTGTCTCCTGGCCCTTCCTTTCCTCTGTGCTTTTGTGAAGTCGTGAAGGTGGACAAACCAGAGGATGACTTTAAAATGTTTCTGTATATAGTGAGGTTTGAGGCTTTCCTTCTGTTTATTTGGCTTGGGTGTTTTTTACTGGTTTGCGAAGTACCTCCCTTAGTCACACCTCAGTCACGCCACCTCAGTCTTATTTAGATAACTTTTTTGTTCTTGAGGAGTAGGTGGTTTTTAAAAAAAACAGAATTGTAGTTTTCATTATATTTGTGTGTAAGGGAAAGACCAAACATCAAAGGACTGAAAAAGCATCTCATTGAGGTTGTGTTCAGGGATTCTTCAAATAGATTCAGGCAGGAATTTGTTTGGGTTACCTGGTTAGTGTTGCAAAAAAATCTTTTTAATTTTCAGTATGCTCCTTGGAAGGAGTTTCATTCTGTAAAATTCTTCATAAACAAGTTTCACCAACCAAACAGGTGCTATAATGTGCAGAGTGTGGTACCAACAGCTCTCTTGTCTTTAGGGTAGAAGCATCTTTCAACGCAGAATTTGCCTCTGACAGTGTAATTTTACTTGAGGACTCTGCTTCCCCTTCCTGCTTTTCCCTGCCGTAGAGCAGGCTGTTCAGGTTGTGGTGTTTTGAGTACCTTTTCTCTCTAGGTTTTTAGCCTTTTTCTTTCACTTCTCTTGAGACTGGTAAGTGCCTGTGGCTGTGGGTTTTCTGGCAGCGCACTCCTTCCCTGAGCGCAGGCAGCCTCAGGCCTGCGCACTCTCAGGGTGTTGCCCCGTTCCCCTGCAGCAAGGGCTGCCTGCTTCTGGGCCGCTCTCCGCTCCCCTTTTGGGGGGAGGCAGCAGGTGGGTCTGGGTCTGCTCCCGCAGCAGGAGGCCCATTTGCTGCTTCTCCTGGCTCCTCCATCTCGCCCCTTCCACGTCCCCCGAGATGTCTCAGGAGCCAGATATGAATGACATGGAGGAGGCAGCAACAGCAGGAGGGATCCAGCTGGCCTTGCATAGTGCGACACGGTTGTTGTAGGCAGGAGGTGTGATGCAGAAAATGCTTGAAGAATGCAATAAATATATTCTTTATTCTCTAAATAAACACATGCCTGGAACCCTTGATTCTTATAAGTGTTCACCTCCATGCTTGTTAGGTCAAAAGATGTTTTGGCAGTTCGACTGGATAAAGCTGAGCTTACCTGGTAAATGGAAAAGGATAAATCTGTCTTTTTGGGAATCTCCCACTGCCTCCAAGAGCAACTTTGTGCAGTTCCTCCAAATTCTTGACTGTGGAGCTAGGACAGCTGTAGTCAGTACTCGAGCTTATCTGGACCAGGATTAAGAAAAAATATGGTAACAAATGAAGAAGAAATGGGATACTGCTTGTTGAGGAGGAATTTAGTTTTCCCTGTGGAGACAATAAGCCCTTTGGTAGTTTGAAGTGTAGGCTGTGCTTGCCTTTCACATCTTGTGTAAAGGGTCCTCTCTGGAGTGAGCTGAGGTGCTGGATGAAGTTGGTTACACAACATATTAAGAAATCCAAACCATCGTTTTTTCGAGCTACCTTCAGTTTTCAGAAAAGCGTTTAACTTCCTTGTCTGTGAGGAGGAGGCGGCAGGACTGCCAGAGTGACACTATGTGCTGCATCTTGGCTCCAGGTTAAGAGGACCCTGAGGTCAGTGGCATTAAGAGCTCTTGGGCAACCAATTACCCTTAACAAAGATGATAGGATAAAAGCTCCAGAATTGCTTCTGAGGGCCTGGTCCTGCCAATGCTTGTGTTTTTGTAACAGACGACTAGCCACCGTGCCAAAAGATGAGCAGGTCTTGTTTTGGAAGGAGGAGTTGTTCTGTGTCTTACGTGCTTTTGAAAACCTCATCCAAGTCCTGCAGTTACACTGCCTACAGCTGCTGAAGAAATTGCCTCTCCTTTGCTGTGGCTGGTGGGTGCGTTTTGTGGCTTTTTGCCCCCTTTTGTGCAGCTTTGGGAAAGGTCCTGGAGTATTGCTCTGCTATACAGTCGGAGCGTTCTCTTCCTGGCCATAGAACTGGGTCACTGCCAGACAGTGGCATGGTAGCGTGCTGCCTACATGAGCTTTCACGTGCAAATGAGAACTGTAGGCTGACCCTTCTGTTTGGCCAGCTTCTCTTTACTGTATGTTTCTTCCCTTTTAGCTTCCTGGTTTGTTGTCATGACCTCGCCTAAAAAGGCTAAGCATCCAGCTTCCTTCAGGTTACAGCATCTGCTCTGAGAGTACTGAAGGCGAGGTACTCTCTGAGTTCAAGCCCAGGTGCTATTTACACTTCTCCAACTTGCTGTGTTGCTGAAGACCCATACTGTCAAACTGTGTATGGGTATGGCTTCTGCACTGCTGTATCTGAGCATCAGTAAAATGGAATACTTACTACAGATTTTACTTTAAAAGCTTGTTACAGTTGCCTCTGTTCTCTTTTTTTCATAATTTATTACAGTGCCAATCAGTATACAAAATCCTTTGCTGTTGTAAAGGCTGTGTAGGGTCTTGCTAGTTTATATCAGTGGTGGTTTTGGTCATCTGTACTTCAGTTTGCTTGAACCCTGGTATATAATACTGCGTCTGATGTTATCTGCTGCCAAGCAGTTTTCTCTCATCTTTGGAATATCTATGTATTCTGTCATATTTATACATATAGCACTGCTTTTACTAGAGAGGTGCTTTGGGATGGTTGTGCATTTAAAAAAAAAAAAAGAAAGGAAAAGCTCTTTGACATACTTAGGTAAACTTTGGCAGGTATATTTTAAAAATAAATATTGGATCAGTTCCTCTTTTATTTCCTTGTCAACACCTGAGTTCAATATTTGGCCCTGGAAGAGCTGTGAATGGCTTAATTAACAGCCAAAGCAGAGCTCTGGGAGGCAGGTGTTTGGATTGTGTAGGAGTTTGCTGATAAGAGTCTTAGCCAGGGAATGCAAGGCTTTGATCTGTGCTATTGGCAGATAAAGGTTTTCAGGTTCCTTTTTTTTTTTTGCAACACGTTACGGTGTACACAGATAATCTGAAGGTGCGCATTCATATTAAATTATTTGCAGCTTTTTTTCCTGTGTTTTATTTTTTATTTTAGAAGTAAAATATCTTCAGGTACAATTTTGATTTGCTTCCTTTAAAATCAAACAAAAACTTTAGGCTTCTTTCCCTAAAATCTTTCCACCAACTTTTTTCCTGTCTTGCTTAGATCTCTACCTGTGTTTATATTTTGTTCATAACTTGAAGCCCAGTGGAATTAGAGCCCAGTAGAGCTGTGTTTTTTGTGACACAGTGGGTATATGAGAGAGATCTAGTTAGATGATATGGCTATAATGAAAGTGTGGTGCTCCTTTTTTCCCTTCACTTCAGTGTATAATATATCTGGGTTTTGCAGTCTGCACAGTGATCATTGATCAAGTGTTAACACCCTCCTCTTGTCATAAAACTCCAAAGCCAAGGAAGGCATGGTAGTCTTTCCTAGGCTTCCCTTTATTTGAATAAGATAAACCCCTTATTATCAGAGACTGCTTTGATGTAGTGTGCACAAATTAAATAATGCTCTTTGCTGCAGAGAAATATAAATAAGGAGGGAAGCTGCCCTGAATTGCTGTGTGGGCTAACCTAAAGAAGGTTGCTTTGTGGCGCGCAAGAAGATTTCCAAGTTATACGTAGGTGCAAAAGTAATGAATTTATTCTATCATGAATTAATGTATATGTATCCTGTATAATTATGTCAGCTCATTTAATGGGTACATTTTGAAGGGTTTTTCTAATGATGCATTACTGAGATATTAAGTCTTAGCACTGAGTAAACTAGTAATACCTTATTTTCTTTCTCCTGTTTTAATAGAGATCCTCGACCATCCAACCAACGTGTCAACAAGCATGTAAATAATGACACCTATCTTCGGGTTCAAAACCTGACCATCTTAGTCAGAAACATAAAGACTTACTATCAGGTGAGATTTCTGCTCATTGATCTGTGGTGATTGCTATAATGTTTCAGCTAGTGCAGGGGCTGGTGGCTCAAAAAGAAGCTTGCTGCAGGAAGTTGAGAGGAAATTGTGTTTGTGTAAAAGTACTTTCAGCCATGCTTTCCTTATGAAATGACAATGCGGCTACCTTCTCTATCCCTCATGGCCAGAGGCTGCTTCCCTGCCCCCCCCCCCCTTTTTTTTTTTTTGAAAGAAGAAATTGTGCTCGAAGGCTGTGATAGCGCTTGGAAATACCATGTAGTAAAAAGGCTGTTTTGTGGTGAGGTTGTGGGATGTGAATGTGAAGGGGTTTGCTGAAAGTGGAATTGTGATTTTGGGTATAAAACTTTTTAAAACAAGTAACCTTCTCCTAAAGGTGCTGCCAGCAATTAAATTTTTATGAATAAATGTCTTTCATGCTAGAATATAAACCTCAAATTAGTATACTATTAATTAGGAAAAATAAATTTGTGCTTATCTTGAAGGTAGACTTCTTATGTTGTGTACCTGTTCTTAGGTGTTAAAGCAGTTGTTTGTTCTGAACTCCTTCTCTAAGAAACTTAAGTGCATGAATGACTGCATACTCTCACAAATCGTGCACTTCTTAGGTGTCATCCTTGAACTGACCGTCAGTGTTCCTCTGCTGTAATAGCGCTCCCCCAAAACCAGGGTGGTGACAACTGAGTACTTTTGCAGACTTGGATACATGTTGGGTGCTGCTGGAAAGCCACAGGAGTGAATTCAGTTACTCTAAATAGAATTTCTGTATACACACTGTTGTGTGTATATTTAGACTCCTTAGTGAGAGGGGTAACTGTTCTACTGTTTCCTTTTACACATCTTTTGCCAGATTTGAATGCTGCGCGGTATAAACCAGGCTGAAACCACTGAGGACTGTTAAAATGCTACTCTGCATATGTCTCAATCATATAATGTACAAAACGACTAAACTGTAGGAGTTGATGTCAGTGTGCTCATCTTGGATGCTTCCTCTTTTCTTTACATATAGAAGAGACTGTGTATTGGCTTTGTCTTCAAAATACAGAAGAGCTGTAATGCTTAACTACAGTTGTGCCTTTTGAAGGTGTTCTCTTCCAGAGCTTGCCTACTGCTATTCCATGTTACTGCCACTACTTTGCTTCTGGAGTTGCTTAGGGAAGCCTAAAAGAGAGAGGGACTTCTGACAAAGTCATATGGGGTGAATGACTCATCCGTGCAAGTTCCAGCAGCCTGCTAGAAAAGTGAAGTGTATTAACTCAGGTTTGAGATGGTGTAGGAGGTTATCATGTATTTCTGAAGACAGCTGTTCTGCGTCTTGATTGTTGAGAACTGGAGATGCTGATGCAATGTGATGTCATTCCTGAGACTGGTGATTTCTAAGGGGAAATTCCATTTGGTCATAACTGGAGGCTGAAGGTTGTTTTTTGTTTCTCTGTTACCCACTGAACAGTGTAAACGTATATGGATTCTATAAGGAAAAAGGACCATGTTTAAGGACAGGGATAGGACTAGTTTTTCTCCCTCTCTCCTTACCCCCACAAGATTTACAGTCTGTGAGTCTGGTCCTTCAGGTGTTGAAACTCTAAAGCTTTTTATTCATGGGAGTTCTTTGTCTTGGAGCTGATAATCTGACCTCATTTAAGAGTACCTGAAGAGAGATCAGATTCAGGAAAAAAGAAAAGTGATTCAGAATCATGTGATATGTTGCTTCGTGTCTTGTTGACCTATCTGTTGAGCTGTGTAATCATAATCCAATAAAGCTAGCAACAACTAAAATAGGTTAAGATGCAGAGATTTCAATAGGAAACAGTAGTCGAGGCTTGCAGTAGCAGCCATAAGTGATGTTCCTGTTGTAGTCCCGAAATAAGTACTATGAATCTTGTTGCTTGAAGACTATGTGTACTGTATGTAAACAAAGCAGTCTTGAGAGCTCATAATTTTTAAAACATTTTCAGGACCAAATGCAATTACAACAATGTTTAAAATAAAATCACATTTTTTGTGATAATAACATTATATAAGAAACTTATTTGTCCTTGTCACAATCACATCTTCAGGGCAAATCCGAGGTCTTGATGCTAATGGGAGATTCCATTTTATGTAGTGGTCATCAGCCTTGAACTCTCCATAGTCTGGGAGGAGTTAAGGCCACCTATGCTGTCACTGAGCTTTGTGTGTGATTGACGCAGAGTATAACGTCGTGTCTGTACTAACGTCTCTGTTAGATATTTGGAGGGTTTCTTGTGTTTTAGGATCTAAGTAGCTTTCACTAGGTTTTTCAACATGCAACCAAAGGGATGCTTTGGAATCTATTAAATATTTTTAGGCCTCTTCTCTCCTGAATGTTAGTGATTTTTTTAAAATAGATTGAAGTTGTGAGCATTGTTTGAAGTAGTATTAATACATAAGTTTAAGTTAAAATGAGGGTAGCGTCTTACTGACTGAAAATATACAATCAAGTTTCGTTGCAGACTGGAAGTGGGAGGGAGAAGTTCCTCACAAACAATAGGAACACAAATTTGCTGCTTCCTCCAGAGAAACAAAAGCTCTAAAAATAAAGTGTTGGCCTTGATGTTTTACGTTGCCTTTCACTTAATGGACCCAAGTCAGGTTTACGGCTTAGTTACCGAATTTGGTAGACCAGGTCTCCTAGAATGAAGAAAATGCCACCTCATGCTTTATTCTTTCATACCTACCAATGTCCTTCAATACTTGCCCCTCTCTGCACTGGGCAGGAGCAATCAAGAATATGATGTGATGTGAATTCATGGTACTGTAAACTGTATCTGAGGAGGGTGACATAAGTGGTTACTAAAATTAACTCTGATGTTCAGAAGTTAGTTGACATTTCAGGTCATATAATTGCCTAGTGTATCTGTATCTCATACCACATTTCTCGTATATTTGTATAGCTAACCTCTTTGTTAAAGAAAATTCTCATTAATACCAATAATAGTACTTCAGAAAACAAGGACAGGTCTAATCCAGGTATTCCCCACAGTCTTGGGGCTTTCTTTATCTCTTAGGCTGAGGGTCTGTGCTGGCAATGACTATGAACAAGCCAGGTTATTGGTGCAATTTGGTTTTGATTTGAGCCATAAAGATCAGTTCCTATCTGTGCTTCAGCAGGCATAACTTGGGAGGCATAAATGCAATGAAGAAGCCTTTTTCCAGTTCAAATAACCTCTCATTTTTAGAAATTTGCTAACTGAATTTGTTCATTAACAACTTTTTGAAGAGTTGCCTTCTTACAACTTTCAGCTGCGTAAAACTGGATTGCTGATGGGTACTAGGAACAACATAGTGTCAAGACTCTTAAAATGGGGGACAACATTGATTGCTGCAGGCTTCGGTGGTTTTTTTTTTAATTGGGTATGTAATACTTGTTACTGGTGGTAGCAGGCAACATCTCCATTTCCTGCTCTCTGAGCAGTTGCACCTTTGCAGTTCTGTTAATTGGCCTGAGAGTCCCTTCTTTTGAAACCAGGCAAATGACTCATTTTGCTGTGGGATTTCATGAGCATTCAAGAGAATCTGTCATTAACTGCCTTTAATAACTGTTACAGCACTGGTTTACTGGAGAAACAGCTGGTCATAAAACTTCTGGAATTGGTGCCATATCTTGGAAAAGGGCTGAGCAAGGCAGAACGTGTTCATTGCTCATAGTGTGAGTTTTATGTGTCTCTTCTTGCTCTCACTGAATTCAGACACTTGTCTGTTGTTAAACTGAAATTCAAAATGGTTTTGTAGGCAGTAGTTTAGTACAGAGAATTACAGGTTACTGACTGTAGCTGCAGTGAGGATGTTGATTAAAGGGGTCAATAGAGAACTCAGTGTATTGGAGGAGAAATGCTTATCCACTTTCTCACTGGTGCAGGTGTTGTGCATCCTGGTCAAAGGGTGAAGTCTTTACCACGGTACTACAGCTAACCAGGGATATGGAACAGATTGACCTCCAGCTGTTGTCTGCGGCCTTGTGTTGATAAGGGAATGTTGGTCCTTAAGCTGACACTGGCTAGCCCAGTGCAACACACATGAAATTATCTTGCTATTCCTGAGCTCCGCCTTCACTTTGAAATGCTTCTGTTGTGAGCTCCGCTAAGGATTATCTACTGGTCCAATTAAATTGGCTTGAAAATAGTTCAGTCTTGCAGTACTCACACCTGAACTATGTTTGGCTTCACTGAAATAAGTGCTCTTGACCCTTGTAAACAGTGGGTTGTTATGGCCTTAGTTCTCCAAGGCCTTGTGCTTCTTTTAAATGGTGATTAATCCCAGCTGTGGCAACTATCTTCTTAGTGGTGTGGCACTGTCCCTGTTTCTGGTAGAGTTTGTGTGCAATGTTTTTTAAAAAAAAAAAAGGAACAAAAACCCCCTTAAGCTGCAACAACCTGTGCAAGAGCTATTATTGTTGCTGGTCTGTCACTTGTGATGATGGAAGAAGAAAGCTAGACAATCTGAGGGGTGTTGGCCTGTCCCTTTGCTGTAAAGAATGTTTAGATCCTGTAGGTGCTGGTACTTGAAGTGTCCTTGTTAACAGTTGCCCTGGTGTACGTAACAGTTGGAGAACATGCTCAGACCTATAGAGTTTTCGAAGAGGCCTAAGGCAGGCTGGCAGGGGGAGCTTGAAGTGGTGGCTAGATAGCAGTTTATAAAAAAATAAATTTATGAAAGGATCTGTTTTGATGTCAGCTAGTTTCCTAACCTTCAAAAATGCCAGTAATCACTCCAACAGTATATACTGCACTCTCAAGCAAAATTCCTACCATTTACATGTAAAACTTGAGGTTGATGGAGAGAAGAAGGAAAAAAGAATGTGATCATCCCTTGGCTAGTCCCTGCATGGGTATTATGGCCACATCTGGAGTATGTGGATGAGAAATGCTGTTGGAAGAAATGCTGCAATGTGGTCATGGCTTTGTTTTTGTTGCCTGTATTCCCTGCCATTGTGGCCACTAAATACCTACGAGATTGCTTCATGTTTCTAAATAGGTTGGAAATATCTCTTCATTAAAAAAAACCCCAACGTACTGAGAGACAGTTCTGAAACAAGTTGTGACTGTATGGCTCATGCAGCTTCAATAAGAAACTCATAACCCTTAGCATTTCTATTAAATTGAGGGTGTGAGGGAGTAAAGATGAAACCATTCGCTGAATTTTTAGAGACTGTATCACCCCAAATCCTACCCTCCCCACCTAAACTCACTTAGCTGGGCTCAGACATAAATGGTGAGCAAGGATGCCTTACTTTTAAGGCATGTTTCTTCAGACCTGTGTCCTTCTCCTTTTACTTAGCTGCTCTATATTTGTGTAAAACAAGCACAAGCAGCTGGGTTTTCATCAGGCACATTAAAGGGAGTTAGCTGCCTGTGAGTTTGGCTGTTGCTGTGAGTGGTTTGGTGCTGGGGCTGTGTTTCTAACCTCTGGAAAAGAGAGACCATTTTGTTGTAAGGCTGGGGCAAAAGTCGGTTCTCCTGGTGGGTCAGTGAAGGTCTTGCAATACCAGTAGCTTCCAGATCAATAAACAGTTACTGCTTCTGTAGTTGAAGCATTGAGTCAGGTTTAGAGCTCTTGGCTGGAGAGCAAAGGGGAATTCAAACTTGGAGCTCCAGATTTGGGCACAAGTTACGAACTGGCAACTGTACTCAGGCTATAAATAAAGTTCTGGAAGTAGCAATGTCCTCCTCTGTGAGTTGAAATCTTTCACTACCAGGCAGGCTAGTTCTAGTGGGCTAGTAATCCAGTCCTTAGCAGAGTAAAAAATGCTAGAAACGAACATAGATGCGCACACCCTGAAGTCAAAAAGCATTCCTCTGTTCTGAGGGAGAGAGTTTATACTCACAATGGCCTACTGAATTAGATAAAACTAAACGTTTTTTGCTAACCTTGTCCATTTGGTGTGTTTAAACTACAGTATGCTTGGGTGACTGTTTTCCTTTGATTCCTGTTCCCTAGAAATCTTAATTTAGGAACTTGGCTTGGGGGGAACCTTTCCTTGTCTTGAGTTTTAAATTCCGAGATTATTAACCGAGAATGTCAGCTTTCTCAACAGCAAGATATCAGCAGCTTCAACAGATCAGCTCTTTCTAATTCAAATACTTTGCTGATCTCATGCGCTCTTAAGTGTATGTTCTCTCCCTTTTCTGTGCAGTTGAGCAAGCTACATGCATACAGTTCTATGAATTGTTTTCACATTGGCAATTGTATTGTTGCACCTACCAAAGGTAGCATGTGTGTTCTCGTGGTCTTAAGTTACAGCTGCACAAAGAAACAACGGTGAGCCGCCACTGAGTCTCCCTGTCTTTTTCACAAGTATACAATATGTAAGTTAGTATGACAAAGTAAGTTAGTACTAAGGTACTACTGTAGAGATGCTCTGTGTTTAGTAAGGCAGTGAGCTGGGACTCAGGAGATTCTGCCACTGGCACAACCTGGAGTAGGACCTTATTAGCTCTGTGCTTGTTTCCGCTCCTATTCTTCATTTGACTTCTCTAGTTAGTTTAAACTTGCTACAGGCACAGACTGCCTGTATGTATTTATGCAGTACTTTGCTTAACGAGACATTCTTCTGCAGTGACAAAAATGTTTTGAGTTAGGTTTTCTGTTCTGCAGTAGCATGATCATGAGACATGAAGGTTGTGTGTAAGACTGGTATTGTGAAGACATTCAGTTATTGTGGTGGTACGTGCAGGGCAAGGGAATGACTGGCCTTGGCACAGACATTCTGGGAAATGCTGAACCAGTCATGTTAGTCACTGATTTAGTCCTTTGCCTGAAAGTAGTGGTTCCACTGTGCTGCAAGCAGAAGAATCACAAAGATCATGATTGTTTTGTATAGGTCCTGTTACCCAGTATTTCAGTGAGAAAGAGGTGGAGACAATTGACTCCTCACTACTAGCCAGACTGTCTGATGCCTTTTTAGTGAGAATTGTCTTGCTTGTTTCCAGAACTAGACAAAACAAACATTTCTGCCCCAGAGTTGAAATAAGCTTCTGTGGAAGTCAGTTTGAAAAGTGTTCCCAGGTTGGTGAGAGCTACCATTTCAGGTGGCTAGTAGCATCCTGTTGAACACCTGATTGATATTACTGGCTGTGATTCTAGGATGCATTTCAACTGATATATTGAATTATGTCTGGAAGCTTAATGGAGGACAGAGCTTGAAGAGACATATTTTTTTCCCCTGAGGCTCCACACGGATTTTAAAACGGAATGAAATAGTGACCTCAAACAGATGGAAGAGAATAGGTTGGCTTTTAAACTATTTTATTGCCTGCAATTTCCTGGAGCTAGAATATGGGAAAGTGCAGAATAGGCTGGCATGTGTCTGTGTGTCTTGTCTTTGTTTTGCTTAATAAGCTAGAGGAGTGTGAATTCATTGTGCAGACAAGTGAAGAAACTGATCCAAGAAAAGAGAGGAGCAGCATCCTAAAACAGGGAGGCAAACAGAGGTGATGTGTAAAAATTTTACAGTATGGAATAGCTGTTTGGTTCCCACACAGCAGTATTTATTTAACCTCTGACATGTTAATTGAAAACAATTCTTGGGATGTCTGAATCACAGAACGCATACACTGTGTCATTTATATGGCTTAAAAAGGGTAATGTGTGTGTGGCTTTTCTTAATGAAAACCAAGGCCTAATGTTAATCTCCTAGACTATTGCTGTGATTACCAATGCTAAAACCACAGGGTATTTCAGTATTTCATTCTTCTACTACATGTATGTTTTTGGATGTAACGTTTAAGGCATAAGTCACTGTTCAGACAGTCTAACCAGACAGCCATGGTCAGTCCTGCTGCCTAAATTTCAGGAAAATGTCTCATTTTTATCAGCTGAAACTTTGTGAAGGAGGGAACTGAGTTTCATGGAGCCTACAAATTTCAGGGAAGTTAGAAAATAGCCTGCATGCCACTTGTAGCTAAAAATAGCTTTGAGATTTATTTATTATCTTCTATCAAAAATAGAAGTTAAAGATTGCTTTATTGCTTGTGTTTCTGTAATGGATTTCATGTAGTTCAGTCCTTTTCATTAAAAAGTCTTTAAAGAGACAAGATGATGAATTCCACAAATGTATAAAGCATGATTGCAAAACAAACCCCGTAATTGCATAGCAGTTCCTGAAGTAAATAATTTCTGCTTTTTAATGGCAGGTAGCAAATGAAGGTGATTTATTTTATTATTTTATTTGCATGTTCTGTCTGTGAAAATATTGTTTAATCCAGTGTGGCTTTTACTGAGGATATTGTCACGTGTTATATTGTGGCACACTGGATTCAGTCCACAGTCTTGCTCTTACACAACTCTGACTCTGGATTAAAGTTTGGTGTCAAGGCTTGTTCCCATCAGTTCCAGTGACATCTGTGACCCTGAGGCATGGAGTACGCAAAGGTGTCTCTTTGTGCCTCTAACTTACTGGCCTAGGCTTTCTGCTCCAATAGCTTTGTAATTAGCTTTTGTTACAAAGGTCTGTGATGAACTCTCACCTTTTTGTATGCTGCTTTTTTTTAAACAACTGTAAATAATACTTCCACAGTGTGTTTTTATTTGAGATGGATATTTGGGATTTCTTTTAAAGCAGTGCTTATCTGTCCTTTTGAAGGCATGATTATCAGTTTCAGAAATGTGTGGGAGATCTTGGATAGAGCATCATATCCAAATGCAGAGTTGTATTTACTTCTGAAAACAAAATGTGGTTTGTATTGTAAAGATCTGCTTGAGCTTATGGCAGTACTTGTGGCAAACGCGAATGCTCTTGGGGCAAGAAATGGGTGTGGAGTTTGTGGAGTTACCTACCTTGGTTAAGAATTACGGGATTTACCCTTCTGAGCTGGTCTCTGGACCTGAGGAGGCAACAGACCTGGTGACAGGAGGAAGTTTTAGTGTGCTAGTTTCTTTGCTGAAGACAACCCCCAGAAAAGGGTGTATTTCTTACTTTACATGGTGTATGGGCTTTACACCAGCACAAATTGCAGAAGGCACGTGCTCATGAACGCACAGAAATTGAAATGCTGTCACTTGCTGATGCATGCATACATCTCCCATTTGCAAAAAAAAGCAAATTCTAAAGAGCAAATAAAGCAGCAAATTAATGTGTGTGTGCACTGTATTTTAAGTAAGCAGAATGACTTTTTTACAGCTGGTTAGAAGGGCTGTTTGAATATAAGCTGTGTGTAAGGTGGTGCCTCTCCTGTTTCCCGTTATGATTAAGAGATGGAGCTGAAGGGGAGTTAAGTGGTTTAGATTCTGCTGGGTCCTCATATGGCCAGTAAAAGTGTCTAAATAAAAATCTGCTCAGCAGACTGAAATGGCCCCTGTGGAGCTGTCACTGTCCGCTTTCATAATTAGCATTATTAAAAGTCTCTAGATGTTTTTTAGACTTAGAATGACATCTTTAGCGCCCATTAGGTGATCAAAATAACTGTGATAGACATCTGCTCCTTTGGGGCGTGGTAGGAAAGACTTGTGGCCTTTGCACAAAGGAAAATTATTGTATGAATTCAATTTAAATATCTTCCTGTCCTGTGAAAATGATTATTTAGTTGGGTTATTAATATTTTTAAAACTTTTAAACTACAATAGACGTGTTCTTCCTCTAGAAAAAGTCACCTTTATTTACCTGATGTTAAAGAACTAATTTCAAAAACATCTAACTTGTTTGCCGTAAGGTTGAGAAGCAAAAGAAGAAAGATAAGTTCCCTGTGTCACTTTAAAGAGGTTGGTTTTTTTTAAATGGTGATCTCGTAATACATACACTGGAAGGGTATTTGTAAGGGAGTGCAACATCAAATTTGTATCGCAGAAATACCTGTTTGGCATGCAGTGTATTAGAAGAAAAGGGGATGGTGGTACTGAGGTTAATGCCTGGTTTATTTTGGAGCAGCTGTGTTACAGTAAAGCTAAGTGGCCCGAGTCCCACAGGAGGCATAAGCATTTACTGCTGTAAACTCGAAGGAGGTGAATTTCTTTTTAAGTTTTGATCTTAAATGAAGAATTACTATGTACGTTAAAAGGCTCATTTCTCAGGATGCAGGTTCCAAAGAAACAGAATCAGTCCTGAGAAGTAGTTACCTTAAAAGTAAAGCATGCTTAACTTTAAAAAAAAAAAAAACAACCCAAAACAAAACACAAAAAAACCCCCCTAAACAAACAGCAAAAAAAAAAACCAAACCACAAAACCCTTCTAATTTGACTAGTTACCTGTTTGTTACTTGGAGTCTCTCAAGACTGTGTAGTTACTTCAAAGCAGAACTACAATTTAACTACAAGGAGTTGACTTTTAATGTAATAAATGTCTTAAGTCATTGACTCAATTTTGGTCTTTCAAAAAGTGGGGAAAAAACCCCAGCAACCAAACCAAACGAAAAACCCCACACTGTGTGTTCTCTGTTTTCCTGAATATGAAAAAGCTGTGTGTCATTATTGAAGGCTTTGTTGTTTTCAAGGTTTGTGGAAAATGCTTCTCTGAACAGCACGTGGACGTATCTTTACAGTTTTACGTGCAGAAGGAATGAGTCTGTAGTAGAGAACCACAAAAGCTGCCATTATTAGATTAGAAGCCTTGCTTACACTTCAGTGCTCTGGTGCTTAATCTAGCTCCCAGCTTCCAGTCATGCGGAAGAAACTAAACCAGAGCGCTCCGTTTTAATTCTCAAACTTGGTTGAGCTGCCCTGTGTTTCTTCCAGTATGCATTTCCTTTGTAGCCTGAGCTAAAATCTTGATTGGAAAGGTGATCTTGATCTCCCTTTTTCACTTGGCCATTTGTCTTTATAAATTGCTGGGTCCGAATCCTCTGCAATTGAGGGATCAAATTTCAAATCATTTGTTATTGCTTGAAGACTTGTCTCTAAGAAACAGCCGCAGTTTGGCCTCTTGTTTCTTAAAGCATCTCAGTTAACTTGCAATTGCACTTTCTTTGTATGGCATAGGACCTGATTTTAAGTGACGCTGACTTTCTCGGACTGACTTGATGCAACTTGACATGCCGAGCATCTTGCATAGTGGGATCTTTAAGCAGTTTTGCTTTGATACTCTTGGATATGGTGAAACCAGAGCTGTCTGCCAGATCATGGTTTGTTTTGACTCTTCTCCTTGACAGCATATTGCAGCCTTTACCAATGTCAAGGTATTTATCACACTTTATCAGTACTTGGCGATTTCGCAGTGTTTATGGCAACCTTTGAATATCTGCAGAAGGCCTCATCCTGACTTGCCTTCCCAGTCTTGAGCTTAGCAGGGCACCTAGTTTTGGAGGCTTTGAGTGCTCTGCCCAACCTCCTAGTAAGAGAGATGCATTTGAATGAGAGAGCTGAGTTGACATGACAGAGTAAAAAGCAGTTGTTTTTATAACAATCTGAACTGCTCTACTCTTCCAGCACACTGATTTTGCAGTCAGGCCTGTACTCTGTCACCTGTTTATAAAGGACAGATCATTTGAAGTTTCTTTTCAGTTTGCTTATAAACAAGTAGAAATACACTTGTGACCAATGACTTTGCCTCTTTAGAGTCTCAAGAGGTTATCTTAAGTATTAAATACATTTAAAAAATGCTCACAAACAAAAAAAATTTCCCCTGCCAAAAAAAACCACAATCAAAGCAGACTACCTTGATATTACTGATACGCATGCAAGTCTTTCCCATCAGGCTGCATTACTCTTAATTCATAGAATCATAGAATGGTTTGGGTTGGAAGGGACCTTAAAGATCATCTAATTCCAACCCCCCTGCCACGGGCACAGACACCTTCCACTGGACCAGGTTGCTCAAAGCCCCGTCCAGCCTGGCCTTGAACACTTCCAGGGTTGGGGCATCCACAGCTTCTCTGGGCAGCCTGTTCCAGTGCCTCACCACCCTCATGGTGAAGAATTTCTTCCTAATAGCTAATCTAAACCTACCCAGTTTTACCTTAAAGCCATTACCCCTTGTCCTATCACTACATGCCCTTGTACAAAGTCCCTCTCCAGCTTTCATGTAGGCTGCTTTCAGGTACTGGAAGACTGCTGCTGTAAGGTTCTCCCCAGAGCCTTCTCTTCTCCAGTCTGAACAACCCCAACTTTCTCTGCCTTTCCTCATAGGAGAGGTGTTTCAGCCCTCTGATCATCTTCATGGCCCTCCTCTGGACTCGCTCCAACAGGTCCCTGTCCTTCTTATGTTTGGGGCCCCGGAGTCTTTTGTAGGTCAAGAAAGTTAGTAGTAGTAATTTTTTTTTTTAGTTGGCTAAACACTGCTGAATGATGCTTAAAACAAACAAGTTTTTGATTTGTTCTGCTTTCTGTAACAGGTAGCATACAATTCCCAACTTTAGTATACACCGGAGTCTTGGTGCTTCCACCAACCATATTTAATATGCAAAGGAGGTGACAAGCAGATGCATTCAGCACATTTGTTGTAAATAACCTTTTTATATGGCAGTTTTTAATATACCTTTGCAGCACCATGAATACAGAGGCTATAGCTTACCAGTTGTGTGTGTGATACTTTTGCATAGGTGAATCTGAGATTCTAAAGCAGCTATCTGACCAGCGTGCCAAAGAAGGTTATCAGGTTAGCCCTAGATTTAAGTCATTGTAGTCTTTTTTCGAGTGTATATAGTGTTGCACTTCTCTGTTTGATTTTTGTGTTTGTGTAATTGGTAGAGAGGTGCTGCTGAAAGACACATCTGCATAAGCAGAGAAAAGGCGGGGGAAATACTCAATCGGTGTGTTTTTCATCCCCAAAAAAGGCATATTTAAAAAAACAAACAAACACAAACCCTTATATTAAAAAAATTGCATCAAAGACTACTTTTCTGAACTGTATGTCTCATTGTGGGTTTTTTCCTTTAAAAGTAAATGCACTGTAAAGGTATATGCTGTGACTTTACAGTTGCTTCCCTGCTTATCTTCTCTGTCTGCTGGTACCAATGATGGGGAGTGGTTGACCACTATGGTATTCTTCTGCTAAGTTATGTACAACCATAGGTTTTTTTCTTTGCTGGGATAATAAGGAATGGTTCCTGCCTGATACAGGACCAACAAATTGCAAAAGGAGTAAGTGTACAAGTCTGGAAATACCTGGAACTCCTTTCTCACTATGGAGATTTGTTGTACTGTCAAGTTAGTGAGTTATAATTAAGTGTACTTGAGTGTAAAGGAGGAGAGCTGAAACTGCAAAAAATACTGCTAAATATTTCATACTGGTCAGTTCAGATGTAAGATGTTTCCAAAGCGTTTAATGCAACAGTTGTTTAATATTTCAAACAACCATTTGATTCTACAGTAACAAAACCAGATATGAATAAATAGTATGGATTTTTTAACTCTCATGCACTGTAATAATTTTGTTTTGACCTGTTGTCTTATTCCACTTTCAACTAGGACTATGATTTTTTTTTTTAAATCCTTCTTCCCCTTTCCTACCTTCCCAGCCACCAGGTGAAATGTTTAACTTGGCCTGAAATATTTTGTTTGGGGCACTTGTTAAAAAAAGCAGAGGAAAAGCTAGTTTTACAAAACAAGGGAGAGTGATATCAAAGCATGTCTTATATGAAATAGGTTCAGAATATGAAATAAATTAAATGAAACAATTGTCAGAGGAAAAGACTGGGAATGCCCTGACCCCAGAATTACCTGCATTCTAGATGTTGATTTACTTGGGAGAAGGTGAACATCTGAGATATGATCTTATTTGCTGGGTTCATGGTAGTTATTGGACCAAGAACTTCGAAATTTCTGCTTTGTTGCCAGGTAGATTTGTTGATACTGACAGTGACTTTGACTTACCTAAAGCATGAATCCATGTGAGCTAAAACATTCAGCTTCCCAAATTTCTGGAATGTGCAGCACAAGCCTTTCATCAGATGGGTGCTGGGTTCTAAGAACTGGTTCTCTCCATCTGTTGGATATGCCACAACTGCGATGGGCACAAAGTGTTTCCAAGTCAGTTCATGCCGTGTAGGACGTATGACCCAAGACAACAGAGAATCCGCCTTCAGGACCAGTGACCCCCACATCAGATACAGTAAACTCAGTTTGATCCCTTGCTAGTGCTTACACCCAGGACTTCCTCAAGAGACCAGAGCTTTGTGGAGGAGTGTTTACTACCTGTTCTGGAGTCTTGCTGTTTTGCAATAGAAAAGAAAGCTCCTGTGGTACTCTTGCACTTAATGGCTTGAATTTCTACAGTTAATAGGGCCATCCACAGTGACAGAAACTATTTTTTTTTTTTTCCCCCCAGCTATGGTGGTTGGGAACTGCAGTCATGGTCAGCTGCTTCAACAAGGCAGCTGCTCCCCACATTAGCTCCGAGGCTTATTACACTAGTGTGTCTTAATATGTACTGTCGGTATCTAGCTGGCTAGCATAAGACATGTCATTTAATTACTCTGTATATGCAAGGAAGTGTTCAAATGCCATGCTGGAAGTGCAGTGCAGTGCTTTTTGCTGGGTGCTCTGAAAAGTCTAGCAGGAGGAGCCGAGAATACCCTTCTAGTAGTCTTAAATTAGAAAAGGATGTGAAAGATTTTTGTACTTGGTGATGCAAATCTCAAGGCTTCAGGGAAGTTGCATGTTCATAAAACGGCAGAATTTAGCTCTTAACATTGAGATCTGCTCACTGCATTTACTATTGTGAGGATGGGGAGAGGGGGAGGGTTTTGTGTCAGTTCAGGCACTCCCAGTTTGTTTAATCATCATCCGCTCCATGTGATATGGACCCTTTTGAGTTTCACATCTTTGGCACACACTGCTGCTGTATG
The DNA here is from genome assembly GCF_030936135.1 of Gavia stellata. Taxonomy (NCBI): domain Eukaryota; kingdom Metazoa; phylum Chordata; class Aves; order Gaviiformes; family Gaviidae; genus Gavia; species Gavia stellata. Next base: position 19,381,165 of record NC_082600.1, read on the forward strand.
AAAGAGAAATTATGAATGGAGTGAACTGGTTTCCTGGCACTTGGGAAGCCATCAAAGTTTGTGCTTACCAGAACAACCAGGCTGACTAATGTAATACAATATTAAATAAGCAGCAGCCTAAAATGTCTGTTTGCAGGGACAAGGCTTTTTTTGTTTCTTTTTTTAACATATCACCTAAACAATTACTAAGCAGAGAAAAATAACATTTTCAAAAATTATTGTCCTTCTTTGGAACCAACGAGGAGAGGGTAGAGTTTAACTACTGCCTCTGACCTTTTTTAATGACAAGTCATTAATTTTCCTTTGATATTCAGAGCAAGCCTGTTCCAGTTCCCAAGACATATGCTGTATGCCCTCAAGGGGGAAAGCAGTTAAGAATTACAAGGAGTATTATGCTTCATAGAAATAAGCAACCTGCTGAAGTAATAACCTGCTATGTGCTCCTAAGTCTCTCTCTGTATGAATCAGGGCTTTAAAGTGGTGACTGATATACGAGGAATATGTCTTCTTTGAGATTAACAAGACAGCTGCACTTGAGAGAAGAGAAATACAGAACGTGAAAATAAATGTAACACTGACCTTTATACAAGAAGATTCAGACTTGAGTAACTGCTTAAACTGTTGCCACAATCCCTGAGATAATACGGTTCTGCTGAGACAGAGCAGGGTACAGGTTTAGCTGAACATACTTTATTACGCTGTAGCTCTAATAGTGCAAAGTCTCATTTCCTGACTGTATTAACTGCATGAGGTTTCTTTTCGAGACTTTTTCCATTGCAGAAACAGTCCATTTAAACAAGTCTTGCTTTCTAAATATCTTAGATAACTAAGATTTCATGCAGACGGGTTTGGGAAGAGCTTGGGAACACAGTAATTCACTTAAAGAACTGCTGTGGATCTGTGTTTCATGCCTGTCTGGACCCAGGAATTCAAACACTGTCTTCTGCATTAACCACTGGACTGCCCTCTTCCTCAGTTGATTGAATACATGTGAAGAACAGCACATTTGATGAGGCAGACGCATTGAAAACACACATCAAAGTATGTTTTAACATTTAATTACAAATTTACCTAAGGAAAAAAGTTACTGTTAATTAAAGAATCTGTGAGTTCAGAATTTAAAGTTCATGTTGTTTGGCAGCTAAATCTTTAAAAAAAAATAAAATTCCATGAGATGTCCAAAGAAGAAAGTAAAGAGCTTGCACATCTAGCTCTATATAACTGAGATATTTTTAATCCTTAATGAGGAGTGGTGTGTCACAAAGCAGTGGAAACCACTTTGCATTGTGTGCATTCATAAAGAGGCGCTCATTAAAAATGCATTTTTAGTCACCACCTGTTATTTGTTTAATACGATGGGTGCTTTACTGCAGTGTTGCATTATTTTTGTCATCCTTCTTTTCCAAAGTGCATTATTCATCACTTTGAACCATATGAGCAGAAATATATTCTGAACATCTGATTTCTGTACTGGCCATTCCCTGAGGAAAGACTGACGTCCATGTTTATGACCAACCAGCGAAGCCTTTTGTGTCATCTTTTCATGAAGATTTCTTACCTTCTGCATAGCAAAGATGCAATTAGGACATTCACAGCTGTGATCTACAAGACAACAAGGGGACTGCACTTGATTAGGCAGCAAAGACCTCTTTGCTCAAATTCATAAATAAAACCAACTATTTTGGGAACAGGGGAGAGCTTTCTGGAGCTCCTCTGTCCTCCACAAACCCTGCTTTTTTTTCCCATGGCTTGCACCTGACAGTAGGCACGTGCTGAGGTGCGTGTGGAGCGAGATGTATGCTGACCTGACTGCTACCTGGTATGGTAGCCCTTGCTCTTCCCTTGCTGGGAGAGATACTCAAGGGTCTCCCCTGTCAGAATTTCACAGAAACTTGTAAAAGTTTGATTCCTCTGGCTCCCTCTCATAAAAATCAGGATGAAAAATGCCTGTTGAGTTGCTTTCATTCCCTTTCCTTGGCTGCTCCAAATCTTCTCCAACGTACAAGTGTAACTGGAAATAAAGAGCCTGATTAACTGTGCTGCAGCACTGCATTTCAGCAGTCTGGCTTTTTTACTCTGGCTTTTTTGACTGTGCGTATCTCTTCTGCTTTGGAGAGACAATGTTTGCATTGTGCTGGCTCCCATTTCTCTTTCATGATAGTAGGATGTCCCATAACGCTTGTATGTACACACTGAGCAGAGTTTGTGTATAGTGTACTACAATATATTTCTCTTTAATGGGGGGCAAGGGAATGAACAGATGGCAACATGTCCTTTTCTTTTAGTGGGGTGTGAAATCTTATATTTAACATGACTAGTGGGCAGGTTTCATTCTCAGTCTTCTGCCCTCTGCACATACCAAAAACCTGCCATACGACCTGATGTAATCAGCAGTCTGTTCACAGGAGGCCCTGAGTTTGAAACAGCAGGAGTTTTGCAGCTTGGAGCTGGATTGTGTTGGCAGAGCTGTTTGAAGAAGTTTGCTTAGTTCCTGCCTGCATTGTGCTGAGCCAATTTCAAAGGGGCTGGTGCCTCTGCCTCGTGAGAATGACTTTCAGTCAAAATTCACAAGGAATCATGTATCTGCTCATCTGAGATGTAGCAAATGCTCTTTTTATTTTCAGTTTCGGTTGTGCCTGTTTCTGTATTGCTGCTTAGAAAGCTACATCAGTGACTGCAGATTAGCTCAGGGGAAATTCTGTTTTTTACTACTGTGTGTTAATGTTCAGTAGTAAATTTTGGAGACCTAGCAGATCTTCTGCATATTTACACTGTCAATAGAAATTGCTTAGCTTGAAGATTCAAATTTAAATGCCTGATTTTAGCACCCTGTATTTACCATATGTCTTAATGCTGTGGAGATACAAACATTAGCTTACGCTGAGATTTAGAGGAATGGTGAATTCAGGCAGTGCTACTGAGGTGCCAGAGCATCTAGACTTGCATTCGGGTACTGTATTATAACTGCTGGTTTTTCTGTGATTATTTCCTCCAGATAGCAAGCATTTGTTTCTCCCTCTAAAATTAGGGGGAGCTGCATGTTTTCTGGAAACTGAGAAGACCATTAGTTCAGATGCCCAGCTTAAAAATGCAAACTATTACTGTAGGTTTGAAGAGCACAAATTGTTTTCCTGCAGCATTTCTTTTGGCGAGTGACTGCGCTAATTTCTATAGAGCTCCGATTTCTGATCGGCCATTCATCACTCGACCAATTCATGATGCTCTCAGCAAAAAACAGGTTTTTCAAAGTAACTCAATGCCTCCACCAAAGTATGTTTAAACAATGATGCAGAGCCATTTTAATAAGTTATGTGTAAAGCTGTGTGTAAACCAGAACAAAAGAGTCCTTACTCCAGCACTTAACATTGTTAGTGTGTTGGAGCTTGTAGTAGACCTAGCATTGCTCCTTTCCCTGTTGTGCCGCTGGATCTCCTGGCCAAGGTTTTGTGTTTCTCTGAGGTGAGGGGCGTAAACACTCTGCTGATAAAATGTTGCTTGTGCTACTTTTTTCTGACTGTAGTGCCCCTTAAAATTTCGTCTTGAGGCTGCTTCTAGGATTCAGACTTCTTCCAGGCCACCAAGGAGGTTTGGCATGCTTTGAACGCTGCTGGGCTTAGATCTGCTACTCAGTAGTTGCAACAACAATATAAACTTTTGTGTAACCTGTATCTTTTAAAATTCTAGTAATACTTACATCTACAGAGCAGCGCAGCCCAAATGTGCTAGACCGGAGGAGGTGGTGTTGCTCTGTGCAGCCTGAGGCTTGAATTGCTCTTGCCTGGAGCAATCTTTTTTGGGATTTACCCTCCCCTCCTCTGCTTTCAGCTAGCTGAGAGGAGAGGCCAGCCCGTCGCGGTGGCACTGCTGTTGTTTTGTGATCTGGTTGATAGGGAGCACAAGTCACTCAATACATCATATTAAGTTTCCCTCGATTACATTGCTTAAGTAGTAAACCTGAGCTCTGCTGAGGTCGGTAAGGGATAGTATCCACGTGTGAGGCAGCTTGGAAGTTGCCTAGAAACATACGTGCCCGCCACCTTCGTGCACTGTTAAAGGACACTGAAGATTAAGAAGTATAATTGAAAAATGATACTAGTAATACGAAAGTTTTTTGGTAGTGTGCATAGTTCTGTTTTTTCTGCCTGTAGCCAGAGCAGCTCCTTATGTTTGGGGGCTCTTGCTGGTTTTGAAACTTTGTGACCATTTTTAAGGTTTTCCTCAGTAAATACAAGGCCTTGAAAGTCACTTTTTCTTTCAGTTATAGGTAAGGCTGTTGTATGAGCACATGATAGATGAGATTCACTTTCAGGAAAACACTAAACATCACAGCTTAAGAGGAAATTGTATTTTGTTGAGATAGAAAATGCAGTGGTCAGAAGCCTTAAAACTGGCATAGCAGGAGTATTAGAAGTTAATCTTTTGTGAATGTTAATAATAACATAGTGACACAGCTTGCCTCTGTATCTGTGACAGATGGCATAAAGAAAGGATCTTCTACAATGCAACTGCACTCTTCACCTTTTTTCTTATGATATCATGGGTATTCCCAGGGTGTTGTATGCATTAAGTGTGCTGTGACTACTGGCAAGTACTGATGAAGAAAAGTGTAAAATAGGGAGAGAAAGTCATCTTTAAAAATGCACATTAATTATTTAACTGGATTTTCTACACAGAAGCTCGCCATTGCTGCTTAACTCCAAGCTGTCTGCTAGGGCTGTCATGAAAGAGAACTCTTAAACTGAGGTCTGTGGTATGAGGCTGGTGGGGGAGCAAGAAGGGTAAAGCTCTGCTGAGTTAATTAACATTAACAGTTATGAGTTATCTGCAAGATTCGCTGTAGATTACACAGATTGTATTAAGCGGGGTTAATCAGTCGTTTCAGATACTTAAAGGAGCACTGTTAAGAACAAGCAAGACTGAAAATTCTTCTTGAGAGAGTGTTTGCATGTGCAAGTATGCATATGTGTGTGAATGCACAGCCTGCATTACCATTGATAAGTAAATTTTGCCTAGCAGCTACCACACAGGGACATTGGCTATTTCCTGTTCTGTGTATAGGTGGAATTGTGGCAGCTGTTGGAAGTGACATTTCCGTGTTTGTATTTTTTTTTTTCCCCCATAACTCTCTTTCTTCTTGAATATGAGATATTTCCCCTGCTGTGCAGTTGCAACAGTAAGGTGATCTTTGTTATCCTGTGATATTAACTGCTACTTGAATTGTGGACTCATTGTGGCTTGGAGGGTTTTCACCATTAATTTTTAATGGCTTTCTCTTCCACATGTGTTAAATAGAATGTGGAAGGTGACTGGGTTTTGTAAGTGTGTAGAGGATGAATCTGTCATAAGGGAGGATTTAATGATTGCAGATTTAAAATCTTAATGTATCACAGCACCTTGTGTTGTGGTTTTCCATACTTGTTCAAAATGTTTCAGTTTTCACTTTCTCTTTTTTTTAAAAGGATGTGTTGGAGCAACTAATTTTTTGTGTAATTTCTCAGACTCAGAATAACTGAATTTTCCTGACCCTAAAAGACCAACCTTAAATTTTATCAAGTATACAAAGTGGCACACTTTATCACTTTTGCAGACTTTTCAGTGTCAGACTTTTCAGAAGCCAGCTTGGTTGCTGTGTGTTGTAGGGTAAAACTCCTAATGCTCTCGTTGCTGAGCCATGGGACTCTCAATGCTTAAACATGGGACAGTCTTACATATAGCAAATCTAATAGTGTTTCCAGAAATATTTTGCTTGTCCCGGGTTTGAGCAGGTGTAGTAATTCCATAGTAATAGTGGGGAGAAGTAGTGGAAACATATATGTGTGTGTGTGTATATGTATATAGATGCATACATGTATATCCATTTCTTCTAGAGCATAGTGTTTTTGTTGCTATGTGATGCCCAAAAGGCAGAGGCAACAAGTGAACTCAGCTGAGATGGGGATGGGATCTGAGCCCCAGTGTCCTGGGGCTGAGGATATACTGAGCTTGACCCGCTTGCCTGGGGTGGCTGCTAAGGGCTAAGCATCATGAAGCACCGTCCCTTTTTGTCATGGTAGCATGCGGCTGGCAGTTCACAGAGGGATCAGATGCCAGTGAAAGGTCTCCTTGGGGTGGGACCGAGGAGGCGGCTCTTCTGTCACCTCCTTGGTGGCAACACGTTGGGAAAACTGGGGAGGCTGTTCCTGGCAGCCTGACCTGGTAATTGCCTGTGGGTTATGCCTGGCTTGGCTTTGCTGAGGTGCAAGTTATTGGCAGTAAATTCTGTGAATAGTCAAGTGTCAGCTGCAAATTACTGTCTCCTCCCTGTAGGTAACTGTTCCCTCCTCCAAGGAGGTCACAGTAACTCTGCAGATAGAAAGGTTGCTTGCTGTTGAAAACCAGTGAGCATAGAAAACCCAGAAAGGGAATGATGAGAGGCCCAAAGGCTATTTTGAAAGCATGGCCCCCATTTCCTCTCCCTGCCTTCTCCCATTTTATTCACTATTAGTTTTTACCACTGCTAGTTCCCGTGGTCTCTCTTTTTTTCTTCCTTTTTTCTTTTTTTTTTTTTCTCCTATTATAACTGCAGCACAGTGCTAATGGTAAAACTGGTGATTGACACAGTAAATACTGGGAGTGTTTTCTTTCACAAGGGTGCTTGGGGTACTTTGGGAAAGCTACTTGAAATTTACTGCAGCTTCTCCACCTGTACAGTGCAAGAAGCATTGATGGCCTTCGAAATCTCTTGCATGTTACCTGCCTGGGGCAATCTGCTGGCTATGAAGGGAAACACCACTGTACATTTGTGCATGGAAGAACCATCTGGTCTGACTTGAAGCTTCTCTCTTTACCCACCTCAAGAAAAAATTTGCAGACTTGCTACAGTGGCAAATCTCCTGGCTAGGGACTGTCTGGGTGTTTGTTGAACTTGTTGATATTGGGTAAATTAGATGATACTGTTAATGCAGTGATACGTTGAGGTACTGATGTTGGATATAAATTCTGCTTCAGAATAATTGGAAAGCTCATAACATTAGCCTGCAATGGTACCCCTTAAAGTCTTCTAGGAGTATTTGACAGGGGCATGCCTGAACTGCGAGGACTGTCTCTCTACATTACTGGTATTTGAGTTTTTAGTGCCCCTGGTAACTGGTTGGTAACAGGAGTCTGCCTGCAAGAGAAAGCTCTCAGTGATGAGAAGGTCAGGTTGTTGCAGGAGATGAATGAGAAAGCTGCTAACATAATCAGATGAGTAGCGTGTGTGAGCGCCTTTGTTTTTGTAGTAACCTACAGACATTATCAGTAACACCTTTCCCTCCCTGTACTTCCCCAACCACCTCGTTTGTCCCATAATATCTTACTATCTGGTCAGGCATCCTAGCAGGGTGGAATAGCTTGTCCCTGTACCCTCTCTGTCTTCCCTTCAGACCAGCTGAAAGCTTCCCTTTTCTGTAAATCGAACATGGATTTTTGCACAGTTGTCTGCAAATGCTGCAAGGACCTCTCTTGCCCGTGCTGCTGTCCTCTGCTGAAGTTAGATAATAAACCGATGGTATAGTGACTGTTTGCATGCTTTCTGAAACACTAATTTGTTGTTCAATATGAGGTTGCCCATAAGCTGCCTAAGAACAAGAAGGTTTAAGCTTGTTGGAAACTCATGGTTAAAAATCTTTAAATAAGCTTTTGGAAATTAGTCAGTTTAATTTAAACTTAATTGATTTTTGGGATTTTTTCTTCACATTTATACACATGTTAGGAGGGCTGGGGGCAGGGGGGAGAGTAGGACGAGTGCTAGCAGACTGGTTGCTCGGTTCTCTCTGTCACAACCCTTTTCTTCACTGAGAAAAAAATGGTCTTTAGATTACTGTTTTTCCTGAGTTACAGACTGAAAAGTTTTCATGCATTTCAAAGCAAGCAATGTTAACTAATAACCTATGTGTTTTATCCCATAAAATCCCTGTTGGTCATCACTGCCTGAATGCTGTCCGTGTATTTACTGTTCCTCATTTTCTAGGTGTCGTTTTCTGCATTTCTCCAGTACCACGCATTCAGGTTTCTCAAAATAGTTTACCAGTGTAACATGAATTAAATCTTGTTTGTTCAGGGAGTATTATTGTAGAAAGACCGAGCACGTTTGTGCTTGTTTCTAAGCATTTAACTACCTTATATTTGAGCAACTGCGAGGATGTTTGGATGTAGTGAAGGCGAGGCATGGCACCTTTTGCTAACAATGAGAAATACTTTTCTCTGTGAGCTGACCCCCCATGGCAATCAAGAGGGCTACTGAGACGGTAGGATGTTACTCAGCATTAAGAGTGGCAGGGTAAAGCAGTTAGTTTCTTTTGGGGACTGAGGGGTAGATTGGAAATTACTAGTGAGTTCCTGCTTGGAACAGGATGGAAGAGTATCAGATTAGTAACAGCCAACCTGGATATGTTTGGTTTGCTTTTATTACCCCTAGTCACTGATGAAATTTGACTCATACATTCACATTAAACTCCATCGCATCTGTTACGCCTTCTGTTTGCTACTAAAATGCCATTCATAACAAGGAATTAATCAAAAATCCTGAAAGAATCCCATTCTTGTGTGCATCCCCTCCCTGCTTTATTAATTTCTTTTCTGGTTTCACAGATTTGTTTTCTTATTTAAACTTCGATGGCTTTGATTTGACTTTTCAATATTTGTACTAGAGAACCTCAAAATGGTTGTTGTCACACATGCCTCTGTGCCCTTCTGGGATTAACAGTTTATTTTACAGAGTTTTCCCCGAGATGCATCATTCTCTTTCAAGCAACATTTGTACTGATAAATGATTTGATGATACTGGCAAAAGTGCAAAATGTGTGTACATTTATGCTACATAGCTTCTGCTCATTATTCATCTTTAGGAAAGCGATATTGCTATGATGTGTAACTGGTATTCCTACATCTTCCTGCCTCTAACTCCTTTGTATTCCTGTACTTTTGGCTGCTGCTTTTTCAGGCATTGCATTATGATTGTCACTCCAGGGGTCGGCTGCTGCTTTGGAGTTCTTGGTGCTTTTTCAGAGCGTGGGACTCATATTGCAGTGTTGAAGTTGCAATGCAGATCTCTAGCTCTGAACCTCTAAGTAAGCCCCGCAAGTCACTGTATGCTTGCCTTGGTTTAATTATTTTTGCACTTCTTCATGGCAGTATAGAAACTGTATTAATGAAATCTGTGCATTTTAGTAGTATCATGTGCCCAGTTAGTACTGTGTCTGTTCCATATAAACATATAAAGCCCCAAGTTTTAGAAATACTTGTAATAAGAGAAATGGTAGAAAACACGTCTTATACATAATCTTCCTAGAAATGCTTTTATTGGGTTTGTGTTTGTTTCTTGATGGCAAGCTGTATTTTAATATTGTAAATTTTTTCACTCCAGTGAATAAGGACAGTGGAGCAGAGTTTGTACCTCGGAGCTCTCCATGGCTAATATACTTTACTATCTGGCTTCAGTGTTAAAAGCTGAAATATACTTGCTCATTTTTAGAATTCGTTGTGAAAACTTTTGACTTTATTGTCCCAGCAAAATATGCTGAAACTGTGTATGGGAAAACTGACTTCCTTTTAAAACAAGTGAGTGTGCTTGGTGCTGAGTTTCAGAGAATTCAGAAGTGCTTCAAGTCTGTTCTGATGGCCTGTTGTGTTTCTTTTTAATGTGTATTAGGCTAAATTATTATGGACCTTAGAGACCACCATAGATTAGCTGGAAGCATGTTGAACAGATGGATTGCATTTTAGCTGGTTATATTTGTAATGTCAAGTGACAGGCCTTTAACACAGCACTTTTCATATTCCCTGTTACTGCATAAACCACCCCAGGACAAATCTAAGGTGGAATAAAATAGAAGTTGAGAGTGGTTTGTCTGTATACTGTTATAAACATGTGAAGTTGCTTGCACATGATTTGAAGAGAGAAGTTGAGGATAAATCAATAGGCTTTTTATTTTCAGCAAAGCAGGTAAATTAGGCAAGGGTGCTGCTGGCAATAAAAGCAGGACAACACAGTGTTCCACAATTGGATTTTCTGCTCTCTGGGTCAAATCAATATTGCCACTAGGCACAACTATAGAGCTGTATGTTGTATTAACAGAAGTGATTCACAGAATCAGAATCACAGAATCACTAAGGTTGGAAAAGACCTGTAAGATCATCAAGTTCAACCAAAAAACTAGGGTAAGAAAAAAAAAACAAAACCTAGGGTAGGAAATCTGCTGCTAAATAGCCATTGAACATTTAATTTCATATTTTTGAAATGAATCTATATTTTTGTATTTGGTTTGATTAAAAAAATATTTCCTCTGCAACTGATGTGTGTGGTGGTGGCGGCTTCTCCATTATTTATTCCACGGGATTGGAAGTAAAACTAATTGTGTCCTAAAATACACATCTAGAAGTAGCTTTATTTAAATTTTTAAATTTAAATTTAAAAAACATAAAATTTTTGTTATGTCATGTAAACAGTATGCACTGTAAACGATTTGAATTGATCTTAAAGCAAATATTTTTATCAGAACTTATCTTGCTCACCTTGCCCTCTGATGTCTGGAGTGGTTTAGTTCTGTGCCAGCCTGGAACAGTTGATTTAACCAGTTCATAAAGCAGCGAGAGTGCACTCAATGCATCACATTATAACCACGGAATCTTATTTTCATTTCCTTCCTGCATTGCTTGTTACTGTTTTTTTCATCGGCCTTGCATGATGACAAGCTCTTTATTCAAGGGGTGTCTCACTATGTATTTATACAGCTTGCAGCAGATGAGGTTTTCCTCCTGGCTGGGACCTCTGCACTACTTTAATACAAATAACAAAATCTGAGCCATAACAGTTAATTGGGTGGATGATTGTGCCTAGGTCCTTTCAACGTTTTTTTTATATGATACTCTATTATGTGCCATCCAGATTGCATATGTGTGGTTTTATTTTTTTTTTTAATAAAACCTGATCCTATATGGTATGCTTCCACCAAATGACAGAAATATACTCAGTGTAGGTTCTCTACCCCGCACAGGCTGAGCATGGCTAAGACTACGTACGATTCCTTCACATCCCCTCCCACTGAGATTCCAGTCTACGATTGTCAGAACTAATTATTTTCAGCAGATGAGGCAACAGTTATTTTAGTGGCTTTTGCGTTTCCACTTGAAGGGTCTTTAGAAGCGTGCTTTGTAATTTTCTGGTTTTCAGAAAAAAAAAAAATCCCTTTAAAGACCGCTAATCCTCTAGTCCATCGCATAACGAATACAATTGTTGCAGAGATGAACAAAGTTCTTAATCAAATTTTGTCAGGTATATAATGTGTTGGCAGGGAAACAGTGAGTACTGAGTCACACACATAGTGTCATCAGGTGTGCTCGCATGGTAAGATGTACACGGAAAACATCTCAATAAAAGATCTGTTTGTGTTTCACTTCCTTGTCATTACCCTGCAACAACTTGTTTCATCTTGTCTAATCTTTTGTGGGACCCTGTTGTACAGTTTGCAGAACCTTGCTAGAAATTATTTACCTGACACCGTTAATAACACCTCAGATAATTATAGTGAAATAAAAAAACCCCTTAAAATAGTTTCTGTATATTGGAAAACAATTATTTTTTTTCTTTTAAAACATAACCTCCTTGTTGTAGGCTGCAGAATAACTTGTTTTCATTATTACATTAAAACAAAACTGGAAACTTTGAAAAACCATATTTAAAAAGCAACCCTCGTGTCTCAGTTTGCTGTTTAAAATATGTTTTAATGTTAAAACTTGTTCATTAGCCTGAGTGTTCATTCTTCCTTGGATTCCAGAAAAGCTTGAGTTTGGTTGTCCCTTGGACTTGGAGTGCACCTCGCCTAGAAAATGGAGCTCCCAGCCTGTCTTTGTGGTAGCATCCAAAGGGACCTTAAGACGTGTAGGGGCAAAGGTGCCACCCCATCCTGCTGCTGGGCGGCTCTGAGCTGGTGCAGATGGCCACTGACTCCTGCTGAGACCTTATCTAAGCATGTAGTGTCTCCTTCACCAAATGTTTCCCACTCCAAGGATGTTTGTGAGATCAGATCCATGCTGAGGTTATCAGAAGGATGTTGGTTGTGCCGCACAGATAGGACCCTGCTGAACTTTCGTGCTCCCTAGGCCTGAGTTGCAGCTGAAATGTAAGCCAGATTCTGTGGCTAGGTAGTGTTTGCTCTTGCTGGTGTAAATAAAGCCCCTGATTTTTTTTTTTTTCCTCATAGGCATTTTAAGTAGAAAAGCACCATTTGGCTTCCAGTCAGCTGGGCAATTAGCATTTTATAGCCAAGCAATATACTTAAATGGAATTGCTTGGCTTGAGCATTGAATTACAATGGCTGGTAGACTGTTGCTCTTATATAATTTATTTAGGACTAGCTTCTTCAGGATTCAGGCAGAGGTTAATTTCATTCTGCATGAGAAGCTAGTAGTTTACATTAATGCTGGGGCTGTACTGCAGCAGAGGGGAAAGTTTTTGTGTAGAGCTTGTATTTGCCTGGTCTCTCAGCCATGGAAAGGACAATTTTACCTACTCCTTTCCTAGCAATGCATTCTTTGCAAGAGCTGTTGGCACGCTTACATTGGCATTTAAAAATGCAGCCAAGAATAATACTTTAAGACCATTTTATTCCATGCTGTTGTATATGCATTTTTAAGAAGCAAATGTGTATTGAAGTGTTGTATGGACCAAGGAGACTTTGTTCCTCCAAAATCACAAGGGGCCCACTTACCCTGTTGCTGGTAAATAAAACGTTAATATGTGACCATGGTGACTTGAGTGAGAGCTGCCACTGCATGTCTTCTGATGATCTGAGGCAGAGAGCAAACGTCTGGTGTGTGTGATCTTGGAATGATAAAATGAGTGAGTAAAATGTGCCTCAGTACTCAGAAACAAATTAGAAAGTTTTAGATGGAGGGAATGAATGTGTTTATTCATGTTCTTACTAAGCCTAAGTGCTTGACTTGGTGCTTAGAATTTTATCCTGAATCTCGTACATGTCTTGATTTTTCCTAAAGCCCTTTACTGCTAGAATCAATGTGGGGGAATTTTGGCTTTTTTTTTTTTAAGCTGCTTTCTTAGCAAAGTGATTGCAAAGAGCTTGCAAATGTGAAGCAAGTGCGCAGCAAGGGCTTAGATGCCAGAAGGCTGCTAATGAGAACACAGCATTTATTTATTTACGTTTAACCTCATGATTTCTAGGTAACTTAATAATGTTTTTGAATCCTTGAGATACCTGTCCCGCAGCGCCTAGCTGCTTTCAGCAAAACTTACCTCTGGCTTAGGCAGTACCCTTCTTGTTCCTCAGATGCGCTGGTCGTCTCCGCCTGCTTCACGCTCTGCACCTCCGCAGGCAAGCACAGCAGAGGGAGGGAGCAGGGACTGAACAGCCAGTTTGACCATCGCTTAGAAAGCCCTTCCTTGGTACGGGGTCACATACCTCTGCACACAGAAACCTTTGTGGGCTTTGCCTACTGAGTTTGGGGGTCTGGCTCAAGTAGTGTAAGACTTGGCTGCTTATGTTTGTATTTTGCGATAGTAGTGTGGACCTGCTAACTAGAAGCATCCATTCTTGCAACCATCACTGCTGTCAAAAGACCTGAGATTTTGGACAAATCTCTTCAAGCTTAAAATAGCCTGATCTTTGGCAGAGGAGCATTTCAGGCACCTACAGATGCTGCGCTAAGGCCAGGTAGGGATTTGTTTTGATTTGGATTCCTTAAAAAACACTTAGATTCCAGCATTATTTTTTCATGGAAAGCTCATTAGCAACAATTTAAAAAAAAAAAAAAGGGCCAACAGTAGCCTGAGGGAGGTGATTCCTGACTTTTGCAGTAGCTGGCCTCTGAGTTGGTTAATGATCTAGGTGTAAAGCTGGCAGCTCAGACTGTAATTGTTCTAATAATCACGGAATTGTTCCCGTATGTTGTTGCTGTAACCTTTACTGTTTTAACCAAACTTCAGTTGTGCTGTAAAAATGATTAAAAGGTTTCTCACAGGAGGAATTAGATTTTTTGGCTTGCACAGTTGCTCTCTGCTGTGGGTTTTTGTGGCCTACTTAAAGTGTTTTGAAAACCCCACTTTGCCCTCCAGCAGCTCCTGCCTGGGTGTGCTGCCCCTAGCCACACCGGTCGCCTGAGGCAGAAGGACACATACATGCCATCTCTGTCTCCACTGCGGTGTCCCGCAGCTATGTTTGATTTCAAGCCTTTTATAGAATACAATAACTTGCTGCCCTTGTGGGGACATCTTGCATTTTATCTACCATTTTGTTTTGCTGGCTGGGCTTCAGCAGCGTGTCCAGGTTAACCCAGCGTCTAGTGTAGGTGTACCCTGGGAGGCAGTTGGGTCCGTGGAACCCTTTGATCCTCAGTGCCAGTTCACAGGCTCTAACAGCACAGCTCCCAGCCTGAAGCCCAAGTTTGACTTTGCAGGGTCTTCAGGGTGGGATGGTAAGACGTGAGGGGACCAGGGAGGCCAGACTGACGCACAGCATTTTACTTGTCAGCCTGTGTTATTGCTGCTTCAGATAAGGAAAGCAAGAGAATATTGATAAGTGGATAGAAGTTGAAGAATTCCTGATTTGCTGTTAGGGGAGGGGACTTTGGTTTTATTTCCAGATGTGGGGTTTTAAGCAATGGACCTGAGGCACGGTCACATTATCCCAGCTACTGAGTCAGTCACTGGGTGTCAGCTGAGCCTTACTAACTTTCTGTGTTTTTTAGCTTGGGCAAAATCTCAGCTAAATTCATCAGTGTCAGTGGAAGAGCTTTCCGTTAACACGTTTTATATCACACTTGTAGCTGTGTGAGTGAATGGTTCATTGGTACATCTCTGTTAACAAAGGATAGTTTATTGAACTGAAGTAACTTTGATTCCGTGACTCACTTCCCTTATCTTGAAAAAGGAGGGCAATGACATTGACCTTCCTTTATACAGTGTTGAGATCTACTGGTGAGCTGCACTGCGTGACGGCTAGGTATGAATAATCTTCACAAGCACTAATCTGAAGGTGAAGGTGTTTAGAACAGTATAGTTATCTGTTTAAATAATTCATTTTAAAAATAAACAGGTCAGAGTATCACCTTGTGCAACAATTTGAATCTTTCAATCTGAATTAAGAAATCACTCTTCGCAGGCTCGGGGCCATTTCTGCTTGTATTCAGTGACTGTCGGATTCTTGCCAGAAAATACTAAGTTCAAACAGCTATGAGGGCGTTCAGTTATGGTTATGTTGGATGGTATACTCAAATAATTTTATAGAAGGAGCTCATGGGAATGGTAACAGCATAAAGGTTAGCTGTAATGTCTTTTGTGTCTGCCAGTTAAATAGCTAGCGATCTGATCATTACACAAAGACGACGCAAATTCCTTATGCATTCCTGCCTCAGTGCCGCTCCACATGCTGGGTGACTGGAAGCACAGTTCTTTCTCTTTTTTGCCATGGAAATTGCTGGTTAAAGCTCTATATTTTGGTATATGCAAATTCTGATTTTTTGTTTGTTTGTTTAAAGCCTCAGTGCCACACTGTATTGTCATAGCAGATATTGCAGTCCAGCCATGTGCTGTTAAATCCAATAGGTTTTGCACCTGTTTTGGTAACAGGTGCAAACAAACTTTTGTTTAATGTGTCTCAAATGCACAAACTATAAAATGAGTTTGGCTAATGACTCAGCGAATGCTTGATCTGCATTAGCCAAACTTCACATTGCATAAAGGTCTGTAGAGCTTGCTTTCTTAACAGCACCAAAAAAACCCATCAGCTGTGACACTGAGATATTTCTAATTTATCCAAAAGAGAAACTGCTGATAGTATGTTTTGGGTATGGATCAGAGGAAAAAAAATGAAATGTGTTATGTCCAAAAAAATTTTTTAGAATATCTACTGTGAGTACTTATCAAATGCTGCAGGCTCGCTGAAATATTTCCTCTTTCAATCAGGCTTAATTTTCCTCCTATGGTAACTTTGAAAGCAGAGAAATAACAATGGGGTAACTTGGAAGGGGAAGCGTTTGGGTGAATGGGTGATTGTTTCAGGAAATGTGTTTCTGTGCTCGGCTGCAGTACTTCTTCCCCTGGCTCTAAATGCTCTGCAAGTATCAATGCATGTGCCCTCCCAGTGGCCTAGAGGTAGGCTGGGAAATGGATACAAGTGGGGAAAAGGCGCCTGCCAAACATTTGGTAGACTTGTACGTGTTAACCTTTGTTTCCTGAATCCCAGCACAGTGCTTTAATCACACAACCATCTTCCTCCCAGGCTTTTTCTGTGAAATAAATACTTGCCTGCAAAATGTTTTATTCGCATCATCACAAGTGAGTGCTGGTAACTGCAGATTGAGGCTAACAACTCTACTCCTGTGCTCTGTATGTTACTGGGGTACATGGCTGAACGTATTACCATGTAGAGTCCCCTTTGCAATGTATTTATTTGTCCATCTTTAAGCATTTGCCTACCCCAGGGCTTGTAGCCTTTCCTGTCCCTTAAGCCCATTTTGTCATTTCAGAGTAGCTTTAGGCAGCTGATATTTAAATATTGAACCTGACCAAGCAATGCACCTCCCTTACCTTGTCTCCCCCAAAATAAAATGACCTTTAAACAAGGTTCATGACATACTTAAATCTGGTTTACTCCCCATTAAAAACAATGCAAACAAATCTAGAACTTTAAATCTAGTTTCTCTGAGCAGTGCAAGATGCCTGTTCAATAGCTTTCCCCGACACCCACTTCCTCACCCCATCATTAAAATCTTGGACCCGCAAAATAATTTGACCAATTATTTGAGTTACTCAAACTTCACAGAATGGCTTAGGTACCTTTGATGAACCCACTGCGTTTGTATGCCCTGGAACATGACAGCAGCTGTGTGTTGAACATCAAATGAATACAGGTCATGCCTGGGGTAAAGGCATGACTGATATGTGTACCTGGCATGGCCATGCATTTATCCTGATTAGTGCTATGGGACCCTTTAAGTTCTATATTAACTATTGTTAAAAGAGGCGATTAGTGTATGTTAGCTGTGCAACCTGATGCCATCTTCAAATAGTGATTTCTCTCTCAACTGGGGCTGCTTCTTGTGACCTCTGACCTGCCAGTATGTTAAAAGCTTTGTAATTGATGAAGCTCTGTATTCTTTGTGGTGTGATTGATTGGAATTCCTTCACACTGAACTTTGCCTGTTGCTCTCTTCTGTTTAGGAGGTCCTCCAGCAGCTGATCGTAATGAATTTACCAAATGTTTTGATGATTGGCAAAGATCCTCTTTCTGGTGAGTAGTATGTTGGGTTCCTGCTGAATAAAATTTGTATTTTTATTTTCTTAAATATTTTATTTTCTTAAATAACAAACATGCTTTTAAAAAAACTGTACATATTTGTAGTTTGGCTACAAATATTTTGAGTACCTCTGAGTCTCACAGTTTAATGTATTTAGTATGTAATGCTTATATTTACATACCTTTACATACAAATATAATGATACGTGTGTGTTTGTACGTCATACACATACACATATGATAGTGAGTTAGTTCTTGCCAAAGCCAGAGCAGCAGCTGTTTGCTTGAAAGTCATGTCTCTTTACTCCTTGCTGCAAGTGGCCTGGGATACAGCCTGCCATAGGAGAATCATTTGTCCTCCAAGTTTTTTGTCCTGTGTGCCTGTGTAATCAGTTCTGTTGTGGTAATATGTGCACACCAGAAGAGTCTTGTAGAATTGCCCTAAAGTGTGAAGGAACTGTTGCAAATGAAGTGTGGGAAGAAAAATGCATGAGGATGGAGAGAAAAATATGTATATGACAAATTAAAAAAGTGAGGAAGAGAATGGACAAGGAGAAAAACATCTGTCTGGCCATGTTGTCTAGGCAAGGACATCTGTCACATGAGGTATCACATCAAAAGTGACCTGGAAGCCAATGAGCTCATGTTGAGAGTGCAGTGTCTTTGGTGAGACAAAATGAAAGCTGTTTAGTCTGAAAATGAAGTTGACTTCTCCTTAGACCCACATTCTGAAATGAAAGGTTTTGTTGCTGTGGCTTTTACTTTTTTTTTTCTTTTGCATGCCCATTCTATCTCTGCCTTAGCCCCGTGCCAGTGCCAAGGACAATGTATTTGTTTTTACCAAAGAAGGAAAACTGGACGAACCCTGTCAGTAGTGATGGGGAATGACACAGTAATCAGCATCTCCAGAACAAACAAATGGCAGAAAGCTTGGCAGCAGCTGTTATTTTGCTGCTCTTAGCAGCAGTAGTGTGTGTACAAAAAAGGGTTTATAGCAGAAAAGAATATTAACTTACAGATGTTGGATCACTGAAACTCATAGTCTTGGCACTTCTGCAGTAAAATCAAGCTGAGGGTAAGGCATGTACTTCTTCAGCAAGCAAATTAAAATCTGCGATGCCAGTCTTAATTCTCCTGTACAGGCTACTGTAATGCGTAAAGAAGGAAAAAGAAATACAAGAGCTGTTGCTTTTCTCATCCATGTAGGCAATGGACAGAGTCTGGGCTGCTAGCATCAGGAATGCTAGTGACTAGAGATGTCTGGGTCAACAAGGCAGTGTCTCAGCTGGCTAAGTGTCAGTGGAAAAGGCTGGCTTGTTTCTTGTCATGGCCATTCTTGAGCGACAGCTGGCAGGAGACTCGTAATGCAGTAACCACAGTGTTGGTTCCCGGGGAAGCTGCACACTTGAAAAAGCTGTTCTGTATTTAGCTATAATATCCCATCATTGAATTGCTGGTTTTTGTCAGCACCTTAGATCTTTCTTTCTTTGAAGAAAATAGCTGATGCGTCTCTTGTAGGAAAGATACTGTTCAACCATGTGTTCCCGTCTTCCAGCTCCTTTAATTACAACCAGAATTTTTGCTTTACTTTCTGACATCTTTTAAAATGTGGTGGTTTGGTTTTGTTTGTTTGTTTTTTTAATATGGCTTTTTAAAATTTATTTCATCCATTGCTGACTTATCATTGGCATTATTCAGAACATGGGAAGAGAGGATAAAGAATGCGAAAATATAACTTCTGGATGTCTGAAAATGATGGGCTATGTGTGTATAAAAAATACGAAGTTCTTGTTTAGCCATATTGTATAATGGTTTTGAGAACCAGTTCCAGCTTAAACACTGCAGAGGAAGGTGATGAACAAAGAAAGACTTGAGATGTATTTGCTCCAAAGAATGTATTCAAGGAGGAGGATGACTGAGGGATAGGATTTTAAGAGAAGCTCATCTTAATCTTACCCTTAGGTAGATTACCACTGGTAAGATGGGCTGAAGAAAAGGTTAGAGAAGTGGAGAACTAGAACTTCCTTCAGGAAGAGGAACCTGGCTGAGCGCTGACAGGAAGCTTGGAAAGAAGGAACAGGGCGGAGAAGGCTGAGGAGAAGTTAGTAAAACCAATACAAAAAGCTGAATGAAGGAATAGGCTATGGTTAGCAATGACCAGGTGACTGTCAGGTTGATGTCTTTGTTACTGAGTGGCTTGCAGAGAGGAATGAGAGGAAGGCAGGGGCACTTGGGAAGGGAAAACCAAGCGAAATGAGACACTCTCTCTGTCAGTGAGAGAGCTAAAGGAGGGCTGCAGACTGAATAGAGATGTGAGGACAAAGTAGTCATCCGCATGGGAAGCAGTGCTTCTGGCATGAATACAGAGAAGCCCCAGGGAAAGCTAACAGAGAAGCCAGGAGGCTGGGTGTGACAGCAGTATGGGGAAAAGAGA
Source organism: Gavia stellata (assembly GCF_030936135.1). Classification (NCBI taxonomy): domain Eukaryota; kingdom Metazoa; phylum Chordata; class Aves; order Gaviiformes; family Gaviidae; genus Gavia; species Gavia stellata. Next base: position 19,400,869 of record NC_082600.1, read on the forward strand.
TGATGGAGATGGTTATTTGGGGGAAGTGTTTAAAACTGGCAGGAATGGTAGAGGAGAAACTTCTTTCTCTGTGTTAGTGATCCAGTCCAGGACAGAGACTGAGAGGGAAGGAGGAGAGTCCTGGAGGGCGCATCTGCAGACACAATGCTGGGTGATGTGGGGAGGAGTAGGAGATGGAGACCGAAGTGCAGGCAGTCTGCAGGGCTGGGGTGGATCTGAGAGGCAGTGATGAAATCCCAGTTTTGCCTTCCCTGTCCTGTAGGTAAGTTTTCTGAGTGAAAGGTCCCTCTTGACTAGAGGAAGAAAACCTGATCCCATGATCACATTCCTGGAACAAGTACAGTGTTGCTTTGTACTGTTAATGCTGGGAAGGCTCCTAATGACTGTATTGACTCCATAGGTCCAGAGAGATGTTAGATCATTCAATATGATTCACTGTGTAACAATTTCAGTGACTTACTCCTTTTAACAAGCCCACATGATGTTTTGTTAAGCATGTTTTTCAGAGCTGTCTATTCACCAGTGCTATCTGTAAATTTTACTTTTTCCTTCTAAAACACAGCCAAAAGTGGTGTTACATGTATTAAATTATAAAATGAACCGCTCTAAAGCTGACAATGCTATTCTTGCTATTTAGCTCCCATTTAGCTCTCAACAGTTGGGACTATTGAAGGCTTCTGCAGCTCTGCTTTGAACGTGAGACTATTGGAAAAACAGAGCTGCAGTAGCAGTTGGTCTTTTGCATAGAAGGCATATGTCTGCTGGGTTTAGGAGCTTTACTTGCTTTCATGTCCTCTAAATCGTTTTGTTCCAGGCCATGACAATCTTGCCTACTTCAGTTCACTTGGCCATGGGCAAAAAAGTTGCAAAAGTATTTGTAAGAAGATGAAGGCTTTGACTGTTTTCTAGAATATAGGAAGCTGAAAAGAAACTTGAAAGTTTTTAATTAAAGGATTTAGAAAATTTTCCCAGGAATCTGACTTGCAGAATGATGCAGCTGACATTGCAGAATTTACTCTCTTTGGTGTACAGCAGCCAGCTACTACCATTAAATTTCCTCTCTGTTTTTGTCTCCCACCATATTTTTTCTTGCTGAACAGCTTTTTCAGTTCATTACTGCACCACAAATCCCCCTGTGCTCAGTATGACAATCATCAGCGTATTTATTATCTATACATGTCACTGTGCAATCACCTTTTATAATTACCTCTGGTTTTGGCATGCCTTATAAATGACCACTCATTCATGTGCCCACACAAGGAATATCAGTGTACAGTGCTGGTCCTGAACCTCTATTTAGAGGCATGGTTTAATTTCTTAGTTTCTAGACGTGCTTAGTTTAACGCAGCTAGTGAGTATACTTGGAAACTGATGATAATTAATCCTTTGAAGCAGTCATAGTTAATTTGGGGCAGGTGGATTTTAACTTCTTTCAGACCAAGAATGGAATGAGGTTTTATTTGCCTGAAGTAGGCTCATTTCTGTCTCTTCAAAAAACATTGCTATTTAGATGCCCTTTTCAAATTACATAGTAAGTCTGATTGAATGAGAGAGCCCAAAGTCCCAAGTCTATAGAGACTGTTTTTCATTAAAATCATAAGACGTCTACTCTCACTGGGATATTTTTTCATGTCTGGTTTCCTTCCTCATTTTGTTTCACAATCCTCCAGAGGCACAAAGGTTCATAAAATATAAAGTTAATAACAACACTGCTTCAATAGTGTAAATTTAGCATTCAAGCTTTTCTCACTTAGGATGTTCCTACAGTTGGGAAAAATGGCACTTGTGTGTTTCACCCCTTCCCACCTTCTCTGCACATCCACCGGCCGCTGCGTGTAGCACTACATGCGCTGGCACTCCCTCTCCTCCGCTGGAGGAACGTCAAAGTAAAAATGTGCAGAAAGAAGCGGCATGAGCTCAAGATTTCACATGCTTGGGCGCTCTCATTTCCATTTTCTCTGACATCTTTCCTACCCCCCCCCCTTTTTTTTTTCATTGTCTGTATTCTCTCTGTACCTTGATCCTCTTTTTTTTGTTGTTGTGTCTCTTAATCCCTCTGCCCACCTTCTCCCTGAGTCCTGCCATCTGTTTCCCACCCTCCGTCCCCTGTGAGAGCAGAGGAGTCTCCTGGCTCTGGCACAGGGAGGCTCCCAGGATGCACAGGTGGTGCTCGGGCTTTCCCTCCCTTTATTTTCCAGAAAACCCGCTGGCCTGCTCTCATGGTCGGGAGCAGATGGTCTTTCTGCAAATCCCCCAGGTGGCTGGCTCCCTTGCAGGCACAAACATGCGGCCTGAGAGCAGCTGCCCTGGAATTTTCAAAAAGGTGTAAAAGAAGAGAGTTCGTTGGTTGAGGTTTTTTGTGGGTTAGTTTTTTTGTGTGTGTGTTGTTTTTTTTAATTAGCACCTTTCTGTTTAAGTGCTAGTTTGAATCCTGTCCATTCATTTCAGCTTGTGGGTACCTGTCTGTCAGGAGCTGCCCCAGACCTAAGTGTTTGCATCCTAGGTCATAGGAGGACACTGTCTTGGTAAGGTCAGCTAATAAACCTGGGTGGGCCCCGCAGACTTTCTTCCCAGCTGTCTAGGAAGGACTTGTGTCATCCCAATGAGCCAGCATAGGGAAGCCTGCACATTCCTACTTATGCAGTTGCACAAGGAACTTTACCACCTTATTAAATTAGCACAAATCAAGCCTTTTGAAAAACGCACAGAATCATTCACTGTTCAGGAGGTATGACTGAATTGGGGATAAAGATCACTTGCTTTCATGCAATCATGTTCAACATGCATTACAGGATAAATGCACTGTCCTGAGTGTAGAACTTAGCTGCTGTACTGTGTAATAATCCTAGATGTGCTTCCAATTCACTTAGTAACATTGGGCACTTCACTTAAGTGTGTGGTATCTCAGGTGTCCTGTGGGTGAGATGAAAGGGGATAGGGGTAATTAATCCCTTCCTGGCTCATTCTGAGGTTTAATTGAAAATGCTCTCTCTAAAGCACTTTAGATTGGTAGAGAGGGTTTTTTCATACTCATACCCTATTTCTTCTAAATATCTCCTGTAAATAATGTTATTCTACAAGGCTTTAAAATGTTACTCAAACCTAGCTTGAGTATGAGTGATCTCGGAGTGCCTTAATGCCAACAAACTGTCTCCACCCCATGGGAAACAACTTCTGAATGAAAGCCCAAGGAATTTAACTCTTCAAAACAGTCACACGTGATCTTCACGGCCTCAAGTTGCGCCAGGGGAGGTTCAGGCTGGATATTAGGAAAAATTTCTTTACTGAGAGAGTGATGAGACACTGGAATAGACTGCCCAGGGAGGTGATGGAGTCACCCTCCCTGGAGGTATTCAAGGAACATGTGGACGAGGCATTGTGGGGCATGGTTTAGTGGGCATGGTGGTGTTTTTTGGTTGATGGTTGGACTTGATGATCTTACAGGTCTTTTCGAACCTTAGTGATTCTGTGATTCTGAAACACTTGTGTGGCTGGCGGAGTAGATCTGTTAAGTAGACCTTTCAATCTTAGAAGTGTTTCTAGTGGGTAGAACAATCTCATTTTCATTACATGCGCATAGCATGTCTGCAAGCATAAAATAATCTATTGAAAAAGAAATCTTGGAAAAATCCTGACAGTTAAGTTTTCTGTGAAAGCAGCCAGTGGGGAGAGCAAACTGCCAAATGTTACCTTTAAAACAGCAGCAAACTAATAATCTCATTATTACCTTAAGTCTTTTAATTTCTCACTCCTTTCTATAAACTCTAGCTTGGCCTTCCCGGCCAAAGGGGTTTGCTGTGTCTGCCTCAGATTCTCTTCCTGATGGGAGGGCCTGAGTGGGGACAGGGTCTTGGAGTGGTATTTCCAGGCAGGGTCAGTCCCTGGTGGGAGAACAGGATTGACCTTGCTAAGTTACTCTGCAGTAATAGCTGAAGGTGTTTCATCTCACATGGTCATGAAGCATCACCGATGCCCGCCTGTTAATCTCATGGAGAGAGTAGCGAAGCCTACTACCTCTGGTGCAGGGAGGTAGAGTGTGGTTTGAATGGTTTAAGTAGCTCGCATGTCTTCAGGATGGTATAGAGGCTCTCACTGTTGGAAAATAACCCTGATGTTTTCTAAAATGAGTGATTTCAAGCCACTAGGCTCGCCCTGAGGATAGCTGTGATGCCATGGTGTACAGATTGGAATTTATGGTCAGGACATGGAGGTGCCCAGAGGACGCAAGCGTTAGACCACTTGTCTGGTGTGACCCAGAGCATGCAGCCTGGTGGCTACTCCTTCAGTCTCTCACAGAGATGATGTTCTGCCCTGACTAAGTTTGGGAGAATGAGAGACGCACACTCAAGTAACTTGCTCTCGTGTCCCACAGGCATGCTCTGCATTTAATCCCTGGTCTGGATCTGCTCTGAAGCTGATGCAGAATAAAACTCTAATGAGAACTCAGTTTTGTGAAAAAATGTCTTCTGACCAAACTAAGTATCTCCTTGGCCTAGTAGTGCCCTCAAAGGAACTGCTTATGAAGTAAGAGATATTTTTTGTTGGTGGTGCTGAGCAGTTTTTTTGTGACACTGTTTAAGGTTGTGGTATTCAGAATCATACAGAACAATCAGACTTTCACAGACTGAAGTGTTATTTGTATATTAAATTGTAATTTTTCAGAAAAGAGCAAGCCATGTACTCTGCTAGATATGGGGAGAAAAGTAAGAATGATTGTATGTCTTTCAAAAACAGTTTTTAAATATTCTGCAGGGAAATAAACAATATTGTATTTACAGGATGAAGTGTGAACTAGCATGTTCTAAATATGTCTGTCTCTGCAGAAGAGAATTCCTGCTTGCAAAATCTTAATGATTAGTAATGTGGGACTTGGATATTGAGAATTCTAGTGTTGATTCATACAGTATACTGATAATTTCTGTAGGGCATTCTTAAAATGTTTTAAAGATCAACATTCCTAAAAGTTATTGAAAAATTGTTTAACAAGTAAGGTAGATTTAAAGACTGGTTTAGGGCATTTTGTGCCCTAAAATCAGGAAATCGGAAAACAAGTTACTTCCTAAGCTGCCTGCACGTGGCCGCGCTGGCTTGCAAGTTCTGAGAATGGAAGTAACCCTTGTGGTAATTTAGGTCATTGTGCCTTTGCGCATCTGCAGGGCTGTGGCAGCTTAGTTGATGAGTCAGTTAAACTCCAGTTTCCCAGCCTTGGGTCCTGCACATGCCTCTAACTTTCTGCCAGTGCAGCCTTACAAGGGCATGGTGTTGGTGGAGGAATACAATTGCACTCAGAAATTACTATCTATTTAGTGATACGAGCAAATGAACACCCAAGTAAAGCAGGGTATAAAATGAAAGCGTTTATCCCAGTTATACACTCTGTGTCAGGAAGCAAGCAGATGTATAGGGGTGAGAGAAAACTATACGTGGCTTGTTTCTCTCTCCTTCTCTTCCCCCAGAGAGGCTTTTCCTGAACCTAACTCCGTAATGATTTTTTATTTCCTCATTGAAGCTCCTTGCCTTCCATCTCCCTTTGTCTAACTTTGATATACGTAATTTTCTTTACCACTCAACAATTACAGTATCATTAAGGTTGGAAAAGACCTGTAAGATCATCAGGTCCAACCATCAACCCAACACCACCGTGCTCACTAAACTGTGTCCCACAATGCCACATCCACATGTTCCTTGAACACCTCCAGGGATGGTGACTCCACCACCTCCCTGGACAGCCTGTTCCAGTGTTTCACCCCTTTCTCAGTAAAGAAGTTTTTCCTAATATCCAGTCTAAACCTCCCCTGGTGCAACTTGAGGCCATTTCCTCTTGTCCTGTCGCTAGTCACTTGGGAGAAGAGACCAACACCCACCTCTCTGCAACCCCCTTTCAGGTAATTGTAGAGAGCGGTAAGGTCTCCCCTCAGCCTCCTCTTCTCCAGACTAACCAACCCCAACTCCCTCAGCCGCTCCTCATAAGGCTTGTGCTCCAGACCCCTCACCAGCTTTGTTGCCCTTCTCTGGACATGCTCCAGCACCTCAATGTCCTTCTTGTAGTGAGGGGCCCAAAACTGAACACAGTATTCGAGGTGTGGCCTCACCAGGGCCGAGTACAGAGGCACGATCACCTCCCTGCTCCTGCTGGCCACACTGTTTCTGATACAGGCCAGGATGCCGTTGGCCTTCTTGGCCAGTATTAATTAATCCCTGCATTAATTTTGTTGAAACAAGATCTGGAGTTGGCTCAAAGCCACCCCAGTTCCCCTTGTGTGGCTTTCTCTCTCCTAACCTTAGGAGGCGGTGGGCAGGGCTGTTGTTCGCAGCAGGATTCCCTGCAGTAACAACCTGCGTGTGTCTCCTCCCCACCACAGCTCCCCGAGCATATGGTTAGCTGCATATTCTCCCTTCTACATCACTCTTTTTTTAATCCCTTTTAGCACATGGGGTTTGCGCTTCAAAGTGTGAACAGGCTTTGATGCAGAACAGAGGCAGAATTTATTTGCTGAAACATCTCTTGGAGAGAATTTATGTGCAGAGGATGGCATTCAGCTTTGGGAAGTCTGAGTGGCAACTATTTTTCAGACAGAGAATTTAGAGTACAGAGAGAGAGTAACCCTCCTTCGCTTCTGCCCAGGGTGGTTTTTGTTTTGTTTTGGTGGGGTTTTTTTGGAGGGGGGGAAGAGGTGGTGGTTTGGTGGGGTTTTTCTGCACCCTTGTTAATCACAAAACAAGGGACAAGCATTGGGCACATGTGTTGAACTATTTAAAGGATTTAGTTTTTTTCCCCCTGCATTGATCAGAAAAGCCTCAGAAAACGTAGGTGAGGACGGCACATCGAGGGGAAAAAAGGTCTTGCTGGATTTGGGATTTTAAACTAATCCATAAGAACTGTATTGTTACATGGAAAGTATGGCAACATTATAATGGGCGCATATATATTGTTCAGGCACTTGTTCAAAGGTCTTATTTCTCTTTTCAGGTGGATATTTTGGATCACTTGCAAGTACTTAATTTGTTGTACATATGTACTGATTCCCTTTTTTCCTCTCTAGGTAAAAGTATGGATGAAATTAAGAAGCTGCTGCTGTTGGTTCTGGGATGTGCTGTGCAGGTGAACATTCATTAAAGGCTTAAAAATAAGATTTTTTTTTAATGTTTTTTTTTTTTCTGGACTGAGAAAATCCACCCAAAGATCAGTGCTATATGAACAAATTTCCAGCTCAGGACAGCTTCTGAGCTGAAATTATGAGAAGACACAATAGATAAATGAAAGAAATGCAGGGAAAAGGAAGCATACTTTGTGGTAGCAGTAGCCTCAATTTGTTGCCAATGCTTAATCAGCCATAGGATATGTACTCTTGCATCTAAGTAGTCCATTTTGATAACAAAGTGGGAAGAGATAAGCTTTGAACAGTATTCTTGATATCAAGATTGTTGTTGGTTTATTTTCTTACTGTTTTAAAGTATGGACTGGAACGGTACTTATTAATGCCAAACAAATAGATAAGCTAACAGTCTAAACATTTGTTCAATGAATCCTGATTTTATTTGCATAATCTTTTGGTTGAATATTATGTGTAGAAAATCTGAAATTAATAAGATACTTTGTATATTCATGTGGGGATTTTTATGCAGCATTTGTTAAAATAATTAGACAGGCAATGTATATGGGAAACTCCCCAGAAATGCACAACAGTTACCAGATAAAGAAATCAGTGTTCTGCCCACCAAACCTCTGTGGTGGCAAACAATAGATGTGTTGCAGGCTAGCCTTTGCTTATAATTGACCTTGTTTGTAGGTCTGTCTAGAATTTTTGTCATGCCTTAGGACATTTACCCTGCCCAGCTATGTCAAGTCAATTATGTCAGGGTAAAGCAGTCTACATATGGCTGCTCTGAACTATCTCAGTGTTGTTTTGCAGCCCAAAGAATAAAGGTCTGATTTGGCAAGCTGCTGTGCATCCTCAGTCCCCATTTATGGGTCTGAGGTTCTGCCCAGTGAAATGAATGGTTGAGACGCAGAACCAGCCCCCAAAAGGACACTGTAAATGAGTTTAAAAAAAACTTTAAGTAATGCTTCACTTCTCTACAATGCAGAGTTGTTACAAGAAGGAAATAATGATGTTAGTGTACAATCACAGATATACAGATAGCAGATGTCTGCCTCTTTAAAGCCTTAAGTAAAAGATTTACTAAAATCTGTTTGTCTGAAATGTCACTCATTTTTATCCAGAATGTTTCCCAATCCCATTTTTTATCTAAAGCACATGCAGATTTAGTCAACAAGCAACATTATGCATTGATGTGAATAGTATCTAAAGTGATGCATCTCTCTTCATTGCCAAAACCAAGTTAAATGCAAACAGCAAAGCTGACAGGTTAAATGATGCAATGTAAATGTAGGTTTACATTTGTGCAGTTCCATTAATGAAGCTGTGATGATTTCCTCCGTCTGTTGCCCCACCTTTTAATCTCACTGCGTGTTGAACTTGTTTTTAAAGAGCAAAACTAGCCATTTAACTTAGCCTTAATTGTACTGACTGTAAAAAGTTTAAATAATTTAATGCATAATTTCGTTCATGCTCCATATGGAGCAATGAAGTGTTATACCTTCTAGTGTGACAAAGTGTAGATCTTGAACATTTTGTCAGCAATGTGTGTGTGGGGGTTATTATTTAAATGAAAAATGGTGCAGTAAGTTTTAGGATATGTAGCACTGTTTCAGGGTGTGTTTTCTTTTAACAGTGTGAAAGAAAAGAAGAGTTTATTGAAAGAATAAAACAATTGGATATTGAAACCCAAGCTGCCATTGTGTCACACATTCAGGAGGTGGGACTCTCAGAATTCTCTATTTTGACTTTTTTCTCTCTCCCTTCCTTGACTTAACAGGGTCTTTTTGTTATGAAATATTAATGCTTGGAATTTCATAACAGATTCATGAACTTCACAAAACAAATTTTAATATGTCAGTGCAATCAAATTATAAGATGAAAATGATAGGTACTGGGAACATTACTTAGCTCAGTGGTCTTTAAAAGAGATGCAGTGGTAAATGCCTTGCTTGCCAGTTATAGGCTATGTAGAAGGAGTTGTTGTAAGGATACATGTGTAATATTTCCAAAAGGCATGTATGGCATAGGAGCTGCAGTGCCTCTTGCAGCAATGGTGTAGACACTTAGTCCCGAAGTCCTGTGGTAGGTGAAACACAGGCTCCCCAGTGGCTTGCTTCAGACAGTGGCCTCTGAGCTCAGATGGTCTTGAAAAGTGTACTCTGCAGCTGAAATTAGACAATATACTCTGTTTTTAAAGAGAAGTTTGACCCCATGACGAGTATTCTTGGACTTCTGAGGTTTCTGTAGAAGGAAGGAATACAGGCACACATTAAGAGCCAGCTTGCTTTGGAGACCCAAAGGAGAGCCATGTGGAAATGGTCCCTTTTGGGTGCACATTGCAGGGAGCGGGCACTGGCTGCAGCCAGGCGGTGGTGGGTGCAGGTGTAGAAAGCCCAGTACGCTCAGATTTGAGGGGCAAAATTGTGAAAGTCTAAGGCAGGAACTTTTTTCTTAACACTTAAAAAAAATAGTTCTACTTTAAAAAAAAAAAATCGTGATGAACTAAGCACATGGTTCTGGCAAAATCAGGAACAGTCTTTAACTATGCTTGAGAGACTTGCCTGACCTTTCTACTAAATGATTCAGAGGAAATCAGTTTGGGTAAGATAGCAGTTGAAAGGTATGCTGCTAGCAGCAACCAGAGACATTTCTGCTAAAGGCAGCTCCTCCCAGCTGTATCAGCTGCAAATTGCAAATGCATTGAAAGTGGGGCTTCTACTCAGTGAGACACAAGCCTAACTGTTCAGTGTGGGATCAGTCCCTTCAGATCCCTGTGGTGATCACCTCAGTTCTTGCAATAAGACAATTGCATAACGTTGCACAGCATCCTTGTCTCTAAATTGGAGAGACATGGATTTGACGGGTGGACGGTGGTAAGGAGTTGGCTGGATGGTTGCACTCAAAGAATTGTGGTCAGCGGCTCAATATCCAAGTGACAGCTAGTGATGAGCAGCATTCCTGAGGGATCGGTATTGGGACTGGCACTGTTTAACGTCTTTGTCATCGATATGGACAGTGGGATTGAGTGCACCCTCAGCAAGTTTGCCAACAACACCAAGCTGTGTGGTGCGGTTGACACACTGGAGGGAAGGGATGCCATCCAGAGGGACCATGACAGGCTCGAGAGGTGGGCCTGTGCGAACCTCATGAAGTTCAACAAGGCCAAGTGCAAGGTCCTGCACGTGGGTCAGGGCAATCCCAAGCACAAATACAGGCTGGGCAGAGAATGGATTGAGAGAAGCCCTGAGGAGAAGGGCTTAGGGCTATTGATTGACAAGAAGCTCAATGTGAGCTGGCAGTGTGTGCTTGCAGCACAGAAAGCCAGCCACATCCTGGGCTGCATCAGAAGAAGTGTGACCAGCAGGTCCAAGGGAGGTGATTCTCCCCCTCTGCTCTGCTCTGGTGGGACTCCACCTGGAGTACTGCGTCCAGCTCTGGAGCCCCCAACATAAGAAGGACAGGGACCTGTTGGAGCGAGTCCAGAGGAGGGCCATGAAGATGATCAGAGGGCTGAAACACCTCTCCTATGAGGAAAGGCAGAGAAAGTTGGGGTTGTTCAGACTGGAGAAGAGAAGGCTCTGGGGAGAACCTTACAGCAGCAGTCTTCCAGTACCTGAAGGCAGCCTACATGAAAGCTGGAGAGGGACTTTGTACAAGGGCATGTAGTGATAGGACAAGGGGTAATGGCTTTAAGGTGAAAGTGGGTAGGTTTAGATTAGCTATTAGGAAGAAATTTTTCACCATGAGGGTGGTGAGGCACTGGAACAGGCTGCCCAGAGAAGCTGTGGATGCCCCAACCCTGGAAGTGTTCAAGGCCAGGCTGGACGGGGTTTTGAGCAACCTGGTCCAGTGGAAGGTGTCTGTGCCCGTGGCAGGGGGGTTGGAATTAGATGATCTTTAAGGTCCCTTCCAATCCAAACCATTCTATGATTCCAATATGCAGGCCCAAGTGCTATTGATCATAATATGTATCTGATCACTTTTAAAAATCAGCCTTAATGATTATAAAAACATCTAAATACCAGAAATTGCTGGGTAGTGTTACAGTTAAGGTAGTTGTGTTGATTATTTACAAGGTGTTTTTGGTGAAATGTATTATGTTTTTTAATTGGATCAGTAGGAGAACCTGGGGGATGCAGCATAAACAGCAAACAAATTTACAAATCAACCAGTGGAAAGATAATTTTTTTGTTCCTGTTCCTAGGTGACTCACAATCAGGAGAATGTCTTTGACTTGCAGTGGCTGGAGCTCCCAGATATGGCCCCAGAAGAACTAGAGACTCTCTCCAGGAATATGGTTTTCCACCTCAAGAGACTCATTGATGAGAGAGATGAATGCACAGAAGTACGATGACTTATCTCTCCCATATAGAGCTCATGTGAAGTAGCAGATGCAGGCTCCATTCCTTCTGTTGTGTCTTGTTTGTGCACTGTGTTTCTGTTTCTTCTGCACCTTTCTACTACACCTCTGAAAATCTGTAGAAAGATTTTGACTTTTGCATTGATTCTTGTGTAAACACTAAGGTGTGGTGAAATGATTGGTAAAGAGGAGTGGAGTGGTCTCTCCACTTCATGGAGAGATATTCCTTCAAAATATTTGAAGTTGTGACTTCGTCTTGAGATTTTTGTCTCTGCATGTCTGCTCAATCTTTGAGTGATTGCTTACCTGTCTCTCCATTGGTATCTACCATCATGGGTTCCAGTGTCTGCTCAGGTTGGGTTTTTTTGTGTGTGAAGATGGCCCTATCTGTTGCTAACTCATGAGTTCCTTTCCGTTCAGATCTCTGGAGGAGGCCTCTCCCCTTCTTTAACCTGTTATTTTCTATCATGCTTTTGACTGTGATTGTGTTAGTTGAAACTGTTAGTTGTTACAGGTTTTTATGAATTCTCCACGCAAAATAGACTGCTTATTTTGAGCATTGGAAGTGGGATGTTTTAGTGGTCTGAGCATAGTGGAGATTCCTTGCCTCCTCTGTGTAACCTTCCCTCCTGTCTAGCACTTGAATTCTGCATAATGCCAGGCTAGTAATTTTCTACATCTATAAATCATTTTTGGATACTTGAAAAACAATGGATAATGATACTGTTTATCTCTTGACACTACATAGTTCTCTGTATTTCCAGGTCATTGTAGATCTCACTCAAGAGAGAGATTATCTCCAGTCTCAGCAACCACCAAGTCCTCTGAAATCACCAAGTCCAGATTCTTCACCAAATCCAGCCAACCCTCTTTCTAATGAAGACAAGCAGCACCTTTCAGTTGAGCTGGCAGACACGAAGGCTAAATTGAGAAGAATCCGGCAGGAGCTGTGAGTCACCAGTGATTTGTGCTTCTAGAGAGACTTGTATATTAAGTCTTGTGCATACTGAAAATGCAATTGCCTGTCGGCTTCAGTACACTGGCCTCCATGGGAGCTCTCAGAATCACATCTTTCAAATTTTTTATTCATAGCAATAGTAAGCTAGTATGGGTGTTCCATCTTTCTTCTTTCTTAACTGGTCTTTAAACAGAGAGTGATGGCTACTTCCATTTTTCCTTTTGTGTCTTATCTCTCTCTTCCCCTCTTCAAAACGCCAACTGCTAGCTGCACTTTTTAATTATTAGTGGGAAGTCCAGAGGCCAGTGAAGCTAGCTATGACAGCAGTAGCACCAATGAGATTTAAACAGAGGTACTTAGTGTAAAAACAGTTGCAAAGTCAGATCCATGATATGTGTATGGTATCATAAGAAAAAACCTGTCACTTTTATGAAACTGTCATGACAAAGAGGCTCTATGTTCAGAATATGCTAGGAGATTTCTGTCTTCCTTTCCAGATTCCCAGCAGTGTCCATATAATCAATACTGTTTCAAGACAGAAAAATTCTTACTAAGATTTTTCTAATTCTTTTCAGGGAAGAGAAGTCTGAGCAGCTTGTAGATTCTAAACATGAAGTTGAGCAGCTCACCCTAGAGCTGCAAAAAATAAAACAAGAGGTAAGATGGGCTTGTTTTACTGTGACAGTCTTTTCTGTTTAAAAAAGCCTCTTTCAGCGTGAAGCTAAAAATACTACTATGCCTATTTTTTTAATGAAGAAATCAAGTGACTCCAGCAAGCTGTTTGACAATTATGGTTATGGCATAGCAATGCTACGCTTTCCACTTAACTGGTGAGAACAGTCTCATCTGTTTAGCTTGCAAATAGCCTAGTAATGCCTGAAGCTTACGCAGCATATCAGGCATTAGAAATATCAGTCCCAACAGGCTGAAGAACCTCTCTGTTTTGTAGAGAATTTACTGGCTAGTTAAGAGAATTCTCTTACTCCTGAACCAGGGGAATGCTATTTGCCTACACTTGAAATAAGTAAATAAATAAAAATAAAGTTTAAAGAACATGCTTTCAAGTATTAACTAAGATTTTTTTTTTCCCTGCTTATTCCTCACTTCTCACAGAATAACCACCTGGCCTCAGACGCTCGCTCTGCCCGAGCATACAGAGATGAGCTTGACTCTCTGAGAGAGAGGGCAAACCGTGTGGAGAGACTTGAGATGGAACTTGTTCGGTGCAAAGAGAAACTTCATGATGTGGATTTTTACAAAGCTCGCATGGAGGCAAGTGACAACTGGGAGAAAGATTTGCTGAGTAATTCTTAATGTTTGGCTTTTGTTGTGTTACCAGTGCATGTATCATTTGTCATTGAGCTGACTGTAGCAAAACATCAGAGCAAGTGGAAATTTCATAACATACGTCATAGTTATTGACTTAGCAACATTAAAACTTCTTTCAGTGGCAAGAAGGGCTTGTTGCATGCAAAAATTAAACACCCATTAGTTTTAATAAACTCTGCCTAGTTCAGTGTTACGTGGCTAAACAGGACAGACCTTTTCTGGTTGCTTCTTCTAGAGAATCCAGACCTTTTAATCTAGCCTTGAAAATTTACTCTTAGGTAAAATGCCTATGTTTCAGAGTTGTTCCTTTGACCAACATTTTAAATGTCATGTATAAATTAGCTAAATGAATGTCTGGGTGTTTTCCCTTAGGGGTTCATAGCAGATGTAACTGTTGTTAAAATGTCTGGGCATTTTTAAGCATGACCTCAGATGACAAATTCTAGCCACCCCTTCTTGCAACTGTTGCTTGTAGTAGAAAGGAGAGAAAATTTGGATCTTCCCTAGTGCCCTGAGTAGGGTATGTCATTGAGAGATATATAGTTTTGTTCCAGTAGTAATGCCAGTTACTCAGCTTAGTCACCTGCAGCTATGCCCATCCTGCTATTATTAATTAACTTAGGTTGGAAAGGACCTCGGAGATCATCTAGACAAACTCATTGCTTACAGCATGGGTGACCTTAAATTTAGGTCAGACTGCTCTTATTTTCTGTCCTTTCAGTTCTTTAAGCCATTCTCACCTAAACTCTCAATAATCCACATATGTAACACTTCAGCCGAAGTCAAATAAATATCCAGTCTTGCTGAACACATGGAGGTTCAGTAATTGACAACCTTACTATAATTAGATAAAATTCCAGGTCTGAGGTAGGAGAGTGATGTTGAAACTCGCATTTGCCAGGCTTCTGGCTGAGAACACAGACTTTATTTCTGCTCTATAAACTCTACTTCGTAGGTGATTTTTTTCCCCCCCCCCCCCACTTTCTAACCTAAGGGGCCAACTAGCTGCTGCTTCTTATGAATAGGTTCACTAAAATGGATGGTTATTAAATGTAGCAATAAACTACAAAGCCCTGTCTTCCCTTTCAGTAATTCCCAGTTTACATTAGGAAGTATGAAGCTCTGGCTGTCTCTGTTTTCCTCCCTCAAGCTGGCAAATCAGTCGTGCATTAATCTGGCACACTAGCTATCAGCACGGCATCCTGGCATTTCCCTTTTGGCTGTGCACTGGAGTCGCTAGCTTCTACCTGCTGCTCAGATAGTTTAGCCAGAGCTAGGAGAGTGGTTTTTTTAGTCTTGTCTTCATCTCATATCAAGGGAGTAGCTATTTCTCTTCTTGAGTTCTCAGCTTCCTTGCTTGTCCTAGAGCCAGCAGTTTTCCTGCTCTGCCGTTTGCATGCTGATCTTGCTTAACATACCATTCAGTAAAGAGACCTCCACTTCAGTTTCAAATTTGTTCTGACTTTCCTAGCTCCCTCTTCCACCCTACCAGTTTTTGGTGAAAGTATTGAACATCAGAGATGAGTGTTGGCTTTCCAAGGATACCTCCCTGAAATACAGTAGTGGGACAAAGAATATTTCCCATCAATATGGCACTTTTCTAATTCCAGGCCGCAGTGTGGTCTCTAGCAAAAGTTGTCACTGCTGTAGAGGCTGAGCTGTTTTAATATGTGGCAGGATTGCGCAGCTGTCTGCAGGCTGGTCTGTGGTCTAGAATAGCCGGAGTTTCACATTCTCACCACTCCCTCTTTCATCATTGATCAAGTCTTGGCACGGCCGTGGACTGCGAGTGTTGAGCAGTGGCAGCATCAGGCAAACTCCACTGGTTTCATCCTGATACATTCAGAGGATTCCACAGGGCACTATTCTGTCTTTTTTTATGATCATGGAGTAGCACAAAGGCTCTGCATAGTAGCCAGTATCCAACTTTCCATGGTCCCTCAGTTTTCTGTCTTACCTGTCTCAAGTCCTCTGCCTCTCCAGAAGAAGGGTTAATGGCTGGAGTCGGTTCAGTGTCTGCTCAGATTCCTCCCACTCCCTCAAAAACTGTTTGACTTACAAGTCCTAGTTGTAAAATTTGTGCAGGGATGTGACATGGTAGAGATTTTTACCACTAGACAGTACAGTGCTGATTCATCTCATGGCATTTACTGGTTGCGGCTGGCTTCCTAAGCTGTAAGTGTTAAGACCTGAACAAATCTTAGAGGCACAGTAATGCAAATGTAGGTGCATAAAGTACAGCTGTAAGCCACTTCTCTATGGTAATGTGATACTTTAAGGCTCATGGGGTCTTGACAGGGTTGTTAATAAGCAGTGCCAAATCAGTAAGTGAGAAGAAAAAGTGGGTTTACCTTTGAGCATCAATGCAGAAAGCTATTAAACAAGCACTTGCAAATCTTTTCCTTCTTGTAGTTCACATACACATTTGGTAGTTTGAGCAAAAAATACAGAATGTGCTCTGAGTATGATACAGTGACAAGCTTTAGGAATTGCGAGCAAGCTTACAAGTAGTTTCTGAAAGCACATAATACAAATCACCAGTGGCAGCAGGAAAAGATTTAAGGAGCTATTGCAGGAGGAGTGCAAAAGGAGCAAGTCTTTCTTTATGTGAATGTAACACATATAGGCATGTGTGTTGTTTTCCTTCTTTGTATGTCTTGACAAAGTTATTCAGAAATGACATTTTAATTTTCACCATCGTTCAAGGGACATGGAGATGAATATGCTCTGGAGACCTTCCTGCTGGGGTTGCTTAATGAGGTCGTAACTGTGAATGCGGAGGAGCAGGCTTAATGCAGGGCTTCCTCCAAGGAGGTGCTTCTCTCCAATGTAAAGCTTCCCTCCGGCATTCCTCTCCATTGAACCTTGTGCTGCTCCAGGAAATCAGATTATTTTCTGAGGCCAAGGAGTCTGCCTTGCCCATTCTTCCTCCTTCTCACTGCAATCACATTTCCTTGTGGGATGACAGGAGGAATTTCTGTGAATGTTAAAAAAAGCAAAAGCACCTCTTGTATGTTTTCATATAGCTGTCCAAGGCAATGTTTGATTCTCACAAGACGTTAACTGTGTCATGGCTCAGTAGGGGCAGCTTCTGAACTGCCAGAAGGGAGGGATTTGAATTCTGTTTAATAACTAGGTCTGGATGCATGTGCAAATTCTCTAGTTTCAGATTTAAACGATCTGATTGCTACTTTAGTTTCTGAAAATGTTTTCCAGTAGCAACACATCCTGATTGTGCAACCACTTACTCCCAGAGTTAATTGTAACCATATGAGTACACAATGCACATTCTTAAAGCTATTTCAAGGCACAGTGTTACAGGATCAAACCACAATATGTAATTTATTTTAGAAATTACAAAAGCAGAATTATATAAGTTGGATATTAAACCATCACAATTTAAGTGATATAAAACAGAGGCTTTTTAATCCGATATAAACCAGAGGTTTTTTAATCCCTTGCCTAGTAAATTCAGTGTATTAAAAAAAAAAAAAAAAATCTGCAGCCAACTATTTGTGCTGTTGATTTAAAAATAAATGCAGTTACAAAATTGTGTTGGTGGGTTTGTTAATTAAAGAAAAAATAAACCTTAATTCCAGTGGAAGCCCCACCACCCCATGACCACCACCTACTGATTGTTTCTCAAGTGTGATTTGTAGCCAGACACATTTTTGGGTCACCTATGTTATCCCAGCGATTTCTGGGAGATGTTAGTGCTGACGTGTTTTAGTTAGGACGGTTTTACCTTCCAGGCCGTGAGATGTAACTCTACAAAGCTCCCATGGAGTAATTATTTAAATTATATGAACTTCTCAATATTAAGACAACCTCAGATCATGGGTATACCAGTGAGCAATGTTGACCTTGCCATAGCAGGCATTTCCACCAGGTTATTAATTTAAGATTTCATCAGAACTGCTTTGAACTGACATGTCCGTCCGCCCGCCCTGGGCACTCAGTGGAAAGTGCTTCAGTCTTCCATATATTGCAGCTCTCAGTGATGTGTGGTTTGTACCAGAGCCTGGGTATGTGTATGTACTTGGCACATAGCTTGATTCTTCATGAGACTCTAAAATAACTAGTTCCTGCTTGGTAGGCAGTTTTGGAGATAGTTCTGAGGCCATGTTTTTGAGGTCAGACACCACCTTACTTCTTAGGGCTGTGGTCCAGATTAAGTGTGATGATCTAGCAAAGTAAACTCTTGCCATGTTGCTGTTTCATTACAGGTATTCTGGCAGCTTTCATGACACCCAGCACATTTTGTGTCATGTGCTTCCCCTGGTCTGTCATCTGTTTAGTGTCAGCCTTTTTAGTTTGCCCACCCTGAAGTGACCCTGTTAGATCAGACTTGGCCCAAAATGCTGGTTCTATAAAATTAGTGTTTCATTGTTATTATTATAGTTACTTGCATACTCAGACATTTTAAGTGCAGTAGTGGAACCACTTCACAAGCCCTAACATACTTGTCCTTTTAATGCTACTGTAGTAGGGAAATTTTTCCTATCATACTTTGCAAGTTGGTAGCTGACCCACTGACAAGATCAAAGGCAATATGGTACTGCATAAGGTAGACTTTCCATATTATGCCATCTACAGTCAAGATACAGCAAACAACTAAGATTACTTGCTGTATGTGGCTATTAAATCATGGCCCCCATAGTACCAAAAGGCAAGAGGAGTGGCTGTCATCAGACACTCTTAACTTGTGCTTTACAGCTATCTTGTTTTTTCTTTCTGTTTTTTAAATAACTGGGCCACACAAGGTTTCTTAAGTTTGATTCTACCTCCAAAAATGAGAAGGTAATTGCTGATTAAGCAGTGAAAGTGATTTGCTCATGCCTAGTGATCTTTCGGGAATCTACTTGGTTTAGATGTTTGTGGTCTGAGAGGGTAGACATGAACACTAATGTCAGCAGAGATTTCACATTTTGAAGACGGTTGTTCAGGAATAAACTTGTCAAGCCATAAGCATTTTATCCTCCCTGTGTGCAAATTTTCTGGTTTTGCATATTTCATTGGAGCAGGGGAAGGGATGGGGGGAGGAGGGAGGAAAGCAAAGACAAAAGACAATTTCTTTAGAGAATCAAATAATCTGCTTCTTGCCCCATGTAACTCTTCTGGGCAAAAATCCGTCCTGTATCCATTTACATCTTTTAAATGCTGTTAGATTCCTGCCATAGAAAATTCTGTCTCTGACTCAAGACTTACCTGAGGATCAATAAGAGTAAAAGCTAGCAGTGAGGTATGAAATAAGACATAATTTAATAAATGTGTTTAAAACGTGACCAAGAATACACGGCCAGATTTTATGCTTTGGACGTTTCATGTTTCTGGAGATAAGATACTTGAATGCACAGCATGCATTTGTTGCTTTGCAAGGAACGTTTGGAGTGCACTGTAATTCACTTTTTTCTAATACTGTGACTACAGCAGAAAAATTAGTTAAACTTTTACTGAGTAAAAACAGATCCAAAAGCTGTAATGGATAAGCAACATGGCTTGTGCATTAAATGCTCATGTGTTTATTGGGGATGGGGCGGGGTGTGTGTTAAGTGCTAAGTATAAAACAACTTCTCTTAAGTGAATTAAAATTCTGTTCATGAGAGAGAAACTTTATTAAACAGACATTAACATGTAAGTGTACGGAAACAGGGATATGGACATAGTATATCTTGATGGATAGTGCTCTCCAAACATGCTTTGAATACACTATAACATCCCTTGAAAGTAAGTAAATATAATCTATTTTGAAACTGGGGACTACAGTGAGTTGGCTAAGGAAATGGTATTGTAACAGTGGAATTGGAATTGAACAGTTGCCCTTCTGTGTCTTGAGTCTCTTTGGTACACCTTTTGATCTAGCCTCATGAAAAGCAAAAGGAGCTCCATTAAACTTCTAAAATTCAGGAAAATCAATAAGAAATACTAGATTTACTTGCATTAATGACACATGTAATTAAACATAGTATAATCTCCCATTAAAATATCAGGTAAAAACTTTTTTATGAAACAGAGAAACATGTCACACTTCTTTCTTGTGTTTTGCGGTGTCAGTTTATGAAAGTCACCTGGTCTTTGAAAACTCAGTTTATGTAAAGAGATTAACATTGTTACTTTTTCTCCTTAGGAGTTAAGAGAGGACAACATCATATTAATTGAAACAAAGGCCATGCTAGAAGAACAGCTAACAATTGCAAGAGCTCGTGGTGATAAACTCCATGAATTAGAGAAGGAAAATTTGCAGTTGAAATCCAAACTTCATGATGTAGAACTGGTATGCCCTCTCTTTTCATTATGCTAATTTTTTGAACTTCTGTTTTTATGCTAGGTCACAGATTCATGTCAAAGAAACCAGTGGAGACAGGCAAATAAATCAACAGTGCTTTTAAAGAGGTCTTCAGTTTGAACTTTGTGTACAGGAATTCTTGATATATTATAATGTTAATAGTGTAAATATTGCTGATGCTACTTTGTGTGAGACTGATTAATTTAATTTTATGCAAGAAGGTATATCACAGTTTTAAAATACAGATTGCTTTCATACATATTGATAACGGAGATGTTAAAATCTGTCAGTTAAATAGAAATCTCTTAGATATAGGAAATTAAATCTAGTGTAGTAACTGATCTTTCATGTTGGAAACAAAGTCCCCAGCCATTACAGTGACTTTAAGAATCCATTACCACTGTAAAAGACACAAAATTCCAAAATTTATTTCTGTGTAAATCAGAGACACGGCTTACTGCTTCATCAACAAGGAAACGTAAGAAGTGGCAGATTATTGTCTACAAACAAAAAGCAACATCGGATTTTATAATCCCACTAGAAATAATACTCTTTCATCTCTTGTATTTTACTTAACAATCTCCTCTTATCCTCTGTGTTTTGAATTCTTGTGGGTTTAACTGTATAGGGTTTCCAACAGGGTCTGTTGGAAGCAAAGATGTTGAGGGTGCTGAGTGGAGTCATGTTTAATGACTGATTCAGGGCATTATAAGGGTCACGTCATGCTCCAGCTTTTCCAAAGTGACTGGTGATTTTGAATGATACTTTTCTGGGTGTCTTGATGAATTTTTGGGTAATGCTTTCTGAAAATTTGGGACCCTCTGAGGCACCACTTTAGCTCCCACAAATGCAAATGGCCAAAATAATCACAAGAAGCAACGGTAGATTCATTCTCCAGATCTGTTTTCTCGATATTTTAGAAGCCAAATTATGACGCAGATGCTACTTGCCGATCCATATGACTGGATCTAAATTTGACATGATGAGTTTAAGAAGCACAGCAGAATTCAAGGTTGTACCTGCAGAGTCTCCAGTGTGTCAGTGCATGATGCTACATGTTTTTGAAGAGATTAGCTCTGGAGACAGCTTGAATCCAGCCTGCCTTACTAGCCCTGGCTTGTACTGGCCCTGTCACCACCCAGTATGTTCTCACTCCAATCACCCTCCCTCCAAGTGTATCATGGACCTGAGCTGACTCTAAACAGGGCCAGCTGTGTGTCTCTGCACTGCATTCTGTGGCATGTATGGTAGCTTACAGCAAACATTTAATGCCCTACGTGTATTTCAATATAAAAGCCCACAGTGTTTAAGGAGATTCTTCTGCCTTCAATGTGTGTTGTGCTTGTAGCAGTTCAACTAACAGAACAATCTTACAGATAAGCTGAGTATGCATTTTCATTTATGTGTCTTGCACAGGACCGGGACACAGACAAGAAGAGAATTGAAGAGCTGCTGGAGGAGAACATGGTCTTGGAGATTGCACAGAAACAAAGCATGAACGAGTCTGCACACCTAGGCTGGGAACTAGAACAACTGTCTAAAAGCACAGATCTTGCAGATAGTGAGTATCAGCTGGGGTAGCTGTTGTGTTTGGTCTCTTCAGAGTAGACAGGTTGGTTGACTGAGACAGGAACAGAAGTTGAGTCCAAGCTTGGAGAACTTCTCTCATTCAGCCACTTGACTTTGAACTTAGTTTTTTGGAACTTCTAAAATGTATTCCTGCTAGTCTCTTTTGAAAGCATTAAAATGTTTTCCTTTTATTTTGTTCATCACTGAGAGAGTGACTTGTAAATAAAATGATAAAAATTAAAAATTCAGAAAGCTTTGTAAATGACACAGCAGAAATGTCACACTGAACACTGGATATTTCTAACTGAATGTCTCAGAGGAGTCTGTGATCTTTAGTATTCTTTAGTACAATTAGTACAGACAATTAGCTGGTCTTTAAGTCCCAGGAAGTAGTGTATGCTGAAGTAATTTATTTTTACTAGATACTGAAAAATGTGTACAGTTAAAATAACTGGCTGGTTATTTTTTTTGAATGGTTGATTTGATTTCCGTAACTATCACAAACGTAAATAATGCTTCCTTCACTAGTCAGGTTTTAGCATTGGTTTCTGTGGCTAACATTCATTCTGTCTATAATACCAGCCTAAATAACAATGCTACATGGAACTTGGGAAATATAAGCCATTTCGTCCAGTTCAGTGTGCAGCTTTTATTGACTACTCACCTGATTCTTCTAAGACTTGCATGTTTGGCTTCATATACCAGGAACAGTTTAACTTGAAGACAAAGAAATAAATTAGAGTAGACAGCTTTACTGAAAACAACATCTGCTTAGAAGAATAGGTTTGTTTTGTAAAATAACTGAATGTGTGCCTGACACCAATTCTCAAATCTACCTGCTGTCTAGGATCTGAGTTCTCTTTACTAAGATTAATGGCTAATTAATTGTTACTTTTAATTAATAATCTTGCAAAGCATGTTTTCCTTAGCCTGAGAAGTGAATGGCACTCTATTCCTCCTCATGTGTAATCAAGTATACTGCTTATTATATTAGTCAGTGGGGAAAAAACGCAGTTCTCAAAACTTATAAATTTTGAGTATTTCAGGAAAATGTAAAGCTATCTAATTTTCTGGCTTGTTTCAAATAGCAAGTTTTGCCCCATTCTTGATTTGGTTTCATGTAATAAAAGGACGGATGCTTGTTTTATTTTGTTATCTCTTATTTATTCATTTCTGTCAAACATAACTTTCAAAATTTGCTCCACAGAGTGGTTTAAAACAAATTAAAAAAGGTGAAATTCCTTCACTGCACTGATGCTTAGCATTTCAGCACTGGAGCTCCAGAACCTTTCTGATTAACCAAAGAAAAAGAGAGAGGAACTGAGAACATGAGTAATCTTTTGTATTCAGTAGGGAAAAAAAAATAGTGAAGGAAGCCTGATTTAAAAAAAAAAAAAAAAAAAAAAAAACAAACTAAGAACATTAAACATTGAAACTTTAAATTATTTCACAGAAGTGCTGTCCTACTTTTGCAGTAGTTCTCTTTAGGAAGTTCCATTTCCGTGCATGTTGCTATTCTGAATACAGCCTGTTTGTACAGATAGAGTCAGTCTGCAAAGCTCTTCTGGAAAACCTCCTGTTCCTGGATTTCAGGTTGAGTCTGCAAGGGTGGCAGATAGCAGATTTTACCTCCTAGTTTAGAATATTTTATTCAAAATCATTTAAAAAATAAGCATGGGGAAAAAGTCATTTAGATGGCTTTGGTTCAGGACAGAACTCAACTGGAGTATTTAGTTAACGTTTACTATTTGAGTCTTCATTTGACCAAAACTGTCTGGGTGGTGCTCCATAAAAAAGGCAAATGGGATTTTACCATGTGGGTTTTAGGTGAAGGGTAGCAATTATTCCATGTGAAACAAAGGGTTGCTTTTACAATTATTGAGGTGCTGAGCAGAGAAATGAACAGAACAATGAGGCTTTGGTGCTGGGAGTTAAGGCTGAGAGGTGGTGAGACTTTTAGTCTATAAACATTTAGAGTATAATAACATCTCTGTTGTAAAACCTGCATAAGTTTTGTTAGTTCTGAGATGTCAACTTCAGACAGTTCTCTATGATCAACATTCTGATGGATGTCCTGTGCCTGGGTACCTAGTAGTAAAATATCCTCCCTGATTCAGCATATGCTTGATGAAGTAGCTGTGAAGATAAGCACTGGAACTCATTTTTGTAAGAATTTTTTCCATGATTAAATATGATTGAATACCTAAGTATTCACTAGCTTTTGGAAGTGCACCATCTTGCTGTTTTAGCAAATGCTTCGCAGTGGTTTACTTTCTGCCTTAATTTATTTCCTCTGATAGAAGTATGAGAGGGTATCAAAGTATATTTTGCTACTAACATGGCTAAAGCAACTTTAAGAAGAGTTAGGAAAGTAAATAACTTTTAAGATGGTTATTTGTTCAGATATTCCCTATTTCTTAAAGGTCTCAATTGTTACCTGTGAAAATAGGTTCTGTTCTTAAAGTTTTTACTTAGCAGTCAAGCTGAAATGATAAGGATCTGACTGCAATTATCTTCATACAAGTGAATCTTAAGGATCTAGAAAGGGAGATGTTTGTGACCTGATTAGTGCCACCACCTGATTCTCATGTTTCAACAGCCAGAAAGTCCTTTGTGTTTGAGTTGAATGAATGTGCTTCGAGTCGCATACTGAAGCTAGAGAAGGATAATCAGAGCTTACAGAACACAATCCAAGAGCTGAGAGATGCCTCCTTGACCTCCAGAGAGAGCAGCCTAAAGTTTGTGGAACTGGAAAAGGAAAATCAACAACTTAGCAAAAAGGTAATTTGCTCACAGGAACAGAGCTCTTTGGTTTTTAAACACAGTGCGCACAGGGCTGTACGGCATTCCTGAACGATAAGGGATTGCAGGGAATTTACCCATGTTCCCCAGAAGACTGGGCATGGTTTTGGGCCTGTCTGTTTAATTACATTCTATCATTGGTGTATTCTATTGCCTTCTACTTCACTGCCTACTTAGGTGCATCATTGTAAGCAAAAGCGACTGTTCCTGTTTCATAAAAGCTGTCTTTCTGTGCTCATTTGCCCCTGTCAGATTATACTGTCGTGTCGCTTTTTGTTTTCTTAATGGTAGTCACTACTAGGCAAGGAAGCCATGGCCCCATTGAACTATTTTGTTTGTTTCAGAGTTTTAATGTTGTTTCAATGTAAGTCAAATAAATCACACAGGTGAATTCAGGTCAGTGTATTTTTAAGTAAGTCTTTTTTGCTGTCCATAGTCCTGGAGCAGCTCTTTCTCTTTGTCTTGTCCTTTTGACTATTAGACGTTTTCTAGTGTATCCCTTTCCGCAAAGATTTGGGTTCTTTTAATCTACATGCAGGTCATCACTTTTTGAATTTATTTTTATATATACGTGTGTTGCACTCTATTATTAAACTGTGACTACATTTAGCTCAAATGCCAACTCAGTGCTTGTCCTTGTGAAATACAGTGCTCAATTCACCTCCAACCACTAGCTTTATTTTTGTCTGGCTAGTAACATGCATCCTGAACTCTGATTAATTGAGCCAAGTGCCAGTGGGGAAAGAGGCTGCTTGCTAGTCTGAGTATAAAAAATTCCCATGTCAGTTTTTTCCACATTTGTACCTTCGCTAAATTATTCAGAATATAAGGCACATTTCTCCTTTTCCCATTACTGCTGTAACCTCTGTGTGTGAGGGATTGATACAGAGATTTCAGTCCTCGCTGGTGTGCTTTTGGGCTAACTGAATGCTTTAAAGGACAAGGGGAGAAAGAATCTGGATATGAAATGCTGGTCATGGACTACCAGGTTGTAACTAGCAGAGTGCCAGTTTCTCTGCCGAGGAAAACAGGTATCCATCACTGGATCACTCCGTCTTCTGGAGAGATTCTTTTGCCAAGTTGAGAGACCAGTTCTGCTTCTTGGCTTTCATCTGTGAACAAGGAAAATTGCAGAAATCCAGTTCACTGTACTCCTCCTTCCACACTCCCATTTATGACCTGTTGTGTATGAGTAATTCACTCCAGCTCTGATTTACATGCTTAAAATTTGAGGTCAAGGCATATAAAGCACTCAGCAGATACCTGTGGTGTATCTGCAATTTAAGTCACTTGAACAACTGTGGTCAACCTTTGGCTCTGCCCCAGGCACATTCCTGTGGGCACCTCTTGTTATGGCACTGTATTGGTGCCAACAGTTGTGATTCCAGAATTGATCTGATGTTTTTGATGATGAATGCATTGACATGGTGGGGTTACCTACAGGTCTGGTAGTTATATAAAGTGGGGAATGCCTGTGTGGGGAAAGGGGCGCACTGTATGCATCAGACTAATGAGAACAAAACGGCAGTTAAAAATACTATTAAGAGCGGTTGAAATGCATGAACTCTTCACCAGAGAAACACAGAATATGATGGGAGCTGTTGATTGAATTCCCACAGGCCGGTCAAGTTGTTGATGGACTTCATCTCCCATTCATGGAGATTTGGGAAAAAAAGGTAGTAGATAGTATTCTGTAGTCTGTGTGAGACATACAGTTGTCTCTCAGTGTACAGAGACCTGATACATGATATGTAAAATAGTCTTGATTTCGTAGAATAGTTTGGGTTGGAAGGGACCTCCAAAGATCATCTAGTCCAACCCCCCTGCAATGAGCAGGGACATCTTTAACCAGATCAGGTTGCTCAGAGCCCACTCCAACCTGACCTTGGATGTTTCCAGGGATGAGGTATCTACCACCTCTCTGGGCAACCTGTTCCAGTGTTTCACCACCCTCATTGTAAAAAAATTTCTTCTTCATATCTAGTCTGAATCTACCCTCTTTTAGTTTAATACTATTACCCCTTGTACTATCACTACAGGCCCTACTAAAGAGTCTGTCCCCATCTTTCTTAGAAGCCCCCTTTAAGCATTGAAAGGTTGTAATAAGGTCTCCCCGGCACCTCCTCTTCTCCACGCTGAACCACCCCAACTCTCTCAACCTTTCCTCATAGGAGAGGTGTTCCATCCCTCTGATCATTTTTGTGGCCCTCCTCTGGACCTGCTCCAACAGCTCCATGTCTTTCCTGTGCTGAGGACTCCAGAGCTGGATGCAGTACCCCAGGTGGGGTCTCACCAGAGCGGAGTAGAGGGGCAGAATCACCTCCCTCGGACCTGCTGGCCACGCTTCTTTTGATGCAGCCCAGGATATGGTTGGCTTTCTGGGCTGCGAGCGCACATTGCCAGCTCATGTCCAGCTTTTAATCCACCGGTACCCCCAAGTCCTTCTCAGCAGGGCTGCTCTCAATCCCTTCATCCCTTCAATAGCCTGTATTGATAACAGAGGTTCCCCCAATCCAGGTGCAGGACCTTGCACTTGGCCTTGGTGAACCTCATGAGATTCACATGGGCCCACTTCTCGCACTTGTCCAGGCATCCCTCTGGATGGCATCCTGTCCCTGAGGTGTGTCAACCACAGCACTCAGCTTGGTGTCGCCTGCAAACTTGCTCAGGGTGCGCTTGGCCCCACTGTCTGTATCATGGATGAAGATACTAAACAGTACTTGTCCCAGCATGGATCCCTGAGGGACACCACTTGTCACTGATTTCCATCTGGACATTGAGCCGTTGACCACTACCCTCTGGATGCGACCATCCAACCAATTCCTCGTCCACCGAACCATCCACCCATCAAATCCATATCTCTCTAATTTAGAGAGAAGGATGTTGTGCGGGACCATGTCAGAGGTCTTACAGAAGTCCAGATAGAGAACATCTGTAGCTCTTCCCTTGTCCACTGATGTAGTCCCTCCATCATAGAAGGCCATTAGGTTTGAAATGTTTGAAATTGTTTTTTTAAATCTTCTCTTCCTCGAACATGCTTTTGTATTTCTCTCACACATGTGTCCCCCTAATTAGAGGGTCTACGTGTCCACAAGGGGGTGTGCTAGGGGAAGGGGGATAATAGGGGAAGTCTCTGGTTCATTGCAGAATGGTTTCTACAGTAGACAGAGGAGAGAGTAACAGTTCTTAAGGACTGTTAAAGACAAGCACATATAAAGACATAGGGCAAGAGATGAAGTGTTTTTCTCCAATGTTGTATACCTGTGTTTTTTTCTTTCCTGAGATACCCATAGTAAAATCTTGCCTCCTTGAAGTCAGTTAACTGGATTCAGATTTCATCCACTGTCTGAGACTTTCAAAAAACTGTCCGAGTATGCTTGGCTGTCTACTGATCTAGTGCTTGGAAGGATCATGTAGCCAGAACAGGATTATTCAGGTAGTACAAGAGGAGATGATACAAAAGAAAAGTCACGTACACGTTTTTTTCCCTTCTTGCAAGGTTTTCAGAGGAGCTAATAATAGAAACCGCTCCTTTTAGGCACAGTCAAGTAGTAGCAGTCCAAGTACCTATCTGTTTTCTCTGCATTCTTAACTTCTTGGACTGAAACAAGCTGTAAAGAGTAGTTTCTTCCTTGCCTCCAGTTTTCTGGGAGATGCTAATGAAGACCAGCTATTTTTGAATTACTGAGTTTATGTTCCAGCTTTCTCTGAACAGCTCCTTTGAGACCAATGAACCTTAACATGGTTACATTTCTAACTGTTAAGCCCTTCTTATCTCTGATCTGGGCAGCCCCTGCTTGTTTAAACTCTTCCTGTAATGAGGCACATGTTGACATAGGCAGAGCCCAGCCTCCAGCTATTTCCCACTTGTAAGAATTATTGTTAATACCTTTTTCATTGACATTTTCACTGTTGGCAAAGTTCATAATATGAACACAAAAAAATGAGTTGATACTTGTGCAGAGCTGTAGGTGTTCACAGTAATTTGCAAGCATAAAAAGGAATACTTCCTGACTTGGGGAGCCTCAATCTCTGAACCTCTTGCTTCTAAATACTGAAGAGCTACTGCTTTTCAGTGCTTAGTGCATTATGAGTACAACTTGCAAAGAGAGGGAGTAAGAAGACGTTGTTCACTGTAGGACTGGGACCTTATTCACAAATCTTTCAAATCCAGTATTGTTACCTGCTGTGGAAAACAGAGGGCCAACAGGGCACAGGGAGAGGGAAGGTAAACTTGGAAACTCCAGTGCTTTTCCTCTGTTCCTGACTTTTTTTTTTCTCTGTTGCTCACTGAATTGACTTAATAACTTTCTTCGCATTCACTGATAGATTAAGGCCATCAGTGATGGAGAGACTAGGAAGGAGGCAAGTCCCTCAGAAAGGTGAGCATCAGAAACTTAATCACTGACGACAGGAGCACAGCGGGGCATTCAGGCAGGCAGGTGAAGCATTTCTTACTGTTGTACCTTTGTACCTTATATGCTCTGATCTTAACAGGCATGAAGGAGATTCTTGGCACTGTGAGAAAAACAAAACAGTCCATTTCCTCCTCTGAGACTGGCAAGCTACAGAAGGGAAGGATTACATCTTTCAGCCATAGTCTCCATCTCATTCCTCTCTGGTCTTCAAAATAACTTAAAGTGCAAACAGTCATAGGGTCAAGCTGTGGCTGATGTGTTTTGGTGTGTTCTCTCCACACAGATTGAGAAGTTGCAAAATCAAATTGAAAAAGAGAAGCAAAGTAATCAAGATCTGGAGACCTTGAGTGAGGAGCTGATAAAAGATAAGGAACAGCTGCAAGTTGTCATGGAGACTCTAAAAGCTGACAAAGACAGACAGGTGCAAACTTCACAAATGTAATATAAAAGTATATGCTCAGTAAGAGTAGTTTACTGATGCTGTTTAGAGCATCTGGTTCTCTAAGGGCAATTTGGGAGCTATTAAGTGCAGGTTGAACTTGTTCAAATGTAGGTAAAAGGTTTCTTTGAGCAAAAAAGCCCAGTATGTAACCATAGGGGAAATCTTCAGGCTGTTGTAAGGACAGACCATCCCTCTTTGGGGAAAAAAGCCCTGGATCTTGCTAAATAGGATACCAACTGGTTTTAGGATGTGCAAATAAAACCCTATTTTATTGCACAAGATTGGTCTTCTGCCAGCTGTGTGTCCTGTTTGGTTTGTTTGGGTTTTTTTAGACAACCAACCTTTTTTGCTCTATTTTAAAAAGATGCTGGGAAAGCATTTATGTCTTCTGGATTGATATTTTAAATGCCCTTCAGCTTGCAGTGCCTTGAAACTATCCTATTACAGGATTGTGCAAGGTATCATCTGTATTAATTTGACTAGTGAGGAAAATACAGACACAGATCATTGGAGGCTCGTCTATATATTTTTAAGTCCTACATTTCTGTTAGAACACAGACTCTTTGTGGTAAGAATTAACGAATGCTTCACAGGCACGGCAGGAAGTAAAAATGGAAGTATCGTCAATCATCAGAAAAGCGCAGATTCTGATTTTTTTCAGGTATAAGTCCTTTTTGATTTCTGTGGATGTTGTCTAGATAAAAATCACAATTGCTTCAGCTGAAATTTGGCCAGAGGGGTAAGTGTACTGTTTTTACAGAAAGTGTGTCCCTGATGAGAACTATAACTAATACAAATTTTCAAATGTTATGCAGTTTCTGACGCCTTATCAGCAAGAACGTGTATCTTCAGATCCCAAAGATGTGAATGTAAACCTAGACAGAAAGATACCCTTTATTAGGAATAATTCTTAAGAAAGCATCCTCTCCAAGGTGTCCTCTGAAGGTCACTTGTCCACTTTCTCCCTCTGCCTCGACCTTCTCAGCTGGTAGGAGGAATATAGCACCATTTGTCATTTGTTAGAGTCCTGTGTTACCAGAGGTAACAATTTTTTTCATATATTTATGTTGTTGATTTTAGTCAGGAAAAACGGTTGATGAATTTGTCTTGCATTAAATGGACATGGTTTTGTCCTGCTTCAGAACTAATTTATACAGCACATTGTAAGGTAGATGAGTAACATTTGCATGAATTTGTTATTGTTTATGTAGATAAAGGACCTTAAACAAGAAAATGATCACCTTAATCAAGTGGTCTCATCCCTGAGACAAAGATCTCAAGTGAGCAGTGAGGCAAGAGTAAAAGATATTGAAAAAGAGAACAAGATCCTTCATGAAACTGTTACAGAGACTAGTAGCAAACTGAGCAAGCTGGAATTTGAGAAGAAACAATTGCAAAAGGATTTTGACCATGTTAAAGAAAAAGTGGAAAGAGTGGAAGAAATGGAAAAAGAACTCCATCGACTGGAGAGGGAGAATGAACAGCTCACAAAGAAAGCAGCAGCAATGAAAATAGTGACAGAAAAAGTTGAAGTTCTTGAGCAGGAGAATGGGGATCTGGAAGTGGAAAACAGGAAGCTAAGAAAATCCCTGGACACACTGCAGAATATTTCCATCCGGCTAGGGGACCTGGAAAGGGACAATAAGCAATTGGATGAAGAAAATCTGGAGCTTAGGAGAGTGGTGGAGACAATGAGGTTTACCAGCACAAAAATGGCACAAATAGAAGCAGAAAATAAAGATTTGGAGAGGGAGAAAGAGGACTTAAGGAAGACTGTGGAAATGCTAAAAGCAATGAGCAAGAAATCGGAGAGGCTGGAGTTAAGCTATCAGAGTGTCAACTCTGAAAACCAGAGACTTCAGCAAATCTTGGAGAACAGCAGCAAAAAGATCCAGGAGCTAGAAAAAGAAGTACAGGGAATGGAGAGTGAAAATCAGGTCCTCCAGAGAAACCTTGAGGAGCTAAAGATATCTGCCAAACGGCTAGAGAGGTTAGAAAAGGAGAACAAAGCCCTAGAACAAGAAATGTCTCAGCTTGAGAAAGACAAAAAAATGCTAGAGAAAGAAACAAAACGGCTTTGGCAGCAAGTGGAGCTGAAAGATGCTATTTTGGATGATAGTACAGTAAAGTTGGCAGTTGCTGAGAAAGAAAACAAGACACTAGAAAAGGAAATTGCTCGATTCAGAGATTCATCTAATAAGCTGAAAGAATTTGAAAAGGACAATAAAGATCTCATAAAGCAAGTTACAATTGATAAAAGAACACTAGCTACGTTGAGAGAGGTAAGCAAAGTAATACTACTGGTTTCAATACAATGCTATTTTTTGTTTCAGCTCTGTGAAGTTCCAAAGGGAGACAGCTGTCCCATAACTATTTAATACACGAGCTCAGAGATCTTCACAGCCTTAACAGCCATCACTGGATAGTGTTGCCTTGGAAAGTGGAACCTGCCAAAAACTGTAGTGCACCACTTTGTGTCCACAAACACACTGTCTCCAAATGACATCTTTTTTCATGCAGGATAGGGTTTTAACACAGCTCCCATACGGTAGCTGTAAACGAAAGACTTTGATACTTTCTCTAATCCTGTGAGCACAAAATTGTTTACTAACATGAGAGCTGCGGCAGGGGAGATTGACTGTTAAGCCTAGAAATTAGAGCACTTGTTGAGGACACATTAACATCCTTGTTCTAAAGCAGACGTAGCTAAGACAAGAACCATCCCAGATGACCAATCTAACACTTTAAAAAACAGCTGCTCCAAGTTTTTGCTTTACATCTACCTACAGCGTTTTTCCCCAAAAGCTTCCATGCAGAGTTGAGAGCATGCTAAGCAGCTCTGTTGTTAAGCAGCAGCAATCTCTTCCAACATCCCTCTCCAGTGCAGAATGCAGTAATCGCACTTTTCCTCATAGTCATCTTTTAAAAATACACAATTAGCATTAGGACGTTGGCAAACTGATGATGTGTGTGCCAGAACCTGACGCTCTTGTAAGTGGCCTATGAGCAGATTCAGGTTATTGCAACTTGCTCTCATTGCCTGCCTCAGCTGCTCTTGTCCTGCTGGAAACAGGGTTTCCAGTGAAAGTACATTCAAAGGAAAATGGTCAAATGCTGCTGTAGCTCAGTGAAATAAGTAAGTTAAGTAAGGCTAATGTAGAAGATTTAGGGTTTTTTTTAGTTTTTGAAGCATTAGTGTAATTTTGAGGAGGAGAAAGAGTTTATCAGTAACATTTTAAACAGTCCCAACTTGTGTTTCTATCCAACTTTCCTTATAAATAAATAAAATAATAGCATTTCTGAGAAGGCACCTTTTTAATCTTTCCCTTCTCAGACTTTGGCAAATTTCCAGTGGTGCAGACCCATACAGAAGCGTATCTTCTTTTCCTTAGTTACTTTCTATAGATTCCACAGAAGGAGTTCATGGATGTTGAAGGGACCTGTTTACAGACCATGGACTGTCACTGACCTTAACCTTACCTTTTTTTTTTTTTACCTTGCCATGTGAAAGAATGTGTGGCTAAATTTTTGCTATCAAAGGACTCATTGAATACCTACAGTTTATGTTTAACAAAGTTTTTTTTTTTAAGTTTTATTCTTGTTTCTGTTTGATATTCAGGATAGGTTTTTTTCTTACTTGAAGTGTTTCAGTAACTTTTTTCTTTCCTCATGCCTTATTTAAGAAAACTTTTGAGCAGAAACATGAGCAATGTAGTTCTCTATAGTACATTTGCATTTCAGAGAATTTTGAATGGTAGAAATCTTTGAACTTGGCTATGCACCAAAAATGATTTGTCCTTTTTAAACATGTAGGCTGGTATTATGTCTTCTCAGGTCATTTCCACACGGAGCACTTTACTGCCATAACAGCAAAGCATTGTCCCAGTATACCTTCTGGTACAAGTCTATCAAATGTCCTCCTTATATGACTTCCTTGTCTGGTTCTGCTTAAGTTTCTTCCAAAGAAACCTAAATGAAACCAGAATGGGCCAGTAGGTACCAGAATAAGTGACCAAGCTCTGTAGTATCCGAAGCTGTCCTGTGTCTTGCATGACAGTGTAATTATGCTTTTATTTAATTTTGGCAGTAATTTTTCATGTCTCAGAAACTCAGAGTCAATAATGAAAATGCACTATTACCAAGGCGCTTGGTAATAACATCTTAACCATATAATCTCAGGAAACTTTCATATTGAAGTCCTGTCACTCCTCTGTGTGTGTGCCAGTGTTGGCTTGGCTTTTCAGCAGGGCTTTTTGTCCTAGCTGAGAGGTGGGAACTCCCTCTGCTGGTGTCCCCTGACCTGCACACATCCCTTCTGTGGCACAAGGGCAGGATGTCTCCTGGCCCGCACACGTTCCCTCTTTAGGCAGTCAGGCAGGATGCCAGTGTTGGCAGAAGTAATTCAGTACAGTGAGCAAGACCAAGGCCAAAAGAAGCATTCTTCAGATTTATTCCAAGTAAACTAAAAATAAAAGCAATCAGTTTAATTTTGAACTCGGTTGTCATTGATGAAGAATTTTAGCTGACCTTCTTAGAACTAGGACTTTATCCAATGACTTTTTCAATACTTTAAAAAAAAAAATCCATAGTGTCGGATAATTATCACCACCCTTTGCACAGCAACTAATCATGTTAGTGCTGTTACAGGATTTGGTCCTGGAGAAGCTGAAGAGTCAACAGTTGTCTAGTGACCTGGACAAACTGAGCCAGGAACTGGAGAAGATAGGCTTGAACAAAGAGCTGCTGCTACAGGATGACAACGGCAATGACGACAGGTAAGGAAACTGAGCTCTCTTAGTCATTCTTTTGTCTTTGCAGGCATTTCCTTAGCCTAACTCAAGCCCTTTGCCTTTCTTTTTGGTTCTCATCTGTCTCACTCCAATTACCCTTACAAATTTTGGATAGAAAGCATATTTTTCTGTAGCGAGCTTGGCAGTATACTGCAGGTTTCGCAAAACTTTTTCTTGGATGGATGGAAGAAATGCTACTTTTCTCTTTCCATGCTAGCCAGTGTTACTACAGCCCCCCTCTACTCACCAGCAGAGTAGCTGGGTAGGTATTTCAGTGTGTATTCCTCCTCATATTCTCTTTACAAGTAAGAAGAGTGTCTATTTAATAGACAGTGTCTGTCATTACTCCATGTAATTGGTGATCCAACCACCTGTTAATATAAACATAGATGTTGCCTAAGAAATTCCTGATTGCAAGGAATTCCTTTGTAAGTCCTATAGTAATGAACAAAGAAACACCCACAACTCGTGTATATAGGCCTCTTGGTAAGACCTAATTAGAGAAACATACCCATCTCGCAGGAGTCTTTAGAATCTACAGTAGATTTTTCTCCTTGTCAAGAATGTACTAAAGAGCCATGAGAAGAAGAAATTTCTGTAGTGTAATTAGGTGAAAATTAGAAAAACTTATTTTAAGTTATGTAGCTCTTAGATATTTCTGTAGAACCATGCTGGCATTACCTCTAGTAAAATTGATTGGATTTTCCAAAAGCAGGTTTCCCAGCTATAATGTATCAGTAGCAATCTGCAGTAGTAGAGGAAATAATTTTCCTGAAGAAGCAAACACATGTAATGTAACATGTAGTGAGATTCAGAACGGGTAAAGGTGAAGTCTCTATAGATGGTGGCTCATATCCTAGTGGCAGACATTGGAAAGCTATTCTCATGTCTTTCAGAAAGTACAAGATTCTGGAGGGCAAAACTGAATCAGCACTAAAAACAACACTAGCTGTGAAAGAGGAAAAGATTGCAATGCTGGAAGCTCAAGTGAAAGATTCTCTGAACTTGAACCAGCAGTTACAGAATGATCTAAATATGGTAAGAGATTAACTGAATTTTCATTCTTAACAATGCAGTTCTGCACATTTATATGTGGAGGGGTGTTTTTTTGGTTTTGGTTGGGGTTTTTTGGTTGGTTTTTTGGGGGGGAGGTGGGGTTTTCTTTTTTTTTTCTTTTACTCAGCAAGAACAGATTATCTCTACTTTTCACCCATCACCACCACATACACATACTTCCCAAAAAACCTTTTTTTGACTGGCTTGCTTTCTCTTGTCCCTTTCTATATAATGGCACCAATTTCAGCAAAATTGTTGGGCTGGGGGCATGGCAAGAGTTTTTTTTACATAACCACTATTTGTAATCTCTATTTTCCCATGTTTCTTTCATTGCTATGGTGTTGTTTTTCTGCCTTGTTTAATGTAAGCATAGGCTGAGGAAGAGTGCAGTTGGAACATGTCACCTAAGAACAGCCTGTTTGTTAGGTGACAGTGAGCTTGAGCCAAAGGGCACCTGACTGGAGGCCAAGAGACATGGATTCCTCCACCTGTCTGTGTCTCAGCTTCCCCATCTGCAAAGTGAGGGTAATGGTTCTTGAATCCCTTAAAGTCCCTACAGTGCAAGAGAGGAACTGCATATCCCATTATTAATAGAAAATCCCACTTTTAAATCAGTGTTGAAGGTTGTTGCTTGCTGCTTTGTAGGTAAAGAAGGACTTTGATGCACTTAAGCAGACTCAGCAAGACGGGCAGTATACTCAGAAGTCACAGATGTATTCTGCAGAGAAACTCATTCCTAACCACCAAATGAATGAGAAATTGGAAACGGGACACCGAGAAGCGACCATGGAACTGCTGAAACTGAAGGACAGAGCAATTGAACTGGAAAGGAATGTAAGCCCTTCCCCTTCTATTTCCTGTTAACCCTCAAAGTTCCCTTATGATCATGAGTGAGTTGCTGGGAACTGGATTTTTGAGCTTACAGGAATCTAGTGGGTTTTCTGGAGCACATAAGTCTACCAAATTCCTCAGGTATCTCTTAGGACTGCATGAGACTTCAATGCTGTATGTGTCTTGTATGACATCATTGCAGGGATTAATCCTGTGTATCTGTCCTACCTTCATTTAATGCTGGGAAGAGTTTGCTTTTGCACATTTGTTGCAGAATGATTGTCACTAATTGGTTCTCATCTTTGATAGGACTCCAAATGATCAGGACAGCTGTTTCATTTCTTCCTGTCACCCCTTCAATGCCATCTCTCTTTCAGAATGCAGCCCTGCATACTGAGAAGCAGCTGCTTAAAGAACAGCTGAAGCATTTGGAAACACAGAATGTGTCCTTCAACAATCAGATCCTGACACTACAGAAGCAAAACGTCTTCCTTCAGGAGCACAACACTGCTCTGCAGACACAGATGGCCAAACTGCAGGTCAGGACAGCCTTGCACCTCTGTGCCAGAAGGCTGGATTTGGTTATAGTAGTGTGGAGATGATGACAACTAATAAGAAAATGTTTGTATTGTTAGGCCAATGTAGTGATGTAAAGATGAGGCCCATAAGGTGGAGCTTATTTTGAGGTCTGAATTTCTCCAAGCTAGGAGGGAAATGGGGTCTGTAGCTAATGTCTGATAGCTATCTTCGTTAAGAAGGTAGTTATTTAGAGAGACGTTTGTAAAATCAACACAGCAAAATCCAGATGTGTTATTCCAGAAGCTACACTTCTGGAATAAAAGATCTTTGCTCTTTTTTCTGTTAATGCCATACCTGTGAAAGAGCTTGGAAGAAATGGGAAGAGGACACAAGTCAGCTCCCAAGAGGCATTGTAGCAATGGGTTCCAATCACAATTTTCACACTTTCAGGCAAAATGTCAAAGTTGCCAGTGGAAAACAGATACTCTTAAACGTTACTTTAATTTTGAAAAAATAAACTTAGCTTGAGAAAGAGAACAGTTTTAAAGGACAACATTGGATTAGCTCTAATTTTTTTGATGGGAGTTTCCCTTTTCAAGCTTTTCCTCTTGCATATTCACAGATTATTTTTTTTTTTGTTCACTTATTTCTCACCTGCAATTGAAGCATATAAGCAACATATAAAATCAGCGCACTACCTATCTACTGAAATCAGACTTGTTAGGAGTGCTGCCCCCGTACATAGTGGTGCAGTTAATTTTGTTGAGTTTGGGTGAAATTAAGTTTTCATTACTTGTACACAAACATGGGGTAACTGTGGGTTTGGACATGATTGTCAGACATGCAGTTGAGTTGCGAGTATTCCACTTCATCTTGGTCTTCAGGCTCAAGAGCTTCTGCTAGTAAAACAGCGTTGCTTCATTTTGGAGGTTATCCTGATACTTTTCAGACTGCTGATAGCATGGCTTTATATGGTGCATACTACCAGCAGTACCAAAATGATGCCAAATTGTCCATAAATGTCTTAATTTTACAAAGCAGTGGATGCATTCTTCATTAACTCCATACAGATATAAGCTGGTACTGCATGTTTGTTGTATGTACCAGTAGGTGTAAATAAATAATGCTTGCTTTTTATTTGAGAAACTTTAGGTAGAAAATTCAACCCTCAGCTCCCAGGGTGCTTCACTGATGGCCCAGAATGCTTTACTCCAAAATCAGCAGACAGCCAAGGAGAATGAGAATGAAAATCTACTGAAAAAGAACGAGCAGCTGAAAGCTGAGTATGAGTCATTGCTTCAGGACCATGAACACCTTGCTTCACTGCATGAACGGCAGTCCGCAGAATATGAAATGCTAATAAACCAGCACAGCTGCCTGAAAACATTACACAAAAACCTGGATCTGGAGCACAAAGGTCTGGGTGAGAGGTACGCACGTTGCAGATTTTAGACCTCTAAAGGTGGCAGACCACAGATGACTCTGGTGATACTTAGCAAACATGGGCTTGGGTCTTGGGAATGCTTTGTCAGAAGTAGCTTAAATGTCTTTGCTATATTTAAGGATCTGTGTTATAATAACATACAGCCTTAAAAAGATTCTATCAGTTCTACTGTGTGGGGTTTCTTTATAGTCATACAGTAAGGTCTGCAAGTCACCTAGAAATTACCTATTTCTGACTAGTAGGTATCTTGAGAAATTTAAATCATGGAAGATTGTGTGTGGCATCAACCTCATGTCAAAGGAGGCTCTCTGAAGGAAGCCGTATTGAGCTAGCTATGAGACACTGTTGTATTATTTATTTTCTCCTAATTCTCGTAATTTAAATCAAATTAATTTTGCTTCAGGCCCTTCAATTGAATTGTGAAATCAGAGTTACCTGTTTATTGTTTAGTCTGGAGTCACTGTCATTTTCTGACAATTGTGCATGGATCGAACAATGTATATAATGTGCTACTACAAAAATGCCACCCCTCAAAAATTCTCTTAGACAATTCAGTGATTTTCCTCAAAATACCTGTATTTAGGTTCAGTTTCTGTGTGAGACCACAAGTTGGGTTTAGAGCAACTCAGT
The DNA here is from genome assembly GCF_030936135.1 of Gavia stellata. Lineage (NCBI taxonomy): Eukaryota > Metazoa > Chordata > Aves > Gaviiformes > Gaviidae > Gavia > Gavia stellata. Next base: position 19,439,406 of record NC_082600.1, read on the forward strand.
GGTGATCTTTGAGGGTGGACTACAAACTGGTGCTAAACTTTTCTTTCCCAAAGACCAAGGAGCTGGCAATACAACGTGTGGTAGATTTTGATAAAATACAGAAATAAACCTATTGTGATTAAAATACCCACCAGGGCTGTGTGACAAGACAGCTGCTTGGCTGTCAACTAAATGAGCTGTAAGTGATTACACAGCCACTGTTCCTTCTTACCGAGACTCTCTCAGACTGATTAATGGTTTTCATTGATTCAGGCTTTGCTTGAGATTATCACACTGCGGTGTTTTGAGGCAGTTTTCTGGGTTCTTTCTTTTCTTGATGATTAAACAGTTCTAGCCTAAGGAAAAAGTGGTTTTCTAAAAATAGGTTATCTCTAGTGATAAGTGCTCAGATCACCATTGTAAACATTAACAGTTTGGACTGTCTGTTACAGAGATCTGACTGCCAGTGAGAGATGTTGCAGGGGAGCAGATGGTGGCCTTTTCTATACTCAAAGCAGGTTGATTTTAACAGTTTTAAGAGTGCAGTGTCCTCCTCAGCAGACCAGTCTCAAAAGGTACTTATCAAGGTGATTTGTCCAAGGACAGCCTGTGTCTCCATTTGGCTGTCAGAAAAAAAGAGAGAAGCCACTTTTTTTGGTTTTCCTCCATCGTGTGCTATGTGTAGTTCAGCTGGCTGAGGGAGCAGAGGGGAGAAAGTTAGAAAAACAGCTGTAAGAAAACTGTTTTCTTCTGCCATTCTGAGGCATTTAACTGCTAAAGTGAAGTATCTCACTTTTAATTTCAGCTAGAATGTACCACCTGCTAAATTTTCCCAGGGCAGCTCAGTGCAGGCAAGAAATTTGCTTGTGCAGTGTCTAAGACGGGTTTTGCTTGTCCCAGCTTCAAGGTAATTGTTTTTTCTCAGTTGGTGACAGCACTGTAATCATAGTTCTGTTGCCTAAGGCAGGATTGCACTCCTGCACAAACCTCTGGCTGCAGCTCATCTAGAAAAATCCACAGCAACTTTAGTTAGCTTGTAGACTCCTAGCACCGTGTACAGCCAAGGTCCCCAAGGTTTGTGTAGTTCACTCTGATGTATTCTAACCACAGAATATTTTCTGCACCTGAGCAAACTTCATTAAACCTCCCTCAGCTCTATCTGCACAGTATTAGCACTGCAGTGGGGATTTAATGATGGGTTGTGTGTAACTGCAGTGAAATGGCCTATCACAGCGCAGCAAACCACAGACATGTGGGCTTGACTTAGCAAGAAAAGGGGACTTGGTATGTTGGGGCCATTTACCATTAATAGCAGTTTCTTGACTTTGCGGTGTTTGGCTGACCGTCTCAGTGAACACAGAAAGGCTGGACTCTTTTGCTGCATATTTTTAAATTGCTTTACATATTGCACATTACCAAGGAGAGGTAATAACTTAATAGCTACAGTTGATTAGCAGATCCTTGAGCATTTCTTTGTGGCTTACTCTGGAGAATTCTAATCCTGCAGAGACACTGGAAGAACTCACCTCGCTGGAAAAACACAATCCCTGGAGGGTTACATATTGCAGGGACTTGTATTATTATGTTACCAGTGCTGGGTTCCTTCTGCCGCATGCTTTTTATCATAGCTGAACATTTTTAAAGTTCTCTCAGTCACAAATACCTACCCACAGTATTTCTCCTAACAAAGCAGCAGAAAGAGTAAAGAGGAATATGATTCTTCAGTCCCAGGAATGGATTGTGTCAGAGCCAAAGTGGATTTTATTTGCATGTATAAGAAAATCTTTTTAAAACCCCTCTGTCCAAGTGCCTGATGCTTAAAGTAGAGTGAACGTGGGTATTGAATAGCCTACAGGATGGTTAACCTTGTCGCTGGTGGTAGAGCTTGTCAGGTTGCACAAATCCTGCTCAGTTGGTAGGCTCCATGCTGAATCTGGACTACAAGAAAATTTTGCCTGGGGATTTCTTTAAGACTCCAGAGATGCAGAATCACTTGATTTTTGCAGACAGTCTCTACTTTCTTACCTTTCACCTAATATCTAGGGGAGCAGCTGTGGTCTACCTCAGGGGTTCTCGTGCTCAAAGGCAGCATGTGGAGCTGGGCCAAGCAGGTAAAACTGGACCAGTTTACTGCTTCCTTCTAAGTAGCCCTCTTTAAAAAATTGAGGGCTTGGATAAAAATGAACGGAGTAAGCCCTATCATACAGAAATGGCAAAACAATTCACAACGCAGTTTCTGCAGAGGCAGCCATTGTAATCTCTGCCAAGGGACTGACTGTGGAGTTTGTCTTCTCAGACTCTGGATTGGCATGCAGTCTTAGATCCTTCTTGGAGCTGGATGTGAAACCTTCCTCTGCTTTCAGGTTCTTCCATTTGTTGTACGGACATTGAATTTGAAATGTCCTGGAGCTGAATGGAGGAAGAAAACAAATAAATAAGGTTAATTAAACTCCACTGCTGTTACTGGGAATGAATAGCAAAAAGCAGCTTTTGTCTGGGAGACAGGTACTTTTCTGTGTGGGCTTTCAATGGACTGGAATTTGGGACAGGCTGTAATTTGACGCTGGGATGAAGGGAATGGTAGCTTGAAAGAAAAACAAGTTGGCAGGAATCAGTGGTTTTGGTGCTGTCTGCTGCTTTTGTTTTTGTTTTGAAGTTTTCATGACTGCAGAGTAACTGTGCTCTGCATTCATCTCTCCTGGGATGAGGGTCACAGATAGATGATGCTTGTTCACTCTAGCTTTTTCAAGCAATGCTGCATCTTCCACCTAGTTGCTGTTTTAAAATTGGGTAGAGGATGTTTCTCCATGACCTGCACAGGTGTATCTGCCCAGGGATATTTTGGGGCAATATCCTTTTATCAGTCACAGAAAAATGTGCTGATGACTTTTGACGTTCACTACACCAGTGTCCCCAGTGGCTTCTCTGGTGTCTGTGTATGGGCACAGACCCTGGCAGAGGCCACCAAAGTTAAAAAAATCTTCTGAGAACAGCGTGCTGTTTTGAGAAGTGGTCTCAAGCCACCTCGTTCTTTGCAGCATTTTCCAAATGCAGGCAGTGAGCCTGCCTAATTGATGCCTGTGCCAAGTATGAGGGGAGTTCTTCCACACCTCCTGTTATTTTAGCATTCGAGAGATTGAAATTAAAGACATAGTTGATGGCATCTGCCCTCTGTCTCTGCCTGTCTCCCTGTCCTGAATGATTTATGCACAAATTGTATAAACCAAGTAATAGTGGAAACCTGGATGTGAACATCAGTGTTGCTCTTGGGTTTCTCACTGGTGAACAAGTAGAGCCACTCAGGCAGGTGGGTCAGCCCCTGCTTAAAGGTGTTTTGCTGTCAGCTCACTGATACTAGCCTCATCATCTGTCTGGAACATGGAGGAGATTATTACCTATGCAGGATGCTATTACCTATGTATATAACCTAATATGCATTAGGTTGTTACCTAATAAACTGTTTCTCATTTCACTGCTTTCTTGTTGCTTTTTGGCTGCTGCTTTCTGCTCTTTAGTCAGGGTTTTGAAACCTGCCACTGACAATTATTTGTGAACGGGATTCCAGTTTAATGGTGCGGTTTCCACTCACACTGGAGACTCACAGGCTTTTTACTGAACGATCAGAATCTGAAATTGAAATAAGGTTCTGGCAATTGCATTCCAGTTTGCTTTAAAAATGCATTTGTTTTCTAAAAGCCTCCCTGCTGACGTATAGACTAAGCTGAATTTCCATGCATAGTGTGGAATTCTTCAGCCTTGGTAGATGTTTGACCACACAAATGTGTATGAAACTAGGCAGGCAGGGGAAAAAAAATCCTTTCTAGTCATTGTAGTATTACCTATTAAAAATCTTAAACTAGAGGAAGAAAAATGTGTAAATGAAAGCTGAGAGTGTGCTACTCTTTTTGCAGATATAACAGTTTAATGAAACACAAGGCAGAATTGGAAGAGTTGGAAATAGTTTTAAAAACTGAGAGAGAGGTTCTGCAACAAGAGAGGAGATCAAATGCAATAACCACTGGGGAAAATCAGAAGCTGAGGGAGGAACTGGACAGGTATGGTTCCCTTGCTAAATTCTTGTATATATCATTAAAAAGTCAACTATGCAAAACACACAGTTCTTTTGCTGTGTTAACTGTAGCTCCAGAATACCTTCATTAATGTGTCTATTAATTTTTCTCAATTTCTGTCTTGTTAATTTGATCATTTTTGTTAACTCATTTAAGATTATCAGCTTCATGGACATGGTCAACAAATACCATTGTTCAGTGCTTCAAACATGGTCTGATCCTGGGACTTTTGCTCATTCAAAATAAGCTTCCACGTGTGGTTCAGTTCACAAGTGTTTCTGTAATGAATTGTTTCCAAGTGCTTGTCTTTAAGTAGAACTACAAATACCCAAAGCTCCCAATAATATCTAGAGTTGTGTGAAATGGTTCCTACACTTCTCTTTTCCCTTAAGGAGAACTGTATTATGTTTTTTAGACAATATGATTTAGTTCTAGGAGTTACCATTGCTCTTTATTTTCTGCTGCCCAGAGAAAGCTGCTGTTTGTTAATACTCGAAAGAGACTTGATTCTTGTTATTAAAAGTGGGCTTAGTGATTCGTATAATCACTGGGTAACTGTTAACTCATGTCAAAACCCCTTTTGTGAGCTAGCATCCAAACTTCACATAATGCAGCAGTAAAACATACACGCCCCTCCAACCTGTATCGCTACTGGGGCTCTCTCCGCTATAACCAGTTCAGTGCTACTATTGAGAAATAGTTTGTATGACATTGGCCCCTTATTTGTACCAAAGTTAAAGCAATGTCAGATTGAATCGTATTTTAAAATCACATGTTACGTTCAGTCACAAAAGTTTCATGTGCTGTCCCAGTTGTAATGTACTTGAGAACACTGCAGAGCTCTGCAAAGGAGGTTTCCTCAAGCTTGCTGTTTTCAACTCAGTTTCTCTAGGGACAAAGGAAGATGTTGCAAACTGTTGATTGCAATGCTGGCAGAGAGCAAGGCTTAACTGATCTGTCAGCAGATACAGAACTTTTTCATGTATCTATTTATTGAATTTTATGCCTTCATGATTTGTAGACATTTTTAGATTTACCAAAAGCTATAAAAGAATGCCACAGTATCATCTTACAACATTACAATGTCTCACAGTTGAGGACACTTTAATGCTCATATTTCATGCATCAGGAAAAAATTATGTGACTGTTCTTTATTTGTGCCAAATAGAGCTACCTTTATATCCAAACGCTCTTAAATACATTGTGCCTCAGAAATTTGTGGTGTGCTTCTTACACATTGAGGAAATAGCAGTTTTATGTTTAATCTATTTTCCTTTCAGTTCTTTTGTAGATTTGAAATATTTTATAATGCTATTACTACTTTCATAATAAAATTTTATTATATGCTTAGAATAAAAATGTCTTTAGGAGTTAGTCTTTGGAACTTAATGTTTGATTTAGTGACAGCTGCACACTGATGGTGTGGTCTTTTAATGTGAGGTACTTTCTATGAAGTGTCCTTCATAAGCCTGCTGGCATCTTTGTGTTTAGGGTGAATTTCTTGCACAACCAACTAAAGGCAGAGTATGAAGGGCTGCATTCACACACTAAAGAGCTGAAAACTTCCTTGAACAACTCTCAGCTGGAGCTGAATCGTTGGCAGGCTCGCTATGATGAGCTGAAAGAACAGCATCAGTCCATGGATATTTCTCTGACCAAGCTGGATAACCACTGTGAGGTGAGTAGCTATAGGCAGGTATACTGCTGGGTTCGTTAGTGCTAACATTCATTGTGTGAAGTTTTTGGCACAGTATGCCAAAGGTCAAGCTATGTGGTCATAACACCCCCATATATTTTGAAGTTTATCGATTCGTATCCTAGATTGCTATACTATTGTGTTAGCTTGATTATGGTGCACTTCCAGGGAAGGCAGATGCAGAGGAGAGATTAATCTATTTTGTTTAATAGCTGCTGTCACGTCTAAAGGGAAACCTGGAAGAAGAAAACCATCATCTCCTGAGTCAGATTCAGATGCTGAGCCAGCAGAATCAAATGTTACTGGAGCAGAACATGGAGAACAAGGAGCAGTATCATGAAGAACAGAAACAGTACATGTAAGAAACTAGAGATTTGAATTGTGAAATCTAAAAAAGTCATCTAGACAAACACAGAATACAAATCATCTATCAGGAGTAGGACAGGCAGGCGAGTGATAGGTCTACTTGATATCTGGCTAGAGAAGTAGATGTTTAGGAGGAGATATGTAATGGGGAGAAGCTACAAAATTTCTTCACATTGCCTTACCACATAGGAGTGTTCAGGAAACACCTGGACAAGCACAGCTCTTTTCAAGTAATGTACATGAACCCATGTGGAAAACTTAGTTATAAAAGATGTAATGCTAAACCCAGTGGTACTTCTCAAAGGTTTCTGAAGAGCTGGGAAAACAGCTGAGTTGCAACAAAAATTTAGTTTTATGAAAGTCATTTTTATGTTTAGATTCCTGAGGAATAGCAAATATTCATACTCCTGTAGTTTTTGTCATTTGCATTATAAGAAATACTGCCTTTAATGTTGTTTTTAAGGATGTGGTTGTCAACATACATCACTGTGTCCCCCATGCACGGGGTGACACACTTAAGTGAGATACTCTGTTTAAATATATTGTACATTTTATAAAGAATCCTGTTCTCACTGCAGTGAATTTCTCTTATAGCTATGAAAGAAGGAAGAAAAGTGTTCCCAAGAATTTTAGTCTAAGCATCTCGGGGTGATGCGGGAGTTACTGACTGAGTTTTATTTCAGTACTGAATTATATGGTTGAAATGGTAGAAATTGTTTGCTGAAATTGGCTGAATACAGTTCAAATGTACTCTAAGCGTATTTATCCAGGTGTTTGACAGTTCTGTGATGGAGGTACATTAGACCTACTACTTGAATGAAAAAAGATTTGCTAACATCCGCTGTGCAGGTTAAAAATAATGAGTAAAAAAAATAGTAAGATTACATGGCACTGCTGAAAGTGCTTTGACACTGCTCACAGAATACCAAAGTAGTCTTAAAAAGATCAAACATTATTTATTTCTGTAGTTACAACAGAATAAGCAGAACAGAAATAAAATACCCGGTTATCACATAGACAAGAAGTTCGAACTATGTAAGGATCTTAAACCTTGAGTAATTGTCAGTGTCTGTGAATAAGACTGAACAATCAGCAAACGAATTTTCAAAAAACAAAATAAGATTAATCTTGACACCCACCAAACAAACTCTACCTGAGTTATTAGTGAGTAATCTAGCACAAAGCTACTGTTCTTTCACCTTTCATGCTTATTGCACAAAAATCACCCATTAGCAAGTTTGGTAGGTTTTTGCATTTGCCCTCTCTAAAAAGACAGTGAATGAGCTCAGTAGGATTCTGAAGGTTATGCGATAGGAAGATATTTCAGTCTGTTTCCTCTCGTGGTGGCTTTTCGTCTTCAATTTTTTGATTATGCTTAATTTCGTACAGATGGTTCAGAATGTGCTTTTCCCCCCTCACAGTGATAAATTGAATGCCTTAAGGAGACACAAGGAAAAACTTGAAGAGAAGATAATGGATCAGTACAAGTTTTATGATCCTACTCCAAAAAAGTAAGTCCCATTTGGGTTCAGTTCTGCTATGGTAGATTTGTGAGGGTGAGAAAGAGCTCTCCGTAACTGGAGATAACAGAAATTTCATCTGCAGTAAGGACAGTGTCATCTTCACTCTCACTCCGCAAGCCATTCCCTGAAGCAGCAGGTTGTGTTAATATAGAACACAGAACCTCATGTGGGGCCCTCTGTTTTACTACTGGAATCTGAAACAGTATTAATTGGAAAAGAGCCACTTTGCCCTAAGGAATATCATCCCTAAGAGGGGGGAGGGACCCCCAATATGGTGACTAAGCAGCAGTAGGAGCTTCCAGAGCTGCTCTTTCAAAGGGGATAAGCAGTCCATCAAAGGACTTTAAAAAATTGTTTTAAGAACAATAAAAAAGAGCCAAGCTAATTCCATCACACATAGTTCTGCCTGATAGCCTTAGCAAAGAGAGGGATTAATCTTTAAAGCAGTTTTCATTTCTTTGCTTCTTTCAGTCTGTTCCTGTAGTAGAGCTTTTCACACTGTTAAAATGTTTTATATGCATCCATATGTGTAGTTTAGATTTCTAGCAGAGGGAATGGTTGTCTTTATCACATCTCTCATGCTGAAGAAATATTTCTGTAAAATAATTTTGACTTTGGGAGAGAAATGGATCTCAAGCTCTGTGAAATTCATGCTGCATCTTTCCAACCAATTCATGACAGTAAACAAATAAGAATGCAGGATGGCTTGATGCCTTTAGCACAGCTGTAAACTTCTTTGGGGAATATTTCTTGTAGTGTTTTATTAATCCTATTCACAAAACCTGCTTTTTCAGGAAAAACCACTGGATTGGAGCCAGAGCCTTAGTCAAACTAATCAAGCCAAAGAAGGAGACTACAAGGGAGCGGTTGAAACCAGCGGCAGAAAGCCCTCCATGGCACTCTGAATCCCCAGAGGTGGTAAACTCTCCATCTGCCTCCCAAAAACCAAAACATCAACAAGAGACTCAGGATAATACCTCTCAAGGGTCAAACTCTGTGGAAGAGAGAGACAACCCTGGTGGTTCTTCAAACAAAGGTAAGGAATGCCCAGACTAAATTCATGGGCTGAACAGTGTTTTTTGAAAAGATTTAATATATAGGATATGTTAATACTCCATCACGTTATGTTTTATATCCCCTTTTTTAGTAAACTAAAACTTTCAATAAGCAAAAAAACCCTAAATTAAAAAGCAGAATAAACTAAAAGGTGGGGGTTTTTTTGTTTTGTTTTTAGTTTGGTTTGTTCCTTTTATCTACTACTTCTCCCTTCAGCTTTTGTATATGGTTTCTTGGTTTGCCTGAATGTATTGTGTGTTATTGAGTAAGTTGGTGGAAACACTTCATTTACTGGGGTTTTGCAACAAAGCAGTTTAAAGTTGGACCGTATAATATTAGCAACTATTTTCTTCAAATAGGTAATAGCTGGTCTTATAGCCACTGCCAGGAGATGGCGCACATGCAAAAGAAATAACAGAAAATGCTAATTTATTGTAATCTAATTGTTTTGGAGGATGATACCATGTTTTGACTTTGAATCAAGCTAAGAATTTCTTAACGTAAAATGATTAAATCATTTTTTTTGAGCACTCTAAGGCAAACGTAAGGAAGATGGAATGATTTCTTTTTCTGTTTAGTTATTTCATACAGTAAATCAGGTGTTCCTAATTACGGGAAATTTAAAAGAAAGCTCCTCAAAATAAATACTCTCTGATTTTTATTAAAGGTAATCGATATCTCAAGCTTTGCTTATTCTATTGAGATCACTTCTGTCAGCTTCTATATCTAGATCGTTGTCCTCCAGGAATACTTTTCAAGAAGCAGTTTTGAAATTAATCCTTAAATAATAATTCCTGTCTTCCTACTGGGCAGTGTGGGAAACAGAAGGGAGGCAACTGAGGAGGGTAGAACTGTTGTTATAAACTACTACAAGTGTCTGTCTAGCTGAAGTTTTTGTTTTGATTGGGGTTTATATTTCCCTTTCTCCATTCTAATTCTTCAAGGTTGTTGAATTACTTAAAATAAAAATGCGTATCTCAGATCACCCATGTGATTCCAGGAGATGTTAAGTGTTTAACATGCATCCAAAGTTCAACCTGGGAATTTGGGCTTGGGTTTCCGCAGAACAAGGCCCTCGTGGAGTGCCAGAGATAACAGAAAGTCTCTGGGGCTTCATTCTTTTTGATGTTATATGAAACATGCTTATGTTGAGATGATAAGTGTCAGTATTAAAGCCTAGAAGACATAGGAATTTGAGTATATTATCACCAAGTAACATGCACACCTATTTGATTTTACTTTACTAAGTAAAAAACATTTTGGGTGATCTGACAGTAATTTCTTAATCGACTTGTTTGTATTTTATGTATAAGCATTAATCTGAGTCAGATTAACTATGATTAACTATGCGTTAATCAGTCCTCCAAATATATGTGTTAGTCTTTGTTTAGCCTTTTTTGTTTTTACTGGTTGTGTAGTCTTTAGTCTGTTTTAAGACACTTAAGTTTTATTTACGAGGGGTTTTTTTTTACTTTTTTTTTCTTCTTCTTTTTGGGATACCTGGGTGATAACAATTTAGCTGCGCAGCGCAAAAAGATTGCCTTTTTGAGAAGCAAAATCAAGGATAAAGAAAAGTCTCCTAAGTCTCCATCGAATCATCAGTCTCTCTCTAATCGGCTCCGGTTCTGGTCTTCTTCCGACATCCCATCCTCTCCTAATGAACCTCTTTCTTTCCCGGAATTGGGAGATTTCTAACACCTTCTCTTTAGCATTTATCTTCATTTATTTCTGACAAATATTTTGGAAAAAAAAAAAAATAAAAATCCTACATGCCTTAAAAGAACACACACCTTGATAGAAACACTCAGCATGTCTTTACAATACTCTAAATACAAGCACAGATTAGTGCACATGGACTTAAGTTTTCCTGTAGAAGATGAATCACTATTGCACACTGTGGAACATTTCTTCAATGCAGCACATTTTTAGGGGACCTCATGGCATACAGTTTGCGTATGTATATTGGCTGTGGTGCATGTTATAAGTAAGTGAAGTTGCTATATGTTTCAACATTTTCTTGCGATCACATAATTGCATCGTGTCCAGTTAAAGTGTGAACTGATTTGCTTTTGCTATGCTTTCTACAATGTTTTCCTACTAAAATAGAAATCTAATATATAAGCAGTCTCAAACCCTGGAGATTTTTCCAATATTCTGTGCCACTAAAAGTTTAAAATGGCAGGTTTTTTTAACGTCTTTGTCTGCTTTTAAGTAACCTAGCTTTGAATATAGAGTGGAAGCTATGGGGACATTTTTTCTCCACAAAGTGTCTTGACGTTTGTATTCAAACCTGCTGTGTAGCAAGGTTTTACACTTCCAGGTATGAAAATTCCTCTTGAATTGAGTTAGTTTCAGTTTCTGCTGCTTTAGTTTTGACAGATTTCTTTTTTTTTTTTTTTTTTTTAAGACTGGGAATAACGTTCATCATGGATCCATTGCCCAGAATTCTTACTGCCTGATAGTCACGACCTGGTGGCTTCTGAAATGAATGTGTGGGTCCAGTCCCCACTCTGTGTTAGGGAAGCATATGCAGCACAGGCAATATGCTACAGGGAGCTCAGCAGAGAGGCCAAAAGATCTCATCTCCCTTCTCACTCTGAGAATTGGCCCCATGTGGCACAACCAGGCACACTGGCACAGCAGCCTCTTGATGCTCATTTTGGGATTTGTACAGAACATTTGTCTCTAGGGCAATTAATAATTCTGGCATCTGTGGAAGGTGTTAAGTGCATCTACAAAGTCAATTAGACATACAGATTTGCATGGCAAGCTTTGGCCAGTAATTGCCCCTACAGGCGTGTCATAAACCTCAATTCTGAGAGAAAGTGCCAGCCCTGTGCTATAGAGCCCACGCAGACTGTGGGAGAAAACATAGTTTCTGAAGTCAGCTTCCAGGAGTCATCTAAGATGACAGTAACTCACTCCATTTCTCTAATACAGCTTTGCTGCGGCTCTGTGCTTTGAACTAACTGTCTGTCCATTGTCTCTGCAAGTTGTTTATTTTGACCACTGCACCCTGCTGTGTTTTCAACATTTAGTTACTATTAGCTAAGCAAGTACTCCATAGAAATATGTAGAAAACTAGAATCTTGGATCTCATTAAGGGTGTTTCCTATAGTAAATTCTTTAAATTTTGTCCTATTTTCTGTGTGCCTTAAAGCATTACATTCACATTACAAGAAATCAATTAACCTACCTCGTCACTAGGAAAGATGTCTTCAGCTTTCTGAATCTAAATAATACTCTAGCAGGTGGTTTTTGTTGTTGTCATGCTAAGATCCTGGGAATTCCACTTAAAAATCATTGCACCAGAGCGTCCTAAGAGCATCAGTTTTAACCTTGTAGAGACTGAGCTCTTACCCCACAGCAAAGATCTAAACCTGAAAGCGATTAGCTTAGTGTGCAGATCATGCTAGATAATTTCCAAATCAGCATTATTTCTTTTTGAATAAGAGCGTGACTACTGTCACTCTTTCCTTATTCTATTTTATTACTGAAGTATTACTGCTTATAAAACATACCTGCAAGGAATAATGTTACGGGAATTTCACACCTCACTTATCTTTTCTGCATTCATGTCTTTGCTCCTTTTCTTCCTCCTTTCACAGTAATTGTTGCATGTATAATATCAACCCTCCCACTGGCACTAAGCAGCCCTTGTCACTCCCACACTTTACATAGAGCACACATGATTGAAAAACTGGTGGCAGAAATTTGCTATCCAATATTGAACTGTTTATGGAAAAGCTTGCAAAACTAGCACTTCTGTTGTGCAGTTTCTTTGTGCCTGCTTGCCTTGTTTGTATGGACAAATCTCCTAATGCTATTTTTCATTGACTTGTATTTATTTACCTCTCTCCCCCTCAGTGCTACTGGACGTAAAGCAAAAGAGGAATTCCCATCACGGAGGCAGCAATGATAATGTTGAAATCTCAGCAGACTCTGAGACAAAACACTGCTGTGTGGAACTGGGTCCTAGGACTTACTCGACCTCAGCTATTCATCTGCACGCTTCCACCCCCATCTCCAGGCTCCAGAGCAGACCAAAAGGTGTGCGGTGCATTTGATGTACCAGCTGTTAGTACAAGTCAGGCTACTTTGTAGTTCCTGCTTGGGTGAAACATGGCTTCTAGTGGCATTCAAGTACAAAAACAGAGCACTAGTATTTTCACTCCTACTTTATCTGCTTAATGGTTTAATTGATCGGATACAGGGTTTCCTTACTCTTGTAATGTCATCAACTTGACAGACCACATTCGGATGTCAGTTCTCCCGTGGTTCCCTGCCCAGAGGTTCACAGCAGTGGTTAGAAGATGGCTGCTCTTACAATGTTGGCTCTATAAAACGCTCTTGATCACCTCAGTCTTCTACACTGCTAGAATGCATTGGAGACTGACCTGAAGGATTAACCTTCCTGTGTTTAATATTACCTTTTAAGTTTTTTCGTTCTTTTCAGGGTATAATTCAGAAGATAATCTATGTGAACAGTCCCCTGAGGTGGAGTTTGCAAGCACTAGACAGCATGGTAAGCTTGTAGCATATACGAATGCTTTAAACCTCTACATTAAAACTTGTTTCATTGCATCCACGTGAACTTTCCTGGAGCATTTTAGTTAAATTAATGTAATAGAATGAGATGTAGTAATGCAACACCGTTTTGGGAATGTGGGTCTAAGTACTTCAGTTTTTCTATTGAGAAGCTTTTAATGAATGTTTTCCCAAAATAAATTTTCAAAAACAATGCTGACATTGAGACAAGTTGCCTTGCCCCAGCAACAGACTCTTTAATGCATGTCCTACAGATTTGTTGATGATTTTTCTGGACAATGTTCAATTCCTTCCTTAAGGGAGTGAATCAGCAAGAAAAGAAATTCAGGGTGAGGCGTGTGGGTGCACGGCGGGAACACTGGTGCAGCAGGAGCACTGCCTGCTTAGAGATTTGTGGAAGACTTAATTTGCAGGCTGGTTACTAGCTCCTTTCAAAGAAACAAACTGAGAAAGAGACAGCAACTTATTGTTGAACTTCTTCAGTATTTACATTACTTTGTTTATAGTTGCTGTAAAAGCAAAACCCGGAATATATTTCTTTGTGCAAAAAATAAGTGAGAAAAACAAGATGGATCCTGAACAACTTGACTTGAAAAATGAAAATGGCTTCTACTCTGTCCAGACTTTGGCATCCTGTGTATATGATGTTGTTGATGTTTTCAGAGTGACTTAGTTGCACAGGTCCTATTTTCAGAAGGCAGACTGTAGCCAAGCCTTTTAGAGAATCAGAGACACTTAAGATCTGTTTGTTCAATACTTGTTTTGTGTTTTTCAGTGTCCAGGCCAAACAGTTTAGAGAGCAGTAGAAATGCTTCCAGCAGTAGTTCACCTCTCAATTTGAAAGGTAAAGCTTTTCCAGCTGAGTTCTGACAAACAGGAAGTGAAATTCCATGAAACTGTGTGAAAAATGCTGCTTTCCTTCCAATTAAATTTGAAGACAGTTGTTTTGAAATTGTAATGATTATGCAATCTGGACATGGCTGTCTTGGGAATCAAAACTGCTGGCAAGAAGTATTTTTCTAAGATTGATTCTGGCAAGGGGTGGCTTTTAAGGCAGGCAGTCTAGTTTTGCTTCAGTTTGACTGGCATCATATTGTGGGGAAGTATCAGCCGTTCTTAGACTTCTACAACAACAGAACAACAGGTCTCTGCTGTTCTTATTCTGTACACAGCTTGTGTATGGAATCAGTGTGCTCTGGAGATTTACTTTTGTTGAAATTGTGCATCCTTGAAGGATGCCAGGAGACCTGACACTGTGGAAAAATCCACTTTCTGCTTTCCCACTGGCAGGTTCTGGCTCTCAGATCGCGTACAACCAAGACTGGGAGATCTTCTAGTGGCAGAGAGGTCATAAAGAGGCCTCCTTACTACCTGTCTTATTCCCGTTCTTTGGACAAATAGTTGTAATTGTTTAACACAGGGGCTCAAAGTATGTGCTGTAAGACATTTACTAGTCCTGGTTTTTCGAAGTTTTGACTGCCTTGAGTTCTGTGGGAGAAGAAAGTAAGGTCAAAAATGCCACCTAGTCTGTGTGGAAGTGGCCCTGGATGATTAAGTTTGTACCTCAGTGACAAAACTACTGAAAGAAGGGAAGAACAGTGTCTTTAATAATACTTATGCTTCTCCTCAGGTTCCTTAGATTATATCCATGGTAGAACTGAGAGCCTCAGCAGTGAAGATACGGTGCCAAGCAGAGAAGCACCAGCCTTACTCCGAGACACCTATCCCTTTCACTCTGCTTCTGCCATCTTAAGCCCTAGCAGCAGGCATGAGTCGTCCTCCCACAGGAATGGTTTGATCTCTTATGATATACCTCAGAGGAGTACTCCATCCCAGTCTTACACAGGCAGGCAACGATCTGCCTCACCTGGCAGTGAGATGGTAACCTTGGAAGAGTTCTTGGAAGAGAGCAACAGGCTGTCTCCACCAAGTGTAAGTAAATAGAGCTAGATGGCCCATCTCAGATGTCAAAAAACTGTTCAAACCTGATTCAGGGAGATGAGGGCATAGAGAAACAAGGAAAGACAAGAAGATCCTTGTTCATACGTGTGGAACTTGCAGAGAACTATTGAATCTTGCAAAATGAATGAAACAGTTCCAACAATTAAGGCAAGATTAACTTTCGCACAGCACTCTGCTAATTTATTTTGGTGTAGCAGCTACGGCAAGTAATTAGAAATGAAACCTAACAGTAGTTTTCAATTGAAGTGCAAAATATGCAGTTGTTAAAACCATCTCCTGATCTGAAAATACCATCATTGCATTTGAGAGAGAATATTTTTCTGGACAAAGGAAGGTCTCGATTCTTTCACCATGCTGCATGTTTGCGTTCTGACTGGCACTGTGCTGTTGGTTCAGTGACTGCAAGAATATGTCGCATGCTGAAGTGCTTTGTCACAAATGTTTGTTTTCTAGATGGCATTGGTCTTTTACTGCTCAGATATACTGTACAGGAGTGAGGCAGTGCAGTATTGAGCATGTTAATATCTTAAGAACAATTCATTGATAGTGTAAGTGAACGGATGTTTCTGTTTCATGAATGCCTTGGTAACAGTATTGAAATCGACAGAGCTATACCATTTTATGGCATCAGTAAATTCTGGTCCTTGAATTTTCAGAGCAATATTTAAATACACCTTCTATTCCCTCATTATCCTAAATACAATTCTTAGCTTTTAGAGATGTCTAAAATTTTTTTGTGAGTGTGTGTAACTACCTGACCATGTCTCCATTTTCATTCTTTCTGTCATCCTTGTTCCTTTTCAGCGTCGGCGCAGTTTAAATGAGAATGAAATTATTTCATTGCACCAATTTCTGTTAGAAGCTGATGCACTGTATCCCTCTTGCTACTCCCTATGTACTACTTCCCTCCGTCAGGAACCTTGGCAGTCACTCGAATCGGTCCTCAGTCATTCGTGTCCTGACAGCATGAGGCACAGAACAGGCAGGGGAAATAGGAGATCTGCTTCACTGTATATCCCCACGGTATCCGTTGTTCTTGCTATGAAGGCAACAACTCCCAACTTACCACAGCTTTTGCTAGCATATTAATACCTATAGAAGCATACTGTAACTCTTAGCTCTTACTTTAAAGGCTGCCAGATCACTTGCATTAATTGCTTGTAAAGTATTTCCAGTGCTTGATCATAAAATTGCGTGTTATTGGAGGACTAGTCCTTCTGTAATGTTAATGTGCGTAACAGCAGTTTAGAGTGAAGTTAAAAATAACTCTAACACTTTAACTTTTAGTTGAGCATAGAAATCTTCCTGATGCACTATTACCATTGGTGGTTTTCACTTCTAGCAAACGAGTTTTGTGATTGGAAGAAACGTTTGGAACTTTAGTGAAATTAATATATTAAGCTTTAACATACTGCCTAGAGAAAAGTAAAGAAATAAATTCCAGGAGCTTGTTTCAGCACGTTTTTTGTGAAGACAGCATGCCCCTTAACTATTCTGAGCATGCCTCGTACTAATAGTCCAATGACAGCTGATGAGACATCACCATTTTTGGATTGCATGGACCGTCCCCATGAAATATTCATTGTATATTTTCTTTTACTGCCAGGTTAATTGTCTGACTTGACATTTGCAAGTTAATTTTGGGCAAGCAATCATATCTCCATTTTTGTAATGATTTTTTGTACATTTCATTATATTGTACACGCAGCTTTTAACATATATTGACTGGGAGAGGTGAAGGGAATCGATGGAGAAGCAATGAAACATTCCTGTAATGCTAGCGCATCTCCCCAGGGTATTCTCTCCTGTTACATCCTTGAAGTTACAGCAGAGTGTTATCCAGATGAACTGTATTCTGGAAGATGACAGACCATCATTGATATCCGCTGGTACCAATGGCTGATGTCATTAATATGATATTGATGTTACAGTGGCAGTGGCTGATGTGAAAGGAAGCAAAAGAGCTGCTGCCCAGGTTGCAAGTGAAATGAGACTTTTAAAATTTATGATAATTAATCTGGCAAAGAAGGCTGTCATGATCTATTTGTGATGAGCATGTTACTCCTTGATTTGGATTTATACCCGTTGTAAACATTTGTATCTGCTGTTCCCCACTGTAAATATAAAATCTATGGTTGTGTTTGGGTTTAATTAAGTGGGAAGGAAGATTATCTGAACACAAAGCTCTGCATGATTCTTTAAACAAAAAGTGTTAACGTGGCACGTGTATGTTTTCTCACACCAGGAGACTTCCAGTAACAGAGATGACTTGCTCAGCGATTATTTTAGGAAAGCAAATGAACCTTCAGCTACTGGGAACCTGCCGGTTCGGCTGTCCAGAAAGGAGGCTGCTAAGATGCTCACTAGTCCTGTTGCTCCAGCTGTAAAGATGGCTATCGCCAACGAAGAAGGAAGAACAGCTAAGCCTGGAAATTACATGAAGCCAAACCTCAGACAAGTCGAACCTGAGCCTCTGGCAAACTCCCAGGGGTCCCTTAAGCTTCCTCACACACCACAGCACCAGCCTGCCAGTGGGATGCGACAGGTTGCACAGCCTCAGCAGCCCGGAACCGCGAGCAGGAGGAGTACATCACTGAGCAGGGCCTTTAGCTTAGCCTCTGCAGACCTCCTCAGAGCCACCGGCCCGGACACGTACAGACAGGAGAGCCCTCAGAAGTCAGCAGCAGATCTGCGTGGGGGCAAGGAAGCTGTCAGTCAGACGACTAGGGCTTCTGCACCAATGACCTCCCAGGCAACCTTAAGAGAGAGGCCACAGTCTGCAAAGGTGGCAGGTTCCTTGCAAGCTGTCGATTCCCGCTGTCGGCAGCCTGATGCCAGGCGCCTTTCCCTGGCCCCACCAAAAGATGAGAGGCCACTCTCCTTCCATCAGTTCTCTGCCTCGCCCACTGCATCCACCAGCAATCTGAACATGCAGCAACAAGAGCACGTGAACCCTGGGCAGCACTACTCACCCGCATCGCACACTCCCGCCAAAGTCAAAACCAAGCCAGCCCCTCGTACTGGGGAGGTGGCCACAGTGGCTGCTGCCAGAGCTGTTTCCACCAGCACTGAGGGAAATATTTCCCTAGGGCAAGGCCAGGGCGATGCCCTACTTACCAAGTGCCAGGGTAAGCTGCCAGAAGGCAGCGCTGGGACTGTGGAGGAGCCCATGAGAGGAAGCAGCTCCAACAGCACTCCTGGGTCTCCGGACTCCCAGGGCGATCAGCAGACAGTTTGGTATGAGTATGGGTGTGTGTAACCCACGGAGGCAGCTCGTAGTATCTGTGTTTGGCGTTGCTGACATCTGGGTAGCATTTGTCTAGACACTGTGCCAGGTTTTAAAAGGCATCACCTGCATGCTGTTCTGAGTGTTCTCTGGGTACTGTTTTCTAGTTGGACAAAGTATGATTAAGAGAAACAAGGAGCAAAACCCCAGCCCTTCTTTTGACACTGTTGTGCCTAAAACAAAGTGGAAGCCTGACCTAATCTCACAGCAGGCTTGGCACCTGATTCTCACAGGTGCTGAGCATTCCCCACTCCAGGAGAAGCTTAGCAGGGTCCTCTCTCATTGCTGCACTGGGCACCCCTTCTACCTGCATTAAAGAAGAGTTTCACAGGTCATGTGTGTGTGCTGAACCCAGCCCCACCATTGATAAATAACTTAACCATACTGAAAAGGTCGTATAAAACCCAAACTTCTCCCCCAAAGACAGAATCAGGTATTTGGCTTAAGTAGCTTAAAGACAAAGCTGAAGAGCAAAAGTGTGTGGCTTTAGCCATGGATCAGTTAAAATCAATTCTTCTTGACACAGCCACATTTTACAGAGGTAATGTGTAGACTTCAAGGGTCACATCTCAACCTTCCCCTCTGGTACTGTGTAGACACAGAGAGGCCAGTGTAATTACCCCACTGCCTTCACTATAGCTGCAGCTCAGTGGATCCTTGACGCTGCAAGCCAAGTGGTGCTGCCTTTTGAAACTTGTTTTATCTTTTATACAAACACTGGAACTAATGCAGCCTTTCAGGGGAGATGCCATTTCAATTGCAAAGGTGGCATCTCATGTACAAAAGTGTCTTGTAAGTATGTATATAAGAAGCTCAAGTATTGTATAGGAATGCTGTGTAAATTGTATTATTACATCCTTGTGTGCATGGCAGCCCATATCCGAAGCGATATATGGGATCTTGTCTCTTAGAAATCCTTGTTTATGTCTCCAAGAACCTTACTCAGTATAGAAAGCAAAATAATTTTGTATACATGTGAAAGAAATATACTTTTAAAAATCTATTTATGTGCAAAGAAGTTCCTTGTATGTTTCTGTCTAGAGTGTCATCAGCTACTTATGTATATATGATCAAATGTGTGTCTTGAATTCTGTTCCATGTTTGTAAAGCTGGTTTTCCTGCAATAGCCTTAATCCTTAAAAAAATAATACTCGTTTTGCTGGTTCTGATTTAATCTAGTAAAAGCTAAAACTGATTCAGCTGAGGATGTTTTTGTTATCTAGTATGTAGTAATCCCATTCTGGAAACTACAAAATTGTTTATAATAAAGATTAAAATAAAATAGATGGTGGTTTTACTTTTTTTTTTCCTCAGGGGAAAAGAAGAACACCACCACAGTTCATGGTGCAGGATTGAGATCTGTCTGCAATAGCTTTGTGTAAGCCTCAGTATTGATTGGCATCTCTGTGTGGCAGAGTTGTGTTTGTTTTTATAATGCTGCCACAAAAGACGTATCAGAAATCTTTCTTTTATTGTAACCTTCTCACTGAAGACTTCAGGAGGATTGATCATGCAAATTAAGTGACTTCCAGGTCACTGTGGAATCAGGCCATTAGATTTTTATGCTTCTCTGACCACTTCAGACAATGCCAAGCATGCTGTCAGTTTTGACCAAGCTTGCATTTTGTATAATGTTTCATGCTTCACTCTCAGGATGCTTTACAGAAGTGAGAAATTATTCGTCTTTGAACATGAAGAGAATGGCAAAAGGAACTTTCTGCCTTCTTTGCTACTTTAATTGCAAACCATGGTTTTGCAACAATTTTGAAATTATGTGCTATACTGCAATTTTAGAACATACTGAGTTGTTTTCGTAAACTGAAATTCTTCTTCCAGAAATTCCCTCTCAGCATTGATTCTTGGCCAGACCACTAAAGGTGAAAGGCTGGTGTTTCTCCCTTGTTTCAGCTCCTTTTTGGAGGCATATGCTCAATTGCTCTGCAGGCTGGACTGCTGAGGAATTGATCTGTGAGTTGTCAGTTACTGTAGATCTGCTTTTGCTATAAATACATGCCCAGTCACTTACACCTTAGTTGTCATTTTCCGAGTTACTTACAATTATTTACTTTCTCAGTTCTAGTGAGTTTGAATAGAAATGTACTTAATACTTACATAGTACCTTTCAAGTATGGGATAATTTTAAATACAGATGTTATAACCTGGAACAACTGTTGAAGCACACAATGCTGTGGTGCTTGGGCCTTCCTGAGAACATTAAGGAAAATTTTGGTGTAGGTGTGTGTCCTGCTGTGGCAGGTGCTGTCATTTTGCAGTCTGCTCAATTAATTAATTGTTTTCAACTATTCTTTGATGGATGTGGTGATAGACAGGGTGGGTGGGAGAACAAAGCTTTCCTGCAGCTAAGGTGCTGTTGCTCTTTGCCTTTCTGGGGTGCCCAGAGCAGTCGTCGGTAGGACAAATGCGTGTTTCTGTGTGTCGAAGCTAACACCGGGAGAGAAGTCGGTTGTGTTTAGAGAGAGAATAATCAGCAAACCCTCCCACCTTCGTGCTGGTGGAGCTGGGCAGGTGGAGCTGCCGTGAGGCGCCGGCTTGCGTGAGGCGGCAGCAGCTGCCAGGAGAGGTTTTGCTGTGAGGGAAAAGTGGAGCAGGCGGAGCTGCCGGACCATTTCGGGCTTCTCGATTCCAAGAAGAAAAGGGGAACTACGATGAAACAGCAGCTGTTTCAATTTGCACAACTTCAGAGGCTGCTGAGACCTGCTGTGTGTGGGCAGGCAGCTGGGCCCGGCCGTTGGGAGTACCAGTAGCAATCTGGCGAGCCGCCAGCTGCAGCCGTGCACAGGTACGTGTTGAGCCCTGGGGAAAAGGGACCTCTCTCTCTGGGAGCCCCAGGCTTCAGCACACGGGCTTTTCCAGCTCTGCCTGGCAAAGGGCTGTAGGACGCTGGTATTTCCTGACACGCGGGGGAGCATGTGCTCTCTGGAGATTGCTAATTGTGTGTGCTAAATAATGCTGTGCATGGTTCTGGGCGTAACGCTTCAAGGGCCTCTCACTACAAGAAGGACATTGAGGTGCTGGAGCGTGTCCAGAGAAGGGCGACAAAGCTGGTGAGGGGTCTGGAGCACAAGTCTTATGAGGAGCTGCTGAGGGAACTGGGGTTGTTCAGTCTGGAGAAGAGGAGGTTGAGGGGAGACCTCATCGCTCTCTACAATTACCTGAAAGGGGGTTGCAGAGAGGTGGGTGTTGGTCTCTTCTCCCAAGTGACTAGTGACGGGACAAGAGGAAATGGCCTCAAGTTGCGCCAGGGGATGTTTAGACGGGATATTAGGAAAATTTCTTTACTGAGAGAGTGGTTAAACACTGGAACAGGCTGCCCAGGGAAGTGGTGGAGTCACCATCACTGGAGATGTCCAAGGAACGTGTGGACGAGGCATTGTGGGACATGGTTTAATGGGCATGGTGGTGTTGGTTGATGGTGGGACTTCATGATCTTACAGGTCTTTTCCAACCTTAGTGATTCTGTGATTCTGTGAAGTAACGTCGTTCAGTAATGGAGTGCCTCAGTTTGTTAAACTTTAATTCTCTAGATCATCTTTTCTATTAAAGGACAGATTTTTGAAGGGGATCCCATCCCAAGGAGGCAGCTAAGTAGCTGCTAAGTTTCTGAGAAAACCAAGGGGCTGTGCCTTTGGCAACACCCACTCCCTGCAGCATGCTCAAGCTCTGAAGTCAGTGAAATTGTTTAACATGAGGAAACAAATTTTGCTTAAAATTGCATGCACTGCATGATGATGGTATTTGCTTGAAGTAGAAGAAATGGCTGCTCTGGAAATTGCTTCTACGGAGTTGTGTGCTCTACAGTGACAGAGTATCTCCTTACCAAGAAATCTGAAGCCCAGGTCCTTTACAGAGACACCATGTCATGGAAACCTTTTTCCTGTTATATATTCTCCCACTGTTCCTCAAACTTGGGAGCTGATCATGAAAAGACCTTTTCTGATTTCAGTTAATTGAATTCAGAACATAAAAACTCCAGAAGAAGAATTAAAAAAATAGAATTTACTTTTTCCTGTAACAACGGAAGTTCCAAGTGTAAGTGCATTGTAAAAATTGCTAGCACTTAGCTTACAAAAATGACGCATCAAGGAACACCATGTGGTTGGAAATTATTTCTGATCATCCAGATGTTTGGGGGCATATTAGAAGTTCAGCCAAAGGGAAATGACTTTAAGACAGAATGTGGAAGAAATGC
This sequence comes from Gavia stellata, assembly GCF_030936135.1. Classification (NCBI taxonomy): domain Eukaryota; kingdom Metazoa; phylum Chordata; class Aves; order Gaviiformes; family Gaviidae; genus Gavia; species Gavia stellata. The sequence continues at coordinate 19,462,102 of NC_082600.1, forward strand.
TTCAGAAATCGTTAGTTCATGTGAAATGACTATAACCTGGATGTTAAATGGATGTAAAGAGAGAAATGCTTTTTTTTTTTTTTTTTAAATGTGAAACCAGCTGTGCTGAGAGCATTTGAATTGTGGTTTTGCATTTTTAGATGAAAGGGGGGAGGGGGAAATTGGTTTTGGTAAGCTTCACCAAAAAATTTTATTGTAACAATTGCTTCTCTGCCTATCAGAGTCGTGGAATATCAGATCCTGGCAGCACTGAAGACGTTCAAGGCAAGGTGGAAAACTTGGGAATGTTCTTACAGATCACCAGTACCAGGCAGAATTAACCTGACCTAACAGTGCAAAGTAAAATAGTTTAGTTACGAAAAATAACAAATGAAGTTATCATTATGAAGGGTTGCTAGACTGGAGAAATAGGCTGGGCTGTGAAGGTCTATCTTCAAAGCTGGTACTAGAGGCTGTCGTAAGAACCAAGAGAGAATGGCATCAGCTGGAAAGTGGTGAAAAAAATTATCATTTAGAGAATACTGGCAGGAGTTTAAGGTGACTGGGAGAAGCTATGGCAAGTTTTGCAAAACTAAATGGTGTTTTTCCAGTCACAAGGATTTCTTCAAAAATATGAAGAGAACAATAGACAACAGAGAGCTCCTGTTTAAAAGCTTCTCAAATGGGAAAGTCTTTAAAAGGCTAAGTTGGGTCCTAAAGACGGTGAGATGTGAGTTGACAAAGTGTGACACAAAGTTGAGGTTAATTCAGATTTGGAGGATTGTGAAGAATCCTATTAAAGAGTAACGGCAACCTAGTGGCAGACTACCTGTGCCTACCCCTGCTGAAGCTGTGGAAGGGACAGTTTATTGACTCGTGGGGTTTTTTGGGGGGGTAGTGGTGGGGGAGCAAAATTGGTTTTTACTGAGAACGTGACAATGAAAATGCGGTTGTTCCACAGAAACTAGGAACCTAAAACATGTCCAAAACAAAACACAGAATGCCATGGAAACTAATGTCAGCTCTCTATCATTCCCAGATGCTATTCTGATCAGCTCTAGTTAAAATACTTGCATGTTTTTAACCCAAGATTATCATAACTGAGGATTATGTGGCTCTAATGGTGAGGCTATGACAAAGTACGTAATATGTGCGTTGCATACCAGAATAGGAGGTAGCAATAGATCTAAGCATTGGCATTAGCCTGTGAAAAGCATGTATTGCACAAAGGGAAAACAGAAGCAGCCCAGCTCTCTCTTCAGTGAGTGACACCCTATGGTGTGATCTGAAAGTCATGCTAAAGGAAAGTGCTTAGGAAGGGAAAAACTATTGGTGAGACTCATTGCACCAGGCTTGTATGGAATCAAATAGATTAATAATATATCTTAGTGTTTTAATGCTTTTGATTTATGGTTTGAGATAGTTTATGGGAGAACTAAACAGCCTCTGCTTTGAGAAAACATCAGGTAAAATACAAGAGGCTCCCCTTCCTCTCCAACATCAGGTGCCGGCTGCCTTCAGGTTCAGTATGGAGCTGGGCTAGCACACTAGGGACAGTGGGCACCTCCATGTGAAAACCCCTGAAATTTGCAAGTCAAAGGTCACCTCACTCACTTTTTCAGCAGTTGGCATGCTCTGGAAATGTGAGCCACATTAATGGCAAGTAAAGCACAGTTTGTGTTTGGGAACACGCCGCTAAGGAAGAACACGAGAGTTTGAGAAGGATATTCCAGCTGGAGAAGCACAACTCCCCAGTGGACTGCTGAGGCATCTCTAGCGACTTGCATTGGAGGGAAGAGGGAGTGTTCTGCAAGAAGTAAGTATGAAAGCATGCCTGCGAAGGACCGAAGTGAGCATTTTGTAGTGCTTCTAGTCTGATTGTTTTACCATTCAGCAGGGTGTTTTGAAGGTTATGGGATGTGGAAGTCTATGTTCCCTTGCTGCTTTAAATATCTCTGGCTAAAATTATCCCATTCTTGTAAAAACCAAGGAAAATGCTTCCCTGCATGTTTGCAAGAGGAATTTTTTCTCTAGTTATCCAAAACTTGGTATTTGCATGTGTGTGCACTGTGAGCCCATAAAATACTGAATCCATGGATGTGTGTGTTTCAGAGCCGCTGGTTACCTGGGGATGTTCAGCTGTAGCATCTCAGCCTTCTACAAAGATGGAAAACTCCCAATCAGTTTGAGAGTGCTGCTGTAGGACTCTTTTGGCTATTTGTGAGTGAAAGCAGAAGAAATACTGAGAATCAGGGAAATGTCTGTGAAGGGAAAATCTTGGGAACTTTTTCTAGAACAGTGATCCTCTGAACAAGGACTGCTTGCTCATAGCAGTGCAAAAGCCTGTCAGAGTTCAAGCAGCATCTGGATGACACTCTTCATCATACGGTTTAGCATTAGGTAGTCCTGCGAGGAGCAGGGAGTTTGACTCAATCATCCTTACAGGTCCCTTCCAACCGAAGATATTCTTGATTCTATGAACAGGCTAATGGAGAAAACAGGCAGGCACAAGCTGTGTGGAGTAGACCTTGTATCAATTTAGTTGAGATTTAACTACAATTAAGCTAAAGTTGGTAACCTTCAATTTCCTCAGTATCTTGAGCTTGCTCACAGATTTTTTGGTCCATAAGTAGATGAGTTGAAGGGGTAGAATGCTTCAGAGAGCTTTATTAACAGCATTGTATAAACAGAAGGACCGTACATCTTATGTACTCCATTTCCATCAGACCTCCCAGCTGTCTGGTAAAGTTGTTCCTCCTCCATGTAGACTAATTTTAGATCAGTTAGGGCACAAAAGGTTTAAATCAGCATCTGATGAGGGCACCAGTATGTACACTCCAGAATGCAGCTTTGGTACCTTCATTGATACCTTCTTCATACCTTCATACTTCATACCTTCTGCTGTTGCTACTTTCCCTTACTTACGTTTCCACACAGTAGTATCTTGCTCCTGGATAGCTGAGGCTTAAAGGAGGTGGGTAATGTATGTTTGATGGAGAACAGTGTATTTTTTAAGTTTCGGTACGCCCTTAAAACCACTTCTTCCAAGAGCAACCACATGGTATATTAGCAGAAAGCTCTTTGCATGAAACATGCAAACAAAGGAGCCTTCTCACTAGACCCTGTCCTACAGTTCAAACAGCGCAACCAGCTACCGCGGTCTGGCCAAGCCCACCTTATCTCCAGCAACTCTCCTTCCTTCACAACTTCTCCTTTCCAGCGCTAGAGACCTTTCTGTTCTTCAACCCAGAGTGTTGTCTTTAACTATTTCCTGCCCTTGAGTTCACTTTTTGTACCCTGTTTCCCTCCAGATCTAGTTCCAGCTTTCTCTACTCTCCCCATGCCTGCTTCCATTGCTAAAGGTTTTAGTCATCTATGAGCGAGCTCTCACCTTTTTGCCATTTTTTCTTGCTGTTGTCATCTCTTTGTACATCTCTGCCCTTGCCAGACTCTCTGTTATGCAGTCACATTCTCAAGTCTTGAGATCAGTTGGTAGTCCTGATCTCAGTATCTGTTCTCAGTGCTTCCTGATGCTTCCTTAGCTCTTCATCCACTGTTGTCTCAAACATTCCCCACACTCCCTTGCCTCATTCTTGTTCGTCCTGCTCGAACATTTTGCCCAAATACACCAGTGCCATCAGATCAAGGGGCCTTTCCTCCCTCACATCCCTCCATAGCGTACACCACAGTCACTGTCTTCTCATCGTGTGTCTTCCCCACATCCTCCTTTAGCTCATTTGTGTTGCTCCATTTGACTCTGTGTTTGTGACAAGTGATGATCAAGCCCTGAAGCGGAAAATACGCCCTGTGCTACAAACCACTGAGGGGGTTTGTAGTGCAGAAGATGCGCGTTTGCATGAAGTCTAGTGATAGTCTTGCTTTCAAATTTCAGAATCTACTTATTAGTTATTGGGATGTCTTTCAAACATTTATTCATCACAATAAATACAGAATTCTATCATTCCTAGCAGGATTTTAATGCATGATCTTATAACAATTTCTAAGCTTTTTATACGTTTTAGGCCCAGCAGATATCTTTGATGATTAAAGTTCTGTGAGAATCTGTTAGCGCTTAAAAATGCTGATACAATGATAGATGCATCTAAGAAGGTCTGTATTACTTTGTGCATATTGAGGCAATATTGTTTCTATTTAGTCTTAAGTATTTTTAACAATATGAGTTTCCACATCACTTTCATTGTTTTAGAATTTCCTTCCTTGTTTATTTTGGCTTCTTTAATTGAAAAAACTTGAATTCCTGAAGCCCAGTCCTGTTACCCACGTGCAGCTCCCACAAACACAGATCTTTTTCCTTGTTTATTTAATCAGCCATATCAATGGTAACAGTGTCACACTTGGCAGATCCTGAATTCCCTTCAGTCTCCCACCCTATCCTATACGATCACGTGCTTGTTTTCTTCTTATGTAATCAGCCAAATGAATGAAAACAGATACTAACAAGACTTTATTGGATCAAATTTCACCCACATAAAGTTTTGTAACCAAAATCAGAAGAAATGTTCCCTTCATGTGTTAAACTCTAACAGGTTGTATCTGTTTAAGAGACAGCGTTTACTGGGAAAAGAAGAATATACTTACAAGCGAATCTAAACCTGAAAGTGAGAAGAAAAGCAAAAAGTGAACTAACTCAGTAACCCCAGCCTATTGTTTTTAGCACAATGTCTTTGTAGCAATGTTTTCTGGGAAACACCAGTATCTGGAGAACTATGTACATTCATACTTTGACTGACCATCTACTGCAGTTACTGAAGACCAGGGATTTTTTTGCCCTTGTAGCATTGGTTAAAGGGCATTTAGACCCCACCTTCCCCACTGCATCGGGGCACTGGTGTATGGACCACCTTATGACCACAGTTCTTCTCAAACTAAAATTCCCAGATCCATGCTAATAGGGGGAAGAGCAGCAGCACAGGAGTTCAAGTCCAGATGGGTATCCATCTTGAAGAACTCCACTTACCTGTGACCAACTTTTTTTTTTTTCCATATCTGAATGGAAGTTCATGCATGCATTCGTAGTGGGTCCAGCTGGTTACTCCCAATACATCCGCAGTCATCCATGGGTCCTTCACACAACCAGTAGTTGCAAGGCCACACATCAAAGCCAGTGTCTCTTTAGTGGCATAATAACTGGGGAAAGGGTAAATTGAGTCTGTTGTTCTGTAGACAGCAAAAACAGAGATATTCTAGCCTGGACTCTGGAGTAGCTGTGATGACTATCATTTCACTGGCCCTGTCGCCTAGATTTTGACAAAACTTTTTATTCATTCTGATAGTCTGCATAGAAATTCCCGCATTCTCAACTTTCTTTGGGTCTGTCTTTGTGTTGTTCAGTACTGTGAATAGAAACAGGCAGAGCTCCTGGACAGCTATGTAATATTCATATCGCCTCACTCTTCACTCTTACAGAGTGAGGCCTTTCTCCCTTTTTAGGCAAAGGGGAGAACCAGGTACCTGCAGCTGTACCACAGGGGCTCACTCTAGAACAAGCCAACTCACCCTACAGGTCCTTAATCCTCTGCAGATGACTGCTAATCCACACAAAGACATTGTTTAGTCTTAGTATCGCCCCAAGTTCAGCCACATGAAGCCCATTTCTAGTGTGTGAAATGAAGTCCCTGTCTCGTATGTTTGCAGTCTAGGGCAAAAGATGGTTAAATTACGCTCTTGGTGTAAATGAAACATGTTCCCTGCCTCAAGAAGAAGCTAGAGAGGTATATGCTATCTGGCAAAAAAAAAACAACCTGTGGGGATGGCTTGTTGTCCACATCTAGTTTACTGAGTCTTTACTGCTCTTCCAGGTTCCTACCTCTGCTGAGGTGGACAGAAGTAGGAAATTATGAGCATTTTTGAATTTACATGTTGAAGGACCTTGGGAAACAGCAGCATGGTGAGGACAGTGAGAGAATTTCCTGCTGGTTACGAGGTGTGGACGTGCTCCTGTGACAAGCCTGTGTCACCATGCTGAGCTTTAATTTGTGGCAGAAGATCCTCAGTTTTTCTGAGTTCCCAAAGGAGTTGCCAATTGTTTTTCCACCTTCCAGAAAGTAGCTGCTGAAGGTGCCAATTTAGAGCCAGTTTGGAGTTTATACCTGCTGAAGGATGGTCTCACAAGGAGGATCCCTGGAAAAGGGATAAGGTAAGTTGAATTATGAAAGCATCAGTACCCCAAGCTAAATTACCTGGCCCCAGATTGCGTTTCTAGCCCCGCAGAGCCTGGCTGGTACTTGGCCAGCGTTGTGCTAGCCAATGTGAGATAGAGCTGAGCCACTAACCCACCAGGTCAGCCAAAAGGTTCTGCTCACTGGCAGTGGAGGCTGTGAAAGGGGTCCTGTGCGTGTCCTGACTCCGTCTCTTCCTCTCTTGGGCATGACAGTGAATGGGATAAAAGTCTGGTCAACAGACATTACTAGCAGAAAAGAAAGTCTTCAAAATTGTTAAGGATTGGGTACATCTTCACAGATTCACTATTTGAAGGATGGAAGCTCCCAAATAGCCAGCATCAGATGTGAGAGACCTCAGGAGGATAATCAAGGTGCTGCTTGCAGGTGACCCCAGCCAGAGGTCTTGCATATTGTCATGGTGTCAGCAGCACTTCTCTAAGCCAGTGCTTTTCATCGGTGCTGGCTTTGCCAAAGCCCTCTCACGCTGCTGGCAGAACACTGATGGACGTGGTGCTCTGCTCAGTGAGCACTTTGGCTCTTTTCCTTTCTTTCATTTCTTGGGGATACAAGCTTGGTGCTTTTCTGCTGGCTTGGAAGACAGAGCTGAGCTGTAGGTCTTGGACTGAGCCTGGGGGAATGGGAGCCCTGCAGGCTCTGAAGGGAAGCTGGGAAATCCCATTAAATCAGACGCTGAGAGGGAGGAGAGTGGGTCTTACCTGACAGCTGCCAGCACAGCAACAAGGGCAGAAACCTGAAGTTTCTTCTGGAGGTGGAAGGGTGGCCTGAGTGATTGAGCTTATTTGCGAGATGTGTGTTAGGCAATGACATTTTCCACTGGGAACTCTTGAAGCCAAGCTCACCACTTCGGGCACATTCTGGGCATAAATTCTAGGACATTGGTTCATGCATCTTCCCAAAGCACCTGGAGTGCAGATCTGAGGGCTGTGCGTGTGCCCTGCAGAGTGAAAACGGAGACCTGTGGGAAAGGTTAAAAATAACACATGATGCAGTGAAGACTGGGACAAGAATAGAAACAAGAGAAGAGAAGAGGAGAATAGATAAAGAAAGTAAGATGCCTGCGCTGCAGTGAAATCTGCGGCAGTGTTCCCTTTTGCTCTGGCAGCTGAAACAAGTGAAGCCTTGCATTGCATAGCCAGCCCTCGGTGCAGTGTAAGGGCTGGACCTGCAAGGGCTCTAGAGATGGTACCAGGACAGAAGGAAGAGCAGCAGCAAGTCCTTGTTTCTCAGCTACACAAAATGGGAATGTGCATGTGGATTATCACTGCAAAAGAAACAGAGAAGTTATTTATTTTCCTCCTATTCTCACAAAAATGGGTGCTTGAGAGGATTTAAATCAAACTTCCATAGGAAAGTTGACCCTTATACGTAAAGCGTAGATTAGGTAATTGGTATTAAATGGAGCCAACACTGCCAGAAAGGGCCTCCGCTGGAATACGCTTAAAGAGGGATGCTGATGACTGGAAATGAGACCAACGTGAGTGAGCAGAGGTCTGGAAAACATGGTCTGTGAAGAAGGCTTGAAAAAATGGGGTTTTTAGTCTCCAAAAGAAAGGTCTAAGATGGACAGCATGATTAATCCTCAGACATTTAAATGATTAACACTGAGAAAGGCAGCAATAGACTGTTTTTCATGTCCATTCACAGACGGACAAGAAAAAATTGAATTAATCAGAAAAATGGAAAAATGAAGATTTTTATATTAGTGCAAGCTTTTTAAGAACAAGCCTAGCCAGGGGATGGAGTCATTGCCAGAGGAGAGGCCGAATCTTCCTCAACAGCAGTTTAAGAGAACAAGCTAAAGTTCTGGAGGTGGTAGTCTAGTTTTCCTTACTGGGTCTCACAAGTAAAGAGATGGTCTAGATGACCTCCTTCCTGCTGCATTTCTGTGGCATCTGTGACATTTATAGCACCAGTTTAGCTCCATTCTTTCTGAAGCTTGCTGCTTCTGTTTTTTACATATGCAAGCCAGGAGCTATTCAATTCAGTGGAGTTACTTAATCATCACACGCATTAAAATGATTTGACCAAAGCGAACGAAAAGCAAGAATCGCCACTTGCACCAAATAATAGCTATTTGTCAGCTTTAATAGCTGCTGTATAATTCATGGAGATAAAAGGCTACAAAAACTGTAATTTCTTTTCATTTTTAGAGTTTTAAATACGTCCCGACATTCGATTGCTGAGTGTGTGTGACAGAGGCTGTGGTCTGCAACAGACACTGTTCTCTGCCCCCTTGGAAGTGACGAAGTGGGGGTGACCCAAGCCACAAAATCCCTATACTTCAGCGACCCACTTCACAGCATCTGCATGCTGACACAAGCAAAATATAATGGCTGGATGAAAGAAAAGCAAACTGGGATTTTTCTGGAGTTCATTTTGCTCTGCAATTTTTGGAAAAGGCTGTTTGTGGAAGTGACTGTTGCTGCTCCACCTGCAAGGCCTGATTTACCAGCTGCACTGGTCAAGTGCTGCCTTTTTAGCACACTCTGCTAGACATACATTGTGTCAGACGACCAAGGCTCTGCTTTCTGGATCTTCTGATCACCTGTATCTAACATCTGTCTCACACCTCTTTGAGCATGTTTGCAGTTCAGCATGACAGAGAATTGCAGCCAAGGTGGGAACTAGGAAAGAGATACTGCCCACAATGTTACTTCCACCAGTGCCTTTGCTCTCCCTGGCACCCACGGGGGCAATCGCTGTCTGTGGGTCTTCTCAGGACTTGTTCCCCACCTGCAGCCTGGACCCTGCAGGAGGTGGAAATGCTTTCCCTGTAGCAGCCAATGAGACCTGGATACCAAAGTGATCTCTGCCCCGGCAGGCTCTTGGGGATGGCAAGCAGTCCAATATCATCCCCTGTTGCTCCTTATTGAAGAGTTGTGCACAAACTACAAAAGAAGTAGCTGCACTTCATTTGCTTAATATAATCTTTTAGAAAGTCTTTAAATCTAATAAAAGAGCTGCAATATCCAAGGGTACATAACTGTGGATTAAAAGGCACTGGAACAAATGTTTTGCTTTGCTTCCTGAAAGATCTCAGTCTGTTTGATTTTCTTAATAGATGTATTCTTATATATGTATATAAAAATACATACAAATACTAAATAAATACTGAATGAGTACTTAATATAAAAAAAAAAGGAGGGAGCATTCCAAGTAGCCCTGATAAATTTGATACCGACCCTTGATCTTCTTTAATATTGCACAGGGTGTTCAGCCTCTGGCTGTGCTCCCAGGAGCCTGTGCCTTGCCTCTTCAGCCAGGTATGCTGTCTGCATCTCTGCCATCCTCGGAGCAGCACGATGAGCCTGCAGAGGACCGTACTATGCCTTTTGCAGCCTTTTCTGGCCATGTTCAAGAATTTCCTATTTTTTCTGCTGCATCCCTCCTCAGAAACTCTGAGAGGTCCCTTAACCCTGCAGATAATTTTAGATCTCTGATCTGCCAGAGGCCCTGGCAGAGGAAGGGCTCTGCCATCCGGTAGCCTGTCATACCTGAAAAGCCCTTTGCCTGTGTCTGGAACAATGAGTTATTTTTGATGTTGGTTCTGACGTTAGCCTCGGCTACTCCTGGAGTATTTCCAAGTTTTGTAAATGTCATTGTATCCTCTCCCTGTTGGTTCTTCCCCCCCCCCCCCCCTTTTTTTTTTCTGTGATTATGTCACTCTGCTTTCCACCAGGTTGGAAATGGGCAACATGTCTCGGAGTACCCCACAGAAGACTCCTATTTCCAGACTTACTGTCTCTGGCCGCCCTTGGAGCCCTGTCACCCCATTACAGTGAGCAGACGGGAACTCTCACCGGGCGCTGTACTGAGCACACAGGGTCACCGGTGTTCCTGCAGCAGCACGGCAGGGTGCTACATCACGTGAGTTATGTACCAGTCCAGAGCCTGAACTGGTAAGCTTTTGTTTCCAGCTTCAGTGCTGTAATTCATAGCTATTTGGTTTTTTAAGAGTAGTGCATTTCAGTTTGAATGACAGACACTTTAATGCACATCCCATGGTGCAGCTTTTGCTCCTGCCGGAATAAGAGTAGTGGCATGAGTTAGCAGGAGGTCAGCTTTTACATCTGCTATGGTCTTCCTGAATGACCTTGGACAAGCCCTTTGATCTGTTTATGCCTCAGTCTGTCTTGCTGTGCAGACAAGAGAGGAAGAAAACTCCCCTCTCGCAGCCCTTCCTCTTGCACACTCAGAGAAGATGCTCTCTTGTGCAGGGATCAGCTTCTGCTGTGTTTGGACATAATGAAGGTCTGATCTCAGCAAGCTCTAGGAACAACCTACTGTAAATAATACTAATAACAATGCTAATGCTCTGTATACTTTGTAATATGCCTGCATGAGGCAACATCTGTGTGTGTTTAGATAAGCTGTAAGCAGCAGTATTTGGGCTTTGCACCAGCTGCTGTGATCGTAGTGCGGTTATCTGCTGGTTCATGTCTATGACAGTAGGTATGGGTGTGAACACCACTCTGCGTGCGTTGTCATCTCCGTATTTAGTGTCTGCTTTTGGCACTCTCATCTCCTTCATTTGTGAATGAGTGGGTGAGGGAGGAGAGGGCTGGGCTGGGCTGACTCCTTCGCAGCTGAACCATAAAGAGCACAGGAGCTGAAACACAATCTCCTCCTCCTCCTTCCCTGCGCTGTTTCACAGACAGCCTTGCTCACAGCTGGGAGGAGGACAGCCTCACCAGCAACCTGAGCAGGAGCTGGGAGAAGGGAAGTTTTGTGCTCTTCACACTGCAGGGAAAACCTCTTCGCATAAACTCACTGGTGAGTTTCATTTTTATCTATTCATTCTTAAAAGCAAGTTAATTTTTCATCATTGAGCCAGGTTATGGCCCCTGGAAAGGTGGCAGGACAGTTTTTTGGCTAGGTTGTTAAAGCAAAACAACGAGGCAGTCCAAAAGCAAAAAGTCCAAAGCAATGTGTCAAAAAAAATTCACAACTTCAAAATTAATTCGCTTGGCAAGTTCCCACTAGTGGGAACTTTGAATAAAAGTTCTTCCAAAAAAACTTTCTTTCCACTTAGGTGCAAGGAGAGCTGAATGTTGAAGTTGTATTGATGAAAGGGAATTGTTAAGAGAAACCGAGAAACTGTTTCATGTTTGCAGGGGGGAACCAGAGCAATAGCCAGTAGATAAATTGCAGTAGTCATTTTCAGAGAACTTAGTAGGACTGTACAAGTTGACCAGATATAAGCTATTCTGAATGAGTAATAAGTGATTTAAATTCTTAATTTCCCCTGAGAACAAAAGCCAAAAGTTATGCCTAACAGAAACTGCTGAACTACATACTTTGGTGTGTAGGTGCTCTGCGTACACCTGTATAGCTTCGTCTTTGTATCTCAAAAGTACGTCATTACTATATTTTCCAAACATTAAGCTACTTTTTTTGCTGCTGTTCAGAACCTGACTTGGGAAACTTGAAATGTGAAGGTTTGTTTAGTGAAATGAAATCCATTTGGTCAGAAATGAATCTATTTTTTTTTTTTTAAATAGGATTAAAAACCTTTGTTCATTATTGTAGGTTGCCTGTGTTATGAGTACATTTTTCTGGTTCTTGACAGTCTTTGTAAAGTGACGAGAAAAGTAGATCACTGAGCAATCAGCTTTATGTGTGCATGGGGAGGGGGGCTGAGAAATAGAGAATCTAGAAGAATGTAACAGCCTTGTCCTGTCCTTTTCTGTTCAGAACACATGCAGATATTTATTAATTAAAAATTACGGAAACTTAACAGTGAAGCAAGGAAAAATAGCTACACGTAGGCTCATAAGACATGACACTGTCATTGTGAGCATTACGGGACTTTCTGAGCAGTCTGTTAATCAGCTCCCTCCGTGACTTTTTCCATATTAGCACCCTGTGTTCACACCGGCTCCAGAAGTCTGACCACTTCTTCTTTCAAGTTTGCTTTCATCAAGGAGCCAGTTAGAAGTGAGTCAATCCTGTGTATTTAACACCCACTTCACCATTCCTGTTCTGAGGAAACAAAATTTTTTACTGTCCTCGCCCCTGTCCTTCCTGCCTCCCCATCTTATTGCTAGTATGTTGTTGTTCCCCCATATCATACCGTTTCTACACGTGCAATTGTAAGGTCTTTCTGTTCCATGAGGGAAGAGGCAGAAGGTAGCTGTTTCCAGCTCATTTTACGCTCAGTGCTATGCAGCTGTAATTTAGATGATAACATAGAAGGTACATCCCCAAAGTTTTAGGAGTCTTTGCAGGGTCTGGGGAGTACACCACGAGAAAATGTTGGGTTTATAGGATCAGACCAGTATGCTGTTCTGTGACAGTGGGGTGCAGCTGGGGCAGGGTGACAATATCTATGTCACAGCATTGTGTTTTGAGTATCACAGTTTTAAATGAAGAAAGATGTGGCAGTTCCAGTATCTCATTAAAAAACCTCACCTCACTTGACATCTGCAGTGAGATGTATTTAGGTGTCATAGAGATGTACATAGGTGTCATCATATTAGATGCAATCAGATAGAGTGAGCCTGGGGGATGGCTGGTTCCTGAGGCTGGGCAGACTGGAAAATTCTTCCCTGTGGCTGAGGACAGTTGCACGGGGCCAGGTGTACAAAGGTGTGGGCATCAATGTCAGTTTTCCTCCCCTGAGCAGCCCTGGGGATGTTGTCACCCAGATTAAACAGCTGATGCTGTAACTGCAAGTTTTCTTGGCAGCCCATTGAACACCGCATGGAGAAGAAATTTTTTTCCCTGCCCGCTTTTCGGGACCTGACCTGAGGGTGTATTCGTGTTGCCCTGGGGCTTCACTCCCACCGTTCTTGTGTCAGTGTGGTGATAACCAAAGAAAAAGTTATTTTGGACTCATGAGGACATTTACACAACATGCACATTGTTTTTAAGTGAAGAACTGTGGAAAGAGAACTGCAGACATGGTGGTCTTGTGAGGCTCATTACCTTATAATTAGCTGAATGTGTCCTCTAAGAGGTTTGTTTTTCCTATAAAGCTTATTCTGAGTGGCTTTTAATGCTTGTTATGAATTATTCTGCCAGCTGAAGCATTTGCAGAGCTGCTGTCCCTGACAGCTGATGAAAATTGGTTTTGAAAAGACACAGAACAGTTTTAATGTTTAGAAGAAACTGGCCAATAATTTTAAGTAAAGGTATTAGTAATCAGCAGCAGCTAAGAACATTGCAGTTTATTCCTGAGGGATGTATCCACTGTAATTCCTTTTTCTCCACTAGCAGCCACACTCTGAACTCTGTTAATCTGCCGGGCAGCAAACGGAGAACCTTTTAGGCACTTCATCCGGACGCTGTAGCTAATCTGTCTAAAAAAGAAAAAAGACTAAATAATAGGTTTAAAACACTCTGTTAGAGGGAGGTTGAGAAACGGGCTCACCTGAAAGTATACTCTGTTCCTCTCCATGGAGCCCTCTTGCCAAAAGTTGTTTCTGTGGCAACAAATTTGTTTCCAGCTGGGTTGTCTTGGAGTTTGCTTAGGCTCAGATCTGTCACCGTGCCAGAGGCGAATAGAAATGCAAAACTGATCGGGTCTACAGGTAGCGGAGAAGGCACTCTGCTGCTGTTACTGTTGCTCCACGAGAGATGTTGTCCTGACATTCTCCACTCAGAAATTGCTACGGACAGCTATTGCTGCTAGGATGAGCTGAGTCTCTCATTTCTGAACATCATCGCTTTATTCCACAAGCTTCCAAGCTTCCTTCCTCTCACATTGTTTGCTATGGGTCGACAGTAAAGACGCATGAGCTTTGAAGAGAGGTTAGATAGCTAACAGTGGAAGGGGAGATAAAAAATGAATGCATTACAAATGAAAATGATTGCAAATGCAATCAAAGTATCAAACTTCAGTCACTGCAATGACACCTGAATAAAATGCTGAAATAGACAACATCACTAGGGAAGAATGGAAATATTATTACAGAGATCTTGGTTTGGCTTTCTTATAACTCAATATTTTAGTAACAATTGGAATTTGATCATTTTATATCTGGAAACATTTTGTCTTCCATCTGCCAAAGGAAGAAGGAGAAATTTTACTCTGTGATGGATAATGATTTAGTGTCTATGTGCATATCTAATTAGAGGATGTATCTGTTTTATGCTCCACGTTTAAGAAATGATCAGACATAGCTTTCAAAATAAGAATTGTCTTTTAAAGTAGGAAGAGGCTTAAACTCAGATCCCTTAACTTATCATGTCAAGACATTATTATCTGGAATTTGAACTCGTGTCCAAATTACAGAGATGGTCTAACACCTCCATCCCAGAGCAGGACCTGTTTTTCTGAACAGCTCTCAAGTTTGGAATCCCACATCTCCTGTGCCAGCTTTTCCATCTCCTGTCCAAGAGCTCATCAGAACTTCCCTGTAAGAAGTGTTTGATTCTCTCCCTTTTCTCTAGTCAGATGCGTGTTGGGAAGCATGAACGGTTTACAGCAAGGTTGTTACTTTTGCTCTGAGTTGCTTCTCTGATACCATAAAAGAAGGGGTTTTTCATTTCTGTAAGGTCATGGTTCTTCAACTTTTTTTTCAATTTTTGTGTTGAACCTCTTTTATTCAGAGTAATACCATTAATGTGGGCACGTTGTTCCTCCCAGCTTTCTTTAAAAGAAGACTAGAGAAGGGTCAGTTGGTTTTCAAGCATATGGATGGCTGAGTTTGTGCCTCCAGGCAGGATGCTGGGATTTGTCTCCCAGCAGAGAGGTGGCAAACCTGACGGGGGTCTGTAACAGGGGAAGCAGGCAGTCACTGCTCCTGCGGATGCCCATGTCATCCAAAGGTGGGATGGAGAGGTGCTGGAAAGAACACTTAGGCTCTTAGTCAGGATGCTGAAGTACAGGAATTCCGCAGCACTGTGCTGAGGAAGGCTCTCACAGCATAAGCAAGGCCTGACAGAGAGAGGCAGTTTCAAGGTATGACAAAGAAAATGGAGGAGGGAAGACGGGCTCATATACATCGGGAAATGAGGGCACCGAGGAGTATGGGAAGGCCAGACTTTGCTTTAAACTTAATGAAAGCGAGACACTAGCACCTAAAATCATGTGAGTACTAAAAGGATTTTTAAATTAAAACTAAAGGAATTGAGGAAATTAAAATACAGGAAATGAAAAGAGGAGGCTGAGGGGAGACCTCATCGCTCTCTACAACTACCTGAAAGGGGGTTGCAGAGAGGTGGGTGCTGGTCTCTTCTCCCAAGTGACTAGTGACAGGACTAGAGGAAATGGCCTCAAGTTGCACCAGGGGAGGTTCAGGCTGGATATTAGGAAAAAGTTCTTTACTGAGAGAGTAGTGAAACATTGGAATAGGCTGCCCAGGGAGGTGGTAGAATCACCCTCCCTGGAGGTATTCAAGGAGCGTGTGGATGTGGCATTGTGGGATGTAGCTTGATGGACATGGTGCTGTGTGGTGTTGGGTGGGTTGTGGCTTGCTGTTGTTGTTGTGTGGCGTGGGTTTTGTGGTTTTTCTTTTTGTGGTTTTTTTTTGTTTGTTTGGGTTTTTTTGTTTTTTTTGGTTTTTTTTCTTTTTTTTTTTTTTTTCTTTTTCAGGTTGGACTCGATGATCTTACAGGTCTTTTCCAACCGTACTGATTCTGTGATTCTGTGAAAATGTAAGCAAGCCTGCAGATCCAGATGCCAGCACTTTGTTTAGAATGATTTATCTATTGGGGACTAGGTTGTTGGAGTCCTGTATCCTCAAGTGAAAAAAAACCACAAAGGACCGAAGTTTTCAATAGCCGTCTAGGGAGTGAGAGCAGCAACAAGGGAAAGAGCACAGAGGAAAACCTTCTGCAAGGCATGCTGCTTCTACACAATCCTGAGAAGTCTGAGAAATAACATTGGAGAACATGCCTTACATGAAAATATTGACTTAGATCTACAGGAAACTTCGTTAATCTCCAAAACAGAAACTGCAAAAAAGGAGGAAGCTTAATGAAAGGCAGCAAAAAGGGATAGCTTAGAAGAGTTATATCTCTACAGGCTTAGAAGGGGACTATTTGAAGACATGCACAAATGCATGTGCACGCACACACACCCCTACCCCCACCCCAATGCTGGATCCAAGGAAGAAATACAGAAATACAGAACAGGGGCCAAAAAAGACTCAACCGAGTCTGAAAGGAAATGAGAACAGCTAAATAGCAGTGCATGGAAGGGTGGGTGGTGTGCTAGACTAGAAAGAATCGGATCTAGAACAGAAACATGTTTGAAATACACAATGGGGATCAGTGTAAGCCAGAAACACAAACATAGTACAAAGGCACAAAAGAATTATTCCAGTTTTAAATGGTGACAGTGCACGTGATGTTAGGTGCTTCAGTTGAACAGGCTCCTATCCTATGCTGAATTTCATCTCTTTGATTGAATCTTCGCTCTCTACAATTGCCTGAAAGGGGGTTGCAGCGAGGTGGGTGTTGGTCTCTTCTCCCAAGTGACTAGTGACAGGACAAGAGGAAATGGCCTCAAGTTGCACCAGGGGATGTTTAGACGGGATATTAGGAAAAATTTCTTTACTGAGAGAGTGGTGAGACACTGGAATAAGCTGCCCAGGGAGGTGGTGGAGTCACCATCACTGGAGGTGTTCAAGGAATGTGTGGACGAGGCATTGTGGGACATGGTTTAATGGGCGTGGTGATGTTGGCTGATGGTTGGACTTTATGATCTTACAGGTCTTTTCCAACCTTAATGATTCTGTGATTCTGTGATAAATCCAAACAGAAGAAAAAGAATGAGGTCAAAGAAAAGTGAGGGGAGGAAAGGAAAAATATCCAAATATTGCGAACAGCTTTTCACTTTACCGTGTCTCAAAACTTTTGCTGTACAAAATGAATCATATACTGAATCTTATATGCAGAAAATATCATTTAAAAGAGAGATGACTTTATTGAATGTATCATTATTTGCTGATGTATGGAATAATGAAAATGTTAACATTCTTCTTGAACAGAGGATGTGCTCAATCTCTTTAGACATGGCAGAGTGTCAACCACATTTCAGTTAGACCTAGCAAGCAAAATTTTTCTCTCAGACAGCCTTTGCTATTTGTCAAACGTTATTAGTCAAACATTGATTATTGGTGTCCCAAGCTACCGCTTGTCAGCAGTACTGCAAAATCAGTTCTATCCACTGAACTATCAATAAAGGAGGAGAAAAAAATTGTACAGATGGATGTTTGGTTGCTTTCCAAACTACTTTCAGTTAATGAGATAGTTCTGTTTGGAGGGCATGATGTGCTGATACTTGAGTTTAATTATACCTTGTTCTGTCTGGAGGCAGTGGCATTATAAAAGATGCAAGCAGAAAGAGAATTTGGTCCCTGCTTAGCTTTTCAAACACAATTTTTCCCTTGTAACCAGTAAATGATGCTGGGGAGGCTCGACAGAAGGGACTGCCTTGCATGTTGTTGGCACTGCTTCCCCTTTCTGTGAGAGCATATGGGTACAGAGAGCAAGTTGTTCTCAATATACACATTGGCTATGTCTGTATAGTGCCATAAGCATTTGGGCAAAGGTACAGGCTAACATCTGACTCACTCTGCCCGACCTGGGTTCATGCATGCTGACCGGTATGGGGTGCCAGCAGTGTCCTATGGCCCATGTGCTGTAACTGGGTCCCCATGCTCAGGCTGCTGAGAAATCTGTAGGGAGACTCCCACGGGGCCACGGCTCTCTTTGGGCAGTCGCTCTGTGAAGCAGGGGCTGTATGGCAGTGCTGGGGGTAGATGGGCACACTGGCAAACCAAGTAAGTAAAAAAATCATTGAAATGCAATACAGATATGACCTAAACCTTAAGTCACTGATTTCTATGCAAGACATCTGGCATTGCCTGATGGAGCACAGTGCTGGTGTCAGAGCAGGCTGCAGCATCAAAAGAGGCAGTAATGCAGAGTCTGGGAAAATGAGTCAGAAGAGTGATTTTCCCCAAGGTTGTAGATGGTAAAATGAATCAGAACTCATTTAATTCAGAAGGGTGAAGTTCCTATTTCTCAATCCCAGGCTACAACACAGTTGTTCCAGTCCTTGTTCCTTACTGGTAACATTGCATATTGATCATGGCTTGTGTGGCTTCTAATCAGTAAGACCTGTGTAATCTTGGCTTTTCTTGCATTGTCGTTTTAAATAAGGATCAGCGCACAGATTTAGGATTATAAGGAGTTCTGTTGTCTGTGATTGATCATTACTTATGTGCCTGCTGCCTGTGCAATAGAGACAGGACAGGGCTTGGGCTTTGTGTCAAGGAGGATTGTGCGGGAGAGGGAGGTTGGGTTGGCTGAGGCTTTAGTTGAGTGGAAAGGAAGATTTGGAGTTGTTCTCTGAGGAAAAGAGAGATTTAAGATTTCTGCAGAAAGTGGTGTGATGTGTTTT
Organism: Gavia stellata; assembly: GCF_030936135.1. Classification (NCBI taxonomy): domain Eukaryota; kingdom Metazoa; phylum Chordata; class Aves; order Gaviiformes; family Gaviidae; genus Gavia; species Gavia stellata. The sequence continues at coordinate 19,480,639 of NC_082600.1, forward strand.
CCTCCACCCACTGACCTGTACTGAAGCAAGTCAGCCACGAAGCCTCAGTGAGATGTCCCCTGTGGGTAGGAGCGAGTCACAGTAGCTCAGCGGTGAAGTATTTGGAGGGTCGTGTCATCCACCTGGCTGATCTTTAACAGCAGGAAGGAGGGGGCAGATGAGGGTCATTTTTAAAAGCTTTGAGGCAACTATGGCATGACTAATTCCTGTTATGTGATTCACCTCCCTGATACCACTTGGACTGCTTGCCTGGAATTACACATTGCATGAACTTCTTATTACCATAAACAGGGACTTTCCAAAGTATAGTTTCTTTTCAGCACTTCCCAGTGCTCAGCCAGTTGTTCAGACCTTGCATTTGGTAAAAAGACCCTAATCCTAGATAAAGAATAAGTAGTAGTCTGTGATAGTGGACTAACTGTGCCTGTTATACTATCTGCCTTCCTTACCCTTCATGTCAAGTTGTCCTCTATATGTGCAGGTGTCACCTAAGAAGCCCAAAGTCATAAAAACCTGAAATTAAATGGTATAGGAGCAGAACATGGATTTTTTGTATTAGTTTTTGTGCGTGTGAAGTCATATAGATTTCACTTTGATATAGCTTTAATTTCTAGGAAAAAACTTTCAAAATGAAAAACATTTCATGAAAAATCATTGGAAAATGATGATTTGTTTAAAAATAAAATTCCTTTGTGGAAATTATTTTACTTCATGTCAGATTTATACAATTTGTTTCCACGCTATTGCGTGTCGCTGAGAGGGATGAGTTGTGTCATGTCATCTGGGAAAACAATAGTGGAGAACAGAATGGGAAAGTCCTAAGAGCTCCCCAAACATTTCTTTGCCTTGAAGGGGCATCAACTGAACCATTCTCAAGTTGTCTGCCAAACTTGAAGACCTTCCATGATGATAGCCCTACATCCCATGCACCATCTATCCCAGTGCTCCACTTGCCTTTGTTAGTGGAAAGTTTTTCATGGTGTTTAACTGAGCCTCTCTCATCTTTGCAACAATCTTTAACTTGTTTGAAGGTTGTTCCTGTATTTGCCCTCAATCAGATCTTCTTTAGACTAAACAAGTCTGCCTCCCTCAGTCTTTGGCTTTACTAGACCTCTGACCTTTCCCCTGGACTTCTCCTGACCACAGCCAGCAGATCCCAGAGGATCCGTGCACCTCTGTAGAGCCTTACTCAGGTGCACAGGACGGAGAGGTGGTACCTACAGCCTGCTGAGACATCCCAGCGTGATATGCTGGGGGGGGTAGTTGTTCTATAAAAGTGTGTTGTTGACTTCAGTTCAGTATGTGACCCCCGGAACCCCCACATCCTTCCCAGTGTTCTGCTGTAAAATAGGATATGCTTTATTACTGATTTCTCATATCATATGGAACATGTAATATGTTGTATACAGCAGTTTGCACATCAGGTAAGAAAGAAGCTGGATACTTGGTGCTCTAATTAAAATGACAGATGTGAGCCTAGGATGATAATCTCCTGGGTTATTCAGGGCATTTTTTTCTGAAATATTGACATTTTCCAGGAATGTAAATTCTGTGTTTCAACAAGTCCTCCCTGTGACCTCTCCCAGTGTAGCTTACAGGGTAATGTGTTATTACAAGTTACTGGTGTGTGGTACCTTAGCTCTCTTACGGCCATTCAGAAGCGCTCAGCTGCTTGCTTTCTAGGTGGCTTCATGCTTAATTGAGAGTGAGTTTGACTTACGAAGTGGGTTGAACATAGAACATTTAGGTTTGTGATCCATACTGATTCAGCTGTTCCTTACAGAGCTTCATGATCTCCAGGCCAGGGCACTTGTAAGATTAAACTACACTACCATGTCATTACTGATGGGAAATGAGCATTGGAACTAGATTTAGAGGTCATGACATTCTTTGGATTAATTACGTGGCTAATATACATGGGCTATCTTCATTGGCTTCTAGCTGCATTACGTTCATCAGCCCACACTGCTTATGTTAGGCTGCACAGCCATAATTTCTCAGCTTCTGGTGATGTCCAATCTATTGCTTTCAACAAGCATCGAATTCACCATGAGGAAAAAAAGATTAATGATTCAAGTATTTTAACGTGAACCTGCTACTCAAATCCACATGATCAATTCCTAATGACGAATTTACAAGTTGAGGGCACGAAACCCTCAGCTACTCCATCACTGTGGGCCAGATGGCATCTGAAGTTTTAGTGATGAAGTATTTAATGTAACTAGCTTACTTCAGACTTCGGAGAAATTTAGTAAGCAGAAATGACGAAGTTGGGACAAATTCCCGGGATATCAAAGTGACTAATTAGTCTTTTGTTTATGTGGGTTCTGAAAAAATGTTGCTGGCTTCCTTCTTTGACAATAGGTTTATAAATGGAGTCATACAATAATGACAAAAGTAAAGTGATTTGTAATTTGCAGAATACTTCTTTGGTTTCCTCCCACTGAAACAGATACACAGAGTAATAATTATTATACACAGAGGTTCACGTTAGAAGGGTCCACTCACAGGTTAACAAACACTGAACGGGCTGTGTATAGACCTAACTAACTTTAGAAGGGAATTCAGTTTAAGGAGGAATTGAGTTTTTGCTTTTTTTTTCCAATTTACGTAAGGTGGTTTCAGAGGTTTAAAAAGATACAGTCCACTTTTTTACTGTATGCTTCCGGTAAGACTCTCTTGCAAAGAGAACGACATACAGAGTTTGTTCTTCTAATGCAAAAAAGCAGACAGAAAAAAAAATGGAAAGTAAGTATAGCAGAGGGGTAGCCTTTTTGCTTTACAAACAACAAAACCAGCAGAAGACAGAAACAAAAGTCCTTGCAGCCAACTGCTCTTCACGCAGAGGTTTGACAAAAACAAAATTTCTGCACACTTTCTGTTGTTAGTGACTTATAATTTATACTCTTAGGGACCATGTATCTGTCTTTAAAGTGGTATATGTTTAATTCCAGATTCACTGAGAATGGTTTAGAAACTGATCCAATTAAAAAATACATGATATGGTCAGTTGAGAAATTAATCCCATGCCCTGAAAAGATATGTTGATGGTGCACATAAAACGAGCTGCACTAAAAGAAAGTGAGCATCAAGGTCAAGTACACTGGGGTCAGGAATTAGAAATCTTAAGGTCTCTAGTGCAACCTAATTTTTAGCCCGCTTGCATATTCAAACCAGGCTGTGATTTTTAATGAGTAGAATCGTTATTTCTACTGGACTTTTGTCTCAATATGAGCCATGCCAACTCTTTCTGAGCTCAATAAAACCAGTGCCCTGCTGAGATGCTTGAGCCAAATCTGAGCACCTTTCTTGTAGAAACATAATGCAGTAGACTGGAATTAGCTTGGTTCTCTTCCTGCACCCTTTTTCTTTGATCTGCCAGGCCAAGTATCACACCACTGCAGCTTTGCTGTTTCTGGTCCCTGAAATAACAGTCAGTGCTAGCTTGAGTATATCTCCTTGGCTTTGCATTGTGCTCCTAAAGGTAGCTGTGTAATATGTTGCCTTATCCCAAGTGATGAACAAGGATAAAATATGTTACTAGAATTGTTTCCACCTCTAATAAATGTGCCTATCGTCCATTTGTTTGTTTTATCTACAGCAGTCATTGGTAGGACGTTTGAGGGCTTCACAAGCACTACCAACTTAACCTTCAGGAAACTCCTGTCTGTAAGGGAACCTAATTTTGAATTTGTGAAAACAGAGAAATGGGGATTGCACGGTTTGGTTGCCCAAAATATTTGGACTTTTTCTAACTTGCCTGTGTATCTCTTACAGTGCAAAAGGTTCCAGAGACTTTACCAGTGCTGAGTAGACAGGGCACCTAACTTTGTGCCCTTTAAGTACTGCATCCCACTGTAATTCTTTTCTTCTCAGCAGTAACAGAGTGAACCTAAGTGCATTGTTATCCATCCTGCTGCATAGCCAGATATTCCCCATTGCATACTGAAAATCTGGTATTTTTTTTCTTTCCAAGCACAGTAATTTTGCATTTGCCCTCAATGGATTTTGTTTTGTTTTCAGACCAAGATCATCTTAAATCCTGTTTGTGTTATATACGCCTTCCCAAGTCAGTATCATTTGCTGATTTAGTAAGTGCATTTTCTATCCCATTCTGAATGGGATAGAAACTATGAAATTATGAATAACAAAAATACTGACTAGCATCCTGAAAAGGGCAGATTATTGCACACTCAACTCAGTCCATCATTCCAGATCAATAGTGAACTACAGGTGGCTTCTTTCTGAGTGTGGTTGTGTAACACATCCGGCAGTACCTCATGCCTTTACAATTTCCCAGGTGTTAATGAGAATGTACATTGGGATGTGTCAAAAGTCTTCATAAAATCAAAATGTATTACAGTTGTTGCTTCAGCCGCATACCTCATCAAAGACAGAAATGAGATTGGTCTGACACTACTGTTTCTTGTTGAATCGTGTGTCTCTCATTACAGCAGCATCTCTAAAGCAGCCTCCCAAGCTGTTTGGCTGCAGTGCTGCTGCCCTTGCTGCCTCTACGTCTTCTCCCCCTGTTCCTTCCCTGGCTTTCACCAGCCCTGAAATGCAGCTGCTGACTCTGTTCCCTCTCTAGTCCTGCCTTCCCCCTGTGAATCGATAGCCCTGGTGCGTGGGGGTTCTGTGTGAGAAACGAATTGTTAGGATATCACGGGAGCTGAAAGCTGTTGAGGAGGAAGCTGTCATGTCTGAAATCAGGCTGACAGGGCAGTGAGGACTGGGATGGCACTGAGCTGTGGCAGGCAGCTTCTGGTAGCTGGGGTACTGACATGACTGGGTTGATATTTTGGTGTGATGCTGTGTGGGGCAGGACTGACCATTGGCAGGGGAGGGGAGGCAATGGGTTCATGGATTAACCAGCTTCCACTACTGTCTTTCATCCCTTCCAACTCTCCTTTGCTTTCTGCTCACTGGAACAGCAACATGATCTGCAGCCTGGTAAGGCTGCATGTTGCAGGGAAAATAGGGCCCATCCATGCCTGCGCTGGTCCTTCTGCAGAAAGCAGGTCGGACTGAGGCCAGAGCTTCTCCCATCTTTCCGAGACAGGGTGTGAAGTAAATGCAGCTGCCAACCCCAGCCCAACTTCATCGACTCCTGAGGTATGGCAGGACTCACTTGGGGTGAGTCTCCACAGCTGTGAGTCACTTCTGTAAATGCACAAATATGTATATTGATTGTCTGATGACTGGTTCTGGTTGAAGCTAGGCTGACTGGTGTATAATTCTCCAGCTACTCTCTTCACAAGACAGCTGTTATGTCTGTTTTACCCCAATCCACCATAATTTCTGAAATATCATCAGCAATAGTTCACAAATTGCTTTAGCTAGGTCCCTCGGAGTGCACAGAAGCTTTCAAAATATCTGTTAGCCTTTGCTTATCTAATTTTTCTATGCCCCCATCCTACTGTTAAAAACACTTTTATTAGATGCTGGTTCACAATTTTGGTTCTAAAGGTTGAAATAAAAATGAACAACAAATATTTCAGCTATGTTTAGATCTATAATTTGTGCTTGTGTCTCTTACGTACTTGTCTGTCTCTTCCCTTCCTTTTCTTCTGTGTTAATAGAAACATCCTTTGTTGCCTTTTATGGCTGTTTCTGCTTGTGACCCTTTTAGAATCATAGAATAGTTTGGGTTGGAAGGGTCCTTTAAAGGTCATCTAGTCCAACCCCCCTACAATGAGCAGGGACTCCTTCAAATAGATCAGGTTGCTCAGAGCCCCATCCGACCTGACCTTGGATGTTTCCAGGGATGGGGCATCTACCACCTCTCTGGGCAACTTGTTCTGGTGTTTCACCACCCTCATCGTAAAAAATTTCTTCTTCATATCTAGTCTGAATCTACCCTCTTTTAGTGTAAAACCATTACCATATCACAACCGGCCCTACTAAAGAGTCTGTCCCCATCTTTCTTAGAAGCCCCCTTTAAGCATTGAAAGGTTGTAATAAGGTCTCCCCGGCGCCTTCTTTTCTGCAGGCTGAACCACCCCAACTCTCTCAGCCTTTCCTCATAGGAGAGGTGTTCCATCCCTCTGACCATTTTTGTGGCCCTCCTCTGGACCTGCTCCAACAGGTCCTTCTTTGACATCATAATTCTTCCAGTTGAATCCAAACATCATTGTGGCATTTCCTGATACTCAGTCATGCACTCTGATTTCCATTTTCTTCTGCATCTTTTTTTTTTTTTTTTAAACTTGCTGTAAGGATATTAGCCAGTTTCTGCCCATTTTATATTGTTTGACTGGTCCCTAGTCCCTTCTGCTGGTCATCGCTTCCCAGCCTCTTTACCTGACTGTATTCCTCCAGGCTTTGGGAACCAGGATCAACCAAGCTGAAAAACCCTCAAGTGTCGGGAGAAGCTTAGTGTGTGAATTTAAGGGCTGGTGTTTGTGTAGGTAATGATCTGAACTAAATCCTAAACTGAAACAACCTCAGGTTTCTGGTTCCGAGATACGCAGTGCAGTCCAAGTCCTGCTATGACAGTCAAGTGACTCAGGCCTATCTGCAGTGTATGACAGATGCAGGGACAGATTAAACAGCAAGACAGCTACTGTCACGTAAAGGCACACGACCACATTACGCTCCCTGTTGAAGGAAACGAGTGCTTTGTGGATGAGACAAGCTGTGTGCATAACTTTTGCAAATGCCTACAAGGAAGTCCTTTGGTGTAGTCCCATTTGTCTCTGCTAAAAATGTGTAGGTCTAATTGGAGACAGATTTCTTATGAGGAAAATTGTAGCAATGTTCATAGAAACTAAAAGCCCACCCAGGCTCCATGCTAGTACTCAGTCCGAGCTGAAGAGGCTGTTGTTGTAAGTGGCTCTGAGATACTTCCTGTGCTGTTGCCAGCAGCCAGCGCTTAACACATGAGCTGCTCATGGTGCAGGGGGGAGTCACGTTTTTGTCAACAGTTAAGGCACAAAGGAGTTCGGAAAGAAAAGAATCTGTTGTTGAACTGTCCAGTGAGTAACGAAAGTTGGCTTTTTTACACCAAGTAAAAGCGAAGCTCTCTGAAGCCCAGTGATCCTTGGCTTTATTTTTCATTCAGGATTCATCCAGGGATCTGGACAGGCTGGATCGATGGGCTGAGGCCAACCGGATGAAGTTCAATAAGGCCAAGTGCCGGGTTCTACACTTCGGCCACAACAACCCCAGGCAACGCTACAGGCTTGGGGATGAGTGGCTGGAAAGTTCCCCCGCAGAAAAGGACCTGGGGGTGTTGATCGACAGCCGGCTGAATATGAGCCAGCAGTGTGCCCAGGTGGCCAAAAAGGCCAACGGCATCCTGGCCTGTATCAGAAATGGTGTGGCCAGCAGGAGCAGGGAGGTGATCGTGCCTCTGTACTCGGCTCTGGTGAGGCCGCACCTCGAATACTGTGTTCAGTTTTGGGCCCCTCACTACAAGAAGGACATTGAGGTGCTGGAGTGTGTCCAGAGAAGGGCGACGAAGCTGGTGAGGGGTCTGGAACACAAGTCTTATGAGGAGCGGCTGAGGGAGCTGGGGTTGTTTAGCCTGGAGAAGAGGAGGCTGAGGGGAGACCTTATCGCTCTCTACAACTACCTGAAAGGGGGTTGCAGAGCGGTGGGTGTTGGTCTCTTCTCCCAAGTGACTAGTGACAGGACTAGAGGAAATGGCCTCAAGTTGCGACAGGGGAGGTTCAGGCTAGACATTAGGAAAAAGTTCTTCACTGAGAGAGTAGTGAAACACTGGAATAGGCTGCCCAGGGAGGTGGTAGAGTCACCCTCCCTGGAGGTATTCAAGGAGCGTGTGGATGTGGCATTGTGGGATGTAGCTTGATGGACATGGTGCTGTGTGGTGTTGGGTGGGTTGTGGCTTGTTATTGTTGTTGTGTGGCGTGGGTTTTGTGGTGGTTTTTTTTTTTGTGTGTGTTTTTTTTTTGTTTGTTTGTTTTTGTTTGTTTGTTTGTTTTTTTTTTTTTTTTTTTTCCTCCCCAGGTTGGACTCGATGATCTTACAGGTCTTTTCCAACCGTACTGATTCTGTGATTCTGTGAACAAGAGAATTGTTTAGAACTCCTGTAGATTGTGAGACTCGTCTAATTTGTTTCCAAGACTTGGGTTTAGATGACTATCATCTAAAAGACATGGGCATATATGAGAGAGAAATATTGCCTGGAAATGTCTGCAGACTCGTGATACTGAAGGTATTACGTAAACTATGCTCTAAAAAATCACACAGCTGCACTATTTCCATATTAAAGCTGTCTAAAAAGAATGCCTGTGTGTTCCCATTTGTAACTGCTTTCAGCTTTATGATTATCTGCGTCCCAGATGTTTTTCATACAGCAACGTTTTTCATTTTTCTCCTCCTACTACCCAGATGAGGTCACTAAGTAATGGGGGAGCTATTTGCCTTTTCTTGTCCATACGCTGCATCACCTTTTCTTCAGTTTCCACTTTTCCAGACAGCTTGTAAGGTATTGTGTATTATGTTCTTAATAACAGGGTGGGCTCTTCTGCACCCATCTGTTTAACACTGCCATTGCAGTACTTCGATACCAGGTTTGTTGAAAAAGCATAGTTTCACTTCCTGGCTGGTGCAGAGCTATGTTTCCTATACTTGGTGCTGGGAGAAAGGTGAACTCCCTTTATATTTCCCATTTGGCTACCAAGCCTGTCACTAGCCAGGCAGGAGGGGTCAGAGGGCACAAAGGTGTCCCAGGGCACAAAGGTGTCCCAGAGCCCCTGCACTGAGGAGACTGAACCAAGGAAAGGATTTCCAGGCTCACTGCTGCTGCTGACCAGAAGAGCGGTGTAAGACAGCTATTGCACAAGCAAGAATCTGGACCTTTGTTTTTCATCCCCGTCTTTGAAATCGGGGAGGGTTTGTTAGCACAAGGCAAAGTGATTTGTAACAGCCAGCCTTCTCTTCCTGCCCCCCGAAACAGCAGACTCCAGCTCTTCCTCCGGGAGCAGGAAATGTTGCTGTAATCATAAGTGACATATGGTAATATACATAAGTATATTATATTAGCATAATGTCATATCAGTAAGACTTCTGCTGTCTCCTTCACATTCTGCATTCTGGCAAGGCCTTTAATCTAAACAGAAATTATTTTTACGATCATGTTCTCCATGACATAAACATAATTTAATAAAAACATTTTGAGTTCTTAGAGGAAAAGAAACATTTTCAAAAAACAGTGCAACTGTAGAGTACATCTGCTTTTTCTCATAACTGTGATCTGTATTGACTCACTGGGTAACGCTGAGCAAAAGTCAGCACTGTTGAACTATGCTAGACATATAAAGAGAGTTCTGACTTCTCAAAATTGTTGACAGCTTTTGAATTACTATTTGGCCCTCATCAACAGGACCTGGACACTGCCTGGACACTTTTAGTTGGCAGACTAGATGACAGATCCCAGATTTTTAGGCATTTTAGGCTATAACTAGGTGTGCTAATCATCCTGCGCAGGCAAACTCTTACATGTAAAAGTCACCCAATTATTACACAGAAATGAAATGGTATCAAATACAAACTCAAATACAATTGTACTTGGCTTGGCATTCTGGACTGGAAATAGGTGAGGTGGGGTAGGTAGGTTATCAAACCTGCCTCGGCAAAGATTCTGTGCGCTGTCCTTGCAGACGTGGAGCCAGGTCTCCTGTAGACAGAAGAGCTGCCTGATGGTTATGAAGCCATTGAGAAACTGGATAGTGTTACAGGATAGCTAACAGCCCCTAAGTAACAGTCCTTTGGGAAATTTGTACGTAACTTTAGTGATTAATTTCTGCTGTACGCATCTGCGCTGCTAACATTATCATGGTTATTCCGTGGGAAGGTTATGGCAGCCTCTCGGAGAAAACTGCAAACTGAACCATAGGTGTCTGTGAGTGGGTCCCTTAAGCAGCATTCTCCTGCTGTGCTTGATTTATCTGTAATAACTATTGTGCCACCCACAGCGGAGGGCGTGAATCTCTTAACCCCCAAAGGAGCTGTGTGAGAGCGAGAGGAGGAGAGCAGAGCTTGCGCTGTGCTAGACTTGACCGGTCTTTCACGCAAGCTGCATTGGACAATGAATTTAGAAGTTTTGAGAGAGATGAGCCTATGTTGGCCTATTGTTTCATGACTGACGGTATCTGAGATCCTCAAGAATACTTCCACCAAAAGTGGGGCTGATGTTCTGTCTGTTGGTAAGAAAAAGAGGAGAAGCAAAGGAATGAAAAACACATTCTAATTCTTAAATATTTACATGTGTCCTTAAGTTTGCTGTGATTTCTGTGAGACTGTGCTACATTGGTTGAAGCTAAACACTGAAAGCCTTTGCAGGTTTGGTTACTTGTTTCAGCCAGGCAATTCTTTTCTTGCCCAAAGGAAGTGATTTGCTTTTAAATTTCTACGGGAGTAAAGCCCACCACTACTTAAAAAAACATTTATTAAAAAAAATTATTTGACAGTAACATCCTCCGATGCTGCAGCTGACAGTAATTCTACTGTAGTGTGGTCATGTTTTCATAAGAGGTACCTTGGAAAAAACCTGTATGTTCCTAGACAGTACAGATGATTCTGACAAAAATATAAATTAGAATAGTAAACAGGAAAAAGCAACAAGGCCTTATCTTTGTCCCTGATAGTTCTGTCTCCTTTTGAATCCATATTAACTGAAGCTGTAGGAAGAGTACACAAATTGTGTACACTTTTGTGAAGTTAACTACAACCATGCATTTTCTGGGAGAAGATTGAGAGAAATACAGTCTCGCTGTTCTGCATCATCAGGTAAAACACACATCCCCTTCAGACTGGGCACAGTTTGCCCCGCTGTTTTCCAGTCCTGAGCATTTGTGCCAATGTGAATATTTCACATGAAGTGATAAAATGCTTCGTTTAGTCTAGGGTTTAATTACTGTGAGCTGGCTCTAGGCTGAATGCTTGTCCTAGTTGAACCGAGTGCTAACCCTTTTTCAGCAGTTATTTTTATAAGTGTCTTCAATAGTAGTAGTATACTATAGGAATGGTTTGTATGGGTATATGCTTGGATTATAGAAGATTCTTCAGGTGAAAACAATTATACTCATATTCAATAATGATGAAAAGGGAAGACAGAAAAGTATAGATAGTAACAGTAAATAAGTGTTTTTGAGAGTCGATGGCAAATATGGAATCTGTAATAGCATATCCTGTAGGACTGAGACCATGGGGATACATTGTACCAGATTTTTACAGTGTCCTTCTGACAGAGAAAGACAGCTTTCAGGATTGTGCTTACAAGTAACTGTAAGACTGCTAAAAATTCCATTTTTTTTTCATCCTGATGGGTCGAATTACATATTCCATGGTATCTTGTATCTAAAGGGAATTTAAGAAATGGACATTAAAAATGAACTGTTTTGTGCACCCTGCATCCTCTAAGGAAGTCTGAGTGGTCTGCTGGTTTGCCAGAGACATTTTTTCCATCTTGGACAAATCAGATTACTACTTTTGTGCCTCATCTGTGAAAGAGAGATGGTATTTGTTCACCTTTTAGATACTCATAAAGCTGAAAAGACAAATGTTTGTAAATTGCTTTGGAATTCTTGGACATAAAATTTTCTGTACTAGGACTGACTCATATGAATCATGATTTCCCAGACAGGCTTTATCATCTATCAAAGACTATAAGAAAATTTAGGGCTAGGAAAAGGCAGCTTACTGAAAACTGTACTACGTATTTGACAATCGTATCCCTTCTGAAGATTTCATGTGTTTTACCTTCAGGTTATTGACATCCTGCAGCAAGTCATCGCTTCAGTCTAAAGGTTTTGTGGAAGAAATAAGCCATACATGAAACTGGATTAAATTAAATTTTACATCTATTCATTTGGGACCCTGATGAATGATACACAGGGAGAGGTAGAAGATGGTGAATTTCACAGAGAATGCAACTGAGAAGTGCACTATTAATCATGATATCCACCAGACATTATCCCCTGTGGTATACATATTTGTATTTATATTAGGCTTGCCAGCTAACTGCCTGTCACTGTACTATGGGTATTTACAGATCAAGGCTAAAAATGAATTGGGTATCTACCTTTGCAATTTGACTGTAGCAGACCTGCTTTACATATTTTCTTTGCCTTTTTGGCTTCAGTATGTTTTACAGCATGATAATTGGACCTACGATGAGCTGCTGTGCAAAATTTGTGGCATCCTCTTGTATGAGAATATCTATATCAGCGTGGGCTTCCTCTGCTGCATCTCCATCGACCGCTATCTCGCAGTAGTGCACCCTTTTCGGTTTCAACGGTTTCGGACAATGAAGGCTGCTGCTATTGTGAGCATCATTATCTGGACCAAAGAAATAATGACGTGCTGCTTTGTCTTTACACACAGGGATATCAGTATGGATGCTGAGAGCCATGTGGTGTGCTTTGAGCATTACCCTATCAAAGACTGGGAGCACAATGTCAATTACTACCGCTTCTCTGCTGGCTTCCTTTTCCCCTTCTTTCTGCTGGCCTTCTCTTACTGTGGGATTTTACGAGTTGTTCACAAGAGTCATGGCACTCAAAAGAAGAAAATCCAAATTAAACGATTGGTTTCAAGCACTGTTTTAATTTTTTTAGTTTGCTTTGGACCATACCACATCCTACTTGTGGTTCGCAGCTTGTTGGAGAACAACTGCTCATTTGCTGAGAAAATATTTAATATTTACCATGTTTCTCTTCTGTTGACTACTTTTAACTGTGTTGCTGATCCAGTATTGTACTGTTTTTCCAGTGAAAGCACTTACCAGAACTTTGCCAAGATGCGAGTCTCTTGTTTAACATGTTTAGGGTGTCTGAGGACCGAGACGAAGGAATCCTATCCGCTGAATGCTCCAGAAACTCCCAACAGGCCACAGTATGAGCAACAGCCAGGGTTATTACAAAAATCACATGATGGTACCGGAATGAAGGACATCTCCACAACTACCATGGGCGGTCTATAGCATTCATCAAAAAAGGACATTAATCTAAAATCTGCAGCTATGGCTGTGTTGTGTATCCATCTGATTTATCTGTGTATTACAACTGTGTTACCTCCCAAAGGCTTATTAGCAATGCAGTACAGTGAGGTCATTTCTGGAGGTGCTTGGCAATAGTGAGGAAAGCACACGCTAAGTCAGTTCAGTTACAATCACGTGTCTGTTGTCATTCTGGTACCGCTCAATACCTGTTGTCTTGATGACTGCATTGACTGGAATAAGCTAATAGTCATTGGTGCGTGGTTCTGTTGAATTCGTCTTTAACTGCTTTCTGTTTGCCCCTGTAGCATCTAGAGAAAATAATTCTCTACAAGCTGTCATCATCTGTTGAAAAGGTTGGAGACAGAACAAATTAAATGTCCCCATATGTACTTTTAAAAAGAAAAAAGAAAAAAAAATGCATCTCTGCAACATTTCTGTAACTCTCTGAAATAACTTTTCCTTCAGCCAGTTTCAAGCCCTGCAGAGACTGTGCCAGAACCAACCTCCTAAAACAATCCATCCAGTAACATGAGATGTTCTGGGAGAACATGCACAAGGAACTCAGCATCGGCTGAGACCTTCAAACTGTTGATTGACTATTGAATCTCAGATTGTTGAACCTCATCATAAAGCTCCTATTGACTTCCAGAGGTATGAGATCTCTTGGATCCAATGGGGATAAATAATTTGGTCTGTTGACTCAGAAAAGAAGAGGAGGCTGGTAGTACATGAGGCGCTTCTCTGGGTCACTGTGTTCAAAGACAAATTCAGTTACATCTAAATTCTACTAAACCTTGTTAAGGTTTGGATTGTGTCCTTCGCAATTTGTGTGTCTTGTGCAGCATAGACCATGCAGGCAATTCAGTAACTATGCATTTGTCAGGGAACCTGTTAAATGGATTCTGTTTAAACTCTGTTTTCTCCCACAGATACTATAGCTTAGGGTTTGGTCATTGTTCAGTAAATACAATATCAGAAATATGATGTATGAATAATCTGTGTTTCCTGGTTTAGCAGAAACAAAATACAGCAACAAGTGCAGATAATGGCAGTTAAAGATGTGGGAGTTGTGCTCTATAGCCCTGTTTCTACCAGCATCTCCTCTCTAGGTTTTTTTTTTTCTTTATTATACTAATGAATCCTGTATGATTCTTCTTTGTGATCTGCTCATCATACCTCCTTCTATCTGTAACTGTTACACCATTAATATTGCCTTGTCCTTTCACTTCTCTGGTTTCAAACCTTTCTTGAAACACCTCTCTCTCTGCAACCTGGAGCTGATAACTTCCAGGATATAATCAGTTTTGTTTCTTTTTTTTGAAATGTCAAAAAATTCTCTAGAGAGATGGTCTACTCCTGGTAGCTGAAGTATGTCATTGTAACACAGCCTTGCTTGTCATCAGTCTCTAAAAGGCATCAATTTCCTGGAAAACACCTTGAGAGTGCAATATTAGAAATAATTAGGGGATATGTTTAATAAAGAAAGGTTTTTTTATTTTCTTCCTGTATTTGTTCACTCTGTGTTTGAAATAACTATCTTATGGCTTTGGCCCACAGCTTCTATTTGTGAGACTACAGATCCTCTCCTCCCTCCTCTTGCAGAAAGGATTCATGTCCCCACTCCTGGGAGGGGATTAGGTTTGCTTAGGTTAACATTTGGTTTGTTTGATTATTTTACATTTCTTTATACTGAGACCATTCACCAAGCTGGATTAATTACCTTACACATGCATTTTTTTCTTCTGACTATTAGTGCTGTTTAGCCTTACTTTCTCCTAATCTTTCATCTAATCTCCTCTGTCTCTATCAACGGGGCTGTAAGGCAGGGACTCCTGGCTGCCATAATGCCATGCTTGTATGTTGTTAAGCACCGAGCCAGCTACTTGGACTCCCATGACCTGCCAGGCCATAAGACACACATGTGGTTTGTTCTAGGATGAAATATTTATTGTCCTGTTTATGCTTTACTTCTTTACAGTTATCCATGTTGTTTAAATTAGACAGCTGGAATGCAGAGCATGCCATATTACATTGAATTGTCATCTGAGGGATTAAGGATTATTTGAGTTCGTACTTTGATGTGGTCAGCAGCTTTTGCTCAGCTGCTGCAGTTTGAAATCAGGGTCCAGCATTCTGCTACAGTTCTCAACATTTAACCTGCTAACCCAAAAGAAAAGGGGGGGAATTTTTCTTTTATTTTTTCTTCTTTCTTTTTCTGAAGTCAGTATTTTAGCAATTCTTTCTATATTGTAACTGTTAGGCTTAGGCTGCAGAACTGTAAGCAATATGGGAGGAAGGTAACTCTCACTCAGAGCTTTTCTTTCCACCTCAGCCAGAACATAGTCAACCAACCGACATAGTCCTACTATAGTTGCTAGAGATATGCTACACGTTGCTATTGGATTAAATACAGCGCTTAGGACTGCACACAAGAAGGGATTTTAAAAACACATATTACAGAAGAAGACAAATAAAATATTACATTTTATATTTCTTAGTGAAATCTGACTGTTAAAACTTGTATTTTGGGGGAAACAAGAGCAAAAGCTTACTAAATGAAGTTTTTTTCACAAAAGTTAGTGTTTGGAAAGAATAATATACATTGCACCTGTTAGTGTAATATGTCAGTAAGCTACCGAGCACATAGCACACAGAGAAGGAAATCAGCTGCCTCTTTGCCCAAACAGACATTTTAAAATGATGCAAATTTAATTTTGTGCATTCTGCGCAGCAGTGAATATAGGCCATCCTGCCTGGGGTTACTGGCTTGGCAAAAATCTCAAGCATTCATATGAAATATTTTACTTAATAGTTATAGTTTGGAGACTTCTAAAGGAGCTATTTTCTAATCGTGAAACTTCAAAGATAGTTTCACTGCAACATCCTGCAAGAAAGCTTTAAATAAAATGAATCTAAAAAAATGACTAATCCATAAAATAAACAGTGGGAGATTTGGTGAATCTGAATGTCTAGCAGCAACTCTGGCATTAAGATTTCTTTCTCTTGCACATGTTCAACTGTTTTAAGTCTTTAAAGGTTGTATATCCTCAAGGACTTGAGAAGATTAATGTTCAAAGTATGCTGGTGTTTGTGGTACGAGCTGATTTTTCTCATTCTCAAGAAGTTATGTGTTTGTCTTACACAAGAGAAGGAAAATAAAACTCACCTGCCAGAAAGAAAAGTAGGTACAAGGTGTTGCCAGCTGCAGGAAGGCCACTGGCCTTTGGAAAATGTGGCTAAACACAACTGCCGTTCTCATCCTGTTAAAGTACAATGGTTTGATGCTTGCCATTATAACCATTTTATAACAGCTAACGCGTCAGTGCATGAGAGATGCAGTGTCAAATATATCCCGTCCTCTCTGCTGCGACGGCTAACAACTAGCAGAACTTCAGCCCCGACACTCATCTAGAGTTAAAGTAAAATCACAGCTTTAAATGACAAAAGTCAAACACAATTCACAACCATTTGTCATGTACCGGTTTGGCGTTAGTAGGCCTTTGAGATATAATTTAATTTTGCTTCAGTTAGTCTCATCAGGAGCTGAATTTCTATAACTGGAATTCATCTAGATGTTCATTTACTTAATTTTATTTAATACTGAATGCAAAGGTTTTTGAATTTCTCATCATGCTTTAATTTTTAAGCATTAATTTTAATCACTATTTATGCATTTAATTAATTTATTCTTAACAACAGGATACCCCGAAATGTCTACAACCTTTCTGTATTACCCAGAAACAGACAAAATATATAAATGGCAAACTACTACTACGAAGGAGGCAAATGGTATAGCCTACCCTTTACGCAGAAGATCTCCAACACTGCCCTTATTTTCATTAGCTCAGTTAAAGCTCTCCCCTTATCTCCTCACACTTCCACAAACTATCCACCACCATTAGAAGACAGTGTTAGAAGGGCTACAGGAAGTGTGCAAGGGAGCTGTATTAAACAACTTTCACTACTGAAACACTTGCTGGGTATTTTTGTTTTGAACCTCCCCTCTCCACTGCAGCTGTTTTCCCCACCACAAGGTATTTTTAAATCCAAGTTGCTACAAGAGTTATTTCCTGTTGCAGTTATGAGGTTAGTAAAACAGGAACAGCAATGCAATAATACTTCATTTTAATGACAAGCTTTCTTTGTAAAAGCCAGATCACCTCTTAGTATATAATACCATTTAATATCAATTATCCATTATAAAATCACAGAAAAGCAAGGTAGACCAAATCATCTTGATGATATCCCCTTCTTGCTTCACAGAGATGTCGTAAGGGTAACAATGAAAGGTTGCGCATGGCCAAGACACCAGAGATGAAAAGTAACCTTTTTCTGATCTGACCTTGTGAGAGCCTAGGGAATAAGGAAATAACAGGGGAGCAACTCTTGATGTAGAAACCATTAGGGGTGGTCACTGCTGTGCTTCTCGCAGCAGCTTTTCAATCATAAGTGAATGGGTGTTGTAGAAGGGCAGCCCGTCCACTTCCATTTCTAGACTGGCAGTTTTTCCACTGCGGACCCCATGCCGCACAAGTGTTTTCAGAAGCTTTTCTTCCTTAAAAAAAAAAAAAAGAAATAGAATATAATTAAAATCCTGAATCAGACAAGAGCATTCATCAAGATCTTTATTTTAATTCCAGGGGAGACTGACCACATCGATATTTATTTTGACAGCAATTTGCTAACACATTTTTCCTTTGTCCCAAAGAATATATGTAGCATCTGGAACTTAGGGAGTGTCAAAAGGCTTATATTCTTGACTGCTATTTAATTACTGAATGATATTATTGTTCTCCACCCTCCCTCAAACAGCACATTAGTGTCAATTCAGAAACATGAATCCTTTTTTGCCTGGTTTCAAGTTCCTATATTGCACAAATCATAATCACAAAGTATCACACCCGAAGTATCTCAAAAAACTACCTGTCATTTCCCCAGCTGGCTGCAGATGCATTTTTGAAGAAAAAGAACAGAAGGGAAAGAGGATACATCAGGAAAAAAGGTTACAGAGGGTACCTGAACAGGCTGCACAAACACTTTCCTTCCATGAATCTTCTGTGATCGCTACATGCCTTTTGCTCTCTGTCCTCTTTTTTCTATTGATTTTATGAGAATTCTGGTTGCTTAGGGAAGGGATGGGGAAAAAAGAAAACCCTGAAATTGTGCTTCCTTGGGATTCTCTGAAAAAGCGTAATTTGTTTAGAACTGCAACTCAATTTCACGTTTATAACACTTATTTTCTTGCTTAACAGAAATGTAAGCAGATAACAAACCGTGTTCCAAGTTGAGCTGTTAAACTACACAGAGGGAACAAAATCGTCAGCTGTGAGCTACAGGCCAGTTAGCATTGCGCAATGAAAAGATGGGATAAAATCAGCTCTGAAAAAACACTAGTTCTATGCACAGTGCCATTAGAAAACCTAGTTTCAAATGGGTGTATGTCTAGCATAAACTGCTTTGCTTTTCATTTGACATGAAATGTACACAGCAAAACTCTTTCTACTGTCTTAGCATTTCCTATAAAGAGAATTTATTTCTTTAATTCTGTTAATAAAAATCCAAGAAAAATAAGAAGCCTAGTCATGTCTTAGCTTCCCCCTGCCCCAACCCTGTGGTAATTTACATAAGACCTTGAAATAGTCATACACCTACCTTTTCTTCCCTTTCTTTGCTAGGAATGGCTTTTCTGGTCTTTGGTCTATACTGTTCTATTTCCATTTGTGTGAGATCCTGCTTTGATGGAAATAACTACTGAAACGGGCCTACCAGTGTCCTTGACAAACAGTTCTAAGGTTTAAATACTTCTTGTTTGATATTTCCATACAATAACCTCTAGCAAAGTCCTTTATCTCCTGGACACAAATTAATGATGAACAAATTATAAACTTAAAGTGTCTAATATTCTCTTACTAAACATTAGGTTTTTTTCTAGGAAAACTTCTAAACCATAAAGAATACAATAGCTTTAGATCTGCATTAAGAAACAATATGGTTGTATTTTACATAATACAGTATATGGCCAAAATATAAACATTTCTGAAAGAATTAAAGCATACCTTGCATGGTCAATTAGCAGACAATTTGGTACAATTTGGTAAACTGCTTTCTGAATGCACTTCATAAAGGTTTGTCTTATATTTCCTGGTAATGCATCCTAGTTCTTAGCTGCAACAAAGTTACATGAGGCACTGTTTTTCTATTAAAGAAAAAATATGCATAGTTACATGGTGTCAGTCTTGACATCATGTAACAATACAGCAATGATACAGCCACTTAAGGATACATTGGTATCTGGATCTGGATACACTGGTAGCATAAAAAGTGCTACTTTGTAATTTATAAAATTATAAATATACATCAGCTTATATCATATGAATAATCATATATATGAATGCAAATATCAGCACCTGATCTTTCTGCATGAGAGAGGTTTTTAGCACTGAGTATCTCTCGTGCCACAGAAGAGACGCCTGAATTGGATACATAAAATGTCATTTCTAATTTGAATTGTTTCTCCTACATATTTACATGTTAGAGCTCTCTGATCTGCTTACATGGGCAAAAAAGGCTTGCTTGCTTAATACTATAGAACTATGCCTGATAAACCATATTCTATCATCAAATGCTATTGTTTGTAATTGTAAGGAACATCACACACAATGTACAGTATGCTTCCTTAGCTGTAAAGTGCTTCAATTTGCTCACAGTTCTCTCTTTAGTAAATATTTATGTTGGGAGTGGGGTGACCAGAAAAATAATCAAATTAATAGAAAAAGAGCTTGTTAATTTGCACTTTATTCAGGAAAAACCCCTCCCTTATGAATGACAAAGCTAATAAAGAATACTGAAACAAATGTCACATCTTTATATATAGCTCATTTATAAAGTAATTCATATTCTTGTAGGTCATAATCTCAAAATAAATATGATACAGTTAATTTCTTACCATTACTAAAGAGTTCAGTAAAAGAACAACTGTCTGATATATTAACCTGGCTGTAAGATGCAAAAAAATGCAGAGTTGACTGTAGGATGTTCAGCATTAGCTACGTTTGGATATGTATGAATTAATATATTTCCCTATAGTCACTTCGGTGAAAAAGTACCATGATCATCTGAAAGATCAAACCAATATTGTAATTATGATTCAACTCCACAACTGAAAGGTAAGTAAAGATTGTTTAGATCAAATTGTTCCTTGCTCATCAAATTCTCAGCAAGGAACAAATGCTTTGCAGTATCTCTTACTAAAATATATGTAAAGACTAATCCACGCACTTAAAACAACTTGAGCATTCTGTTCAGTGGGAATGGAGAGCTCCACAGTTCTGGGGTTTGTTGCAGTGCAATCCTGATACTGCTTGAACACAAGGCTGCAGAGAAATAACTTTGTGTTTCAGGGGAAGTCTTCATTTAGTAATTATGATCTATAGTTTTCAAGGAAGGAATGCCATTTTTGGAAGAAAAATAGAACACATTATAAGAATACTGTTTGGTGCTTAGGCAATCCTTCAAATGTCTTCTTTCCAATTACAAACAGATAAATACAAACACCAAGGTGGGTATGTGCATTGATGCTCTTTATCTTACTAGGGTAATTATTAAAGCATTAAAAGAAGCTGGATTGGGCAGAAAGCAGCCATATAAACATAAATGGTCTGATTTTTTTTTTATACCTAATGGAGTATGTGAACACTAATGTGTTCAATCTTCTGCACTGTTTACTGTTGCATGATATATAATTAAAGATATCATATTCTCTTGTCAGACATTTTGTAATTTTCTCTCCTCCACAAAATTGTTTCCATTAATTTTATCTCAATACAATTTAGTATTGCACTTTCAATAGCCCATTATTGGATCATTATCAATATTCCCAGCTGTACAGCTTAGTAAAACAAAAACAAGAAGGATTTCCTGTACACAATATCACATTTAATTACAGTATCTCATTACCAGGAATTTTGATCACAGTAGTTTTTAGGATATGTTAATTTACAGGGCAAAACCAGTAGTTGTAACTGGAAAAAAACATTGAAAAGTGAAAAGTAATGAATCTATTTTTGGAAAAGATTGCACTGAAAGGTGCTATATGCTTTGTTAAGTCAAAGGATAAGTGGCTATATGGCTATGCTAAATGTTGGGATCAGTTTCAGTTTTATGACCTTTAGATCAAAAATCCAAATAACAAGAATTAAAAAAAAGTAAGACCTACTCTAAAATACTTAAGACGTGCTTTGTTGGAATTTCATGCAGAACGTACTATTATCTCAGGAGAAATACTCCACTGTTGTGGGCAATATCTATGGTAGATGGATTACATTTTGCTTAGCATTCCTGGAGATCACAAACTTACTGGTTTTGTCCAAGTCTCTATATAGAGGTACTCTGCCAATGAAACTGAAGTTTGAAGTTCCTAAGTTATTACAAATACGGTGGAACAAATCTTACTTGATTGTTGAGTGTATATATATTTTTTTTTAAACACTGCCAAGTTAAAAATAGAACCACGTGCTTAGCAGGATGAGCACAGATCACAGTCACTTCTCACCCCTTTCAGTTATTTTACTTTTTCTCAGTCTGAAACCTTTGCATTCCCAGAATATCACATTGTTCAGAGCTGCATTAGTCAAAACACATTTAAAAATATTCATCTGCAAGCCTTTCTCCAACTTTAATTTCAACACTCAAAACTAATTATAGAAAGGGTCTAACGTAACTAGGAAAGGTGGAAAAATCAGAAGTAAGGTGCAAAGATCGGAAGTATGGAGTGGCTTCTGAATTACTACTGCGACTTTTGATTTTGGAAGAGAGACATCTAAAGGAGATTTATAAAATCATGAACGATGCTAAGGAAGTGAACAGAGAATTTTAATCAGCAATACAAGGATTTCTTGCACTGCCCATAAAATTGTAGCGTTCTCTTGTGCTTGAAGTCGCAGCACACAAATACATTAATTTTTGAGGATTTTTATTTTCCATCTGTCTTGAATCCTTTGTGGAATATTCTAAGTACAGTGCGGCTGCTCATTCACCAGGGATTCCCAAAAGTCACCAAAAGACCATGTGAAAGTCAGCTATTGAACTGGACTAGGTAGGATTTAGTGGCTAGTAGCCAATTCTACCTACATGCCACGAGCTAGTCACAACTCTTTGGCCCTACGGAAATTACCTTGGTAACCGATGGAAGTGCCGATTGCCAGACCATCTTCTTCGATAATTGTGGAAACCCAACAGCTTTCCTCAGATAGCGGTCATGCATTTCACAAGTGCTGAGAATATACAGAGCACAAGCAATGGCATAGCCTCCCCAGTTAGAGACCCCTGCAAAAGAACATCACCATGAAACCAAATTGTAAAAAAGACCAACAATAGTTATTGCAAAGATACCTAACCTGCATAAGTCGTTAGGCACATACAACTGAGTCTCATGTAGCAATGGTGAAATGGAATGTGGATATGAACTAAATAATATTGACACGAATTTGGACCATTTATTTCAGAATAAACAATTGCTTAACATATTAAAATGTTTTCAGTAGTATTTCAGATTGAATTTCTGCAACTTTCCATCTAGCTTAGTTTGTGGTTCGTCCTTCCAACAAAGCAAAAACTCAAATGGGCATGGTCTAACACAATTCCACTTGGCTTAATGTGAAGTCCGTGAACTGTGAGGAGCTATGTTACAGCCCAATGTCTTTTGCACAGAGATAGAAGATTTTGATAAAGTATCCTAAACCAGGCAAATTTTCACTGGTGTCAGATTTTATAATGGAATGCTGTACCACTGCAGAGAATCCCTTTTTGGTCACAAATGATGACTGATTAAAGAATTCAGCTATTTTATAAGCTATGAAGCCATGGTGAAACTAATTGTCTGCGTCTTGATGATGTGTTCTTGGTGTATCATATACAAAAGGACATTCTAACATAATTAATATGCATAAATTTTCTGTATGCTGCTATCAAATCAGTCCACACAGTCTTGTTTGACAGCTTCTTTGTCAAGACTGTATTGGAGATGATTAGATTCGAAACTTGCTGTGAGAAGTTATCTCTGCTGCCTGATACCTTCTCCAGAGATGCAGAATAGCAAAATTTTCAAAAAGTGTGGAAATTGGTTTAGCGCATGTAGTTTTCCACACTTAAACATGTCCAAACCTCTGCCCCACTTCCCTTTGCAGGGTCTCGGTGTGATAGTTGTTTTCAAAGTAAAAATCATCAGAATTGCCAGAACAGCCACTGTAGATACTATAAACATATAGCCGTAAGAAGTAGATCTAATTATCACCACATTCATTTCTCCCCCAGAACTGCTGGTTTAATATCAAGAGTGTTAGATACCTAGGTTAGAAACCTAGAAACCTGAGCTAAGTACAATATGGACCATTCAGTTCATAAATTGGTCCTTGCTGAACATAACTCTTTCACTGCAAATTTTATTTCGTGCTGGTTAAGATCTTAGGATAGAAGAGAATTTTAGCTATAGCTACTTTTGTTGTATATTAATAATGTATATCTGTCCTTGAGTAGCTGTTGAAAGGCCTTATCATCTCTTCATGTAAGAGCAGTATGACTGATGACCCTGACAGGGTCACACCCACAGAAGTTCATCAATTATACTGAAAATTCATATGTGCATAGACATTTTAATTCCCACACAGATCACTTCTGCAGTCTTCCTTGTTATTTTATTTAAGGTGTGATTTTTCAATAATATTCAGGATTTGCCCAACTATTTCCAATTAAATGCACTTTCTTCATGGAACATCCTCAATTTTCAGTCATTCCTGCTGGAACCGTAGTTGCTTAACTATTCAGAAAATGGACATAACACAGAGACAGATTTGTTTGCTAATGATGACTTGCTCATACAAAGAAAGGGCTGATACAAATTAGTTGGAAAGACAGCTGTTTTCTTGTCAATTCTATTCTCAAACATCAACAACTCTCCCACCCCCCAAAAAATCCCTTACCAGCTACAATAGTAAAATCAGCTTCAACATCACAAGCTATAACATCTCCATTTTTTATGTACTTCTTTACAGCATCTTTTACTTTGCCCATTCCTAATTCATTTCCTCCATCTCCAACACCTTTATTAAAAGAGAAGAAGAGCAAATGAGTATGAACCCAGCATATAACTAACAATCCATTTAGAAAGCATCCAGAGTCTCTGTGACAGTTCGTAGCTCCATACGAGACAATTTATCCTTTTTAATCATAAGTGTCTAAAAACAGAAGACTGTGAATTAAATAGCTGAAAGCATCACCTGTCACATGATAACGTGTAAGCGTATATATGCAATATATGCTCTACTGGTGCAGGCAAAAGAAATCAAAATTATCAAGTGCTCATGAACTGCAGACAGAAGTAATTTAGTAAACTTTGCTTACAGAAGGCCTTAAATAAGCGTTATATACAATACGTTATCATAAATATATTAGCACAAATAGAGAAAGAAGACAGAAAACAAATCCAAAATAAACCTGAGAAATTAGCCCACGATTCTGTAATAAAGCAAACATTAAAAACTCTGGTTTGTTAAAAGCTTTAATTAAAAAAAAGAGATTAAAAGTAGCAATTATTGCATAAAGATAAGCAAAAGTATAGGTAAGGACTTTGGCAGAAGTAGGACTTACTGCACTGGCAATCTGTTTTATACAGATCACTATCATTGTGCCACAATGTAAAAAAAGCCCAACCCTGGGTACTGTTACTGTTTTCATTTTTTCTAGTAATTTATGAAAAAAAATCTAGTCTTTTTTTTTTTAAGTGTTCATATATTCAGGGTGTGGGGCCTTGATTTTTCTAGTCAAGTAGAAACACTATGTATTTGTCTCAGTGATTTCAGTAAAATCAATGGGACCTATGTAATTTCAGGAAAATTCTAGGCAACCCTATGTTTGGGACATAAAATTGTTAGATATCATTCAGAGATCTGGAGGTGAGGATAACACATAAATTAGCAGCTTACATGAAAGCTGGATAGTACCTTTAGACTCTTACCAATGTATAAAAAAAACCCACAAAAAAAATTCCATCTATTTAAATGGAAATTAACATTTCTCCTTCACCTGTTAGTCTAAATGGCATCTTCTCAAGTTTGAAGATTTTTTTATAGAAAAATCCTGGTTAATGTCTGTGAAACAGAACAGTGAAGAGCTCTAAGTCCTCACTGCAATGTATCGTATTTGCATTTGAAATGTGACTGTGCTCTAATGCATAGCATGTGTTAGAGGAGAGAAATTACAGTATTTATAATTTATACTTCAAGCCCTGAAAATTGATAAATGTAACACTTCTAGTAACTGCATAAATATCTCACATAAGTCTGTAGCAAATTTCTTCTTTAAGTGAAATTGAAAGTTACTTCTCAGCAGCGATTTTTTATTTAACTCATTAAGTCCAAATAGTCAAGGGGAACGTAACTGAGTGACATATAATTTACATAAAAGGATTTGCCATGAAACAGCTGATCTTTTTTCATATCTGCTTTAATAATCTGTTCACATTTATTTTGGTGTTGGGATTTAATGGTCCTTTCTAAAATCTCTTTGTTGGTAGTACTTTTCAAATAGGTAATGACATAATCATGTTGCCTCTATCATCATATATAAATATAGTAGTTATTACTGTTTTGTAAGAATCCGCACAATGTTTTGATTTTTCTTATATTCAAAATGCAAAATTTTGCTCTCAATAGCCTTTAAAAAGACTAAAATGAATTCTTGTCCTTTGAAGATCATCAACAGTTTCTGTAACTGAAAGATACTAATCCGTTGCTCAGGGTTTCTTCCTATCAGCCTTGCTTTGCTTTTTCTTGTCGTTGCGGAAGTCCCGTCACCAGGATGGTTATGCAGTTAGTAGATCTACTGCTGTGGATGGACCCCATTAGCATTACACTGGGAGGAAAAGAACATCACACTGAAAATTTTCCTGTACCATCTGTTTTCTTCTTCCTCTACATGTCAGGAGAGGACTACATTTTACTGTTGATTTCCAGAGTGAGATTCACCCGAGAAAACGCAGCCATCTACACATGAGCTAGTCAGCTAGACTTCTTTTAAAGTCAGCAGAGAGAAACAGACCCTTCAAACATTCAGTTCACCTCACCCCAAGGCAGACATCTCAAATACAGATGTCTGAAAATAGACAAGATGAATCCTCTTCTAAAGGCCTGAGTGCTTTCCAGGCAGAGGAAAAATAGTTCTGTCCGATCTTCCACCCAGGTTTTCACTGACGACATTGGTTTCTGGAACTACATTCATAAAAAATGCAGGAAATGTCAGTCTTCCATGCTAAAAATCATTTGTATGAAAGGGAAACAAGTGTGACCACATTTTTTCATGCCGTACTTTGGAAAGCTTTTCATTAACTCCTTTATAAATAGCATATAGCTATGTCAATTGTACAACAGCGGAAAAAAATAGCATGTGGTTTTGGTAACATCTCTTAATCTTTTATTTCAATCTTTTGTGGAAAACGAGTCCTTCCAACCTCAGTCTTTCATGTCTTCTTATTTTGCATATTCTGGAAGGTTGCTGCTTGCTCCAAGACTTTTTATGATATCGGTACCCATACAGTTGTAGGCACTGTTCATGATTTGTCTGTGGTCAGACTCCTAGATCAGATTTTGTTAAACACAGGTCTTGTTTTAAATGCAAAACTTGACAGCAGTTAATCACCATGTAACAAATGTTCTAACATTTCCCCTCTCCACCTACTAACACAGCACTTCTTGCCACTGAGCACAATATATAAAGACTTCTGTAAGGCTGAAAGCTTGATCTTTCTAGTATTCTTTTCTGGTCTATAAAGTTATCTGAGTACTCCACCCGAATGGGTGCTGTACAATATTTGTATTTTATTTTGGCACTAGATATATGCCTCCAAATTCCTACTGACCATGAAGAAAGTCAAAGACAGCCCCACCAGAAAAATGTACATAATCAGTAGCAATACCTTATCACGAGTAATGAGAGAGAAGATGCAAAGGCCACAGCCCAGATTCGTGCCTTGTTAAGCTAGGCTTTACAGAAATACATTGAAAAAAGCCAACAGCCATCCCAAGAAATTGTAATCAAATTGAAAAGAGACACAAAAAGTTAGTGTGATAAGCAAAATAAGCAATGTTAGCTAGGTAACAGACAATGTAAGAAAAAATGACATTGTTTTTCTATGGATACTCAATTAGTTCTCCAGTGTAGAATATCCACGTACTCAAATTCCATGGGAGATCAGAGCAGATAGATACCTTAATTGTTTTTTGAAGCCTAAGACTTGTTAAATCATTTTCTAGACAGACATCTCTTTAGAGAAAATTCACGGCAATGGGACACAGTGAATCTGGATAACTGCTTTTCTTCTTATTCACAAGCTCGTGGTATTTTTAATTAATGACATTTCATAGTATATTTGAATATTCAGAGAATGTTTAAAACAAACTAAATTCTGCTGAACAGATTCAAATCCCCACTGTGCAGAACACTCCACACTGTGCCAAATCAATAATATACTTTGAACTGCTCTGGAAGTTATTTTAAGAGATTAGGGTATTTTTGTCAAAGGAATCAGGATGTGATGTTACATAAGTAGCTGGAGAGACCAAGCCCTTGTATCAACAGTTTAAAATCAGGGACAAAATAATTGAAATGAACTGCAGCAGATAAAGCTCTGAGGCATTTTGCTAAACATCTTTATGAAAGAGAGCTTTTTCTATCCTTATTCAGCCAATCTTTGACTTCTCTGCTGAGATTGCCAACAGACTGCCATCTAGAGTGCTTCTTTTTGAATGTTAGAAGTTAGTCCTTAAGAATAGGACAAAAATTTGAATTAAATCTGAGTAAAATGTATTACAAGTTTTAAAATAATACAAAAAATACCAGTGAACTCTTCTGCGATACAGGTTTCAAATGATTCCAATACAGTGAAATCAGACTACGCGTTATCTCTGCAGGAGCTCTCTAAATTCTGTGGAAACATTTGAAAAACATCACTAGTGAGAAGTCAAAGTTCCAGTGCTTATGGTGATACTTAGGAGTGAGTCCACAGCACTACAAGAAGAAAACAAGCCAGATCAGCAGACATGTTCTGATGTGACTGAAATCACCCTAGCATGGACACTTACTTCTAATTTTGTGAAACTCATTTCTAATTTTGTTTCTAATATTTATTTAGATTATATACCTCCTAACTCCGTTTTAGGCCACACAGTGTAGCACAAAGCATTTGATCATACAAGGACGTTGTGCAACACTTTACATATATCTGGGAATCCTTGATCTATGGCATATTCTTTCAAACCCAGATACAAGTCAGTTTTCAGGAAAAAAAGGACTATCGACAAAAGAGAGGAGCACTGTGTTGACAACAGCACTCTTACTAGATGCATTAGTAAGTGCTAATGTAGTTTTGGCAGGAAGGACAATGTACTCCTTTAAAGATTATTATTGTATACGTACATTTTGTTAGAGAAGGCACTATTATAATAGATGCAAATATATAATCCCTGCTCAAGAGAATGTACTGCAATATGAACTAAGATTCTATCCAGACTGCTGTTTTAACACAGGTGTAACAACCATAAAAATAACTGTAATAATTTAATATGTAATGTTTCCATTCAGTACTCATTTGCTTTCTATGCTGCCTTTCACACATAAAATACAGAATAAAGTCAGTGTCAAAAACTACACTTAGAGAAGCATATGTATGCACACTTATGTACAGATAATACACACATCTGGGCTTGCTTTTTTATCCTTAAATAACTTTTAAATTAACTCCATTTTTTTGGTTGTGAGAACCCTTCAACAGAAACCTCTAATTTTTCTCCAGCAACGGTCTCTAAATTCAACCATGACAAACAGCTGTGGCCCCCAAGCAGTTATTCAGCACCTGCCTCCTGCTCTCCTTCACTTCCAGTGAGTTACTGTTTTGTGCATCTCCTGCTTCTGAGAATATAACACAAGCTCACACATACCTGTTGTTGTGACTCCTGGAATGGTTTGTGCAGCTAAAAATAGTTCATCTATGGGATCCACTAGATGTTTAATGTTAACTTTCCTGGCATTGTAATAATTGCCATCAGCGGCCATCCCAGCACGCTCTATTGCTATCAGGTGATCAAATCTGTTTAGAGACGAGTGAAAAAAACAGAGGAGAGGAGTCAAAGCTGTGCTTCTCACATAAAAAGTTCTTCTGTTGGCTGCTTCTTTTGTTGTGCTTGGTTCTACTTTTTGACCATTTGGGATTCAAGGTAAAACTTGGATACTGTTTTGTTATTTCTGAATGTAGTTCTCTACAGCTTATTTTCAAAGGTTAGTCTAGTTTCTTCACAGCTTTAGTTTGCCACCAAGAAATGGAGAAGTTCTTGAAATCCTTCTAACCAGCGATCCTTAGGGTCAGCCATCTGGCCTTGCTCTGTTTCACGTTAAAATACATATCTTGTAAGACTTAAGTCTCTGTAAGTGCTTTCAAAGAGAACAAACAGGTGGCAAATTAATGATCACTTAAATCCTTGTTAGTGTAAATATAGTCTCTATTTAAACTACATTGCTTGGCAAATGTTCATTTGTTTCTAGTTAAGGAGTTTTTTGGTTTGGTTCTTTAGATTTGGGGGATTTTGCTTTAAGTCTATGGCTGTTTTGCTAGTTGTGATAGTAGACAGATGTACTGGAGATGTCCTACATTTTAAGCAGAATTTTAGTACTCAATTCTGCCACTGCATGTTAAAATTAAGTTATTTCACTTCTGTTTCTCCAATTTTACTGTCAAGAGGTTACTAATTCTGCTGAATTACTAAATGTTTTTGTGGGTGGGTATCTATGGTGACTCCAGAGACCTTAAGCAGGTTAGCTGTCCACTTTAAAGAAACACTTACTTCAGCTTTTTGGAACTGTGGGACCAATTGAAATAGAAACTGGCTGTAATTATATTATGCATGGCTATAAAACATTTTTAAAGCAATACATAAAAAAGGAAGACAGTATCATGCATACTATTACAGCATACAATTATAGCATACACTAACCTGTGGAAAGAAATGGGAATTGAATAAGTTGATGAAGCAAATACCAGGGTGAAAGATCTTTTTATTAAAGAGAACAAACTGAAGGCAACTACATTAAAACACTTTACAAGGAAAGATCAATAAAAATGAGCAATGTGTGCCTATTAAAGGAAATGTAAGTTGCCTGCTAAGTAATGAAATGTGTGTACAGCTACTTAGCAAATTCTCCAGTGCATTAACCCTAATCACACACTTTGTAAAAATCTGAATTTTTGCCCGGCATTGTATACTCCACAATGCAAACAGTTCAAATCAATATTGAGAAGTGCATGCATACATCTGTAATTTTGGCTTTGGCTGCCTAAAGATAATAGGATGATCACTTTCACACTATTACAAACACAGGATGTTTTATTAAATCAGATCAGATTCCCCAGTTGTTAGACTTGAGCCAAAGCTCTAGGAAGTGAACGCACTCCACAACTCTCTTCCTAGCTCTTTCAGTAACTCTGACATAACACTTCCCCTTTCTGATGTTCTCACTGATTTAAAAACTGGTAAAATAATATATCGTGTGTTTGTGTACATATATCTATGGAATAACAGGTGAAAAGCTTTTAGAAATTTTTCAAAAGAAAAGAGCTATTGCTATATCAAGTATTGTTTCTTTTTTTTTGTACTCCAGAAGTGCATAATTGCAGAATAACATGGAATTCTGTACTCTATGTGTGCTCCAATACCAATGTTTGGCTTCAAAGTTTTGTTCTGTTCATTCAAGTCTTAAGGATTTACTTGTAACCATTATGCCTTCTTAGATCATGGTCATTATTTTTATTATAACTTTACACAGTAGAGGTGTGACCCATTCTCAAAAACTGAATACACATACCTAGGTCTTCCAGGATTCCCATTCTCGCACAAAAACATTAAAGCTGAATCAGCACTTTCCTTTTGATAACTCAATAGAGGGACAGGTCTCTTCAGGATTCCTACAGGAAAACAAAATACAGTTCAGATAATATGTACCACCTTCTTTTGATGTGTGATGAGCAACTTTAAAAAAAAAAAAAAAGAAAGCAGAACAGATGGAATAGTAAGGACTTAATGTATTTACAGTTTCTGATAAGCTCCCTGCATCCTTACTTTAAATTAAACTCGTTTGGATGTTAGAGCTAGTAAATGAGACCTTGAGATAGAAAACAGGTCTACAAGAATAAGAACAGACATCCAGAATCCATCACAAACAGCTAATCCAGAATCACTACCCAGCTATATAAGCATTAACTTGATGCCAGCTAGGTTTAACAAATGTCATCATAGCAACGCTGATCAGAGCTTAGAGGATGAACTCTGGTTCATTCTTTGGGGAAAAAAAAAAAAATCCTGTACTAAAGTGACAGTGAGATTAACTGAAGCAAACCTTGGCTCAAATTGGCAAGATAAAGACTGAGAAAATATGTGTCTTACCTAGTTGAACAGCTTCTTCAATAATCTTTTTGTTCAGATTCATGGCTCTCTGATCTGTTACTATGGCAACCTCTTTCTCCAAGGCCTGCAATATAGCTGCAATAGCAAGGGCTCCCGGGGGCCCATCATTCTCTTCTGGTGGCTCGTAAGTGAAGTGCGTGGGAAATCCAGTTGTTATCAGCACTGACCGAGCATGGGAGATGGACAGGCAAGCCTTCAGCAGCTCGTCCTGGCGGTGTAGATGTATTATACCCCGGTCTCCTGCAGAAGTGTTTTTAAAGAGAGCAGTACACTTCAATATATTTTTCTCCTTTTGAAGTTTCTGTGTGGGTGAACCTGCATACTTTAATGACATAAAATGGGTTAAAAAAAAAAGAGAAATAAAAACCTCTTGTCAAGGCAGGAATTGGGGTAATTTCCTCAGGAAACCTGGGAAGGTGTAGGATATGAGTAATGAAGATAATGGGCTGTGCTTCCAGGTTAAGAATTTCAGTTAACTGGATTTTGAAAACTACTATACCTAGCATTTCTAAGTATTAGTGTAAACAGCTTTTTCTTTTTCTGAGAGCTTATTGCATATTGTTTCCTTTCCTTTGGCCCTCTGCTTTCCTCTGATCTGTGGTGACAGTCATATTAGACCATGTCTAGCTACTGAAGCTAGATTGCAACTCAATCATCCCAGATCTTACAGAAGTTTTGATGCAGACTTCAGATGAGTAAGCTAGTCTTTTGTCTCTATTTAACTCTATCCCCTTAGGGAAGAGCTAATTCCCAAATAAATTCCACTTAATGAAATGATTAACCACAGAAGTGAGGTTTCAAAGACATTATAAGTTACCAGGGGACTTTTATAAACTCAACTAATACAGTGGTATCCAGGTGACTGCTAAAAGATCTTGTAACACTTCATATAGTAGAGAGCCATGTTATCTGACCTTGAGAAATAGGTGAATATTAATAGATGTCTCTTCTCATGGGTCAGGCTCTGAAGAGGCACCACTGTGTTATCTGTATATGTCCTGCCTTGTTCAAACACTTCCTATCCCCTCTCCCTTCCCTGGCACTCAGAAACACAAGTTCACAGTGCAGTCCTTTTGATTTGCTAGCACTCCTGAAAAACACGAATACCAGCATGATGTGCCGGTAAGTGAGGTAAGTCCTCACTCTTGTTTTCTAGCCTCCTCACATCTTCATCTTTCTCACCTTCCCCCCCACCCTGTACTTTCCTCTTTTTGTCCTCAATTTCCCCTTAGCCATTTCTTCCTCTGTTCCTCCTACGTAACATACAGGCAACATACAGATAGTGGACACAGAAAAGTTCTGAACAAAACTTAAGTAACAGAAGGACAGAATATTAGTCTCTGAGAAGTGGGGTATATTAAGTAGGATCAAGTACTGTACTCTCCTTCAGCAATAAAATGAGCTAACTCTTAAGTTAGGTCCTGTATTCCTGCAGAGCGTGGCACTGTGCCAAGCTGAACTCCAGAGAGTGGGAAAAGGAGAGGCCTTGTGAGTAAAAATAAACAGACCCAAACATATTGTGCACACAGCCCAAACCCGGACCTTGGGAGAGCTGGGCTTAAGCTGTTTTCCACTACTGCCTAGGGAGGATTTCAGAAAACTTATGGGAAACTGAGATCAGAATTTATATTAGACAGAGGGGACTAATTCGGTGTGTATTCTAGAAATGGTTGTACTATTCAGTTCGCCTTTTTCCCTTTCATCTTCCTTGTGCACACATGCAGCCCTACTTCTCAACCTTCTGTGGTGATCAGGTCACTTTGGTCCATCACACAACACCTCAGTGATGAGTATGTCAGCAGAGCTTGATGTAATTCCACCCATCAGAGAGGGATGTTTGAAAAGCACACGCAGCTACTAGAATTTTCTAGTAGGAGCACAGTAGTCATGAATATGTGAAGAAATGTGCTATATACTCAACAGTGAATACCCATGTAGCTGTTACCAGCATGCTGAGATGCCCTATACTTTACATACCAGTTTCATTCAGTAACAGTTCTTATTCCCTGTGGACTCTCCAGTCTGCTGTAAACATTGATGCCTCTGTGTACTTTGAGAGTATACAGTCATCAAGATCAGATATTCCATTACCCATAAGGTTGAATGGTTTTGGCCAGACTCTGATATTAAGTACAGTAACAGAAAATGTAAGACCTAGTTATATCAACTCACTGTATTCCACAAAAATTTTTTAAAATCTTAATATTGCCTTTAGAGTCTTACTGTGTTCTTGAACTTTATCTAAAAAAGCAGGATAGGTCATATCTACCTCGTTACAAATCCACTAAAGGAAGAGAGGGTTTTTTTTGTTTTTACCTGGATCTATTCCAATTAGGGTTTCTACAGTCTTTATCTTTTGGGCTGCTTCTGCTGACACAATACTGTAATGCAGAGGATCTTGAGAAATGCAGTGGACTTGTGGGACTTCTCTTGAGGATCTGACTGTGACATTGTCATTCTTTAGGTCAGTAATGAACATGCAGCCAGGAGAATGAGTAGAAGCTAATGGAGCTCCTAAAATGGGTGAAAAACTTCAGTTAAACACGTTATTTCAATATATTGAAGTATCAGAATGTTAAAATAGCAAAAAGCTATTTAATTTAACACACAGAGTCCTTGCCTGATGACACTTATATCATAAAAACAGGTGATATTTTAAGTTACACTGCAGCAATTAATACACTTTGAGAAAGAATTGTATGCATATACATCTGAAAATCTTTTAACTTTTAAGAAGCTGGGTAGTTGAGATAATGTTTTTCTACAACTTAGGAACTGAACACTGGTATCCTCGAAGGAAGTCTGTCAGGAATTGGCAAATCTGAAAATTGGGTTTGACATGCATGAAGAAACTAGTGCATTGACATAAGAACAAGTTAATGCTTAAGTTTTTGGTGATACTGTTTCTATAAGAATAAATTAATTTTCTAGGTTCTAGAGTGCTGCTGGAAGCTATAGTGTCTCTCTTGTACCTTTGAATAGTTTTGCCATATCACTATTACAAGGATATGTCAACTATTGCCTCCCGGCTAGGAAAAGTCCTTTACTGGATTAAGAAAATGAGGAATAGCGTCTCTGCGCAGTGTCTTGCTGACCTAGCTAGGAGACCTGTAAACTGGCAAGTAATGACAACAGGTGACCAGTAAGCCTTAGCAAAGGGAATCTGAGTAGCATCTAAAACCCTGGTGAACAATAAGCTTATTTAGACCTGACAGCATAGTAGCTCCCTTTATACTAATTTCAGAGGTCTTGACCTATTTATACTTGATTTGGTAAAATTGGTAGGTTGTTGGATAAATCACAACTGGTACAAGCAAAATCTTACTTTGTTATGGTGGTGAAAAGGAAGGAGATATTTCATTAACAAGTACATATGTGCTTGATCTGTGCTAGATCTGTTGGGTGTCTATGGCTAGTTAATTTAAAAGCAGCTGGGGAACATGGTTTAATATACCTCACCAAACCATGTGAGTAGACAATGTTTTTTGTGAGAAGCTAGCAGATTCATCTAAAGTATGGGTACTGGTGGTATGGCAGAATCTTAACTACCTAGATGAGAAAGGAGTACAGAAAGATATAAACTGCCAAAAAATTCCTGGAATGTATTAATGGCAACTGGTTTTAATAAAGAAAACGGAGAAATAAACAAAAGTAAGAGCCAGTTCCAGGCAAAGGCAGGATAGAGAGCTGCTTTGGGCAACAGATTGTAGAGAGGTTGGCAATTTTTTTCTCTCCTTTCCCTGTAACAAGGATGCATGAGAAATATGAATAAAACTGCTGGAGAAGACAGGAAAGAGCAGGATTTTCAGTTTGGATTTGGGACCAGAGAAAAGGGGTTGTATGTAAGAAAGGAAAAGAAGTCTCTGCTCCTAGTGCTGAACATATTTACAGCAGGTGCTGAGAGCAGTTTAGATAAACATCTGTAAGGAACCACAAGAATGTAGCAGATCCTGCAAGAGAGAAGGACAAAGCAGATGACCTCCCAAGGCTTTCCCAGTTATACTGCCTATGATTATTAAGTTTCTTTTTCAGTAAGAACTAAAATCTCATATGAGATTTCATTTCACACTAGTTATTTAAAGCAGTATGTAATACTGTCACTATGGTTTAGTTGCATTTTCTTGCCCTTCGTCCTCATGACTGTTACAAATGACTGGATAAAGTGCAGGACACCTCTGTGAGGAGGACAAAGCTTCATTTATGTAAAGTGTGTTCATTTTAGAACAGAACCTAAAAGCTCAAAATTCTTTTGCAGGTCAATCAATTTGCTAGCTCTTAACATTTTGGAAAGATTTCTGGCTGTTAGGTTTTTTCTTTTTTCCCTTTATTATTGTTTTACTGCAGTGTAATACAAAATAATATTTTAAAAGGAAGACGTTTAAAAAAGAATGCTTTTAACTTCTAATTTTTAATAATGCTTAAAAAAGATGTTTTGATGCTGCCAGAGCTTTAGGTTTCTGCCTTTAAAATAATCAAACAAAAGTGATGCAATTTCAGTAAGAACTTCCTTGCAAGTAGACCTTTAATTCACTGTGGAAAATAGTCCTGCCAAAGGTTTTTTGTTGTTTGGTTGGGGTGTTTTTTAGTGCACCCTAAAATCAAGCCTGCTAATCAGCCAACTCATTCAGTCCACATTTAAAAAAACATGAAAGAGAGAGAGGGGGGGGGAAAAAGAGATTGAAGGGTAGTTTAAAAAGAGTCTCCAAGTATAGTACATACTGCAGTTGATGACTGCTTCTACTCCTGTTACTCCACAGGCCCAAAACACTGGAATATCACCAGGGTGAAGGCGAACTGGATCTCCATAATCTGGTTTGGAAAGATCTTGTATTCCCAGCAGATCTGGAATCGATCAAAAATTGAATCATAAGAGATTCCAATTAAGCAGTACTACTACCAAGCAGGGGGTAGAGTGGACCCCAAACATCATTCAATAACACTAAGCTAGAATTGCAACAGTGGCAAGTCCCACTGAAATGGCGTATTTAGTTTGCCTTTGAGTGCATGTCCCCAGAACCTAAGCTGACTTGTTTTTCCTCTTTGTACTTGATGACATCAGTAAAAATGTATTTAGTTTATTTCTGCAAGAAAACATGAGCTAGACATGTATGCTGACTTCCCGAGATATTATAAATCTTCTCCCCAACAGACAAATTGTATTCATAACACTGGCAAACAAGAAAAAATGACTGCAATGCAAAATGTGCTCTTTCCAGAACATGTTTTCTACTGCTTTAGCTTCCTACGTCCTTTAGCTAGAGAAATGAGCAACCACTCTTTTACCTCTCTGGGCTAGATAACTACATCTCACTCTTACCCAGCTTTCACTAAATTGTCTTTTGCTTTATTCTAACACCTACTTGTAATATTCTGGGTCATTCTAAGCACTTGCTCTTGTCCCTTAGTTTTAAATTCTTCAGACACTTTAATACAACACTGTCTTTTCTGGAATTGATATAATCTGTATATATAATAATTTTCTGTTAAAAATAAATAAATAGTGGAGACCCTCAGTTGTCCGATCATCTTGTTGCACTACTCAAAGTAATGACTTACTACTAGTTCCTCAGATTTAAGCACTCGGACCAAATATATTACTGGGGTGTACTGTAACCATTAACATCTCCTTCCATGCTCTGCAATGTGATCCTTCCGCGTATGCAGCCCATGAGCCTACTGATTGACAAATTTCTGTCAGCAGAGGGGAATTTTTTCTTTATTGTGATCTATCTTCATCTTACAGGTGTTTGGTTTTGTTTTTTTCCAAACAGCATCCTGTTCTATCTTTTTTTTTTTTTTCAGTTTTCCCTTGCAAAGAATAGGCCTATACTTGCTTGAGCTGGATTTTTAAAAAAAAATATATTCTTGTCATATTTCTATTTATTTTGTCTTAAGTGTTGTGCTCAATGTATCCTATTTCAGTATTTTTAAAAATAATGCAGTATTTACTTTCACAGTCATCCGCTAAGACACAAAATGCATCCACACATACTTCTCCCCATGCTGTCAATCATTGCTACCCTGTCACTGGAATCTCTGACAGCAAGAAAGTATTCACATATACATCAAACTGCATACATTTTAGAAAAATGTGATTACACTTTTTACCAAAACCACCCCTGCCATATAACTTAATTTATCTACATCAGACAGCTATCTTTTATCCAAGAAATTGCTGTGTTTGGCTCATTCAAAACCTACTTTTTTGTTTCTTTTTGTTTTGTTTTTTTAATACAGGTTTGTGACCATTAGAAAGGATTAAAACATAATAAATTTACTGGTGCATATATTTCAGTCCTACCACTTCCCATGGTTCCCCCCTTCATTTTTATACACAGTAAAGTGCATGCAGACTGAAACATGAAAACCACTGACCAGGGTCACCCATGTGAATTGGTGCTCCATGGGCTTCTTTTAATTCAGATGTTGCTAGCACAGCTGCTTCCAACTTGCTTTCAGGAATAGGTCTCATTGTGACTACTAAGTTGCAGCAAAAAGTAGAAACGGTGTAGCAAGGCACAGCTGTCTGGCAGTTTAAAAGAATCGAAGGTGTTAGCAGGAATATTGAACAATACTTCTAAATTATTAGAAGAAGTAAGTCTAAAACTTTGTGCTGTAATTGAGTTTAGAAAGGCTGCATACTAACATTCATTTTAAATCTTTTTTTAAAAAAAAAATTTCTTAGCATCCCATAACTTTTTTTTTGTAAGATCCAGCAGTGCAGGAGTGAAGCATTCTATCCTTGAGCTTCATATCAATCACTAAAATTTTCAACATTGCACATTTCTTGCTTTGGTACATGCAGTATACAATGTGGTGAGCTCAGGACATTCTGAATACTGTCAGAAAACAACTGTGTGCTCCCTATACAGAAAGGGAAAAAGCTAATAAAAAGTATACTACAGTGACAAATCTACTTGGTCTGAATCTATTCTCTGTATCTGAATTCAGAGGAGCTACAGTGTTCTGTAACATACAAGGCTCAGGAACTCCTGCTGCTTGGCAGGACTCATTTCTACAGAAGCAGCATGCCAATTCCACACATACAAATTCTTTTATGCATCTAGAAAGGTTCTGTGGAATTCCTCATCCTCACTGACTAGGATGCTGAAGCACCTTTTCTATTCAGAAATAAAGCAGTTTAGCTTTTTAGAACAACATGTCTGATAACTAAGTTGCATTTGAATGTAAACAAGGTATGTAGACAGCTAGAGTGTACAGAAAATGTTCATGAGCAATCTTTATAATAAAAATCATTATACCTGTCACTGAAGAAACACATTGTACAGTTCTTCACAGTATTGATGTGCTATAAACCATGAAATTTTCCTAATTCTGAAATGTTATAAGTAGACAGATAGCTGTATTTTTTTTTCCTTTTAAGCTTGGTAGAAGGACTCGTGTATGACATACATTTGCGCCTTCATTTTGACTAGGAGTATAGCAAGAAGATTGTGAAATGGTAACACTGAAAACAACAATAACCTTTGTCTAGTAGAATAGCATACAAACTATATGAAAAAGGCATGCAAATGTGTACTTAAGTGTTCTTAATATTAAAGGGTCTACCTATTGGAGCCAGAATTATTCTAGGACTTCTGCCAATGTTAAAATATGCACTATAAACTTTCTAAGCACAGTTATAATTTTCAGTGCTATGGTAGATGCCTCAAGTTTTTGGGAACATATTCTGTCCCAGAGGTCTGGGTTCACAGCAAATATGCAGTTTAAAGGCTCTACTGTCCCACAAAAAATCAAAAATGTGGCTGTCATACGTGCAGAAGAAATTGCTACTGTCATGACTCATAAAACGAATATTCCTACTGCAAGCTGGAGCTGGTATGGAGAGCAGGACATGTATAAAGGCATGGTCAGAACAGTGCATGGGTCATCGGTTGAAACGGAGAAGGCAAACCAGAAGAGAATCCAAATGAAATGGCTGCCACAGCGCACAGGGAAAAACTTTGTCACCATAAATGAATAAAAAAGCAGATTGGCCTTGCAGGAAGCTGAGAAAAGCACTGAACTGAGGATGGGCATATTCTACCCTGTATTTATATGCTCTCAGCACTAGCATATGCCTAAAGTTACTATGCAGGTAGGAAAAAAGAGCTGATTTTGAGCATTAGGTATATGCACATAATGTGAATATGGACAAATACTCAAAGGTGAAGTTACGACAAAGACTATGTGTGTGTGTACATGTACTTACCTTATACATGCTTACATTACATTTTTGCTCAACATTCCGTATGGGAATGCCAGCATTTTGGATTGCTTTTTCAAAAGAGAAGCTGCAGCCTAAATAAAAAGTCACCATGTCCTTAAGTTGTTCAGAATACTCCTTTAGGCTTTTCAGTGATCCAGTACAAGCTCCATGCTCATATATTCTGTACTGTAGGCAGTCAGTTCTAGTGAAATAAGAAGTTATCACACCTTTATCGTATTTTTTTGAAAACAAAGTGAATTGTTTGAATTGACATTAACCCAGTATCAAACCACTAGATACAGCCTACTTTATTCACCTCTTTTCTTTCTGAGTAGCAATGAAACAAACACATGCAAAAACCCCAGAACACCTTATTCTGCACAACAACAATCCAATAAACAGAACATGTTAAAGTTCGGTATTTTTTAGGTTTTATCCCTTATACGTATCTTTTCTCAGGACTTCAAAAATTAGGGAGCTTTTTTAAGTCTTGCTTTTAGTGTTTACTATAGGAGTACATCTTTCAAATTTTAGAGACCCTACAAATATGATGCGGTCACCATGCCTGCGTGACTACTAAATAAAACAAAGGTAAAACCCTATTATTTAACTCTTCTTGCTCAGACTGCAAAGTATTAGAAATTGCACAAAAATTCACTTTTGCATTAGAGAAATACTTGTAATGCTGACAATTATTGTAACATGTTTCTCAAGAACAAGACAATCAGGCTGTTCTACTCATGCATAGTTTTCATTCAAAGGTATAACTCCAAGAGAAGAAACTTGTTCAAAATGTACAACAGTGTGAGCAGGCTGTTCACTGAAACCCTCCTAATCACCACCAGCATTCACTGCAGAACTTTGAGAAGCAGAGTTGGTCCGTAGTTACCTGATATCAGAACCACTACTCAGAGGAGGACATTTCCAATCACCTGGTTTACTTCTGTACAGCAGCGGCAGGGGTCCATCATTTGCACGACAAAACTTCTCAAAGTCATCAGCCAGGGACTTGTGCAAAATCATGACATTGGCCTGTTTATAGCCTGAAATTGTGGAAGGTAGGAATGACTGGTTATTAATTCAGCTTTTTGTTTGTGAAACAGTAACTTTTCTGCATAGATTTCTTTAGATGGTCTATAAAAAATTATCTCAAGGAAATTTTTGATTCAGAAGTCTGTAACTAAAAAACTTTTTGAAATGTTTTTAAAATCGTAGATAGATGTACTCTGTATGTGAAGTTGTTCACAGCTAAAATAGTTGGCAGACATGGGTAGTACTAGAAAATAAAGACAGCATAATTACTTTAATAAAACACTTCTATGACTTTAAATATAAACATAATTTATTACCTAACCTGGGAAATTAGTATTCTATAGGAAAATACTTTACTTTGCAAATGTTAGCACAGAGCCAAAGAAAGGCTATTGCATACCACCCTTTCGACATTTTTTTCCCATTCAATACCAAGCTATAAATCATGGCCAGTCCAACAGCAAACTCCTGTATCTTGATGTTATGTAGGCCATTCTTTGGAGTTTGTTGGCTATAGAATTTTACTGTGGGCTGCAATTTAACAAATATAATTACAGCTCAGGAATAAACTCTTGACTGTTGCACTGAATCTCAGTCAGTTCTACTATTTCTGATTTAAAAGCCTAAAATGAACAGAACTGTTACACTTTGCTCTCTTGGAATCAACTTTGATTTAAAAGGTTGTTGACTACTACCATGTGATAGCTTCTAAAGATGTTAACATTCTTGCAATAAGTATCAATGAAGAAAGCTCACATTCATTTATTTAGCAAAAGTTTATTTTCTAAACAGTAGTAGTTAATACAAATGTAATTTTAATTTTCCTGCATGTAAATATCAGCTGTTCAAATACAGAGGGGAAATTTGGAGTACAACTAGTCTGTGGTGTATAAAACTGCCAATTAACAGTCCCTAACTTCTGTATTGATACTGTCTTGGAAGGTTATTACTGTGTCTGATATCAGGCAGGTGAGTAAGAGGCTGCATAGAAGCTCTCACTTTCTTAAATACTGCAGTACTCTGTCATCCAAGAGCCAATAATTTAGCTGAAATCAATGATCTGCCTTAAAAGGCTGTAGAAAATCAGCCCTGACCTCTTGACCAAAGCTAACAAAGAAACCAAAAGATAAAATTCTATTCCTGATGGAAAAATGCGAAGCAAAGGCTGAGGTAAGCATGTATTTGCATACTGAATGTGCTCACAAACTGCCCTCTTGGGAGTACTCAGCACAAAAACTCATTTTATTAGTAGCAAAATTTACTAAATACAGAAACAGTTTCTTGCTAAATATAGAAATACGTTTTTGTTAAATAAACATACTAAATTTACCACTGAATAAAATACTACATTCAGTTACCCCTCAACTTCATTCCCTGCTGTCCATGTGAAATCCACAGGCACTTTCTACTTTGCTGATGATATTCACAAATTCTTAAAATTATGGTTTTAGTCAGTGCATTCAATTCAGACAACACTGAATTTAAAATACTAGTCACAGCTGACAGACTGAATCTGTAGGTAACTTGGAGGTATTCTGTAATCTGAGGAAGCTTTGTTATAACTCTTTGACAACTTTATTGCTCCTCCTGATAACTATTCTTACTTTCTTTGTAGATGAAAAGATATTTTTCCCTTCCTATATCAGCTTACATATATACGTGCATTATGGATCCATCATTATGAATATATTAACAAGCAATGTTAGTGAAGCTGGACATGGTGATCAACCCATGCATTAACTCAACAAACTCATGTCCCAGTTCAGAGAAGTTTAGAGACAGTTTTTAATCTCTTTGGTGAATTACAATGAGGGCAGTAAGAAATAATTATTTTAGTAGTATATCACCCAACAATGTTAAAACAATTTTAAGGATTCTGAGAAATTCCAGTTACCCTAGTTTTTTTTAGTCTTTGCATAATGGAGCTATATGCTCATGGCTAGAAGTCTGAACTTGTTTTGCATGTAAACAATACTTTTTTAAAATGTTAAAACTAACACATTTAAAACTACTGCAGCAATACATGCACTTAAAAATACAGTTGGGGCAAACTGCAGATTATTAATGTTATAACATGTTTTCCATTAATATTTTTCAACTTATATACTGATGGAAAAGAAAACCGTAATTTCAAAACTCACTACGATTCTATAAAATGACCCTTAAGGTTCTTATGTTATACTAATGCTGTTACACACAGCTTTGTTGATCAGCTACTTGCCACAGTATTTTTAGTTAGGTTAAGTTACATTTTAAAGTTGATTGGAACAACGACACGGACTTCTCCGCATCTGTAGAAGTTCAGCTATGAGAGGCAAGACAGAAAACAATTTTCCAGAATGCATTCAGTTATCTGAGTATAAAACTAATTTTTCCCTCCCCCTTATAATTCCCAGTCTTGCTGAGTCAGTGATTTCCAACTTCTGCAACAAATGAAGCGGAAAACCACTTCTGTAACACGTCTCTAATTCTTCCCCAAAATGTATCCGATGTGCTAAGTAAAGCAAGGTCTCTGTGAAGAATATAG
Organism: Gavia stellata; assembly: GCF_030936135.1. NCBI lineage: Eukaryota > Metazoa > Chordata > Aves > Gaviiformes > Gaviidae > Gavia > Gavia stellata. Next base: position 19,523,877 of record NC_082600.1, read on the forward strand.
TATGTCATCCTACAAATGTAATAATAACATATGCAGGAAAAGCCAGATTTGGGTAAAGGTTTTTTCAAATAATTTCTGTATACGTAATTTCTCACTGACATAACTGGGAGCTGAGGGACGCACTGCAAACTTTGAAAACAAAGTCCATGTACTTTACACAGGTAGGATGATATATTTTCTCTGATGTAGCTTTATGATTTAAGAACACAGTGTCAGGTGCTTACCGTGTGATTTCAAAAACACCTAAGTGACTTAACATAAGTCAACTTAACATTTTCTTCTGTTTTACTTCAGTGCTTTTGATATTCTTACATTCCTTCACAAACAAAAAAAGAAAACACATAGCTATGAATCTAAAATGGAGTCACTTTTGCACTTAGAGCTGTTAGGTTTACCTACCCTCTGCCATTCCAGAAGTATTACTAATACTGAGTCTGTTGCATCGAATTATTCTTCTTAGCACATGGGGAAGTAGAGATTTCAAGCCTCCTGTCAAAATCATCTCTTCAGCCTTAACAGAAAGATAATCATAAATTTAAACACAAAGCACATTTCTTTTTTTGACATTTTAAATTCTGATTTGCTGGAGAACTTAGCTTAAGTTTCCTCCTCGTGCTCCACTGAAGTTGTTATCACCGGGAAATTCTAAGTTATAACCCAAAAAGCAGATCAAAGTCAAAAGGTTATTTTACTGACATTTTATGACTAAATGCAAACTGAATCTTTCAATAAATTAGCCAGAGACATGCACTTCAACGTTCGGGATAAAATCCAAAGTTTTGCTGGCCTGTAATGTAAGAAACGGATTTCTTCCCTCCATGACAAGTATTCGTGTCCTTTTCCAAAATTCATTCTAACTTTAAAATTGCAAAAGCACAAATGGATTAACCTACCAAGCTATAATCTGTAATATTACTTCTCTGTTCAAAATGCTTTTAGACAATTAGCAATGCAATCTTGCGGTAAAGAGAGAACTGTATTCAGAAAATGTCACTTTAATACAGTCCGCACATATTATACTTTTCAAATATTAATTATGCAGAAGTGAATACTCCTGTGGCTATTCTTCCACTGGGAAAGCAGACATACAGATGTTTAAGTGACTTGTCGTACAATCCGGAGTAGGAACAGAGATAAGTACCCTAATTACAATCAGTATCTGACTCTTTCTACATCTTTTGGAAATTTAAGATACCTTTTTTTGCAATCTAGACAAAATTCACACAAAGTTTTTCTCTCAACCTAAACTACCTAATAACTAAAAGCATTTATTACATCGCTATTAGGAAAAAGTAAAAGATACCTCAGGATAAAATAGTAACTTGGCTGCTTATGAATTTAACCTTGGTTGCTTTTAAGTAAAGAAACTGAACTATCCTCCAAGTAATCAAATTACCAACCTCCAGGTTTTTCTTTAATTCAGAAGAAGCCATTTTTGATGTCATTCATAAGAAGTAATAAATATGATAGAAGCTGTGCTGCTTTTTTTAAAAGATGCCAGTAAATTAATGTACAATGAGATGTTACAACCTTCTAGTAAAAGTTAACTTTTCTGTTAAAGGTCCACAGTTTTTGTACTGTAACTATGATTGTACAAAGTTTCACTCTCACAGTGGAGTAGAATGTAAGTGAAACACTTTATTGTGAAAATTTATACCACTGAGCAATTAATTCCTTAATTAACTTGAAGTAAAAGTAGTGATATGTTTTGACTGAAATTATACTCTCACCATAGGTTGTCTGTCCAAAATGTTTCCCAAAGCTTGCAGAATTCTGAGAGGTTGAGTGCACTGAAATTTAGAGTAAGCTTTGTATCCTTAATTCTGAAATCTTTATATAACATTGTCAGCCAAAAGAAATCAGTCTGGATTTTTTTTTCTGAACTCTAACTTACTACTTTCTAACTCTTCTCATCTTTTCTGCTTTTACATTATCACTCCGTATGCTGCACAAAAAATAGCCTTCATTACAAAATCATGAGAATTCCAAATACACACTTTAAAGATAACAAGAAATTGGATTTAGAAATGTAGCTGAGCTCTAATCTAGGCCTATAAGTGTCAATTTAAGAGACACTCTTACTGCAAAGAGAATTTCTAACACCGGTTTGGAATTATTCATTCAAGAGGCTTCAAGTTAAATACAGTGATCCTAATAAAAAATTCCAGGCGTGTTCATTAGATTCTTTCAGATTGTTTTTCTTTATTTCTGAGCATCTTTGAAATCATCTATAGGATCGATGGCCTTAAGAACTACTAGCTTACTTGGATTTGAAAGACAGTCTGAAATTCAGGAAACTAGTTTGGGACAAAAGCTGTCTTCAGCTAGGTATTTTATCACAAATGCCCTGGTCTGATGTTGGGCGGGCCTGGTTTTCCGCTCATAAAGTGTGTGCCCAGTAGCAGAAATGGAAGTACCTCTGGGATTTTATCGGCAAACATTTAGGGCCCTAAAAGTTTTAGGTTCATATGACAGTAAGTGGCTAACAAGCTAGAGGACTGTGAATATCAGTAGTGCTGAAATGTTGGCTCTAAGTACCTTACAGAAACACTTGTGCTTGTAGTTCCTATTTGTGAACCTAGCTGCAAAGCAACATATATTGTTGATGACTGGTTAGTAAGTGAATAATTTAATCATTAACTTTGTATAAAAGCAGACTGATTAATCTCTTTCAGATGAGAGATAAAACTCACCTTATGACCATCTGCTACCACTTAAGTTCCTGTGGTGATTTTATAGAACTACAGGGAAAATCCAATAGGATTAACATTCCGAGTTACAACTTTAGACCACTGTATCTGCTATACAATACCACTAATAGATTATGCTGCTGTTTTTCTTTATTAGTTGCTATATTTGGATAGACAATAAAAACTGTTAGACACTCATAGTAAAGCCTAGCTTTTGCTATTTGACTTCCTCAGGAATGGCTAGTTTCTATGCAGTATGTTATTTCCATATGCTAGGGGGCATTGTCAGGTTTAGATTCCCCAACTGTCTCTAGGATCTCCTGGAAAATAGTTGGAGCCATCATGACCACAGCCTGTTTGGAATGATGGGGGATAAGCACCAAGATAACTCAGGTGTTACAGCATCTTCTCCACTTTGTCCCATCAGGATGCCTAATGAAGTATACAGACTGGCTTCATGGGGCCCTCAAGCAGCACTCTAAATGATCTGGTACAGCTGTTAATCAGTTATCAGGATCTGTCCCCTGGCAGAGTTTTTTCAATTCTTTTCATTTTGTTTTGAGATAGTTTCCGATAACAGTAACTACCAGTTATCTGCAGGATAAGTGTTAAAAAGTCCTTAAGAGAAGATGCTGACAGAGCTTGTGAGATGGCTGTGGTGTCTGAGGGCATCCTATATGGTGTCCCCCACTAAGATCTGGCTTTTCAGTCTGGGTTGAGTTTAATGGAATGAACTTCTAAAGCAGACTAGATATGGTCCTGGGTAACCAGCATTTGAAAATCCGGTCGTTTACCGGCTGCATAATGAAAAACTTCACACTTAAAGCACCCAGTCTGAAAAAACACTTGTTCTAAGTCATGTTGCTCACATCAGACTCCCTGACTTACAATACCAACAACCAATATTGTAGAGCTCCATAGCACCGAAGTGTTGAGATCACTCTTTAAAGAACCTTTTCTTAAACATTTGGTTCCACATTAGAAGTACAATAAACACTTTTCTTTTTAGAGTTTACATGAAGATTCAACGTATATCATGTGTATTTTGAGTTTTACATACGGAACTTAAATGAATAAATATTAGAATGTATTGCTGTCTGACACATTAAAATGGCACTTACCCACTATTGATTTGTGGGCACTGCCATATCCTGAGCTGCAATTCCAGATCTTGACAAGGATGATGGAACTTCAAAGCTGGAAAGAGATGATAAAGTACAAGAATGATCTATAAGAATGACGTAAGGAGCTGCATGATTAGACAATGATGGCGGTATGGCATATGCCATATCAGTAGTTCAGAATAATGAATCAACTTGTCAGAAACAATATTGTATTGAAATGACATATTAAAAAGATACATCAAAGTGTCAGTCAGGAAGCACAGATATGTACCAGCTTTGGTAAAAGTTCTAAATGGATGTTGGGTTTGGTTTTAATAAGTAATGTAAAATTGTTAGGTGACATCTTCATTCAGTATATATCTATGTAGCACCACTCCAGTAGAGTTAAGTGGATACACACTACCTGATTAATTTGGCCCAGCTGATTTGCAAAATATCCCATTACCTAGACAACAACAATTTCAGGAAGGCCAGATTTGGAGGGTGAATATTTTTTTATTTAGAAATTGTGATCAATTGTTGCCATGTGAAGCTCTAAGTCATTAACCATTTCTACACGCTGTTCTCAGCGCACTAGTTGAATACAGGTGACTGTGTGCAATGAGGTGCTGATCTTTGCTGAGGTGATTGGAACAGGACTGGTTCTAAGCCTCATCTTTATAACTGATGGTAAAGAATATGCTCTATTTCCCCTGAGTCCCACAACCCATGCTAGGAAAAAGATATGCTGAGAGGAATGTTACTTTACCCTGTTAAAAAACCCTGCTGCACTCAAGAGGCGTACCCTTGCCTGTGATATTACTTAGAGATTCACCAGTTTCTATCTTTAAGCCTTGTCTGGTAACAAAGTTAGTTACTGTATATCAAGCTAAGAGTTAAATATTCAACAGTAATGCTTGGAAAAAGTGACCAATACCATCCACCTTTGCCAAATAATCTCCAACTCAACATGAAGCAAGAAAAATACAGTTCCAGACAAGATTTAATAAAGAGCTTGCCTTGTCTTTCAGATGACTTGTACAATAGACAGAGTAGCCTCTCTGCACCACCCTACTGTTTGCATGTCCTGGGCTATTTCTTGTTTCCTCACGCTTTCTTTTGTCTACAGTGTGCCTCTGTCTCTGCCTTCTTTGCCTCTGAGTTCAGACGTCTATCTCCGCAACTCCAAGCTGGACTGACCTTTGTAGGGCTTGCTTCCTTGGTTTGTCTGACTGCATCCTGTGGCAATATAGGAGTTTGGATGCCTTCTGTCTTCTCACTAGCTCTTCAATGTATATACTTGCTGTATCTCTCAGTTGTACCTTAAACTCTCTCTCAATTTTCAACCTTAAATGAGCTTTCCCTGGTCTCAGTCTGAGACAAAATAATCTAACTTCAGAAATCATAAAACACAATAAATGCACAAATGGTTTCCTAGACTTGTAAGATGCAGACTCCTCTGAACCTCAGTATCTACACCTACATGTAGACAGATAGATAGATATATCCCCTCTTAATATGACAGATAGGCTTGGATTAAGCATAGTTTTTCTAATTATTTCTTCCTCAATTTTTGACAGTGGAACCACCTACTAGCCTTGCAAAGTTATATATCTTTACATTAAATTGTTGATTGAGCTATAGTTTATAAAGCATTTTTACAATCTGCAGAGCATAATCTCTTTAGAGAAAAAGAAGGAAGTGCAGTAAATGAAACATTTTGTATGACCTTAGAGCTTTCAAAATGAAAAAGTGAATCTGTAAATTTCAGAGATATTTAAATATGAGCATAGATTCTTTCCAGGCCCACATTGTAAATTATTCATTATCCAAGAAAATTGAAAAATGTCATTTAAGTGTCAGAAAGATTACACTTTGAGATGCAGTGGGTGTGTCCATACCGCTGTGCTAAACCACACCAGATAAAAATGAATCAAAAATTATATAATAACACAAAAGGATTAAAACATCTTTCAGAAGTGTCAGTGTGACTGCTTTGCCTTTACACATGTCAAGTAAATTCATGAAATAAAACTAAAAACACAAGTATTTCTGTGGTTTTAAAAATGGATCACCTCAGAATAAACAACCTGTTAAAAGTAATGCTGATAAGAGTAACAAACAAGTTGGCTTGAAGACTGCAAAGTAGTTAATACCAGTTTCTGATGTCACAGATTACAGGTCTGTTTCTCCAGTGGTACTGATTCACTAATAAGAATATGGTTTAATGCAGTGACTTTTCAAAATGTAATCTAGAAACTTGCTTGCAAGGAGCCCAAAGACTCTTACGAAATACAATCTTGCATTGTTTATATCACTTTTGTCCTATTTTCAGCTTAAAGTTTGATAATAAGAATGGGTGGTGGCACGTACAGGTTCATTGGCCAAAAAAGTGCAGGGGTCACTACTTAACACTGCTGGGCAGGTTTTTTTAGATATTGTCACGCAGAGAGCTTACCCAAAGCTACTGCTGCACTAACAGGAACAGCAGGGTAACTTGAAACATGAGCCAGCTCACGGGCTGCCTTTACTGATACACCATGGAAAGTAATCTAAACTCATTATAATCTAACAAACCCTTTGTGTACGATGTCTTGCCCTAGTAGGAATATGGTTACAGAGGTTTGTTAGCGTAAACATGGTTTAAAATGACCCAGGGCTTAAATCATCAAGCTGATTTGAAATTCTGCCACGAGACTTCTGTGAAAAGCACAAACTTCTCTGAAAATTTACTCCATTTGATTTTCTGACCAGGTGTCTCAGTTATACGTGTGATGTTTTATTTGAAGAATCAATTAATGATCCTTTTTCTCCCCATCCGCTATGAATCATTTCAAAGCACAGAAGTGCTTTGTGTTATCATTCCAAAGAGGAACTGCTTTGTGTATTTTCATATAGTGGCTCATTCAGCAAATTAAGATTTAACTTTACATTTGAAATGCAGGGTATTTGTCTTTGAAGTTTATGCACCTTTAGATGAGGGCTGCAAATAGAAATTTAAGTTAGTTTCCATTAGTGTTCTCTCTGCTGCTTAAAACAGCTAGCCTATACTCAAGATCCTGCAGATTGTGTCAGGATGAGAAACTGACGATAGAATCAATATATCTTTGATGCAATCTTGTTCTCTTGCAAAAAAGACACACAACGTTTAGTTTCTCCCAGTATATTAAGAACAAATAACAGAAAGCAATTACCAGTTCCAAAGCAGCCATTTCAGACAGTGCTGCGTGTTAGTGCGACATGTCTTGCACAAGCTCCCTGAACTTCCACCACTCCATTTGTATTATTTTACACTCAGCTTCTGCTCTAGGACAAAATAATTTGTTTCTCATGTGGAGAAATATGGGCAGAGACTAGAGAATAGTTCATACCGGGGCCCTGCCCTTGTATGGGCACAATCTATGCAAGATCTCGGTGGTTTAGGCTTTTTTATCTTGCAAAGGATGAGGCCTCGTGACTGCATGCACCCTTCCAACCCCTTGGGTCATATCCCAATACCCGTGTACCCTGCCCCATCATCTTACAAAAACACGTGACCAAGAAGCCTTAGAACAGCCACCTCATTTATGTGCACCTTTGGCAAGATATGTTACACACATAAGAGGAGACAAGGACCTTTATCGAGATTTAAAAATGCCACTTTCATGCCTTTGACTTTGCTGACAGGAATACTCACCAGCTGCAGTCAGAAGAGACAGCAAATGATCTACCAGAGGTTGTTTTCGTTTAAGATGACAAGAAGTGCTTATTCAACTTCAAGAAATCGAAAAAAAAACGAGGGTGGCATTTAAATATAGTTTCCCAATCTACACTGAGCTACAGAAGATCTTTAGAATTGCTCCACAATTCTCTGGGCTGGGTCCAGCCACCAGTTCTCTATCTTGGCCTCTTCTGGCACTGAAACAGCCCAAGGATGCAGGAGGACCTTGTCTGCAGGCCACCACTGTCAGCCTCTGCCCCACCACCTGAAGCAGCACTGGCCAGCTAGCGGACTACTGCACACTGAAGCCAAGGCAATGAGCATTGGCTGTATAAAAATTCCTAAAGTGAGGAAAATTTTTCTTCCCAGTCTTACTTATGCAGAATGAAAGTGGAAGTCCATAGGACAAAGTGCAGTGACTTGTACTGCTTTGTTTGTAAGGCAGGAGCCACAGGTGCTTATTTTGATAAGGAAGTATGTCACCACCTAGGTTACACCCAGCCACATCATGCACGGTCACAGGGCTGACGTGGTGCCCATTCCTCCCAAAGAATTCCATCTGGAGGTAAGCAGGTCAGTGATGTTCTGCTCCCTACACACCGTAAAAATAGTACCGTGCTCCCAAAAAAAGGTGCTGTGCTCCTGCTGTCAGGTCATTCAGGCTACCCCCAGGATTATGCCATTTCTTTTGGGTTCACATGTCTGCCAGCAGGTGCTAAGTCACTGCATCAGTTGCTCCTCACCAAGCAATTCTCCTCAGATATGGTCACTAATGACTGCAGCCTATGTATTTACACAAAGATAGTGTTGTTGAAATGTGGGTGTCTCAGTAGGCTGTGTCTGGGGAACCTCCAGAGAATTGTTCCTCTCCAAACACTACCAAGCATAAACATCTTTGCCTCCACAAATACCTCTGATGGAGAGATACTAACTTTCGTTGTTCCACTGCTTCCTTCAGCCCTTAGACCAAGAAGTACTCTGAACAGCTCAAAAGGACCAAGCATCATTTCCCTGATGGAACTCCTGGCTTAAGCAGTGCTATTTGGATAACCAGGTGAATCGGTGTCAGGCTCTGAAAGAATACCTCACTGCAACTTCCAGGAGTAAGTGTAGATAAAGTGCTGTTAGCAACTGTGCTATGTGATGGCAAATGGTGTGCGCTTGGACTGCTATTTTATCTTGGAGCATCCATGCTGCCCACATATTAAATGGCAATCTGCATCAAGGATGCTTGGACAGCTTTGTTCTGCAGCATCCATTCCAAGTGGAAAGGCTCCATGAAGTTTCAGCAAGTTATGGCTGCATTACTACATTTTCATTACTGCATACCTGACAACTATGGTACTGTATGGCAACTATAGTTGTCACGATGACCTGGAAACTGCCCTTGATGGTCTGTTTGGTGCAGCCAGGCACCTGCAGACACATCTGCACTCTACCTGCAAGAGTTCAGGGCCAGACTGACCTACACTGAGTAGAGCAGCATGATGAAAAGGAATAGTGATAAGCAGTAATATCAATAATCAGACATATAGTCTAAGGCTGACAATGACCACAATCCCTATGGAGAATAGAGTGCTGCTTTGTCCCTAGTGAAGATACCCAAGCTCTAGAAACCACAGATGTTACACACTTATTTGGTAGACTGCATCACAGAGCCAATAAATCGTCAATGACAAGGTTCACCATCCTTGAACTTGTGAACAAGAACTTGCAGAATTAGTGAGTTATAATCCTGAGCAGTCAAAGCCCCTTGTGGTGGGACCCAAATGAAGATCTGTATGTCCTTCACAGCTCTTCTTCCCCTGCTTATACAGAGACAATATGAGATTCTATGCCACGTGAACCTTTGAGGACCTCAGCTTGGCAGTAACACGGGGGATGGAAGACCTGGATGATGTGGTAGTTCAACCAAGCAAATGAGAGTGTTGCTACACTGACCTGATTGTCCAGTCATCTGTAGGAGTCAGGAATGAACTAGTTTTATAGACAAATGGCAATCACACTGACCATGGGAAGAGAGGTTCTCAAATGATGTGTACCAACAGTGCCTCCAGTTGCCCTCTCCATTTCTGAACTTGTTAACAGTCATTCAAGACCAGCATATGATGTAATCCCACTGGGCAACTGTCCTCATCCACCAGCATAATCCTTGACGAAGCAGAGAATGAGCTACCCTATAGCCATAGGCTGCAATGGTGCCTACTGTCTAGAAGAAAGATGGGCTTGAACTGAAGCATTGTGTTCTGAAAAGGAAATCCCCAACTACCTTACACTTCTAAATTGCAGGAAAGGATACAGACCCTTAGCAAACTGTCCTGGACAGCCTGACCCCACAGCATGTGGATGGTTCTGATGCAGTCAGTCTATCATGGTATCTTCAGAGCATCACCATTGGTGGCAGCAACACCATGGCTGTGCAGCAAGTGCAAGGGAGAAGTTTAAGAGCTCTGTTAGGCTTGGGTCCTAACACAGGTCATGCAAAGAACTTCTCATGTAAGTTTCTGGTTACAGACTACAACAGGCTTCGGATGACTAAATACTGTCACTCTGTTAGCTACTCAGTGGCTTATACAATACACTACTGTGTTCAATGCAGTTACAGCAGACAGAATGAATATCTCAAACTGCTGCCTTCATGTGCAGGTTTCAGCAGAGAACTCAAGAATTTAAAAAAATACACAGTTCACCTTTCCAGCTCATAGAATTAATTCTGAACTTTTACTGCTTTTCCCTATGTTCTGTGGGTAAAAAGAGTAAGACCTGCAGGGCTATCACCCTCATACCTTTTATCACCATTAAAACATCTCTTTTTAAAAAGCAGCTCAGTGTTAAAGAGATGACTCATAATGCTGCAGCATCAGTTAGCTGACTTGACAGAGGTGTTAATGTCATCATTCATTTCCAAACAATAAGAAGGTAAAGGCTGAAAATGTCTTACGCATCTATTGCCTCATTTTATATTTTTAAAATACAAATAAGCTACATAGGTTGGTGTATTTTGGTGTGCTCTACTTCCAAAATGCCATTTTAATGAAGATTTGAGCCCATATTTTGTATAGAAGCAACACAGAAAAAAATTTAAGCTATTACTACTATTTATTTATTTATTTAGGGTTTTGTTCCCAGATACAGTTGAGGTAATACGCATAAAACCTTGTCTCAGAGCTTACAGTTTAAGGACTCAAACTTATATTACTTCTACGAATATAAGTAACAGAGATAAGTAGATAAGTAGCCCTGTTGAGTTCAAGGACAGATGAAGTGCTTAAACATTTGCTGTATCATACTTCATCTGCATAATTGTTTACATACAAGCCATACAATATATACAGATCTGAGTAAAGAAAGATGTGACAGAAGAGAAAAGTTAGTTTAAAATAAAGACAGAAAAAGATACAAGCAATACACATGCTTTTTATAAACACATGTGTACGGAACAACCTAACACCCTTGATATAAAATAAGTTATAATTAGTGTTAATGAACCACACAGTTCAGAAATAAGGTTTAGCTCTTTTTTTTGTCTGCTTAGCAACTATTGATCATTTTTTCTTTTTTCTGTATACATGCCAGATATGCAATTGCAATAATGTACCTTAAAATTCCATAGCTTCTATTTAGGAGGTGCTTTAAGATATTAAGTTTTAAATAACCATTTTTGTTCTTGGATATTTTTCACATAACTTACTATATATCCTAAGCATGAAGAGTGTGGTAAGTTTTGTTTTATTTTGTTTTCAAATGGGAAAAGACTCTTGGCTTGTTTGAGCGTTAGGTTTTGATCTGGCTGAATTTTCCTCCTTCTCTGAAATGGATTTTCACTTTCCATTACATGGTAAGTGCTTTAAGAGTTTCATGGTGTGGATTAATGCATGCATAAAGTCTAAATAAATACATGTATTATTACAACAGTATTCTTCAGAAGATAGGATTAAAGCTACATCAAGCCCAGTATCCTGACTTTGATAGTGGCCAATAATGCATTTCTAAGGAAGAGTTTAAAATCAGAACAAACATTGACAAAACTCAGCTGGTATATCCTTCTAGTATTCCATGACCTGTGGTTCAGGAACTTCTGAGCTAAGGGTGATTTCTTTGTTTGTAGAGGTTAACGTAAAAACTGATAGCCAAGTGGACTTTATCCCATATAACTGCAGTTTGCAGCATACCGTATGGATTCCAGTAGCTACCTCCTAAATTAATGTATTTGGGGAACTCTCTAGATGCAAAAGCCGAGAATTTTGCATTGACTTTTTTATTGGGATTCCAGTTCCAATGCTAACATACTTAAAAGTAACTAAACTCTCTTTATATTAGAATGCAATCTACAAACACACACATTCCTTTAATCCTATTTCCATAAATAGATATCCTCTTGAGACAAGCATTTTAGAAGAGTGCTCCAAATACAATTAATTAGCTATTACCAGCAACATCTTTTCCCAGATAAGGGTCAGACTACAAGGTATATGCATTGGAAAAAGACAAGACAAATTAAGAGCACTCAGCAGCTTATATTAATAGGCTCCAAGTCTAAATGTACAATTAAAATAGAGCATTCACATTTGCAAAAACTGAACTGTGAAAATCTATGGGTTTTATCTCCAAAAGATTAGTCAAATGTGGGGGGTTTTCATTGTTGGGGAAAGGAAGTAGTGAGTTTAGTTCAAACCTAGGCCTATTTAGCTAGCTTTGTTTTTAATATAATTAGTATGAAGACACATTTTTGGGACCACCTAAAATTTTGAAAATGCAGTGAGTATTTAGGACCAGCATTTCTGGACAGAAAAAGATAAATCTACAAAATGGATAATTGCTCAGCTGCTTGGAAATAAAAACAAACAAATCACATACAGCAGGGTATATTGCATGATATATTGCTATATCATACCTATCAGGGAGTATTTTTAAAAGTGTGCAATGAATGCAATTTGAATATAGACTGAAGGTGTTTCTCACTGCAGAAAGAAGACAGAGGATTTTACTCAGCTAAAAGGAAGATGAACAGGCATCAGTTACTAGAGCCTGCTATGAGTTCCAGTCTGATGGAGCAGTAGAAGACTGCTATTAAAAAAACAGTTACTACTACTAAAACATTTGAAAAGATGGTGGTAACTAATGACTTTCAATCTCCATTCTCTACTGATAGATTTCCCTAATGGAAATATCTTCTCTATTCTCATACTACTTGTCTTTGTAAATTAACCGACTTTAACATAGGAAGTTTGGTATACAAGGCTAATCTTGAATCTATTAAGCACTTCAGACTACAGATATATGAGATATACAATCATTATGTCCATGGGAAAATTGTCAGAAATAATACAAGTTTACTGGAGCATGAAAATACAAGACTGGAAAGAAATGAGACTTTCTTGCTTGACATCGAAAATATAGTTTACCAGAAGGCATATAAAAGAATATGAAATTATATATAAAAATTAGCAAATCTGTGTCCTCCTGATCAAACAACAAACATGCTTTCCCCCCCCCCCCCCCCCATTTACTGGAAAGTTTAAAAACTAAGCATTCTGAGTAGGTCCAGCCTCAGTTTGGAAAATATTACACAATATTTTCCACTCCTTTTGAAGAAGGAAACTATTGCGATCAGTACTTGGTTTCAAACTCTAGGCAAAAAAAAGTGTGTGCATATAAATATATATAAAACATATATGCATTCATTCCATGGTTGATCATATAAAACAAACTGTTCTCAATTAAAGACAGTTATTTCAAGACTGCATAAATTTAAGAAAATAAAAGACAGCCCAAAATGAATATCTTACAGTTCAAAGAATAGCTTGATCTGTATGTGACTTTTCCATGGTTACTAAGTATACAAAAGAAAATATGCAAACCAAAGCATATTAAGTGGGCATTGTTTAGGATATAATCTATGTATATTAAAAGTAGCTAAGAATATTAACAGAAATGCATCTAAATTCAGTGACCTTGGGTTCGTGAGCTCTGCAGAAGACACACATCTCAAATGTCTGTCTTAAAAATAAACAGGAATAGAGACGATACCATGCTTATAGATGGCCCATTTTGCTCCCACTAGACATGTATTTTTGACGGACAACCAGTATCTGACCTTTATAGTAATTATCAGCTTCAGTGAAAAAGTCAAAGTTTTCCCATTTTCGGTTGTGCTCTAAGGGCTTTCATCATAGCACATTAATGAGAAATTTGGGGGGAGACGCTTTTGCTCTAGGTCTGTATATTGCTTAGCACAAAGGAGTGTCAATCTGTAGCAAGGGCTTTTCAGCATTACTGCAGTGTGATGTAATCTCTTACCTGCACTGAACACTTGTCCTGTGACTAAAACCATAAGGATATGTTTTCAATTATAGATTGAAACTTCTGCTGAAAATAACCTCAATACCACCTATAGAATAACATTTAGAATTAATTAATTAGATCTTTTTGTAACAAATCAGAATACATTTGTGGCTTCTTTGAAACAGCTTATGAATATTATAGGTAACTTGACTGCTGGGATATTTACTGCATGAATATGTGGACTTAACAGGTAAATGCAAGACAAGCAAATAACCAGGAAAGACATGAGATAAGCCTCTCCAAAGTAAATAGATAAAGATTAGCAATGAACGTTCTATGAACAGGGGATAGTAAGATTATTAATACGATGGACAGGCAGACTTTCTTTAAATGTTTTGGTTTTACTGTTATTCTAGACAAGGCTCTGTTTTAATAAGACTATATGATTTCTATATCTGTCACTTTTAAGAATCTCAGCAGGAATGAAGTTTCCAAAACGAAACAGGACAACCAAATAAATAGGGCCAAAATAGATTGAATTGTAGCCCAAAGCTTCAGCTATATAAGAGGATGCACTGTGACGCTTCAACCCAGAGAGGTAAAAGCATTAAAAGGAAGAGATGAGTGATGATGTGCAGATGCGCAGCATCACCTGCAGCTATGACAATAACATCCTTGACTCTGTAACTGAAGACAAATGAACGTTGCTGCAACTGTAGCAGAGGCAGGGAGTTGGGGGGAAGGCTGCTCTCCTGGGGCGTGTGGGTGGGGTGAGAAGGCATTTACTTCTGCAGAGAGGGAGGCACTTGGAAGACTAGGCAACTGTTGCCTTAGTGGAAGAATGATTACTTTTTTATGGGATATCTGAAGTCAGAAAGGGTATATATAAATGCTACAGAAAGCATGGTCCTGGTCTGGCTTGAAACACAAGATTAAATAAGAGATTAACACTCACTCTGTGTTTGCCAAAAGCAGAGAGAGACTCATGATTTTTGCAGAAATCCCCTCCATCTCCTCCCTATATATCCATCAAAGCATAGCGCTCCAGGACTGCAGAGGCTTCATGTCCAACCCCGAATGATTTATAATTCTGTTGCTTTGCTAATTGCTATCCAAAAGCAATTATTTTGTCTTATGTATAAACCAAACCAGTACCTCACGCTTATCCACTATCTTCCATCACAAAGCTTTCTAAAGAAAAATATGTCACACAGTGGAACAGTTTAACCAATTTATTATCTAAAGACTTAGGAAAATGATGGAAAGCATCTCACAACAACTCACTACCACCCACTTTGGTGGGAAGACATCACAAGGCCATGTTGCAGGTATATGTTACTCAGAGAATGAGTGACTAAGTTGAAGTCATACCCTAACTACTCTGCATGTTACAAGTACGTCTAAGAATCTGTGGGGTTCACCTTATTTGACTTCCCATTTTGAAGATGCATCTCACTAGAGTCATAGGAAGGCAACACTGAGTCCAATGGGAAGCAAATCACTTACTACAGAGTTTCTGTAATGATATGGTGGATTTTTTGTAATAAAACCTGGTTGAATAGGAACGTATTCTTTTGAAGCTGGAGAGAGATGTGGTATTAGTGTAAATCTTCATTAAACCCTAGAAAATGCTGGGGGATGAGGGGGTTGAAGTAGCTCAGAGTTAATGGAATTATTTACAATGTCAGTAATCTGCATTGCTGTAATATTCCTCATCAATATGTTAACAAGCAGTCCCAACAGAAAAGTAACTTGGAACATGACATGTTGTAAGGAGGAGGATGCCAAACCTCACTCTTAGTCAGACTTAATAAATGACAGCCAAAGGAAAATTGCTTAATGGGACATTTCTTTGCACAGAAGTCTAACACTTCAGAGAAAATGCAAATCCTGAGGAATTTACAAAAGGAGTGTAAAATGCCTCTGACCAACTGGGGTTTTGATATCCTCTCGAAAGACTGCCACAGCAAACACTTTACATTAGAAGAGAGAAGAGGTGTATTGAAAAAAACTCTGTAAACCTCTACCTAAGAAAAATGGAAGAAATGAGGCTGTGCATGGATTACTGAAAGCTCAAAGAACTGCTAGTGCCTGGTGCATAACCTGTACCTACAGCAAGTACTTTACTGGACATTCTGAGGCGGGGGGACTAGTGCCTCACATTCTGGGTTTGCCTATGAAATAGGGGCAGATCCAACAAAAGCATGGAGGAGAGAAAAGGTAACAATTCCTCGCTCTCTTTTTTAACTAAATCATGATGGGTCATCAGATGAAACTGGCAAATGGCAAAGTCAAAGCAAACAAATGGAAGTCTTTATTCATAGACCGCATCTTCAAAGCTTAGTAATTTCTTAAAACAGTTTGTCGTGACACTACACAGCTGCTATTGGCCAAACATTTTCCTGGTCCTTTTAAAGAAGTTTTTAGTTGTAATGATGCTTATACTAAATCATATTGTGTTATATTATATAATATTATATTACACTATGTTAAGAGGTGCCATCCAGTCACCTGATATAGTACTTGAAACTAACAGGAGTTCTTGTATTTTTTCTGAGGAGCCCTAAGTTCCTTCCAACTCCAGGAGATACACCACCTGAGTCTGGAATATATTTCTCTTAATTAATCCACCTGTGTCAGGATTTTCTCTTCTGTTATTTCAATTCATGGGAGCATCTTATCTTTTTAAATTTAAAAAAGTAGGTTCAAAATCAGTAACCATGCAACTTTTGTCAAGGTAAATGGAAAAGGAAAAAAAATGTCTGCAATATTGTTCGCTTCATTAAATCTCTTTTTTGCTCTGTGGTAATTTAACAGATGCAGTATCTTTAATTATGTCAGTAGAAAAAAGTTGTGGAAACGAACTTATTAGTTTTCATTTACGTTTTCAAAAACTACCTTTCCCCCTTCATTTTATGCGGCACTTCTTTTCACTTACCTCCTTTTCAGTAGGCTCTCTTTAAGAACTACAATGCATACCTTTAAGCTCTGACATTTAATCACTTTTTTTTCTCATGTTTTTGCTTCCTTCTTTGGGGGTGGAAAGCAGATGCATGGCTTCTGCAACTATCAGGATGTACTCATAGTCTCCATGCTGAGTTAAAAGTTTTAATTTCCTCATTTCTAGCTTTCAGATCATCTTGATTAGCTTCTCCTTCTAAAGTCCCCTTCTCCAAAGTTTACAGGCAATTTTCAAAATAGTGAGAATTCACATGTGAGTCTTCTGAAAAGGATTTTGAGTTTAATTACACTGCAGTCAGTATTACTCAGAGGTTTAATGATACCATTATGTAGAACAGCCCTCTGTGTTTCTTTGAACAAATTTGAAAATAATTTCAAATTATTGTGAGTGAGTAAGTGACGATTAGGATCCAAAAGTCAGTTCTTTGTATTAACTAGAAATTCCACCTCTGCCTAGCTTAAGCATTTAAGCAGATCAGAAATTGAAATAAACCCCTATTTCTGTTTTAATAGATAGTGCTGCTTCCTTTCCCCGCTGGACAGCGTTCATTCATTTTCCTTTTCCTCATCAGAAACCGAGTAACATAACAAATACTAGTATTGATGCTCTTTTATAGCCATGTAGATTTTTAACAACTAAACTTTTGAAAGTGTTACTTGGAATATTAGTTGTAACTGTACTGTAACTGAAGAAAAAATAAACAAATGAATTTTCAGTGAAGAAATGAATACTAACTGAAACAGGACTTAAGTTTAATCAAAGATGTAACCCTAGAATCAGTAACACATCTTCACTTATATGCACTCTTTCAAGAAACGATCCATTTCCTGACAGAGTTGTACCACTTCCGTTAAGAGAATTATTAGGCTTGGATGCTTAGCATAACTTCTCCTTTCATGGTAAGACATTATGTGGTTTTAGAGAGATAAAACCGTTGGCCAGAGCAGTTTCATACAAAAATGCTTTAAACAGCAAATTTACCTACCCAATCTACTTTTTTGACAGTTGTCAAGCACAAAATGTTCAATTGCAGATTTAAAAAGAAATCACAGAGAATATATGTAAACTAGAAACTAGAACTAATACTGTACTAAAATCTCACTCAAAAGCTGTTTCATGCCATGACTGTGTTTCACGGGGAGTCCTTCCCTAAATTAATTTCTTGGTTTCCAAAATTTGATTCTTTTTTTCCCTTGCTGTGCAAATGTTCCCTGTGGAGTGATTAAGGGGAACATTTTGTATCATCTGGCTTTCCAACATTTGTACTTTGAAAATAACACCTATTTCTCTAACAATTCAATGACCATAAGAAAGTGCCAGATGCCTCCAACTTTAGCTCCATAGAAACTATGTTTTTCATATGTAGCTCCCTTTCAGAAAGAAAGTAAACGAAGCACCTCAAAACTGTAAAGCAGTGACACCCTGGAAGTATGTAGCTACAGCACTAATTTTCTTCTTTCTTCCTCTCTCTCTCATTTCCTCTCAGAAGTCTGTACACTGAGCATTTCAATTTCACCTCAGCCCTCAAATCAGCTTGGCACACTACCTCTTTTAGAACCAAAAAGGAAATGTTGTGACACTTTCTCTTAAATGAAGTTCAATAATATCTTTCCATGTGGGTATTTCCCATATTTTTTCCTCCCTTTTTTCGCAATTAGGAATTGTAAGTAAATACACATATTTTTGAACAGTTGTGTTGTGGGGTAGAGAAGGGACATCTATCTTCAGTACTCTGTTACTCCATGTTCCCAAACTTGCAGCACACGCTCAGCCCAAACATTGAACTGTTTGTTGATTGACCTGTCAGGTGGCTCTCATCGTACACATGAATGTGAAAATGCTACTTAAAAAAAAATACATTTACACTATGGAGGGAAAGTGGCTCTGCATCACCACATAGTTTTTAATCAGTTTTACATCAAATATTTTAACACTGGAGATGTAATTTATTGAATGCACATCATACAAATACTATCTTCTTTGTTCAGTGTCATAGCACACACATAAATGAGTATTTAATATGCAAATAACATTTTCAGTCAGTTAAATTGCACTCAGAGCTGCACTTCTAAAAGCACAGTTTACGTAGCAAGGATGGTTTTACTTCTCCAAACTATAAAGGAATCTCTTACAGACCATTCTGTATTCCCCGTGGGTCTATAGCCCATCATTGTTTCTGTACTTTCACATGCCTGCTTTGGCTGCAGGCTCAAGCCAAATTTCCTCCCTCATCTGACTCTGTGACTGTCTGTGTTAGTGATTTAAATGGGACAAAGGCAGAATCTGCATGCTGGCACATGACTACCCATACTTCTGACTGCTGGCATGCTTTCGGGAATGGTTGGGCCCCTGACTAGTACTCTCCCAGGCAATGTCCTCGTACAAGCTACAAGCATAGCTCAGTAACGATTTGCAATCTGTATAAATCCAGTAGGCAGTATGGAAAAGGCCACCCTGTTTTGAAGGGGAAAGAACTTAGCTGTGTGCATGCAAGCTATGCTGTGCGATGTCATGCCACTTGCCCTGATACCTAAAGAACGAGTGCTAATCTGCTTGATTTTCTGGTACAGATGTAGCCTGTAGTATTCCACCTACCTGTAAATCCTATCTACCCTTAAGGCTGACAAAACTGTGTCCTTTTACAAACAGCCACGTGATACTGCTTCAAAGACAAAGGTGATGGAGGTAATGAAACCAGCCCACTATGCCTGGACCATTCCACTGAAGGTAGGTCCACTCTTAAATCAAGCACGCGATCAAGTTTAATCCTCCACTGCTCTCAAAAGATCAGCTGAAATGAAAACTTGAGCATAGTTTTGTACTCATGGACTACTGACAGGAGGTTTAGGATTTCAGTGCCAGCATAGCTCTTTTGTCTGTCAAAAGGTGGGATTCTGTCCAAGTATTCAGTAAGGCTGCTTTGCTGTTTCTGGATATGATACGAGAATCCCACTGCAAAAATACTTTAACACTCGAGAGGTTGTTCTGTAAAAAATCTTATTTTTTTTTAACGGAATGACCATGTTGCTCAGTTACTTTTTTCAAGGTGCAAGCAAATCAGCAGGTCTCTCAGTGATAACAATGAACTTTCAGTTCATGTAATAGTACTTCCCAAGCCCAGTCACAACTTAAACCTAAACATACAGGGTAATCACTGTGTCCTGCTATATGCACAGTCAGCAGGTACCACAACGGATCACTAACCTTGGTTCGATGTTTTAGGGTTATCACCTCATTCTTTAAAGCTGTTTTAGCTGAAATTTAAAGGGAGAAAAGAGAAGGTTTCAGCCTGAGGCAAATAAGCAGACAAAGTCGTCAAGCTATGAACATCTGAAACTAAGACTATTAGCAACTACTGGGTTCATTGCCAGCTCTGCTCACACTGAGTGCTAGTAAGGAACAGAGTGGACTCAGATTTCAGTTTCTCTCTTCAGAGGCTGCCAGGGACAGTTAGTCCAAAGTGTATGCTAGTAGAGCCACTGGATGAAATATAGTACCATTCTCTAAAACATAACATCTGGGACACAATAATCAGAAGTAGTTGTTACTCCTTGTAAAGAAGAAGTAAAACTTACACTCCCCACTAGTTGTTCAAAGAAGCCATTAGTTACAAAGACGCAAAACTTTAATTTAACAATTAACTTTACCAGTTTATTTTGTATTTTCGTTATTTTCCCTCTTGTAGTTTAATATTATGCTGATGTAACATTTACTGGCTCTGCAACAGAGAGGCTTCTAAAATCAAGTGACAAAAGTTAGCCAATCAATTATTTTTCAGATTGAAAACATTCTCTGTGATCAGACTTCCTTTATTTATAGCCTTGATATAATACTGTCGGAAAGGCAGTAACTCGATGGACATTTTCAGTGAAAGCTCTTATCAACTTTAAATAGTTCAACTCAATCTCTCTACGGGAAACTGTGCAAATGTGTGCATGTATATATGTACCTGCATTTTTTATATATATGCGTACAAACACACACACACGAAAATATATAATACTGGAATGTGAATAAAGGATTAACAGAAGACATTTTATTCATTGATGTACCAGAATCAGACTCTGTGTGAGCACAGCTGTTGTATGTGATGTGACGTTACAAATTAGCATCTTGTTATACAGTGTCAAAGGATAGGAATCAACAGCATTCAAAAGCAACAAGTCAGAAATTGCTGTAAATAAGGAGAGAAAAGTGATTTGCGTGATCTGTCTCAAGGAAATGTGGACTGCTTTAGACATATCAGATTGCTTCCAAAATATAACAGACTGAGAAGCTTAAGTGAGATGAACAGGCCTAATATGATTCAAAACACATCCTCCTTAAAAACAAAATCAAACCCGCTGTCAGGACAGCGTGTCCCAGGCAGCTAATAGGACCAAATGACAATGCCCCAAGCAGTGCAATGGGTACACGGATGTACCTACGCAGTGCCTTCTCCCACTCCTGCCTCACAGCGGACCAAGACACGCGAGCCCCTAACAAGCGTGCCCTGAGCCGGCATAACCAACCAAGCTGCTCTTTGCTCTGTGACCTTTCAGCGATCGCAAAGGTTGTTTCATCGTCCAGTAAATTCAGCCTCTTCACCCTCCCAGGACGACGACTCCTCTCGCTGCCCTGCGGCCGGGCCGCGGACGCCGCCTGCCCCCGCAGCCCGGGCCGTTGGCCCCCCGGCCCCAGCTTCAGGCCGCGTCAGGCGCGGCCCGCGGCGCCTCTCTCCCCGCAGGCGCCTCTCTCCCCGCAGCCCCCTCAGCGCAGCCCGCCGCCGGGCCCGCGCTCACCCGCCGACGGGGGGCCCCGCCACCCACGCCCCCGTCTGTGGGGCCCTGGAGCCTCCGTGACCCCATCGCGTAACCGCACGGCCGCGGCGCCGTCACCCGGCGCTGAGCGCTGTCACCCGGCGCTGAGCGCTGGCCTGAATTAGGACATACCGATGTGACACACTGCTGGCGGCAGCTCTCCAGCTGCCCCAGCCCAATAAGGCGGCCGAGCCGTGCCGTGCCGTGTCGCGCCGCACGGACGGGCCGCCGCTGTGGGCACACACGCACCGTCCGCGCCGCGCGGGGAGGCGGGGGTTCAGCAGGCAGTCAGGGCCCTGAGGGACCCCCCCCCGGCCGTCCCTCGCTCCTCCCTGCCCTGTCGCGTCCCTCGGCGAGAGGGTACCCCGCTCCCCCATCCCGCTGCTGGCTCCCCCTCCCCGCGAAGCTGGAATGCTGCTCGGCTCCCCCCTGCCGCCACTGCGAGTGGGGAAGCCGATGGCTGCTCCCCCCCTCCAGTACGATGGAACTGGCCCGTAACCCGAGGGAAGGGTGCCACTGCCGCTTCCTCGGATGATTGCCAGCCCCATTGGTCAATCACCATCTTCCCTTTTCTCTAGGCAACCCAGCGCCCGCCCTCAAGTGGGGGGAGGGAGTGGGAGAGGCGGGCGGGAATGTTTACAAACAAGATTAGGGAGTAGAGGGATTGAGGGGGGGCAGGAGGGCAGAGCCAGCGATTGGCGCAGCCGCTGATCCAATGAGGGAACGCGCCGCTCGGCGGAAGGAGGCACGTAGAACGTTCTCTGCCCAACAGCCGCTGGTGTTCGTTGGCGCGCGCGTCCAATGAGCGATCGGCGGGGGGAGGGAAGGAGGGAGGGGGCGCGAGCGACTGAGTAGGAGCCGCTCCTCACGGCGCCCCCTCCTCCCGTCTCGCTCAGCCTATCCCGGCTGGGCCGCGCTGGGCTCGGCTCGGCTCGGCTCCCTGCTGTTGGGCGGGGAGGGCGGCCGGAGCAAGGGGGAGGGGAGCCGCAAGGACATGGGCTGGCTCTGAGGGCCGGGGGAGGGAAGCCGACGTGCGTGTGCCTCCTTGTATCTTCATAACTGTTTGTTGTTGGGTGGTGTGGGGTTTTTTTTCCGCTTTCCCCGAGGCGGAGGGGAGAACAGCCGCCCCCAGCGCGCCTGCATGGCTCCTCTCCCCCGGAGCGCCCCTGGAAAATAAAATCCGCCTCAGGCCAGGTGACGTGCCCCCGCCTCCGCGCTCACACACACGGGGAGCGGCAGAGGCGGGGGAGCGCCTTCCTGTGAGAACATGGAGGGACCCTCGGGCCCGCCGGAGGAAGGGGAGCTGCCGCTCCTCACCGTCAAGCACGAGCTGAGGAACGGTGAGCGGGGCGGGCCCTGGGGGGCCGGGGCGACCGGGGGAGGTCATGGCGGGGGGGTGTCGACGGAGGGACGCTGAGGGGAGGGCGGCGGGAAGCGTGGAGGGGGTCCCGGCTGCCGGGACTTCGGGAAGTACTGAGGAAGGAGGTTCAAGAGAGTTGATCGGGACCAGTAGGGAAATCTCGGTGATGGGGAAAAAAAAAAAAGAGGATGAACTGAAAGACATGGGCAGGAGCGTCTAAGATGGGGGCGGGGGTCCCTTCTTTTATTTCTGAAAAAAGTATTTCAGCTGGACTTCTGCTGCGTGTTTGGCTCCCCTGTCCCACTTCCCTAGTGGTATTTGACGCTTTTGAAGGACATAAGGGTTAGCCATTCTTTTTTTTTTTTTTTTTAATTGTGTGACTTTTATGGCTATGTCGAGGGGGGCGGGCTGTTTGTTACAGTCCTAAATGTGACAGCTTTTCTCTGACCTCGGTGAAATGCCAAAATTGTAGGGAGGGGAGTATGCCAACATGGAACCGCGGATTTGTCTGGCTTTTCAGTCTATGAATCTTCTTGTAGCTCAGCAGTTACCTGAAGACCCTCTGGAGAAGTAGTTCCACACGTGAGATGTATATGATCTTTCAAGAAACAGCAGAAATGCTCTGTCTTAGATTGCTGTGTTGGGGAAGATCTTTATATATTTTTAATAGGGAGTCTGTGCTTCTCAGAAGTTTCCAGGCAACTTGAATACCGTAGTAAATCTATATTTTACTGTTAATTTAGCAGTGCATGTAAAACATAATCAGGATGTATATTCTCTGTATTTAATAACGATGGAGGTGCTATTAACCCATGTCCTTAATTCCTTTTCTCGCATCTTCTTTTTTCTCCGTGATGAAGTAAAAGTAAGTATATGATGCTGCTCGTCACAAAAGTTTGCGAGAACCGCCCCCCGGCTTAATGTAGTTGACTTTCTCTAATGGGCCGCTGGGGAAGGCAGGTGGTGGTGCTGGGTCTCTTTGGTCACGTTCAGCCTTCTGTCCCCCTGTCACTCGGGTCTAGGGGCTCAGTGGAGGTGCCCCAGCGGAACGTAGCTATCACTGCAGCTTAAAAAAAAAAAAAAAAAGGCACTCTTCCTGATAGTTACGCAGAAACCAGAGGGACTGTAGTTTCCTTCTTTCTTGAAAGAAGCAAAAGAGCTGGTGGAAAACATACTTGTCTCGTTGCGTGTTGCTAGATTTCAGTGTGCAGGAGAAAAAGGGGTAAGGGGAAAGGAAGTTGAACACATTTATTCTATATATTTACCTAGCTGTGTCTAGATTTCTTTTATAAAAGTTGAGGCAGCACATATCCCTGTGGGATAGTTACTTAAAGATAGTTTGAGTAATAAACACATTCATACAAACTAGACAAAGAGCTGTCTAATACAGCGTAATAAGCAATTTTCATTTTGATCCTGATTGATGCTTTATTGATGCAGGAAATACCGATACTTGCTTTTAATTTAAAAATTTTTTTAAAAATTTTCAACCTTGTTTGTGTCTTTTTAAGCTTCTGAAATTCAGCTTAATAGGAATCGGTTGCTTCTCCCCTCCTCATTCTCTTCTCCTTATTAAGTATTTAGAAAACTCTGCTTTCTGAAAAATGCTTTCTAGCAATGGCTGGTCTATTTCTGGAGCATTAGGGTGGAGGAGGGAGCTGCTCTGTCATGTACTCTTGGGAGACTCCTACTCCTGAAGGTGTCAATAGTGTCATCGCTATGCAAGACATATCAAGATACTGTTTCAGAACTTGTCTCTACACAATGCACAGAGATACAATAATTTGAGGAGAAAAATTGCCGTCAGCTTCAGTTGATATAGGAATACATAAATAATCTATAGGATACTTCAGATATTTTTCTTTTTGTTTTTGTACTGGGTCTGGCTGTGTGGGTGCCTAGCTGCTGGCTAGGGTCAACCCACCACAGTTTTAAAGCATGCAGCATGGTTATTTACTTTTGCTTCATTTTGGGAAAGAGGGTGAGGGGATGTGCAAGAACTAGAATTGAAGCCAGAGGATTTTTGTTGCTCTTAAATACTGATGTTGTATAGCATTAATATCCTTTTAATGTGCAATTTGTTTAGATTCTAGTGTTCCCCTCCTCTCTGTTCTTTCTTTGATGTTGCTAGCTCTGTGACTAATTGAATGATTTAGAATTACATATCGAAAATAGCTGTCAGTTGGCAGATGAAAAAGAGGTCAGTCTCCACAGTGCCTTGAAAGACTGTACTATTGTGGTAGAAATAGTGGCTTCTTTGAGAAGGGAGTGTCTCATTTTCATATTGTGGAAGTTGTTGCTTGAACCTCTTGATAACGAACTCAAAGTACAAAGAATTACATATTCAAATCAGCTAAATGCAGGTGAACCTACAGTTATACTTTGTATCTGCAATTACTTGGGTCTTGGAATTGCTCTAAAAATATTAAATGACTTACAGACAGGCATTGATTACGGTTAAGTGAGAAAGTGAACATACTATAAAACTTGAATTTAAGATGGAATTAGTATTTTCAAGAATGAAACAGATAATTGTTGTTACCTTCAAGCAAGTATTGCGGCATATGAAAATGCACAGTTAGAGCATATGCAATGCTATTTCTATGCAGCTCCCAGCAGATTGTTAACCCTATCATACCATGGTTTGACTGCTTTTAAACTTTGACTTTGAAATTACAGTGGTGGCTTTGATATGTAGGGTCAATCTTAATTTTAGCTCTATATCCCATATTCTTAGGGCCCATATTCTGAAACTCCTCTGTTGTCTGACCAAAAAGCAGTTGCTGAAAAAACATTACTTCATAGGCATGTGGATTGGGTCTGTGATAGGAGCTGTGGTGCATAACACTTGAGTGCTTCTGTGAGATGCTGTGTGATTTGCTGTATTACAAATACTGGGCACTGCTCTGTGTATATATATTTTATTTTAATGATCCAAAGAATCAGAATGTCCCCCTACTGCTGGGGAAACTGTAAGCGTGCATGTGCTTCAATGATTGTTCCTTCAGTTGGATGAGACACAGCAGTGACTTTTAGAACACATTTCAGTTAATAATTATTTTCTCCTAATATATTTAGCAACTTCCCCCCCCCCCCCCCCCCCCCCCCCGCCCTTTTTTCCTGTCACACAAATAATTTCTTCTTTGATAGAAACCTCGCAATTCAGCTGCTTCGGAATAGTCACCATCTTTCTTTTCTCATGTTGGGAAGGAAATGAGTTTTTGGGGAAAGTGGAATCACCTTCTCTCTTCAGGAAGTAGAAGAAAAAATATGCCAAAGATCAAATGGTAGGAAGTGGTGACTGTCTCTGATTCCCACTGAAGCATTCCAGTGAAAATAAGAAAAAATGAAATTTTCTGCAGCATCTGTTTCTGGAATCTTGTAAAGGAAAAAGTTTTGGGTTTTTGAAGGCTAACCTCAGTTAGTACAATTTCTAATCTTTTTGGAGACCTAATGAGTTACACATTTTCTGTTTCCTGGTAATGCCGTGGTACTGAACAATGGCAAATGTAAAGCCTATTAGAGAAAAAATTTTGTGTGATAGGGAAGGATATGGGCAGAGAGGGAAAGACTTGCGATGTAGAAAGATAAGAAGGAAATAGAACTGTTAACTGTGAAATTCCCCCCCTCCCCCAGGCTTCTGTCATAGCTCTTGTTTTTGGGGAAAAAAATAAGGATCAAAGGATCCTGAACCTTCAGTGTACTTGACTAGGTAGGAGGTTGCCCATCTTGCAGCATGCATGTGCACTCCCTGCTTTGCCCAGTGAGAGGCAGAGATTAGCAAAACTGGGATCTTGAAGGGAACTTCTGAGACGTTCCATGAATGTATGGGTGATAGGCCATGTTGTTTGTTTTGCTTTAAGAGGTTGTTCTTTTCTTTTTGGCAAGCCCGTTTTGAAAAGAATACTGGATTCATTTAATGCTACCACAAACTTTCGGCCAAAGAACTTGCTTTAGTTTGCAGTTTGTCTGACTGTAACATGTGACATGTGAAAAAGGCATGTATTGCCCAGAAGTCAAAGTAGCAGTGGGCTGCAGGGCTCCACAGGCAGAAGACTTTGGAACTTCTGCTTGAGTCAAGTAGTCTAACTTATAATTCAGTATAAAACTACAAAAAGCTTCAGGCAATAAATACATGGACTATTTGAAGGGTTTAATACTGCAAATTCTTAGTTACCCCTTCTTGAATGAGAACTTTAAACTAGAATGGATTTATTTGTAAAATGTAAGGTTCATGTTATATAGTAAGGCATTGTGAAAATTCCTACGGCCAAAAAACATGATGAATCATGCATTAAATGGAGAATTCAACTTTCGCTGTGGAGCAACACCTGGCACCTCTACAGTATTCTATTTTTTATTTTTAAAAGGAAATGTTCTTATGGAAGTTTAAAGATACTTTTAAAATTATATTTTCTGTAAGACACACATTTTCTTATTTGACTCTACGTACTAATTCTGTATATTGTTTAGAGATCAGGAGATAGTTGAATGTTTCAAAGTTTGTATTGCTTTTACTTCTACTTTTCTCTTTTGAGCACTAAAGTATACGTGCTCTCATTGCTGTGGGAAGTATAAAGAGTGTTTTAAGAGAGTAAGTTTATGAATCATCCTTAATACAACTTAAATCTCTGGATTTTACTCTTGTAAAGAATCAGTACTTTTAAAAATGTTTTGTAGTCTAGGAATTTATTGTTATTTATCTTTTGGTAACTTTGATTACGATAAGCTTTGATTATGAAGGAGGAGAACGGCTATTGATCTTTTCTTTGGTTCTGCGGCACCCCACCACACCACCCCCCCGCCCTGGCCTTGGAATCTAACAAGCCTGGCTAAAATGATTGGTAGAAGGGTCTGGTACCATTGCTCATTTTGCTCTCATTGCTTCAGTGGTATTCTATAAAATGTCTAATATGTGAGGACTAGTAGTTGCAGTCTTTGTCAGCCTGTTGTTTAGCTTTGTTCCAATGTATTCTAAATGTTATGGTTTAAAAGCTCATGCTGGATTCCACAAAACAGTAAGGAGACTTATATGCCACTTTAATGCACTTTATGATTTTATTCAGGAGCAATTCAGAAAACACTCGCCAGAGTTGCTTAAACATATGAGAAAGCTGCCAATCACACCCTCAGATACCCAGGCTATATCCTTCATGTAAATATTTCTGTTGGATCCCCTTCATTGATTGGCATCATTTGATATCTTGTGGTCAACTTTCTTTCTCTCTCTCTCTCTCTCCCCCCCTCTCCCCCTCTCTCTTTTTTAACCACTATACGATCCTAATGATGAGGTGCAAACTCTAAGATTTCTTTGCTTCTGACTCATTCTGGAGATAGGCAGATTACCTGGTTTATGAAGGACTCATGTTTTGCACAGTCGCTTTATTTGTGTTTTGTTTTCGGATCTATTGTGACTGTTTCCTCTTCCCATTTTTTGTTGGCGTCTGTAAATATTTTATGCTGGCTTGGACAGATGCTTAAAAAAGCTTTACCTGAGAGAGGATAATTCTGAAGTTTCCTGGTTAACGTCTGCATAAACTAATATGTAAATACCTTCCATCACCATTTAAATTATCAGTTGTTCTTCCTTTGTTGATAAATTAATCTACATGCATATAGTGTCCGAAGTGCCTGTGATTGAATAAAGTGTATTTTTTGGAAGCGTTTTACTGATTTTATCTGTTATTTTGATCTGACTGTTTCAACTCTGTTCAGCGTTAGATTGTCTGTAACAACTTTATTCATTAGAATCTTGCCTAATTACAATTTGGGGTTTTTTGGCTATTATGTGATGTGTAGTGTTACTGCTCGTTAAGCTTCTAGCTAACCATGGAGGTGCTTCTGTGTTGAATCTTGGTGACCTCATAGTGATTCATCTCACAGTAATGACAAACCTCATAGCAAAATTGCCTCTGTAATAGCAAAAGGGCTACTGCTAATGAATGCAAATGGATCTTAACATAGAGCATTTTCCAATCCAGACTATTGTGAGTCTGGATTGTTAATCTCAAATGCCTGCACTTTTTTATCTTTATTTCAGTTTCTGATGTGCAAATTATAACTTTGGTGGGATAGTCTTCCGCAGCTTCAGTCTATTTTCATAATGGTAATGATAGTTTCCTGTTGTGTTCCCCACAGCATTTCATGCTTCTGAATTTCCACATACTTTATTCTGCTTAGCTAGTACTTCAGAGGTCTTTGTCATCTTTGGCTGTGTAAAGTTTTGGCTTCCAGGCCTTCTAGAATGGGATCAGCAGCTTTGGGAGATCTAGAATTTTTTTTTTTCAGTTCAGATGGTCTTCTCTGTAAGCATCTAGTATTATAGAGAATGAACAGTTATCACCCCAGTTATCTTAGTTGTGATCCTAGAGTTCAGAGTAACAGGAATTGCATTTTCTCTTCTTTGTTGTGAGTTCAGAACTGTGTTCATGTTTTATTTTTGGTCTAAGTTCTTTGGCCTAAGAAAAATGCAGGTAGTCCTTGAGATGGTATGCTTTTTAAATTCCATTTTAAGTTTGTAAGATAGTTCCCTGTCCTGATTAAATGGTACTCTTGTTCAGTGACCTGGCAATTACTAGTTGGTGATGGTCTGTCAGATTTCAAGGACTGTGGAATATTTTTCACTTCCCTTCACAAATAGTTCTCGGTTGCTGTAACCAGTTACAATCGAAGTATGATTTTATATATAGCAGAAAAACAAATATGTATAGCAGAAAAACAGTATAACATCCTAGATGCATTTTCTTCAGTGTCTTAACGAACAATAGTTGTGTGGTTTCTGTTACGTGGTGGGTTTTTTCCCTTTTCTTTCCCAGAAATGAATGTGCTAGTTTTGCTTAATTTCAAGGAGAAACACCCACTCTTCACTCTGAGTAAGGGATAATCTCAAGTTTGTGTTCATATAACTTTGAAAACAGCATCTCTGCTTTGTTGCTATGACTTAAAAAAGTAGATCTGTTAGGTGGGTGGAGATGGGCCATTTTCTGAAGTAACAAGTTAGAATCAAGTTGATCTTGGTACCAGGCATTGGACACCTAATAGTTTGAAATATTACAGAATGCCTTCTGTCCTGTCTTCCTTCTTACTTTCTCTATTCTGCTTTAAACTGTCTGAGGTTCATTGTTCTGCTCAATAAAACAGCAGAGCTGGTCTCATGTTGCAAAGAATAGCAGAGACAAGTTGCAGCTTTCAGGCAAAGCTTGTCTTTGAAGGTTGCTTGATCTAGTTCAGTAGAGGAAGCTCTAGTTTCATTTGTCTGCTTCAAAACCTGTCTGCAATGGAGTCCAGAAACTGGACATAGCACATTTTAACTTGAAAACAGCCACTGTTGAAATATTATTTCTTAAGGTCATAAAAGTACAATTAAAAGCAAATAGTCATTACACCATGCCAGCTTGCACAGTTCTTAGTTCACACTTGGCTGTCTCAAAGTTGAGGTATAGTGCAGGTGACAGTCATGTTTCATGTCATCTGGAGATCCTCCATCAAGCAGAAATACTTCGTTCTGGTTCCCAGAGTTAAACAGACTGTCCTACTTCCAGGGGACTGAGAACGACAATACTGATCTCCATGCATTGGTGTCCCTGCATGTGGAAGTTTGTCTTTGTAGTGGGAATATTTCTAGATATTTGCTTTCTTTTTGCCTTCAGAGATGATAATTGAGACCAATACCAGTATTTCCTCTTTGTTTTTATGGGTGCCATGATGTCTTGGCCTTTCCCTTTAGTCTTTGTTTCTGGGTTGATCTGTTGTATCTCGCTGTTGCCCTCAGCTACATACTCTCCTTCTTACTGTGTTGGTCCAATGCTGATTACTGTGGACTACAGTAGAAAATCAGTAAATGGAAGCTTTTCCTAATTGTGCACCTATGCAGTTAACTTGTGTCCTAGAAGGTGCCGTCAGCTTACTGCTTTTTTTCATGATGTACCACTGTACTTTATACTGCTGTGTCATGTGTAGCTTCAGATCATTTGTGGAGAAACTCTCGTCCTGTTGACTTGGGCAGTACTTTCTTCCTGTCCAAGCTTAGTTCCTTTACTTGGTACTCTTCAACTGATGTGTCAACAGACTTGAAGAAAAAGGGCATGGAGAAGTAAATTTTCTGTTTCCAAAACTGCTTTCCTTGCGCTCAACTCTTAATTTAAGAGCTTTCCCAAAACTGCTGTTTCTGAATGGCATCTTTGCATACACTGAAATGTTACGGTACTATTTGTTGGAAATACTGCTAGCTAGATGCTAGAGTGTACATCCTGCTGCACTCTTGACAGATACGTTGTCTTCATGCAAGTTGCACAGGCAATTGTTGGGTCAGGTTCTGATACCAATACTAGCATGGTGATGTCTGAGGTGGGAGAAGCCTTTCACTGTTCTGTCAGTGGTAGTAGCAGTAACCTTCTTGTTGCAAACCTTTAAAGCCTCTCAAACTTGGAACAGTTGTCTTGTAATTGCGGAAAGCGTTCTTTGTGAAAGGTCCTCCAGCAGTGGTCATCTGGGTTTCTGGGAGCGACTGGTGAATAAAATGACTTGATCTTTGGGGATTTATGCTCCTGAAAGCAAGTTGAAGGAAATGTCAGTATGACGACTTTAGTTCTGGAGCAACTGCACCTCATCTCGGCTAGAATGTTGAAAAGTGCTGTGCCTGGTTTCAGCAGATGAAGACAAAAAACTGCTTTAGCAGTGTCATTGGAAAGAATGTGGCACAGACACAAGCTCTTCAGCTTGCTTTTCTTGGAGTATGACTTCAGAGATGGACTGAGTGCAGCAACTGAGGCTGTTGGAGCAAGCCATTGCCAGCTGTACCAACACTGCAAGAACAACTTTATGGAAATTGTTAATCTTTCTTGTAGCTTTGAAGATTTTTTTTTTAATTAAGGATATTTCTACTTTTTGCTTTATAGGGAGTAATTCTAAGAGAGAGAGTTTGTATGTCTCAACTGTTCTATCATACCTCTGTGTTATGCAGCACCTTTTAGGTATCTGAACTTGCGGGACAGCTTTTTTCCTCAGTATAATGCAAAAAGAATGAGGTGGGACTTATTTTACAGTGATAATATGCTTTTTTTTATTTTTGCTACGAAAATAATATTACAATAACCTTCAAGATATTTAAATACTTTTTTTTAGGATAAGGCAATTAAACATCCTAAATGGAAGTAAAAATGGGATTAAGTGGATAGTGCAAAATTACGGCTCACAGTGAAACAAGTACATCATAATTCAAACTAGGTATCACTCAGCTTTTTACTGTGTAAGCTCATGAAAGTGGGAAGGATTTTACTAATGTTATTGAATGTAGAATACAAGTTAATTTGAGTTTATGGTACAGTTTAGATTAATGGATTGAGTTTAGGACTTGATATCTTTTTAGGACTATAGCCAGAACTACATATCTTCAGCGTGGTACTGGAGATGCAGTCTTTCTCTGTGTTCCACTTTCAGTCTTCCTATTCAGTTCCAAGAATATGGCAGGATTAAATGACTGTTCTGCTTTCCAGAAGGGTGTTTAACTGAAAAGCCTTCTGCTGACAGCTCTTAAAGGATGTGAGATGGTAAAACCTTTATGGAGTACTCCATAATGGAAGATCCAAATCAGTGGATTTCTCAGTGAAAAATTTCTTCCCACTCTAAGTTCAGCACTTACTTAGCTAGTATCCAGAGTTCTATGTCCTGAATCTCTTCAGTGATATACACTGCTTCATTAAAACTGTGGACACTCTAGCCCTGGTCTCTTTAGGATGGTCCCTGACCCCTCCTGTCCCTGGCAGGAAAGACGCTGTTTTGAAACTGTATACACTGAGTACCATTCTCTGTACTTGTTAAGAAGAGTAATATGTAATATTAAGTTGCTTCAAGACAGACTACTTTCTGACTGTAACACAAAGTACTGTAATTATATAGATACTAACTCAGTCTAGAATCACAGAATCACTAAGGTTGGAAAAGACCTGTAAGATCATCAAGTCCAACCATCAACCCAACACCACCATGCCCACTAACCCATGTCCCACAATGCTGTGTCCACTCGTTCCTTGAACACCTCCAGTGAGGGTGACTCCACCACTTCCCTGGGCAGCCTGTTCCAGTGCTTGATAACCCTTTCTGTGAAGAAGTTTTTCCTAATATCCAATCTGAACCTCCCCTGGCACAACTTCAGGCCATTTCCTCTCATCCTATTGGTTGTTACCTGGGAAAAGAGACTGACACCCACCTCGTTACAACCTCCTTTTATGTAGTTGTAGAGAGTGGTAAGGTCTCCCCTCAGCTTCCTCTTCTCCAGGCTGAACAACCCCAGTTCCCTCAGCCACTCCTCATAACATTTGTGCTCCAGACCGCTCACCAGCTTCGTTGCCCTTCTCTGGACATACTCCAGCACCTCAATGTCCTTCTTGTAGTGAGGGGCCCAAAACTGAACACAGGATTCGAGGTGCGGCCTCACCAGTGCCCGAGTACGGGGCCCGATCACCTCCCTACTCCTGCTGGCCACACTATTTCTGATATAGGCCAGGATGCTGTTGGCCTTCTTGGCCACCTGGGCACGCTCCTGGCTCATATTCAGCCGGCTGTCGACCAACACCCCCAGGTCCTTTTCTGCAGGGCAGCTTTCCAGCCACTCTTCCCCAAGCCTGTAGCGTTGCATGGGGTTGTTGTGACTGAAGTGCAGGACCCGGATTTGTGTTACCTGCTGCTATTCCTTTCTTGGCACATGAGTGCATTTTCCTTACTGCTGACTTCAGCGATGTCTGTGATGTAGCACTAGCAACAGTATTTGTTCTATTTGCAGTGAAAAAGAGTGCAGCAAGCTTCAGTTCAACTCATGTGGTGCATATTGCCTCATTGATTTGTTAATGATTTCGGTACTGTCCTGCCTAGTATACGTTATTAAAATGGAACTGATCACAAAAGTAATATTTCTCTAATAATAATTTCACTGTGCTGTGTGTTTTGGGGTTTTTTTCCCCACATGTAGCATAAGGATAGCTTGTAGATTCCCTCAGATTTCCAAAAATCTTTGTCATATTTACTTCTGTTTGTACAAGAAAAAAATCCTGAAAGTTCTTCTAGACTTTCTAATCTCCCAGTAATTTGAAGTGGTTTCTCTGCATTTATTCCAAGTTTGATTAATCCCTCATAAAGATGAATGATAAGAATTGAAAATAGTATTTTAGATGAGATTTCATCAGTGCCTTGCATGAGAGCACTAATGTTACCCTTTCCCAACTAGATGCATTTTGTTTATGTGTACAGATTCCTAGGATTGTTGGAATAAATCACGAATTTTCTTTTTCATTTATTTAGTGTTTGGATTTTTTTATACTTGTTCCTCCTTTGCAGAGAGATGTCTTTCTGAAGCTTTAAGTTTTCTGTTTGTTTTGAGTTGTTGACTTACTGCAGTTCTGTGAATGGATATTAACTATACGTTTTGATAATTAATTCAGAAAGCACACTGTCTTGATAAAGTTTCTTAGAAATATCAAACCAAATGAGAATTTCTGTTGAATGGAGTAAGTTAATTTCAGCATCTCCTATCAAAGAGTCTTCCTGTTTTGATTGAGATCTTTGTATTTGAAATCTGTGGTGCTACTACTGCAAGCTTCTTGCACATCTTTCCTAAGCCTCTTTTTTTTTTTTTCTTACTAGCCTTTAGACATACGGTTTGGCTTGAAGTTGCTCTTTGAGAGGCATTCTTTTAGCAGCCGTGCCTTCTTATGCAGCTTCTGCTGCTTGATGCTGCATCCTTAATTATACTAGTAAAACTGCTTATGCAGCTGCTCATTAAAGTGTATCAGGAACTGAACTTCGTTAAGAGTAATCAAACTTAGCTACTTTTTTCCCTTACTGCTTTTAACCTGGATCATTTCAATGAGCAGCTTTGCTGAATGGCCTGCAGTCATATTTGTGCAAATGGATGGATAATATTATGATAGGAATGAAAGATGGAAAAAATGGGAACTGCTTAAGGCATTCTTTTAAGCAGCCTATAAAAGAAAAAAAACCCAAATTAACAACAAACCAAACCACCACAATTCCTTTTTTAAATAGGGCTCTTTACTTCCCTGCTTAGAAAAATGTCTGTTAGTTAAAAAAAAAAATAGTGGTATAGATTTGTATAAACGTAGAGCTTCCTCCTCCCAAACTCCCCAACAAATGAAACAACTTTGTAGGAGCTTAGATTTTTCCAGACTTGTTGGTTGTGTAGACTCAAGGTCTTTTCTACTCAATAGTAGTGGAGAGTCTTCGTAGGTTTAGTAATCCTGTGTTAAATGCATGAATAGTCATTGGAGCTCTGCTTATGTCATCCCAAGCACCATATAATCCAAGAAAATGAGATTATTCAGGGTGCTAGGGCTAAGGGATGACCTGATTGCTCTTTGTATCTATGCAATTAGAGATTAGGCTGTTTTTAGAGGTGCACAGTGATAGGATGAAAGATAGTGTATACAAGCTAGATGGGCTTCAATTATTATTCTTTTATACCTCTGGGAATACCGATGGCAGCAAGAAAATTGCTCTCCCTTGCTTTTCAAATTAGAAGAATACAGTATGCAACTGGAATGTCCTTTTAGTGCTGCTTATTTCGTTCATCTGCTAACTTGTTTTTACTGAAGCTGTAGTAATATGTCAGAATGATGTTTCAGTGTACTACATATCTGATGTGTGTGTTTTTTTTCCTTCAGCAAATTTGACAGGCCATGCGGAGAAAGTTGGCATTGAAAACTTCGAACTCCTGAAAGTTCTTGGAACAGGGGGTAAGATGCACTATTTTTCTAAGTTGAATGTTGGAAGCATTACTCTTAAGCATAGTTTTGGTAATTGGAACATTCTTTAGGAAGATATATCACTTTTGTATTGCATAGAATAATTTTCCTCACTTTTTTCTCACAAATGTTGCGCAAAATTGGAGGTCACATGTTCTAGCTTACAGCACTTTTGAAGATGCACTTTTTCAAAAAGTGGAAAATAAATGGCTTGAGATTTGTGACAATTAATACAGTTTGTGAAAAATCTGATCTAAATTAAGGCATGATCTTGATGATTTCATTAAATTTTCAGACTATGTTTTCATAAATTCTGGAAAAAACCACTAACTTTAGTGTATTATTGAATAGGATGCTCCAGTCTTTAACTATATGTTTTAGAGTTGGCATTGGCTCTGCTAGTCTTTTTCTGTCCTATTCAAATCCCAGTAATTAAGATGGAAAATGTTGACTGTTGTATTGTGGATTTCAGCACAATGTTGGAGATTTTTAGGATGTCGTAGGATGGCTGACTGTAACCAACAAAAAAGCTTTGTTTCTCCTTTGTTAAAGGGACACACACAGGCCCATACACAGACCAAAAGTAATGGCTTTTATTCTTAGTGGTTTTACGCATTTTTTTTTTTTCAATATTAACATTAGAGGCAGTGTTGAATAGATTGGGATAATCATGAAGGTAGACTTCAAACTATTTCAAGAACTGACTAAAAGATTCTTGCAAACTTTGAGATTGCAGGATACCCAAGGTGTCCTTGGATTGGCATTTATAGGAAGAGTAGTATTTTTTTTTTTGTCAAGGAGATGCTAGTTGTAGTTTTTTAATATGTAATTTCAATCATAGCCTGGGGGTATGGCTTCAGAAATCTAGACCATCAGGGCAGTCAAGAAGCTTTCTTCAGTCTTAAGCTTATCACAGCTAAGACTAGTGCACTAGGTGTGTCAGAGTTTGCTGCTTGCCAATTACTGGACAGCATTAAATGCAAATGGCCTGACCAGAATGGAGCTAGTTCTGTTTGCTTTTGGGGTAGTGTCCATCTGTGAATTGTCAGTGTTTGCAGCAACATGGAATAGCTGGAAACAGGACTGGAATGGACTTGAAGAGGTCTCTAATTGCTTGGCCCAAGACATGGTCAGTTACACCTGCATCATCCCTGACAACGATTCATTCTTAAAAGCCTACAGTAGTAGAGATTCTGCAACCTTCCTAGATGTTTTTGCAGAGGATGTTTAATTTCCTAGCTTGAGAAGCATTCTGGGGATTGCAATAAGCAAAAATCCCCTCTCTTTCTTGCAAGAGGTTTCTGAAAGAACATTATTTCCCAATAGGATATACCTGTGTTAAGGCACTTTTGTAAATATCATCCAACAAAATTTTGATGCAGCTCTGAACACCATCTTGACTTGCAGTGTATTTCTAATTGTTACGGTCAGAAGAGTTTGTGTCCTTTTCATTGACTCAACAGAGCAGAACAGAAACTGAAGTAACATATTGGCCATTTGGCTAAGATGATCCTGAAATGTTCTACTGTGAAATAAATTTTTTGAGTATTGGGCCTACAGTTACAGAACCACAGAGAACTTGTGCAAATTGACTTTGGTGCTGTTAGTTTAATAACATACAAACCCCTTTGTAAAAACTTAGTTTTGGGAAGTTCTATAACTGCCTTGTCAATAACAAGAATTATTGTGCAAGCACTCCGTCTTAAGTATGGAAAACCAACTTAAATGCCGTAGACCTTGCAGTATCTGCTGCATGTGAAAAGTCTGGGGCTATACATTCAGTTATTTAGCTGTCTTACTGACTGTATGCTTCTTTTGTACAATGTTCCTTGCTTTTTGCCCCACAATTTCCGTAGCAGAGAGATTATTTTTCAAAAACTTGTAAGACTCTGACCATCTGTTTGCATGCAAATGTTTCTACAAGATCTTAAATGTGTTGTGTCATGAGTTGTGGGGTCCTGTTTAGGCCTGCAACTTCTTGTTCTCATACTTGAATTGGGGTTGGAGGAGTGAGTATCACTAGTCTGACTTCTCAGTTCTTTGTACCAGAACTTATGTTTACGAGGGGGAATGAGAAGAAGCATGAAGAAAACTGTCTATAATCACAATAACATAAATCAGAGATATTTGGAATAGCAGGCTCTTATTGCAGACTTGTCTTAAATAATACTGTACAAGAGTAAGGCCTCATTTAGAACTTGTACTCTCTTGTACAAAACTACTTGTCTGCGTTTCAGTTGTCCTTAGGCTTGCTCTCACAAAAAATGAGGAAAAAGTACAGAAGATATTTGCATGCCTTCCGTATTGATACGTAAGAGTCTGAATTATCTTGTTCTGTAGTTTTTATTCTATTAGAATAAGAAAAGAGAATATTTTCTTTATTGTATATCTAACTAATTTCTATCTATGTATAGTTGGCAATCTGATTATGGTGAAGCCAAATGCTGTCCTGCTAAACAGTAACTGCTAGGTTGCAAGTTGCAGGGGCTTATTAGATGCCATTTACCTTTCAGCCAGAAAAAAAAAGGATAATTTCATTATTTCAGAAATTTGAAATATTTCAAGTATTTTCAAGGCGGGGGGGGGTTTGGGGGGTTGTTTTATTGGGATGGGGTTTTATATATTTTTTTTCTTCATTTTTAGTTGGGGTCTATGGGGAAGGCAGGGTGATTACTAGAACCTAGAGACCTCTCCAAACAACCATTTTATCTCTATTAGTGACAGGGCAGGGTGATAAGAGAGAACCATGGATTTTTTGTTTTCAGGGTGTTGGGGTTTTTTGACAATTCTGAGATCTTTTCTGTTCTTTTATACTAGTAAATTCTATGAAGTTGAAGATGGGGCTGGGTGTTGAGGTCATCTTAGACAAAGTGATTCACAGAGACAAAAGGGATCCTGTTGCTTTTTTGTGAGGAATTTAAAGAAAAATGAGGAAGAAGGCATCTGATGGCTTCTGTTTACATGTGTACTTTTAGGCAAGAGCTATGTTTACTCTAGCAGTGAAAGCCTTATCCTGGTGTGAGCTTTTAGGTATTACTGGTATTACTGTAATATAGCTAAAGCTAAATAAAAGCTGTGATGCTGTTTTAAAATTCTCCACTGTGGAGTTATGCAGCATGCAAAGTGTTTTCAAACCATTAGATACTTAAATGATCTACAGTAATGTGAGGCAGAATATATTGAAAACGTCAGTCACATTAAGTGATGACTGTAGATGCTATTTTAACTAATTACAATATTTTAAATATAGTCTGCTATGAAGCAACTGGAATAACTAAAGATACTCAAAATATGTTAAGTTAAATGATACCTTGCTTAAGTATATGTAATTGTGGTAGTTTCGTATAGGCTTGGTGGTGGGTTTTTTCAGGTAACAGCAGTGAAGGTTTATTTAAATTTTCATTTTTAAGTTTTATTTTTAAAGAGATAAAAAAATAAGATTATTAGGAATAGTGTCCTTGTATACTGATGTTTCTCTTGTGGAAGTGATTTTTTTTTTTGTGATAACATTTTCTTCATGCTATGGCTTAGCATAATTTCATATTTATTATTTTCTTTAATTTGCATTTCTTTCTTTTTTGCATTTCTTTGTCTCTTTGTTCCTGTACACATGCATGTACCTGTACATGTTCCTGTAACAAGCATGCTTGTTATATTTTGCTTTTTGGTGTTAAAATAATATCATAATATACGCATTCTTCTTTTGACCTGAGTCTCCCAGGAAAAGACCAGGGAGCAAAAATCTGAGTTAGTAGCCTTTTAACCTGAGTTGGATCCTTTTACATTGCATTAAGGAGCTATTAATAGAATAAAGTTCCCCATTGAAGAAATCAGTAACACTTTACATCGGTAAAACAAAATACATGACAGTATGCCACTGTTAATAAAGCTATTAATAATGTACTTGTTGCTCTGGGAGCATATTATTGCTTACTTGACTTCTATGACTTGTCCATGTTCTACTTGATACATATTTTCTGAAATTCCAGTCTCTTTTTGTTTAAGTCCTTTTCTCCTGCTGTTACTGTATAGTCTTGCTAATTTGGAATTTTCAGATTTCCTGTCCACTGAAGTAATGTTTCCAGCTGACCCTCCTATGTAGTTCAAGCTTTTTTTCCTGTGACATAGAAAACTAGTGTTTGTTCTATAGAACAAGGTTACTTTATGGCAAAGTAGTCTCATTCTTCCCAAAGCCATGAAAGGAACAACAAAAGAAGGTGGCTGTGTTTGGTTTATGCATACCCACTTGGCTTATTTGCTTCTTTCTTTATGAATGTGTTCTTAAAATAAATAACCCATTAAGGTAGAGTGCATTCTTTTCTACACATAGATTATTCCTTTTTTCCTACTCAACTGTTGCTGCTTCTGATTTTAATAAATGCTACTTTCATACAGTCTTTCAACTGTGCTTAAGAAGAGACAATGCAAGTCATTCCTGAGCATGTGCCCCAATATAATTCGGTCTACTGCTTGAACCACAGTCCATTAATGAAGACAAAAAATAACTAGAAACAAGAATATTAACTGCCATATAAAAAAGAAAATATTTTATACATGATCTTTTGGAATTAAGTGCTTATATGGGAAGGATATTCTCCTTATATGTGGAAGATGCTTAGAATCTGAAAGTTATATTCATATGAAGGGAAGAAAATCGGTAGAATGAATGTCAGATTTAAATATCAGCTCAAAAATCTTGTTATACAAGAAGTTATAATGAAGTTCTATCTAAGAGGTCAGAAAGTATTCTGATAAAGTTGAGACTGAAATTCAGTTAGATCTTTCAAAGCATATTGAAGGAAATATAAAATATTCTTCTCTCATAAAAGGAGGGGAAAGAAAGAAGCGGAGTTACTGTGCTCAGGAGAGTGAGCCAAAATTAGGGAGTGTCTAAAAATAATTCCAAACTCCAATTAATATTTTA
This sequence comes from Gavia stellata, assembly GCF_030936135.1. NCBI lineage: Eukaryota > Metazoa > Chordata > Aves > Gaviiformes > Gaviidae > Gavia > Gavia stellata. The sequence goes on from NC_082600.1 coordinate 19,564,455, forward strand.
CTTCAGTTTCTGCTGAGGACAACTAAGATGAATACTGAATGGAAGGTAGGATGGCTAATCGGAGTCAGAGTTTGGAAATAGGAAATTATTTTTCTGATTTCTGAAGAGCAGACTGAAAAGAGGGGACAGTGTTCAATCTAAGACCCTGGAACCTGGGCAAATTCATCCCATTCATCCATCAGAGAATTCTGAAAGAATCTGGACATTAAATTGGAGATCAGTAGCAAAGATTCTTGCTGCAACTAATGTCAGGTGGTTCAGTATAACTGGAGAGAATAGCAAATGCAATCCTGTATTTAAGAAGGAAAGAAGGAAGTAAGATGATGGTCCAGGCAGCTATTGGTTAATCGTTCTGACTTCATCTGACTTCAGCAGTGCCTTCAAAGCAATTTTGAGGAAAATAATTTCTCAATTTTTGTAATAATAAAAAATGAATGGCATGCTTATCCAGTGGTAGATTGTCTTACATATGATAGCCTTCATCTAACAACTTACTTTCTTTAAAAAAGAAGAAAAAGTTAGGCATGTATTGCCTGCCATACCTATCTACTATAATAACATTTACTTTTTTAAAAAAGCTAAAGGTAAAAAAGCAAAAAAGGCACAAAAGCAAAATGCTGATAGAAGGTATGTTTTAAGATGCAACTTACTGTCCCCTGTCACTTTCTGCCTTTCTTGTTTATCATGTCACTCACTTGTTTAATGGGATAGGGAACTTGTTCTTGGGGAAATAATATTGTTGAAAAAAGTTCATTAAAGATTCTTGCCTGTCTGATATTTGAGGCCTTCTCTGTTATCTTTCCTTATCTTTGACAGTTTGGTGGTGGACAATAGAAATTGGAAATGCTTGTTCAGAATGCTATTATTTGATCTTTGTTAAGGTTTTTGCTTGGCACTTTTTTTTTGTTATTAGCTGCTGGAGCTATATGCCCTTCTGACTTTGCCACATCCCAAATTTTAATTCATATGAACAGATACCTCCACAGTGAGAGTTCTGCCTCCAAATTCTTTAGGAAGATTAAATCTAAAGACTATCTTAAGAATAAAAAGTGCAGAGGAAAGAGGTCATTAGACATATATCATGCAAGAATGCAGTCAAATTTATTCAAATCATTAATTATTTTTTACCTCTGAGCCTTTCCTTGTTGTTGTCTTGATTATTCTTACACTGACAGTAAAAAAGTAATTTAAGAAAGAGGTATAGCTTATGTTAACACTTGAAAACATTGCTTTAAAACTGTCTGTATACAAATGTCAAGTTTTGATGGATTTAGAAGTCCACATAAACCATCCTGTGTGCTATAAACAATAAGAATTGCTTGCCTTTTTCTCCATAAGTATTAGCTGGTATGATGCAATGGCTTAATGTGCTTGCATTTATACAGAAAGAATAAAGAAGCAAAGAATAATTTATATTTTTAATCCATTGTTTTTCAGCAAGTGTGTACTTTAGAATATTCTAATGACTTGCTGAATTCTTACTTATGTGTATTACTATGAATGTGTATTCATGAAAAAGGCAGTAGTGAAAGGAAGGTTTTAACCCCCAATTATATTTTTCTGCCTCACAAATTAAGTGGAAATTTGGTATAAATTGCTGGTATGAAATCTCTTATTTATCTTACAGGCCTGATATCCATATCAATCTGCAACTAGTAATTACTTTTTTCTTTAACTTTAAATTTTTATTTTTTTTCTTAATAAACTGCAAGGTCAGTCTAACACAGTTTGTGTTTGTGTATGTGTGTGTATATATGTAGTATGTATTATAGTCTTTTAGTTCTTCCATAATTTAAAATATTTTTAATGAATCTTGGGGGTGAATATTTGCTGACTCTGTATGTTTCTTTATGGGGGATATATTGCTGGCTAAATACTTCTGCCTTGGAACTAGTTGAGATGTGCATCAGATTTTGAGAATGAACATGAAAATGTGGCTCTTTGAGAAATTAAACCTTTTCTGAAATAAGATTATCAGGTAAGGGTATTCTTGCAATTAGCTTATATGCGTTCTCCTTGCTGCCACTCAAATGAATTGCTTTTGCAGTGTTGTCGTTTAAGTAGATTTTTTGTGATGATATCAGAGATTCTGGTGTTGAATATATCATGAGTCATTTGATTAAAATAGTGCTACTTAAGATTTATTCTCATCAAATCTGCTGAGAATCCTCATCATTCTGTCAGTCCTTTTCAGATTTCTGAAGAAACAATTTGTACCATGGTAAAGCTTTATGTTGCAAATTCTTTTATGATAACATTAGTATAGTTTCTAGAGATTTCCTTACAGCTATTACACTTGCCAGATAATCTTCTCCTATGCTGTATGTAAAGCTGTAGTAGATGCTGTTAATGTACTGCTAGCATTCTGCCACTTAAGATGCATTATTGTATGTTTTTATAAAGTGTGATTAAAGATACAGGTAGCCAAGTGTTAATATCTAGGGGCTTTTTGTTTATTTCAATTTAGCTTAACTTAATGTTCTCCAACATTTCTGATAAAACTAGTGTTTCCTGGGAGCCTAAGGAAACTTCTATTTAATGCTCTAAACTGGGCTTTTTAGAGAGGCACAAGGAAGTTCAATGTCAAGCTCCAGCTGAAAATTGGTGAAAACTAGGGCTGTTCCCTTAAGCAGTTGAGAAATACAAGCTAAGGCCATTCTCTGCACTGTTTTTGTTGCGTGTTAGTAGAATGCAGAAGTGTTATCTACATTTTTTTGAGAAGTAACTCCTTAAAAAGGTGTAAATACTACTTTTGGAAGCAGTTGGTTTTTTTTTTTAAACCAGTGCTCTCAGTAGTAGGGGGTCTGTTTTTCAGATGCTAAAAATAATTTAACATCCGATATTTGAAAAATAGGTGAATGACATTAAAATTGTGCATATGCATAACAGTATTACTGTGGTCACAATATTAGTCTGTACAACCTTGATTCAGATCACTTGTGTCTGTACATCATGACAGGATTTATAGCCCATGCCTATTTTACTGTACAGTTCCAAGGAGCCCTTTTTATTTAAAAAAAAATAAAAATGTCCATGTTTGTGGTGACTGTTGTTTGACTGTTGGCTTTTTTTTTTCCCTCCCCACTTTTTCAAGCTTATGGAAAAGTGTTCCTAGTAAGGAAAGTAAGTGGCCACGATGCTGGAAAGCTGTATGCCATGAAAGTACTGAAGAAAGCAACAATAGTTCAAAAAGCCAAAACAACTGAGCACACAAGGACAGAACGACAAGTGTTGGAGCACATTAGGCAATCACCATTTTTGGTCACGTTACATTATGCCTTCCAGACAGATACAAAGCTTCATCTCATTTTAGGTGAGCAGTTTTCAGGATTCAAGTCTTACGTTAATGAAAAAAAAATAATCTGCCCTTTTATCTCCTTAATGTTTTGTAGGTTTTTTTTCATGTGGTCTTAAGTACTGTGTATTTGGAGATTGCATTAGAGACCATAGGAAGTAAAATACTGTTCAACAGTGTCTGTATTTGTGGTTTTCCTGTTTGAACTTCAGTGTGCTACTGTGACTTCAGGGCGGGGGGTGGGGAGTATTATCATTGACTTCCATGCAGCAAAAAATGTATATGACTAAGTACCCAAACCAGAGAAATATTTTCTTGAACTTACCTAAAGATGAAATTTTGATTTGCACTTTTTTAACCATTATTATATACTGCATTAGCTTTCTACATATTTTCAGACAAACTGCTACCATGAATGAAAAAGTTCTTAATCTGTATGAATATGGGCATTGAAGTGATTAAATATATTTTCTCTGCATGCTGCCTTTGCGTATGTGGCACAGAGGTTATTGGTAAGGTGAGATTACCAAACATGACTTTGTTACTGGGATTAGTTGGTCGGAAAGAAGAAAAAAGTAAGGAAAGCAGCAGAAGGCCTTCTAGTGCAAACATGCTGTACATTTCACTCTAAGAACACGTTGTATATTGACCTCAGTGTGATCAGTGGTTTTGAAATATTGTCATCTGTGACTGAGGACAGGGCTACCTGTCACTATGTTGACCGCTGTTTTAGCACTGAAATGCTGCAAACTGAAAGATTGTATCAGGCAGGTCTTTTTTCTGAACAAATGTGCTCGTAATGTTGGCAATGCCAGTTAAAGATGATTGTACTTTCATTTATTTCTGTTCAAATTCCTTACCACACTGGAATGTTCAAGTTGTTGGTATGGAATCCTGCTGTAAAATGCTGGTGAAAATACTTGTGTTGTGGATCAGTTTCTTGTTTTATGCATTATGAGACCTCATTTTGGTAAGTTCTACCAGTAACTTTCGTAAATCTCCATTTACAGGAGAGGCTTGATAAAGAACTATTGTATAGCAAGCCTTTAATAATGAACATTTTTAGTTCCACTTCTGTCCTTGCCATTTTGCTTTCCATTTTGATGTGAAGAACCACCTCTATTTCTGTAGTATTTGCAAGGTTGGCAGAAGACTGATCAGGAACTTCTTAGGATTTTCAACTTGGATATAAATTCCATATATGCATGTCTATTCCCTACCTCTATCCTTTTTCAGGACAGTAACATTTGGGGGAAAGACGCTGAGCTAAGGATTTATATTCCTTTTGCTTTATTCCCCAATTTCATTGCCTTTGAAGAGTCCTGTCTTCCTCGTTATCAGGAAAAATCCTTCATCTTCCTGAGAAACGCTTGCTTCAGGAACTGGAAAAGAGTATCAAAATCAACTCTAAACTTTACTGCTTCAGGAAGCATTTGCTGCCAAAACTTTTGTTATGAAACCATTTGATCTTTGAGTGTTGAGATACTTGCGTGTTTCAATTTTTGGGTGTGAAGGGGAATCCAAAAATCACACATTTCTGTGCTGAAAGTAGAGCTTGTTCATAAGTCTCGGTACCACTCTAATTTTGAAATATTTCTAGCTTTCAGATCAGCCACAAATTTTGTGTTTGGCATATAAGATGTATTTGTAAGCAAATTACAAGCAATTTTTAAAGACTGCTTACTTAGAATATTTTAAAAGAACTGGAAAATGAATGATTAAGTTAATGCTTGGGTGCAGGATATATTTTTGTCGTGAATTAATTAAAGTAGTAAATGGTCCTTTAATTGAAGTAAAAGGTTTGCAATTCTTCTTATCTTCTAACTTCCATTTATTGAACCTTTATTAACAGGCTGATTTAGACATTAAATTAATAAAATTTTATTAATGTTATCTAAATTACACCACTGGCTGTCAATTCTTAGGAAGGTGTTCTATGCGTATACCTTAGTTTCATATACAGCATTGAGATAATACAGGTATCTGAAGAGCTCAAGCTTAAATGGAGTATTTACTAGATTACTTTTGAAAATGAGAGTTGGAAATTGTAATAAATATTCTTACAAATTCCTCTGAGTAGGACATTAAAGAAATATGTAAAATATTGTCACAGGCTGGAAAATGCTAGAGAGACAAAAAGTTAGAAATACATTGATAGCTTTGTGATTCCTTGATGTTAACCTTTAATAATTAAGGTGGGGGTTTTTTGTATTTAAGTTATTGATTAATAATTTAGAAAAAAATTTGAAAGATTAAATGAGACAAAATGCAAACATGTATTATAAATATTGTAGTACCATTCTTTAAATCCAGATATTTTTCGCTAGAATGCAGTTTAGATCCCATTAGAAATATTAAAAAAAACCCCAGCAAACCAAAACAAAAAACCCCCTCACACCTCAGATGGATGTAGTTACCTAAAAATAAATATGTAGTAATGGAGAAATTTAGGTGACAGGGATAATTAGAAGAAAAAAAAAAAAATTATAAGAAGGGAAAATTAAAAGCTTGACATTATATTCTCATAAGAGTCAAAAAGGAGGGAGCCTGGTAGTTCTGAAGAACCATTACATAGCAGATAGTGCAGACTGGGCACTTGTCCACTGTAACACAATGTTAAGGTGATGTTCAAAGCAAGAAATTCAAAATTGATGTATAATTAAAGGCTTTTTGTTTTGTTTTTTGCTTTCCCACAAAGTCTACATGAATCCATTCTCAGAATATCAGTTGGGGCCAGAAAGGTTCTTTTTACTCCCTTTTTAGCAGAAAATGGGAACAATTAGAGGGGATTAAAAAATTTCTTTTAATCACTTTGTGTAACAGTAAAAATCTCTTCTACCTAACATGGCCTAAATCTATTTCATAATTCAACTGGGCTTCACACCTTCCCTAACAATCAAAAAAAAAAAAACCTTGTTCATTGCAAGTTTTTTATGTCTTGTTACGTAAATCTTTGTAAATGACTACTTTGATTTTGTTTGGGAATTTATGTGTTTCTGAGGCTTCTGAATTTTTGGGGAAACCAGTCTCTGCCTTTGTTTTTGTACCTAGCTGAACTTGGTGTATGAGCAACGTATCATTTCAGTTTCAAGAGGTTTTAGAAATGTCTGTAATTTGTATATATGCTTTCTCCTTCAAAGTATTAACTTAATTATAATAGGATTGAACCTCTTTCATGGGTTTGTATTATACCAATGAATCCACAGAAACTATATTTAAGAAAATACTGAGTAAGGTGTTGTGGGGCATGTTCTCTGCTCTGTATACGTAGACCTCAAATACAGTATGGGGGCTGTGGGGTTGCAAATTACACTGCTAGCATAAACAGTTCTACCTCTAAAATGTGTTTGTATTGCAGTGGAGCTCTGTTGTAATAATTACTTTTTTCCCCCCATCCCTGACTGTGGGAAAACTCTTGTGTCATAGCCTGCAAAGAATGAAAGTGTGGTTTCCATGAGGGAATGTATGTGGAAATAATCTGCTCCAGTAAGTTTTGCCATCAAAGTTTCCCTTGCGAAGGGTAAAACTTCTAATTGCCCATGGTTGATTATTTCACCTAATACCTGTTCCCTGAATTGCCTTTCTTTATGTCAGTCTGCCTTGTTGCTCTTAAGTATTTCTTAAGAGTGTGCAAGTATTCTGTTTGTAGATATCATTTGTACTCCTTTTTCTCATCTTTATAATGAGGCTTATTTTATGGTTTTGCTGCTTGCTTAAAAGTTGGTCATGTTCTGCCGTCAGTCCTCTAAGAAGGAAATTGAGTATTGTACAACATGATGAAATATTGGTGAATAACAATAAAGTAAAAGCATCTGATCCCAGAACATCTTATTAAATAACTTACAAAGTACCTATTAATATTCCAATAAGAAAATTAAGTTGTCAGAAAGTGAAATTATAAGGTTCTTTGTTCTACTTTTTAGACTATATAAATGGAGGAGAATTGTTTACTCACCTTTCACACAGAGAGAGATTCTCAGAAAATGAGGTACAAATTTACATTGGTGAAATCGTTTTGGCACTTGAACATCTCCACAAGGTAAAGTAACTTTATCCTAGTGCTGGTTTTGTGGAACTACAACTTTATTCTTTTCACATCACATAAAGTTAGTAAGGAGAACTATTTTTTTAGATTGTTTTGAATTCAAAGTAACTATATCTATCAATGGGACTTTAGTTGTATAATTGGAAATACTTCCCAATGAAGTGTCTATTCCTGTGCACCAGATTAAGGCTACAAGTTTTTGTCTGCAGCATGAAGAGTGTTGTTATTGACAAATGATAGTTAGTTTTTAGTAATCCTTATGAAATGGTGTATGTCAGTAAAACTAATTTGTAGTCAATATGAACAGTGTTTGGGTTGCATTGTTGTTCAGTTGTCCTTGTTTTGATACAATTAAACAGCAGAGCTCTGAAATTTTGGCACAACTGTAAACATGAAAAGTGTTATACTTTTCAGAGGTGGTGAGTAGATTTGTAAACTATTACAAAGCATGCATGTATGGTCTAGAACATACTACAGAAGCATCCGTTTTCATTCTTAATGAAAGCTGAACTGAGTTTTACACTCAATAGCAAGTATTCAGTCAGTTTTAGATTCAAAGGATATAGTACGTCCTTTAAGTTTTAAGACATTAATGCACAGTGTTAAGTTCTGAGAACTTTTAAGTCGCTCTAAGTTATTTCTTAAAAGGCATTTTAAAATTGTCCTTTTTGAGGTGCAATGTTCAGCTGTCAGACTACCTTAATAATGGTAGTTTTGTTAGCTTTGTATTTGAATGCATTCGACAATGTCTCCTTGATGTGATTACACTGGTTTGGAAATACTTTTTCTTATATTCTGTTTGCAGTTGGGGATTATATATCGGGATATAAAACTTGAGAATATTCTCCTTGATTCTGATGGCCATGTGGTGCTGACAGACTTTGGTCTGAGTAAGGAATTCCTTACTGATGAGGTGAGTATTTGAATCTCCGGTAAGTGTGGACAGAATCCAGCAAGATCACAAAGTCAGATTCTGTCTCATTGAAATCATAAACACATTTGAGAGGGGAGAAAAACTGCCTTCTGGACTCTTACTTCATAGAACAAGATCTAGTAGTCTGTTTTCCTGGGGTTTTGAGCTTTTAGTTCATAGGTCTTTGGCCTGCCAGTGTTGTCAGACATTTTTGTCTGTTCCAGTGTTCCCTGAAATGCCTTCATGCTCCCTCCTGTGAAAAAGGAGAGCTCCACATAAGTCTGAAAAGCCACTTACATTATCATTTTCAGATGCCTTTTTAAAAACGCTTGACTGTGCTAATACTTTGCAGTGACTAGGCAAATGGTATGCTATGACTCTTCTTTATGCTAATAATAATTAATGTATTATTATCTTGTCTCTTTCTCATGTCTTTGTGTCACTTTTGATAAGTTTAATTGCAAGCTTTTAGGATAAAAGCTCATCTTGTATTAAATATGCGCATAATACCTAACATAGTGATCTCTGACTGTTGAGGTTAGTTATTAATTATTTGTAAGGTACAGTTTTACCTCCAAATATCCTTTTTAGATTTCAGAGAGTCAAAATTGTGCAGGATTTTACTTCTGAGAGAATTTTTTAAAACGGTTATTTTTTGGCTTTCGCTTTAGGTATCAGAGGTATTGAAATCTGGGACTGCAGATCTAAAGTCTTTGTTAGAAGCAGCAGAGGGTTTTTCTAAAAATAGATAACTGGTCGTTTCCTCTAGAATATTTGCATTTCAGATGGAGTCTGGTAGGATTTGGGAGGTACCATTTTAAGATATATGAAATGTTACTTTCTCAAGCAGGGAAGTAGTACAGATAATGTCAATATAATCCTTTTTAAATTATAGCGTGAAACTAAGAGGAGGTTCAACTGGCATGACAAGGGATTAGCAGCAGATTGTCAGAGCAGTGCAAGGGAGGAAGTACAGAGAGATGCAGTTTTCAGCAGGAAAGAATGATAGTGAAAGGTGTGGCTAGGGAGAGCAGCACCTGCTTAGAGTTGTGAGAGAAGCTGTGCTGGGCTTGAGACAAAGTGAAGTACATGGAATGGTATTACTGCACCGATGGGAGATAAAAGGAGCAGTCCTCCAGCCTTTGAGCCAAAGTTGAATGAAGCTGAAATCTTCCCTGGGATAAAGAAGGTCCTGATTCATTATTACATTCTTAAGTCTCAAAACAGATGGTTTTAGGAAATATACTTATTTCTCATCTGTGCTCACCTTTGGGATGTCATTTACAAGCAGTAAAAGGAAAGGGGAGGACTTCGATAAGCATCAGAGATGCCTGTCTGCTTTTCCCACACTCAGAATCGGATTCCTCATTCTCCAGTCATTAAATAAAGCAGTCTTGCTGCTTGGTCATTTAATGTTGGTTCCTCCGACTCTAATGCATTCTGTTTTCAGTATATACCTCAGAAATCTCTTCACTTAACTGTATTTTTTTTCTTATATTCTTCTTCACATTTTATATTTGTCTTCCCTCAACATTTCTAGTGTTTCTTCCAAGGAAAAAAGTAATTGCAATTGTATTGTCTGCTTTCAGAACTAAGAAATTGTCTGCACTTGACTACAGTTTCCATGTGAGCTATTGTAATTTAGCTGCTGAACCTAAACATGATTAGAATGACCCATTTACACATAGAAATTGACATTTCATACTGTATTCTCTGTAAACAATTCAGCTACTACTAGAACACTTACAATTCACATTGCAAAAGATACTTAACTTACACTTCTGAACCAATGTACTTACAAGAGGTAAAATTTGCCTCTATAATTGCATAGCTTTATATCTGTTTTCATGCTCATTGGGTAGCACTTTTAAATAAAATTATACAACTGCATAAGTCAGGTAAGAGTGTAGCATTTGCAATTTAATCAGAGCAGTATGCTTTCCTTTCTCCCCCTTTCTTCACACGTCTTCCCTGGCCCATCCTGCTTCTTGCAAGAGCTTTGCCATTGAAAAAGTATACTTATGCAAGTGGAATTTATTCTAGTAACCCCCTCTTGGGACTGTATTTCCTGAAACAGGATGTATTCAGGTTATTTAGAACGTATAAAAATTATCAGCAATTACACACATGTGCTATGTTTAGAATTGTTATCAGAGAGAATTCTTTACTATGTATTTATGAATTTTGGATGGTCTTGTAGTTAGGGATAACTGCTAGGAAACATCATAGTTCAATGTTTTCATTATCCCTGCTTTAATCTGATTGGTTGTTAATATTTCCAGGTACCTGAGCAAGTATAGAATCTGACAGAAGTTGGTTTTATTATAAAGAGTGTACCATTTCTTGACTATAATAACTATAGCAGATGAATTGACTGTTCAACAATGAAGAGATGGGAACCTGCTTTTCCTAAGCACTGTTTGAGTGAGAGGAAGCAAGTGCATGTGACTTCTAGGAAAACAGAAACCTATTGATTTCCGCTGTGCAGCTACTGAAGCATGAGTGTGAAGAGTGCATTGTCAAGTATCCTCTTTGTCTTACAATTATTATGTGAAAGTGCTTTATACATGCATTTACACATGTGAAAGTGTTACACATGCAAGAATTACAAATCCAAGCTGAAAGCAGTGGGGTTTTAAGAGCTCTATAAAGCATTTTATACTACCATTTTGCTAAAAACTGAGATTTGTCTTGTACAAGTGAAATGGCAGTCTGATTTTGCCTTTGTTTTATCTTTAAAATGAAGTCTGTATGCTTGTATTTGCATGCAAAAAGAAGAAATAACCTGACTAGAATAAAGCAGCTGAATAAAAATTAATTTTCAGATAGGATAGGTTAGTATCACAAGGTATTTAGGTATGAAGTGACTTCTGACATTCAAATTTTATTTAATATCTCATGAAGACCTACAGTTTGACTAGCCTAACCATAGAATGGGATTAGGTAAGAGATTAAGAGATTGAAATGAATAGTACCTTTAGTATTAAGTTTTATGGCATTTGCATTCTTAGCCCCATGATTGACTTTAAGGCTAGTCTTTCTGATCTTTAACTCTCAACTGAATTGCAAAGAAAATCTGGGTTAAAAAAAGGTACTTTCTAGCCTTATGCTTTCATGCATCTCAGTTGAGTTCCTGTCTAACTGGGTCATAGAATATGTTTGCACGTGACATTAACATAAAATATTACCGGGGATGCGGGGAATTGATGGGACTGACAGACTTTGTATTGAAACTTCTACAACACTGTTTTGTTCATTGCGTAAGTGCAGTCACTTCAGTGTTGCTTTTTTTTTTCCTAAGAGTCTTGTGTTTCATATACCTTTTAAAAAGGCCAAAGCCCCTAAGTTGGTTTTTTTTTCCATCTTATTTCTTGTGTAATATCTTTATCTTCTGGATTTGTGGCTTAGGCATATTTCTATCTTTTTATCTCACTAATAGCTCTACTTGTGTGCTGGAACTGTTTTGATTTGGTTAATGTCAGTTTAACCTAGTCATCAGGTCGTCACATTTTCTTTAGTTCTGTAACTACACTAAAAATCATACTTCAGTATATATGGAGATCTTTGTCTTAGGAAAAATAATCTGAACACATTCATCAAATTATTGTAGTAGTAATCTATTCTATTGGACCATGCATAACAATTAAAATTTTTCTTGTTAATTAAATCCCATAAAGTATATTTTCTTCCAGAGTACAGTGAAATGCTCAATTCTTCTGTACTGGTACACATCTTTCGCATTAGCTTAAGTTTATTTTGAATTTTTTGTTTGCTTCATGAAGTTTAAAAAAAATTATGTAGTAAATACTGAACATTGTCAGTCTTCAAACAATATATCTGAGAGCATACAAATGCCTTAGTAATAAATAATATAAGAGTAGATATTCTGTATGAGGGATGATTGAATTGTAATCTAAGTCAGTTGGATGGTTACCTGTGTACTTCTGTCTGATGTGTAGAATGAATAGTTCAAATACATTATTATTTTCACATCTGAAAATCTCTTCATCAGAGTTGCAAATTTAGTTATAACTGTCAGATGCTTTTCACTGTTGAATTGTTGTTTGTTTATTAGCTGGTTGAGTGAACATTTTGTTCTGGAAAGAAAATTAGTATGTAATTTTGAAAGATTTTAAAGGAAACTTCATTAAAGGAAAAATGATAAAAAGGTCGTTAGTCCACTATGGATTTTGGTAGATGAAGTAGGAAGAGATCTGTGTGCATTCTTAGAGCAGTTTAAAGGTAGTCCCGAACAGAGGGAAGTGACTACAACTTGACTCTTGTTTAGTGCTGTATGAACTGTCATCTCACTTGAGTGACCTGGTAGATTAGCTGTGCATTTAACTTTAAAAGACCCATTATAACTGTCCACTTCAAGTGATAATGTCTGATCATTGAAATTTGATAGTGCATTCTCTTGCAAAGATGAGTTAGAATAATCCATACTGCGGATGACTGTTAACTATATCTGCTTGCATTTTAGTTAAACAATTGTTCAGTGATGTAGACATAGCAGTTATAAGGAGTAGATTTACATTTCTGCAAGGAGGAAAAAGTAAGAAAGAGTAAACTGAATAGCGAAGTTGGTCTACAGAAGTTAACATTGGTTATAGATCTGTCTGGACAATTAGTCGTTATTTCCCTTATTTTGGAAAAGGAAATGAAACAATGGCCAAAACTTTTTGCTTTAATTGATGCACTTCTGTTGGTGTTTTAAGTGTCCTGAAATTGAATATTGAGAACGTACCAAACACTCTAAAGGCACATAACTGAACTGGACTCATTTAATTGCAAAACTGGGTCATTAGTGATCAGATGAGTGTTCGTGCCTTAGCCCAAGAGGTAGCCCCTTTTTCAGTCCTTATCACAAAGATGATTGTGCTTTCCCAGCATAGAGCAGTAATGTAGAAGACTGGAGCATAAGATACATTCTGTCCAGATTTTGATGCCAAAATCTCGAAGTGTCATTAAGAATTTCTGCAAGACAGATCATGATTTCTTACAGTGACTGCTCTAAAGATACTGTTTTCTTATGGTAAAATACCACTTAAAAATCACATTTTGGGGATAAATACTGATCTGTGTGTTAAATGGCCTGGTATCTTCTATGGGATCTTAGAATAATATGTTGCTGGTCAACTCGGGAAAACTCTGTTTCTGTTTTTCCAAGGGGAAAAAAAAGTAACTTTCTGAGGGCAAACGCTGCTGTCCTTATTAATCTTTTTTTCTCATAGATTTTTTTCAACCTCTTGAATTACTGCATATACCTAACTTCAATGAAACCTGGGCAACCAAGTGTGAAAAACTTACATGACCAGAGTTTCATGGCCATATGAAAATGAGTTTAGAAATAGATGGATTGCATTTGAGAAAAATTTTTTGTCTGCTCCTGCTCCTCTACATTTTACAACTGGTGTTCTCTGATACTATTAATGTTTATTTGGCATCTCCTGTGCACTTAAAAAAAATAAATACTGAAGGCTTGCAATGGCAGCTAGTAGAATTCTTCCCAGAATCAGTACTCTTTTTATACTTCATAATTTTGTGTTTATTTGAAGAAAGAGGATTTTTTCAGGTTTTGCTTTGTATAGCATTCTTCTGTCTTTTGGTACTGTTACCTCTCTCTTCTCAAAACACAATGCCTTAGAAAACAAGTCTTCCAAAAACTGGAATTTTGAGAAGAACCTAGTACAAAATGTTCATCTGGGATGACAGTGGTACATACTTGCATTCCTCCCACACAATAATGTGCTGTTTCTGAATTTTTTTGCCTGCAGAACTGAGACACTTGTTTTCTTTTCTCTTACTGGATTTGTAAAGCAAATAACTATCAGGAACTGGTTTAAAGAATTCCTTGCAAAATTGCAATTGCATTGCACCACGAAAGCATATCTGTTGTATAAATCTGTGAAAAGGGTTACTTGAACCTCCACTCAACACTAGATGAGGGCTTAGCCATGCATTGAGTTATGTTTTGGGGCCACAGCTGTAGAGGTCGCATGTTTCTTGGCTGTCATGAAGTACCAGGTTTAGCTGTTCTTATTCTCCCTTTTAAGTGTCTGTTCTGATGGCAGCTGCTGGCAGGCAAATCTCATTCTTGCTTGAAAAATTCAGTAGCCTGATCCCATGTCTGTTTTGGAAGCAGAAGTCATTAGTGTGTCTAGCTCTGGCGTGAGGTATAGTGACCAACATGGTATTTAGCCTTAACTGGCTTCTTCAAGTAGGAACAGCCACCAGGATAGGATTTGTAATTAATTTCAAATGACCTTATAAATTTATTTTTTGTATTAATTCTTCTTGAGATGACATTTCAAACTAGTGGACCCTTGATCTGCCATATTGCAACCATTCTTGGTCTAGTCTAAACCTTTACTTTTGTACTACTTTTGTACTTCGTTACGATTTTGTCGAATGCAGCAGAGCAGTCTAACTAGTGCACCACTAAACATTTTTTCTGTCTTTGTTCTTCCTTCTCTGTCTCCTACAGAGATCATAGTTTTGGTCCTGAATAGAAGTTACAGCTACAGAAGCAACAGTCTACAGCTGAGAGATCTTCTGGGTGAAGCTGTATTCTTTCTGATATGGACAGCTTAATTACCCAGTGTTATATCTGGGTATTATAACCAAAAAGGCTCCCAAAAGAATTAAAATTTTTTAAAAAGTGAGAAAAAAGAAGAAACCAGTCAGTCTGGCATGCACTTTGTTGGAACAGGATTTTTGTTTTTCATTTAAAATCTACATCACGTCTTTGAACTATGAGAGGGCTTTTCTGTCAGTTTTCATATGCCTTCCTAAATTGAGAATATAATTATTGTTATTCTGGACAATTAAAATGATGGCAAAGAATAATGTTACAGATCTGATTTCTATGGAAACAAGTTTTTTTTCTTGGTGCATTTTTATTTTTGAGGTAATGTTGCGAATGAGTGGTTTAGGCCACTTAAAGAATCACCGTCAAGGATATTGGCAAAAGTGATTTTAATAGAAGTTTGTAAAAATGCAACTTAACAGAATTTGATGGCAAGGTTCACTCTATTACTTACTAAAATATACAAAGCAAAATCAAATTAGAATCAAATCAGAATGATTTATACAGAGAGACTGGAGAAACAAAAGGATAAAGAGGACCCTCCCATTGAGTCATGAGGTTCAGAATGGACCCCCTTGCTTTCTAAACTTCTCAAAGAAGAGTCTAGGTGTGGCTAGGTCTAATCCTAGTCTCAGACTTGATCATTGTTTTATATCTAAAGGATTATATGTATTTAGCAGGTTCATTCACAGTTTAAGGTAAATCACAAGATTTTAGCAACACTTAATCATGGATTAGTTTAACATTTGCAAAGTGAGTTAATAGAATTTACCACAATCACAACAGTGGCTTGATTACAGTTTTGAAATGGTAATACTGTATTTGCTATTGAATATTCAAATTGATTCACACACGCACACACACCAACACAAATAAATAAATATATATATTAAAAAAAGGTATACCTGTTAAAAATTCCCCTCGAGTTCTGTGAAATTTTCACTTCAAATGTCTCAGCATTTCTCAGTGGGCTAGGGTTGAGCCTCAAGGAGGAGAGGGTTTTAGTCCAGGTCCCGTCGCCAGCTTTCAGCGGTGTTCCTCTGAATTACACAAACTGGAGAGTTTGTGAAACTCTGAGAGGCATCCCACTCAGAGGGAGATGCTGGTCGCAGCCCGCTGCAGTCCAGGAGAGATCTAAGGGTCTTACTTTGGACTGCTGTTTATAGGTTTGCAAGATGATTGGCTTTAGTCATCACCAAGTTACTGGAAAGCTACTGGAATTCCAGTAACACTGGTACCGTTCCACTCAGGCTGTGGTCCAGGTAAGGGGTGTTCCAAGGCTGTCAGGGGATGACTGATTATTCCTGCTTTCGTTACCCGCCTCAAGTTGGGTAACAGGAGTGCTTGGTATGGTCAGTGTTGCTCCCCACCTTAGCCATGCAAGAGTTCCTGGGACGGTCAAGGGATGCTTAACTGCCCAACTCATGGCGCAAAGGCCAAGGCCTAGCCAGAATTCCTGAGTTCATACAGTGGCCCAGGAAAAAGTGAGGGAGAGGAAATGCACCAGCACAGATAAATATCAATAACATAACTTTCAGATAGGATGACCTCTGTGGTTCACTGAAGGTACAAGGCCTGTTTCCGCATGGAATTTAGGCTTTTCATTCTTTACTTGTTATTTTCCTGAAATTTGAAATCCTTTCAGCAGGTCAGCTTGTTAGTAGCACCTCTGCTATGTGGCCTCTACAACATTGCAAGTAAATTTCCATTTATGACAATATTTTTATTTTTATTCTGTGGTCCTGGTTTTCTCATTAAACTTGCCAAGGGAACTCTAATGGCTCTCTTAATCAGTAGCTTATAGACGGTTTGCTGATAGTTGGTGTATGAGATACTCTGTGATACTGCTCAACTGCTTAAGTTCTTAAGTCTTACAATGTGTTTCTAGAGGAACTGTGGTTCTTGACTAGTTTGTCAGGGAGCAGTAGGATGGGGAGACTGCTCCCTGAATGCATGTGAGTTAGGAGCTAAGGGTGACAGCAAGGCAGGCATGGATCAGGATGCTTACTGACCAGTGCACAATCCTACAGTTGCCAAGCAAGAAGATCAGAGCAAGTCTAGTGGCAGTAAGACAGGCTCAGACAACAGTCCAGTGGTTATCAGACAAGCTTGTCATGAGGAGGGAGGCTTGAGGTCAAGCTAAGGATTTGAAGTTGCTGGCTCAGATCAGTGAGGTACGCAGCCAAGTACAGGCATATCTGCAGCACAGCTGACACAAGAATGGGAGCCTGAACTTCAGCTCCCAGCAGAAGGTGGAGGAGGCCCCTGACAAGGTTCCACACAGCTTACTCAGCTGCATTGTGTCAGCATTGGTCTTGAGCACAGATGCCTTAACCCCTAGGACTGGGGAAGGAGGTTGCAGAGCCTGTTGGTAAGCTCAGGGCCCTGACATGGTTATCCAAGCATTGTTTATGCTTGTAGCCAAAACCGAAGTTACAGCTTTCAGAACTCTAATTACATCCACTCACAGCTGTACAAAACAGCAACAATAGTGATACTGTCCCTTGTATTCTAGAAATTCTGCTACTTTTTTTTTTTATTTCTGATTGATGTTATTTGCTATGCTACTGATAGAGCCCAGAGAGGGTCTAATTAATGCAACCTGGAAGTTAACTTTGACTTCGAAGTTCCTTCTGCTAGATTCCTGTAGCTGATGCAAAAGAAAGAGCAGACTTCACCACACAAAATTAAGACCATGTGAGAAGCAGCATATGAGAAGTCACAGAAATTGTTCTGTGGGTTTCCTGTTCAGAATTTGTATGAAGCACTACTTAAAAAATAGAATTTTTCTGAGGTACAATTAGTACCTCATTCCACAAAAGGAAACAGTCATTTGAGGAACTTTACAAGCCGTTCTGGATTTATCCAATATAACCTTGCAGTCTGTGACAGTATCCGGCACAATTTACAGCAATCTTTCTGCAGATGCCAGAAATACCTGGCAAGGACAAATCGTCTTGAAGAATCTGCTGTATTAAGTTCCCTTCCTTAGTTTTGTAAAGACTTGTGAAGCATTCTGTATACCTAAAGAGTTTTGTATGTCAGGGAAATGTTTCCTGGCACAGTTGAAACATGCTATGCTCCCTTCTCATTGAATCATAGAATTGTGGAATATTCTGAGTTGGAAGGGGCCCACCAAGATCATTGAGTCCAACTGCTGACTCTACCCAGGGCCACCTAAAAATTAAACCATATATCTAAGACTGTTTTCCAAACACTTTCTTGAACACTGACAGGCTTGGGGCCATGACAGATTCCCTGAGGAGCTTGTTCCAATGCTTGACTACCCTCTCGATGAAGAGGTTTTTTCCTAATATCCAATATGAACTTCCTCTCATGCAGCTTTAAGCTATTCCCTTGCTTCCTATCACCAGACACCAGAGATAAGAGATTAGCACCTCCCTCTCCCCTCCCCATCATGAGAACATTGTAGACAGCAGCAATGTTATCCTTGCATCTCCTCTGCTTTTAGCTGAACAAACCTGGTATCCTCATCCAGTCCTCAAAAGTCATGCCCTTGAGTCCTTTCACCATCTTTGTTGCCCTCCTTTGGACACATTCTAATATTTTTATATCTTATATAATGGAACCTAAAACTGCACGCAATACTCAAGGTGAAGCTGCACCAGTGACTTGTATAGTGGGACAATAATTTTTTTTTTTTTTTGGACTTGTTAGCTATAACGTGCTTAATGTACCTGTCGTGTTAAAGGGCAAGACAGTTTGGCAGAAAATAAACCCCCTTGCATTCCAGCTTGTCCTCAGATATCAGAGGGGCTGGGGGTGGCTAGGCTTAGATTCTGAGTGATGCCCAATTCTCTGTGTTACAAGTCAGTTTGCGTTCAATGTATTGAATTCTCACGATTATGGGTACACTCGTAACACCATACACTTTCAGTCTAGTCGCGTTCCATGAACTAGCACGGCCACACTTAAGGGATTTCTTGGCATTCAATGAGAACTCTCGCGGCTAGATTAGTGAATAGTGCAGTTTATTGAAGCAACAGATAGGCAAGTTCTTTTGGATTGCCAGTGATGAAATTACTGCCTGCAAAGCATGTGCAAATACCAAGAATATGAGTAATATAGCCTAGCTACAAACGCATTAAGTTATAAAGCAACTCTGTAGAGATTTCTAAGTTCCCTGGGGAAGCACTCGGTATAACCAAGTGTTCGAATCTTACCCAAAGGCGTCCCTGTGGGGGGGAAGAGAGGCAGAGCCCGTCGACTGATCCCAGGTGTCAGAGGTGGTCTGCGATGGTATCTTCCCTGGCATCCCTCCTCTCTTAAGCCATTTTTATATTATTTGTCCTTCCAGGTGGAGCTTGAGTGACTCTAGTCATACATACCTCTATTGTAACTGGTGTAAAAGCTTCTCGTTCTGCTTTTAAAGGTATAGACTATGAAAAATCCAGAGCGCAAGCTCAGTGAGGGGTGGTCGCACCTTGGAGGTGGGTAGCTTTGGGATGGAGGTGTGGTTTTTGGTATTATAATGAAATTATAATGAGCAAAGTTCACCCAAAGGATAGTATTTTGTCGAAAGATGATAGACTGTTGGCTCAGGGTGGTAAATATGCAGCTTGTCAGTTCCATAGTACCTTCCAGTTCCCGTCTTATCACAGAGCCTGGCCGCGGTGTCTTCACTCTGCTCCACCCTCTGTGCAGTTTCTCTTAGAGTCAGCACACCAAGCTCCCCTGATGTTGCCAACATCTAAGGTTGCCTAGGGAACTTCTGTGGGATGGATTCCTTGCATATCTGCCACACTCCACCCTGAAGATTTCTTCAATGCTGTACCTTTAATATAAATTTAATTTTTAAGTTACCTCCAGCAGCTATTCCGCAGTACCCGGGATACAGTTGGTTCCTTTTTTCCATCTGGGCACCCTGATGACTCATACTGAGCTTACCATCAAACAAAACCCCCAAATCCCTTTCTCTAGGGCGGTACTCCAGCCTCTCGTCCCCCAATCTCTACATTGATCTCTCATTGCAGGAGAGATCAACTCCCTCTGGTTTCCTTCATTAGAGATTGCTTGATGTACCTAGGAAACAATGACTTCAAGGATGAAGGTTTTCTCTGTGTGTTTCTCCTCCTTGTAGTTTGTGGAAGCCAGCAAGCAATCATCTTGGCTGAACTTGTTGAGAGCCTAAAGCACAGCATTTCTGCAGATCTTACTTGCTCTAGAACATAAGGTGGACATGCGCTAACTTGTACAAGAATTAAAATATTGTAGTGTCAAAGAAATTTTAACATCCATTCATTTCTATTCCCTGTGATCCCTTCCTCACTTGTGAGTCTTAACCCTGTGCAAACGCATCTTTTTTTGGCATCTTTATCTCCCAAGAAATTACCACATGCCATGTACCTGGCAATGTAAGAAGACTTACCCTTCATGAGAGAAGAAAACTTGGGTTATAAATACTTGTGAATAACAATCAAGACTGTAGATTTTCATGTGCTAGAACATTAATTCACTAAATAGAATTCAGAGCAAAGTCTTTGTATTGATCATAGCTTTACCAGTTCCAGAATCACAGAATGATAGGGGCTGGATGGGACCTCTGGAGATAATCTAGTCCAGCCCTCCCGCCAGAGCAGGTTCACCTAGAGCAGGTTGCACAGGAATGCATCCAGGCAAGTTTTGAATACCTCTAGAAAAGCAGAATCCACAACCTCTCTGGGCAGCTTGTTCCAGTGCTCTGCCACCCTCACAGTAAAGAAGTTCCTCCTCATGTTTAGATGGAACTTCCTATGACCAAGTTTGTGCCCGTTACCTCTCGTCCTGTCAGTGGGCACCACTGAAAAAAGACTGGCCCCATCCTCCTGGCACCCACCCCTTAAGTGTTTATAAGCATTGGTAAGTTCCCCCCTCAGTCTTCTCTTCTCCAGACTAAAAAGACACAAGCCCCTCACCTTTTCCTCGTAAGAAAGGCGTTCCAGTCCCCTAATCATCTTCGTAGCCCTTTGCTGTACCCTCTCCAGCAGCTCCCTGTCCTTCTTGAAACCGGGGAGCCCAGAACTGGCCACAGTACTCCAGATGCGGCCTCACCAGGGCAGAGTAGAGGGGGAGGATAACCTCCCTCGACCTGCTTGCCACACTCTTCTTGATGCCCCCCAGGATGCCATTGGCCTTCTTGGCCCCAAGAGTGCATTGGTGGCTCATGGTCATCCTGTTGTCCCCCGGGACTCCCATGTCCCTTTCCACAGAGCTGCTTTCCAGCATGTCAGCCCCTAACCCGTACTGATGCATGGGGTTATTCCTGCCCAGGTGCAGTACCCTACACTTGCCTTTGTTGAATTTCATAAGGTTCCTCTCTGCCCAACTCTCCAGCCTGTGCAGGTCATGCTGAATGGCAGCGCAGCCTTCCGATGTGTCCACCATTTCTCCCGGTTTTGTGTCATCAGCAAACTTGCTGAGGGTACACTCCATCCCTTCATCCAGGTCATTGATGAATATATTGAACAGGACTGGATCCTGTGGAACACGACTTGCTGCAGACCTCCAACTAGACTCTGTGCCACTAATCGCAACCCTCTGAGCTTTATCTGTCAGCCAGTTTTCAATCCACCCCACTGTCCGTTCATCTAACCCACGCTTCCTAAGCTTGCCTATGAGGATGGTGTGGGAGACAGTGTTGAAAGCCTTGCTGAAGTCAAGGTAGACAACATCCTCTGCCCTCCCCTCATCTGTCCATCCAGTCATGCCATCGTAGAAGGCTATCAGATTGGTCAGACATGACTTCCCCTTGGTGAATCCATGTTGACTACTTCTGATAATCTTCTTTTCCTCCAGATGCTTTGAGATGATTCCCAGAACGAGCTGCTCCATCATCTTTCCAGGTTGGTTTGAAAAATTTCAATGTAAAGGTTGGTTTGAAAATTTAAATCATCTGGAGACTTTCTTTCTTTTTGTCGTATATGTTACATGCAGACAGCTTCCAATTTATTGTAGGTGAGAGGCATTTTCACATGGACTTTACTTACAGCTCTGAGTATTTTGTAGAAGTTTGAAACATAGTTCATGTGATTTACATGGTGTACACATTCACGTGAAGTATAACCTGTTAGGTGATTGCTTCAAGAGAAGACCCAAGATATGCGGAGTTTTAGCTAAACTATAATTTTCAGCAGTTTGATTTTTAATCTGTATACCTGGTCTGAAACTTGGTATGGAGAATTTTATTACCCATGCAACAAGGAGGAATTGTCCTTGACTTCAAGTAGAAAGACCATATCTGTATTAGATTAAAAACCTTGTTTAAAGTTGCTATGTAATTTCAGAGTACCTCCAACAACAGTTAAGCATTCCTCTTGTCTTGCTAGGTTGTAACATTTTGAAACCTTCCTAACGATGAGGTCAGATTAAGTGAATGAAGCAATTTAATTTGCCAGCTGACAAGTATAGGCAAGCATAGGAATCTCATAAGAATGTTGCGCTTACACTAGAAATTATGTACTCGAGGGTTTAACCAAGCCTTTTGACCGTATCCTACCATCACTTCTATTAGCAAGGAATTCCTATTAGAAAACGCATACACTATTAAAGAACATTTAGAGAAGAGTAGCTTTGCTTTTATTTTTAATTTTTTTTAAGTTGCAAAATTCATTTAAGGAGTCAAATTTCATGGTTCAAAGGAATATGATAGTGGTATGGTTTCAGAATGTGTTGTAGCTGATGTTTGGGGTAGTTGTCCAGCTCAGTTACGAACAAAGTATTTGTGCATTAAGTAGTTGGAAAACAGAACCAGTCTGTTCTGTTTCAAAGGTGACCTTTCACGTAGTTGGAGAAATGGGTCCTAACTGTGAATGCTGAAAAGAATGGCTTCAGTGAATACTTGGCTAATCCTCTGACTAAAATATGTTTGCACGAAGACGGTTGTAAATAAAATAAGCCATAGGACTGTAGGACCCAAGTGTCTGTTGGAGCAGTGGCACGTGTTGTTTGAATGCAATTTATCAAGTTGAAGAAATACTTCAAAGGCTATATATTTAAACATTAAATAATACATCTTCAAATGGCAGAATGCCTGTCTTAAGACAGTTGAGTGCTTTCCATATGTGCATTCACGCTTTGGAGATAAAACCACAAATGCTTAAGCTCTAAAGCATTTTTCCAAAGCAGTATTTGTATGGCAAATAGATGCTTCTCTTAGGTTTGGTGCACTCGTGTAGAACAATGTACTTGGAATATGCATCAGTATTCTGAGCCAGATACTCTAGATAGAGCATTTGATTATTTTTTGCAGGTGTGGGCGTTTTTTTTGGTTTTGCTTTGTTTTACCTATGTTAATATTCTGTTAGCTAGCTTTATCTCAACTCACCCTTTCCAGCATTCACACCTCTGTAGTCTTCTTTCATTTTTTTGTTTTCGTGCTTTGCTTTGATGTGTGTTTGTTTTGTTCCCGAGGCCTCTGAAACTATATCTTGTGCGTTCTTAAGACTTCATTTGATCTTCTTCTGTGTTGTTGTTTTTTCTCCCATTTTTCCAGTGGTCAAGTGGCATGTTCCAGTTTGCTCAGTCTGTCTCTTGTACAAACAGCCAATGTGGCAACAGATGGGTGCATTTTGTGCTTAATGTTTGTATAGATCATATGTTTCTCTTGATGTAACTTCTAGTTACCTGCAGAAGTCTGAACAGAAATCTTATTTTCTTTAGTACTCAGCAGGAACATACTGATGACACCATTGATTCAGGAAGCAGTCAACACATCAGCCCTTGCCTGCTTGAGTCTTGAATCTTTTAATATGGGTCATCTTCTTTTTCTGTGGGGCTGCTTGGAGCTCCAAAAGCTGTTCTCTGTACTTACCTTCAAGCTGACTTGGATGCCCTGTCTGCCATGCTATGAGTAAGCATGACAGTCACAAGATGCACTTTCCAATTATGCAGATCTTGGTTTCGAGAGGGTATGTTTAACTTGATTTTTTTGAGTCCCTGAACTAATGATATTTTCATGCTTATTGAAGGAGTTATAATACCATGTAACAGTCCCTCGGAATCTTGTCCTCTGCTCTAAGACGACTTTTTTTTTTTACAAATACCAGTTTGTCCCTGACATTCAGACAATTGTCTACCTGTGTCCTCCTAGCTGAAGATGTCTTCAGCCAAGTATTAAAACACAGTTTGTTTCTCAGATGCAGATCTTTGGGTGCATGTGATAAAATAATGCAGGCCTTTACTCCCTAGGTGTTGGGAAACACCCATCCTGAATCTGTTGTCTCTATCTCTTTGACCCGTTCCCATGCCCTTTTGGATGTGTTAGGACATTGAATCAGACATTTTCAGTGCATCTGGGCTGTGTGAGTTCTTTGTGGCACTGGAAACTAACACCATCCTTCCAGCACAGTAACTTCTTAAATCAGACATAATGGAGTAGCCCTTTGTCCAAATAGTTGGCTGCCAAAAGAGAGTTTGGCCCAGTAGATATGTGCCTTTTAGGAGGACGTTATGCATGTGTGATTCCTTGGCTCTCCTGAAGTCTCATCTTATTCCTGTGGTTCACTTTGGAAATACAGTTCTTGTCCCACATACCCTGTTATGAGCTGTTGAACAGTTACGAGTGTTAGTAACTGTCTGAGCATATGCATATGTTGCTAAACTGAATTTGCATTGCTGTAGACTAGGATGTGTACTCTCAAGGACACATCCTTGTATTATAGTGGTGACTGTTTCTCTGCCAGTCAGGCTTTTCCTGTAGATGTGGTGGGTTTGATTAGTCTCTGCAGAGAAATGCAGTTTCTTCCTCTTGCTTTTTTTGCCACTGTTAACATGTTTTTTTTTACTTGATGAGGGAGCTCATTAGAGAACTCTGAGGGCGTAAGTCCTCTCTGTCTTTGAGAAGAAGAGTTTACACATATGTTTTCTACAACTTCAAGTAGTTTCAAATGCCTGCCTAGCGTTCCTTGGTTATAAAGCAGGGCCAAGTGATGATACCACATCATCAAGAGCATGATTGTGCAAGGCCTCCATCCTTCTGTCGGCACTTTTGATTGAATTCTGGAGCTTGGTTTTTTGATCTCTGGAAATGGTGTTACTGTGGTCAACCTGCCAAGGTCAGTGTACATAGTCTTAGCAAAAAAGACACTGCTCTGAGGTTTTTTTCTGTGGTGAAGTGACTGTCTTCCAGGACGAATGCTAATCCACATTGCACCTCTCCATCTTGGACAGTCACAGAATTCTAATTATCCTAAAGCTGCTCGGTGGCTAGGTGCTGTCAGCATTTCCTGGTCGGAAGAGAAATTATGCCCTTTCTTTTTTGATGAAGGAAAAGGAAAATGGGATGCTAAAATAGATAATCTGGAGAAAAGTCTGCAGAGATCATATAGATGTGGTATTGAAAGTGCCCTAGCAAGTTAAAGCAGTTACATTTCACTAGGATGTTCAGATCAGTCAGAATGCTTGCAAGCAACTCAGAAAGAGGGCAGTGCACTATCTTTTTTGTATTGTTATAAGTGGAGTAGGAAAAGTTAGAGGTCTACCCCATGTGTAGTACTAGGGTATTTATTAGAAACAGTCTAGAAATACACATAGGCACATCCACAGTGTCAGTGTGTAGCTCATCTCAAAGAATAAGTGTTAAGGGAATATAACTTGTTTTTCTAATTTAGCAGAGGGATGGTTTAACAAAGTGAACTGCCTGGCTGTCCAGGTGAACCTATATATGTTCACTGATCAAGAACTCTTTAACAAAATTCTCTTTCTGTCAGTGGCTTCATGAAAAGTTGTTGCACTCTTAAGCAGCTAATTGGTTTGAAGTAGCCACTTTGTATACCTTTACTAAAACCTATGCTATTGCATAAACATTGAGGAATGTTGCTGAACTCGGTAAAGAAAGAAACAGAAATCAAAACCAACTGTTGTATGTTAGAAGACTGAAGACTATATCTAGATTATCTGTAAACATAGAAGCACTGCTGATTGGGAACAAACGTAATGACACTCTTTCAAAGACAAGGTCAATATTGTCATATTGAGTTATTAGAGATGGGTTAGCCACACTTCTGTTTCCTTCCGTTAGTGTCTGATTGCTTGCTGTTCTGCAACTTAGAAGAGGGAACCATAATGTTTAAGGCATGCATGCTGAGTGAGGGAAGAAAATGAGCATTCTGCATTACGCAAAAAATTCTTAAGCTCAAGTATTTGCGAGATGTGCGTGTTCAGTGAGATTTCGTCTGTTCAGTTGTTGTTTAGTAACTTTTCTTGTCTTACATCCCGTAACATGGAATTATTAATAATGTGGATTCTGGAATTTGGATTCATGTTATAAAACTGAATGAAATGTAAATTGGGGGGGCAAAATACAAAATCAGTTTTGGTTGTGGTTTTTGAAATTTTTTGGGGGGCTGCATACTTGATTTGTGAGTGAAATGTGTTTTCACAAATGAATGGTGAAATACAATTTACAGTGACTTTTGTCACAATCACAGAATGGTTGAGGTTGAAAGGGACCTCTGGAGGTCATCTGGTCCAACCTCCCTGCTCAAACACTGTCACCTAGAGCCAGTTGCCCACGACCATGTCCAGAAGCCTTTTGAATTTCTTCAAGGAGAGAGACTCCACCACCTCCCTGGGCAGTCTGTGCCAGTGCTCAGTCACCGCCACAGTAAAAAGGTGTTTCCTAATATTCAGAGGGAACCTCCTGTGTTTCAATTTGTGCCCATTGCCTCTGGTCCTGTCACTGGGTTCCACTGAAAAGAGCCTGGCTCCCGGTTCTTTGCACCCTCCCTTCAGGCATTTATATACATTGATGAGATCCCCCCGAGCCTTCCCTTCTCCAGGTGGAACAGTCCCAGCTCTCTTAGCCTGAGCTTTTCCTCATCTGTTCCAATCCCTTAATCTTAGTGGCCCTTTGCTGGATTCTCTGAGTATGTTCATGTCTCTCTTGTACTGGGGAGGCCAGAATGGGACAAAAAAGGAAACTGTTATTGGAGGCAACATTCTCTGAAAATGGTTTTAAACCCACATGCAATGCATAATAGTAAAGACTATATAAGAGGCATATATAAGAGGCATATTTTACAATGACAAATTTACATAAGTGCTCCTAGTGAAACAATACTATAAAAACTGTGTTCTGAAGTAACAGCTAGATGTAGTAGGTGGGGCTTGCAATTTAATAAAACACAACATAAACGTAGGTGTCTAACAAAGAAGTATCCAGATCATGTGACTTCAACTGACTGAAGTCAAGACTTTGAACAGCATCTTATGAAAGCAAATCTGTGTCAATTTGTAGTCAAGTCAGAATGCTTTGCTTTCAGACAGTTGGCTTCATTAACGTTCTGGGGGGTGCTGCAGTCCTCTGAGCTTTTTTGTGTGGTTAAATAAGAAACTATAAATAGTTGGTATCAGAGTGTTTTTTCTTAATGGTCACCCTGTAACAGTCATAAGCTCCTTCCAGCAGGGCTTCTGGAATATGATGCTAGTATATGTAATGGCAAATCAGTGTTGATTATGAAGAAAATGCTCAGTGGGTCCATTTTTTTTTTCTACCTAATGCTGTGTTCCAATGTACTACTTAATTTCTTGCTAAGAACTCTGCTTGTGATAATCATCTGCTTTCTTCTTCTTGGCTCTGTTCAGCCTTGAATTTCAGCAGTAGACCACTTCTAAACGGAAAAGGAAGCAAGAGCTAAAGGATAGAAGTATTTATCTATGTGGGTTAGAAGTTGGGGTTTTTATAAACCTCATTACAAACATATCCCAGAATGTTTTCAATTTATAAATGCCTGTTTGTGACTTACAGTATGAGTTTTTCATATTGAAATTTAATTATAAGAAATGATTTTAAATGATACTATACCAAGTTTTTAAACCTCCAAAATTATTTTGGGCGTTTTAAACACTGAATTTTGCAAGGGACAAAAAATACCTCAGGCATGAATTTAAGAAAGACATAAAATTAATTTTCAAATATTGTTTCAGAAATTCCATCTTTCATAATAAAAGCTAAAATGATTGCAAAAGGTAAAAAAGGTAAAAAGTAAATATAATTGAAAACAGAACCACCAGTTATGTATAGTAAGGATTGTAATTGTTCCACAAAAAAGCTACTACTAATAATTCTGCATGTTTTGAAATGTTTTTAGTGGGCCTTCTCACCAGCAAAAGGTACCTGAGATCGTAAGGGTTCTGCTGTACCACTGTATACGTTCATATAGAACTCCCCAGTCTGTTTCTTGTCATTGTAGTATCTTGTATCCTATCTTTCTTACACAATGTGGAGACAAAAAAGACATAATTTTGCGGATGATTTGCTGAATTTGCAGCTAAATAAATGATAACCGTTTTCATCCATTTATTTTCATATATTAGCATTATAAATTGTTTTCATAAATCTCAGCTTGGCTGCATTATCTTTACTCTTTGGAGAGGTAGCAAGCAAAGAACAGTTTCGTTTTATATTTTTCACTCCCCTTCCTTTTCCTTCTTCCACTTCTTCCCCCCTCCCTCCCTCCCTTCCTCCCTCCCAGCTGAAGGAAAAATGAACAGAGGGTTGTATGAATAGCTTTAGATTGGCTGATACCAGGAGGAAGGGCTAGGAATTTCTGAGGGTTTTTTTGTTTTTGCTTTTTATCACACTATTTTTCTTTTAGATAACAGGTACTGAAAAAGATAATCACAGAGAAACAATAGTTGTGTCAAAAGAAAGTGAAATAATGAAAAGTTTATTATTTTATGGTTTTGTCTCAGAAGTTAATATTTCAAGTTAATATTTAATCAAAATGAGGCCTATAACTATTTTGAACTCAGAATTTTACCCCCAAAAACCAGTCACAGTATATGTATTTTAATAAATACAGTTTAATAATATGCTGTTGGACTGTTTAATTTCTATGCCTCAGGGTAGCACTGAGCACTATTTCTACTTTTAGAAGCATCCTCTCATTAGTGTAGTACATTCTCTTATAGAGCACCTGTTTTAAACTCCAAATCTGAATCTACAAATGTAAAACCTGACTTTTGAAATATTTGCTTTTTTGAACACTCTTCTTTAAAGGACCTGTCAGGATCTCTCCCCAAAATGCTAGAAGCTTGAAGGATAAGGGAGGAACAATGTTGCATGGCCCAAACACATGTGCTTTCGTCATTAGCAAGGTACAGCATGACCTCATGTTGACCTCAAAGGTAAATCGCTAACAGGGAACAATTATACATGCCTGTGAAAGCAGCTTAGTTTTGAACATAATCAAGACAATAACTTCAGTGTGTAGAATAAAACTAAATTTACAACTCTGTCTGTCTGCCTTTCTCTTTCTCTCTCTTGTCTCTCTCCAAGTCTCTTCTTGAGAGAATGTTGTGTTTTTTATATATGTGTGTGTTGCGAAAGAAAATTACTTTTCTAGAGGTCATAATAAATTCCAAAAGATGGAGAACCCAAAGGATCTTGTATCCAATTTAGTCAAATTGTACATCTTGCAATGAAATGCTCTTTTTAATGGAAAGGTTTCATTTGCTGTCTAGAGTATTGATATTGCAGCCTTCAGAATGTGTGTCTGTATTACCTTGGGGAATCTTGTGTAGTTCTGAAATGTATAGACCATTTAGACTTATGGGAAGGTTTTTTAAATATCAATACCTTAATTTTTGTGTGCTTATCTTAGACTGCCGCACAAACCTATGACATTTCATTTTTTCATAGAAGACACTAAATATTTTGTAGCATTATGTGATACATCTCTACATATGATGGAATATGATTTAGCTAGCAGTTCTGAGCTATTTGGAGAAGAATTGCTGCCAGCATCTTGGAACTGTTAGCCATATCTGTCCCATATGATTTGTATAATACAATTGTTTGACATGAGTTTTATTTCTTTTTTTGCTAGAATGAGAGAGCATATTCCTTCTGTGGAACAATAGAATACATGGCTCCAGATATCGTAAGAGGAGGAGATACAGGACATGATAAGGTATGTTCTATCTAAGTTTATTACTGAAAATAAATTCATTCTTTAGGCAACATTGTTGTTCAGCTTGAGGGTTTTTTGTAAAATGTGATAGTATCTTATTTAAACATGCGTTATTTCAGGTTGTCCTAAAATAGATTATTGCGTATATTTAAAAACATCAATATGATGCATTTTCAGTTTTTAATCTTAAGTAAAAGTCATATTTATAAAGGTGTTGAGGCTCATTTGTGTTCTATTCAAAATATGTTCTGAACATGCAGTGGGACAAAAAAACTTAACTGACACTTCCTTTTAAATAAAAAACTGTTTAGTTCAGAGTGGAAAAATGACTGGTTTGTGGCTGATTCTGATGTACAATTTAAAAAATATATCAGGGAAATCTATTTATTTATCTTGAAGTATGGAATGGGTTATTAATGTTATAAATGTTCTCAGATTGTAAAAATTAATTTTGTTTAGCTTGAGGCTCAAGTTTTGTTATGGATTAAAGTGTCAGTAATTGATGGGAAAGATCAAGACAACCAAAATTCACAGATGATGATTGAAACAAAAAAAAAACGTACTCCCCAAAAGAATTCTACGGTATTCCTAGATAAATTATTCTGATTGCTCACTATACTGAGAAGTTTTGGAGAGTATTTGATCTCTGGGCTTTTTTGCTGTAGGTTGAGTTGACATGTCTTTCTGTTGGTGGTCCTGGAATATAATTGATCACAGTTCCTCTTATAACAGCCTTTTTAAGCACTGGAAAGTGTTATGTCATCTTCCATCTCCTTTTTCTAGACTAACTGGTCTTAGTCTGATTTTTGATTGAGAAGGTTCGTTCTTCCCCTTTTCTATGCATTCTGTTTCTCTTTTGGTCTGAGTTTGCCTGTACATTTCTTCAGGTAGGGAGCACTGTAGTGGGCACAGTGTTTCGGCTAAGAGTTGGCAGTATGAAGTACAGCAGAATGTTTACCTCCCTGATTCTTCTATTAAACGTGAAATAGAATGTGCTTTGTCTTTTCACTTAGTCATTGTCTCACACCTACTTTGTATTCCATTATAACCTCTGCATCTTTTTCTACCATACTGCTTGCCTAGTTGTTACTAAAAATGGAATTTTACAAACTTGTGAATTGAAGCTCTTCCCTGCACTCTATTTCTTGTTTTAGTCCTGCCAGTTTCAGAGCATCTCCCCAATGCGTCAGTCACTTTGAATTCTGATTCTGTCTTCTCAAGTGCTTTCAAATTCAATATTGTTGCTGATTTAAAGAGGAATCTCTGTTCCAGTATCTTTCACTGGTTCTGATACTTTCATTAGATGTAGTGCAGAGCCATACAGTATTCTGTAAGAAATAACTTCACAGTTTGATACCACATGCTAGCTGATAAACAAGGGTGATATTGCAGTTACCTATCTGATGGTAACTGTTTACACCACACAGTCTTTGCCTCACCGTTGGCAATGTTATGTGATGCAGTGTTAGAAGGTTTTTAGTGTATTTCATACTTACTGCATATCTAGCAAGTCAAAGATCTTATTTAAAAAAAGAGGAAATGAGATTGCTTTAGTATGCTATGCTCTCATTAGCAATGTTTTTGATCTGTAATCTCTTCTAGATAGCTGAATTGTTTGTCTAAAAGACTTGCTCTAGTATTTCAGTATTTATTTTTTTAAAGTTTCATTTCTGATTCTGCGGATCCTCCTTTTATTTTGGAAAAACACATGCCAAGAAAAAAAATCTTCTTTGGGATTTTCTCTGATCATTGTGTGTTTGCAAAGATAATTACTAACAGTACAGAGAGTTCTTCAGCTAGTTCTTCTAGACACTCTTCGCTGAATATATGAAGCATCAGATTTTGTGAATCTTGAAGCAAAAAAACTAGAATATGATGCTAAATTGTCTTCCTGTATTGTATTAATGTTGTCAATATAAGTAAAGCAGAACTTCAGTTTCATTGATTTGCAAATTTCATGGAAGTAAACCTGAGAAGTTCAAATGCCTGTAGTTAAATTAGTTTTGTTGAAGTGACTAAACTGCTTCCTTTATTATTCATAGTAGCATCTTTTCTTTTGAAAGAGAGAAATATTTTGTAAGTTATGAGGTATCAGAGATATGAATAATATGATTAGTATATGGGAAGCCAAAGATTGCATGTGTTACCAGGTAATATAAGATAAAATTCCATAGTATTTTCAGGTGCCCTGATTAACTGTGACGTGTGCTCTTAAATTGTGCTTTTTGAAAGTTTCTTAGTTTCACTGTCAAGCTCCTAAAAGCTCAGGTTCCACTACTTCTTAGCAAGGCTTAGTTTCCTCTATTATTTCGAGTACATTTTAGAATTCTTATCACTTCACAATGGTAAAAATAAAAATTAATTCGGGGGGGGGGAGGGGAAGTAACTTTAGTAGTCAGTGGAAAGAGTTCAGCTTGAGAAATTAGTTGATGAAGCTAAGTGGAGAGATTTCAAAATAAAATTAATTTATTGTAGAAAATACCTCCAGTCAGCACTGCAATTGTTTATGCTTTATTGTATCCCGGTTTGCCTTTGTATTGATAGGTGGGCTCTTCCTTCGCTAGTTGCTTTCTGGGTGCATTGTTTTGTTCCTTCTTTTGTCAACAAATTTACCTTAACCTATCATAACATACATAATGATTGTTGTTCTATAGGCTGTTGATTGGTGGAGTGTTGGTGTTCTTATGTATGAGTTATTAACTGGAGCATCACCATTTACAGTTGATGGAGAGAAGAATTCCCAAGCAGAGATTTCTAGGTAAGATTCAAAACAGTAAAGTATACGTGCTTGCTCACAAAGTGATGCTTATGCCATAATGTTTGTTTTGTGAGAGTTTTAATCTAAAATTTAGGAAGAAAGTGCTACTAGGGTAACATTTTAGGTTCTCCAGTTCTGTTTAACAGAATGACATCTGGAAGCAGATAGGTTTTATTAACCTCAGCAGGTTATTGAAATAATAGAACTGACCTTTACAAAAAACCTGTTTAGTTTAAACTACAGTGAAACCACAGCTTTGTAGATACTCAACCCTTTTGCATGTTTACTATTGAAAAGGAAGTCAAATGAAATATGAAATTATATGTATATAGAATTACCACATTCAAAATCTTGATACATAATGAAACATAAATTTAGCTAGAGAGTTTTTTGTCAGCTCTTGCTAGATCACTTCATCAGACTACAGGTTTAAAGTGTCAGGATGTACCCTACTCCCACCTTTTTGTCACGGGTAATATTTATTTTATTAGTGTATAACGTGAAACAAAGGACGGATCTTTTCTAGCTATACTTGCCTATCTGAGAAGAAATTAATATGATACTTATGGAAATGAAATAACCTATACCGTTCTTATATTTTACATGTAAACTTTTCCTGACTATCAGCTTTGTTACGTTCAGTAATTTCTACACTTTAAAGGTTTGCTTTTAGTACCCATGTAAAAGCATTGGAGCATTTTAAAAACACAAAGCAATAAGCTTGCCCAAAACACAGTACTGAAATCTCCCCGAAAAACGAGCATTTGCTATTACTGGATTTCTCTTGGAGCAGGGAGTTGAGGGCTTAAATTGCACAAATTAGTAACCGCTGTCAAGATCAGCTTGTAAGTCCAGTCCCCAAACTAAGAATAGTCTTGCTCCTGTTGGAATGTATTATCATGGTTCTGACCCACACCTGAAGTCACTTAATATTTAAGGTTATAATGGGCAACAGAACATACATTAATTATTTTACTTCTATTACTACATACATTAATTTATTTTACTTCTATTACAAATTCAGGCAATTTCTTGGAAGGTTGAGGCCTGTTTATTGGTTTCTAGGTCTCTCCCAGAACAGGAAACTTAAGAGGGCTGCTAGAAAAAATAGGAGGGGGGGAATCCATTAACAAAACAAAATTCAGTACTTCACCATATTGGTCATTATGATGAAGTTAAAACTTAAATTAACTCTTTCTGACCTATTTAAGGTTAGAAATTTTATTGATTGCTTCCTTATACCATGTCTGAATTGGTAATTTTGACTCCCAAGATTTACTAAATGGAACTCTGAGGAAGTTACAAATTTTTTAAAGAGAACTTTGACCTGAATTTTACAGATACAGTTTTTCCCAAAAACTGGCAAACTTTTAAGATATGTATTCTACAGGATTTGACAGTCTCTTGGTAGGTCTTTATGTGCTCTTTAACATCATAATCTTTCTGATAATTTAAGATTAAATTCAAAACTGAGAAACTGCAAGGTTGCTAACATCCATCCTCTGATAGCTTATAACCTAATTTCTGATCTAAATTTAGTTGTGGGAAGTTTACTGTGGTGTTGCTCAGTATGCTTTTGTTCTGGTTGGTGTTTATGCTACACATTTATAGCAGCAATCCTGTAGTCTTTCAGTTTTTATTTTGATAAATTTAGAAGGTAAATTCTTACAGTTTTCTTTATTTAAAGGTGTTCCCCAGTCTTCCTGTTTCCTGAAAAAGCCTTTTCTTAATTCAGCTTGTGTTGTTCTTTCTTACGTATGGACAATTTATTCCTGTTGATGTTTCAAGAGGATCTTGTTTAAGGGAAGTAATAATTCACCATCTGAACAAAAATATATTCCTTCCTTTTTTCTTGGGTTCCTCTTGTTGATGCGAGTGGTGGACTGATAGATCTAATTCCTTCTCCTTTTCTGTCACTTCCAACTGATAAGCCTCTAGTTTATAGCTGAAGTCTCATTAGTCCCAACTATATGACTGCATTTCAGACTTGATTTCATCCATCTTCTGTTACTTCAGTACTCATAAGACCCATGGTTTCCGAATCCTTTCCATTGATAGCAGTTTCTGTGCTGGATGACATCTGTTTCGTGTGTTTGCAGTTTATTATGTAATGAATGTTATGTTCCTTTTAAGAGTGTGGCTGAGCATATGAGAACATTGCTGTTTTCTCTGTCCTGGCTGCTGCACTGAGTCATGTGGAACCTTCTGGGGAA
This sequence comes from Gavia stellata, assembly GCF_030936135.1. NCBI lineage: Eukaryota > Metazoa > Chordata > Aves > Gaviiformes > Gaviidae > Gavia > Gavia stellata. Next base: position 19,599,180 of record NC_082600.1, read on the forward strand.
TGGTGGTTGCTGTGTGCCTTGGGGAGCAATGGGAGTGTGTTTGGGGCTTTCCCTGAGGGTAGGGTAGAGCAGGCAGAGCGGATGTGAGATATCAGCAGGCTGTGGTGCTCCTGTAGCCCAGGCAGAGGATGAGAAGAGTAGGGAGAAGTACATTTCGGAGAAGAGTAGGGAGAAGTACATTTCGGAGAAAATAGAAAGAAAACCTGTTTTCTAAGGATTGAAGGGTACTGTGTAGAGTTTGCTGCAACTTGGGAAGCTGCTGAGCTACTCGCTTGAGAGCATGCCTGAAAGAAATGATCCACCCTTCCTGACATGTTAGGTTGTTAAATTCAGAAATTCTTGTTACCATATTCATGGCTTTTCAGAAATGCCCTCCTTGTATTTATCTTTAGCATGAGTACACTGAGCTCTTTCAAGAAATAACAGCTGAATTTTCAGTACCTGTCTTTATCCTAAGCCTGTCTGGCCTAGAAGCTATGATCTTTTATTCCATTTTTCTTCGATAATTTTTTGATTGTTAATTCTTTCAATTATGTCTGCAGTCTTTTCTATAAAGTTTTCTGTTGAATTGGGATGCAGACTGTAGCTAAATTTACAGCTATAATTAAATAGGTTCCACATTCTCTCCGTGACTATCTTTGATCTTTCTAGTTTCATTTCCTCTCTAAACTGATGAAAAACTGAATTGCAGATAACTTCATTAGATATTTACAGTTGCCAGCGGTAATGAAATCGCTAGCACTGGCACAGAGGTACGAGTTGGTTCAAATTTCTTTCTTGGTGGCAAAGTTATTCTAAACAGAAATTGTATTCCCTGACCTAAATATGCTTTAACTTGCCAGTTGCAGCAGGCTTAGAGAATTCAGTTTTCTCTGACTCGGTCACAAGCCCTGAAAGCATAGTTTCCATAGCTGTTGATTTTTCAGAGTTTAAGGAAAAAAGTCATCTTCTAAATGAATCCAGGTCCTTCTTTTATTTTACCTAGGTGGGAGGTCTTATTCCCTTGTTGTGGTACAAAGGCTATCTGCTGTTAAATTTGAGCACGAAGTTTTGTTGTGAAATATCTCTCCAATGGACAGTTCATTTCTTCTGTCAGAAACAGTTACTGTGTGGTTTGTATCTTTTTTACTCTTTGTGATGAGATATTGTGTTCAGTTCTTTTATCATAACCTTTTTGACAACACTGTGGACTTCTCTTTCATAGCAAGTGCAACTTAAGTAAGTGCATACTTTAATTTCCTTATGTCTCTGTCTCTGAAGACTCTTTTTGTTCACATGCTTGGTGTTGCAGGTTATTAAACTTGATAAAAAAAAATTTCACAGAACTATTCAAGTATCTCTCCTTTTCTAGTATGTCCTCTCCCCTTTCTTCTCCCTTCTTCCCAAATCTTCCTTTCATTTTTGAGAATTCTGGACTTCCAGTGCTGCAGAGCTGTGCATGGGACCCATCCTGCAAAAGCATAGGCAAGGGCTGAGTTTGATTACAAACCCAGTATTTTCTGTTTGATCGTGAGTGATTTGTGGTGCTGGCTTGAAAGACAGATAAATCCATTTTAGGGTGTTGACTTTTGAGGGTCTTGTCATACATACAGGGATTTAAAATGAGCATGAAGTTTTTGCAGTATTATTTTGCTGCTGTGCATATATACATCTATAAAATAATCTGTAGAAGCATACGATGTCATATTAGCATACTGATGCTAATAGCAGCCTATGATCTTTATTTGACATAGTTGTACTCCCTGCCTTTGAAGACTTCTGTGATTGCTAGATCTTTTAAAGGACAGAGGAGTCATTAAATCCAACTTGTAATTTGCATGGTGTCTTCTGGAATTTCATCCTAGAGCTTATAGCTGTCTATCTAGAATGTACAGCATTTATATGCCCAAACGGGAATCCAGAGTCCAAGTACTGACAGACAATAGTGACATGATGCTTTTCTAACAGATAGCAATGAGTTAGGAAATCTCTGCCACATGAAGGAAACCATTTGATGCTAGACTTAGTGTGAATCGCATCACATTGGTAACTCTGCCTAAAGATCAGTTCAACCTTTCAGTAAAGCAGATGGTTTTAAGGTCATAAGTATTGCAACGAAGTCTCCAACTTGCCTAGAACTGGGGATGCACATACAGATCTGAGTGCTCAAAGCTCTAATAAAAGAATCTGGCATTAGCAGTTCTGAAATGACAGGGCATTCAATAGAGTCATTCTCAGATGTGAAGGTGAAAACTGCTTTGGAAGCTTGTCCCTCTGCCCTTTAACAGGGCTACAGCTTGGGATTGCTTTCTCTTACTCCTTGAACATAAGGATGGGTATGTATCTCTTCGGTGATGCTTATAATACAGTTTTGAGGGCACTGATAATAGACTATAGTAACAGTTCTAGCATAAACCTAATGTTTCTGTTCGTCAGTTATGGTGATCCGTTCAGTTTTTCATGATCTGATTGTGTCTTTTAACTGGTGGAAGTAAAAAAAGCTTCAGGTTCTGCACTTTCGATGTTTTATTATCATCTCTTCCACAGTCAAGTTCAGGCATCTGCTTTCAGGCTAATCACAGCGGAGGGTGAAAGATGGTTTCCATCTCAGTATCACATACTTTATGTCTGTTTCTTGACCAAAATAGTTAGGTTTTGTAGAATGTTTCTTTGGTTGACACCTAATGGTTACTACTTCCTAAACTTTTTTGTCCTCTTTCCTTGTAATTAGTTTTGTTTCTTACTGTAACTATTTTAAACAAGTTACATAGTTATGGTTTCCAGTAATGAATTGGCATTAGTTTGTGCAAGCACCCCATCTTCAGTTAGTTTTCCATAGCTTACGCTTTACTTCTCAAAATGATCACTCAGTGGATATATTTAATAGTAGTTTTTACAATATAGTTTATAGATTGGTCAATCTAATGCTAAAAGATAAATCAGTCAAATTGGTCAGTAAGTCAAATTGCCAAATTGATCCTGTTGTCCATAGATGTTTTCATATTCTTTGAAATAAATTGGATTTTCTCAGCTATACAGTGCATCAGAATTTTGACTAGTTTAGCTGTTTTCAGAGTTAATTAAAATGAAAAATTAAGAAAATTTCTTTCAGCTTCTGGCTAACAGCGTATTTTCCCCTTTTATTTTATGTTAACCACTGGGAGCAATCTGCTGTCCGTGTTGGAAAACTCCCAATGACACTGTTTGTCTTTATAAGGCCTCTATTGAGCATTGCAAGGGCATTCCTGCTTAAGTCCTTAAGATTATCACCCTGGAATGAACAAGGTGAGAATCCTCTTCAAATTCTCTTTAGACTGACATCATAGTATAAGCCTTTGACACATGCTTTTTGCATTTCTGGTTGGTTTTAAATACTATGCCTTCTGTAGAAGGATGTTGTATTTAGCCAGCAAACACATATCCCATCCCTGCTGCTTTGGTAAAGAACAGATAAGAAACCTGTGGTCAGTCTATGCAATTTTTAAACTATGAGCTAGCATAGATCAGTGGTGGCAACTCTATGAATTTTTCATAACAAAATCAGTGAGTCCCTTGGCTGATTTGTCAGGTTCAGCAACCTGCACCTGTTACACAGGAGTGGCTCTGAAGATACTGATAAAGAGGAGGAGCATCTAAAGGTCATTTCCCTACTCTATCCTCCACTCACTGAAGATTAAGCATCTCCTTCTCCTCCTTATCATTCATTAGCATGTCCTTCGCATTATCATGTGTGCCTTTGGTCCGTAGTATTTATGAGAGAAACTCATCAGAGCTTAAGTTCCTGAAAAACAGTACCAATGGGGTTAGCTCCTAGCTCTGCATAGTCTGCCACAGAGAAGGGTAAGCTGGAAATGATCCAGGACTTCAGAGTGATAACCTCCTTGACCTGTGCAAGGGATGGTTTCTCTCAAAGTGTTGTCAGTACAGCCAGAGTGCTATCACCAGCAGGGGTAATCTCAGCTCATCGCAGCTCAGAGGGGTTGTACCAGGCTAGGAGAAGCAGAAAATACAGCAGGCTAGTCTTTCAGCAGCTTTGACCACAGTTGCCACTTGGGATACTTAGTTCTTCCTGCTTACTTCTGTCACTGTTATTGGACCAATAAACATGAAAAGTACAAGAGGATGGAGGTGATTCAGAAAAGGAGAGGAAGGTTGATGCTAAATGCCACAGCTTCTTTTCAGAAGCACAGACATCCCAGGAAGGACTTTGACACACGCAGCTTCCTTCCTCTGAACACTTTATGGGCTGCTGTTATAGCCTTGAGTGACTTACTCTTCAGTACAACACTTCGCTAGTGTTGTACTAATGAAGCCAGACTCTCTACTTGATCAAGCTACTTGATTAGTCTTCCCCAATTCTGTTCTCTCACATGTTGATCCCACATGGTCTTTCTTTTCTGGCAGCTTGCTTTCTATCCTAATTAATGAGCATACAGCTTCACATACTCCAATTCCATGACAAGTGTAAGTAGTTTCTCGAACTTCTAAAGAAATTGGCTTCGTTCTTCACTACTCCTGTAGTGTGGTTCTGTGAACCAGTCCAGAGCATCATGAATATTTTATAGTATTAGTCAACCTCAAAAGTATTTCCAAACGAATGCCACTGGCATGTATAAATGCAGCTTACATAGAGTCTGCTTGTACAGCACGGCAAAATGCTGCCTTCTCTCTAGTGGGCTCTAGGAAGGTCAAAAGATGGAAGATATCCTTCAATATAATCATAGCTTGCTTTTCACATAGCTAAATACCACTTCATTGTTAATTCTGCCTATAAAAAGAAATAATTTAAAACAGTAATCTTGACAAACAGCAGGAATTACTGATGCTGTTGCCACAGTTTTCCATTAGGTAAAATAGCGTTATGTCAAACTATTATTGGCAAAATATATATGCTAATTGTTTTGACAGATAAAATCTTTATAGGGGATTCCTCCCCCCCAAGAATTTAAGGGTTGGTTTCTACCCAAAGAGCAGAATGTCAAATAATACAAAAAGTTACTTTATAAACCTGTCTCAGCTTCAGCTGGGACTCTCTGCTTAGTTACCACATCAATGGTACAACCGATCGCAGTTCTCAGGCCGACTGAAGACATGCAATATGTCACTGGAAATTTGCAATCAGAAGGATGAGACTTACTATGTTGTTACGGCGGAAGTACTTCTTTTGGCTAAAAATTTTCTGGTAGCTTTGCAGTGCAGGGTTCTATAAAAAACTTTCCACTGCTCATGTTTGTTTCACTCTTTTTGTATTTGCATCAGAAGCCTGAGACATGGGCAAGAATCTTATTGCTAGCACTTGTCAGCATCACTACTACAGAGACTGATCTTCTGAGGCTGCATAGAGAAATTGTACTCAGTTGTTCTCTTTGTTACCCATGTTACCAGTCATCCCAATTCAGCATCTTTTTTCAGAGACATTTTCAGATTTTTATCTGGCTTGGCCATCTGGAATCGCTGACATTTTTCAGACAGGAAAAAGCTCTAGAATTTCTCTTTTGGATTCTAAGGACATCCCAGAGTCTCAATCCCATTGCTTTAGAAATCAATTTAAAGATACAATCCGTCTTAAAATTCAGACTGTATTTTCCTAACTCATTTCAGTGTTACTTAAGCTAAGAGGTTATCTTGCTTTGTCTTGTTGTTTGCGTGGATACTATGTCAGTAGAAACAAACCCTGGGATATGTGCATATTGAACTTGTTTTTGTCCTTCCGCACTAGCAGGACAATATTATGTAAGAGACAATCTGTTTGCATCTATTTTTGGAGTAATCCAAGAAGTTACGTATTTCAAGATAAAAAATTTCCCATAGGATAGCTGGCTAAGGTAACTTAGGTTACTGCAGTGACTTTAAACAAAATTTAGAAATGTCCTGCAGTAATCAAATTAAGCTCTATCAGAGACATATAACAATTGAGATTTTAGCGCTGCCACAACATCATATAATTTCAGCCTCACAATCTCTCATAGCTTCAAAATCTTTCAGTCTGTGTTTAGTGAGGCACTCTTAAGTCCTTCTATGTATCATGCTGGTGAGGGGTCTGGAGCACAAGTCTTATAAGGAGCGGTTGAGAGAGCTGGGGTTGTTCAGTCTGGAGAAGAGGAGGCTGAGGGGAGACCTTATCGCGCTCTACAACTACCTGAAGGGAGGTTGTGGTGAGGTGGGTTTTGGTCTCTTCTCACATGTAACTAGCGACAGGACAAGAGGAAATGGCCTCAAGTTGCGCCAGGGGAGATTCAGACTGGGTAATAGGAAAAATTTCTTTGCTGAGAGGGTGATGAAGCACTGGAACAGGCTGCCCAGGGAGGTGGTGGAATCACCATCACTGGAGGTGTTCAAGGAACGAGTGGACGTGGCATTGCGGGACATGATTTAGTGGGCATGGTGGTCTTGGGTTGATGGTTGGACTTGATGATCTTACAGGTCTTTTCCAACCTTAGTGATTCTGTAATTCTGAGTCCAGCAAAGGTCCACTAAGAAGATTATGGGACTGGAACAGATGAGGAAAGGCTAAGAGAGCTGGGATTGTTCCACCTGGAGAAGGGAAGGCTCGGGGGGATCTCATCAATGTATATAAATGCCTGAAGGGAGGGTGCAAAGAACAGGGAGCCAGGCTCTTTTCAGTGGAACCCAGTGACAGGACCAGAGGCAATGGGCACAAATTGAAACACAGGAGGTTCCCTCTGAATATTAGGAAACACCTTTTTACTGTGGCGGTGACTGAGCACTGGCACAGACTGCCCAGGGAGGTGGTGGAGTCTCTCTCCTTGAAGAAATTCAAAAGGCTTCTGGACATGGTCGTGGGCAACTGGCTCTAGGTGACAGTGTTTGAGCAGGGAGGTTGGACCAGATGACCTCCAGAGGTCCCTTTCAACCTCAACCATTCTGCGATTCTGTATGCTAAAGGGTTTTCTGTGTGTTTTTTTTTTAAACCTGTTGTCGTGTCTTTGGTATGTGTTGTCTGTGTGTGCATTCTGAATTTTCCTTCAGAGTCCTTAGCTTCAATACCTACATTTGGAGTAGCTGAAGGAAAATTTGCCTTCCTTTTTATATAAAACTATGGGGGGCTACACATATGAAAGAGAGATACTGTGACGTGGTTCTACTTAGGCTTCCAAGATTTTGCACTTCCACTAGCCTTATTTGATGGCTCCTAGTTCTTGTATTGAAAGAGACAGTGAGGTCCCTATCCACTTTCTCCTTACTGTTCATCGTTTTGAGGGGAGCACTATGCCCAGGCCCCTTTTCACGAAGTTGGATAGTCCTAGCCTTTTTTGTAGATCTTCATGTGAAACATTCTGTACTTCTGATTAATCTTGTTACCCTTCTCAAAGTTTTCCAGTTATAGTGCCTCCTTTTGAGAGTAGGGCATGAGCACTGCACACAACATATAAGGTGCAGACAAACCTCAAATGGCCGAAGTGTGGTTTTTTTCTCTTTTTTTTCTAATAATTTTTAACATTGGAATTGTTCTTAGTTTTTTGACTGCTGCATCAAGTTGATGTCACAGAATCACAGAATCACTAAAGTTGGAAAAGACCTGTAAGATCATCAAGTCCAACCGTTACAAAAAAAAAAAAAAAACACCAAACAAAACACCCACACACAAAAAAAACCAAAAAAACCACCCACACCACACAGCACCATGCCCATCAAGCCACGTCCCACAATGCCACATCCACACGCTCCTTGAATACCTCCAGGGAGGGTGACTCCACCACCTCCCTGGGCAGTCTATTCCACTGTGTTACCACTCTCTCAGAGTGGAGCTATCCGTTGTAGCTATGGGATTTCTTTTGAATAGTGATAGTAAGCTCAGTATGTATAGAATGAGGATTGTTTTTCTTTTGCGGCTTAAGTTACATAAGTTATCTCCTACAGATGTTGTGTTTCATGTCTGCATTTCCTCAAACCTTTCTTTATTAAAAAAAAAAAAAGTTGGTTTCACATGTCATCCTCCTGTCTTTGGATACAATAGAAGTTTAAGTGAAATGTTAAACACTACCATTATTATGGTAACTCTTTGATTTAACACTCAACACCTTAAGTAATTACCAAATAATTGTTACTTTGTTTGTTTTACAGAAGGATATTAAAAAGTGAGCCACCTTATCCACAAGAAATGAGTGCACTGTCTAAGGATATAATTCAGCGTCTTTTGATGAAAGACCCCAAGAAGAGGTTAGGTTGTGGTCCCACTGATGCTGATGAAATCAAACAGCATCCCTTTTTCCAGGTAAAATAAACAAAAATCTCCCCAGATACCACTTACTACTCTACGTTGGTACCTTTGAAATCCAAGTCCAAAGAAATTCTGTTGTTTTGTTAACAGAATAGCTTAGGGGCATGTTAATTGCATGAATAGTTGCCTTGAAGTTAGTGAGAATATCCATGTGCTTATGTATATGGATTTTGTGCATACTACAAGAAGGGTATGGTAGATTTTACAGTATATTCTGTTGGTTTCTAACAGTTACTTGAAGCAGCCAAAAGACACATTACTTAAACCAGAAGGTTTAATGGAAAACACTTAAATTATATGTTGTGTGTTGTTTTTTTTTAAAGAAAGTTTGCCACTAACATTATTAGTAAAATTTGAATATTGATAAAATTCACCATTAGTGATAAACGCCTCTTCTGTATTTTCCTTTGCCTAATTAAATCTTTAGTCTTGTTTAGTAGATTTTAATTCTGTTCAGATTTCAGTGTACTAACATTTGGTTTCAAACAATGACAAAGATTGGATTTGCATACAAAATCTGTACTGTTCCATCCATTGAGGTTAAAATTGTATGCTTTCTTTGAAAAAACTAACTATGTATTTCCAGTGCTTCTGAAGTTAAATATATTTTTAATTAGCATAAATTTTGGAGTATTTAAAGTTGGTAGTATAAATTAAACCTTTCAAATAAATATTTTCAATGTAATTATCATAACATTCAGCATGGGCAATATCTTGGCTTTTTAACTTCTGAATTTCTTCTCATCCCTTCTGTATTTCCTTTTTCTTTTAAGAGAGTCTGACAAAGTAGACTTAAACTTCCAAAACAAACAGTGAATAAAGGATGATACATTTTTTCCTCATACAACACTTTCTAATCTTGACTTCATTTCAGTTCCAGTCCTTTACAGCAATAGGGCCATTTTCTCATAACTACTATATCTGTGCTTCCTACTTCTAGCCATGCATTTAAGTAAGAATTCAGAGGCATTATGCTCTCAGGGCTCTGGAAGCTGAGCTTAGTAATTAAGCATAGAAATCAGCAATGAAAAATTGAAGATACTGTGTGCATGCACTATGTCTTACAAAAATATAAATGTTGTTTCCTCTGAAATAGAGGAATAAATTTAAGGGTTGTTATGCTAATTGTTTGGCTTATCTCCAGTGTTAAATTTGTGTTGATTTCTTTTTTTTTTTTTTAAATGGATTCTGTCTACTTACAAATAAGTATGATACTTCTTGCCTTTACCTAAGCAAATTAGTAGGACATAATTTGAATGCTTTTCATCTACCTGTGGAAAATAGCAAATGGAGTTAGGACTGTTGGTTTCTGGACAAGTCTCTCTTTCCAATATCTGTTTCTGTTAAATTTTCATTTGATTCAGACTTACTTTCCTGGTTTTGTTTTAGAATATGAATTGGGATGATTTAGCTGCCAAAAAAGTATCAGCTCCATTTAAACCGGTAATCAGAGATGAGTTGGATGTCAGTAATTTTGCAGAAGAGTTTACAGAAATGGATCCAACATATTCTCCTGCAGCAACCCCCCAGACTTCAGAAAGAATATTTCAGGTATTTTAAGAATTCACAGTAATTTTAAAAAAAAAATCATTTATTGAACAATTCCACACGTATAGCTAGCTTTTTACTTTTTTCCTGCCTTCTAAGTTATTGAGAATTAACTGTGTAATTTCCAATCCCAGTTCCCAGGGCTGTTTGTTCAGCAATTGCAAAATTAGAAGGGTGGAAACAGTCCTACTGCAAACATGAAATTCCATGTCTCTCCATTCCCAGCTGAATGTCCTACCTGCTGGACTAAAGTCAGTCTGTCCTTTATTGATTCTCCATACCTTGTGAGTCTTGTCATCTTGACTGCATCAGCCTGGGCTACCAGCTTCGACAACGGCAGTGTAGTTTACCCATGTCTATGTTATGCTCTAGTTGAGGTATTCCTTTGGGAAGTGGGAGCTAACTGCAGAATTGAAAGTAGGTCTTCCACGTCCTGTAGGAGTGCTCTAATTACTAGACTACTGTATACAGATCAGTAACAAAGCTTTCCTTACCATCTCCTCCATGCTATTAAAGAATGGTCCCTTCTTGGACAGCACAGTCTGGATGTCAAATGGGCAGAAACAGCTCATGTGCAGCCAACTTGATACCAAAGCTGCAGAGGTGAACAGCAGTTCAGATTGCTTTCTCTCATCCCCCTCCTTGGGCTTTGTTGTTTTTTATTGTCTGTTTTTGAGCAGCTTAATGCTTAGTGTACAGGAATATAGCATCATACTTTGGAAGTTGTTAGATTTGTAGTGACTATAGCAAGCAATTTATGCATGTCCTAATATGATCTGATTCATCCTGCAGTAGTAGTCACAGCTGTTCTTGTTACGATACCCAAACGAGGCACATCATTAATATGAAGCGTAGCTTGTTTTGCCATTTTAAATGGTTTGATGCTTACATCACAACATAAAAACTGTTTCATGCCTTAACTTAAAGGTGTTCTGGGAAGCTAGCTAGTTTGCAGTATGAGCCTTTATCACTATTGCAAAACAATTGAAGCTGAGCCAGATTTTTAGCATTATTTACCAGTAGTTCTGTATTATTATTGTTTTATCTATAAGTGTGGAGAATCATATAATGAATTCCAGGAAGACACCTGTTCACATTGAACAGAGTAATATCTACCCATCAGTGAGCCAGTTACGGTTTCTGTATTATGCTATGAAAATTCTAATTTCTTTGAAAAGTTATTCTAAAACTTCTAATGTTTTGTATGCAGTATGATAGTTTGTGTGCAACAATTTCAAGCCGTGCCCTTTTCTGATGTCTTACTTTCATAGGGATATTCTTTCGTTGCACCTTCTATTTTGTTTAAACGCAATGCAGCTACAGTAGATCCTCTTCAGTTTTATATGGGGGATGAGCGGCCTGGAACTGCAACTATTGCCAGAAGTGTTATGATGAAGGTAATAATAATATCAAGAGCTGAATTAATTTGGTTAACTTGGACCTGCATATAACTTTCAAAGCAGCAATTACAAGCTAGGCTACAGACTACAAAATAGTCATTACTAATTTATTTGTTCTCTGTAATGGCTCTTCAGATGATCCAAGCATATAATTTGCATGTGGTACTATTAAGAAGTGGTTGAAGTCTAATCTGAAAAATGAGATGATTATCTAGTTTTCCAGAAGACTGAAGTATAGTAGTAATTTGACTCCTGATAGTTCTTACTCAGCCAGTCGTTGTAGATATTTTTGAAGCTACTTTAATTATATCAGAATTCCTTCTATGATATATTTGCCCAAAAGTATGTATAGTTTTGTGAAGCCTTATAAGAACACATGCTATTGTGATGTCTTCAAACGAGCACGTAGTTTTGTGGATAAATGTACGTACAGCCATCTTTGATCCTGTTTGTCTGAATATTTTGTATCTCAAGCTATTGTAGTAGTAACGATTTATTTAGTGATTATGTTTGTTTAATGTAACATAAGATTTACTCTTTGATTGTTAGAATAAAGTTTATGCATTTTATTAAATAGAAGTTAAGATTATATTTTATCAAAAAGAGAGCTCTTTTACAATTTTAAATGTAGATGAAAAATTCTCACGAAACTTTACTCTTTGTCTTTGACTGTGTATACTAAAAGTATTCTGCAGAACTAAATACAGACAGTTTCCTAACAGGACTCTCCATTTTATCATCATTATGAACTGGATCTGAAAGAGAAACCATTGGGAGAAGGAAGTTTTTCCATTTGTCGAAAGTGCTTACACAAGAAAACTAGCCAAGAGTATGCAGTAAAAATAATTAGCAAAAGGTATAAATATTCTGTAAGACAATAAAAATATTTTCTTTGCTTACTGTCACCCATGGATTAGAATAATGTTTGCTACATTTTTGGAAGTGGAAAAATAACTTTAAAATAATTTCCTATTTGAAGAATCTACAGAAACTTATAGTAACTTTATGACCTTTAAAAGATTCTGAGAGTCTTTTGAAACAAAATGTTATTCTTGTTGGGGAGGACACAAGAAGAAACCTAAAGAGTAGTTTTCTGGTTCCTAGTTGTATTCTACCCTAATTTCCCCTACTTTTGCTCCTAAGCAGAGTAAGGTATAAGGCCCTCCTATCTTTAGACCTAAGTGAACTGAATGTAGGCTTATGCTAGCTCCCTTTCCTAAGCAGCCCAACTGATTGCCTAGGACATTGGTTTTAAGAAGGATTGCCTCAGATCTAATTAATTTTGTGTGTGTGTGTGTAAAAAGGAATTAGACTATGGAGTTGTAAGTTGCATCTTGTTTCCTGGATGTTCTGAAGAGAACACCACAGTGGAGGCAGCTGACTTGCTTTGTACGTGGGGACCATCTGGTCCTTCTCCAGAATAGATACCTCCAGCAGTTTCTGCCCAGAAAAAATAAAGATAAGGGATTCTTCGAGGGGTGGATGGATTTTTAGCTTAATTTTGTGGTGTTCATTAGGAAATATGTCCCTAGTGTGTTGTAGAATGCTGGCAGGAAAGGGAAAGGAAAATGTAAATGTTCTGCTATCAGAATGATAGTTCACAGTGATGTCTTCTCCAAGACCTTTGACTGTACCTCTGTTTTTCCAGACTCTAGAAGTAACTGTCCACCAGATTTAAGTGTTTCATCACATGCTTTTTGGATAGGATAAGTTCAAGAATAAGACACCTAAATGTAGGTGTCTGTGTCAGTTTTCTGAGGTCTGCTAAAATTAATGGAGGCCTACTCAAAACTGTTAGTGAAGCCTACAGAGAGACTCTGTATGACCAGGCATTAGCAGCGGGATTCAGTAACTTAAACATAGGCATCTACGTAGTGCCATTTTAGCATCTGTTGGTGTCCTCTCTGTCCTCCAGTTCCCATCAGTCTTGTGACTACTACCTTTATGTAGATGTCTTCATGGCTGATGTCTTCCAGGCTCTCCTATGCTTAGGCCACTGAATCCTACTCTAGGTATGTATTTTACGGTGAACTAGTTCACCCTGTAAGATTCATTAACTAGAATTTCACTCATTGTAAAGAGGCCTTAGACAAGTAGTATGCAGCAGACACCTACATGGGGTATTTTAATCTGGAAATCTCTCCCTTGTGTCTACATTCAGAATTTTTTTCTGTGGTGTGTGCAGAGCTGCAGATCAGTACTCCCATCTCATCTTAAGCTAATGGATTTTTTGTTTCTGGATAACAGTGAGCAAACTAGTATTGATTTTTCCCATAGAACTAAACTTTTAGGAATTACATCCCTAAACTATATTACACTCAGGTTCTTTTGCTCTTTCTCCTTCATCTTCGTGGACCAGCTTAAATGAAGGTAAGAAGTGGTCTGTATAAAGAGATTTTTTTTAGGATTGCAGGCCACGAGCAGACTCAGAGCATGTTTCTGTAGTATTTAGAGGTAGCACTAAACCCACACTCTGAATGGCTGGACACAAACCAGCCTTGAATAAGAAACTGTTGAACTGTAAATAATATTGCTCTGAGGACCACACTAGTAACTCTTGCTAAAAGGAAAAGTATAATAGGTTCCTAGTAACTTCTTTGTCTCAAAGTCAGACAGTCTTTTACTCCTACCCATCAAAGGTGCCAAAAAAGTGAACCCTACACCTAGGCAAAGCTTTTCATGATACTTGAGGTGAAAGCTCAGATCAAGAGTTCCTCTGTGGTGTTGCTTTGTTAGTAGTGCTGGACCTGCCTCCATCTAACAATTTGAGGTTTATCTGTGTGTCTGAAGGCCAGTGAAACAGTGGAGTCCTGTAAACTTGCTTGAGTTACTGTTTTAGAGCTTCCCGTTTGTTTTTCATTATATTGTCTGTTTAAAATCTGAGATAGTAACTATTTATAGAGGGGAAATACTCAGAAAAGTCCACACACAAATGTCAAAGGTTTATATTCATGATACTGAACCTCTTTCATCTGTTTCCTAAGTCCACCTTCTCCTGATAGTAGTTTAGGGGGGAAAGACTATCTGACTCAGGTTTTTTAATTTTTTAAGGACCTGAAGTCATTTTCAGTTTAAACAACATCATCAGCTGAGCTGCACATGGAACAGCTTAGTTTACTTGTTGGTTATATGAAGCCTGCTGAAAAACACAATTCTCTTGCACAAATTCTCATCGTGGTTCTGGTCCTAATTGAGGGGCGGGGGGTGGAGGGGAAGCAACCAGATATTAAGAACACGTGTGGTGAGATAAGTTCTATCTGTGTTATCCATAAGGCAATTCTCTAAGTCAGTACAGGATTAGCCTTTCTTGGAGAGAGTTTTGGCAAAAATTTTCAGGCATTATTTGCCAAAAATAAATCAACATATGTATTTAGTGGAAAACAAAATGTTCTGCTCTGTCCCCATTCACATAGTTTTTATAACGTTCACCATATTCACTTTTTTGGCTATAGATTTCAGTACTTGAAAGAGAATTTTTGTGATGATTTTAGGTCTGGAGCTAGTCTCTTCTTATCTCTTCCATTTCAGATTTTTACAGTGGCCTGTTTAGGGGTTCATTTGTATAACACAGTTCATATATAGATGATGTTACTCTTTTTTCTAGTAGGAGCTCATAGTTCCCATACAGCTTTGGAAGTACTTAACTCCTATAAGAATGGAAAAGGATTGGGCCAGTAATTTGAGTCTTCAAGATAAAGCTGAACTAACAAATATTTGTAGGTACAGAGGTGAAGTCAAATTGCCCTGGACTAAGGGAAAGGTTTGTTTTAGATAGAAAATATTCTATAATATCATTTCAGCTTTTGCTCTAGCAAGTTGCAGTTGAATCAAAAACATTGCTTGATTTGGGGGTGTTTTTTTACTGTCCTAACTTGCAGGGTTATGTGGAGAGTTTTGCTTAGCTTAGTTTGAGTATGCTTTTAATTGTGTTCAAGTGGTTCTAATATTAAAAAATCTGGATTGCAAGCAATTAAAAAAATAGGCTAACACTTTGAATGTGCAATTGCTCAGTAAAATTGGTACAAAATGACTGCTCAATTTTTCCAGAATGGAAGCCAACACCCAGAGAGAAATAACAGCTCTGAAGCTCTGCGAAGGTCACCCGAATGTAGTGAAGTTACATGAAGTTTATCATGACCAGGTACTTTGAAGAAACTATAATCACCACTTGCCAAATACATTGCCATGTGTTTTCCCAAGAATTTTTAGGAGTTAAGCGTACTGTTACTGTGGAGGCAACTCTTTTTCCTAGGGCTTTTGTCTAGTCGGTATAGAAGATGAAGCAGAACTTCTGCATTCAGGGGAACTTGCAGTTACTCTAGCAAATAAAAAAAGTATTTGGAAGCATTAGAGTCCTGGATTCTATTTCTGGTTCTGTCCTTGGTCTACTTTGTTAATCATCATACAATATATTCATGTCCCAGTTTCCGTATCTATGATACTGAGGTACCTAATCACCTTCTGTCAGAGTTGTCATGAATCTTAAAATAATATTTGTGAAATTATTTTGAAATCTTGGATATGAAGACTACATATCTAGCATTTTTCTCTTACATATTAGTAACTTTATGGAGCTAATAAAGTAGCTTGCTAAATTACCGAATGTGAAAGTAGAGCCTCTATTTGAAAATATATTGAGATCAGTTTAGGGTTTATTTAGAGACCTTAGTTGTCTTTTTCCTTAATGTAATGCAAGCTCCACAGCGTGTAATAAGCCATAACTTGATGTAACTTGGAGGTTGGCCCTGGTTTGAGCTAGGGGTTTGAACCAGATGTCCTGCAGAGGTCCCTTCCAACCTAAACTACTCTGTGGTTCTAGTCTATGATTTTGTAATGGAACATGGGCTCTCTTGCCTCCCCATGTATCCCAGTCTATCCCCATCCTGCTGTTTATACAAGGACCAGCAGAGTGCTCATGTAGAGCACGTCTAAAATGAGCCGAGAGGATGAAAAATCTGTACTGCAATCTTTAATGATAAGGAACCCTTTTTCTGCATTTATGTACAGTATGAGTACATGTGTGTAGAACAGGACACTTTTTTCACTTTCCTTTGAGTAAAATGACTATACTCAGGAATATCTAAAAAAAATGTTCTTCAGATTGCTTTGCAACTGAATAGGCTACTCTCAACCAGCCAAATCATTGTATTTTAGTTGCTCCTGGTAGCTCCCAGGTGTTATCTTCCAGATTACTCATGCACAATATTCTGAAGACCAGAACTGATCAAAATTTTCTAGTTTTGACATTTCTGCAGTTTGTCTTTAAAAAAAAGTTCCATTTTTTTACTTGCTCTGATATCAGTCTGATCAAATTCTACATTAGTAATCCAACCATGGAGTATTAGGTTGCAGTCTCTTTTGGTGAGCCACAAGGAGTTTTCCAGCAGAGAAGAATTATCTTTATCCTTTCCGACTTTCCTGTCAGCTATTCCCAAGACACAAAGAAATTTTGCAGGAGCGCATATCTTACAAGCACTACTAGCTATATGACTAGCAGACACCTTGTTTGTTCTAACAGTTGTTACCACTTTCTGTCTGCATAGTTCTGCTTCTGTTCCTTGATACCTAAATACTGTGCACCTTCTGTTCCTGACTATTTCTTTGAATTTCATCTTTTGACCTCTTCCCAGAAACTTTTTTTTCTTTGCTTTTGTTACTGTCATTCAGGGGAAGGAAATGCTAGAAGCCATCACATGCCTACTTCCATTGCCTTTTGAGAATGCTAACTTCACTTTCCTGTCCTGACAAGTCTGCTGTTTGTTTAATGGCAAGACATTTGAATTGCAGTTGATTGTGTGCTAATGTTGTCTTATAATCAAGGAAGTCACTAATTATTGATTGTCTTGAAAAGAAAAACCATCTTAACAACCATTACTTTTTTGATTTAAAAAATACTCTTTAATGTTTGGGAAAATGTCTGTTGTGATTCTAATGATGGAGTAGCTTTGGCTACTGCTCTGTAGGGGATGAAATCAGAAGAACATCTATATAATCTTTGATTTCACAGTAAAGTTTCAGGGTGCTTTTAAAGGATTTGGTAACATTAAATGGCTAACTCTTTATGCATATTAAAGCATAAAGCTTTATTTGTTAGCCTAAAGAAAGGCATTTAGTCTTCCTACAAATTTATCCATTTACATGGCGGCATTGCGTTTTTGTAATTAAATATGGGTGGACATAGGGAAGACATCAACATTCTTCAATCTCTGTGAGATTGATGGGAAAAATGTCATCTGAGATGCAATTTGGTGCTTCTTATTGGCCTTCCAAATTGCTATGAGCAGCAGTTTTATTTCTGCAAACTTTGAGAACCTATCGGAATAGCACCTAGCTCCTGAATGAATGTTGGTTTGTAATGTTGAATTTCTAACGTGTCATATTTTTCTTCACTGTTTCAGCTTCACACGTTTCTAGTAATGGAATTGCTGAAGGGAGGAGAATTGCTTGAACGTATTCAGAAAAAGAAACATTTCAGTGAGACTGAAGCCAGTCATATTATGCGCAGACTTGTTTCAGCAGTGAGCCATATGCACGATGTAGGAGTAGTCCATAGAGACCTGAAACCTGAGGTATAGTGACTTGCTTGTATATGTTTAGACATTAAGTTATTAAATATCTGGAATGTGACGTATTTCTGTTCCTCCAGCTTTTATTACAGATTTTTCTACTTCTATGTTTTTAATAAAATGTTATCACTTTTCCTTAGCAGATTCTGTAGATATTTTTCTGTTCATAGGTAAAAGTAACTGTTAGGGAACATTTTTAATTTTGTAAGCAATTTACACTCAACATGTTCAAAAACATTCTTTCCCTATTTGGGGACAGTTTTTACTAGTGGTAAGTATACATTTATTGTATGAAACAGTTCACAAGCAGAGCTAAGTTGCTTGGATACTTTGTACATTTCCACCTTTTGTTTGATCTTAATTCCCTTGGTAGGGGTTCTTTCGGAGGTAGTTGCAACACTCTTGTACTGTCTTCTGTCCCAGTTAAACACAAAATGAACCACGAACTAACACAGCCAACTAATAAAGATATGTGATTTGAGTTCAGTGAGTTTGATAGTTTCCCAAAAGAAACAATTATTTAATACATGTTTTTCAATAATTACTTGTTCTGGTATTTTTATTGTGCAGCAACATCTTGCCTTCCAGACAATTCAGTTTTCTATGGTAAGGTTGACCACTGGCTTTGTTCTGCTTCCTGGAGCCAATATTTGCTCCTTTTTCTTTGCTAACAATGGGCTTGGATATGTGTTAGTTCTCTTTAGCCCAAGAATAGTGTAGATTGATGTTAGTTCATCCAGTAAGGATGTTATATTGTACTGGTGATTACAGTCATCGTACCTCAGGAAATAGCTACTCCTTTTGTATCTGGAGTTTAAAATGATCCACCATTCCTACTGATGTTTCATTCTCTTGTAACATACCTTCTGGTATATTACAAACTTACTTCTTCTATAGTAATTCCAATTCAACAGGTAAAGAAGTCTGCTAGGTGTTGGTATTAAACTGTTTTTGAAAATCAGTCCAAAATATATGCGGTTGAAAACATCTCTTTACTGGAGTCTCTGTACTAAATAAACAATTAAATAAAGAGGCGCTATTGTGAAATTCTAATGTGTCAGTTGAAAATGTGACTCTTGGAAAAAGTTTCTCTGCTGACATCATCAAGGAAAGAAAACAACTTTTGAAACAAGTCATTATTAAAAGGACAAAACCCAGAAATCCTTTCTTTCTTCCTATTCTTGTCATTTTATTACCATCTTGAATATAAAGGCCAGATTCTGTAAAGCAGAGCTTCAGCTGCATGGTAAATTAAGCATTCTACATCATGTTCAAGAACAGAAGTCTGGGAAGTCCAAGTAATGAAGGGTTAGCAAACAGCTTGCAGAACGTGTTGCCTCCACAAAGTTGGACTTAACCAGCCTGTCTCCTTCCTGCTTGTTGTTTTTAAAGTTACTATTTTAGGTTCCCACGTGAACTTAGTATGGGATAGGCAGGCTTCCCAATATAGATGTGGTTAGTGCACCTTTCTGTAAAAAGTTATATAGGAAATTCTGTTGCTTTTCTAACAATTCCAGTCAGTTTTGTTTGATGTTCAATTTTGACATCGAATGATACTGATAAGTCTATTTAAAAAATATGGCTGGTTGCATTTCACTAAGGATGAGGCTTTTTTTAATTGCATGGACTGGAAGACTCTTCTGTTTAAGCAACAGTAATTAGATCACATACATTGCTCTGCAAAATAGAGGAAAACTACTGGATATAGAACATAGAGAATTCACAGAAATTTGTGTAGCATATGTGACCATTTGGAGCCTCTCAGTAGAGGATTTGAGGACTGTTTCTATGAAGTGATCATTAATCTGTAAACTGGGTTCTAAAGAAACTAGAAAAAACATACCAAGGCAGAGATAATGTTTTTTATATATATTTAAAATATATGTGGAATATAGCTTTAAGTGTGGGGTTTTGTGAAACGCGCTTTATTTACCTAATCGACAAAGTAGTCTGAACCCAACTTAGGACATTTGGACTGTACCTTTCTTTCTGTACATAACCGATTTCATTTTGTCTTAAGAAAGGAGGTCTTTTTAAACCAACGTTACTTCAGTTCTTTATTTACTTGTTGGCTATATAACATCACCATAGAAAAAAGATTATTGTATTATTCACCTATCCTCATTGTATTAATATTTTTGCTGAAATTAGGCTTCCTTCAGTTCCATTTTGCACAACATTTTAATATGGAAAACTGACTTTTCTGATTCTGCATTAACCTATTAACAGCAGTACAGAATACAAAACTACTGTTTTGTAGCAGCTATTCTCTTTTATCCATCATGAATGCTCTCATGTTCTCCTTGTTGATCTGCTTGCAGTCTAGCAATCACTTTTTTCCCCTTCTTAATGAGTTTGAAATTAATTTGTGTTGAGTCATTCACCTTTTGTATTACAAAATTACAGAGAGACTTCTAGCATTGCATAGATTAAACAGCAAATAGATTAAACAGTAAAGGTAACAGCAAAATTTTCCTCTCCTCTCTTCTCTCAGAAGTTCAAGGGGGAAGTAGAAATAATTTATAATTCATCTTGGCCTCAGCCAGTTCTCCTAAGACTTAGCTTCACTCTTGTATCTTTCTTGACAAATATAAATACTCAGGGAAAAGAAGAACAGATTGTCTTAAATCTTCTTCTGAACTGATAACAACTTGTCTGTCTTCAAGTCCAAGATTCCACATTCCAGTCTGTAAAGCTCAAATTCTTGGGGACTACTGTACCAAAGTCTCTTTACCTTGATGTAAGGAGTAGGCCATTGTTTTGGGGTTGGACTGCTATGTGACCTTCAGTGCTTGAATGCCGTTGGTCCCAGGTCTCTTCCAGAAAACCTATGTATACTGACTTTGAGATCCATGCCAGACAGCAGTCGGTACAAATACTGAGCTATTGGTGCACTTTCTAGTCCACCATCCTTCGCTTCCAAATTATTCTTTTGCATTATTGTGCTCATGGCAATATGGCTTCAGCGTGTTACCACTTGAGGACCAAAGACTATTCAGTCACAAGACAAGACAGGCAATGAGTTCCACTCACAAGAAAGCTGTCATTCACAACATGCCAGAAGGAAGTGGAAGCTTAAGAAAATTTACTTTTGTTTGAGGAAGAAGGCAATTCTCCATTTATGTTGATGTCTTTGCTTTTTTTCTTGTCGATGTTCCCCGAATTATTTTCCCGCCCTGTTCTCTGCTAAGTATCTATTTTCATTAATAATCTCAGACAGAACTATCCTGACTTGCAGATGTACAGGAGGCAGATAAATACATTACATTTTCTTACATCCCAGAGTACCATTATTTCTACTTTTCCATTTTTTTTCCCAGTGTCTCCCAGTTCCCCTTTTCTCTAGATAATGGGAAGTTTTCTGTAGTAATAAATGCAGGAAAAAAATAACTGTTAAGTATTCTAACCAATTTTCTACCCAGTGCTGGTATTGATTTTGTCTTTGCTTTTCAGAATTTATTGTTTACAGATGAAACTGATAATTCAGAAATAAAAATAATTGATTTTGGCTTTGCTCGTTTAAAACCACCTGATAATCAGCCTCTTAAGACTCCATGTTTTACTCTTCATTATGCTGCCCCAGAGCTCTTGAATCACAATGGTTATGACGAATCTTGTGATCTGTGGAGTTTGGGGGTCATTTTGGTGAGTGATTGAGGATTTTAATCTATTTATTTTTTGTTAAAATGCAAAGGACTTGACACAATTTCAGACTTGAATTGGGTAGATGCTGAATTCAAATGATGTGAAAATACTGCTGTAGAAATAATAGGTTCCAAACACAGATGTTTTCCAGGGGTGGAGATATTTTTTCCTAAGCAGTAAATTAAATTCAACATTTCTGGGAATGGAAAAAATACTTGATACAGTCTGGTTCTTAAAAAGAGATTCTTCTTAGGAGATTTTACAGGCATCTGCATAATCTTCCTGCAGTTTCAATTCAGAGAAGGAATCAGACTGCATTCTGCATTCTGATTTACAGAAAATTGATTTCAGTAGATGATAAACTGGGTAGAAATACCATTGTGTTTTGTTTATAGTTTCCTGAAATGTATGAATGTTTTTTCTAACAAAGACTCCAGAGAGTCTTGCATGTTTTAAATTTTCTGTAGCCTTGAAGTTATGCTAGTCAAAGTTTTATTGTATAGCACTGGTGATGCGAACAACAGCATTCCATATTTAGAAATAGGGTTGTTAATAAATATACTGTGTTTGTTAATACTACTTTTGTTCTCATGATAGTATACAATGCTATCAGGACAGGTGCCATTTCAGTCTCAAGACAAAAGTTTAACATGTACCAGCGCATTGGAAATTATGAAGAAAATAAAAAAGGGAGAGTTTTCCTTTGAAGGAGAAGCTTGGAAAAATGTTTCTGAAGAGGCTAAAGAGTTAATTCAAGGTATGTATGCACAAATACTTCATGTACCTTATATTTTTATCTCAAAAGATAAAATTTAGAGGACTATACAATATCTGGATGCTGCGATCAGCATCAGAGTGCCTAACCTGACAGAGTGGTATCCACAGCCTAAGCTACGTACTGACCCCTAATACAAGTTACGGGTAAAGGTGGACACATCAGAATGGCATTACAAATTGCATGTATGCCTAGCAGAGAGCTTTCTAATGTAGTGAGATGCTGCTAGAAGGTTAGTGGGATTAGAAGTAACTGAAGAGCTTCAGAAAAAGTGAAGTCACTCTTTTACAATATATTTAAAAGCAGAGGGTTTTTTTCCTATTATTTTTGCTTTTGTAAAAACACCAGGTTGTGAGATAAATGTTTTAAAAGCTGAGCTTTTGCAAAAAATGAATGTATTACTATCATCTTTTCCTTGGGCTGTTTTTGAATGTGTGTACCAAGACTAGTGTATTTCTGAGCAGCTTCATTCACATTTGCCATGCTTTTATTCCCCTTAAGCTTTTGAGCATCTAATTATGTTTTCAGCATGAGATAGACACCAATCTTAATTTTACTAAGATGGAGTTCTGAATTTCTGTAGAAGCAGGCTTGTAAGGAATTTTTCTGCCAAAAAAGTAGGCGTCTCCAGATTCAGACTTCAGTGGATCATGCAACGAATCTGAGGCTTACTCTCTTGAGCTTCATCTTAGACAGGTTTTAAGCAAAGAAATCATTTGGTAGTTCTGCGGTTGTGTGACAAGAGATGTGAGTTATCAAACAGTTAAATAGCAATTTCTTGCATTTAGTGATTGTTCTGGAGAGGACGATAGTATGACATTGTGTGAGCCTTATCTAGGATAAATATTGTCATGACTTACTTATTGAAGCAATGCATAAGATTTTCTTTAAATAATTGCATTTTCTATTAAAAGAAGATAAATAGCTCACAATTTAAGAGAATGTAATATATTTCTATTAGGACTTCTGACAGTGGATCCAAACAAAAGAATTAAAATGTCCAGCCTGAGATACAACGAATGGCTTCAGGATGGCAGCCAGCTGTCATCGAACCCTCTAATGACTCCTGATAACTTAGGCTCTTCAGGAGCTGCGGTGCATACATATGTCAAAGCCACTTTTCATGTAAGTTCTAAGAAATCTTATGTCATACGCTAAATTTTGTAATGTGTTAATCTAGATTTTTGTGTATTTTCTTTTAATTAAAAGTATGTATTTGTCCTTATAATTCAGTGATTGTTTATAGCTGCAATTTTTTCCTCCATACCTAACAACTATGATTGAGTACAGTGAAAACATGAGTGATGAGGCAAGAATAAATTTCTTGAAGACATTTATACTAATGGGGTTTTTGAGGCCTGAGACACAGCTGTTCATGAAATAGCTATTATAGATACTCTGTTTCTTAGGGAAATCTATTAAAAGGTCTTCAAACTTTTATAAAAAAGAGAATAAACTTTCTATTTAACTTAAGTAACTGTTTGACTTTTTGTCCTTATGGTTACAAAATCAAGATAAAATCTCTGGAACATATCTAGTTCACATTTTTAATATCATGGATACTTTTTTAATGGACTTGCTTGTCTACCATTGTGTATTTACTAAAAACATTTGAACTGAAACAGTATTATACAAACATAGTGTTGATTCTCATGATTCCCTTCTACAGAGTATAAACTGAAATTGATTTATGCTGAAATACTTGTAGATGCTTATTACCAAGAAGAGAAGAAGAAAGGAATTGTTACTTGGAGAGGTTCCTATAATGCAACATAATTTGGGCTGAAAGAAAAACTGTAATTTAATTAAGTGTAATTTCTGAAAATGTACTCTTAAATAGGTTTAAGACTTAATAAAAAAAACTTCTAAATTAAAAAAAGGAGGGGAAGATGCCAATTAATGTTATGTATTGGCTCTTAAATACATGTAAAGGATAGTAAAGTTACTGTTACAGCTATGATAAGAATTAGTAGAGATCTGTCATGAGATTACAGTTTATCTTATGACTTACCATAGAAAGTTCATAATAAGCTACGAGCCATAAAATGTCTTAAAACTCTTGAAAAGCTTAGAATTACCTTTTATTTTTAAACAGGCCTTTAACAAGTACAAAAGGGAAGGATTTTGTCTCCAGAATGTTGACAAGGCACCTCTTGCAAAGAGAAGGAAAATGAAAAAAACAAGTACAAGCACAGAGACACGTAGCAGCTCCAGTGAAAGTTCACATTCTTCTTCCTCTCATTCTCATGGTAAAACTACACCTACAAAGACACTGCAGCCAACAAACCCTACAGACAGCAATAACCCAGAAACCATCTTCCAGTTCTCTGACTGAAAAGCAGAGAGTATCCTGTCTTCAAGGTTTAAGTGGTTATAAACTTGGTAGTACTTATATTGTCTTCTCCCACCCTTCCTCCCTGTGGCTTACAGGCTACAGGAATATGTCTGTTGCTTTAAAAATGTATTTCAGTCATACCTTTTTAGCGTTGTATGTCAATACATTTCTTTTTAGCATTAAGTTTGGTATCACTGGATATGGTGTAATACTATTATACAACCAACATTGTATTCTCTTAGGGCTAAATTACTAGTGTGCAGTCAAGCTCAAGTTTAAAGAGCTATGCTGCTCATGGTACAGCTTGGAGGAAGACTGTTTCTCAGTGTCAGAATCTTCCTCCCAGGTTCTTCCCCACTGTTCAAAGAAAGGAAAGCTCTGTAACATGTATAGAACTCTGGGATCTTCTGCCTTTACCCAGCTGTGAGAAGAATGTCATAGAATTTGATTCTTCATGCATGTAAGGAATCATTGGTACAATGCACCAAAGCAGTAAAGTACTTTAAGGCCTTTTAAATTTGTGGTTACATTCTATCCCTTTTATTTGAATTTTAAGACTAAAATGAAGCGTTATGGAACTCTTAAGTTGTTTTTAAAAGTAACTCCATATATCTTGTTCTAAACAACTGGGAATATGTCTTAGATTTTTTTTTTTATTTATTTAATTTTAAAAAAACATCTAGGGTAAAAGATGAGGTGAGGTGTCTAGTACTGTGATAAAATAATTTTTATTTCTACTTTTTGAAGTTAGTAACTTTCAAAATGTTTTACAGATTCTAAAATGTAATGCTATAAGAGAAAGTGAAATTTCATATTGAATGCTTTGGAAAATGGTCACATGTTAAAATATCCATCTCAAGTATTAATTATAATTTATATTTTCTTTTTATATTTACACAATAACTTTAAAATATTAAGATTTTTTTAAAGATGAAAAAACTCTGGTTTCAACATTTGTTATTAGAGGGTCCACACAAAATGTATACCAAGTTATTTGAATTTTGCATTGTGCAGATATGGCAGTTTAATAGTGACTGTAAAATATTAGAATATATGTTTTCTTTTTTGCACTTTATAACATCAAAAGATGTTTTATAATAAAGTGCACTCAGATCTCTCTTCCTACAAGGTGCTGAGCACTGTTTTACTGGGTTGAATGACCTGAAATCCACTGTATTTGGTGGTTGGGGTCATTGTGAAGGAGAATTCTGTACTTTGCAGGAGTGAATCCCTGTATATTACCCACTGTTTTCATTCCTTACTTTAAACTGCAAAGCTCTTTCTATCTTGCTTTTACATTGTATATAACAAATACTAGACCTGTGCACCTTGTGTAGTGTAGATGTTAACAACTTATGCACTGGGAATACTAAAGGGAAATTATATTGAACACTGTGCTTCACAACTTGTTCACTGTGGTGTTCTACAGTGAAGTATTTCCTACTGTGATAGTATAGTATGTACATAACTGTTTGGAATCATAAATGTGACTTACAGAAACATCAGCATAAACTTTTAAATCAGCATATTTTATAAATTTATGGAGAGCTCTTTTATTGCTCGTATTCTCAATGACTAGGGGTAACTTAAGTGCTAAAGATGACTCCAGTTTTGCAAATGCTTACATGTGTAAGTTTCCACTGAAGTCAGAGAGACTCCTTGTGTAAAGTTAATCATATGCCTGAATTTGTGTGATGGAAGACTAATTGACTGGAGGATTTTGTTAACAGCTTGCTCTATTTTAAAGTAAACTTAATCCAAACCCTATGCAAAAAAAGTTGTAGGAATTGTTTATATCAGTGGTTTTATTTATAGAATTATATCAGATATCAGTATTGACAAATACAATACACCCATGTTTACAGGGATCGTGTGTATCAAAACAAGGCTTGGAAGCCCAACATGTTTGTTCTGTGTTTCTTTAATATTAATAATGGCATTCTGAGGTTTTGGAATTGCTCATGTGAAATAGTTTACTACTTTCTTTATGTGAATGTCAACAGTAATTGCAGCATTAATTTCAGGTTGATGTGAATATTGAGATTTGCACTGTTTATGTAGAAGTAGTATATTTAAAGATCAGTATATGTGCTAATAACACAACCAATTTTAAGTAGCCGATGTTAAAATACTGAAAAATAATTGTCAATGTAATATATTCAGGTTTGCTTTCTGAATGCTCTCTTTGGAAGTAATCTCAATAGTGAACATGGCTCATTTGTAAAAGAATACTTTCCCTCTCCCCAATAAACTTGCTGTAAATACAACAAACAATCCACCATTAATACTTGTTATGCAGACAGTACAAGTAAATTGGGAGGTTGGAGAACAGGTTGCTTGTAAAGTTTGCACTTTGAGGAGTTATTGGAATTTGTTGTCTTCAGGGTAAGGACAACAAAAAAGCAATTTTTGGTTTGATTTCATTTACGTGTAAGAAACTTTTGGATACCAGGTGGATTTGGAATATTGTGACACAGCTGAAATAACTTCTTAAAGTTAGGAACACAATACAGTTGTTTCCCTGTTGAGAAACTTAAACTGTGGCTTGACAAACTGATGAAACAAGAAAAAAGAATGCTTGCACAAGATACTAAATGCTACAGATAGTGGCTGTATTGTCAGAGGTTTTTTCACACAGATTTTGAGAGACTGCTGTGAGACTAAAATTATTAGAATACATCATTTGTATCAAAGACAACTTTTATTGATTAATATTTCTGTCTCCTCTTTGTGCTCTAACAGTAGTTATTAAATAAAACTTTAAAAATGGTAATTCTTTTTGGCAGGGGTAAGTACATTTAGGTGTCGCCTTGCATTTGCTTTGAACCAGTTACCTGGGGTAGCTGAAATGTTTATCACCTCTGACTTTCTGCTGCCTCCAGGTAACAGAGCTCTTGAGGAGGTGTGTTTGTCGCTAAGCTGTCTGAATTTTTAGATCAGCATCTTTACATAGACAACTGCTGATCTCCATTTACACTGATAAAACTGAGTTGCAAACTAGGCAGCTGGAGAGCAGGTTCACTTCAGATGTCCCTGCAGGAGACTAGTTGCTCTTGGCAGAAGGATGTTGTCTCAGCTTAATCTGTTGTCCAACCTGGCACTCTAGGTCACATAAAGACCATGGGCCAAATGTTTCATACTCATACCACTATTTCAAATCTGAAGTGTACAAGCCAATCTTCATTAGTACTATAAATACTTTATATTGCCTTGGTAAAGAGTTGTTAGACTGTAAATTATGTTTTTAGTACTATAAATACTTTATATTGCCTTGGTAAAGAGTTGTTAGACTGTAAATTATGTTTATACTCAGATCAAGTTTCCTTCACAGTGCTGCTATGGATCAAGCAACTTTAACGTCTAGTAATGATACTGCTCTACTGTCAGAAATGTAGTGCAGTCAGCAATATTGTGGGCAAATTGTTTGAAAAATCAAATTTTTATCAGTAAACATTTAAATAACTAATCTGGTTATTAATCTAATCTTTAAAGTACTTGATATTCTGTAAAGCTATTTCTTTGTAATACTTTTAGAAACACAAATATTAGTAATTAAGAGGCAATTCTGGTAAAGGATTAGAGGAGTACAACGGAAGTAACATGACCTACTGTTCCTCATATTGTTTACTGCTACAAAACCCCCTTTGTTTAAATGTTTTATTAAACAGTTGGGGGGGGGGGGGTTAACAGAAAAACACAGTATTGCATCAGAATGGATTGAGGCTTCAAGTTGGCATTGCTCATGTACGTAGTTTCTCTGCCCTTTTCCATGGCTACTTTTCTGAACAAGATAATGATACCTGCGCAGCCATGTTCCCTAGCGCTCATTCAGGACAGAATAATTCTTGGCAGAAGATATACACACAATGATGATGTATGTCTGTCAGATGTGATGAAGTGTTGCACAAGTGTCCTGCATTTTTAATATGTGCATGTATTACATGCAGGTATGTAGATACATGCTGTATTGCATGTCTAGGCCTCAATGAAAAGTAATATGCCTTGTTTAAGAGAACCTGTACTTAAAAATGAGTTCTTGATTCACAGAGATTCAGGGGGCTTCCACCGAAGAGGAAGAAGGTTATGGGAAGCCAGAGATGAGAGGCTTCTGGGAAGATGTTTTCAGGGGTAGATTTCTCCCCTCGCTATCTCCATGTGCATGTAATATTCACTGACACTGAATTGCAAGCTTTCTTGCCAGTTACCCAGCATAAACACATTTCCTAACTCGGCAGGTCTGTAAGAGTGTGTGTCTGTGTCTACACACATATCTGTATCTTTATATAGCATTCTGGTCTTCAGTTGGAATTTTTTGTTACTTCTCAAGTATCACTCCAGGTGATTTTACCAAGTTGGTGGTCTTCATTCTTTTCGCCCTTATGTGACAGTCTTTCTCAGCACCAATTTTTACATTGCGAGACATGACTGAATATTCTGGATTGAGAGAAGAGGAAATAGTGTGGCTGTTTCTGCTGTAAAGAGATAAAAGTGCTCTGATCTTTGTCTAGCTGTGAGAAACACTTCTCACTTTGCTCCTTTGACCCACAAGGCACTGGATTCTATAAAACAACTAAGAAATGCAGAGCCGTTGGCTAGCTCTCGCCTGCCATCCCGCATTTTTATATATCACTTGTTCAATAGGTTCTGGATGTTCAGAACACCTATGTAGAAAAGAAAACCGAGGGATGATTCCTGTAGTCTGCACTAGTAAATAAAGTGATGCTTTCAATTACATAGACCAGCTGGAGCAGTCTTGTTTGTTGTGCCTGGAAGCAGCAAGAGCGGAGAAATGTAAGACACCTGCAATAACATAAATTTGAAGAAAACCCATGTATTTTGACAGCATTCATGTTCTGTGCGACGGAAAGGGAAGTCTGCAACTGCCTGGGAATCAATGATAGGTGTTTAAGTAGATGAGATGCTATGGGGTGGTCTGACAGCTTATTGTCACCCACAGGGCCATTCCTGATCCTTTCTTCTGGCCACATGCTCTACCCTTTTCTTGGTTTTGGTGTTTGCATCGCCTCTCAGCCAGCAGAGACAGGAGAAATATAAGTGTTCTATTAACTTAGTTAAGGCATCTTGGTTAACACTGGATTAATTGATTTCATAGTTAATCCAAAGTAAAAGTAGTAATGAAGCACTGCAAAATCTAATATGCTATAATGCTATGATTTTGGAAAACTAACACTTTATTCAGAGGTAGAAAGGAATCCATACTATTCACACATAAAATCAGTTTTTAAAATTGGCAGCCAATCTGGCTGTATTCACCAAATTCATGCAGAAGTCTGCTAACTTCCTTTGAAATGCCAACAATAAAGCAGAGAAAAACAACTCTTCTTTAATTGCTCAGGAACTGCTCAAAAACCTATCACAGATGAAAGTACAAACTGATTGCAAACTTGCTGCATTTTTCTTAACACAAAGATAATTTTACTTTGTCAACAAATCAAGCTTCAAATCTTAAAATTGGCATCTTGATTATGTTAATCTGATTTTCCTTTTTTTTTTTTTTTTTAAATATGTAATTGTATTAGTATGATTGTGACCAAAGGTTTATTTTCATAAGAGAAAAATCTAAGGATTTAGGCTAAGGCCTTGTGAATAACTGAAAAAAGTCTGCAGGGAAAGGTAGTCACTATCTTTAGCTAGTTCAGTTCTAAATATTCATATATATTCCTGATACTTACTGATACAACTACATCTACCCAAGTACATTTTACATCAGTTATGGGTGTGATTTTGTGTGACACATTCAGCTGTGCTAAAAAAGCTTTCAAGTGTAAACTAGTCTTTGGAATTACAGCAAAGTGAGAAGAAAGGGGGGGAAGTTGTATTTAAAGACGATGATGCAAAGAGGGGACGATGCTCAAGGCTTGTTTCCAAGTTACGCTGACAGAGGTCACTAGACGATAGTATCATAGTATTGTCTGTAGCAGCTTACTCACTAGTAACAGCATGTATCCTTTTTTTCCTTTAAAATCAGGAGAAGAGAAACTAAATTAATTCACAAAAGCAGCAAGTACCCCAAAGCTTTTCTCAGATGTGTCCTTAATGAGTTCTCATCCTTTAAATATATAGCTCAGCTGTACATAATAGTTACTCTGTTGAAGCTATGCCTACTTGAGGCAACAGGATCCCACCGTCTGGTGATGCATTCATTGTACAGTGATTGTACAAATTGGAACTCAAGGTGCTATATCCCTGCCGCTTTTAAGTTCAGGTGTTAATACTATTCTACTTAGTATGTATCGCCGCGTCAGTCCATCCATATGCAGACCCGGCAGGTCACTTAGTTCATTTTAAAGCTGTCAGATTAAAAGGAAAACTTGAGATCAACACCAAAGTGAGAAGAGGCCTTTAATCTTAACCTACATCTGGATTACAAAAATGAATAAAAGCTTGGCATTGACTTTCAACTTTGACAGTCTTACCAGTAAGATGTTGCTGCAGCAAATCTTGGTGCTTACAGGTATCTTTACTGTACTGATCTCTTTCAACTGTAGAGAAAGAAACCTGCAAAATTATTTCCTGTCAGAAAAAACTCTTTTGCTAGAGTCCCAGTAGAAGAGAGTCTGTAATTTCTACCTTTACCTCTGAAGCTGTAAAGGGAAGAAGTGAATTGGTGACAGATTCTGACAGCTGGTTATAAAGGAGCAGACTGTGTTAATTTGCAGTAAGTGGAACAGGGCTTGCAGTTTCTTGTGTCAGCATGAGCAGGGAGGGGGAAGAGGGAAAGAAATGGGAAGAAGGGAATGCTGAGCACTTTGACGCACTGTAATGTACAGGACATTCTGGTTGCACACCATTGCTTTTGAAGAAGCAATGGTCTCCACATTTAACTTAAAATCTTTAAGAAAAAAAAGCAGATTCACCTGTCAACTTTTTTCTTGAAGGGAAATGGTACCATTTTCAAATGGTAAAGTCAGCAACAT
Source organism: Gavia stellata (assembly GCF_030936135.1). NCBI lineage: Eukaryota > Metazoa > Chordata > Aves > Gaviiformes > Gaviidae > Gavia > Gavia stellata. Next base: position 19,630,608 of record NC_082600.1, read on the forward strand.
GGACATGGATTTTCTTATCTCACCATGTGCCAGTTATCAACAGATTACAGTGAAGTTTTCTTTCTGACAAGTATGCACTTTTCTAAAATTCTTAGTCACATCGACAAAGTGCAAAACCTTGTGGCAGAAGTTTACCAAAAAGCAAGATAAGTAATTGCAGTGGTTTATTTTACCCAATATAAGGATATTCAGAAAATGAATGAGGATAGGGTACTGATTTTGGATGTGGAAAAGCACTAGAAGAGAGGATCATTTAGTGAATGCAGCGGTGGAAGAAATACAAGAAAGCTGTTTTCTGGAAGACTGCTCAGAACTCATCAAAGATTTGCAGAACCAGATGTCAGCAGAATGCTCCTGTCTCTAGAGCTGTTAAAGCCTAACCATGCTGGTCTGGAGGATGGTAAGCCCAGCCTGTTGTTGGCCAGTCCTGTCAGAGCCACTGGTTTACAAAAATCTGTTGTTGGGTCTTCTGTCTTGAAGGTACTTCACCTTATTTGTAAGTCTTGCTAACCACCAGGGAATGAACAGTGTTTGGCAAATAAGGTTCTTTAGCTGTGTTGGAATGATAACTGTAATGAAGGTTTTGATCTTCAGTCAGTTTTCTTCTCCAGGCCATAGAGTTCAGAAATAGGAAGAGATTTTTTTGTTGCTCTAAATTGTGTGGTTAACCACTGTGGTGGCTTCAAAGCTAACGCAAAGCAATCTGGAGAAGTACATCATATAAATATTAACAAGTTAACCTTGGTTTCCCTTAGGAGAGATTCTTGCCAGAGCTGTGCATAGCACGGCGCAGCAGTGTGTGTATTCCCCTTGGATAGCTAGTGATCTGCATGTCCATTGTTCCTCCTCCCCTTGAAGTCGTGCTGGGAACTCTTCTCACAGAAGAATTAAAAGAAAAGCTGAACATCTGTATGCTAGGCAGATGATACTTGGGTGAAGGCAGTTTTGTAGGTAATAACCAAGGATATTTATAGGCTGTTGCATTGTGCACAACTTTTATGGTAGTAGGGAGAAGTATCTGAACAAGTCTTGAAGACAGACTGACAGTATTTGAGCTATTACTGATCTCCAGCACTGTCAGGAGCTTGTTTTTGGAGAAAAAAGTGTGAATATGCCTATATGTTTAAGTCCTATGGTATCAGTATACGTAAAGAATCCCACATTCTTCTAGCGTACATTTGGATTAAGTAGGTTATGCAGGTTTTGTTTGTGGTTTTTTAAATTATTATTTATTTTTACTCATATTGTATACTTAGTTCTGTTCCTTTCCTGAGTTTTCTATTTATGTTAACCCTCTTATCTCTTTGATTTCTCTAGTCTTTCTCCTTGTCCTGAAAGGCAATGCATGGATCTTTCTGCCCAAAAAAACCTGTAGAGTCAAATGTCCAATATATAAAAGGAATAAAAATAGGCAGGACAGCTATGCAACAAACCCTTCCCTTTATCAGAAGTGTAGAAATACCTAGCTTAAAATACACTGGCCAATGAATAGGTATCTTACTCTTCAGACAGCTATTACATTTGATAAACAGAATGTGTAGTGTTAGAAGTACAAAAAGAACAGTTTTAAAAATATTAAAAAAAAAGAATGTTTTTTTTGGCGTGCAAACCAGAAAGTACAAACTCAAACAGCACCTTCAAACTTGGATCTAAACATACTCTGAACGACAGGTGTCAGATCTGGCTGGCTGATTTGCCTTTTACACTTTGAAGTAGGGTTAGGTCAGAAGCATGCAGGAGAAATCTGCTTTGCCCTACAGATGTGAAACTTCAAATTTTAAAAAACCTGTATTTGGACCTAGCAGGGAGCACTAAGAGGCTGAAAGCTGGCAGTTATTACCCAGAAACTTTGCTCAGGAATCATCTTTGTGAACTGAAGATAGATAAAGCCCACAGAACGATAATTCACATCTGTCCCCAACCAACTGTAGTCACAGTAACATTACTGCTTTCTACTCTAGTTTTTATCAAGCAGCTAAAAAAAGCACATATTTTCTGTTGTTACCTGGTCTGTGCTGGTAGAATGATCTCCAGGGCAGTGAAGCAGACCAGAAATGATCCATTCTGTGGTTTCAGGCAAATGCTAGACCTTTTGGAGACTTCTTTGATCACGTTATTGTACTTTAAATAAACTGTGGCTCAGTCCTAATCTTCCCTGGAAATATCTAGTTGAACTTTTCATAGAAAGGAGCTATGACATAGTGGAGTCCGTGAAGAGGAAAAATTTTTATTTCTGGAGAATCTCAGAAGACACAGGCGGTATTTGTCTTTCTGCCAACAAGAGCAACTGTTAGGCAATAGAGTTCTGAAAGGTTGAGCAGGGCCAGATAAAGTAAGTTGCAGTGTGTAAAGCCAACTGAATATTGGAAGAACATAAGAAATGTGCTACTGAGTCAAACCAATGAGACCAGAAATGCATGCAGCACTCAAGATGCAGGCATGCCATGGTTTGTGGCAGAATGATGCCTGCTGCTTTGTTCTCAGTAGCTTTGCTAGTGATGCCTGGTGTTTTCACGGAATCACAGAATCACTAAGGTTGGAAAAGACCTGTAAGATCATCAAGGCTGCCACTGCACAATGCAGCAAGGACACTGGGGAAATGTCTGTGATTTCCTATCTGACGTCCTGTGTAGAACAGCGTGTCAAACGTAAATCAGTCTTCTGTAGAGTAAATAACTTGTGTTTGACCAATTCATGTTATTCGAACAGTATCCAGTCTTGTTTTGGAGACATCAAGACTTGAAGAATCCACTGCCTCTTTGGTTTTTGACCAAATAGTTAATTATCCTGATAGCTTTTAAAAAGATCTAATTTCTTATGTAAATTTATTTGCCACAGGTCTCCAGCTTTGTGTTATTTTATTTTCTCTGTTAATCTATTTGTAAATGCTGTTTTCTTTACATGACGTTTAATTTCCAAAACATAAAGCCAGTATTTTGTTGGTTCTCCCAATTATAATGGCAGAGATAGACTGTTGATTGGCCGGGTCTCTTAACTCATATTTTCTGTGCAGAAATAGCAGCTAGCAATCCTGTTATTTGGTCCACATTTTGCCAATTCTTAGTGCTTCTGCCCATTTGGATTACAGGTCTCTTGGAATTTGCCCGCGCTTATCCTAGGAAGTCTCCTTCTCCTCTCTCTGCTAAGGACCTTGCTTTTGGAACATCATGATGCAACCTTGTATGCAAATTTCCAGCTTTTTCTCTTAGAGTCACATCAGGCTAGGCAGGCTATACTCTGCCACTGTCTTCTGCCTTCCTTTGGGACACAGGCGCAAGCCCAGTGTCCTCACGGGTGTCTCTGGCATACCATGAGCTGTTCAGAGGGACGTGATGAGACCAAAGGGGGCAACCCTTTGTTTTAGAACTGTTGTGTACTAATTCCGGATCTACTGATTTTTAAGACTTCTCTCCAGTTATTAATGTCATTGAAAAAATCTAATTTAAATGCATGATTTTCATTCTTTCCAAACACAGAACAAAAATAGTTGCTGAACACTACTTTATCTATGCGACAAACATTTCTCTTACCTCTGCATAGTAATGAACTGATGAGGTTGCTAGAATTTTTTCATTATCTTTATCCTCAGCAACTCCTGATCTCCGTGGATTCCTCTAATTTATTTCAGTTTTCTTACCCATTTGTCGTAGTCCTAACAACATACAGCAATTTCTGTTAATGTTTTCAACTGTAGCCTACTGGTTTAGAAACTTTCAGAAATTATATGTAGCTTTCGACTCCCTCTGGTGGTCTGACAATGTAGTTGGCAAGTTGTTTAACTGCTAATACTGACGGTAACAAGGAAAATGTTTGAATGCAGTATGACACTGTAGATGCTTCAAATTTAACCATCATTGTTTGTCCCACATGCATTTAAATAGCAATGGGGAAAATATTGATGTTTATTAATAATACAAGTATTTTTTTACCAATGAGTAGCTAGGAACATTAAAAAAAAAAAGAAAAGAAAAAGTGAAAATTCAAAGCTTTTCTTCTATGTAACAATTGAACTTGTTTTAAAGGGATTGAACTTAGCAACTGAAGAAGAAATGTAACTCAACTGCTGCACTCTGCTGTATCAGTAAATTCAATGTGAGAAACACTTGATCTTCATCTTCCCTTAAGTGGTCACAGAAGTGCAGTTTGAAACAGCAATTATGTGAAGACAGTGATTTCTGTGTAGACAGAAACTGATCTGGGAATAAAACTTAAGTATGATTTTAGCCAATAATGTAATGAAATCAAACAATTGTACCACAGAGAGAAGAGCTGCTGCTGTTGCTTTGCTAGCTAAAGAGAGTTTATTCAGATTTAAGAAGAGGTTCAAATTTAATAAAATCTAGTTTTCTAATTTCCTAACATGTAAGAGGTATTTTATTTTTACCCTTAAGAAACAGTTAAAAATGGTACATGTCTTATTTTCTGTGCCGGATAGAACAAAAGGAACTGAAAAGCAGTGGGTTAATTAAAGTGTAAGGAGCTTGCATCTTTCTAAAAATACACAATTATTATTTTTTTAAATCCAGAATAGTTCTATTCTGGACACTTTTTGCATAAATGAGTCAAAAGAATAGGAAAATGCCTTTGCCACTGAGGTTCAATTTGTCTAGGAAGATTTTTTAAGTTCAAGCAAGAGATTAAGCTACAATCTGGATCACATCTAGAATTTAGCTGGACTGTGTCTATCAGTTTTGTTATTGCGCAAAGGCAGTGCAGAGACCCTCTTTACCTGCTGCCCTACGAGCATCATTGTGTGGGACAACAGTTTGAAATACAGCAGGAAAGAGGTTTGCCATGAGTGTAACACAATGGAAGACCCATGATTAGACCTGACCTTGGTTCTTCCCTGAACTTAAAAGTAGCCAAAGCATTTATTTTAAGTCCTTAGACCTTTGAACAAGGCAGAAAAGTTTTACATGGCCACAATAAACATAAGAAACAGCCAACTATGGTATTTTTGTTCCCATTTTGCTTCCTGTTAGTTACTACATGTTAATATAGGATAGCAACTTTACTGGCAATATAGCTTTGTAAAAATACAGTTGTGGGACAAGTAGCAATTCAGATACAAATGCTCACATCTATTCAGCCTATAAACACCAGTGAAGTGCTTTTTTTAATTCTGGGAGGTGACTTTTTTTTTTCTTTTTTGTATGTGTAAATACACGCGTTTGTGATGTGGAGGATATTTCCAGAAACAGTATGACAGGTTTAAAAGGCAGTATGAAATATTGGGCCAAAACAATATGTTTTAAATACATATTGCCAATTGAGCGATAGTCTTTGTTGCCCTTTCATTGGCAATGCTGGTTCCCATTTAGCGTGAATGGGCTTGGAAAGGATCTCTTTTGGACTCTGACTTTTTATCTTTTGCAACACAGTTAGTAATTAAACTTCAGATTCAACCAATCAATAGCAATGACTGTTAACACTGTCATTTATTAAAGACTAAGAATTAACATCAAGAGATCTCATACAATAGTGAAAAATAAGTATTTGCCTGATTGTACAGGCATACATTCCTTTTTAAGTATCAATTATACTGCTCATTATTTGACAAGTGCAATATGAATTGAATCAGTTTGAAAGCAACAAACTACAAAATCAAAAGTCCATTGTGAAGAAAAAAAATATGCTTTCCAGGTTCCTAGGTTCTCCTGAATTGTTTTGTGTATGATTTTAACTTTCAAACAGCAGTAAGGGCTTAATGGTTTACAGAATAATGTACATTCACAGATGTAACTATTTTATCTTCAAGAAAATAAACTCATCTAAGTACAAAACCTTGAAATGTTGAAATATTTTGATAAAGCATATTTCACTTCTTATATGACTGTATTCCTTGCTATGAGGCGGGGGTGGCAGGTTTTATGCATTTCATCAAACTGTTGATTTTGCGGATGCTGTTCAGTCTCACTTTACTTCCCTTTAAATTGCATTTTGATACTCTCAAAAAGGAACCAAGTGTCACTGTGAAATTATTTTCTCTAACAATTTTCATATGGTCTGTTCTAAATTTTATAGGGATTACTGGCTCCAGTAAGAATGGAGAACTCTGCAGTTACCGTGTTTCACTAACAGTGTTATGCTAACTGAAAAAAAAAGACTTACATTCCAGTAAAATTTTTGCTTCTATAATACTTACGAGTTGTGTTCTTCACTGTAGAGAAATTACTTCTCACATTAATGCATTTTGGCCTGAAAATTTTTGCACTTCACATTTGAGAAAATGGCAGACAGTAGTAGGAGTTGAATATGATTGCTTTAAAATACAAACGATATTTGAATTGCATCTCTGATCACTTGCAATAGAATGCGTTTAACACCTTAGTAGATGTTAAAATGTTGATTTGAATTGAAAGATAAGAAATTGGTAAAATAAGGATTTAAGGTGAGGAAAAGCTTCTTTTTAATATTGGCTTTTTACTTCTATTTTACACTTTGTGGAGATAAAATAGGCACTTCTGTGCTGTCTTCTGTGACATTGTATTTCCCTCAAAATCGTCATCTTTCGATGATGCATGCTATAGGAACTCTGAGGAAGAAAATAGTTTTAATAATGAGCACTTTGATTAGCAGCTTCAGACAAACTCTACTTGGGAAAAAACCAAACAAACCACTGGTCAGTGTGCCAGACTAAAACCAGAGTAGAAGGTAAACTTGCATATTAAACACTTTATCTGTAAACAGTGAAACAACACTTGCCATTAAGCATTGATAGTTTTTGACACAAATTGGATGTTAAGCTTTGACTAGCCTGTTTTCTCAAGGGCCTCAATACCAGTGAGCTGACTTCAGCAAAGCTGTCATGAAAATGCTGTTTTAAACATCTTTTTTTTTTTGATAAAGAAAAGCTAGAACACAGGTGAGGTTTGGTTCCTCCCTTGTCACTTCAGCAGTGAATAGTATTTGCCTAAGAAGCCAGAAATTCAGTCTAGAATAAAACCCAGTTACTTTGTAAGTTTGCTTCCATTTTTTTTGCTCATGTGAGTTCCTAGCATTCTATTTGAATATGTTACCTTTAAAAATGCAAGTATTTTTGAATTGTTTTTTCTGAGTCCTTGTTACAGGATGTTTAATATCTTAGTACAAGTTAAAATGTTACTTAATTTAAGTCAGTTTATATTCTCTATAACTTTTACATTTTTACCAGTTTAAACTCCCATCACTTCTGTTTCTCATAGTACTGTATGGAGTAGCAGAAAACTTCTTTATCAGGTTTATTTTCAGGTTACCAGAAGTATCAGAGTACCATACTAGTGTGCTCCTGTGAACTGAAAGTTCCTGTTGCTTCACACCAAGCTCATGAAATTGTACTGAACAGTCCATTATTTCTCTTATTGCCCTCTGTTCGGGGGGATTGGAGTGGGAGAGGTGGCGTAAGGCAAAACGGTTGACCAATACATTTTAGTTACTTCTCCTGCATTTTAATTTTCCATAATTTTCAGAAACCAGGTATCTCCCTGTATCTTCTAGCTAGCCAGCTACCTCACCTTACAAGCAGACTTCCTATTTCAAGCAAAGTGCATGTATGCTTCAGTCTGTGCTAACAGTTTACTAAATAGGCCATTTCCAGAGACCAACACTTGGTTTCAGTTTGAAAAAATACGCGGCAATTGACAAAATATGCAGGATCAGTCTTCTTTTCTACATCACTTTTATGCCATTCATTCCAGATCCATTATTGTATACTATTATGGGTCATTTACAATGGAATCTTCTCAGAGCATTCTTAGGTGTATGGAAGTTTTGTTAATGTTAAATCAGATTTCCTAACCGTTCCAATGCATTTCAAAATATACTAATTCCTCTTGCATAGATGTCTCACTTCATAAATAGTAGCTGTTGAGATAATAGGCCTGATGAACTGTTATGTAAATATTTTAATGCTATTCTTTTGGTTTTACTGAAATGACGTGGTCAGTGCTAACAAAATGTGTTAAAATTGTTGTGAATAAATATGAATAATCTTCATAAGCAAATTAACTCTTTCCAAAAGTTGAAGTGTTAGCTTTCATAGTCTTATGTGTAAAAGAACTAGTAGTTGTGATATCAAGGATTTTGAATTATCATTCCTTTCCTGCCTCATTTTTAATTTAATCGTCTTATCACTCCAGTAAAACACCATGCTGTAGTCAGTTTAATGTTCTCTGGATCTTCTGAAACCTCATGTAAGCAAAATTGCTTTATCACATATTTCTCCTTTTGTTACAGTATTAAATCTTCTTTCCACTCTTGCAGTACTCCATTGTGTTTCTTAAACACTGTTATGTTCTGCTACTGTTTCTATTTCACTTTTTAAAATCTGAAGTATACTTTGTTTTAAATTGGACTGTAACCTGAAAGTGCTGTAACAGCAACTTGATAAAAAGGCAGGTTACAATATCTGAATTTTGTGCTATTATGCTTTCAGTAGCACTGGGAATGAAAAGTAAATTAGTTGAAACACTGAGAAAGACATCTGATACCTGTCATAGAGTTGCAATAGCTGTGATGCTCTAAGGATAGAAGCAAAGCAAGGTATGTAGGAAGTGGATATTTATTACATTGAGGATACAGCTGGGGAATACACGGACAAGCCTGGGTCCATTCCTGATCAATTAATGATTTGATGGCAGTTGTTGATTTCCCATCTTTAAAAAGATGCATCCTTTTTCTGACCTTTCAGTTGATGATCAAAATCAAGCAAAACTTCAGAAAGCGCCGGTCCCTGGTATATGTGGCACACACAACACACAAACTAGAAAATTGTTTAGAAATTCTGTTATGTGGACAATGACTCTACCAATGCCCATAGGCATGTTATGTTTACATTTAACGGATCTATTTATGTAACAGCACATAAAGGTGACTGGTGGTAGTATTGTTCCCCAAGAGTTTGAAGAGCATAATTCACAGGGTTTGGCGAATAAGTTATATTGGTTTAAGTCATGAAACAATGATTGACCTGTCGCAATCTGGTAATGTTATGTTTGCCAAATTTGACTTCTGAGTTTGTGATCTTGACATTTCTGAAGACTAAAATGTGCTAGAAGCAGAGGAGCGCAGTGCATGTAACAGCAATAATAGCATCCATTCTGTATTTTGAATCTTCAAACCAGCAGTCAGTCATCCTCACAAACTCAACCAAATACCTATTGGCCTCACTGTCTTCTCTTTCTAGGGATAAAGAGCATTAATTGTACAAGTCTGCACTATAATGCAAGGATGCGGAGCAAGACATTTAAATTATTTAAATTCATATTGTGTCTAATGTAGCAGATTACAGTGCATCTCTGCAAAACCTTTCTGTCAATGGGCTGTATCATTATTTTGGGAAAAGTCAATAGCAGTTTGTGAGATTTTTCTTCAATGCAGTCTTGTTCTTTTTGCTATGTTTTTCAGTGAAAAATCGGTCATGGCAGTTGTTTTCTGAGGTGTACATATGTTTGTGGAACTGATGTGTCACATATATGTGACATAGCATTTGACAAAGATATGTGGTGTTTATTTAAATTGTTTCAGCTAGTGTTTTTATTCCATCCAAATGTTGGAAATGCATCTATAGGGAATAATCTACGTACAGTGCAGATCTTTGTTATACACATGCTGCTCAAGCCTCTGCTGTTGAGCCAAGGAGCAGGTGAGTGCTGAGCTGGTAGGCCATGCTGAGCTTCCTCTTATGCTCTTGCGCGTCGTGTCAGATAGATAGAGTCAGCTAAATGAGACCGCAGAGGAAGTGTGGTGTGAGGTATGTGGATGGAGAAGACAAGAGATTGCCTTTAGGTGGACTGAAAACCCTAGAGCGCGTGTGGATGAGAGGTTTCAAGGTGGGGGAAGAGGCGAATGTTAATGGACAGGAACTAATTTTGTGTTACATTTTGTGTAAGTGGAAAAGTATACCAGACAGGGCAATGGTGTATGTTCATCATTAGCCTGTGGAAGAATGAGATGAGGTGAGTTTTCCATTTTTTTCCCCATGTGTAATTGGGCAAACTGTTTTAAAGGAGCAGTTTCTGGCGGTGGCCGCAGGAGCCCGGCTGTACCGGCCCGGCTACCAGCAGCGCCTTCAGCAGCGGCGCTGTCTCCTTCGGCAGCTTCCCTCCCTCCCTCCCTCTCCTCTGGGTGTCAGGGCAGCCCCGGCCCCGGCCCCGGCCCCGGCCCGCAGGGAGGCAGGCAGCCGCGGCCGCCGCGCAGTCCAGGCCGCGCTCCCCGGGCGGGCCCCGGCCCCGCCCCGCGCCGCCCCGCCGCGGCCCGGCAGGTGGCGCCGCTCCCGCCGCTCGGCCGCCAGCGCGGCGCGGGCCGCAGCCTTCGAGTTCCGCCGCTCCAGTCGCTGCCGCCGCCGCCGCCGCTCAGGCGCCCGGTGCGGCCGCCGTCCTTTCCCCGCCTCCCCGGCCCCTTCCCCTGCCCCTGCCGGGGCCCATCGGCCCGGCCCGGCCATGGCCACCAAGAAGGCGGGCTCGCGGCTGGAGACGGAGATCGAGCGGTGCCGCTCGGAGTGCCAGTGGGAGCGGATCCCCGAGCTCGTCAAGCAGCTCTCGGCCAAGCTCATCGCTAACGGTGCGGGGCCGGGCGGGAGGCGGCAGGCCGCGGCGGAGGGCCCGCGGGGGGGCGGCCGGCGGGGCTCCCGGACGCCGGGCCCGGCAGGTGCAGCCCGGCGGGCCGGCGTGAGGGGCCTGCGGGCCGCCCCGCGGTGCCCGGGGAGGCGCCAGGGCGCGGGGGCCGCTGGAGGGGCGGGGAGCGGGGAGCGGGTCGGCGCGGTCCGGCCGGCGCGGCCCCGCGGAGCCGGAGCCCCGAGGAGGGCGGCGGGGAGGCGGGTGCTGCCGAGGGCCTGACCCCGGCGTGCGGGCGCCTCGGGAGTCGGCCCCGGGCGGTGAGCTGGGGCTCACCCCCCGCCTGAGCACCCCTCTGAGGTCCGAGGGAGGCCGCGTTTCGTCTCGCTGGCACCGTAGCCCTGTGGGTTTACGTCCAGAACTGCTGAGCAGTCTGATGGTTTATCATGGGTGTTGCAGTTTTGCGGGCAGACATGCTGACAGTGTGCATGAAGCCCTAAATGTCCTTCTGCCTTCTGTGCACAGCCGGAGTACCCGTACACAGCGTGTCGTATGAAGGTTTCTGTCCTTTTACTTAAAAACATACTTCAGCATTATAGTGCCGCTTCATTTATTTTCTTATAAAAACTATGAATGGTTTGCTTGGTCCCTTATTTCTTATATCACCAACTTTTAAACGTTTAGCTGCCTAATGAACAAGGGAGATGCCGGGAAGTTCTCTTTGGCATGGATGCCTTCATTCTGTGTGTGAGAAAAGTCACAGGGATAGTGTCTACCCCTCTAGGCTCACTCATCTGTTTGAGGTGGACCTGGAGATGCTTTTAGAGAGAAATGAAGTCTGCAGAGACAGATCTTGGGATGAATTCAGAGGTGGTAAGTTAACATAGACAGAGGATGAGGCGTAAGGTTGGCGTCACTGGGAGTGTGTTGCGAAGGCGGTGATAGCTTTGAACGCTTAGGCAGGGAAGAAAGCTGCATGATTCAGGTCTATATAAATACAAATAAAAGAGGAAAAGCCTGAATCAGAGTAAAGAGAAGAGGGAGAATTTAAGAATAGATGGATGGGTAGTAGATGATCTTACATGTGTTGGCCTTAAGAACAGCTGGGTGATGATCCTGAAACACACTGGTACTATACTAACTAAAAATAAACACAAGTGAAAAGGTGGAAGGTATTATGTTTAGTTTAAGGACATGCTTCATTGAGTTATAGACTATGAACTAGTTAGAGATCAGTTCAAGCAAAGACAAGTGTTTTTTGGCTGTCTGGTTGAAAAGATCTTCATACTTTTAAGATGTACTATGGTATTTCAGACAGGGAGGGAGAGCTAGGCAGAGGATCTCATTGACGGTTTGAACTTAAATTTCTCTGACCTGGGTACTCTTTACCTAACAGAAACATATCAGAGAAGATTATGCAGTCTGCATAACTTAAGTGATTTTCCTATTATGGTGTCTTCTAGATTCTGTACCAGTCAAAACACAAGTTATTGGAACATTTCCTGATCTTCAAAACATGTGAAAGTGTCATATGTAGATTTTTGTCTCTTTCTGACAGCACAGGAATGCTTAAATCAATATCGATGGCTTCCAAGTTCTAGCTAACTGAGAACACCAGCAGTCAGTAAGCTAAGTGATCATAAGGGACTCTCCTTTTGTAGTGGAGAAACACAGGAAGAGAATAATTTATTTAATGAAATACATGCCCCTGCTGTTGAGAGTGTCTAAAACTGTAAGTTTGTGTGCTAGATCCTGGTGTACCTAACAGGTTGCAGGCGGAGGTTATCAGCTAGTGAGACCACAGAGGAGAGGCAGTGCCTGTGTTCCGCCTGTGAAGACAGATATGAAGTAAAAGGCGCTCCAGTGTGTATCCCTGTTGTTAGCTAATCTGAAGCAATTAATTTAAGAAAAAGTACTCAGAACTTCACTGCTTCCTTCTGCAGTAATGTTCAGTTTTACAAACCAGCTAGGGAATGGATAACAAAAGGTCTGTTTTTTGGCTGAAGGTGGAACAATATGTCACAGGAATGATTTAAAAGCATGAGAGAAGGAAAAAGAGGGGAGAGGATCTTCATTCTGTCCATATATTGGTGTGTAGGGAATTGGCTCTGACTCTTGAATGCTGGAGCATTTTAACAGAGGATATCAGCATTGCTAGGAATAGGGTTTATTGCTCTTTGAACACAGATGGGAAGGGAACCTTTGGGGAAGCCCTCTTGTAATCTTTTCAATCTTGCACTATCGCAAAACAATAGACTGTTACTTCACCAGGACTTAATTACACCACCTGTTTGGAAATGGGGATTAGAGAAGTTGACAGAAATTTTAATAGGATGGATTATTATTTGGGATGTCTTACATTGATACAGTCTTTCCTATAATCAAGTTCCCATCCCTTGAAGCTTGCAACCCAAATTAGGTGAAGGAAGAAATAGCAGTAACAGCTTTTAGGATGAAGGTATGTGTGGATGCATAAGGCAATAATACATTCTTCTGGAGAAGCGCAGCGCTTGAGAAGTGCGGTATTTTGTGTGGACTTGATTATTGTATTGTTTATTCTGTTTTGTTCTGCTGATGGATCCTATCTACTCCCTCGTAGAGTTAGGAGTCTGTACAAAACCTGACAGTGGATCAAATGTAAATGACAGTTTATGTAGGATTTTGGATGCACAAAAATGGCACTTACTAGAACGAATTTCTGTATCTGACGGATTGTATTTGAAAGCCTTTGTGAGCTTACTGAGCTTTAAGATAAAGAGGGAAGAGAAATGTTAATGGATTGGGCACTGCCTTTGCTATTCTATAAGTAATAGTCACAGTTTGGATCATGGAAAATGTGTGCTCTGTGTCAAGCCTGTGACTTGCGTTGTTTTTCACAAAGGATAGATAGATGAAAGAAGGGTATTTAACCTAACTTGGAATTGTTAGGCACTTTCCCGGTTTGTATTACATTTCTTTCCTTCAGAACCGGGTCTCAGCAGCAGTAGTAAGATTCATGGCATGTAACACAAATCTCCATTTGAGCTCTTGCTTCATCAGCACTCCCATAAAAGATGGGGTCAAAACTGTAACATGCAGGTGTGGTGGGTTAGCCTTGGCTAACAGCAAATGCCAGCCCAGCTGCTCAGTCTCCCCCCTTCCATAGTGGGGCAGGGGCAGAAAATAGGATGAGAAGACTTGTAGCTTGAGATAAAGACAGGGAGATCACTTAATAATTACTGTTGTGGGCAAAACAGGTTCAACTTGGGGATAATTAATTTAACTTGTTGCCAGTTAAAATAGATACAGATAGTAAGAAACAGAAAGACAGACATGAAAGCAACACTTTTCCTCCCCCCCTTTCCCAGGCTCAACTTCACTCCTGCGCCCCAGACTCTTGTGTCCCTCCTTGCGTGGTGCAGGGAGCAGAGGGGTTACAGTCAGTCCGAGGTGGTTTCTGCTGCTCCTTCTTCTCGTGTTATTCCTCTGCTCTGGCATGGGCTCCCCGCTGGCTGGAATCCTTCAAGAAAAAAAATCTGCTCTGCCACAGGCTCCATGTTTCTTCGGGGCATATCCACCTGCTCCAGCTTGGGCCCTTCCCAGGCTGCGGTGGTGGCTATCTGCTCTGGCACCAGGAGCACCTCCTCCCCCTCCTTCTCTGACCTTGGTGTTCCCTCTGCTGTTTCTCACTCCTTTTGTTCCCTCCTCCTCTCTGTGGCATTTTCTGCCCTTTCTTAAATATGCTTTCCCAGAGGCGCCGCCAGCTTTGCTGAGGGGCTCAGCTGTGTCTTGCTGTGGGTCTGCTGGAGCCAGCTGGGCCTGGGACATGGCAGCCCCTGGCCTCTTCCCACAGGAGCCGCCCTTGTAGCCCCCCTGCTGCCAGCACCTTGCTGTTTACACCCAGTACAGCAGGATTTACAAAAACTGTAGCAGCTGGCATAGAAAAATCATTGTGCTACTCTGAGGTTCACAAAGATGTGGTTCTTGGCTTGTCTGTAGGCTGTTTGGTTGCAAGAAAGGTGCCGTCCTAAAGTGTTCACATCCTGAATATCACTTCTCAAATGGAACTGAGACAAACCCCAAGTTGTTAGAGATAAAATCTTAAAGCCGTTCTCACTGATGAAACTTTGTGAGTGTTCCCAATTCCTGAAAAAGGTTTTTTCTAAGAAAATGATCTGAAGACATTTTGATCCCGTTTGTTGAATTTTTGTCTAACATTACAAATGAACAGCATGGCAGTGAAGCACGGTCATGAGAGTTAGCAAAACCTCCAAGTACAAAATTACTTGTTCACAGATTATTAGAAGAGGTAAAATAGTAAATGTTGAATATCTGAAATTAATGAGAAAGTATTTTAAAGTGCACCCAGAATTGGGAAGCATTGGTTATAGGATTCTTTTCTATTTTAAGCCAGTCTGAATGGGCTACTTTATTAAATAAAGGCCTTAATCTGTAGGAGAACCATGTACAACTTTGTCTTGGAAAACTTGGTTGGCATCAGAAACACAGTTGTGTGAATGAAATGCAACATGCCATGAGAGGAAGATTTTCTCTAAGATCACAGTTTAGTATAGCAGTCCCCAAAATAACTGTTGATGACCACAACGCTTTGATGTTAATGATGACATATATTTGAAATGCCCATTATATTTTTTTCATTAAAAGTTTTTATTTCTTAAGAGATCACACTGTAAAGTTGCTCTTATCAAATACTGAAAAGTAAGGCTTACAAAAACCCAGTGATGATTCTTTTTCAGTAAGTTTATCATAACATGTTGGTCTTACAGATTGACTCACTATTTTATTGAAGTGTTCAGGTTTATGAGGATTGTGTTTTGAAACCTTTCTGCAATAGTTTTAATGAGAGTATCCTGTCATTCATAGCTTTGGGAATTGGGATTCTCAGGGTGCCTGGAATTTTGTGGTGCTTTCATGCTAATTTTGGAAGCTAGCAATCACATTTCAAAACTAGTTGCAAGTCCATCATGAATTTTTGATGAAACAGTAGCATCTCGAAGGAAGCGGCTACAATGGACTTCAGTATGATGGTTGTGTCTGCTCAGAACATTCTCAGGACATCAGTGCTCTAATGTTTTCTTTCCTTCCTTTGGAAACACAGTGAGGAAACCGTAGGTCAGTTCAGTGGCAAGCCGAATGGATAAAATAAAGGATCTGTGAATTTCCACGGGTATTTCCGGCCATTCATTGTTGCTGCAATCAGAACATGACCTTGCTCAAGTTCAGCGATATGTATGGCTCTGTCTGGAAAAGCACTGAGGAGGCGAGTTTTTGTAGTTCAAGTGAGGCAGAATGATGTAGTTCTGTAGAAACCTTAGCTGGGGTGAAATATTGCATTACTGTGGGGAGAGAATGCACGCCCCGGAAGTTCACAGATCTATACGCTACCAAGAGCATTGTGACATTGCTGTGAAAATAGAACATTACCTACAGGTATTAAGTTTGCTGATGGAAATACACCAGCATTTTAAAACACTGTTTTCTTACCAACTGAATTTCTTACTACCATTGCTATGCCATTTCTGTTTGTTGTTGTTTTGTTTTGTGTATGATCTTTGCTCTGACTGTCTTTCCTCTCAATACCTTGTTTATATAGTTTCTTATTATGTCTTTCCTCACATTTAGCCTTGCAGAATAAGGGAGCAGAGAGGAGTTAGGAGCAGAGTAGCAAACTAAAGGATCAGGAAGTATTTTACATGTCTATTTATTTGTTTGTCACTTCCTATGCTGTTTCTTTATCTGGATATAAGTACGATATAAAAATAGAAGTATCTTACCAGTTTTCATTTGTTTTGCTCCCTTGTGGAATATACAAGTCCTCAGATGTATGGTTAAAGATTATCATCAGTGCAAACCAGGGATTTCTAAACCTCTTAGGACTCATGCCCTACTTAGAAGGTGTTTATCAAATTTGTTTGGTTTTTATATATAGAGCTTGTAATGCAATTTATATATGCAAAGCTTTCTGATGAGATCTACATCTCTACTACAAAAGTTTGCAGACTACGATGTGACGTGCCTTTTTGCGTTTCCACAAAAGTGGAAATGAAGGTCTCTCTTCGTTTGTTATCTTTTGTTTTCCTTCTGTTGCATTCACTAGCATATTTACAGAACAAACAGACTAAGGACACGTATTTTTCTGAATGAAGACCAAAGATGGTGACAGTACTAAGATGTGTTGTCTTATTTATGACTGACAGCTTTGTAACACCCCTGACTATCTGAAGAAACAACAGTGTGAATGGTGATGTAGATCTGCTGCTTGTATTCCATCTGACTTGTCATCTGGAAGAGAAAATACTAACGTAGGTAGTATGATTTCACAAGTAACCAAGCTGGTCTAACACCTTGCTGCTATTGTGTGGAGGAGCTCTTTCTTCCTACCTTTACTCAAGCTGCTCCTTCTTCCTGCAGTTTCTCCTGGTTATGTGTTCCTGGCCCCTCCCTTGTGCTGATGAACACCAGAGGTGGCACTTACTGTGCTGGGCCAGCAGAAAACTCTATGCTCCTCTTTCTGGGGGTAGTTTCTGCAGGCTTACTGAGCTGATTTGCCTCCCACAGGGGTGTGCAGAGTAGTATAACAGCTGGTGGAAAATCAACAGTGGCAGCAGCCAGTGAAGGGCAAAGGTGAGGGGAACTTTCTTCTTCTCCCGCTGTGAGGAAGCATGTAATTGGTCTGAGTGGAATGAACTAAGTACTTCTGGGTATTTGGAGTTTATAGCTGCTTACATTTATAAGGATACTGCCATATATTATGAATATAATTATTGTAGAAATTAGACATCTCACATATTGGGTTGGTTGCACTCTGTTGCTTTGTTTGAAAGTTATAAGAAGAAATGGTAGCCTGACTTACCAGTGTATATATACTGGTATGTGTCTGTATTATAGCTGCTCTAGGTTCTTTTAACCTAACTTCAAGTGTTAAAGGTTAGCATTAACTTTTCTATAGGGGAATAAGTTCATTAGCATACACTCAGGATCATTGATACCACTTTTGTTTGAATTTGTTCTGCATCAAGGGGGCAGAAAGTCCTTAACCATGCCAAATGTGGGCCATTCTCCTTCCCTGCCAAATCTGGGCCATTCCCCCTCCCCGCAAATCTGTCTTCTAAATAATCAGATTTTAGAATTTGATGGTTAAATTCTCTGCAGTTTTCTCTGCACTGAACATGATTTAATTGGTGATCTGATAAGGAACAACTGAAGACAGCAACTGTAAAAAGCAAAGTGGCAGGATGTTGAGATAAGTTGGAGGGAGTGAGGATGTCTGGCTAATAGTGCTATGTTTGTTGGTAGCAAGACCTTTAATCATTGGAGAGCATTTGAGCTCTGCTCCAGGCTCTGGAGGAAGAGTGCTGAATCTGGGCATTTCTCTGGTGTCAGCAAATGTGTGGCAGAATGCATAGTGGCAGTTACTAGTAAGCTGCTCTGATCAGAGATGTTATCAGTTGCTCTGTTGCTTCAGGAGGTGTTGCATGAGTCTCTGCAAGTTCTCACCCCACTGATGATCTGTGTGTGATTGGTATGATTCCACTCAAAATGTGTATGCATAAACAGAAGTCCTTCACTATAATTTTCAAGAGAAGGGAATGCATGAAAGGTGGTGTGGTTTTTTAATGTAGTTGTAAAGTAATTTTAAATCTTCTTTTTACAGATTTTGATACAGCTTTATAGTGTGTATGCTGTTTTTTTCCAACAGGATCTTGATTCATTCAGTTCACAGAATAGCCCAGCCTCTGAAGATAGAGCCATAAATCTTAAGGCCAGAATCAAATGTTTTATCAAATCATTCATTCTGTCTTTATAATTATCTTGATTACTGCCTATGGAATTATCACATAAGAAATCTGTAAAATCTGTAATATTGTAGTAGGAAGAAAGCTGCTTGCCTTAAACACTCTGTTACTAAGTTTGTCACCCATATTAGTATTCTGTAGAGATGGCATATTAACAATAATTAATCAACAACTCGAGTTTTGATACAGCTGCTCTACAGCTGATGTTTCTGATGTAAGGGGCGATAAAGCAAAGCAAAAGAAGGACTTTGAAATGAGTGCTTGTATTGTCTGGAAAAGAGGAGAGGATCAGGATCTGACACTAGCAGATACTTAGGAATCGTTTCTTTGATAATGAAAGCAGATCCTGAATATTTAAGTTGCACTGAAAGAAAGGAGGAAATAAAAGAGGACTTATGTGTTACAGTATTTGGCAAATGCTGCTCTTCCACTGTTAAGTTCCCTGTTCAAGTGTTTAATCTGAAGTTGTGTGTTGTTGTTCTGTTTTGGTTACTTCCTTGGCTATATGAATTAGAGCTTCCCCTTTCTTAGAATAAAGGAGTAGTCTTTTCAGCCTTGGGCTTGGTAGGTGCTCGACCCCTGGTGTAGACAGCTCCTTGGGGAACTGACACCTATTATGTAGTTATGCAGAGTCCAGAGGTGGAGGGCGTTGCCAGGTTTCACAGAAGACTTATCCTTCCCCTCCCCACAAGGAGGTGTAAACTGTGCTCCTTTCACAAAAAGTGTGTGGGAAATCCCTTTTGGCTCTAGACAAATCCTGAATGCAGCTCACCTAAGCCCAATAATTTGTTTTATCTCCATAAAACTTTTGCAAAGGCAACCAAAATATGAGAACACCAACAGCTTCCGGACCCTCCCCTATTTTTTCTGCAGTTAATTATGTGAGCAAGTTGTTGCTTATTTTTCAAGTGTGCCTATTTCAAATTCAGGTTTGCCTGGGCTCAGCTTTCACCACACTTCTGTTTTTCTTTTTACCATTTAATTACAGTCTATTTACCTTAATGGGGAGAAAATGCTGTGCATTAATCAAGGCTCTAATGGGATTGCTTTAGAGGCGGGTTTAAGGAGAGGCAGAAGTAGGAGACCTACTTCTCTTAGAACAGCTGATAGAATTAAAAAAAAAACCACAACACACAACAAAACAACATGTTAAGTTGCTAAAAGATGCTTTCTGTCTTAAAACTGGTGGTTATGTACCTGAGACAATAATCTCTGAGAGTGACAAGTGTAGGCTACTGCCTTTCAAGAATTTACTTGAGTTTCCCAGGTGGAGCTAGTCAGGAGGAAGGAGATGAGACAAGGCTGGTTTTTTGTGAGTGACTGGCTTTTGGAAATGGTAGAGAACTGCAAGATCTCCTCTTCTGGGGAACAGAGGCTCATCTGTGTGCTTTGATCTGAGCTTTGGGTCATCCCATAGATGAAAAGTGTCCCTAAACAGTGATAAACACAGAGAGAAGGGAGTGAAGGTGCAAACCAAAATCTCTAGATGGTGAGGTTTAGGAGTAAGGAAGTGTTCCTGATGTATAGGAAGTTGGGCAGAGTCAGGATCTCTTCAATCTCTTATTTCTTCTTTTCTGTCAACCATTTTCTTTACCTTCTTGGGAGAATAAAAGTTGGATACCATTGCCATCATCTGTCAAATTTGCACTGTGCTGCAATGGAGCTGTTTGGTACAGCATGAACAAGAGCCACTGTCCCCACGACATGGTTTGGTTTTGCCTTCCATCTAAATAGTCTCTAGTCTTTTTTTGTTGTTGTTAGTAGCGACAGGAAAACTGGTGTGTCCTTTGAGAAACAAATCATGGCAAGAAGCAAGACTGAAAAGAATTCCTAGCTATAACAGCATGTGCTTTTCCTGTTCTGCAAGTCATTCTTTGATCTTCTTTGTAACCTAAACATAAATGGAAAGAAGCTAAATTTTGATCATTCTGCCTCAGTGTGGTTACTAGAACTGTTCCCAGTTAAACACCCAAAGATGATGGTGATCCTGTTTCCCACACTTTGTGCTTCCCAGTCTTGGGTATGATCCACATTTTTACAAGTGTATCATCTGCATCAGTCTGCAGACTCTTAGCTACTCTTCTACTGTCCTCAGAGACCTGACTGGACAAGATCATGAGCAGCCTGCTCTAGTTGATCTTGCTTGGAGCAGGGGTGTTGGACTAGACGACCTCCAGAGGTCCCTTCCAACCTCAGCCATCCTGTGATGCTGTGAATTCTTGCTACTTAGTAGTCAGTGATGGAATCATAAGTGATATCTGTATATCCATATATTGTTTTTCTTTTCTTCAGTGCAAACCTTGTATAAATCTAAGATTAGTTTTAGCATTCATTTTATTTTAGTAACTTCTGGTCAGAGTTACTTGAATGGGTACTTTTGCCAATATTCCTCTCTGGGTACAGCCATTGCTCTTAATGACTTTTACATGCATCATGAACAAAGCAAATGCCTTTGTTTTAAGTGTATGGTCAACTTGTTCCCAGTTAGAAAACACGTGTTTCATGCTGTTTCTGCCAGATGAATATGAAATCAGCTCTGGATCCAGGATTTCCAGATTCTCCTCTGGAAGAAAGCTCTTTTTCAAGATGGTTTTCTTAATAAATGTTCTGTGGGATGCTATAAGATTTTTCTCCTCTTCAGCTGTTTTTACAGGAACTTTACTCTGGAATTTTTGTCTGGGTACTATATGGAGCAGTTGACCCCTTTGGGATCCTTCTTGCTGCATCCCACTCCTGGATAAAAATTCCTCAGTTTGTTTGTTAGATTTAGGCATAATGATAATCCAACATGGTTTAGGAAGTCTGAGGAAAAATCCTCTCAGAATAATGCAACATGCAGCCCTTCAGGTACTCTGAGCCTTCGGTTTTAACTTTAGAGAAAGTAAGAGTTTTAGGGATTGAGTAGGAGGAGTTTCCTTTCTCACTCCCAAGCTAGTTTCCCTCTGGGAAGATTTGAAGCACCAGAACAGAGATTACAAGGCAAGTCTCAACTTGCTGGAATCCTGCATGTCAATTTATGGTCCCACTGGGATACTGGAAATGTCATACTTGTTCTCTTTATCCCTTGACCCTTTCCTCCCCTGCTTTTAAAATTTTTTTATTTTTAGTCCTGAGATAATACTTGAGTTTTTTATTTCTTTCTGTCTCTGGAGTCCAGTCCAGGGTAGGTGAAGCAGCAGCATCTTCTGTTCTTTCAACTCCCATGCATCATCTAATTGATCTCACCTCATGCAGTATCTTCATTTGGAGCTAATGATAACTGTGATCTTTTGACTTCAGTGCATTCAGACAGTTGTGCTTTTTAAAAGTCTGAAATATGTTACCTGAAATACTGAAGACACTGGTGCAGAGTGGGTGAAGTGATACAGCATGCTTCTAGATTTGTTATCTGCTTGCTTACAAGGAAAGATTAAAATTTGTTTGGCCAGTCACCTCAAATTCTGTAGCTAGTTTGCTTATATTTCCTATTCCTAAATACTTGCTATTCAAATTCAGATCCTTCAGCTTGAATCTGAGGTTGAGCCTCTTTGCTTAAATCTTTGTGGTAGGAGATTTTATTCTAATTCTACACAATTTTTCTTGCAGCTGTGTAGTTCAGAAGAGAGTGAAACGAAATACTAAAAATACTTCTTTTAATCTATGCCAAGGAGTGTGAGCCTTGATACCTGGAGCAAGGTTGTTGATAGTTGTTGCCACAGAGGTGATAGCAACTATGTTATCTGTGAGAGGCGTGTTTACGTTATACCTTTCAAGTATTTCCTTGTGATGTTAAAAATACAACTGAAATAAATAATTATCAGGCCCTTTTAAAAAATACTACATTTTCTGCATTAATATTAGGAACACTTGAGAAGTCACATAGATGCTAATTGTGGCCTAGATAACCTTCAGTGTTTTGCTTTGTTTTTTTATCCAAGACTGTTGAACCACCACAGGAAAAGTAATGCTTTAATGCAGCGGCTATTGGGTACCCCACAGAACAACAGGTAGTAGGTTCATTAGTTCTGTTGAGAACACTTAATCATTCACTATGGATGTATCTTGGTGTACTCTGGAATTGAATGAACTTTTAAAGTCACCTCTTGGAGAGGGATGCTGCAGGCAAGAGAGAAGAGGTCCTAATCTGTATTCAGTTAGGGCTTTTTTTTTTTTTTGAGCTGTGTGCAGTTTTGCCATTTTTTCCCTTCTCTCCACTTCTCCTTAAACTTACTCTTAGAAGGGAATTTAGAGCTAGATATTCCTCTCACCTAGCCTGCTGACAACGCCTGGGTTCTTCAACAAATGCCTGGAGGATGTGGTAGCATTGATCAGAAAACTGATTATTTTGTATTTTAGCATGTGACTCAGTGGATGATTCAAGATGGACCATGGTTTTAAGCTAATAGTAATAAGTATTCTTCATCATTCTTGACCCAGGATAAATGAAGATTAATCCTCTGTTTTAATTCTCTGTTTTTCTGCGAGTAACTGCTTCGGATCCCGATAGTGTGGTAGCAATTTTACTTCAAAAAGCAGATGTTAAAAATCAAGTAGCAAAGTAGCTGTCGTTATATTTTTAGACAGTATTTTACAAAGACACGTCATCATGTGTGGTTTTTCTCCCACCCCATATTTATGCCAGCCTTTATTCTCATTTTGAAGATGGTTAGGGCTGATGCATATTGCAAAGAGGGATAGCCATGTCTGCACAAGGTTCTTCTCAGGACATTTTGTATGAGTGTGTCTAAGCTTTCTCTAAGCTGAAAGAAAACAGCTTGCGTGTGTAGAAGTGTCTGGTTTTTTGCTTTTGCTTTCAGTGCTAACAGAAATGGATATTTCACCTAAAGCATCCTTCAGTTCGTCTTGCAGTTCCAAGGTGCTCAGACTTGTCTTTGATTATAGGCAGAGGACATCCTATTAGGCAGGTGGATTATTTCAGTGATACTGTGATGTTGCAGAAACAGATGGGCAAGCTAGGCTGTCCTTCTCCAGTTAGGAAATGGTTCTGCAATGTTGTGGTACAAGTCATCAAATATCCCCTAACTCTACTAAGTAATTGTTGTTGATGAACTCTTCAGTGGAGGAATGGATGAATAAGAGGGAGTCTTTCCTTTGATCAAAAATTTTATATTGATCCATATCTATATCAGTTTTCTAAAAGTGGGAAACTGGTTTTCATGGTATTGAAACTGTTTACTAATGTTTTTTTTTCTTCTGAAACATCTATTTAGACTCGCTGAAAGAACGCTAGACTTCAAGTATCTAAAAACTTTACACAGTTTAATTCTGTCTTTATAAAATGTCTCGTAGAAGAGTATAATCAAGATCACTCATACTGTGCTGGAAGAAAAAGAAAGCAATTTCTTCTCAAACATTGCTTACGTTATTTCAGGATGTCTTAAGGGATAGCTAAAACTGATTAAAAACTCTGCTAGAGCTATGGTTTCATAAATGGTTTCTTTCAGAAATGTCCACGTAATTGAAATTTTTTTATAAGCACCATTGAGGCTTGATCCTACTGGCACAGAATGGTTGACATGCCTTGAGCCAATGCTTTGTCAATAAAGCACGCTCTCAGTTATAATTTGATTTAAAAATTTGTTGCCAATGTCTGACCCTGACCGACTGATTTAGCAGATGAGTGACTCAGTAGATAAGAAAATCCTGCCTTGCGGTAACCTTTAGGTTTGCATTCTGTGACCTGTTGTATTCCAGTGTTAGTCACCAGCAGCTGAGCAAGTGCAGAACTTTTGTGATGAAAGCCAGTCTGACAGTGACTGTTTCTCTGCTAGTGCTGTGTCTCATGATATATATATATAGCAATGCTATGGGGAAAGGGTGAGTTGTGCTGTATATTGGTGACCTAGAAGAACAGATTTTGTTTTGATCACAGAATGACAGAATGATAGGGGTTGGAAGGGACCTCTGGAGATCGTCTAGTCCAACTCCCCCGCCAGAGCAGGTTCACCTAGAGCAGATTGCACAGGAATGCATCCAGGCGAGTTTTGAGTATCTCCAGAGAAGGAGACTCCACAACCTCTCTGGCAGCTCTGCCACCCTCACAGTAAAGAAGTTCCTCGTCATGTTCAGGTGGAACTTCCTATGACCAAGTTTGTGCCCATTACCTCTCGTCCTGTCACTGGGCACCACTGAAAAAAGACTGGCCCCATCCTCCTGGCACCCACCCCTTAAGTGTTTATAAGCATTGGTAAGTTCCCCCCTCAGTCTTCTCTTCTCTGGACTAAAAAGACCCAAGTCCCTCAGCTTTTCCTCGTAAGAAAGGCGTTCCAGTCCCCTAATCATCTTCGTAGCCCTTTGCTGTACCCTCTGCAGCAGCTCCCTGTCCTTCTTGAACCGGGGAGCCCAGAACTGGACACAGTACTCCAGATGCGGCCTCACCAGGGCAGAGTAGAGGGGGAGGATAACCTCCGTCGACCTGCTTGCCACACTCTTCTTGATGCCCCCCAGGATGCCATTGGCCTTCTTGGCCCCAAGAGTGCATTGGTGGCTCATGGTCATCCTGTTGTCCCCCAGGACTCCCAGGTCCCTTTCCACAGAGCTGCTCTCCAGCATGTCAGCCCCTAACCTGTACTGATGCATGGGGTTATTCTTCCCCAGGTGCAGTACCCTACACTTGCCTTTGTTGAATTTCATAAGGTTCCTCTCTGCCCAACTCTCCAGCCTGTGCAGGTCATGCTGAATGGCAGCGCAGCCTTCCGATGTGTCCGCCATTCCTCCCGGTTTTGTGTCATCAGCAAACTTGCTGAGGGCACACTCCATCCCTTCATCCAGGTCATTGATGAATATATTGAACAGGACTGGATCCTGTGGAACACGACTTGCTGCAGACCTCCAACTAGACTCTGTGCCACTAATCGCAACCCTCTGAGCTTTATCTGTCAGCCAGTTTTCAATCCACCCCACTGTCCGTTCATCTAACCCACGCTTCCTAAGCTTGCCTATGAGGATGGTGTGGGAGACGGTGTTGAAAGCCTTGCTGAAGTCAAGGTAGACAACATCCTCTGCCCTCCCCTCATCTGTCCATCCAGTCATGCCATCGTAGAAGGCTATCAGATTGGTCAGACATGACTTCCCCTTGGTGAATCCATGTTGACTACTTCTGATAACCTTCTTTGATGCTTAATCAGTCAGATCCGTGTGTAAGTTGTGGATGTTGTTTTCTCCTCCCCCACCTTTTCTCTGAAGGAAAGTACATGTAATACATGTTGCTGCACTGTGACTACGCCTAGCTAGTGTGTGGATCGTTAGCTTCTCTTAACTTGCATCCATGATGGGAACAAAATATCTGGGTGCTATAGACTACTTTGATTCTCGTCTTAAGGTGTCTGGATAGGTTCAGAGCATGTGCTAGCATGAACTTAAGGCTTTGCTCTTGCTTGTGTCCTCTCTTTAGAGACAATATAATTTTTTTTCAAGTCACTGTCAGAGAGAAGAAACATATCTTACGGGGGAGGATGAGAGAGGGAAGAGAGAGCGAGACCAAATTAAATTTTCCAGAGGCAGCTTCTTGTTTCTCTCCTCCTACTTTCCCCAGTGTGAGAAATTCTGCTGTGTACAAGAGAGGAATAATCTTACAAACTTTCTGCAGAGTGCTAGATCTGTGTCTATTCCTGTCTTATTCTACTGTGGTCCCACAAATGGGTGACAGTTGGAGCTTCTAGAGCGAGTCATCCTTTTTCTGTGGTGCAGCTGGAGTATGGAGGGGGGCATGTGGCTACACTCTGTTCTTGCATGTGTCAGTGCCATTCTTTGGTTACAGGCAAAATTATTATTTTCCCTGTTAGTAATAGGGATGGTTTCAGCACTTCATTTTAAGAACCCTCATGCCTCAGGGAATGCATTTTCACACCTAACAGTGCAAGGTTTATTTTCTTTTTCCTTAATGTCTAACCTGTTCTTCAAGATATCCACTAATCTATTGTAACCATCCAAACTAGTTGTTTCACATGCTTCCACAACAGTTTTGCAGTTTATATAAACAAAGCATCTCTGGCAGCTGGTGAGAGTCTAGCGGTGTTTTTTACTGGTCTCTCCATAAAGATAGATCTACTGTATTTAACTTAATTAAAGAAATGCTTGTTACAGGAGTGTGGGCCAGAAGAATTTTTGAGACCTCCTTAAAGGAATGCATATGAGAGGAAGGTATGTGTGATACTTTCTTCTTTGGCATTTTTGAAGTTCTGCTATTTAAAGTGTTGAAGAATGTCAGTGATACACCCCACTCTTTCACTGCAAACAGCCTTGATGATATTTCTGCTCCTGAACTAAAGCAGTGGTTTTAGAGTGTCATTTGGACTCCTTGCTATGTTTGACGTTCTTGTTTCCTCAAGCTTCTTTGGAAATGAAGTTTGCTCAGTGAAGCATTAAACTGAATAAAAGGAGAGAGGAATGTTGCTTGTTAAATCAAATACTTTGGGTTTGATGAGTACAGATCAGGGAGGAAGTATGTACTTGCACACCCCTTAAAACTTAGAGTAAACAGTCTGACATATTTTGACCTGTTTTTTAAGTCACCACTTAACTTTAAAAATACAATTAGCAAAATTAATCTTTATTGTTCTTCTCCCAAGTAGGACATTACTATGCTGACCTCAAGTATTATTTTCAAGGCCCACTCTTTTTTTTAATCACCTTTTAAAGAGGCTCATAAACAAAAAAGTGTGGATTTGGAACACACTCTGGAGTCTTCTGATTATTATTGGTAAAATGCCTGTGCTGAAAGGACCCTTCAGTGACCTATTCTTTGCAAGGCGAATAATTGCGTATTGTGAACATGTTCTGAAGCACAGTTTTGTAAGTTTGGGGCAGGCTTCTCCTCTGATCTCTGAGACCCTTTCACACAGCACATGTTAAACTCCTTACACCAAAGGCTAACCTCCCTTGTATTGTTGTACAAAACCAGCTGTCTTTTCTGTGCATGCAGTTTACACTCTTTGATTTCCAGAGAGATGGAACAGTTGCAGAAAGTGCAGTCCTACAGAGTGCTATGCTAAAGCTGTCTTTGAGCAGGGTAATGTCAGTCATAATATCTGACTTTACTATTTGTTTATAATAATACTGTGGCTATGCTAAGGAAATGTTGAATTTGGAGTAAGACTGTTACAAAGGGGATTTGGTCCAAAATATCAGGGTTAGATTTGGTGAGTTTAATGTTTAGTTTGCAGCTTGAAACTGAAGCTACACAAGCTGTTGATTTTCATCAATTATGCTAAGATTTCTGTCTGAAGGGAAAGAAGAACATGCAGAAAATAAACTGTGACAAAATAGATGCTGAGTCTCTTTAAAAATAGAAGAATCTCATTTTAGCTTATTGCTTCTCTTGGAAAATTTGCTTTATTGCAGCAAGTGACAACTGTCTGTACCATTTGTGCTTTTTATATACTGTTGATATTGATGGAAAATTACTCCATTTGATGGAAAAGTCTCATGAAGTGAAGCATTATGCCCTGACAGAGGATGACTGTGTTGGGCAAAGGGGGCATATGCAAGTCTCTGATACCCAGGTGGGTTGTATCAGAGTGCTGGAAGAGCTGGCCTATGTCACTGCAAGGACACTGTCATTTTTTTAAAGGTCCTGGTGATCAGGGGTGATTCCTGGTGACTGGAAAAAGGCAAATATGGCCATTTGCAAGAAGGTCAAGAAGGAGGATCCAGGAACTGCAGGCTGATCAGCCTAAACTCAAGCCCTGGGAAGATTAGGAAGTACATCCTGGAAACTGATGGGAAGGATAAGGAGGTGATTGGGATCAGTTGACATGGGTTTATCAAGGACTAACCAACCAGATAGATTTTGATGATGAGAAGTAACTGAATGTATG
This sequence comes from Gavia stellata, assembly GCF_030936135.1. NCBI lineage: Eukaryota > Metazoa > Chordata > Aves > Gaviiformes > Gaviidae > Gavia > Gavia stellata. The sequence goes on from NC_082600.1 coordinate 19,658,754, forward strand.
GATAAAGTGGGGACAGTGGATATTGTTGGCTTCAACTTTGTCTAGACTTTGGACACAGTTCCCCATAGTCTATCTTGTAGGTCAGTTGAAAAGACAGGTGGTAGGTGGAAAACTGGCTGGGCTCAGAGGTTTGATTACAGGTTAAAAAAAAAGTCCAATCTGTGACATACTAGAAGTGGGGCCTCTCAGGGTTGATACTGCAGTCAGAACTGTTTAGTATTTTTCTTGGTGACGTAGACATTGAAAATGCACCCTCAGTGGTTTTATGGGTGATAGAAAACTGGCGGGGAGTATATGACTGCTGTTTAGAGGGATCTCAACAGGCTGGAGAAATGGACTAACGGCAAAACTCATGAAGTTCAGCAAAAGCAAATGCCATGGTCCTGTACTTGAGAAGCAATAACTGTAACAGTATAGCCTGGGGATCAACTGGCTAAAAAGCAGCTTTGCAGAAAAGGATCTGAAGGTCCTGATGAACAACAAAAGGAGCATGAGTTGGCAGCAAACCCTTGCAGCAATGAACACTGACCGCACGCTGTGCTGTATTAGCAAGAATGTAGTCAGCAGTTTGAGAGAAATTATTATTCCCTATTGTTTGTCACTTGTGAGACCACATCTGGAATATTGTATCTAGTTTTGGGCTCCCTAGCATGAGAAAGATACTGGTATAGTAGAGTTAGCCCTGTGGAGGGCCACCAAAATGTTAAGGGGTTGAAAGCACATGACCTAAGAGAACCAGCTGAGAGAGCCGCATTTGTTAAATCTTAGAAGGGGAAGGCTAAGAAGGGATCCTACTGCTGCCATCTCCCACTGCCCCTTGAGTATGGAGGTGGCCTCTTCTCAGAAATGCATAGTGAAAGCATCAGGAGCAATGGACAAAAATTGCAACAAGGGAAATGTTGAATGGGTAGCAAGGAAAAAGTTCCACAATGAGAACAGCCAGATGTTGGAAAAGGTTGTCCGGAGGGGTTTTGTAATCTGTGGAAATGCTCAAAACTCAACTGGGTACGATCCTGAGTTGCCTGCCCTAATGTTGAAGTATGTTTCTTATTTCTTTTTCTTCACTTAGTACATTGAAATATCTTCTATTTTTCATTTCCACTGAACAGACTTCAATGAAAGAATAGCAAAATTAGTCTAAATTACTTCAAAAATTCCTGGAATTACACTGATAACATTGTGAATGTATGGCAACAAACTGGGTCCTTCTCTACTTTTATTTCCTCAGAGGATTTAAAATTTCAGGTATAATTTATTAGAAGAAACTTCAAATGATAGGATTTTTGAGAGCCTATGACATTAAAATGGCAGTTGTGCAAATTATAGATGAGTGGTGTGGTCCAGGACCATGAGCTGGGTACAGTAAAAGGGGGTGTTTCTAGCTGGCTCTCATGCTTTTCTCCAGAAGGCGAAGTGTAGTTGTTTGCCTTTGACCAACCTCAGCCCAGTCTTCAGGCAGGTTCCGAGCCTGCTAGAGTCCTGGCTTATGGCTACAGGTGGGAGGCAGTCTGGGATTTCTGGTTTGAGCCCTTTCTTAAAGAGAGCACAGCTGACCATGACAGAGGTGGTGGCTGCTGCTGCTGCTACAGGGTGGTAGAGCAATGGAGGCTGTGAGCCAGATCTTGAAAGCCTGACGTTAGACCCTCCAGGTGCTTATGCTGAGAGCGTCTACTGCCCCTTTTCCTGCTTTCTACTGTACTCTGACATAATGTATGGGTAAAACTCATGCTGTAGTAAAGAATTTTTTTCCTCCTTGTTTTCTAAACACAGGAAAGACTCTGCAAGCCTTATTAAGTCATAAATGTGCTCAGTCCTGATAGACCAAGTGCTAAAGTCCTCTTTAACTCCCTTGTTTCCTGTTGCAGCTAACAATGGGTTTCTTGTGCATTACCAAAATACTTCTTACTTACTGTAGAACCTTCTCATTCTAGTTCTGTTCAGAAACATTAAATTTCCAGTGTGCAAGGAGGTTAGCTAACCTTCAATGCAGCATACCCTAAGCTGTATCTAAAATACTACAGTGTACAAACTTTGAGCCTTTATATTTGTCAGAACTGAAGTTTAACTTCTCTTATTTGTTTTGTTAAACTGTACATCAGGTGTTTGAGATGAAAACATTTCAGTCAAACTTTATAAACTGATGAACTTCTTTGTTAAGGCTTGTGGAAATTGTATGGTGGACTTACTGATGCATGTCAAACTCTGCCGTTTGCCATATGAGCATTGAATAAGTAGGCAAAAGCATCTTTTGGTTGGCAATTAGTGGGTAATAAGATTTTATTGTTATACTGTAGCTGTATTATTGAGTGGTAGTAATTATTTTTTTTTTTAACTGGGAATTGTATGCCTTTAATATGTATTTGAAAGATGCTGAGTGTCATTGTTTTTTCAAATGTCTCTAAAGTAGTGATGCACCAGGGAGATACTTTGTTTTCCCCTTCCTTATCTTCGAGTGAACTGACGTTTTTGGCTAGCATGTATGAAAGCTGTATCCAGAGTGTATTGTTGTCAGGAGGATAAATTGAGCGGAAAGCGTGCAGTTCATGCAAAACAAAATGCATGTGAAGAGGCATAAAGGTGCTCTTCAGAGAATAAAGTGCATGTAGAAAGGGACACTTCAGTTATTTGGTGTTGTCTCATCTAGAGATGAGATGAGTATAGCTGAAGTGTCAGGAGAAACTTCGGTGGGCAGAGGGATGGAACTGTTACTGCAAATTTGAGACTGATGAATTTGACAACTATGGTCTTAAAGTCAGGAAATTAAGCAGGCTGGTAACGAGGCTGCATCTGTGGCATGGCTTGTCTTCGTCTGGATGCCGAGATCTTTCCCTTCTGCAGTAGTGTTTAAACAGTAATACGTGAGTGAGTGGTAGTTGAGAACAAACAAATGTCCAGGTTACCATGGATATCTTTCCCAGAACACCAAATAAAAAACATAAATGGAAAAATAAGTGCTCCCTTGATGCTTTTGCTATTTGTCTGGTCTCTTAAACTCTCTGTTGAAGAAATTCTGGTTTAAGAAACAGCAGGTAGCTGGAGGTTTTAAGGAAAAAAAATTCTAGGTTTTTATCTTTCTACTTGATAGGACATATTACAGGACACCACTGGTCCTTATAGCTTACTGTGTAATGGCATTGTACATGGGTCGTTTACTAGTCCAACTGACATGAGACTGAAATTTGCTGTACTTCAAAGGCGAGATAATGCTGATGCATTTACACTTCCTGAGGAAAAGCTTTTCCTCTGTAGTAACACTGAGTTCCGCATGTCCTGGTCTTTCTGTCCCTTCCCATAACCTCTAAGGACAGTGCTAAAGGTTGTAGGGTGGTGATCACTTTTCTGATTGTTAGGTTTTTGCCTTTCCCTGTTTTAAAATCTATTTTATTTATTGTTAGTTCAAATTTGGGTTAAATCAGACATTGTTTGCAAGATGTGATCTGGTCTTTTCAAGTCCCAGATAGTGAGGTGATGACTTTTGCAGCTCTCTTCTTCCTAGAGGAACTACTCAACACGTTTCAGTAAAATAAGTTCCATGGTCCTCGATAAGGGCAAGGTAGAGGATGACTAGTTTCTTGAATTTCTGCAAATGTGGTAGCTGCAGCTTTGCTGGGCAGCCTGGTGTTACATTCTGCCTTCATGTCTGAGAAGTGGTGGTGTGCCTCCTAAGACACAGGGAGAATGATAAGAAATGGACTTTCATACTGAAGACTTGGGATGGCTGGAGCCTTAACAAGGTCTGAGTGATACCTGCATTCTTACACCCAAATTTGAATGGCGATCAAAGACATCCTGAGGGATATGTAACTGAAAACTAGGTGCATAAATTAATCCAATATCTCTCAGTATTCATATTTGAAGCTACAATAGGCATTTTGTGAAACACCATTTTTTTTGTAAAGTGAATATCAGAAGTGTATCTTGTCATGTTCAGAAAGTTACATAAGGCTTTTGATTCAAGTGTTGCTTTTTAAGGGGGAAGGGAAGAATACTGACTTCAGGTTAACGTTCTAGTTCATTGTAGCTTAAACACAGGAGACTTGATTCTACAATGAATCAAGCAGGTAAAAGATAAATTGAAAAGTAAAAGGAAGTACCACATGACTTGTGTTAAATCTGAATACTTGACTGTGTTTTTTTTGGTTAGCTTGTATTTAAAATTCAGGTAATGACTGCCTCCACTGAAATGTTAGTGAGATCAAATATTAGAAATAATTTCATGTGTTTGCTTTAATTTACAGATGACATGGCAGAACTTCTTCTTGGGGAGTCCAAACTAGAACAATTTTTGAAAGAGAACGCTCTTAAACAGAGTAGTAGTCCACTGGGCCCCCGGCCAAAGCTGACTGAGGTCAGGAAACATCTCACAGCAGCACTTGATCGGGGAAACCTAAAGGTATGTAAATCAGTCTGAGCAAGAATTAGAAAGGCTGGAATTGACTGGAGTACTCTGCTTATCATGGAGGAAAATGTGGAAAGTGCTTGTGTGGTATTTTATTATCATTGTTGTTCCCAGAACATCATCGGCACTTATGCTATTTCATGGCTCTTTGTTTCTTTGTGGGTTTTTGTTCAGATTAATTTCTCAAATATTCTTTCATTAGAAGAATAAGAAAACTGTCATTGACTTCTGGGATGCTTAAGTGAATTACTTACAGCCTGTTTTGTGAAAGTTTTTCTTGGAGTATATAATTATATTGTTCTTCGTAGTGCATTAAATAGAAATGTTAGAAAAATGCAAAATACTTCACAGATTTCTGTAATAGTCTCTTAAGTATTCAGGAAAGGTAACGTAAGTTATGTTTGCGGGGGCGGAAAGTGAGGTTACTACTTGAGAGCAATTTTCTGTCATAACCTTTTGATGTTCTTAACCATTCTGGCCCTTCTTTGCTTAACTATTATTATAGCTACTACGTCAGTTTATCTTTTCTGTACTCAATATCCATCTTCTGAGAGATCAGAAGGACCCTGTTTTACAGTCATCTGTAATGTTTTGTTTCCTGTGATTTGTGGGACTGTTAATTTCTCTTCCTTTTCTTTCTTCATTCTTCCATGAAACCTTTTTTCAAGACATTTCTTCTGCCCCGATACTTTGAAATTGTGCAAATTAAATATATAGGAACATATATCATTAAGTTTTGATGCTATGTTATTTTCAGCTTTGCTTGTGGTGTTAGAAGAAAGTCATTGGAGGGCTTGTAATGATAGGCTGCCTTTAAATAGTTTTGTCACCTGGCAAAGCTGGATCCTGACCGAGAGGTGTTTCTGGTGTATGTGTAAATAAATATGTGAATGTATAAAATGACTGGTAATGCTTTTCAGTAGCTTGTGGAGTGAGATTTTGTGGATTCACCCCCTACTGCAAGCTTCCCAAATATTACATGAAGACAGAATTTTGTTGGTTTGTTGCTCTGTTAAAAGAAATATCCTGAGGGTTTCTACAGTGCGTATATACAGAAAACAGACCAAATAATTATCAGGAAGAGTTAGGTGTGTTTTCTCAGGGAAAAAACCTTTCTTATTCCTCTTCCTTCTAGCCAGAATTCTTACAAGAAGCTAACCTAATTATGGCCAAGTTAAACTATGTGGAAGGTGATTACAAAGAAGCTCTGAACACATATGCCAGAGTTGGAATTGATGACTTGCAGCTAGCTGCAGTGCCACCATATAGGCTACGGATGATTGCTGAAGCATATTCTACTAAAGGTAAGATTGCTCTTTCCAGTATAATAATGTGGAAATAGTTTTTAAAATGTTAATTCACATCGTGTCTGAAGTTAAAGAAATTTTTGGCATGCATATTGTCAACACAGTGGTGGAGTACCACATTTGTAGACAAATAAGAGGATGGCTTGGCTCCTTTAAATTATTCAGAGTTTGTGCTAGGTTGACAAGACTTTTACCTCAATTAATATTCTAACTGTGCTGTCACACAAACAAATTTTTTGCTGTGTCTGTTAAAAGTCCTTCAACATGCAAATGTCACAGTAACTGTGTCTAGATACTAAAAGTATTAATTATCACTATTGCTGAAAGAGTTAAAAAAGTAGTGCAGTTTTGCAGTTGCTGTGGACAGAATTGGAGAACCTTGGTTCACTGTGATGCCTTTTACTGAATGTTAAAATGCTCAACTTAAGCTAAATGGCTGAACTAAATTGCTACTTAATTGAGGAAAAATAGTAATAACATGATAAAATGAATTAAAGCAGTGCATTTCCTGTGCAGTTTTATTTTTGAATTTTTCTTACCTGAATATCTTTTTTTTTTAAATTCAGAAAGTGAAGCTGATTTAAATTTTTTTTTTACAAGTCTATATAGTGAAAATTGTAATGCTGGCCTTCTGTCTTAAGATGGCAGTGCTACTTCAGTTTAGAAAACTCATTAATAGCCTGTAAGCTGGGTCAGTGTGTTGAGGAGAGTAGCAGTTTCTATGCTGTAGATTTATTAGCATTTACTGTGTCTAAACATTTGCTGCTGTGTTTAAGCTTGGGTTTGGTGCGCATACGTACTTTTTGTTATGGCAAGAGGAGCGTCCAAGTCAGCAAACACAATTTAGGAGAGACTTCAATAGCATTCACTGACAACTGGTCAGGGATTGTTTCTAACATTACTCTTGGAAGAGAGTGACTGTTTTCTGCCAACACAATCCTCTAATAAATGTTAGACAAGCACGAATTATTCTCTATAGAGATGTCAAGGAAAGAAGAGAACTAACTGGTAGCAGAGACAAAAGGATGCTTCCTAAATCTGGGCTATATTTAGATTAAAGTGGGAAGAGAGTACATGGGGAGTTCTTATATATGACGTAATCTGCCCAGTTCTCTCATACAGCATCTGTGTGGGCTTTTTGGCAATGTCTGGTATGGGTGGACTTCCACTCAGCTTTGTGGTTTTTGGTTGTGTTTTTTGTTTTATTTTGTTTTTTAAATCTGTGAGGATGTCTGTTGAATTTGTCATGTTCTTTCCATGAAAATGCAATCTTGGACTTGATCAACTTTACCTAAATTTGCTTATATCTCCAAGGAATCCCAGTAATTTAACCGAATCCTTTCCCAGAGCTCAACTCTTCTGGCTCTGTTTTGTTTGACCTCATAACGATATATAACAGTTGAAGCATAAAGGCATTGATTTTGCAGAAAGGATTAGTATGATTAATTTTACTTAGTGTAAAAATAATTTATTACAAGAATATGTATCTTTTCTACCCTGGAATGTTTTGTAGGTTCAGCTTATTTAAAAAAAAAAAAAAAAAAAAAAAAAAAAGAGAAGAAAACCAGCATGACTTCTGTCAGATGTGGTGGGGGTTTTTGCTTCTGATTTAAAGTTTTGTACTTAAACACTGAAATCTGTCCTATCAAGCCTGATCTAATGTTGATCAGACTTCATTAGTTTGGTCACTTCTACTGGGTGACTGGCTATCAGTTTACCTGAGCAAATTGAGCAAACCATTGGGGTTTTTTTTGTTGTTCTGTTCATGTTCAGAATAATCTTCTTTTTGGTACTGTGTTTCCAGTTTGAATGGAAGATTAAGAAAATTGAATATCCCTTCTTCCCGTGGTAGCAGGTTGCAAGAATATTGTCTTTTGTGTGTTCTAGAATGAGGTAGAGGTCACAGAGTGGTCTTTAAATTTAGTATTCAAAGTCTAGATAAGTTTAGAGTAATTGACAACTAAATAGCATATGTTTCTACCCAACAGTGTACAGTTAATGCTCCTCCTCTTCCCCCCTCCCCCTGGAATTTCTTCTTTCTCCTTGTAAGGGTGGACTATAAAACTTTTCAGTCTGAATTCAGAGTCTCTTCAGAGGTGATTGAGGCTTGTAGGTATTACACAACTAAATACAAGTTATTCTTATAGGGATTTTGTACTTCACCAGGATTTGTATTTCTGCTTGCAAGTTCAAGGATAACCTGATTATATAAAGATAAAACTCGGAGTATTTAGATTTTATTTCTTTGGCAATCATGAACATAGCACCATGTTATTAAGCAACAAGGGACTGTCTGTGCTGCCTGTTTGCAAGCATCAGCCTGGCCGCACTGTTCAGTGCAGCAACCTGTACAAATGAAGTTAAAGATACCTGGTTTAGTTGTCCCATTTCAATCCAGTTTGGGGCAAATCCAGTTCCAGTGGATTTGCAGTCTTGTATCCTATTGTACAGTGGTCTGATACTGATGTACTTACCTCTGACACAGGCATAGGGCAGATAACTAATGGTGGTTTTTAATTGCCTTAATTCTTTTTCCTTATTTAATGTAGGACCACTTCCAAGTGCTTACCTTCTCACTGAGGTTTCATTCTGTAACCTCAGATGTGATAGACTGAGTGGGATGCTTGAGTTGACATGTTTGTTCTTCTACAGTCATTACAGGGTGCTTAAATGAGCATGTTACGCCGTAACCCTAGACAGTTCAGGACAAGCCCTTAGAAATGACCTGCTTTCCATGTGTCCCACCTTACTCTTGCTTGTGGAACATACAAAGTATGTCTTTCTGTCCTTCGTAGTAAATGAAGATTCAGCAGGTGTGTATGGGGCAATGAGGTGCAAAAATGGGTCCGAGGTCAGGTTCAAGCTAAATTTTGCTGGATTTTTTTCTACTGATGGCTAGAAAGAAGGGGAAGAGGAACATCAGTAGTGACAATTGCAGGGAGAAGAAATGGAGTCAGAACGTGACAGAGGAAGTGAGATTCCTAAATGCTTCGTCAACTGTGGAGGGGGTGTGTGTGTATTTTTGTGTATGTATGGGCACATATATAAATACAAGTGTGTATGTATTTATGTTGTTAGAAAGTAAGATGTGACAAAAACCAAGAGGAAAATTCTTACTGCCTCTTCAGACTCTCCAGATTGACTGTGTCTGAATGCATTATCTATCAGGTTGGTTGGTTGTAAATCTCACTGCAAAATGTTCATTAAATTACAATAGCCTTCATTACAGTAGTCCAGAACATGAAATTTAGTGTCTTCAACTTGGAATAATTCTGTCATTAAACCAAAGAACTAAAGTCATCTGCTGCCTGCAGTGCACTCACACAGGGGATCCTCAAATTTTTTATTACATAAGTGAATTAAATCCATATATATCTTTAAAAGATTGCTTTTAAGTCTCTGTGCTACTTACCGCTTTAGCTGAGGACAGCACATCTAGAAGAATATAACCGAGAGGCATAATATGGAATGATAAGTCAAGCAAAGGATTCAAAGGCTCTCAAATCCAGCAAGGAAGATTAAATGATTGTTATTCTTTTCTTGGAAATGTCTTTTCTTGGAAATGTCTAGTTAGTGAAATGCTGCTTCAAATCTTCCAAAGAAAGTTCAGTGTAACTCTGATACTGTCCTGCCTTTCTTCACCATTTCCTCAAATTCACAAGTTAAAAATGGAAGTGTAGTGGAGGACGGTCTTCTTGTATGTGATTAACTTTCTGGACAGGCATACTTTTTTGACCTTACACTGTTGTTTGTTTTGTTGGGGTTTTTTTGTGTGTGTGTCTGTCTGTGCCCATAGAATCCAGTTCTGGATTAGATCTAGTATTTTCTTTATTTTAAGGAAAGAGCTGATTTTTGATGCTGTGCTTCTGAGTAATGATTCTGTATGTGTATGTAGAAGATGTTGTGTGGGATAGTTAGTGTATTAAGAAAATCATGGTTTTGATATTAAATATAGAATTTTCTTAGATTCAAAGACTTTAAGAAATTGAGTAGGTTAATTTTTAAAATGTCATATAAAGCATAGAAATGAAAAGATGGAGCTTTTCAAATCAACGTATTTGCAAAAACATGAGAATACTTATTCTGATCTGTTGTTTAGTTTTTCTCCCTGTCTGCTTGTAATTACATTTGGCACGAAAGCGGAGGAAAAGCATCTGATAAAACAGTTTTCTGTAGCAAAATGTCTGTGGTTGGAAGTGCTAGGTTATTTCAAAAGGGTGTGATGAGGGAAAGAAAAATGGACATAAAAGAAGGATATTGTTGAGGAGATGAGCAGGTTTGCATGACTCCGTTGTGGCAAGGTGTTAGTCTGAAAGCAAGGGTATGAATGTTGCTGGAGCTGGCTCCCTGAAGCTGTTGCCTTCCCTTCTTTTGTAGTAGCATTTAAGATAGTAGGTCACAGGAGTGGGTCATACCTTTAATATGAAGTTTTAAGAAGCAGTACAGAGAAAAGCAGATTATTACTTTTTTTTTCCTTCTGCCAGAGATGTAGCTTAGCCATTGGTATCTGTTATTAGAGCTGTCTTATGCAACAAGAGCAAAGCTAAGAAGTGAGGCTGGGCAGGGGGAGTGAAGGACAGACTTGAGATTGTGGTGGCAAGTCTTGGTTCAAAATAAAACGTAGGGAGGTTTTGCACATTTCTGGCTGTATTTGATATTTAAGTATCTGCTTAGGAATGACTACCTTCCAATAAGTAGAGCAGGTTCCCTTGTTATGTTAACTTTGTGTCTTTAGTATCCATTGTTTACTTTCTTCACTAGATCAGTTTAATTGGCAATGCTCAGTTATGATACTGAAGAAGATCTTAACTTACGAAGAATTGAAATAAGACAATTATGAATCCATAAAGAAGTAAAGACTGTATATGTATGACTTTTTCAAGTTAGGCTGGTGTAGCTAGCTCTAACTTTTCCTACGCCCTTCTCACACAGATACTTTTCTGGTTGGTTTTGTATACACTGTTACCATATAGAAGCATATATTTAGAATCCATTTCAATAATGTCTGAAGCTAATATTCTCCTAAGGGTATGGCCTCGGGGAACAGGACAATTAAATTTCTGCAAGTTTTCAGCAGTATATGAATGAGGTAATATACTGGAAAGCACACACAGGCATTATTCAAATACTGTGCATGGCAATATCTCCTGTGTTTCTAAGCAATTTTTGTTTGCTTGTGGAAGCAGAGATGAGATGCATGTGCAGTGGGATATCGAGGTGTTAATTTGGGGAGGTGCAACTTGTCAGTAACTCTGAAATAACAAGTATATATTTAACTGGGAAATAAGCTTATTGAAATCTTAGGTAACATGATTCTGATACTGCTGCGTAAGTCAATAGATGTGATTGAAAAACGGATTTATAATACTTGGCATTACAAATTAGTGAATCTTTCTACAAATGCTTATAGATGAGCATAGCAATTTACAGGTCTGACGTTTCTTAAAGTCTACAAATTTGTTAAACTTGAGTTTAGTAGATTGTGTTTATATTTACTATAGTGTAATAGATTAGTAGACTGCTGCAGGTATCTGTCAAGATGGCTGTGTTGTATTACAGTAACAAATTCTTGTCAAGTGTGTGAGGGATGTCGTATGTAAGTTAGACTGTGACATTACAGGACTGTAGCCTTATTGCTGCAGGCTGTTTTACATCTCATATTGCCTGTTCAAATAACTGTGTTTATATTTAGATGATGTATGTTGAGTAAGGTGAGACTGTCTTTACTGCTGCTGACCCATATTCAAATTTAATGTTGCGTTTACCAAGTTAAATGATTGGCTATTAATTAGTTCTATTTCCAGAAACATGGAAATACTCATTAGGTTCAGTGGAAGTGTCAGGTGCATGTGAATTGCTACTTAGCACTTCGCAAAAGATGCTGCACTTAACTTTAATCATATACGATTGTAATGAGATCTTGTGCACTGCTAGCCTGTGTCAGCAGACACCAAGCAGCTCTTCATGGAAGAATGCTAAATGAAAGCTGTTTCAGTAATTATGCCGGGGATCTCTAGCCTCATTAGGCAATGGGTCAAGAATTCAACTTCCTTAAGTTCCCTCCTCCTGTATGGCTGTGCAAATGTTGCAGCCCATCAGCAAGCAGTTTGCAGACCATGGCTAGGAAGCCTGTGCCATAGTTACGTCAAACTTTGTCTGTCAAAGCTTGTCTTTCCCCTGTCTATTTTTGACTTCTGCCCTGCTGCGGCAGGGACTGGGGGGGAACCCAGGGGTTCATCCTGCTTTCTTCAGTGCTGCTTTTAGCTCCAGGATTTGAAATCCAAACACTGAATGAAAATTATTTGCTTCTTATTAAAACCAGCTTCTTTAGGAATTGTGTATTTTCGTGGTGTGTTTTTCTTGTTCTTAGTTTCTTCAGAATATTTAGAATATCTTCAGAATCTTGCCTTTGGCGGGGAATAAATGTTGGGCCAAAATTAAAATTCGTGATTCTGGCCTTTTTTGTCATGTCATGGGAAGAACTAGTGTCACAGTGGAGCCTGGTCTTTTTTCCTCAGAGGTGCTTGTAGGAGCAATCCTGACAATATACAGCAAAACAATTCAGTATAAATTCCGTAGTTGAACAATCTATCATCTCCTTTCTCTTGAGCAAAGAGCTTCCTTGATGACACTCCATATAGTGGTGTGCAGCTCTTCTGCTTTGTGGAGGGTTCATCAAAGATTTGCTCGCTCCAAGATCTACAACAGTTACCAGTCCTTTTCCTGGCTTTTATCTCTAGTTTGAACTTTTTCAGCCTCTCCAGAAGTTGCTTGTCTGCCAAAGGGCTGTACTGTAAAGCAAGAATTGGCTGGCACATGGTTTGTAAGAAACAAATGCATCTGTGAAAATACTGATCTCTTCTGTTTAAAAATATTATAAAAGTCTATTTTGTGCTTTTAAGAAGAAGCAAAGATTTGATTGTCGTTACATTTAAAAGACCGTGACCAATCATTTCACAACAGTTATCTTAGATGGTATTGCAAGAAACCCCCAAATATTGTTACGGTTTTATTGACTACTTGGATTAATAAGTAGGTGTTCACTTCAGAAGAGAGATGAGTGTTACTGGTTTGTGGGGGTTTTTTTGGTTTTTTGTTTTTTTTTTTTTTTTCTTTGAGAAACTTCAAGACACAGAAGCACTAGCATAACTATTGTATTAGTAAAGCCATACTAATGAAATGACATTGCAGTATGAGCATACATGATAAAATGCTGTCTTCAGCTCTGGAAAGCTGTGCTTCTGTTGCTCTGGATTTAATCTAGAATGGATTTAATTCTCCATAAGTAGTCTGTGTTTAAAAGAGTGGCTAGCCAGAGCAGCTTCCTTAAATTCAGGTATGCAGAGAGAAGGGGTATTGACCTTCTTTCTGATGCATGTTCTGGAAAGCTAATTGGGTATGAAACAAGCATCCTGGCAGTTTATGGAGACTTTTTTCTCTGTGTCTTGACATGGAGGGGGACAAACAATACAAGGTACTTGAAAAATCAGAGAAATTAATTGTTTGTGTTTCCTTAGATCATCTAAAGAAATAGGCAGTTCCTATTGTATCTGCAGTAACTGTGAAATTAAGAGGTAGTTTGTTATAAATGTATTTCCCTACTCTTTATTTTTACTTTTCCTCCTTTCCTTTATAATAATTTCTTTACAAATACCAGTAAGGAGTTGAAGAGGAAAAAATTTGTTCTTTGCTTTCTAAAAAAAGTCCTCTGCAAGCAAGTCGCAATCTTTGATTGAGGACTTCTAGAAATAAGTCCTTCCCTTCAGTGAGATTAGCAGTGTTTGTTCTAAGTTCAGAAATAAACTGTGGGAGTTCCTTGATAGCAGTAACTCTAGATTGTTTCAGTTGCTCTTTTAAAAAGACTAGTAAATGTTTGCCATAGTCTATATAATTGTTTGTTCTAAATACATAAGCTAAATGTGAAGTTTCTTTAAAAGGAGATGAAAGGGTTTTTTTGTGTTTACAGCATTTGGAACACTTACCAGTGTTGCTTTGCATATCGTGTAGGGAAGAGTAAGTGGTGTATACTAAAACACACTTGAATTTTATGTGTCCATTTAAGGAAAACAGGAAGCAAACCCAGAAATCTTTGTCTATTGATGTGACTCTTCCTTTCTTGCAAAAGCATGTTTATACTTAAGTATCAAATAGTCCTTCACTGTTTTTTCCTCTGTCCTTTGGCTTGTCTACTGAAAACAGTAGATAAACCATGAGATCCGTTATTATTTGTGGTCTCTAAAATTTAGTAGCACTTACACAGACAAGGTACTGTCTGGCATCTTGGAAAATCCTCAGATATACAATGCAGTAAATATGATAGGCTTTTCTCAGCCTTGGGGGACTTTTTTTAATGGTCTCAGTAGTGGTCTGGGTGGTAGGAGTACTTGGTAAAGATCTGAACTGTGCTGTGGATTCCTATTTGACCTTAGAGTAATTTTTGGTTTACTCTGTATAATGCAATGGGAGTGTTAATCAGTTTTCCTACAGAAGTTTTGTCTGCTTTTTTTTTTAAAGTGGTTTGTAAATGAAAAGTAATTACTGTCATTGTCCTTAACATGAAAACGGTTGGTTATCTAAGAATAAGCAAATTATTGCACCGGGACTTCTTAAAAATGGTTAGTTTGTTACACGTTCTTGCTGCGGAGTCCTCTTTTTTTGGGTAGTGGTTAGTGTGTGCATATGTGGTGGTAGGGCTGGTCTGCTCTTGTATTTGTAAAAGTGAAATAGTTTACTTGTCATAACCTTGACCACTGCTTTGAGACCATAGACGCAAGAATGCCGCTTGGAATAAGTGACAAAACTATCTACAGTTTGCTTTCTGAATCTTTTACAAAATATGGACAATTTATAAAGTTTTTGAAGATTTAAAGAAAACCTTTGCAATTTATCACGTAATTTAAATATCAGGCATACTCTTTTCTTGTCCAAATACTGTTTGTTGCTGTTCTAGTCTTTAGACAAGCAATTTTAGAGTTACTTTGCGAACCATGTAAGCTTAACTAGTATGGACTCGTATTCATTTCATTGCTTCTCAGTTTCTTTTCCCTTGGGAGTCATATTGCTTGATATCAGGACTCGATATGTATAAGTGTCTTCCTGAAATAAAACTGACCCAGTTTGTTGGAAGCTTTTACTTGAAGATGATTTTGACTGGAAGGGCTTAAACTTAAAAGCCATGAATATCAAAGTCAACTTGTGATACGAATTGATGTGATATTCTTGAATGCACAATAAAACGAAATAACCAATAAAAATTAAATAAACCAATAGCTATGAACTTTGCAAGAAATGCAGTGATAATTTGTAGCAGTCACATGTACCTGTTTTTAGAATATCTCCAAAAAGTTTATAAACATTTAAATTCCTGCCCTTTTGAGGGACAATAGCAGAGATTCCTGCCTGGCAGGTGTGGGAACAAGCACAAAGGGGAGAACTGACCTGTTTGAATATATGCAGTAGTCTTCAGCAGGTAATTTAGGGCGATATGTATTTCTTTGAAATTTATGTGTTTCTCAATTCTGTGTGTTACCACTTGCTTGTTCTTTTTTCAAGGGCCTAATATAATAATCCCTTATTTTAATTCACTTTTTATCATCCCTCAGTATTCTTATGAAGAAGTGGGCAGTATATTATGTGCTTGTTATTGCTATGTTGCTATTTATATCTATTTAGAATTTAAAAATACTTTTATGTACTTTAATACATTATTTCTTAAATTTCATCTGTATTTAAGAAAAAAAACAAGTAACCTATTACAGAAATAATAATAATGTATTCCAGGTTTTTCTTGTAGTTGATACGTTTTCATTTTTAATACAGTATTGAATTGTAATTATTTCTTGTGTCATCAAACCGAATAAAGTGTCCAAACCATCCTGTTAAGTGGTCATTTCAGGATAGTTCTCCAAATGAACTTCCTGCTCCAAAGCATTGTATGCTTAAAATAGACATACTTTCCTGGGTTGCAATAAACATACCGGGAAAAACACAGTGAATACTAATTGTATAATAAAGTTACCCTAAGAAATACTATTATATGCTTCATCAAAGGCCACTTAAAGTTTTGTACTTCCCTTCTGCATTACTTTTTCTGGCAGAGCATTGAGGTGCTTTCATATCTTAAAGACAATTCTCAGCTAAAATGAGAGAATGTTCTTACAGTGAGTTTTTCAGATTAAAAGTTGTGGCCATAAAGCATAAAAATAGAAATTATAAATCCAAGTAGAATCTACAAATAGCCACTTGAGTAATGTGTTTCATGTAGTGGAGGATTACTCTGGGGCACTGGCTGTTCATGTCATGGGAGAGAAGGAGTGGGGAGGAGTGATCTGCTTACCCACTATCTGATGCTTTCAGTCATTTGATGTTTTTATTGCAGCTCATTTATTGTATTTTATGGTCACCTCTATGTCTGAGTTAAAAGGCATTTGTGTAGGACACTGCAAACTTACATTTAGATCTTCTTATCAGAGGGTCAGTTCAAGCCTACTGCAGTAGCAGGATAACTGACCTTTTTCTATAGTTTAATCTTGCTGCTTTTGGGTCTATGACTTCCAAGAGGTGTTTTTGCTAATTGTATATTTGCTGTTTGATTGAAAAGTTGAAAGAAAGCAGATTAGCATAAGCTACTCTAGACTATTTTCAAATATAGTTTATTTTTAGAGATATGTTAGGTGAAAACCGTAACATGTTAGAAAAGTCCAGTGTCTGTTGTAGTCAGGCTTGGCAGGTTTTTAAGAGACAGACTACTTAGGTGTTTGCTGCTCTTTACAAATGTGTAGGTTTTTGAAAAATATATTGAATTTTATTTTGGTTTTAGCACAGTAGTTAAGACAAAATCCTTAGTCCAGTACTAACTGGATGTATAGGTAGCAAACAGAGCTGTAGGATATGTTGTTTGTACTGGTAAAAGGGTGGATTGGAGGGTAAAGATGGCCAACAAACTCTGATACAGACTTAAGACATCCTCTCAAGCCAGAAATATGGCTTGATGGTTTTTTATACAGATGAGTTATACTTCTACAGGGTGATATTAAAACTTAATAGATGTTTTAAAAGAATCTGGAGGTCACAAATATTGCATAGTTTGAGTTTATCAATAAATAAACACCAGATTCCATATCTGTGTCTTCCCAAGTTGTTTTAGTAAGAAAACTGTTGTCATTCCAATGGAACATACTGCCCACCTTACATTATTGATGGGCAGAAATCCTTTGACAAACTGTTCTCCAAATTGGGGTTTGTACTACCTGCCATTCTACAGGCATCTGCCCAATATATAACTATGTGTTTTGTTGTTCTTGTTTTTAGTTTTTCCAGCAATGAGTTCTCAAAACCTTAGATGATGCATTGAGAATATGGTAATTTGAATTGTGAAGTATATTAAAGTGGGAGCAGTTGAAGGCTCTTTAGGATCAGCATTGACTGCTGACAAGCTAGAAGAATGACCTGAAATAAATCTCAAGAACATGTGGAAATTGCTACACTTAAAATACAAATAAATATTCAAGTAAATATAAGATGGGGTAATGGATGAGGCAGTTGGCTTGCAGAATATGATCTGGTGATCTGTTGCAGATCATAAACAGAAAAGAATGTTTTACTAGGGAAGGCACTACAGTTCTGTTGATTTGATGTTTGTTTTTTGTTAAAGTATCCTGTATCAAAACCAGGAAGTCTTTAATCTTCTCTGCTCAGTGCTATTGAGGCTCAAGTGGAGCCATGTATCCAGTTTTGGCACAGTGAGTCAAGATGGAGGTAACCAGTTGGAGAGTGTCCAGAGGAGATAAAAATGATTAGCTGTCAAGGAAGCATGAAAAGAGAAATGAGTGAGAATTTACATTCTTTGTTGCAAGCATGTCTGTCTGTCTCTCTAGATAAACACTGAAAAAACATTTTGTAAAGAAAGGAATAGTCTGTCTGTGAAGACTAGGACTAATTAATCTAGGGAGGGAGATCTAGATATTAGGAAAAAATACTAACTGTGAGAACAGTTGAGCTCTATAATAATTTGCATAGGAAGGCCAAGGCATCCCTATTGTCAGAGGCTTTTAAGAACAGATTAGACAAGTGTCTAGGGTTGGTTGATTCCTCAGTCAGTTGATTCCTCAGTCAGATGGATTAGTGTTCTTTCTAGCTATTTTCTGTAATTATCTTGAAAACAGCTGCAATAGAAGTGGCTTGTGTAGAAGATAGCATTCATTAGTAAGGGTTGTTGGGGTTTTATTTTTAGATGAGCAAAGACTTTTTTTTCCCTTCAAAGCACCAGATAATGTATTTGTTGGATAAGTTTAATAAAGTCCTGAGAGGAAAAGACTTCTGTGCCTTGATGAGAGCGAGCTACCTATTACTAAATCTAAAACCAAAAATGACACTTCCTAACCCCTTATTTTTTTGAAAATGTATTTGTTTTTATAGGTGCTTCTGCCTTGTACAGTTACTAAGTGCCTTTCTTCACCCTGCCTTTGTTTCTGTGATCACTCTGGAAAAGTGAAGATGTATTCAGTAATTTAAAAGACAATAGGTGCTTTTGTGGTAGACTGTCATAATGTCTTTTAAATCAAAATTGCTTTAAAAAAATTGCTGCTTCTGGTTTTATAATTATTAAGAGTCACTGTTATTTATAGTTATTAGTGTCTGTATCAGAGGACCATAACTCATAAGTTTTTGGTAGGGTTTTTTTTCTTTGTTTCTTCTCCTGATCAAAGGGGCTTAGCCTGGACTATTTTTGAAGTATAGTATAATATGACATTAGTTTTTAATGCTTCATTTGAATTTTTATTTTCAGGTCTCTGTCTTGAGAAGTTGCCAATTTCTTCTTCGGCTAGCAACCTCCATGTGGACCGTGAACAAGAAATTGTTACATGCTATGAGAAGGCTGGGGATATTGCTCTGCTGTACCTTCAGGAGATAGAAAGGGTAAGCTGGGAGGATTTGCTTAATTGAAGAATTGCGTGGCTCATCTTTTATTGATGTGGTGTTACCAGCATTTTGGTAATTCAACTAAAAGATGTCTAATATTTGTTTTCTTATGACTACATTGCACACCTAGAATCATAGAATCGTTTAGGTCGGAAAAGACTTTTAATATCATCAAGTCCAACCATAAACCTAATACTGCTAAGTCCACCACTAAACCATGTCCCTAAGCACCTCATCCACACGTCTTTTAAATACCTCCAGGGATGGTGACTCCACCACCTCCCTGGGCAGCCTGTTCCAATGTCTGACAACCCTTTCAGCGAAGAAATTTTTCCTAATATCCAGCCTAAACCTCCCCTGGCGCAACTTGAGGCCATTTCTTCTTGTCCTATCACTTGTCGCTTGGGAAAAGAGACCAGCACCCACCTCTCTGCAGCCTCCTTTCAGGTGATTGTAGACAGCGATGAGGTCTCCCCTCAGCCTCCTCTTCTCCAGACTGAACAACCCCAGTTCCCTCAACCACTCCTCATAAGATTCATTCTCCAGACCCCTCACCAGCTTCATTGCCCTTCTCTGGACATGCTCCAGCACCTCAATGTCCTTCTTGTAGTGAGGGGCCCAAAACTGAACACAGTATTCGAGGTGCGCCCTAACCAGCGCTGAGTACAGGGGCACAATCACTTCCCTTCTCCTGCTGGCCACACTATTTCTGATACAGGCCAGGATGCCGTTGGCCTTCTTGGCCACCTGGGCACACTGCTGGCTCATACTCAGCTGGCTGTTGATCAACACCCCCAGGTCCTTTTCTGCCAGGCAGCTTTCCAGCCACTCATCCTTAAGCCTGTAATGTTGCATGGGGTTGTTGTGACCAAAGTGCAGGACCCGGCACTTGGCCTTATTAAAACTCATACAGTTGGCCTCAGCCTGTCCATCCAGCCTGTCCAGGTCCCTCTGTAGAGCCTTCCTACCCTCAAGCAGATCAACGCTCCCGCCCAACTTGGTGTCATCTGCAAACTTACTGAGGTTGCACTTGATCCCCTCATCCAGATGATTGATAAAGATACTAAACAAGACCAGCCCCAAAACTGAGCCCTGGGGAACACCACTTGTGACCAGCTGCCAACTGGACTTAACTCCATTCACCACAACACTTCGGGCCCAGCCATCCACCCAGTTTTTTACCCGGTGAAAAGTGCACCCATCCAAGCCATGAGCAGTCAGTTTCTCCGGGAGAATGCTGTGGGAAACTGTGTCAAAGGCTTTAGTAAGGTCTAGGTAGACTATATCCACAGCCTTCCCCTCGTCCGCTAAGGGAGTCACTTTGTCATAGAAGGAGATGGGGTTAGTCAGGCAGGACTTGCCTTTCATAAACCCATGGTGACTGGGCCTGATAGCCTTGTTGTCCTGTACATGCCATGTGATGGCACTCAAGATGATCTGCTCCATAATCTTCCCTGGCACCGAGGTCAGGCTGACAGGCCTGTAGTTCCCCGGATCCTCCTTCTGGCCCTTCTTGTAGATGAGTGTAGCATTTGCTAACCTCCAGTCAACTGGGACCTCCCCAGTTAGCCAGGACTGCTGGTAGATGATGGAAAGTGGCTTGGTGAGCACTTCCGCCAGCTCCCTCAGTACCCTTGGGTGGATCCCATCCAGCCCCATAGGCTTGTGGGTGTCTAAGTGGCGTAGCAGTTTGCTAACCATTTCCCCTTGGATTGTGGGGGCTTTATTCTGCTCCCCATCCCTATCTTCTAGGTCAGTGGGCTGGGTACCCAGAGAAAACTGGTCTTACTGTTGAAGACTGAGGCAAAGAAGGCATTAAGTACCTCAGCCTTTTCCTCATCCTTTGTCGCTATGTTTCCTGACGCGTCCAGGAAAGGATGAAGATTCTCCTTAGCCCTGCTTTTGTTGCTAATGTATTTACAGAAACATTTTTTGTTGCCTTTTATGGCAGGTGCCAGGTTAAGTTCTAGCTGGGCTTTGGTCCTTCTAATTTTCTCCCTGCAAAACCTTGCAGCATCCGTGAAGTCCTCCTGAGTTGCCTGCCTCTTCTTCCAGAGGTCATAAACTCTTTTCTTTTTCCTGAGTTCCATCCAAAGCTCTCTGTTCAGCCAGGCCGGTCTTCTTCCCTATTGGCTCATCTTCTGGCACATGGGAAGCCTGCTCCTGCGCCTTTAAGATTTCCTTCTTGAGGAGTGTCCAGCCTTCCTGGACTCCTTTGCCCTTCAGGACTGCCTCCCAAGGGACTCTGTCCACCAGGCTGCTAAACAGGCCCAAGTCAGCCCTCCGGAAGTCCAAGGTAGCAGTTCTGCTGACCCCCCTCCTTACTTCTCTGACATTCAAAAACTTTCTCATTTCATGATCACTGTGCCCAAGAAGGCCTCCCACTGTCGCATCCCCCACAAGGCCTTTTCTGTTCACAAACAACAGGTCCAGCAGAGCGCCTTCCCTAGTTGGCTCACTCACCAGCTGTGTCAGGAAGTTATCTTCCACACACTCCAGGAACCTTCTGGACTGTTTCCTCTCTGCTGTATTGTATTTCCAGCAGACATCTGGTAAGTTGAAGTCCCCCACGAGAACAAGGGCTAGTGATCATGAGACTTCTCCCAGCTGCTTCTAGACTATTTCATCTGTCTCCGCATCCTGGTTGAGTGGTCTGTAACAGACTCCCACCATGATATCCGCCTAGTTGGCCTTCCCCCTGATTCTTACCCACAGACACTCAACCCTATTGTCACCACTGTTAACCTCTAGACAATCAAAACACTCCTTGACACACAGGGCTACCACACCACCTCTCCTTCCTTGCCTGTTCCTTCTGAAGATCTTGTCGCCATCCAGTGGAGCACTCCAGTTGTGCGAGTCATCCCACCATGTGTCTGTGATGGCCACTATATCATAATTTTCCTGCTGGACGATGGCTTCCAACGCCTCCTGTTTGTTGCCCGTGCTGTGTGCATTGGTATAGATGCACTTTAGTTGGGCTATTGATCCTGACACCTTTATGGGGGCAGAAGCCCTAATTCCTATGTGACTGATCTCAGGCGCTTCCCTGATTTCTAGCATGTCAACCACCTCTGTGTCTTTGCTGCCCCATGGGTCCCCATCCCCTACTTCTGCTGAGACGGCAGTCCAAAGATCCTCGCCAGCACAACTCCCCTCAAACACTGGCATACCACCCCCGGGCTTATCCCCAGCAAGCCTGGTTTTATCCCTTTTCCCCTTCAATTCTAATTTAAAGCTCTTTCAATTTGCCCTGCTAACTCCTGCGCCAGGATCCTTCTCCCCCTCAGAGACAGGCGTTCCCCTGTCGCCTCATATAGAGTGACCCATGATCAAAGAATCCAAAATTCTGGCAATGACACCAGTCTCAGAGCCAGATATTGATCAGCTGGCTCTTCCCATTTCTTCCCTCGTTGTTCCCTGCCAATGGAAGGATGGAGGAGTACACCACTTGTGCTCCCAATCCCCTGATGAGTCGTCCCAATGCCCTGAAGTCTCCCTTGATCACCCTCAGGCTTCTTGTTGCAACTTCATCGCTGCCTACCTGAAGAATCAATAATGGATAATAATCTGAGGGCCGTACCAGGGTAGGAAATTTTCTTGTCACATCTTTAACGTGGGCCCCAGGGAGGCAGCAGACTTCCCTAAGAAGTGGGTCTGGTCTGCATATTGGGCCTTCTGTTCCCCTCATGTGAGAGTGATAATGACCCATCCTTTTTTCTTTATGGAAGCTGTTCTTACCCAGGGCGTAGGCCGGCTTAGCCTTGGTGACACCTCCAAGCTAGGTGAACCCTTGTCCTCATCAATTACAATTGGGCAATAGATTAGTGTGCCTTAATGGATGTCTGGTAGCTGTCCTTCTGACTGTTCTCTCATTCTGACCTCTTAGAAAATAGTGCTAGTAGTCTAAAAAGGGACAGAGCTCCTCTGAACTAGTATGTATATTCAAGATACTGATCTGTGGACTCTGTTACCCTGTGGTAGTTCATTTATGAACATGGGATTACGGTGTCTTCAAACACACATGTGGGAATATGTACATTGTATGTATATACTTACTAGCTTTTGAGATAATTCTAAAAAAGAATTCATTACAAAATCACAGAATCACAGAATCACTACGGTTGGAAAAGACCTGTAAGATCATCAAGTCCAACCAAAAAAAAAAAAAAAAAAAAAAACCAAACAAACAAAAAAAAACCAAAAAAAACCCCACCACAAACAACCCACGCAAGCCAACCACCACACAACAACAACAAGGCACAACACACCAAAAACCAACCCACCCAACACCACACAGCACCATGTCCATCAAGCTACATCCCACAATGCCACATCCACACGCTCCTTGAATACCTCCAGGGAGGGTGACTCTACCACCTCCCTGGGCAGCCTATTCCAATGTTTCACTACTCTCTCGGTAAAGAACTTTTTCCTAATATCTAGCCTGAACCTCCCCTGGCGCAACTTGAGGCCATTTCCTCTAGTCCTGTCACTAGTCACTTGGGAGAAGAGACCAACACCCACCTCTCTGCAACCCCCTTTCAGGTAGTTGTAGAGAGCGATAAGGTCTCCCCTCAGCCTCCTCTTCTCCAGGCTAAACAACCCCAGCTCCCTCAGCTGCTCCTCATAAGACTTGTGTTCCAGACCCCTCACCAGCTTCGTTGCCCTTCTCTGGACAAATGAAGCTATGAAGATTGAAAATTGATCTTGTTGATGTTTATTTGGAGCCAATAACTTCACTGCTCTTAAATCCTCTTTATAAAACTACTTGAAGGTAAAATTCTGACATATCATTGTACCTGTCAACAAGACACTTGACTTCTCAGTGGGGTGTCCAGAACAGTAACTGAAAGTGTGTTTGTTTCAACTAATAGGCACAATCCTGGGACAATGAAAAAATAACCAGATATGATAGCCAGATAAACATCTTAAAATATAGGTGAACTTGAGATAAATCTTAATAGTCCTATAAACTGGATCAGGACAGTGTTCTCTGACTTGGTAGCCCATTTGTCATTTTATCTCATTAATATATTACTCACTGTATGTATGAAACCACAGTTACTGTTAAATGTACTTGGATGTTTTTTCCTAAAGAGACAGTTGTCTGCATCTGAATCTGAACTCCAGAGTTGCTCTACTTTTCGTACTACGTATGAGTAGAAAGATGGCCAAAAATCTGAGGTACTAGATATGTAGAAGACCTGTTTTTATCTGAGCTTTTTAAGGTTAGACAAAATATAACATATAAACAGCTCTGCAGAATATTAGGCAAGTTACTGTTTTCTCTGCTTGCCCTCTTCCCCCCTAATTTTATAAGTTATGGATTATGAATTACGGGAAGTTAGTTAGGCTCTTTATTTGTAAAGAGGGTAATGCTTCATGATTTAAAAGCTTCAGGCTTTATCTGAATTTAAAGGGATACATAGGTTCTTTTATTTCCTCCTTTTGTTTTCATTTACACCATGAACCATGTCTTCTGTTTCTTACCACTTAGCAGAAACCTTTCAAGATTATACTTTTTTTTAGAGAAAAGAAAATTTGTGGTACCCTCTGTTTCTAGGAGTTGCACACTACTGCATTTTATTTAGACTTTGAGATATGTCTGGGCAAAAGACAGTGCAATTGGGGCTCTATTCTTTGGCTTGTGAATGCTGTTAGAATGAAGCAAGCTAGCAATATCAATCTGACCCTCTTTTTCAGACCTATTGCTTACAAGCCTCAGGCCTGCCATTTGACAGTTGTCTTTGAAGGGGTTATTAGATGCAGTTAGGGTCACACCAGCAAAAGAAAGGGGAAAGAAAAGTTTGATGTGATGGGGGAAAGAAAAGTAATTCACACTTTTTTAAATACATACACTTTTTTTACTGCGGTTTTTCTGCTTTGGGTGTTTTGTTCGTTTTGTTATTGTCTTTTAGTGGCTGCTAGATTATGTGCAGTGAATATGAAGGCAAATGAAAGCTGATAGCTCTCCATTTTGAGAGAGCATTTTAAATGTTGATGTAAAACAAATTAGGTTATTTCTAAACTGTTGTTTGGAAATCACTCTGGAGATCACTTTTAATCTTCTTACTGCTTTCTGCAGCAGTCTTTCCTAAGCTAACAGGGTTTTAGATTTTGAACGCTATCACCTCCTGCTACTGAATAAGGTTGCAAAAACGCTTTTTCATACACTTATTTTTTGTATACCATTCTTCACAAAAATTTCCAAAAAAGTATTATAATTTATTTTTTTAATGACATTTCTGCTTGGTGAAGAAATTACCTTTAAGAGTATAGCCAAGAGCAAAAATATTTATATTTAGGTGGGAATGGAGGTAAGGATAGAAATATTCTACTAGCCACTGCCTACAAATGAAAAAGACTTCTCCAACATTAAGTATTAGCCTCTGTGTAAAAGTCCACAAAACTTATTTTTGTTCTAAATACATTTTTTTCCTTTTTGTTTTGTTATCTTAGGTAATTAATGCCAATATACAAAACAGAAGCCCTAAGCCAGGGCCCACTGCACATGAACAAGAACTTGGTTTTTTCTTGGAAACAGGACTTCAAAGAGCACATGTTTTATATTTCAAGAATGGGTAAGATTAGATTCGCTTTTTTGTTTATTTGTTTGCTCTTTTGTTTAAGTTTTGTATTTGTGATCTAACTGGGCATCATTTTTTTAGAGATTGTGGATAGTGTAGTCATGAGGCCTCTTATTAATAAGTAGTAACATTTTGATTGAAATACTAAGTCTGCCCATATTGTATTTATCTACATACTGTAAAATTGTTTAATCAAATTATATTAAATAGAAAGCATTTTATATCTTTACTTACTAAATGTGAGAATTTAAAATACCTTAAACTTTAACTATTTGTAATTTCTTTTACTTCATTACTAGACACTGTTAGAAAGTGATTGACAACATATTGAAACTCTTGATTTTTATAATTTTGATTTTGTAATTTTTTTCCAAATCTCTTCAGTTATCACTTATTTTAACATTATGCTGCAGGATAAATGTGCATGAAGATCAACAGTATGTATACAAGTATACAATCTCCATTGTACCTGCTCTATAGATCCTTTTAGATTCTGCATGGGAGATCCTTTATAATTTATTTTAAAAAAGGCTTCCCTTAAAAGTCTAAAAATAAATATTACAGAAAACAAAAAAGGAATACAATTCTCCATTTTTAAGAGCTTCAAAACTTGGCACAAATGGTTTTTAAGTACATTTCTGACATTTGTTGTTGAAATCACATAATTTACAAATTTGTTTGCAGGACGACTTATTTCACTAGGAAAATGTGGTTTGATTGAAATATTGGAACTCTTGATAGGACTGCTCTTTTATACCAAAAATGTTTCTTATTCTTTCAAATACATCAACAGGAGATGAAGTGAAATCATGCAGTGTCTGTAAAGAGTTCGAGATTTTAATGTACTGATGGTAGGGTGACAAAAGGCTATTCAAGTTTTCAAACCGTTCAGGGATCTCAGAAGATAAATGATCACTAAGCTTTTGAAATCTCATTCTTAAAGTAATGAAGTAGTGCTGCAATAACACATGATCTGAGAGTTACATTTTAGTTCTGTTTTCATCATTTAATTGCAGGAGGAATGGAATGTTCTGAAAGTTAATTTTTTTCATTTACCAGAGCTAAAAATAAAATTTCTGTTTTCATGCCTGCACAAAAGATAAATAAAATATACATAGTGAAAGAATCACAGTGGCAATTGTGGTTAAGAATAAGCTAAAATTTCCCCATTTTGGAGAATTTTGATTGAAGACCAGGAAGGAAACGGTCCGTTTAATCTGACATATTGTGCCTAAAAGCAATCAGCAATAGGCATAGCAGATTAAGATTAATTAAGAAAACAAAAAACAGCCCCATAAAAAGGTTGTGCAGTAGGTTAATAAGGAACATCCAGCCCATAGGAGTGTTCTTCCTAGACCATATCAGTTGGTCTGGTCTGAACTTTGAAAGGTTGATTGTATTCCATGTACACTTTAATCCTTCACAGTGAAGCAGTTGGTGTTCTTGTTGCCTCCTACATAAGCATATAATCTTTTTGCAGTCTTGAGTATAATGGTCACTTGCAGTTTACAAGCTAATTACACATTATATATTTAATTTTAAATTTCTTTTTCCAGTTTCATTGGCTGGTGCTACTTTTTTTTGTGGTACGAGAGGAAGCAAGGTGTTAGGAAAAATAGCTCTGTGCCAATCATGATTTTACATATTCCTGCCATTATATCCTTTAGATTCCTTTCTTAATTTAGAGCCAATCCCAATTCTTTCAAGATTTCCTAATATGGGCATTGTTCCAGGCTGCCAGTTATGTTGCTGCTTTTATGGGTCCCTTCTTTGTTTTCTTAGTTTTTAAGTTGGGTTTACCAGAACTGAAATGAACTTTAAATATATACTTTTCTAATAGTCACGAATTTATAGCATGCATTTTAATACATTTATTTTAAGGATGCTTTGCTTGGTTTTTAAATTTGTCATCTGTCCTGATGTTAGATTTATAGAAATTAGATTCAAGATCTTTCCATGAAGCTTTGCAATATACTTCAAGTTTTGAATTTAATCTAAAATTGTAAAGACTATATGAACATTTGCAAGGAGAGGAAATGTAGATATCTTTAATGCAGGCAGTTTAGAAACTGAAACATTTCTTTTAAATAAACTTTTCTTGCAGTTGAAGCTGTAGATGTCAAAAGGGGTTCAGTCCTGTGGAGGAGGCAGGGAATCAGCAGAGCTTAACTGCTTGTGAGTGGTGGGGGAGAAGGAGAAGAGGAAAAGTGTGCCTGTCTGTTCTTACAGGCAGACTAAATCTGCTGTTCCTCTTGCAGTGCAGTGGAATGTCTGATTTGTGTATACTCATGAAGTGAGGCTGACACTCGGAAGACTTGAATCTGAAATAAAATTCCTTTCACCAAACTATAACCTGGCATTGATTTGAGTCAGTTCAAATGTTATTTTGTTACCAGCATAGTGGCTATAGTAATTTACGTGTTAGAGCATGCTTAATGATCTGAGTAGGTGTCTGTGTATAAATTATATGGATTTTTTTGTGGATTTTTTAGACTTTGGTTCCACTCCAGTAAGTAGTAATAAACATCTCGCAAAATCTGCTGGAGAATTGAATTGTCTGAAGACCTTTTGCTATGGAGTGGGTTTTTGTTGTTGTTTTATATCTAGGGGCCAGTTGACTAATGACTGCTTTTAATTACCTTCTTCCAGTAGAATTGGAAGCATCATTTCTGTGCATGTGTCAGTTGCAAACTAGAAAAGCAAATAAGATAGCTTTTATACTAGCTGGAAGAGCATAATTTTAGCAGTAATGTAGGGAGTATTGCTGCCTACCCTGAGAGCTGGTTGATCCACTTTAAATTTCCCCTTTGTTCACTAACTGTACAGAAATTTTCTTTTAAGACAAGAAATTCAGTTTTTGTAGAGGATTATGTGACTATCTTTCAGGTATGCAGTATCTTGTGTAAAAAACTAGGAAGTGTTTGAAACCTAGCTTAACCGAACTGCTAAGTGCTGGCCCTTTGAAAAAGCAATTATCTAAAAAAAAAAAAAAAGGTGGCAGAACTTTTTAAAGTTTGAACAGAAGAATGTTATTTTAGTGCTCTATTAAGACACAAATCTGAAATTGATGTTTTCTTCCAAAGTGTGCATAATTTTAGTAAAGAATCAAACTACATACCCATTTTTCACTTGGGAGCAGAGGAACGTTTCCATTTAGAAATAAGTAACAAAGTTGAGCTTTTTAAAAACGTTCTGAAATGTGTAACTTTAAATGTCTTTCAGGCTGCTTATGCAACTTCCATTTAGTCTAGTAGTTGCTTTGTAATTTCAAATTGAAGGAGTTCGAAGTCCTGATGTTGTTCCAAGAAAAGCTATGAGAAGAGGAACTTTGACATTATTATTTTAACATAGCTATTTTCAAGTAAAATGCCCCTGAGAGGGAAAGGACAGCAGTTTATGTACCCAGTAATCTTTCTATCCTAGTATTTGTTTTGTAGTCATGTTATGAGATAAACAGGACAAACTTAAATTGTAAATGGTTTTTATTTTTGAGGTAGTAGTGTTCAGAAATATACTGGATGTGTATGCTCTTAGAGCAAAAGAGCTTTCTGGTTGGAGTCTAAAGTCAGGTGGCTGTCGTGAAAACCAGACTTAGTTAGCTTTCAAAGCTCTTTTTTGTGACTTCTCCTATATTTCACACCCTCTCCAAGGATATTGCTTTATCAGAGTCCAGGATCCAGACTGCAATTTGGTCTCATCTCCATCATGGTTCACATGCTGAATCAAAGCCTGGGGAACTTGGACCAGATCTGTACTCCTCATGGTGCCATTACCTGTGCTGGCACAGCTGCAAGTGAAGCACGAGCTTCCCAGTCTTCTCCATGAAGCTGGTTCTCAGAGGCTGGCTTTTTCTCAGTAGAAAATCAACCTCCCCCAAAATAACACAAAAAAACCCAACCAGTTTTTCTGCATATAATTGATTTTTATTGGGTTACAAAATGTATGACAAGCACAAAAAAACCCAACCTCCTTAGAGTTACTCATGTAGAGGACTTGTCTATGTAGAAGTTGTTTCTTTATTTTTCTTTTTCCACCATAACACAAATAGGAATAGAATAGGAATATAGCTTTCATGTTAGTAAGTGAGGGTGAGTGAACGGAAGCCAATTCATAAGTGCTTCTGTTGCACATATGTACCTATACAGTGCTCACAGCTGAAGATTTTACAGTCATGAAATCCATAATAGAAGGATTTATGTAAATGCTTGACAGAAATGCACATCAAGACACTATATGAGCAGCTGTCCACTCTATTGCAATACAGCGCTAGCTGCCCATCACTCTCTGAATCTGTTGAGATCTTGTTGCATATCCTACATTAGTCTCAAAACAAATTGGTCATTAAAAAAAGAATAGAAAGTTAAGACGAAATTAAAAAACATTGAAATCCTACGAAGTATTGCATTCTTTATATGTGAGATACCACCGCTGTACTGGAAAGTAAACTGGAAATTACTTCTGTTGCAGTTTTCAAAACAATTTTGTCCTGGAAATAACTGCTTTCATGTTTGTGTGGTTAGGAAACTAAGGCAGAATATATTCAAGACAGAGACAAAAACCACTGTTTTGTGATTGCTAACAAAAGTGCGTTTTCAAAGGATACTTTAACATCTGTCACATCAGATGCTTTCCTCATCCTTATTTAAGATACTGTTTTTACTTTGTTAGTTTTCATTGAAAAAACAGTATCTATTTGAATGTGAGGGGAAATTATTATTCCCTCAGATATTCAGAAAAAAAAATCTGTCAACAATGCTTTCTCTTTCAATCTGTGTGTTTATTGCTCAGAATTTTTTCTTAACTTCAAGAGTTTAAAATAAGATTCCACTGTGAAGTTATAGATAGAAAATACGGCAGTTTTATATGAAGGGCTAAGGTGGATGTAAACATGAAGGAATCACTTTTATTCAAAATAGTCTCAAATAACCTTTGTAATAATTAGTTATACAAAGCACACTGAAAGAGTAAAGCTGGTATCTGAGCTGATCTTGAATTTTGATAATTTCAATAATTT
Organism: Gavia stellata; assembly: GCF_030936135.1. Taxonomy (NCBI): domain Eukaryota; kingdom Metazoa; phylum Chordata; class Aves; order Gaviiformes; family Gaviidae; genus Gavia; species Gavia stellata. The sequence continues at coordinate 19,688,985 of NC_082600.1, forward strand.
GCAGTTGGAATTCTGACTCTAGCTCACTTTTTCCGAGAAGATACTTAGCGGTTTTTAGCCCACGTACAAGTCTTACTGACTGTGGCTGTTGCTTGCGTTTGCAAGCATCAAATACAAGGTTTTGGTTTTATGTTGTGTTGTGATGGGCAGCAAACAAAATGGTATTGGAGGCTTAAATTGAGGGGGGAATATTTAGTGTACTTCCCCTGCTCCCCCCAAAATGCTTGCTTTACTGCTCTATTTATTGCTTTTGTTTTTATTTCCTTCTCTGGTTTTGATATTATTCTGAGGAACACTGCTTTGCATGCCAGGTATCACATGGCATGACTATGCCAGATGTTTTTTTTTTTTTCCTTCTTTTTGTCCCTTCCCTTGCAACTTGCAAGATACAGATTCATAGGATCGTACAGGTTGAAAGGGACTCTGAGGGGCCATCTGGGCCAAACCCCTGCTCAAAACACGGCCAGTGTAGAGCAGCTTGCTTAGGGCCTTGGCCAGTTGTTCTGCGTGTCACCAAAGATGGAGGTTCGAATTCTGATGAAGTTTGGGACTTAAGTGTTTTATGAACGATATTGATGAGATATATCACCTAAATGTGAGCTGCAGTAACCTTCAACTAATTAAGTCTTTAGAGTTCCTTTCTGTTAACACTGATTTTTCTCTACCTGGATGATAGTTATTTTCACCAAGAAAAAGATTTTGTTCTATGAATGAAGCATTTGGCCATTTCTGTTAAAGCTTTAGTAATAGATTAACATGGAGCTTTTCAGTATTTTGAATTACTGGTTACTAATTACACCAGTTCTTTCTTCATTTTTGAAATCATGTTTTTGAACTGATCAAAAATTATTGAAGCTGCTAGTTTTAACTGCAAACATGTTAATTGACCCTGTTACCTTCAAAAGGAGGAAATTAGCAGGTCGGAGGCCTAATTGGTGCTAGATTTCTTTATGACAGTAATAGAAAGTGATTTTGCTAAGCATGAAGGTAAGTTTGCCAAGGAAAGAGTGCATGTATTTTGGTCACAGTGGCGATAAAGGGAACTGGGTCTTGGAAGAGCTAAGAAACTAGTTATGTACAGAGCTTTAAAAAAAAAAAAAAAAGACTAGTACTAAAGGACGATCCATCTTTATTTTAAATAGTAGTAACTATTCATAAGCTATTTTTGCAAAGAGTTACTGAATTACGTTATTTGACTCTTCAACACTATCCGCTTAAGCTGTAGGCAGTGCTATAGCAATCAAATTGTACCAGCGTGTTTATATTCACAAATCAGAGAACAGAAGACTGGTACAGTGCTAAGAAAAGCTGAATACTGTGCAGGTGTTTGAGGCTGTGTGTGTTTGTTTTCATTTGTTATTGAGAGTAAAAGCATTTGAAAACTCATAAATTCATTCAAAGTATCCATTATGCAACTTATTGCCTTGTCAATGGCCAAACAATTTACAAAGTTGTTTCTAATTTTTTAAGATAAAAAGCAGAATTAGACTGACCATAGTGAGTATTCATTGCTGTGAATACCTTGGATACATAATACATGTTACAGAAATGCTAGCCACCAGTTGTAGCTTGAAAGGCAGGCAAGCTTTACTTCTATGTGTTCAGCTAAGTACTGGAAAATTCCCCTTCCTACTTCCTGATTTCCACATCCTTTCCTTTTAAAATATGTAACCACCAGGATAATGTGTTATACATCTGGTTTACTGAGGAGTGCTTGTAATTTTTCTGTTGTTGACATGCGGGCACTTTGGTGTTTGCACTGAAATAGTTTTGTTTGGGTTTGGTACACCTCTTAGATCTGACCTTTTCTGCCTCTCAAATTCTTCCAGTGTTGGCCCACTGTCCCAAATGACCTTTTTCTGAACTCCTATTTGATACACTGTATTTATGTATGAGAAGGTGGAAGTAACACTTCCTTCTCTGGGTGTATGGTAGTGCCCTTGTGCATTTTATTTTATTTCTTTCCTGTGCATAAGCATAGTCCATATGCATAAATAATTTTGCCAAAATTTCAGTGCCTTTTTGTTTGCCAAATCCCTGCGTTACTGCAGTGTGGATATTTTAAAACAGAGTTTCTTTGGAAACAAGTAGCTCCTCAGAGATTACATTCAAACAGATGCATGTCTGGTAAGCAACTCAGCAGTGAAGTAATCTCATTTACCTCACTGATATTTTTATAAGACTATTGGCAGGGTGTTTTATAGAGGTGGTCTTATGTTCTCCTTCCTGAAAGAAGTGTTGCTGTAAGCCTCATGCTTAGGAATGCTGCATGAATTCTTAACCACAGTGAATGGACAGAGGAGGAGTATAAAGAAAGGTGATTACTAATAAATATTCTGCTTGTATGTTTTGAAGTATTTGCACAGGCGTTTCTTTCCAGAAAGTGTTGTTCCTGTTTGTAGATACAACTCCCATTTTGTGTGTTGTATATAGTATGAATTTGGGGAGTTTTGGCTCTCTTCCCCTGCCTTTCCTCAAGTTAATGTATTCAGTTACGTTGAACACTGATTCATGATTAATTTGAAGAGTATAAAAATAAAAGACAGCTTAGTAAGCATTTTCAGAATTGCCATTGTGTGCAAAAGAGGAAAGGAAATCTTGTCCTCCATTCTGCTTTGTGGTAGTATAACAGCCTGATAGCAAATACAAGAGTTGGCAATAGAAGAACAAAACTCTTATTAACTATATTAATGAATAAATGGCACATAAACAACTTAAAGTAGTGGAAAACTGTGCATGTTCTTCTGATTTTTAACCAGAAACAGTGGCTTCAAAATTAAACTTCTCCAGGGGTTACCAAGAGAGTTAGAAAAGCAACAGAGATTTGATAACCTCTTGTTTTGTTTTGTTTTGCTTTTTTCTTTTCTTTTTTTCTTCTCCCTCCCCTGGTTCATTTTCAACTATCATTTTTCTGACTTAATGCATTGCTGTTTTCACACTGCTGTCTAATATATTATACTTCGGCTTTCATGTTGGACAGGCATACAGTGTCAGTGAATCCCCCCTTCCCTTCTCAGCTTAATTCTTCATAGGTGTAGCCCCTAGCTTGCTTTCATTGCAAGGGTGGCTCTATATTCCTTTCACCATTTCTCTTGTTTAGTGTCACGACTGGGAGGGCTGAACCACACGCAGCGCTCAGGGTTTGGCCTTGTTTATTGTTGCTCAGCACTGTCTCTGAATGTTTGATCTGTCACTTCAGATTAGCTCTTTGGGTTCTATCAAATGTTACACTTCCATTGATGCATCCCAGCTGTTTTGTTGCTGCTTAAAATCTTGTATCTTATCAGAGTATACTTCCTTTATGGCTCCTGCTGATTTCTGACCTTTGGATCTTTAAGACAGGTTGTAAAACCACGCCCATGTTGGTCACTCTGAAGTTCTCTATGCTTTTATCATGCTTGATATTAAACTGAGTGGCCTTCTAGGTCTTCAGTTGGTGTTCTGAACAAAATCACTGTTGGTGCTGCACATTCTTCCTTCTAATTCTGTAGGAGTTTTTGTATTTTCTTTTAAATATAGATAAAATAACTCTATAAAGTTTATGACCATACAAACTGACTGATGTTTAATACTATATTAAATATTTACTACAGTAAATTCTATTTACTTTATTCCCTCTGTTAACTTATTACCGTAGTAAAACTTTCTGGCATGTTTAGCACTTTTTTCTTGTGAACTCAAGAATGGGCTTTTTTTGTTTATGATTTTCTTTGGCACCTTCTTAATCTACCCCCATTTCTTCCTCTGGCTAGATCTCTGCTTGAAAGGAGAAACTTGCAAAATAACAGGATGTAAAGGACAAGACTTCTAATGCACTCTGTCTCCAGTAACTGGAGAAGTCCTTTTGTGAATCCAGGCTTTGTGCCTTAATAGTTGAATCTGCTACTTAGTGTATACACACACACATATGTACATGTATATAGTGTGTTGTATATATACACTTATATGAAAGAACATTCTGAGGAGGAGCTGAGGTGTTGGTTTCAAGAGAAGTAGTAAACAAAATGTGTAAGGTCCTGACACTGTAAAGTAGAGTTACCTGCTCTCATCTTCCCCATACCTACATTGCTGGCATGCATTTTTCTTGTTTGCTTTTTGCTGGTTCAGGTACTTGTTTGACTCTTCTGTGGAGTCATTTCATTCTCGAAAACAAACAGCAAAGAAATTATAGCTTTTTGTCATTTTAGTGAGATGAATTGATTCACTGAAAGGTATGATAATGGCTGGTGTGTCTGTGAGAAAAGAGATAGGACCATGCAAGTGAGAGCAGGAAGATGTGAAGGAGGAAGAATGGTGGAAAAAGGACACAAACACCGAGAGAGGAGAATGGGGAGAATGGGACCTTCCTCTTTCAGTAGTGAACCGTTAGGTAGACTTAGCTACCAGTGGAACTGCAGTCCAGGCAATGTTTTCATTTTGAATGCAGGAATGCAAGAATTGCTGCTGTCCTGGGCTGTTTCAAATACTTAGGCTTGTGTAGCTGTAACGGCACACTGAAGATTTATAAGCCCAAACGTCAATCGAGAACCTTCAAGCAGCAAGCAAACATGATCTTCTGTAGTGAATTTGAGTTAACCTGGGATTTTTCTTTCTGCATAAGTTAACAATGAGTAAAACACGAAGTGTATCATGATGCGTTTGTTTTTTTTTTTTTTAAGGTGTGCTTAAAAAAAGAGTAGTTTAGATTCTGGCAGGAAATAAAGGATTTTCTACATGTAATTCAGAAAGTAATACCCACTTATAATCAATGTTTTGTGAAAAATATACAGTATTGTGAGAATACTCAAAGTATAAGTATGAAAGGAAGAGAGGGAAACCTGAGAGGGAAAACCAAACTGTCTGAAGTGGCAACTGTTGCCTTTTGGAGATAGGTATCTAAACCTTACCAGGATGTTTGCTCGGGGTGACCTGTATTGCATTAGATCCATCATTTTTCTAAGTGTGGATAAAATTATGCTTCCCCCCCTCCTTAAACCAGAGGGAAAACAGACACAGATGTTAGTCACAACCATCTGAAGCATCATCAGTTGTGCAGAAAACTTAGCATTGTCCATTTGGTCAGACATTTAATAAAGTTATTGCAGAAAGCCATAGAATTTCAGTCCTTTAAATTTTGATTTTTTTTTTAACTCATCTTTGTAGGGCTATATAAAGCAATTGCTCTAGTATGGTAAATGGCATGCCTCAGTATTAGGATGATGTTTTGTTACTGCTAAAGAATTAATCTCTTGATTTGTCACATTTCTTGCTTTTTGCTTATGTAGTAACTTGATTCAATGTAAAATAACTTCTGGTCTTAATACTATATAAATTACTCTTAATTGGCTGAAAGTTATTAGCTAGAGGGTATGGCTTTAAATAATTTTTATGGCTTTTTTTAAAACATGGCAGTCATACCAAAGTTACTGAAATGTCGCTGTTCTGATTGGCATGCTTATCAAGCGTTTTGCCTGCTCTTACTCCTTCCCTTTAAAACAAATACCTTTATTTTCTTTGCTATTTTAATTATTGGGAGAAAAACCCAAATTTTAAAACTTGCAATGTACCATTGAGTTTACGAACACTGCATTTCTTTTTTCCGTATACAAATATAGAGAGAAAGAGAGAGAGAAGGAGAGAACATGCATTTGGGAAGTGGGCTCAATTCCAAAAGCAATTTCTGTTTCGTCACTTTGATCAAGCAATCTAGATTTCATTGTTCTTGGGTTTTCTCCTTTTAAAACATGAATATTTTTTAAATGACATAGAGTAAGCTTCAGCAATAAGGTAATAGTTAGGCTAGTATAAGTAACTTAGCCTGTTCACTGGCATGGCTCTGGATATACTTTTCTCTCTTAAATGGGAGAAGTACTGACAATTTAGCCACCAAATTGCAGAGCAGGCGACCTTTGGTCTAAGCTCACTAAGTGAAAATTTATTCTAATTCCATGTTTAATCTATAAAAGGCAATGTTAGACTAAATATTTGGGTGTTTGAGTTGGTAAGTATAAGGGAAATGCCTGACAAAGCTGTTCTCACACTAATGGAGAAGATATTACCAAAATATGCTGTAATTATGAAGTAAATTAATCTTATCAACCTTTCTGAGGTTAAATTTAAAACATTTCTTTTGTAGCCTGAGTATATTGTGATTAGATCTCACTCCCTTTGTTATAAGGAATAGTGTTTGGGGTTTTATCCTAATATCTTTCAAATAGAGAGTGCTTCTCATTGAGCAGTTTCTTTCATTCTTTTCTACTTTTTGTGTGTGTGTGTTTAAAAACATAAAGATAAGAATTATTTGTCTGGGGTGTGAGGTTTATCTGACCACTAATACCAAAGCTCTGTGGTGTCTAATGCCAAACATGCTTTATAAAACCAAGAGACTTCTTGGTGGTGATGGTGACAAATTTGTTTGTGCCAAAAGTTTGCTACTGCTGGCTTATATTCAGGTCTTCTGATCCTGCCTTGAAAGTCTGTCCTTACTGCCTCTTAATTTTCTTCCTGCACTTCCCTTGTATCATATCTACAGTTATTGATCTCTGTGTTCAGGAGTGAGCACCTTTGCATAGATGCATTTAAAGTATTTTAATTATTAAACCCGGAAATGCTGCCTGAAGTTTTCAAAGGAGCATAAAAGTTGATCTTGCATCAGGATAATTAATTAGGTTCTAACATAAATTGTTGGGGTTTAGGGTGCAAATATGTAGATGGAATGATGCAAATTAGCCCTAAGGGCATCAATGTGTATAGACTTTCAATAGTAGATTGTACCTTTATATCCTGGTTCTCAGTCTTTAACTGGTATAGTGCTACTTAGAGTCAAAGTAGGGTTGGGTTTTTTTGAAGATTTAAAGCAGCAAACGTTTTAATAAGGCTTTGAAAACTAGGAAGATGCAATTCAAAGGGCTTGACTCGAGCATGTTCTGATGGGAAGCAGTCATATAAACACACACATACGTAACTAGCAGTGTCTATCTGTGGGCTGTCTTTGTCTTGTCTGAAATTACTGAAAATGTGTCAGCTCTGACTGCATGTTAATGTACCTTAAAACTTGTCTCGAGAATGGAAGGGATCTCAAAGTCATTTACAGACACTGTGGGACGTTGTTTTCTAAGTTAACCTGCCCTTTTGCTCTGGCATTCGATCAGCACGGGCGGAACTGCTAACACGAAGGCACATCGTAGTGAAAAGCAGGTAAAAGTTGTGTGCTTCCTAGGCTAGGCAGGAAAAGTATGTGCCAGAATAGCTGCCATCCTCTTCTCCCTGGTGTTAGAAACTGTTAACAAATACAGGAAATGTACTTTGCTAAAAGCAGTGCAGTGTGGAGATCTACCATATTGTTCATGGTATATTTTGCTTCATTACTTGTCGCTCAAAGCATTTAACTCAATTTTTGGGTGACTTAGATTGTAGTTTTGAAGTGCATTTTTTTTTTTTTAGTATGCTTCATGTAGAAGATGCTTGATAAATCTGTATTGTGTTTGTGTTCACTTGTGCAGTGGATCAGTGTTAAATGCTTTATGAAGCAAAAACTAATTCTGTATTTTAAGTTTTTGTTTTTCTTGTACAATCTTACTGCTTTTTTCATGATACAGTAGAACTTCAGCCACAAGTTTCAGTCCCTTGCAGATGCTTATAAAAATGTAACAGGTAACTAATAACAACCTGTCATGAAGTTCTTAAGGACTTTTAAAAGTTGCATACTTTTTCATAGAGTAATTTTTTTTGTTCTTGTAACACATCAAAAGACATAAACTTCATATGGAAAAAAATGCTAATTCCTAAAATTTCATGAAGATTTAAATTATTATGATTTGAAGTTCTGCTACATAGTATATGCTTCATCTGTGCTGGGGAAATTAGTGTTTCAAGCTGGCAAGTTCTTGCTCTTTTTTGACAATTTTGCAGGGAACATTTCAATTTTTTTGGCAAGTCTGTTTGGTTTTTTAAAATCTTGTTATTAGGACACAGCTGTGACTTTGCAATACAGTCCTTGAGAGAAAGCTCCTTTCATGGGAAATATGCACTTAGAGCAGAGGACTTAAAGCTGGGATTCCAGTGGTCTGGTTTTGGCTCTCTAAAATATTTGGCATGTGGTATTACTGAACAGTATGTATTTTGGCTTTCCAAAGGTGTTGAAGGTATCCAGCTTCCATTGTGTTCAGAGGTTTTCTTAAAATTTGGCCTACTGACTTTCTGTTCTTACTTCATTAGTATGTGAAGTTGGTGTATTGTTCATTAGCTATCAAGAGGCCTGCCTGTGTGAAATACATAAATAAATATAATCTTTCATGAAGTTTTTTCCATGTTAGATGTATACACAAGATTACTTCTTTTAAATATGTACTAACTGGTCACTCTATGGTCAAGCTCTGCTGTAACATGTGGCCTTTTTACAAACAATCATTATTTCTTGTGTGATTGGTGATTATTTCTTTTTAACCAGCTGGTGCCTTACTTTGACATAACTTTCAACCTGTTCATACAGATTTTATTATTTGGAAATGCCAGTTCTTTTTAAATGAGCTTTTATATAAAAAGTGTTTTAGAAGGTGAACTTGTGCTAGTGAAAGATGTCTGTCTGTACTGGATCCTAAAGTTTCTGAAATACGCTGGTAATCCTTTATTATATAAAACAGAACAGGGATGACCTCTGTCATGTAATCTGAAGAGTAAAATAAATGAGTAGGTTTCTAGGTAAAGTCATAGGAGTTCTGCAGTTCTATAGCAAGATCTCTTGCATCAAACACCCTGGTTTCAGGTATTCTGCAACTAGATTTAAAGAAAGTATCTGTGTAAAAATGCTGGCTTTTTTTTAATTTGTACCAAGTGGCAATTCAGGAGATCAGTATTTTAAATATATTTGTAAATAAAGACATCAGAATAAGGAAGGCAATTTCAACATCAGCTTTATAGCACAGTGCAATAGTGCTTTTACTTATGAAAAGCTTACACAACATGTAATAGTTCTTCTCTCTTTTGAGTCTGTGTTAGGTAAATGTTACGCAACTTGCACATAAAATCACATCTTAAGATAATACAACTATATGACATAACAGCAATGATTTAACACAAAACATGCTTTTGATCAATAATTTTGTTTTGCAACTAAACTTCAAATAGTGAACTGACTGTCCTGTGTTATGTGTTGAGGTTGCAGAATTCAGTTGTTCGGCTCAGCAAAAAGCCAACCCAGTCCTTCACCAGTTCAAAGACAAACTGTGTATTAATATAAAATATTCTCAACTGCTTTTAAGTGTGATAAAAAAACAGGTAGCTGAGAACTCATATAGTGATAAGAAAAAGATAAAGCTGTAAGACCATTCAAAGTAGTCTATTGTTTGAGAAGAAAGTTCAGATCTGCTGAAATTGTTAGTATGAATGATGCCCCCTCTCTGAGGGTCTTGAATGTCTTTGCAAAAGCTGTTTAGGCAGCAGAAGTTGAATAAGCATAGACAAAGAAGCTTGAGTTGCAGAAGCCACACCAAAAGCCAGCTGGAGTCAAGAACAGAACACTGATCTCCCAGTCCTCTTCTGGCCACACAGTGGGCTTTGCTGTGTTTGTGCTATTTCCTCTCTGAAAGGGAGTTTAAAATTTTACATTACTTCCACTGAGGATTACAAGATTTGCTCCTTTTTTATTTCCCTATTTTAAAGTATCAAGAGGTAGCTAAAATGGAATTTTTTTTTTTTCAAAGTTTATACCTTGAAGCCTAATGTAATTGAAAATTAAAACCATTGTAGAAGCAAGAACAACTTCAATTTTGTTTTTTCTCTCTTTGAGGTGGCCAGTTCTTGCACTTTTCCTTGCTTTCTCTTGAGCTATCTACTTATCATGAAAACATTTCTTTTTTTTTCAATAAACTGGCAGGGAATGTTGGTATGGTAATCACTGGTGGGGTTCCCAGATGAATGAGAAAACCAAAAAATATATATAGATGTGGGTGGTATATATATGTGTGTATATATATCTCACAGAAAGTCAGTGATGATATACAGGAAAAAAAAATGATAGCATGGATTTTAACAACTTTATTTAGTAATATATTAAGGTGTTACTAGATCCAAGTTGGAATACTGTCAAATTCTATGTTTATATACAGGAACTTGACAAGAGGAGTTGGTAGATTTAGAGAGTTACTAAGAGCTGTCGAAACAAGAACTACACAAAATCTGCGAATGGTAAGTTATATTAAACCACATTCCTATTACAGCACCTGAATTTTAGTAGGCAAGTAAAGTATAAATATATTGGATGAGTTAGAGACAAATAATCAGATATGCAGCATATTGATCAGGATCTGTTATCCACGTTTCCTGGCTTAAGTGAATGATTAAAATAAAAAGGAATGTTTGATACCCAGTCTCTCCCCTATTTCTCTTTCCTGTTTGTGGTTATGGTTAAAACGTGATTGGTCTCCGACCATACTTGCAACCTTAATCATAATTGCCCTATTTATGACTTACTATAGTTTCACAGTGTTGTTTCGTCTTTTTGTAATGTAATGGGAGTGAGGACAGAGTGCAGCATCTTTGTGTGTTCTATCAAGTTGGAAGTTACCAAGTTATCATTTCTTTATTTTTATGATAAAGCCTCTTAAAGGAAAACAATAAAAGCAAAATCATGAAAATTTGTTATTTATATTGTCCGAAAATAAATCTTTACCAAAAGTGATGTATCTTTTTTGCATCTTTTATATAATGAAGGGCTAAGGCTTATCTCTTTTGCTCTAATGTAATGATTTTCAAAACGTCCTAAATCAGTGTCCTAATACTAGGCCTTTAAAACTTCCAAAGTGATAATAAGGAAGGTTATTGATTTCTTAATTCATTTAATAATTGATACCTAGTAAGGATGTTAAAATTATTAAATAATACACTTTCAGTGGAGAGAGATAATATTGCAAACTTCAAGAGAATAAAACATGAAAGGCTTCTTATGGTATAGGAATTATGGTGGAAGATGTAGATCATATGGTGCTGTCTGTGGCTTAAACATTACACATCTGTTGCTGGGAAATGTTGCTGGGAAATACTGCCAATTCTGATGCAAATGTAGATCTTGCCTTCTTTCTACTGCCCTGGTACTAATCTCTGAGTTTTCATCATTGTTATATATTCGTGCAGCTTGTATGCATGTTTATTAAACATTAAAGAGGAGGTTAACCTGATAGTTATGGACTATAGGATGACTTCAAAGCTTTAAATTAAAATTATTTATTTAAATAATATTTATGTAAGTATTTCTACATTTAAATATATGATGGCAAGAATAGTTGGTCAAAATAAACTTTTTCATGCTGATCTACAACCTTGTTTCACTCTTGCTGAGCCTTACCAACAGTAGCAAACACCAGCACCTTCAAGTACAAGTGGTCAGAAGCCCCAGTCGGTTGGGGTTTGGACTATAACTGTGGTGGGTTGACCTGGGCTGGCTGCCAGATGCGCACCCAGCTGCTCTCTCACTCCCCTACCTTAACATGATGGGGAGAAAATAAGATAGAAAAGCTTGTGGGTCGAGGTAAAGACAGGGAGTTTGCTTACCAGTTACTGTCATGGGCAAAACAGACTTGACTTCGGGGAAATTAACTCAATTTATTCTCAATTAAAAGAGAGTGGGATGGTGAGAAACAGACAAAAACTAAACCACCTTCTCCCCCACCCCCCTTCCCCATGTTCAACTTCAGTCCTTCATTCCTGACTCTTCTACCTCCTCTCCCTACCCTCCCACTCCCCACATGGTGCATGGAGGGTGGAGGTTTGTGGTGAGTCCATAACAGTTCCTCTCTGCTGCTCCTTACTTCTCACACTTCTCCCCTGCTCTATTGTGGGGTCCCTCCCATGGGCTGCAGTTCCTTCAGGGAATATCAACCTGCTCCACCATGGTCCTCTCAGCAGGATGCAGTGTGGACATCAGCTCCACTGTGGTTCTCTCCACGGACTACAGGGAAATATCTGCTCCACTGTGGTCTCTCCCATGGAAACATCTGCTTCAGGCCTGGAGAGAGGCAGTCAAGGTTATTCAGCTCAAAATATCTGAAAATATACCTGAATGTGCTCCACTCATAGAAGCAACAGTTGTTATTGATACTTCAGAAGTATCTGGATTTAACTGATAAAATTGAAAAAACCAAAATTGTTGGTTATTGCCATTTTTTAGAGAATTGAACTGGGTACTTGCACCTTTCAAACAGGAGTATGCCTGGTTTTTTGGATCTTTTAAAATACAGAAAATATATTCTATGTGACTTGTCTTCATTAGAAATAATCCAAGTGTTTTTGAAGAGTTTGTATTCAGTATTTCTAAGGAAAATGCTTCTCTTTACCAAGAGGGTGGTCAAACACTGGAACAGGCTTTCTAGAGAGGTGCCCTAAGCCTGTCAGTGTTAAGAGGCATTTGGACAATTCCCTTAATAACAGGCTTTAACTTGGTCAGCCCTGAATTGGTCAGGCAGTTGGACTAGGTGATCGTTGTAGGTCGCTTCCAACTGAAATAGTCTATTCAATCTTTCACTTTTACAGACGATAGCAAGACAACTGGCTGAAATTTTATTACGAGGCATGTGTGAACAGAGTTATTGGAATCCACTGGAAGATCCCCCTCACGAATCACCCCTAGATGATCCACTTCGAAAAGGTTCAAATACTAAGAATTACGCGCTCAGTAGAAGACCGCGGGTATACACTGGAGAAAAGTATGACTGAGTTTATACCTCTGTTGTTTCTATAATTGCAATTGTTACCCTGTGCACTGGGTGATTTAGTTTATATTGTTAAAAATGTAGAAGGAATTGGGCAATGTGAATAGGAATGTTTCCCATGCCGTGTGTGTGTATATATTCCCTGAAGAGAACTAGGGAAACAACATGGTTCTCCAAGCAGAAGTTTGCACTGTATGCATGAGACATTTTGTTCTCCGTTCTCAAAATATTTTTTTGTTTGTTCTACAGTGGGTTATATGGTAGAGTCAGTATCTCATATTATACCTGGGATACAAAAGAAAACATGAACTGGGTGGCAAATCTGAGACTGCACATTTTAAAAGTTGTGTGCTGTTTCTAGACCTGTATTCTGCCTTATCATAGAAAGGAAAGAGTTAGCAATATGGAGATTCAAATTCATCCCTGAAACATTATAAAAAGTGTATCTAGAAATTTATCTAGCAGTTTCAAAGGTAGTTTATTTCCCAAGGCAGCTACCTTTTAACCTTCTTAGGTTAGTTTTGGCATTTCTCTATGATGCCACCTTTTTGTTGAGTTTTAGTCTTTCATTGATGCAGGTAACTGGTATGCTATGGAACATTCTTGTGTAGCGTATCCCATGGTTAATTTTAGAGTAGCTTTGGTGTGTATCTTTTCCTTCTTGAAAATGTGTGGGGTTTTTCATAAACCCATCAGCCCTAGAATTAGTATTAAAAGTGGAGAGCCATTTCCTTGATTTGAATTTTTCTTAAAAGTTAATAGCTTGTTGTTTATTTGTATCTGATCAAATGAAAAATGGTTTCTAAGGTAAAGCTGTTTTCCCACACACTCTTACTGTGCCAAAAATATATATTGACAAAATTTTGCACTTTATTACAGTCCTTTGGTATAGCTTACTACCTGAAAGTAATGTACTTGTGTCAAAGCATGCTAGTGAAATCTTAACCGTTTGGCAGTGTCTTTTTTTAATTTATTTTTTATTTCACTGATACTAAGTTTGATCTGATGAAACTTTGTTGCATGCTTGTTTTACATAATCTGCAACCTTTGCACTGCTCTACTCATACTCTACACACAATTCCTTGTGGGATCTTGTATTTCATGTGTGTATACATATATATATTTAATATTATCAATAACTATTGCTGGCTTATTTTGATACATGCTGGAAAGCACTGTGAGCCAGAGAACTGAGAAGTAGATTGTAGGAGTGGAGATAATGATCTAGCCAAGATTGATTTGCCATACTAGGACAGTGTTAAGTAATGCAGATAGAGAAGATTGAAATTCCATGTAAACTTAAGAAAAAAAGTTTACAGAAGAGGTTGTGGAGTCTGGAGAATACCACTGGAGATATTCATAATCCAACTGGATGTCGTCCTGAGCAACCTGCCTGCTGCCCCTTTGAGTGGAGGGGCTGTACTAGACATTCCCCAGACACTCCTTCCAACCTCAACTATTCTGTGATTCTGTGAAATCGGTGTGATCTGGGAATCTCTTTTGATGAGACTGTTGTCTGTTTCATATGAAATTTTTGACCCTTTTTCTCCAAAGAATTTACTATTTTTTTTAATATTGTTGTCCAGCTGTAAGATTAAAACCCACTCATTGTGAGTTTTTTTAATTTCAGTCTTCTCTGACTGTGTCCAGAATGTGAAGTTATTAAAAAGCAGTCTTTTGAGCTTTAGGCGGAGATGCAGGCATAGAGTTGAACATTCAATTTGCCAAAACAACTACTATGTTTCTCTGCAAGTACATAATTAATAAACTGTACATGCAGGCAGCCTTTTTGGTAAAAAGGAAATACCCGGTTTGTGGATATACACCTTCATCACTGCACTTAAAATATGCGTTTATTGCCTAAACACGAGGAAATATCTTTTATGCAGTGTCACACATTTTCTCATTCAAACTACTTGGTTTCACACAGCAAATCCTAAAAAACAGTCTGTTCCCCTCTTACAGTATATACCCTTATTAGTTAATATGAAAGCTTTTTCCCATAATGTGACCTTGTTCTTATGTGCAGTAGAATCTGCTTCTATGGTAGATTGCTTATAGAAGTAGTCCTACCTTAAATTCTGAAGAGATGTTTTGATTTAGTGTTCACAGTATCTTTATATTGTAACCTAAAATACTGTAATACTGAAGGCATCTGAGTTGTTTAGCTGCATTTATTGCAGATTTCCATTAATGAATACTTTATACAACAGCAAGCCTATATAACTATGGTGTCATTATTACTAGCAAGTAGAATGGCCTTTATCTTCAAAGATTTCTAGCAATTCTAATTCCTTAATCCAGGATACTTATAGCAGGTTTCTCAGGCTCATTCTTTCAAACTTCTGTTCTTCATTCTCAACTCATCCTTTTGTAGAAACATGCTTCCTAGCAAAAGTGGGGATTTGTTCAGTGTAATTTTCTTGTTCTTGGGACATCCAAGCGAGGAGTTCCACAACTTCAACAGAGCATGTAATTAAGTCCTTTTCTTTTATCACATCAGAGTGATTAACACCAGATCAGATAAAACACGTCTAACCAAGTATCTCATCTCCAGCAGTGATTGAAAGCAAGTACCTAAGACAATGAATAGCAAGACAGACATATAGGAGACTTCTTCCTAGGTATTCATCTGACCACTAACTCTGAGTCTGAGACGTACTGTTTTTTTCTAAATATGCTGATTGATATTAAGTAAGCGTAGTGTGTTCTTCTGAGATGGTGAATATGATTTGACTAATACCATGTATGATTTTGTAGATCTCTGTGTTACTGCCTCTTCAGTTTTCTTCATCCTCAGTTGATGAAGTGTTAAACTTCTTGGTTTGCCTTTGGTTGGTAGCCATTTCATGCTTCCAGTTGCCTCTTTTGCTCAGCCCTGTTACCTTGGAATTACTTGACAAATGCAGGCATAGGAGTAGGGAGACAGAAAATATCTTGAGTTCAGTCAACTAAATTGCGGAGGAATTTCCCATTAATTTCTGCATGAAGAGGATCTTCACTTTTTGAGACAAACATCAACTTATTTACCAAAATATATTTGAAGTTGTAGGAGAAAATCACGTTTACTTTCATTTTAATAAGTGACTTTTTAGTAGTTCTCTTTGGGGCAACTTCCCTTTTTTCTCTGAGAAAGTAATTTCTCCAGCAACTGTTTCCTATCATTTTTCTGCTTTCTGGGAACCATTGCCAGTTGGTCAGATTAAATCTACTTCCAGGTTGCTAAATTCTGCGTTGAAAACTGGATGGGTCAATGGGGAGCTCTCTGATGCTTCCTCTTCACTCCTCATTCCCTGTCCTGGGTGGTTCTTATTCACGAGTAATTGTGTTTTGAAATGTCTTTGTTCAAAAATAAATGTCTTCTAAGATTTAGAATAATCTTCAAAGTCTTGTGAGCAACTCACATTGATTAAAAAGTAAAAATCCAACAAAACAACTGTCCTGGGGTCTCAGCTGCTGTATATTACCACGGCACATCTTGCTTTCAAACCACATGGAGTTTGGATGTGTTTTAGTTTCCATTACCTTTCAGGCATTTAATTACTGCTTAAATTTCTAGTTCATATAAAAAACCTGAAAAGATGTTTTTATCTCAGACAAGTTTAGTTTCCCAACTGTAATTTATTGCAGTTTAAGCACCCTTGGGACTATAGGAATTGCTTATTCACAACAAGAAATTGTTTTCTACATTTAAACAGTTAGTTGTTGAACTGTTGGTGTGAAAACAGGAAATAGTACTTGTGCTAATTCAGAAACAGTTTAGAGAAAGAAATCTGGAGAGTTAAAACACAGTCACTGCTTGTGTGTGTGAGAGATTCAGAGAGAATGAATGAATGAATTCCTACCAGTCAGGTACCTGGTGCAGATTACTGTTGTCTGCCTGCCAGCATAGAAAAGTATTCAGAAAGCTTCCAGTGTTCAGAGAAAGCAGTAAAGTTTGCAAACTAGTCCTGTGCAAGCCTTCAGTATTAAGTCACAAGGAAGTGCACTTCATTAAAATCAAATATTTTAAGTGCTTTGAAATAACAGTCATTGGTTCTATTTAAAAATATTCACAGCTATTGAATGCATCAGGAAAACAATTCTCAAGCATATCTGGTGAAAGACTAATAGAATTATTTATCCACATAGTGCATAAAATACAAAAGTTATCTTGTTCTTCTGAGAGAGTTTCTTGTTGCCAACCTTTGAATCAGGGATGTAGATTCAGCTGAGATAGACTAGGTGCCAGAGGCTAGTTAAACTATGGGTACAGTTTTTACAGTTGTCAAATTATGTACAATTTTGGGATATTTGAATGTGTTCAACTCTGACAGCTGTAGTGGTTTTGTTCTCTTACTGTGTTTGGCCAAATTTTCTGAAATGCAAATTTAGAGCATTGCAAAGAAATGCATTTTAACTAATCATTTTTTTTCTATGCAAGTTACTCTCTGTTCTCTTTTCTGGAAATTTTCCAGTTTTTACAGTACTCTTACTGTATTTGTGTAAGCTACTCCTAAAAGTGATGTCTTCTGCTTAAATAATTAAATTCTTGTTTTGAACAGCATCTTTTGTCCTCAAGAAAATACAGAAGAAGCCTTACTGTTGCTGCTTATTAGTGAATCTATGGTAGGTAAAATAGAATGAATGTGTGTGCTGTATGTGTGTGCTTTCCTTTGTTTTTTTTAAATTACGAGAGAACTTTTTTTGTCATGCCTTTATGACTTGTGTTTTATTCTCTGTTAGGAAAGCAGGCAGTTACTTCTGTTCCTCTGAGCAAGCAAGATGAGGTCTGCAAGTGTTATGAATAGGAGTTTTTCACCTTTAGAGTGGCTGAACCTAGCCTCCTTCTAACCATAGGCAGGTGAACACAAAGCCAGGTCTTTCATTTGGCATCACTTACCAGTATGAACCACTGTTAGACCAGCTGGTTGTCATTCGGACAGATTCAAAATGTAAGTTATTTTTGTTGTAAAAACCAGATCAAAGACTACTAAATGAGCATAATAAATGTAGCCGAAAAGTATTTTCCATTGTGCATTAAACTTCAGATGTCACTCAAATATGTAAATGATTTTTAATGATACTGGCATTCAGCCTTTGCTACTGGATTTTTTTTTTAATGTCCTCGTTTCCTCAATAGGCGATTCCTTTCAATGGCCTACTTGTACCTTTTATCAGCCTTTCATATTTTCCTCTAGTATGGTTTGACTAGTCATCTATCAACTGCCACATACTGACATTCTCATATCAGGTCAGTTATATGTGCTCAAATGGCAGAAATGAAAAGCTGAAGCTGGAATTTTTGCTGTTTTTTCTAATTGGAGGTTTGGAACCTCTAGAATCTCAGGCATCATATAGGAGTCCATCTCACTGCACATCAATGAGACTTAGTCTTTTAAGTTCTATAGGTGATTCAAATGCTTTCATGATCTGGTATAATTTTTGTTTTGATACAGTTAAATAGGATCAGAACATTTTAGTGAACATTGTCCTATTTGAACTATTTCAAAGTGGCAAACACTTACATTGTTGTGCAAATTACTTTCCCCATTCCTAGTGATCTGCCTTGCAATGTTCATGACAGAATCTGTCACCAGAAAACTAGACTGAGCAAATACTTCCATATAACCTGTGTTGGTTTTGCTGCAGTATGTACTTACCATTGAAAGGGGCCGCCTGTGCCTCTGTAAGGTGCCTGAGCAGCTCATGGCGATATACAGAATTCTGATGTGAACTGTGGTCGTGGTGTGAAGTGGAAGCAGTCCCAGTTCTGCAGGATCTGACTACTGGTTACTGTATTTGTATGTGTACTTCCTTGCATATCAGCATTAAGAAGCCAAACAACAAATTAAAGTACTGCCCTGTTAAGTCTCCTTTCAGGTTACTTAGTTTTTCCTTTGTGAATTAGATCTGCCTAATTATATTAAATGCTTGTCACTGTAGAGCATATACCCTTAGCAAGCTTTCAATTTTTTTTTTTTCTTTACTAGTAATTATTGCAGGTTATCTGAGGCAAAAGAGGTTTTTTTGGGGGGCGTATAAAATACGATTGACTTACTTTGGCTAAGCCATTTGTTCAAATTAGTTTTGGAGGGGGGAAAGGGGAAGATTGAGCATAAAAATAATATTCATCACTACAAACTTATCTTTCTGAGAGTTGAGTGAGAACTCTTACTTCAGTGCATGCTAACTTTCTAGCTGTAGTAGTTACAAAGTCGTATGTGATTTATGATTTTGAAACTAGTGTTTGGGAAAGACATAAGAACAGTTACGGAAGATCGAGTAATCGTTGGTGCTTTGAGATGGTATTGTGTTGTTAAAGTAGTATGATCCCTTCCTTGCATTGTCTGTGAAATAGTAAAAGCACAGATAAGGTATCCTTCAAGAATTTACTCAAGTAAATATTGGAAGACAGAATGAGGATCTGACATATGAGTAGCATTTTGTGTAAGTAAAAGTAATCAAATCACTGTGTATATACAAGCCTTAAATCATACTGCTAGTTTCAGGGAAGTGGTGCACTCTAACATCATAACTGTTTCTTATTTGGATTAGATCTAGTGCAACATGTATCCAGAAAATAGTCTTGCTAGTGGATTACAAAGGCTACTTTTGC
Source organism: Gavia stellata (assembly GCF_030936135.1). Taxonomy (NCBI): domain Eukaryota; kingdom Metazoa; phylum Chordata; class Aves; order Gaviiformes; family Gaviidae; genus Gavia; species Gavia stellata. The sequence goes on from NC_082600.1 coordinate 19,708,266, forward strand.
GTCACCTTGAGTTCCCTTAATTTCTAAATTGAGAAAGGGTGCTTTGAGTAAGATTTCAGTTGTAATATTTATGAAAGAAATGCTCTGGAAGAGATAGTTCTGTGCTTTTCAAGTGTTCTAATTCTCTTATAGGTACATTTCAGAGTACAAAATGTCTCTTTTAGCCACATGACTGCTGCTACAGTGTATTGTCATGCATAATGTGGAAAGTCAGCTGCAACTCTGGCATCAGTCTTACTGTAAGACCTCTTTGCATTCTAGCTGTTACACTTGCACAGTATAGACCAGCCTTTCCTTATCTAGACAGGAATGAGTAGAAAGGTGGGATCTGAAGGACTGACATCTTCGCATTACAGTGCGTGTACAGGTTGCTGCGTGTCAGCTGAGCTGTAGTAACAGAATCACACAATGTCTGAGGTTGGAAGGAACCTCTGGATGTCATCTGGTCTTAACGTCCCTGCTCAAGCAGGGCCACCTGGAGCAGGCTGCATCTGTGTCCAGACACCTGTTGAATATCTCTGAGGAGGGAGACTCCATAATCTCTCTGGGCAAACTGTGCCAGTGCTCAGTCACCCTCACAGTAAAAAAGTGTTTCCTGATGTTCAGAGGGAACCCCCTGTGCTTCAGTTTGTGCCCATTACCTCTGTTTCTGTCACTGGGCACTGCTGAAAGGAGCCTGTCTCACTTGTCTTTGTATCCTCCCTTCAGGTATTTGTACACCTTGATAAGGTTCCTCCCCTGAGCATTCTCTTCTCCAGGCTGAAAAGTCCCAGCTCTCTCAGCCTTTCCTCACAGAAGAGATACGCCATTCCCTTATTCATTTGTGGTCATTTGTCGGACTGTCTCCCGTAGCTCCATGAATTGGGAGCCCAGAATTGGACCCAGTGCTCTAGGTGTGGCCTCACCAGTGCTGAGTAGAGGGGAAGGATTGCCTCCCTCGACCTGCTGGCAACACCCCTGCTCATGCAGCCCCGGGATACCACTAGCCTTCTTTGCAGCAAGGGCACATTGCTGCTCCTGTTCAGCTTGATGTTCACTAGGACTCCCAGGTCCTTTTCTGCCAAACTGCTTTCCAGCTGGGTGGCTCCTAGCATATACTGGTGCCTGGGGTTTTTCCTTCCCAGGTGCAGGACTTTGCACTTCCAAGTCTTTATTGAAGCCTTTGATAAGGTTCCTGTCAGCTCATTCCTCCAGCCTGTTGAGGTCCTTCCAGATGGCAGCACAGCCCTTTAGCATATCAGTTCCTCCTCCTAGTTCTGTATCATCAGCAAACTTTCTGAGGGTGCAGTCTGCCTCATCATCCAGATCATTAATGAAGATTTTGAACAGTATCAGGCCCAGGATCAGTCTCTGGGATACACTGCTAGTTACTGGCCTCCAACTAGACTTCGTTCCACTAATCACCACCTCCTGGGCTCAGCCTTATGTGTTATTCTTAGCTGATGGTAAAATGTCTGAACATATCCTTTCTTCCACTGTGGGTGAACTAAGTTATACTGCTTGCATTTGCCTCAGGCTTAGAGTGTGTATGGGGTAAGTGTGGCCAGCTGACACATTGCAGCTTAACTAATTGTCACTTTATTGTGTCTGAGACCGTGGCAATTCTGAAACACAGAGCACTTAAGTTTGTATGTGCATTCTGTTTTATAATTATGCAGAAAATGATTGTTCAAGTATATAAGATATCTTTAATACTTACAAGGCATCCTCTCCTATAATACTGCTTTGGCATTGTCAGCCAGTTTTTCACAAGAAGTGCTGGTTCATAGCTTGTTCTGTACTTGCAAGGAATTGAGTCAAACAATTATTAAATGTGGAGTTAAAAAGGAAGAAGTTCTTGAAGCTGACTAAATATTTATGCAGTGTAGAAAGGAAAAGTCAAAGACTTCCTGATCAAAAGAAAGCAAAACGTCTGTTTTGGGGTGTGTGTGCGGGGGTGTATGTTTTCAAACCAAGCTGTGGATTATTCAGTTGATAAATCCTGAAAGGTCTGTGCATTTTACGCTCCATGTATCTCTTTGAAAATTTCTTTCAGTATTTAATTATTCTGATTTTAAAGATGTATTGAGTATGTTCAGAGCTTAAAACATTGTCCTATTAAAGCTGAGAAACAATTTATTAGCTTGTAACGTGTGTCATTCCTGCCCTCTGAAAAAGGGGGAAATAACCTGCCCGTTAAAATTTAGTGTATTTAAGTAATTGGATTAAGGGGGCCATGCCCTCTGTAATTAATAAAAAAAGAAAAGGGGGGGAGGAAGAGAGAGAAGGATCTTTAAATTCTGACTTCAAACTACCAGATATACTAGCATTTGTATGAATGGGAATATTAAACATCAAGAAATCTAGAAATACATACAATATCAAGATAAGGTATTTTCAGAGGCTTTATGGTATAATGGGAGAAGTACTGGGTAGTTGAGTATAGGTAGTCTTAGCTACTGGGACACCTGAATTTTATCCTTCACTCTTTAACAGGATTTCTCTGTGAACATGGTGAATTCATTTAAGCCAGTTCTAGCTCAGCTTTCTTCCTTCTTGAAAGGAAAAGTTTAATTAAGGAATTAGGTTTGCAGTGAGCCTTTCACAAAACTGGATTGCAACTACAAAGCCTTACCGCAAACATGGCCTGATTCCAAACCTGTGTTCAGAAGCAGGTACAGTTTTCGCTTCTCACTGGTAACTCCTGAAGATGATTGTGTGGTTAACCTGGGCAGGTTACCACTCACAAGTGAGAGGATAGTGTCATAATGTTACGAAAAGAAATTGATTGCCTTACTTTACAAAAGATGGAATAGAAGATTTGAAGACCCTTCTTAATATGTTTTACTTGCATACAAAAAATAAAATTAAATTTTAAAAGATGAATATACATTACATTAAAAAACCACCTTATCTGGTTTCTGAGAACTATTCAGTAATTTTAAATACATTACCTAATTTATGTAATTAGAATCAAGTAATTAAAAATAGATCCATATAGAAACATAAATCTTTCCATTAATGTATAAAATTGGTGATTCTTGCTATCTATAAATTAGTAGCAGATACTATCTCTGTATCACCTATATCAACTGCGGACTGACAAGTCTGAATAGAATGGTAGTTGCTTGAGCAAAAATATAGGTTGGATTACAATGGATGACTTTGTTTCTTTTTTCATGGTATTTTTCAGGCTAACCGTGATGCTGTACTGAGCAGAATACCAGAACACAAAAATGATCGTATCATCAGTTTGCAAAGTGCATCTGTAGTCTACGATTTACTTACTATAGCCTTGGGAAGAAGAGGCCAATATGAAATGCTCTCAGAGGTTTGTTGATAATAGTGAATATTCAATTGTGTCTTCATTGCTTATTTGTGTTAATTATTTTAATTGTGATAGTACTTAAGGGGTAAACAAATATAGGACACTGTCATTCTGACTATTGTATAAATACAGTAGGTAGTTTCCACCCCAAAAAGTTTACTGTCTAAATTTATATAAGTGACTTGAGGTGGTCAAGCACAGAAATTGTGTGAAAGGTGTGATAAATGTTAGGTGGCACAGCAATTCATGTGTTTTTTAGGTGGGGAGACATGAATCTACTTAAAAGGTTACACATTAAATGGAGACAGCAGGAAGGAACGGCAGAAGATAAAAGCTGTTGTGGATATAAGTGATAGATATAAATACCTAGAAAAACAATTTGTGATGTTTTATTTCAAAAGAAAACTTTCTTTTACACGTCATAGTATTTGGAGTGCTCCAAAGTCCTCGTAGTTTGTAAAATGGCTTTGAAGTTAATAAAATGGGAATGCATTACTTTTTCAGATCTGTAGGAAGGTGCGTTCTCTGTCTCAAACATCTTGTGTTTGATTATGCAACTTGCATGTGTTTTGTTAGATTGTGGCAACTTACTTCTTCAGGAAATTTTCAATTATTGTTAACAGTTTTATACCTGAGAAACAACTACAGCTCTTTGGGCAGAGCAGATCTTTCTCCTGTTCAAAACAGTGCTAACCCAGCAGCAGGATACTGTTGTTGACCATGATTAATTATTGGTATTCAGAAGGAATACTTCAGCATGTCTAGTAGGAAGGCATATCCAAGGATTGATTTGCTGAGAAATGGTTTCTCTCGACCAAAATAGAGGATTTTATTAAGATGAAAATGAAAAAACGCCACAGTTCTTCTCTGGTATATGTTGATAGTCACCCTTTAAGCTGCATCTCCTGTGATGTTAAGCTCTGAATTTGGGTATTCTTCTTCTGGAAAGTACTTCATAGCTGCAAATTGGGCATACAAGTCAGTTTTAATCAGTACAATAGAAAGTCTTTCACAAAACTAAGGAGTATGAAATCTCATACAGTACTGTCACCCTACAAGGTAATCTAATCAGGAATATTTCCATTTACTTGCCACTACAGACACTATCACCTTCATGGAGTTTTAGGTGGTTGCACCAAAGCTGCAAGAGATAAGTCTCTACATAGTTTAGTCTAGAACTTTTTAAAGGGTAGACATTGACAAGTATTGTAAAAAAACCCCAAACAAACAAAAAAAAACCCCACCAAACCCAAAAAACCCACCACCACTCTTGAAAAGGTAACTCTGATTTCTTTTTTCTTTAAGCAGCTGGCAACCTTTCCTTTTTATATACTAGCCTAGCAACTAGGCAGAGGTAGTGTAGCCCTGGGTTCCAGTTCTGATTCTTTTGTCTGTGGTGGTGGTGGTTTTTTTTTTTTATTGTGAGGTTTTTTGTCTTAAACATTAAACAACCATTATATTTATTAATGGGAACATCACAGGTTCCTGGGATTCCTCCACTGTCTCCTTTGGGAGACTTTGGGATAATATTTATGTCACAATGGACACAGCTTCTTGTTTGCAATTCTTCTTGCCTTTCTTAATAGAGAAGTTTTTTGGCTTCACCAAGAAAGCTAGAGGTGTTTGTGTTCTTAGCCATGTATCTTGAAGTCTAGGACATCACCCTGAATGGTAGGAGGAAAGTCTTATAGTCTCCTCACATGGAGAAGAGCACAGAGCTTGCTTCCCTCACTGCTTGTGTTTAGCCCATGTAGCTGACAGATGAGTACCACTGCCTGTTCTTTTTCCTGCTGTGTTTTGAGCACAGTCGAATGTTCTAACTAATGGAAGATGTTTTAACTTGACTTAGATCTTGGGTTTCAGTGCGTTTTAGAAGTTGCTTGTGCTGGTGGTGATCTTGGTTGCAGACAAAAGCAGAACCAAGAGCCTCCATGTTTGACCAGCTTCTTAGCTGAGGGTTTTTAGTCACTGCCTTGGGCTTTGACACCTGAGGTCTGCCTTAGGCTTGTTTTAAGGTCTTTTCTTATTCTTTTTTAATCTGGGTCTAGTGTCTTTGTAGTTATATTCCATCAAAATTCTGTGTACATTCTTTTGAAATGTTCTCTCTGAAAAAAGTAAAATAATTCTTATGTTTGAAAAATACTTTTCAATACAGAATAATTAAAATATATTTATTATATGTCCATGAAGTAGCTATTCTGAACATGAAGAAAATCATCTTATGAAGACCTGATGTAATAGACAATACTTATTTTAGCATACGGATACTCTAGATATACAGCTGCAGCAGGAGCTTACCAGGAAATGGTTAGAACATCTCATTTGTTCCAGTTCTTGTCATCCAAAGCACAGCAGAAAGCATAGACTTTAGGAAGCTCTTACAGTTTAGTGAGTGGTTGGAGGATATCTGCCCTCAAATTCTGTGGCCCATAGTCTGAAACTTTTATAACTTAGTACACTTATATAAGTATAGTATGTCTTTTATATATATAAAATGCTCATATATATATACTGTAATATTGAGTATATTAAGTATTAGAATAAAGATGAATTCAGAAATGTAAAAACATCCTGTTCAGTTATGTAATAGGCATGTAATTTTTTGCCAGCTTCATTCTCTGTGAGCTGATGATGATTGCTCTAGTGGAGCTCTTGTAGCTTCAAGTCAGAAAGCACCATTATTCTAACTGTGGAAATGGTATTCACCCACCAATTCCAATATCTTGTTATCATCTTCTGGTTTAGCTAAGCTATAGCTGATTACTTACAGAAGTAGTTACATGTGATGCAAGAATATTAAATGACCAAAAATATTTCTCACCCTTGTTAAACTATTCTAATGCTGAGTCATGTTCTTAATTGAAAAGGTCTCATTTCTTTATGGAGTTTGTATACAATGGGCTTTCGGTTTCTTTGGCTTTTTCAACTAGGTCAAAGAACTTTCTACTGTCATAATTCTCTCCTACACAGTAGTACTCTGACAGTCATCAAGTTGGTTTTTAAGCTTCATAGGATATGACATACTGAGCTTATCGGTGTTCTACTAGGAGAGATGTTTTCCAGACCAGAAATTTTCCTAGATGCCAATTTTTCAACTCTCTAACTTCAAGCATGTTCTTTTCTGGAGGAGACCATAGTGCTAAGCAACAAAATTCAGTAATGCATTCAACATTACCTGTCCATATAGTGATTTGTGATTATTTACAAGGCAATATTGACAGTTGCATTTCTGCCTTTCAGGAGAGTGATTGTGCTGAGTGTGTTTTCAATTAGTTAAGTTAGTTGCCATTATCCTGAACATTATCTTAACTTGCAGTTTTCCAGGGTACCATTGCGTACTATGTATTTATCATTGATTTCTTGATGGAGCCTGTTGCTCTTTGAAGTTACTTGTGTTACTTGGTTCAGAACAACCCAGTTTGAGGTGTTCATGTTGTTGTGTAGGTCACATACATGTATGTTCACATATACTCCTTACCCCCACACATGCTAACCACCAATTTTGCGGTCTCACGAAGAAAAAAAAATCATGTAACTTGTCACATTTCATACTGAATGAAAAGAACTTGAAGTCAAGGAAAAAGAATGGTAAATAGATATTTAGTATGTTGAAAATCAAGCCTTTTAGAATAATCTACAGCTGTGTCCTGTGTCCCTGCAATTACAAAATTATAAACCTAAAGTATCAACTTCTCCAACTTCTTTATTTTCTGCCAGTTAGAACTGGCAATTACTTTTTAATTAAACAAGGCCTAGAAAATAAGATATTTATTTTTGTAATTGTGAATGAGTACCTTTATATAACCAATGCACATGCATACATATATGAATATGTAAAAATGGGAGAAGAAAGTATGATTAGGCAGCCTAAAAAGTCATAAACATATTTTGACTTTAAGTATTAAGTTTCCATGCACCACTTGTTTGTGTGAATCTCTGGGATTATATGGCTGCTCTAGGTCAGAGTTCTGGAAGAAGTGCTGAAATTACTTAAATCATATGTAAAGCACTGGTATCAAATCAGGTAGGGTGAGCTGTATTTGAAAAGATAAGCCTGAATTAATTCTCTTCCATTTAGAGTGGAATCGGTGGACAGAGAGAGAGAGAGGGATTTAATCGGTGGACAGAGAGAGAGAGGGATTTAGCAACTTTTGTTTTCTGCCAGGTTCAGGGAGGGAGGTAGAGCAGTGTGCCTTACCTAGGCATCTCGGTAAAGTATCCAAAGTAATAGAAGATATCACGCATAACATGCTTGTTTCTTGCTGTGATCGTTTTGCTTCCACTGGCAGAAAGTAAGTTCAATGGGAAAATAAATCCTGTTTTGGTTTTCTTAATAGACATTTAATTAACTTACTACACATACAATCTGATGATGAACTTTTAAAAACAGTATTAGAAAGAATTTGTTTTTAAAATCTTCATTCCTCTACAATAATTTAATAAAAATTCTATTTAGTAATAGTCTTGATACTGGACATTGTGTAGTAGGAAAAATGCTAGCATACATTAGTTATGTGTAGCAAATAATGCACTCCTCGTATTTCTTTTGTTTCATCCTCAGTGCTGTTCTTTGCTTCAGGTTCTGTTGAAGTGTGGGAACATGCTACACACCTGGCTGTGCTTTCTGTAATGTTAAGTCTGGGTTTGAATGTGAAAAATAATTCATAGTATCACAGTTTAGCATAAACATTATAGTTATCAGAGCATAAAAGCTGCCTCATGTAATTGGACGCTGCAGACTAGAAAGTTAATTGCTAAATCAGTTTAATCCAGAAAAGTATTGCACCTTTTGACTGTCTGGAGCTGGCCTGATTAGTAAAAATGAGCATAGCAAAATGAAATAATTCTTATTGACAACAGCAGAAATGAAACCTTCAAAATTAGTATATAATGTTTATTTAATATATTTAATCTCAGTATAGTAAATAATTAATTTCCTTTTGGTATTCAGTTATTAAGTTGAAAAACTCAGCAGAATATTGAGCGTGAAGTTAAAATTATTAAAAGTAGAAATAATACTCTCAGGTGAACCTTCTCTTTCTTCCCCTTTTAAATGGGGCGTGTTCACAATTTTCTGTTTCACTTAAGACTTATCTCCTGCCTTTTGCAGCTGATAGCTTCAGTAAGCTGATATTTATCACTCCTTCTTTCAGCAGGAGTATTTAAACAAACATAATAAATGGGAAATCAATTTTCTGTTCAATTCTTTTTTTCCATATAGAATCTGGCAGCTGTTTTCACTTAATTTATTTGAATAATTTAAATTTTTAACTACATGTACTTTAGGTATGAGTCTATAAGAAAATTTTATACTAGTATATCTTCTTAATTGAAGAACGTGCCCTTAAATAACAATTTTCCCCCCAAAATTAGTGTTTAGAAAGAGCCATGAAGTTTGCGTTCGAAGAGTTCCATCTCTGGTATCAATTTGCATTATCCTTGATGGCAGCAGGAAAAGTAAGTCTTAATGTATGGATGTAATTCTTGTATTGATGGCTTTTGATAGCAACTCTTGGCACTTCCATAATTTTAATCTGTAGTGTTTTTGAAAATAATTCTAAAACTTGAATCAGCTAAGTACACTGTACTCCTGAATTTATGCCTAGTGCTGTGCAAAGAATGTTGTTATTTCAATAGTTTCAAACTTAGGAAGACTGAAAGGTGATGATAGGAACGATCCTGCCAACAAGCTTAAGCTAAGCTAATTGAATATAAGTAGTGAATTATACCAGATCATATTATCCAGTAACAACCTTGTTTAAGTGCTGTTTAGATGAACAAATTTTATGCTTAGGTACAAATTAATGCTGATTCATGATGCTCTTGGGGGTTTTTTTATGAATTTCTGACTGTGTCTTTTTTAATATTATCGTCTTTAATTGCACAGAATACACAGTCTCAAAGTGATTTGGATTTTTTTTTTAAATTTTATATAACCTAGGAACTTATGTTATCAAATGCAATCTTCTATTTTTGGTTCTTTTTGCTTTTCCCTGTCACGTTACGGAAAATAAATCACATTCATTATGTAATGTAAATAATACTACTTTTCTAAAAGATCATTCTCCATGGGGGTAATTTGCTTATCTTCAGCATGGGGGAAAGGAATGATTTGCATTTTCTTTAGAAAATATTTTTAGAAGCACGTTGGTTCTGAAGGAGCTTTATTCTTCTTCCCATTCTCTGTTTACTTAGAGTTATCTTCTAAACTGTGATTGGATGAAGGCAAATGGATTAAAAAAAGAGGAGCAGTGTCACTCTGTTATACAATCTTATATCAGAGCTATTCCTAAGTGCTGTTGTAACTCCCAAAGAGCACTGAAACACTGCTTGTTCTTAAGACTCTGTCTTGTTCCTGCTCTTTCATTTGCCAGGCTCAAATGTTGTGAGCTTACAGGCCTAGCAAAGTTTTAAATGCATCTCAAAATGCATTTTCTGAATCGTGCACCATTGGAATTACATTCTGGGCAAATGTTTCACTGGGGACACTTAATGATAGTTCATAGGGGTTCACAGCAGTGCGTAAAGTCTTGTGTTTTACTTGCATGAGGAGTTGTGACAAATTGTCAACAAAATCTTTAGCAATGTCTTCTTCACATGGGAAAAATAAAGTAAATGATGGAAATAGGAATCTTCTGTCTGTGAAACATACTTATGCTTTTAGTAATTTCAATGGAAAATATTTTAACAGTCTGCTCGAGCTGTTAAAGTCTTGAAGGAATGTATACGTTTGAAACCAGATGATGCAACTATTCCACTCCTTGCTGCAAAGCTCTGTATGGGATCTCTCCACTGGGTAAGCTTTGCCACTCTTTGTCTTTTCAGCAAAAGCTGTGCTAATACGCAACAAAATCTTGATTTAGGGATGTAGCAAATACTTGTGCACAGTGACCGCATGCACTTGGTCATCTCTGAAAATACAGCAGAGATACATATATGCATGTTGTGCATCCCTGTTTGCATGGCTAATTTAAAACATTTGACAGCAATCGTTATGTTTGTCAAGGTAGTATATCGATACGGATCTAGGACATAGCTAAAAATGTGTTAGAAATTGAAATGTTGGCATACAGAGATCAAAAATGCAACTTAGAGTTGTTTCCTCTGTGCAAGAGGAAAATAACTTTTTTTGGAAGATAATGAGGCAAATCTCTCATATTCAAGAGACTCTTCTGGTGGTGCCATGTTTGCAGACAGCTGGGGTTTATGAATTCCTAGTAGAAACGGTGTCTTAAAAAATGTTAACTGGAGTTGTATTTTAGATAACCTTGAAATCTGTGTATCTGTACAAAAAACATTAAGGTGATCTAAGAACATCGTGTGGTTTTCAACATACGTATGTAATTTTTAGAAGAATGAGTGTATTTTAAAAAGGAGGAAAAGAGGAGAGAAAAGTCACAATCAGAAACTGAGAAAATAGTGCAGGAGCAGAAACATGACTTGCTGAGTCTGACAAAAATACAGTCAATAATTAACGTAGATCTTAGTTCTGTAAATTGTTCCCTATGGATTGAGTCCATATGGAGTAGCTTACTGTACTTAGCTTTTACATTTACTGGAATGGATTAAAATATTATTTTTCTTTTTCCTAGATTATTAAATAGTGTGCTAGCGTGGGTGTGCAGTTAAACCCTGATCTTTTACTTGTTTCTCTGTTTATGAGTTCACATACATTCAGCAATACTGTATGTGATGCAGAGTTCCGCATGGCTGTGCTTTTTGTTGCAGGGTTGGAGCCATAGTTCTTGTAATTGATTTTCCTAAAGAAATGGTTCATGGGGAAAGAACTCTGTTTATGAAATGCAAAAATGGCAGATGGCATATATGGACCAGACATACTTTTTTTTTTAAAAAAAAAAAAAGAAAAATGGCAACAACACAGTAAGTTTAGAATGATCTGTGTGTTATGTGCCAGAGTTTCTCTCAACCATAGGAGTGGTTACTTCAGCTTAAATCTGTGTTCTTTACTCAGTATTTAGCAGGAAAACTAAGTCTCATGAAAAATGACATAGTCCTTAAAAGCATTCATGGCTGACATTTCAACAGACTCAGCGTGCATAATGCACATGCTGTGTGTTCTTCTCATTATAATGTAAGCTTTAGATAGTTTTAGACTTATATGGATGTTTTATAATATTTTCAGTTGGAAGAAGCTGAAAGATTTGCCAAAACAGTTGTTGATCTTGGGGACAAAACATCAGAGTTCAAAGCAAAAGGCTACTTGGCACTGGGATTGACTTACAGTCTGCAGGCTACTGATGGTAAGATAAGAATAAACGTTCACATTTGGAAATTCCCATGTTGCCTAAAAAAGGATACCTAGCAGAATGCTAGACTTAAAGTTTCTGTGTGCAACCATTTTTTTTCAGTCAATGTATTAAAACTTCTTCAATGAGCATGTGGAATGAAATCTCTTGATCTTGCATATCACTTATTAAATATATCCTTTTCAGCATCTTTGCGAGGGATGCAAGAGGTCTTGCAGAGAAAGGCTCTTCTTGCATTTCAGAGGTGAGTGGGTGTTAATCTTTTCATTTCATTCTGCTGTATGTAGTGAAAAGCTTTATGTGTTAAAAAGAGGGACTTGTAAAAGATTGTATAATAAGGATTTCATCTCTGAGAGTCTCCCTTCATGAGTACAGAATGTATTTCTTTAGCATTTACTTCATCATTTTCTGTCAGGAATATCTAAATTGATTTCTAAGGATTTCCTTTTATTTCATTTTAAAGACATTTGTGTGGCTCTGTAGTATAAAATATTTACTCAAAGGAGTATTCTGTTCTGATCTAGAAGGGAAAATGGTATGATGCAAGGTTTCATGTCGTGGTTCAATGTGATAGTGATTCTAGAAGAGTTGATCGCTGATGAGATTATATAGCCGGCTTTTGCAATTATCTTTGTAGAGGCAGAGTGATAATTGAGGCCCTGCTGCTGTGGATGAGGGCTGAAATGCAGGTAGTAAGCTGAGGGAAAAAGAAAAAATTCTATCTGGAGATTTAACAGCGTAGGCAGTGACAACGTAAATGCCCCGTCTTCCAAGTGCCTTACACAGAAGTAGCGCTGTGGGGGATGACAGTAGTTTATTCTTAAGGGTTTGACTCTGCAAATGAGATGACAATAAACAGGTGAATGAGAACATCTCCACCCTAACTATAGAAGAAACAAAACTTGATGGCAAAGCTGGCAGAAGTGCTGCAGCATCTAAATATGTCTCTCTTTATGTTTATATAGCCTTGAAAACCCTACTTTGGTGAGGTGGGCCTAAATGCTTCAGGGAAACTGATTTGTGCGTTAATGTGAATGCAAAGTCTTTGTTGGTGATTTTGTGTCTGAGGGGATAGGGAAAACTGAAAAGTTGCAGGTAACTTTAGAGTGAAGCTGGTATCTATTGGTCCTTCCTTTTCTTGTCTTAATTATTCCTCTGTATTTAAATATGTTTTAACGTATGTTTGCTCTTCCTGTTCCTTAACACTTTTAATAGTTCTTACTGCATCAGCATTCTTTCTCCATGTCGAAACTGAACTTTCTACCTCCTGGTTTATACCTCGGATCCTCACCCATCCCTCTTACCACGGACTTAATCATCACTGTTTCAAAAATACTGTGCTAATCATTTCTCGCCATTTCTACCCATTCACTACTTTTGAGGTTCTAATAGTGATTTGCTTTCTTCTGCTGATTCTTTGAAACAGCAAGGGATGAAATGAACTGTAGCTTGAAGCTAGTCCATTTCAGTTCAGTGCCTGCTGACTTACCCTCCAGTTTAGTACAGCGATTCCCAAAATTCTGAGAGTTGTTCCCTGCTATTGATCTGTCTGGAAAATGTCCATTTTCTGAGGTTTGAGGTTGTGCAGCATTTTGACCACCCATAAATATGAGGATGCTTTTATAGGTAGCATACCTCTTATTGTGGTTATATTTTATTAGGTTGCCCTAGAAAAAGAGTAAGTGGTTTGAGTTAAAAGAGAATAAGCAATACACAATAGGTTAGGAGAACTATTTCTCAAATGATATTCAGCTTCTTATCACTGTGAAATTACTCTTTTACACTCTCTATTCAAATATTTTTGTTGCTTGGTTGTGTTACATTATATCATCTTTCACCCAGGAACTTTTCTGTTTCATTCTCTACAGCTGAACAATAAGCCTCTTGATACCTTCTCAACGGTTCAGTTTTGAAGACTTCCTAGCAGTGAATAGTGCCAGCTGAAATCTGAAAACATATCTAGCATCCCTTCAGTGAACCATTACAGATGTCTTTTTAGCTATATAGGTTGAGTGGAACTTCAGTTTTGTAGTGATCTAGAGCTTTGAAATATTTGTGCTAACTAGCAGAATATAAACTTATACACAGAAAGTCTTGGGAACATGAGGATTAATTGCATCTTATTTCTATGCATCTTTCTGATGCTTTGGGGTTTTCTTTGTTCTTTCCTTTTTCCAGTTGATGCAACCTCCTAGAAACAATGTTTTGTATTTTTAAGTGCGTGTTAAAGGTGATTGCGCTGCATATTAACATGTTTCCCCACTTGTGTTCATAGAGAGACTCACACCTGATAGATCAGCTGTACTGGAAATACACTTCAATGTGGTTGATAATGTTGCTGGTTCCTTGTGTTGATAACATATGTATAGGATGTTAGTGAAAATTTGTTATCACAGAGCATGTGTTATGCTCAGTATACCAGTCATGCCCACTTTTCTCTTCCCACATCTTAAAAATCAATGTTTTCCAGGATGTGGAAGTTGAAATTCTCCATTCATCTCCTACATAATTTATAAAACAAGCAGCTGTACTGGGCTCAGTATTTTGATCTGCCAAGTTTGTTTTGGATTTTTTTGTGGGTTTTTTAATCACTTGCCTAGAGGACCAATTCCTGAAGAAATAGAGGTCCTGAAGAAACACAGTTATGTTTTGGACCCTTGCCTATGCCAGATTTCAAGGCTACCAGTTTGTGATAGTGGCCATTTGAGAAGGTGCTTGTTGCCATCTTCGCACAGTGCTGAGAGGGTGTTTGTTTCACTAACTTTTTTTTTTTATTATTTTGGAAGACTTTCAGTGCTTTTCATGTGGTTGTCGGGAATTGAAGTTTCACAGAACTCACCAAATGGTTGGTAGATAGTAACAACTTTATTCTTTCACTAGCGGAAGCTTGGGTGACTGAAAAAGTACTGTTTAAGTTAAAATCTCTTGTTCTCACTTAGTCTTGCTTAATTTGTGAACCTGAATTTAAAAAAGGACTGGTCCTGGACCCTGTTAGGCTTTATTGGAGACTCCCATCTCCATTTTAGAGATAAATTTAACAAAATACAAAACTGTCTCCTAACTACTTTGATACACGTTGGGTGTAGTTGCTAAACTAATGGAGTTGTCTCTTTGAACTTGGGAAGACAGAGGTTCGTATGAGTCAGATCTTATGCCGCCTTTTACTATAATGCTATGACAAAGAAGCTCTCCAGCCTAGGTTTCTTTTACATTGCTACATAGCAAGGTGCTGTGCTAACTTAGTCTCAAAACAACTCAAAGACAAGAAGTAACTGGCTTCCTAGGAGGCTTAGTATGCTGGACTGAAAATATGCTTAAACTTCGGGAGTCTGAAGAATGAACAAGACTCTGATCTACTTTGCTGCTACTCTTCTTGAGTTCTGTGCTTCAGAACCATCCTGGTCAGGGCCAGTGCAATTGCTTGGGTGCTTCTCGTGCAGATGACATAATTCTTGTCCTTGAAGGCATGTTGTTTTGGGGGATTTTTTCTTTGTGTATTTTTTCCCATTTTCATAGATCATTACATGTAGTGTTTGTTTAGGAGTATATTTTAATTGAAGAATCATTTTTTATTGCTCATTTTTAAGATTTATACTGAAATTACATGTTTTCTATTAAAAATGACATAATTATTTTCTATTGAAAGTGACAGAAAAGTCCCTGGAATGAACACCACATATCAAAATACAAGCATACATGTAGTGAAGAGATCTGAATATGGGTGTGTGAATATATATGCGTTTGTGTGTACGTCTAACCTGTATTAACAAGGGCAAAATTCACTGATTCTTTTTGTTTGTTTGCTTTTGTTCCTTTGTTTTTAAGGGCTCACAGTTTGTCTCCAACGGATCATCTGGCAGCATTTTACCTGGCACTGCAGCTTGCCATATCTAGACAGGTTAGTTGTGTTTTAAAAGTGCAGCATCACACTGTCATATGAAGACATGGACACAGATGAAGTTTTCTTCAATAAAAAAACGTGGTTTTCCATGTGTATGTATGCATATCTATGGCAAAAAACCCTGAAATATTCTCTCTGAACACCTTCAGTCTGAAACACTTCCCCAGAGTTTTGCCACAATATTTCCAGCTAAGTCACTGAATTAATTTGTTTCAGCATTTATGTTGCTGGATGGAGAGAAAAAAAAAAGTCCATTTTCACCCTGTTTTTACCTATTACATGTAATCTCTGCTCAGGCTGGTTATCTGGAGAGTGGGACTCTTGAATCCAGTCTTTAATAATCTTGACAGTGCTTAAATCTTGAGTGTCTTGCTAAGATCCGTGACTTTTCTGAATACTTGTAGGAGGTTTGGTTATTGTGAACAAAATTACAAAAAAATTGTTTAAGAAAACTAGAAAATATTTTAAAGCTGAAAAAGAGATGAGAGCTTAGTCCAACTTGTACAGCTGTTACATTTTAAGGGATTTAGGATTCTACCATATATCACAGGAATTTGGATAATGTAGAGCTGCTTTGTATATGTCATGGTAAGCCTTTTCCTGTGTCATGTTTATTTTAGGAAGTAGTTTTGAGCACAGTGGTTTACATACTCTAGGTGACTACTTTTCATTGCTACTGAGTAGCAGATACATTGGACTATGTCACATTAGAGTGGAATGGATTGTCACTTTAATAGCACAAAATATTTTTCAGTAGCAGGCTATAACTCTGAACTTCTGAATTCCAAATGTGTCATGTTGCTCAATTAAACTTCCTGGTTTTAACACTTAGTGTACTTATTTTGAGCAAAAGCACATGCAGCTGAGGAGATCATGAAATTCCATATGAAGAAAAGTTACTGTTGCAGTCTAGCTGTACATTTAATTAATGTATTATGATTAAAATATTTTCAAAATCATATAGAAATACAACGAATACTTGAAAAAGAATAGTAAGTTAATATTTTAAAGGGCTGAAGAGAAGTGTTTTAATAAAGCTTGTATCTTATTTTCCAGGGCTAATATATTATTTAATTTTTACTGTTCATTGTAGAGCATCAGGTCCATTTTAAACTTCTGAGTAGTGTCTCACAGGAGTTTATAGCATTCTACATGGTATCCAGGTGAATACTTTGAAAATTTTATGGACATGCAATGAATTAATAGGCAATACTTCTAATACTGGTGCTTTCTTTTTCTGCCTTTTTGTTTTTTTAATCAGATACCAGAGGCTTTGGGTTATGTTCGTCAGGCTCTGCAACTACAAGGAGATGATGCCAACTCTCTTCATCTCCTTGCACTCTTGCTGTCAGCCCAGAAACACTATCATGATGCTTTGAATATCATT
This sequence comes from Gavia stellata, assembly GCF_030936135.1. NCBI lineage: Eukaryota > Metazoa > Chordata > Aves > Gaviiformes > Gaviidae > Gavia > Gavia stellata. The sequence goes on from NC_082600.1 coordinate 19,725,128, forward strand.
GATATGGCCTTGAGTGAATATCCAGAAAATTTTATGTGAGTGAATGTCATGTTTGCTTTCTACACTTTCTCTCATATTTATTTTTCTTAGATTCTAATCTCATTCATTTCAAGAGGGGGTGGATTTGAAGATTGGTCTGGGTTTTTTTTTCCAGCAGTGCTCCCCCCTGCCCATTTAATACAAGTCTGCTTTTTATTAAAGGCTTGTTAAATAGTGATTAAGGATTTGGGTTTGGAAGGGAGGCTGGAGCTGGATAGTTTTGTCTTTTTCTACAGACTCTTTGTTTAGATACTGTAAAGCATGCAACAGGGAGAAAGTACTTTTTCTGTCTTGTGTTTTTATGCAGTATTCTAAGAAGGATAAACAGGACTTTACTGTTAGCTAGGATAGATTTATCCCATCCTACAGATAACTCTATGCATATTGTATGGAATCTGTTCTGTAAAATACATCATAACAGAGAATCTCCTCTTTTGCCTGTATAATAGCCAGTCATCTGAAGTTGGCTGATGGATAACTAAACAAATGAACAGGGAAGAAGCATGTTTGGTAGATGTTCTCTTGTTTGTGAAAGAAATCATTTTTTGTGTTTATTCTTCATGTTAAGTATATCTTAAAATACATTTGGATTTTGTACTTTTGTAAGGTTTTTTTATATTTATTTTCTTACGAAAATCTAATGAAACGCTTCACAGCGATATATCTCAGGAACAGCTTCCATTAACTTCCAATGTTTTGTTCCGATGCTTTACCAACAGTCACTAAGGTTGTAATCCATAGTATTACAAATATCCTAAATGCTTATTTAGACATTTTCTTGAAGTATCTCAACCTTAACTTTTTAAATGACTGGCCTGTATTCATAAGTTGTTATTATATCAGCATACCAGAAAAATATGATTTCTTTAAGAATTATTAGCTTGAAAATAGGGATTATAGTGTTTTTCCTTCCTGTTCCTTGACATTTCATGCCTCTTTTTGGCTGTCTATATAAGGTACTGTTGCCTTTTTCCTCATAAGTCTGACCAGAACCTCTGTTGATATCACCTCTCCTCAGAACTTCTGTGGCTCACAGCTGGTTCTGTGCAACTGCTTTTGTGGCCTTCTGCTGTGTCTCACTTCCTAGTTTATCCATACACGTACAACTTGTCTCTGTTCTTATAGGGACTTCCACACATGCTTCATGATTTCAGAACTATCTAGCATGCTGTTCCTCTCCCAAACCTGTCTGTGTCTTCCTCAGATCTGAGGGACCTGTCAGTAAGTCGTGGTTTGAGAGGCAATTGAAGTATCAGCTACCTAATTTTATACCCTATTATTGTTAAAAACAAATATGTTCAAAGCACCATGATCTGTCATCTTCTGTCTCTTCTTGGTTCATCTTCTGCCACTTAGTGGCAATGTAAATGACAAAGCTGCTGTATCTCTCAGAATATTAATAGGCTAGAAGTATTTCTAAAACTCCAGTTTTCCCTATTGTAATGTGAGAACAAAGGATCATTCAGTAAAATGTTTAATTACTCTTGTGAGCATTCAAAAGGTATTTATGGGTTTTTCAAATGTGGTTCATGGTCTTCCCATACTTGTTTATAATTGCATCTTGGGGTTAAATGTGTTGCCTGAGTTGTTTTTAAAAGTACTGATCTTTCTATTAATGTATGTATGTATAGTAATCATATGGGTCATAATGATGGTTGTAAATTGTTAGTCCTGTTGTATAGTACAAACACTGTGGTGTTACAACCTACTGGTACAGATCAGGGAATTTGAGAGGAGTATCTTGGCAGTAGGAATCGCCATCAGATGTGGAAACAATTGCTGAAGAATCCAAGGTGAAACACAGCTATGTGTGCATGTAGAGAGTCTTTCAGAGCCTTGTTTTTAGTGTGGTGAGGTTACTTCTGGTTCGCAGGGAAGTCATGGATATGACTGAGGTTCCTTGTGTGCTCTCCGAAATTGATACTGACAGCCAGACAGAAACATCTGGTCAATAATACAAATTTGAATTGATTCCTTCATGTAACTGGGTTATTGTTGTGAGGATTTATCGGCAAAACCTCAAGTTTACAATCTGTTCTTGTGCACTACATCTGGTGCTCTTGAAATGGTTGACAACGTGTATATGCATATATATAAAATGTAAAACACAAATGCTTAGTGTGTTGTTGATTCTGTTTTCTTATTTTGCAACTTCTGTAAACAGTATAATCTCACAGTACTTCCTAGCAGACTTGGAAGAGATCCTCTTGTGTTCTTCTAAGGCTTGGTAATTTTTAGATATACTGAAACATTTGATTATTCGCCTATGGTATTTTATTGGCTTTTGTAAACACTTCAAATATCATCATGTTTTATGTTTTGGTTATGTCTGCAATCCTAATAAGCTGAATAGTACAAGACTTTTCTTGGTATTCTCTGTATTTGTGTTACAATTAATCCATTATCTCAGCCTTATGCAAAATGATGCTTTGGTAGCTTTGCAGCATAATAAATCTCTGTACGTGGAAAATATTAAAGTAAAACATAGGGCTTGTGATTTATATTATTTCTTATTTCTTTTATTGTTATTTTTATCCACATACCTCTATGCTGTAATCGCATTGCTGCACTGAGTGCTGTTCTGCCCTGTTCACAGGTGTATGTTCTTTTTGTTTTGCTTTTCTTTGAAAAGAATCTAAATTTTCAGAAGTTTTTACAATACTGCATCTTTGTAAAATGCTAGAGGTTGCAAGGAAGTCATGGAATACACTGTGAGTCATGCTGAGGAGTGGATGCTTGCCAGCACTCTTCTGTTGTAGTCAATTAGTAAATATGTTGCCTGTCAGGTTTTAACCTTTGAAAATCTGATGCATTCCTAGAATTCATGTTCAATATTTGAGGCATACAGCAAGCATATCTTTGTATCTTAAATTAGCGTTAACCTTCCTCCACTATAAAGCTAGAAAGTTGCTGACAAACATGGCCAATCAGATAATTATTTTGCCCCATGCACCTCTAGGTCAGTAAGTAGAAAGAAATTCCTCACAGCCAAAGACTTCTGTCCCATCATTATCTAAAGGAATGAAAGGAATGAGCAAACATCACATTGTGCTGTTAGGGGCAAGGTATAGCTTTTTCTCTGAAGAGTGTTTTGATTGTTCTTCCTTTGTTAATTACATTGGCAGCATAAATATGCAATCTGCTCTGAGACCTTAAGGGGTATAGGACAAACTATTGGTGAAAATCTAAGAAACCTCTAAAAGTGAAATAGGTATATAGTAATGTTTTCCAGGAAGAATCAAAATGCAAGATGTTTGCTGAATATCTGTAGCACTGTCATTTCAAACTTCTTGTAAGCTTAAAATGCTAGGTTGTAACCACTCTACTTACAAACAAGATACCTGTGTTTTTCAGAGCAATACAATCAATCTAATTTTAAATGCTAGCTAACCTCTGAAGCCTCCTGAAGTCTGAGAGTGCTTTGATCCAGAGACAAAAAGATCTCTAGACAAAAGATTACTGAACAGAATAAGATTACTGGAAAGATTATGAATACCCTGCTCTGGTGAGATGGGTGGGTGTATGGTGCCAGCACCAAAAAATCCGAATAGTTAATCTCAGTCAGGTCCTACTGCATTTGAATTCTGCTAAAGTTACACTGTTTTTTCCCCATCTTTCATTAGACGACTTGTCTGTTTAGTGGAAATGTGAAGTTCAGTTCTTCTCCAGCTTGACAGGATTTGAACCCACAGATGATGCAGCTCAGAGTCCTAACCATCAAACTATGTGGGAGACTGTGAGATGATCCATTTCTCCTCGTGAAACAGAAGCAGGGACATGATCCATCTCTCCTCGTGAAACAGCAGGGACATGCTGCCCTGAATGCATAGAGTAAGCAGGAAGGAGCCACAATACTCTAAATTATTAGAGTACTTAACTGTGAGGGAGGGTTGAGGTCATAGCTGCTTACATTTTCCTTAGATGTTATTTATTTTAAACCGACGATTGCCTACTCCGAATGTATAAGCAGTCCCAGAGGTGAGCATTGCAGTCTGAAGGTGTATTGAAGGTGATGCAAGGTAATGGTGGTTGTGTTGCGTTGGTTCATATTGAGCTTGTGTATCTTGTGCAATATATATAATACAGTTATATGTGCGATTACCTGAGGAGCCTTATTTACAAACTCCTTTCTGTGACTCTTTCCTGTCTTTTTATCTGCTTGTTACGAGGTATTTGTATCTTAGTGGCCTTTTGAATGATCTGAAATCTTGAAGCAACACTTCTATCTGTTTCTATTTTGTGGTTAGTCAAAAGTAGATTCTCAGTCAAGGGAGACAGTTAGGTTTCTTAATGAAATACTTCTGATACTGTTTTCTTCATCTTAGATGTTTGGGGTTCCCCAGTTATTTCAAGTGTTGGGCAATTAAAGACAAGTATAGTGCCTGAAATTAGTGTAATTAGGCAAAATAAATAATAAGTATTAATTGCTAATTTTATGCTGAAAATTGAACTGCAATGCATAGCAGCTGACAAGCTTTTAAAGTAGCAGAAGTAGGGAACAGCAGATGGGTTATCTGAGGAGTGCAAGCATGTTATTTTAATGTTAAGTACACTCAAAAAGGAAAGACATATGGTAACAGGTTTGAAGACAACTGAAGACTAAGTTCACAGTTTAAACATTTACATTTGTTGAAGTGTGAGGGACAATTTTTTTTCTTCCAAGAATATTTCACAGAAGCATCAGGCCAATATGTCAATCCTCTGAAAACTATTAAATCCTTTCCTTCCTGACCCTCAAGGGCTCTTTTGAGCTACATTAGATTTCCCAGAAACGTAGAACCTTTTAACATCCCTCTCAGTTCATTGGTTAACAAACTTGTTTCCTTTTAGGAGTTGTCCAGGTGGGCATAACAGAAAAGCTGGTTGGTGCAGGCAGTGTATGATGATACATACATACACTGATGTTTTGTGGGACAGGGGTGTTTTTATCAATTAAAGGGAATAAACTATGCTATTCTGTTTTCCCAAGGTTGGTTGTAGTTGCACTACAGTGTGTGGTGCTGGTTAAACTTGCACTTTTTTTTTCCCTTGTTAAATAGAGCACTGGGAATTATTTGAGGAAAGGGCAGTAATATATGATTGGACAAGAAGTAGTAGTAATCTGCTAGGCTTGCCAAAATTACGTCTTTCAGGTTGATGTATACACAGACTCATTAAGGTTGGAAAAGACCTTTAAGATCATCAAGTCAAACCATACATTCTTGTCAACATTTGACAACATGCTCTTTCAAATCCATTTCATTTTGATCCTGTCTATCTTGGGAGTTAGATGAATTTGTTCTCAGGAATGATTTTTCTCTAAGTCATGAAAGACGGTATCAATTGCTTGTGTTTTTTCTTTTCATGCTGGGCTTGTCTGTTTTTTTAATTTTTCTTTTTTATTCTCCTTTGGTGGTTGTTACGTGCTTTTTCAGAATGGTCCATTAAAAAATACATTGTTGATAGGTCTGTATTACTTTATATAACAAATTGGTCATTGGCCTTAGGGTCTTATTCCTGAATTATATTTGCTAGGCTGTAGATTCTTCTTGGAAACTTGATTGAAAGAGTCCCAGTCTGGGTCATGAGCTGGCTGCCGCAGGGTGTTCAAGGCAGGAAACCAAGAAGTTTTCAAGTATAACTAATTTGTTCTGGCTTTAGTCAGAAACTATCTTCATTATAGTTTACAGATTTACATTTTCTTAAGGACATTGAGTTCATAAGATGGAATACAGTATACATAAACTCCACCAAAAGTCACAGGACTGACTGCTGCTTTTCCTTGCAAAGAAGCAATGCTACTGCTTTGTGAACAAATATATGGGGAATAATATTTCAAAGGGTGCAGTGGAGACCATCCGGTGTACACCAAGGATACCTATTCATGGTTTCCACAAAATTGTGTTATTTCGTGCTGGTTTTATTGCATCTTTTGCTTGTTTGAGAGTCAGGCTTCAAATAGTAATCTGAACTGCCTATTTTTACTTCATCTATGTTTCCTTACTTATATGGGCTTCCCACTACTGGGGATCTGTGCAAACAAAGTTGGACGAGATTACCTTTAAGATTAATATTGGCACTATAGAAATCTGTCACTTTTCTTGAATCGCTTGGAACAGTTTTCACATCTTTTGTTTGGTGATTGTTTGAGAAAGAGTTTAGGAGACTTTTTTTATGAAGTTAAATGATTTTTTGGAGCTTTTACAAAACTAGATTTGGTTGCTTGACCTCCTGTTGCTGGTGTTGGGCATCCAGTGATTCAGTCAATTGGATTTCCTGAAGGAACTGGATTGATAAAAGCAGCTGAAAAAAATACCTAAGTAGACATTGCTGATAGTTGTGTTTGGTAACCTCTTCTCATTAATTGTGTCTTGTTAGCTTGCAAGTGCAGCTTGGATAATTGAGACTCATTCCTGGCTGTTGACACTGAACAAAAATGAGAAGCAGATGTGATTAATTGAGAAAGAGGAAACTGGCTTTCAGGATAAGGCAAGAGAAATTGTTTGGGTAGCAATGCCACAGAAATTCAAAGGAAATCACCAGGGAATAAGATTAATTTGTTCAGTCATGCAAAAAGTTATTTTAAGTTACTTACAAATGATGATTTTTCATGTTTTGTAGTGAACTATTTATATTTATCTTTCCTGGTAATACAACTTTCCTTGAATACTCAAAATGGAGTAGACTGACTGTACAAAGGTTCACTTTGCAATTGCAGCAGACACATCCATGAATTTATTTCTGTACTTAGATTATCATGGTGATAGAAGTGATGCACCTAAAATTACTGAATGTGTCAGTAAATACTTTATAAAACTGTACGTATTTCATATTGTGTCTAGTTATATGTTGTCGTTGTCCCTGTAGGTTAAATTTTTGCAGTTGTGTCATTTTCTGTTTTGATGATCATGCAGATATTTTGCAGTTGACTAATGGGAAGCTGCAAGCTTTCTACAGCAAGCATTAAAGGGATGGGTGTCAAAACTGTATGCTCAAATTAATAGAGTTTGAAGCCAAGAGGATCAATTTTTAAAACCCCTGACCTTCTATATATCAGAAGGTGCTAAATTTGCTTTAGTTTTTCTATTAATACAGATTTAACTAAAGCGTATCTTCCAGAGGACATCCAATCTTGATAAGAACACATCAAAAACTGGAGAAACCATTGCAGCTGCACTCTTTATTAAGACTGTATTTTTATTCTTAATTTTAATTGATCCCTTATTTGTTTCCAGCCGTTGGTTTTTATATCTATCTTTACTAAGCACTCTGTAATACTGGTGACTTCATAGTCTGATGGTAGCTTCTGTAATCAGGTCACCTTCAAATGTCCTTTCTGATAAGAACGTCACCATACTTGCTGACAGTAGGGCATGTTCTCTAGCCTTTCAGTTATCTGTTGCTCTGTTGAACTGTAGCCAGTTTTCATCACATGTAAACAAGAACTGCACAAAATATTTCAGTATCATTTATCACTGCTTCGTACAGAGAATCACCTGCGTTGTGTCTGTTGGAAAGGATTGTGTTAATTATTTTGAGCATTATTACTTCGTTGGGGGCTTATATTCAATTGCCTGTTTGCTGGCATTCTTATTTGCTTCTTGGCGCAAAGGCTGTATTTGTTCCTATAGCTATATGCTGGGTTTTAAAAAGAAATCCAGCTTGAGAGCTATTAAGCCGTGCTGCTGAACAAATTGTTTGTGAAGTTTCCTACTGTGCTGTTATAAGGAACTTTTTATTAGGAGAGTATATGACACATAAATTAGAGTTCTGTTGGATTCAAGTAGAATTCCCAAGTGAAGGGTCTTAAAAGCAGTCAGCCCTACCTCCTCCTTTTAAAAGAAGCTACAAACTTACAGACAGTACATTGTTGTCAAATTCTGAACTGTGAATGAAGTAAACACTGGGAACTCTAGGTTTTTCTTTTAATGTTAACCTTTTTCTTCTAAATGATTTATTTATGAGTAATTACAAGACTGTCAGAAGGGCACTTGCTGAAAGTATGTACTGACTAAGAGAAACTGAATTTGCTAGCTTGGCTTCCTCCTACTTCCTCATTTCTTTTATGTTTCCTTTAACAGTCATCGGAAGTTTTTCCTTTATATGTAATTTTTGAGTGCAAGAAGTGACTTGCTAACACTTTATTTAGGAAAGGTTAATAGATTTAGATTCTTTCAAATTATCAATATTGAATAATATTTGTTCCAACATAATTTTATGCATTCTGTGTACTGCTTTCCCACTTCAATTACTCTTTGGGGTCTGTCAGTTAACCTGATTTAATTTACACAAGCAGTTGACACTATGACAGTTTGTTACAGAAATGAGATGCAACTGTATGAAGCATGCATGTGAATGTTAAGTTTTACATCAACGTACTAATTTTTTCCCTTAAATTCAGATCATATGAAAAAAAGCTTACGTCTGTTAAAAAAAAAATTCTTTTCAGACTTTAATATCTTTCTATAGTGTTACATTCTGCATCACCCTTTTTGTGAATTTTTGTTTTGTTTTTTTAAATACAGGATCATTGTCAGACTAGTTAGTCTAAGATTTCAGAAGTCATACATTTAGACTTGTTGAGGTTTTTTGTGGTTCTCTTTGTTTGTTTGTTTGTAAAGTAGTGCCTAGGTTTAAAACCAGAACAACTTCTTTTAAATTTGGTAGCATTCCAGGATTTGAAGTTGTGGGATATATCAAACGGGCACTTGAATGTGAAGCCAAAATGAAATATTATATAACTCTACACAGAACTGGTATTTGTCATCTTTCTTTTATTCTCTAATAAGTAACAGGCTGTCTATCAGAGTTGATTATATATGAATTTTATTCTTATATTTAAGCTGTTGTAGAAATTAATGTGTTTGTCAGGGAGACCAAGCTGTTGTTTGACACTTTCTGTGTGGCTTGTTTGTCGGTGGTTACCATATTTCTGGGACTCCCAGTATATTAATTACTAACCTACCATCTTTTGATAATTGGTTATAATGTAAAAATACTGTTAGCTGAAGTTAGAAATGCAAACTGTTAAATTACTTAAAAAGGTTCTCTTAAAACTTAAAGTTTACTTGAGGTAGGTTAAACATAAAACAAAGCTAGTTGCGTTTTTAATCCTGCATTGTAAACAAGTGGATATGATGCATCCTTTTTAAATTTTAGCTTCTTCAAGGGGGATAGCTGTTCACTGTTGTAAAGGGTGTGCTAGCTTGACCTCACTGCATACAGAAGAGTCCTTAAAGGGTTCTCAGCAGGGCTTCTGGTGTGTTACATTGAAGAACTAATATTTTTTAAAGCAAATACCTTCAGTGTTATTCACAGCTCTTCCTTACGTTCTTCAAGCCCTGACCAATGTAAATAATTTATATAATACAGGAATAATAATGAAGCTTACTCCCAATCCTAACTGAAAATAGAGCATTCTGTTCAGTTTTGATCAGGATATGGGCATATGGACCCTTCAGAAGAAGTCTAGTGGAATTAAGATTGCTGTAGAAGGTTTCTTGGTCTGAGGGACTGTAGGAAGATTCCTGATTACCACTACATTGAGTGACACTACTCTAGCAGGCAGAATGACCGATAGCATGTCATATTGCCAGATTTGAAGAAGGAATTGGGGAATGAAAGGCAGGTCTTTTCCATGCAGTAGTGTGTGGAATACAGATACCCAGCTATGGCTAATCCAAGCTGGTGTGCTCGTATAGTGCACAGCAACTTGCAAAAACTGCTTTCTTGATCCCAAAAGCAAAGCAGCTGGTTTTAAAATGATACCCAAGGGTAAGCAATCCCTTTTCACTGAAAGAACTAAGAGTTCTCAGATACTAAATCTTACTTGTTGTGTAGCACAGCTCGGTCTTCACTACTTGAATTTTTGCTTCATTCTACATAGAATAGAAATATCCTTAATAACTTAAGCCAGTATTGACAAATTAACTCCTCTTGATCTCCTGACATTAGATTGTTGCTGTGGAAGGGAATTGGTGGTTGTAGCATCTGGGTATTTTATTTTATTTCAAAAAGCGAATCAGGCTGGCTGAGAAGGAGGAGGTATAATTAAGACAGCGATTTTATTTTGGAGATTCACAAGTTCTTAACTATGCTACAAATTACACTGGTTGGCTGGTAGGGAAAGCTTCAGATCATGATGTAACAGATTAGTTTGTACTGATTAGGAAATAGAGCACTAGCAAGAACCTCAGAAGTCACAAGGCTCCATTATTCCAGTTGTCCTATCTTTAATACTTTTAATGAACTGACCAGCTGTATTTTAAGAACAGTTAGGTTATTTGCTCCACCTCTTCTGCAGTCTATCCAGAACAAACTGTGAGGAAGCAATCTGTTCTATAATTTCATTTATAATCTTGAGACCTAATTTCCCCCTTTAATGTTTTAATAGTCTGTATGGCCTTTATATATACTCATTTTTGTGGAAACATTATAGTCTAGATAAATTGTTCTTTTTCCCTTCATAGTGCTTGTCTCATCTGTATTTATAGATAGAATTTGTACTTCTTCCTGGCTTTTTTTGCTAGACTGACTAAATGAAGTATTTTTCATACTCTGCAGTCTCCAGTCAGCTGATCACTATTGCAGCCTTTTTTTGCAGCTGCTCCAATTTGAAATTTCTCGTGTGTGTGTTTTTAACTGTTATAATGAGAATTATGTACAATATTCCAGATGTGGTCTCACCGGGGTATTGCACAGTGGCACTGTCTCTTTCTGCTCCAACGAGTACGTTCCAGAATTCCATCTGCCCTCTTCACAGCTGTCTCACCTTGGTGAACTTGGTTGTTAGGCAGCTCTGGTTTGAACTAACTGTTACACAGGTTGTTTGGTACAATCTCTTTATTAAACTTGAACTATAACCCATTTTTCCATTAACAATGTTATCTAATACTCTTTTCAATTTTTGTATTGTATTTTTTATAAATTTTTGCATGTTATTAAGATTGTCTATATTTGTCTGTGCCTTCCCTCTTAAAAAACATTGGCAATATAGTTGCTGTTCCCCAGTCATTACAGAAGTGATATTTTCTTTAAAGTTTCTACTTTAGAAAGGAGAATCTTACATGTCACTGTTTCCATAATTCTGAGAAATTGATTATTTTTGACTGCATTAACTTCAATCATTTTTAAAGTGTTCCTATTCTCCATTTGTCATTGTTTTCGTAGATAAGGATTATGATGGTGGTTGGGGGCTCATTCCTGAATACCCTTACTCATCATCCCATTGTCCCTGTTTAGTATACACCTTTTTTTTCCTACTTGAGTACAAAAAAAACTTTAAAGACTAAGTTTTTTTGTATAATAACCTGTTCAGGTATAGTTTAACTGTACTTTTTACTATGTACCTAAGATGCAGCTTTCTGTGCTGATTTTTTTCTTTCTCTTCTCTCCCCTGTCTGTCCCCTGCTATTCTTGATAGGCTCTCTGCATGTTTCTGATGTCTTACTTGCACAATGTTATCAGTGATTGGCTTGTCAAACATCGAGTTTTACCCCTTCAACTTGAGACGCAAATCCTTAAATGTTTTAGCATCTTTGTGTTAAAGCCCAGGCTTCTGCTGTATCTCGGATGTCTTTGCTAACCTTTGCTATCAAATTATTTGGTTGTATGCTGCTGAAGTTCAAAGACCTAGTTATAAACCCGTTTGGGATTTTTCATTCTTTATTTAAATAAAAATCCAGTAATATATGGATTAGGTTACAAGCAGCTGTTTTATAATGTCCTCATTAGTAAGTGACAACAGTCTTGAAGTAATGGAGTCATTTGCTGCTTCAGTAGCTATTTCATAAATTTATCAGCTATTAGCTCCAAGAATAGCTAAGCCCTTCCGCTTAAGAGTTTTGATTTGTTCTCCGTTTTGTGTCTGGGTAATTAGTCTCCTAAAATGATACAAGATCTGCAGATCTTTAACGTTAGATAAAGATCTGCAGATCTTTAATGTTAGATAAAAATAAAGTAATCAAACACTGATGCTGGAACAAATGCCCCATTAGTCTAATGTCTTTAACAGACCCTGTTTTACCTACTTCCCTTCCCCAAAGGATTTGACCCAAACAAATTTCTGTTCTTGTCTGTTATATTTCTGTTCTTGTCTGTTATATTTATTCCACTTTGACACATCACTGCCACACATTGTTCTACTCTTCATTTCTATTTTGAATATTGTCTATTCCTCAGTACTTGCATTCTTAGTCATGAGTGCTGTCCCACCATGCTGTGGTTACTCTGTCACGTTTCATTCTGCACTGCATGCCAGTAATTTAAACCCCTGACTCCTACAAACAGATAATTCATGGTACTCATAAAATGTACAGCTTGATTTTCATCATCCTGTCTCTTGACAGTTTTATCCATTCTTCACCGTTTTTAATAGTGTATTAAAAACAGGTGTGAAAATGTCCCTGTAAAGTTTAAAATTCTTTGTGTCAGTAATGGAAGCTGTATTCCAGAAGAGTTGTCTCCACAGATGCTTGAAGCTGACCTTTCAGAAAATCCTTTTTCAGATGACCTACCTCATGGTTTCCAAAACCTTCCTGAACTGCTTGTTTGCCTTGTTACGAAGTCATACCTCCAACCATATTTCAGGGGAACTTGGAAGAATTAAGTTAATTTGGGAGACCTGTTTTTCACGTGGTGTTCTTCCTGCCCATTGCCGCCTTCCTCTTCCTTCCCCCATTTATTAAGTAAATGTTTAGTTGGCAGGTCTTCATTTTGTTATTAACATCCCATCTCAGTTTTCTGAAGTGTCTTAGTTATTTTGTGATTGATAGTCAACATATTTCTTGAACCCAGGGAAACTGCTCTGTGTGGCTTTGTAAATGCAACCTTTTCCATTCGCAAGATTATTTTTGGTTTAGTGTGGATAATCCCACACCAGTTTTCCCCCCCCCCCCCCCCGCCATTAGATACAGTTGCCTAGCTTGTCTTTTATTAGAATCATGAATATTTTTCCATCATACTTTTGTTTATTGTTTGTTTTTGGGGAACGTGCAAACATCCAGTCCCCTTGATTGCCACAATGCATAAGAAAAAGGGATGGTGCTGCATGTGTACCTGGTGTATCCAAAAGCATCAAACTCTGATGTGTTGCTTTAATTCTTACATTTGTCTTCTGCTATCTTGCCCTTGAATCCTGCACTAGTAGTCCAGGTTCTTACAGTTTTGTTGCACAGACTCCTGCTATTTTGTACACAAGTTTAATTTCTTAATAATCAAATCCCCTCCCTTTCTGTCTCCTGCTCAATTTTTCTTTTAGCTCTTGCATGCTGAATCTTAGCGATTTACTGACCCTGTGCCTTATTCTCTCTGCTACAGAATTCCTGAAAGTCTTAAATGCTTGAAGGCTGTTAATGTAAAGTCAGTCTATCTGTAAACTGTATACAATCAGGTATATATTATGATTATCTTCTTTCTAGAATGACTTGTAAATTCAGTGCTTCTGAATTTTATTATGTTCCATATCTTTTGTAAAGTGCTTTATGATCATGGATTTTAAAAAATTGAACTTCTATAGGCTCTTCAAACTGTAAAAAGTACTCTTCTTTTTACGTACAGAGAAACAGGAAAGGGATTGTATGAGGTAGATTGCTGTGATTTTGGGTTTGGGTTTTGATGCCTAGGTCTTGTTGTTTAGGCAGGGGTGGGGTGTGTGTGCATGTGTTAAGGGTAGAATAGGTATAGTAGTGTGAGGGGAGGAGGATGTTATTTGTCATTTTTCCTTCTCTATTGAGTAAAATGATGGACAGACCTGGACATTTTTTCTTCCAGTGATTATAGTCACAGCTAAACAAACATCTAGAGAGGACCGCTCTGCCAAATGAAATAAGACTTTCTTATTTATATAGCTCCCTGTATACTCAAATCCTATTTACTGATAGGAAGAAGGCTAAACTGGTGTAACTGATTACTCTGTTCTGCATTCTACAAGACATCAGGTGAGGCTCTGATGACCTTACTTACCTTGCTTATCCACAGGTCCTCATTCTCTTAAACCAACTCAGCAACCTGCCTTTTGTTTCCTCCTCAGTCCCTCCAACACACACATTGTACAATTAAGGTAGTGTGATTAATTTTTAGATTTACACGCTGGGTAGTTTCTGCAGAGGATGTTCAGTGCGACGCTAAAGCTTTAGCTACTGTAACTTGCTCAGGCACTTGATGTCACTTCTTATTCTTGAGAAAACCCTCTGGCAGTTTGCAGTTACTATTAGCAGCCTTGAAGTTTGTATTTGGGATAAGAAAATTCTGAGCTTTCACACATGCCCACCTTCTACACCCTTCTCAGTCTTCCCACACAAACCATATGACCAGTCATATAAACTTTTCACTTAGCATGGTTAAGGTTGCACTGGAATAAAATGCCAAAGTATACCTGGGTTTAAAAACAGAAAGTGTGCTAACAGTTTTATATGCACCCTCTCCTCCAGCTTTGTGCTCTTTAATCTTGCAATTTACTAAAAATTGCTTTTAAATTAGTATTTTTCTAGTGTATTATCTGTTCCTGGATGCTGTGACTCCTATAAATGTGCATACTAATTGACTATATCCTTTATTGTCACATTGCATTAATATTCTCTAATTATCCAGGAAGGCGTCTAAGTTAATCTCTGTGGAGAATCTTCTACTGATACATGGAATGTAAAAGGAATATACAGTCATCATCTTATAAGGCTACTCACTTTATTTGCCTTGCTGCCATTAGAAACATCAACTTTGAAATCAGAATTATTTGTAGTGGCTTCCAGCAAACAAGTTTGCTGCCATTATGAATGGTTTGCTGCATATTTGATGAGTGATGTGCTTTCTTCAGGTTGTCACTTGTAAATGTTCAAAATTCAAGTCAAACATCAATTTTAGTGCCTGCTGATGGCAACATAATGTAGAGTGGAGCTACATTTTCTTGTTGACCTTACCAATGCTGACTACCTCCCATGAATCTATCTGGTCTAGTGGTATCTTTTTCAGTATAGCCCCTTCCATTTCCTATAATAGCAGTTGATATTATAGGGAAGCAGTATGCATCACTACCAAGTTGTTTTCTTTTGTAACTTATATGGTAGATAACTATCATCTGAGCCAGTTAATAGAAAATACTTTCCTTTCTCATAAAAGTAGTAAAGATTTTCTTAGTGAAGACATCTCTTTTCTCTTTAACATATGAAGTACTGGTTTTAGTGGTCCTGTTAAGCACGACAATATAGCTTAGTGATACTAACTTTAAAAAAAAAATAAAAAATCCTGTCAACTATTGTTTCTGTCCTGTTGAAAAAGCCATCTTATAAAAGGCACTGTTACTTTGGTGATGTTAGATATTTGACTTTATTGTAATTACTTCATGAACCAATTATTTAAATTAACACTGTCTTTGAAGTTATCTTTTCTCCAGTTTGGTGTGATGTTGGCTATCTTTAAAAATGTTTTGCTTGAATTGGAATCTCTTTTCTTTCTCTTTTAATTTCCTTTCCCTTTTCACTAGATTACTGTTTACGAAAGTCAAATTGGAGTCCCTGTGCAGGGGCCCGGATGAAGCACTCCTTACCTGTAAACACATGCTCCAGATTTGGAAATCGTGCTATAATCTCACTAACCCAAGGTAAGATGCTGTAGAATTCTAGGCTACTCGGAACCTTGCTCAGTAGCGTTTCGGGGCAATATTAGATCAGCAGTTCTGCTTTTACTTGGTCTGGTATTTTGTATGAACAAACTAATCCTCTCCGAATTTGAAGTGCAAAGATATGAGATATGATGGACATGCAGAAGCTACCCAGAGTTCTGTGAAGTAAGGTATGCCAAAGCTAATAAACTCTGAAGTGATGAGGACTGATTACAGAGATTGGGTAAGTCTGCCATTCTTCTTGATGGCACTCAACACACACACACGCACACGCACACCCACCCACCCACGCCTGTTATAGAGCCTTTTATATTGGCTAGTGGAGAGATTGCTGTAGTGGAGATTTAGTTCAAGGACTTTCACTAAATAAAATGAAGGAGGACTAGATGTTAATTAAGACTGTAGAAGCATCAGAGGTCACATGGATAAATATGATGTGCTTGCAAAGTCAGCCTGGCTTTTTTTTTTTAAGGGAGGTCTTGCTTATGAACGTATTTAGGTTTTTCAAAGGCATTAGCAAGTATTTGAATAAGTTGATGTAGTCCTGTTTGGTTTTCCAAAATGCTTCTGTGAAGGTCCTTTGCCATATGTATTTAGATTAGCTGTGAAATAAATGGGAAGGCCACTTTGCAGAAATCCATGCTGGTACTATTCAACACATTTATCAAGTACCTGGAGAAGAGGACAAGCAGAATTTCCTGCTATCTGGTTGTTTGAAGGGTTGACAGTTTCTGGAGAAGAGATGCTACAGCAGAAGAGCTCTGTACCAGGTGGCATCAGATACCTGTAGAGCAGTATGTTGAATGTTACCTGTTCAGTTTTTGCTCTTACTTTGTTTGACCTCAGTTGTGTAAACACATACATCTCTTTCAAGGAGATTGAAAGAGTTAGCCTAATGGCCAATGAGGGGAAATTGCTTCTCTCCTTAGTGAGCTAGTGAGCAGTTCAGAGCAGGAAAGTTGGGAGGGTGTGGCAGGAAAAACCTGGGAACAGACCTGAGTCACAGTCACAGAGAGACTCTGATACTGCGCTGTGGAGCAGGCAACAGGACTGAGGGGTTATAGAAAGCAAGGACGTCAGCAACCAGAAAGGCTTGAGCTTGAATTATTTTCAACTTGAAGTCGCTGAGCTAGCAGCAGGGACCTGGGAGAGAATTTCTCTTCTAACTTAGTGGGTGGTGGTTTATTTTAGTGGGCTGGTTGTGCGTGTGGGGAGGGGGATTTAAGATTTTACTGTCAGAATGCTGTGCTGAGCAGAATAGTTACAATTGCTATGTAACCTTAATTTCAGTGAGGCTTTGCATGTACTCCAGCACAACTGTTCACCTTCCATCTCTGCTGTTACATCCTCTAGACAGATAAGGGCTCTAATCATGGCTTGTCATTACTTTGTTGTTATTTTTGTTGTGCTAAGAGCTACTGTGCCATGTTAAATACACATTAAGTAATGCTTCCTTCAGACATCAGCAATGGCTGTGAAAACTTACTCTTGGCTGTCTCAGCTTCAAACAGCAATTTTTGCTAACTTTGATGTCACTGTTCTCCTTCAAGAACATCTAAGTGGAAAAATTAACAAGGACTACTTTGCATCTGATAGTTTTTACTGCTTTTTTATCTTGACATTTAAAGCTTTTCTTGAAGTTCTGATTTATGGTAACAAAATCAAATTAGGAATGGAATGGACAGGAGCTGTGGATAAGTGTCATGATGGAAGAGGCACGCTTCATGAATCACACATTCAGAGTTATATCAAACAGTGAATATGGATACCAAACTGTGACCTTTCTTTAGACGATCCATGTGAAAATTAAGGGCTGAATACCTTCATATTGTATCATGGTGATCTAGATCTGTCTGACTGGTATAACAACTAACACTCAGACCTGAAATGTGACTGGGAAGTTCTATTCACCCAGCTGCACTCCAGATGTAGTGAAGAATGATGATGCAGGATTGTGTGAAAACTTAAATCTTCCAACCGCTGTAATTTTAACACATACTTCATTTTGTTGAAAAGCACCGTTTGAAAATCATGTCTCCCACTGGAAGTAATTGACGCTTTTTTAATAGTTCTTTAAGCCAATAATAAAAGGTCTTTTAATCATTTGAAACCTTTTTAGAATGTTGTTTTTCAAAGTTTCAAATATCCTTTTTCTATTCTGATTTAGACTGAAAACTAATCTTCATGTATCATTTTCTCAATAAGAACTCACTTCTTTGATAAAGCTGTGTTTTATGATAAATATTTCTTCTTGCAATTAATCAGATTTTGTGGAATAAACTTGCGTTCAGTGTCCTCAATAATCTTTCAATAATGAAAATAAATTATGTATACCTAGATATACCACACAAAGTAAGGGGTAAATGCAACACTGTGCCTTACCTATGTTCAGCTAATGTAGAACATTTTTCTTCTGTCTTTAATTGGCATACAAACATTTTCCTCATGAGGTGGTTAATATGAATTTAAAACTTACTTTGTGGTGCAAGGCTTGGAAGGTTTAAATGTTTATCTTCAGCCTGCTGCTTGAAGTTCATTAGAAAATAGTTCAATCCTTTTCCAGTTCTTACTTTGCATTAGGTAAACAGAACAAACCACAATGCCAGTGCTGTGCTTAGAAGATACTTACGCTAAGCCTGGCTCTCCTTGTCAGCAACATTTGACATGTCATTACTTGTGGTTTGAGGAAGTAATTAATACAGTGGTTACCAGAAAATATGCACCAACTGATGTAACAACTGTAGCTGATAACGTGCGTCCCAGAAAGTTCCCTTCTGTTCCTGTGGATTTCTATAATGGCATCATTTTGTAAGGAAATCAGTCATGCAATAATGTTAGGGTAATGCAAAATTTTATTTATACGATTTTAGTAACAGCTGTACAAAGAGGGGAAGTTGTTTCACTGGTTTAAGTGTGCAACTGTAAAGAGTTGCTGAAAGGTTTCTTGCCCTTCTCTCAGTTCAAATTCGGAAGGATGGGATTTTAAAATTAAGGCAAATGGAAAGGTGTACTGAATTCCAGTCTTGCAATTTAGGTTAAAGTCTCTTAGGCTTTACTTTAAGCTAGGAATTTTGTGGAGTTTTTTCTCTTCAGTGAGAATCAAATGTTTGCACTCTGCTAAGTTGGGCTAACAGCCCAATTGCTTTAAAGCTGAATTCTTTTTAAGTTTGTGGGGTGCTTTTTTTTTTAAATGAGGTTTTAAAAAAAGTGTTAGTTGATAGTGAATAGTACCAGACTTACAATCTTAAAAATGAAATTACTGTATTAAACATAGAATGTTAAAGAAGGAGTGCCCGTAAGTGCTTCCTCACACTTTTCTGTCAATATGTCTCAATACTTGCCTCATCTTAAGGAGAAGGAGCACTTTGTTCTTCCGTCCCTATTCTTCTCCTGAATATCTAATAGTAGTTCTAGGAGCAATTAGTTTCCCAGAAAGTATATCAACAAGAAGACAGGTGCTAAGTTACAACTAAAGTGCATTTGTCCACAGGAGCAATCAGTGAAAATCACTGCTACTGCTTAGGCTCCTGAAGTGTTGGAAGTGTTCAAAATGTTCTTACTGTGCTATTAGGATCAAATTCAACATTAGGCAGTTAATACACGTGTGTGTGTGTGATGCCTTTTTATGTGAAGTGTAGTTATGGCATCTTTATAACATCTTTACCAAAAATTAGATGTCCTGAGTATAGTGTTTCTCTTCAGTCTGGGAAAAGTGTGGATTTTCAAACTTATATCTGCCATTTCAGCTTACTGTGAGAGCCGTACCTCATATTATATAAAAGTTTAAGGTACAATAAATCCTTTCTGAAAAGCTGTTAGCTATGAATCAAATTAAAAGCCTGTATCCCCTTCGTGGTGTATTAATTATGAAACCAGAATTGCTGAAGTAAATATGGATTTACTTTTGTGCAGCTTAATCCTGTTTTAATGCAGCTGGCTTAATACACTGTGAGTAGTTAGTGGTGCTTGATACTAAATTTGTTCATAGCAAGAACTTTTATAGCAAGAACCTGTGTGGGAGGAGGGCAGCACGCAACTTGTATCTCAGTATATAATTTTATATTTTAATAGCTTACAATTTCTATACTTCATTACAGTGATTCTGGACGTGGGAGCAGCCTGTTAGACAGAGCTATTGCTGATAGACGACAGCTTAATACAATTACATTACCAGATTTCAGTGATCCTGAAACAGGTAAGAACTGCATTTGAACAATAAAATAGGTAAAATGGTCTGGTCATATTTAGATTTTGCATTCCTTTTTTGTTTTGTTTTGCAAAATGAAATCATATTTTCATTGTTGTCATATAAGCGGAACTAGACATTGTGCAATGTAAGTTTTTTTCTTTTTTATTTATGAAGTGCTTGCTGACCACGTTCTCTGTAAATTAAAATATCT
Organism: Gavia stellata; assembly: GCF_030936135.1. Lineage (NCBI taxonomy): Eukaryota > Metazoa > Chordata > Aves > Gaviiformes > Gaviidae > Gavia > Gavia stellata. The sequence continues at coordinate 19,745,162 of NC_082600.1, forward strand.
ATAGTATGGATCTTGTTGAGCTTAGTGGTATCTTCTTATGCAAGGGCTAAAAATTAGTGTGCTGAACTAGCCTATTTGCCAAAGTCCTATGCTTTTCTGTCCATTTGGTATTTGCACATATTTTCTTTTTAAAAGGTAAATCAGAAAAATTTCAGAAAACTTTTAATCTCAAAAAACCTGAAGACATCGTTGCTAACTAAATTAATTAAAATCTCTAATGTATATTAAAATACAATTACATGGGTGGGTTGGCTCACTGGAGACATAGCTTTAACATTACAAGCAAAACTTACTTATTAGAAATCATATATACTGTGATATTTTGATATACGTATCAAAAATTGTGGTGCACAGGTGCACTACATAAAAGCTAAGATTGTTACATGTCAGTAAATATTTACAATATGTAACTGAATATATTAAAATAGGCAAATTATCACAATGCAAATTGATACACCTTAAAAGTCATATAACCAAAAAGCAGGTGAGCCATGCATTCTGTGAAAATTGCAGAAGGAATTACCATGATGATGCTAGTTCTGAAAACCTTTATAATATGTTACTTGCATTCTAATTATTGAGAGTTTTCTGTTTCCTGGTTTTTATCTCAAAACTATAGCATGCTTTTCCTGGCACCATTCAGATGTGAATTTCTGCTTAATCACACTTTGACACAAACAGCTTATGGGAGAGTTTGCCAGCCTATGAATTAGAATACACTAACCCATAAATTAAGATACATTGAAATGTGTAATGTATCTCTTTGTTTAATATCAGAATTGTGCAGTAGAGAAAAATCCAATTTAGATACTTGACTTCTGAAAGTTAAAGTTGGATCGAATGTTCATTCAATTTTGAACTCATGTAAGTAAATACAAAGTGTTTTGTGCTTGCTATAGTGGCAAACAGTTTTGATTACAAAGATCACCTGATTTCAAGGAGTTGCAATATGATATGGTCTGAAGTATGGCATAATTTAGCTTGCTGCCCCTAATGTGGAATTTTCTGTCGTCTTGTATTCGTGTAATTAAAGTGTATAGATAACATTATCTCATTTTATAGTGATCATTCGATATTCTAGTCCAGCTCATTGTTTCATTTTAAGGACAGAACTAGATTTTAAAGGTTTCATATAAATATATAGATGGACATAGATACAGATAATCTTTATGCCTTCAGAGAAGTGCTTGTTGGGGAGGAGTTATGAGAGGTTTTTTGTGATTAGTTGTGGTTTTGTGTTTGTTTTTCCCCCATGGGGACACAAAACTCTTGATCTACACCTTTGGGGTGTCCTATTTTATATCTGCCACACTTGAGAGCATAATGAATTGGTGCTTTTTAAAGACTGCATGTTCCTCAACGTTTTTAAGTAAAGATGAACCCTCATCCAAAACAGTGAGCTTTTCAAGAAGCTTGCCCCAGATTCAAATCCTGCAGCCAGTATCTTGTTTGGAAAACAGGATCTGTACATATGTTCTGATTTTTCTAGAAGTTCCAATTTGTCTTTTTTTCTGAGTCTCAGCTGTGTTCACAGAATCACTAAGGTTGGGAAAGACCTGTAAGATCATCAAGTCCAACCATCAACCCAACACCACCATGCCCATTAAACCATGTCCCACAATGCCTCATCCGCACGTTCCTTGAACACCTCCAGCGATGGTGACTCCACCACTTCCCTGAGCAGCTTGTTCCAGTGCTTCACCCCTCTCTCAGTAAAGAATTTTTTCCTAATAACCAGCCTAAACCTCCCCTGGCACAACTTGAGGCCATTTCCTCTTGTCCTGTGGCTAGTCCCTTGGGAGAAGAGACCAGCACCCACCTCTCTGCAACCCCCTTTCAGGTAATTGTAGAGAGCGGTAAGGTCTCCCCTCAGCCTCCTCTCCTCCAGACTGAACAACCCCAGTTCCCTCAACCGCTCCTGATAAGGCTTGTGCTCCAGACCCCTCACCAGCTTCGTTGCCCTTCTCTGGACACGCTCTGTTGTTAGAGCTTATCTCTGCTGTCAAGGAGGATATGATGGGAAATTAAAAATATGGGGTCCCTTTTTGATTATTTTTCTTATAAAAGGTAATTGTGGAGGATAGGTTGGGGGGGGGCCCTCTTTTTTTTTTTTTTTCATTTTTTTGTGCGATTGGGGTTGTTTTTTGTTTGGTGGGGTTTTTTTAGTTGTTAATTTTAGCTGAAGAAACCTTGTTGCAATACCAATACTCAAATTCTGGTAAGGACTAGAGCTTTGTTATCTACTGTATCTATATGGTAGTATACATATAAAAGCTCCATATCCAAGTTTTGTCTAAAATTCTTCGTCCAGAAGATTATATATAAATTTTGCAGAAATTAAAAGGTTATGGTATTATAAGAATAAAAAAAGTCAAGCTTGTCATAGTGTTTGAGTGAGAAAACTTTAAGCAGACTGTCAAAAAAACATTGTTCACAAAAAGGTGGATGATAGCAACAATAGATGGTCGAGATGTTAGACCTTTATAGGCTGAAAGAGCTCATGTGCAAATTTTGTGGATCCCCAGTGTTTAGAAATGCATAAGGTATTTGAAATTTAAATAAATAAACAAATGTTAAAATAGGGGTATGCAGGAAAGGTTATTGCAGAAAATCCTCTTAGGACAGAAATGTTTGCTCCCCTCCTCTTTATACAGTATGATGCTACCATTTGTATGTGTTTATGTGTGTGTATACACATGAACACGTAGAAATTTTCCCCTTCCTAACTTTGCTTGCCACCAATAATGATGATCTCCTTTGCCTGTCCAGTCTGAGTTTGGCCAATCTGAGTACCAAGAAATAAGACGTAAAATTCAAATCTGAAGTCTTATGTACTTTCAATTTGAATTTTAAAATCCTTTTAAAAATATATCTAGCTGTAATGGGTGTAAACCATTCTTTTTCTTAGATGTATCAATCAAGCAGAAGTTGAAATTTGAAAAAAAAGAAAAGGTCTTAAAAACCAGTTTTATATAGAGCTCTTACCAATCCCATAATCAGATATGATTAAATGATTCAAGTTTTAAATTTGTGTAACCTTTGAAGTATAAGAGTGCATTGTGGATTTCTTACAAGGCTAGACTGTTAATTCTAATGCCCTGATCAATAACTGTGGCAAATCTACTTTTAAGTTTGCCCTCTATTTCAGCTGGTTTGCCATGAGTGGCATGCACCTATACTTGTATATATTGATGAAGAAAATAAATACAGAGAAAAAAAGTTTTCATGAATCAATCACTGAAGTAAAATCTCACAGGGAGGCAGGCACATTTCCTGTCCAAAGTTAGATATGCATATGCAAATCACTTAAGACTCAGCTGGCTATTTTGGTTAAGGTAAGTTGCACTCTATCTCTTCAAAAACATTGGTTGCAGTCCACTGAGTTTATCGTAGGAAGAAACGATAGTAGCTGAATTTTAAACTTTGGTCTTTATTTCCCCTTAAATGTATTTTATAAATCTACGCATTAGAACATAAGGAAAAATCTTTAATTTGTTTTTTTAATCTAGTTTAGTATGGAAGGAGAGTACATATGAGTACAGGGTTTGGGTTTTTTTTATGTTGCTTTCAGAATAAGTGATATTTATTTTATGTAGAAGCCATTTCCATCTTACTGAATGGTGAAATAAATGCTTTGCATTTTTTGGCATCCATGAGTCCATTAAACCCTGTTCGTGGTCTTTTTTCTTTCCCGCCCACCCCCCACCCTCCCCCCATCCTTATCATTCTCTTTGTTTCACTTTTTAGCCTCTGATACTTCCTCATCTTCTCTCTCAAGAACAGAGTCTCCTCTCCAACTGTTTGTATCTTCTCATCTTCCTCATCCTCATCCTAAACCAGATACCTTTGTCTGGCCCCATGCAGCTTCTCCATACTGTGACCAAGTTCCTGAGCCCTGTACACCTCCTCACTGTAAATTGGTTTTCTATTCCTGATGGGCGTGTTAGTTTGTGCTGTATTTTTCTGATAATCTTCGTAACTGATAAACCGTGTTTAAACAGTTTCAGTTTCAACAGAGTGTCAATGAAATCCGGCCTTTCAGGTGCACTTCATTGAATACTGAATGGGTTTTAAGAGTTTCATCAGAATAGACCGTTTTGTTGATTCCCAAAAGAGGTAAAGTTACAGACATATTTAATATTCTGTTCTCAAGACTGTTACAGAAAATGAAAGGTGTTTGGTAAAAGAGGTTATTGGCCAAGACTGCTTTGTAGCATTTACTGCCGGAAATTATTTCCATTGCTGGCATCTTTTGCCTAACAAGACTCTCCTTTCCACAGAACTCCCTTATCTGTACAGTTTTTAATGACTTAATTTCAGATAGCCTTAGCTAATTGCGTCCAAAACCTTCCCTGAAAATTCATATGAAGGAAGAAATTGCTGAAATATTAGTGTGTATTTTCATATTGCAGGTAGGGCATAACAGAATGATTCAGAGGTACAAGAGCAGTGAAAATCAGCATTATGCTGTTTCAAGAGCCATTCTGTTCATTGAAATTATGCCAATTTAAACATGCTATAAGATCAATTCCCATGTTGTTTGAATACACACTGTACAGTAATGCTGCCAGAGTAGTTCAGGTGGCAGGATAAAATCAGCATAGTTTTCCAGCCATTTTTAACTCCTTTTCATTTCTGTTAAATTGTCCTTCGCTCATAGCTTTATGCATAAGCACTGTTTTTGTCACTGCGTTTACTATAATCCAATCTTAAGAAAATTCATTTTTGACACCTAGGCTTTAACTGATATCATGTTAAAGATATTAAATCCTAACAAAATGTAGAAAATAAATCTTTGAGTATTAGCAAAATTCACTTGTTAAAATAGCTGACACAAGACCAGAGTTTTGAAAACACTAGCTCGTATGCAAGCCTGTAACTGGAAATTAAGGAAAGCACTTCTTTAGACTCCAGGAAATCTGTGTCCTACAGAAGTTTAACTAGTTGAAGTCTGACTTTCTTCTTGAAGCATTTGAATAGCTGATTGATTGCTACTACAGGTTTGGGTGTCATTGAGTTGAACTTGCTCAGACCTACTTTATAAACAGTACATCCCAATTAGCATTAAATTACTTGTTCTTTGCAGAGCTACAAGTTAATAAGAACCCACTCAAGAATGAAGGCAAACTGAAAGAATGCAGAAGCCCATGCGCGGATTCCATTATGTAAAGCCCAAGTTTTCCATTTCCAAGCTACTGTATCCTCAAGGAAAGGAGCTTCTACCATATGCATGAGAAATAGTGGAACCGTGAAAAAAACCCCAGATATTGGAGTCCTTCGTATAGTGTAAATAATTAATGAAAGTTAAAGCTCTCTATCTTTGAGTAAGTAGAGGTTTGCCTAGATGGTTATAACATGTTAGTATAGTTACCAGGGCTGAAAATCTCATGTTCTATATCTTGCTCAGTTCAATTCTTTTTCTAGTGAAAGAAGCAAAAGGCACTTTGTATTATTGACTTGACTTCCAATTTCTGTTGAACAGGAACATGATTTTAGGGGTGTAGCAAAGGCTCTATGAAAATATTTATTGTAAACAGTAATCTTATTTAGTTTTTTTATCTTTTGAAACCCTGTAAACCTGATTTACAGTCTGAAGATTATCAGAAATCCTCTGGCTTTCTTGGAGTTCTTGGTTTTTATATATATATTTTTATATATATATAAAAAATTTTTTTCTCTTTCATACTTTGGATTTTAATTTGTGGTTTGATCTGTTCAAAGGCAATCCATCAGATGCTTACTTTCATGGGTTTTACTCCCTTTTTTCAGTTTGTAAGTAGTATTCACTGTGCAGTTGTATTAATTTCTCAAGGACTTAAATCACCTTTTCCTTTACCACAAAATGTACATGTTTTGTCCATCAGTAGTAGAAGTTTGATAGTGTGTAAAGCAAGGCTGATGCTCTTTGCCCATTCAGTCACCCCAAGGGCTGTAATCTTAGGAGATCTGAATGCACTCAACTAACACTTGCATTTAATAATTAAAGAGGCAGTATTCATTTCTAGAGGACTGCAAATAAAGATATATTAGGAAGGTCTTGTATAACATAATGGCCAGCTGCCAGTGTGTTGTATTAGAGAAGATTTTATGCTGCTGCTGTTCCTAAGGAGTACATTGGTGCAGAATGCAACTTTGCAACTGCTGTCATGAGTCATAATAAACTACTACTGTCTCTTGTGGTACAAATTTTGCTTGTAGAATAAATCTCTTAAGAGTACACTTTAAAATAATGAAATTATGAAAACAAGCTAAATAAGAGAGAATGAAGAATATAGATCAATAGAAATAACTACTGCTTTAACCAGGACGTGAAATAACATTCTTTTTCTCTAACCAGTTACATGATAAAGCTGTGTGTTTAGCCTTGAATAGTAAATGATGGGATTTCTTTTCATTGATTACTTTACTTTTTCATCAATTTTTATGAGGTAGTACAGGAGACCAATTTGGTGGAGGAGAGAAAAGTAAGAAGTTATGTAAAACAGCATGTTTGACAGTGACTAAGCATGGAAAATCTTTTTCAAAGAGCTGACAGGATGCTCTATGAATGATGCTGTCCACACCTGACTTCTAATATCTCCATGCATAAGTTTGTACCAAAAGATAAGCTAGCTTTGTAATTTGTGATTGTGAAAGGTATCTCAGACACTTAATGAATTTTATAGGAAAAATTGTTAATTTTGGCTAAATCTGCCAATCTGTTTTATCAAATGCATCACTTCAATGTAGAAGGTACTGTCCTGTAGAAGGTACTGCCTCTTTGTATCATATGATTGCTTTTTTTAGCACAGTTCTCTGTATGTCGCACCACTAATGTTCTTACTGCCAGCTTTGTGTGCATGTAAAGTTGAAAGTCATGGAATTTTTCCTCTTTTCTCCTGCATGAGCATTGCTGTTAAAGCATTTTGTTCTTTATGTAAATGTTGAAACATTGAAAATATGATGAATGTAAAACTGTTTAGTAATATTCTCTTTTATGGTATAAAAAGAAATCCTGTTTACAGTGTTTTTGTCAGTTGATATGAACATGTTTCATGAAGGCTGACAGTCCATTCTTTTACTCATTTTCAGAAGGAAAATTTGATGTACGTAGCAAAGTAATTTTGTTTTTTCTCCAAGCCTGCATGCCAACTAAGTGCTGATAGGGTCCATGTCTTAGTTCATGTCCATTAGGCTATGTTGTGAAGAATTTGTTGGGAAGTGACCAAGGAAGGAACTGAAGAAGTCATAACACACTTACTTACATAGGGTGACTTATAATGGTATTTAAAACAAGGGTTTCATGTAGACTCTTCTGTAATATTTATCTTAAGAAAAGTCTGAAGAGAATAAATTGAACACTTTGTTGTTCACAGAAGTTGAACTGTAGGTGTGACTTGGAAAAGAAAGGTTTCTGTGAGATGACTTGACTTGGTTAAATTGTGTTTGTACAAGGCTGTTGGTAGGTTTTCTATTTGAGGTCAAATTGAAATGTTGACATTACCATGGTTTTTGCAGATACTGTGTTAGTATGGTGAGTAGAAACTCTGTAAACTCTGGACAAACGTCGTTATAGGAAACTTGAGTGGGAGGTTATACCTTTTTGGTTTAGAAACACTTTGTTATGATTAAGACCACCTGTCACACTTTGCAGTGTGCAATGTGATTGTGATTCCAGACATTAATCAATAAGTAATTTAAGTAGTGAATTCTCAATCTTACAAAGACAGTCCCTGTTTCGCGCTTGGCCTTTTTAGTATAAACAAGCTTCAAAACAAAACTAAAGACATGAAACTGAGTAGCCAGGATCCATTTTGGTGATGTATTACTTTTCCAGACCTCATGCTTTTATATTTCAAAATAAACACTCTTTGCTGGTTGTAGTATTTTGAGGGATTTTTTTTCTTACATGTCACACTATAGCAGCAGGTCTAGAAGTTGTCTGGGAAGAGTGAGGATATTTGTATGCATGAAAGATACAGTAAAATTTTAAACCAGAAATTACTGCTACTCTATCTGAGCATTTGAAGGAAGCTACAACTGAGTGAATTGTAACACTAAAAGTGACGATATGTCTGTGTTTGGCTGAGGGTACTGAACACAGACCAAAGAAAGAAAAATAGAGATATGGCTGGGAAGAGAGAGCAGAGCTTGTGACAAAACCAGCCAGGAGCCACCAAATAAGTAACTGGCTACATAGGATCTGTGAGGCCTTGAGCAGACTTTAAGATCCACTCTTTACCCTCAGTTTCTCACAAAGCACTATGTATCTTTACCAGTTGTAGTTAAAAATACTATACATTTTACAATTGTGACTATAAAGAGCTGAATCTGGGGACTCCTGGGTTAGAAAAGGAACAAATAGTTCAGAGAAGTTAGTTAGTTCTACTAAGAAAAGGGTTGAATAAAATTTGGAGGAAGGTTGGAAAAAGCTTTTTAGTACCCAGGATCTTTAAATGATTTTTAGTTGTCTGCAAAATGAAAGCTTACTAATTGTGCTTTAACAGAAGGAGCCAGTAATTAGTCAGATGATAGCTAATTGTGGCAATACTAAAGAAGCATTTAGGGGTTTATGGGTTAGAGCTATCAGCATGAGTGCAATGTACCTGAAAGATGTGTCAAAAGGCTACAGTTACTTTAAAAAAAAAAAAAAAAGGTAGTAACAAAGATGTAAAAGTATGATAAAGGATACAGTGGCTGTGCTGATTAGATATGCAAGGCTGTACTAGAGGTCTTCCCTCCTCCTTTTGGAAACTGTATAGCCCTGTGCTTGATACCTCTCTTAATAGCCACTGCAAGGAGGGTTTTTGAAGAAACAAAACCAAACAAAGAAGTGCAATTATCGATGCTCTTGTGCTGTTTTGCATCATTCTTCAGTTCTCTATGTTTTAAATAAGACTAAAGTATGAAGGATTTCAAAGGCTGGGATTTCCCAACAGCCCTGCAGAAGATTACACCAAGTTTCTTTGTATGCTGATTAACATTGATCTTCAAATTTAAACCCCAAGAATCCACTTATTTGGGATATTGTTTAGAGGCAGCTTAAATTTAGTTGATTATGTTGAATAATCTGCAGTTTCTAAAACAGTTAAGTTACTTGGTCCACATTGAATTGTAGATTGTGAATATGCACAAATAATTTAGAATACATTTTTATGTCAACTGTATTAATTTAGTGAAAGATAGGAGGTAACTATTTTCTAGTAGTTTGATTGAAGTAAGGACATTTGAAGACTATTACTTTGTATATGTGTATGTTTTCTTCAGAGAAATAATTGCTGCGATATGTTAAGGGATACCTTTTTCCTAAACAGGAAATAAAAGCAATTTGAGTAATAACACTTTGGAAAAAATGCTCTATAAAGATTTTTTAAAAGTTTTTTCTTTTTTCTGCCACTCAGAATAAAGTCCAGGATAGGAGTTAATTACCATAGGATGCACTCGGAATCCTCTGTGTTTTGACTTTAATATAGGTGGCACTGCAACTCGTAAGAATTTTATCACAGTATAATTCTTTTTTATATAGAAATTGATGTACAAAAAGTTATAATGATATATTACCATATCTGCTTTGTGGTTAAGTACTAGAGGCTTAAAATCTAACAGCACACTTTCTATATGAAATTATTTGTGGCCTGGCTAGCAGCCAGAGTCCTTGCTTTAAATAATAGAAAATATCGTCCCTTTTTAATACTAAATTGAATACTTGCTTTTCAGAAGGAAGGGAATAGATTATATCCTTTGTGTCAGTGAATCGCACCTTTTCTTTACAAATTCTTCTGGAGAGATGAGGAGGCTCGCTCACTATTAGTCCCTGGAAGGCTAACAAGTGATAGGCTGCAGTTACGTGCATTTACAGAAATGGGTGTCAGACAACAAAAGGATTACTGGTGACTAGTGCTTATTTACAGTACCTTTGCTGATATTTTTCTTGGAATATGTGCCACATGCTTTTTGCTTAGACTTCCCTTTTATATTTCTTCAGAAGTTAAGCCTTAAAGATAAGACACACAAGAACTTCAGTGAATATTCAACTCTGCAGACTGGAGTTTGAGTTGTTTCATCAGCCAGTAAAGGAAAACAGATTCCGGCCAGATACTGTTTCAGATCTTCAGGGCAATTCCTTGTTCATAATGACATATGAAATGCTTATTATGTCCTGTGCTGCTTTTCCCTTGTTTCTGTCAGTTAAGGGAAACATGACACACACTGTTTCAGACAAGCTTCTTTTTCCCACTGATCTCTGTACTAGGAATTTCTTCTGCTATTCTGGTTTGCTGATTTATCTTGTCACACTTAAGAATGTATGATTCATGTGGCAAATCCCTTCTTATTAAAATTCTTAGAAAACCTGTGATATTGAGTGAAGGTTTCATTTATTTCTTACCTGCAAGTGATGAGGATGAGCTTGTGGGGTTCAGTTCCACCTTTACAGGATTCAATACTTCCTTTTGGGGTACTGGCCATTGTTGACCATTACAGGTGGGCTTAGAAGACTTCTCATCTGATCCAATATGGAGTATTTCACTTCCATTATTTATTAATCAGGCCTAGTCAGTCTGAGATTTTGTAATTTGTAAATATAAACCAGCTAGGGATAAATTGAAGCTTAGATGACAAGAAGGAGTGTAGCTTAAAATATTCATGGTCTTGATTTAAAAAAAAAAATCATTACTAAATACGCTGTCAGTAATTAGCTATCCAAAGTACAGTTGACGTTAGATATTCTCTAGTCATAGAAGCTTTTTTATTTTCAGTGCTTTGAAAAGGGTAGTATTTGCCAATGAGATTCTAATCTCACTTGTAAATGCTTCATTTTATGAGAATTGTCCTTTACATAGTATGCTTTGGGAATGTTCTTTATGCAAGGGACTTTTTTTGCCACAAGGCATTTTAACTTGGCCTTCTTGATCGGCTAAGGTTTACATTCAGTGCAGTATAATTGTGTATTTGTGATGGGGTATGTTGTGATCATCTTCTATATTTTAGTTCTCTTTTTTTTTTTTTGGTGCTGTTATTAGTCTTAAAATAGTCCTCTAATTGCACTCTAGGGAAAGACATAGCAATTACTAACATCAAAGTGCATGCAGCAAACTGAGGATTACAGTGTACGGTACCATCACAAAACTTTTTTTGGATCATACATTGCCAGAAAAGAGGTGTCGAGTTTAATAGAGAGTATTCACAGCAGCTACTCAAAAATGTGTCAGGTATAGTTACCAATATTCAGTGTGTTTTTTATATAGTCTCTCAGACAAGTATAAAAGCTTTCATAACAAGGAAAATTAACCTGACATTTCAAAAAACTTCTCCAAAATGGTACCTGTAAAGTAAATTTTGAGGAGTTTGGGGTAAAACCTCTTATGAAAAGGGTTACAATTACATGTTTTATGCCATGTGTATGGCCTTCATTCTTTCTGTGATGGTAATTTTTTTTTAATTACTTCTACAGGTTCAGTCCATGCCACATCAATAGCAGCTTCCAGAGTGGAGCAAGCACTGTCTGAGGTTGCTTCATCTCTGCAAAGCAGTGCCCCTAAACAAGGTCCCCTGCATCCTTGGATGACTCTGGCTCAAATATGGCTTCATGCAGGTACTGTGAAAGTAAAATTCTTTATTATTCTCCCCGGCCCCCCCCCCCCCCTTTCTTGCTAGCCTAAGGGCCTGCAAAAATCTGTTGGTTTCATTCAGAATCTGTTACCACTTGTCATACCAAACTTCTTCCAGGTGTGTGTGGCACTGAAGCAAGTCAAGAAATACACACAAGCAAGTCTAATGTGCTTTTTAAGATCATTTATGTAAGATAAGGCAGTAGTTTTATAATGCAGCTGTTATCAGCAGAGTCGTATCTTCTGTAGAACAAAGGCGACACTCCCTCCCTTATCCATGAAGAATTTAGTTTCTGAAGTACCTTGAGTGCCTTAGTATTTGGAAATTTAGTTGCCCTAATTCCATTGGTTGGAAAAAGATGTTTATAAGATGATTGAATAGAGTTCCTGCAACCAGAAAAGCTTTGGCATTGAAAATAAGTAACTGCATATGTGGGAAAAAAAGGGTAGTAGTACTATTGAGCAACCTGTCCCTTGCAGCTGTGATAATGAGCTCTTATTCAGTTCTCTTCCTTCTAGCTTTGTTAATGTAAAAGACCCAGGATTGTTTTTCTAAATGTAGAGTCATCTTGAGTGGATTTAGTATTGTTATGCTTCTTCAAGCCTCAAGCTAAATGCAATATCACAAGTGGCTGTTATATAAAATTTTAACCAGAAAATGGTCATCCAGTGTATTTTTACACAGTTGAAAATGTATACTATGCAATTGTTTTTATTGATACTTGCTCAGAAAGGTGTAATTTAGAAATCAGTCAGCAATTGCTCTGCTTTGGTCTGCTTTCAGACTTGAGCATTTTTCAGTGACATAATTATTTTTTTTCTTCATGTTTACATTCAACAAAACAGTGCTGTATTTCTTAGCGTTTTAATTTACCTATTTTGCATTAACAGTTTTATTGTGTGAAAGTCATCACAGGGCAATAGCTCCCAGTTATTAATTAGCATTTTGGAGAAAAAGCCCAGAAGATTGGAAAGAAAGAGCAATGATAGTGATTAATAATAGTGATCTCATTTGGGGGTGGAAGGGCTCCTCGAAAGCAACACAGATTAGAACCAGGCAAGGTCCACCAGGGCATAATGTAGTCACCTGCCCTGCATCGTGGCATCATCATTGTTTTTAAATATTTGTAAACCATCATAGATGGCCATCTACAGTAACTCTTAGCATCTATAATGCTAATAATTTCTCAACGTTCTGTGACAGCTTGTTCCACTGCTTATTTTCTGATTTTTGTTGGTCATGCCCTGTTGCTGCTTATCCAGTCCATGCAAGTGACTCCTACTGTTTTGCCCACAAAGGAGGGGTGCGGACACTCTTCGCCGATTTCTTTTTAGTTCACAACTTAGTCAGGTTTGCATGCACATTGGTGGTCTGCTGCTGCAATCTGCTGCACAGTCCACTTTCCACTCTTAAAAATACCTATCTCAGCAAGCGTGGTCTGTAGGCCATGTTCTTGATTCCCAGCAGGAGGAAGCACGGGTAGGAAGTAGGAGAGCGTTGGGCTGGAGAATGAACTAAAGTGTTAAAGATCCAGGGGAAGGACAGAAAAAAGTATGAAGAGTGCTCTGACTCTGTGTATGGGGAACAATGAAAGAAGAAAACAGGAGATGAAAAAGAGCTTCTGTCTGCCTTTAGAGGAGGTACTGCAACCTGAAGCCTGCTTCCTCTCCACTTTGAAATGATCCTGTTGATACTTCAGGCTGGTGATTTGTGCTGTGTTTCAGCTGTTTAGGTATCCTGCTGTTCATCTACTTGTCTTGCTACAGTAAATGCCCTCAGCCTTGAGAAAGGCTCTTTAGTGTAGGAATGTTCAGAATAAAGTTTTCTCCCAGAAGCACAATACAAAGCAGATATTCTGGAAGGTATCTTCATCAGTATATATGGGCTACTTGCATAGAAAACAGTGATAAAATTACTTAACGCCTTACTTACAGCACATGCTCTATAAATAAAAGTGAAGATTTACCATTGGGAAATTGGTTCCTTTTTGAGACTCATGCCACATTTAACTGTTTGACTCTCTGCATGGTTGTTCAGTGTTTTACTTCTTTGTGTGTGTGTGTGTGAATCTTTAACAAGCTCTAAATCTTAAAATACAAAAATTGAGAATTATTCTTCCTGTTAGATTATAGAGGCATGGCAAAGTTACGTAAATAAGTTCTAATACGTGCAAAACTTAGTGGAATATATTTACCCAAACTAATATATGTGATGTGAAAAAGAGAGAAAATGCTTGTTCTTATGGATATACAGTGTCATTCCAGCTGTCATTAGTGTAAATTAGCATGGCATTCAGTCCAAAGAAGTTTATTTTGCCCACAGTAACTGGCTTTTAATTTTTCATCTTGTGTTTATTAATGGACTGTTTCAGCCTTTCATTTCTGGGCATATAGTGTAAGGGTGGAAAATCAGGCTTATTTTAAATGTGAAACAAAATGACTTTTGCAATTAGTACATTCTCCAGTAACTCACTATTAAAAACTAGGCCTGTCCCTAAATGATCAATGACTGTGGTGGTCCTTGGAGAAATGCATCAAGACTGAACTCAATATTGCTGTGCAGCTTGATTGGAAAATAGATTGATTTCTCAGTAAAATGCAAGTGTAAGCATTGGAAGGGTTTGAGCCAGAAGGCATTCTTGGCATTCTCTAGGTGGAGACATTGAGAAGAGCACATCAGACTTGGGACCTTGTTTCGTTTCAAACTGCTGCTCCTCTCTGAGATTTTCCTACAAAGTCTACTGGTCCATATCAGTTTTTCACAACTGATTTATTTGAATTTTCCATGTTGGTTTTCAACATTTTTATTCAGTTTGAAGTCATTATTTTAGAATGAACAGCTCTCCTTCAGTTTCAGAAATTTCTTGAATGAACTTTCATGTTTAACATGTAGCCACAAGTTCAACTTTCTATTCATTCTTTCATAGTTTTTCAAATATATTCTGTTGTGGTGGCATAACTTCCAGTAGAGAAAAGGAGAAGTTATTTTAAAAATAACTCTATAATAACTTTAAACATAAAGGAATATTAATTTAAATTTAATACTTTTAGGAAGGTCTGTTAATAACTGTCAAGTTTCGCTGCTGCAGTTAGTAAGCACGACAGCAAGATTTAGAGTCTCTAATGTAAAAATAATTTATAAGCAGTATTGAAGCCTGTATTGGCTAGTGTTAAAAGCCACTGCTACCGTACTTTTTTCCCTTCAAGGAATACAGAATTTCAACTGCAGTCTGTTAAATTAGCCAATCTCTGCTTGTTTTTCAGTCTAGAATTATTGTGGTAGCAGATGATCACCAACTTAAACCATTTTTAGTTTCTGCATATTATTTGTTAATAACTATAACTTTTACTTAGTACTTTTTACAGTCTGTGTAAATTATGTTTTTCCTAACTGTCTTTTCACCAAGCAGCTTGGGAGTGTGTACTTAAAACTGTTTCAAGTCTGATGATGCTGGAGAAGAGATAGTAAAACCACGAGAGCTCTAATGGTTAGCATTTAAATAATGTAGTGCATTTTATACTCACTAAAATCTTGTTTGTCATATAGTAATATTAACCATGTAGCTTTTAGAAAAGCACTCAAGAATGAAGTACCCAAAGTTTTTTCCAAAATATTTTAGGGTTTTTAAAAAACAAACAAACAAACTTGCAGTATAATTCACATTTTCTGTTGCATGTCTAGCTCTCAAATTATGGCTACAACTTCCTCTTTGGATTCTACTAACAGTTAGTAAAAGTAAAATCCTAGAAAAATTTAATTTCTCCCAAATTTAGATTTCTGTTTCAAAATCATCCCTTCATTATCTTCCAGGTTTGCTATTCTTTAGTTATATGGTACACTCTCTGACTAGGTGAGGTGGTTCTTTTAGAGTTAGGAGAAAAAGAAGTGTTGCTGGATCTGAAATTTCATGTGTTAGTTCTTCATGTGGATGAGACATTTTTCCATCAAAGAGCATTTCATTAGTTTCTAATAATATACTACATCAATCCATACATCCACATGGACATACTGTTTATGTTAGGTAGAATGTGTTGTGTGAAATCACTGAGTCAACTGAGGAGCAAAATAATGCTATTCTGCTAAAAAAAGAATCTGTTCTCCCATCAATAGGATCATGTCTTAGAGGAAAAAAAGTCATTTACTGCAGCAACCCTACAAAAATCAGTTAAAAAAAAAAATATAGAAAATGAGTAGGACCTTTAAACTGTGCTTACTCACCAACTGCTACTGAAAGTCAGTTTTTGTTAGTCATTGTTATAAATTTATTTTTATTAAAATAATTATGAATATTCATAGCAGGTATCACCTGCAAGTTAAGGTTTATACACTCTGCTGTACTGAAGTTGACTTCATCTGTTTGATGCAATTATCTCAGAAGAAAGCTCCTTTAAAGGCACTGAAAAGATCAGTCCTATTCAGAGTTTTAGGCATAAACCCAAATCTACTACTGTAGTGTGAGATCCTGATCTGACAGCCTTTAAACCAAGATGGGTGGCCTGTACTGTACAGTGAGAAGCATGTCTTGAAATAGCGATAGATCACTTTGCTGTTTTGATGGAGCATTTTGATTTAAACCTTAATCTAGAAGACTCTTACACAGTGTGATACAATAGAATGCCATTATAAAATTACTTTGAGGCTCAATTTTTCTAGGGTCTATACCAATGTAAAAGAAATAGATAACCCAACCCAGAACCTAAAATATCTTTTTCTTGTGTTTAGTATCTCTTTATTCCTCTCTTCTCCCACTCTTTCAGAAAGAGGTTAAGATAATCCAGCAAGTTAGTGAAACAGCAGTGTTGAAGAGTGTCATAAAAGCTATTGAAGGCAAATACTTCTTCTGTTGTTAGTTGTTAATCACTTACTGAATGAATCTTTTTTTTTCCCCCCTATAGTCAGTCTGATTTAGACAAGTTTGTGTCTGGCTACTCAACTGCTTTCATCAGGAGTGATTTATGTTAAATTAAATACAGCTGCTTTTTTTAAAAAAAAAAAAACCTACAGAGTTAAATGTTCTTAGCTTCTGGAGCATATATTACATAAAATGCTTGGAAATATGAACAAATTTTGTCAAATCAGAATGCTGATTAAGCATCTCACCTGTTCTGCTAACTTAACTAGGAAACTTCACTTATCAAATAACATTATATTTCTTTTAAAACAGACTGAAGTAGGAAGCTTAGAACCAGGCTTGCCATTTAGTGATTGGTAGCTGGAGCGATTGCTACTGCTTCCTTAATGGCTGACATGTAAAATTCAGAAAACCCTGTAATTAGTTGTGTTCTCTTACCTACTGCAAGGATCTCTGTTTGCTGTTTTGTGCTGGGTTTTCTGTTCTTAAATAGTACTGGAATACTGGCATGCTCACATCTTATAAATAAAACTTATAAATAAAATGAAAAAAATCCCAGACTTCAGTTAAAAATAACGAACTATAAGGCGTTTTCTGGTGTTTAAAACAGCCATTTAGAGGTTCAAACTCCTGTTATATCTATAAAAGGAACTTTCCTAGAAGAATAATTGGTTTAAAATAATTTATGTAATAATTTCTCTTAAGCTGCAAAATTTTTTGATGAAAATAGCCTTTGCTTAGAATGAAACTACAAATACAGCATATGTGACAACATCTAGTCATGGTATGATGAAGCAAGAATCATTCATTGGTCCTCACATTCCTTCCACAGCTGAAGTCTACATAGGAATTGGGAAGCCTGCTGAGGCCACAGCGTGTACCCAGGAAGCAGCTAATCTCTTTCCGATGTCGCACTATGTTCTCTACATGAGAGGTCAGGTGGCTGAACTTCGTGGAAATATTGATGAAGCCAAACGCTGGTATGAAGAGGCCTTATCTATTAGTCCTACCCATGTGAAAAGCATGCAGAGACTGGTAAGTCTTGAGTCCATGTTCGTAAGTACTTTTGTCTCAACTTACGATATTGTATTGTGAAATCTTAACTTGGTGTGAGTAACCCATAGCTTATGAGTTTTGGATCTATATTCTTATTAGCAAAATAGCTTTGCAAACAATCTTTTCTGGCTTTTTATTCTCTCTTCTGAGTGTTGGGACATAAAAAGGATCTGCAGGCAATAAGACTATTTTAGTCCTAATGGAGACTGCTGGAAAAGAAGTCATTTGCATGTGCCTAATATTCAGAGCCACTGGGAAATAAAGGTGGCTCATGGTAAGAGAAGAGTTGAATACTGTAGTCTAGAGGAAAGACCAGTCATTCTGCTCTCTAATTCCAAACTAAAAGTTGAGTTGTACATGTTGATTGATTACCTTCATGCTATGTGATGTCTTGGATTTTTGAAAGGTAGAGAATCGGTCCTGCCCTCAAAGGAATGTGTAGCTTTAAGTACAAAGTTGCCTTCCCCAGCATAAATGGATAAGCTTGTTTATATACTTCATATGTACATACATGTATATATGCTGTGATTACTATGTTAGGAAAATTACTTTCTTTTTTTAATCCAGTTTTCTTCCAGATAGAGCAGAGTAGGACAGCTGCAATCAGCTTCTCACCCAATCTTTTTGTTCAGAAGTAGAAGCTGGTGTCTGCCTAGGTGCTTATGAATTATTCAGAGACATTTCTTATGCATCCCTGAGGGGAACATATGAGACAAAAGATCAGATAGGAGGGCAGCACAGGGAATGTTTTTTGTTTCACCTTTTCAGTATTTCAAGATATTTGAGCCTACTGACAAATGCCAAAAGGTTCCTTTTTCTGAAGAAGCAGGCAGTCGACCTAAAGCAGTGCAGCTCAGTGAAAATGAAAGCTTATGTTTTTCTGACTGTCTTTTTGCCCCTCCTCTGAATCCACCTTTGAATAAATAGTCTGTAAACACACAATGCTCTTTAGAATGACTGAGAAATTAGCTGCCTTAGAAGGCATGTGAGATGAAAAATACTGTGCTTCCAATCTGGATTCCCTTTATATAAGCTTTTCAGTTTGCGTGCAGGCTGGAGGATGACTATTCATTTCATTGGATTGGACAGTCCTTTTTAAGCATTCTTATAGTTTAAAATTTTGTTTTTAAAAGCTTTCTCTATTACTGTAGAGCTTTTCTGTACTAAGTTGTTGTTTTGAATAGATGCTGAGAGATTTAGGCTGCTTAAATACCAATATTAAAGATGTATGCTATAAAAATACTTGTCTGTGTAATTCCATGTGGGGAAAAAGTACAAGATTCTGTATCCTTCTTGATCTTTTGACTATTGCAAAAAGTGTTTTGAGGATTAAGTTCACAGTGTTTACTCTTGCCTGTGTGTATAGATTAATATTTGTACATCTCAACACTTTGTTTGTGTATATTTACCTATTTATTATAAGAGATAAGATCTCAGTGGCAGGGGAGCTATAGCAACAGCACTGTGGAGGTGCCAGCCTCTATAACAACAGCAGAAACATTAACTTGTAATATTTGTATTCACAATTCTAAGCTGACAATCAGTTTATGAAACAAAGTTCTGTGAAAAAATACGTTATTTTCTGTGATTAATTTGATATTTTAAAATCATATGATATGGCTTTCTAGTAATGCTTAGAAAGCAATGTAAAATGCTGCTGTTTCAACATAACAGTTACCTTAAAGCTTAGATTTATTTAATAAGCTTTGGTGAATTTCTTTTTTTGGGCAAATACTAAGTATAGATCATAATAACTTTATGTATAAAATGCAACAAAAAGGAAATAAGATTTAAGGATGGCACAAGCATATGTAGCATAAGTATCCCACCCTGTTTCTCCAAGTAAAATTGCTTGAAATAGTTGAACCTGAAATCAGTTTTGAAGGGTTTTTTTTCTTTTAATTAAAATTTTAGAATTAGTGACATCTGACTCAGTAAAATTTCCTGATGCTAGTGGTTTAGAAATCTGGATCTTTGATCTGAGATATTATTTGTAGTTGTCCAAAGAACAAAAAACAAATAAAATGTTTGTTTATATTTGTATGACCAAGAATGGCCTATTGGGAATAGGGAAGATTTCTCCTTTGATAATCCATCCTTTAAATTATGATACCCTTTAAATGATGATACATCACTCTGGTAAGAAGGATGAAAAACTAAACTTTGAAGCTTTACTATTTTTCGGTACAACTTCTTGGCCATAAGTCTCTTTAAGTACTTATTCCTGAATACAGTCTACTGTTTCTACATGGAAACAACCTTATTAATCTAAATTACTGAAGAAATGTGTGAAGAAAGACTACAAAGTTTAGTCTTGTGGCTTGAGAACTGATGTGCTTCCTCCTGGGAGTTGTGGCATGTCCTGTGCTTTGGAGTTTCTGCATAAAGACTCTTGCGTTTTTCTCAAGTGCAGACTCCATATTCTATTAATGTGACCATGAAGACGTGCTCTTTGCAGAAGTCTAATGTATTATCTGAATGCAGTTACCTCTTCTTGGCTGGTATGATCTGCTAAAAGACTATATTTGTCTAAAATTACAATTTTCTAAAGAAAGAAGTTATTATTCATCATGCTGCTGTCTCTAAAGGCTTCACTGATTTACTAAAATGAAAAACAGGAGGACTTGGCGATTGTGTGAAAATTGGAGCAGTTAAGAGTGATGGAAGAGATCTGTTCACCAACAAAATTATAATGATAAACGGGAGGGTTTGGAGGGAGAGGTTAACTCTTGCTGTATTTGCCTTAGTAATGAAATGCCTAAGACAACGTGACACCAAATGGCAGGGGCTTGATCCATAAATGAATTACAATTTGTTTAGCTGTATTCTGCTTAATTAAACTTCTTAGGAAATGGAACTGATTGGGTTATACTGTTATATTACTGAAGATGTGAGGTATTCTAACAGAGACCTGGCTGCAGGGGGCAGTGTGTTAGTGTTCATGCTTGCTGCTATTTCAGTCCCTTCTAAAATGTTGGGGTTTTTATTAATTAAATCAGCTGAACAACGAAACTAGTTCTTTCAAAGAGAAATGCTGTTAAAATTCTCTTTAGTTGCTTGTGCAACTAGATTATTCCTCATACAGTTAATGTTTAAATCCATACATTCATTCACTGTATTCTGTTAAGCAATTCTCATTTTAAGATCTGCCTTGTTCTCAGGCACTATTTCTTACTGTTTGTCGCTAACTGAAATTTTCTCCAGTCCAGAGGTTATACCAGCTTGCTATTTGGCTAGCTCTGACTGCTCTCAAGATGTCAAGAGTGAAGCAGTAACATGTCAGTATCAATTAAGTGTACTTCACAGAGTGCAGCAGTAATGCTTTTGAACAAATGCAGTGTCCTTTCTTGTTGTATAGTGCACTTGGGGAAAACAACGCAATGTTGTGTTCTAAAGGTTTGAAATACTTCAGTTTCTGTTCTGTATTTCAAATTGCTTTGTATCACATCCAATGAAATTTAAAATATTCTGTAATCACTAAATTGAAAAGTGATGATTTGCGCCTCAATTGAATGTCATATATATTTGGTTTGCCACCTGCCTGATTTTGGCCAGAATGGATTTATTTGAACAACTTTCTCCATTCTCCCTACCCTTTATCATCACCTCCAGATTTCTGCATTACTGCTGCCTTCCTGCTTTTGTCATTGTTTTCCTTCCCTGTGAAAAAAGAATAAACAGTCTTTTATCTCCTGCAGTCAGAGTGCTGTTGTGGAAAGTAGCCCTTACTGCTGACGTCTGAAAAGTCCTGAAGTGGACCATCATTCAGTAGTGCCTGAAATGACAATGAATATTTCAACCCATTGTCCAGGAAACAAATCTGTGTATTCTCTCTCAGGCTGAAAATTTCTTGGCTAAATGTAGCTTTGACATGAAATAGTTTTTCAGCATTTGCATATTGTTATAATCCTAGAAGACTCTAGTATTTTTTTAATATTAACTAATTCATCATAGCACTTACCAGTTAATCCTATTAGTAGCTTAGCTTCTAAGAGTAGAAAACTAAAACAGAAAGGGAGAAATTACTTACTCAAAATTACTCATGTAGAAATTAGTTTTCAAAAAGCATATTCTTAAAGAATTACATTCCCCATTCCACACTGTTAGATATCTTTTAAAGTTTCCTGTAATTATGCAGAACTAAGTCAGATCTCTCAAGGCTTAGATTAACTATGTGTGCTTTACCTCTCAGTTATATTGTTATTTATTTCTAACTACATTGACATCTTACGTTTTTCTTTTTTTAACTCAAAGACACTTTGCCAGAAAGAAGCCTGGCAGTACGTATGGGTGGTGTATGCTTATGAGCCTGTCAAGGATGTTGAGCCGAGTGAAAGAAAGGAAAAGCAGAGAAGACTTCAGAAACGCGAGTTCAGACCTGTGAAGGGGTCAGGAGAGTTAAAGAAGAGAAAGACTAAATACCGTCACCCAAACTAACTTTTTTCCTTCAGTGAGGCGGTATTCTCTAGTATTTATTCTTCCTTTCATAACAAGGACCTCACCTGGGCAACACTCAGTAACTCATTTGATTTTCATTGTCAGGCTGCTATACTGTAAAAATTGTTGGTTTAGGCCACGTAGGCTTGTGCTAAGCATGTTATGCTGGTTCTTATGGGTGGTTTGTGTTCTGATTACAGTAGAGCTAAATGCTAATGCGAAATCTCGGTGTTCGTTTGAATCGCTCTCGAAGTGTGTCCTTATGCACACGGTGGTTGAAGACGGAGAAATAACGGTAATTGGTTTTGTTAGATTTGTTAGTAAAATATTGTGGGTTTGCCCTTCAGAAACTTCAAGGTTATTTCATAGAATGTAGAGAAAGCAAAACATATGTTCAGCCAATAACTCACTGCTCCTTACTGTGATTTGACCACTGTCACAGCTAAGTATTTCAAGTAGTTGCATTCTGCACTTTGAGAAAACAATAGCAGTTCTACTTGCATTTTAACCTGGAACACACCCATTGAGTTCAAGTGACTCAAGGACCCTTTCAATACTCTTTAAATTCTTCACCTGCCATGTGGCACTCAATGGCTATATTCTTTTCTGCCTTGAAAATATGATTTCCCATTTTAGCCTTACAACAGAAAACCATTGGTGCTTAGTGCAATAAAACGTACATAACGCCAGCTTGCATAGTCATTAGCTTTTTAAATATAACAAAGTGTGAATCAAGGTGAATAATCAAGAATGTTTGGTTTTTCCCTGTTTGTTTCAAAGTTACCTCCTTTTATTTTTAGTGTTATGGAGCTCATCAAGTACAGCAGTTAACCATTTCATACTGATTCATATCTTGAAGATTACTATTGGAGGAAGATCAGTAGAATTTCTTAATTCCTGGATGTTTTATCTGAGTTTTACAGTACCCTTTTAAAGCAGACCTATTTTTCTTCAGTATTTGACAACAATAATTGCTACAAATTTGGGTTTAAACTAGAATTCAGTTGCTCTTTTATAAATACAAAGTGACTATGGGAATTCACTGCACTAATTTTGTTTATAACTTGAAGCAGTGAGCTCCCATTTACTCAGGCAGGACTGTCTGTGCTGATCCCCTGAGAACTGTTGTCCTGAAAGTGGTAGTTTGGGGCTGGTGAAACATAGGTCCTGCTTCATAAAACACTTTCTTTTCACATTACCCTGTGTTTACTCCAAATGGCCTAAAGCAGCTGTAGCAGGAGCAGATCTTTCAACAAGAAAATACCTCTGCTCTTGGATGCTTTTCACCACCTGAGAGTGAGCTCTGTAAGGACTCCTCAAGAGATTTCAACTTGTCTGTGCTGTTCTCAGGTGACAGCTGTTAGAAGAGGAATATTGCAACTGGGCTTAAATTAGTTGTTTGATTTAGACAGTCTGTGAATATCTGAAGATGCAAAGGTAATCTGATTTTGTGCAGCATACACTGTTGTTGCACTGAACGGAACTGGAGTAAGATGGAGAATCCAAGCCATTGAGGTGTAGTATGTATTGGGAATCTAGTAGCAATGGTTAAGGCAGCTTTCTGTAATTTTTCTTAAGTGGTTTTTAGATCTATTTTTTTAATTAACTTTCCTGAGATTTCTATGTGAAAGAGAGTTTCTCTCTGAATTGAAAACTGTTTTTTTCTTTTTCTTTTTTTAAACATAGGGATTTTTGCCTGGTATGCTCAGCTTTAACTTTCTGGTTTTGTCTGTTTTCGTGTTATCTGTGTGATAGATTTTTCCACAGTTTATCAATTCAGGCTCGGCTTGCCAGGAACCATTTTACCACTTCTATTTGTTCCCATTTTAAAAAATGGAAAATTAATTAGTGGTAGATGCTGGCAGAAGGAAGAGATACTTTGGCTAGAGTTACTCCTCTTTATTTGGCAGGTCATGAATCAGTCCAGTGTTTTTATTGTATTGTGTGGAACTGATAAAATTCCACCCATCAGATAATTCATCACAATTCGCTGTTGTAGCAGGTCAGTCTACAGTGTGCAGTATTGCTCCAAAGTTGCTTCTCTTTGCTTGGAAGATTTTAAGAATTTTTGTTTTCAATTTTTAAAATACAAGTAGTGTTCATCTGATGCTCTCATTCATGTTTTATAGCACGAAGTCTTTGGCTGGGTTCTGTTATCAAAACTGAGCTATTATCAATTTGGTTTACATACAGAAAGTACGGATTAAATTATCATAATTTGGTAGGTAGCAACCAAGTATCGTTTCAGGTTCAAGGAATAAAATCCAAAGGTCACAATGGCCCAGTCTGGATCAGGGCTTTGGTTTTGCTAGACATCATAACAAAGTATCTGAGCAGGGATTCCCTGCCCTACACTGTTGTTTCAAGTAATTGACAGGCAAAGAGCTGGGGAAGGAGAGTACGATCCCGAACTGTTTGCGTAACGGTAACAGTATTTCAGATACATGTGTGAGATACATCCACTTGCCCAGAGAGGCTGAGGAGTCTCACATCTTTGGAGATACTCAAAATTGGACAGGATGCAGCCCTTAGCAACCCACTCTAGGTGACTCTACTTCAAATTTAGATGGAGACAATCTCCAAAGGTCCCTTCCTACCTCAGTCATCCTGCAATTCTACGAATGCAAGCAAGACAAACTTTATAGATAGAGGTAATGATTTCTGTTAGACAACCTGATGGGAACACTTGTTTGTGGACAAAATCTTGTTACAGTCTTTCTGTTATGCAAGACTTTCCTTATTTTTACCACTGGTAAAATTCTATAAAGCACAGATCTTATTCTTTCTTCCCTCATTTCCGTGGTATGTTACCCATAGCAATCATGGAAGGAAGGTGCAAAAGATTACTATCTTTCTCAACTGTATTCACTCTTCTTACATACATGCATGTATAGTATACACATATAAGTAAGTATACATATATTCTCTGCTACAAACCTGCCTTAATGTTTTGGTTACATCTTACTGTCTTTGCACTGCAAAAGTGAGGTGCTACTAAACCATGTGCCATGCATCCTGGTTGTTGTCAACTGGTCATTGTCTTGCAGGCATTGCAGTACCCCACAGTTCCATAAAATGGCCCATTCTGTGATAGCTACTTAATAACAATGCATTTTTGACTGTTGCCAGTCTGATATTTTTATATGTTTGATTTGGCTGTTTTTTTAATTCTTGAGCTTTTTAATGTTGTTTTTTCTTAAGCATGCAGATACAATGCAACTGCAAGAATGGCCAGTTGATTCAAAAATATTTCCAGTCATGCTCCTCATGCAGCCTGCTTATGCAATGTGTTTGGGGAATGTCTGTATAAAAGGGTCAGTGGCAAAACAATGCGACTGAAAAGCCTCAGTTGGGATCTTCACAAATTAAGTTTTTGGGCTTGTGTCTCTCTCTTGATGGTTTTCTCATGGGAGGTTCGAGTGTACCTTAATAATCTGCATTGAGGCTTTTATAGACAAAGATGTGTCTAATACTATTTAAAGAACACAAAGTATTTATGACTCTTTACAGTTATTTACATGGAAAGTATCTCCTTGTTTCATAGTACTAAGTAGAGATGATGAACAGACCAGCAAGCTAGTAAAAGCATCTGATCACAGCATAATGAAAAATTGACTTTTTCAGGCTTTTTTTGTAGGTGTTAGAAAGGATAATTCCTATCAAAAGTCTTTCCAGACCCCTTCCATCTCCTTACGCGTTTTACCCTCTAACGGGCTGACTACGTTAAAGTTGTTGTCACTTGTGTTTTGTTGATATCCAAAGTAATCTTTGCCTTTTCCTCCATGCCTTTTGCTGGGTAACTGGCCACTTAAAAGAGGATGGAGAGAAAAAAAGTACAGATTTTTACTAGTGGAAAAATACTAACAAGCAAGACTAGCAGAAAGAAAATGTCAGTAGTCTTAGTCCCAGTATTCAGGATATGGCCAGGAGGCCTCATGTCAGTAAAGTGCTAATAGTTGCTCTTGATACTTAACTTCTTGTTTAAAAAAAGAATTAAAATGGAGACGAGAGACGGCCTGGAGGAAATTGAAAATGTGTGCTATTCTCTGCTATCCCCTGTAGTCTCTTACATCCCTTTTGATGGATACTTGCTGGTGCTTTTTTGCATAGATCTCAAAAATACAATTTTTATTTTGCTCTGTGTAATTGCCTTTCAATATGAGAATTGCTTTGCAAAACACTTTTTTTAAATTAGGTCATTCTGCTGAAGTATGCACTGGGCTAATTACGATTATTTTGCTTCCCTGGGCATTTTTGTGCTCATTGAATTTATTAAAATATTATTTTATAGCTGGAGCTGAGAACTTACACAGCAATCAAAGCTATGTGGCACCTGGTAAGCATGGCTGTCTTTCCTGTAGTCTCTAAGGACTTTTGCTTTTAGGCAACATCTGACTTCTAATCATTTATAATTGAATTTCATATAATTAATAAAGAAATATTTTAAAGCATTTATTTTGTGATAAATATAAAAAATGTGAAAAAGGCTGGAGAGGGCAGCCATCCTCAACTTTAAATGAATGAAAGGGATTTTATTTTCCTTTTCCTGAGAAAGGCTCTCTTGTAGAATTCTGTAGGTGAGAACTCATTAACTACAGGAAAACATTTGAGATGTGAAGTCATCTAGACATGTTGGCTTTTTTTTTCTTTTCTTGTGCTGCATAACTTTGCATACTGGTGAAATATAACTAAATGCTACCACCAACAGCAATCTGAATAAGACAAATCATTCCGTGTGGTTTAGTTGTGGTTGTTAGTAAATGTGGGTGAGAAACTTGCAGCACTGTGGCCAAGTGTCTGCGACCTAGCTCTTTAGCTGTCTCTTACAATAACCTATTATTATATATTTGCACAGGAGTTATCAATGCATGTATTTTGATATCAATCTCTTGCAGTTCTCAGGTGCATTTCTGGTGCGCTGATGAAATTACCTTTTGCTTTTTGTTTTACATCTATCACAGGGGGGCTTGACTTGCTATGGCATAAGCCGTTTCCTGAGACAACAGACTGCTCTTGAGAGGGCTGGAAGTTACCTAATCAATTACCATTCCTTTTTTCTGACTAGGAACTATAAACAACTTGTTCTTAAAAATTGTGCTTTATCTTATCCTCATCAAGCAGAAAGTGGCCTATGTTAACGCAAAACTAGAGATCTGGAAGCAACTGTCCCTCAGGAAGTTATTTTAATGAGTGCTTTTGCCAGGGTTATGTCAAACAGCTGCATTCCCAGATAAGTTGCCTACTCTGGTACAGAGTTTTTTTCTGCAAATCCCCAGTCTGGAACTGTCTTTTTATGTCTCTCTATCTCTCCAACTCATCTCATTTTAGATTTTATTTGAAGACCTCTTTTCCATTTACTGAAGCCTTACTTCCCTGCTAGCTGGTATTGTACTTAGCTGTCCTTCCCCTGCTCAGGAGTCTACAGTTTAAAGATGAGTTGAACCTTGCACTTTGGAAGGATTCAACCAACTTACTATGTATGAAGAGCATAATATAATTTCTCCAAGATAAGTTTTCTTGAAACATAGACTGTGTATTCTGGTAGCTAACTGGTTTTAGCTGGAGTTAAAGAATTGGCCTTTAATGTTAGTGCCAGGCTATTTTTTATGTCAGGGTATTTTTTTAATCTAGATGATCAGGCTAACAGAGAAAGCAATTATTTCAGTGAGCTGTAACTCATGGGAAAATCTGAAGTGTGTTTTGTCCAACTCTGAAAACTGTGTTCCTTTCTAAGGTTTGATGGTTATTTTTCCATTATTCTTCGTATGAGAGTATATTGTTTTCAACAAGTAGCAACAAATGGTATGAAGAAAGTTATGTGCAGCTACTGCTTTTCAGAAAGCTGCCATCTCTCGATTTCTCAGTAGGGGAGAGGAGACGTCCTGTTTGGCCACCTTGTGTACTGCATCTCACTAAAGGTCAGTGTTTTCTCTGAATAAAACTGACTGCTGTCTTCTGTAACTAGAGTTAGGAAATGGCAGATGAGAATCATCTTTTAAGTAAAACCGTTGTGGCCAAGGCTGTGGACTGCAGGAGCTCTTTACTAAAAGCCTTTGGATGACCTGCTTCTGTACTATAACGTCATTGCAATCAAATTTCATTGGCACTCTTGATACCTATGTGCTAAGACAATAAATTAAACTAAGATACGGCCTGAGGCCAAGCCTTGAAGTCTACTCACCATCATCCATCCCTATTGGATGGATGGACTAGTGGAAGCTAGTTCTTAACTCATTTTTATAGTCTTGTGCTCCTCTGTGCCATCTCTAGTTTGATTTGTTTTCCTATATCTGGCTATATTGAAACTTTACTTGAAATCCAGACAAATTAGTTCTACAAACTTTTCAAAGTTTTTGTATAAACTGTTAAACTGTGTTAAAGTGTTAAAACACTGACTCTGGAAACAACTCTTGGCATTTGAAAAAAATACCATTATAGTCTTTTTTTTACCTCTGCACTATAAATTTTTACATTGTTGAACTAATAGCTGATTTAAATCTTGAATTCAATATTTGATATTTGTTCCTATAGCTGCATTTTTAGTTTCAGGTCTTAATATTCATGCTTAAAAATATATAAGCATCTAAGCAAGTTTAGAGGAATAAAAAGTAACTGGCTAAGTTGAGCGGCTGCAGATAGTATGGCAACTAAGACATGGCAGATAGTAAGACAATGTTAGTAAGACAGTGACTGATATATCTCTTACTCTTCTTCTAAATAGAAAGTCTAGGTATTTAAAAAGGTTATAGTATTTGTTTTCACAACAGCTTTGAGGGGTCAACATGTTAAGTTTCAAATACATTTTGCCCTGAAGTATGTATTATTTATTCCCAGTCAAGAAATGGGGAAACTAAGGCATAGATTCTGTGACTTACCTAGCTTTAAATACCATACAAACCTCCTGATTTCTCATTCTGAGCATCACATTCATGGGACTCACATTTAATTCCTATGCTTATTCTTTACAGTGCCTTTGTACTCTGAAGAAAATCATTTTCCCCACAGGGATCACCAATGTATCAGTCAATCTTGTTAGGGCAGCAGCATCAGTATTCCCGCTGCCTGCTGAAGGGAGCCTGCAGAGTGTCTTTTGTGGGTTTTGACTTGCAAATGATTGGCAGACTTTAGGAGGGTTTTCCCTTATGATATTTAAATTTAGTACTGTCACTGATGGACCACCTATTAAAATGTAGATCATTAAAACAGCTCTATCATTTATCAGTGAAAATTATCTTTTTGATAGATACTGCCTTCGCATGCAGTTTAAGTGAAGGGATATGTGGCAGCTCCTTGATAGCCATTTCAGTTCAGCCAAGTAAAATGAGGCCCTTGTCTCAAATTCACTGCAGAACTTTCAATACTTTTAAATAATAAAACAGTTAATATGCCTACATCTTTCTTTCCCCCAACTATCTTCCTTTCTGGA
Source organism: Gavia stellata (assembly GCF_030936135.1). NCBI lineage: Eukaryota > Metazoa > Chordata > Aves > Gaviiformes > Gaviidae > Gavia > Gavia stellata. The sequence continues at coordinate 19,774,522 of NC_082600.1, forward strand.
AGATTTCGTCAATGTTGTCTTGGATTTGCTCAGTGAATGTAGTATTTCCCAAGTCATTGCAGCTGAGATGGTTGGTGAAGGAGATGGCTGTTTGGATAGCAGACTGTTTCAGAAGTATCTGTGACATCAGTACTTTGTTTTTATGATTCCTTTTTGATCTGGTTTTGAGAGCTCAGTTAAACTTAGCACTGTTTTATAGTAATGTACTTTTATAGGTAATGAAGGTAAACTACTTCCATAGATCTTTGTTTCTTGTCTTAATGTTATTACTCGGTAGGAAGTTCAAAATTGAAGAAAAGCTAACTTCAAACCATCACTAAATAAGAAGTCTGTGGATATAGAGATCTGAAGGAAAAAGGATTGCTGCTTTCATTATAATGGGTTGTTAGTTATTCTCAGATGTTCTGTTCAGGTCTATGCTTTGATGCATTCTCCTGTCCTACAAATCAGACTCCTACCTGCGTTTGAACAAAAAAGAAGTAAGTCTTGTTTTATGTCCTTGGGGCAAGTTGGAGGATATTATAGCCCCTAACATGAATTGGTGAGCACATATATAACTCCTGCATATTTAGTTATGTGTAGCATGAGTCAGATTTGGAGAACTAATGTCATAAATTTCCTTTTGCTGTTATGTTGTTTGTGTGCTCATGTAATTACCATTATATGCAATAAATATAGTTTTGAATAAGACTTCTCAGGCCAGCTTTTTCCTGAAAAGGGGTAATATCCTCTGGGGAAGGAGATCAGTTTGGTAAGATGTGGCAAACCATAACTCTGTGCTCCCACTCTGTGATTAGTGGGAGGTAAACAAGAGAGGGCAGTTTAATACCTTGAAGTTTGTCAGAACGGTTGTAAATATTTATTATTGCCCAGAAGTTGAGGTTGAATGTAGTTTTGTACTAAGATGCACTTACCAGAGTCTTGGGAAAATAAAAAACCTCTATACATAACAATGCATTACAGCTGCTTTCTGCTAATCTCTGGCCTGAAACATGTGTAGTTTATACATGTGAGGCTTTTTCACACAAATCTGAGAAATCCTGCATTATAACAGATGCTGTTGTGGTGCTTCAAGGAAGCTGGCTTTCAAGAAATAGCCCTTACATTGAATTTAAAGTTGCTTTTAGAAATAGCTTTTCTTTCTTAAGAACTGGCATAGGACTGAAGGGAAAAGAAGTATTAGCAAAACGTTGAGATCTTAAAATGGAGTGCTCATACTCAAGAGCCACATATCTTCACATGAAGCATTTGACCTGGAAGAAATCTTCAGTCTTTTAGTACTGAGCAAAGCAATTCATTAGCAAAGCACTTGGCAGAGGTATGAAAACACGAACATTGTTCACACTGTTAAAAGCTAAGCACTGCAAGGAAAGACACTACTCAAAACACTTGAGCAATGTAGCATGGTTTAGTAGGCCCATTAGGATGCAGACATGTGATTCTTTCAAATTTTTGATGAAAAATCCCTCTTATCCCAGGAGCTAAACTTTGTAAGTGAAGTTATGAATGTTTCTTTTATGGATATATCTGAAATTAGCTTTTGAGTTCAATTTTTTGAGTTGTAATTCATTGATTAATCTTGTTAATCAGTGATGCTGGTGAAATGACTTGGGCAGCTCAGTGTGTTCAATCTCCCTCAGCCACTACTGACACACTGCTTATACCACACACATTGAACTTGCTGTTAAAGACTGATATCCTTAGGCAATCAGACTTACTAAATCATTATTGTTTGTGTGTGTGCCTTCATAACTTTTAAAAATTTTTTAGCCAGTTTTATCTGGACAGAAGAAGGAACGATGTGGGAAAAAAAAATAATTCAGGCTTGTGCAAGTATTGCAAAAATAGAGGCAGCAAGAAGGACTACCGAGGCTGTTTCATGATTTCAAATTTTTGTTAGCTATCAGCAAGTACACATGAGAGTGAGCATTTGTAAGTTCTCTGCTGTGGGGATATAAGACAGTCATTAGAAAACTAAACCAGGCTTTATTATGGTCAGTGCTCATGGAAATAGCTGTTAAAAGTTAACTTTTTAAAAGTAACATAATGTACTCCACTACATTAGGTTAGTTAGCTATATGACTTGATAGCATAACATATTTAGACAAAATAGTGAATTGCGAGTGTTACAAAGACATTATCATTAAAGGGCTATGGAAATTAAAAAAAAAATCATGCATATTTAATATTTCTGCTGTACAATACACAGTGTGAAAATGGTTTCAGAGCTCTAAATCTACATGGACAAAGGTTGCGTTAGGTAGCACTTGGAAAAATACTTGCCTTCTATCAGAGGTGATCTGACCTACTGAAAGAGAGGACTGCTTTTGCCTTGGTTTCTGAATTAAAATTTCTCTGCTAGTAAATGGTTTTTGCTACCTTAAAATAAGTAATTTAAAATAAAGACATAGTTTTAAAGGTATATTCTCTCATTTAAACCCAAACCCCTTTATTTTCTAAATGGGGCAAGAAATAAATTAAGGCAAATAGTGTCAAGTGGTTAGAAATGTTCAAAAGATGAGCAAGCGAACCTCTATCAGCTGCAAAGCCATTTCAGTTTCCAGTTTTTTTCATGGTCCTTGTTACAGTTTGTCCTGACAGCTGTCAATAGCTTCTTTGGGATTCTGTCTGGTTTATAATTTATGACCATTTGAAAAAGAGATAGCCACAATGGCATCAGAACAGATGGTATTATGAGGGTCACGGACCCAAACACTTACCAGAGGACTATGAAATGCTATGACACAAATGCAGTCAGTGATGATGCTTTGTCATGTTAATTGAATGACTAGCCAGAAGTTGATAGGTTACAGTTGCCAGAAATAACTGTTCTTGATACATAGTCTAAGCCAGTATGAAATGCTGTCAGATCTATTAAAGTAACTGACATGTCAAACTTCATTTCCTTTAAAATTTTGGTATGATAGTGTAAGCAGCTGCTGATCTCTGTTGAAAATAAATGATGTAGCTTTAGCCTGGGCATCCAAAGTGATCTCATTCACTGCAGAATCAGACCCTAAGCTTCCTAAAATTGGAGGAGGTTTTATTAGTAGGTGCAGTCTTTCTGCCATGTGCATTACATTCGATTTAATGTAACGTTTATATCTGAATATTTTTGCCGAAGATAAAATCCGTGGATGTTTAACACAATAGCTGGTAGGAAATGTTTGTATCTCACCCCACACTCAGTGGCTGCCTTAAGTTCCAGAATTCCCACCTTCCCCACCAAACCCACGCTGTTTCTGTAGTTCTTATCCTTGAAAGTGGAAGCTGCCACTCTGCATTTCAGCTCTTCACTCAGTGAGCATTAACTTCCCAGTTTGCTTATTCTGATCAAATCCTTGCTTTGTGTGGGAGTGCCTTTTCTGCCATTCTTGTGTTCTTCCTGCCAACTGTGCTCCAGTGAACTAGAAAAGTGACTCAAATGGACAAGATTCTGACACTCTGGGAAGCAGGATTCAAATCTATTTCAGCTGCCTGTCAGCTGACAATAGTAAACCAAAGGACTGAGGGAGAAATGGCGTTTGGAATTACACTTTCTCTGCAGATTCCAACTTTGTGCACTAATTTATTATACAGTTTGGAAAATGGATTTCAAGAGCCATAAACCAACCACAGTGTATGATTTAACGTGCTGTGTCAATCAGTGCCGTGATGGGTAACCATTTATAAAAAGTCCATAACAACATTAAACTTGTGTTTTGCCTCAATCTTTAACAGGAATGTGATATTCATCATGGATGGCAAAGGTAAAATTAGTAGTAGAAATGAAAGTACAGAAATGGAGGCAAGTACTTGGTGGTGGAAGAGTATGGAGGAGTTGGCCAGGATTCTGGAAGAACTGGTAGATGAATTAACAAGTCCTTAGTCCAGTAATATTTAGTGAAACCTAAATTAACAAAAGATTGTAGGATAGTTAATATACTACCTCTACTTGGGAAAAGCAGTTGCAGGAGAAAGGCATCAGTTTGATTAAAAGTGAGACTTGGAAACCCTTCAGAAGAAGAAATACAATGATTTTCACAAATATAAAATGCAAGAGCAAGACTGAGTGTGGAAATGACTGGGGAGGACAAAGAGCTGGGCTTCTAGTTGATCTGAGCTTACATGTTCATGGTTCATGAGTTGGCCAAGCCCAACACGAGACATCATGTTGTCCCAGTTATCAACATCATCGTCTTGTCAACAGTGTAGTCTCACCATTCATTTTGTAAGCCCACAGATTTCTCCTTCCCTTATGGAAGATGGTGGTGTTCATGCTCCACTGGTTGCTTCATGTCCCCAAAATATGGAGACTGCCATGCCCAGTAAAACCAGTTGAGGCTGGCCAACAGGGCAACTGTACCCTCAGTGTGAACTAAAGCATAGGTTTCACTTGGGGTTCCTGGCAGGCTGGCCCTGTGATTCTCTTGTAATCCCAAGTAAAGTGGCTGGATGACAAAACTGGCCTGTAGCTTCACATCAGTGTTGTCCTTGTACACACTGAGGTGACCGAACTGTAGCACTTTAAAAGTCTCTGGAGTGTTTCCTGGGAGGAGTAGGAAACTTTAATAATAATATACGCTCCTTGTAAACATGAGAGGAATATGCATAATCAAAATAAGGCTAGATGACATTGGCACTGGAACAAATGAAAACAAACTGGCTAGGGAAAAACTTGGGAAGATGATTTGAAGAGGATTCCTAGCACTTACAGTCTAAACACTGTGGAACAAGAAATCTGTGCTAAGGTTGTCTGTAAGAACAGGGGAGCAAGATGAATGACCTAAGAGGGCTCTTCTGATCTTGTGTTAATTAAACTGAAAATACCTTATTTTTGGCAAGTTTTAGGTAAAAAATTAACAATGATCCACAAAAAGATCATTGTGAGAAAACCTGATAGGCTTATATGGACTTGAATTCTAAAGGCAGGTCATACTTCAGTTATATTTATCTCTTTGCTTCTAGATCAGTATTAGCAAAAGCTGATTTGTTGAGGTACATTAATGTTATTTTTAGCTTTTTTAATTAGTATTTTTACCTTTTTTTTTCCCGAAATACTGCTCTTTGGGTTTCTTTCTTTAGCTGTCCAAAGCTTTTTTCCTTAGTTTTCAGTATATTCAACTTCTTCAGGTTTTGTGAAGGGTAAGTTGGTATATAAGGAAGTGTTTTGTTTTATTTTTCTGAAAGTGCTAAAAGCCCTTTCTTAGCCAATGGTTAGTGTTTGGCTCTTCTGATCTCCGCCTGATGGTGCACAGATGGGAGGGTGTACGCTTTCCCTTCACACTGAAAATAGCCTTCCCTTAAAGATGGATCTGCTGGCAGTTGTCCTGTCAAACTGACAGGTTAGCAGTGTACCTACTACTTCTGCCTTTCATTTAAGGATCTGGGGCGGGGGAAAGGGGTTGCATTCCCTCTACTGCTGGGAGGTTTTTGCAAACTGCCATGAGGATGGCTCTTCCCACTGTAGTGCATTGAGCCTGAGGAGCAGATGGCAGTTCACATCTGCTTTGGGGGGGAGGAAATGGTCTGTTTCCTAGGGATGCTATAAAAAAAAATGTATTTATTAACGCTATATTAAAAATAACCTCTTTTTCTTAGAGGTTACTGTAATGCCAGCGTAGTGTGTGCTGCTGTGGTGTCATAACACTTTTGAAACACTGACATTAGCCATAGTTATATGTATGTACATAACTTCTATATGCAAAACTCTCTTTGGCGAAGGGCAAAAGGTATAAAAATGTGAATAATGTGCTTTAATCTTTGAATTTCTTTTTTATTTTAGTAATGAAAGGAATGGTCGTCTTTTATCTTATACTGCAGTTCTGAAAAACGCTGTATTAAACATTCAGTCAGAATATTTGAGAGAAATGCACATGCATAAATGCGAAAAAGGTACTTCAGAAGAGTATCATTCCCTTCTGATGCCTTTGCCATAGTCTCAAAAGTTCAGACAAGTAAGTGCTAGTTTCTGTAGTATTGAGTGTGTACAAGTATGGACTTACAAGTGCTAGCTTTCAATATAGTGACAATCTAGTTAAAGATCTCCAAAGTACTCAATTTGAACTCTGACAGCTCTATTAATTATAAATTTAACCACAGAACTTAGTACTGGATCTGCTGCTCTGATTTTTCTTTGATACACCAGCTATTCCCCTGACTTCACATTGATTTCTTCATTAGAACACTTGATCAATTTTTCTAATTACTATTTCCAGAAGCCACATAACCACCAGTATGTTTACTGTGATTTTACAGAAAAGCTGTCATTAATGAAAAACAACTTCTTAAAAAGTTGCTGCTTGCTATTTCTTATTATTTATTCTTAAATTCTGTCAGTGGGTGACTGATGGGCAGAAGAAAATTAATATCTTGACATTATGATAATTTTGCATGGACCACAAGCTTTCAGAACTGGCAACCTTCAGATGTACTAAATTGAAATCTAGTCTGTAGGTAGTAGAGTAAGGACACTGAATTCCCAGTATCCTCAATTCTTGTGAAAAATCCAGCTTTTGCTCAAATGCTTGAATCTTGACTGAGTGGGCTGACTTTGAGGCTCCTCATTTCAAGAATCTTGATCAGAGGTTTTCTGTTTCCCTACCTTGTTCTGCACTTGTATAATTTTTGGAGGATTTGGGGTTTTTTGGATATTGAAAGTACTTTTATATTAGTCCTAAGTCTTGAATAACAGAAATACTCTACTTCTGACCCTTTGACTCAAAACTGGAAAAATAATGGCATCCCTAACAAGCAGTACCTAGGAGTCTCTGTAGGTAGCACAATGATGCAGTAGCAAACCTAGCCTTGCTTTTGAAACCTGGCAATGTTGAAATACAGCTACAGATTAGACTGATAAAATGTTAGTATTTCAGTAGTGAATAGACTGTAATTGGGTCATGCACTTACATCTATAAAATGTCTACATAGGGGAAAAGGGGTGAGTGTATGAATGACAATATACAAGAATATACTGAATTAAGGAAATTACTATGGGCCCACTTCATAAACAGCGGTGTTTTGTAGCTGTCATCTCCAGCACCAGTTTTCATCGCAGGTATATGTACTTGAAGGATGCTGTACATCTGGGAAATTCTCTTCTCGTTTGTGGGAAAGGTGAGAAGACACTGATGTGGCTTCAGTGCTGGGAGGGAAGAGAGGGAAGACAGTGTTGCTGAGCTTTCAGATGGCGGGAGGTGATCGAGAGATGAATCACCTGCACTTCAGTGTCGCCTCATGGTGTCACAGCTGGGAGGAAATGTAAAACGTTTGCACCAGATGACAAGTACTCCAAATTCGGGACTGGCCATAATCTGAGGACTAAGATAATACATAATTATTCCCTCGTGCCAGTGCTTGCCAGAGCCGTAGCCATCTGATTTCTGAAGGGAGAATCGTTGTGGTTTTACTGTGTTTGTAGGCACAGCATATGAAATAAGACCCTCAGTAAAATTTTCAGATGGAGATAAAAAGTTAGATAGTCTCTGAAGTCACTAGCTGTTTCATTTGTATCAGTAAGGTGTGTTTTATTTGTTTCCAATGTGCTTTCTATAGTCTAAAAATTAGTTCTCGCAATATAGCGTGGTAGTCATGCTATGTTTTTATAAGCCGATACGATGTTCACATGAAATGTAATTCAAAATTACAGCAGACTATTGCAAGATCACGTTGTCTTAACAGGAAAAGTGGTCTCTCAAGAGCTTCCATCTTGGTGGAAGGCTATGATCAGCAATTTTAAAAAACAAACTTTGATTTTGAACCTTTCTGCATTATCAGCTGTGAACAGTAACAAACTAAAAGGCAAGCACATCCCTGTTGGAAGGGGTCAGTCATTTTCAAGGGGGTTATAAATACACAGATGCACTAACAACCACGCACGTTTGTTATTTCACGCTGGCAATGTAAAGTTCAATGAGTAACAAAGCCACAGTTGTTTTAAAAATCTGTTGCCAAGCAGTAGGTTTTCTCCTAGCAACAAGTGTTTTGCAGCAGGGGAAGCAATTGGATACCTTAGGGGATATGTTAGCATTGGGGGAAGAGTAAAGAAATAACAAACTAGGGTTGGGAGCTTGCTTCAGCGGTGACACAGAGCATACAGCTCAGTTTCTGGGTGTGCTGGGGTTGGAGGAAGGCAGGTGAGGGGGACAAGGCAGGAAGGGACATGTAGAACAGGCAATGTTTTGGGATAGGCAATGAACAAAAATGTTGGCTGCAGTCGCAGGTTCATATTTGTTCATCTGTTGCTTTGGTTTGGTTTAGGGAGTGATCAGCTGTAGTATTATGAGCTGGTTGTCCTAATTTTTAAAAAAAATCCATACTGAGCTGCTAGGAAGCTTTATTTTGAGCATATTTGAAGAAACACACTTCTTATTCAAACAAACTGCATTATTAGAGAAAACAAGATAAGTAGTTTTGTATTCTGCATTTTGGAAACAAATTACGTATATGTTGCAGTTTCTTTTCCAATTCAAAAAAATTACATACGGATTTATTTTACAGAAAATTTTCTTTACTTGTAAGTGTTGGTGGTCAATCCAGTTGTTTTTAAACCTTATAATATGGACACCCTTCAAAATCCCTGCATTAAAATGCATCTGTGTTTGTCATTGCAGACATAGAACTATGTTTATTCATCGTTTTTCTGACGGAATGGTTTATTTTGAACTGATGCACCATGCCACAATTTTTTTGCACTTGCAGAGAATAGTTACTTACAATGACTAAACATGCAACTGTTCTCAGTATATACTTTCGAAAGAAGGAGCTAATAAATGATTTCTTGTGCAAAGTCATACTTCCATTAGATGGACATGTTTCAGCACAAATTCCTCAGCTAAAAGGAAAATAGGAGAGCACAGTATATAAATAATGTGCTATTTCACTCTACATAAGTGTAAAATATTTATTATAGAATACATTTAAGATGTGTATTTTTATCACAGAGGATGGGAGATATCAGTTGCAGAATTTTACTTATTTTTCCATGTATCATGACAAATTCTTCTCGTTTTGCCTTGCTAACACTTCTTCTGTTTCATTATTATAGCATAACACTGTCAAGTCTCTGGTAAACCTTCAAGTTTGATAGATTTGTTTGAAAATAGCAGCCACCTTAACACATGCAAAATAGGCTGAAAAAGCAGCGTGTAACAAGGGGTAGTTTTGTGATGCTAAAATTACAGTGCATATGGATTTGCAAAGCATACATTGCATATTAAATTTTGTAACTGTTTATGGTCATAATGCTTGATTTTCAAGTTTTTAAGATAAGATGGGATGGTTTTGTCATGTCTTTCTGCAAACCACAGTTGAAAGTTGATTCTTTCTTAGGCAGTCTGGGTCTTGTTTAAAAAAAATAAAATAGTGAACTGGGAAAATTACTGGGGAGTTGTATGTAGTGAGTTCTTTAGGCCTTTTATTGTAACTTTTAAAAAATCATTATTTTCCACATCTGTGTATCTCTATATCTGATTATACATTTGCAGCTGCTAGCTTATTGGGCTTCAGCAGGTCATCAGCAAACCAGGCAAGCAGTATTTCCACTGTTCTTCTGTCTCCCTGCTCTCATCATTAAAAGCAAAATCAGTTCATTTTTGATTTTCATATGCTTATAATGTTTTCTTATAGCTGTTGTTTTTGCAAGGGAAACCTTTAGCTCTGAAGGGTATTTTTTAGCTAAATAATCTCTGCATCATAGAAAATTAGAAGCTTTTTAGCAAACAAGTCATGTAATAGACCTACTAGGAAAAAATTAATATTAATATCTTATCTGGTAGAACTCAAATCTCCATAGTTGAGTCTTTTGCAGGTCAACAGGCTGCGATTCTTAAACATGGTGAGCGTCTCTGACACTGTTTTGCATGTTAGATTGGCTACATTTCTTCTTCTCATGCTCTCAGTTTCTCCCAGTTACCAGTTTCCTTCTCTGCAGACTTACAAGAGAGTTCAGTGCTGAGAGTTCAGCATCCCCTCTGAAGAAGGCAAAAGTGCAAATGGACTCATGGTCAAAGTTCCCATTATAAATTTTCCGCTTTGAAATAAATTTCATTGCTTTTGAGAATGTCTTCCACCTATAGTCTATATTTTTCTTAGAGATAATGAAATTGTTCCTCTTGATAATCAAATTAATAAAGGTAAAAATCTCAAGTGGTGCTTCTGTTGACATTGCAAACTGTTTATTTTCCAGGAGGGGTGGAGAAGTAGTCAGATGGCTAAACCTTAAGAAAACCTCCAGCTCTCTTGAGCAGAAATTTTCAGTCAAGTCAAAGAAACCACAGTGATCTTTGTAGTGTTACCTTTTTACCCTTTTGGGTTTTTTCCCCCCTGTGGTTATTGCAAATCTTGTTTAGTACTTTATGATAAAGTTCTGGTTGGGTGAGACATATGATGGGTGATAATTATGGCTTTAATTTTTAAAAAGTTAGTTCCATGGAAAAAATGTGAATGTTAGCTTCTTATTTGCCTAAAAGCAAATAAAAAAGTGACCTTACTAGACTCCTCTAAATGGCTAGTTTTAATTATGTTTTCAAAATCAGAAATTAGTTATTTAAGTTATTGACTGTTTGGTTAATCATTATGACAGGTTAATTTGCAAAGAGAGAAAGCCCATTTGCAGGAAAAAAGATTTGCAGTGAAGACTACACTACATGCTTATCTAAGCAATTACGGCTTATTGTATCATGTTGCTCAGATTCTGGGTGATGATATTTTATTAATAAATAATTATGCATTTGCTAACTGAAGGTTTTACTTGGAGACTGTGTAAAGCTGCATTTGGAAATTACAATTCATTTGAATGTTTTAGTATGCCAAAATACAATTTTGATGTGTCCAATACATATCAAAATACAATTCTGGTTTATTGAAGGGGGTATTAATTGTAATTATTGGTTTTATTGTGCCATCACCATAGACCAAATTTTAAAGGTATCTTGTTTATCTAGGATGCAGATAGATATGTAATGACATACTGAAAGTTATCTAGGTGGAGTAAGGATTTAGGTCCTGTTGAAGTGAATGCTGATTAAACATCTTGTCTTGCATGCATTTGAAAATTCCATTATGCATCTTTCTGTGCCCCAAAAGACTGTGAGTATGGTGTGGGGTTTGTTTGTTTGATTGTTTTAAAAAAAGGCTTCATGGGTTTGAAGATTTCAGAATCCATTGATTTTGTCATACTAGTTTTCTTCTTTCAGAAATAAGCTGGATACCTACCATAATTTTGCTTTTTAATCTTTATATTCATTAGTTAGACATTTCTCTGCACCTGCTTCTTCAGTGTAACCCAAGGAATCAAGAGAAAGTTGTTCTTACAACAGAAGCCTCAAGCAGTAATATTATATAGGCATGAAAATGTTATCACTCTCTTTTCTCTCAATGCAGTTAAAGGAGAACCTAATATTGGAACAGGAGTAGTGGGAGCTCCCTGGGCCCTCTAGACAGGTCTTCTCATAACCATCAGAGCACGCAGGCTCCTCCTGTAGGACTCAGTCTTAACACTCTTTTGCACCCTGCTCCTGCAATTAGAAGGCTGTTCCAAAAATCTCTCTGCTCCAATTGCCAGAAATGTTTTCACCTTTTTTTGGTAAACTTACTCAGAGCCAATTTATACATATGTATACTTGTGCCAACATTATTCTCTAACTAAAATAGTTTTTCTCTATTCTGTTCTCTCTTCTGTTTCTATAGCAAGTAACTTCATCTCTCTCAGCTTTTGATTTGCTAGGTTAAACAAACCAAGTCTGTTAGTCTCCTCTTGTAAATTAAGATTTTTACTGATTGTCTCAATAGTCATTTTCTGTGCCTGTTCTAGTTTGAATGACCTTTGCTGAATAGAGGAGACTACCCAAGGTGCCAGAGGGGTGCCTACTTTAGCTATGTATGGCACAGCTGCTCTCAACAGTCTCTGTTGTCTTTCTCTCTACTGGAAACCTCTCCTGATGTCTCTTGAGTTTTCCTCTTTCACACTGGCACCTTTTCATACTGTCATCCTGTGGTTGCCTGATATATCCAAGTCGTTCTCCCAAGCTGCTTGGCTGACAGGTTCCCACCATGCCACAGAACTTTTGTGTTACTGTTATGTTATTTTCCACTTTGTTTTACTGACTTTTGGCATATTTCTGTTATCCTAGTTCTCATGATCAGCCTGTTGCTTTCTGTATCGTATCCACTTAACTTGTTCTTATCTAATTGTATCATCACTCTTATAATTCTTGTAATGTGTCATTAAGTAAAACACCACATGTGAGTAGTCGCAAGACAGTATCCAAAATACAGAATACATAGTCCCCATTCCTTAACACAGGCAAGATAAGTATAAATGAAGGTTATTCAGCCAAATGTTTTGGATGGTACATTAAGATACTTCTATCTGTTCAGAACCAGTTTTTCTGGGCCGTATTTATGTAGGTATCTAGGAGATAATTGAGTAATAAATAACAAATTACTTCTGTTTTGACAACAGTGCCAAGGGCCTTCAGTCAGGGCTTGGGCCCCGTTTGGCTGAACATTATAAAAACAATCCTTGGACAGATGCTTTGGTGAAATAAGCAAAGAATAGCGGTTTCCTATGTGGGGCAATGTAAAATGAAGTGCAAGGGTGATGATCGAGGGAGGAAACACATGTAAAATCATTGACCATCTAGAGGGAGACTTTGTGACTCCAAACTGGATGAGGAAAGAATCAGCAAAATCTTGAAAATAACCTGCGGCAGAGAAGAAAGTTGGAAGCACTTTTTTTTCCCCCTCTTTTTTAATTCCTAGAGCGTTTTGTTCTGTTGTGATGTGAAGCTTGTGTAGAACCTTGTTTGTAGTGACTACAGTACCTCCCTATTGTATGCAGCACAGAGTAATACTCTTTTTTAGCAAGTCAGCTCCTGTAGGCTCTTGATACTGAAAAGTCCCTGTTACTCCCAGCTGTGAGCCCCGACGACAGCCTGGGCACTGTAAAAAGGGCTGTTGACCTTTCTTTAAGCAGAGAGCATCTGAACTCCACCAATCTATGAGTACTGTTGATTATTCAAAGTGACTGGTATAAATATCAACGAATTGGAGACATGAAGCGCTGCTTTCGCTTCTTGTGATGATGGCACAAAAACGTCTCTTTGTTTCTTCAGAGATTCCCTTCACTTTCTGCCTGTGCCATTTCTGATTAGAGTTTTCTCTTGGATTGTTTTAAGTTACAAAATCAACCTCTGCAATGTAGAACTGGCTAAAAGAAAAATAACATTTGCTTGCAGAGTTTACAACATAAAGACATCCTGAACTGACAGAGGCTGGAAGCCTTAACACATATAGGGAGATCAGTGCTTTGACAAAACAAAACAAAAACAAAACAACCCCCAAAGAACCCCAAAATTCTCAGCAAACGAAACATGGGGAAAAGTAATAAGCAAAATTTGTACTGAGCTGCAAAATGAAGAAGCCCACACACATTAGAGGCTTTTATAACTGTGTTAGAAGCAAATGTCATAAATTTATCGGTCTTTCATGTGAAAGAGCTAGTGAAAGAGATGCAGTAGCAGGAAAGATCCTGCTTTCTCCTAGGAGGATGCCAACAGTTGTCTTAAAGACCCCTGTCAAGTATTGCAGCATTTTAAAATGTACAAAGAACATATAGATTGCCTTAGCTTTCTGTAATTCCTTAGGAACTTACTGTTCTCATAATCTTTTGTAGAATGGGGTTTTTTCCTACTAATACTTTTTATTATTTACTCAAATTATTATATAGCAGTTTTTCTAATTGATTCAGGTTCCAAAATCCCTATCATACTTACTTTTTTTTAAAGTTTATGTTCCTGTTTATAAAAAGGATATAGGGAGAAGGCGTTCTATTTAGGTTTTAAACTAACATGCTAAGTCTGAAGGTGTGAGCCATATGTCACTTAGGTACCCCTCTGTGTTTCTGCAGAGTTGATGTGTTGTTCAAGCCCATCTCTAGCCATAAAGCAAGAAACCTAACATTATTCTGCAGATAAATGTTGTATGTACATCTGCTGCTAAATAGGTAAAGGCCCTAACTGGGAGCTTTGAGATGTTGTTTCCAGTTAGGAAGCAAAGGAAAATACGTGGTGAAGGACTAGGATAATTTGTTTTGTTTTCTGGGAAATCCTAGAGGAGTTTTGGTTTGGGGTATTTTTTAGGTTTTGTTTTGGTTTAGTGGTTTGGGTTTGTTTTTTTTTTTTTTCTGAAGGGTTTAGTACAGAGAGCAAGCATATGCTGACAGCTGGTAAACTGGAGGTCAGTTTTCTTGGATGGGTGATGGTGTGAGGTCACTGAAGGATGTTGCTGTGTCGACAGGCAGGCCTGCTCCTTCTCCCTGTGGTCTGTAGTGTAATGCTTAATAGAGCAAAGTCAGAAAAGGACTGCAAACAATTCAAAATGTTCTGTGCCTCAGAATTTTAATGAAGTCATCCGGGAAGGAGATCCACAAACTGGACACTCACAATATATGACATCTGACCGTCATTCTGAGAGAGTTAATGAATCAGAGGGTAATATGTCTTCTCTCTATAGATTGCTTGTTTGAGCTCAGCCCACAGCTATAGTGACCAAATGTCACTGTCCTTTTGATGCTCTGCATGAAATGAGTCTTATTTTCTCCTCATTGGTTCTTTGGAAGCAAAGCTCATTGCCCCAGTGCCGCTACGCAAGGCAGGAGTCTTCATACCATCCCAGCCTGAGACACCAGTGAAAGACTGACTTTTGGGAGACTCTCCCTCTAAAAAGCTGTGCCCTTGGTATGGGATGGGTACAGGATGTGACCTGATTGCCCATGCAAGAGCGGTTCCTTCATTGGTGCTAAATAGCTTACATTCTTAAAGTTTAACAGCAGGCAAACAGCTAGTATTTGCTCTAGTTCTATCACCTGGAAAATCTCAGCTACACTTTTCTTCCATACAGAATAGGGCAGATGTGACATAATGTGTTTCTGTTCCCATCAACAGGCTTATATCTGCAAAATTTGGTTGTTTTCCTTTGGTTTTGAAAAGAACCGCTTGTATCCTTAGCAAGCGGGGAAAACAGACTGGCATATTTGGGAAAAAAAGTGTTACTAATATTCAGAGAACTCACATGTTTAATTAGTATAAAATATACAAATCTGCACAGAAAAAAGGAATATTTTTGAAAATTAATCAGAGAATCTTGTCTGAAAAATTAAGAACTTTTTAATTTTATTAAGGTTAGGTGCATGCAGCCAAACCACCTTTGTATATTTTACTTCCTTGCTTCATTTTTTTGTAGTATCACATCTGATACCTACCAGTCACTGACAATCACTTTCCTGCAGGGGAAAAAACACCAACCCTGAGAGTTACTTAATTTTTGGATTGGAAGTACTGTTCACTTGCTCTGGAAATGCTGACTCACTTGACAGCTCAAAAAAAATCCCAAACCAGAAAAGCGCTCTAGCACCTTTATGTGAGAACATCTGCTAGGCTGATAGAATTAGCCTTCATTGCATTTATTTATTTACTTGCCAATACTATACAGCACTCTTTATATTGTTCTTCAGAGCATGGTCTGCTCTATTGCTCTGTAGGATGGGGTTAGCAGTCTGCCCGTGCTGAAAGTCAGCCTGGTGGGCAGAATTTCAGAATTTCAGAAATGTATGGTGGATAAATCAGGGGTTGCATAGAATTTCGGTACTCTAATCATTGGCACTTAGGTTGATAAGGATTTGAGGGACAGATGTACAGAGAGGAATAAAAGAAATCACGGTCCAAGGAATGGGGGCTGGGAGGGGAGAAGTCACAAGGAATCTGTAAGCATGTAATCAGGATGCCTCTCTGGAAAACGAAGATTCATGGTCCGTATGCATTTTGCAGTACAGAATCACAAGGTAAAAATGCATAACATCATTAGGATTATTATAATCCCAGAATAAAGCTCTCTTAGTGAGTCATTCCATGACTTTTCTGGCACAGGAACATAGCTGAATGTGATGGATGGAGATTTCCACTGCCTCATTCAGCCCATATCCTAGTGGGTTTAGACACCCTCTTGGATCATGTGGTATTGAATTGGATCCCATCCCGCAGAGGAAGATGAAGAATCTGTGTCTAGGAAGCTCCTGAGGAAGTTATCTGCCTGCTGGACCTCTGGACCTTTATGCGCTACTGGTGCAATATTAGTCCCAGCACACTTCCCGTTCCACAGGTTGAATCAAATACCATGGCTGTTGCCCACTGGGCTGAACTCGGTTCTGTTACTGCCATCTCTGAGAGCCGATGGTGCTGTGTGTATGATCTCAGATGTTATAAGACATGAGCTGGGTGCTGAGATGCACAGGCAGGATATGAACACTTCAGGGCACACACCTTAGTAGGACTTTGGACATGGGAGCTTGCCACAAAAGCTCAGGTACTTACGGTTATTTGGTGGTTAGGTGGCGTTTTAGTTGTTCAACTCAGGTTCTGCATTTCAGTGTCTTTGTTTCCTGTCCAAAGCCACTTGACTCTTTGTTCGTGTGGAGTAGCCTGCTCCAGTCCTGCTTCAGGTCATTTCTTTACTTAAAAAAAAATAAAAATAAATAAATTATACTCTATAAGACTTTGAACCCAAACCCAAGAGTTACCTGTGCTTATTTCACTGCTGCGACATACCACTGAGCTTTAGGAAAGTCCTACTGGCCCATCTCAATGTTTTTCCTTTGTTTTCTTGCAGGCTCTGATACTTCACCAGCTCGGACGCTATAGCTTGGCAGAGAAGATTCTCAGAGATGCCGTCCAGGTGAACTCCACGGCCCATGAGGTCTGGAACGGCCTGGGAGAGGTGCTGCAGGCTCAAGGCAATGATGATGCCGCGACTGAATGCTTCCTGACAGCACTGGAGCTTGAAGCTAGCAGTCCCGTTGTCCCTTTTACCATCATTCCCAGAGTCCTTTGAGAGGCATCTTGATCAACTGATTTTGGTCTGACTTCTGGGTGAGGAAACCCAGTGTATCCGGCTGCCTGGTAACTGGTTAGTTTGAAAAACTTTAGAGCTGCAGGTAACAAACTCCAGTCTTCTGCGGGGAAGTGGCCAAAACAGTGACGTGATGCAATATATTAATGTTAGACTGAGAGGACAAAATGGCTAGCCAGAACCAAATCACTCATATCGCCTACATTTTTGCTCTGGTAGTTTTAAAACATTGTTATTTTGTTCATGGATGAGGTGCCATATTTTGTTAGTGATACTTGAGTGTTACATAAAATTATAATGGAATCAGCTACCCAATGTAGAATAAGTTAAAATTCAGTGGCAGAGCAGACTATTTTTAACAAGGCTGTTAATAAAACTGTTCTTTTCCTGCCTCTCAACCTCTTTTGGCCCAAAGTCAAAATGTGAATTTTCTGTTTCCATCTCTATTTTAGTCCAAGCCAGAAAATCAGTTGAGTTCTTGGTTTTAGTTGTTAATAACTGTGATGTGTGGCTAACTGTTATCTCTATTTAGAGCAAAGGCTGAGTACAAGAATATTTATATTTTACCAATGTATGCCTGTTACAAAAAATATATTAGTTATTTAAGTTTAACTTTTTTATGTGAATTCAGAGTTTATTTATCAATGGAAATATGTAAAAAGAATCCTCAAATGGAATATTTACCGACATTCCTTATACATGACCCACACTTGGCTAAATGGGAAGATTATGTTAATAATAAAATGATTTTTAAATGGAATCTTTCCTGTGTCCTGGTTAAGAACACAGGGAGAAAGAGATGGCTTGTGAACACATTTTTATGGTGTGAGGCCTGTGGCTGGCTGGCCTCGAAGATGAACAATACCAAAATTAAATGCCCTGAGGCCAGTCTAGAGAAAAGAAGCTGCTATACTCTTTGCCAATGATATTGTTACCTTAGATTTCAGGTTTCCTTAAATCTTCCCTACTTCTCCTTTTTTATTCCTTCCACTCCAGCTCTTGATGAAGCCAGATTAGTCTGCTTCTACATAATACATGGACATTTACACATACCTTGGTAGTGCTTGGGAAGAGCATGTTAAATACTTACACACTATTATTCAGTTTTCTTTACCTGTCTTCATAGTTCTCTCTCAACATCTCTTGAGCTTTGTGTCCCTTGAAGGTTGACTGAAAGTTGGCTGGTAACATATTACTGCCGTATCATACTGCCAAATGTTTAGTAGACAAATACTTGCTGGAGTTTTTCTGTGATGCGTGGAGAAGAGTCATTAGTTGCAATGAATATTCAGGGTGCATGAGCTGGGGTAGTCTAGTATCTGCTCATTTACCTTGGGTATGTATGGAGCCTGGGAAGAATTCCATGTTCCCCATTAGACTGGGTGCTCCTTAGTATTTGCCTGATTTGTCACAAGAAGTGGTTTTAAAGTGCTTAGCACAAGATAGCAGATGATTCAGAAAAATAATGGCAAATGTTTTTCTTTGTCGCTCACCAGAGAGCTTACTCACCTCAAATACATGGAGGATCCTCACTGCGACACAGGCTCTGCACGCTCCAGTGAGAATCGCCAAATGGCAGAAGGCTTAAACTTGGGGGAGCTCTTCATTTTTGCCCCTGTTTTTTTCCTCCTGGCATTTCATGTGCCTTTTAGGCTGAGGCTACTTTCAAATTGTATCTGCTTAGATCATATGTGTTCTGTAAAATGGTCCAAAAGGCTGTAATAGGTGGTGTTTCCAAACCTGTTTAAAAGCCAGTAGAAACTGTGTCATCTTGCTCACTGCAAAATCATCGAAGTTTTCCTTCCCCTTTTAAAGTGCCTGTTTTGCATGTTTTCTTCCTACTGTCCTTGGCTTTTTTTTTCTCTTTTCTATTTGCCAACTGTTCTCTCTTTTCTAGTCCCAGCTCATAATTCGTGCTCTGGCCCTGCTGTCTTTTATCGCCCACTATATGGTACCTGACGTACCAAAAGATACTGCAAAATCTTTATTTGTTTAATTCAATTCTTTCTGAGCCTTTCTGCTATCACAGTTCAGTTACTTAAATTTGTAACACCTTTCACAGACATGCTCCTTCACAATATTTATTCATCTTTTATTATAATATCAAAGCTTGTCTAACAAGGCAGTTTGCACCTAGATCTGAGGCTGGTGGTCTTTCCTCAAGAGAGCTTCAGATGAAAGTGGAGAATAGCAGAATTCTGTAATAGCAGAATTTATCTTTGATTCTTCTCATTTAATTTAAAGTCCTGGCCTCTTTTGATAAACTCCCAAAACGGAAAGGTTAGCAGTCTAATTGTGTCGTATCTTTTATTAGTGGAGAAGTTGTCACCGCTGTTGTGCACATCAGGTGAACCTGAATATCTGTTTCATTTTTCTTACACTGGAATCAGTTTCACTGTAAATCCACAAGCTTCTACCTCTTGGGAATAGCCTCAGCTACCTATTTTTAAAAATGGATTATCACTGTAAGACTGTACGTTCAGGAATTTTCAAGCAGAAGTGGAAATCCTTGCAGCATATGAATTAAACAGCAACACTTGTTTAAACACAGTTTTCAACTTTAAAAAAAAGTTACTAGGTTTTACAGCTGTAAATTTTTAATTTTTTTTTAAATCAAGTAAGAAAGCCAAGAATATTTTTATATCTATTATAGTTGATATGCAGAAAGATCTGCCTTTTGCAATCTGCTCTCAGACCACTCTGGTATCTGTCACAGGAGTGAAGCAAGCAATGCCAGTGTGATCAGCCAGACCTGGGGCAGTATTCCCCTTGGTGGCAATGGGTCAGTGTCATCTGCATGAGGGTTGCTCCTGGACTTTGTGGCTGACCAAACCTCTATGTGGATACACAGGTTTATGTGTGCTCTTGCTCCCCCAGCCTGTGTCAGAAATAATAGCTGTTCAGATGAATGGTGAGATAAATTAGGGGCTGATCCAGCTGAAAACTAAACCAACCCCTTCTTCCCTTGTCCTGGGGTTTTACTAAGCTTTGGGTAGAAGCCTAGTAAAGGCTTCAGGTAGTTCTTTCATCTGATTTACTGCACAAGTAGTAACACTAACATGCAGAAGAGAAGACAGGACTTCCCCTCCGCGCAGCAGCCTGTACTTGCACCAGTATAAAATGGTTATTAATTTGCATTGTCAAGCACTCTAACTGTATCATTATAATGAGAAGTTGCACAAGCTTGAGATCTCCAGCCTTTCAACAGGGATCAAATACACTTCTCTCATCCATGAGACTGGAACAACAGGTTTCAGAGGAGACTTCCCTTACTCTGCAGTGTACTTGTGCTACTCAAAATGATCAACATTTGCTGTGTTAAGCATGTGCTAGAGTGTAACAACAATCTGTGTCGCACATGATAAAAAGACTGCCTCCACAGTGCTTACACTAAGAAAACTTATCATTCAAGTAATTGGTTAAAGTTCATCTCTAGTTTTGGTGCAGATAACCATTTTTACTCTACGAATTATTTAATTTCTTTTTTTGCTTTCATGATTGATGGAGAATCACATGAGCAAGAGAACCAGTCCAAGCAGAACTAATCCAACTGTATCTTTGAAAACTTTTGTCATTAATTATATATATTTTAAATATCAAAGCATGTTTTTAAAAATGCTATAATTTTCCTTGAAAATCTGTTTTTTCCTGAGTAGACTGTTCTACTCTGGAATGATAGTACAAGCCTGGGTATATTGGAGTTTCAGATTTTCCTTGCTAATTCTTTGTTTGTTCAGTTGTCAGTTAAAATGATATTTTTTTTAACCATCAAGCTAGCAATCATCTTCACTCTTCTGTAGCATCAAGTTGAAAACCTTGTATGCTAAAATATGCTTTCAGCAATACACTTCTCCAGCATTTAATCTATTTAACCTCACCGTCTCCAAATTACCTTCTCTGATCCCACCAGCGGGCTACAGTGGAATGCGTTGCACTTCTGCATGCATCTATATTATCACAAAAAACTAGCTGGTAAGAATCCTACTCGTGGACGACAGGGAAGATAGTGAATATTCAGCTTTTGGCCTGTGTGGTTGTCATCGCTGATTACGTGAAACTTAATGGGAGTCTCCCAGACTTGCAAAGCCAGCAAGTGGGCTTGAAGAGATGGGGCAGTGAGGTTAAACCTAAAGAGAACCAGAAAGAAATGCAACCCCAAACTTTTTTGGGAAGAAGGGTGCATATGGGGTGGGTGTTGGTCAGACTTCGTTCTTCCCCATTTCAGGGATGCATGGTCCTGATGTGCTGGTTTGCCACCACCTTGGTCACCTGGTCTTTCTAGTTCTCAGTTTAAAGCACTTTTGTGGCCCAAGTGCCTAGTCTCCCTAATTATTATTTCAAAGAGAGAAAACCATCCCTTTTTATTTTTAAATCCTTTGAAAAGATGTAACCACTTCTGTCCTGCTCCTGTTATGTACCCACTCATGGGACAGAAAAGTGCTAGACACCACTGTACTGTCATTTTGCCCGGACATTTTCAGAGTACAACGGCTGACAGATGTGATCTTTTGGATGCGGTCTGTAGGGCACGGCAGGAGCACACAGTAAAGCTCCGGAAGGTAGGAGGGAGAGTGCTTTTGCCTTTCTAAATATGCCTTCACTTAGAAAACTTATTTGGAGGAACTGAGTGTAAAAACCTATTCTGGACATTAAAGGGTCAATGAAATGTAATTGTTGTGCTGAATTCTTTTCCTTTGTGTTCTTACATGAGCTGGGCATCTGTAGGAGTGATTACCCTTGTCTGTTTCATTCGGGTATAAATCTCTACAGCCTGCTCCCCCATCCACATTGGAGTAGCGTGACTACTTCTTGGCTCCCTCTCTGCCTCTAAAATTGCCTCCCCAAGAAGGTGACACTCTTCAGTATGAAATTACTGAAGGCGCCCTGTCTATCTGGCTTGAAAAAAATAATCGGTAGACATAAGACATAATAAGGTAATAATAATATTTGTCGGTTATTACCACAGTGATGTGGCTTTAAAAAGGTGTGGAGTCAGTGCTTTTCTGTTTGTTTCTATAGCTGAGCCCCCTCCTCTGGTGACGCTGGGGCTCCCTCTGGTTGGTACAGCCGAGGAACAAACATCTGATCAGCATGTGTGCCCTTGGGCTTGCCACCAAAGAAAAAAATGGACTTGCTTACAATTTTTTTAACTGTAATTTTTTCTACACACATGCATGCATGTGGTCACAGGTTACAGCGAGCCAGGTTACAGGTGCATTTTACACTTACGGCAGAAAGTTTTGAGAGGACTCGAAGTTCCTCTGCGAGTCCTCTTGAGCTTCTGTGAAGCTGTCTCCTCTATAAACAGGCTTTGCTTTTCCAGTAGAAAGTTGGTGGTGTCAGAAAAGGAAATTCTGACCCCAGTTTTCACTTCCAACGTGTATCAGATTTATATCCAATTATGAGGCTGAGACGGTATTATTAGTGCAGGTTTTCCCAGGATTGTTGTTTTCCAAACAGCACCAACTACTAAGGTAGGACTGGAGGGGGCAACAGAGGCCATAAAACATAACAAGTTGCTTCCCTTTCGACTGCCTTGCAAAAATAGCTCTTTATCTGGAGTAAAACAGCAATCTTCTGACTGAACAATTATTTTTTTAAGGGTCCCTTCCAGAAGGTTTGGGTTTTTTCTTTCTTTTTAATCTTGCAAGCAAGGATTTAGGGTAACAAACTCCTGGGTGCTGGAACAGGAACCCTGCAACCTGCAGGGCAGGTCCTATGACTGAAGCACCCAGTGACTGCCTTCATTGACACAGGACCTACATGCCCTTAGGTTAAAATCACTTCTTCACAGACGTGTGCTTCAGGAATAAGTCACGCTTGCTTGATGATCCCATTGTCCTGCTGCTGTGGTACTTTCCCACAGTGGTGCCAAGCCTGCGGGAAGCCAGGCTTCTAGAGCAGGTGCTCCTGCCCACCGCCCCTGCCTCCCCGGACGGGAGTTGCATGGGGTGGCAGCACTGCATGAAGCGGTAAACCACAACACATCTGTTAGTGAACAATTGCTTCATGATGTGTGCTGAGTCAGCCAGCATTGGCGTCTGAGAGATTGAAAATTGAAAAGGGAGTAGGCACAAGCTCTTCTGGCTTATGAAAAGCCCCGGAGAGGGCCCACCAGCAGATGCAAACAAACCTTTGTACAGTTTCCATCTTCTGTTGTCAGAGAACTCTGGCATGTTCTTCATCATCTGTTTTGGGTTAGAGGCTTCACCTGAAGGATCATCTACTGCAAAGCTGAGCTTCAGCAACAGAAAGGGTTAACCAAAACATGTCTCAGATGCCAGGTTATGGTGCAACTTCATCTTATGCCTGACCCAAACCAACAGCAGCTGCTGTTGAAAAGGAGACCTTGTCCCTGCATTTGCTTTGCTCCTGTTGTGTTAACATGTGGTGAATGTGAGGCTACAGGGTGAGTCAGACCAGCTCACCGTGTTCATGGCCTTTACTTTTGGGGTTGTTTTTTCACTGCAGAGGAGGCAGTGGAAGTGGGGAGGCGATGTAAGACCCTTTCAGAAATAGCCAGCAATTAGGTAGGTTGGATTATGCCTATTGAAAACCTGCACTGTTGTTTCCCTCACTGTTTTCATCAAAACAAAGGCTGACGTAGGGTGGCAGAGCACAAGTTAGTTGGTCTGGCAGTTCCCAGCTGGGTCTCACCCACATGTACTTGCAAGGTAGTTGTCCTGTCCTGGCTGCAGAGCATCACACTTGCCCTGAGAAACACAACAGGAAAGAGCATGGTGGGTTTCCGTTCCTAGCTGAGATGCCTTTGCTCTGAATAGTAGCCTGAAGTATTATGCTACCGATGTCTTTTGTTACATTATAGTTTGAAAAATAGCGACTGGGTGATGCTCAGGAAAGTTAAAAAGCACTCATTACAACTGTGATGCTGATAATCTGTAAGATAAAAATATACTACATACTTATGTGGATATTCTTGTTCAGAAAAAATGCGGACTTTTCTCACTGTAGCTTACAAATGAACCACAAGAATTCATAAGTTGGTGTCTAACAGTAGCCTAGACCCATAGCTCCCAGCCTTGTTAGAAATGCCGGAGGAAAGGAGGCACAGATCATATAGGTCACAACTGAGAAGACTGAAAACAACTCTCATGGCCAACATACCTCAGTGCGTATCAGCCTCACCCTGTGATTCTTATCTCAGGCTTTGATTCCCTG
Source organism: Gavia stellata (assembly GCF_030936135.1). Classification (NCBI taxonomy): domain Eukaryota; kingdom Metazoa; phylum Chordata; class Aves; order Gaviiformes; family Gaviidae; genus Gavia; species Gavia stellata. Next base: position 19,798,585 of record NC_082600.1, read on the forward strand.
TCTGTAGAGAATTTGAATAGGAAGTGATGCTATTACACAACTATTTCCTTTTCTGGCCCCAAAATGGACTTAATTTGTGATTCTTGGCCATTATCATCACCAAACATTCAGTGCTGCATATCATGGGTTGCAGTTTTTTAATCATTCTCTAGCTGTAGGCCCAAATTAGGCCAATAGTAACACAGGGCTCTGGCACATGGTGGACTGACCAATCCGTCAGTCTAGCCATGCTCGTGAGATACCTCTGTCAGTATCCAGCCTTCGCAGACATTTCTAACAGGATTTTCACTGGGTGTGACATACTGCGGTATTTAGGATGCAGTCTTAGCTACCTTTAGAGAGCAAGGCCACCCGTGGATCTTACTCTTATTTGAAAGAGAAGGGACCTGTGCCAAGCCTTGCCTACACCAGCGGTGTTCTCCAGGTAATAATCCTGGTGCACAGCAAGCCCACACTGTTGTAACACCCAGAGATCTAACAGCAATGAATGAGATGACTTTGTGGTGTGGCTATACAAACACATGGCAAGCAAGGGCTTTGCCCAAACAGCCTCACTCCATCTGGGCAATGAGGCACCGAATGTACTTGCCCACCCAGCAGCTAAATGCCTAAAAGGCTGTAGCCAAAGGTGAGAAAATAATACATTTTCAGAAGTATTCAGGGTCAACTCAAGTCCGTTCCTACTAATTTAGCGGGGACAGTCATAAGACAGCTAACGAGTGCTCCTGAGGGCTGGCACATGCTCCAGGAAAGCTGAACTTTACACCATCTTGGAAGAAGTGCACGTTAGCTTTTTTGTGAGCAGTTCAAAAGCAGACGTAGATTCTGCCTCCTTTTTATTCTACCCCCCACTACGTGTATATCAATGCTCGTCTCATGTTCTGATGCTTCAACCTCCTTTCTGTGCAAAGGGCAATGTGGATCAGCGACAAGCACTGCCTCCATCCTGCTCTCTGTCCTCGATTTCCTATTTCACTGGGAGATGCTGAACAATACGCTCCAACGGCTTTTGTGTCCTGATTCCTAGAAGAAAGGCTCCTCCAGAGAGCAGCTCACTCAGCCTGAGACACTCAGGCACAGTGGCAGCTGCAGCCTACATGAAGTGGAGGTGGTATAAATAGCTTGCGAGAAGGAAAAATTACATGGTATGGCACTATGGCCAGAGCTGCAGCATTCAGGTTCAACTTGGTTCTGCAATAAGCTTTGTTTTAGCTTATCAGAGTTATATTGGGTGGTCCTAAAATTGCCAGTTTTCCTCATTTGGTAAAATTCAGATTTTCTGAATCTTTTGCAGAAATTTCACTGTGGTATCAGTGACGTGAGTTTTAGAGCTTTATCTTAGGCACTAACTTTTACAAAAAAGAAAAAAGCATGTCAGGGACTCTGTGCTTGCCAAGCTTCACTCTCTAGGCTGCTGGCAAGGGCCTCGCTCTGTACACTGTCTAGCCTTTGTGAACCCTGTCTTCCTCCTTGCAGGACAGCTAGCTTCAGAAGCAGGGGTGCTTTCTCCTGAATTTCCCTCCTTACCCTGCTGGTTGATTGCCTTCCCCTGTGCTGTGGGAGCTGTGGGTCCAAACGCTCCCAGCCCAGATTAGACAAGACCTATCTATCCGATTGGCGGGGTGGAGGCTGTAACTTCTGGGCTGTTGTAGCCTGGCTAGAGGCCCCAGCGGGGCTGGCAAAGGGCACTGCAGCCGTGCCCGTGTGCTGTTACTGCTGTTACTGCTGTGCTGGCGCACGGTCTGGGCACATTTGCACGCCAAGCCCGAGGGGACTGCGGCAAAGCAGTTCTGAAGCTTTAGGTGTAGGAAGCAGATGTCTAACGGGCCCAACCTAAGCACCTCCGGCTGTATGCAGTGCTCGATTTAATGACACACAACCTTCCCGGCTGACGGGGAGATGCTCAGGGACTTCCAGTGCCTTGAGCCTGCTGGCCCCTGGAAGTGCAGGTTGCTCTCCTAAATGGTCACTGGCATTGCCGGTGCATTCAGCTGGGTGGCACTGCTGGTGCCTGTGTTAACTCCAGATTACCATCTGGGGGAGATGAGGATTCGTTAAACTAAACCCTGAAGCTTGTGGGGGAGTGGAAACGGCACTGAGGTTCACAGTCTGCCTGGAGCAAATCCACAGGCTGACAGACTTGAGATGTTTCACGAGTTAATACAGGGTACGGCCAAGGGTAACCCTCATCCATCGCCCCAGCGTGGAAATGGCAGCAAACACTTGGCTGAGGCCTTGCTTGTGCCCCCAAAGCGAGGTACCTGCTCAGCCGACCCACCTCAGTCAGCACAGCCACTTCCCTGCTCCAGGACCAGAGGCAGACAAGCTGCTGGAGTGTTGCAACCCGCTGGTAGCCACAGCTGGTGACGACTTGTGACTGTCACTGCTCCGTACACATCACTGTGTCAGATAGACGCACAACATTCATAACAAAAACTCATGCTGAGGCCAGCCCTTGGCAACAAAGCTCTTACAGCCCTCTTACTGGTGCAACAGCTGAAGACTGGACACCTTCTCTACCACCAGAGCTGCAGAGTGGTGCACAGCAAAGCTGTCCCACGTAGTGAACCTGCAGTGAGGCACTGCACCAGGAATACTGATTAATGTGAGCTGACCCTGATGTTGTGAAAGACTTTTCTGGGTGTCACTCTATACAAACGCTTATCCTTAAATGATGTTCTACAAGACACATCTATGTCCTTCTTGGTTGGCACAGCTTGGCTGCTGGCTGACCCCCTGCCTTGGAAAAGCAAGCCTGATAATCTTGAGAAGCACAATAACTGGTCAGCATCCTAAAGAAAACAGTGTGACACAGTGAAGCCCTTCAATCTCCTAGACCTGAGGAATAAAATACCCATGAATGAATGTAACCTCAGGCAGGAATAAACAGCTCAGCTTTTGCCCAGGTCTTAGCTGAAAGCCCCAGCAACACTGGCGCACTGGGTGAAGGCCATGTTATGATGGTTCTAGTAACTGTCTTCTGATAGTTTCTGATGTGCTCAAGTCTGGAGCATCCTGAAGGAGAAACACCACCATGATTACAGTTATTCTTCTCCAGCAAGATCAAGAAAGTCTTCACCCATGAGATGCCACCAGCATCTAGATTTATATATTGACTACATGCTCCAGTTTCCTTAGGGCTGTTTATTCCAATACCACAGGCATCTGGCACTCAGTAAAGATGAAATTACAAGCCAGGAAGCCTGAGTAAATAAAAAAAAATCAACTATATCAATTATTTCTTGCACATGCACAAACTCCTGTTTCACTGCTATTAGCAGAGCCCTTACGTGCTAGGTATTTACTGTTTTCTCAGCTCAAACTAGAAGCTTTATAGGATAAGATGGAAGACACTGACAACCACTTTTGATCACCTTTGACCACCTTTGTATGTCCACGAACAGCTACCTGAGGCAGCTAATGCACAGTAACCAGGCTAATGTCCCCATGTGTTTGCTGCAGCGTGCTGGCCGTGGGAAGAGGCGTACTGGCAATCACTGAGCAAGGAACTTGCAAGAAGTGCATTACACCACCTTCTAGAAGAAAAGCTTAAACTTCATTAGCCCCATAGGGTGCAAGGGTGCCGCACTTGGTGGACTGTAAATTCACCATCTAGATTGGTAGTGAAAGTCTCCCAGACCAGAGATCAGAGTAATCAGCCCTTCTAATAAAGAGTGAGCTTGAAGAGGCCTGCAAGGGAGCTGCCCCACTTGCACAGAGTGTGCCGAGGTGCGTTACCGATAGCCGCCCAGCATTTCAAGCAGTTACTGCCGAGCGGCAGACACTTTCTGCAATGGCTGACATTAAAGGAGGCTCTGAATATGTATGTTACCCTCTCTGCTGACAGCCGAGTCTCTGATGTACTGAAACGCAGAACATCTGCCAAAGGAGCAAGCCTTCCTGAATAAATTAGCATCCACCCGGGATATGAGCTTGGACCCCTCGACCGGCTGAGACCAGCTAAGAGACCAGCCAGGGGACATGGGGTCATCCATGCCTCACTTCCCAAGTCTACAGGAGGCTGGTGAAAGTCAAACCCATATTGCATGCAGGAAGCGTGCAGGGGAGCCCCATGGGCCTTGCCCAGGTTCAGGTCCTTTGTGGCAGCCTGGGACTTGTTCATGGCAATTCCCAGGTGACCACAGGAAGTAAAAGACACCCCCCACCCCCCACCCCACCCCCCCTACCCCCCGAAGCGGAAGGAAGGGAGGAAGGGAGGAAGGGAGAAAGGAAGGGAGGGAGGGAGGGAGGGAGGAAGGAAGGAAGGAAGGAAGGAAGAAAGGAAGGGAGGGAGGGAGAGAGGAAGGAAGGAAGGAAGGAAGGAAGGGAGGGAGGGAGGGAGGGAGGGAGGGAGGGAGGAAGGAAGGAAGGAAGGAAGGAAGGAAGGAAGGAAGGAAGGAAGGAAAGAAAAAAGCTGTGTAGTGGTTTCCATTAACCTAGGCTGGAAAATAGAATTCCTCCTGCACATCATCGAAAGCCCTCAGGTATTAGCAGGCACACTGATGGGAGCACAACCCAGCCTCTCCGCATGCCGTCACTTGCTCATGCCACACTCCTCTGCATCACTGGAGGATGGGAATAGCAGAGAAGCAGACTCCCCCATATCCAAGGTCTGCAACAAGGAGCTGAGCAATTCCTCCTTGGCCCCACAAATGATCAACAGAAGCCCTGATGCACAGACCTAAGGCATTTCAAGAGAGTACAGGCAGGATCGGCAGAGGCATATCTGCCACTTTTTCAGCCTGTCCACCCTTGAAGTCAGAAACCTGATGCTGAAAGAGACCTCGGGATATCGCATCCCTTTTGTCCATTGCGGGGCAGCACTGCCTTTTCCTTGCTGGAGTGATGCCGCGGGGTCCTCTGAGCAACAGGCTCCACAGACCTTCCAAGGAAACAGGCCGTTCCCAGAGGTTTGCATCTTCCTTTGCAAAATTTATTGTCCAGGCCACGGCTTGGGTCGCAACCCTGGCAGGGCGGCTGCCTTCCTTGGCTCGGTGGGAACGCTCACTACCAGGGAGAGAAGGAAACTCTCTGAATTTTAATCACATTTTGGCTGCCAGTGCCAAGGCCAGGAAAATACTTGTTTACACGATTAGAAACAAGATGTGTTACATACACATAGTCTGGTCAGCAATTAGGGCCTGAGCATAGCAGACAACAACCTCCTGGCTGAACACAATGCAAATCCCTTGGCTATGACCTGGTGTGACTTTACCTCCAGGACCCTGATGTTCCCAGAGTTCACACAAGGGAATGGCATCTCGGATGGATTCATGGTTTGACCAGGAAAAAGAAAATGTACTGAGGAGCTAACAAGCCCTTAGCAGTAAATACTAAGAAGAGAGAAATGCTAGAATGCAGTAAATGCTAGAAGAGAGAGGGAACCTATGTGCATCAGGCATAGCTGTGTTTGATGAGGGACAGTTTTAACTCTCCATCAGGAGCAACTCATTGGGAGTCAGCGAGCCACAGTGGAAAACAAAATCATGTTCTTTGTGTCTGCACAATAAGGCACAGAGGAAAGACCCGAGACAGCCACAGGCTGGGGTTAAAGTACTGTTCCCCTTCCGAGGGGGGCTGGACCTCAGACAGAGGTGGGAGCTCAGTGAAAGCCTCAGGACGGCTCTTTGCAGAGCTCAGACTGCAGCTCACTGGTGGGTCAGGCCAGAGAATGGAGTGGCTCTTAACGGGGTTGGGAAGGGAGCCGGTCTTGGGCAATGTTTTCACCTGGCCTGCCTGCAACATGGGCAAACCCTCAACAACAAGACTCCTGCTGCCAAATCCCCACCAGATCTATGGGGATCTTTGCAAATGATAGAGTGCAACCTCCCTCTTATTGGGATGGTTTGGAAATGCAAAGCACCTTTACAACTGCATCCCAATTCACTAATTTCTGAGCAGTACACAACCTATGACCCCAGCTGCAGAACCACACACGTGTTGGGTCTCTGTCCCTCTCTCTCCCTCTCTCTGTGTGTCTCTCTTTAACATCAGAGAGGTAAGTGCTTCAGCTTGTACTTGAAAAATCTTTAATGCAACCGTCTAAAACCAGACTTCTTTAACGACACTGCCTATTTAGGTATCTTTTGCAGCTCATCATCTGTCATAAGAAATGCAGAACATTTGTTTTTTCATACTGCAAGAACTGGCAACACCCTCTGCTTCCTAAATCTTCCAAAATAAGTTGCATGCATCTCCGGAAAACTTGCAGACAAGCTAAAAATAGGAAAAGCCAACCTCTGAATTTAATATTTTGCTTTTCATTTTTTTCTTGGATGTGCTCCCTGTATTCAGCAGTTGCAATTCCCGTTAGGTCAGGCACGAGACAATAGTTTTCCAAGAGCCTGGAAATGAGAGAAACCCATAAAACCATTCCACATCCAGCAGCGTAGAGCTGCTGGCACTCACTGAAAGGTCTGCCCTGGAAGTGGCCTGGGTTGTTTCTCTCCTGTCTGCTGCCTTTATACTGATATTTCTCTTCCAAAAATCTTCCCAAGCTGTCTGCTTTTATCTGCTCCTGCTACTTACTGAGCCTCCCCAGTTTTCTCAGGCTGCGCATCCCTCAGTGTCTTGCTCCCACTCACTGCTGAGATTAATGCTGTGTAATATTCCAGAGCTATCACATTCTGTTACTTGGAGCTCACCTCGTTCTTTCTCAAAATCAAATTTAAACTAAAAAACCACACAATTGAAAGCCTGTATATCTAAGTGGATACATAGATCTAGGAGCAAGTAGTGGTTGGGGAGGGTAATGAAGGGGAGGCCATGTCAGACAAAATGGGTAGTCTTTTTGATGTGAAAAAGGTTCTCGACTTTATTTAGGTGTAGGCATGCAACTTGTATGAGCCAACACTCCCTAGCGTGCAGTGAAAAACCTGCCTAATTTGGAGCACCCGGATGCTTTGGATTGCCTCCCGCAGGTTTCGTCACCAGGTCAGCAACAAGTCACCAGCCCAAAGTCTGAGGGATGTTAGGAGTTGGAGCGAAGGAGCCATCCTGCTTCATGGACATGCTGTTGGCAATGAGTGATCAGCCCAGGGCAAGTCTGGCTGCAGGACGGTGGTGCTGTGATTCACCCCCTCGGGCTGGGATCCAGCTAGGAAACAGCCAGGAAATCAAATTCTCGCACTTCTCAGGACACAGGCAGGAGGTGGGTGGGAAACCAGGCAAATCTCACTAGTGAATAACTGCAGAGTCAACTGCAGAGTCTCTTGGCCCATCTGTCTCTGGCACCAGCAGGGCCATGTCGGAAGACGGGCACCCTGCTCATGTCTGTTCCCAAAGGGGATGAATCTGCCCTTCCTGTGCCCCACAAATGGACTGGAGGATTCGCCTCCCTCTGCCCAACCCAAGGGCTGGCTCCAGAGCACAGCAGCTAACTTCACCACGCATGGATAGAGGAGGCACTTTCTGCCCACACTTGTACTTCTCTTCGAAACAGATGTTGCTCCTTTGCCTTTCAATGGAATAAAAGCCATGAAGCACTACAATGGTAGTTAAAAATGTTCTGGAATACTACATCATGGAAGAATGGGCTAATAAGGTAATGATGACTAACTAACTCCAGTGTTTCAAACCAGGGGAACTGAGTTCCTTGGAAGAGCAAATTAGGTGGCATGTTGTTAGTGACAGCTCCTACAGCAGCCCAGTCAGGTGCATGGCAGAAAGTCTCCTGACCCACAGAGCAAAATGCCGATTTACATGGTACAGAACGATGTTTGTCCTCCTAGGAAGGGCAATCTCCGTGGGCTGGAGCTGATGAAATCTGCTCTGCTTCATACCTTTTGTGGGCAATGCTTGGCTGGACAAAGCCTCTCTTCTGTGCCTTTCTGGAGAAAGAATAAACCACCTTATTCATGCAGGTATTGAATTCAGTTGCCACCCATTTTCAGTTTGTTGCAATAAACTGAGAGCTTCTAAGCTCTGGCTGGTGTAAGAGTCCAACAGCAACGAGGTCAAAAAGGAGAGGAGCATTCTGCACTTTGAAGAGAGCTGGGATATTTGCCAAGATCAAGCACAATTTTTTCTCTAGCCAGTCAAGGAACACAGAAGCTTTTCCAGATGTTGTCCAATTCAGAGCAGTTTGGCCAAAAGTGATATTCTGGAGGAATCCACTCTGGGCTGAATTTGGATTTTACTTTTAGTCAAACGGTCTGTCCTTCATTGCAAGGAGGAAAGTGCCATACAATCTATGTTCAGGCATCCACAAAAATACTGCTGTGAGACATACTGCAGTAAAAGCAACCCCACCACTGATTCTCTTTCATGTTGGAGTACAGCCATGGTGCCTATCATCGATTTGTGTGATGTCCAAGCCATTCCAAGGTATGGAAACACCAATGTCCTGTCAGTGGGGCTCACTCCCCGGCACCCTTTGCCCAAGCCTGGCTCCTGCAGAAGGTCACTTTTCTGCCACCAAGGCTTCACGTCAAGGGGAGGCAGCAGCAAGCAGCGGGCCTTCCCCTCTGCTGTCATGGTCCAGGTGCCCAGCCTGACCTTGTCCCTGGCTTCAGGCTTCTCTGCAGAAACACTTCCTTCTGGTTACAGCGAGCAGTTTTACAGCACGGCCCCACCACCTATTACACACTGCAGTAATTTCTGCTGCGTGCCTGTGATTAACTTCTCCATAGTGGTGAAAATAAAGAATGGGCTCATAGGAACAGTAGGAGGAAACCAGAAACGCTTCTCAGTTTTCCATGTGAAGTCTTCTGGGACATGTCACATCATCCCAATAGTCTAGAAACCCAGGGCTCCTGGTGGCCAGGGATTTACCCCAATGCAACATGGCATCCGGGCACGGATCCTGTTCATTTCCACCTGCAGCCGCAAATGCCATCCTTCCCCTTCCTCCCCCCTGCCCTCGGTTCCCTGTTCAAGGGTCACTAGACCCTGAGCTCATGGCTCTCAGGACAACGTTAGGAAAATCATCTGACTGCTGAGAGCGGTGCCTGGCTGCCCAAGGCTGCCCTGGAAGACTGGCGCGTTAGGCCAGCTCAGTGTCACTTGGCAACATAATGAGGTCTCCTCAGAAATGCAGTTTCAAAATAGATTACCTGGGCTCGCAGACGAGCTGCCCTCTGGTCACAAACTAATTCTGCTTAGGGGAAATCTGGGCACAACAGCGATGCACAGGGATATTTCTACGTAAAACTATGGTAAAACCCAGTCTGAGATTTTTGTCTTTCACACCTTTTCTAGATACTAGCTTGCTAATTGCTTTCTGTTTATGGAGGGTTCTATCATACATAGACACCATAGGGAATGACAAACTCTTCATAACCCCCTTGCAGAGGCATCCAGCTGACAGATGCAGAGTAGCCATTGCCTACACTCAGTGATGCTCTGTGGCAGCTCTCTGCCCATTGCTCTCAGAGATACCGTGCCCCACTTGAGAGATCAGACCACATACAAATGAATGAAAGACAAGGTTTCAGAAGAAGGACTACAAGTGTCCCCTGGACTTTTTGCCCAGAACCTGTGTTACACCCAATCCTTCAGCATGCAAAAGAGATATAGTTTATCACAATTTTATTTTTGCTTAAAAACAAGAATTTGGAGCCTCCTCTTTCATTCCCTAATCATACATTAACTGTAGGTATAGGCGTTTGAAGACAATAATAGTCTTTCTACTTTTCTGTTGCAATGCAATAGAATAATATAAAGGTTTAGCTAGGAGGAGAGTTTGACTTCTCTGTGTAAAAGCTGTCACAGTGACAATAAAAATGAATCCAGCAAACGGCACAGCTGAACAAACCCACACTGCCTCAATTGCAGCAGGGCCAGTTGCTGCACCATGACGGCACTTGGGCACCAGTGCTGGTGTGCAGGCAAGCTGCCAGGAGCAGCCACTGTGAGCCCAAAGGATGCGCCGCTGCCGTGTCTGCAGCAAGAAACTGCCAGCATTTGCCAGAGCCACCCCATTTTCCACAGCTGCCTGTTGTCCACTCCGTGCCCGAGAGGCTGGAGCAGCAGAGCTGTCAGACCTCCACGTGTGGGGCTCGGCAGGACAGGAGGCACAAGGTCACCTTTAATAAAGTAAGAATGAACATCTGCAGTTGGTGTTATCGAAGGTTTCTGCTAGCCTTGGATGAATGCGTCCTGCAAACGCAGGTAGCAAGAATCCAGTTTTGTTCCCTCCTCACATCAGTTTAGAGAGCCAGTGGTATTTCAGCATGTATAAAAATTAACATAATTTTAAATTATTTTTTTAAAAAAAAGGTATATAATCATATGAAACTCATTCCTTATTATTACCTACGTACTTCTGGAAGGCACTGGTTTAATCAAGAACTGCAGACAGCTTTGGGAACCCTGGATGAAGGATAGCATATACAGGGAATCGGGTCTGGCAGCCAAAAGCACTCAGTGAGGGCACTGACATGTCCAAAGCAATGAAGACACACATTTCCGAAGCGGGGCTCTCAGATGTGCACATCTCCTCTAAATCAGCCAGAAAGCTCCCCCTCCTATGTTTCCACCCCACCTCGCCAGGGTAGTGCAGGCACCAACAGTGTTTTTGTGATTACCAGGGCAGCTAAGTCAGTCCTTTGTTCTTGTTCAGGGTCTCTCCTTAGCCAGACATGGCATCCAAGCTGCAGAGGCCCTCTCTCTGCCGGCACAGTGGCGATCACCACTGGAAACTCCGCTGGCAACTCCGCTGGCACAGCTCCTGGCCCAACTCCAGCGACACATGTGGAGTCACATCCTCCCTGCAGCTTGCGAGCCAGCACTACCTTCCACTGTACGTTATCACCACTGAGTTTCCTTCCTCTGTGTGCTGAAGGGAAGAAGCGCTGCCTCAGGCACCACTTACGAAGCACGCATGCATCCAGCTATGCTGAGATGAATGTACCCTCAGCCATTTCCTCCTTGGTAAACTGGCCCAAGAATTAGCCCACTTCTTCACGCGGCTCTTTACCACATCCCTCTCTGGCGTCACTTACAGGAACGAACCTGAACTTTCCCCATTTGCAAAATGGGATTAAATCATAGTTGCCTTGTGTTATGCATCAATTTACGAAGCAGTAAACGTTCAACTTGCAGCAAACCCAACACTAATTAAAGCTGACTAAGTGCTTTGGTCAAGCGGGCATTGCTCAGGCCTGGTGACCCAGCAGGAAGAGGTGCTAACGGCAGGGCACAGCCATGGAGAGCTCCGCACCACCCTCCAGGCCCTCAGCCCCGCGTCCCACAGCTGGAGGCACTTTATTTCGCACCTTTCCAGGAGCCACAGTAAGGGATGGGCATGAAGCTGAGAGTAGCCAAGGGTTCACAAAGCATCTTAGCGATACCCTGCAGCTTCACCAAAGGAGGCAGCTAGTGGGGTTTGGGAGAGGCCGTTTTTGGGAGTGTTTCACAGGCCCCTGAGGGAGCTGGGGCAGGTTTCACTCCCCAGGCAGCTCAGCGACAGAAAGGCAGGAGGGAGAGGATTATCGAGATCTTCTAGAAAGAGGCAGAAAGGAAGTGGGAGTGCAACTTCCTACTCAGGACAGTGAGACTTGACCCCTGCTCAATTTCCCTGTGACTCAAATGGTATTTCTTAAAGCAGCCCTCCTTCCAATGACTAAAAAATAGCAACTGCTGAAGCAGAGGAGACTGCTGACTAATGCTGTACAGGAGGATACAGCCTTCTTTTGAGAATAAGTTGGTACAAGCACCAGTTTTTGCAAGAGCTAGGCAGGACTGCCAGGGTTACCCTGTGACAGCTGACCTACAGTGCAGACTGGTTTTAGCTGACTAAACAGGGCAACATCAATAAAACTGTATTACAATCTATATAAATGTAATTTCTAAGGGATCCACATTTTCAGTGGCAACAATTTTTTGAGTCCTTAGATGAAAACTACCAGCAGAGACCACAGGCCTTCCCTGAATCCACTCCACTTGAACATGAGCACATCATTTGGAAAAACATCCCATCCCGAAGCTAAGTGCCCAGTGACCACAACCTTTGGCAAGCTGTGGCAAGGAGAGGTTTCCCTGACCATGAAAAATCTGGGCTTTATTTCCAGGCTGAATTTTATGAGATGGACCTTCCCCCCATTTGCTGTTACTGTGCTCTCGCCTGCCAGACTGAGGACCCCTGCAACCGTGTGTTCCTGATGGGAGTGCCTGTAGATAGAAAGCTTGGTTTAACCAGAGGGACAGAGCTTCCAGCAGCTCCCACAGCAAGGCAGGGCTTTCAGTGCATTTGCTAAACAGACATTTCACATTGTGCCCATCCTACTGACCAGTCTTAGCTGCATTGTATCAATAAGCAGATCTCCTCCTTCTTCACCGGACTCCAACTTCTATATCTGCAAATGTGATCAATGCAGGATTTGTGCTGTTGCCCTTCAGACCCTTGATAAAAGCCGTTAAAGATGTGGGATCAAGGAACAACCACTGTAGGCAGGTGCAAACCCACCAGAAAAAGAGGTACACACACACACACACACACACACACACAAGGACACACATACACAGAGAACATGAGCCACAGTTAATGCAGAAGAGGCAAGATTAACACTGCAGTTGCCTTCAGGACCCCACTGGAAACCAGCCTGCCAAACCAATTCCCCCGTTACGGTTACACAGGAGCTCTGGCAGTGAGTCACTTTCCAAGCCACCAAACATTCTCCACTTTGAATTATGTATCATTCTGGGGTTTTTAATCAAAACATTGTGTTTTCCCAAAGAAAATGCCTGGATAAAAACTAAATTTAAACACATAAATATTTTTACTTTTACACACCAAACTTATAATCTCAACTAAGAAGAGGTCTCCACTTAGTTTGGCAATGATTGGCATTTATTACCCCCTCCCCTTTCCTGGTTAACGGCGGAGGTCCCGGATGACTGGAGGATTGCCAACGTGACGCCCATCTACAAGAAGGGCCGGAAGGAGGATCCGGGGAACTACAGGCCTGTCAGCCTGACTTCGCTTCTGGGGAAGATTATGGAGAGGTTCATCTTGAGGGTGCTCACGGGACACGTGCAGGATAACCAAGGGATCAGGCCCAGCCAGCACGGGTTCATGAAAGGCAGGTCCTGCCTGACCAACCTGATCTCCTTCTATGACCAGGTGACCCGCCCAGTGGATGAGGGGAAGGCTGTGGATGTTGTCTGCCTGGACTTTAGCAAAGCCTTTGACACTGTTCCCCACAGTATTCTCCTGGAGAAGCTGGCGGCCCGTGGTTTAGACAGGTGCACTCTTCGCTGGGTAAAAAACTGGCTGGATGGCCGAGCCCAGAGAGTTGTGGTGAATGGGGTGAAATCCAGCTGGCGGCCGGTCACAAGCGGAGTCCCCCAGGGCTCAGTTTTGGGGCCGGTCTTGTTTAATATCTTTATTGATGATCTGGATGAGGGGATAGAGTGCTCCCTCAGCAAGTTTGCAGACGACACCAAGTTGGGTGGGAGTGTTGATCTGCTTGAGGGTAGGAAGGCTCTGCAGAGGGATCTGGACAGGCTGGATCGATGGGCTGAGGCCAACCGGATGAAGTTCAGTAAGGCCAAGTGCCGGGTTATACACTTTGGCCACAACAACCCCATGCAATGCTACAGGCTTGGGGACGAGTGGCTGGAAAGCTGCCCCACAGAAAAGGACCTGGGGGTGTTGATCGACAGCCGGCTGAATATGAGCCAGCAGTGTGCCCAGGTGGCCAAGAAGGCCAACGGCATCCTGGCCTGTATCAGAAATGGTGTGGCCAGCAGGAGCAGGGAGGTGATCATGCCTCTGTACTCGGCTCTGGTAAGGCCGCACCTCGAATACTGTGTTCAGTTTTGGGCCCCTCCCTACAAGAAAGACATTGAGGTGCTGGAGCGTGTCCAGAGAAGGGCGACGAAGCTGGTGAGGGGTCTGGAACACAAGTCTTATGAGGAGCTGCTGAGGGAACCGGGGTTGTTCAGCCTGGAGAAGAGGAGGCTGAGGGGAGACCTCATCGCTCTCTACAACTACCTGAAAGGAAGTTGCAGAGAGGTGGGTTTTGGTCTCTTCTCCCAAGTGACTAGTGACAGGACAAGAGGAAATGGCCTCAAGTTGCGCCAGGGGAGGTTCAGGCTGGATATTAGGAAAAAGTTCTTTACTGAGAGAGTAGTGAAGCACTGGAACAGGCTGCCCAGGGAGGTGGTGGAGTCACCCTCCCTGGAGGTATTCAAGGAGCGTGTGGATGTGGCATTGTGGGATGTGGCTTAATGGGCATGGTGCTGTGTGGTGTGGGTGGGTTGTTTTTGGTGTGGGTTGTGGTGTGTTTTGTGGTTTGTGGGTGGTTTTTGGGTTTGGGTTTTTTTTGTGTGTGTTTTTTTTGTGTGTGTGGGTTTTGTTTTTTTTTTTTTATGGTTGGACTTGATGATCTTACAGGTCTTTTCCAACCTTAGTGATTCTGTGATTCTGTGGTTCCCCCTTCATTTTTTAATAAAGAATCCCATTCAGCTATTCCATTACGCTATCTGGACTCAAAGATCATGAATGGACATCTCATTTATATGATGGGTAAAACCATCATCTTTCTTTTTCTTTTCTGGTGTTTCTCTAGTGCTCCTAGTGATGCTGCAAATGAGCATCTTCAGTAGTTTCTGCTCAAAAGCCTTTTGAGTTACTTTTGGACAAAAAACTATTTCCTCATTGTCATGCAACATTTGCATCTTCACCCAGCTTTCTCCATAGTCCCTGCTCTGATCAGGAACTCTGTTGAGTATAGGGCTGGTACCACCGATATAACTAGTTCTGTCCCGAAATATGTTTAACAACCCCCCCTTGAAGAAATGCCTTATTTTTCTTTACTTGGCTGGTTCAGACTAGTTTGTCTCTTTTGAATTTACCTATTTTCCACCATCCTGCTGTTACAGGATGCATCTATTTGCCACATTTCAGCTGTTGCAGGTGACTGCAAGTGCCATCCGTGCATTGGTGAAGTGTTTCTTCCCCAAGGAGTGCCCATCCAGCACCTCAGAGGAGGTACTGGACATGCATGCCCCAGGGTCACGTCAGGAAAGGGAGAAGCCCAGGGTAAGAAAGCGTCAGGCTGACTCAGCATCCCTCCATGGCAAAACACTCTTCTGGTTAAAAAGAAGCGGATCTCACTCGGGAGAGCAAACTAGCAACGAGTATCTGACACTGTTTGTCTTTCTTCTGATGGATGAGCCATTTTTTCCTCTCTTTCAGAGTAATACTTGGCCGTACTTTCCTTTTAATGAGCTTTTGGACCAAAGCCCAAAAGGGATCAAAGACACTGGAGGGAGGGGTGGGGGGACACATGACCCAAACCTTTGCCTTTTTTCTCTTTTTCTTTACAAACAGAAGTTGCACCTTTCATGATTGAGGTTAATGTCAACAAAGGGGCTTGGTGCTTTGCTTCCGGAGCGAAGAGTGACCTGTCTGTCAGTTTAACAGTGATGGACGTCAAGCAGAAGGCTGCTGCCACCTCCCTGCTGGGAGAGCCCTCCGGAGAGGGGCAGAGAAAGGGTGGCCACTGCCGACGGGCAGCACTCGCCTTTCTGAGCAAATGCATCCCCACCTGAACAAACGCAGCAGCTCCTGGGGGAAAAACAGGAAGAAGATTAATGGTTGATTTTCTACTTCTTGTGTGACACGAGGGCCCTAGTCTTAAGGTAGCAAAAAATTGCAGCTGTCAGGAGAGACAGGAGCAAAGCAGGGCAGTCAGGAGATCATGTCATGTCTTGGTCTCAGCAGACAGCTTTGAGATCACTGGGTTGGGAAGCACCCCCACTGCCAGGAGCTGTTGCTGCTCTGACAGCCCAAGACAGAGTGCAGGCCTAAAAAGGGGAAATAAATAGTCCTGCATGGTTACGGCCATCAGGGCTTGGCTGCTCTTTTTGAGCCATTTTTCCCCTTTTCCAATAGAAAGCTTTGCCAGGAGTCTGGAAACTTGCACTTGCCTACACGTGCCTGCCATAAAAGGGAACTGAGCACAATTAGGATGCTGATGAAGCTGGGAAAGGACAGGAGAGACAAAAAAACATTATCATACAGCAGACGTAGAAACAGCAACAGCTGTAAAGAGCCCGCAGAGGCCCCCTGTGCACCCGTCAAGAGACTTGTGGCTGCTGAAGAGGGGGGGCAGTGTGGGCCCCGTGGTGCTGGGCCAGGGGCGAGGCGCAGCCCCCTGGCTGGGCAGAGATGGGGGGACACCCAGGGGCTGTCCAGCTGAGCTGCTGGGGCTCTGCCGGCTGCCCTGAGCCGGCACGTAGGGCAACTGGGGATGCTGGGATGCTGCTGGCTGGGATGAGCAGTCGACAGAGGCTGCCTGTGATGAGGAGCAATGAGCACCGCGGGCGGCTGCTGGTTGGGCAACAGGGCAATTGCCAGCCCCCAGCCGCCATGTGGCCTTCGCCCGGCGTTCAGACCGGAGAAAGGCCATTTCTAGCACAGCAGGAGCCAAGCATCCTCTCATCGGGTTTCAGCAGTTTTTGCTCACCGTCAATATTTCTCCTGCTCTCTGAAAGTGTCTCCCACACAGGGTGCCGGTGGCACTCCGAGCAGCGCGCTGAGGGCCACCCCACTCCCAAATTGTGGGAGGGAAATACTGCTGATACGACGCAGGCTTTTATTTCCAGAAGACCTCTCACAAGAGGCGGTTGCCCTTCACCGAGTTCATTTTGTGTATTAGGCTTCAAGTGTGACTGAGCAAGAACAGCCCGTGGCTGCTGGCAGGCCCTCAGTACACTGCCCAGCTTGTCGCAGGCTGCAACACCTCTTCCACACAGACCTGCTCGTGGCATACTCCAGATGGCAACTCAGGACGAGGGGATTAGCTGTATGGAGCACACTCCTACAGAAAATGAAGATGCTGCCAGGCTTATTTGTTGGTGATTGTGTGCAGAGCCCTGGAACATGCACGCTTTGTTCTCCCTGTTTCCTACCTTTCAAATGTCTTCCCAGCAGAAGACAACCGCCATGCCTTGTTCGATTTCAGGGCTCCTGTTGGAGGGGGCAGGGAGCCGCATAGACTCATATACATAATTCTCTTTCTCTTCATTTGGTTTTTCTTAGGGTAAGATAAAAGCCATTTAAGCTGGAAGCACAGAGCTGCTTCTTATTTGCAAATCTCCTCCCTCCACCCCAAAATGCGGCGATTTAAGGGATTTAACAAAAATGTTAAAACCTTGTATCTGTCATCCTCAAATATTAGCTATGCTGAGCATCTAAATACAGAAGAAACATAATGAGGTTCCATAAGATTCAGAGTGTGAAACACACCCAAGAGAAACCCAGCGCACGCTAATGGGCATTCCCAGGAGTTTCTGACTCATGGATGTGTTCGGTACGATTTCTGTAGGGCAAATAGCAAAAGGAGGAAGACAGCCACTAGCAGAGGTGTCTGCAAGCCGACTGCAGAAGTCGGTAATGCCAGAAGACTGGAGAGTGGCTAATGAAGCATCTCATTTCAGAAACCACAAGGGGAGACTCCAGGGAAGTGCAGTAGTGACCTACATAGAGCAGAAGGATACAAGAGAAAGGCCTGGAGAGGTGACGACAGCCAGGAGGAGGCAGAGGAATTGTCAGGGCAACACAAGGAGACTCTGTCTGTGTAAAATAAGAGGTAATGAAGCAAAGGAAAGCATCTTTTCTACTGTGAGATAAACAGGCAAGATGTACTCTGAGATGTGCTAATAGCTGATGTTTTGGTTCTTTCATGTTAAAAAAATATTAATAAAATTGGATCTATGTTGGGAATTCAGGTCAACCAGAATGAAAAAACACAGACATTTTGTGCAAGCCAAAATGTGGGGAAATTTTTTTTGCCAATTCAAAGAAACATAAAATCGACCCAGAATGTTTTGTTTGAGCCTTCAAAACAGTAAGGAAAATTTCTAAATAAAGTATTGCTTCAAATGAAAAGAATATTTGAAAGCATCTCAGCAAAATACTTTTATGTTTTAAAAGGCTTTTTCAGGGTTCCTTCGCACTGAAGAAATTTAGTAAAATTGAGATTCCTTTACAAAATGTGCTGCTTTACCTTACTCTACATACTCCAGGGGAAAAAACAGGAATTCAGTTGCAACCAGCAGCTGCTTCTAGAGTTGACATTGCCTATTGCAATTCCCAAAGCAAAACAAAAGTATCTTGTCTGCGTTGAGTTAATTATTGTGAAAAAAAAAAGTCACCTATTTCTCAGCAAAGATCACATCTGAAGATGCGATACTGTTTCCTGTTGAACACAGAAAACTGGAGGGAGATGTCGTCACGCCAGATTAAGCACTGGGCCTGTGGCAGGGGCGGTGGAAGGGCCCTGCATCAGTATGACCACTGCCCCAGCTTTCAGCATGGGCTTAAGCTGATGAGGGGAATGCGGAGCAAGTGAGTTAAGGTGCAAGTACTTCTTCTCGTCCACTATGAAATAGCAAGTCCCAAAAAAGGGGGAGCCGCAGATGGTAAAGTCTTAAATTACCATCGCGAGCTGTGCTGGAGAGTGTCTCTAGTCCCCTTAGATGGAGCCTGTCTGCAGCTGATTCACAGAAGGTCGCGTCTGCCAGTCCTGCCCGACTCCTGAGCCTACTCATCTAGTCAGCGCGGCTGACAGGGGTGAAAGAGTGGAGGGGGTTGAAAACATTTGATATGGCTCTAGACAGGCAGACTGATTTGCAAACTCAAAGCACAGGAGAGACTGAGAGCTATTGCAATGGATTACAAATTAGCTTGGAAACACAGAGGCGAGGCACAAGGAAGGAACACGGCTGGAGCTGGGTGGGTGAGTATCCTGACAAGCTTTCCAAATGTCTCTACCCCTGCCAGTGTCTGTTCCATTAATAATTTGCTCTGTCAGTTGATACCATTTTGCAAACCCAAGTAACTCTGCACACTTAGCAACGAGGTATTCCTGCAGCTCTCAGGGTATGTACACACACATACCTTTAGAGTGGGACTGTACACCAAGTTTGATTTTGAATGTAAGCGTTGTGCCACGCTGAGGCACGGCAGCTCCATGGGGAACGCCTGCAGGAGCCCAGAGTCAGCCGTTGCAAGCCCTGTGACTTACCCAGGTTTGTTTCTCACTCCAGCAGTGTACCGCCCATGGGCTGACCGCAGGTATCTCACGCTGCTAACGGCCGGTGTCCCCTGTACCACAGGTTACCACGCTCAGCTCATTGACAGCAGACCGGGGTTACAGCAAGTCCAGCTGAGTGCTCAGTGGGATCTCGCACGCTCCTAAGCAAGAGCGCAGGATCCAGCCTCCCTAATCTACGCTGCTGCTGGGCCACAGATTGGTCACTGTCTCACAGCCACAAGCCAGAGCTTCTTAAGTCATCACCTTCTTGGGGCTGAGGTTGGTTTAGAAACAGAGGCCCTGAGAGTAAGAAAAGCCTCCCCCTGAAGGGCAGGCTGGTCCCTACCAAGCTCAGGGTCTGGCTGGCACTGGGAGCCAGATCTCTTGGAGGCAGCTGCTCCCTTCAGGCCTCCAGCTCTTGCTGAGCTCGGCAAACCTGCCCTTCCATAAGCACCAGGGAAAATGCATAGGAGTGTGCTCATGATGTGGAAGTCTGGGGTACAGCTGCAGGTCCTCAAAAGGACCCTGAGCTGTGATCCTACCAGCCTGGTTCAGCCTTGTTGTAATCATGTTTCCCTTCTTGCTGCTGTGGGCCCTGTGGCTTCCTGCTTGCTTCTCTCCCTGCAAAGGGACACAGAACTTATCCTGAGCAGGAGCCCCAGAAAAGTTCCATCTGCTCTTTGCCTAGCTCTTCTCCCCTTTCTTGCCCATCTGCCCCTTTGTCCTACCTCTCCCTTTGCCAGGCAGGTCTCTCCTTTCTGAAAACCTTATTTATTTGGCATGAATGGAGCTGGGGAAGGCAGGGAACTGGGAGAGGTGCTGAATCAGAGGTCCCAACTGTTACAGAAAGCAATAAAGGGAGGTGTGATTTTAGCAATGTGGAGAATGGATAGGCCAGCAGCAATAGAGAATCCAGGAAAACTATCTTTTCACTGGCTAGAAATCTCTGTAGTACAATTACAAAATACATCAGTGTAGAGAGAAATCACAGTGAAACGTGAACCACATGGTTCAGAAATCTTGCAGAAATCACAGCAAGATCTTTGTTACAATAGCAAAGTGCGAATCATGGGAATGTTTCACTGAAGACTTTGTGCTGTTGTTGCTGTGAATTTCTGTCCAAGCTATCAGGACTGTAACATCTATAGACATGTTTAACACCATGAGTGATAAGCCAAATAGGTAACTATGGATAGGGTCTGACTATAGGTCTGTCTACCGTCTAGCCCTTACAGTCTCCAGCAGGAGAGGATGTTCAGGAAAGAGCAAAGTGAGGTGTGGACAGAGCAATCCCTCTGCGGCAACAGCCTCCCAGCTTCAGTGATGAGCAGTTTGGGAACTTTCTGAGCTGGAGGCTGCTGCCAGGCTTTGGCATCTGGTAGGCTCTGACAGACCTACCCTTCCTGAAGTTGTCTAATCATTTTCTGAACTTTTGCCCTCCACAACAGTTCATAGCAATGAGTCTCACGGTATTAATATAGGAACTATTGTGTGGGGATGGATTGTGTGGGGAAAACAGACTTAATTTCATTTGTTTTATATCTGCCAATAGATAACATAATTAGCTAACTTGTATTGCTAAGGCTAATGAATAATCATTTCCCACTCACTTTCTCCACAGCATCTATGATAATATCAAATCTATCAACTCCACCCCAGTCATCTCTCTCTTAAAACAAAGAACCGGAGGCTGTTTGACTCTCCACGCAGAGAGCTTTTCCCCATGGATGATCACTCCAGTTACCCTTGTCAGCGTGCCTCTGAGTCCCACTGTTCCCCTTGCCGGTTTATATGACCACAGCTGCAAGTAGATGCTACTCCAGGTACCAGCAACCTATGGATTTATGCAACAGTGTATCAGTGTTTTGCTCCTAGGTCCTTCTCTACAAACATCTATGTGTATTTTTGACAGCTACCGAGCTGCGATTTTCAGAGGAATATCCACTGTGACCCAAAGATCTCTTTCCTGAGTTGCACTCGTTAATCTAAAGGTCATCACTGTCCATGTAAGGCTAAGATCATTGCTACAGGATACCGTCCTCTTAAACTATCTAATGTTAATCTCCTTTACCATGCAAGGTAAACGTTCCTATTGACAAGCTGATGTGAGAAATTGATTCTTAAAGGTAATAGCCAGAAAATTTGGTATGAAATCTCTCTTTGGCATGAGAATAGTGTTCTTAAGCATGGTAAATCTTGGAAGCAAACTCTCTCTTTAACCTTCTGTTTTAAGGGAATTTCTAATCCCTTAAGGATTAGGATAAGGATAAGGGGAGGTTCAGGCTAGATATTAGGAAAAAGTTCTTTACTGAGAGAGTAGTGAAACATTGGAATAGGCTGCCCAGGGAGGTGGTAGAGTCACCCTCCCTGGAGGTATTCAAGGAGCGTGTGGATGTGGCATTGTGGGATGTAGCTTGATGGGCATGTAGCTGTGTGGTGTTGGGTGGGTTGGTTTTTGGTGTGTTGTGGTTTGTTGTTGTTGTGTGGTGTGGTGGGTTGTTTTTTTTTTTTTTTTTTTTTTTGGTTGGACTTGATGATCTTACAGGTCTTTTCCAACCTTAGTGATTCTGTAATACATCCAAGTCCTTTCTCTTCTATCAGCACGATATCAAAATGCAGCTTAGGCTGATGGCTAAAAGTCATCACTGGTTGTGAAATGAGTTGCAATTTTTAGTCCATTTCAAAACTCCCATTAGTCCAGCTAAGTCACGTGCTGAAATCCTCAAAAAGACAAGAACTGAATCAGCAGAGAGAAGAAATCGTTCCTGCTACCCTAAGATTAAATCTCTGAATGAAGGAACATTGAGGGTGGAAGACCTTATATGTGCTACCTCTGCTGTCTTTGTCTCTGTGGATACAGGAAGAACACCGTTTAGTCGCTACACCTTTCCACAGACTTATTATTCACCAAAAACCATGAAGAGTAGAGATGAGGTCCCTGAGTTCCTTACAGATGCTCCTAGACCCCAGCAACCCATTTTTCATCAAAGCTATGGGCTGGTTCAGAAATTATGTCTTTTCTTTGAAAAATCAAGCCATCATCTTCCTAGGTATTACTACTAAGCTCACATTTTCCTCTCTGCTTCTGTCCCAGCAGGAATAACATAATCTTCATTGGTCTGAAAATTGCAGACAGCTCCCCTAAGCCTGCTCTATCTTCTCAGCTCTGTTTTTCATACTGAAAGTCTTCTGGAGAAGGGATGGGGGCAGGGCTTGTTTCCCCAGAAGAAAAATAAAAAAATGTTTGCATGATAAAACTGATGCCTGTTGCATGGCAGATTAAACAAAAGAACCCTACTGTGGACATTTTCTTCTGTAGTGCAGAGCAGCTTGGAAAGCTGTGTAATGTGTCTTGACAGCAGTACAAATCACTAAAGGTCAAGGGCTTGGGGATTAACCACATCCCCATACAACAGGCTGATACAGAAAGTGCAGGACCATGAAGGTTCAGCTTTAGAATGAAAGGTTTTGAATAGAGCTGATGAAAACGGATTTGTGGAAATGGGGGACTACCAGCTCGCACCCTTCCAGCACTCAAGCAGGCTAACAAGACCTCAGTGCAGAGGTAAATACGGTGCTGTCCCCATTCTTTTTTAATGCAATCAACATCTGGTTATGGGGACCCTACTCCTGGGATATCTTTTGCCTTTCTCCTCAAACTTACTTTAGCTGCAGATGCGCCATTCAGCTACACATTTCCAGAGATCTTTGCCATTTCTAAAGCCTAGATCAGGTTAAGAGATGGGAGGTCCGACTCACAACCAACGTCCATCTGCAGTGACAGGCAAGCTACTTGATTCATCTCTGTCTTTATATAAAACGGAAATAAAGAAAGATTCCCCTCTCTCAGAAATACTGCTAGGTTTAATTCTTCCAGAATTTCTTGCAGTTACAGTGTTATAATGTACAAAGCATTATAAAACAAAAATCTTGGCTTGACAATTAAGGTCTGTTTCTGGCATGCAATTGAAAATGACTGCTGAAGGGATAGTCGAGCCAGTGGAAATCCCCATGGTTTGGCCGGACTGAGGTAGATGATATGGCATGTGAAATGCTATCAACTTAAATGCTAATCACTGGTGGATGTTTTCAGCTTAATCCCATTAAGTCTGTTCTTTAAGTAAAAAGTTAGACCACAGCTTGGGAGGGTGATGATTTTAAAAAAATAAACCTCTCACAGAATTACAGAATGGTTGAGGTTGGAAGGTACCTCTTGAGATTTTCAAGTCCAACCACTCTACTCTGGCTGAGACAGCTACCACAAGTTTTCCAGAACCACGTCCAGTTGGGTTTTGAATATCTCCACAGATGAAGGATCCACAACCTCTCTAAGCAACTTGTGCCAGTGTTTGACCACCCTCACAGTAAAAAACTGTTTTCTTGTGTTCAGACCATCTCATACATTTCTGTTCATACCCATTGCCTCTTGTTCTGTCAGTGAGCACTACTGAAAAGAGCCTGGCTCCCTTGTCTTCATTCCCTTCCATCAGGTATCTATACACACTAATAAGATTCCCCACAAGCCTTCTCCAGGCTAAACATAAGTTTAATGTAGTCTTTGTATTTTAAAATCTGATTTAAAAGCATTAAGTCATTCCTCTAAGATAAGCTGTGGGACTGGAAAACCCATGGCTCCAGATATTTGATCCCTTGAGAAGAGAGGTATATGAAGTATTACTTACATAGTCACATTAACACTTAGGAGGATTTTGAAAGAGAGGTGTTTTGGTTCTTTTACTTCAACTTTGTGATTGTAGAATGTGCCAAGTGTGTTGTCTGAGTTTTCTGTGGCATGCATGCAGAGCAGACACAAAACACATCACATCAGTTCAAGCCTTTCCTCTTCTACACGAAGAGAAAACATCAGAAATTGTTTCCTGTTTTAGAGACCAACTGAGAGGAGTCTGCACCAGAAAAGCCTTTTGAAATTACTTTTCCCTCTCCCATCAATAGAAGTATTTTTCCCTGGAATCAGCAGCGGTGACATTATTGTGTATCAGCGGAGCGTGGAAAGGACAATGAAGCTTTCAGAGGACACTCTTCTTTTAGCCATACTCACTGGGTAATGAATAAGTTGGCGTTCTTTGCCAAAGGGCAGAGCATTTTTTGCAGCTTTCATTTCAGTAATTCTGCTATGATACTTGTGCTTTTTTTTCAAAAAAAAGCAAGACAAGTAAAAATACTATAGGCTACATAAGCCTGATGAGTGCATTGACAGGAAAGATGTCATGAGTGCCACTATTTATTAGTAGCATGGCTCCATGAAAGAATAATTGTGTAGCATTTTTGTTCACTAATTATGTGCTAAATTACATTAAATTATCACAGTAGTGCCTCGTAATTACAGTTATTATGACAAACACCAAACAAATGAGTAAAGGAGTGACCTCTTTCATTTGAAAATAGGCAACATAAGTCTCTCACCAATGCCAGCTTTCTGAATATGCAGCATTAGTGTCAATTTTCGTTTGTGATTTGGAATTGGAAGGATTTCTTCAATTAGCTTTTTTTAAAACCTGCTGCTCAGTGAAATTCCAGGTGGCCTCCCCTTGCCTACACAGTCCACGGTGCAGCATTCCACAAGCCTCCTGGAGACATCTCTCAGAATTTGTATTTTAAAAGCCACATTAAAGTTAATATTAAACATATTAAATATATTTTTACTTGATGTTAAATATAAACCCAATATTAAATTATGTCCAAAATGTAAAGCTAGGACCATTGTGGATTTTTTATTAAATTAATGGTTTACCTTTGATGCCAATAACTAACGACTACAAATCCAGATTAGAATTAAACTCCTATTTGCCTACAGTGCATTTCTCACAGCTTCACCTTTATCCAAAATGCCTGATACACAAGTTTGTCAAAAATAGGATCCTAACTTAGACGGACTGAAAATATAATTTATTGTGGTAATTTTTATGTTCCTCTGTTCCTTCCAAACCTGTCAACAAGGTTCTCCCATTCCATACCTCATCCACAGAAGAGTTAACATTCACACTTCCTATAACAAATCAAAGAGGAACCAGTCATCATTTCTATGTGGTTTCTAACATGGGCTTGCCGGACACGCACACAAAGCACGTTACATTTCCATTCTATTCAATGACCATTAGTAATGCAATGCATATTTTACTGGCAGATTTGTTTCAGGGAATTGTGAAATTCCAATGAATGTGTATTGTTCCTACTGCTAAGATAAGGTTAGGTCATGCGGTAGTTACTGGCACTAATAAAAAGAATGACCGTATACGCTTGAGACACACGAATATTCAAGTACTTGTTATTTCAAACACCCAAGCACATACACGGAAATGGCAGTTCTTATATATTCATTTAGTGCAGGCACAAAAATGATGTTATATGATTGACCAATCATCATTAACAATTTGAACTGCAGCTATCCAGACAATGATTACTGGTTGGCTAAGAAGCTAACCTGGAAGAAACTGACTCAGCACAAGGAAAAAAAAGATGAGCTAAACTCATCAGATGACATTTCTTAGGAAAGATTTTGCAGAAAGAATGAACCAGATAAAAATCTAGCCAGATTGAATGATGTGCTCAGAAATAATATATACCATACATGGCAGGGCTGTTTTGTATATTAGCTGGGGTTTTTTTGAGAATGAGATGTCGTGTTATGGCTATTTTGGGATTTTGAAATCCATTAACCAAGTCCTTTCAGCAAGAATCCTATAACCTATACTCATCTAATTCCAGAGAATATAACTATTTACATTCTTTAGCAAAATTTTAATACACTAGTAACTCCCAGTTACAGGGCAGCTTTTATCTCAGTGCTTTATAATCAATATGCACATAGGTGTGATTTCATCTGTTCTTAAAACACAGCTCCCTTTTAGCTGAATATGTTGGCTATTCAGACAGCACAAAAGTTGAGGCTGTGAAGCAAGTCTGGCATTTAACTGTATATATCGGAATTTGCTGAAGATTCACAGGCTAAGGGTACAATATAGAGAGCTTAAACAGAAAGCCAGCTGCCTATACTCTCAGAGAGGAATAACTGTACTTGCATTTTATTTTTTATCTACTTCATTATTTGTCAAGAAGACAGCAACTCTTGAATGGCACTGCCCCTTAAAAGCACATTGAACTGAATCAAAGGAAACAGGATCCAATACTGTTTTCCTCAGTGCCTGATGTACCCATTCAAGACTCATTTAGCTACAGATCTGACTAATTTTGCTTAATCCATCAAGATCAGAGCCCTGATCCAATGGATGCAATCCATTTTGATCTATTATTAATAGAAAGGAGAAACCTCCTTCTTCCCTGTCCCCTTCCCCCATACAGTATTAAAGGTATCTTGTGGTCACTTCTTCAAGTCGTAAGTATCTGTGATATTTTGTTTGTTTGCAGAAAGATCTATCTGAAGCAGAATTAATATAGAGTGACCGAGAGCTCTGCAAAAGACTTTAGATGAGGAATAGCCGGAGTAGGTGGTACAGTTCCTAGGAGAATCCAGCACAGAAGGTTTCGTATCTACTGTTTATCAGTCTGTCTGAGCTATTTATTTTAGCTGTACATTTTATCATCCTCACACAATCCCCGTTGGTACATGTTAAAAATACATCCCTATGGCATTAAGGTATTTTGTCCTTTTATAGGACTGAAAGGGAATTAGACTTGTAAATAACAGCTAAATCCAAGAGTATGCTTCACCGGTATACTGTAAGGTAGTATACAATACTCCTTATGTACATATAGACAGTTTTTCAGCTTGCTTATCTGACAGGTAGTGCCTCGCTGCACTGAACTTGGCACACCGAACCATTTCTCCTTCCAGAGATACTCACTGTAATTTCCCACTCAGAGTAAGTAATACATTTAAAGAGATGTTATTCTTGTAATAAAAGATGCTACTGAAAACTCACCTGGTATTTCATTATTATAATCATGATGACATGACCCAGTCATAACCCCCCTAAATTCCACCTGACTCATCACTTTCTTAATTGCTTTAATCTACTCCAGTGCTATTATCAACAACTTTTTATGAAGAATGGGTCAGAGTTACCATGTCACTCAACACTGTATTGCTACATTATCCTGATCTAAACGTGAATAGGGTTCATCCTTCATACCCTCATTGGTCTACCTGCTTATTTTCAGGTCATAATCAAATTACTCCAACACATTGTATTGCATACCTTCTCCCAGAATGGAGTCCCAGGTAACTACTCTGCTAACAGTCACGTGGAATAGCTATATATAGAGCCTGTTCTCAAGCATTTATAATTTGCGCTTCCTGGTTAGTAGAATATCATGAGTTAGAAAAATCCCTCTAAACCTAGCTTTGTTCAACTTGTCTACATCAATTTATTTGCTCACTTTCAGGAAACAAGGAGCTCCAAAAGCTTTTAGATCTAGTTCCTCTGGGTTTTTTACTGATAATCAATCTTAGTCCATCCTGCTTACTATCAGGGTTTTTTTCTAAATTCTTCCTTTCAACGCCCATACTTCATTCATGGGTAAGGATAGCATGCCCTGCATTTGTACACATGTAGTTACTTATTGTCAAATAACTATTTGCTAAGAATGACTAATCACTAATCTCATAAAGTGGTTTATTGCTTGAAACATGGCCAGGAATGTATTTTTTATAATCCATTCTGCAAAGCCCCCAAAAGACACTACCGCAACTGAGAAGCAGGTCTGTTGGTACTCAGGTAGCTGCAGAGACTTAACAAGGGGAAACCAGCTCTTTCATGCAGCAGTAGCAACCCCATTAAGTGACTCAACAGGCTGTGCAGTCTCCAAATTTGTGTGGTGGCAAAGCAACTGCCTCCAAAGGGCTCACCTGGAAGTACTACAAGGCAGGTTTGTTAACGATGTCAAGGTCTGACTGTGCTGTAATGCTTGGGTTACTGCTCAAGCCTAGAGGTGGTTCGCTGCAGGGCAGAGTTGAAGCATGCCATAGAGAGGAACAGGGGAAACTCACTGGTATCTTTCTGCCCTATTCTGCTGATAAAGATCACAGTCCCCTTTCTGTCATTTGCTACATTTCAGAAGCATTGCCTGCTACTGTTCCCTAGCCATTAGTCCAATCAGCAGATCTTTTAGGACAACAGAACTCATTTCAGTTACTGGAGAAAGATAGACTTCTACATACCAGGAACCTTCAAAGCAAATAATGCAGAATAGGGACAGTCCATTTCCAGTGATTTTTGAGAAACTTCTAACTAGTAAGGCTGTGCAGTCAAGGCCAACTGGAAGCTCAGGAAGCAAGAAGTAAGGATATCATTGTCTGAACATAGTGCACTGACAACTTGTCAGCTGAAGCATGCTACTGTGTCTGTGCTTGTGACTGACTGATGTTTTCATAGCAGAAATGACTGACAGAGTTGACATTGTCCATGACTTCAGGCCTCACTACTGCAGGATCAGTTTCAATAACTTTAACTGCTGTTGAAATCACTTTGTTCTTGAGGAAGACACCAAACTGCATTTAGCTAGCAGGTTTTAGGCTACTGTAATACTGCATTCAGGGCTGTTTGTGTTTTTTTTAATCACTAGTTCAAAATTTGCTGGCTTGGAAATTTCCTCGTGGTTCTCATAAATGATATCAACACATGCACTAAGAAAAAATCATTAAAAAAACAAAAGAAGAAAAAAAACTTGAGAACTAGACTCTTGGATAAATTTTAATTTCCAGTTCCCTGGTAAAAGTCCAAAGCAAGTTGAAAGGAACCTCCCTACCCACAGATAAATGGTAGGTGAATTCCACAGTAATGGATGTATTTAAGGTTTGAAGACCATCTGTTCTGGAACATCCGTATCTACAGTGAAATGCACAGAGCATTAGTATCACAGTTTAGGGTAGGAAATTAAAGAAAATAAAGAGAAACTATTCCTTCCCATTCAAACTGTTAAGGAGGGTAGACAGGAAAACAAAATAAAGCCACTCTTCAAATTGACCGGGACACCAGGCCTATTGATTTTGCAGCTGTGAACATGCAAATCCAGAACCTCAGCAAGTACAAGCAGTCAGACACATGTGTGTGTGCGCGCACGCGCATGCGTGTGTGTGTGTGTGCGTCACCCCATTTTAAATATCGCATCCCAGAGATACCAGGCACCTACAGCACCAGGCCCTACAAACACCATACACTACATTCATGTAGGGCAAACTCAAAAGCACTACTGCTGAGGACTTAAACATTGCCCTTCTTTCTTCCAGTACTGTTCTCACGTCCCCTTGGATTTTCATTTATAATTGTGCAAACGGAGGTTAAAAGCTCTCACACACTGCAGAAGAGATTGATAGTCCGTCACTGCGTAAGTGGGGTGCCGAGCGAGGGAACTGGCAGCTCGGGCGGCCATGAACAGGACAGGTGGTGAATAGGAGAAGCAGGCTGGCTCGCTGAGGGCTGAGGGCTTGGGGAGGAAGAGGTTTGCTTCAACAGGCAGAGATTCGGACTCACCTTGTGCAGCCCCCACCTCTTTCATTTCTTCTTACACAGATTCAGTCACCTGTGATCTTGCACGAAATGCCGGGGCAGCCATAGAGCAGTGTCAGCGGACAAAGAGGGACACCCAGCCCTTGCAAATCCTAACTGGCCTGTGGAGGAAACATGGGCTTTCCTGTTTCCTAGGGAGAGGGGGTCTACTCCACATGTATAAATATTTAGGAATTCTCACCAGTTCTTGTCTCTTCGTTCCACAGGTCTTTTTCCTCCTGTGTTCTCATAGCTTACGCTCTCTCTGTTGGACCCATTCCCAAGGAGTGGCCTTCCTGCAGGTGCAGTGTTGTAACAGCTCTGAAATGTTAGTCACCATTTTATCAGTGTTAAAATGTTTTCAAGACAATCCTTTTAAGAGAACTGTCACTCAACACACTCTCTAGTAATTCTCTCTGTTGCAGCAACTCAGAAGATTAAATAAAACCTGCCATTCATGTTACTCATCTCACCTTGTTGTGTACCCAGGACTGGAGTGAGTCTGAGGAAATGTGCCCCAGTTGTAAGGTGCTTGTGTTTACATTGCAACAGTTCAGTAAATCTGTTCAACTACCAGTAAGAAATGCCTTTGTTTGTGCCTCTCTTACAACACTCTGAATAATGCTCAAAGCACTCTGCAGAGACCTTTTTAAAGATTCAGTTCTGATATAACTGATGCCGTTGTAAATCAGGAAAAGCACCACAAAGTTGATTTTATGTAAGATCTAGATCACATTTGCATGCAGTAGTGATGGGAGCCTTATGAGTACTTAGGCAGAGTAGTTAAGACACACTTACGACAAGCCCTGTATAAATATGATCATTCACTTATTGGAGATGCTGGTGCCCATGTCATCTTGACTAAATTGAGTAGTCCAGATTAGATTCTAGCCCCCTGAAATCTCTACAGATACTGCCATCAACACAACCAACTCAGGATTTCACAGAACACATATTTACTAGGGACTGCTTGCAAAGAGAATTCTCAAGTGTTTTAGATCATTCTGCAGTGGTGAATAATTAATAGCCAGAAAAGGTTCAGTATTTCTTTCTACAAGGAGGCCAAATCAGCAGCCTACTGGATTTGAAGATGCTGCTCAAACATGAATAATCTCCTGTTGCAACAGCATTCCCTATGCCTGCAGCAAAGGAGTCCACACGCCTTCTCTCGTCTTTGCCGCTGTAGCTTCTTTACCATGGAAAAGAGTTTACACTTAATAAAGCCGCTAAAAATGGGAGTTGCAGATGCCGTATCTGCCTATACCAGAGGCAGCTGCTGTCAGAGTGGAAGGGGGAGATGGAAAGGGGGTGACAAGATCCCACACTGCCCTGCAGAATATGGATGCCAAGAGGGAATTTTTATCTGGGACAGTTCTTCAAAGAGAGAGGCATGGGAAATAAGAAAGGCAATGAATAGGAACACTTGAGAGAGACAAGACAAAACATTAATTCGAGCCAAATCTCCGGTAAATACTTTGCATTTATAACTGCTGTTTACGCAGATCCACTTTCTCTGCCATAGAGATACTGTGTCAGCGAGAGGAGAGCTAACCTGCATGACTGTGCACAGAGGCAAGCTATAATAGTCCCAGTTCAGATGAGCTTTGTCTTCTGAAACTGAGTAGGGAACTCTTCCTTCAACGAGGAGTCTTTTATAATCAGCCCGTCTCATTTAGGCCGTTGTCAGCTAGCTTGGATCCTTCAGGTTCAGAATTAATGTCTAAAGCTTCGTGTTGCTCTGTAAAGTTAAGCACACACTGAAAGCACAGTAAAAACTCCAGTAAAAGAGTAAAAATAATTGACTGACTTTTTACAGGACTGGAGAGTGCAGTTGTAGAGAATCTGTGTGTGATCCAAGGAGACTACCGTGCTGCCTTGTGACTGAGGGATCCTCCACCAGAGTCTTATTCTGTTATAAGGCAGCTTTTAATTGGCATTTGTCACTGCCTTTCAGATATGCTATATTATGCAGCAATGTGATGGTCTTTTTGGAACAGTTCATTGTTTTGAAATACATGCTTTCAAGAAAACCGGTCGTTTTGCTTCCACTTGTGGCTCAAATGAAATACCAACTTGAATATTTCTAAAAACCAAACATTATATGTTGTGTTTAATGGAATGTGAGACTAATTACACGTGAGAAAACAGAAATGACAACCTGTCATAGAAATCTCTTTACCGTTATTGAAAATGACAGAGCATCACAAAATATTAGTCAACTTTCAGTGTGACAGTTCAATAGTGGATAAATGGTGATGAATGTGCCAGAGTTGGCTCACCCTGACAAACTAGACTGTTCAGGTACTGAATTAGACGAGTGACTGAGGTGTGTGCATGTGGGAGGGAGGTTTTCCAGTTGCAGCAAGAACATAAAACAGTATGAATAGCAACAAGAAAAATAGTGAGTGAGGTTGCCTTTAAGTTTAACAGGATATTGTGAATACAAAATTACAAAAATATTTTTGCCTCTCAAACCACAAGATAACAAACTATTAAAATGGATATACATATTTCTTCCCACAGAGGTGTCATATAAATTATTGTCCTTTAAATACTCTAGATCACAATCACCAGATTTAAACATCCAATTTACTTTCAATGCTTTTAGATCATAAATTCTACAGGACATAGGTTTGGGTTTGTTTTATAGTCACCTTAACAAGCTTATCTGTATATACCGCTTACTTGCTTACTTTGTTGTGTTCTTCTGTTATGTCTAAAACACAAAACTAGACTGCTCACTTCCACTTTCTTGTTCTCATTTGTTACCATACAGTCATCGTTCAAGCTGACAGTACTTCAGACATTAAAAAGCTGCAAAACCAGATTTGATCATTGTCCATCTACAGGGAAACTGGGGACAACCTGCAGTGTTCGATACTGCCCAGGCCCCTCCTGCCTTGTATGCCGTGGTCCTATCCTGGTCCATTACCTTTGCAGGTCCAGGACCAGGGCAGTTTGCCGAGACAGCAAGGCTCTTTGGGACACAGTGAGCTGCCCTCATAGTGCTGCAAACAGTCTGGGTGGCAATGAATGCGTTTCCAAGCAAGGAAATGTGCGTTTGGTTTGCAACTTAAAGATTCTTAATAAACATCTGAATGACTAAAAGGTTTCTACTCTCCCTGTGGTAAATATTTTACAATTAAAAAACTGTACCAAAGCAAAATTGGAAACCCAGAAGAGAAAGAGGCAAAGTGAGTCTATGAAGGAGTTTAGTTTATATGCTCTACAACATTAAACTGGAGCTAAAACTCTGCAGGGAACAGTAACTGACACAACTATATTTTTTAATTATTAGATACACTAACATATTGATTACATGAGCCTCAAGTGTACTCAGCTTGCCCTGGCTGTTTGGAGCTTACCGCTACTTAACTTGCAGATTCAGTGAGAAAAAGGAGGTGTTTCTTTCTGGAGCAGGTGATAAAGCTCCAGTAAATTTAGATCATTCTGTACATAAGATGAGGGCAAACTCCAGAGAAAAAAGGAGCAAAGTATAACGCTAAATTTGTCCGAGTTCTGCAATGGGAGCTCAGCACAATGATAGAGAAGCATATTTTGCCCCAGGTAAATAATAGTCAGCATCTAAAAAATTCAAAAGTCATGATTCAGACTCAAGTAATGATTGCCTCCAAAATCACTGGAGTTATGCTGGTTTTATGTGGCTATATTTTGGGCAGGATATGCCTTCTGAATGCTTTGCCCAGACCCCTCATGCCCTTAAGTATCTGTCGGTCCAGTAATTTAGCAGGTATCAACTTCCAGCTCTGCAGATCCCTCAGATCCCAACTCAGTCCTGCCCAGACCTCAGCTCTCACTCTGTCCCCATCTCTGCCTCTCCAGCAAGAAGCCCCGAGGGCTTCCTCACTGTGTCGACCAGGCCAGTAAGGGCTCACTCTGCACACACATCCATGGCATCCATCCCTAGCTAGATGAATATAGGGCACAGTGAACCTGGAATCACCAAAATACCTGTTAAACAGTTCATGCATTTTGGGTGATACATTGCTAAAAAGGCAGTGCTATGTTTCAGGGCTGGAGTTCACTGCTCAAGCTTATCAGCCAAATACCACTACTCCCGTGGGAAGTGGGGTGAGAGCATAAAAAAAGACGTACACTGTCCTATCCCTTGGCAACTCTTCTATGGAAGCCAAATCCTCACCTGATCCTACATAGGAAACAGATCAGCCAGTGACATGACAAGTGCTGCTCAGATAGTTGGAAGAAATAACCAATGACTAGTGCAAATGATCACAAGGGCATGCAAAATGAATTTTAGTAGTAGTCTAAATATGAACTGACATATTTGCATGGTATTTCACACACTCCCACAGAAGTGACTCTGACAATTAAAATACTAAGAAAGCATCTATGATACAGTGAGAACAAGGATGTTCAAATATAAGGCCAGAACAGTAGGGTCCCACTGCCCCAAATTCATTTTGCTATAAAGGGGATTTCACGAAAATGTATCTCCTACAGTTCAGAGACATCAGCAACATCTGAGAAGCATAATGCAGTGAGTTAGGCCAAAGAAGCTTCATTTTCCTTGAATTTCCTTTTTCTCTTAATCTGCTAAATTTTTTCTTATTCTGCCACCTGACTTTGCTGCAATTCTGGCCAAATTCCAGTTGAGTAATTCCCTTTTGCATTTCTGATTTCTTCCTCCAGAAGCTCAAACAGCTGCAGAGTTCCACCAGACAGAAACCTACACTTCAGAGAATGTATCTCAGAGATATTTTGTAAGAAAATTACGTTGGTAAAGAAGACAAGCATCAGAAAAAAAAAAAGCGCTTTTATTTCACAATGTATACAATTTCTTTTTTTCTTAAGCTTAAATACATCTCGTTTATGTGGTATTGATTACGGTTATCATAGGACCGATGATCTTCTTTCCTACTTTATGGTTTTATTTTAGCGACTCTCAAATCTGCAAGTAGTCCATACTCCTATGGTAAGTTACTTGGAACTGGTCTACTGAGCCATATTAAACAATGAAAACATGATGACCTCCATCAAAAGCCTTGGCTAAAGTGAATGTTAGCCAACAGAAATTGCAAGGGTTGGTACTGATTTGGGGCCCAAAAAGTCGGGAGAGTTTTATATCGGTAAAATTCTGGCAGCTTCAACAGGATGCTCTTGATTTATGCTGGAATAAATGAAAAATTAATCACATCTCCAATTTATCACCTGAAGAAAGGAGAAATAAACCGTCTTGAAATTCACAATTCACTATATTCTGAATCAGAAAAATCCAGTCTAAAGCAATGCCAAACCTTAGCATAGCATTACAAAAGAGAAAATATCTCTGCACTGCAGACCAGATGTTATTCCAGAGTCACCTCACTGTTCACGGACAACTCACTTTGTTATTGCAGGGTCACTCGTGTATGTGGCTGCTGGTATACAGAGATCTTTCAGGAAAAGAATTAACAAGAAAAAATACAAGATCTAGCTATATTAATTCTGCAAAAGCAAGTAAAAGGGATGCATATACCGCAAACTCGATGAGTTTATATGCAGTTGCCTATAGCCAAAGTGTTGGAGCAGGTCACTCACTGTTCATGCTTTGTTCTCAATGCGGTGAGATGCATCTCCTTCTGACAGCTGAAAGCTCCCTAGTCATAGGAACGTTGCAGGGCCAACCACAAAACCACAAGGTGTGCGGGATCACTGGCACACCAAGATGTCCTCCTGCGTTTCACCTGAAGAGCCCGCCTCTCTGCAGCAGGCGCTTTCCTGCAGCTGGCTACGGAGCTGCTGGGAGCTCCAGGGGAACCCTTCCGCTCGGGGCTGCCCCCCGCTCGGCACCCGGCTTCTCCCATGCCTGTTGCACAGCTGGTGGCAGTGGAAAGAAGCAAATGCCTCTTCGGATTGAACGGTGAACGTTGGACTGGTGGTTTTTTCCAAAATTAGGATTTCCCCTACCTAAACTGCCTTCTTGATTCTCTGGTTCATGTCAGTTGTTTAGGTGGCTTCCTCAAACAGGTTCTGCAAGGACTTTCTAGCAAAAAAAAGTGTGTATATATGTATTTTTTTTTATATATATATATACACGCATGTACATACATGATTACAGCGAGAGTGCGTGGAGCAGGGCTGACTTACGCACCCACACATTGGCTGCTCCCTTCAGACACTGCTGCCAAGAAAAGAGCCCAAAACGGGGCCTGTTTCCCCGTCGCCATGGCAACGCTGGGTGGGAAGCAGCATTTCCTACAAGGCCTCTTGCTGAGCCTCTGTGAGGTGCTGCCAGGCCGTGGCGACCCGGGGCCAGGGCCAAGGCCCGCTGCGTGCCGCCCTGGGAGCAGCCGTCACCCCTCGGCCTCCTGCAGCTGCCCTGCTGTGCCAGCCCCTGCCGCAACTTCTGCTGGAGGCCTGCGGGCAGACGCCCCAATGCAGGGCTGGAGGAAAGCGTGGCAGCTTCCCGTGAGGGCTGGTGGGGATGGAGGGGATGGATGGAGGGGTCCCAAGCAGCTGCTCTGCTGCCTCCTACCTGCACCGGCCTTCACCCTGACCCAACTCCATGGGCTTTGTGATGTGGGGAACAGTTTACCTGAAAAAAACCCAACCAAACCTAAAACCCCAAAGTGTTGGCAAGCTTTTGACCCCACGCCCTGCCTAGAGGCTGATCAAGACTGGACTTTCTCTGAAATAATTGGTTTCCTCGCTGCAACTCTGGCAGCCAGGACTAAGGCATTTTAAGCAGTATGTAGGTTCACTCAAGTTATTTTTTACTTCCTCCTCTTACTTCTGAGTAACAGCTGACCGCAGTAACGGAAATTTAAAACCTTATGTTATACTTGCTTTGAGGCATGTGCACAAGTCTAAAACCTGGGTAAATAATGAATAAAAGCTCATCCACTCTCTATTATACCAACCCACTTCTGTGTCCTTGAGAGTCTGATGATTACTGTAACAGCATAAGACTGAAACTCGGTGTGACTATGTATAAATACTTTTTTTAATATTTGGATATTTCTTCCTTGTGTGAGCATCCTTGTGGATGGTCTGGTATTAGTGGGCAAAATGAGTGGTGAAGTGAAAAAATGCATTCTCATAGCTACCTTAGGGACCACTGCAGAGAAAGCCTTCATAATACGAGGTGTGGTCTACAGAAAAATGTTCAAGCCATCCAGTGACTAAATATAAATTACCTGCTCAAGGCAAACCAGCACTAATGCACTACCTGTTCCTGTCAATCCCCTCTTAGACCTTGTTAGTTCTTCCATTGAGGAGTGCTGAAACAAGCTCAGCCCTTGTTCAGACACAGGGAAGCTACCCAGGAAAGACGTACTGTCGATTCCCAGCTGCTGGGAAAAAAATGGTAAGAGGTTGCACTGGAAAATTTGCTACTGGGAAATTCAACTGCAGAACACAGATCTAAAGGATTTCATTAACTCTGTCACTTTGCAGAATATTCTGTTTCTTTTCTCAGGCATCTATATTTATTCCTTATTTCATTAAAGTCATTACCTCATTTTCTTGCCTCTCCTTCTCTGTGCTCTCCCATCTCTTTTCTGCAAGGTCCTTCAGCACACTCCCGACCCCCCCGCAGCCCAGGCTCTTGCCTCCCCTGGGGTTTTTGCCCACGTCCTGCTCTATTTACACCAGCAACTACTCTCTCCTTAAACACAAGTTTGCAAACATTATCTGGAACAACTCCTCTGTTAGAAGAGGAGAAACAACTGTGATCTTTGCTTTACTGCTCAAAACTAACAGAGTAGTTCTATAACACAAACACTAAGAAAGCACGATTTCCTAGGGATTTGTTCTTCATGGTTGGTGTTTCTCATGCCTAACAGGCACAAACTCTGAGCAAAGCTGGCTCCAACTGCAGGAAATTCGTGGTTGCTTTTTCTTGTGCAAATTCTCTGGTGTATACAATTGGGGGCTTCACAATGCAGACCTTCTTCTCAGTGGAGATGTTACCAGTGCCTCTCCCCTCTACATGCATGACAAATCATGTAGGGAATTCACAATATCTAAATTCAATGTCAGCCATGTCACACTGGCTGCAGTTGGACAGGGATTAAAAAGCTAGACAAGGTGAATCAAAAGACAGACACCTACCTGTCTCAACTTTCTTTTACTCAGGAAATCCAGCTGACATCTAAGCTTGTCAGCTTGCCTGATGTGTCCTATAATAGCAAAAGCAAAACTTACCAGAGTTTGATGAAGGGGCTGGAGTAATGGCACTCTAGTGCTGAACTTGAGTCATGCCAGTATTGTTACCCTCCCACCAAAAGTTAAACCATATTGTTCCCAGCTATTATGGATATTCTTCAGAAAAAGATACAGAATTGTGGTTTGTAATAGCACAAAGGGCACCAAAATCACCACAATCATTTTCTGGTCAAAGTGGTCAACCCTCATTTCCTAATTTATATTTGATCCTGAACTTGGCAGGGCGAGAGAGGAATTAATCATGAACTGGGCTCTCTACAGATCACATAGTTTACCTTAAAATCATTAAATTTTACAAATAAAATTACTATTTTTATGTCATTTCCTGGGTTCTGAGCCTTTAGCTTTTAGCCTTCCTTTTTCCATTTTTTTCCTCCATGATTAAGAAAGCGAAGTCTTTGTCTTAAAAATTACAAAATTCACCAACACCAAATTCCCAGCAACTTCATGGATGGCTTTGCCTAGTACATCTGAAAAAGTCATCCTCTTAGATGTCTAAATATAGCAGAAGGCTCAAGAATTAGAAAGTGCTTTTCTGATCAAAGATGCTTTAGCCGTTTCTGAAAACAGACTTCTTACAAACTATCCTTTGGCAATCAAATTTATTTTCAACTTCTTTCTCAAGCTGGGCAGACAGCTAAGAACTGATGCTTTAGTCATTTTCAGAAACCTAAGTTTAAAAAATTTCATCTTTGGCTTGCTATCAGAGAAGACTTAGTCTCACAAATCAGGAGATCCTGGCTTCAGTGAGTCCTAATCATCCCCTGCCCCTGCCACTTTACAGCTGCCTTTCTGTGCTTCTGTTTGGGAAGACTGGTTTTTGTCATGTGTTTAAGTTCACTTCACATCTTTGCCAAATAGGGAAGTTCAGGATGCACGGAGTCAGACTCATTCTTTCACTGCAAGAGGTTTTTGCACCTTTTGTTTTAGATATAAAAGACAACGAAACC
Source organism: Gavia stellata (assembly GCF_030936135.1). NCBI lineage: Eukaryota > Metazoa > Chordata > Aves > Gaviiformes > Gaviidae > Gavia > Gavia stellata. The sequence continues at coordinate 19,837,174 of NC_082600.1, forward strand.
TAACCAAGGACCACCGACAATTGTATTTCACCAAGGTACCTGTGCTGTAAATGCCAAACCTATATATAGAGATTTTTTCCTTAACCTAAAGATTGCTTGCATGTTTTTTTTTAAACAGGTAAAACATTGAAATGCTAGATCTCGACTCTAGGCATTAGACAAAAGTTCAATACAGTTAACTGTCAACCACATCTTAATGGCAGCCAAACCACAGCTTCTTCAGTGAATAGTGCCTGTTTCCTGATTTCTACCCCAGTCCATCATCTTTCAATTAATTTAATGAGAGAACAAAAGAGTCAAAATAAAATATTTACAGGCAGGGTACTGTCTGGTAATAGCTGCGGGTTGCTCCTCGGGCAGAGGAATACCTCTGTCATGCAGTTAGGCATTCATTTGCCTGTCATGACTTACACAAGGTTCATCACAGGAACCACACTTACCAGGAATCACAAAATTTGTAAAGGCCAATGAGATTATTAGAGCTATTTAATCTTGTGTCCTCACTAACACAGCTGATGCAATTCCATCCAGGTTGCATTCAGGTTAGTAGCCCACGGTTGCATGATATTAAAAACACATCCAGTTTATCACTGGGAATCTCTTCTTCAAGCACATTTACGATGCCTACTTCTTTCCTGATTCTTCCCAAAAATCACAGATCCCAAACTGGGTTCTTGTTTGGTGCCATACTCAGAACAAATTGCCCTGCTGTTCAGATCCCTCTCTTTGTATACCGAGGTTAGGCTTTTTGCCTTATGTGCTTTGTAGGAAACCACATTTAGTTGGCTATCAGTGATGACTCCCAAGGGTCTTTTAATAATGAGAGCTCAGGTTTCAGTCCTTCTTTTTCAGATCATGGCCTTGCATTTAAAATCAAAGGCAAAAGATACTAGAGCAGTTGCAGATTATAGCATGTTTCCTCACACCTTCTTCGGATGCTTAGGGATTAAGGGTAATCCCTTGCACCCCAATAAAAGTCCACATTTGGCTAAGCTACAAAAATACTCAATTAAACATGTTAAACGTCTTTTCTTGTATAAAAAGGCTTCCTACCTTGCTCAGTGCAATATTGAGAAGCATTGATAACATCCAGTGGTTAGAATAATACAGAATGACTCCATGTTGAAAAGAGTATCTAAAGTCTACTTAATTTTGTTGCTTGAGTGGAAGAGCACAGACCCTTAAACAGGTTTCACTGTAAGGCATCAAGCTGTCACCCCACTTTCAAGTAACTGTATCCTTCAGATGCCACAGTGGGAAGAATATTTACCGTGTTTGAAGGGGGGAATTGTTGTAACAGAGATTTGCTGCAAAGGGAATTGTGCAAGCAGGTCCGTCCAGCACATCTCACAAAGGAAACAACACGCTTGTTTTTGTATCAAATAAGCCCCCACTTGTAGAATTGACTGAAGATGACTTAAAGCTACCACTGGTGACAGGACAGCCATCACTGTGGCATTACAGCGTTCCAACATCCATGGCTCATGTGGCAGCCCCCGGTGACAGCTGGACTGGTGCAGTGGCCTGTTGTATTGGCTCCAGTTTTTCCTACATGCTGGGCACAAACAAGCAAAGCTGGTAATATTGAAATTTAGCTCTTCTTCCCTCCTCCTTTCTCTCCTCTTCTACAGAGTCCCGATAACCAGGACTCAGGCCAAAGGAAAGACATCTGTATTCAGCAGCAACAAGGACAAACCATTTCTCCTTTTCTGCCACAGAGTGTGACCAAGAACAGCAGTGAGCTTAAGAAAAATCACCATGAAAGTTGCATAGATGCAAGCAGAAAAATCAAGACCATTTTCCATCTAGCATGCATTCAGCTCCTCAAGGAGCATAACAGTGCACTGACATGTTGTCAGGAGCATGGCAACTCCTCTGTGGAGATACTTGGGTGAGCTGAATCATTAAGTTTTATCTAACTGTCAACCCTTCCTATGGCACTGTATCACAGTCAAGAAACGAGGCTTCATCCTCATCTGACTCGACAAATCCTGGCTGTTGGGGTACTTCAGGAAGGAATAACTTGAGCCAGGGTTTGGAGGAGCACTAACAAAATTAATGGCGTATCAACAATGTCTGATTTTCAGAAAGAGCTGAGCCCATCCTAAGAAAGTGAAGCTCCTCCATGGAGCTGGGCAGGAACCATCGATGGCAGCAACTTTTGGAGCTTTTCTGTCTGGAGGTTTGCATGCTGGCAACTGAACTCTCAATGTTTGAATTTGGTCTTTGAGGCCAAAGTATGAATTCATTTTGGTTTACTCAGTCTAAACTTGTTTTCTGAGCAACTCGTTGAGACTCTCTGCCTCAAAACAAAGCACAGGATAGTGATAGCCCTCCATACAGCCAGGTCATCCTGCTGAGAAGCAGAAAAATACACTGTGCTGTCCCACCAGCACTTGAACCTATTTCTAGTGATTTATTTATAGGTGAAAAGGCAGGAAAATCGTCCTCCTAGCTCCATTCAAAAATACCAGTTGGCTATAAATGTTCCCAGGTTTCCATCAAGGGGGTTTTTTAACCCTTCTTTCAACTGCTCTGCAGCTAGTGCTATCTTGTACTGTCTCTCTCTAGATGTACCCATTGCAAGGGTATGTTGTCAACAATGAAGAAAGCAAACACTCTGACAGGCTGTTCTCCACCCCTTTCCTCTATTAGGAGAGAAATGCTGGTTATAGATAGGTTAATTATTACATTCAATGTTATCCTTCTGGGAAGCAATGACAGGTTACTCTCGAGACTGTTACTGCAGATAAACCCTTAGGGCTCTTCCACTTATCCTACAGCTAGAAGTTCTTGAGTGGCTCCCTCCTGAGCAGACTTTCTGAATAATTTTTCAAACATAACTTCTTTCATTTTGGTGAAATCCTTTTCTTGCTGGACAGGAAAGTTTTGAGTTTGGTTTAGTTTGTTTTCTGGGTTTAGTTGTTTTATGCCTCTGAACTGATGGCCTGCCACAGCTAGTGCCATTTTTGAGACTAGATTCATGTGACACTGCAAAACACAAACTCTCTTCTTCTGAAAATTGTTCTTGCTCACTTGTTATTTCTCTTCAGGCAAAGAATGAAGTAATTCATACTGCAAATCTGCAATTTTTTTATATACATGAGACACAATGTGAATCTTACCATGTTTCGACATCTAGATATGGATAACTTGCCTGCCTCAAAGGATTTTTGAGGCAGAGTGTAATCATATGCATTACCAACATTAAAATCCATTTTAACTTAAACTGTCTCCAGCCCCCCAAGTAGGTCCGTATCATAACTAAACCGTTCAGACACAGTCATTTCTTGCCTTCTGCCCTGGCTTCGTAAGTGATCTCTGGGAGATGGTTTTGGAGAAGGAGAAAAACTAACAACCTAAAACAATTTTAAGTGGCTATCCATTGATCTGGTACAAGTTCAGTAGCATTTTCCTTAAGACTGACCCAGACCCAGATCATAAATATAATAATTTATTATTAATAATAAAATATTTTTCTTACTTTTACCTTAAGCAGGTACTGGGCATATGTGCCTGCTTCGTTTCACCTTACAAGGTGCAGGACAGCGGAAAAAGAGGCTCTGCACCTTAAGTTACTGCATTTCCAGTAACATTGAACCCACAGGGGTTACAAATTGCCCACACCCTGCTGACAAGCTGCTGCCCAAGCCCCTGCAGCGCTGTGGCTAGGCATGTCCCAGCACTGGTCCCCCAGGAGGGACGGGGAAGCTATCAGCTGCTGCGGCTCCCCAGGCCTCGCACTGTGCCAGCGTGCTGCACCATGCTGTGAGCAGGTCCGGACTCGGCAAACTGCCGAAACCTGCTGCTGCCCAGCTGCACAAACTGGCGATGGTGTTTCCATCGGTAAAGCACCTCACGCAACCAGCCCTGCCGCAGGGAAAGGCAGCCCCAGCCCTGGCACTCAGGCTTGGCATGAGCCACCAGCGTGCCCATCTCCTCCGCCTGTTCCAGCAGCTCTGGGGCAGGCTGGGCCCTATGGAATACTGAAGTGACCTCGTCGCAAAACTTGCTGCAGGTCATAACTGGAAATCACCATTTCTCCCGGAGAAGGAAGATCTCCTCGCACCCCGTGTCCCCCACACCCTCCCCAGGGCGCGGCAGTGTGCCTGGGGCAGGCTCCTCCACAGCCTGGGGGAGAAGAGGGGCGATGTGGGGCCACCCGGCAGTGGCTCCGGGGTGCCTCTTTGCCTCTGACGGGAGGGAAGGCAGCCCAGCGGGGCGGGCGAGCCGGGGGCAGTGGAGGGGGACGGAGGCCGTGGCGGGTCCCCCCTGCTGCTGCTGTCGCTGCCTGCGCTGAGTCACTGCGCTCCCACCCCTGCACTGACACGTTTCTGAGATGACTGGGAGCATGTGATTTCCATACTGATGAGTCTCCCTAACGCAGCCTGCCCCAGCTCCTCTTTCCCCTCACGTTAGCAGTAAACTCACATGAAATGAATTATTAAAACCTGTGTTAAAAGCACCTCAGGAAGGGCTGCCTCCTCTGCCTTAAGCAAACACTGAGCGCAGCGAGGCAAAGACTTGGCTGTCTGCTCTGCAGCCTTCCCGCACGGGTCCCCTGCCTCTGGTTTGCCGCATGGCTGGCAGAAGCATGGCACCACTTCCCAGGTTTTTTGAGGTAGATCGGAAATGCGTATCTTCCTTCCTCCATTTGCTCTTTCAGCCCAGCTCCCACGACAGCACCTCTGCCCACAGGGCGGACAGCCCCTCCAGAGCCCCTCCACAGCCACGGCCACCAGCCTCCCACCCAGCCCCAACGACTCCTCTGCCTTGACTTAACCTCCCTGTCGTCTTTTTTCTTTTTTTTTTTTTTTTTTTAGACATATCAGCTAAATATCAGCCTTGTAACACCTACCTGTGTTTTTTTGACAGAACAAGAACCATCATGTCTTTTGGTTGCGTGTTGTCCATGAAACTGGGTTTTACAGATCCCTGTTTGGTTACAAAGGACATCCAAAGATCCACAATCACAGTAAGATTTAATAAAAAGGCAGTTTTCTCAGTTTTTTGCACAAAAAGCTTCTTCATGCTCCTGGCTTTCTGCCCTAGGTAACTATTAATTTGAGTTTTTCCACTGCTTACAGTACATATTCTTGCTCACAGAAATCAAATCCTTGCTCATGTTTTCCCTTCGGCCACTGCTTTGGGCAGTTGCTTCAGCTGCTTAAATCATCTTGCTCAACAAAGGGGCTTTGATGCCAAATGTCAGACAAATAAGAAGGCAGAGGACAATATTTTAAAAATACTCAGGTTCTTGTGGATATGAAGTAGCATCAAACAGAATTTCAAAGAGAAAATGGTTAGAGAGGAGCCTTGTTCCTGCATGTAGAAAGCTTGAGCACTTTGGTGGGCCAGAGAGGTTGAGTGAAAGGTCTCCCTGTCCTGTTAGAGCCGGCAAAATTATTCAAGAAAGGTTTCTGGTGTGGTTTTGACAGTTATGAATAGGAAATGTACTTCTGTGAATATTCTGTATCGCTTAATTAAAACGAGCTATTTTTGTGAACGCTTTTGACCATGAACCTTTTTCTTGAATAATCATTGATGATGGGAGGGAAGGCATGAGCAGAATTTATGGAAATTCACTTAAAATCTGAATGACTATGCTTGAGAATTTTTTATTATATTCATTATCTATTTGTTATATGTTTTTTATTTCTAATGTTGGTTTGATTACCTAAAGATAGAAACAAATGCACAGCCACTCACACTGCATAAAAATTTTTCAGTTATGACCGTAACTAATTATTTATGTTACATGAGATCCCTCCAGATTTTTTCTTGAGTAAGTTTACATTGGTCACAATTTGAAAACCATTGGAAATCCAGCAGAACAGTGGCAGATTCTGCCCTAGGTCTGGTCCTGGTGTACATTTCTAAAGGCACATGTGGACTGGAGCTGAATAACTAAGAGACAAGAACAATCCCTGCTGTGCCTCCAAGACTGATGCTCTATGAGGCCCAGCAAAGATGGCAAGGATGAAAGGAAAAGCACTAAGAGCAGAAAATACTCTGTAGCATATGCTGCTCTGGAGGCTGTGGGCTGATTTGGACTATGGAAACTACTCTGATGTATGCCAGTGGCTCTTCTGGTCCCTGATACACCTTGAAATCCTCAGGCACAATGATGCCTTAAACTTCCCCCAAATCACTAGGCAAGGAAATGATTACCCTAAAACTTCTTTGCCACTGGAGATGAAGCATGGTCCCAGCTCAAGAGTCTTCTCATACAGCACTGGAATAATGCTTAACAGAACTAAACAGAAATCCCAGGGCATTTGAGCAGATCCTAGAGGACTAAGACATAAAGTTAGGACAGAGACAAAGCTTTCTGATCTTCTCACTCTATTAAACGGCACTCTTTCAGAGCCTGAAATAGCAGAGCAATGCCTGACAGTACAATGGTGATGCCTCTACTGGGATTAAAATGCATCAGTTATTTCATTATTTCTAAAAATATTTAAAAGAAGACCAATCTCAACACAGCTTGGTACAAAAGAGGAAAAAAAGAAAGAAAAGGGGAAAGGTTTATATTTGTGTTTTTATCTTATATTTCTATATTAAATGTATCATTATATATATTGCCTATATTTCTCTTAATTCATCATCCAGATACTATTAATCTCTTTCGGTGCCAGTATAGTACACTGGACATCATAGGACTATTTAGGCTTGGTTACATGTGCATCAGACCTGGGTTTGTAGGAAGCATAGTCCAAGGATTCTGCAGGGTCACAGAGTGCTAGCATTGCATTAACAATAATAGCAGTAGCCAAAGGGAGCCTGTCTTGGCCTTTGTTCATTAACTTCATTTCCAGAAAAGACTTTTCATACAGAACAAGAATTCAATACAAAACTAATAGACTATAGTAAAATACAGCACCAGAAGGGGGACTTCACCTGAGAATATCTGCCTCATTGGACTTCTGTCTGTCGGTTTCTTCACCTTGTAAAGTAAACCACTTCTCCCAGTGCCTGATGAGGTGGCCAAAGCCATTAGAGACTGATGTGTGTCTGAGAGAGGTGCCCTGGCAGGGCAAGGTGTGCTGCAGATCTCTCCTGCCCTGGTAAAAGTACCAGCGCCTACACATGGGATGGGAACCGACCAGGAGTCTGGGCCTGTGGCTTCAGCACTGCTTCAATTCCCTTCTAGACTTTGGCCGCTCCTGCTCCCATTCCCATGTCACAAGTAGTTGCCCTTCCCTGCAGCAAGCAGTCATGCAGCCAGGCTCTGTGCTTTAGTTTCTCTGTGTGGAAAGAAAAGAACACGGCATGGCAAGAATGAGAAGTCGAACTCAGTGCGATGCCCCACATTTTCTGGAGGGCAGGTAGTGGCATTAACTGTAATGCCAGAGGTAGACTTTTCATCCTGAAAGGGCAGAGAAGATGAATTATATTCTGATATGAATGACAAAAATATCCACGATTGTATTAGACAGGATTTAAAACATTTTAAAGGGCAATTAATTCCCATGTTTTTAGTCTAGGCTAAATGCTAAGTAGGAGTAGAAGAAACCTCCCCTATTGACAGATTATTCCATAGGCATTCAATGCATTTTCCTATGGCTTCTCTTGAGGGAACTGACCTTTGAATAGGGATAGTCCCAGAAGCAAGGTACTGACTAACACCGGCTCTGCTGGAGGGTGAAAATCCTTATTCCTAAACCCAAAGTGGGTCTCATTACTTATCTACTATTTCTGTCTGTATTGTACTGTTCAAAAGTTAAACCACACAGTTCATCAGGCGGGTGGGCATGTGTTCACATGGGCATGTTGGTTACTTAAAGCCCTGCAATACCCAGGGTTGAACTGAACACATTTAGCAAGGTTAAACAGGTCTGACTGCTATCGACCTGTCTCCAACATGTCATGGGATTGCAAAAAATGCAGAATGGGAATTTTTATGTATTCAAGCACCCCAGCTATATATATATGTATTCCCAGGCTCAGTAGAGCTTCTCACAGATGGATGCATACAAGAAGAAACACGCAGAAATGTGGAGCGGCTTGAACTCAGTTCCTGCCTTGCACATCTGCAGCTCTAGGGGGACAAGAGACGGAACTCTGAGCCTGTTTCTGGGTCTGCATCTCCTGCTCTCCTGTACCTACAGCCTGTGACAGGAGCATCTGGGCACTGAGGGGGCACCTCAGAGCTCTAGAAATCGAAGCATCCAAGATGTGTAGTCACTTTTGAAAATCCTGGCATGGGAGGAACCAGGAATACAGCAAGACATAAATGTAGAAAAGGAATAGAGACTGGGAGACCTGGCTGCTGTACAGAAAGCTTCTGGTTCTGAACAGGAAGGTCCTTTTCTATCAAGATACTCTCCAAAACAAGTATGGTTAGGACAACTTGCTAAATCCTCAATAAGTTTATACAGAACACTTTTGATCAGCTCCTTGATTAGTCGTTTGTCTGATTAAGCATACCAAATAACATTGTCTAAGATCCATGCTTTAGCAATACAAAAATATCTATCTTAAATGTATATTGTCCACTGTACCACACTGAGTACTTTACAATCTTTTATATTCTTACTCTAACAAAAACTTTATAAGGGAAAGATGTCCTTTACTAATGTATAGTGGTTAAGTAACATTTCCAAGGTCATCCAACTCTGTAGCTGGCCAGGAGAATTTTGAGCATCCAAGTTAGTGCTCTAATGAATGAGCAGCTTTTCCAGAAAAGCATATAGCCTCCTAAGCTGTACAAAACCAGATCTTTAAAATGTAATAATCTGCAAATGCCTCCAGTCGCTGTTCTCCTTCACCAGTAATAAAAGCAGGTAAAACAGACGTAAATTCCTCACAGCCAACTCTCCACAAAATCTGTTTTAGGAAAAAGAAGAGTTGTCCAAAGGAAAATGAGACCTATGCAACTTCTAGGAGCTTCTGGAAGCTGTGGTTGTATGCTTACACTATGTGTTGCTATAGTAATGCCTCTTTCCCATTCAAAATTCACTCTGTGCTGAGATCTGCAGAACAATAATGGGCTTTGTGAATGCTAACCCTTTCTCTTTCCATTTTAGAAATAATCAGGTAGCCCAATGCCAGATGTACCTGTCATCCTGCTAAGAACATCCTGAAGAAAAAGAGAATTTTTTTCCTTCACAAACACGGTATTTGAAAACCAGGGATTTTTAGGAAGAGGAGGCAATATCCAGAGATCAGTGGCCACTTACTGGCTCACTCTACCCAGCCAGTCCTTCAGGACAGTTCCATTTCTGGACAATGCAACCTCCGTCCTATGACAGAGATGAAATGACGGACACTCCAAATCTCTATAGCTGCCTGGCACCGCCAGCATGTTCTTACTCATCCTTGCCTGCGTAATGCGTTGCTGTAGTGTTGTCAGTGAGCACTGCAATAAATGGCAGAAATACCCTCTACTTTACTGAGCTGCTCTGAGCTGACAGGGAAGAAGGTGCCTCCCCAGACCAGCCGGGAGTCAGATGTAGCCAGATCCTCTGACTGCAGGATCTCCACTATGACTTTGGTCCTGTTGCAGGCACTTCTTCTATAATCTCTTTTTTATTATTTAGGCCCTGCCTGGGGACTGTGGTTGGCTCTAAGGCCTTTTGACTGGTGGGGATCCCTGCAGAGGGGTGTTTTGCAGGCACAGTGTGCTTCCCCTCATGGTGTGCACTTCCCATGGTGGCGGTGCTTGGCTCCGTGCTAACGTGTGTGCTGTCCTCACATAGCAGAGGTGGGGATATGGCACAAAAGGATCCTACTAAGTTTTGTGTCATTCTGATGAGGATGGACCCACCATTCCCAAAGTAAGCTGTCCCTGGCGGGTAAATGTGCAGGTTAAAGTACAGAGATTAGCTCACAACAGAAAATGATACTTCAAAGAAGTACCGGGTAATTAGTAACTGGGAGCTTGTAGACCTCATATACTTTCCATCTAAAAAACCTTAACCTTTTGGGTTCCTTCTGTCTGTGGATAGGCTCAGCCTGAATCTCTTGTAAACAGCTTGCATCAACAGGGAGCCTGGCACAGAGTGCTGAGAGAAGTATTTATATCACTTAGTGGCACTATGCGTACGCTGTCCATGCACTTTGAAGTTGCCATGTTAGCTGCAGGATGTATCGTGTCCCTTCTACTGCTTCTGAAAGGCTCTGGCTGATGCTTGAATTCATAAGGACTACGTTATTAATGTTATTCTTAGATTTTCCCCAGTGGGATACCCAGTGTTCCCACTAATCCCATCATTGGCAAAAAGCTGCAAATATAGGGTTAATTTTCTCATGGAGATGGCAGGAAGAAATGTTTACTGCTGATGGAGGCCATGGACAGACTTGTCAGTCCTTGGTGCTGGAGGATTTCAGACCTTCCAGCCCATGAGGGCTCACAGGTGGGGTCAAGTCCCAGCAGACCCCATTTTCTTCAAAGAAAAACTTGTATTTACATATTTCTCTTCACTACAAATATTTTCTTGTGACCTTGACTGCAGCACATCACTGTCCACTGAGAGACTGTCACTTCTCTGCTGAAGAGCAGGAGCTTTTTTATCAGTGAAGAGCATGCCATGCTGTGGCTTGGGACAGAATATAATACTGGAGGTGGGTAAAACTGCCATAGGCAGATTATTAACACTTTGAAATGTGACCTGTACACCAAAACAAACTGCTAGACTTAGAAAACTGCTTTGCATATTTAATATCCTTGAGTGGTCATGACCTCAGTTGTGCAGGTCATAGGTTATAAGGCTTTACTGCTGCCCAAATGTTCCTTACAACTTCAGGTATTTGATGGTAATTGTAAGCTCAGACTCTACTAATTACTTACAACTCAGTATTTCAAAGAGCTGTTCACTATGAATCCAATGCAGCGAATCACATCTTCAAGAAGATGAATAAGAATTAAAGGATCTGGTATTACAATGTTTTACTTAAAGTCAATGGAATTGCTCATGTATGGAATGCAAGAACCAGTTTACTGGGTCTCTACTCCATTCTGGATCTCTTATCAGTTTTGCCTCTTTCTTGTAGCTTCTTCCTACAAGCCGTTTGCCTTGTAATTCCGTCTGTTGTCAAGAATAAAGTCCAGATAGCACAGTCTAATATTTCAGCATCTTTTTGTGTTTAAAAATCCTAGTTTATGACAAGGGCACTTTATTAAATTAAAAAAAAAAAAAAGAAAAAATGCTGTCAAAACCCCTTAATAACTGGGTATGTCCTTTTCAACATATTTCTTTCAACTTGTCAGTTGGAAAGGATAAAATACGGCAAGTTTTTTTATTTGACACACAATAGGCTTTGAGTGACTTGTTATGTAAATTACATTTCATTTAGGTTCAGCTTTAGAGTAAAGAAAGGCTAAGCAACTATTTAAATGAAGACGGAAATTTACAGGTTTGTGGGAAATACCATTCAATTAATAAGACCCCTTAGCAGAGAGAGTATAGTATGGTGCAGGGGAGGCATTAAAAATCTGACCAAAAAGTCAATCTGTGTCATGTATTTTTAATTGAAAAACACCAAATTTGGAGTGTAACAGAAAAAAAAAGTCTCCTCTCAAGAAGTAAAGCCTCACATCACCCAGTCCAACCACAATAAATTAAGCTAATAGCTTTAGAAATGTCTCTGAGTCTGTCATATGGTTGTGTTACTAATAGGTTGTTGAGACAGGCTTTTTCTGAAAAAAATTCCATGAACCTGCTGCACAAGCCCGTTTCAAAACAAGAAAGTCTACTTCCCTGAGGACATAGGCATTGGACAGAACTGCAAAACTGCACATTGAGCTCAGCATCCACAGCCCACTGACACGTTCCCCCCCCCGTGTTTGCTTCTTTGCACCTGCTTAATGCTCTCCCCCAGGATGTCTGTGCTGATGGTGGGAGATGAGGGGAGGAAGGAGGAGGCAGGGTGCAGTGCATGCCCCAAATTTGCTATTGTTTCCACCAGAAGTTCATATGATGTTTACTGCCAGGGCAGTGCTCTGTGTGTGAGGCTCTACCGTGTAGAGTAGACAAGGCTCCTGGTAAGAGCAACTGGCAGAGATTTAGTTTCATTAATCATAACCCATTGGTGTCAATGGTAAGACTCTTCCTGACCTCAGTGGAGCCAAGATTTCAATCCAGACAGTCTAAGCCTGATCAAAGCAAGTCTACATGAGACAATGCTTAAATCATCAGCAGAAACCAGCTGACTATGAATCCTTCTTGAACAGATGAAAGAAATAGTGAAAATTTTGGGGTCAATGCCTGTAAAGGCAAGGGTTCAGTCTTGCGCTCTGTCAGACTGGGAATTCATGAATTTCCACTCAATCCTGCAAAATGAATCATTGTGTGGCATTAGGTAATTATCTAACCTCCATCTAGTACAAGTTTTCCACCCATAAGTGGGAATAGTCAAATCTGAGCACATCATTTACTGCTCTGAGAATTAACAACACTGCTTGAGCCGTGTCTGGTGTAGGCGAAGGGCTATGCAGGGTATCTTCGAGCCCTGTCTTTAGTCAGTACACTGCTGCTGAGATTCAAGTTCTTCAGAAGATACAGCTATAAAATACCTGTGGATTTCAATTTGTAGAGAAGGCAGCTGTGCACATACCCAATATTGGAATAGAATTCAGGCAGCATTATGTTAGTATCGTTTGCTAATCCAGTCTTCAGTTAGCAGTTAATAAAAAGTCATGCTGGAAAGCTACACTTTCACTACCATTGACTTTCAGATTCTTTTCTTTCTGGTTCATTTTGCCAGCATAGTCTAAATGTTTGAGACTGTGTATGCAGGAAGGAACTGCAGCTGAGAAAAATATTAAAAATACCTTAACAAGCCCTGATTCATTATTAACTTTTTTTTTGTACAGAATTGCCAGAAGTGAAAGAAGACTAGAAGCTAAAGTTATGGATTTAAACCTCAATTTCTGTCTTTATTAATACACCAGGTACAGATCTTTGCACTGCAATGGTCCATGGTCCACTGAAGTGAAAGCTTTAATGGTATTCAGTTGAAGCCCTAAATTATGTATTTTCCACTCTCTACATTGGACATTTACTGCTCAAAAGCAGGCAACGTTCTTGTCTTCCCATCTGTTTGTGTTTATCAATAAAGCCCTCCCCTTTGATAGTTTAGGAATGACTGTGAATTCCACGGTCATTTTCCTTGTCATTTGTTTTCTGGTCTGAAAGAGGTATTTAATCTGGCATAAAATAGACAGATTCAGTTGCTCTCAGTTACATACTAGTATAAATTCTCCATATCTCACAGAAGCCCAGGGCCTGGTTTTTCCTGCATTTACAACAGTGTGATTTCACTGATATTAGCGGAGATCTCTCCTGAGCTGCAGCAGGGTCACCAGGAGCCCTGCAGGCTCAGGTACCACGTGTGAAGAAGGGTTTCTCTCTGATCTAAATCAAATGCAGACCAAGATTAACACCACTAACAGCAGCTAGATTATACATGCACAACGACACCCCAGTCAGTCACTCCAGTCTACATCGTACACATAACAATACAGCTCTGTCAATTATATTTCAGTAATGTATTATTAAAATACTTTCTATAGTATACAAAGCAGGAATGAAAACAGTATGATGTGCAAGGGAATAAAACTGTTAAAGATTTACATTAGATGAATATTATCATGAACAATCCCGATTCTAGGAAATGATGGAAAGATCCCTTTTTCCCCAAAGCTTTAAGCCCTTCATCTTACTCCTCCTTTGTCAACAGCACTAAAAAAGTGAGTGAATACCCAAAAGTAGGTCACGATTACTAATATCCAAGGATACGATGTTTCTGTGGTTACCTTAGTGCTCCCTCCCTTTCTCCGTCTCCCTCCCTCTCTCAAACCAAAGCACAGCCCCTGTACCACCACTCCACACCAATGCCGCATCACCCATTTCAAAACTGCTGCTCCCAATTTACACCCACATTACCACACAGGGTCCGCACCACAGCTCCAGGCTCGGATCTGAACCTGTGATGCCCATGCAAAGAAAGCCAGGAGCTGCGGGGTGCCAGGGCTGGGTGCCACACTGTGTCTGTCAGGCTGTCTGTCCCCTGCCATGCTGCATCAGCACCTTTCCCGGATGATGGACAGGACGCAGTGGCAGAGCTGCCAGAGACCGGCACCCCGGGACACACAGCCCAGCCGCACCTGATGGGGTGCTGGGCGGGAGTAGGCAGGCTGGCAAGTACGAGGACACTCCCTTGCCCCACAACAGCACCCAGTCAATCAGAGAATTGAGGCGCAGTTCTACGGTGTCGCTGCAGCCCCAATGCCCTCACACGTAGCTGAAGGGGATGTTTCTCTTGCATGCGTTCCAGCTAGGATGACATAAAATAGACTGAGGCTGCGGACATGGAAACAGAGAGGCAAAGCTTGAGGCATAAACACAAAGCAAATCACACCGTGGCAGCTGTGTACAAAACGGGCCGGCTGTGCATTTGAAAGCGTGAGAAAGGAGCAGGCTGTGCACAGAAAGACAGGCTTCTGAGATGTGACAATTTTAGCACTGATTCATCATGGGGTAAATTTGCCACAAGTGGGGCTGGGCCATAGTGTTTAAAGGGCTCTGCATTGATTCACGTTTGGGTAGGCTTCGTACCAGGCTTTTGCTCGAATGGGCTGTTCTTTCCCTTTTTTTTGACAGGACCCATGGGGTGATAGAAGTTGCTGAGACAAACAGCCTGGCAGCTGGGGTTCATTTTCAGCAGTTCTATAAAGTACTGCAACTATTAAAGTCGCTGGCTCTAAATTTGGGACATATTTGCCCTTACTTGTTGTTGACACCAAGGTTCATGCCAAACAGATCCCTCGTTAGACTACTCAGGGAGTGCCCACAGCAATGGGAGACACACTGGTCCAAACAAACGGGTTTGCAGCATTTGGATTAGAGCTCCTGCTGGTGCCTACCAGTGCAGCCCGGCAGCGGATGTTTTAGGACCATATGACCAGAGCAACTGAATTACTGAATCCAGTCATGATTGCAGACTTCATGTAATACTTGTTTAATCCAGAAGAGTCCAGACATCATCTACTCTACACCAAGCAGTTCCCAGCACCCTATCAGCCACACTCTAACAGTACTTGTAAAGAACTGTGTGCCAAATTTAACCATTTATGTACCTGCTGAGTGCCAGATTTAAGCAACTTTCCAATTTGTCAAATTAACACTTCTGTCCAATTTTCACCCAACTAGTATAACCTTCATATCTGCCTTCCTGTTGCTGTCAGCCCCAAAACATACCCTTGGAAGTCAGTCTTGATTGAAACTGAGGCTGTAAGTGTTTTAACTTTTAATTACAGTTACTTAGCATGTGAATTGGAGGATCTCCAAGATTTGGGCTAACTGCTATGCAAATGTGTCCAGATCCATCAGCTTTCTACCTATAAGCTCGTAAAGAAGGAAGTGATCAAATAAAGTGTATAGAGTAAAAAGCTTTGAGCCTATGTGGATACATAGGCTGTTCATGGAGTTCTAGGCAAAAAAGACCACCAAATTATATCACAAACCATCAACTTTCACTCAATATCATCTGCAGTGAATCACAAAAAATGTGTGTTTGACTGAACCTTTCAGAAAGGAGTTTAGTCCTCATCTGACACATCCAGAGGTGAAGAATTTGGCACTTAAAATTTGTTCAGTCAGAAATCATTCCTGCTGTTAAAAAACAAATTATGCCTAATTTCTCATTTAAATTTGTCTGGTCAGCTTCAGTTTTCAACTGTTGTTTCTTATTATGCTTTTCTCCACTAAATTAAAGAGTTCTTTAATACCTGGTATTTTCTCACCATGAAGGTACTCACACTGTAATCAAGCCACTTCTCAATCTTCTTTTGGATAAAGGTAACAAGTTAAGCACTATGAGTCTTTTACTAGAAAGTATTATCTCAAATTATAATTCTAATTTTCTCAAAGCCTTTTTGGAACTCTTTTCTGCAATTTCATCATTTTTTCAATATTCTCCTGAAAAAGTGGACACTCGAGCATTATCCAGTAGTCCACTAGAAGTGCCACCAATGCCATTTGCAAAGGAAAAATCACATTACTGCAAGTTATTGTCTACTCATCCAAGAATCACATTCAGCCCTCTTTTTCTATTAACATCTGTCAGCTAATGAGTTGCCAAGCCAATTCTTTGTGGAGATGTATCTGTAAATTGTCCAGATATACTGATTTAAATTGTTAACTAAGTCACACACACCGTTTGGCTTCTACAGCTCCTGGAAGTCAATTAGTCACTTCAAGGGCTCATTTTTCCATTCGTATGCCTATATCATACAGGAGTGCAATTGTACATGCCTGTCCGTCTGTCCCTTCGCATATCATACAGTCCACTTTCCCCACCATGCCCCAATGCATCCCAGATCTGTGTTTTCCAAACCCAAATGTACAATCTTTAGCGCTAACGCAGCTTTTCAGTTTGCACGGTTCTGGCATTACACTCAGTCTCTGCAACTCAACCAAGATTTCCAGAGAGGAGGCTAGAGGCTGCCCTTTCACAAAGCGTGGGGTAAGCCTCCAAGCCAGACGAGCAGGGAAGGAGGCAGCTTTGAGACAGAGAAACACTGCAAGGGAATTGAACAGAGGGCCAAAATGTGCAGCAGCAGCAGCCGACAAAACGGGCAGGAGACATGCAGCCAGGGAGAATCTGCTGCGCTGACTGCCTTTTTGATCAAACCCTTCTTTTTTCCCCACCATCAAACTCTGTTCTTCAGCTCATCACTTACTGTTTTACCTTTTCCTCCACGCTACTTTCCCCTACAATGTCCTTTCTCCTGCTGCTTTTTATTCCCAGTCGGCTCATTCCCACTTAAACTCACCCTCCCCTGCCAAAGCTCTTCATGGAAACAACATTTCTCCAGCTGTTTGCACGCCCTTCTTTTGGCTCCTGTGTGTCACCCCCTTGTCCTTTTCCTCCAGGAGATCTAAATGTCTCTGGGGCAGGGACCACCTGGAGCTGTGTTCACCCAGTCCCTCATGGAACTGGGCCCCTGTGCTTGCTAATTTTTTTTTAGCCATTATCCTAATAAAAGTGACTAATCGCAATAGCACTGTGATGTCTAGTAGGAGAGACTGATGAAATAATTGTGTAGCAGGGATGAAACAGCCGGGCTGATGGCAAGGCAGAGCAGGCATTAGCTGTGCCAGCCTTACATAACATTGCAGGCTGAGTGAGAAGCACCCAGAAGGAACTCACTTCTTATCTCTCCCCTTCCTCCCCTTTATTATGAAAAAAAAAAAAAAAAAAAAAAAAAAAAGAAAAAAAAGGAAAGAGAAAGAAAAAAAAGCATAAATTTCCTTTACTGCTGCTGCATGCATGGGTGCAGGTCCCTCAGCTCGCGGTGGGGCAGGAGGGACAGCCGCCGCTCTGCACCAGCTCAGGACTTGCTCCAGCTCTGATGCCACATGGTTTGCTGGGCACAGAGTCAGGTGTCACTGTTAAAAAATGGTTCTTTGCCTTCTGATTCATGATGGCTTTTTTCCCATCTTGCAGTGAATGTGAAATATAATTTGAGTTTCAATATATGGCTGGGGGTGCCCTTCTTCTCTCACTAATTAGTTATAACCCTTGCCTGGTACTGACGCTTATGTCACTTTAGATGGCTGATATCTGCTAACCACCTTTCTGAAAGATTACAAAAGAGCCATGAAAATGAGAACGAGGAGATGGACGGATGGATGGATGGATGAGGGATGCCTCTATTACAAGGAGTGAGCACAGAAAGCTTGGATTAGGGTGAACAGCTGGTGCGGATTCAATAATCAACTGCTCTGAAAGAAAAGCCTATTTTTTCTCATCCCATGGCATTAGAGAACAGGATACCAGAGCTGCCAACCTTACAATTGAAATCTGCCCACACAGAATAGCAAATTCCCCTTGGCTTGCATTTAAATGCTCCTGGCTCATTGTAACTCCATACAGCCTTTAATACATACATGTGGTCTGCATATTATCCTGTAAACAGAGTGCTACACTGCTTCTCTCAGCATGTCTCTGCCTTCATTTCAACACCAAAGGGAGGGATGGGGCGGGGGGAGAGAAAGGAGGACAGGGAGCTTATTGAGTTTACAGCTGCTGCTGAGAATATTGGTTTGATTCTCGCTGCTGGTCAGGATTCATTTCCACAACAGGCAGCAGGTTGGGGTGGGGGGCGTTGGTTTAACAGGCTTAGGAGGTCGTTCTTTGGGACAGCCCCTTGGGAATAACACACTCCGCCAAGGAGCTGGCTTGCAGCTGGAAGCCGTCCTGGCAAGCCATGGCATGAGGAAGCGCTGCGGTACTTTTGGCTGTCAGTATCCTTAGGGAGCCGCTACATGTCTTCTTATGAAAAATGGGGAGGCTTGTTGGCTGTTGATTTTCCTGGGTATTTTGGTGATGTTAAACATGGCAGGGTTACCAAGACTTTCTCCAACCCTATAGGCAGCAGCAGCTACAATTCACTCTTCTTCCCCTGCCTGACAGCACGCTTCCATCTCAGCCCCAGGGAGCCAGCCTTGGGAGGCCAAGATAAAGCCCCTCTCTTTGTTCATGTGACACCTGAGCCCTCTTCTCGGGCTGCAGACCTGCCCAGGGGCCTGGGGACAGGCTGTGATCTAGAGAGCAGAAGTCCACCTGAACGTGATGGTGACAAGTGGGACAGCAAACAGCTGCCAAGTGGGGACATTTTTCTCTTCATTCTGCCAGATGTGAATAAGAGGTGAAAGGCTCGATACATCATGCTTGATCCCATCAGCCAGCCAGTCTCTTGGCTTTTCAGTAAAAGTAGAGGAAATGTTTTGTTTTTAATGCCCTCTTTATTTTGGAAGATCAGGATAACAGTGACCAGAACTCTTGTTCCCAAGAAATTTTGATCCATAACAAGGTACTGAATATTCAAAGGGAGAGAGCCCAAATGCTTGGGCTGTGGGTTTGCAGCTGAACACCCTATTAATAGTCACGTCATATTCCTGCCTATTCAGTGGCCTGTTTTTTAAAGGAAAACACGGCTTGTCCCTGCTGCCCCAAATGCAAGGAGAAGAATGGAAAGGGCTGTATGAAAATGTGTCAGCCTGGGTCCCTCCTGTGCTTCTTGCAGAAAGGAGAGGAAGATATTAATGCAGATGATTTTGTTACATAAATACATGTTGTATCAGGGCCATTTTTAGCATTTGTGGGGGTGTGAAGAACTTCTCCAAGCTGCGTATCTATTTCATAGGATTCAGCTGAACTGAGGAAAAGGACAGAGAGTTTTAAGGTAAACTATCAAGATACATTTTATTTAAGCCCACGCAATTCTGTACAGGGCTCCACATGACAGAAAAAAGATTTTGCTAGCACCTCTCTGGCCTTAGTAGTGCTTTTTAATGCTTTGTAACGGAAAGGCCTCTTAAGATAATTGGATAATATTAAGGACAAATTCGTCATCAAATTTCAAATAATATGTCTGCCATTTAGCTTCAGAGAGTTTCAGTTTCTTTAAATTCCAAAGAGCTGCAACATTCAATTAAAATGGAATTTTAAAATCCAGAAATCTAATTTTTAGTTTAATCTCAAAGTCATTTAGACTTCAAATAGATAATTTTCTAGTCAGGAAGGAGCCCATTTTTGAATGAAAAATAAAATCTGGGGGTAATTTAACAAATCAGGTTCATAACATACAGAACTTCTCTTGATTTCTGAGCAGTTTTCTATGATCCGTTCCACTTTAGCCTCATGCCCCATCCATTCCTGGGGGGTGTGTGTGCCTCACTTCACTCTCCCTGATGTGTCCATCCACACAGAAGGCAGAGAGCGAACTGCGGCCCTTGGCACAGCCGTGCCAGCTGGGGACATGTTACACCCACCCTAAAAATGGGTCCGGGTTCTGCTGTGGGTGTAGGCTGAGGGAGGCTGGAACTGGCATGGGCAAAACTGTATTTTGCCCTCCTTCCACACTGGAAGTGTCCAGCAACTGGAGCAGCAAGGAGATCCTCTGAGGTTTTTTTGCCTGCAAATGTTTCCAAAAAAACATTTTTTTAAATTATCTCCATAGCCATCTGAGAACATTTTCCTTCTGGAACCCAGTTTTGGGGGACTGTGTTTTGCTTGCAGGAAGGCATTGCCAAAGGGAAGTTTTCATGGGATTAACTAGTGCTACAGTTTTTGTTTCTCGTGCTCCAAAAGGATCTGATTGCTTTGAAAGGAAAAATTTTTAAAAAGGACATAAAAAGCTAAGTTTTTAGAAATCATCTGAACTTGGCAATTTGGCTAATTTCCAAACAGTGTCTATACTCAGTGTTTCTCAGAGCTCGCCGTGCAATCCATATGGCAGATCATAGCTGGGTCACTGGTAGCTGCAAGGTGCCCAAAACTAGAGGGAAGAGAAAAAGCTTAAGGAAGAGAATGGTTACCTTAATAAGTCTTATTTAGTACTTGGCACGTCCATGGCAGCCTTGATCCAGAGTATTTTACAAACATGGTGAAGAATGTTAGTCTCATTTCATAAAATCAGACAGAGATATGAGTCCATATTTTGGACACTTCACAGTTCAGGAACTCAACTTTTCTGCCACAGGGGGTCAAGTTTCTCAAAACGACTTTTTAAATTCACCCTGAATATGCTGCCACCTGTGAATTACTGCTCTAAGAGATTCATTTAAAGCCACCCTCTGAACTGGTGGTTTAAGTGGAAAAGAAGTCAAGAATTAATTTCACTGGTGACAATATTGCTTTCCGGTGATATAATGACAAGGAAGACTCAGAAACTGCCTGTGCGCCCCATATTTGCTCCTCAATACCCCATTCCCTCATTCTGTTGATTACTTTATCTTGGATTTATTTTGGAGTGGCTCAACTCCAGATGAAAACCTATCCTGCTGTTAAGGGAAGAAAGGTTTAAAATTATTGCTCAGCATTCATCAAAGAGGGAGACAAGATAAATGCAATATATCATAATGATAAGGATTCCTGGGTGACCTCTTAGACTCTAGAGCCCAACTTTTGTCACAGTGTTAATAGTAGGAGGAGATTCAGGAGTTCAGAGAGACTTCAGAGAGGTTGTAATCTGTGGGGAACAATAAAACTTCTAAAACTATGATTTACGCAGGCTGACTGCACAAAGCCATGGTTTCTCTTTTTGGAGCAGGAAATAAGTAAAGATCTTTGCGATACGCATCTTGAGACAAAGAGTAAAATTCATTTGCAGTAATAATGCATTCAACATGAAAGAAAATAAAATAAGGGAAGTCTCATCATTAGGAACACTTGACCCTGGTTCAAAATAAGATATACACTGGAAAGAGGCATCCAGTACCAACTATGAGGACAGCTGAATGGAGAGAATAATACAGAGACAGGTCTTTTCTACCTTTTGTTTCCATTAGAAACACAGAGTTTCTCTGAGACATTTGTTTACTCTAACTGCTTGCCACATAACACCACCACAACAGCACTTCTCAGTGTGTGACAGTTGAGACATAAGAGAAGTTTGCAAAACCCAAACCTCACCAAACAAGTTACAGTTGCAAGCAGGTTAAAAATTAACAGGACTGGTAAACAATAAAACCAATTAAATAATCCCCTTAGACTGCTGCTATGCATTACAAAGGAGAAAGTAAGGAAAACATAGAAAGGAGGGAAAATGCAGTTCAATGCCTTCAGCATATGGCTTGGAAGCAGGAATAGATCAACATGGGATTTTGTGAAGATTTCACTGAATTCAGTATCCACAGCAGCAGTCCCAGCTCAGATACAATGCCCCTCGGCCAGCTGGGAGCCACTACTGCGGACACAGTGGTACCCCCTGGCAGCAGGCACATCACCAAAATGTCCTTCTGCAGTCACAGCAGTAATGGAGGTATCTCTGAAGGCTGAATCAATACAGCTGTAATTTATAGGTAACTGTGGAAATGCCTATTCTCTTCCACCTAACTAAGGTGCTTAAGTTAGGGGCTTTGAAGTTCTTGTGTCCTTCTCTAAGTAAGAAAGAGAAATAGGGTACTTCATGAGGTGGTTTTGGCTTTGTTCCTATGGCTATTTTTCCTGGCAGCTAAAGCAATGTAATCAGACATCTCCACCTCCTCTTCTCCCCACCCACACCATTGCAGGTAGGTAGTTGATAGTGGAGCAATGTGGTGAACTGGGTTGGTGACCCTATCTGGGTTAAAAGAATCCCTGCCAAAAAAACCAACCAACCAACCAAACAAACAAACAAAACCCACAGATATCAGATAAACCTAATGAGTTTAGTGGAGGAAACAAGCAGTGCCTTGATAGTGGGAACATTTGTTCTCCAGAGACATAAATAATCCTCATGGATTTACATTAAGAATACAGAGACGCACAACAGGTACTGAACCCATTCTGCAGGGTCTGAACTTTTCTCAGGGACAATGAAAGTTTGAAGGGTTGCATGAATAAACACAAAAGGGAAAAAGCAAAAACAGGTAAGTCACAACTTTATGGTAAATCTATGAGAAGTGGAATGACATTCACTCTTGTTCCCTCATCTCTCATCCTTACAAGGAGAAAGAAAAAAACTTTATTTTACTATGTTGTCTTAGCTCTTTTTCAACAGACACAATGGACTGTATTTTGTTGCTGTAAACCTACTGCCAACAAAGGATATATTTGTCCTAATGTGCTGCTTTGTTCACAGCACTGTACAAAAATTACATTATAAGGACACAGAATCTATTTCATCACTGTAATACATTACATTCCTACTCAGTGATGTTTCAATATACCCACACAGGAGTTTAGAACTGAAAGTTTCCTTAGATAAATGTCTTCCTCTTTATTCTCATGTATCTATACTAGACCTTTACCCTAGACATTAATATACATGTATAAACATACATCATGTCATTTTGCTAGTGCTGTACATGGTTGTACGCACACATCTTTGCCTGCTCAAACAGGACCTGCAGCCCAGCTGTATTTGATAAATATTGCCTAACTCTATTTGATAAATGCTCCCTTTAAAATCTTTCCTCTATAACATGAAAAGTCAATGCCCTAATTTTAAGTTGCCCTTTAAAAGCGAGCCAGTATTCAGATGGATATCGACTCCAGGCCTGCTGGTTGTTCTACAGCAGTGTTTGGAAGGCTGCTGTTCTAATGAATGTGCTAACATTTGATACACACACTAACAAAATCAATAGCACTATTTTTAAAAAAGCATGTGGCTTTACTAAGTACACTGCCACTACCCCGTTGCGCAGAAGTTTACTAGAAACCTCCCTATATGACTAAATTGATGCATCTGCCTCATTTCTCTACTTGCTTGCCAGAATACATAATATCAGACTTCAAGGACGTTCAAAGTCAGCCTCTGCAGCAGAAAACACTGTGCTTATTTAAGTTCAAAGTGTATGCAGTAGCCAGTACCTGAAACTCCCATGCAAGTGTCAAGTTTTCCTCATTTCTGCCCAGCTGTTGGCACAGAAGAGACTTAGGGGACCTAACACAGCTTTTCACATCAGAAATTCCTGCTTCTGTGGTTTCTGAATGAATTGGATCACTATAGGCAGAAAATAAAACTTGTTTATAGTCACTGTTGAATAAATTAATCCATGATCTTTTGCTCCTTGTCTTCAGTAGGTTCTTGAATCTGAATCTTAGATCTGCTGCAGCCCATCTAAGTCACCCTGTTTTCCAAGCAGCTACCAAAAATTTCCAATCCACGTGAGTGAACAGGCTAGAAACCTGTAAGGGAGGAAGAATGTGTGTAAGAAGCAAACTCAGATGAAATCCAAATGCAGTGTATATTTAAGCACTTCTAGTCACATCGACTTGATTCCAGCTCTGAAAATGTGTCTTCTCCTTAAGGAATTGATTCAACGCTATAGTATATGGGCATATACTTGAACCAGAGACTAAATATAGCAGTAAAGAAGTCAACAGTTAACGCAAGATAGAAGATCAAACAGGTAACACTCTAATATTATGTTCAAGTATGTCTTCCTTCTCTGAAAAGTTTCATAATTTAGGATTATAGAACTATGTGAATCAATCAAAACTAGTTATTTCCATCATTTGAATCTTCAGTGCTAGTTAGTTGCCAAAACATGGCATCATCCTCATCAGAAGGAATAGAAATTTCTTCATATCCATTTGTATATGCCTGTACCAGGCATAGGTTGGCTGAAAAAGAAGCAAAGCAGTTACACAAATTTTAAGTGAAAAAAGGTTTCCTTTTTCTTCTAGTTTGAGCAAGCATTGGCCATGGTAGGAAAAATATGACCTTTTTTTTTTAACTTTACCATATCCCATTTCAACACTAAAGCTCCAAAAGGAAACATTATACTGGAAAGTTCTTACAGCACATGGGTATCCTTCTGAAATCCTGTAGAACTGATACAGAAAAGATAGAGCATTCTTATCAGAGATTTAGAGGATATTTACTAACTGGGAAGTTCGGTAATTCAAAGCCTTTCAAAGAATATTTTTTTACACAATGAATAATTAGACAGGGAATCTCATTGTCACAGGCTGTTATCCAAGTGGAGAATAGAATCAAAGTGTACATTCAAAGGGAGACTGGACATTTTAATGGGTTAAAAGTACATAATAAGCAAAAAACCAAAGAATTTTGGAGGGAATATAAATCAGGTTCTGTGTAATATCTTACCATGGGGGATTAGGAATGTGCTTTTCTTGGAGGCAGATTACCACCATTGGCCTTCTGTGCTGCTTCTTGCCTTGTCCTCCTAAATGCCTGGTGGGTGTCCCTGCAAGACAAAATACCAGGCTAGCTGGGTCATAGTCACCACTTCATAGTAGCAGCTCCTACCTCTTCAAAACAACTCCTCTCTCTTTTGAGAAAGGAATAACTAAGAAAACAGACGGTTTTATCAACTGGTTCTTGCTTCAGTTACAAGGAGCACCAAGAGGCTCCAGGCTACATGGCTCCCCAGGCTGCCCACAGTACCGCAGAAACAGGCAGGGCACACAAGTGAGCCCGTACCATAGCTGCACTGCTGCCTGTGGCGCAGGCAGCCACATGCATACAACCTGCTGGCAGCCAGCAGTTAGCAGACACAGGCTTCAGGGCAAATTATACCAGTCTTGTGGGCATCTTGGACCACGCTTGTGTGAAAACCTGGGCTGAAATCTCCTGCCTTGCTACCAGTGGTAGTGAGCTTAAAGCTGTGAAGGCAATCCCCACTGCTGCAGTAGTCAGCTCTGTCCTGCTATGATCCTACATATCTAAATGTCATTATCCCCATTTTAAAAAGACGCTTAAGACAAAAAAGAAATGAACCGAATTATCCAATTTACCTGTATATCAAGTGAGGAACTGCTCCCAGTGTTATTGAGCCTCAATGAACTGCTTTAACCCTACTTTCCCTCCTACAGAGACATTGTAAAATTAGACCAAAGTGGCCTCTATGCATCTATAAATGTCTGATACGGGGAATGCAGAGAAGAAAAAGACTATTCTGCCCGGCACACATAAGCGGTATCATGTAAACAGGAAAGAGTGGGACGGCAATCTCCACTGAAGGCCTTTCTAATGAAACTGTACTTGTGAAACTACAATCCAATAAGGAATAAGCAGGAGAGCACAGGAAACCATCTATAGATCCATGGCTCATTCTGATCCCAAATTATTCAAACTGAAATAGTAACCTCATACAAGAAGTCCAGAAGCTGGTGGCTGAAAAGGCACTACATGCTGATGCCATGCGACCGATGGCTGACAGAGCGTCTGGGCAGTCAAGTTTTGAGGGAGCATTGACCATATCTGGAGAAGCCCCCAGAAGGTGAGAGGAAGCCTGCGAAGGCCGAACAGCCATGAACACGATGGCAGGATGGAGCAGCAATGAGGTCTGCAAACAAACATATCTATAGCTTCACTCAGCTCACCAAGCTACCACAAACATTTGCTGAATTCTTCTCCACATTCTTCTGTCTCATATTGTTTAATCTGCCTCAGTAAATACAGCCTTTCACCAAAAAGTCAAACTATCACAGACTGTTCTATGGCCTGGGCATCACGTCAGGGTGTCTAGCACACAGAGATAAGGTTAGCTTCTGGGCAGGTATACATCAGGTCTAACCTGATAGAGTACCAGCTATTTTTTCTCTTCAGCTGACATGCCTTCCCACGTATAAGTAATATAAATGTGCACATTTCTGCGCAGATCAGTAGGCAATATCACTTTGCACCCAGAACATGGGCTCTGCTGACTTTTCGAGCTTCTTCCACTCCTCAGGCAGTTCGTTCAATCATGATTCACTTTAAGCAGATGATTTCCACCATGCTGGACAATTTCTTCCTTTTTTATTACATGATCCCTCCAACTATAGAGAATATTTTGGCACCATGCAAAATTTTGTTATGTGCATGGATACATCCTGCAGGTTGTAACGATACCTCTGGCTTATGACAATCAAGGGTGTTCCAGAAAGGGAAGAATTTACTTATTTATAGGCTCAGATTTTTATGAGAAGTACATCACAGCTGATAAGTGTTTCTCTAAGATCTGATATACTTTACCCAATGCTGCAAGAGAACTAATAATACCAGAAGGCATTAATATGTCTTACCCCAAATCATAGATCTGATTAAAGCACTAAGAACATGTCCTTCAGGCTCAGTTAAGACCCTTTGTAGAGTGAAACACCTGATAAAAATAACAGCCATCCAGCGTAATGGGCCAACCTCTGGGCCCAACGACAGGTCAAGCAGAGGGATGCTCTGGCTGAAACCAACGCAAGTTCAGTGTGTGTGTGTGTGTGTGTGTGTGAAGCAAAAAACAGCAAAACCTGCCCAAACAGCAATGGGTGATGTTGCAAGGATAGCCCTGAGAGGGAGTCAGCAGGAAGCTCTATGGCCACAGAATAAAGGCAGATTTGGGGCGTGAAAATGGCCTGCATGTTTTTTTATTTCTATTGCAACCAGACAGACAAGACTCTGTATGCATTAGCTGTAAATAAAATGTTTTTGTTTAAAATTAAACGTCACCAGAAACTTCCAAAGGGAAAAAACCCCAAAAAACTGTAAAGGCTCTGAATATTCACTAGCCACTCAGAGGGACCACGGTGCCCAAAGGACACCTGGTCACATCCTCGTGCCTGTGTTACGGGCACTTCCAGCTGGCAGCCCTTTCCCCTGGCACCTGATGGTGAAACAGGTACCAGTGTAGGACATCGACCTGTTGTTAGGTTCTGTGGGACTGATGGAGTGTGGGCTGCATTAGAGTGGGCAGGATGACAACGCGCATCTCATGCTGCAGTGCTGATTGTGGAATCTAAAATCTACGGGAAAAAAGAAAGGTCCAGGGTTTCCTGTAGATGAGACATTTTAATTTATATGAACACATGTGACAAACACTTTGGAAGTTTCCACTTTGTATTCTGCTTTCATCTTAATGAGTTTTTACTTATTTTTCCAACAAAGCAAAACCCAGAGAACACTGATGAAGAGAGGGAAACTGCAGTATTTCTAATATACGATACGCCTTCACTCAGCCGCTTATACTGTATTTACATGGGTATGTATGTTGGTGCATATAATCTCTAATGGCCGGGTTTCACCAAAAGGAGCTAAACTCATCACTGTGGCAATTAAAGAAAGATCCAGCAGGATCACACCCAAGCGGAATTAAGCCACAGGACTCCTTAAATCTGTTCCCCACAAACTGTGAGCAACACATGCATGCTGTTACTCCTCAGCAGCCTGAACCCATCTGACTGCTGGTTCCTCAGGCTTGGCTGCTCTCTGGCCAGCTCCGGTGATTTTGGGCATACCCCCTTTGGCCTGGTAAAAAAAGGTGAATAGCTTTGTGCCAGTTTAGCATGCTGAAATGGCTGGGCACCAGGTCTGGTGAGTACTGGAGCTATTTGAGGGAGGAGGCATGGTCCCACTGCCAGGGTGGGAGGAAGACCATGATCACGGCAACTAGCTGATACATGGCTGGGATCCTTGTGAAACTACAGCCTGAACTGTGAAAAGCAATAGTTTTCCTTCTGTGAAAGGAAGACACTAATGCTAACTAATAGACCTGTGGCAACTTTTCAGGTGACTGCCAGTGACCTAAACATCTACTGCAATAGAGCAATAGAAGAAAAAAGTGACTTGGTCTATCTAGCATCTAAATTACTTGTTTTCGTGTTAACTGATCAACTTCTTGCAAGATATGCTTACTTTTTACGGAACAGCATATTGTGAAAACCAAGCAATTCTTTTGCAAGCTGTGAAATACAGTCACTGCAAGTGGGCACCAGTGCAAATGAAGGAGCCAGTGCCAGGAAGCATCATAACCTCTGCCGAAGAGCCCCTCTTTGTATTTATTATATGTTAAAATAAGCTGCTCTCTGCAAGCTGACTTTCAGAGCCTAGAGGTGCAGGATTGAATTGCATACTTTGACAGTGCCACTGGTACGGCAGAGGAAGCCTGACACTGTGCTACTTCAGCTGAGACCAGTCCTGCCGAGCGCAGGAGGACTGGTCCTCAACAGTGATGGGGACTCACAGCTAGTGCCAATGGCAGGGCAAGGCACAGCTGCCCAATAGCTTCTGGTCATACCCTGCTCCAGAGAAATTAACTCCAGCAGAAAAAAATGCAGAGGATATAGATGTTCAAGGAACATGGCATTGTGGGACATGGTTTAATGGGCATGGTGGTGTTGGTTGATGGCTGGACTTGATGATCTTACAGGTCTTTTCCAACCTTAGTGATTCTGTGATTCTGGTACTGGACTCTGAGGGCACCTTCTGCTTCCCCCCGACAAGTGCTACCTGGTCAGCCTCTCCATTTCCAATTAAACAGAACATTGTGTTTACAGTGATGTTCATTACAGCTGTTCATGTATTTTGGACCTTTCTATTCCACAGAAACATAGTAGTTCATGCAGGTGTTTGGACATCTCAGGGCACCTCATCTTCTAAATTAATTTAACCTTTCAACACCCTTCTTGGGTAGATACTGTGTCATTGGCTTCCCCAGGCAGAAAACAAGTGCTTTGCAGCTGAGCGTCCTGCTAAGGCGCGAGTATGTCCACGGCACAGCAGCAAGGGGAACCAAGCATGCACTGAGCGGGCAAGGACTCCGCTGTGTCACTAGGGCACCATGGGCTCCCACAGCCCCTGCTCCTGTGCCCCGAGGTTCAGCCCCACACTGGCTCTGCCTGCGCACTTCAATGGGCCCATTTAGATGTACCAGAACGGGATTTGCCCTGCGTTGTTCTGCTGAATGAACGTAACAGCAACAGAGAAAATGCACTGAGAGGATTTTCCGGCCTGTCATCTAAGCAGAAAATAGGAACAGGAAAAAAGAGAAGGAGAAAGAAGGGTAACAGAGAAAGTCAAAATGAAAGCAAGCAGGGGAGATAGGGTGGAAATATATCTCCTGGGTCTTTGGCCCAGGTTCCTCACTATTGCAGCACCTGTGTCATGTAAATCTCCTTAAGCTCAATCTCACACTTGTTTGACTTCTTCTGAAGCCCCCTACTCCCATTGGAAAGCTATTTTGGAACCCCACTCCTCTCATGGCTAGAAGCCTTTTAATTTCCAGCCTTATTTTATTCATAGCCATATGTCCACCTGTTCTTGTGCCAGCCTTGTACCATAGCTTAAATAGTTCTCCCTGGATGATGTTAACCTCTCGGTTCTAGTTACAAGCTTAGCTTAAGCTGACTCTATGTGTGAGCTGCTGCCAAAGAGGCATTCCCTCCCCTCCCTCCAGCCGGTGGCATGGGCACATCTTGCATCTCTGCTCTTGACAATGTGGTCACATTCCCTTCTCCACACCACGCTAGTGCTGATGTTATTGCTGACCTCATGATCAGCCAGTCTTGGAAAACTCATCTAGCTGAAAATTAACTCAGAAAAGATCCCTGATCCCACAGTTATCCAAGTGTAAGCACTAGGCCAAGGGACGTGTCAGGACTATGCAGCACAGGAAGAAGGAGGTCAAAAAACACTGTGCTAACAGCCTGGACATCAATGGGTGTGAACCAATTGTGAATCCACATCCAAAGAGAGCAAGACTTCACTCTTACCCTTTCACATTGCCAGGTAATAAGTCACACTTCTAATTTCTTCTTGTCAGATAGGCTGTCCATCCTCCAGATATCCTCTGCATTTGTTTCTGCTGGAATTAATCTCTCTGGAGCAGGGGATGACCAGAGCTGGACACATTATTTTGGAGGAGACCTCACCAGTGCCCTCTTCAATGGCATTCATACTTCTCTTTCTGGGTTAGAAAAATGTCACCTGACATGTACTGAGACTGCAAGGTTTTTTCCATTGCTAAAGAGAATGAAAAGGTCTGAAAGATACAGTGAGGTGGGCAGAGAAAGAGGACACAACTGTTACCTGGGATGAAAGGAGAGCCTAGAGGTCTCTGTCAGTCCTGAGGCTTCATGTGCTGAACCCTGCCCTAACGTGCTCTTAGCATCTTTGCCTTCCCCAGAGAAGTTTCTACGTAATTCCTTGGGTAGTGGTGTGAGCATCCCAGTGCCAGGGAGGAAGACAAGTTGATGCTGACAAACCAGGCGATGGCAGTGCCTTAGCCAGTGGTTTCCTCACATCACAGATGCTTCTGTCGTTAAGCACAAGAACCATCTAACCACGTACGCTTGCAGTCAGGCATATGTTTATGCATGTTGTTGACATAGACCCTACATGTCCCTTCAGATAATATTTTGTAAAATGCAAGAGGTAAACAAATGGAACAGATCTCAGAGAGTAATAGAAGGAAATGGAGATAAAAAACTTTCTCTCCAGAGAAAAAAGAAGAAGAAAAAAAAAAGGGTCCAACCACTCTTCAAATTATTTTGCATTTTAAACTCTCATGGTCTATCTGGTCCTTGGTGTCTGGTCCATCATCACCCTCTCTCAAGCCCACAGCGGTGCAGCATGAGTGACAGCTCTCCTTAGGTCATTTGTTTTCAGGAAGGATGTAAAATTGCCAGAGTACCTCCGAGAATTCAACACTGAATCACTTCACACCTGATGACAAATATGTGTACAGACGGGATGTTCCCTGGTCAGAAAGGCATCCCTCTGCCTAGCAGCTGAATCATACAAACCCTGTTGCAGCTTTGACGCAGGACCCTGATCCCAGGAGCTAGAAGATAGGGCCTGCTGGAGGCCACAGGCTGGCGGCATAATGAATCTGCAGTCTCCATCTGCAGAAGCTTCCTCTGGATCACATCAGTCATACCTTAGCACCACAACCACTTCCTTCCTTCCCTCTCACAGCCCTGCCCGCTGCAGGGCAGTGAGCTGGGGGTCCCTGTCAGAAAGGGATTTGCAAATGCTGGGCAGGACTGCTGTGAAAAGACTCAAACTCCCCAGTATGTGCTGTGATGGCTGGGCTGGATAGACCTATACAGCAAGTTTACCAGCCGTCTACAGACCACCTGGGCTTCGTGCATGTGGCGAGTCTCACATGAGGGACATCTCAGCCATCTGCACACAGAGAGCAAAGTTGCTCTGCGTCTGTCTGCAAACATCAGTTAGTCTTCTGGGGTTTCTGAACATCTTAGTCTGAATGGAAAAAGAGGGCTTGTCCCACTGAGGTTTTGCCCTTTGGAATATCAGAAATCTTCCCCTTAAACTACTTTTGCTTGGTTACAGAAGTAAGAATTTCATGAACAAAAATCAGGAATCAAGTAGGAAATAAATAAGAGTTACTTTTAATACTGTTTTAGAAAACCCTACAAATATGAAAATGACCTAACCCTTAGATTAAAGCCATATTAGGGGACTGGAGGGATATATAATTGCTCTGCTGTCTGGATTATCTGATGGAGTAACGCTCAGAAGTACTGCTTGCCAACTGCATACATAAACCTGGTTTATTGCATCCCTAACAAAGTAGATTATGTTTTTGTGGTGCCCTTATCCACATGTTCAATCAACAGGACTGCATTACCTTCCTCAGTGACCTTGATATTGCTCTTCCAAATTAAACAGCCAGGCATTACCCCCCAGCTCCAGCTAAGGTAATTAGCTGCGGTGCCAGTGGTGCGACCAGGGGCAGAGCTTCATGATGGCGTCAAGGTCAATTATCTCAGAAGAGAGAGGAAAAGCCCCAGCAGAGGAGACCTTCACCTTGAACCTGCTGTGCGTCACCAGGCAGGCTCAGCCGCTCTGAGTGCTTCGTGCTGAACCGTGGTCCTGCCAAGAGTGGCATCAGGCACCAGAGAGAAAGGGAAACCAAACAGCAGAGTTTCCCCAGTGCTGCTCTAATTAAGCAGTTAATTAGGTGTGAGCTGAGATGGATGTGTGGCTGCAGACTGTGGGTTTGAGGTCCTGGTCCTAGTCAGAACAAGGGCAAAGGTACAGATTTAGGCTCAGTTGGAATGAAGCTGGAAAATCATGATTCGATCTAGCAAGATTTTCTCCAGTGCTGAAGGACTTTACCAGTTTTACAGGTCATATGAACCTGTGTTATGGCAACCTGTCTCCTTGATCTCATTTGGCATTTCAAACACTGCCAAATCTGAGGGACTTGTGTCTTCTGTGTTTTAATCCACCTGCCTTTGGCAGCCCGTGGCTTCCCCAAGGCAGACTTCAGTTCCAGGACAGACCATCTCAAAGACCTTTCCTGCTTACCCCAGTCCTGAAAAAGTGACAAAGGGGAAATGTTCTCTATTTTACAATATTTTATCATGCATTAAAGAGGTATATATCTTAACAACTGAGCTCAAAATGTTTAAAGTTTGCAATTATTGATAACTATCTTAAGGCAGAAATCCCTAGATATTTTAAAACTCTATCCATATTGTTCCACCTGTGTTATCCATAGAGAATATGATACAGCTATGTAAAGCTGCTATGATTGCTAAGTGTATTCAATTATCTCCACTAGTTTTGTCCCCCGCCCCACACTCTCCATTCATCTCAACATTCACTAAATATTTTAACCTTGTTAAGTGAGTTCATGCATGCATTACAAATAAGCACTTTGGGGAAAAATATGGCTATTTTATCCACCTCAATGTAAGGGCATGAACATACCACTAATCTGCGTGGAGCTGTGAGACGTTGTCCCTTTTCCTCTTACCCTCCCCCTTCAGAAAAAAACCCCAAACTTTGGAAAACGGGTCATGCGAACTCAGGGATTTCTATAGGGAGCCTGTGGAACAATGCGCACATTCGCTGCGCATAGTGGGCTCCCATTGTCTCATCTTCCCACACATAATAGAGGCTTTGCCAGTGGGGAGGCTAAATGGGGAACAAATGGATGGACAGTAAAGATGGTGTCGGCAGAAAGTGCAGGAACCTCCTTCTGCTTCTGATTCTTTCAAAGGCTTGTGCATAGTAATTCCTCTCCATTGTGGTATATGCAGCGTATATATTCATGATACGCTTGCTAAAGAAATGCTGGCTGTCGTCAGCAGAGAGGCCTGTATAAGTGCCTTTATTCCGCCAGCCCCTTGGAGTTCCGACAGTACGGCATCCATGAGTGGGGAGCAAAACACCAACTCTTATGTTAATGAAGATTACAGTGAAGAATGGAGGGGATGAAAGCCCGGCTGTTCACCCACTGACAGCGATTCAGGGGATTTTCCCTTACAACACCGGAGTACTCAACTACAACTAAGTTTCATCAGAACTTTCTTTACAAACCATTTCAGAGGTTTCACAGCCAGGCTGGAAAAATTTACTTGGAGCTAAACACTTCATGTCAGGCCTCAAATAAATGTAAAAAAGGGCTGTTATTTTTGACTGAAGGACAAAGATGAAACCAGTAAAGCACTGCAAATACACATACAAAAAGCTATATAGTTAGAGGCTGAGCTGGTACACATTCAAAAAGTTGCAGAGAAGTCAGATTAAGTTAATTTACCCCAACTGATAATTTAGATTGTGAAAATTAACACATCTTTTTTCTAGCACTTTCAAGCCACTCACACCAATCTGAAGCAAAAGAATTATTTTCTGTTACATTCTGTGGGATGACTCAAGACGTCTGTAGAGAGGTGATCAGTTCCCATTCACTTCCAGAGGACTTTTCCCCCAAGGATTTGAAGTGGCAATCAGCAGCAATGGTAGTTCTTTCATCCCCTCCTCCACCAGTCTCCTCCACTAACCTCAAGCTGTGAGATTTTAAACACTCCTATTGCTACAAGTGGAGAAATAAAAGACATTGCTGAAGTATCACTTTTCAGACCATTCATCAGTCCTCAGTATATTTTTGGTCTGGGAAAAAACCCCACCTACATTTATTCTTTTTTCTCCTGACCTTTTGTTTTCATAACGCTTGATACAAGATCCATTCCAAGTTCTTGTACCAAGAATTCCTTGAAAACTATAAAAGGCATCTTCCTATTTATAAAGTTGGGCACCGGTAGCAAGGTGCAGTGTTTTTAACCTGTGTGTCCTCACTGGCTCCACCCCGGGCTAATAAAGATGGAGCACCTTTACTGTTGAAGGACAGAGTGGTGGCCCTGACTTCGCATTTGAAGGCATGGATCTGAAAACTGGTTTCACCGTGGAGAAACCAAAGATCACAGAGGGGCTGGGATATCTCTTTCCTCATGCAAGCCGGCCCCTCCAGGGAAGAAGGGAGACTGTGGGGAAGCTGACAGCACTGCCAACATGCTACCTACTGTGAGCATTAAACCTGTCTTAAACAGAGGAAATTAATACCATGCACTTCATTTAAATGGCATCTCGTTTGGGACAAAAGCCAGGAAATATAAACATTGGTTTGCTCTGCTCATCACTCACATGACTGTGCCTTTTGTTTTTCAGCGTGATGAGCGGCAAGGACAGAAAATCAGCCCCAGCTCTGAATTTCCTGGCTTTTGTCAGTTGATGTCACACCCATAACATTACTCAAACAGAAGGTTTTGTATGTAACAGATAAATGTCGACAAAGCCCTGTCTAATGCCTTTTAGGTTGCTAGGAAACCCGGCTCTGTAGCCACCACAGAGATATCTCCGGCTAGGGGCTTAGATAAGCTCTGACTTGTTTTGATTAGGTGAGCTTTATTGCAGAAAAGACTGCAGCATGCTTGACATCGCAAAAATATGACCTGCTACAAAAATGATGGCACAAAGATCATTTCTTGCTCATGGTTGCATCCATGGGAGGACACTAAGAATACCCTTCTAGCTCACCAAATCACTTCCCCCCAGAAAAATCCACATGTCCTAATTAAGTTTTCCCATGGTCCCCTAGGACTTGGGGCTGCTGCTGCTAACACCTCTGTGTTAAATGGTTCTGTGGTGAAAAGTCATTATTAGCCTGGCTTAATTTCATGTTTCAGGAGAATGGTGGTATTTGTGGTCTAGTGGGCAGAACAACTAACTAAGAATTACATTACCTGCGCTATTCTCTCAGCTCTGCAATTTAATGATTGTGCTTAGAAAATAGGTCTGAATGAGCTATACCTGTGGCAGGTATTTATGCAACCTCATTAATGGAGGGGGCAAAGGGACATGAGCCTCTCTGCTGTTGGTCATGGTCACCTGGGGTCTGCTCAGGGGTGCTGAGGCTCTTCTCCCTTCAGACCCAGCCTGTCTCTGCCTGCTTATGCTACGCTGATGCCCTGCCCCTGCCTATGACATGCCCAACAGGCATTTAGTGAAATGGTGGAAACGCCATGCCCTCCTGATAACTGCTTTCCGTCCTTCACGTCCATACTCACAGGAATTTTTTCCATTGATCTATCCTGCTGCAATCCAAGCACCTTACTTCTTGTCTTGTCCATAGCACGTATAACGAACAGGTTATCCCTTCCTCTCTGCAGCGACCTTTTATATATTTGAAAACAGTTCTCCTTTCTTCCTCAGTCAACTTTTCTCTAAACAAAACAACCTAAACTTTCTCAGTGTTTCCTCACAGAGCATGTTTTCCTGAACCTCTTTAACTCCATGGTGTATTGCCTGTCAAGGCAGCGCAGATATTCTGCAAGCTATAGACAAAACCAACAATATCAAGGTGAAAGCACCAGTCTGACCACAGGCTTAGTCATGCTGTACCTGTGAGCTATGCAGTTTTTGTCCAGGTTGCTGGCTTGGGATCACATAATCTACTCTTTAATCAGGAAGGGATGAGGCAGACATGTCTGATGATGTATAGGGTTGCCAGGAGGTAGTTGTGTCCAGCTGGAGCAGTCGAAACTACATGACAGAGACCCTGGGTTCATACTGGGGTGTAAGCAGGCTCAGAACTTTCAGTTTGGTCTAAGTTTACATTTCATATTTACATTTTATAAAGTGCATGGCTCAATGAAATACCCTCGTGTGACAGATGCAAGTTATACCAGTCTGAAAAGACAACCCAGCTGAATTGTTCATGGAGTTTAAAAAGGCTCTCCCTAAATTCACGCCCAATTACATGAGAAGTTTCATTCACGCAGAAAGTGTAATCAGCCCGTAATCATAGCATTGTTGAAGAAATCTCGGCTCATCAATCTATCTCAGGTTAAGCTATTACAGGAGTTAAAATGTGATCCAAAGGGTGAAAAAAATCAGGCTCTTTCCAGCTAATTGGGAAAGCAAGTTTCAGAATAACGAGCCCTGTGCTGAGAACTCTGCAGCTGAAGTGTTTCAGTTGGGAGAGCTCGGTACAAACAGGTACTTTCCAAACCTTTCAGTATATAGGTTAATAGTAACATTAGGCATTGCACATTTAACTCAACAGTCTAGGAAGCAATGATCTGGTATGCTTCCCTGCACCCATGATTAAGCCTTGGGTTTGTGTACTGTGTTCAAATACACCATTATGTACTGGGACCCTGTTATAGAGGAGACAAAAAGCCTGTTTACACTGTCTTCGCAGCTCACACCTGGAGCAAGCCCTGGTCCCCTGGCTGCCCTGTACGAATTTTCCTCTGTCCCTCAGGAGCAGGTGAACCGTGACCACACTGCAGTGCTCTGGGAACAAACCTGGCATCCTACCAGTCTTCACTGCTGTCTGCAACTGGGGGTGAGCATCCCCACAGCTCCCCAGCGTCGGGGTCAGAATGCACTTGCCCCATGCACGGCAGAGGACCACACCAGCACCCTCCTCGTAAGATGACCAAGCCTAAGAAATGAGTGCAGAGGCTGTTGCAAAAACAGGCTGCCTGCTTCTGCTATGACCACATCTGCTGCCATTGCTTCCTCAGCACACAATGTCAGAGTCCCACCACAGAAAACCTCACACGCTGGGGTGCAGGCAAGGCCAGCTCAAACTAGGGCTATGGACGGCTACACACAGATGCCTCTTAAGGTTGATTTTGGCCAGATGGTGTTTGTGCATTACTGTTGCCCCAATTATGTGCCTGGCTCTTAGCTGCCAGCCAAGCTGTGACATAGCAAGTAGTTATATGGAAGTGCTCTCGGGGCCTGGATGTCGTTGTTGGCAAACAAGGATGGGAGGCTGCTGGTGGAAAAGGCTGCTCATGTGCATGTGTTTGTGTGTGTGTGTGTGTGAGCGGTACCCGTGAGATGAGTCTCTTTTGTCCCAGCCCCTGGGCTGCCCATCTCTGCTGAAGAATGCCAGAATCACACAGCATATCTTTCCTAAACATAGTTGTACCTAAACATAACTTTTTACTCTCATCTCTCCAGTAAATATAACTTTGGCAAGACCATCTACCAGAGCTAGGGGAAATGCCAGAGGCATGGCCTCATGCTTGGGGCCCCTCCACTTGTCCTGAGCATGGCAGTAAAGCTGGAAGGGGTGAATGAATGGCCCCAGAGAGTCTCACACGTCTCAAGGCTTGTCAAGGTCCTAGACCTCTCAGACTCAGCGTGGTGCTCAAGTCCCAGGTGACAGTGAAGCACAGAGCATACTGTTATGGCACATCAGTCCCAAACTGGTGTAGCTCACGAGAGAGACATGTATGCCAAGCTGCGCAACCATGATGGTTGGCGACACAGCTCTTTATACGTGCAGCCTTTGTTTTGGTGAATCTGAAGTCAAATTACTTACTGCTGTGGGCCAAACCCACAGCACAAACTGGCCTCGCCCAGTTCATGGCATGTGGACATCCTGGAAGTCCTGAATATGGAAGTCCTGAATTTCTTTTTGCACCTGACAAACTTACAGGTTTTTTAATCACAAGGCTCAGTACAAAAACTTGGGTGGTCAAATAATGAGAGAATTGATTTAGAGCTCCCCAGATTCTTACTTTTCATGCCAACTAGGAGTGTTGTGAGCACAGTTGAGTGACATTTGTGTGCATGAGTATAAGCTGGAGAACGCTCTTGGGGGGAGGGAGTGAATGTGCCCAGGTCTGTGTAGGTGGTGTCTGTGGTGTGCAGATCCTTGAGAACAACCCTCTCAAGTGCATCCAAGTTTCTCCGCAGAGGTAGCTGTTTAGCTTGCTTCAGATAGGAGCTGGGCTGACGTGGTTGCATGTAGATGACTGGGAGACCAGGGCCAAGTAGCAAATCTGACTACAAATGGACTGCACAGATGAACCCAGAGTCATGGATTGTGTTCACAAGGTCTGAGAGGAACAAGTACAATATTTCCAACTGTACTCTGCACAGTAGCACTTTTGGCAACTGCATGCATGCTCTTACTACTTTACAAATAGGTACTCTGAAATACCCCAGATTCACTTGCCTATCTCATGAAAGAAGAGAGGAACCAATCAGGCATATGACAACCAATTTCTTTGATCGGCTAATGACACTTCGTCTGGTTTTAAACTCCACTGGTTTGCATATCTTGTTATTGGAAAACTGGGACTCTTTACTAACTGGAAGCAGTGGAAATAGTTATTGATCTGTATATTATCTGCATAATGATGGCATCTCAATCCAATTCCTCATAGTCTCTGGTTCCACAAGCAGGTGAGATGCCTTAGCTATGCATTGCTGCTAAGCAATGGTCTTGCAACCCAGCCACCTCCTCACATTTCTTTCCCTTTTGCATTCCTGTTCCTGACCATTCACTTCCCCCTCCACCTCATGTGCGAGCTTGGTCCCATCCATGAGCTCATGAAGCTCCTTAAGCCAGGAGAAAACTATCCATTTTCTTTTTGCTGGGTTAGGTTTCCTCTGGATTAGCAAATGGATGTAGATCACAGGTGCGTCTGACAAGCGCCAGAGCTGACACAAGGTAAATGGCAGACGAGTGCAGCTGGAAATGCAAGAAGTGAGGGAACAGCAGGACCTCCCCCTCCAGTGGCGGATGGCCATTAAATCAGCTCATCCCATCTTGCAGGATTGCATCTCTCTGTTCTGGCCACACACTGAACGGATGTACTGACAAGAAATAGAGTAGGGAATATTAAGCAATTTCCCCTTCAAAAGTACAGCATCTAACAGAAAGGACCCCTCACAACTCATCCTTTTTATATGAAAGCCCATGGTGAAAACAACAAAATCTTAAGCTCACTGATAAAATAGTTAAAAGTTAAGACCGCCATAGTTAAAAGGACTAACGTGAACAACTGACTTTCTTTACTGTTTGTCATATATCATCCTCCAGAACAATGCAAACTCCTTGGATTCACAGAAACACAGAAAATCAGGGTTGTCTGTGTACTCCCAGATGCATTTCCCAGGCTATTTAACAATCACCTCACCTAAAGAGCTCAGACAGCAGAGAGGTCTGTTGTCAAAAAGATCTCAACGTTAAGAGGTGATGTACCCTGCCCTTTGATTCAGCTCCTCCTTCCCTAACTTGAGTATTATAAACATGGCTCAATAACAGGCCAGATACCTTCTGGACAGTCTCCACAGGCCTTAAAGACAGTACCTGACACAGAGTAAATGGCTGAAGTTCAACTAGAGTCAGGGAAGAGTTTGCCCAATTTAGAAATGGAGGTCTCCTCAGGGATGCCAGCCAGACTCATTCAAATTTGTGAAAGCATATCTAATTTACACACTTTCAGTGTACCTGCTATTAATTCTGCCATGAGGCTGAACTTTTTAATGAGATTAATGATCCATGGGTCACTGTGATCAGTGATTGATGAGGTTCTCAGCAAAATCAATTCACTGTTTCTTTCTACCAAGGGCTACTGCCACTCTACTGCATCCCAACCTGGGTCACAATTAAGACGACGTAGTTTGATCTGGTTTTCCCTGACCAGATG
Organism: Gavia stellata; assembly: GCF_030936135.1. Taxonomy (NCBI): domain Eukaryota; kingdom Metazoa; phylum Chordata; class Aves; order Gaviiformes; family Gaviidae; genus Gavia; species Gavia stellata. The sequence goes on from NC_082600.1 coordinate 19,877,101, forward strand.
CTTCAATTCAGTGCCTACAGTTTGTTGAATACAGTTTTCCGCTGACCCCAAGGGAGCCTAATGGTCGCAGTGCATTAACCCACTGATGTTAATCTGCAGGACTGGGTATCAGGATATGCAAATGAATTAAATTAGATCTTGTTTTCAAAGGGTATCATAAGCTGTCCCTTGAGCTTTATGTGCTTTTGGACATGATTTGATACATTAACATTTAATCTCTGCCAGGTGTGGTTCACCTGCCTCTGAGGTAAAGCACTTACAGTGTGACACAGATCTTGTGCCTCCCTCCTTGTTCTGCTAATAAGAAATACAAGATCCAGTTTCTCTCTCCTCTTCCTCCCCCCACTGCTTTCCTCCCACAGTGTTTTAAAAATCTGACAGTAATGTGCAAAAAAGTTGTTGTAGGGCTCTGTTTTCGCTCAGTGACTCCCGGATCACTTTCGCTACCTTGATGTGCCAGCGCTGTTGGGAGCTGAACAGCAAGACTGTTTTTTTACTGCTGTTCTTCACCATTGTATTGCCCTGGGACAGCTGCTTTGCCTTGACCCAAACATAAGAACAACTAAGAGGAGATTTTTGCCAGAGTCCTGGAATTGTGCTGATCCCATCAGCTGCTGGGACAGGATTTGGGGATATTAGTGAGCCCAGTGTGAATATTTGCCCCCTGCAAGCCCTCAGGACAGTTCATAGCTTTGCAGCTCACCGCCCTGTTTGATTTATGGAGTTCTAAGTGACCTGGGACATAACCACTGCCAATATTTAAGATCATAGATTTTAAAGGTCAGTAGGGACCACTAGCCTTCATTATACCAGAAGCCAAATAATTTAATCCAGTAAATCCTGCCTCAAATCCATATCTTGTGGTTGAGCTGGAGCATATATTTTCAGAAGCCGCTCCAAACTCAATTTAGAGATTTCATTTTAATGAGGTATCCCACAGAGCTCTCTGTGTCCTTGTAACCCTCGTGGGTGCGGCGCTGTGTGTGATGTGCTCACATCTCCATTCTTACAGTAGATTTTCGCTTAAAACATTGCTGATTTTGGTTAGAGCAGCGCTATTTACTGAGGGCTGCCAATGTGTTCTGCCTTGCTTAAGTCACGGGTTTATGATGTAAATTAGACAGATAATACTGTCCGTAAACCATACTGCATGATCAGATGGCAGACTAAGCTTAGTGAGATAGAGATTTCCTTTTTAATTAAAACTGCAACACTTCTGTGTGATGGATTAACACTGAAAGGGTCACTGGAGGAAGTGAATTAAAGTAGGATTTGAATGATGAGAAAGTGGCCATTTTTGAGCAATTTAACAGTATAACTGTGTCACTTCCCAATGTCTTCCTTGCAGAACTCCTAAGATTATATTATCTTTCCTTAAACCTTAAAACTCCTTAAAGGTACTAAAATGTCATCCTCATTTTACTGGTATGAAAACTGGGATGTGGAAGACTGAAATAATAATGAAATCATATTTGGCTTCTCTTTTGCGATCTTCATCTTGACAATGAGACTTTGGTTTTGGAAGCACCTGGTACCCAGGGCTCCCACCAATTTCTATGGGAGACGAGGGATCTTCCACAGCTGCAAAAATCAAGCCCCAGTAGTTCTTTTTTAGGTAAATCATGTTTTTCCCTCAGACAACATGTGCACTCGACAGTTAAGCTGCCATATGAACACGGAGCTTTAATTCCCACAATACCCAGTCCTGCTGGCCAGCTTGTCCCAGAAGACTGTCAGTAACCAGGGCTGCCACAGATGTCACACTTGCACTGAAATAGCCCGGCTTTGCGATGAAAAGCAGCCTGGAATATTTTCTTTTCCCTAAGCTCTCCCAACCTACAAATTCTTGAATCAGACTGATGCGAGCCCACCTTCACGCAGGCCTCAAGATGAATGTCTCCCTGTTAGACTGTATCTGCTGTTCAGCTGACATCTGTTAACAAAGCAGAGTATAATGGATGGTTAACTTCAAATCTAAAACTTGCACATGAATTCTTTTGCTAAACACTCTGCAATTAGACACAAGCTGAGTAAGGCAGAGACTGCAGTATTGTATCACTAGGAAACGTAGGGAGAAGAAATCTGAGCCATCCTTGTTCCATTAAAAAAAAAAAAGGCAGCTGAGATATTTCCCCTTGTATTCCTCAGGTATGTAAGAAATCCTGAATTAGCTGCTCACAAAGAACAAAATTATTATAATTAAATTTCCACATGCATATTTACAGCAGTAGATTAGAAATGCCTAACAATTCTTAAGCAAACACCATCTTTCTTCCAGAGAAAACTGTCTGTTGAAAACAACAAATCCAATGTGGTTACAGACATTACAAAACAGACCAGCTATTTGGTATTAAACCTCAATAAATAATTTGAATAATCAAATATTTCTGTGCTGGCACAAAAGTAAGAAAAAAGCATAACCCTGCAGATGGGATTATTAGGGGGAAAAAAACCGAACTGAATTCATCACCTACAATTTCTTACAAAAGTGACTTCATCCTGCTCAAGCTTTTACATGAGACAACCTATAGGAAAACCAGAAAGCCTCTGATACTCAGGCTGCAAGCTCCTTCAGAGGGGACTGAGTTTACTTTGAATATTTCAACAGCACAATGCATCCTCAACCTTACAGAGGGCCTCTGGACAGAGGCCAGGTTAGTTTATAACAATAATAAACAAAATTATGCTTACCCTATCAAGTACCTCAAAGGAAATCAATTTTTAGTTTTACAGAATAACTGTGAATAAAAAACCACATTAAGCAGCATAGACCACCATCAAGACTAGTAGAAGCAATGCCAGCTACCCAGACATTTAGGAGCTGGAAAGAGAGCCCTAAAGGTGCATATTTTGCCCCCAGCCTTCCTCATACCCCCTATTAAAGAAATCCACGAGATTGCAGATGCAGGTGGGCTGAGGGAGGACCCAAGCCTCCACCTGCAATTACCTACCCCCATCATATTATGCCAGTAAACTCTGCAATGCAGCAGTGAGTACTCTGCACTTGGGTAAGTGTTTGCTTGTCTCTCGATGTCTGTGCCAGTGAACGTGTACAGGCAGCAGGGAGCTTTAATAAAGCAAACTCCGCAGTAGACTGCAGAGCAGGCTGATTAACAGTTTCAGCGGTACCGGGGAGTGTGGCAAAGCGCTCTGCCTCCCCTCCTCCACCCAGCCTTAAACCTGATGGATCAAAGCTTTGACCAGCATCAGGTGGTTAAAACACAGTTCATTAACTCACGGTGCTTTCTGTCTGCTGGCCGTAGAAAGGCTGCAGGAGCTGCTTACGTTGATCACATCCTAAACGTGTTTACTGGAGTTCAAAACAGCTTGTCTCCCTCATGCCAAGACCGCCCTTTAAAATGATATTAATTAAGCAAGCAGCTTTAATACAACAAGCAAATGGCATGTAATCAGTGATCATAGCAGCAGGCAAGGACATGATTTCCCAGAGATTTGGTGAGACAGGGACAAAAGCAAGACCTTGTCTTCCCCACACGGCTTCGCCCGGGGCTCTGACCTGCCCTCTTCCCCCTCCCTGCTCTCCCAGCTCCCATGGGTGGCCTCCGCCTTGCACCAAGGTCTCCAGAGGGACATCTGAGTCGGGGGGAGAAAAACAGTTTCCTTCCCCTTCTGTAGCGAACCAGCTGGGGAAGGAGACATGTTTCCCCAGCCCGGTTTTCAGACCGCGGGGAGGCAGCGTGAGGCAGCGACAGCGGGGTGCAAAGTGGCGGTCACCCCAGCTGCCCTCAGGGAACAAAGCGGGGGGCCCAGCCAGGCTCAGCTCCTCGAGATGGGAGCCAGCAGAGCGAGCACGGCTGGGGAGGCGATGCCGGCAGGCAGGGCCGAGAGGGGCAGCCGCCGGCACGTAGCAGGGGATGGGGCCTCGGCGCGAGGAAACGCTCGTCAGGCAGAGAGTGATCAAAAAGCAGGTTCACCCAGCTGTAAGTTGTTTACCGGAATGAGATGGAAACCAAATTAATAAATTGTCCCAACTCCTGTCCCCACACTCCCACTCAGTGTATTTGCTTTTTTCCCTTCTGTCTTTGCTCCTGCCCTCCCACATGAAAAAAGCAAAGTTATTTGTTTATCTTCCTCGCAGTCCTTCATAATGCCTTATAAAACCACTACCCAGGCTTCTGGGCCAAAACCTCGTTTTACAGCTGTAGAAAACGCAGCTCGGAGAGGCAGAGTGACTCAGTCAGGATTTTATAGCCAGCCCACATCAGAACCCGCTTTCAGTATGCATTTTCTTTGGCTCCTAAAATGAACCTTCTTCCACCAGCACCAGAACTTTCCACCAGAGCGGGAGTTACCCATCGCACTGAACTTGCTATCTTTAGCCCCTCGGCTGTGTATTTATTCTTTGTTCTTCAGAGTCCTGGATGTTGCGGGATGTAAAGCTGAGTGTATACTATTGTTCACTTCAGCTTTGTGCTGGTGAAAGAACAACCACAAAGGAGGGAGAGGAGATGAGAAAAGGGGGCACCTTCTTGTATAAAAGGCTCTGAAATCCCATATGGAAAAACTCTATAGAAGTGAATAAATGTGATTCTGAAAGCCTATTGAATTTAAGAGAGAATGATCTCCTTCCCACATGGTTTTCAAACACCATATAGACTGGTGCAGCATTTGAGCACCTAGAGAAAAGAGATCAGTCTCTTTTCAATGCTATGGATTTATATAAAACTATTGCTTTCATTTCCACTAAGTACCTTATGGAAAAGGCCTAGGGAAAAGGATGAAAAGATAATTAGGAAAACAATTTTGGTTGGTTTGTTTTGAATTTTGAAGTGGTTGCAGAATAGCAAGCATTACTATTGCTGTCTTCTCCTGATTCTGAATGGTATTATATTTGTTTATTTTCTTGATAGGCTTTTCTCTGGCAATTGCCACTACAGTGTCGGACAGGGAGTTTTTAGAATAGTGTGAATGCTTGCCTAGATGTTTTTTCAGATGAGTGGCTTGCCTGAATATTTATCTTCACTACATATGGAGGAGGCTGCGCTCAGAGGAAGGCAAAGAGAGTCTTCATGATCATTTATCTTGCTGGATGAAAAAGCAGGAGCAAGTGGAACAGTGCTATGTATCATATCATCTAAAGCCTCTTAGGGGAGGGAGAGGGCTGCAGAAGGCAGCAGTGCAAACAGAAGGCCTTTTCCACGTAGCTGCTACAGGAGGCACAGGCTGTCAGTCTGTCAGAGAAGGCCACAGCTGTGCCAGATGTGTGGTGATACGAGTGCAATGAAATTCAACATGGCATTCAGGTAGACTAATTTCTCCACACAGAATTCAGTGAAACTGTTTCCAAATCCTCCTGCACATATGTGCATGTGCGTAGATATGTTACATAAAAGCAGTGTTTACCCTGGAAGCCCACAGGAAACATTAAATGACTGTGTGCACTGCTGACGATAGACACCAGAGTGCCCAAAGGCAGCTTTTCTGTGATAGATTTATGACCGCTTTTATATGCTACAACATCTGGGCCAAAAACTGGAGCTAGCAATCTAATAAGATAGCTTGGTTCTGAGCAGTCACTCCAATGTCTTGACCCTGATCATCTCTGTTTTTTCAGATGATAAAAAGCTTGGCCCACTCACTTACAGACTGTTCATTTCAGCTATCCTCAAGTCGTGTGATTTCACTGGCAAGGGAGAAGATGGCACTGAGAGTCCTGGGTAGTAGTCCACAGCCACAAAGAATTCCCTGCTGGTGTCGAGCAAATTGGCTGTCAGTCAACACATGCCATTTTCTCTGTCCCAGTGAGCAGTCCCTTTGCTGCTGGCACGTGTGTGATGGGACATGCAGTCCCATCCCTTCGGGCAAGCCCTCATGTCACAGCCCCAGAGCTGCCGGCCTCTTTCTTGGGAGGACAGCTGGGCTGGGAAAGGCCACCCAAGAGGAAAGGGGAAGTTTCCTGGCCCCTGCCTCTCCCCTTGCCCACTCGGGCAAGGCTGGGAGCCATCAGCCTTTCATCTCCCCAGGCCTTTGCTTATCCAGACATAATACATGGATAGCAATCACTGTTACCTCCCAGCGGGGTTGGGAAACTTTGTTTGGTAATGCTTATAAAATGCCATGACTGAAAGGCACTGTAGAAGGGCAATGTTTTAATTAATTCTTATTGGTCCTCTACATGTGTGGAGGGAAAGGGCTGTTGCAGGGAGCGCGGTGGCACCTTCACAGAATCACAGAATCATTAAGGTTGGAAAAGACCTGTAGGATCATCAAGTCCAACATTCAACCCAACACCACCATATGTCCACAAGACTGACCTGCGCCGCTTTGCTCCCGTGTACACCGGGAAGGCTGCTCCCATACACCCTGTCATTGCACAGCAGCCTGGACTCACCAGGAAACTGTAAAGTAACACACTGAATCATTTGCAGCTCCTCACCTTTTGGATGGCATTTTTCCACACGCTTGTGTGTTGTTTCCATCTTATTCTCAGTCTCAGGACTGAGAGAGACCCAGGCTGCTGGACAGGGCTGAGGCCAGCCCTGAGCTGTGGTACCAGGCTGGCATCACAGGTATGTACGGCACCTAAAGCAATGGGTCCTGTCAGGGGTTACCTCAACAGACACAGCCATGTGATGGTAATAACACTGTAACACATGAGTTAGAGCATATTTTGCTTTATGTATGGGGCTCTTTCCACAGATTTCACTGGGTTTCAGGTCAGCTCCCAAATGCAGCTCCTGCTTTCAGGCTGCCTCAGCTCTCCCAGTGGCTTTCAGCTCTCTTACAGGTGATGGTGGCTAACACACCACTTCCAGCCCTTCCCATTCCCCAGCCCATTTCAGTGCTGCTGTGAAGGCTGCCCAGATCCGCAGTGAGTTCAATTAGGTGAGATTAGGACTCTGCCTCAAGCGTCATCATCACACTGTGAGTGCCCAATACGCCTGGACTTCAATGAGTCAGTGCTGGGTTTTAATTAATGATGAATTTTCAAGGTTATTAATTAACCCTGTTAATTTTGCTGTTCCATTTCCTAAAGAGAAAATCTGAGTTAAAGTTTCTGGACTCTTCCCTGCACCGGCTTTCCCGTCTGCAGCAACAAGCGGCTGTGCCGTCCTTGTGGGCTGGATTCATGGGTTTGTGCTCTGGCTCTGACAGAGGCAGGCACGCTGGTATCCGTCACTTTGGTATTCACCTCTTTTCTTACCTTGACAGGTTTTAGGAAAGACATTGACGGAGCATTTGCCAGCTCCTTTCATGCACTCTGACACTGCCACTGTGTGTCACAGTGTGAGCTTCTCTTCCCACCTCTTTGCCCCTCTGATGTTTTGCTATCTGCTTGAAAAGGCAGGGGTTTTATTCTAAGCGTGCATATTATTGTCTCACTCCTGGCAAACTCCAAAGGATGTCTGTGTATCTCATCATACAACCTGACACAATATCCTCCCCAGATGGTCCAGATAGTGTTCTGTTTCATTAACATATTTCTCACTACTGCCAGAGCCCAATAGAGTTGTAGAAACAGTGGCTAGAGAGTGCAAAAAGCAGTAATGAGATTTTTTTATGTACGCCTTTATGGTACTGAAGAGCTTTATGTATCATCTCTCCATGCATTGCTCCCGCTCAGGCTGCTGCTGGTGAACATGTTCTGTCTGACTCCTGTATCAGCCACACTGCGTCTTGATTTCCACCTAAATCAGTCTCCTACCATTTTAACCCTGGCAGCTTTTGAAATCAGGAGGCCACTGGAACAATAGGCAGAATTTATACTGCAGTTTTCATCTTCACAGCAATTTTCAAACAAGAATGAATCAATCTTTAATGCTCCCTTATGCGGGACATGACAAAAGACTGCAAGGCTGATTCTACAGACTGGGCTCAGAAAACCTGAGGGACTTGCTGAAAGCCACAAGAAAAAATATGGCCCGAACTGCAAAAAAGAACAGATGAGTTTGTGGTGCCCTGTACTATTGAATTTTTACATCCACATCATGTTCCCAGACAATACCTTTAAACTACTAGGCAGTTTATTTTCTTTCTGTGTCCTACATTGCATCACTAACAGCAGAATCAGGACGTTCGCTGCCACCTCGCTGTGTCAATGGAATTCATTGATGTAACATATTCTTTCAGTGGAAAGGGAAATTAATTATTGGAAGTTATAGGGCATGTGATGACCCAATGCCTGGCAATGCTGAATGCCTTGGTGGAGTGCAGGATGTACTCAAGGCTGCACACAGGGAAAGGTCTTTGTGTGGAAAATGATTCCTCAGCCATCAGAAACCCACTCCCTCCCTTCCCCATCATTACAAAATGCTACCAAGTGGTTTCCCTGTGCTGCTGAACCTGCTGCTCCCTGCTCCTGTGTTTCTCTCCTTCTATTAATATAGCTGAAGAATCTGCAGTTTCATCACTGAACCACGGCATATTCTGGGTTCAGTAATAATTCAGTAGTAATATTAGTAGGTAGCTGTCTCATTTTGCAGACCAGGGTACATCTGCACCTTAGAGCTTACTCTGGAGTTTGGAGTATCCTTTCCAAATGCTGTCCACAGAATGCTTCTTTGTGGGATAATCATCCACTTTGGTCTTTAGGAATAAAGATAGGTTGGGAATAAGTGATTTATATTGTATATTACTGAGCCAAATCTGCTGTGCTATGATAGTGGGCCTGAAAATTTGCTTAAGCTAGTAACATGGTAATATAAGAAATCAGACTGATAAAAAATGATTAACAAATGTGAAGGACTGCTGGAAGTTCTGGAAGGTAAATATGGTTTAAAGTTTAGGAAAACGTGGAAGAAGCCTACTGACCGCAGTCCCAGCTCTGACACCCATATGCTCCTTGAGCTTGGACAAAACAGTTGTTATGCTTTGCTGTAATAAGCTTCTGAAAAATTAGTTAATTTTTCTATGGTTCAAAGGTGGGTTATGAGATGAAATTATTAAGCATGTGAAGTGTTCTTACCATGTAAAATGAAGAGCAGATGATTAAAAAAAAAGAGTTAGCTTTCAGGTCATTGAGAATCCCTACAAAACCAAAAACATCCCCCCAAAGGAACCAGAGCAGGCAGAGGTTTGTAGCACAGCTTCTGCCTTAATTTGCACTTGGAGGCAAAAAGGACCCATATAGAAGAATGCAACCGCCTCTCCCCAACCCCCGTGTATTTCCTGAATATTCCCGAAAGATGGGGGTCAGGAAGAGCCGACAACGTCCAGAAACTTCAGATGCATCTTACGTTCTGGCACAACTGGAAATAGTCTGTGAAGGGCTCTTGTCAACACAGTTTTTCCTCAACAGATGTGACCCCATATTTTCATTTGGGCAAAGGAAATAATTCTAGAAAAAGACTGGGAATTTAACAAATGCTCCAGGACAAAGCCACATAATTTGCTAGAAACTAATGAATCACATGCAGTCATGCTTCCCTTTCATTCTTTTTATTAGTGCCCACACCCATGGTCCACCTCACTTCAGTTTATTAAAGATCAGAGACCCTGTTTTAACTTCAAAGTCAGGGATATTAAAATGACCCAAAGCTGTCCACAAATCCTAAAATAATGCTACTGCTTTTCTCCATTTAAATTTTCACTTGCTTTTATTATTTTTCCTATTTCCCATCAAAGCCGTGGGAGGCAGTGATGCCTTTGGACTATTGCCCTATGTCTTTTCATTCTGCCTTTTTCTTTCCTTTCTGGCCCACTCTGGAACAGGAATACAATGTGGGTGGCAGAAGGGCAGCTTCCACCACTTCATTAAAACAGGGGGGTTTTTTTAATTGAAATGTCTTGCGGAGGCTCTCATTATACCTATTAATATACAACTTCACACCATTCTTAACAGCATTTGGCTATTATTATTTTAGATTCAAATCCATGCACTTTTGATTTAACACATTAAACCCATGTAAGTCCCCATATATATATTGTTGCTAGCCAGTCGGTAGCTGAGTAATATACATCTACATCAATGATGTTTTAATGATGCATTGTTCTAATATATTACCAAAAAGATAGTGCTCACATGATAGATTAGTGCCATACATCACTGTAGCGAGGAGTTTTTTATGATGTATTGCCCAAACAATGTCATTGGAAAGGAAGAAGAGACATATAAGAAATGGTAGGTTTTAATTTACTACCTTTTTAAAAACACTTCTAATATTCTAACACAACAATAGCTGACCTAGTCTGAAGTGGAAGAGACATGATATTAAAAGAGAGGTCTGAAGCAGATATCTGAAGTGCAATCCAGTGGGTCAGAAGGCATCACACAGACTATTAAGATATGTCCTGTATCTATTTACACCAGCAGACAGAAAGGAAAGTAAACGGAATGAAGGGGGAAACTAATTTTTTGTTTTCAAAATGGATGTACGCCTGATTAGAGAGGTAGGGCCTCTTCAGCTCCAGGATGTCTTTGTGATATAAACTCTAGCTGATTTCAGCTGCATTGATCCATGAAGCACACCCTCTCTGGAAGGGAGTGTATAATTTTTGATGGGGTATTTCTTTGCCTTTTTTTTTTTTTTCAGTCAAGTAATGCTGATCCACCAGAAAAGAAAAAAGTTCCACAGGAATATGGCTGTGTCAATGAGGCACAATTTCAGGCTAAATGTTGGCTAATTAAGAAAAATTGATATTTGGGGGTAAGGCTTTTGCCAAAATGCAGCTGGCTTGATCCAACTCTCCTGCTGTTTGACTTGCCGTGACCGTCTGTGCCCCGGTCACATGCTTGTTTTGTAGGGAGAAAGAGGTATGGAGCTTCTGGCTATTCACCCTCTTTAACCCACAAACAGTTGTCATGCAAGACTCAAACCTATGGCTTTGCAGCCATGGACCATTGATTTAACCTTTGCTGGAGCAGAGGGACATTTGATTGCAGAACTGCACCCTATATGTGGTCTTGCAGACACTTAACAGTGATAGCGTATACAGCTCATTGGTTGGAACAGCACTGTACAACTTAGAAGGAGCGGGATTTCAGTGCACACTGGCAGCTTCTGCAAAGACAATGTTTCAAGATGACTGCTGAAGGCTCTGATAACTAGTCACATATAGCAAGAGTGCATATTGGGGCAGCAAGAAAATAAAGGGGGAAAAGAAGACAAAAGCGAGTGAACTGGGCATCGAGCTGGCGAGGGCAGCAGCGGAATGGGCCGTCCCTAATCATATTCCAAGTAGGACTTCTGAAAACTGCCATGGCCAAAGCATTTCTTTCACCGCATGGCTGCATATACCCTAGTGCTCCAAATGAAGACGTTGCAAGACACGAAATCACATAAGCCACCTATAAACTAAAGCTGGTGCGCAAAAAGCATTTGTTTCTTCAAGAAAAACACTGCCGCATATGAAATATGAAGTGCATTTGAGTTGTCTGATCACGCTTTTCCTATATGTGTCCTTCCACTGACATCAGCTGGAACAGCAAGTGAATAATAAGGAAAAAAATAGAATTATTGTATTAAAGAACAAAATCCCTGTTCACTATTAATATCCAGTTATGTAGTTAATGTGTATCTAATGTAGAAAAAAAGCACTAAGTAGAGACTGTACTCCAGGCAGAAAATATTAGACTTTAATTAAATTAAATAAACATCTCATTAAATGTTTATTTTTACAGACACTAATGAGCATTATTGCTGAAGGGGCAAAGGAAATAAGACAATGAATAAGGTAAAATCTATTCCTTAACAATTTTGAGCAGTAAATATTTCCTGTGATCTAACAATGTATAATAAGAAATCCTACTATATTAAAATACCTTTGAGGATGTAAGAAAACTGATCTCTGATCAACTCAGCTAGAAATTAGACCACACATTTCCACTTGGCTTTTTAAAAACTCCTACTCTGATTATAATGCACCATTGGAGAAGATAGTGTTATTTATTTTGGGATATTTCACTCTAGGAGAGCAGAAGCTCTCAACTGCAAGACAATCTTGAAAAAGGTATAGAGAAATTTGAGCAATAAAGACCTCAGTTTTAGAAGTTTTCTTTAGCTTCTGCTTCCTCTTTTCAGGCACAGTAGCCTACCTTTTTTCCTACCTCTTACCGCAGGTTGCGTGGTGAGATTTGTACTCGTCGTGTTCCCCTTTACCTGAAAAATTCAGGGCACACAGCATTTTTTCTCAAAGCCTGCCTGGTACAGTGCTGGGCCTTGCGAGGTGCTGTGTTTTCCCCATCCACCATGGGATGGGGCTTATACCCTCTTATATCTGGTGCCTCAGACACAACTTTGAGAAGGGCTGTCCTCACCACCCTCCCCACCCAGTCTCTCTCTGTCTCTTCCTCCTTTCCTGGTTTCCCTTTCCCACCCTCCCGCTGATTTCATGACATGCAACCAGACCAGGAAGCTCCCCAAAGGTGCCAGGTGCGAAGTGTAGGTCTAGACCAGAACAGGGCTCTTTCACAGCTGCTGGGACCTTCTCTGCTACCCCATCAGCCTTCACCATACAGCTCCTTGGCTGTATCACAGAATCACAGAATGACAGGGGTTGGAGAGGACCTCTGGAGATCATCTAGTCCAACCCCCCGCCAGAGCAGGTTCACCTAGAGCAGGTTGCACAGGAATGCATCCAGGTGAGTTTTTAATATCTCCAGAGAAGGAGACTCCACAACCTCTCTGGGCAGCTTATTCCAGTGCTCCGCCACCCTCACAGTAAAGAAGTCCCTTCTCGTGTTCAGGTGGAACTTCCTATGACCAAGTTTGTGCCTGTTACCTCTTGTCCTGTCACTGGGCACCACTGAAAAAAGACTGGCCCCATCCTCCTGGCACCCACCCCTTAAGTGTTTATAAGCATTGGTAAGTTCCCCCCTCAGTCTTCTCTTCTCCAGACTAAAAAGACCCAAGTCCCTCAGCCTTTCCTCATCAGAAAGATGTTCCAGTCCCCTAATCATCTTCGTAGCCCTTTGCTGTACCCTCTGCAGCAGCTCCCTGTCCTTCTTGAACCGGGGAGCCCAGAACTGGCCACAGTACTCCAGATGCGGCCTCACCAGGGCAGAGTAGAGGGGGAGGATAACCTCCGTCGACCTACTTGCCACACTCTTCTTGATGCCCCCCAGGATGCCATTGGCCTTCTTGGCCCCAAGGGTGCATTGGTGGCTCATGGTCATCCTGTTGTCCCCCAGGACTCCCAGGTCCCTTTCCACAGAGCTGCTCTCCAGCAGGTCAGCTGTAGTAGGGAGCAACGTAGGGAGCATGGTTTTTGCTGTCTGCATATTTTCCCCACATCATACCCAGCACTGTTCTCTGTCCATGATTTTAGAGCTTCCAAGGTGTTGGTGAGCTGTCTGCAAGCCTGAAGAGCCCCAGGAGCTGTGTTTATCCTGGTGCCCTGCTGCAGGCAGTCCGTTCTCCTCTCCCTGACGTGCTGCAGCACCACCAGCTTCAGCACTACGTTTTGATTAGCCGTAATGCTTCTGTACAGGAGGAGGTACAGATCTCTACACACATTTCGCATTACTCGAGCTCACCTGTGTGGTTGCTGGTTATTTACAGGAGACACTGTCTTTCTGTCATGCCCAATGTTGTTTTTCTCTGAAGCATAGGATATAAGGCGTGGCTGGAGGCAAGACGCCCATTGTGGGTGATCAAATCCTCTTCGCTTCTGCCCTGGAAATCAAGATCAGTCATGGCTTACGGTCCTGCAAGCCAGATGGTTAGCAGGGCTGTTGAATTAATTTCTTGGTCTTTCTGTGCATAAATCCAACAAAATGCTTTTACCTTCCTACAGCTGGCACATGTGCCTAACAGTTTGATCTTTTGCATTTTAAATATTTATTCAGTATTTAATTTAAACCGTGAGACTAATCCTGGTGCTTTAACTTAGCCCTCAACTAGTTTCTCTGAATCATCTCTGTCACAATTCAGAAGTCTTCAACAAATTGGCTTTGTATACTAGTAGGGCACAATCCTTTTTCTATTTGTATTTTGGGGGTATTTTGGAAAGAGTTACTGGTGATTTTTTTAAGTATTACAAGGCATTAAACTGTTGTTTCTGTCTTTTAAATTATAGATGGTCTCCATAGAGACGCTGAAGTTCTACATTGCTCTCTTGAATTGCCTGAAGAAGTGGCACTTAGAATTACATTCGGAACAATGCTAATTAGCAAATGCTGAATTTTAAACAAGTTTCACAGCAAGGTTTTTGTCTGATAGGAGCAGCAACCAGCAATTGACTGACCAAACCGACAAAGCTGAATTACAGACAACATGCTCTTTAATTATTCATTAGACATTTTACAGGGTTAACTACAATAGGCACCATTCCCTTTCTGAGGAATCACCGAGCCAAGCGTAAGTGCCTTAGAAATCCAGCATAATAAACAGTCGGACAGAATCAGCAAAATGAAATCTGTTTCCCAAATTGCAGATTTATTGTGGAGGGGAGAGGCAGAAACAAACCTTTGGAGCCATTTGATGAGAATGCCCCAGCACATGTACAGAATAGAAATAACTTGTCAGGAGCCCAATCCTGCAGACAAAGCTACCGTAAGAGGGTTTTGGTGAAGGGAACCATTGCTGAACTGGGAGGAGGACAAAACACACGTCCCCAGCCTAGAATCAGGCCTGGACAGTGCTAGGCAAAGGCAGATGGAGCAGAGCTCCCCATGGGTCCTTGACTCTCCTGTTTCTGCCTAGAACCACGGGTGTCTCTGACTCGCGTGTGTGTGTAGGGGCACAGGTACCCCAGCTCCCCGCACGGCTCCCCTGCATCCCACCCTGCTGCGCAGGGGGCTCTTCAAGGGCTGGCCGGGAGGTAAGACCGGGTGGATATTTTGATCACAGCAGAGGCCAGAAACTGCCAGTAGCTCACCACAGAAGCCAGATGTTGGTGCTAGAACTCATTAACCTGGCAGGGTGCATGTAAGGAGGAAAAAAAGCTTTGGAGAGGGCTTTTGTATGAGCTAAGACCTTGTCACTTGCAGAATAAGCCATGGTCAAAGGAAATGATTGCAAGAAGAGGGAAGATTTTGTGGATCCATGCAGAAGCCACAAAGCGTGGGAAAAGATCTTGGATAGATGCTGACTTAAGCTCAGATACACTTAGGAAATGGAGACTGGGAAATACATGTTTATGCCACTATTTGGTTTTGATCTATGTATTTCTGTTGCTAGCTAAAGCGAAGACTGAGTCTGCTCCAGCAAAGCCAGTGAATGAGGACAATGTTCAGTCTCTCCCAAGCCAAAGGAAACTGAAGAAGAAAGGCTGCTCGCTTGTGGAGACCCAAATGCAGGAGCTGCACACAAGTCCCTATGAGCAGCGCTGCCAGGGCTGCTTCAGGTGGTACCTGGGTGACTGTAGTTATCTGCGGTTAGATGCATCACATACCAGGTGAATAATTTTGGGCCACACTTTGTGCCAAGATTTATACTTGGAAGAGGGCAGGCGGACTGCTGGCATGCTATGTCCTTTCTCTGGAAGGCAGGGACAGTAGTGATTGCTGGCATTGCAGGCAGGAAGCTCAGTCAGTACGGTTGTAAGTGTAAACTGACGTTTGTGGAGGACACTGATCCTTAGAGGGAAAAGTATTTTTAAAGAGTACCAAAGTGATAATTCAGTTTCAGTAGTAATGTAGTGCAATCTCTTACCACCCTAATCAATCTTTGTTGTGAATTTGTTACTTAAGTGGAAGACAATGAGAGATCCTGGGATGATCTCTGAAAGCCTTGATTTGTGGGGCTAAACCTTCTTCCCTTAATGCATTCAATGTTTCTGTAACTCCCTCAAATGCTCCCCATGCGTTAGACACGGCACCACTGTTAATGATGGGTTCAGAAATGGAGAAATGAGCAAATCAGTAAACCAGACTTCACCTCACACGCACCTGTCTGTCAGTCCTCCAGAATGGATGCGGTACCCGCAGATGCCATTCAGCACTGCAACAGGCGTTTACCAGCCACTTGCTCTGTGTGGGGAGAAACATGAGTGCAAAACAGGACGACTTCAAAGCAGTGCATGCTCCCTTGGCTGGGATGATATCAGGTATTTGTATAAGGGGATTATGTTGTTTGAGATGAGACAAATGAGTAAATAGAATGAAATCTCTTGTCTAATCAAATGGAATCAAATGTGACTGGTAATGCCAGTCACAGCTATGGTGATACTTCACCATCCTTGTTGTACTATAGCTACCTACATACATGCTAAAACTCAACTTGGTATAATAAAATCTATCTATCATCTAAAATGGCTCACAATCTGTAGTCAGTTCTTTTCCTACTACTGCTTTTTCATATCAGCAGTCACAGTACTTGCCACAAGCTTTTGAATGATCTTTTGTAGGAGAGACTTGCCCTGAAACAGTCTCTGTACACTGAGGTTCTGGTAAATAATACCTGTACTGAACCTGACTACAAGAATGATCTCATCCTGTGTATTGTTTTCTGTGCAATGTCCACCATTATTACGACTGCATGTCCCAAAACACAGAGAAGGGCTCACGTAAAGATACAATTATTTCCCTTTTCCTTTCAGCCTGCATATTTTATTCTTGCTAGTTTTGTCAGTGGCATAAATAAGCTGGGTGCTGAAGCCTGCAGACTTCTTGTTCTCTCCTGGCATTGAACCCCACACACATCTCAGAGGGCAATTGGTCTCCTTTCACGTGTCCACTGTAGGAGTATACATAAGGGAAAGCCTGAAATAAGACCTTTTAATTTGGCAAATGGGAAGTACAAAGAGGCTGGGTTGCCACTGTTGCTGGTTAAGACAGCTACTCTCAGCAACATCCAGGCACATCAGCTGAGCTCAGCACAATTATATAGGTTTGAGTGAGCGTGCAGTTTCTCCTAGTCACCAAAGGGTTCGTAAATGATCACGCAAAGAGACTGAAAAAAGAACCTGGTGTTTAGCCATAACTTTCTCTCTCCATTTGTATGGTGCCAGCTATATAAGCACCCACTTCCCCATTATGTGATTGCTTTCTTATCTAGGGTAAGAACCTGCCTCGGGGATGGCATCCACAAGTGGATTTGCCCTGCTTGCATGAAAAGATAGTCAGACACTTTGTAATCGCCCCAAGTCCCCAGACTCTCAATACTATTTCACGGTGTGAGATGTTTGTGGAGAAAAAGAAAAAGGTCACGTGAAAGAAGGCATTGGCATACTGATCTGGGACCACTTGCTGAGCCTGTGCTGTGCTCACTTTAAAGCAGCCTTGTTTGGAGTTGTGCAACCTTAGGGCAGGCGTCAGCAAAGCAGCCCTGGTCCACACAAAGCTGGGGATGCGCAGGGGGTTTGGAGGAGAGGGTCCCAGGAGGCTGAGAGAGCAAGCATAGGTGGGGCGTGCCACAGCTGGGATCAAGGGCTCTCACAAGCTCTGAGGATTTTAAGGGTGCAAAACCCCACTGAGTCTCAGCTCCCTCCTCTGGTATTTCCCTGACTAGGAAAGTAGGGATCTGGGATTGGACCACTTGGCTGAATGAAATGAACTGAAGTGAGAAGGAAATGTTTATTGAATAGTTGTATTCACTTCAATGTGTTTTCTTGTTACCTAGGAACAAATTAGCAATTACTTCAGATGTGATATTCAAAGAATGCACCTCTGGAACTGACCTGACTGTAGGGTTTCTGGCTGCACCTCAGTCCACATGTGAGTTCGAGCAGTTTGGTCTGTGTCCAAAGCAATTTGAATCCAAACAGTGCTTATTGTTTTATAAGAGTGGCTCTAATTGCTGAATTAAACAGAAATAAGAAAAAAAAAAAAAATGAAAGCAAGCGAAGGAATTTTTAACAGCAATATAGCCTGTTTGACATTTATGTATTTATTATTGTATTGACCCATCACTTGGACTCATCATTTCGATCTATATTGGTCCAAGAACTATGAAACAACATAGTTGCTTTCTACCAAAAGCTGTATTACAATACATTAGCAAAAGACCTCACTCTCTCAGAGCTGAACATGTCTCCTTAGACTAATGTTCAGCTTCTTTATTTTCTGTCTTTTGGTTGATTTATCCATGCAGCCATAATATCACAATGCTGCAGGCTTTTATGTTTCATTTCCTAGCTTTCTAAAGGAAGCAAGAAAAATAAAAAGGTAATTTAATGCACTCCACAATTACTATTTAAGCATTACATCATCAGAAAGGCTGTCACTAACTAGTAAGTGGCTCCAATGACAAGACAGCATTACCTAGCAACTGCAGAGAAGTCATTAATCCTTTTGTGAGTACCATATCCACCACTGAAGCTGGAAATATGTTACAGGAAACAAATGCATATGCCCAAGTGCCTGGAAAAATACCCAACTACTTCTATCTTGTGATTATGGTGTCAACATTTTGCTCTGTAATTCTGAAAAGATGCCCAATTCAGTTCTGTGAAAGAACATATGAGGACCAAACGGCTGTGAAGGCAGCTTCTGAGAAAGAAGGGAAGCGTGATGAATCATACTAGTGCTATGTGTGCAGATGCAGGGTGAGAGAGGTTTTTTTCTCTAGCCTGAAGAAGGGTGACTGGTTAAAATACTACCAAGAGTCTCAGGAGGCTTACAGTTATTATTTGTACAGCTCATGGATCTTTGCAGCCCTCCAGAACATCATCCAATGTTTTAGGGAATATGTTATGTTCATCCTGTATTCTGCATGGCAGAAAGAGGTAAAGTTAGCTATAAGCTTTAAATTTAAGTAAGATTTATGTGAAGAAAACAAAATTAAATCTGAACTCCTACATGATTTACATGGGAATGGGCAGGTCCTGAGGCATGAAGTACTCGTGGGGCACCTCCCAGGCCCATGCCCTCTCCTGACAAATGCTACCAGCCCCTGAATTTGCGCACCTCCCAGGAAACTTCTGGGATTGCTCTTGCTGCAGGGCTGAAATCTGCAATCCACACTGAGAAACAGAGTGAGGACTTCCACTGCAGCTGCAGCTTATACAAACATATGCCAGGAAAGCGGCAGCAGAAGCGAGCGCTGCAGGCAGGAGGAATCTGGGAGAGGCACCAAGAACCAGGTCTGCATGCTAAGGACTGGACTGGCTGTCAGCAGGGCAGCATCTCCATGGACTGCTATCTTCTTAAAGACCTGTCTTCAGTTTCAAGAGCATGCCATCTTTTCTTGTTGTGGTCTTGTACACAATGTTCATGTCCAGAAGGAGATTGTCAGACACAGACAGAGCTCAAAACCTGATGTTTTCTCTGTGAATAGAGTGGAGAAAAAAGGTGTGCGTCCTCCTGTTTCCCCCCCACACTAGATGGGTTTCCAGGCCCTCGCAAAGACCTCCGTGGTGATGTCAGCTGGCTCTGTCTGTATTCAAACACTGCCTTATTTTGTTTGAATACAGATGTATAGTAACAAACACAACAGCACAATTTGTAGGTCTTTTCTTAAATTGCATGGCTTGCAGTAGCCGTGAAAGCAAGCAAGCCAGGAGATTAAGGAAGTGTGAGGAGAGAAAGAAAAACCCAGAAAAGAGCAGCAAGAAGAGCACAGTATTTTCTTTTCAAGTCCAACAAAGATGGTCTGGACAAACATCACTCTAATTGGAGCAATTCTTCAGTATTTTATTCCAAATAAATAAACTGTCCAACTCTATTACATATGATGTTGCCGATTTGTTCCAATGATCCTTAACTGAGTACTGGGACTGCACCGCTTTGTGTGTTTCCATTCCAGATGACTAAAACAAGCTTTGCAAAATCCCCCCAGAAAAATATGATGTCCCACTAAATCACTACTCCGATATGATTATAAAAAGACTGACTTTGATTACTCTGTTACTTTGTCATAAGCAATAATAAAGCAGAGCAATAACTAGCCAGCACGAAAGAGCAAGCATTTTCAGCAAAAGCGCAGAGAAGCAGATAGGACCTAATTTGTGTTCTGCAAAGGCTCAAGCCAGCCAGGAGCTGACACTTATAGGATCCCTGAGCGGCTGGTAATATCGACCCCATCAGTGCAGTTCAAGTACTCAGTGTCCACATCACCTGTTAACATAATTTATATCCAAGGGGATACAATATTTTTAACAGCTGGTCCAAATGCTGGTGAACACCTTCACTATTTTACCAGGTTAAACAGGCTGCACCCACTCAAGCCATCAATGAAAGTATCATCATCAGTGCCACGAGGATCAAACCATGTAAAATGATTTTGCAATATTTTCATATCATAAAATATGTACAGACATTAAAGCCGCCAATCTTGTTGCCTACAAATACTGCTGATGCCTAGGAATTTACTAAACTATCCACAGAGCTCTGTGAACTATCTTTAGGACCTGAGCCAATTCCCAGACCCTGACCCTTCTTTGATGTTATGACCACTTTTATAGCACGCAATTCCAATTGTTTTTCTTATTTTAATTAACCAATTTCTTAATAGCAACAAGATGCTGTATGCATTTCACTGTGAGGAGATTATTACACAGTAAGTTTGTTGAATTAATTTGGTCTATGACCTTGCGTCCTCTAACGCTATCTAAGCAGGCACTGGATTTACAGAATAGCACTGTACTGCCTGCAGCATCTGGACACCTAAGCCCTTGCACCTCACACAGAGAAAGTCATTAGAAAATCGGCCTGAAGGAGCAGAAATAAAATTAAAACAAAACATGGGAACTGTTGTTGCAAAGTAAAAAGTGGCCCAAAAGAAGGTAATTCCATTAGTACATTCGCTAACATAAGGCAAAATTGCAAATCTAATGGAGACTTTCAGCAGAAATCATAAATGAGCAATGAAGATACTGGTCTTTTCAAGCACCACATGGTTCAGCAGAGAACTCATGACCATTTAATGAACAATTTGTTAAAGAAAAGAGAAGTAGCAAATTTTTGCCTCAATTAAAGTCAATGGGATTGCATGTATAAGTCAACTGTAACTCAAAGTGACATTCTTGTAATATTAAATATTCATTGAAATTCTGCATTAATACATGTATTGTTCTAATGGATCATTTTATTCTCTGTGAGTGCACAATTCCCTTTTTTTCAGCATAGCACTGTATATTACCTAATCACATTAAGAAAACATACACAACTTCAAAATGGAGCACCGTAGAAAATTTTTAAAACTCAAGCTGCACAACCAATACCATCTCAGGAACTTTACTCAGAGGGGCAAACTAATGGAAGAGTGATACCTTCTCTATTAATCATGGGAAGCTGTGACTACCTAAGAAAGAGGCCAGGTTTTTTTCAAAAATATTTGCCATTCTGCAGTGTCTGCTCTCTTTTCAAGTGAGCTATTGCTGACTTTGAAAGCCTCGTCCCCTGGATAGCCTGCAAGGTATGAGTTAAACTACAGATACTATTTTATTTAACTTTATATTAAATCTAACAAAGAGAAATACAAAATGCAGTGTCAGACAATGAGGCAGTTAGAAACTTCCCTTTTGCATATCCTGGCATTTGTTGACTTGAACACTTTGCATTTAATTTCTTTGTTTGTTTTCTTTTTAAAGGAAAAAAATCTTATGGGTAAAGGCAAAAAGGTGATAGTCAAACTTCCCCTAAATACTAATCTCGGAGAGTGACCAAACCAAATATATTTGCTTCAAAGATGCTGTTTCTATATTTATTTGATTTTCTAAGTTAGGAACGTGTGAGAAAAAGAGATTGTAATCGAAGCTGGGTTTCATTCTTGACCATAGCAGGTACGAGCAAGATCTCACTATGATTTATGTGCATACATCTTATATTTCATTCCCTTATCTTTTTAAATGAATTGTGAATAATTCAGGGAATGACTGGGTGGATAACAGACTTTGTGCACCCCTGAAGATTGAAATCTTCTAATTACCCAGTAACAGGTACAGCTTGGAAGTGGTATCACCAGGTTTCCTTACCCCACCCATCCATGGCCCAAGGCTCATCCCTATGCATGAGCCCTTCGTTATCCAGCTCCCAATTAGTTCTCAGCTTGTCCTTCAAGAGATCCAACAAGGCTGACAGTGAAGATAATGTTCATAAGAGGCCACTTGCCCTGGGGGAAGTCAACTGTCACTATCAAACTTGTTCCAGCAAAAAATTAAGTATTTGGCGTAACAACGCACCTGTCACTATTGCCTCAGACCATGCTTCAGCCTCACCAGAAAGAGGCTCATAAATCCTTATTGAGCTCTTCTTCTCATTTCCCAATGAGTCCTCCTCTTTGAGCATTAGTTCTTCAGCTCATTGACCTGGGTACACACTTAAGAAACTTTGTTAGTTATCTAAAAAAAGATAAAATGAAGACAGGCAGAAGCTGAGTTAATCATTTGGACATATGGAAATAATGTGGTAATGTTGTTTATATGCAGGCAGGCAGTTCACTAATAGCATTGCTGCGAAACACTCAGAGGTTTTTAACCGGGAAAAAAACCAAGGGAGCTGCACAACATACCCAGAATTCAATGGATTTGATTGAAAGCTCCTCTTCAGCTTAGTTTGCTGTAGGCATAATGAGCAGGATCTGTAATTACTAAGCAACATTAAAAAACTACAGCAAAATGCAAACCAAATAATCAGGGAACTTTTCAGTTGGAAACAGGGAGGCTGACTGGACGGTGGGAAAACACCAATTTTGCCATAAACCCCTTCCTGAACTATACTGTAATAAAGAGTCCTGGCTATTCAGCTCCAGTGCAAGTGCCATTAGGAAGACAGGAGATAGGCCTCGAGTTGGCTTTTGGGAGATTCAGGCAATCACATCGTCTGTTCCCTTTGGTAAGGCTTGAGCAAAAATTAGCCAATTCTTTTTCTCCCATGGCTGTTTACAGAACGGTGGCTCCAGAGCTATGCTCTTCGGATGCCAGGAAACCTTTAATTTCCAATGTAGGTTGACCCGAGGCCCCTTCCTACCCATTTGTCCTTCTAGAATTGTCCCTTGACTTAAACGACCCTGCTTTTCTGGTATTTGTTTTCCTGATAATAGTTATAGAGACCAATCACAGAAGTATTAAAGATGTTCATATTGATCCAGAAAGGGAAAAAAAAGGAACAGCATGTCTGGCATGCTATAAACAACTGGGGGGGTGGGGAGGTTTAAAGGTGTGAAATTTCTCTCTGCATCTGAATTCCAAACATACTGTGTTTGGGGGTGAGAGGGGAATGGGGGTGTTTCGTTTGATTAACAAGATAGAGGCCACTGACGAAGTTTAAATCTGAATTTGCCAAAAGTTTTGGGGGGTTCAGCTGCCAAAGTTTAATGCAGATCGCTGCATACAGCCCGCATATGCTTGTAAGATGTTTCCTTCCCTGCGTTTACATCCCAGGCGGCAGCGATGGGAGCTGCTGAGCTGAGACCGGTTTCCTCCAGCCGCTCCAGCCTGCCGACATGCAAATGTCCCATCCCATTTTTCCGGGCCGGGCGGCCGGTGCAGAGCGTGCCAACAAGCCGCAAGCCCCGGGCTCGGGCCGGCTCCTGGCTGGCCGTGCAGGATGCGGCCCGGCGCTGCTCTGCTCCCGTGGGCACAGGGAGGTTTTGCCTGGGCTGGAAGGAACCGGCTCCATGGCTGACTTCCTTGTGAAGGGCAATAAAAAGCAGCGGGGAGCTCATGCCAGCCTGTTGGCTCCAATAATGATATCAACAATAACAACGAATCCCTTTTTCCAGCCCGGCCCTGTGGAGCCGCTGGAGTAGACTTTGAGGATGTAATCCCCGGCAGCCAAAGCATTGTGTGGGGTTCTCCCGGCTGGTTTAAGCCGGGTGCATCAACCGCCAGTGCTGGCGGGAGCAGCAGAGCGCTCGGCACGGGCTGCAAAACCTGCCAGGGAAGTGGCAGGCGCCCGGCGGGTACCCAGGCCCCATCCTCAGCCGGGCTGGCACGCGTGCCCGCCGCAGCAGCGAGCCCCGGCTCCCCGTGACGGGCGACAAGGACGGACGGCCGGCAGCAGCCCTTGCTGGTTGAGACACCCCCAGTCACTGCTGCGACACACCGAGCCGTGGCCTCCGCTTGCAGCGTGGTCTGCAGAGGCATGGATTTAAACTTCCGAGCGGTGTGTGCTCAGCCCGCTGAAAACGAGGATGTCTATTTAGCAGCTGGAGTACCACCAGACTGGGAGACTGAGTATTGTCCCCTGCCATAGCAGCACCTGTGAAGGGGAAAGCAGCAACCACAAGTACTTAAACAGGGTGACGTTATAAGCAGCACTCCTCCGCAGACTGCCAAGCAGGCATTTGCTGGCAATAACTTCTCTTAACTACTTGCAGGTTGCATCTGAAATGATGAACTTGGGCTGGATGGCTCTGCACCATATTCCTTTTTCTAGACCATTTGATAAACTGTTCAAAATAAGGAAAGTGTTCGCATTGAATTTGCCACCAGCCATTAATTTGGGACCTGTTACACCTTCTCTGTTTTTTCTATTTCACTCGTTTTAAAACTGGTGTGATCAAACAAAAAAATAAGGCTAGAGGCTAAAGAAAGGAGCTAGAAAACATCATACTGTAACTTAAACCATTCACAACTGTTCCAGGTACACTTTAAAGCTCTCGTCTAACAGTTTTCAATCAAATAGTCCATATTCAACCTTAGCTCCTTGTAAGAATTCAGTCCTAAACTGCTGTCTGCTAATATTTTAAAAGTTGAGGAGAACTGCATGTGGACAATAACTAGGTAGAGAAAACACCCTAAAAAAGCCAGTACCCAGGTTGGTAACAGGGGCTGCAGCACAGGAGACAAGGGCAGCTTTAAAGACTAGCCGGAAAGCCAAGCCACCACTAGAGTCATTGCTGGAACTGGAGACTCAAAAGGATTGTGTCCCACTCCTCCCAAGCACAGTCCCCTAAACACCTGCTCAGCTGCTACCTAAACTCTATGGTGCTGAAAATTGTTTTCTGAGTTCTTGGACGTGCCTGTAAGCTCCTTGGCTTCAACATTTACATCCAAAATAGCCCCTGCCCCCTCGGGATCTGTGCAGTAGGGTCTCAAGTCTGTTTCATGACAGCTGGGGTGTGCCAGCTTTAGGTCCCCTGACAACTTCTCTATCCTGAACCCAGCTTCGCTGGCACAAAGATTTGGGATGGAAATTTCCCCTCTCCAGGGAGAGTAAGAGATGAGAGATGCGCTTGCTCACACATGTTGTTTTCCTCTGCACCAAGTGGTGGTCACTCATGCTATGCAAGGTGGAAAGCTGTGCAGGGATGGAGAGAAGCTGTCGCCTGTATCACAAAGGACAGCTTGACCATCATGGATGGTCCTGCCGGCGCAGCCCTTGCTGCAAACAGGCTCGGAACACTGACTTCCCTCGCAATGGAGATGTCTTTCAGCACCCCAGAATGAAGTAGTTAAAGCCTGGAGACTGGCGGGGTGTAAGGCATGATCCCAGGGCTGACCACAGCGATGCCTGGTGACAGCGACTGCATGGTCCTCAGCTGCTTGCCTTCCAGACATGTGGGAACAGGCATGGCACCACATAAAGCTTGTAGAGGGGAACGGCTTTCCCAGCAGCAAGTCTGGTTGTCACCTCTTCACACTTTTTGCACAATGTCTACATTAAACAGGTCCCTGCTGAGCACTCCCTGAATCTTCTCCTTGCATTGGTTCTTCTCTTCTAACCCATGCAAGGAGTCTGGGAGCTTAATGCAGGCTGTGGTGGCTTTGCTTCTGCAGAAGAGCTGCTGTAATTTGTAGCAGGTTGCATTCCCAAGGCCATTTGCATGTTTCACCTTTTTTCATCTATTTTAGATCTTCCCTCAAACACTTCTGCCCCCACTCGCCTCTATTCTCTGCAGGGAAGAAGAGAGTCCAGAAGAGAGCCAGCCCAGAGCTGGCTCTTCAGAAATCTCTCATCTTCCCTAGCAGAGGTCTTCTGTGCAAGTGCTTTGCCAAACACACTCATCTTTTATTCCTCCCTAAGTCCATCAGTATGGCTTTCCTGCCTTTGTGTATACCAGTAACACCTTTTTCCTTTTAAACATTTTTTCTTTTTTATAGAGAGTATAATGAAAAATTAAATGAAACCTCAAAACCTCATTTTATAAAACTTGGTCCGACCTACCTCTCCAGAATCAAAGAAATTCAGAGCTAATGATGAATCTGCCTACTTCAGCCAATCCTGCCTAATTGCCAGAGCTCATGGTCATTGAGCTGGTAGTGCAGGAACAGAACATGATGATGGCAGAGTGATGCTTTTGCTGGTTTTTGTTGAAAAGAGTGATGGAGTTTCTGTATTTGTAAACATAAAATTTGGATAAAATTTGCTGTAAGGTGATAAATTTGCAAAATGGGTCAAATCACAGACAAATATTTAACAGCAACCTATTCACTCAGAAGGAAGTATACTGAATTCATTAGAAAATCTGCATGTAAAAAGACTTTGCCAATCCAATAGAGTAAGACTGAAGAGATGAAATGAATTCCAAAACTAGCAGTCAACAATGTGCAGCCAGCACAGCCCTAAAAAAATGGTTCCATTTTCTCACCAATTCAGCCACGTGACCTTAATGCCTATTCCAATTGTTATTGTATTAACTGCTCAAATTAATTTAATCTGGAATTTGGTCAAGACAATGCCTTACAAGTTGTAAATCACTAGAAATACCTGCATTGCCATACAAGTAGATTCTATAACCTCTGGGTAATAGTTTAGGAACTAAAGCTGCATGTGAGATTCAGTATTGCTTTAGTAATTAACAATCTACAAACAGGTTAGTTTTATACTTCATCCTTGAAGTAATATAATCATTTGACTGGCAGTGTGAAGTCACTTGCATGTGATGGGCATTAATCATGAATTAGAATCTAAATTCTCCCCTATCCTGTTAAAACGAGAAGCACTAAACTACGTTCTGTTATTTCATAGTAAGCAATGTACTGAAAAGTCTGAAAAAATTATCTTTTTATATATCTATAAGATTATCTATATATATTTTATTAGATTTTACTTTTTCATTTATACATATTCACTAGTGGCAACAGCTTTGGTATGAAGAAGCTTTTTGCCACATCAGAGAAGGAAGGTTATTTTTCCCCAGATAGTAACTACCTACTGTATGGAAGCAGGTCTAATGTGTCTAAGTACAGAGTACTAAAATGGCATTATTATAACTATTGCTTCATAAAACTTCAAACTACCAGAATAATTTAATATCAGTGCAGTCAACTTTATGTGACTTTTTCTGCATGCATACTTCTGCAATTGAGAGCTTCCTACTTGTACATTTTGTGTGTGTGTACTCCTGCAGTAGTTTAGCGAATAATAACTGATCTCCTAACCTAAAGCTGCCTATTAACAGAATTAAGTTCAGTGAAGTGCTCTTTGTAGAATAGGTAGATTGTGGCTCATGAAGCCTAAGAAGAGATGGAGATTAGGTTAGAAGGGAAGAGAGAGGGAGAGGAGAACTGGTGGGAGAAGAGGTCTGGGACGGATCCCAGTGTCTTCGGACAGTCTGTCCCTGGTCCCACTTACCTCGCTGCCTCAGACTTACACACATCCTGCAGCACATTACGGCCCCAAGTTCAAAACTTGATGCATTGATCTCCGCTGGGAACAACCCATGTGCAAAGACAATCCCTTAAAAATCTACCACATTTTAGGCTCAAGATGGCTGTATGTCAGTGATGGGTGAAGTGACTGCTTAAGCTTACATCTAATATGATGCTGCTCAGGAGAAGTGGACAGCAAAGCTCTTCTTCAATGCAAGATGATACATGTGTATATATATGGGAGACAGTGGTGTGCTTCACGTTTTCAAAAGCAGTAACTCTTCTGAGATGAAAGCATCATTTCAGGAAAGCCGTGAGGCAGCGCAGTGCACCCTCACAGCCACACTCATGGCCAAGGTAAACTTCCAACAGCTTACCTCCCCCCAGACCAGGTACCCCCAGCTTGAAGCTCGGGGCAACCTGCTCTGTATCTCTTTTTTGTAACCACAGCTCTCTGCTGCTGCAAGCCCAGCGAGGCTCAGTTCCACATCTACAACCTGGGGCCTGAGCAGAGCACAGGAAGACTTTCTTCTGCACTCTGACTTGAGTGATGGTCCTGTCTGAGGCAACACAGAGGAGAAAGTTGCTTGGTGAGAAATCAGCAGGTTAGGACAAAAAGTTGGTGGGTGCTTGTGGGAATGGAGATCTGGAAGAAGATGTGTCATTGGCAGCCCTGATCAGAGGGAGAAATAGATGGGCTGATGTACTGGTTTGGGCTGGGATCGTTTTCTTCATAGTAGCTCATATGGTGCTGGGATTTGAATTTGTGACCCAAACCGTGTTGAGAACCGAGGAGTGTTTTAGTTATTGCTGAGCAGTGCTTACACAGAGTCAAGGCCTTTTCTGCTCCTCACACCGCCTTGCCAACAAGTCAGCTGGGGGTGCACAAGAAGTTGGGAGGGGACACAGCTGGGATGGCTGACCACAACTGACCAAAGGGATATTCCATACTATATGACGTCATGCTCAGCAATAAAAGCTGGGGGAAGAAGAAGGAAGGTGGGACATTCAGAGTTACGGTGTTTGTCTTCCCAAATAACCACTCTGTGTGACGGAGCCCTGCTGTCCTGGGGATGGCTGAACACCTGCCTGCAAATGGGGAGTGGTGAATGAGTTCCTTTTTTTGCTTTGCTTGCACACATGGCTTTTACTTTTGTGATTAAACTGTCTTTATCTCAACCCACGAGTTTTTGCACTTTTACCCTTCCAATTCTCTTCCTATCCCACCAGGAAGGGGAGTGGGTAAGCGGCTGGAGGGGCCGAGCTGCCCACCGGGGTTAACCCACGACAGCAGAGATGAAAAAAGGGCAAGGACCATGGGACAAGGAAACCTAGAAGAGTCTGAGAGGCACAAGCTGGGCCTGATAAGAGTAGAGAATAAAACGGAGAGGAAGGGAGAGGGCAGGACAGGCAGAGGACAGGAAGAATGGGGTCATGGTTACAGGGGGTGGGTGGAAGAGCCGAGGACCACTCAAGCACAGCCCCCTGCAGAGCCCTGAGCTGCTCCCACAGTCCCCAAATCCACCTTTTGTCTGCAAACCCGTGGGCAAAGCGCTCCCTCCCCATTTCCAGTTGGCTGAGGAAGCGGAAGAGCTTTGCTTGCCGTCGCGCTGTTACCTCGAGGGGTCACAGTCTGCGCCGAACCCAAAGTCAGCGGCTGGGATGATGACTCACGGGGGTGTCACCCCGGTGCCACACAACGGAGTTTCCTGTGCTGGGAGCGTAGTTCTGCTTTCACTCTCATAGTAGTAAATTACAGGATTGAAACAGCAGCGAAAGCACAAAATTACGCCTCAAAGTGCCAGAATTGAGTTTCTTTGCCACTTTTATTCCCCTACTTCCCTTCACACCCCTATTTTGTAGTCTTAGCGTGAAATCACCCTGTTTATTTCAGCTCCTTCTCTTCCCTGGCACAAGGGGAGCTGCTCTGGACATGAATCAGAGTGGTGCAATGACAGAAGTGCTGCGTAGTTGATCTCTTTTCTTGTGTTGCAGAAATTAGGCAATGCATAATGAGTAATATCGGGCTGGAAGAAGAGAAAAGCTGACCTGCTGGACAAGGCAGGCTATAGCTGCCCTGGAAAACAAGCGCTCATGGTCTCTGTGTGGAGTCCTTGCATGGGGTGAGTCGACCACTCGGACTCAGCTATCTACAGGCGGTCGCTTCCTCTAAGCACGTCGGTCAACAACTGCCTGACCCAGGGGCTTAGATTGATTTTCAGACACGAAGGACACTGTTACCGATGAGGTCTCTTTGTACCACACATAAGAGGCATGATTATGATTCTGACAAAGGAAAATGTCTCAGATTGATCGCTCAGAAATACTGCTTTGGACTTCAGTGACTGCATCTCAGCTCCTTCTGTTCGATGAGGATAAAGCATGTCCTTACTTCACTGTGTGTCCTAAAAAGAAAGCAGTATTTGTGAAGCACTCAGATACTGAAGTGCCATAGGAAAAATTAAAGAAACTAGTAATTCTGTCTTTGGAACAAGAGCTGGGTAGTGACTAGGGTACGGAATAATGCATTCAAAAAGAAAGTTGCAATGAAATATTTAATACATTGATGCAAAGATTCTGTGGGCAGCATAGTATAAGCAGACAGTGTCATAATGTTTTGCAGTCACATTTGCAACAGGCCAAACTGGGGTTTCATGGATAACCTTAATTGGGCATTTTTTAAATTTCAAGTGCTTAGTTTTGTAGCCCTAAGAACATTCTTTTGCCATATTTTCTGTGTGTGCAAGTGTTTAATATAGAGAAGAATAATGACCCTAGCTAGTGAAGAAATTACTTACCTTCCTCTACAAATTACTTTGATGGCAAATGAATCAGCAAGGCAATTTTCACACTTCAGCTATGCTTTTTTGACTGTGCTGTACAGCATGGTATCTTCTTTGGTAGTGAAAAGAAGATTTCACTTGGCTTTTTTCACTTGGGGGGCGGGTTAGGAAAAGTGGACAAACTGAGTGACAGCACTGATGCTAGAAAAACTTAATGCCCAGGGAGCTCACAATCAAATATTTATAGCTTTATGGGCAACAAATACTCCGTGAGACAAGACTACAAAGCAGTCCCATGCTCAGGTATTCTTTTTGCTCTCACCCTATCCATTTCTTTCACCATATCCTTTTACAGAATACTTACTACACTGTCAGCATTGTTATTGCCAATGCCACTGCAAACTAGTAAAATGGGGAATGCTATTTAATGCCTTTTTATGGATTTCTGTTGATCCAGTTGGTTCCTATTCAAATATTGTGTTAATTTTAAATAGTGCAAGTAGTAGGGCAAGTAGGACTTTTGTTCAAGAATCTGTTTTTCAAATATGTCATATTTAGAGATCTAGAAATAAAAAAAAAAAATCAGAAAACATTTTTATTAATTTTTAGGCAATTAGCCCAATTTTCATATTGTACTTCAACCACTAATTATCTTAGGAGATGTTTTTGCCAGGAAAAGGCTGCACTATGAATAATTCTTTCAGTATTTCTGCAGATGCTGACTTCTGAGACAACTGAAATGAAAGTGGCTCTCTGGAGGAGATCTGTACAAGATTTCCCAGTCAATGAAGCTTCTATGAAAGATCAGAACAAGAAGTCACCACACAAGGCTGCAGTACTCACTGCCAGCTAGAGCCAGCCTTGTCCAACACCTATAGGGATGCTGGAAAGGGCAACTTGCAACCTTTTTATTAGGGTCTCTGGTAGCAATGCTGGGAGACCTGCTTCTCAGTTTTGTTTCTGTAACATCGCTATACAGTGCTGGTGTCACTCAGCATCTCAGACTCCACAGAGATCTGGGAGAAATTTAACCCCCTGCTGCAATACCCTCCTTTTTTGTATCAAATGTGGGGTTTTTTCTCTCCTGGAGTTTAGCAGTTTGATGACCGAAAGGGCTGTGCTGCGCTCTGAAGCATGCTCTTGCCTCTGCAGAGCAAAGCACTGCACAGGGAAGTAAGGAGAGGGTCCTTGTCAGTGCTACGAGGAGGAGAGCACAACAGGCTGGTCCGCTCTACTCTCTTCCTGGTTATTGTCACTAGTAGGACAGAGCGCAACAGAAGCACTCATTTATTACTACATATTAGTTGTGCTTAATCATCCATGGGACTATAAGAGATTGTCTTAGTGTCTACCTAATGAGCAGCTCTGCCATTTATTGGGATATTTGGCCACTTCAGTATGAAAACGGGTTTATTAATATCAAACTTAAAACAAATTATCAACTATTACAAATATCCTCTGAATGCTTCCCTAGGATACTCACTGATAGGGGTTCTTGCAAAATACAAAATCCTTTAGGTACTTGGACCTTCATAAAAATTTTCTATAGCAAGTAACATCAGGAATCTTTGGAACTCCAGATCCATACACAATTCATCATCTAATTCATTACTTCAAAATCTTGTATTTCGATTTTAAAACTCCAACCTTTAATATTTTGGAATTGCAGTGTTGTTACGTAAAAATCCCCACACAACTTTATATGTGTTTGCCTCACTGATTTTAAAGGTCCACCTGCTGTTTGCAAGTATACCATTTGTTTTCCTAAATGTCCATCAGGAGAAACATGGCATCAGCCTTCATCACCTATCTTCACTTGACGGCTAGATGTCTGTGGTCAGAAGACATGCAGTGGTCCTGCCACAGTCCTTTCTGTCAGATTTCACTTAGTCATTAAATTTTAAAAACAAACCAAAAAAACCCACCAACCAACCAAAACCCTAATGGGATTGCAGTAAGACAAGTGTTCCAGTTAGCTTCATGTTGGGGGAAAAGCAAGCTCTATTTGTTATTTCTAAACCCCAAGACTCTGCTTTTAGTTTAGGATGGTGTCACCTGGGAAACAAGGGTCTGCATTCACATCACACGCATACTGCAATAGAGGGACCAGGATACAGCTTTGTCCCCCTCCCCACTCAGCTGGGCAGAGCGCAGGGGCCGGCAGCTGCAACACTGCACCCTGCCCAAAGATCAGACCCACACCCACACGTGCATTTAATGCATCGATAAGGTGTAGGATAATTTCTTGGTCAGTTTTTGATAGCATCTGTGTTTCTGAAGGTGCACAACTGTGACAAATGGTTGAGGGATTAAGAGTCTTCTATCACATCGGTAAACCACCCCCCCCTTCACCCCACCCAAGGAAACAAAACAAATGCCCCATACTTGGAGACGTTTCGGTGCCTGAATTATTAATAAAATAAGCATGATAATGAATAATCTATGTTAAGCATTTTCTTACCCTTTATTTTTTCATTATGATCAGAAGAGGAATATGATTAACAGCATTTTAAACTTTAGCAGTACAATTTCAGTATTAAATATAAAACTACACTGCAAGTTGATGTATTTTAAAAATGGTTATGTATACTCTAGCCTTAAATTTATGTATCAAATACAAGTAACTCAATTGTTTCTTGCCTTGACAATTAACATATCTAACAAATTTCAACAAGCCAGACATCCATCTTTTCCATTAAAAAAAATAAGCAAGCACACTAACTCTTATTCATAGCAAGGGGGTGTAAAGATTCAACACTTTCCTGAGTGTTGTGCAAAGAATAACAGGTTTGAGAAAGTCAGTTAAGTAAGTGTAATGATAAACCTAAAGCTAAGCTGGAGGACCTTTTGATTAACTTCATATTTCATATATTACTTGCATCAGTTGAGAGCAACATGAGTTACAGAACTTCCATGAAAACAAGCCACTTACAAGCAGGTGGTTAAGCTTGATCAGTTTATTAAAAGGATTATATGACACGGTTGCCTGCAATAGCAGGGGACTGGATCTGATGACCCAGGAAGTTCTTTCCAGTCCCATGTTTCTAAGCCATGCACCAAGTGTATCCAGCCCACACTTTCACATTTGGAAAAAGCCAAAGCCACACACACACACTCACAGAAGAAAAAAAAAAAAAAAAGTCCTTGATGACACCATTTCATTTCTCTAGATATTCACTATGCAGAAGGGAACAGAGCTAAAGTCCTGTACAGAGGATACATTTACTCGAGGTTGATGTGGTACTGAAGTCAGTTAATAATTAGATACCTCCAGGCAGATTCAGTTACAG
Organism: Gavia stellata; assembly: GCF_030936135.1. Taxonomy (NCBI): domain Eukaryota; kingdom Metazoa; phylum Chordata; class Aves; order Gaviiformes; family Gaviidae; genus Gavia; species Gavia stellata. Next base: position 19,910,492 of record NC_082600.1, read on the forward strand.
GGCATACCAACACTGCACACTGCCAGACAATTTCTAATCAAGCCAAGAACCTCTTGCAGGAGTGAGGTCTCTTTGCTAGCAAGCACAGAGCACACTGAATAAGCTAAAAGCAGCTGTTCTTAAATGAACTACCCTACCAACCGTGAGTGAATGACAGATAGATGGTAAGAAGCATTTACCTACTAGACAAGATCTCTCTGCACACTCAGGCAGAGGAAGTAATTAGTTCAGAGCAGCAACCATTGCTCCTACCTTGCCTGTCTCTTGAGTACGTTCTCTTTAAAAGCTGGTCTACAGAATCAGTGCAGCCTTTCTCAAGCACTACCGAAGTAGCAGTTTGCAGCTGCCATGTAAGACTCTTACTTTCACATGGTAGTCAGACATTCCCATCATCATGGCCAGTTTGCTAAAACAGCATACACAGCCATAGCAAAAAGCCTTTGCAACAACTAGAGATCTAAACAATTGCCTACATTCAGCCCATCTAACTTTTAGGCACTTGGTTAAGATATCTGGGTCCCTAGTCACCCAGAACTCCCCCCATGAAAAAATAAATAAGTAATAATTAAAAAAAAAAAATCACTGCAGGCAGATACTCTCAACTGCCTTCTAGAGGTGTCTCTTGACCCCCACTGAGCAAAGCTGCATTTCAAGCAACCACGTTCTTAACACAGGCACCTCAGTTAGACAGGATGAATGGAGACTTGCATCTCTTTCAAGAGATAGATAGTATCAATACTCTCCAAAACCAAAGGCAATTAAGCAATTAAGGTTTGCAACTCCAGTTACGTTTGGAAACAAACTTACAGTCAAGTAATTAAGCTGTAGTCCCTCCCTCCCAAGCATAAAAGCCTTCCACATGGAGGCTCTGCTATTTAAAAAAAAAAAAGCATTCTTCTTTCAAACAAAGAAGAGTGGACATGGCTGCTTTGCCACTCATTCATGGGGAAGCTGAAGGATCAGAGAACACTTACTCAGAGACCTGGAATGACTAAGCACTGCTAGTGCATGCAAAGCAGAAGTAACAAGATGGTTTTTAAATTAACCCTAGTCCTCTTCTCCACCCCACAAAATTCATGCAAGTGTTTGAGAAGATAGTCAAGACATAATAGCCCCACTTTCCAAAAAGGCTTAGGGTTGTTTTTTTTATTTTTGTTTTGGGTTTTTTTTTGTTTTTTTTTTTTTTTTTTACATATTGTAAAAGAAATGTCCTTTTGTTTTCTTTCTGTGGGTAGAGAAACGCATTTTTGGCATGTTTGAGAATCATAGATACCTATGAAGTCCATGCTGTTTAAATTCTCCAACTAGTTTCTATAACCTGTCAAAAAAAACGTAAGCAACCTATACATGTTTCCCCAGTATCAACATGCATGCTCAGAGCTCTCCACTTTAGTGAAATGAGGTGTTACTTCTGTGCTGATAGTTGACGAGTCAGCATTACACGACTTTGAGACCAACTAAATTAACATTGTCGTAATATGAAAGGCAAGCACAAGTTCATTTATTTATAGCAAAGGTCTTGGGTTACAGGAGGTCAGTTCTTGCCATCTTGAAAAGATAGGGGATAACTTATTGCATACATGTGCATTATAATTTAGCAGCAAGTCATTCATAGAAACACTTCCCTCCTACTGCTTTTTTGGTTTATCATCTCAATTATATATATATATATTTTAGCTTTACAAAGCATTTAACACCACCTTTAAGTTAATGGTCTTTTATTGGAAAAAAAGACTAGCATTTACAACTTGGAATGGACATAAATTGTAATTCTTGAACAGCGATGTTGATAGTTGTGCTGAAGTCCACAGGCTACTCCGCCAGCTCCAAGTCATGGTACAGAAGGTTTTAAAAATATGAGAGTCCAAAGATGCTCCCTTGGTGAAGGTTTCTTAAAAATTTTGTGAACGGTTAACAGCCCGACACCCGTTTCACTATAGTGCAATGCAGACAATGTTAAACCAGTATTTTAACACAGACATGCCATCCATAGTTAAGATCACCGTATTTTTGGAGCACACTGCTACGTACAGGAGAACCATTCAACCTTTAGGGCATTTTCTCTAAGTTTTGCATCCTTCAACCATTTTGCTGCATACCATCCTGAGGTATAAACCAATTTTAAAGTAAACCAGCTATGACAATTTATACTACAAATTGAACTAGAATCCACTGTTGAACAAAAGAGTGGATCTTTTAGGTTTTTTTTTCCTTTTAATACAAATGTCTGACTGTGCTCAATTGTCAAGCTGCATGCATGAAAAACTGGCCAGCCCAAACAGTGTAATAGTCATTAGCAAATGGAACTTTTGAGTTCACTAAGTGCTTCCTTTTTTTTTATTTTCAAGGTAGTACAATTATTTATATTGTAAAACTGATGTTTAACTTTATCTTTTGGGGACAGGACCACCAACCATTACATGCAGTTTGTGGACAGAAGGTATTTTGACATTCAGTTTTGCTATACAGAAACAGAATGAATAAATGAACATTTTTTTTTGCAAGAGGTAAGTAAAAGATTCAATTTGATTCTTCTAGAGGAAAAAGGTGTAAAGGAGGTCTCTTCACTTTGCAGTCATCATCTGTACGAATTCTGAAAAAATAAAAAGTCACTGTGATTTATTGTCTCCAGAGTACTTCAACTGGCAATTCTCTTAAACTCACTTGGCATAAAAAAAGCCCCTTTCACCACATCTAAGTTTTTGTCCACAGCAGTGGACAACTGAATAAACTGGTGTCTCAAGTACTAGAAATAAATGCCCTATGCAACAGGCTTTCACTCAATCAAAGTAATGGTTTTGAGTCAAGACAAACATCTTTTTACCTTCATAGTTGACTTGCCCATCCCCGTCAATGTCTGCTTCTCTGATCATTTCGTCTACTTCTTCATCTGTTAGCTTTTCTCCTAAGTTTGTCATAACGTGACGTAGTTCTGCTGCACTGATATAGCCATTGCCATCCTGTGATGAAAGAGTTGCACAAGATCATGATCAACAATCTTGACATTGATTAACTCTGAAACTACATCTAGGTTTCGAGTAACTGCTTCTGAACTAGCCTTACAGCACTTGGGACACACATACAGACCTGGTACATTGTGTAACCCGACAGTATGTACTAGTCCCATTGCCTTACAAACCATGCATGCCACCATATCTTTCTATACCATTATTGTACTGTAAGAATAACAGCATGCCTGAGCTTTGAAAATAAACCCAGAAACAACGTTTTTTTGTTTAGTCTCTGCTGCCTAAGCAAGGCCAAAAAAACCCCAATTTCCCCATCAGCAAGAATAAAGTCAGCTTTCTCTTCTGCATAATACTACCTCTATAACCAGACTGCAGGTAGCTAGGTTAGGCTTCTTGGATAAGAGGATACAGAACAAACCTTCAAAGAAAGCATTTAAATTCTACTCATAAGGAGTTGTGAAAAGCTTCGTGGCAAAAAAAAAAAAGAAAGAGAATGACACCTCTAAGTCAGTGTTCCCATTAGTAATATCCAAACGTAGAGCTCATCCCTAGCCATTTCAGAAATTGTCCTCTTCCATCTACAGGAAGAATAAACTAGCTTCAATCAGGAGTTCATATGGCCATCACCAGTAGATAAGCTACCTCAGTGGCTTTAAACACAAATCTAGTCTGCAGAAATAACCCCATAGGGTAGATGAAGTACTAACCAAACGGTCAAACATTTCCTCTAGCACATTTTCCAAAGTACTAGAGACTGCCACTTTTTTCCATACAAAGGAGTAGTAGTAAGGCCTTCTGCCACACATGCGTGTGCACCAGCTTAGCAGTTGCACCAGCCACTGCTCAACACAATTCTCTTTAACATCTGTCATATCCAAGCAACCCAAAGAGGGGAACCCCTGTTCTAGAAATAATTGACCTTCGTCACGTATGCCCAGGTATCCTTAAAGATGATGGAAAGAGTTGAGCTCTTACATTTTCCTGAAAGCAACCTCAAAGTCCACATCTTGAAAACAGAATATGCAATACTTCATGTCCCTCTAAATACTGATGACATCATTTTAGCTTCAAAAGCTTCCATAAAGAAGTATAAAACCTTGTGCATCCATGCAAACATTTCCCCATTCCCCCAAAGTCAGAACGCACAGTAAAAGCCTACTGCTCCACCACCACCCACTCCACCGCGCCCCCAAAAAAACCCCACCTCACAAGCATCAAGTTCTGCTCATCTCTGCTGCTAAGGAAAGACCAGAAAATTTTCCTCATGGATGAGCCTGAAGCTTAGACCTGCTGTGTAAAGCAGGTAGAACCAGCCTGCAACAGTCCCTGCTCTGTTTCCAATTCCTATGCTTCTACTAGACTTTTCCTTCTAGGAAAGAAAAGAGAAAAGACTGAGGAAAAAAACAGACATCATTACTGCTTCTAAAGAATATATGTACTTTTATTAATACCTTGTCAAAGACTCGGAATGCCTCACGGATTTCTTCCTCGCTGTCTGTGTCCTTCATTTTTCTGGCCATCATGGTTAAAAATTCAGGGAAGTCGATAGTGCCATTGCCTTAATGAAAAGAAACTTCCAAAAATTAAACTTCCATGCTTTTCTTTATAGAAAACCAGAAGGCATTTAATTTAGCCAGGGACAAGACTGACCGATCCTCTGTAAACCATTCTTATAGAAGAACTGGATCTTCTCCCTCAATTGCTACCGCTGCATTTCTGCTATTACAATGTGCAGTAGCCACTGTCACTGCAGTATTTCAGCACAATGAAATCAACTGTTGCCTTCTCTCCAGGTCAAGCCATACCATTTGCCACCCAAGTTGCAAGTAAAATGTCAGTCTGATGCTCCAAGGTTAACCAATACCAAGACTTATCTTTACTTCAAATCGCTCCCCAAAATTAATCATTTAGTTTCCTTAGAATCTCCCAATTGCTGTGGGAGATTCCAGAAGGGAATGTATTATAAAGCTGACACTACAAATCCAGAATACTTAAAATTTTAGAAAGTTACACCTCACTAAGCTGCTCATAAATACTTGTTCCTTGTTAAACCTATCAACATAAACGTCCTTATCAACATATGTTGTACATCACAAAAATAATGCACCATTTTAAGGGGCAATAAGGATCTGCAAGTTCCAGTGACATGAGAAAAGCTACCATTATTTGGTATTTCTGATAAGCTTAGCAGTAGGTGTTCTTATAGGTATTTCACTGCAAAACTGAAAATCCCTGGTAACATCCAAGCCTCACCTCTAAGATTTAAGTTCTTCATTCAAAGTAAGGATTCAAACTCCAGGCTGCTCAAAGCCATGAGCAAAGTAGCATTGTGAAAAAAACAAGTTCTTTAAAACAGCAGAAACTAGAATTGTACAGTCAGTATTCAGCCCCATATGCCAAAAACCACATTAAATAGTTCACTATGCAACTAAAATCTACCCATTGTTTGAGGGAAACATACAAACTCATTGGGTGAGTATAGCAAAGAAGCTAAATAAATGCAGTTTAAGAAAACCTTTGCAGCCTAGGTATTCCAGATTGAGACATACACAGCTATTTATCATCATGGCCAGCTTTATCTACCAGCTAAATTTGAATACAGGTCTTATACTCAGCTTTGAAAAATCCTCAATGAACATGTAAAATAATAGCAAAGCAGTCTGCCGTAAGACAAGTTTAAACAGATGGGCAGGCATACTTATCTGAAGTCCTCAGTCTCCTTTCATTTTTAATCTACCAGCGCAGCATTGTGGACTGCAGCCTAGAGAAGCCACTATACACAAACTCTACATAGCACTGCAAACCCTAAGGTTTTTCAGTATCTGCATCCCAGAGTTAGCAATTACGGTCAACTTACACTTTTAGAAAAGTAGTTATAATTAATGTAGTCTGATAATCAGATAATCTATACTCTTGCCAATATACTTTCACTCTTCTTTTACAGAGATATTAGAGGAAAATCACTATCACAACCAACATACAAGATCAAAGCCTTGACATCACTGAGCAGGGGAAAGCATTTTTCCTTTTTGTAACTGCTAGCCTGTCTGGAGTCTCAGAAACAAGATATGCAGTTACCCTTTCTGGCATCCATTTAAAATAATTCTGATAGACTTGATAAGGGAAGGTTTTTCTGCTTTTGCCTCCAATCCCTCCCCTCTATCTATTAGTGATCTAGTACACTACATTAGACTATACAGTCTCTCCCTGTTGTGTTTTAAGTTCTTGGAAGTTTAGCACTATTCCACTCCTACCACATTTTTGGCCTTAGAGAAAACCACAGACATTAGTATAGCTATTAAGACCAACACAGGCTGATGAAACACGTATAGAAAAGCTGGGTGGAAACACAAGTTAACAGCAGGTCAAAGCAAGTCAGATAGCAATAGGAGGCCTATGACCCATAAAATATTAAAGACAAACAGTGTAACTTTGTGCCTGCCCATCCCCTTTTTTTGATTCTAATACTGTTAGCATCTTTGACAGCTGTGCAGAGAGCAATCAAAAAATTGACACCCCTCTGAGTTTAGATTCTATCAACTATTTTGATACTGCTTCAAGAGTTCAATGTCACATAGTCTTCTCTGTGCAGTCCAAGCCCAGATGTGGAGGTCATACATACTTAACATGATCGCAGTGCTAATAACTACCTTTCCAACACTTACCATCAGCATCTACCTCGTTGATCATATCCTGCAATTCTGCTTCTGTTGGATTTTGACCCAATGACCTCATGACAGTTCCCAGTTCTTTTGTTGTGATAGTACCATCACCATCTTTGTCAAATAAGGAAAAGGCTTCCTTGAATTCTAGAGGGAGAAACAGTCCTAGTGTTTAGTAACATCACCAGCATGATAAAACTGCATACTAAAAATGCACTCCACTGACAATGCCTGGTACAATTTTAAGAAACGTTTTATCTAACTGTCCATGTATTGAGAGAATTAACACTCAAATATTAATAAAAAATAACTTACAGGACCCACACATAACTTGCATAGTATATTCAAACTTATTTCATGTGGCTATTATCTGCATTACAACTCTATAATGCATGTCAACATCATCTTGCCTGAGGCACAGCTGCACCATAAACAGCAGCTGCTTGGGATAAGTAAAAGGACCCACTGGGTTCCATTCACCATTAAGAGACTTTCAGGAACAATAAGCATTGTCATTTACCATTTATTTTTAAGGCAGCAGACAATAATTGATGTCAGCCACAAGTGGGTGACTGGTCTCCAGAAGGTCAAATAATGCTCCTTCTCCTAAGGAGTTTGAATTACAGACACTCTATTAGAAGTTACTTAAAATACACTGGCTTATATTAATGTGTAATAAATCCATTTTAGGTTTATTTGTTGCCATTTCATCTCAAGTTTATCTTCACTTTCTTAAAAAGAAAAGAGTACCTAGGTCTGCTTTGACTCCAAGAAGTTCACCTGAATCTAGCAATTATTTCTGTTTGCAAGAAATCTAGAAGGACTTGGCTCAAGTCTGAAAGTCTAAAAAAAAAAATCATTATCTGTAGTCCAAGGAACAAGCAGTCTAAATTAAGAGGCAATGAACCAGTAATCTTCCGGAATGTTGTGGGTTTGGGTGGTTTTTTTTTTTTTTTTTTAAAGTGAGTGCTTTTTAAAGAAGTGTTAGTACAGATTTGAAATTGTCAAAAGATTTTTTTCCATTATGTTTGAGATAAAATATTTTCTTTTAGTCACAAGGAGTTCGCAAAAAAAATAATCATTTCTCATCAAGACACTTACCAGCAATCTGTTCTTCAGTCAGCTGATCAGCCTACACGAAGAATAGAACATTTTAGAATATTGTTTACCTTCAGCTATGCCAAGCCACAAGACACTTCTTTAGATTTCAGTAGTGATTTATCATTACTTTTACAAAGCTACTTTCAACCCCTGGAATTCTGCCTCTGCAAGGAGATTCCACTCACCTACACCATGCAGCTGTTTCCAAAACCATATAAGCTAACTTGTTTTGAAACTGCACATGAAGAACCAGACATGCCATCCTTTGACTTGGAGAATCCGATTTGGCCAAGTGAGGGCCACAGGGCAGGCTCCTTGCAATTGGTCAGAGAGGCATGAAATCCTTGATGACATGCGTTCGGGGTTTCACATCACATCAGATGTCACTTCCAGCAGTACAGTGACCCTAATACGGCGGGGGGGGGGGTGGGGTGGGGGGGGGGGGTGGGGGGGGTGTGTATTAGCACATTAGTGGGCTAATGACAAGTGTGCCACCTAGTGATCTAACACTACTGAAGTCCACCCTCCCCCATCACATTACATCAAGTATTAACCTATTGTAAGCTTCACAGAAAGGACTGTGCTGTGATATTAGGAGGAATTACTACTCGGTATTATGGAGATTTTTGCCATCTCTGACAAAGAAAATGCCAGTTTTCAAGCACCACATTTTTCTTCCATTCAGCCAAACAGTTTAAGGTGCCTCACACTGATACACAGGTTGTTTTATACATAATTTTAAGTGGAAAGATTTAAAATGCCTGCTTATGACCTTCTGTATATCAAGAGACCACTGCTGCATCCAAAGGTATACAGCTCAGAGGGCAATTAAATGGGCTTTCCCAGAGCTTAACTGTGCTAACCACATCTTTCCAGAAGCCTCTCCCTTCTGTATGGATAGAGCATCACAAAAAGCTCTGCTGTTTGGACTCAAAGGAGCTAACCAGTTCTTTATGGAAAAATATGCATTTTCCTAGCAATTAATAAAAAAAGCCACCTAGATTTCACACACCTAGTCACAGACACTGGAGAATACAAGGTACCAACTCCTTTTAAACTCATTTTATTGGACAGCTTTTACTAATAGAACAGATAATTTTGTAGGTCAGAGAAAGCAGGCATCTTGAAACCCTTGTCCTAAAACATCATTTTTCAAGTATAAAAACCACTTCACTGCAGTAAAGAGCAACAAATACAATGGAGAATTAACAGGCTATACAATCTGTTCGGCTCTTGCACAGGGGAGCAAGGTAGGGTTGAAAGCCTGCTGTGTATGTTAAGTGAGATTTCACCTGTAAATAGGTGTTGGGGTTTTTAAAAATTTTTTTAATGTCTGTATGTAATGATTAAACAATTGCCACATGCATGGGGGGGAGGGTAGAAATGCTAACAATTAAAGGTAGAGTTCAAATTTAATAAATCTTCTGTCATAACAGCAGAAAACTTGCGTTCGAAATCCAGTTCGACTTTCCGCACTCTGATTTTCCAGAAAATACGAGGTTTTACTTAAAGATTATCCAAGGAATTTACATAACAGACTAAATGCCCTGCAGAACAGGCAACTGAGCCACACCTCGGCTAAAACCTCCAACCCACAGCACGGGCTCATTGCCCCATTAGTCGGAGCTCACCGGATGTTTCTAAAAAACCGGATTTCGAATTAAAAAACCCAACTTCACACACACCGCGATGCGAGAAGCATGCAACCCGACCCTATACCGCCATGGGGTTCGCCTTCCCAAGCGGCAGGCACAACCACTGCCCGCCCGCCCTCGCTACAGGACAAAGGTACCCAGGGCTGGAGCCATCACCCCACCCAGCCAAGTCATCAAATCCTGTCCTGGTGATGTCAGCCTTCCCCGACGGGAAGGGGAGAAGGAGAGACAGAGCCGAGGAACACCCAGATTGCCAAAATGCGATTAGAGGTCAGCCTGCAACTGTTTCACCGCTCTCGTAGGAAGCGAAAAACCGCCGGGAAAATCCCAGCCCTTCCTCTCGCCCTCTTTTGCGAGGAGTCCGCGCTGGCACCGCAGCGCCCGACGGCCGGGGGACGATGTGAGCTGCTCCCGGCGCCCACCAACGATGCGTTTCGGAAGGCGAGGCGGAGGCTGGCATCGTCCGGGCGGGAGACCGGGAGGCTCGCAGCCCGCCGGGCGCAACAGGCGCCCTTCCCGGCCAGCAGCCACCCACTGCTGCAGTGCGTCCCCCTTTCCCCTCCCTCTCCAGCCGCCGGCCACACCACGTCCTCATCCTTCAGCTGGGAGGGCGCCTGGGCTCCGCAGCCAGCCTTCCCCATCCCCTCCCCTCGGCGGCGGGGTCAGCGGCTCTTCACCCGCAGCCCCCCGAGAGAGAAGGAAGGCTGCGCTCCCCCCGCCGAGCCCCCCATGCGGGCGTTGGGCCGTTTCCAACCGAGCAACGCGCACTGCGCCCCGGTTAACCCCCAGCTGGGGGGTGCGCGGGGGCCGGGGAGGAAGAGGAGGAGACATGATGTAATGCAGACAGCGATGGGCTTCGCCGCGGCTGCTGCGTTTTTTAGGGGGGATGGGGGGGGGGGGGGGGCAAGGGCGCAGTAGCTGCAGCGCGCTGCCCTCCCCCGGGCCGCCGCCCCCCCCCCCCCTCCCTGCGCAGTGCAGCTGGTGCCGGAGCCGAGCGGGATCCTCGCCCGCAGACCCGCGCCCCGCCCGGCACGGCCCCCGCCCCGCAACGCGCCCTGCCCGGCGGAGGGGCCGCGGCCTCGGGGAGACGCGCCCGGCCCTTTCCGGAGGGAAGCGAGCGCCGCATGCGGGGGAAGACAAGGCGGGGCCGCGGTGGGAGGGCGCGGGGCCGGGGCGCCCACACGGCAGGCCCCGGGGAAAGGGGAAGGAAGCAGCGGAAGAGGAAGGGCCGCAGCTCCGCGGGGATCCCGCGCAGCGCGGCGAGGGAGCCATCCTCATCCACCAGCCCTCTCAACCCCGCGGGGACCCGGGAGGGAAGGGCTGCGGCCTCCTGCCGCCCCCTCCCTGGGGGGCTGCCCCCCACTCCTCCCCGGAGAGAGCCCGGCTCCGCCGACCCGACGGCCCCCGGCTCCGCAGCGAGCCTCCAGCGAAACCCTGGCCGCCAGCCTCCGCGGCAGCCTAGGCACCCCACGCCACGGTCGGTCGAGCTACCTACCATGGCGTGGCGGCGGCGGGCCCGGCGGCGGCTGCACGAACTGCGCGACGACGAGCGGCGGCGGCTGCTGCCTCCTCCCCGGCGCGGCTCGGAGAAGTGCTGGGGGTGTGAGCCTGCTCCGCCCCGCTATATATGTAGGGCTGTATCCCTCCGCCGGAGCGGGGCCTTTTTCTCTCCTCCCAGGCGCGGTATGTGTGAGGGTGACTGCGGCGAGCAGCCCTGCCCCCTCCGCTGCCCGGCCCCTCCCCCGGCGGGCCCGCTCCCCCCTGTCCCCCCCTCAGCCCCGCGGCCGCTCGCCCCCAGAGGCGCGGCCGGCGGCCGCTTGCCCGCTGCGGGAGCTGGGGCCGCGGCGGGCTCCAGCCCAGCGGTGCCTCCCCCCCCCCCCCCCGCCTCCGCCCTTCCTCGCTGTGCTCCTTTCCCCTTCCCCTGTCTCCTCGCCCCCTGAGGTAAGAGCCACGCAGGGACAAGCGGGTGAGCGCCCCCCGCCCGAGGGAGAGGCCCCGCTCCCGGGGCGACACGGCTGCGGCCCGCCGCGGGCTGCGCGGCCGCCCGCCGCCCCCCCCGCAAGCCGAGGGGTGAGGGCAGCCTGGCCCCGGCAGTGGCCATTTTCCGCCAAGCGCCGGTGCCGGCGGAGCCCGCGGGGGGCGGCCGGGCCGGCGGGGAATAAGTTGCCCGCCGCGGGGCTGCGTCACCGCGGGGACCCCGCCGGCCCCGCGTCGAGGCCTCTCCCCGTGGCTCTCTAGGTAGGGACCCCCGGGGTGAGGGGAGTGTCGGCCGAGTTGGTGCTTTTTTTTTTCCTAGCATCCCCGCTGGCGGTGAGGTGGCCTGCGTTCCCCCGGGGAGCCCGGAGCGGCACCTGGGAGAAGATGATGGCACGGGGCGGGGGGGCCTTAATAAAGCACATTTTTCGGGGAAATCTGACCGACAAGGTGGGTACGACAGCGACTGTAAAGCTGGTATTTTGAAGCGAGCACAGCTGCCTCTTTTTTAATCGTAGGGCTTTTGTCGAGCACCAAAATCTAGATGACGGTAACATTCAATCCAGAATCAGATGGTCTACAACTGACGTGTCACTTCAGCCCCTTCTCAGCAAAACGGCTGTAGGCTACAAGTGAGAGGCTGCAAAAGCATGTCCTGATGTCAGTTTTCTTCATTTCTCCTCTGTTTGCTCTGGGTTTGATGATTTTGTCCACCAACTGATAATAACCCAGGTAAATATTGTAGCATTCACACTATACCTCCTTTTATAGGTATGGAAGCACAAACAAACATGGACCCACACTGGAATCAAGGATTTTGGTTCCGTTCATGACGGGTACCCCTAGATTTTGAGCGTCCTTGTAGTTCAAGATACTTTTAGTTAAGGTTTTAGTTTGGGCCTCTCTCTGGATTGGGAGGCTAGCAGTATTTCCAATGTAGTTGTAATTCTGATGATCTGCTTGCAGTGTAGCACTAAATCTTCTAAAATACATTTTTCTGTTTTTCTGTTTTTGAAAAATCATGCATACTTCCAGTGTTTGAAATCAAGACAAAATCAGTTGGATTCTGTTTGTTTAACAATTTCAATAGCTCTGCCACTAAAGTTACAATTTATTTGCTTGCCTTTCTGGAACACAGTGGTAGGTTGGCAAACACAACAGTTACCTGTTTACAATATAGAAGGATTTCTCATAGCAAACAAAATAGCATATTTAATGTGTCGTAGTTTGGTCCCCAAACCATCCTAAAATTTGTGTAGGAACTAGTATATGAAATGGTGTCAGAAAACCGATTTGCAGCTGGCTAGTCTGCAAATGATAGGTTTATAGACAGCTTCCATTTTAAATGCAGAATGCCCAGCCTCCTATTTTTAATAGATTTTTTTTTTTTTTAAACTGCTAAGCAGTGATGTTGGATTTTATTTTTTTTTTGCTATGGAAGAACAGGCAAATTGATCTTTTGTTTTCAAACCAGACCCACAATTTTAAGCTGTTATTTTCCCAGCTTAATTTCTTTCTGGAAAATATGGCACAATGTTTGATTGATGTGGGCTATGTGGGCTACAAGAGCTTTTGCTTGGTTAAGTGAATCTTGGAACTCCTCGAGTCTCACGGGGATGTGTGAAGAACAGTGTTCATGTACAAATCATTCACCTCATTGTGCTGGTCTTACACAGGTGAAGATGTCATTATTGACACACTGAATTCTATATAAATATTGGGCTAAGAAAGTTGTACAGTTATCTCGCAAAGATAAATAGCTAATGCAGTCTCATAGTCTTTGGCCAAAATATTTCTAACGTGGAAGGCTGAAGGTATTATCAGGAGAATAATCTTACTAACATTTAAATGTGACGATTTAGAATGTGGGTGCCTTATTTCAGTCTCTTTAAAGTTAATTTTAAGTGCATGTAATATGTTCTTCCATTGATCCAATCCTTTACTTGTTAAAAAGTGAAGAGATTAGATTTATCTGTTGAGGAGAGACTATGAGACAAGTAATTAAAACTTACGTAGATTCTCTTACAAACTATCAGCATTACAGCGTTTGGACATATGTGAAGAAACTTGGAAATGTGAAGTAAAAAGCCACTCAGTCACATTCAATGAATGTGCCAAAGATTAACAGGGCCTTTGAGTAGAAAGATTGCTGTGCATTTATTCCTATTTATTTTTTTAACTTTTTCTGTCTCTTGATGGTTCACGGTAATAATTCATTTATATTAAAGATGGAATTTTAATATAAAGTTACTTTTAAAGTAGTTTGGAATATAGCTATCTTGCTTTATTTAAGAAAAAATTCAGGATGATCAATTAAGGTGCCACAGTTAGGTTCTGCAGTAGTTTCTGTTAAATTGCATCATTCTGTATTTGAAAATATTTCACAGCTAATGTTCCAAAATAACATTCTGACTAAGGGGAATTTTTTTTTCCTAATTTGACATATGGCAGTTATAAATGTAAACAAAACAGAATACCAATGTTTTGCTGCTTATTTAATGTAGAAAAAACCTCATCTAAACTGGCATCTGCCTGCTCCTTGTAAATTTGCTTTCACTTAGTTGTACAGCTAGATTTTGATCAGTATTCTTTGTTCTCTTAAAATTTACATTCAGTTGTGGTCAGGCAAGAAATGCCCCTGTCATTCCAATGACATACAATGTCAAATGATTTGCCAGGATCTTCTACGGTCTCATGCAAAATCTCCTGGATCTCAGTGGGAGCTGGACTGGGCCATGGAATTACTCAGTATTTGTGCCTAAAACCATAGAACTTGGCCATCCCATTGCTACAGAGCTTTTTTATGAACAGAGCGCTATGCAATAGCTATTAAGATGAACTTCTGACTGGACAGATTTACTGTTCTAAATTATTTTACTATTACTAAGCATGCTTTTGTTGACTTGTGTTTAAGCTGTAAGATTAACAAAAGATTATTTTATAAATTTATTAGTTGCAGTGAAAGACTTGTAACCATTCCACCTAGTATTTAATTTCTAAATTTTGCCTTAATAGTAAGGTTACAGTGTTGGTCTCTGTTTCTGCAGAGACTTAACATGTCCATTCTTTGGGAGCAGCCTAAGATACAAGGAGGAATTCTGTTAAGAACTTGGAACAATAATAAACCTTACTATTTACATGCAAGGTGTGCTTTTCAACCTTGGCTTTGTTAACATAAGCACTGAAGGACATGGCCTCACACATACCAATTGTTTTCTCATATTATATATACGTAAGTTTTAAAAAAAAAATCAAAATTAAAACATTTCACAGACATCTGCCCTGGGAGAATGGATGTGAGAACAGGTGGACAGAAGTTTGTCATACCATTTAATGCACAGCTGGGAGGCTGATATTATGGCAATAAGCATAGATAACCAGTATATAATAAGTTAGAAGTATAAGAAGCCGAAATCGAGTATATATGTGCATGCAACATCTGTGCAACTGGAACAAATTAATAATTAGTTTTCATGGGTATAATATTGCCAGTTACATGCATGAGCTACCCAAACTGGGTTTGAATTTGTTTTACTGCTTTTCAGGTCAATAGAAATTCTGTTGTTATATCAGAAAATAGGTTTTTACCCTTTCTATAAAATTCTGTTCATATAGGCAGTGTTTTGGGGGGAGACCGTTTTCCACAAAATTAATGTTTCTAAATGCCATTGGCAGCTGTGAAAATCTAAGCCAGTATCTTTATAAAAATACTCTCTGAGCTTCACTAAGATTGCAAATAAGTGGGTGGAACTCCATTAAAAAAAAAAGTTAGAACAGAATTGAATTTGACCACATTTATACAAGATGTGAAAATAAAAATTGCTTTAATCTTAACATTTAAATTTCCAGACCTGGCAGCTCTTTTAAATGGAAACGTACATGTTCCTGTAGATTACTGTTTCTTTTTTGAGAGAGAAAAACCTCAAAACTCCCAATCTTTTCTATGCTTATGATTTCTTTGTATTTCTTTTTTGCCTCATTCCCACTGGTGTGTATGAAAATCACATACAATTATGGATTTTCACTGAGCATTAAGTCTATGTAATCGAATAATAGTAGTTGCTACCTACGTTGAGTGTCCATTGTCTTGTAAAGTTTTAGATGGTGATAAAAAACTGATTTAGCTGCTGGTTAAAACTAAATTATTTACACGTTGCAATTAAATTAGTGAATCCTTTTCTACGTGACTATGTAAATTGGCATTCTTGAGGCCTAATAATTTGAAAAGTTTTGTGTTTTAAACTTAAGGCAGTTTGAGTTGGGAACCTTAAAGATCCTATCTTAAAAAGACTTGCACAGATGGGAATTACAGACCTACTCCCATATATAAACTCAGTCATACATCTTGCAGATTAAACATTATGAAATAATTCTTTTAAATCAAAGTGCTTTTCCCTGCTTTTTTACACTTGAAATGTAAAACAAATGAAAAAAGAACAAAACTTTCTCACACAGTCTTAAAAAACCAATCTTTCTTCACAGTCCTATGAAGAGTTCTCTAGAAAGATTAGACTGTGTGAAAACAGGATTTTCTTTCTCAGTTTTTGTAATTGCCAGTTTCATAGGAAGGTAAACATTGGATGATTCATGATATAAACAGAAGTTACTCATTCCATTTTTCTATTGTTTATGTTTTGTTATCGTTAGTGTTTTTACAGTTAAAAGCCAAATTTTATCCACTATTTTTCAAGAAGCAAATGCAGAAGAGGACAGAATATGTATGTGTTTGCTAAGTATTTAATATTTTTACATAACATTATCAAGCATACCTAGGTCATGCTTCTTCACTGTTGGATACATGTATATGAACTATATTCCCTGATGATGATTCCCGTTAATACATCTGTCAAAGAAAAGTAATTTATTTTTACCACAAATATATTTTAAAATGTTTTGTTATAGAAAGATATGTATAGGAACAGTCATTCTGATGATAGGAAAAGTTCTGTTTCTAATTTCAGTAGACAGATTCCTCCAAATTTTAAATGATACAATGTAACAAACAACCAATTCTTAGTCAGATTCACTTTATTAGGAATGGCTTGAGTTTGCATTTTGTTTCTTAAGAATAGGCTGGAAAACCGAGTGGGCCAAAAACTGGTTTACTTTGTAGGTTCAAATTTCTGCCTAATAGATAAAAGCTGAACAGCTGCTGCTGTTAGCTACAGATTTTGAAGCAATGTATAGCTTATAATGGTATAATAAACAATGGTAAACAAATATGCTTCAGAATTCAAGTCCTGAAGAAAGGTTGGAAATCAGTTCGTTCAACTCCAGTACCGTTGTTTCTCATTTCAGTTTGTCCTACTTAACACAGAAAAAAAAATCTTCAAAGATACTCAGGATTACTTTTTTGCATAATGGAAATTATTAAATGAGCCATTTGCATTGTTTTTTACACCTCTCCTTTGTCCATGAGTAATTCATTTTCATCTGAATATTCCTGTGGGGCAAACTGGGACATTAATTTTGCAATAGAAGTCCCAGCTAAATTTAACGAATATATATGAGAATATATTACATAGGCAGACAGGTATGTAAAATCCACAGATAGATATATCCTCTAATGGCCAAGTCTCCCTTACTTAACCCCAAATTGTAATTTTGTAGTAGGTCTATGTTAGAAAAATTCTTTTTGGGTCAGGTGGTGCTGTCATAAGTCTTCATGCTACAGCTAGAGGTAAAAAATTCAACAACTCCACATATGCAGTTCAAGGGTGATCATAATTTTAAATCAGAATCATAGTTTCTGGTACAGATTTTCAGCAACTGTAAACATGCCCTGAAGTCAATAAATCCATGTTAATTTGCATCAGTTAGGGATTTATTCTTCCCTTCCTTTCTCTCACACATCCAAAACAAGGAGATTCTATCAGTTTGTCAGATTCCTTGGGATAAGAAGCTACAAGATCAAAACCGCCTGAGTTAATGGATGTCAAATACTGCCTTCCAAGAGACATCCAGTATTCTAATCCGCCATACTATGGAGCTGGCCTGAGGGGAGAAGTGTTATACATACCTCCCAAATTACAGATGCTGGAAGCCAGAATCATTGCCAGGCAACACTCTTCTTCATTTGTCTTAAGTACATGAAGAAAGCTATGGAATCATTACACTTCTTCAGACAGCTATTTTATGTTGGTCGTGCCTGCATCAGTAATAAACCCACCTGATAATGAAATAACTTCTCCAGCTGCTGATGACCATTTTGGGGGGGGAAAAAAACCCTAAGTTTTTCAACAACTTTGAAGAGAAGATCCATTTCTAGTATCAGTTCCAAGAAACCGTAAAAATTCCAATCTCCACAGCCTATTGCCGGAGAGCCAACAGACTGCCTCTCCCCTGGGAACCTGGCATGGCAGTACCTAGGAAATCCTTTACTGAGGGCTTGTCTTTTTTAAAGTCTTTTAGTGAAAAGAATTTTTAAAACAACAGGAACACCTGATGCCTCCAGAATATAGGTTTTGATATCCCCCTTAAGGATTCTCTTGGATCCAGTTCTTTGTCTAGAACTTGAGGTTCTTACCTTTGGCGGCACTAGAATGTGTGAAGTTCAGCCTCTTAAAATGTCTGACCCTCAGAGTATGCATGTGCCTCCACCCTAAAGCACCTCACATCATTGTTGAAATTCCAGAAATGGTACCAAGAAAACCTGTCTTCCTTTGTAAAGCTGGAAAATAGAGCTGTCCCATGGGGCCTGCTGTTCTTCCCAACGTTTTTGTGAGGGTACAGTTCACATCAGCTACTTAATTAAATCTCTGCTCTGCCTGCCTTATTCTGAGGCTGTCAGCTTCTGTGAAATAAGAATATGCCTAAAACCTGGTGTGTCCCAGGCATCTAGCACTTTGTGCACACCTTTCCTGGCAAGCAGCATTGACCTTCCCCATAGTACGGCTATTTGTTATTATTTTTGTGGTAGCAGAAGTATGCTAGATGCTAATGAAGTACTTATATTTAGTAAGTGCACCGTTATGTGCTGGCTGTGAAGCTGTCAGCAGTGTTGTTAAAGAGCACAAGCCTAACACAAAGGTGCGCTGCACTGAGAATGGGATTTTTGGGCTATACAGAAAGGAAGTACATTTAATGAGTTTATTTTGGTTCGCCTTCAGTTTAGTTTCAGGTCTGCCAATACTGACATCATTTTTCTAAGCAGGGAGCACCATCTAAGACTTCCTTGCATCATCTATCCTTGGGGTGGGCCTATGTGTGGGCTGATGCAGTGCTCAGCACTCCAGATCATTTCACTTTGGCATCCATTCTGCTTCTGCTGTCTCTATCTCCATATTCTATTTTAGGTGCTTACAGAGCACCAATGTCTTTAACTAAAATATAACTGAAACAAGATATTCAGCATCAAATAAGCAAAAAGCAAAAGACTCAAAATAGACTATTTTGTTATTATTATTATGGGGTTACATCACTTAAACATAGGTATCTTCCTACTCCTCCTCCCACTTCTTTCTTTAGTTTATCTCATCTTGTTCTCTCCTCAGGGACGTAATGCTGGCCCACAAGCTTCGACAAAAAAAAAAAACTCTGTTTCATGATGGGTCCATGGGTGCCAAGCAGTCATCTAGCTTAATTCTTCCAAAAAATGTTATCGTTGGAATTTTGGCTGTCCCAAGATCCTCGCATCAATCCCTCAGCCTCCAGTGGGGCCAGGGAGCGTCCTTTAGAGAGCAAACCTCTTTCGATACTCTTGCCAGGCCCTCGTGCAGGTTGTTCCAGCTGAATGTTTGGTAAGGTAAGGGATCTTGCACCGCTGTCCCAAGCCAGCAACTGTAGCATTGCGTTGGCATGAAGACACAGCTACATCTGAACCTGCACTTCAAAGTAAAGTGTATTTATTACTTGGTCTGTGGGTATGGGGAAGGGATTTTTTAACCAGGCACCCCAAAGGAAGGATATAGAGGAATAATTGTCAATATGCTGGGGGGTCCAGTTTGCTGCAGGAGGTCCAAGTAATTTGGTAAGACACCAGGCTTCCCTTATCATCTGCCCATTGTTAGGGGGCTTGCATTCTCGCTGGTGCTGTGCGCTCAGCAGTCAGGACTACGAGTACTGCTCGTCACTCTCAAAGGTGCTATGGTTGACATTCACAATTAACTGAAAGCCACTGCAGGGCTCTCAGCTGTGTCTCTAGCAAGTGCCATTTGCCGGCTTGGCACAGACAGCTCTGCAGCTCCTCTGGAGGCACTTTAAAATTTGCCTGAATTGCTTTGGGTCGGCTCGGCTCGGCTCTGGTAACTCTCCAGGCTCCCGGTCTCCACGCAGGGACTGCTGGTGGCCGTCAACATTATAACCAACAGTAGGGGCCCGGGCGGCACAGCACAAAACGCTTTGCTTTCCCAGAGCTTTCTGTAGCCTCCCGAGTGAAACTTTTTTCCCCCCTTTCCCGCTGCCAGAGGGGCCGAGGCGGGAGGGCTCTGTGCCGCCCTCAGCCGGGGCGGCGGCCGTTAGCTGCCCGGGGGAAGGCGGCCGCCGCGCAGCTGGCCGGACAGCAGCGCCCCGCGTCATGCCGGATCCCAGAGCGCCAGCGGGGGAGAGGCAGCGGCTGAGACGTCGGGAGCAACGTTAGGGCAGCCGAGCCTGCCTCCCTCAGCGGGCAGTCGGCGACAGGCAGCTGCTCGCCTGCGCCTTCGCTGGCGGCAGGGCCTATATCCTTTCGCGGAAGGTTACCGGTGCCTGGCACGGCGGCGCCGGTCGGAAGCGGTGGTGAGGAATCTGAGGCAGCACTTTGTCAAGGAACGCCTGATTGGCTAAAGGGACCCTGCAATGGTTAGCTGGTAAGAGTCAAGCCCTCTGATTGGTTGCGTTGTACCTGCAATGCGTCAAGTGAAGATGCTGGAGTGCGTGTACTGGCGGGCTTCGGTGGGGACAAACGCGGCTGCGGCGGGCATGGCGGCGGAGGCCGGCCGGAGTCTGGCACGGGCTGCGCCCGCAGAGGCTTGCGAGGTCCGTAGCGCCCTCGGCCATTCCTGGCAGTATCAGCAACACTAGCGCTAGGTTTTCCACCTCTTCATGCTGCTGCAGCTTGCAGCAGTAGCAATTGCTTGTCTCGTGAGCCAGAACTGGCAGGAAAAAGCTTTTCCTCGGTCAGTTATCTCTTTAGAGCCGTGTTTCTGTACCAAAAAGCAGCAGAAAGACAAAGCCTCTTTTCTCATTCCTTCTCTGTAACACGGGGTGCCAGAGGTACAAAACGTGGCAGCACAAATTTGCTTATTCTGTCCTTTCACTTTGGGTGTGAGAAGCATTTCTTGGACTGCTGCTTGAAGTGACAGTTTGAGCGACAGTTGGAGGAGGATATACGCGATAAAGTGATGAGTGATCTCTTAAATATCTTGCTGAAACGCTGCAAAATCTTTCAACACGAAGAGATGCTTCTGCAAAATTAGACCCGAACTGCGAAGCTGTGCAGAGGCACGCCAGGTTGGCCTGCCTCCATCTGCGACTTCGGGGCCTTGTTGGGTGTCTCGGGCCCCTTGGGCCTGGCCAAAACCCGCTGCAGCCCTGTTGCATAAGGAGCTGTAGACATGCCATGACCATGTGTGTGGGGTTTTTATATGTCTCTAACTGAAATAATATAGATAAACCAGAAGGAAACAGGTAACAAAGCCTTCTCTGCACCAGAAAGAGGCTCACAGGACCGCTTTAAAAACAATGAGAGTTTCAAACCAGCAAAAACTTCCTGGCACATCTCAAAGCTAGGTACAATAACCGTCTAAATGTAGAAGTAGGTTACAGACATTCATAATATCTAAATTCTTCAGTATTTCTCTTATTGGAGTGTTTTCATTGCTCTTTTTCAAAATCCCATTCTTGAAGACTGAGTCAGCAAGAAGTCTGTGAATGTGTCAGGGATCAGTATTTTAAATAAGGTTTCACTGCTAAGTAATTATTAAAGAGTATGTTTACATATGAAAAAAATTAAAATTTGCCTATGAACATCACGGCCCAATTTCTTGACTCTAGTGAAAGTTTTCTTCCTAACTACAGCTTTCACGATAACCTTCCTGATGTGCTGTTGGAAGGATTTTGAGTTAAATTCCATGGTAATGTGTTTCCTTTATTCCATTTGCTCACTAGGAAGTAGAACACTTTTTATTTTAAAATTGTCATGATTTCCTTTTCACAGCTTTACTGAGTACAAACTGCTTTCCTGCTGGCATGAACACTTCTTACTGTCTTTTTTCCAAAGAATTCTTTCAAAATATTGTAAACAATCTAGCCACTTTTCCTTGTAGTTCTAGCCAAGTGGAGCAAGTGCAATGAAACCTTTATGGGAAAATTATATGCCCGTGTAATTGTAATTACAATGTTTATGAGTGAGGGTTTGCTGAAGTGAAACATAAAAGTGACATTGCAAACTCATTCCATTTTTTACTTGGTCATTTAAAGTATGATAGCATTTTTGAAAAATGCATGTTTGAAAATCTTAGGTCTAAAACAGCTTGATGTCTTAACAAAAGGAAAGGAAATGGGTATAGTGCACTGGTAAAAGCATCACACAGTATTCTCCAGAACAACCTTACACATCAGGCCCAGTCAGCATGGGTTTATGAAAGGCAGGTCCTGCTTGACTAACCTGATCTCTTTCTATGACAAAAAGTGACCCACTTAGTGGACGAGGGAAAGGCTGTGGGTATAGTCTGCTTAGACCTTACTAAAGCCTTTGACACCGTTTCCCACAGCATTCTTGTGGAGAAACTGGCTGCTCATGGCTTGGACAGGTGTACTTTTCGCTGGGTAAAAAACTGGCTGGATGGCTGAGCCCAAAGGGTTGTAGCGAATGGAGTTAAATCCAGTTGGCAGCTGGTCATAAGTGGTGTTCCCCAGGGCTCAGTATTAGGGCCGGTCTTGTTTAATATCTTTATCAATGATCTGGACAAGAGGATCAAGTGCAACCTCAGTTTGCAGACCACAACAAGTTGGGCAGGTGTGTTGATCTGCTT
This sequence comes from Gavia stellata, assembly GCF_030936135.1. Lineage (NCBI taxonomy): Eukaryota > Metazoa > Chordata > Aves > Gaviiformes > Gaviidae > Gavia > Gavia stellata. Next base: position 19,932,805 of record NC_082600.1, read on the forward strand.
GAGGGTAGGAAGACTTTTCAGAACAGGCTGGATCGATGGGCCGAGGCCAATAGTATGAGGTTCAACAAGGCCAACTGCTGAGTCCTACACTTGGGTCACAACAACCCCATGCAACGCCACAGGCTTGGGGACGAGCGGCTGGAAAGCTGCCCCGCAGAAAAGGACCTGGGGGTGTTGATCAACAGCCAGCTGAATATGAGCCAGCTGTGTGCCCAGGTGGCCAAGAAGGCCAACAGCATCCTGGCCTGTATCAGAAATAGTGTGGCCAGCAGGAGTAGGGAAGTGATTGTACCTTTGTACTCGGCACTGGTGAGGCTGCAGCTCAAATACTGTGTTCAGTTTTGGGCCCCTCACTACAAGAAGGACATTGAGGTGCTGGAGCGTGTCCAGAGAAGGGCGATGAACCTGTGGAGCACAAGCCTTATGAGGAGTGGTTGAGAGAACTGGGGTTGTTCAGTCTGCAGAAGAGGAGGCTCGGGGGAGACATTATCACTCTCTACAATTACCTGAAAGGGGGTTGCAGAGAGGTGGGTGCTGGTCTCTTCTCCCAAGTGACAAGTGATAGGACAAGAGGAAATGGCCTCAAGTTGCACCAGGGGAGGTTTAGATTGGATATTAGGAAAAAGTTCTTTACTGAGAGAGTAGTGAAACATTGGAATAGGCTGCCCAGGGAGGTGGTGGAGTCACCATCCCTGGAGGTTTTTAAAAGATGTGTGGATGAGGCACTTAGGGATATGGTTTAGTGGTGGACTTAGCAGTGCTAGGTTTATGGTTGGACTTGATGATCTTAAAGGTCTTTTCCAACCTAAACGATTCTATGATTCTATGATTGTATATTAGTCATAAAGCCAATTTGTTGTATTAATGTACTGTAATGACAGTAGAAAGAATAGAACTACATTAATTGCAGAGAACCTGAAAAAAGCTTTTAGAAGTGACATCATCATTCTATGGGAAATAAATATACTAATTTCAGGGTTAACAAGTAAATCATTGTTGCCCCAAATAGTCTCCTGTAAAACAGACTGTTTAAAAAAAATAAAATCAAGAGCATTAGTGTTTTCAGGACAGCAATTATATTCTAAGAATTAGCTTGCTTTGAGCACAGGTTGCTCGAATGAATCAATGGGAATAAATACCAATTACATGTTTATTAGAAAGAGTTACATTGATCAAGTTCAGGTAATTCCAAATCAATCAAGTCTGAGTGATAATGGTACATTTTATTTTTCCATGGGTGCTCTATGTAGGCCATGTCCAAAGCCATCAGTGAGTATCGGGAAGGTAATATGGAGTAGTGAGCAGAGTTTGTTACTGTTCTAAATATATCACATTCAAAACATTTTGACTAAAAACATGCACCATCCATTTAAAACAACCATTTTAAAAGCAGTGTATTTACAGCAATGTCATTACACTAACATCTGTTAAATATATGCAGGTCTGCCATCTTATGGACCCTGAATGGTACTACCAAATAACAGAATGTGGAACTACATGTTCATATTAGAATAGTTTGAATGTTTCCTTTTCAGGTAATGTGTTCTTTGTTCTAAAACTTGCACCATTTTGAATCATTGTTTCTATTTGATAGGTATATTTATTGCATTTATGTATGCGTGCAAGTGTACACATGCAAACACACAGTCAGATAAAGGCATTACAATTGCAAGTTCAAGCATGGAAAAGCTGGGAAGCATTAAAGTTGAACTTGGTTGTTTACATTATATGACAGCCTTGAACAACAGCATCATGTGCTGTTTTTTTCTTTGTGATCGCTGTCTGATTCAGCGTTCAGGTTAGATGGTGCTATTTAGTGAATAGCTGTTCAGAATTTTGCTTTAGCCTCTTTGTTTGGAGTGTGACTATGCTGTATTTGCTGCAAGCTAGTCAAGCCCTATTCTAAAGACAAAATTATTGATTTCTATATGGGCTTTTCTGTAGCTGTTATTATTAGGCTATTATTAGGAACAATTTTGAATAAAGTTTGTACAGGCCAAAGCAGACAATCATCATGGAAATTTTCAGCCTGAGTGATTAAAGTTTGGCAAAGCTATTAAAGTTGCTAAAATGGTGCTCTTTTGTTTGTTTGTTTTTATTTTCTATTTTAATAAAAGCTCATGTCAGATAAACTTGATAAGTGACTTTTGGGTCAGCCAAGAACAAATGCACAAGAACACAAGAGTGTTATAATTAGTACATCAAGTATTATTATACATTATTTTCTCTTTAACTGGTGCAAATTTATTTTTAGTTGAAAAGGATTCCTCAGGAAGACCTTATTACTTTGCTTTTGAAAAGTTTGAGGTGAGTTAGGAAAGTGGTTGATCTAAGTGATTGTGATACTGTCAGATACTGTAATGGTACACTTAAGATAATCAAATTGTCCAGCATTCAGTGAAGTTTTGAAGAGTTTTACCAGTTGCTGGAAAATCTGGTAGCACCTGGAATCTAAACATTTAGGAGGATGTCTGATTTCACTGAGTTGTACCTGTACTAGAAAACACTCTGCATTATATTCTCTCCATTTAGTGTCATTTGCAAATATTCACATCTACCCTGATACTCTTGCTGGGAAAAGACACTGAGAAGAAACTGCCATTTAGATTACTGTCAGCTGAATTTGATGATGTGAAATACTACTTAGCACCACAATAAAAGTCTTAGCATAATTGGTTTTGTCTAAGAACAAATGGAGTCTTCAACTTTTCAGTTATTTCCCACTTATAAGAAGGGTTTTCTCCCCCATTTGATCTTGCTTGATTGTAATATCATATTTTCATATGTGTCAGAGTCCAATACTCTCTGACCGGGTTATTGTAGATCTGCACATGGGGGTTTAATGTTTAATATAATTTAATTATTTGATATATTCAGTGCTATATGGGATGTTGATTTAGAAGAGTGATGCAGCAATGTACTAAAATCACAACACAAGGATAAAATAGCAGTTGCAATATACAAGTGAATCACAATAAAAACATAGTACTTGTTATGGGTCTCTGCATGCTCACCATCACAATGCTGGGCATCCCCTATCACCCAGAAGGAGTATGTCGGTTGAAGCCACCTCAAGCCCATTGCTTTCTCCAAAGTGCATGTTGTTGGTTGCTCAGTTTCTATACTCTGCTTTTGGCTGAGCCACATATCACAGAATCACAGAATCACTACGGTTGGAAAAGACCTGTAAGATCATCAAGTCCAACCTAAAAAAAAAACAAAAAAAAAACCAAACCCCACCACACAACAACAACAAGCCACAACACACCAAAAACCAACCCACCCAACACCACACAGCACCATGTCCATCAAGCTACATCCCACAATGCCACATCCACACGCTCCTTGAATACCTCCAGGGAGGGTGACTCTACCACCTCCCTGGGCAGCCTGTTCCAGTGTTTCACTACTCTCTCAGTAAAGAACTTTTTCCTAATATCCAGCCTGAACCTCCCCTGGCGCAACTTGAGGCCATTTCCTCTAGTCCTGTCACTAGTCACTTGGGAGAAGAGACCAGCACCCACCTCTCTGCAACCCCCTTTCAGGTAGTTGTAGAGAGCGATAAGGTCTCCCCTCAGCCTCCTCTTCTCCAGGCTAAACAACCCCAGCTCCCTCAGCCGCTCCTCATAAGACTTGTGTTCCAGACCCCTCACCAGCTTCGTCGCCCTTCTCTGGACACGCTCCAGCACCTCAATGTCTTTCTTGTAGTGAGGGGCCCAAAACTGAACACAGTATTCGAGGTGCGGCCTCACCAGAGCCAAGTACAGAGGCATGATCACCTCCCTGCTCCTGCTGGCCACACCATTTCTGATACAGGCCAGGATGCCGTTGGCCTTCTTGGCCACCTGGGCACACTGCTGGCTCATATTCAGCCGGCTGTCGATCAACACCCCCAGGTCCTTTTCTGCGGGGGAGCTTTCCAGCCACTCATCCCCAAGCCTGTAGCGTTGCCTGGGGTTGTTGTGGCCGAAGTGTAGAACCCGGCACTTGGCCTTGTTGAACTTCATCCGGTTGGTCTCAGCCCATCGATCCAGCCTGTTCAGATCCCTCTGCAGAGCCTTCCAACCCTCAAGCAGATCAACACTCCCACCCAACTTGGTGTCGTCTGCAAACTTGCTGAGGGAGCACTCTATCCCCTCATCCAGATCATCAATGAAGACATTAAACAAGACCGGCCCCAAAACTGAGCCCTGGGGGACTCCGCTTGTGACCGGCCGCCAGCTGGATTTCACCCCATTCACCACAACTCTCTGGGCTCGGCCATCCAGCCAGTTTTTTACCCAGCGAAGAGTGCACCTGTCTAAACCACGAGCCGCCAGCTTCTCCAGGAGAATACTGTGGGGAACAGTGTCAAAGGCTTTGCTGAAGTCCAGGTAGACAACATCAACAGCCTTCCCCTCGTCCACTAGGCGGGTCACCTGGTCATAGAAGGAGATCAGGTTGGTCAAGCAGGACCTGCCTTTCATGAACCCGTGCTGGCTTGGCCTGATCCCTTGGTTATCCTGCACGTGTCCCGTGAGCGCCCTCAAGATGAGCCTCTCCATAACCTTCCCCGGCACCGAGGTCAGGCTGACAGGCCTGTAGTTCCCCGGATCCTCCTTCCGACATGTACATTTCTCCCCTGCTATGGTGGTCTGGCTAGCTCAGGAAGACGTTATTCTCTACTGGTTATCTCAGGGAAGGCTGTTTATACAGTGTGATGACCCACTGGTACAGCTGTATGTCTGAAACAAAGGTTACCCTGGAGTCCCCTTTGTGTTGAGGTAAGTTCAGCTTTAGGATAATTGGTGGTTATTCTTTACAGTCTCCATTGAGATAATTATTTTTTTGCTCATCTCCTCTGAGCCTTGACCCATTGTAGGGGGGTGTAGGTTGGTTGCATTCCACCCCTTGGCTCAGCCCAGCATTCAACCATTATTGGTGTTGCACAGTGAGCTTAATACATTTGTCATACCAGTTACCAGCCCTCTTGCCTGTGCATGCTGAGGGTGAGAGCATATGGGAAACTGATTATTTACAGGTTTAGTATGTGATTTAACATGAGTTAATATCATGCACTGTTTGATTTTTCAGGTAACAGGTCAATATCAGGGTTGCAACAAATAATGATATGATGATTATTAACAATACAAGCATAGGACGTAACATTAGTTTCAGTACACTGGTAGCTTTTGGTGACAAACCTTTAAAGATACCGTACCAATGATGTTCAGTAAGGCTGGTTTCCACTTTCACTAATTGACACAGTTCATTATTACCATATACCATTATTACTTGTCTTTCATCTAAACATTTTCCAATTTCAGACAGATGTTGGGTAAACTTTGCATTTTGTTTGAGAAAGTCATCTTGTGGATCAAAGGTGATTCCACATGTTACTGATATCTTAAACGGTGTGAAATAAGACTTCTTTTGTTCAGTCAACAAGAAGTTAACCTGTAAATCTGGTTGGTTATTTGGTCAAAAATATATGTCATTTTACAGCAGCAAATGTTGCCACGTCCAAAATTTACATAATCTTTGAAGTGGATAGTATTGAAGGTGGATACACACACACATCCAAAACCATTGACGTATACTCATATCTCATTACTGCATAGATGGTGCGAGATGCAGATACCAGAGGAGTGTTTCATACTGCACAATTCTGGAGCTCTAAGCATGGTAGGGCAGGTCCATGCTCAGCTTGATAGCCAGGTAGGTGTAGTGTTTACTAATTTCATAAATGTCATGTGTATTACAATGCAAACAATGTCCTGCTACTATAGGTATCCACATCTTTTTATTAAAGACTTTAGGAATGACAGCAAATTGGCGTAAGGGTATGATTGTTGTATGAGTGGCACTCATCTGTCCAGTTCCTAGCAACTGGAATATTAACTCCTGTGTAGCTGCATTATCATAAGGGCCCTCAACAGTTTTAAGCCATCCTCCTCTGAATTTGTCTTTCACCAAGTGAGGGAACACTGGTTCTAAGGTTGTATTTGACTGCTTTCAATGGCTACCCAACTCTGATTAACCTGATATATACTTGTTAATTGAAATAGAATACAAGATAAAGCAGAGCTGGTTTCTTGTGGTAAGGTTTTGGGTGGTTAGTAATGGGGACCACAGAGGTACATTAGTTGGTTGCTAAAGTTGCCAAGTACCTTGCCAGTCTTGCATGGAAGTTTGTAAAGCTGTTGGTATCTAGCTTGCAGTCATTCTGGTTACACCAGCTTTCATTTCTTCCAATACTGATAATTTATTTGCTATCAGTATCAAATGAATTCAATATTCCTGATCCTGTACCAATTCCACCCAGCAAAGTTTGCATGATACCTCTTTTAGTTCTGTGTCCTATTGGTGTATGATTTTGTAGCCACGAATCAGAGAGGGACACTATATTCAGCACAAGTCTTGTTCCATGCACTAGTGCTTACGTTGGTTAAGTTCAAACGTATGTTCATTGTCATTAATTTTTGAGTCATAATCGTGGGTTCTCATCCAACATGCAATTGCATTAAGTAAAGGAGTGCCTTTGTTAAGAGGTTGTTTTGGTTGCTTTGTAAGATACGCAATCAGGAACAAGTGGTATCTTAATTTTGTCCATTCACATCAACTTCCTATTGATTATTAGCAGTGTTTATGGAAAAATTGCTGTATATTATTACATTGTTCTCATTGTTTACAATTCGAGCATAATTCTTATGAGCCATTAAGCTACGATTAGTTGCCTCATATGTCTGTAGTACCCACTTAATTTTATTGTTGAAATAATTTGCAATTTCTCATCCAGTATTACATATAGTTAAAGCCAGATTAATTTTAGATTTCAGGATTACTGTAACATTATCAACTACTATCAATCCTTGACCTCGTGCTAATGCAGACAGTATTCTTCCTGTAACTAGTTTCAAAGTTGGGTTGCAACTGATGTTCAACATCTGAGCTGTTCCAAAGCCAATGTGAAAAGGCAGAACCTGTTAGAGACAGGTCTCAGGCATACGTTCTCATTGTCAGTATTCCCATGGTGATAAGGTAACCCTGTATTTTCCTGCAAATGAAGACATCTAGCTCTCGGACATAATCCAAGCCCCAGTTATTGTTAACTTACTCCCTGTAGTGTCTACAGAATCCCATACTCCTTTTCCTTTGTAAAATTTTATTTTTAAAATGTGATCCATTATCAGATTGTATTTCTCTGGGCAAGGGAAAAGTAGCAAACCACCAGTTTAAACCAGCAGTGATTGCTGGACCAGTTGCAGCTTGGGTGGGGTGCACATTCTTTACACCACTGTTTCTGCTCCTCTGAGGATGTATTTTCAGCCTTCAGGTGTTCACTTTAAAGGACCAGTATAATCTACCTGATGAGTTTCTCAGAGTAGTTTACCTTCCCTGAGATTGGCAAACTGTTGTCCTTTTGAAAAGTACTGTACTATTGTTTGAAAAAATTGGCATGCATCTACAATATATATTGCCAGAACTTTTGTCAAATGCTCTTGCAGCTCGTTGAAATAAATCGTAATTCCCAGTGTGTCCTAGCCATTCCTGTAACCACTGTCTCGCCTTCCCATGGTGGCGCATGTGTTATTGGAGAGGAGGGCAGATGGGAGTATTCAATAGGCATCCCAATTCGCTCTACGCTCTCTGATCATTTGCTTTCTTTATTCATCCCATCATTTTTCACCTGGTGAAGTATATACAAAGCCCATCACTGCACAGCAGTTTCCTGGGCTACCATTAAGGGTAGCAGCTTACCAGTTAAAATTGGTTTTAAAGTAGGAATGAGCACACATAACTTGATTTCCCTTTCTTGAATTAATGGCTCAGTAGTTAGCAGCCCTTCATATGCAGTTAACAACACTTTCTCAAATGGAGTGCAGTTGGGAGCCTTGCCACGATTTAGAACAAGACGTAATAGGTAAACTTTTTTACCGTGCACATCTTGTTGCCATAATCCCCATTGATATCCCTCCTAACCTATGCCTATATAAAGTCCACTTGGGTGTGCAGGGTTATGGGTCCCATAGATTGGTTAGTAAAATTTCATCATTTAAAGCATTTAATGTTTCATGATGATTTTGTTCCCAATTCCATATTGCGTTTTTCTTCAGCAAATTGTAGAGATCCTCCTAAAATACTGAATCCAGGAATGCATGACCTCCAAAGCCCAAAAGTTCCTAATAAAGCTTGTAACTGCTTTTTATCAGAAGGTGCTTGAATGCTTTGTATCTCTGCTCTCATACAGATTCTGGAACAGTTTCTGTCCTCCTATCCATCATGTACCTAAAAATGTAGCTTCTTAACTTGGTCCTTGCCATTTCAAGTCAGGAACACTAATACTTAATTCTTGTAAATGCTGGACAATAGCATTCATACTTTGGTGAACCATTTCGTCATCATGTCCTCCAATTAGAGTATAATCTGTATATTGCAAAATTGTTACTTCAGGTGGGAGGATGACTGATTGTAGATCTTTAGCTAATATGACATGGGCAATGGTGGGGCCGTGTTTAAAACCTTGTGGTAGGTGGTAAAACTATATTTTCTTCCACCCCAAGTAAATGCAAACTGTGCCTTGTCTTGCTCTTGTATCGGGATCATAAAGACCATACCTTTTGTAGCTAACACTCCCACCCACAGAAGAGCACATTCATAGCTACTATGCTGGGAACAGGGGCTGTTAAAGGTCCAGTTGCTTCATTTAAAGTCAATAGTCATGTGCCATATCCTGTCTGGTTTCTTAAAAGGCCATACTGGGGTGTTGTAAGGTGGGTGAGTTTTTTCTGTAGTACCCCATTACTCTAATTTTTTGACTAATTCTGTCACAGGTTTTGTGGCAGGAGTTTATGGCTCTGAGCCTTCTTCCATTGTGGGGGTGTGTTGATAGGTCACAACATGTGATTAATCTCCCGGGTATAAATTTTAACTTGTTTGTTATCTATCCTAGCACAGATTCTATGACAGCAAAACAGACTGTTACAGAGCAGGGGCTCCCAGGCTTAATCCATTGGATAGGGGAAAGCCTTTGGTGCAACTGGTAGCATCAAACTTCTGTCCCCAGATTGGTCTGCATGGATGTGCAGGAAGATATGTGCTTCCACACCTGCCCTCTTAAGTCACTTCTGTACCTGTGTCCATGCATTACATATTGAAGCCCCAAATTTTAATTTGCCTCCCTTACCTCCACAAAAAGAAGCCAGCTCTGTTCCCTCATCCACCTCCACTCCATCCATGTCACATTTCCTACTTTGTCTTGCTCCCAGAGTCTTGGAAAAGGTGGCTCTGTCTAGGCTTCTACAGCAAGGGCAATGATGGTGGAGAGGCAAGAGCTGCTGGCCTGGACAGCAGCAAGTCACTGCCCATCAGCTTTTTGGTGTTAGCTGCTGATCATACGGAACTCCAGGTGTAGAGGAGCTTACTCCTGGGTTACACATGCTGTTTCAGAGTAACTGCTCTATGCCAGAGCATACTGGAGAGACAGAGAGATTTTGCAGTGTGAATGGTTAGTGGCTGCTTGGAACTACTTTTGCGGTGGTGGTTGCTCCACAGCTCATGTGAGTATGTATCTGCCACTTGTGTCGTTCCTTGCAATTTAAAGAGTGTTAAAAAAGCAAAAATAATGTTGCTAATTAACAGGATTATTGATCTTGTTTGAATCTGAGAGCACTTCAGTGCTTAAACCCTCACTATGTTCCCCTGCTTAAATTGATCAGAAGCTGGTCCTAAATAGGACTGAAAGCAGAATGTGGATCAAGTTTTTGTGCAAAGCTGCTTTTAAAAAAACCCTCTGACTACAGAGATTAAAATACAGTTGAGTTGGTATGTTGAGAAAAAAATCTATAAAATGGTGTCATTATTTATGTGCCTCATCCTTAAAATGGTAGTTACTGATAAAGCAAAATGGCAAAAAAGTAACTGAAGTTGGCATCCATGCTGCTTTCTTCAGCTCCCAAACAGCAGGGATGTCACAGGAAGCTCAGAAGTTGATACGTAGAAAATACTATTCTGGATCAGACTTGAGGTTCATTGCGTCAGTATCTTTCCACAGCTATGGCAAGATCAGGCCCTGGAACGAACTGCTCGCTGCTAGTAACCGGAGACAGTCTGTCCCCATAAAAGATTGTATTCTAAACTGTAACAGGAAGAGATAGTCTTAATTTTGAAGCATGACATGTAATAAGGGTTCCAGAATTATTGTGAATAACCGCAGCTCCGGGTAGTTTGTTATTCATATACATTTTTAGAATTTAGTTGGTTCTTCACCTCAGTGGGTTTCTGTAGCAATATGTTTCACCATGTAATTACTCATTGATTTGGCAAACAGTAATAAAGTACATTACTTCTTCTACAAAAATGATACAAGATTTTATGTACCATTACAAAGGAGGCAACATTTCAGCTCTCATATTTTGTCTGAGAAATCAACACACAGTAAACTGCCTGCAGCTGACTCTATCTTTTAGCTTAAGAAATCATATTGGGATTCTGATGTTAATTTGCAGTGTCAACATGTCTTAAGCTGGATGCTTAGTGTTTTACTCAAATATAATGTTTTCTGGGTTTTCTAATAATTCAAACCAGTTTTTTCTAGTTATTTTCAGCTTTCCTAATTCTGTTTATTTTTTTTACCTAAACGCATACATAAATGAGTATCATTTAGTCCAGAATTTGTTTTACTCTTGTTTAACAATAAAAGCCTGCACAGATGGCTGCAAAACAGAACCTTCAAACACAGCCAGATTTGTACATTTATGCTGATTTCTTGCTTAAGGGAACTTGGTTCAAAATGCTGTACTGCCAAATCCATCCCTGCAGTAATTCTCTTGGCTTCAGTGGATGGCCACATGGGATTGCCTGTGATATCTGGCTAAGCTAAGAGATTCCATGCAATTCCAAAGGGATTTGTTTGACAATATGAAAAAATGAAGTCTGAAGAGCATGCTACTGTGTCGGGCGTTGGACAGTTCAAACATTTTGTTCAAAGTAGTGGCCATGAGAGGCACTTTCCATTCAGAAACCACAAGAAACAATTAAAATTTACTTTGATTTAGATAATGGGCAGTAGAAAATGTTGTACTGACACTAGGTCACATGCAGGTGCAGACAACAGGAGGGTCAAACAGTCCAGCTGGTTTTTCTGAGGATTGAGAAATAAATTCAGAACTGAGGAAGTGATCTGGAAGCTGCTGTAATTCTGTCTGTGTGGCATCAGAAATGCTGGAAGGAAGACTTTTAGAATACAGCTGCCTACAGAGAGTCTGGAAACTACAGGTAAATAAATTGTTCCTATTCATCTGAATTTCTTTGTGCTCCATAAATCAGGATGTTATGCCCATTCTTCCTAAATAAAGGGGATCATATAAAATTTCATCAATTTCTTTTCCTAATGGAAACAACCTTAAAGATGTGGAAAGCTGCCCAACTCTTTGGGCCAAAAAGAATTGGCATCACTAGAGAATATAATATCAAACAAGATTGCAACATAGGAACAGGCCAACAGCCTGTTTGGCTTCATTAGTATTGCTTATATGGGGCAGACAAAACACAGAAAAATGAAAGTCTCAAAGCTGACTGATTTAATGAAATTGTGCACCTTATCTGAATATTTGCAAAGAATTAAAATAATTAGTTTTGAATTTTTGATGATCTGTTAAAGGCAAAGTGATAGCTATTGCATTAGAATAAAAATACTTGTGTTCACTTGGGAGTTGACTTGCTTTTCTATGGCAAACTATATTCTTTTAAAATAATCCAAAATGGTAAACACATTTATGGTGCAATATAAATAATACAGAATAATCAGCTGCAAAGCTACTATCTAGCACTAAAACATACTTCCACACTGAGAAGTGGTTGTTTATTGTAGTTTGTAGGAAACTACTGTGCTTGTAAGCCTTGTGTTAGCACTGTAACAGACAACCAAGAAATAGTTGCCTTATAACTTCAGCTGGATCCTCTGTGTCATCCAGCTCAGTTAGGCTGGAGCTGAGCCAAAGACAGAATGCTTCTCAACATCCTACTCCCAATTGTAAAGTTTCCTGTTTTCTTTTGCAAGGAACACTTTATAGTGTAAATGCCTCACTGGTGGTGTCACCTATGACATTTTGGCCTTTTCATTCTGCTCCCATACTTTCGTCCAGAAACTGGCCAGGCTTCTTGCTGCTGATGTTTTAATGCCGTCTCCTTAGTTCCCTGTAGGAGAGTTTGTCGGGTCAGATATCCAGACTGCACCCGTGCATGTGTATCGTATTCACCTGACCTAAAGGGCCTCCCATAATCCCACGTGCTGGGATCATTTCAGCTGTCTCCACATGAAGTCAGCTGCCGTTGGCCTGAAGTCCAGCTGGGTTTGAGCTGTTTCTGAGGGGAAGTGGTGAGGTGCGACTGCAGCGTGCTGTCTGTGACTCCTGGTTCTGGGAACACAGTGAGGAGAAGCCTCAGCTGTTTCTTCAGAGGCAACTTTGGCTCGACAGAATTTATGATCTCTGGCTCTGCATGAAGGTACAGGTATTGTTTCCAGGCCAGGCACAGTCTTGCAAGAGACATTTGTACAGTGGTGGGCCTCAGCTAATAACTATGTCGGATGCAAGGTGGTTTTACATTTGTGGCACGGATAATCTGCAGCATAGATAATCTTATCATAGATAATTGAGAGTTGGCTCGATGAGTGTTAGAAGTGTGCTCTCAGTTTTGATCTTGCATAGGCTGTTATTTTACTGCTGTTCAGCAGTATCAGCCTGAGGTATTCCCGCTTCCCTTTTTTGTTCCCTCTTCTCTCTGTGGCATGCCACCCATTCAGTTGTGCTAGCACAACTTTTCAAGATCAGTAATTATTTTTTTTTAAATCCAATCAGTTCATTGACTTAGTGCTGACAACCTTTTAATGAGCCTTATTTAAGAAGCCCTACAAGCAATTGTGTTAGCATAGCTGAGGGGCAGAGGGGGTATTAGAAGTCTTTAAGCTACTATGGCCATTTTTTATCATGAAACAATAGCCACAGGGCAGCTATACTCCTGTAATTTTAGTTGCCATGCCATTGTAAATTAGGAGTAATCTCAAATAAAACAATGCTTCCAAGTTCACCAAACACGTTTGCTCTGAGAAGGTGCAGTATTAAAAAATGAAAAAAGTTGGTAGGTAGCTGGAGATTTGAGGGAAGCCTTTTTCCTCCCTGCAAATAAAATAATTTAGGAATGGCATTAATAAATAGAATTATCTCATTTTAGTACGTGAAAATTCTATTCTCTTTGTTTTAGTACTGAACCACCACTTAGAAAACTGCAGGGCTGCAAAATTACAAACCACACACAGTACTCTGAAAAACTGGATGGCTTCACCACGCTGCATACCACTGTGCACTTCATGGCTTGTTGGGAATGAAAAACAATAGAAGCCTCGGGTTTCCCAGTCATCTTTGTCAGTGACTTCAATGAGGAAAAGACTACAAATAAAGTGGCCGCAGGGGGCTCTGCCCCACAGGCATGGTGTCACAGGGACAGAAACTGCAGAGAAATAAATCCCTGCTTGTCCTTGCTGCTGCCTCCTCTTGCCCCACCCCAGTTGTGGGGAAGGAAAATGGTATGGGGTGGGGGGAGACAGATGATCATCAGGCTTCAGAATTCATTTCTAGGAGTGGCATACGATAGGTCTAACCATGGTTTTCCTTGAGAGGGTGAGAATCCTCATGTGCAGAAAATGTCATTGGAAAGGAAAAGAAAGCCAAACAAAGGGAATAAATACAGAACAGGCACTTTGCCAAGGAGCAAAAAAAATCCCTTGACAAGCAAAGAAACCGATGACTGTAGAGCTGTTTCATCGGCAGGGAAGAAAGATGTCAGAATCTGCCACTGGAGAAATCCCCCACCCAATCTGGCTATCAAAACACAGCTGGCGACCCCAGGGAAAGAGATCCCTGAACAACAGAGAAAATAGCATATTTCTCTTGGCTTGAGAAGAACAAATTCTATTACCAGGAAACTCTGTTTGGCTACAGCTATTAATTTACAAATGGCAGTCAGCAGCTCTCATTTTCTAACTGTAGCCTTTCTTATTGCGTTCCTCCCTCCCTTTCCTTTTTTGGTTTCTCCTTGCACCCCTCCCCAATTTATCTATGTTCCTGACAACTCACTGAACATATTGTGCGGATTATCTGAATGTGCTTACCTCTGGGCTTGTCTGCAACTGCTAGTCCTATTAATTTACCTTTCCCAAATAGTTATTTACTGAATAGCAATAAAAAGTAATTATTTCTAGCAGCCAAATCAAAACCCTGATCTTAGCATTTCGAAATAGGATGCTTTCTAGATAGGTCTTAAACTCTTCAGCGTTCATATTTCAGTAGTGGTACTCTAGTACAGGGCCTCCATTAATGACTATGGCTGTTCAAGCACTTCTATAATGTCAACAGTTGAGGTTTTTTCCTTTCCAGTATATTGTTACTGATTTGTTTGCTAACAAATTTGGGATACCAACTCACAAACCCAAGGTACAGTGTTCTATAAATGAACTTGGACGAACTTAGCAGAGCCTGCTTTATGCAGCTCTTCCTAAATGAAGGCTGCTTTGACAGTGTTTAGAGATTCCACAGTTCATACGAGGCTACTGCATGCTTCTGCCAAAGGCCGTAACATAGTTTGGGGTGGAATGCAGCTTCCCCTTTCAGTGTGTAGGTGCCAGAAGTTTTTGATTTAAGCATATGGTGTACTTTCTTCATTAAAACAGCAATATGCTTAGCTCAAAAGAAGTACTTCATTCTAAAATTCACTGGCACCCTTTTGGTAGCAAAGATAGTAGAATACCATTTCAGTGTTATTTGTATTTTAGGACTTTGAACAGTCCTAAATACCAGGAATCAATGCTTATGATTCCTGGGAAATACAGCTGCAGTGTTTTATCGCTTCCAGTACAAGATGGTCTACCATGGTTGGCTATACTTTAAAGAATAATGAAGTTGTTCTGGATATACTGATGAACACTAATAATTTCTTAGTCATTAGGAAATAGCATAAATATGGTCAGGTACGTATTTCTGTGTTAGCTGCATTTCTGTTTACTTCTATATGGATTTTCGGTTTTGTTTTTTTTTTATATATATGATTTCTAGTTTGGCATAATAACCTAATGTAACAGCTAGGCTAAATTATACAGAGAACAGCTCATATCTAATTCATATAATAATGAAAAGAATAGACAGAAATTAATGGACTAAGGCTG
This sequence comes from Gavia stellata, assembly GCF_030936135.1. Classification (NCBI taxonomy): domain Eukaryota; kingdom Metazoa; phylum Chordata; class Aves; order Gaviiformes; family Gaviidae; genus Gavia; species Gavia stellata. The sequence goes on from NC_082600.1 coordinate 19,948,004, forward strand.
CTTACCAAAGTAAAATGTATGGAATAATAAACTGTCACTGAAGCATTTTAGAGGTTTTCCGTATTGAAATTATACTCTTCCACTTGTACAAGAAATTTTTTACAAGTAATACTAAATTACACAATTTCAGTAGAGTTTTACATTTTTCTGACTCTCTTGCCCTTTTCTGTCTTGTAATTATTTTTTACATGATCTCACATTGCTCTAGAGAAAGACTTTATTCCTATTTCTACATGTTCCTCGCAATTCTTTCTTTGGTGGCTTTTGATCAAGAGGAGTAATACACTTGGGGCACTGAGATTTTATTGGGTAATTTTCCCAATACTTTCCCTCAATAAAGCAAAGCTTTTCACTTGTTTGAAGAGGAAAGGAGACAATACTAAATAGAACTTTTCATTATTTTTTGGGTCTAGTATTTTAAATCATGAGCAACCTTGGTCCTATAAAGTTCTGGGATCAAGCCTCATAGGTTTTCCAGAGGTGTTTAACCTTTAGTAGGATAAAGGTTAATGTTTCCTTCCATTTGTATTTTAACCTGCCCCCTCACAAGATATCAAACAGCAAAATGAACTATTTTTCTTCAAATCTATAGTCAGAAGCAAGATAACCTATGAAAACAACATCCATCAGGCGCATGTGAGGAATTCATCTGTTTGAATGGATGCACAGAGAAGCTCACATTCATTTCAATGGAAGGGGAACTGTGGCTTCATTTGTTAGAAATGCAACCAGAACCTATACCTCACCAATAATCTATCAGATGGCTAAGCAGATGTTAAGATATGTTTAGATGAGTAGTAAATGCCATTGCTCTCCTTTTAGTCTAATGGAAGGACTCTGTATTCAGAAGTTCAGCAACAAAACATGTAGCAAGGTATCTACAGTGCTCGTATACAGATGTGTCTCTAGACTTGTGCTGAGGATCACACGTGCTTAATTTTTGCTTTGAGCTAGACACATTGGCTTACCTTGTCTGATACCTAATCTCTCAGAAACTCTCCAGCTTCTGGCTAATTGGTAGTGTGGTTTGGACTGGTAGATAAGGTTATTTTTATTCCTCTGCAAATTCCTAATTCCTCTAGCAATGGACAGTGGAAAAGAATCCAATCCCCAACCTGACAGTGGTTGAAAGTTGGAAATGTTTCTTTGGGAAATGGGAAAATGAGCAATCCAAGATTGATGGACAATATAATATGGACTGTGTGCCTAAGCTTTGTAATCTAAATATTGTTTTCCATGAATAATTAATATTCTAGGGGAAACACTTACTATGATGTTCTGTATCAACCTGGACCATAGTTACAGCAGGAGTTTGCAAAGGCCTTGAGCAGTATGTCAGAGAGTCTTGCAGGGAATGTGCTGCCTGTGAGCTATGTGCTGAGGAAAAACTACAGCAGATGACACTATATGTCAGATTACATCTTATAGAAGAAAGATTGTTTCTGTATTTTGTTTGTTAATATGACCTGTGAATGAGAAGTGGGGCTTTTTGTTTGCATTCCTTTTCTAACTAAGTGAGTAAGAAATGCTTTAGGTTGACTGTACCACTTTGTATCCTAAATTTGTTAACAAATGAGACCAGCACAATAAATTTAACATTAAAAGATCTATAGTGTTTTAATCTATAGTGGGAAAAGAAATGCTAGAACCACTCCAGTTACCTCAAAAAGGTAATTGAGACTGTGTGATTAGAGAGGGGTCAGCAGAATGCTTGATGTATTGACTTAATGTATTGACAATGTATTGACACATTGACTTAGAAGAATTTGAGGAAGAGTATGCCACATGATTTCAATCATAATGTATAACATTTTTTAAGCAAACAACACTGGTTATAGAAATCAGTCATCTGGCTTCTTCATTCATGAAGTCACTCATTACAAGCTCTGGAACACTTCTTTTTGCTGGCTATGGGCTTTGGTTTCCACTGCTTGACCTCTCCAGAATGATTAGATAATTAGATCTTATCTCTCAAGGCCACTATGGCTACCGCCCACCTTGCTGTTTTGCAGAGATGTGCACAGTATTTGGGAAGCAGAGTATAATCACAGACAGACTGATAGATATGAGTGAAAAAGGAAAAGATAATCTTTCACACTCTATATATTTATCACATTCCCTCATCCATCTGAATGACACGTAACGCTTCTTTTGCAAGCTATTGAGGTTTAGCCTGGACTGATGTGGTGGTGGTTGTTCCTTTGTCTTAGTAATGTCTTGGTTCCATCCCAGTGATATGTCCAAGCTTGTATTTCTGAGGGTGGATTTCATGTGCTGCCCAAAGTGAAGTCATGAAAATAGGTAAGAAGTCCTCTGACCAAAAAGGACTGACTTATAGCCAGATGGGTAGAAAGTATTTCAGATAATGGCTGCAGTTGTGAAAATGAGCTCAGGGTTCATGAAAGCCCAACAGCTTTGAACAAAATTGATGATCTGAGAGAAAATGATTAAAAATCTGAGGGGAATTAAAAAAGAAAGTAACATTTATTAAGGGAGGAAAGAGTATTTGGGATGGACAGTGAGATAAATGATTGTTTTACAATGCTGAGTGAGTGGAAAAAGAAAAGGAATAATATGTGACTGGCCATTTGTGAGCAAATGGTCATGTGTGGTGATGATCATCCTGAGTTTGGGTACCAAAAAGGAAATATGTATATATGGGAGACAGATTTAGGCTGCGAGCTATTTGACAAAGGGTTGTCATCTGGTTTTGTGCATGTCTGGATGTGGAATAGTGGTTGTGAGACAGAGAATTCTAGAGGGAGGGAGAATTCATACAGGTGCATAGCATGGGTCAGCTTGGAAGGGCCTTCAGAAGGTCTTCTAGTCCAGTCTCTTGCTTACGTGGGAAAGAAGATTGTTGCAAACATTTTTATGAAGTTGTGCATTTTCATGTTCGTGGTACAGACTGAGTAGCAGATTTTTGACGTACTAATTTTTCTTGGAAATTTGTAAATTTCAAACTGCTCCACTCCTGTATATGTGTATAAAATAAGCAATGAAATATAAAATTGTATAGACATATACATATATGTATATAGACATATATATATAGACATATAATTTCACTCATACCCTGATGAAGGTGGTAGGACATTCAAATTATTCTGGCTTAGACTATTTTATTGCACTAAGAACTAGGTTTGAATTACCATCACCCTTACTTTTCCTCTTAATATATTTAATGCATGTACAGCTGTTTTTTTCCAGCCTTCTGAGCCAAAAGAACTGCTTTTATGCAATTCAATGGGTGTAGGAAAACACTGAGGGACAGGTAAGGTGAAAAAGTAGTGCATGGAAGAAGCATGGTCATACCTTCGAGGAAGGACCATAAAAATAAAATTAATGTCCATTCTTCTCTACATGAAAATTAAATTTCCTAATGCTATTATAGCACTTACCAAGTGTACTTGTCTATGCATTTTCCTCTTCTCAAGGCTGTGCAGCATATTGCTGCTCTTCAGTTAGAAAGTAACAGCACTTCAGCAGAATAATTGCAGTTTGTACAAAAGGACTTTCACTGCTAATAAGAGAGAGGATTTCATTTTAATAAATATATAGTTGATTAGTCCCAGTTAATATATTATTGTGACTTAGTGATGCCAGCCATAATTTAGGTATGTTAGGCTGGTGTTTTCATAGGCGTAATAATCCTCATTGTGCTGAAAGCACAGTGTAATAGCTCAGGACAGCAGGAGTCCAGTTCATTGTGTTGTAGATTTTTTTTTTTTACTGTGTATATATCAACTAGTTCCAATGCCTGTCGTATCGGTTGTCCAGTGACAGCAATCAGCATTCTGTCAGAGAGGTGACTGCATACAACTCAAGCATTATACAAATTTTCTGGTAATAAAACTTTTCAATAGCAATAATGGATACCTATGTGATATTATTTACAATTTGAAATTTTCTAGAAAACTGGAGGAAAGTTTGTGATCGTGATGGCAGCTGAATTAATAGAATTTTGCTGTACAGATGGAGGTTGGAGAAAGGAAAATCTCCTGCAAGCATCACAGCTCAGTTGTTGGTGAAAGATGGGGATGAGGGAGATTTCTGATGAGGTTGAAGAGAGATTAAAAAATGCAGATGAGCTACTAATACCAGTACAGCCCAGATATTTGTGCAAGTGACAACCAAAGCATGGGGTTTTTTACTGGGTACAAACTGATGCTATTTTAGACTAATGTTAGGTAGGCAGTAATGATGGGGAGAGAGCTGGTTGCATTTAAAGTAAAAACAGAGCAGTCCCCTCTCCATCCCCACCTGCTTGAAAAATCCAAATTAAATGGAAGAATAAACAAAGCTGTTTCAACAATTAAAGTTTTGGAGGGCTTTTTTAATACCATAAGAACAAATGTTCGTAGATTAGACATAATAATTGAGGTATTTGAATGGACTGAATAAATCAGAGGCTTAAACATGACAGAGATCTGGAATTTATCTAACTCAGAGATGCAAAAAGCATCTGGAATTTACATTCCAAGTAAGGAAGCAGGGTGAGTAACCACCTCAGCAGCCAGAGCAAAAACAAGGAAAAGGTCTGTATGGAATGGAGAAGGGAAATGAATGAATGAAGAAAGCTATGACATTGGAGACTTGGAAGTGCAGGACTCAAGGAAGGTTTGCCAGACCTAACCCAGAGCTAGATCTTGCAAAAGAGTAAAACAAAAAGCAAAAAACTATTTAGCGATGTAGGTAGCACATTGCAACTAGCACAAAAAGAAGAGGGAGCCCCAAAGCACTGAGGTTTTGTATAATCTAGCTATATTCCCCAGCTTAATGAGTAATTTTTGCCGCTTTCAGAACAAAGATGTAGAAAGGAAAGTCAAAGCTAAGTCTGCTGTTAGAAGAGAATATACACAAAGTGAAAAGAACCATGGCATGGAAGCTAAACTAGGAGAGCTCAACTTGCTCAAATGTGGAAGCATTACTGACTAATGAAAGAACTAGGGCATGAAGTTTTATGACTTGTGGTAGAGATTTTAATCCATTTGTTGTATTGTGGTGGTGCTATATAGCAAGCTTCACTTTTCTTTTTATAAACATTTAATATATTTTCAATTATTCAGTTAGTCTACAATAACACACAAAGCTTTAAAACCAATTTTGAAAATAATGGAACACTATGGCTATAAATGGAAGATGGGATAAAATGCAGTCCAAGTTTACTAAAGGTAGATCATGAGTGTACTTTAATGGCAGCAGAATTTTTATGGATGGAAACCTGGTGGATCCAGTTGATTTTTATTTCAGTAAAGCACTTGACAATGTAGTACTAGTGAGATTATTTGTTGAAAAGAAGAGAAATGTAAGTTAGATAAAGAAATGGCTAAAAGAGGGATGACAATAGGTCTGTGCTGGAAAGGGTACTATGAGACCAGAGAGGGATTTCAAGTGGGGCTCCTTATACCAGCATTTGGCTCAATCTTATTTATTAAAGGCAATGGCACAAAAATAAGAGCATGGTAATTAAACTTGCTGATGGCAAAAACTGAGAGGCCTTGCTCACAACGAGCCATATCAAGAATTTCATTCCTAGAAAACGGGTGATCTAGCATCCTGGAGTAATAGAAGTAAAGTTAAATTTAATACAAAATACAAGGCCATGTCCTGAGGGATTAATAATGAGATGTTCTGGTATAATAGGGGGATTTATCCGGGGGAAGTGATAGATTGGAAATGCCCAAGTATAATTACTGATCATGGTCATTATGAGCCACTAGCATGATTCAGCCAACTAAACGATAAATGCAGGGCTGTAGAATATTTTCAGTAGAGAATGAGAAGTAGGTCATTCTGTAGAGTACCACTGCATCTGGAATACTGTGTACAATTCTAGTTCAGAATATGAACTGAGAAAAGTGCAAAAAATTCAGTGGACTGAGCAACCAATCTTACAAAATTTTAAAATTGCTTAATGGAAGAAAGGCTGAGTGGCATATGATTACTGTCTGTGTATAGATTATATCCCGGTTAGCACCCTGGTGAAGCGAAGAGCTATTTTAAGCCGTAGAAAAATGCTGGCTGAGAAACAGATGGATATAAACGGAGCATGAATGAAATTAAGGAGGAAGTCAGGATGTTTCCAAGCATCGGAAAATAGACGTTCTGGACCTGTCTTGCAACAGGAGTTGTGGGTAGGAAAGCCCAACAAATTTCTAAATGGAATATATGAACAGACTTACGTGGTAAGGTTTTCTGCAGAGAAGGCTGAACTCAGTGACTCAGACCATCCCTTCCAGACCTATGTTCACAAGAGGTTAGAGATGAGGGATGAATGGCTAGATAAACTTTATATGGGGGAAAAGTCTAATGAGAAATTAGCATGGGTTTTACATAAGAAATCATCAAACACAGGAAAAATGCAGAAGAATTGCTAACTGCAATAGGAAATGGAAAATCCTACCTGTTAGACAGTGTAGCCTCTTTATTTTAAAAATACTGTTTAAGCATGATAAATGTGTTTCATAGGCTGCATTTTGAAAGGTTCATCAGGGATATTACTCCTCCCCCAAATGAAAACATCTGATCCTATGATCCCAACACACCAAAAAAACACCCCATTACAGTAACTGGAAGCTTCACCTGTGGCTGCACGATGAAGCCACAAAGCTACCTCAAAATGCTGCAGTAAGTTGAATGTTTTCTGTTGGAATGGCATGTAAAATTTACTTGCTTTGATTTGAAAATAAAAGAAGTACGTCAAATGCATTTTTCTTACAGGCAGAGCTATTCCTGTGTTGTTTAAAAAAGAGGGATGGTGGGCCTCCCGGGTACAAGATATAAAAATAGGCCAAAAATAAGGGTGGGGGTGAGGTGGTTTTTTTGGTTTGTTGGTTTGTTTTTTTCCAAGAATCAAACTCCTTGCCTCTGTTTCTCTACAAAAAGAAACTGGATAAAATTGCATGGTTTTAGATATATAGGAAGTTCTGATCATTCAGCATTTCTTAAAATTCTCTAGTCTTCATCCTGAGAAAGCTTGTATAAAATGCTAGTGGGCATTTCTAGCAAACAGAATGCACTGCTTGTGTCTGCAGAGTACCTCCTTCCTCTTCTGGGTGTAGTTTTGTTCACAGCAAAATTCTCTAAGTGTACTGGGAACAATATCAAGACCCTCATTTTTTGCAATCTATATAGAAATACAGATTTATATTCACATATGCATACATGCATGTACAGCATAAGTTAAAATACTTTACAAGTCTGATGTTTATGTCTAAAAACCTAATAGGTCTATCTAGAGTATGGCTTTGAAACAAAGGTTTTTCATATTAATTTGGTTGCTGTTTCTGTTTTGTATTATGGAACAATGTATACATATTTCATACATGCATAAAGGGTCAGTCTGACCATGCCTTTGGTTTGAAGTTCAAGGCCAGCACTGCTATGCCGCTTGAGTAATCAAGTGCAAGAATCTCCTTTAGGTTTCTGAATGGTAGAATTAGAATGTATATCTGAACCGAATCAGTTATCTTTATTACATGTCCATCACAAACGTACCTGTAATAGCTGATCTACCCAGCAAGCATTTTGTAACCCAACAAGCTTATCATAACTGAAGATTTTACAGATAGAACTTGGATCAGTAAATAAATCATCAGATTTATTAAAGCATTAGAAAGATGGCCTGACAGATGTTGTAAAAATATTAGCAGTAATGCATCTCTGAATAAGAACAACTCATACATGTTTATTTTCTATTTAATTTTATCTGTTGAAGAAAAAATGTTTGCACCACTTCTGTGTTGTTTGATGTCCCTGTTTTATTAATAATGTAAACTGCTAAGATTTTATTCAGGTATTATTTATTACATAGTAAGAAGAAGGCAGTAGAATTGCATATTTTCAGTGAGCAAAAATGTAATCTTCAAAATCTCTGTATAAAAGACTCTAGGAATTACATACATACTGACCTGCAAAATAGGTACTTTGAGGGCAAAATATGATACATCAAATTTAATAGCGGTATTATACAATATCCTCACCTAGAATACTTACTGTATGTGTAGTACAATATATAATTAAAAAATGAAGAGAAAGTTAGTAATTGTAATCTGTTGCTAAATATGAGTCAGCTCATTTCCCTTTAAAAATACAATAGAAGTGCTTTTGAAAGACAAATGTAGAATTATTATACCTTTGTATCAAACTATGTTCAGTTTTAATCTGTCAGTTTTGAGTGCTGGAGGAATAATATCTAGACATTTAAGAAGAATTTCTTCTTAGAAGACATCTTCTTGAGCTGCCTCTCTCAAACAACGGCAAAGCGTGAGATGATGGAGAGCTCTACATTGCTTCCTCTGTGAAATGTCCCAGCCATGTCACACCTGATGTTCACAGCATGAATCTGGTTACCTGGGAAAGAAAGCAGGCAGGGATGAGAGCCAGCAACATGGCAGTGGTGGCTGCCAGGCCACATCAGACAGGGGAGGCCAGTCCTCTCCCTCTTCAAGTGAACAGCAGAGGTGGGAAGGGTGAAGAGGTGGGAAGTATATCAGCAACTTTGAAGGGGAATGGAGTGGGGTGAAGGCGTCATGGCTCTGAGGACACTGACAGGCCTGACTGCCCCTGCCCGGCTTTCCCCAGGGCCTCCCCTGCCCTGCCCACAGCCCAGGACCCCATGTCAGCCCCCAGGGCTGTCAGTCCCTGCCCCAGTGATGCCACAGAAGGGCCGGTCTCCAGCTCCCCACAGCCCTGCCATGCCCAGCCACAGGCCCTGCCAAGCCAGGCCTACCTGTGGGCCCGTGTCCCAGCCTGGCCTTGGCCCATCCTTGTCCCCAGGGTGGTGCCCAATTCCAGGGCTGGGGCTGCCCCTAGTGCCCTGCTCCTGTCTGGGGAGCTCCCCCCAGGAGCTGCCAGCCCACACAGCACCCTCACAACAGGGTAGAGGGAGGAAATAAAATAGCTACGGGGAGGTTATCAGGCATCATGGAAGTCCCAAACACGCAGCTCCTGCAGGAGATCCTCTCTTCCACATTGTTCTCCTGGCGAGGCCGGTCTTGGGGCGGTGCTGACGTTACAGCCCAGCAGCAGTGTGTTGCACCTGGCAAGGCTGAAACTGGAGCTCTTGCACTTCTGCATGCCTAGCAGGTCTCAATAAAAAATTAGCCCTTAGCAAAATTACTCAGTAGATCTCAATACATCTGAGTAGCATTGGCATAGACAAAAGGATTTTGTAGCGGAAGAAACCTGAGAAGGGGCTGGGAAAATGTAGAGGAAGGCTGGAAACTTGGCATGCCATCAGAACAGGCACCTGTGTTACTGGAAACCTCATTGTGCGGCATAAGTCTCACTGCAGGGAGATGAAGCTATAGCACCCCCCCTTTTACATTTGCCCAGTTCCTCTCACTGTTGGAACATGCTAAATGTGTCCTATTAAAACCATGTATTTTCTTATTAGGGTAAGCTGCATAAGTGTTCTTACTATGATACAAGTGCATCAGTGCATCATCACGTGGTGCTGGCAGCACTCGGTACATCAGTGAGGTGTGAAAAGGCTGGTGGAGCACAGAGGGAGAAGCCGGCTAATCCATCCCATAGGGGTTGTTCAGGGGAGCCAAAGGCGGCGCATGTAAATACATCCAATTGTTGCTCTAGCTCTGTGGTCAGAATTAATTTCCTGTCCTCCCGAATGCGACCTCTGCTGTTACAGTCTTACAAAATTTTACAGTGTTTTAGGGATGCTTATTTCTTTAAATGAGTGCAATGTAGCCCTTACTCAAAATGGTTGCCTTTATTTCTGATGCTTTTATTCAAGGTACCCACTGTGTATGCTTTAATTTACACCGTTTGTAGTCCTGTACTGTAAGGCTCGTTCTGTAAGTTTTTGGATATGAGAACAAACCCTCCTTTGTAAAGAGGATGGTCTCTTGGTATCTTATAGAGAGATGAACCTGCTCCTAGCAGGAGCTCCTCGATGATCAGAGTGGAAAGAAGAACTAACTACAGGATTTACTATAGAGGAAGTAGAAAGTGTGGAGAAGGCACAGAAAATATGAAAGGTATGAGAGGCACGATATCACAGGCTGTAAAGTTAGGGTATGGAGAGCATGACGGAGCAAAACGTGAATGCCTGAGGCCAAGAACCAAAGTGGCCTGCTGTGTGGCCTTTCAGGCCCTGCTTCATGTGGCACCTGTTTCACAAAAGTCAGATTCACAAATATCTACTACAATTTTATTGTAATAAGGAAAATGTTACAAAAATGTTACATGATGAGAGGGGTTTTTTTGTCCCTAAATATAGTGTTATGATTTTTGTCAAAATATACAAAAGAATTCAAATCCCAAATCTACTGAAAACTATCTCTCTCACATCAGCTTAGGCAGTTCAGTACATTACTCACCGTAAGGCTTTCCAAAGAAAAATCCTTATCAAAGAAGAAAAAATCCTTAAAATGGATTATTAATAAAAAATATTAACTATACCAGACTTAAATAGGTAGATACAATGTAAAAAGCAGACCAGAGTTTTCGTAAGTAAGGAACTTGTTCCTCTAGTTCATTAGTTCGTTCCTTCTTGTTAACAAGGAACTCCTGTTGTATACAGCGGCTGTATTTTTGGCCGTACTGTGAAAGGCTTGATGGTTTACCGTTATTAGGATAGAACTGAAGAAACAATGCCGAGTGTTTCAGGTGAGTTTTATTCTAGACATCAAGAGGTGTTTTGGTCAGGTTCTTCACTAAACCCTAAGAAAACGCTTGGCTTAAGTGAGTTGAGGCAAACAATTTATTTGTAATAGTACTTTTTGCCTGTAAAGGCTTAGTAGAGTATTCATATAACATTATTAAAATGCATTTTGCAGAGTTTTAAGACAAAAGTTGCAAAATAAAACTTGTTAGACATTAGGCTAAATACATTGCAGAAAAATACATTTCATCAGAATGGGCACTGCTCACGCAGTAGGTCAAGGAAATGTCAACACAGAAGATTTTACTACATAGCCAATTTCTACTAATGATAAATAGGAACTACTTGTACAAATCAATGCAATAATCTAAAAGCAACGTTCATACAAGTTTAACTTTCACTTGTGATAATGGGAAATATTGCCTACGTTTATGTGGTAGTATTAAATATGGTGGGGTTTTTTTTTGATGTCACAGTAATACATGTATGGCAACAATAATAACACCCTATTTTAATTTATCACTCTCTTTATCCATAATTGGGGCTAATTTACAGAGACGCAGGACATAAATTTGTATTTAGGATTCTTATAAACTCTCTCTTTGGTCATTTGCTTTACTCTCAAAAAAAAAAAATCAGCTTGGTAAGTGTGAAGTGGTGTGTATAGGGAAGCTAATCCTAACATCAATATGCAATAGTTACCTATTTTCTTTTGCTACTCAGGAATGAGCTCTTAGGAGACATTGTAGCTCAGGAGAGGCCAAAAGCCAAACAGAATGATCAGAAGGTATTGGGAAAGGAGCAGAAAACAAACCAGTCATTATAATTCCATATAATCCCTAAACACCTATAGCTTAATCACTACATGAAATTCTGGTCATGCAGTAATGCTAGTGTAGGAGTTAGAAAAACTAAAGAAATTCAACAAGGAGAACATTATGGAGTGGCTTTAATATATGAAGAAAAAAAGCAGACTTTCCAGTCCAGAAAGGAGAATGCTGAAGTTAAGTATCTTAACAGCATATAAAATTTTGCAGAGAAAGTAAATAGGGATGCTTATTTTTCCTCACAATGCAAGAATCAGGCACTGGGCTTGAGGCAAGAAGGAAATAACTGTTTAGATAAGACGTAATTGGACTTGATGATCTTACAGGTCTTTTCCAACCTTAGTGATTCTGTAGTTAAAAAGTAGAACATCCTGCCCAAGAAGGCGCAAAGTTTGAAAGCATAAAAAATTATTTTTCCAGTTCCTTTATGGAGGGCAGGCTCATGGATGCTATTAAACATGACGGGAGACTCCCTGGTCAGGAGGCTTATAAAGGACTGACTGACTGCAGGAGGTTGTTCCTTCCCTAAGCCCTTCCTACCTGTGTTTGAGACAGGCTGTCTGGCTAGATGGGCCTTCATGCACACAGTGGATACTAACAGAAAGGAAGCACAGCTTATTACAACATTCTCCTTTACCCAGCTGAGCATTCCAGTCTCGAGGAGACGTTGCTCCCAGTGAACCCCATGATGGATGACGGGATGGTGGGGAAGGCTGGCTCTGAAAACCCCATCCCCTCCTCTTCCCCCAGCAGTTTCCTCCTCCAGTCCCCTTAGTGACGGCAACGGATTGCGCAAGACACGCGAAAGCCTGGGAAAGGCAGAACGCCCACAGCAGCCCTAGCACTGAACCCTTCTTCCCTCCACTGCCACCTGGCCCCGCCGCCATTTTGTGATGTCGGGCGGACGAACTACATCTCCCAGTACGCTCAGCGCCGCGGCGCCATCTTGCCGCGCCGCGGGGCAGTTCGGGCAGGTAGCAGTGGCGGTAAGCCGAGACATGGCCCTGTTTCCGGCTTTTGCCGGTGCCGCCGAGTCCGGGGAGCCCCCAGCCGGCAGCAGAGAGGGCTCCAGGAAAGGTAAAGTCCTGGGAGAACCCTCTTTCCCCCAACAGCTCTCCGCGGCCCGGCCCTCGGGAAGCCCTTCCGCTTCCACTCGCCTCCCCACGGAGCCTTCTGCACCGTGCCGGCCCTTCCGCGTACCCCGTCGGGCCTGCTCCGGCTGCCCGCCAGCCCGCCCGCCCTCCCACGGGGTAGCGCGGCCCGCCCGTGCGTGCCTGTGTTCCAGACCGGGCGCGCTCCGCCCCCGCCGTGGAGTTGCGGTGTGGGTGGTGCTGCCGCTGGGGCCCGGGACCCCGGCAGAGGTGGTCTGTGTCCAACACCGCTGGAGGCTTGGCAGCGCGGAAGAGGGCCTCGTCTGGGTGGCCAGCCCCGCCGCTGAGTGCGCTCAGTAAGCGGTTTCAGAGGGTGGTGTGCCCCTCAGCCCGGGCCCCTCCCTCATGTGCAGAGTACGAGCGTACGTATGGCGCGCACAGGCGTACTCTGCGCAAGGCATGTCGCAGCCGGTTTGAATAAAGTTGTCATACTTAACGAGTAAAGTTACTTTCCGTGAGGTAACTTTGGGGAGCACCCGAAGTAGGGTCATTCCCATAAAAACGGTGCTGGCTTCTCATTGGCGGGTTCTCAGGTGTGTTCAGATTTGCCTCCAGCTATCTGCTGGTAGGTGCTGGAGGCATGGCTGTAGAAATATACTCATCTCTGAAAAAATACGTGTATGTTAACTTTGTGGGTGTGTTGGAGCAGGTTTGCTTCATGCAGAAAAAGAGGATTTCTTTTTTTAATTTTTTCCCTCTAGCCTTGGATAACTCAAAAAGTGTTTTCTTATTTCCTTGCTTATTAAGCCAAATTTTAGTTGTAAAGGATATTTTTTGGAAGGTCATGAGTGAGGTTATGATTCAGTTTATAATTTTGACTGTCATGGTTGCTGTCTAGCAAGTTATACTTTTATTAAATGAGTAAAGAACCCTATCTGGTGTATTGCTAAACTCTGAAGTATGCACAACGTGTATTAATTCTACTGGGAGATGTTTTGAACTATGTTTGTTGCTTGCCAGCTTCCACCACCCTTGAGTCTGCCCATCCTCTAGACACCACAGCAAGGGGAAATGCCAAGATAATTGTTTACCTAGGTTAAATTTCTTGTATATTTGGTCCAGCCAGTGTGGTGAGTTTTTGAAGCTTTTAGCAATGCAGGCTGGGGTTAGTTTCTTGTTCTAACCAGTTCTGCATTACCCCCTGATGGCATTGCAGCTGTTGATACTCAGTCTGCCAGTACAGAGATGTTCTAGCCACATTCAGGAGCCTTTCTGGTAATGACACTTGGTGCAGGGAATAATGGATATAATAAGATCCCAAATTATAGCTTCTAGGAAGAGAAAAGTTGCTCTCCCAGGCAGAGGTACAGTGAAATTCTCTAGTAGTAAGACCTTGCTTATATTTTAAAATGCTAGGAATTTAGCCTTTGGGTTTGTTATGTGTAGTCTGTGTCACTGCAGACCACCTGTCTGGAAGATAAAATTACACAGAAAAAGATGTTAAGACTGAGTTTGGGATCTAGATTTCAGTTATTAGCACTGTTTATGAGTTACATTTTGGTCTACTGGTAGTTTTTTGCATGAGAATTATTGACAAAACTTTAAGGAACAAAATTTCTTTGTTTTATGTTTTAGCCAATATCGTACTTTGTTTTTAATGACAACATTTCAGTATAAGTTATAAAATTTAAGTATTAACTCAGAACTTCATTTATAGTGGCATATATTAAATTTCACACATTCAGCTTATGAGAATTTGAGAACTTGACGGGCGACTTTGGTATCTCTCTGATAGATGACTCTCCTTCCTCAGAGCTGATACAAAGCCAAAGTCCATCACAATACAGAGTTCACAGGGTATGTTGTATTTAACATGATACGCAAAACTGAGGTGTCTTTTGCAGTCATTTAGGTCTGCTTCATAGTTTTATTGTAAAAGTTGAGGTAATAATGTAAATATGCTGGCCATGTTTCATTCCTCCAACCACCTCTGTCTCATACTCTTACGAACCTTCCTAAACTACTTATATTTATAAGTGCTGCCTGAAATTTAAGTATTGCTGTACACTCTTCCTATTCCGCTAGATTGCTGAGTTGCAGCAACTTCTAGAGTGCAAAATAATTTTGTATATAGTTTCTTACAGTTGTGTTGTCAAACTTAACTAGTTTTTGGTAGAAGATAAATTACAAATGTATCAGTAGCCATACTGAACAGAGCAGTGGTAATAATCAACGCTACTCACATTAGTAAGCATTATGCACAGCATTATTTACAGTCTGAACTATTCTATAGGTAAGACGATGCAGCGATTTCTTGCTGAAAGCAGATTTTCAGGATTCTGAGAAGCAACAAAAGGCTTTGCATAACTCTTAAAAATTGTCTCTGTAGACACACGCTGTAAATTTTTAATTTTTTTTTCTTGGGAAGGTATAAAAAGAATGCCATTGGATTGTTTCTACTGTTGTGCTCATGAATGTGAATGGTAGAGTAGAACAATAACAAGTACATGCATATTATCACAAAATAAGTCTTTTATATCTTTTATTATTTATTTTCTTTAAGAACGTAAATCTGGTCTGTGCAAATTATAAACTTTTTAGACATCTGACAAGAAAAAATAGCAAAAAAAAATGAAAAGGTAGAGTTTTAAAGTTTGCAATGCATTTTGATGTTTTAAATGTTTGTATCCAGCTGATTCACTAGAGATTATTTACAAGGAGGTTTGGACTTGCATGTTGTGTAATGGAAAAAATTGTTCAGTTCTTTCCAGAGTATTAGGTCAGTTTGATTAAATTGTTCAGAAAATACTGTAGTTGGAGAATTCTAAACATTTCCCTGGTGTATCCACAGAGGCATATTGACTGTGCTACAGGGGTTAGTTCTTGCAGTATGATTCTTCCATGTTTTAAAAAAATGCAATTTTATCTCATCCGCTCAGGTAGAACAAAGCTACAGGCACAGTCAGGGAATTAATGTTTATGACTCCATTTCTCAAGGTGAGTTTTCCTTGGAGGCCCTAAACCAATAATTTAAAATATAAAAAACAAACTTACTCTGCTTGTGCTCACTGTTGTGATCATATTGCACCAAGTTAGTGAGTGACTTCACATCTGTAACAGATACTTTTAGGTAAAGTTAAGTCAAAATGACATCTTGGAAGTTTGTTTCTAGTAGTTAATAGAGATAACAGCCATTTTTTTGCTATATTTAATGCAAATTTTGTATGGAAATGGATCTCATGCAGGCTTGCTGTGTATCTCTCTGCCAGCCTACTTACTCAGTATCTCTTCCTCCTCGGGACTTTGAACCCTTTCAGTCAAATTTGTTGTGGTGGGAGAGAGAAATGGCAGAAGTAGAGGAAGTCTGTGAAGATCTACATTTGCTTAGAAAAGATAAATTTATATAAAGTGCCACTGCTGAGAGAGAAGCTGTAACGTGAATTGAACTGTTAGCAGGATAGATGGGCTTGGCAATGAGCATATGTACATTAGCCAACTAATAAACATCTTTGGAGATCACAATCTGACACAGCACAGGCTGCCTTTTGACCAGCCAGTAATTAAGGGATGTGGCAAAGTACTGTAGAAGGGTCTAGAGAACCCAGATAATTCCTGAAGCTGTGGCAGCGGTGGGGAGTGTAAAGGATGGAGGACACAACTCAGAAATCCAGGCTTCATCCTTTTGTGAACTGCAGGATTAATTTGCTGGGAGAAGGAGGGGGATGAAAATTTTGCCAACTCAGTCTTTTTATTTAAGAATGTGGTTCTGGTCTTAGAACAGCTATTTAAACAGAGAAATATAAAGATAACTGCTTTCCACTCTTCTGCCAGTTCAGGTGTAGCTTCTTTTGTTTAAAGTGTGTTTTGTGCCTCAGGGAAGTTTATATGGTTGGTCAGACCCATGTTTTATTGTGTCTTCTAAAACACCTGAAGCTTTACTGCTTGCTTTGTTTATTTTCTTCTCTGTTCATTTTGTCAATGTGATCAATAATGCCATCTTAAAAAGAAATGTGTCAGTTGCTTTCTATTTTTCAGTCTTTAAGACTGAAGCTCTTAGTGCTGCTAAGGATCTGTATCTCCATTTGGAAGTTATTTGGCACTGTAGTGCCATAATGCTCAAGATTATAAAATTTAGCATACTTGTATAAAAACATTTTTTCCTAGTTTGGGCTGGTCTGTATCTAAAGTGTTTACACTGATGAATAATATTAAAAAATGCATTATCTGCATTAATCTTTGGAGAACCAGATATTATGCTCTTGAAATCAATGAAAAGCCTGTTTTGATGCGTACAGCATTTTAAAACACCTTAAATCAAGATCTTAAAAGTTAGACATCTTAGACTTTTTTCCTAATGGTCTGAGTATTGTAAGTTTTGAATTTTGTCATCAACAACTCTGTATGACTGAAGGCAAATTATTGACATTCATTCTGCCTTCCAGCTTGCTTTTTAAAAAAACGTAACCCAGTGTTTTATTAAGTGTCATGAGTATCAGTGTTAATATATTTCAAGTGATTTTTGAACCATAATTCTTTATTCAAATCAATACAGAACTACCTTACAATACATTTATTTCTACCAAAAAATAATACTAGTAAATGATTTATTACACATTACAAAGGGACAATAATTTATTAAAAAGAAGAGAAACTCAAAGGCTACAGTGGATATCTTCGTGCCTGAAGTACGTCGTTGGAGATCTGGCCAAAGACAAATTAGATATGTTTTGTGTATCTTTGGAACAGATACAATAATTTTAAGGAGATCTGTCTCGCTAATAAGTTGCAGTTCTGTGCTGTTACGTGATACACTTTTACACCAGAGACTCTGCCAACCAGTAAGTTTTTCTGTTTTGTTAGGTGGATCTGGGTAATACAACGCAAATCAAAACAAAGATGGATTTTTTTTTTTTAAGGGAATTAAATGTCTCCTTTAATTCTGTAAATAAATAAAAGGCTTTATGTGCAGATTAGTTGCATATACTGAAATCTGGAGTGCTTTGGACCATTGTGCTCTCTCTGAATTTGTCTATGAGAAAAAACAGAGAAGGCCCTGTGGAAAAACATTGTAGGGTTGCAGTTTGCTGCTGTGTTCCTTTACACCCCATGTTCATTACCAAAATGAGCAGAAATAATTAAATATACGGAAGATAATAATTTTTAAAATCAATATCAGATTTAATAAATATACCTCAAAAATCTAGGTATAAAGTGGCACTTGGTATACTGTGTGACATATATTGACTTGCTAACTCCAATTTGTTTATGCACTTATCAGGTGTATGAATTTATTTAACTCCTGTGTGTTTTAAATATGCAATCGTTACAGAATTATCCATGAGAAACATTTTGGTATTTCATGGAAAATACTAAATACAATTCTTCTAAGAAGTGATTCTGACTTTAGGTTCATTGCTAATACATGTCTTACAGGATCAAAATAAGAAATTAACTTATTGTTGCATAACACTTTATTCCCCAGCAGGGGGTATAATTATTTTGATAGGCAAGTGAAGTGTTGCTTGAATATTCTCCAGCATAAATCTTTCTCCTTTAAGCTCCCCAAAGTTTTTGGAAGAATGCTTTGTGGTAGATTTACAGTTTTAGAATCATAGACGCATACTTAAAATGAAGGCATTTGTACCAGGGTGGATTAATTTAAATTAAATAGTAGATTTTTATCATATTTTGAATAGGCAAATAAGGTTTGAGGTTTTAAGGTTTCAATTTTTATTCTAATTTTACAGTAATATATCTTAAGTATTTTCCTGGAAGGGAAAAAAAAAATCTCATGTTGATTTGCAACAAAGTAGGGTAGTGTATTTGCCTTAGGTTTGGTGATTCTGATTGCCAGGCAGAAGGTTACAATAATACATGTATGTATTATACAGCTGAATTTTTATTTTTCAGTCTACATCCTATGTTTTGGTGAGCTGGGAAATGGTGCATGGCAGTATTTTACAGCGTATCTGTTGGGGTGCACGTGAGAAGTGTGTTTTGGTCCTGATAGTGCCATGAATTGTGGGTTCTCCTCTGCACAGAGATGGAGGTTCAAGATGAACCAGGGAAGGTGGCCCTTCCCATGGGACGTTTGGTAACAGGAGCAGTCTCTTGGGAAATGCGAACTGGAGCTTTGCTTGATTGTACGTACTTCTTGATGAGTTTAACTTAGCTTAACAAACTGCTTTGTAGCTTGCTCCATTTTAAATGCTTTTGTGGATAACAATTCAGGGATGAGAGATGGAAGAAAGAATTTTGGTATGAAGAGCTATTTCTGAAAGAAATACTTAAGGAGGAGAGATGTATGGCTTGGCAGACAATGAGTTCGTGCTACATAAGGATTAGGGGTCAGTGTAGTCAAAAGCACAAAGACAGGAGTGTGACAGGAAGAACACCAAGGCAAAAATGGTTGTAAATAGCATGGAGAACAGGCAGGGAGACCAAATTTGTTCCTTTTGTTGTTATCTCCTGTGGTCTGGCACTGGAGAGGCTGATGTTAAATTCTGTGCTTATGTGAAATAACATTTGCTGTTCAATATGTTAGAAAATGTCACATACTTAAAAGAATTTTAGAAATGAAATCTCTATGAAAATTGTTATAGATGTTTTAATATCAATAAAATTGTGGCAAAAAGTTCCCCCTTCACATCCTGTTGATATCTGATCTCATCTGATGACTGAAATGGCTGAGGTCTAGATGCAGAATACTTAATGCTGACTAATATATCAAAATTAGCATCAATTACCCTTTTTTCACACTATTTAAAAGTCTAATGATTTCAGTGGTTAGAGAACTGAGAATCCAGTGACACGTTTTGACCTTGTATAAAACACTTGAGTATTCTTATCAGTAATGGGTGTCCCTATCAATAAAATTGCATTAAAAATATTTTCCATACAGTGAGTAAAGTACATTTTTATATGTTTGCATAAGTTCTGTTGCATTCATTAACTACATATTTCAAGTAATTATGTCCTTCTGTAATTTTTTCGATTTTACTCTTTAAAGCCAAATATGTAAACATCTATATTATATATTTTACATAATAATTATAATATAAAATATATGACGATATAAGATCTTATATAATTATGCATATATAACATTTATACAATCTATAAATACATAAAGTTAGAAATTAATATTGGACAGATTTGGGTTTTTTAACATATATAGCAGTGTATAAAACATTGTCTGCTTTCAGTATGAACTTTAAAGTATTATTATATAGTGGGGTTTTTAAAGCTTCGACTGATGTCGGGGAGGATTCCAGCTCCTAAATATTTTACTTCGTTAAAACCTGGTGTTCTGCTAAATTGAAATTACATGGACTACCTTCCGATATGCTCAATTATTACACATGACTTAGTGACATTTGCTGCGAATTTAGCTGTCTGCTGACTAGGTTAACTCACAAGTTTAAAAAGCACAGTAAACTAATCTGTATTCATCTCACACCTTTCTTTACCTGCAGAATTGGACTGGCTTAGTAACCCAAGCTTCTCTACGGAAGATGCACTGTTACTGCATCAGCGCACTACAGAAGTTACAAATCTCATCCCTGAAAAATCACCACTAATAAGGTAAAGTATCTTCAGTATCTTTTAAAATAGCCTCTTTCTTATGTCCTGCTTCTCTTTTGTTCTGTGAGACCAAAATCAGGAGGTTTTAGGGCTGCTTTTCATTCCACTGTTCAGTATTGAAAAACGCCTGAACTGAGTCATATATAAAAGTATGAATAATGCTTCCACGTCCTTTAACTTAAAATAATGAGAAATTAAACTTACGCAATTACATTCCCATTTTCTTTTTCTCACAGCTGGATTTAAATCATTGTTATTTCAGAATGGAAAGGGAACTGAGTGATCATGATTCTTCATTAGCTTTTGAATATCCTAAGTGACCCTTGAAATAATGTAAAGATTAAGTATCATCTTTCTGATCTCTCTGTGGAAACCAGTTTCACAGTCAAGTTCTTTTACTTTTTAAAAACTAGTTGAAGATGTGAATTAATGAAATATTACATGTATCAAGTTGTGCGCCTGTGTAGAACATGCTGATCACTGAAGTGGGTGATTATATTTTTTTACAAAAATGAGCTTTAAGCAGCCATGTTTGCTGAAGAACTAGTTTTTTAATACCTTCACTAGAATAGTTGCTATACTTGGCATATCTACACTATAACTAACACTCTAATTATTAATGGAATCAAGTTGAAGTTGCCAAGTTCAAAAAGCTAGTCACTTTTAATTTGATACAAGCTCCTGTGTTTATGACTGTTAGTGGTCATGATAGAGAATGTCTTTATAATAACAATAGCAGCTGAATATACCTTTTTATATACTTACTCTTACAGTTACACGTGTTGTGTGATTGAAATGCAATCACTGTTCTGTTTATCAGTCATATATTCTGCTTATATTTCTTCAAATCTTTTCAGGACTTCAATGTTACAAAACTAAGGAATTTACAAATTACCATTCAGATAGAATGACATAGTAAACCCGCCATATTTATTAATGTTTGAAAAAGAATGTCAAAAAACAGTGTACTAAGAAATGTTTGATCTTTCTGCCTATTGCTAGGGTACATTCTCAGTTCAATAAAAACTAATTACTCCAGCATAGTTGGTGGTTTTTTGGTTTGTTTTTTGGTTTTGGGGAGTGTGTGTGCGTGTTTGTTTTAAAGGCCTGCTAATGGTTCTCCCATAGCTTCTTTTGTCTTAGTGCCCTTAAATAAATTGTGTAAGATTATTTTCTGAGGTGTCTTGCTTCTGGTACACTGCGTTTTCTTTTATTGACGCATTAGGAATACTGAGACTTGTCATTCCTTTCTTTTATTGAAAGATTCCAGAAAAACTGTTTAAAAAGAGCTTCTGCTTTAATTAAGGGTTAGTGAAGACCTCCATTATTTCAGTTGATCATTAAGTATGGGAGTGTATGTAGTATGTACAATCATATACGTGTGTTCTGTCGAAACTATCTCTCCCTTGCGTGATCTCTCAGTGAGGCAGTTGTTTGTTGCATGTAGTGTTTGTTACTACATTACATTATATGACAGCATTGATTTAGTAGTCTTCAAAAATTGTTCTTTGAGAGGTAAGATTTGAATTTCTAATCTGGAAGTGATTTTAAAAGTATTTTTTTGATATTCCTTATGTAAATCATAAAGAAACAAGGAAAAAAAGTGCAGGCTTTTGCAGGTCACCCTGAAAGATTTCTCATGCTTTTAGCTTGACCTGAGTTGTCTTAGCAAAGTTAGGAAATCTTGTCAGTTCAGTCATCTTTAATTTAGCAATGATAACAAATGGATATTTATACAGGTCACACATCAGAATGCCTTTGACAATTAAAACTTTAAGACTGGTTGTCAGTAATTCCAGCAGCTGAAAAAATAAAGATAGTTTTTATTTAATGCAAATTTGTATCACTTCTATTGTATGTGTTTCTGCTAACTTTATTCTCCAAAAATACAGGAAGAATAAAGGTGAAGGGTAAAATGATTCTGAATTTTCTTATGGTGATATTTCTTTACAGTTTTACTACTTAGATATGCAGGTGTATACAGATATATATATACACACACACATACTTGTTTTCAAGCAGGACTACTTCAAGATCAGAGTTATCAGGGGAAAGTGATACAGATAAGAGTCTGAAACAGTCAAGTAAGAAAAGGAAAAAGAAAAAAAAAAAGCATCATCACTATAAGAAGACAAAAAAGAAAACCAAAGGGGACTCCAGTAGCAGTGAATCTGACCTGGACACTAAGCACATCAAGGACAAAGCCACAAGAAGTGGCAGAAATCACAAAGAAGCAGCAGCAGCAAAGTATGTATTTATTAATACTATGGAAGATGTAAATTCATTGTGTTCTTGTACTTGTTTCTTCAACTTTATGAATTACACAGCTTGCAGTGGCAAGAATTTATGACTAAACCTGCATTCAAAGTAATGAAAATAGAATTAGAAACACTTGTTTAATCACATCTGAAAAACTGTGACTAAAACATGGTTCTGCAGAACAAAGCATGGTATGGCGGTACCAAAATGTATTTTTAAAAACATGAGAGAGTTATGTTGAGTTTTTGTAAGCATCTTGTTTCCTTTCATGGAGCTTTGATTTACTGGAAGAGTTCAGAGAGGGATTGCATTAAATGTTATTCTTAATTAGTGCAAAAGTCTTAGCATACAGCTGTGTTTGCCTTGTGATATAACTTCCTTCTCACTTAATTAACATTTCCTTTTTTTTATAGTAAGACAAAGTTTGTTGTACAATTTAACATTTCTTTTATGTCCAGCCATTTATTGCTCTATGCTGTGTGCTTCGTACTTCTTGCTCATATTACATCTAGATGAGTATTTGAACAATTTAAATTGTTTTGCTAGATCTTTTTTGTTAATTCCAGGAGCTCTAAAGTACTGTGTAATTAGTGAAGATGTCATTTTTATATGGAACAAGAAAATAGGTGTCTGGTGACTACCATGATCTTTGAGCAGTAAAAGAGGTTCTGTGAACACACTGAGTATTCAGGTTTGGCATACCTAGCTGGGCTTTTCTCAGTCTGTTGGTCTTTGATCATTTTATTCAAAGTGGCCCAATCTAACTGACTGTGTAAGTCACCTTTCCCTGTTTCTCATTGAGTTTGCTAGTTTGAGCAGCCATTTTGCCTCTCTTTGATTCCCTAGTTCCTGTTTTTTCTTTAGCACCAGCAGCTCTGGCTCTAATTCACAGCGCTGCAGCTGCTCCTGAGACAGACAGAGTGAGGATTTGGTGAGATTGAGGAATTGCTGTTACAGCTGGGTGTAGTCCAGGCAGTTCTTGACTTTCCCCCAATTTACTACTTTTCCCAAGGCAGATTTACCAGGAGCTGAGAGCATAGGCTCGTGGGCATGTGTCTATGCCAAGGGCTCTTAACATTGATTCCCTGTAGAAGAATAGCAGCAGTACCAGAGGAGTTGTCTGCTGCCTCTAGCCACCCTCATCACATCCTGTATGAAGACTGTTGTTGGCTTGTGGTGGCGAAGGCTTACTTGGCTGTGAGGAAGGACAGTAAAAATCATTGGGATGCTAAGATCATTCTGCTCTGCCCAGTAACTTTGGTCTTTGCTGGAAGGGTGTCTGGGCTGGATGGAATGGACTACGTGCTGAACCTGGTTCATGAACTGTTTGCTAGACTGGGCCAACCAGCCAGTGCTTTGCCCAAATGAAAGGGATGAAGTTCTTTCGGAGTGTCTATTCTCACTTCTTTATATAAATTGTTGATACTGAGAGAATACTGAGTTTTCAGGAGACCGTTTTTGAAACCTGAACCACAAAATTGCTCTAAATACAATAAGTCTTGTGCAATTTTAGAAAGCTTCTCAAGACTATAAAACTCATTTACTAAGTTACATCTTTGTAACATGAATTCAGATTGGAAGTTCAGTTCGGAGGCAGGTGGCAATTTCCACTTAAGTCCATTTGTACAACTGTAATCCATAAAGCACTTTGCATGCTTTTATCAAATGCATGGGTATAATTGCAGCTAATCAATATAATCCTCTTACAGACTATCCTCTTTTAGTAAAATGTTACAATTAAGAAAGACAAAACTAAATTTTAATAGTAGTACTATATGGCTCTTAGATTATAGTTTACCAAGCAGTTACTTGGTTAAATCTGGTTATGACCTTTCATAATTCTAAATGCAATTTTTGGAAGTGTGAGGAGTGTTTTTGTTTTGTTTTGATGGTCTTATTAGTGTATTTCTAGTTGTTTCTTTCCCAGTGTGTGACTGACATTGCAGGGGTGGATCATTTACCATGACTTTGAGTAAATTAAATTATTATAAACTACAGAAATGCTATGTTTCATGGGTTTTGTAAATGCTAAATATATTCACCAATGTTTAGAATATACTTCTCCTTTTCTTCAGTCTAGATAAGAAAACATCAAATCTTACCAGCAATCGCTTTGTTTGGCTTGATGATATTGAGGCTTTCACAGCAGAAACCTTCAGAATAGACAAGAAACCAGACCCTGCAAACTGGGCCTACAAATCCCTGTATCGAGGAGACATAGCAAGGTACAATATGTTGTTTTCTGCTGGCATTCAAACTATCACACAGTCACTATCTCAAGATTCATTAACTTGAGTCTAGCTGTGAAATTTTTATGTAGAAGATGAGAAAATAAGGTAGCTGAATGGTTTATTTCAAAATTTCACTTTGCATTGGGCAGAACGATTTTAAAAGGCAAAAGATGCCATGAAATAATGGGAATAAAGTGCATGATTTTCATTTTTTCTAAAATCATTCCATGTGTAGTAGACTGCAAGCATGTGAGCTTGTAGAACTGCCACCTGGAGGTGGCAGCATGGGGCAGATAAAAAAGCATGGTTTTGAGGTCAGAAATCCCAGGTTCTGTTATAGATCGTCTTTGGGTGACTGCCCCTTTTGATCTCTGTTGTTCTGATTCTGTGTCTGGAAGGGAAATGAAGGTACTGATTATTTCATACTAGATTGGGCAAGAGGTTTACTTACTGGCATAGTTTGATATCCTTGTAAGAAATAGGTACAGATACTTTCTTAGCAAACAGTTTCTGTGTTAGATCACTCAGACATTGTGCTAAAGGGTATCTGTCTTATGCGTTGCTACATTTCAAATGACTATAGATGAAATTGCATATTCGACATCCTTAGTGGGTTACTGGTACTACGATGACTCTTCAGAACATTTCCCCGCATTAATGGAGAAGTCCGTCCAAAGGAGCCTATACTGGGCTCGTGCATTATGTATGTACACTTACTTCTTGATGTTTGCAAGGAAAATTGTTTACTATATGTAAAAAGTAATTATATGTGGAGGAGGGAGGATTTATGGGTTTTATTTTTGTAGTGTATATACCTTTGCAGTAAAATTGCGTGGTTACAATCCATTTCAATTTTCTGCCACCTTTGGATTATCAGCTATTGTTTGAGATTAAAAGTGTTGTTTTAGCATTGCACGTCACTATGCCTGCTACTGAAATGACATTCTTGATAATATTTTAAGATGGTATTTTCCTTTCTCAATCCATAGGATTATTGTGGCCTTTATGAACCTGGTCTCTCTTTCCTCTCCAGTCCCCCGCCAACTTCTTGGCACATAAAATGGATAGAGGCTTAGGGATATAGAAAGATATTACCGGACTGAACTACTGGTGTCTGATTTTTTTCAGTTTAAAATAATCTAATCTAAATAGCCTTAAATAATGCTGTTTTGTCCTTTCTCCAGGTTTGTCTGCCTGGCTTAAAAGGATAGGAAGAAAAAAAAAATTCTTCTGCTGAGTATGACAGATATTGTTGAACAGGTGAAGCTTAGTATGATAATAAAAGTTGTGATGGCACTGAAAAAATACATGAATTGAAGTCTTAAATATGGAGAAAGTTACCAAGTTCTTACATTTTTGAAGGTCTATGCATACATTATTTGGGTCAATTTGAATTAAAGTATTTCCTCTATGCTTTCTTCCAAAAAGGAGGTGTCTTTTCTAACGTATATTGTAGAAGATGTTTAATTGTATTTTTCCTTCTAAGATACAAAAGGAGAGGACAGTCCTGTCTTGGCATAGATGCAAAGAAACAGTGTATAACTTGGGACAGTTCTGCATCAGAAAGGAAGCCATTACAGAGGCGACCTGACCGCTACTTCACAAAGAACAATGTGAAGGTGCTGAACACAGATGGGATTCCTGTTTGCAATAGAAGTTCTCCATCTGACCCAACGGCTTTTATACCAGTTTTCCAAATGGAAACTGATGAACCTTCGGACACAACGGAGGTAAATCCTCTTGGGATTTATGATCCATCAACTACAGTGTGGCTACAAGGAGAAGAGTGCAAGAGTGCAGACCATGAGCCTGTAAATAGGCAGCAAACAATTCAAGAGCCTGGGATAAATGTTAACTCCATTCTAATGACAAAAGTGGAAGAACATAACAAGAAAGTCAGAGAAAACCCAAGAGATATTAATGCTTGGATGGAATTTGTTTCTTTTCAGGTAAGTGTTCTGACAGACCTGGTTGATTATTATAAGTAATAAATATATGAACGTTATATTGTAGTATCATTTGTTTAGGACTGTATATCTTCTGTTGGTGAAGAATGAGCTGTTAATTCATCTTCACAAATGTCAGCATTCTTCTTGTGATTCTAGTGATGATTCTTCCTAATGTTGTAATGATTTTTCTTTTTGTTACAAGGATGAATTAATGAGAGGACCTAGCCCTTATGCCAGTAAAGGAGAGCAGGAAGTAAGAAGAAAATCACTGAAGTTAATCTTAGAAAAGAAACTGGCTATTTTAGAGAGGGCAATTGAAAGCAATCCAAGTAATGTTGATCTGAAACTCGCCAGGCTGAAGCTTTGCACGGAATTCTGGGAACCACCAGCTTTGATTAAAGAATGGCAGAAGCTAATTTTCTTACATCCCAATAATCCGGAGCTGTGGAGGAAATATCTCCTGTTCTGTCAAAGTCAGTTCACTACCTTTTCTGTTTCAAAGATCAATAGTCTCTATGGAAAATGTTTGACTACATTGGCAGCTGTACAGGATGGCAGCATGGTATCACATCCTTTACTGCCTGGCACAGAAGCAGCTATGCTAGGTAAGGTTCATTCTATTTCATGTTGTGATCGGAATGGTCTTCACAGGAGTTAGCTACGTTCTCTTTAAGAATAGACTTTCGTATGTATTACAGGAAGTTTTTATTCTCTTCAAAATGCCTGGCATCCTGATTTCTTAGCTGAGAATTAAAGCAGATATTGCAACCAAATATGGGTATAGCAGATGCTTTTCTTCCCCAGGAGAGTTTGTGATATAATGTCCAGTAAAGTCTAATGTGCTGAGCAGTTTACAGTACAAATGTCAAGGCTGGAGAATTGCAGGCAACAGCAGAGAGATGTACTTTTATCTTTGAAAAATATTTATTAAAAAAAAAAAAAGGTTGGCTTGTGAAAGAAACAATTACCTCTTGTCTGAAAGTTCTGTAGTTAATTACTTCAATCCAGAAAAGAGAAGGGATATGGGAAGTCTGATGTGAAATTTTCTTGAGCATCCCAGTTCATAGATGGAGAATTCTGAACTGTAATACCATGTGATCATGCCTTTTGTATTTATTGTATGCATATATCTACCATTTCTAATTTATTATATATTTATCCCTTGAAGGAAAATCAGTCAGATGATTAGGACACTGGACTGGATCCAGGGAAGAAATGCGTTCATGCTCAGTTCTGGCATGGGCTTTAAATTTATTTGGAGCGAAATGACTTAACCTATCCCATTTCAATTTTGCTTCTCTGGCTTGGGGGGTCATTGTGATTATTAATCTATGAATACACTGAGGAAGCGGAAATATTAGTATCACCATTAATATGTTTGGGGTTTTCTTCCCTTTTAAAATTTGCTTTTAATCTAGAGGAGACTATTATGAAGCAGTCCATATTTCCTCATGTGTGGCATAATCCAAGGAACCTGTGTTTTTATCCAAGTCCTGTAACTGCTGTTTGAGCAATGATGCTATCTGTTACACAATATCCAGTCCGGAATTATGGATTGAGATGCTGGGTTACAACTTAGTTTCAGGTGTTCAGATCTCTTATGGTCTTTGGTCGATTCATCTTGGATCAAACACTGGAAAAAGTGCTGTAAAAGAAAAATCCTGTGCTGGCAGGTGGATATTGTACTGCCTGACAGCTTCTGATTGTTTCTTCTGTCTCTGATTTCCAACACTTCAGTCACTTTGTACACTAACCACAATGAATGATTCTCAGGACAAATGTTTTATTTAGCATCTGTTTTATCAAACAGGAAGGTTTTTCTTTCATTTTGTTTCCCTGCACAGAATATATTTGACTCATTAAATACTGTTTGTATGAGAAATTTGGTTTTTTTTAATGGAGTTCCTTTAACTAATTAACTATGTTAGATTGATTGACATTTTTGAAAATACTTGTTTGCTGGCAATATCTATAGATGGGTTAAAATGAAAATTAACTTAATTCTATTTGTGTTTCTGTTCCACTCATAATGTCTTCTTGTTCTGTATTAAGACTATAGTGACTTGTTTATTAACACTGTTGAGGCTTTTAGGTTTGGTGGGGGGTATTTTTCCCGCTTTGGAATTCAAGTGATAGGAGTGGAGAAATTTCCAGTAGGAAGACTTGATCTGAAATTTTTTTTTAGTGACTCAACTGTCTAATTCTTGGGCTGAATTCAAACTGTCAGCATACTTATTAGGAAAATTACCAAATTGTTCGTTAAGATAAATATACAAAGAGTTTCACAAATTAATTATGAGGTGAGTAGCAGTGTAGATGTATGGTAGGCTTGTATCTTCAACCTTTCACCTTTACTAATGACAAAGAGCTAATTTTAAATAGTGGTGGACTATGCCATCTAGTGTTCAATTCAGTACGCAGTACTATCTGCTTGGAAATAGGGGAGTGTTTTTTTAGAACATGACATTTAAGAAAGCAAGTAAAAATTAATTTAAAATTATAGATCAGTTTTTGTTTAAATTTTGAGATAACAATTCATAATATTTTAAATTTACTAAGAACTGTTAATATAAAGCAGATGAAGATAAGCATTCTCAATTTTTGCTGTGGAAAGAGAGCCCTATTTTTCAAATTATACCTACTGGCTGGGGAGAAACATCCTTATCTTTTAGGTCAGTTCATCTGCAGAAGTGTCTTAGCATCATGGACTGAATTAAGTACGCTTTCATGCTGGTTTCAGCTTTTACCACAAAGAAAATTATGATCTTTGCATTTCTTCAAATATATATTTCTTTTTTATCATGCAGAAAAACTTATGCTATAATATATTTTTGGCTCCAGTTTGGCAGCAAGTCCTGATGAGATATTCTCTATATTTAGACTATTTTAATCAAAGTTCATCTCTTTGAAGCTGAGAAACTAGAAAAGGACAACTTTTTCAGTGTCAGTTGGACACAGTGCCTGAATTGGTTAAAATAGTTTGGAAGATTCTATTATATACTTAAACATACTTTTTGTTGTTTAGATATCTTCAGAAATCTCAGAGTCTTTGTTATCAGAAGCAATCATTGACTTTGCAGGAAAATTGGATGAAATGCCTAGTTTGTATATTTTGGCTGAATTAAAATTTTTATGTGCACACACCTGATGTAAATCTGAATACAGGTAAAAGGAGTAAATAATTTCCCACTTCTTAGTATTAAAAAATAAGATGATCATTATAAGCAATTGATGCTAACCTATGTTGTTACATGTGTCTATCTAGACACTTAAATATTTTGATTGTTTAAAACCCTTCAAAGCCAATACATTTAGTGAAGAAACAATACCTTTTAAGAACTGTTTTCAAAACTATCAATGAATTATTTAAGTCTTGATTTATGGGTTTGGGGTTTTTTTGCAAGCCAATTCAGATTATGATTTAAAGCAATTTGGTTTTTGAACAGCCACTGTTTTGTTAAGACTTGAGTGTAATTTGGAGTGATGGAATATCTCTGAAATGTCCTTGAACTACTTAGTAATAGAGGTGTTTATAATACCTGTTATTTCCCCAGTTCTTTCATTTAAGACTCTCATTGCAAATATATGAATGGAAAAACTGGGGCTTTGCTTCCCTTTTTAAGCTGAGACTTGAGGCTCAGTGTGTAGTAGGGATATGGTAGTGATTACAGAAAAAATTTCTTGAAGAGCAAGGGATATGACTCTTCTCTACTTTCAAGCAGTAATACTTTGACCAAAAGATCAGACTTCTCTTAACTGAGTTCTTATGTAAAGGAAAAGAAAATGGGAATGACAGTTGGAATGAAAATGGTGTATTGCCAACATATTACCAATATAACTATCTCATGAAAAAAATGAGGTAAAAAGGATTTTTGTTGTAATCACCTACTGTGTGAATTGTAATAATGCCCAGCATCTTCAAAGAGGGCTATGACCCACTCTGACAGATGTTGGATAAACTGAAGTTGGGACCATTGCGTATAACTTTTATTCATCAACAAGTACAGTGCACGTATGGCGTGAATAAAAAGTAATCTCTGTGGCATATTTAAAGTGGGAGATCTTAAAATTAATTAAACTACAACAATCTTGACATGCATTTATGCTAGTTACTCCTTGTGTGTTGGATTTTGATACTGTTTCAAAACAATTATGCTCTACAGCACTTCATGTACGTGTTTTGTATATTTGTGGGCTGTAATAAAATACTTTGCAACAAAATCTATTTGAAATACTAAAATGTTATCATCTTTACTTTACAGCTATATTTATTCAGCAGTGCCACTTTCTGAGGCAGGCTGGCCATTCTGAGAAAGCAGTGTCTTTGTTTCAGGCTCTGATTGACTTCACCTTCTTTAAACCTGACAGTGTAAAAGATCTGCCAACAAGGGGACAGGTATCAATCTCCATTTAAATGGGTGTATGTCGTTGTGCATTACAGAGAATGCTGTAACAGAAAAATGTTGATGAATTTTTAAGCACATAGGGAAATCTTTTGAATCACAACTTAGTTTGTGGTTCTTCAAGGTGATGCTTGCATTGGAAAAATGCTTGTGGGTCTTCTACTGTATATAGTAGAAGTGTGATAAGCAGTCATTTCTCGTCTTCTTTTTTACTAATTAAAGATGGGAAAAAATTAGTTGGCTGACCAGTGTCTGTGTCTAGCACTTCCCCTGCTTCTTTTCCTCAAAACTGCTGTTGTTTTGTTACTGTTGATGGAGAAAGCTGATAGGACCTATAATCTCTTTTTGTTCTAGACAGTTCTTGCAAACATTTCTTAGGTTCTCCATTATCTGTTGTTTTCAGTAATTCTTTGATGGCTACATTAGAAACACCTTCATGCTTTAAAGTATGTTTTATTTGACCTATGAGATTCCATTCAGCTTATTCTGTTAAAGTACTAAATTGCTTTTTCTCTTGATTTGCTCAGGAGAATGTTGGGTGTGCACCCCAATAATAATCAGTAAGTTAATATTTAGGTGGGGCTGTTGCCAGTGTAGCATCATCCCACTGAATTGTAGGGAGCTGCTTCCTTTTTAATGAGTGGTAGGGAGGGCCACCAGTTAGGCAGCTGGGCTATCATAGAGGACAGAAATTGAATTTCCTTCTCTTACCTCACCTTCTTCCCCAGAAACCGCTACTGAGACTCCATTTTTTGCTCTCTAGATTAATGCTGTTACCCACCAATGGAGCAATCTTGCAGTTTAAATAATAGTGGTGTCCTCTTAAAGAGCCAAAAGTTTAGGGTTTAATCATAATTATCATACAGGATGGGAGATTTGGTATAGTTACACAGATAAAGCTCGAGTTATACTTCCAATTATTTGAAAAACTGCAAGATTATCTGTAGTGTTTAAAAACTCTTAAGAAAGCAGGATGGAAAGGAATCTCAATTTAGAAGGGCAGTGTTTAGGTTGGAAGGTGCAGTTCTTGAAAATAGGAAAATGCTAGATTTACAGCTGATTGCACATTCTGCTCTCCTACAGAAGCGTTATGACTCAATCTTGAATTACTTGTTTCTGTACTGTTTTCACAGCTCACTTTCTCACTTGGAGCAAAGAATATATCCATGAGGAGCAGCATTAGATTTTGCAGTTGCTGTAAGCCTGCATTTTCTGATATGTTGATGCTTGATTTTTCTTAGAGTAAATTTTATTGTTAATATTTCTATTAACAGTCCCATCTCAATGTCCAAGCCAAGGTTTAGTGGTATACAACAGATGCATACAATAGGAGAGATGGTCGTTAGAGCTAAGTATACACAAAGCAGGAGAGGAATTCATGAATCTAAAGATGAGAGATTACATACAGGCAGTGACAAACTCAGGAGTAGAACCCTGGACTCCTGACTCACTGGAAAGTGCCCTGAAGTTGTTGACCACCCTGAAACCTGAGAGATGAAAGGCCTTACTGATCTTTTCCTCTTGTCCTCAGCCCAGTCATATTAAAGTCCAACTGTAACATTTTGATTTGACCATAGGTGTATGATTGTCTGTATTATCATTCCATTAGCCAAATTCTTCATGGTCCCATGGAAGATAGGGAGGAGGGGAGATTTTGTTTCTGAAAGCCACATCTTGGGGACTTTGGATCCTTATCCTTGAAGGACCTGTATAGGACATTTGGCACAAAAGTATTTTGCTTTCTTTAAAGCCTAATACCTTTTAAAAAAAATCCTTATTTGCATGAGAAGAGCTGATGACAGTCCTGCAGTAACACAGGCATAATTGCAGTACTCAGTTGTTCCTGCTGATTCCTAAGCAGCATCTAACAAAGTCTTCAGATACAGAAGTTGCACCCAGATAAGTGATTGTAGGGTCTGGAAAATCTAGGTTGACTCAGGTAGTGTCTGTACAACAGCACAAATTATTTTTCTGTATGTTTTGTTTTGGTTCCCCCTGGCCAAAACAACAGGTGGAGTTCTTTGAACCCTTTTGGGATAGTGGAGAACCACGAATTGGAGAAAAAGGAGCAAGAGGCTGGAAAGCATGGATGCACCAACAAGAAAAGGGTGGCTGGATTGCTCTTAAGCCTGGTATGTCTATGTCAGTATGTGTAGTTGTATGTCCACGTGTTCTTCTAAACATTTTGATTAGAATGATACAAGCTGTTTCTTCTCACGTTTTTGCATACAAGTTTTAAAAAATATTTACCAAGGTTAAGATAAAGTATATCACACTTCACAGGAAAAAAGCATGAGTTGAGTGTTCTATGTACGACATTGTTTATGGAATATTGTTGTCCTTCCTAGGGATGAGAATTAGGGGAGAGGATAGCATATCCTCCACTCCATGCTGAAAAGGCTAAAGGTGTGAGTACTTACTTGGTTCAGACCCATGCCCATCTAAAGTGGAAGGAAGCTACTTCCCTTAAGACCCTTTCATCATATTGGTAGACCAGGTGGAATTATAGTATTAGATGATAGTTGCCTCAAGGATTCCTAGCTTAATGATTCTATTTCTAGAATCACATTTCAGTTTCTTATGGCAAATATATACTAGAAATAGGAGGAAAACCTTTCCTTTCTTTTTGTGATGCAGAAAATGAAGGAATTGCATCTTCACTTGGCTGGAGTGCCTCTGGGTGAGCAGGGATGCAGAAAACACTTCCCTGCTGCTTAGTCCCATCTCGTCTTGTGGTCTGTAGTGCTTCCCTTAATGTCAAGGACTATTTCTCAAACAGATATATCTTGAAGGGAAGCAGGGGGCTGGAATGTGTCTGACCAAAGATGAGCTGTCTCTATTTTTGCTGCTTCTGCTGCTGTAGCAACTCTAATCAAGCAAGTTTGGCTTTGCTTTTAGTAAACAAAGGAACTGAAAAATGATCCTGTGCTTCCCTTGTCCCTAGATTAAGATGTAATTTCCTTGCCCCTTAACTGAGATCAGCAGTTCCACTACTGATGGCTGTAGACATTTTGCCCACAAATTGAGCAGACTCAGTATAGAGAAGAGGACCACTGCCAGTCTTGGGCAGGTCAATGTTTTTCCCTATGCATGTCAAGCCCAAAAGTTCAGCTGCAATCTATAATTGAGTGTAGTCTCTAAAACTGTCGATTTTTTTCAAACTTTGGTTAAATCGTGGAAATACTGTATTTTTTCATAGAGTTGCTGACTAAAGGAGAGGCTATAGAGCACAAAAAATATAGAGAGAGTAAAAATCTTGCCACCACCTGTTTGTTTTACCTGAAATTTAAGAACTGAGCGTGGGAATGTTTCACCTAGTTAATAGCAAATATGTGGATCAAGAATTTGGAGGTGGTGTAGAAATGGCCTGATTTTTGTACAAAAAAAATGATGCAGGTAACCATAAATTTTGAGGACTTTTTTTCTCAACAAGAAAGAAGAAAGTATTTGAAAAATCTCTACAAGCTTTCCCTTAGCTTACAGGTGTTCATCAGTTTCAGCACAGAATTAATATATTGCTGTCATAGGAAAAATATGCTAATTGTATCTAGTAGTCCAGAAAGATCATCATAAAAGTGGGATGTGGTTAAGCACTTCTTTCGTGTGTGTTTAACTACATTGGTGGTTTCAGTTGCACATTAATTAAAATGTTGAAAATACCAGGCATTTTAAAGCAACATTGCCAAGCTTGGTTTGCGATGTTAAACAATTATAGTACTAATTTTACTTACAGTGTTTTTCTCAAAGTGTTTTGTGCACATGAGTATTCATAGAGCACATTTGAGATTGTATGCCCAGGTATGAAATGAAGAACCCAAGTTGCACAAAAAGGTGACTGACTCTTGGCTGTTGCTTGCAAACTGCTGTTGATAAAAGTGGTCCACAGCCTGTCAGTGTTTCCTTCTCTATGAGAAAGTTTGAGTGCTGACACTGATTCACTGGTTCAAAAAGTTTGGAAACCTCCTACTCTTACAGAGTTGGTGTCAAAACCCAGAACAATGATGTGGAAATTTTCAGCTGTCTTGTGTCTGTTCTATTAACACTGTGCTTGTTTACATTTTTAAAGTAGTTAAATTGTACGTCAAGTCTGGCCTTTGGATTTGGTGGATTAATTTTTCTTTAAAAATTTCGTGTGTGTCTTGATTTGGTTTTAGATGATGATGATGAAGAAGAGATAGATGAGGATCAAGAAATAAAGGATAAAACTCTCCCCAAGTGGCATATTTGGTTGGATATTGAATATTCTCGTGAAGCAAGGCATTGGTTACCTTGGAGGCCAGACAAAACCAAAAAGGAAAATGAAGAAGATTGTGAAGATCCAGAAAGACAGGTCACTGTGATATTAAAAAAAAACGGGAGACGATAACATGAATTATCCTTTCATTTGAATTAATTGCCAGTGGATATTTTAGAGGAGTAATCCTTTTCTTCATTTGGAAAAAATTATTTTCTTTGTTTGGAATTCAAAATTTACCTGAGGTTTTGTGCTGAGACTTCTGAAATTCATGGGAAGCTCATAGTAAACTTTGGAAAGGGCTGTAGGCAAATAGACTGTCTTTGCTGTTCTGTGATTTCTCTCATCTGTATGTGGAAATATCACAGAAATCTGTGTTCAAGGTTTTGTTGCCTTCAAGTCAGATAGTTGGATTTTATTTTTTTTTCACTCTTGGGAGGGTAGGACAAGTCAGACATTGATTTTCAAATATAAATGTGTTAAATGGCCTAAGCGATAATATCTTTCAGATCCTCAGTGTGTAAGTTTTCTGTGGAGGTCTGATACTCAAGGGCAAAGAAATCTCTTGATAGCAAATTTACAGTCTGACCGGAAGAACACATTGCTTGTTTAACTTGTCTGTTTTTAATTTGAGTGACATTCTGTTACCATTTAATAGTAATTATAAATCTTTATTGACTTGAAAAGGTTCTTTAATTACATAAATTACAGGTTTGCTAATTTTATTTGATGGCATAAATTAACGGAGTTTGCTTTAATTTGTATTTTTTTAGGTATTATTTGATGATCTTGGACCATCTTTAATCCAGCTTTCTAATCCAGATCTTCAACGTCAACTACTGTATTCATTTTTGGAATTCCTGGGAGTTCCATGTACAAGTAAACTCTTTCCTCCCAACCTCTATATTGCCATGGATGAAAATAACATCTTTGACAGTGTGCTTTCTGATGAGAAACCACTGACTTCTGTTGATTTTCCACTTTCTGGATTCAGTAGTATTGGTCATATGGACACGATGCTACGAGGGAGACATCACATAGGCCACTATAAAGAAGGAGAGGAGTTCATACAGAATGTTTTTCATGTTCTATTCCTGCTATTTTCAGGAAAGGAAAAATCTAAACTGTCCATTTGTTGGTTACAGTATGAAATATCTAAGGTAATGAGGAATCTGCATATAATCACTTTTGTGATGTGTGGCTTTCTTGTGTATTAATGTTTTATATTGAATTAAAATAAGTATTGATGAAAATTAAGTCTTGTAGGACTCAGTATTCAAATCAGGAAATGCCAGTTAAGATTGCACTGGGGGTAAAAAACCAAACAAACAAACAAAAAAAAAAACCAAAACAAACCCTTTTCTTCAGTACATGTTACCCAGTGCCATACATGTAAAAAAATATTTTTGCAGTTTTGGGTAAATGTTGTTATATGATATGTTGTATGCTAGACAGGAATGGATGCAAGTGATTTTTTACAAGGCAAAGTGAGTCACGTAAGTACTTTTACCAAACTGTTCTACTAAGTGCATAATCCCCAATACCATGATAAGAGCACCTTACCGAGAAACTTACTACTTCCTATACAAGTTACATTTGTAGTGTTATTGAAGGAAATAATACCTTATCACTTGAATATGGATTTATTTAAGTAAAACTGCTCTAATAGATGCTCACAGAAGGATGAGAGTCCAGGTTGTCTTCCTAATGCTTCAGAAATATTAGTATTGTGTTTCCTTATGGAGAAGTTCCCTCTTACCCAGACACTACTTGACCAGAAGATCTCCTGTAATCTTCCCATCCAGTCTCCAGATTTGTCTGTCAACACATTCCCCACTGTGAAAAGCTACTTGGAGGTTTAATTGTGCTAGTCATAAACTGCATCTGACCAGACAGGATAATTTATTTTCCTTTTCTCAACCATTACAGGTTAGCAGCTCTTTATTTGAGCAGTTCGCCTTTTTAAGAGTGAAAATTGATATTACTTAATGGCAGTGGCAGGAGTAAGAATGATAAACCTGTGTAACTTGGCTGGGTTGGAGGGAGCTGACAACAGGCAGTTGTGACAACTTACAGTAGTCAGTAGCAACAGATCTGGCTGGTGGTGAAATATGGAACAATATGAAAACAAACACAGTAATGAAATTAAAAAATGCTGTGAGGTTTTTTTTTCCTTTCTTCTCCCACCCATCTCAAAATTTGTTCTGTTTATTCTCCCATGCAGGTAGTTCAGTGTCTCCAAGCAAAAAACAAGAAGAAGCTGAAAGCACAAGGGAGGAAGAGTAAAAAGTTGGCCAAGAATCTCCTTAAAGCACCTGACAACCGAAACCACCTTTCTCTCTGGAAACTGTATGCCTACCTAGAATGGCTGCTTGGTAACATTGATGATGCCAGGAAGGTATTTGACACAGCTCTTTGCACGGCAGGGACAGGAGGATTGAAGAGTACCCAGCTCTGCAGCCTCAGTCTGCTTTATGCTCAGCTGGAAGTGGAACTACTAGAAAGTATAGAAGGAGCTGTTATGTCACGTGCTGTTCATATATTGACCAAATTGGCTGAAAGTGGACCATATGTGCCCTATAGTGGGCAAGTGTTATCTGTGAATATCTTGAAAGCTCGTAAAACATATGAGCATGCACTGCAAGATCATTTAAGTAAAACACCAGTTTCTGATCAGGATCAGGTCAGTGATGCTAATCAGCTGGTTAACTTGGTTGGTTGTTATGCACTGTTCCAGTATTTGACTGTTGGGATTGATGCTGCAGTATTAATATATGCACAGACTTCGGAAAAACTTGAAGCTCCTGGTCCACAGAAATGTGAAAATACTGGAGAGGATTTTGGCATTCAAAATTTTCCCACTGCTCTTGAAGCTGTCACACTGCTGCATGCAAATTTACTCAGATTCCACATGAAAATTAGTGTTTATCCTTTGAATCCTCTGCGAGAGGCACTAACGGAGGCTCTGAAACGGTATCCTAGCAACCAGTCTCTTTGGAGGTCATATATCCACATCCAAAGGAAGTCTCACAGTGCTAGCAAAGCACGAAGATTTTTTGATGGTGTCACAAGGTCTACTAACTCTTTAGAGCCATGGCTGGCTGCAATCCAAGCAGAGCAGATGAGAAAAAAACTCACTGAGAATGTCCAGAGGTAATATCTTGCAGCTCTTTTTTGATTATGCTTTTTTTGATCTGTCTAATCACTTAACAGAGGAGAGAAAATGCTGTCTTAGTTCTCATTCTGCAGATGAAGAAGCTTTAGCTAGGCAAGGTCATTTGTTCAAGACTGAACAGTGAGTTAATGGCAGAATCCTGAATAGAATTAAAGACCTACATGATAGTCTCACGTCCTTGCTACTGGATCAGATTGTGTGTTGCTTTGTGTTTGATTACTTGCTGCTGACATCAAGATGGTACGCATTTCTTTAAGTAATTTTTAAATAACTAAGAGCCTGCTTAGGTGGCCAAGGTAGACACTGTGAGCTTAGAAACTGCTGCATTTTAGTGCTACAGCAATAAGGAGCGTAATACAGAGCTACACTGCAGTTCCTGAGCTCACTGCCCTACTTTACTCCTGGATCACAGAATACGGTTGTGGCAGATCTGTTTCCATGGTGAATACTTGAGAGTTTAGTTTTCATATGGGGCTGTTGCTAGGTAGAAGATGCTGAAAATTTCCTGAATTCACAGTGTGGTCAGGGCTCAGATTTTTTGCTCCTGGGTAAGGAGGAAGGGGTAGGAGATGTGGGGAGCAGAGGTATGTGTTTGTTCTTAAAGCTTAGTCTCTGTTTTCTACCCGTTGCTTGGAGCTACATATCCAATGCTACCTACATATCTCTAATAACATTGCCAGCTTGGTTCTTTGTGTCTGCACATAACATTTTCCTAGAAATCTCTGTTGCTATCTGGAAGCTTTACATAGCTGTAAGCTTACAATAGTCACACTTTATGAAATTACACAATTATCAGTATACTTCAAAATGATGGTGCGCTCACTGCTTTGATTGCCACAGTCTGGCAACAGGCATGCATACATGATAGTGACGTTCCTGAGCTGTCTGTATGTCATCCTAAATTGTAATAAGAATTCTACAGCCCCCAAATGTAAAAGAGGATTGTAATTTGATTTACTGTTAATTACAGACTGACACTATGATAGGTTTTCATTATTGTTACTGGAAACTGGTGTTAAAATTCCAGAATGATAATTTTTTCTGTGACATTTAGTTCCTTTCCAGCTTGTTCTCTGCTAGCATAGCCTTTCCTATAGGTTATATTTGTGTAGGGGCAAGTTGGATCTTGCAAGAGCAGAGCTGAACTACTGCAACAGAGAGATAAAATGGCCTGTCGGTCATGCATAAAACTGATGTTTTATGATGTTGTGATAAACTAAGAAAATGTCTGTACTATGTGTGAAACTATTCTGTTTGTATTTGTGCTTGTTTAAGTGCATGGAGTTCATTTAAAGACATGAACGTGAAGGGTAAAACAGTAGCGTATATAAGTCAGTGCGAGGTACAATGCTTCAAATGTCTGACTCCATGCAGATTAGATTACATCATTTTCCCTCATGGCAAAGGTTAAGATGACCTCAAAGACCCTTGAAAAAAGAGGCAAGTTAGGAGCAAGTGCTTAGGGTGAGTGGAACAAGCTGACAGGCTAAGAGAATGCACACAAGCAGAAGTGATGTTGCCATGAGTGCTCCAGGCTGTTTCCTCAAGCTCAAGCATCAAAAGTAAGCCAGTCTATAGAAGATGTAGCTAGAAATCAGCGCTTTGGTGAAAAACACATACCTGCTTTTGTGTTATGCCTGGAACTTAAGGGATTTGAATCTCTAGGAGAAAAAGAAAATTATTACTGTAATCATGGTTGAGATCCAGAGCTGTAAGTTAGGCCTTGACCCAAGACCAACATATGGTCTTACAAAGGTGACGGATAAATTTCAACAGGCTTGCCTGGGCACCAGAAGGCGGCATGCTGACCTAGACTTGAATTTGGTTTGAGCTGCTATGCCAAGCTTGGAATGATAAATGATCTTGAATGAAGTCTAAGACAAGTGTTTTAAGAACATATAATAGTGGGTTATTGTACTCAAAGAGAAATTATCTCCTCCAGTTGGGCAGGGTTAATTTTTCAACATAGTAAAAGAATTTTCACAAAAATACCTCATTGATCTGTTTTTAACTGATTTTCATATTTAGAAATGTGTTGATTAGATTAGCAAGTGCTAAAAATCTGGTTCATAACATTCAGATTTTGTAGCATGAAATGCAAAAACCCGGCTATATACAGTGCTATGTGAACAGAGACAGTACATTGATCTTTACCCTCTCTTACCTGGCTGTGGTGCTTTAGCCTGGGCTTAAGGGACTGTGGTTTCTTTTTTCCTCTGTGTTTCAGGGCAGATGTTGGTGAAATACATTCTACTATTCCTGAAACTGGGTTAACAAATCGGATTGTGGCTCTATTTGAACATGCAGTTCAGAGTGAAAATGGTACCCATTGTCCACTGCTGTGGAGAATGTATTTGAACTTTCTGGTAAGAAGAGGAGTATCAGTTTTGTTTTGGCCTTTTTTTTTTACCATATTTGGAATTTCTGATGAACACAGCTACAATACTGTATAAAAAAGGAATACTAAATGCTGCCATGCCTATATGATTTGGAAAGTGATATGTTTGAATTGTAATGCTCCTTACTGCTGGGAATATTAAGGAAAATGTAATTCACGTGGATTAGAAGGAGTAATAGCTTCTGACAGTGTAGTTTTAAAATAGATGCAGACAAGTTATTGTGGTTGCCATCTTACATAGATAAAAAACATGTCAGAAGATGTCAATAGATGGATTCTACCCAGTCTTACTCACATTATAAAGGTAAGTGGGCAGGGGAGCAAAATTTAAGAAAAGAGGAAGCAAATGGTAGGAATTTAGGATTTTATTCTTTTTATGTAAGTAAAATCAGCAAAGATGACTTGTATTTATGTTTTAGACATACTTTAGCGTTCTGTAAGGAAATTATAGGGACTTTGGTATTTCAGTCAAATCTAGATCCTGATTTTGTATAACTTCACAGAATGGTTGAGGTTGGAAGGGACCTCTGGAGATAATCTTGTCTAACTCCACTGTTCAAGCAGGGCCACCTAGAGCCAGTTGTCTGTGACAATGTCTGGATAGCTTTTGAATATCTTCAAGGATGGAGACTCCATAACTCTCTGGGCAACCCATGCCAGCGCTCAGTAACCCTCACAGTGACAAAGTGTTTCCTGATGTTCGGACAGAGCCTCCTGTGTTTCAGTTTGTGTCCATTGCCTCTGGTCCTGTCACTGGGCACCACTGAAAAGAGCTTGGCTCCCTTTTCTTTACATTCTCACTTCAGGTATTTATATACACTGATAAGACCCCCTCCCTGAGCCTTCTCTTCTCTAGACTAAACAGTCCCTGGTCTCTCATCTTCTCCTCATAGGAGAGATGCCCTAGTCCCTTAGTCATCTTAGTGGCCCTAGAAGGAGAGACTCTTGTTTTGTGTTTGAGAAGATCTCTTGTATGGGACTATTACTGTGACGATTTCTACAGGAATACATGCTTGTAAATATTTTATACAACTTTGTATATAGGAATGCACAGTTGAATTACTGTTATTCTTTACAAACTACTACTGAGACTCCAGTATGCACAAATGCTAAAGTAAAATCACCCAGTGTGTATTTTATCACTAATGAGTCATTAATTTTTCACAAGAATGAATATTTATTAGATGCGAATAAGATGGAGGAAAATAATACTTCTATAGTAACAGCTTTCAATAACTGTTCAGAGAAGCAAAATCAATTAGAAACATTAAAATTTTCAGATATAGTCATAGAAGAAGTAGTTGTGATTGTCCAGTATTACCCTAAGTTCTGTAGATCCCTCTGTTTTCTCTTTGGCTGTGTCTAGATATTCAGTCTTTGGTATTTTGGGCAAAAGCTTCTCACTGTTTAAAAACACAAAACTTTTATATAGTTTTTGAAACAAACTATTTTTCTTAAATTCCTATTTATTTTTTATGAAATCATGCTTGACCAATCTGGTAGCCTTCTACGATGAGATGACTAGCTCAATGGATGAGGGGACAGCAGTGGATGTTGTTTATCTCAACTTTAGCAAGCCTCTTCCACTGCCTCCCATAACATCCTCAAAGACAAGCTGATGAAGCATGAATTAGTGGACAGTGAGGTGGACTGAAATCTGGCTGAACTGCCAGGCTCAAAGGGTTGTAATCAGCAGTGTGAACTCCTGCTGCAGGCCAGCCACTGGTGCTGTACCCCAGGGATTGATACTGGGACCAGTGCTCTTTAACATCTTCATTAATTATCTGGATGATGAGAGAGTGTCTGCAGATAATACAAAACCAAGAGGAGCGGCTGATGCACCATATTCTGCTGTTGGCGTGTCCGGGTCCCTTTGAATAGCCAAGGGCCATGAAGATGAATAAGGGGTTGGAGCATGTGTTGTACAGGGAGAGGCTGGGAGACTTGTGATTGTTCAGCCTGGAGAAGTGAAGGCTCCGGGAAGATACTGTCAGTATATATAAATACCTCATGTGAGGGTGTGAAGACAGAGCCAGGCTGCTCAGTGCTGCCTAGTGACAGGAAAAGAGGCAATGGCCACAAATTGAAATATAGAAAATTCCATTTAAACATCAGAAAAAGCTTTTTTTATGGTAAGGGTGATGAAACACTGGAACAGGTTTTCCGGAGGTTATGGAGTCTCCATCCGTGGAGATATTCAAAACCCAACTGGACATGGTTCTGAGCAGCCTGCTTTTGCTGACCCTGCTTTGAGCAGTGGTGTTGGAGCAGATGGTCTCCAGAGGTCCCTTCCAACCTCTGTGATTCTGTGAAAAACTTAGGGGCAGAATGCTACTGAGAGCTCTTTGCAGAGCTGCAAAAGATGCATCTTAGTGCACAGCTCTGACAGCAGGGTTTCCAGTAAGTGAAATGCATTGTTGTTCAACAAAGGGAGATCATGACACCAGAACAGCACAATTTTCTACAACTGATGTATCCA
The DNA here is from genome assembly GCF_030936135.1 of Gavia stellata. Classification (NCBI taxonomy): domain Eukaryota; kingdom Metazoa; phylum Chordata; class Aves; order Gaviiformes; family Gaviidae; genus Gavia; species Gavia stellata. Next base: position 19,991,261 of record NC_082600.1, read on the forward strand.
TAATATGAAAAAGAATTTCCAGCAGGTTCCCTTGTCAATTCTTAAAAGCTGATTTTTAGCAGCAGTACTGATGTAGTCGGAACAAGAGAAAATGTAAACTCATGATTGAACATCTCTTCTTCTCCAAAGATCTCAAAACATTTAATGTATTTTCAGTATTTTGGAATTGCTGTGTTTTTTGGATTTGCCATAAAACCCGCTGTTTATTAGGTGTTTTTTAAAGTATCCCAATTCAAAAGATTTCTTCACAAGAAATGGGCATTATTTCTACCTGTAATTGGGATGACTTAAGCTAAGGACATTGTTCAGCACTCTGATCTCTGCTACCCTTCTCTTTTCTAAACTTCATGATAGCTGTGTGCTCTGTACTTGTATCATGTAGTTGAACGGGTACTTTGAGGAAGAAGTTTTAACTCTTTCCAGATTGATGCTATTTTGACATTAATTTTTGTATGTAAGGGGATTCAGCCTTAACAAGCTTCTCTTGAGTAAGAAAATGTATGCGCATGCTCTCTTCAGTGCACAAAAATAATGTATTATCACCTTCACTGTACCAAAGATGCTCTTGTGTAGTACGTGTGTAGCATATCAGGTATAAGTTATGGTTAATGATTTGCCTGATAGGCAAAGGCACTGACTTTAACTGAAATACTCAGCGGAGGCTCTTTCTGCTAGTCTTTGTTCTATTACTTGTCTTACAAGTAAAGCCCTGAAACTCTTGAAAGACATCTCTTTGATTACATTGAAGAGCATAACCAGTGTCACCAGTGTAACCTGTCAATTTGTGTAGCTACCACAACATATAGTAATAAGGATTCCTCAGCAGAACACTGAGCTTTTCAGCAGTAATTTCTTTGTCTCAGAGACGATTGTTTTATTATTTATTTCAGCTATTACTGCATTGAAGTATGAAATTTTTTTTCTCACACAGGCTTCACTAGGAAAAAAAGAAAAAAGTAAAGGATTGTTTTATAAAGCCCTTCAAAACTGTCCCTGGGCAAAGGTAAGCATAGAAAAAATACAAACCTGTCATCATATTCTAATTTTTGAAGTTCTGTATTTGAAAAAGAAAAAAGTTAGACTTTAGTAGTTGTTGTAATGAGTTATATGCAAATGAAAGGAGAGATTTCTGAAGGAGAAGATTTTCTGCAAATAAGATGCATCTGAAATGGAAACAAACATAGTGATGGGTGCTGTTCGCATTTCAGAACAGAAGAGTGTTGCATTGCATGAGGCAAGGAGATAATAAATTCCTCTCTGTGTGATCTGGAAGTGATCATGTCTTTCAGACCGTGTTTTATCATGAGCATGGTAGTAGCAGAAATACGTAGGCAAATAAAAATGTACTTAGTTAAGAGTGAAAGAAATTATTCAGGAGCACCTGCAACTCCTCAGGTAATGTCTGTATATGCAGCAAATGCTCCAGCGCCTCTTGACCTATGCTTTATTTTTTTGAATAAAATTATTTAGAGTAGGAAAAGACTTGATTAAACACCTACATTGCTGTCACTGTAGAAGTACTAATTCTGTTTGTATTATTTTAAAGAAGTATATGACATTTCTTATGTTCTTGCTACAGAGTTGTTTGTGTATCTACGTACTTCTCTATACTATGTTTCTTGCTATGATAGAAAGATGCACAGAACATGTTCTCATTGTCTTTCTAGGTACTCTATATGGATGCAGTAGAGTACTTCCCTGATGATCTGCAAGAAACGCTCGATCTAATGACTGAAAAAGAATTGAGAGTGCGGGTACCTATGGAAGAGCTGGATCTACTATTAGAGGTTTAAAAGAAGACTGTGGATGAGTGGAGAAAGTACAGAAACTAGTTCCAAAACTAACAGTTAGACCTGTCTCTTTTCAAACAGGAACCCTATTGGGACTTGGGTACTATGTACTTATTTTTTTTTAAGGGTTTGGGTTTGTTTTTCTTTTTAAGCTTTTATATAAATTGCTATCAAAATGGAGTTCTACTAGCTGCAAGTATTCTGGAGTCAAGTACTGCATTTTGCCCACAAAAATGCATCCGTTTCTCTGAAGTATTGCTGGCTCCCACAGAAGGCTCCCTCTTATAAATAGCCTCCTGTTGAATGCTGCCCACATTTCTTATTCCATTGTTTGAAATTACATTCCCTAGAGTTCAGCAGAGATTCAGTACATGCCAACTATGGTTTGGTGAGCAGCACAGGAAACAAACATCTGCCAAATGGATGCTCCACTGTCCTCCAGTTGGCAGACTTCAGTAATTTCCTTCAGCAAGGTATGCAGTGCCTGGGTATATATAACTACCAAGTCAAACAGCTGTTACATCTGTATGTATACTGTTAGTAAAAGCGAAATCTTTGTTTAAGCGGGCACCTATTTTGGACTTGCATGTGTTGACAGATGACCATTTTAATACGAATATTTATGAAAAACATACCTGAATATTTGAAAATTCAAAAGGAACTTGAATTATTTTTTGTTTCTTAATTTACTAGAACTGTGAGTGTATTAAAAATGAAAATGTATCCACTTTTAAACAAGTTTCTGTAATTGATTACTTGCTTTTGACCCAAATACAGGCAATCGTCATAGGAGAAGTAGAGGTCTGGTCTTGTATTTAATCCTTACCAAAGAGGGCAGAGTAGTCAGAACATGATTGTTTTATTAGTAGATTCTATTCAAAGAGTCTTTAGGCAAGCTCCTAGAGAAGTAATATGAAATATAGTAACAATTTAAAGATATAGTTATGTTATATATTTATAAGACAGACTATGTTGAAATATGTAGAATACTCTTTTAGCATCCCTGTTCTTGAGACCCAAGTACCCAGAAACTGAATCTTCATCTGAAGAGAGGGTACCTGCAGCCACTGAATAGCCAGAACTGTTTCAGAAGTTTTTCAGGAGAAAACTATTACTAACAAACAGCACTAGAACAATCAGGATCATCCAGCGAGATCTGATTACATGGAAAACGATGGCTGGACAAAGCCATACAACCTATGCTCGGTTTCGCCTGTAGCACCACAATACAAGAGATAATACATTTTAATTCAGGCTGCACTTCATTTATTCGTTTCTAGACTTATTTTAAATATTACAGGGAATATGCAGAATTTTAAATGGCATTATGGCACTTCTTAAGAGCCTTATAATATTGCTGTGGTTGCAAGTGATGCTGGTTTTGTTATAAAAGTAATTGATTAGTCTTTGTAAAAAATACGTATTTTTAAAATCCATGCTTCTTTCAGAAATGACAGAGCTCCTGAACTGGAGGTAGGAGTTACTCTGTGCACTGAACAGTAACATCACAAATTGTGTGTGTGCAAGTGTTTGTTTTTGCTCTCCTGTCAAAGCAGAATGCCATTTCCTCTAAAGACCTGGAAGGGACATGGAGAGGGGGGAAGCTTGATTGTGCTCCTGCTTGTGTTTCTCTTCAGAACCATAGAATCACAGAGCAGCTCAGGTTGGGAGGGACCTGGAAAGATCATCTGGCCCAACCTTTTGTGGGACAGAGAGCCTAGCTGAGATTATCTAGCACCCTGTTCAATTGCATTGTGAAAACCTTCAGTGATGGCAGTGATGACTCTTGTTTCACTTTTCTCTTCCATGCATCCCCTCCCTTGGGCCGTTTCCTTTACAGCTTCTCCCTTTGCAAGCACTCATGTCACTTCCTTCCCTTGGGGTGGTCAGAGGCTGCTCCCTTGCTGGAGCTCCTTGCTTTTAATGCAGACCCCAGTAGCTTTTTCTGTCCTTATGGGGAATATACTCGCTGTTCACTTTTCTCCTGATCTTTATTACTTTTACACTTCATCTTTGTGACTCAGGTTCAGACAATGTTGGAAAAAGTGGCAGGAGTTAAATTCTGCTGCAAAAGGTAAGAATTTAATTTTCAAATGTGTTTCTTTTACTGTTACGGCAGACTGTACCAGAATACAGTTCTTGGTTTAGCTTAATGCATTGCAGCTTTCCTTCAATCAGTTGAACCAACCTCTTTGTAGTTGGTGCTTCTAGCCAGCATTAACAGCCATATGCCCAATAAAGAAAGCCTTGCTCACCACGTGTCAAAGTTCTTCAGCCTCTCAAGCAATGATGAGATCAACTGCCATGATTAGAAAGTGCTAAAAAATCACTGGCTTTTTGTGACCTTTCCAAGGAGACAGATCTCATAAGGTTTATAAGAATGGGTAATAAAACTTTGCTTGTTGTTTTTCTATCTCTAGATGAAAAACAACTCTATTTCAGGGTTCCTGTCATCTAGATTAAATAAAATAATCCATTCAGCTGTAGGGTTTGTTTTTAACAATGGACCACTAATTTTAACACAGAAAATCAAAACCTCTTGGCCTTGCTGCTACCATTGTTGTTACAGCACTGGCAGTTACCAAAGGAATTGCTCTGTGTGTAACTCAAATGTCTGTTACTGGCCGCCATTTGCTCCCACAGAAAGTTTCCAGAACAAAGACTGCGCATTGCTTAACTGTGGTATGTATATGGAACTTTTTATATCAACCTTAAAAATCACATGTACAACATCTGGAAATTAATTACTTAAACTTAACAGATTTGTTTAGAAGGGAAGAATTCATCCTAAGATTATGCTGCAGAAGGCCAAGCATGTGACTTGTAGTTTGACTTTCTGCATGTCTGCAACATGACAAACCATGCACCTCTGGCACCTGGGCTGGTCAGTGCCTGTGCCTTAACAGTATGTGCATCTTGCTTTGGGCAGCACACAGCTGTAGAACCTCCTCCGGTGTTGGTTCCTTTTAAAGACATTCTCTAACTAACTCAGAGTAAAGAAATCATGTTCATATAATGAACTATAATCCTCTTGGGGGGAAAAAAAAAATAAACTCTTAAATGTTACAAATACCTTACCCAAACATATTTAGATCTTTAAACTAGGAATATTACTGAGTGCACACCTTGCTTTCTTCTAAGCACAAGTGCTAGATAGAGATGGGTACTTTTAAAGTGTATCTGAATGTTACTTAAGGTTGCATGTTTGTCATTAATTTTTATGTATATTTGACTCGGGACACTGAGGTACTCAAAAGTAGCTTTTGTCCTAGTTACTTAGCCCCTAAAAAGAGATCTAGAGCAGCAATTATACAGTAGTTGTGAAAGACTGCTATACCTAGCAAGGACTGACAGGTGGGGAACCTGCTTATGCACACCTCACTGCACTCTGTGGTACGTCAGCAGTGTGGTTTGGATCGCCGAGACAAACACTCATGTCACCTGCGGTTTTTCTTGGAAATAAATCTGACTAAAGCAACAGACAGTTCCCTGTAAATAGCAGGTCTTTGCCACCAAAACAGTTCAATTCAAATAAATGTTTTATTGGGAAATGAAGTGTTACACTGAATGAAAAACTGCCATCCACCACGATTTAACCTCTTCAAGAATGAAAATTAGCTACCCTCTGTGGTTTTACTCAAGACTGTTATCCCAGGCCCAGGAAGAGTTCCTGATAGTCCCCAGAGAGACAGATGATTTAAAGATACAGTCCCTCGGGGGTTCCCTCCTGCTTCTTATAGAGAACGTTCTCTTTAGACTTCTTGAAGTCTTCATTTGTTACTTTCATTCGCCGCTCTCTCAAAGCCATCAATCCAGCTTCTGTACAAATTGCCTGCAACAGAGAAAGCAAGAATAAGTTGCTGGCTCTGTGCAGCCCCTTCAAGCCACACCTCAGAAGAGAGCGGCATCTTCATACTGCTGCGACTGACTCTGTAGTAGAAGTGAAGAGTGTTAACAAAATGTACATTAAGTTTGATACTGTTCAGTAGCACCGAAGCATGTAAAACAATCTGGATAAGCTAGATGAGTATGTCCCTCCTGTGAGGAACAGATGCGTCCAGCTCTGTTAACAGTGGACTGTGTTACCCTTCTGCAATGAGGTGACAGAGTAAAGTAATGTCATGTTTGGCTGAGCTCATTAGTGTGGTAACTCTAGCAAGGGCTCTATCTACTTTGGAAAAGCAGACTATGTATGTCTGAAGCTTCCTAATCCACAGTTGCATTTTTATCTGCTTACCCCACAGTCTCTAAAAATGCTTCTTATCCTGCACCAAGTAACATTTAAGATATGTTGCCCATTTGTGCAAGATTCTGCATTCCACTTCTGCTTTCCCCTTTGCTACTTTCAGGATTTCATATTCTGGTAACACAGGTACATACTCTTATCAACACAAGCTACCTCATAGTTACAATTTTGAGAAGTTTCCCATTTGTAAAGCTGAGTACATGGCACTCAAAAGGTATTTTAAAGACATCCACCTGTCCCTCAGTGATGGAACCACAGGTAATTAAAGAACAGTTTCAACAGACAATGTTTTTGGATGCAGTAAAAAATGAGATTTGATTTGTGTTTTGAAGTATAACAATAGTGATGTACACTGACCTTAATATCTGCACCACTGAGATCATCTTTTGCCATAATCAGCTCATCCAAAGTCACGTCATCTGCCAACGTCATCCTACTTGTGTGAATCTGAAAGATTCGTTTCTTGGTCTTTTCATCGGGTAGAGGGAACTCTATTTTCCTATCAATACGTCCTGTGCAAAAGAGAAGTTCAGTCTTAGGTTTTTTTGCATGCAGCTACTGGAAACAGAGCAGGAAGAACACTTCAAGGTTAGACTGACAGTAACTCACTCTTCACACCACAATCAATCATGTCTTAGAGTAGAAAGTGAGATCAGACTATTCTGTTTCTCATGAACAGGAAGCTACTGGAGCTGAAAGATACCGTGCTGCTGAAAAAAGTCTGTGTCATTGCAGGTAAGAGACCTCACCTGGGAAGCGTGAAAAAACATAGCTTGAGTCACATGCAAATATAAAAAAACCCCAATGTGTGACAGCACAGAAAAGCATTAATCAAGTACTTATGTTCTTGCAATAAATTTCACTCTACTCTTGACATTACATTTAGCTCTGAGGTTTAATTTTCTGCCACATGCACACACACACACAAAATCACTATGGCAACCTGAAGAACACTTCTTCCCTATATAGCCAAACTCCTAAAAAAACCCCCAAAACCTAACTGAAGAAGGAAAGTTTTGCATAACATGTTCTGTTGCAAGTCCCTCCCAGATGTTTCCTTTATGTCAGTAGAGACTTTGGATGTTCTGGTACTCATTGTTCCAACTTCAATGAGCAATCTTTTTAAAGATACTTTCCATCTCTGGATCACTCCTGTTTTTCTTCAGTTTACAGTATCCTTTCTAAAAAGGGTTGACGGCACCACATAGGATATTCCAGACCATTATACACAATGGTAAACCAGTCTACCGAGCTGCTAGAAGTGCCCTTGTTACTCAAGCAATGGTTGTAATTTAAATACTCGATAGATGCAGGAAGTTTCCTTCCAACAAATTTTAGATCATCTTAGTCTTTTAGTACTGGTATAGTATTTCTCCCCTGTACTCTAGCAGCAACTGTTTTCGATTTGGAGGGGTAAAGCTAAGATGGTGGCAAAACCAGACCTTTTGAAAAAACACAAACGCACCTCAGCAACTTTGTACTGTGGAGGTGTTTTCTAAACTCCTTGGGTCCATGCAGTCTAGTGACTGTTCAGAGTATCCCCGGTCAGTGAGGAAGCAGAAGGGTTTCCTTGCATCAAGATCCAGGCTCTTGTTTAGGCTTATGTTCTTATCTATGACACACAAGTGGTACTGCCCTACACCTTCCCCAGCTGCTGCAGATGTTAACAAAATGCTTCTGCTGCACTACAGCTTGCCTTAACAATTAATTAAAACAGCTATGCCACCTTAATACAAAGGAAGAATATTCAAATTGTATATATAAGAGGAATTAACACATTTCTTCTGTTCCATAGGTTTTTCTCCCATTTAGAAACTTGTTAAAATCAGAACCCATTCACAGATAGACATAGATGAGATGGTGAATAAAGACAAACCAGTAATTTGCATTCTTTTTACCAGCCCATGTTTGATGAGTCATGACAAGTCCTTTCACAAGAAAAGCAACTTAAGCATACACACCGGGAAGTCTCTTACCTGGCCTAATTAAAGCTGGGTCCAGTGTTTCTATTCTGTTTGTAGCCATGATAACTTTAACATCACCCCGAGAGTCAAACCCATCCAGTTGGTTCAGCAGCTCCAGCATTGTACGCTGGATCTCTCTCTCTCCACCTGAATTTGAGTCATACCTTTATGGAAACAATACAGTCAGAAAAAGCACTATGCAAATTTAAGAACATACTTCACATAACCGCCACAAATGTATAAACAAAATAGTGTGTGATTTTTTTGTTTTTTAAACACCCATAACAGATTTTTTTAAAATTTAATGTTCACCCATATAAAACAAAAAGCAGGTTTTCAGAATCATATTGTGACATCTAGGTAACTAAAGAGACACTGAACTATTCTTGTAGCTGGGGAAAGTAAGAGCAATCATGTGAAGGAAATCTGTCCTTTTTCCATATTTGTTATGTATTTGGAAATCTTTTTCCCCCTTAACAAAAATTAACAAATTAACATAAAAAAGGAAAAAAACCCTCGTTCTTAAAAGCACACGCATCCACTTCATTGAAAATGCAGCTTGTCACTCATTTTTCCATTTCAGAGTTTTTTCTTATGCATGCAGTTACAACTGTATGCCCTTTAGCGTTACTAATGTGGATCCTGGTTTAACTCTGCTCTTCCTGAAACACAGGTACAGTGGCTGTATTTCGCTGCTTTGTAGTTTACCTACTTCATTTTGCTAATATCAGACTAGATAATCTACAGCAGTGTTTAGGAACAGTTTGAAGCAACATAACATTTATGAAGAATTCTGTGTGTTATGCACTTCACCATCAGTCCAATCCTTTCTACGTATGCTGAAATACGTGGGGCAGAAGCTGCCTTAGCCTGGAGCTTCAGGCTAGTAGCTGTGTAGTAGTATCTATTGAGCGCCTTTTTATTTATTTAAAAAACACTTGACTACTTTAAAGACTATTTGTATTGGATAGTTCCAACCAGCCTACGGAACTTTCCAAGTAATGCAACTTGGATACAGGCTGAACAACAGTTTAGCGTAGCACGGGCAATGCTTCTCCATGACATCACACTCTGTAACTCACCCTATAATGTTCTAAGAACATGAGTATTTAGCCACTTATCTGGAGAGGCAAACGATAAATGGATATATTCTGTATTAAGTACACTACTGTTGACTCACTAAAGCCAATTACTGTATATTTGGATATGCACTTAGAGGATAGCATATGAACTTGTACACAGTGTCTCTTTCTGTTTAAGACACTATCATAGAGATGCTACCAGGTAGCAACAGAGGTTACATCTCCGGTCATATCTATTTAATGTGAAAATGCTGTGGTACATTTTAGTTTCAAAGAAGTTATTTGATGTAAGCATTTTTAACAAGTAAAACTTCAAAGAGAGTATTACAAAAATGGTAGCAGAGCTAAGACACCGAGTATCAATATGGCTGCAGAAGAAGTGTTTCTAGTAAAGCGTTTATTGTCCCTAGCAATACTTGTGTGTGAAGCGAGAGCTAAAATACTGCACCTCTTTGTACCAATGGCATCAATTTCATCAATGAAGACAATCGATGGAGCATGCTCTTCAGCTACACGGAACAGTTCGCGCACGAGCTTTGGACCATCACCCAAGTATTTCTGTATAAGTTCTGAACCAACCACTCTCAGGAAGGTTGCTGAAGTTTGGTTTGCCACTGCTTTGGCTAGTAAAGTTTTACCTGTTTTTAGTTGGAAAGAAATACTGTAATTAGTTTGCAAGATGGGGGAGGGGGGAAGCGCTGTGACAAAACAGTCATGAAATTTGTAACAGGCTTGGCAATGCTTCAATGCTAAGCAAGCATAATTTACGTTACTTGTGTTAGCTTAGCACAGTTGTTACTGTACTGTAAGATACCTGTGCCAGGTGGGCCATACAGAATGACTCCTTTGGGTGGTTTTATACCCATCTCTTCATAATATTCAGGATGGGTGAGAGGAAGCTCCACAGACTCCTGCAGCACAAGAAAAACGAACCTGAGTTTTTATAAAGAGCGAGCACTCTCCAGAGAAGTTCTGTGGGGGATCTCAAGAACAGCATTAATAAAAGTAACAAAAGCAAAAAGAACTTAACTAATTTAAAGACAGACCTTGAAAAATATGTCTCTCTGCTGCCTCCAATTCTAAGGCAGACAGCTACTCTGTCTGAACAGGTCTTCCTATTGTTTCCATGTCAAATGTGGAAGAGAAGCAGCAAGTGTTCCCCCTCCCCCAACCTAAATGCATCATACTGAGTTTAGAACCTGGAGTTCCCAACTCCCAAACACTTATGGAGGACCTTGGGGTGGGGGGGAAGGCATCCTTTTATTATAAAAGGTGCCTTCCACCATGAGTTACCAGATACTACAGATCACTATTTTAAGAGCATTTGTGATTTTGGATGCCTACTCAAAGCAAAAAGGTTGAGTTTTACCAGGGTTCAGACAGAACTCTGCTGGTAGGAAAAAAACCCAACCAAACAAAAAAAACACACACAAAACCCCCCAACCAAACAACAAACAAATGCAAGACCAAAACAAGCCAAAAAACCCCTACCCACCAAATCCTTAGACTGCACAGTATCAGACACTCAAACCAACCTCTGCTCTTTTTACAATTTGACTCTTATCTTGCAGCAATCAGTAACTTTACATGTTGCAAAATAATAAGTTATTGCACAGATTTTACGAGCTCAGGGCTCTACAGATTCCACAGCAACTGTGAAAGGATTCTGTGTGTACAGTTTGTGAATGCAGCCACTTAAGAGATTTAGATCCATGAGTCTGCCTGGCAAAACCAAATCAAGAAATGCACTAGCAAGATACAAAAGAACACTACATGCACAGCAGTTGGTCCTGCTGTTACACTTTTAAAGCTCCCAGCACAACAGCTACATTGCTAGCTTACTTAACAGTGTAAATTAGGACAACTGAATACCTTGATTTCTTGAATCTGGTTGTCAAGGCCACCGATGTCAGCATATGTTTCTTGAGGAGCTTTCTCCACTTTCATCACAGTAACTAAAGGGTCTGTGTCATCCATCAGAACTCCAATCACAGCATGAACCTAATTCAAGCATTAAGAGTTGTAAAAGAAAGCAAGCAGCATTATTAATACAAGCTCAAGCCTAAACCCAGTGCCCATCTATTTAGGTACGTGAAACAGTATTAGCTCTCAGACCCCATGATCCTGTGATTCTCAGAAAAAAAGGCCAGTTAAAAACAGTACAAGAACTTGTGCTTCATTTTATAAAAACAACTCACCTTATGATTTAGCAAAACAGAGCAGCCTGGCTCTAGCAGATCCTTGTCCACAAAAGACAGAATACTGACGTAGTGTTCTGATCCTACTGATGTGGACACAATAGCATGGTTGTCATCAATGATCTCCTCCAAGGTACCCACAGACATCGGAGTTCCCCTCAGATCATCCACCTTTGATCTTTCTTCCTGTTATCAAGAAGAATCCACAAAATGACTCAAGAAGACAGGCAAAAACATTCTTGTACAATACTGGCTCAACAGTTCACACCAAACATAACAGAAACAGTCTTTGCTATTGTTGTTTTGCTGCCCCAAAAGGCATAAAAGCATAGGCCCGTAAAAAAATCCACTATTATTTTAGTCCTACCCTATGGACACCGCTACATGGATGCGCATAGCTAGAATATTCTTTCTTTCTCTATTGATGGATATCTGGGAGCTGCACTTTGACAGACCACTAAGAAACAAAAAACCACTGTGGCCTCATCTGTAGTTACCCATGCTTGGAGTAAAAACATTAAACCACTAGCAAAAAAATCCTCTGTTTTCTGTACAATAATACACGTACGTTTGTATTGACTTACACATTCATGGCACTTTATTTCCATTGCTTTTGTATGAAGCAGCTTACATTAGAGCACTTGTTGTAATATTAGAAGTAACAGTTCACTCAAACCTCACCTCTTGTTTTTCTTCCAAAGGTTTCATCTGTTCCTGGTTTCTGATAAATTCTTCTTCCATTAAGAGGTAATCTTTAATTCTCTCCAATTTCAACAATTTGAGTCTGCACTGTGTGTGAGGAGTCACTGTAATCAAAGTAGAATCACAGTATCTTAGACCAAGTTTGACACGGTACCAGCTATTCACTGATTCTTTACCAGAAATGCTGCTTTATTTTCTGACAATAACTTCTATATGAGCAGCAGTCACTATTTTACTTGTCCCACTGTAATTCTAGGTAAAAAACCTTTTTAAACATAAAGTTTCCCCTGCATTTCTCCTCATTTCGATTTGTCTCTCTCTCACCTGGGAATTCACGGGCTGCATCTTGCATAACAACAATCTTATTTTGTGTTTTTATGTTAATTAGAAATAAAATTACATTTGGCCGTCTGTTTAGTCATTTGTGACCTACATCCACAGCCAGATGTAAGGGAGAGGATGGCTCTGCATTTCTTGAAGAGCGGACAGGCCACAGGACTGCTGGGACAGGCAGAATGCTTACCCAGGGGGAGTTTGCTGGCAGCATCTGGTCCCTTTGTTTTCTTCTTCTTTTTCCCCACTCTAGTTGGAACTGGAGGTTCATATTTCTTTTTCTTATCCTTATTTATAAAAAGAATTCCACAAAAAAAACCAAACAGGGTATTAACAATGAAAAAATACACACAGATGTTAGGCGCACAGACTGAGAGAGAGCTCAACTTAAGCTGAATGGCTGTATTAACAAAATTGTCTGATATATAACAAGAAGCCCAAAAGGAATATTACTCTTATTTTTTAAGAAAGTTCAAAAATTTCTTCTCCTGTCTTATTTTACATGCCTCTTTCTAATTTAGTTTTCTGCCGATTTTCAGTGAATATAGATCATGGAAGTCTGAAGGCTGAAGTAAATCACAAACAAAACTCACACTTGAAAGGATGAAGAAAATATTGAATCTGAACATTTCTGCTGCATTTTAATCAATAGGTAATGCGCATTCAGTTTGCCAGCTTAGACACAGCTTGCCGTGTACATTATACTTCCATCTCCAAAGGAAAATAGAAAGGTCTCTATAATAGTCCACAACATGAAGTACAGACCTCATGTAGATGACAATATGGCGTCATTTTCAAACCAAAATCAGTAACTTAAGTGACAGCTTGAAGGCAACTAGTATTTCCTAACCCAGCAGATTTATAGTTTTATTCTTTTTAAAAATAAATTACTACTGTCAAATAATTTCAGTTTTCCTTTACAGTTAAGCCCCCTCTTCTATTTTTGAACAGCAACCTGTTTTCTCCAATGCACATCCAAAACAGGTAAGACATTTCATCAAAGCTATCAAGAGCGTAATTTTATGCAGTTCTGAGTACAAGAATGAAAAAAAAAACAAACGTAAAACAAAGCCTATCGCAGCCAGCCTCTGTGGTAGGACCCCTGTGGTTCATCCTGTAAGTAAAAGCATTTGTTTTGTTTTCAGTTACCTTGTCATCCTTCTTGCCACCACCAGGACCATGTCCACCACTCTGACTTTGACCCTAAGAAAAAAAACAAAAACAAAACAACAGCCAAATGTAAGTACACTACTACGAACCTTGAAACCTATGGACAGTTCCATGTAAACAAATACCATAATTAAATTTCTCCTATCTATCTAAACAAAGTACTAATATATTCCAATTAATTGTCAAAAGTCAATGAATAAAGTGAAGCGTGGACTTGTGAGGCAAGGAACGACATGTTTATTGGTGTGCTTTTGACTCCTATGGCATTGCATTGTCTTGCTACATCGTAGTTTTAGCTCATTCCTTGCCCGTGTAAATTAACGAGCACCACTAAGCGACGCGTATCACAAAAAGCGCTCCTTCGCTCCCCTACCGCTTAGTTTACCTGCCCTTCCTCCCGCAAGCAGAACGAAGAGCACTGCTGCCGGCGGAGACCTGCCACCGCTCCCCGCGGGAGCCCTGACCCCTCCGGCGCGATGCCCAGACCCACGGGGCGATGCCCACGCTCCCGGCTAGCGGGGCCCTGCAGGCCCACGGCTACACAACCCCCTTGCTCTTACAGCAGCGAGCAGCGAGGCGAGCCTCCCGCGGCAGCGAGCCCCGGCTCACAACCCTGCCCGGCCCCGGCGCAACCGGCCGCGCTCCCCCCGCGGCTGCCCTCCCAGAGGCCCAGCGCCGGCGGTGACTCCGCAAAACCGCGGGCGATGGCGGCGGGATGCCTGAGGAGGCCCGGGCCCCCCCGCGCCGCGCCGCCGGCACAGCACCCTCCCCGCACGGCCGCGCTGTCGGCACCCCGCGCCAAGCCCGGGGAGCGGGCCGCTGTCTCACCATCCTGCCTCGGAGCCGCACCGGAAACGCTGCCCCGACGGTGCCCGGCGAGGGACGCGGCGGCGGCGTCACTACGGGGAACGGCGAGGGCCAAACGCGAAAGGCGGCGAGGGCGGGGCAAAGGCGTGCGGCGCTCGGGTGAGCGGCGCGAGGCAGGGGGTCACGTGGCTACGCCGCGCGGGCCGGCGGGTGGCGGTTGCTTGCGCCGGCAGCCGCCCGCCCGCCGTCCTCCCGTCCCGCGAGGGGGCGCGGGCGCTGGGCGTTGGCGCGGAGGGCCAGCCGCTGCCCGCCAGCCGCTGCCCCCTGGCCTGCCGGCGGGCCCGGGCCCTGCCCATTCAACCCCGCGTAGCCGCCCGGGCGCGGCGCGTGCCGCCTGGGTGGCGCGGGGGCCCTCGCGTGGGGCGTCGCGCGGCAGCCAGCGGCAGGGGGCTCCGCGCACTGCAGCGGCAGCCGCGGCCGCCCCGGCCTGCGCCGTGCCCCGACCGGCCGCGGGGGCTGTGACGTTTGCTTGGAGAGGCCCTTAATTCATCAGACCGAAGTCGTATCTAAATCGGTCCTCTTGAGGGCAGTGAACCGTTTACTGGAGAAAAAGTGATTTCTGTCCTCTTGCCAGAGGCTTTGTGGTCACGTTTCGACTACTACTGAAGTTGCAATAGCTTTTGAATACAATTTCAGATTAATAACACTTCTCACTTTTCTTACCGGCAGACACGTGTTGTAATGGCTAAGTGGAAAAGACATTTTCAACAGTCTGCTAACAGCAGCTCTTCCTTCAAAATCATGAAAACGCCTTCTCCGCCATAGAAACCTAGAAGAAAGCCGAGTTCTTTTCCCGTGCGGTATTTCTCAGGTATTGTTACAGTTCAGCTCACATCACAAGAAGAAGCTCATGGTACGTATTAAAGCTCATAATAACCAGCTGCTGCAATATCCGTTCATATCCGTAAGAATGATACTAAATCCTCTGAATATGTTGGGAAAGTCTGCCGTATCCTGGTAGTTGAAGTTACCTCCCTTAAGCACTACTACTTCACCGCTGAGAGATGGGTCTTCCTGGAAAGACCAAAACGCTCTGGTTGTATTATGCCACACGTGGAAGCATTAAAGAGTTTGCAGCTCTTGCCTGCTTTGTATGCCTGCTTGGGGAGTGGTCCTGCTCCTGTCAGGTGTCGTGGGACGTTCTTTAAAATACGCTGTCACGAAGAATTAATCAGTCACCACTTAGCCTTGCACATACTGCAGGCTCTGCTTTTAATGTGGGGTGTGGTACTCTGGAAGAAGATACGTGACCGCTGTAGAGGACAGCAGCTTTAAAGCTCAGGACAGTAGCCTGAAGTATGGAAGGGAACAAAAACAGAGCTAATGTTTTACAACATTGATGGAAGGATCTTCTACTGAGACCATGTCCGGACTAGTATGCTGAGTACTGCTCGCAGCAAATGTTTTCAGAGTGCTACTGGTGCTGGTTGTTCTTCACCTGTAGCATGAGCTACCATGTGTTTTGACTGTTCCAACCATATAAATAGGCATTCATTCTGTGTATAAAATGCCAGTAACTCTTCTTCCAAAAGTTTGTTTTCCTGTAACATTTTTCCATCTGTGTTTTCAAAATAAATGAAGGCATCCAACCTTGTTGAAAGTTGTTTGCAGAGGGAGTAACCAGAAAAGCTTCTCAGTAATGAAAGAATGGGAATACAAATCAAAGTAAAAGTGAGGGGTTTTTTTGTATGTCTAGGAATGAAATCTAAGCTTCAGGAGTTTTAACTGCCAAGAAAGAAGAAACACTGCGACCTTTCTGCTAGGACTTGTTGCTGTGAGCTGACCTGTGTGGAAGTGTAGAAGCAGAGGAGGAATAGTGGCAAATATTTTTTGTGACCTGTGTTTAAAGTTATGGGTCTTTTTTCCTAGACCTGATACTTCCTTCTGTCTTTTGCATTGGCTAGTCAATATAAAAGCATATTTTTTTTGTGGGTAAGAACTGCTTTTCTTACAGGTAGCACTGTAAGAACACTGGTAAAGTTTCCAGGAAATCCCTCCCTCCAGATAAACATAACATTTATACCTACAATGAGCTGTACCACTCTGTAATATACCTGGGGAAATGCAGTAGAAACTTTCACTGTCTGCTTTTGACATTCCCAAAGATAAAGCACAGAGTGAACATGAGCATGTATGTGCTCAACCCACGACCAAACACCGGTTTTGGGTCAAGCCTGTTTTACACTGTCCTTGCACCAGGGGCTACATCCTTGTTTGGGCCCCGCAGCGGCAGCTCCCTCTCTGCCTGCTGCAGAACCGCAGTGCCTGCCTCTGCGGGAGCGCTGGCTGTGTCACTAATGAACTTAGGGGATCTTCAGATACTTTCTCTTTGGGCTGAAAACTCTGTGACAAGGTATTGTGGAGTGGTGTGGGGAGTCAGTATGGAAGGACAGGGTCTTTTGTGAGCATCACTATCAGCAGAAAGGTTACAATCAAGATGAGGGTATAGTCAGAAAATACTTATATTCTGCTTTCACCCTGTTAACCAGCATATAGATTATATTTACGTCTGTCACTGTTTTCAGTGTAAAGATCAGAGTGTTCATGAAAAGGGCCTTCACTTCAGGGCAGTCAGTAGGATGTGTAGTATGTTTTGCTCTTTGTTTGTTTTTTCTTTCACACCTTCTCTAGAATTCATGTCTGAGTAGAGAATTTTATTTATTAAATACTAATGTAACTGGCTGGGCTGTGTAGAAAGGTGTGAGGTTTTGATCATTTAGTTTGGTTTGGTTCCATTTGTTCACAAGGGTTACTGTTTTGCACTGTGGATTTAATCTGACTTTTCTATTATTTTTATTCTTTTATGAATTAGCTGTATTTTTGTTATGGTATCAGCTGTTCTGTAACTTTTAAGGACACTTGGAATGATATGAAAGGAAATAAATACAGATGTTCTTTGCTTTAATAACATTCACTTTATGGACTTTACTGTCCTACAGGATTGCGTCTGTATTTCTTTTAACCTTACAGTGTACAGATGCTAGAACATCCTCTCCCTCCAATATATGCAATTTTTCCTCTCTTCAACCTCACTTTAGATTCCGGCATACCCATATTTATTTATAATGATACCTGTAATTAGTAGTGCTGGTTATGATTCAGATTTCTTGTCACTTTTTTCTTACCAAACCCTGATTTTAGTGGCTTGTAGCTTTGCAGTCTTTTGAAATAGAATTATTTCATAAACTGATCAAAATGGTAGGGGTGTAGGGTGAATCTAAAAGCTCAACTTTGCTTTTGTGAGCTCACAAGGCACATCTGTGACAGCATGTCCGGTTTGTAGCCTTTCTAAATATTAGGAAATTATATATGGGAGCAACAATAAAAGGATGTTGTCAAGATTGTCCCCCAGCTCTTTCGCTTAAATACATGCTGTGGAACAGCTGTGGCAGAAAACATGAATCACAGAAGGGAAATGCTGTGGTTTTTGAACCAACTTCCTGATGTGGGGTGATCTGGTTAATGGCTTTCAGTTCTTGGGGTTAGTAATGCTGGCTAACTGCAAGTGCTATAGACATGCGGTTCTGTAACCTGACCGCTTGTCTTAACTTTCCACATCCAGATTTTTGGTTTGGTTACAGGGTATGGATAATAGGAAGTTTAAACAATAAATATGTTTAATGATCCAAATGCCTCTGATTTTTTGTGTTACCCACACTAGAAAAAAACCAAAAGAGCGAGCAAGCAGGGGTAGCAGGAAAGAACACACAGTCCTTGTTTGCTAAAGATGAACATAGCCTTGGGGGCGTCAAAAAGCTTCTCTTCATATCAAAAAATATTAAGAGTTGTTCAGGGAGGGTAGTTTTTTTTGTGCTTTGTTTTTCTTAGTGTTTTCTGCTCCCTCTTCTTTATTCTGAAGTAAGCTTACTGCTGATCTTTTAGGCATATTGTGAAGCCCCCATCTCTGTTCCCAGGCTTTTGAGGAGGAAGAGGGCAGCTGAGGCTGGGGGAATATTGGAGTTGGGATTAGTACATAGAAAAGAGGTTTATTTTCCCTTTGCACGTAGAGGAAATTACTAGGCTTGCTTGTGTTGTTGATGTTAATTTGTCTGTCTTAATATATGTCTAGGTGCCTAGAGCTTTTTATGTTTAAATTTAAATAAACAAACCTACAGATAAGAAAAAGATTAATCTTGCTATCATAGCTACATATAGTGGGTTACATTTTCAAAAGTTACAATTTAGACTCCCTCTTTTCATTGTGGGTTATGAACTTACATCCCCGTCATTAAATGAATAAAACTGCAGGTTATTAAGGACCATTTGGAAAAGATTAGGGTTTTTTTAAGTGTGTATGTGTCTAAGTACCCAATTAACCATTAAGTTTCTGTGCTGCTTACAAGTTGTTCAGACTTTTTATTCCCACCACCTACTAACTGTCATGTAACTATGTGAAGGGTAGTTAGTAGAAGGGTAATTACTCCTTGTAGGCTCCGCACAGAATCAACTAAGAGAAGTTTCTCCCCCAGTTCAGTACAAGGCTCATCACCTTCTGGAACAGTCTTTTACTTTACATTGCCCATCCAGGGAACTAGGGACATGGCTTTTTTTAACTAAGCTGCTCAAATAAGTGCCTTATGTCAGGCAGCATGATTACTTCTTCCTTTTCCCATCACCAAGACTCAAATATGATGATTTTAAAAATAGGAATGTCACCTTCATCTCCATTCTTTTCCTGAAGTCTGTATTGTACATTTGCACCAGTTCATTTTCAAAACGGAGTGGAAGCCTGTTAGCTTCAGCCCTAACTACATCAATGGCTCTAAGCTAAAACCCATTTGATTTGAATTATTTGGTATATACAAAGACAGCATTCCCTTAGAAAAGATTCACCTGATGTTTCACAAGTTGAATCGATAGTCATAACTTCTGTGACCTAGTCATAACTTCTGTTGACATAGTGTTGTGTTTCTAAACTGTGAACGGTGGTGGTCCTTATGCCTTCCTGATCCCTGGGATATTCTGTAACTGCCTTGCTCCCAGTGTGGATGAGAGCAGCTTTTGGCCTCCTCTGATCTGCAGTGACTCTGCTGCATCTTCATGGCACAAAGAGCTCTTGCCCTTCCTTTCTTTCCCTGCACATAATCGCCATGCTGTTACTCAAGAGAAAAGAGTAAACAGGAACTGAAGGCAACTTGCTGATTCCTCATTTCAGTGAAGAGCCCCAAGATGGATCCCCAGCTTTAGTGTGGCTTTATGGTAGTGAATTAGCACCAAACGGCTCTAACAGAATGGAGGATTAGGACTGCGACTACAGGCTTATCCCTCTAAAACATTAATACGTGTTCCCACTGTGCAACGGCAGCTGGAGAAGAGAGGAGTGAGAATATGTGAGAGAACAACTCTGCAGACACCAAGGTCAGTGAAGAAGGAGGGCAGGAGGTGCTCCAGGCGCTGGAGCAGAGATTCCCCTGCAGCCCCTGGTGAAGACCATGGTGAGGCAGGCTGTGCCCCTGCAGCACATGGAGGTCCACGGTGGAGCAGATATCCACCTGCAGCACGTGGAGGACCCCGTGCAGGAGCAGATGGATGCCCGAAGGAGGCTGTGATCCTGTGGGAAGCCCACGCTGGAGCAGGCTCCTGGCAGAACCTGTAGACCCGTGGAGAGAGGAGCCCACACTGGAGCAGGTTTGCTGGCAGGACTTGTGACCCCGTGGGGGACCCAGGCTGGAGCAGTCAGTTCCTGAAGGACTGCACCGCATGGAAAGGACCCACGCTGGAGCAGTTCGTGAAGAACTGCAGCCCGTGGGAAGGACCCACGTTGGAGAAGTTCATGGAGAACTGTCTCCTGTGGGAGGGACCCCACGCTGGAGCAGGGGAAGAGCGTGAGGAGGAAGGAGTGGCAGAAATGACGTGTGATGAACTGACTGCAACCCCCATTCCCCCTCCCCCTGCACCGCTCAGAGGGGGAAGAGGTAGAGAAAATCGGGAGTGAAGTTGAGCCCGGGAAGAAGGGAGGGGTGGGGGGAAGGTGTTTTTAAGATTTGGTTTTATTTCTCATTATCCTACTCTGATTTTGATTGGTGATAAATTAAACTAATTTCCCCAAGTCAAGTCTGTTTTGCCCATGATGGTAATTGGTGAGTGATCTCCCTATGTCCTTATCTCGACCTACGAGCCTCTTGTCATATTTTCTCTCTCCTGTCCAGCTGAGGAAGGGGAGTGAGCGAGCGGCTGTGTGCTGATTAGTTGCTGGTTGGGACTAAACGACGACACCACCAGTGGTACCAAAGACTCCAGTGAGACTGTTTACCTGCTCAAATTGAAGCAAATGCCGAAGTGGATAGGTTCTACTGTGCATTGGAAAGGAGATGCTAAAATAAAGGAGAAATACTTACAGTCTGACTTCCTGAAGAATTAAAAAACCACATTTTCTCTGCATGGTTAGGAATAATCTGGATGAACTTCATGTTCTTGGATATGAAGTCCTCCAGTCACACAACCTGAGTTGGCATTTGTTATATTCCTGAACATCCTTATGCTTAGTTTTCTGTTGTGAAATTTTATTTCTTGACTGCAACCACATTAAAGCAACATTTAGATATGCTAAAAATTAAATGTCTTGACAGCATTACATATAGACTTGCTTTGAAGCTTTGATTACTAAAATTATGTTTAGAAGAAGGTCAGATAAGAAAGGTTACTGGCACCATTCTTTAAAACTAGCTGATAAGGTTTTATGCACTTATTTTTTGCAATAACTAGTTTAAGAGGTTTATTATTTAAGCTTGGAGTATAGTGTAAAATTTTCTGTGAACACAGAATTAAGGTTTTTTTAGTCCTCGTGGAAAGGAGATACCTTACTGGACCCATGAATCTTAACGCTCCATTGAGAGGGAGGGTCATGAAGGGTAACTTAACAGACTGTGTGTTAAACTTCACCAACCATCTAAACAGATAGTATAAAAACAGCAATAGTGCTGCGCGTGTTTCTTTGGTTTTCTTGGTCATACACTTTGGGCCACACTCTGCCATCGGGTCGGTATGTGCAGGTCTCTGGAAGGCTGCAGGGCTGCAGCAGTGACTGGAAGCAGGAAGGGCTTTTCCCTAAGCACGGAGCTTCGGCGTGCGGTGGGCTGAGGTGCTGTCAGCAGCCAGAGTAACTCACGTGCTGCAGTGTATTAACCTGCAGCAGCTACTGCCACGTTCCCTGTTATCTGCGGGCTTTTCTCTAAGAGCCTGGGGTTGCCTCTTGCACCTACAGGTGGTTTTCTGGTCCTGAAACACTGCTGGTTACGGCATGGTGTGTTACAGTAATTGCCAGACTGACCTTTCCTCCCTCCTCACCTGAGCTGGCAAGACAGGCACACCTACACAAAAACTTTCTGCATGAGGGTTTCTAACCCATGAAAATTATTTCTGTTGCACCACAAAACTCCATTTGCCAGTCTTTGCATTTATAATTAAAAACATTTCTTTGTGCTACCAAAATTGCCTGATAGTGGCTTTAATTTGTCTCATTCTTTTAGATTAAGGGGTTACTAGCTAATAAAAAATTCCTCTTCATTAAGAAGTTTTACATCACTTTTTAAAAACCTCTTTTTATTAGTCAGAGGAAATCTATTTCTTGTCATGAAGTCTAAGGACCTAGTTAACAATTGAAATTTCCAAGTTACTTATGTTTTTGAAATATGAGAAGTTTCAGATTATTTCTTGCTTCCAATAAAAGTGAAGATAAAGAATAAATTTGAAAACTAGAATGAAAATTTAGAAAAATTCTTAAGCATTTATTTCATTTGGCATGTTCATTTTTCACTTTTTAAATATAAGTTAGCTAAAATTTATAAGCAGAAAGGCATTAACAAACCCCTTTTTATTTAAAAAAGCAAGTAGAATAAGTTGACAATGCTGAAGTTTTTCCCAAAGCTTTTCTTGAGTAAATAAATTAATTGTAACAAACCCTTTCTATAGTCTTATTTTTGAAAAAAAAAAAACAAAAACAAAACCAACAAACGCTTTCCAAAGAAAAATGTCTAACCAGATATTCCTAATTAGCTTTGGGAGGAAGTGACTAGTTTGTTCATTTTCCAGATTGACAACAACTTTAAATAAAGCTGAGCAAAGCTGGGTTTGGTCCTGTAGCCAAAAAGACCAAATTTAATACATCGAAGATTTATTTGAAGGGCAAATGATGCCAAGTTGAATGGAGTAGAGGAAACAATTTGTGTCTGGAAAGGGCAGAGTTCATTCCAACATATCATTACAGTTGGAGGAAGGTATTCCCCTTAAAGTTGTATATTTGAGAGAGGGAGATCAGGAAATAAGGAAAAATTATCAACTGCTGAATAACAAGAATCATCATACGGAAATATAAATATGTGTTTCCTTTATAGCTTAATGATTATTAAAGGGACAGCTGAGGAGTACAGCAAATGTCACTCTCAGGAGCTGGATTAATTACACTGCACTTAACTACATTGTAAACAGGATGCTATAATTTTTACTTCCCCTTTCTGTTCTAGAAATTGAAGTGTGCTGCTGGCATGTTGTAAAAAATCTGTCCCATGCCATTTCCCCGCTGGCTGTGTTGGGGGTTGATTAGTGCCACAACTGGTATGTTTAAACCTATTTTTCTCCAGTATCTATTCATTTGGATAGCACATCTGAGTTTCCAGCTACTGACTCATCTGCATCACTTTATCTTCAAGTACTTACTCCTCTGCACAACAGCTCCCACTGATACCGGTATTGTGAAGTCTGACTACCACTGAAAAGCAGACTTCTTGAAGCAGGAATTATTTGGAACTGGACAAGCAGAATTCAAAACATCCAAAGTGAATGGACGCTTTCAAAAATTTTGATAATAAAATTCTTGGGAATATTTCAGTGCTGTAGCAAAGTCTGACACCTTGAAAACTGACTCATACATGTTTTCAGAATACTGCAGAACAAGTCACTATATTAAAAGTTACACTTGTAATATACTCTGTGTTCATAGGGTCTCATTTGGAAGTCTCAAAGCAACACACAATTCCACTAAGTTAAACCTCATAGTCTTGTAGGCAGGTAGGTGAAGGAGACTGTCTCAGTCTTATAATCCAACAGCTGAAGTGAAATTACTTCCCCTTTAGTGTATGCAGTATCAGATTCACCTCATTCACCTGGTGGCAAATACATTCCCATAGGTGATGGCAAAGTTTGGCCCAAAGGGTTCCAATGAGTGAAAGCAGCACAAGAGCGAAGTGGCATCCTAAACCCAACTGAAAGTGAGTGTAAGAAGAAAATGCCTTTCTTCCTGTTTTTGAAACAGTGGTTGGCAAAATACTAAATAGTGTGGCTTATTAGTTCTCATATTTCTGTAAAAAAAGATCCTGTAGTACTTCAGCAGTGAGCAAAGAACGGTGTTGCTACGGTGACTTTTTGTTGCATGGCAGGCAAATGTAATAATCAGTTGATTTGTTTGTAAGGTCTAACATATTAGCCAGTCTATATTTTGTAGGGCTTTTGGTATCTTTATGAAAGCTGATGCAAAAGACTGCCTGGTGAGGAAATTACTAAATTTGGGGAAAAGAGAAAAAGAGAAGTGATGAAATACGGAGATATCCTCTAAATGGAATACAGAGTTCTTCACCTGGCCAATTAATAGTTGCTGGTGTTGAAAAGATGCCATCACCCAGCGCTCCTCAGAGTCGACCCATTGGTATGCTAGTAGTCTAGGATGGTTTTAACAAACTGAGTATTTCATCATTAATTACACCAACATTCAAATAAATTGAGTTTGTTCCAGAGCCACTTTGCAGGACTCAGTCGAAGAGACACTGAAATAATTTTCATGGAAAGAGGAAAACACGAAATAGGCTTTTCTCCTCATTTTACAGAAAGTAATATTTCTAAAGACACATATGAATGCTTTCTAAATATTATACTGACTACTACTTAGGCTGTGAGTCTGAAATCCTTAGTAATAGATGTTTGCCAAGTCTGTGCACTCCATTGAATTAT
Organism: Gavia stellata; assembly: GCF_030936135.1. Classification (NCBI taxonomy): domain Eukaryota; kingdom Metazoa; phylum Chordata; class Aves; order Gaviiformes; family Gaviidae; genus Gavia; species Gavia stellata. The sequence goes on from NC_082600.1 coordinate 20,015,555, forward strand.
TATCTGCTAATGATTTTGATGGTTTTCCTCATGAAAGGGCAGAGTTCTTATAACTACTTATCTACTGCTGCAAGTTCTCATGCTTTGCAAAACCCCAGAAAGACATTATGCCTGCTCCATGGGGCTTCTCCTCACAGTGCAGTGCAGGAAGGAGACCAGAGGGCAAAGCAGATACACCAGCGAAGGGTTCGTTAAAGACAGTAGTTCTGAGGAGAGATCTGAAGTCGGAAAGCACTTAGGGACAGTCCCATAGCCCACTCAAGCAGATGGAAAGAAAGGCTGAATTTAACAACGAATAGCATAAGTGGACTGAATGCACCAGAGTATTAAAGGAAAGCAGAAAGTGGAGAGAAGGGAGAGAGCTATCATCAGTGTAGAGGAATGGGCAGTCGTTGTCTGAGACATCAGAAAAACAAATGGAAAAATCTTAGTGTCCCTAGTAACCTAGGAGTGACTAGCTTTACCACCTTGCCACTGGAAGTGAGGTGAAGATATGTTGGTTTTAATTGCTCCTCATTGAAGTACTGGTTCTGCATTAATCTGTTGGCTATAATGTAATCACTCCTCTCTGTCATTTCCTGCAGCACTGTAATCTAATACTGCACAAGCGTCTCACCATGTTCACATCCTCTATTGAATAATTGTGGCTTCAGTTTCATGATGCATAGTCTGTTCAATCAGCCTGTAATTGCAGTGCGATCTGGAGGTATGGTTGATATACCTATGTAATTATGTTTACTGCTAATAATGCAAATTTAATCTGTTGAGTTAGTCAAATCAGTCACCCTCACTTGCAAGCAGCAGTTTCTACAGATGATTTCTTCAGCTGCTGAGGGGATGTTTTTTCTAGTTCTACTTTGCTCATTCACACAAAAGATACTCTTTTTGAAAGATAACTTTGAAAATAAGAACCAAAGCCCCATTGTGGAAGTGTCAGCACTTACTATAGAGGCTGTGCGGAAATCTTGTCTGTGCAAAACAGCTGGAGAAGGCCCTGAATTCAGTGGAATGAGTGTGGTACTGGCATGTGGAGTAAGAAATGAGAAATGCATGAATTCCTGTTTGCTTTGGGTATTGCTTCATATGGGCTTTTCTAATAATGGGCAGGGTGTTGAATTCAGAAGCATGTGGAGATGCCAGTCTCCTCTGGAAAAGCATAGGAGCCATGCAGGTGCTGTAGCTCTGAAGCTGTATTTTATCTTCTACAAAGATGTCTGTTGAAAAAACTTTGTCCCTCCCTGATATAGATCCTTTCCCCCCCCAGTCCCATATAAAGTCAGCCTTGGCAAAGGTTTTCAGATATAGATTTATAGTTAGTGGAATTGTCCAGATACCCTGCTGTAAAAATAGCTCTCTACTTCAGTTTCCTTCTTTTTCATCCACAGCAGTTTCCTTCATACTGTATTACTCAAATGTTACATCTATCAGGATAATATACTTCATATTCTAGTGTGAAGTGTTTAGAGACATATAAGTTAGATTTGTAGGATTATACTGGTTTTCAGTAACATCAAACTGCACTGGGGTCATACTATGACATTTTGTGTGTCACCTCTTCTTTCGTAATCTTCTGTTTTAGAAGCTATGCTATTTACTCTTAACTGCATTTGAAACATGTAAACTCACCTGTTGTATTAGTGATTTCTTGAATGGCAACATGAAGAGGTTGTCATACTTTAGTGACAGGCTGATGTGCACAGTTCTTCGTGTCGAAAGTATGACACCGCATCAGTGCAAGGACTGCAACTGTCTGTGCTGTGATTATTTGGTAGGATTTGGCTGTATCCCCTCTAACACAAATGAAAGGCTTCAACCAAAGATACATAGAATTATACAAGTCAGAGGTAGAAGAGACATTACTTTTTGCAGACTGTTTCTCAATCTGCAAAAAAAATTGATGTAACCTATGACAGTGCCCCCAAGCTGAGGCTGAAGTGACCTATCTGACGCAGGCTACATGTGAGTCAACAGCAAGATGCAAAATTCTCTAGTCCGTTATCCTGCTTTCATCGCTCTTAACACCTAAAGACAACTTTCTGGAGCAGCAGTACATTGCTGGCAGGTCTCACATCCAAATAATGATCCAGCCCACACATATTTATACATGAAATGGGATTGCATCATGGTACAATCGTGGCTTTAGGAACCTCATGGAAGTGTTCCAGTTAATTAAATATGAAACAGGGACAGTAGTTACAACAATGTCAACATATTCTGCTGTCAGCTCTTAAAAGGAGAACTCTTTAGCTCATGGTAAACTAAACCTCCCCAGCCTGAGAATGAAAAAGGCAGATGCCCACTCAGACAAACAATGGTCCTTTGCAAAAGGAAAGAATTCCAGCTAAAATGGTATGTTAAACACAGTGCACCATTGGCAATAATTATACAGGACTGTATCATTGGTTCTAAGAGTATAATTTAATTTAGAGAAATTACTGTCTTCCCATGACTGATTGTACTTTTATTATCAATATCTGTCTGTGAGTGTATGTGCTGCATCCACTCATGCTTCCCTATGATCAGCTTTAGAAATAACATGGTGTTTACCATATATCGCCAGAATTCAAAGTAGAAAAGCATTTGCAATTTCAAAAACTGTCTGGTGTTGAGTGTCTGATTTAAGTGGTTTCTAATTAATTTCCTGGAGGTCTTGCTCCAAACTTAGTTTAGGGCTAAAAGTAAAATAATTAGCGTATTTCTCTCCTTCTCTCCTGAACCCAGACTGTCATACAAGCCTCAGCTGACCCAGCATACATTTTATGTTTATGCTGTAGAAAAAAACAGATCTGGAAGTGTCAAAGACAGGGTCTACCTCTAAGATTAGTTTTATACTTTCACCAGATAAAGTTGAAAGATGGCAACATTGTTTAACATATATTTAGCTTACTAAAGACACTTTTGACGAGAGAAACACAAATGTTCAATTAAAGAAAGGTTAATAACACGGTTCATCTAGGTGTGCTAGGAGTGTGCATGCATGTGCAAAGGGTAAGGTAACTGTGCAACTCTGAGTCCAGGGATAGAATTTGAGAAGGAGCAGGACAAGTCAGGGAGGAAAGGTAGCAGTGCCCAGGCTATATAGTGCAAGGGAAATAAATAGTGGAAAACAACTGCTTGGACCTTTCAAACTACATTAGTAGTATATTTGGTAGAAAATACACATTAAGAACAAATCATGCATTGTGAGAAAGAGTGCCATGACAACATGACAATATTCCTCAACAAATACACAAGTGATATTTTATGGTTAGAAGTAAAATTCATTAAACAGTTTAACATTTTTAGACTCTCATTCTCATTTCAGTGATTCTCAAATAGAGCTTGCCAGCAGAGATCTTCATGTGTATGTGTGCTTCTGTCTTCATGAAGAGATGCACTTTTTGCTCTAGGTGATCATATTTTTACCCATTGTTACTAATTTATTTTTTGCTGTTGCTCTTATTGACAGTGCACATCTATGCAGTGGTCATACAATATAAGTAAAGTGTCTCCCTACACAGGAAGGTCACAACTGCAGAGAAAGGTAAGGGAGACACTTACAGGCCAGTTCAGCTGGATCCTAGATACATAATGAAGTGAGAGACTAAACAATGACAGAATGGGATGTGATAATACAAATCACCAAGGAGGAAATATTTACCATTGCAAAACCAATAATAAATAGAAAAGAAAAAAAGATGTAAGCAGTATCTAAATTTATGTCAGGGTATATAAATGGCAAGGGTTGGGAAGAACAGCATAATAGAAGACTGTAACTGCTAAGAAGTGAGAGGTAGTGTGTAAATAGGAATACTGGGATGACAGAAAGAAGCAGAACATAACGTTACTGCACAGAAAAAGCTGCCCTGAGAAGAGTCTGTGGAGTATTCTTCTAAATGGAGTATTGGAATAAAGACATTTAAAAAGACAATGAGCCAAATGTTTGGGCACACACCACTGGCAATGTCCCGGCCTGGCCATGAGTGGCTCTGGGTACGGAGCAGGGACTTTCTGCTTCCCAGCACTGTGTGGCACATTGTTTCTTTCTGCTGAAGACCGCTTGCTTGGGACTTCCCTGTCAACAGGAATTACTCACTTTGTGGTCTTTTTAGCTCAGGATGCTCCTTTTGTAAATGAAGAATTGGTAATACAGTATGAATATCATTAGAATGTTATTCTAATGAATCTCCTGAGCACATTTAATTGAGACTAAATATAGCACTGTTGCAATAAAACAAATTCAGTTCAGCCTCCAACAGCTGGGAACACTGCACGGTTTATATTACGCAGTCCCAGAGTACTTGCCCCTTTTCTGCATTTAGGTGGTTGTTGGAAACCATTTGTTGGTACTATATTGTTATTCTGGGCAACCGTATTGCCTATGGCTCTGTAAACTCCCTGAAAACAATTATTAACGACTCTGAGTACAGCTATTTACATAATGACTGTGGAGTTTTCTCGGGAAGTGCCCTCTGAACATGCAAATCTCTCCTCATCTTGCATGTGTGGTTCCTCAGCTCTGACTGACTCCAAACATCACTTCAGGTTCTCATGTCATGCAAAAGTGCACAAAGAAAGAACTGTCAAAAACGGAGCTCTCAAGGGGTGGTGTTATTTTGTTTACACAAAACTTGTAAGTGCCCCTCAAGGCACTCTCCCTCCATCCTCCTAGCATGCAGCCAGCCTGCTGGACCCACAGATGTGGGGCTGTGGCCATACTGAAGAGTCCCTGCCCAGCTGGTTGGAGTTGGCCCTGGCCATGCAGCAGCTCTGGAGGGGGAAGAGCCTCGCTGGCTTCTGTGGGGTAGGGTTACAGAAAACATTACAGAAAACAGTTAAGGGGAACCTACCAAATTTGCTAGTTGTTCCTTAGCAGTACTGTCAACCTGCTTCATACTTCATTCTTCTGTCCAATTTAAGCTTTGAAGTTTCAGAGTATTAGTAAGGACTTCAGGGCATTTTCCTAATAAACCCAGGCTTTTGGCTTTTCAGACTGGAGCATAGTTACTAATTCATAAATTAGAAGCACTTCCAAGTTGGCATTATAGCAATTAAATGGGAACTATCACTGTTTCCCTAGAAGCTAGACAAGAGCCCTCTCCCATTGTTTCTGATTTCCACTGTTATTCCACCTCCACTCTGTATGGAGATGAAACAGTTTTCTTCTCTACAATATGGGTGACAAATAATATTCGTCTCTTCATTATATCTTCTTGATAATGAGACACACACCCAAGTCAAGGTCATTATTTCCAAGAGGTGACAAGAAAGAATTCAGAGTCATGTGATTCTAGAGGATTTTGGTGAGTGTCTGAAGCCCAACTTGGCATTTACCCATTTGAGGATCTACACTTATGGCCTTTATCTCTATAGTAACTACAGACTGCCCTGTACTAGTATGAACCATACCGAGGCAGAGGAGAAGCAGGCATGTTACTGTAGGTAATTATGATACCTAGATAAAACTCTTAATATTAAATATCTGTTCTTTAGCCAGAAAAATCTGTAGGCTGTATAGCCATGGTCTTTTTCACTTATGCTAGACCCCAAACTATTAATATGCTGTCTTTAAAATATAAGGGAGTTTAAAAATAATCTAGTATGACTCATTGTTTTGTAAGGAGACTGTCTCTCTTTTTATTAACTAACTGCAGTCTGTGTCTCCCCAAGGTATTTGGAGCAGCTGATCTATTTTTCACCTCATGACTGGGTTATTGGTTATATCACAACAGGATAAATGGTATCAAAATAAATGGTACGCAAATGATGCATTTGTACAGTGAATGGCAGCACTGCCAAGTATGGCTTCTGTGGACTTAATTGAAAGTCTGCAAATTGTTCAATATCATAAGCAAGACAAACAAGAAGCAGGAATCTCTAGAGCAGGTGGGTTTACTACCCCAACCAGATGTATTTTTCAGAGATCCTACTGCCAGTTAGAAAGTGATTGGCTATGTAATTACGGATATGATTATGAATATTAGATCAACAGGCTGACAATAATCATGGTAGCCAGATTTTAGTCTCTGGCAGAAATGAGATTAGCAATTGAGAAGTCCTCTCATGGAGACTAACCAGATTTCCTGTACGACATAAGCATTCTTTATTAAGCTTGTTGAACGAAAAGGCCACAAGACATCCTGAAATAGCAGTTCCAAGAAAACTATCACTTCATCTATTTTTCTTCCTCTGAATAGGTCAATGTCTGATGTTCCTGTCAGTTTGTTCTGTAGACTACTCATGCAGTGTGGAATGGGAACCAGGTTTGATGAGCAATCCAGACATGGCAGGGAAGGTAGCAGAGCTGGATCACTGCTAGGTGAGGTATCTCATCTGAATCTGGAGCAGGTCAACTCATGCGGGTACTGGACAAGCAGTGGGAGGCTGGTGCACGGGCTGTTCAAGGCAGCAGCCAGGTTTGAACTGCAGTGTCAGAAGTCACCAGTGTCCACGCCAAGCAAGCAAAGGTTTTGGCTGAAGGCAGTGCAGCCCCTAGGGGAGCAGCCAGCACCATTCGCTTGAGAGTCTGCATGTTCATAGCACTGGGTACCTTCTATTCCTGCCAGTTTGCGGAGTCCAAACACTCTCCCACTCAAGGATGCTAAATCCCTTGTAAGAGGCTCTTCTCAGAGTTTTCTGCTCTCTCCTCCTGATGATTTTTCTGTAGAGCCTGCTGACAATCCAACCCCATGCTAACAACTGCTGGCTGCAGTGCTTGGGTTTAACATTCACAGCACTGCCAACCCCAAATCCCAAAGCCACACTGTAAACACTGAAATGAGAATCACAGTCTTTTCTGTGATTTTTAGAAACACATTTTAATGGTCCCTCTGCTCTCAGCTTCATGACCTTACAGAGTGCACCAGAACCTTGTGTTCAAGCTTTTCTTTGTGACCATGAGAAAGTACTTTCTTTTATAAAAGAAAGCTGAGATGTTCCTCGATCACAGTAACACAGGGGCTGGGAGTTCCAAGGAAAGTGTTCAATATCCTCAATACACCAATAAAATCAATGGTGCTGACAAAACCCATGATTATTGATGATCACTCCAGGAGCAAGGTGGAGACCTTGCAAGGCAATGATAAAACAGTAAGAAATGGTTGGCTAGACAGAGGGCAACAATAACGGAAGCGATGAAAGGAGAGGCAGGGGAGCAGAGCTTTATAGGGATGTGCTGCCTGGCTGCTGGCTGAAGTATGATGAGAGTTCAGCTGATTCCTGTCACCTCTAGCCAGAGAAGGTATTTCCAGAAGAGGGAGGTGAGAGTCTGGAGGAGGTGTGTAACAGTGAATAGAAAAAAATGGGACCATTGTTTCTTTTTCATCATTAGCTTGTGGTAGGAACATTGGAAAGTCACTGTTTACATACACCCCAAATAAAAAAGAAGTGTTGGGCAGGCAGAGGTCTGACATGTCTTCAATTAAAACAAAACCAGCAGGAATATGACATCTCTATCTGTGCTGTCAGACCCCTTGGAGGAGGCAAAAATTGCTGGGGGAGCCCTTAACCTTTTACTCGCATCAATGTCCTGAGTTTGTAAACAATTCTATTCCTCCCATGGTAAAAGAGATGCAAGGGAGGAAAACAATCCTGAGAGGTTTGGTTCTGGGGTGAGATATCCTGACAACGCTATGCCTTCTCTGGAGCCAGCCTATCCAGGCTTCCCAGAGACTCGGAGCTACTGCAGAGCTCCTGCACTCACTGCTGGAAGCTGAAAGACAGTGTCACACAGAAACATGAGTGGCCAAGTGGTCAGAAGGACCAGGAGGGCTTCTTTTTTCCTTCTCCTTTCCATTCTCCATGCATCATGGCTGAACATACTTACTGACAGCCTGGTGACTGAGGATTTCTATACGTGCCAAAGGCAGCCTGGATTTCTTCCCTACTTGTGTGAGCTGGGGGGAGCGATACACTTCCAAACAGGCAGAACAGTTCAGTTCAGTTTTCGTGACCCTCTCTCTCTTCATCCTTTCCCCTCAGCTCATGTGGTGGCCAGGCATCCCAGCTGCAAAATACCCTGAGGTAGGAGCATCAGCCCCAAAGGAACTGGGCACAGACAACTCACTTCCCAGAATGGCTGCTGAGGAACAACCAGCTACTGAAAGCATCCAGGACCAGCAGCCACCTGGAAACTTGTAGTGACCAGCCCAGAGGGAAAATCCCTGACTGCCACCCTTGTGCTTCCAGCCCTCCAGAACAGACAAGCAATAAGGAGGAATGGAAACATACACAGTATCACTTACGGTGTATCAGGAAATTCCCTGCATATGATAAGACATATATGCAGTTGGGCCATTTGCCGCACCAAGCACTAGCTCATTGATTTATTTTTCAGTGGGTGCACTGTTGAGAAAAAGAAGAGATGAGACTTCTCCCACGTAACTTGTTGCAACTGGTTATTGTAGCAACTCACTGTGAGGCCATGGAAAGTGTCAGATTAACATCTTTTTTGTATTTAAACACAGTACCTGTTTGGAACATGTGAGCTGTTTATTGCCTTTTTGGCCACCTCTGTGTTATCGCTGGCACTGCGGAGAAGCTCTCGTCCTTTGTCTACACAGCTAATTGAAAATAAATGACCACTGTCTGAGCATGAATGCAACACTCAGGACTAGTACTGGATTTGGTCATTAGGCTAATTTAACTTGCCGAAAGTAAATTTATACCAGGGCTGACTGTAAGGGTCTGCCTGCAGTAAACAGTGGCTAGGGCTAAGAGCTCAGGTGGAAGTCCAGAAGCAGCACTGATACAAATACTGGAAGTTTTCTCACTAAAAAATTAGAAGTCTATTACAGGCCCGTAAATTCTTTTAGTTAAGCTTAGATGCGTGGGACCAGAAGCATTTTATGCTGCTTGAGGATTATGTTATTGAACAGCTATTGTTACAATTAGCCTTAATAGAAAAATCCTCCTGAAAGCATATTTCAGTTTGTTGTCTGAACTCTGCCTTTATCTCAGTTACTCATTTCCTATCTAATTAACAAGTCGTATTTCCTCTTTGTTACAAATTCCCTGCTATTTTATCCCTTATGAAAAGCTAGTCTGAATTTTTACATCCTTACTGCTATATACCTAACATGTGAATTGCTTCAGGAATTCACTTGGGGCAGTTTGTTAAGCGAAGCTCATTTATTTACTTGCCTGGATTGCCTACCCACTTCCCTGCAGCTGGGAGCAAAGGTGCATGCAAACACTGGTGAACCCATCTTACGAGGTGCTAGACGCTCCTTTCCCTGCTTCCACTGCAACCAACCTGGTGCCACCTAGCAAGCACCAGCGCAGTGAGTACCTTCATTAGCAGCCTCTTCAGAGAAGGAAGATACCAAGTTAGCTTCAAGACTGGATTTAGCATCAATACTGGTGTTTCTCCTGACTGCAGGATGACACAATTTTGAGAACTATGCAAGGATTTGCGTGACTGATGTCGATCTGCAAGCCCACAGATATCATTTGACACTCTCCTTTCTACTGCTCACTCTCCCTCTAAGTTACACCGTTGGAGTCCTTTTCTTTGTTCCTTTTCCAAATTATTGGGACATGGGGTGTCTCTTTGTGGTTTCTGTTCCCTCACAATCTGTGGGGGAAATCCTTAAGTAGAAAAATCCCTGGAGGCTGAAAGACTGTATGGAGATACTGTTACATGAAGTCCCGTGGACTTCTGCTACTGACTGCTGTTGGAAGCACCACTAAACCTTTGACCTGACCTGTTTTGGCACAGCTTCATTAAGGCATCTTCCATGAATGTTTTTTTCTTAGATTTTAGTGCATTGTAATAGAGAGGCTGGTTTGTATACAGGAAAATGTGGAAATGAGCATATACTGCTACCACAAAAACACTTGCATCTATTCTTCTGTGCTTCATGAGGAATAAAAGCTCATTCCTAGCCACAGAAAGCATAGCACTATGCAATGAAGAAGTCTTTTTATTCCATTAACAACTTTGTTTTAGGAAGGCTACGAGGCATCCATGTTCAGGTAGCTCCTCTTTAGTGAAGGGATGCCCAGGAATGACCAAACCCTGCCTCAAGAGGTCTCTGGTTTGCAGGCTGTTTCTGAGGAGCAGAAGGCAACTTATGGGACAGGAGACAAAGAAGTGTGTTTGCAGAATGTGCTTGATAGCTTGGTTTCCTACAAAAAGCTTATACTAACATGGGAGAAATGAGGGAAAACAACATCTACCCTTACCATGCAGGCTTATGAGGGGGAGGAGAATGGGCTAAAGTAATCTAATCCTTTCCCCCACTGGCACTGGCAAGTGAACCATGTGCTCCCTTAACTCGCCAGGGTCTGCTCAGAGCAGAGTCACATTCCTGTCTCCTGGCCTGGCAACCACAGCACCCATCTGTCCTGAGTCAGGCACCGCCAGGACTCGGCTGCCTCTCTCCTCAGGAAATTTAATTCTGGAGTCAAGCAAAACTTTACCTTGTGCATCAGAATCAAAGAGCTGCCAAGCACATAACATGTTCCAGCAAGTTCAAAAAGCTGGAGTGGGCTGTTTGGGTCATGAAACCCAGTCCCTACGGTCCCAGGCAGCCACACAATAGGCATTTAATCCACTGCATTCTCCAGAGCATCCCCTCTGTGCCATAGCTCTGGGCTGGAAATATTTCCCCTTATCCTGTGACAAGTGTAACCTCTTTTGTACACACTACCAAAGTCCACAAGAATATAACATGCTATGGCAAAAAGGCACAGGAGATATGGAGAGAGCCACCACAGCCTGAGGTCCCTGCAGCAGTGGGGCTTTATTGGCTAAACATGCCAATCTGATCTATAAAAGTGATGGCAACTCATCTACCCTTTAGTTTGGGTTTTAATCTACAGATTCTTCCTTTTGTCACTTGGGTACAAGGAATTTCAGTGACTGTTTTCTCCTTGTAAATTGCATGGATGGTTTTGTTACTGTGCCTGGTGCCATCTTTGTGCCTCTGGCTAGAAGCTGTCTAACAGCTTCTTACTCAAGCACTTCCGATTGCAAATTCCAGATTGTTTACTTGCATTTAATTTGGTTTCTCACACAAAGCCACAGCCAGAAACAATGTCCACAAATGAGAGAACAGGGTTGTGTTGCTAATTAGAGCACTGCCAATTTATCATAGTCTACCAAAGCTAAGCTCCCAATGCAAGTAGCCATGTAACATGTAACTCTGCTCTAAATTTGCCCAAGAGAAACTGCACTGATTCTTTTTCAAAAAAGGGAAAATTAAAATTAAAGGGAATGTCAAAGATACTTGAGGCCCTTTGTCCAACTTAACAATACATTATTCCTATTGATTCGTCTAGAGTGCATGAAGCTTGTCTAAGTCACGGCATGGAGTGAATCTGAAGTCTATCGGGAGGGAACTGGTCTGTGGAAGGACAAAATGATGGGCAGAGGAGCATCAGCCCCCACGTTGCCCAGTGCTGCAAGCGAACTGCAGGAGCACCCATCACATAGGCAGCTAACGCTGGTCTTTTGACAGCGGCTGTGCTAGAAGGCATTTGTGTGGCGGGCAGAGAGCCTGTCACGAGCAGAAGTGTCTGTACAAATGCCCACCCAGAGGAAACTGTAAGACAATGATGAAGCACAACAAGGGCAGTGCCAACACTCCCAATCTTTTAGTTGCCTTTCTGCTTTATATGTTAGCCCCACAGAGATCAGCCTGAGCTTCCCAGGTAACACGCTTTTTCCTACAGCTGGGGTCAGGGCAGCCACCTCTCTCCCTGCAGCAGCTGGTTGTCTTCTCATTAGGATGGAAAGTACAACTGTGGTAATAAGAGGGCTTTTATATTTTGTTGACCCCTGACTTTGCAGCAGCTGCTGCTAGTGTCCTAGCACCAAGGTGCAAACTTTGAGCTAAAGATGCAAGCTGAAGGAATAACTCATTCCCGTAGCAGCAACTTTCCAAGTCTTCAGTGTGGAGTGAGGCACAAAGGAAGGAACATGCCGCAGGAGAGCAGCTCCCAGGATTTTGTAGTACAAGATGTTGATGCATCTGCCTGTCTGTGGGAGATGTGAGAGCGCTTTGGGTTTAACTGCAGTGATCCACCTTATGTCTTTTTCATACCTCTAGAAATCACTCTGAGAAGATAGCACAAGTGCATCCTAGCAGGCGTATGTGCCACTACTGCTCGTAATGCCAGCTGGGGAGAGCATTTGGAGTTGAAACATCTAGGAAGGACTGAACTGCCTCACAAAACTGGGACAGCTGTGCCGTGAACGCCTTGCACCCCAGGTCCCCAGCCACTGTGCAACATCTGTGAATTTGCACAACATGCTATGGTGTTGATTTTTATTGCTTTGTTTTTACAGGAATAAGCAGCTTAAATAGGTGACTGATGCTAGACAGACAGTTCTGTTTTGTATAATTCTACCAAGTTTGTAGATCTCCTTCTTAAACATTGGAGGAAATTTTACATACTGGTGCAGAGCTCTGGAGCTGTGGTGCGGACAAGAATGCCAAAAAGGTATCAGCAGGGCGCTACCACCCGCCAAAGCGTAGCTACATTGCAATTGGTACCTAATGGTGCCACCCATTGGCACGATGTGGAAAATGGAGGCTTTTAGAGAGAGGATTTCCCTGCTCAAAGCCAAAAGCACTCACTTAGATAACAAAAAAGAGCATTCATGTCAATCTGATGCCATTATGTTTAATGGAGCTGAATGCGTGACTTCTGCTGAAATAAAATAGTCTTACAGCAGTGGGCGGAGAGAGAGACACACATTTTACATTGTAGCAGCCTCATGGGAAGAAGAAAAAGGCTATAGGTGCTGAGACTAATCACAGAACTGTGGTTGATTTTGTGCATTGCAAAAGTGAACATGGGATTGATATTTACATAAATCCCCTGGGAGAGCTGAGCAAAGGCGGAGTGACTGGCTTCCCCACTAGCATGGCCCAACAGGCACACACGTCTCTGGCTTCCTCTTCTCTCCTTTGTGATTTCTCTTTGCTTCCAGTGTCATGCCGTTACACAGCCCTTATCGTGAGGGCTTGGTAAAATTAACCTTCCCAGCAAAACAGCTTCTCTCCTAAAATTTCAGAACTTTTAAAATGAATCAGTTAATAAATTGTTTGGATTTTCTGGTCAGAGGGATAAAAATGAATTTTCCTTTTCCATTCCGATACACAGTCTACATCGGACTAGTGCACAGAGGAAAATTGGAAGCAGGGAGAAACATTCCTCCTCCCCCTTAGCATATGGTCAGGGTCTCACTCTCTGGCCCCCCATAGGATCTCACAGTAGAGTAAGATTTGACTCTTACTTTTCCCCACTAAATGCTATCTAGCTAACACTGACCCTCTGGTCCCAATTTTTCTCTCAGCCCTTCTCCACGGGGCAAGACTTGCTAGCATGATGAACACAAAGGATTCACGTGCCCATATTCACACAAATGACCATAGCATGACAATACAGAAAATCTGAGATGCTAAACTCTAAACACACTTGCTGCCCAGCCCTGGAGGTGCCTGGAGTCATTTTCATCATTATGTCCTCAAAGTGGGTCCATAAGCAGCTGCATTTTGGCTGAGCACCTGGCTTACACTGTGAGGCATTTAGATGCTGCTCCAGCTGTTTTGTCTGCAGGTATTTTTGGAGCATACCTGTTTGGGCTCGGGACAGAGTAGACCTGGGAGCAATGGGACCTCCCAGCTACCATTCCTCCAAATATGTCAGTGGCTGCAACACTTTGCACACTTTCTGTTAAAACTGGTTTGCTTTGGATGTCAAACAGACATACTCTTTTTCTGCCTATCCCCAAAAGTGTAAACAAATCGTACTCATAGAGGAGGTGGCAGGGTAAGAACAGGTAAAAACAGCCTCTTATAAAAGTTATCCAAAATCCTAGTGTTTACGGTCTGCAGGTTATGGATGTGCTGCTACTCCCCTAGATCAAAGTCCCATTCATTGCCCAATTAGCAATTGTGGCCGTGCTTTTAGTGCAATGTACATGGACAGATCAGTAGTGATGTTGATACAGGGCAGGAAACATCCCAAATTAAATGCAAAATAGGTATTAGCCTCTGGTCATCTTCCAGAGTTGGGCAGCTGGAATCAAACTGCATAATTCGGACCATTTTTGGAGGAAATTACATAGCTACCATCTGGCTTTGTACCATGGCTCACTGCAATCACTCTTTCCTCAGTGCATTTTTTCACTGTACCGTTCAAGTAAATTTTGGAATAACAGATGATACTGTGACTGCCAGTCAGCTTTTCCCCCCTCTTCTGCTATAATTATGGGTCTCTGTTCAGTTTCTTATTACTCAAAGAATCTTTGGTTTTACATGACTATTTAATTAATCCCATAATTTTCTGAATTACAAATCACATTTTAAATTTCTCCATTTATCAGGGTGGCAAACCACTTGATTAGTTTTACAGTACAGAATTCCCATAAGGTCTGATTATTATAGATCGGCTCCACATCACTGTGTTGCATCAATCACTTGAGGCTCAATCATTTCAATATGAAGCAGGAAAAGAAAGCATTTTGTATTTACATGACATCATTTTGGTCCCAGTTCAACAGAGCATTTAAGCCCATGTTCATGGGCTAGGAGTTCACCAGGACTCAGCATGTGTTTCAGCAAATGAATGATGCTTTGCTGTATCAGGGAAGGACCTGAAAGAGCTCAGCTGTATGAAAATGGCGTATCTGCCCCTTACAGCACACACCACACAGGAGAGCTGTGATGCACCTCCAGCAAAGCTGCTTATCTTACAAGTATTACACAGATGCTCTCTGCAGGAGGTAGGAGGTGCTGGTAGAGTCAGCAGCAGCATTTTCATCTGATTCATGTTTCTGAGGGTCTTGGTCCCAGATCAGTATAGCAAGAATTCATGCTTAAATCCCGGTGCAGATAACTGGGTTGAAATCCATGCTGACCTGAAGGTGCACACTAGCTGGTGTTGCTACCTCCCACTGCAACCCCACTTGGCTGTGTGTTTGCTCTCCTGTACACTTCAGTGGGAGCTACTGGAGCCCTGTAGTGCTGTAGTGGCTCACTTCCACTCTAAGGCTGACAATCTTAACACATTATTTTCAGAAAAAAAATTTGTTTCTTGCTGGCTTCTGTTCAAAGGAAGAAGGGAGAGTCATTAAAAGCTGTTTTGCGTATACCCTCCACAGCACCATTTTCTCCAAGTGAGGTGTACCATGGCAACCACCGATGTGGATCTCAGGGTGCAGGAGATCCACTGAGGACTGCCAAAGCCTGTGAAAACTCATCTGTGCTAAAAGGTACCAAATGCCATTCAAAAACTACTGTGGCAACCTGTAAAAGACTCAAAGGATGCCACCCAAATTAACTCATTGTTTTATTAACAATTATAATCCTTGGAACTTATTCAGTACCTTGCAGTTTGTAGACTAAAATGCTAGAATCAAATTAAAATCCCCAAATTCCTTTTCTACAGTATGGACAAGTTACTGCAAAGCAAGATACCATGTGAGTTTTCAATGTGGAAATGTTGGGGATCTGGTTCCTCAACAGCAGGGGTTGAACAACCTTGCAGTCCCTGCAGGCTGGGCAGCTGGGGTGGAAAGCCATGTGGCTGAAGGGCTCCTCCTCCTCCCAGCATAATCCCTGGTAACCTGCCTGCTCTGCACTGGCTGAGCTGTGAAGGAATAACTGTGATGCTCATGTCATGGGAGCAAACCTGGGAATGGACTACCAGATCTCCTACCCAACCCTGCAACTCTCTCCTGTGGATCAAAGGGGACAGACATAAAAAGTTTTCTTCTGAGAAGATGAGAAAAATGGTTTTTACTTAGTTTGTGGGGTTTTTTTCTATGGGTAATACAAAGTTCTAGCTTTTTTTTCCACAGGGAACTCCTCACTCAACCTTGCCAGGAGGTACTGTATCAGTACAGCGTTATGAAACCAGTTTGCATTTGATAAGATGTCTCCATTTCTTCAGACCACAGGTAAACTTTCTGTCAAGAAAGGAAACAGTACTTTTTTTCCCTTCACTTATTTATTAGTGGTGTGACTTACCATGGGTATAAAAGCAAACCACTCACTGGCATGAAGACCTATTTAAACATTTAATCTGTATTAAGACATGGGCCAGTCAGTGATTTCATCCCTATGGATCTCAGCTTGACCTTTCTTCTGAAATTCTGACAGCTCCAAGGATCACAGTGTGCTTTGCCTGTGAGCTTATTGCTCCCATGCAGTCCACTTGTGCCTTGAAGATTACAGTCAGATGCAGGAAATACTCATTTAACATACTGCATCCTGAGCCAGATCCTGCAAGGACACCATGTGCTCCCACAGCTTGCTGAGATTCTAATTTTGTAAAACTCTCAATGGAATCATATGACAGCTGCAAATTTAGAA
Organism: Gavia stellata; assembly: GCF_030936135.1. Classification (NCBI taxonomy): domain Eukaryota; kingdom Metazoa; phylum Chordata; class Aves; order Gaviiformes; family Gaviidae; genus Gavia; species Gavia stellata. The sequence continues at coordinate 20,031,862 of NC_082600.1, forward strand.
AAAAAAGTCTTGTCATTTGGACTCCACCGTGAACCTTTTGCAGGTCTTGGCTTCATTGGCCTGACTTAACTCCCCTCGTTTGATGAATCAGAGCATCCACTTCATAAAGAGAGGAGCCCTGGCACAGTGCCACCACCAAAGCTGTGAGATGTATTTGGGAATAACTGGTTGGGAACAAAGTACTCCAACTTCTGTTTGGTTACAGTCAACAGGTCAGTGTGCTGCTCCTGCAGTTCAGAACAGCCCCTCTGGAGGGCTTTTGGTTTTGTCTAGGGACTTTCAAAACTAACAACATATTAAAGTAACAGCTATGAGAAGAGTTTGTGCCTCCAATGCTTCAACAACTAAGTGCATTTAATTAATGAGTGAAATGCACTCTGCTGTTGAATCATGTAGTCTGTATTGCCAGGGTTTCTCCCAGGAGAGACTGCATTTCCTACTCTCTTCAGCTTTTGCATTTATTAGTCTTAAGAGTCTCAAAGTCTTCAAATCGTCAGGCAGAAGCACAAGAACACACTGGAACAGAGCAGAAGTTAATACACTGTCTCAACAATTATACTAATTTGGGAAGACAATTTGTAATTACTTTCAGGTCCATAAAGATAAATCAAAAGCACTTAATGCACAACTGCAGTGCATAAATGCTGTTTATTACCAGTGCTTTTCTTCTGTAGGTCTCAATGCATCCTACAAAAGTAAGCTACTGCAAACCATTCTACAGGTGGGGAAATGGAATTACAGAAAACTTAAGTTATCTTTCCAAACCCCTGCTCTGACCCAACATCATCCAGGCAAAGTCCAGGCTTCATAATTCTATATCTGATGCACCATAGTGCATGAAGTACTAATCACATAGAGAAAAGCAGTAGAGTTGTGCTCCAAGCCACAGATTTCACATCTGAGTTTGGAGCCCAGCCTACCCATTTCCCAAGCCTCGGGTGCATTGGTGTGTTTGTGTGGGCAGGTGTGCTGGAAGTTCCCAACCAGAGGCCACTAAATCCAAAATGTAGTGCAGCCTGAGTGCCAAGGTCTGATTTTTCCAGGGTCCAAGGGAAAATGAGAGTGAAACAGGTAGTCTGAGCCCTGATTTGGGTCTGCATATCTAGAAATTATCATCTAAAATACCCATAGGACTTGAGATTCATCGGGACTGAAGGTGAGCTGGGATCAGAAGATACATCTAAGGGTGTGTTTTTGCATCTTGGCCTCTCCTCCCTCCTTCGCCAAGGCTGTGGCTCCCACAGGATCTTCTGGTGAGGGCCAGCTGAGATTTCTGCTGCTCTGGTGAATAGATGTTCATTTCCCCAATGCTTGGAGCGTGGACAAGAGCCCTCCCTTCCTCTGGCAGCAAGCTGTTGTTCTGGTCTGAGTGGTCTCGTTGAGCTGTGTCCTGAGACAGCTTGCACTTCAACTGACTATGGTTTGAGGGTGTCTAGAGCTGGATCTATTGTCTCATAATGCAGAATCAAGCATGAAGCAGATTACTGATCTGGTAAGAATTCACTCAAGTAGCTGAAGTTCCTTAAAAATATTTGCACTAGCAGGCTTGCCAACCTTGTATTTTCATCTCCATGAAGTCATGAAGCTGGTGTAAACTCCTTATTCTGTGCTCTGGCTAATTTAATAAAAATGCAGTTGCATGTATGTGTTGGCCACTCCAGGGATGAAGTATTATTGTGTGGTATATGGATATGCTGTTAACAATCACAGGCCATGACAGTGGGTCTGATCACAAGAATACTTCCTTCAGTCTCTTCCAGCTGCTCAGTAAAGAAGGATATTCAACAGCTAACCTGTCAAACTAGGAAAGTTTCTCTCCTGTGGTTATATGAACTCTGATAACCACAAAAAATGTAACACACTTGCACCTGCACTGAGGACAGGACTCAAAGAACTCACAAAAGAGAACCATGAAAAAGCCACATAGCCAAAACATGTACACTGATTTATTCATTGTACAGTGGGAAGATAAACACTCATCTGCTTTTATACCTCAAGCACAACAAGCCTCATTAGAAGTCTATTCACAGCTCGTAGCAAGCTACAGACTCTAAAAGAGTCAGTGTACTTCAAGGAAGGTGTAAAGTCCATTGTCAGTCAGCAAAGCTATACTTAATCACGATCATATTCTCTGGTCACTAATTGGGAATTAAATTATTATATTATTCTTGGTTTTCAAACAAACCATGGCAGCTTTAAATTGCTGAAGGGAAATATTAGCTGTAATCTTAAGTTATTGCAATGCTGTGATATATTCTGGTATTTAGTGTTATCATTTCTGTGTTTGTTTGAAATCGTTTACTGCATATGGCTCACTCTTGAACAGATGGCAGGAATTTTTGTTTCTGAATGTTGCTCTGATGGTGGAGGGTCAAGAATCCCTCAGTTACAGCAAACCACTGCAAAGGGCAACAGCGACTAGAAAGCAAGCGTGGTTTTTTTCCTTTCCTGCACAGGCAACCAACAACCAACCAACCAACCACTATTTGCATGAGCCAGAGTGTGTGCTTATGGTGAGACAGACACCCACTGCTGCTGGGCATGCACGTCTCTGCTTTCCCCCGTGGTATGTGTGGAAGATGGAGGTACAGAGAGAGTTAATGGGATAAATATGTTTTGGCTACACAAGAAAGTTGTCAATTCCAAGCATACTGGCTTGATTAGAGACATCTTGTTGGGCAACACTTGTTTTTACAATTGAAGATTAACTCTGTAAGTCACATATAATCTTGACTCAGCCACAAATATGCCCAAATATAGACCCTGAAAAGAAGAGTCTAAGGTTTATAAAATGGGACCCAATAGGTGACTCATTTGTGTGTTTTTTAGAAAAAAATGAACATTTCTGTTTAAAGAACAACCAGTATTATTGGTATAGTAGGAAGAAATTGCCCAGACAGGCCCAGTGGTTTGGATCAATGCGACAGCCATTATATCACTGGGTACATTCTGTAATTATTGTATATTTAAACAGTGAATAGAGTATCACCCCCCAAACCCCATCATCCTGATCAAAGCTACCTGCATATAATGAGCTCTCTCAAAGTCTCCCTTCTCCTACCACACATGCTGCCAGCAAGCCTTTTTGTCCCATTTCTCACAAGCCCAAACACGCTTCCTTTTTGTATCAAGTAAGTTTTCCGCCCAACCAGAACACATCTGCTGCACTGTGGCCTCTCACCTGAACCCACATGAGGAGCTGCTGCTCTCACAGCCTTCACCAGTGCTACACCATCTGACCTATGCAATTCAGCTCCTGCTCCTGCTGCCTCCTTCCCTGCACATTTCTTCACTGTACAAAATCTGTCCCCATGTCCCAGACTGCCTCTGTTCCCCATCTCACACAACACAGCAGTTCCTGTACTTTTTGGACCATCAGCCTTGCTTTTGTTGTCATGGTACATTTTAGGAGAGGTCTTCCTCAGTTAAGAGCCAAAAGAGACTGTGGCACTTGCTCATGACGCAGAGCCTGTGGCACACATGGACTGCTCCGAGGAACTGGCTGTGCCAGGTCACAGGAAGAACCCGTAAGTATGATGCATTTTTCCTTCCCTGCACTGTGCCTTTCAGTGTAGGTCACCCTACTCATGTCTCAACACAAAGCCCACAGCAGAAGAGGCCACCATAATGCTGCTGCTGTCATTCTTTCACCTTTCAGAACAGGAAGGAAAGAGAGTGAGAGGCAAAGCAAACCCAGCTTTTGCTGTGTCCCACTGAGGAAGCTGTGCCCTGCAGAGTGCCACCAGAGCAGCAGAGGAGCTGCTGCAGGGGAGGGCCTGAGCAGGCAAGTGCAGGTGCACATATGGCAAACTAAGGGACCTGCAGCTGTTAGAGGTGGTCAGAGCACCTTTCTAAAGGGAATGGGGTCACTGTTGTCACCAGTGTAGCACAATTTGGTGTATTTATCTGAGGACAAGACTTCCCCTTTTTCAAATTGACGTGGAACAAATTGCCTGCACAAAACAAAAGGTTTTGGAGACTTTACTCAGAAGGGGAAGACTTGCTTCTTGCCAAGCACACCTAGCTTTCACCTGCATCGCCAAATTAGCTTCGTACAATCCAGTCTGTGTTGTTTCAGAACCTGGTATATCCCATATCTGACAAAGTAGTTCCTATTTCTATGTCATGCTTCAATTGCCCCAGTTTGCAGGAAGTATTTGGACCTTAAATTTGATTTAAGCCATTATGTTTCATTTGTATTTACAATCTTTGATTCACCATTTATTTAGCTGTTTCAGTTGCTTGTATGGCAGGTTGCCCATTGCCAAGGCATCTGAGCACCTCATCACCAGTTTAAAAATCAGCAGACTGACAAGCCCCAAATCCTGAGAGACTGGGCCAGATTTTATAGGGGGTGATTCATCTTTCAGTTGACAGCTTCCACCCGCTGATATTGGAGGTTTAGTCCTCTGTATTGACAGCACAAATGTCTCAGCCAGTCTTAGCCATTTTATGTGATATGAAGAGATAATGTCTAAACTATCTGATCCCTGATGCAAAAGGGCCTGTCAGTGTTTATTGGTAATGTCACGAAAGCTATATACTCTCTCTAGTGCCACTGATAACCCTTGACTTCAGTGAGAACGGAGTAGAGGTAGAGGTGTCTGTGTGTGTCATTTTCTTCATCCATGGTATCAAGATTATTAATCAAGACTGAGTGTGAGGCATCTCATAATGAAGCAGCATGGCTGGGAACTGCAAGGACGAGCATATATGGTGCTTTCCTTACAGCTTCAGAGACCCAAAATCAGCTATGTTAGTTTTAGACAACTATATAAAAAATTTAGATTCTCAAAATGAATGTTCTGTTACTACCCAGCTCTTGAGGACATATAAACCAGATCCAGTAAACACACAACCTATGGGTGTGCGGACAACAACCAAGGTCTGAGTGGCATCCAGCCTCTTCCAGCCTACAAACTGCTGGTACACCGAGCGCTCTCTGACCCACATCACTTGCACAACTTTCATCCAACAAGCTAAGAGCATTGCAATGTCAAAACACCACACGTTTGGGAAAAGGTGGTGTCATCCTTTTTGGGCAATGCTTAGGGCAGCCTCCATGAAGTTTTTCTACATCCTACAAGAGTGTACTTAACACAAGCTATAAAGCATATGGGAGCATCAGCACCAAAACTACTAAACACTCCTGAGGCACTGCCTGCTGTTTCTGGCCATTCCTGCTCTCCTCACCAGCTGCTGTGATGGCTACACCAGAGTGTCAGCCTCACACGGGGCCATGATCTGAACTTGGGGCTGCTCCTGCACAGCTTCCTGACCCCACCAAATCTAACTTTTAAGACAAGGCTGACAAATAGGTGTTAGGGCTGTGGCTGCCGAGGGGAATTTGCAAGCTGCTATTCGCATCTGTGCCTGCCCAAATACCTTTGAGGATCCAGGCATGAGGCTGTTCTGTGCTCACAGGGCGACACACACCATTTCAGCCTCAAGATTCAATATCATAGAAGACAAAAAATCAATAGGATGACTGAATAGCAGGATCTGGGTCCTAAGAGTCGCATAAATTTTATAGCACAAGTGACTACTGATGTAAACAGCTGCTGAGCTGTATAAATACCTGCATAAATGTTTTACAGGATTGGGCCCCCAATTGCCTACTTAGTGCCAAAAGTCTTGCTTGTCACACACTCTGACTTCTTTCCTGCATTTTTTTTATTTCATCATTGTATTTAAGATACATAGGAAGAAGATGCTGTAAAACTGTTTACATTACTATTTGAAGCATAATTAATATTAAATTTATGCAGGACGATGAAATAGAGCAGAAAGTAACCCTAATTTTGGATAAATGCATTTCCTAACACCTTCAGTTAGGGAGGGAAAAAAAAAATTTCTGTTCTACAAACTTTTATAATGTTGTATTCAAAATCCAATTCAATCACAGCTACATCCAGGCACACAGTCCTCATAGAAGCCTGACTATTTCTAGCAAAAAGCGAAAATCCATTTTTTGACCCCTTCCCAGGAAGGGCTGGTATAGTTGGGCTGCAGGGGAAGGGTGTGCGCTTTCTTAAATTTGGTTCTTTCACTGATTATCCCTAGGGTAGCAGTACAATTTTTTTCTTAAAGTCCTAGCTCAAGGATATTAAAGTTACCACAGAGAAAAATAATTTTATTGGATAACTGTCCAACAAACAACTAAAGTGATTTTCTGCCTCTGGACCTGCCTACTTGCCTTCCTTGAATTAACAGCTTCTCAAGTCAAATCAAAATACTTCCCAGTGTAAAAACCACCCCTCCTGTTTATTCACACCTAGCAGGGTGAATAGTTCACTTAGGAAGCTCAAAAGGAAATCATTGTAATCATCATCTGCAGCTGGACAAAGGTTGCCCCAGGGCTCTCTGAAAGTCTATGTCTTTCTGAGTCACAAAGTGCCCAAGACAACCGGAAGGTTTCTGGCAGTGGCAGACCAGACAGGGCAGTGGTCCATGAGCCAGGAGAGCCAGGTGCTGCTTGCTGCAGTTTGCCTGTTGCATGGCCTTGGCCAAGATACTTCTTGTCCTACCTCCTTCATGGGTTGTCTGCTGCTGGGACAGGGTGTTTGTGCAGCAGGAGCTGGATGCAGCAGAATGAGCAAGGATCCCTCCTGAAGCCATGGAGCAGAGGAACAGGTTTGCCTTTCCTGTCAGAGCCAGAAGAGGCCTTTCCACCTCTTGGAAGTGTTCACAAACCAAACAGTAGCTCATTAAGTGAGACTGGGGACAGCTTTCAATATCCCCTAAAGGCTGGGATGTTTGTCTGAACAACTCAGAACTCCTCAGCCTACAGGGCAGAGATGGGCAGCACTCAGTGTAACATTGTTCTCCACACCATGGTTCTCCTTTACTGTTTTCTTCCAAAACTCTTTTCTCTTTCTAAACCTAAAGTACAAATCATAAGGAAAATATAGTAAAGGGGAGCAGCTGCCTGCCAGGAGTCAGGAGAGGAGAGGCTTTGCTCTGGATCAGGAGCCAGGTCCATTTACATACAAGAAAAATCACAGAATCATAGAATTGTTGAATATCTCAGGCTGGAAGGGACCCGTAAGGATCATCGAGTCCAAATCCCTGCTCCTCACGGGACTACCTAAAACTAAACCATAGGACTAAAAGCGTCATCCAGACACTCCTTGAACTCTGACAGGCTTGGTGCCATGACCACCTCCCTGGGGATCCTGTTCCAGTGACCGACCACGCTCTCAGTGAAGAACCTTTTCCTAATGTCCAATCTGAACTGCCCCTGACGCAGCTTCATTCCATTTCCTCCTGTCCTATCGCTGGTCAAGTTGTAGACTGACATGAGGTCACCCCTCAGCCTTCTCTTCTCTAAGCTGAACAAACCAAGTAACCTCAGCCACTCCCTGTAAGTCTTGCCCTCAAGGCCTTTCACCATCTTGGCCACCCTCCTCTGGACACACTCTAATAGTTTTATGTCCTTCTTATATTAAGGCGCCCAAAACTGCACACAGTACCTCAGATGGGGCCGCAGTAGTGCACTGCAGAGTGGGACACTCACCTCCCTCAAGCGGCTAGCTATGCTGTGCTGCATACACCCCAGGACACAGTTGGCCCTTTTGGCTGTCAGGGCACACTGTCGACTCATATTCAATTCAACATCAACCCAGAGCTTCAGGGCTGCTCTTCAGGCTCTCATCCCCAATTTTTATGTATAAGCAGGATTACGCCGTTCCAGGTGCAGAATCGGGCACTTGCTCTTGTTAAATTTCATACCCTTGGTGATTGCCCAGCTCTCTAGTCTATCCAGATCTCTCTGTAAGGCCTCTCTACCCTCGAGGGGATCCACAGCTCCTCCTAGTTTAGTGTCATTGGCAAACTTACTTAATGTACATTCGATTCCTGCAATGCACATCATTTATAAAAACATTAAAGAGCACTGGCCCTAAAATTGAGCCCCAAAATACTCTCTTTAAGACAGTCTTTCTAAGCTCTGTACTAAGGTACCTCACTGGTAAAGATCTGGATATGAAGTGTCATCAGAAGATTCAACTATCACATTCTTCACTATAAGCTCAGTTTATAAAACACACCTGCTTTGGTATGTAGTCAGTCCCATTTTGGCTTGATTTGTTAATGCTTTTAATAATGTAATTTTCAGCTCACCTGGGCTATCTGGTTTACTTGTAAATATGAAAGTCTGGGCAAATACTCTGTTCAGAGAAAATAACACTTTTGCTTAATGTAACTTGCAATTATTTTTATTAGGCAACCTGTGAAGAACTTGGAGAAGAGACCATACCTTTGTCCTAATATTATTCTAATTTTCTTGAGACAAATTACAAAAAAATCACAGAAGGGGCATCACATCATAAATTCGAAGAAAAATCTTCCCATTTTTTTGTGCCTTGGAGTATCTTTCAAAGGAGAATGTCTAATGCAAGTTGCATTTAAAAATACCTAACTGAATACCTACTGAAGCTGCTAAGCCAAGCACAGAACTGTTAGAAATTCTAGGTTATATGATCATTATCTTCTTTCCTTGTTCAGGTGCATTAGGCTACAATTTTTTATTTTATATGAGTTTTGGAAGAGTTCAATAGCCCTGGTCAGAGTCCTATCTCTGCAAATAGACATCCAAGCTGTCTATAAATACTTACAAAAACAAAGAAAGAGAAGGCCTGCTCCCCAGCTCCAAGCAGACAAAGCATACCTACGTGGGTATATCAACAACAAATTATGGCAAATCAATGTAATTCCTTTCTACAAGAGGGAGAATAGGTAGAGACCATATATTTTTGCAAAGTTCTGAAGCCATCTTTCCACAGTATTTTCATAAGCAGTCTAGGGAAATGTGGCCCATATGTGACTGCTTAAAGGTGAATCAGAACTGACTGAAAACTGTGTCAGAGACACATGCAGGAAAAGGGGCTTGGTATAATTCCAGATTTTCACAAGTGAACAGGTCAGAGGTAACACTCCCTTTTCTGGGATGAGTGCTACAGATGTCATGGGATGTTTCTGAACAGTGCATGGCAGAAGCAGCCAGGAGCTGAGGACAGAGGCACTGAGAGGGGTCAGTCTATGGCTCCCTCACCCCAAGTTCTCTGCAAACGGCACCATGAAGCTTTCTGTCTTACTGAGAGCAAAGGTAGCTGTTGCTCAGCCAGGACAGACCTGCATTGCAGAAATAATTCTAAGACCATTATATTATTCTCTTCTTTGAATACAAGAAAATGTGTGCATCAGATGTCAGGAGTGATTATGGTAATTAGATGTATGATTAGGTCAGATCAATGATTGCAAAGCCTTACAGCAGTTTACTGATTAAATGGAATAAATTTTCAACCTAATTTTCCTCCATCCAGCTTCAAAAACATAGCTAACATTTTATGTAACTAAATTCCTTAAACTTGGGGGTTTGGAACCTAGCCAAATATCCTTAAATCAGATGAGATTATTTAAGACTATCCTAGTACAGTTTTGGAGTGCCAAGTTTATACTGCACAAGAAGCTGTGCATGTAACATTAATAGTGTGCAGAACACTTCACAGTGGTACACAGCTTGCCCTACACTGCAGAGCTCCTGTTTGCAATGGTACATAGCAAAGACAATCTGTGAACCCCTGGTCTAAAATTAAGGAGTTGAAGTCCAGAGTAACTGCCTGTAACACTAATGATGCTTATTAACACTTCTCACTCATCATTTTGCCTACAGTAAACTATGACATACTGCAAACATGGGATTAAATTTTAATCAACAAGTGCAAAAAACTCCCCCTTCCCTCATGTTAAAACTAGAAAGCTGAAGTGGTAAGCACTGACTATATATGCTGGGGTTCAGGGGAAATACATAACAGTATGTCTTTCCCAGGGACTGTCAAATGAGCTTAAGTTCTCCTTGTTTGACTTAACATTAGTCATCTGCCAATTTCATTACCCATGAGCAAAACTTGGAATTATGTATGTAGTTAGTGCAGTAATATAAGGACACGTTATAGCGTGGAACAAATAATGCAGTATTGAAAAAGTATTTTTACCAATAACTTTTTAGAACAAGAGCCAAAGCTGACAAAACTTGCTTGAAACCAAGTAGTGATGGCAGACTGACTGGAGCACACCAACATTGCAAGTGTCTGTGCCATACACAATTTCCAAAGCAATGTTGTGCTGCCTTGAAGTGTCTCACACTACAGTGTCAGCCGTTCAGCCCCTAAATTACCCATGCAGTGTGTTATGTGTGTACACATTTCTGTACGTCTTGACAGTGCTCAGAAGCTACCTATTTGTTTTTTTTAATACGCCAGGGTAACACTGGGGAGGACAAAAAGACCTTGTCTTTTATTCTGTAGCGGGTTATGTATGGGTTCCTCCAGGAGCAATAGACACCTTCACAACCCTCTGAAGGGGCCACCTGCACCCTTTCCCTATGTGTGGAGCAATGTCCTACTGCTACTCAATGTATGGCTTTGCCATACAGCTTTGTAATGCAAAGAACAGTTTTTAAGCTTAACAGTTTGCAGGTTCAAGTCCCGATAGCCTCAGATTGCATATGACCCTGGGCAGCTCATCAGTGCACGGAAGGCCCTGTTCACAGCCTTAGAGGAGGATGCGTCTTTCCCCTCTCAAATGCTGTGGTGGCAGCTGTCACCAAGAAACCAAACCAGGGGAAGTGTATAAACATCAAAATCAAGTTCCAGCTTTCCCTAGCCACTTGCAAGATTCATAAATCAGTGTATTGCTGCTTCCCCTTACATTTGAATCTAATGGTTTCATGCCCACCATACTATTAATTTTAGACCTGCTAGCATCTCTAAGTGAGCTGAGCTGGCACAGAATGGGAACACACAGAAATAACTGTTTCAAAGCAATAAAACTATCCTTTGGATGAAGGATGTGCATCTATTATACTATGAGAAATCGGAAAGCAGTAACGGAAATCCACAGTACAGTCAGACACCTTAAAATGAAATTATTAATAATTTAGTCAGAGTTCATATAACTTAGGTAGTTTTTCATATGAAGGATGCTTTATCAGAAGACAACAAAATATCTTTATTCTTTTTACTATGGCTGCTATCACCTTATTGAAATAGTATCATGTGCCATCTTGCCTTATAAGAAAATTGAGTACTTTTCCACCAACCTTGCAAAGTGTGTAGCTGAAAGGGATACAGGTGTTTACAGCAGCTGAAAGGGATACAGATGTTTACAGAGATGTACTAGAAAATAATTTATTAGACATGAAAAATGTGGTTTCCCTGTAAATATGGAAGGATGGGGAAACAGACAAATCAGTGAGACTTTTCTGGGCCAGCTAGAATATCGTATGATGAGAGTGAAGATGGTGAAAGATGGTTCAGTGCTTAAGGTCTTGGAGAGTTTTGATCAGGAACCTTTTCCACAGAAACATCCCAGTTTTAGTAGCACTGGCCTTATTCTCCACTGCTTTTCTCTTATGCAATTTGTGTCCATGTTTAAAATGTTACACTCAACCCATGAAACTCCAATGCGTGATTTCTTTTATATAGAACAAAGTAAGACAGTAACATCCAGCTGACCAGGACCATTCAATATTAGACATGACAATTTTCTAAGCAATATAAACTGTACTGTTTCTGGACATAAGCTACATTCTAAGTGAAAGACATTAAAGAGAAATTACCCAGATAAGCAGATTATTTCATAATTATCCATTAACAGAATTAAGGCAGTCTTCTCTAAGACTTCATCTTGCACTGGTTGCTGCCAGACACAGATTTGAATATACCATTCATCTGATCCAGTATTATAGTATTGTCTCCCCATAAAGATAAATGAAAGTCCTAGTTGTTTATTCTGGGATTTTTTTTGGGGGGTGGGTGTGGAATGAAACAAGGAGTTGGAGGATTCATGGTTTTGAAGCTTTTGCCTTAGTTTTTTGACTCCCTACCACCTCTTAACTTCAAATACATTACATTTCAAATAGAAATAGTTTAACTGCACTTCAGGGAAAAAAAAAGAAAATTACTGTGAAATCCAAAGTATTTCCACCCTTAAAGGCATTGGAATTTGGAAGTTAGGTACAGCAAAATAAAAGAAAATTATTACATTGTGATAACATTTTCCCTACGCAAGTCTTGACATTCTTTAAAATACTGATTCTGAAGGGCATTGTTTTAAAAGAGAGACTGAAGTGACAACAGATTTTGGAGCCAGACACACGTATGTTGGAGTTGGATGGGATGATCATGCCCAGGATGTCTTTATACAGCTTAATTGAGTAACAACACAAGAAAAGCTATAACAGGCACCAGCACTAACTTGCACAAGCCTGCCAGAAAACTTTGATATTAACTCTTGCATCTAGGACATGCCATAATGTTTATACTGCAATTATTATTCAAACTCACTGGACTGATGGGGAAGGGGGTCACTACAGTGACTGCAATGACAGAATTGGTAGCAGACTTCAGAATCAGTGAACTGCAACCCTTTAAGCATGATCCCATCATGTCCAGCAACGAATGAAAGAAAAGACAAAGCACAGACAAAGTGTGGAGGAACAATTCAGAAAGATGCAATAGTTCTGAAGAATCAGAGACCTGAGATATCCCATCTGTTGGAGAGTAGTCTAATTACTAGATGACAAGCTACTCCAGGGCAGGTCTTTTTATCCCTCTCTTTTATTGCAGCTGTATTACATATTAATATTTGTATAGAATATTTAAACAGTCACAGTGAAATAACTTGACCTCTTAGGTAACCTAGCAGGTAAAATACCAGGTTTTCAGACCCTGTTCCTGTGGAAATAAGTGTCTATATATGAAAACTGGACTGTCAGCAAGATACTCCTTGGGAGAAGGAAGAAACCAGCTTGAACACTCAGGTACAGGTGCAACTTGAAGCTAGATCTCTTGCAACCTGAGCATATACTGCAACCATAGGAGCTGTAAGATCACTATCAAGGCTAGCAATAAGAGATTTTTTTTTTATTGCTCAGTTGTGACCTTTTGGCCAACATAATTTTATGACTGAGACAATTAAAATGGATATTTTCTTGTCGATGTACTGTTCTGTTAAACTCCCATTACCTGAGATAATTAAGGAAAAAAATGAAGTACCAAGCAATAGATCACCATGATACCAGGAGTTGCTTCTAAGCAGAGGCAGGGTCAGGAAGAGCGTTCGCACCGAGATGGAGCTGTGCGAGGAGACCATGAACACAGCTGCAGAAGTGTCCAAATGGGCAATGAACCTGGTGGGGCTGAAGGCTGCATGAGACAAATGAGGGCAGTGTAATACACCTTACAGCTGGGAACATGACATTTAACTCCGGCATAGCGACTTCCTAGTCTATACAGGGAGGGATAGAGAAAGGATTGGAACTTATATGGTGAGAATAGAGCTGGACTAAAGGGCTTTTGCAGATTTAGTCTGTAGCTGGCAAGGCCAGGGAAGGTTTGTTTAGTTCTGCATAATCCATAGCTCAAAAATGTCTCCCTAAGCCCAAACGTTGCAGAAGTGTTTCCACATCCATTATGAAATGTTGGCACAAGTGTAGAGAACTTAAAGGAAAGAGGGAGATGGCACATCGATCCATTAGAGCAAAATGGAACTGAAGCAGACAGCTGCTGCTGTTTCATCACAGCAGAAAAAAGTGTCTCCAAGTGACATCAGAGGAGAAATATTGTTGTTCAGTAAAACAGATTTTCAAGCTCGCAGTTCCAAGTAGCCTGTGTTAACCATAGGCAGTGTAGCACTCACCACCATACTTCAGCTGCCTCTATATGAATGCATATTTGAAGAGTCCAGTTAGTTAATTAGACATCCATAAGCAAGAAGAAGTGGGAAGCAACAGTTTCCTTCTGAAGTGTTTATCTGAGGAGCAGAGAACGCAAATGAGTGATGTAGTGAGAAATGGAATTATCTCCCTCCCCTTAGAGGGCCCCATTTTGTAATCATCAGAGCCAGGCTGCTCTCTGAAGGCTCAAAGTACCATTGTGTCTTTTTCTCTGGACTCAGATAATTTTTGCCAAGAAAATATTCAGTTGAGCCACTTGTGATTGATGAGATTTCTGAGTCTTGTCAGGAAGAGTTGTAGCTGCTGTGCTTAGTGAACAGAAATTGCAGGGTCTTACTTTGATAAGCAAAGACAGTGCAGGCTGCTGGGGAAGAAAATAATTTCTATAGCTCACTGGCTTCAAAACACTTCATTAACAAATACAGTTTTGAATTTCACTTGCTTTACATTCAGAACAGATGGCCTGGCAAGGCCTAAGGATGTTTAACCAGGCCCTGTCTTTACCACAACATTTGCACTAGCATAATGATTAGCACAAAGCCACTTGGCTGTTTCGAGTTCTGATCCTTGCAGACATGACCTTTAATTTCAATGTCTTAGAAGGATTTTCTTCTTCCCTCCCCACAACCCAACACCCAGAACCTTGTCCAGTGTCCCTACCCATAGCCCATGTTCAGTATGTTTGCTAGAACTGGAGTTTGATCTAATTTCTGCTTCTCTCAGATGGATCAATTTGTTGGCTTGAATGATTCCTTACCAAATATGAACACAGGCCACTCCAAAGAAACACCAATAAGAATTATGCAAATGCAAAACACTTAATACGCTTTATCCAAGTACGGATGTAACCCATTACTGTGCATGGTTAAATTTTATTCTCCTCCCTGAGAAGAGTGCGCTAAAGTGGACTGGAAGCCAATGTTCTCAGAAGAGATTCATCAAGATAATCACTAGTGACAACAAAAGAGAAACGTTTTAAATACACCAGGGAACCACCTGCACTGTGGTGTTTTATTAAAGCAAGTGCTAGTAAGGTGTCTAAAACAACTTGTCAAGAAACAGAATATCTACAAATTACCTTTCAGCTTTGTGGCACATTCTCAGAATATTAGAGCTATTATGGATCAAAGCTATTTTAACAAAATGTGTGCTTAAAAGTAGTGCTGCTTTCGGGATAATTGTGCAAGTATAATAAGTGTCTGATTATATACTTAGGTGTACAGGTATTCTTTTAATATTAGAAAGTGTATTTGGTTTCCTCTTACGTTTTTGCTGCAAATGGAATTGCTTGACTTCGTGTTTTATTGCTAAAGCTGGAGCGAATTTACCTGTTGTTGTGCTACGTTGCTAAAGCTGGAGCGAAGTTAACTCCTATTGCTTGAACAAAAGGTAAGTGCTTTTGAGGTAGGATGATCAGATTTTTGTCCACTGTCACTGAGAAATTTCAAATGACCATGACCTGTTGCATGGTGATAATCACAAAGTGCTAGGCAGACATGGGTTTCTTAAAAGGCTCACAGTTAAATGAAATCATCATCCCTTTTCCTACTACAGATACCTCTGTTACTTCTATCTCCAGGACATGAAATGGTAGCGTAAGTAATTTTAAGTATTTTTACTATAAAACTTGTCTGCTACCAAGTCATTAAGAGGCAAACAATTCTGAAAGTTGGGAGGAGAGCTACACAGCAGTAAAAACAGTGAACGCGTGAAAACTTGTTATGCAAGGTGAATATACTAAGATTTGTTCACAGCTAATATAAGGCACACAGATACACGCAAGAGAAAAATCATGCAGTTTTCAAAGGAAGTCTAGCTGAATATGTCTCTGGCATGTATCTATCTCAATCATTCCTCTTGCACAGTCTGGGCTATGAGCTTATACTGGGGATTTCAGTTCAGCCTCATTTCCTAGACTACTACAGACACAATATGAAAAAAGCATTGCCTTACATAGTGCTTCTGTTTAATCTATTTAGTATTATCATTCTCTTAACATTTGGCTACCATCCCAGGAAAAGCACATAGATAAGGGAAACATTTGCAAAATAAAGAAGAAGCCTTGGAGGAGCTAATTCAAATAAGCTAAACTGGATTCTTTTCTGCAGGAATCTTGGAAAATCCACTTGCATAATTTCAAGCAACTTCAACATCTAGGAACAAGCTGATGTTTTTACTCTAGGTATGACAGTAGCATATGCAAATAAATCCACTGCTAGTTTTTAAATTAGCTGTCTGGACCACAATGGCAATGAAAACACAACCCTTAAATACATTAGCAGATTGCCTGTACATACGGCAATTGTGTGGGCAGAATCCCTAGACACCTTGTGCTCTGGTTCTTGGCTCACCATAAAGCCCAGACTGCCAGATCTTTACTCTGCCTTTTTCCCTACTGCAGTCATGCCTGAAACTTCTTATCTGAACATACTCCACATCTCCTCAGTGTTGTTACTTTTAAAGTTACTTCCTCTTGGAGGGCAAAAAAATCTCTGTGGTTTTGAACTGTGCGGTTATAGACTTGCAAAGATGTGCGCTCCAAAACTGCATAGACATCCTCACCTGTAAAATTGGCAACTCCAAAGAAAAATACTAAACTTTTGTCTAAGGCAAAAGACTTGAGGTAAAATCACATGATGCAGTATAATTTTTTCCTGTAGCTGTTCCCAGAGAAGACAGAATGAAGTATTCTGTATTTTCGGCAAGTAAAGAATGGAAAGGAGAAAAGTGCTTCCTTGCTCTTTTTGAGGTCATCTGTCCCATCACAAATTCCATTTAAACAGGCTAGAAGAACCCTGGTGTAACAATCAGGGAGAAATGGAGCCTTCAATCATCTCCTTTTCAATCAAACATTTTAATTTATAAGCAGAAGACTGCAGTACAGGAAGATATGGAAACTCATTCTGCCTCTGTATATCAGATAATTAATTCATAAGGGTGCTACATCTGCTACATGCAGGGGGAAGAGGGAGTGCCATAAATGCAGAGGAAACTGCCAGCGTACTAAGTAGCAAATTTCCATGAGTGTCCACAGATTTCTATCAATCTGCATATGCAGACTTCCTCTGAGCACAGCTTCTGACATTCAGATCAAAAATAATGGTCAAGAGAGGTAAATGAGGCCACTTACATTTATTTTCATCAACAACAAGTGGTTTTAAATTATCACAGCGGCACTGGCATGCTAAGAAAACCTGTGAGTCAATCAGGAAGTAACAGGAAGTAATCGGTAAATTGCGGGAGTATTAAAAGTAAGAAAGAGGACAAGTTTAGCAGGAAGGTCCATGAAACTTGACATGGAGGTCAATTCTCCCCACAGCTGCTCTCAGAATTGGTAAAAACAAATCCATTGTTAAAAGTTAGTTTAAGCTACTTGGCTACCCCTTAGAGTAAGAACAAGGCTTTCAGACATGATTAGAGTAACCAGACAAAGTAGAAAACATACAAACTGAAAAAAAACCATCCAAAATCTGTTTCACTACTTCATTAGGACTATACTAATAAGCACTAAGAGAAACCAGTCACCCAATAAATGTCAGAAGTAACACTTTTAATTGGAAAAAAAATGGCAGAACTTGTGGTTATTTCATCTGAAGACTGAGATTCTTAGAACTCAAAGACCAAAAAAAAATACCCACAACAAAAGAGGTTACTCACTAAAGGAAGCCAAGTCAGAATGGAAACAAATGAAGAGTACAAAAGCCATTGCATAGCCTTTTCTATTACCTTCCATTATCATGGTAGTGCACTGGCCTTGTCCGAAGATCTAATCATCTGGATAGGCTTTCAATTCTGACTCTAAAGTTCACTGCAACTGATGAAGATTCAGTGTCTGGAAGGCAGGATCCTAAACATGGGATCTGAACATACCAAAAGGAGTAAAGGGGCAGAACATGATTCTTCAATACCTGTTGCTTCCCAGAAGCTCCTCTAGTCTCTTTGACATTGATACGAAGGAAGGGTAATGTCAGGTAATGACAAGCATCATGTACTCAAAGCTATTAACATCAAATAAGCCTACTGCTCAATGTAAAGCACAACGCATTCCTAACAGTACTTGTTGGTTGGTATCGATTGCACTGTAAATGAGGAACACGGAGAGGAAATGAAAATAATATTAAGTTCAAAGGTACTGACAGCCAATGCGTAAAGAACAACCAGATTGACACCGACATTTACATGCATTTGTCCTGTTTCACCTTGGAAAGTACTTATCAGGCCTGCTCCATTATCAGTCCATCATGCCACAGACAGTGCACTACAGTCAAGATGAAAATGGTGGGTTTTTTTTTTTTCAGCTAGCACAGCAGAGTCCTTCACCACCCCAGATATTCACTAAAATAGATCACATCATAGAGTTTTATGCCTTAGAACAAACTCTCTCTTGGTCAAAAAAAAAGGCAGTGGAGTAATGTCTCAGCTGTGACCTTAGTTATTGCCCTTCCTCTGTATAATTATACTAGGAAGATAAAGAAACTGAAGGTGTGAAACATGATGAGCGGAGGCTACAGGACTGAGCTCTTCCAAGATCTATGCTGCAGCTCTTGTCCCCCATCTTTCCCTGGCCATGCATCAGTGGCACATCCAGAGACTGGGCTTGAGACCTACACATACGTCTAAGTTTCCTTCAAAAGGAAGTGGTGGCATAAGTGAAGGGGGTGATCTGAGCTGCTCTCCAACAAGCCTCCAGCAAATCCTGGTGAGGAAAGGGCAACCTGAACAGTGGAACATACTAGGGAGAGCTCTTGTCCTACCACATAGACTCAGGCACAACAATGATCACAGCAGTATCAAAGAGGTTAGTTCTGAAATAAATAAGTACCTGGAAGTACCCTTAACAAACCTTTTCCCTACCAGTTTGCCTAATTCTCCTCTGAAATAAGTTGAATTTTTTTGTCACTTATTAATTGGAGAACTTTTCAGGCCCATAGTAACATTTTTCTAAGACAAATATAACCCAAAGAAAGCAGTCCATGACTCCATGACTGAGACACTAACCTGGGATATAGAAGTCTGCTATTTAGAAGAACAAAAATCAGGTCTGATCATTTGTTTCCAAAAGGGATTTCAATCTGAATATTCGTCCTCCGCTTACACGAAGCCAATGCATTTTCCAGCAGCATTTGTTATCTTATACCCAGCAAAGCAGGAGGAGAGACCTTCAGGAAGCTGTAAAACACAAACCCTGGGTTATGCTTTGAGACCTATGTAGATCGTTTACTTCCCATGTGGGAACTGCCTTCTCCCCCCACTCACCACTGATACCCTATTTGTCAGGAGCACAAACTCAGCCACAAGAATAACTTCTGAAAAAATAGAACTGAAGACATAAAAATCATAAAAATCTTAATTATAGTGAGCGAGTTTCAATGAACAGAAACATCTGTGTTTCAGCAAACAGCATGCACGGAAGCTGTATGCATGGATTTGATAGATCACATAAGAAGGGACAAGTGTCTCATTTAGCTGTATGCTGAGACCACGAGAGCATTTTGACAAGCTGTGCTAAGGTACTAATAGACAGGGTTAGAGACACTCTAGCACAAAAAGGCCTGAGTCCATGACAGACAAATTAAATTAGAGAACATTTGAACAATTGACAGGCTCTTGTTTTGGCAGTGTGCTGACTGGCTCTCCTGTCACAGGACATGACGGGGCCTCTCAGCTCTGCGAGGGAGCAGCCACGCTGTGGCGTGCCATGTCGAGCAAATGGCTGGTGGGGTCTGGGGGCATCACTGGCGGGGCTTCTCCAGGGAACAGAAACTGAGCTGAAGCAAACCACTAACCTTGCCATGCTCCCGCTGCCCCTTGAGAAGTTCCTCCCTAAATTGGCTGTTTCTCAGCTTTACCAGCTGGGAGACCTGTGCCTAGGGGCATCCCTGTCCGTCTGAGCTGGAGCTCTCGCCCCTCACCAGGGCAAACCCCACATGAGTCAGGGCGCTGAGGGCCTCACTGGCCCTGACTGGCCTCCCCCACCCTGCCCAGAGCCTAGGACCCCACGTCAGTCCTCCAGGGCCATCAGCCGCTGCCCCAGTGATGCTGCAGCAGGGCCAGTCTCCAGCTCCTCACAGGCCTGCCCTGCCCAGCCGTGGACCCATGTCCTGGCCCGGCCTTGGCCCAGCCCCAGCCCCGTGGCCCTGCCCAGCCATCCCAGGGCCGTATCCGACCCTGGTTCCCCTCAGCAAGGCCTCATCCAGACACACCTCGCCCTCGGCAGGTCTTGGGCAGGGGTCTGTCACGGTGCCTCACAAGCTTGTTTTTCTCCCCAGCCCTCCCCGCTGAGCGCAGCCCTGTGGGGCACAGGCCGAGGCACACTGCTCCCCTCAGGGTCCGGCCCACCACTGGCTTTCGTCCCAAGTGTCAGGGGATCACCTGGTGCCTCCCCAAAACACCTGGCAGCTGTGGGGGGGGGGAGCAGGGCCTGCATGTGGGGCTGAGAGCAGCCCCCCGCTTTGGGGGCTGCTATGGGGGCCAAGCTGTGTCCCTGTCACACAGCAGGAGCTGCAAAAAGCCCTCTCGCTTGAAAAGCTTGAAACCTCTGCTCACAGAGCAGCCTTTTGACTTGTGCGAAAGCTTCTGTGTTGTGTTCCAAAGTGCCAAATCCCACTTTCACCCCAAACCACCAGCCATAAGTTTCTGTGCCTTGTAGCAGTGCTGATCATCCTGCCCTTATACACCCTGAAAAGGTGTTTGGAAAAAAAACCACAACATGTTTCCTAATGTCTGCTGGTTTGTAGTGTTAAGCAAGTAGTCATTTTGGTCAGTGTTACCTGAAAAAAACTAATCCACGCACGTATGATAACATTGCTATTTTTTATTGAATAGAAAAATATCAGTATCTTAATTTTTAAATAACTTACAAACCTTTTCTGGGCATGAAAATAAATGGATTGCATGTTATCGATACTCTCAGAGCTTCTCGTTTGCGGGGTCCAAACTTGGTGATGATAGTGCTTTTATAGGGTCAGATTTTATAATTCCTTATCGTTTTCAGCATGCTGCACCAATCTTTCTAATAGCTGGTCGATAACTGAATATCTCTCAATGAGAAAGTGTCATAAAATGAATAGGTAATTCAAGAAATTGTGGGAAAATCACTTTGAAAGACTTGAATCTGATAAAATGTGAGCTTTGAATGATATATTATTACAGTTGCTCATCTTCATGGAACATTAGCCTAATCCCTGATGCTAAGTTTATGAACGAATTCTCAAACAGCTGTTAATGTAGAATATGATGGAATACAATACTTAAAATGCAATCTAAAAGATTCATACAGCTACATATATTAGCACACTAGTATTCCTTACAGGTCTTTTAACGTAAATGTACTTCTACACTGTACCCCTACTGTTATTCTAATATCTAACTGCTGCAAGAATCAGAAATGTGAGCACTCCAGAAGGCTTCGGAGAGCCTAGTAAATGACTTTAATGGGAAAGAGCTGGCGTAATATTTGGGCCCCGCAGTGTCAAAGGCCAAATTCTTTCCTGGGGTAAATCTGTCAGTTTAGTCCCACCTGAAAAATATGTTCATGAAAGTGCTTTGCCCTTAAGCTATTCACAGCATTTACCAAAACTGAAAAGGAACTTCCTAGTTTGCATCTGTTTGTAACAAACCTGTTGCTTTCCTGAGCATTCATCGGTGGAGAAGAAAATCTTTAAATGTACGATATGGTTGCAGTATATAAACATATATTTTGCTTTTTCAATAACAAGTCTGTTATGGGATCTATATTGCTTTTAGCACAGTTACATTTCTAAAATAAATTTGCTTTGCTCATGTACTTCCTGGGCAGTTTAGTAACATGGGAAACAGTGTTTGGGAGAACTGCAGAGGCTTATTGGTCTGGTTATGAGTCCTTAATGCCACCTGCTAAAGGGAAAAGTGTAAAACATGCACTTTTTATAAAAATTTATGTTTTGCAGGAGAGGGCAGTTTTTTCTTAACATTATCTGCCTGGAAGAATGACGATTCAGAAGCATTATTTTATATGAGATACCACAATTATTATTTATGTAAACATCCATTTTTTAAATTCTGCTGCATTCTTTACATGATTATTGTTCTGCATTAACTAAACACAATCTTAAAAGTGCCTTTTTTTTCCTTTCATTTGCCTTTTTTTGACATTTTATTTCAATTCATTCCTTTTTAATTCTTTCAATAGAAACAACCAAATGGGTCCCAGTGTTTATTCTGTTCCTTTTATTCTGCAATTGGCAACTCTGCTGGGCACTCTGGGACTCGAGTGGGATATGTGAGCCTTGCTCCTGTTGTACCTGCACAGGAGAGAATAGCTGCCCTCCTGGAGGAGCTCGTGCTGGAGATACGGCTTTTCTCAATCATGCCCTGTGCCCCTTGTTTTTCCTTCTCTTTCCAGTCACAGTATAAGCAAGACTCACACTTATTTCACGACTCAGATCTGCAAATAGTCCTGACTTTTTGTTCTCTTATGTGCATGCCTTGGAAAGAAGTATTTTGGGACCTCTGATTTGAATATTTTTAACTGCTTTTCCTTGGGCTTTATTTTTTTACTTTTGTAATCATCTTTTTGACAAGCTATTACAATAATGACCAGGATGAGGACATATATCTGATCTATAAAGCATAATAACACATCTTCTTAATACAGTTTAACATGCTACTTGTTTTTCACTTGCTTTGCACCTTGAGCAGATGGCATCATTCAGCTGCCTTTGGAGAGACAGGAAATAGGTTTTTTACTTGTCTTTATAAATATCATTCAGAACCCACCCCATGCAGTTTAATGTTTTCCCTTTAAAACAGAATATACTCAAGTGGTTTGTGGTATTACAACTGCTAATAACACTGTTCATGGAGTGCCTCAGAGTTACCTCTAGCTGTATGTATGTGAAATACTATTCTTTGTTCAGATTTTCCACTGACCCTGAAATATTCTGATATTCTTTCCTGGAATACTCTGATTCAGATTAGTTATTAGAGTGTCTGTGCTGGCAGCTGGACTGGGTCAGATGCAGATTCCTTTCCCCCCATCATAATACGTGTTTCGTATTAGAGGTGTATTGTGGTTACGGCCTCTTGCTCACACTTTTTGTTGGTGATGAGCTGGGAACAGAACTGTTTGGACTCTTTGAAAGCATTTGAACATCTTGGTTATTTTCAACCACATTTGATGCAAGGGTAGAAATATGAAAGATGTTAAATTTTTACAAATTTTGTGAAGATAAGTACCTAGGAGAGAAGTGTGCCTGAGGGAAGGGCAGGGTAAACTGTTAGCCTGTTTGTTAGCAGCCTGCCCAGCTACCACCAGCTTAGGATGCGCTGGATGGCAGGGAGCAATGCAGGAGATAGGGGTATTAAAAATACAGAAAATAATTAGGATATCATAGTGGACTTGCTATGGCTACGGGAAAGAGCTGAGACTATCTGAATATTGGATATTGGATATCCAATAGGGATATTGGATTAGGGTGTCATTGGGAATAGAAAGAAAGGGGCTGGATTGCTTTGTTGGTCATATAGGCAATATGTGGATGTTACAGTCGTTGCAGGGAACAAGTATAGGAGACATCAGACATACGTATGTAAACAGGTATTGTTAGTTCCGCTGCTCACAGGAAAACTTGCTTGTGGTGATTTTTGCTAGCTATGTTAGTAGAGAGGCTTTTTAAGTACAGGAACATCTGAGCAGATTCTTACAATTTCATCCTAAAGCTCTCCCAAAACTGCCTATACTTGTGAGCATCTGCCCCAGGAATGTGCAGGGGGTGCGGGCACCTGAACTGCTCTCTGGGCAGCGAAACCTCCATGGGAGGCCAGGCAGACAGCGCGAGGTGCAGCCTTTTCTGCCGCTGTGGTGCCTGAACACGGGGCTGCAGGTTGGTGCCCTGGGAGATGGTGCCTGGGAGGCTCCCAGCACATGTGGCTGCCTGGGTGGCCAGCTCGCTCCCCAGGAAAATCAGAGCTGGATAACCATGAAAACAAACCGCAAAAGAGTGGAAATGCCTTGCTACTGCAAAGACAGCAAACCTTGTGGGGTGGGGCCGTGTGTGCCTTCAAACCCTCCAGGCGCGGAGAGGTCCCAGCTTAGCATGCAGAGCAGGAAGCATGTGGTGGCCGTGTTCACGTTGAAAGAGGCATTTGGGGTGACATGACCACATTGCCCACTTTCTGTGGAGCTGTGGTATAAGGGGACCATCAAAGTAGCCTGGTGTTGGAAACATAGCCACTGTTTTGAAGTGGCCTATGTAACTTGACTGATAATAACTCTAATTTGAGGCTCAGTCACCTAAGTCATCTAAGTCTTTTGGGAATTTTATTAGTTGGGAATAATCTGGTCTGCTTAAGATACTTAAGTCCTCTCTTCCCTTTGGAAGAATACTCCATTCCTGTAATAATAATGCAAACATGCTTTGATTATCACGTATTCCTCTGCTGCAGCTCACCATGGCAATTGGATTACCAGGATGCTGCATGCAGCAAGCTCTTTTGCTTACACACTTAGGGGCAAATTCTTGAAAAAGCAGCCCTAAAAATTTCCCACTTTACCATGCATCTGAAAGGAGACCGGTGCTTCCCTTTTAAAAGTCCCAACCTACATCTAGTTCCCATCGACATCCAGTGTCAATTCCTAACAGCAGTAAGAAGATGAGGAATATGTTTAGTGAGTTCTCATCACTTTCCTCTCTGTGGCCCTGTTCTACATTGTCTCTGCTGTTTGCTATTATTATTAACTTACATTTGCTTCCAGAGGCCCTGTTTAGGTCTGTGCTGTTCTGTGCTGGAAACTGCTTATTGCAGTTATTACTGTTGCCAAACAGCCGTGATACAGCTCCTCTCATGAGCCCATTCAAAGTTTATCAAAATCAAGAGAGTGATGGCTTCACAGTATTGACCTACTTCCTACGGTCCTAGTGGATTTTGTATATTGAACGTGTAACTCTCCAGGGTTATAAGAGGGAGCAGCACTATTTCCATCCAGCAAGCCTTAGCTCAGGCCAGCTTCACTGCAAGGAATATTTACCTATGATGGGTATCTGATGGGAAGGTAAAGTACATTTTACACTTTTTTTTTTTCTGTTAGACAAGCATTTGCTGATGGATCAGAGCCGAGATGCCTTAGACGAATAAATAATGAACTCTTTCACATTCGGCATATTCATTACAAATCTATAAGGTTTGTTTGGGGATTGAAGCAAGGAAGTTTCTATGATCTGCTGGTCACACGGCTCTATTCTTGCTGTCCCCGCGGAGATCAATGTTTCAAAAAGATAATCAACAGCCCGACACAACATCAAGGGAAAATCATTCTTGAAAAACCTTTTCGTCACACACAAAAAAAATGTTGTTCTGTGTTTCAGTACTTTTACCTAATCAGGTTAAGTATGTCTAGCATAATCTCACTTAAATAGGATTTGATGTACAAACTTAAATTAAAATTGAACTCATATTTATAGAAAAATATTCCATGCTGATGTTTGACTTTTTTTTAATGGATTTTAATCAGTAGAACAGAAATACATGGTGTGGAGGGAAAAAATCAACCCAAATCCTACCAGGTATTGCCAAAGCACTTTTGTATTTTTCAGATTGAATTCTTCCAGGTATCATCTACTTCTCTAGCTCTGGGACACAGTTATTTTATAAGATGTAACTGTAAAAGGACAGAGTGGAGTTTTTTGTAGGACGCTTGGTAAATCAAGATTTCCTTTTGTTTGATTTTAAATTTTAACTATTTTTTACCCTACTAAATCAGTTGTGCAAATTCACTTGGATCTGAAAGCTAAATCTTTTCTGGCTCATATTTCATGACCTGGAATAAAAATATTACAATTGCAGCTTGCTGTCATTTACACTTGATGAAACTAACACAAGATAAGCGCAAAATCGATTTGGAACCGTATTCAGATAACAGTATGTACAGAGTGGTAGTTTAGTTTCAGACTGGAAGAAGATATCTACTGGGTTCTGCAATAATTGCCCTGGGTCCATATTTTTATTAATAACTTGGATGGTGGAACAGAGAACACAAATTTTAAGTCTGAAGATGATTCCAGGTAGTCAAGGGTGGCAAAGATGCTGAAGGACTAGGATTCAAAACAAAATGGATATGGGAAAGAGATCTGAAAAAATACATGTAAAATGGTACATAAGAATTATCACCTGCATAGGCTGGAGGCACTACAGTTTAGGTAACAGATTTGCAAAAAAGAATTGGGCATTAATAGCACATGGCAAAGTGAACATAGATCAACAGTGTTTTAAAATAGCAAACATCAGCCTAGAACCTAAATGAAAAGGATGTTGTATAGAATCATAGAATCATTTAGATTGAAAAAGACCTTTAAGATTATTGAGTCCAACCGTAAACCTAACACTGCCAAGTCCACCACTAAACAATGTCCCTAAGCACCACATCTGCACCTCTTTTAGAACCTCCAGGGATGGTGACTCAACCACTTCCTTGGGCAGCCTGTTCCAATGTCTGACAACCCTTTCAGTGAAGACATTTTTCCTAATATCCAATCTAAACCTCCCCTGGTGCAACTTGAGGCCATTTCCTCTTGTCCTATCACTTGTCACTTGGGAGAAGAGACCAGCACCCACCTCTCTACAACCTCCTTTCAGGTCTCCCCTCAGACTCCTTTTCTCCAGACTAAACAACCCCAGTTCCCTCAGCCACTCCTCACAGGACTTGTCCTCTAGACCCTCCACCAGCTTCATTGCTTTTCTTTGCGGTCCAGCACCTCAATGTCTTTCTTGTAGTGAGGGACTCAAAACTGAACAGAGTATTTGAACACTTTTAAAAAAAAAGTGGATCAACCAGACAGTCTGGAGCACAATAGAGCCAGTATAGAAAACATCATATAAGGAAGGGGATTTTTCTAACCTGGGGTAGTGAAGACTGAGAGGAGATACTGTGGAAAATACCTTCCTTTTCGGAAAAGGAAGGGAATATTCTGCTCTCTGTATTCAGCATGGCTACAATGCAAACAATGTGCCTCAGCTGTTGCAAGGGAGAATGAAATTAAGCATTTGGAAAAATGTTTAAAAGTAAAATTAATGATGCTCTGCAATAGGTTGCCTGGGACAACTGTGGAATCTCTAAACGCTGGAAATTCATTATGAGCACAACAAGGTTCTCTGTTTTTTTATCGTCATAGACTCTGGTCTGCGGATACTAATTCTTGCTGTTGCACAGACCTATTAGATGGTGTCAAACAAGGACCAAAACTTTTGCAAATATGGTGACACATTTCTGTAGGTTCAGTTGTTTAAGCACAGAGCCGTTAAGCCTTGGGCATCCAAAGAAGGTAACAGAGCTCAGGGCAGCTAGCAAAGAAGCTGATTGAGCTATAAATAAAAAAGTTAAAATCCTGGCAGATTAAAGGGATCTGGTTTTTAGTGATGCTAAAATATTGCAACACTCTTTTTGATGCTTTGCAGGACCTGGCATTTTAAGAATTTGTAGAAAGAAGGTCAGAAAATCACACTGCTGATATGAAACAATTTCTCAATCAAAGACAGCCACTTTTATTAAAAGCTAGATACATTATGAGACAAAAGCATAGATCTATCTTCACTGGACCACAGAAAGCTGTTTTCCCTTTGGATCTGTGCTGCAAGTCTGGGTAGGCGTAAACTCTGTTTGACACCTTCTAGGCTGATGGGGCATTTGGAACATCATTCTCTCTTCGCGTCTCACTTTCTTTTCCTCCTGACCTCCTTTGTGTGGCTTTTCTTGTATCTAACAGGTTGTGAGCCTGCCTCTCAGATGTTTTCTCAGGTGGGGTGCTAACATTTATCAAAAGGTGTAGGAAGTCAATTCTGTGTGAGACCTCTCCCCCTTTGGCAATTTTATTTGAAACCGGCCAATGTTTAAAACAGTGCAAAGGCACACAGCCACATATGTACAGTCTGATCCCATGCACTTTGTTTCCATCAGGCATCAGGCAAAAATGCTTTAAGAACATCTTATTATTTCCTCTGGTACTGTTGGGAGAAATTCTACACAAAAGCCAGTGAAATCATGGCCAAGAAGCTGATGAGATAAAAATCTTTAACATCTATGCCATGGTTGTGTTTTATAGCAGCCATGAAGATTAGTCCTTATCAAAGGACGAAAATTGAAGTGAAGACTATCGTTTCCTTAGTACATGGGGCAGTCTGGAGTGTTACTGATTGTTACTGTGCTCACAGAGCAATGCAGACCCATTCATTTATTAAAATACAGTAAGCCAAAAGCAACAAATATTGATACCATGAAGCTGAATCAACTCAGCAGCCTTTACTGAAGGCATCTGTAGAGAACATAAGTGTCCATGCAAATTGCAGGCCAATTGGATGTACAAAAAGAGGCAGAATATCCCTGCCAGCTGCCAAAGGGTCAAAGACACTTCTGCTGCTCTCCATCTAAGTACCTGTACGTGATGCTTTAATTCCAACTTCCTAAAAACTGTCTTGCTACTCTCAGTGGAAATAGGAATCAAAAATAATAAAAACACATCTTTATCATTACATTTAATGGATGAGGTACGACTCTGAATCCATATTGAATAAAGAGGTGTTCGTTTTACAAGAATCCTTTTTTGACAGTGAGTCCACTTGCAAGTGCAATATTCAACAGAAGCAAACCCCATGGTATATTTGGCTAGGAGAAGGTTTTGATGAACTGAGACAAAGATGAATGGAAAGAAAAAAAGGAGGGAAGAGGATCTTGCAGGTACGGACTGAGGGAAGAAAGTTGACGGAAAGAATAAGCTGACACAGGCAGTCAGCACAGAGCAAAACCTGCCCTTGCAGAACTGCAGGATGTTTCAGGGAAAATGTGATATTTGTCAGAGTTTTCCAGCTGAGGAAATGAGTGGCTACCAAACAATTCTTAGAGATAATAATCTGGACACTTTCAATTTTAAATAAGTCTTCCTTATAAGTAGATTATTATTTTGTAGATCAAATAATGGTCCCTAGGTAATAAGCTGGTGCAGAACACAGTACTGCATGCGGAGAATTAGCATTTGCACAGCTGGTGGCAAAAGACTAGTCAACATTTCTTTGGATTATTTTGTAAAGTGAAATTAATTCTTGTGAAAAATGACAGATAAAGAGCCCAGTAGCAAAGCCTCCATTGATTTCAGTGGAGCAGAATCAGTTCCTGAGCCGAGAACACAGCCAAATCCAACATGCAGAGCCAAGCCAAGATGCCATGGGTTGCTTGCCAAAGGGGTAATACCCCTGCCTAGGAGCATAGGACTGACAGACTGACTGACCTTTTCAGTCCTTGCCATCTCTAATAAGATCACCAACAATAATGATACCCATCTGCTATGTATTAGGCTGAGAAAAGCAGCTGCCTAAATGCTATTTACAAAGAAATGTGTTAAACTTAGAGCTAAGTATTTGCCCAAATGCAATAGCTGCAGAGGAAGGGTTGTGACTTCCTCTTGGTACGGGGTGGTGGCCAGTATTTCATGAGAAGGGCACTTTCAGCACACTGTGACAGAGTGCTACATGCAGAAGCAGCATCACCCAGCAAATCACAGGTATGTGCACTGAGATGGGCAGGAACTAGCTGGACCTGCTTTGGAAAAGGGTTTGGAGACTAGATGGCACCCAGAGGCCTCTTCCAGAGTAAATTATTCTGTAAATTTCTGAACTGGTGGTTCTGGACAGCATTATCTCTGTTTACTTCTGGCCCTGTATACTAGGTGCAGACAATATGACACCCAGAGGTTAATAGCCAGCAATTGCTGCTACTGGAGCAGTATGGACTCTACTGGTCACAGAGTGTCTCCCTGACCATTGCAGAGATGTGAGCAATGGTGATTCCAGCCTTTTTAACTCTAACAGACTTAGCACAACACCCACTATTCAGACCATCATCTCGTTTCCAGCATTTAGAACAGATGAACAGATACAGCTTCAAAGTTCTTTGATTTGAACTGTGACTATTAACTAATAAGACCAAACATCTTCGGTGAGCTGGAGAAATTAAACTTTGATGCAAACTTCGATTTAGCAAAAAGAGCAGGATTTTAGCAGCTCCAAGCGGTACATGTTATGTAAGGTTATTTTCATTTTTCATGTGCATCTTTTTGTTCTAAAGATATCAAAAAGCAAGGTTAAGTTTTCTCAGATAAGACCACAAACAGAAAACACTGACAGTGTTCTGTTGCTTTGAATGGGGGAATAGCTTTGAAAGACATTTCAAAAGGTAAAGTTTGAAAACTAGGCCATCTTGCCTCTCTCTGGGAGCTTGTGCATGTACACCTAGTAGGAAATCCATTTGGAATCCAGAAACTGGCACACTTGCTTGGAAAGAGTTAATTCTAATTTTAATCAAACTTTCTCTTTATAAAAAGCTAGGCAGGCTGAGGAAAAGGATGTTTCATTTTAAACAAATCCCACTATTATGCTTCTCAAAATCTTTGCAAATTTGTATTGTTTATTCTATTATTGCAAATTATTTCAAATCATGAAAACTGTAGGCAAATATTAGAGTGGAACTGTAAAAAACCAAAATCTAAATTAGTGTATCTATGCCACAAGTTTGTTCGTACATTCACTAATGCTTTTAAAAGTCTGCAGTGACAGGGTTTTTCTCTGGTTTGATGTGAAGCAGCTCTATAAGCATGGGACATATCAAAATGCTTCTGACTACTTGGACCTGACCTGTCATTCTTTGTGTTCATACTGTGTTTCTCTTGATTCTGATAAAAATAGCATTGTGCTGGTCCACTCAGATGAGCAATGGCTTTAATTTTCCTAATGAAATGTGATCTTTTAAGCAGTAAGCACAGAGTATTGTATGGGCATTGTTGACAAGAGATGTTTGGAAAATAGGGAAGAGGGAAGGGATTGTATTCTTATTTCCTGGATTAAACAAAACACTACTGTAAAAGTTCTCAAATAGAAAGATTGTACTGGCATTTGGCAGTATTTTCAGAGCAGGGAAAGACAACAATTGGTGATTCTCTGCAGCTTGTACATGAAATTGTACAAAAGAACTTTACTACTTCTTGAAGAGTCCAAGGAATTTCAGTATTAGCCAATGTTGGTAACCTAACTCAAAACAACAGATGATGCAAACTGTATGGATTGAAATGCTGACTCTTCTCTCAGCTAAGGCTCACTGAGCTGCAGTTCCCAGAGTGGGGACATCAGCAGGTCATAGCAAACAGCTCCGCTTCCACAGCCACTGGAGAGGAGTCATCCATAGAACTTAATACCCTCCACCTCCAGAGGAACTTTATTCAAATATAATGTTAATCAGAAAGGTCTTTCCCCAACTTGACCTCTTTCTCTTGATTAATTCGAGAGAATTAATGAGAAACGAAGCTGGTTTGTTTTTCATGCCCAGCCCAGCCCTCTCTTTGTTATTCAATTTAGAAATGTGTCAAATATAATTAAAACTGGCAGAGGCCAAGATTAAATCAAACAAACTGTAAACATTGCTTGTGCTATTTGGTTGATGTAAAGCTTTTACTATAAAAGGCTTTTAAACAAATGAAATCAGTTATTACTGTGCTGCAGCACTGAAACCTTGATCCAAGTGTTTGAACTTTACAGGGACACTGTCAGGTCAGCTTAGATTCAAAACATAAAACATGGCTGGGATTTTGAAATTGTCTAAGAGAATTAGGTTCCTGACTTCTACTGAAAGTCAGTGTACAGTGGGAAGTGAATTGACTTTCAGCAGGAATTAGATGCCTTTGAAAAACCTATTCAGGTCCTTGTAAACAGAGGACCGTGTTCTTCATGGAGATAAATTAGTGTTACTCTTTTGACACCTACATACCCAGCAAAGCATTTGATACACAAATCTTACAAAACCTAAGACTAGCCAAAAAAACCCTAAGAGCAACCTTTACTTATTTGATTGTATTTTGGTTAGCACTAAATATTTCCTTTCAATGTGCAATAATTACAGTGTACAATAATGATATTATTAAGGGGTGGCATAACTGTAAGCCCAACTTCCAGGAAATTAGTCCATTAAGGACTTTCAGTTTCAGTCTGCCAGGCTGCAACTTGCAGTTTAACCCACTGATTTTAATGGTACTCCTGACCTGTTGAGTGCAGATTCAGAGCTCCAGTACCTCCAAGGTTTTCCCCAAAACATTTTTGCATTAAAAAACCCACACCCGTACCTCATTAGGCATCATGCAAAATCACAGCAGGCAATGGGGAAACTCGGTACTTTTGAAAGCAAGTTTCTGCCTTGTTGACTGAGGTTTTAGTGCCAAGCAATACGGCATTAAAGTTTAGATTACACAGCTTTGAAAATATATCCCTGGCTATTTGACACTATTTCCTTTAATTCCTTATCACTTTGTTAAAAAGTAGTTCAAGAAATGCGATGTTGTCTGTATTTTTATTGTATCTTATTTTTCACACAGGATGGGCATTTGTCACTCCTATGCTAACTTTTGCTTTTTTGGCACGTATATGTTTATATCTCCACATGTTTTACTTTAATAACCTGATGCTAGCTAGATGAACTGAGCTTTTTGGGATTTCTCTGTCCAATGCCTTTAGAAAAAACAACTGTAGTAGTACCATTGGACTGGAGTCAGAAATCCCTTTACAATTGTAAAAGTCTTCTTATTTATACCCAGATATTCTCTAAGAATTCTACTGGTCTCCTCATTCAACATTCAGCATGGCTTCTAGAGGGGGAACTCAATGACAAAGTCAGAGGTCTTTTAGGGACAGGATGACATCATGATACAAGATGGCACAGTCACAGAATGTACTGGTCCTTCATCTCTGAAATGGCAATTCACATCTGAACAGGGATGATTAGACAAAATTAGTACACTTATTCCCTCTTTATCTTCAGTGGACATGAAATCAGACCACAAAACTGCTACAGAGAGCCTTGCAACTGGCAGGCTTGGGTCATGAGGAAGCCAGTGCTTGAGAGAGTAGAAGGTCAGGACTGATCAACAAAGGCAGAGCTAGCATACACCAAAAAGCTCGTAGAGCCTTGCCCAATCCGTTTGATCAAGACTACATATTAGTTCCTTGCTTTCATAACCGTAGATGTTTTCAGAGCTATTGAAAATAGCTGATAAAGATTCCTCTGTGGTGATGGGTAACTGAGGCTTGGTATCATACAGAATGGAAAGGAGCAACATAACTGTCTCATGTCTTGGGAGGAGTTAAAACCATGTGAAGACCATCTTAAGGATCTGCTACTGGAATGTGTCATATTCTAAAAGCTAAATAATCTCTGTTGAATTGACTATATAGATTGTAATGTTTTACCTATGACCATCAATGTAGATATGTTTTTCTCGCCTTTGATATGCTTTCTCACCTATTTGCTATGAATATTGCCCTGTGTTTAGACTTCCAGAACCCAATTTTGAAAGTTAATTAGATATGGAAGGATTTGAGTGAAAATCCTATACGGAAGCCTGATCCTTCATTAACAATGACACAGAACTATATAATAAATGAACTTGCATGTTTTGGTTATTTGTCTAAGATGATAACGTGTATTGCCACAATCATCTGGAAAAGGGAGTAGTGTTGAGTAACTTCTGTGTTCAGTCCTCAGAGAAATCTGACATTTGCAACTAAGAGTTACTAACCATCATAAATGGGTAAGTAAGCTGCAGTTTTCAAAAGCGTAGCTGTTCTGCACAGAATGAGAGCCCTGCTTAAGCAATGAGTCAAGTCCTAAACTATTTCTGCTAGCTGGCAGCATGAGGAACACTTCTGTAATTTGGAAAGTAGTACTTCAGAGCAGTACTTTTCTCTTTTTATATCCAAGTATTTTTATTCAGTGAGGTTGAGACAAAGAAGGTCTTGGGAGAAAAAAAAGGTGTAACAATGTGATGGATCTTGGGTACTATAATATCACCTAAAATAATTCATCGGCAATTTTTGCTAATACATAACGCGCCCCCGCCCCCCCCCCCCCCCCCCCCCTGAAACAGGTCAGACTGCTTTTCTCACCAAAGTTAGGGTTTAGGAGCTGATTCAGATTTTACATGGATGCAAATATGAAGGGATACTATTAGGGATATTCCACTGCTGCACAGCTGTGTTGATACCAAAATTTGGACTAATAGCTTCAGCTTGAAGCTCTTCTTGTAACTAAGGACAGCCGGATTTGACTTTTAATCAGGACATTTCAGCTGTAATATGTCAAAAAGAGCTTGCAATACTTTTCACTATTTAAGTACAGTTGTTTAATATCTGGTTTTACTTGATTATATGAAAGGATTCCAAGAGGTATGGTTTTGTTTTCAAATTCAAATATTGCTTAAAATGAGTATTAAAATGTTATCCTACAGTATTAAGAACTAAATATAAGAACTTTTGGCCAGAATGAAGAAAAAGGATACGATATTAATTCCTAATACAAATTAAACTGAAGAGGCCATCTGCATTGTTCTGAATGAGAGAAATTAAGAACTGCATACTGGTGTTTTAAATTCCCTAAAATTGTGATATTCTGCAAAGTTTTCTAGGTGTGAGAAAATATTTAATCCTGATGCATGTACTGTTCTCTTCAGGGGGAACTGGATCAGGTCTTTTGTGACCAATTCTGCTTATTTACACTCTTATATACTGTTTAGCTTTAATACATTGCACGGTTAAAGGAGAATTAGGAATTCAGCCCAGTCTTCCTTAAATTCTTGCTAGATTTTATGTTAATTTAATCCCTTATTTCTCCAGTTACCTCATACAAAGCATGATTTCACTGTCATTAAAGATCACCTTGTTTCCTGTTTTCATATTCTTCTCACTGTTATTATTCTTCTCACTGAAGTCTGCGTTCTAGTCATAATGAACTCTTGGAGCATTTCATTGAGAAAAATAAGGAGTTAAACATTTTCTATTTCCCTAATCAAGACCCTGTCATTATCATCACCGAAAGCCAGAAAAACAGGTGAAGAATGACAGAATTACGTGAAAGGTAAAAAGGACATTGCCAAAGTGATTTTGTGATCACAGTCACTTATAATAATACACTGAATGTTGGCATAGCAATCGAATTGCATACTAAAGCCTGTTGTGTAAATTCAGTTACTAGTTGCATTACATAAGGCTGATGCTTAATTGCATCAGTCACAATTAGCATAATATGAATAAAATTTCGAAAAGTTTCTGATTCTTATTGTGGAATAATTCATACAACTCATCAGCATGGCAGTTTTCAATTTAACCTGGTATTTTTGAAACAGAAAGACACAGTGATTCAATTCTAGAAGAAAAAGTAGCCTAGAAAAAAATCACGTTTTGCAAATGGACAGAAGAAAACAAAAGTAGGATAAATGTTTATTCTATCACTTTTGACAGTATCCTTTTAAAGAGAAGACTAAATTAAATTCTAAAGGCCAAATTCTCTTCTCATTCACATCACAATAGCTCCAGAGTAGTCCTACCAACTTTCACAGAATTGATCTAGATTTACACAAATATTAATGGCAGCAAAAGCTCGCTTTTCAAGCCTAGATGTTTCACAATAGGAATACATTTTAAGAAGTGATATGTAAAATAAAATAGTTTGGTTTTTTTATTCCATTAAATTAGATCTGCAATATCACAGAGAAAGGCTGATTCCTCTTTTGGTCTCAGATAAGCTATTTTCAGAAAACACGTATGAAGAAAGTGAGATAGAAAGCTCAGAACCATCTTTGAATTAAGAATGTGTTCAGTAGACAGAGCTGGTTTCTTCCCATACCACAGATTTCATATCCTGAAATCTGTATTTCACATAAATGGGGGAGAATAGGACATGGAAAATTGATATGAAGGCTAAATTAAATTTCTCCTGCAGTGACCTGTTTGAGGAACAGAAGGAAGGGGAAGAAGGAAGGCTGAGACTGCTGCAATTTAAAGAGGAAAGACATTAAGTGACAGCCCCCAAAAAAGTGTCAGAGGTCTTCCAACAGGAGGTATGCCATTCACATCCATCCCATCCTCTGGCGACACTCTCTCCCTAGCTATTTCCACTTGACTCACGTTGTTTCTATACTTGCTGAAATGATTCACACTGTTTCACTGTTGTTACTGTTATTATTTTACCTATCCACGCTTGTCTCTGCCAGTCTGTTATTCATAATTGCTAGGGCTCCAACCCCAGCAGAGAATCCATTTTGCTTTGAATTAGAGCTCATTTGCCTTGGATAGCCATTAGCAGTTTCCGACAGCTGTTTCTGCATGATGGCCAGTGAGACTTTATTGGAGGCCAGGAAGTCTTTCATGGAGATCATCTCGCCTGACAGCCGGCGTCCGTCTGTGTCGCTCTCATTGACAACATCAGTCTCGATGGAGATGTTTCTCCGGCTGCGCACATTTCCTGGCATTACCACATTCCTCCGTGAATGAAATAATTTTCTTTGGCATCTGTGGCAGCACCTGCAGTCCAGCTTCTTTAATATCCAGTTTATGGATTGTTTGATGACAATAGAGATCACATTAAATAAGGAATAGATGCAGCACACCCCCATGAGTATGAAGACGAAATTGCCAAAGCGGTAAAGGCCTTGGGTCTCGTACTTGATGTTCTGGCTACTGACCAGATCACCGAAACCGATGGTGCTGAAGGCCACGAAGCAGAAGTAAAGCGAGTCAAAGTAACTCCACCCTTCAATCGGTGTGTACATTGCAGAGGCACAGCAGGAAATGATGAGCGATGCTACACATAAAATCAGCATGACGTAGTACACGGAGGGCTTCCAGCCTGCCAGGCTGTCCACCTCGGAGGTCCCTGAGCCCCTCCGGCCGTTGTGAGGGAGGACCCCTTTCCTCCTCAGCTGTCTTTCATGGCAGGACTTCATAACATAGGCTATGACAGTGATCAAGCGCTCCAGGAACAGGTTGAAGAACAAAATGGTCCCTGCACATCCTATAAGGCCGTAAAATATCAGAAAGATTTTACCTCCGACGGTGGCTGGGGTGGTCATGCCAAACCCTGGAAGACAAAACAGAACAGTTAAAAAAAATAAACCTATAATTACCATGTCAGGAATTTTGTCACAGAAAGAACTGGCAGCAAATCCACGTGGCACACATCAGCTCTGGGAAAAAGTGAGGACATTCTCCCAAACTGTCACCTACTTGTGCTTGACCTTGTCCCAGCAGGTTGCTAGGCTCGCTCCATCCCCTTTGTGCCTTGGATCACTTCCAGGCTTTGGGGTTATTGCAGCCCCCTCCTTCTCTCTTATGTTGCTCTGCACTACAGGTCTGATCCAGGGGTGGCTCTTACCTTGCAAGGGTCTATCCCCACCAAATCTTTGTAACCCAAGGTGAAATCTTTCTGAGCCTCCCTTAGCTCCTGCTGTAAGTGCTGCTGGCACATCAGCCAGCACTGAGCACCCACGGCAGCCCAGCCAGGGAAGCCCCGGCTGGGAGCGCACGCTGTTAAGAGGCAGCCCCTGACAGGGGCAGCAGCCCCCCACGGGGATCTGCAGCAGGCATTAGAGCTGCCCTGTGTCTCACCCTGGTGTTGGTCGCCCGTTATCAGCCCTCTTTTAAATCAGCATTGCTGAAGTTTTCCTATTTCGCTGTGTCCCACTCCACATCTCAAATCTGTGTGTGAGTCTTAACGAAAATCTCCTCTAGTCTCATTCCCTGTGGTGGGATTTCTCAGGTCAGAGGTGCTTCAGTCTTCTCTCAAATCCCACCCTTCCTAAAGCCTGCAAATAGTATGTTTATTTTGGTTACAACTATTGATAAGACAATCTTGCTTTAGCAAGATGTTACTAAAGAATAAAAAGCATGTCCGGAACATCATTGAGCAAATTTGAGTAATACTCATGATAAATAACTTTGCTGCTGTTTTATTAGGATTAATAAGGGTTTACATAACTGATCTATCAAGCCAAAACAATCTTGCTGAGAGGACAGAAAAATCATGTTGGACACAAGACATTTTTATTTGTTTCCCTCTCTTTGTAATTGTGAGATGCTAATTATAAATAAAGACATTAGGCTCTGGGAAATAAAGGAAATTATATTCAGTGTGATACACTTGTGCTTGGAAGACAGACAACTGCAGTATGAAGAGACCATGTTTCCAACAGCGCTGAATTGCACTCATCTTCCCGTCACTGGAAACCTGCTACCAGTGCAGATAGATTCCTCCCTAACACTGCTCCTGCCTCACACAGTTAAGCGTCAGCCCTCGCCTTCACCCCTCCGGCACGACCCCCTCTGAACGACAGCCCCAAGTATGGGCTCTCGAGGGTTGCTGCATCTTCGCCTGCATCCACAGCCAAACCACAGCATCCAGAGGACTTACAGGAGGCACAAGCCTCATCAAATTTCTGTGCTAGAGAGAGCTGGGCTGCAGCTCTGTGCGGTGGGGAACAGCACCACAAGACAAACCACATAGACAAAACATTCTTCGTGACAAGAACTTTTTGCCATTGTTGCCCCTGGCACACAACTATTTTCACTCACTTTCTACCTTCCCCTTCTGCTCCATGACCTGATCCCCCTATAATGCTAATTTTGATGCTTATTTTCTGTGCAGTCTGGCTTATATGCAAGTCATGACCTCCACCCTGTGGACAGACACGTAAAGGCCGATGGACGAGTGGAACCTCTCTGCAGCTGGTGCGATCTGCCCACAGCCGCCAGTGGGGAGGGAGGTGGGGGGCTGCTGAGTCCCTGGGCCCCCCTGCTCTCCGAAGAAGAGAAGCGGCTGCAGGCTGGGCAGAGGCGGAAAGGTGGGGAGCCTCTGGCACAGGGTGAAGGACAGCAGGGAGCAGCGTGCATCTCTCAACAGCATAAAGCAAATGCCCTGGGAAGAGAAATGTAGCTCAGGCTACATGCTCCAGCGTGGCATTATGCCTTAGGGCTGCTACCCACAGGACCCTCTCGGGATTCTGCCACTGGCATCACAGCTGGAACCTGGGCTCCTCGGGTTTGTTTGTTTAGTCGACTGGATTTTATCTCAGAGCTCAGATCTGCGTGGGTAAAACCCCACTAGGAAAGGCTTTACAAAGGCACCCTAACAGTCATGACAGGAAATGCATGGTGAACTAGAAATACCGAACGATGCAGAACATTGATCCAGAGAGGCAGTGAGGCTCTGACTGTGACTCTGCCCCTTGTCAACTCCTCCTTTTCAGCAGGGGCACTGTTTTGACCCCCTGGAGTAAATGTCATTTTTTGTTCATTTTTCTATTTACAAATCTCAATATGTAGCAATCAATACCAACATTTCCAAAGAAGCACTGAAATGGAAAACCTAAAAGCAGTATAAAGTTATTAATTTAACAAGTACTTTCCTTCAAAGATCATTTGTCAAATATGAGCTATAAACTTTTAGTTCCAGAAATAATTTCAATTCTTGAAATGCCTTGTATTTCCATGTATTGGGCCACAGTATGCCTGGTTAAATTTGACTATCACAGTATTACACTCGGGATTAATTTGGGATGCTGTATTATAGAGTAGGACTTGTTTGACAGTAAGTACATTTTTCTCCCAACGGACTCTTGGAGTGTTTGAAATATTGATAAATTCAAGTAAATTTGGTGAATTGTTTCAGCCAAGAAATGCAGGAGGGCAAAATTGTAAAAGGCTGAAACAGTTGAAATTAAACTAAATGTTCTCTTTTGGCATTTTTGTGATAAAAGTTTTCATTTCAAAATATCAATCACCTTTTGGTTAAAAAAAATTCAGTTGGAAGTAAAAAGGATGGAAAAAAATACTTTGAAAAATCTTTCAGATTTTTAAAAGTGTCATAATCTTAAAATGGAACACAACATTTCACTAATGATCAAATCAAACTTATCAAAAATTTAATTATATTTTATCCTTCTGAAAGACCTAAAAAAATTCTCCTCCCATACAACTTCAGGTTAAGTTTTTCTCCTACTTTTTTCCTGCTGGCATCAAACTAGAAATGCACTGCTCACTAATCTCTACTAAAGTGAATTCTTTCAAAAAGCTGTTTCATACAACAGCCTTGCAAACACTAGCTGGAAGTAAATTGTTATCCTTGGTGGAACCTGCCTCTTTTTCCCCCCAAATTTCTGTAAGGAAGAATGTGGCTCATTCATGGACAAAAAGGTATGGCAATAGGGTTTGCTCTTGTTTTGGTAAAATTACTGATGATCTTGTGCTGTGCAAACACAAAGCATCTATGGATAGATAAGTCAGTTCTTTCATGAGGTCAGTGAAAGCTCTCACACCAAAACTCTCCCTTCTAACCTAAGGACACTGAAATAAGCCTGTTGTCTGTGTGCTGGGATCATACACATTACTCGAGCATCAGAGCAGCCAGGAGCTGTTCTCTCTGAAAGCAAAGACAACGCTTAGCACAGCAATGTCTGTCCTGAGGACAGGTATTTCCATAACTCCTGGAGATATGGATATATCTCCATACGTCCCCTCTGCATCCTGGACCTGGTCAGGGATTGCGGTGGCTCTTTTGCATGGAGAGATGTGAGCAAAGGCTGCTGCAGAGCTGGGTGACTTCTCCATGTGAACCTGGGACGTGCACCCAGAGCTGGTAGCTGGGAAGTGCACCTGTGTTCCCCCATCAAGACACAGCATTAGTGCCTCACCATGTATTTTCTAGAAGATTGATGAGGCACTAGAAAAGCAGTATTTATCCCCTCTCTTCTGCTTCAGATACTCTACAGGGCAAGGGACTAAAACCCACGGATTCTCTACTTTGCTTGTGGGGTGCTACTACAGTATTTAAAAACTGAAATATTGCAGCATTTAATTTTTTTTGCAAAATTGTAATGTGAAAAAATGCCTGGCAGGTCTCTCCATAGCAGATGGTGTAGGCACCATCTGACATGGCACGTGAGATGCTGCCTACCTGACAAACTGAACCAGAGAGGAACAGGCCATGAGATATCTGAATTACTATTGACATGCTTGACTAAGGCAGCATTTTAAATCCAAAATACTTACTTTTGCAGCTGAAATATGTCAGTTTGAAGTCTTGGCACAATGGTAGGACACCTATTGCTCTGCCTGGTGTCTTTCTCCAGTCCCTGCACCATCCCAGGAGAATTGTACTTCCCCTGTTTCCTGTTGGGGTACACCAGAACTGGGCCAGCAGCCCCCATTTCCATCCCCATCACCTGTACAGGCAGAACTGCCCCTGAGCTGCCCTCTCTTTGTAACAGAGAGTACAGCCTTACAAATGACAGACTTTTGATTTCCAGTCCCTTAAAAAGTTAACCAAAGGCAGAGTCCTTATAACTTCAATGATTCCTGCAAACGCTAGAGAAAAGACTGTGCGTATAGACCGGTGATTTCATTTTTGCTGTCTTCTTGAGATAGCTAAGAGTGTCACATGCAAGTATTTCTCCACTGTAATTATAACATCAGGTTTATTCACAAACTGGACCTAAATATCTTTCATAGCTGCAAGTCATGCTCATCAGACAATGTAGCTCTTGGTATTGTCATTGTCAAATCAACTATCCAAATACATATTACAGTTGTGTTACTAAGCCTTTCTAGTTGCTTGCCTTTTCTTACAGCAAAAATGATGGGTTTAGAAGCAATTGCCATATTTTTGCTTTCCAGGAGCATATTGCCATATTTTTGGTTTCCTTTGCTTTGCAGGAGGTGGTCATCCATGCTCTATGTGCCAGCTGAGAGGTGTCAGCTGCCCTGAGATTAGAGACTTTGGGTGAGCAGGACCAAGCTGCAAGGACACAGATTGCCATACTGGGTCAGACTGCTGTCTTTGACAGTGAAAGGATTTAAGAAAGTGTGAATAGGGAAGAAAATACGAACAGAGTGATCTTTCCCTGGGATATCCTCCCATCTCTCAGAAATCAGTAGTTTGGAGGCTTTGAGGACATTACGTTTAATAATTCGATCATCAATCTTGTCAAATAATTTTTCAAATCATTTATACTGTTGGTCTCCATTAAACCTAAGGCAGTAAGTTCCCCAATGTAATTATGCTTTGTGGAAAAGAAGTCTTTGTCTATCCTGCTGCCTGACAATTCATTTCAGGCTTCCCACTTTTTGCAGTTAGCTGCAGCAATCATCATTCTCCACACACATTCTCCCTTCACTTTCCCCTTTCTGATTTTATAGACTTCTATTATTTCCTTCTTTCTCATTTCTTCCCCAGTCTGAGGAGGTCTATAACATTTAGTCTCTAGTTTTCAGTCTGCTAAGACATGCTTCTAACCAGCCCTATTACCTTTCTTATTTCTTTTCTACCTTAATAGAGTCTTTCAAAGGTAAAGGAGCAGGACCGAACTATATACAGTATTTGCAATGCAAAGGTACTTTGAATTGATGCAGGGCATACTGATGTGTTGTGCTTAGCTCTCTTTTTCATAGAAATTCCTGTTTGCCTTTTTAATTGCTATTGACCACTGAACTGATGTTTTCAGCAACGTATCCACAGCGGGTCTTAACTCCCTTGCTCAACAAATGATGGCTGTCCTGGAGCTCTTCAATGCCTGGCTGTAATTACATCTGTCTTTTTCCAAGTGCATTACTTTGCATTTGTCACCACTGAATTTATTTTTTTACTTAGTTATTCACTAATATGAGATTCTTCTACAGTTCATTACAGTCAGGTTTATAGATGACTATCCTGAATACGTCTCTGTCCTAAGGAAATGTTGTTATCTATTTATTTACCTCTTTTCTTACATTGTTTATGACTGTTGAAATGTGCAGGTGTCAGTAAAGAGCCTCAGAGACCGTGTTCTTAATGTGCTTCCATTTTGAAAACTGAATATTGATACCTAGACTTTTCTGCTATTCTTTTTAAACAGTTATTTATCAATGATAGGACTCCACTTTTCATCCCATTAAAGTTTTATTTCTTTAGAGGCCTTCATGAGGACGTTTGTGAAAAAGCTTTTTGAATGTCCAGGTACACTGTTATTTTTGTGCAACATGACTTCCCTCTGCAAAAGCTGTATCGCCTTTTTGAACATCCCAACTAATTACATTCTTGTTTAAACTTTTCTAATGTGCCTCTGTGGAAGACAAGACTTACTGGCCTATGGTTTCCAGGAACATTTTTGCCACCTTTTCTACAAATTGTTGTTACATTTGCTATCATTTCTCCTCCGTGCACGAAAACTGATTTTAGGCTATAAACCACACTTAGTTAAGTAGCATTTTCATGTTTGAGTTCTTTTATAAGTCCTCCATGAAAAACTTCAGTCCTAGCAGTTTGAAAGAGATTACGCAAATAGGAGAAGTAGAGGAGAAACCAACAGTCAAATATGTAGAAGGGAAATTACTTAGTGAGCGATTAGAGCAGCAGTCTGATCCACGCAGTGTAACAGTGAAAGAGCAAGAAGTTAAATTGGCAGAATGGGAAGCAAATACAGAATGAAATTATGAAATCATATAAAAGGCTGACACTTGGAGTTTATTTGAAAATAAAGATTGCTTCTTGTGATGAAGAAACAAAAACAGGAAACAACTGCAGGAAAAAAAATGCTAGTGATAATTTTTTATGGTATGAGAGAATGCTGATGAAATTTAGTGAACTTTATTTTACAAGTTGGGTGACATTTTTTGAAAAAGAGTTTTTTCAAGTAGAAATCAAGATTGTAATTAATCAAGTGGGAATCTGATAATTTTGAGTGTGGAAAATTGAATGGTTTTAAGGTACTGAAAAGTGTTTCAATTGATTTGTTAGATATGTCTGCGGATATGGCACTATATTATCACCATTGATAGATATGCATGACAAACCCTAACTTTACCAGCCCAGCAATGAAGAAGGCCTCCTTAGTAAAAACTTCAGATTTCTATTCTGAAATCAGTATGATACTGATTTGCCTGTGTCCCATGATCCATTGATTACTACAACTGGGTATTATCTTTCCTAATATTCAGCTGAACTGAGCAACTACATCCCTTGTAGTTTTAATTTTCCTTCAAGTATTGTGGGGTTTTTTCCACATGCTGCTTAAACAAGGATTCAGATTTGTTTGCTGAATATTCACACTAATTCTGAATTTCTCTGTAGCAGAGCTACATTTTCAGAAGTTGGAAGGAATTTAAATTCCAAGTAGAGTCAGTAAAAATTTTCTAAAGCACTGCACACCTCCTACGCAAAACAATTTTGTCTTGGCATCAAAACTTCTGTCTTGCAGATTGTTATTGCAAAGTCCTCTAAAATCCACCTGTATGTTCGGGTTATATTGTATGCATATTCCAAAAGGATATAGGTTACTTATACAAAAGAACAATTAAAAAGTGTAAACTCAACAATAGTATAATATAATGATGCTTCATGATTTCCTGAAGGAAGTACTGAGTATAACCAAAGAAAAGCAAGCAGCTGTAATTCTTAATGGTCAGTTTGATAAGAAGGACTGAGGTCCAACAGGAAGTGCTCCTGAAGAAGAGTCCTCTGACAGAAGGTAAATATTGACTAACATTAAGAAAATATTGATCTCAGTCTAACAATAGCATGTTTATATTGAAAACTAACAAGAGGAAAGAGGCATCAACTTTCTATAATTAATCAACTCTACAACTTTCTATGATTTCTTTTCTGTTATAAACCACTCCAGTGCTACCAACTGCTGTAATCGTTTCTCCTGGATCATTACCCACACTCATCTCCCTTTTCCTGGTGGTACACGGTTTGGCATGTGTTTTAATTCTGGATGTCCTGACAGTCACAGGTTACAGTAATTAAACCTTCAGTTTTCATTTCCTGGTATGCTTGATGCCGTGAAAGAGTGTGAGAAACAGGTCCTCAATCCTAATCCCTCATGAATGAAGCTTGGAGCGCTGAATATAGAGTGTGCGTAGGAAGACTAGGACCAGTTAATTTTGAATCATGAGATTG
Organism: Gavia stellata; assembly: GCF_030936135.1. Lineage (NCBI taxonomy): Eukaryota > Metazoa > Chordata > Aves > Gaviiformes > Gaviidae > Gavia > Gavia stellata. The sequence goes on from NC_082600.1 coordinate 20,076,369, forward strand.
GGTCTTTCTATTGTTCTGCAAAATACCTCTCTTTTCTGAGAGGTTTCATTTCCTTTTTGAATGTGTGCAGTTCGCTGCTCCTGCCTTTCCCCCAAAGAGGAAGTGGGTAGAAAGAGGGGGTAACACTATAGCAACAATAATGAATCATTTTGATGCTAGAAATATAATCACGGAACAGCTTTCCAGTTTAGCCTACGATCAGAGCTCTTTGTCTGTGATGTTGTGGCTATATTCCTAATGCATTTTCTGTTTATTTGATTAACTCTTTTCCTTGTTTTTCTCTATCAGTTCTACTTTGGTCATGACTCACTGGGGAAATGATGAATTTCACCAGTGGAACAGTCACTGGAAAATGATTGAGGATTGTGACAGGTATGAACCAAGCTAAATAGGACCAAGACTTTCAACTGCCGTGAAAAGATCCTCAAGAAAATAGTAATTAGGAAAGAGAAATATAGAAAGTCTTAGATACCTGCAAAGATGCTGACCCTCCTTCCCTCAGACACATTCTGCACTGAACTATCTACGTAAGGACATTTTGTGCTTCTAGAAGAGAGGCAGAAGAAGCAACTCTAAGAGAAGCTGTACTTCAAAGACTTTATCGAGAAAATGTCCTGTTCCTACAGTGTACAGACACTAATAATTTGGCAAAATTCACTTCTGCCATGATAGCCTATTCTGGTGCTGTTGGAGCAGAATAAGTAGTCCTAGGAAAACTTTAGTTCTGCTGGTGTAATTGTCACCTATAGGAACACTTGTAGGAAGAGCGAAAGCACTCTCAAATCCTGTCACATCGCTCCCCTTATGACACTGCTACATCAGCAAGCTTGTAACAGAGTCCTGTTCTGGAAAGGAACAAGGACATTAAGTCCTTCCCAGGAAGAGAAGAAAAAGACACATTTCTGTGAAGAATTTCACTGTGTGAGAGGAGACGCCCATTGAAGCAGGCACGGTGCTGTCACAGCTGCCTGACAGCACTAAACTTGGACTTGGGTCCAATTTCTGATATGAAAAAAAATGTCTAGTATGGTTCATTTTGCTAAGTGTATGCAGAAAATCACGCACACACATGCACACACCCCCCTCTGTGATTCCTCTTCAGTGGAAGCTTGGCATCTGAACTGTGTGGCTGTCTGGTGAGACATACGTTCCTACATTTTGTCAGAACCATTCATTTCAACATCTTGACGCTCTCTCTCACTACGAGGGGAAAATGAGCTTAGCCGCGTCCTGAAACTCTCTGTTACTGCAACAATTATTTGACAAAATAATATTTTATCACGGACAGCCTGGCGTTTGGTAGCATGTATTTCATTGGCAATGCTACTTTCTCAGGCAGATGGCTACATGGTGGAGAAGGGCTCAGCCTGCCCAGGAAGGCAGGGGATGTATGGCTATAACAGCACTCCTTTGTGCTATATGCTCTTCTGTTTCCAGATCTGCCTGCCTGAGTGAGCTCTGTGCCTCCTGCCCCGGCATCCCGAGCACTCTGCGGAGCAGTGAAAGCTGGAAATGTCTCCAGGGCTATTAGAGCTGAGTCATATCCACAGATACACAGCTACGCTGAGTGACCGACTGCTTGGTGACCTGGGGCCCTGCCTTAAGGCCACTGCTGCTGCTTCCTTCTGCGCTGGTCTGCACCCGCAATGTTGTGCTCAGGCAGGCTGAGAGAGATGTGACCTTCTGCAGAGCTCATAGCAGGATGAAGTCCATTCTTAAAGGGCAATATTGATGTTGAAACTAATGATACAAGATGTCTTGATGAAACAATAAATATAGTTACCCAAGTAAAATCTACACTTTCTCATATATATTGAGATTTTTTTTCCCTCTCTAACTTGTTTGGAGAGTTCTCAAACCTGGAAGACAGCACTCTCGCCACCGTTTCGCTGACGCTGAAAGACTGGAGGGAGATGCTGCTTCAAGGACTGCACGAGTCTTGTGCTAAGTCTGTGCCACTGTGGGGATATGAAAGACTTGTGTAAAAGATTGCACATAACATCTCTTTGCCTCTGAGAACAGCCTTCTGAGAACCCAGTCTTGTAACACAGATGTAGGTTAGTGTCACGCCAAGTGTGTGAACAGGACTTTGAGGGTAGAAATAGCAAAATCCTGGGGCTTTTGTGGATTTGGTTTTGGCAAGCATAAGAAAAGCTGGTTCTGTGTTAGTGTATGTGAGGCAATGACTGTATTTAACACAGTGAAGTTCAGCTCACAGTGAGTCACTGTTAAAACTAGTCTGCAGATCTAGATACCTGTTACTGCCCTTCTTCTCTCATTTCACATACATAAACCACATGTTCTGCCTTGAACAGAAACCTAGCTTAAGAAAAACTTCCAATGTTAAGAAATCTAAGAGACTTAAGTAGAAAAAATGCTAAAGGGACAACATTGGATGAAAAATATAATAAAAATTCAATTTTAATAGACAACATCTTTATGGGTCTATTAATACCTCTGTTATACTGTGTAGCCCTTAAATAACACATGACTCTTTGGGAGAGAGAGCCTCTGTAATTTTTATTATTGTAAGTTTTTCATATAAGATAATTTATGGAAACCTTGCCATTCTGCTTTATATAATTAACGTTATATTTTATATAAGGTTCATTCCAGGTCTTGTGTAAGAAATGTACACAGCCTTGTTACAGCTCCTGTGCTATCATGAATTCCAAGTATAAATATTTTATGCCTACCTTCTGGTTTACCTTTATAATTTTTATGTAGTTTTTGAAGCCTGAGGTGCTATGCCTTATGACTTTCCATCACCCCTAGATAGATTTGTAAATGTGTACACCTTTTGTGTTACTATAGGGATAGGAGAGGGCTCGGTTTTGAAAATACCATATTATTATTTTCAAATGTTTTTGTGACTTATTGAACAGTCATTTAAAGGTTTGTGTAGTTTTTAGTTAGTCTTAAAACATAAAAACATTTATCTAATTAAATAATCTAAATTTTATTAACATATTTGTATTTAATATTTAATTAAATACTAATTGTGATATGTCATATGAAAAGGTACTCGAGCCCTATATATGGGTGCAACACCACATCTGGTCCAGCCTGAACACCCACCAAAGCCAGCCATCAATATTTTGGCAGGCTCTAAAAGGCAGAATAGTATCGGTAACTCCGCTGGGGCTGCAGGAGTGTTTGAGTGCTCGATTACATCTACACTGATACTTCCCAGCCCCTGGGAAGACACCAGGTTCCACCTCTCTGCTCCATAGAAACATCCAGCCCTGATGGTGACACCAAGCCCAGCTTCGGCGGAGCTCACAGCCCTCTTTGGGTGCAAACCTGCACGTGCGTGGCCCCAAGACACCCTGAAACCCTGTGCCGAAATGTGCTTAGCAGCTGATACCTTGGTATGGGTACTCTAATAATGACGAGCGCTAGTTCTGTGGACAAGTAGCCTCAACCGCAGTTCAACGAGTGAAGCTGTTAGTGCTCCTGTGCTGCCCGTCTCAGGCCTCTGGCAGAGGCTGCACCCTAAGGCTGCTGTCCGAGTCTACTGGGAACCAGCTTTTTGCTCTTTCTTTTTGGAGAAATGAAAGCCCTACATTTTACAGTAAAAAAATAAAGTTCTATTTGATGCCTCAATAAAAGAAGGATGCTGCAGTGGTAGTGTTTCTCTTGTTCAAAGTAAATGCATTAAAAATAATTATACTGCTATGTGCTGGAGGGATGCCCAGCCTGTGCCTCGAGGGGAGGGTGTGCCTGTTCATCCAGCCTGACTGCACCAAAACCAGGAGACTCATCTGACCCTGCCACTAACCCAATGCATCGCCTAAGTCCTCTCCCCGGGGTGGATGCCAACACGCCCCACACAGGTTGGCAAAACTGTGGTAAATAGGTGTGACTCAAGTTCAAACTACAGCAAAGTGTTAGATCCCCCCAGTGGGTCAGCAGATTATTTAACACTAACTGGTTTTCCTTAAAATTATAATAGCTGCAATACTTAAACTCCAAGCTGTACACACATTTATCGAAGGAACAATAAGGAAATATGGTAGAACAAACTGATCCTTTCCATCGTTAGAAAATGCCATGGCTGAGGAGGCAGTTTATATAATACAGTAAAAAATAGCAGTATCACCAGTTCCATTCCTGTTAAAAATACCATAGAAATAAATCAAAATTTTAATCACAACAGAAATATTTTCAATTTGAAAGCCAAAGGCCTATGCTTTTGTATTTAACGTCATTGAGAAATGCAGTAACAGTCTGATTTGTGATGTATGTTCAGCTAACATTTAGCACCAAAAGAAGTCCCCGTAAAGACATATTTATAGGGAAAAATGCTTTAAAATATTGGCCTTCTCTTACTGATCCCAGAAGAATATTTTCAGAAGACAGGTATATACTGTATACACTGTATATATGAAGTGTCTCTGATGTGTTGAAGAATCAAAACCAGACCTAAATATCTTGAAGTGTGACTGAAACAGGGATTAAAAAATATTTCTTCCTCTCAGTTCCTTACAGCAGAACTTAAGAGAACATGAATGGATTCATATATACACAAAACTGAAAAATATATATAATTATATCTGTGTCAGATAAGCATGTGTATATATGATTAATACATATATATGTATATAAACCTTTTTTTCTGTTGAATAGCCTACCTTACTAACAATGAGCAGTAACTTCAAGCCATAATTCATCATGGCAGGATAATATTTTATCTGAATTGTGAATGCAATTAATACAGTTTCAAGGGTTTGTTTTCAGTCAGTCAGTCTGTGTAAACATTGTAACTTCAGCTATTAAGGAATAGGAACATAATGTGGTGTACTAATTAGGCTATAGGCTCATCTACACTAGATTTTTTCTTTTAAATAGTAGAATTCTGCCTGTATTTTAAGAGTTTTCAAAGGTTAGTTTAAATTTGCTTACTGTGAATTTTATTCTTGGCATGGATACATAAGATATCTTCTTTTTCTTGGAGGAAAAAAGTGTTTCTGTGTATCCTGGAGGGCATTTTTCACATGATACTGTAGGAAAGGTACACATGTCTGTAGCTTCTGTGATTTGCTTTTTCAGTCCAAGACGTATTAATACAGCTTTCCTCTGGAGTAAAGCTTTAGTGTTTCTTCTCATTTAGGGGTAAAACTATGGGAAGTAATGCAGGATTTTCGGTTTCCCTCAGTGGAAAAAAACAAGCGAGAAAATGTGGTGTCTCTTTGTATCCTCTTGGTAACATGAGCCGGGGGAAACGCTGTTAGTGGCATTTTAGTGAAGGGGATTTTGTAAAATTAAAGCTCTTCCCTGTCTTTAAATACCAACACAATCAGAGCAATTTTATGCAACAGTGTCACTTGAGGTTCAACTAAAGCAGAAAGACCTCAGCTGTGAGAGTTAAGCTCAAAAAAGTAAAGTAAAGAAAAAAAATCTCCAGCATTACAGGCTGGAAGGAAGCTGGACACAGATAAGGAAAGCTAATTTTTGGTAATGTGAAGAAATAGTATATGTGCATGCGTGTTTGTGTGTGATTACATTTTCCTAACCAATTTCAAGCCTTATCTGGATGGCAGAGAGGAAGGTTGGGAACCATTGCTACCAGAACCCCTATGTGCCAAGGGCCTCAGCATTGCTACCTCCAAGGAACAGAAAACCTCACCCAGAAAATCAGGTTAGCCTGATGCTTGGATACATTAAACTGAAGGACAGATCAAAGGAGCATAGCATAAAAGACAGCACAAACACTGCTTTAGTTCCTTGGAGACTGACAGACAGCCCCAAAAAGCTAAGAATAAAGACAAAAAATTCACAGTTCCCAAGCAGGTGCTGCAGGGACTGCAAATGCAAAGCAAGGGCCATGAGCTCACACCATATAGAGAAGGCTGTTGGTATGGTATGCAGTAAGTTTTTTGAAATAGTCTGTATAAAAGAGGAAGAAGATAATCATATTGTGATTAAAATTACAAAAACTGGTAGACAATGCTGATGGAAAACGTTATCAGAGATTTCAGTGAATATTTATGACTGGACAACTGGTGACAGAGAACTGACAATTCTGTGAGTGCTTGCGATGAGAATATGATGACGAATTTGAACACCTGTTTTATCAACTTTGAATTTCTTATCCATTAATCTGTGTCTCAAAAGCTAGGAGTTTTGAAGGGGAAAAGGCTATTTCTCACCCTTTTTGACATTTTGAAAGCAAAAAGTTGTGCTCGGGGGGAGCTGATAGATGGACACTTGGGAATAAAACCTGAGTTTGTGAAGTAATCATAGAATCACAGAATGGTTTGGGTATGAGGGGACCTTTAAAGATCATCTCATCCAATCCCCCTGCCATGGGCAGGAACATCTTTCGCTAGATCAGGTTGCTCAACCTGAATAATGTCAGGCTATTCCAAAGAATACATCACCTACAAAAGAAGCATTATTGCCACCAGGTGCAAAAATGTCAAGACAAACTTAGGACACCATAGAAAAGAAAAAAAACCATCAAAGAAATGTGACAGCACTAGAGAGCACAGTGAATTTTGGCTTGGAGAAAAGAGTAAGTCATTGCCGAAACAGTGTGCTGGCTTCTATCCGCACAACAACAAGGCGTATAGTTTCATTTTCGAAATGTCTGGCTTTTTCAAAAGGCAAGGACTTGCTAAGTCCCTGGCTCATGAATGTCCTACATGTAATGCATGTGTCCCTTCCTGTGAAGCTAGAGATGCTCTTTTTGTAACAGGTCTAGTGGGATATGTCTGTAAGACAAGCCTAAGCCCAATGATCAGCCTACTCATATGATTTTGCAGGTCCAAACATTTAAGTAAAAAAGGACCTATATGTAAAATAGGACAGGGAGGTTCACACTGCATTACTCGAAGTCCTCCATAGCAACTTTGGCTCGCTGTCAAAGAATTGTGCCACTGCAAACATTAAAATGTTAAAAAAAACCCTACTGCAAGGACTGATTCTCTTCTTACCTATCTGGATGATGACCAATCCTGCTCTCTGTGCATCAGGCATACTTAAAATCTTGGCATCAGCTGCCTTACCCACACAATTAATTAAAAAAGAACAAGACAAGCATGCAGAGGAGGCCAGAATTGAATGAGATTGTAACAAGATGATAAAGAGTGGTCAAAAGCTACAAAGCTGGGCGTTTGCTAATATAACTGGACAAGTGGTGTACTAAGGACATCCCAAAATCCAAGGCTGGCGGAGGTTGGAGGGGGCCTCTGGAGACTGGCCAGTCCAAGCCCCCTGCTCAGAGCAGGGCCCCCCGCACACAGCAGGTGTCCAGTCGGATGTGAATTCATCTAGAGAATAAAAGGGGTGCCAGGATTTCCAGTCAGATATTTATAGATTTGGGGAAATAAAATCATACTTTAAGGGTGTCTGGAAAAAGAGATGTTCATTTATGCAAAGATAAAACTGAAGTGAATCCTTTCAGAAGTAAAATTGCAAAACTGCTTCTGAAATACTTTTGACTAAAGGTTAAACACCCAATAATAGCCTTTGGGAGACCCAGAGAAACTATTTGCTTTCTCTCTGCTTTATGAGGTTTCTCTCTGCAAGGTTGTTAACTGAATTAACAGCTTTTGTATGTGAGCAAACACTGCACTGCTGTTGGAAAGGTAAACCATTTCAGAGGGGCTCTCACCTCTGTGCACAGGTATCTGCAGCTACCTGGCCCAACAAAGGAGATTCCTACCAGAGCTCAACACTTGTGAGCCTCCAGGAGAAGTAAGCTCTTCTCTGAGCGACTACTTGAAGACAATCACTGAAGCTGAAAAGTATAAGAGTAAAAACTTTGGGGGGAAATGCCTGTCTGAACTTTAAAGAGATTACATGGACTTTGGTTTGCAACACACAAACTCACCTTCTGAAAGTCTGAAAGATCTAACCTAGGGCTATGTCCTGGCCTCTGTGCTACGAAACAGTCACTTAAGAAAGGCCCATCATTTCAAACATTGGTGTTAAATGAAGGAAAGACATTTGAAAAAGCACGAAGAGAAATTTATCAGAAGAATTATCCTAGAGATTTCAGATTATTTTGGAAGATCGCTTTTCCCAGGCTTTCAGAAACTGTTAAGCCTGGAAGCAGAGAGGTTTGGCTGTTGGCAGCCTGTGTACAACACCCTGCTTTGTAAATACCTGTTTCACAGATATGTTGTGGTTTACTTGATACCGTTAATGCTGATCAGTTAAATAACTACGTTTAATGAAAATTATTTTTCACATTCTGGTTATGAAAATGGTGAAGCTGAGAAAGCTTTTCCTACATATGTTTATACCAGGAACTGAAGCATCAGCTATTTAGTTCATAATGTATTCTGCCAGGGGAAGAAGGAATACACAAATAACTCCAAATACAATATACTTGGTTCATTTTAAACCCCTTGAAAATGACAAAGTAAAGTCCTGGTTCTTTCTAGAAGTTTTGAAGATGCCACCTGTACTGGTAATAGGTCGAAATTCTTCTAACCTCATCATTCACAGTGCTTATTTGCCAGCTGAACAGCACATTTTACTTTGGAAAAGAAGCCAGAATTAAAAAATAGGATTTCTCAGGACTGTAAGTGACGAGTGCCATGGCTAACTGTGTGAAAACAAATCTGAAATCTTTGAGGCCATTCATCAAGTCCTTTCTGCACTGAAAGGACTCTGTGCAGTCTTTTGTCTTTCTGTAATGGCTTCCTGGAAGCCATGTCCAAAGCAGTTTGCTATACACGAAAAGGAAATTGTGCTTTGATACAGCATATAATGCACATGCTGAAAAATAGGTGCAAAAGCCTGTGTCACAAAGAAATCTCTTTTAAAATAAAAAGCCTGTCAGTGAAGTAGTTAAAGAGAGGGAGTTTATCAGACTTCCATTAGAGGCTCGTTTTCTTCTGAAAACAAGGCTTGTGAACTACATAGGAAAAAAATTTTTTTTTTTTTCACCCAGCCAGGAGCTGAAGAAATTAACGGTTTCAAAGTCACAGCAACTTTCCTAACAGGTAGAGAAATAAGTGACAATCTCCAAAGGACAGTTTTAAATGAACACGAGAAGATTAAGCTTTTATGTTGCTGTGTTTTAAAAAAGTTCTCAACATCTATGATGCAGAATGATATAGACATAGAAAAATTAACCCTGTTTCAACAGAATAGGGAGACCTAACTGCCAAACTCCTGTAAGTGCAAAATAAGGAAAAAAAAACCCCAAAACACACCAGGCTGTTGTTAGGAGTATAGTATGATTTAGGTATGTACTAACATTAAAATGATGAATGACCAAGTTAGCTGGTCCAGTACAAAAATATTTTGTGAAACAACAAAAAGGGAGCTGTAGACCAAAAATTGGTTAGTAACTATTCCAATGCACTCAGCTTCATTGAGGCTATTAGAGCTCCAACAAACTGGAGCACAACCAGCTTGGAACTGGCACACCCTTTAGAGTCACAGGGCAAAACCACATGGGTGCTAAAGGGTTTTCTTTTATCCAGGAAGTTTCCTCTTTTGCCCAGGCATCCTCTCAGACCTTCCTTAATGGCAGGTATGACAGCTTAAAGAATTCAGAAAAACCGGGGTGTCAGCATCCTCTCAGCCCAGATCCTTCACGCTCGTCAAAAAAGATTGGGCAAAGTGATGCACTATATCCTTGGCTGTTTTGAAGATGCTGGTTTTTACATGGTTGCCACTCTCAAAAGAACTAGAATGTTGAAAGGAGGCATTGAATATTCCCACCAAACACACTTGTTCCAGGCAGCATGGGTGGAGGATGTGCCCAGCCTCTACTTTGCAGTAGGTCTTCATTTTTAGGATCTGGAGTCTTTGGGGTTTAAAATCCTAGTGCACTGCAGCAACTTTGCTAAAGCAAATGGAGATGTGTCTGCTCTGCTCTTTTCTGAATGATGATCATGTCAGGGTCATGTTTATTTACAGATGCAATGCAGTTTGCCTTAAGAGTTTGCATGCAGTCTGGTAATGTATTTATTATTTATTCTTTAGATGGGGAGGCAATGCAGTAGGATATATATAAAAAAAAATCCTCTATAAGTGGTTGTTACTTGATTATGTACAGGAACAACCAGTTTAAATCTGTATTCAGTTTTTGAAGATGTTGGATAATCCCAATGAATAAAATAAATGGATAATACTAAACTATTAGCTAATAATCCACTGTATAAGAAGCATCATAGGATTGAAGTCTAACCTTATGATCTCTGGGTTTTCTTTCATATATATTATAATGCAGAGTTGAAAGGCTTCCCCACAACTGTTGTATCTATTGGATCAACCAAAGTAATTAAGAAGCACTTTTAAATGGCCTTTTCTTCTCAGCTGGAACATTTTAATCCCTGTCTTTTTTGGGACTAAGTAGTTCTTCAGTCAGAAACAAGAACTGTTTTATAGTCATTATACCTGTATTCAGGTCTCAATCTCTTGCTTAAGATATCTCATGATAAACAGTTCAGCAGTAAACATCTGTTCACAACCCTTCCAAAGATACTTTTGATTATAGGAAGAAGCCCTCAATGATCTCCCTTTGAAAACGGGTTACAGACAGAGCAAACTGTCCTCATAGATCCTTTCCATGCTCTCAGAAAATTTGAAGGGAAATGTCAGTACATATGTGACAGGCATTTGACAAATTTTGTGTTAAAAATCTTCAAACTCCAACAAAATGCTTCTTAGCAAATGCTGCTGTGGATCAGAAAACGCTTTCACGTCCTAGATGTTAAGCTTCGTTTTGCTTCTGTGACTGATGAAGCAAAAGCTTTTAACAAATTGCTTTGTAAGTTACTAAAAATGTCCCTGCTCTGTTTAAAAATTTTGGTATATGTGTCTTCTTCTTAAAATGCTTTGGAGAACTTGGGTACTTCAGCAACTGTTTTGTCTTTCAGACTTAAGGACTGAGTTACTTAGGAAAACATCTAAAATTTCACTCAAAATTTCAGACTCTGTTTGATGACCTGCCACCATAGCTGCCTATCACTGAACCTTCTTGCCTGAAACACTTTTCTTTTTAAGTGTGTTTGTGCTGGTGGTTACAGTGGAAGCCTCCTGGCTTGGAAACTGAGTTATTATCTGTCTACTGTCTTAGTAAGTGCTTTTTGGCTGCTTGTAAAAAACAACATTCACTGCTTCAAAATTCCCACTTCATCTAAGGAAAGGTACATCATCTTTAAAATTGTTTTCTGTACAAATGTATCTGGATCTGAAATATTGTTGACTAGTGAAGACATATTGGTTACATAGATTATAAAAATATTAAATAACACAAACAAAAATTATTTAATGAGGTTATAATATACAGTGTTTTGAAGCTGTTTGATAAAAGCAACTCCCTTCCAAACTATCGTAATATGGTGTTTGAGATTATTTTCATACCATTTATTTCATACTCTGAGTGTCCTTTTAAACACCCCGGTCAGGCATGACCAGCGATGGAGGGTGAACAATATACTGACTTCTGCAGGACTGCCAGTGTGTAGTTTCTGAAAGGCTTTAAAAGTCATCATCCAGCTATTGAAAATGAAGAGAAGAAACAATAACAAATCACAGCTTCTGCTTTTCATGTAGTTGATGAACTGCTCTCCTGGCTGCACGCTGCCTTTCACTTTTAGCCCCTTTTGCTGTTTGTTATCTATTATTTGCCCGGTTCGGTTCAAACCATTATATCACCAAAACATTGCTCCAACAAGAGTTCAGACCAAGAGTGGTCTTTCCCCTTGCTGTCTCAGTAGCCATCACTGATCAATGGAGGTGAAGTGATGAATTGTTTTTAGGAGCTGCTTTCTAGACATCCACATTTCCACATTACATTCCACCTCCTGGGGAGGACAATTTGTCCTTCTGTTTGAAAACTGCTGCTTTTGAGTACAGCCCCAGCCTGAGCAACCCATTGCTGCCTTCTCTTCCAAGTGACCACACAAGGAAGGGAAAGTTTGCCAACTGCAAAATGTTTATGTTCTTTTCCACAACTTACAAAAATTAATTTCCTCATCTCTTGTAAACCAGACCTAATCCTTATTCCTACCTAAAAGACTGTATAAAGACAGAACAACACATTTGGCATTTCTGCCTCGTTTCTTATCACTGCGCATAAGGTCTCACACCCAAAGAGTTCTTACATTCTAGATAAAGAACATAATGGGATAGGTACAGGCTTCCCAGATTTAATTTAATAGAAAAAGTCAATGTCATGGGAATGATAAGTGAATTAAATAGGAAGACAGAGCACGGGTCAAAATGACTATATGCATGTGCAAAACCTTCCCCAAAAACTTATTGGCAGTAAGTAAGAGAAGAAGCTAGATAAATCTTTCAATTCAACAAGAAGCTTTGACATTAGCAAATATTTGCTCTGTGTTAATCTGAACACCAAGGAGAATTCTGAATTATTAGTAGTTCCTTGCACATTTGCAGCCCCTTCCTTACTGGAGCACTTCCATATAAATTGTCCTTGCCATCTCCTTCCCATCCTTGCAAGAAACACCCTTCCATTTCAGTAGGATGAAAGTCAGAGGGAGTTAATCAAATTGGATCTAATCAGTTGAGGCTGAAAATATGTTTCTGAAAATCATGTTAAATGCTTGAATTTAGTCGCTCATTACTTTTATTTCCAGTAGGCAGGAAAATCCAGCCAACCAAGCAGTAATTACACAGTAGTTTTAGCCAGATTTCTGTACCCTTTGTACGTGACAGCCTATCACAGAAATTCACCAGGCAATCAGATTTTGGCCTTGATACAAACAATGTTCTACAAATTAAGACATAAATCTATTAAGATAAATTGAATTATATTGGTTTTGCAGCAATAAGAGTGAGATAAAATTTGATCCATTGGGAGCTACCTATTTATAATAAAAGTATCTTAGTGGATAGAAGCATAAATGCTAAAAATAGAATGGCTACTTTTGCCAGCATTTTATCTTGTCTAGAAATTGGGGTTTTGCCTGCTGGTATTGATGTGAAATTCCTGAAGATTGCTACTCAACATCTTAGGAAGTGAAGTTTTGCCATAAATTTTTGTGATGAGAGCAGATATATTGCAGAAAACAAAGGAATAGTATAGACCGAGAACCATATATACTAATGTTGTGCGTGACTTTTGTCTTTCCCTAGGTTTGTATAACCTTGCCCAAGATCATTCAGATACATTGCAGAAAACAAAGGAATAGTATAGACCGAGAACCATATATACTAATGTTGTGCGTGACTTTTGTCTTTCCCTAGGTTTGTATAACCTTGCCCAAGATCATTCAGCTTCTTAAAATCTGACAGCTGATTCTGAGGAATGAATGAAAAAGCTACATGACATCCCATGATGATTTGAGGACTCTGTATAAAGCAAGATAAGTAAGTTCAAAGATAAGTTTGCAATTAAATGAAATTGTCTGTCTTGATATGTAGCAACTCAGCTTAGGGCTGACACGTGCCAACCTCCTCTCTGGAGTAAATAAAGAAACAGAATAAAACAAAGAAGAACTTTACGTCAATAACCAAATTTTGGGTAGCTAATGAAGATGCCAAGAAGGGTCTAAAGCCAGAAAATAATCAGTTTAATTACTTTCCTTCTCAGGGAAGGAACAATGTGTCATGGTAGGTCCTGCAAAGGAACAAACAGAACTGTTTTAAAGAGAAAAGGGAGCCAAAGGCTGTCAGCAGAAGAAAGGTCTTCAAGTCCCCGGAGAATGGGACTCCCTGGGGAGCGGAAGGAGCCATGTTTCTCTAGAGAAGAAGCTGTGACAGCTATGAGGAAAGAAGTCAAAATTAAAAGATGGGGGATACTGGAAAGATAGTGCTCCAGTTCATCTTAGCAAACAGGCATTTCAGCTCAGTTTGAATATTTCTTCTGCTTTTCAGAGAAAGACGTGGTTGATTTTGAACATTTGAAGAGTTAGTGTAGAATGTGCTTCAATGTGTGGAGAGGTAAACCACACGGCAGAGCTCCCTGGGGCTGGGGCTCTGGGAAGGGTGGTGCTTATGCTGACAGGGTGTCTTACGGGATCAGTAGCAGTCCTGGAAGCCATGACAGCCAAACAGTGAGAGCCATGAAATGAAAAAAAAAATCAGTCTTTTCCTAGAAATGTGCTAGAAAGACCAAAAAGGTTTCAAACTCCCAACTCAGGAAGCTAAAGCACAATGTCCAGGAAGCTGGGTGCAGGCACAGAGATTTGGTGAGAATACAAAGAAGGTAATTTAAAGAGGGACTACACAGATAGATGATTTTTCTTGGTTAAAAAGAAAAAAGCACATAATCTTTTCATTAACATTCTCTGGTAATAAACACAGCTAGGAATTTATCTGCCAAAATAAAAAATCCTGTGCTGTGAAGAGCACCTAGCAGTTGGATGTATGTCAAAGAACTACTGGCTGAAGACAAGAGGATATATTGATTGTAAAGTAAATCTTTAAATACTTACCAAGGACCAAAGCAAAAATGGTATCTCAGCACCTAAAGTGTGTTTCATGAAAATTTAGCTGACATTTCTAAGAAAGAGATGCAAAAAACCACAGCTTTTCCTTAGGTATTGAAAAATCTGCAGGTAATTATGTTCCCCGCTGACACTTCTCTAGATGCTTAGTCTTGCCTGAGTGCCTGTAGATGCTGTTACCTCCACTGGCCTGAGCATTTCTGGGATACACAGGCGAGGCAGTTCTCTGCTGAGGTCCCCAGAGCACTTGAATCACTGGCTGTACTCTAAACATGGCTAACGCACAGCAGCAGGACTCCATTTAGCATAAAACACAGCAGCTATTGCCGCTTCCATTTAACCTAGCTGGTGATGTCTGCCTGTTATGGGAAGTTTGAGATTTGGATTCAGTCCTCTTGACATCCCTACCTTATGCAGAGCATTGGGGTGGAAGCAGCATACACAGACCTTGTGTAAAGCACGGTAAGGGATTCCCCTCCGTGCTGGGCAGAGCAAAGCTGGCATTAGGAGGCACAGCATCCCAGTCTGGCTGCTTTCCAGCACTCCCTGCCCCTGCACAGCTATTTAGCACCTCGCAGCTGAAGCAGTGAGTGCTGTAATCGCACAGCTGCAGCTCCTTCTTCCTCTGCCTGCACGTAGTCTCGGAGCACACACAGATGGAGGGCTCCTACTCATGCTGCTCAAAAGGACTTACGGAGTGGCTGCTGCAGGCAAACCCATATGTTCCTCCTGTGCGTTGCCAGCAGCCAGTAGTCAAACTCCACGGGTTTTGCTGGTGAGTAGGTGCTGGCAGAGGAGGCTTCTCTAGACAAATTTGGCTCCTTGTGTTACCCACATTTAAACTGACCTTTATAGCACTATGAGAAATATGTCTGGCTCTTGACATCCCTTGAACATGTCTTGAATATAAAGTGCCATCAGATACACCTGCACACCAACTAGATAGCTTTCATGAAAAGCAGCATGCCAGGTGTCTCCACAGACTTTAGAGCAAGCCAAGAATAGGGAAAAGAATAAATCACAATTGTTTTAACGAAGTATAAGGTTGCACACCTGATTAGAAGACTGGAAAGAATATTACAAAAAAAAAAAAAAGTCATCAAATATCAGTATCAGCCTGGAGAAGAGGAGGCTGAGGGGAGACCTTACCGCTCTCTACAACTACCTGAAAGGGGGTTGCAGAGAGGTGGGTGTTGGCCTCTTCTCCCAAGTGACTAGTGACAGGACAAGAGGAAATAGCCTCGAGTTGCGCCAGGGGAGGTTCAGGCTGGATATTAGGAAAAATCTCTTTACTGAGAGAGTGGTGAAGCACTGGAACAGGCTGCCCAGGGAAGTGCTGGAGTCACCATCACTGGAGGTGTTCAAGGAACGTGTGGACAAGGCATCGTGGGACATGGTTTAGTGGGCATGGTGGGATTGGGTTGATGGTTGGACTTGATGATCTTACACGTCTTTTCCAGCCGTAGTGATTCTGTGATTCTGTGATCTACTTGAAAAAGTCTCAGTTCAGACTCTAACGCAGGGTTTCATGTTAGGTGCCAGAACTATGAACACAGCCTCATAAACATTCTGCTCTAAGAGTTACTTCACATACAAACTTTCTTTTCTTCCTATGTTCCTTATTTACTAGATATCAATGAGTCTATCTGAACCTTCAAAGTGAAGCTGGATTAGTTCTTAATTTTTTTATCAGTATGTCACTGTCAGCAAAAATGTAGAAGAGAGATTCTGTATATTGATATAGAGAGTATATCTTCTGAATATGCCAATTCCTCAGGAATCGGTATTGGGACCAGTTTTAATTAGCATCTTCATCAGTGACCGGGAGAAGGGAGTGTACTGTGAAATCCCCAGGTTTGCAGATGACAGTGTTTGTTTGGGTGATCAAATGCTACACTGAGAGCAAGGAAGAATTTCACAAAACAGAATGAGTTTGCAGAAAGGTAGCAGATGAACTTCAGTGTAGGGAAGTACATGTAGGGAAACACAGCGAGGCAGAAATAACCTAAACCATGCCTATACAATGCTGAACTCAGACCTGGCCATTTCACTGTGGGAGGAAGATCTTGGAGTCACCATTGATGTTTCTCTGGAATTATTGGCTCGATGTGCAGCAGCACTCAAAAAAAAAAAAAAAAAAAGGCAAGCCAGAAAACAGGCACTGAAAATAGAAACAAGGGCATCATTTGGCTGCTATGTAAGACTCTTGGTGTAGACATCTTGAACTGCATTCAGTTCTGGTCTCTACATCTCAGGAAGGAGATACTGGAATTAAAGAAGGTACAAAGAAGGATGACTAAAGTGATTAAGGGAATGGAGTAGCTTTTATATGAGGAGAGAACTTCTCTATTTAGAGAGGAATGTGCTGAGGATGGATATGATTAAGGGTTGCAAAATCCACACAGTAGAAAAACTGAACTGGGGTATGGTATTGACCAGATTCTGAAATACTGGAACTAGCACATCATTCAATGAAACAAGTAAGAAACTGCTTTAAAACTTCAAGTTCTTTTATACTCAAAGGGTTTTGAATGTCTAGAATTTGCCTTCAAAGAAGACCACAGAGGCAGACAGTATGAGCAAACTCAGACAAACTGATAGACAAAGGGTCCACGAGCAGAGAGGAATTGGAAGGGGTCAGAACATACCTTCTAACATACATATCCAACGACTGTGGATGCTGAGGGAGTACAAGGACCTGTAACTTTGACCAGGCTCACATCCCCAAATGGCATCACCTCCTGCTGGAACCTCCTGTTGGAACACAACACTGGACTAAAGGGAACATTGGTCTCATCTTGTTGTGAATTTCTCATGTTTTTAGAAGAAACTTGCTTTCCTGCTTGCCCAGTCAGGGTGTGCATGTTACTCCAACTCTGCTGAAAATTTGGTAGGAAGGCACCTTCCATCCTCCTCCCACCTTTTCCTTTAGTTTTGGGTTAGATGTCACATTTCTATTGTATTCCTTAGCAAAAGTATTAATTCAAGCTAGAAAATCCTTTTTACCTTGCTTCATTACTTAATAAAGCATATATCTTAGAAAATAACTACTATGAAAACATCTTAGAAGCATCTCATTAATCAGCTTCCAGCATTTCATAGAGATCAAACATGATATACTTACTGACACAATGAAAAACAACACTGAGATGAGGGAGGCTGGTCTGACTGACATCACGCACATGATTAAATTTTGGGTACTTCCTCCCAACAAGTTTTGATGTGAGAACTAATCTGTTTTCATAAAATTATTAAGGGATATTAGAAAATCAGGATTACTTTACTACTGTCAATTTAAATTTGAGTACAACATTCTATGGCTAAAAATACATAGTTTGAATTACAAATCACTGTAGTGTCTCCATACATTATTAAGGTACGTATTTCCCCTGAACACAGAATAATCATGACTAAAGCACTTCAAGTTTTGTTCACAACTATTACGAAAATATACAGTGCTGTGTAGATGACCTCCCTCGTGTCTTGCCACAGCTGAGGCCTTGGAGCTTGTGAGGAAGAGGATGTGCAGTTCTTGCATTCTTTTCTTTCCACAAAACATTCACAATTTCAGTTAAAGACTTTGCTATTTTTACCTTGGAACAAGCGAGTCTGAGGAGATCTCTGACGATTCAGGCAAAGACACCATTTGCTTTACAGCCCATTCAGTGTGAGGAACAGTAACTGCTTTTTCCAGGGACTTTGCTCACTGCAGGTTTATTGAAAGTGTCGATGCCTATTGTATTCTCTTACTTTGGTACATGACAAAATGCAAATTAAAAAAAAAAAACGACTGCCACCTTTTACATATCCCCATAAAAATTAAATGATAAAAAACTGAGTTCATCCTTTTAAGGAGACTGTGCAATTATGTTTCTTACATTACAAATAAATATTTCTTTACTTTTCCTACTCAGATTAGTAAACTATGAGTCTTTATTATGGCATCCTCTAACTAATTCTGTTTTAAATAGGTTGAAGTGACTGTTTTTAAACTCAGCAGTGTGAGCTGCTTAATCATAATTTAATGATGTGAGCAGGTGTGAGGAAATGACAGATTTATTCCAGTGCTGTGTGAGTAGGCACATGCTAAAGCAGCCTGCTCAAGGATCAGGCCTTCCACAATGTAACAATACCAACTGGTAGAGCATAGATGTCTTTAAAATGAAACATCCTTTACTGCTTTGGCTTGTACGATGCTAGTACATCATTAAAAAACTTCCGAATTCCCCATTTTACACAACCCTTTGTTGCAGCAATGCTCTCTTTGGAGTGAGGCAAAGCATACAGCGCTGCCTGCACTGATCCTCTGAGAGCTGGATCAGGCATACAAACAATTTTGCAGTCTGAACTAATTTAAAAACTTCAAGCATAGGTTGACTGTTTTGAGTAGGAAGGTATCTGTGAGTATTTGAGCTTTTCTACCCACTGCACTGGCTAAGGGAAATCTAGGTTCCCACTACTGTTTCCTTAAGCTTCTCCTCCAGGATCTACACACCTACTACGTATTTTCCAAGTGTCTCTAAAACACATGCTTTACGTAACAAACAGAAATTCACTTTCAGTTTGAAAAGCTGTAATACACTTCTATTTCACCGTGTTTATTAGAGGTTTGCCACATACAACATCCCAGCATTAAGCCTGAAAATGACTGGGACTTGAATCTCCAGGAACACAGACTTGACAGATGCTGGATCTATACCAGCATTGGGCATCTTTTACCAAACCCTTTATACTTTCAGGTGACAGAAAAGTTGAGTGCAGGACTCCAGGGCAGGTGGGTCCCACCCACCAAGTTCTGTATGAGCCCTGTTGCTGTAGTTACACCAGCATTGCCAGCATAAATGCAGAAGTTGTCAGCTATACTGACAAAAACCAAATGTAGCTGTCTCAATTTACACTGAAATTTGACAAGCATTTATCTCAGTGGCAATGGCAGCAGAAGCAGCTTTTGCCCACTTAACCCTGGCGTTGGCTTTCCTGTCATGCCAGTGCAATTGTCCGTGGCCAAACACTGATCCAGAGGAGAGGTTAAACGTAACCCTTTTGTCAGAGTATTTTTAACCAGATGAGTGCCTTGATCCAGCTAACTGCACAGCCCCACAAGAAGGAGGTAGGTGGGAGAGAGGAGGTGGTGCTGGGTGTTGGATGTGGAAGGGATTTGGGGCTATGGGGTGCAGCACTGCCTCTCAAAGACGATGCGCAGCGTTAGGGATGTGGTGTTTCCACTAGACCAGCTCCTAGTGAGTAAGTGATTCATCAAACGCTTTTGGGTTTGGATATGCTGTCTCCTCATTCCTGGAAACTTGTTTTCCGAAGGTCTGTTTCCTTCGGTCCCTGCTCAGCAGGGGAGGCTGGGAGAGCTGAGCTCTTCCAGTGCAGCTGCTGTCACTGGCAGACCTCCCCTCCGGAGGACCTGAGAGGCAGCATTGGGGGCCTTTTCAAATGGGTGTTGCTACAGGCAACTGTATATAGGAGAACGTATGCTAGAGGCAGAGAAAGCCAGGGGGATGAATTAGAAACAACAGCTCAGCAGGAACAGCTCTCAGAGCGGGTATAAATGCTGATATAACGGCAACTCAAGCAGTCTGCCAGCAATTGCAAAAAATCACAGCCAATACACCAATGGACTAAAAGTTATCTCTCCTGGCAGCAGATGTGAGTTTTCATGCTTCCTAAAATGAGTGCACGGAGGTGCCTGTTCCTCTGAGGACGGGGAGCAGACAGAGAGGTGCAGAGACTCAGCAAAGCAGTCAGCTCTGCACCATCCTCTGCTGCCTTCCCTCCTCTCATGAAAGAGGAGGAGCCGACATCTGCTGAGGAGGAGTCCATCGTGATCAATTTACTACCTTCCTCACATCTAGCTGGGCACAATTAATTTTATTTTTTTTTACTTGGAAACATCTGGGAAATTCACGTTTAGTTTCTCTTAAGGCACTTGCAGAGTGTCTGACAGGCACTTATACAAGTCATTTTAATCTGAGCAGTTTAGTTGTCCAGGAAAGGAGCAGGTAACCTCCTGTGCAACCCTCCATTGAAAAAAGCATTAGTTCTTTCCATTAACACAGAAGGTAGCAGAAACAGCTATCATGCACCTGAGTTTAAAAGATGACTTTCACCTCCAGCTGCTTTGCAATTGCATTTAGGAGTGTAAGATGGACAACTCCATGCATACCACCATGCCTCAGTTTTGGTAACCTTCCCATGACTGTAGAGCATCGAGCCAAAAAGCACTGTGAAAGCCAGATATCAGGTACACCAATGCTACTGCTGGAAAGCTGGAAAGCCATGAAAGAACTGTTTTTCCTTTGCGTCCTCCAGTTCGCCTTCCCCTGCTGCCCTGCTCTCACCCTTGGATACTGGCGCAGGGAAGCCAGGAGTGCAATACTGCCACTTCCATCTCAAAGACCACCTGGACAATCAAGTCATTGATTTTTCTTAATTTAGTATCCCATCCTGTTGCTGTTGCCATTCTCTTCCCACATCCAAGATAAAGTATTACCTTGCTTGCCGTTTTACTCTTCCTTAGGCACTTCACTGACCGAGGTCCAGCCAGCTCAGGAGGAGGAGGCTGAACCAGGACATTACACAGCTAGGCTCCTTTGGGACACACTTGTCCAGATTAGACTCCATCCACCCCTGTTTTATACAAATGCGGCTTGGCTAAATCAACCTTTTTTTCAAATACAGCAAATTACTCACTTTTTAACACAAACCCAAATAAGACTAAAGTCTCCTGGGATCTCCTTCAGCCAAACGTTACTCATACAAAGCTTTGAGTTTCACGCGTTATGACATTTGTTTCTAAGGCAAGAAATCAATTGCAAAGATATACAAGAACTTACCCTGAAATTTGCAAGCAGCCTTTTAATTTCATATCATTTATTTTAGTCTTCTATTTCCCACAGGATATAAGCAAGGTCTATGAAGAAGTGACAGAGAAATAGTCATTGCCAGTTTATATCTCATTGCCATTTTTTTCAATGGAGGATGATTTTATCCAACCCCAACTTTAATAAATTGAAATAAATCATAATAGGAACTGTCACATCTACAGGCCTCCAATTATTTTCTAGCATCATTAAACAGGTACAGTAAGAAGTCTGCTACCCCTCATGGAAAAACCTGAGACATCTTCTAATTAGGTGTGATTCCACCTGAAGACAACATCCAGCTTTCCTGCCCCTGTTTTTTCTCTTCTCACATTTGATACAGGCATAGTTTGCTAGAAACCAACAATCTCACTTTCTTAAGATTTTAAGCTTCTCTTCCCTGCTATTTATGTGCACGTAAACTAACTGGAAGATCGCAAGAGAGAATTATAGCTTTATATAGGAAATACAGAACAGAACAAGATTTCAATTTAAAGCAGATACACAGCACATGCGCAGCCACAGATGAATCACTGTGTTTTAGCACACTGGAGAAGATGCAATTGTTCACACCAGTAATTAAGAAGTGATTCTAACATTTCCTACTGTAGAACAAGTGAACAATTCCACTAATACAAGCTGGGTCTTGCCAATTTAAAGTAACAAGATGCAGGAAACTGCTATATTTGCTCCTCATGGAAAGTTAAGCATCTCTCCATGGGTGATGGACACTTTTGAGACTTATTCCCACGCCCTAAAACTTCTCTTTTTCTGACAAAGTTTTTTCCTGCCTTCCAGGATGAATCCCACTGACTGCCAATGAGCAATATTGAACTGCTATGAAAAGATGCTTCCTTTCAGCTTGACAGATAGAGCCTTGCAATAAAATGTGCACAGATGGTGTGGGGCTTATGCCTTGAAAAAAGTGAAGTGGTGATGGGAAACAGGAACTTCAACTCTTTTAAAAACAGTTGTTGATGGCACATGCAGTTAGTAAGCAAGTGTGCAATGTGTGCAGTGAGGCTGAGTCTCAAACACACAGACTTCCTCTTGAGTTTCTCACCAAAAGGTGAATGACTGAAAATACTGCCACTGCTTTCAAAAACTTAGACATTTGCTTAGCTTATCCTATGGTGGGAAATTACTGGCTCGAAGCCATGACAAATTGAAGTGCATGGGTATATCTTTGAAAGACAGATGAATAAACTGATGGATAGCTATTCAATCCCACTGATGATTTTTTAGCGTACTTTCAGTTACGATGGATGGGTCTGAAATTTTCTTTCAGTTACACAGAAATCTGATGCTCTGTGCTTTTTTGTGTTTTTTAATGGGTTAAGTTGATCCTGATAATATCACCATTGGTTCTTCCAGAGATAAATTTTGTCTCTACAATTCAAATCAAAACCAACTCAAAAGTCAAGTATTTCTTTTTCTTCTTCAATGTTAATAACAGAGTCATAGACTACTGAAAGTAAGAAAAACAACAACAACAACAACAAAGCATTTTAGTAATTGCCATCTGTGGCCCTTCTGAGGGGTTTTTCAGTTATTTTGCAGTTAGTGAAAACAGGTATGAGTTCTGCTTTTATATCTGGGCAGATTCTCAGGCAGCAATATACAATGCCATAAGATTTTGGCTGCAAACACTACAGAAAAATGATGACACAAAAATACTTCCATTAAATAATCATCATACCTGCCACAATGATGTGTTCATCAGCATATGGAATGGTAATTAAAGGCTAGAAGAAAACATTAAATTAGCTTTCTTTCTAAGATTTAGACTGTCCCTGGAGACAAATACCTTCCACAGAGCATCTTCTCATGTATTTCAACACCTAGAATGGAGATAAATATGGGAGGAGTCGCTTTTTTTCCCATGTATCACATGGAGTTCAGAAAACATGGCAAATAAAAAAACCTGTTCATGTCTGAAAGGGAATCTATTATGTAAGATAGAAGGTTATGTTTAAAGCAATCAAATTATTTTGATTAAGGAAAATAATACATAGTTGTTTCCTTTCAGTTATATCAATACTCCTGCTGGCAATTCTTGACATGGGAAGGTAATGAAATCTTCAGGAGGCAAAAAAAATCCTTCTTTATAAATTCTGAATGAAAGAATCCCTAACTGTAAATGCTGATAGACAAATTCTGCCTTAACTCCAATAGCTAAAATGAACCATTGAAAGCCCGAGCTG
The DNA here is from genome assembly GCF_030936135.1 of Gavia stellata. Classification (NCBI taxonomy): domain Eukaryota; kingdom Metazoa; phylum Chordata; class Aves; order Gaviiformes; family Gaviidae; genus Gavia; species Gavia stellata. The sequence goes on from NC_082600.1 coordinate 20,099,823, forward strand.
GCCAAACCATACAAACCAATCTGCTAGATTGGCTACCTTTAAAATCAGTTTTCTGTTCCTCGTGCAGTCACAAAAGCATCATACATGCTCCTTTTTCATAAATTAGAATGAACTCAAGACCTTCCTTAGAAAACGAGTTTTGTGATACTCTACTGTTCCCATGACTCTTTCCTAAAACTTTACCTTCTCCCTTCAAGAGCAAGGTTCACTGGCATTCAACACTGTGCAGTCGCAGTGGAGCTGTAACCTCCCTACCTCTCACCATCTCCTTGCTGAAACAGGTAAAAATAAGCCCTGACTCTTTTAGCTGCAGAAGCCCACACAGGCTGCACGCTGAGTTGCTGACCATGCTAACCCCCAGAACGGCTGAGGAGCATTTCCATCCTGCAAATAACAGCTGCAATGTTTGTTGCAAAATGCACGGCATATCCCGTTTGCCTTGACTGAAAAGTGTGCTGCCTGCTAGTGCTTGTACCCAGTAAAACCGTCAGATACTCAAGAACTAAGCCGGTCACACGGGCTTCCAGCTTCTTTTAGGAACATGAGTATCTCCTCCACCAAAGGAGGAGCCTGCTCTCCTCTTGCATTTCCCTATTCTTTGTATGTAGTTTGAAGAAAGAAAGACAAAGTGTAGACTTGACTAAGAGACAGAAACCTGGAGAAGAGATTACTAATACATCTCAGGTGTCTTATTTAAAAAAATAGATGAAGTGAAAACCCCAAGCAATGAAGCAGGATATTAAAGAGAATCTGTCGTAACAAATGACCATCAGTGCCCTGACCTTACTTGCTCTCAAAGCAGGTGAGGCCATAGGCAAATGCTTCTCTATAACTGTAAAGCTGAATGGGGTAAGCTAAAGAAACTGTTCCATTGGGTTAAATGTACAAAAACCCCCTGCACTTGGAGTAAAATCTCTAAGATTTCCACCTCTCCAGGTTTGGGGGCCAGTTTCAGTGGCTGCCCTCACCCTTGTGTGCTGTTCCCCATGTCAGCATCACCTAATTACATCTGTGGTTTTAAAAGAGACCCAGGCATTGATGTTCAAATATTCTTCCTGTTACACAGTACCAGGCAATACACTTAGCATGGCAGCCCTGCACTGGGTCACAAACTGGATGACATTGTAAATGACATCATTAAATAAAGGCAAGAGCATGTTTTTAAAATTGCGTTCGCTTCACTACTCCTGTGATACTGTTTGGCTTCCCAAGGAATATAGCTATGGCATTATGGTGTCTGCATGCCCAACATAGTGTATCCCACCTCTGAAAATAACCAGATAACCAGTCTTCAAAAAGGGAAGGGCTGCTGCCAACTGACTATAAGACAAATTGGTCACAGAAAGTTTCCTTCTGTCTATGTCAGTTAAAGAGCAGTTTAGACCCCAAAGCATAACTATTTACACAGCTTATAAAAAAAAAACTCTGAAAAATTGTCTCTATTTGCATATATTCTCATTAGCCAAGCACAGATATTCACATAGCCAAAGAGTTTGGTCTAGTGCTATGTTACTCCTTTCTTATGCCTTTGTAAATCCATTACAAAAAATCTGTTTACACTGGGAAAACACAATGATGAGTCAGACACCAAGACAGCAAATTCAGTGACACACAAATGTGCTGTAAACAACAGATGTAAAACTTTGCACAAATGACTCAGTATCTAGCAAACAAAATATATATATTATCTGATAGGGATGACAAAAATTGGGGGTGAAAACCATCAAAACCCCCAAATAATTTTAATAGCCTAGTTGAGTAATAAGCTACATAATATTTCAGCTACATTACTTTTATGCTACATAGAAAAAAACTGAAAAGATTTAGTATTCTGAAAGCTACTTGTTGGGCATAGATTTTCCATTCAAATAAGGTTACATGGTATTCCACAATTTAAAGTGGGATCCTTATTAAATCAAGACTTCTAAGCCACTGAAGTTATTGAATTGGCTAAAATATATCATGTAGTAGGATCTACATAACTTCTAATAAAATATTCCTCATTGACTCATAGCATATCTGAAAATCTTTTCCTGTGCAAGAACCACATCTCACTAGAAGACATGTTTCATAAATGCCTCTTCTACTTGTGACTGAGCATTTCAGTTCCCTCAGCATTTGCAATCGTAGTCCATCCCCATGCCCAGCTTGGCACAGTTGCAAACTTGGAAGGAAATAACAAGAAAAGATGTACAAGAATTTTAATTGCCGTCAACACAACTTAACAGATCAAAGTAGCTAGAACACTTAACAGCAAGCATCTTCTAGACCACTGCTGATTCAAACCCACAATCTGACAGCTAATGGTTAATAAAATTTCCAATTTTTTTCCCCTGATATTAATCTTAAACTTTTTCTTGCTTAATTTTAGCCTATTACTATTAATCATACTCTTTTTCATGCTAAGTAAATCCACTCCTCCCATATGTTTACATTGTCAAATATTTATAGATTGTCACCAGTTTATCCTGTACTATCAAATATTCACAGGCTGCCTCTTACCATGCAATTCGTATTTGCCTTTTTTAATCCTCGCTCATCTATTTGCACCTCAACCCACTGGAAATTTGTGTGGCTCTCCCCTAGACTCCTTTTATTCTGTAAAAATTTTGCTCAAAATAGAAAAAAAGTATTAATTGAAAAGGTCCAAAAAGCTATGTGTGTTTACACAGATGAAGTTGTGAGTAAGCACTTTGGGGCCCCAAAAGCCTCCTCCACTTGGGCCAGGCACAGAGGGACTGGTTCAGGTGAGAAGCTGCCCCAGCTCGGTGCCCACCCTCTGGTGCCGTTTGCCTCTCCTCTGCCTGGCTGTGGACAAGGACGGGGGCACACAATCCCTTTGCTCCGCTGCCAAACCCAGTGCAGCCCAATGGGTTTCTAGGGGGCTTCGAGAGGCATCAACCTGAGGGTTTTCTAGAGAGGGTCAGTGCTAGAGAGGCAGTACGATAGCTGGCACTACCCTGCTACCGAAATAGCAGAGGGTAAGAGGTGCTCTAGGGAGAGCTCCTGACTGCAGGCATCTGCAGAGCGAGGAGAAGGACATCTTTCCTCTAGCTCCTTGTCACCTCCGGAAACTCAAGGAATTGACTAAGCAATAATGAAGTTTTCTGGTTTCTAGAAGTACAATGGAAATACATAACTTGACTTGCAAAAAAACAATTGTATTTTCCTTGCCACTAAAGCATTTATCATGAGGACATGCTATATTACTGCTTTTAGTGTTTGTGATTCAGAAGGGGAAGGGAACTGTTGGGTTGTTTTTTAAAGAAAATAGTTGCTGGAAAACTTTCTTAGAAAAGGGAGGGTTTATTTTAAAAAGTCTGTAAAAGCCACTTAGATTCCTCACAGTTCTTTCAAAATTACTGAAATGTGTGATATATTCATACCTACAACAACCGCATGAATATATTTATTAGGAAACTCATACTGTCTGCAGCCTAATACTGTCATTTGCTCTAAAACTCAATTTCCACTCATGCTCATGTTCTGAACAATGATCTATTTAGCAGAGTTAACTCATGACAGCTCTACCGAGCACTTAGGAGAAAAGTCTGCATGTAGGTCCCTGTCAAAGCTTGTGGTGACTCTCCAAAATCCAAACACAGCCTCAGTGATAAAGTGCACAGTCAGCAGTAAATTTATCCCTCAGAGAGGCCTGTGTGTTAGATTAAATAGCGCTTTTTCAGTTTTTCTATGATGAAGACAGGCTCTGAATTAAAAATTTATTTCAAACCATCAATTTTAAACCACCATTCACATGTATGCACTACAACCACTATCAAGGGCTACTTTAATAGACTGTAGCCTTTCTGATTTCATTATATATTCTGGCCACGGACAAAGTTAAAAGGCATACCAAGTGCTAAAATGGCAATAATACAAAGTATACAGAGGCTAGTTAATTTTACCACTAGCAATTTTGCTGTTACTATGGAAAGTGTGAAAGCATTCCTGTTATTTTTGCAGTGCTAAGTCCTCATGCTGTTATCCTCCCAATTCTGTAAGAACAAACAATCCCAGGGATACTTAAACCCCTTTTTCATATATGAATCACTTCTACATCCACCTCTGGCTTCTCCCTTGTGGAAAAACCTTGCTAGCCCATGTCCTTGCATGTCGGTCGCAGCTCTGAGGCTTTCATGACAGCTTCAACACAGCATCTAGATCTGATCCAGTCTGAAACTGCGTGCATGTGCTGGCTCTCCTCCTGATTTCATCCTTGGCCAGGGAGACCACAATTGGGCCTTGAATTTTGCCAAGAGAGTAGTTCAGTAAAGAATCCCCCCAAAGAAACGGAAACCATCATCAGACTGTGAAAAAAAATAGGAAAACATGTATGGAAGAACAGGCATAAAGTAAAATAAGAAAAGAATGATTAATGAACTAAATTAGTCTAGCATGAACCGGTCTACACTAGTTAAATACATGCCTCTGGAAGGAATGGCAAGAGAGGACACAGCCCTCCACAATATAAAGAGATGCTGATTTGCCACACCAAACTATTTTATCACTAAAAAGAAGCAGAGCTGAGTAACAATCAAAATAGCTAACAAATGCTAGAACATAAAGAACAGGAGGTAAGATTCATCTAAAATACAGTACAGGCTAAGGTACTACATATATAATTAAATTTAAGCACTTTATAAATTGCTGGAGTTGGGGGGGGTCAGAGTGTGCAGCACTACAAAGCCCTAGTCCGCATCACTGGTGTGATCTCATGGTGGTTATTATCATCAGCTGTGGGCCTCTCTCAGTGTAGGAGAGAAAGGATTCAGGGTAATAACAATAATGATGAAAAGCACGGGAAGACTGCTGAATGAAGAGAGATTGAAAAGGCTCCGGCTGTTAACAATGAAGGGAAGATATACTATGACAAAATAAAAAAAGATACTTAATGGTGTAAAGAAAGTGAAGCATTCTTGCTTATGTTTTCTAACTCAAGAACAAGAACGTTTTTGCTTAAATACAAATACTGATGAAGAAGAGAAAATATTTTCACATTATATAAATCACCAGAGAGGGGGGTTGCACTTTACCATGCACTTGCACAAAGCAACCCAGAAGTGGATATGAGAACTCTATACACTACTGCAATTTAAATATGAATAAACCTCATGAGCAGTAATAGCAATGATCTATCACAGAACAATATCATTAAAACAAATAACAGTCACGCTGATAACATTGCTGGAGGACTCACTGCTTTATGGTAACATGAGGTTAGCAAGAATCCAAGAATTATATTTTTAATGAAAAAAATATCCTCTTATGAAAATGTGGGTAAAAATGTAAAGCATATATAAATTTCAATGCTTTGAGGCACAAGCAAAATTACAGACCCACTGAAGAAGAAAAAATAGGACTGGAAGAAGCCAAAAGGTCATCTCATCTATTATTCCACCCAGAGCAAGGCCAAGTAAGGTTGTCTAATTGCTTAGTAAGATCCAAAGGGCACTGAAATACATTTCTGCTAACATCTAGCCTGACTCTTTCTCAGTCCCCCTAACACATCTCGCCCTGCTCACTGGACTGAGAACAGACTGCTCCCATTGCCTTTGCAGGTTCCTTTCATGTAGTAGAAGACTCATCTCATTTTCCTTCATCTTTCTTTCTTCAGCACAATCTTAAATCTTCAGTTTTTGCTAATAGATGATGGTTTAAGGCTCTGATCATTCTCAGCCATCTCCTCTGGACTCTCTCCAACTTAGTTCCACTTCTTTCTCAAGGTGCAGTTCCCAGAACTGAGGAATACTCCCATAACTGCAAACAGGGTCTGAAAAGATGGCAGGGGTTGCTTTGCATGCATTACAAGCGATATTCTTGCTTATACACCACAGAGGAAGACCCTTTTTTTCCAGCAAGATATCTTGCTTATACACCACAGAGGAAGACCCTTTTTTTCCAGCAAGATATCTTCTCGTCTTCAGTTCGTGATCCTCCATAACACCTAGGTGTTATTACTGAAGAATTTCTTGCATACTTGATCTTTTTCCAGCGCAGGATTTTGCATTCCCATGTATTACATTTCACCCCATTCTTGCAGATCTTTCCTCCAATTTGGGTTCTCATCCTGCCATTCAAAAGGCTTGCACACCTCCCACCATCAGCTATTAGTTCAGTAAGTTAATTCTGTCCTTCTTCATAGAAAGACTTCCAGCAAAACTACTGCACTGGGACCAGACTGCCCTGCCTTAGGACCACCACCTGATATATGTACACACACTCACAGTGATGACTTGAACAGAGTTTTGCAACCAGTTTATACCCACTCACAGTAATTTAATCTAGACCATATTTATGCAGGATGTGCATGAACAGCCATGTGAGACGGTATCAAAATTTATGCTAAAATTATGACCTCTGGCACCTCTGTTTTCCCACTGAAAAGGCCCATTAGCTTGTCATGGAAGGAAATTAATTCACACAGGCCATCCCTCATATACTAGCTTTCATGTTTTTGCCCCTCATTTCATTCCTACTCAAGTTTTCTCAGCTTATAAGAAAGAAAAATTATTTTCTTTCTTTTCCATTTACTGTCAGTATATCAGCATATATGTACATTTAGCCTGAAATTTATGCTGTTCTGTATTCCATATTATAAAAAGAGAGGAAGAAAGAAAATGTCCAGTTCACAGGGGAAAGATTCTGGCTGTAACCGTAGTCCCTGTAGATGCAGGGATCCAAACTTCAGGCTGCCCTTTCCCCTGACTTCGTAATTATAGTGGACTAGGAACTAGCAATACACCTCAGTAAACCTGTTTCTTCTTGAAATGGTCTAAAATTGGAATTATCTAAAATTAAAAATACTGAAGTGTGACCAGGCAGGAATTTCGGGGGCGGGGGGGGGGGGGGGGGGGAAGGCAGTTCAGAGAAGCAAAATATAATTATTGACAGGAAGCAAACAAAAAACCCAAAAAATGGTCAACTAGATGAATTGTCACCTAGGATGCCCACCTCACCTATCTGATTCTCAGACTTGTTCTTTCTTCTTCCTACCTGAGATTCATTGTTCATAAAAAAAAAATTCCAGAATTTTTTTTCTATAGAAGAAACTTATTTTTTAAAAGGGTATTTTCTAATTATTTCAATGGAACATTTTCCTCCAAAAATTCAAATGCCAGTAATGAACAGCTGTAACGTTTCAATAGCTGTAACCAAGCCATTTGAATCAATGAACACACTCCAATTTATTCCAGATATCTTTTCAATCAATTTAAAAAATGTTCCTGAAAATTTGGGGGTTTTTCTTTAAATGGCTCATTGTTTTTATATTTTGGTTGTTAATTGGCAAATGTACTTTTTACTTATTTTATTTCTTTTTATTCCAAAGGGGCAATAAAAATTTGAGGGTTTTTTTTCAAATTGAATAATTCATATCTGGCAAAAATATAAAAATATATTAGAGTATATAGTCTTCTATACAGGTTATATACTATGAAAGAGTATATAGCATAGCATACTATATAACATCTCCTGAACTAAGCGCTTAATGATTTATTTTATAAAATTATCATAATTTAATTAAGAACATTTTATTTTCATAAATAGAGGTCGGTCAACTGAAGTCCACTTGTATTTATCACAGCTTAACTTGTCAAGATACTGCATAATTGTTTCTGATAATCTTCCTTTTTAGTGAAGTTACCATCTGATTTGTAACTGCTTGCTGCATTTCAGTGCTTGGATAACAGCTGTCTGTCACTACAGTAGTCACTGGTCCACTTCAAATCTGTCTTTGAAGCTGTTAGTAATATTTTGGTATTTTCTTTCTTTATAACTGCCACTATTTATTTACCTAAGCTGCTTATTGTATGTCTCTTAACTAGCTAATGATTTCTTCTGCAAACTATGTCCAGCTGTTCCCTGCCAGTTTGTGAAGTCAAACTTCATCCTTTCTCTTCCAGGAAAGCAGTCGCAAAACATTATTGCCGTAGTTTCCTGGTGTTCTAAACTTCTACCTGCTCATTTTCAGTGGATAACTTTATGCTCTTTTATTGTCTTTCTATCGTCTTTAGGTTCCAAGTGAATGAGTGGTTATTTCATACAAAGCAAGCAGCAAAGCTTTCACAAGAGGCAGTAGATATTGGTAAGTCGCAAACCTCCAAATGCTCCATTTTGTTTGCGTATGTGTCATTTAAGGGTATACCATGAAGCAGAATGCTTCGTCACTGCATGGGAAGATGTGTGATGGCAACCTTGTGAAGGTGAGCATTTTTCTCCTGATTGCTTTTTACCTTGGCAGAATATCACAAATGATTTCTTTTTGGTTAGAGTGCTTCTTAGGGAAGGAGGGAAAGATAACACCAGCAGATCATTATTCCGATTGCAGTAAAGGCCTAGAGGCTCAAGTCAACAGCATTTATTCATGTTGCAAAACAACATGAAGAATGTGTGTATAATGCCAATGTGTTCACCCTCACAAATACTTCATAAACACTATACATAAATATATACACGTATATATTTATGTATAGTGTTTATATATACATATCTTATGTATCCCTTATAATATATATACACATATATTATACCTTAAAAACATGTAAGCATTTTTTCTTTGTATTTGGATTATGTACTTGGCTGATTAATAACATACATTCTCTGACAATCTCTGACCATTTGGAGCAACATCTCAGGTGTGCTCAGGTCTTGCCCCAGTGCGGAGCCTTACCTGGACCTATGAGTGGGAATCACTGCCGTGTATGCAGTTCAGCCACAGCCATCCTGTCTCCTCTGGGAGATTAACACAACTCCCCCAATTCAGATGGCCACTACAGTACTGTGGTGATGGTGGGCCATATCAAGACCATAAAGACAGCTACTGTCTTCATTTTTAGCACAGATATGGGGCAAAAAGAAAACCAGTCTGAGAATAGTTCCTGTGTCTCACTTCTAGCAAAACACCCTGTTATGTCTGCTTAACTTTTTATAGCATCTTCTTTTGCATACTCATCTTTGCCTCCCACTGACAGTAGACTTTGTACTTTCTTCTTCTTAGTTTATTTAACCCTTTGGGATCCCATACTAACCAAATTTTGCATTGAAATTTTTGTTTTGGTGGTATTAACAGGATATAATTACTGAATAATTTGGCTCTGCTGTAATTTGTAATTGAAGGACTGTTTTGCTAATAAACGCAGATTTATTCAGCTGCATGTCAGCCCACAAAATATGAGCTAAACTTAGCCCTTTTCTTTTCAAAGATATTATTGCATGGAACAAACTCAGTTTTCTTTCCTTTTCCTGCTCACATAGGTAGGGACAGATTTTATAGTGCAGCATGCAGAATCTTTATGGTATAGCCAGCTGACATATAGTAGCAAAGACAGCAATTTCCAAGCTGGAACCATATGACAGGCTCTTCTTTTTATGCAATACAGTTAACAACAACTTCCTATTGAAATTACACCAAATACATATACTCTTATTAACGAGGGCATAACCTGGCAAGCTTTAAATGAGGTAGCAATACAAAGTACGGTATAGTGTGATACCTGTGTCACAGAGTACAAGTTTCTCTTGCAGGATTTAACTGTGCTGTTCAGCTGACATATGGGAAGAAAAAGATGTCAGAAAATCTTGGGTTTGAGTGGCACTAGCAGAACTTTCCTATGTGATGCAGGTATACATGGGCCGTGGTTCTTTGCAAAGAAATCTTTAGGCAATCAAGATGCTCTTCCAGTGAAGTCAGTCTGCCTCTGTTTCTCCTTCTATTTTGAATTATTCCTGAAAGAAATTATGAGCTGTGCTTATGTAAGGCCAAAAGGCAACAAATGCTTCTCCTCATGCTGAGGCATTAAGCCAGTGTTTCTTTCATTCATGCATGGTTGCTGTGGAGGTCAGATGTAAAGATCCCCCAGCATTTAAAAAGCGTGGGGAAGTCCTGCAGTCGTAATCTTATTCCCATCTTCCCATCTGCTGAGGCACAGATCCCTTTCACTCTGAGAAGGGTAAGCCCTGAAGATCACCATCGTATGAGATCAAATTCGGAAAGACAGAAAGATCTGCAGGAAGTCATCACTTCAGAGCTAACTAAACACTGTCAGTACCTTGCAAATCATCCCTGACTTTATATAAATGGGAACCCTGAGGTATCTGAAACTCAGATCATAGCATAGTCCACTTCAAATTTAATGTTCAAGACCATCTGTAACAAATTGACAGCAACACCTTGGCTGCCACATCTGTCCAAGTGTGAAAACTAATTTCAGGGTCTAGTCTCTTGCACTGAGATACCCAAGTCCATATAGTCCAAAAGGACAATTTTATTCTAATTTTCTACTTAAAATACCTTGTCAAGGGAGGCACCTTTGCAAGATGACACTGTTTGCAGTATCGTAAAGATCTCAGTCAAGTCATATGTTTGAGCACTAGCTGGCAAGTGTAGCTTGCTGATTTTTTGGCACATTTCCCATTCCAAAGCACTGAGCCAATCTTACAATATTCCAGGATTAAATATAAATCACTACAACTAACATAACTGGATGCATCATCATGAAAATATGAAATTATCCATTCCTTAAAGACACTTCTTTCCTTCCAGATCACACATTGATTTTTAAGAACAAAGCACCACTTCTCAAGGAATATATCCAGTAATACAGAGTTTGGAATAAAGAAAAAATATGTAATCTAAACTTGTGCAGGTGATAAACTGTGATATCATTTCCTTTTCCTTTCTTCCTTCCCCATTATGAATTGTCTACCAAGAAATAAAAATGTTGCTAAGTTTCCAAATTCAGGACTTCTGGACTTAGATAATTACCATCAGGCTCTAATCTAAGACAGTAGACCTGTGGCTCAAAGCACATTCAGTTCCCAGCAACAATCAGTCCACTGCCTCTATCAGTGAGGAACTAAAATCACCATTAACAGCGAGTTTCATATCCCAATGGGCTAAGCAAGAACATTAGCACTGTAAACTGTGCAATCACCATTTTTTTCCTAATGGCCGAGCTACTAATTTCATTGCTATATGGCTCCTGAAGTGAGGATGGAAGTCTTAGGATGATTTGCATTTCAATATGGAAACCAGAAGAACCTGAGACCTGCAAACTCAGCTTCATAAACTCATATTGCCATGGGTACAGAAATGCATTAGCAGTGATATTTTCCTAGTAACTAACAAACATCATAAGGACAGCAGGCTTTCTTGCCTATGCCTGCAATACTGTTCTTTCTAGCTGGCACTATATGTTGGTTCTAAATGATGGTTCCATATTTTTAAAGTTATAAATACCTGGGTGAATCAGTGAATGGTTTCCAACCTTTAAATTTCAAGGCTGATTATTTGTCCTGGATTTTCCCTACTGGATACTGAGAGGTCTGATAAATTATGAGCCCCAGGATTATCCTGGGGGACGGAAGAGTGAAAATCTCCCCTGCAGAATTTTCCTCAACTGACTCAAAGGCTGCTTTCTCCAGTAACTCTTTTCTTACACCTGCTAAGGAAGATCCATCGTGCTCTTGATTTTCATTAAATATGATCATGAGCAATGTGCGAGAGTCAAAGATGATTCACTGGATTTTGCGGGGGGAAAAACACGGCTGTTCCATTTTTACCCAGCAAGTTTTTTCATAGTCCCATAGCAATGAGGAGAAATGGAATTTTTCAGCAGAAAAAATGGTGGAGGTAACAATAATGATGTTAGATGATAGTGTCTGAAAGATTAAAGTTTGGTCTTACTCATTTTCATAAAAGATTTCAGTTTTGTCTCACTCATTTTCATTTGCTGCTCAGAAGTTGCTCAAGTTTTAAACCAAGTGTGTGTGAGCATCCACAGTCTATATGTTTCCTGCTCATCCTTTACATTCTAGTTTATTTAGCGATTATTTGCAAAGGAAAAACATTTTTAGGCAAAGATTATGTTACTTTGTAAAGATCTAGAACTCATGGGTTCCCTGCCTATGGGTTCTGCTATGAGAAGCCCTCTATACCTCTGTTGAACCTATGTATGTACACATAAAACATGTAAATGCAAAAACATTCTTTCGACGCCTGGCCAGGAATTAACAACAAAGCGATTACACCCACAGATAAGTTGTGAAGCACAAAGCTTCCAGAAATCTAAAGAAAAGCTTAGCTTTTTGACTTTAGATTTTTTTTCTTTAGATTTAGAAAGTCCAGTCGTGATAGCAACTGAAAAAAATAAGCATATATATAGTTTTAGTTGGGCTTTGCAATAAAATGGAGCTTATGTGCCCACCAGCCCATCTCTCTTATTATCTGTCAGTCATATTCTGCTTGAGTAATTTTTGGACCTGTTGATCAGTCTCTGTCAAATCTGAAACAGGGCTATCAGTCTCCTAGATAATTACAAACCTACAGATTTTCTGACAATAAGGGTTTGGGTAACAGACAGAGAGGCTAATTCATGTTATTCTAAACAAGAGCAGTCTGAAAAAACTTCTATATATTTTGTTTGTCAGTAATCAGCATACACACATTGCCCAGCATTTTGCAATGTAGTTCTTGACGAGACATAGCATGTGCTGACTTTTGTGAAATTAAGGGGATCAGAAGACACTTAACGGTTACTGTAGAGTGGGTTGGCTGAAGGAATAAAAGGAACAAATTAAATGAAACTGAGTTCAAGTAAAAAGTTAAAATAAAAAAAATCACATAGAATTGATACAATCTTAATTAAGTTTCAATACAGCCTCACACACATCTAGGCCAGTTGGGATGTTACACACTCACAGTTCAGTTGAAACCTAAGTTATAACCTCAGCTTTGTTTCCTGAGGTTATCACCAAATGTGGGAGTTCACCAGGTACAGCTAGAACCATCTCCAAAACCATCCCTAAACTCAGGTCCTCTACGTGGACTTCACAGTCATCACTGGTCTCCCTATGACTTTGATCAGATACACACGTTTTGGTATTCGGTACAGGAGTATTACTGCTGCATTTCAACTGCCTACCAAACACAGAAGTCGGCTAAATGATATATATGGTTTCTACATGAAAACATTGCTTTCAGAAAACAGGAAAAATCCCATATCAAACACTGATAAATTTGAGGAAAACTTTGTGGGTTTGGTTCATTTCTATTTATTACTTCCCTTGTGTGTGTGTAGATGTGTAAATGAATGCAGGTCGTCTGTGGCGTGGCGTGCGTCAAATATACATTCACATAGAGGCGTCCCAATAGCCTGGGCAGCCCTTCTCTGTAACTTCTGCAAGGAAGCATTCTGTAAGATTAGAAATCTTCATTTCTAAGTGCTGACGCACTGAAAAAAGCAATTTCTACCCAAGTTTTAGCTAATATCACAGCCCTGCACTTGCAGATTAGCACAGTTTGTAGGAACGATGGCCCTGGCAGTCAGGCTCCTGGCGGCACATCAAGGCAGTCCTTGGCAGTGCAGCATCTTGTGCCGAGACCCTGTGATTTAAGGGCAGAGAGCCATGCAGTTTAGGCTTCACACTTCACGCATACAGTTGACTAATGACCATGAAACTGTTATTGCCATGGTTCATTATGTTACGTCAAAGGGGACAATGATTGTTTTTCCAACAAAATGCTCTTAATGTAGTGAAACTAAACTGGTATCAATTACAATCCAGAAAGGTTCAAAGGAGATAATAATCTCTAAAATGCTGCAGGGTTGTTGGTTTTTTATTGCTAATTTGTGCATGTTTTGACAGTAATCACTGAACCCTTTGATGTTTCCAGAGGTTCCCATGGTGTGGCTATGAGAAGTTTTGGCAGATTCTGCAGTCCTCAGATCAACAGCAGGAGGATTTATTCAACAGCAAGTATCGGGTTTATTCTTTTACTTCACACATCAGAGCTTCAAGCCTACATATTTTTGTCATACTACTTTAAAAAGAAAATTTTAAATGTAAAATTAAATGGATAATAAAAACTTGAAATTTAATTGATCTAAAAAATAGCTACCTTTTTGCCCTTCTGAGATTGTTTGTGGTTTTACAGAAGACTTGACTTGCTCTTCTGTTTCACCTTGCTGTAAGAAATGCCAGTATGAAGAAAACTAGCTACACTTCACTGTCCTGTGAAGAAATAAACTGAAGAAAAAAGCACAAAAGAAATCTCAACTACATTAATTTTATGCTTTGTGTGTAACTGAAGAAGGAAAATTTAAAATTCATTTCTGCAGAGACCTGTTTATATGTGTTACTTGCCCAGAATAAGAAAGTAAGTAGTTCCGTTACTTCAGGGTGATTACTGAGGATGTGTAAGATCAAGCATCTGCATAAATCTGGATTGTATTTCAGACACTGTCTACAACACCATCTATTTTAGGCACATTTTCAACACAGAAATTCAAGAATGCTATTCATACTCTCTCCCCTTTGCAGATACCTGAATTACAGAATTCCTAGAGCCTCGTTGTTCCTCCACAAAGTATCCGAAGCACCTAAATATGAGTTGCTATGAATACTCTGCAGCAACTCAGCCTACTATCTAAACCTTGTGTTCCAGCAGTCATGCAGAGAGATGTCTAAACTCTCTTTGCAACTCTTGACTTACATTTGTTGACTTTACTAGGCACTGGCAATTATGAATTCTGTTCAAAATCACTAGTGGTGGTGCCTAATTTTATTGCATACGGTGGGCAAGGACTGAAGTAACCAATCTTCTGGGAAGTCAGAAGCTTCAGCTCTTAAGTCCCATTTGGCCACAGGGAGGTTTCAAGCATTGCTCTCATCCCCCAAAGCAGTATGTAAACCACCAACTTAAACACAAGGCTGGGACAGAGCCTTTTCTGTCCCTTCTTAGGGAACCTGGGCCATGGCACCAACTATAACAGGAGGAGGAATGGAGTGTGGACATAGAGCTGCCAGGGAAGATAATGACTGTGTCACCTCTACTTTTTTACTTTACCAGTATAGCAAGGTCCTGACACTGATTGTCACCACTTATGAATGCTGTTAAGGGGTCATCTTTCATTCCTGCCCTAGGAAAATGAGATTTTTCAGAGGAATCTGCTGCTGGAAAAACCGTTGTTGAAAGCAATTTTATATAAAGTGGAAAAAGCATCCGAATGAAACCATTCATAGCAGTGTCTGTTGGACTCCTGCTGTCACAAGACCCCACAGCTTTACTGAGTCCTGAAACAAAAAACAAGACCCAGAGGGGCTCTGAGAGGGATATACTTCTCTGAATGGATTAGCTGTAAACATTATATTCTCCATTTTAGAAATCAACTTCTGAAATTAAAAACCCTACTGCTACTGCTCCGATTTGACCAAAACTGAATTCATGATTTTAGAAAACAAAACCTAACCAACTTAGGGTATTTCAGGGTCTGATCCATCTTATAGCACTAATTGTGCAGTGTTTAATTATGCATCTACTCTGCTGAGTATCTTTTTCTTTTACATTGCTTATTTTTGTGGGATCTTGCATAGATTTACTTTTTTGGATGTCATCTGAAAGGTTAAGTGCTAAGGACAGTACATTGCTAGAAAATCAGTAGTCATATGGTTCAAAAGTCTTTGCCCATTATTCTAAGTATTTAAAAGTTGTATTTGATGTAATTGAGGCTTTTGCTTCTCTCTATCTACAGGTCTTTTGATCACCTCCTCATTAATGAAGTAATGGCAACCAATTATATTTACATCTAACACAAAGCATATTGTTAAAGTTTGTCAGACCAACTTAACTTTCCTTTCTTGCATGCTAACACAACGTTGTAACCTTAATATTTTCTGCCTTTCTGCCTTACTTCTGCTGGGAGCATTAATCAGTAAAGTTATTCCATTTTAACATTTTAATTAAGTGGCAATTAAATATGAAGAGCTGAAATGTCTGCGTAACTCATGTCTCTCAGGATGCTTCTTCCAAGCAAAGTCTACAAAAGACTTAAAATGCATTAGGACTCTGTTGTTTTGCTACGGACAAAGCCTCATTAAAGCCATGAAAGGGAGCTACACACCTCTCTGCAGGGCTAAATCCATGTTTTATCACTGAGTTATCTGTTCTCTGAGTCAGACCCTGCAAGAGCACAAGCCTCAGAAATGGTGGGGAAGGCCCACTTCACTTTCTTATGTTCACGTCCATCAGCATTGTTGGTTTTTTTGCCAAGGAGAATTTGAATTTGGCTCTGTGGTTAAGGCAGAGGTTTCTGACATCCTCTATGAAACAAAAAAGTTTGTTTTCTCTGGATTCAAGAAAAATTCTGTTGGCCACCGTAGATGAACTTCACCGAGCAGAACAAACTGACTTCTTACCAAGTCCCATAATAGTTATTTGACATGAAGAAAAGCTCCTGTTGCCAGATGCTTGATTCGTTTCTGATTTTAAAAATAGAATATCTTTTAAAAAATGAAAAACAATACGGGAACAAAGAAAGAAAATTACTTATATTCTAATTGTTTCTTCATAATGGAATTAACTAGGAATTTTCTAACAAAACATTTTTTCATGGGGAAATAACAAAGCATCAAACCCAAGCAGTTCACAGAAACATTTTGGTTTTTACATATTTTTCCCAAAACAGAAACACGATTCTGACAATTGAGAAGCCATCTTCCTTAATGGTCTGCTAAAGAGCCCCTGTTTTCTTGCATGTGGCTGAGAGACAGCCCCGCTCTCTGGGTTGACTGGTGACAAGTAACTTGTAACCCCAAAACAACCTGTCGCAGAGCCAGAGGTTCACAAGAGCCCAGCTGTACTGGTGGCTCTCAGACGCACAACGCTCCTCGGGCTCCCCTCGGCATGGGGGCAAAACTACCCTTATTCCAGGAAAAGGTCTCCAACTGTCCCAATGCCAGAAACTTTCCAGAAACCACTCTCCTTTTTAGATTCAGCAAGTGGAGTCCTTGGTGCACTTGGCAGTGTGCAGAATCCCTGACATTACATATCTGGCTGCTCCACGTTGCTTTGAAAAATGAGGGGAAAAAAGTATTCCTGCAGACTACTTTTTGTGTATGATCTGTAGAAACTTTTGGCGTCTCTGTGCAAATGGTATCTTGAGCCTGAACTAGCTCCACCAGGTCACCTGCTTCCCCTAGCTCCTTTGAACGCACTGCTATTGCAAACTGTCCTCCAGCACTCTGAGCTCTTAACGCTGTGTCCTGGGACAGTTCCAGAGTTCAAGGGTTTAGCGGGCCAATTACCAATTACTAGCTAGGTCCTTTCTTAATAAAGTTGAGCATCTGTTTTGTAAACAGTTCTGCTAAGAAACACATTTTCATTTTATAACTTGGTCTGTAATTCTGAACTATGCAGTAGCGCTGCAGAAACGAAGTCACAGATATTCTGCAGCCTAATTTACCATTAAAGGGTAGATAAAATGATGACCAAATGTTTGGATTTACAAGAACTCAGATAAAGAGGAATACTCATTATTCCAGGTCAGAAGATTAAATTCAGCTGAAGTCAGGAGGAGATTGCCCCCCTTAATATCTAAGTCTTCATAGCTGGTTACCTGCACTCCATGATTTTGGCATTACAGCAGACTAGAGGGCCAGGGACCACTAGGCATTACACGGAAAATAAGACTTGCAGAAGAGAAGGAAGAAAATATTTTTGCAGAAAACAAGACCTTCCTCAGGACAGGAGGCATAATCCCCCAGCAGTTGGGGAATAGTGGGCTGGATATTGTGGGCCAGTAAGACAGATTGTGCAGCCCTGGTTACGGGAGACTCTTACAGCAGCCAGTATTAGATAAAGGCTTCTACATACTGCTTTGCTGAGAGCATCTTCCTTCTCACAAATCGCAAGCATCAATCAAGGCATGAGGGTTCAGTTTTTCCAGTTATGTAATTTCGGCATGGCTCCAGTTAATAGGTAGGATAACAGTCAAAACAGCACAGGGGGAGAAAAGGAGACTGCATTTGCAACCAAGACACTATTTAAGATGAAAGGTAAATAAATGATGTGATTTTAATGTTTCAGCCCCATCAGACAGGTCTCCTCTGCTGTGGATACTTAGTTTTCCCATAAATTCACAGTATTTTACATTTAGTCCTTTCTTCCACAGCTATTTTAATGTACAGCTTAGTCACCCGACCTTTCTAATATCACAGCCAGGCAAAAGCTGTCTTCGGACCCCTGCAGCCTCTTCGTTGCAGACAGCTGTACCTCGGACCACTGGCCTGCACTAGGAGCAAGGGCTGGGAAGTGCTTACAGAAGTCAGAGCAGCTCTTCTTCTTACCCATATTTCTTGCTTTGATTTTTCTCTATGCTGATCAGGTGCTGATTCTCTGTCAACTCTAAGATATCTCAAACTAATACTTAAATATGTTTCACACTTCTTTTTTTTATTACTCATTATGTCAGGAGTTGACATGATTTTGTCAGGATTGCAAACACTTGCCAATGCTCCCCCTTTAATCTGCCGGGGAGGCAACTGTAGGTATGAGACTGTTGTATCTCACAGCTCTAGCAGCAAATAAATACATCAGAAACTGAGCTAATACTTTTGTATATTTCTGAGCTGCTCATTTCCATGCTAGATTTGGGCTACTCCCTTTTACTTCTTTCTTGTGCAACATGTTGTCATGGAAAAAATGATCTGTTTGCAATTGAAAGTGCTGCTGATATAATGCATTGCTCTAAGAAAAAAAACATGGATGAAGAAACTACTTTAAGTCATTTATTCTATCCTAGTGTGGACAGAGTTACACCCCAGATAGTCAGAGAGCTTGTTCTACTGCAAGAGAATTTTCTCCTGAGCAGCTTGGGGGGAGAGCTGTGAATGGCTGCAGGATCCCTCCAGGGACCCCACTGAATCAGAGCAGTTTTGAATTCCAGCTAGGATTGCACAAGAGACTCTGAGAAAGGGGGCCCCAAAAGTATGCAGAATCAGTGACAGTTAACACACTTATTGTGCCCCTTCCTCATCAACTTTGGTGACTGCTTAAACACCAACCTGACTGTCTCGGAGCATCGTGGCTCCTTATCCTGCAGGAGGATTTTCTGCCACCAAGGTAGGTCCTGTCAGCAGCATTCATGGCGCAGCTATAGTGGTGTGATCTAGATCTCTGCAGCACGGATTGTGCAGAAATCTGCGTATTTTTTTAAATCCTTCTGAAGGTTCCCAGCACGCTGGGAGAGCATGGGAGAAGATTCTGAGCAGGATTGCCAGGCAGAAGCTGAGACAGAGGGAAGCGATGTACAGAGAGAGCTCGTTTTTACTCTAATTAGGTTCCTGGTTCACGTTAGTTCCTTGTTCAGGAAATTCTTACAACAGTCATAGGATGGGTCCCATCCCTATCCTTTTACACAGATGAAGTTTTAACTTCTGTGCTCTTGATTAGGATGAGATTATGCACATTTTAAGCCTTTGCCACAGGTAAAAGAAAACACTAACCGTACCCACTTCAAGTGACTATATTTTCTGCAAATGCTCTAAGTTATTAAAATGCTTCCCACTGAAGTGGTGAGAAGAAAAACAGGCATTCCCTGTGTGAAATAAATGGCCACACACCATTAATGAATGGATCCTTTCATTATGTTAAAGGTCTTTCCCCTTCAGGAACTACAGATACGCCAGTTAGCAACAAAGCCTCAAGCTCTAAGTCCTTAATGAAGAAATGAAATGTTGTAGGAACCAGCACCTGTGTGATGCCGTAACTGTCATGTGTAAGGGATGAAATCTATCTTAGGATAGATGCTCATTAAAGCAAGCAGTCCGGGAACATGCAAGCCAAAAGATTCTGGAGCACAGCTTTTTGTTGAAAGGCAAGTGTCTATATTCAACACGTTCTTTAGCCAGACCTGTGTCTTCAAAACATCTGGAATACCTGCA
Source organism: Gavia stellata (assembly GCF_030936135.1). Classification (NCBI taxonomy): domain Eukaryota; kingdom Metazoa; phylum Chordata; class Aves; order Gaviiformes; family Gaviidae; genus Gavia; species Gavia stellata. Next base: position 20,119,545 of record NC_082600.1, read on the forward strand.
AATGAGGGACAAAGGCATTTAGCCTGGATAATATTCAGTGGCACTAAAAGACAGCTGGATCACTTCAGTTTGAGCAAGGGGTAGTGAGTACCTGGGCTGCTGCTGAAGCTCAGCAGGTGACTCTAAGCCTATCATCCTGAACACTTGCCTGCCCACTGGCCCTTTACAGAGGGGTCCTTTATCTCTGCAGTTGCCTTGATCACTTCTACTGGCCACCTCCACCTCATTTCTGCCTGCTTGCTGCCCAGGCACCTGGGCTGCTTTAAAAAGAGTGGTAATAACTAGCTGACTGCAGCTCTGCCTTTGAGCATGGACAGAAGACTAAAAGTAGGATTTACATCTTCTTTTCTGATGGGGTATTGAGGTTTATGAGTCTCAGAGGTAATGGGAAAGAACTTCAGGAAGAGCAAACGCATGAGCTAGTACTAATGGATTATATTTGATGGGTTTTATTCGATGGGAGCAAAATTTGATTTTTAAAGTGCAAGTCTGCTCTGAAACATGACTGTAAAATCACCTAGTAAACAAAGCAGATCTGTTCTGTGTGTATTTTGAGTCATGCCAGTGTTTTCTTTAGGGTGAGAAGGCTCTGCAAGACAGGTTGTAAAAAACATTGAATTTAGCCCCTTGAATGCTGGTAAGATAAAAAATTAATCTTAAAATTATCTGTCCTTCAGTCCAACAGCCTCTCCAAGATGTAACATAGACTTGTAGATAAAATCAAATGTTACTTCAAAAAACATTTTGTCCTTGATTTGAGTAGCAAAACACTTTACAATTTGTATAGAATTACACTACAAAAGATGGTTTTTAAACTGATTGCAAACTCACCCACCTTGTTATTTACATGCTCAACTTTAAACACATCAGGAAAACAGTTCCAAAGTTTCTGCAATAAAACCTCATCCAGTTAATTTCTTTTTCCAGTACCCTCCTGAATCAGCTCTTGAAGCAGGAGATAATTCATTCTAGGGGAGTGACAAAGAAAAAACACTGCTAACAGGAGCATTTATCCTTATAAAAGGACAATTTGCAAAGCAGTAACCTAGCTCTTGCTGCATAAATTGCAAAATATTTAGTGTCTAGTTATGACAAGCCTCTTACATGCTACCTCATATTCCTCTACTCTTTCAGATTCCAGACAAAGAAATTGGAAGGAACAAATGTGGGGAACTTTGAAATTGTCACTAATGGCCCTCAAGAGTAAATGAGGGCGTTCAAGAGTAAATGTTTTATTTCTTTGCAATACTGCAATACTAATAAATTCTGAAACACATTTCCTTCCAAAATGATTTTTTAAAGATTATATAGAGGTGTCTTGTCACCGACACTGAACTATAGCAGTCCTGCCATGAAACAAGGCTGTAATGTAATAGCAAACAAAACCCCATGAGGTATCAGAGAACAGCCAGAATACACTGTCCAGCTGAAAATGCAGGGAGAATTCCTTTTATGTACCTGTACCAGAAGCACCCAAATTAAAATATGGGCAAGGCTAAAGTCTTACTCTTTCAGAGGGTGCCGCGACAGTTCTAATGATACAGGGCTTTGGTTTACAGCTCATCTGGAAGGCAGTGCCTCTTTTAGCATGAGGATGTTTGAATTTGTGGTGAAGCAGCACTTCAGAGGAAGGAATGGCCAGTACTGCTCCCTGGAGCGCATAGGACAATCTTAAGAACTTCCTCATTAAGCCACAAATGAAGCTTGCACCTGCTTACTCAGTGAATCAGGAATATTGCAGCCTGAGATGGACAATGCAGACTCTAGTTTTTTGGGCAGATGAAAATTCCTATTTAAAGCATTATACATAAAAGATGAAAGGAAGAAGGGCAGCCTGTATAACAAAATTAACTCCTACTTAGAAGAAGAGAGAAACTGGCTATTACAAAATACAATTTTTCTTACAACAAACAGCACCACAGTGCCAGTGCACAGCATACAGGGAATGGAAGAGAGATGTGATGTAGGGAGAATGCAGAAGGAAGGAATAAAAAAAAAGGAATTAACCTGCAATATGAAAGAAAAGTTGCATTTAAAGAGAAGGTTCTACCCTAACAGCACTATCCTATTTATATTTTTATGGAAATAACTTCAGAAAAAAATCACGTTTCTGCTTCTAACTGGACTATAATATTTCCTTATTTTCAAAGCAATTCATGAAACATGCTGGTTTTGCTCTAACTAGCTTTAAGATTTTTGAGCTTGACTATAGAAGTAACTTTATGTGTGTGCGTAAGAACACGGAATTCAATATCATGCCTGTTTGGTAAGCATTCTCCTCTACCAGACAGAATCAGCAACGTTCAGCTGTCTGTACAGGCTACATCTACACTGCTGACATGAATGAGAGAATCACAAGTACAGATGTACACAAGGAAGTCTATCTTAGCTGTGAAGTTCTGACTAATTACTGCAAAAGAGCGTTGCAGAAAAGTACAAAATGGATGCAAATACATGCTTAAAATAATAGAAAACTTTTTTTAGTCTGCATCTTTAGTACATTTAAATTCAATGTTTTGCTACTTGTTTTGCTTTTTTTCAATGTTACAGTTTTACACTGAAGCAATGTATCCTTTCCACTTCTTTAATTTTCTAATAACTGAAGGCTATCAGATTTTCAGCAGAATTGCTTTCTATTAAGAAGTCTCACACTTATTATAGTCATCATTTCTTCTGTGTGAATAAAATCACATTTAGGGTCTTATTAACATTCTTACTGTGAGAACAAAACCACCTCAAACTCAAAATTGGTTTGAGGTTGCAAAAAGCCTAGGCTATATTTGCAGTCAACAGCACCTTCTGATATATTGAATTTTCACAAGTCAAGAAGACTGAAACATTTCCACAAGCTATATTCTTCCTTCAGGGATAGCAGTGTGAAATCAATGGAACACTTAAGCCACATGAATGCTATAAAAATCCCAGTGTTATAATCCTAAATAATTTTCCTGGCAATCTAAATTATATAATACTATTTCAAAGAATACTATTCATATATAAAAGTAATTTTTTTCATTTTTAATATTGAAACAATTCTTTTTTTAAATATTTTTACTGCACTGAAAAAGCTTTAATATATTAACTGTTGGTGCATCAATCACCTGAACAAATGCTTAACAGCTGAAATAATTCCACAAATAAACAGTACTATCCATACAAGTAAACATAAATAGTAATCAAAGCCTTTATTTTCAGTATTTTATATCTTGACTAAACTATTCTAAAATTTAGTTAAGACAGTCAGCTAATATTGGGATTTAAGTTTGCAACCCTTCCCCCCAGCATGTATGATTTAAATAGCACAACTTTCCCATTCTTTTTATATGTGGGCTAATCCAAGTCAAAATAATTCTTTTATATAATAACTATAATATAAATCATTATTTGAACTGACTAGGTTTTAATCACTTGCATCGGTATAGTCTCTCTCACATTTTTTTTGGACAATCTCACTATTTGGAATACCTAGACCCTCTTTATTCCTAGAATTCATCCACTGGACAAATTAAGACTGCCCCCATAACCAGCAAGTAATTTGTTTAAATTACTGTTTTTCTTTTCTCCATCCAACTTATCCCACTTCATGGCATGTCTAATGTTCTCAGCCCTGATTAAGCTTTTGCTTTCAATTAAAAAAGTAATTTTCCCTCCAGGAAATAGGAAAACTTAGTACTGCATGTGTCACCACTCCAGTCAGAAAACCCTCATTTGCTGTGTGCTCCAATAAATAGAATTAATCTCCAGCTCAGCCTGCAGCATGCTCCTCAGGAAACTTCTGGCTTGGAAAATTATAGATGTCTCAGAAGTAAGTATTAGGCAGAAGTAATAGAATTATAGCAGGGAGATCTTTTCACAAGGTGAGTAGGCTGGAGAGTGGCCTGACTGGAGAATGGACCCATTCTCCAGTCGGCCCATCTGGAGAAAGCCAACATCTACCAGAGCTTTCCTTGGGCTGGTATTTGTATGCTCAGTCTTTGCCAGGGAGCTGCAAAGGCAGCCATGAGCATGGTGCGTTTCCTGATCTACTAACAGTACTTTCCTCATGCTCTTTGTCTCCAAGTCATACCAGTATATGTAACACTAGCAGAAGGAGGTACAATTAATTACAGCTGCCAAAACAGAAACTTCCAGCAAAGTACTTAGCTCCTTACAGGACCAAGTTCTTCAAAGTAAAGATCTGTTTATTTTTAGCTGTTTTTTGATGAATCTTTTTGTATTCAGGTGGGGTTTTTTTCATTCCAGCAGCAGTAAAGATATTGTTATATCTGATTTCACTGCTTTAATTAAGTGTGTGCTTCTCAGTCCATGATCAGTTCTATTTTAGGCTGTTTTAAAGTTTATTTAATTTGAGATGTATACTAAGCAGGGTAACATAATTGCGCATGTCAAAGCCTGCTTCATCCTAATATCAAAATGTTGCTCTGATTTCCTGAAAGTTTAAAAAAAATGCATCTATGAAGTTCCATGTAAATTTGTCACAAAATTCTTTTAAATATGCATTCTAAAAATACAAGTGAAAAATTGCCAAAGAACAAGACTCTATATGCAGTGTGCACAACACCTTGACTTTTTTTTTAATTTTGAGGATAACAGGGATAATTAATAGATACTATCATCGAACCTGGGGAAAAAAGCTCTGGTAGAGGCATGAAAAGGTCATCTCGTCCATTCACTGCCCAATGACGGAATTAAAGATTCCAGCGTCATTCTTGCAGGATGTCTGGTTAACCTGCTTGTAAAGGACTCTGGTGATGGAGTCTGTACAGCATTCCTAGGAAGACTGCACAACTGCTTCATTTAACTTAGCGTTAGAGAACTTTTTCTAATGTATAAGCTGAATCTTCTTTGTTGCAATTTAAGCCCACTAACCTATGTCCTAGCTGCCACGCACTTTGAGAATAGTGTTCAATCCTTCCTGTATCGAATTTTCATATATTATGTTCTCCCTTGCTAATTCCCTCCTTTCAACTGTGCAAGTTCCTTGATTTCTTCCAATTTTTGCATAAGTTCTGTTTTCTAGATGTTTCTAGAAGTGAAGCAGCCAAAATCTGAAAATTGTATTCCAGACAATGCTTCCCAGTACAGCATGTAGTGGAAATACTATGCTGCAACCTTCCTCATACACTTCAATGTGATTTTTTAAAAAGATTTTTTACAAAGGCATAGCAACAGTTCTGGACCAGAGACAGGCGGCAGGCCCCTGCAGAATCCCATTTGAAATATCTTTCTATTCTGACAATGATCCCGTGAAAACTATTCAGTGAACACCATTTCCAGCTGGTCCCATTGCAAATTCATCGCAACCACATTTCCTCAGGTTGCTTATCAAATGTGAGGCAATGTCAAGAGTCATGCTAAAGTCAAGATATGTGATATCAGTTGCTTATTTCTTATCCACAGGGCTAGTTACCTTGTCATACAACAAAATTGACTAAATTTGACAAGATCTATTTTTGGTAATTTCATGTTGACTTGACTTGACTTCATTACTTGACTCCTTGTTTCCATTTTGATGTTTACAAATAGTTGATCTAATTACCCACTCAAGCAATTTTCAGTGAATTAAGGTTGTTTGGGCTATAATTTTCTTTTTTAACTCCTTCCTGTCATCATCCCTTTTTTAAAGACTGGCAAAATGGTTGCCATTATAAGTTGCCTGGAATTTCAGCCCCTTCCATGAGTTGCCAAAGGGCTCCTTATTGCTTTAGTAATTTCTTCAGATACTCTAGAATGAAGTTGAGTTGGCTTAAATGATTTGAAAAGATCTGACAGATTTAGGGATTCTAACCTGTTCTTTTACTTTCCCCTTTATCACAAGTGTTAACTGTACCACACATCAGTTCAGAGTTGACCTTTTCAGGAGACAGGTGCAGAAAAAGGCATTAAACATTTCAGCCTTCTTGGGAGTCATTTGTTGAGAGCTCTTCCTCATTTCTATGCAGCAGACCAATATTCTTCTTAGTCTTTCTCACCAGTATTGTGTCGATGAATGAGTTCACATCACCCTTGATACCGCTTGCTAACAGCATCATGTTTTGGGAGGCTGGACTTTTTACCCTGTTCCTGTATTTGCATATTATTCCTTTTATTTGTCTTCACTGATCTCATTTTCTATCCATTTCCTATATGCTTCCTTCTTGTGACTGAAATCAATAACTGACTTAAAATTTAGACATGTTGGTCTTTTACTACAGTTCCTGTCCTCCTTCTGCATTGGGATCACTTGAGCCAGCATCTTTCCTATCTTTTTTCTGAGCCTGCTTCAACTCATTTTTTCTTCAGTTTTGGTTCCTCTGAGATTGCACACTGCAGATCTCTGAGTTTATTAAAAGTTTTGCTCTTGAAATGCTCTGGTTTTCTGTTCTTCCTCCTTCTCCTCTAAAGAATAATGAATTCTGCCACTCTGCAGTCACAGAAGTTGCCTTCTACACTTCCACTGAAACTAGGATAGAGTCAAATCCAGAAAGGTTTCCTCTTAAGTTGTTTCAAAAACTTGCTAGAGAACTTGTGCTTATCTTTGAGCACATAAACCACTAATTAGATAAATCCCCTATTGTGATCATGTCATGCCCTGGAGAATCTTGCCAGCTCCTCACAAAAAAACTAATACCAATCTTCTTGAGAGGGTGTAACTGATAAAATTATTTCCTCCATAGACTTCAGAGTGCTTTTAACTACTTACTGATCTCGTTTAAGAGAGGGAGAACCTGTGGCAGAGAAGTTATAGACAGTGTGGCCAACGGTGGTGTGCTGTTTTGGTTCTGCTACCACCTGGGTGCCCGTCTTTATATTGCTAGGGTGGGATTTATTTGACCTAAATTTCAGCACCAATGGTATAAATATCTTCCTTTGCACTGGGCACCTTAGCTGTTTTTTTCCAGTCAGGGAAGAGGAACGGACACATTAGGACATATTAATCCATCTGATGTATTTTAGATACCCTCTGTAAATTTGGATGACTTGAAGATCACTGGCAGTAACAGAAGTAATAAAAATTACACAGGCCTTTCCCCTAATGTTGTGCGTTACAACCATGTGGTTTAACCTTGTGTTTCAACCAGTGTCCAAGAGAGAACACACTAGGCTCTCACTCCTGTACCTTTTTTAGATCTTGCTTGTAAAAGGTTGATTTAACTTCATACTTTCAACCTTTCCAGGTTGATTTAACTCCATACTTCCTTCCTATTACATGGTTTGCTTTGTTTGAAGATTTCTACTTCGTTCTGCATATAGCAGGGACTGGTGGCCATTCTGTCATTATAACCACTGTTCTCCTTTTCACACTTTTTCCTACATCTTTGCTTTATACTGATCTGTCATATATTACAGAAAGCTTTCAGTAAAAGTTATAGTGAACTGTTCACTTGAGCAGGTAAGTCTTTCAAAGGTGGGGAATATTCTAGTTTTATTAACAGATGCAGGCCTAGGCTGGTAGCAATTAAAAGTTAAGTGAGTCTACAACTACTTGGTAGTCTCTGTAAAGCATGTAAATGGCCTCAGTTTACCTGCAACTTCCTAAGCATCAGCCTAAGCACCCCTTATCGGCAAACACAGAATCAAATTGGGGGGGTGGGGAGGGGTGAGAGCCTTTTGCTCTAGAGATGTCTTTCCTGAAGCACCCTCCCAAGCCCAAGGGAAGGGAATCAGTCCCATCCTCACTCTCAGAGCCCACTAGTCTTTTAGGCTCTCAGGACTATCAATGTAGGAATATTACATTTTTAAAGGAACTGTAATTAATTAAAGACTTTTTTATATACAGTAGACAAAACTTTCTTCTCAAAGTATCAAAAAGAGATAGGAAACATTCTTCCCTTTTTTTTTTTTTTTCACTCTGACAGCTCCCTGCATGTCAAATAAACCTTGTTCTTTGCTGCTTCTAATTTCATCGTTTCTGACTGCTATCTGTTTCCTCTTGTTAGCACGGGGCAAACCTTGTTGTTCCTCTTTCTTTTGTAGCTCCACTTTTAAGACATCTATTGAGCAAGATATTTTTTATCTTTAATTAAAATCCTCTTTGCAGTCCTCTTAATGCAAATGCTACATTATTTGGAAAAAAATAAACCCTGTTCTGTTCTATTTGCACAACAAAGTCCAGCAGGATTGTTTCAATGCCTTCTGAAAAAACATCCTCCAAAGCAATCAGTATAACAACTTTTTTTTTCATTTTGTTTCTTGTATATCTCTGAAATATTTCAAAGAAAAATGTTCCCTTCTAGATTTCATCTCCTTGTTCAACGTTACTTACTCAACCAGATGCACTTTTCACTTTTAAATTATGACCATATAGTTGTTGATACATTAATTACTGCAATGACATTTTTATGAAGCTGTTTCTTGTATACTATTTCTGCTCATCAGAATTCCTAGTTTTCTGCACTGAAACTATGAGATCGTTGAGTATTTTGCCATCTCAGAAACCAAAAGGAAAAGGACAGCAGACGTGACATTCAGTAACCTGTATTCCACCTTCTCAGGTTACAAGTGGAACATGCTTGTCGAAAGTCAGACACTGCAGGATGTAGTAGATTCAAAGAGAAAGAGAGAGGGGGTGTCACACTAACTCAGTCATGACCTGCATTGATATTTGGGGTATTCCTATCCTTCTGGCTGCTCTACAATAGAAGAGAGCAGGGAAACCATCAATACATTACCTTCAACAGAGCTTGTTGGAACTAAATGTTTTATTTCTAATTGTTTATCTGAAAGAAAATCTGAACAGCCTGGTGTAATCTTTGGGCTTCTGCTGATGAGCACGGCAAGATGACAAAAAGTACTTTATATCCAGGAAAGGACTCAAAAGCTTAGTGGCTCCAGAAATCCTTGTATGCTCTGGTTCGATCATCATACCAGGGAGAAGGTAGGCACCTCAGAAGGGTATCTGAAACAGCCCCCGTGCCAAACAAGGAGTTCTTCATAGGAGTGTCTCCATCTCTGAGAGCAGCCTTGGTGAAGAATATCTTGGAATCAGTATAGGATCCGTAAAACTGAAAATTATGTACACATCACCCTCCACTAAATGTAGCCTTCATCAAGAAGAGCCAGAATGTGAGAGCTGTGGTCAAAGCAGGGAACCGAAACCCAAACTCCCCTTCTTGTGGCAGAACTTGAACAGCTATGCTTTTTATCCAACAGCTGCATGCCACTTGTTTTTAAGGAAGAGATCTCTTTAAAAGAAAATGTATAGGGGGTTGCATTCGAGACAGAATTCAGGGTCTGATGGTGTCTTCTGAAGTTCACGATTAGGCAACTGACATTCAGGGACAAGAACAACAATACACTTTATGAGCATAAAAATGAGCTTAGACTCTCTGAGTCAAAGAATAGCTTTATTCTCACTTTTGGGCTGGATAAAGTGAAGCAGAGAGATGACACACTCTATTAATGAATGAGGGGCACAGCTAGAGCATAACTAAAAACACTGACTTGTATTGCTTTCCTCTAAACGGTAGGACACAGTTGCCACATGTGCACAACTTTCTTGAAGTGTTGGCTCACCGAAAGGAAAGATATGACCAGAATCTATGATGAGAGAAATCCAGAAACTGAATGAATCTATGAAAAAGAAAACGTTAGCTCTTGTAAGCATATCTCATTGTCCCACCTGGGATTACAGAGCCCTGGTTATGTATGGCTCAGTGGCTAAAGCAGGTCATTTTGAATTATTAGGGCTGCTTGCAGCATAAACAATATTTAAAGAAAAATGTTAGCTAGGAGAACAACGCACCTTGGGCTGTACAAGTTCAAATATTTCAGGCATGGTACGGTTAGGTAGTGGCACATCCTTTGGTCTCTCTGTGACACCAGGAGTAAGTTTGGCCCCAGGTGGAGCATTTGGTGTAGTTGCCCCCATTGTTCACTCTACATATGGTAAAGACAGGGTGATCTGAAGGCTGCAAGCAGTAGCCCAGCTCTCTGGTTTTAACGACCTTGCTGGTTTGCTGGGCATTATTACACACACACACAGCTGTAGCTCTACTCAGTAGTAGGTACTGCATTTACACAGGTGAAAGCACTTTCTCTAACATTGATCAGCACTCTCTCCTTCACTCCACGACAGAGTGCTGTAAGGTGGACAGTGTGGCTGTCTCACCTTGTGCAGATTTCCCTGTTAGTAAACGGTGCTCCCGTCTGCAATCCCCTCAAGGCTGCTTAAAGAAGATGCTGTGACTCCTTCTACCTCTTCTGTACAATACACTGTGGGTTGCCCATCACTCTCTACTGTAAAAATCTCACCCTTTGCTCCAGGAAATTTTACCTCTTGGGCCTCAGGTAATGCATCGGTGGACAAATCTGTTTTCTCCCCTTGCACCAAGACCTTACACCTCCAGCCCAACATGCTGCAGCTTCTTGCAGAGAGGAAGGATGCAAATTTTGACAACATCTCCAGAAAACGTACCTCATTTTGTGAAGATGATATAATTTCCTCCTTTGGCTCACTGCTTATAAACAGTTCACACAGAAAAGACAAGATACCACAGGCACAAATTGAAATACAGGAAATTTCATTTGAAAAGGAGAAAAAGCCCTCTTTTACTGTGAGGGTGGTCAAACACTGGCACAGGCTGCCCTGAGAGCTTATGGAGCCTCCATCCATGGAGATACCCAAAGCCCAACAGGACGCGGCCCTGAGCAGCTGGCTGTAGCTGACCCTGCTTGGAGTGCGGGGATTGGACTAGATGATCTCCAGAGATCCCCTCCAACCTCCACCAGCCTGTGAAAAGGGCAACCATATCATACGTCAGTTTAAGAAGTTGCTTCAGGCTATGCCTTTATGACAAGACACATTTTATTCCATTTACAGTTTTAATCAAGATCATAATACGGGCTGGGGTGGGCATATGTGTTTTTTTAAAAAACAAAAAGGAAACAAAGTCCTTTCAAGTTATTCAAAGAAAAACAGCTGTACATGAGATAAGGGTGTCCTGATGCATTGATAAATTCTTCATTTGATGCAACTGAAGTCAGTAAGTTTTTTCCAATGGTTTCAAAGAGCAGAGGAGGATCTAGATGCTGCAAATCTCCCAGTATGCTAACCCTCTGTATTGCTCAAGGGTAGTAGGGTCCAGCTATTTCCAGTGGAATTGAGGGTGCCCAGATGTCTGTCATGAAAGATAAGCCGTGATCCAATGCATAGGTCTTCAAACACCTGGGCAGCAGCTCCCTACCTCTTGGCGGCACTACTGTCCCAAGGTACCAGAGAGGTCCTTAGGATTCAGAGCACCTGCTGATGATTGTGACCTTACAGTCTAATGCTGCCGAACACCCAGAGCCTACCAAATGCTGTACCCCCCCTGTATAAACCACATAAACATTCACTGAAGTGCAAATTAGGATTTAGATCTTGTTTTACTTTCTGGTCTGCAGAATGTTTTATTAGTCTATGCGATGTGGAAGAGTTTCAACAGAAAACACTGAGAGTCCTGGCTTAAAATTATTCTCCTGACTGGTAGTCACAGCACTCTGCTGAGACACGGGGATGTTGCTTCAAGTCCTTGCTGAGAAGAAAGTTGCCTTGATCTCTCACATCCTGAGACAGTACCACTACCATCCGATTTCTAGGCAAAAGGGACACTACATTATGTGACAAAAGGCTGATTGGAAACCAAAGTGGGCTTATGAAGGAGCCCACTACACACACGTGGGCTCCTCTCTGCAGATTAGAGTTAGGGACTTGCCTTCATGGGATGGAGAGGCTTCGACCCTGTCTTCTTCCTTGGGATCACCTCCCGGCTAGGTAGTCTCCCAGCCAAAAATACATGATGGTATTTCTTTCTAGCTAAAGTACAGGAAGCAGTTGATGCTACAGGTAATGTTTGAGTGATGCTTTAGCAGTATATCAAAGTGGCTACGTTTGTCTTATTTACTGCAGAAGAAATAAATTTACTCTGGTGGCGTAGCAAAATAATTTCCACTATGCAAAAGATAAAAAACCACCCGATATAAACTTTACAAAAGAAATAAAAGATGACTGCTTTTGCAACAATTTACCTGCTAAATCAAAAGCTTCTATACAGCACACAGTACTGTGTGTTTAAGGTTAGCTGATATTAGGAAAATGCCATAAAAGCAGCTATTCGTGAAAAAGTGCTTTTAACTGAAGGCACCAAATTTTAGTTAGCTGTAGAAATGTACATAGACCCCAGAAGTACAGACTGAAAAACACATGAAATAATCCTTCCCCTTTCCTCAGAACTAGCAAGGTTGCAGCTGGAGTAATACGTTAATTTTGGGGCACCGTACTGGGGCGTGAAAGAAGATGTGGACCATTTGGAAAGGGCTGAGAAGAATGCAAAAGTATTGATTTGAGATGTGTAAAACATAATCTACTGTTAGGACCCCAATATGGTTGATAAAAATGAGTGTGTGGTTGCAGAGCCTGCAGGAGAATGCTCCTGCGTGACACAGCTGAGGGGATCTGGCCAAAGCACAAGAGTCTTGAGAATGTCCAGAGAGCCCAGCCCGCAGCACAAGCTAAGATAAAGAGCTGAAATGCACAATCAGACTCACAAAGCAGCAATGCTACTGAGAAGATTAAGAAAGAGGGGTGCCATTGATATGACTGAAAGAGTGCAATGCCACTGATGGGATTAAGAAAGATGATGCAATTGATAAAACGCACTAAGAAAGTGACACCATTGGTAAGACTGAGAAAGAGCAATGCCAGATCAAAAGAAGGGACAGGATGTAAATCGCCAAAGTCTACAGACCATACACAATCTGAAGGAAAAAGGGTTCTCGGGGATGCTTTCTGCAGAAACACTGATGGAGCTCTAAATTGTGGGCAACGGAAATCAGCAAGCCATAGAAATTACCAGAAAGCGTGAGTGGATGCTCTTGTTTGCAAGCAGCTACAGTTAGTAAGACCACAGATACCCTTCTCTCCTTAAGAATCTCATTTTATAAGATAATTATTAATGTTAAGAACTACTGGCATCAGTTAATGCATGTGAGAAGTAACTGTATCACAGCAAAGGGGTGTCACAACATTGTGGCTTTGTGAATTGAGAGAAGATGGAAGGGACACATGACAACTGTCTTTGAGTACCTAAGAGGCCATTCTCTTGGTATGAAGGATGGTAAGACAAAAATAATGCAAGTCACTGAACTGCAGTAAGGTAGACATCAGGAAAACTGTTTTTTCTGGTTAGGATAATAATGCACAAGGCTGGATTCCTTGTGGAAGTTGTGGGATCTCCAACAGCGCAGGTTTGAAATGGCAGCTTGGACAAACATGTATCAGGAAAAAAAAAAGTCACATATAATTCACTTCCTCTAGGAACAGAGGCGGACCAGGTGGACTTTGGAGATCTAGTCCCAGCTCTCTTTACTATGATTTTATAACTGTAGCAAAGGTTAGCATCAACACTGTATTTTGATCATACAAGAAGCACACCCTAAGGGAAATGTTACAATGGCAAACAAACTACAGCAGTCTGCAAAAATGGACTTAACAATGTTGTAAGTTACTTTAAATTACCACTTCAGCAGAACATTTAAGCGTAGTTCTTGGGTCACAGACTTAAGGTCTAAGGACACAAAACACCTAAACCTTGATGCCCTGAGGAAATATTAAAACCAGCCCAATGACGTCTTTCACAACAAAATCAACTCCAGACCCAAGACACTCAGTATTAGTGAGAGGTTGAGCAGAACCACTGGAAAGCGTCAGGTATTCTACAAACTGCAGGACAGCAGAAACTCTCACACGTCCCACATAAAGCAAGACATCTTGAAACTCCTCTTCAGGGAACAAGTGTTAATGGAGATTTCCTGAAGAATTGCTGTTGTTAATTAAACAATCATCCCTCAGTGTGCGTTTCGCACGTGGAGGGAGACTGATGTGAACTGGAGATACCGTTACTAAGATTTTGTGACCCCATTTGTCACAGCGGTAAATGCACACCAGATCGCCTGTCTTTAACTAAAGCAAACTCTGTTTCTCTGGGGATTTTAGCTGTCCGCAGCCGCCTGAAGGAAGCCTTTCTGTTGACACCCATGGGCTCCCTGGGATGCTTATGTCAGTTCCTGGTGCGGTCCCTTTTCATCCTAATGTACTGTCGTCAGTCCCTTCGGAATTTCTATTCAGTATCACCTTCCCCCGCAGGCTCCTTCAACCTGAATAAACTCGGGTTTATTCACAAACGAAATAAGCAGTGCCCACCGACTTGTTGATTCTGCCTCAGAAAGCCCGAAGAGCAAAAAGCCGAGTGGTTTGAAACCCAACCTTTCCAAGCTGTACACTCTGCAGCTGGACACTACAAAATCTATTTTATGGTTCTTGGTAAGACCAGACTAGATCCTCAGAAAAGTCCCTTCTGAGCGTACAGCCTACGAAGCCACCCACCTCCAGAACTAAGATTTGCTATAGTAAGATTTCCCAGAATTTAAAGACATACAGCGTTTGTTTAAAGCCCTCGGCTTTGGGTGCGACTGTTCTCTCACAAAGTCTGCCACCGCATGCCGAGGCCAGGTTCCTCCGCGCAGGCAAGCGAAACTCCCGGGGAGAAGTCCGGCGGCCGCTGCCCTGCCCGCCCTGCGCACAGCGCCCGGGGAGCGAGCACCCAGCCGCGCTTCCCAACGCACCTGCGGCGCCCAAGAGGAGAGCGCTTCCCGCGAGCGTGGTGCTCCCGCGGCAGTGCCCCTCCGACAGGAGGAGGGAAAACACGGAGCCGCGGGAAGACGCGGCCGTGCGCGGCACCGGCACGAAGCCCGCTGTAACCCCGGCGAGCTGGGGAGGAGGGAGGGGGCTGCGCCCCGCCGGCCGCCCTCGCCCCGCCGCCACCGCCCCGGCCCCACCCGTCCCTCCGCGGCCGCCGGCGGGTCCCGCCGCTCACCGATAGTGGAAACGACGGTGCCCACGAAGTAGAAGGCGCCGGTGAAATCCCATCGGGGGCGGATGTCATCGACGCGGACGCCGGCCACGCTGGCCTCCTCGTACTCCCGGAGGAAGTGCCGGAGCTCGGCGCGGCTGAGGTTGTGGCGGCGGGTGAAGTTCTCCAGCCGCTCCTCCCAGCGCTCCTTGGCCTCCCGCTCCGTGGGCAGCTCGATGGCCGAGAAGACGGCGGCGCCGCACAGCATGTACAGCACGATCAGCACCGCCAGCAGGAGGAACCGCGCGTTGTCCGCGTTCAGGCGACCCGCGCTGGAGCAGCAGCCGCCGCGACACGCCATCCTCCGCCCCGCGGGACCGGGCTGCCGCGCCGCCACGTTACGTCGGGGCCCTCCCGCCGCCGGGCATCACGGCGCCGCCCGCCAGGCGTGCGCGGGGCCGCGGCCCCAGAGCTCAGGGTGCCGCGGAGGCCGGCGGCGGCGAGCGGCGCTCCCGGGAGCCGGCCGGCACCTCTGCCCCGGGGGCAGGGCGCTGCCCCGCCGCGGCCGGCACGGCCCCGCGGCGGACGGGCTTCGGGCTGCGGCGCATCCTGCGGGCGAGGGAAGGGAAGGGAAGGGAAGGGAAGGGAGCGGCCCGTCCCGCAGAGCCCCTCAGCCCCGCCGCGCCCCGGCCCCGCGCCCGGCTCCCGTCTCTGCCAGTTTCATATCCCCTTTCTTCCCCCGCCCCGAGCACGTCGGAGCGGGGCGCAGGGACAGGCACCGCCAGGCGCCTCCTGCCTGCCGGGGGGGCGAGGCGGGACCGGCGGCAGCTCGCCCCGCCGCCCTCCCCCGCCGCCACGGGGCACCTCCGCCCCGGTCCGCGGCTGCCCCCGACCCCGGGCCGCCCGCGCCATGGCCACCGGCGAGCCGCGGGCCGGGCCGCGCCCCTGAGGGACGCTCCCCTCAGCCGAGGCGCGGCCGCCGCCCGCAGCGAGGCCGCCGCCCCCGAGAGTCTCCCCGGTGCTCCGGGCGGGGCAGGGTGGGGCGAGCCCGCACCTGGCAGGGCGGCCCGCCGGAGGGCGGCTGCCCGCGGCCTCCACCCCTCAGAGGGGCGGGGGGCGGCACCCCCCCAGCGCCCGCGGCTTTCCCGCCCGCCGGGGGCTGCCGTCCGCCCAGCCCCGGGGCCGTGGGGCGGAGGGGCCCTGTGCCGCCCAGGGTAACGGGGCCCCTTGCAGAGACCGGGAGTAAAAACCTCCAGCTGATGATGTGCCCCTGCTATCAAGGCAAGAAAAATTACTCCCTGTTGCCAAAAGAGGGCACCTCGTTCTCTGCAGGTCTGGGTACCGACTGCCTTCCCGACAAGTCGTTACATCTCCGTCCTCCAACACTGGGCGGTCGAAGGGAAATTGTGTGTGGAAGACAGAGGCAGCTCTCCAGCTGCAATGTGGTTTAAAAATGCGTTATTTTCAGGGTCAAAGAGCTCTCCATGCCAACCTTCTGGAAAAATCATTGTTACTGTAAAAAGAAAAAGCTAAACACTGCAATATCTGGCAATTACTACAGTGCTGAATTCGACTTTAAAATAATTGGGGGCTAAAATTCAGCTCTGTGAAACATATTAGTGTATACAAACTCTTTCTTTCCAGTGAAAGACAATCTACATATATTTTATTTTAGAAAGCAGGTTAGTGAGGTATTACTACAACACTTCTTTTCCCCGTTTTCTATTAATTATGTTGCAGTTAAAATGCAATGGGACCTAACAGTAAGAGCTTAGTAATTACAAATCTCCCTTAATGGTAGATAATCACATACTTAGTGTAAGAGACATTGATGGTCTAACAGCCTGAGGTGTATTTGCATCTTGGGTATTGATCTGACTCCCGGGGGTGGGCTGTGGGCAATTCTGTGCCGGGGTTCAAGAGAGGATCACCAACTGCCTGACAACGAATCTGCATGGCACAGAGAGAAGCCAAGTCCTTTTCCCACGTTGCACCGTAAACCAACAGCCAAGGACAAATGGGACTTATGCTTCCTCTTTGCTTTTTCCTATTTGTTGTTATTCATAGGTGATACATAATGCATCATGTTGCAGGATTTTATTCCCTTTTCATTAGTCTTCAGCATAGACTGACATATGGCAATTAAAATTAGCAGCAATGCTGGAAGACATTAAACAGCCAAAAAAGAGGAAGACAAGATGCCAGTCAAACTGACCAGACTCTGTGCTAAGTGCTAAAGGTAACCACATGCTTCAGTAGAAAATGCTGGTGTCTCTTTAAAATTGATAGATCCCATTAGAGGGGGAAAAAACCCCCTACATTTCCCTGCTTTGCCAGTCTTTGCCAGCCATAAAGAAGATGGATCTAAGTCAGTGCTCTCCCAGCCAGCAGAGGCAGCAGAACTGACTGAGCACCCTCGGCCCGCACTGAAGTCTCCATCCATCGAAGCTGTCCTTGGGTGGCTTGGATTAGCACAGTGGGAACAGGAGCCTTTAACTGCTTGCAACCATTGCCCAAAGGAATGGGAAGAACAATCACATTTTCCAAATAAGTACCCAAGGAAAATTGTTCAACGATGTTGAGTTCCTCCTATTATTTACATACTATGTTTTAAGTCCCTTTTCTTCCTTTACTTCCCCTGTTTTAATTAAGGTACTTATTCTAAAGAATACTTTCTTGTGAAAAAGGTCACTATTCCCATTGCTTTTGGGTAGATAGCTGAAAAAAATTGAGTGTGTGGAGAGCACGAACAGTGTAATGATGCAGTCGCCCATCCAGAGCATCTCAGCAAGGTTGAATAAAGAAATGCAATGTGTTGACTGGCATAAGGCAAAAAAAAGTTATCTTTTGGTTTCAGGTTAAAAAAATGGTTAAACATGTTGCTGACATTTAAATTAACTCCAAATTGAAATTAACATCTTGTGAGCCTCAACACTGAATGCACTGCCATTAATCTCAGTGCAGGCACTTGTGGCATTATTATCAGGAAACCTGCTACGTTTGTCCTACACCTCAGCACCACAAGCACGCAGCTCCTTCATGTCTATGTGTGCAGGTATTTAGTGACAAAAAGATTGGTGGTGGTGAGGCTTAGCATGATTGTAAATAATAGAAAAAAATCGATGTATTTACTAGTTTTGAATGATAACCCTGTAATTAAGAAAGCTACAGTCACTGAGTATCCTGGTAACGATTACCAACAAATGTCTGGTTGGAACAGAGCTATTATTAATGCATCAGAAATTACTTGGAAGAATCATGCTGAGATTTAGTTACTTTATCTCATTGATAGTGTCAGTACTTTTTAATTAAACATCTCCTGTGGAAGTGATAAGCTGGTGTACTTAACTAAAATGCACTGCTTATCTTTGGAGAAGCTATGGGAGAGCTGCAATTTACTCTTGAGCAAGTTTTGTACATAATGAAACGTCTTGCTAGAGGAGCAAAGAAACCAGCCTTCTATTAGCTTTGATGCGGAACAAAACTTCTGGACCTTAATAACTTCGATGTTAACAAACTAATTAAAAAAAAAAAATCCCCAAACTTCATGAACATGTGGCACTTGGGGCATCTAGAGTAGGCTAAACTTTTCAACATGCCTGTTGCTTTGCTAAGAGTTTCAAAGAGATTGCATCTCTGGGGGACTCCTACTGAATGTGAAGTAAGGAATGTCGCTTCTTGCCTTTATGTAGTGTACTCATCCCTCACAAAGCAGATGTTTAGCAGTAAAGATGACTGAACCTGGCTGTATGAAAGAGATTTTCAGGAATGTGAAATATGAAAACTTTTTCCATCTCTTTCACATCAGTTACTAAAGTGGGGCTGAGGAAGATAATCATATTGTAGTCTTATTGGGGAAGACGATATTTCCTTTATACTTAGAGAATACCCTATGGGGTGTTTTTATTTAAAGATATTTGGAAATTAAATTTTACAGTTGGGAAAGTGAGGCAGAGATAGACAGGGCTTAAAAGTCCCTACAAGGGACTCCTCAAGAGTTGTCCTCAAGAACTACTTCCACTTTTGGAAACCACTTTCCATTTGCATGCTAACTTCCAGCATTTCAACAGGTAAGAAGAAGTCGGGTTGATAGCTTAGTTTTCCAAACTGCGAAACAAACCACCATAATTCAGAGCAAGTTTTTTGTTTGTTGATGCTTATTTACATTGGTACTATAACTGTGTACCATAGTGGTTTGCATGTTAAGGGAGAAAAAGAGACACATGAATCAACCTGTATAAAGTCAGATTGGAGTCACAAAGAGATAGTAAAAGAATCCAGGAGCCCCCCCGCATTCCTCCATTCTAAGCAAGGGAAAATACTTTCAACTCAAGGACGAACCTTTTAATCTGATTAATACAACAGGGTCACAATAGCTTGAAGGCACTGCAGTAACATTTAGAGAGCAGTAAATGGGAATTAGTTTGAGGAGAGATAAAATTTTGATAAACGGAGAAGCAGAAAAGCTAGTATATTACAAAAAGAAAAAAAGCCAAGGATATAAAGACTGTAGATTAACATAGGAACTTACTTTTCTGAACTTACATAGCTCCTTTCAGCCTCCAGTACTTTTTGCTATGTTTCTTTCTTTTGCCGGTCAGGATGCCAGTTATAGTTGCTCGGATTAAAAGAAACTCAGAGGTAAAGAGAGGGAATGGTGTGACTACTGTCAGCGTTCGGCTACAATTCTGACATCCTGGGTCAGAATGCTTAATTCCACAACTATAAAATGCCAGTAACTTTATTGATGTCAGTAGAAATATCTGTGTGATTAGGTAGCATCTACCATTATAAAGAATATTACATCTCCATTCTAGCTTTTTCAAATACACATATTGGGTAGCTGGAGTATGTCACAGTGAATATCTATATGTTACATTAATTTAATGATTTCAATATTTAGTTCTTGGTATCACATCTCTCTATTAATTTTAATTTACTTGGAATTTTTTGTGCAGTTATTTCTGTTACTGTGTTCATATTTGTTTACTGGAAGACAGGCTGGAATATCAAAACCACAGAAAGCCTTAGCAGAATAAAGTGCAAGGAATTAACATATCAGTAATTGCTGAAAAAAACACACTGACGCATTTAGGAAAGCCACCAAACGAGACAGCTATAATATTGTTGCATGTTTGCACACCTAGCACGGAACAAAACACATGGTACCTTTTACACCTTTTTACCTCCTGTGATGCTAGATTTAATCTCAAGTGCGGTGAAAAGACTCTAGACAGATCACTGTATCATAGCCTTGAACAAATCAAAATTAGATCACTGCTTTACTATGTGACTCCAGTAAGAAACTGCACAATGTTATACTGCCCTTGACAGAAGATTTAACCTTTGCAGAGTCACAAGCAACCACAAGCAACCACTTCCTTGTCCCAGGAGGGAGTAAACTGGTATTATCCCATTATCTTAATGGCTACAGCAATGCAGTCCAGTACTGAAGTGGCATTGTGAAACCAAATTTCCAGTTGTCCACCTTGATCTCTCCTTCTGCAGGGTGTATGGCAGCTCTGCAGAGTTTGCTTCCCTTCCATGCTGTGATCTCTCTGATGGAAGGTTTATAACACCAGTATGGGACCTTGTACAGCTGGGGGTTAGGAGTTAGTCAACCTTTTACAAAACATAACCAATTGCATTAGCCATTAAAATTAGCTAGGGGTTGATCAAATTGTTTTAGCCATTTAGGCACAGAAAAATGCACTACTTCCTCCTTTACAGCTTAATTAGCAGCACTGCAGAAATGCGTGCACATTGTTTGCACCAGCATGTATTGATATGCATTAACAATAAATTCTTACATTGTTGTTGTAATGGAAAGCACTTAATTTTGAAGGGGCACCAGAACAGATTCATACTCAGCAGTAGCAAGAGAAGTTAATCAGCAATTTATTGAGTAACAAAGATGTTCTGAATAACAATTACGTCTACAGACAATGCTATTGCCTTTTTTCTTTTTTTTTTAAAAATTCAAACTACCTTTTAAAAATAAAGGAGAAGCACATGGGTCTCAGACCTAAATATCACCTTAACCAAAGATCCCAGAGTCAAATCCAGTTACATATGTCAGACATTCTGCTGTGGGTTGGACTAATTTGTCTGTTTTCTCCTTCACGTTATTCGTAATTCCACTTTCCAAATGTTAGGGCCCTGACATGAAAAAAAAATGATTAGGTTGGTATGAAAAATGGAATTTCAAAATATTCTGCACAAGAAAAAATTTAAAATTTTATTCAGACAGTTAAGAAGTGTTCTTAAATCTGTCCTGGCACCTGAGAGGCTGTATATATATAAAATTGTTATTAAACAGCATTTTCTAGCCAAAGGTTTTGTCAAGAGCCTTCTGTCCAGCTCCAATATGTCACGAAGCCCAGCTGTGTTTGGGTTGCATAGGACTGACTGCAAAAGACTGTTGCCACCCTGGAGTTTTAGTTTTCTTCGGACAGTTTCTTCAAAACAAGTTTTACTTGCCCTTCTGGAAGAGCATTGTTTATAAACAGTTAAAAGAGAACTACATGCATCTCTGTTACAACCTAACTCAACCTTTATTTGAACCCTTAGTTTGCCTCACACCACATACTGTTGAGCAAACCAAACCCCCAGCCTTCACTCTTTCCTCCACCTCTGCCACCCAGCAGTGCCTCACTTCCATGCTTATACCACAGTCTGAGTTGCTTTGCGTCACAGCTCTGCACTGGAAAGATTTCCTGAGTTTTTCTAGCAGAACTGATCACTTGGTTTATTTGTTCCCACCGACGGACTTTGGAAGGATCTTCTGACACTGCATTAATTTGAGCCCTGGAGAGCTGAAGTTAAATCATGCCAAGTTCCTGGAAGCCAAAAAATTCCAGCTGGAATTTAACCAGGAGTGCCTCAGAGCTGGTCAAAGCATGACAAAAATAGAAATACTTACATATGTAAAGTGAATAAATCACATTCTTCACAAATTAAGGATAAATGTCCATTAAGTGTTAGCTGACCTTCTAGAACTCTTAAAGCTTTCCTCACGTGAAGACATCTTCCTACTTAGAACTTCTCTAATTCTCACAGAATGAAAATAATTAAAACAATAATAGTCTGTTAAAAAGAAAGTATAACAATGGCTATGAAGTTGTTATCACAGTTTTTAGAGCACACCATTCCATTTTCATGTTGCCTTCCCTGATCCCTGTCTTTTCATGTTCATCAGGGACAGAATCAAACAGTTTCTGCATGTAGCATGAACAGTAGAGATTCTGCATACAGAATCGAGGGAAAATGAAAGCAGAAAGCAATCTTCCTATCTGTTCTGTGGACACCCCAGCAGCATTCTGACCCGTACTTGGCTCACATTATTTGCAAAGTTCTCAAAACTAGATAAAGCAGTAATAATGATTACTGGGCCTCTAAATTGCCAACACAAGCTAAGAAATGAGCAACCTAAATACCTACGTTCCTAGCATTTGCTGTGAAGAGTGTAAAATTCCTCTGTGTTATAGGCAAGGCTATTCCACTATCTAGCTCCATTTCCCTTTGAATAAGAGACTGTACAATAATTTCCGCAACAATAACTCAAAGCCATAACCTTTTTGATTTGAAAGACCATCTGATAACTGCATCAGAGAACTTGAATGTAACTAGAGAGGGTAGAGCATCAGGGAAAGGATATGAAAGATGGAAAAGAAGCAGTACTTCATGGAGTTTCTCTATGGATTGGTCTGTGACAGTGTAGGAAAACGAAAGAGAACTTCTTGCTAGCCAGATGCCACAATGATTTCCTGAACACACCCCTTTGCTATGGTAATTTTTGAATGAAACAGGGATAGACATTAGATAAACATTAGGAAAAGTGCACTCCCAGTGTACTCCAAACCATCTTGGGGAATGATACTGCAAAATGAATGAGGTAGCACAGCAACAGCTACCCAGTCCAATTATTTGGGATCCAGAGGCAATTCTGATTGAAGTACCACACTATACTACAAGATTTCCAGGCTGCAGGACAAGTTGTTCATACACCCCACAGCACTCTTTAAGACTGCTCTTCAGTACCCAAGCCCATCCACTTCAATTTAGTGTTTTGGACCATTCTTGGGTGTCTGCAAGGGGGAAAAAAGAGGATTAGGAAGTAACTGACAAGAAGCCAAATACTACAAGAAGCCGAAACAGCAAATGTTAGAGCTTGCATTAGAAGTGATAATTGCAAAGCAAAGTTTCAATCCAATTTGAAATGTACACACTTAGAAGAAGACGGAACAAAGGATATATAAACAAGATTGACTTTATTTTTATTTAAATTTTACATACAGTAACTTTTATTCTAGCTACTGGGGCCAACTAACAGTCTCACGGAACAGCAGATTTTAAATTCATTACAGCTGAAAATGCAGAGAGAATCTCTGAGAACAGCCTACGCTTGTTTTAATCTTGAAAAGCATATTAGGAACCACAGTAAGGAAAAAGCATATAAAAAGGTATTTAAAAATGCAGGTTCATTTATAATAATATGGTTATAGATTCTCCAAGAATCTCCCCATTATCAACATTTTAATGTTTCTTTCAACTACAAATTAGACATTATAGCAGACATTATAGCTTAAAAAACAGAAATAAGCAGTCTTGCAAGTAGTGTGGCAGGCTCAGTGTCAGTAAGTAAAACGTCACAGAATAGTGGAAATGTTCATGATGGAACCCACATATTTCCATGTGTATCAGGGGCATTAGTGTAAGGAATATTCCAAATCCATGGTTGATCTGTAAACCAAAACAAAAACATGCTCATGACAAATTCAGCTATTAAATGTAAAATTTTGATCCTCTTCCTCCCCTCCCTTCGGAGGAAGAGGAAGGTCAAAATTCCAACTTATTTTTACATAACCCCATGTGCAATTTCAGATTACTGGAAATTTTTATTCAGCTATTTTTTAAAATGGTAAGATTTAGAGTTTTCAAAAGGCTTTGGCTTCCCCCCAAGTATTATTTTAAATATAATTATCATAACCCAACATACTCCCCACCAGCTGTAAAAGAATTTTATTTCAGACAGTATACAAGAACAGTAATACAGTCAAATTTGGTTTGGCTTATAGGCAGCAAGTTTTATGCTGCGCATCTCTTAACCCAATGGAATTATAAATACGAGCTGTAATGTATTAGTATTTTTCACATGGACAGTAAGAATTCAGTATCTAAGAATGACACTGCCTGAACTCTGAAATGTTCAAGTTCACACATCACTTCAAACATTAAATCTTTAGATGAGCAACAGGTTTGCAGCAGACAGTTCCCTCCCTCCACTTCTCAGAATACAGAAGCTATTCCCACTCATGGGAAGGAGAAAAGGCAATGCAGCAGGAGCCAACTGCTAGCTCTGCAGCCTGCTCTAGGCTCTTCCTCCTACCACATACATGTTGCAGAAAAGCAGCTGGTCTATGAAGCCAAGCTATTATTCTACTTCTCTCAGGCTACTCCTACTGAAATACAGAGAAAACTCCTTCAATCCTTTCAGTGATTTTTCTCAAATAAGAAGTTTATAGAAATATAGCCTGTTTCTTTTCTTCATCTACAAAATGAGCCCTGAAGGAAGAGTGACATTAATCTGTACAATGCATAGATTAAACTGAATTGTACTGAGGATGACGGGAGTAGTTCATTTATGAAAAACAAGCTACTTGTCTACATGATATACTATGTATACTTGCTAAAGAAGATTTGCTACATGCTTGTCAATTGAAATTTTAGATTAGCTATTGATTATGATTACTGTTGTCCAATTTTAAATTTACAGCATCCAGTGCCAGCTCTCACAATATATGAAGTGAGAATTACTGTAGCAAGGAGAGTAAGAAAGTGACAGAAGCAGTAATGAAGGGATGTATAAATTACACAACAGCACACTGTGACAAGTACCACGCCAATTAAACATGGGGTAGGGAGAGCATTCCTACCAAATACTTATTATTACTTGGTACTAGACTGCGTTTATTTCTAGTACAGTAGTTCCATCTGTTGCAGTGAAACATATCCCAGCTATGCAAATGTTTTACAAAAATAGAGCCTGTTTACAGTCATAAGAGGGTAATAGGAAAACGCTTTAAATTGCAACAAAATTGAATCTGCTTGACTTGAAAAAAGGCTTTACGTTTATGGTCTATGAAGACTGATAGGGATGTTACAAGTCACAGGAATGTGATCACCAGAGAAAGAACAGCCTGTGCAACAAATGCCATCTTTCACATAATGTTATTATAAAAGGACAATAAAAGCAAACATCCATGTCTTCCCCTGATTTAAAATCATGATATAGTGCCTAGGTGGAAGAAGTAGTTGGCTAGCTTTTGGTTACAGGGGATAGGTGATTTCCAAGCACAAAAAACTAAAAGGCATCAGAAACCAGATGAAACTATGGCACTTAACTCACAGTGCACTCCCAAAAAATGCCTCTAGGTTTCTAGACTTCGAGTCTAGTCAGGATATCTAGACTTCGAGTGATCTCTTACAAAAAAAAAAAAAAAAAAAAAAAAAAAAAGTAGCACCATTACTTCCCTAAGCTTCTTTCATCAGTCTCTTGCTTGAGAGCCATGTGTATATTTTGTATTTTTGGTGAATACATTACCACATAGTAAACATTAACAGTTATAAGAATGGGTACAGAATAAAGCCAATGTTGGAAAAAGCATTGAGGATTTCAAGTATACATTCAGATTTGATCATTGACCTCTAACTATGACATCAGAATAAATCCAGTCCCACTCAAGCACTGGAATCTGTCACTTGGAGCACATTATGCAGCTTGGACTTACCCATCTCTATCTGCAGTTACTCTGTTTAACTCAGCAAAACATACAAACAGAGGAAGACTTACATGTACAGAAATAACTTCAGTCACCCCTTAAAGCACTCTGAGAAGCTTCAATACCTAATTTAGTTCTTTTTTATTGTGGCTATCTTAATAAAATTTTCTTAAGGTAGCTAGTAACGTACTTGGAACTTTGTTCTATTAATGGGATGCTGTTGGTTTTATAAATCACCTGATAGTATTTTAATAAGCCATGTGTAGAACTATTGCTGAAACAAATTACAATTCAGTTATTTTTAAAATGTCAGCTCCAATTTAAAATTATTTATCACTTTCAATAGGAGCTATAGCAGCAAGAGAAAGACAATGACTGTGTACAAATACCGTATGACCACAGCTGCTTACTGTTGCACACTAAAAACGATTGCCAAACTTTTGAAAGTTAAATCCTTTGCTCTTCTGGGAGGGAAAAAAAAGTTAACTGTTCTCTATTTATAGCCCCACTATATATATTTTTAAAGTCTGCTCAACATACCTATCTTCCACACCTTTCAAGTTCCGTTCTTCATTTCTGATACCCTAATTTTGTCTCAACTGTACCTTATTGGAATTAGTGTTACCTAGTGACCCAGTACTACTGCTTCCTTCTTGCCTCACTTACTAGCAGCGGAAGTCTAGCACTAGAATTAGCACACAGTAAAATGAACAGGGCCATTCCTACCCCACTGCTACTTTACGATTATCTGAAATCTCAGACAAAGTGCTATTTCAGTTATACTCAGGCAAACCTTTGAAGATACTCTCACAACTGAGTGGACTATCACATTTAATTTAAAGATAAAGAGGCCCTGGAAAACAAGGTAAGTTTTTTTCAAGTACACCTGATTAATCACTCCAAGAATCCCCCACATTTTGATATCATGTTACAGAATATGAAATCATGAGCTGACAATGGTACAACAAAGTTGTTTTCCAAATTTTAACAATAGTATTTTACAAATGCAGTATATTGTGTAGGTCAAAAACATGCCGGCAAGCCATCTCAAAACTTCATGTTCTCCTAAGTATGACAGATGGCAGTATGGTATGTACAGCCAAAACCAGAAAAGTCTGTGAATTACAGGAACATGCAATTGAATAGTAAAGTAAAAAATACAATTAAAGCATCTTTGTGATCATCTTCCTACAGTTTAAAATACAAGTGTCTTTTGCACTGTGAGTGGAGATCTGGATGAGACCTATCCCTGGTTGATTTCTAAATGCAGAGACTGGATTCTTACATAATCTTTCACAATATTTCATGAGTCTTCCAATTGAAAAATGTAGCTTTGAAGTAATAAATGTTAATACATACAGAAAGGCTACTCACAAATAACTGTTCTTCAAGTCATTCTACACATACATTCTAACGTGGCAAACTTACTCCCTGCTGCATGAAGCTGGAAAGTTCTCCCTTTCAGCATTTGCAGAAGTTGCACACTATACTTCAGTCTTTTTTCTCCCCTCCCTTTGGATAAGCATGGCATTAAAAAAGGAATGAATCTTGTTCCTCTCAATGCAAAAATCATACCTGAAAGATCTCAAGAAGAGGGAAAGGCAGACGGGGTATAGATGTGGGATCTAGAATAATATTCACAAACAAGGTAGTAATTCCTGAAGGCCAGGACAATGACCACTCATTGGGGAAAAAAAGAAAAAGAAAACAAAACCCAGCACTGCAGCTTAAAAGCAGGATTTGCTTTGTTTCTCAAAGTGTTGATGTGATGAGAAAAAAGAAGTCCTTTGCACTTTTCTGAGGTCTTTCCCAAGTTGTTCTAAAAAAACCCCTTGATGTACTTATGTATTGAAGTTTCAAGCTCCTCCCATACAACAGATGATTTCCTCAGTCAGTAAACTGTGTAATATCTAAATCACAAATTAAGTGATATTCCTAGACTACAGCAAGCAGCTTGTACCTTTTTTCCATACAAAGGTACAAAAAAACCCTGGGGCTGTATCCCTTTGTGTAATGTAAGTGTGTTGTAAGAAAATTCTCAACAGGGTGAAACAAAAGCGATAGTGCAACCAGTCCTCAAGCACTCTAAATGAAATGCTTTGCTTTCATGAGAGGATCAGGTCAACTTGTATTGGTAAGAGAGATAATAGCAATACTGCAACTGAGATGTGACAATAGAGCTCAACAAGAAGATAACTTTAAACAACAAAGTAGCAGTACTCATATGAAAGATTCTAGAGGAAATAAAAATCTGAATATTATCAAAGGCACAAATAAATTTTACTTATGAAGATATCTTGCTAAGCAAGATTGGCTGTTGTATGCATGTTTCCCAAATACCAGACTGGATAATTTTCTGTTTTCCTTCCAAGGAATTCTCAAATTATATTGCTGGTCTATAGGTTTCTTTTATCTTAGTATCATCAATACATTCAGCTTTGTCATAGTCTTTTTTGTTATGACAGCCTGAATCTGTTGGTTAACAACACGGGAGTTCAGGAGATTGTTTTATCTATATAGTTCCTCTGTCAAGATATTAAGTAGTACTATCAGCTACCAGATAATTTTGTTTTTTATAATTCTTTAGAAGTTTTGCCCTGAAGATGCATATGCTGCCCACAAATGGCCTTCTGCTGTTCAGCTGACTATTGGAGGTGAACAACTGCAATTGCTGAAAACAGCAATTTGCAAAGAGTTAATAATGTACATGTTGCACACAACAAATGCTAAAAATTAATGAGGTCCTTTGTCACTTCAGAGTAGGAATGATCTTAATCTTTATTTTAAAACTGCCAGATGTAAAACATGCATGTTATTCCCTGCAGCAAGAGACTGATGCAAGCTACGTATATCATGTATAATAAAACTGTTTTGTGCTGGTAATTTAAAGCAGCTGGGAAGAAACAGTCTAAAGGAAAAATGCCTAAGTAAAAGTTCTCTGTCCAACCTTAACTCTGATCTGTTAGGATGACATATTGTTACCTTTCCTCAGACTTCAACTACAAATCTTGCACTCTGCACAAGATGGATCAAATCACATATAAGTTCAACAACTAGACTGGGAATCATACATCTAACCTGAAAAAGAATAACCCAAATAAAGTGGTTTTTTTTAAAATTCTTGGGTTGATCAACTATTGAAGCAAGATATTGACCGTATGATGAATTTGCCATCTCATGACAATGCTCTCAACTAATGGTCTAAAGCATATTTTGGAAGACCCCTCTTAGCCAAACACAAGCTTTAAGCTCAAAGAAATTGGCTAGTAACATGTGGCAAATCGGATCAGACAATCTAGCGGCTCCTTCTGGTCTTCAAGTCTGTAACCCTATCAAAACAATACGCAGAAGTGGTCAAACTAAATGGTGAATCTGTAACTCAAGTTTCCTCTCAGAAAAAGTGTTAATTTCTTCATGGTCATTATAAAAAGCTTGAAGAAAAACAGGTTTTACTGTGTACTCAAACATTACACTTAGACTCTGTGAGGCCATGGGAGGAAGCATCTGATGTCAAGCTGTCTTAAGAGAGCTTCGACCTCAAATTGCAGGTTTACCAGTCAATAATAATGCTTTTGGTTCCACCTAGGAAGGAAATGGATGCCAACACAGACTGAGATTGGTTCCAACCCCCGCTCCCTGCCAGCTGCCCCAGTATATGAACTACAATGACAGTTTGTTACTTGCTGCTTGAAAAAAATCAAAAACGAAATTTCTAAACATACTCAGATTTACATTTACCATTGCTCTGAGGTAGCTATGCAATATTAATTAGAAAAAAGAAAGTTACTGAAAAATGTGAATGACTTTCTCAGAAGTCTTCTTTCTTAATTTCTTCAAAAATATTTTAATTACCTGACAAAGTAGAGAATTCTAGAACTTTGGACAAAAAACAAAGGTGGGAGAAAGGTAGAGAACATGTACAGTGACGTTTTCCCAGCGCTTATCTGAACTCCTGAGGATACAGCAAGTTCCTGTAAGGGAGCTCAGAGTAAAAAAGGATTCCTCTAGCTTAGCTGGACAAAACACTAATCTCTTCTTTTAGGCACTCTGTCACTAGTACAAGGCAGGATAAATGAAAATTATCCCCACTCTTTAAATAATAGGATAAACACAAATATCTAAACCTACCAAAGCTGGAGGCAAATATGATGTGAAGTTTTTCTTGTTTTTATCCAACACAACAGCAGTTTATGTGTAATAAACGAGACAGAGTGTTATTAGTTTCCTGCAATCAGTACAAATATTTACCAAATGTAATTTCACCATACTACCCATTCCCACTCCCTGAAAACTAGACAAAATATCAAGCACTGAATATCTGAAGTTACAAGGAAAAGGTCAATTTGCTCTTCCACGTAAGTGTAGTAATGGAATATTTTAACTGTGAGCAGGGCCCTTCACAAAGGAGAGCCATTCCTGTGAGACATGTTACAGATCCTTTTGTGCATCCTTAAGAAAATGAAATCACAGCTGTCAGAGGTTAAAACTTCAGCTAGAGAACTAATGAATTGTTGAGTGGACTGTTAATTTCTCCACAATGCTTCAACTTGCATTAAAGCAAATTTCCATCACATTTGCCCACCATTCTTCCAGCCTCTCATAGCATGAGATTTGACAGCTTTAGGCCCCAGTTACGAAGGGTAAAATAGATTTTCCTGCTGGAAAATAATGAAATAGATTTTAATACACTTTTACAAAATGGCTCAGGAAAGAAATCTTCAACAAAGAGCAAAATAACCAAAGACTAATGTAATTCATATAATCGGCATATACAGAGAGTAATATGTAGTTTCACTCTAACTTTAGATTAATCTGAACTGAGCTGGAACCTGTCTTATTTTCTTACTATAATACAGCAACAATATGGTTTACAATACATGTAAACCATAGATTCACTAATTCATTGAGCTTATTAATCACATAATCATTATTTTCTGACAATTTTTAGGTCCAAAAATACTTTTTTCAAACATTATAGTGTGGTTTGTTGGTGGCTTTTTGTTTGTTGTGGTTTTTTGTTTGGCTTTTTTTTTAATCATCCTATGCTGTTAAAATGAGCTACTTGACATGAAAATATTTCTGGTATGATTTCTCTCACAGAAGAAATCTTACAAACTCCTCATCTCAACTTGAAGTGACTATGCTGCTACCAGCTATGGCTTGAGACCCAGTTAAATTTCATTCTTTGTTCCCTTCAGGAAGATCAAATGACTCTGGTTGGCCCAAACAGATAGAGTTTACCTATCCATGTATTGTAAAATGCGGCTCTGTACAAGTTTGAAACGCAGCTGAAAACTAAATGAAAGCAACGGGAAAATTTTAAATATGTTGTGTGTCACAGAGGTGATATATCATCATTACCCTACCAGTGACATCTTAAAGCACATTGATACATCCTTCGGCAACTATCGTTTAGCCTATGATTACATATCAGTGAAGGATAATCCATCTCTCTGGGAGAGAAAAACAGTACAAAACCAAGAAGTTATGTCTGACCATGATCTCAATTTATATTCTTTAGAAATCTCTGGAAGACGAATACTGTATTCAGTTTTGGGCCCTCACTACAAGAAGGACATTGAGGTGCTGGGGCATGTCCAGAGAAGGGCGACGAAGCTGGTGAGGGGTCTGGAGCACAAGTCTTATGAGGAGCAGCTGAGGGAACTGGGGTTGTTTAGTCTGGAGAAGAGGAGGCTGAGGGGAGACCTTACCGCTCTCTACAATTACCTGAAAGGAAGTTGCAGAGAGGTGGGTGTTGGCCTCTTCTCCCAAGTGACTAGTGACAGGACAAGAGGAAATGGCCTCGAGTTGCACCAGGGGAGGTTCAGGTTGGATATTAGGAAAAATTTCTTTACTGAGAGAGTGATGAAGCACTGGAACAGGCTGCCCAAGGAAGCAGTGGAGTCACCCTCACCGGAGGCATTCAAGGAACATGTGGACAAGGCATTGTGGGACATGGTTTAATGGGCATGGTGGTGTTAGTTGATGGTTGGACTTGATATTACAGGTCTTTTCCAACCTTAGTGATTCTGTGAAGAGGAGGAAGAAAATCTTCATGATTGTTTCTCTAAGAGATCCTATTTTTCTGTTTTGCCTAAATTTGAGTTTTAGAATGAAACCCACTGACTAATAAGTCAAACCATGCAAAGGTGGACAAGTCTTCTGTATTTTTTTTTCCTCCCTGTTATATAGGGTGAGGGAAAAGTAGGTCAGGGACCAAATTATTTAATTATTATTGAACTTAATGGACTTTAAAAGACTGTGGCTCAATCTCATGAATTATTATGGCTGAAACCAGACAGATTATTTACACAATTTACTGATGAGTTAATTGTTCTATGTCCTGAGATGTATTTTATTGCTTTTCAAGATGCATCTGCTTCACTGTAACAGTTTTCACGCTGGAAGTCCAGTCCCATCTGATAAACACGAATTAATGACAGAAAGTCATTGTGACAGAATGACAAAGAATCTCTGCAACTAAATTATTTCCACAAACTAATGAACTGTTTTTCTTTCACTTTGTTACATTATATAATAATATAATTCTGTAACATTAAGTATGTCTGATCCAAGATTTGGATTTGCAGAAGTACAGGAAAAACAATGTATTTTGGTATGCCTATCTTCTACTTAGAACTTTACATGGCAAGTGTATGGCCCTGCTCCTGACCATCTGTTCACTATTCCACCCGCTTCTCCTCCCTCCTGCTCCTGATGGGATTTTTCTGATTATATGAAAGGGATGTGCAGTTTGTTTTCCCATGGTTACAGAATCTGAGCTGGTGGAAAATCCCCCAGAGTCTTTTCTCATTCAATTATAGGGATCAGTCAATATGATTTCTTCAGGGAAAGGATAATTACTTGCATTTCTGCTTCTGAAGACTTTATTAAAATAAATCTATTTATCTCACTCTCCACAGACTTTGGGAGTTGATAACTGTATTCTTAAGGACAAATTATTTTCTGAGTCCATCCCATAATATGGGAATTCTTTAAACATCTTTTCCACCAGGAAGCTGAGGAACTGAAACAGAATATTCAGGGAAGAGATGTGAAAAGGCACAGGCAGCTAACTTGGCTTCCATGGCCAAAG
This sequence comes from Gavia stellata, assembly GCF_030936135.1. Classification (NCBI taxonomy): domain Eukaryota; kingdom Metazoa; phylum Chordata; class Aves; order Gaviiformes; family Gaviidae; genus Gavia; species Gavia stellata. The sequence continues at coordinate 20,152,232 of NC_082600.1, forward strand.
TCTAGACAACTTGAATTCTGACATCTGTTCATATCACAGGAGAAAGCTGAAACCCAAAAGCTGAACTACAGACAAACAAGTTCTCTACAGAAATAAGCTGTCCATGCAAAAAGTGAAAAAAGTTATTTGTTAAAAAATCTTTACATTTACTTGAAATATGCATAGAACTCACTGACACAGTAGGTTAAATGCAGGAATTATAACAAGAACAACTACATTTTTGCACGAGGAAGATAGTATATGTAACACATTCAGGAACACACATGGATTCTCATTTTTAATCTTTGTTTTAATATTTCCAAAAATTTAAGTATGACCTTTTAGAAAAACCTTCCAAAAAAACATTAGTTTGAGCATTAGTTAACAAGCAGACAGTGCATACATGTCCCAGAACACAACAGTTGTAATATATTCTTCCCCTTTAGTTAGCTAGTAACCCAGGCACAACCCCTGCCACCACTCCCCAAAACAACATTAACAATACTTAAATGCACAGTGTGTTTTATACTGAATAAAACAGTATAATAGTTTGTATTATCATTTCTACATTGAGCCAGTATGTTTTCTCTGGGAAAACTGAAATATCATTTAAGAATTCTTTTAGGTAAGTAGTAAGCTCTTAAAGCAGAAAAATCATCTTCGCAAGTTACAGAAGTAACATGCATCATATTGAACAGGTGAACACCTGGCTGTGCAGCTGGTGCCATACTCAAGGTTTTGGCTTCTATGGTCATGGATCTACCTCTGAGAAGCCAGGTTTGTTGGGAGCTGATGGGATTCACCTGACCAAGTGGGGCAAGAGCCTCTTTGCCAACAAGCTGTCCAGACTTGTAAGGTTTTAATCTAGACTCAGTGGCAGAAGGGGATGATGGAGTTCAGAGCAACACAGAAGAGCATTAGTTTTAAGAACAAAAATATAAAAATTTACTCTTCCCAAATATTGCAGGTTGCACATCAACATCATTATCCTCAACATATTTTTAGGTTTTCAAGCCATCATCATGCCATAGCAGCACTTATCACTTTCTTGATTTGCATGTTCTAGATATAGTCTCAGAAGCTGAGAAGGTTGAGATTTTGTAAATCTCTTCAAGTGTTATCAAAAATATCCCCTCTGCCCCTACAAGGAGGATTCCAACACAGATCTTCAGAAAACGAAGTCTGAAACTATAAAATATAGAATGGACCAAAAGGAATTCTTCTTTCTTCTGATTTGCAGCAATTCTTTCACATTTGCCCTATGGTATTTCTTTCACACCCCACTTCCAGAGGATTGTTTTTTCCTCACACCTGCTCTCTTCCAAACATTCCTCTTTCAACACTCCTTCCCCCATTAGTTCTGCAGAAAAGCATTTTGATTCTATAAAGAGTATCTATTTTCCTAATGTATACAAGAATCCCAGAAGAGGAATGAAAAAATAATATTTAGGTTGTTGGTCCAAAACTTAAACAACAATAAAGAAAAAATGAGAACCAAAAGACTCTATAATTGACTTCTTTGAAGTTCCAAGCAGAATATGGGACTAATATAATCTCAAATGTAGTCATGCCACAAAAGTGTTAAAATAAAGCTTTAGAACATACCAGTGTTCAAATGACTCAGAGTTACTCAAATTAGTTTGCTCCATATATAAGACACCTACTTTTCTTCTGAAGTCACAACTTACCTTTGCTTCCATACTGTTCTGGTGGCAGGTCATAAGGTACAGGAAAATATGTTGCTGAATCATTACTTTCTGAAAGCATTTTCCCTCTCACATGAAAGTAACCTTTGTCCAATCCCTATGAATGAAGGGAAGGATACAGAAGAAAGACTTATTAGTTTTTTGGGGAAAAAGACAAACCTAATCCACAATAGATTCTTTCTCAATAAGAGTTATTTTAATAAACAAAATGCTTTGCCTCCATTACTGAGATTCGATACTTCATAAAGCACCTTCCTGTCTTAAGAACTCAGCTTCTCTTATTACTACAATTTCAGGCTCTTCTCTTTCTTTTACATTCATTGGCTTGGCCCCACAGGCCACAGGCATATACTCTACCTTCTCAGTCCCTTACACATATACCAATCTATTTCCATGTTCACTAAGTAAACACATTTGTGGCCTTGTTTGTGTGAGCAATTCTACCCAAATTGCCTAAGGTCTTTGCTAGTACCATATGGGCAGCATATCTCAATTCAACAAGATGTTGCTTCTTTTGCATAAACGCTTACTGACATTGGAATAAAATTTTAATTATTAAACAAAATATTAACACCTTTGGTGTTTAATATTTAACTAAAGGGAAAAGCTTTAAAAATAGTCTCTTTGCTGTTTAGTTTCATCCTGACCATATTAGTTAGATGTTCAGGGTTTTTCATGAACGGAATTAAAATTCAACTTGTGATAGAGAAACAAGTCTTCAAACCTATGCTTTTCAGATATCTTGGGTAACGCTATGCACGTATGCTAAAAAAATTTAATGAAGACTTGAAACTGCTTGCATAAAAGTTTCAAAGACTACACTCATATTAGAATGACAGTGGATTTCAAACAAGGTTAAGAACTACAAAAAAAGCTATAATGCAATACAATACAAGTGTGGATAGATTTAAAGCAACTCAAGTAACTTGGGCAGATGATATTGCTTAGCCACTTCTCCAGAGAAGTGGGATCTAATTCATCAATTGTAATGAGTTATACAAAAGCAAATCTCTAATACTGAGATTTCCCATAGCCTATTATCAATCAAGTACAATTTGCTTAGAATAAAGTTTAAAGGCTATCAAGTTTTTATTATTTATTTCTAAAACATTAATTATTCTTCTTTCTAAAATCATAGAATAGTTTGGGTTGGAAGGGACCTTTAAAGGTCATCTAGTCCAACCCCCCTGCAATGAGCAGGGACATCTTCAACTAGATCAGGTTGCTCAGAGCCCCATCCAACCTGACCTTGAATGTTTCCAGGGATGGGGCATCTACACCACCTCTCTGGGCAACCTGTTCCAGTCAGTGTTTCACCATCCTCATTGTGGGAAAAAAAAAAAAGTCTTCCTTCTATCTAGTCTGAATCTACCCTCTTTTAGTTTAAAACCATTACCCCTTGTACTATCACTACAGGCCCTACTAAAAAGTCTGTCCCCCTCTTTCTTATAAGCCCTCTTTAAGCACTGAAAGGCCTCCTCTCCCCGGAGCCTTCTTTTCTCAAGGCTGAACAACCCCAACTCTCTCAGCCTTTCCTCATAGGAGAGGTGTTCCATCCCTCTGATCATTTTTGTGGCCCTCCTCTGGACCTGTTTCAACAGGTCCATGTCTTTCCTGTGCTGAGGACTCCAGACCTGGACGCAGTACTCCAGGTGGGGTCTCACCAGAGCGGAGTAGAGTGGCAGAATCACCTCCCTCGGACCTGTTGGCCATGCTTCTTTTGATGCAGCCCAGGACAGGGTTGGCTTTCTGGGCTGCGAGTGCACATTGCCGGCTCAGGTGTGAATATTAGCTTAGTCTTTATCTAAGCTGTAGGATCCATCAGTCCAAGTTTTACTGGATTACTGTTTTGCGATAGTACAAGCAACTTCTTAATTACCATTAAATAATCACATTTTATTCAAACATACATGCTGGCTAAATTGATAGTCTCGTCTATATACAGTACTTTTACAATACTGTAAGTTCTTCTTCACTGAAGTTTTACTTCATCAAATGTTACCATTGTAAGTTGGAGGAAGCAACATTCATATGACCACACAAAGCATGGGATACAAAGCAGCCTTACACCTTTTTCTTTGATATTCAAGAAGCATAGTAACAGAGAAAAGGGAGAGCTGCCAAACACAATGTCAAGCTGTATTAGTCAGTTCTAGCAAGTCAGTTCGAGAAACTCCTTTAGAATACAGATGCTTCTTTTGTCTCATGACCCAAAGTAACAGGAAACTACCATTTATAATGTAAGAAACACTCTGTATTATTCAAGGACTAGGTAAAAAACCACTGCCTTTTAATGAAAGAACAGGGGAAACAAACGAACAAGGTCCATGCTAAAGGACTGTGTGAATGAAAATCCATTTTAAGCTTCCCCTTTTTATACCATTAAAGTCAGTGGAATTTTGACAAAACTTCATTAAAACCAGGCTACAGCCTTTTGTAGAGCTTAGCCTTTAAGTAACAAGCAATATGTTCAAAACAAACCAATGCAAAGATAAAACATTATGTTTTAAAGCTCATAAATATCTAAGGGTTTGAAACTGCTTGAATAGAAAAATACAGAATTCAGAATTACTTAGAAAAAATGCAACAATCAAGTTGTACAGCTTTACTTCCAATGAACTTGAATCACTCAGGGATTGCTAGAAATTTCCTGTAAAAATGCAAATAACCATCCTTATGACTGTAGTGGAAAGAATATGAAATATGCCAGGGATGCTATAGCTCACAAAGAACAGGAACTGCATAAGTAGTGGTTGTAAGAGCTTTTTTCACAACTCCTAGTAGTCAGGTTTCAGTTGGTGGAGGGTCTGGGTGGTGTGCAGTCCTAGAAACCAATCATAAGGTGACATTTAAATCACAAACTAAAATGGTTTATATGAGGTTTGATTGCCCCGAGTGCCTGTGAGCTTTTCTTTAGCCTTCTACATGTAGCTATGACAGAAATATGGAATGGCAGAGAAGGCTTTTCCACTGCATCACGAGTTGGTTCTTATTCTACAATGAATGCCATATGCATGCCTGATCAAGAGCACCAAAGTTACACAGCTGTTGCCTGGCACCATCTGAGTTTGAAATTTATTTAACCATTGCTATCAAAGCACGTAGTGTAGAACACCACCTACTTAGGCCTCTAGTACATAACACAGTAATCTCAGTTGAATTCAAGTATCAAGAACTATGCCACATGTATTCCACTCTGAAGTTCATAGCAGTGGGTGCTTTTCACACAACATGAAAGAAAAAAAGCACCACTTGTAGGACATTTCTATTATCATTTTCTTTCCTGTTATCCATCTTCTTTTCAACCCAGTAATGTTTTTGTTTCTGCTTCATTTCTTCTACCCTCTGTGCCCTGTTATTACTTCAGTGTGTTTCTTTTCAGGTATTTTGCTTCCTTCTTTTGTTCTACACCTTTGCTTTCCCCTTCCTTGTTCTTCCTCAGTAGTCACCAGTTACATTTTCCTCTCCTTTGAGGGTCTTATTTCTTTTCTGATGCTGTCCTTTAACCCTACTGGACTCCGTCAGCTGATCCCAAAATTGTTTTATTTGTCTGTCAGAATTTACCCTGTAGAGATCTTCCATTCAGGAAATGCTAATCTAAGAAAAGATATTTAGTTTTCCTCAAAAGTTCCTGGAGTAAGAGTCTAGGTTGTGGAATACATTCTTTAACAAGGCTCTCAGAGATTCACATGCTTTTAAAAATAACTCTCATGTCTGTCTTCACACAGAAGATCACACAGAAATTGAAATGTCACACACTTTGTCTGCTTTGAGCATTTTCTGGATGTTGACAGCTCTCATTGCTGTTGCCAAAAACCAAACCAGCAGGATCTTGCCTAAAAAAAAAAAACCAAACAAACTCTGCCTGCCTTGTACATTTTCCTCAGCCATATTCTATTCTTTCAGAATTTTTCCCTCTGCAGCTGTATTTTATTCTTTGACTGCTGCTCACAGCGATACATTTTGATAGGTTAAGAGATACATTTCTCAGTTGGGAAAGCATTTTTTTTTGTACTTATGAAACTTTAGATGCTGCTGTGGGTTCTATTAGTGCCTTAGCATCATACATTGTAAAAGTAGGCATTGGGAGGAAGAATGGGAAAAGGAAGTAGAACAGCTTTTAAAATTCTGCTTTCCAGCCTTTTTTGCCCCAAACACAAGGCAGATTGCAGACTATAAAAAACATCACACAAGATAGAGGTAAGAATTGCTATCCATACTTGAGTGGGAGTTAACACTGATATCACGACAGTATTCTGATACTACTGAAGTAACTCCTACAGGAGACAGGTGATTATTCCACTGGATGATTATGGGACTATCCTTTCATATGCCAGTAAACAGAAAAAAGCCTACTCTTCAGCAAAACTATGTAAAAACTCACTAGTTTGGGCAGTAAAGAATTAAGGATGCACACAAACTTTACAGTGACCACGCTCCTCTGGCCAGGAGAGTACACAATTATATCCTTCCTCAACACTGAGGTGCATTTGTTGAAAACACAGCTTCACTCAACTGTATCAGAACATTTTTTTGTAACAAGCCCACAGTGACAGATTCAGGTATCTAAACCCAAAGTTCCTTGGCTTGGAAAATGTGTCCCTGAGTGTCTTTACCCCTGGAGTTTGAAAACCTTGTAGCAGCTCTGGTTTAACATCCTAAAGTCCATGTATAAAATCTTGGTTTACCTACATGGTATTTATTTCCCCACCCCCACTCTGTTTCATACAGGATAGAAGACTTCATCTGAAACTAGAGAAATCAAAGAAGAAAGTGGTACTATGCTACTTTGGAGGTTAATGTTACAGTCAAAGAGCTTTATCTACTTTATGGTCTAAGTTGAGCTACGACTGAAGGTGCTTGGTTCAGTTGTTTGAAGTCAGCAAAAATTTTAAGCAGTTCAGTTCTGATGATCACACACATAATAGCTGACTGCTCTCTAATCCAGATTCAGCTCATACACCCATCTCCACAGCCAACTATAAAAGAGTATTTTACTCATTACCAGTGAGTATTCACCATCAAATACAGCATTTCAGAATCTGAAATACTATAGTTAGTCATCTGTGACTGATTATCTAGATAAAATTGTGGCATCTGATAGCACTAGGTAGGCAATCATAGGTAAGTTCTCAGTTTAATAGCAACTACTCTGTTTCTCTGAGTTCACGTTTCCAAAAGCTGACTGGCTAGTACCATATTCTTCAACAGACCTTTTAGAAGATGCAAGTATTCCACAAACTTTTATACTATTTTACAGGTCAAGCTCAGTTTATCTTACAGCCTTATCAAACATGAGAGCTGTGAGGAGGAACTATTTATTTAAAAAGCTTTCCATTGGACACTTCCAGGATTTTTCAAACAAAATAATTACTGCAACATGCTTCCCAGAAATCCATACTGTTAAGTGATGGGGTTCTCTCAACATGTTCTACATGTTAAAGATGTAATTTATTTCAGCCTCTGGAAAGGAATCCCCAGCAGCTGAAAGAGCAAACTGAACACAAGTGAGAGTAAAGATGTAGGAGGTGAGCAATAGAAATGGAGCTAGAAAGGGAAATGCAGTTCCAACAAAGGACATGATCTTTTTTATAAATGTTAATTTTTAATCAAGAGAAGCTTGTGATCTAATGTCAGCATCAGCTGATTTTTCCCTAAACACCAAAACTGTAAATGATGACAGCTGCTGCTATGTTGAGAACAACCATTCAACATATTTCTGAGACTCTGCATTAGCACACCAGGCCAAGACCCAACCTCAAAGAGTAAGTTCTGGAAGCTTTTTAAAAACCAGACAAAAATTGGCAGTCAACAGATGGCAACTGAGGAACAATCCACTTCCAAATTTGTATTCAGCAGAAAATAGAAGGCACAAACTGCAGAGCTAGTGGAGTTTAAGATCAGGAATATTAAGTGTGTGCTATACAAGTCCATCAGGGTAGCGTGGCCGAGCGGTCTAAGGCGCTGGATTAAGGCTCCAGTCTCTTCGGGGGCGTGGGTTCGAATCCCACCGCTGCCAGGAGTGTTTTAACAGTTGGACTCTATCTTAAAGGTCCTTTCCAACCTAAACAATTCTATGATTCTAAGTCTTAACTTCTACCAGAATAAGTGTCATTAACTTTGTTATGAAACAACCTGAAGAAACAGAACTATCAGAAATTGGCAGTATCAAATCAGCATTCCAATAGCTAGAGCATACTGAGACTCTCGAGACCTAGGAACGCTCAGTTATGTTTCAAAACACTTCATCTAGTTTGTATTCTGTGTATTTTTAACAGCAAACAAACATTAAAAATTCAGTTTCTAGAAATGCTAGTCTACTCCTAGTTCTCCATTGTCTTCACCTAAGACTAGTCCACCACATAGCATGTTAAAACCACACTGAACCAACAAAAGTCTTGACAACCAGATTAAGTTATCAAAGCAGCCCTTTTTATGCAGAGTTAACTGCAGGGCATATACGTAAGATAGATTCACAAGCTAAGCGTTGCAACTTGAATGCCAGATGACTGCATGTACATGAGGCAAGTATTAATATTTATCTCTCTGACTACCTCCTTGTTATCGGGGTCTCTGCAGGCACTTCCCAGTAAAGAAAGGAAAGACAGCTGCAGTCTGTCTCCCCACTTTGCTCCCATATACACCATATCATGTGACTACTGACAGGTGACTTGGTTTTTTCTGGTTGCCAGTCTTCACAATTAAGTATCAATATTTAGGAAACTGGGAGGAAAAGAACTAAGTATTCTCTTCCAAAATACATACTAAATGTTACATATTCTTGCAAGTTTTAGATGAGCTTCAATTAAGTTGTGTTCTGAGAGGTCTGAAACTCAAACAGAAGACTATCTCATGCACACTGGCAGACTTTAATACAGTCACCTGTATAGGAGCACCTATTTGCGTGCTTTTATAATTTACATAAGACAAGTAAGAGTTTGAGGGCTGTAGAAAATGCATTGTACTTACACAAAGCATCTTTATATTGCATACATTTTTAATTATGCTATTTGACAAAATCAAACTAAACTTTCTCATGAAGTATGATATATTAGAATTATGTTTCTCAAGTGTACACATTTCTGTCAATTCTGACTGAAAAACAATCAGAAACTAACCTATTACCTGTCACTTTGTAAAAAATACAGTAGGCCAAACAGACTCAGTAAGTGAGGAAAACCTTGAGAACATCATTGTGTCACAGATTTGACACAGATCTATTTCTCCAGATTTCTACCTGGATCTCATGTGCACCTTTGTCCCTCCACTCACTACCCTCCCAAACCAAATTATACAGAAGAAAAAAAATAGAGAAAAGCAGTAAGAACGATGAAACAATCTCCACCCCAGGAGCAACTGAGCACACTAGACTCTTCAGCCTATAAACAGATAAACGTCTATAGAAAGAGTGGCATGGAAAAGATGAATAGGGTTCATATGGTTATTCCATCTTTCAATGCAAGAAGGGAAAAACATCAAATGAAACTAATTTTCAGAACACCATGCTTTGTGTGACATTGTTAAGTTGCGGAATTCAGCCAGAGCAGGTTGTGAATGCTAGAAACTTACAGGCATTTAAGAGAAGACAAGATATGTTCACAGAAGAGGCTATAGCCTCTAAGTCAAGAAATCTTCAGGGATAAACTACTACATACATGCCTGCCCATTATACTTTTCCATAAGCATCTGCTTTTGGCCACCGAGAGTTTTGAGACGTGCCTTTGGTATAACAAAGTCAAGTCCTCTACTCCCCCTACAGCAGCTACTTTAGAGTAACCACTGTGACAAAAAGGGAAAGATCTGGGGCATGGCTCTACCATTTATAGTGCACAAAACATTTTCCTTAACCAGGTCCTAGCCATTTATGCCTGTTTTCATCCAAAACTTCACTGATCAGCCTCCTCCATAGGCTCTGGTTCCAAAACCAGCCCAAAAGGTTATCTCAATGTGATTCTATGCTTACCTCCCTGCTCTCTGCCCTCTTGAACCTGCCCTGCCTACTTCTTCCTTGCATTAGCACTCACCTGATCATGTTGAGCTGGTTCATGGAACAACACTTTCAAAACTTGTGCAATTTGGTTTTGGCCAGTCTGAGCTGTTTTAAAGCACAAGGAATCCACTGAGCTACTAAGGGAGTGAAGACAGCCATGGACAGGCTACAATCACAGTAGGGCCAACTAATGATGTAGTTCCCCATATTAAGCTTCGACATGTTTGAGATAAGCCAGATTCCAACCTACCTTATCAGGTGGTTAATTCTCTAATAAACTGATCTGCTGAGTCAGACAGGTAGAGCAACCTACCTGTCACCAGAACGTGATCTTGAGTTGCGGTAAAGCTTCACTATATATTAGTCTTCTTCCTAGGCTGAGGGCCTAAGCCTGCAGCAGTTGTAGGTTTAAGGAAGAGAGGCCTTGAACATCAAACAAAAATGATTGCCACAGTCCCAAGATTGTCAGCATCCTTTCTGCAAATCTGAACTCACCCTACAACTATTCAGTGAGGTCAAGATCTTGGCCAGGTTTGTATGAGTAACTTTTGTTGCTTTGATCCACTGTATGCATAGAAATTGGATTAATTTACTCTAATGAGTGACTAACTACTTCAATTCCTGCTGAAGGCTCCTTTTTTACTGAATATAGTTACAAGATTTCCATAGACTTTGATGACAAAGGATGGCCCAATAGACAAAATTATCATATCTAAACGTTAATGACACCTTTGAAATGAATGATTTTTGCCCGATTGAGATCCCAAGGGTCAGATCCTATCTCTAGAAAAATCTACTGCAGAGTATCAGACTGAAATACAGCCTTAGAGCAAGTTATTTTAAGGTACAGATGCTAAATTAAATCTCATTTAAAGATATTTGGAACCATCTTCTTGAGATGCTGACTCCTAAAGCTGCATAAAGGAAAAACTTTGCCAAAAGCTTTGGTGTCTACTAACACATTACAAATGCATTTAACTAATGAAGGGCATGTCACTGTAATGACAGCAGCTTGTACAGATATGCCTGAGGTAGCCTTAAACTAATGTGGACACTGCTAGCACATAACATAATACTTACCATGGCTCTGTATTAGCTCCAGTTCTTGGACAGTTTTGCCAATTTGTACTGAACTCTACTGCTATTAACTATCAACTGGCAATTCTCAAGAAACATCTTGTGTGCATTAAGCTATTTTTGGTTTTCAGATATAAGATTGTGTTATGCATGCATCACAGGGATAAATTTACACTGCAATAAAAAACATCAGCCATTCAAATCCTCGATGCCTACAGTTAAATTTGTTTTCGGCAGTACTTATTCACTTGTTGGCAGTGACTCATCTTCCTGATATCTATGTTTCTGCACCCTCTGAAAGGCCACTGGGTTCCCAAACAACGCCACTCCACAATGCAACTTACTTGCACTTCTACAACCATGTTAGGGGTACAAGTGAAAGTTCAGTTTTGAAAATACTGGCCCCTACTGCTTTTGCATTTGACACTGATTATGTAAAATATAAGTTGTGTTTATTTTCAACTTTAAAAAGAAATCACAAAGCAGCATAGAAACTGTATTTTTCGTGACAATGTTTTCTTATTAAGAGATAAGGTGAACACTCCCAGGATGAAAACTAGAACTTAATTATTGCTGTAAGGTTGACAGTTATATAGGTGTTATACAAGGCAGCACTGTTACAGTCTTAGAGCCTGAAATCTTCTTCTAGGGGACAGTCAGAACCATCAGAGATTAGGGAGCAGTGAAGTAGACTGACAGCAGACAAATCCTACTTCTCTAATTAATCTAATATTACCATGCAGGCATACAATACAAGATTACAGTTCTTGCTCCCAGTGTGTGAAATGTATTAATATTCCCTCCTTTTTGCTACTACAAACATTAAAACCAAAACAAACGTTTTTCATCCCTTTACTTAATAGTCAAATTTTCAGCAATGACTCTTCTGCACTGCAGGAAGTTTTCACACTGCTTGCTGCTTTGACTAATGTAAAAGTAACACAGAGCTACACAGCAATAGGTGAATTTGATCTTTTCCTGAACATAGTGGGCATTGGAACAGGAACACCCTGATTGCCTTTTCCAAAAGGTTGATCAAAAGGAAAAAACAGAATGCCAGAACTCAAGGACTCTTATGCATTTAAAAACCAAGTGTTCCTTGGAGTTCACTTCATAAACAAATTTAGAGTGTGCATATGAATGTAGAATGCAGCAAAAATTGCTGAAAAGCCTTTAAGATTCAAGGCAATGCAGTCCCCCTCCCACACCAAGCAGAATTATCTCTATTCCCTAAACAGAGGTTTGGCAAAGAAGAGAGAGAAGAGTGCAAATTGTTGAAGTGTTTCAGTGAAAACTTTCCTCTCATGAGAGCAGACCCAATCAATGTCTTTTTTGCCTCTCACCCTGATGACCACAAGGCTTGAGCTTCATTAGGAACTGTTTACCCAAAAGAGTATTGACCAAAACCGTTCTTTACAGTTGTCCTTACTAGTAAAGTACTCATACTGGATTTATAGCAGAATCTATCTTTAAATTTTCTTGTGTAAACAGGCCTGCAGGCTTCTGCTAAAGGCTGAATCAGATGCTTAATAAGTATCCAATGTGTTTTTAATTATCAGTAAACTTGGCTTAGACACTGCATTTACATTCTGGTTATTTTGATGCAACAAGAATAAAAATACACTTCCATTTTTAATTATTCTCACTCTCAAATGGCTAAGTGGGTTTTACTCCAACTGCTAAGACCGGACTACGAGCAGAAACAAAAACATTAATAATTTTGGTCTAAATAAACACCCAGAATTATGAAAAAGTCATTAATAGCAGACAGGTCTAACTAGTTTGCAAAGAAGGTAAAGTTTTAACATCAGATTGCTGCAATTTTCTAAGGTTCGAGTACTTCAGAATCTTTTATATTTCTGATAAATAAATTAAATGCTCCTGAACAAATAGTTCTGTTCATCAAAATGAAGTCCGATTTTAGAATGAAACGGAGTTAGTTATAGAAAAACCCACAAGAATGAGATCAAAGGCATTAAGACGTACAATTTTAGGTGTGGGGAAGAAAATTCAAGATCTTTTTACATAAGTTTTGGCCCTCTAAAAATGACCTGGTGCTCTGCCCTTCCCTGCTCCACATGCAAGAAATCCTGGGTAGAATGCACGATTCAGGATGGAATGCAAGTCAAACATTATCACAGGTTTTTTTTTTTTGGTTGTGTTTTTTGTTGTTTTTTTGTTGGGTTTTTTATTTTGTTTTAAAGTGAAAATCTTGCAGATTGCTCAGATTGAAACAGGTATGGTCATCCTTGGCAAAAAGACTAGTTCAATTATTCCTGATTTTCCACCCAATTAAAGTATGTTTTTGAAAACTATCAATGCATAGAAAAGCCAGAGTCAGAACAGGAATATTCAAATTACGTAAAATGGCTGCGCAATCTGGTTATCAGTTATGCTCATACAAAAAAATCTCATCCACTAAGTACAATCACACCAGTACCACAGGTAAATTCTTTGCTTGGCAGCATCTGGAGAAAACAGTAGCCAACTTCTTAGAACATTATTTTATCCCTTGAGGTCACTTGCTATTAAAAGTAAAATCTTTTTGCATACTTTTTTTGCCCAATGCTTCATTATTCTGTTATTAACAGTTGTTTACGCAGGTGATGTTTGCTTTTTTCCTTCAGAATGCAATGATATCAAAACCAGTACTTCCCACTATAGGAAGGTGCAGGATTTTTCTTGTTTCAGTCTGATCAATGTCTCTAAGGTTCATAATATCAGAGACCACACTACTATGTAAACTCCTTAATAAATGTCAAGAATGAGATACAGAAGTTCTTTAGCAACAGCCAGAAACCATCAGTCTTAATATTGCGATCTTAGGAGACTGCAATTATACAGTTATGGTAGGTAAATGTTTTTGTGATGTCATAATATTAGTAAATATTCATTTGGGAGTACATTACTAATCAACATCAAGAAACAATGAAACATTATGTGAATATCCATGAACATTATCTAGGAAAGATGTATTCTTCATCAGAAAAATATTTCTAAGGACTTTTAGCATACAAACACTTCTTCAGAGAAACTTGGAATTTCTTCTCTGGAAAAGAACAAATTTCACACAGGAAGGAGTTTGAATGGTTTCTGAACATAGACTAACTGCTGTTGATAACATTTCGATACTAATAGGTTCACCAGAGAGAAAAAGGAATCAACAACAGGAACAAGAAACTCACATTTCCCCACTATCAGGCAGCAGATGTAAATAAGACAAAAACAACCTAAACAAAAAAGGGAAGCTTTTTTTCTTAAATACAATGCACAGTTAAGTCACAGGACTCACGACCACATGATTCTGTAGGGGGCTAAAAACAGCAAGGGTAGTTCGATAAGGAACTTGATGTGTTAAGAGAATAAGCCAAGTTGTGGCTACTAACCATCATGGTCTGGATACAATTTTCATCCTGGAAAACCTTTAAAATAAATCATAGGAAACATATACTAAAAAGATATCACATACATACTGTTTATTGTGCTAATCCCCATGGCATCTGCTACAACTGCACTAGGACTAGACTACAAGCTAGATGGACCTTAGTTACCACAAAAACATTTAATGTGTCCCAATCCTCTGCTTCACACACTAGAATAATAGTTATTTTGGGTCAAACTTGTCTTCTACATACCGAGACTGCTGTCACATAGGTTTGGAAGATACAATCCTTCAGCTCTTAAACAGCCTTTTATGAAGATGTTCCTAGATTTGTATCGGAGATTTTAGAAGACGCATTTGAGAACTTGTTCTCAAAGCAGAAAGTTTGAGAAGACAGTGTCACATGGCTTTGCAAATGCATTTCAGGGAAAGAACAAGAACAGCAATCAGTGCAACATTAGGAATTGTTTTTCAAGTCACAACCCATACGCATCACTTCAATGTGAATATGCACTTACAGCCTAGTTTTAAGAAGCTTGAAAGAAAAGATTTGATCATCCTTTCCAGCATCATTTAGTATATGTTACAATTTTAAAATATTGCCTTTCAGTAACATCACAAAAGTCACATCAATACCAAGTCCACGCTTGCTGCATAGGAAAACAGACTGTTTCTATTTTAAAGAATACCTTGTGTAAACTCCACTTGCTATTAGCTTTCTAACCTGGAAACACAGAACCTAGTAAGCAGATTATTCAGTCACATTTGTGTTCATCGCTACAGATTCTCAGCATATCCCAGAATTTGTACTTGAACTATGAACTTACAAATGCTGAAGGCAAGAAAAGGACTCCAAGTTCATAAGAACGGATCATCAGTTGGGTACCATTTTTCTCCAGAGCTCCCCAGGCCGCTTTAGATAGATTGGCACTGCAAAGAGAAACAAAGTATTTCAGTGAGGCATAATCACAGCAGAAAATGCTTAAGTGCCACAGCTATAGCAATGCACTTCTAGCAGGAGAAGTTCACTTTAATCAGTACAGTCTTTTTATGAAAAGTGATTTGGGTGTTATTCCTTATTGCTATTTTTACAGCACAGTGGGAGTAGCAGAGACAATATATAGAAGGGTATTCATGTAACACATGTGGATAACTATACAAGCCTACTTGTGTCATCCAGATCTAAAAGACAAATTCAGCCTTTTGAATCTTCTCTGCACATTTCAGAAAGTAACTTGGTTTTGGTAAATAGCTTCAATTTGATGAATTAGGAAGATTAAAGGCTAGCTCAGTTATGACTAGTTACATTATAATACATTTAGTACAGAGCATTTTCTGCAAGTGTTAAACAGTATCTTTTGTTCCTGGCATTTTGTTGATATATTTATGAAAACAAGTATTTATCAAAGAGGCATTTTTGTTTTAACGTGCTGTTCAGCACCATGTTGTAGTTGATCTTCATCAGTATCTAGCATGAAGTAGATCAAGTTGTGAGTCAAAAAGTAAACAAAATTCTGTTGTCAAAACCTACTTCTATAGCAAAATACAAAGCTTAAATACTATGTTTTAACAGACATACTGGATACCTTTTAATAGTAGCAAATGACAGAATAGAAGAAACATGAGAAAAAAATAAAAGCAAGATTAATTTCAGCATCACATTTGAATGACTTAAATCCTTTAAAAAACACCTTAATCACTACTACTGTTGCAGGCAACAGTATCAATGAGTGATGAAATTTAAAGACCCAGAATGTAAAGGGAAAAAATATTAAAGTAACTGAGTATTTAAAAGTAAGGGTACAAAGATCATGATCTATAGTACATAGGGTTGCACAAAAATCAGTTTTGGCAAAAGTGAAACGTATCTGTATTTTTCATTCACAATATGACATTCTCCCCTCATGTCAAGAAATTTCTTGCTCTCTCTTTTGGCTTCTTTAAAAACCGAACAATAGAAATACAAAGGTAGACTTCAAGCTAGACTGCTGAACAACTCAATCTGACAAAAGGTCAGATTCCAAATCACAGAATCACTAAGGTTGGAAAAGACCTGTAAGATCATCAAGTCCAACCATTACAAAAAAAAACCAAACAAACAACAAAAACCACCCCCAAAAAAACCCAAAACCACCAAAACAACCCACCCACACCACACAGCACCATGCCCATCAAGCCACGTCCCACAATGCCACATCCACACGCTCCTTGAATACCTCCAGGGAGGGTGACTCCACTACCTCCCTGGGCAGTCTATTCCACTGTGTTACCACTCTCTCAGTAAAGAACTTTTTCCTAATATCCAGCCTGAACCTCCCCTGGCGCAACTTGAGGCCACTTCCTCTAGTCCTGTCACTAGTCACTTGGGAGAAGAGACCAGCACCCACCTCTCTGCAACCCCCTTTCAGGTAGTTGTAGAGAGCGATGAGGTCTCTCCTCAGCCTCCTCTTCTCCAGACTGAACAAATATTAGGTATCTACATGTTTTGTAACGATAAGGCAGCGCAAGGATAAACCTAGGCTTAACCCATATGTATTTTGTACAAACCAGGACATTCATGTACAATACGTGTTCAAGAAACTCGACCCAAGGTTTAAAAATACTTACCACTTCAGTTGATGCTGAATGCCGAAATTGGCAGTTACAGCTCAGACAAGATTTTGGTGCGATTGCCAACAGTTCCTGACATAATCATTTCAACTTGCAGCCCCAAAAGGGGCAATGCAATGAAGCAAAATTAAATATGGACAAAAATTCACAGCACTACTTATAGCATTATGATAATTATGGCAGTAACTAACCTGGGCCTGCAATTTACAAGAACTTATATATAACTTCTTTTTAAGTGAGAGGTATATGGTTAGTTGTTTACCTTGTAACTAAGAACCATGCAATCTTCTGGAAGTCAGGAGAGGGTCTCATGTATGTCTTAATGTGAGGTATAGCACGGCTTCGACCTGAGATTTCTGCTGACCATTTGCTAGAAAAAGAACAGGAATTCTTTTCATATACCGTTTTATTTTAAGGTCTAAAAAATACTCACAATACTACAGTGCCATGTTTTTGTTAATACTACCCTATACTTGTCACATTTCATACCTTCTTCCCCTACAGAAAGGCTGAAAATACTTTATTTAACTGAATTTTTTAATCCTGAAATCCAACCTTACTAGAAGCCAGAAGGGCAGTATTTTTTTTTCCTCTCTACAAACAAACCAGACAGATATTCTCCTCAGTGTACCAGGCTCTCCTAACAGTTTTTCCATTCCTCCACTCCAGCTAGCACTCAAGAAACTAAGTCCAAACTTCCAGCCAATATTTCTTCTTTGAAGACTATCAATGGTTATGCCTTTAAGCAAAGGAGCTTGGCACCAAATTAAACCTCGCAAAATTCCGCAAGCTCATTATAATTTATTATCATGAAGTAGAGGCAGGAAGCAACTGACATACTGTTGACAGTACCCTTCCTCTTCCCTTTTTTATGCCGCTAAGCCACTGAGAAATTTGAGGGCTTATGAGAGTAGAGGTCATATCTATGTATATATATAGATATAAAAACTAGTTTAAAACAACAAGCCATAGCTCAGGTAATTCAGCATCAATGCTACAGAACTAAACTGTAAGCAAGCAGTAAACATATGTACATTACTGGAGGTATGTAATCATGGTATTTAGAAGCACTTTTCCCTCACAGCAGTCAGTCCTCACTCAAAATCAGGAAGAATGCTTCCAAATGCACCTTCCTCCATCCAGAGACTTTTCTTTCTTCAGTTTGGAATATAATAGGCTCTGATTTTGGTTGTCACAATATTGTTTCCCTAATTTAGCATCCTCTTTTAAAAGGCAAATCAAAAAGTATCGATCAGCTCTGAAAAACCTCATAAGTGAACTGTGTTTATTTAAAAGCCTAAGAAGATTGAAGTGGAAAGCCTAGAATTATTTACCTAAGTGGACTTTCAGGACTAACTTTCACACGAGTTAAGTTAAGAGGCTTTGCAGCTCAGGGGTCAAGACCTACTTGAACAACCCTATGCCCCGATGAAGGAAAGAAAACTGTTTCTGAGAACTTTTCCTGTATTCCTAAAGGGCAAGAGCTGAGCTGAAACACCATATGCATGTTTGGAGCAAACTAGACATCTTTATGTTTTGATGCAAGCCACACTGAAGTCTGTTTTTGAACAACAGACTAAGATATATATGATACAGAAACAGCTAACTAAAGTTGTGTTCCCCTACAGAACTCTACATTTTACATACATACAGATTGTAAGTCTATACCATAACTCAACAACTCTTAATAGCTTTTAATCTCACAACTGACAGTTTAGGCAAACATCATCTTTAAGTTTAAGGCACAAAAATAATTAGATAACTCCAGTAACATTGTAGAAATGAAAACCAGGAAAAATGGTAGAATTGGAAATGGAACACATTTTCTTCAGATCTATCTCGCTGCCCTACTTGAGGACAAACGTCTCCCCCCACTATTAACTGCAATAATTTTGAGACACTATCTCAGTCCACTGCCTTTCTGCCTCCTTATCATTTTTGACAGATACAATTAAGTACTGTGTTTCAGCAAGAGTACTACCACTTCTCTTCCATTTACATTCTACAATAATCTAATTGCAGTTAGTTTCAATTACATGTGATTGAAACTGGTATTCCAGAAAGTTAAAATCAAAAAGGGCAGCATACATTTTCGCTGTATTTTCTCTAATAGGACAACACAAATATGTAAGGACAAAAAGGAAAAAGAAAGTGATTATGTTCTTTGATGAGGTTTGGTTGTTTTTGGGGGGGCAGTGGTTTTTGGTGTTGTTTTTTTTTTAAATAATTACCTGATTGAAAAAAAACTCAGATGCTTTTAGTAAAAGCATTATTAGCAAAGAAGTATTTGAGAAATGTTTTCCCTTCAGCCTAAAAGACAGCTTATCTCCAGACTGCATAATGGAATGATAAATCAAAAGAACTGGAAGGGGTTTCAGATGGGTACAATATCTTGTTTAATCTATTCTTAATACAGCTAAATCTCAACTTCACCATGGAACTTCCCTGGCATATTTAGAAAAAAAAATAAACAGTCAAAACAGATTACAAAAAGCCTGAAGTAAAATACAAGTGCAGTTGCTTTGCAGAGCAAGGATGAGAGCATATGTCAATATAACAATTTCAGGCTACTAGTCAAATTTTAAGCTGCAAACTTTTCATCAGAACGGAGCTGGCAGAGGATGTACACAGGACTGATCTCATGTTGCAATAAACTTCAGGCATATTCAGTCTCAGAGATAAGTATGGTAAGTTAAATGAAACTGGTTTGAGAAATTTTATGGACCAAAACCACAGCTTGAAGTAGTTATTTTTGAGCGTTAGAGGTCATGGTACCATGTAAACTAAAAGCTCAAGTGTGGGGCGAGGAAAAGGAGTTGTGAGTAGGTATTATCACAATTTTAACAGTAAAACATTAAAGCCTTTTTACTAGGGTTTTTTACACTCTTAGGACCAGAACTCCTTATCACAATACAGCTTAACTCTGACTTTAGACCGCTAATCCTGACATTTTTACTAGTAACTTGCTGCTACTTCCTCCCTCACAGTCTTTTGTGGCATTTCAGTCAGCAGTTTTTCTTTTTTTTTTATTTACACAGCCTCTAATGTGATGATTAGGTGCACTGAGATAGAGGTAATCTACTTTCCAACTCTTAAAACACAACCGCTTTTGCCCCTCCTACCCCTCCATTTTTCCAGTAGCTATTTTTGAGTGTCATATAATTTGTTTTTTTGGTAAAGGAGGAGGGGAAAAAAAAAGTGTTCTCTACCACGAATAAGGTATCTTTTGCAATATAGAAAATACTTGGCACTCACTTGCACTGCACTACAAATGTGAATGCTTACAAGCTGTTGCTTTTATATGTACTTAACCACTTACAAAATTTCAGAAGTATTTTTTAAGAAGTTTCATAAATATTTGTTTTACTTTGCAATGAATTTCGCAGTTTGAAAAGGAGGCTACACTGCAATCCCAGTGCCTTTAGCTAGAAGACATACAGCAAGTATCAATTGCCACCAATACCTGATATTTCTGTCACAAATGAGGTAAAGGAGAAGACACAGGCCCCTTTACAAGTGGAGCTACTGAGACAGGGAAGCCAGATAAACCTAACACCCTGAAAATTAATCTGTGTAGACATGCCCAACCCATAAGCAGAGCCAGGAATAACTCATTTTCTATACCACCACCTCTTTCATCATTTAGTTCTTACTTCAAATAGTAAAAGAGCTTTCTATCTCAAGATACTGGCAACAAGGCTTGAGCATAGTTAAAACAACTCACCATTAGTCTCAACCATAAGAGAACAGTAGGTTCTCTGTGTAAACGCTCCCTATCTCTCATCTTTTATGATGTTAGGGGAACAACACTGTAGTTCTTTGAACCGAGAAGAAAGATGATTATTCTTCAGAACTGTACAGGCCTAAAGAACACATAAAGCTCTAATACAACTACGATTATGGACTTGTCAACAGCAAGTCAAACAAGTTCTTGTCAAACCAATTTCTTCCATTCTTTGAAAATAAAAATTTGAAGGTAACTGCACAAACATAAAGCATGTGGTATTAAAAGTCAGTCAAAATGAGCATTAAAATACAATGTTTTATGTACTGTTAAACCTGATCAACTGTTTCAAAAGCAGCAATTAATAGAAATCATTGAGCATTGCAAATCTCTCCTTATCAAGGAGTAATACTGAACACTGAAAGGAAAAAACAGCAACCCTACCAGAGAGAAAACTGAGCAAACTGCACCATTTACACAGTAGCTAATCTAACAAAACAGTCTAATAATCATTTGCTATGATCAGAAAAGTAAAATCAATATTAAGTTTAGTCATCTTATTCTTTTGAGAAATTACTGTTCAGAGCTGCATGACAGGTTAGTTAAACACACTCAACTGGCAGAAGAGATAGAAAAGCAACCCACAGACGTTATAAAAATTGTATGCCTGGGGCAGAGGTTCTACCTCTTTGGGTGCAACTATAGGACACCATTTTCTAACTCCATTAATCTCTCCCTACTTGTAAAAAGGACCTATTCCTTCTCCTTTACTGCAAGTATAAAGTATTTATCTTCTTTCAACTCTGGTAGGATCCCTAGTTTCTTGCTGGTTTTGCATTATTTTCCAGTGAGGTAAGGACAAATTCCTCTAATCCTTCTAGTGCCCAAAGCTTTGCATTATGGAAAATCTTTAAAATAGCTCATCTTATATTTAACTCTACTGAAACAGGACCTACCACTTTCTGTGTCTCTCAGGTTACCACGGATAAGAAGCTGCTGTATGTCATCTGCTCTATGGTAACAGCTTACATGCAGGCTCTCCTCAAGGGCTAGTGTCTTGTACTACTGCAGGGTAAGAATCTGCATTGGGTACTCACTACAGAGCAATTATGCAGGGCCACTTGTCATCTGCAACCAATTCGACAGATGAATTTAAAACAGCCCTTTTGTTGCCAGAGCAGGACCCTAATATGCCCAATGAGACAGGTATGCAGGTGTTTTCTCATTAAACAGGAACAAAACAATGAATGGTCTTATTATCAAGTGATGTTCTGTGCACTAAATAAGAGACTAACCAAAAAAGGTTACATTTTTCTTCCAATAAGATTCGCATAAGGTATATGCTTATAGAAACTGAATTAAGGCTGCACAAACACCCCCAGTTTTATGATCTCCTCACTTTTTGAATCATGACTGAACAGTCTTGAAGGTGTTTGTAGCTTTCTTCCTTTGCTGAAAGTGCTCAGAGGGCACGCTTCAAAGGCAGGAGCGACAAAGCCTCACATGCTTTCTGTTCCAGTTCCATTCCTTGGACATTGACCAGCAAGGCTCACAGCAGCAATCATGTTCACTCCAGAATGGAGGATGCTCTCTGCAACTAGCAATTGTATTCTCAGCCCTCTCAATATATATACAACTTTACAAACTCTTATTTAGATATGGATAAAGTATCTTATCAGCGCAACTTCCACCTGGAAGAGTTAAAAGTTTCTGTCAAAGGAATGGGGAGCTGTGGTCTCGTAAGAGGTTACCAGATTTAAATATTTTTTTTTTTTCATCTGTGCAAAACAACTTTTCCCATTGTTCTCAAAACATGCTTAAGTTTTTAAAGATTCAGCCTGAGGGAGACATCTGGCACGGAACATGTTAGACTGTTAGAATTTGGCAATATTAGTAGCAAGTGAAAATAGAAGTTCTTAATGGAAAACGTCAAGCACCTTTAATAAAAGATTATATTACTGTAAGGGACTGAGAATTTTTGCAGCAGGACTGCTGCACTCAAAAAAAAACAAACAAAAAAGCCTTCCTAACCCTGTTGTGGCTCAGTTGAAATCCTGTTAATACTGAGGCACAACTGGGAAAGTGAAATACAACTGTAAAAAAAAAAAACAGAAAAAAGAGGAGTAACATTATTCTAGTTCAGAGAAGGAAAACTAAAATAGAAATTTACAGAATCCAAAATCTGGTAGCATCCTCCATTAGCAACAGTATCCCATATCATTTTTACAGGTAAACAGCACATTTTGACTATGTTTTGGAGATAAGACCAGCAGAAAAACAACTAAAGGCTTTTATTTTAAGGAGTTTAAGAATATCATCCTTCTGACCACTTCCACTTAATTTGCTTTTAACACTCAAACATTACAGCATTGTAAGTTTAAACATACAGTCTAAGAAAAAACCCGAAGAACTGAGTTCTACTTACTGAAAATAGGAATGCAACCACAGCTGTTTCTGTGCTGTCTGTACACTGTATGGAAGCGAGCCACCAGCTTAAGGAAAAGAGAAAAAGAACATGTACATTTGTTTTTTGAAAGACATTCTAAAAGCAGCAAGCATCTTGGGGAATAATCTGTCCTATCCTCATGACTTATTTTCAGAAAATGGTTAAATGCTCCCATAGTATAAAGTGCTATATAGGTGGGTTTGGGTTTTTTCACTCTTATAATTTCACCAGTTCACCAGTTCCTAAACACCATGTAGCAGATTTACACTAGGAAAAAGAGAAACAGTATACAGGCTATAGAATGAAGTCCTCTTAGAAGACAGATGTTTATGGGGTGTTGTGGTTTTTTTTTTATGATACCACTCGTTATCAACAAATTAGAATCATTACCCATACAAGCTCGAGGGAATAAAACAAGCCGTGTTGTGTATTAAAAACATGATGCAAAACCCACTGCATTCAACCTGTCCTAGAAGAAGACACCATAAGGACTTGTTACAAAAGCTTTACTACTCTCAGGGATGCACTAACTGCAGGAGTCCACAGAGCTGTTCATTTGCACAAATACAGAGTTATGTAATTCACCAAGTTATTTCACAATATGAAAGAAATGACAGTAAGGAGTCATTGTGCAGATCGCATCTCTGATTTTGAAGAGTATCAACTTTGCTAAACAGATGCTGTAGACTACTAGATATATTTTTAAACACCCTAACTTACTTGTGGGAACCATAGATACCTATAAACTCACTGGCTGCAGTTTCTACATATGCCCAAACACTGCTCAATTCAGAGGTAAGAGAGAGCTGAAAGCATTCCTGCTAGCCCTGTGTTCAAATTCCACCAATTGTTAGAAGAGCTCAGCAGCCATTCTACTTCATACTCCATAAGAGCATAGGTATCTGGCTTGGAACAGGAACAGTTTATGGATTCAGCAATGCCAAAGAATCCACCAAATTGCTGAAGCTGGAAGCACCCTCTGGAGACCATAAGAATACCTCCCCGCTCAAAGCGGGGTCGAACAGAACACGTTGCTCAGTACAGTGTCCTGTCAGGTTTTGAGTATCTCCAAGAATGGAGACTCTACAACCTCTCTGACCAACCTGTTCCATTTAAACACCAGAAAACATTTTTGCTGTAAGGGTACACTGGAATGTCCTGTATCTCAATTTATGTCCATTGCTTCTTGTTCTTTCACTGGTCACCATGCAAAGAATCTGCCTCTACTTTGCATCCTCCTATCAGGTATTCATACACATTGATAAGATCTCCCAGGAAAGTTCTCTTCTCCAGGTCAAAGAATTATCCAGCTCTCTTGGCCTCTTCTTGTATGACAGATGCTCCAATCCCTTATTCATCTTCATGGCCTTTTGCTGGACGTGGTTCAGCATGTCCCTATCTGTCTTGTACTGGGAAGCCAATAACTGGACACAGCACTCCAGATGTGGTCTCACCGGTGCTAGAGGGGACAGGTCACCTCCCTCAGCCTGCTGGCAACCTGCTTCCTAATGCAGCCCAGGATGCTGTTGGCCTTCTTGCCACAAGGGTGCATTGCTGGCTCATCTTCCGCTTAGTGACCACCAGCACTCCCAGGTCTTTTTCTGCAAAGCTGCTTTCTGCCAGGCAACACCCAGTGCGTACTTGGTGGCTGGGGTTGTTCTTGCCCCAGCACAGTACTTTGCATTGCCCTCTGTTGAACTGCGTGAGGTTCCTGTCAGCCCATTTCTCCAGCCTGTACTGTCCCTCTGAACGGCAGCACAATTATCCGATACATCAACCACTTCTCCTGAGTTTGTATCATTTGCAAACTCACTGAGGGCATACTCTGCCCCGCCATCCAGGTCATTAATGAAGATACTAAACGCATGGCCCCAGTGTCAATGCTTGGCACACATCACCACTAGTGGCTGACCTCCAGCTGGCCTTCATGCCATTGATCACAACCATTGAGGCCTGGCAGTTCAGTTGGTTTCCAATCTGCTTCACTGTCCACTCATCCAGCCTGTACTTCATCAGGTTGTCTGTGATGATGTTATAGGAGACAGTGTCAAAAGCCTTATTAAGATAAACAACATCCAGTGCACTCCTCTCATTCATCAAGCCAGTCATCTCATTGTAGAAGGACATCAAGTTAATTAAGCACAATTTCTCCTTTATAAATCTGTGCTGACTACTCCTGATCGCCTTTTGTCCATCATATGTTTGGAAATGGTTTCCAGGATTCTTTGTTCCATCACCTTCCCAGGGATCAATGTGAGGCTGACAGAGCTATAGTTCCCCAGATCCTCCTTCTTACCCTTCCTGAAGGCAGGAAAGAATTCCTTTCTTTTAGTCCTCATGAATCTCTTCCAACTGCCTTGAACTTTTGAAGACTAATCAACAACGGCCTTGCACTGACATCAGCCAGCTCCCTTAGCATAGATGGGTGTAACCCATGTAAGTGCTTGGTTTTGAGAAACAGAGCTTCACCGCATCAGAATACTACAGATCCTCTTCCTCTTGACCCCCCCAGCTGGGGCTATGCTTTCTATACAAATATATTGACTTCACAAACACAAACATGGGAAAACCGAACAGAACAATTGCACATTGCAATATTAAAAAATTACTAGTGAGTAGTGAAACATTTTACTTTCCATTGTATCTGATGTGCAGGACGGCAATGCAAAGAAAACACAAGGAGAACTTGGCACACTCAAACCTGAATATTCTGCCAAAATGAAAGTGTGACTGCAGTTAGAACAGTGGGCAAGAGCTGTTTTTTCTTGTACAGTGACATACTAACATGGCTATACAGATGTAAACATTATATACCAATGTCCACAAAGGTTCTTCTGTTCAACCACAATAGGAGAGCTGGAGTCAGAGCTCCAGTAACAGTAATAAAAGGATTCTACTGCCACCTAATCTACCAAATTCTCAGCAAGATGACAACTCCAGGTTCATTCAACATCAACCACTGAAGTGATTTTGCAGGATGTTATGAGCATAAAAAGCTAATAAATGGGGGTTCATCTGCTTACCAGGATAGCCTTCCAGACTTTGCCTCACATTGTTCACAGTAGGATAAACCTTCATGGAGGGGGGCGGGGAAAAAAAAGTTGCTTTAATAACACAGTTCTAAATACACAAGCTGTCAAATTTCAAACAAAAGTCACCTTAAAGAAAAATTTGAGGAAATACATTAAAAGCGTCATTTTTCAGAATGAATAAAATTACACTGCAGCTTAAAACTAGTCATGTGCCAGTAACCAAGAAAGTCTTTAATATTTTTACCTCTCTTGCAGAGCTTACCAAAATTAGCTAGCAAGACTCAAACAATCCTGCTTCAACCACTTCCACAGTGGTCAAAGCAAACTCTTAACATTATTTTATGAGATTTTAGATTCATATCTCAAATACTAGTATGTAGGAGCAATTAGCACATGGTAAAGGGCACAGTTTGACAACATATTTCTCCTTGATTTAACAAGCTCCTGCCACAAACTTGTTTCTGCTCCTCCCCTTAACTGTGCTAATAACCTGACCAAAATAACCAAGTTAGAAAATAACTTGTTTTAGGTATTAATCACTCAGGGTTCAGTTACATCTCAGTAGCAGAAACAGCTGCAACTACAAACTCAATGGAAGACAAGCTATAGAATGAGAATATAATTTTGATTAGATTATATATGCTCTAGTGTTATGCAGATGGAAATTATAGTACATTTTCATAGTATACCATAAACAAGTAAGCATCACTAAGTGGCCTCCTTATGCTTTCCAGATGAAAACTACATTAAAGTCTTCCAAAAGTTAAAAGCAAACCAATGACTAAGATTTAAAAACAAATGAATAAATGTTAAATAAAGGTCACTAGCATCTAGAAGACATACCAAATGAATTGGAACATCACATTTGAGGAGAGTTGTCACACTGCTGCCTGCAGCAACCAGGCTCTCCTGGAACTCAGAGCACAGCCATTTGGACCCATCAGCTCCCATTGAACCAATGCTTGAGAATTGTCCAACAACAGGCCAGGAATCCTGTGCTGGTATTGACGAAGCGTGCTCTTTCAAAAGCTAGTGAGGGAAATTAAAACATGGTTAGACTTTAACAGGCAAAGAAAACCTTTATTAGGGGTTTGATATTGCTTCTGATATAATAAATTCTCTATAATTCACTTCTGACAATGAAAGAGGTGAGCATTCATACCATCTATTTAACTTTGCAACAAAAAAGTCATCAAGCTCTCCAAACAAACCCACTGTTCCTTTGAGAGAAGATCAAACACCACAAGCTTTATCCACAAGCACCGAAGCCAACCACTAAATAATGGGTAAAAAGAATGCTAGCAGCTCTTCCTAAAAACCATGAAACATTAGCTTCAGAAGTCACAATAAATTAAATAACGAAATCTCTTTATATTTGGTGGTTGTTGGCCATAAAATTGCTCTCATATCCTAAAGCCCCAGCTACAACAGAAGCCTACAATAAGAGGGGAAAAAAAACAATTGAAGAGAAAATTGAAATAATCCTTTTAAAGGAGTTCTTTAGCTGTGAATGGAATTTAAAGTCACATTAAAACCAGATGGATATATGCATATATTAAATTGTATGTAGTGGCTACCTTTTTCCTGTTCTAGAGAGCACACATATTCCCCAATTATGAGCGGCATTTAACAGATGACATGAAATACCTTACCTCACTCTAAATACTGAAAAAAAGAAGGGGCCCTACGAACTTGAGAAATACAACCTTGTATGAAGATTTACCATTACAGCTTAAATAATGCAAGGGTAAAAAAAACATCCATGTTCCTAATTATTCAGTTGATTTAAAAAAAAAAATCAAAAAATCAGTATCTTAGAAATGTAGAACAGAACTAAAAACCTGAATGAATCAATGACATCAGCTATGTGCAAACTGGTTTTTAATTTGATGGTTTTTTGCCAGGTCATTAGGGAAAAAGAAACTGTAATACTCCTTAACATTTAAATAAATAAAATAAGCCTGTTCCCTTTGTGCAGGCAAGTCTGTATCAACACATCTTTCCTCAGTGAGTGCCTTTAAGAAAGGGTGTATTTAGTTCCCAGTCACAGAAGACTGGATTTTGATAGTATCACACTTGTTAGAAACACCAACAGCAGCTAGGAAGTAATTTGAATGATGGCGACTCCTAAGATATCTGTAAGCACATGACAATTTAGACCATAAGCTGACCATGGTAATAATGTCCAGGAATATTATGTGCAAAGTCTACGCTGTCATAAGTTGCAAGCTTAAAGTTATTGCTAACTTAAACTGTAACAATGTATTAAAAGATTGCTGATCATAGCTGGAAAAATTGTAAGGAACTAAAGAACGCTCGCCAAAATTCTATTTACAGTTAAAAGGATACTAACAAATAAGGTTACAGTTTTAGTACCTTTCTGAGCCTAAGATGACCCCACTTTTCTTTATCACTACCTTGATATCGTCCAGGGGTAGAACCAAGCAGATACACTCTACAGAAAGAAAAAAGCAACACCAAGTTATTTGCAGCTCTGGAGTGTTTTGGTTTGTAAAGTATTACAGTATTTAAGTAAAACCTATCAGCAAGGTTGAACATAGAAGTGCAACGAGAAATGTTTAAATCTTTCACTCTTAAGATTTACAATATAAAGAAAAGTGGATTTTCAGCTATAGAATTTATTATTAGCATCCTATATGGCTGTCATGCACCACCAGGCTGTTCCATAGCGTAGGCAGGAACTGCATCTATTTCTGTGTACAAAAATGCAGAAGATAGATGATGTTAGCAATAAATGCAAAAAACTCTTGTTTGGCACAGAACTGGATGTGTAATTTTGTGTAAAGCCAATCCCTTGCTACATCCTGATCAGCAGATTCAGGTGCAAGATTTCATTTGGGCATCTAACAGCTCAGATGCAATGCACAGCTTTTTCAACTGTCTTCCTAATAATGGTTTAGTTACCTGTTTGACTTTGCCCTGAAAACAGGAAGAGACCTGCCCAGAGTCACAACAAGCAGGTGGTTTAAGAAGCTGTTCCTTACTGCATCTCATACCTAGCTTTATCGATAAATGAATGTCTCCTACATATTTTACATGGCAAGGAACTGATCCTTATCCTAAGAAGTGACTCTCCCTAACCTATGCATAAACTCACATCAGCTAGGGCTCAACCAACCTGTCCAAGCTCATGCAGATGACAAAGTGAATAAGAACAACAGCTCAGCCTGTTACCTCACCTGAGTATAAGGTGCATACTTCCCCTCCCCACCAATCTTAAGACTCCTTGTAAAGAAAAAAGCACATTTTTTGTTTTCTATTTTAAACTAGACAAGGTTTCAATCCCTATTTCCACCACAGTTTATGACATTTTTCAGCTTTTCAAAAAATTTTTGCCAGCTTATAAAGCTGCTATTAAGCAGCCAAGGAGATTTATACTTTCTGAAGTAAATACCATATTTCAGTGGAAATGTGGGATATATTTATTAGAAGTAAATTAAGCATCCTGAATTATTTTAAGTAATATCAGCAATGCGATATTAGAGAAGACTGTTTCAAGACAAAGTATATTACTGCTTAACATAACATTGCCTACCAGACACGATCCATGCCTGTGATGGGCAAAATTCTATACACGCATATACGGATTGAACTTCGCCTTTAAAGTACAGAAGCCTATTCTTAATAAAAACCCCATTACAATAATCTTTGCTTATATGATCCCTCTTACACGACAAACCAAATACAATTCAGTTTTTTCCACTGGTAATTTTATTGGAGCAAATATTTAAGCCAGACTGACTTAAATGAAACACTGAGTCCCTATTACTTACAGCTACCTTCTGTCAAGTTACTGTTTATGGACTTTTTTTTCATTCCTTTAAAATGTATGTTTATAAAACTAGAAGTTGGTCAAGTCAACATAATCTGCATAAGATAGATCTTTATAAACTGCCTAAAGTTAGACTCATGTTTGAACACTTAAGTCTGAAAGAAGGTAGGCTTACAAAACAAACCCATGGTCTAATAGGTCCTAACAGACACGTTTAATTTTTTGGAAAAAAAAAAAAAGCATGCAAGTTACTACAAACACAAGAAAACATATACCTTGTCTCTGATAAATCATGTTCTTGAATCAGATCTATCCATTCCTTGAGTGTAGGAGAATTGTAAGCCATCAAGTAACTTATTAGGTCAGATTTAAAATTAGTTTCAGATTCACCAGCAGAATGAGTTGTTCCCTGAGGTAGCCTTGGATATAAAGGGCTTAGCCATATTCTAAAAACAAGGCCACAAAAACAAGGGCACCACACATTAACACATGGTTTAAGTAAGCGATTAAAGCACATTTGATGGTCCTAAATGAACACTACACAGATTTATTGTGATACTAACCATAAAGCAACTTGCCTTTACTTTACAATTACAGAATTAATGTCAAGTCTTATACTCAATATGATAAAACTAATACTTTCTAATGAAAACAACAAATCTCAACACATTTACCCATGCATATATTTACAGCTTTCACCACTGTTAAACAGGCCAGGCTCAGACTTACCAACCAGTAGTCCTTTCATCAAGATTTTCTGTATTAGTAGAACACTGCAACACATTCTGCTAAGCTACTGGGTTTGTGTAATGATAGAGAAAAACAGCAATTAGAGCATCTGAAAGTTCTGCATAGTTTGAAGAGCAGACCACAATAACTTGTCTCTCCAGAACTTCCATCAGAATAAAATAGGGTGGGCATTACGCAGGGAAAACATCTAGCATTTCTTTCCAGTCACACATTATTGTAGCCATGGAAACCAAAGGTTCTGCATTATCAACTTTACAACGTGTTGATACTATCCTTTGTAATTCAGAAGCCTATAAACCAGAAAAGCCAGCGAACCATCATTGGTGATGTTGCGTATTATTGCAGCATGCAAAAGCTAAAAAGAAAAATGTTTTTCATGTTTGACAAGTAGGGCAACTTGTTAAGCATCCCAAATAGACATTTTCATGCCTTCTTGGCTTTCTGAAAGGCTAACTGCCAAAAGATACTAAAGCCATCCCTAAATGAAAGATTTAAAGGCAAAAAATCAGTGGTTACATTTTTGCTACTCAAAAACCCTTATGAGAGCTTGCCTCAGACAAGTGAAAAGCCTCAAACCTTGCCATATTTAATGGCAGCAAAATGGATATCAAGGTGACAGTAACTTCTGAAAAGCCATTTTCAATTGGTTTGATGAAGAAATCTTATACCCTGGAGTTACTGTGGAGATCTAACGAAAAAATGCTCCTATGTA
This sequence comes from Gavia stellata, assembly GCF_030936135.1. NCBI lineage: Eukaryota > Metazoa > Chordata > Aves > Gaviiformes > Gaviidae > Gavia > Gavia stellata. The sequence continues at coordinate 20,183,433 of NC_082600.1, forward strand.
AATAGCCAAGAAAACAAGGGGTTAAAGGGCCTTAATTTTAACATGTCAGTTTTGTTTAGAGCACAAAAAATAGGACTATGTCCCAAGCTGGCTGTTAAGTTTAAAAACTTCTTCCAAAAAAACCCAGGATGAAAATTCCTTCCAATGAAAGAATACTGGGTGGATCATGGGTCATCTACTGTACTAAGAAACTGATGGTGCCCAGCATTTATCAGGTTACATTCTAGATACAGTTACAGCAGCAGCAGAACATTTGCATATTCACATTATTCTTGAAGTATTAAGATACTTTTTAAATAGTTGCTTCAGATTTGTATAGAGTACTTTATAGCTAGGTAGTTTTTTCATAAAGGGACAGCATGGCATAATAAAGATCTTAAATCAGTCAGACTGAGTTTAAGGTAACAGCCAGCTCAGGACATAATTTTGTTTACAGTAGAAAGCAAGTAGAGTTCAGGCTTAGACAGCTACCACTATTCTAGGTTTGATTCCCGCCCCCCCCCCAGGATAGCTCTATCTTAGGAGTCTAAGAGTTGTAGCACTGCATCATCTGACCTAGTATCCCATCTCCAGTAGTAGCAGATACCTACAGAAAGTTTTGAAGTAAACATACACCTTCTAGAGATTGTTCCTTACCCCTGAGTTTTCTGGTGCCAATCTTCAGCAATAAGATTGGATGTGTGTATCACAACTCGAAGACCTTCTTCATATAACAACAGCATCATTTTCCTTTTTAAAAAAAGATATAATGCTTTGTCTGTTTCAAGTACACAGAGTAGGAGATAAATTAACAATTCATTAAAATGGTCCAAGATAATTATTTTCAAAATTTGTTCTGCATAGTGCAAACACTTCAATCCATGTGCATGCCCAACTCGCATGGCAGTCATTAGACTAGCCCCATATATTTCATCAGCAGCATCATACAATATATTCCAGAGTACAGCTTAACATCTCATGCAACTCATTTCCCAAAGCAAAAATGAATACTTGCAGAACACTTTCTGTATTTGCTATGTTCTTCAGATAACTTACTCCTTTGCAGGTAGTTAAAAAAGAATTAAGGAACACTAAAAGGCCTTTGCTTATAGCTGAATTTATTAAAACCTAGTCGTTTTCTCTCAAACTGGCAACTTCAAAAATAAAAGAAGGTATGTAGGTAACTAACCATTGGGATGGCAAAAAAGCTATTTAGCTACCATAAACCTAAACTCGAGCTACAGCACAAAGGAGTTTTAAAACTAGTAACTGAGATAAAAATGTCTACATTTTTTGTAACATAAGTGCTCAAATTTTCTTACACAAGTTTTTAATAGCTGTGTAAAGACAGCATACCCATGTGACCCTGAAGGGTGAGATGGTTTCCATAGAAACTAATGGTCAAGAATGACAGCTGTAACAAAAAATGCTTATTTTCATTGCTGTCTCACGGCAAGATAATGCTATGCAAATCATATCATGCTCAAACTTAAACAATGATTTATTCAGTAATTTCTGCTATTAGAGTTCAGCAAACTAACACTCAAGTACCTGCACATGTTTTCCTGTGCTTACTGCATAGTTTATACAATATGCAAGACCCCCTAACGATAAAAGTTTGCCACATCTGTGTTATGCCTTGATCTAAGCACAAATTGAGTTGATAATAAAATAAGTATTTTACAGCAAAATAAAGTGCAAAATTTATTTATATACAAGTGGTAACTGACCAAAACACCACCACCTCAAAAAAATGACTGACATGTAATTTAAATTTTACAACAGAAATGACGTGAATTTAAGTCTTTATATTTGATGGGGTGAAATCTATTAAGTTTCTCTTGGAATAAAATTATTTCATTATCCACCAGGATCCCATTTACTGGTCTGCTACCCACTTGCATTCCATCTGCAGTAGAACATGCATTCAGAGATACACTACCCTGTACAACCCTTTAAAATATAGGGTTAAAGAACTATAGCATTTAACATCATTATCACTTATTTATCCCAAAGTGTGGTAGAAGAAAAAAAATTTTAAGTTGAGCATACAGAGAATGAGAGCTGGTGCTTAAACTGCTTAAGTGAAAATAAGCTAAAGTTTTAAAAATGAACAATTTGAAAAACAACCTTAATTCCTTCTATGCCCCTCACTAAACTTGAGAGAAGCAAGACTCATTTTTTAAAATGCTGATTTCTTTCCTTTATTTGCATATTCTTCTCAAAACAGGCAATGAGGAGGTCAGTATGCTTTCTACCAGAAACACAGATGTACCTTAAATGGGCATTTCAGATCAATGTTTTAATGTAATGTCATGTTTTATAAAACAAGCTATGCAAAAGGATTAATTGATTTAAAAAATACTGCAATGCCCTGAAACCAAAGATCTTTGCTATGAGACATAAGATTAAATCTGTTTTTATCTGTAGTTTGCAATCTACAAAATTCCCTTTGTGACACTTCTATAATATCAAATTCAAGTTTTTTCTTTGAAAAGACCCCAAAATTCAGTAATTAATTCCAGATTCTCCATGTTAACTGCAAAAAAAAAAAAATCAAGCAGTGAATCAGTGTAGTGTCCGACCTGCCAATGACTGATCAAGTCTGCATTCCAGTTTTGTTATTAAAGCATGAGTTAAGAGCCAGGACCTGCAGTTCACTGACTTCAATTGTCTAACTTACACATCTCATATCTACCTAATAGTTGATTTGTTTCCTTAAACTAGAACAATCCTGTCATTTAGAAATAAAAAATAATTAAGAAAATTTTTCTTTAAGACTCAGCAATTTCTATGAAACCCAGTTTCATGGCTTTAAAATAACTTGCAGATAAATGAAATAAAAACACACAACACGAAAAATACTACTTTTACGTTTCATCAAGATATATTAGGCCTTCAGAATTATGTTTTCATAAACAATAATAATCTATCTTCCTAGCCCATAAATGCTTTAAGACACTAGTTACTAGCCCAATCATGGTAATGGCATGCACCAACTCTGTGGTCATCTTTAGAAGTGGAGCTTTTTGCTTCATAGCTGTTACTTACGTATGGTGAGTTCCAAATGCAATATCCAGTTTAGCCTATAAAATTAAAAAGTTGATCATTAAAAATCCCTATTGTGCATTCCTATATGCAAGAATGTTAAAGGAGGAGAGGTGCTTCTTCATTTTGTTTTATTTCACTGCTCTCTAGTGGACAGATCACAAAATACATTATTTTTCCCCCCCAACACCTTTAAATGTACTCTCTAATTTCTCTAAGTTAGACTTCAAATGGCAATGCAACTCTTTGCTGGAAGCGCTCCAGCAGAATTTCTGGTCTCTTACCAGCAATATTTTCAGAAATAGTCAGCCTTGCAGAAAAAGACCTGAGGGTCCTGCTGGACACAAAGTTGAACAGGAGCCAGCAATGTGCCCTTGCAGCAAAGATGACTACCAGTGTCCTGGGCTGCATTAGGAGGAGTGTTGCCAGCAGGTTGAGGGCGTGATCCTTCCCCTCTATTCAGCATTGGTGAGGCCACACCTGCAGTACTGGGTCCATTTCTGGGCTCCCCATACAGGAGAGATACGGACATACTGCAGAGACTCCAACAAAGGACCACTAAGATGATTAAAGAACTGGAGCATCTCTATGAAGAAAGGTTGAGAGAGCTGGGACTATTCAGCCTGGAGAAGAGAAGGCTCAGAGGGTATCTGATCACTGCGTACAAATACCTGAAGAGAGAGTGCAAGGAAGGGGGAGCCAGCCTCTTTTCAGGGGTGCCCAGTGACAGGACCAGAGGCAATGGGCACAAACTGAAGCACAGGAGGTTCCCTCTGAACATCAGGAAACACTTTTTTACTGTGAGGGTGACTGAGCACTGGCACAGGTTGCCCAGAGAGGTTACAGAGTCTCCATCCTTGTAGATATCCCAAACCCATCTGGATATGGTCCTGGACAACTGGCTTTAAGTGCCGTGACTCTGCTGAGAGTTGGACCAGATGACCTCCAGAAGTCCCTTCCAACCTCAACCATTCTGTGATTCTGAGGCATACGATGACTATTACAAACAGCTTAATGGCTAACATTGCAAAGAAAAGGACAGAAGCCAGACAGAAATGCTTTTTTTATCAGTGCTCTGCCCTTATTAAAGAGTATTTATTTACAGCACAATTTCTAGGGAGAGAATGAAACATGAGTTACAGATGTTAAGAAAATACTTATAGCCAGTGATGGCTCCAACATTGTGCCTAGTTAATATGGGCATGGACAAGAAGATTAAAATACTTACATTTCATTTTCAGGTACTAACATAACAGAACGCATGTAGACTACCAGAAGAATCTGAAGCAGTATACCCAAATAGAAAAATTATCACAAATAACATTTTCCCCTGCTACTATTAACCACACTGACGAGTTTATCATATGAGACATATTACATTCAAATTCTTGTTGTGTGGGAAAAGGAAACATTATATGCAGAAACATGAATTTATTATTAGCATACTTGAAATATTAGGTAAAATTGTTGCTACTCCACAACTTAGTGCAAACACCTGATTAGTATAGCACACAGCAGCCCAGAAATCCTGGCCAACTCACTATGTTTGACATCAATACAGCAATCTCTAGGAAGCTCAGAGTTACCAGACTGCCTGAGAAGGAAGAAAATTCCAAGATCCTCCTCCTAACAAAGAGTAAGATATCCCCATGATCAATAACATACTCCACGCAGCAAAATCCTGAAACACTGGCAAGTTGGCATAACCACATCCCTCCCCCAGGCTGAAGCAAATAACACTATGACTCAAGGACAGCAAAAGAGTGAGCATAACATCAGAGAGAAAATGGCATGCGCCAGGAAATATGCTCATAGCAATTTTAACAGTATTATGGACACTACGTGTAACAGCATTTTCTTGTGTAAAACATATTTGGACGAATAATTCTTTGATGAGACTTAAGATTACAGTGACACTAGGACTAAGTTCTGCACTTTACACAAAAAGTGCTTCCTTCTTGCCCATTACAAGAATTTGAGTACATGTTAGTGGAGAAGGTGTGCAGCTCTTCTGTGACCTCCCTGACATTTTTGTGGGCAGCCATTCTGTGCAAACATTTTGTGGGTGACTACCATAATCACAGATGACCACAAACATAGTTACCATGTCCCTATGGTCCTGCTAAGTATATTCCTTAAAGCATAACAATAAATTCTTGGCTTCCCATACAAGGTGTGTCTTTCTTCATGCATAAGAAGATTCTTGAGTGCAAAAGATGGCTTGATTTCAACCAAAGGATGATACAAATGTTAATTACCTGACAAAAGCTAATGTTCTCATAAGGGCGTGCTTGTGCCAGCAGTTCAGCTTTGGATTCTCTCTTTTCGCCATGAACTATTAACAATGGCTTCTTCCTTAAATAAAAGGAGATTACCATTAAAACATCAAGTGAATTAGTAATCAGTCTAAACCACTCCTTCATGTAGCTATGACTTCTGCCCCCTAAATCTGATAGCCCAGCAGGAAGACGGCACTAAAATCTATATGCCTTATTAACTAACTCAAAAAAGCAGTAACTACAATACAATCGCGAAGAAAAAGACAATAGAAAACTTTAAGGGGGGGGGGGGGGGAAGAATATCAGGAAGCATGGAGTAAATCAGACACCAAAATAGAAACTAATAATACAAGATCTTGTAAGGATCTCTTGTCTGTATAGCTGGAAACAGACAGATAAAAGCTCTCAAAAGTATTGATATACACAGTGTGGATCTAAGACAATTTAATCGTTGAGAAGGCAGAAAGAATGAGAGGGAAAAGGAGAGCGCTAGGTCTACTCTGGCAGTTATTTCATGTTTACTTCCTAATACTCTGTTCTACTGTATTTCCAGTAAAATAAAATAAAAAAAAGAGAAAACCATACATCATATGTTCATTTCATCTGCAGTAGGTATAATTATCAGAACAGAATTTCAAGCAAACATAGGAACTGTTCTCATGACAATATCCAGCAAATTCAACCGTATCATATCGATGATATATCATCCTGATCATTCCCTCCTAGTTTTCTTGCGCCCTTCCTACATTCCCTCCTAGTTTTCTTGCGCCCTTCCTACATTCCCTCCTAGTTTTCTTGCGCCCTTCCTACATTCCCTCCTAGTTTTCTTGCGCCCTTCCTACATTCCCTCCTAGTTTTCTTGCGCCCTTCCTACATTCCCTCCTAGTTTTCTTGCATTACCTTGCTCTTGGCTCAGTAAACTGTATGACAAAAAGTTTCTTGTTCCATCTTTATAGGTCATCTACTGCATTGTCATTGTGGCCCACAATGGGACCTCTTTAAGTGTTAATTAATAAAAATCAGAAACCTGCCACACTGAACTCTGACCATTTAAAGCGTATGAGAAAGTCTTCAAAAGAGGCAAGAACTCAACTGAGAACTACAACTGGAATAAGCATACAAGGAAAACCAAGAGTCTACACATATATGATTTGTAACAATAATTTGCAACTGCAAACAAATGTTTATCATTCAGTTACAACAGCAACTTGCATGAACAGAATTAATTGGAAACTGTATCATTTCATCTTCATAAAATAAACATACCTGAATTCCTGTGGATACTGTCTTACAAGCCATCCCACATCTATACAGTAGTTAAACTTAAAAAGAAAAAGCAGAGTTTGTCAGAACAATGAACTACAAGAAAGCTTTCTATGTAAAGTCATCACTCAATACCACTTACATCATACACAGCATGTTTTAAAAACAGGTGTATTTTTAAATTTGACATGCTTTCCTTTCATGTCTCTTAACAATTCAGGAAAGAATTTAAGTTACTCAAAAGCATGTATTAATGTTCATAAAATTTAACACGCAGAAAAAAGAATCACATACACATAATGTAAAAGCTTTGGTTCAAGAACCATCTCTTTGCCATGTGCTTATACCATGAACAATAGCAAAAACTTCTATGCAATAACAAAAATATCATTCCTAGATGTCAAGGCTTTTTTCTTTCAAAAAAAATTATTTACGTGCACATAAATACAGAGTTTTCAGTTGCGCATTCTCTGAAAACAGGAGAGGGAAAGCAGTCTTATAATTGCCTGAATTCTAAGCAGAACATGCAATGATTTTTACATTTCAATATTGTACAGTTGAAAACATTTAGAGTTCCCTCTGTATTTTAATAGAGTTCCCTGCTACTATCAGCTACATGGCACAAACATGGATTATCAAGTTTAAGGTTAATAAAGCAAAATAAGCAAGTGAAATCAATTTGGCAAACAGGAAACTCACCTGAGCAGAAGATATGAGAGTCCCAAAAAGAGGAGACAAAATATCTATTAAAAACATTAAAGCATAATTGAGTAAAGAAAGGTTCAAGTAAACATTTCACATCTTGAACAATTTGACAACTACCACAACAAAAGTGCCAGACTGTTCACAGACTTGGTGTAATGAGACATTCACAATTAAGTTTACTGTTTTGAATATTCAAGTCACTGATTCCCCTGTGAGACCCTTATGGTCTTATCTTTATAAAAATATTAATCCTCTCAAATCAGAAAACAAATTTTAAAAACTCATTAGGAGAAAGACCAAGATCATATGGAGAAATGGACATCAAACTACTCTCCCCTATAGAGACGGCTTGAAGCACTGTGGCAGGTTAGAAGCAATAAGGGCATAGTTAATGCTTAAAGACTTACCCGTTGCAGACTGATTGTAGGCTATGGGTATCTTTAGTTCATTCACAGTAACACAGAAACCTAATGCGACTGAGGATTTATAACCACAATAACTGAAGCACAGCAGCAACTCAAAAACATATCCTACAAATACCTTCTAGGATAGACAAAATATTTCATGCCCTATCTCTACAGAAATCTGGTTTTACAGGTTAAACAAAGAAAAAACCTCAGCCCTTCCACCAGCTCAACTAGTCACCTAGCAGGACAACTAGTCCTAAGAGACAACAGGCCAAAAGCCACAATGAATTTACAAAGCAGATAAAGACATACAGCAGTAAAGCAAGTGAGGTCTCTGACACCAGGCTGCCACCAATAATCAATGCTTATAGGGAGCAGATGAGATTGAGGAAAAGGTACAACCTAATTGCATAGGTCTTCAGTCATTCTGTTACAACAGAATCAGTATCAGCAAATTAATGCTTTATACACTGTACTTCTTAAAAAACCCACAAAGATAACAGAACCAATTCCTACAACTTGCACATTTAGAATATGAAGCCTCAGCTACACCAAGGAATATATGCATTTAAGAAAACCCTCAAACTAAAAAATAAGCATGCTCTTGCAAACAAGTCTCCCAAAAGCCCACTTCTGTAGAAGCCACTTGTTCACCTTTTATGTGCAGGGCTCCAGAATTATAGCTCTGTTCAATTCCTCTGACTTTAGTGAGAAAAAACCTGAAAGGGTTTCCTCCATTCAACAAATCCCAGGTATCTTGGGCTTCACTGGGTGTTTCATCATACTCCTCTGCTTTCTGATTCTCTGAAAGTTCATCATCTTTGCAAAGATTCAGAGGATATTCTTTGGGTGAATCACACTTTTCTTCTTTCAGTGTTTCTTTGTGGGCATGCTTTTCCTGATCTTCAGGCTCATCATCACTACTAGAAAGACACCAGCCTAACCCTTCTTGGCTAGTTCTCTGTTTTTCTGCTGGAGGTGTTTGTGTAGAAAATTTTTTATCACTGAGCTTCAGGGGAGAAGCCTTTCTCTTGTGAGCAGCTTTCCTAGCTTCAGAGCATGGATATTGTGGCCCACTTGTTCTGCCACGGGCAGCATCCAACAGTGAAGATGTAGATGGTTTTTCACTGTCAGAATTTTCCTCAGTACTTTCATCACTGCTAGATACTGTCCATTTTCCATGTGCACCTTCCTGAAGCATGTTCCTAGGGATTAAAAAACAAAACAACAAAATATTTGTGCGATTTTGCTATGCTCAAGTCTGTCTTCCTTCCTAGTTTTATTACCAAGGAGCTTTGCTTTTTCTGTTTGGCAGAATCTCCATGCAACTTCTGACTCGGGAAAATTTCATAGCACACAAGGCTTATTTGTTTCTGCGCCCAGGAAACAAAGAAACACGTGCAATGGGAGCAACCATCAAGTGGGAAGCAGCTAACGTGGAAATCTGCACATGGAAAACAAGCTAGGATACGGGTGCGTACAGGAAAGCACTTCAGAAGTCGAAAGAGTAATTTGCATCATACAGGTATTTCTTATGCTGACCCTAACGCTCAGTGGTCTAGCGCGCTCTGCTGAGGAGACACAGGAGCACAGAGCCGAGTCAGGGCCACTCTTTCCGACCGCCTCTGGGGGACCACGACCTCCCTCCACCGCCCCCCACACCCTCCTCGGGGCCCTCAGCCGCGCCTGTCCTCTAAGCCGAGGGCGGCAGGAAACCTGCGCGCCGCCGCCCCGACCGCCGAGGGCCGTGTGGACGGGACCGCTGCTCCCGCCGGCTTCGACACCGCCCCGCGAGGAGGGCAGCGCCCGCGGCCGGGGGAGGCACCGCGGCGAGGCGGGGTCAGCGGCAGCGCGCGGCAGCCGCCACCATCCCCGCAGCCGCCGCCGGCTGAGGGGGCGCGAGCCAGCGCGCGGGCCACGGCGCCAAGGGCCCCAGAGGCCGTGGCCGCTCCCGTCCTGCAGCCGGGTGGCTGCTGCCCGCGCCTGGACCTCGCGAGCCTCAGCGGCCGCCCCTTCCCGCTCCGGGAGGACAGCGGCTTACCTCTAGGCCTACCGCCCAGGCAGCACGCCCCAAGCCTGAGATGAGAAGGCCGAGGCCCGCCTTCCCCCCGCGCAGCCCCGCTCCTCCTCCCCAGCCAATGGCGCGCGTCTGATTTTAGCCAATCGACGCCGGCGCTGCGCTTGCCCCACGGGAAATAGTGGCGGCGCGCGGGTTGCTAGGCAGTGCGGGACCTGTTGCCGCCGCGGGCAGGCTGCGCGCCTGGGAGTCCTCGTGGCACAGGGCGCAGCCGCCGCGGCCTGAAGGGAGCCTCCCCTTCCGCAGGGCTGCGCGTGGGGAGCCTGAGGGGCGGCGGGTTCGTCCCGTCAGTGTCCGGTGATGCCTGAAGGGCGCTTCCGGCCTCCCGGGGCGGGGGACGGGCGTCGAGAGGCGCTCAGGCAGCTGTGGCATCTCTCTCAAAGCTGCTAAACCGGCAAAGCAGTCACGTCTTGGGGACCTGAACTAATCTAATAAGTCTTTATTTGACCTTGATATTAGTTCAGGGCAGGTGCAGTATTTGCATGATCGTTCATTCAGCTCGGTGTTAATTACTGTGTCTGAAGTGCCTGGCTAATGAGATAACTGCGTGACGACTTCAAGAAGGGAATGGGAGGAAAACAGGAGTAAAATTAATCAAAGTAAGAGCATGGACTACCTCAAAGCTTGCTCTACCTACCAAAATGAACTGTCTTAGCATTTGGTTCTCGTTAGTCAGGCTTGTGCCTGCAGTTAACAAATAATGTAACCGTCTCATATCAGCATGCAATAAAATCGGAAAGCTACACCTAGAAAAACATCAATGGAATTTCAACTTGTTTGCATAATTTTATTAGTACTTCTCTGCAGAGTTGCATGTAATGCTTCTTCCTGAAACAGTCTGCAGATATACTTTTAAGTATTATGAGATTAAGTGTTTTATATCGACCCTTGGTGAAGATCTTCTGTGGCAAAAGCTCTTAGGAAAGTTGCATGGTTTTGTACGTTATGTTCATAATCTCTTGTCTAAGTATAGACTGTGGAAACAGTACTTGTTTTCTAAAAGTACTTCAGAAAGTTTGGTGGCTTCTGACTCTGCTTGCATTCCAGTCTCTCCTCATAGTTCCTGTCTATGTAGAGACTTAACTGAGAGAATTTAAGATGCCTGGCGTTTTTCAAGAAAAAATTCAAGATCTTGTAGAAATAAATTTAATGTAATTTGGTTTCTAGAAGTCTGTATCATACATTCTAAGTTTGCAAAAAGTCTTTTCATAATAAGCACAAAACGTACAAGTAGGAAAACTTTATTTTAACTTAACAAAAATTTAAAATTAAATGGACTCAGTCCATTTTCAGCTTCTGTAACAGAGTAGATGAACAGAGTTCTGGCAGAAATGCGACTGATCTTCAATAGTTTTTTTTTTAATAGCATAGTTTATTCAGCAAGTGTATTCGTCCTACAACAGTTATTCAAAGTAAAAAATATTAGGTCAGGTTTATTGGTTTTTAATGCAAATCACTTTCTTTCTCTAGGTTTTTGAAATGTGTGATGAAGATAACAAAAGCTTTTTAAGCAGAGAGGACTTTAAAGTTGCTGTAGCAATGTTGTTTGATTATAAATCCTCAAAGGTATATATTTTTTCATTTATGTTCTGAAGATCCAGCTTATATAGATGTCTCACTATTGAGAACTCTGTGTACTGACTGGTCCGCACTAACTGGAGTGGATTACTGTAGGTTTGATAAACAGAAATACCTACAGATTCTTAAAGAATTTTCTTATCTGGGGGTATTTATTTAAAAACAAAATAATCAAACCCCTACCTTTCTGCTGTAGACTGTGATGAGCAGAAGGATGCATTGTATTTCATATGTGTATAAGATGTATGAAATAAGTGATTTACTGAGCTTGTTATTGAGCAATTATTGGGTTTTTTTAGTGGTGCACTCCATTTCTTTACTAAGTGGTTTCAGCAGATGTGAAACTATCGCATGTCCTAATAATAAACACGTATTCTCAAAAATACAGCTATTTTTGGTTTCAAGTAACAGTTGGGCATTTTTAGGCTTGACTTCTCTAATATAAATCTATAGCTGTATGAAAATCTTAACAAAATAAAGGTTTCTTGAGAGAGATCATGTATTGCATTCTCACAGGAAGATACAGGATAAGTTGTATGGCTTAATGTAGTTCTGGAAGTTATGTTTCTACTTTAGTACTGCAAATGATCTCAAAAGAAGAACACACATGTAAGATTTCAAAATAAATACGTGTGTGTCTGTGAGTTTGTCTTTCTCATGGCATATTGATACAAGCTTGACCAATATACTATAAAGTATATTTGGCACAGAAATTATGATTCATCTTTCTTCTCCAGTTTGAGCAATCTTCTTCCCCAAGGACCACTTGTGACTAATTTTTTTTTATTTAAATACATATTTTAAGAAAACAGACTCAACAAGGTCCTAAACAAAATTTTGTCTATGATAATTTAAAGTAAAAACCACAGAAATTTTTTATTAAACTGTGAAAGTAGTAATCTCTGATACATTTCAGCTGTGGGTAAACGTTTTCTCAATGAGCTAGGGCCAGATCTAAAAATAATTTAGACTTCTAAAGTGAATCTTAACTGCTGAACTGTGAATCTGAAAATGCTCAGCTGCCCCTTATCTAACTTCTATCTGTTTTTACCTTCATGTGAAAATTAGCTGTTCTGTTAAATTCCTTGAATGTTTCTTCCAGTAGGAGTACTCAAAACATGCTTAAGGCATTGAAGGAAGAGCAGGTTCTGTGCATAAGTCACTGATAGCTCCTTCTTGGAAAGAGAATAGAAGTGGAGGGCTCCCGGGAAGAAAGGAGGTGCAGGTTTAGTTATTTCTTTCTGAAAAGCTGCCAAGCCACACTTGTTGTGTCTCTAGGCAGTGACGCGACCACCTTGTTGTAGACCATTTTGTCTGTGCAGCTGCACAAAAATTAATAAAAAACGTTTGTTCCAGGAGTGATTCTGTTGTCTAGTGGTTTTGCTAGCTCCTTAAGTGGGCCCAATTCCAGCAACTGTTGCTCTTTACCCAGTGGCTGCTCATTGTGAAGTGCTAAAAGATCCCTGGGTACTAAAGTACTAAAAGACTGGTATTTTTCTTTGTGGCTTTTGCTAACATGCATTAACTATGGTTTATAGCACAGCTGCACCTTTTGCTGATGGCTGGGCCTTGTAAGTGTTCCTTTCTACATTTTGGTAGTTTTTAATCTAATTCTGAGAAACACAGCTTTCTCTGTGCACCAGATAGGAATCAAATGCAGACGTTACAATCCTAAAAGTTGATTGTTAAGATCCAGTTCTTGAGCATGTTATTGTGCATTTTACTTTGTTGTCAGAATTATTACAATCAGAGACTATTGTAACAGCCCTTGTATGTCTTCAGAAGTCACTAAGAACAGCCCTGGCAAGGAGAGTGCTTTCAAGAACTTTTCCAAGAAATAGGGAATGGTGTGCATGCGTTACTTCTTAATTTAAGGTGAAACTGTTTCCTCAACTACGCTACATACTATGATAAATTTTTCAGTAGAAATAGCAATTACTTAGCATCATCAACTGCAATCAAGCAACTGCCTTTTTAGTAAATTGTTGCTGCATCTTTTTTTGGTGATGTTTCATTTATTCTATAAATTAAAAGTAATACTAACTTTACCCACTAGATGTCATTAACGAACTCTTTACTGGAGAAGGTGGGACGTAAGAATTTGAATTGCATTCCTACTCCACTTGGCTTTTTCAAAATAATTTGTGGTAAGAATTCTATATTATTTTTTATAAAATATTATTTTGTGTGGTTATTCCTAGAGATTCTGTACTTAACTACTGTTTAAAATTCAGCCTTCTGAGATAAGTAACTAGGAAAACATGAAAATAGAAAGAGATTAACCTGATTGTTGCACTGATACTGTATGTATATTTAATATATTAGCACATAAACCCCATCATTTCTGGGAACTAGTAGCATTGTGGGAATCAGGTTTGTGGGACTTGCACTTTTTTTTCTCTGAAAGTTTGGTTCAGTGATCCTCTTTTCCCCAAAATTATTTGAACTGATCTAAAATGCTGTCATATTTCAAGAACCTTTCAGCTGGCTAACTGCACATTCAGGTGTTAAGCATTTCACATGAAAAGGGTACTGCAGGAATAGTAGTCATGAAAATGTTGTTTCCCCAGCTGAAGTTTCATTCCTGGTACTGTTACATTTAGATCTAACTAAAAGCACTCTCTATGCTGTGCCTAGGAGGCCAGGCCCCCCACAATGTCCAGTGTTTTCCCTGACCCAGCTCCATACCTTCACATCAGGACACTGGTAGGTCAGCATCTGCTGCTGAACAAGATGCCAACGGCAGGGCACGCTGACATCCAGAGTACAGAAGGGCAGTCTGAGCTCAGGGCTGCTTACAACTTCCATATGCTCTTCTGGCACATCTTATCAAAGCTTTCTAAAAAGGACTCCCTAGTCTATTTGTATGCCTGACACAGTCTATGTGAAAAGTATTGCAGGCCAAATGGAATATATAGTCTTAGGTTAACTGGTCACGGCATGTTTGGCTTGTCCATTCTCCAGAATGGAGTATGCTTAGGTTGCACTAGAGGCTGCTAACATGTCGCGTCCTCCCATGTGAGTTGTTTCAGTGCTGCAACTATGTGCAGTCTTGTGTTCTAATAACATAGATGCAAGAGTTTGGACTCATGAGCACTCAGTCATGCTAAAAAGCAGTATAAATATAGCCCAAAGTGGACCTCTGTGCTTTCTGTAACATTTCCTTTCTGTTCCTTACATTGTTTAAAGATCTTTTCCAGTGATCTCTTGGTCACCTCCTAATTCAGTTGTGAAAAGTAATTTTTTTTGTTTTCATCATGTTGTTTAGTTTTTTGCTTTTGTACTATAATGAATCTTGGTAACAGACTAATATTAGTGAGTATTAGTGAATCTTGGTAACACGCTAATCAACAGGTGTTAGTCCTGTGTTCCTATCGGATAAAATTGTGAGGTAAGATTCTACTGAAAGACAGTAAAGGAGATACATACTACATAAAATGAGACAGTAGTGGATTGGTTTCAGGATAGTTGTAGAAGCTGGATGATGCAAACAGGTTTTTTTCATTTCCTTCTAATTTTTTATTCTCTACCTTTTTATTAAAGTTTTTACACCAAATGAATTTTGATCAAACTAGGTTTCAGGAAATAGTTGGTCTCCAATCTGAATATTGAAACAGAAAGTTCTTTCATTGTTTAAAGGAAATAACAAATTCAGGGGGGTTTTTTGGGTTAAGTTTGACTGTTACAATTCCTTTGTGTGTAGTTGAACTCCAATCTGTGTAAAGTTAAGCATGTTTGTTTAAGCATACTTAGTTTAAGATTTGGATATTGATTAGGGTTCTATTAGGACTTCATATATACTTAGTTTACTGGATAAAAAAGAGGTGTTTTTATTTTAATTAGAATAAAATATTTTCTTACTTAAATGCCATAGATGATACTGTTGTGTAATATGTATTATTATGAGATCAGTAATGGAAAACATACAGGGGCTCAGGTTTATCACTTTGGTAGAAAACCACTGTGGCCAATCTTCTGTGTTCCAGGTGGAGGTGGATTCAGTAACGTCTTCTGTGAGATTATGAAATTCAGGTAACATGCAAACACCTATCTGTCAATGATTTCTATTCCTTTTTCATTCATAAATTTAAAAAACCTGAAACTTAGACTCTCAAGAGTTTTGAAGAACCCGATGTAGATTAATGATAATGTATGTAATTGTATGAGGTTCTACAAGGATAAGTGACAGGTCCTACACCTGGGTCACAACAACTCCATGCAACACTATAGGCTTGGGGAGGAGCGGCTGGAAAGCTGCTCAGTGGAAAAGGACCTGGGGGTGCTGGTCAACAGGTGGCTGAATATGAGCCAGCAGTGTGCCCAGGTGGCCAAGAAGGCCAACAGCATCCTGGCCTGTATCAGAAAGAGTGTGGCCAGCAGGAGTAGGGAGGTGATCGTGCCCCTGTACTCGGCACTGGTGAGGCCGCACCTTGAATCCTGTGTTCACTTTTGGGCCCCTCACTACAAGAAGGACATTGAGGTGCTGGAGTGTGTCCAAAGAAGAGCAACGAGGCTGGTGAAGGTCCTAGAGCACAAGTCGTATGAGGAGTGGCTGAGGGAACCGGGGTTGTTCAGCCTGGAGAAGAAGAGGCTGAGGGAAGACCTTACCGCTCTCTACAACTACCTGAAAGGAGGCTGCAGAGAGGTGGGTGTTGGTCTCTTCTCAAGTAGCAAGTGATAGGACAAAAGGAAATGGCCTCAACTTTTGTCAGGGGAAGTTTAGATTGGATATTAGGAAAAATTTCTTCACTGAAAGGGTTGTCAAGCATTATAACAGGTATCCGAGGGATGTGGTTGAGTCACCATCCCTGGAGGTATTTAAAAGAGGTGTAGATGTGGTGCTTAGGGACATTGTTTAGTGGTGGACTTGGTAATGTTAGGTAAATGGTTGGATTCGATATTAAAGGTCTTTTCCAACCTAAATTATTCCATGATTCTATTCTATGATTCTATAAATGAGCTGATCATGGCTATTAAAGAAGATCATATGATTTCATTTAGTTTTGTAGTATTTTTAGTGCTTGCATGTTACATTTAGCATGAACTTATTCTTGCATCTCAAAATGGCATTTCTTAATAGCAACATTATATAGATTAGTGATAGAGAAAAGCAATTAGTAACTTTTAGTGTTCAAGTTGGTAAGTGATGAAAAAGGTTCTATCTGTTTTTTGATACTGTTCCACTGCTTAGTTGGGCAAATACTAGAGTCTTACATCACAGTTCAATAAATACCTCTTTCTGTAACAACCCTCCCATTTATATAGTTCTGCTTGTTGTTCTCTTGCCCTTGACCTTATCAGTTATACCCATACATCTGTTTGTGGGGTCATGTGGCAAGTCTTATTGGAGAAATGAGTCATATAAAAATGAAGTGGCAAAAAAGTGTGGTTGCTTTTATCAGTAAGTTTCCTCATCCCTTTCGCCACATGGCCCCACAAGTATTTGTATCAATACACTTAAAGAGCCTTTCAGAGGCTGGTTCTGTTTATTCTAGCATTGATGCCAAACCCCAAGTTCATTAAACCACACCCTTACATTAAGTCTTTAGTTTAGGCTAAAAAAGGTTTTAGTTTAGGCTAAAAAAAAATTTTACTCAGATTTCTTTCAAGAGAACAACCACATATGAATGCCTGAACCAAAAATAGTGAACTAATATATAAAGATAGATTATGGATTTGTTAATACCTAATTGGCTTGAATATTTTTTTAAGATGACCTTTTTTCTGTTGAGATAGCTTTACAGCCTGTTCCAGTAGCACATAAATTGCCAAGTCTCAAGATCAATGAATAGGCGGCACTCTATTATAGGAGTCATTCTATAAAAGGAAAATTGTATACTATAATTTTCTGGGCTCGTATGTTACTCTGAAAGAGAAAAAATAAATGGATGGAAAGCTTATATTGCTTTTTATGGTTTCACTTCCATAGTTATCCAATTGAATGGAAAGCTGTGCATGCAGGCAAGTTCAGTATGTTTAGGCAACCTCTGTTATTAAAGAAATTGTGCATGTACAGAACCTCGCAGTTGAAAGCAGCAAGTCTTTGTAATCCTCGAAACTGAGACTGTAACAGTTCTTAACATATGATTAAGAAGAAATAAGGAAAGAAACACCGGAAATCCGTAAGCTTGGAGTTTAAGATTTGAATTGAGACAGCAGGTGGAGCTGAAGGAGTTGTGCTTTTGAACCACTGCAGAAAGAATAGGATATGAATGAATCAAAAGAAAGAGAAGTGCAGAGCTTTTGTTATGTTATTTGATAAAGAAAAATTCCTGCAGGATACAGTTATGTTGCTTTCTAAAGAAAATTAAATTGTCTAAAATGAGCATAAAGCATATATTAGAAAGTTATGAGAAAGGAATATTTGTCTGTTTAAATACTGAGCTGAAGTGGGATTTTTTTTGCCAAAAAAAAAAATCTATCTGGAGAATTTTTGTATCAAGATTTTTGCATGTTTCATGGGGAGGCCTGAAGTTTTGAGGGGCAGATTTTTGTTTCTTAATTTTTATGTTTTACTTTGATATTAGAAGAAATGGTCAATTAAGTCCTTACAGACTAGGTTTGCATTTCAATTTCTTTCATTTTCAGTTCATTAAAAGGATAAGATAAATGTATGAGTAAAGACTTTCATATAGTATACAGGAGGAATAACCAATCCATTTTTACATTCAATTTTATTATGAATTTCATAGCAATCTATATCTGAGGTTATAGATAATTTCAGAGTTCTCTCACTGCTGGGAGTGATGCCAGATAGATTGTTTATGCAGCATGGATCTTTATCCATGGTGTGCAAGTGCTATTGACTTAGAAAAGTCCATGTTTCTCTCCAGTGCAAAGAAACATGAGATGGCAGGTAACAAGAATAAAAAAGTAGAAGTAAACAGAAGTATTATACTCAAGTACAGGAAATATATGAGAAAATTTAAATGATATTGAAATGTTTGCATGATCATGATCTAACTTTGAAGACTATTATTTCAGTTTTATTTTTGTGTTTATTTATATAATTAAAATTATTAATAACTTTTAGACCACAGTCATACATATTTTTAAGGAGGAAAATAAAATGGACATTTTTGCAGGGAGATTTATTTATATTTTACATTTTTCTAGGCCTATTATTTGAAAAGTTTTTAACTCTCATGAGTGCAAAGAAGGCTGCACAGTTATACAATAACGAAACAGGGCAAATATTTACAGCTTTTCATACGCAAGGTAAGTTTTTTCTCCTAAATATTTGGAGTATTAATTTAATTCTAAAACAATTAAGCAAAACAGAACACCTGAAGGAAATAAAAAGAAGTTAAGATGAGATGTCCTGGATGCTGCAAAGTAAAATAGTACCAGAGTAACGAAGATCATGGTGATATTACTATAAGTGAAGTCAGGGTCAGTAGGCTGCAGCGTTCTAGATGGTAGCTCTGGATTGTCTGTTGTACTATGAGCTCCTGCAGCTGTTAAAAGAAATCTCTAGCCATTCACCCTACCTACTTGCTGTTAACTACCTCTCATTATTTCTCTCTTACTTATACTCCTATTATCTCCGCTCACTTATTTATGCCACATATTTTATGGATATCTGTCCCTGGTGATGGCTATAGATCTTTTTCACTTCTCATGCTAGACCAAGGAAGGGAAACCAAAGCAACAAGGATTTTTTCTTGTTCTTGTTGGGAAGTAGACGTGGTGATTCTTTTTTGTTCCTGCTAGACAGCAGAGTATCTCCCATCACCAAACTGAAAAAAGGAAAACTTCATCAGGAGCCTCTGAGCTGATGGACATTCAGATGATCCTTTGCCTTTTTCTTCCTGATCTGAGGTAGGACTCTGGTCCTTGAAAAGAGGGAAACTGAAACTTATGGCAGAACACATGATGGGATGAACAGATAAGCATCCACTCAGCTTTTTGCATGGAACTAAAAGTAGCTTTTGAAGTGTTATTTTTAGGGAGTTATTTCAAAGGACTTAACTGTTTCAAGCACTGTGCTTTTGTTTGTCTTGCTACCTGCTGCACACAATTCGCAAGGGCCCTGTTTGAGATGCTTTATTTTCCAGTTGGATCTGGAAGTGAATTCATAACCTAAGTGATTGATCAGTTGATATTACTCTGATATAATGTATTCAGGATCTTAAGTCCACAGCAGGATTAAACTGAAGGAGAAATTTTTTATGAAAGAAAATTTTTGAAACACAATGCTCAGAGTACCTAAGATGTCAATGAAAATTATAGATTTGAAATATAATTTTGCATGTTTTAGAGTCTATATTGTCAAAGTTTTAGAAATCTGAAATTTTCAATTCAAAATGTCTACTTTTAGAATTAGAACTTAAATAAGAGGGTTGTAGATGTTGTAGGCACAGTACTTTTGAACAGGATTCACAGTGGCAAAAAGGAGTTGTCAGTATAAGATCTTTCTGAGACTGTTTGTCTATATAATGTAGTAATCCTAAAATAATTTGCAAATACCTTAACTTAAAGAGTGTATAATAATTTCAGAAATGTGAATTGATTAGCTCACCTGCAAATGTAATTGTATTAAGTAGTTTAAAAGACCCCTTAATTTATATCATTTTTCTCTTGCCTAATCTTGATTTAAAAAATAGAGGATTTTTGACCTTTGAAGACTTCAAGAAAGCCTTCAATTCTGTTTCTCCTAAGTTATCTGAAAGAATCATAGTTGAAGCCTTCAGGTAAGATTAACAAAGAGATCCTTATTCCTGGTTAGCAGGCTTTTTGTTGTATGTATTTCAGTTAAATGAAATTATTAGATTCTGTCATGCAACTGAAGATATAAGCTTCAGCACATTACTGTTTCAATGCCTTTAATAATAAATATCATAAATATAAATAATAGGTGTGAATAATATAATACTTAATATAAATTGTATAAATAGAAACAATAAAAATAATAACTATAATTTAAATAACAAATATTACTAGATACAGAAAGTAATTTGTTGCCTGTACTGTTTCTTAAGAAGCCTAAAAGTATTTACTTTTACATTTTGCTCCTGTAATCAGGAAATCTGCATTCAAGAGCTGTCTCTTGAAAAATTCAGTTAAACTGTAGTGCATGTTACGAAGCAGTAGTGGTGAGATTTCTTGCAAGGTGAGATTGGCTCAGAAGTGAAAGGATAAAATTTAGAAAGTAATTTGCAGATCATAAAAAATTGATCTTACCTCTGCAGTTGCCAGCAAACATTATTTAAAAAAATGTTTTGGAAAATATTACATTGCAAAGTTTAAACTTTTCTTTTTGTGATACGAATGATTTGTTTGGAAGTAACTCAGTCATTGAGAGAAGTCCTTCACTTTTGAAGACGTGGCATCAGATAGCTTGCTGAGCACCATCTTTAAAAGGTGGGGTTGGATTTTGGGTTGTTTTTCTTTGTTGCAGTTATCTGCAGTCATGGTACAAAGCATTATAGCAGAACAGGAATTGATCTGTACATCTTTCAAGCCAGTGGCATACAATAACAAAATCAAAGTGTAGAGTGACTAATGTCTTAGAAGATACTCTTGTGTTTTTGCACTAAAGATGTAACGTATTTTGGGGAGAGTAATTATTTTAAGAAGGTTTGAAAAGTTGTAAGGTATATTTTTCTTCATGTCCAAGTGATTTTACTATCACTTTTTGGTATAATGTCAAGAAATGAATAGGAAAATGTAGGTAGAATAGCTTGAGGTGTTACCCTTTTAAAATATTTTATTTTAAGGACTTCTATGAAAAGCCTAATGTCCAATTTTTCTGTCCAGTGATTAAAATATTCTTGAATATTAATGCTTTTTAAGTCAGAAAAGCGTACGTAGTTGCTGTTCATAGTGTTTTATTTTGCATTTTTACATACATTTTTTCATTATCTTTCTCATTTGAAAAACTGTCAAATAAATTCAGACTGAGCTTCATATTGTAAAATATTTCTGAAAACTTTTGGCCCATCTTTCTGTCAATTGAAGTCCCCATTTTCAAATTTAAATTATAATAATCATGAATTTAATAAATGAAGGAAAGTTCAACCAAATGTTATGGTATACTAGTATATGTATCTAGTAAAGAAGACGTCACAATCAACAGTAGCTCTAAATCTAGCATATTAGTCTGTAAATATCACAGTCCAGCAAATAAAGCTTGTGATTGCATATTTATGAATGAGATATGAAACTTGAAGAGAAACATAGAAAAAATTCTTTTTCAAGAAGAAGTTTGCATGTTTCTTTGGCTACTCTTGAAAGAAAATGCACAATAATATTGTGTAATATAGATTTCTTTAGGACTGAACAGGCCAAATCTGCATGGAACTCTTCAGAATTGTAATTTGAAATCAGAGTCCTAAATCCTCTCTTAGGTACACATCCTTTTTGGATATTTCTTTTAACTCTTGGTGTGTATGTTGAACTTGATGTAGGAAAATATGTATTTGTGGCACAAAATCCATATTACAATGGATTGCGAAAACAAACAGAGCATATATAATTTCATATTTGTAGATATGTTGCTTGTTCTTCCCTCTTTTTAGTACAGAGATCAAAATTAAGTTTCGGGACTGAACGTAGTTTTAAAATATTTCTTTTGTGTTAAGTAAAATAATTTGTTTATAATAGGTGTGATGACTTTGATCAAGTGTGAGTTCTAAAACTATGTCTCATTAGGACATAGGGATCAGGTCTGTAGAGCAAGAAGTTTATGCTGGGGACCCAGTATCTGTATGATGTTCATTGAGGGAGTTACTTGGACTAATTCTAGCCTGGTCAACAGACTGAATGATCACTAGAAGTTGGAGTGCTTTGAGTGCATGCCGGGAGCACATCTTTCAGTTTAATTTCATCTGGAAGGAATGCAGTTTGTGTACTATGATCACTGTGATGTTAACCATTGTAGAATCAGTGGGGAAGACTGGGAGATTCAACTCAAAAGAGCATTCCACATCTTAAGTAAAACATGGTGACATATTGAGACAAGCAAAAAAAAAAAAGCTTAATTGGTGTATTTCAGAGTTTTGTGAAATTGTTATATGAAAAGAGTTTTTATGTTTATTTATAAAATTTTAACTTTGGTGGAAATGCCGTCCCCAAACCATGTCAGGTACTGGTGAGTTCCTTTTGATTTGGAAGGTTGCATGTATTATTTTCTTGTACTTTAAATGAAGTAAAATGTTACAGAATAAGCTAAGTCTGTGGTTAGTGTCACAAAGGCTAAAAGCAAAGAGAAGTAGGAAAAAAAGTTAAAGACACATACATAATACTTAGCTTCTCTACTTACCATACAGAGCAGGGAATTATTTTCTGCTATTGAGTGTAATTTTCAACATATTCTCAGACATAAAAATGAAAACAAGTGTATTCAAGCTACGCAGAACACAAGGAAGGAAGAATATCAGTAACTGATTTATATTAAGAATGAAGGGCCCCACTGAAGTCATTTAGCTTTCGGATCAAGTAGACTTGATTTGTAGGTGTGCAAAATGCTCATAATGAGGCATCCATACATGTTGAACTGATTTTAACAAACATGAGGCTTGAAAATGGAATTCTTGTATTTATCATTCATGTATTTAATTAATATTAAAATAGTCTTAAAATGTTTAGTATAATATAGTAAGAAGCTAAAGAATAACAGATCATTTTTCTAATCTACCTGTAAACAACTGTTAGGCTCAAAATCTTTTTAAGGCTACAAAGGAGACATACCTGATACATAAAGCCAATATTTCTTTTTACTATATACTGAAATCTTAGCAGTCTACTCAAAGAATTATTACTAGTACAGATTTAATAATTGCAAAAAAAGAAAGAAAAATAAAAAAAATAAAGAATACTATGCTACAAAAAGTTTTCATGCAGTTAAATACATTATACACCTCCTAACATCTACCCCTTTTTCTGTTGTTATTCTCAGTCTTCCACTGTCCCTCTCAGTCTTGAGGTTGACAGGTTCAAGGCAGTCATGTTAGGGTGAATTGCCATTATTCTGACTTCTTCACAAGAAGGAGTATGATATCCATATTGATGTTTTTCTTCTCTCTCACGCTAGCATCCACTTTGGGTCATTTTTATATGTTTTCCAACACAGTTTACACCTTCATCTTTCTTCACTGGTCTACAAGACACATTGCAACCAAATTTGCTATGTATGGCACATATTACATATTTTAGATACCTCTTCTTTGCTCTCTTTGTCATTCATAAAAGCACTTTTGTCCAGCACCTGTCTCTGCATTTCTTTAACTGACTGTTGGTGAGTTGTTTATAGTCTTGGTCCTCCAGTGTTAACCTGTGCCCTGTATCTTAACATCCCATGCCTGTACTCCTCTACTCTATATGCTGTGTCTTTACATCTGAAGGCCTCTGCTGTCATGCCAGGTCTATATTTCTCTACATCATTATCTTAAACTCATAAATATTTCATTTTATATAGAAGAAATTCTTGTTTCTACTGTCTGTATAAAGCTATGCTTATACTGTATAAATGTAAGAAGAACAAATTAGACATAGCCACCTGGTCCTTAAAAGAACTGCTGTTATAGATAAAGCAAGTAAAATCTCCAGGCAGGTCAAGCAAGTTCAGACAAAGTCTGATAAGCCTCAGTCCTCAGACTTTGCAAACTCAATAGATTTTGTGGCTTGTTATTAGCAATGGCTGTACTGTATTTATTGGAATACAAGGCTATGAAACATGCAGTTAATAACTCTGCTTTACTTCAACATTGTATATTCTTTTATAAATGTGTAAAGATGTAGTGAATTAATTTGAATTGGTAATAGAGCTTCAGGATGGAGTGGTGTTGTTAAATGCTCTATTTTATGAAAGAAAAAAGATACCTCATTCAGTAGTGTTTCTAAGTATAGTAAGTGGGTGATTTGTTTCTTTTTTTTAATTCCATGGGAATAGGACCAGACATCATAAATGTATTTTCATCTCATACTGATAAAACAATATTTAATGTAGAAGTTCTTGCTCCTGAAGGATTGTTTTCTTACAAATGTCAGTAATATACTGCACTTAGCTATTGCTAAAGTTTGCAAAATGTGGGTGAGTTTTCAGTTTATATTTGATTGTATTAACTGACCATAATCTTGCCTGAACAGTAGCACAACATTTATTGCTTCTGAGCTAATATTGCAGTTATATTGAACAAAATGCTCAAGTGCTTATCACGCACCTGGTGTGCACCTGATTAAAATGCCATCGTACCATAAAAACTCAACATTCTTGACACAGGAGTTGCAGAAGTACCTGCTAAGGTAAATGGTGTGATGTTACGTTCTTTCATGAAGGGAATCTTTGTAATGGGTAGCACACACAAGAATTTCTTTGTAATAATGCTGCTGTTCTGCGTGTAGCTGCATGGATATGAAATGTGACAAGTCCTTTGCAATAATAATTTGTGATAAATGGCTGTCTGTAAGTGAACGTGTTGTCTTTTAAAGTGGGATTCAAATACTTAAAAAACATTTCAAGTACTCTTTTGTTGTGAATAGGAATGTCATATTCAAATTATAGAATATAATTAATAACTGCTGCTGAGAAAATATTTGTTTTAGCTCTACCAGTTGTTTAGAAAAAATAGGTTATTTGTATGCTAAATCCTTAGACCATGATATTGGAAATAGTGACAGAAGTAAGCTGAAAACCAATCACATGTGAATGTGAGTGAACCTATAAATGATGAAAAATGTCTTACAAACCAGAAGTGGACAGAAAAGTCTCATACAGTTTTTAAAGCTAGCAAGCATAAATCAGATCTTAAGGAAGAAAAGAAGGCGTTCATGATCTGCATTTTATGCTGCTGTGCCTTTAGATTGATAGGATCACTCACTAGAGGTATATTAGTACTTTTGTATGTATTGGTACTTTCCATACAAAAAATGACCTAATTGTCTCGTATTTCTTTCATGTAATTACTAGTAATGAGAAAATAACCTGTTTTTCAGAGCCACCCCATGGAAGAAATCTTAGGCTCCTTTATGCAAGTTTGATTTATAGACTTGTACTGCAGAGCACAGTGAATATGAGACATTCATCTTCCTATGGCTAGTTGCCATGGAAACATAGTACACAGTACAATGTCATTCCAGCTCTGGTGATGCCTGCAGTAGTTTATTCCTTTGTTGTTCTTGTTTCTTAAGCAACTGTCTTGCAGCCTTTCATATTATCACACTTCATCACCTATACAAGTCTTTTTCCTTATCTCTTGAGAACCATCTCTAATAGAAAAGATCCATTTTTTGTCTACCCATGCATATTAGTGTATGTACTTTTTTTTTCTTCAAATCATGGTTTAAAAGCTTGTCCCATGCCCACAAATAATATACCATTGCCCTAAAGCTGGTAAAGAAGATGGTAAACCAGACTGAACATCAAAGTGTAAAGGACCTGGCTCAACATCTTTATTTACTATCTTCTATCAGGGACTGGAGTTAAGAATATTTTTCTGTAACCAGTGTCTCACTCCCAGAAGACAGAAAGTAAAAATAATCCAACAGATTCTCCTACCTGTCCTTAGCTGGCATGTGTGAGGTGGACAAAAATCCAACAGCTGTCTTATAATACCCACTCTGTTTCACCCTTGTGAGATAAGAAATGAGAGGAACTAGAAAAAAAAAAAGGAGATCCTCATAATTAATCTAAACAAGTACTAAGGGTGTTCAGGGTGTTGACAAGAGTCAAATTGAATGATTTTTATATTGAGAAGCTGTACGCTAACACAAGTTCTTCTTTTTCAAGGCAGTACCTATTTGATGATTTATTACACAGGCAACCAATACACAATTAAGACTGTACGTGTCCCAGTTTCTTCCTAAGTGGGATGATACTTTGTGAGAAAACATGTATGGTTGAAAACATTTTGTAGAGAATACCGAGTTAACACCTAAAGATAGGTGTATCTTTTGGGTAATATTAATAATGAGTTTTGGTTTGTTTTTCCTATCTATAACTCTGTTACCAATTTTTTAATCCAATTACTTAACAACATACTTTGCTACTTATGGTGGGTTGACCCCGGCCAGCAATTAAGCACCCACCCAGTCACTCACTAACTGCTCCTACAGTGGGGTGGGGGAGAGAATCAGAAGAGCAAGAAAACTCGTGGGTTGAGATAAGGACACTTTAACGAGTGAAGCAAAGCTGCGCATGCAAGCAAAGCAGAATATGGAATTTATTCACTACTTCTCATCATCAGGCAGATGTTTAGCTGCTTCCTGGAAAGCAGCATCCCTAATGATTACTTGGGAAGATAAACACCATAACCACAAACATCCCCTCCTTCCTTGTCCTTTCCCCAAGCTTTTATTGCTGAGCATGATGTCACAGAATCATAGAATGGTTTGGGTTGGAAGGGACCTTTAAAGGTCATCTAGTCCAACCCCCATGCCATGGGCAGGGACATCTTTCACTAGATCAGGTTGTTCAAAGCCCTGTCCAACCTGACCTTGAACACTTCCAATGATGGGGCATCTACAACTTCTCTGGGCAATCTGTTCCAGTGTCTTACCACCCTCACTGAAAAAAATTTCTTCCTTATAGCCAATCTAAATCTACCCTCTTTAATTTTAAAACTATTGCCCCTGTTTTGTCACTACAGGCCTTGGTGAAAAGTCTCCATCTTTCTTATAAGCCCCCTTTATATATTGCAAGGCTGCCATAAGGTCTCCCTGGAGCCTTCTCTTCTCCAGGCTGAATGGCCTCAACTCTCTCAGACTTTCTTTTATTGCAACAATAGGTGATATCATAAGTCTCTTTACAGCATGAGCAACAAATTTCATATGGTATGGAACATCCCTTTGATCAATTTGGGTAAGCTGTCCTAGCTGTGTCCCCTCCTAACTTCTCGCCCACCTCCAGCCTACTCACTAGGGGAACAGAGTGGGAAAAAGAAAGCCTGGAGGCTGTGCAAGCACTGCTCAGCAGTAGCCAAAACACTGGTGTGTTATCACCGCTGTTCTGGTCACAGATCCAAAACACAGCACCATTCGTGCCTCTGTGAAGAAAATTAACTCCATCGCAGCCAGACCTAGTCCACTAATTTAAGTTCAAATTATTAATTCGTTCTAATCCTTGTCTAATAAAAAATATCACTAGCTAAATCCTGCAGGAACTGGGCATACTGTTCCTATGGAGCAGTAAGCTGTTATACATCTATTTCACATCTGGTGATTAAACTGATGCCAAATCATCCTAACAAAAATTCTAAATAGAACTTCTGACAGATAGGACCTAGGTCTATCTGTTTTCCCAATCCTACAGAACATTAATTTAAAATTTTAACTTTTTTGTGCCTCACTTTATCTGAAGAGAGACTGCTAAAACAATTGAGATAAGCATACATATGAATTTTTGCAGGTTTGAGAGCAAAACCTGGCATGTGAGTGTTATACAATGTGCTGCATATTTACATGCTCATTCCTTCTAAATAGTTCAACACACTTTTTTCTAATTTTGGAAAAAATACTACATGAAATAAATCTTAAATTTTTTTTTAAAGTTGGTAATTTAAATTAAGAATTAAGTTCATACTTAAATAAAAAAAAAAAATTGTGCTTTTTCTATTTTTTGAGGATGTGTCCAAACAAATATTTGCAATTATGTTAGCAAATTTAAGTAAGACCCTGGTTCATGCCTCTTAGCTATCACTCCCGCCGTTCACACTGGCCTTCTTTCATTGGTCCTTGAACTGCAGAGTAAATTGTTTTAACATAAACTATTCTTAGTTCACATGAATCCATTTTATTTTGCATTGCCACGGAGTAGGGATATGCACATGATTGGTTACCATAATACATCCATGGTAATACAACTTACTAAAATGTGTTAATGCCACAATAAGTGCTTAGCTAGTCATATCATCGGGGCTCTCTTTTAAAGATAGTTTCTTTCAGATGGGATAAAACTGTGACATATAATTTAAAATATTAGAATGTGGCAGTTATAAAATAGACCAAATTCATAACATTGAATATTAATTTTTTTTTTTGTTATGAATAACATCTGGGATAATAGCAGTGCAGATATCTTTTTTCTTACCTGTCAACATGCCTCAAATGTGAATCAGTTCTTTTAGCAGTAGCTTATATTTATTCAGTGTGGTGATCTCTTTAAAAGGACTACCTACACAGATGCTGATTATTTTTTAATTGCATTGGATGATAGAAAATGAGAGAAAGACTAATCCCACCAAACTAATTTCAAATAAACTATTAAATAGCCATTAGAGGACAACAATTCTTGTTCATTTTCATCCAAAGCTGAACCTGTACCCTGAAGGGGAAAATGTTCCTTAAACTCTTTCAGAGCGTACTTTTTATTAAAAGTAGATTTTTCTCCCGTGTTAAGTATAAAAGATTTCTTGCAAAATAAACTGCATCTTTTCTTTGAAGTGTAATCTGTGATGTATGCTGATAGACTGAAAACCAGATATGTTTGGATTTTTTTACTTTAATTAATAGAATAGAATAGACTATTTCAGTTGGAAGAGGCTTACAACGATCATCTAGTCCAACTGCCTGACCAACTCAGGGCTGACCAAAAGTTAAAGCATGTTGTTAAGGGCATTGTCCAAATGCCTCTTAAACACTGATAAGCTTGGGGCATCAACCACCCCTTTAGGAAGCGTGTTCCAGTGTTTGACCACCCTTTCGGTAAAGAAATGCTTCCTAATGTCCAGTCTAAACCTCCCCTGGTGCAGTTTTGAACCATTCCCGTGCATCCTGTCACTGGATACCAGGGGAAGAGATCAGCACCTCTGTCTCCACTTCCCCTCCTCAGGAAGCTGTACAGAGCTATGAGGTCACCCTTCAGCCTCCTTTTCTCCAAACTAGAAAAACCCAAAGTCCTTAGCCGCTCCTCATAGGACATTCCTTCCAGCCCTTTCACCAGCTTTGTTGCCCTCCTCTGGATGCAGTCAAGGACCTTCACATCCTTCTTAAATCGTGGAGCCCAGAACTGCACACAGTATTCAAGGTGAGGCCACACCAACGCTGAATACAGCAGCATAATCGCCTCTTTTGACCGGCTGGTTGCATACTGTGTTTGGCGCCCCCGGACTCCTTTCTGTAGGGCTGCTCTCCCAATTTATACTTGTGCTCAGCATTACTCAGTCCTAGGTGCAGAATACGGCATTTCAACTTTCATCCCATTAATCATAGCCCAATGCTCCAATCTATCTAGATACCTCTGCAAGGCTTCTTGTCCCTCAAGAAAGTCAACAGCACCTCCCAGTTTGGTATCATCAGCAAACTTGCTAGTGGTGCATTCAACTCCTGCATCTAGATCATTGATAAATATATTGAACAGAACTGGCCCTAGAATTGAACCCTGAGGAACACTGCTGGTGACCAGTCGCCAGCCAGATGTAGCCCCATTCACTACAACCCTTCGAGCTCTGCCCTTCAGCCAGTTCTTCACCCAGCGCACCGTGAACCCGCTCATCCCACAGCTGGACAACTTGTCCAGAAGGATGCTGTGACAGATGGTATCAAAAGCCTTACGAAAATCCAGAAAAACAACATCCACCGCCTTCCTTTCATCCACTAGGCAGGTGACCTTATCATAGAAGGATATCAAATTAGTTAAACAGGACTTTCCCTTTGTGAACCCATGTTGAGGGTGCCTGATGGTTGCATTATTCTTTAAATCCCTTTCAGTAGTACCCAGTATAATCTTCTCCATAATTTTTCCAGGAACTGAGGATAAACTAAGAGGTCTGTAGTTCTCTGGGTCTTCCCTCACGCCGTTTTTGTAGATCGGAATAACATTGGCTAGCTTCCAGTCAGCAGGGACCTCCCCAGACTCCCAAGACCTTTGGTAGGTGATCGTGCGGGGTCCTGCCATAACATCCGCTGTCTCCTTCAGTACTCTGGGATGAATCCCATCAGGCCCCATGGACTTGTGAACATTCATCTGATACAGCTGGTCCCTTACAATTTCAGTGTCCACAAATGGAAAGTCACTGTTCCCACACTCATGGTCCCCCGACACAGAGGACCAGGCAGCCCAAGGTCTATCAGTATTATTAAAAACTGAGGCAAAAGCCACATTGAATATAGTAGAATAATATAGTATGAGTAGTATGAAGAGTAGATAATGTAAATAGCAATAACTCTTTGCAGTAGCAAATAAGCGTGCAAAGTCTAGGGTCCCTTTATAGTAGAAAAAAACTGTGACAAAGATAAAAATGAGCTAGTCTACGGCATAATAAAAGAACAGCCTTCTGTGAAATTGTTAGCCAGTTTTCTTTGGGTTTAGATTTTGTTCTTTTTTCTTACAATCTCTGCTGCATTTTGAGAAAATTAATCAGCATCAGAATTGCAACACATTTGAGAAGGGGATATTGTAATATTACGTCCTAACAAAACTTAAATTAATAGCTAGTTTGAAGAAATACCTGATGACAATGCTTGTTTTTAACATGACAGATTAAGTTACTACTTGATTTAACAAATGCTCTCAAGTTAATTGGCAGCATGTTTATGACATAGCTGCGCAGTGTCCCTTTACGTAATCTTTAGTATTTTGATTAAATTAAGGAGAAAATATTATTGATAGCATTTAAATGATGTATGTGCTCTTAGCAATCCTTATATTCTTGAATTGGTCAAAGTTTATAAAAGTGTTCACATTTCAATTTACAAGAATTCCTGTGACGTTTTTAACTGACTTCTTATAAGGCCTGTAAGATAATGGGTGTCCTCTCACTGATATCTTCGGAACTTACAGACTGGTTTCAGTGAAATACCACAAAGAGCTGAGATCAAATAAATAGTTGGATTTCTGCAAATTTCATAAAAATAGGTGAACAAAGAAGAAGAGAAAGATTCTGTAAGTGCCCCCAACAGAGGAAAGGGCTGTTATGTGAGTTAATGAATCTTAACAGGCATCACAGAGTCTACATGGAAGCAAGACCTTATAAAGGCCCAACTGCAGAGAAGCTTCAGACAAAGATTTCACTATAGACTCTAAAGTCAATCATAAGATGCAAATCTACAGGAAATCAGGCATTGTTAGCTCAGCTGTTCACAGAATTATTTGTTTAATACAATTTATAACTAGTGTATTCTTTTATTGTAATATTTCCCTCAGAAGTTTGAAAAGCATGCCATAAATCCTGAAAGATTTAATAATCTAAGATGATTTCTGAATTTTTAAAATGTATCCACTGAATTTTTCCTCCAAATCTTTTGTACATTGTGTGAATTCTCTTAAAATAAGTTTGATGACAAGAGAAGATTCCACGAACATTCCCTTTTAATCATGGAATCCTAGAAAAAATAAGGTTACAGATACCCTTGAGCATGTGCTGCATCTTGTGTTTTGGTACGTCGATGATACTACAGAAGTGGAATCTTCAGTGCACAAATTCATACAATAATAAAAATGGCTGCAGCATAGCACAATGATGTACCATGACAAGAGGCAATATGTACAAGTTGTGTTGGGGGAAATTCTATCTGAATATGGGAAAAAAATCTTCGTTGTTGAGGAGAATTAACATTGGAATAGGTTATCCAGAGAAGTGATGGAATCTCCGTCCCTGGAAATATTCAACACTCAGCTTGACAGGCCCCTGGGTAACCTAATCTAAGACCCTACTTTCAACATAACCAGGTGATCTCCAGAGGTCCCTTCCAACCCGGAGTTTTGTACGATTCTTTGCTTCTATGATTTCTGTTACAGCACAAGAACGACAGAAGTCACAGTAGCACTTGAGAGATTTAACTAAGGACTAGGGTCACACATTGCACTAGGCGATATACAAACACTTAGCAAAATACTGTTCTTTCCCAAAGATCTTGTGAGTTACCACTGAGCAAATAGGAACACACATGAGAGGCAGTAGATTCCAGAACCTCCGTTCTTTTCATCTTAGAGAAATGAGCTGTTTCTCTGGGTGCTGAGGACATTTTGAGAATGCAACACCTCCACAGTTTTAAGACCTGTGGCATGTATCTCAGTGAGATAGAGGTATGGAACTGACTATCCTTAATGTTTTTTGAAAATTGTCTTAAGACTCAGAAACGTATGCACCTGTCATAGAGCACAAACTGGAACGGTAAAAAAGAAATCAGTGAGCCAAAGCAAAAGGTTCTTTTGTATTGGGTAGACTTGGATTACTATCATTATGTGGGTCAGTAGTCTGCATCAGGCCTGAGACTATGTTAGGTAAGACTTGTCCTATGCCAAAAAGATAGCAATAAATGGTGGGGTTTTCTCCCAACAAAGGTTGTCTAGTGTGACTATTTGGTGATGGAACAGTATAGCTAAAAGAGTGGTTGAGAGTGCTTCACTGATGTGCGCTGGATGACATTTCAAAGTGTTGAATTGTTGGTAATTTGAATCAACAGATTTTGTTAACTTCATAACAGGTTCTTTTAATGAGCTCATTCTGTGGATCTGTGGTCTGTATGCCTTTCCTTGCTTTTTCTCTTACAAATACAGTGCTTCTAAACATAAAAAAGAGCATATGTGGCTTTTACACAGAATTTCAGTGTAATTCCCAGGGAGCTGGTACAGAGAAAGCTCTATTCAATCCATTGATTTATTTGAGTCAAGAGGATTCCGTTTCTTGTCATTGTGAACAATTTTTAGATATTCCAAATAAAATGCTGGCCATTTAGCATCCTTTGTTAATATCATCCTTGAGCGCTTGCAGTACCTACCTGCCATATATTCTGGAGAAACATACATTCTGGTGTTATTATTTTGTTTGAGAAGAGCTTTCTGTGAAAAGGCCTTAATTGCCCCACTCTAGATTTCATTCTCTCAGACGTGACCAGAAATTGTGGCTTCAGATTTCTTCACTCTGTGTTTGTGTACTGTAGCAGTTGTAGGAAAGGTAAATGATTCACACTAAATTCTCTTTTCCTTTGCAAAAAAGATCTTTCATGGCAATTTCTCGCCCCATTGGTCTTTGGTTTCTAGACACTTAAAGTCCTATAATTTCTAATTCTTTCATCCCATCCCACCCCTATGAATTCGCAGATATTTTTTCCTATTTTTCTTTCTTTATCTATGTTGGTTATTGACTAGGAATAGGAAAAAAAACTTGTTAGTGAGTAAAGTGCTCCAGAATTATTCTTTATTTGGAACATCTGATGATGCCCACTGTGATAGGCAGGTAATGGGGGAGGAAACTATTTGTCAGATATGCTGTTGTTATTCCCATATTTCTGTAGAACAACATTCTTTTTCCTAGGAATAATGTCATACTTTTTAGAAACTTTTCAATGATTCAAAATATTAGTTGCCCATATGAAACTCATAGCTCCATTTCAACCAGGAGCTGTCCTTGTCCGGGTTCTGTATCCTAGAATTGTACAACAGCTGTAATTGCATCCTCTGCATTGAACATAGACTCTTCTAAATCAATTTCTTTTATTTATTTATTTTCACAGCCTAGCCAAGGCTGTTGAAGGTTTAAGTTTCCAATTCTATCATCACACGATATGGCATCTGAGTAACCTGATGTGACCTCTTCTCATTAGTATTTATATTTGGATCCAGACAGGTATTAAGAAGACAAAATGAGCAGAAGAGCCTTTTGTCAAAATCTGATGTACCACCAATGCTCTATGTTCTCTGTTAGGACTACTTGGCATGACACAATTTTTCTATCTTGATATGGGAAATGCCATGTATATGCTGTATGAGTATCGCAGGTGTATTCAATCTACTCCCAATCCTTACATGTGTTTAACAAACACTAAATGTCTGACAAATTTGTTCAACAATTTGGATCATGGTTGTTTCTCTTTCAGGATGTTTTCCTCCAAGTTAATAATCAAGTACCGATGGGCTTTAGAGCTTTAAAGCACATTGCTGATGTCCAGACTGTAGGTTAGCTCAGAAGCAGAAATTCCCTTCCTCTTTTCCTTCCCCAGTTCCAAATTTCTGCAAACAATCTAGAATTCACCAAGACTTTCTAGCTAGATAGGGTTGTGGGTTTTATCCACTGTGGAGTCTCTTATACCGGTTAAAGGGCTTTCTTTACAGAGTTTGATTAAATGTTTGAATCTTATGGGAATTATGAAAGAATTGGTTTGGGAACTGCAAACCAATTTCTGCAAAAGCAAAGTTTTGCTGGGTTATGATGTTTCAATCAATTACTTAATTGATTGCCTATTGAAAGCCTGTTGTCAGAATTATGTAAGTAGAAGGTGTCAGAATATGTGTTCACTCTGCAAGCAGTAGAGTTCCTTCCTGGGGTTGCTTAGACATATGCAGAGGTCATATTTCTTACACTCAAAAAAGCATAGGGAAACAAACTCAGATCTTCCTACCAAGGTAACCCATCACTCTATATTGCCAAATAGCCTGCAGAAACAGGTAAAGAAATTATTTCAAGTCGTTCATTATTTGAACTCTTATTCTCCAAGCTAGTTTTGAGTCTTTGCTGAAAGTAAGCCAAATTCCATACTTAGAATGCAGTTTTACTGTTGAGAAATTGACCTACGTTTAGCAAAGCAAAAATAATGATCATTTTATAACTATCTTGTATTAAGGATTTTTTTTTTTTTTAGTATATTCCTAGTCAGCCTGTCTGTGTTTTATGTGTGTATCTTTGTCCCATGATTATAAACTTCTAGCACTGTTACTCTCTTTTGGAATCAAATAATTTTAGGCAATGAGTGAATGAACAACCCTTGTTTTCTCCACAGATAGTTTTGATTTGTCTTGTCTACTGTAACTGACAGTGTCTCCTGCTTCATCTAATAAATACTAAGCTGTTTGTCTTACTCATCTAAATTGCAAACTTGGCAGCAAATTCTCTTCTTCCTTCTATTGGTCTTTATCTGCTGGGTTTTTCTCCGATGAGTAACATTAGTATGGTGTATACACTACAATGCCAAATGCAATGTTAATTCTTTACCTAAGTTAGTGACTATAAATACATAGTGGCATTGTCTTCTGTTTATACATAAATATACATAATATGGTCTGACTAGAACTTTTGAGCATGAGTGTTATTCCAATTTAAGGACCTAATAAATTTTTCTTTATATTAATTCTATAGTGAAAAATAAGAATTGAAAAAATGTAAACATTTTAGTGTAATTTTCAAGGGCATGTCAAGTTTTATTTGAAAGAATTATATCCACTATTTGCTCTTTTCCTCCTGGCTTCTTATGTTGGAAGGTTAATAAATTCTTCAGTCTAACTTTCTCATGCTGACAAATTGTGCTTCATAAACACTTCAAATGGAGTCTTGTCTGGAGTCATCTAGTAAAAAAGGTCAGTAAGGAGTCACTGATGCATTTAATTAACAAGACTATAATTAAATAATTTGTTCTCCGGCCCTCACCTTAGTGTTGTTCTTTTTTCTGATGATTGATTTTAGTAAATGTGTGCTATGCTTATTTTCATATGTGTATATAGCACAGCCATTCTGTTTTACAGACCCATTCCTCTGTTTTTCATACTTTTTAAATCCTGACTGTTTGGGACGGGAAGCTTTTTATAGTCAGTCCCTTCTGGTAGTGAATTTCCTTTTGCATTTGCTGATGTCCTTCATTTAGAAGAAAGTAAACAATGGTCATACCTCACATGTATGCCTAAAGATAACTGAGGAGGGTATGAATTTTAGCGACTATCACTTCTGAAGTCAAGTGACTAATATTATTGTGTTCAGAGATCATTGATTTCCCCCGAGCAGTGTCAGTAATTAGAATTTAATGGGTTTGGAAAATACTGTTCTTACATATTAACTGTTCTCCATAGTAACTGGTTGTAGTAGTTTGGACATTTTCGTCTTTTATATTGTTTTATACTTTCACTTTTACAGGTGGAAAACCTAAGTACCTAAACAGAAGTTGGAAATAACTTCTTTCTGTTCTTCAGTTAATATAGTTTTTGGTAGCAACAAATGCTAATTTAAGTCCAGAGCTCAGTTAATGATGTCAAGAAATCTGGTGACAATCCCCCCAAAATTTGTAAAATTTATAAAAGGTGTTTAATCTGTTTATGAAACACGATTAGGATTTTTTCACTGGTGTGAAGGGAAATGATGTTATCTTGCTGAACTGAATGCATAATGAAGCCTACAGAGGCACATATATACATTTGCTGCTTATTTAGTGCATATAATATTATTCCATTTTAAAATCTGCATGACCTTGGAAGGTAATAAGATACTATATACAGCCTCCTAGTCTCATGTGAACTCTTTCATAGTCTTGTGTCTTGATAGTAGCAGGCCTTTCAGATGTTTAAAGGAACTATTATCTACTACTGCAGGTTTAATGGGGAATCATGAAGCATCACTGATAGTCTTAAGGGTCATTCAGGTTAAATTGTTTTAACCTTCTGAAACTTCAGGAAAATCCAGCATGGTAGCAGATGTCCAGCCTCAACCAGGAACAACTGTGGTTTACCTTTGGTAACCAGAGAGATATGGCATCTCTGATCTGGTTGGCTTGTTTGCTGAGGCTGGTGCTGCCAATGGTTCCTGATAGTCTAGGAAGAGTTTGTTGGCCAGTATATGCAGGGCCTGCTTTGCAGGAAATAACAATGAAGAGAAGTACACGTTTATTTTGGTTCGAGATGTCATCCTCAAATACAGCAGAAGAGAGAAGCTGGCAAAGGCCAAAATGAAACAATGAAAAATAGTGTGAACAAAGACATTCCTGTTTAAACAGATTTAGAGAAATAATTAAAAAGCCCTCTTACATCTGTGCTTTTTTAGTAAGTGCCAGAGGCCTAACTTGTAAGATGGGGAAAGTGGAATGCTTTATTTAAAGTTTGTTGACATTATAGATTCACTGACAACTTGGGGAAAGGAGGGCAATCAGTAGAACATGGACATGGACTAAATCATGCTTGTGTATGAATGATACCATATATTAAAGAAAATCTTAGGAGAAATTGTTATATTGATGGAACTGTTGATTTCTCATCCCTTCCTCCTCACCCCTTTTAATGTTTCTTAGTCCTAAGAAGACATGTATAAAATGGAACAAGATTTTTGGACTAAATGGGAAAACCAGATGAAGATAAAGTTCCATGCCAAAGAATAAAGCTTTCTCCTTTGTGTCGAAAGAGTGATTCAGGACTGACATATCATATAACTGCCTTTCAGGAAACATACACATCTTGTGCATTGCTTGCTGATGGTGCCATTTGGCATACTTTCACAGAGGGGTACAGAATACTTTTGTCAGTGCTTGAATCTAGTTTTGATTTAAGAGGTGAGTCTTTATTGTATAGTTCAGTGCAAAGTTAGAGGCCTTTTGAAGGGATCATGAATGTGCTGACATGTAGAAGAAAGACTTAAGAACGGGTAGTTAAAGCGAATTACAACATGCTGCCTACTCTGGAGTAGGGAGACACTTTGACTTTCCATTCTGTATGGTGACTTTTGATCAATACTACCTCTATTTTTTATTTCATCATATACCATTCTGGTTTTCTATGGAAGTGAGTCTTATGCATTCACACTTTCTGTCTATCCTACCTTAATTATTTTTAATACATTGGCCAATTTCAACCAAACTGGAGACAAATAGAAATCTAAACCATCCTAAGTTTCTAGACCTTAGAATTTTGGCAACATGTGTTGTTTTCCAGCTGGAGCAGAAAACATGCTATTTAATTCATTCTGAGAAACAAAAGCAGGTGATCTGTTAAGCCTGTATTTACTAATTTCTTACATATATGTGGTTTTTAAACATACATAAAGCTTCAGTCAGTTGCAGCATATACTGTCTCTTACTTAGCCAAACAACAAGGAAGAGGAAAAAGATGAGAAGCGTGAAGAGAAATGGAAGTATTGTAAAGTGGGAAGTCACTGAGGAATCACGTTATTGTGATAGGTAGATGAAGCAAATCTATAGAAGGCTAGCATCCTTATTTCTCTACTCATTAAATATCTTGTTTCTGCTCCTTTAAGTAATTTTTCTTCTAAAAGAGAAAATTGGATTGATGCTGACAGCATCTGTTATTTGGCAAAGCTAATTCCTTAGGACACTATTAACCCTTTCTATCCTGCCATAACCTTGTCTGGCTTTTTGAAGAGAATGCATTAAAATATGCCATGACTCTGAACGAATGTAAAAGAACAAAAATGAATAGAGTTAGGGGAACCTGAAGGGTGGCATGTGGTTGAATTTCTTTCATATTCTTTATCGTTTATAACCACCTTTTAAAATTTTTAATGTTTATATGAACCCTTAAAAGTAGATACCTGTGATGTCTATATAGTAAGTCTTAAAAGTCTTTCAGAGAAAGGTTACTGAAGTTAAACCTGTTTGCTGTTCTGTGTAGCTTTCAAGAAACATGCAGGACAAAAGCCTTCCGTTTCCTAATTGCTGAAGTAATTGTTTTATCCAAGACAGTCTGTGTTTTAAGTCCCACATTTGCTTCCGTGTCCTAACTACACCAAATTTACACTTTTCTCTACCTCCAGGACCCCACCATATTTATGAAACAAGGTCCATCTTAGATGCTAACTCATGTCATCTTTTGCCCTTCCTGCAGATCCATTTTTGGTAGCCTTTCTCTCTCTTCTATTCTTGACTTCATACCTCTGCCCAAGTTAACAGATACATTTTTTCATACAGAATATTTTCTGTATCATCTTTTTTTTTTTTAATTGAATAGAGATGAAAATTTAAAAAGAGCATCAACATTGAGTATTAAAACTATATTGACTGTTTAGGAATTATTTTAAAAATTGTATAGATATTCTTAGGCAAGTTACTCTGAACAAGGTGTGTAAAAAATGTGGAAATCAACAGCAACATTGAATGGGGTAAAGTATTGGAAAAGAATGACACAAATAGGAAGTAGAACGTGTTCAAAGAAAAATGAATGTAGGTCCTAATGTTATGCATGTTGCTTAGCAACAGGCAGTAAAAGTGTGGATGAACAAGTAAGTACTAAAAGTAATTAAAGGAAAGAGGCATGTGCATGGCGTGGTACGGTATAATAACCAGGAATACAAAAAAGATGAGAAAAGCAAGGATGGAGGAAAAGCAGATTTACAGAATGTTAAGAGAAATATTGAAACTATTTTATTCATTGTAGACTGATTGTCTTGTAAGAGGAGTGAGAGGATCTGTGGTTTACATACCTGCCAAAGGTTATTGCATTCTCTTCTGCAAATTGCTGTACTGTTTGTGCCTCAGTTTCCTCATTGCAATATGGCATTTCTAACCAGCCATACTGAGCACATTAATATCATAATCATAAATGCTTTTACAAAGTTTGACTATTTCTATTGTGATCATGCCATAATGGAGGACTGCAAAATATTATTGTAATGTATGCCTGTTATTACATGAAACTTGTTCTCATAATGTACATAATCAGTAAGAATTACTGAAAAACAGGCTACTTAACAATAGTGATCAATCTAAATTAAGTTCTAGTCTGTTGTTCAGGTGTAGTTTTTTATATTTGTTATGCCTGTAATAATTTGAATGATGACTTGAATAAAGCCATGTTGTAACAAGGGGCTGAAATCTGAAATTAGTAGGAAGGAATCTACAGGAGACATTTGGAAATTTGCACCCAAAAATATGGGATAATTTGGAATCCCAAGACTCTTGAGATTCTGTATTCCCCTATTCAGCAGGAATTTGTGATATCATTACAGTGCTTCAATTCCCCATACAAGGATAAAAGTTGTTACTATATGTAAATATATGTATGCACATATATATGTATATTCTGTTATTTCAATTGATTGTAGGATAGATTCCAACTCTAATCATAAGCTATTTGAATACTATTATACCTGTACTTGATTTTTTTTTTAATCTGAAAAAACTTGTTTACAAAGTTTGGTTTAAAAGAATATTAAAGTTGCAGAATCAAGCATTCAAAGATGGATTTGCTGCATGGTTTTATTTGAGCCACTTGGAGATCATGCATTTTGTAAGGGTCTTTAGTTACGTGACTACATATTACTTTCTTTTCTTTTTCAAAGAAGGGAATCCCGTTTCATCGTTTCATTCAGAGTCATCAAGTGAAATTGTTCGATTAATGAGCATCTGCTCCGTGTTATGGCCTTGTGCCTAATTTAATCCATACCATTCAAACTCTGAAAAGTTAATTGAGGTGTAATTAATCAAACTGTAAAGCCATTTTCATGTTACTGTATCATCTGGTACTGCACCACCAGTAAGTATTGAGACTTCCAGAGTCATAGATTGTGGTTCTTGAAAGTGTAACTCTCTTTTAAAAAAAACAGCTAGGTGATAGAAGCTTCTTTGTGACTGCAAAAGATAGGAGGGTTAATATTTATCTTTGAAGGTATGTAATAGAAGGATATTCAGGTCTAAATTTGCAAGAAGATCCCATTGTTAACTAGGCCCTTTAAAAGCTTAGTCCCAGGTTGCATATGGAATTTATTTACTTGATAGCTTCTGGTGGCTGTTCCAGCAGTTTCTTCACCCCAGTGTTTGCCTTTGCCTCATTGTCTTCCACTTATCTGGGTCACAGTGAACAGCCATATATACAGTTTTCCAGAGTACTGATGTACCAGAAAGTCTCAGGACTGTCAGGATCTCACAGATTTAAGTGTGAAGGTGGCATTTATTTAAGCAGAACAGTTATATTATTCTTTGATTTTATTGGATATAACTTAATGTGCTGTGTTACTAAGACTGAAATGAAAATCTGCTTTAACTAAAATCATTGATGAACTATGCAATACTATGCCAAACTAAGCTGACCACTGGTCTTTAAGTACTCTGTGTAAAAAGGAATGCCCCCAAAACTTCAATGAGAAAACCAGATTATTCCTGTTTTCCAGAACACAACATTACCTAAAAGCAAAAGAAAATCCTTGCTTTCCTTCCTCAGTCTCAATACTGTTTGCATAGCCATTGGTGATTCCAGTTTGGCCCTGATTAAGGGCAGTTCCTGCAATCCTGTTTGTAAATAACTGCAAATATCTCTGCTACCTCGTTGCACATGGAACACTTATTCCTAAGCCTGTCAGAAACGGGAACAGTTCAGCAACAGCAAGGCTATCGTTCCTCTTTTCAGCCATGAAAGCAAAAGAGTAAAGAATGGAAAACCAAGCTGAGGAAGATCTAAGACTCTCTGGTCACAGTTCACAGCTAGTTTACAGAGAGAAAAGAAACGTTTAAATGAACATTTAAAACTTAATGAAGTTTTCCAATGTGTGTCAGTGTTCTAACAAAAACATTATGAATATGTATATCATTATCAACTTCTGCAAGGAGCCAAAAATAAGTAACAAGTATCTTTCCACTGTTACTGTTGCTGCTGGGCTTTTTAAAGGTGCAATATCAGTGAATAAGTGTCATTTTCCTTCATATTTTATAATTGGTCCCTATGAGGAAGATCAACTATTTTGTGTGGAATGTGCTCTAAAGGTAGAAGTGTAAAGTACTTATATTCGTACAAGATGTAGGTCTGCTTTGATTCAGCAGCAGTGAAATAAACAAAATGAATACTTTAATTAATCTGACTTGCAGAGCACTTGAAACAATGAACTCTGTATACAAACATAGCAACACTAAGTATCCCAGAGGAGACAGCTCAGGCTTGTAGAATAACTGGATGAGAATGCTTAGAAAACAGAAAAATTAGATCCAGTAGGTTCCAAAATACTTTCAATCCAAAAATTGTTGAATTCTGTACCAAGATAATGCTAAGATTGATCTTAGTTTGTACATCTCCATTTTTTTATTTTTAATCAGAAAACTGTTTTCAATATTCAACTTGCCTTTAATGAAGATACTGTTTAAATGTTTGTGGAAAGACAAGAAAACACTTCTTTACTGTAAGGGTGGTCAAACACTGGAACAGGTTGCCCAGAGAGTTTGTGGAGTCTCTGTCTGTGGAGATACTAAAGAACCAACTTGAGATGATCCTGGACAACCTAGCTGGCAAGGGGGTTGGACTAGATGATCTGAAGAGGTCCCTTCCAACCTTAATGATTCTGTGGTGACATGAAATTAAAAGATAGGTGTGTCTATTCTCAAGAAAGATTATGGTTCCAAAGTACTCCATAAATATTAACTGAAGTCAAGCTTCCAAGATTTTTGAAGGCTTTTTAGAATAACCTTTTGGAGAAACTTCAATGATGTAGGCTGTCAGTTAAAATGTATTTATGTACAATGGTGAATGAGAATGAAAGAGTAAGAAAAACCAGGCCATTTTTAATTTTCAAAAGACTTGTAAGGAAATGCCTAAGTGTTTTAAAATCCAATATAGGAGATGAACAATCAAGTAGCAATACTTGTGAATGACATAATGTTATTTACCTTAATTATACATAGAGAAAGTTTTGAGGAGTCAGAGGCTCCCAGTAAAGCAGGAGAAATGATTGATAATTGCCCAATGGTTGATAAGAGATGTGTTCAACAATAAAGCTAATACAAATGGGAATGAATAATTATTGGGTTTCAGATATCTTTTATTGAATTAAGAGAAGTGCTAATGTTGAGTTTTCATTGGAAATGTGAAATTAATTTCAAAGAGCACTAAAATATCCAGTAAGACTGGGATAGAAAAAATACTATGAACAAGTATAGAAATGTGTGAATCAAAGGTATGTTCTGCCTTTGAACACTAGCTTTCTCCAGCTTAAAAAAAACTTAAAGAAACAGGAACAAACCTGGTTAGACTTCCACATGAAAGGACACTGCAAAGTTGGGGACTCTTTAGTTTAGGAAGCAGGTAAGTATTAGGATACATAGTACCAGTTCCTATTATGCATGTAAAATGTTATAATTCCATTTTTCATCTGATGAGGGTAGTAAAGCAAAGGAGTAGTAATAGAACTGAATGAAAGGATTTCATTTTGCTGAAGGGATATACTTTTTCATACTTGTTTTGGCCCAGACCAGAGAACAGTTGTCTAAAGAATGCATTCCATGAAATATAACCCAAAGTTTAAAGCTTAGCTGTATTCAAGAAGTTGAGACAGTTATATGAATAATAAGGGTATTTGCAGTTACATTGACAGTACATTACAGTTACATTGAGTTTTTAATTAAATTACATTAGGAGTTACATTACAACCAGTCACCAGCTGTAGATGGATTAGATTAAGAAGGAAATTTATTTGTGAACAATCTATTTAATGGTTTACTATGATGGAGGTACCCTTCTCTGGAGGGTCTAGGAATAACTGTTGGAAGGGAACAGAAACTGAATTAAATGGGTCTTCAGTTGATCCTCAGGTTTCAAGAACACCACCACACAAGATCTTTTGGAAACAGTTGACTCTTACAAC
Organism: Gavia stellata; assembly: GCF_030936135.1. Lineage (NCBI taxonomy): Eukaryota > Metazoa > Chordata > Aves > Gaviiformes > Gaviidae > Gavia > Gavia stellata. The sequence continues at coordinate 20,226,976 of NC_082600.1, forward strand.
CACCACATTACAAATGGGAAGCTGAGGTAAAAAGAAAGCAATAATGTCAGTCTGAAAATCCTGTTTCATTCTGAAAATGATCCCGTATATGTAATTATAAAGAATTCTCTTTTGAAGCTTAGAAGCTTTTTCCAACCTGCTTTTGCCAGTTGCCTTTTTCTTCTTTGCCAGAAGAAAAAGGATAGAGATATGCATAGAGAAAAATAGCATGGATAGAAAGTAAGGTGGCATTTGTCACAGCTGCACTTGTACTGTCCAGAAGACCTTTAAACATTGGTTGAAGATAGCACATTTTTTAATCAAACAAGGTAGAATAAGGCATAGTTCTTCTGGACAGCATGAGCAGTGGAAACTTCATAAATTCCTAATTAGTGTATAGTACTTCTCATCAGCACATCACAAAGCTCTTTGCAGAAGAGAAAGTGTCATTCTTCCACTTCACAGAAGCAAAATGTGGTGATCTCATCAGAACTGACCAGAAAACTAAGAGTAGCAGGCATATTCAAGGTATATTAGACAAATGTCAAACTTTTGTTGTTGAGTGTCTATTAATGCTGTTTTCTCTGGATGAAACATGGCAATGTATCTGTCATTTGTTAAGTGTTATTTAGATGAAAAACATACCTTCTTTTGGTTTGGTTTGTTTTTTCTTTTGGTTGCTTGTTTGCAGTTTTTGGAATGTATAAGAATGTTACACTGTGCATGTTGAAACAAAGTTTCTGTTAGATTAGTATCTGGAAGAAGACAAAGTAACTATCCTGTCAGTTAAGCAGATAATTTTCTATTTTATGAACCATTATGCAGGAACGTTATGACCATGAAAAGTCTTTGAGTTGGGCACTGGCTTTCAGCTTTCGTGGATATAGTAACAGAATGGGTAGGTGACAACACTGACATAGATGAGACAAGGTTGTAAAGTAGTATTTTGTATAGACCAATTGGTGCAGTTGGAAAAACTGGAGAAGTTTTCAGATGTACCAGCTTTTATTGAGGTCAGAAAGCCAAGCCTTTCTTTATCAGTCTTGAGTATAAATTCAGTCTTTATCAGTCTTTATCTGGATTTGTGCCAGAATTCATCAGTTGAAAATGGGTTTCTAGTTGCTTGGGCTGAGGAATCAAACCCTGGCCACCTCACTCTGACATTGCTGGCTAAAGAAAAATAGCAAGCAGAAAACTGTTCTACCATAGTGAATATCTGGGTTTGATTTGGCCTTTGGACTTGACTCTTCATCTTTCTTTAAGTCTTCTACAAGTATATATTCCAGTTATAGGCCTTTATATGGATAAATCAGTGATGCACTTAGACCTGACTGAGATCCATTGACTTTAACAGCCACACTGGTACTTCAGCATATGCACAAGAATCAATTGGTTAACAAATACTGCCCTGAACTGGGAGTTAAGAAACATACATGAGACTCCATTTTCACAGGTACACAATAAAATATCCAAAACTTTGACTTAGATTTAATGTCAAAGTTCTGTAAGATATTAGTGCTATAGAGTAGGTAAGAAAAATGTAGACTTAAAGCACTTTCCAAATCCTCACACCCTATTTCATTTTACTTCCTTGGTAGCCTTTTTTTTTCCCCTAGTAAAAATCTTCCCTGAAATAACAAGCTACCTGTTGTAGAAACAGAAGGTCTATCCTGAGAAGAAAGAGATTCCTTAAAAATACATTTGTTAAAACAGACACAGCCATGTGCTTTGCTTGGAGGGAGTGACTCAATCTTGTGATAGTAACAGCTAATAGAAGTTCTAAGCAAAGACAGAATAAGTAGAACTGTGATGCTTCAGGAATGCGCATCTGCTGCTGTAATTATTCCTGGACCCATGTGATGACCAATTCCTCTGCTGTTGGGTAGGAAACTAGCCAGTGAAGTGTTGGGTTTTGAATGGGATCCCAACTTTATGTTACTCCCTGATAGTGATTTCAGTTTAATTAGTATTATTATGAAGTACTCTATGATGTACATAGAATCATAGAATACCAGGTTGGAAGGGACCTCAAGGATCTTCTGGCCCAACCTTGGCAAAATCATGGTCTAGGCAAGATGGCCCAGCACCCTGTCCAGCTGAATCTTAAAAGTGTCCAATGTTGGGGAATCCACCACTTCCCTGGGGAGATTATTCCAATGGCTGATTGTTCTCATTCTGGAAAATTTTCCTCTTGTGTCCAATCAGAATCTCCCCAGGAGTACCTTGTACTCATTACCCCTCATCTTCTCCATGTGACTCCTTGTAAAAAGGGAGTCTCCATCTTCTTTGTAGCCACCCTTTAAATACTGGAACACGGTGATTAGATCTCCCCAAAGCCTTCTTTTCTTAACACTGAACAAACCCCATTCTCTCAGCCTTTCCTCATATGGCAGGCTTCCCAGTCCTTTGATCATCTTTGTGGCCCTTCTCTGGACGCTCTCCAGCCTGCCCACATGTTTTTTGCATAGTGGAGACCAAAACTGAACACAGTATTCCAGGTGTGGCCTGATAAGTGCTGAGTGGAGTGGGATAGTGACTTCTTTATGTCTGCTGGTGATGCCCTTGTTGATGCAACCCAGCATCCTGTTGGCTGCCTTTGCTGCAGCAGCACACTGTTCACTCATATTGAGCTTGTTGTCCACCATGACTCCCAGGTCCCTTTCCACAGAGCTGCTCCCCAGCTGGGTAGATCCCAACCTGTGCTGCACTCTTGGATTATGTTTTCCCAGGTGCCAGACCTTACACTTGTCCTTGTTGAACTTCATAAGGTTCTTGTTAGCCCACTGTTCCAGCTATCCAGGTCTTCCTGCAGGGTGGCTCTCCCTTCTGAAGTGTCCACTTCCCCACTCAGTTTGGTTTCATCAGCAAACTTCATCAGGGTACGCTTGATCCCATCACCCAGATCACTTATGAAGATATTGAACAGTGTTGGGCTGGCCCAATATCGATCCCTGGGGGACCCCTCTTGTGACAGGTTGCCAGTTTGAAAAGGAGCTATTTACCACCATCCTTTGGGTGTGGCCTGTCAGTTAGTTCCCCACCGACTGCACAGACCACTTGTCTAGACCTTAACGCATCAGTTTCTCTAGGAGGACGCTGTGGGAAACCGTATTGAAAACCTTGGAAAAATCCAGGTAGACAATGATGTCCACCGCTCGCCCCACATCAACCAAGCAGGTTACTTTGTTGTAGAAGGCATGTGCTATGTATGTGTATAGAGGACATCCACAGCCACAAATTATTTCCAGTTTTAACTGGTCTCCTTTGTTACCCCAAAATCAATGGTATGCTTTACAGATACAGTGCTATTTCTGGTATTTTTACTGTTTATATCATTCTCTTGCTTAGCATTGTTGCTCTTCTCACAACAGCACTTTTTCTCATTAGTATGAAAAGGTCTGTATCTATTTTTCTGCCTCCACTAGACATAGAATGGATTCTTGAAAGGAATAAAGGATTTCTGCTTTATTTAATACACCCAACGTAGTATTTTCCTCTCCCAGTTTCTAAAATTATGTTGTGCCTGTATTGTTTAGAAGTGGAAGGCTGGCAGTTGCAAATGTACAGTAGAAATGGTAAAATCTCTTTATGACCATAGTGTTCAATAATATCCCATAAACATAATAGAAAAATAGTCTGATAGTTTTCATTCCTAATAAAACAGGTAACTGAAAAAGAATTTAAAATTATGTAAGGTCCCAGAGAGTTACTAGATCTACTGTAATTATCTTTATGAAAATACTATTATGTTGAAAGTCATGCTGTCATTTTTGAATCTACTATTTTTGAATATTTTATATCAAATAGTCTTTTATTCCAGCATCTCTGAGAAAAACTGCTTTTAAGGGAGAGTTAAATGTGGCTTTCACTATAATGTGCATACAGCTCATGCATACAAGCTCATGAACTTTTTTTAGCAGTGGTTTTCTAAGCTATGTGAGTTCCCGGTACCTTGAAGGGTCCCATTTGACAATACAAATAAATAGGTATGACACACTCTTTATTAGTTTTCTCTTACTGCCCAGAATTTGGACAATGCTTGATTACATCCTGTGAGATACAAGGTTTGGTGACAAAGATGATTGCGTAGATTTAACATACTTATGATTTTGTATAATGTAGTTTACACAACTTTCTGATTTAAAAGATAGCATTATCACTCTGTACACTACCTGAAAGGAGGTTGCAGAGAGGTAGGTAGGTGTCCGTCTCTTTTCCCAAGTAACAAGTGATAGGTCAAAAGGAAATGTCCTCAAGTTGCACCAGTAGAGGTTTAGATTGGATATTAGGGAAAATTTCTTCACCGAGAAAGGGTTGTCAAGCACTGGAACAGGATGTGGTTGAGTCACCATCCCTGGAGGTATTTAAAAGAGGTGTAGATGTGGTGCTTAGGGACATGGTTTAGTGGTGGACTTGGTAATGTTAGGTAAATGGTTGGACTCAATGTTCTTAAGGGTCTTTTCCAACCTGAACGATTCTGTGATTATACATGTATAATCAAGATATAACCAAGAACTGACCAAATAGATTTCAGAAAGTCGTTGAAAAATTATCATTGAATTGAGGTATTTCTTTTTGGGTTTTGCAGTTATTATTACAAGGCTTTATTTTATTAAATATTTTTGTGATTTGTCAGTGCTGGTAGAATATGTTGATGACACTAAGATGGGCAAAATAGCAAAGAATGATGGTGAAAAGGCAGTTAGAGAGTGACTGTTGGAACAAATTTTCAAGAGAAATAGTGAACTACATGTTATTTTAAAATAAATATTGGTTATTTTAACTACATAGAAGTTATTTGACTCAATGCAGCCAATTAACAAAAAAAAATTGAGTCACTGAAGTACCGGAAGTCACACTAGATTTGCTAATGATTCCTTTTAACTTCAAATTTTATTAATCTGTGAAAAACTATCTCAATAGCCAGTAGTCACAATGCCTGTTCCAGAGGCAGAAGAGAACTAATTTTGTTTGTATTGCTTTTAGGAATAGTTGTGATCAGTCGTATTAGCATATTAATCTCTATGATAACCCTCAGACAGTTTATATGGGAATGTGTAATAATGTACTCAGCTACTAAGCACATCCATATGCATGGCTTGCCATTCTCAGAGAATGTCTTCAGGCTACTCCTCAGGCCATTGTTGCAGGCTCACAGGATGATGTAGACATACATAGCCAAGACCTCTACTAGCAGCAGCACTGTAAATGACATTAGTGAGTCGGTCTAGTGAGATGCAGAATGTATTTTTTCTAGATCTGGGTCAAAACCAACCATCTGCTTTAAATTCAAGGTCCCATACCAACAATGAGGCATAATTGCTACTGAGAGTTCACATCTCATCTAGCCTGGACAAAAGGAGTGAAATTTAATTACAGTTTTAATAATGCTGTTTGGTTAACGAGTTTCTGAAGTGTCTGGTATTCTTGTTTGGCTCAAAACTGAGCTTTGTAATCCATTACAAAGTGCTATTAGGGTTTCTTTGTAAGTTACGGTAAAGACTGTGCTTTTCACAGCTGCCATTTAGAGGCAATCTGAACTATCAGAAAATATATCCAGGCTCCTCACATTGCTATATGCTCAAATGGAATTATGCCAGAGCTGAGGGAAATGGGAAGTGAAATAAATATGGGTTTTAATTCTCATCTGACAGATCAAAAACTGAGTCACAGAAATGAGACATACAGAAGATAACACACAATATCTGTAGGTGAAACAGAAACTGAACATAGAGTTGATGAGTGTAGGCAGGTATAGTGACGCCAAAGTAATTCTCCTTTCCTTGGACAGGTCTTCCCCCCCCTCCCCCCCATTCCTGTTGCAGCTCTTTTACCAACCATTTCAACTTTCATTTTCTAATATTGTGAAGAAGACATTCAGTATCATAGTTCTATTACTGAATGTGCATGGGTCTATGTACTTTAGCAAAAGAAAACAAATTCAGAGCTACTGCATGGCTACTGCCATCTTTCTGAAATAATTACATGTTTTTTTATATTTTGCCTCAGGTTCTGTGTGTGCTTCACCTTCATTAACTCTGCTCAGAAAGCAAAGTGCAAACTGAAATTACTGCACCATAGCTGCTAAAATTAGGCAAAGTTTGCAGTTTTGTTATTGAAGACCTGATACTAGCCTGCAATTAGTCTTGCTACCCAGTTACATATAGGTGAGCACTGAACAAACATAGAAACACTGAAGACCAGCATAAAAAAAAATTACCTGCTTGTTATGCTAACATTGAAAAAAAAAGTAGTTAAAGCTAGCTTCCTTCTCCTTCCATCTTCTCTTCTCAACACCAATTAGTAATAAAACACCGTTCTCTCCAGGGAGTCCTGAGTCTTAAAACATGCTTTGGCAGGGTTATAGGTGATATGGTAATTATTTAAAGATGAATCAATTATGGACACTGGGGCTATAGGCAACACATCACTTTGACTCATACTTCAGTATTTGCCCAATTTTCATTAAAACAATTGGTCATATAATGCCCATGATATGAAGAGATTCCAGAGTTTTTTAACAAGAATTAAAACTGTGATAACTTGATCTTTGAGCTCCAGAGGTCAAAAATGTAACCTTTTTGTACAGCTCATTAAAATGAACATGATAGATATGAGCAACTATATAAGAAGTTCGGAAGACTCCGTCAGTAAAGAGACTTTCTTTAAATAGAAGCCCCTACCTGCCCTATATGTGTATTTTTTTACGATTACCAGCCAATACTAATTATCTTACCCATCTGTTCTCTTTAATAAAGATATATAAGCAGTAGTAGCAGTTCTGCAAGATACCTAAGAAAAAGATTCTTTTATGTGTGCTGGATATGACTGAGGATCTTAAGTTTAATATATGAAATTCTATTCCACATCAGCCCAATAATATCTTGCATTTATACTTTTTTTTTCTGTAAAATAAATACTGTAAATATTAAGGTTCCTCAGAAGCATTACATTTGAAATCTTTAGATGGTTAAAACTGAAGAACTTGTATGGAATCTGCAGGCCCTGATAATGACTTAAAATTTTGTGCTCTGGTTTTGAAAATAAAAAACATAGTGTTATTAAAGATCAAAAGAATGTCAGTGTTTCAAAACCATACTACTAGTATACTTTTCCTTAGACACTAGTAATATGCAAAAGTTTACTGGATAATAGTTTAAATCGAGTAATAGTTTATTGTAGGAATGTGTCATACAAATCAAGGAAAAACAATTCACAGCTCTTGTTTCTTTGTAATCAAATTAAATATTCCAAAATAATTCCATAATCTCAAATTATCCAAACCAAGGCATCTCCTTATCTTAGATATTCAAGATTTTGCATGAACATACAGAGAGACCATACTTACATGAACATATCAAGAGATTGTATTTAAAATTAGATGAAATCATGTTTGATTTAACTGAATGATGTACTATAGGTACAGTTCCACTGTATGCTGTTCTACACTGCCCATTCCTTGTGCTTCAAGCCTAGGCTGGAGAAGCCCACCGTAACAGTAAGAAAGTCATTCCATTTCGTGCCAGTTTTACTACTAGATTCCTGTGTTTTCATAGCTTTCAACCCCTAGTTTCTTTACTAAGACTGCCAATGAAGTTGTTGTAGGTGGTAGGCTTTTGACAGAGGCAGTAGCTTGTAGGGAATTAGACTAACACCATCACTGAGTAATCATTGGTTTTAACAATATTAAGAATTTTAAAGAACTTATATCAGATATGATCTAGTAAATTGAAGGTGGAGTCCTCTGTCCCATTATAAATCTCTTCCAAGTCAGCCCAGTTCCCCAAAATATGCAATTATTCAAAGTACTTACTAGTTTGAAGATTGGAAAGAAAGACAGAAATTCCATACCTTACTGCATTTTTAAAAATTTTGTGCAAAACGGCATTCTTGTACACAGGAATTTGAGTTTTTTTTGCTTCTGGAATAGATTCTGTTTTAATATGATCATCTAATAGTTGTTACATGTGAAGAAACATATGTGCATGTTCTCTTTCAGCTTGTATTATGTTTTCTGAAGTGATTACACTGAAGCATTTTATATTTTATGCTGTTTCACCTTAGTACAAATAAATGTAAAATTAAAACAGTAAATAAAATGACTGAAGTTGCACAATGTTCACATTTTGAATTAATCATATGTATACTTCAGGAGGTTTTAAATATTGTTTTTTAAGAATATATATGGATACTCTTCTTGAACATTATTATATTCAAAATATTTTAGTATTTTTAATTTCCTCCCTGCCCCAAGCAACACCTACAGAAATTGAGATGAACATAGTAAGTGAGTTATTCTATAAATCAGTTCAGTTCTTCAGCTTCAGAAAACCACAGTAGTTTTCAGATTAATGCTTTCCTCACGTAACCTATTATATTAATCCAATTTTATGTAAATGTTAAACATCATTACTGGCCAAAGTTAGTAGCAGTCTGAGGCTTACTCATTTTTTCTTAAGATACCAAGTTCTTTAAAGTCTGTGTTAGGATCTCTGTTCCTGGCTTACCTTAACTGATAGTAACAATAAATAATAGAAGCTGTTCAGCATTGCTTCCTTTGGTTCACCAAAAATGCCAGCTCCAAGCATAAATATACCAGGGAGATGCCCGCCTGTAGCATTTCTGTCCAGCAGACTGAATCTTCACCATCTACATACACTCTCAGTTAAATGGTTAATTCCATCACAATTATGAATTCCATCACAATTATGAATTCCTACTGGCTTTGTGGGACAGAATTCCATCCAAAGAGATGACATGGAGTTCTAATTTGGTCACTTGTGTCCTCAGCAACATCTCTTTAGATTAACTTGGAAAGATCTCTCCAATTTATTTTTGTTTTCATTTCTGTGGCAGTTTCTAGTGCTTCAGAGGTCAGCTGACAAGAGGGTCTTTCAGGCAGGAAATGCTTTCTCCACTTGTTAGATAATGATTAGTGGAGGCAAAAATTAGCATGTTCTCAACAGAATCTCTCAGGTGGTTTTGTGGACTTCCTATTGCCAAAAATGAAAATTACCTTCTGTAAGGTACTTCCTTTTGGTGCAAGCTTCAATTAGACATTTCATTATGTAAATCTAGGTTAATAAAAGAATTTTACATATTTCTAGTATGTAGTTCCAATCAGTTGGTCTAGTTTCCGCCACCTTTTACTCCCTTCCTGTTCTATTATTTACTTTTATTTACTTACTCCCATAAATTACTTGAGATTTAATAGGTTTCTTCCTTGAAAATTAATCCTGTTATTGTATCTTCTTACTGAGTGGTCTTCTGTCGATGTACCTAGCTCCAAAGAGCTAAGAATATATGCCTACAAAAATAGTTTTGCCTATCCTCCTCTTCAAAGGCAAGAAACTCCTCAACACACTTACCACACTTACAAAAAGATATCTGCAAAACAGGCCCATTCAGCTGTTGCTGAATTCTGTTTCTTCCTTGATTTGACATTTCTCTATGCCCCTGAATTTGTAAAAGGCAAGCAATGGATTTATATATCATAATGACCAGGGTAGTCTATTTAAATGCTTTTTCTAAAAAGCTGCCTCAGCAATGGTTAAAACCAGGAAACCTCTGAGTGCACGTGCAGTTCCGCAGCATTCCTACAATTCTTATTGAAAGCATTGCTTTGCTAAAATTCTTGTTTACTATAAAATCTGTGAACTCATGTTTCAGGTGAAGCACAGCTATCTAAAGATAGACCGACTGTTTTGTGGTTTATATAGATATGCTGCAATTTGATTCTGTTCCTGAAGAAGCTGTCAGTATTACTATCCTCAGAATTTACAGAAACGGATACAAGAGTTCTAGAGCTTATCCCTGCATGTGTAACCTTGATTATATTTTCTGTTATTTCAAAAGTGTGTAAGAAAGTAATATGGAAGTGTTCATTTTATTTGTACAGATGTAACTCTTAAAAGCTAAGCTGGAATTCAGTTTTTGATATGTTAGTAACTTGAAATTAGTTATGTTGAAAAATCTTACGAAGATTTGAACATGTAATTCATTGCTGGTAGTCCACTGCTTTTCTTCTTCTTGAAACTGTTTTTTTACATATTCTGTTACACACATGAAATGTATTTTTCAGATGTGGGATTATTGCAGCATGCTGCTTTCCATGCTTTCCTCATATTTACATTAAAAGTTTCCCCTCACTTGGGTGTATCAGCCATTTATGACTAGGGTTTGGGTTTTTTTACTTAGTTGAAAATGCAAGCAACATGTTTCTCCTAGAAAACATATTTAGTGAAATTACAGTCTTGTTTGCCATATGGTGCTTCATACAAATGGATGATTATTATGCAAATCTTTTGATTAGTGAGTTTCTGCTATTCTAGGAATCATTTGCTTTGTATGTGTAGGCTTTGTACACATTTAGTTCCATTCTTAGGATGATCTGGGACTGTGCCAGATCTTTGATCATCTTGGTGATACAGGTTTTTACAACTTCAAAGTTTTTCTTGTATTCCATGGTTTATTCCATTTTCTTTCTTCATCTGACAAAAGAATTAACTTCTACTTTAATTTACCGTATGAGAAATATAATGCAAGAAGCATCACTCCATGCTGAATGAAATCAATAGCAAAATTTGCATCTTCCCATTATAGACTTTGCCTCCATGGTTATAGGCATCTAAGATTGGTGAGGGGACCTGTCAATTAAGTATTTCATTTCATATGCAATGTTTCGTATGCAACCAGAATCTAACCTGATGATTCCTACTAGCTTTTCCTCCAAATAGCAAGTTTTGTAGTTGAGCACTGCACAGGTTGATATATAATGCTAGGGGTTTTTTTATTTCTACATGGTTCATAAAGATTTTGGATAGGAATTGTATCTTCAGCTCTTCATCTATATTATGATTTGTTCATGCTCATGTAAAAATCCACTGCCTTGAGCAGGCCTAATTTTTATAAAAATTAAAACATTCCTAAATGATATAGTTGAGGTGCATGGACAGGAGCATCAGACTTTTTATTTCTTCAGAGAGGTAAAAATTAGACCTTAGGACAGCTGAGATCCAAGGAGATATGAGAGATGTCATTTAGGCTCTCCCACAGCATGGTAATGCTGCACATCACAGTATGTGTTCCAGGAGTGGATTTTTGTAAATTAAGCTAATCTTTTATCTTTGTCACAAACCATTCTAATGAATGAGTCTACTAAACTGACATTTAGGTTTTTAAATGTTTTATTTCACGCAATATTTTGATGTTGTGCAAATATTTCAGACATAAACAGTATAAAATCATACTGTTATAACTGAAGAGTATAAAATGTTATAAAGTGATATTCCTTAACTATGTAGTTCAAGGTTATAGTGAAAGGAGTAAAATAAGAGTAAAATAGTATTTTATGATCAAAGCTGTTGCCTTTCATCCATTTATCTAAATCAGCTCATTAAAACATTTAATAAATATCTAGTTACCCACCCCATAGAAAGCAGCTCTTATTTCTTCAAAGGTTGCTGAAAATAAAGCAATTTTATCTATATCTAAGGTAAAAACCTAAATTGACTAGCTGTAAATCCGAACTGAATAATTTACTTCATCAGAGGCATTATTGGTTGGAAATTTTGGGTCCTATTGTGCATCAAGGAAGACTAGACGGTTATAGCAAGCCATTTTAGTTTTAGTCCCATGAATCTATTAATCTTCTGTCTGTAATCAGTTGAATTTTAGATTTTTTAAGCCACTACAAGGTAAAAGAACAATTTCACTGTTGTCAGATGGAGAATAAATTGAAACACAATGTTTCTGTATTTTGAAAAAATGTTTTTTTCTTTTCACTAGTTAAGACTTTGATATAGTAAGAAATGTTTTTTGCTGCCTGTAAACCATTATACATATATGAAATAATGCTCTTAATTAACTTTTGAAAATGTATTTAAATACTTGGTAATCTAAATAGTGGAAATGTTCCAGAAGTCGGTCCTACTTTGAGAGACAATAGAGCCATCTTTGGACCTTCTTCAGTCTGATTTTGTATGTGTTGAATTTTATTGTTTACTCATAAATATTTATCACTTTGCTCTCTCTCTCTTGAATTTTTCACTGTGTCAAAATGAGTTGTTTGTTTTAGTTTCTGGATTACTTAGTTTCTCAGTTTCCTATCTGAACGTTTTAAATACATGATTCCTTATCCCTCCTGGTTGCAAGTCTCGGTTCCGCTGTCAGTTTCTCTTTAATCTGCTTGACAGTCCTATCTGTGAGTGTTATGACCCTCAGTTCTGGCATAGCACATGTCCTACACAGAAATATTATAGCACTATTCTCTAGTTCTTGCCAAGACTTACATATAATACTGTGTAGTGAGTGTTCTGTGTGTTAAAGATTGCTATGAATTGCATTAGTAACTGCTAGTTTTCCCAGTATTAAAATCCTTAATAAAATATCCTTTATCAGAATCTTCTAATATGAAAATATCCAGTTTGTATTGCTCCTGGAGCACTTCACTTGGAATAGTATTCTTATCAATCCATCTAAACTTTGGCATTTCTCACCCCCCTCTGAAGACAGTGATAAAGAAACTGTTGCAGTACATCCAAAAAGTTCATCATTTGACTTAGACTATTTAGCTATAATTATTTTCCAACCAGTACATTACTAATTTAACATCATCATCATTTTCTAATATGTTTTTAACTGGAATAACAAGGAAAAGTGCATATAGGTGCTACTGTTCCTGAATACAACCCTTAACATTTTATTAGGAACTTAGGAAGGCACTGGTAAGAAAGAAAGAAGGAGAGAGTAATAAAGGGGAATATATTTTCTTTAACAGCATAGAAGATTTAAGCAATAGGAGGAAGGGTAAGGTAGTCTAGAAAGATGAATGTGAACTTAGAAATATGAATTTAGAGAAAGGAAAAAATTCAAGAATGATAACAGGGGAATTAGGCTGTAAATGCCGCTGTGTTAATAGAGGAGAAGCAGGTAGCATATAGATTCAAACTATGTTCACAGAATCACAGAATCAGTAAGGGTGGAAAAGACCTGTAAGATCATCAAGTCCAACCATCAACTAAGATCACCATGCCCATTAAACCATGTCCCACAATGCCTCGTCCACACGTTTCTTGAACACCTCCAGTGAGGGTGACTCCACCACTTCCCTGGGCAGCCTATTCCAGTGTCTCACCACTCTCTCAGTAAAGAAATTTTTCCTAATATCCAGCCTGAACCTCCCCTGGTGCAACTTGAGGCCATTTCCTCTTGTCCTGTCAAATGTTGAGACATTAAACTGATTTCTTCTTTTTTTATTAGTTTGCATATCTGCTTTATGACCCATTCGCACATGAGAAGGATTGTTTTTCTTTCTCTAAAACAGTTCATGCAAAAAAATATTATTAAAACAATGTTATCTGCACAGAAGTATTTAGTAAGTAATCTATTGGAAAATATGGTGAACTTACAACCTATAAACAATCTACTAATCAGTGAAGTCATAGTAAAGGATTAACAGTATTTTGTACTTTTCAGAAATGTATTTTCTTTGTGGATATGTTAGAGTGTATACGGATTTGATTTTATTGTTCTCTTTCATAGTTATGAAGTTAAATCTGTATTGTGATGCTACTATCACTAAAATTTCAATAGGCAGAAATATTCCTTCATTACAAACAAATTCATTGCTTCATTGGTTTGCATAGTAAAAATGTGAGGAGCTACAAATTAAAAGCATGACTGTCCTCTATAACAGAAAAATGATTGGATAGAAGGAAGGTAAATACCTTTTACTACAAATGTATAATGTTTGTCTTGCATAATTATCCACCAGAATTCATAGACAGCTATACACTTTTCAGCACTTAACTTTAATTTTTTGTTCTATTGGACTGATGAGGAGCGAAAGTGTAATTTCTAAAACACTAAATGCACTATGTTCTGCACAAATGGATAAAGCTGGTCAGATGCAATGAAGAAAATTACTTTTGGAGAATGATGGTCAGCAAACATTTTCCTGCCAAAATCCCACCAGTATTGTCAGGTATTGACAAAATAAAAATTCAAATGTAATTTCTTCATAGAAATTGTGAATTAATATCTTCAATAGCTCTAGTAAGGGTTGAATAAACCAGATATAGTCAATCTTTTAACACTTAGACCATTATTTCTCATTGTTTTTCACTGTAGCTAAGACGTTTATGTACCTTAGCTGTTTAGATGTCATACATAAAAGAACTTTCGGTGGTTGCCTCCAAATGTGCTAAAATCTATCATGTACTATTTTTGTTTTTAAAAATTCTTGGTTTTGTTAAAACTCCCTTTATCTTACTTCAGTTTAAATTATAGTATTGCATTTAATGTATTGTTTGTATTAAAAAAAAAGGAAATAAACAAGATTTGAAGAACTTGTAAGCTTGAAATCTTGCCTGATTTATTCAGCTGTCTAATGAAAGATATTACCTCTTCCCATGAATTTTTCATTTCTTGGACTATATCTCAGTTGTGACAACATTGCATTGATTTTATCATAACTGATATTCTGAAACTAAAAAGTTCTTTGTCTTACAGAAACTGGATGTTGGAGTTCCAAATCAAAGAACTATCTACTCATTTGGAAATGTATGGGGAACTATTCTTATTCAGAAACATGAAATTCCCTTCATAACATGTATCTTAATTTCCGAAGTAAGAGAATTGAGCAGCCTGGCCATGCCATATTTACAATTTCTACCTTTTTAGCAACTGATTAACAGTGAAGAAAAAAATTAGAATACACGAAAGCTGAATTAATTGCTTCTACAAATATCTTTCCTTTTGTCATTGAAAATAATGATGAGGAGCTGCTTCTGTGATCACACTAAACTTGCCTATGGAATTCAGAAAGTTAGTTTTTCTTTCATTTTTAATGCTAAGATTAGGCTAATATAGGCTATTGAGACATGGCAGTCCTTAATGTCAGCTCTATGCAGTCATCATCCAGCTCTACATCTCCCTTACACTTCTCACAGATAGTGCTGCCTTCCAATTCTTCATCTGCCTGGATGAGACTAAACCTGACTAAAACAACTCAGAAAAGAAAAAGAGGACATGAGTACTATTAGTAAGAAGAAGTACTTGAACTTAACAATATTTCTTCCACTTCAATGGTGGATTAGAGGAACTTTTTCTTCAAGCTGCCAAGTCACCTTTCAGACTGCAATTGATATCCTTTTAGAATTCAAAGAATTACTGGGTAAGCCAGAAATATGCAAAAACACACATCTTTTTTTTTGTGCATGTGCAAATAAATAGAAGACTGCATTCTGTCTTACAACACATGGGCTGTGCTACAGTGATGCTTGCCTTCATGAACTAATAAAGATATTTGCTGCAATTCCAATCTGTTAGTCTTTGCTGTAGCAATCAATGTGCTCACATAAGCTGTTTAAGACCGTCAGTCTGATGTCTCCTACCCAGCAATAAAGTTTTCTGTTATGCTTAGCTGAATTTGGTGGTTTAGTGTATATTAAAGACTTTTAATAGTATTGGTAAAAGATGCTGGAGGTAGTGCTTCCCAAATTCCAGTAATGACTTTTCAACTCCTAAATCCATTGTGAACTACAAAGCTGAGTTTCCTCAATGCAAGGGAAGGCGCTTTAAAGCTCTTATCAGAAGAGAGAAAGTTGACCTAGTCTTGTTGTCTTCAGGACCAAAATACAAATTTCTTACTTCAAATCTTTTTCAATAGCTGCAATGAGAAAACAGCAAAAAAGAATGAAAACCGAGAAAAAGAAGCACAGGTAGGAATGAAAAGGGGAAAACAACCCCTTAACTGTAGTTGGCTCATGGTTAAACTACTAAGCAGCTGTGGTTTTATCTATATGTTGGACAAAACGGGGAAAAAAGGTCTTCTTGTGTTGAATATCATAATAACATTATGAAGTACCTTAGTGATGAGTGTAGAAAATTTCTTAGGAACTTCTGTGTCCTCAGACTAGGATCTGAGTATCTTACAACCACTTTTAAAATGTATAATGAGAGGCTTTTGGGGAGCGAAGGGTTGCGTTGTGTCCGTACTGTAAACAGGAAAGTTGAAGCACGGAGTAGATGAAATGGCTTGGCTGGTGTCATACATGGAAGAAATAGAAGCACCAGTAACTGAACACAGGTCTCCAGTTCTAGACTAGGCAATCTGTCTGCCAGCCATATTTCTTCTTTATGATTCTGTCTATGATTGGTTATTACATTTTATATAATTATATCTTATGTACAATATAATATTGATATATTAAATATATCAGGTTTTTAAGTGGAATGACACATTCCACTGTTTATGCAGTGCGTTTCCAGTTGTATATGACTTCCTTTTAGAAACAGAAATGTAACTTATTTATAGAGCAACTATCAGCTTTCATGGGGAAGAATATAGTATTTGTATCTAAATAGTAAAATAGACATTACTTACTACTCTGCTTTCATTTGGTATTTTGTTTTGCTTATAGAGCTGTTGACCGTTTGTTTGCAATATTTCAGCATAAAATAAACAGTTGCATCTGAAAACAGATTTTTTGTCTTTGAGAAAACTGAAATCTAATAACTAAAGATAATTATAAATAAATTTACATGTAAATTAATAGTATCATGTGGTAGAAGATTTACTAAATTTTCTGAAACATTCACCATTGCAAGTTGGCTGTCTCCTTTTTCACATAATCTTTTTATATAATCTACACTGCTAAATAATGTGATCTCATTACTTTCCTTGGGACTTGTGGGTATAGGGGATCCAGTGTACCTAACTGCTTTTATGTATTTAATTAAAGTGTTTTTTTACCTGGCCTTGGCAGCTGTGGAAGTAAGAGAAAAAGCACACTTACTTTCAGAAAAAGAGTTTAGAGTGGGGAAAAATACGTTTCTTTCCACAAAAAGACTTCAGATCCTCTATGGACATTTTACTTTTTGTTCCATACAAGCTTCCATGCCGATCAGAGCTTTGGGCACTTTCAGGATTAGGACTATGTCTATGTCTGAAAACCAGAGAAGTACATGCATAAAATAAAGAGTAAACTGCAAACATGAGACTTGAATAGTGGGACGGCATCTGATTAATTCCTACATTTTTTCAGTACCTTCATTAACTGAAAGGGGGTGAATAACGAAGTTACTGGTTAATAAAGAATGTCAGATTATTTATGTTGGTTGAGACTGTGTGAGTTTATCAAGGTATCTAATGCAACCTTCAATGCAAAGTAAAAGGAACAAGAAAAAAAAGCAGTATTGGAATATTTGTAATATACTGCTGTAGACTGCTGTTATTCCTTTCCTTTGGTTGCTCCATATGATTCAGTGGAAACTGATAGTTTCATCTCTCATCTTCTTTTGAGGATTATTTACAGGGGATGATTCATCCCACCTATTTTAGATGCCTGTTGCAGGATGGGATGCCTTCGTCTCAGGAAGTGCCTCTCCCTCTCTCCAGTGGCTAGAGGAAATCAAGATAACTAGTTTCAACTAGACAGCAGTTTTTGATAACAAGTTAGACCACATAAATTTTACCTCCTGACTCAGAAGGGATTTGTTTTTAACGGAAAAATTCCAGAAATGGGCAAAACCTATTATGAATAAGGGCAAACTTACATGTGAGAAGAAATTGGAAAGATTGGGATCAGTTAGCTTGGATAAGAGATGCATGATTGAAAGAAACAAAAAAGAGGATGGTAAAAAAGACAAGGAACTCCAAACAAGTACTTATCTTCTATTGTAATAAAATTACAAACACCATGTGAAAAAAATTCAATGAGACTTGCATAAACACAGAACACATTATATAAATCCTAATATTCAATGGTATTCAGAAAAGGGTTAAGCCTTTTACTCCTATGATGAGTAAAAATACAGAAAGTTATATTAAGTAGATTTTTATTTAGGTGAGAAAATATGAACACTTGGAGTATAAAGCAGCCACATATCAATGAGCACTGGGAAGAACATTCCTCTGTGAATGCCTGTTTCAATACTTAAGACTATTGGCAAGTAATAGTACTTTCTCCTGAAGTATCTCCTATTGATAACTGTCAAAGGCTGGGTACAAGATAAAACCAATGATTTGATCCAGTGTGGCAGTTTTTGTGTTTATATTCTTTATTTCTAATGTGAAAACATAAGGTTAAAGGGAAAGCTAGTTCATTTCAGATGCTATGCAAATGGATTAGGTTTTGCATTAAATCTTCTTATGGTGTTAGAGGGTGCAGTTGTACCAGAACATTCATCCGTAAAATGTGAAGTAGCATTCTATAGATTGCTGTAGGAATGTATAAATTTTGAAAAAATGTGACGTATCAGTGAAAAATTACACTCTCTGAGTCTAACCAGATTCTTGTTTTGAAAACATCATCTTATTTTTATTCTTTCCCGCTACCTTTCTTATCTATTACAGTCATATCTCAATAGCAGAGAGAAAGCTATAGAACTGATTCCTGAAAGAAAAAGGAATTTTACCAGTGGGTGGAAGAATTTAAGTGTAAATTCTCTGATTTTCTCACTTCTGTAGGGCTTTTTTAAAATTAATTAATCTGTGGACATACCCTACAACAGCAAGGAACATATAGCTTTTAATGAAACTCAGTATAGAGTATTGTATTCCTGATGTAGCATACAGCTGGTTCACGGACTTCTGCTTTCAACAGTGAAAGCACGCACTTCCCAGTAGTGGGCATTTGCAGAAACAGGATACTCTAGCTCCATAGACTGATAAATAGCCTTCTTTTCCTTTAAGAATTTTGAATATAAATGTGTTATTTCTCTTTCTGAGGCGTAGCATGTGCTGGTATTGTGCATCTTGAAATAACTTTAATATAACATTGGTAAAATCAGGTTATTCTTCTTTAGTACGTCTATGAAGTCTTTTTTTAACATACATAAAGACAGTTTAATGAAAATATGGTTTGGCCAGTGTAGAATAATGGATTCTATAAAACATATTTATTTAGTAAGTTTAGTAAATAACTAGGATTTCTTCTGAATTTATGATTTCTGTAAATCTGAAAAGATATTTATTTACCTCTACTATTTTCTTCTTAAACCTGCTTTTAGCATATATTTGTATTTTTATGCTTTGATGCGTATCTTTACTTCTTGTTGATATAATACTGCTGTATAGGAGCACACCTAATGAAGCATGCAGGTTTAATGATAGTTTAGTTCAATGTTTAAAGTATATAGTAACATATCTTTTACTGAAATAGTCTAGACAGCTGGCCTGGTTTTCTTTAAATAAATACTAAAAGTTCCCTTTTATAAATGAAAAGTGTAACTTCAGCAACTGCACATTTAAAAGATTATGTTTGTATGATTCCATCTGTTTTTATCAAGGCAGCTTTTGAGGCAGTTTATGTTATCCCGCTCTATGATACCCTTATGTGATGCTTTATACTGAAACAGATGGTGAATCCAGTTGCTAAGCAGGGAAAAAAATGAGAAGAATTAATCAGAAGTCATAAATATATGAAAACCTCAAAGTGAAAAACTTTTGACACACAGTTAATGCTATTTTTACCTCTTATACGATTTTTTCCCCCCAATAATATTTAGTAAATAAAAAAACAAAGCACAGAAGTGATCTCAGATTCATTGCAACTAACACTTTTTTCAGGTTCATTTGTTTTTAAAATAGTTTCCTGAAATAATTTCCTAAGCTCTCTCTTAATATCTAGAAAAGTGAATGTGCATAGCAAAAACATGGGAGAAAACAGAACACTAAAATATCTAGTCTTTGAATGGAAGTATTTATTTTAAGGTGTCCATCATGTGACGTACTCTTAGTAGAGTGCAGATGCCATCAGTGAAATGTGTAAATTCATGATACCATTTTCAGAATTTAGTATTATCTCCCAATTGATGTTCCTTGAGATTTATGCCTCAAAACAAATAATACTGTTTTCCATTGGTACTGGAAGAAAATTTATGATTTACAGAGTAGGATACAAATATTCTTAGAGACTTGCATTTTTGCATCACTTCACATTTCACAATCATATATGCAAACTTATTAACCCATCACTGGAATAAAGGCCCCTCTGAGGAGAAATGTGGCAGAAATGTATGGTAATGCAAGAATCAAGTTGGAATCAATGCGTAAGGCCTACCACATGCAATTACAGAGAGTTGTTTAGGTAGGCAGAATATAATAATCAAAGGTATAAGGTTGACTGCGTGCTTCAGTAATTCTTCTTTATCTTGTGAGGGATTTATCTTTCATGTAATGCTAGTCACAGAAACCATAGTGCCTGTATTTCTTAAAGTACAGAGAAGATCAATAAGCCTGTTCTGGTTCATTACTAATATCAATAGGTGATCACAAGGAGACTTTCTGATGCATATAAAATTAATTGAGAGATATTAATTTTTGACTAAGTGTTTTAGAAAACATTCTTATTAGAAGCGAAATACATACAAATTACAAAATCTCAAATGAATGCCAATGTTTTAAAAAGAGGTCTTGTTGACGTTTTACTTTTTCCAGTAGCGCATGAAACAAATGGTCACATTCTTCCTTCTTCTATAAAATATTATGGGAAACTTGTGTATCTGATATTTACCTCAAAAATCAAATCTTTAAAATAATATTACAGTTCATGCATAGTTTAAGAAGTCAGTTATGTAAACCTGAAGGTAGAAGATGCAGCGTGGTAGGTCTACCAAGTGAAGTATTAATAGAAATCTATTGTAACTGTATCTCTGTGCTTCAGTAAGTCAAGAGGTATGTCCTAATTCCAGCTGCTGTTAACACATGGCGATATTAAGCACCATGATGTATACTAATATGCCAAAACTTGTCAATGTCTTTTGCATATTTCATGCTCCATCAGTTGTATTTAGCTTGTTACGGTCACATGTAAACAGGAGGATTTATGTTTTACTGGAACTTTAGTGAATAATGTTAATTTATTTTGAAAAAAAAAGAGACCTTTAGGTTTCTTACAAGTTTGGTTTTTCTACTGGGAGCATGATAAAAGTGAGTTATTTTCCTGACGTGATTTTTTTTTTTCCCATAAATAACTTATTCTGGACATTAAATTTGTTCAGATACCTTCTGCTTTTCCAGACAGATGTCCATTTAACAGTCTGCTGATCTTCTAGACTATTTTTTTTGTTGCACCAGTTTTGTTTGTAAGTAAGTATGAAAGAGGTCATGTCAGTTTGCACTGACATTTTAAAGAAATTGAACTGACCACATATAATGCGTAACAAAACTCAGTATTTTTTTCCAAAGAAATTCTATAACATTATATGAGCTAAACTTTCCACAAAATTTTTGAAATTTTAATTTTACATGCTGCCCAAACATTTAGCAAATAAATTTTCCAAGGGATCAAAATTGACCTCACGTGTACTGAAATATCTTGCCAGCATGGGACAAAGTAAACTTTGAAGTATCTTTTTTGTGTCTTTAATGGCTGAATTGATGTTTTCAGTTCTTACAATATTGAAAACTTTGGCTACTTCAGTGTATGATAGCATGATAGCTATTACAAGGTAGAAATTTCTTACTGCACACTTTTGTTTCACATATTGACAGGGTACATTGATTCCATTCCTGTTTACTGAATTTCTCTAATTATTAAAAATAAGCGCTCCATAAACTGTTTCCTTTGTGTAGCACAATAACTGATATTAGTTCCTATTTTCTGTTGGTTTTGTTCCATTTTGTTCTTTAAGGAAATTGTGTCATGGTTTGAAAAGGATAACATACGTTGAATGCTGTCCTCCCTAGACCACAGGCAGTATTACAAAAAGAAATTAAATTAGTCATAAACATTTGGTAACCTGTATGCAAAACAGATCTTACAAATCAGATGTAATCAAAGGTTGCTGTGCTAGTTGCTTTAGTGGTATTTTTACTAGTTTTCTTCTTCAAACTAGTCTTATAGACTGCATGCAAGTTTGATTTACATCACAATGCAATTTTAGTTTTGTGTTTGCGCAGCCACTAAGGAATGTCTGGTTAAAACGTTTTAAAACATTTCACAGTAATAGACAAGCTTCTCCAAAGTATTTCAAAGAAGAAATTGTAAAGGTAAAAGTGGTCTCAGCAAAAATTACCTGATAGAAAGGTGATACAGTCATTTTCATGCTCTTTTAAATACATCGCAGAAAGGGAACTCTCAGTAGGGAGTTATTTCTGAAGTGGTGTTCTGCTGCTCACCTTGGAGGAAGGTGGTGTCAATGTTCCCTGGGAACAACACTAACAGTTCCTGCAGACCTCAGGGCGTCCCAACAGTTCATTGGCCTTTCTCCTGGGCTCCATCGCAGTCTGTTAGCAGCACAGAACTCCAGCAAGTTGGCAGATAGGTTGTACTTAATCAAACGACCTCAAGGGGTCCTTGAAACTCCCTCTTGAGCAACCGTACTTCTTTTCCCGCAGGCCACGTCGAAGCTGCTTGGAGATTCCTGTGTCATCTGTCTGCACCTCCGGTTTGGGAATCGCGACTAGATTTCATCTGAAGTTATCAGTGAATGTACAGTGAGAACCATGCTGTCTCTCATGCCATCCAGTCCCATGTGCATATCTCCTCAGCATCCAGGATTGGCAAATACGTATTCATCTCTGCTACACGAGTTCTGAAGTTACAAATCCTCACCACGTCTGATGATATGAACTCGTTGCTGTCGAGGACTGCATGGGTGCACTCATCTATGTCACCATCTGTTAAAGTGGTCGGTTTTCCTGTATTGTTTCTTCTGTAGGACTTCCTGTTACTGTGAAAATTCTCTGTTACTGGAAACATAATTTTCCTCATTGTTATACTTCTTTTCTAGCTGGATCATAGCATACTAGAATACTGTTGAGCACAAAGTGAAAAGCTCTTCAGAATAGCTGTTCTTAGGGACTGAATGATTATCATCTCTGTCCCATTTCTTTCATCTTACAATCAACTTCAAGATGGTACCGGACAGCTCAGTTGAAGTGATTATATATTTGCAATAGAAACTATCTGATCTCCTTTTTCGTATCACAGTGTTTGAGACAGATGGATTTCTTTCCATTAATGTTAATATATTTATGGTTCCTTGTAACCGTCCCCTTACTTGAAGACGTGAGTGACATTTAGAGTATAAATCTGTCTAACAGGAACTGATATGCCAGAGGTAAGATTTCAAACTCTCTTATTTACGTTGATACTAATAAATCCAATTAAGAAATTAAGAAATATTTCTGTACCTGAATTAGTTGTAGAGAATGGGAACTTGATGCCTCAGAGAAGGCTTAATGGGAGGCAGGACCTTTCACTTGAATAATCATCAGTTTTCAAAAGCTTTTATTATATGATGATTATATAATTGTTAGTATTCCTAAGGTGAATTGATTACAGAACAGTTTTTGTTGATAAACCAAATATTTTAGT
This sequence comes from Gavia stellata, assembly GCF_030936135.1. Lineage (NCBI taxonomy): Eukaryota > Metazoa > Chordata > Aves > Gaviiformes > Gaviidae > Gavia > Gavia stellata. The sequence goes on from NC_082600.1 coordinate 20,250,282, forward strand.
TAATATTATATGGCATCCATTTTGATAATATGTACAGAGACACTAAGATTAGTATGTCCCTGAAGAAATTTTCATTTATATTTGTCCTTTGCTGAATAGAGTGTTTCTGGATTTTCAGTCCTTTTTTTAATTTAATCTTTGCATGCAAGATGTGGCATGAGAAATTCAGTTTTTTATATTACCTTAAATATACTACTGTCTAATAAAATTTAAATGGAATTATTAAAAGTGCCTAACACACACATTACTTTCTGGGTCTGTTAGGGATTTACAATTCTGTCTCACTGAAAATAAATTACACTTTGTTTCTCAAACTTTTTAAGTGTTTTGGAAATTTTTACATTGCCTCTCAATATTTTGCTTTTTTCTTAAAGGTTTCTAAAACATGTTGCTCTGATGTATTTTTTTTTTAGCAATTAGATTAATGGTCACTGACATAGAATATGCAGGTTCATGTAAGACATGCAGTGCCACTACATTTGGAAGAAACGGTGAATTCTCTTCTACTCAGATATTTATACATACTTTATTATTTTTGTAGCTGAGTCATTTCCAGAACAAACAGGGGTAACACTTAAGTGTGATTCTATTTTCCTTCTTTGTCTCCTTACAGCAAACAAAAACTTGTTAGATTCTTGTGAATTTGTTTAAAACTGCTGTATTATTATTACAAAAAACCTGGTTACTGAGATTAAGATCCAAAAAGTACATCTTGTACTCAATAGCAAGTGATGATGCTTTAGATGTTATGAGCATTTCTTCAACTGCTTTAGACTATTCTCTGTCAAAGCTCTATCTACAGCACAAAATAAGCTCTGTCCTTAATGGGACAGAGCTGCAGGTTCTCAGTTGATCCTTTAGGTATTCTGTTCCTAGACTATTGGACACCTTAAAGATAATGACAAAGACATAAAACTTGGCTGAGTATTTTACAGGAGCCAGGTAGAAGATGAAAGCAGATTTGATGTGCTTATAGTATCCTGGGTTGCAGCGGAAATGTGCTGCTGTGTTCTGTACTATTTTGAGTTTCCTAAGGGCTAATGGCTTCGTGCCCAGGATATTGCACTGCTGTAGTCCATCTGAAAGGTGACAAAAGCATGTATTACAGAGGCCAAATCATCAACAGTAAAGACAGGATGAATTCTTGTACCTGTTTTAGAGTCACTGTCAGAGACAGAAGTCCAGGATCAGTTCTAAATTATAGACTGACTTGCCTAAATGGGGTTGTGTAATATCAGCCAGTAGGTACTTCACTGTGCCACAAGCTCCTTAAAGTGTTTCTTCCTACCACCAAGCGTAACTTACCTTTTTCTCAGTTTCTGCTTCCACCTTCAGCTTTTTATCCATGAGCTCAAGTATTGAAGCAGTTTGGTGACATTGTGTTACCGTAAGCAATACAGTATGATAAAAGGGTGGAGTTTTGTAATGCCTACATAGTGTTTTCACTGGAGTTCATGACACCTTTCCAGTTCTTTCCATCTCTGTGTCTGTATTTAAGTAAGGTTGAAGAAAAAGGGAACTGTGAGGTACATTTTTCTACTGCTCCTCTCTGCTTATGGCTTTCTTGAAATAAACTGTTTCAAAACAGTCAGCCTCTTTTACATACGGTTGATAGTTCATTGGCTATGTCAAATGCTGTAGAGAGGTTGAAAAAAAGGAGCAGGGATGACTACGGTGCTCATAATGTGGATTGTCTGACAGAGACCGTAATGCTCTTTCTATCCCATGTCCTGCAATAAATTCAGGTCATGGCAGGTGAATGGCAGTATCCAGCTGAAAGTGTAGGCAACAAGACTATAATAATCAAGATCTAGCACGAACACCTTTTGAATGTGACATTGGATTCAGATGTGTGTGTGTAGTGCTACCACGTCAAGGTGCTGTCTTAACTTGTGAAGCTCAAAGCATAAACTTTGCTGCAACACTGCAGCTGCACACAGATGAGCTGATGTGCATTTGAAAGCATGAGAAACAGGCAGGCTGTTCATGAAAGATAAACGTTTAAGAGTGTGAGAAAGTTGCATTGTTCATCAAGGAGAACATTTGCCACTTCTTTCAAAGTTTGCATCATGGGTTTGCAGCTTTGGACAAATAGGAGAGCTCAACCCACCACCTCGCAGCCTATTCACGTGCCCATGATCTTCAATACTCAACTTTAAATCTTTTTAGGAAGATACCTTCCTATGTCACAGAGTATCTACTTTGTCCATGCTAGACCATTGTTTCAAGAATGACTTAGAGGAATGAGTATTGGAACACTAACATCACTCTATTCTTTTCTGACACATGCATTTTATTTGAAACTTTTCAGATCTGATCCTACCTAACTTGCAAGATCTGAGAATGCAGCTTTAAATAGTAAGAAAAACTATGAATATATGTGTGTTTTTTCCTGCAGTCTTCAAGTTAGCTAGAGAATAGTAGTATTCTTTTTCAGTATTAGAATAAGAAATGTTAAGATATGGAGGCAAACACTGAATCCCATCTAGTTATATTGAATTTAGTTGCTTGATGATGTTTAACTGTTTGCACTTCTCCAGGGACCACAGGGAGAGTGCAGGTAACCATCTGCTCAAACTGGAGCTTTAGGTGGGTACATGCCCTCCTCTGCTTCTACCAAACCTGGGTGAGGAAGGGTAAACAATTGTCACTCAAGGAATCCTTGGCTAAGCAATGTGATGTCTAATGAGCCATCTCAAAGATTTGGCAGCTCTGGAAAACAGGGTGACCATTTGCCACCTGGAGTTTAAGGAAGTTTTAACCTAAGTTCCAATTTAGACAGCACTTGGATAGACTAGTACTCATCTACTTTGATTAGTTTTTTTTCGTGTCTTCTATTTTAGGTATAAGCTCATTTTTTCCAGGTTTTGCCTTCTGTATTTTATAGTTCCTTGTTAAATGAGACCTCAAGCCTGATTGGGCTTTTAGGCAACAACAGAAGATGAATACTAATGATAAAACCAGTAAAATATGTTAGCCATGAAGTAAGGTATTTCATGTTTTCAATTAAATTTATTCAGAGGAGATAAAAGGATGAAAATATTAAATACATTAGATATATCTAAAACCTTGATTTTTAAACTCCCTGTTTTCCTCATCTGATGAATTAGTACTATGAAGAAGATAGTCAATCTCTGAGTCAGCCTCAGTGCTTTTAGCGAGTAATTAAAGGCAGAATTAGTAGCTCTAAAGTTAGGTGTCTAGTGCGCAGCAAGGATGATGGTTTTAAAGCAGTTACACTTAGTCAAATGGGAAGAGATGAGGGATTATCTGAACTTTTGATGTAAGTATAGTGATTAAGATTTTTTTAAAGATACTAGCTAGAATATTTGTATATTACAGGCTATATAATTTTACTCATTTTTTGCTAAACATTTTTTTTTTTGTTCTTCATTTTATCTCTTCTTAGCCTTTGTCACTGGTTCTTGTTCACTAGCCCTTTGATATTAAGTATCCTCTCTACGGAGGTACACTATGGTCATGTCAACAGTGTCTGATGGAAACGGAGGAACTTAATTCCTTTGGGCAATTTCTGTTTCCAAATTATTTTTTGTCAGGTTAGGTTTCTGCATCATCTAATATTTTAAGTATTCTTTTCAAAAAACAGACACCAGGGTTGAATGCAGTATTCCAGTATTGGGGTTATGCATGGCGTTTTGCATCTGCAGCATAAATAACACCCACCTCTCCTTTATTTGTGTAACTAAAAATGGGTTCACTCTTTATGTCTTGACTGCTTCCTAAAAGCTCATGCTGGGTTGCTTTTCCACCAAGATTCCAGAGCTCTTTATGATCATTTTTCTATGATAAACCTCCTACTGGGGACATAATCTGCATTTCTTTTTCCTAGGCTTCTAGTTTTGACTTTGCAAAAAGTGGTTTTGTTTGAACAGGCAGGCTTAATGTACAAGTCAGACTGTTGTATCCAACTACCATGTCTTCCACGTTACATACTGTTGCATCATTCTCTGAATCATCCATAAATTATATATTACTTATAATTATAATGCTATATAACATTCTATCATTGAATAATGATGATATTCTGTATTATACATTAAATACTATCTATGAAGTGTTATATCATATTTTATATATTATGTGGTATATATAATTATATTGTTAGATATTATTATAATACATATTGTGTATTATAAATTCTACTTAATTCCAAGTCAGGGATGAAAATATGTATTAATGATGTTGTTCCCACAGCTGCTCATTAAATAAATCCACCAGAAACATGCACATTTGTTAGTGATTCCAAATGGCAGTTCTTTCTTGAGCTCTGCAAGGCATTTCTTAATTCACTTATAAAACCTGGAGATCCTTGTAGATTTCAGTAGATCTTTTCTAAGGGGCAGAAGCTTAAGAACAAGCAGTAAAAAAGATTGACATAAGCAAGGGTCATTTATATTCAAAGGGTAAATTATTTTTGGGGGTAGTTTACTCACTGAGAAACATGCAGAGAAATAAACTGAAGAGTTACTCTACCCAAGTACCGCTACTAGCCCGATGGGATCGACCATGGCATGAATGATAAAGACTGCAGAAAAAAGAACCAGTTAAGAAAGAAGGGACACATTTTGGCAGGACTAGGGTGTCCGAGACTATTTCCACTGTTCAGAGAGAAGAAAATCAGGGAAAGCATACACCAGTGAATCAGAAATATTGCAGGTAGAAAATTTGGCATCAAAAAGAAAGTATATTACAGTTATTGAGAGCAGTAGTCAGGCAGCGCACTCAGAAAAAAAGGACAGTATTTATTCCAGAGAAGAAACAACTGAAGGTAGTATATTGTTGGTGCAGTTCTTCCCTCAGTAATTCATTTGTTCTCTAGTTTTAAAAATAATTTTAAAAAACTGAACAGTATTGAAGGTAAAGTGAAGTGTATCTCTACCTTAATAGCAATATAATTCTATGACAATCGGAATGCTTCCTTAAGGTCTCCTACCTAACTGAAACTTCTGACTGCTAGTACTCCAATAGCGTGTCCTGTTTCAGGAAACAAAACCAGGGGCATCTTCATAATTCTTCCATGTTTACTAAAGATCAGAACAGCTTTTCGCAACACTTAGGTTTTTAAAGAAGTGAAATTAATATACACATCAGTAACAAAACAGCTGTGGAGCTCTGCAGGAATCCGATCAACAAGGAAGCAAGCCGGATGAGTAGAAAGAACCAGCTGGTTAATCAGAAGAGAAGGCAGCTTGTTGAAAAAGCTGTCATCCTTGAATCTTCAATTGGTGGGTCATTTTGTCCTCGGCAGGGACTCCTTGCATGAAGTGTAATTTTTACTCTCACTGCTCAATCAGTGTGACAGCTTTCGTTCTGAATGCAGGGAAAGTCTTGGCTCTGATTTAAATTATTCCCTGATGGTTTATTTAAAAATATAAAATAAATGTAATAGCAATAAAATTTGGATGTAAAAGATACAATAAATTTTAAACTCTGAATGTGAAAACTTTATTCTTAAACTGTTGCGATTATATACATGTGATCAATTTCTGCAGTTTCTAGCAATTGTTTTCAGGTTATTTGGTGGTGGTAGTTTTTTTCTGAAAAATTGTCAATTAGTGAGTTTCTTACTCAGAGCAATTCAAACTGTGAAATACAAGATTTCAGCTGTTGTAGACCCACAGGTCTGTACGGTCATTATATAGTTTAATGCATATTCAAGTGATAGTTCTGCTTACTCTCTGGAATTATATTGTAATCATATGGAATATTTTTATGAATATGTTTGATTCACAGTCTGGTACTTTGGAAGGTCTAAGAAAATGGTCTGTTCTTTTCATTGCTGTTTCCATAAGCAGTTTGCATAGGAGAAAAAAAAAAAAAAAAGGGCTTTTTCCAGTTAATATGACTTATTTTTCTAGCTTATGATAGTTGCCTATTGGAGCCAACATAAATTTATAAAACTGTGACCAAATTGTGGGAAAACACGTTTAACAGACCTGTATTTGTAAATTGTCTTATCTATAGGGTTTTTTAGTTATTATTTGTATTGTAATTCCCAAAGAAAGAAGTCAAGATTGAAGTTCTCAGTCAGATAGTGAAGACATAAAAGAAAATTCTGAGCCCCATGTTCTTAACATTTAATCTGAGGAAAAAGGACAAAAGCAGTCATCTTCGACTCATGGCAGGCAGGCAACATGTTACCCTACACATCTTTTGACATTGTTCAGGTCACAAGGAATAAGTTAAAACAAGGGCCAACAGGATGAGAGGCAAGTGTAATTTACCCATATTGCTTTGAAGCTCAGTGCATCAAGGAGGGTTGGGAAAACATTGTAACAAGTGGCTCTATAGAGCAAATGAACACGGAAGAAAAGGATGTCAGTAATCGGGTTAAATAGAATTTGTATACACTAGAAAAACATAATTCAGAAAATTTTATCACTGGGGCATATACAATGGATGATAAAGTTTTAATGGGAAAGATGGTTCCCTTGGAAATTGAATCCAGATTTTCTGACTGAGGCAGAGGAAAGATAGTGTCAGAAATAGTAGAGGAGCAGTAAAGGAAGATCCCTGGATCACAGGGTAACTTGCATTTCTTCAGTACTTCTGCTTCCTTGAAAATACAAGTTAGATCAAAATTTAACATCATTTGATATTCGTAAAAAAGGCAGTGGAGTTCTTAGATGCCTTCTCCTCATGAAATCACCATGGGTTTCCTGCATAGGCTGGTTCCTTATGACGTTCATATTAGATTTCCATAAATAATACAATGAGAAAAGTTATTTTTATAGAAAATGGGCTTTGGATTGTCACAGCCAGGTCAGATGAGTGAAGATAAGGCAGACATTGTTAAACCTGAATGGTGCCGGACACTTAAGCATAAAAGAACTATACCCAGAAGTACTTGCAAAAAGGACTCCAGGCCTAAATCATTCATAGCCAGCAATCCTGCTGGCCTCTGGTGTCTAAGTAAGATACAGCATTTGAAATGTAGAAAATATTTAATGAGATAATAAATATACTGTGAGAGTTGCAAGGCAGTACTGCTGAATGGCTCACAGTACTTAAAAGCAGTTCAGATAAAATCTAGCATGGTAATTCAGGAAACTGCACTCCTTAGCACTTCTCTGAAATAATTTAAAGAAAATGCACAACTTCTCTTTACTCACAGTATACACCTAAATAATGAGATAGCAGGGAACTTTATATAGAGAGATTTTGGAGACTTATGGTAGAAATGTGTATGAATGCTTGATCTCATTTGTATGGCTACAATAAATAGGGAAAAAACACTGCTATTCTTGGTATGTCCTAAAACCAGGGAAATTGCAGAGAAATCGTGATTTGAGGACCCAGCCTTGTGTGCCTGGCATGCTTTTGTCTCTAATTCAGGAGGGCTAGTATATAATATTGCTAAGTCTTTCAGTATGGAAGAAAAAATATGGACAATTAAGAAAATCACTCTAGTTCATGGACTATGGTATATCTCTATATGGTGTATCTCATATCTTCATCTGCTCTGAGAAAATGAGTGTTATATAGCAGTGCATAGAAGGCCACATATTATGCCTCCACATGTAGGCATTTGATAAATTGCAACTGTTTATGGAAAGTAGGGGCCTCTGTAACTTGTTGTTTCTCATAATACCTCAGTTAACTGGAAACTAAAAGTTTTTGGAAACAAGTATTTAAAATTCTTCAAATTTCTAACTTTATGTTTATTTGCAAACTGAAAGTAGTCTTTTTATATTTAGTTATGGTAACTGTTAATGCTATTTTACCCAAACTTAAATGTATCATTAATGTTTTAAAATCATGCATTAGACAATAAATTATTTGGAAAGTCAAGTAACCATTTCTATCACTTTTAAAGAAAGACTCTTGTGGTTTTTTTGGAGCAGTAACCAAAGTGAACCCCTATTCATGTAGAATGCTGTAAGAAGGAACCTTGAAGTTTTCATTCTCAGTGGTATATCCCATATGTTATATTTCTCTTCCTGTATTTCATTTATGTGATATATCTGGTGTTTTCTCCTCACTGATCTCTGTGAAAACTTCTGCCTGCATAAAACAGATTAAATGACAACTTCCTTCCCAAGGGTTAACTTCATTTTTTTCAAAGTCAAAGTGAGGACCATCCATCTTTACTAGTATAATTAATGATCTCTAAGGATGTTTACATAGTGGAGAAATCTAAGCTAGTTTTAAGCCACCTTCTTCACTTGCATATATCTGATGTATGACCATGGCATCAGAGATCTGAGCAGAGTTTAATTTATCCTGGCTCCTATTTGACTTTTGGTGCTTGTCCTACTGAGCTAACCAGTTGAAAGCCAACTCAATGACAGTCTCTGCTGGCTTTGCAGTGCATTCACTACTCTTTTTTTTTAAGTAATAGAAATGATTGCTTAATTCTCTGATTTACCACTTAGGACAGATACTGAATTATCTAGAGTTATCTAGAGAAATACAGGGTAGAATTAAAATCTTTAATCTGTGTTTGTGCATGTTTTGGACAGATATGATAGATTAATGAAAAAAGGTTGTATAAATCAGACAGATACAGTATATTTCAAATTGTGTGCCTGCTTTAAGAGGTAGTACTTATGTGAGAGTCCATACAAAAAGAAGAAATATTATGGCGAAATTCTGTATTTGTGTTTTTATCTCAGGAACTACAAGATCTGACCATATGTAAATCGTTGTGGGGTTAGTCGGGAAAAAGCTTAAGTGACTGATTAATATATACAGCTGTTTAAAACATAAAAGGCTAGGCTGAATTTGCATGTGGATACTTTTCTGATAAATACTCATTTCAGTGAATTAATAAACATGAAACTTCAGGAGGCAACTTATATTAAACATTAGTCTTTTAGGTTATTCATTTACTCTGCTCAGATTTACGGTTAAAATATTCCTGTCAGAAGGAAAGTACCATTTGTCTAATCCAGTTTCCTATGAAAACACACTTAGGTGATTTTGGGAGTCTTCAATTACCTAATTGTATAAGAGAATAATTTATATCTCACAGTCAGTAACTTGTGATGCTGATTATTACTCAATTTTCAGTGAAAGATCAGACAATCTACCTGAGGCACTACATACCTTGAAATATCTATATATATTTTACTAAGAGTGTTAAATGAATAGTGACCTGTGAAATAAAGATCAATATGCTGTGACATAGTATTTTCATAATCACAAGGATGAATATATCATTTGCTTCAGCTAGATGAAAATGAAAATTTAACACTCCAAGGCCATTCTCGCTTTCAGATTACTTTTGGCAAGGTTCCAAAAATCCATAGCATTTAAATAAATGTAGTGTTTCTTCAGATTGCAACAGCTAACTACTTACCAGTATTTGTCATTTATTTATTACCCAACATATCTTGCTAATCTCTGCTGAAAGGTTGTTCAGAAAGTGATTCTTAATTCAAAGAGTCATTTAGTGGCTCTCAGGGTGTGGACCAAACACCACATGAAGTTGAGGGCCATTTTTCAAAAGCAGCTTCCAAACAGGCACATGTGATGAATATAAACATTAAAGATGTGATTTATGCCCATAACTCAGATATTTCGGGTGAAATCCTTGCCTCCTGAAAATTAATGGCAAAACTCCCCTTAACTTCAGTCTAGCCACATTGTCAACACTAAATTCTAAAACACTCCTGAAGTGCTCTTCCAGAATTAAATTCTGAGACTACATCATAATATTACAAGAATATATTTTGCTGTTTGATTATTACACATTCTCTCAAGTATTTAAATCTGTACATTTTATTTGAATGAACTAATTTACTTGCATATAGCACAGGTTATAATAATTGCTGTGATTAAAATAGGCTTTTTGTTAAAAAAATCTTCAATGGTTGATCTTTAAAAACGGATCCCTTTTGCACCCTTTGATACATATAGTCACTGAGAAGGGTACTTAAATTATAAGGAGTTTCAAATGCCTTGCAGGTTCAAAACAAATAAGAGGCGGTACTTAATCATAGAGCAGGTGTTCAAGCCATGGGCTTCACATCAGTCCAAAAAGCTGTTAGACAAATTCATGCAATAAATATACATCACGAATAATTACATGCAGACATACATGTGTGGTTTAGGAAACTCCTGAACCTACAGAGAATACACGAAGGGAAGATAAACCAAGGAAGTATCACTTCCCATATCCCTGGGTAAGTTACCTCAATAGCTCATCAACCTCATTCAAAAAACCCCACCCTATTTAAGTTATAAATTTTTCTGGCTTTGGCTTCAACTTGTGCTTATCATCATGTCTTTCCTTGTAAGCTTAAAAAGATATTTACTATCCAAAACATTTTCCCTGGAGAGATACTTATGGTCTTGATTTGATTGGATCAGTTCTCCAACCTTTTTTTGAACAGAGTATTTTAATGCCTCGTTATAAGGTATGTTTTCCAGTATAATTACTGTAGTTAATTTCTCAATTCTTTCAAGTTCCTCAGTATCCTTTTTGAAGTGCAGGCACCAGAAAGTAGACACAGTAATTCCTTCATAATTTTCTGAACACTGTATTCTGAAATAAAATCAGTCTTGTATTTGTTTTAGATATTATCCTGCTTATACTTTCAAGGATCATATTCACCCTCTTATGTAAAGCATCGCAGTAGGAGATAATCTTCATTTGATTACTTTCTATGACTCCTCAGTCCTTTTCAGTCACTGCTTTCCAGGACAGCATCTCCATTTTGTATTTATATCCTGCATTCATTCTTCACTGGTGAGTAAGTTTGCATTTCTTTGTATTATAACATGTAGTGTTTGAAAGGATCCCTTTCACCAAGAAATTGAGTGACTGGTCCATCTTCAGCTATCACGTTGTCCCTAAAGACTTGATTAAGGGTGAGCATCATCTCAAACTTGTCCTTACCTGAAAAGCAATAGAATATCATAATGTTTTTGTCTTAATCTAGAGCCAACAATGAACTGAAGGAATTAATTCCATTTAAGTATTTCCATAACGACAGGGTGTCATTTCATATGTTTATGGCCATGTAAGGTTCATCATTGCACCATGAGGTTTGAACTTTGTCTGACCAAGTCTACTTCACAAGAGGTTAATAGTTCATTGATAACAAAGTTAAATACTAGTACGGATTGTTTATTGCCAAGAGATGAGAGGAATCTTACCAAATGACGGTAAAAGTCCCAAAGAGGTAGGAAGTTGGTAGTCTGAGGGATTCTTGAAAAAGATGAAGATTAATAATTTTTATTGAAGGGGCGAATAACAATGATTTAATCTAAATAGTACTTCTTCAGGGAAAGGGGAATCACATATTCCAAATCGAGACCCTCTTCTGTGAAGACAAACTTAAAGATGAGGGGGTTTTTTCAGAAGACATCTTTCTTTAGTCCCATGATTTGATAGTCATTGATGTCTTGAAAGCTGGATAATCTAGAAAAGCTGCTGGCAACTGAGGTAAGGATAGGCAGATGTAAGCAGTTTTCAGTTTTCTTTCATCAGTCTTGTTTCTGTATTTGAAGCTGTTGTAAATAAATTATTTTCTTTTACCTTTACTAGGCTTTTCTCAACAGTGCATTTAGAATAAGTGTCAAACAGGACATCCTATCCCTTTCTGTAAGGCTTTCTATAGAACTGAATGACTGTACTACTTCAGGGTATAGAATCTCTTTGAAATTTCCAGGGCATTCAAAGGATAATAAAATGTGTCTCTGCTAAACAGCATGGATTATTTTGGAATTTTCAATCTTTACTTTGTAGAAGATGCATCCCATTTTGCATGCTGCAAGATGGTAGGAATACTACCATTGAACACTAATGGTGATGGCAAAGTTTGCAGCACTGTAATTCTAGCAATCTTTTGGCTGTCTGAAAATTTTATCAGTAATAATCATAAATTTCATTCCAGCTTATGAAATAAAATTATGGACTGCACATTGGTATAAACCAATCAAATATTTTCCTAGATGATGAGTGAATGTTGAGATCCAACAATTAATCAATTTTAAAATTATTTAATTTTAACTTTTTTATAAGTGTCATATTTCTAGTAAGAAAGCTAGGCAGAATTTAGACATACTTTACAGAATACTATTTTGTCAGCCTAATTTATAACTGCATCAAATAATTTTGTGAAGTGTGTTTGATAAAACTTATCCCTGTTTGTTAATGGCATTAATTGATTTGCCATCTTCTAACAGCTTATATCGTGGAAATAAATATTAACAGCTTTTACTTTTCAGAGACTTTTTTTGACTATTGGAATATCAACTTTAGCATATACTAACATAAAAATCAGCTTTGCTTTCTTACAACTACAAGGAGTAGGTCTTCTGTTAATCTTTGTTTAAAAATAAGCTGCTTGCAGCATGTGGAAGGTCATGGGGCAATTTCAGAAATTTTAAATCTAAGTTTGCGGTATCTTAAGACCTAGAGGTCTTGTGTTGCATGTTGTGTTATGGAACTTTGAGATCTCTGCCACAGGTGATTGAATTTGGGGAATTAGGGATGAGGTGTAAGAACTAAATTTGTGCTAAAGGTGCTACATTTGCACGTCATATTGTAATTAACTTTTACTTCCAGTTGAATACACATAATAATACTTGTTATTCTTTTTAAAAAGCTTTGAGATCCTCACATGAAATGTACTACACAAAAAGCATTTTTTTAGTTCATTAATTCTTTGTATAGAATTCAAGTGGTAGGACTCTTGAGCTCTTCAAAAACAATATTGGTGTTGGATATCTACAGCTAAGTATAATGGCTGTTTTACATAATGTCTTTTGGGTTTTAAATACCAAATCTCTCTTCTTTTACAGAGAAGTCAATCAGGATTCTGATGGCCACATCAGCTTCAAAGAGTTTGAATCTGCAATGAAGTATGGACAAGATGAAGTATCACCAGTGTACTTTGCCTAAAGAATATTCTCTGGTGAAAAGACAAAGTGAAAACTTCAGATCTCAAGATATTTAAAAATCAATGAAACTTCATTTGTTTCAGCCAGCATTTTAAGAACTTTGACTGTAAGTGTAGCTCTGAAGAACAGCCTTTGAAGCTTTACTGTTGACAAGTTGGGTGTATTAATTTACATGTGTGTGTGTGTAGAATACTTAATGTATTTGAAATCTCAATTGATTCCCAATCACCCTAGTTAGGAACTCCAACTCTGTACTTTTTCTTTTTGACTTAACGGATGAAAAAGGAGCAACTCTGATTTCCAGTTACTGTGAAATTTATTTGTTCACTTTTTCAACAGCCCTTTGTTGAAAAAACAAAATATCTCACATGTATAGAAATGGATTAAATTTATGGTAGATAATACCTGTTTTTTTAAAATCAGTAGTATATTTGTCTTTCCTTTATTGTTTCACTTTCATGTATTGTTGTTTTTTATATATTACACATTATTTTTAATTTAACATTTATTGGTTAATTAGCTACATGATTTAATCCTGAACAATTATCAAGAACTCTGTATGTAAGGAAGTAAAGTAAGCATAAATACTTAGCTTTTTTTTTTTTTTTTTTTAATGGAGATAAGAATAATTTTTTAAAGTGTACATCGTGGACCTCAGTCTCGGAGGGTGAAAATTTTGTGTATTCAAACCCTCAGCTGACTTTTAGGGAAGAATTTGGATATATACACTTTAGCAGGATCAGAGAATTTCCCAAGAGTTGAGGGGAAGTATGAGGTAGATTCTGTCATTGTCTACAAAGCTATCTTCCCTTCTCTCTCTCTCTCTCTCTCTCTTATCCAGTAACTGGGAGATGTTCTCGCCTGCTGTAACTTTATATACATCCATCCAAGCTGTGCTATAGTGAGATAAATCTTTCTTGTCCAATTTATTTTATCTGTGATCACTTACTTCCTACTGCCTTTGTGTGTTCATATTAATAGTAACAGATAATAGAGATTTCATTATGGGCACGGTCTCTGATCATATGGTTCACTCTAGCTTCATTTCTGTTTACCTGCCAGTTGTTAAGTTGCTTGGTTTAGAGATTTCTTTTGAAACTGTCCAGAACCAATTGCCTTCTCAAGTGAGCTTACAAACTGTAGCACATACTTAGTACTGCTGTAAATAAATAACAAATAACAAATCATAATGATCAGTAAGAGGAAGACAGTATCAATTCTGCTCTTAAGTCAAGAGAGTCTCCAATTTCTTTCAAATTTTAGTGAGGCATTCCAGAGTACAAATTGCAGGTGATGTATTTATAAAATTATGTCTATGATGTTTTCTGTTCCCATTACATGTATGTATCTCACTAGGTACAGGCAAAGTGAAATCTTTCTTTTTTTAATTCCAAGGCAGATAATACATAAATAATGGGAGAAAGTTGGAGACACTGAATATGTCAGCAGATATATCTGATTCTGTATATAAGAACCAGATATCCATTAGATGAAATAAGCTGTAACTCAAATAGCATGCTTTTTTTGCTAATCAAATGGAACGAACTGGTGTTACCTTTGAAAGGTGATAGCAAGACATGCTAATAGATTGGAGGTTTTGCCTTAGAAATGCCATTTCCCAATAGGTGAATGTTTTCATAAGAGAATCACCACCATGGATGTTAATTAGCAATATCATCACAGCCTCTTCTGAGATGCAAGAGATTGAATTATTATCCCACAGGGATAGCCACTACAGGTCTAGACACATTCATGAAAAAATGTGTGATGGTTTGCTGTGATATTACTTACATTGTATTTTTTTGGTCAGTAGACATCAGTTTTTATGGTGCCCAGACCCTGTACCCTTCCTAAACACTGAATCCATGCAGTATTATTTTATTATGATAGATTATTTTATTATTGTTTATTATTTGAATTGTTTAAAAATAATTATTCAGTTCATAAGGAGCAGTTAAAAATCTATGGCTTCTTGTTTATATTTCTGGTCCAGCTGTGGTTTGTTGTCTAAATATCTGACAATATATCTGCTATATTGTACAAGTATAGTCTTCTGTTAAATATTATAACAGACAGAAAGGTCTTTGTATGCTTTTCATTTTAAGAAATATATATGTCTTGTATATATGGCAAGGAACTCTAGAGAGGAAAGTGCTCTCTATCATCTCCTTTATTTCCGTATGTTCTCAATCCTCATTTTCTCAAGGACTTGAAAAGTTGCTATGAACTTGAATTACTGAGAACGTAAACTACAGAAAAGGCCAATGAAATTATTTTACCATGTTGGAAATTTTTTTAGAAAATAACAGAACTGTATTAAAGGATCATAAGTGTTCTTGTTTCTCCTCCCATGGGAACTGACAGAAGAAAACTGCAGATGACCACAGCTGAGTGGAACTGAGTAGGCCCTGATGACACTCTTCCTACTGAATAGTTGAATAAAAATTAATTACTAGCTAGTGCTTATCTGGGTTTTGGCCAGCAAACTGCAGAAACACTTCAGCTATCACTACAAATTGATAAAATTAGGAGTGACATTTATTAGGTGGGTTAGGTGGTGGCCTATTCTCAGTAATGGTTTGGGAAACAATAAAAGCAATAGCTACACAGCTATCAGATGAAAGAGGCTACGTGCTCTTCATTTTTGTGTTTTCTATTGCTGATGTAATAGCTCAACATGAAAGGATCAGCAGAGCTAAGAGCTATGATCAGCCTTAGCTTACAAGCTGCAACTTTGACAACTCATGTCAACTCTAGAATGACATAAAATGGGACTATACACTCATTAGCAGGTTACATTCTTATCTGCAACATTTCCAAGCGTGTCAGGACATCAATGATACGAATGATATGAGCCCAGATAACTTTTCTTTTGTTTGATGGTTACCATCTTTGACACAACCCTGGGAACTGAATTGTGGCTGAACCTCCAGCACTGAAAAAATGAGTTGCAGCACCTAAAGAGCCATAGCTCTTCAACAAATAATTATTCGTGTACCCTATGGAACAGCACAGAGATGGATCTTTAGGATGTACTTATCATAATGTTATACTATCTTTTCCAAGTTTATGAGCACATTTGCTTTCTTATTATGTAGACTTTTTGTTGTTTTCTGATGCCGCAGTTACTTAACAAGCAGGATTTCCTTGTTAAAAATATCCATAAAAAGAATATTTATTTTTCTCAAGTTTTCAAGTGAGGAATCATCTGTTTAAATTATTTGCAAATGGATCCTTTATACATGTAGTTTATTGCTGCCATTTTATAGCAAAAAGATAGATTATATAACCATAAATACTATCAAAATATATTTGTTTTGTTCCCCTGGGGCTTCTGTAATTCACTGTAGCTGTTGAAATATCATAATCTGCAATTTCCTTTTAAAGGTTTTGGATGATTTAGATTCTTTACCAAGGTCTGTAGTGACAGGACAAGGGGCAACAGTTTTAAACTGAAAGAGGGTTGGACAAGTTGCTCAGAGAAGTTGTGGATGTCCCATCATTGGAAGTGTTCATGGTCAGGTCGGACGGGGCTCTGAGCAACCTGATCTAGTGAAAGATGTCCCTGCCCCTGGCAGGGGAGTTGGACTAGATGACCTTTAAAGGTCCCTTCCAACCCAAACCGTTCTACGATTCTATTATTTTATCGTTTGAATGAGTGGTTGTTAAACTGTGGTCTTTGGGCAACATGACATTCCTGGTAGCCTGCACAGTGTAGTATACTGACATCTGGGAGAGCTTTGACTGAAAAAGTATTCAGACAATTAAGCCCAATATCAAGATTGTCCTCACTGAAATATTTTGTTTATTTTTTTTCCCTGTTGTATCAAATAATGAGTATTTATTGAGTAATCAGAAGAATAAAAAATAAATATATGCAGTACATCATAGAATATGCAATATGTCCCTATAAACTTAGTGTAAAGATAGCACATTAGGTTTGTGGCAGTGTTACTGTGTCTTCTATCTTTAATCAGCTGGGTGGGTGGTGGCTGACAAGTCAAACCCAGTAACTAGCTGACACACAAAATGTCACAGTTCAAAGAAAAGCTTTGGCATGACTCTCATTTACTGTAACATATCAGCTTTACACTTCTCTGGCAATGAAATGCAGTCTTAAAATTAGGAAGAATTACAGCTGCATCCCTGCTTTGATTCCTTAACACTGTTCTTTGAGAAGGCTGCCCAAATGTAAAAAAGAGTCAGACCTGTTTGTATAACTTTTTGTGTAGAGATTGCAAATAACGATTTGAGCAAATACATTGCACTATTGTCCATAAGAAACAGGAATAACAATTGGGTTTTTTAATCATGGTTATTTAAGGATCCAGCTTCTTATTTACAAGAAATAAAAAATTAGTGATGAATTTTAAAAGAGCCCAGAGGTTGCACATGCATTAGCATTTTGGCTCAAAACATAATGTGGTTCTGAAGTGAATCCCCTGATCCTCCCCACTTTCTGTGTATTGGTTCAGTTTGCAGAGTCATTATGGTGCATCAAGAATCATTTTGCAGGAAAGTAAACTAGAAGACCACTCTGGGCATGCACGAAACATACTTCAGTACTCTTAATGGAGACATGAGTCTGAATGATGACTAGCTTGCACCACCATGAAGTTCTCCAAGTCCTCCAGCATATATCAAGCAGTCCAGCTGAGCATCAGCAAAACAGTCACAGCAGCAAGGCATCCCATTCTCCACGTCTGGTTTTTCATTTGAAAGAAAAAAACAGTGTCACTGCTGTCACAGTGTCCTCTTGGATTGGTTTCCATGGCTCCAGGCCTTTGTTAGTCTCTTCAATGGGTTCTTTGGATGTTGATCAAACTTAGAGTGGGGCAGAGTTTGGCAACGAGCATCATGGTGTTAGCCAGAAATGAGCAGGAACAGAAATAAAGCTGCTTTTCAATTTGAGACTGTAAGGAGAAAGGGCAGTGACATGCTACTGCCTTCTGCATGAGACAGACAAAAGGATGGCATGGAGTTTCCTAGGATGAAAGATCCTGTGGACAAGAAAGCCACAATTCTGTGGCATAGTGTCTATTCAGACAACTTTGAACAAAATGTGTGGTAAGAACATTTCATCTAGTGACTCAGCACCAATGACACCATAATACCAAACTACCATTTTTGCACTGAAGTCATTTGCTAATGTAGAGATAGCCAGGGAGTCTGGTGTTTAAAATTGCTTTGATACCTATGCTATGGTGAAAATCTCAGCCTTAGTCAGATGAACTCTCTCACTGACCCCAAGGAGGAGTATTTCTATGTGCACTCCAGTCAAGTTTGCATTTAGATACATAATTCTGTTAAAGTCATTCTAATTTAAACAAATTTAATACATAAGGTGAAAATTTTGTTTCTTTTACCATTGAATTTACTAAACACAAGAAAATGCTGAAGAATGTAGATAAAGATGGCTTACAAACTAGCTATGAAAAATAAGAGACCTACAATAGTCCATCTTAGGATAAGTTGCTGCGTTAAAAGACCTGAGATAGGTCTACTAAGAAAACCCTAGTAGCTGCAGAACATTTACGCTAGAAAGGAAAGAACTTTGAAATACTTAACCTTTCTTGGAGAAGAAAGCTGTGATAGATGTTAAATAATTGTGAAATATTCAGTGACATATTGAGATGTAACAGATGCTATGGAATCATGTCAGAGTCAAACATTGTACTAATTTTGTAAGTGTCATATATTTGTTAGCATTCCTATTCCTGGCTAAGGGCAATCTTGGGAGTTAGTAATATGAAATTCTAGTCATAAAAGAGTACAAATAACAACTCATTTGAAGTTCTACTTACTCACTCTGTTGGGGAAGCAGCACACAGACACATTTAACTGTCTCAAAAGGTCTCAGAAGATGAATTACATGAAATTCTGACTTTTGACAGCATTGTTTTGGAAGAGGGAAGCCCTATTTGGGGGGGGGTGTTTGTTTCTTTCATAGTTAGCTTTGTGAAATGAACACATTTTACTGGAGATTTTAATACTGCCCTGAAGTCAGACTTACAGGGACAATTGCAGAATAGCGCAGATGATGGAGCCCAAAAACCCTGTCTGGACAGAGATAGAATTTCACCACATAAAAGATGAAAAGCGGAGTCCTGAAACATAAGCGAAATGCCCAAAAATTGTAACTGTTGTACAGGACAGACCTAAGATCCACCTCTTCCAATGTCCAGTCTCTGACAGTTGGCAGTAGTGATGATTAACCATATAGCAGTAGGGGTGTAGAAGAGTGATGCTTCCCTAGCATGCTCGGTGTGTCCAGCAGCCAGAGGTTTACAACTCCCTTCTATTATGTTCCGTACTATAGAAGTGATTCTGTCTTGAATCACGCTTGCTCCTTTTTCTGCGGTTTTTTCAGTCCTACTACAGTCTTTTTGAGATAATCAGAACTGTGCTCACTGCTGAAGTTGTGGAAATAACTGTGGCTTTACATAGCAGCATAATAATGTTTCCCATTTTATGTTCTATAGCTTTCATAATAATAATTTGAAGATTCAGTAGTGAAATGGATGTACAGTTAATTCAGAAATTATGTTAGGAAGCAGTCAGATTTCTCTTTATTTTTGTCATGATCTTCATTCATACATTATATAACTTTACTATCATAAATTTAAAAAAAATCATAAATAAGAAATAAAAATTAGAAGTCAGATTATTTGCACTATTTAAGCACCTAAATAAATAGGAAGATGGCTCTTGTAATCTGCAGAATGGTTGAGGCAGCTAAGTGCTAGCTTCTACTGAAATCTAATAGGTCATGCACTAACTATGTATGTAGCTTTGAAAATCCTGCAGGAATCAGCCTGCATTTTTAGGTTTTTAAAATTCGACACTTCATATGAGTAAATAGGAAAAAGAAGACTTTTAAAAATCAGGCACATCATATAATAGACAGCCTTACTCCCGCAGTTCACTGAGAACATGAGGTAGATCCTCAGACTGGTACTTGACCACTGGTGTATTTATACAGTGCAGGGCAATATCATGCAAAATGCTGCCCAGAAGCAAGAGTTGGGTCCTGTGCTCTGCTATGCTGATGCAGCTCTGCTGCTCCGAATGGTGGAGCAGTCCTCCTCGGCATCTGCTGAGAACCCACTTGATCTGCCTTATTAGGCAGGCAGTGTTCAAATCTTTATGCAGTGCCACAACCTGGGTGTATTATGTTCAGAGAGAAACTACTTCATAGATTTTCTCTGTTCACAGTGATACATAAGAACAGCTGCAGATTTCTGAACATAGCAAATCACCTAAATTTACTGGAGCTTAAGAAAAGCGAGTCATCCAGATTTATTAAAAAATCATTTAATACTGAAACATACTAGGTGCATTTGACAAAGACTGGTCAAAAACTATGTTTACACTGTTGCCATGATTATAATATTTTGCTCCTAATTGTGAAAACGGTCACAATCTACAAGTTAGTATGATGTATTAAAATTTAGATCAGGAAAAGACCAATTCTTAGACATATAGAACTGAGGACTGTAAGTCAAGGGTGAGAAATCATGTTGGATCTCTAGCTGAGAGCCGGTCATGGCAAAAAGAAAAGTAGGATCATAAAGAAAATATTTGTAGCTCTCCGATTTGTACCAGTTCTCCATTACAGTGATTCATCACTGTAGTTCTCTGTTCTCTATGGCAATTCTTTAACTATAGTATGGAACAAAAAAATTTAGAAATAGTGTACATAGGCCAAGGGACATAAAGAAGTTCAGGCACCTTTGTCCTGCTGAAATCGTAAGAACTTTAGAAATGCCCTATGGGGTCAGTCCATGGTCCATGTAGTCCAATAGCCTGTCTCCAGCTGTGCCCATGGGACACATTGTTTAGAAAGAGCACACAAGCCTGGATGCTACCTGTGGTTCAGTCCCCTCATACTGCCCCACCATCCATAGTCACCGGACTAAAAATGTTGGAGGGCACACTGCTAGTCTTAAAGAGTCACGAGGGAAAAAAAACATTTACTTGTACGAGAACTGCTAAACACAGGCTAAGCTAAACTTGAAATATCTTGGACCCTTCCAACCATCAATGAAAAAACAAAACCTAGACTCCAACGTAATAAAATATAAACAGTCAAAGGCTTTCAAAGTGTGTTTATGATCTTTTATATAGATATGTCATTTACTGTTCTTTTACAGCATGCTTCTTTTTTCTAGGAAGCATACAAATGAGATTAGATTTTAACTGCTAATTAATAGTGTTCCACAGCCTTCTGACAACAGAGAAAATTCTTCAGTGGCAACTCTGCTCTCCTTTACACTTACTTTCTTTTAAATGACTTTTATCGTGCTTTCAGCAAAGCTATAGCTCTTAACAGGGACCTTGGTATCAAAGATGGAAAGATCCGGAGATGGACTTGCATGCAAAAGAAGAGGTGGAAAATCCTTCAGTTATATTTTACTTCAAAACCTCTGTTTGGGCTGAAAAGAAGAAAATTATTTTTTCTCAATGACATATCCCTGTATTTCACAAAGATGTGCCCAATGTGGTTTGTGTATTGCATCAAGTGTCTAAATGTGGTAAAAAATGAGCTGTCCACTTAATTATTTGCAAGTCTTCATTAATCTACAAACTAACACAGTCATTAAAGAATAACATACTAATAAAGAAAGATCACAAAATTACTCTTCTAGAAAACAATTCAGAAAAGATTCCTCATAAACTCATAAATGAGGGTATTTTTGGACACTTGAATCCCTTTAGTGTATGCTGCGTTGTTTTTATACAGTAATTTCAAAATCCAAATGTTGCTTAGTACTGTGTCAAATGCCTCACAGAGGCTGTCATATCAGAACATTAATACACCAGACTTGTAATTGCATAGGAAAATCATATCAAGTTTATTTAACAAGATGATAGGATTTTTAAAAATGTGTTGACTGATGTAAATGTAGTACCATCCTGTGATTTCTTATTGACCGGGTATTGTATTATCTCATGCATTATCTGCAATTCTTATTCATATTTAGGCCTTTTCATGTCATTCTCACACTGTGAAGGGATGTTTGTTAGAATGAGTGTAAATGTAGTTTACACTCTTTTGAACATCCATGTATATTCCTAAGATGGTATAAAATGAATAAATGAAGATCATAGGCATAGTTCTTTTCATGTAACTTTGTACGTATTTAAAATTGTGGGCTTCTCCAAGAGCTTGTACAGGGTATCTCAGATTCCAGGAAATATTACATCTTCATGAGTGAATGGCAATAATTGAAGTACCTATCTTCCATCTCTCACTTTAGAGGTTTTCTTCACTCTTTCTGTTACACAGTGGTTATGGACGCGACATCCTGTTATTACATGAAAAAGTGGAGATTTCCAGTAGATAAAATCTCAATTAATGCAAGGACCCTTTGAGCGTATATCCCTGGGAAGTCTGCCTAAAAATTCTTCTGAAGGAGAATCTAAAGCCAAGACAAATGTTAAACAGATTGTATTTCGGTGATTTCCAGAGGTAGTCTGAATCTTCACACTCCAACTTGAATGACTTCAAATTCCTTTCTACTTTCTTTTCTACTTACTTTTCAACGCCATGAATTTAGTTTACACTGGTTTAAACAAAATTCAGACTTCTGTTGATAAAGTTGTTACACACAAAGAGAAGGTTTAAATATGTTACTGTCTTTAAACAGTCCTGCTGACTGTTTAGCAGAAATGCTGATAGAGACTTGCTAAGGACACTGTTTTGAAGAATAGAACTGAAAAGGGTCCAGAAAGAAACTAGATGAAGCCTGTCAGTATCACATCAGGCTGACCAGAGCATCTCAGCAGAATTGAGACTACCTTAGAAGATTACGCTAGAAATGCACTTAAAGTACTGAGGGAGATACACAAACAAATGAAAGCGTGGTTTTCATAAAAAAGCAGTTATATTAACATAAAACCTTTTTGTTTGATATATTTTTATTCCATAGGCATGACTGTAAAAGCAATATTAATTGTGTCTGCTGATTTGTAATCCATTTCACCCAATGTGAATTCAACACTGGCAGGACCATTTAGGCACCAGCAAAGGTAAAAGTGGGATTTTCAAAAATGTCTGAAAATTACTGGCTTGTCTCACTGAAGTTATGTACAACATGTTGCTGAATACCTTAGGGCTTGACTTGGGACATAAAGATATGCATGAGCTAATTTATGTCAGTGAAAAGTAGCTGAAGCTAACCTGCTTTCAATGTCTGAGCTAGTTCATCTATTGCTAACTGTGGATGTCTCTGTATTGTGCTCCACAGCAGAGAAATACCCCTGGACATTTTTCAGTATCTCATCCACAATCAGTGGAATCAGAGGTGTCAGTGAAGATTTTATTTTGTTGTCAGAATCTTGAATTCTGACAGTAATGCATGAAAACAGTAGTTTAGTTACATGTCAACTTGTGTTGGAAGTTTTGTTGGAAGATTTGCAACTATGCGAAGCATCTTTTTACTTACAACTTATATTTGATTCAAACCTCATTGGTGCCCAATAAACAAGAAACACCATGATATCATTTTATAGTCACTTTTAAGAGCATAGCAGTTAATCTAACTCTACAGTTACACTGTTACTGTATATTACAAAATACATGTGATGTTCACTTACCTGCAATATAGGACTAGGGTTATCTTAAACGTTGTATTTTTATGACTTTTAAAGCCCCCACGCTGGAAACTACATGAAATCCAGTATAAAATCTTTTCTTTCCTTTAAATACTCTTGATCACTATTTCAGGAATACTTACTGCAGCAGCATCTGTCCTTGCACAGGATCCCAGTAGGCAAAGTACTCTCCAAACATGTCAAAAAGGGTCTCTACCTCTAAGAACGGGGTACATATACTCAGTTCATCTTTCTTCCTGCTGAGATAACATCCTTACTCCACTGTTTTCTGACTGATTTTACTTGTCTCCAGCTATGTGAATACTTAATTTTTTTCATGTTTTGCAAAACCCATTAATGCCCCTTCCTGAATCACTCAACAGAAAACCTAAATATTTCACCTCTGTGAAATAGTCTCTGGTATTATCATAAAAATCACAAAGGCAACAGTAGGTTGGCAAGCTATGTTTGATGTTTCTCCTCCCTGCGCCAGATAATATATGTGCATAATTGCTCAAGTGCCGTCTGGTTGCAACTTCAGACGTGTTGCTCGTTGATAATGAAAGCGCTGATTTGGTCCCACACATGAAATAGAAGTGTGTTTAATGTGAGGCTTTATGATTTTGTAGGACCCTGATACAAAAAAAGAGCAATGCCTTGTCAAAACCTTTGAAGAAATGTGCATTTAATAATAATTTTTCTAAATTGAATTAAAACATGGCTGAAAGATACCTGATTGTTTTGGGCTTGAAAAATTTAATTTTTACTATGAGCATGGACTGGCAGTGTGAAGCCTTCAGACCATTTTATCACACACTGCTAAGGCTTCCCTGGCACAGGGGAAATGGCAGGCAAGAGCAGGGTTCAAAGGTGGCTGGTGATCGGGCCAGCTTCTGCTGCAGTAAATGGCATAACTCCCTTTGACACAAGTGTGTATGGCATCGCCTTTGTCCCCCCCAAAAAAGGGGTGGTTTCAGACCATTTGGGAAAAATCCCAGGAAGAAGTGAAAACTGAGCGAGGGCATGGTAACATTATTCAAATGCACAAAAGACTTGCAGATATGAAAAAAAATAATCCTTTTCTTCATGTCCATTGATAGTACAAAAAGTAAGGTGATTAAACTGCAGCAAGTGAGATTTACTTTAAAGCAGGAAAAACTCTTTAATGATCAGGGAGTGACTGGCAGGGATCTATTGCCTGGAGCAGTTGTCAAATGCCCATTAACAGGGTGGCTCTAAGAACAGACTGAACACATACCTGCCAAGAAAAGCTTAGGTATAGTCCATTCTGCCATGGGGCAGGGACATGAAAGAACGACCTCTGATATCCTTCCAGCCCATGCTGTGGTCCTCTGTATTCTGTGTGACGACTTCTTATGTCCAATGTCTTTATACCAACATTTGTGCATAACTTGTCACTCAATGGAGCAATGCCCTTAGCAGTTCTTCCCTATGACCTGTATTTGAGATGAGAAAATGGTGAAGCATTATATATTTGCCTTTTTAAAATCAGTTTTAAAATTTGCCTGTCTACCTGATAATGTCCATTTTAAACACAGATTATTGTCATTTCAAATGTGTGCAAAAGTGATAAGGGAGGTGACTAGAAGCTTATTATTAATTTGCTGCTTTTATCTTTGGGAAATTAACATTCTGGCAAGGAATTTAATTGGGCTTTTTTGTTAATTCTCACAGTGATGCTTTGGTTTTTCCTTTTGGGACTGGGGAGAAAAACCAGCATCTGGTGTTTGAGGATGATGGGGATTTACACCATATTATGTGTAATATCTCTACTGTCAATAAACAAAATGAATAATTAAGTGAATAATGAGGTGTCCTGAATGAAGACTTCTCTGACGGTATCTATGGAGTGTTTGCACTCCTGTTGTTTGTCCTCTGTTGGGTATCTTGGGCATCTCACTGCCCATATGGATATTAGGATTATATTTTTCAGGCAAAGCCAGAAATAATATTAATGAAGGTTGCCAGATACGGCAGAGAGGCTTTTGCTGTTTAGTACTGTATCTGTCTGTATGAGAGGGTAAAACATAAGAATATTAGAATTCGTGTCATGGCCCTGAGAACACTGACAGGCCTGACTGCCCCTGCCAGCCTCCTCAGGGTCTGCCCCGCCCCACCCACGGCCCAGGACCCATGTTGGCCCCCGGGGCCATCAGCCCCTGCCCCAGCAATGCCGCAGCAGGGCTGGCCTCCAGCTCCCCGCAGCCCTGCTCTGCCCAGCCCCGGGCCCCGCCGAGCTGGGCCTACCTGCAGGCCCACGTCCTGGCCCAGCCTCGCCTGTCCTTGACTCCAGGGAGGTGGCCGACGCCCAAGGCTGGAGCTGCCCCCAGCGCCTTGCTCCTGCCTGGGGGTGGGATGGGCCTGGGCTGCCGGGCCCTGCCCTGTCACCCCAGGAAGCCCCGTGGCCCACAGGGAGCCACCGGCCCGTGCTGCCTCAACAGCTTTGAGGTGGTTTCTTTTAAGTGCAGTAGAAATTTAGAAGAGCTGCATTGGAGGTGTTGGTCAGTCTGTCCTGACACAAAGCAGAGGTCTGTAAATTCTTGGGGTGCTTTTGTTTTCTTGCCTCAGGGACAGCCCCAAGGGTTTGTTCACCTCCTGGCCGGAGACAGCCTCCCGCACCAGGTCGCCGTGTGCAGTGCTGGGAGGTCACGCAGTCCTGCTGTGCCACCCGAAACAACGCCAGGCCGCCTCTGGGACAGAAAAATTCAAGTCCCCATCTTCACATTTTTAGGACTCCTGAGGTAATGCTGCCATTCCCTCATCAGCTCCTCCCGAAACACCGAGACTTGGCAGCACATCGGATGTAGACGCCATCTTCTGTACGTAATGATTTTGCAGTGGGTGATGGTAGGAAATGTTCAAATCGCTGGTACGTTGGTGGCACAAAGGGCAACTCTTCTCACAGCCCATGCAGCAGCTAAGGGCAGTGCGAGGGGCAGGAGCTGCTGGGTTCAGGCTCAGACCTGCCTCAGCCATCTCCAAACAACTGCTTATCTGTTCCTTGCATTTTTAAAAAAAATGAATTGGAGGTAAGCTGATCTGCTGATTTCACTTGCTTTTACAGAAAAAGAAAGGTGACAACACAAGTGACTGCTCAGTACCTCTGGAAATGTGTGGCATCAGACGAAGTGAACACATGATTTTGTTGTTCTTTTAACACTTTATTAACATGCTTGTGATTAGAGCTGCGCAGTCTGAGACACGGATTTCTGCCGCTGTGGTGAGGCAACAGGAGACACCTCCCTCATCCAGATTTTGAGTGAACTTTCTGAAGACTACAACAGGCCAAGAGCCACAGGAGTCCACAGGAGAACATCCCCGTCTCCTCATTGTCCTCCTTTAGGTGGATTACTGGGGACACCTGACACTGGGGCAGCATGAAGCTGTGTCTGGAATTAATATTATCTCAATTTCAGCTTTCCACTTTGAACATAGCTGCATATAAGTAGAATGGAAAGTGATTTTTATGTATATGTGCTATGATAATTAAACTTAGCACTTTCCCAGCATTTGCTGTTCAGAACCGTAAAGGAAAGCTAAATGAATTGCCAAGGACACATAGTGAAAATTAATGATGGGGAGGGGACTCAGAAGGGATGTTGACATCTGGGCTCAATGCTCTGCTGAACACCCCGTCACAGGTTAAAATCTGTTAATATCACCTTAGGTGAGTGTCCTCAGCTTTTACCTGACAACTCAGCTTTTGTGCCTTTATTTCCAGCCTGGTGCTAGACATGCTCTTCTCCTCCTCCTCAGGGAGAAGGCTGAGCCGAATTGGCAGATGACTGCTGCAACTGTCCCACCTCCTTGCTCTGTCCCTGGGAGCCCATGCCCACTGCCAGTGGTCAATGTACCTGGTCACAGGTAGGCGGTCCCTTGGCTTCCTATTGGCTGCTTAGGGAGGATAAACTTTAATACTTGTGCTGGAAAACATCCAAAGTTGTAACAAATAATGCCACTGTAAGTGATGGAAAACTGCATAAATCGCACTCTGAACCGTAACTGTATGAAAACAAGTCAAAAAGCACTGGTGCTTTGCCACAACATCACTAAGATTTGATGAAATGACAGTTCTTGAAAAAAAAATAGGATTCTTATGTCTGCCTTAAAACACAATCTTATATAACAATTCATATTCCCAGTAACATGGCATGAAACCCTTAGACATTGCAACTACACGAAGTATGGTTTGTCTGATGTCAAACCACCAGCAAGGACAAACTATTTTTAGAGCTGTCATATATTACTGCACATGAGCTTTATTTGTCTTCTGATTAAAAGAGGTTTTCCTTCAGAGAAGTTCACTTGAATTTTATACTCATTTACTAAGTCTTGTGTTCCAATTCAATTTATTTTAAAGCAGATTCTTTGGGGAAAATTATAAAGCTAATTTGAATTGATTCTTTGGAGATTCAGGCTTAAATGAAGTGCCATAAAATTGGCAGTCAAAGTGAAAAAATAGAATTGAATTTTATACTTGTATTACTCAATGGACACAGGCACCTTGCTCTTTGCTGCTGCTGAGGTTTTGATGTAGCATATTTCAGACCATTTAAACACACCTAAGCATTAAACTTCACTGACGTTTTGATTACTAAAGAACCGCAGAGTTTTTCTTGTTCAAATATATTTTATCAGATTATAAATTTATGGTGGGCAGGTTCACAAAGTTAGTAATTCTCTCCAGTTTTTCAAAACGAATTCTATAAACTCTTAGTGGTATTAATTTCAATAAGTAAAATCAAGTCCTATATTTGTGGCACATCTGAAAGATGGTACTCTAGTGTCTGGTTGTGGACTTGTCAGAGTAATTTTCCTCATGGGGACCCTCCCCTTTCTTCATTTCCAAGTCTACTGGCTAACATTTGGGTAAAAATGCTAGCTGTTTTCCATGTCCAGCAGTTTGGAGTCCCAATTTAAAAAATTTGGTAAAAGGTCTGAGGTTTGGGTAGCAAATGTATAGGTTTTTTTCTGAAACCAATGTAATTTTATAGGTTTTAGGATGTCATATTATGGGGCATCTAAAATCATTAACACTTTCAGACAGTTTAGGCCACCATGGTAATTCATTAGCAGATGAGTAAACGTTTGGTCTTACAGGTTTTCTGTCAACAGGTTAATTCTGAGGGCTTTTTTCCCATAAAGCTTGTAGACATACCTAGAAAAATGAGAACTTTTGCTTAACAGAATTTAGGTTTTTCTGTTACTATTTGATGCGTGTACAGCTTGGGAAATTCATAGAAATAATGGCTGAGGAGCTGGTTGTTCACTTTCCTGCTACATAAATTACTGGGTAGATGTTCATTATTCCATTCCGGCACTGTGCTTCCAACCTAATCAGAAGCAGAAGTGAGGATATGAAAAGATGTGCTGGAGAAAACTCCAGTCTACTCCATTATTTGTACTGCACACATGGTCCTATGTTAGAAATGACTGTTATTTTGTATGGGTAAATACATTAAGAAATACTTAAATTAAAAAAATAATATTGCTTTGTTCTGGTAATCTTTATGTGAAAATAATTTTACTGAAAGAAGCCTTAATTCCCAGGATTATTTTCTGTTGTGCTCAGCTTTCCAAAAAAGTATTAGTCACGAGCAGACATGCTTATTTGCTTTGGCTCCCATTGTAAGTGTTGGACACCTGAAGTTAGACACCAAAGTTGATATTTAAATGTGGAAATTAAAATCCCCCAATCTTGCGCACATGCTAAGTTGCTACAACCCTCAATGATGTCAATGGGAGCTGTGGCTGTGCAACATTTTGAAAATCTCACTGTTTAAAGTGAGGTACTCAGTGAAGGAGGTATATGTCTGACTGCCTTGATAACACTCGAATGCTCCTTGCAACCAGGTGCAAGTGAGGGGGATGCAGTGCTGCCCTTGTTTCCTGCAGCGCTGAGCCGATGGAAACCCATGGTTGCTCTCCCCTGTGCCCCCAGCTTTCTGAAAGCAGAGCTTGGCACCTGCTGTTCAGAAACTTTCTTCTTCCCCCTTTTTGCTTAAGACATTGAGCAGAATTTGCCAAGATACAAGCGTATCTAGCTGTTGGGCTCTGGGAAGTGGCATGTGGTGCATTATCTCATTTGTAGGGCAGAATTTTGGTAGACTGAACTGATCTCTGGATCCCTGGAAATCCTTTACCATCTTTCATGATTACAAAAAAGCATAATGCTTGCTGTGTAATACATCAAAGAGAGAGATCTGTCCTTGGTTTATATCAATGGCTGAGAATCTGAAATTTCCCTCTATTAAAAATTGAATTGTTTCTGAATGCTGCATGCATTAAGAATGTAACATCATGAAGGATAAAGAAAAAAATAAGAAAAGTAAATTTTATCCAGTTGTCTCTGCTTTGCATTTCTGTTCTTACTCCACCACAAGCCTGTATCTCTCCTCTCCATGTGGAGCAGGAACTAGCGCTTACCTGTGATGCAAACCTGAGCCAGGCACATCCCTCCCTTTCTTCAAAGTGAGCATGTGAAAAGACACCAGTGCTGTCCAGTCCTTAGAGCTTTGTCTTATTCATATGCTATAATATTAAACTAAACCAGGATAACCTTTTTCAATAGAAAAACTCAGCTTTCTGGCCCAAAATGGAACACAAGGTTTGGAAACCAGCCTCTTTCCTGCCCCTGTCTTCCTGCAGGGTACATCCTTCCCTCAAGCTTGGCTTTCTCATCCTTTCATTTTCAATGGCTTTTTAGGCTGAGCAAACCCACAAAGCTCTCCCGGCTTCCTGGGGAAACCTGCTGTCCCCTGGGTCCCCACAGCTGTGGGTCTGCTCCCTGCTGCCAGCCCCCTCAACGTCCCCCAGGGCCCTCTGTGGCTCCGTCTCGTGCCCCGAAGCTGAGGAGGCTCCCCAGCAAACTTTTCTACCAATATGTATAAAGATGTGCAGTGATCTGTTAAGAATCCTTTTTTGCTTTGTTGATTTCAGTGTAAATTACAAGATTCCTTTTTACCCATTGATCTCACAGATGAATTTTGGTTTTTCTTGGAGAAGGAAGATGGCTGGCAGTTTTGGTTGTTACTTGGTTGTAAATAACAATGTAAACTGTTATTTACATGATACTCATTTATCTGCTGAAGATTAATAAAGGCCTTTTAAGAACCCCAGGAAATTTTGGAGGATTATTAAATCATATGGTAAAAGGATGGATCTATACCTGATTCAAAAGGGCAAATAGATTCCAGTTAAGGTCTATAGAAAGTATACAAATAGAAGACACTTCATATTTTTTAGAAATAAGCTGCATGAGAACAGGAGCTCATTGCAAACAATTTAAATAATTTAAGCTTTTTTCTTATTGGACTTTTATAATTTTGATTAATTGTCCCTTTTGCATAATTGTGTCTGAATCTCCTTTTTGATCTGAGTGCTGGCCCTCAAACAGGGAGTCTTGTCTCAGGATGAAAACTCATAGTTTTCTCAGGTTTAGATCAGAGTTTAGGTATAATTGTGTCTATCTTCTAATCATTGTTTTAAATAGACCCAATTGTATCTGGGTATTTATTTGATCTTGTCACCAGAAAGAGTAACATAGTGAAAACAGGCCTGTTTATTAGCTGAGGGAACTAAGCCTTAGACAATATAAGTTCAAACAACAAAAGAGCTCGGATATCTATTTAGCCTCCTCCAGCCCTATGCTTTGCTACAAGTTAAAATAGGTAAGTTTTCTCTGTGAGTTAAGCAACAGCAGATGCAAGTCACATTCTTTTAACCAGCACAATCATTTCTTTAGAAAACCTTTTGGAAATGTTCTTCTAAAGGTTCTGACTTTTTTGTTCTCATCTCTTTTAGGGGCATTGTGAAAGAAGGGAGGAAGGAAATTCAAGTGCAGGATGGGAAAAAGGAAGAAACTCAGGAGAAACAGATAAATGGAAATGCAAAAAATCTAACAAACCTTTTCATAGGAAGCTGAGCAAGTACACATTGTTTATTTCAAAACTACCTATAGAAATAGTAGCCTAAATGAAAATATTTGCCATTGTTACAAGCTGCCCACAGGCAGTCTTGCTCTAATTATTTTACTCCATGTGTAATGCCAAGGTATCACACCATGGAGATGAGTGCTTTAGAGATGCCAATAGATAGATAGGCTTTTGATACTAAATCACACAGTATTCAAGGTGAGAAATAGTACAATGGAAAGGGAATTGCCTTTATTTGAGAACTGGGAGCACATCTGCGTAGCAGACCTGAAGGCAAAGCAAAGCATGCATTGCACAGCACTGTGTATCCTTGCTGCCCATGCTGTCCGCGAGCAAAGCAGAGAGCCTGGCTGGGGTGCTGCTGGCACCCAGCGTGCTACCCAGCAGCTGCGGTGCCCCATGCCTTTGTGAGTGTATTGACAACTCACATTCTGTGCAGACAGTGCACTTTTGCTCCCTGATGCTTTCCAGGTATAATTACAATGGGACATCAATATCCAGTTCCAGCCACAGCTACCTTTGCTCTTTTTTAATTATCTGGTGACCTTGGTGACTGCATTTATTGTATTATTTTGTCTAACTATCTATCAGAAAAGTAAAGTCTGAAAAATATCTCTGAAGAACCAGAAAATGTAGAAAACAGACATCTTTACAAAAGCAACATTTGTGAAATGACTACAGATAATTATCTATCACAGCATTTACAAAACAAGACTTAAAAGCAAGGAAATTAATACTTAAAGACTGTGCAAGCCTCAGAGTAAATCTTGTAGGTCAATATACATACAAACATAAAAGCATTGTCACGTCAAGTAAAAAATTCCCTTTTCCTCATCATGAAGCAAGACCTCTCACTTGAGCTGCCCCCCAAAATAATCTGACTTGGTTTTTGCTTGTTGTCCACATTAAATCCAGCACATCTTCCCCCTCCACATAGTTTTGACTTTTAGAATTAGTTTGACATTTTATTATTAATGATAGTAATAAGAAAACATTATCAACCGACTTTAACTTAACAGTTACTCACATTGTCCTACATGACAATGAAGACATACATTTTTAAATATGTATAAGTGTATTCCAAGATGCAGAACATTTTTAGTTCCAGAAGTCTGTTCCCTTTCTTAAGGCTAGTACAAGTAGCTGAACAAACTGATCTCCAAAGAAGCCCAAGTCACTTCAATGGTTTTACAGCAAAGATAAGTTACAGCTTTGTCTAATGTGATACATCCTCTGAAAGGCTGAGGACATGAAAGACATGATTCACTAGACTAAGGGAAGTAAGTGCTCCGAGGAATGTGAAACTCAAAAAATACACACTTCTGTGATAAAATGCTAAGTGTTTTTTATTTGCTTTATTATTAATAATAGCATAATTATTAGATTGATTTTATTAGATATGATTATTACATATAAAACTAGAACAATAAAGAAATATCAGTATGCTTAATACTCTTTGTTCACAGAACTAGGTGTAAGCTGTGCTTAGGCGTATTTGAAAACTTGCCCTGCCTCCTGTAATTATAATATACAGAGGATCCAGGGTCCCATCACTAACATGGGTGCCATCCCCCTTAAATTGCTTGGTCACTGCACCGTGTAATTGAGGGCAGAAATGGACCAAGATCTGTCTGCTTATATATG
Source organism: Gavia stellata (assembly GCF_030936135.1). Lineage (NCBI taxonomy): Eukaryota > Metazoa > Chordata > Aves > Gaviiformes > Gaviidae > Gavia > Gavia stellata. The sequence goes on from NC_082600.1 coordinate 20,283,350, forward strand.
TCAGCAAGGAATTATCTATAATGATTCTTTGCCCATTTATCATTTGGTAGAATATTTTGCATTACTTTCTTCAGCTGTCAGGCATGCCCACTCCACAGTCTCGTTTGCACTGTGTTTTGTTGGCATGTGTTGAAAACAGTCATTAGCACACACTGAAGACTATCAAACGGGATGTTTGCGGCTGTCATTTTGCAGGATTATCTTTTGCTGTTCCCTCCTGTTCGGGCTAATTATGTCTATTGTCACTGGGCAGTTGGAGGATCGTGTAACAGGGGCCAAATGCAAGACTCTCCTCATCAGACAGTACTTAGGGGTAGGGAAACCCAAGGGAAGTTAATGCAGAGGACATGAAAAGAGCAAATAAGCATAGAGGAGGAATTACAGAGTTTTGTTCATAGCTGAGTGACGTTTGATAACACCAGCATAATCTGGGTTTTTGATGAAGCTAATGCTTCATTCAATGCAATTTCATTTTTAAAATATCTGCAAATTCAGAATTATCTTTTGACTACATCACCTGGTCTGACTCAGACATGGCAAGCATGCTACAAGCAACTCCACGTGGCTATGGCGCTGCAGCCTGCAGCTGGGGAAGCGTGAGGCATTTCCTCAAATTCCCACTGAAGTGGCCAGGAGGTTTCCTTGAATGAGGGAAGTGAAGTGCCTGTGATCAGACTATGCTCCTCACAGCATGGGGATGTGCTGGCAGAAATCCCTTGTATCTAAAGGCTTGTCAAAAATACAACCCACAGCACATGCAGTGTTTCACAGCTGAGAGCCAGAGGGATGGTGGATACCCTTCACCCAGTCCACTTTGTTCACCTTTGTTTTGTCTCAGATGTTTGAGGTGGAGAGAAGGGAGTAAGTAAATAACCATATGTAGGCTGGGAGAAGTGTAGGATGTTACACACAAGGAGTAAAAATGCCCACAGGCACTTCACAGAATCACAGAATCACAGAATCACTACGGTTGGAAAAGACCTGTAAAATCAAGTCCAACCATCAACTAACAACACCACCATGCCCATTAAACCATGTCCCACAATGCCACGTCCACACATTCCTTGAACACCTCCAGGGATGGTGACTCCACCACTTCCCTGGGCAGCTTATTCCAGTGTCTCACCACTCTCTCAGTAAAGAAATTTTTTCCTAATATCCAGCCTGAACCTCCCCTGGCGCAACTTGAGGCCGTTTCCTCTAGTCCTGTCACTAGTCACTTGGGAGAAGAGACCAACACCCACCTCTCTGCAACCCCCTTTCAGGTAATTGTAGAGAGCGATGAGGTCTCCCCTCAGCCTCCTCTTCTCCAGACTGAACAACCCCAGTTCCCTCAGCCGCTCCTCATAAGACTTGTGCTCCAGACCCCTCACCAGCTTTGTCGCCCTTCTCTGGACATGCTCCAGCACCTCAATGTCCTTCTTGTAGTGAGGGGCCCAAAATTACTTGATGCCTTACTGACCTGAGAAATTCTCACAAGTTGCTGTTCCTAAAGTCCAGCCATGTGTTAGGAAAGCTAGTGTGAAGTTTTAATGCGCAAGTAGTTAGACAGGCACCTTAATATTTCATGGAGAATTGTTAGACTCAGATAAATATGCAAGAGGCTTTTATTCACATCCAAATTTGCCTTTACTCAGGCACTGAATTCTGTAGACGAGGGGTTCAATATTTGATGCTGAGTGTAGGTATCCATATGAATTGATGCTTCTCAGTTAGATAGTGGGAATTTCTTTAAAATAAATCCTCAATCTAATATAGCTTAAATGAAGTCAGTGGCACACAGGATGTGCCGCAGGTAGGAGAGCGATAAGGCAAGTATGGCTCCGCATAACACATGCATTTTTTATATTGTACTCTTCAGCTCTTCAGATTTTGTCTCAAAGAGGAGTTTGGTGTAATCAGTCACAGCTCTTACAGGAAAACAGAAATTTGTTGACACTAATAATCCTCCTTAAGACAGAGCTTTGTACCACTCCTCCCTTGTCTTCCCCTCCTTGCCTGCCAAAATGAGAGCAAGCATCAGTGCAGGTTCCTGTGGGGAGCCGTTTTGGCTGGAGCCTGGCAGGCACAGGTGGCCGACAAGCTGCAGCCCCCGGTCCTCCTTGGCTGAATAACCACACCGAGTCATCTATTGGATCCTTAGCAGCCAGCAAGGAGCACCAGTTTGCTCCAAACCACAGCTCCCTGGGTTTCCTTGGGCTGACAACAGGCACATTGCAGTGCCTCTCAGACAAATTCTCTGCTGCCCATTTCAGGCTTGTGGCAAGCCCCATGGCCACCTTCTCCTCTCCCTCCTCCCACACACAGAGCCATGAAAAATCTTCTCCCCCTTGCACCCATCACTCCGCTTCCAGGTGCTGGCCCTCTATACAAAACATGGGTCGTTAGACTAATGTCCTGGGACTCCAGCTGATGATAGTGTCCGCTCCCAAGAAGCCTGTGGTCAAAACTGGCAGGGCAGGCCCATGGCATGGTCAACATGGGTGTCCCAGGCACTGCAGATGTCACCAGCCCACCAGCATCTCCGCCTTAATGCATGTGGTTAGGTGAGGGCGGCTGAAAAGAAAAAGCCATGGGAGAAGGGGCAGCAAAGGGAAAGGCAGGGCTGCTGTAGAATTAGGGGGGATGGGGGGAATGTGGGCACTCTGGTGAGGCTTTGAATATGGACAGCTGGTGGCAGGCAGGGGACCAGCTGAAGAGAAGGGCAGCAAGGACAGGGGGAAGAAAGTCCGTGCAGAGCCGGGGACATCTGAGTGCAGGGAAGGCCTCTGCCACAGTGGCTGCAGACACTCCTGGTGCTCTCTGCTGCTGTCTCAACTGCCACACAAGCCCGCTGGGGTCCCAGGGCCCCGCTGGGGTCCCAAAGCCAAGCCTGGGGCCAGGCTCCAGCTGTGCCCCTTTTGTGCCCTTCCTCCTGGTGCTATGTCCTGGCTTTGGCCCTTCCTGCAGGCAGTCCCTGAACCCTGCTGGGCCAAGCTCTTTTCCTCTAATTCATTCCTGAAATACCACTTGTTATATGAACTGAGCCTGGTTTCCCCACTAATCCCCATGAAACGAGCAATGCTGCATCCATCTCTCTCTTTCTTGCAGTCTCTGGTCCCTTCTAGGTTGAGAACTTGTCTTCTGTTTATTTTGCTCCCTTCTGTGTATTCGGGCACTGGGGTGTTAGGTGAGATTCTGGGAAGACTGTCTTTCCACTCCTGATGCCCAGGAGAAAGCTGGTCTGAGGGTAGACCTTTCAGTATGCAGTGTGCCTCCTCTAAAATTGATGACAATCTTGTGTACTCGAAGCAATCGCATCCAGATAGTGGCTAACACTGCAGTTGTTTGGGCTCTTTCATTGTGTTTCTTTCCTTCCCTATAGGGTTTTTTTTCTAACCCCTCTCTGTTTTGTACTTCTCTCCCAACCATATCCAGCCCTGCAGTCTCCTTGCCAATCCTAGGAAAAGGAGGAATCTGTGATAATAGTACGAGAGTGTTTTGTGACTATGACACAGTGGTGGATGGCTCTGACAGCACAATTATGTTGAAGACAGTGGAATTGAGCCTTTTTTATCACACAGCTGAGAATCTGACTCCTATTTTCAAAAGATTAATTCTTTTCAGGTTTACAGAAGTCAGCCAGTGTCTACTTCTTGCTGTTACTTTTTCTTGTCAAAGCACTTCACATTTCTGCGCTTACAACAACCTTTTTATTGGGAACAGTGAAAGAGTTGTATAAGAATAATGGTCTTGTGTATGATGCTCAATCAATCTAATTTTCAAGCCTCTTCAAAGTTTGCCAAGCTCTACGGCTTAAAAATCCACACTTCAGCTTTTCAGAGCAAGTGCGAGATGCTGCCTAAATTTCTGGGCAATTGGAGCGTTTGCTGTCCTCAGGCAACATCAATTTATCCATTACCACAATGAGCCCAAATTGCTCTCTGTGGTTTGATTCAATTCCAGGGGCAAATTATAAGATTTAGGCACAACTGAGAAAATATAGGTGGGAATTTCAAAAGTTTCTCCAGCACAGACAAGCTCAGCTCCCCTTAAAACCCACTAGCAGTTGTGCTCCAGGTCAGTCAGTAACAATGTCTGATCACATAACACTTTATTATACCTCTGCTAAGGTACATTTAGAGAGCCCAGCAGGCATACTTCTTATTTCTGAATTGACTGCAAGCTAGTGAATAGATGTGATTCCCTCTAACCCTCCTGAAAAGCCATGTGGGTAATTTCACCTGCAGACATGCAGATGAATATTTACTTGGTGCAGGCAAACTACTTACATCTGCTACATTATTTCTCTTGGTTATTTTTCTGACATTGTTAGGAAGGCCTTTACATTTCTTGGCCAAAGCACCTAAAACAATAATTCTGTGGATAAACTGAATATGGACAAGGAACTCGTATGAGTGATTTGTGATCATGCCCCCAGTCAGACGAATGAGAGTGCACATTCCTGCCACGTGGCCATTGCTCATGCAGGTATATATTCTTCAGAGGTACTACAATGTGGTTTTTGCATTGAAAAAAACCCCCAACATTTTGTTATAAAACACATTAGAAGAAGCAATTCCTTAAAGTTTAGGCAACGAAAATAAAAAAAATATAATTGGTACTAAACGAAAAGAAGAGTATGTGTTTAAAAAAGACAAGAAATGGGTTGCTACTGTGGAGCAGAGGGCTGGAGTACTGAATTTCAACCTAATGAATTCTAAAATAGAGGCTTCTCTGTATTTCCGTGCTATGAGAAATAATCATATTGGACAACACATTTTAGAGCTTCTATTCTCTTTTTCTTGTGACACTGCAGCTTAGAAAACTGAGATCAGGTCTTAATTCCCTTTTACTTAGCCAGTTTGTTTACTTTTACATTTTAGCATGTAGTAACATTGCACTTCTGTTTGTATCTGTTTCCTGTCAATGTTACTTCTAGGCTTAGATGTTTTAATACAATAATATTTCCATATTCAATTAGAAAATACTGTCAGGACATACTTATTTGTGTTTAAACACATTTCAATTGAAAGAATTAAAAAAGAAAGCCCTTAAAAACATGCCTGTTGATCTCTGATTATGTGAAACATCTTTTACCGCAATTGTATGCCAGATTTGTCCCTTTAACATTGCTTTCACAAGAACAGGAAAGAATACTATTCAAAACGCATTAAAGAATAGGGAAACGGCTGATATATTCTCTTATTATTCAAATGACATCTCAAGCATAAAACAAAAGGTGAAGAGTGAGTGAATATCTTGAAAAGCACAGAAAAACAGAATCCTTTTATTTAAAATGCTCCCATGTGTTGAGTTGCAGTGGGAGTCCCAGATACTTTCCACTTACGAAAATCAGACCAGACCAGTTTAACCTAAATAGCCAGAAGTGGATTTGGTACTTATACACCTTTGAAAGTTCAGCAGTAAAGTTCAGCCAGCGCCCCAGAAGGTGCCATAGGGGAGCAGCACTAATTAAGGCCTTAGCGTCCTGTGCTTTTGCTTCCCCTTGTTCTTGTGCCTGTCTTTGCCATGGGGGCAAGGCTGAGATTTGGTCCACTGAGCACATTTCAACCCTTGGCCAGCAGCACCATGGGTCTCATTCCAACGCCTGTGGGTCCCTGCTCTGTGGGGGGATGGGAAATGAAGCTGGAGGTAACCATGTAGGGACTGAGCCGCAGGACGTGCCACATAGCCTGGCAGCCCCACGAAAGCTCCCCAACACCCCAGCACCCCAGGAAAGGTCCTTCTCCTTGCCCCAGGAAGGCTTGCCGTGAGCTCCTCTTTCCAATCCCACTTGTGGATATGCACTGTAGGGAAAGGTGCGAGGAAGAGATACCCAAAGGCACAGCCTGACAGTGATGGCAGTGATGCTGAGCATGTGAAGCATGACCTGGATGCCCTGCAGAAGCTGCACCCATGCTTTTAGGGCTGAACAGACTGAAACAGCTGTGGAGCCCTGCCTTGTGTTACTCATGGACTGGCCCTTGATGGGCAATGCTAAGGCAAACCTGCTCCTGTCTCTTCATTAATCACCTGTAAAGCAGCTTCCTTCTTTATTTAGTTCCCTGGGCAAAGAGATTTTTTCTGCTCTGATGTGGTCCAATATATTATGTATAGGTAAACACAAGTCTGAACTTCCTGCTGTGACAGGATCAATCACCTTTGTGTACCTCTGCATGCTGCTCTGTGAAATAGGCCCAGCAACACCTCCCCTCCCTGGATGCTGTGCTAGTGTTTCTGAAGTGCTTCACACACAGGTGATTTTGTGAGGAACAGTTTTAGAGTGACCATGGTACATGTCTATTAAGGAATACAGATCAAATTTTGCATATCAAATACCAGTCTATGCAATTGTGCATTGAACTGTTTCTGTTCGACTCTTTATGGTGTTCCTGTAGCTCTAGAAATAGGCTGAGTCAAGATGCCAGCATCTCGTGTACCCCACACGCCCAAGGCTCGTCTGCTGAACTACAGCTGTGTCTGCTCTGAGGATCATGTGAGCCCCACGTGGAGGTAAAAGCTGCAGATCCAACACCTCCTCCTCTCTCACATATCTCTTTCCATGCAAAGAAAACTGGGCATGTAGGAGGCCAAAGAAGGTTGTGGAGAACCACCCCAGTAACCCAGGGACCAGACAGCAGGGCTCACTGCAAAGTACTCATGCCCACAGCATAGAGGCTGCCTCGGCACTGCAGTGTCCTTAAAAGCGAATATTTTGAAAGAGTTTTTTGCTTAGTTTCTGTATAAATAGCTTCTCACACCATTACTGCACTTTGTGCAGTGACACTTGCTCTAAGGGAACTTGGCAATAACCCCCCATCTCTAGGGGAGGAGCTCTGGTCATTCCCCTCCTTGAATACCCTCTAACCTTCTTTTTCCTTCCTTGAACCCTCATCCCAGTTTAATTTCTTTTTCAAAATTAGAAGAGTTGTTTGTGTGCAATATTCTTCTATGCTACTTCTTCAAGTAAAGGGCCTAGGCCTGGGTTCACAGGGAAGTTCACGTGTGGCAGGCAGGACAGACTGGGGCTGTGACCTCAGCACATGGCCCAAACACCTTGCGCAGGTTGTTATAACTTGACTTTTTCATGTGACCAAGATACTCAGGTTTGGAAGATAACCACTGAGAGTGCAAAGTAGGTCATTCCATACACTTTGTGTTTGCAGTGATGTGGACATGCTAACTGCAGTAAAAAAGATCTTCATACACTATTACCAAACCCACCAGGAATTTATGGACCAAATGCTTTGTCTTGAAAAGGCTAAGCAGATGAACGGTCTCTTTGGCTACCTTTACACTTTCTTACCAGCTTGGAGTTGAGCCCAACCTTTCTCCACAGCCCACTTGCGTTTGCCATTTCTGCATGTTTGGTTGTTCATTGCAGTATGTTTGCAAGCAGCTAAACTTGTGCTGATGTGGAGAAGCTGAACAGTGCACAAGTCCCAGCCCCAAGGGTGATACAGGTGCCAGTGGCACCCAGCTGGCTTGACTCAGCTCATCCACACCTTCCAAACGTGCCTTCAGAAGCAACTAGAAACACCTGCCTTGTTTTTGAAGTGTTGAATGTGTAAAGGTTCCTGCTAATATACTGCTTCTTTAGTAGAGCACTCAGGACTGAGCTCTAGTTAAGGTGACTGTGAGCACCTCTGATGTGAGAAGCTGGATAGTCTGGTGCTCTGATCCTGTTCATGATGCTACCTGCAGCAAGAATAGGTGCTGGCTTGTGGCAAGGAGGCTGGAAGGTACTGCCACACAATGTCTTGGTTGTATTAGAGTATGTGAAGTTGCCTGGATGTTCCCCAGGCCCTTTGAACTGGGGCAAAGCATTATATATATTTATTTTATTTTTTGTATACACATAGCACTAGGCTCTTCTGGGCGGACTGTAACGGGTCACTGATACATGCATGCTGCTTCTGATGTAGCTTGCAAAGCCATATTAAGTGAAAGCACTATGTGTTTGGCAATTGTAAACACTGGGTGGAATGGTGTGTCCCAGACTTTCAAATGCATCTTGTGCAATTGTGATGGGTTTTTTCTCTCCGTGCTGGGTCTTGCCAAGTTGAGGGTAGCTGTGTTGCCTAAGGCAATAGTGGAGTCCTGAAATACAGGAATAGTTTGTACTCTGAACCTTAGTCAGAAAAATTGCTGACCTCTCAGTTGGGCACCTCTGTGCAACAGGGTACCCGCTCGTATGGAAAGGGTCATCTGTGTGCTGAGAGGCCAAAGTGGACAGGATGCTTGTCAGAGGCCATGCTAGATATTCAGGGCATGATGCATGCCAGCTGCATGTTATCAAAGGTCCCTGCATGCAGAGACAAGAGGTATGGAAGATGGGAGCCAGCCTGCCGAAATACTGCATGCACCAGCTGCTGGAGTACGTGGCTGCAAAGGGCTGGGCCCCATGGTCCAGTGAACCTGGGTCTGAACTTTCATGATTTTTATAGCTAGGAGAGATGTAACCTGCAGTGTTTCTGGGCAGAGCTATTTGCAAATTAACCTTGGTAATCTTGGATTCTAGTAACGCAGTAACTTTAAGGCTAATGTAGCAAATTTAAGCTGTGAAGATCTTTCAGGTGACACTTGCATAATGATTCCACTTTAAAAATAAAGTATGGATTAGAAAGAACATATTAGTTCAAACATTTTGCAGCTATTTGGAACTTGACATCACAATTCTCTTGAATTAATGAGGGTTGTCTGTAATATTCTGGCAAACCTTTCCTTCCCTGTTCCTTGTTTCTCAGCTCTATTGTACCTTGTCATGTTTTTAGTCTATGCTAAGGAGGCTAATCAAAAGCCAGATAAAATAGACTGAAAGATCTCTGCTGATTTCAGAGGTCTCTGGAGCAGACTGTAATACTATTAATCTCTTAGAATAGGGACCCAATTTTGAAGGCATTTATACTGATGGAATAACTGCTTGCTCCAGGAAGTTACTCTGTATTTCCATCATTTAAACTCTTCCCCTTTTACTCACCTGTGCATCACCAGGCAACGCGACTGTGCTGTATAAACAAGAGCGAGTAACAGACAGCGATTGTATCCTCATGCCCTCTTACAAGGACTTTATTTTCTGTTAAGTTCTAAGCAGTTCTGGATGGGCAAAAGCTTTATGCTTCAGATTTACTTTTTATTTGTGCCACTTAAATTTTTCATCTATATAAAGTCATTGTCCCTCTCCAGTCCTTCCCAGTCCTCCCCTGCCCCTAGCCGCTCCTCAGCATTTTAGTCAATAGGAGCTTCATCAGTGCAAGCACATCAGGAATTAGCCCAAAAGCAAGTGTGTTATGAGAAAAGAAATAATAGGAAACTGAGAGAAGATAAAAGCAAGGGAAGGAACCAAGTATACACTGAGCAAAATAAGGACAACAGACAAGTACGGGAGTGAGGAGGGAAGATCTGTTAAACTTGCGTTCAACTCGGTGGAAAGAGAATAGGGCCAATACATGTAGTGTGTCTGCAATTAGCATACAGTGCTTTGGGACAGTGATTTCCAGTCTGCTATTTCCCATTTTGTTTAATTTTTAATTCAAATTGTGTACTAAAAATAGGGAGCATTTTGGAGCTGAAAAGATGTGAGTGGCGTAGGGATAAAACCCAGAAACTGCAAGAGGAATGCTGCTGTAGCTGAAACAGCCCTGCTGGGATTTCTAGCTTTGTGTCTCAGTCAGTTATGGTTACAAAATGCAGATTTGCCTTATCTGGGTCATTTTGGCTGAAAGAGCACATGGTAGTCCCTTTGTGAAATAAACAATGAGGCAGAGTGAGTGGTCATCTGTCTAACTCTGTTTCTGTAGCTACTGCTATTCCCTTTTTTGTGAAGATGTTTGTGTTGCTGATTATTAATAGCAGGAAGCTTTAATTTTTTTGAAGTTTTATTAAAAAATGCTGGAGCCTCCAATTTTCAATTAGTATCACTGCAGCATGGCTTGTTTGTCCAGAACTAGAAGGTCAAGAGACTTTTATCTGGGTAAAATTATCAAACCTTATGCTTATGCATTAGCCTCCTCTCCAGAGAAGACTGGGGAATTTTTTTAGCTGAAGTCCCAATTTAGCAACTGCTCTGAAGAGATCCCTCAAAAAAGCAGAGATAACTTTTCTCTAGGCTAAGCAAGAAAATCAGCTGAAAAATCAGGAAGCAGCCTCATCTAATTCTTAAACAGTTGTGCTTCACAAGCCTGAGAAGTCCTCCAGCATAAGTATATGCATGTGGTGTAGGAAACACTCTTTCCAGCAGCCATTTGAGGTGATGCTGCCACCTCTGGCTTTGGACATGCAATATATTGAGACTAGCATCTTCGGCTTTCCATAAAACCAGCAGATTTGGTGTAATGAAGACACAAACCGGGAAACTTTCAGAACTTCAGGCTTTGTTTGAAGTCCACGTTACACAACATTTTGCAAATTACAGTATTTGTAACATCATCTCATATCTTTGCCTAAATTTCTGTGGACTTCTGTTTGAATGATGAAATGCATTTTCCTAAGTCATACATTAAATCTTATATCCAGGGAGGTTGAGCAAGAATGAATTATCCTCACTTTTGCAAAGTCCCATCCTTTCCAGAGGGTGGGAGCTGTAGAGCTTTTTTAAGGTGCTCCAAACATGTCCAACTGGAAGGTTTGTTATACCATAATGAACCAGCTTCTCCCTTAGAAAATACCGGGTCATCCAACTAGAGCAGAGGGTATTTTAGAAAAAATGTTCTGTATGTTTCATTTTCTGCCATTTTTAAATCTAATAATCAATTTTGGTTCAGAGTAACCAAGGAAAACTAAAGGGATTTAAGTGCTTAAGTCAAGGTGGGACAGTAGTTTTCTGATTTACAATGACATTGATAGAAATTGGGTACCAAGAGATACCACTAAATATACCACCTGATGCCTGCTTCCAGATCCTGCTTAGCTTTGTAAAATCTGGCCCCCTGAATGTTAAGACTGAGTGGAGTACTTGAAAGCCCTCCACTTCACTGCCAGTCAAGGAATTGGCTTTCTTCTCCCAGAAAGCTTAGAAACATTTTCTTTTTTTTTTTTCCCTTTCTCTTTCATTGAATGTTGTTTCCAGTTTCTAATACACTTTGGAGCTGACAGTTGTGTTGCAGTTACAACCAACCGTAAGCATCCAGGGTTGACTGAGGATTAATTTACTTTTTAAGAGAAGGATTTCAGCTCAGAGGTAAGCCAGGTGATATTCCAGAAGCAGTGAATTGTGTCCAGCCCCAGTGCGATGGACCACTGGCGTCTGAACTGCAGCTTATATGTTACAAACATTTTGTGATTATAGGTGTCTAGGAAGGGGTACTACAGATAGGTACCCTTATCGTTTTCTGAAATTTGTATATGTCTTTATAGACATATGTAAATGTCTTATATGTCCAAACCTGACAGTGTCTCTTGTTTTCTGTCACTGTTGGAGAAGAGATACTAGGGACAACTGAAAGCAAATTACTGGTGTGTTGCGTATGGCTGGAACTGAGCAGTCAGCCACAAACCGAGCTTCAAAGGTGTTCCAATTGCATTCTGATTCCCCAGAAGCCGCTCCACGGAGGTGTATGTTTGGACCAATGCAGCACGTTGTCACTGCAGAAGAGGAAGGCAGGGCTAGGTGTGCTGCATCTGTTCTTCTTGGCATCCTGGCAGCATGATTTCTCCTGCAGTAAAGTGTGTTGGAAAGCTTAAATAAACCTTTCACGAGCACGGCTCATGACACAATCTTGGGGCAGTAGGGCCATGGCCCATGTAAGTGAGGGGAGCCTGGGATGAAAAGAAAACTCTTGCATCTTTTGCTGAAATAATTCCCCAATCAAATTAAGTTTAGCACAAGTGGGGCAAAAATAGCTTGCTGTGTAGGATCACCTGAATTAACTGCACCTTGCGGAGCAAGAAGTAACTCCTTGATATCCTGATGACACATCAGGACAGCAATCCTTTAACACTTACAGAGTGTTTTTATCTTCAAAGCTTCACGAACATTAACTAATTAATCCTCACAAAGCCTGAGGGAGTTATGTATGTATTGTTACAAGCCATGGGCCAACAAAGGACTTCACAGTTGTCACCATGCCTCATGCTGTGGCTACTGCTGGCATCAGCCAGGGCAGAAATTAAGATCTTGCTAAAAAACACTCTCCTTTCCTCCCCCAGCAAGTGGCAGTTCAATGAGACTCTCCACAGTGATGTAGAAACTGGGTTTCAAAATGAAGCTGGGCTGCTTCTATCCATCACAGTGTAATATAGTCAGTCACAGCTAATGGCTTTTACCCAGCAGGCTGCAAGCTACAGCCCAGGGAACTGGGGCATAGAGCCTCCAGGGGTGTTGCACGGTCAAAATCCCAGCAAGCCAGTGTCAACTCTTAGAATGCTGGAGCCAGGCTACAGCCCTGAACTTTCATCTTCACACCTCGGGGAAATGCAGAAGTAGATCCATAGTAGAGACACACAGAGAAACTGAGAAGTGTTGTGCTAGCTCTACAGAAACTGCAGCTCTGTCCTGCCTCTCTTGCTGCTTCTTCTAGAGCCATGATACCAGTGGTGAAGCAACAGCCTTGGAGCATCTTGCTGCTGCGATAGAGAGAAAACATGCTCCTCCTTAGCATAGATAAGGGCCATCCATGCATGGCTGAAATGAGATAATGTTTAGGAGCCTCCCAGGATACTAAAGACTGCACTTTCTTTGACGTTTCATGCTGTTCAAGCTCATGGCAGTGCTCCCTTTGAACTTGCTGTGTTTTGTAGTTCTCCCTGCTTGCATAAATTGAAGTAGAACGCAATGGTTCATGTAAATAATATGGCTCAGGGAGGGCACATGTAACAGTAGACATGATGATATGAGCCGTTGATGCTTGGACATCACAGGTCTCTGCACACTGTACCAGGAGGCTTGACATCTACATTGCTACATCTACCAGTCAATAAACCCCATGCTGCTCACCTTTAGAGGGTGAGTTATATTTGGAGAAATGTTTTCTCTGTAGTTACCAGGAATGAGACAGAGCATGGGGATTGTAGGGACCTGCGTGGAAACTGCTGTGGTAGACATGGCATCAGTTTTCTGCTTGACTGAAAGTCAGACTATACACGCTGAAGGATGTTTGGTTTAGCCTGTTGTTAAAGACCTTCTTTAATGGTGATTCCACTGTTGCTTCAGTGAATCTTTTCTAGTGCATCTCTATCCTGTTTATGGCTTTCCTAATATCTAACCTAAATCTCTCAAATTGTCCTTGTTGCAATTACATTCTTGTCCGTTACTTCTCCACAATTACTTCCTGTCCAATCCATCATGGGCATGGAGATTACTTTATTTCCTTTCTCTGTGCAACAGCCTGGTCATACTTAAACAATACTGTTGTGTCCCAGCACAGACTTCCCTTTAGTTTAAACAAACCCCAGTTCATTCTGCCTGTACTTGCAGATTGTGATTTCTAGACAGCTGATCTCTTTTGATCCTTCCATCTAGTATGTCCCTGGTTGTTCCAGGTCCTCCTTAGGACATACTGGAGATGTGACCTCACCACTGTTGAACCAACAAGCAAGAATTACCTCATATGTTTTTAAGGTTACCCAGTGGGAGATCTCTGCCTTTTGGGTGTGTCAGTGTTTACTGGGGGCCCGGGATGGGCACAGACCCATGTGTCAAGGAGGGACAGCATTTCCCAGTGGTCCAGAAAACATTTCAGTGATACATTTCCCATCCTATTTTCAGTTCTTCCCTTTTTCATTATATCACATGTAGTAGTAAAGGAAACTTACCTCTGTTAAGAAATCTCTTCTTTTGTATCTTCCTAATTTAGGATTGCTAAACCACAGCAGCACTAGTGATGATATCGGAGCTGTACTATAAAATTCATTCCAAAATTAACATACCCAAGACTCCACCAAGTGAAGCAAACTTTGTAATGGGTGAGTCATGATAAACTGTAGAAAAAAGGGAGTTCAGGTTATTTAGTAGAAAGACCAAAGGTCACATGAGAAAGAAACAAAGGTCAGTATGAGACTAATTATGTTATTATGTTAACTTTTGCTCCTTCAGAAAATAAATAATGTCATTCTAATTGAAAATGAAATACAAGTATCCTTTTGGAGAAAGACAAAATAAACCAAACAGCGAGACACATGTACACAGAAGTACATCATTTGTTACCAATATCCTGAACCTGGCCAAGGTGTGTTACACTGGTGAGTGGCTGTAACTTGACCAATATTGATTTTCAAGTGAAATCAAAGGCATGTTTTGACCGGGAAAGGTAAAAAGGGGAAAATAAACATCCCTGTAAGAGATAGGGGATGGTGTTTCATCAAAAGCAAAGTGGTGTTTGGTGACCAGAATATTTGGTACTTTGGAAAAAGTAAAGGGGATCTTAACAACAGGGGTGTGACCTCCAAGTTTCAGGTACTTCTTCCACTTCCTCAGTGCTTGCTAAAGAGGCTGACGAACACTCCTCCCTACATTTGTCACTGTGTGTTGCAGGAAATGAACGTAACAAAACTCAGTGTGAGACCTTATGAAAAGGGAGGGTGATTTTATTTTAAACAAATCTATTTCCAGTTCCTCATGCTCATTCCCTCAGATTGCTCATGTATGCACACACACGCATTTCTCACATGTGTTCACACCCACTCAAAAGCTTTCTTCTGTCTGTGCCCGCAGAGGCTGGGACAAGGGATGCTGAGCCTTGAGCCCTCACCACATCTCTTGGCTTCCTCTTTTCTGGCAATGACAAACTCCCTTTTGGATAGTCCTTTTATACTCTTTAGGAGTTAAGAAATTACTGTGGTATAATACACTGGCCTCAAATCTTGCTCAGTCCTTGCTTCAAGGATGCAAGGGAAGGTTACTCCCCTTTGTCTTTGTTTCCCCATTTTAAGATTATAATCGTCTTTCTTGTTGAGACAAAAGGAGGATGATGCTAAAAGAGTTGTGGTATATCCTTGCTCTCATCTTGCTGTTACTAAAGTACAAGACTTCTGCTGGTGAACCATCTCTGATGAGGCCTTATTGTAGAGTAGCCAGCTGGTCTTCATGGCAACACACTCCCCAGCTTTTATAGCTCAATTTCTGCCAGTTGCATCCTTGGTAATCAACATGGGATATTCTTTTAAACCTTGCTCTCATTTCTTATGGTGCTTTGATGCACAGGCATTCCTATTCATATGTCAGCTAGATTAATCTTAATATATACGTCACAAATGTCCACATAGTTGATAGCCTGCAGCCATGACCTTGCAGCTTGAGGGATGTTTCTCCAGACTCCCAGATGGTCCTAACCCAGAAGAGGCTGCCAGATGGAGAGAGCAGTCTGATGCGGCCCAAACACATCTCTTATCCCAGTGAGGAGGGGGATCATTGCTGCCACAGCACTTGCTATTGGTCTCATAACTGGATAAGATTGGATAAGAAAGGCATATGTTTATTTTATTTAGGTAAAGCAAGGGCCAAAAATGTAGGCTGGCAACAGTGAAAGCTGTTACTAAAGAAAAGAGCTGTAAGAGGAAAATGGAATTCTGCATTATCAGTTAAGATCTTCCTAAGTTGTTTCACCATTTCCTAGCCCAAGAGATTTGCCTCCTCACCATCCCACCCAGCCCCAGGACGGGTGCACCCTGGGGCTTTCTTAGGGCCACAGCTTTCCCCTCCCTGCTGCTGAGGACACCTCAGCCCAGGCGGGCAGGTGAAGAGCCATCCACGCTTCTTTTCCTGCGAGCCAGGCTATTTTGTGTGTTTCCTCCTGACTGCCAGGCTTCTCATGTTAAAGATACAGTGGTAAAACTTCATAAATTGCAGCCCTTGAAAAAAAAGACATTTTACAATCACTTTATTAGAGATGCACTATCCATCCTAGACTGAGCTTTGCTTAAAGATCAGAAATGATGTGGCTGTGAAATTCAGCATCCATCTCTGTATACCTATACAGTTAGTTGTAGGGTGACACTCTTAGCCAGGTCCATCAAGAGGAAAAAGATAATACACTATTCAAGTTGCAATTACTGTATTAGGTCCAAAATATAAATCCATATATCAGCTGTTATAATCTAGCTAAAGAGGGGGTAGGAATCAGGCAAATTATTTTCGTGGAGTTTTATATAGCTACTCATAATAGTGAAATTAAATGAATGCATGTGTATGTGTGTACAGCTAGATTTATAGACTGTCCTTATAATGAAAGTATTTTAGGTCCTGCTGAAGTAGTGCAGAAACAGAAGCCAGGATTGTTTCACCTGCATAGCTGGCTTCAGCTCTCATGTATTCGGACACACTTGGGGATACTGGGGGGACTCACCCATGCTTTGCGTAGCCATTTCTTGGGGCAGTTGTGAAAATTTGGGGATTTGAGCCTTGGAGCACCATGAAGCAGGAAGGAAGCTAACACTGCAAAAACCATTTCCTTTGGCAAGTGCTATCCCCTTCCCCACACCAGGACCCCTCAGTGAACCAGAGCCTTCAGGGCACCAGTGCTAGCTACAACACAAAGCCCTGCTCAATGTCTGTGGTTTTTTCACGTATTTTCTCTCCTCCATTAGATATTTTTGGCTAGATCTCTAGCCAGGGCGAGCTAATGTAGCTTTGCTGGTTTGGAGCACCTGAGGATGTAACCCTCAGTCAACAGAAATGAAGTGCCTTGTTCAGCTGCCAGTATGTTGTTCAAGCTGCAGGACAGTGTATACCTGGAAGTATTCAAAATAAATAAAATAAATTATAAATACACCAAACTTCATTTTCTGGGGTGGTGGAGAGGGAAAGGAGAGTTTTCGGCAGTGTCCAGTCTGGCTAGGGCCCACAGCGGGGCAGGTGCTAGAGGCATTTCTGTCTCTTTGCAGGAATCCAGCGTGGGGTCTGCAGGGTTTGCGAGCTCCGGCTTGGGCACAGCTGCCTCTGTGCCACATACCACCTCCCAGAGTCATTGCATCTGCACCGACACCCTCTTGGAGGGGGCTGCTACCCTGTGATGGCCCTGCGCACCCACCCTGTGGGACATGAGGTCTGCTTGGGCTCAGCAAGGCTGGGGGCAGCAAGCCCCCTTCTGAAGGACTTTTCCTTGCTCCTAGTTGCGCGGCTCTGCTGAGTCTGGATGGCTTCGCCTCCAGAATTGCCCTGTGCACCACTGATTTACTTTAATATAACGAGTTCTTCTTGTTCCTTCATATTTCACTTCCTTACTGTGTTCGCTCTTCCCAGACTTGCCTTTCTCTGACCAGAGCAGCCCCTGCTCCTCCGGACTCCCCATGCAGGACGGGCAGACCTTTGGGTCTGGCAGAAGTCCTTTCCCATCTGTTCAGGTCTGAACTCCTCTTCATGTGTCACCCGCTGCCCAAACGGTACGGAGATCCACAGGGGACCCTCCTCAGTGGCTGCAATGACACGGATGCTTCTCTGAGGATGAGAAATAACATTTCTGAGTTCATTTACCACAGTCTAGGAGTGCATATGATCATCTTTTAGAAGTACTCACCCTGCAGCTGAGTACCCTGTGATTTTATCTTCTTTAATTAATTTTCAGCTTTCCGTCTTACCGCAACAGTTTTTTTACCAGCCTTTGCTTTTCCAGATAAATTCAGCCTATTTCTGTTTTTCAAAGTCATCTAGGTCTTTCTGCGTGATATTCCAACCCTTTTTCATGCAATACTTCCTAAATTCATGACATCCGAACATTGTGTTAATAGAAATATATATTTAAATATTATATATTAACGTAACTTCCTTCTTTGTAAATGCCTCTGACGAAGTTATTGTACAAGAGCAGTCCATGGGCACTACTTTCAGCACTTCCCTGTGCAGAAACCTCTTTCAGCGCAGTCTTTCCTTCTTCAGTAAAGCCTGTGGTCCTGTTGCAGTAGCCAGAACACTGCCTGCTGCATGGTTGTGTTGTGCATTGCACATGCTGATTTAAATGGTAATTTTCCATTAACATAACACTATTGCAAATGCTTTGCCAAAGTCCAAATGGTTATAATTTCTTTTCTTTTTCCGGAAGAACATATTATTTGGTAAGCTCAGGTTACATTTTATCCCACTTACTTTCATGGCTTCAACTTTTATTTTATTCAGAAATTGTCCTAACAAATTGCACAGAACTGATCTCAGGCAAAAGGACATGTAATTGCCCAGATTATTTTTCATTTTCTTTCTGTACGTGCTACCAGTGCTGTTATCCAAGGAGCCAGTGCCCCTTGACAGTGTCATTTGGTGTCCTGGTTACTGTGCTGCATTGCTCAGAATCGGGGTGGGACATCACCTCCTCTCATCCCCTCCTTCCCTGCCTGAACACACTACCTTACACTTCCAGGTAAGGACCTTCTTTCCTATTGTCCATCCAGCTTTCTGCCATTAAATTCAGTATTGCTGTCATTACAGAAAAACCAAAGTAAAGTACTCATTTAGGTTTGGAACCATACTTGAATTACCTTTAATATTCACATCATTCCCATTTCAAAACAACTCCATTTTTTCCTTCTTTTCCTTTTATTTATATAGCTGAGGAGCCATTTGTTATTTTAATTTCCTTTGCAATGCTTCACTTTCAACAGTTTCCACTGTATTTCTACACTCTCTGAACTCCAAGTCAGTTTTCATTGCTGATCTGTCACTTTTTCCATTTCTTGTGAGGGTTTTGATTACCTAGACATTGAGTGATTAATTTTGCTTTGTTTAAAATGGACATGGGGTCTTGTGGCAAAAGGAACATCCCTCACGTTGGGGTGTGTGACCTGGCAAGGGGCTGAAGTTGCCCCCATCTTTCCATTGTGGTGGCATTGGGAATGGGATCACTCTTGCTGCCTGGGGGGGGGGGGGGGGGGGGGCAGGGAAAATCCAGAGCTCCGTAGTATCTCAGAAATTTTTGCCAGGACATATATAGGACAATCTCTGTATTTCAGGACAGCTCTGGCAATCTGGGATGTCTGATCTCCCTATGAGTAACAGCCATTTTGAAGTGATTATTCATCCTGTTAGATCTGAAGCATTTCACTAGAAGTTGATGTTTTTTCCCCCAACTTACTTGAAGGTTTCTTTGATCTAAATGTCAAGCCCTTCCTAAATTGAAGTCCTTGAGTTGTTTGGTCAACGTATTTTCACTAGTTGTTTCCTGGTAGTTCAATAAATAGTAACAGGTCTATTTTTTTTTATTCTTTGATTTAATTTTAAGGGAGCCAGCCCATGCCAGCTCACTGCAAAATTCTTGTCTATGATTAGGTCTTGCATGATGCACTCACTGCTCACCAAAACCAGGTCTTAACTGCCACTCTGCATGTTGATTCAGTGGCTCTTTGATGAAGAAATATGAGTCTCCAGATCCACGAGTATTTAGGCTGTAATATTGCTGGCAGTGTTTGTTCTGCAGTCGAGGCATGGGATGCGATATTTTTGTGAGCATTACGGAGAATGATAACCTTTCCTGATGCTGTTCCTGGGAGCCATTAGAGATGCAGTAGAACCAACCTTTACTGTCCTTCCTCAGACTTATTTTAGCCCGAATAGATTGCCTCCCATCTGTGCTGCCTTTTCTCTTTCCGTTATGAACTACCACATTGCAGCACTACAATGTTAATCTGCCATGATAGTATCTATTTCCGTCTTTCCTGAATGGCATGTACCTCCCAAGTATTTGTGAAACACCAGCAAATCGAGTCATTTTTAGGATAATGTTTTCCTTAGGCCTTTCAAGCCATTTAACCTGCACAGGTAAAGACTAAGTAGCCCTTTCTCTAACTTTTCTTCACCTTCTTTCTGCCTTAGGCCAACTGGGAATAGAGGCACATAATTTCATCTGTGTGCCGAATCATGCAGTGTTTCAGTTACAGCCTTTCATTTTCTTCTTGCACTGAAGTTACTGTGAGATCCCAACAAAAATAACAATGCTAACCATTTTTTCTCTCCTTCTCGCTCTCTCTCTCTTTTTTTAAAGTTTGGTTTCCAGATTTAAAAAAAAAAAAGGCAGTAAAGTCTTCCCTTGAAAACCTTTTTGCCTTGTATGAGGAACAGGTATTTCAGGGTCTTTATTGGGAATATCTGAGCTGTACAAACACTATGCTAATGTTCACCTCCCCTTTGGAGGAAAGGAGTGCTCTTAGCATGTTTACCATATATCATCCCTGCCTAAGGCATACCAGACACCAGCCGCCTTGTTTTTCCCTCATCCTTCATTGTGTACTCCACTATCCGTCTATTATGAGTCACTCATAAACCTAACCTAATCATGATAAATATGTGAAGAACTAATTTGCAGTTCATAAGATGAACTGAAGTGGATTGAATAATGAAGGCATTGATGCCACTAACTTGTTTTGATTTGTATGTGTTTAGACACATTTTGAAGTCAACAGGGAAGTATATACAACTTGCAGAGCTCAAATATTTCCTGGTTATTATCATTCTTTTTCTAATAATCAAATTCATTTGCAAGTAACCACAACCAAGCAACCCAATAACAAAAGATTTATACCATGTTGGCAGTTGAAACAGTCATTTGATTTCCAGTGTGTGTCTGTTGCCAGGTAGATCTTCAACACTGTGTCTCATCTTCAGATCTACCTATTTACTCAATCTTTATGATTTACCATGTCACAGAGAAGAATCCATTACAGTTTCTGCAAGTAATCTAGATGCTACGTTAGATAACCAAGTTTCCTAGAGCTATTAGCCATATATATTCCAGATAAATTGTTTTCCTCATGTTATGAAGTCAAAGTAAACCTGCTAAAACAATAACACTATATATCAATAGCCTAAATTTCCTATTAAGTTTCATTTGCCTGCAGCTCCTCCAGCTGGGGGGAGACCGGGTCGAACAGCTCAAGGAAGTAATGTTTCTAACATTGTAATGCAAAACAGTGCAGGGTCATATTGTGAAAGCGAAGCTCGTGAGTCATGAAGAAAGTTATGTTTTATTGAATCAAGAACCTGATGTCAATAGTGCTTTTCAGTTGTGGACGCCTGTTGTTTATTGCAGCAGAACATTTTGTCTAAGTTCCTTCCTGATTTACGATGATTCACATTGATAGACTTCTAGTCTATGACACTGCCATCACAAATGATAATTTATAACAGCTTCAGCTCTGCTCTTTCAGTGCTGGTTTTCAAGGACTAGAGCCAAGATCTATTCACCAGAAGAAGTAAATCTGGGAGGAAGTTCACTTACTATGAATATTAATTAATGTTTATATACTATGGCTTATTTTGTTAAGCAGTGATTTAATTCCGAATATTCAAAATGGTGCTGTATGGGTGAAAAGAATCAGCAGCCATGTGCTCAATTCATTTCAGAGATAAACCTGGTTCCATTCATTTTCTTTTATGGTGAAACCTGAAAACAAGCTTTAGTAAACGTGGCAGAATGGAGAGTGCATAAGCCAGTGACAAGTGGCGCTTCTCTGTTCTCTGTAATTATGCAATAAAGAGAAGATGTTCAGCTTCACCTCAAAGTCCTTCTCCTGCATTGCTCTTCCTATGCAATGGAGTGAACCTCTTCACTTTGCTACTTTCTTTTTATTCAGACTAATCATCTCCTTGTGGAGATACTAGTGGAAGTGATTGAGTCTAAGGGGTATAGCATCATCTTAATGCTGAAGAGCATTCATGGAAGCTGAGTGCATGACTTCCCAGCAGAATGAGAGAAGAATACACAGCAGAACCATATTTTTCTTTGTCTGTAAGAAAAACAGGAATGGCCAAGTCATTACAGATTGCTAGCATGCTTGTATTTTTCACGTTATAGCATATAAACGTATTCTCTTGTTTTATATTTTGTTAATACAAAGCCTGCACTCTTGTGCACTGCCTGAAAAACTTTTGTTTTACGAGGTTATGCTCTCAAAAGCACTCATATCAATGCATGATATGAGTAACAACCACATTGGTGGAGTGGTAACCCCAATAAGTCTCTTTTCTGGCACCAGCTCTTCCCTCCCTGAAAGTATAACCCCAAAGGCCAGTACTCATCAATGAAGTGGGCTGAGTGCAAGTGGGTGATGCTGCTACACCCCTGCACCAGCTGCTTGTGATGCCTTTGCAGCTGGGTTGTGGTCCCCAAACAACGCAGCTGATGCTTTGCTTGCATTCACTATGGAGTGGTGTGGCAATGCTGCTGTACAGCTTTCCTGTCTGCTCCTGGTCTCTCATGTACCATCAGCTGTGGCTGGCTCTCCCTCTCCTCAGGCTGCTCCACAGAGCCACCCCCTTACTGGATCAGCACAAAAATTCTGCGCTCACACAACACAAACAGGCTTTCAGTCTAGCCACTGTCCTCCTTTGCAAGCCAACCCCAAGTACAGCCATCTGTCCAGCACCAGACAGGGGCTCCCAAGGCATGCCAGGCAGCGGAGCCTGTTGGGTTCAGGCCTTCATACGAGGGTGAAGCAGCTGCAGTCCCCGATAGCTGGTGACTGCTGTGCTGGGATGCCTCTCTTCCTACCAGCCCACATGCAGAGCACAGCCCCTCCTCAGCCACCCCTTTACAACTGGCTTTTCAAAGGGTCTTTTGCTCGCTGCTGCTCTGTGAAGCCGGTGTCGCTGGCTGCCCTCACCCAGCGGGCACACCAGCCTGGCGAGACCTTTCCTTGCAATTTCCGTGCATGGTATGTGTTAGATAAGCCTTAAATAGATTGCACCTACTTCAGTAAGTAGCTCGAAAGTGTAGCATACCATAGCAATGAAGAAAACCCCTTATTCCATTAAATTAGATGTTAGGCATAATGTGAGCTGCATTCCTCCTTCATCTACACCCAGATTTCCTCACTGAAGTCAATTGAAGGTGGCCCTTTAGGATTAAGAAAATAATTCGACCCAGTTAGGTGTCACAGAACAGACTTCAGTGGATTGCACAGACTGAAGAGAGAGCAGAATGTTGCCCATTGTATTTACTATCATCATGTTTGTTTTCGGAGCTAAATTATTCCTCCTAATTCTGCTAGCAGTGTAATACACTGTCTCAGTAATGGAAAGCATATGAAAGCAAGCAGATGGTGAAAGCAGAAAAAAACCCAAGCATGTCCTGATAATGTAGTAAGCAAGTTCATTTTTTTGGCATTAGGCTTTCATAACCAAGGCATGGTGATAACAAGTACAGACACATTTTTAGAGCGCAGTTCATCAAAAAATACAGCCAGTTTCATTGCAGGGCAATGGAAGATTACTTTTTTGAGACTTCTATATAGATAAAAGCTAGATGTGAACGTTGTTGAATTAGACCCATCATTTATTATTGCTAGCAGATGAGTGACAGAACAGATACTGGTCAGAGTGATTCCATCACAGCTCCTGTGATCTCTCACATCATTACAAAGGTAGAGTCTTTCACCCACTGATTTGCAAATATGCAGCCATCCTGCATTCCAGAAATACCACAGACACTTCCATATAGGTTGTTATCATAGTGGGCAGTATTGGAAATTCAAAATATTTTACTTTGCTTTATAAGTATGCAGCCTCCAATTTGAAATTTTGAAGTTCAAGGTTGTTGCTTCTTGGATACTTGTGTGTGTGTTTGTGTGTGTATCTCCAGTATGTAAAGCTCCCAGCCTGACTCCGGCAGCCCTTTGCTTCTCCTACCCACGTCCCCCATCCTTCAAGGGCAGAAGGCAGAACAGCCTCAGTGGGAAACACTCCCATTTGTTTAGCAGGTCTGAGAAAACTGAGCCAACCTTGACTCCCTGGCTGAGCAAAAGGCCCTGAACTGTGGTTTCTGGGGAGGATGCTATCCAGCCTGATGACCTTCAAACTACATTTTTAAGTCTCTCAGGCCAAAAAATGGGCAGAAACAAGGCCAGATTTACCGCTTATCATTTTAAGATTCTTCAAAGAAGGGATAAATTAATCTTCATTATAATTTTCATTTGAGGCAATGAAGCCACATCTTCACATAGCTGCAACATGGCCCTTCCTTCATCTTCCAGTTTTGGTTTCAGACAGAGCAAGGGAGGAAGAGCCACAAAAGGCACTGCTGCAGTCGTGAGAGCAAATGCCAGTGTACAGTCGAGGGAATAAACCCAGATCTGAGCACGCCAATCTCTTCTGTGGGGAAAAAGGGGTGAGGAGATACCGCCCCATTTCTCATTAAAGCATATAATCGGTTACAATGCTCTTTTTTCACCATGCAGTAATGCAGCACACTAGGTAATGCAAGGGTTTGTTTTTTTTTTAAATATTTCATATGCATCTGGTTCATTCCTGACTTGAAGAAACAAAGGCAAAAGAGTCTTTTTAATTGCTTGATCCCTCTGAGGACCCTGTGCTTGCTGCTTCCTGAGAAAAGTTGTCTCCCTTTATCTTTTTTAGTAATGGTTTGCTGATTTAACCTCCCAGGAGATAATGTTTTTTCTTCCGGATTGCTTTTAGTATCTCTGGGAGGTGGCGGGTGGCATCGTTCAGATTTCTTTGATGTCCCTGTGTCCTCTTCGTTTCATTACCCGGGCAGGACTTGGAGCAGGGAGGAAATGGGATCGACATCACGTCCCCAGGTCCCAGCTGTTTTCCCGGCCTTCTGCCTGTGCCACAGTCTTTTCCTGATGCCACCTCCCCTTTCCAGGTCTTGGGGACGTGGTACAGCAGCCAGGTGACCCGGGGCCACCTTTACTGCCAGGGCCACACGGCTTTGGCAGCCTGTGCCAGGGTGAAGCCTGAGCATTTCTCCCGGCAGAGCCTCGGGCAGGGACCGACTGGGGGACAGGCCCCAAAATGCCCAGCTCAGACCCACAAGCAGGGCTGGGAGTGGGGCAGTGATAGGCTTGGCTGAGCTGCTGGCTGAAACAGCTGGCAGGTCACGTATGACTTTCCTCTGCTGCGCTGCCTTTCTATAATCTGTGAATCTCTTTTAGGGCAACAGCCTGAGGTCCCTCCTGCAGTGAAATAAGACCTTGATCCCAAATTGTTTAGACTGAGGTCAGCAAGCCTGTTTTCAAAGCAAAGCCCTGCTCTCCGTGAGTAAATCTCCCTCTTAATTTTTGCTTGACAATCCTGCAGCAAATGGCTTTAAACGTAGTGTTTGTATGTAACTGCTCTTTTTGGTGCGTTGCCGTAATGAGCCATAACATATGTGTTGTGTCTTTACACACCCCAGAACAATGCTATGCAAGCACTAGGAGATTTTTCTAACAACTACTGAATGTGCTGCTTTTCACAGCTCACCCAAGCACTCCTGGCTGATAAGCCTGGCTGCCAGGGACGTTATCTGCATTTCTAGGATCAGAGGAAAAGCAAAAAAAAGGTGGGAAGCATATCTGAATATTTAAAACAGCTGATTCTGATGGAAACAAGTAGCGCAGAGGACACTTCCCAGACAGGGAGGCCTGAGGAGGTCTGTTTGTGGAGCTGTAACGCTGGCCGGAGAAGAAAGTTCAGTGAGAAGTGCAGAGACCTGAACTCTTTGCTCCTTCCCGTCTCTGTGCATCCTTGAGTGATTTGTTCCGTTTCTCCCTCTGGCAAGCGCAATGCCAGTATATCTGTAGCAATGCTCAGACATTTTAATTCGCAGGAAGCGAATTAAATTCACAGCAGCACCATATGTACCTCGCACGTGCGTGTAACAGTGCAGGAGCAGTATTTGCCCCAGTGATGTCCCGTCTTCATTAGGGCAGTGAAGTGCAGTACGCACATGGTGAAGAGCCGTCACTCACCATGGCACGAGCAGCACCACCAGAGCTGGGCAGCTGGTGTGCTCTCCCCGAGTCTGACTGCCCACACGCTCCTGAACTGCCCCTGCTAGAAATGACATAGCCCTGGGGCCCAGAAAAACGTCTTTCTGAAGAATAAGATTTTTGCTGCGTTTCTGATTTTTACCTGAAGCAACCCAGCCTGCACTAGCTAACAAGCATTTGTCAGAAGGATCTTTAGGCCGAGTCCCTCATGTTTTGGTAGCAGAGCTGCACTGTTATTCCACACATTGCATTTTCCAGAAATAGACATTTTCAGGAAAATATAGCTGGATGTTTTTGCCCAGTGGTGCTTCTTCCATCTTTGGCTACGCTCACGAGCAAAAGATCTTGCTGTAGGCCATCCTCAGGATGAGGATGAGCCCCTGAGACATCGTGTTCGTGCAGGAGGAGCAAGAAGGGAAGTAATGCCTGGCGGTAGAGGACTGCATGGCTGGAAAGCATGCTTGCTGGGCAAAATATCAGATGCATCTTTGCTGAAAGATCATCTAAGTCCAATTCCAGCTTCAGCAGGCACACAGCAGTCCCCCCGATTTACACGAAACCCCTGACTGTGCCTGATGCTAGCAACAACTCCACAGCCCTGCCCCGCTCCCAGCTGGACCATGTTACCCTGTGTAGAGATTTTTGTCTGCACCCAAGTCAGGAAATTCCCAGTTACAGTTCCCACAACAACCATAAAACCAGGTATTCTGAAAAAATACTGTAAATTGAAACTCTGAATTTAGCCCCACAAGTGTTTCTCAGCGGGCACACGAGGGGCCCCGCAGTGCAGCAGGTTGGGAGGTGCTGCCTGCAACCTCCACGCCTGCCCCTGCAAAGCTCCAGCACAGCTGAAGGAGGGGTTTGGGGGTAAAACCTTGCTTCTGGTGACCTGAGGCTATAATCCTGGTATTGGAGAAGGTGGCGAGATGAGCAGCGGGTGTTTGCTGAACTCTGCAGTGATGTGGGCTAACCGGCATCCTCACACAACGCTGTATCTTCTGCTCTATTTACTGCACTTAAGTGGCCTTCATCGCTTTGGTAGCTGAGGGCTTCACGCTTGTTAACGTGTTTATCTCCGCAGCGGCTCTGTGAAGTAGGGAAGAACTGTTATCCCCATTGCACAGGGAGGGACTGAACCAGCAAGAGGCCAAACATCCACCCCAAGGTCTCAGAGAGTCTGCAGCAGAGTCCAGGCCTCCCAAGTCTGGGGGTCATAACCTCATTTTCCAGTAGTGACAGAATAGGATACAGAGCCAAAATTTCATGAGTAAATAAGTGCCAGCACCTGCTGGCTGAAATCCACAGGCTGTGACCCCCTCATCTGCACCAGCACTCGTATTTTCCTCTGTTATTATTTCAAATATTTTATCACAGCAGTATCTTGTCTAGTCTAAACAATGGTCCCACTTGCTCTTGAGCATTGTACTCTGCAGGGGAAAATGCTGACAAATTATTCCCAGTGTTTGGGCCCAGACATAGAGGGGTGGATGCACAGTCAGGACCCCTCCATCCCTCTGCCAGCCCCAGCCCGCACCCTCTGCGTGCAGAGGTGCCAGAGCCACCACCAGCCACACAGTGCCCTCCCACCCATGCCAGGGCTGTGCTCCTTACCCCAGCACAGGGACACAGCTATCTCTGCAGTGTGGAGGAGCTGTGTGGCCTCGCTGGCATCACTCCAGATAGATGTTAATCGAAGACAAGAGCAAAAACTGGCCTCCATGTTCTAAGCTGACCCACCGTAGAGAAAGATTCAAGCTGTGATGCTCCCGCCTCTGGATATGCCGCTTCTTAGAGCAGGCAGTGGTTCAGATCTCTGGCTGTTTCAGTCCTGTCCCTTTATAAAACCCCAGGTGTTACTGAAAGAACTATCCATGTCTGCTTTGGCGTGTGAAGAATGCGTCACTTGCCTCATTGCCTTAAAAGCAATAAATCTCTCTTTATCTTGATGGTCACTTAGTAATGAAAACCAGTGGCCACATCAGTTATCTGAAAGAGGCTAAATGACAACTTGCACCACACTCTATACAAATCAGCCAGATAGCTTCAAAGCCCTTATCGGTTCCACGTGGCTGGATATATCCAGAGTGGCCGAAACGGGCCAGCATACAGCACTTTGTCATCCTGGCATCTCCTACCCCTCCTGCTGCCAGCCGAACAAGGACACACGGGGATTTCTGAGTTTCCACTGTGATTAGACACAGCATCCTGTAACAGTTTATGAACAAACAGCATCTGTATTTAATCATGCCTTAAAATTTGGTAAATGTCCCACCCAGCTATCTCAATGCATTTCACAAGCCCGGTCCTTCTCTTGACTCAGATATTCATTGCAGTGGGTAAGACCCTTTCATAGGGATTTACTTATGTTTTCCATTTTCCACCTGCAAACTGGGAAGAAGGCTATTCAGCCACCTTTGCAAAGGGCTTTGGGAACTCTGCAAGAAGAGTGCTATTTAGGTATCAGGTATCTGTAGCAGCATGTCACATTGAATTCATCTGGGGAACGGCTGGCTCTGTTGTTGCAGCACTCGAGGACTCAAGTCCCAGACGTATTGAGATTCCATGCGTGACAGTCTTTTTGCGCTTTCATGCCTCACCTGTAAAATGGAGACAGTAATGTTTCTTTGACTGCATGAACATTGAGAAGTAGTACATTAATGGTACTGAGACCATCACCACGCGAATAGCTGTAATGGCTAATTCTGCAGTAGCTGCAGGCACAGCATTCATTTGCATTTGTATTCAACAAACTGTTGGAGGAACCAGGCTATTAACACCCTGATTCTAGGGGGAAATGCCTGGAGACCCAGACATCCAGGTACTGCTGAACTCCATGGTGTGTGGTGTCCAAACCTGGGCTTGAATGTAGATTGCATAGCTAATCCCTACTTAATTTATAATAGCCCAGACCTCAATGTTAACTCCAGCCACTGCCTTACTAGAAGTCTGAATCTGGATTCGGCTGCCCATTTTGTAGCTTGGGTCTATGTCTCGAAATTACCCCGTTGTCTGCTTCAACCTACTCTGAAGCTAGAGATTTATTTCTACAGGAGGCAGGGAAACATATTATGTTGCCAAACTACTTCCAGTCTTTTCCAGAATTACAAGTCAGGAGATGGTGGGTAAGTCTTGTGATTTCCATTCTACAATCTAAACCAGATGGGCTACCCTTGCAGCATAAACAGTTAAGCAAGAAAAGCAAAAATTGGCAGAAGTAGTTCTGTTTTCTGATTAACTGCATTATTATGACTTACATTATTTAATGAGATGCACATAAAGCTCATTCACAAGATAACTTGATCACTGTCTTTGATTCATCCCAATAAAATGTGGAAGTTTAGTTTTCTCAGGGACAAGGAGGTGATCGTAGAATAATATAGCCGTTGTGCTTATTAGAAATAGAAACCTCTCAGCCTACAGAAGGAAAGACTCTCTCAGAAAAGCTCATATTAAATTAATCCAAATATAGAAACAATTAAACGTGGTCCAGCAAAGCCATGTTACTAATATCAGCCCAGGTGAGATTTATAGAACAGAGCACAAACTTCGGCAAGTGAGAAAGAGGGAGATTATGAGGAAATCTGTGGCCAGGGTTCTCCATCCCTCTCAAGGCAGAACAGCCAAAAGGCTCTTGTCCTCTCGCCGTACAACACTCCAGTCCTACTGCTTGTATCAGGTATGGGGGCTAATACCTGTGAGGTTTCCTTGTTTACTTTCACTTCCTTCATTTTGGTATAGGTGTCAGGGGTTTTTTAAATGCCTAAGAAGTATCGAACGTGTAGCTGGTATATTGGGTGAATAGGACGGCAGTAAAAATCCCTCTCCTGTCCATTTACTCTTTACACACATGAAAGACAAGACAGGATCAGAAGCACATTAAAAAAAGAGACCAAATGAATCAGATGCCATTCATCTCAGAACCTGAAAGCCAGTGAAATAACCAAGATGCTGGAAAAAAAACCTGCCGTAATTAAAACGGATGACTGCTGAGTGCCCTCATGAAGGCCAGTGTATAATCTGTTGGGAGCCTTGCTAAAAACATTGCTGGAAGGAGCCAGATCTACTTAACTGGGAAATGCAAAGCCAGATGAAGTTACACGGGATTTTCAAAACACAGGCTTGCAGGACGAACGATTAGCCTCAGTGGCGCGCAGCAAGTTAGTACAACACCAGAGCAGACCCGAAGCTGCTCCTCCACACTCCCGGGCACCAGTAGAGCTAAAACTGCCGTCACCCGCCCAAGCTGAGTCTTGGGAAGCTGCCAGGCACAGCCCTCACGCCAGGTGCAGCCCCAAGTTTTGCCAAATCCCAGAGTAACGGCGATTAAGAGATTAATGGTCTGATTTTCATTTTTTTGGCTTTATGCATGTGCCACTCTACCCAGGTGTGAGGCATCATGGCAGCCCAAAGCCTCTGTGGTGGATCTGGGGATGGGGCAACTGGATCTGCTGAGCTGGCAAAGAGCTCCAGGAGATCTGTCAGGGCAGCTGCAGAAGCCACTTGCAGCAGCGTCGTAGCACTTTCTGACTGCTCCTCCGCCACAAAGAACTGGGATGCTCTACATTTTTAATCCATTTCTATGCTAAATAAAGTAGATTTGCTCAAACCACCTGAAAAAGTGACCTGGACCTTTTGCTGTGCTGTCACACAGGGCATGATGGTGGCTCAGCACTGTCACTTCAGAGGGGGAGCAGAGCTACTCCAGGGAGCAAAATCCTTAAACCCCCCAACTCCGATGCAGGAAAGCGCATCTGCCTGTGCTCGGCAGCACGGCGGGAGGGCAGCGTGGAGGGGCAGCCTGAGAACGATGGGAAGAAGTTGGAGAACGAGGGAGAGGGGGAGAAGGCCTGGGGAGCAGGCGCTGATGCGAATACGAATACGAGGCAGAGTGAGCATCCCTTTGCCCCAGGCTAGACCTAGAGTAGCCAGAAAAACTGAGTGAATCTTACTGGCGTGGTTGCAAACAAAGTAGCACCTGCAACTACTGTGTAAATTCCAGGATGTTTAATCAAAGAATTGAACAGAAAAGGAAAACTAGTTTTACAAAACATTGCAGACTACCACGCTTCCCAGTGATCCCCTCAGACAGACAGGCAGGACAAGGATTGGCAGTACCAGAACAGCTTCATAAGTGTTTTCTGGTAGTTTTATGTTACACTAAAATCTGACGCTGAATAATCATCAGTCTTTTTTCCACTGGCAATAAAGCATATGCCGTCTTGGATCCTAGTTGCATGAAGCTAACACATAAACAACTTCTTATTTTTTGCTTTCAGTCTTTCAGCATTTCTGCCACTGAAGATCCTCTTCTATGGCTTCAAGTCGAAAAATCTTTGTGGCAGATTTGGCATTGCCTATAATAATTTATGAATGTGATGTGTTGACATGCTTACTGTGTGCACACATTGAGCTACTTCAATAGCTGGATTGTCAAGACGTGTACCCAGGAGAGAGAAGATGGATCCAGGCACACATTTTTGAGGAAACACTTGGGCAACAAAGCAAGCGCCCTTCACTGTGATGTTTTGGCTGGGCCCCTCCTGGGCTCGCTGGAGGCATGTCCCTGGGAGGAATGTGGGCGCCTGGAAAGCAAGACATGAAAGACCCCGGAGAATTTACAGAGGACCATTTAAACAGAGGTTTTTGAGAGCAAGACTCCAAAAGGGGTTGAAAGTGCTCAGATCTGTAGATGTTTAACTTAGTAGACATTGGCAAGACTACAAGATAAAGTGGGTGTGAAATATTTTTTAACCAGCATGCTTTATTTCAATGGTTAAATGGCTCTTCTGTTTTAAAAACGTTGTTTGGGTCATGCAGGAAGGTCTCTGTTCTCACGTGCATGCGTAAGCTTGGAGAATGCACTGGGTACGTAGGCTGTAAGCACGCGACAATCAGATTATCCCATCCACGGAAGGGTAAAAGCTCAAGGCCTGGCATAAGCAGAGGGTGAGTCAGAAAGACCACTGACAGACAGAGATAGAGCAGTAACCATAACAACACCATCATCTTTCTTGTAAGTCCTCACACGTAATTTTACTAATGACTTTTATTAAACATTTAGGCCTTAGCATTCAAGTGATTCATATTTGTTACAAAAAAAAGTCCCATTAACACAAAGTACAGGCCAAAACAAAGTTAATGAGCCCTAATACTTGCAGGATAATTCAAAGTTTAAGGGTGATATTAACAAAAATAAAATAAGGAAGAGTGGAAAAAATCCAGTTTCATTGTCCACTAGAGAACCTGAGTTTTATCCTTTAGGTTCATAAAATCAAATCTATTGCTCAAGTGACTCTTACACAGTTATTAAAGTAGTACAAGAACACATATATGTGCATAATTAAGTACCCCTTTGTGACCATAAAGGGTCTGGCTGGCTGTCCATGGGGAATGCAAGTGGGACATGATTCATAAGCGTGAAAGAGGGAATGTCATTACCATAATCCCCCTGTATTTCACTCCTTTGTCTGGGGCTCAGCCTTATGTGGTGGAGTGGTCAGGTGTGCAGCACTGGAAACAGGAGTGTTTCGGTGCAGGGTCTGGGCCATATGCCCTGTACACCTGAGAGGCAATAGTAAATTGACCTGGAACTGCATAGGTGAGTATTTGTGTATATATATGAGTATAACTCAAGTCAGGCAGGCAAAAAACTGAGGCACTAGGTATATTAGGTATATCTGAAAAGTTAGATGAATATTTTTTTATTTGCCTTCTGGTTATGCATTGTCAGATATGAATGGCAAATGGGTAAGTAAATGGAAAAAAGTCACTGACATCTTCCTGCCCTTGAAAACATGTGATCTGGCTTAAAGCACTGGCATTTTTGTCTTTGTGTTCAAATGAAGAGACTAAACATGTTCAGGAAACAAAAAGGGTAAACAGCACAGCTATAAAATGCCATTTTGGAAGTGACGAGTGAGCAGTTGTACGGAGACCAATTTCCTTCCACAGTTATGTCCATTTTCCTGTGGCTCCCATTACCTGCAATACCTGGCCTGGGAGCTCCCCATCCATCCCAGTCTCGATAAACAATTTTGGGACTGAAAAAAGGGAATGGGTAACAACGTACCGCAACAGAATTGTGGAGCAGGGCACGCACGGGAGCACTGTACACATCTCCTGCAACACCTCCTAAATCTGCTCCTTGGTAAATAATCACATGGTGCTGCAGCAAGCCCTTGAAGAGACACGAGGGGGTTTATAGCAGGACCTACAGCTACTTTGTAGATGCAGTCAAGCTCCTTTTGAGCTGCCTTCCCTGTGGGACTGGAGCCATTCCCAAGAGGGATCCCTGTGGCAAAGTGCCTCTCATCTGTCAGTCCCCGGAGCAAGCACAACATTGTGCCGGCAGTAGAGAGGAAGCGGCAGTGACATTTTTCCTTGAGGCAGGAGAATAGCCGCCTGTGCCCCGGGGTGGCTCTGGGGCCTGTAAGCTCTTGGGCAAAGAGGCCAGAAATAACCCAGGAGCTGCCAGCTGGAGAGCTGGGATATACAGACTCTCCAAGAAAACAAGGCTTAATGAAAAACTTGAAGGAGGATTAGACAAAATGGACTGACGTGGACATGGGAAAATGTTCTGCAGCATAAATCATAAATTCTCCCCCGTCTGGAGAGAGGTAAGAATTTCTTCTCCATTAATTTCATCCGGCAGATACAGATAACAAAGCAGCCCTCTACATGGGAGAGTCAACTGTGCTAAGATTGATATGGAGAGACAAGATGCACTTGGAGACATAGGAAAAATGCATCTCCGAGAAAGTTTCCACTATTAATATTTTTCCCTTGCAAATGTGGGTCTTCTAAAACACTATTTTCTTTAGGAAGGATCTAAATGAGGAGGAGGTGGGAAGAAGAGCTACAAAGCATGTAAGAAAGCCTCAAATACATGAGTGGGAGGAAGGAGGAAGAAATGAAAGAATAATGAAGCTTGCATCACTGGGAGCGAACAACAGAAGAAGGGAAACGCACGTACTTGTGGCTAAGTTTTGCAGGAACTTAGGCTGAGGTTTAAAACTGCTGTGGTTAGCATAGATACAGGCACAGAGTAATTCAGACGACCTGATCAAAGGGCAAAGAAATGCTACTACTGATTTCATTAGGAAAATTACCTGGCTTAGAGTTAATGGGTAAGCACAAGAAAAAATGCCTTCTTTACAACATTGATATGGAGTAGCCCTGCAAAGGGTAATTGGCACCTGCAGTGTCTGAGATGATTATGCGATTTAGGGTTTCCTTGAATGGGGCCAGGATTTTGCATTTCGCGGAGACTCCTGTTGGCATCTGCTGGATTTCCATATGTGATGATGTTGCAAACAGATACTCATATTTAAAAAAATAATTAACGAATGTCTTGTTATTAACTTGGTGCCCGGGGTCCCCAGCTCTAGCTGCATTGATAGCCGAGCCCAAATGCTCAGCTACTGTTGGGGTGTTTTCATTAAAACTAAATCAGGTGTTTCTACTTCGAGAGCACCTCCAGCGGCCGCCACACCAATGGCTACACACCTGAACTAGGAAACAAGCCTGGAAAAGGATCCCGAGGCTGGGTTTCTTCCACGCCTTCCAATTTTTTGTCAGTGCTTTGCTGTAAGGGCACCATTAGGCGTTCAGTGAGCAGGGCTGATCTCTCCTGCAGCAGTCTTAGGCATATTGCAGAGCAGTCCGTAGAAAACTTCCAACCAAACTGAACGAGGGACCTGTGTGTCTTATGCAGGAATCCTGTGGAATGGGAACGCCTCCGTCTCCATGTCACCAAAACCAGCTATAAAAGGAAAACTGTAACTTTGCTCAGAAAGCCCCAGGGTTTTATATTCACTTTGGAATAAACCGAGCCCATCCACCCATTGAAGAGGCGAGCGTCAGGGAATCAACAGGAGGTTATGGTCATCTGCACAGATGAGCAGTGCCCAGGGATATAGCTAGGACCAAGGTGGGGTCAGGGAGAAGTTTAATGCCAGCAACTTTTACGAATGAAAGGACCGAGCTGCTACTTCAACCCATGCTGGCTTTTCAAAATCCGTCCTGAGACAGCAAGAAAAAAGGGCAGAGGAACGACGTTTCCATTCCCTTCTACCATTAAAGCTGTATTTGAGACAGATACAGAAAAACACTCCATTTTTTTTTTAAACCTTATCATCAAAATTCAGAGTTGCTACTTTTTGTATGTTGTTGACCTCCAAAGATTGCAATACGCTGGTGCAGAATCTGGGTTTCTTTGTGTCACTCCCACACCAAAGTGCGTTGGGTCTGGGGTTGGGAGCCCTGTACAGTTGAGTAATGGAGTTTGGGTGGGCAGGAAAAAGTGTTGGCAGGACACCGCTCTCATTCTGCCCTCTGTCCAGACTCAGTGTCACGGAAAGGATGCATCCCTTGGGGAAAAAAATCTCATCCCATCCCAAACCAGTCATTCCCACATTATGGCAAGATAAATCCAAAGGGATAAACCTAGGCTTTTCCTATAATCGCTACAGCATTACCTCAAGCTCAAGCACGCTCAAGCACGTACCTTGAGTTGTCACTCTATAGGTTTGGCTGGAGAAAGGTAAATTTACAATGAATAATTAAATGCCCTTTAGAGGCCTGACAGCTCCCCGGGTGTGTGGCAGCGCTGATGGCGCCAGCTCCCCCCGAGACCCTGCCAGCCTTCGCACTCACAGGCGGCTCCCAGTTCAGCCCAGAGCTCCCTCTCCCCTGCTCTCATGGGAGCAAGGCAGGAGAGGCGGCAGGAGGAGACTGGGATGAGGGTTGCAAAGGGTAGAGGAGCGAGGAGGAGGAGGAGGCAGGGTGCACCCCTGGTGCTGTAAGCTCTCCTGGCGCGGCAAGTTTTCTCTGTCACTTGACTGTAAAGATTACAGTATAAGGAGGTGCCAGGCCTCGGCTAGCGCTCCCGGCCGGTAAGCCAGTAACAAAAATAGCAGTTTTCACAGAATCACAGAATCAGTACGGTTGGAAAAGACCTGTAAGATCATCGAGTCCAACCTGGGAGGGGGGGGGGGGGGGGGGGAAAAAAACAAAAAAAAAAACAAAAAAACCACAACCACAAAACCCACGCCACACAACAACAATAACAAGCCACAACCCACCCAACACCACACAGCACCATGTCCATCAAGCTACATCCCACAATGCCACATCCACACGCTCCTTGAATACCTCCAGGGAGGGTGACTCTACCACCTCCCTGGGCAGCCTATTCCAGTGTTTCACCACTCTCTCAGTGAAGAACTTTTTCCTAATGTCTAGCCTGAACCTCCCCTGTCGCAACTTGAGGCCATTTCCTCTAGTCCTGTCACTAGTCACTTGGGAGAAGAGACCAACACCCACCTCTCTGCAACCCCCTTTCAGGTAGTTGTAGAGAGCGATAAGGTCTCCCCTCAGCCTCCTCTTCTCCAGGCTAAACAACCCCAGCTCGCTCAGCCGCTCCTCATAAGACTTGTGCTCCAGACCCCTCACCAGCTTCGTCGCCCTTCTCTGGACACGCTCCAGCACCTCAATGTCCTTCTTGTAGTGAGGGGCCCAAAACTGAACACAGTATTCGAGGTGCGGCCTCACCAGAGCCGAGTACAGAGGCATGATCACCTCCCTGCTCCTGCTGGCCACACCATTTCTGATACAGGCCAGGATGCCGTTGGCCTTCTTGGCCACCTGGGCACACTGCTGGCTCATATTCAGCCGGGTGTCGATCAACACCCCCAGGTCCTTTTCCGCAGGGGAACTTTCCAGCCACTCATCCCCAAGCCTGTAGCGTTGCCTGGGGTTGTTGTGGCCGAAGTGTAGAACCCAGCACTTGGCCTTATTGAACTTCATCCGGTTGGCCTCAGCCCATCGATCCAGCCTGTCCAGATCCCTCTGCAGAGCCTTCCTACCCTCAAGTACCCTTCCTACCCTACCCTTCCTACCTTAGTTCTGCACGTCCCCACTTCCAACAAACACATGGAAGTCCGGCTCTGGGGACACGGAGGTCGCTCAGTTGCGGCCCAGGAAGGCAGCCAAGGCACGCAGGCATCCACCGGCGGGCCGTGCCCCCGCGGCTGTGGGACGAGGACAGGGCTGACAGTCGGCAGGGCCGGGCAGGGCGGGCGGCCCAGTGGGAGAGCGGGCCGCGGCGGGGTCTCCCCTGCGGGGAAAGCAGAAGACAATGTGGGACCGGCCACCCGCCACCTCCCCCAGCCCCAGGGCAGCTGCGTCCCCACGCACCCGCAGGAAAACACCCCCCGGCAACCGGCACCCCCCAGCCCGCCCCCGCCGGCTTCCCGCCGCCGCGCTCCCGCCTCTCCCGAAGTTTCCTCCGGGGAGGCCCGGTGCGGGCGCCCGCCGCCAGCTCCGGGGGGCCGGCGGGGCGGGGCGGGGCGGGGCGGGCGGGCGGCGCTAGGGCCCGGCGGCGGCGCCGCCGGCGGGGGGGTGGGGGGGGCGGCAGGCGGCGGCGCGGGCTGCGGCTGCCTCCCGCCGCGGGGCGCGGAGTGGGGCCGGCCGCGGGGAGCACCTACCCCGCGGCGGCGTCGGGAGCCGAGGGCCGCGGCGAGGAGGTAACGGCCGCGGCGGTGGCGTTTCGCGGTGTCATTGGGAGCGTGCGCGGGGGGGTGGGTGCGTGCCAGCCCGCCCGCCCCCGCGGCAGCCGCCGCCGCGCCCCGTCCCTCCCGGGCGGGGAGCCCCGGCCAAACTTTTGGGGCCGCGGGGCCGCTGGCCGGCAGCGGCGCCGCCCCGGGGGCCGCGGCGGAGAGTTGGTCGGGGCTGCCCCGCCGTGCCCGGCCCCGTCCCGCCGCCGGGCGCGCAGCCCCTCCGCGGCGGGGACGGGGAGGGCGGCGCGGAGGCGGCAGCCCGGCGGCAGGCAGTGGGGAAGGGCGGCCCGGGGCGAGCAGGGGACGCGTGGGGGGCGGCCGCCGGGCCGCATCTCGGGCGGGCTGTGCCGTGCCCCGGCGGCCCCGGCCCCGGCTCCGCGGGGGCGCCCGGACGTGGCCGCGGCGGGCGGGCTGGGCGGGAGGGACGCGGCGGCTGCAGCCCCGGCCGGGGCCCGGCGGGCGCTGCGGGGCGGCGGGCAGCCACCCACCCCGCCGTCTCCCTTTTGTTCCTGCCTGCCGCCGGCCGTTAGCTCCGTGCCCGGGAAGAGGCCGCTCCGTACTTGGGGGGCTCCGTCTGTGTCTGCACACCCGCCTGAAGGGCGTCCGCTGGTAGGGCTGGTCTGGCGGAGCCGCCGGGAAAGGTGTTCTCCTGTTTTGACGCCAGCTCCCCTTTGCTTGCTGTTCTTCAGCGCTGACTCTTAACTTACCTGGAGTTACGGTGAATTAATTTCTTGACAATATACGCATTTGTCCCTGCGCCCTGGAGAAGGATTTTCTTGTTAACCTGCCAACCACCCTCTGGTCAGTTATAATTTATAGTATCGAGAATACGTCTGAGAAAATCCGCTGGCACGGCTACGGCACGACTGTGCTTACAGCCCAGTTTACTGAAACTTTAATTGCGGCGGGCGACGTCTTACCGTGGAGCCATTTACATCAGGGCGGACCGTTCCTCGGGTGGGATAACGGCGTCTCTCAGACGGTCGTTTTTCACGCGGGGAGGGCTCGTGGAATGAATCAGAAACAAAAAGGAGCAAAGGATGGAAATGAGTTTGTGTGGTATTAAAAGACGCAACGTGGCAACGCCTGTTACGGGCTCGGTAAATTAGGCAGCAGACCCCCACTTTTCTCCAGCCTAGCCCGCGTATCAGCCAGTAAACAACGTAAACTGTGATCACTTTGCAGCCGAAAATATAAGGCCTTGCAGCCCTGGCTGCCCGCGCGTTACGTGTCATTAAAGTAGCTCTCGTGGAGGAGAGGGACTGTCCCAGGAGCTGTAAAATCTATAAACACTTTTCTGATTGGTTTAAAAATTTAGACACAGGAAGCGGATGGTATCTCATAACAGACAAGTGGAGACACTGTTGTCATGGAAACTGAGAAGACTACCCCCCCGTTTATTTAAAAAAAAAAAGAGAAAAAGAAAAAAGTCTGCATATCATCAGAAATGCTGCAGACCGCCTTGGCTGCTGTTGCCTTTCCCACAGCATCTGTTGAAACCTGAGAACGTGCCTGTCAAATCAAGGTCATTTTACAATAAAACCCCGTGCCACCGTCTCCCCTCTTTCCTCTCGGGACGTTGTCCCGCACTTTCCACCCAAGGAGGAGTTTGGGAGACAGAGCCCGCCTGCCCCGTGCCCGCCCGGCTGCCCTCCGTGTGGTGGGCGTCCTGCCCCAGCCAGGCCTGCAGCTGGGGGGAGGCTGGCGAGGGGAGGAAAGGCTCAAAGGAGCAGGACCAAGGGGGTTAAAAAAAGTAGCAAGGGATGACGACTT
Organism: Gavia stellata; assembly: GCF_030936135.1. Taxonomy (NCBI): domain Eukaryota; kingdom Metazoa; phylum Chordata; class Aves; order Gaviiformes; family Gaviidae; genus Gavia; species Gavia stellata. Next base: position 20,322,289 of record NC_082600.1, read on the forward strand.
TTTTTTTTTAATCAAACGACCAGGCCACGTTTGGTTTTGTGGGAAACTATGGACCTGGGAGAGAAAGCTGGGATTGATTAGATCTCCCTCTGTTCCTCCTCATTTCCAAGTTACATTAAAATGTAATGATTTGGACTTGAATATTAAGGCCATTTCACAACTCTGCCTCACCTGAAAAAAGAAAAAAATAGGAGGCAAATGCCTTCAGGAAACCCTGTGCAATTGCTTTTAATAAAAAAAAAAATCACCTTTTGGTTATAGCGTGCTTTTTGAGGACAAAAGCAGAGATATGAGAATAAAATATACTTCATTACTGATGAACGCAGCATGAGAAAATCAGACTATTATTGTGGTAAATTGAAGTTTTACTTTGCTGGACTATTGAAAGTTTATTGTGTGTGAAAGGAGAGAGCTATTTTGCTTTTGGAGCGGGAGAGAAGTATTTCACAGCAAACTCACAAGAAGGGTTTTAGTGTTTTTGCTGATTTTCTTGGGCAGCAGCCGTTGATTTCACATCTTTGTGATGGAGAGATGTCTTTGAGTATTCACTGCATTTTCTCCAAAATGTTGAGTTCCGTTGCTCCCTTTAATCTTCATTTTGCAGTGACCAAGCCGAGAAAAAGCACTTGAGTGTTTCACCCACTGTATAAATCATCACTTTGAAACCTTAAATGACTGGTTCGACCTCTGTTGCCTCTTTGCTTGCATATTTCACTTTTTGCATTATTATTTCTACGAAAACCAGAGGCTGGTGAGCAGGTCTTGTGGATCAGGAGGTAAATCCTGCAGGGTGCTGAGGCGAAGGTGCTCAGCGCCCTCTCCACCCACACCTTTGGATCTCGCCATCCAAAAAGCCCAAGGCCTGGCTTTCGCATCTGGCTGTGGGCAGAGCAGCCTAAAGGGGTGGTCGAGCCGGAGGGAGCAGCGCCTGCTTCTGCTCGAGGCGTCCCCGTTGGCTGCGGGGCTGGGATGGCACCGGGGTGCAGGAGCTGGGAGCCCCTTCTGCTGTGAGCGGGCAGGCGGCGGCCGGCGGGGAATAGCTTAGGGAGTTGGGCAGTTGCATGTTTGATCCAGCTCACGTCTGATTAGCCAGATGCTGCTTTTAATTGCCGTGGAGTTCAAATGGAGAAAGTTTGGCTTGGTAGCGAAAGTGTGCTTGCTTCTAGAAGCGAATTTCCTGTTGTCGGGAGCACCCTTATCTGCAGGAAGGTTCGCCGGCAGGAAGTGTGTCAGTTACTTGTTTTTACCCAGTGAAGGAAATGAGCTGGATTAGGTGCTTTCTAGATTTACCCTTCATCGTCCTCCATGTCTGTGCTACTCTATTTATGTCTAATGGGTTTAGTTTGTAGAAGTTTTGTGGTGTCAGTCATTTCCAAGGGAAATGCAAGAAGTTAAACGCTTATGTTGTCCTGCCATTTTTTGCTGTTACAAAAAAAAAAACAACCACCTACCAACCTCTCTGGGCCACATTTTCAAAACTATGCAATTTGCAATTTATACCTTTTGAGCCTCATTAATGATTTGAATAATCAATGTGGATACTCAGACCCACATTTCTTCCCCCCCTTAGAATGAAAGATCAAAAAATGCACCAGTTATTTTACTAATAGGAGCAGTCCTTACACTTCTGAACTGCCTTTCATCATGGATTGTAAATCACTTTACAGAAATTCGGTGTTTAGTATCCACAGAAGTTCTATGAGCATAGGAAGCCAAAACGTAGCATTTCGCATGGACTGCCCAAAGTTGCAAGGCAAATCAGGAGCAGAGCTGGGAGTCAAATTAATTGCCCCTTAATTAGCAATTGCTAATGGATTAAAACTTTGAAAATATGTCTGCCTTTCCTGAGCGTGCTCGTGCTAATGTGCCAATGCGATGCGTGTGTATTTGGGATGTGGGGTTGGGGGTGAGAATATAAGCAGTGGTTCCAGAACATGCCAGTCATTTACTGGTTCCTGTCCAGCCCGGCGTGGCTGGGATGCCAGGTTGGAGGCTTGTAAGATTAGACACAGCTTTGGACGAAGGTCCAGACTAAAGGCGAGGGCTGGGTTTTAGGTCATTGTGTTCTAGTAAGCAGGGAGGTTTAGGGAAGTAAACGTTATTTCTCCGATGTCAGCTCACAATGGAGTATTTATGGTGTTAAGCTGAACTTTTGCAGAGGGTTTTGAGGAGAAAACGTGGAAAAGTTACATAAACTTGTAAAAGCTAGCTGGCATGCTGAGAAGCTTCAAGTAGTGATTTTTGGCGAAGGAGATGTCTTGGTGTTCGGAGCTGTTCCTGGCAGAAGAGGCTGCCAGGGCTGTCCAGAAGCCTAAACGGGGCTGGAATGGGACCGTCCTGGCTGATGCTGGAATTTGCCAGTTCATGACTTCAGATGTAACACAGTACAGCATGACTTTGGCCACAATTTTGAAATATTTCTAATGAAACCGCGTTTGGCTTGTTACCTGCTCTCACGGCCAAGCCAAAGTAAAACTGTAACAAGAATAATGAAGAAAAAAAAAAAGACTCCAATAAAACAGCATTTCATTTAAAAGTAAAAATTATGGTTGTTTTTTTTCCAAAGTGATCAGCTGATTCTGGGAAACCAGCTTGAAGCTGTGGAAGACAAGGCAATTTTTGGGAAGCGACTGTCTCCTAGGCTGCGGAAATCTTACTCCATTTAAGGTGCCTGAAGTTGAGCCGCCAAGCATCAGGACAGCTCAACCCCCCCTTAACTTCACTGTAACGCTTTAGGTGCCGTTAGCAGTCTTGGGACATTTACTTGATCTGGACTGAAGCTGGCTGTTGAGCGTAAGGTTTGCACCTTGGCTGCCTGCGTAGCCCGTGAAGGAGCGAGGCTCCCTGCGCCCCAGTTGTCCCCCTCGGGGATGGGTGCAAAGCGGTGGGATAGCCCCGCTCTGGAGGTGGCTGGTGAGAGGGGTGTGGGGAATGGCTAAAACTTGCTACGGTTGGGCACACGACTTCCAGGTGGTTAAAGTTGTGTAGGACCACCCTCGTTTTAGCCTAGGCGCTGGTGGCCACTTGCTTGAGGGCAGTCAGTTTTTCCCCACCTCTCCCGGGGAGGAACAGAAGTAATGTATTACGCTCTTTCAGAACTCTCCCTAAAACTCGCCTGTTCTGTAGTGTCTGCAGAAATTGGACAGGCTAAGGCTGCCGGAGGTGAAACTTGTGCCTATTATGCTGGATGGTATTTTGTCACTCTTTCGCCTTTTATTTCTCTGTCTGTAGTCTAGCAGTCTCTTTGCTGGGGACGGCCTTTCTCTGTGTCGGCACTGACTGCAGGACAGACGGATGGCAGGGCTGTGACCCCTGGTCATGGTTGGTAGGTACCACTGAATAGAAAGATCCACCTACCTGTTTGACACTTATTTTTTCCAACGTTAGCAGGAATTTACATCAATGCTAGCGAATATAATGAAATTTCCAACAGTGGATGTTTTTACCTTTTACTGAAAATAGGTGAAAACCAAATAAAAATAACTATTATTTGAGGACTGGGATGGTTTTGGCCCGCACCAACTTCTCCCTTTGCCCACCTTCCACGTGCCGGGCTGTGGTGGGACCCTGTCTGTGAACTCCCTTTGCTCAGGCTGAGTGCAAGGTCCCCCAGTGGGAGCCTCATTGCAAAGCGCTTACCTGCCACCTATTTGCTGATGTAGCCCGCTCACGATGTCTAGGCATACTTATTTTTGTTCCAAGGAAAATATACCAGTCTTCCTAACAGATGGGGCTTCACGTACAAGGCAATCCAAACTCCATTCTGGAAAGCATTTCACAGAGTGGCAGCTTCACTGGAAATTGTGTCTTAATACTGTATGGCAGAGCTGTTGCTCTTTTTAGTGGAGTTCTTTGCAAGACCTGTGCCTGCTGTGCTGAACCGAGCAGTGGCCTCGCATCTCCTGTGACCCTGCCTCAGGCTCGCCGGGCTCCCCTCTCCAACCCCCGGCTGCTCTGCGGCTCCCCAGTACAGAGCTGCTTTTTGTTTTTTCTCTCCGGCTTTGTGGAGAGGCCAACCTTTTCCCTGGATAAAGTCGGTTTCCGGCACAGCAAGCAGATGCAAACTCCCCAGCCCGACCCATCCTTGCAGAGCTGTGCTCGCTGTTACTCCCCTCAGTGAGATCTTCTCATTGCCAATTTAATTGCTGGCTGGGCTTGCTGTGGAAAGGAGCAGAGGCATTAGAGGGGTTACGAGAGGTTATTAGAGATGGAAGGAAGCTGAAGGTCTGACCCATCCAGATTTAACTGGGTTAAATCTCATTTTACCCCCAACTCCAACTTGTTTTGATCTGGGTTTTACAGCAGATCATATGTAGAAGCTACCCAATTAATATGTTAATTTTAACACCAGATTTTGTAAAGCTTTTTTGTTCGAGGTGGAGAAGGAATCCAAATGTTTTGATCCTATTTTTATCATTATCTTCACTGAGTTTTTCTCACTCTGTGCTTTGCAGAGAGGAGCGAAATTTTAATAATTCACTAATATACTTTCACTTCATTAACAGTTTATCATTCTGGCATTGTGCATATGGTGAACTCTTTGGTACTCTCATTAAAGGCCTGATCTTGCGCCCATACTCTCACATCCCTCCAGGTGTGGAAAACCCTAAGTGCAGGTGCTGTTCTGCTTTTTGGAAAGAGCTTTTCTCTTTTTCCAATAGATACTAAACTGAACAAAACATGCAAAGGTTTTGGTTTGTTTTTTTTTTGGTGGGTTTTTTTTTGTGGGGTTTTTTTTGTTTTTTTTTTTTTTTAGAAAATGGAAACATTTATACAAAGATAGCAGCGATGGTTAGGTTGGAGCCACTAAGCGCCAGAGCGTGAAGGCACAGGGCATTGTTGTATCATTTGCATCATTTTACACTATGGCATGTTTGGTTTAAGCAGAGATTTATACTGGTATTAAAATGGTTATGAAACTTTCAGGTGCCTTCAGTGGGATAGCACAGTGCTTGACATTAGGATGGCACAAATAACACTTTACGCTTCATGTAATCTTGGTGATTAAGTATGTAATTTGCCGATGCATCCCTGTGTTGTGTTAAACAGGTGCTTTTCAATCGTGTCCAAATCTGAAATTGAGTGATGAGCTTCCATGATGACTCTCCTTCCTTTTTTTTTTTTTCCTCTGCATTAGTGCATGATTTGTTACTGCTAATTAAATACTGTTAGCACACCAAATTATGGCAGGCATATTCAGAAGGCATAAGAAGCCAAGCGTAGCTGAGGAATGGAGAGTGGGTAGGTACAGGAGGCTTGAGAGTGGAAAGAAAACTTCTGGGTTGTGGGCAGTGGAGAATTAAGGACCAGGCAAAAATTTCAGGAGGTTACATGTGTTGAAAAGAGTGTGGCTGTGGGGAGACAGGAGGACAAGAGATCACAGTAATAAAATACAGGAGATATTGAGGGACCTGGCTGAGGGTTTTTACTTGTTGAATAGAATATGTTTGCTTTTAGAGGCACCAGGACAGAAGCTCGTCTCTTGTAAATTGCTATAATGCCACTGGAGTTAGTGGAATTACACTGATTTACACCAGCTGATGGTCTGTCCTGTGGTATTACAAGAAGAGAGAAGATGTGAAAGATGGGGGAACTGGAAGAGTTACAGGCCTGAGCAGTGGGGAGGGTGGAAGTTTGTTTGCAAGTGATAGAGAAGCTGGGCAAGTGAAGAGGTTTGGTAAGAAAGATCAAAAGGTCCATTGGAGCTATATTGTGTTTGATTTGACAATGAGATGCCCAGCCAAGAGATGTCAACAAGGCAGGCTGAGAGATGGGCTTGGCTGGAGAGGAGAGTCAGTGATGGAAAAGTACATTTCTCATTGGAACAGTAGTGATTGGTGTGTAAGTGAGTAAGATCACGCATAGGGTGAGGAGGATGGGTGGAAAAAGACGAAGGCCAAGGCCACAGCAGGAACTGGGGGAGAGGGTGTGGAGGGAGAGAGCAATCACTAGACCAGGACGAGCAGGGCCAGAAGACAGTGTCTCATGAAGCCTAGGCGGGACAAAATGTCAGTCGAGAAGGAGGAGCAGAACAAACTTACAAATATTATTTAGGGTTGAGAAGAGAAAGGGAATGACATTGACTTTAGAGGCATGAGCCGTGAATAATCTCTACTACAATTAGTAAACTTTGAAAAGCTGAGCTATAAATAAACTACATCTTAAATGGTATGTCTAATTTTCTTTTCCGTCTTCTGTTGTTGCAAAGTAGTCTCATGTAATGGTGCAGCAGACCTTAATGTCCTGGGGATGGTTACAGCAGCATCACTAATAGATGCTGCGCTGCGTGGTGCTGCTGCGGCCGCTCTGTGCAGAGCTCTGCGCCTCCCTGTTCCGGGGGGTGAAGTGGCCATGTCAGCCCCAGTTTACCCCGGGGACCTCCAGTTGGGCGCTGGGGGGGTGTTGCAGTCAGGTTATTGCTCAGGAAATTCAAACAGGTGCCGGGAAGACACAGGGTTTTGATTAAACACACCAGGGTTGTAGCTGTGGTTGCTGTAGGCCCCGTGCGGGGGGAGCAGGGTGGTGTTGAACCACCCGTGGGCTTGGGAGGAGAGGGGAGGCAGCAGATGGGTTCCCCTCTGGTCCGTGACGTCTGGCGGGAGCAGGGCTGGGGTGTGGTGAAGAACGTCCGAGGAAAACACTGCAGCTTCAGTTTATGTTGTGACCGAGCGGGAGAGCTCGCTCTGGATGTATTTTGTCATGGAGTCACTTTGCACAAGGAGGAAGAAAACGCAGACTGGAAAAATGAGCAAAAATGTGGAAAAAATGAGCAAAAATGTGGAAATTAGGCATCTGCGCTAGGATGGTCACCCTAGTTAACGGGCAGGTCTTGTTACTGGGGCGACTGCAACCCGTTTACAGTCCTGGGGCCTGCTGCAAAGACTGGATACAGCCTGACTGGAAATGAGCCTGGCTTAATTGTACCAGGACAAGAAAAATTAAAAAAACTGTGTCAAAAGTGAAAAGTAAAGTGTGTTTTAAAAATCCTTTTGGTTTTTGTAAGCTGGGGTGCCATTTCTGCAGGGTGGGGACCGTTCCCCGTTCATGACGCTGGTGGTCTCCCTGTCCAGCACCTCAGAAGCAACCAGCCTGGGTTGGAAAGTCCGTGTCTTTAGAAACAGAAAACATTTTGGCTTTCCGAGTGCACCAATTTCTTTCTTTCCTAGTTGTATCAAAAGCATGTGTTGCTGCCATTGCAGCAGTTTGAGGGAAAAAGCTGAGCATCTTGAAGCTGAAGTAGTTGAGACACCACTCCTGGGGAAAGCAAGGGGAGATGTGGAGGGCTCAGGGGCACGGTAAGAGGATGCAAAGCCTTTCACCCCAGGTCACTCAGCTGGGTTCTTTCCAGAAAGCGGTAGTCACCCTCTGGCAATGGCTGTCGGTGGTGGCAGAGCCAAGGGACTCGTGCCCGCTCCTGGTCCTGTGCAGCCACCGGGATGTTGAGGACCGGCGTGAGCTCAGGCGGTGGCCTTGCTCTAGTTCCTCATGGGCTGGTAACGAGGCTGCGCACCCTCAGAAGTCACCGACAGCAATTAAAGACCATGGCTGTAGGATCAAGCTTCCCAGTGGTTTGCACCTGTGCCATCAGGTTGGAGGGTTGTGAGATGCTACAGACGAGCAAGGGACCAGGCACAATTGTATAGCCCTCGAACCCCTTATTGAGGGGATAATTTCACAGTGCTAGTAGCAAAGGCTTTTTTACCAGAAAAGCAGTGTTGTCTTTCATCGGGGGCTGCGTGAAACAGCCTTTGCTGTGTTGATGATAAGAATAGTAACCGTCTTGCCCAGTTGCCCTTTCTCCCTGAGAGGGTTATGTCCCAAGCTGGTGGACTCTGCTTGCTCCCTGTGTAGGCTGCACTTGGTTTATTCAAACCATGCTTCCTCCCTTCTTGCTTTTTTGTACGAAGTCCTTTCTGCTCAAATGACGATGCCTGTTCACGGTGTGATATGGGCAGTTCAGGAATTGCTTTGAAATCTAGAGCAGGATTTTTTTTTTTTCTCTTCGTAATTTTCATTCTGAATTTGTGTTCAGTCTTGCTTACTACTATTAGCTACTGCTAATTGTGTGGGGGTAAGAGATGGGACCACAGAGCAGCAGGGATCCCAAGCACCCTGCTCTGTAATAGACATAGTGTGGAAAAGAGATTTTCTTTCTGACCCCGAAAACCTGCAGCCTAAATAAGGTATTTGGAGCAAAAACTACTCCAGTATAGAAGTCTCTACGCCAATATAATTATTTGTCCTGCTTTCGTATTTCACACACTAATATTTAAGTTCCTGTCACCTGCTAATAACATATGAACATTGGGGAAATTTGGAGGGTATGCACAGTATTATTGGTATTTCTCGAGCAGCTGCTACTGGCCTGCTTAAGTTCAGCAGATTTCTTACTGTCAAAAAGACTTTCAGCAAATGAATGAATGGGCAGGAAACCACCTAAATATTGATTAATACAGACAGAAGCTGCCCTCCCACGTCTCACTGTTTCAAAGTGATGAAATCAGGCAGCAGTATTCAGCTCATGGGCTGTTGGGAAGAGCTTGTTTCATTTCAAAAGTAGAGCTTTGTTTTGGTGGAGACTTCCAGGTACTAGTGCTGAGAATGAAGCTTTTGTTCCCAAAGCAAGGGACAAGTGGTTCAGCCCAGGTGCAGCATCTGTAGGCGAGGAAGCGCCTTGACTTGTACAAGCGTTGAAGCAAGTAGCATGTCACTTTGGAAGGTCTAGCCAGTCATTCCTTCAGGTGCCAATGTGGGCAAGAACGCTGGCAAAAATTGAAGCTTGTCCCTTTACATGCCAAAATCTGTTGACTCTGATTGTTTTAGCTGATGTCAATGAAGATTTTGCCTGAGCAAATAGCTCGGTATTTGACCACATAGATGGTTGATGTTTAAAGTCCACCTTCGCTTGTTCATGGGGAGCTCCCATGGGACACAGTGGCGGTTGCATCTGATTTTATGGATGCAGAATTTGATGCTCCATTGCTGTCATTGACATATTGATGGTGATAATGGTTGTTATTTCTTTGTATTCCAGTGGCAGGTAAACAGTGTTAATATTTGGCTCTTTCCCAGACATCCTTGCACTCAAGTGCATTTTCCACTGATACCAAAGGTAATTTATGTGAGTATTGCCACTCTGGCAGTGTGAGTGATGCACGTACAGCTCTTTGGAGCCAGCAGATGAAAAGACCTCTCTATATACAGATATGCTGCAACATAGATTTATATTGCTGTAACTATGAAATCTATATCTTGTTATGAACAACACGCAATCCATTACTTGTTTGCGCAAAATTCAACACTTTACCAGCCAATGAAGCAAGGAGCAGGGGGCCAAACTCTGGGCACAGTGTATTGGCCTTTTCTGACTTGCAGACCTTTAAGCCCATTGACTGATCTCAAAGTCTTGTGACTGTGGGAGCGAGTGAACATGGGTTGTCAACACATTTGTCTTGTGGTGATGAACTCTGATGTATAACGACTGAACCCAGGTAGCAGCCTTTCCCTAAGTTAGTGTACTCATCAGGTCTCTTCCTTGGCCATTGTGCTTTACAGAACTGCAAGAAGCTAGTTGTCTTTAAAATTTCACTGGCTAAACCTATTAAGGGGGAGACAGACAGATGTGGACAGCAGGATGGCCAAAGCCTTTTTTAATAGTCAGTAAAGCTAAGCCTCCTCCCCTAAGATGCCTAAGTAGCAGCCTAAAGAACTGCTTGGTCTGTGAGCTGCAGAAGAAGGAAAGATGGTTAGCTTACAGAAATGCATGCAATGAGTTTATTACAATGCGTTAATTACCACTGCCAATAGTTATCCTTCATTATTAAAGCAACTCCCTGCAAGATAAAATAATGAAACATATGTTTTCATGTATCTTTGTCAGTCAGAACCCCAAGAAGAGATTGCTGTTCCACTTCTATCTTGTGGTATAAAGTGATGCAACTCCACTGATGTCAGAGGTAGTTAGCTGGGGAGAAGGCAGCTTCCTTTTTTACTAGAGAGCATTAATGCAACATTGTTTTATTTCTACACATTAAAGTTAATAACACAGCAAGTGTATTTTGAAGTTAAGTCTTTCTAGGATCTCTATATGTTAAATAACTGTGAACAAACTTTATAGTCACTGTATAAGGCCTCACGATAGATCGTTTTGATCTGCCTTCTACCTATTACGTTTTATCTGCCTGCAAAATCCGTTTCTAATTCTGGCCATATCTCCTTTGCGATCACGTGCCAGAAATCTATTCCCAGGATTCTCCTTATTTTAGTGAAATATCTCTGCTTCAGCACCTTTCCCAAGGTGGCTGATCTAATCACGGCACTATCAGTTATCACTTCTCATTTCCTGTCAAATGCAAAGCACAGCCTAACAAAGTGACATTCAAATACTCCCAGTGACCCAAGCTATTTCCCTCTCTTTTACTCTGCAAAGCTGGGGTTGTATGTGGCTTCTTAAAATACTTGCCCTTTGCTCCTGGAATATGACTTGTATAGTGCACTGTGAGAAGAGTTAATATTAAGCAGATGAAATAGCTGCCTCTTTATTTATCACAGGTAGGTTCCTTTATAGTGACCATCTGGATATTAAACGCCACATCCATGAGCACTTTTTTCAGGTAGAGGAGAGCAATGCTTCATTCCTGCCAACTGGCAAGAGAGCCCTACCTTGCTGTCAGAGAAATAAAATTTGTCACCTTGCTGTTCCTAACCTCCATTCTTGTCTCTTTCTATATACAGGTTTCTCTTTTAAATGTGAGTGTGACTGTATGTAAAAGTCAGCATATACGAAACAGGGTGCTTGTGTTTCTCACGTGAGGAGTCACTCGCATAGTGGGACCCTCTGTTAAGTTTAAATGTGGTTTCTATGGACACAGGTCCAGCAATAGCATATTTTTTTTTCCTTGGGTGACAAACCTCTTAGTGTTATCTTTGATTGCTATCACAGACTAATACTTGTTTTAATAAGTGTGTGGCTGACTGCTCCATCCGCTCTGGAAGATAAAGTTATCCACGTGCGTCCTCACAGCCCTTCCTGCTTTGCGCCATTTAACACATGCTGTCACGAGCCCTGCCTTGCTGCAGTCTCATTTCTCCATTGGTTTTTGTGAGGGCTGAAGCCTAAATTTGCTTTTTTGGAGAAAGCGGGAAGCAAGCTCTCACCAGACTGGTTAGGAGCGTGGGGAGAGCCCTCTCCATGCACCTGTCCTGGCTCCAGAGCACCACAAAGTGCAACACTTGCATGGCACTGGGAGTTTACCGTGAGCAGCACAGCTCTGGATTTCTTCTAAAATTGTACAACCTGGTTTTGGGGTTTTTTTTTCCTCACTGTGTGAATCAAATAATCTGTTTTGTGGTCTGCAGCAGATCAACACACATATTTTCCCTGTAGCCTGTTACAGGTTGCAGAATTGAGTTTATTTGTTTCAGACGGAGAGGGTAAAAATTAGGAAAACAGGTTTTAAGCTGACAAAAAGAACCAGTCTGGTTTGTTGTTTATGGCCCAAGGTACAACACAAACCAGGTGCTCTGCATTTCAGTTCTTTGGCACATATTTCGATGAGCCATGTCACAGCCTGGCAAGCTTCCAGGGCAAGGTGTTTGCGGTCCCTCCTGGCTGTCTCTCGGATGCTGTCTCTCGGACGTTCTCCCTCCAGTTGGCTGCGGAGGTGCAAACTGGGGAGCATCTGCCCTAACAGGGGATGGCAGAGTGAGCTTCTGTGTGTCCTTAAATGGTGATTTCCGATACAGCTAAATAATGAGGATGGCGTCTAATGGCTTAAAAAGCTGCTCATTGCTGTGTTTTTTTCTAGCTATTTCTTCACTGTAGGAAGGTAGAGAAATCTGTGTTAAAATAATAATTAAATGCTGACAGTACTAAATTTCCACCCAGCGTGAGCTGGCAGCAGTTGCAAACCAAAACATTAGGTCATTAAAGAAAAAAACCCCTGATTAAATACCTCTGTATGTTTTTCTGATTACCTATTCTTAAAAAGAGCATGTGGCTGTAATAGAAGGGTGTACTTGACAGCAGCAATTGCTTTTTTGGGGAAAGGTAAAATACTCAAGTTTTAATGTGTACATATGTGTGTTTGAAAGGATTTCTTGCTGATTTTAGCTATGGGGATTTATATCTTACTAATCATCCGTTTTTGAAAGCCACCACGAAATCTCCCTGCCAGGAAATATGTGAAATCCCCTCAATATTATGTTTCTGGAAAGAACAGTTAACAGTGACTAATGCGCTCGGGGTTTTGTTTTGGTCTCTTTTTCCTCTTCTCTGGCTAGACAGAGCTGATTTTGCACTTGAGAGTTGAACAGCCGTGGTGGACCTTGCTGTAGGGTTGATGGTATTGGAGCATTACAAGGCTCAAGGGCTGGCTGCAGTGTGCATCCTGCAGACACGCAGATAAAAGGGTTTCTGCCCCAAAGAGCTTGCTGCGATGGGGAGGTACGTGAAGTCGGGTGAGGATGCGGAAGGGGGAGAGAGGGTGGTGTTGGGAACAGAAGCCCCTGTTTACCCCATGCCCACTCGTGGCCAGAGGTCCACTGCTCTCAGAGGCAGGCTGAAGCTGGCTCTTGTGACTATATTTTGTTAAAGCATTGTTGGCTCAAGAGACTGCAAAGTAAAAATTGTCACAAGGTGCATTTATAGGCTGCTGCTTTTTACCACCTGTTTCTTCCTTTGATGCGGTCTTCCGTATATTTGCTCCAGTGTGCTCCATAGCAACGTTTTAGGTGCTGATACCTATGGCACACGTATGTCTGGAGCTCCTTCCAGGTCCTCTTCAAAGGATGTTGCTGGGGCTAGTGAGGAGGGGAGGATCCGGTGCTGGTGGGGACCTGCGCCACTGCAGGAGGGCTGTGGCTGCTGCTGGCCCAGTGGGAAGCCCCGGAGCTTGAGAGGGGTCGGTGGGCTGCCGAGCATCCCCTCTCCGAGTGCTGGCAGTGTCTCTGAAAGCTGTATGACCTCAGTGGCCAAAACACACTTCCCAAGCATGTGCTGAGTGTGGAAGGACGTCCTGACTGCTGTGGCTTCCGCTCCCGTTGTATCAAACCAGCTCATGGTCTGTGGTGTGTGTGTTACAGTGCCAGCCCTGCGAGGCACTGCAGGGTTGCCGTTCCCTCTCCTCTCCTTCGGCCCTTCCTTCTACACTTACATTTGAGAAACCGATGAACAGAGAGGTTGAGAGAGGTTTTTGTAAATTATTTCAAACTATTCTGTTGTTCGAAGGTGTAGCATAGGGTAATACAACCTGTTGTTCCATTAATATACTTCATATGTAACTTCTGGGTGCAGACAGAACAGCAGTCTCACAAACATAATTTCTGCTACCTGAAAGACATAGGGAAAACGTTCATCTGAAGGGGTTCGAAGGGGGCTCGGCATCATGTGCTTACAAATTTACTCAGCACTTTTAATGGACTCTTTCAAGGGCAGCTGGGATATTTATTTTTCCCCTGGGAGCTGTATAAGTTACATACATTTTCTTATTCACTATGCATTCCACAAAGCAGTTTCTCAGGAAGAGTGGTTCCAGTTTAATCTCCAGATTATCTGTTGTTTCTTTTTTCCCCAAGATAAAGCGGCTGAATAATCAGCTAACCCTAATTCAGGCAGAGCTGGGGACTGTGTATGGGCAGATGTGTAGGGATCCAGATTTGAGGAGTACTGCTTTAGGTTGCAGTGTTTCAGCTGTATAGCCTGAGCGCATCAGTTATCTGGAGGTGAGCGCAGGTGCTCCAGCGAGTCTGGCCATTGTTCAGGAGTCAGGTCCCAAGCCCCCTGGAAACACCCTGGATTTGGAAAGCAGAGCAAAAGACCTATTTCTGCAAATGTTAGAGCGGTGAATTTTTTGCAATTAAATGCAGTGACCAAGAGCAAATTTTGGCCCGTATTTCTCTCCTGTACGAAGATGTGCCAAGTAAAGAACAGATGGGGTCAAGGGGCTGCCTGCGGTTGTCTGAGTCTCGGGCTGCCTCTACCCCAGCCCTGGCCGGAGGCAGAGTGACCTGCTCTCGCTTATGTCTGTTGCCTTTGCTGTTCTGAAGCTCCCGCCTCACAGCCCTGCAGGGTGGCACGTGTGACGTGCCCTGGCTGGGACATGCCTCCGCGATGTGCTGTGGAGAAGCTAAAGTCCCTCTGCATGGGGACCCTTCCTCATGAGAATCGTCCGCTAAACCTTAGTGGCAGAAAGTGGCTCTGAGAGCCTGGCCCTCGTATCTCCAAATTCATTGGGTCCTTGTAGTACTAGCACCGGGTTGAGACAAACTATTTCTCTGAGGACACTAATGTACTTGACCCTGTAGAGTGCAAGGTAGCCAAGCAGCTACAGGCCATTAACCTCCAATTGCTTTTGTCAGGTATTGTATTCATTAATCCAGGGCCAAACAGTGGTTTAGCTGTCAGCATAGACAATGATAAAATTTTTTTAGCTCCTGGTTAGTGCCAAGTTAGTACGTAGTTAGTAGTGTTTGCGCAGCCATGTAGACAGATGCCCTCAAATTTCACCAGTCGCTGCACCAAAAGCATTGGTTCATCCACTAAACGTGCTTTCAAAACCAACCCTTTTCCTGTGCTTGGATGGCTGGTTCGGTGAAAGCTGGCCGCTGCTCAGGTACCTCTAACAGGGGCTGCCCACTTTTGGGTCTCCTGCGTGGTGCACCACATAGCCTGAGATACCCGAGAGACAGCTCCCAGAGAGCTCTCGGCTAGGCTGGCTGCTTTTTCACCCTGTGACCTCTTTGGGCACAACTGGGATGGAGATGGATGGTTATTTTAGTGCACATTCACACGCTGATTTTATTGGCTCGTTTTGCAGAGGAGGAACGCTCCAGGCATCCCATCCCGTGGCAGAAAGTCCCCTTATTCTTGGACACTGCCCAAGGGTTACTCATCAGAACAATAATTGCTAAAAAATAACGATGCTGAGCACCAAGACTTATGGACTGCTTTGATATGCCAGGCTGTGGTGATTGTGTATAGATGGGCATCCTTTTGTAGCTTGAATTGCTATAAAAGGCTTCAGTAGCCTTTCTCTGGCAAACTGCTGGTATCCGTAGTCGAGAGTTTGTCTCAGCGAGTTTTGGAAGCTCAATGCCACCGTACACATACTGATCTGTGGCTGCTCCTGAGGTGAAAATTGTTTATTGTTTAATACATTAAGTTCTGCTCGCACTGTTCTGTATGGAAGTCTTGTTTTGAAAGTATAAGAAAAACAAGAAGGAAGAATGTTGAGATGTTTCAACACAGCAAAAAGCATTTTCTTCCTACACACTGCCATTTCGGAGAGGGAACAGCTTCTCCTCCGGTTCTGTTTTGTCTCGGTTTCTCTTTTCTAAGATTTAAACATATGCTTATATCAGTTCTTCAGCTGGTGTGTATCTGTTGACATAGTGTATCTATTGACATAATGCGCTTTCTGCGTTTACACCTGATGTTTTTGCTGTGTGTCTTTAAACTTAGCAGATTCCTCAGGTTTTAAACATGGTCCTTTAACAAAGCTGTAACATGAGGGCTTTGGGGTTTTTTGTTTCCATGAGAACATTGACATAATTACCAATAGGAAAAGAAAAAGATTAGGAAGTTGCTTTTTATCCTGATGTCCATAGGATTTCCTATGTCCCACGAAGCAATTGCCCTTATTCAGCAGATGGGGACCATGATGCTCCAGGTGGCTGGATATCACCTAGCAGACTGTGGCACACTTGGAGCAAACTCCAGATGTGCCGGGTGTCAAGGCTTGCCCGTCTCTTGGGAAGCTGCCTGCAGCTGGAGGCAGGTCCATGCTGGTGAGGCATATAGCGGGCTCTGGTTTTGCAACTGGTGCTGCTTCAGGTCCAGGGCAAAGTGGGGATTTCCAGAAGCGCGTAGGTAAAGCTGAAGCACAAATCCATGGAAAATCCGTGTGTGTCCAGGTGAGTGGCTGAGATCACTTGCGAACTGTCACTCTTCTCAGCAAAAATGGAAAGGAGCACGTTTGGGAATTGTTCGAGCTGCTATGCCTGGCCATAGGAGGCTTTGCTTTCAGATTTTATTTGTTTGTGGGATTTTGTCCTAGCTGAAATAGCATTTGAGGAGATAGAGTAGCAACTTTAACCTCTATTCAGGCCATCTGCAGAGAACATGTTAATTATCAGAGCCTGGGATAAAATCCTGGTCCTAATGAAGGATCTCAATGACTTTTGAGGATCCTGAGATCATCTGTGGTAGGTTGACTTCATCACCTCTGTTAGATACTCTGAAAGAGACTGGCAGGCCACAGGAATGTAGTTCTCTAATTTTTGTTCTCTTGATTACTCCTGTTGTCCTGGTTTTGTTCTTTGTTTCCCCGCCCCCCCCCCCCCCCCCCCCAAACTAAGCATTATTATCTTATCACCTATGTCCCACGCATACATTCTTCTGCTAATGAAGGAAAGGAAATGGTCACTCTCAGATTTCGGTCTTTAAAAAACATGAGCATCTTGATTTTGTTATATTTTTGGACAGGCTACAAGGGATAAAGTTGAACTTGTCTGAGGATAAATGAATACTACCGTACTGAGAGTTTACTAAGTGCAAAGTGATTTGGAAATAATTTTGGTTTTTTCCTATAAAAATTAAAGGCACCAAATAAGCTCAAGTGCGGTGCTTGGGATTTTAATTTTTTTTCAGTTCTTCAGTTCCGTGCTACAGAAGAGCTGGTTTTTGAAACTATGTTGAATGGAAATAATAAGTGCCTAAATTGTGTAGTTTGGGTGTAAGACTTCAAGCTAGTTCAGCTGTTACTAGGACCAGTCTTACATAAGTCCTTTAGGCTGATGTAGGTGACTTCCTGCCATAAATACCATGCAGTTTCTATTTTTTGTGGTTTGATTTCGTTACAAAATTTCCACTCATTCATCTGCCCTACTATGATATCTTCGTGTATTGTTTAAAGGAACATCCATTGCAGTTTTTTTGCAGGCTGATATGATACCAACTTGGTGCTCAAGACCTGCCCTCATGCCGCAGTTGTTCCCACTGTTAGGGTAAGGCAATCACAGAAGATTCCCATCCCAAGGATGCATCCTCTGCTGCTGCAACTTGGGGACTGCAATCAAACAGGGTGATTTCACCTCGCAGGGTCTGTGGCAGTGCATTGACTTTGGTTACACTACTGGGGACCGTGTAGTTGGTGGTTGTGGTAATGAGAATAAGGGTTCTAGGTGTTTGTCAAATCTGACAGTGAGTTGCCCGCTGCTCGCTTTTTGTTCAGCAATTCATTGTAAAGCCATAGCTACGAGTTTCACTTTCGGCAAGGGTGTTCCTTTTTTTTTACCTCTCCTAGGCAAGCTAAGCAGAAATTGTTGGCACCTGCTCCTATCTGTGGCTCATATCTATCATCATGCTGTAGACAGACAAAATATGGAAGATTTCCAGGTAATTGTCTGGAAACTGGGGAGGCGGTGGGATTTTTTCCTACGGTCTTCTTGTTACTCTCTCGTGTACAGCTGCTCATTGTTTTGCGTTAACTGTTCACACTTGAAGATTTCTGAGGATTGATACTGTGAACCCTTAAAGAAGATTAGACGAGGTGGAACTGGCTTTGATTGCCATTTGGGTCTATGATGCTGTGCTCTTTTCACTGCAGCACAGATGAAACCGTATGTTTACTCCTAAAATAAATAATAATCTGATGTTCACCTGAGTTTAGTTATTTACTTGGAGGAAAAAAGTTTCCTTAGAAATGAGAAGGCTATTAAAAAATCTGTGTTGGGCATTTTAATTGCAGCGTGCGAGGAATCCTTTGAAGTTTTATTACCTATTATATACTTGATTCAAAAGTTGCCTTTTGCTATAGCTTAAGGTTTTTTATTTGCCTAAGAATATTAACATTTCTGTTTCAAGCTTTGAAAGAGCAAACTTTCTGAGCATGGTTATGAACATTAGGTTAATGCATAATCCCCGCTCAGAGGTTCTCCTAGATTTCCATGTGCTTGTTTAGAGGCTGTTCAAAGGTGCTTAGCTTTAATTGCCATTATGTGAGCACACAGAAATAAGGATCCGAGAGCCTTATCAATTATTCTGTTCGCAAATTCACTTTTAGATCGTCTCCGAGCTGTTCTAAGTTGAATTACACTGAAGTTACTGGGAGGTGTAAAGGTTTTTATCTAAATGGGGAGAAGGTTCTGTTGTCTCCTTATTTAAATGCTCAGTGGTTATACCTTTTTTGGTCTTAATGTAGTTGCTGAGGATTTGTTTTGTTTTCTGTGTCATTGTTTTTTGCAGTTATTTTACCTGCCTTACATGTGCATGTGCAAACTTTTAGCCTCCCACATTGAAATAATAATAATACAGGTCTGTTGAAAAATGGCACGAATGACCGAGTTTCTGTGGCTTTCAGTCAGCTATGAGATCTTAAATTCTTGAGTTGGAATGGGAAAAGGACCTTGGCTTTTAACAGCCTTTGGAAATGTTACTTGGAGGGCTAGAACTGGGGCAACATGACTGAAAGGTGGCTGGAACTGCATCTTCCACCATCCAACAGAAGCCTTTTCTGTAGTCACAGTTCCCGCTTCAGCATCTTATCTAAAGATCTGTGAAGTCCACAAGGGAATTGAGAGTGAGTCATTGTTGAGTAAAAAACTGGAAATGTGTTTCTAGAATGCAGGAAAGGACTGGTGTATGGGGAAGAGCTCTCTGGTGCAGCCTGCCCAATACCAGAAGGTCACAATAAGACTGAGAGAAAAAAATCAACCATTTTGTGCATTACGCTGCAAAACGGAGTAGAAAACATATTTTTACATGGTTGTATTGTAGAATCAAGAATTAACTTCTAGAGATCATACAGAAATACCCTGTACTTCAGGCTATGTTTTACCCAAATTATGAACAGCTTTCTGGCACTGAAGATAATAACACCAGTATCAATAGCAATAAAACACAACGGGCTAAAATCTGTCGCATTAGAAGAATTCAAGTAGTCCCTGATCTTGCTTGTCCCACCCGCGTGCATCAGCTGTGCCTGGGGTACTCCAGAAGTCGGGCTCCATGGATTTGTGGTCTCTGAGCTCATGAGAGCCCATAGTCATCTTACACGTATATTGAAACGAATAATGAGTGCTGGTGAGGAGTACAGAAACACTGGTTTGAGCCCTGCCACAACCAGATGTTAAGAGCACGAGACTCACGCCAGTCAATTAGAATTAGTTTGCTGAGCCCAATGCACTGCCGTCAGCCGGGCGGTGGGAGATGCTGCCCACATCCTGCAGCCCCGTCCCCGCTGGTGGCCCCAGCTCTGGCGGTCCCAGCGGTAATGTCCCTGCTGCTGCCTGGGGCCGCTTGCGCTGCACCTGATGCTGGTCTTGGAGAAATAAATAATGCACACGCGGTGTGGTTATCCTCATCAGCTTCCTTCGCCTGCCTTGCAGGTCTGAGTTTCTTGTCCTTGAAGTCACCAGGTTCTGTCCAGCCCCTTATTTGTACCTGCCCAAAGCCTTGTGCGTTACTGTGTCCTCAGCACAGCGCTCATCCCGCTGGCATGGTCTGCCGCCTTAACCTCTGATTCCCATTCAGGTCTTAGGTCACTTTCCGTTGTGGCTTTTCATCTTCTTTTTTTTTCCCCAAGAACTTTTTTAAACTCAGGTATAACTAAAACATTTTATGTTTTCTTTTTTTTACATTAAATATTTTTTGTTTAGTTAAAATTCTCTCCCTTTCTTACAAAACATCTTATGTGTGTTTGGTGGAAAAAGGTTGGTCAGTTTTTCAGTAAAAAAATTCAGTTAGAATAATGCTTTTAGTTTGCAAAAAAATGAGGTTCTGTTTTTTGGGTCACAAGCCCAGTACACATTTCCAGGGTATCATGAAAAACAGTTGCCACCAGATTTTCAGAGTTCTCCAGGAAAAACAAGTGCAGTTTGTCATGAATCCCGGTTAATTTATTCCCCATTCCATAAATGTTATCCCCTACCAGTCCAAACGCTGTCATTATGCCGCTGTCATTAACCATCTGTTTAGCATGTAAAACTCCTCGGGGCAGGGATCGTATCTTTGCTTTGTACTGTGTAAAGCTGAGCCTGTAGCTGACACTTGAGAAACAATTAATGATAATGCAGCTCAGTAGGGTACTTGGATACCAAGCTAATAAGAGTGGTATAAATGCCTGGCTGGGTGGGATTAGAGGGAACTTCTGTGTCCCAGTGGTGCGTCTCCAGCAGGTGAAGGGAAATAGTCTTAAAACATCATCTGACAAGGAGCAGTGAAAAAATAAATGGCATTTCTGTAGGATGTGAAATAGTCAAAGATGCAAGAGAATCACAATTTGGGCTTGTATCTGTGTTTTGGTTGATTACTATGATTATTATGAGATTTTACCAACTAAATATTTTTCTCTACCCTAGAATAAGGGTTCACTTCAGAGCATTAATCTCATTAGTGCCTGCGTTTTCCTTTGCATAGTCCTCTGCACGCATTATAAGTTGATGCTTTATCGTATTTTCCTTTGTATCTTAATGATCCCCGTGCATCAGGGGGAGAGAGAGAGAGAGAAGCACAGTAGATTTTCATCTTATGTTAATCCATCAAAATCAAGTTAGTCGCAAGTGATGGAGGAGGCGAGCGTGTGCGCGCAGACGTCAGTGCCCAGCCGAAAGCTTGCCAGTTGCCCAGCAACCTTCCCAGAGGAAGATGGATGTCCTGCCACCCGCTCCGCTTTTAGCTGAGCCGCAATATATTCCTGGTACCGCATCGTCCGCGCACGCAGGGGATGGGCGCGTGGGCTCAGCCGGCGCGGGATGTCAAGTCTCTCAATAGTTGGCTCTTGTGCCAGGGCCGGATAAAATGCATTTCACACCGTCCTCGTTAAAACTGTTAATTCAGTTGACTGCATCACGTCTGTTTGGGAGGAGGCGGTGCGAGCTCGTTCACATCGTTGGCGTTGCTCTTCCCTGCCCTCGGGCTCGTAAAGCCACGTTGCCAGCATCGTTTCTCCCTCCTTTTTAGAAAGGCCCTTATCTGTAATAAATAAAACAGCAGGCTGTAGGAGCTCAGCGAATGCCATATGTGTCACTGACCTCTCGCTTTTTGGTGGTTTCTTTAGTTCGTGAATTGGGCTCAGCTGGGGCAGGGCCAGGTCTGACCTCCACTTTGGCTGTGCTTCCCCGTCCTGTGGTTGTCCGGCGTTAGGACTCCCGGCCATGCGTGCAGCGGGACAGGCACCGTCAGGATGCAGCCTGAGAAGCCTCTGGAGAAATCAAAGGGCTGTTTCTGTTGGAGAGTGCTGTGTAATGCCAGTGTTTCAAAGCCAAATAGGACCTGACAGTCTCTCTTTAATTTTATACAATATTTAATTATTATAGGATGCATTTATTCACTATTTGGCTTTCTCTAGAAGATGTGCCAATCTTGCGCTCTAGGGTGAATTTAAAATTCTTGCACATTTACAACAGCTGGATCTAAATCGTGCTGAAAAGCTGACACAAAATCCTACCTGTGTAATCACAGATATCTTTCATGGTCTGACTCTGGTGCCTTTATTTATGTTGACAAGCTCTTTACTTAGGGTTTGATTCAGGAAAGCAGTTACAAATGTGCTTGACTTTAAATCTTTTAATAGTCTCATTGAAGCTAATGAACCTCTTGACAGGTTTACGCTTGAACTTGTGCCTTGCTGGATCTGGACTTGTGTGAGCGGTGTCACTGAGCCAGCAGGACCTGGGAGCCCAGGGAAGACAGTGAGGGCTACGTTGGCTCGGGTGCCATTGGATCAGGTTCTTTGACCACTGCAAATTAAGGGTATAGAAACACGAAAGGGATATTAGGGAAAGCACCGGCTATTCTAAGGGGAAAAATATTTGCAGCCACATGATACAGCCCTTTAAACTGAAATAAATCTGCCCCAACCCAAGAAACATTGCTCCAGTTTCATCTGTGTTCCCCCCTCCACCGACCCACCAGGAGCAGCTTTGTGGGCACGCAGCTGCTCGGAGGCTCTTCCTCGCACCCCTGTCCTGGGTGACTCTGTCCATGTGCCCATGACCTTAGGGGAGCAGGAACTGCCTTTGAGAGATGATACTTGTATTAGCAGGCAGGGAAAACATGCAGCAGCAGTGAACTGCGTGTGGAACGGTTCAGCATGGCTCTTGCTTACTCTGTGTGTATATATGTGGCAATTACATGCTATTTCAAATGCACTTTCTGGTGGCAAGCTATTTATCAACAGACTATTGAACTTGTTATTTCCTAAAGCATATGGTGTGTGGCTCCTGATTGAAAAGCTGCTGTTCGGTCTCCTTGTTCTTCTGCCTTACGCGGATTCTTTCCGATTTGTTTTCTTCAAGTCCTTCAACTCTAGATTGATAACTTCCATCACCTGGATAGCGGAGCTTTGTTCAACGACAACACTGTTGTTTTCGTCTGTGCTTTTTCTAAAATGGCTGTACACAGGGTGACAGAGAGAAGTACCTGGGGGCAGAGCATCAGATGCCTGAAATTCAAAAGGAGGAATGTTTTCAGAATGCTCGTGTGCTTATTTGTTGGGAAACGAATAAGGACTGTGAAAAACTAAGATCATGTTTACCAGATGGGAGATGGGATAACACCAAAAGGCTACATATTATGGTTTTAATTGAATGAATCACAGGTTGTTGGTGAGAAACGTTTCTTATAATGGAAAGTGTCATCAGGGAACAAGTGATCTTGCTGCTGTCCCAGTCTGAGCACAACTCTTGCCATATTCACGCTTAATTATGAGAGATTGGTGTCTGGTCCTCTCCTTAGCCAAGTCCAGTGGGGATGGGTCCCACTCCTTTTGACAGAGATAGTGGTTTGCTGCTCATGGTATCCCATTTAAAGGGAAAGGTCAAAGAAAAACTTCCCCTTCCATGGTTAGATCACCTTCCCCCCGCCCCCCTCCACGAGGAGTCAGATGAGAATGTACCGTAAGCCGCATTCTGAAAAGAGTGGCAGTCGGGGTCTGCGCAGGGAAGCCTGCTCACCCTTACCAGTGCTGGTCCTAATGAGTATGTCATTAATTTGCGTTGTGAGGACTCCTGATGAGCCTGGTTCTGACCTATGGTCCTGCTGTTTCTCAGTGCTGTATAAACACAAACCAAAAAGGGACCATTTCCCACCTTAAAGGTTTTCTATTATAAGAAACTACCCTGTAGTACGCACAGGTTAACTGTTAGATTAGAGCCTTTTTTACAGATGGAGGAAGCGTTTCAGCTCTGCCGTTTGTCCTGTGTGGTGGGACTCACCTGGCTGGTGCGGTGTGGATGCCCTGCGTGCCGCAGGCAGACGGCACCCCTCCATAGCCAGCAGCGAGAAACGGGCGCTCGGCGTGCAAATCAGCTCAGCCCAAGGAGTGCTCCTGACCTAGGCCAGGTGATTGCCTCTGTAAATGCCGCTCGGTCACTCTTCTGGAACTCAGACGACCAGCGCAGCTGTAGGCAGAGGTCAGCACTTTGCAGCATCCTAGATTATGTGATGCAGATCAGAGACATAACGCCAAAACAGGCCCACAGCATGGTTTCACTTAACTGGGATATGTCTAGAGCTTGATTCTGCTTGATGCTGGATATTCTTACTGTCCCTTAGGGTGAGGAGGTATTGAGGTCACCCAGTGCCATCCAGGATGGTGTGCTAGAGAAGCATGGAGGAAGCATAGAGAAGCCAGGTAGCCGATCACAAAGAGCTACTAAAGCAGCAACAGGAATATCTTCTCTTATTTGAGACCATTTAATCTTTTTGAATGAGTAATATAATATTTATAATATTATAGTAGCTGTAATAACTTGCTTAAAAATTAAAAATAGTTAATGGGTGAAGTGGAATAAGCGTGTTTAATGTTTCTCACTGAACTGCTGCTGTACCTCCTGCTAGAAAAATTTTATTTAAATGCATAATTTTCTCCCATTTTAAAAACGTGGACTGGAGCATACACGCTGGCTCTGTATTCCCTTCTGGATGCACATCAGGCTGATGGTATTTATAAAGCTCTCTGTCTGGTATGTGTCCTAGCTGTCTGGAGCACCACCTCCTACCGTCAGACAAATGATCACTAGGCAGAGGAAGGCATTCCAGTGAAATACATTGATCTGCCTGGTCCTTTTCTGGGATGCAGTACTACGTCTTTTGTGGTAGGTGAATTTTGTGTATTATTTTATGTTATTAGATCAGATTTCCTTAAGTCCTGGGAGGTTAGCCCCAGGCTCAGCCCAGCTCCCAGTAAAGTGTTTCCTGCACTGCTTTCCCCATGCAGTAGAAAGTTCTACTATGCTTGAAGACCCAAACTGCTGACCACAGCCCTCAGTTGGGAACTGCTAAAGATACTGTAGACAGCTTGGACCTGTGCCATAGGGGACTTGGTGAACAGGAAAAGACACTGATTTGGATTTGATATAGTTGGGTGGTACAAAG
Source organism: Gavia stellata (assembly GCF_030936135.1). Taxonomy (NCBI): domain Eukaryota; kingdom Metazoa; phylum Chordata; class Aves; order Gaviiformes; family Gaviidae; genus Gavia; species Gavia stellata. Next base: position 20,346,665 of record NC_082600.1, read on the forward strand.
CTTGTAAGACAGCCATGTCTTGCATTGCTGAAGAGGTGCACCAAGGCATTTTGTACAAGCAGCAGCAGTCTCCATACCACTGAAGACTTCATGCCTGGGTAGATTGCATGGCTATTGCTAATTGAGACGTGGTAAAGCATGAATAGCTGCAGCGAGGTCATCATCTACTAGAATGAGATGGAGATTCCTACGCAAAGTTGATAGTATTTTGCCACTCATAAACTTTGCTGAGGGATGGTTTAGCCTCGGTGTGAAATGTAAGCCTGACTGCAGGTTGGGTTGACTGATGGAGACGGGATAGGGAGAAAGGGAGGGCATACCTTAAAATGAAGGGACCTGCTCGGTGTAAGCAGACTTCTCAAAGCTCTGTCCTTTTCCCACCAAACTCATCTTTGCCTTCTCAGATCTTTGGCCAGTTGGTCTTTGTCAGTGGACTGATCCTGCTGCATGTGGTGAAGGCTAAGTAGAGCTATGTGTCATATTCACAGCATTGCCAGTTCAGTATGTACAATATGGTGAAGTGAGGTAGCGTTCAAACATTTTCTGATGACTGGGGCCAGATGACTTGTAGTCAAAAATCCTAAAAGGAGTTGATGCAGAAGATCTTTGGTCTGCTTCCATTCACTTCTTACACCTCTTGGAAATTCACAATGGGTGAATGTGCGCAAAATGAAGAACCTGAGTAACTGCAGGCAGCTTAGCCTGACATCAATCCCGGGCAAAAGAATAGAGGAACTGATAGAGGATTTAGAGAATTAAAGGTAGGGAATATAATTAATGCCATTCAACATTCTTTTTTGGAGAATATGTCTTGTCAAACAAACCTGATTTATCTGATGAGATTGCAAGTTTGGGGGATAAGATAACTGTGTAGATATGATATACTTAAACTTCTGTAAGGCATTTGATTTTATTCCACATGACATTATGATTAAAATATTAGTACTATATACTTTCACTGAAGCACACATTAAACGTATTAAGAACCAGGGTAACTGACAGAGCTCAAAAAGTAGTTGTCAATAGGGAATCATCACTGAATGGGAACATTTTTAATGTAACTCTGCAGGGATCAGTCAGAGCCCCCATGCTATTCATCATTTCTGGCAGTGATCTGGAAGTAAATATAAAATTATTTCTGATAAAATTTGTGGGTGGCACGAAGATTGATGAAGTGAGAACAAGGGCAGTAGGGTACAGTGCTCTTGGTCACTTGGCTAATTGTCCCTATTGAAACAAAATTCCTTTAAATATAATTGAATAAGAAAGTTTGCATGCATCTGGAGAGGAGCGCAGCACAGAGCTGTTGCACAGCCTGGAAAGCAGAAGGTTTATGAGAACCCTTTCAGTCTGCTGACCTCTCGAGAGAAATGGGGCTTCCCTGGGGAAGAGGCTGTTTGCCTGCAGGATCCCTCGGCCTCCGTGTGACAGCGGTGGCGGTCCGTGGCTCGGCAGTGCTGCTGTTTGAGGAGCCTCCTTGACGAGGCTGCTGATATGAAACAAGTCTTCATCTGCAGCGCTGTGGAAGGCCTAAGGAAAATGTCGGTTTGCGACTGGTTAAATTTCTGTGTTCGGCTGTGTATCTGTGGGATCTTGAGTGTGTTTTCTCATTAACCTTTGTCCATCGGAGGTACTTGAAGATGCCCCTACACCTGTATCGCAGAAACACAGGAACCAGACTTAGCAGTAGAGTTTAGCCTGAAAATGAGGCAGGGTCCATCCCGGTGTGACTGGCTTGTAACTCTGTCAGCACCTCCAAACTTAAACTGGGCTACAGCAGTAAAGGGCACACAGCAGTGAAATGAAAACACAGAGGTATCGCATATCCGTATCATGGCTATATTGCATTAGTGGCTTAGTGTGTAACAGAGACTCTTCTTCAGTGCAAAAGCTCCTTGCATCCGCAGTTACTTGCAGACCACAGGCGCACGTGCGTGCACTCTGCAGCATGCCAAGGCTTCTCCTCCTGGTGAGACCGAGAGAAGTTGTGTACCCAGGTACCATGTAGTGCGCCCCATTAGCAATAGGGGTATAAGGTACCACATTATGAAGAGGGCCATACCAGTGCCAAGGGCCTTCAGCAGTGGCCGGGGAGAAATGAACAGGCATAAGATTATGCACGCCTTCAGCTTTGTTACGTTAGAGATTTTGAAAAGGCAGAGGAGGTAACAGACCAACTTCTAGTGTAGCTTTCCAGCCACAAGTTTCCCTAAGCTCAAAGAAAACAGTGTATCTTACTAAATAAATGATTAGACGTCAATGATTTTCTGCCTTCTAGAGCAGAGTTATTTGGAAGCATGAAAAGAAATTGCTGCAGCAGTATAAAACCACTGCCCTTTGCACTTGCATCTTTCCCACAGAGTAATCCTTCATTCATTGTTTGCTTAATGAGAAAAGAAAGAGGTTAATTTATAAAACCAAATAAAAAACAGACAGAAGACTTTATTTGTGGAACAAAAAACTGAATTAAATGAATAGTATGTCCATTAATGCTGCTAATTGTGCCATGCTCCACTGAGGAAAATACACAGGTCAGCTAGTACTTTGCTCTTGCTGGTGGAGTCCACAGGCCCTTTCCAGCGAGGGGCCAAGCCAGCACTCTGTGGCAAGAGATTCCAAAAAACTTCTCTTGCTTGGTGAATTAATTTCAGCTCCCAGTCTGTGACAGGTTCAGCCTCTCAGGGGTTTCTTAAATTTAATAGATAGGCGTAGGAATAATTGGCAGAGCTGATCTTGCCGGTGAATGCTGCTGTCTGAATCATTTGCAAATTCTCATGAACATCCGCAGAGAGCTGCTGCAAGGATGAGAAAGAGGGACTCACTCCTTAATTCATTTTCCCTGCTCCAGAGAAGTCTGTCGTACCTACGTTATAATTCAGCAGTTTCTAGGCTATTTCTGTTGACTAAAGGATCTTGCAGAGGTTGGAATGAAACCCAGGTGGGGAGAAAGTTTTGCATTTCACCTGAGTCTCCTGTTGTAGCCATTTGTCTTTGCTAGTCAGTGCAAGTCGGAAATCTCCGTCATCCTGGTCGGGTAGAGAAAGTTAACGGGGAGTGGAGCAGGGTAGCTGTGTCCTGATATATATGGGAGCGGGTTATATCTGCATGGATGATGGCTACTTGATGCTGAGGCCGGCTGGAGGCTAAAGCTGCTGTATCTCCTGCTCTTTCTTGAGTAAGCCTGCAGAGGAGCGAGGGGGCAGGGGAGACCTGGGCAAGCGTGGGTCTGTACTGGCTTGGAAAGGGTGGTCACTTCATGAAGACGTCTAGGAGTAGTTCATGAAGACACCTAGGAGAGTAATGTTTGATTCCTTTTGGGAAGGTGGGGATTACTGTGAAGTGTAGATAAGGAAAAACATGTCTGGAAAAAAAAAAATTAAAGTTGTTTTGTTGGAATTCCTTATGATGCTTTAGAAGATTTTGTGTTGGAAAAGGCACTTTCCTCCGGACTGTGACTGAAACTAAAGAAAATGCATAAAGAAGGTTGATCTATTTACTGAACTTTACCAGCTGCCCTGTGAATGTTGAGGCTTCATGGTCTGTCTTTACCTGATGGGGCGTGACGGCTTGTAACCACCGCCCTGCTGAAAGGAGCTCGAGAGAGTTTGTTCCTCACTAACTTCCCATCGCCTTTGTCAGCCAGTCCTAAACCGTGATTTTCAGATTGTGATAGCAAGAGTGAAGAGCTAATTGTGAAAACAGTTAGTAAAAATTTAAACCAAACTGGTACCACAGAGCATGTGCAGATTTTAATGCGAAAGAAAAACCTGGAGCAGAAATGTTTTTCCCATCCTTGTGTCAGGCAGATTCATCACTCTTGAATTTAATCTGCAATCTGTTTTATTTCTGACATGATAAAATTCTACTTCTTAACTTTAAATAAGACTTTTTTCTATATATATGTATTTTATGTGTATATATAATAGATATGTATAAAGTATATGTATTTATGAATATAAATGAATATATATGTATTATGAGCATATATGTGAAAAAGTATGTAGCTGTTGCTCTGACATAGCTTACTGGCACCCAGAATTAGATGGAGTCTTTGGAAAGTGGTTTTTTTGAAATGCAGCCGTCTCTTTGTTAAGTATTCAAAGAACATTGTAATTATTGCTGTGAATATCTTTTAAATGCTCAGTGGAAAAAGTTGCAAACATTTTCGTTAGAACATGTATTTGTTTGTAACCTGTTCAATACATCACCTGTTTGTATGCCAGCTGGCTTCCTTTCAGAAATGTACTGTTGAGAAGGTTATTATTTTTTTAATCATTGTGATATATTTTTATGCTGTTGTCACACTTTAATGGAGATCCGATGCTTGCATAATATCTTCTGGAAATATTTGGGAAACATAAGACTATGCTTTTTCTGGATATATTGGCAAAATCGTTCTTGGCTTCAGTTTGGGCATGCAAGTGATTTTCTTTCCTCCCAATTCAAAGTAACGTAGTCGTGCTTGCCAATGGTTACATCAACACGGCAGTGTTCATTTTGTCTAGAAGGTACATAAGCTGTTATATTTTCATGTCTGAAACTGTGGCTCTGGAATGGGCTTGGGTCCTGGGGATGGACTGCTGGGCAGGTGGAGTCCGTGGCTGACGGTGGCTCACGGGGCGAGCATCGGGTCGAAGAGGTGCCTCCGAGCGCCGTGTGCTTGCTGGCTTCTCTTTGTCTTCCCACGGAGCGACCTGTGGTTGTGGTGGTTCATCTGACAATGCTGCAAGCTGCTTGCGCCTTGCTTGAGGTTTTGAACATCTCAGGACACGTGTCATTTTTTATGTGCGTGTTTAAACACAGGGCTGCAAGTCGGGAGGGAAGAGTGATTTTACAATATAACCAACTTCTGTATGTGAACATCATTTCAAAGGAAGTCAAGGGTTGTGCTGGTAAAGCTGAACCCCTCTCCTGGTCAGCAGCAGCCTCAGCTCCTGCCGCCTGCCCCGCTGCCTGCCTCGCCCCTTCCCGCTGGGGCATGGGCCACCACGTGGGGTGGCTGGGCAAGACCTTCTAGTCAAGCCCAAATCAAAGTTAGGGTCTGTAAGGAATCTCCACTGGTTCCCCAGCCTCTGGGCTTGGGTAGTCAGCTGCTTTGTCCACTCAGTTTTGGTTTTTAGCTTTTCTGGTTCATTTCTGAGAGCAATGGTGATGCATTTTTTTTTTTTAGCAGAAGCTGAGATTCTCCTCTGTATCGTACTTCCTGCAGAAGGTCCTCCAGGGCTGGGGGCTCTCCAGCACCGGAGGTTGTTTGGCTTGTAGCTTTTCCCCTTTCTCTGGTTTTCCCTGCTCACTTAAAAAGTGAAGCTGCCCCCTCTTGGAAAATACCTTTTCCATGTTAAAAAGACACGGCTGTGCTTTCATGCTTGTGTCCTTTCTGGTTGTTCAGAGCAACCTCTGAACAGGGATGAGGAACCCACCTCTGTGGTGGGCTCAGGCGGGTCCCTTCCCCTCCTGAGCTCTCCCTGGACTGTGTTGTGGCCTTGAGCGGGAGGCCATGGTGTTTTACGGATGCGTTTAAAAATGGCTCATTTTTTTTTGTAGGCTATTCTGCTTAAATCCAGGACAAAACCATAGTAGATTGAAGTAGCTAAAATTGCCTGTCTGTAGTTAGCGTGGCGGGGGCTGTGGGCAGGATATCCTCGGCCCCCGCCGGCGAGGCTGCGTCATCCTGCCACAGCGAGCAGACGGAGTGAGAAGAGAAACCCGAGATACACAACATGTAAATACTCCATAAATACTAGGAATTTGGCAAGGAGGCAGCAGTGGCTTCCTCTCTCCCTGAAGATACCGCCATATGCCCAGGGATGAATCCAGTTATTTCAGCAGCGCTGGCAAAACTCAATTTCGACTCCCTGCTGCTCCTGGGCTGGCACGAGCACCGGCCCCGTCTCCTCAGGGCTGGGGGGCTGCAGGGTAAGGGGCGACCAGGGAGGGCAGGGAGAAGCACCGCCATGGGCGTACCAGGACCGCTGGTGACGGCAGCCGGGGAGCGGGGCAGGCAAGGTGGTGCATAAGGCAGTGGGCTCGGGTGAAGGGCGCTGCATCCTTGTGCATGCTGCCCCCCGATCGGTTTTGGGGTGCAGGGTCATGGCCAGCGGGGGCAGGGGGGAGCACTGGCGGCAGGATGTGTGCCCGGGCACCTCCTGCTCTTGCCCTGCACCTCCTCCTTTGGATTTTGAGATCTGATGGGAATGTGGCACAAGGTGGAATAGCTGCAGGCAAATCACTGTTATGACAGATATATTACTGCAATAAAATTATAAATTTATGGCAGTCAGAGAGCTAGGCATTTGCCCATAATGTTTCATCACTTCTGTGTATTGTCCCAGTCAGGTGGCATATAAACTAAACCGAGCTGTAGAAGAAAGAGATGGTACTGGGTTCGCTGCGCCCTCCTGCTTAGCGCCCTGGGCCCTGGCGCTCTGCCCTGGAGCGTGGCACCGGGAGGGACTGCTGGAGCACCGAAACACAACGGGGGCTTTTGTGTGGGTTTGGATAGTGGGAAACAAGCTACTGCCACAGCACCTCCTCTGAAAGAGATTATTTATTGGCCCGTGGCAAACCTCAGGCTCACGCTCTTCAATGGCAGCACTTTTCTAGCCCCATGTTACTGCTACAAACGGAAGGTGCAAGCTGTGTTTTTTGTTTTGGGGCTTTTTTGTGGTTTTTTAAATTTTTTTTTTTCTCCTCCACAAGGAGAGGAGGTATTTCAAAACGTGGAAATGCCAGGGGTAAAAATTCACATCCAGCTCCTGGCTCCACTCTTCTGCGCATCCATACACTCTTCTCTCTCCACGCCATCTGTCTGTTGAAATTAATGCTTTAATAACCTCTGCAGGGTAATACTGCTGTTTATTTATTCCAATGTTTAAGTTCCTTTTTGACTTTCTGGGATTAAGCTGGAGTGCCCAGGTGTCCTCTTGGACTGTGAAAATCCCCAGGCTGGAGTGTCACAGGCTCTTGAAAAGGAGGAAAGTGTGGGAGACGGTGGTTTCTCCTGTGTTTTCCTTGGCTCGTTTTCCTAGCTGGGCAGGGGAGGGGAGCGAGGCCCTAGTCCCTGTGGTGTGACCCAAAGCAGAGGCAATGTACAGTGCGCAATGCCCCAGGGTCCTGATGGATCCCACCTTGCTGCTCCTCTGCTCCTGGCAGCCCTTCCCTGCCTGTTGCTCTCTGGAGTTCAAGCACAGTCTCCTCGGAGTAACCCTGGAGCTGTGAATCTTCTGACTTACATGGCAGTGTTTTTTCCTTCAGAGGTAACCAGAGCCTGAGACCACCGCACAGCAGTACTTCTTTAACAGAAGAAAAATTAGAAGTATCATAGCCCAAATAGCAACAGGCCCTCCATTTCTCATCTTGCTGTGCCACCAGGAGCATCTCCTGGGTTGGGCTCGGGGTTGTCTGGATCCCGCCTGCACCTGCAGTGTGTCCTGGGGGAAACCTCTTACTTTCTACCACCTGTAGTTTCTTTGTTGCATTCTCTTTCCTATCTGTGTGTGTGGGGTTTGTTTGGGTTTTTTTGGCTCCAGTCTAGTGTGTGACACAGCATTGCTACATGGTTTTTGCTGCTGGTCACTGCATCTAAGAAACTCCCTGGTGCTTCCAGCTGATACCACCACCGTGTCTCACCCCAAATCCGTGGCTGTGATCTTCCTACCAGCCATCACCGTCCTTTTTCTGCCAAGGTCTTCCCTCAGCCATGCCAGGCCGTGGTGGATACCACATTTATCTGGAGACTGTTGTGCTCGTTAGCCAGTAATTGTCAGAATAATCGCTTTGTGATAACTGTGTGGTATCAAGCAGGGTTCACGCAGACAGATTCCCCTGCGTATCCCACTGGTTTGCCTGCCCTGGCACCCTTTGGGTGTCCACTTGGCTGCCAGGGAGCTCACCTCCTCCTGTCAGTTTGCACACCTGGAGATGGTGCTTTCTTTCCCGCCTGTCTGGATAAAGTATGTCCTTTTTATTTTGCATCCTGGAGCCTTTAATTACTCTCAACAAGTCCCTTTCACACTTTGAAAATCCTGTAGCAATTTCAATTTGAATTGCTTTCTCTGAGGCTTCTGTTTAGATGAGTGCACCTGCTCTGGGGTCCCACTGGTAATTGGGCTGTAATAGTTATGATCCTTTAAATGCACTTAAGGTACCATGAGCTTTAAGAATTGATAACAATGCAATCTGGCATCTCAGCACCAGTGTTGTCTTGTCTCCGAGCTGAGCATTTTGGTTTTAATTGTATTGGTTTGCCATTTGTGAAAATTACGAATATTAGCACGTTGTAGAACTTGGATGTATTTAATTAAATGCTGCCCTGTGCTCCCATACGTATCCTGCAGGTCTGGGTCCTGGGCTGCTCCTCAGTTCCCGCTCTGTCAAACCGCTGCTGAGTTCAGTGGGAGTTTTGCCAGAACAAGGCCCTAAAAAAGAAGTATGGCTCATTTGAGCAGTTGTGCTCATTTGTGCTCCAGCCCAGGCTCACGTTAAAAGGATATTAAACAAAAAATACTAAAGAACCTACTTGTCTTGTCCTTGCCCAGAGCAAATCTTTATCCTGGGACTGGTCCAGCAGGTTAAAGATGGCATTTCCTCTGGTTCATGTGTTACCTAGGATTTTGTATTGCGGATGCCATGAATAGATCAAAGCTTTTAAAGTTCTCTGCTGCCTTAATTCCCCTCTAAGGGGCGGGGGGGGGAAGAAAAGAGAAAGACATCTCTCTCAGGTGTGTCTCAATACAGCAGCAAGAGGTGTGCAGTCTGTAGCCTGCTGCTGCATTCAGAATATAAAATTTCCAAAATTACAAGTTGCGAGTGTGATAATGAACTGAAAGTAAATACAGTTCAGTTTGCTATGAATCACTCTTTGGGGGTTTAATTGGACTCAGATGAGCTGGCATTGTTGTGGTGCAAGAATAGAGTTGTTTCAGAATTAGACAGGCGTTGTTGCTCAGCAGTCCAGAGCTGCAGCATCCGAGTGGCACCAGGGAAACCTTGTCCTCAAAGAAGCTTCCCAGGACAGATCGAGGAAGGTCTCTGGGTGATGAAAGAGCCAGCGGCTCCTGCAAGCCTCCGAGATCCGGGAATTCACCTGCTGGTTCCAGAGGCTGTCTCTGCGCTTTGAATCGCTCTCTGATGAACACTATGAGTTAAGGTTGTCACTGTGGGATGGAAGGCTTTCCTTCACCCTAAAAGCCCTCTAAGCTCTTCTGGCAGGGAAAAGGGGGCATGAAATGATAGTAATGGGAACCACTATAATGGGACATTACAGGAAATGAAAATAAGCGTTTTGTGCTCTTCCTTACAGCAGGAATTTAAGATCCCAAAGCGGAACCACCAATGGCTCGGACAACGTGTTGCGTCCAGGCAAGGACAATACTTTCCTTAGGAAAGCGAATGCAGTTTGGCTCCATGAGAGGTAGAGAGCTGGGATGATACCCTAACTCGGCGTTTGACTAGCGTAGCTTGACTACACTGGAGATGCACAGAGAACTTGAACACAGGAACTGTCCTGTAATGGGGAGAGACAGAAATTTCATATCACCCTCTTTAAAGCCATGATTGTGATTATGGGACGAGGTTCTTAACCTGGTGCAAGAAGATTTATATAATGATTCTCATTAATGCCAGTGGGAATTACTCAGAGCTATACAAGTGCATCACAATAAGAAATGTGCCTTGGCAGTTCACTATTAATATTTGAAGATAGTACAAGGAAAGTCTCCTTCTCTGAGTCGAGTGGGCAAAAAATAGTGATATTTTTTGGGAAAAAAAAATCTGTTATTTTAGTCTTCTGAAAGGTTATAGGAAGGTGAACCATTCGTACTTACAGGTCCTCAAAAATAAGGAATTTCTTACATATGTAGCTTTTTAACTGTTCCCATGATTATAACTGCAGATGTTTAGCTACTGTCTGCTGGTTACTGACGGGCAACAGCCCAGCTCTGTTTTTAGGCGCTGCTGACCATCTCTGCTGACCCACTCAGTCCCAGGGCTTTGGTCCCGTCTGTTGCTCACCATGGGACAGGAAAGGTTGGTTCCATTCTGCTTGCAGTTACATCCTGTAATAAAACAGGACAGGGAGACTGCAGGCAGCAGAAGAAAGGCATAAGCAAAATCAGAATTTGTGATTTTAGTCTAGTGAAATATCTCAAAGAGCTTGCTTCTTTTGAAGTGGCCACTGAAGTTGGGAGAAAGGGCTCTGTATTTATGTGAGGTACGGAGAGAGGCAGACATTGACCTTTACTTGATGTTTCTGAGTTAGTCGTTATTCCTCTGTTAGGTATGTATCAGTAACAAGCTTTCAAGTTGGTTTCTTCGAATTTTGGCTTTCTGGGTTTTTTTGGCTAAAGTTGGCATGAAGTTTTAATCTTAAAATCTGAGTTCCAGCAGCAAGCATTATTTCAGGTGTGGGTCCTGTCCTGCATTGTACCAAGTATGGCTACGCAGCCTTCGCCTCCAGTTCACCTTCCTCCCATGGACGGCAGGGCTCGGGCTGCGTCTGTTAGCAGCGTGTTGCTGCGGTGATTGCCCAATCCCTGTAAGACCTGTGGCTAATTGCTGCCGTGCTGTTTCAACTAATTTTCTTTATTATTCTTAGCATTATTTACATATTTTTTTATGGAAACCCATTTCATTTAAATGAGAGAAAGTAAAATCTACTATTCCTGACAGATGTCAACAGCTTTGGAACAATGCAGGACATGGTGATTGCATCCCAGCAATGCCACTGGCTTGGAAGAAGGTTCACTAAGGCAGATGAGTCTTGCCTCTCGCCCTGCAGATGGTAAATGCCAAAGCTAACCTTTATAACAGCACATTGCATGTGATGGTCCACCCCGAAGCCCAGGGTTCCCTGCTGAGAAGGTCCTTGCTCATGGCTGCGCAAGTTGAATTTCATCAGTTTTCACATTCCCAGCAAATAAACTGGTGAGGTAGAAGTTGGTGCTATGTGTGGCTTGGTGCAAACCTTCTTCAGGATTATTTTGAAAAGTCGAGGGTCTTGGAGATCATCAGCTGCTAGATTAGTAACACCGAGGATGGCGGTGTATGCCCTCAGGGTATACTCCAAGTGATAAGTGGAGTGTGGAGCTAGAGGGACAGCCACAGTGAAAGTGCATTTCAGTTTTTCAGCTGAGCAGTGGCCACATCCTGGCCCAGTGTGTATACATCTTACCACCCCTGTATGGGGCAGGTGCTCTCATAGGAGGGTTTGGCATTACAATGGTATGTGCTGTTTTAATACTTCAACAGAGATAACAGAATACTTAAATAAATCCTGTCTGATGCTTAGGTGAGGATTTCATCCTGCTATGTCTGTAGGCAGATACCAAACAGAGTTTATAATTCACTGTCCAAGGATTTGATCCTTTCTTTCACTTTCTTTTGCATTCCAACTTACAGTATTATAACTGCATAGAAATTGCTGTAAGGCAATAAAGAACATAGTCACATAATAGTTGCACAGAATAAGGTCAGCAGGTAATAAGGTGTTGGAAACCATGGACCTAGGAAGGTCCAGTTACTTGCTTAATACAGATATTGTATTGGCATTAAAAAGCAGAAATTCTTGAATGTTCCCTGCTTTCCTGTTATTAAAAAGCCGTCAGAGAAACATGAGACCAAATGAAGGTACATGTCTCCCCTGCCCTGCTGTGTGGCACCAGTTACAGGGTATTTTACAAAAAATTCCCAAAACACCCTGCCACTGTTACCATCTCTGCTGCTTGGCAACTGTTAGCACCAGCCGGGCCCAGCCGGGAGCACTGGGCTCCTAAGGCCAGAGCAGCTTTTAGACTGCTGTGCTAGTTAAACCTGACTGAAGCCGAGCCCGGCTGCAGGATGGGTATGGCAGCAGGTGCCTGGCTGAAGCCTGGTTCCCTCCTGAGCGCAGGCGTGGGACAGCGGTGGCAGCTGGGGACAGCTGTGAGCACCAGGGAGGGCACCCAGGTGAGGGCAGCTGGGTTGTTCGAAAGGGAAAAAGATATTTTTATTCCAGCAGCTAAAACCCTTTTGTATTTTGATTTCTTTTAGCAGCTATTTATCCAAAACATTTGGGAGAAAAGCTGTCTCTTTATTAAATATTTAACACCCTTGCCTTCAGCTGTGGGCTGAGAAAGCTCCCAATCCACATCTGAGTCACCAAGAACTCCTCCGACAAAACCAGAGGAAGTCCAGATTGGAGATCGTTACAGGAAAAAAAAAAAAGTTTGCTGATTTGGAAAAAGCCCAGAAGGGTTCCATCTCTCGTATATCATAAAACGAGCACAGCAGTCACTCTGTCGTGTACATCTGTGTGGATGAGGACTTGTAGAGTCCCAGATTTTAAGTGGAGAAGATCTCAATATGCTAGGTAGCGTCACACCCTATATAATGCAGACAAGTAGTGCACACAATGACTGGTCTCTTACTAAACGCTGTTCGGATTCGTATACTGACATGTTGGAGATGACAAGACATAGATCACTGTTTCCCTTAGTAGTTTGTTCCATTGGTAAATTATTGTTATTTTTAATCTCAGGCTGCTTAGTTTTCACCTGCAGCCATCAGCTGACATGCATCTCTCTGCAAAGCAAGGAGATCCATGTTTTGAAGGTGCCCCGCTCTGTCAAGACGACAGCTTGGGACTCGTCTTCAGAAAGTGGGAATGCAGACTCCTGCAAAAGCAGCTTATGGTAACAAATAATGTGAAAAGGATGATGGGTGATAAAACAGGTAACAAAAAAGGTTATGGCTAAAGTTTAAGTTATCCTAGCGCTGCTGGTGGTGAGTAGTAATGTGCACTGTGCTTGTATGTGCCATGCACGCATGGTGCTTGTAACTGACTCTGCTATGTATTTCTATTGAAGTGATAGGAACTGAATGAGTAAAGTTAAGATGAAACTTCTTTGTCATGTTTCTCCCTTTGGCCAAATTATGTTTTCAACATCCAAATGAATTATCTGCTGCAGAAATAGGTGGCAATCTCTGTCCCTTAGCCAATTACAGAGACATCTCCAGCAGTGGTTTTACACCTCTTTCCACTGTGGACCACTTAAAAATTTTTCCTGGTGATGTGGGTTCTTTGTATAACAAACATACACCTACTGCCAAGAGGTTTACTCCTCCTCATTGCTATTTGCAGATACTTTAAATGTGGTTCACAATATTTTCGCTGGTAGAAAACCATTAGTCTGTGACACAGGTAGTTTCTGTGTGCTCTGAGATCACTTCTACAGGGAAGACACAGACGCAAACCACTTTTTTTAGGCTATATGCTCTGAGTACTTTTAAACAACTTATTGTAGCTTATGGGCCTGATTCTGATTTCAAAGTAGTGTTTATAGATCAGCTTGTGGTAAAGTTATTCCTGATTTAAGACTATGAAAGTAAGATCCTTTTTTTCCAGATGTTGAGCTTAGGAATACAAGCCTTATAGCCTCCTCCGCCTGCCCTAGCATGGTGCTTATTGGAAGGTGAGGAGTAACACCAGTAATGTCTGCTAATGACACATCACCACTTGAGCAGCACTAATTGGCCAACATACTCTGGCACAAATCACTTGGCCCCTTTGCTCCTTTGACCTCCTCTGACTTGTGCAGGTGGGACTTGGACAGCTACCTTTTGTATGTGCTTGGCTTTTGGGTAGCCAAGGTTAATAGATACGACTCTTTTTTCCATAGCTAGCCTGCGCTGTCCCCTGCTTTCTGGGAGGCGAGAATGAGATTACGGAAAGTCAGTTTGGACATTAAAGGCTGACAGCAGTTAGATACCACTTTGACAGGCATTCTGCAAATACTCGGAGACAAGACGGTCAGGAGACAGTTTGTATCAGCATTATGGAAAATGTTATGACCCTTTTTAAAGCTCATTGCTCAGATGTGCTGCAACACGTACCTGGATAAACACGTTTGTTAGGACTCCTCACCGGGAGGAGCTGGTGTGGCCATCCACCTCCGCCTGAGCTGGCTGATACAGCTGGCAACCTCATTCCCTACCCATTGCTCAAATTGCCTAATGCTGCAATTGCCAGCGTCTTTGATGAAAGGCAGGTTCATGTATCAGATTGTTGAGCTTTAGGGATAGGGGATTAGATTTGCAGTGTAATCTTCCAGTAACATTCCTCTTGATCCAGAGACCGTGCTTTACAAAAGAGCTCTTTTCTCTCTGACATTGTGGTGGCCTGCTAAGGGACGACTATCTTCCACCTTCACTTGGCGATAGTAAGGCTGCTACTGACCTGATGTTCATGAAGGTCACAGCTGCACCAGGCAAAATTAGTTCTGTGCAGGACAGTTAAGGAGATTGGATTTTCTCAGTTGTAGCTGATTTGCTTTCATCTGGGTTCTTCCTGCAAAGCCATTTAAAGTCCATTCCCCTCTGCCCCCCACTGCCCGTCTATGGGAAGAGACTGAAAGGGGGAGATTTCTGCCTGGTCTCTGATTCTGCTTCAAGCCCTATTCTCACGTCTTTCCAGGAAAGCATCTGGACAGAGGCTGGGCTGGGCTTTGTAGTTGTTCTGGAGCCTCAGACTGTATTGCATCCCATCACAAATGTTGTAGGGCCAGTAGGGATGGTCTTCCCCTGTGCCAGTTGGCTGTAGCTTTTGCACTGTCTGTTTTGGATATAGGACCCTGTGGGGACCCTTCTGCAGATTCCTGGTAACGTCGCTGCAGATGTGGCTGAGCCCCTTTCCAGTCCAGCTTTTTTCTTCTTGTGGCTGAATGTACCCGCAGATTTTGGAGCCTGATGGAGCCATTTAATTTGGGTCAAAAGGCAGGCAAAGCCCATGACTTCTAATCAGGAAAAAAACCTTCTGCACAAGTCAGTTGAGTACCAGATTTGGCCAGTTGAGCCTGGCCACTAGGAAATGTGTCAGATATCTGTCTGTACTGGCAAAACATGGCATATGGTTGTGCGTGAGAAGCCCATTCATTGTGACCACAGTGAGACACAAGAGGGAAAGTGATTTCTACCTGGATGCATTTTACTTCAATGACTTTCCCAGCGGGATGTAATCATGGTGAAGCTTTGCCTGTTGCGTTGGGTTGCAAAGCAACCACTGATGGAAAAAGCCTCTTGTTTCCCAGGCATCCTCCTGATTTCACTCCCTGTCATTGTACGTTGTGGTGAAACCTGAAGTCTGCAGCAATTGCTGCCTGGTGAGTTTGGGAAGCGATACTGGAAGTTGAGGCAGACAATTGATGGAGGGAGGGCTATGATCACATGGTGATGGTGATGGACTCTGTGATCCCAGTTCAGCTCCTCAGAGCAAATGGGAAAATTCACAGGAAGATTTGCTTGAGCACCTGGGCAGGGGCGTGTGATGGGGATATGTCCTTCTTCGCAAAGTCACTTTCAGCCTGTATCAAAAATCCATGCTGCCTGGGACTATATGGAAAAAGGGGGTATGGTTATAATTGAAGCAAAAGAGAGCTGCTGTATGATACGTTCCCTCCTCCCCAAAACTGTAGCTGATGCAGAGTTAAAGGCAGGTGAGCCTTAATTGCTCCCAGAGCTCCATGTCTCTCCTCTCTGGATAGCAGAGCTGCACTGGAGCAGCGCCGGCAGCACCGCTGGGTCCTGTGCAGCAGGGTCCAGCATGACCAGGGGAGCCAGGACAGCCGTAGAGAGCAGGTCTGTCCCCCTGTCCCCAGGCCCCTGCGCGTTGCGGTCCCCTCGCGTCAGGCAGGTCCCCTTGACTTGGTCACACTGGTCAGCTGTATTAACGCAGAGCCTGGCTGACTCCGGGATCGTGGCATGCTGCAGACCGTCCCGTACCTGACGCTGCAAAGTCCTAGTGTAGAAACTGTTGCAAAGGAGAAGCACCATATCAGCTGATTATAAATGCAGCCAAGTCAAGATTTTTGGATTCCATTTTCTTTTCTAAAAGCTTTGGTAACTATCATTTTCCTGCACTGCACTGAAAACGTGCAATGGCTCTGGTTTGTCTTTGGCATTATCTGTTACTTTTTATTGGCATCTCCCTTTATGTTGTGACAGCATGTCCTGTACTGGCTTACAGGCATAAATATTGCATCGGGGTTTGGGCTTTTTAGTCAACACGCATTTGGGAAAGGTGCTAGCGACTGTCGAGGGGTCAGCGTGCAGCATGTGAATGTGCAGTCATTGGAAACATCAGCATCCTTTGTGTCTGTGTTTCAGAACAGGTCTGAGACGTGAGGATTTTAGGTTTTCCATTCAGACAGTATTATATTAGGAGTGTGAAGTATTTGACAGTTCTTTTATATTTACTCTTTTAATGTCAAAATGTGTCACATCTGGTATTAATTGGTGGAAAATTATGGCTCTAATTTACCAATTTGATTGTCTGGGAAAATTGAAAAGAGTGTAACATAATAAATGAATGCCTATTAATCTTTCAAATTTGTCTGTTTACCACCAAGTGCTATCTGCTAAAATGGTTTGTTACGTGGTGCTGTAAACAGCTTTTCTGAACTACTGGTATTCATGGAGAGGAATTACTACCTGGGAGGGCTGTGGCCAGTGCAGTTTGGACTCGCTAAGGGCAGGATGGGGCCCGAAGAAGTCCTTGGGCCAGCAGTGGCTGAGACCCACCTGAGGCAGGTCTCCTCCAGGCTGTCCTCTCCTGCGGGGAGTAGTAACCTTGGGGGGGTGATGGCACGGCGTCGCCATTCCCGTGTGCATGCCGGTCCCGTTCCCTGCTGTCCTGGGTGTGGGGACGGAGGAGCAGCCTGCCAGGGACATGGCCTTTGTTCTCCTCCTTCCCTTCACCCGGGGCTGTCTTCTCCATGTGGGTTCTTAGTCCAGGGCACAGGCTACCGCTTCATTGATGCCCAACACAAATAGGCATCTTTGTCCACTATAATTGTTTTAATCATCATTAATGAACATTAATTATTTTGAACCGGAGCTCTCAAAAAGCCTTGATTTTCTCAGACTTGCCAACAGAGGAGCGTAGGCAAAAAAGGTCAGATTGTTCTTCCTGGGGTTGCAAATGGAAAGGTTTGTCTTGCAGGCAACGTGGATCAAACCCAAACTGCCAATATAGCTTGGCAAGGCGCTGTCACTCCGTCCTGACAACCCCAGCTCTAAGGAGAAGGGTCGCCGCTGCCTTTCCAACTGACACGTGGGCGAAGCAAAGGAAGCTGGTGGCAGTACACTCTTATTTGAGTGGAGCGTGTGCATGGTGACAAGCCCGGTAGCTTTTCTATCAAAAGACACCCGTGTGTTTGTGAAAATACATTTTTGGAGGATCAAATACCAGGTGCTTATTTTAGTAGCAGAAAGCCCTGAAACATGCCAACTCTGGAATAAGCTGATTCTGAAAACTGACATATTCTGTATGATTATTCCAGTATATGCCATCTGTCAGTAGCATATCCAAATATTTATATATTTTGATTATTGTAACTGTTATGAGGATACTGAAGCTCACAAATCATTTCATTTTCAGCAATCATTTTATTACTCTTCCATGGTTTAACAACGAAGTTTTGCCTGTCCCCGTTCAGGCTCTCACACAGGGAATACAGTCACAGCGTGGCTATGCAAGTGATACCCTTCATAGAAAAAGCCTGTGGCTGGGGGATGCCTGAGCCTGTGCTCCGCCGGGTCTGCGCCAGCTCCCACTCACTTCATCTCCTTGGGCTTCAGCCCGTGATACGCTCTCCTTCAACTCCGTCCCGCCTTGTCAAGTGACTACGCTTAGATTGGCAAATGATATAATATGACTAATTATGTTTAATGCGGATAATGTCTTATAATCAAAATAAAGAGTGGATTGCAAACAGATCCTTAAAGGGCACGAGGCACAGAATTGACGCCGTATTTATTACCAATAACATCACTGAAGTGCTAACAGCTGCTCGGCTCCGGCAAGTGCGGCCCCTTTGCAGAGTTTTCCAGAAGAAGGGCTAAGTGCATCGGAAGCGCATTATTGCTGATAATAGTAATTAGTTCAGTAGAGCTCAAAATGTTTTGTAAAATATTATTATCATCCCAATTTTGCAACTCTGCAAACCCTGGCACGGAGAAACAGCTTCCTCGGCTCGGAGGAGTCACTGCCTGCCATGGGGGTGGCCCTGGCCCTGGGTGCAGGGCTGCTGCCCCTCTCGTTGGACCACAGTGCTCTCTCCAGCTGACTCCAGAAGTAGAAGGGATGTCCCCTCCATATCTCTGCCTTCGTTTTCAGAAGCGTTAGCAAAGAGACTTCAGTAGACGGAGAAATGCAGCGATGTGAAAGCAGATTTGGGTGTTACATTTTTGAAAAGCCATTGTTAAGCTAAAAAAGGAAACCGCAAGCTGTAAAGGTTGACGAAGCTCCTGTGTAAGGGACTCTTATTTTGCTGTGTACGTTTGTTTTCTCTTGCTTACTAAAGGACTAAAGTGCAATCTAGGTTTCAGAGAGAGATGGCTGATTAATCTGTCTGCCAGGTACATATGGAAATAAATTAGCAAATGGTGCATCTGGGATTAAACTACTGCAGAGATGATAAATTATTGCCATCTTCCATGGCTGTATTACTGAAGCTTCACTGGGTTCCCAGTACTCAGTTACTTGCTATTCACACGGTATCACCGTGGCTGTGGAACAGAAAGCCTCTATGTTTGAAGCAATTTTCTATGATATGCTAGTTTGAGAACAGATCTGGCCAGACCTGTAAGGATATGCAGTATACTTAGATTAAGTATAAGTGAAGAGATTTGATTCAGTCCTTCTGCTCTGCATGAAATTCTGCTGGTTTCTGAGGGCAGGAATGCTCGGGAAGGGGAAAGGCAAGGACCTGCAAGAGGTTTTTCCAGTATTTGCAGTCACCCCCCACCCTTTATCCCAAACAGCAGAGTTATCTACAATAGCATGAAGTTGTGAGGGCCTGGAAGTGAACATCCTCTGGCCTGAACCTCTCCCACACCCTCGGCTTGACGCAGATGTAGCTCCAGATTGCACAACTCCAGCTTATCTCCGAGATCAAGACTGAGATGAAACACCATGTGGGCAGGTGGTATTTGCATTGAATCCTGATATAGGCTTCTCAGCTCTGTCTCTGCTTCTACTGCATTTTTCATGTCCGTTTAAACTGATACGTAGTTGATGGGCTGGCAGCTGAGACATACCGGCGATGCCTACAACAGGACATGGAAGTGGAGTAAGTGTAACAGCAGACATGTGGTGTGCTGCCTTTCTGGAGGAAGAAAGGGTCGCGCAGAAGTTCTCATCAAGGCTTCTGCATTATAATACTTAGCGAGATTATGGCTGTGTACACAGTGCTTGTTGGGAGCTCTCTGTGGATCACCTGGACTATAATTTTCTTTCCTGTCCATGTACCTGGATTTCACTTCAAAAGAAACTGGGACAGCTGTGGAGATGGTACGAAAACCAGTAGCTGTACTGGCTAGGCCAGGAGAGGTTCCTTACATACACAAAGGTGATCTTATGATAGCAGTGCAGGGTAACAAAAGTTCTTGTTCTGGTTTCCTTATTTCCTGAGGTCTTTACTTGGGCTCTTAACACTTGCTTCGGGGTTGCTCTTCCCCAGAAGGGAGTTGAAGGAATAAAGCAACTCTGCAGATGGTCACAAAGAAGGTGGGGAGGGGGCAAGTGGGAGCAGTGCTGGACACAGAGATAAATCAAAGATTGAGTTTTGCTTAACGTGGCTTGTGTTTAAAAGCTTGTATTTTAGTTTGAGAGCATATTGCAAGAGTGGCTTGGCTTTTCCTAGGGCAGGTCTGAAGCATGTGGCAGTCATGGTGCAGAGGGGCCAGATCCTGCGGCACACAGGCGAGCTGTGGGAGCGGGGGCAGCATTGCTGGAAAAGCCGCAGCCGGGCTTTAACGGGGAGTCTGCAGCCCGGCACATAGAGCTGGTGTCTCCACGTCGACCTCCCTGGCCCTGCGTGGGCCTTCCAGGTCTCTCGAAATCAGTCCCTGTGCAGGGAGCTCTGCCGGGGACTGGTCCCGCGGGCAGGATGGGACGCTTGCGGAGCTGGGAGCTGCAGGCGCTGGTTGTCCTTCAGGTCCCCTCGGTGGCACCGGCAAGTGGACGCGAGCCCGTCACAGGGCACAGACAGCCACTGTGTCTTCAGGCTTGGCAAGGTGGAAGGGCTGGGTTTGAGGGACAGTTACTGGGTGACTGTGTCCTCCCGTTTTCTTCTCCGAGTCACTCATCGCAGTCCGTGAGTGAAGCACAGTGGGGATGTATGTGTTCGTAATTGAATACTACTACTGAGAACAACGCGTTTCGTTACGAGATGCATGGGTGGATGCCTGGCTGTAAATCTGAGCTAGCGAGGACTAGCTCTGTTCAATTAATCCAAACACAGAAGTATTTACTAGAAATAGATTTATCTTCCAATGACTTTATTTGCAAATTTTGGTTAACAACAACAGTTTGCTCGTAATATAATCGTGTCAAGCAGCAAGTGGGACTTACTGTCATTCTTGGCCTTTCCCACGAAGTGTTTGGAGTAGAATGCAGAGTGAGTCAAAGGAAGCACCGGCTGATGGATGAACAGATTGCGGCACAGTCATCTATTCTACTGCGCACTTCCAGGGAAACCCCTGCAAATTAGACGTGTGGTTTTTAAATGTACAGAGAAAACTAAAGAAATTACATTATGAATGAAAAATCAGATGGAAATGTCTATTCCTCTCTCGTAAACAGTTCAGGAATAACTTCCTCTAAAATATTCTGTTTTAAGCACGCATTTAATTTGTGCTCTGGGAGCAAAATAAAGTTGCTAAGATAAAACATTCTAATAATGATTTATGTAAATTTATTTGAACAAAGCAATGATGTAGTTGCCGATAGCAAATTGTTTGGAATGTGAAATGGTATTTACGAGCTGCTTCTCTCTATATGAATACAATAGATGATAGGAGATGCTACATAAAGAAAACATAATTGTACATTCAAAATGGAGTCTGATGCCATGTTTAGTAAGCAGGCAAGCCAGTTGAACAGATTGCTGTGTGTCTGATAAAATAACCTCCAGCTTGATTCTTCATAGGCTATTTATAGAATGCGTTTAATTTAAATTTTAGATATGTGCCACAGATGACCGTAACAATCATACCAGGGCCATGTATGATAATACTAATTGTTTGCCTCACACCACACATATGCAAAATCTTGGGTTGCTTTGCAAGCAGAAAATCAGGCTCCGTATCCTCAAAATACGGATGAAAAGAGGAAAACAATTGTAGTCCCCAGCTGCTACGGGCATATGGGGCCAAATTTATCCCGTCTGTTGAAGGTTATGGAGTTCCGCCAGGGATGACTTTGATCCCGTTTGTCTAGCAAAGTGGAACCAGTATGTCAATATAAGACATCCTGCTACTTCTGATGTTCTCCCAATAAAACAACATCATTCAAAGTGGATTGAATTTCCCAAGTGCCCGAGTCACAAATGTGATCAAGGGGGATATTTAAAAAATGTTCTGATTCTTGTTAGGTTTCTGTTAAAGCAGTGAACAGCAAATTGGCTTTTTCATCAATGAGGGCTTAAGCCAAGGAGTTGCTGGTATAAGCGAGCGTGCGTCAGCGCTAGGCACAGAAGACCAAGGGCCATTTGAAGCTTTTTAACTAAATGCTGGAGGACAGAGAGCTGTTTCTGCATTCAGGTAATGCAAAGCATGTTTCACTTGACAAGGTTTTTTTTCAGATCAGGAATGAGAATGCCACGTAGAAATAACAGGGTTATTTACTGTATTTGCTTTGGCATACTAAGGCATGTCTAGATACTTGGTGATGGGCTGAGCCACAAGGTTTGCATTCAGCTCCAGCCATTTACAAGTTTAAGAGGCTTTTGGATCCCTTGCTTTGAACAGGGCTGATTTCCTAGTCCCCAGCAGCTGCTCTCTTGGGGACATAAGGCACTTGCAAAGTAAGTTCAGGTAAGCTCCGTGTGAAGATAGGCACATCTGGCTATCGCATGAGAGCTGAAAAGTCTGTGTGTGCAAAATTGTGCCTGTGGGAATCCTAGAGGGATTCAAGTAAAATAGTGCTCTGTCATCTGATTGGGGTTCAGGTGACATTTTTGCAGAGTTAAGTTCTTCCCGGTTTATTCTGGACTAGCATTAAGTGCGCAGCATAGGAAAGCTACGGCTGCTGCTCAGGACTTCACTGGTGGCAACAGAATGGTCTGTCCAGCACCAAACTGGCACGTTAAAGGTGTAATACTGAACAGAAAGTAACTGTCTTTGGTCTCAGGCTTACAGGCTGTTCTTTTGGGCCTTTCATGCGTATCTGAGCGAGGTTAGGAAAATCATATAAATGCCAGTGTGGCGAACCTGCAAGTGAGGATCTCTGACCAAGGTGGGGTTTATTTCTAACAATGCTACATCGGACTGTATGAAAGGCAGATCTTGGTAAACACTGTTCTTTAGTGTAGCTGACAAAATTTTACGTAAAGTGGTCCTGGGAGATGATTGTAGGGTTTTAAATTTGACTAATTTATAATCAAATTA
Organism: Gavia stellata; assembly: GCF_030936135.1. NCBI lineage: Eukaryota > Metazoa > Chordata > Aves > Gaviiformes > Gaviidae > Gavia > Gavia stellata. Next base: position 20,369,087 of record NC_082600.1, read on the forward strand.
CTTTGCGCCTGTTCAGTATATAGTGCCTTATAAAGAGGATTTTTAATAGCTGTGAGCAGAGCCACTGCACAGTCTGTTCATAAAGTGTGTAGGCACTGTTAGCTCAGGGTGAAGAGGTATAAAGGTACAGCAGATTTGCCACACAAGCAACAACTGGAAGATCATCTATTTTGCTCTATTTATTGCTTTGTGACCACTCTCTTCTGCCTGGGGCTTTCTCATCTGCACACTCTGCATTACTTATGAACTGCCAGGCCAAATATCTGAAGACATCTGAGAAAGCATGACAGATTCACTTTCAAATGTTGATCAATGCTGGTTTGGCCTCCAAAACAGACAGTAGCCCCTGGAGATTGGGGTGAAGCCATATGACCCTTTTGCTTTGCTCTTTGGGAAGCCATTCGTTTGCCACAGCAGATCAAAACCAGGAGATCACCAGGTCATTTACTGAGATGGCACATCTTCCTTCAGAAATGTGCGGTTAATTTTAATAGCTCCCCTATTTAATGTGCTGGGGTGTAGCTAACACCGTCTGTTACGTGTAATGAACTACACTGGGACATGTCTGGCACTTGAAGCTGCAAGGAGAGTTTCAGAAGCAGCTCTTGATCTGTCAGGGGCAACCATTGCTCAGGTGTCTTCAGCTGAGGTAGAAGCTTTGTTTGCTTAACAGGATTGAATTTTCCTCAAAGAAACAACTGAAACGATAGGAGAATCACCCCAACCTGTGCTGAGCATTAGCAGATGAGCTGTTTTGAAATCGATCCATTTGGAAAGGAAATAATGTGCAGATTGGTCAAGGTAATGACGGTATTGGATAATAAAGTAGAAGCAGGGGTGGAGAAAGCGTGTGAGGGATATAGTGTCACCTAAAAGCTTTGCAGGAGTGCTTTTATTACCCTGAATCAGCTTGGCTTTGCACTGACACTTAGCTGTTTGTAAAAGAATTATACCTGCTTCTGAGATAAATACATCTGACAGTGAACTCTTAACCCCTCTTTTGCAGGCCCCTTCTGAGTAGTAGCCATGGAGAACGAGATGCCTTCAATTTTTCTGAATACAGAGTTAGATAAAATGGGGTGCAAAACTATGGTACATAATTTTCTAGTGAGCAGAACGCTTCAGGAAAATTACAGTCATTATTGAATGTAATGAAACCTGACAAATTAGAGTTTCATAGGCCCTCCTTGAGATTAGCGTGGTCCATTAAACATGCTCTCTGACTGCTAAATGGCATTGTCCCATTTCACCGTAAGAACTTGAGAAATCCTGAGGTAACTCTGGCTAACAGCTGATTGAAAGCACCCAATCAAGAGCTCTTTAAGAGGAGAAATTATCCTGATTAGCATTATTTCCAAGAAGGTACTCTCTGAGTAGGCTGTAAATTGTGTTAGAAGCATTTGGTTATTGCAGGGAAGACCAGATTTGACACTGAAGTGGCCACAAAGTAATGTACGAAGTGCAGTGATCAAGGGAAGAACATTTTGTTGATTGTGGTGGGAAAATTGAATTACTCTCAGTTGCATAGCTATTCAGAATATGTACGTTAAAGTGAATGATACTCAGTTTAAAAGAAGAGCAAGCAAATACGAAGAGCTGAAAAAGTCCCTTTCCCAAATCCTTCTTGCCTCATGATTTACATCTTAAGAATGTTTTCACGGGGAATAGCGTAGCACACCGGTCATGAATACCTCATCCATTATGCTAAGACATCCCAGTGATGCAAACTAAATCAATACAATAGTATTTCTTAAAATGATTGCTTTTTCCTTGACTGATTGTGCATTAAAAGCAACCTTTGAATGATGGCCTTTAGCACCTGAGACCTGGTCACTGGCGCCGACTGAGCTGATATGAGATGAATTGTGGAGGATCTGTGTGATAGTTAGAGTTGGTACAATCCTTCCGAATTGTGCAACAGAGTCAACGAGAGTGCGTGTAAGTCACCAGTATGGGATAGGGGGTCTTTATCCTGTGGAAGAGGTAGGACATGGATGTACTCTAGTGCCTGGTCCTTCAGGGCACTAAGACCGTCTTAGACAGTTTTTATAGGCATAGGCATAAGTGAAGGAAAGAGTGCTGCGGCTGTAGGTGAGCATAGTAGCGTTCCATCAACAGATGAGCCTTTCACTCAGTAAACTGTCTAAAAATCCAAACCCCCCATCTAAAACCAGTGAATAGCATATGTGTACAGGAGTGATGGAACTGCAATTTAGTTTTGCTTGCTCTGTCTCTTGGTCTCACCCATCACCCATCCCACATCCCAGTTTGGGAGGTGCTGCACACTGCTACCACAGTCTGCAATGTCTTTCTGAAGCTTCCAGTGCAATGATGCCTGACACTGAAATGCAATAAAAATTAAAATCTGGAATAATGGCAGGCATGAATAGATATTTCTGTAGTTCTGAGGCAAAGATTTAAACGAGATTTTGCATGTCAAATTAAAAGAGCCACATGACTACAATTTAATGCTAGGAGCTGTCTAGTCTGGTAATGTCATCTCATTTCATGACATCCTCAATGACTAAAGCTGATCCAGAAGACTGATTTGTGGTGTTTTTCCAAGGTGATTTACTAAAAATGGCTCAGTTAGTGGTGCTTTGGGTGGTGTCTCGGCCAGAGCAATGGGCACTGGTATAGTGGTAGAGTGCCATCATGGCATATAAAGAAGAGTTGAAGCAAGAAGCACTGAAAGTTTGGAAAGGAAAACAAGCACTTGAAATACAAATAAGATTCCCATAATCTTACCTCTGCCTGGAAGAAGGAGTCTGTCAGCATGGCTGATGTGGTGCGGAGTAGAATATGATGAACGTGAATGCAATCGCAGAGAAGTTAAGTTTATTTCCCCCTAATCTAACTGCTTATAAGCGTTTACGGTGCCTGTAACATCTCAGCTATATTTGACATTGTTGTTCAGGGCTGGCAGCTCATGTTTGCTATCAGGAGCAGATCTTTAAGGAAGATCTCTGTTGGCTATGATGTAGCTTATACATAAAAATATTTATAGTAGCTGCTTACATCTATCCTCTTTCGAAAGATAAAGCACTTGAGTGCACACTGAATGCCTGCTACCTTCCCATCTCCCTGACATTCATTATAAACTGAGAAGCCAAGTTTTTTAAAAGCTATTTAGATGTTTTGTGCTGTAACTTTCTCTAATAGATATATTCCTGTTGATTGCAATGAAACACACAGAGCAGAACAGAACAGATCAATCGAAAAGTAAAGTTAAGACAGCAACTACACTTCTTTTCCACTTACCTTAATGGAAACAGTTACGGCTGGATCTATCCCAGGTGCAATGCTGCTGAAGTCAATGGAGTTGTACCAGCGATGAATTTGGCTCCTAGTGTTTTGTTTTGACCTTTTCAGAAGGTTGCTCTGCAGGAGTGAAACTATTACCAGTGATACCTTAAGTCGAAATATAGAAAAGGCAAAGCTAGAGTGCATAGCACCTTTTTCATTAAGGAAGAGGGCTGACTTTAATAGAGTGAGGGCGAAAGAATTGATTCCAGATAAGTGCTAAACTTAGTTGCAGGTTCCCCTGGTGAATAACAATCCCAAGTTGGCCTGAAACTTGGACATCTCTGCATTCACGCACAGCTGTCTGGAAGGGGCTGCATGGTCCTTCTGTACGTCTGTGCGTCAGGATGGTTTGGAGTTGGATGTCAGTTCCTGCAGATACGCTATTCATCCACTCACCAAAAATCCATGTAAACTGACTGAACGTACTAATGGTTCAAGTGTCCCAAAATTGCCTCGCAGTGCTCTGTGTGGTGATCTTTATTAGTAGGTATTTTTGAATTTCAGTAGACAACACATATTCTTGACATGCCGCGATTGTCTCAGGGAGGCAGGGAATAGCGCCATGACTTCGGAGTATTTTCAGCCTCAAACCATTACGTTTTGCACCACTGGATGCAGTCATCCAGGCTAAGTGACAGCAGCGTCTTTTGTGGCGACTGACAGGCAGCAGTGCAACTGAGAAGTGGCCCTCAGTATTGGCACTGTCTCCTTCCCGCTGCAATGGCCTTTTGTTCTCTGCTGAAATTTCCGGTGATCTCCGAAAGCAGAAACAACGAGCCACGCACAACGAGGACAGAGGCTTTGCTAACGAGGAGGGAGACAGCCAGAAAAGCTCTGTTTCCTTTAGAGATAGCTGGATTTGGAAGGATGGCAGAAGTCCAGAGAGGTGTATCAGAGGTGTGCCTCAGGAGGTCCCCTTGCCCGCAGCGGAGCTCAGGGCAGCAGGAGCAAACACCCGTCGCTGCCGCAGCAGGAGCTGCAGGAGGGGGTGGCCAGAGATGTGCCACACCGCCGCACTGCCGTGGCCCGGAGGCGATGCCGGATGGACGCCCCTGGGGTGGCTGGCTGTGTGCTCCTACCCCTCTTCTCCTTCCCTGTCCAGGCATCCCCAGCCCTTTCCTTTTATGGGCCCCTTCCCTCCTCCCGTCCTCCCCAACAAAACTCCTCCGCGACTGTGTTTAAGAAATCGTTGGCACCAACCTGACATTTGCAGACTGTCGGTCTGCTGGTGCAGGGTGCTGCTGTCCTCAGCCCTAACGCGGGCTCTGGGCTTTTTGGGGGGCAATGTCTGATCCCGCATTGCCTGGTTCAAACGCACCAGCGCCTTCCCTTCCCCTTAGCTACTTGTATAGTAAATACACTGATCTGCAACAACTCCTGGGTTTCCTGGTGGAAGAGGGAGGAGGAGTAGGTCTAAAGATTCCTCGAGTCACTCACACCTACTTACCATCCTGTACATGTAGGTGAGGCGAGAGGATTTCAACACTGACAACCCAGAATAAGATGTAAGACTCCTCATGTTAACGGAAAGCTTTATTTATAATATTGCTCGTTGTTTTCCTTGCTAAATTTTGGGTTTTCTTTCAAAGTCAAATACAACCTCAAATTCTTCATTTGCCCTAATCCTTGCACCTTGTAATTCCTTCACTAAGTGAGGCTTGAGTCCCGGTCCCGGCAGAGGTTGCAGAGCAGGAGGGCACGGAGCAGCCTCCCGCAGCAAGGGCCTTCCTACTTTTGTAGAGTCCACTGCACTGTGTTTACTAGTTTCTTCTGAAGTGTTATCATAAATAATTAAAGCTAAACTGTGCTTGTTAAATAAATGAGGAATGCCCATGTTCAGATGCATTATCTATGCTTTAATTGCCCTCAGTTGTTGAGCCCCTCCTCCTGTAAGGAGGCAGGAGCCTTCTGCCTGAATGGAGGGCTGCAAGAGCTGCAGGATTTTCGCTGAAGTACTGGCTCCTCTCTCAACTGCCCAAGAATTTTTAAAACACGTTTTTAGCATAGTGGTGAATGTCATCCATTGCGGTGAGATGGTGTTCCTGGAGGCAGGTGCTGTCCTTTCGCTACGGGCTTTAAAAATGTGGAGAAACTATTTCAGGGGGTGAAACATTTACAGAGAGAGTTTCTTACATCCGGGCTGCCATTCAGCAGGTACAGGACAACCAGGCAAAGCCCAACGTCTCTCGCGTTCACAGCCACGTGGGTTCACGCCGAGCGCTTTGCAGTGCATGCTGCCCGCGCGTGCCCCCGTTAGCCGCCCTGGGGCTGGGCTGCGGGTCTCCCCGACACGTTCCCTGTGCTGCTTCCTGCACACGCGTCTCTGGTTGTTTTAATTTCTCCGACAATCTTTTCACGTGCTTTTGGTCCTCCTGTGCTTACATAACGTATAGGTGCCAATGCACATGCTCCATATGAGCTAGTCAGGTCCCACTAAGTTGCTGCTGCATGGCTGTAGGCACATGGGGCCCCTCAGGTCAGCACGCTGTAGCATCCCGTTCGGAAAGCGATCCACCTTCATCTTAAAACTGGTTTTAAAACTAATTGCTGCATGGAGTCTCACAGTCATCCTGCTTAGTGATTTAAAACTCCTGGACTCAGTAACTCTACCTTCATTCGGAAGATCTGTTTTTATAATAATCGTCTCTAAAGAGGACCTGGGAGATTATTAAGAGATGGCATTGATTATCACTGAAAATACCATGAAGAAATTTCCTAGACAAATGTTGATGTCCTGGATGATGTTCATTTTTTTCCACAAGGAAACAGAATTTTATTTAAAAAGCATAATTAGCTTAATAATTATCTTGAAAGCTAAATGGGATTTTAAGGCTTAGTCTGTGATTTAAGGCTTGGTCAGTGATTTCTAGGTGGTTGACACCTGCAGGGCTGAGAAGCCGCGAAAGGGTAAGGCTGGTTGATCGGGGAAAAAAACCCAAACAAAAACTAACAGAAAAAAGGGTGAGGAGGAAGAGAAGTAGTAGTGTCATTGGTAAGGAAAGGCTGTGGTAGCATCTGACATTTAGGAAGCAGGCTAAGTTGCAGAGATGCGAACTCAGGCAGCAGAAACCAACTTTGGATCTTGAGGGCTGAGTGCTGGGAGAATATGGCAGATGGGGAACAAAGGATTTTTTGGTGTTTTTTTTTTTTTTCCCTTTTTTTTTTAATTAGGAGGGTTACAAGAGAGGCTAGTCACTAGAAGATCTGCTAGAAGACCATGTGAATGCTCAGTAACTAGCAAGAGGACTTGCTGGTGGCAGGAGTAAGGCTGGTTAGGTGGAGGTGCGGTAAGGCTACCCTGGCGTAGGAAGAGATGGGCAGAGCAAGGCGATGAGCAAAAGGAACCGGTGGTTGCTGAATTTCTGGAGGTTTTCTAACTTTACAGAAACCAGATTTGGTGCAAATCAAAAGCAAGAACAATACACTGATACAAGGCAGCTGTAAGATCAGAGTCAGATGTCCGTCTCTACCATCACCAAAGGAACACGGGTGTCCCTAGATACTTCTCACAGCATCTAAAATTGTTTTTACTGAAAGACTTTTGTCTTTATAGAGGACGTGGTTATAGAGCAAGAGGGAATGAATAGATTTGCTTTTTTTTCTGTACCTCAATTTTGCCTTCTTGATGTTTATTTTGGTTATTGTGGCTTCTGAGGCTTTTTAAATTAGTGTTTATTTCTTAAACAGAGTGCCTGTGAATGGTCCGGAATCTCATGTCCGAGGCTGCAGAAAATAATATTTTAGTGAAAAGGAGTGGGAAAGTGAATTTTCCCTGAGGAGATAAGTTTTTGAATGATTGTTTGTATCTGCATCTGGAAGAAAGGAAATGAATATTTCTTATGGCAGCTGAGAGATGGTCATGAGGAAAAGGAAGCCATTATTAATTAATCATCAATTATTATTTTAATATTTATGTAGCACTGCGTGACTGGTGCCCTACAGGGAAAGAGGATCATCTCTCTGCTTGAGGAGCCTATATTCTAAATTTAACTACGGTGAGGGCTGCTCGTGGCAGATGATGTGTTTTCATCATTCCCTGCTCCGCCTCAGCTTTCCGGTTGAATCCCATTTTAATTCCCCATCCCCAACAGAGGGGAGCCTGCGCTGAGCAGGAGTGGCGAGATCAGAGTCTAGAAGAGCACAATCAATGCAGTAAACAGAGAGGCAGGATTAGAGGTCTGATCTCAGAGTTATATCTTGCAATCCTTACCCAGAATTGCAATAATGTAAATAAAACCTTTCCAAGAATAACGAGTGCAGGATTTGGTGCCAATTTGGAAAGACCTGCCCTTCCTGGGCCCTCAGACTGGCGTCCAAGTAAAGCGGGTCTTTTTTCAAAGCCTTTAAATTGAGGCACTTTAGCGGTGAGACCTGGCCTGCGTGGGGCTGGTGGCAGCAATACGGGGATGTTTCTCTGATGGATGTTTGTACTGACCTTACCCCTTGCTGAAGTCCCGTTCCTATTTCTGTGCTTTGAAGCAATTGTTTCTACATCTGCCGTGCCTGTACCTGATACTACGCTCAGCTGGCAGCAGTCAGCAGGGTAATGAACTCTGATAGATGTATTCTGATAAACCCCATATATTTAGTTCCTAGTGATTAGCTGATGCATCACAAGGGTTGTATTGTAAAGAGGTAGTTCGGTGAAGTGTCAAACTGAACTCTTTGATTCGAAGAACACGTATACGTGGCAGCCCGCTTGAAGTGGAGTGCATTTGAAAGGGCAACTGAAAATACGTAATACCAAGAGAAACCAACGTTCATGTAAAGTACCTGTCATTGTGAAAGCGTGGTGTAGTGGCTAGAACAGAAAATGGGAGTCACACAGTCTAGGGTCTATTTTTGGCTCCAGCATATCTGTACTGAAGTCAAATTAATTGGAGCTAAATACAGAAATCTCTCCTTATATAGGATTTTTGATCCACTTTCGGAACTCTGTAACAGGGATGTGCTATTCTGTTTTTCTAGAGGATGATCTAAAAGCATGGAAGGAAGTTGCTATATTTTTGTATTAATGTACGCAAGATCTTCGTAAGTGTCTGAGTTAGCATCAGACATACGACTTCTGTGCTGGGAGGGATGAATCTGTGGAAATCTATAGCTATCGCCAGATGCCAGTCTTGATCAGAAATCTGTTGGCTGCACTGAAATTTTGCATAGATACCTTCCCCTGTCAGGTGACCTATTTAAATGGAAGAAATACTATGTAAGAGTCTTACAGAAGTTTCTAGGCAGAGAATCCCTCTTCTGCAATGTAGAAGCCCAGGGCAAAAAGACAAGTTGTCATTTATTACTACATTTTCCTTTATTTAAATAAAAACCAATATTTTGAATGTGACTTTCCCCTGTTAAAAAAGATTCTTTAAAAAACCAAACCAAACCAATCCGTTGTCTCCAGCGGCACGCCTGTGTAGTGCTCTGTGAAGGTATCCCCGTGCTGTGTGGAGGTATCCCAGTGAACTCCAGAGGAGCGCTCTCAAAGACGTTCAGCCACCTGGACCGTGAGTTTATCTCCGTGCTAGCGTGGGGACGTTGCTTACAGGACGTGCCGCAGTTTGGCTGTCCCTACACCGTACGGTGCAGGAGGTAGCAGGTAAATCTTTGGGGATTAGCAGCGAGAGGACGTTGCGATTCCCCTTTGCTTCAGCTAGCTTCCAAATCTAGATGGTTGCTCATACATGCTCACAAGAGTGGAGGCTTGCTAATAGTTACAGAGAAGAGACAATCTACGCATACAGGAAATGGGCTCTGCAGAGACATGATTTGGCAGTGGTTTCATCCTCTGGGCTGGCTCAGGCCTCCATCGTGCTGAGTGTGCTGTCTGAGTCTGTCAGGGCTGGGCACGTCCCTTTTGGGGGTCAGTACCTCCTAGGAGAAGGACCTAAGCCAATACTTGTAATGCAGAGTCCTGAAATAATTCACAGAATAAACTGTGTAACAGGGTGTGTTACCATCTCGTCCATCCATCTGAGTTAGAAATTCAAAGCAGAGTTACCAGAGGAGAGGGAGACACCAGTTTGGTTGTCTGCACGGCCGTCTCCTGCCGGCCGCAGAGCAGGACAGGCGCGGGACTAACAGCAGCCACAGACCGTTTGGCCATACGGGTTTGGCTAAGGGCCAGATATACTCAGGAGCATGCTCATTTCTGTGCAGGATGTTGCCCCCAGGCAGGACAAGCACCTTTTAAGATGAATATCCCACTATAACTGCCCTCCCCTCTCACAGGCGTGCTGTGTCGGTGGGGAGAGACAGGCAAACCTTTAGGCAGGGCTTTAAGATGACTTTTGAAAGGACCTGAAGGCTTTAGCAATCCTAACTTCACTGAAAGTCAATTAAAAGCCAAGGAGACTTGGGCTCTTACATCTTCCCAGCGCTTTTCTTACAAGTTACCATCAGGACTTGAAAATCTAATCTTTTGGCTATGCCTCCATCGCACTGTCCATCTGAGGATCTCTAATCAAAGCTGTAAATATCTATAAATCTGTAATACCTTATGAATTCTCTATATTGACTTGAGTTTTGGGATGTTTACTGTATGAGTATATTGATTTAGGTTAATAGGAAAAATAACCCAGTCAGTAATAAAAGCTGGCGATAAATCACTCTTCCAGGAATGCTCTTCAGGCGGGTGACAGGCAGTGCGAGGATGGAACAATCCTGCAGGCAAAGGCCAGCAGGTCAGGCTGAGCAGCTTGTGTGGCCAGTCCTTCCCTCACCATGGCAAGGGAAAGTCCAAGGGAGACTTGTTTAGGGGCGAGCAGGGTCTCCTCTGGAGCTTGTGAATGACTCGGCCGTAGCCACATTGCGGTCGGTCGTTGGGTGACACAAGATACACGTGGCCACTCTTTGTCTGGCTGTTAAGTAACAACTTGGCTTTAGGGGGACACTTGTTATCACTGTCACAAGCCTCTGACAGAAGTCCAGCGGAGTCCTCGCAGTTTGTTAGATAAACAGGGTTCATGCTCGGGGTGCTGCTTCTCAGGGCTGCCTCTTGTGCTGGGAGCAGCTGCAGGATTGTGCCTTGGGAAGAGGGAAGTGTGATGCCTCACACCCAGGGAAGGTGCAATCAGAACAGCAGAGGCATCACTAGCTGCAGCATGCTTCACTTATATCCCATGCTCATGGAGGAAAACATCCGTAGGTTATCCCATCCAGCAGCTGGTATGGATCTGTACCGTTTTGCCTGAAGCCATTCTGTAGACTGCAGGGAAAAATATTAGTGAGCCGCAGGAAAAGCCAGGCTGCCTGGTGTGGCTGTAACGTTAGGCTTAGCCACAAGACCGGGAGCGGCAGAAATTGTAACCAGAGTATGTTTTTTCTGGTCAAGCTCCTTGGAATATTAACTCACATTGTTCTAACTCCTTCTCTTGTCCTAGTGGTTTATACAGCAAAAGAGCTTTTTTTCCCTGTTAATTTCCTGAAGCACAGTGTATTGCTTTCTTGTTTTAAATAAAGCTCCTGCTCTATTTTTGAATAACATAATGAGTGAAAAATGACTTTATCCATCCTGGTGGCAGGACAGCGATTTGTTACGCTGCCAGCTGGAGGACCTGGATCAGAAACAAATTTGGGTTCCCAGGCTCTGTGCCAGAAGAGCTGAGACATATTTTTGAGGTGATGTACTCGGACCCTAGGGGGAGATTGTTGACTGAACTGAGCTGCTTTCAGAAACGTCCTGCCAGCTGAGCCGCAAAACACGGCTGGTCTTTGCCTCAAAATGGATAGGTCTCCTGCCCCGCACTGTGCGCGGTGGTTAGGAAGTGCTCCCAGGAGCTGGAAGTGCAGGGGAAGAATTCAGGGTACTTTGAGCAGAAATTAAGTTCCTGCATGTATGATCACCCTTATTTATCAGTTATTATTATTATTATTGCATCGATCCAAGCACGAGGAGGTCATGTGTAATGACGAGTGAATGTTGGAGGGGCGGTTGCCCTTTTCACATGGGGCCAGAGCTGCAACTTGAGTAGAAGATGATACAAGGCCATTGCTTCCCATATCACCACCATGGACTCAACCTAGCCCCACACCACTCTTTGAAAGCACTCTCTCTCTGTCCCTTCCTGATAGCACTTCCCACCATGCTCCATGGTCCTTCCTCACCTCCCAGACCATTTCCACCTTGGCCATGCTCCTGCTGCCTTAGGCAGGTGCCAGGTGTAAGCTAGAGGCTGCAACTTGCACTGGAGCACCTCTGAGAAGTTTGGTAACTGTGAATCTGCAACTTTTTTAAACGACTGAATCTGCATAGGGCCTGATCTGTTACAGCTGGTGTCTGTGCAAGGCAGCATCTTCCAGCTGCTGTTCTCTCCATGGATAAAGACATCGTCAGCTGGAATGATCTGCTTCCACATTTTGTATGGACATATTAAGTGCTTGGAAAAGCTCCAGGTACTTCAAGTGAGACTATAAAGGGAAAACTACAGAGTTAGACTACAAGGGAAAGCATGTTAGGATCATTTATTGAAAAAGAACACCCTTTTCTCCTATCTGGGTAGACAGAATACTGATAATTATGACTGTATGATCAGATGGTCATTGATAGGGATGTTTATTGATGTTTTATTGTTTATGTATACCTGTAGTTACTTCAATGAATGAAATACAGAATTAAGTGTATTAGTAACACTGTCCGAGCAGTAAAAAGGCACTATAAAATCAAGCGAAGTCTACATAGACATGAGTCACACGTCCTAGATATACAATGATTATCATCATACATGAAATAGGGCTTTCAGTAAAGCTACCAGGTGGCAGGTTTAAAGCAAGGGAAGAACTTTTTTCACATAGTCAATAGCTAAAACATGGAACTCCTTGCTGCAGGCTGTTGGTGATGCTGAAGCCTACATGAACCTTTTTTAGACAAGTTGATAGAAGAAAAGTATCTTGGGCTTATAGCATAACACAGCATCTAATTGCATCTTTAGCTGAAGCTTTTAAGAAGCAGGTCTGTGTAAACACGGAAGAATGCTGTAGGGCATTACTGTGCATTTGCCCTGCTCTTCCTTAGGACGTGGCTGGAACCAGGACGTGGGCAAGAGGAGCTTTGGTCTGACCGTCTTCTTCAGCTCTTACAGTAAAGGCTAAATGGAGTTATGTGACAGGGATATAAAAGGAGAAATAAAGTTAGAGGGTTGGATGCTGATTTAGTTGGCACTGGCGTAAATCCAAGGGTGCAATCAAATAGTGCAAGAGAGCCACAGTGGGTACCACTGGGGTACCTGGGAGCAGCTTAAGCCCACCTCCCTAAGGATGCTGCAGGCACCAGTATTGCACTTCCCACTCAACAAGGCAAGCACAGGCATAAATTTCCATCTGGCCACTTTCAAGATTTTATTCCATCTGCCTGACCTATGAAAGAGAAACCCTGCTCAAGTAGAACCTATAACTTCAGAAAGGCCCCCCTCTTGGTACTTGACAACTAAAATCCCATTCTTGAAAAGACTTGAGCACATACTTGCCGTGGTGTGCATGCACACACACCCCTCCCTGCACAGACGTATGTGCTTCCTCACTCACGGAGATCAGCTGCTTGACAGGGGCTGTTCTGCAGGTCTGGAGGGCTTTGTAGACACCAGGTCAGAGTGCACACGTGTGTTAGGAGAGCCATCAAAAAAATCCAGTAAAAGTACGCAGTCCTTCTCCAAATCCAGTGGTGTGCACCTAAGTGGCCAAATTTGCCTCATTGTCCTCTTGTTTCCCTGTTGTCTCTTGAACTTCACTGATAAGCATCTGAGGTGGGTTGACCCTGGCTGGATGCCAGGTGCCCACCAAAGCTGCTCTATCACTCCCCTCCTCAGCTGGACAGGGGAGAGAAAATACAACAAAAGGCTGTTGGGTCAAGATAAGGACAGGGAGATTGCTCACCAATTACCATCATAGGCAAAACAGACTCAACTTGGGGAAATTAATTTAATTTATTACCAATTAAATCAGTAGGATAATGAGAAATAAAACCTAAATCTTTAAAACACCTTTCCCCCACCCCTCCCTTCTTCCGAGGCTCAACTTCACTCCCAAATTCTCTACCTCCTCCCCCACAGCAGCACAGGGGGATGGGGAATGGGGGTTGTGGTCAGTTCATCACACGTTGTCTCTGCCGCTCCTTCCTCCTCAGGGGAGGACTCCTCACACTCGTCCCCTGCTCCAGCGTGGGGTCCCTCCCACAGGAGACAGTTCTCCACGAACTTCTCCAATGTGGGTCCTTCCCACGGGCTGCAGTTCTTCACGAACTGCTCCAGCGTGGGTCCCTTCCACGGGGTGCAGTCCTTCAGGAACAGACTGCTCCAGCGTGGGTCCTCCACAGGATCACAGCCTCCTTCGGGCATCCATCTGCTCCTGCACGGGGTCCTCCACGTGCTGCAGGTGGATATCTGCTCCACTGTGGACCTCCATGGGCTGCAGGGGCACAGCCTGCCTCACCGTGGTCTTCACCAGGGGCTGCAGGGGAATCTCTGCTCCGGCGCCTGGAACACCTCCTCCCCTCCTTCTTCACTGACCTTGGTGTCTGCAGAGTTGTTCTCTCACATATTCTCACTCCTCTCTACCAGTTACTGTCCCCCAGCAGCATTTTTTCCCCCTTCTTGAATCTGTTATCCCAGAGGCACTACGACCATCGCTGATTAGCTCGGCCTTGGCCAGCGGCGGGTCCATCCTGGAGCCGGCTGGCATTGGCTCTGTGGGACACAGGGGAAGTTTCTAGCAGCTTCTCACAGACACCACCCCTGTCACTCCCCTCCCCCCCCCCCCCCCAACCTTGCCATGCAAACCCTATACAGCATTTTGATGCAGAGGCAGTTGCTCTTCCTTCGCTTGCTCAGTACCTTACGCCACAGGCTCTTGGTCCATAGCTAGGGAGACCGTGCCAGGATTACTTTCCCAGAGCAGCTCGTGTGCCAGGGACCGCCCCCCCACCCCCCCGTGCTGGATTTGTGGGGAACCTCCAGACAGAGAGCGTCTTTAGGCCCAGTTGCAGTCTCATGCTTCATGTGTGCGTGCAGCACGTCTCTGGCTCCCTAAATCTGGTGGGGGTGTGTGAGCATCCAGGGTCAACCACGGCTGTGTGTAAGGAGTGTGCGAGACCAGCGCTGTGGCAGAAGAGCAGGTAATAAGTTACTGATGGCTGTGCTTGTTCAAGCCCATTTGTTTTGCCTTCTCCACTACTGCAGTAGTTGTGACAATAGACAGAAATAAGTAAAAGTAAGGGTAATAAATGTATTATTCTCTGGCCTCATCTGGCCAGCGCTAATGGATTTTCTCTGTGAAGTTGCGCTGTCCCACTGACTGCCCTGTAGCTACAGGAGTGTATAAATGTTAAATTGGGACCTTCCCACGGTAGTAGATGAGTAGAGAAGCCACAGCTTTTCCTTTGAGTTGAATATATGAGTTTTTCACTTTGCGAACATCTGAATTTGCTGTTTTCTGGTAAGAAATATATATTTTGTTGCAATGATATGACCAAAGGACAGAGGAGCCCAACCTTCCTGACAGGTGAGCACACGCTGGGGTCTTGAGAGCCATGAGGTTATGTGTTTTGGAGATCTGAGGGGGAGGAGGAGTTGCAGAAGCAGTTTTCCAGTACACGTAACAGCCGTGCATGGCTTTGGATTGGGCTGGTTTTGCCCTGGTACCCAGCATGATCCAGGTGCTTTCACGGCTGCAACATCAGCTGGCCCCTGAGTGGTGGTGAGGGTCACCCGGTTGGCCAGTGCTGGCTGTCCACCCTACCCATGGCATGGGAGTCTTGCGTGAATTTGCTGAGAGCGGTGTCTCAGGACGGCCCAGGTGACCTCTTAGGTCAAAGCCATCCATGGCACCCTCAACAAGAGTAGTGGCATTGACCAGTCAAGAGATTCATCGGCAGCTGTAGCCAAGTGCTGGCTTTGTTGCACGCAGTTAAAAGCTGTACTGTCAGTTTGTTTGCTCATCCTCCCCCAGATTTGGCATTCCTCTGATTTTGCAGCCAACTGTAGGTTGTTTTTATTTGGACCAAATCATGCCTTGGGGCAAAACTGACATCACTGCTGGGCCTCATTAGGGAAATGAGGAGCAGGGTGTGGGGAGCCGCTGCAGGAAGCGCCTCGTTTCCCACCGCTGAACTGGGAGGTGAACTCCGCTCGCCAGACAGGTTAGTGGGGTCCGGCATGTGTCGGGGTTTCAGAGCAGCCCTTTGCCAACACCCTTCAGCTATGAGAGGCTCAGGAATCTCGTCAGGTGGAGAGCTTTTGATAAGTTACGACTTGCATGCTATGTGGTGTAGGCTGCTCCGTTGCTGTCTTGGTGTTTGTTGGGGGATTTGAGGTTTTTTTTAATCATCATTTTAAAGAGCAGTATTAGCAGGCAACAGGGTCTCTGTGTGTCTCTGGTAAATTCAGAGTCGTGGATATAAATAAATGAAGACTAATCACATGGTTTTCAGTAGGTGGTAAAGTCCTTTTCTTCAAGTAGTGCGGAAGTTCTTACTCTGCTTAGTTACAGTGTTTCCAGCTTGGAAGAAACGGAGTGGTTAGTGAAACTTGCAATGATTATTTAATTTGTGAACTTCTTTTGCTAGCCCCATTTTTTTGTTGTGTTTAGATACCACTATGATGTTGCCTTATGTCTCCCACACTTTACGTTGTTTTATACCTTACACAGTGACTGGACTTTAGCTATGTAATTCCCAGCTTTCCCTTTTATCTAGTTGTTTCTGACCTTTGGAGTTGAGTTGTGTAACCAGAGGTGCGAGTAACGTTTCTCCACTGAAGATCAGACATATGTCATATAAGACAGTGTCTTTAATGTCACTTTGTAGTTGCTAGTTCAACATGTCACAAGTTGCTAAAGTTAACTTGTAAATATTGTGAGCAATTTGTCTTCCGAAGAAAAGTACCATTTGAAGAGAGCCAGTGCCTGTTCCAGCCACCCCAGCAGCAAACACCACCGCTCCTGCTGCTAACATTGAACTGTAACCTGGCTCCTGTTTCATGCTAAATAGGATAACAAAAAGTATTCTTAGAAATGGGATGTTTCTAAACATATCAGAAGCTTGTTTGGTCCAGCACCTGAAAAAATGCAAGTGTGTTTTTTAAAGTCCTCTGTTTTCACTTTGGCACAAATCATAGATGTTCATAGAAGTATCTATAAGCACAGGCTCTGGAGATGGGCTGCTTCTCATTAAACATGCATGTGCCATTGTCTTCTTACTTCTTCAGACCTGGCCTTCATTTTGAGGTCAGGCTTTAATTTCTGAAGAATATAATTTAAAGCTATTTATATCGCTTTGTGATTACCTGCAACTACTAATGAAAAAGACTTGGCAACGAGAAATAAATAAGTAGCAGCTGCAGCTGCTTTAACTCTACTAGAGGTAGTAAAAAAGAAGGCCTAAACTCCCGAGCGAGTTTAACAAAGGGGCAGAAGCAAGCGAAGTGTCTGATTCCAAGAAGTTTTACAGGCAGAAGCCGACAACACAGAAGGCTCCGAATCCCTGTATTTAAAGTTTACTTTGCCGTTTATCTTGAGTGGGGTCAGTGTTGTAGTGAATAATTTATAGGCAGCATGAATGAGCTCATTAGTCACCTTTTCAGAGCTAAAATGAGTTTTGCGGTTGTCATTACATGGGCCCTCTGTTCAACGGCACGGCAAACGGATGGCTTGGCGGCTGGCTGGCTTGTGGCAGGACAGCCCGTCTTCCTCCAGCCCCGACTGGCCTTTGTGTTCCACTGAACCCCCCACGCTGCTGCCCAGTGCTGGTCCAGTGACCTGCAGGGGTTTCTCCAGCGATAGCGCTTTTTTTTTTGTTATATGTGATGCACGATGTTTGGTGTGAGACTGTGTTTTTTCATGTTGTATTTTTTTTTTTCCATTATGGAAAAACATACTGAAGATTATGTGACAAGTGATGTGGAATAAGTAACACCCTTTACCTGCGTACAAGCAATGAAAGTGACTTTCCTCCTCAAACATGCTTCAAAATTTTGCTATAGACATAGCATTTTTTTGTCCTTGAAATGCTTATGGAAGTGCTAATCTGTGCTGGAACTACCTGAACCTTAGAAGGAGGCATAACTATCAATGTGTACAGGACTGCAGATGTAAAGAAAAAAAAGATTCCCAAGATTATTTCCTAGTGCTTTGGCTGTCAAGGCCCACTCCATCCTTGTGGCACCCTTGTGAAAAACCTGTGGAAAGAGAAATTTTCCTGCAAAAAATCTGTGAGGTGTCAGATGTACTGTACCTCCCAGATGACTGCAGCTGTTAACTAAAGTTACCTGTTGCCAAAAAGACTGGAGCAGTGCCAAAAGACCCGGCATAAATTAATGCCCCAGTGGATAAGTCAGCCCATAATCATAACGAACTTTTGTCATCATGGAGAAGGCAAAAGCTACTCGCAGGGAAACCCACCTCACAGGACATGAATGTGGCAGCCAGGGGTGGTAGCAGAAGTTGCTGCTGGGATGCGGGTAATTTAGTTGTGCTTTTTGCCTTGTCAGCTTTCCTTCTTCCTTCCCAAATCTCGGTTACCTGCTCTGCCTGGTGGCTGCTCTCTGGTTCAGCCGTGGAGCCCGCCTCGCCTCCTTGCCTGTGGCTGTGGAGGAGAGCACAGAACAGCACAGAAGCTTTCTGCAGATGCTAATGACTCTTTTTAGTCCTTCCACTGCAATTTTTCATTGCTTTCCATTCGTTGGTAGGCTGGTATGTAGTATTAAAAACACACCAAGGATAGAAATCTGCTTAATCATTTTATGACACTTTGCTTGTTTCCCAAAACCTGCATTCTCTCAGCATCCCTTCACAGACACAACTGTAGGTCAGCCTTGCTTGTGCTTCATCACTGCAACACCTCATACAGGCTCCTGTAGCTGTCTCTGCGTTGCCGCAGTCTGGGAATCTGGACCTGCATCTCACAGGATTTCCTGCGGGAACAGTGTTCAAGAAATGTACAGGAAGAGTAGTGCCGACTGGTGAGTAGAGGAAAGCACCCTGGAATATCCTGTGCTACAAAGAGCTGGAAATCAAGCTGGGACTTAGTACAATCATGGCTAGGAAATCCACCTGGTGCAAGCAAACTGTCAGAGGAGAATAATCACCTACTAGCTTACAGCTCTAATGATAGCAAAGTGTGTTTAGTGTCAGGTCCCAAGATCCTCAGTTGAAGAGATGTGAACACAAACTTCACTACCTGTGAAGTCTTGTTGCAATTTAATTTTGCATGCATAGATAAACAAATAAAGGACAAACTCCTTAAGTCTTTGATGAACTGAACAGCTTATATTCAGGAAAGCTGAGGCAGGACTTGAGATGTTGTCCAGAAAGAATTTTGTCTTAGTTTTAGAAATTCAATTTGGCAATACCGTTTGGGAACTTTATAAAAAAAACTTTGTTCTCCATTATAGTTTTCCCCCAAACTTCTGATCTTTACTGCTATGCAGTGTTGGTGGCTGCTTTTCCTCCACCTTGCTTGTAAGAACAAAAAGTCAGTTGATTTCTGGTTCTGCTGATTACTTGTAAGTTTGACTTCAGCTGCCAAATGGTGAATACTAATGTTGAGATAACTCCAGGCCACGCTTCGTGGCATTACACCTGTACAACAGATAGCAGAGTCCGGACACCAAACCCCAGAAAACAGTTCTTTCTTTTTTCAGCCTCTTCAAACATTGCAGTAGTACCAGAAATACTGGCTTGTATTGCAATTAATGTACCAGCTGTGTTAGTTTAGGTGTGATTTCAGACCAATATAGCCATTACAGCAGAAGACTCCAGTAAAGATACGTTTGTCCCAGAAACATTTTGCTTCCCACTGGCTGGGCTTCTAAAATAAGCTGCACTGACAGAAGCTTCCGTTTACCAGTACAAGCTAGGTTTGTGCTTGGGGTGCTAGTATGTTGGTGTAATTACACTGGGAAAGCATCTCTCATATGGACCTGTTTTAACAAATGTATGTAGGACAAACTAGCGTGCATCATACACTCCTCCCACCGCACTCATGTACAGAAACATACTTGCTGGTAGCTTGTCAGCTGTATATAATTTTAGTGCTAAGTATACTCATTTTCTTAGAAGCTGCAAGCAAGTGTTACTACAATAACATCGTAAATGTGCATATATTATTTTATAAAGGAACTATTTCATAAAAACTCTGGATCTTATTGTAAGAAATTAATTATATTTTAGCCTGTGAAACAGAAATGCTGTAGGTACTTCAGTTTGCTTGCACTTCTGACAAACCTTCATATTGGTGCTCCTTTTCTCACCAATTCGGTTCTGTTTCTGTTGGGTTTCGCCAACTGGGGCAAATGGGAACTTGAAGAATAATTAAATGAAAGGTTGGGAAAATGCTTTGTAAATCTGATTCCACGGTCTTAAGTGAATAAGCAAAAGATGGATCTCTATCAGTAAGCTGGAGTAAGCTGGACCTTCATTGCACATGCAGTTTATATCTTTAGCTAGTGCCTGGGGTGGGAGAAGAAAGGGGAGCGCATGCTTGTAAGGCATGGGGCAGGAAGGCAAGGTACAACTGCGCTCGGAGCGGCTGTGAGACAAGAGCTGCTCATTTTCACAGGAGTGAGGCACTGTTTGTCAGCTGGTTAGGTGTGTTACCTCTGTACGAGGCAGAGACTCTGGCTGTTCATAAAGTGCCCAAAAGTGGGCATAGCACAAACAACAAAACCAGGCTGGTCTGACACGGTTAAAAATAAAGAAGTATTGATACTGCAGGTTCTGTATGAGGGACTGGAGAAGAATGCTGGAAACAGGAGTTGTGAAAGAGGAAATGAGCAAACACATACTGTATTCACGATTTAGTTTTTAATAATGCCCAAAGGTGTTCAACACGTTTCTGCTCTGTGCAAGATTAAATCCATTGCCTCAGAGAAAACAGAAGTTTAGAAATTGCAAGACTGATGGGGGACGCCAGTCATTCTGCATGGGGGAAGAATGGGAACAAAATGAGATGGCCATTGTACAGTGTTAGAGCCTGAGATGTGTCCCACTATGAGGGTCCGATGACTGATCACAAGGGGCAGCAGCCCTGTCCTCTTCGGTCTTTGAAAGGTACCTTGCACATCAGGACCTTTTCAGAATTGGGCGGTTTTTGGGTACAGCTGCATGTCAAATTATAAATCCTGATGAGCAAGCTTAGTTGGCAGACTTGCAGCAGACCTCAGGGAAGCCATTTTACTCTGATGCAGAGAGACTAAACATTGACAAGGATGCCCATCAATGAGGACATTATAATTGGAGATCAGGTTAGGAATGAGGTTTGAAGGTGAGGATAAGAAGTGCAGGACTGTTGAACGGTGAGACTGGTGAGGTCAGAGGGCAGAACATAGAAATATTTAGCAAGGTCACGTGGCATGGTCATAATACTAGCAAAGGAAGGTGTTCCCAGCAGAGACGGAGATGGAGGGGGGGAGATGAGCTTTGGAGGGTTGATAAAGAGCCTGTGACCCTTGCTGTGCTCGTTTTGCAATGATGGCTTGTGGGAGGTTATCAGGGATTTCCAATCTAGAGGAGGATAAGGGATAAAGGAGTATAGGGAGATGGCTGGAAATCCTCATTAAATAAGATACTGCAACATCTGCAGTTGGTATTCTGAAATCCGAGTGAAAAGATTAGACTGTTGTATATTAGCCCACAAGGCTAAAGTGCAGCTGTGCACTGTTGGTACTTCTAATCAGCCTTCGGTACGGCAAATACTTTGGTCTTGATGTACGAACATTTTTCATCTGTCAGTGTTGCAAATCTTTTGCTGAATGAGTTAGTATTATTCCTGTCTTAGAAATGGGGAAATCGACACCCTAATAAATTTGGTGGCCTGCCTAAGATTACAGTGAGTTACTTCATAGCCATACATTGGATGTTCTGATGATGCTGTAGTCTCTAAGCCAGCAGTTAATGATCTTTCAGTGGTGCTGTGTGAGAGTATATTCTCCTTTCTTAAATAAGTTGTGTTAAGTATTCCAGCAGACTCAGAAGAAGCTGGGGGACAGTCTTCCCAAGAGGCAAGATAGCAGTATTTACCTCGCTACTGGTGTTTTACTGCTCTGCAAGTCAGCAGCTGCTGTTGCTGCTGAGCTCAGGGGAGTGGGAGCCAGCGAGAGGCTGCCCTGCACCGCTGCCCCTCGTGGGTGCCTCAGCGGGGAGCCCCATGCCAGCCCTCCGACCTGGCATGCAGTCTGTCCCCCTGCTCTCCTAGGCATCTGCGTCACTCACTGCTGGCCCCTGCGCTCGATGACGCTGGCTTTTCTGTCTACACGGCAAATGTCTCGCAGTGGTCCTTCGCTGTAATCCTTACTGTGCGCTCTGGGGAAATTCCTACCCGCTGCGGAAGAGATATGAAACTCTGGAACTGATCTTATTCCACCAATATCGATGGGGAATTTTGCCACTAATTTTGAACAGAACTGAGCTGTGTACCTGAATAGGATGCATACATAATGTATTCACGGTGTAATGTTCTTTGTGTACTACCCTGCATCTCACGAGGCTTCCCCCTTCTCACTTCAGAAAAACTTCTTGGTATTCTCTTCTAAGACACTTGACTGTTACAAGTGATGATAAACGCCATAAATCTCCTTGCTTGCCAATAAAGAGACATGTTGATTCACTCAGAAAAACGTCTGAAGCATTTGGACTAAATTCAGGTGGGTGGAGTTATGACTTGGTAATTTAGTTTGGGTTTGAAACCAAATGGCCATGAGATAAGAACTGTGTAAACTAATGGTCTGCTGACTGTTGGAGGGCAGGGTTGGTTACTAGTGGATAACGATGATACTCTGCTGCCTGATAGGTATTCATCCGATTCTTCAATCCAGCTGCTGGCATGTCTTCTTGAAAATATGCAAGAATGTGAAATAGCAGTTTACTGGGTAGGGGAGGGAAAGCTATCGGCAAAAGAAGGTCTTAGCAAGTTATGACAGGAATTTCTAGTTTGAGAGCATCAACAAAACGCTTCTCAGCCCTGCACTTTGAGAATGAGGTAGTTGCCACTCTTGTCTAAAAATGTGAATTTTGCAAGTGTCGGAGATTAAAAGAGGTAACTCATGCCTTGGGAAATGACTAAGTACGGACACAGACATGCAGGAGGATACAGTGGTGATCCTGGTTAAGCGGGATAATATTGGCTGTGGGGGCCAGCACAGAATTTCTGCAAGGTCTTGAGACAGCTGTCCTAACTTTTCTAAATAAAATGGCTAAAATGCTTTTCTTCTTGTCTTAGGGATAATTTCTGTGTCCAGGGCTGTATTGGAAAGGATCTACCAATATAGCTGTATTTCTAACTCGTATTATGTTGTTTATATGCTTATGCAGCAGACTGTTTCTATACCGAAAGGAAAATTAATTTTGAAGTATGCTAAATCGGCAAGCCTTGTTTACCCAGAGTGGAAAATCCTTGATTTTTGTGGATCAGCTACGAAACGATTTCACGTACTTGTTTTGCAGGTGGACAGCGATACCTTAATTCTCTGCTGCGAATCACTGAAGCTGCTTGAGATCAAGCGTGTTGCAAATGGGATACTGTATGTTTAACTAGTGTTGTCTGTACTGGGCAACTTCTTTTTTGTTTTTAAATCGAGTTAGTTCCCTCCAATTAAATTAACTGATGGTAAGGTTTTTTCGCTGAAGTTAATACTAGTTATGTTAAGGTATGGTAGCAGGGGAGAAAAGGCACCACTCTTCCTAATTAAATCAGGCCTTATTTTAAAGCAGATTTCTTTAGACCAAAGAAATAGTGTCTTTTTTTTCCCTCAGCAGTTATTGCAGATTTCTGCAGCACGGTTCTTCACTGCACAACATGCAGACAAACCCTCAGCAGAGGCCATAGTTCCACGATACACCGAGTCAGCAGCAGAGACCCCTTGCATTATGCCCTGCTTGTTGCTGCCCGCAGGCGTGCCCTCCCCTGCCCTGCGTGCCTCTCTGTAGGACCTGGCTCCTGCACAAATTAGGAGGATGGATGTGTTTGAAACTGGCTGACGGACTCCCTTAATACCGGAGGCTCTGCTCCCAGTCGTGTGTCATCGGTGTGCTTGCAGGTTTTGCCCTCCTCGGCAGGAATCCGTTGCCTGCTGGGAGATGTGCTGGACGGAGCCTGGTGTGCTGGTGTTGAAAGATGTCTCCCCTGCTCCTCTTGAGGAGGGAGGGAGGGAGGGAGACGCAAGGCTCCGCTGTGTTGATCTTTGGACTTCGGGCGCCTGGTGGTGCCCTTAGTGGGGACGGTGCAGCTGATGGCAGTTCAGCCGCCGTCGGTCTGGCCGGGTCTCCTGTCACCGGCGGCGGTCACGCCACGGGCAGGGGGGAGGACTCGCACAAGTGGGAGCGCCGCTGCTGCTGGTGAGGACCGGCAGCGCTGTCAGTTCTCTCCACGCCGGAGACGTCTCCCCGGGCGCTTCCCGCGTCCCTCCCGACCTCGAATACCCGATCACCCCGGGCAAACGCCGCCGGCCCGGCGCGACCCCGACGCCGCAAGGCCCGCGGCGCCCGCCCGCCCGCCCGCCTCGGAGGCGACCCCAGGCCACGCCGCCGGGCGGGGGCTGGCGGGCCGGGGCGGGCGGCCCTGCGGGAGGACACGTCCCAGCAGCCGGCGGCGGCGGGTGCCCCTCGAGGGCGGCGGCGGGCCGGGGCCGCCGCGGCCTGCCGTGAGGCGCGCCGCCCGCGCCGCCGCCCTCCCCCACCGCCGGCGGCCCTCCCTTCCGCGGCTTCTCCCGTCTCGGCTGGCCCAGCCCACGTTTTCCCTCTCTCCCCTCCCTCCCTGGTCATGTGTCGCCTTTTTTGTTTGCAGTGGAAACAATTTCTCGCTCTTCGGCTCGCACCGAGGCGGACCTGCCCGTCGGGAGCGCGGGGTGGGCGGGCGGTGGGCGGACGGCGGCCGGGCCCCATGCTGGCGGAGGTGCCCCCTGCGCCGGGACCCCCGCGGCACCCTCGGGGCTCGGGCTGAGGCGGGGGGCGCGCGATGCCCGGCTCCGTCAGATGAAAGTTTGCGCCGCAGCCATGAAGGGGCCGCGGTGAAACCACCGCCCCCCCCCAGGTAAGTTGTTGTTGTTGTTCGCGGGGATTGCGCAAGGCGCTGGCGGGCCCGCCTGGGGGGCGGCGCGGTCCCGCCCGGCCCGGCCCGGCCCGGCCCGGCTCGGCTCGGCTCGCCCCGGCGCGGCCCGGCCCGGCGCCACAACTTGGCCAGGAGTTGGTGCGCGGCCGCGGCGTGCGCGCCGCTGTGTCCCCGCCGAGCCCGGCCGGCCGCGCCGCGGGCCTGAGCCGCGGGGCCGCCTCCGGCCCGAGGTGGTCCCGCCGGGGGCTTCCGGGAGCTGCTCGGGCAAGGACTTTTGAATACGCGCGCACACACACGCACACGCATATATATATATAAAAAGAGGCTTAAAGAGGGGCCGCTCGGTGCGCAGGGGCGCGCGGCGGCCCGCGAGCGGCGGGGCGGGCGCGAGGAGAAGTTGCCTTCCCGGCGCGGCGCGGCGCGGCGGGGCCAGCGAGGGCCGGTGACATCTGGCCGGCATTGGAGGTATGCGCGCCGCCGGCCGCCCTCGCCCGCCCAGCCGGAGCAGTCCCAGTCTCCTAGCAACGCCATTGATTGGCTGCGACGGCGGCCAATGGGCGCCCGCCCCCGCCTTCCCTCCCCCCCCCACCCCCCCCGTGCGACAAGTACGGTGGGAGCGCTGCACGGGGGGGGCCGCACCGGAGCGGCCCCCCCCCCCCCCCGGGGGTGGCTCCCCCCGCGCCCGCCGGGCCGCGGGTGAGGCAGGCGGCAGCGCCGGTCGCGGAGGCCCCCTCGGGCAAGCGGCCGTGTAGATATCTGGTGGAGCACCCGCAATTGGCAGCGGATTAAAAATGTTCGCCCAACTGCGGGCTCTCATGTGACCGGCGCTCCTTTGTCTGGCGGTGGGGAGCCGCGGCAGCCGCCACGGGCCTCGTTAACACCCCCCCTCACGCCCCCCGGGCGCAGCCGCGGCCGGGCCCCGCCGCCGGGGGGGCAGCCCAGGGCACCCCTCCCGGCTCGCGGCGGCCCCGCCGGGAGCCGCTCTCCGGCCGGCCTCCGCCGGGCCTCCCTGCAGACCCCGGTGGCCGGCCCGAGGGGCACTGCGGGGCCCGCGGCCGCCCGGTCACCCGCGGCACCCCTGAGGACCGCTGCCTGGAGAGGGGGAAAAAGAAAGAAGGGGGGGGAGAAAAGGGATGGTATGATACGGCCCTTTGGGAGGATACTGGCAAATAAGCAAATTAAACAGAAAGAGAGCAGCGTGTTGTCATAGCAACAGTGCAATTAAATTACTTTACTGTCAGCCATCATACAATTTTCCTGTTTAGAAGCTCATGGGACGTAACTTCCATTTGGAGTCAAAGTTGAGCGTGCGGCGTAGGTAGGCGATGCTGGTGCCCCTGGCTGCTGGTGGTACGTGTTTACCTTCTGGCTGTGCTGGATGCTGTTTTGAAAGCTAGGAAGTGGGACCGACGTAAGTTTGGCCTCCCGGTGTTTATATCTGCCTGGGTATTTTTTCCTCTTCCAGATACTTGTGTAAAACCACACATGTTCGCTGAGCTTGCTGGGTGATTGTCTGTATTAACGGGCTTCTCTGGATAAAAGTTCTGTATGTTTCTTTTTTAGTAATGGCTGCTTTGGTGTAAAGTGTTTATAGAAAGACCCGAGGAACTTTCCTTTTTCGTTTTTGCCCCTTTGTAACAGGCAAAACAGAGTCCATCATATCTCTTTCCCAGAATGGCTGTCTTGCTCTTTTTTTCCTGTAGATAGGTGGTTCATTCTGTTGTTAACTGTAGGTTTTTTTGCCCTTCGTTTACAGTATCGAGCGTGTGACAGCATGACTTCAGGGAACTGCTGAGGATATATTTTAGATACAGGAAATCATTTTGCTCTTGTTCAGCGTTTGTGCAGGAAATTTCATCTTTTTAAAATCTTTCCAGTTTTTATTTCACTGCTGTTAACATCTCCAGACCTCAATCCTGTCAGATTTATTGTATGGAGGAGCTAAGGGAGCCTGTCTCCTGCTTCTGAAGTAGGATTGTTGAGCTCCTGTCTGCTTCTCTTGAGTTGGGCAGGCACCCAACTTCACTCAGCTTCTGAAGGGCTTAGGTCCTCGCAAATATTACTGCTCGCAGGTATTCCCCTGGGGCCTGCTGGTGCAGTACCCTCGGCAGCTCGTCCCACCTCTCCGGGGCCACTGCTGAGCATGACAGCAGTCTTTCTGACTCTGTTTTCTACCATGTTTGAAATACAGTTCAGCTTATGTTAAAATCTTCTCTGTTTACATACATTTTTAAAGTGCTCGGTTCCTCTGGCACTTGTTTCCCCGTGTCTTGGCCCTGGTCCCAAAATTACCGTGTGTTGCTTTCCCTTCTCCCACCCTTGCCGGTTTTGAAGTTCTGCTGTCATAGAATTCTGAGTTTTGTTGCAACTGCGACTGTGGTCAGATTGGATGCTTGTCTGCCTCAGCCTTTAGCCAGAGTGACTTTAATCACGGTGCTGTTGTATTGTCCTCAAAAGTGAAACAGCTGAACTTAATCTGAAGCAACTGGCCTTAAGCCCCCCCCCCCCTTTTTTTTTTTCAGTTTACATGCTTATTAAAGGGATACAATTGTAGTATTCAAAGATTTGATACACATATTCATCACTAAAGGGACATGTCTTTAGGATTTCCTTTGTGGGGCTTCACGTACATGCAGAACGGAGGTGTATTGGGATTATAGTCTTATTCCATTGACTGAAGTTTCTTCCCTTGTCCCAACTTTGGATTATTTTACTCAACAGTTGTGAATGAGTGTTTAAGTGAGTCTGTAATTTTTAATACAGATGGCAAAAGGCCGAGTGACCAGTTAGGGAAAAGCTGTCAAAATGTTACGCAGTATCTTTTTATGATCTAACTTTTCTCTCTGTTTCTTTCTCCCCTTCCTTTGGATTTGCTCGCCCAGGAGTCGCTGTCTAAATGGGTCCAGTCATGCCTCCCAGTAAGAAGCCAGAAGGCTCAGGAATTAGCGTTCCCAGCGGATTGAGCCAACGTTACCAAGATAGTGATTTATCAAAGGCACTTCATGATGACGAAGACCTAGATTTCTCTTTGCCTGCCATCAGATTAGATAAAGGGGCCATGGAAGATGAAGAACTAACTAATTTGAACTGGTTACACGAGAGCAAGAACTTGCTGAAAAGCTTTGGGGACTCGGTGTTGAGGAGCGTTAGTCCCGTTCAGGACATGGGTGATGACACGCCGCCGTCTCCCGCCCACTCTGACATGCCCTATGATGCCAAGCAGAACCCCAACTGCAAACCTCCTTATTCCTTTAGCTGCCTCATATTTATGGCCATTGAGGACTCGCCAACCAAAAGACTGCCCGTAAAGGATATATACAACTGGATCTTGGAACACTTTCCGTATTTTGCAAACGCACCCACTGGATGGAAAAATTCTGTGAGACATAATCTATCCTTGAATAAGTGTTTTAAGAAGGTGGACAAAGACAGAAGTCAGGTAAGTTTGGAACTATGGGAACCTATCTGGCTTTGAAAGTATTCTCCTACTAATCCCAGAATGTGTCTGTAACAGTGAAATGCAGAATATGGGACGCTGTCCCTGGTAACGGAGTTCATTAAATTCAGAGAGCCAACATTTCTTTAGCATGGCTCATTCTGATTTTATTAAATTCATTGTCTAGACATCTGTAAGAAAGTACTCGGGGGGGTGTGTGTGTGTTTTTTCTTTTCCCCCCAGCTGGTGTCTTCATGCATAGTGGTTAAATATTGTTTTTAGTTATCATGCTGTGGTAATGGTTTCCAGCTATAGTAGATGAATGTAATCACGTTATAAATAGGCTGCTTGCTGTTCTTGGCTTATACAAATGTATAGTGAAAGGGTATGTCTTATGTAAGAGTCTATCGCTTTTTCTCTGGTCTGTGCTGTAATCTGAAAAAACTTTTCTTTCTCTTAAACAAACAGAAGGAGTTCTGAATTTTGGTGATGAAGCTTCATTCCATTTCAAGCAGGTTTTAGAGAAACTCTTCAAAGAGAACAGATAGGTCTGGCATCAAAGGTGAAAGTTACCGTTCACCGAAATTTCAGTCCTTCTCTCCCTGGGCTTGTGTAGTTTCTGCTGCTGGCATGGTGGCAGAAGCCTGGGGAGCACATTTTTGCTTTTGGGTCTCTGTTGTTGTCAGCTGGTTTCATCGCTGAATCTTCAGCGGCGTCTGCAGGAAGAGGCTGTGTGCGAGGGAATGGGGAAGCGAGCTGAGGGGTGGAGGCAGTCCTTTGCATAGCCTTCTACCATGTCAATCTGCCTGGGAGCAGGTATCAGTTTCCGAAGGGGACCGTCTACAGAAGCAGTGGTCTGGATGAATCTTTGGCAAAGTATGAGTATACTGATAAAAATAATCAGCTTGCAGAATAATTTCAGAGGTCTTCTCACAGGTTAGTGAAATAAGTAGTGGGTAAAATCACATCACTGACCGTCTGTCTCTAAAATTGGCTGAAGATCAGAAAGTGGACACTTTGTCGTGGCAGAAACAATAGATACACTCAACTTCTGTATTTCAGTGAAGTAAATGCTGTGATTGTCTTGTAACTGGTTACCCTGAAACTGGACTTCTGTTGGTGGTGCTGTTCTCCCTGTTTTGCGTGTGATTTAACTTAAAATGCTGTGGAATAGGAGCTCAAGTAACTCTAGAAGATACCTTACCGTAAACTAGCAACTTTTCATTCTACATTACCTAACTTTCTTCTCTCTGGAGCTTTCCTTTTTTAAACTTTTATCTTTTTTTTTTAGTTTATTTAAAATGTCATTCCCTAGAATCCACTGTGCACATATTGGTGATCACACACTGTATGTTGGTATTTTTATAAATAAGTTGCTGTGTATGAGATTAAAAAACCTGTTCCTGAACTGGATCTTGTTTTGTGTAAATCAGAGTCTTAAATTCTTGTTTGGAAGTGTGACTATAATAGCAAGTGCCACCAGACTTTTATGACCCTAACCTAGACCATAAGAAACCTTCACACAATACATTTTAAAAAACCCGAAATATTGTAACTGGCAAGGCATGTGTTTAACCCTGCCATTTGTGTTTTGTTCTATCTCTCTTCCTCTGTTTACAAGTTGACTATTTAGATTACAGCTTCCTTTCTATGAGGAACTTGTCTTCATGTCTATCTGTCAAATATCCGGCAGTGTGCTGAGCTTGTACGAACAATACCATGACGCGCTGCTTCTCCACAGGGAAGTGGCGGAGCACAATGCATGACTAGTCACCTACATCTCGAATTTGTGATTAGAGCCATGGTTACATAGCTAGACAACAAGGTGTGGTGGGAGGCCTTGCCTGTATGAATAATGAGGAGGGGTTTTATTAATTCCTGGAAAATCTCAGGTTACGAGAAAGAATTTCTTCCATCTCCTGAAGATGCTAATAACTGCAGGTAGCCAGCATTAAGGTGAATGAGATAACAATCTCAAATGTAAAATGCACCAAGGCAGGTCGTTTAAATCCCCTGCTGGCTTTTTCTTGTGTCCTGGCCAAAGGATGGGGCAGACAGAGTCCTCAGCGCAGAATTGGCGCTTCGTCAAGAGTTGCTGAATCAGGTGCCTGACAGCTAATTGTGGACTTGGAAAGCAGTAAACTTCAACTGCTGGCTTTGAAAATAACCTTTGTGTATGTGCACACGCACACTCAGGGTTGGTTTGAGTAGCTTGCAGCCAGCATCTCTGCTGCTCAGAAGGAAGGTGTCCATCTAAAGGGTTCTCCGGTTTTGGGCTGGGGCTTGGGGTAGGGGAAGGGGGGGACTCTCCTCTATAAGGAATGATTTTATGCCACTTCTTCCCCTTTGCAGCCAGATTTTGCAAATTGCAGGTTTGGAGTCTGCCTGTCTTCCTGTTTTTACGTGGGAAAAAAAGCATTTAGCAAATGGCATGTTATAAAATGCTAACAAGATAGGCTCTGGAACATGTACAGGAGGAAGGAGTTAATCAGTGCTGGGAATTGCAGGCATTTGCTGGTTGATGTGCGTTGACACACTGTGAAAAGCTAGAAGCTTTTCCTCTCACAGTTGTGCTTTCCAGTGTTTGTGTACCCTTTCAGTAATCGTTTTTCTAAAAAAAGTTCTGCTGAACACTTAATTCTTGTTTGAATTCCCTCTGCATAGTAGTTTCCTCAATCTTGGGTTCCACTAATTTATATTCATGGGGCTAAATATGTATTTAATAGTATGCAGCTTTTTCTGCCTGCATATGAATGCTTGCATTTCCTGATGTTAGATGCTTGTAACAGAGCAAAACCAAAGGCTTACAGGCTGCATCACTTTAGTTTTTGACTTGCCCTGTCCTGGTGCTTTTAGGGCTGGTGTGGAATGCCGGGAAAAGACATTTTTCTCCTCGGATTTGTTTATGCAGTGCTGCTGTGCCACTTCAGCTGCAATGCCATGAGGCTTACCTGGCAAGCCGACAGAGTGACTATTCATGTAACTTTGCGATGAGGCTGATCTCCTGGATCGAGACACAGAGCCGGGCTGAAGAAGGGAAAATGCTGAGCCCTTGATTGTACAAACCTCTTTGCATTGAGCTCAGCAGTTTAATAATAGTTGGCCAGAGTATGAAGTATCACATGATGGGGAGTAGACGAGGAGTTCCCTGGCTTTGTTTATACTGCTGGACCTGTGAATTCAGTCATTCAGATTAATCCTATTGTGAACGTACAGATCTAAATGTCCTCTAGTGTGTGTCCCATTTAGTACAGCCCGTTAGCCCATGACTTTCCTGACTTCCCTACCATCTGGTCCTTGGCTATAGAGAGGAATTTTTCTTGTATATGTGTCTCCATAGCAACGAGTTTGCAGTTGATATGGAAAGTAAGCAGTTGCCGTAGCAACGGAGTTACTGATGTGGCAGCTTCTCTGCTTGCAGGGAAAGGGCTAAGCTAGTTCAGACGCATTATGTAGGTTTGCTGTAATTATAGCTGCGCCCACTAGTGCTGCTCTAGCTAAGGGTCTGTTGAAAAATTTTGTGATAAGCCCTATTTTTTTCCCCTCTGAAGATCTGTTTTATTCGTGTAGGGATTCCTGCTTTGAACAAAGGCTGGTAGGATTGTATTTTCAGGGCATGCGATACATCTGTGCCTTTTATGAATGCAAACTTTCTCCATTATTATCAAATAAGTGGATGAGGGGAAAGGATGTTTGACCTCGTTGGCTTCTCTGCAATTTTGTTGTCTCAGTGAACAGCCCGTGGTTATAGAAGCTGGGGCTCTCGTCCCATGCTCCTTTCTGCTATTCTGCTATCTTTTCCCTGGTCTGTGGTTCTTCGGGCATGATCCTGTCAAGAGGGTTCCTCTTTGTCTGCTCTGCGTTGTCTGAGATCGGGAAATGCGCACATGCTCCTGGCTGTGTGCATACTGAAGAAATTCAAGTCTCTTAAAGGTTTGTTTGGCACTCGTGCTGAGGGACGTCTTAATAAAAATGTAATGAGGGTGAGGGATGTGTTTATGGGGCTGGGAGAAGAAAATTCTCTTCACTTGATGTCAAAGTTATTCTTAGAACTACATGGTCCATAACTGGGTCATGGAAATCCAGCCAGGCTCCTCCTCTGTCTGGAGCAGGCTCTGAGATGTGAGGACTCCCGAGTGGTCCTTGGGCTCTGTGAGAGCTGACGTCCAACTTGTCCTCGTCTAATGCACTGCCTCTCGTAAGCACTCTGCCAGGGCACCTGATGAGAGCTGTGGGGGACCCTTTGGGCACAGGAGACTTTTCAGGAGTCCCTGCTGCCAGTGTCTTTCCTCTGATGTGGTAACGTCTGGGCTTTTGACAAGTAAAACCCTGCAGAAGGATAAGCACTAGCTGGAGTGAGAGGAAAAGGAGCCTGCTTGTTCTTTGTTAGAATCTCCTAATCCAATCTGCATATGTGCAAAGGCAAGGGACCAGGGGCCCTGTCCTCTCTCTTTTAATGTTATTATTCGAGGAGATCTCCTGTGAAAACTCGGTGGCACTCTGGAGATAGAAATGATCTCCTACATTTTTAATGTTGCTATCATTTAATGTTGTTACCACCTAGACTGACCCAAATAACATAAGCATCAGAATTTCACTGCGTTTATAACATCTGGTGGAACTAAAGTGTAAAAAAACCCAAAAAAACAAACAACAAAACAACCCTTCAGATTCATGTTAAAGACCTCAGATGATGTTGACTCCATTAATAAAATAATGTCCTAAATCAGCTGGTCCAACTGTTAATTTCCCAAATTCTTAAAAAGAGATGTTGTATTTTTAAGCTGGAATTCATCTAGTTTAACTTGAAATCCATTTTCTTATACCCTAGTCTGTCATACTAAAAAGCTCTCTAGTATCAGAAATTTTCTCCTCAAACGGCTATTTAGAGAAATGAGGGTCATCTCATTCCAGAGCAGTCATAAAAGTCTCTAGAACCATACTGTGGGGTTTCCAGATATCAGATGATTTATGGAGAGCTTTTCTTGAACCCTTTCAGTTTTGTTTTTGAAGTGCAAACCAAAGAAATTATACAGAACGTTTAAATAATAGATTTCCTAAAGCTGTGCATGGCAATAACATGCTTCTATTTCACTGGCTTCCAGCTGGTTGACTTTACATCAGAGATTACTCTTTGCAGTGGAGTCTGCCTGTATTAACTGGTTTAGAGCTGTACAAAGCATAATCAGTTCTTTTTCAAGTAATGATGAAGAGCTGGCAATGTCCGGAGAGTCCTCTGAACCTTATCTTGCTCTTGGTTAAGACAGCCCATGGGCAGGCACCCTGCTGAGTAACTGGGGTGTTAGTGGAACATTGACAGGCTGTTGACTTACCAGAGGGGACTGGCTACTTAGGTTAGATAAACTGGAGTAACTGGCCATGTCTGTGCTCCTAACCCACAGCAAACACGGTATGAAGTGTGTTAAGCAGCGCTGAAAGAGCCCAGACAGGAAAGCAGGAGCGGGCTGCTCCTCACCCATTGGGCTTGGGCTGTGGTGGGGTTGATTAGTCCATTTTTCAGCAGTGGTAGCACCTCCCTTGCTCCTGGCTGTTTGCTCCCGCACCTTCCTGGAACATGAACTTTCGTGTCTCTGTGACAAACCACGGATCTGGTCAGAGATCTGATCTGGCTAGATTTTTATCTTCCCCTCTCTTTTTAATTCTGGAGTTGCTTTTCAGCTTAATTCCCCAATTGATTGTACTGTGCTTAATTCCCACAGCACAGTACAACCAACAGTTGTGCCAACACGGAAGAGGGTGTAGAGATGATGGGGAGGCTGGGGAATCCCTCCTTGGGATTGCTGAGGAGGCAAGCTATTCCTGACAGAAGAAAGGCTTGATAGAGGCTGGCAGCTGCAGGGAGAGACAGTGCACCACTGCTTGGTGGGGTAGTGGATGTGGTCCCTACCACCACAAGGTAAAGGCTAGGCTGAAATGAGAAAAGAAGTTTAAATACAATGGGAGGCTTTCTTCTGCTGGAGACGTTTCTTTTGGTTTTCCCCTAGGAGCAGGACTGTGCTATTTGTTGTTCGAGTGGCCTGTGTTAGCTGCTCTTTGTGGTGTTTTACAGCTGATTTAAAGTGATCAAAAGTCTGGGCTGTCACCATCAGGCATGGTCCCTGCCCAACTTGGCTGCCTGTTCCTTCTGCTGGGGGATTGAACTGATCTGGGGCTGTGTTACCAGCCCCTCTCGAGCTCATACTAGCACGTGCGTCACCACGCAGTAAGCAGGCTGAAAACTATTTGTGTTTATTTTCATTTGGGTTATTTTTCAGTGGGTGAATTTAGTTGGATTCATTTTCAGCTCCCTGCTTAGCTCATGGTCATTGTGGTCAGAGGAGCACCAGTGTCAGCATGGGCCGTGGGCTCAGCTCTGTTTAATCTGGCATGAAACCATGCCCATGGCTTTCAGCCAGCTCAGGGCTGACCTGGCAGCAGTAGGAAAAGACAGGGAAGGGAAGGGGATGCTCTTACCTTCAAGAGCACAGGCTGTGCTTAAATCACTGGGGCTGCTTGTGTGTTCAGTCAGATACATGCTTGGTGCTGGATTGGGCCCATACAACATGGATGAATGGTCCTAAGAAAACTGTGCGAGGGTGCGTGTGCACACACGCATGTATGTTTTCTCAGTTTCGCAAGCTTTGTTTCTTTATGTTGCCCAAAGGTTTTAATATTGGCAGTAGAGGAGGCTCTGAGTGGAGCTGTGCTGCGGATCCTCTGAAAAGCTATTATGGAAGAGGGAAGGACGTCCATAAAATCAATTGTCAGGCTTTTCTGTGCAGCTGTCTCTACATCCCCATCACCACCGAGGTTTCTTCCTAATTCTTGGAGAGCTAATGAACTGCTGTTGTCACTGCCAGCAAATGAAGCATGGATCTTGGGGCCTCGATCTGTTGAGCACAGGAGGACTCGCTGATGATGGGGCTTGAGTACGTATGTACACAGGAGCGCTTTCTTTATGTGTCCGTTAACGAACGCTGGCCCATGGGGGATCACAGTGACACTCCTGTGGCAGTAGGCAAGACATGCCCCTGAGCACCAGGCTCGTGATGGCGGCTGCTCTACCTCCAGTTGTGGCTGAACATCAGAGATGAACTGGGCTTGCTGGTCTGGCCAAGCGTGCGCTCTTCTGTCTCACACTTCAGTTCTTCAACAAAACATCAAAGAATCCATTTTCATTACAAAATATGTGTCCCTTAGACTTCCTCCTTCCTTTCCTAAAGGGAAGTGAACAGTTTTATGTTGGCTGAAAGAGCACAGTAAATTATGCTGCGTGGCTTCTCTTCCTGGGTAAAGATCTCATGAAAAAGCATTTAAAAGACTTGATCGTAATTGAACAGTTGAAAATAATGGAGTAGTTGAAAATACTCTTCAGGCAGCCTGAAGTAGTCTTTGAGTTGCTGGAGAACCCTCCTTTCCTTGGTCTGGTTTCAGGCAGTTGCTGCATCCCACTCGCTGACCCAGGCAGCTGAAACCTTGGCTCATTCCTGCGGCAGCTCTGCGTTTGTGGTAAAGTCATTCGAACGACTGGCCTGGTGGGGTCTGAGAAGCAGTCTCCAGGCTGCTCATACCTGCTCCTTCTGTGCTATGCTCAAGATAATTGCCGTATCTTCATTATAAATCTAGTTAAAACAAATGAATGGTCCAGGGTAAGAGAAGCTGGAATCCATATGGAAAGGGGATCCAGTGTGTCTCTATTTTTCATTTAGTTTGTTGCTATTTTTATGTTTGTCAGTGGTAGCTTAGCATATAGAAGTAATTGACTTCTGTCATTTCAAGACTGGGCAGACCATTGCTAGATGAGGTCACGGTGCAAGCACATATATAGCTATAACAAAGCCATATGTTATGATGCAGTTAATTTTGTGAACACAGATTTACTTAAAAAAAACCTCAACGTGGCTGCCTCTGGTTAAGTTTTGCTCAGTAAGCATCTAGGGAAAGACTGTGCTACATGCTTATATGTATTTTTTAAGCTAATAAAGATTTCTCTCTCTAAGTATTTGATCTTATCTTTTGATTCATAATCTGGTATTTTAAGCAGTATAAGTCAAGTCTCCTGTCTTCTAGGTTAAGGAAGATATTGAAGAAAGTTTGCTTTAATAAGACGCGTATAGATCTTACTGTTTTTCTGGTACTTCTGGTTTAAGTCAGTTTGTTAAGTAGTTGTTTAAGTAGTTTAAGAACAATGAGATTTTGCTTTTTTCAGTAGTAGCAACTGTCTTGTTATGATTCAGAATTTAAGTGTTGGTCTCAAGGAAAAAACTGTTTAATTCTGCTTCCTAACACCTGTCATTCGATCTAATTCCCAGTTAGTTTCAGTCCCTCTCCCAACCATTCCCCACCTGCTCTGGTGTCTCAGAGCCGGCCAAAAGCAGGGTACCTACTCAGCTCCAGAGCCGGGAAACTGGGAGAGAGAGGAGGTGCCAAAATTGATTGTCTGGCAGCGCTTAATGGACAAGCAGCAGAGAAACGTAGGCAGTCCGTTCAGGTGTGCTTACGAGTCCGTGTCCTTGATGGTTGCACTTGGACATCTTTAAAAGTAAAATAGATCCTGTACATTGGCTTGAATGCTTATATCAGACTTGTGTCTGAGTTTTTCAGACTTAACTCCTGTGTGTATTTTCTCTGGTTTGGAAGAATTCAGGCACAGAAGTAATACCGTACGTTTTCTTTAGTTGTGGAGACAAAGGCGGCTCTTCTCATGGAGCAGGAAAGTTGCTGTTGGACAGTGGTCCTGTGGATAGCTACTGACATACTCGTGGTTCAGTAGAGTCTGGCTGGCCTGGTACTGACTGGTCTCGTAGATGAGGGCAAGGAACACCTTGCTCAGCTGTGCTGCTTTTGGCGAGAGCTTCCTGAGATGTTTTCCCTTTGAGCAAAATTAGTGTCCAGGACTGAAGTTCACAGCGATTGTCACCGTTAATTACACAAGGGAGTGCAGAGTGCCTTGGCTCTGCCATGCCATTGGGTCCATGATTCCTCTTAGCCTGCCTTCAGATCTTAGCTGATCAAGTGGCTGGAGCTGCTGAGGTGCCCGGTAGTTGAGATACTGCACCCACACCACGCTCATCATCGCTGCTGTATCTGGTCATTTAGTGCAGATTATTGCAATGGCAGTAGAACTGTGGTTATCTTTTCTGGAGAATAACCACATTTATAACAGTCTGGATGCTGACAGGGTTTATACACTTACTGGCAACTCAGCTGGCTTCCACAAAGTCCTAAATTTCTTATAGCTGTAAGTGGTGTCAGACTCATCAGTGATAGAGGTCGCATAAGATAACCAATAGTAGGGAGGAAGAAGGGGAGTAACCTTCCTACTTTGGCATAAACTTTTTTCCGCATGAATTTTTGGTAGGTCACTATTGGCCCTTCTTAGGCTGGAATGTTACTTGTTTTCTTCTGTTCTCCCACCAGTTTGGACTCCTGACTTCAGAGGAGCTGCTTTTGATTTACTCTTGAGTAAACAGCAGCGGAATTGGGACTGAGAGCTGTGGAAAGCAGCAGTTGTGGCCATAAATGATGTCTCTGGATCTTACTCAGTTATCCATAATAGTAATTTTGGAGACAGTACATTTTAGTTCGTTAGTTACGTTCTTCAAATGCCATTCTGGGTGTTATGGAAACTTTGTCCTGGGAACTGATGCAGGAATTTGTGAGAGGACTCATTCCAAGGATCTTAAATGTGAGTGGGTTTTTCCTTGCTGCAGTAGAAAAGAAACCAAATTGCTGCCCTCAGCCAGTGACTTAAGATACCAAAACACTATCTACAGCATGCTCAATTGCTATATTTCATTGCAGCAGTGAATGGTAGCAATTTACCACTAGCTGAGTACTATCAGGATTTTGAAATGCTGGTGTAACTTGCTGAAAGATGGCTGTTGGTAAGCAGAGGAATGAGCGGGCTTCTGTATGGGGAATGGCATGGCAAAGCGTCTGTGGCAGTACATGCAGCAGAAGCTTATTGATGGGATTTTGCATAAGGGAATCTAGTTGAATGCTGTATTCACACTCATTGAAGCTATGAGCAGAAAATTAGGCTCTGCTCCAGAGTTTTATTTATGAGATCCCATGACTGCCTACTGTGGGAGGGTACTCACTGAGATTAGGCAACTATTGTAAATGTTTTTCTGAGTTTACAGTTGAAAAAAAATGCCTACCATGCAACTTGCAGGGGCTGCAGAGGTTAATGCAAGACTAGGGTTAGGTACTCGGATACCTTATCTCAGGCTTTCACTGACATACTTTTATCTCCTTTCTTCACCCTTTAGGGTGGAGAGTGGGAACACACCTCTCCTTAGGTTATGTGTGTTCCAGTAAAAATAGGGAAATCATTCATTAAATGCTCTGGGTTTAGATGAGGGTGAGGGAGGTAAACATCGCTGTTAAGGTTAAGTGATACAGAACGTAATAAATGTAGCAGTTTTGCAATTAGATCTGTTTTCTTTAAATTGTTGGGGAGAACTAAATAGTTCTTGCATGGTTCATCTTTAGGAATAAAGTCCTTGCCATGCAGGAAAAGCTGTATTTGCAAGATTCTCCTTAGTACCACTGCCTTGCACTGGCTGTCTGCGTGCAGCCTTCTCCAGCCCTAGAATAACACAGAAGCACTGCACTTCCAGAGATCCTCACTGCTCCTGGGAGCACTTTGAAGGCTTTCGGAGAGGAATGTTTGACAGCTTTAAGAACTGCATGCTGCCAGCTCAGATGGAGCTACAATTGCACTTAGACTTTGAGATAAAATGGTGCAGAGCTCCTGGGTCAAAAGGTATTTAGTTCGGCAGGAATCCCCTTCAGGGATTATATTTATTTTACAAATTTAACTGGAAATAATTACATGATTCTTACATAATTCCACCCTTCCTGAAGTACTTTAGGACTAAGGAGCTGTGGATGAATAGTGTCAGTGATTCATTGGCTTGCCCGTATTGCTGAGGTAGGAAGAAATGCATGGTGTGCACGGGAAGTGCAGGTTTTCAGTCTTTAGTTGGGAGAGGTGGGAAGTTGGAGTGTCAGGTTGTGACTGAGATGGCTGGGAATCAGACAAACGCTGGCACTTTTAGTGTTGCGTGGTTTGTTTTGAAGCAGTCAGATGAACTTGTCCAAAATGTTTTTTACCTGTTTTGGCAAATAACGTAACACATTTATTGTTACATAATTACCTCATTGCACTAATTTATTTGGATTTTCTTTCTCTTACCCCCTTCTCTGAAGATGCTCAGGGTTAAATATACAAACCCTGCTGTTGTAAAAGAGGGTAGATTTGTTTTTTACAATTTTATATCGAGTTCTCATACTTTCTAGACTTTTGGCTGCACGGCAGAGAAAGAGGAAAGAAGCTGTCATAGAGACAAATTGCACAGAAGACTCAGTACGATGCTAGCTCCCAGCTAGTGAGACAAATGGGATTTTATTGTTCAGGCTGTACCTCCTTTTCTGCTTAAATTAATTTATTTTTGTATCTCTCTATCTGTATATATGTGTGTGTGTGTGTGTACAAATATATTTTATATATTAAAAGCATTACATAGTCATATTGTTTTTTAGACCATCCAAACACTTCTAAGGTAAAATGGGAGCAAAAAGTAGTATGAATTTGGGTTGTCACACAAAGCTTTCTATCTACTTGCATCTCTGTGCTAGGAAAACAAGGTGCTGCCATAGTGGACGTCTCTGCAAAAGTTCCTTAGGACAGACATGTTCTATTGCTACAACTGGTTATCAATTAGTTTAAACAGATCACTCTTAATTTAGAGTCTAACTAACCTGAACAGTCTCTCTTTTTTTTCCCAAAACAAACCAGCACTTAAAATCTAGTAAAACGCCTCCACTTCGACTAATTTTTTGTTCTTTCAGGTTTTGCTAAAACACCTGTAAGACATCACTGTCTTTTGGGCAATACTGCTTTTGTTCGGAGGAATAAAGTTCTGTGTTCCTGGCTTAGCAAGTTCGCTTTGGTGTATCATTTGCTGTTGGTTTTTAGAGCTGAGTAATTTTGAATTTGGAAAAGCAGAAATGTAATTATGACCTTTTCCATTAAGAAATGTCATTCTTGTTTGAGAAGAAATACAAAATTCTCATTTAGAAAGCTTTGATTTTCATTTGTAGTATTGAAATTGTAGGAAAGATCTTGCTTTCTCATCCTGTTTTTCTGCTGACTAGGAGAAAAATAGGAAAATGTCCTACCCCCCTGCTAAAATACTTGCATTATTTTAGTTGCAAAGTAAACATGCTTATGATCTAACCACTTTTGCTAATTACCACCTGCTCCTTCAGCAGCACTTGAGTCCCACTCACCCTCCAGTGTCTAGTATGCCAAAAATGCACTTGCCTGGGCTTGAGTTGACGGGACAAGAGTCCATGTCTTAATTATGGTAGAATTATCCACTTGTGTGCCACATCAACTTCGATTTATTTCTCTCGCAATTTATAAAACAGGGTTAACAAACTTGTTGGATTTGCACTCTGAATCTTTAATTTAGACATGCATTAAAAGGGGAAGAATTTGCTTCATCAGTAAACTCGGTTTTTTCCTGTTTTGACTATCTATCGATTCCTGTTGTTTGGCATTGGACTAAACAATAAAATGGTTCCAGAGCTGGTTTAAATGGCTTTTCAATACATGCCACGTGTAGCCTCGGCCTTCTCACACTGTGGACAGAGACACGCTTTTATTTGGAAAGGGAGGGAATTCTGTAGTTGCCCAAATAAATTCTTTGTGTTTGTGTTGCACAGCTTTTAAGTTAGACCGAGTAATGTTAGCATCTGGGGGGGGTGTGGGTGTGTGTAATAGTCTGGATGGATATGATAGGGCTGGTATGAGGGGATATTTATATAGAGATTTGGGCCTTAGAAGTTATAAAATTGTCTTAAAAATCATACTGTCATTTAAAATAATGTGGGAGGGGATGTGTGCCTTATTTTAGAGCCTTTAAGATCTTTTACAGGCTCTTTTACAGAAGTGAAAACAGCTGGAAACATTTTGGTTTGGTCTCCCCCCTCCCCCCCAGTTTTGCACCATCTCATGACTTTCTACTAGAAACACCTAGAATCCCAACATGCTAAAAATGCCATGAATTGGCAATATTAAAGCCAGATTCTGGAGGGTACAATAAAGCTGTAATCTGTCAAGTTTCTTACAAACTGTTTTGGTGGTGGTGTGTTTAGTATTGCTCTGGAGAGCCTTTTGCAAGGAAAACACAGCAATTAGAGAAGTACTCTTCTGTACAGTGCGGATGTCAGCATGCTGGAGAGGGTACAGCAAAGGGCTACGAAGATGATTAGGGGACTGGAACATCTTTCTGATGAGGAAAGGCTGAGGGACTTGGGTCTTTTTAGTCTGGGGAATAGAAGACTGAGGGGGGAACTTACCAATGCTTATAAACACTTAAGGGGTGGGTGCCAGGAGGATGGGGCCAGTCTTTTTTCAGTGGTGCCCAGTGACAGGACGAGAGGTAACGGGCACAAACTTGGTCATAGTAAGTTCCACCTGAACACGAGAAGGGACTTCTTTACTGTGAGGGTGGCAGAGCACTGGAACAAGCTGCCCAGAGATGTTGTGGAGTCTCCTTCTCTGGAGATATTAAAAACTCACCTGGATGCATTCCTGTGCAACCTGCTCTAGGTGAACCTGCTCTGGCGGGGGGCTGGACTAGATGATCTCCAGAGGTCCCTTCCAACCCCTGTCATTCTGTGATTCTGTGATTTGTGGTCACTGGGTGCAACTATGAAGAGAAGAAGGACCCTTTGGAGGATGCCAGCCCTTTTCCATGGGCTGGCACTTTGGAGCTGGCATATCTGGCTTCCTTTTGTGGGGCAAGCAATGGTGGATTCTCACACCAGCAGCATGCTCAAGGGCTGGTTTCTGTTTTTCATCAGTATTTGGTACATTATGCAGCTCTGAAAGGTGAGATCACTGCTGTCAAAGTTTTTCATGATCAGTAGGATGAATGGAGTCAATTATAAGGTGCCCCTTCTTTTTTGCTCAGTCTTTGGATAGGGTTTTCAGCAGTTTGGACCTCATTTTCTAGCTACACGTTTTTCTCTGTAAGGCAGTTTGTACGTTATTTTTGGTTGCTTTCCACATTCAGGTATTAATTTCCGATTGCTATTTTTGTGTTTTTTTCCCCTCTTAGTTCTCCTTTTTCTTACTTGCATCATCTAGAAATGGAATTGTTCATAAACATCTGTCTGAGGAACGTGTGGCAGGGGCAAGTGCATTAAGTCATCACTGCACTGTGCTGAAAGTGCGTTTGCATTTTGGAAAAGAAAAAAGTTGCAACCTTTTCTGAAGCAAGATTTTAATTTGTAAATCATCTGCTGGTTTTGGTGTGTCAAATGTGAAGGCTTCCTGTGTGAAACCGATAGAGAAGATGATCACAGGAGACCTGGAGCAGTGACTCAGGTCACAGCAGGCCTGTTTGCGTGACACCTGTGTCATCAAAATAGCCTTGCTTTGGCATCCTTAAATGAGATTTTCTTTTCCTTTAGGTGGTAGATCTGTTCAAAGGCATATTTGATCATGAATAATTTGGAGGAAAACAATTTGCTGTCCTTCTCAGACTATCATACATCTTCTCCTCCTTGTTATTTCTGAACTCTTCACAACATCAACATCTGATGCTGGGCAAGTTGTCAATTTTCATTACTGGAGTCTGCTCAGAAATTATTTCTCCCTGTTTCCTTCCACTTCAGGCATGTTAAGTCAGATAAATTCATACACTGATGTTTAATCACTGAGCACTAATCACCCTTGTGCAATATTGATCAGCAGCCTTTTTGTATATGATGATCAGAATGAGTAATAGCTTGCTAGTAAACACCAAGGAGTGGGAGGGTGAAGATGGTGAGTTAGCCTAATGTGGAAGTTGATACAGCTTTTCTAATTTTTAGGGGTTTCTAGACTCCATCAAACAACGTTGTCTTCTCTTTTTCCCCCTCCCCTGCTCCAAACTCTGTTTTTCTTCCTGTTCTCATGTTCAAACCAAGCAGTAATCCTTCCTTTCTGTGGATGGTGTGTCTTTCAACAAATGCCCCAGTCCCTCTTCTCAGGGCTGCTGGCACTGCTGAGGTTGTCCATGGTCCCATTTTCCCGAGAAGCCTGTCATTTCTCCTCCTCCAGGCACACTTGAAGCACACACAGGCTTCCCGTGCAGCCGTATTTCATGGGGGCTGCCTGTGAAGATCGCACTTGGAAACGGCTGCTTGAGAGAGAATTCAGTTAAAAAGAGACCAGGGAAAACCCAAGTAGGCAGGGCTGCGGTGTGTGGGTTGAAAGCTCCCCCCCCACCAAGCTTCCTCCCACTCTTTCTTTAGCGGGTAAAAGACCCGGTCTGTGCCTGAACTTGCTATTCTGAATAACCTCTTCTCTGCACACAGCGACTGATGCTCACATCCTGTTTGCTACCAGCTTAGCCAAAAGAGCGCCCTGAACGTGACATTTCTATTTCTGCTGGGTTTGTTTCAGTGAGTTTGCAGGCTGGCTCTCTGCTGCTGCCTCCGTCACGTGCCTTTCGATTCTCTTCTGTGAATTTGAGGAAACCCGCTTTTCCTTTGCTTGTTGTATGAAATAGCAAAATCACTGTGGGATTTGGAATTGCATCTGAAAAAATGAGGTGGACTTTAAACAGAGGAAGAATCTGTATTCAGTTGGGATCCTTAAGTATTTAGACTTTGATTAATGCTCTGCTAATGCCGAACTAGTCTGCCTGGGAAATAACATGAATAAACCTGTGAATCCTATTCTTGCCAAGCTGTAGGTTTTGATCAGGGACTTGGCTAGCTTCCTTGGAAAAAATCTAGATTTAATTATTCATTTTTTTGCTTTAAATCCATGCACACCAGTGAGTCTACATCTTATTTCTCTAATGTAATCACTTCACCATGTTTAATAAACTATCTGCACACTTTCAAATCTGTTTTACTGGTGAAGGTGCTCAGGGAAGCTGAAATGCAGTATTAATTATCCACTCTAAAATATGCTTGATTGAGTGGCTCATGCTGGAGAAGTTCCTCATGCCAAGCTTTGTTGCATCTGCTGCTTTTAGCGTTTTACCAGTTGCAACCTATGTAGCCATGCTTGTAAAAATACAGGCACCTAAAACACCCAAGGCAACAAAAAAATTGTAATTGTCAAATCTATTTTAGAGATGCTGTGTGGAGAAGAAAAAAGGGGGAGTCTTCTCGCAGTTTCAATGAATCTGACTTTGAATAAAACTTTGAAGGCTAAGCAGCTTCATCTCTTCTTACTGTTTTTACAAGCCTGTGCTTCTACAGCGGACTTAAAATAAAAACAGGAGGAAATGTAAGCACATCCGAATTAATTGCTCCCACAATGAGAAGTTCCTGTATTGTTCCTTTTAACTTAGTCCACCTTGAGGATGACTTGGATGAGACACAGCAATGTAGCTTGCTTTCTCCCCCTGCCACTGCACCCTCCTGTGGAGGACAATTTCTCACCGGCTTCCCCCTCCCCGACCTTTTCTGGTAGGACGCTGGTCCCCTTTGGCTGGGTGCAGGCTGGTGCTGTATGCCGGCGGGGCGGGCAAGGGGACTGGGCTTGCTGTCTGCATGGCCAGGGCGTGAGGACGCGCTGCGCTTAACCTACATGCCAGGGTGTCTCCTGTTTGTGCTTGCGGTAACGCTGTAGCCCTGG
This sequence comes from Gavia stellata, assembly GCF_030936135.1. NCBI lineage: Eukaryota > Metazoa > Chordata > Aves > Gaviiformes > Gaviidae > Gavia > Gavia stellata. The sequence goes on from NC_082600.1 coordinate 20,413,511, forward strand.
CTATCTCCTGCCGCTGCTGGTCTGGGGCATCTCGCCAGCTGCAGCGGGAAGAGCCTTTATGCTCTTGTGTACAGGTGGGCTGCAGGGTGGCTGCCGGAGGAGACCAAAGTTACGGCTAGGATTGGGAGAGGGTGCTTTTTAGCGACCTGCCACGTAGTAGTGAGTAGAGAGGCAGGCAGGTGGCTTAGCAGTCCACTCCCTGTCTCTTCCCAGGTATGTAATTCCCTTGCAGTCTTGAGGTCAGAGCCTCCCGGTGCTGGAAGGCTTTGGTGCAATCGAGGTGAGTTTCGGCCTCTCCTGGGAAAGTTTCTATAGCCGGCTCTCCAGAAGACTGTGGGAAGAGCTTAGTGCTGAAGGTGGTGGTGCTCCTCCTCCGCAGCTGGGCCTGGTGGGGGCTTGCTGCTCCCTGCCTGGCCATGTGTAGGCCTCAGTAGTGTGGCTCTCAGGTGGGATTTCTTGCTTGTTTCGTATTACAATAAAAACATGATGCCAAATTCCACCAGGTGAACAAAGCCTTCTCCTGCAGGTGCTGCCGTTTTAGTCCCACCAGGGTGCCCGCGTCTAAGAGGGACGGTGCTTGCTGGAGCAGCTGGGTTTTGACCTCCCTGCAGGAGGCCAGTTTGCTCCTGGAGCTGAACTGGTCCCGCCCTGGTTTGCCTTCACTGCAGAGCCATTGATCTTAATGACTAATTTAGGTGTTCCTCCAGAGCCTTGTGATGCTATCTGGCATTTGGGAGGAAGGAGGATTGGTGTAGGCTGCTTGCAAAGGTACCAAGTCACGGTGAAGTCCCAGGTTTTTCAGAGTCCGCAACGTTTGGGCTTGTGACATTTGGGCTGTTGAGGCTCCTGAAGCCAGGCCCTGCCCTGGCGAGTTTGTGCTGATTTGCACTGTGCGAGTGAGGTGAAGGCTTCAAATGCAGTCAAGAAGTTGCCTCATTTTGGAGGATGTTTGCAGCATGGGGGCGTGTTTTGTTTTGCTTTCTGGGGTTTCATTCAGCCATGAGAAAGAGGAGAGGGAAAGAGAAAAGGTAGTAAAAAATAAGTATCTCTGAACTTAGTGTACGAATGGGACACAAGCAGAGTAGAATATGTGTATGTGAGTGGCAGAAATAATTTGTGTGTGATAGGTGTATGGTAACACTGAGGTCTCTGTTGCAAGACGGTTTTTCTTCAGCACATGCCTGCTGCAGGTGACGGGGAGCTGTTGAGGCTGCTGAGCAGGGCTCAGGATGGACCACAGCTTTGTTTCCCTAAAGAGAGAGCGCAGGGACACTTGGAAACCCCACATCCAGGCAGCCTCTCAAATCCTTTATCAAAGTGCCTGTTTTCCCCCCTCAATTCATTGTGTGAACCAATATTAAATACTAAGCAAGGAAAAACCCTACATTAAATAAACAGTTACAGGGGGAAATGGTGCAAATCCATTAGCTTTTGTCAGGTCTTCCTTATTTCTATTTTTATTTGTCACTGCTAATGGATTTAGTGCAACCTACTCCCTCCCACCCGTCTCTGTTAGCTGTTAACCCCTTCCCCTGGAAATTCACTCACTGGTTTATTTCATCATTAATACACTAGTAGGCAGAAAATGACCCGCAAACCTTTAGCACAGATATAAGCGTTGAATAATTTTTTGAATATCTGTTGGGTGAAGGGTTGTGTTTTAAAATTGTTGCTAGGTTTTCATATATGGTGTAACTATATATTTGTAAGAAAAGGCAATTTGTGTCTTTTACAATGGTATAATCTAGATAACATGAAGAGTATCGGATGACCAGTGGGTATTTAAATGAGTGCCCCTCTGACATGAAATTAGCACATCCCACTAAATGGGCAATTGGTCTGGAGTCTCAGGGATTTTTTTTCTTTTGCATTTGACTTTATAGGTGACCTTGAGCACTTTCTTTTATTCTTTTGTTTCTTTGTCTCCTCAGTTTTTTTTTTCAGTAGGGTAGGGATAATTATACTTTCCGTGTATACACAGAAATTCTATAGGCTGCGACAGCATTATTAATGCTAGTTGCTGCCTAATCTCCCTCAGGTATGCCATGTGATGGCCCGTCATGCTGACAGGCTTGTCTTCTGGGCTCTCCTGCCTTCCCAGCCCAGTCTCCCTGTGTCTGTCTGATCTTGCACTCTGTTCCTCTCTAGCAGGGTCACAGCCTGTCTTCTTCGGCACACGGACTTTGCCTGGCCTGGGGAGGCTTTGGGGAGCATCTGGGTTGCTAGGCACCAGCATGAAACAACATACTACTATGTTATATAGGAGCAAGGCATTGTTTAAGGGCAGTTAATGACGCTGCTTTCTTCAGTTGCTTGCAAGATTTCCATATGGCAGTTTAATAGCTCCATAGGGTGGTTTGCGTATAAACTCAACAAGGAGATATTTAACAGGCTAAATGTGACTCTTGGAGTTGATTGACATAATGCAACACCTCCTGAGCCTGTTGAAGGAGTCATTTTATGATGAGAATAGTGGGAAGCTAATGTGGTGTAGCAGATCTACTGCAGGCTGTAGGCAATAGTATTGTGCGAGCTTACCTGTACTAATGGACATACAGGTGCTGGCGTGCTGGAGAAGTGGAGGAGCTAGAGGAGGAGCAGTGGACCAGCTGTGCCCATGGTGTCATCTGGCAATGGGTCACCGCGACTGAAATAATGATAGAAAGTCGTTCCAGACCCAGTGTTGAAGTGCCCCTTGTGGGATCAGGAGCCTGGACTCTGGGGACGTGCCTTGGGTTGGTAGTCTTTGGCAGCAGCTCGGACTTGTTGGGTGTCTGCGTCACACACTAGAAGACATTTCTGACTTCTCTGTGCTCATGAGGGGGAGTGCCGAGGTAAAAAATTGGTTAAAAGCCCATGAATGCCTTCATTTGCGTAAAACCCAAACTGTCCACGCAGTCACTCCTGTGCTGTCTCGCAGCCATTGCCATGAGAGGTTACCCACTGTTTCTTTGCTCTACTTGGGGCAGGCAGACAAGGCCGTAGGACCTGTGCCTGTGGCTCTACTTATGGGGCGCTCCTTGGGTGTTTGCGTGGGGGCCAGCCTCTAAAGGCACCACTGAATGGAGCAGGGCCCTCTTCACAAAGCGGGCCCTTCACTCTGGTAGCTCATACAAGTCCAAAGGTACAAACAAAACTTCTCGTATGTCTTGTGCTGGTGAGACTTGAACTCCTTTAACATTGGAAGACCACTGGACAGTGTGCATTTTGGTAGCACTTTCTTGGGTTGCAAGATCTTGCACTGTCATCTTGCCTGTGAAATAGGTTTTTTTTTTTTGACACTGGAATACCACAGCCTTGCCTTTTCTCCAGCTGTTACTTCACAGCGCTGATCTGGCCTCTTTATTCCTGTAGCATTTTTTGCATGCTTGGCTTCCCATTTGGTTTAGGGGCTTTTGTTTTATTTCGAGGCTTAGTAGTCGTTTTCCACTATGATCATACTTCTCAATGAAGTTACTTACCCACCTAGTCTCTCCAGTGGGAAAGACAGTGTCCATTTTGTAACTGGAAGGACACCAGAGGCATGGAGATGGTTAATGCCTGGGCACCACTTGGGGCAGAATTAGGCCACCTTTCTAAAGGCAGACCAGGGGTTTAAAAGGTTGATGGCTTTGTCAGCGTCTGGGGTAGCTCATTGAGCAAGTGGGCTAAAATATCGAGAGATGAGCATGAAAGCAGAGACTTGGACTTGTGTGATTTGAACTAATCGATGTTTTTACTTGGAGCAAAATAAGATTTAAAAAGCCCCGACCTTTTGTTTTCTTGGGAAAAGCTGGTACTTTCTTGATGCAACTGGTTTACTAGGGTTGAATACTATACTCCTTCCCATCAAACCTTTAATTTCATGCATTAAATGAACATGTATTTATGGTCATGTAATTGTATTTTAGGTAGTCAGAGCTCTTTTTCAGCTTTGTGCTTGAGCTGAGCTGTGACTGCTAGTTTACTGAAAAAAGAGTTGAAAACATGCAGAAGAAGTGGGTGTGAGGGTTTTGTTATGCTGCATGCAAATACTACTTTAGTTTTCTCTTGGTGTCAAGCTGTCACATAACATTGCCAAACTTTCCTTGGAAGGGCAGTTCATAGGTAAGGGGAATTTTGTATGAGGGTTTCTGAAAATTAAACGCTTACCATGCAGTTGTTACTGTCATTAAAATTGCTGTTAAGGTCTATAGTGCAGTTCTTTAAAAGTGGCCATATAGAATTTCACTGGTCTGTGCTACAAATGCTGGAAGAGAATGAAGAAAATCTACCCTTAAATTGCATGAATAGTTATTTGTAATTTTTATGTGAGATTACAGTGGATCTAAGGAATGTGTTTTATAATAATAACAATCATTGGCAGTGGCTTTGTTTTTCTTTCTTTAAGAATTCCTTAGCAGTTGTATTTGTTTCTTTTTTTCCTTTAAAAAAACCTGGCAGACATCAGATGATTCAAATGCTCTGTGTCTTTCTGTGAGTTACTTTATTCGTTTAAAAAAGATGTAACCAGAGAGCCCACCAGCCTCATCTGCAAGGTACATAGCTGTTAAAGAGAGTGAAGGTTTACTATTATCTGTGACCACTCATAAAAACTATTTAAAACTGGAGAACCAATGTAGGCGAGCAGAACAAGCAACATTATGTCTGTCCTGATAACTTGAAATACTGATGAGTAAAGATAAAAGATAACCAACAGAGGTTTAAACAGACCAGCAGACCAACTTGGGCATCTTAATCTTAAATCTTCATGAGCATTTGCCAGCTAAATAGTTTAAAATTTGTTATATAGTATCTTTCCCCAGTTTTGATAATAGTATGCTAATTCTGCCTCGTGGAAATGAAGGAACTACAATTCTGAGTTGGTCCTATTTTAGCAGTGATGCCCTTCATTTAGAGGAGGGTGATACTAACAAAAGGGATGGGTAGCAGAACTAAAAAAGAAAGGCGTGCTCTTCTCAGCATCATGGTCTGCAAGTGAATAGCACAGAGGTGGCCTTTGAGTAGTGTTCCTGGTTGTACAAGTTCTCTTTGGATATTGAAAAGCCTCTCTGCCCTTGCTGTTGCAGTGCTGATTCAGCACGGCATCAGTGGTCGCAGTACACTTTCATGCTCTAGCCTAGGTGAATTTTGTAATCATGAGCCGCTTGTTTCCCATAGTGCCTGCACAACATTTGCAAACCTTCAAAAGTAGCAGCATACTTGGTGAAGGATGTGTAATCTATGTTGTATTGCAGTATGGTTTTTAGGTCACTTGGCAGGCATCTCTGCGTAGTGCAAGAAAGTTATTTAAGCAAGTCATTTTCTCCTGAAGTGGATTTTGGAGTGATTATCGTGTTCCTCTTGATGCATTTCAGAGCTAAAGGCAGGGTGTCATGAGGTGCCACTCAGAAGGTGTTTTACTTCCCTTCCTCCCCTCTCCATCTCCTCACTAAAATCCTTCACTTTTCTTATGAAATAGATTTTTTTTTCATAAGGTGAAAAGAGAGGAATTTTGTTTAGGAGGAATTCTTGGTGTTACTTTGCTGTCCTGGGAACCAACCGGAAACCTGTTTTAGTCAAGATTTCCAGGACCGCTCTGTGTTTTGAGTGACTGCAGTGTCCGGTGGTGAGTGAAATACCCTGCTCTTTTCATGGGTAGAAGTTTCCATCGTGCCTGTGTTACCGAAAATTAACACCTGTTCCCTTGGGAGGTTGTCCTTGCTGCCCGACAGCCTTGGGCATGCTCTAACCACCAGCAGTGGTTTCATGCACAGGTGTGAGCAGTCAGCAGTGGTTCCAGAGACGTGAGGTCTGTGAACGGTGAACATCAGACTGTAGGCTGATGAACTTTGTGCCTACATGTTAGATGTGGTGCAGACGTAAAAGTGGAGAAATGTTGTTCTCTCTCATGCTTTACGCACAGAAATCTATTCTGGTCTAAACTGATTATTTTTTCAGATTCTGGTCTTGGCTGTAGTTACTCAAGCAGTTGTAAATTCTGTGGTATCATCATGGATATTTCTATCATCCAATTCTTTTTTTGAAATTTGCATTTCAAAAACTGGTTCATTAAAGCTTAATCCTAGAGAAATGCTTCTGTGCTCACATGGCATACTTAGACACCTATAGAAGCTGTACAGCATTCCCATAGATAAACTTGTTGGCAAATCCATGAGAAGGGTTTGTTTCAAGCCTGCTGTTGCAGAGTAACTGGGCACAAGGAGCTCAGGGTAAATACTTCTTTAGAGTAAGAACCTTTGATACCCAGTGATCTCTCCACTATTACTTGCAAAGAGGGCATTTGCTGTAACAATAGTAGGTTTCATCCATGCTGAGAGCAAACCCTTAGATCAGTAATGGTGAATACTGACACCAAAAGGTTCCTCATTACTGCAGAAAGTGTCATTAGTGTTACTGGCAGGTCCTGTGTTAACGACTGCAACAACTTAGACTGAGCTCTAGGCATGGACTGGTAAGTCACAGTGGTGTGATTTCAAGATTTGATAGCTTGGGACTGCAGATGCTAGTTGGAAATGTCCTTTTTTCGAGTAATAGGAAATTTCTGCTTTTTCTGCTTGTTTTTACAGTTCCTGAAGCATCCCTGTAACCAACATGGTATAGTTCTCAAATATGGTGTACATCTACACCACTTCAGCCTGGGTAGCTGCCATATACCTAATTCATACTGCTGACAGTTTCGGTTCAGGAGAGTCTAGCCCTGGGCACTCATTCCCACCTGGTTTGGTAGTGGAGAACAGAAAGGACAGATCTACTCGGTGGGGAGTGCTGACTTCGTTTTGGTTTTGTTTGCTTGTTTAAAGTAGCAAGGTCCTTAACTCAAAGAGTTCAGTTTAATAATTCTCAGCTTGCTGGCATAGCCTGGGTGCCTGTGCAGAGCTGTGCGGTCACTCACGCACTTGTGGGTTTCTTGTTTCAGTTCTTCTCTTCCCAGCCTACTCAGCTTCCCCTGGCCCTCATGCATCCCTGCCCAGCATCTCCCTGTCTCTGGTCTTGGCTGCATGGCTCTCCTGGTCTTTCCCCCAGGGCTGTGTCTGCCAGCCTCGCTGCCAGCTCACCCCAGCTCTCTCATGCATGTCTGCTCTCTGTCACGCTGGTTATCCCGTTCCTCTTCCAAGCTGCTTTGTGTCCAGCCAGAGTCCTGGTTTTCCTTTCTCTGTCTGATGTTCCAAGAGATGCATCAGGGTGTCACTATGGCTTCTGCTGCAGAAGGGAGAGCTCCTGTTCCCCTACCTGGCTCCCCACATCCATCCCCTGCTTTGCAGCAGCGCTGGGTGCTCATCAGACTCTTCACTGTGAACCAGCTTAATGAATTTCAATGACATAAAATTGTGCCAGCAAAATAGTTTTCTTTGAGGAGAATGACTGAAATGGGCTTGTGGAAGATGGTCTGGGCACATAGAAGAGGGCAGGGAGGAGAACAGTGCAGCAAGGACCAGGGAAGCAGCAGCTCAGACCCCTCCATCCACTACATCCCTTTTGGGCCATGTTGCCTTAGGGGTCTGTTCCCTTAGGGACCCTCTCGGTGGTGATGCTGCTGCGAGAGATGTCGGTGCCTGGAGCTGCTCATTCCTGGTTTTAGTGCAGTCCCGTGTGGATTCAAAGCGAACATGTAGCTTCAGAAGGTACAATCTGAAATTGCCAGCACCCCTCTGAGCCCGCGTGTTTTGCGGTTCCTGTATCTGCTCGCTTCCCAAAGCTTTATTTTGGGCAGACTGTATGGCAATGAAAAGAACAACCCTGGAAAAAAAGTTGCATTTCTAACACATTTCAAGTCTGTGCTAAAATAACCAGGGAACAAAATTCCTCAAATAAACATTTGCTGGAATTTTTATATAGACAGGGTATGTATTTTTTCCCAGCCATTGGTGTTGGAAGAGCTCAATGCACAATTTTTTTTTTATTGAGCTCTGGGCAGATGATAGGTGATATGTAAGGCCAGGCAGTTAGTTGTGAGGTATATGGAAGCAAAATCTTTTTTCTTTTTAGTTTTAATAGTGGGTAATGCTGTTATCCCCAACTATAACAACTGAAAGAGCTGAGAAGCAGCATTTTAATTATTTTATTTTTAAATTTCAAACTTTTTCCCCATTCTACTAAAAGATGACCAAACATTTTTGTTGGATCCTAATAGGTTGTGTAAAGCAGGATTATAAAACTTTTGTGTGCAGTCCACTGGGAGAAAAAATAATTGGACACTGAGTGTATCATGTACCTCTTCATGGCAATGCACTGGTTTTAATTGTTGGAGGGGGGAATCAGATTTGTATATTGGAGATATGAGAAAGAGCAAATGAATTAGTAAGTTGGGATTTAGTACACAATATCCCAATACAATTACATATATATTAAGTGACAGAAAAAGGCGTAACAATTTCTTAATAGAAAATATAACCAGGAATTTTTTTAAAGAAAAAGTATTCAGTCATAAACTTTTATGGGGTAACTTCTACGTGTTGCTTTCGCTCCCCATTAGTACCTCCGAAATGGCTTACCTGCAATTATAGTGTACTCTTGGACAAGGTGAAGGGGACTCGTAGTAACACTCCCCTTTTTTAAAAATAACCTTAAAAACGGATGCAGAAGCAGTAACTCCTGTGGTCTGCAGGAATGAGGGAGGGAGGTGGCTGCGCCTGGCTCTGGGAGGAGGTGTGGAGGTCTGAAAGCACTCCAGCGCTGAGATGATCAGGGGGCTGTTATCCACTCCTCAGTCACTTGTTGCCTGGGAGACAAATGTAATCCAGGGATTTCTTTTTTTCCCCTTCCTTGCTGGTGTTTGATTGGAGCCGCTATTGACTTTTGTCTTGGAGGAGGTAGTGAAGCAGCACGCCCAGTGTCATAAGATGGAAATTAATCAGTAACCGATGGGTCTGAGTTCCGATGATTTCCTTTCCGGTGATTGCTCTGTATATGGGAAGACTAATGACACATCTAAACAGACAGTTAACGAAGCTCTTCACACCTCCAGCAGTCAAGAAGGATTCTTAACCAGATGACACTTCAGTTTTCTTTTTATTTCTGCTCTCGTGTGATTGTGGAAAAACAAAAGTAACTATCTTTAAAAAGGAACTTTGCATGGCTGGAGAGGTTTGCCTTAAATTGCATTTGTTTTTGCTGCTAAATTATAAGTCAGCTCAGTTGCAGTGAAAATATAGCAAATCTGCCTTCCCAGTGTTTCTTTTAACAAGGAGTATAATTCTTCTCAATACTTTTTGTGGGGGAGAGTGTCTGTTTTTCAGTGAGATTATTTTGAGCTTTTGCAAGAATATGGGCAAGCCAAGAAAACTTAGCTTAACAGTAATGAAAGGTTTTGAAGTTACTCTTCAGTAGTGACTTCATCTTGTAAGGCCTTCAACTTGAACAAACTCCCATGGGGTTTGGGGGTTATCTCTTCCAGGTAGATGAAAAGTCTGTCTTGGAAGTAAATGAAAAAACAGAAATTTGGAAAAAATATGTTGTGTTCCAGCAAGTACAGATAAGGTAGATGGTATTTAAGTGTAGCTTTTTTTATAAGCTTATCCCGTGCTGTAAGGAGTAAGGAATCCAGCAAAGGTTTTTTTCTGAAAAACATTCCCAGTTTTGCATTGCTTGCTTAAAAGGAAGTTTTATGTTGTTCTTGCTCTGGCTCTTGGATGGAGCTCGGAAGGGGAATTTGAGAGATCTGAATTCTATTTTTGATTCTGGCCTTTGCCTAAGAAGTCACTTAGTTGGCTTATCACGTCAAGTCTATGGCTCATTGTCCCATGTTTAAAAGAGGGCTAAACATAATAGTCTCCTTTCTGCAAACTGGTTTGAGATGTGTGGTGCACAGCTTCCACCACTGACACCAGCAGTGGATCTTTCAGTCATCTTCTGTAGTGCTTTACCAAGACGAAAACACGAGAGTCTTGGTTGCTCTCTCTCTCTAGCCCCTTGAATCTTGGGCTTTTTGGCCATGCAAGGGTGCCGCTTCACTTCGTGAGCTGGAGGATGTCTCCCCTTAGACAGTTCAGTGGCTTTCTCGTAGGCTGCCCTTGGGAAGCAAGGGGAGAGATGGGCTTGAACCCTGCCGTCCTGAAGAGGCTTGACCCCATGTTCCCAGTTCCACCAGAGCAGTGTGCAGAAGATGTTCCTTCCTCATCCCCTCCAGCAGATGTGCTTGTTTCTGAAAGAAAGCAGTCGCGGCTCCTGCAGGTTGTGCCAGCCTCTCTCCTTTTCTTTCAAGCCAAGTCTCACGTGATGCTGCGAACTTGATAGATGTTCCCACACAGCCATACAGTGACATTGGGGAAGATTTTTCTTTTTATTTTTTTCTGTTTTTTTTTTTGGGGGGGTGGGGAGAATTTAGTGCAAATTTGCTGTCTGTAAGCTCGGAAGGAGGTCTGTAAGCACTTTGCACGTTGCACTGTGTATCCTAAAGCTGTCCTTGAGGCAGAGGAACGCCTAGGAGTTGGTAGAGCTCCACAAAGATGACAAGTTTTTGAAAGGAAACAAGCATCTGGTTTTGGTCTTCCTTGTGGCTTTAGAAAATAATATCCCACTTTTGGTGTGACTTTGTGTGTGTTCATTCTTTGACACATGCAACAGAGAGCCTTGCTCTGCTGATAGAAGTTGGAGTTGAGAAGAGGGATGGTCCTGGGTTGAAAAGCAGCTAGGGACGGTAGCGCAGCCTCCCCTGCCTGTTCCAGAAAACGTCAGCATTTACCAAAAATCTTATCATAATGCCTTGAAAGCCTGCCAGCGGAGTTCAGTCGATAATTACGACTGGTGTTTGTTTTCACGTATGCTCAAGCAGACCAAGGCTGCTCCTGAGCTATCATTTTGTATGCTTTCATAGTGGAGCTGGGCGAAAGTTGTTTTTCTGTTTGTTTGAGAACTACAGAAAACAATTCAAAATATCTGCACCCTGACCTCTGATGAGATTGAGACAAGAACTGAAATTGCACTGATCGTAACTGCAAAATAAATATTGAATTTTAGTGTAGTCTTCACATTACAGATTGACTGTTCGAGTTGCTCCGTGTGTCCAGAAAGTGTAGTTACAGTAACTGTTGTTTAAACAGATCACAATTTCACAACACCCTTAAATGGTTTAAACTCTGATTATACTGTGGGCTTCTTTTTTTCTTTTGTTTTTGGGTATTTTTTTTCCACCTTATGGGAGAAAAGATTATTAATTTCCTCTTGTAGTATAATGGCACTGATGTCATGTGGTTGAAGGATTAAGTCCTTTTATTTTTAAAACAGTTGCTAGGGTGTTTAAACCCCTCCTTTTTAGCCCTGTTTCTTGTTAGTATAACAGCAAAAGGAAAAGAAAATCACTTTCAAAAAGAATCTAGTTTTCTTCAAAGTTTCCATTTAACAGTAACTGAAGCTTCTTACTTTTCCAGTATGGGGTGATGGGGAAATTGCCAGATATTATTAAATCATATTAAGCAGTAACGGGGGAGGGGGGGGGGAGCAACCGAACATTCATTCTTACTTTTTTCCCCCCAGAAGTGTGATTTAAATTATACAGTTGCAATATGTTGTTAATGGAGCAATAATCTCTGGCAAGCAAACTATGTTCACTTCCGTCAGACAAAAAACCCAAACCCACTGCTTTTCCTGACAAATACTACTAAATAAATAAGGCTATGCCATTAGATCAAATATTTGATTTTTTTTTTTAATTCTTTTTTCTTTGCAGAGTATTGGAAAGGGGTCCTTGTGGTGTATAGACCCAGAATATAGACAAAATCTTATTCAGGCTTTGAAAAAGACACCCTATCACCCATATTCGCATGTGTTCAATACACCTCCCACATCTCCTCAGGCATATCAAAGGTAAGAACTAGATGCATTTTACAACTCTAAATGTTTTCATCCAGTGTTGCGTATGAATCTTGGGTAAGACATTAAATGTAATCAAGCGATGCAGTTTGGAAATGTGCTAGTGAAGAAAGCCCGAGAGTGCTGGCAGCAGCCCGGCCTGGCTCAGCCTGCGTCCGGGATGCCTTACCTGCCCGTCCCCCTGCGTAGCGGCCACGCGTCCCCCGAGCGGAGCTTGCAGTCCTGCTCCCAGGTGAGGCACAGAGCCTTTTGGCAGAAGAACGCCTGAAATTAAAATGCCTGTAAGCAAATGGAGAGCTGTGAAGTGTCCGCTTATCCCCTTTGCAGTAGGTGAAGGCACAGTACCCTCGCTCAGAGGAGACAGGCTCATTTTTTTCCCCTGAGCGTGCTAATGGGGCCTGCGTTGTCTGTGCAACCTGCGCCCAGGTGACTTAAACAGCCTTTGTTGTAGTTACGCGCTGCCTGCGCAAGCGCCTGCCCTCGAGGTTACCCCAGAGGGGCGCGGGGGAGAGCAATAGCCATTTTTCTGCCTTGCTTCAGTGAAATAGGCCTGGGGCGGGTTTTTTTCATTTGTTTTGCATTTGTCTTTGATCTGGCCGTTGCTTACGACTACCGTTAGCGAAGGAGGAGGGATGATCTATGACTGCCATACACCAAGCAGGGAAGCAAACACCGGGTTTTGCCACAACTGCTTTCTCCTCGCTGCTAATATGGAAATGGTTTTCTTCACTTTTTCCAAATGTGGCAGCGCATCACGGCTGGGTCAGAAATGGCGGTCGTGGCCAGCGCTGTACGAAGTCAGGAGGGTGTCCAACCAGCCTTAGCAGGGGTCAGCAGCATCACCAGGACGAAGAAGTGGCTGGGGTGTCTCTCACGGGGTTGGATGGCTCTGGTGGGGCTTGGGGGGTTTCTTCGGTTTTTTTCTTTTTTCCTCCGGAGCAGTTTCAGCGTTTGTGTTGAGGCGTGGTGGGGAGGGCTGCGGCGGGGCGGGCCGGGGGCCGAGGATGGGGACGGGGCCGCTGGCGCGGGAGAGGCCGCCGCCGCCCGCCCTTGCCGCCCGATGAGCGTGATGGTCGCCATAGCAACGCGGACGTCTCCCCGGCAACGCGCAGGGCAGACAGGTGCCGTTGCATCACGGGGCAGCGCGGCGCTGCCTGGCGAGAGGACCGGCCGTTGGGGCTCAGCCGCGCGCCGTTGCCGTGGTAACGGGTAATCCTGCGCAGCAACGGCAGCCGCTCCGAAACTTCGTTGAAAATGGGGATCCGGTACCGGGTTTTGCGTTCCGCGGAGACCGGGAGAGTTGCGGGCGCGGGGGACTTTTCTCCCTGTTTTGAAGTGAGCGGCTGCCTTGGGGTCAGCCAGCAGCGGGAGGTGGCGGGAGCTGGGGGTTTCCCCAAGCAGCGGGCGCCAGCGGTAGGGCTGCAGCGCCGGTCACTCTGTCGTGTGTTTCTTCTGGAGCTCGAGAAAAATATTTTCTGTCGTACCACCTTTAGAAGGGATTTTTTCGCTTTTACTTTTCCCCTGCTCCCAGCGATCCCACTACTGTGCTTTGCAGAAGGACAGAAAAATAATTTGGATAATGGCATTAAAATCGTAATTTGTGTGTTTGAACAAGGCTTGTTTCCAGAGCCTCACTTTATCATCTCTGTTGCCCTTTTGAGAGTATTTTGATTATGCCCCTACAGATTTATTCAGAGATTGCCATATGAAGTAAAAGCGTAATGCACGTCTGACATAGAAATGGAGGGATTTTGATCCCTTCTAATCCCCGCAAGCAAAAAAATCCAGCAAACACACGCGGTTGAAAGCACGAGGATCTCCGGTTTTTTTATGCTTGGAGTGACTGTGGACTTAATGGGTGGGGTTTGCCAGAAGCACTGTGCAATCTGCTGGCAGATGTTGCCTGCAGGAGCTCACAGATAGCTTTTCCAGGTTAGGCTGAAGGAAGCGATGCAGCAAGCGCTGGCACGAGCTGCCCTTGCAGGGATGAGCCCGTGGAGATGCCCCGGCTGGGTGCTGGGCGTCAGGGATCCTGCACAGCTATGAGCCCGCTGCTCTCCTGTCCTCCCTGCATGCGGCAAAGGATGCCTGCGGAGCCGCAGACCTCGGGCAAAAGTCGTGCTGCCCTCTTCTAATGGGGTCGGTGGGCAGAACCTCATAGCCTGGTTTCATGCGTGGGAGAGGAGAGGTGTCCTGGCACGTGCCAAACACCATGGGATTTAAGAAAGCGTTTTGAAAGACTGCCCGCTTTCGCCAATGCCCAGATGTAGCTGGGCAAATGGCAAAGCTGTCTTCTGAGTGAGGGAGAGGGAGGGTGCTACCAAAACACCCGCAAGCGAGTCCCAAAACTGAAAGGGAAACTTCCTCTCCTTGGAAGCCGTGGGCTGTCGGAGCTGCTGCTACACTGCTTTGAGCGCTTTTGAGTCTTCCTTGTAATGACTGCATCATAAAACAAAGAGCTTGCGTGGCTGCAGGAGCAAATGCCTCGCAAATAGAGGCCTAAAGGAGGCCAGGCTTTGTATGAAGAAATTGTGGGCTCGCTGTTATTTTTAGCTGGATATCTTTCAGCAGTTCCACTGTCAAATAAAACTTAATCTTCCCATGGTCTTCTAAAATATTTATTTATTCATGTACTAGTGACTAGTGAAACATCAACACAAGGCTGGTCTAGGCCATCAGTGACTGCTGATTTAATTTAAATATGCATTGGCAGTTACATGGCAAAATCATTTTTTCAAATATATTTCTGATATAGTCACAAGGAGTTGAACATCCCCTGTGCATTTGGAAAAACAGTAATCCCACATGTACGTGATTGCTTTCTCATGTGTACAAAGACTTTGGTAACGGGCAGAAAATGTAAATCCACTCCGCCATCGTCGGATCTCCAGAGCAATACATCATCATTGTAACCAATTCTAAGGGAAATTTTTCTGATGGCGAAGACAAAATGTCTAGAAAAAATCCCTGGGTGGCAGAGGTTTTGCTGTCCATCCGTCTTACGTAACTGAAGCCCACTAAGAGACACTGTGTCACCTGATATTAATGAAATATGCCTGGAACCAGATAATTCGCCAATATTACTCCTGCCTCTAGGAATGGGATTAATCGGAGGAATTACAAGGTTTGTAAAGATCAGTTGGTGCGATTCCACAGGGGCAAATTGACCTATTGCTTGTCTTCATCAGATGTTTTAAAAGAATAAGGATACACAAATGAATCACATGTTTAGTATCTGCGTAAGCAGCTTAGGGGTGAATTGAGCACAGAGTGGAGGAATGTATTGTAAAAATATCCCAAGCAAGATGATCACTGAACAGACAAATTCTCCTTTTCTGAGCAGAGTTAATTACATCAGATAATGCAGCTTTACAACTTTGCTAGGGCATCCTGCATAAACATAACAGGGAGGACCTTTTATGAAGGAGTTTCATGATATGAACTCACACATTTCGATGGCTGAGTCAGTGTTATACTAGTATCATTTGAGATTAGACATATGACTCAAGCCAGGAAGTTTGGATTACATTGGTCTCCATGTATAGAAGACCATAGTTTCAGGGGAAAAAGCAAGCTTCCAGTGTTTGTACATAAGAAGGAGTTTCATGCTACTGTTGTCTGAATTGCTACTGCAATTCAGGGTGAACAAGATTATCTGTAAGCTTTAAGAAGTCGATGAATATAGCAGTGCGAATGATTTAATTTTAATTGGATTGGATGTTTATTCTTAAAAAACCAAAACTCATGCCAAACCAAATTAAAAAAAGGATTTTTATGTAGTTCTTCTAATCGAAGTATATATTATATCATTTATGATGATTTTCAAGGGAGAACTAACACTGATACACAGCGTTTTAAAGAAAAAACTCTCCTTGGTGTGGAAAATACGGTGCTTTAGTCTAATGTGTTTCTTTTTAAATATTACAATTGTATTGGCAATAGCAACCTTGAAATATATTTATAGACACAAACTTTGTTAAGTGACTACATAAGTCAGTGCCCTGATACTTCACCTGTATGTTTTATTTCCAGTTTTCTGACCCTAACTGAACTGTAGGTAGAATTTTCTTTGCTGGTAGTGCTTTGAGGAGATCTTGAAATGGATTTTTCTTTCCTCTGAATGTGTTACATCAGGCTAGTTCTTAATTGTTTTCAGCAGTAAAAGGAGAAATACTACCAGGAAATGTAGTGTAAAATAATAGAAATCGTTAGTTTCACAGATGGATAAGAAATTTTTGAAGATTTGGGTGACCTTCTAGGAGTGTTGGCTATATCCCTTTACAGACTTGTGGAGCACTTTGCTGCTGCTTTTCATTTTTCCAGTGTGTTCTGCTAGTTGCAGTTTGTTAAACCAGTGGCAAACATTGACACATCTGTCCTAAGCTGCTGTGTAACAGATGAAATTGCGAACATGCCCTGAGATAGAAGCTGAAGAGTGTGGTTTCTTTCTTGGATTTCCCCAGCCTGCCTGTTCATAAAGGCTTCGCTGGGCTCCTTGTTGGTTTGCTCCTTCCCGTTGGAACAGCTCCTTGGGTGAGCTTGGTTGAGATGTTCTGCCTTAGGAAGGGTTGAGACGCCAGTGAGTCCTGAACTAGATTTGTGCTTGGCTTTGGACACCGAGTTCTCCTGTGCACTTCAAAGCACTTTAATCAGAAAAATACTCTGCCTCTCCTGGTGCGTATTGCTGCATTTCGGCCGGGCTGCCCTCTGTAGAGAGGGCTTGAGCCTTGCAGGGCTGGAACCAACAGGAAAGCACGCAGCAAGAACTCAACTGCAGCGCGATTTCGGTTGTTGGAGAGCAGAGTCGACCTGCAGTCGGTGTACGTGGTGCCCACTGGTTGCTGGCAGAGCGGGTGCTGCAGAGCCGCCCCGCTCCTGGCTGGTGCTGCAGCCTCGGTGGCTAGGAGGGACCAGGCCCCACAAGAAGTCGGCAGAAAACCACCTCTGCTTCTTGTGTAGAGTCACTTTCCAGAACAGATTTCATTTAAATGCGCTTGGCTTTGTGATCAGGTTTTCCTTTCCCCTTCCCTTGTTGAAGTGTGTAGTACAGGGGTAGGCCAACGGATCACAGAGGGCCTGCAGGTATGTGAGCGATCGAACATTTTATGAAACTTCACTAGTCCAGCATTTGAAAAATTTGGAGTGGCTTATGTTTTATCGAATTTAGTGTCCCTTATCAATATTTCCTTCTGCTGCTGGTGCCTTCCCTGCAAAATGCTATGAGCTCCTTAAACGTTCATCGCTTCTCCGGTGTCTTGTCTTTTGATACCTGTTTCTGATAAAAATGTTTTTCCTTCCTCTCTACCCCAAGGTAGAGGATAAGATAAGGGGACTTTGTGATTATGAACCCTTGTCTTACTTTTGAAATTTGTTGATAGAGACATGATGAAAAATTCGTGAACCCTGGATTTCAGGTAAAAAGCTGTTGCCACCAGGACCTGCCATCATTGCAAGCCCTGTGGTAAACAGCAGGAGAGGTGGCCTGGGCACGCTTACATTTGGACGTGAACTAGAAAAAAAATTGCATTTACCTATTTTGAGACTGAAAACACAGTCTTACCACTCTTAGTCCTAGCTTTCTGCTTCCATCTCACCAGTACAAGTCCTCCCACCTTGCCGTGAGGAGGGCGAGGGGTGGCCATGCCACGGGAGCTCCCCAGGCAGTGCCTGTGCGTGGCCCTCGCTGCACACGCGTGTCCCGGTCCCCCCGCGCCTCCCATGCACTGCTGCAGCAAAAGCTTCTTGAGCAGTCGCGTACACAGTTTGCATACAGCCCGCTCAGGATGGGGAACTTCGAAGCTGTTACACGGATGTGAAGCAGACAAGTGTTCCCCGCCAAGGACGGCTGTTGTAGATTGGCTGCTTAGGAAACTGCTGTTACTGGAACAACTCCTTCAGATATTTGCGGTTTTGGCTTTACTGTCCAAGCTTCACCTTTTCACAGTTGTTTATTGAAGCCAAACCTGCATCAATGTCAATATGTTGTGGGTTATTATTTTGGACAATGTATAAGCGCTCTTTTTATCTGTACACTTTGTAAGTTGAGATCAGAAATGATCTTCAGTGGCCATTTGGTGAAGCTGGTGAAACAACCTTTTCCCATTCACTGAAAACTTTGAAGCATTGACATATACTGCAGGGTGTCTCCTTGCAAGAAGGGACTTAGAAGAGAAATTAATTAGTTGTCCTTTGCAGTCTGGAAACACATATTTAATTCTGTATTACTGTTTTTGCTTTCGGTAGGAAATGAAACTGACCATAGAAGCAGTCTAATACTAATTTCTGTCCATGTTAGAACCCGTTTATCAAGATCGATCTAGGTATTTTACTTCCTGGATAGAGTCAGAATGAGTTTTCTTCTCTTGGGGTGGTGTTAAGGTGGAGTCTTTGGGGAATTTTGTTCCCCTGTTTTTGTAGTTCAGAGATCACAGAGAACACAAGTTCTTCCACGTTGTGCCCTCTGACACCATAACGTGTCTTGATTTGAAGAGCATCTATACTTTGGGATTATGCTGCTTTACTTCTGTTTTCTGGTGAGTTAGAGAACACTGGTTCCGCTTGATGCCAGGTAGGAATAGCAAAGAAAAAAGAAATTTTGCTTGAGTGGATGTCTGTAATGCTGTCAGTGCATATTTGAGGATTTGCCAATCCAGGACTTGTTTTCTAAAATATTCTTATCAGCTCTCTAGCCAGTAGACTTCTGTGAGATGGGAAGTATCCCACTGAGCATAGTTTCAGAAAACAAAACAGATCAACGTCTGCCTTTTGATGGGATTTTTCTTTTACGTTATAGTATGAGGAAGGTGGAGGGGATGGAGTTAAATTGGGAAAGGTGGCAGCAGATCCTAGACAGAAAAAGAAGAGCAGAAAGTCCAAGTCTGCCCTCTTTCACACAACAGTTTCATGCATCCTTTCTGCAGCAGCCTTGTGTTCAGCAGGAATGGCTGGTGGAATAACCATCTAATCATGTCTTCATTCTTCTCAAAACTAGATAAATGCTTCTGAGCCTTCTCAGCTGAGATGTTTTCAATTCTTTCTCAACCATACCCCCAAAATAGTACAAGTGTCTTGTTTCCCATTTGCCAAATAGATAAAGATTTGGTTGAGTTTTTGTTTTGGCTGCATGTTTGCAGACCTTTGGTAAAGAACTGTAAAGCAGCATCCTTAGCCTGTCACGTTTCTCTAGATGCTGGGCAAACACGAGCTTCTTGCTTTACATTGTTATTATTCATAGCCCCATTTATTGAACAGTCTTCCCAGTTACTTGGCTTTTTAGGCTTTCCGCCCCGCCTCCTCTGTGTCTTCTGTAGATAAATATAGCCTTATTCCAAAGATAGCTTGGAATGGTACCATAGATATTTCCACTTCAATTCATGGGAAAAGGAAAGTCTAGAGATGTGTTTTGAAAATTTTGTTAGTTTGTTTGTAAATCCCTCTCTAGCTGTGGGTATTTCCCTATGAAAATTGCTACGGTAGCCTCATTGATAGAGCTGTGAACTGTTGACTGCAGAAACTTGGAAGTACATGGGTGCTGTGCTTCTGAGATGGTCTTCTGCTACTCCCCATCCCTCTTCTTCCCTGTCCCCAGGGTGTGCTCTTGTACAGTTAGCGCATGCATTGCATGGTGCATGGGCCGTATGGTATAGCAAAAAGCAGAGAGCATGGGGCACACCTCTCCTTTGGTTACTTTGCAGTGTTCAGTCCATCTCTCACCCTTTGTCCCATTAACAGCCATTGCATCACTACTAGAACTGCAGCAGTTGCGTGGATGGGGAAGCCTGTGTAATGCAATTTAATAACAGTTCACTGCAATGTTAGCAGTTGAAAATTAGAACTCGGGAACAAGTGTTTGTGTGATGAACAGTGGCTGACATGAGTGTCACATTTGTTAATCATACAGTATTACAGCAGTGGAAGTCATCTGACTTCTGCATTTGAAAACATAGACTCATGAAGCTTGAGAGACCAGAAATAGTATAATGATGTCTCACATCTTACTGCTGTTGGATTCAGAAAACGTTTTTTTATTTCCAGAACTCAAGTTAAATTTTTTAATTTATATTTAATTTTCTTTTTCTTTTTTATTTTCTTCACTTCTGTATTAGTTATTGGACTTCTTTCCTTTGGTTCCTTTAGTAAGAAAGATTTACAGGGAAAGTCACCTTACTTGCAGTTCTGTTGTATTGACTGACATTCTTAGAACAGTTTCTAATGTCGTATTAATAGTAATAAACTGTCTATGAGTAAAAATAAAAGTTATGATAATTTCAGACAGTTGTTGATGAGAGACAGTTTCAAACAATAGGGAAGGGGTGGCTTTTCTGTAACAGTTACTTTTGTGATTTTAAGGCATTCTGCAGTTTAACTCTTCATTATTTATTTGATACTTGTTCAGATTCAAAGTAAGGTGCATTGACTATTTCCAAGAATTGCAGCTCTGTCTTAAACAAAAACCTGCGTGGACTTTTCATCCTTTTACCTATTGGAGAATAGAGAACATGTTTAAAGTGTGATGGAGCTGTTGCAGTTTATGTGACACTCCCGATGTTTGCGTAACCAATTTGTAATATCCTTCTGAGAATGTCAGTTCTGCCCATGGGTTCAATGGCCTTGGCTAAGGAAAGATGCCAAGCAGACTTACTTGACAGCCTCTCATCATGTTGGGACAATCCACTTGAGTCCAAGAGCTGGAGGAACTCGCTGTAAGTGACCCAGCTTCTCCCCAGGTCATAACAGAAGGTGACAACTGTACCATAAAAACACTCTTTTCCCATAGAGAAGTGGCCTGGGAGATGAGCATGGCCAGTGAGAATCAATTCCTCTTTTCTCTGCACAGTGTTAGTGAGAAGCAGAACATGAGAGGGTCCCATTTTGTTGCTGCTCACTGTGTGACTGGAAAATCCTGACAAAGTGGTGTCCAGGTGCTCGAGATGGCCCATCTGACCTTGGGTTACCCATCAGAGGTAAAAAGACTGAACTATATGATGGACCCTCAGCCTGGGCTCTAGGTCAGCTGGCAGTGGGTTGGGAGATCTTGAGCTTCAGGGGAAGGTGGACTGACCTTAAGATCTTGCAGACCAGCTGGTCTTTATCCTGAACAAAATCCTCTCTAGCTTCCTTATCTCTCAGTCACAGGAGGCACCTGTGTACTAAGCGAGGCTTGTCACAATAGTGTTTCCAATTGTTTTGTACATATAGTTGAAAGAAAAGTGCAGTTGCATTTCATACCTGTGTGAGGTGTCCACGTAATCCCTGCCTGTGTATCTGACCCTGGATTTCTCAAAGTGTCAATCAGTCTGCAAATGATTTTTTAAAAAGCACAGGTGTCCTAAACCCATAGAGCTTTTCCACTATCCTGTTGCAGGGCCAGTGGCCCTAAATCTTAAAAGTGAAAAGCAGTTCCCCTTGAAAGCTATTTCTTTAGTAAATATTTATTCTCAGGTAAAAAGGTCAAAACAAGTTTCAATGGGGTAGTCTTTCTGAATCTTTATGAGCCAGCACACTTTTTCTGGGATACGTATGATATCCCAGCATATAGATATGTGTATATACAGTATGCTGATAGTATAGTATCTATATATAATTTGGTATGCTTTCTGGAGAAGGCAGTTTTTTTAATTTGTTTGTTTGAAGAAAGTACATTTTGGGATAATTTTGTTTGTTAATATTTGAATGCTTGAATCGTGACTTTTTTTTCATCAACACTGCCAGTTATGACTTCACTTGTGATGTCATAAAACCTCAGCTCAGGGCTGGAGTTGCCACAATGGTTGTGATTAGTGACCATGGCTTTTATAACTCTCTTCATCACAGTTGTGGTTTAACCCCAGCTGGCACCTAAGCACCACACAGCCGCTCGCTCACTCCCTCCCAGGTGGGATGGGAGAGAGAATTGGAAGGGTAAAAGTGAGAAAAGTCGTGCGTTGAGATAAAGACAGTTTAATAGGTAAAGCAAAGCCGTGTGCGTGAGCAAAGCGAAGCAAAGAATTCATACACTACTTCCCATGGGCAGGCAGGTGTTCAGCCATCTCCAGGAAAGCAGGGCTCCATCACGTGTAACCGTTACTTGGGAAGACAAACGCCATCGCTCCGAATGTCCCCCCCTTCCTTCTTCCCCCAGCTTTATATGCTGAACATGACATCATATGGTATGGAATATCCCTTTGGTCAGTTGGGGTCAGCTGTCCCGGCTGTGTCCCCTCCCAACTTCGTGTGCACCCCCAGCCTACTCACTGGTGGGGTGGGGTGAGAAGCAGAAAAGGCCTTGGTGCTATGTGAGCACTGCTCAGCAGTAACTAAAACAACCCTGCTTTATCAACACTGTTTTCAGCACAAATCCAAAACACAGCCCCATACTAGCTACTATGAAGAAAATTAACTCTACCCCAGCCAAAACCGGCACGATCACCATAATACCTGGATTTCTGTTGTATCCGGTTTTTAAAGTGTGTGAATCTGTCCTCTGATTGTATGATCCTACCATGTAAAAGTGATGTTCCTCCCATTTTGATGGAACTGGGTTTTGTATGAATAAAACTATTTTGCTAGAGTTGTTTCCTTTCACAGGAACCTCAGTGGCTCAGAGGAATAAAAACTGAAAGGACTTAAAAAGTGTTAAAATGTCTCATTTTGAAGTTTTAGAACAAAAAGCATAGAGTCTTTACTGAAATTTTTTTACGCTTGAGTTTTTAATTTTGACTTGGAAAAATCAAGCTGCTTGTTTCATCAGAATGAAGTACTTACATAAAAAACTGGTTTTTTGGAGGAGGCAGGGGATCTTCAGCAGAGAAATTTCCATCCTCAGCAAAGCTCTGTAAGGCTGGGAAGAGACTATCTTCCCCGCAAATTCACCTGTTCGTCCCAAAGTAAAAAGACAGGAGGTGAAAGATACGGCTCTTTGCTTGTCCCATGTGTTTTATGCTACAGTGGCCTGATAAATTGTTCCTTCCCCTTTCCCCTTGCGAAACAGAAGCGCTCAGAACTTGCACTTCTTTTTCTTCAGTAAAGCCACGATGAAACTCTGAAGATTATATTTGATTATTTGTACTGTATTTTTTCACAGATGTTTTGACTTAATTTTGGGGACCCCACAGTTGTTTGAAGAAAACCTGTCAAGCAATTTTGGTACATCCAAACATAAATGAGGATTAAGAGGCTGTGTTTTAGACAGATTTCAAGAAACTCTTGTTGGCTTGCTTTCTGTACCACGTGGCCCTGAAGGCAGTGTGTATGTATGGGGTGCTCATCAGTGGTATTTGTTCTGTTTCTAAATTATAAAACTGTTTGTAAAATGCAGCATTTGCTTTTTTCCCCCCTACTGGTTAAAAAAAGGGGGAGGAAGGTTTAAACAGTGTGTAAATTAGTTAGTGGAACTTGCTACCGCAGGAAAATGCTGAGGCTAAGGATTATGCAATAGTCCCCCAAAAGATGGAGTTTTGTTTAACTACCATGTCCAGAGCTAATGCAAATGCATCTGGAAGAGGGTACTAGACCTCGTGGGATTTTTAGTTTTAAATCAGTCTCTCCAATATTCTGAGTCGCGTGGGTTGTAGTAGCAAGCACAGATTTACCGTGCTATGCCGCTCTTCCACTTTCTGTGAAACTTCCATCTCTGGCATTGGGTCATGGAAACCTGGACCAAACAGGCTGTTGGTTTCATCCAGTTTGGCTGTTTTGATGTTATACTTTTGGTAAGATTCCCCGTTTTGAGTCTAAGGCTTTTTTTCCCTGTGTGACCGTATGTTGTTCTAGTCATAGATGTGCAAACCTCTGGGGGTTTCAGTGCACAGGTATATGTATTTATGTCAAAAGGCAGCCTGGCTGCCAGGGAAGCTGCTCTCTCTTGTGCTTAGAAACAGAATGTACTGTTCTAGTGCAGGTGACCTATTTCCATTACAAAAGAGTAAATACTCACAGCAACAGTGATAGGAGAATTGCTTGACACGACTAGTCAGAAGTGGGTTTGTTTAAGCAGTTTGACTATCAAACACGTTAGAGAAGTTCATTTTGTTGATGAATAACTTGCGGATACCAGAACAGCATTGGTGAGGTGCAGCCTGGCTCTGCTGCTCAAGGTGAAGTTGGTAGGGTTGTCACGTACACCCGTGTATCTGCTTACAAAGGAGCATGGTTTCCACCTCTGTTTTAAGATCATTTTTTCCTTTGTGAAAGGGGAATATCTGAAGAGATTGGCTATCTCAGATATGAGTGTGGATCAGAGTTTTATAAAAAAGATCTTTCTTTTCATCCTGACTCATTTCTGCTTTGATTGCCAGAACTCGCTCTGTGGGCACATGTGTATGCTTCAGTTACGTACAGTAATTTTTCATTGCTCTGCTCTTGAAGCATCCAAGATTGCACAGCCAATGGGTCTTGCTAATACAAATGTAAATGTATTTCTTTCTTGGCTTGCTGCAGTATGCATGCACTTGTTAAATTTTCTTTTCATGAGCTTGTATGACATATTTTTGGTATTAGAATCGGTACTACATGGACTTTATTCGTGAAAGTGGAATAACTGTAGTTTACTATTCTGCCCTTTTCAAAGGTAGTAGTCGGTGTCCAACTTTATACAGCTGGTGGTTTTTTGCTTTTGTTGCTTATGGCCTTGTATACCTGACTGCTGTTGCCAGTTGTTTTCTGTACTGCAGTTTTTGACCTCACTGATGGGTTCTCTGTGTTGTCTGCCTGGATAATAGAATCATAGAATCATTTAGGTTGGAAAAGAACAAATATTGCGGAGCTCTTATGCCTCTCACTGCTTTTTTCTGTAACTATTTTTATCAAGATTCCATTGTATTTCCTTCCAAAAGAAATTCTGTTCAAACAGTGGGTTACAGGCTTGATGGAAAACTTCCTAAGGTTGGTTTGGAGAACTAAGATGCTCGGAACAGGCTTTTTTTTGACACTTAACTTCAGTGTTTAGAAGTGTATATAATTCTCGGTTTTAGTCTTGTGTGAGTATGATGGTGGTGTTTTTTAAGACAAGTATGTGAAATCTGGAAAAATTAATTGCATAGAAATGCAGATACTGAAGACCAAGTTATTAAAAATACAGCAATGCTTTAAAATGTCCATGCAGCACTGGGAATTCATAACTGATGGCAGTGCAGGATGTAGGTTCCAGTAAAAGTATATGAAAAAGAGATGTAATTTTAGCAAATTTGGGGCTATTCGGGTGTCATTAATTTTTATGTTTAATCTGGATTAGCAGATGGAGGAAAAATGTAAACAAAAAGGAATTGGATTACATTAATTATGTAATTTTCCTGAAAAGACTTTTTTCCAGGCAGCTGTCTGATCAATGGCAAAACTCTTAACAGCTCCCCAAGTATTTAAGCTCTCTATTAATTGGAGTTCCTTCTCTATATGAAAAATTGTTCTCTCATTAGCTGTTTTGCATATGAAAGATGGAGACGACCATTTTTCTCATGAGATTAAAAAAATAAAACAATTAATTGGAATGAAACAATTTTCTAAACTTAAGGGAATTAATAACAAACAAAGCTTCGGGAGTAGCCAGCTTTTATTTTGCTACTTGCAAGTATAACATAATGTAAAAGGTAGACTTTATACAAACACATTTATTCCATGATGAAGAGCCATAGTCAGCTATATTGCTAAAGCCATGTATAACTTTTGGTTATTAAGTATATTTTGCTGCTTTTGCCTTCAGATGTAGAAATAGACTTGCTTAGATTTGGGGGAAAAAAGAGAACAGAAACTTATGCTGGAAGTGCTGGAAGTGGTCATCTTCTGTCTCCCTGGGGATATTACCATGAAAACCATGCTTTGAAAATGGGGAAAGTTGTATTTTTGAGCTCTGTATTTTGTAGTGATATGGAACAAGAGGTTTAGGAGTTCAGTTTGTGTTGAATAGCACTGCCAAAAAAAAAAAAAAGTTCATTTTTGCCTATTGCTGTGCCAGTTTGTCATCCTCAGTTTGCTACAGTGAGTATGAGATGCCCCTGAGAAGAGTGGCTAGTACTCTGTAGGTGGTACTCTCAGGCACTACAGTTAAAAACCGCAGTAGCAGTTGCTGTCTGATCAGTTAAAACCCCCCAAAACTAACAGAGGAAACTTTTCACAAGCTGTTTGGATTTGCTACTGAGTTTGCCCTTTGGCTAGTCTAAGGCAAGAAAACCATAGTTGGGCTTTAACCATCCCACAGGAGACAGTGGCATGCAGCAGTCTCCAGGCTGGTTCTCAACCAGCTGCCTGAGGACGCTGGGAGCAGTATCTTCTGATGGCTCAGCAGAGGGTTGGTTTTGGGGTTTGGTTTGGTTTTGTGGTTTTTTTCCTTCTTTTTGCTTTTGTTTGTTTTCTGATTTGCAAACCTGTGTTCTCAAGTCACTTACATGCTATAGAAAAGTTTTCCAGTGCCGGGTAAAGCAACAGTTGGGCAAAGAGGTGCTGCATCTCAACTTCATGATTCCTTGGTCTTCACGAGCTTGGTGAGGGAAGGTAATTCGCATGGCACAGTTTGGCAGTCTGCTGCATCCCTCAGCCTATGCTCTAATGCCATAGCAGTAGAGCAGCCTGGGCAGGCACAGGAGTTTGGACCACACTGAAGCAGGCAAACACTACCTGGGGACTCTGACCTAGGGAGAGGGGACTGACGACAGGAACTGATCTTCACTTGCTGTCTTCTGATTTCTGGTATTCAAACTGCAAAGTAGAAAAGGGACGTTGCTTTAATTCTATAAACAAGTTAATACTATCCCTCTGTGAACGCAGGTGCTCGGTTTTCACAAGGATGTCTCTCTGGCTCCATTGTATTGTTGTTGTGAACAGACTTTGACACTTGGATGGAAAACTTGCCATTTTAATAGCACATGAGGAGGAAACAAGCACACAGACTCTGGCTTATCTTTCCTTGGTCACTGACCAGGCGCAAATAAGGAACTTATTAGACTGAATTAATCTCTTAGAGGAAATGGCTTGAAATCCATCTGGTAGAGTGCTGAAAAGCAGACTCAATAAAATCCTAGAAAATTGACCGTAGGAAGGAGTTTTCTGTTGGCAGAAAGCTGAATTGGATGACCTGAGGAGAGTCCTCTGTCTGAAATTCCTGACGCAAAGACAAACAGAAATAAGCGATGGATCCTGAGCATAAGGTTTGCAAACTACATTTTCAAGAGATGGAGAATTTAAATCCACTTGCTCCAGTTGATGTTCTCTAACACAATTCCCTCAGCGAGGTGTTGCGCTGTGTGTGGCTTTAGTGTGATGGGGGAACCTAACATTCAGAGGACGGTAATATGCACAGAGCTAAGCATACTTACTACCCGTCTTAATTCAAAAGC
Organism: Gavia stellata; assembly: GCF_030936135.1. Classification (NCBI taxonomy): domain Eukaryota; kingdom Metazoa; phylum Chordata; class Aves; order Gaviiformes; family Gaviidae; genus Gavia; species Gavia stellata. The sequence continues at coordinate 20,440,606 of NC_082600.1, forward strand.
CACCAAGACACTGCCTGATCTGAAGCTATGGTGCAAACGAAGAAAAATCATCAGTAATTTCAGCTCTGTGTTCAAACCTGCTATCGATTTCTGTGACTGGAGATAAATGACAAGTTCTGACTTTGTGGCTGTTGTGTACCCACACCAGTTGTAGAGGGTACTTGCAGTAACAGCCTGCTTTTTTCTCCAGCGATAGTCAGATGCTGGCTGAGCATGCCAGAGAGTATGCCTTTTCATACAGAAACCTTTGGTGTCGTCTCTTTGCGCTAGCAGCAGGTTCCCGAAATCTAGTGAGACCTTGTGTCTTGCGTGCTGGCTTTTGCAGGACTCTCGGCACCTGACAGCCCGTTGAAGAGTTGATCTTTCAGGACAGTGAGGCGAGTTGTATCTTCTTCCTTTTTTAATGCTAGCGTATTCCTCATAGCATACCTGCTTGCAGATGCCTAAAGGCATGCAGTAGTGAATGAGGCTGTGGTTGTAGTTCCAATTGCGTTTAAACTCCAGAGCAGTCCTTGGGGGTACGGTGGAAGCAATGTCTATCTCATCAGATGGAGTTTCTTGTGTTGTCCTTCAGCTTCAGGACAGTAGAAGACACTGTACAATATCTGAGTGTCAAAACTTTATGTGGACTCTTGGTGATGCAGTCCTACCAACCTGAAAAAACTTCTGAAGCTTTTGGCTTATTTTGCCTGAATCAAAGCTCAAGGTTAGCCTTAGGTTTGCTGGAAACGAACATCCATTGGAAATAGCTTTTTTTGTGGTTTTGTTTTAATGCACTCGCTAAATTGGAGTTTCCAATTACAGAAAAACTGATTTTACTTCCAAGTTTGACTGGGAAATGGTCAACACTGATAGTCCCTCAGTAAGAGATGTCCTTGTTCCTTTTTGGCACTACCTGCAAATACGATCATTAGCTGAAAAGTAGCAGGCTTTCTTAAATCTCCTCTTTGCTCATTATTCTTCAGGGAATTGTATTCTGGAATATTTCTTGAACAAAGGCTGTCCTTTCACCACACTGACTCGGTCCTGTCATGTCGATGCATTCCTCAGTGGCAGCATTGCCGCAGTGCCGGGAGGTGAGGTGGGCAGAGCACTTCCTTGCTTCCCTCCTCCTTCCCGCTGCGGCGGAGCTCTGGAAACGCCGGCACTGTCCATGCCGCCCTGCGTGCCCGGCTGGTGGGGCTCAGCCTGGGCATGGTGCCCTGCATGCCGCCTGGCCATCCACGTGCCCAGCCTGCAGATCGCCCGCAAACTTGTGGAGCTCCTTGAGCAACAGTGAAGCGATTCTTTGGCTCTGCAAAGTCTTGCTGCTCATGCTGTGCAATTTAAAGCCAAAATGCTTCCTGCTAATTATTAACAGTTACTCTGTAGGAACGGACTCATTATAGGGGCGCTGAACCCTGGCCCGCCGTCCTTTTCAGCACCTGAACAATGCAAGAGGGAGGGGGAAGAAATGGCGAGCGAAACTGGAGTGCTGGCACCAATTAGTCCTGAGATTAGTCCTGAAAGAGGATTGCAATTTCAAGGCCAAAAAGAGTAGGGAGTGGGTAAAAGGATTTAAAATGAGATTATAGGACCTAAAAGCGCCTTTCTTTTGTTAGGGAAATAATTCAGCAGTTTTGCTCTAGCCAGTGAGACAATCCAGTTTAGTGGCTGAAGTAGGAGATGTGTGTCCTGTTGCTTTTTAAGGTTCTTTAACTAAGTTGATCCTCAGTTGCATTTGTTAGTGCTTCCTGCGAAATCAAAGTGTTTTCAACAAACAAACAAAAACAGGGAGGAAAGCTATTGCCTCATCAAAAGGCCCATTGTTTTTCAGGAAGCTTATTTCTATTCTTTAAAAGGGAAGCCAAGGAAAGGAGGCAGATTGAACTTCCTTTTTTTCTTTGCGGAAACTTTTTTCCTGGTGGTTACTGTGAGACCAGCACCGGAGTCACCCTTTCACCACCCATCCTGCAGATGAGTTTCGGTGCCGTTTTTTGTTTGTTGGCCTGCTCAGAGATGCAAATCAGACAGTTCCTATTCCAATTAAAAGCACCATCTCCTGTCAGTGCCATAGTGGTGTATGTCATTCTCTTCCTCCGGGAGGGAAGTGGACGCTAAGCCTTGCTGCCCTATTGAAAAGACCACGATACGCACTCATGTAACAGTAAGTGTCTGGGGCTGAGGACTGGAGCTTGCTTGGAAACAGCAGAAAAAGCGAGCTTTTCCCCCTCCTGCTCCCTTCAGAAAGAGAATTTCAAAAGGGAGAATTACAGAAGCTAATTACAGACATTGTGGATTTAACAGGAAATACTTTGTTTTAGTACACTAATGACTGCAAGACTGCGTGAAATGGTGACTCTTTCTGCCCTTCCCAAGAGGGAGGCTGTTTCTCTTGGGGTGACATAGACTCAAAAGGTGTGGAGGGATCATGAATGTATCTGTTACCAGCTTGTGTTTTTTTTTCTTTCCTTTACTTTTTCAGTGGAACTTCTCACTGTGAAACACCTATGTAGTCAGGCTCAAAAGCCCTGATTTCAGTTTGCTATGCCCGCAAGTTTAGGGGAGTTTCTCAACATGGAGGAGTAGTGAGTTCTGCCATGCTCTTGATTTCCCTTACTGCTGCATTTCACACGAGCCCTTATTAAACCTGCTTTCATAGGCAAATGCTTATAGTTGTCTTCCAGTGTGGCACTGAGAGGTTAACAGGCATCACCTTGCCATTCAGGCTAGTGCAGCATGAATAATGGGCAAGATTGGGTTGTATGGGGAACATACTATTGGAGAAAACCTCTCTTTTAATAGCGGGGACCTTTTTTCTCTAGACAAAAACATTAAAATAGGACATTCTGCACTCTGTTCTGGGAGCTGAGCTGTTCTCTTTGGACTTTTTTATAAACACGTTTTAATTCCCATCCAAAGCACTTGTTAAATGCTACAGTTTTGTCCATTTTGTTTTGTATTCCATTACACTGCTCTCATATAATCTAGTGAATCTGACCTGCTGCTTTCTAGCCTTCACAACGTATTCTTGAGTCCCTCCAAGAAAAAGAGGAAATGAGAGAGCAAGAGATGACCTCACCAGTAGAGTTCCCACACAAACAGGGAGAAAGGGGGATTGATGAAGAAACACAGGCTCTTGTCCTGTCCATGGGACTTGTCTAAATGGTGTAGTAAAGCTTTAGTTTTGAAGTTGTCCCATGCTGAAATGCTAAAGGCTTACAAAAGAGCCATAAACTTTCTGAAGTAGAATAGACAATAAAACCAGAAAGGGATTCAGCAAAGGGTATGATGTGGAGGAGGACACAGTTTAGGCAGGGGTTAGCAATGAAAGCAGAACGGCAAGTCTTCTTTGTAGGTCAGCAGAAATGGTTTGAAAAGGGTAAAGAGTGCACTGAGATGACAACTGTTTCTGCTGTACCATCCAAGTCCTGCTTCAATTCAAGTCACGTTTCTCTGTGATGTAATATTTAGGCCCAGGGATTTCTAAAAAGGTGGTTGAGCATGTTCCAGTTGAACGGAGGGCCGCAAGTGGTATTTGATGCCCCCAGCAGAGGCAGCTATCTGGATGGTTCAGTGCTGCACATGGCTGGACTTGATGCTTTCCAATTTATGCCTATTTACTGTCAGTCCTTTGTGTGTTGGCAGGAAAATTCAGTGATGCACTGTATATGACACTGAAAAAAGAGACTTGACTATCAGTGAAACCACAACATGAGAATTAACTGGAATGGTTTGGCAAAGTCATTTGTTCCGCTCCCCTCCCTCCCCCACCCCAATTTGACAGAAGTTACATTAACACGTGAAGAAAGTATTTCTGCTTAATTGGTTGTAGTAAACGGATGCGCTATAAATTAATTGCCTCTTTAATGTTTAAAAGGTTATGTCCTGTTCATTTTATGACTGATTAGTATCATTTCACTAGAATGAGCAAGCTTGAGGTCATCTGATGTTTGAAAAGTGTAGTTTGTTACTTTCTGTGATTTGCTGCTTTAGAGGGCACAAATGCTATCTGGGGATGTCAGGGTGTCGGTGTCTCTTTCTAAACACCAGTGAACCATAATTAATTGTTTCCTGTAATCTAACTCATTGATTCTCTGTATTTGAGGTGATCCAAGGAACAGCTTTACTCCAGGGATTAATTACAGAGAGAGTGAGAGTGCATATACGCTCATGAACATATTTTTTGCTAATAACTAATGAGGATTTTTTGCAACCGTGTGGCAGGCATTGACTCAACTGGAAGGAGAATTATGCAGTATCTGACAGATAACCATGCCCATCCTTAGCAGCTCCTTGTGGTGCGTGCAAAGATTGTGTTCTTCGTTAGTGAAATACCTCTGTTTTTGGGGTTGCCCACCAGCAGATGGACCTCCCAGAGCCTCTTGGTTCGTCGAGGAGAAAGCTTGCGGTCTCCTCTGCTGGCTGTTAAACCACAGCTGTTCGGCAAGGGGCACAGAGGATTGCTGGATTGTCATATTTGGCTTTATTCTTTAACTTTCTTGAGCTTTATCAGAAGAGAGTGAATGGCCTAGACTGTCTCTCTAGGTTTTGTGTTTTGGCACAAGGTTGTTACCAAACAGCTGTTTAGGTGTACCATGCGGAAACAGTAAACTTAGATATTTGCAACTTGGTGTGACTTTTTCATGTTCGTAACGATTTTTTTCAACCTTCCCCACGTGAAGTCGCAGTGGATAAACCAGAGAGGTAGAAACCAGTAGCTCATCACAAAAGCAATTGCCTGCCCACCTTCACCTTTCTTCATACAGCCTTTATTTCTACACCTCTGCTTTCTGCTGAGGATCCCAGAGCAAAGAGCAGTGCTTAAGCCCTGTCTTACTGAGTGATGTCTGATTTCTGCACAAACAGCTAAGGAGAAGCAGCAAATGGAGGGAAACATAGACCAGATCGTGGATTCCACCAGGAAAGCTGAGATCTGTTGAAATAACAATGTTGTAAGACAGTTTCTGGAAAAGTAGTCATGTGGAGGTCAGCTTTTCTTTTCCTTAGTGAGTTCCTTCATTCATGCATTCATACTGCAACTTGAGAGAATTATTAGAATATTATTAAGTACAATGTCAGTATCAGTATTCTCAACAAGCTGAACAGCTGTTTGGAGAGGTAAGGTTTAGGGATAAAGATGCACACTGAATTTTATTTCCTGTTACAGGTGGGAGGTTTATTTTTCTCCTAAGATGAAAGTGGCTAAAGATAATTTAAAAATGAGTCAAAATTAAGTCCTCCGAGTATTTGTTTACAGTTAGATTTGCAGAACGTGTGAAATTCATTATTTCATAGCTCTGCTTTGAAAATGTTGAGTAGAAGATACTGGGAGTTGGGTGCCGTGGTTATTGCTACTGTAAAAATAACTAGGAGTGCTCTTGTTCTGGAGATCAGAGAAGTACAGCTCATGTACAGTTCCCACCCACCGTTCAGTGGGGCTTCTTCATTTTGGCAGAGGCTGTAAAGAGGGAAGAGACTTCTGCAGTGTAAATACCTGTGAGGTCGCATCTGCTCAGCCCCTTGAATTTGAGGCTTTGCTTGAGTTGAAGACTTTTCTGGTATAAATGGAAAATTCCTATCTTCTCCTGACTGGATTGGGCTGATAGGATAGAATTTAGTCAAACTTGTGCCATTTGCTTTAAATTTACTGTACAGTGGAGGGCACATTGTAATTCTGCTTTTAATTTCCTCTTCATCCAACCTGAGATATTTGGGATCTGTTTAGGAGAAACGCTGAACTCTTGTAGGTGCAGCTAATGTCAGTCAGTGATGAGGAGCCCTAATATCACAGCAGTGTGGGTTGTCATCAGGGGCCTGGAGCTGGGAGGTGGGGTGTCCGGGGGCTGGTCCTGGTCTGCCACGGTTTACTGGGTCTGTTGGACGTATGTTGTTATCTCTGTGTGTATGTATTACTTTCTGTGAATGGAAATGGTATCTGTGTAGCTCTGTGGGTGGAAGGATTTATCCAAGTTGTGTCTCTACAATGCTTCTGAATGCAAAAAATACTAGATTCTTTTCCCTCTTTTGTTAAATCTGTAGATCAAGAAGACTGCAAGGTGAAATAGCCTGGTGTTTGGTGCTGTAGTTTCATGTGTGTGTTGGTCTGTCCCTCCCCCATCCCTAAAATACAGCTCTGAGTGCTTCAAACTGAGTAATCACAGAAATGTGAATGAGTGAAAACTGACAAATTTTGATACTAATTTTTTTATGCCTTAGCAGTTTATTTCTAAAAATGTATCTCTAAGGATGACTTGATATTTATGCATTAAACTTTTGTGTTGGTGATAGAAGCATCCACAAACTGTCTATCATTCATCTTTTGAGCACCTTGCATACTGTGCAATATGATCCTCAGCCAGATGTTCTGGGGGATAAGAGCGTGACCACTGGATGCAGGACTCGTGTAGTAGATACGCATGAAGAGGTAGAATTGAGATCAGTCAAAAAATGTAATTGCAGCTTTCCAAATACATGAGTACTTGACTTCTGTTTTGTTATTATCGTCATGTTTTCTGCTTTTATGTAACTTTCTGACATGTGCATCGAAGAAGTTGGTATATGGCCCAGTGACTGCAAATCTCTGCACGCTCCTCTGCAGCAGTGCTGCAGAGCCTATAAGCACATTAAGCTTCCTAGGGAAAAATACCCTCAGCATCTGGGAGAGGTTAAATGTTCCAGGGGAGAGGTTAAACATTCGTTTTGTCCTCTGCTTCTGTAATTCCAGAAGCCAGATTAGTTCTGAATCATCTGAACCACATTCATTCAAGATTAATGAGAAAGACCAAGTATGGAAAATTTCAGCTGGTAAGCGCCTTGGCTTTGAGCAAGCGGTGGAGGGGGAGCTCATACTGGCAGCAGCCTGCGGGTCATGCTTAGTTTTGAGTTTCCATAGTACTTAAATTGGTGAAATGGGGAATCGCACCATATTGGATAAACAAGAATTTCAGCAAGCGACAAGAAGCTTGGGGGAGGGGGGTACTTAAAGGCCTCCCCTTCCTTTTTCCCATCTATTTCTGTTTCATTGGAGATCAGATTTGCCCTTTTGCATATGCACATGTTTATAACTTTGTGCATGTTCAAGGTACATTGGTATCTTTAAAATTAACAAGCGGTGTATTCTCACTAATGGGTGACAGGTTGTTCTAGCAGAGATGTGCATATAGTTAATCTCAAGTCTGACTGACCGACAGGCCACGGTTAAGCAGTGGTTAGAAATGTGAGTGGGAGCCTCATGTAGAAAGTATTTATGAAATCCAGGCAGGTCTACCAGCAAAGCTGTTAGAAGTTCTGCAAAAATAATAAATGGAGAATTCAGGACTAGAATGACAGAAGTCAGCTGGGTGACCTTAGGCTTTTTAAAAGTTTAATCAGTTTCAATTTGGGAGAAATGCTTCTTTTAGCAGAGCTTTACAGTGTTGTGCCTGGGTGGCAGCTCTGCGGTTTCACCGCAGTTCAGTTGCTCAGGTGGTTGGCGTGGAAGTTCTCTAGAGTCTTGTCTGTGTTGTAGCATTAACTATCAAAGCAGACTCTTTACATCAAGTTGAAAATGAAGGTGAGCCTAGATACAGGCAATTGGTAGGACTCATTTATTTTCTGGAATCTGAGATTAAAGACTTTTTTTCTTCCAGTACAATTCTAATCAAGTAAGACCAAAAAAGAAACAAACCTCTTCTTCCCCCTCACTTGTTTTATAACAAACGAGGGCTATCGTCGGAAAACTGCAGTGCTCTATGTCTGATTTTGTAGAGTAGAAGAGAATCAAACTTCTCCTCACTGGCCAAGTCAGCGTTTGATGCTGCTACGGCCCAAAAGAGGCCACGGCCCTCTGTGGTCTCAGAGGCCAGTGGCTGTCCGTAAACAGGATCTTCTATTCATCTGGGCTTCAGGGGACGACCTGTGGTGCCTGCATGAGCTGGCACGGGCACGCTCTCCGTAGCACATGAGCAAGTTTAGATAACTCTGAAGTTTCCCCAGCCTGGTGACCACTGGTTTTTCATCCAGTGGTAGATAGTCTAGGAACCATTTAATAGCAGTTACGAAATAAGGAGAAACACAGCACTACAGCATGTGAAGTAACCTGCAGTGTTTTTCCTTACTTCAAAATCAGGAAAGCAGGAACAAATAACAACCCATGCTCTAGAAGTGAGCTGTGGTGTTCCTTCTTTAACTACACGCACTTCAAAAGACTGTTCCCTCACCTGTTGTGTTGTTAGTTAACAATTCTTTATTCCTCCAGGAGATACGTAGACTATGTTGGTAAGAACTCATTCCTGGTTTTAACAAAAGACGAAGAGTAACACTGAGACAGAAGGGATTAAATGACTTGCCTGAAGTCACTGTGTGATTCAGTGGTAGAGGCAGAATTAGAATTGGAGGCTGATAGCTGGCATCTCCCAATTCCCAATGGAGACAAATCTTTTATAATTGAAAGTAACGTGGGACAGTTGTCTCACCATGAATTTTCAAATATATCTGGACTTTTTCCTATTTGAGTATTCAGCCTGCAATTATAATGTGTTCACAATAAATGTGTTAAAATATTTAAAAACAGATTAGTAAGAAATTTGCATTTTGCACTAAGGCTGGCATACTTCAAATAGCCATCTCTTTTAACAACTGTCTAGAAATCGTTATTTTTTTATTTATTTAAAGAACAAATCCTCCATTGTTGTCCGTAAATGTGTATTCAGCTCTCGGCAAAGACCAAAATTCTGGCTGAAGGCTGCAGAGTCTCACCAAGAGGACAAGAAGGCTTCATATATCACGTCAGCAGTGAGACGGGTCTTTTGAGCACCACAGCAGAGTCATTGATGGGCTCCAAAAGACACATGACCGTGTTTTTCACTACATTAGGAATTACCCTTTTTATTTCTAATTCTGGAAATTTGAGAAGGTTTTCTTATTGTAATTTTTTTTTTTTTTCTTTCTCTCCCCCTCTCTCTCTATTTTCTTGCTTAATTACTTACTGGAAGTGGAGACAGTGACAGGAGAATAGCTTTGGCTATTTGGAGAACGTAAAGATTTAGCCAACTTTCCACTTCATTCTTCAAAAAGTAACATTAAATTTTATTTTCAGGTGTTCTGTTCGTGAATAGCTTTCCTGAGCAACTTTTCTTTTGTCTTTAATAAAAATTTAGATGTAATCCCTCTGGCAGTCGTGTCATATAGAAAACTCATTTAGAGTGCACAAGACATCAAAATTTTATTATTCACTCAAAAATGTGTTAGACACCCTAGAGAAACCAGGAAAGACTCCATCTAGGAGCTTAAAGTCTCGATCCCACATGTCGCAGTAAGTGAGAGATACCGAGAGACAATAAAAGAGAGAATTGTAGAGGAAAGAGAAGCATTACTAGAATATTAGATCAGCCTTCATAAATGAAAAATTAGTATTGTGAATTCGTAAATCTCTTTAAGAATAATGTTTTGTCAGTTCTGGAAAATTCAAGAAGATGGAGCAATGGATTTATGTATTTAAAATCTCTAAAGTAATCAGTTTTCATCAAAATCAGGAAATACCTTAACACGTACCTTCCAGATTTTTTTTTTATGTATTGTCATTAGCCCAGGTTAGTAGAGGTTTTTTCCCTTTGATTGGAGAGGACGCTTGCTTGCCTGTTGCTAGGTGATTGCTAATTGTGATACTAACTGCCAGCAAGCTGCTGGCAGGGATTATAATTTTTTTTTCCTTTTTAACAAAATGCAGGTCTCAGAGGTGCGGTGGTATCTAAATGCTTCTGAATTGCTCGAAATACATAATGGGAGTGATGACTTCTTTAATGCAACTATGGTTATGTACCCAGGTGTAGAGTATTAACCCCTCTTTGCAGTGCAGTAGTCTTGTTAGCCCCCATCCAGTGATGGCATGAAAGTTGAGTGTAGAAAACGGAGCTGATATGACTATAGAAGGATCTGAGCTCTCCGGTGCAAGCAGTGAAGAACTGACAAGCGTTAGAGGAGTCCTCAACCAGAATGAGATGCCGTCTGTCCCGTGTTCACTCTGCAAGCTCGTGGTGGTGTGATTTGGACTGAATGACCTCCTCCCATGCCGTCCGACAGCCGCTTTGCAGACCTCCTTTGTGGGAGCCAAGAGGGCTGCTCGTTGCCGTAGTCATTAATATTTCTTATGCCTTACACAGAGTGACTGCAGTAAGGAAGTACTATTAATCTTCCAGCATCAAGGGTTGTTGTATTCCCACAAAAGTATACTTCTTAAGCTTTTTTCTCAGTTACCACCCCATCCTAAATTTGCTTCTCAAGGAATGGTAAAAATTACAATCTTCCAGGTTAGTTGGGCATCCATTTATATACCTTATTTTAGCAGTCTGAGTCCAGCTTGTATGTAGAGCTGAATGTACTTGTGAAAAGCATCATTCCCTGCTGCCACTAGATACAGGGTTTCATGGGCTCCAGCCAGATAAAGGCACCTACAGCTATTGTTATCTCAGCAACTTGAACATAAGAATTAATGGTGGTTTAGTTGCTTTTCAGAAACTTTCGGAGGTGGATGCATGCGCAAGATGCTCCATTGGTTACTCTTTGACAAAATGGTTTATTGTTTCTAGGTTTGGTGTCCTTGATATTTCCTTAAGCTCACTATTTGTCGGAGGTGTACGTGAGACTTGCAGTGAAATGTTTTGCACTGTAGATGGTTGGTAATGGAGTACCTACAGCGCGGGTGCAGCGATGCCTTCATTCCGTTCATCTGGCAGCTGCAGCTTCTGCTCCCGGGAATTTTCAGTTATATTTCTGTCCTGATAACTGCTGTCGACCCTGGGGCAAAGGGTGGTGATGGCAGTGAATTCGGTGCTCTCTCATCCACTTGTTCTGCATTACTGGGAACTTCCTGCGCTTGTCAGGAGAGCAGGAGTTTTATTTCTTCCTGCTATGCCTTTTTGCAAAATCCATGGGCTGAACTGGATGTAGAGGCACTTCAGTCAATCATCTTTGCTTGTGTCCATCGTTTCTGCCACTGAGAGAGATCCTCTCCACAGAGGGGATCCCCTGTGTCACTGCAGCCTGTTTGTGGTCTAGCAGCTGTTTGCTTACTGCAGGCTCTGTGCTGGGTATATTGTGTGCAACAGCTTGTTAGCTTACAGCTGACACTATACATCTTTCTACCTCTTACTGAGCTGTCCTGCCCTGTACTCCTAGCTTTCCTGAGAGTCAGGGTGTGCTTTGGCACCAGCTATGCCCCAGTAGCTGAGCCCACCACCTCTTGGCCATGGTGGGCTGAGCTGTGTGTGGAGCATCTTCCCTGCCTCCCCGCTGAGCCTTCCTTCTTTGGGCCAATAGCTCCTTGCTTCAGTGGCCTCTGAAGTGTGTGTTCGCGGGGGCTGTTGGCTTGTTTGTTTGTTTCCCCCCCTTTCTGTGTCCTCCTGCTTACCATCACCCGCTGGACATATTTGATAACACAGTCATTGGCCTATATTTATTGCCTGCCTTCTGTGTTTTCATCATCCCTTAATTGTGGCGTGTAGTCCCACACAATTAAATTTGTTTTGAATTTTTAGTTGTTTGGGTTTTTAAAATCTATTAATCAGGCTTCTCTGACAAAGAGGCCTGTGTGAGTTTTTGGCATAGTTGTGAAATACTGCAACTGTGTGAGAGAATTCATACCCTGGCTTTTTTTTTAGCGCTTGGCTTTAAGAACTGCAGTCTCCTTGCTCTAATGTGAATTCCAGAAGACAAAGGATTTATATTTCCTTTTTTAAGTCTCTTGAAGCCTACGCACCTTTTAAAGATTGTTATAAATCTGTGGCACACGTTTTGGTAGAAATAATTAAGGGAGGGGGGGCTCACATGCGTTATTGCTTCTGTATGCCCTGGGAGCTCTTGGTTGGGCTGGCTGGCTGCCACGAACCCTCGCTGACTGGCCCGCCAGCCTTCACGTCGGCCTGGTTTCCAGCACAAGTGGTGGCCAAATCAACACATTCACATGGAATGTTTCAGATTTCAGCAAAGCAACATTTTCCTATGGAAAAGCCTTCCCTCAGAAAAATCCCTGCTAGCCCTCTGTCAGGCGGCTTCCCATGCCTGGGGCCCTGCGGCACAACAAAGTTTCCTACTGGTTGTGTCATCAGAGGAAAAACAGTTCATTGCTTGCCTTGAGCAGAAATCGAGTCCCACTTACCGTTAAAAATTGATAGCGAATCCTTGGGAAAGACTGGGTTTGATCAGGGGTGGCTCCTAGTTCCAGGTATCTCATTTCACCTGAGCAGATGCTCACAGGTTAAACACCGTTGGTTGTCAGTTCTCTCAGCTGCTGGTTTTCAGCAACTGTCTGAATACTTGATTTGCTCCCTGTGGTGGTGCACGGATGCCGTAGTGACAATGACTGCTTCAGAGAGAGGTGAATCCTGCACTGGATGGACGTGAACTTGCACCCCCAGATCCTGTTCTATGCATTTGCTGCAAATACTGTTGCAGTCTGGATATCCCTTTGGCTGAGGGTATGCTTGAAACAACAGTATTTTCTGCAAGTCAAACCAACAGTCCTCGACAGGTAACTCTTCGTGTTTCATATGTCATCTTACCCATAAACAATACTAATTCATGTTCTTTCAAGCTGTTATTTTGAAATCTCAGCTCTTTATGATTGAGCCAAGTCCGTCTCCCCCCTCCCCAAGTGTCCTGTGCTCATCTGCTGCTGGGAGTTAAGTCAGTCCAAACCTGTGCATAACAAAAATGTATTACGCCTCAAGTTTCTTTGCAGTGATATAAAAGTTCAAACTACTTACTGCTTTTCTTCTAGTAGCTGTATGGGGATTTATTAGAAATTAAATATTACTTTAGTCAGTGTGTTTAGTTGGTAAGTTTGGGGAAAAACTCTGCCCTCGATAATGCTAATTGCATAAATATTAATCTCACAGCATGTATGGATTACAAAAGAAATTTCTAAAGCCACATTTTGCGTTTTGGTTTTGCCTAAGTACAGAATATGCTGTTACTTCCACAGAAGAACCAGCCAGTCTTCTCCAGTAGCTTACAGACTACACCGAAGAATGATTTGTTTGAAAAAACCCCTGGGATGGACAAAATGGTTTTTTGTTATAGATGGTCTTTAGAAGAATGAACTTCTTCAAATGGTTTCTTAATCTGGAACAGGGAGAAAGCAGCTTTTGAACACTTTAAAGTGAGAGATAGTTTAACTCTGTTATTTCTCAACTTGAAATATGTTTTAATAATTAATACCATCTGAGACTACACGTGCAAAAGTTTGGGAACAGAAGGAGAATTTATCCAACACAGGTCAGGCATAGCTAAATTTCAGCAAAGCCCTGCAAACACAGAAGTTTGTTGTTTGAAAGGCTTGACCAGTCGCTGTGGTACATTATTTACATGCTTGAATTCTTTAGCTTCCTTCCCTGGGAAGGCACAGTTAATATTCTCAGTTCATGTGGGCTTGTGCCGAATCAGATGGAGTTTTTTATGAGAGCCTTGGGCCTTTTTTTCAAATTGGAAAATAAGATAAATCACTATGGCTTTGTTTCTCTAGTGGAGACGTTTTGTCTATTCAAATATATACACTTTTCCCTCTCCTTTCTTTAACCCTCTTTCACCCACATACAGCCATACAGCCGCCTGGGAGTAAATTTTTTGTATGGCTTCATTTCAGAATTTCGCCATTTTTTTCTCAGGCTTTTGAGAGGCCTATACTTGCCATACTGTGATTTCTGTGGCAAAGTTGTACAGTATGAAGACTGTGCTACGGCTTTCCACTTGTAGCTTGATGGGTCCTGTCCCAGAGATTATCCTGGACTGTGATGCTCTATAAAACTGTGAGCCTGTCCTACAGGAGTGTGAATGCCCTCAACAGCTCTTGACCTTCATGTGAGTCGAGGAGCTACACTTGAAGAGCTGGCGCTTACTATAAGGAATGCAAACAATTGGTTACATTAAGCCCTATGAAGTGACTGCGCGTATTCAGACAAGTGCATGCCCCAGCACACTCCAGCACTTACGAATGTAGACCTACTTAACTTCTTTTTGGTCATTTTGGTCTCTCTCTTTTTCTCTCTCTCTCTTTCATCTCCCCTTTTTGTTCAGGAGTATCGAAGGTTTTTATTACTCATGTAATTGCTTTGGATCCTTTTACACTCCGTATTTTAACACAGCGAAGTTTTTATATGTTAACACAAGAGCCTCTGCAGAGTAATTGTAAAAGCAGTGTGGGTTTTATATATGGCATTTTATCAGAACTTTGCTTATGCTGTCAATGTAATAGACAACATCTGTTTTCCATTTCATTACATTTTCTGTAGCGGTAGTCAACTCAAGAGGAGACAAAAGTAACTTCGAACAGAAATGGCGTGTGGGGCTTTGTTCACATTTTGCATCCAAAGAGGAAGGTGGATTACCTGAAAAAAGCAGAGTGCCTTACAGTAATCTTACTGAAGGATATTTAGACCCTTGCTTTTAATTTCTTCTCCAGTTTGGGCATAGGGCAATTATTTATATATTGATAGCATAGTTTCATGATACAAATTTCAATAAAATTTTGTGTATTAAAATACCTATGATTGTCTTCAAGCTTTAGAGGACTTGGAAACCTGTTTCATGACTACAGGAACGACCCCCTGCTGATCTGTCTCTTCCACCTGCCTTGACAACGCTGCAAGAAATCTTTTCCATGTTTTTAGTTATTTCCCCTAGGTACTGTGCTTTTAAAATACTTTAAAATACTCAGGCTGCGCCTGAGCCCTAGGATGCGATCAGTAAACTCCTACAGGTAGTGCCTCTTCTGTCGAGGACTCCCCACACAGCAAGAGCAGCGGCAGCAGCAGCAGCGGCACTCTCGCTCTGGGCAGCACCGCCTGTGGATTTCCCTGGGGAGAGCGAGCAGTGCCGTACTGGAAGGAGGGACACGCGTGGCCAAAGGTCATCTGCACTGTTAAGAAAAGAGCAAGGTTATCTTTTATGCCCGGGAAGTGTGGTCCTTCTGCTGGCAGACGTGGCTGTGGGGCAGCTGCCATAGGGAGGAGAGCTGTTCCGGTGTGGTGGTGTCGGTGCAGCCGTCCTCCGGTGCCTTTGCAGGAGAGGAGGGGCGCCGGCAGCCGTCAGGCAGAGGCTCCCCTCTCCTCCGGCTTGCCAGCACCACGGGTTGTTGGAGTGGGTGCTCCGCAGTCCTATTGCCCGCAGCGCCATGGGGCTGCTCCGAGGCAAGGAAGGAAATGAGGTTTAGAGGATCATACCAATGTTTCCTCCTCTTCCTGCTCTTCCTTTTCCCGCATTTGAATCCGTTCTTCGCTTTCAGCCGCACCGGTCACAGGAGAGGCCTCTCAGAGGCCATTACCTTCGGGCAGCCTCTGCGCAAGCCGGAGGCGAAGCGGACGAGGGACCTGGCGGTGGCCCGAGTTCAGGGAAGGGCTTCGGTTCAGGCGGGCACCTGCGTGTGCCAGGCGACCGAGGGCCTGCCACAGCCACCCCCCGGCCGGCAGTCTCGCGGGAGCTGCCGCGGTCATCAGGCACGCGCGCAGAGCAAAGACCAAGCTTCATTAATTCTGGTGCTCGCGGGACAGCTCGCTGAGCTGTGTGTTTTCTGATGTGGTGAGGTGACCTCTGCGTGCGGGGAGGTTTGGTGGGCGCAGCGCTCGGGTGGAAGCACAGAAACCGCCCGGTGTCTGGCCGAGGTTTTTCTGGGTTGATGCGTTAGCTGGGGTAGCGCGTTGTTATGGCTGAGTAAAAGCCATAAAGCATTTGGGTTTTTAGCAGATGGCTTTGGGAGTAAATTTTGCTGTACTGAGAATTCAGTAAATATTTTTGACATTGATTTCGTGGGGTTTTTTTATTATTTATTGCAAATTGCTTTTTTCTCTCTTCCTCTAAGAGAGTGTGGGCATGTGCTTTGCTGAGGAGGTTTTTCCTTGTGAAGAGAATGTGAATCTCAAATAAAGTTTGACCTATTTTTAACATGAAATTTTAGACCCTTGCTCGAAGGCAGAAATGCCTTGATGTTACATTAGCTTTAAAAACAAAACGGAATTCATGCAAATAGTAACTTATAATTGTTTAATGTAAATGAGATTTTCTTTACACTTATTTCTTATTACCTTTAGCACATCAGGTCCACCCATTTGGCCAGGAAGCACCTTTTTCAAGAGAAATGGAGCCCTTCTACAAGGTAGGTGATGGATACTACATCTTGGAGTAGCTGTTCTACTTAACAAATACCTTTTGCAAATTACACAGCTTTTGTAATATTCACTGTTAAGAAGTAACCAAATGTTTTTTGTTTCCTTTAACCTGTCTTCTTTATTGCGCATCTGGTGCCTTTAAAATGACGATTTACTACATACAGTGAGTGTAGTCTATGAAAGTTGCTGCTTTATTTCTTTCCTCAGATTATTAATTTGCTGACTAAAGTATGGCACGGGGTGGCTTTTGTTTTCCCTTTGTGTGGATAAAGAGTGCCCAGAAGGAAATGTTCCAGGAACACTGCTTTTAGCTCTGTGGATGAAGCAAGGTTGTTGTTTGAGAGAGATCCTTTCTTTTACTCCCTAATTGTGCTGATAGCAAAATGTACCTGAAGGTGGGTAGCAGTGCTGTAGTGGGGAAAACAGTGGCAGAGTATTTGTCTCAAGAAACTTACCATGTTAAAGGGTGCATATATCCATAGAGAAATGTTAAATATCTTATTATTTCCATTGGATGGACAATATAAACAGAAGCTATGTGACTGCAGTTTTGATAGGTGAAGATTTTCGGTCTCTCTTACCAGACTTTTTAAAGTCATTATTCACTGCTGAGTGTGTTTATATTTCTGTCATTGACTACATAGAACTACCGTCGCTCTTAATGGAAGTGTCTTGGGAACACAGAAGGCTGTTTCCCCAGAATGCATGCATTTGTCCATGGTGCAAAAGTAACTTACACCATTTAGGATGATTTTGTGGTCTTTGCAAGTATTTGTCCATGAAGTGTCTCAGTTTTGTGTTCCTTCTTATGGTGCCAAGAGTTTTCTGGCCTTCTTTCTGGCAGAGAATGCTGCATAATCACCTAGGATGGAGCCTTACTCACAACTAGGCTCACAAGCAAATAATTGGCAGGCAGTACTGCTCACCTTCAACACCCCAAAGTAATCCAGCATCTGTATTTTACCCGAGAATATTTTTCAACTGATTCCTTGCACGTATCTAAGAATTTGCATCATTCTATTATCTAATACCTATGCTGAGATTTGTTCAAACAAATTTTAAATACACTAAAGCATTCAGTTTATTTCTTAACACTAGGAGATGGTATAAATTGTAGAGATTGACAGCTTTTGGCTTTAGTCTTGATAAGAGAGATCTGCTACCTTTGCAGTCCTTCCTAATGGAAGAACTAGACTTTTTAATTTTTTTTTTTGTAAGGAAAAAAAGAAACTATTATGAATGGATATGCTGGATTCATTTTCAGTTGTTCAACAATTCCAATTTTAAATATGTACCTGCATATATACAATCTTTGTAATTTGAGTTCATAAGATGTAAACTACTCCGTCAAGTCTGTATGGCACAAATGTTTTACCTCTTCTTATGATGCGAGATATCGAGGAATTAATAACAATTATTTTGTAGTCCTTACTATCTCAATTGTTGCTTAAAGCCTTCTCCCAGTAGAGTACACTGTTCTCCACCCATCATCCACCTCTTTGCTGCTTCTGAGTGTCTTTTTCCAGAAGACCTGCATAGAGGAATGGTAGCGGGTGCAGGGAGGTGTGAGATGAGAGGGTGGAGAGGTTTGTCGAATCCTACCTTACATGACCATCTTAAGTCTCTTTTTCCAGTGCTTATATCCAGCTTAATGCAAACAGGAGAATGAAAAATTGGCTCAATTATCGGTTTCAAGTTATAGTACTGCCTTTTGATTGGCAAAAGTTTAGGTAACAAAGGGATTTTAAATTTTTTTTACTTGATAAATGTCTTGCTACATTTGAAAAGAATGTTCAGTGCGTGTTATAGACAATTATACAGAATAATTCTGAAATTTTAGTAAATGTGATATTCATGTGCACTTGTCACACCTCATTTCTTCTGAGTTGTTAAGGAAAATGCTCTTCTCTGGTCTGGGGAATGAAGAGAAAAAAATTCCACAATGTAAGTAGTACTTTTTTTAGCCAAGAAAGACTTGTAGATGTTCCTGGTTTCCATTCATTTTATACCTGAACTATTTGGCAAAGTAATCTTAACCATTGTAAAGCATTTAACATCTCTCTCTCTCCAGAGAAAGTGACTGAGAAACCAGTTATCTGTGTGCCTCAAAATAGCAAAGGAAGAGAAAGGGAAGCTAAAAATCATTGTAGCTATTCTGCGTCCTTAATGTCTTTGACATAAGCAGGATTAATTCTCTGTTCCTTTCTGACTGTCTTTGCTGGTAGTTTGTAGAAGAATTTTGAACAAAATATATATACGTCTTTTTGCCTATGGTTTTATTAGATGTGAGATGGCTACCTCAGTTTCTTTTTTGAGGATCATGGTACTGTTGTTCCTAGCATTAACTCTCTAATCAAAACAAACGAACAATAAATTTACTTCTTGTGTTGAGTAAGTCACCTGCTCAGGTGCTTTTTGAAATGTTGAGCTCCTTCTCTAGGTGAGGATTGCTCCTTATATTTTGAGCTCTTTGGTCCTCTCATGAAGTTGCATGCAGAGATTAGTATAGGTAGGACCTTCAGCCTTACCAGACTGATACCTTCTCTCAAAACTTGTACATCTGTGGAGATTGCTGCATTCTAGCCTTCAGGATTCCCAGATAAAACAGGCTTTTGCTCTTACTGCTTTACTTTTTCTATCAGTTTTTCTAACTTGTTATTGTACATACTGTGTTTTTGTTTCAAATCACGGCTTAATTTTTTTAAACCTGTTGCACGGAGAGCCTTTGTTCCCACTGGTTTTTCTGTTCTCAGCTGTCATAACACAGCCATTTTTATTTAATAAAACGTGTGACAGGAAAAAGTCTTTATGGTGGAAAAAATTTAGATGTATTCTAAACTCTTCAGGAACCTTGTGCTGGGTGAGATAGGTGGGGACATAATCACATTAACTTCAAGACCTTGAACCTAATGCATCGTGTTCAGATAAGGTCAGTTTCATTGCCTCTGCTCTGGTCTTGTGTATTAATCTCATGGTATAGACGTGAGGATGCAGTTGCTCACAGATCAATGGTAATAATAAAACTATTTTGCTCTCAATATATGTAGCATTCTCCCTCAATAAATTAAAAATACATATTCAAATTAACTTTTAGCGGCAGTCATATAAATTCCAGCTGCTGAGTGCCACCTGTAAGATGTAACTGGACTGTGGAGAGGTTTGGTTTTGTTTCTTAAAGATACAACTTTCATTCTGAGGAAAAAAATACCGAACTTACTACTCTCTTTTTGTCTTATTTGCCCTCATACTTTAATAAACTAAATGCGATATATTACTATGCCTTCTCGTATTTAATTTGTTCTGTCCTGAGTTGCAAGGAAGCATACGTAGAAGGTGCTTGTGGGTGTAATTACAGCTGGCACGGAAACAGAGCACTGTACGGTGAAAATGGTGATCTGATAGGCATCTGCTGTTGCTGCTGCAGTGGGAATTGAAACAAGAATGCAAGAACTGCGGGAATTGCCCCAGAAGATGCAAGAGCCCCGTGACTGGGCAGCAGCTGACATAAAGCAATGCCTCCTGTCTGGTTTATGGCAAGTATACATCTGCCAGGCTTGATGCCATTCTTGGGTAAGCTTCCTGAGTTTCTGGTCAAAGCCTGGAAGAAGCACGCCCTCGTGGTAGCACAGTTAGTGATTCTTCATCATCCTGGGAAGGAAAGTGAACCTGGGTCATCCAGTCCCTATTGCTGTTGGAGCTGAAAACGGAGACAGCCTTCATCACTGTGACTAGATGGTCCACATTGGATTGCTGCTTCCAGCAGTTCCTGACCAACTCTAGAGATACAGTCGTGATGCCTGCCGTGCTGTCTGTTTTCTTGTGTGAGCAAGGTCCTCCACTTCCTCTTCTGATAATCAGTACAGTTTAAATCTGCTGCCTGTGGATGCTCAATCAAAGATACGAGCTCTTGCTGCAGAGATCCTGCAGACCCAGACTCACACCTGTTAACAGGATTGCAGCAGTCAGTGAACTGAATTCAGACTGCATGGCTTTCCTTTGAAGCCGTGATTCTCTTTGAATTAGAATGGAAAAAAAAGATTGGCAAAAATCCCTTCCCATTCGCAGAACACAGGAGGGGACAAGTGAGGAGTCGCATGTGGCCTCTGGTCCCACTTGGCTGAGGGAGCCTGAGAATGGAGGTATTGAGGGATTGTCTTCCCCAGAGCTCACAAGCTGCTTTGTTCTCTCTCTACCATCAGCTGCAGGGAACAGGCATCCTCATGTTCCAGAACAGAGCAAGCGATAGGATGCTTACATGGGGATGGCTTGGCCTCTTCTCTGGGAGAACACTGTATGAGACACTTTCATCGCTGGCTGATGCTTCCAGCAGCCCATGTGTGATCTGTCTTGGTCCAGCTGCCATGGCTGTAGCTGGCACCACCTGTGAGGAGCTTTGGCAGGAAAGAGTTGGAAGACACTGTCTTCACAGGGTCAGGTATCACCAAAACCAGCATGAGACAGTAAATCTGGAGTTCGTCGCAGGTTAGAAATGGAAACTCTGGGCACTGCTGCTGCAGGCAAGGTATCAACCCTTGATGCCCTCAATCTGAAATGGTGCCTTTCATGTTTTGGTGTACTGGCATCTGGTATCTGACCATAACATGAGACTTTAAGGAAATTGCTAAAGCACACGGATCACTTTATTCTTGGATGAGAATGGGAATTTATTTGAGAGAGCAAGAAAATTGCATCCCTAATTCTGAAAGTTCATTTTGTACAAAATGTGGACAGACCAGACCTGAGAAGTCCTACAGAAGAAGATAGGGAAGCAGCTCATTTATGAACACATGCACACATTTGTGCAGAAATCTTTTTCTTCTCTAATAAGCATGAGAATCCTTGAAATGACCAAACAGTTCATTTAATCCATTGTCCTTTGAGTAATTGTACAAAATGAGAGAGCAGGTTTGGGACTTCATATTTCCAAGTGTTAGCTATTAATAGAAGCGCTTGCTGAGGTGGAAATAAGGCAGCAGGGAAGAGGCAGAAAGGGGGCAACTGTTGCTGGTTTCCTTTGTGAAGGCTAAATTAGAATCATCCCTCTTACAATGAAGACATCCAGCCTGTGGTTTTATGTTAATAGTGACATTAGGATAAAAATATAACAACAGTAAGGACCGGTTTATTTGGACAACGAGTACTGCCCATGCCAGCTATTCAGTCTTTTCTCTGGAGAGGTTTGGGAGGAAGATGGAAGTTGACCACAAATTCACAAAGCGAAGACTCCTGCGTGCGTGCAGCCACACACATTTTCTCGCTAATAACGTGAAAAATCAGGATGTGTTTGTCAGCACCTGCCAACAAACACCCGAGGGCCCCTGCAGGCACAGTGGGCTTCTTTCTTCTGGTGGAGTTCAGTTCATCTGCTCTTTCCACTGCACAAGCAGGACAGGTGCAAGTCCTGGGGGAGCGGTGCAGCCCGTCGTGGGACGCAAGGTATCTGTGCCTGCTGGTGCTAGCAAGGGTGAGGAGAGGAGGAGCAGGGGAGAGCTGAAAGACAAGAGGATTCAGTAAGACTCGTGTGCATTTAACTTTCAGAATCGCATGTCTTACACCTCAAAAGAAAACCAAACTTGGAGAGAAATGCTCTGTTTTCTTCTACTATCTAGAGGTGCAAAGAAAAAACAACGTGGGAAGGTAGTATGTACATTACAGATAATTTAGTATTATATAGTACTTAAATGTCACGATGACTATAAGAAGAAAGGCCAAAAGTGATGCAAGACCGTCTAGCCTTAGGATTGGTAGACTTAGGTGCTGTGATCTATAACACAGCCTTGTGCAAGACCCTTATGTCCGTATCCAACTAAATATTAGTTTCCTAATGCATATTTGGTCATCTCACGTTCCCCAAGAATCTAAATACTTTTTTAGCTTTGGGGTTATAATTCCTTGGTTTTCTGCTCTGTGAAATGAAGATGATAATGGTGCTTCTCACTGACCAGAGCTGTCAGTCTACAAAATACTGGCTCTGTATTGTATTCCAATGCTCCATTAATGGGAGAACCTTAAACAGGGGGAACCTAACTGTAGAAAGCAACAGTGCTGTTTGTTAGCTTTTGCAGGGAAGTGTGGTTTAGGTTTTGGGGGTTTTTTCCCCCATTGAAGTTTCAGTTAAGCTCCTTACTCTTAGAGGTACACTTGGAAAATGACTCTTTAACTCCATAAATGACTGTTTTCAGAAGAGCACCAAACCTGTTGACTTCACCAAGTTTTCTCTTCAAATTTTGCTTCTCCAACCTTCAGTTCCACCCTTGTTGAAAGCTGTGGTGCCAGTCATGCTCTGTGTTTGCTGGTGACTTGCCTTTAGTCAACCTATTGAATTAACAGCAAAGCTGCTGTATCTCCTTGTTACAGCAAATCACTTTTCATTCACATTGCAGTATTATTTAAATCAGGTGCCTTTCCTCACGCACACACATGCACACACACCCCCACACACCCCTACACACCCCCACACATGAAGGGTACCTGACAAGCTCTTCATGAGTTTCTTTTTGGGACAATGATTCATGTGGTGCTTCTGTAGAGACCGAATATTTGAATAATTTATTTATTACTAGCATTCAGTGTGTTTGCAGTGGTATTATTGAAGAAGTAAAGTTGAGTCAGAGGGGTTGTGCAGCATGTCCCTAAGGGAGTAATTTGAACAGCAGAGCTCTCCTTTGTTTGGGAAGGTGGGCAAAACCCTAGTGGGGCTGCTGGGGTCCTGAGGGTGCTGGTAAGGGCTTGTGTTTGTGAGAGGATTTTAAAATGGCCTTAACACTGTGCATTCGATAAAACATCCCATTGAGAGACAGCGTTTTGTGATTCATACAGAAATGGTCACTTTGGTGTGACATTTTCAGATCTGTGTTCTGTGTAGGATATTTGTATATAGGGTGCTATGCATTAGCTGTGCAGTATGTACATAGTCTCTTTATTCCTGTTTTTCTAGTTGAGTGTATAAGACAACAGCAAAAGCTGTAATTTGTTAAGTGCCTGAAGTGTGGTCCTGTTGACATTGATGTTAGAGCCATTAGTAAGGAAATGTGACCGCTGGCTGTTTATATTCCCTGTGACCAAAATGTCTGAGCTACCTTTGGCCTCTAAAGTTCAGAAGAAAGAAAACCGAAGTGCAGCAGACAGGTCTCGCTAATGGGAGATCGCGTTGCAGAGTACACAAAGATAAGTTGAATTCCTACCGTGTTTGAACTCAGTGACTTATGTTTTAGATCTGCATAGGTGTCTTTGCGATCTTTACAGATAACTTTGCTTATTTTGTGACAGTCCCGTGTAGTGACTTTGAAATTATTACTTCTGAGTGACTCAAGATGAAGTTTACTGGCTTTGTTTACTTTCCTTGACGACGAGAGGGTGTGGGTGAGTGCTGCAAGGCAAGTCCTACCGCGGTGCTAAGCTTGGGCAGAGGAGAGGATACATCTGTGTATACCCACCTGTTTTACCTTCAGTATCAACTGCTGTGTGAGCAGTGGCAGTAAAACAGCACTTTGCAATACACACCGAAGAGAGAACTAACTGCTGCTGATGCCGCAAGCCCTTGCAGTGCTGGCCTGGCTGCCCCAATAACTAGTGTAGTGTAGGAAAGGAAGGGGAGGCTACTTAAAGCATGGAGAAGGTGAAGAGTGGACAGTCCTTGCCCAGACGGAGTTCAGTGCCGAGGTAACCTACAGGTAGCATTGCTCCAGGGATGCTGCTAAATGGCCTCAAATATGTTCTTAGCTTCCTTTCAGGTTGGTCCCGTAGGTGATGCGCTTGTGGCTTTGCAATTTGAATGCTGCAATTCACTTCTTGTAAATCACCAGTAGCTGATCTCACCTTTTTTAGGAAAAGTATTTTCTGTGACTGGCCCTTCTTTACACATCAGTACAGGTGCTTTTGTCCAGAGACATGTCCCTTTCCCCCCTACAAACATGCATACGGGGCTAACTGACACGTGGGAAACTGACTGTGCCACCCTTGCATTTCAGTTGGGTGAAGGAAGGTGTAGACTAGATGCAGCAAGAGAAATGGCAAGTTCCTGTTCAGTGGCTTTCTCCTTTACCAGGACGGCCATACATCCAGGCTTCCTCCAATGTTTTCCTTTCCCCACCAGGAGCTATAGTCTGCTCAGAGCACAGGGGTTGTTTGCTGGTGCCCAGGGTTTCTGGATGCCTGGCGGCATGGTGAGAGCATCTCGTAAGGGACTGTCAGGTAGCTGGAAAGTCTTGGACTTGAGCACTGCAGATACAGTGCTAAGTCTGGCAGCAGTCAGAATCAGACCTTTTCTGTAGGTGGAATTTGGGGCCAGGCCACCTCTGGCTAGGCTGGGGCTTAGAGTAGGAAATTTCGGTGGCCTATGACAGGGACGTCGTGTACCACCATTTAGATGCCATTTTACAACAGCAGTTCTCTGAACAAGTCACGGTTATAAACTAGCAGTAAAATTTGTATGGTAACTTGGAAAATGGTAGATTATGTAAAGATTTATTTTTCGTAACTGTGAAATTATTGTGATTATTGCCATCAGACTCTCTGGGCCGATGAGCTGGAGCATATGCTCTGTGCTGAGAGCCCGTGACTGTTTGCATTCCTAAAACGTGAAAGTGGCTGATACTAAAAGTAATCTTGGCTTTCATAATTGTAGTTAGTAGCTCTCTGTTTGAGAGCACAGCGACGAGAGAGGAGTAAGCCTGTTCTTTACATGGAGATTACTAAAATAAGAATAATATTGCAGTTGTGTTGCTATGAGCAGTTTTGGTGATGTGCAGACTGCTATGAGCAAGGGAAAGCTGTTGTCAAGTTGGGCTGTTCCTTGACTGCATGTCAGGTTTCTTGAGACAGACCTATACTGAGAGAATTAAAACAGCAGCTCTGGGAATTTTTAAGATGCTCTCTTGCTATGATGTGCTTGTGTGATGGACAGCTACATGTTTTTGGATCCCTGGGGAAACAAAAGCTTCATAAGTAGTGGACAGAAGAAAATTATGGGAAAAACAGTGATGGTGATCAATTCCAAGTGATGTTCATGTCTTGTGTTTTTTGTATGCTGTCTGTGTTGATGTTGTTCATGGTTAACATCGGCAATAATTTTTCCTCTCTAACACGCTAAGAATTTCTCCTCGCTGGTCAGAGCAGATCTCTGTGCTGCTGGTTAAAGACTGGTAAGTTTTTGATTCTGCAAAAGGCATTTCTTAAACATCTAGAAGAAATGGCAAATTAATGGAAATGGCATATTACTAAGAGAGCTTAATTTTATTTGAACAGTTGAGAAAACTAGAGGCTATCTTAAATTGGAAGGGTGGTCAGTAGTATGCACATTTTGCTGCTGTGCATTATTTAAGCTAAATGTGAAAAAAATCAGTTGGTTTCAGATATTGGTATAAATCTTACCACTAGAAATTCTTCAGTTGTACGCTTGAGAGTATGCAGCGCTCTGGGATGGCCAGGTTCTTTATTACAACTGTGAATGCATTGCTTGATTTTCCTGCAATTTGTAACAGACTCGAAACTGAATTGGGACTTTAAGAGGGAAGGAGGCAGGACTTTCTTTATCAATAGAAGTACAGTGTGTTCAGAAACCCCAAAACCAAAGCTAGGGCTCCTTTTGGGGTAAGTAGTCCTGTACACCACCGGTTTCAAGCTACTTGAAGTACACCTGCCAAGGCAGTAGACTGTGAATGTGAACCTGCTGTATACGGCACTTCTTCCTTGCATCCCTTTTCCTTTATAAAGGAAAGATAAGTTGCACCCGGATCCTGAAGGATGAACTTTTACAAAACAGTCCTCTCTAATCAGCAGAATGGGATAAACTCTCATTTTCTTACAAAGGTAGTCTTTGGGAAAAGTCCGTAAGTCTTTTAGGCGGGTAAAAGAATTTATCCTCTCTTTAATGCATTTAATGACAACCACAAATTAGCAAAGAAAACATGACTTTTCTTTAAATTATTTTAGGACAACCTCCGTCAATTTGGAAATACCATTGTGGGATCCTTGGCTGCTTCTTACATGTTATTTCTCTTAGTTTCCTTTCTCTTTATAGGTCAAAGTCTCACAGTGGTTGCAATTGCATACAGTAAAGGTAATAAATTTTCTTTCTCTCTGACAATATTTATTTCTATGTCTAGCCCGTCATACTGCTCTCTAGTGCACGAGAAGTATAAGGTGAAATTGAAATTAAAACTGTTCACAGAGTGATGGGAAATTCCAGTCCTGAGTTTTACATATTTGTGCAATTTGTATGAAGAAACTAAGAACACTTCCTGTGTATCTTTCATTTTCATATTTCTACAGTACATCCTTGCTTTGCAGCTTTTAAACATTATTTATTTATTTTGTGTGAATACATACGTTGTTTTTCTTTATAATAAAATAGGATATGCTGCTTTGTGAACCACACGTTGAATTTCAGCACTCAGTTTCTGCTACTAATATATTAAGTAAGTTGTTTCTCAGGAGAAACAAGAACAAAAAGTTGTTTCTCCTGGAGATGGAAAAATAAAATAGCTAAGGCCAGACCACCTGATCAGCTGTGTGTGTATAAATATGCCTGTGTGTATATTTAAATAAATGCATTTAAATATAAATATGTGTGGTTATCTAATATGTTGAACATGTACAAAGAAATACATGGTTATGTAGAAAAATATCCCTTTTTGTGCTAGAGATTTGGTGCATCTGCCTTGTTCTCATAAACTTTGAAACCCATCCATGGAGAAAAAATTACCTGTAAACATGTTCTAATGTTTTTTCTGGGAAACACGGATATTTTCATTCTTGTTTGGAAATGTTTTCTGTGTCATCCAAATGCTAGGTTTGAGATATCAATACAGCAAAATACTAAGTTTTACTTTTTTTTTTTTTTTTTTGGGTGACAAATACTGTCCTTCCTACCACCATGTGTTGTATCTCTCCTTTTATCCCCATTTTTTTTCTCTATAAACATTTTCTTTTCTCTAGTATTTTATGTTTCTGTCAGTCCTCCCTTTCGGTCCTTTGGAGCAAATTTGAAGTTTTTCCCTTAATAATTTTTCCTCCCCTCTCCCCTTCAAGCAGTTCCGGTTTTCATGACTGCAGTTGACATTGCTAATGCTTAAGGCAATTTGGAGTTTAAAAAATCAGATGTATTGTAAAGTTGTTTTTTTTTTAAAAAATCCTTAGTTTAATCTTACACTACCACGAGTTTGTGTTGATTTTTTCCCCCCTGATTCCCCTGGATGTCATTATGTCAATAACAACTTACTCTGTTACCAAACAGAGATAGGTTTCTATATGTGTCTTAGGTAGAAGATGCCTTATTTACTGTATGATGTCTAGAAAGGTCAAGGTATACGTCTGGATCTGTCTCTTGCAAATTTTGCTATAGTGGCTGGTGAGAGAGGAGATTTTTTTCTTTGATTTTAATAATATCACAGCTTGCTTTGGTCACACTGATAAACCACAAGAATAGGTCTACATTTTCAAACCTGTCATAGAAATGAGTTAGTGACTTAAAAGCATAAAATAGCAAATGCTGTCCACGATGCGTGATCGATTAAGAAATTAGAGAACGTTATTTATTTACTTATTTTATTGGGTGTTGTAGTCAGTCTCTGAGGTGCTCTGTCTACTTGGTTTTGCTTTTTTGTTTTTCTAGATAGTTCCTTTTACCGTGTCTATAACTTAGCTGCTTCTTTAAATGGGTTACAGTATCTTGCACAAATACGTCTGTTTCTGTCTTTCCTGTGCAAATGAAGCCGGTGTAGTATTTGTAAGAAGATGACGCCTGAAACATGTGAACTGGTGTCCTAGTAAGGGTTTGACATGACTGGTGCGGAGTACAGCACTGATGCTTGTTCTGAGTGCTTTGGACAGTATTAATCACTGACGAGGCAACCTGTGTGCAACATGAGGGCTCGGAGTGCAGTTTTATACAGAAAAGCGAGAGAAGCAGCTCGGTACAGTCTACTCAAATTGATACTTAAAATACCCAGCAAACCCTTAATTTCTCTATACCATCTGTTGAACAGCTTAATGCTCAGAGGCAGACATGAGAAGGGGCAGAACTAGATGGGGACAGAACCTAGTGAGCACATGGTGCTGCAAGGTCACGACTCCCTGGCTTTTCTGTTCGGTCATGATGGGGCTAGCAGAGCTCCAGTTACTTCTGAAGAACAGGATCCAAATTTACTGGAAGATTTCTGAAATGAATCCTTCTGAAATTTTGTTGCTAGGATCAGCAATTACTCTCTTGCCAGATTTGCAGATGCATATAGGTCATTGGCGTCATGATTTATTTTGTAAACATTTCATGATTTGACTGCTATCTTTAGAGGTGCCCCCTCTGTCTACATGTAGATGTTTTTCTTGGAAGAGTGACACACATTGAACTCTTCCATGTAGCCCTTAGTTTCCACTTTTGGGAAGACAGTGAACAAAGATTATAAAACAAATATTGCTGAGTTTTTCACTGATATTTTACCTTCTCCATGATCAACTGCAACAACAAATCTTAAATTTTTATTTTGCAAGAGGAAGAAAATGGAATGTAGAGGTCCAGATGAGATTTGCTAGTACACAAGACCGCTGAACAGCTGTTCAGCAATCCACGGACTGAGCGAAATAGCTTAAGATGATGATAGTGAACTATCAGTCTAACTAAAGGCATCTCTTGGTTTTTTGAGTTTATCTGAACAAATAGAGATGTTGTGGCAGTACTTTGAGTGGAATAATAATCTTTTCCACTGAAGATTAGTTTAAAATAATAATAAGGAAAAAATGTACTTTAAAACAGATCTGTTGTGTGAAAACAGATCCTAAAGTATACAGTTCCTCTAGATGTTTTATTCAGCTGGTAAACCTGTTTTATAAGATGAAATTCTTTTCCAGATAATACCCTAGGGGAGTGTGCTCTGTAAGCCTGACAGGAGGAGGGACAGCTTCATAATAGACTCGAGACAATACGCGAAGAATCTTAAAATTGTTTCTTGGAACAGCCTGTAACCTGCAATTTGGGGCACACCCAAGTGTTGCAGCGACTGGCCAAGGGTCCCAAGAGAGGAGAGGAGCTGTGAGCTTCAGCAGTTCGTGCTGCCTATTTGCCACCTTGGAAAACTGGTTTGCAAACAACTAGTCGTGGTTTCATTTTGAACTCTTAACTCACGTGAGCAACTGTGTCTGTAAATGTGTAACCCCTCCACCACGCTTTGCACACATTTCATGTTATTTTACACATATTACTTCACAAATAATTTGATGAAAACCGGAATATTCTTATCAAAGGACATGAAATGTGTGAATCACTGTGTGGCAACTGTAATTAGCATCGCGAGCCTCTGCTTGCGTGTCTGTGCTAGTTAAAATAGCCATCTGCACTGCTGTTTGGGCCTGCCTGTTGTGTTCAAGTGCGGCACCCAACACACTCGAGGCATTGCCTTATTACAGGTGTCTTTTTCAACACCTCAGCTTTCCTGGATTCTTCATTTAGGTTGTTTCTTCAGTATTTATTAATCAAAATCAGGAAGCGAAATGCTGTTGAATGTACATAGGAAGCCAACAAGCTGAAGCCTGTAGAAGTTTTTCCCCGCAGGCACGACGTTTGGTCATTCAGAAGCAAAGAAAGCCTGTGTGATAAGTAGCTCCAGGTATGCAAACTGCGTGCAAAATAATAAATGAGGGTTTCCCATTGTCCTCACTGGTTGGAAAGCTGCGGTTGCCTTTGGCCAGGAGACTGGCAGGGAGCTGTGGTCAGCCCTCCTTGGGGAAGGTGGTGATCCTCAGCTGGCCGGTGCCAGGAGGCCCCTGCAAAGGGCAGAGCGAGGTCCCCTCTGCAAAAGGAAAGAGTCTCTCACTTCCATCACTGTGTAAGCAGCTACCATTTTGAAAAGAGACAATTTGAAAAGCAACATTCAGACCTGTGAAAAGAGAAACCAAGTGGTGAGGACTCATTGGGGTAAACTATGGTTAGTATTAAAGATGTCTTTAGAAATGCCCCACTGCATCCGACTCACCTGTCTGAGAATTTGGATGTACATTTTTCTCTGCTTGGATTCCCTGAGCTGGCAAGGAACAGTTTTACATCGAGTACTAAGTTTCCTGAATGACTCACGATTTAGCTAATTCTCATGAATTCAGGACAAATGCTGAAATTTGGGAAGATTTTGACATGCTGTTCTTGTTATACCAACACAAAGATTCGTCCCAGCTTTCGCTGCGCTGCTTTGTGGCGGTGGTTTCACAAGTCGTATTTCTTTGACACTTGCTGAACCCCATCAGGCTGCTGTTCTGCCATAATATATGCTACGGACAAAGCCGACTGTCAGTTACATTAATTAGCTATTGGTAGTGATTTGTCTATTACAAGTAGAACATAGGCTGGGGGGAAAAAAAAAGCTTATATCTTTCCATGCAATTTTAATGCAGCTCTCCTGGTATGTGTACTTTAGAATACAGTTCCTCTTATTATGTAATTGCTTAATCTTTTTTTTTTTCTATTAGTCTCCTGCTTTATTCAGTCCATTAACTGTGGAAACTGAGATTTGGGGGGCTACTGCAAATCTACCAAAATGTAGCATTTCCTAGCTTTTAAGTGCTTCACCTTTTGGTTGGTGGAGTTGGGTTTGGGGTTTTTTGGTTCTGTCACCTTCATAACTTTCATTTAGGTTAGTTATTTGTATATATAAGAAAATCTGGACTACCGGTTCTGCCATGCTTTCGCATGCTGCATGCCAATTCTGTATGAGATGGAATGAGTTTGTTGTATTATGAGGTGCTCAAAAAATAATAAAAAAGGAACTCTTGAGCATCCATTCTAAAAGTTTGAATCTGCTCAGGGAGAGACTCTGGTATCCATTTAACAAAAAAGATTATTCTGCTTAGTTGTTTAGTCAGGGTTTTGTTCCCCTTGCCTCTGCCTATTACATGTGCTGGTGTCATTATTTATTATTTCCTTCACTGAAATTGAAACTGTGGGTCAGTTTCTGTTATCAAGGAAAACTACTTGCATTTTTTTAGGACTTCATAATCTGGTCACTCTAATAGAAGTATAATATATGATACCTAAGTTTATTCAGGCAGTACTTTTCCGTAGGTGGCATGGCACTTTGCAGAAAATCAAAATGACAGACCTTTGCCCTGCAATATCCAGTGTCTAAACGTAACATGTCTAAATAGGACCCCTTAGATATTTTTTTGTCCTCAAAAATTACGAAGTATTTTCAAGAATGGTAAATTACTTGGATCGTGGTAGTAACTCTGAGTGGTTGCCACATACAGCACTTCTCATCTTCAAAATACTTTAAAGCATTATCTAATTAAATCACACAGCACCCTTTTTAGTGGGATGGGTGAGCACCAGTACGACTGACTTAAATGGAGAGTTAGAGCAACTTTTTCAGAGCAAGCCTGTGCCCATCAGGTGTGGCAGGAGCCACAGGTTCCCTGATCCCTCCTTGATTCCTGCATACTTTTTTAAAATCCACCTTGAGAGAGATGCCCATCATAGTCTAGAGAAGTGTCCCAGAATTGTTAAGTATCTGGCTGTACGTTTTGGACACTGAGTTTTGGAGGCCTGAATGAATAATTGCATGGCCTCTTCAGTTTGGTAGGAAATTTGCCATAGGTTTTCTTTGTCAGTGATGGACATTTACTGCGAGATTGCTTCACGGAAGTCCAGAAATAGGCAGGTGGTAAAGGGGCCAAGTGAGAAAGTGCACATCATGACCAAGGAGTGGGGAAAGGAACTGGGGAATAACAGATTATCTGTGTGAAGTGGTTGTAAATCCCATTAGTACTTCTATGACCAGAGAGAGTACCTTTTTACATCGAATAATCTGTATGACTCTTCACTGCGGGTATGGCTGCTGTGTAAGGTCTGGGCTTGCTTCCATGTGACAAACTTCAGTGACACTTTCTGCTGTGGGTTCCTGAACTTTTGCATATGAACTCTCTGAAATTTCAGCCAGGAGACCAGGGGTTTCTCAGGTGTCTACTGGCAGCTGGAGCTGCACATAAGCGTGCAGCTCACTCTGTCCGTACAGCTATTGGAGCAGTCACATAAGCAAGTATGAAGTCTGTCATTTCCTGCAGTATTCTCTCTATTTAAAGTACTCGAATCACAGAGCACTCAAATTAAGCAGTTCATACACTTCAGAACTGAAGAGACTGCCTTGGAGAAACTCTCCAATTGCAGCTGAATTAATGCTAACCAGGGCCTGAGGATTGCTAGAAATACTAGCAGATGAGGGGCTGAGAAACCTGGCAAAGTTTCAGAATGCAGGGGTGGGGTGGCTGGGGAGCATTATCTTATCTAAATGGTAATTTCTATTCTGTACGTTAATTAAAACACATAGTTTACAAACGAGCATTTAGGAAATCTTTGGGATGATCTTTTCCTAAGGGGATGTTTTGGAAGTAAATTGCGAGTTGTACATGCCTGCTCAGTGCAGCCTCTCAGAACTCTGCTGAAGCAAACAGTCCAAATTATACGCCCTCTTTAAGCAGCAGTGTTTTATGTGTGTTGATAGTTTTGGGGGAACTGTTCTTATTTTGTTCTTAATAATGCATTTTGGGTATCCTCATTCTCTCAGGGAAGGAACAAAACTACGTTTGTCGAATCAGTAGACGTTAACAGAGTGAGATGGAGGAATCTGGTTCAAGAATACAGAAAGGAGTCATCAGTTTTAAAAGAAAATTTTCAATAGCTGTTAAGAAGTTTTGCTATTCCTTAATGATTCTTCTTCATGAAGACTACTTGAACAAACTTATCCAGGAACCAGTTTGGATGAGTTAAATCTGTTATAGGTGGGTCTGATTGTGTATTTCTGGTAAGCATAGAGACAAGGTTCCCATTTAGTAATCAGAAAATGTTTACATGGGAGGCATGTTTTCATTATCTTGTCAGTTTTGCTTTCTTTGCTGTCTTATTGTGCATTCATGACTCTGATTTGTATGCATCCTTGCTTCTGCGTAACATCCCATATTCTGTGTCTCGGGTGGAGTGATCTCATGCACTGACAGAGGTGGGTAATGCTGATATTTTGTTTGCTACTTGGCTTTTTTATGGAACATAGGCACATACTGCCTCAAAAAAACAACAAACCAATCCCCCTGCAAAATACTTCTCACTTGAAAAACTATAGAATTTCTTGGATTCTTAGTAATTGCAATGACCTCAGGTGTAGCAAATGAATAACAATGAAAGCCAAATAACAGTCTTCTGCTGGGTTTAGAGGCAGGGATTTTGTTTCTTAAACTTTTCCGGAGGGACAAATATTTCCTGTCATGGGAAAAAGAAGTTACAAATGCCTGTGTGGAATTAAAAGGGATTTGGAAATGAAATGCAACCCTGTGCCCCAAATATGAAATTGCATGTGGTTTGCCTGGGCATTTCGGGAAAATCCACTGTCCTAATCTAATCCAAATAATTAGATTTTGGATTAAGGTAGGCTATAGTCATCAAAACCAGAACAGGTAGAGATAATTTTTGTCCAGTCTGGACCCTCTCTTATTATGCCTAGGTTATTTTTCCTATTTATAAACCTCTGTATCTTTCCTTTCAATGATTAATCTACAGGCAGAGTGCAAAAGTTATTAAGGCTAGAAACAGACAAAAAGATAAATGCTGACCTTTCTAATTGGCTCTTGAAACCTGAAATATTTACTGCTCGGAGGATTAATAATGTTTGTGGAATGATTTGTCATCCAAACTAAGTATTTCTTGCTTCTTCATGAAGCCATGCTAACCTCAGATAAATAAATATCTGCTGGTGCCTCCACGTAATGGATTTTTCGACATCATCGTAGAAAGAAATCTTACTTCCAAGCAATTCACAACGAACTTCAGTAGCCAAGCATACTTTACCGTTGGTTCCCTCGCTTGCTTTGCTAAGTGCGATGATGGCTGGAAATGAATGGTTCTCTTCTTTATCTGAAGTCTTTGGCACCAGGAATCAAGACTTAATCATTCTCTGCATTGATGGGTAGCAGAGCATAACGGCGCTCTCAAAACTGACAGGGTGGTATTTTGTTCTTTGCTTGTGTTCTCCGGAGTTAGTGGAAACAGCTATAAAACCTGTGATTCTTTGCTCCACTGTGGATTAGGCGTTTTCAAGCATAACTGGGAGATTTTTTTCTCTCTGTTAGTACTGAAGCTGAGATGTCTGGTAGTGCCCTAGAAAGTATAACGATGTCACCACCGAGAACGTGCTTGTTTTTACTGTGTTCTGCAAACTAGCTAGGATTAACTATTTGCATTGCACTGTATTACAGCGGGTGTTATTAGCAGAGGATAATAACTTCAGCATTTCACTGACAAATCTATAGTCTCTCCTCACAATAAGGACTCAGTAAACGTGATGAAAAGGATTGCCTTTGTTGAAGTGTTGGTCTGTTAAAAGTGACTGTGAAAAGAAAAGAATGCCAGAAAGTACTATGCTTTTACAAAGGGGAAAAAAAAGGCAAACATTAAAAAAAACAAAAAGACCTTTCCTGTGGCTTTGTTGCTGTGATAAATGCTGTGGGTTCCAGGGGCTTCTAAAAGTGAGTCTTTAAAACTGGCCTGACACATGAAAGTGCAAACACTGAGCTAATCTTGAAGAGCAAGTAAAATCACATTGTATTTGACTTTAAAAGGAATGGTAAACTCTGTCCTGCTGGGCCCCTGATGGATGAATGAACATTGATGTTTGAGAACTGAAGTAGCCTGTGTAAATTCAGTCTTATGTGTTATGTAACAGCTGAGGATTTTAGGAGAATTATGACGTAAAAGCCTGATGCTTATTTAATAAACTGATCATTAATTACAGTTCTGCAGTGAAATGAAGAGTAGCTTTGCAGCTCTCTTTATTTTAATTGCAGCATCTGTTGCAAGCCGAAGTTTCTCTTCCCTGACAGAGTATTTTGCTGCATTGATGCTGAATGCGTATTATTGGCAGTGTTTTAGCACAGCTTCATTGTTTATTTTGGGGGATGATATGTGCCCACTCCATGAGACACTGACCAGTTTGCTCAGGACAAACAGCAGGAGCAAATTGTTGATCCACTCTAGCTGGTTTTGGTCATGGTTTCCTAGCTGTGCTTTTCCTTTTTTTCCCATCTCTCTTCCACCACTTCCAATTAGATCATGTAATTGTAGAGGAAGGCACATGTCATTGTACCAGCATTATAAAAAGATGATTTTGTAGGTCATTTATGATTAAATTTGCTCAGAAGCTCTGCTGTGGCTGGTGGAGGGATCCATCAGTAGCTAACAAGATCTCCAATCAAAAGCTTCAGATAAGGTGTCAACTACTTAAATTTTGGAACCACCTATCAATTGTGCATCTGAATCTGCCGTGTACTCTGGTAGCCGCTTCAACTTTGACGTTGTTGCTCTGAAGTGAGAGGTAGGCTTGCACCCTCAAAATGTTTGAACTTTTGAATTGCCTCCATTTCTGCAGCAGCCACTGACTGAGTCAAGAAGGAAGAATGGACTTTTCATATTTACACTTTCCAAGGCATGGATGTCCTGTCCTAGAAGGGAGATGGTGATCCAAGTGTTGTAGAGAAGGAAGAGTTAGTACCTGAGCTGCTAGAGAAAAATAAAAAAATTAGCAATGACCCAAAACACTACATGGGAGATCAATTTAAAAGGAAAGAAAGTCAGTATTATCCTGTTGAACTAAAACCAGAACATATTACAACCTGAGTTCTTACTGAAAATCTTTATTTTCCAAGAATAATTAACCCCAAACTTTGCAGTTGAAGAACTAAGCTTCTTGTTGTCCAGAGGTATGAATAAAAATTTACATTATCTGAGAGGGTAAACAACTTCAAGGTAATGATGCTCCAGGTTTGATGATAATTCCTGCAGTCATTTTTTCCCATGGCCATTCGTGGAATAAAAGCAAACAGGTTCCTCTTACTGGAGCCTGTAGTATAAGGCAGCGTTCACAGCAAGCAGTGCTGGGTGTTGGTAAGAGTAGTCTTGGGAAAATTTTTGCCATTTCTTTTTAGGTGGAAAATCTGATATTTCCCCCCCTAACCTTTTGACAGGGTTGATTTGCTTAGTTTTTGGGGAAGTCCTGTTTTCACACAGACACATTAATTAAAAAAAATGTTTGCACAAGATTTGCACTGTGCATATTTACTAGTGTTGATGCAGAGAACAGTGTTCCAGTGTTGCCTTGTCTAAATATAGGTTTTAATTGCTTTCCTTCTTTTATAAGGGAGCTTAAGGGAGCGGTATATCAACTGATAGAGCAGAATAAAAATCTTTCACGTACACAGTTTAAGATTATTAGTACTAAAGCCACTTCTTTGTTGCCAATGTGTGGAGTCCTGATACCAACCTGCACGTCTGGTACACACAGTGCAGTGTCATCGCCGGTGGGCTGATCTGTAGGTGACAGAAACACCAGCAGTGATGTTCAGCTATGTCACATGAGGAACTAGTTGTTCGGCCCCTGGAAGTCTGTTGAGTTACAGGAGCTTTCACCAAAGGATTTCTCAGTGAAGGAAACATAAAGAAAATTTTCCCATAAAGGTTGAGAGTTTGCTGTGGGAGTTAGTGCTGACAAGTCCCTTTCATGTAGCCATGGATTGAACAGGCCAAAAAGAGCTCTTTCCAAAATATTAGCATAAATTGGGGGCTTTAAGCTTCATTAGGGCATGTACTTTGTAAAATAAATTGCGGGGGCGGGGGGGGGGAGCTTCCACCTTATTTTTAATTATATTTGTACAACTTTTTATACATTAATTATGTGTTTTACTCTGAACATCAAGTTATATTGGGAAATAAATGGTGTAGGCTGAGTCTGAATTTTAAGTGTGAGCAATGATTAAAAAGCAATTAAGGCAGAGAGGTGTACTGAGTGATAAATGGGGGAGGAGGCAAGCAATTGAAAGTGAAATGATCTTGCTGTAACAGTTTAATGTTCAAGAGATGTGTTAGGGAAGCGACTTGTGCATCACCTCAATTTCTGCTGGGCTTTTGCACAAGGCAAATCGCGTGGCAGCACAACATTTGTATGCCAGGCTTCAGCGGGCAGCTTTGACTTTCCCAGTGGCTATACCTTGCCCACAGTGTTGATGAGTGTTTAATTACATAAAGATCATTTACTGAATATAACAGAACTTTAATTATAAAAAGTTTAGGTTTTGTTGTGGTTTTGGAAGACATTAAAGAAGCGAGATTTCTATCTGGCTAACTTTCCTCCTAGTGACTCATGGACCTTTATGTAGCACTCTGATAGTTGTATGATTTACAGCTGGGGCACGTGTTCGAAAGTAAACATGCTGAAACTCTGAAGAGGTTGCAGCAGTGCTGTCATGTTATCTAAGGGGCCTTTTGACTACTAATCAACTTCAAAAATTTTCTTTGTATGCAGTTCTCTCATCCGTGCTGGTGTACCTGACTGCCAGTCCCATTACTGGGGGCAACAAGTCTACAGTAGGAGGAGAACAGACCCTGTGGCTTTTGTTTAGCTGGATCTTTCAAGCAAACATTTCCCTTCCTTCCAGAAACAACAGGCAAAACCTGAAGTAACAGAATTAGTGAAGTAAATTTAGGGAGATGCAATGGGTGATGAGTCATTACTTCAGTTCAGTTTCTGTGTTTTAAAATGTTTGTTTTGTCTGTAATCTAAAACTCTTCCTAAATGTTGGGACAGTTTTAATCCTTTCTTGTGATTTACCAAAGTTAGGGAGAGTAAGTTATGGTACTGATTCAATTTGCCAAAAGAAATAAAGAACGTTAAGTTTCCGTCCTGTTTAGAAAACTCATTTCTTTAAAGATCTTCCAGATCTTTAAGCTTCTAACCCTTGCAAGTGCAGTAGAAATAATTTAATATGCAAACCAGCAATATTTTGAAATATGAGTAACTTTTTAAAGCATCACTGCAGTTACTATATTTAAAGTACTTATTTGGAAATAATTCAGAGCATTTTTTCTTGCTCAATGGGTTGTGCTATATTTTATTCTACCAGAAGTGCAGAGCTGTAGCTGTACCTCCTGAGCGCTAGGCTTGGGCAAATTTTGTGTTGGTGAGGGTTTGTTAATGTGGTTTTACAGGTAAATTCTCCTTGCAAGAACACTGTGTACCACCAAAAAGCATTTTTGCTGGCACAGGTGCATTTACTAACTAGAGTATATCTTCAGAGGCATCACCAAATACAAATTGGCACGCGGTGACTTTCTCTGTGTTACACTGAAGCAGCACTCCCTCACCAAGCCTGGGTACCTGCTTGGGCTGTGATTCTGTTCCTTGGGAGTGTGAGGTGGTGCACGCCAGGATCATGCCCCGGCCCTGCTGCGCTCTGCTCACCCCTGGTTTCATCCAGAGGTGACGTGGATGTGTCCCTCCCGGTCGGTGGGATGGGATCCTGCTGCACTGGGACATGCAGCAGTAGGTGAGTGCTGCCCCGGGGGGACCCCACCAGCATACACCAACTATACCTGGGCAAGAAGTGGGAATTGGTGAGTATGTTAGTGTATTATTTATCCTTGTTAAAACTGGAAAATTTCTTAGCGTTGTTACTGCTGAACAACTTCATGGTTGTGCAGATAAGACTGCCTTTTGGGGAAGAATTGCCACTATTGAAGCATTTGAGAGCACAGTGATAGTATCAGCACTAAGCAAAACTCTGTAGCTGTAGATTAGATCACACCTGTGATGGAAAGATTTTACCAGGAAGGACTGTTTATTCTGGCACGCTGCTGCACACCTTGCCCATGTTTGTGTGGTTCATTGTTCTTTGCTGTCTCTCGACAAAAGCTACTCCAGGCCACTGTTGCTGTCGCTGAAAATGGAGCAGAACTTTGAAACCAAAATGCTTTCTGGTTTTTAAGTTCCAGCTGTCACTGAGGAGGGCAGAAAATCAGTGCTGACAGTGGCAAAGCACCAAACAAGCAGGGGAAATAAATCCAACTCTAAGGCTCAGAAAAGGAGGTTACAAGGATTCCCTATGCCATTAGTTATGGTGGTTTTTATTTAGGAACAAGGGCTCCATATACATTTGTAACCAGTTGCTTATAATGTAGACCACTTCTATTTTCAGTAATACTCAAATACATTGTAGGTTGGAATTTCTTTGCTATAATTAGTTTAAAATACAGGCATAAAGGAATAGGGTTTGGGGTTGTGGTTTTTTCCAAGTCTTTGTTTCTTAAGAAATTGCTTATATCAAGTATGTTTAAAACTGTTTTGGTTTATATTGCCAGTTTGAAGTGCAGATCAAGTCAGCATTGCAGCAGCCACTGTGTATAGATGGATGAAGAACATCTTTTTGTAAATATCAGTCGATATATCTCTGAGTGTTTTATGGAATGTAACATAAAAGGCACATTCCTTGCCAAAACTTCCTTTGTGCTGGGCTTCTCTCTAATGTAATTTCCATCAGTTAAAGAATAAAGAGAGCATGTTTTTGGGCCCGTTTTACTTGGCAGTGCACAAAGGAAAAGAAGGTTGGGGGGGCTGAGAGTATTATTTCTCAGCTACTTCACACAAAGAAATACTGTACTGCTTTCAGAAATCTCTTAGTACAAATGCCTCCTGTCACAGGCGATCAGTGTTACGCCATTTTGACACAGCTGTACGCGGGATACTGTAGTGTGTTATAAAATTGTTGTCCTGGACTCAGTACAGGAGGGCTGGAACTGGCCAAGAGCCCTAGGTCTGATTTTCCATACTCACGTGGGTGCTAACTGTGAAGTGAGAATCGTTTCAGTGAGTAGGTCTTCTGAAACGGGATTGTCTAACGCAGTGCACGTAAAGGATGAGGCTCACCTAGTGCAGAGCTGCTTGGAGAGGGGCTGGCTTGGAAGGACTGGGGGTATCTCTGTCTGTCTTCCTTTGGGTCTGTGCATGCTGTCTTACAGGAAGGAGTAAGAGACGTCCTCCATTGCTTGCATGGCACTCATGTTGGCTTGGCCTTCTGATTTTGTCAGCGTGTGTTTATCACAACCCTGATCGTTTAAAATCTGCTTGTTTTTTCTTTCCGTAGTTTGAACTTAAACACAACAACATGGTTGAATGCTCCATCTTAAAAAGGATCCAAGCAATGTGGGACGGCTGGGTGTTTTCAGGACTTTGTATTTCAAGCCTTCATATCCATTGCAGTAGCTGTCCTACCAGTGCGTTATCCCATTCTGAAAAGTTTGACCATAGAGCACTGAGTGAGTGCATGGCTGTGTCTTCTGCTGGCAGAAGTGTTTTCTGCCAGTTCTCTGTACCAAGAGCCAAGGTTTGACTGGGAGAAAGAGCTGAACCCTTGATTCAGAGGGCTGGAGAGGGAAGAAGCCAGAGAGCTGCAGACTCTGCCTAGAGTGGGCAGTGATGCTGCCAAAGAGGGAATGGCCCTGGCAGCCCAGCAGTTAGCCTGGTTCAGCAGCTGCGTATAGGTGTCGGGAGGAAAGACTGTGCTGCGTGCTTGGCATGCACTGAAGCTGTTGTGCTGTCATAGGCCCGCGCGGGGAAAAGGCAGAAGGTAAAGAGCTGAAGTTCCCCGTGCTTGTTAGCATAAACATATGCACACGGATGTGCTTCATGCTTGTTAAACTTATATCCCTGTTGCCCTCTTTCAAATGATCTGTGTAATACTGAAAATGAGATAACAGTAAATAAAATGTTAGCCTACTTTGCAACTGCCAGTAAACAAATGTCTCCATTTTATGTTGTGTGCACACATTTGCTTATCAGATGTTTCCTGCAGTCCTGCTGCTTGATGCTCTTTGTGTGTGTCTCCTTTTGGGACTAGCATACGAATTTTCTCCCCTAATGACAATCTTGCACTGCTTAAACTAGTTTAGTAATGACGAGAGTGGCCATTACTTCATTAATGTCTAAGAAGAAAGTAAGATTCAACTCCCTTGACTTCTGCTGGTCATAAGTACTTTGAAGATAGGTGACTTTATTCCCACGCTTCAAATTTGAATATGCTATCTTTTTTATGCTCGAAACATCAAACTTCCTCATTAGTGGACTTAACTGTGAGAACATCCTGTAGATCTGGCTATTTGCCTTAAAACAGAAACTGAAAATTTTATTAGACTTATTTGTGTTATACCAAATTCCATCAGCTTTCTTGGTGTACTTACATTTTTCAATTTTCATGAAAGTGCTTCATTTAAAATTTAGTTTTAAGAGGTGGTTTCTTCATGTTGGTTCAGGCCTGCAGCCTGTTCTATTTGTAGTGTGCCTCTGGTACATGG
This sequence comes from Gavia stellata, assembly GCF_030936135.1. Taxonomy (NCBI): domain Eukaryota; kingdom Metazoa; phylum Chordata; class Aves; order Gaviiformes; family Gaviidae; genus Gavia; species Gavia stellata. The sequence continues at coordinate 20,481,868 of NC_082600.1, forward strand.
CCAATACAGCATGCTGTCATACTGGGGGGGGGAGAGGATGTTTGGAGATGGAGGCAAAGGCCTGTCTGTACTTTTTTCATGTTTGTTTGGGCTTTTTTGTTCAGTTCTGCTTTTTAATAAGTGTGAGCCATTCAACTTCCAACGCTAGTTTTGTTTTTTCTGTTCTTGAAGTTGGGGAAACACATCAATATTTGTGATTCTAATGCATTTTGAAACAGAATTGGCATATTTCTTTGCTAGTATAGTCTAGCAAAATTGCATGGGCACTGCATGATGAAAACAACTAATTTTGCCTATGGGTATCCATTTTATTCACAGTGAGAAGGGGAATCGTGATGTGCAAATGAAGGGCACTCTGTATTTGCATAAACTGTTCTCTTTCTTGGTCTTTCAGTCTGGTGTTTCCTCACTATTTTGTTTATTGCAGGCATTCCTACGTGGTCAGTTTAACAGTTTCCTTCAATAGCTTCTGAGGTTCTCCAGTTCTTTTGGGTGCTTACTCTTGTATTTCCCTTTAAAAGAATCTTCTGTCCCTCTATAGATGATTTTGCAGCTTTGCTCAAACTGTGAGGTCACAAATTCTGTACCTTCAAGGGAACTGTAACTTTGTGTTTATCATGGGTCAGGTTTTAACTTCACTTGCCTTTTAACAGGGTTTCAGGCTTTACTTTCACAGTAAAGGCACGCTGGCTGTTTCAGTGTAAGTACACGGTGTTCCTTTATATTTGCTGTTGGTCTGGATGTAGGCTACTAATAACACAGTAAGAAGAAACGATTTTATCGATATTTATATAAGGTGTGTGGTTTATTTTTCCCCATTGAATGTGGTGTTAAATAATAACTGTTATAGCTCAGTGTTACTTCTAGGTAACATAAAAGTACACACATCACTTGAAGGACTAGGGTTCTTTTGCCCTAAACTGTTGCATGGAGAGTACTGCTCAGTATATAATGTGTTAGACTGCAGCAGTGGAAAATGTGTTCTCTAGGTGGAAAGAGAGAGATGTGTGATGCTCTGGTGACATGTATATAATTAGTTCTGAGGAAGCGAAAGAGAGTTATGGTTTGTGGTCATCTATATATTAATATAGGTTTGTGTTATTTCCTTAAACAGACGTAAAAAGCTTTAACCAAATTGAAGTAGTCCTGGTAGTGTGGTTTTCCTTGGCTTGGGTAGAGCAGCCTGCAATCAGGGCAGAAAGGGATGGGTGCAAGTTACCGTATCATGGCACAAGAAACAATTACTTGCTCCTGTGTTTCATCTAGCCTTGGTTTTGGTCTGCCTCATACTCAGCTGAGATGTGGGGGGCTTTGGGGGCCTTCTGCTTTCTGAGGCAGGCAGCTACTCTGCACAATCTGGATCTGGCTTTGCTGCCGGCTGGAATCTCTGTGAGGAGGAGAGACGTGTGTTTCCAAGTTGATTGGCAACTGCTTAAAAGGAGAGAGGTAAATTCTGAAAAAACAAAGGCTGTCTCCTGTCTTGACTGACCGAAATGAGGCCAGCTGGGTATTTCAGTCAAACAAAACACCTTCCTTGGAGTCATTTAAAGCACAGCCTGCAGCCGAGCATGCGGGGCGAGGGAGAGGTTTGTGATGAGCAGATTATTTCATCTGGCATCCACGAGAGTCGAGGTCTCTCGCTCTCTCCTGTGTTGTTTTCTTTTGTTTTTAAGGAAGGTGGCTTTTAAGTATGGCACGGCATTTCCTGTCCTGCCGGGGTGATGCGATGCGGTTTTCTGTGGTGTGTGGACCGCTGCCAGTTGCCATGGCAATAGAAAGCCTCCCCAGCCGAGGATGGAAACGATCCATCGCAATGTCTTCTCTGGGAAATGGCTACAGCAGCAGAGACATACCCTGTTGGGGAGCAGAACTGCCTTTGAGTATCTCACCAGTGATTGAAATGTACTGACCCTACCTGATGCGATTGTGGATCATAGGATGGAGGGTGTTTATTTTTAGACTGAAAGGGCATCACATCATATTGAAATACATCTCTGCTGTCGTGTGGAAAAACAGACTTTTCTGGTTTACTGTGTTCCTTCTGCCTAGCAGGGGTGCTTTTCCCTCACCTGCTCCCATGCGAGAGCACGAGTACTACGTCGGACTTTCTTAGGTAGATCAATCAAATCCTGTATTTAGTCATCTTGCTCTTGCTTGGTAAGTTACATTTCAGTATGCCATGAGCAAGTATAAAGACGATTCTTATGTAAGCCACTTTAATCGAGTTTGCCGACTTTAATATCCCATTCTGATCTCATTGGTGCTCTTCAACTCCACTGACTTTAGCAGAATGATTTCTGATGCGCAGGATGGTAAGGGAGGTTCACATCCGAAATGCCCAAGTGCTGCAGTGAGAGGAGGCAGCTGGGAGCACTCCCTTGCATGTTGCTGTTTTCATGATGCGGCCTTTCCATCAGAGAGTAATTCTGATCCTCACGTGATGCAAATATCCACTGGTTAGAAGGGAAACTGATAGCTCTTTCTGTCTGCAGACAAAACATGTCCCAAGTTTCAAAGCTGTTGTATTTCCTCACTCTCTCTGCACACAAAAGAACTTCATATAATTAAGTTTGTAGACCATGGCCTGTATTTTTATAACATTTTTTACCTCATCTAGCCTGCTGTGGGTGCTGCCATAATATAAAAAGCAGGCAATGAAGGGAATCTTCATTAGGGTGTGTTTGAAAAGCTTTTATAATAGTTTATTTTAAATCCTTGCCTCTGTGTGGGTAAAATGTAATTAAAGCAAGAGCTGCATTGCAAATGATGCTAATTCTGAAAATACATTAAGTATATATCATCAAAGTTTTTATTTCTGAAAGCTCTAATTTTGTAAAAATACTGGAAAGCAATGGAAATAGAAGCCTGGTTGCACTGTAAATAGTGCAAAAGTATTTTAGTAACTGTAGTACTAATGAGCAGAACATTTTATTTTTTTCCTTTAATTTTTTTAAATGGCATTAGTATTCCAACCAGCAAAATCTCTGGCTGGAGAATTGTAGAAATGATGATTGCTCATTAGCAAATAGAATACAGATGTTCTGTTCATTTTGCCTGAGTGCTTCACATAAACACCTTGGGGAGTGACTGGCACAGAGTACAAAACTTGATAGCATAACAGTGTGCTAAACACTTCGGGGCTGGCAACAGAAGCAGAAGCATACTATGTAATTTTGTAAATTTTCATGTAATTTTTAATCATTTGTAGTGTTTGTGTAATGCGAGAATCTTCGTGTGGGAAGTGTGCGGGGAGGGGGTGTCTCTACAAGGCTGTAATCAACACCAGAAACTAAAGTTGGGTCAACTTTGTGGAGGTCTGTTCATGTCTTTTTGGTTGACTTTCTACCTTCAGCTTACAAAGGAGCAAACTTCCGTCCCCCTCCAGGTCTGTGAATCTTGTATCAGTTGTACATTTTTGTATTTGCCTGACCAGTTGCCCAGAATTTCTCGGCCCTCTGAGGTGGCATCTTTTTGGTTCTTTTCTCATATGTCTTCAGGTGGTGTTACCAGGTAAGAAATTTGTTCTTCCTCCTCTCCCCTTCTTCCATTCCTCCGTCCCCGTCCCCCCCCCAACAAGAATCCTAGTTACTTTTTTTTTATTTATTTTTAATCATATAGGTGCCATGACTGTTTTCAAGCACATACTAAATAAGGACTGGAGTAGTAAGGCACCATTAGGGACTTTCTGATAGTTGTGTGTTAATGGCTATGGGGTTTTACATCCCAGCATGATGTTGCTGAAGTCACAGTTCTCTGCCGATGGCTGTGGTGCTTACGGAGCAGCTGAAAGGGGAGATGCCCCTACTCTGCTGCAGGAGCTAAGTGAGTTAAGCCTCTCTGTGTCCCTTGCTCATGGGCTCTGCTCCTTGCAGAATTTTGTAAGAGAGAGAGTTCCCTTTCAGTGAAAATGCAGGAATTGGTTTTTTTTTTTTTAAAACCCACGTAAGAAATGCTGAATCTCATTCATGCAATAGGGTAGACTTTTAAAGAAAGGGAATTCCTAGCTGTGATACTACTCTGGCCTCTGGCCGTGACGTGTGTTGTACTTGTTTAGTTGCCAGGGCCAGGCTGGGAAGAAGCTGAATGAACTTTGAAAGTTTCAAAATGTATTTATTTTATCAAAGAATATGTTGAATTCCAGTGCATTCTTTTTGTTAATTTTTTGTTATGTTGGGTAAAAAGTCTTCAATTTACTGCCATAAAGTCACGGAGCAGTAAAGTTGTGCTTCAAAGCAGTACCTGTCTCAAACTGCAGCTGAACCTACCATATGCCAGACCTGATTGCCTGCTGCAGCTATTCTGCAAAATTATTATGCAGCAGTACACCCTTGGCAAGCAATTATTAAAAAATGCTTTTGTGGGTTTTTTTTAGACCTTTTAAAGTAGCTTTTTCTTTTCCACCTTAGTGGAAAAGTCTTAAAATATTAAACAGTGTCAGCACTGGGAATTGTTCCGATGTTACAAATCAGAAGATGGCATTGGGCACCCAGAGAGCTGGTTATAGCCTCAGGGTTTGTTGGTTATGAGCTCCCACCCCCCTTTTAAGCAAATACTTAAAACTAAATTGAACTTATTTAGATTAGTTTGTCCTGCTGAGTTGAAAACAATCTGTCTAAATGTAAAAAACTATAGTAGGTATCAAAGTTAAACCACTTCTAGAGGCGGAATCAAATTAAAGTGAATTGAAACAAGTTGGATCAGCATGAAGTGACTCTGTTTGTAAAGAGTACTTTGCATTTCTATATCTTTTCACAGCCATAATGGAGAGAAGAATATCGGCACCTTCACTTACAAAGCTGCTGTTTGCTTCCTCCCTTTGCCCTAAAGCAAACAAAATAGGCAGGCTCCCAATTTGGAATCTATTGAATGAACCCAGATCACTTACTTGCTGTTTAGTTGTCGTGGCAGCAAGGCAAATAGATGTGAAAAGATTAGCCAAACAAAAAGGCAAAAGCCTTGGCCCTGTTGTAAAGATTTGGAAACCCAGTTAGTAGTTCATCAGTTGTTGAGGCCACAGGATGAAGGCATGTAGGAAAAAGCAAGCTGAAAACAAAATGCCTTATCTGTGGGATCTGTAGAAATGGGAAGATTCTTGGAATAAAGTTTTAAGTTTTATTGTCATCTCTTCCTTCCTGTTTCTGTTTCATTGCAGCTTCAACGTGTATTGAAAATCATATTATCAAATAGAGAGGGTGTGAAGGAAAGCAAGTTAAAGAAGAAAATTAATTATTATGTTAGCTTAATGACTGAGACAGTGGCCTGTTTTGCAAAGAAGATGTATCTGAGAAAGGTGTTAGTGAGGACATTAGGTTTCTAATTCAATCACATTAAAAAAATCCTAGAAATTGTAGACTTCAGGACAACTACAGCAATTATTGTCAACTGAGACACATGTAGTAAGAGACAGTCTTTGCCTCAAAAAGCTTGCCGAGTGGGTACACCAGCCAGGCAGCCCATGCAAAGGAGGAAAATTAAACCTCATTCATTTAGGAGGGAGGATGAAAGACCTCACCTGAAACCACAGTGTCTGCATGAAAATAAGATGTGAATTTGAGGCCATGCAACTTGCAAGGTTTTGCTGGCACAGGCTTGCTGGACATAAGTATAGGTGAAGAAGGATCATTCCCATGTATCTCACTCTGGAGTCCAGCCTTGAATATGGGCCCAGAGCTTAACAGAGAGAGTCCAGATGGTCTGAGCCTTTGGTCTCCCATCACTGCCTGAAGGTCTGATGTGCTTTACTTTGAAATTGATAAATGGAGTGGTAGAGAATTGTTGCTGTGTTATGAATTATTCCCACTGTTATTAAATAATAAACATGACCACAGTGACCTACTCACTCTCTACACTGGATTCCTTCTGTGGCTTAATCTTGGTAATGGCTTTGTATTTGAACTACATAATGTCACGGGTGAGCTGCAGGCCGCTGAAGAAAGGGGCAGCAGAAGGAGGTTGGTAGATTGATACCATATCATGTGTATCATAAAGTAAGGGAGTAAAAAGCCTCAGGAAATTATATTTCTTAAGTAATGCAATCAGAATTGCACTTAGACACAGGAGATTGCTTTGTATTTACTAGCCTGTGTTTACTGCTTCTTCTGATGTGCCTAAATAGGAAAAACAGGTATTTGGAAACTTCAGGGAGTGGAAAATGGAGTTCTAGACCTGAATCTGTACAGTTACTTTTGGGAATAACACAGCAAAATGAGTGAGCTTGATTTGCTGCACAGCAGATGCCAGGATTATATGATGTGGAAGGAATTTTTTACTTTTAAACCCTTTCAGTGTGATGAAATGCAGGGGAGAGGAAGGAGGGGCTGACATAAGTGCCCTCATTTTTTTTTAACCTCTTCTGTGCTCTGAATCTAGAGATACCAGTTGATTCATGCAAGCATAGCCCATCTGAGTGGGTGGACTCTACCAAAATAGTAATTAAATGTAGTGTATGTTTCTGGACTAGAGCTAAAATGGAACGGAAAATAATACTATTTATTCTGTGGTTTAAAGCCGTGCTGCTATAAACAGAAAATGCAACAAACAGAGAACTGAGTTTGCATGAAAAATGATTTAAGAGTACAGTGTGTCTTTTTTGGTATTTATGCATTATTTAAAACAAGTTTAGCAGACTATAAAGCTTTTGATTATCGTCAGCTTGTGTGTTCTGCTATTGTCGTGGTTTAGTCCCAGCTGGACTAATCACCACACAGCCGCTCGCTCACTCCCCTTCCTCAGCTGGACAGGAGAGAGAAAATATGACAAGAGGCTCGTAGGTCGAGATAAGGACATAGGGAGATCACTCACCAATTACCATCATGGTCAAAACAGACTTGACTTGGGGAAATTAGTTTAATTTATCACCAATCAAAATCAGAGTAGGATAATGAGAAATAAAACCAAATCTTAAAAAACACCTTCCCCCCACCCCTCCCTTCTTCCCAGGCTCAACTTCACTCCCGATTTTCTCTACCTCTTCCCCCTGAGCGGCGCAGGGGGACGGGGAATGGGGGTTGCGGTCAGTTCATCACACGTCATTTCTGCCACTCCTTCCTCCTCACGCTCCTCCCCTGCTCCAGCGTGGGGTCCCTCCCATGGGAGACAGTTCTCCACGAACTTCTCCAACGTGGGTCCTTCCCACGGGCTGCAGTTCTTCACGAACTGCTCCAGCGTGGGTCCTTTCCATGGGGTGCAGTCCTTCAGGAATAGGCTGCTCAAGCGTGGGTCCCCCACAGGGTCACAAGTCCTGCCAGCAAACCTGCTCCAGCGTGGGCTCGTCTCTCCATGGGTCTACAGGTCCTGCCAGGAGCCTGCTCCAGCGTGGGCTTCACACGGGGTCACAGCCTCCTTCGGGCATCCACCTGCTCCTGCACGGGGTCCTCCACGGGCTGCAGGTGGATATCTGCTCCACTGTGGACCTCCATGGGCTTCATGGGGACAGCCTGCCTCACCATGGTCTTCACCAGGGGCTGCAGGGGAATCTCTGCTCTGGCGCCTGGAACATCTCCTCCCCTCCTTCTTCACTGACCTTGGTGTCTGCAGAGTTGTTTCTCTCACATGTTCTCACTCCTCTCTTCCCCGGCTGCTGTTTCCCAGTTTTTCCCCCCCCCTTCTTAAATATGTTATCACAGAGGCGCTACCACTGTTGCTGATTGGCTCGGCCTTGGCCAGTGGCAGGTCCGTCTTGGAGCCGGCTGGTATTGGCTCTATCAGACATAGGGGAAGTTTCTAGCAGCTTCTCACAGAAGCCACCCCTGTAGCCCCCCTGCTACCAAAACGTTGCCACACAAACCCAATACAGCTATATTGTGCAGCATCTCAAAATAAAATGGACCAGCAGTTCGTTTACAAAAGCTAAAGGCTCTCAAGACCAGCTCGTGGGAAGAGCAGATGGTATTTGGGCATTGTGTTGTGGTCTTGCAGTCCACGCAATGCCATGTTGGCCTGATTCATAGAGTTCCATTTGCAGAGGCATCATAGTGAGCTGCTTCATTGAGAAGAAATGTTTGAATGAACTTTCTTGCCTTTTGCGCTATTTTTAGTAAATACCATTGACTGCTGTTGTATTTAAAGAAAATGACAAGAGTATACCATAGCCTTTGTTTTAATAAACTGGTGTCCCTTGCAAGCAATGATCCGTCTGTTCAGGAGAGCTTTCTGTATCAGCTGTGATAAGGTGAAGAAGCTGTGCCGGTAAGGTCCAGCCCTGGGTTTTTATGGTGGGATCACGCAGAACTGTGTTGATCGCCTGTGGTGGGCCTGGCGAGCAGGCAGCCCAGGTGTGCTTCAGCTGCACGAAGGGCCAGAGCGCTACCTTGGCACCATGTTTCAGTCCAACGTCCGCTTCCTTGCGCAACTGAAAACTTGTGCAAACTGAAAAGCGCTCCCGCTCCCCTGCGGGCAGGGCGCTGCCCCCCCTTCCCAGGGTGCCTGCATGCAGCCCTGCCTCAGGCGCACGCAGTAAGGTTGGGACGCTTAAATGTTTTAGTTGGACAGGAGGGAATTGTTTTTCTTGACTAATTTAAAGAGGGTCAAAATACTTCCTTGCCGAAGGGAGAGAAGTGGAGTGGGGGAGCTGCACTGAAGCAGGGATGGCGGTGAAACCCCAGGTGACAAGATCTTTGTGGCGTTTTCCTTCTAGGCACTAATAAAGCTCAGGGTGACTTAATTTTCAAAACCTGTTGAACCTGTTGGCAAGAATGGAGCCCTAGATCCTCAGTGCAGATGGTTTGTTTGTTGCTACCAACTGCATTTCAATTGCCTAGTGATAGTGTTTGTTTTCTTTGGAATTTGCTTTCTGGTGCAAGGTTCCAGCGGTGGCTCCTGACCGCAGCCCTGCAAAGGCGGAGTTGCTGCTGGCCAAGGTGCGGCGGGTCTGTGGGCACCCCACGAGCCCTTCCCTGCGCCGGGAGGGCGGCGGCGGAGGAGTGTTGTGGCTTCAAAGGGGCTGAATGTGGGAAACGGGAAAACTGCAGTCGTCTGCTACTCCTGCTGGCAGGCAGGGTCGGCGTTAAACCCGTTACTTTTATAGGAACAAGCTGACCTACTTATTAAAGCATTGTATTTCAGTGTTCAGCTAAGGCTGTCTGCCCCAGAGGGGTTGTTTCTGACCCCGCCTAAACTCGGGCCCCAGTCCTGACCCAGCCTTGCTGGGGGTCTTGGGCAGGGCCTGTTAGTCTGTCTGCCCAGTGGTGAGGAGCTCCGGTACCATGGCAGTGGGCACCATGCACTGACCTGTGTGGAAAAAGGGGAAAAGCCTGCTGGAAGGAGTGATATATGCTGAAGAGCAAAAGGAAAATAGAAAGAAAGGAAAATTGGAGGGGAGTGATGTTTACGTATTCTAAAAAGTTTTGACCAGAAACGTGTTTTCGGTTGCATTCTATGGGGTAAAGAGGGGCAAGTCACTAATGGCAATAGCTGTGGGTGCACTTAAGGTATCTGAAAGGAAAACTGTTTTGCCAGCTTGTGAAATTCAGAGGTGATTGTGGTCAGCTGCTCTTCCCTAGCTGCATTCGTAAAGCGAGGTGAGGGTTGGTCTGATAAGAACACTTGCGAAACAGCAAATTTGAAGACGGACTAAACGTCTGTGCAGAGTCAATGAGGAGCTTCCTCTAGATCTGGTCAGCTAGTGGCACTGTGGTGATGTAAGATTTGCACATCTCATCTCACGGAGATGATGGCGTCAGCCAACATGGGAGGCAGTCCTGCAGCTCTTTGCAATCAATGGCTTTGCTCTGTTTTAGCAAATCCAGATTTCTGTGAGCAAAGGACAAAAGTGTGGTGGGGGAGAAGATGGGACAGGACTAGGACGTGTCCTTTCTGTGGCAGACTGTTGCTTCTGCCTCTGCTCTGGGAGCCTTTCAGTTTTTCAGAGCTATTGGAGGCCCGTTTTGCTAGGCCAGCGAGAAACATCTGCTACCATCCATCTGTAACAGTGGTCTCACACCTTCTCTGTTGGTCTGGGTGGAATATATACTCTTCTTATATGACTTTCCAGTAAAAATGGATTTGCTGCTCTGACAGACCCCTTAAGCTGATTTAAAAGAAAATTTTCTGCTATGTTGTGTAGAGGCTCTTGTGAATGTATCTGTTTAGTTTCCAGCCTGGAAAGCCAACATAGTTGTCCAACTAGGCAGTTTTCCAGATATTTCGTCCGCTTTTGCCCCCTGAAAAGCTGTGACCTCCTTTGGTAATTACATTGTAGTGTAATTGAGGACCATGGAAGGTGGAGTTCACATAGGATAACATGCTCAGCCAGAGTGTTACCACAGGTTTTGCTGCAAAATTCATTTTTCTACCTTTTGTGCTTTTTCTCCAGTACCTTGTACGTGCGTGTGTCTCTTTGATGTACACATACACCCTTAGTCAAACTACTTAATCTAAAAGTTTGGAAAGAAAGGAGAGAATTTCTGTGTTTAAATTCTTGAGAGGCACTCTGCTATCATAATGATAGAGCTGTAGGATTACCCAGAGATACAAAATGACAGACATCATAGTTAATACTCATCAGCATCCTTTCTAGCAATCTGAAAGCAGTCCCATCAGTAAAAAGCTTAAGCAAGCTGTGCTGCATTATCATGATTGAGGGCCAGATCGGATTTGATGTTGCTGGCTGACATGAGAGGAGTAGAAAAGGAAGTTTTCCCACTTCTAAAACTAACTTTATATATCAGCTTTTTGTAACACTGCAAATACATCCTCACATTTCTGTTAAAATACCCAGTAATGACATGAAAACCAACCTCAAACATGTTTCCAGATACTTTGCCTTGAAACTAAAAGGAAAGGGGCTGCTTACATTCATCCCTGATAAAGGAAGATATATCTTAGTGCTTTCCCAGCATTAAGATTTTGTTGTTTGGTTTTTTTATTCCAGGCCCTTCCCAGCCAACATCAAGTCCAGCAACATTGATTTTTAATCAGGCATAATTACCACTGTTAGTCTCCTCTGAAACAAGCGAGTAATACAACTTATCTCTAGACATTTTAAGGCGTTACACTGTTTTCCATAACTGTATTATCGTTGTACAACCTAGCGCTTGGTTTCCTGCACTAAGGAGTCCTATAACTACCAGGTCTCTAACTTTACTGGAATTTCACTGACAATTTTGCATAAAACAGAAATATTTTCGTTGGTGTGTACCCAATGGAAGAATATTTGTGGCTTTTATAACAAAGGCTCTACAAAGACTGTAATACATGCCATTAGCATGTTTTTTGTACTGGATGAGATGTTGCACCAGATTTATGAAGAATTGTTTCTAAATTGGGGGCATCAGGTATGTGCAGGGGCGGGGGGCACAGAGGAAAGGATCCCTATAAGGTTTTCAGTTCTATTCCTGACTGTGTGCAAGACAGCTGTTTGCCTATAAATCATGGCATTAAAATGAAAAATACATAGGAGCTTTTTTCTTTTTGCATTTGCTTTTCTGGAGGTCTGCCACGCTTACACTTTGAGAGTTTTCTACCCCCTGCTGGATGGACACAGGAAGAGGAGAAGCAGGGCATTCAGAGTGGGGATGGAAATCTTCAACAGACACTGGGGTGCTGAGAAACTCTTCATCTTCTGGCCGTGGAAGGGTCATGAGATGAGTCGGGAGGGCCTGTGTACGGTGGTGGGTAGTCAGTCAGTTTGACTCTCCCATGAGAGGGCAGGCAATCGTTAAAGATCAGTGCAGAGAGAGGCAGAGATGCAGAGGGGAGCAAGATGAACGTGTTCTCTCTGTTTTGTTTTGTTGTAATCGATCTGATTACCAAACATCATTAAGATTTGTTTCCCCAGACAGCCGGTGCTTTGCTCTCACAGACACACAGATCTGATGCACAGATCATGCTAGTAAATTGAATTTGAGCTGGCAGAGTTAGTATGAACCATTTGCTCTACGTACATGAAGCAGAACTCTCTAAAAGGCCAGAGAGATAGATGCCTGTGCGATGCACTGACAAGGATTACAGAAACTCATGGTTAAAATCAATAAACCAGCTCTCACTAGAGTTTGTTGAAATTTTGGAGTACAAAAAGAAATGTGGGGCATTTTTTCTATTTGGTTGTAAACACAATATTGACAAGAGGACTTCATAACTACTAAAAGCAAGCCCTCCCTTTCTTCGTGGCAGCTTTTGTCATGCCACCTGCTTGGCTGGAGCGACGGCCGTTCCTCCCCGGCAGGGACACGGCCGCCTGGGATGGGGAGCTACGTTGGGGAGCTGTAGGGAAAACGAGATCTAGCACCATTTAAATGGTGGTTTCCTCTCTGGCCTTGCTGTGTGCCCGTGAGAATGGTGCAAAACACACTTGTGATTCTTGCTAATGAAAGCTCTAATATTTTTACAAAACTGTCCTGAGCTATAGATAAGCTGCCCAGCTGTTCCAGTCTGGGGCTGAGCCCTGCAGGATGCTGGCACTCTGATCCTCTTCCATGGGGAGTACTCATTCTCTGGCTTGTATACACTTACAAGTGCTTTCCTGGATTAGAGCCACAGCTCTCACTACTATCTGGATAAAGCTTCATTTCTTTCTTTTTTTTAATGTCCACCAACTTCAGTTTGGGTCCCTGTTCACCACACAAAGAGAACGGGATGAGAGCCCCTTACCTTATCCACTCTGTTTAGTGAAGTAAATAAGCTTTACGCCTTTCAGCTGAGGATCTGAAAGAGCTTGCAAAGGAATTCTGGTTGTATTCTGCCCATTCCTTACTTCGCCAATAATCTCTCCTGTCAGCTAGCAGCGATTGAGAGTCCAAGGAGTTTGAACAGGATCATTCATAGCAAATCAGAGGTAGGCAGAAATGGAATCCTGTGTCTCCCCTTCTTCTTTTTTAATTAAAAGGTAACAGATAATAGTAAGTAAAAGGTTGTTTCAACCATTTTGGATAGAAAGGAGCTACATGATAGCAGTCTGGCATGTTAGAAGCATCCAAGGGGCCTGTAAATGCGACTTAGCTGCAAAGCCTTGCCTTAGTGCCCATTTTCTAGAGACTCGAGTGAATTACTCTCTCACATTTTGGTTCACAGCATTTCATATTTCCTCTGTTTTTGAAATGTTTAAATAAAAAAATCCAGCAAAGCCAATATTTAACTTACATGTTTGCTACTATATAGCGCAGGTTGTACTAAATCTTTGCATTAGCAAAGTGTTTACTGGAAGACCTGAGATGCATATGCAACTGAATTCAAGAAAAATGTAAGCAAAAGCAAGTTTGATAGGTTTTTTTCAGGTTTGAAACATACCTTCTACAAAATCTCTTCTATGAAGTATTGAAGTAAGAAACAAAAAACCCCTAATAACTAGGATGTAATATATAGTCTAAACAAACTGTGTTGCAGTTGTTTTAAATAAATCCTATTATTATGTATGTTATTTAAGCTAAGTTAAAGCCCTAACCTAAGGCTGACTAATTTCACTCTTGAAGTCTCTTTAGTGTTCAGGAAGCTTACCTTCACTGTGTTGCTTTCAGCAGGATCTTTCACTAAAAAAGGCCAATATGGCCTCAGAATATTGATTGTTGTAATTAGGAAGTAATTCTGCTACTCTGTTGGCTATCTTGTAGATGTCTGCAGTGGGAATGTCAAAATCTTCAAAGGGTATCTTTGTTTTCATATGTCTTTATAATAATTCTTCAAAAACAACATTAGTTCCTGCACTGCCTTACCCATTGGCCTGTGTCTCGTCCCTCAGCCCACTTGGGAAGCTCTCCAGCAAAGAAAGTCAAAAGGTCCTAAACACTGGATTCCTGCTCTTCTGTCATTTCCTTTATTTGAAAGTTAAAGAAGTTTAGAAGGAGTATTGCAGGAAGAGTGGAACCAATTTTGTCAGATGACGCCAGTGTTGCTGGGGCTGTCTTCCCTCCTCCATTGATTTCCTTCTGAAAAGCAGAAGAGCAGCTTGTTCCAGCCATGTCAAACATCAGTCCCTGTGGAGAGTGCTCAGCCGTCATCCACAGACCTGCGCGAGTCTTTAGCATCTCCATGTCCAGCAGGCTAGGGCTGGCTCACAGCAATGCAAAATAACGGTTGTCAAGTGCTCTGATGGAAAACAGGCTTTAGTCTGCTTGTTTGGGTAAGTTTGTGTCTAGGCCTGTTGGTATTTAATGGGGATACACTTGCAAAAGGTTGGTGAGGGAGAAAGAGTTGCCCCAGCAGGGTTTTCCAAGGTGTTTAATAATAGGTTTTCAAAACTAGTAATTTGACATATTTTCATACTAGTGACTGTTAGTTGGTCTCAATCTTAGGAAGAAGGGAAGTAAATGATACGGACTTTGCTTGTTTATAACACGCCTGCCTGTCTCAGACATAATTCTACGAACAAAAAGTGATCTGTTCTCTCAGGAGTGACTTTACTGAAGAGTTAGCACTAACACACCTCCATTTATCCACTGTCCTTTCTGGGGAAAAAACACCTAATCTAGAATGGGAGGGCAAGCCTCGGCTGGCTGTCGTGGCTGTGTGGTATGGAGTTGAGCCCCAGCAGACTGCATGCCTGCCTGTCTGTGTACCTGCTAGTTTGTCATACTTATACTGCTTTTTTTTAACATACTTCTGGTGGCAATTCTAGCTGTCCTGCCTACATCCATGCCTTGAAACCCAGGATTGCACAGTGTACATCAGAATGGGAACTGTTGGGCTTGGAGCCAATTTTCCGAGCCTTTGCTAGGTTCATGAAGAAGCCACTGTGCACAGACCTCCCTAAGCTGTGGGCCACTATCCTTCCCCTCTGGTTCTCCCTGTCCCCCACGTAGGACGCTCTCTGCCTCCTAGCACCTCTCTGCACCTTCCTGCCTGGACCTGCTCTGCTGTCCTGCAGAGGAAAGCAGCAGAGAGAAGGCAAGAGTCTGAACAGAAGTTTGTATGTAGGCATGGGAGTGCAATGGGATAGGTGAGACTACTTGCAAGCCAGGTCTCGCGTGGCTTGCTTGCTGGCTTTCCTTCATAGTGCCATGGTTCAAGTGCTACTGGAGTAGCCTCTGGCCAGCTTCTCCTCATTATACCGCGAGTCTTGTTTAGATGCTTAAGGCTGCTGTCACAGAGCTCAGGCTGGCTGCGTCTGACAGCTGTGGGCTTACATCACCACTCTACACTGCGTTGACTGTCAGGTATGAGGCTCCAGCTCTGTGATGCTGTCCTCCAAGTGCAGATAGCCACTGAGCTTCACGCATCCAGCCTGAGTTCAGCAGCTCAGGGCACATCGCACACTGGAAGCTGACAGGCATGGATCCAGTGTGTCCATAGCACTGCCTGTAAGTTTTTTGCAGGTTGGTTTTGTCATGAAGTGGTGCGAGGTCTGGTCCTGTAGTGTCAGCCATCATCCTGGTGCTTCTGCAGGTTTATGTAGATGAATCTCTGTGCAGATGGGCATTGACATAGTTTCTTCATGACTGTGTTTTTGTGCTCTTTCCCTCTCTGTCATAGTTTTGCAGAGGGCTTACCTGTCCTGGAGAAGCACGGTTTGGAAGGCTGCTTCTGGAGAGTCCCTTTCCCTGGGTCATCTTGTAAGCCGCAACATTGCATAAATACGTCTGAAAACTCACATTCAATCATTTTACTTTGTTCCAGCTCCTGTTAGAAGAGTTTTCCAAAATACCATTGCTCTGTTGTCTAGAAATGTTCAGTTTGTCTTCAGCCAATGTTACTTTACTGAAGCTGTCTTTAAATGTAATAGTTACTCTTCCTGGCTTTTCCCCCCTGCATCCCATAGTCACCTCATTGTATTAATAGAGTCTTACTTCTTTTCTGCCTTTGTTTTGCTTAACTGAGCAAGCCAAGCTCTCTGTTTTCTCTCCTAAAGTAGGTGTCTGTATCAGTTCAGTTGTCCAGCCTTGGGGTTTTATCTTTTTTGTTCTTTTTTTCAGAGAATGAATCTTTCCTACTTTTCTCAGGATACAAGTTGAAGCGAGCTCTTTGTGCAGTGACTTGGAGGAACTGCAGCCTCCCCCAGGCTGAGGTCTAGAGTTCCTCAGCCTAGTCTGTTTTCCAGAGGTTTCCGAGGAACCATTTAGTTCATCAAAACTTGCTCTTTGGAAATCGTAGATCTTAAACAAAATTAGGCTTGCTGTTATCCTTCCCACTTAATCTAAACTGAATCACTTCGTGGTCCCCTGTTCCAAAGTCGTTTTCATTACTTAACATAAAGAGCAGAAAGAATCTATTCTTGTTCATTCAGCAATGTGGATAAATAAACTTGTCAGCTGTCACATCCAGGAATAACTGGCCTTACCATGGTTAATAGCATTTGTTCTCCAATCTGTACTGTGAAGTTGGTCTCCCGTGTTGACATAATTCCCATTTCTTTAATGATGCAGAGCTCTATCCAGATTCATATGTGGTACAAGAACTCAAGAGCAGAACCACTGTCTCTCTCTTAGAAGTCTTTTTTGACCATCTTTCCACAGCATTTCCAAACATACTGTTCTCTTCTCTTTTCTTCATTTCCAAAGTCTGCTGTTTCATTATTGCATGACAGTATCCTTCCATATAAAACCCGTATTTCTTTTCCTTGAAATGCACAGACCTTTTGACACCTGTTTTGATAATAATTGTGGTTCCACCCTGTTTGTGAATTTTCCTGTAATAACACTAGTGCCTTGAGTTCCTCTTTTATTATGTCAGTCTGCCTGCGTTATTAGCACACAGCTATTTTCGCTGTTGGGGTTTTTTGTTCACCTTTTTGGCTCTTGTTTTTGGTTTTAGACTGCATTTGGCTCCCTAGTTAGACTATATACAGTTCCTTCACTGGTGGTGTCAAATGCCTGACCCCTTTTCTCATGATTAGTAGGATTTTTTTCCTTCAAATCCCTGAAATACCTTTCTCACTGTTGTTTTCATGTCTACCTGACATTTTCCCCTTTGCTTTCTGGATCCTGAAACAGGTGTGGAATTTTTGTTCGCCTCCCCCAGGCTTCCCCTGCTGTGTTCATGCTGTGGGTTGTGCCATGGTGGTTCCAGTAGTTGGGATGTTTGGGTGAAGCCCTCCTGAAGACTGATGTTGCAGTGAAAGTACCCAAAAGCTACCTTCTCCTGCAGAACCAGTGGCTGGGGGCAGGCGGGGACTGTAAGCATTTACCCAAGGGTCACTCAGGCTATGCGAGATGCGTCGGTTCTTTTTCAGTCGGTATGTCCTGCACTTGCTGGACTGAAAGACATGCTCAGTTCTCAAGGTCTGGTGGACACAAATGTGTTTTGAAATAGCATGAGAGGGAAATGAGTGGTTACAACGAACACTTGTATGGGACAATAAGGTAAGGTTTATTTGGTCTTAAATGGTCAGAGTTTTGTAGAAGGCTTCCTCCTGCCAGCCATCCTCCCACTTTGGTGAGGGAAAAGCCTGTTGCTAGCAGCAGGGACATTACGAAAGCTTGAGCAATGATGACCTTGATGTCCCAGTTGGAGATAGCACACATCTGCATAACTGGGGACAAAGAGCATGTGTGTTTCTGTGTATGTGTATCCTTTGGTCAAAAAAAATACATGTACAATATGTAAGGCTGCAAGGAGTTACAGCCCTCATAATCCCGTCTTCCACTGTAGAAGCTGAGGCTGCAGCAATCAGTTAAGAAGATGGTTGAAATTCCTGATCACAAATTAGGTAAGTACATGATGGAACAGCAAATCATTTCTCTGTTCTTCTGTGCTGGGCTCACTGGCTAGCGCTTTCTCCAGCTGATGTTTTCTGTTCAGTACTACAAGCTCCACAGGCTGCATGGAGTCAAAAAAGACTTTACTGTTGCCTTTGTGATGGGTAAATTTTATTTTCACATCCTTCAGCACTGAAAATTAAGCTTGCCAGTAATGTACACCAAAAGGAAAAATTATTTTAAAAATAAAGGAACAAAACCAAAGCAAACATCTCTGCCCTGTTTTTAAGCAGAGAATGTGTTATAATTCACCATTTTTAAGTGCAAGATGTATATCTCATCGCTCTTTAGTCAGCTGTCTCTTAAAAGATTTTTATCTTGCACTGGTAGAATATATATCAGTGTTGTGAGTCTTTCTTTTAACAGTTAATTGATCTTAACCTTTGCTACTGAGAGGAAAAGTTAGGATGGTATTTTTTGGTTTGTACAGCTTTCCAAATGATAGATGAATCTCTTTGAGTTTGGGCATGTGTAAGACCTTCTGTAACTGTTTCTCCTACCTTTCTTTTTATTAAAGCTGATATTTTTAACAAGAATGTATCTTGTAACTGTTTGTGTATACAGTTTTTCAACTGATAAAATGGTATTAAAGAATGGAAATTGTAGCTTCATGACGACACAAATTTAACAAAATAGAGGAGCAGGAAGGTTTCTGTTACAAATGTTCTGTATTTTTGAAAATTAGACTTCTCAGAATAATTTGTGCCGTAACTTATTTGGCAGTGCCGGAAATGAACTTAAAATACAGGAAAAATTACTGGTTCGTTTAGACCCGTACCTTTCTTCTTCTGTGTCTCATATTAGATCCTTTCAAAGGAGTGGGAGAACCACTGTGACTGCCAGACCAGTTTTGTATTGCTAGTGAAATTGCTTCCTCCTGGCCTCTGTTATATAGCTTCCAGAATTCTCATTCTTGGTCTTTCGTGCACTGTTGTTGAGGTATGAATATAATTTCTTGTTTCTTCCCAAGATCTTGGTTCTGAATCCTATTGGTTTGCCATATGCTTCCACAGTATTGTGTTTATTTTAAGAGCTCTACTCAACCTTATTTAAATATTTCAGAAGTGAACTCAGTGGCATCCTACACCAAGGAGTTTGACAGAGTTACAGTACTTACATTTCCTTTCAGGTATTTCTTTCTATCTTGCACATTACAGTTTTATTTTAACAGCTACGTTCTTATTCTGTCATCAGGCAAAATAAATTAAGAACAGGAAAAAAAGAAAAAAAAACAGGGAAAAAAAGCCTTCACTCTATTAATTATTCGCTGTGTCTTTGACCTAACCTGACTCATACCAAGGTTAACCATCATGATGTGGGAAGGGAAAAGGCACATCTATTAACAGACAGGGTAAATAGGGGCAAGCTGCTGTGTGCTCTGTTGCAGTTTAATAAGCCTGAAGGTAAAAGGTGGAAAACAGAGTGTTGCTTTTGCAACAATTTTCCTGCTGCTGAAAACTCAAAATATCAAAGAATCAGATTACAAAAAACGTGTAGGAGTGGGCTGTGCTAGGAACTGAGGCAGGGAGTAAAAAGACTGATCTTGCAGAAAAGGAATAAACTGGACTTTTATCTTCTGAGTACAGTGGCAGTAAGTTTTATGCTTTCCAGCTAGAGTAGAGCATTTGAATGGAAAAAAGCAGTGGAGGATGCTGAGGCAGAAGTAGAAGGGGCCAAAAGCTGGCATATTGAATGGTGAAGTGAAATTCTTTACAAAAATAGTTCTATTTTAGATGCAGTAACTTTAAATTAAAAGAAGATCTTATAAATTCCCTCCTGATGAGATAACATGGCAATGGTTGTAGTGTACAGATGGTGCAGTTTATTTACTAACTATATTTTTTACGTCAGTTGGCAGTAACATTTTAGTAGTACCTAAATATGCATCATAAGTGCTTCTCTCTAGGCATCTGTGCTGGAAAATTCAGGCCATGGTTGCTTTGAACTGCTTCAACTGCTATTTTCTTTAAAACCTTACGGTATGGCTGTAAAAATAAATACCCTTTAGCAAAATCAAGAGAGACTGTGTTATCCTAATTTTTATTACGATTTAGCTGGAAGGGGATGGATTTGAAGCATTCCGTGAAATCAGACCAAAGTTTGAAATAAAAATACCAAAATAATGTTAATTACTGTAAAACGCTTCCTCTCTCTATGACATTAACTCGGATCAGAGATCACAAACATAGTAAAAGGACAGCTGTCACATCCGGCTTTCTCAGGTATCCTGTTTGTTTTTCATTATTTTTTGTCAATTCTAGAATAAACAGTCTGCTACTTTAAGGTTCTCCTCTGTGTTGCTGAATGTTTGTATGTACTCTCATGCCAAAATATTTCATGCCTACTATTTCGCCACTTCACATGTCTGTGCAGGACAGATTCTGATCTGTACAGGTAATGTGCAGAGTAAAGTTTGGCTCAAAACACGTCTTGACAATATGTGCTAGATCGTAATTCCACAGAGTGACAAATTGTCAGTGAGTTCCTCAGTGAGAGAACTAGATGCTCTTTACCGATGCGGTGTTCACTTTTGAACTCTTTGCTGAATAGGGGCTTGAATCTAAAATGCAGCCAACAGACCTGCCATGAGCTTTGTGACTGACTTACCCTTCGTTGGTATCGTCTTCATCAAAAGAAGTTTTGTCTTTGAAAGCAATCCTGGCAAAAATAACAGTAGGCTCCCACTGCAAGGGGAGGTACTGCAGCTGTGGTGGAGTTCCTACCACTTGTTGGCTTTGAGCTGTGTCAGGATGTATGCTGTCATGCCTTCTGAGTTTGTGTAAGTGCTTAAGGTTTCTTCCAGGTCCTTTCTGATACCCTGTGAGGGACCACGCACTGAAACTTCAGACTGTAGCGTGAAGCACTGAGTGTATAGAGAGCAGTCATCTGTTAGGGAGAGCTGTGGCTGCTGGCAATTTTTGACACTATTTTTTTGTCACTCTCCGATGTTGCCCGGTTGAGACTTTGATGTACTCTTCCTTCTTCTGAGACTTGGACGTACTCTTCCTTCTTCATACAACACCCACAGTCCTTCCTCTTCTTCACTGTTCCTTACTATTCTCTTTCATTGGGAAAGTTTGGCATCTTCTACTTTCCACTAGCAAAAAATGAAAATACAGTTTGTGTATGCAGTCAATCCACCACTTTAATTAGCAAAAAGAAACCAGAATGTATTAATTTAAATACTTGATTTTCTAAATTCCGAAACTCTTTATGTAGTTATTTTTAACCTGGTTTCCTAGGGAAAGATGTTCCTGCAATCATTTTTCACTAACCACCCACTGTTAATAACTTCAGGAGCCTTTGTGTTGATCGCAGACTTCAGGTGGGGCAGAGGTCCCAGTTACGAAATCCACAGCTACACAAATGGAGACAGGCGGGTAGAAGGGAGAGGATCCAGTCACCAGGCTGGTCGGGCTGCCATGCGAGGTCAGCCCTTACTGCTAGAAACGAGAGGATCCGCATGGAAGAGACTTCATGAAGATGGCAACTGTAGGAAGAGAGCCATCAGCATGGGGGCACTGGTTGGTGCCAGGAGCAGGAAATGCTAGTCCAAGGAGAGGTGCCCTTCATTCTCCTGCCTTCAGCACTGCTCCTCATGACTACTTCTTGGCTCTTCTTGACATCCTTCTCAGGGGAACACTTCCAAATTGTGAGTGTACACGCTGCACAAGAATGAACTGTCCTTTCGATTTGCCCTTGGACGTTGCTTCTGCACCTCTTTGTGTGGTCTCTGACTGCTGGCCCTCGGCCCTTGACTTCCTTGTGCAGCCAGTCCCTCCTTTTTATTTTTTTTCTCTCTGCAGAAAGACAACCCAAAGCACATTGTCCCGGATCCTACTAACACCACCCTGGGTGCGTGTCTCCAAGCCCTCTTACCTCTGCCAAGGCATTATGGAATAGCTGTCTGGTTTCTTCAGGAATATACTAATAGAAACAGAGCTAGACACCATAGCAGGTGTGGAAGTGCCTGAATCATGGTTGTGCTTTGGAAAACAGCTGCTGTGGATGCAATCATGTGTTGCAAACAGCTTGCGTTAGTGTTGTGAAATCACTACAGAAACATGGTGGTACCATTAGTGGTCCAAAGGCCAAGAATGCACCTTTCAAGATAAACTGGTTGCATCAGTTTTATCTCAAAGCACAGAGTTTGTTACACAGACAAAACCCGAAGTCAGCAGGAAATGTGGTTTTTCTGGTTGTGTCCTTTTATTCTTTCAATAGCAAAATGAACATTAAGCTACGATGTTACCCAGTGGTGGGAACTTATTTAAAGTAAAACAAGAAAGCAAAATTTAGGAACAGCTGATAAATGCTGAAGTTGGCTGTATGAATTATGATACAGTAAATTCAACTTCTAACAATCTTCTGGTTTTATGGTATGAAAGAGAGGGAAGAATTCTGGTTTGGTTTGGCTTTATTTCCCAGGCTTCTTTGCTTTTTGTCTTGCTTTTTAATGTTAGATAGATTATCCCTCTTCAGTTTGACTAAAGGGAAACTCTTGCCACGTTGGCTGTGTGCTGTGTGCACCCAGTCCTGCAACAGGGGATGTGGTTGGGAGTGAAGCTGTTTGGAAATGGCACTTTCAGCATAGATGCTCATGGCAGGAATACTGCTTTTGATGTATCTTCAGACTTGAACATAAGTTGGTAAAGCTGCTTGTCTAAGGAGTCTGCTGGTGACTTTTGGAAAAGGATGTGCCGACCTGTCCAGGAGACAGACAGGCACCTGCTTTCTAGTATGTGGGCACCTTTTATACTAATTTAGTCTGCTGCTGCTTCAACTTTAGTTTTACACCCTCTATACTGTTGCTTTGTTTACTGTTTCAGCAATTAGATAATAGAGTAGCCATTAGAAGTGTGTTTCCAGCTATTCACAGAAAAATAGTACATACTTAAACTAATAAAAGATCCCCTTTTTTTTCTCAATCAGTCAAGTGAATTTCTATTTTGCTTAAGCAGATAATTGAAATTCCCTCTACGTCATTTGTATTGTTAATAAATTGCAGGACTTTATACCACATCACATTACTCTACTGGAAACAGATTCGAAATCTATAAAGGTACAATATAGATATATTTTTAAGAGTGAAAAGTAATTTTCTCACATAATAGCCAAATAAAGTGCCATGAAGCTATTAGCGGTAAATTGAATTTTTTGGTATGTAATTTAGTATAAATACTGACAAGCTGAAAAAAAAAAAACCAACAACCCCAAACAACAAACGCATACTCATTAGTCATTCAGTTTAGCAGCACAGAGGCAGCAGTCAGCCAGAGTGTGCGTTTTTATGTCTGCTTCAATTGCACACTTCATTTATTTGGACATGGCATAGGCGGCTTTCTCTGTCACGCGGCATCACTGCACGATTAGCAAGTTGCGCCCCAGGGCAGCTGGGACGCTTTGCTGGGGCAGATGTTCTTTTCAGCTTATTCAGTGGCCATTCTGGGGTTGTTTACTGTTGTCATAGCTACCTACATTTCCATAGCAGCCGAGCTGCTGTGTGTGAAACAAGTGAATATAGTTATAAAAGGATCATATTTTGTTCTGTCTCTACAACTTACCATCTGTCAACTGACTGTTCATGATGGATTCAGAAACCAATTTAAGAATAACAGCAGCCAGACGATGAGTTTTGCTTATATTAAAGTGACAATGGATGAGGATGCAAATAAGTTGGTGCTTCAGTGAAATGCTAGTTTCTTTTTTTTTCCCCTTAACTGTAGCAGTTTGGCTTCCGACACTTTCTCAAACGTCACTGAAATCCTTATTGACAAATCAAAATGACCGAGTGTCAACTTCTGTACTTGCTCAGGTGTAGGTATTCCTTACGCTTTCCCACTCTACTGTCAGCTCATTCCTGTGTGTTGCTTCCAAATTGTGATGTTGCACCTGCTTTCACAGATCCTTTGTAATGAAATCTAAATACTCTCCACAGAACTAAATAGCAAATTCATGAGGCTAACAACGAAGGTATCATGCACACAAGAGTACGGGTTGGTGACATTCATCACTGCACTCTGCTTTATAGTAGCAATGGGATCACATGCAAATTTGGGGGTAAATTCAATGTGTGATCAGCGAGCCCTCTGAATGATGAAGTCTTATACCTTTTCACTGCAGAGATTTGGTTGAACCTATACTTTAGCAGCGGGGGCAAGAAGATTAGCCCAGTTGTAAATAATGTATTTATTGGTTGATTTTTCCAGATCCTGACATTGATGCTGCCACTGCCATGATGCTTTTGAATACTCCCCCTGAGATACAAGCAGGTTGTGAGTAGATATTTCTAT
Organism: Gavia stellata; assembly: GCF_030936135.1. Classification (NCBI taxonomy): domain Eukaryota; kingdom Metazoa; phylum Chordata; class Aves; order Gaviiformes; family Gaviidae; genus Gavia; species Gavia stellata. The sequence continues at coordinate 20,505,785 of NC_082600.1, forward strand.
AGCATATAGCAACATAGACGTGTAAAGTTAATATTCTCTTTTATAAGTATACAGCGTACCAGATAAAAAGAAGGATTTCATGAAGAAATATAACTTCCCATGTAGACCCTTACACTTCCTTGACTCTTACAGGAGTATAATTTTGTGGTTCATACTACATTCTTTGTTACATGAATAATAGTAATCCATGATCTCTAATGTAAAAGAGAGGTTATTGTTATTCATGGTATACACATAATTGAGTAACATACTATTATCCGTACTGATAGAAAGACCTGGGGCAACAGCCAGGAGAAAGGCAGAGAGAGAAAGAGAGCAAGAGAGCGAAGGGTACATGGCATATGGTTTTGTTTTCATTTTGTTTTGATTTGACTCCCATCGTGTGAGTTACCACAGCCATCTGGATACTTTCCATTCACTCGGGCACTGTTTCAAGTCCTTCCTTGCACACATCGTGCCCGTTTTGCTTTTTTGCTCTGACTGATGCAAGGCAGCAGGCAGGCTCCGGGGAGCAAGGAAAGGTCTCATTTCCTGCCAATACTGTCCTCCTTGTTCTGTGACCAGACCCGAGGTTTTGATGCTGTATATTAACAGAGCACTGAAGGGGTCTTGGCCCCCACTGTAGTGGGCTGTGCAAATAGGGCAGGAATCATCCTGCCCCACAGAGCTTGCAGTGAAGGTATTAGCGGAATCTGTAGAGGAATACAGCCACACAAAAGCAGGGAGTACAAGAAAACAAACATATTGCTGGTCAGCAAGTGCGGTAGTAATGCCAAGTGACAGGCAGCTCTAAAAAATAAAGGCAGAAGTTAAAATAGAAGCCATTATCAAGCCTGTCTAGCATCACCGCTATTGTTCTAGCTCACGCAACCAAATCGAAATTCCAGGGGAAGCCTTGATTCGCACTTTGATACTCTGCCTGAGGAAGAGAGTCAGTTACCATCAAAGCATTTCCTGTGCAGCCGAGGAAAGCTATTGTCAGCCTGCTTTGTGACCCTGCCAGAGAAATGCCTCTTGAAAAGCTCCTCTCAGGGGAGAGCACGATGTACCAAGAAACTGTCTGTTCTGGAAAGAGAGAAGAGTGGTCCTTGTCCTCCTCTCCTAAACAGCCTTCAGGGACTGTGTGCAGTAAAAGAGCGAGCAATCCTAGCTATGTGTAGGTAGGAAAAAGGAAAGATATTATCAGGCAGAGGAGGTTATCATTGGGCTTAGTGGGAAGAATAAAATGAAAGATCTTCAAAGGATCAGAAATTTAAAGAAGCCAGGTTCGTAGGGCAGAGAAAAGGGGAAAAGAAGTTGGGGTAGAATGAGAGTGCAGGGGTGAAAGGGTATGTGAGAGAGGGAAGGATAAATAAAGCAGTATGTGCATGGAAAAGGATGGGGAAAACGCAGAATAATCTGAACTCCTGGAGGAACTGGAGAGCAGGAGAAGATTGCAGACAAGAAAGGGAGGAGATCCATGGTAAGCTGCATGTACTAAACACAGTGCAGATCTTTACCACATGCACGTTTGCCAGCATTGCAGGTGATTGCGTGGAAGTGATTTGGAGACTTGGGCACTGTCATTTCATAGAGATCATAGCTTGCAAGTTGGCAAGTGGCTTATTGCTATTTTAGTTTGTAGAGGTTGCTCTGAGGAAGGAAACTCTAGCCTTCTGCGAGTTTGGCGTATCTCTCCCCCCATGTCACCTTCCCAATGGGCTGTTGTGTCAGGACATCAAAAGTGAGAGGGAGATGAAAGCAGAAAGATGGCTTCTCATTCACATTGCTCCCTCCTTAATGTCTGCGAGTAACAAGGCCTTCCTCTGTGCCTTTAAACTGTAATGCAGGGTCTGCTCCGAAGTTCATGAATCTTTCCAAACGTTGTGTAGAATTGGTGGTGCCAGGAGGAAAGGGCAGAATTTTTTGTCATAACCTCTAAATTACAAAGGAGAAATATGTTTGTGTGTGTGTGAAGTTGGCACCAAGAATAAAGCATGGAAGATACTGTGATATGCTGAGAAAGGGCATGTAGGAACATAGTTTTAATACTTTTTTTTCTTCAGTTTATGGAAGTCCTTGTATTTCATCAAGTTTTATATGGTTTGATTATGATTAAAAAGAAACAGCAAGTGAAACGCCTACTTTCTTCAGTAGCAGCTATCACAAGTTACGAATACTTTGGATTTATTAGTAGCCAGTACATTAATATGAATTCCAAAATACGTGACTTGCATTGAAAACTGCAGGGGACTGGGTACTGGCTGGGCCATCTTGGGCAAGTTGCGTCAAATTTCTGGGCCTGTTTTCCCTGATGGGAATCTAATTCACAGAGAGGACAGAGGAAAAGGAGATGGTGAACAAACAGTAAAGCTCAATTTAGAAGTCATGCCTACTAGCTCAATGAAGCCCATGGTTTAGTTTTGTACAATTGTTAAGATTTTCAATCAACTCTTACCAATGTTTTGAAAGTAAGTGTTACCAGCTCTCACTCCAGTGTAGCATTTCTGACTCTTAAATTAAGAGTGTATCGTCCTGGGCATGTCATTTAGTCTTGCCAAACCATTGTGTTTTGCCATGAATAAAATGGAGATTGGTTTTGGTGGTTTTGCGGTGTCTTTGGACTTCCTGAGATTCAAGTCACTGTACACATTTTAAGTAGCAATGCCTGATTAATTGGTGAGGTCATTCTGAACATTGAACCATTTGCTCTGAGGGAAGGACCAGTAAGGAGGGAGTGTGTGTAGTGTATTTCTGCTGCTGCTACTACTGCTAGTGAAACAACGCTGCGGTCAAAGTGATTGTACTGGAAATCTTGATTTAATTCAAGCAGCTCCTGACTCAGCGATATTATATATAGCTACAAATTCATGAGTAGTCCTTTGCCTGTTGCTGTATAATCTGGGAATTGCACACAAATGTAAGTACATTGCTCAAGCTGAAGTTTAATACTGCAAACAGCTATAAACAGTGCTTACAGACAGGGTTTCGGTAAAAACCAGGAAACTGAGAGTCCTCTCAGCTTTGAACATCTATCTTCTGGTTTTGATACTGCTCACCACTACTCACCCAGGTTTGCTGGAAAGTGGTGGCCTTCAGGAGACTTTGCAACACTGGTTTTGTCAGTGGTTCCTTACAGGAGACTAAAGCGCTGTGGCGAAGATGTTTGGGAAGATATGAGCATGGAGTTTTGCTGGGTGCTTCTTAAAAAGCAGGATTTCCAAGGGTGAGATCAACATCTCTCTGGTTTGGAAATCTTTATTAATCTTTGTCTCAAAGCATATAAAACCCAGAATAGATACATATATTTTAAATTTGGTGGGAGGAGAAGTAATTCCCTGAAGAGATCTACAAATACTGTACCTCTGTAGTTCTAAAATTTACCCTGATGAAATTTGCTTTTTAAGCTAATGCAAGTGGCTTGTATATGTGGAAGATATATTTACAGGAATCAAGACAAAAAATTGATATAAAATTGCCTTAATAACAGACAGAAATCCTCCAAATAGGATCAAATAGAACATGCTGTTTTCTTGGGACATTTTTATTGTATGTGAAACTTGATAACTGCAATGTTCTGTTTGTACTGCTTGTGGACAAGTCAGTTATTATAACGTATTAGACAGCTTCCAGCCTAGATTTTTATATCAGAAAATGATAAATCATTGACTGTAAAATGTTTCATAAAGCTATTTTTGCTGACAATTCTGTATCAAAGTGAAAACTGGGAAAAGACATTGTCATAGGGTTGAAATTTGCATTCCAGTTGCTGGGATTTTTTGGGGAATGGCATCCTCAACTTCTATTAAAGAGGATTTTTTTTTTTCTTTAACTTCAGTGTTTCAATATTAAAGTCATTAAAGTGAGGAAATAGAGTTGGAAAGAAAACTTACTTTTATGAAATAACTTTCTACTTCTTTCTCCCTACTCCTCATATTTTGATCTAGCAGCATGATTTAGTTTGCTGTTGAGCAGTTCCAGCATCACCAAAATGAAGAATCGCTAGCTGTGGTTTTCTACTTATACAAAAAAATAACTCGGAACATTGAATTATTTTTATTAAATGTCCTTAGACAAGGTATGAGTGTGATAGGATTATCAGGATACACTTCTCTCTCCACCCCACCCACCCAATTTTTGTTTAGAGTAAATGGGTTTTTGGATGCATCCTTGATTTGCAGTTTGTTAGGACTACAGACTATGGAATTTAAGAGCTGTAAAATTGTCCTTGAGCAGTAAAATAGAAGAAGTTAGGCAGATGGCATCAAATTTATGCCTGGGATAAGAGAGTTGAAGTGAATAAAGTTACACATTTGGCAGATACCATTTGCTTTTGGCAACTGATGATGTCCCATCAATTATACATCATTAGCAATTTCCTATTTTCAGTTCTTGTAGCCTGAGATAAAGTATTTTGCTAAACACTGCCCTGGAAGAGAGATTGGCAGAAAGAAGCTGAAGCTGACAGATGTTAGCAGAAACTCAGTATCTCTTGTCTGTAATGATTTCTTCTGTGCTACAAGAGATGCGTCAGGGAACAGAGCCCTAAGATAAATGCATGTGCCACATGATAACAGAAGAGGCAGAGAACCAGTCTGTCCCTACAGGATACCTTCATACTCTAATATTCCACTTTTTTAAAGTTCGTTTTCAGTAAATACTATTCAGTTTTCCTCAGTAGTCTAAATGTTGTTTACCTTGAGCTAGACAGTTTAATGAAGTGCATGTTTGTTGCCCAGATGACATAAAGAACATGTTTGTTATCCCTTTCTTTTTAATTTCCTTGATTTACAACAAATCACTGTCAGCGCTGGTATTTCATTTAACTTCCACATGCCAACATTTAACCAAGAAGTTGGTTTCCTTATTTAGTGAGCTGTTGGGGTGTCAGTGTGTCTGAATGCTCTATCCATTGAGTATTTCTTCCTTCTTTTTCATTTCGATTTTGCCGAATTGCTATATTGTGTGTTAGACAATCAAATCTTCAGGGAAGGACACAATCTAACATGGTTTTGATTGTTGCGAAGGTCTTGGATGAGGTTGTTAGCTCAGCTGGATGGGGGAAGTTTGCTTTACCTGCAACACACACTTGCAAGTAAGAGATTATGGATGCAATCTATCAAGGGATGTGATGAAAGAAGTCCGTAGTTTGGGATATTCTACTCAGCTAATGTGCACACAAGAACATGCTCTGAATTAAAACAGTCCTGCACTGGCTGTGGAGTGATCATGTGGCCTTCTACTTATTTTCCACCTTCAGAGCCTGAGTACGGGCTACAAAACAACACTGGGTTTTTGAGGGCTTCTGTTGGATCTTTTTGACACTATCTGAATGTAGTGTTTTGATGGATTCAGATTATGGTATGGTCTCCTACATGGCATTTGCTTTATTGTCTGTTAAACTGTAATGTGAAAGTTTGCTACAAAAGACAGAGACTATTTTCCCCCTTGGAGAATTTCAGAGATGCAGTCTTGATTTTTGACGTTGGATGCATTGCTTCTCTCTACACTTAGCCAGTGGAGACTTGAAATGCCGGCCGGTCTTAACTCAGATTGTGGAATTCCACCAGAGCACCATAGGATCCAAAAATAATTTCTCCGTTCATGCAGCAGATGAGGGGCCGAGTCTCTGTACATGGTTTAACTCTACTCTGGTGGAAGTATTTCCTGGGTTTAAGCTTCCTGAGAGCAGAACGACATCCAATGCTTCTTTGAAAACAGCAGTGATGAAAGCTGAAAGGTGAATAATGATTTTGTTGTTTCAGACTCTTTGCGTTTCACTAGGAGCATTTTGTAAAGGAGGAAACCTTTATCAAAGAGATGCACAGATCTTTTTGCATTGTTTTCCTGAGCTGAGTTTCTCAGACATAAATGCCTCTCGGCACTTGTACAGAAAAGGTGTAAATTACATTTCACACTTCTGCCTAGGAATTGGGAACCATGTAACCTGCCTGTACTGTTGGTTAAAGAAGCATTAGAAAAGAGGAGTCTGGACTGTAAGGTGTTAGTCCAGACTGGCACTGATAGATTATATGGCTTAGAGAAAATTATCTTACCTCCACACCTTGAATCTTCAATCTAAAATATAAATACCTCACCTCCAGGTATGGTTTTGAAACGTAATTAAAGCTTGTAAGGCATAAATATATCTTTGGAATAAAAGCACCACGTATTTTCCAGTAAATAGTCCACAACCCTTCAAAAGTACCAACATGTGATGATAATTCCTTGGATAATAAGTAGCCACCTTCATACAAAAATAAAGTAATTAGTGTCATTTTGAGAAGGATGGGTATTGATGCTTTAAATGCTAAAAGTAGAGATGCGTCAACAGTAGAGATCAGTCTTACAGTGCTACATTGGTTGTGTGGATAACTAGAAATTAATAACTTCTACCATTAAATTATTTTGACCCTGCTTTTCATTTTAGGTTTAGAATACTACAGAAACTAATTTGCCAGCAAGTTGTGGTGGGTTTTTTTTTCTTTTTCATTTTGGTCCCAGATGTTTACTGAAAGGATACGCTGCATCACTCAGCGTCCTTCTTCAGTTGATCCCTTGCATCTGTTTGTCTGTCTGCGTAACTTAATTAGTGATGTAGTGGTATTGCTGCATCATAATTCAGAGAGTTTAAGGAAACAAAAATCAGTAGTAAAAACACTGCTGTTGCAAGCTGAAATAGTTACTGAATTCTGAGAGGTGATTTCAATATACAGAGCTGTGGTGTAATTCAGAGAGAAAAGTTATGGCCTCTTCTGGCACGAATAGTCCTATTGAAGCCGTTCAATGAGTGGTAGCACACTGAACAGACCAGACATAACTGAAAGTGAATTTCATAGGCAGGAATAGGTACTAAGTTGTCTCTTTGGGTGTATTTTCAGAGGACAGCAAACTTCTGCTTTTTCTTTTTTTTTTAAACAGTTGTTAATCCCTGAAGGGAAGGGAAGGGGGAGAGGGGAGAGGGAGAAAGATCTGTGTGTCTGTGTGTGTTTTGAGATGGGGATGTTTTTAAATGTGAAGCTTTTGAAGAGAGTGTTCCTGAATAGCACACCATGACTTGCAAACCTACAAAGGGTCGAGGAAAATGGAGGATGGGTTCAAGTGGGGATGTCATGAGACTTGGCAGTATAGTTTATATATATAGGGGTGCAGAAGAAAAGGAAACTCAGAGAATGTAAAGAAGGAAAGGCATGAGACAGTGTTTTTAGAGAAGTAATGGAGAGGTGAACAGGATTTTTTAAAGAAGCAATGGGAGTTGTCAATAAGGCAGAAAGAGAGGGTAGGAGAGGAGAAAGTTTAAGATAAGTATCAGCTAACTCTGCCAACAGACCAGGATAATTAGGTGACCATGGAGAGAAGAGTTTGGGCATCAAGGAGCCTCTTGCTCTCTTTTTGCAATAGAATTGTCAGTGTGTTTGCTTTGAAGTTTTATATGTATATATATTTAGTCAACATCCATTGCTAAATGACACGTGCCTCTTCTCTGTGTGTATGCATAAATGTTTCATTTCAATATGAAACTCTATGGTTTGTATCAGAGTAAAGAGAAAATTCCCAGATCTCTCTTGGTCAAAACTCCTGGTCCATTTCTTTTAACAGGACTTTGTAAAAGTAGAGAAACTGTACTGTGTTGTACAATACAAAATCTGTCCCTCTTGAAAGCCTGTTGGAAAAGCCATGCCCACTGGAAGTGATGTCTTTTTATTGATCTTTTGATATTTAGCAGTTTTATCTGTTGCTTTGAGTTTACCTGTAATCTGTGCATTTTATTTAGGTTAGCCATATCCTTGAGCAGACTGCTTTTGTTTCATGACACTGGTATTTTGGCCATCTTAAGGTCATGCTGTTGAAACAAATACAATAATAAGTTTGGATTTTGGAGGTTTTAGCAAGATAACATTCCTCTACAGTATCTACAAACCCAAACATCGGAGCATTGAAAGCCTGATAGCATCCCCTGAGTGAAACAGATTTGATCGATTTCTCATAATCTAGTGCTGGAGGAAAAAGTGCACAAAGTAGTGAAGTATAAATAGCAAAAAGCAATTTTAAAATTATTTTGGTCATTGAAAGCTGACCCTAGTTGTTATAAAGTAGGTTCTGTAATTTTAGCCATTTGAAGCTGTACTTAAGCACCTAAATATAAATGACCTATTCTTCAGAGGTGCTCTAAAGCAAGAGTGGGTATAACACAGTGATAGGATTTGATTAGGGGGGTGATGTTCTCTCACCAGCAGGAGAAAGAAGATTATTTTCCCCGGACTAATCTGTGTGGTCTTGAGTGAAGCAAGGTGAGCATCAGGATAGCAGGAAGGGAGGTGTGGATCTGGCTTGGTGTTGATAGGAAGTTGAAATGTACCTCAGCAGCTCAGAAATAATGTCCTTCTGAGCCTGTATTTCTCTGCCTCGGAATACACTAATATTTTTGGGTGTGAGCATTTGAAGTTGGGCATGTGAAGTGTATGTGTTGATTCTTAGGCTGAATGATTTTTCTAGTCTCCCTGTAATTTGTTTAAAAATAAAACTCTGCAGGTGTATATAAAGTGATATGGTTTACATTTATCTTATATGTATTTATGTAATATCTGTACGTTTAAAATGATGATCATCATTCTCTTTTTGGATATTCCCCATCAGGGGAAGTGACAGTATGAATGATGACTTATAGTGAAGAAAAAGTGAGCAAACTGGCTAGCTGTGGATGTTAAAGAAGCAAGTTCAGGTTGAGGCTGTTGAAGGTTACTGTTCCGACCTGAAAGGACATAATAGCTGTGCAAACAAATGGCATTACACATAAGTCCCTGGTAAGTGCCTAGCATAAGGACTGTGTTCAGTAGGTCTGCATTCCACAGTGGAGGAGGAAAATGCTGAGGACCTGCTAAGAACAGAGTCTTCCTTTGGTGGTGCCTTTGATAATGCTTCTTCTGCTGTTACTTCAGCTGGGGGGTTGGCTGCCCTAGGCTGTGCAGCGAACAGAAACGTACCTGAATAGAAAAGAAGTACTCAGTTGTAGGTTAAAATCTTGTTGGCCAGAGCTGCAGTTTTCAATGTACAGCCTGGTTAAAAGGCCGCAGTGAAATCTCTCATCTGTAGTGGCCAGTACATACGCAGTTCAGTGTCAGTGGCATCAGTGAGCCGCGTTGGATGGGGAGGCTCGGCTGTGATGCAGCCGTGTGCTGGAGGCGCATGACTGCTGTCAGGCTGAGTGAGAGAGGTCATCGGTGGCAAGAGAGAGGGACTAGTTAGTGGTATGGAGCTCATGCCTTTTTAGCCTCTTCTCTTTGCTTTCCTGGTAAATCCACATTTGTATTTAGTATTTTATTTTGCAGGAGACAGAAGCCAAGAGATTGCAGCTCAGAAAGTAAGCTGGGATGACAAAAAGCTATGACCTATGTTCTTGCAGTGAAGTGCTTATATTCTGTTTACCTGTGAAGAGTCGTTGTTTCTTATTTAGACAAAATAGTTACATCTGCGCTCATAGCTGGTTTTGACTTTAAGCACATGGATTTCCAGCAGAACGGTGATTACAAAACAAAAGTGATTCAGTTGTACAAAGAATGATCTGCAGCAACTGGGTCAGGCAGTGGCTTCCACAAGCCATGTTATCATTGGTTGCTGTTAATTTTTCTGCCATGAAAATAGCATTGGAAATAGCATAGCATTCACAAGAATTGAGGCCAAGATGTTCAAGGTAAGCAGTGTACTACACGAACCTCTCTAATGTTTTCTCAATTCATTGAAAAGCTTAAGTTCCACATTTTGCTCCTACATTTTTGTAACTTTTCCTTTAAAAGAAAAAATGTTCTTTTTTTGTTTTGTTTTGTTTTTTTTTAGTTCCTCCGGGAGTGATACAAAATGGAGCTCGAGTTCTGAGTAGAGGAATATTTCCTGGAGCCAGGCCGTTGCCAATCAACCCTATAGGAAGCATGGCTGTTGCAGTAAGGTAAGAGTAGCTCATTGTGGGATCTTTATGAAATAAATCAGTATTTTGCAGAGAATGTAAAAGTGTATCTAAGCTCTGGTCAACAGATAACTTTGCCGTTTGCAAATACTTCTGAGGTTCTAAGTGAAATAAAACTCTGCCACCTAAAATTCTTGGGTTCTCATTCTTTGCAAGATAGTGATGGCATATCTGTCTGTTGCACTCTGGTTTGTAAAAAGCAGTTTTATTTTCACTAGCAAATTGCAGGTACTTTGTGGTGAGAACCTCCTACAGTGACGTGTTTTTCTAAGTGCAAATGCTTTTTCATGCTTCTCCCTCCCTCCCTTTTCCTAAAGACCTTTTCCTGGATTAAATACCAGTGAGAAGAATATCAATAATATTAAAGCAAGTTCTGAAAGATATCTAAACATGTAGCTGTCGGTTTGTTGTTAACTTAGGTCTTTGTGAGGCAGTTTCTTTCACTACAGTTTCTATTTCAAGGTTATATGGAAACATTCGAGGGTAAAATGTTGTTTGAAGATACTCATCTTTTTCAGAAAGCAGAGCAGTAAGAGACATCTAGTGATGGCAATAAGAATTGTGGTTCAGTGGTTTGCTTTAATTAAAGCAGTGGTGGTTTATTGGTGGAAGAACAGTTTGCCTCAGGTGTAGCTCCATTTTCAGTCAGTCACAACAGAGATTAAATTTGGTCAAGTGTGCTGCCAGTGCCCTTCTCTTTCAGAACTCTCAGTATCTGCAAAAGCTATTTCAGCTCAGGCAGTTCAGTGTTCTGGGTGGGCTTTCACAATTAGCACTGACCCTGCTTTGCTGGGCTGCTCCCGTTACACCCTCTGATCTCAGTAAAAGGCTGCAAGGCAGTGAAATAAAGTATCTTGACAGCTGCTTATTCCGTTATTATTTACTTGGGATTTTTTTCCCACTTGCTCTTTATTTTTTTATCCCTTTTCAGAATCGGTGTCTTGCCCTTTGGGTGCAGTATTTCCATCCAATAAATGGAGGGAGAGAGAGAGAGAACCTATGACATTTGTGTACTCTTGATACTTAAAATGTGTAGAGGGGAAGACACTAATTGGAATAAATTCCGTATTTTTTGATGGGCAACTGTTTCAGCTGGTTTTCACATTTGCTACGCTGAAGGGATGCAACCCTGAAGATCATCCTCCAGAAGTCTGCAGAGTTTTTCTCCATCTCACTTTACCACAGTCTCGTCTTGCTAGCAGTGGAGGTCAACCGCCTTCAGTAGCTTTGCCGCTGGCTTTAGCCAGGACTTGTATTCTGCTGGGATCCAGAGCTGTGGGACTACTGGATCATTAATTATATATAATTTTTATGAGGTGTCCAAGCTAAATGGAGGACATAATGGTCTGAATATTCTCTCTTGAGTTAGAATAGAATAGACTATTTCTGTTGGAAGGGACCTACAATGATCATCTAGTCCAACTGCTTGACCAACTCAGGGCTGACCAAAAGTTAAAGCATGTTGTTAAGGGCATTGTCCAAATGCTTCTTAAACACTGATAGTCTTGGGGCATTGACCACCTCTCTAGGAAGCCTGTTCCAGTGTTTGACCACCCTTTCGGTAAAGAAATGCTTCCTAATGCCCAGTCTAAACCTCCCCTGGTGCAGCTTTGAACCACTCCCATGCATCCTATCGGTGGATACCAGGGGAAGAGATCAGCACCTCTGTCTCCACTTCCCCTCCTCAGGAAGCTGTAGAGAGCCATGAGGTCACCCCTCAGCCTCCTTTTCTCCAAACTAGAAAAACCCAAAGTCCTTAGCCGCTCCTCATAGGACATTCCTTCCAGCCCTTTCACCAGCTTTGTTGCCCTCCTCTGGATGCAGTCAAGGACCTTCACATCCATCTTAAATCGTGGAGCCCAGAACTGCACACAGTATTCAAGGTGAGGCCACACCAACGCTGAATACAGCAGCATAATCGCCTCTTTTGACCGGCTGGTTCCATACTGTGTTTGGCGCAACCCAAGGTGCAGTTTGCCCTCTTGGCTGCCAGGGCACGCTGCTGACTCCTGTTGAGCCTGCTGTCGACCAGTGCCCCCGGATTCCTTTCTGTAGGGCTGCTCTCCCAATTTATACTTGTGCTCAGCATTACTCAGTCCTAGGTGCAGAATACGGCATTTCAACTTTCATCCCATTAATCATAGCCCAATACTCCAGTCTATCTAGATACCTCTGCAAGGCTTCTTGTCCCTCAAGAAAGTCAACAGCACCTCCCAGTTTGGTATCATCAGCAAATTGTACATAACTGGCCCTAGAATTAAACCCTGAGGAACACTGCTGGTGACCAGTCGCCAGCCAGAGGTAGCCCCATTCACTACAACCCTTCGAGCTCTGCCCTTCAGCCAGTTCTTCACCCAGCGCACCGTGAACCCGCTCATCCCACAGCTGGACAACTTGTCCAGAAGGATGCTGTGACAGATGGTATCAAAAGCCTTACGAAAACCCAGAAAAACAACATCCACCGCCTTCCTTTCATCCACTAGGCAGGTGACCTTATCATAGAAGGATATCAAATTAGTTAAACAGGACTTTCCCTTTGTGAACCCATGTTGAGGGTGCCTGATGGTTGCATTATTCTTTAAATCCCTTTCAGTAGTACCCAGTATAATCTTCTCCATAATTTTTCCAGGGACTGAGGATAGACTAACAGGTCTGTAGTTCTCTGGGTCTTCCCTCACGCCGTTTTTGTAGATCGGAATAACATTGGCTAGCTTCCAGTCAGCAGGGACCTCCCCAGACTCCCAAGACCTTTGGTAGGTGATCGTGCGGGGTCCTGCCATAACATCCGCTGTCTCCTTCAGTACTCTGGGATGAATCCCATCAGGCCCCATGGACTTGTGAACATTCATCTGATACAGCTGGTCCATTATATATTTCAGTGTCCACAAATGGAAAGTCACTGTTCCCACACTCATGGTCCTGCTGGTCCTGGTTTATCTGCATTTCCTGCTTAGACCCTGTTTCATAATCAGGGTTGACTCAAGGAGATAGAACTGTTTTTCCTTCCAGGCCACTTGGAAGCTTCCTTCTGTGTAGACATCCTCAAATTTCTATGCTGTAAGGCTCTATATAGTTAAATTTTATGCATTTTCTGAGGACTTACTCTCATGTTTTTTCCCAGCAGGTAGAGCAGGATCTTTACCAGCTACCTGCTAATGTAGGTATGGGAAATTAGGGATTTTATCCCTCCCTTGCTTATGTTCTTTTTGCTCTGTCTCACAGAAAATAATTTATAATTAGTTAATGCAGACATTTCTAATTCTTTTTGTTCTCTTCTCCAGCCTTAGGCAGTATTAGAAATAGCTTGCTATGAATATATTCCTGGTCTGCATGATGTCTACTCATATTTAAGGGCTCCTGCAATATCCCCTCTTCTAATTCTTGAAAAGGGGGCAGGGGGGAAGAGGCTTTGAAAGCTTTTGAGAAGTTAGGGGACTCTGCAATAGAGCAAGTCCAGCAGGCAGTTTTGTCTTATTTCTCTCAGGGATATTAAGACTCAGAATTGCTTTAGGAAGAAGGTCAGTCTGGATGCATGATGCCTCTTAGAACTGGATCTAGTCCTCTCAAAACCGGATACTTCTGATATCAGTTACTGTAAGAATGACACCCAGTTGCTTGGTGCTCACCCCTCTCCTCAGATACCCAGGGCTAAATAGGACCTGTCGTGTTGAGCTTTCATGGCATCTCATGAGAATAACTTACGCTTATCATGTGCAGCAGGGGGAATTTACCAGAGCATCCATGCAGCCTTCTTCTGTTGCGGTTAAGAGTAGGAGTACTGCTCACATGGAGCTGTCATTCGTGCATAGAGAGAGATGCTCCTGTCAGGCTGGCAGGGGATGTTTTTAGACCTGTTCAGGTGCAAAAAGGTTGATTTCCCCTTCCAGCTTTCACCAGGAGGGAGGTCTGCTGGGCAGCCATGGGAAGGTGATACAGTCTCCTTTTACAATTATCTGCAGAAATTATGTGCCTCTGCCTATATATTGAGAAGCCAGGCAGCTTCTTTCCAAGAAGTTTTTAGTCAAATGTATATTTTCTTGAGAAGAGTTCCTTTGGTGCTCTAAGTGAAAGGCCTAAAACCACCTAAAAAAGGTGGGTTTCATTATTCATATAGGGGACGTCTAGTATTTTCTTGGTAGTGGATCCTTGCATAATAAATTAAACCTCTTAACTGGTTTTCTTTAGTTACCATATATAGGAATTACGGGTTCTTCTGTAAGGTGCTGGTCTTCTGTTGGCACTTCCTTGCTGTCTGAGCTGTTTATTTCCTCAATATCTTAGTGATCTTTGGTTTTGTTGTCCCCCAAACTGCACGTGAATAACTTGCAGTATGCTGTCTTGTTGTGCAGACTGCCATTAATGTCAAAACAGAAAAAGAAAAAGTTTGGCCTTGGGTTAAATTTGCAGTTGTGATTAGGTAGAATGTTTTGATTAATTTGTTGTTCAGAAAGGAGGCCAAAACCATAGCATTGGACTAAGATGCTGAAATCTGTGATTTCTTCAACAGTGTGACTGAATGTATTAGCGTATTTTGTTCCTGCACAAGGTATCGATATGTTGCTGTTCCCATGTAGTTACATGTAATCACTTTATTTTTTATATATAAATTGAATTAAGTGGTTTGGATTAAAAAAATGTACTGGAAAGTATTTAACAAACACGACAAATCCACCACTTTCCATGAATAAAGAATAGCAATTGAGGAGAGCGTCATTATGTTGTAGTGCATTTGGCTTAAATTGCACAAATAGGCCTTTCGTTCCAAACTAATCTACAAATGGAAAAGGCATCCCACACTATTTTTACTTTGAAAATCACCCTCTGGTGTTAAATCTCCACAGCAGAGCATAATTGGATGTGTTTTGACAGTAGCTTTTTATTTACTTTATTCACACCACTTTTAGCTTGTTTACCATCCATATTTTCCATGTTGTGGCTGACAAGTCTAAGACCCACCCGAAGACAGCAGGGGAAAATAACACTTCAAGGCTGCACAGCGTGTAGCATGTCTCTAACATGAGAGCCATCATATATATTTTTGGCAGACCATATCCCCATACAGTTCCCTGAGAGAATCTAAAAGCAAATGCAGTGAGTCTGGATATGCAGAAAAGAAAATACTGACTTACAAAGGTATTAAATGAAAGCAAGCAAAGCCAGGAGTGCCTTACATGCAGCAAGGAGTTGGTTGTGCTTTGAAGGTGAGCTCTTGCTCTTGCTATGTACATCCATTGGAAAATACCTTGTGTTTACTTAGGAGGACTTCTGTGTCCACTTTAGTAGGCAGAGTCTCTATCAAAGTGGGCAATGCATCTGCCAACGTGCATCTTGGCAAGGTGCAAGAAGCTCTATCATATATAATCACCTTCCACTTGAGTAAGGTGTTACCAGTTACACCAAGCCTTTGGAAGAGCCCAAGCTTGGAAGTCGATATAACATTAGAGCTGTTTAAACTACGATTTCAATACATTCAGCAGACAGCCTCCACCATGAGGTTTGTAGTTTTCTTTGGTTATCCATAGTGCATGAGTGGCTTGTGTCTATGTCCATGTCCTGCTGCGGTGCAGTAGACCTACTGAGCCTAAGACTCATCTGCCTGATCTGGGCAAATCCACTGAGATGAGGTTGATGGAGTTTCACTCCACAGAGAATCTCACCAGCTGTGTGGCATAGGTCTTGTAATTTGGTCCAGATTATTCTGCAAAACATGTTTTACAAAATTTCCTTGCTAATTTTTATGTATTAGGCCTTTTTTTCTTTTCCTCTGCCCCAAATGTTCACTGCTACAGAGGCTGCTGAACAGCATTCACACAGGCTCCCAGGTAATCCAGGGTTTATGAAGCTGTGGTCTTCAGTGCTTTTTGTACTGTCTAGGCCATGCTTCCCCATTTTTTTGGTCAGATTAAGGTGCTGCTAGTCCTGGCCCCCGGGGCTTAATGGCCTGTTCAGTGGTCTGTTCTGACGGGAGGGCCAAATGAAAACCCCATCCCATAACACTAGCCAGCAAATGTGTGTCAGATGGAGGTGAATAAGGGGGAATAAGAGTTTGCAGCCACCTTGGTGGGAAACATTAAGGAGCGGGTAAAACCTTTAGGATTTGGGAAGACCTAAGCAGAGCCAGTCCCAGTAAAAATGCTTTGGCTGGATTTGCCATTCTCTTTGTTTGTTGATGCATCAGAAATGTCAGGAAGGGAGGATAGTATAGACTGCATTGCTTAACTGCCTTTTTTAGCTCATATTTCCCCAGAATGAATCCAAGCTATTGTTTCAGGCTAGTGGAAAACTTAGGCAAAACTTCTTTATATGCCACTTATGCCTAGGTAATAGGTTAAATTACTTTTGGTAGTGCTTGCTAGAAATACTTTGGTTTTTTAAATTATTGCAGGTTTAACATAAAAATTAATGGGAAATTACTTAGGTTTTTTTCCTTTTTTTTTTTCAATTCTCCTTTCTCACCAAACTTTCATAGCTTCTCAAGGAATTTCACAATTATCTGTAAATTGCAAACACAAGCTTCCCAGTGAATTTCCCTAAGTAAAAAAATTTTCCATTCAAGTTTCCAAGAAAAAATGTTCCCTCTTCCTAGGGAAAGCAAGTGCATCCACACTGGCAGAGCTCCTGCTCTTCCTTTATTTTGGGGGGGGGGGGGGGAGCCAACCAAAAAACAACAAAACACCCCAAAATGAGACACTAACAAACCTTATCTACTTCTTCATGAGTAGATTTTAAAATATCTATTCTTCTTCTGATATTAATGCCACAGTTCATTGTGCAGCTCCTGATCATTGGGACATGAGAAGAATTGAGTTTTGCGCCTAACTTTATTTGAAGATGGAAGATTGTTATTTGTGATCATTTTAACTTTAAATTTATAGGGCGATTACTAGATTATTCTTCAGGCCTAGCTTTCATTATGGTGACTTTATTTCTCGTGCTGGCTTTATTTTTGCGTATTTTTTCCTCCCTTGAAGCAGCCATTCAAGTAGTGATTAAATGAACCAAACATAAGTAACGTGTACAACGTAGATGCCGAAGCATAAGTAAAATTATGTACTTACGTTATCTGTGAATGATGGTTTTGCTTAGGTAAAGACACTGGTAGGTATTTCCTCTTATAAATCTTTAATTGTATATTCTTAATGTTCTTGCTTATTACTGGCATGATCAGCTTAACAAACCCCAAATCATCCTTGTTGCATTGCATTCCCCTTCCCACCTGTAACAGGCAGGATTGATTTATCCTTGGGAGCTGAAGGAATTCTTTAGTAACTAAAGGACAAAAATACTGGCTGACTTGATTATTCTTTTTTGCAAAACGCAGAGGGCTGCATTTGTCTTAACTTCAGATCTGCTGTTGATACTGACAAAGTGCTCTTTCTGCTGGCAGTTCATGACTCACATTTACTGTGGTACTTTGCATACAATTATGCTGTGAAATACCTTTGTAAGAGCTTCTATCAATAGTGTAACTGACTTCTTGTTGCTGATTCTTAACTCAATAACCCCTGATACAATCTCATCATACAGTAAGTGAGCACCACTTACTTTCCATATGCTTGCTCATCCTCTTGTCTGCTGGTATGTAGTGGTTTTAAGTAACAGTTTAACTACCTGTAGCTGAAAGTTCTGACTGTCCTGAATTTCCCTTTGAAATTATGTTACCTATACAGTAAAAAAAAGTTATTTTTCTGGCAAACCTGGAACCTGTCAAAATCCACAGACCCAACTTACCCATGCTACTTTCTTCATATCTTTTAACTGTGTGTTTCCAATTACATACCAAAACTGTCACCTATGCATATACAGTATCTGTCATCCAGAAGGATCAGAGATAGATAAGGTGATATTTAAACTCCACATAGGTTTGCTTTGTTCATCAAAGGAATACACTTGTCTCTGGTGTGGAATACAGTAAGTATTTTTCAGCAAAACTTTTTGCCGTTTTGCAAACAGAATGTGATTACCTATTTTTTTTAAAGCAGTAGAGAAATTTAAGGAAGATATTATCTGCCCTTGGTAAAATGACTGAGACTTACTTTCGTCTCATCCTGAGGAAGACCCCTGTGAAAGGCAGAGGCACTAACACTGTGCAAAGGACGGTATTTCCTTACTGACTTGAGATCCAGCTGCTGTGAGTCCCATCTGGCTGCTGATGACATTAGTAGCAGAACTCCTATCCATTAACAAAGGGAATGGAGTCGGGCTTTCAAAAGTCCAAATTTACCTCTGCAGTGCTTGAGGGTTGTGTCATTGTGCTACAACCAAATTGACATATTTTAAGAAGAATCTGTGCATGCTACTTTTATCTGTATAACTATTGTTAAGATCTCTCAAGCAAATAAAATAGTCCATGTCAGTAGGATGAAAAGCTTTAGAGACTGTCCCATTGACTCTCCTGAAAGGGCAGGCCACTGCTTTAAAACATTTGAAAATACATCAGTTTCTGGAAATTTTGAAATAGCATTCTGAACAAAAAAGGGGGAAAAAATAAGGTATTACTTGAAATTAATTTCCCCTCACTGTTACAGTAAACACAGAATTCTTAAATACCTTTTCTTCCCCTCTGTAATTTAAAAATAATCCAAACATCAGAGCGAGTGCTTGTTTTAAAAATCTATTATTGTTTCAGTAACAAAGTTAGAGTTACAACCAGAAATGTGAGCAAAAATAGATTCAGCTGGCCAAAATCTATCCCCTGAAACCCAGGGGAGTTCTGTCCACTGATCTAGACTGAACTAAGTAGATCACAGATTAATTTCTTAGTGAGTATGTGACTGTATAAGAGCAATATAAAGCTTTAGAATGTCTGAGAAGCGCATGCGGAATATGAATGGTTTAGATACTAGTTTATTCAACTCTTATTAATCTACTGATATCAATTATAAGTAATTCTTCGTATCATATGTTTGAGCTATTGCGTATCAAGATACAAATCAGATTAATTTACTTTCAGGGTACATGACTTTTGATCTTGTGAATATCCTAAAACACTCTGCCTGTATAATTCATTTTCATTTCTGCGGATATCCTTTGCTAATTCTCTCCTTGACCTGCTTTCTCTTCCTTTTTTATTTCCCCAAGCAGAACTGGTTGGAAATCTTTCAAAATGTAAGTGACAACCAAAGATTTTTATGAGATGCAAATGCTACCCATTTCCTGACCAGTTCCACCATAGATGCCTTTCTTCTGAAGTGTGTTGGTATTTCCTCCCATTTTTTTAAGTTATTTCTTTTTATCACCTTTCTGTGGTCTTCTGTTTTTCTTTGTCATCATCCGTATTTGCAGTCGCTCCCTGTGGGATGCTAACCCCACATTAGTACACCTTCCCCCGGGACATTGCTTCTGTAATCCCTGGGCCTTTCATTCTATTTTTCCTTTTTTTTGAAAGGCCTGGGATCTGGAATAAGTCCCCTGGGCAGAGCTTTTGAATCCAAATTATGGCCCCTTTATGTAAAAGCAAACACCAGAGACTCAAGAGCGGGGCAAATCAGGGATGTCTTTTTGGCATGTGGTTGCTCTGCTCCATGGAATTGTAGCTTTCCTTTTACTGATAGTCTCTCAATACAAACTAACAAATAGGAGTAGATCTAATAACATGAAAATGGGCATCTTGATTTAAATCCTATCTGTTAGAAGCCTTGTTCACTAATAACCCAGTCAGTAGGAATCCCATTTGAGGTCCCACCTATTCTGTCCTGTGTTTGTTTCCTTGGAGCAAGAATTCATTGCTATTTTTAATGGAAAATTAGTAGCACGTGATTTTTATTGAGCCACATTGCTCTGACTATTAGCTGCCTAGTAAAATAAAGAAACTTTAATTTTATGCTAATTTATGATAATTTTAACATCTTTAAATGTAAATTTACCCTAAAAATGAAGAATCTGTCACTTAAAATGCATCACATGCTTCCTCGTAATGACTGATCTTAAGGACTTGGTTATAAATTCACCTTACAACTAGTTTAGTATGGATGATTTCTTCTTTTAAGCATTTGGCATCCTCTAATGACAACCCCTGCAGTGGCAAACCATCACAGAGTCAATGCAGCTGGCTTGCTGCACAATCATGAATGACATTGCATTTAGTTATTAATAATTGAAGGAGCTTTGTGTATTCCTTCTGGGTTCTATATATAATTTATGGATCATAAAGTTACTCGAAAATCTGGGGGAAAATGAATTTTTTGAGCAAAAGAGGTTGGCAAGTGGCTTTCTTTGCTAATAACTGGGCCTTCTATTATATACATTTCTTTGAAAATACTGTAAATAAGAACATTTGGAATGACTGATTAACTTGCTACCTTCTAGCGTTGTCCTGTCACTGGTTCACAAAAGCCTGTTTCAGCAAGCTCTACAGACAAGAGCATTTGGATGAATAGAACGGTGGAATTGTATACCACTCTCATATTTTCCACCTTTCAGCCTTACCTTTCAGAAATGGATAATACTCTGCTGTTTCTTCTGTAAAGAAACCAGATGTGAGGTGCATTCCCTGAAACCTAAAGCACGTTCACATTTTTTAAGTAGAAGAGCAGTAGTATCTGGACATGCCACTGTGCCATTCCTCTGTTTAGTGTGTGCATTTAAGAAAAGTTTTTAATCCAACACTGGTGTGAGTGTGCAAAAGCACTGTAGTGATAGCATGAAGATGGCAAGACTAGATTTTAACGCAGTTTCTCATGTGATAGTTTAAACTGTCTTGCTTGTTTTGGTTTTTTCTAACTGATAGAGGGGTTCAAGGCTGGTGACCTGGTGGGTGGCAATGATGATGCCTTTACTCAATGATGAGCATCCTCCTCTCCTTTTTTTCAGCAGGAATTAAGCATTGCACAGGGTCAGTCCCTTCTTTAACAGACTTGGAAATATTGTATTCTGTATTTTACAGTCAGTGGCAATGCTCTAATATTTTCCAGTGCAGAAGCGGACACTGTTAGTTTTTAAATATATTGTGTTGCAGTAGTTCCTACAGCACCAAGTGCCATAAAACCAAAGGGGAAAATGACAACTTCTAGAGCAAAACCAGGTATTTTTTTTCTACTGTTTGTTTTTAAACACGTTTTAATACTTTCTTGGCAGCTAGTGGCTTAAGATTATATTGTTTTTAAGATTATTCATAAACTGATCACAATCAGAAATGTGATTGGACTACTACCTGGGTGCTATACTTAGTTGCTGCCTATGTTGGAAAGAGTCCTAGCTGGAAAAGAGTCTCTGAGAGGAGGCAAAGAAGTACTCCAGAAAGCTAGTGTCTCTTCCCCACATTTTTGATAGTATCATTTTATATGAAAAAGGGGAGAGGATATTTATGCAACTCATCAGAGTTTATTTAATATCCAGTTGGTAAAATAATGGGGATTTTTTCTTTTTAATTTTTTTTGAAGTGTAAACTTTTAGTTGAAACGTAAATCAGGACTGTTCAGACATCAATTATTTGTGACCATTCCCTACTTTCTCCTGCCTCTTGTGCTGTTACGTGTCTTTTGATTTGTTTTATGTGTGGAGTCCAATCCACAAGCAATTTGAGTCAGGCATTGAAACTGGCCTGCATGGACATTACTTTGATAGTCATAATTTTAGATTATCTGTCAGTTGACTTTATATCTTTTGCACTGAAGCAGGATCACATCTCTGTGGCTTCTAAGACTGCTTCAAATTGTTTTTACAGGAATGGAATAACAAACTGCCGGATGCGGACAGAAAGCGAACAGTCCTGTGGCTCTCCAGTTGTTAGCGGTGACCCAAAGGAGGATCACAACTACAGCAGTGCCAAATCTTCCAACCACAGGAGCACATCACCTGCTAGTGACTCCATTTCCTCTTCCTCTGCTGATGACCAGTATGAATTTGCAACTAAAGGTAGCCAAGACAGCAGTGAAGGAAGTGAAGTTAGCTTCCAGAGCCACGAGAGCCATAGTGAAACAGAAGAGGAGGACAAAAAGCAAAATCAGAAGGAGACCAAGGATTCTTTAGCTGACAGTGGGTATGCATCCCAGCACAAGAAAAGGCAACATTTAATGAAGGTGAAAAAAGTACCAAGTGACACACTGCCTCTTAAAAAGAGACGTACAGAAAAGCCCCCTGAGAGTGACGATGAGGAGATGAAAGAAGCAGCAGGATCGCTCCTGCATTTAGCAGGAATTCGATCCTGTTTGAACAACATCACCAATCGGACGGCAAAGGGGCAGAAAGAGCAAAAGGAAACCACAAAAAATTAGAACAAATCAGTGATTTGTTTGAACTTACAAAGTTTTGTTTCAGCACGTCAGGTGAATTCTAATGATTTGTGGCAATATCAGCAATTTTTTCCTTTTTTGTTTTTCTTTCTATTTGTTTTTGGTTTGTTTCTTTCCCTTTTTTTTTTTTTTTTGGACCCTTAAGATTTTTATTTTTAAAGGAGATTGAAGCCATAGAACTCATACTGACACTCAGCTAATTTACAAAAGCTTTTCATTACCTGAAGACAAAAAGTTAACAAACAAAAAAAAAAAGCCAAAATCGCCATTGCTTTCTCCGGCTTGTCAAAAATGCATGGTTGAATACGCAGTGACATCAACATTAATGTGATGGGGGTAAAATTGGGCACTTGGAAATCCCTCTTATACTAGAAGAGCTGTGCATAATTTAGTAATTATTCAGGCCTGGCCCTTAAGAATTTTTTTTAATGGCCTTACGATTGGGTTAGAAATGAATGTGAATAAAGAGATTTGGGGGAAAGAGGAGGCACATACTTCTCAACACCAAACCAAGAACCATCTAGTGGCACTTGGATACGTTGTGCCATAGAAGTCTTTGGACAGCCACTGGTGGCAACTGCGCAAACCGTAATGCACTTTTAGTGCTTCACGTACTATATGTGGCCCATAATGTGAAGACTGATAACTTTAAGTTTGGGGAAATTTGAACTATGTATGCAATGGGTTTCAGTGAAATAACAAGAAGAAATGGGGGGGGGGGAGGCACTGCTAGTAGCATCGTTAATCATTGAATTCTGTCTTCTATATTAAATTAAAAGAATGTTCAAAAAGCCATAAGCCCGAAGATTGGCACTGCGTGCAAAAAATAATAGTAATAGGGAAAAAAAGCTATGTCTTCTAAACTGCCTGAGTGAAAAGCAATCAAGTCTAAGAAGTTACAGTAGATATTAAGGAAGGAAATACATTAGAATCTTTTTCTGTGGATCAAATCCTTGATCTAACTGGGGAAACAAAGCTACAAAACCTGCCATTAGTAGTATTCTGTATTTAAAAAAAAAAGAAAGCATATTGGTGAACAGTAAAATTCAGAAGTTCAACAAAAGAGCTCCTACACTGCCCTCAGAAATGAGTGTGCAGTTACTGTCAGTCAGGATTCATCTGTGCAAAAATGACAACAGATTTCCACATTGAACCAGCGTAGCCAGCAGAAGAAATTTGATCCACATTGCATGGATTCCTTTTGGGAGGGGGGAGACGAAAAGCAAACAATTTTTTTTATTCAAAGATGACGAAGTTCTTGTAAGGTAAATAATGTATTTAGCATGAAGCATGAATTATTTTCATATAAATATAGAAAATAGAGAAAAAGGCTATGCCTCTAATTTTTAAGCCCTTAGGCTTAGAGTTTGTTTTTTTGGGGTTTTTTTTGTTTGTTTTGTTTTGTTTTTGTTTTGGTTCTTTTTTGTTGTTCTTGGGGGTTTTTTTGAAGCAGGTGTTTAAGGTTTAACCTTCTTCAGGGACAAACACTGACTGTTGGGGAACTTACTCTGCAATATTAAAAAATAAAATCTTCATGCTCTGGTAGGGCTTGGATGGTTGAATTATACTGCCTTGTCTGCACATTCAGCCCCCCTCTCCCTACTTCTGTTTAAAAAAAGAAAAAAAAAAAAGAAAAAGTGTGTCCTTTCTTCGTCTGTACATGTGTAACATGACGCAATAATCTGAGGGCAAATTTAGTAGTGAGTGTGTATGACAGAATCAAGAGAATAATGGGAGGTGAATTGAGGAAAACTCTCTGATTTGATTCAGGAATAAGTAGACAAGAAAATAGCTTTGCTAATTTGCCATGGGAAAATGAAGTTAGTAAAGAGCCTTACTGAGGGGTCCAGAATAAAAACAGTGTTACAGAGAGTGTGATTCAAGTATAGTGCTACTCTCCTGGTAGTGACGACTATTAGATTGGAGATCCCTACAGCAGAGGGAAGATGTGAAATAAATAAGACAGTCTATCTCACCTGGATTAATGAATTTGGCATGAAAAATTCTACACTTAGAATATCCTAGAGGCAAGAAGAAAATCCTAGGAACCAACCACTTAGGAGAGTGAAATGGTCTGTTTCTTAAAAAGAATACAGGTTTATGTTTATCCCTAACAACTGTTTCAGGCAGCAGTTTCACCAAGATGAATCTAGTTTATGAAGAGTGAGTTAGAGAAGGGTTTGAATTCCCACTCAGTGGAGTGACCTAAAAATTGCATTTGGAGATGCCCGTGGTGCGTGTTCATTTAGGAGATGGAAGGACTGAAGGGCAGGCTGGTCTGGACCTGTTCCTGTGCTCCACAAGCATTTTGTCATGTAAAGAACAGGGCAACTCTGGGAGCAGCACAGCCAAATGGTGCCTCTCCTCCCATCTCCCCCAGTCTGTCCTGGGATCCAGGAGCTGCCTGACATCTGCCAGAGCCCAGCACAGCTGCCAGCTATGCAGATAAGGAAGGAGGGAGCCAAGGATGGTGCAAGGAACAGCTCTGCGCTCCTCTCAGTTTGCTGGGGCCGATGCATGCAGGGTTGGTTCCCAGTGTTAGTTAAGTCAGGAGTCCATGGATACTAACTTCTGTTGGCTGCCTGCAGTCCTTAAGATAAAGTTGGGAAAAAAGGAAGGACCCAGTCCCTTGGCCAGGTAGCACAGAGATGAATGAGCCATGGCTTTTCCCTTGTGCAATTGGACTGGGATAACGGGCTTCTTCCCAGATCCATGCTCCTTAGAGCCAGAGTCCACAGGCAGTGAACCACACAACCCCTGCACAAGAAAACTTGGTCTTTCATCTTTTTACAGACTTTGGGGAGAGTAATTTGAAATATAAAATACCATAGTCAGTTTGCCAGCAACTTTGCTCATTAATGCATAGTTGTACCAGCTCAGGAGTGGTTTAATATTTATCAAAAAGCAACACTGAAAAGTCAAATTTAGCGGCAGAAAATAGACTCAAACCATGGCTCAGCCATCTCTGTCCTCCAGAGGAAGCGATGTGGTTGTGTGACAGTGGCCAGATTCTGTCCACAGTCATGATACTAATTCCAGAGCAGCTTCACTGATTGCAGTCTGTCAGTGCAAATGAGATCAAGTGTCTGCTGAACAACAAGTACCAGTCATTAATGTGGACTCTTGGTGGCTAAATGTATAATTGTGACTAGTATTGCTCACCTTAGAAAACAGTCATTTTGTATAAATATCTAATTAGGCAGATTACAGATATATATATAAAAAAAAATCTATCTAAGACTTCAACAACTCCTTGTATACTTGCTGGTAAACCTAAAACATTAGCAAGCATCTATTTTCATGTAAAATTTGTTGCTCCTAGTGTAATCTGCTAAGGAGGTATTGTTCGGTAGGAGTTTACAAAGTTATGTTCAGGAACCAGCAGTTTGGCTGAGGGCTAATGCCATCAACAGATTACTTCTGGAGTTTAAAAACAACTTGTCCTTATTGACCCTTACTCTGACTATTGACGAGAAGGACATAATTTGGATTTGCATAAAATATTTAGGAGTCACCTTTGAAACCATTTTTGTGCCTGGCTAACAATGGCAGCTTTGTCAGAACTGGTTCTACTCCATCAGAGAAGTTCTCTTTTTTTATAAGAATTGAGACCGATTTGTTTTCCAAAAAATACAATGTCAGCTTTTCAATCCAGTTGTCTCTACTTTGACTGAATCATGCCAAAACAGAGTGGTAATTGCACTGTATTGTGAACTCTTACTTGCCAGACATGAGGTGGTTTGGTTTTGCTTGTTTGCTTTCCTTACTAAGCCATTTTGGGGTGAGAAGTTGTTGAATCTCTAACTTTCCATTTTCCTCACTCTATCAGTATTGCCAAATTAGCGTTTCTCCAAGACAAAGTGGGGGCTAGGAGAATCCCGGTAGGTCAGCAAGCATTCAGTGGCGAGTTTCACATAGGTGTGAATTGCAAGGGTCACTGGACTTCATGGTGGTTTCCTTTGGAATATGCCTTTTGCAGCAAGAAGCTCTTGCAGGCCAGCACTAATGCCACAAGCAGATTTCACCGGCGTCTGCGGGGAGGTGAAATCTGCCAGTCGTGCTTGCGTTCTGCAAGCAATTGGATGTCCTACTGCATTTTGATGCAGATTTTGCCTGCATTTAAAAATTCAAGCGAGGTCTTGAACAGCTTTAATGTATCACCCCGTAGCTGTTTCTGAAAGCAGTCCAATTCTGATCTTCTCCTGGCAAAACCAGCAGTAGTTCTACAGAGATCACAGGGTTTTACAGCTGAAAAGCCTGATGCAGGAGCAAGGAGGCGTGCAGTGTAGGATTAGAGAACTGTCCTGTCACTGTGTTCTCTTTTCTCTGGCAATTCAGTTGAGGTCCATGTTCTGGCTCCTCTCTTACCTTAACGGGAGAAGGGAATCCCGAAGGAGATGCATCGGCTCCCAGTGTTCGACTGAATTACTCTCTACCTTTGGAAAAGATACAGAGAAACTCGGGGGGTTGCATTCTTCACTGGAGTGAGGCAGAGTTACATCGACATACTTTAGCAGAGAATGAAATCCTAAATTGTATACCAAATGGCACCAGGGATAAAATGACCAAAACTACACTTTGTCCCGTTCTCTTGGTAGCCATGATTTATTTTCACTGAGATTTTGGCTCCCAAATCATCTACAGATGTAGGTAGGGGCAATCGGAGGTTTTCTAGAACCTGAAGGTGTCTGATCTCCTTTGCAGTCAGTGGAGCTGTAGACACCCACGTGCTCCTGGAAATCTTTACCATTTCACTATTACTATTATTACCTTTTTTCCTTGAATCTGGCCCTAGGCATTTTTGAAAACATTACTCTCTTGTGCTCCAGGATCAGAAAAAAACTATAGAGAGAATGCATTTCCAATTTCAGATGCAATGCAATTCACTTCACAGAGAATGCAAACCCAGCTCCTTCAGGTATGTCACTACTGCCTGAATAGCTCATTGGCATATTTTATAGGAAATATTTTGAAATGTTTTCTTGACTTTGCCACCAAAAGAGCATTTGAACCATACATCCTCCTGATTGTAACAGAGTATCAGTGTTGACCGTCTGACCAGTTAAGTTTTAGTCGTGTTCTTCACAGCCCTCCAGTAATATATCAAACACTGTTATGCACATAATGCAGCACTGTGATCTAATTTAAATAATACTTTTTTATTATTTATACTACTCTATGTAATATACATCAACACTTTACTATATAACCTAAGTGATAACCCTCTTCTTAGTTGTCTGCCAAACTCTGAATTTCTGTTTGGTTTATATTGCAGTTAGCACAGTTACCAAGTTGTAATGATGTCTCTTTTCCTTTGAAATGGGATGTGTAAGTCAAACTATACATTTTGTGTGTTTCTGTTTTGAGCTGGAGTTTATAAGGATTTACACACAACATTCGGTGTTCTGTATAAATCTGCATACATTTGTGAATTCATCTGTTAATCCCCTTTTATTTAGAAAGTATTAATTGATGGTGGTTTATTAGGGGTTTTTATTTTTGCATTTTTATTTTTAGTACTGGTTATTCTTGAATTAAGCAGAGACTTGTCAGCTGGGTTGCTTTATCTTTGATCATGTACATGACCTTATAATTCTTCCACAGTTCAGCAAACAAGTACTAGCTTCACTGACCAAAAAAAAAGAGTCTCAACCTAATGTGTCTATGGTGCTGTATTTTGCCGGTGTACATTTAAAACCAGAAATGATTTAAAGGTCACTTTTGAGTTGTTCTGATAAGTAGCCTTTCCTGGTTTGGGGAGTTTGAGTTTTGTTTTGTTTTAGCATTGAAACAAGGTATATTTATCTGAAGCTATATAATGGGTTTTCTACTGTATCACAGTTCCTTTTGCAAAGAGGGGGAAAATCAACCTGATGTAACATCCTTTCACAGTCAATGGAAGGGGGTTTTGTTTCACTTTTTTATTTTCAGTTGATTTCGTTGGGCTTTGGATCAGGCCAGCAGTTACAAGAGCTCATCATCTGAGGGTTTAAAGGATGCTGCCCCTCAGTGCTAGAAGGGATTTTACTGGATGCTAAAATTATGTGCTGGATTCTGGGATGGCTGATCATCTAGAAATGGGAATCTTTTTCGTTTGTTTACTCTGGCCTGAAATCCCAAGATTTTCTTTTTTTGTTCAGATGACATTGAACTTGAGTACATTTTTAAGTTGCTAGAGCATTGTACATTTCCTCAGTATGTGTGTGGGACAACAATTGAAAGTCATACCTGTATTTGATAACCCGTTCCATGCCTGCATCATTCACACTCACTACTTAAAACTGCCATGATGTAAAATGTTGGGGGGAATGATTTGTGTGTGTATGAAAAGCATTATGGACTTGTACATTTTTTTTATACTCTGATCTGTAATTTCTGAAATATTTTGTTTTACAGAAAAAAGTGATAAAGCAATCAAAAGACCAAGAGATTTAGTATCAACGCTTAAGGGTCACAGGACCTTAACTGGCCAATAAGTTAATTTAGTACAGTGATAAGCCAATTTTTTTCCTGTACTTGGCGTCTGAAACTGCCAATTTCATCAATATTAAAATAATGAACTGTGATGGGGAACGAACAGTGATGTTAAGTTGTATTTGTGTTTACCTAAATGAGCAGTCCGAAGGCAAGTGCAATCAGCTGATCTTTAGGAAATATGAAGATGTTGATTTAGAGGCATACTTGCATTTTACATTTTCTTGATGTGTAATCATATTGCCAAAGACAAACTATTTCATCAATTATTATTGTAAATAACACTTTCCCAAAACCTACCATAAAGTTTCTGTGATGTATTGTCTTCCAGTTGCAATAAAAATTACTGAGTTGCATCAATTGAACAATGTAGTTGTCTGAATATTGGCTTCAAAATATGCCCAGATATTAAGGAGGAACAATAGTGATTTTTTTACAAATGAATTCCTTCATTATTAAATAGTTCTAGCCCCCATGAGATGTTACCTGTATCTTCACTGCAGTAGATATCAGCTCATGTTAATTTGCTGTCAGCTGCAAATGGCTAGACATACTAAACTGCTGTTGAGTTAGGGCCTGATGTTCCTTTCTCATCAGTTCTGCAGCCTGGAAACAAAGCTGATTTCACTGGGAATTGTATCTTTTTTTTTTAAATTAGCAACAATCAGAAGAGATTCAGTAATGAGACATGTCTAACATCCTGAAAAACACTGCTTTCTAATCTTTGCATCAACCCTCTCCAGGCTTTATTCTGGTTTCTGCAGCACCAGAACTCTTAATTCTTTTGCCACATTACTCCCGTTACCTTGCATCATGGACTGTTCGCAGAAGGAAATCCTGTAGAGCCAAGAGTTTCAAAGCTAGTTGCCTAAACTGACTCAATCCATAACCATCTAGGAGGTATCCTGCTCTTCAAATAATTGGAACCTCCCCGGTCACCTTGGGCTGCTGCAGCGAGTAGTAATGCTCTTTGTTCACCGGTGCTAAAAACTAGCCCGTTCGAGCTGTATAGATCCAACAATCCAACCTAAGTCTGGAGAAAACAGTGCAAGAGTCATCTCTTCAGAGAGTGCATAATAGAGGGTAGAAAAAAATTTTAGTTGCCTCATAGCTTTCTCCAATCAAAATTAAACTGAACAGTAAAATCTTACAAATAAAATCATTCCCTGAACACTGTGGTTTGAAAGTGTTTTATGAACAGCCTTACGTCTCTATAGGTTAAACTTTTAAAAGGATTGAGAAGGAAAAAAGCCCCCTTGTTCTTCTGTCAAACCAAAATCTGCCACACCTGGTTTGAGACACTGCTGAAGCAGGGGAGGATGGTTTCTCGGCTGTGTGATGAGAATGTATGGCTGCTGAAGCTGGAACTCCAGCTGACAGGAGCTATAGAAGTATCCCCCTCACTTGTCTCAATGCCATCCTGAGCGGTTGGTATTGGAGACCACCACAGTAGGCTTCTGAGGGACAAGATGGATATAAACAGGTCCTGGGGGGAGTGGGGCAGAACAAACAAATATCCAAGATACACACAAAAGAGCATAAAAATGCCCAGCCCCAATAGCTGACCAGGCAATTGATGCTTCAGCGTATTGCCTGAGAAGGTTTCAGTTTGTAACGTACCCCCAGCATCTGCTGCCACTGCAATGGAACAAAGAGGGGAAAAAAACAACTTGGCCAAGGAGACGAGATGAGAGGAGACTGGTGAGAAGGGAAAAACATTTAACTCTGCTCTGGACCATCTTCCTCTAATGGATCCCCCCTCCCATCCACTGCCAGTTAAGCAAGTATCACGCAGCACGGTCTGTGGATGGATCCGAAGTGACATGTGTAGAGGAGCAGGGAGACCTGCAGACTCCACAGAAAATGTTTTAGCCTTTATATGCAAGCCAGCAAGCTTGCCAAGAGACTGGTCTTGGGCTTGTTTCAGCATAGGGCATTACATGAGGGCCTTAAACCGTTTAGATCAGGCACGCTACTTGAGATATGCTGAAACCCAGTTGTGCTACAGGCTTTTTGTGCAACCTTGCAATTTGCCTGTCATGGGCAAAACAGTCTCAGGTTGTGAGTTTTACTTCATTGTCAATTAACACAGACTTCTGATCGCTCATTTGGGTATTTAGAAAGGACACAAAAACCCAACCACTTACATAAACACCCGTCCTACCTCCTCTCCAGCCTCAACGCCCTTTTTTCCACCACAGGTTACGCTCCCTTTGTCAAAATGCCTCCGGCAAGACATTGGGCAGCGTGAGCAGCTGAAGTGATTTACGTACTGGCTCTTCCTGCTGCTCTTTGGCACTTGCTGGCTGTCCTGCTGCTTGGGGCATACTCGGTTCCTCTGCTGCTCTTTCTTCAGGGGAGTCCCTGCTTCAGCATGCATTGCCTGCGGGCTGCAGTCACCCCTGGGCATTCCTGCCCCGCTGCGGGTGGCCCATGGGCCGCAGTCCTTCAGGGGCACAACGACCCCTTTTGACATCAAGTGGCTCGCCAGCAGCCCTCCATTTGCTGGTTCCTTTATTAAATGCACCTGAAGAGGGTACCCCCTGCTCCTCTGACTGCCCAAAGCGGTGGCACCCAGCGGGTTCCTCCCTGTCCGTGACCTCAGCCCTCAGCTGCTGGCACCAGCTGTGGCCCTCTCAGGGTGGCTCCTGGCAGGCTTCCACACGGGTCGTGCTGCCACCCCCGCGCCAAAATCTGGTCCCTCCTGGCCACTGCAGCACCTCAGACCCTCAGCACCCCAGCCACGGCGGTGGCGGTGTTCGGCCCGCTCAGGGCCTGCCCTGGCCCTGAGAAAGCCGGGGGCAGGCGCCATGGCTGCGCTCCGTGCTGAAGCCCTTGGGGCCCACGCAGGGCAGGGGGAGAGCCCCAGCCTGCCCTCTGGGTTGAGGCGCCCACCCCTCATGTGGGCGCTGCCCCTGTGCTCCCAGCCCCTCGCCTATCTCCTCTTCAGCGGTCCCCAGGGACAGTGTGACGGTAGGGCCCCTGCCCCTCCTCACCGTGGAGAAATAGATGTGGCTGTGGAAGCGTGCGGTTGTGGACGTGTGTAATGCAAGGCACGCGCAGGACTATGAGCTTTCACATTGCACATTTTGGCTACGGAAGTCCGAACAGCCCAGGTAGCACAGACAGGGTGCTTCCCGCTGAGGGGGCAGAGCTGCCACGTGTCCCATCTGGACGCCCCTGCAGACTCCTCGCTGCTGCTGAGCGGCTGCGTGGCCGGAGGAGCAAGGCTTTGGGATCCAAGTAAGAGCAAGCAAAGCAGACCTCAGCTGGCCAGGGCCCTCAGGAGAAACCGCGGGTCCTCAGGCTCAGCCGGCTTGCTTGCAGGAGCAGGTGCCTAATGGGCGTCTTGCACAAAGTGGGTGCACACAAAATGGCTGAGTCTGTATGGCCTCCATGTTAAATCCCTTTCTTTACACCACAACGTCTGTTACTACGGTCTCCCCTGTAAGGAGGCTGCATTTGTCCCTTCTGCTCGCGTGTGCACGCTGTCTGGTGAAGTTGCCTAGAAAGAAAGAAGAGAGTGTAAGTAACAACAAAAGGCTTTGTTCTATGTACTCCAGGTCCTGTATTATGCCAGGAAACCAAATAACAATGGTTTCTGTGACGTCTGCTTCTTAAAGAAATACTATAAA
This sequence comes from Gavia stellata, assembly GCF_030936135.1. NCBI lineage: Eukaryota > Metazoa > Chordata > Aves > Gaviiformes > Gaviidae > Gavia > Gavia stellata. The sequence goes on from NC_082600.1 coordinate 20,538,067, forward strand.
GGAATAAATCTTCAGTGTGATGCTTTGACTGCACACATTCAATCCACACAAGGTAATTAAAGAGTTTTTAAACTTCATTGTAAAATACAGATGATTAACAATTGTGAGAAACTCCATGGAAAACACTCTATGGCAAACATCTGTAGGAATTAATAACAAACATACACTCTGCTTTTAATCTTACGCTGTTTGACATAATTTTGATTGCCTATAAATCTGCAGGTTTTGTTTATATTTCTATTTGCGTTAGGATTGGTTGCCGCTTTATATTTGGTCGGCAGTGCTGCTATTCACCGTGGTGTAAGAAATCAAATGATTGTGTATATATGGCAATCTAAGCATTACAGTGCAGGAGACTGTAAACACAAAATTTTAAAATCTCTGCTTATCATCATAAGCGATGTTCTCTCCAGGTCTTTAATGACAGTCAATTTCTAGAGGCTTTTCCTAAATAACTGTCACTGAAAACAACAGCATCTTTTTTGGTGGCTTGGTCCTGAGATGCAGTATCTTCCTGCTGCTGAGACACAACTTCTTCTTTGTTATCTGTCTGTTTTCAATCAGTTAGACAATCTAAAAAAATAGCACAGACATTTTTCTTCTCCTGATTTTTAAAATGAATGTTAGGACATCAAAAAAATAGGAAGAAAACACTTTTGCTAGATGCACCTTAGGAGTCAGAAGCTGTGCACTAGGGACACTCTGTAACTCAAGATGCGTATTTTTGGATGATGCAGCAGATTCCTCCTGAGCTGATGTTTCCATATGCACACACCCAGCCTTTAAAAACAAAGGGCTTATTGGCAAAATATAAAAGAAAACTTAGGATGAGTTAGAATGGCAATGAAGAGGTTGATGACATAACTGCTTTGCCCTTAATTAGGACAGGCAAAGAGAGAGTCTTTTAGAATAATAGTCTCCTCTTGTCACAGGACATTTCGGTAACACTCTCATTCCTTTGCAGCTTTGTTTTCGCATCTCTAAAACACGGATCAGTCTGTGATGCAGGGACCTGATTTTAATCATCATCTTACATAATCTCTGCAATCATAGTAAAAAGCAGTGCTGTTCAGTGATTTTAAAAATAGTTTTATTCTGCTATCAGCATACTAATTAATACACTTGCTTATTCCAATCTAGTTCATTCACCATCTCAGTTACAGAAGCCACGCTACCTGGGGTGTAATCAAATACAACTGGCTTTGCGTAATACAGTATTGTAAGAAGCAGGTCATCAGTCGGGGGAGAGCCCCGGCCCCTGTTCCTGGTGGCCACCCCCTGCTATCTCCTCCTGGCGCAGCGGTGGGGAGGAGCCGTGCTCACAGCAAGGTCTAGCTGGTGATCCACCATGCCAAAAAAATGGATTTGGGGAAAATTGTCTAAAAGACTGCAAACAGCGTTCAGTCAGCCATTTTGAACTGCTGGGCTTGGCAAGCAAGGTAGAGGGAAGGGAAGGGAAGGGAAGGGAAGGGAAGGGAAGGGAAGGGAAGGGAAGGGAAGGGAAGGGAAGGGAAGGGAAGGGAAGGGAAGGGAAGGGAAGGGAAGGGAAGGGAAGGGAAGGGAAGGGAAGGGAAGGATTGGGTTCCCGCTGGCTGCCGAGGAGGAAAAGGTGATCGCAGGAGAGGTTCCTGGTGCTGCCTGAGGTATCCAGGAGCCATGGGGAAAAGACCGGGTGAGAAACCCTGTCAGAACCGAGTGCTCAGCATCTGACGTAAGAAGCCAACATGGCTTTGTCTCTGCTGGCCCTTTTGTTTCTGAGGGACTTCTCTCTCACCATTTTTTAGAGCATTTTGCCTTCTGCAAAGCATCGTGGCTGCCTGTTCCATGCCACCACTGCCACCGTGCCAGCACTGCGGCTGCTCCTCGCCATCCAAGGCCCAGCTGCTTTGTGTGACTGCCTCACCCAAGTACCAAAGTTACAGGATATTAAAAAACTGCCTGAAGGACTTTCCTTAACCTCAGTTAGGCTAAACGCTGTTACCTCCAGTGGGCTGGATGGAGACCGGTGAATGCTGATGTTAGTGAGAACAAAATCACAGCCTTGAAATTATTCCACTTGTTAAATGACTTGGAAGAGAATTATCAATGCGTTTCCCAGTAGCACATCAGGATACATCTCTGCTGCTGAAAAGTCATGTCTCCATCCTCCTTTCTTCTTCCTCACTATCCCATTTTGCTTCATTTCAGGCAGTTGAACCCGATCCTAGGTGGTGGCAGGCTGACTGCCACAAATACGAAATCTAGGTACTAAGTATCTTTTGCCATTTTTTCTTATCTCTGTTTTTACAGCTATTTGCAAAAAGAGCCCTCTGACAACCTGGCATCTGACCTCTTAGAAAGGTCTCACCTTACACAGGCATTGTGTTTGCTTTAGTAAGCTGGAGTGTAAACAAATGTGAAAACAGGGGACTGCTTAAATGTAGTGAACAAGAAGCCTAATTGCTTGGGCATTTAGTGCTGCCACACAGACGGTAGCTGTTTGCTTGCCCTGCTGCTTTACCACTCCCTTCAAATGAGGCTGCAGTAAAATTAATAGTCTGTGACAACGTTATCTAACTGGAAGCAAATCAGTCACCTCCATCATGCTGGTAATATCATCTCCATCGACAGTGGTGTTTAGAGCAACTGGAGGGATCATACGGGGACCCCAGTCTGTAGGACAAGTCACTACTCAAGAAGTAAGGACTGGGCATGGCCAAGTAGCCATGAGTCACTGGGCTTCAAAGCCTACATTGGGTGGCCTGTTTTAGCATTAAGTAGCAGTGGCAAAAAAAAAAAAAAAAGGATTAATTATTTCCAAGAGTTGGGAGATTTTTTTTTTTTTAAGCAATTCATCTTGAAGCAGCCAACTAATAACTTGTGCCTGGCTGTGTTTGCAAGGTAGAATTATAATAATTTCTGGTTCAGGGTTCAAGGGCAGAAGGAAAGATTATTTCCTCAAAGGCAGGCAAAGCTTGTATCCCTTCAAGTGCCTCCAGTTGTTTATTCATACAGATTGTAAATGCCACTAAAATACATGAAAGCTCACTATGAGGACAACTGTCTGATGTGTATAAAAATAAAAAGAAAAACATATTTCATTTTAGAAATAAGACATGTTTCTCAAAATATAGATTTTGAGACAAAATGAGAAGCTTGAAAGTGGCTGAGAAAGGAAGGGGTGGGCTGCCAGAAGGATTAGCCCCTCGGAAGTTTTTCGCTGGGGCATGGGCAGGGTTTGTCAGATGAAACTTAGCCTACTCCTAATGTTAAGGTTAGGAGGAAGAAAAAGCCTGGAGCCCTGGTACAAGTCAGGCTGCAAAGGGGCTGCCAAAGGGAAGGGGTATGTTGCCAATACAGAAATTTTTCATGGGAGCCAGGGCTGGGATTCTGGGGCAAAGGCTCAGCCCACACCTAGGTAGGGAGAAGGACAGAGCCTGGAGCTGCGGTGTAGCAGGGCTGCGGAGGGGCTGCTAAGGGAAGGGGTAATCAGCTGGGAGGGTCCTCCCCTGACACCATTTTCATCTGGGTCAGGGTGTTCTGTTTGTATCTCCTTACCAGTGAGTCTTATCAGGCTGCTGGGTTTCATCTGCTCAGGCTTCTGCTGATGTATGAGCTCATGGATAAGATCCCAGTCCCAATCCCGACATTATCCAAGACATCTCACTGCCTGTCTATCTTTGGATTTGAACTTTCAAACCACAGGTTTTTTGTCTCAGTCTCTGGCTGTCACAGAGACAAATACTGTGTGGATTTATTGCCTCTAAATACACAGCACATCCTGGCTGGGTTTTAGTCACCTCTGGCAATAGCGACTTGTACTTTCTCTTGTACTGTGGCTCACACTTACCCACAGTCTGAATGTGGGAGTTAGTTACACACCCAGGGAGGTGTGTGGGGATACGGTGCAACATGCAAACTGTTTTCTAGTGCTAACTGGTGAGGAAAATCTTCAGCCTGCCAGTGCCAACTCCACTTAAGCTGCAGGGAAGATAGGAGACTGGTTGTTGCAGGTACACAAGGTGGTTGGTGCCAAATGAACTACCCAGGGGTAGAGGTCAGCATATCCCAGCTGTGCTGTGCTCTGAGCAGCAGAGCTCGGTTACCTTGAGAGTAGTACAGCAGGAACACACTTTCAGGACCAGCTCTGACACCTCTGTGTGGCATTGCTGTGTAGACATCAGCGGGACTGTGTAATTAGAGCATTCGTTACCTTACACTGGCAATAGGGATGATCAGTGTCCATGAGACACTGCAGGTACCTTTGCACTTCACTCCCCATGGGGGACTTCTGTGCTGTGCCAGTGGGTCAGCAGGCCAGACAGCAGCTGTACTGGTCAAGGAGTCCTGTGTAAACAGGCAGAAATGCTTTCTGCATAGATCCTTAACACGGCAAAGCAAGGGTGCGCTGCCTTGCATTGTCTTCTAAGCAAACACCTGCACTTCTCTGAGATAACCCACCCTGTGCTATGCTCCAAGTTTTCAGTGCAGGGGTGGATGCTCCAGAGCAAAATCCTTTTTAGACATAAAAGCATCCTAGCATGCTCATTCCATTCTCTTTGTGAGCTTTTCCTGCACATGAAGTGCTTACTATCTTGACGTGAGCAAACACTGGCTCGAAACTGAGGTTCTTGCTGAAATGAAAAAGCAAACGTCTTGCAAAATCAGACTTAATGTCAGGGCATTAATAGTCCTTAACGGCCCTGCCCAGCCTCATCTGGGGTCTCCACCCGCACCCCTGCCCATGGACCCAGGAGCCCCATTTCAGCTCAGTCCTGGGCTGTCTGTCTTTGCCTGAGCTATGCTGTAGGAGCACCAGTCTCCAGCTCAGCCACAGCCATGCCTGTGCCATGGCCATGGACCCTGTTGATCCCTGTTGAAACAAGGCAATGATTTTGCCCCTCTCCTTCCCATGCACGTTATCTCGTTCTGCTCTAAAGGAACATCTTCTGGGCGGGGTACTGCAGATCCAATTAAATATGCTTCTGTATCAACACTGCTCCTAAGCAAAATATATTGATTGGTGAAGCTTTGGACCTACTTTAATCAAGTAATCTAAACAGGGCTTAAGCTTCAAAAGCCTGGTGATGCTCCTAGCTTCAAAGCTTTTACTTACACTGAATTAATTTATCCTGGATGTTCTAATGCTCCCAGCAACCCTATGGATTATAATGTTAGAGGTTATGATCATGGCTCTCATAATATTCCCTAAGCTTAGACTATATTGATCATAATGTAAAGGCAGAAAGGAGAGTGGGAAACACAAGGAGAAAACAAAAGGCTTTGATTTGAAGCAGGAGTGAATCTGTTCACTGCTGTAGCAGGCTGCTGAGAAGGAATATCAGAAGATGTTAACAGTTTTTTTCTTGACTGAAGAACTATTCCAATATGGACTGGGTGTCAAACGCTCATTTCCAGACTCGTTCTTGCATAATATTGTAGGTGTATTATGTCATAATTCTTTGGCAAAAGGAAGGTTGGTTTGGATTTCACATGCAGTAGCTAGCACAGCACTGTTGAACATCAGCACAAGTTACAGTATTAGTCTCAGCTCTACTCTGGGAAATGGGAATAATGTTTTTCCCCAGTCCACGCGAGAGCTAGAAGCCACCTGATGCTAAATCATGTGCACTAATCACACAACCAACGCATGCTCAAGAAACAGACCTGGTAGTGTTAGGTTAACAGTTGGACTCGATGATCTTAAGGGTCTTTTCCAACCTAAATGATTCTATGATTCTAAGAACATTCTCATCTTTACGAACCAGCATGTTTATCTGTAAGCACCAGCGGGTTCCATACACCCTAGTTGATGTATTGAACACCTGTGTAAACTCAGGGAAATGTCTAACCTGATGTGCACTCTAGTCTAAAGATGCCATTAAATCTGATACGGTTTGACCCTCATTAGTGAGAAGAGAAACATGACAGTGTTTGCTTAAACAAACATAGCTGCACCCACTCTGGTGTTGACACAGGGTCCCTTGGGGCTGCAGGCACGTAAGCCAGTGGCATCTAGCAGTTTTATCGAAAACACGCAGGGCTGCTGTCCTTTGTTCCTGTTCCTCTCGGCAGAAGCCTGGGATAGTCTATATGGATAGCTCCATCCTGGCAGACTACTGCCTGGTGAAGTCTGTAGGGGTACTAGGCAGTAGGGCAGAGTTATTGTCCATTAGCGGAGGGTGGCAGAGACCCCTCTCCAGGTAACTCCGAAAATTTCTTCAGTGGCCTTGCCCTGGCCCTGCCTGTCTTCCAGAGATTATCATGAAAGCAGCATATAGGTGAATGAATTAAAAGATGATTCAAAGCAAAGATAACGCTCATGTTGTTGTTAGGTGGCCAGGTAAGGGCTCATTTCAATACAGACTATCTCCCGCTTTATGAAACTCAAAGCCTATGAAGCGATTTCACACAGAGAGCTCTGATTACTACAGCAATAATTTCTTCTAACAGCCTTTCAAACACTTATTAATAGAAAAAATATCAGTTCAAACTGCCTTCCCATCACACAGCAAATATCAATGTTCACAGTGTGAACTTTAAAATCCCATCTGATTAGTTAATGCCAACAATTATTAGTGTACTGTCAATTTAGATTTCTATTGTCCTCCGTTGGTCTCAGTCTCCATATACTGTGCAGTGCACATCACTTAAAATGTAACTTTCCTATGCCGGCTGGCTAGGGATGATTTTCTGTCCTGCTGTCAACTGGCAGTGAGTAAAATAGGAAACTTTGGCACATTTTGCTGTGACAGGCTCCCACCTCGCTGCTTACCACCAGCAGGACAGCATCTGGTTTCAAGAAGGGAGCAGGCAAGTGATAGCAAGAAGAGTGCCACTTGGTTTTGTTTCTTATACTCTTATTTCATAAACCTTTGGGCACACGCAGATGGCAGCTTTTCTATTTTCATCATGGCAGAGATGACTGGTACCTCCCATGAGAAAAGATACAAAAAGGAGCTAAAAGGTCAGTCGTGGTCTAGGTAAGATATTGATAGTGCTGCATCTGGTGTTCGTAAGGCATCAGGGCTTCTAAACTATTGCTCTCTTCTATTCTGCTAGTGACAGGAATCTTAGTCCTCCCAGGGGTAAGGTAAAGCAGCCTCTGGCATTTTGGCATTCCTTCTCTCAGCCTTAATTAAGCTTGAATATAATTTACAACACTATTTAAATTCTGATTGACTGTATTGTGGCCAACTTAAGCTTGCCACTTTTTGCACTTAGGTTCCAGAACGGGTTGAATTATTCAATGGCTACTGATTTCTGAAGCAGGGTTAATATAGACTGTAGCTGCCAAAGCCATGAATGAGGAGATCACGCCAGCCCCCACTTCCCTTACAGTTCTCCCACCCTATACTCCAAGATCTCTTAAGAGAGACCAAGACATTTAGACAGCTGCATCCCAGTGGAAGGGAGGCACTGACTTTTAGCTCTGCAAAATCTGCCCCTCAGGTTCACAGTTGCTGGAGAAGACTGAGGATACTCAGTCCATCTGATTGGTTTTGCTTGAGGTCACGTAGCACAACCTCAGTCCTGAATAAATGTGGACCCCTTGCATACATGTCTGACTTTTTGGCACAGTATGGGGTTTTTTGATTTTTATTTCAAAAGCCCTTGGAAACTGTATACAGACAGTAGACATCTGGACTCCTAATTTCTCTCTCCCTGTTCTCCTTCCTCCCTGCCCCCCAATAGTAATCCTTTTCTCTGCTGCCCACCGGAGAAAATGAGTCTGCTTGTACCTCCTGTGCACTGTTGCCAGGCCATTTTACGTAAGTATCCTTTTCTGTTCTCCATCGCAGGACAGCACGTCCTGTTGGAGCCAGTTGTTGTCTTTAATCTCTGAACATGACCAGTCAGATTACATTCCGCTCTGTCACCAGTGTCCAGTGGGTAACGGACGTGCTGTCATATCTGTGCTGCTTTCCCTGGGCTGTGCTGATCACTCTCCTGCTGAGCACGTGACACCGGATCAATGATGTACAGGCCAGGATAAGCCTTTCCTACCCCGCTTCCCAAGGCTTTGATACATCAGGCTGCTCCAGCCAGCCCTCAGCAGGAAGCTTCAGCATCATCCTCCTACTCAGTCAGGGATAGGAGGACATGACAACGGGCAGACTGGGCTCTCTGTGGCTGTGGTCACGTTTGGGATTCTCCCCTCTGTCCTTAGAGTTTTCCAGTCTTTGACCTTCATGGCAGCTCCCCCAGAGCTGGCAGAGGTTGGAGGAGAGGTTTGAATTGAAATCCAGCTGTCGCTGAAGTACTGTGTGGCCTGATTGCCCCAAACAGCTTAATAGCAGTGCAACCAAAATGTCGGAAATGTTTGCCTTGAACAATTCCCCACCCCCAGCCTTGTCTTCTTCCACTGGTGGAGCTGCTTTTAGGACTGGAAATAAAATTATGTAGTTTGAGATTAGTCAACAGGTGGACCCTATGTGATGTCTTCACTGCTAGAGGTAGGTGTGGGAGGGGTAGGTGTGTATCCACATGGATATAGGTGGGGGAATACAAGCTGCAACCTGCTAAGTTGCTGCAGGCTCCACTTTCCTGTAGAGGCCATGGTTTGTCTGCAAACTCTGAAAGATGGGGTTACAGGCAAGATCTCAATATGGGGTAAGTCAAGGGAGTGTGTTAGCAGCAGAGAGGACTGATTAGGATGCATGATCATATCAGACATGTGTGTGACTCCTCACTGATGGAGAGCTGCAAGCAACATGATTTTTTTTTAAGTGCACATCGCCCCCTTCCACCCAAAGCCTGAGGCTTCCAACCCTCACCATGTTTGGCTACACCATGGCTGAAAAAGGCTCACACCTTGCACAGTCATTGAAACCCTTGCTGCAGGTTTCTGTACTGGGTGAGTAGGAGCTGCCTACACAATCTGTCAGAGCCCATTTTACCTGATTGTCATTGTGCCATGCAGTAAGTAAGGGCTTGAGAGCAGTACCAAAGTGGATCAAGCATCCTTACACTGAAGAGTTTACTGAGAGGTTGCAAAGCTTTCCAAATAATACCTGATCGCTCATTTTGCATTTTGTATTGGTTCATGTGCTGCTCTCAAGCAGAGGGTGGCAAGAGAGGGGGGAAACACTATGGTTTATTCAGTCATTAATTTAATAAACATATGGAAAGGGTAGACAAAATTGGCTGTTTTCTTTGCTTAATGTTTAATCATTTGACCTTTATCTATGTCAGGAGATGAAGAATGGCAATATTGTATGTCAGCTGTGCTGGCGGCTCTGAACAGAATTCCCGTGCCAGCTCCCTCCGGGAATTTAGGGGGCTCAAATTTGGGAATTTGGGCCTCTTCTCAAGCTAAAGCTGAGGCATGGGCAACTGAAACGGTGCTGTGAGGAACAAGCCCACAAATGGGATTTGGTGCTGAGCTCTCCCTCACATCAGCATTGCACAAGTCTGGAAAACTCATCGGCTTTCTGCACTGATGGGATCCAATAGGCTGCTTTACCCAACACCAACACAAATCTTTATGATAGACTTACTTGCACTACTTTGAACACACTTACCAAAGTAGAGAAGGTGATTGAAATAAAAGATGGTTTAAAACCACTTAACTGCATTTGTCATACAGGTTTCTCCTGGATCACCAATCTACGTTGGTCACAGCAGAGAGCATTTCCTAATATAATCAAATCCTGAACGACAGAGCAGGCTGCATCCCAGGCTGCATACTAAATTGCTGTTCACTTTCTAAGTTTTTGTCTTTCTCTCATTTTCTCTATCTCTCATTTCTTTTTTCCTTTCTTCGTGCAGAGAAGAGAAATGATTGCTAATGAATTGCAAGCATGGGGTATGGAAGATCAGTTAATATGGCCCAAGCATTCAGTAATACAAATACATTAAAGTGATCAAGCAATGAATGAAAATTGACCTAAAGAGCAGGTTCCACTGAGAAAACATGTGAGAATGTAAATTAATGTGGCTTGATGAAACTTGAAATGTCATAACACAGCAGGGCATACAACACATCAGAGGAAATGTGAAAATTATACTTTTTCCTGAAATCATAGTTTTCAAAAATAAGTGCCTTTTAAATTCTTCTAAAAATATAATAAAGGAATTAGTGTCAAGAAAAAGGTTATTGTTGTTTATCAGACTGCAGGCTCAGTCCATGGTGGCTTTTCACAAATATCCTCTTTTATTCCTCTGACTATGCAGGGGGAAGAAGAAAAGAAAAATCCTGAAGTCTTTCTATTTGTCTGGATCCCTCTTCCTTTTAACTTTGCACAAGGGAATTTTTTAAGTTGTTTGGAAGGTAAATGGCTTGCTAATCTATCGCTTTTTTTGCCTTTTGGCCATCTGCTTTCATCCAAAAGTTCTAACACTTAGAAACAAATAAACAAAACAAGAGGAAAGGTCACTTGAAATTAGGCTGTTTTCTAATAAAACTTATTTAAAAGGAAGGGATAAAAGCATCAGGAGACAGAATGAAATAGTTATGCTGGCAAGTTTCCAAGCCCAGACAGAAAATATAACGTATTCTCCCCCATCCCGTGTGTCTGTACTTGTTTGGTGGGGGTATGACTGGCCCAAGTGTTGGGAAAGTCTTTCCTCTCTTTCTCTCATGAGAGATGCTAGATTTTTCTGCTGGCCTCCATGCTGGAATATGGTACTTACAGGGGTCTAAGACATGAATAGGAAGGAAAGGAGTCCTCCCCTATACCACACCACACAGCCAGCTGGTAGTACGAGAACAGGTCCCTTTTCACCCGGCGCAGAGTGGATTTCTGTAGGAAGAACACTGAGAGCGCAGGTCTGCAGCGCGAAAGGAGAAATTGCTGCACACCACAAAATTATTAGTTTGATCCTCTGACTGCAGTGAACACGTGTGGAAAAGGGAGCCTCAGCCTCTTTCTCTGGCACTGAGTGCTCCACGGGAAGACTGTGTACTGGATTCCAGCTGAAGATGGGTATCCTCTATGGATTATGTCCTAACTGTCCCTGTGCCAACCACCAGCTCAGGTGCTTTCCTCAGACTATTTCTCAAGTCTTTATTTCCCCAGTCTTCCTAACCCTCTTTCTCTCAACTGAGTTAATATGCATATAGGAAGGATTAACCAAAGCCTATGTCCAGGTAGGGAAATGAAAAGACTTTTATTCCATAGAATAGAGTGTCTAGTAAGCAGGACGGTCTGAGTTACTAGGGGATACCTGAGCACAAGGTATTCTTGGCGCAACGCAGCGCCATCTCTTTTCCTGGAGAACTGCATGAAGGGGGCATGGTACTGTCCAAAGAGAAAGTTGGCAGGCTCCTGTGTAACAAAGCCTGTTCATACATGAAAGAAACAGAAACCAAAAATAGAGAAAAATTCATGCAAGTGCAAAATACAAAAAAATAGACTGGAAAGAAGATATACAGGAGGTCAGTAAAGCTATTAGATGGCTATCTAAATAGCACAGTGCATAATGTCATCTTCCTATTCTTGTATTATTAATTTCATGAAATGTCATGTTAATGACCAGAAACATAATTCCTGTTTTGCTTTGGTTTTAAACCAATGCATGAAGCTGGCTGTAAAAGAGATGGGGAAAAAACAGGTTAAAGGATATTTTACCACTCACAGAGTGCTCAGAAAATTTGTGAATGCAAGTTGTGCAGCTTTGCATTGGTGCAAATAGCAGAGCATGAAGGTGGTTGATCTGTTTTCATCAGTCATCGAGAGCAGTAGAAATAGTAGGTGAGAACAAGTTGCAAAGCTTCTATTTCTTAGCTCAGGTAATTGTTTTTTTCATATTTGAATTTATACCCTGAAACCTAAGGCCACTGTAAAGCAACTGACCAACAATACAATAATTTTGCCACCCTGAACAAAAATGCAGCCTTTCAGAAAAATTTAGCACTTCAACTAAAGGAAAAGATATTACAGATTTCAAATTTTTGTAATGTGAGTAAGCAAATTATAAATGGGAAATTATTGAATAGCTATTTTTTCCTGAACATTTTCTTGGCATGGCTTATGTGTAGCTTCTCCAGTTGGGTTACAGTGTAAATTAAAGTTATTTTTCTTGGTAAGGTTTGTTACATATTTATAATATGTCTACTATTCACACAGAAAGTGGAGTCTAAGGAATGAGACCCTGCATAGTTCTATGCCTTCTATTAATTATCTGCTAAAGTATACAGAATAGCCTTCCACTCGTATTAGAAATAAGTCTTGATCATCAATGAAAAATATGATTGTTTAGTGTTGTCTGGTTAGGATCCAATTACGGCTGGTGTATTTATTTTAAACACGTAAGATGCACACTAGCGATCTCCAGGAACAAAAATGAGCTGAAATTGGCTGAGCACTGAATGGAAAAAATAATGTTGTGTGTTACTTATCTTGTATACTGGAGACTACAGATGAAGGATTAAAAAGTTAAGGCCATAGCTATTTACACTGCACCGCACAGGTTGCTCTGTTATTTGAGTGTTGGCACCCAGCAGATAGACAGCCCGCTTTATCCATGGTTTAAGTACATCTTCTGCAACACAAAAGGATGGCACGAGTTATCAGTGTAAGGTAGCAGTTATTATGTCAAACCCGAATGCCAGCTTTGTCCTTCAAATCCAACTCCTATATGTGCCGAAGTGCTCATGTGCCCTCCCTGCCCTGGTGTGCTGCGCGAGAGGGGCCCTGACGCACAGGCAGCTCCCCCGAATAGAGCTGGCATCCTGCGGTGGAGGTGGAGACCTCCGGCAGGGAGTGCATCATTCACACAAATACAGATGCACAGCCACGGAGGGGCCGCGACAGCTTTTTTCTGCCGACTCCAGTGACAGACACAGCTTCCCAGGGTTAGCGTGAGGAAAAGCCTGGTAGTTGTTTGCGTTCAGGCACTCAAGGTCATCTTTTCCCAACTCTGACACAGCAGGTTAATGGGGGGAGGTTTTGTCCCTGGGCATGCAGAAACTGCAGCAGGGAGGAAAGGAGACTCTTTTCCAAAGGGGGATGGCTGTTGAAGAAGAGGGTTTCTAATTCCATAAGGATTGGTAACGGAATATGAAGCAAAATAATAAAAGTAGAGCCCCATCCTCTTACTTGGTAGAGATAAGCTAAAGAAGCCAGTTTGCTTTTGCAGTTCTCAGCGTGTGTGATCTCTCCAAGATCCCTTTTATTTACTTATTCACGTGTATAATTGCTGAGGAAGATGATTAAACTTCCCTGTTACGATCCACCTTTGACTCAGTACGTAATTGTATTACTTTCCACGTCCTTCACTGCATGTGTTTAGACAGCACTTCTGAAATATCTTGCCCGTGTTTCCCGAAGGAGGAGTCAGTGGCCTGCAGAAAACCTCTTCTGTCTCAGAAAGCCACAGGACTGCGCAGTGTTTAGTCTTGCCTTGTTCTAAACAAATTTTAAAAATGAGCTTTCCCCGCTAGTAGACTTTTGCTGCTGGAAGTTATTTCTAAAGCAGTTTTATGCCTCGTCAGTTTGTCTGTATTTACACTGGAGCCCCATTTGTCTGCTTGCATTTGAGCCCTGAGAGTGCTTTGCTGCCTGCTTTAATTTTTTTCCTGGTGAGATGAGATACGTCCATGGGTGGGGAGTTGTTATTATTATTAGGAAATTTCCAGAAGGATTAATTCTGGCTAGTTCTCATAGCCATTCTCTTTCGCTTCCCTGCTACTTTTACTCTGGTTTTGGGTGGCAGCCTTTGTTTATTGCTTAGAACCAGCAATACCAAAAGAAGAGACATTAACATCCCGCAGTGCAAGCCAGTTTTTAAGAAATAAACTCGTTTCATAAGTAGTAACTGTGAACCACAAGTGGAAACAGAGCATCTGGACGAGCTACACCTAGGAAGAACTTAAGAAGATGAGCGGTTGGGGAAAATCTGAGCCAGGAGTACAAATGCTAGGCTATATCATGCCAGACTGTAGAGTATCAACAGTGATGCCCATACTACTGGGATCACTGGTAGGGACCAGCTCTTTGAAAGCTTTTCACTGCATTAAATAAGTTCCAGTCACAACGACTAACTATCTGTACATTGTTGAAGTCCTGGGATTGTTTTCAAGTAAGTTTTGGAAACCAAATGAATTCCAAACCAAGCAACCAAACAACAGAAAGGAGGAAAAATATATTACAGTTGCTTAATAGAAAATGGGACATTATAATAGGTTTGGTGTTGCAGAACAACTGTGTGTGTTCTTCGGAACATTTATTATTGACATACCCTTATAACAGCTATTCATATAAGCAAATACTTTTTGCCAAGAGACCAATACAGTTACATGATTTATGCAATAATATTAAAAATTATCTATCCAGATGGTACAAAACATAGAGAGTGAAGAGCTGACCTCTTAAGTCCCTGAGAATATTCGTTTCAGTAGGATCAGCACTTCACTCTCATTTCTTAGCATCTGACATACTCCAGTAAAGTTGTTAATTATTGTATAAGATCGCTCTGTGTTAAACTGACTTACAATTTTCTAGCTCATAGGCAGCTGTCACAGTAGCACAAAGGATTCACTATTTTTAAGCAAAAGAGTCAGAGGATTTTTATGGCATTTTGGATATTGCAGTAGACTTTAAAGAGCTGAGTGATGATACAGTTGGAACTAAGGTACACGTCTCAGGTAATATTTTGTGGTGCTTGATGCTTACTGTTAATAGCACCTTTGGTTGCCTTCCCTCTTAGCGAGTCTGTAAGCCATTTGTACATTCCACTGAGGTTCTGTAGTATGGTATTGGAGCACCTCTGTCTAAATCAATACGTAAATCCCATTCCTTAAAACCAAAAAAATTAAAAGAGGAGATCTCAATTTAAAAACCATTCAAAAGAGTGTCAGCCACCTTCATTTTATTGTCACCTGCCTGGAAAGTAATGAAGAGAACGGATACAAGTGAATATGAATCATAGGAATAAATACAGGGGGAAGGTCAGGCTGTTTTTTTCCTCAGGAGCATGGGCTGGTGTCCATCAGGCAAGTCTGTTAAGTACCAGCTCATATCGACAGAAAACACCATGCTCCCACTGCAATCTGTACAAAATGGGATGGACTTAAACCTCTTATTTCTCATTCTCCAACCATATCTCATCCCCTGACGCTGCTTCATCTCCTTGCACTATGCCCCCCTTACCACACTTTATTTACTAGCCACTGCTATCAGCAGCAGCGACAGCAGCAGCTCCCTGTCCGTGCCAGGACATGTCCCTCTCTGAAGAAGATTTTGTAGTGTTAGTATTATGCATACCACAAAAGGAACATCTGCTCCATGCTATCCCTTCCTCCCCCAAGCTACCTCTCTTATCTCCTCCTACTCCAATCTTTGTTCTTTCAACTTAAATATTCCTCCTGTATATAATTTCCACCACTCATGTTTGCATGCTTTTGCTGAACTGCTGCTTCTTAGCACTTAGAAATGTTTTTCTTCCTTCTGCAGGGGAGGTCAGGAGCAGGTTTTGGGTTTCTAGTAGCAGCTATTGAGTGCTATTGTAGTCAGATGAGCTAAGAGGTATCACCTGCCCTTCCTTTGCATCCTTTCTGAAAAGATATGTATCACCTGAGTCATGATCAGGTCATGATCTTGTGAAATCCTAAAGGAGTTTAAAGTGGCATTAGACACCCATGTTTAAACACCTAAATGGCTCCCCAATTGTTGTCAGCCAGCCTCTGTCTCCAAAATTCCACATTATCATTTGTTATCAGATCTCATAACTTGATCGTATCCAGTACTGTTCACTAACATGCAATGGGCAATGTCTTAGTGGTAGAAATTCTCATGGCTCACATGAAGTCATGGAAGCTTCATGGAAGCTTCCAAAGCCAAAAGAACTATGCCATTTATCCCAGCTCATGACATGACCTGCTGTTGTAATGCATGCATCTTCTTATGCCTATAGATTTCTTATGCATGTCTTAAAAGCAACATCCTTGGAATAAGGATGGTTTTCTCAGCACAGAGCAGTACTTCAAGGGGTGAGTAACAGAAAATCTGAAGTATATTCCACAAATGACTGTCCAATTATACTAGTAAATTTTCAGCTCACCTATTTGTCTCTGTCACCTGCTTTATCATTCTGTAATATTCTGTTTGGAGGTTATATTACTGATTTTGAACTCAATGACAGTGTTCACATTGCCTTGAATGGAAGGTGGCCTGGATTTCAACTGGATGTATGTAATATGTAACAAGAATCTTTTGACAGTCTTCCAAATTCTTCCATTTTTTCCAGAGTAGGTTATGATGTACCTTGTCAAGAGGAAAGTACCAAATTTCATCAGATTTGGCCAAACTTTTCAAATAAATTGTTGAAGTTAAGATCAAGTATTATATCCTTATGTTAACTAGCCCATGCAGATCTTACACAGCTATATATTTTCATAACTCTTGCACAAATTATCATATCCTACTAACTATATTAAAAGAAAGCGTTGTACCCAAACACCTCTTCATATGTTGTGTAGTCAGTCCTGTACATCTCTACATATGTCATGTATTTATCAGCAGGAACTTGAGCACTAAATTATTTATGAGTGGTAAAGACAGGCAAGAAGCAAGTAAATTATCCTGAATGAAGGCCAGTAAAACCATACTGCTGCACCACAGAAGTCTGTACTCCACATATACCACAGGAAGATTGCTTTTGGATATTTCCAGGTTCTTCCAGTGCTCTCCACTGCATCCTTTCCATCTCTCGTGAAGGCAGACTTCTTTCTTCAGCCTCTACCTACGGCATCATAAAAATTGTCCGCCTCCCACCCACCCAGCCTATCTGTGGCTACAAGTGTCATGGAAACAAAATGTGCTGTTCATCCATTTGGAGAAAGGAGACATCTTTGATTAGTAGGAATCTCTCTCTCCTCTCTAGCTTGTAAGGTCTTTGAGGAATGGCCTGTCACTCATTATGTGTGTATGGCATTTAGCAGAGGGGGGCTGCCCCACTGGAGGCTCAGGGGTGGTATTGCAATACAAATGTTAGCCGTGCAGGTTTGTAGTAAAATGATGAACTACACAGCCATCCGGCATCATTTATCACACAGCCTTCACTACAACATACAAAGCATGGAATATAATAATTTATAAAGATGTATATTACTTTTTCATCCTCCCTTTTTCTCTTCTTTAGGGGGGAAATTTATACAACACCATGGTAAATTGTAACTAAGAGAGTTGGTACTGTTAGAAAACAGGGCTGCAGAAAGAGTATGGTTTCAAAATACCAAAATGCTTCGGAAAGTTTCACTAGAGGAGGCTGAAAAATACTTGATGATAATCTGCCCTCAGTCTAGGGAGAGTAAGATGATGCTGATAAAGTAACATTCAAAACTTGGGCATTTGTCTGTGGTGTTAGGGTTTTTTAATTAATCAGCTTTCCAAGTGCACTACAATTTATATCTGCGTTTGGCATTTAGTCATTGCAGATAGTGAACTGTATTTAGTAATCTTGCCTATTCCTTATGCATCTTCTTGACAGACAGACGGGAGCTGTACATCTGCTCGAAGACAAAGAGGTCCTCTCACACATGACAAAACCTATCATCAAAACCAGACCAACAAAAATGATCCCCCAAAGTCAGTGGTCCTGTGATAGCAATGCACAGGAGAGCAGGAAAGGGTGGGAAAGGGGGTGGGAGAGCTTGATGGGAAAGAGTCTGCGGGGTGGACCAGGACCCGCAAAGAAATGGGGAAGACATGTCTGAGACCGCTGGGAAGGCACGAGGATAAACAAGGCGGTTTCCCACAGACCTGAAAGTGCAAATGGCCCTTGTCTCTCACTACATCTGTCTCCCATGTGGAAAAGTCTGACATCTCATCTCCTGGGTCACTGGGGAAGGAGGGGACTTGCCAGTGCATGTGTGACTGGGAGCTCCCAGCTCCTCCTCACACCACCACTTACTCTGCTGCTAAATGCAATATGCTTTGCCGTTACCTAGCTGTAATTTGTTAAATCATTCTAAAAAACTTTATCACTATAAAGAAAAGCTTCGGCTGCAGAGTTGAAAGGCTTGTTCCAAATGTGAATATTCCACATGAAAGAATTTCTCTTGTTTCAAAACATTTGCATTTCCTTTACATGTTATTGATCTGATTGAACAGTTCCCAGATCAAAGGCACGCTGGTAAATGAGCAGCCAAGGTGGCAATATGCGAAGTGGACAGCTGTTAAGAGAGCAGCTTAAATAATTGCTCAAGGATTTACTGGGTAACATGATTAATGATTATGGAAATATGATGACATTATACCAAAGAGTAGTGTGCAGTGATTGATGGGGAAGTTGGATAAGGCCAAGCTTAGATGCCAGAGTATGGGAAACAGTAATATAGCTTGTAATTATGGTATATGTGGTGCTTAGTTGTTAGGAAAGTTTGGTATTCATTTTTGCCTTCCGATAGGAACTCAAACTGCAAAGTATGTTATGTGCAATATTTCTCTTGTAATGAGGTTAAGGAAAAAACCTCCTGCTAACAGTGCATTGTAATAGCAGGACTGATTCAAAGAGACACCCTCATCTTTTAAAAAAAAAACTTTTAAATCCCCACAAAACTTACTGGAAGCTCATGTTGCTGTTTTAATTAACACCTGAGAGAACTATACATAACACATTAAAGGAGAAACAGATCTGTTTGTAGAATTGACAGTACTTTGCATAGAGACAGCTTTTTTCCTGTTCTTTTTTAACCTCAAATTCCAGCAGCCAGCAGTAGCCTAATGCAGGATATGGGAAAGCAGAGGACTGAAGTGCAGGCTAGAGCCAGCCGGTGGCAAAAATATTGCAAACCTTTGAAGCTGATTCTATGATGGGAGTTGCACAAGATTCCTATTCATGCTGCGCTGGTGGGTGACACAAACCCTCCTCCTCCTTCAGAAATTTTGGTTTAAGAGCTTGTGAAACAGAAGCTAATATTTGAAAAAATAATAAAAAGCTATTATAAAATGTGAAACATTAGCAGACAATTTTAGAGGTGAAAGTATGCAGTGAAATCCTCAGTGTGGAACCTCAGTCTAGGAAAATGGAGTGCAAAATCCTAGCATGGGCAGGATTCCATGCTGGGTTGTTGGGGCTTTTAAAAATTCTATTTCTTATATTGAATATACTTGAATATAAATAGGATCCTACACTGGATTTGAGACACACAGTGTCTGTGTGCCAGAGAGTTGGCTGCTGCAAGTGAGGGGACCTCATCAAAATTTTCAGTTAGGTTGCAGTAGATGACAGCTATTAGGCCCAGAACTCTAGATCCTGCCGTTAGGTGGTTGTGGTATGACAACAATTGTCAGAGCTTTAAAAACAGAGTGATGTGGGTAGAGCTATTTAAATGAAAACAACATTGCTCATGCTAGGCAAAGCAGACAGCTCTGGAAAGAAATATCTATATTTGAAACCTTGGAAATGTTGTTAATCTCTTCAGGGATGTGAGACAACAACAGAGATGGTGTAGGATTTGAGGGAGATACCAGGAAGCCTGGCAGTTTAAAGGCATAATCTAGTTTGCAAGCCTCAGGAGTGAGTATTAATGAGATTACAGTTTTGGTGAAGAGTTTTCACAACAGAAGGCAATAGATTGAGTTGGAGCATCTGTTGGCATTTAGGGACAGATTCATTTATAGCCTTAGGTGACTTCCTTAGTGTTATTAAGGGCGCAGGATGATGTGATGGGTCAAACTCCCAATATTTAGTTATGGTCATGCTCAAAACACCCTGAAATATTGTCTCATTATTTAATCCATCACAAATACCATCTACCCCATCACTCTTCACCACTGGGAAGCCCTCACCTCATTTTATAGCACACACAGGCTTCCCCATGAGGGAAAACTGGGATCCCTCTGCAGCCCTTTCCCACCAGCCAGATGTGCCAACTCTGCCTGGCCCTTCTGAGAGCTGTTTTGAGGCAATTGCAAATAAGGGTTTGCTACAGGGTTCACATACCATTTCACTCATTTCAGTATTTTTAAAGTGTAGCCTGTAAGTACTACGTGGCAAGGACTGTGTTGGCCCAAGTGTCTCTGTATGCTCAGTCATGGTGTCAGAACCAGTGAACTATAATTTATAACCCTTGTGCGCACCTGTAAAAAATCTGTTGTGTGTTTTTATCTTGTTTCTCTTCTCTGTGCAGAGATTCGTTCTTATAGAGTTTCTCATGAATATCAGACTGCTGGCACTGGCTTTTTTTCTAATTATATTTATAACCAGCATCAAATCTGGGCTAGTCCCACCTGGCTTCTGCAATGCACCATGACAAATTCTGTGGCACATTGGGATTTCTGCAGTGGCATTCTTAAAAAAAAAAAAAAGAAAAAGTTTGCTATTGATTTAAATGTGATCAGGACAATCTTGTTTATCTACTTTGCTATAGCATTTATTTGCTATGTATTTATAGGAAATACTTTGTTGACTGTTCTGATCATTTCAGTTCTCACTGTTTTTCCAAATGCAGTTTGCGCAAACCGGCACTGTAGTAGTTTGGAAAGCATGGTAACATCACTGAAATTGTGTATGGGTCAGCTGAGGTTTTGTGCATCAAGCTGGGGTGGAAACGCTTATGATGTTCTTGTTTCAAGAAGGTCTGACTGGCAGGTGCTCTGTCTTTTCTCACCCTCTGCCAAGACCAGAGCTCATTTCTGGCCAGCCCAGCTTTCATATCCCCTGGCAACCCCACTGGTGTTCCAGGTTCCTGAGACCCCCACACTTACCCCTAACAGGCAGTCCTGCTTCCAGGTCCCCCTGAACACCCGGTGAAGTGGGGAGATGGCTCCGCTGTTGCCTGGCCCCTGGACTGCTTGGTGACTGGGCAGCCAAAGCCATTTTTCAGCCTGCCCATCTTCCTGGCTGTGGTTCTCCTGTAAGAAGTCCTTTACACCTTTAATAGAAAATTTTGTAGTTCCACTCCATTATATATTTCTACTTGAGAATTGAATTTTTTCATTTAGTTATCTGAAAGTAGTTATTTAGCTGCAGGACAAGAATTGAGGTAAGAATGAGTGATCAAACCTTTCATCTGTGACTCCAGCTTTAAGCTCAGGTTAAACTGCTCTTGCTGTGCCTGGTTATTGCAATCAAATTATTAGTAAAAATATTAACTGGGCTAATTTGAATCAGTGTAAATGACTGATTAATACTGTAGGCATTATAAGAACCCAGCAGCTCAAGAAAAAATGAATATGTTTTTTTCCCATGAAGTACATTGGAAAGTTACATGGATTATTAATGAAATAGGGAGCATTTGGCACCTTTTGGAAGGCAGTGAGGTTGTTAACGAAGCTCCTTTCACAGAACATTGGAGACACTTGCATCACAGGAATCCCTAAATCATTCCCAGATTGTGGGTGCTTGTTGGCATAATGAATCCAGTAGCTTCAAACGTACTTCTGACGGAAAGGTGTGCAAACCATAAAACGTCACTGCTACACTTTGCACACTTGCTGGTAGCAGTACCAAAGGACTAAGGACTCAAAAAGTAAATGAATGTGAAGACAAAGGCTCAAATCCAGAGAGGAACTAGAGTTGCCTGCATGATGTGTTCAGTTCTGTGTCAGAATTCTGTCCAGTTCTGGGCTCCCCCGTACAAGAAAGACATGGACTTACTGGAGCGAGTCCAGCCAAGGGCTGCGAAGATGACTAAGGCACTGGAGCACCTTTCATATGAGGAGAGGCTGGGACAGCGGGGACTGTTAAGTCTGGAGAAGAGAAGGCTCGTGGGGGATCTTACCAATGCATACAAATACCTGATGGGAAGGAATGAAGACAAAGGAGCAAGATTCTTCTCAGTAGTGCCTAGTGATAGGACAAGAGACAATGGGCGCAAGCTGAAACACATGAAATTAAATCTGAACACAAGAAGACTTTTTTTTTTACTGTGAGGATGGTCAACACAGGCACAGGTTGCCCAGCGAGGTTGTGAGTCTCCATCTATGGAGATATTCAAAACCCAGCTGGGCACAGTCCTGGGCAACCGGCTCTAGCTGGCCCTGCTTGAGCAGAGGGGTTGGACTAGATGATCTCAAGAGGTCCCTTCGAACTTCAACCATTCTGTGATTCCATGATTCAAAACCCGTATTCAGCTGCTGCTTAAATTCAGCTGGCACATGCCCTGTCTTCGAATGTATGTCTGCATCCGACAACTTGAGAGTCCCTTTGCTTCCTGGTCTCCATGCAGTGTTGCCGGTGGAGTGCTAGGCACCCAAAGCACCTTGCTCCACCCTGTGCACAGCATTTCAAAGGTACCTAATTTCCTCTTCTGCCAGTGCGCAGAAGTGCTTCAGTACTGAGAAGCTTCAGAAGCCAGGTAAATAAGGTCACACACTCAGGTTTCAGGAACAGGGATTCCTTTGTCAGTCTGTCCTGATTAAACCTGGTAAGTGACCCGAGGGATCTATAGGGATCAGCTACGTGGGTCCAACAGCAGCTGCTGCTGTTTTCTGTAAAATGTAGCTGGGGAAAGAGTAAGCAGTGGCATGTTATCTCTGCAGTAGCTTAGTGGTTCTCTCTGTTAGACAATCCACAGAGGTGCAAGTTAAATTAGTTCCTTGGCCTGAGATATTCAAACCCAAACTTTCACTGCCCCAAAGTACTGGCTACAAAACCAGTTTGTTGCAAAGTAGAAGCATTCTTCAGACTTGGAGGGTGACAAACTGCCCTAAAATCTGAAATTTTTTCTTGGGTGTACAGTCCTTATCTAAGCTCAGTTCGTCGTGTAAAGCATCTACCTCAAAGTAGCCATGTTATTGGGGTATTCCTGTAGGAGGCAGGAGCTGTGAGTATAAATCCTAACTAGAAAGACGTAATTAAGACCTTGCAGAGCCAGGAATTAAAACACACTACTCTGCTAAGCATTCCCTATCATGGCAACTGGGCACCCTGCATGCTAGGTGTGAACGTTGCTGCAGATGTTGAATTCTGCAGCTGTGTGGACTCCGTTTTGGAAGGTGCACACTTAAAAGATAGGAGTTGCAACAGCAAATGACAAGTGCCTAAGTGTCCTTCTGGATCTTGGGTTTGGTGGCTTAATCTCCAGTATGTTTCCAAAGATCAGAGCCGAGGTACTTCATCAGAGGTGCCCGTGGGGGAAGGAGGGAGGAGGTGGAATTGCAGTGCAGTATTGCTGTATTTGCTTTTTGAATAGGCTCTAGTTATCACTGCTGTCACATCCCTGGAAATTCACTCAAAGAAGACTTTTGCAGGAGAACCTCTTTCTTCCTGCACATACAAACACACACAAGCAAAGTTTTTTTTGATGATGCTTTCAAATAAACATCCACAGCAAAGCCTCAGTTTCCTTTTATCTCCATGGATAGCTCCAGGAAAAAAATCACTGCTTCTGCCTGCAGCCTAAACAACTCACTTTGCTGCCAAGTGCCATCTCAAAAGGAGGAACAATATAAACTAATTTCATACCTATTCAGTTCAATAATAGGTATTGTTCTAACTATACTTTTAGTGATAAGACACAGAACAGCTTATTTTCCATTGCTAAGCAACTGTTAAAACAGTGTGCAGAATTCAGCCAGCTGTAATGGGCTGATAGGAATCAGTGTCTGAAGTTCTTGTCTGCATTCTGAAGTCAACAATAATTGTCCTTCTCTATTAACATTCATTTAAGTTAGTTTATGGCTGCACCAGATTCAGTTGGGATTCTGTCTTAATGGTGTTCTGAATGGTCTGCTCTCCTTTAGAAAGAAATATTTAACCATAATGCATTAAACTGCTTTGATCCACTTGTTTTGGTTTGATACAGTGATGAAGTGGCATAGAAGGTAACACAGGAAAAAGAAGGTAATATGAAACACTGCAGAAATAAAAGCTGATGGTATGAATGGTACCAAGTAGCAGGCCAAGAGTTTGAGGTATTTAGGTAGGGTTCCATAAATCACAAGATGGCACTTGTGTCTGGGATGCAAAGACATTTGCAAAACCCCTATACATTTGGAAAAATGGAATCTAGTGAAGACAGATGTAAAAGCCTAAGTGCATTAAACCATGGGATTTTTTTCCAACCTTTATTTATGAGTTCAGATTTTAGTCATTTGTGTACTTGATTTAGGAGAAGGGACTTTCTGGCCTGGATCATGCCTTGCTGAGATAAGGAATGGGCAAATTAATAAATGCAAAAGAAGAAATGTTGCACTAGAGGATCCTGCATTCATAAGCATTTCTGTGTAGCTGCAGGATGATTTCTGTGACCTAAAAGGAGAATGCATTATCATGAGAGGATGATATCCCTTCAGCTGCTCTGTTCCTTATCTGTGAGTAAGTAAAGATGCATGAGTAAGTAATGATGCATAAGTAGAGGGACTGAAGGCTTACTGCTGCTGGAGCTGGAATTCTGTGCTTGTACCCAACACTGCTCCATTGCTTTTACGGGTGGGTAAACATATGATTAACACTTATGCATGTGAGCAATCCCATCACATTCAGCAGAACCACTATTGTTCCCTGTTAAGCAAGCACTTAAATGCTCTGTTGGCACAAGCTGAGAAAAGCAACACTTGGTCAGATGGAGCCCATGCAGGTGAAACAACATTGCCTTGCTCAGCCCACTGTGCCTCACAGCATAACTTGCAAGAGCCAGGTCTTAATGTAACAACAGAAGAAAAAGTGCTTTGAAATAAGGACTTCAGCCAGTGCCTGAGTCAGAAGACTAGCTTGTCACACAATGATATGAAAATGTGGGGGTAAAAAGTTGAGACCATCCCTCCGTGAAGCTTACAGCAATGTCTGAGTCACCACAGGACATGAGAAAGCTGCAGGCAATGGCATGCAAAGTAGGCTCAGTCTGACTTCTCTTATGTAACTCCTACGTTAGCATCTTCTCTGCTCCATATATAAACCCAGAAAACATCAAAAAGCTGTTACTGAAAGCAGTACTCTTATTTATTCATTTGTATGAGCCAAATGTGACTTAAAAAATTAGATAGTTTCCATGCAAGGTTTAGTACAGGACCAGGCACTTTCCTTGCTGGTCCTGGTAAGACCATTTATTTATGGACTCATTAAAAGGATGTTTGCACCCCCTAGTGTATAAGAATTTGCAAGAAATCAGGTTCTCACAACAGCCTTAGCTGAATGAGGATATTTAATATTACACCATAATAAAATCTCCCTGTTACAATCTTAACAATCTCAAGAGACAGGATTCTAAACTCGATGATCATCCTAGGGTAATCCCTCATGACCCTGTACTCAACAATTGTAGGATCTGAAAACTGGTACTATGGAGTTGGATTCTTATCCCACTGGAAGATATCAGGGATTTACAGTAAAAAATGAGGCTGTACTGAAAACAGACAATTCAAATCCAGACCTTCCTGAAACTTGGGGATGTTGGATCCAGCTTCAGCCCATTAGTGAGATAAAGTCTGCAGCTGTGTTCCACTGAAGGACAGGGATCTTTGGATGTAGGAATTTACTCCAGTTAACATGAACTGTAAAAACGAGAGGTGTGTGCTTAACTGTCCTCCAAGAACTACTGCCCAGATTGTCACAAGTAATTAGACTTCTAACTTCTGACAGTGGCCTGCACCTCACTTTTTGGCATTAGGTCTTAATATACCTTAAAACCTTCTCCTTACAGCTGTAGATCACTTTCTCATTCTTCAGGTGTGACTTCACTTACGCCAAGTTCTGCCCATCATGTTAAACAAGGTAGAACCAGTCACTGAGATGAACCAACTGTGCTTCCCTTGTTGGGACCCCAAGAGGCAGTTCAGCTCCCGGCATCCAGCGTAAGCCTCTGGAACCTGAGCAAAACCCGGGTGCCCCTGGGACCAGCAAGCCCCAGGTGCTGGCTCCTGGCTGTGAGTGTGGGAAGGGGTGCACTTTCACGTGGATCTTGCACTGATTTTTGAGGGTTGGAATGTGTGACCCAAACCTTCACATCATGGTCTGGTATGTGCTGTTTGGCTGATTGTCAGCAATGCTGTCATGGGCAGACTCTCATCTGACCAAATTACATATATGTGTTTTCAAGAATTCCCTTGCTCACCCCTCCACTGAAATCAGGGTTTAACCATTTCCCCTGAGGTGTCTGCAACCCAATCACTGCAGCCTTGGCAAGTGCCTGACAACCAGAAAAATGATATTGCCGAGGGAAAAAAAGTGGTCTGTTTTCATTATCCAAGCAGAATTAAATGAAAAAGCAAACAAACTGCATAAATGATGAAAATTGAATTAGATTTTCTTTACTTTCATTACCTAAGTAGTTCCTTATAATAAATGTATTCTAAAATATGACTTTCAGCCAATGGTATTTACTATATTAAAACCAGACTGATTTTATTTACTGTACAATGCTTAATAGCTCCTCCAAGCCACATTATTCTGTAATTTTAAATGAATTCTTTGGGCTTTTTTCAAAACAAGAAACTTGGCTTTTTGACAGAATAGCCCTTAATAACACACTGAAGATACTGCCAGGAGCTCTGATAATGACTTTTGTGAGGTATTCTTTTCTTCCAGAAGAATGGAGTCATTGTGATATTAATGCAGAGTTCTTTCTGGCATTTGTGTAAATAAATACTAATAATGTAATACATGAAAAGCACCAGTATATTACTGCTAAGTGTCCCCAAAGAGTTACATTTCAAGGCTCAGTAGTACCACTGTGATATAAACCAGGCAAAGAGTATAATGAGAACATGTTTTAAAAAAGTATGTTAACAATACGAAAATTATACTGGCACATGCAGGTGCCAATTTTAAAAGCAACTCTCCACCCATATTTGGAAAATTAAATCTATCTACTTCAGAAGCTGGACTAGTTATTCACAAACTCCTTTTTTTTATTAAAAAGCCAGATCTTTCTATATCAATTAATTTCTGGTTTAAAGCTTTTCTTTTTCACTATCATAACTAGATACCTGAAACTGTGATTTCTGTTAGACAAAATTCCAGCTGGAAAACTATTGAAATTTATAAACTCTTCACTGTAATTAACAAAGTGCTGGGACCATGAGTCTCGTTTCTAGAACAGAGAGAAAAATGCCACCTGTTTCCTTCTGCGGATTTCACACTGGCGTTAACTCCAGACCACTGAGGTTGGGCTGTGATGGTACTGCTTAGCCCTGGCCTCTAAATCTCTCAGTGGCTTGTGAATATAGGACTGGGGTTCCTGGTCACAGGGTGCAGAAATACTGACTATCAGGTTGAGGTTCAGATGCAGCTCGACTTGGTGATGATGAAGTCATCACTCTCGCAGCCTGTTTGAAGTGAGTTGGTGGAGTTTTAATTTACAGTAGATACTGCTATTAACAGTAAGCAAGCAGGAGCAGGAGACTGCTTGAAGTTTCAACAAGTGGCCCAGGTGAACACTTGAATTCTTTTCCCAACCAAAATTGAGATGTTTTAGCAGAAGAATATGGTGCTATTGGTACAGAGCCTGCTACTAGGACATAGAGCTCCTAGGTTTCAATTAGAATAGCCCCAGGACTCTAAATGAGCCACCTAAAAGCAGTGCAGACAGGAAACAAGAAGTATTCTTACTACACTATAAAAAGAAGTCTTGCATAAGCAAGCAAGATCTGCTCACCACACCTCTTGTTTTTCACAGGAGGATGTCAACATAAAATGCAGGTAAAGAAGAGTGATGTACTGCTTTCTGGGGATTCAGCTGAAAGCAAATGGAGGAGTGGAAGATGTGATAATCCCCCCCACTAAATAGTGAAAATAACTCAGGAATTTGGAGATGAATCAAAAAGCTACATTAAATCTCCTTAAAAACTCAAATCAGTGTCATGTAGAAGTTCCTCTTAAACTTCGCAGCTGTTGCCATTCTGTCCATGGCCATATGATATGGCTTGCAATGAAATATGCTGGTTACATTGACATTCCATACAAACTGAAATGGGCATTTGCTCTCAGGGCTCTCAAAGAGTTTGTCATACTTCCCTGGTCTTCCAGTAATGCCCAATGATGTTTCCATGGGAAAGGCAGGGTGAGCCACTTCTTATAATATTGCACTGTGCAAAATAAAAATTATAGATGAGACAGGTCCTTGCATTGATTTTACAGCCAGGATTGTATGAAATCATATTCAAGGTTTTGATTGTTTCTTTCCTTTTTAAGGAAAACTAGTCCCGCTCTGTTGTTGGTGAGGTGGTGCATTTCATTTAATAACCCGTTCTTGTCCCTTTTGAATGTCTAATATGGTATTTTATATGAATATTAGGGTGCTTGTTCACGGGGAGATTTTTTCCTGCTTCAAGAAGGCTGTAGGATTCGAGCCTTTGCAAAGCTGCTAATACTCGGTCAGATTTCCCAGCAGCCTCATGTGGCTATTATTCCAAAAGGTATCACCCTAAAGCCTTGGATAGAAACCATTACAGTTAATGCAGTTTGGCAAGTCAGTGTAATATTCACTGCATTACCTTGACATGGTTTAATGGCATGAGCAGCATGCGTTCTGTGTCAGAGAAAATTACCTGTTGACCCTTGCTGTAGCTTGATGCCTGTTCTTAACTGGATAGCTACGAAATGGTGTGGAAAATCTTATATGAACTCCACTCCCTCCCCGGCTCTGTCCCATAGGGGACTCATTTCCTATCAGCTTGCCTATTGAAAAAAGAAACTGGCTTTGGTGTTTTCATTTGCTACAGTACTATTTCACACACACAACGGAGCTGCCCAGCAAACCTTCCTCCTGGCTTACCCTCTTACTGAAAAGATAAACCAATAATGGAAGTGAATACAGAAAGAAAAAAAGAGAGGGAAATGCAAAAGGATTTCTTTATGGTGATGGGAAACAAAGAGACTGTGGTACACCCTTTGCAGGAAGCAGTCTTGGTCCACTCATGGGAAATTCCTTCTTTGCTCAGGAAACAGACTGGCACAGTGAACACACAGGTGATCTTCATAGCTATGTAATGTGAGAGAACTAAATTTTACCCTTCTGCATGAATAAGTAGATTAATTGTGAGTGACAGCTGGAAAATGAATTTCATGTTCTTGAAAGACACTGGACGATGTCAAAATCCTCTGTTGATTCAAAGAGGCATGTCCTCTTCCAAGGACCTGACCCCTGACCAAGGAACCAAATCTGTAAGCAATGTTGTAAATGTGCAGGGCAAATCAATTTATTCCCTGGCTTGTCTGCTCAGACTGCCAAGAAGACTCCCGGTCAGTGCCAGCCCCACTGATGGCTCCTGAAGTGCACACAGCTTCAGAGATGTGAACACCCAACTTACCACTTAAGAGATGGTTCTTCCCTTACTTTGGTGGGAATTTAGGCAACTGGCTGTGGTGGATCTTTGGAGCCTCACATGCTGACGCTGCAAACTCATCCCTTTGGACTTTGTCTCCTCCTTGTTGCCAGGAGACTTATTGGTCTGACATTCGCATCAGGGCTCCAGCAGAAACCTTCTGCTTGGCAGCTTGCTTGCCCAGCACAGGAGGTTTTGCGGTGGGAAAGAGGCAGCCGGGTGCAATGTAAGGGAGGAATACACACACTATCAGGCACTGCTGGGCCCACCCACGGTATCATGTCATGGGTCCTAACCCATGCCACGATCTGGTGAGCTCAGGAGCAGGACCGGTCTGTGGCCCAAGGCATGAGCGTGTCTATCATGTGGCTAGATGTGACTAGGCTTAGGTTCAAAGCTTCTACGAGCTTGAAAGCTGGAAGCTGGGGCCTGCGACACAATAAAGGCTAGCATGACGCTCATGCACAGGGATGCTATTTTTGCAGTATGTTGCACTCATTAGACGTGAGTGTCAGTGCCTGAAAAAGGTGGGAAACAGTAAAAAGGCAGGTCCTCAGTACCTCCCTTTGATGTCTCAGGTAACATGAAAGGCAGCCTATGCCACTGTTCTGGTACGGTGGCAGGAAAAAAATCAAAAAAGAGAGAGAAAACATCGACCATAGAGTAGATAGATCCCTGTAATTTGGCAGTGCTCCTGATCCACAAAGCTACTTTTCTGGTTTCTCCCATTAGCCCAACTGCAGTATGTGCAGAACCAGATTACTTATCAGACCAAAATATTAACGTTCACAGCATTAATGTTTTGGAGCCCTTAAAATGAAGAGCGCTAACAGAAAAATCTTTTCAATCCTTTCATATGAAATCCCCCCCGTTCTGATCTGACAAAAATAAATGCAGTGAACTTTCAGTGATATTGCACCATATAAAAAGGTTATTAAAAATGTATTTGAAGGACTAGATTTGTCAATACTAATGCACTGAAGAAATGGAAGGTTTCCCAGCTCAGGCACAGATGTACAGACTTAGGGAGTGATTACTGCAATAATAGCTTTTGGTAGCTTAAGTTAGACAAGCATTTTTAGACTTCATATGCAACGGATCACTCTGTGCCATAAAAAGATGTGATACTCAGTAATATTGAGGTGAAATAAGAATATGTATTTAAAGGAATATTGCTGAGTAGATATTGGTTCGGCTCTGAAAATGTGTTTGAAAGAGGGGGGGAGAGATAAAATAGAGCGGTGTAGAGGAATAGAAGAGTACTGGTAGGAATGCAAATGATTTATTGGTTTATTTGTTGATTTTTACTTCCATAGTAATCAGAGACATTTTTAGAGGTGATCTGTACATTCCCTAAAGTGATGTGAACATAGCAACAAAGTGCCAGCACATGAAAATTTTAAAGCACAATTAGAGAAACACTTTGAGAAACAGGTCCATTGTCTTACTGTGCATTCAGACACCTCTGACCTTGCCACTAATTTTTGGATTAAGTGACTGCTCAATCAAGATTCAGTATTCCTGCTATGGGGTTTTGACGCATGTCTTCCGGGACCAAATGAAAACCAGTCAATCTTGTTTTATTGCTGTAAATGAGCCTAGAATAAAGAGATAGCAAGGAGAGAAAAAGCCAAGCTTTCAAATCCTTCCTTACTTAAGATGATGATAAGAGAGGTAAGAATTTATTTTTCATTACCATTGTGGGTTTTTTTGATAATGCTCCTTTTGAAGAATGCAGAAAATACTTTACTCCTCCCATTGATATGTACTGCCACTTTCAGTGTTGTTCTCCTCAAGTATTACAGCTGATGTGTTTCTTTTGGTGTGTGAGGGAAGGTGAATGAACATCTTTCATTCCAGCAGTCAGTCCCTGTTGAAGTGAGAAGGTAAGTGCCAACCGCCTCAGCTGTGCTGCCAGCTCTCACACAGGTTTCGTACAATCCTGTCTTTGTGAGTCTCAGCTCCTAAAGAAAGTATCAGCTGCACTCTGTATCGCTTTTTTCGGTGCACAATTGTCTGCTTTTCCCAGGTTAATTTAATCAGTGGAAATGCCCGTTAGTTCTTGAGGACTGTCTTTCTTAAGAGTGTAAGAGTTTTAAATACTAAACCCAGTACAATTATTCTTGTTCAAAGAGGGTCCCTTTGTCCTACAGCTGGAATCTGGGGCAGCTCTTGCCTTAGGGGTGACAGGTCCATCCCCATCAGGACTTAAAAATCCTTGCTGAAACCATTTCTGGTTGTTCTGACTTAGCAGGGATTGCGGTAGCAGAACACAACAGAGGTTTAAGAGAACAATATGGTAACATGTAGCAAGTTTTCATAAAGGGTTTTTTGGTGGGGCTTTTTGGATGTTTGTTGTTTTTTAAATAATGCTTAAATGTGTTCTGGACTTCTTGTGCATTGATGCACTTACATGATAGCCTCCAGTGGGGATTTCACTGACTTTCCCAAGTTCACAGATGAGCGTGTGGTAACTCAGGCTGAGTTTGAAAAGGGGCACACAGGAGAAAGTTGCAACGTCTTTTACATGGTAATAGGATTTTTTCTGTTTTCCAGGGTGTAACAACTAATCATGTCAATATTATCTTGATAATGAATAATCTGTACACCTTTTGTTTCCTACAATGTTGTTCTCTTAAACTTCCATTGTGTTACACACATGCACATAGACACATACAGGCACACACGTGTCTATTATAAAATTTTCTGCTGAGATCCCTCAATGCCATCTAGAAAAGCATTAAAGCTGCCACTGGCAGTCATCGTAGTTTTGAAGACTGAAAAGCCTGCAACCTGGCTTATTATCAAGTGTAATATCTCAGAAGAACATGACCCTAGCAAGAAACAACACAGGAAATAATGTCTGATTAATAGATAGATCTGTAATTTTAACAAGAATATCTTTGTCATGATGACTAGAAAGACAACTTAGACTTTCTTGTTATTTCCAGAGTTAATACAGAATTAAGAGGAAACTCTTAATGGATTTAAACACTTATCTTCACTGAATATTTTCACGATAATTTGAATTCACACCCATGTAATGAATGTCATTCAGTGGATAAAATGGACCTGCCCCCTGTTGCTTTGCTGACTGTATCTACTATCTAGCTGCCCCATGGAGATTTGTTTTCCAAGAGTCAGCAATAATTGTTTCCTGTCCTTTGATAGGAAAACTCTTTGGGCAGAAACCACATATTTATACATCTAGCGCCCAGAGTACTGCAGACCCTGATCCTGCTGTGGACGTTGGGGTTTATTTCCATTTTATAACATTCTTTGTAAGAATTCTCTAAGCCAAACCAGATTTGAGCTTTCCCATTGCATCCCTTCTCCACCTGCTGATCCAACTCTGAATTCTACAGAAATAGATATTACTTCAGACTCAAGACAGGGCCCTGAATATTGCTTTCAGAAAGGCATACGACTGGAATGTAAATAATTTTATCTGTGTGCAGTTTAAAAAAAAACAGTTCAGTCCAGCCACAAGCGATCAAAGCTCTTTGCCAGGCATCTGCTTTAGTGTGTGCTATTAAGACCGATGACACGCAGCACCAGCGCTGGATGGAGTACACTTGAACAGGTGCTGCAGCATCGCTGCCTTCTGTTACAGGACATCTTGAAAAATAAGTGTTAAAAGCAAGTAAGAACGTCTTGGGAAACAAAGTAAGAACGCCTTGAGAAGAATGTAAAGAAGATACTTCATAACAACTGCACCTGGCATTTAGACATATTAGAGATAAAGACTCTCTGCTAACAAGCAATAACGATTAACACAAGGACAAATCTTAGAAAAATAGAATGGACTGCCAAAATAGTGCCCTAGAGTTAACTTGTCTCATTATAATCTCATTAAAATGCTAAAGAACACACCTCCCAGCTAGAAAAGCCCCCAACCCAATTAAGCCCCCAACTCTCTGAGCATGCGTGGTGAATTAAAAGAGAACTGTAACTTTAAGAAGAAGTAAGAAAAGTATTAACCAATAGTTAATTAAGGGGTAGAACCAGTAGGCGTAACTAACTTTGTTAACTCTTTTAAATACCTGTCATGATTTTAACGCAGCGTGCATGTTAGGAGGAGAAATCCCCCATGCACCCAGCGCTGCAGTAAACCAATGTCGGCTTTCTAAACTATCATTTGGTTTGGAGAGTTTTCTTCGGTACAATTTTCAATAACAGAATTTGGCGACCCAGATGGGACCTGCTGTCCGGAATCTCAACGGACAAGAGGAATCCTGAGGACTCCAGCGCGCACCGGAGTATTTTCGGGGAGGCTCTCCGATTCCCTGGTCGGGTGAGTTTCTGTGACAGCTCTCTGGGAGACTAACGACATTGGTATTTGATATTAATATTGGTATTGGTTGCTTGCAAATAAGTCGTATCTGAATTTAGTAGGCATTGTTAAGTTGCTGGTATTGATATCGGGAGTGCACTACTGTATAATTTTGTGTAATCCGTACACTACTACGGGGACACCCAGAGTCCGGATTTTGGTTTGACTTGGGCACACGTACGTGGTAATTTTACATAATGGGAGCTGGACAATCTATCAAAGGGGGGATTCTTAAAGGTTCTCCCTTGGGGTGTATACTAAGCCACTGGAGCAATTTTGGGGGTGATCCCCTTACTCGGAAAAAGCTGGTAGAATATTGGAATCATTGGTGGCCCTTGTATACTCTGGATGATCAGGAGAAATTGCCTAAGAAGGGAAGTATAAGCTACAAAACTGTGTTGCAATTAATGCTGTTCTGTAGATGCGAAGGAAAATGGGATGAGATACCATATATGAATTTGTTCTTTGCGTTGTGGCATAATTATGATATACGTAAGGAGTGTGGCTTGATTGAAGGTGAAAGTGCTGTATTGGCTCTAGAGGCAGAAAATAAGAAAACACCTAAGCGTTGTTGTTCAGCATGTAGCATCGCAGGCGGTGCAAAAAAGAGAAATGGGAAGAAGAGCAACAGGAGGAGGAATTTGAGATAAGGATAGTAATTGGGAGAGGTAATGGGCAAAACATGGCCTGGACAATGTTAGAGAGCGGAATGAATGTGGATTTCTGTTGTTGTAATTGTGGTTTTGATTTTGGTGTGGGGAATTCTTGTTGTTGCTGTGAGTGAAGTTTGTAAAGATTGTGTGATGAATGTGGATTTTAATGATAATTCTTAAATAAGCGATAACAGATTTAAGAAGGGGAGAAGATTTCCCTGTAAAGCACAAGGGGCCGGAATATCCTTGGAGAAATATCAGTGTGCTTTCTGTAAGCAGAAAGAACACTGGAAAAGGGAGCGTCCGCAGTTAAGAGGACAAGGCCTGGAGGAAATGCCAAAGCAGGCTGTTAACATGATGACATTAGATCCAGACTGAGGGAGACTGGGGGAAGATTCAGAAACCCTCCCCAACAGAACCCCTGGTTATAGTAAAGTTGGGGAACGAAAAAGTAAATTTTTTAGTAGATATGGGGGCTACTTATTCGGTATTGAATACATGCAAAGTTAATTTGAGTAATCAAAGCACATCAGTTATTGGTGCCACAGGACGGAAAGAAAATTGGCCATTTTTCCAGCCTTTGAAGTTTAAAATTGGGAAAAGGGTGTTAATCCATCAATTTCTCTATATTCCTAATTGCCCTGTGCCGCTATTAGGACGAGACATATTAAGTAAACTGAATGCACAGATTACTTTTGAAAAAGGAAAAATCCAAATTCATATTCCTGAAAATAAAGCTTTGGATGCTCAAGTTTTTATGTTACAGAAGGAAGCCGAGTTACAGGAAATACCAGAAGTTGTTGAAAATGCTGTAACACCTCTAGTATGGGCTTCAGGAACACCAGGACGATCCTGAGCAGCAGAACCGGTAATCACCCAGTTGAAACCAGACACCAGACTGGTAAGACAGAAACAGTATCCAATTAAATTAGAAGCAAGAAAAGGATTAGAACCATTAATAGAACAACTTGTAAATTTTGGATTATTAAAAGAATGTCAATCAGAATACAACATTCCGATCTTACCAATTAAAAAGCCACATTCAGAAGAGTATAGATTGGTCCAGAACTTAAGGGCTATAAATCAAATTGTACAGGATGTTCACCTGGTAGTGGCAAACCTGTATACTCTCTTGATCACCCTGAAGGAAATGCACAAACGGTTTACTGTATTGGACTTGAAAGATGTGTTCTTTTGGCTTCCGTTAGCAGCTGAGAGTCAGGAACTGTTCGTTTTTGAGTGGTAAAGCCCTAAGACTGGTAGAAAAACTCAGTTGTGCTGGACAGTATTACCACAAGGATTTAAGAATAGCCCTACGATCTTTCAAAATCAATTAGCCAAAGAATTAGAAGACTGGCAAAAGATGCATAAAAATATCACCTTGCCACAGTACATAGATGACATACTGTTAGCAACAAGTGACAAGGAAGGTTCCATAGAAATGACAATAGACCTCCTAAACTTTTTGGGGTTGGCAGGGTACAAGGTATCCCGGAAAAAGGCACCGATCGCCCAGCAGGAAGTAACATATTTGGGGTACACAGTTTCCCAGGGCCAGCATAGGAACTGAGAGAAAAGAGGCCATTTGTTAGATTCCCGAACCTAAATCTCAAAGCATTGCCCGGAATGGCCGGATGGTGTTGCCTATGGATAATGAATTTTAGACTCACTGTCGAACCCCTGTATAAAGCTGTACAAGGGGAGGGAAACCTCCTTGTTTGGACTCAGGAGTGCAGAGATGCATTTATGAAATTGAAACAAGCTTTAATGAATGCTCCAGCCCTAGGCCTTCCGAATTTGGAAAAACCATTTGAATTATTCGTGCATGAAAGACTGCATATTGCCTTAGGCGTATTGGCCCAGAGACTGGGATCGTGGAGAAGACCAGTGGGGTATTTTTCAAAACGGCTAGACAATGTTAGCAAAGGATGGCCACCATGTCTTCGAGCAGTGACGGCTACAGTGTAACTGATCCAAGAGGCCCGAAAATTGATGCTCAGGCAAAAACTAACTGTATTTGTGCCTCGTGCAGTTACAGCAGTGCTAGAACAAAAAGGAGAACACTGGCTGTCACCAAGCCGGATGCTGAAATATCAAGCCGTTCTTCTAGAACAAGACGATGTGGAGCTGAAAGTAACCACGATCCTGAATCCAGCAACTTTCCTAACTACTGATCCTGATGGCAAAGAATTAGCACACAACTGCTTGCAAACTGTGGAACAGATGTACTCCAGCAGACCAGACCTGAAAGATGTACCAATAGGAAATGTGGACTGGGACCTGTTCGTGGATGGTAGCAGCTTTATGCGTAACAGAACGCAAAAATCAGGTTATGCAATAGTAACTGGTAAGGAAGTAACTGAGGCCAAAGATTTGCCATCTAATACCTCAGCCGAGAAGGCAGAACTCATAGCCTTGCTGAGAGCATTAGAACTATCAAAAGGTAAAATTGTTAATATATGGACAGATTCAAACTTTGCCTTTGGAGTGGTTCACGCTCATGGAGCTATTTGGAAAGAAAGGGGACTCTTAATGTCTCAAGGATCCCCAATCAAATACAGGCCAACGATCCAACAATTACTACAGGCAATTAATCTACCCCGATTAGTGGCAATTATGCATTGCAAGGCACATCAAACTGGAAATAGCCCAATGCATATAGGGAACCGCATGGCAGATAGAGCTGCGAGAGAAGCAGCTGAATGTCAAATATTGCTAGTTTTGCCAGAAAAGGTTCAGAGGTTGGGACCTAAGAGTCCGCAATATACACCAGAAGACAATCAATTGGCTAACCTACTGAAAGCAAACAAAAATCAAGAAGGATGGTGGGTGACTCCTTCGCACCAAGTAATAGTTACACAAGAAATCATGTGTGAATTGGCTAATAAGAAACACCAAGAAACTCACTGGGGAATTGAAACAATGGTTGAAGCATTAAAAACACAAGTGCTAAGTGTACGAATGACTGGAATAGTCAAAAGCATAGTGAAGAAATGTGAATTATGCCTGAAGAACAATCCTCACTTACCCTGAAGACCTTTACCAGGGGTGACAAAAAGAGGAAACAGTCCAGGAGACTATTGGCAAACAGACTTTTCTGAATTACCACAGCAAAATGGATACCGGTATCTTTTAGTAATGTTAGAAACTTTTTCAGGTTGGCCAGAAGCTTTCCCTTGTCGCACCAACAAGGCAAAAGAAGTAGCAAAAGTACTACTTAAGGAAATAATACCAAGATTTGGGGTACTCATAGGACTATCTTCAGATAGGGGCCCACACTTCATAGCAGAAGCTGTTCAAAGTCTGACTAAAGCATTAGGCATAAAATGGGATCTCCATAACCAACGGAGACCTCAATCAAGTGGAAAAGTAGAAAGAATGAACCAAAGTCTAAAAAGACAAATAAGTAAAATTTGTCCGGAGGCTCAGATGAAATGGCTGGATGCTTTACCCTTAGCTTTGCTACGGATACGCATCCAACCTAGATCTAAAGAAAAGGTTAGTCCTTTTGAGATCATATATGGTAAACCTTATCAAATGACTGAAACAGGAGTTAATCCTGACACTGCAGGAAGACATTATCTAAAAGAACATGTTATCTCTCTGTGAAAGGTTCTGTCCTCTCTTCACAGAAACGTCACTGTGAGCGCGCCACTATCTTTGGATGTACCTGTGCATCACTACCAACCAGGGGACTGGGTGTATCTGAAGACATTGTCAGACGAGCCATTGAAAGAGAAGTGGAAAGGACCTCTTCAAGTTTTACTCACCACCTACACTGCTGTCAAGCTTGAGGGAGTCGCTCCGTGGATACATTGCAGCAGGATAAAGCCAGCTGCGTCACCACAATGGACAGTCAAACAAAAGGGACCTTTATGTTTAAAATTAACACGGAAATCCTGAAGTTCTGGGTTATATCTCTTGCAGCGATGTCAGGAATTGCAGAGGTCGACAGAGATGAAGAGGTCAACACAGATTCTGATGAAAACCTAATTCTAACTTTGATACAAGGGTTGGGCAAAATGCATAATCTTACCAGTGTTGCAGCATGCATCCCGATCCCTCACTTGGCCAGTCAACCTATCCCATGGGGCACTATACCTGTAAATTTATCTTTACTAGAGGAATATGACAACATCACAGGAGCCTTTAAGCAGGCCAATGTCTCTTATTACTTAGGCAAAGACAATAAATGTAGACAGAAAAGGACCCCGATATTTGGATGGAGCCTTCCACAGCAGTACAATTTGAGTGGGGACTCCAAAGTTTCCTGTTACCAGGGGTAATGGCTTTAGAAATTGAATATGAATAGAAAATCTAACTTGGTACGTGGAAGCCTTATCGACAGCCACTCAGAAAGGATTCCAAATTATCAACAAACAAATCCAAGCTAACACTAAAATGACATTATAAAATAGACTGGCCTTAGACTTGCTATTAGTCAAAGAACAAGGTGTGTGTGGATATCTTAAGTTAGACAAAGAACACTGCTGTATCCACATCCCAAATATCACTGAAAACCTGCAAGAACCATTAGACAAAATAAGAAAAGTAGCAGAAGACAGTAGAGCAATAAAAGAGGCAGCTGCAAATAACTGGTTTAACAAAATTCTCCAAGATTTAGGTAGGTGGTCTCTAAGTGGATGGTTAGCTACATTGTTAGAGAGAGTAATTTATGTGATTGTGATTCTTATAGGAATCTGCATAAGCTGTACTAAAAGAACCAGTGAAAGAAATATATGGAAGTAGTAAAAATTTAACTATTTCAAAAGGGGAGATTGATACCAAAGAATTAAGAAAAGAAACCAAAGTTGCCGAACCTAAACCATGATCATATATGAGCAATTACTGACCCTAACTGCATCGCTGAACTGATATAATGATAATACCAGAACTTCAGACTGAACTAATATCTAAACCACTGAGAAGATTTGATATCAACTATGCATAACTGATTTTTCCGTAGAATTCCTTCAATAGGGCTCTTAGAAATTATTATTAATGATAATATTGATAGTACTATAGTATTGATAGTATTATTGCATGCATAATCATGTTAGAATTGAAATATTTTATATTCTATTTCTTTTTCCAGGTTGTAAGAGGACGGGATAGATTTGAGAATGTGTGACAAGGTTAATCATCTTCTGTCTAATTGATGAAATCTAAGTAAAAGGGTGAGACTTATATGGAGATTATGAAATATATCCACAAGTCTCAAAGGGAATGTTATAGGACATCTTGAAAAATAAGTGTTAAAAGCAAGTAAGAACGTCTTGGGAAGAATGTAAGGAAGCTACTTCATAACAACTGCACCTGGCATTTAGACATATTAGAGATAAAGACTGTCTTCGCTAGCTCTCTGCTAACAAGCAATAATGATTAACACAAGAACAAATCTTAGAAAAATAGAATGGACTGCCAAAATAGTGCCCTAGAGTTAACTTGTCTCATTATAATCTCATTAAAATGCTAAAGAACACACCTCCCAGCTAGAAAAGCCCCCAACCCAATTAAGCCCCCAACTCTCTGAGCATGCGTGGTGAATTAAAAGAGAACTGTAACTTTAAGAAGAAGTAAGAAAAGTATTAACCAATAGTTAATTAAGGGGTAGAACCAGTAGGCGTAACTAACTTTGTTAACTCTTTTAAATACCTGTCATGATTTTAACGCGGCGTGCATGTTAGGAGGAGAGATCCCCCATGCACCCAGCGCTGCAGTAAACCAATGTCGGCTTTCTAAACTATCATTTGGTTTGGAGAGTTTTCTTCGGTACAATTTTCGGTAACACTTCCACCTTTTAGCTATTAGCTGAAGCTTCCACCTTTTGGCTCTGAACTCCATAACCTCTGTGAAGGCGGCTCGCAGGTACCAGGTGAGAGAACAAGCCAGAAATCTTCTCCAAGGTGAATGCCCAGCGCTGCCCGCGGGGGGTCACACAGCAAGTGATGCTTACAGAGCCCCGGGGGAATACCTCTGCCTTCCAGCAGCGTTTCCCAAACTTCCCAAGACCACCCAACCTCTTGAGAAAGAAACACCGTGCACCATCTTATACAGCTTTGTCACAACAATTTTTACTCCCAACCTGTAAAATCAGGCCGTATGCAAACATTCACCTACTGCTGATTTCTCCTCTTGTGGGTTTTTTTTGGCTTGACTGGATGTGTGCATTTCCCACCAGCTTTATTTCTTGGTTTGCAAACGCCCCGGGGACCCTTCTCCGGCCTGGACGCTCCCCACGCAGCCGCGGCGCTGACGGGCTGGAAGCGCCGTGTGGACCGCCCGGTGCTGGCGGGCGAGGCAGGGCAGCCGCCAGCTCCCGCCGGCCGAGGAGCGGCTGTCGGCGGCCCGCGGGCTCCTCCCGGCGGCGGCCCCGACCTCGCTCTGCAGGGCGAGCCCCTTCCCGCCGAGGCCGGCGGCGGGGCAGGCGGCCCGGCGGCCGGGCGGCGGAAGGCGGAGTGCTCGGCCGCGCAGGGGGCCGCGGGGCCCGGCAGGGGGCGGCGGGGAAGGGCTGTGCCGGGCCATGGGGGACAGCCGGAGAAAAATTCGAGCGGCGGCTCCATAGCTCAGTGGTTAGAGCACTGGTCTTGTAAACCAGGGGTCGCGAGTTCGATCCTCGCTGGGGCCTCGCTCTTTTTCCAGGTGTCACTCCCGGTGGACGGCATGCATGAGGAACGAGGCTAATTTTGGGTTCTTTTGGTGGTGGCGGACTAGAGGATGCGTGCGCGTCCCGTGGGCTTCTTATTAAGGGGAACGCTTTGGAAACAAACACTTTTGGTAAAATCTGAGTGTTAACAATATTATTGGTGACTGAATTAAGACATGTGCTGGCAGGGGAGCGGGGGGAGCAATAAGCTCTTTGGGAAGCAGCAGGAGGATGGCTGAAGAAATATTTGTACAGCTCAGATCGTAATTTCCCTGATGGGAGCTTTGGCAAAATGGTGTTAAGGGGTTTAAAAGGAACAAATTGCCCCTGAGTGGAGGGGGACAGGATTATCTGACTCTTCACAGCTTGTCAGGCAAGCCGAGCTGTTGGTTTTATTTCTGTGCTGAAGGCTGGACAGAGGAGGTGTAATAATTCTTTGCCTTTTTTTTTTTTTTCTTCTAGGTTATAGAAAAAGCTAGAAACCTTCTCACATATCCTCTTGAGCACCACATGTTAACAATATGCAGTCATTTTTTCAGAAATCTTGCGGTCAAGGCATTTAGTTTCCAGCACTGCAAAACACCACAGCAATCATTACCGACATCGAGCAGGGAATTAACACATAGGCTTTGGCAAGGGGAAAGGACAACACCTGCAGCGCACATGCTGCAAGGGGCTCAAACGGTGGCAGAGCTGTTGAACAGGCAGGCAACTGCTGGAGGCTGCAGCTCGGCGTGCCAGAGGCTGCAGCTTGATGCGTCAAGAAAGATGCGTGGGCTGTAGCGTGGCACTGCAGCCCGTGTTATACCCTCCCGGCTGCTGTCACAGCTTCTCTCCAGCCTCCTTTCTCTGCTGAGAGTAGATCAAAGCTGTGGTGATGCACAGGGCTGTACAAGCGGCTGTTGCCGTGGTGAAAGGAGCAGGGCGTTGACGGGCTATTTCCCCCTTACGGCAGGAGTCATGCTACGCCACAAGGCCCAAAAAGCATTTGAATTTGCTGAGGTTTGGGGTTCTTGCACATAAGAGTTCACTTGGAATTACTTCTTGTTTGCCACATTGCCTCCCCACCCCATCTGGGGAAACAATGCTTCATCCTAATCTCAGTGTGACCAGTTGACTAACATCCTATCCAGTTCCTCGGTTCAGCAGTCCTTCCAGAGTCCTTGCAGCAGGCTCACGGAGATGGTGATAAAAGCCGTCCCTCGAGAGGATCTGTCCTCTCCGGGGGGACTGGGTGCAGCGTGGCTGTAGTTTCTCTGTTGACAGTGAACTGGGTTTCTCCGTGACCAACCACAGCACTATCAGATCCCTGGGATGCCACAAATGGTCTTAAGAAGCAGTCACGCATGTGCTTATAAAGGCTGTGTAGTTCCTTTAGTCTCTCACAGGCTCACTGAGAACGAACCTGGAGGAACTGCCCTTGCAGCTGGGCCCGGCACAGCCCAGCGTAATCGCTGTCTGCGTTCAGGGGTCGGGACAATGGTGCTTTAGCCACGGAAGGGAAGACCATGCACGTGGTGCTCGGCTGCTGTGTTCCCCACAGCCACGAAGTATCATAGGAATAGGGTTCAGCTATTCCCGTTTGTCACAGGTATATATAGGAGCTGCCACGGAGGCTTTTTTTATGTCTTTGGCAGTTGCTCCGTGTGCTGCTATAGCAGTTTGGAAGCGTGAGTGGGAGCTAAGCCACCCAACGCAGCGTTTAAACCGCGCTTCCATGTCAGGGCTCTCCCGAACGAGCCCTCGGCGCTGGCGGCGCCTTGGTTACGTAAGCGGCGGAGCGCGGCCGATGCCGCCGGAGGCCTCCAGAGGGAGAGCCGGCTCCTCCGAGCGCGCTGCCCGCCTGCCGCGGGCCGCGCTGGGGACCGCCGGGCACGGCTGCCGCTGGCCGCCGCCCGGGGGAGCCGTGCTCGGGGGAGCCGTGCTCGGGGGAGCCGTGCTCGGGGGAGCCGTGCTCGGGGCCGCCGGTTCCCCCGGGCCGCTGGAGCACCTGAAAATTGGGCCGGGAGCGGGCGGCCTCGGTAACAAGCAGAACGGAGAGGAAGCCGGGGCGAGTGAAGGGACAAGGGGCCACCCTCCTCCTTCCACTTCCGAAAATCTGGACCCAAGATCCCCTCACCTGCACGTGCTGCAGTTGCGGGGCTGTAGCGGCCCTGCCCGTCCCCAGCAGGCACAGCGAGGGGGATGTGCCTGCTCTGGGGGCTCGGGGCGAAGCCTGTCTCGGCTGCTTCTGGTTTGGCAGCCGCCACCCTCCATGCAGAGCCACGCGTGCCGAGGAAGAGGCGCTTCATTGCATGCTGCCTTAAATTCCGAGTTTTCTGCTCGTGTGATTGAATTTTCGTTTTTCAAAGATACTTCCTTACAATTAAACAGGGCCTGTTTTAAAATAGTGGCCTTAAAAGAAGAGTCTCCTCCAATCGCACTGCTGTCATAAGATACATAGCAGCCTGGGTGACTTGCTGTTAGAGCTGACCCTGCAGAAACCCGGAGACTCCAGCAGCTGGGGGCAGGGGCTGGGGCCAGCAGGGCATGCCGGCCCCTCGGCGAACGGCCCGGGCTCGGCGCAGCTCCTCCCGCTGGCACCGCTCCATGCCTTTCCCTGGGACCTGCCTGTTCCCACTGCCCAGCGGCAAGAGCAGGTGGTGCCGCCCCCCGGCGCCCGGTGCATTCACGCACATGTGGAAAGCAGGAGATGCGCCCAGGACTCCTCGGAGCTGATTGTCCCTGCCCTCTCCGTCCTCCAGGGGACACCTATATACCCTTCCCTGATCCCAGCCAAGGAGTGACCCCCAAATTTGCTCCATCCTCTACAAGTGATGCCATCTGCACTCCATTTCTTGCTATAAAGGAAGCTTTATTAGTAACTGTTGTTCCTGAAGGTGAGAAGCGTGTCAAGACTTTGCTCAAAAAAGCTGAGGTGAACTTCACTAGGTCCAGTGATACAATTTGAAAATGTCCTTACAGCTTGTTTCTCCAAACTGTGGTGAGGGGCCTGGACAGAACTGATTGTGTTTGCATTTTGGACCGCTAGCAGAGCCCATGAGAATTACCACAGTGTCTGGAAAGACAGATACCTTGCCATCACTGCAAGGCATTCTGAGCTCATCTCAGAGATATTCCTCCTTGTTATGTTTTTTCCAGGAAATTTATACCCATCTTGCTCAGTTTAACAGCAGGAGGTCTTACACAAGAAGAGGCTGTTTTCTTCATGAGTCTACTATTTTTCTTTCCAGATATGTAACAAAAATTGACATAACTAAGCATAGCATACTGCAGTGAGATATCATTT
Source organism: Gavia stellata (assembly GCF_030936135.1). Classification (NCBI taxonomy): domain Eukaryota; kingdom Metazoa; phylum Chordata; class Aves; order Gaviiformes; family Gaviidae; genus Gavia; species Gavia stellata. The sequence continues at coordinate 20,582,120 of NC_082600.1, forward strand.
TTGACAGTGGGAATAGGGAATCAAAGTCAATGACTGTGAAACTGGTTTAGCCATCAGAGGAAAAATGAAATATAAACTCTTTCAATATTCCACGTGCTTTAATATTGTACAGATGCTGCCAAAACATCATAAATTTCTAAAAAACTCAAACAACCTCTCTCCCACCAAACTCCAAGCACTTTCAAAAAATCTATAATTAGTAAAGAACGTTTCTGTTTGTTCAGTCAGAAAAGAACTAAAGAAATTCTGACTTGTGTTTCTGGACTTTCTGCAAGTACTTAAATTTTGATGATTTTGGATTTGCGTTAGTGAGGTAAAGCCAAAAAGTGAGAGTTGAGACATTCTTTTTCCTCACCTGATGTGAATACAGCCATCAAGAAAGTCTTCAATGAACAGTGAAAATGTTTACTTGTGATAACCTAAGGTGTTAAGGGTAACATCCAAAAGAAAAATGTGTTTGTCTTCTAAAGATACTCTTTTTAGTCAGACATTGCTCTTTTAATTCTGTTTTTCTGGTTGCTAAAACAACACAAAATTCCTTGTGTGTGACAAACTATCATGCTCCCAGTCAGGCTCTTCTAGGATGTTCCACACCTTGATGCCTGACCATTTATTTTTACAAGTGTAATGGACTGTTACTTTGTGTAGAGTTTATTTCCTGGGGTGTCATTAATAAATTTGCAAGAGTTGTTTGAAGGTGGGTAGAAAGAATTCTGAACACCACAATCATCAGCTATAATATTGATCCAGTCTGGTATATCCTGACCTCCAGACCGCGCTGTCTTCTTGCCCCTTTTCCTCCTCTGCTGTAAAGAAATCTTTCCCTTTTAAAAGAAAGTAATTAAACTGATGCTGTTCAAGACCAGATGCAGGCCAAATGCATCCCCAGATGAAGTGGGAGCTCAATGCATTAGGACTTTGAATGATGATGCAAGGCAATCTTCACAGGGGAGTAACAGTAGATAAATCTGTGCTTACTGGTATTCTTGGCAAAAGACCGTATTTCTGAGCCAGTTAGCAATGGATGGAGGGACCACTAATGAACCCATTTGGCTTCTAGTATGGATGTTATTTACTGTGATGTTAGCATATGAATAAGGATGCTTAAAAAGAACAGGGACCTCTTCGGTAATGAGAAAGTGCAGATGAATTAAATCCTTCAGTGTTCGCCAGGAGAGTGACTGTTGTGTTTTAAAGAAAAATAATTTTTTCTATATTTTCAGGGAATCTTTCCTAACACTTGAAGAAAATAGAAGGAAAGCAAACAGAAATGTTTTATTGCAACTCACCAAGATATTTAACTAACTAACTGTGCAACATGTGGTACTAACCTTGCTTGTATTTTAATATCGATGTCTGTCCACAGGTTTTGATGGTGCACTTCAGTAGAGAAATGTTGCCTAAGATAAAACATAGCCTTTTTTCCATGCAGTTTATAATCTAATGATAGAAACACCAGGTCCTGGCAGTACAGAATCTAGGCACAATACAATAGGTCTGAATATAATGAAATGCATAGAGCAGTAAAGGGGAGGGTTCTTTAAAAATCTTGTATGTATGTGTGTAATTTATTATGTCTTGAGAATGGATGAAAGAGCAAGAGAGCTTGAATTTAGAAAGGATGAAGCACTGTTCATTTAGAATCTATGTATCTTATGTATAGACAAAAAAATCCCTGCTGACATCACTAAACTCAATGGACTCTTCAGATTATTACAGTATTTCTGGCTTTCAGGTAACCAAAAATTAGTGTGCAAGTAGAACTAGTCTTAGGGATAAGGTGAAGCTTAAATAAAATTTAGAAATGCAACCCTAAAGTATTAGGAAAAATAAAAAGATAATTCAGCTTAATATTAATAATAATGCCTGCTTCTCTAGGACTGGTTCTCTAAATTTTTCCAGTTCCAGCTTACCTTAATATGAACGTAAATCAATCCAAAGACTGTAAATGGAGAACTTTTACTACAAAATAAGGCTGTTATCATCAGCTGTGTCAACCTCTATTCAAAGCAGGGAGGTTGCTCTGCTGACAACACAGCAGGCAGAACACTACCTAATGCTGCATGTATCTGACTGCCCATCTGCATGTATCTGATTACCTCTCAGACAGACCCGATGCATAGGCTTCTCACAAGTAAAGCACATTCATTCCTTCTGAAGATAAACAGAGGAGTTGTTCCGTTTGGTCGCCAAGTTACAGACTATTTATGGACAAGAATGCTGTTGCTTGCAATCCCCCTGCTGTATCTGTGAGACTTGCCAATGACCGTGGTGCCTGTACATGTAAACAGTCTCAAATCATGATACGTTCCCTCCTGAAAAGAGGCTACGAATATGTCTGCTCATTCCCTTCAGAGGACTGGTACTGTTGATCACATCACCACAGTAAGAACTTTAATCCATACCAAAAGCCATTTGTTATAGAAATTAATAAAGAGCAAACCCACAAGAATCAGTATTTCTCGCTGCATGTAGCAGCTGTATAGACACAGCTGTCACTACCAATGCACTAATATTTTTTTAGATCGATAAAACACAGTGTTGAAGCACCATACATTTGAACTATGCAATAAAGAGACTGTAATTTAAACATGACCACATCCTTCTGTAGGTGCTTCCTCAAGACAAGGATGTAACATTTCTCTTCTTAATTTACATTGAAAGCACTGTGTGCTTTTTTAAAACAAAGTAAATAACATGACATTTAAGACACTGAAGTGTAATCCATGAGAGACCTTCCTTGTAGATTAGAAATTCCTCAGCTATTTATAACTTTTTAAGCATTGAGTAATGCGAGTATCACATTTTGCTTGGGCTTGTCATTTTAGAATTATCCGTGTAAGAATTTGGAATGTGCATGTTTAATTTGCAGTGAGGTACTTACAGTTACTACTTGTAACTTGTTTTATTCTAGAAGCTGGATGAAAAAAATCACCAGGAACTGACTATGTTAAGAGTATCTGCTTACTTGCAGAAGTGGGCTTTCATGAAAACTACTGATAGTTGGAAGAGTAAAACCAGATGATCTTCAGTATGTATGGGTTTTTTAAATCTTGGATTTGCAAAGAAACAATAGTATTTGCATCCAACTATCATTCTGGGTGTTACTTGTATTATAGATTGTTCATTGCTTTTTGATCATTACTCAGTTAAACTGTAAATGTTTTTAGTGAATCGGAAAGAGTTTTGCTTTCTGGTGCAGAAAGCCCTGCCTTTGGTAACAGACCCTTCCAGTTGGCAGACTACTAAGAAGAGGTATGAGAAAGCTCTGCCTGCTTCTTCTGTGTTTTGAACAGAAGGGGTTTTTTCATATGATTTTTATATTTTTCCTTTTATTTTATGAGTTTTCTGGGCTCTGCAGATCTATTCTCCCATGAGGCTGATGGAAATGCTGGTATATTTGGGTCCTCTTTGAATGCATACTAGCAGCCATTATTCAGCGTAAAACTTTAAAAACGACAATCACCGTGCATGTGCAGCAGATCTCCAGGGCAATCAGAGATGTGTGTGCCAGCAGAGTGTTCACTTCACCTTGCAAAGAAGGGCCATTTGAGTCTACTAGATTTTTTGAACTAGTCAGGCTGGATTTATTGGGAAAAAAGCTTGTTCAGATGTTATAATTAATTGCTTAATAACTGCAGGCTCCTTACCAGCAGAACAGCAGGAACAAAACTGTAAAGCACTGTCATGACTGTTCTGAAATCACCTGGATGTCCCCTGAAAACATTTTTGCTGGCTGCTGGCCTGAGCAGTGTGTCTCTGCTGCCTGCTCTGTGTACTTAGAGGGGAAACGTGTCTGCTTTTTTCCAAAAATCAGACCAAAAATGGTGTCCAGCACCATGGGCTCACTTTTTCAGCCCAAACTGAGCCTTTTACGCTTTGCTCCAACTGCACCTCGTGACTGGTTTTTGGAAGCTTGAGCTCGCTGAGTCCAATGCGCAGCTTTTGAGCCTGAGCAGGTCCTTCTGGGCTCATGCTTCCCACTGAGTGAAGCGGTTCCCTTGTTCCAGGTTTGAGCCAGGGAGAAACCCAAAATGTGGGCCTTATGGGTGATAAAGGAGTTAGTGTTTGATGGAGAGCTTGAGTCCTGAATGAGCACAGCAACGGAGATGTAGCTGGAGACAGTGTGCTAGCTGTGACATGCTACAACACCATTGCTGCTTGTTTAGCTTAAAAATGTCAGTCAGCCAATTAGTTCAGTGAAGCTTTTCAAAACATTGCCTGTGAGGTTATTATAATTAAAGTGCTAACACAAATAGCCCACATTCCAAGTTCTGAGCAGCAGAGAAGAAATCTCAACACAGGGCTGAGTCTGGACCTGATAGAAACTGTGCAGATAAACCCTTGACATTAGAATCAGGAATTTTTAATGCCTAGTTTTCACTGTGATTTTCATCTCTCTGCCCCATTCTGCAGAGCTTGCTTAGCACGACAGCACATCTGCTCAATTCCTCTCCAGCCAGCTGATGAAAAAGCAGGCTGCTGAAGTATTACAGGTATCCCTCATAAACTGGGGCTGTTACAGTATACAGCCCCATATAGTGCAGACAGGCTATGTTCCAGCTGTGCTTCAGGGATGAGGGGAACTTGCTGTGCAGCTGTGCAGAGGAATTAGTGACTGCATTCAAGCACAGCAACATCAATCATGAAGAATCAATTCTTGCTCCTCCCCTCAGAGCTGCAAAATGCCAGGGGCCAGCTGCCCTCAAACAGAGTTGATAAACACATCTGAGGAAATGTCAGACTGGTTCAGGCAAACCTAGTACTCCTAAACCACCACTGACAGGAGCCCATATCTTACCCAGCCCTCAGTGATGCTGCTATAGCAGCTCAAGCCTCTGATCCAGCACGTCTTTTATCATTCCTCCATCTTCCTCTGGGCTTTCCACACATCCTTGCTCTCTTGGCTTCACGCTGCTTCGACCCTTCATTTGCTTTTATCTCTTACTGTTCTAATCTGCTTTTTAAAAGCCAGTCTTTAATTTATATCTCTTTGTTGCTTTATCCCACCACAAAAGCCTTTAGATATGCTTTTTCAACACACTCTCACAGATAAGTTCAATCTTCTTTTAAAAAAATGACCCCCCTAAAAATAGATAGATTTTCCTGTGATGATTTTTCAGTTTCATTTTTTTTGCAAGGTATTTACATCCCACTACTCCAGCATTTCCAATGCCATTCAATATTCAGCTTGGTTTTTCTGCTTTTTCAGGGGTTCAATTTTCTTCTGGCTAAGAAAGAGAATATAGGTGAAGATGTAATGCAGCTGGACAATTAGCCACTAAAAATAGTTTGCTAAAGGTCTGGGCAATGCAGAGACCTCTATAAACATCAGATTTGCAGAAGATGTGGATTCAGGCTGAGTAGTTTGGTTAATCCTCAATGCTCTGCTAAACGATTTACCAAGGCTGCTTCTAAACAAACCTTCCTGAACCAACTATATTCTCCTGCTATCAACAATCCCGAAACTTGTAAATACAGTTGCCCACCGTGCCCTACAGAGTCTTAGTTAGAAATAAAATCCTAAAATAAGGTTATGGTGACATCTATATTGTTTTGTCTCATAAAAACTATGCCATACTTGCTTAACTCAAAAGGACATCAGCAACAGTTATTTAATGGCAATTGAATTAAAGTCATGTAACTGAGTAGGTAAAAATAAAGGCCAGTGGGACTGAGTTACTAGAATTTGAGACCTGTTTCGTTCAGCTGTGCCTCTTGGTTCAGTGTATTTCATTCAGATGAAAGCAATGCCAATTCACTTACACTTCATGCTCTGTGGCAGCATCCTCAGTAAACATTTCGCTCATACCTACCTCAAAACTTCCACTGACTTAATCCTGAGGAAATGTTGGCTAGATGCTAAGTAAGGTCTTCAGCATTTGGCTCTCAGTGATGACAAGTCCGTTAGTCCATATGTAAAAATTGTACGGGTAGCAGGAACTGTATTGACACGGAATGTCAGTGAAGTGCAAGACAAAGAGCAGGAATTACACTGGAAGTTCTGCACAAGCCTGATTTTTAAGGGTAAGTTAAAAGTTACTGCTTTTTAGCCTATAACATCAGAGTGGAAAGTTACTAAGTTCTGTTCTAGACAGAGTGTTCATCTTTGGTTATCACATGCCCTGAATTTCTGAGATGTGGTTTTTGTCAAAGCTGCAGACAACTTCTAAAATTGTTTGGATTCCTAAAGACCTCAAATAAAATTTCTTTAATCAGTTAAACTGTTGTTTTCTGGGCAAATCAAGGTTATTTTATGATTCTTAATTAATTCATTACCTTCCCAGGCACAATCATTCCTACTTCACTTTCCTGCCTCTCAACTTTCTCTAATTTTTAGGTGTGTCCAAAAAAACCCAAAAAATCAGTCGGAACATTTCTTTGTCTCCCTTTTATGATCCTACAATGTGAAATCGTGTTTTCTAATGTTAGCCGGTAGTTTTTGTCCTGAAAGTAGCATGGGAAGGTTTCTGATATATTGGAGTTAGCACCAAAGAGTTTTGTGATAGCAAAGAGTGATGGTGAGAAAACAGGGAAGAGGAAACCTTGCAGACACTGAGAGATGTTTGCCCAAACCCCATTTTGCTTTTTCCTGAGGCTTCCAAAACACAATAACAATGCAACATGCCAGCTAATGCAAAGGATGATCAGACCTATTATCTTGATAAGCCTTACCTACTGAAAAAATAGTGAAGGAAATAATTACACTGATTGTTAGCTGCATTCCAAATTATTATCTGTGACAATAAAATTATTAACAGTTAAGTGTTAAAAGCCAGTCAATTAATTTGTTCAGGAGAAGTATTCAAAACACACAAATTCCGATTATACATAGCCTATATTTCAAACTTAAATTCTGGTGTAGCTTGCTCTACACAAATTGGCAAATGCCAGGACCTTGCAATATTGTAAAGAGTAGACCAGCGGTCCTCTTGTCCTAAAGTTGATGAAAGAATTCATTGAAATTTTAGTCAGTCACAAGAGGCAGCTGAGGCTGGGCGGACAAAGAGAAGTAAGTGCTACAGAGGAAGGACCGATGAGTCTGTTGAACCCAGAGAACAGGCACACATTCACACTAGCGAATTTCTGAGCTGCAAGTCATCCCTAATGAGGTCTCAGCAGTGGTATTAACAAGAGTGAACTCTGTAGTGCCTCAGAGGCTGCATCTCTCTATTACCTTGACATTCAGTCAGTACACAGCATGGTGGAAAAAAAGCTACTCATCCCCTTTATCAACTTAACCTGTAGTACAAACACTCACAAACTCTTTTTACATTAGCATTTCTGTCAATGCTACCAATGAATGAGGGAGGAGACACCGGAGAAGATTTCTTCAGAATGCTGGAAGTGGACAAAACCAGAGGTTTCTTTTTCCCTTTCCCCTTGACCTCTTGACTGCTTTCTAATACCTTTCTGCTGAGCTACTGCCTCTTCTACTGCAGTTCCTTTCTAGCTAAGAATGGCTTTGGCTGGATGATAACTTGTCATGGCAATTTTAGACTCCTGCCATTACTCTTCTTCCCCTCCAAGCCCACAGAACAAATGATATTTTATGTAAAGTTGTTTTGCTAATGTAGGTAGTACTACTTTGATGGGGGATGCAAAAGTGAATTTGGTAAAACACCTTGCTGTTGACTCAAAGGTAATGAATACGGGCTGTAGTTTGGACTTGTGATGAAGATTCCTCCCTCTACTGCTCTCCACCCTCATCAAGCTGAGAGCAGGAGTCTAAGCAGCCAAAGCTGTCATAACACTTGCTGTTTGACATGGGGCAGCCATCTGCCATTATGCCTTTGTCTTAACTGTTTGTTAATTACAGGAATTCTGCCTTTGTACTGTTTGCCTTTGGATGAAATCTTTTTTTGAGTGTCCCCTGTAGACAAGCCCTTAGGTGAGTCTTGCTAATAACCTCATTTCTGTGACACCACAAAGGCCGCAAACAGAACCTATAGATCAGTTTCTACTTGAACTTAAATCAGATAAGGTAAGTTATAATTTAAAACCCTCCTGAGGGAGAGATTAGTCTTGCACGGTCTGGTAGCTGTCCCTGACCTTGCTTATTGAAAGAAAATGACCCATAGGAAAGCTGATAGAACAGGAAGCATTTTAGTCCCAGAATTATTTATTATTAAAGATGTATTTTTACTTCATGGTAAGAATAGAACCTATTACTTGATTACTTTTAAAAACAAGAAAAGGAACAGTCTTTAACTGCTTTTATTAGTAAAGGACTATTATCAATAAAGAAGCCTAGAAAAGTTTAGGAAAGATGTATAAAATACAGTGAACGACATCCAGATGTAATACAGGGCTTAGGCACATGTGATCCAATCCAACGTGATCCAGTTAACTATGGCAGCCTGTCAGCTAAAGTTACTATAGGGGACTGCATGTATGCCACAGTTGCTCAGTTAATTGCTCAGTTCATGTATCTCAGTTCATGAAGATCAGTAACTTAGGAGTATAATAATAAGTAACTTACTGACGCTCCTTGTAAACAAATGTACATCTCGTTGTAAACAAATGTACATGTGCAAATAATGCATGTTGTGTATTCAAAAAATCCCTTCATTCTTCCCCAATTATCTCTTTTACGGGAATTTCATATATATCAAAATTTAGGACTTGTAGTTAATGACCTGAAAGTTATCAAATCAGTCACTGTGAATTAGTATAAATATGTTATTGTACAATCTGTGAATCGGTGAATATTTTGACAAAGTTGTAGATACTTTAGATTATAAACAATAAAGACCAGCTGGATGAATTTATATGGGCATGTGCCTTTCCCATCTAGGACTAAATGTTACCAGACATTCATCACGGGACCAGTACAACTAGACTGAATTTGTTTGCTCTACCTCAAGAATATGAGACAGGTATTTGTCTCCTTCCTTTCTACTGCAATGCTGAACAAGGTGCTTTTTGAGGTGCCCTCTGACAGAGGCATTTTTCCATCTGCCAAAGTCATAGGATCTTCAGGCCAAAGGGTACCAGGGAAGAGAAACTCAAGCATAGCCAGATGCCACAGTGATGTAGTGCAATACTAACCACTGTTTCCTAGGAGTGCTTTGGTTTATAGGTGGAGATAAAACTGCTAATTGCATTGAGAGTCGCTGACAATCAGGGTCACTGGAACTCAGTTGTGGCTACTTTCCTCTGCCCTGACAGCACCAGTCACCCTGCATAGGCAGAGAACTGGCTTAGCGGTGGCTCTCCCCAGAGGTGTTTTAGTGCTTCCAGACTAACCATCTGCCTCAAGCTCCGTCAGTTTGTCCTGTGATAAGCACAGGTATGGTCTGGCACTCTTCCTCTGGACAGGGCTGCTCTTGCTGCTGGCTAGAAATCACCCCTTCCCATTACAGGTGTGCTGAGAACAGAAGCTCCACACCATGAAGGATTTCAGTATTTCAAAAGCTGGTGCAATTTCAAACTGGAATGAGAATAATATTGACTATTCTTTGAGCAGGCCTTTTCCACAGCTGACAGACTTATTTTATGGTGATACAATAGAGGCCACATTCCCTGAGTTTGCTTGTGGAAAAGGCTGTCTGAGACTGCAACAACTTCACTAAATTGAATATCCATTTCCTCTACTACCTTCCTCCACCCATAAAGGCAAGTGATTCTGAAAAGCCAAGTTATTCACTTGGAAAGAAGTTAGCTTGGTTTAACACACTTTATTTTGATAAATACAAGCTGGCTGTTTCTTATCATGTTTATGTGTCTAGATGCTTATACACAGATTGTTTCACATTTTGTTGTGGTGTCTTTCCAGGTATTAAACTTAAACTGACTAGCCTACAATTTTCCAGCTTCTCCTTTTCCCTTTCTGCAGCAAAGCACTGTAGTTGTTCTCATCAGTCCTCTGTGTGTCCTCAAAGTAGTTCAGATTGTTTCAATTATTTCTTAATCTTCTAAGGTGAATTTTAGCAGGCTCCGTTATCATGCACACGTGTCTCAGTTAAATATTTGCTATCTGTTCTCTCCTAAGTCTAGTTGGTGTTCCAGACCACTGAAACGTGTTAAGAATCTGGTCACAGCTACTCTTTTTATGAAGGCTCAGGCACTGAACACTTTGTCCTTTTACATTCCTTCATACATTTTTCACCATTCCTGCTTAAGACCAGTGCGATGCTCTCCATCTTTTATCCTGAATGTATTTATAAAAGCTTTTCTCACTGCCTTTTATGTCCTTTGCTGGTTGCAGCTCATTTTATGCCTCAGATTTTCTGACGTCATCTGCAAATCCCTTTAAGTTATGTTCAGTGAGTGTCCATGTATCCATTTTTAAAAAATTAGGTTTTGATTTTTTAGGTCATTAGCATTCTTTTGATGTTCTTGATATTGAGCATTTATAATACTTCCTATCTCTCCTCTGCAGAGGGATAACCTGCTATTGTTTCAATATAGAACACTGCTGTATTCTATTCCAAAAGTGTCAAAAGGATATTTCAACACTGGCTGAACTTTTTTCCAGTTTTATTCTATAAAAAAGAAATCAATCTCCAGAAGAATGTGGATTTTGACAGACTGCATATAAGACTAAAACAAGATTTCATCGAACTTTTTGCAGCCAACTTCTATTTTAATAGGAGTGTTTAAAAAATGGACGACATCCTTGGGAACAGGAGAAAAGAAAGAAGAAATAAAAATGGTCTGAATATATCTAACATGGCAAGAACATCAGATAATGGTCCATTACAGCAATGCTATTGAAGACTTACTGGCAATTGAGACATAGCAAAGAAAGCCCTTCTTGCCTTCTGCAGGATAAAAGTGCATGTGGGAGATCCATATCAAGGAACAAGCATGCTGCCCTAAAGCTATTTCCATGGGGAATGAAGATCATTAGGACTGTGGTACTGGATGGCAGAACTGTAAACCCTTTTCTATATGCCATAGTTATCCCTGATAATCTGCCAGGCCCGGTTTATAGGTGAACTGTGTACCCTTTTCCTGGACAATTCATGTTTTTTGTTTCTAGCTAAGTGGTGAATTTTCTTGGGTGAAGAAAGTCCAACTAAGAACAAATCAGTCAGTGAGAACTGTCAAAATAGTGGAAAATGCTTTGTTGGAAACAGCAGAGCTTAGGCCCAATAGATGTATATCTGATTTTTACATATGAATTATCTTTGGAAATCTGTCCTGCTATTCTCTATTTCTTAACTTGAATAGACTGTAACTATAACTTGTGTTAGATCCCTATTCTGGAGGTTCACCCTACTGCTGAACTCAACCACAGTGATGAAGCAGTCACAGGATCTGACCCACAATGAACTCTGCGTCTGAATTTGGCATGGCAGAGTGTTCACTCCTTTGCTTTCCTCTGGGTATGTGCAGCCCCACAGTCCAGCTGTCCTCGGCCCCAAGAGCTGTGCTGACTCCCCAGCTAGGTTAAGGACATCCTCCTGCAGACCACCTCCATCCCCACCTTCATAGATACTCTGATTAATAATTGCATCTTTCAAAGACTAGAAAATTTTCATAAAGTTTTGCACATCTTTGTAAAAGCTCTTTTAAATTCAAACCATTTTGCTAGTAGATATAGTGCATGAGATGTACAGCTCTAAAGACAGCCCATGGCCAAAACCTGCAAAATAACCTCCAAGTTTTGGTGTCTTAATTTAGAGAACTTCTAATTGTAATAAGAGTCTTCCACAAATTAGAGCCTTCCGACTCCTTTGGCCAACTCCAGAAGTTTGTTTCAAACTGATTTCCCTAAGGTTTTTCTTCTCTCCACTCTGCCACTTCCAATTCTCCGTGATGGTTATAGCACATAAGCATCATTAGCAAATCAGTAGTGTTTGGCAGGCTGTCTTCATTGTCTTGCTAGGGCAGAGTTATGCTGTTGCCAGGAGTCCATCAGTGTTAGATTTCACAGCAAGCACTGGGGCACAGCGTTCAGCTTTTCTAAATGAATTACGTGATCCAGCTGGATCCAGTCTTCTTTGGAAGAGCAGACCCTATGGCTCGTTCTGGTGGCTGGGGAGAGGTGAATGCCACCAACTCACTCTGCTGACACTGTCTCAGTCCTGGAGGTGACAGAAGAATATGGAATATATACGTGCACTTGTGCTGTGCATCTTGGCAGGACAGGATGGTGTCAAGGGCCTGGGGCAGGGCGCTCTGGAAAGCCATGGCAATGGAGAGCAGACCACCCCGAGCAGGCTCAGTTGGGTTAGTTCTTCCTACAGGCCAGTCCATGAGCCGAAGGCTGAGCTCTTCTGATGTAATCGGAAGTACAGAGTAACAAACGTAAGCAAGGTTATAGCCATATGGAGAGTTGATAAAGTCAGACTGAGTATACTGGTTTATACAGATAGCTCAGGCTGTCAGGGGAACACTGTATGACTGACACAAAGCAAAACATATTTTTTCCGTGGAGAATCAGTTGTTTGATAAAAAATAAACACTTCCAAATGGCACAATACACCGATGTGGTGATCTGTGCATAGCAAATTGCATTGATGTGGTGACCAGTACATAGCTTCTTGCAGTTATAACAAGGCATTCCAGGGCTCATGTTATGATAGATATTGACACTTCTGAGGTCATTTGGTTTTTATTCAGAAACTCAGCTTTGCCTCATACTTTGCAAATGCACTTGAGGCAGACTGACATTTGACACAGCTCATGGTCTGGTGTGTCTTAGCTCTGAATTTCAAACCAGCTGTGTCTTAGCTCACTGCTCAAAGCAGCTGATAATATCAGACTGCCGTATAGTTTAGGCCAGATGGGACTCAACTGAGTTTCTTAGAACAGCTGGCATCTCATTTGAAATAATTCTTGCAGCTAATCAGAAAAAGCTTGAAAGATCAAATTAAAAAATAAATACAGGAAGAAATCTGAAGCCTTTTGCATTTCTCTGACTGGCGTGTATTTGCTTTTCTGAGCTACCTCAGATTGTTCGGCCTTTTTTTATTATGCTGCACCCCAGCCCTACTGTGTGTTAAAATATTTAGCTAGTGCAGAAGATATAAAAGTCATTACACTGTAAGGGCTTAAGACAAATACCAAGGCTGCATGCTGAAAGATTCTTCTGATTGCCAGGGTTACACATTGTGGAAGCAAAGCTAAGTTGGGGCTTAACATGACAGAAATGTGGGCATAAAAAGTAAGGTATTGAAGGAAAGGAAAAGGATGTTTACATGACCTTTGAAAGCAGTATATTAATGGAAACATTCATTGTGCCTCAATTTTGTTTTAGCCCAATATTTAGAGCTTATGCTGAAGCTGGTCAGAGTCATCTGGTTCTGTGAGTAATGCTCAGTCTTGATTTAAGTAATATAAGGTCTCACTGCTCTTGATAAATTTCTGCTTTTGCAGTTTGCTGACTTTGCTTGTATTTATGCTTGCTTATTTTCTAGGAGAGTTTAGCTATGGCTGCTAATACTGTTTAGTGAAATGCTGTCAAATTATTTGTGTGCCTCTGTCTAAAACATTTTCTGAAGACCTATCTGTAACCTAATGCCTCATCTGTATTAATATTCGGCAGGAGCTGAAGCCGTTTTCCTGTGGACTTTGTGCAGCGTGTTAGGGAAGCTTAGCCTGTGCAAGCAGCTAGGCTGTAGTGAACTACTGGCCATCAAAAAGATTTAAGTTGCTTTAAATAGACTTGTAGGAATCTGAAATACTTTAATCGCCTAGCTAGCAGCAAAGCATTTGCAGTGTCTGGATTTATTTATATTCTCCTCACATCCTCTGGAGCAAGAGATAACAGCTGATAACATTTCCTTCTACCCCACTAACTTTCCATAATTATTGTACAAAGGTTTCTGCACATGTCCCTGGACTTAAAGTGTGGTGACAGGGCTGCCTGTGCAGAACAAAGGGTCTATTTACTAGAGTAAATAGGAAGTGAAGATACAGGGTTAGATACATACTTTATGAATAAGCAGGATGTGGAAAACAATTATTGTTGTGAAAGAGTAGGTGGTTCATTAAATTTTAAAGTCAAGGAATTTGAAATCATCCAGTAGCTACAGCATGGGAGGTTTGTCCTGGCCTTGGACAAGGGTAATGGCAGGGTGGAAACCTCCTTGCCTGAGGAAGGAAACGATGTATATGATAGACATTACATAATAACTACATATTTAGTATCCACTCCTGAAATCTTGTTTTGGGTATTTCAGTGGCCTTTTTGACATCCCAACTCAGTTGCTTTCATCATTGCCATGATTTAAACTTGAACTGCATGTTTGCCTGATATAGGACTTGGTTGGACGAAGCTCTGAACGGCCCAGATTCAGGGTCCCGATGTCTGAACTCCTCAGTTAAGCACACACTGCCCCGCATTTCCTGCTCCCCAGCGCTGACCGCTGGATTTAGCAACAGGCAGACATGGATGAGGAGCTCTTTGTCAGGGCACTAATAGGCCTTACAGGCCCCAACCTGCCCAATTTGGGGTCTCCCCCACCCTACCCACAGCCCATGTCAGCCTCCCAGGGCCGTCAGCCCCTGCCTCAGGGACGCCGCAGCAGGGCTGGTCCCCAGCTCCCCACAGCCCGGCCCTGCCTGGCCATGGGCCCTGCCAAGCCGGGCCTACCCACAGGCCCATGGCCCCGGCCAGCCTCGGCCTGCCCCTGTCCCCAGGGTGGTGCCTGATGCCCAGGGCTGGGGCTGCCCCTGGTGCTCCCAGTGTCCTGCTCCTGGCTGGGGCAGTGGGACGGGCCCGGGCTGCCAGGCCCTGCCCTGCCCCCCTGGGGCACCCCACGCCACAGGAGCTACCGGCCATTGCTGCACCCTGCTGCTTCCTTGCAGTGCCATTTCCAACTCACACCCGATTGGGATTTCTTAATAAAATGTGAAACGCAACCTGGTATTTCTTTTTACCAGAAAGGTCAAGGTGAAGCTCATTTGGGAATGCTCTTTCATGCCTTATATGCAGAGAGATCTCTCTGTAGGATGGAAAAACCGTTTGTCCTGCAGGGCTGGGCCCAGTCTTAACTTGCATATCTGCATAAAATATATCAATGGCTCATTTCAAAATTCACTCTCAGGTCATCCACATGCTGACACCACAGCCCAGCTGGTTCCTTCACATACTTTTCAATTCAGTGCTCTTTAATTTATGCTGAGTTTTTCCTTAATTTATGACATCCACAAAAGTTTGAGCTTTTAATGCCCAAGGGGCATCCTGGAGTGAGACACACAGGGCTGTTGCTGACAGCAGGGAAACAGCTGGAGTTATTGACCGTCTTGATCTTTGGCTGGTCATTTGGGAGGTCATCCATGCCTGCTAGATAGCTGTCAAGTTGACAGAAGAGACCAGATTCTGCTGCATATAAAATTTCTAATGAGATTTTTCTGCTTCTCTGAAGGGAGAAAGCCAGGATCTGTGGATGCAGCTCTCCTACTAGGCAGGTTCGAGCCTCTTACAGAGGTGAATCTGCATTCCCAATATCTGAGTCTTGGTCTTGAACACCCCAAAGTCTTGGTGGGCTAAAGTACAGCAATGATATTTCAGTTTGGATTCTGTATTTTGATGGTATTCAGCTCTAAGTATAAAAAAATCAGTAGTCAGAAGACACCTCCTACTCAAATAGTCATCTTCCTGTGATCACAAGGACACACAGGAAAAAATGTCACCTAATTTGGTTGAATTTTCTCTACTAATTTTCAGTGATGCTTAGACACAAACAATGGTGGGTATTTTTATCTATATACATATATAATCTAACATCCTACCACCTCTGTTAAAATACTTAAGGTACATTTTTTAAATTTGTGGAAATCTAGCACAATTTCATACACAGACGCAGCTAGAAATGGCACTAAACTTAAGGTGAGGAACAAACAGCTTAAACACAGGATCATATCACTGATGCTGTTTGTGGATCAGCTACAGCAGTCCTTGTTTCTGCCTTTCTTCAAGGAACAACAGGTTCAACCAAGAGCTTCAGCAATGTCAGGAGTTACTCAGAGCTAGCAGGAAAGACATTTTTTTGTAAGGGACAGTGAAGAAAAGGTTGGATTTGACTGACATGCACTTAAAGTTTTATACCATATTTCTGGTCAATGCAGAATGAAACTGTTGTGTGCATTGCCTAGGTCCTTTCACTCTTCCCAGGATGGCCCGGATGGTTCACACAGCTAAGCTGGTACTCCAGATGACTGCCTCGCTTTGCGCCGTGTGTGTCACTCCTTCCTCTATCCCAAGTCATGCTAAACCTTGTTGACATAAATGTAATGGCCCAGGATCTCTCTCCATGGGGACTTCTTGTCACATCTTGAATGAGCATGACTATTATATCATGGTAATTGGGTATAATAAAGGTCAGCAATATTCAGTTTAAAAAAAAAAAAAGAAAGAATTTGCTTCTAATTTGCTTCTTTGGACTGAAGGTCATGAATTTCCAGATATTTTTGTTATGGCTTCAGATTTCATTATTTGTTTTTGGAAAATCCCTTCTCCCAAAACTGACAGGGTTTTTTGACAATTTTTTTTTGTGACATTTTATCAGATACTATTATTAGTTGCGATTTGTCTTTTTCCTAGAATTTGTTGCAATCTTCCAGAGTTATGTTATGTTAACAGAATTTTAAAAATACAGCAGTTAAATGCTTTTCATACAGCCATAAAAACAAATCTAGTGTTAGAAAGGATGAATAGGCCCTACATTCAGCTGCTGTTTGCATAGTAAACATTAATTGGCCATAAAGAAATAAAATTTTATATATACTTGCAACAACTGGCAGGCTTGAAAAAAGGCTTCTTAGATTACCTGTATTTATTACCGTTTTGCCAAGATCTTTAGAATATGCAGTGCCTATGTGCAAGAGACAGTAAGTTGCTTTTATGTTTATCATTAATCCATTTGAAAGCTGGACTTTTGTAGTGTCTGTGATTAAAATCTCTCAATATTGTCTTGTATATTATGTTCTTCTCAAAATGGCAGAGGTTCACAGAATAAAAAGAAAGCAATCAAACAGCAAACATCTGTTGGTCTGATACAAACTGGGACCAATAAGCCCATCACAACAGGAAGCAGCCATCCACATTTCTTCCAGTCCTTGCATGAAGTTCAGATAGCTGGGTCTTTCAATGACAAGTGAAGCTAGTCTCAGCATCAGTCACTCGCCTGAACCATCTGTTCTGTTCTCCATTCAGTGGGAAAGGAAAAATAAAATGGCATTGTAAAAGATCTGGTTAACGTATTTATTGAACTCCGGTATCTGGAAGCATCCAGGGCATGTGCAGCTTTGTATTAGTGGGAGTCTTCATTGAACTGATAGTTCTTCATCTGGAAACTGGCATGGTTCTTGGTTTTGCATGTGTGTGCATTGAATCTGCAATATGTTATATATGCAGATGATTAAGCATTTGCCAACATTTCTCAATACTGAGATTATTAATTGGGCACCATGAAGAAGAAAAAGGTAAATCATGGTTTAAAAGCTTCACAGCAGAGCGTGCACTGCTTAAAATGGTTCTCTCACTGTTTGTTCATTTGACATAATACTGATAGAAATTCTCAAATGTGATCTGTAATAGGGAGCAGTATTAGCCCTATCACTATAAAAGGTGGCTATTTATATGCTACTTGTTTATTCAAATTTATTAAAGAGACCTTCTGCATATGCATAAGCATTTAAGGACCAGATCAGAATTCAGTCTGGCTGTTCTGATTTAGTGCATTGAATGACTAATGGGATGGAATTCAGGAAATCTGGGCTTTCTTCCACATTTTGCTGCTTGTTTGTCTAATTTTTTAAATCTGTTTGTGCCTCGGTTTCCCCATCTCTAAAAAGAGAAACATTTCATGTGTCCATATTTGTAAAGTGTTTTAAGACATCAACTAAATTTGGTCTGTCAATGGAAAGTTTTATTTATCATCTGTTGTTCAGTGCCTGCTGCTCATGGACATTTTGGAAATGGATTCATCAGATGCAGATGCATTGGTGCATTTGTAAGATTTTTTCAGTTCAAGAATGAATTAGAAAACCTCAAAATATCTCTGAAGATGTTGAAAGAAAAAAATAATGTAAGATTTAACAAAGGACTAAAGTCTCAAGAGTGTAATGAATGATCAAATTAAATACACATCATAACGTTCACCAGTTTTGTGCCTCAGTTTCTCTGTCTGCAGAATGGGATTAAGGAATTTAACGGCTTCCCAACAAAGCAGTGAGAACTCAATTCAGTCATAGATACCCAGTGTGTCGAAGATGTAAATTGCTAATCATTGCTTTGGCTTTTTTTACAGCCACAATAAAGTAGAACTAAGGAACTGAGATTCCTTAAAAAAAAAAAGTGGCTTCAAATGCACATTTACAAAGAGATTGTGGCTTCTCCGCATGATCTGTTCCCTTTGATATCCATGACAGAAATAAGGTAGACTTTTCTGGAAATGGGTTCAGATTCTTTTTCTGGTACATCTAAATCTAATGATGTTGTGTTTTGGAATTCATATGGGTAACAGTTGGCAGTACTGAGACAGATTTATGGACCCTGACAACACCCAGATGTATACCAGGAGCAGCAGACAGCAGCAAAGGCTGCAAGGGAGTATATAATGCAAGTCAGAGGATAAGGTTCATGAAAGTAGTTGAAGAAATTTGGATGAAAATCCAGTGACCTTCCTGCTATTGGTTCCTGTTGACAAGTGGCAGACATTTGTCCTACTCCTCCTGCCATCTTGCCGGGTGTCTCACAATCGCACACGTTGAGCTGTGGAAGTGGAAGAGTCAGGGAAATTGAGCCCAATCCATTTAGGAGTGAACTCATGGGGCATGTGCTTTTTTTTAATAGCTAGTTTCATGTAGTGATAATGAGCAGCCATGTGACATTGCAACCTACTCCTTATTTACAGCATAAACCAGCTTTATTCCTGCAAGGGCAGAGCCAAATGTTTTACAAACAAGCAGCCTGCACATTTCAAATGAGCTGTTTCTATAATTCTAGCACTTGGTAGTAAGAACCAAACAGCATAATCATAGGTAAGGAAGTGGTGGTGCTGGGAGGAGATGATGGAAGGGGTTTTCAGCAAACAAGCAGAGCTTGTTTCAGCAAACAGTCAAGAGTGGATCTTGTATCCTGCTGCTGCTGAAGCACCACAATGTCCCCAGAAGTCACCAAAGGAAATCTTCAAAACATAAGAACATACAATGAGCATATCCTAAACAAAAGCATGTAGCATAAAACGGAGTTCCGGTGTGCCTGGCCCATAATTAACTTAGGAGATACGGACAGGAGTCCTCTGATCTGAGCTCAAGGATGGCAGAAGGCTGCAGCCATGTAAGTAGCTCTGAATAGATTATTTTTGAAAATTAAATAAAAATCAGTAAGAAGTAGGGAGCAACAGGGTTTTTCTTTTTTGCTGCAGCAGATCCGGTTTAAATTAATAAGATAGCTATACCGGGCTGCAACCCACTGTTCTCCTCTCTAAAATTATTTTTCTTGTCACTATCTCCTGTCTCATAAATAAGGAGTCAATATGAATATGTTTATAATATGCAGAACGGGCTTTTCACTGGTGTGAAGCAATTATGTATAATCCACATTGCACTGGGCGTTTAGCCAGCCAGGGTTGTAGGCAAGTGCCATATGTCATTTCTCAAGTACATGATACATCATTGCTTGAGACCCAAGCATATTTTACCACACACATTGCCCATCCATTTCTTGTTTTTATCTGTGGATTCTGCATGTTTCTCATTGCAAGCTCTCTGCCTTCTGTTCTCATTGGAAATCACTTTGCTGAGTAGGGATGCTATCAGCACAACCAAGAGCGGAAATGCTGCCATATCCTCGTTTCATGTAAAATTAAAGGTTATATTTGTGAGATTGATCTGTCATTATGATGCCCAGAGGAACTCTGCAAAACTGAGGAACAATACAGCTCCTTCATTAGCAGATTAAAAAGAATAACACTCAAAGCAGTTACTGAAAAGGGTAAAATTTTTCTCTGGACTCTACTTGCAGGTGTATGCTATCTTCCGTAAGCTGTAAGGAGATGACAGTTCTGTTTTATCTGCCTATTTATTCCTCTTGCAAAATTCCTCTTTAAGAAACCTTTTTGATTTATAGGTTTATTACATTATGAGTGACCAAGTGATTGTTCACTTCTCAGTCACCAAATAAATCCTTGAAAATGGACCAAACAAATAGGACTGTCTGAATAGTGATGAGGACAAAGACGTTTTAAAATGGAACTGTTTCATATTGAAATCAGAGTTGTATTTCTGCATGGCGTGTTCCATTGGATCTGCAATGAAATACACTTTGTGGGTATGTGAGACTGAAAAAGGTGGTGAATTAGAGTTACAATCTTGGAGGCAGAAACCCTTAAAGCAGCAACTGTGTGGTGAGGATTTTCTCCCAGGACACAGGAAACTCAGGTTCAGTTCTGTCCTTCTCAGCAGGATTAATCCCATGTTTTCTGGTTTTCTTCCTTTGTGTGTAGGTAAACTTCTGGCTGACCTGTTTCCCTTTGCATAAATAATTAACCAGTTCCTGGAACTGGGGGGATTTGAAATGCTTTCTCCAGGCTACAATATGATTATCATAGTCTGGCTCCATGGCTAGAAAATCTTGTATCATCACCAGCATCACCCTCCGAGCAGTGCTGTGGATCTAGCCATAGGAATCTGGCCAAAACTATGTAGAAAATTCACTGGGGATGTACAGATAGTTTGGGAAATGACCGAAACAGAGTTATTCACTTATAATTATCTTTGTCATGAGCAGTTTGTACTCTAAAAGACACAAATAAAACTAAGACAGCTGGAAGACCCCAAACTGTCATTAATATGGGTGCATACCTCCTGTGTAGCATTTTCTCTTTACTTCTTTTTCTGTGTGAAGGAGTCAGTCATCTGAATTTTGTGAATAGTTGCTAACACATACAGTGAAGGAAGAGCTCTGAAGAAGGACATGAACGAGGAGAAGTTAGAGATGCCAGTTATCATGAAATTACATAGCTGCTTCATGCTTTGAGAATAGCAGAAACACAGTGGCAAGACCAGCAAAAAGAATCCAGTTTGGCTCTTCTCCTACTTTCTGTAGGGCCCTGCCATGAGCATGGCACCCTGTCTTGCTTTCCACTCTCAGTCACCAGCCTTCCCATCCTTGGTTACAGCTTCAGGTCCCTGGTCAGCAGTAAGCGAATGCCATTGCCAAGGGATGACAGTGATCCATGGAAAAACACAGTATTTATTACCTGATGAGCAGGTGTAGCCCTGGCAGAAACCAGCACCACTTCTGGTACCACTGTTTGCAGATTAATTTGAGATGACTAGCAAAAGTTCCCAAGCCATACAACCCTGAAGAAAAGTGATTATTACTTTATTATGTTCTCTTTTCTGAGAAGACCATCAATGGAATCTCAGGGAGAAACGTTCCCTGGATATGGGGTTTTTTATCATTTGGGTATCTTAATTCACAATGAACTGTCTTTATTAGGTAATTTGTACAGATTTGGTGAGTGCGGGGAGGTACCTGTGTTTGAGATTGTTAGTGATGCTGCAGATGATGCCAGTTTGCATGGTGCAAGTTACTGAATGGATGAAAGAAGTGTTAATGGAGTCTTACTTTGCAGTTTTGAATGGACTTCATATTAATCAAAATGTTGACTTTATAATCCTTGTCTACTAAAACTATCCTGTATGCTTTTAAAATCAGGTTCAAGGAAAATGCAGATATACTTGGAGAAAGAGTATTATAATTAAAAATATAGTTTTAAGCAATTAAAAGTGGCTAGGTTTCTGGATCAGTTTTACTTTGATCCTGAAATCCCATATAATCTGAGTACAACTCACTTTTAGTAGGATGATGATTGAATAGACCTCTGCTTCTCTCTTCTTTTTAAGCCACTGTGCTATACTTTGGAACAGGCACAATGTACTTGCTGAAGCTTTAAAACTGGGAATTCAGACAACTGCCCCCCACTCCTGGCTTTGTCAGAGGCTAAATATGTGCACTTTAGGACACACTTCAGAACAGCACTCTTCCTTGTCAGGGTGTTCTTAGTTGTAGTTTGAGGATGATAACATTCCCTTAATTCAGTTTTACAAAGATAAACTCGTAAACATTCAATGCACTTGGGCTGAAGGTGCTATAGGAATGCAACCCTTGCCACAATCATGCTAAGGGTTGGGTGGTACTTGGTACTGTACATGATGGGTTTTGTGCAGCCTTAGGCAGGCCGTCGTTCAAGACCTATCCTCTCAGCTGGGCTTGGCTGTTATTCCTCCTCATCCTTTCCATTCGAGAGTGCTTGGTTACGAATCCCAGTCTTCAGTCCCAGTATGTATCCCTGTTTGCAGCAGAGGAAATGTAGCATCATAAACTCCATTCCTGTAGTCATGTGTCTAAACTACTTCATTGAGTGTGCCCTTACGTTCCCTGCTAATATACTGGTTATCAACAGCTCCTCTTTTAGTATATTGTACCACTACTGGGGGAGGGAAGTAGCAAAAATATATGAGACAATATCAGCCAAAGACTCTAAAATTATTTTTCTTTGCTACTTGACAGCACAGGAACAAGAGATAGTCTTGTTTTAGTCAGTAACCATATCTTTACTTGCAGATGGAAATTCAGTGCTGATGATACATTGGGTTCTTATCCTTAGCTGAATTTTAAATACATAAGCTGACATGTCAAAATGTAAGTATAAGCAAGATCTGAGATCTCTATTATTAGGTTTTTAAGTCTATCTATCTCCCAAGTTTGAGTTCAGTGCAGGACAAAAGATACCTGAATTTAAATGTATTACTGTTTTACTTGTCATCAATATGAATGTTAGACATGTTCTTTTCAGAATATGGGACTGCGCATCAGTACAAGTCATTAGCTGTAAACCCCTCTACTTTATGCAGCGTCATTTGCTGCTGGATTTGCATACATTTTTCTAATGACTCCACCTGTCAGCTGTCATGGTTTCTGCAGTATTTTGATATTTCACTGTTCAGAGTTAAGAAGGCTTATGAGATCTTGGATCATTTATCAGTATTCAGTGTGGAGTTTCATTATTCCAGGATGGATTATGGAGGCACAAACCGTTATTCTAATGGCTTCTTTGCAAGTGACTAACGATGTCTTATCAGGGGCATTTTATGTAGCTGTACAGTATGTTTAAAATAATACAATGTGGGGTGTGCAGTGGACGAGATACCAACATTTGTTTTATTTGTATTCTAGGACACAAGGGTATTAAGGAGAAATGAAATGGCAGCTGCAGCTGTTGTAGGCATTCCCCAAAGGGATAGCACTAATAGGATATATATCTTCATCCACAGCTGAGTTAATTTTGAAAGCAGAGGATGAAAAATGAAACTAACCACATACAACAAAGTCTTGGATAATGGGGGTGGGGAGGAAGTAGCCGCCCTCACTAATCTGTGACATCATTGTGATAAAAAAGGAGATCTTTCAGCTAGAAATCCTGAAAGAGAAGGTTTTGTGAGGCAGCTGAAGTATTAGTCTGCCTGAAAAAAAGAACCGTCTAATCGACGGTGTTAAAATCTGCAAATACTGTATATCTTGAA
Organism: Gavia stellata; assembly: GCF_030936135.1. Taxonomy (NCBI): domain Eukaryota; kingdom Metazoa; phylum Chordata; class Aves; order Gaviiformes; family Gaviidae; genus Gavia; species Gavia stellata. The sequence continues at coordinate 20,605,613 of NC_082600.1, forward strand.
TGCTGGAAAAGCATTGCTCAAAAAGGGAATAACTTTTAAAATCTTTTTTAAGCCTGACCTTAAAGGCTGTATTTTCTATGTTTATGCTGTAGATGAAATATGGTGATGGAAATACAAAGTCACAAAATCTACAAGAGAAATTTAGCTTTTAGTCAGGCCCTAACTTCATTTCGACTAGATTTATATTCTGCATTTCTTCTAAAATGGTGTAATTTTTTTAATGGAGCCAAATGTAGCTTTTCATTTTGTCTTTGAGAAGCTTTCAGTCTGTCTCCTAGATCTCGGGGTTTATTTCTCTCTGGAAATTTGCCAGGTGCAATACTGGGGAGAAAAATGCCTCAAACCTTTATTTAATCTTTATTTGACTCTCCCACCCAAAGAGCATGATTCACAGTAAAATGTCCTAATGTGCAATGATTTCTCCCCTGCACACTGATGGACTTGAATGTCTTAAAGCTGCATCTTTGCTGGCAATTAAAAAAAAAAAAATCTCCCAGAGGGGCAGATTCACAAGGAATGATGATGGCATGGGTGTTATGTAGGCAAGACCCCAATTTACCACTTGGTAAGCTAATATTACACAGAACAGGTCTAGAAAAAACACATGCATCTACAGCCTGGCTCTCTGAGGCATAGTCATCCTAATGCACCATTCTGTTCCTTGGGTTCTTTTTTTAAACAGACTGATGCTTAAGGAACGCAGCAACCTTGTCCTCTAAGGTCTCTTGCTAAAGGATTTCCTTTTTATCATCTCCATGGTCTGTCGCTATAAACCTATGGAAATGCCATGTTCTGCAATACTTGGGCCTTTATGTAGAGCTGTCAAAGTAGTCTTGGGGAGAGTCTAAGCAACAGATGTGTCTCCAGGATCAAATGCTAGTTGATTTTGTGAAGTATCATCCTGCCAGTTGCTCAGTCATTACAGAGTTGTGCAGGTGTCTCCAACCCTGTTGTAGGCTTTTTGAGGAGCTCATGCAGGAACAACGAATGTGTGTCTGAAGTCTGTCCAACTTGAAGTATGTTTGAGCAGAAAACATTCATTGTTGGTATTAGACTATGGGAAAATATTACAATATGGATATGCCATGTTAAGTGTACCAAGACAACAGATAAGCACCTTACAGGAATGGCCTTTTATAGCATAAGTAAGTGTCCTGTCACTTCTGAGTATGTCACAGCAATTTAGGGTGCTTTGGAAAAGAGGTTGCCAAGTCTTGGTGGTAGGACTCTCAAAATCTGTAGATACTTTCTTATTGCTTTTCCCTTTTTTACACTCTTTAGTTCATAAGATATATTTATAAAATTAAATGATAGAGGGCAAATTTATTAGGACTGAATTTGGTCAAAGGTGCTAGCTGTGCTATTCTTTCTGCTATTCTTTATGTGCCTTTTTTTTAGTTGCTGTCATTCCAGGATTTTCTTCCCAGCTTGTGTCTTGTTAAGGATGACTGTCACTAGCCCTTTCTCTAGTGTTGCATCTGAGCAGGTGCATGGGTAGATCTACATGCGTTCACAATTCTATTGTGTTCACAATTCAAGGCGAGGCCCCATTCCCTGGGTTGAGCATGGTGAGTAAATAGGCCTGCGTCATTTATATTAAAGTAGGAGACTGGGTCAAAGTACAAAAGTCAAATTTGGGGTTTCAAACACCCATTAGCTGCTAAGATTCTGAAATGTCTCTTTATCCATTATGAACACTGAGGGTATTTTGTAAAATTTGAGTCTATTTTAGTGTCTACTATTGCTGGGTTTGCTGGTCCAGAATACCATTAAAATTTGGGAAGCTGCTGATTTAAGTTTATTTTATGCTAATTTTGGCTCAAACTAGAAGGAAAATATCTGCCCATTTAAACCAATTATAACTAATAAAATCTTGATTTAATATAACGGAACACAACAAAATAGGTTATGTTAATACCTGGAGCATTTGAAAGTGATAAAAAGTCTTTGTTCTATACAATATATAATCTTGGTAAGATATAAGAGTAAAAAAATCCTTTTTATAAGGTTTAAAGGTATTCAAAGCAATATTTTTTTACATCTTTTACAAGCAGTAGAGCAAAAAATATGATAAGCTTTCATTTTTCAAGATAGCAATCATTCATTTGCTATGGTGAAAAAAAATGTTTACTCATGCTCACTTGATCAAACTACTTTTTTTTGGTTTTTAATTTCCTTTTTCTGAAACATCAAGAATAGGTTGCATTGATTCAGTGGCCCTTTGGGTTGGTTTTCTTTTTCTGTTTAGTCCCTCTGGAAATAGTGTAGAAGCTGTTGCTAAGAGCTTGTGGAAACAGAGGTGATGGTGGTTTCTTTACTACCATCCAGGAAGCTCCTATTTTCCTTTGGTTCCCTTCCAATTTTGGGAGCCTATCGTGTTTGCTAATAGGAAAGTTTTCCATGGATATAAATATTTTTCATTCATTTTTTCTCTTCATCATTGTTGCTTTTGCAATGAGCATAATTAGTTATACTAATTACAACATAATTAGTTATACTAAGTTCCATATTAAACCCATGTATATTACCAACTGTTCTGCAGAAAAAAAAGAGATGCACCTTAAAAGTAATCTCTGAAGAAGATCTGAGGCAATATTCTAATAGATCAGCAGCTACACCTGCATAGTGGGACTTACCCAACAGAGAGAAGAGGGATTTGTTTCTCATTTCACTGAGGCATGCGCAGTGCTGTTCTGCACCATGGAAATGCTTGTCTCAGTCCCTGCAGTGGAAGCAGTGAAGGATGAGGTTGTTTAAGTGACACGACTTATCTCTCCATCAGAGTGTGAGGTTGAGTTTTTCAAGCCCAGTGCTCAGAGGTTGCAGTAGCTCGGTGTCAGCACCGGCTCCTACAGCAGTACTTAGCATTGCATGGACAAAGCCTCCCCCATGTACACACTTTCCAAGGTAACCACTTGTCTTTCTGCAGCTAAATCAAAGCTCTTTGCAGGGCAAGAAGGCAAACTGAGAGAAACAACAAAGTAAAGAGAGAGAAAGCAATCATCAATCCTGTAATACTTTTCTTGGACTCTGTGGTAAATTGCTTCTTGAGTTTAATGGGGCCAAGTCTGAGTTCTGGGAAGTAAGGGAATTGTGCCCAGATATCTGAATGTAAAACTCATTGTACATGTGATACTAATTTGTGGGCAACATTTCTCATCATGCTGCAATCCCTTTCATGAAGCCTGCCTGTAACCTGGACCGTCACATTCCTATTTAAAAAGAAGAGTGTATCAAGACTAATTACTGATATAGCACCCTGCTTGGTTCAAGTTATTGTTTTATTAATTCATTGTAATGAGATAATGGGAGATCATATAAAACCTAGCCACTTTTAGCACCTCAAGTGCTTTCGCCTGTCCTGGTGGTGCTTCATAGGTAATTGATAGTGACACAGCAGTGTCTTTGAACAGGGAGCTGTTCATTCGGGTTACAAAGCACTTTCCAGAGAAGTCGTCCTTTGATAAAACCTACTAGAATTATTTTTTTTCCACTTTGGGAGAATGGAGGAACTCTCCTGCTACACCTGCTTTGCTTCATGCCCAATGCCCCATTGCCTGTGCTGTGGAGGCAGGGAACTCTGTCAAGCTGCAAGACTAGAGCCAGAGTAAACATCTGGCTAATTAAGTTGTAGCACTGGCGGAGATGAAGGTGAATCCTGCTAAATACTCATATGACTCTGTAGAATATTGAAGAAAACCTGTGGGGCAGAGAGTGATTTGGGCCTGAATGTGATCAGTCCTCTGCACTCCTCCACTAATTGCTGAATAATTTGAGTAAAGGTTTTAAAGCATGAGGGTTTTTTTTGTCATTAGCCAGTGGCTTTATAAAGTAATGTTTATGGTTAAAGCAATCAAGAACCACTGTGGTCAAAATTCTTCTGTTCTGCTGCTGGCTTAGCGACTGGCTTCATATGTGATGGCGAACAACACACTCACTGAATACTTCAGGTTATTCGTAATATTTACCATCCTATGAATCAGGGCAGAATATGGTATAGCTTCTTGGAAATCGTTAAGAACAGGCTTTACTCAAAACAATAACTGGTTCTTTACTCAAACAACATGCCTGATGAAGTAATCTGTACGAGGTTTGTGTTTTAAAATAGCCTTCATATTATGTTCTGTTTAATGTTCTAGCTGTTCATTAAGGGAAAATGTAAGGAAAAAATATTTTGAAACCCTGTAACTGAGCAGATCTTTTCCCTCTAATATATTTGATGATAGCATAATAACTTCTATCTATAACTTCCATAGCTAGAATTTATCTTTGAGCTCACAGCAGGGAGAAACAGGAGTAGGTAAGCACATCAGCTACCAGATTTATCTAGTGCTTTTTCTGTGAAAACTTTTTCAAATGACAGTAACCTAGCATTTTAGAAAATTATTGCCTTACCAAATAGTGCAGCGTCATGAGAATGGATGTCTAGAACAAAACTGCTGATGCTGTGGATCAGTTGTCCACACAATACACCTTCCAGGGGATTTCACTCCAGTCTATTTCTAGATTGGTCTTGAGAACTGAATTCCCATTAGTGGTTCGTCTAATGATCTTCCAGTTTAATTTCATTTGCAAAGAGCCCAGGCTGTGTGTGCCAGGACAGCTTTCTGGTGTGACCCAAAGCACAGTAAATTAAGCATTACTAGGAGTTTACTTCCAGAGTGTCCTCCTGGTTTAAACTTAAACACTGGTGTAGATACACCCTTCAGTTGATACTGAATTAGCAGGAAGCATTTGTGGCACATACATACCCATTAGAGGACTGAACCTTCCCTGCTAAGTGCAGAGGAAGTATCTCCAAAAACAGTGTCCATACTTTAAACCTCCCCTAAGGCCTGTGAAGTAGAGGAAATCTGCATTTATCTGTGATCTCAGTTAATTAAAACAGCAATTATTTGGAACAAATCGTAATCACCCTTCCTGTAACGAATGCAAATATTCAGATTGCCAGATGGATTTGAATGAGTGACAGCCTAATTTTGGCTTACAAAAATAATAATAAAAAACTTAAATTGAAATATTTCTGCCCCTCATCTACACTTAGAGTTAAAAATGAACAGCATATGGAAATGTTTTGAGGAATAAGAGACCTCAGACCACTATGTAGCATTTGGGCCATGGATTCCGCCACATGGAGCCTTAATACGGTGTGGTAGAAAAGTGTGATATTTGCATAGAAGGTGTATGCTCTGGAATTATGAGTCATGTCCATTTACTTTCAGTGTTTATACAGTTTCCCCAAAAGACCTTTGACTTCAGTAGTCTTAATCAAAAGTACCTGCCCATTGACTAATATCTAGTATTTATATTCAAAACTCATCAATTCTCAGAGTGATAAATAACCAAGAGTATTGATCTTGGAGGGGGAAATGTGACCCTTTCCTAGTAAGTGGAGCTACAGTTGCAATAAGCAAAATGTCTTGGGATTAGCTAGAAATCTGCACAAGAATCCAATATTACTAGTGGCTTTGCACCTTCTGTTTTATTTGTCTGATTTGACAGAGAGATTATTTTCATTGCAAATATGCCATTTCTTAGCTGCTTCTATTGCTGTATCTGCTTTAGATGGAAAATATCTGGTTTTGCTGGAAATTCTTTATTTTCTGTGAGAATTATCACACTCTGAGACACACCAAGAACAAGGGAAACATTCATATTCACTATGGGACATCTTTTCTGGTGAAGTTCTTGTGTCAGAAGATGAGAGGTGGGGAAAACCACTACAAACAATAGGCTGTTGAATATCCACTGTGTGTTGTTGCACTGCACAGGAGCCAATAAGAAGGCTGTATCTAAATGCAATACTGATGTCTATAGGATGTAGCTGTGCATAAATAATGAAATAATCTCTCCAATTTATCAAGTGGTGCATGTATCACTTTTGGCCATATTAACAATACAGAGGGTGTAGGCTAGAGGCTAGAGGAAGCTGCTGTTTCTGGATGTACTTCTGAACAGGGGGAACTTTCTTTGGTGGAGATATTATCATATGCTCAGCTCAGCAGACTGTCTTTCAAGCCCCAGTGAGCCCTAAGGCTCCTCAACAAGAAAGTGGCTGACAATAAAGCACTGGTTTCTAAGAAGAGCTCTCTTTCTGTCTTGCTATCTTAGCTGCACACATTAATTTTCCTGCCATTACAGGAATAATTCACTTTGTATAATTCAATTTCAGGTACGGTCTAGGTATGGAAGGTGGCTGATGTATATGTAAGGAAATAAAAATGTCTTCTCTGTTCTAAGGCAGTAAAAAGGAATAATGAGCCATTATTTGTCTTTTCTGCTAAACAGAAATTAAGGAACCCATCTGTGCCAATGACTTCTGATTGCAGAGGGACACAAAGAATCAAAAGTCTTCACTTATTTTTTCTCTTTTTTTTTTTTTTTTTTTTAATTTCCGAATTGTTCTTTTTATCTTAGTTGCATGACAATGCCTTTATGCCCTGGCCTCCTTCAAGTCTCTGTAAAACAGTTATAAAAGGATCGCAGTACAACTTTTCTGGTCAACAAAAATCCTCCTCATCGGATAAATTGCTACTTTGAACAATCCACTGAATGTCAGCCAGCATCCTTGGAGCATGGGGAGGGGGTGAGAAAGGTGAGACTGCAAGGACATTTGTAGAGATAGGGAGGAGTCTTCATACCATCTACCATCCACCCTGCCTTGCTGAGATTGCCCTCTCCGTATTGTAGTAGCCAGCTCTGCTGCAGTTTACCCGACATGGGCTATGAGATCTTGAGAGCCCCATGTCCCAAGGTCACAGTAGTGACAGACACAAATCAAGAGCTTGTGGTATGTCTCTGCTGTGCTTCTCAGGGATGGCAACTTTTGCTACTAGAACTTTTCTGTGATATACTAATGTTTCAACATCCTCAGGACAGTGCAAGGAAAAGTAAAATGCACTGCCTATGACCATAGCCAAAACCCAGGTCTCAGAGGAATTCTCAAAAATTATACATTTCACTAAATGATATACTTCACTCTAAGAATGCCTTCAAGTAAGGAGACGATCATGTTCATCTTGCAGTTCTCTCCAGTTTGCCAGCCCTCAGGCATAGCAGCTCAGGCCCACACTTCTGCTTGTCAGCCCTCTTCCCTGCTGCTCCACACCCCGAACCTGGAAAAAGAGCAAAGAGGGCAAATGGGCTCAGCAGCTCTGCTTGTCAGACCATTTCTTAGTTTCAGTTTGGGAGGTAATAGAAGGGTAGAGGAAGGGGAGCCCTTATAAATGGATTGTAGTTGGCAGTGCTTGTGCTGCTGCACAGAGAAGGTTCTGCCAGCTCTTCCTGGGCTTTATACCTCAGCAGTGAAAAATTGCTAGAGGTTGAAGTACGTCATCAGAAAGCTAAGCTTGCAAGGGCAGAGTTTTAGTTGTGAGGGTGAAAAGTGGTACTTGTCCATCTGTACTTTGAGGATGGTGTTTTAAAAGTCCCTTAATTCTGAAAAGCTATAGGTGTGATTCCTTCTGATGTTGGACACCCCCACCCATACCTAAATAACTTTGTAGGAGGAGTGAAGCAATACCTTATGACTCATTCTCCAAGTTTAAGGCAATTTGACCCTGACTAATCATTTTCATTTTTAACACCATTTGCAAAGTATACTGTGATGCCAGTTCAGGTTCACCAGTTGTTTCCCATCCAAGGAACTGTAAGTTTCCTGATGTGGAAACATCTGTACTCTCTTGTAAGAGGAATCATCTAATAAACATGGCATATTCTTGGGAAGGCACTTGAGAATGCCCAGCCTAGCAGTTGGGGGAATACTGAAAAAAGTAGTTAAGACTTATTAGTCTCAGTCTTTAATGATGAGGAATTTCTATTCCCTGCATCCCTCTACAAACCTATCATAAATTGAAAATGAGGATGCAGTAACAGTTATTGACTATTTCACTGCATAACTTAATGTAACTGAAAAAAACATACTTCAGAAACTTGAAATAATAAAAAACGCATACCATTTATTAGCTATTCTAATGAATCATGTTGCTATGAGAGTTCTGGAAAGGCATAAAATGTCTTCTGATTTAAAATTAAGTATATTATCATATATGAGGGCTTGTTAGTATCCATCAGCACAGGATTTCAAATTGCTTTATCAAAAGAAAATGTTGAATCTTCATAAAAGATTTGCAAGGTAGGCTGATACTGTCAGTTACTCTGAAAGAAAGGAAACTGAGGAGCAAGGGGGCCATGCCACTTGCTCATTTGCTAAAGCCTGAAGAGAAAGCCAGCACTCCTGCTTGCCAGTCTTGTGCTTTGACCATGCGCAATTCCAGCAACTTTAAAGAATTACCGTTTGTGATATTCCCCGCTAGCACTGAAGCCTTGACCTGTGTCACAGGTCCAGGACGTATAAGTTAGGCCATGGAAATTAACCTCCCAGGTTTACTCGTGGCTGAAAACTTGTGGAGCAGTTGTGGGTCAGCTCCTAGGCCACTTGTGATCCTCACTCTAGAGCAAGTGAAACCTTCTCTGCCTTGTGCTGATAACTCACAGTCCTAGCTCTCTGAGATGGCCATGCCCTTTTCCCCTTGCAATGTTGATGGGTAAGGAAGTGAAAGAAATGAAGAGGCATATAAGTGCATAGCTCAGTATTATCAAAGGATCATCTTTATCCTGACCTGATTTTCTAAGGAATAGTTTTCCAGTAAGATGGAGCCAGGGCAGCAACCATACTCGACTGAAGGGAAGAAGTCAAGCCTGTTAAACAGGTCAGATCATGGGGTCTTATCTGTTATGCAATCTGTACATCACTAAATGCTCACAAAAAATTTGCTAGAGTAAATAACGTCTCAAGATGAGGCTGAAATTCTGCTGCTCTTTCTCAGTTGATGGACTCGTGAGTGTTTCCAAGCTGCCACGTCTGCGTGTGCACCCTGACTGTGTCTTAGCACAATCTCAGGGTGATCTTTCCTGGTCGTCTGCCAGCAGCCTTCCTCAGGTTTTCTGGGCAGCATCAGCTGCAATCAAGCCTCACCACCCTGGGCTAGAGGCCAAGCACAGATTCCCCTGATTGTGCCTACTGCTCTTTTTAACGCTTTCCTCTTAATTATCCAGATTTCCTACTAAAGTAAGTGGAAGGTGTGAAAGATCAAGCCATCTGCACTTCAAGCCCTAGAGCTGGAGCCTATGTTAAGAATCATGTGCTTGGAATTTGGGTTTCACTCCAAACAAGTAAAAACTGCAGCTCAAATGATGCTGATAAGGTCATCACTGCTCCAGAAGGATTCCTGCAGAGATGGTTCCATTGAGTTGGGTTTCTCACCCATGGAGACTTGATATGACTATACTGTAATTATGAGGACACCTGCTGATCCAATGTGTATGAAATATAGAAACCTTCCATAAAAAAGTATCAACATTCAGGCAGTGGGTTTTCCCACTCACTGTATGACTGGCGATAGATGTGTTGTTGCCAAGTGTTGTTGCACTGCAGAGTATGTCTGGGCCAAGATTTCTTTTTCTACAGATAACTGGAAATTAATGGCAGTTATATTCATAGCGTTGAAAATAAAATTAGAACTTGAGAAAATTTCATTTGAATAGAGCAAGGTCAAGGGCCAAATTCTCAGCTCATTTAGGCAAGGTTAACTTTGAGATTAGTCCTGTCAATGCCTGTTCATCTCTATTATCACTTAAACCAAAATATATTAAGTTATCCTGTTATTAAAAAAAAAAATCACTTAATTGGATCTATGTATCATTGTTCATCTTTGAGTAGCATCACACCTGAGACAGGCTTGTCTCACACACAGACTCACGCCATATCCACTTGATCCCACCTTCAGCTTTATTCCATCCTTGCTGATGATTCTACTGTGTTTAACAAAATTTTTTTCCATTTAGTTTTTTGTTTGTTTTTAGAAATGAAAAGCCAACTCCCAACAGAAAGAAAACCCCACAAAACCTATCATTTGGATTTAGGAAATATCTTCCTTGTTTAAAAACAGGTATAAAGGAAACCTCAGCATTTTATAATGAAGAGTGTTCCTGTGGTGATTTCAGTCTCATTATTCAATTATGTGTTCCTATAACTGCCATAATATGGATATGACATATGCATAAATGGAAATAAAATAGATAGAGCTGTCAGGGCATCCATTTCCTCTATAAACTTCTAATCTATTCAAAGACTTTTCCCCGCTGGGTTCGTGTCTTTTCAAGCTTTAACTGCCGCCAAAGAGATGGTGCAGCTTAACTGTCACAGATAAATAGAGGAAGTTTTACAGCAAATACCTTGTTGTTATCTACATGTCTGTGGGTATGATTCAGTTCTCTAGACTTAGATTCCTTGTACCATTTTACATTTCCTAGGACATGCTGCCTGGCCTCGATTTGGCACTGCAGACATTCTGCACGTTTCCCAGGGTCTGTAGACGTTTAGGCAACTGAATCCAATGCTTCAGATACAGTACATCGAGAAGTGCCTTTCATGCTAGAGATCATGAAGGATGGGCCCTGGTGAAGGTATGGTAAAAAAAAATAATAAAAGACGCTTTGTAGGGACATCTTATGAAATTATTCTGAAATACCAAGGACAAGGAAAGCAGTCCGACTGGAGTCACACCTGAAACTGTAGGCGTGGGTCAAATTAAGAAATTAGGAGGGGTACAGGTCAGGCAACCCTGGCTGATACTGTTGCAGTTAGCAAAATCATCCTGTGTGCTGTTCCTGCCCCTGATTCTGAAGGATTTACTTTCCTGCCATGTGATTGTACAGTGACAGCAAGAGTGTTGACCTCTCAGTCAAACAGGACTGACAGCTTTTCCCTTGTTTCCTACATGGAGCATGTTTTTCTAAGTTACCAGGGAGGAGAAAGGAAATTTGATATCACCCTGTATAATTTTCATTCTTTGAGATTATAGGCGGTAAACAAGGTCTTTTTTTCCTTAAACATAGGACACACTGAGACTATCATTCAGGTCCTCGTACGTGAGGGACACTCAGACATACTATTTACTGCTTATGCCATCTCTGGCTCTTCCCCATACCCAAATAATCCTGCTTAAGCATTACAGTTCATATGCCAGTTAGTTCTTGTACTTTACTTACCTGTCTTGAAGCAGTGTCAACTGACGTTATGGATGAATAATGCAACAAACTTAAAACCATGCCCTCTGGCAAAAAAAACAACTTTCCAAGGCAAGTAGGATGAATCATAGATAAAAATGTTTAAAATATTTAAAGGTATGCCTGAAACCACCCCCCTGCATAAGCTTCCTTTAGCAAATCAGAACCTATGGTAGGATTATGAAAGCTAGGTCATGTGTCTACGTTCTTCAAAGTCAGTTATTACTGCTATTTGAGTAGAGGACATCCAAATGACTTGTCAAAAATGTAAGGAAAGAAACTAGGGAAAAACTGGCATTAACTTAGGTCTTCATGACTACACCCTTGTTCCAGGATAGAGAGCTAAACAGCATGGAAACTTGGTGGCCAGCGCTTTTTGGCAGTATTTTGATGGCCATGAGCATTGCCTAAGAATCCTAATGCCCCAATAAGCCTCTATTTCATACACGCATTTCTAAATGTGAGTCCTGGTGGTAAGGGATGAATTCTGCCAGGTATCAGACTTCACCCTGAAAAATGCAAGTGCTGAATTAATTTCTTTGATCTTGCCTTGTCTGCCATCCTTGCAACACAGAATAAGCTGGTATGTTTTAGTTATCTGTAGGAGAAAAATGAGACTAAATGAGCAGATAGGTCTTTTTGAGCACTGTATTTCTGAAGACCAAGAAGAGCAACAAATACCTTCTTCTCTGTACTGTGCACACTCCTGCCTTTGGGGAAAGGAGGAAAGAAGAGTCAACACAGTACCCACTTTAATAGCTAAGCTTAATTCACCATCCAAAATATTAAAGTCATGACAATGTTATATAATCACATTAAGAAAAATATTGTTCCTCTTTCAAAGACCGTCTCATGAGGATGATCAATTGTAGAATCCTACCTGTGCTTTTTTAAGGGACACTGTCCCTGAAAGAAGGAAAAAGGAAGGAGTTAGCTGCACTACCAGCTGTCTGCACTCATCTTTCAGCCCTGTTGCTCTCTAGGGGGTGGAGCAATTGGCAGTGGGGGCTGTGGCTTTACTCTGCTCTGCAGGGACAGTGAGCATGATGTGCCAACCTGGAGAAGCCATACCAGCTTGTATGTATACTTCAGAGAGGTCGTCTTTTTCACCAGGAAGTTTTGACCAGGTTGCCTGATGTCTAGAAGTCGTGGAGAAAATGTCTTGCTTATCCTGAATATATGAAACATGCAAAGTAATGTGCATATGTTGGGCTCTATGAGTGCTACACAAAAGCTTCCTCTTCCCTTTGCAACCCAGATGAAGTATGATGCTATTTAGCATGGGTAAAGGAATCAGAAAATGATCACCTGAAAATGATTTGTCTCTTCCCTGCAGGTCAATGCTTAACAAGGCTGTACCTGCTTCTACCAGCATGTAGAGCTGCCTACAAAAGTTGATACCACAAATACACAGAGTAATTGCATTTGTCTTTCTGTTGTGTGTTACAGACAACTGATGTTGAAAACAGATGTAGTTTGAATGCACTTCTGGTGGTAAATATGATCTCGGATATATGCCAACCAGTAGTTGTATTATTGGAATTTTCTAGACATGATATGATTTTTGAGAGTCTCAATTTTAAGTCAGTGACTGAAGCTGTTGTCAGGTTCCTTAGTGTGTCTCTGGCATAGTGAAAGGAAGTAACAGTATTTATTATTGGCTCTGCCACCTAAAAGATCAAGGCTTTCCACATGTTTTGACAGCCTCTCTGTATCTTTTTGGTGATGGTGGAAAAAAGCACTGATGTAGATGGAAGTTCCAGCAATAAGCATTAAATGTTCTTTATACCTTGCCCAGAAAAGAAGGGGAGTTTTAATGTATTATCTGAAGCATGCAGAAAGCACTTCTGTATATCACCAGTACCCATCATCATAAAGCTGCAGCTTTAGGCAGTACTTTATTCCTGATGATAATAATTCAAAGCTACAAAGAGTTTTTTTAGACTGTCTGAGAACAGTAGCAAAGGCTCAGCAGGAGCAGGAGCTCTAGATGCCCTAGAGTTTTCTTTTGAGCAGCAAATCAAGAAGGTGTCATGTCCTGAGCTCTCTGCATTTGGTGATATCCCTGACCTTGCGACACAGTCCAAGGGAAGAAATATCAGCGGTGTCCATCTGCAAGATAGCATTTAAGGAAATACCAGGGATATTTTTTTTTACCAATGACATATCTGGGATACAAATTCTTCTGATACTTATCAGTAGTAATGCTCTATCCCAGTGATTCCACGATCATTCTTCTGCCTAAGTAAATAGGCATAATTTCTGGAAGTATCTACAGACAGTGACGGATCTTCAGAATGTGTGATGGCCTTGTAACTCCTCTGAAAAGATACGCGTTTTGCATGAGTTGCTTTAATGGGATTTGCACTGGGGTGAGGCACAGTGCTTGTGCTGTTGGGACAGTACTGAAGCAGCACTGTCCACTTTGATACCCTCCCACTCTGGCCTCTGGGGTTTCAGAACAAATTAATGCATCTAGTCAGCTGGGATAGATGTTGGGCCAGAGTCTTCCAGGAGGATTTCCTCCCAGCTGCTCTAGAGCTGACTTCTTGTGAAATCTGCTGAGTCTCTGAACTGTTTAAACCACTAAGAATATCTTAGCAGTCAAGGGACCCACCCCAAAGAGTTACTGTGCTGGAAGCAATGAGTTCATCATTTCAATGGACTTCATCTAAGCAGAAGTTCTTTTTCTTGTGTGTGTTTGGGGACGGGAGCTGCTCAGTTTTTTCTGTCTCTGCTAAAAGTGGGTCAAAGCCAGAAGACTGGGAACTGTACTGCATGTTGAGCACATCAGGGTGCATGTGATTGCATTTGGAACATGACCAAGTTGCATTCATGCTCTGAATACTCCCCAGGGTGCTCCTTCTGCCTAGAACCAGCTTCAAGTAAATATTTTCCTCAGGTATTGGTTTTGTCTATGATATTGAATTATGTGGATGGTTACTGAAAATGGTTTATTAAATCCCATTGCAGTGGGGCAATTAAGTTGTTCCATGTCAGTGAGATAATGTGTATACAGTGTAGCCATGGTTCAGCAGTGGAACAGCATCCCCAAAAGCTGGAAGCCCAGGTACCCCGTGCTCTCCATAATTTAACTGTTCTCCAGATTACTATACTGTAGAAAGTGTTAGCATACAAGTAGGACATAATTCCACATTTTCTTAATTTCTGTTTTCAAGGATATTACAGGTGCTCGTTCTGCAGTCCTAGTTCAAAAGCAACATATGTGCATGGGACATCCAGACAGCGAGACCTTCCATCTCCTGGCTGTGCTGCAGCAGATGGTTCCTTTGGGATTTTCATCCACAAAATGCAATTGAATATGCTGGGATTCCTATCTCATGTCCCCGACAGATCCACAGGCTAGGGATGAGGAAAGAAGAAATTATTATGTGATTGCTCATTGCAGCTCTGCCTGCCTTGTGCTTCACTTCTGGTGATTCATGAGGTCTCTCCTGGTGGCACAGTTCTAATCTGGGGGTTCCAGACAAAACTATAAATACTGGCCTTTGGACAACAGACCCTATGAATGTAGGTGATAATGTCCAGTGTGATGGCAGTAATTGCCAGCTGCTTCTCTTTTTGAAAAAAAGCACACATATAGACAAGGCATGAATGCTTTATCTGGCCACAAAAGCATTCAGAAACATGCCCAACATGACAGCAGTATTCAATGTGCTAAAATAGTCTGCATGAAAAAAAATATTTTCCTTCTATTCAGTAACTTGGCACAGATCCTATTACCTACTGCATTAGGTCACATCAGTGTGTACTGCATGACATGATGTGACATAGCTTGAGAGCAACTGACACAGCATTGCTTCTCCACACTGCAGAGAGGTACATCGGATGCTTGGGCAACAACTGCTGCAGTTATTAAATCCTCTCTGTTATGTGCAGTTAGGCAAGTGACCCATGCTCTGAAGCATTTGCATTTAATAGCAAATTGTTCTCTTTGTGCCAGCTTGGGGAAAGGGTTTTCTTACAGGGCACCTTCACTGCCACTGCATTAGAAACTCATGTTGTGCTGTCTGTTGATAGCTGACACTAAGTGAAGTGCTTCAGAGACAACACACCAGTGACTGTGAGAAACCTAAGCATATTACAGCATGTGCCAGGCCATTCCCACTCAATGAGGCAGTTCTACTCCTCCACAGCAATATTCAAATGGCAAGTATAAAAACAGAAGCCTCATGGCTATCCACTGGTATTGAGGGTTTTGCACTATGCATTAACTTCTTAAACCATAATATTAAACCATTGTGAGAAATAAATTTTGTGAAAACTGTGCTAAGAGAACACCTTTCAAAAATAAAAAGTTTGGGAAACTCTTTGAGATAATTAACTCTAGGTGATTAAACCAATCACCTTCGAGGTCACCAGCAGTATTACAGCCACACTCCCATTGATTTAGATTATTGTATAGTTTCGTAGTTCAGTAACTCTTAGGTTGTACGGTTTTTGTTACGACTTATTCTTGTTTGATGGTGTGTAAGACCTTGCCAGAAATCAAGGGTAAACGTTCAAATAGGTAACAGAGAAGATTGTACCTGCCCTGATCATTATGAAGCTATTTTGAGACTCTGTAAAATTTATTATTCTCTAATGATAATATGGGTGTTGAAGTGGAAAAAATATCAGGGCCTGATCCAAATCCTTTTTTACTTCATTGGTGTTAGTGGACTTCAAGTGAAAATACTAGATTGAAAATGCTGCCAATGTATTATTTTATTTTAGAACAAAAATGTGCCTCACTTTAGATATTTTATGGATGTCTGTTTTAGGTACAGAGGAAGAAAGTATGTGAGGAGTAAGAAATGTCAGGTATTGTTATGAGACTTATCTGGCTAGTAGCCTCCCCAAACCTGTCTGCTGAATTAAAACCCCTAGTTACTTGGTTCAGACATTTTTATACCTTTATTTTTTTCACAAGCCTTGATGTTGTCATCCCAACTCAAACAGTGTCTGCTCAGTGTAGTTGCCTGACAGCTTCAACTGCCAGTCTTGCTTTATATGCTTTGAGCTGCTTGGAAGTATATTGGAGAGGAGATTGTATGGCTGTTGCCCACTGGGACCAGCACGATAACAGGACAGATATTTTATGAGGCTACTTTAGGAATAACTGCATCAATAATATTCTCCTATAATGAAGGCTCAGGCAATGAAAGAACAAGAGGAAGCACACTGCACATTACGGGAGTCAAATGAAATTCCAGGCGGAAAGCACCAACACATCTTATACTGGGCCATAGGATTGCCTATTCCCTCATTATATTTGACCTTTTGTTAGAAAGGGTCCATTTCTGTGTCCTAAGTCCATCACATCCCCTGACAAAGACCAAACATCTTGCCAGGTGGGTGCAGGCTAAGGGACAGCTTGAGTTGAAGTGGGCTAGATTGGAAAATATGAAAAAAGTTGCTCCTTCTGTTTTCAGGCCCCATGCACGTGCCTCTCTAGGCAGCGTGCGTGACTTGAGGTGCACCTCCCTGCTGCCAGCCCTGGTTTTGTGCTCTGGGGGTCATGAGAGCGTGTCGGTATTTTCCTAATCACAAGCACCAGGTCCGGAGCAGAGTGAGGACCAAGCCAGGAGGCCATTGGAGAGCTAGTGCTAGGCTACTGTAATGGCTATCATGATGACTATTTTGCATTGAAGAGTGAATTGGAACATCATAGTTTGGAAGCTGGAAGGGGATTGTGGCCAGAGAGAGACAGAAGTGAACTGAGATGTCTGGCCTGGAGGTTACGGGCTGACAGCTGGGTGTGCACATCCTTCTGTGAGTCACTGACAGCCAAGTCAGAGGGTTTAAAAGGAAGATTAAGGCGAAGCCTCAGGTGCAATATTTCCTCTATTAAATTTGTAAACTGGCTGTTCTTATCTGTGTTGTTTAAGTAACGGAGTGCCCATGATCTGTACTGGAGTCAGAGGGGATGTGTGAGTCCAGACCCCTTTCTTTCTTGCCACATTTAGAAGCAGCTACAACATGAGCACTTGGGATCAAACTGGTAGTGCCATGGCTAAGTAAGTATCCAGGTCTCTGCTCCCCTGGCAGGGACTTGCAAATATTTGAGCCATCAGACAGACAAGTCGCAAGCAGAAGGAAAAAAATACCAGGATACTGAATTGCTCTGAAAGCCTGAGGAGACCTAGCGACTGAACACGCATGTAAAGCAGGGTAATGCCACAGTCGCCATGGCAGCATCTCAAAATTGTACAGTAATATTTTGAAATGTAATATAAATTCTAATTTTTCAGTCTTAACCCATCAAATGTTTTACTATAAATATCCACACTATCCAGTCTCGGAAAGAACTAAGGCTGACAGTTATTTTAAGACTGTCCAACCAAAGACCTAAAAATACAATTTATATTCCCTGCCAAAACACAGTCCTTCAATTAGGAGAACAGAAGGATTTTGGTTTTAGGCAGGCAAAACCAAGGAAATACAGAGATTATGGGAGAAACGCGATCTGTACTTCCTCATACATCTGGGTTATGGCAACCTTCATTTGTCTAGCATCTGAAAACACTAGGGCTTTGTAGGCATGTACACAGGCAATGACTAGCTACACTACTGACTACAACTGTGAAGGAAAGGAAAGAATATATACAATAGCCTAGTTTAGAATGAAGCATTAAGTTACTTTAATAAACTTTCACTCAGAGGTTCTGAGCACTGCCCTTTGCAGCCACTGACAAATTTAAATTAGCTTATTTGTCTAAACCAAACAAGGCACCATATAAGCATCTTGTGACATAAGTTACCCATGCATTGTAATGAGCTTGCAGACCCTCCAACTGTTTCACCCAGTCCTGCTGTCTCCATTTTGCTGTCTGGCAGATGGAGATGCGCAGATGGGCCCCACCTAGCCTCCGAGGTGGTTGACTCCAGCCCCAAGGCTTTGTAACTGCAGTAGCTTGACTTTCTACCTGAGCTAGGTACCTACCCAGGCTGGATTAAACAAATTTCCTCCCCCAGCTGAGGATATCTGGCTCTAGACTTCAGCGGATATAGAAGAGGAAGGAACTAGCATTTTTTGGTCCTTGCTTTCCTTACCATGTTCTAGAAGCCATTTCTGTATGAGTTTGTAGAAATGGTCTCTGTGGCTGCCCATGCATATGGGTGGAGGAATAGTTACCAGAAAACAGAAGGCTGAAAAGAGGCAACTTTGCACAGAGAGGTAACATGTGAAAGACTCCCAAGAGCTGATAAGCGCCAGAGACTTACAGTACTGTTGGATCCACAAGAACTGATAAACTCAGGACACAAAAAGGCTGCTGAATCTGTCTGAAGCCACCAGCACACACCAGTGTCCACCATGGTATGTAACTCAGACCACGTTCAAGAAGGCGGTGGCTGCTATATGCAGACAAAAACTATAGGCTTAAATACACACCTAGTGAAAGAAGGGACCGCAAGGGCTCTGCTAAACCCACCAGTGTGTCAGTACGAGCCTACATGTCTGAGGAACCAGCGGGGGTCAGCCCCCAGCTGGTGCTCCAGGCAGATAACTGAGAGCATGTGTGCACACTCAAGGGAGTAAATTGAATGTACTCTGTGATGGTTGTCTGGTCTCCATAATAACAGCTGGATTCCATTCAGAATAACATCTTAATTGAGAAAAGGTGTTCTAATGAATATCAGTTGTGATCTATGTCTCCACCTGACTTTATCCTCTGTCAGAGAAATTCACAATAATCTTACAGGAGCTGCTGAAAAGTTATCAGTGGAAAACATGCCCTCAATGTGCAAATGTATTATGCAAAGAGCTGTAACTCATTTTGAAGATATTTGCATTTGTGGTGTAACTCTATGTACAGATGCTGTTAGGTCTGAAATATTCACTTAATCATTGTAGACCAGATTTTCTAACCTCACTCCCATTTTTGCCCCTACATGCAGGTCACTTGGGTATCTGCACCACGGACTGCTCTTGCAGATCAGCTGCTTTGAAGCCCAGATGAGAAAAGATTTGGACAGATGTAAAGTGGTGTCCCCTATAAACACTAGAAGACCAGTCTTATCCTCGGATGGAAAGCAATGGGCTACAATCTGTCAGTCAGGCATGACAGCTCTGACGCGTGCTAGAATTACTAATTAAAAAAAAAAAAGTTACTCATGCTCTTGGCAAGTTATATATTGCCATCTGTAGTAGCAGGTACATCACAGCCAGCATTTCTTTAGAAAATGAGATTATTTTATTCTTTCCAATACCCGCAGAAACATCCAGGTGCTGCTAGAAGCTTTGTTGCTAATTACGCTTACAACCAAAGCAAAATGAAATAAATAAATGGAGCATGAGATAATTACAAGGTGCTGAGAATGTCAGATAAATAAGAGAATAATCAATAAACAAATATTTCTAACAACTGTTTCTGTGGAAACTGGAGACTCCGATTATCAAACGGAGATACCAACTCGGTGACTCAGGTGCTGGGTCTGAGCCAAAGATCTGCTGAGTACTCACCACTCCTTCCCAATGCAGTTGGTGCTTGTAGGATTAGGCTCATTTGCGGAGTGATGCATTGTAATGCTTTCAATTAAATGAAAAAGAAGGGTATGGCAAATGCTTGTCTATATGAGATGTTGGGATTCCGTCCATCCAGCATGAGGCTGCAGCCGTCTCTGAATAAAACATGGCATCCGAATAAGAAAGAGAAGGAAATTACACAACAGTTTGAAGACAGTGTGGGAGTCATTGACCGAAGTCAGGAAACCAGTGCCACCTGTGATGCTTGAGAGGATCCTCCTCAGTCCCCCAGAAGTCCCATGTTATATCTGCTGGCCCTGTGCAGATGCTTCAACTGCCTTGAACGTGTGTGCATAGTCGGCATACACTGAGCAATGCTAAGTGCCAGTGGTCATTTTTTGGTCAAGTATTTTTCCCGTTGCACCCACAGTCCTGCTGGTTTGCATGCAGTCACTCCTTTGGCCTTGTGTGTCAGTCTCCTTCAGCTCTCAGGTGCTCACTGCAGGTCTGAACGGTGGCTGACATTGCTCCATCGTTACCACTCTGGTAGCTCGGAGAGCCCCAGGAGAAACCTGTGTGCTCAAGCTCTCTACAAGAGTAAGAACTGCTCCACCTTCACCAGCAGCAGTGCAGATGGTGGGAACACAGCTCAGCACTCAGAGCTGCCATTGCCTGCCCTTCATCTATAGCCACATCATGCACCCTTTGCATCTGCCACCATCACCCATGTGTCTGTGGCTGCTTGGTAAACACACGGTCCCTTTCCCTTCAAGGCTGGATTTGTCTTGGGAAGGTGTCCCCGAGGTTGGGGTTTTTCTATGTTTTTGTCCCTCTCCTTCAGCTGGAGTGAGCAGGCTGCAACGGGAGCAGCACTCCCTCCTTCATCCAGTGCCAGTCGCCACCATGATGCAGAGCCCTGGGTCTGCCCATCTCCAGCCGACCGGCACCACCTCCCCAGGCCCCAGGCAAGGAGGCAGGAGGGCTGAAATGTTAGCCCGTGATGAAAAGTGAAGGACAGCCTGATAACATGGAGGTCACCGACTGAGACGTGTTGGCAGCACAAACGATGACCGGCAGCACTGGCTGATAGCTTCTACGTGAGGAGGAGGAAGAAGAAAGCTCATGTTATTGCATTTAAACTCAAGCCAAATGCTCGCCCACAGTCATTTTCAGGCAGAAAATTTAGATGTGGTCTTCAGTCTTTTCTATTTGTACCACAGATGGTGAATACATGACTCAGCTTGTCCCATTTTTTAGCTGTGACTGTGTATGTTTTCTACACATATCCCTCCTCCCTTTGCAGAGGCTCTCAGTGCAGGTGTTATTCTCCCCAAAACCTGAGCTGATCGGGAGTTACAATCACACACTCAGTGATGGAAAAAGTGAGGCACGTTAGAAAGTGAGAAGGTCACAGTTTCAAAAACAACTCCCTGTCTCTCCTGCTTCTTATACGCCCTCTTTTTTTAAATTTTCTTTCTCTCCAGGGGCTGATTCTACCTTGCTATTTGTACACTATCTGGTATTACCAAATACAAGTGTGGAACCCTTGGCATTACCATTGTATAAATGCTTTTAAAAGTGTTCTTGATTTAGGAGAAATTAGATTATTTCTCTCTGTTTATATCCTAAGATCATATCTCTGACATTTTGGATAATTAAAATATATATAGCAGAAACAATGTTTAATTAGAAAAAAATCTACATTTTAATGCATTTCATGTATAAAACATTTCTGTATAAAATATGTGCAAAGAGCTAAGACGTTTCACAGTTCCAGAAATACTTACAATTACATATTCTTTCTTAATCTTCAGGTAAATCTGGAGCACTAATATGCTCAGTCAGAAAATTCAGTCGATCAAAGCAAACCTTAGCTCCCAGCTTAACAATAAAACCTAAAAACCAGTATGTTCATTTAAAATAAGCAGGCATACCCTAGAGATAAATATGAAATGCCACAGTTTCATACAGGACTGAGTTTAATGTCATAATAACATGAAATACAATGCAGAAAAACATTAATAATAAAAAAATCAAAATCCTTTTCTAAAAAGTGCTGCCTGTTCCATGTTTATACATATCTTAGAGAGGGATTTATTGATCACAAAAGAAAAGCTGTGAAAATATATTCAGGCTTTTAGCTGTTAAAAGCACTGTGGGGAATTCAAGGGAGACAAATACGTGCTTTTTTTTGTCGGCAGGGGGGTGGCTTTTCTAATGTATGATTTGGGAGTCTCGGAGAACAGTTTATTTTAGGACAAGTCAAGGACTGAATCATGGAGAGTCACTTTTTATATTATTTTTCTTCACTTCTCTCTGGACAGACGCCAGGACCTGCAGGACTCCTGTTTTCTGGCTGGTGCTGCTCACTGCTTGTTTCCCCTCATTGCATAACCTGGTCCCAACCCCACAGTATAAGGTATCACCCACCGCAGCAGTTGGTGGAGAGCAGCCTGTCTCACTGGACCTCCTAAATAATTCATGGTGCTTAAATGCCACTAGTCCTCATTTCCAGACGCCAGCCATTTCAAGCAACTCCTCTGGGCGTCTTGCGGCGGTGGTGTCAATGTGGGCTGTGGCCCTGCGCGCGTCCCTCTGCCCTCCCGGGAAAGTGAGGAGGTGAGGAGCCGGCACTCGCTGCAGCGCTCTCTGTGTCTCCTCGTCTGTCCCTCCCGCAACCGCCCTTCTGCCCTTTCCAGACCTCTGACACCCCACCTGCACCCCTCTCTGCTGTCTTGCAGCTACTGCCAAGCACCCCAGCCGGCCTGGGGAGGGGTAGCAGCTTCTCCCCCGCAGCGCTGTGGGCAGCGTAAGAAATTCTTCTTCCTTCCAGATCCATACAGGCTTTCCTGGCGAAATCAATCAATGCCCACTGACCTCAAGTCTCCTACAGACCCAGGCCTTCTGCCTCAGGTGGGCTTTGCGTTTTTGATGCACGTGGTCTTAGACTGGGGTTTGGACTCTGGGAACAGCTTGGAGAGAATTGGCTGTATTTGGAGATGCAGCGTTTAAGCATTAATTTGTTCTGCATGAATTTGCACAGGAGGCAAACACAGAGGTCAGACTCTGCCACATTGAATCATGAGGGCCTCTTAGTTCTGCCTGCCTGCCTGCCTGCTGATCAAGGTTAATAAGAGCTGGCAAGCTCCAGAGGCCCAGTTACACTGGTTGCTTTAAAATCTTTCAAAGGCTACGTTGACTATCATGAGTAGAATCAACTGTGTGGGACTCACTGGAGTTGTGTTTGCTTGCCCCAGTTGTCACTTTATCTATTAAATAGATAAGCCTGCTGCTGAAATAAACCACCTTTCCCAGGTCAATATTGATTTAAGCTGAAACTGCATTGAAATGGGGACTGAAATAATTTGAATAAATGGACCGATAGAACATCTACTTGTGTTGCAGTCTCTATATTGCACCTTCAACACCTGCAATGCAAAGGAAGTTTTAGAAATGAATGAAATCTCATTCTTCAGTGGCTGACACCAGATATCTCTATGACATGGGGACTGAAGAGATTAGTCTTCCCTTCACACTAGAGATATTGCAAAAACATCTATCATGAAACAGAATTCTTGCTCCATCAAATAAGTCTACAGAGCACCTTCAGTTTGGCTCAGCGAGGCAACCGCATGCTTCACACCCTAGCTGAACTTACCGAGCCTGCATTGCTGAGCTATAGCCCAAGGCCCATATTCTTACAAGAATGAAGGCAGCAGTCAAGTTCAAGAACACAGCCCCACAACCATTGCCTATGCCCTACACACTTGAGAGTCACAAGCCCCTAAGCTCTTGCTACTAAAGTTCTTGGTGTTCTGCTACTGCCCATGCCTGAAATAGCTTCATTATTGCATGGCTGGACATCTCCATGCTTATCTTGCATCTGCACTTTGGTTAGAAATCACAATCTCTTCAGCTTAATCCTCCACGCACTATGCAAGCATAGTCCGGCATAGCTAGCACAGGTCACTGCTGTCCTGAGTTCAGGATAAAATTTAAATGTGATTTCATTTCAAACCAGTGACAGTGTTGCTGAGGGAAGAATGGGGAGACATTATCCACTTTTTCTAGAGACTGTAAAGATGAACATAGTATTGTCTGTGCTTTAAAAGAGCAAGTCCGCTGCCTATTCTGAAAAAGATGGCTCAGATGTTTAAGTCCAGCTAGGCTTACATAGGCACCAATTTCAGGTTACAGAGAAATGCCTGGATTCAGGGGTGAAAACAGGATATCTGACACCTCTTATCAACATTTCTGCCTTAGAGGAAACCCTCCTCAACCTGCTGTCTGGCAGGAATCCTGTTTGGAGGTGGTTCACAGCCCCAGCGCACCTCAGCAGAGCCCATTTGCATAAAGCCAATCAGGTCCTGCATCCAGAGGATGGGGAAGATGGCAGCAAAAATACCATGTGGGAATTCCCAACAGAGTGCCGAAGGGCCATCTGCTCTCATCCTGACACCAAGGGAGGGCACAAGGATAATTCTCTGTGCTACATGAGGCTACAAAGGGGTGTTGGTCTCTTTTCTCATGTAACTAGAGATAGAATGAGAGGAAATGGCCTCAGGTTGCACCAGGGGAGGTTTAGGCTGGATATTAGGAAAAATTTCTTTACTGAGAGAGTGGTGAAGCATTGGAACAGGCTGCCCAGGGAAGCGGTGGAGTCACCGTCACTGGAGGTGTTCAAGGAACGTGTGGTCATGGCATTGCAGGACATGGTTTAATGGGCATGGTGGTGTTGGGTTGATGGTTGGACTTGATGATCTTACAGGTCTTTTCCAACCTTAATGATTCTGTGATTCTGTGATTTTCACCTGCTGGGCAGAAGTAGCAGCACGAAGTGATTGCAGAGCGGCAATGTTCTGGAGGAGAGTGTTCATGATGCTGGGTTAGCTGCTCAGCATTAACCTCTCCTCTCAGCCTGGACACTGGGCTGCCTTTTGGCTATCAAATACTGATCTAAAAGAAGACATATGTAACCCCAACTATTTCATGGCCAAGCATTCGCAGATGCTGCCATCACAGCAAAAGCTTTGTGGCAATGTTACGTGAACAAGAGTCCGTATGGGAGGGAACAGGGTACCACTCTGCACTCAGTGCTAATGCTTTTGGTTAAGCATAACCCAGCTGAAGGTCTTTTCAGCACAGCACCGTTCAGTGGAGGACTAGCTGAGTGTGCTGGTTCAGAGGGCACTAATGCAATCCTGTGATTAATTTACATCTGTGCTTTCGTTTGCTTTGAAGGCTGCGTTCAGTGGAGACGGGCAGCGTAATACGGTCAGTCACTTCTACAGTGGTCGCTGTCCTCTGACAAAGGTGACTGCTGGCCTCTGAGAGCTGTCTCCTTCAGAGCAAAGATGAGTCACTGCCCCTGGGTACACAGTGAATGCTATGACACTCAACGATTGAAAGACAGTGAGGTGGCACAAACAAGGTAATTTCTTAATAACTATTTATTTCAATTGGGCTTAATCCTTGTTCCACTGATGTTAATAAAAGTTTTGCATTGACAAAAGGCACTGCAGCATTTGTAATATATTTTGACATCTGTGGATGAAAGGTTCTAAATAATTGCTAAGGATTATATATTCCTCAGTGAGAACATGGGCTAGCCCGCTGGATAAGTTAATAAACACATTGTTATGTTAAGTATAGTAAAATGCTTCTGATGCTTCCTGCTTAAACTTGACATGTTGACAAAAGGAAGCTGAGGATTTGGTTTACTTTATTTTATTTCATTTAATTTTGTTTTATTTTATTTTATTAAAATTTCACACTGGTAAGTCTTGCTTGAAAAATCTCCAAGTGCTTTCAGTTTTAAGACATTAGATTTCCAAACAGAGACAAATATTTTAGCTGTGCTTCACAGGTAGAGAAACTGAGGTATGCAAAAGGTCACTGAGACTTTAATGTCATGGGATCTGTGAACTAAAGGCTGTACCTCTGGTCATTATGAAGAATCAGGAAGAGATACTTAATCATTCTCGTCATGCAAAAACCTCAAAATGGTCTCATGAAAAGAAAAGCACCTTCCTGGTGTAAAAATGTCACAAAGCAGATGTTCTTTGGGTTTAGATATTTAATAATGGCCAAGAAAATTCACCATGCACCTGTTGTGGTATATCTTATATTCTATCCTAAGTCTCACCATGAATGCTACACGCATGGAAGACCCCAGATGGCTTTCTCCGCCTTGTGGGATACACGTTCCTATCTCTGGGGGTTTCACCGTTAGTTTCTCAAAGGTTCTTAAAATTTTTTTCTCATCTCTCCTCTCAGCCGAATTTGCCATTGGAGACAATGTGCAGCATTGCCGGTGGGTGCTAAAGCCTGTATGTGCACTCCCGCCCCAATGCTGCAGGTCTGCTAAGTGCCACTGTAATTAAGCCAAAGACCTTTCTTTCTCTCTTCTTTCATCTAGATCCCTGAACTTATTTTAAGCATTTGTACAGTGGTCCTCACTGTGGTACTGGAGAATCATTTAAATAACAAGCGATCTCAAAACTGAAATGTCTAGCACCTAAAAGTGATATCTAGTGATAACACAAACTTGAAATCTGTTTTCAAGCATTAGACTACATGGTACATAAGTGATTGGTGTTTGCTACTAAATGCTAGACAGCCTAGCATGGAGTATTTATAATAAATTACAAAATATATCATGGAAGTGGTTCTGTTTTCCAGGTGCAGCCTACACCCTTCCTGAAAAGGAAGCCCATAGACATGGCCAAGTGTGCAATTAGTTATCACCAGCCAACTTCCAGTGCTTCTGGCTTAGTCTGGTATTACATTTTCTGCACCTCCAGCAACTCCACAATTATTCTTCTGGACTTGGAAAAAGTAAAGATTAAAAGATCTTGGATGATAGTTTCCTTCTGAGCTGAAGAGGGTTTTTTTGTTTTTGGTTTTTTTCATTTTTCCTTCAAATTTAGTGATTTGTACCTGAAAGAGTTTAGTACCCTGCCTTCTGTTTCTGGAGCCCTGATCTGCAAAGACTTCTTTGATATCTATGCAATAAGATGTCAGGCTTTTTAAAGGCTTTTTTCGTAATGACATTATACAGATTGGATGTCCTGCCTTTCAGATGTTTGACTGGCAGCTTCTACTAAGACAAAAACAAGCAGTGCCACACCAAGTCACAGAAGGAGGTAAATAAGAAAACAAACAGACAAGCAAGCAAAAAAAATAATCAAGGAAACCTTGTCATATTTCCTGCCATCCTGTTTTCGGTTCTACCTGAAATTTGTTACTGTTTTCCTGTGGGAATGAGGTTTGACATGATTTTGCTGTCTATCTGTATGTCTCTCTGTATGTCTATCTGTATGCCTTCCAATTTCAGTGACATTTGGCAGGGAAGTAATGAATGGTCTGAAGGAGATGATGTTCTCACAGTTCTCATAAACACAGGTGGTTCTGTGCAGGAGGCCAATTCTAAGTGCATTGACTGGGAAGGTGCCTGGGTGGGAATCTCATGCACTATTAGACAGCAGAGGATTCAAATGATAAAGTCATTTTATATATGCCAATCATACATAAAACTCTAGAATTTATACCTTCTTCTACAGAAAAAGAGTCACTGCAGAAAAAATATCCTTGGGAAATCAGGTCTGCTTAGTCCCGGTGCTCAGGGATCTGCTTGTTCCCTGCCTTTTTGAAATGTTTTATCCATTTAGATGACTCATGGGGACAAGGACTGTCTCTTAATAGATGACCGTACCTAGCACAGTGAGTACCAGTCTCAGCTGAGTCAAGGGCTCTTCCATGGCGAAGGCAATTATGCACTGATGGAGCCTGCTTGCTATGAAGCAATAATACTCAGATCCATCAGGTCAATCACTAATCTTCCTTTTCTTCTCTTAGATGCAGATAATGGAGATTCTGCCTTCCATTACTCCTCTGCTATCAGTAAGAAGAATTATTTATTACCACAGGAAATGAAAAAGCTGAAGATGAGACTGAAATTAATTCCAACATAGTGGAGACTTTGATTCTTCTTTAAGTCTCTCATACCGAAGACTTAATGCACAAAGAAGGGATGAAGTCAGTGTCATGGGCTGGCAGTTGTAGTTTGCACCACATTTGCTTGGAGGTGAAGGAATATAAAAACCAAGCATGGAAGAAAACCAGGCATCTCTCTTGTTCTCTCTATACAGGAGAAGGTCATGCATTCCGAAATGCATCTTGTCGTCATCCCACCATCATGGTTATTGGTGTCAAAAGCTTCTCTTGCCAACTTTTTACGTGCAAAGGGAGTGTCTGGCTGCTGGAGCAGCACCGGCAGAGCCGTCGCAGGCAGCACAGCTGGGGATGCCTACTGGAGGTCACAGCCTCTGGGTTGCTGCAGACAGCCTAGGCCCAGCTGCTGGGGTGTTTCTTAGCTTTGAAACAGACATTCAGTTTGGTGTGGGGTATTTCTCTCTGGACACAAATACAGCAGAGAGCAGTGCTTCCCTCCTCATGGCACAGCAGCTAGCATGCAGCTTACATCCTTGCCTCACACGCTCTTTCTTCTTTTCCAAAATAATTGCAGACAGAAAGCAATTACTTAAGCAATATTGTTGGTAGGATGATCTCTGTGCCACTGACATTTTCGCAGCCCTGGGAGACCAAACAGGCCTTTTGTCTCCTGCTAAGCCCTGCCAAACACAGCATCTGCCTGTGTGAGACCAGTCTCTTGTCACCCCAGCCCACGATCCTCCTCCACCAGTATGACCTCCCTTTCCCTCCGTTTCCCTCCTCCACGTCCACCCGTCTCTCACCGGCTCCTTTCCCTGCACAAGCCCCAGCCGGTCTCTCCGTATGCCACACTCCAGCTCTCCCCTTCCCGGCGCAGCTCTCGCTCAGCCCCTTTTCCACCCCGACTGGCGCTGAGCCTGCCGGCTGCGGTGACCTTTCAAGCGCATGTAATGCCATGTGTGCCGCGAAAACATGCTCCCCTCCACGTGTCGGCACAGCCACAGCCTCTCATAAACTTTTGACCCTTGTTTAGCCCTCTGCCATCCCCTGGCAGAAACAATGGCAGGGTTGTACGCCTGGATTTAGTTACCAGGGGCTGGAGACTGCCAGGGAACACAGTGTTGCAGCTCTGATTACACTTACATGGGAGAAAAATACGCTTAAGGCAGCAGCTACCATTTTCTTCTTGTTTGCATTTGTTTTCTAGGCTGTTTTTCCTCTTTTTCATGTGTGTGTTCTTTTTTTATTTGTCTTTAGCTGCTGTTCAGGAGCCAGCTGTGAAAGACTACATCCCTTGCAGTAACACAAAGTAGTGCTCCCTGGGCTGGATAAGAAGTCCATGTTATGGGTGAAGGCAAGGAAGAGCCTAGAAACAGAGAGGGGTGGCTGCAGTCCTTTTGGAAGAGTGGGGAGGAGGCAGAAGCAGCAAGGCCATATGTTAAACTGGAGACTTAATGAAAGAAATTACACCTTTCCTGATTCCAGATAGCAGAAGGAAAATCCCTCCCCACTCAGAGGCTGCACAGGATACTGTCCATTGCTTTTTTCCTATTAGTAAACAAATAAAAGTGACTTTCCAATGAGCTCCAGAGCAACCTTCAGTGCTCTAATCAGTGCTTTGCTTTTCTTATTTTCAGCACACCATTCTCCCACTGCAGTTGTGCTCTAAAGAATTTATAAACTTCAAAGCCTTGCTCAGAAAACATTTTCAAAAGTATTATTCTTTCACATAATTTATTTGTAATACAATAGTTTTCTTTTCAGCTCCTGCCACCTTATTATATCAGCCTCAACTTTCCTTCTCAGTTCCAGCTCTTAATTGTATGTTCCACCATTTCTTCCACCCTTTTACAAGGTCCATGTTATTTAAGTGAAAAATAGTTAAGGAATGGATGGTGTACTCTAAAAGATGTTGCATTGGGTGTAATCATACTGCAGAAGGGTTGGTTAAATGGCAAAAAGTCAATTGCATCATTCTTCCAAGGGAAATTATCTAGTGAAGATATGTTTAGATGCATAAGATAATTGGTAATCTGCAGGACATCTCTGAGAGCATTCAGAAGCTGGGTTTTGATGGATGGTTCTTTAGAAGGAAATAAATCACACAGTCTGAGTGGTCCCTTCTGTATAGAAATGTCATGTCTCATGTCTTTGGCATGAGCTTTGCTCCATTGTCCCCAGTCCATGCGGTTGGCCTCACGCATGCTGCAGTGAGGTCTCCATCACTGTGTGAGCTCATGTGCCTGACTTGCCTCCTCCCCAGTTGGACCAGCTGTACTGGTGGGCAACACCTTAGAGTGGGAGACAAGCTGTGGCATTGCCTGGCAGGCAGCCTGGCTTGGCAGGTCCTGGTCTCAGTATGAGCTAATGTTAGGATCTGGAAAAGATGAGAGAGCTCTCTCTGTCACTGATGTGTGGTCCAAGTGATTGAGTAAATGACAAGTGAGCATTCATAGAATCATAGAATAGTTTGGATAGGAAGGAACCTTTAAAGGTCATCTAGTGCAACCCCCCCTGCAATGAGCAGGGACATCTTCAACTAGATCAGGTTGCTCAGAGCCCGGTCCAACCTGACTTTGAATGTTTCCGGGGATGGGTCATCTACCACCTTCACTGGGCAACCTGTTCCGGTGTTTCACCATGCTCATCGTAAAAAATTTCTTCCTTATATCTAGTCTGAATCCACCCTCTTTTAGTTTAATACCATTACCCCTTGTACTATTGCTACAGACCCTACTAAAAAGTTTGTCCCCATTTTTCTTAGAAGCCCCCTTTAAACATTGAAAGGCTTCATAAGGTCTCCCTGGAGCCTTCTGTACTCCAGGCTGAACAACCCCAACTCTCTCAGTCTTTCCTCATAGGAGAGGTGTTCCATCCCTCTGATCATTTTTGTGGCCCTCCTCTGGACCCGCTCCAACAGGTCCATGTCTTTCCTGTGCTGAGGACTCCAGAGCTGGACACAGTACTCCAGGTGGGGTCTCACGACAGTGGAGGAGTAGAGGGGCAGAATCATCTCCCTTGACCTGCTGGCCATGCTTCTTTTGATGCAGCCCAGGATATGGTTGGCTTTCTGGGCTGCGAGCGCACATTGCCGGCTCATGTCCAGCTTTTCATCCACCAGTACCCCCAAGTCCTTCTCCACAGGGCTGCTCTCAATCCCTTCATCCTTCAGCCTGTATTGATACCTTATTCAACAGATAAGGGGGCAGTCCACCCTCTAGCAGAAAGTATTTTCTGGTTACTTATACTACAGTGCTTAATTACATGGTCTCTGTTAAGAAGAGCTCACCAATCCACTGGCCAGGTGTCCTAGGAGTTGTGGGAACCTAGGAAGGGCATACGGTTCATGTGGCATATGTGTATATATATGCACATTATATATATGTGTATAGTATGTGTGCATCTATGTGTCTACTGTATATATGGTAGTCACCTATCATAATTTTTTCAGTTCTTTTTCTGGCAGCTTGTGGATACTTGGTTGTTTTCTTTCACTGACCCTCAACCATTACTTTCCTTATCTACACCTGTCTCATAACACCTGTCTCATACAGGAAATAAAAACTGGACAACTATTTCTCTAGTTGTTTTATTCTGTTTCAGGTTTAATCATAAGTGATTCATTTGAACCGCTCCTCACACCAGCCTGAGCAAACTTTTGAAGTTTCGCTGTGCCCCTTTATCCTGCTATCCCCGTTCCTTCTCCCCGTTTAACCAGGGCATGCATGGGGAGGCTGAAGCCCAGATAAGGTGCCTTTCTGCATCGAAGTCCTTGACATAGACCAAACTGATAGTGCGATGGCACTTGTGGTTTCTTCCTGTCCAACATATATCCTTCCTGCAAACATCAGTTTGAATACATGTCTTCCAATAACAGACACTTATATTTAGTTGCTTCTTTCTTGAACTCTGGCACAGTTTCCCTTAAAACCCATTGCTTCTTAGCTGTTGTAGGTGCTGCCAGGCAAAAGCCACGCAGAGACAAACAGGCCCTTGCATATTGCCTCCCTCCCATTGCCCTTACAGTCACCCGGCCCCGCTGTGGCTGCAGAGCCGGGGCGAATTTGCCACCCTCTTCAAGGGGGTGCCGAGGGTTGATGCCTTGATACTCCTTATACCTACCTGTACCTACAGCGTTGCTGAGGAAGAATTACTGGCTTCATTGCTCTGTGGAAATAGAAGGGAAAAGACTCAGCGACTCTTGAGGTCATCTAAGTTGCCTCTGTCTGAGTGGCCTGGATGGAGGAAGGGTAACAGCAACAAGCATGCTGCAATGTTTGTTGCATGAATGCCCTTAGTGAGTGCATCTTTGTGAGGATGACTAAACCCAAGGAAGGACACACGTGCTTCTCCTTACCCCGGTTTAAAGCCAGGGTGGCCGTTGGCCTCTGCTATTCTTGTGCCAGGCACAGCAAGCAGTAGTGCCCACAAGACCAATGGTATCTTGTTTTCCCGATGGAGCTGCCATTTGCCCTCAACAAGAGAACAAGCTCAGGTTTCATTTGAAAACAAATCCACAGGATGTTTCTTGCTGTTACAGAAAACAACACAGAAAGCTCCAGAATAGCTGTAATAACATAGATCCAAACTGCTTTATATTTACAGTTGCTTGATTTTGGAGGTTGGGCTGACTCTGGACTCTCTGTGCTCGACTTGGCAAAGTCCACCAGCTTTTACCAGCCAGGCTGTGCCTCATGCCTTAGCCTCTGAATATTTGCTTCCCTCCAGACATGTGTCTCTGCAATGCAGTTTATAGGTAGGACATGTTGTTATTTGTTTCTTTTCTGCCTGGAAAAGTATTTTCCTTTTGTAAGGTTGAATGCAGTCTAAATAAACACTTACTGTCTTTTTTGTGTCATTTTGAAACACAAGCTGATTCTGCAGACAGTGCAGCACATAGTATTCAATGTTTAAACTGTCTATTTAGCTCCATCCAGACACCACGGCCTTGAAACAAATGTGTTACACCACAGCATAAACTCACTGCGGAGAAATAAGACTAATTCTAGTTACTGGATTTAACAGGTTATGCTTACAAAGTAGTTGTTTGATTCTTTTCATTTCATGTCATATCCTATTCCATTTAAACTTGATATCCTATTTCTTAACAGATCAGGTGCCACAACTTTAATAATGAGACACAGTATCTCATTATCCTAAAAAAAAACCCCACCAAAAAACAACAAAAAAGTTTACAGCTTACTGTCAACTTCCATGAGAGAACATGCAGACAGAGCAGGAAAGTGCAGTCAGGTTCAGGAACCTGATAAGGAATATAGAGAAATGTTAAATAAATTATTACTTGTGCATTATTAAAAATAACAGTCACACTTCCATAGCTCCTCTCAGATAATGAGCTCAAAGCCATTTATAATTAATTTCACAACTCCATGTAGGTGAAGTAACTATGCCACGTTGTTTTTATGAGGAAAGAGCTGAGACATCAGGAAATGAAGTGTTTAAAGTCATGTAGACCCCCCTTGAACAGCACCAGGGAGTTTCTCCCAAAGGGCGCTCTGCCAGGTAAGTAAGGTGGGCAGGCATCCCAGTTGGTTTTCCAGGTTTTAAGCGCTTGGAGCTGGGACTGTCCGTTTGTCCTCAATTTGGCTGGAGTCTGGCCCAATGGGGTCTTCAGTTTTGCCCACTGAGGCACTGACCCAGCATCACTAGCTCCATGGGATACAGGCTGTGCGACGCGTCACCATGTAACCAGAGTTGCCAAAAAGGCATCTCACAGTGCGACACTGTGACAGGGCGCTGAGGGCTCCTGTCACTTACTGTTGTTGAAGCCTAAAAAATTGCAATGCTGTACAGAAGAGGAAAAAAAAGGCCATGACGCACAAATACTGCTTTAACTCACGGATAGGGGAGCTGAAACTGCCAAGACTGGAAGCCATTGAAGTACGTGCTGATGGGAGGCAGCAGGGCTGTCTGTACTTGTCCGATCTGCTTGACATGCAGCGAGGAAAGCATTTGTCTGCTGCTGAGCCCAGTGAGAAAATTAAAATCCTACCACAAATGATTTTCTAACATGGTATATTCCAGAAAAAGCAATGACATTTACTGGCATACTGACAATAACATGAACGTTTACATATAACACAACCAAGTATTTTATCAGAGCTGAAGTCAACTGTGCCGCCCAGATTACTTCCACTTTTGTAGACTGCGCTGCAGAGAGTGCTGTGGGAAGCAGTATTTCGGGAAACAGCATGGTTAGAGAATCTGAGCCCCGCGAACCCAGGAGAGCATGGCTTGCCCTCTTTTCCCCTGTGCTGCTTGGGCTTGCAAATAGCTGATACTTCTTTTTCCCAGCTTTCAGACTTATTTTATTTCTCATAGGCAATTGAGTCAAATTGCACCGTACATGCGGTATCCTATGACTGTGCTCCTTATTGGGCAATGGCAATGTGTATGTGAAACAACACGTCCAAATATTTCCTTACATTATCATCCTTGCCCAGATGAAGGTATGCTGTGATCGGTACTTTCTGCACCTGCTCACTGCATCGTGCAAGGAGCAGCAGTGAGGTCCTGGAGGCAGAAGATGCTATTTTTGGTTCTGTACTTTAAATGTGCATCTTTTTTCCCTCCTCCTAAAATTGTGTTTATTATCTAGCCATGTTTCAAGGAGGTAATGAATTTCTGCATTTAAAACCCTTCCCCAGAATGTGGTGGGCTTTCTTGGTAAAGAGACAGGTATGAAGAACCTGTTCCATTTCAAATCTCTGAAAATAAAGATCCTGGCAAATTATCATTGCTTCCTTCTTTTTTTGCTTTTATTTAAGCTGTTCCAGAGGTTTGTTGTGCCTGTATCAGGCAAGAGATGCGTTGAAGTTGTCTCCAGCGTTGGGCTGTGAAGGGCCCAGGGAGTGTCAGGGAAGAGGATGATCATGATGAACGCCCACCTTCTCCTGGGGCCGGCAGGCTTCCTCCAGGAGATGAGATTCGGATGGTGAAAGCAGGTGGTTAGCTATTCAGATAGCGGTAGAAAGGCTGTCAGGACCCCAGCTGTGGATGGATGAACTCTGGTTCTCACAAGGGTTTGTGTATTTTGTGACTGTGAGTTTTAGCTGCACTAAATATACGGTTTCCTTCCTCAAAGCACCAGCCTTTTCATAGGAAATATTTTGTTAGCTCTTGTCCTGCAGCCTTCTACTCACTTAGGGGTTAAATATGCTACAAAAACTGCCCATAAAATGGACTATGTGAAGATTTAATGACTATTGTGGTATTAGTAATAATCTGGTGAACAGTTGATTCTTATCTCTGTGTGTATGTGGAAAAGCATGAAGAGAGGAAATCTGTGACGGGTAATGGCCATATGAATAATTTATTTGACACAAAACTATTTTGTATCTTGACAAAAATCTTGTATCCCTATGAAAGCAGAAGTTCCTGAGGCAGCGCAGTTTGCCTCTAGGGCAATATGCTTTTTTCTTATCTTCATTTCTCATTTCTAGCAACAATCTTATTTACTCTATCAGAATTCATCATTAATAATCACTTGTCAGGGGTTTTCTGACTCTACCAGCAATTATTTTGCCGTTCTGCATTACACATTTCCAGAGTGAACAATAGACTATATGTTCCATATTTTGTTATAAAGCTATGCCAAGAAAACTTTTATGTTTTTGTGAGTAAACAGAATAGATGTAATATCTGAACAACAGAATGATGTACAGGTTTGGGATTTGATTGCATTTTTACCAAGCGAAAAATGACATTAGGATTAGAAGGGAAATATTTGCTGAAAATAAGAAAAGCTTACCTCAACTTTTTCGTAGTTACAAGACAGTATTCAAAAGAGGTATTTTTATACCCATCAGGGAGCCATCCAGGGTTTATGCAGATTTGACATTTTCTTCTTTCTTCTCTATTTATATCTGGACCCCAGGATGAACAGCTTCCTTTCTGTTTGCTCTTTCTAAATATCTCTGTCTGGGCAGCTGTTGATTCAGGCCCTGTGAATAAATAAAATGAAGAGGACCTCCTGCATGATTTAAAAAGAAATGCTATTTTCTGAAACTTGCCATTTGTGGTGTTAGCATTATCTTACTTAGAGAAACAACCGGCCTCTTCTCCCTCCTCACGAACATATTAGCTTTCCACTTGCAGAAGCTGCAGCAAGGGAACTTTCCTGACGTTAAAGGGAGCTGATGGCGGGTGAGGGAAGATGCTGCCTTTGTCCGAGAGGAGGAGAAACGCTGTGAGCCCAGCACGCCCGCAGCGCTCCAGCTTCCTGCACAGCTTTATTCTCCCAGTGCTTGTGAGTGTTACTGAGGGAAATCAAAGACAAAATCCTTCAAGAGTTCAGTCCTGTCACCCCCCTGCACACTGCCTCTCATCATCACTTAAGGAGGACTATTCACGCAAAAAACCCAGTGCTTACCAGGTGTAAGCATACACTGATACAAAATGCACTAGTTTGTTATAATGATAGCAGCAACAATCCCTTTAGCCTTATTTTACACATATGGAAATGGAGGCACGGAAAAGCACAAGGTGCTGAAGCTGGGAGCACCAGCTGGGTCTGGGACGCCGGCGCTCCCTTTTCAAACTACTAGACCAAATTGCATGAACCCAACATGTGATTGCTACCTCATATTCTTTATTAAGTGTGACTATAACCTGTCAGGAGATCCTCACACAGCTCTTTGAGGTCCATGTATGCTCATTGACCTTCAGTCATATTTGCACTGCCTCTTGAAGAGCATCAGGCAGTTTGGATGAATGTTCCTCAACTGGCAGGTCAGTGGCTGTGTTGTACGATCCAGCTCACCTGAGCCCTGTTTTGCATCCCGTTAACACATTTGAAGGCTGCCACTCTGATGGCACCTTGTACCGAAACTTTAGCTCCCTTTCCTTTTGGACTGTCCAAACTTGGAGGGGGGAAGAGGGGAGAAAGGAAAAAATCGTGGAGACAATACACTACACTGCTGTGCGATGATAGGAAATGTTGGATACTGAAAGATGCCAGTTATTTTAAGGTTGAAGGTGCTAAGAGTATCAGAAAAAGTGCTGAGCATCTTCAGCATCTGTTGCCCTCAGCGGGAGCAGAGACACTCAGCTTCTCTGAGACAGCACTAAGCACTCACCAGGGTCACCCTGATAATGAGCTCAGACAAATCCATGCTCCTTGGCTGCCACAATGTAAGGAGACGTGAGGACAGCTGTCGAACACAAAGTGGAACGGACACTGTGGCTTCACCAGACATGGAAGAAGCCTGGGAAATCGCTTCCTCCATGGTTCTTAGCCGCTTGTTGGTGTGATGCACTCCCCGGATGCCAGCTGGCTTG
This sequence comes from Gavia stellata, assembly GCF_030936135.1. Taxonomy (NCBI): domain Eukaryota; kingdom Metazoa; phylum Chordata; class Aves; order Gaviiformes; family Gaviidae; genus Gavia; species Gavia stellata. Next base: position 20,642,406 of record NC_082600.1, read on the forward strand.
TGTTCGACTGTCTGCTGTCCCACAGGGCTGCACAAGCAAAGTTCTTGCTACTGGTGCAGACCTTTCACCTTATCTGGGTCCCTTTGTCCCAGGTCCAGCACAGCAGGGCCCATGATGATGGTGTGAGCTCATGCAATAGGAGCACAGAATACCCTTGGGCAACATAAGCTCCCCTGTACGGTACATGCTTGTCCAGGGACCTCCCGTGCCATTCGAAGCTGGGGAGCTGGCCACCGACAGGTCCAGTTTTCTGTTTGCGACGTGTAGGGTCACAAAGTTGAAAGCTATGGTATAGTGCTGTAAATGCACAGTGAACATGCACTGCAGAGGACATGGGTCTGGAAGGTGTCCAAATAGCATGTCTCATGCTTAGCAGGGGAGATTTGACGGGGCTGCTGTGAACATCTCAGGGAAGATTATTCTAAGCAATCTCTATTGTCACCATGTATTTTAGAAATTGCAGAGATTTTAAATGTTCTGGAGTTTCCAGTGTGTTAGAGCAGGAAGCAGTGGAGATAGATAGAGAAAAGTAAATACCGCTCACGTCTACTGTTGTGATCTGCTCCTAAACCTCCAGAACATAGGAAAAAGACATCAGATTAAACACAGGTTTTCAGGCTGGAAAAGAATGAAATCCCTGTTAGTCAGCATGATCAATTAAATGAAATTTAATTTGCTTTCCAAATGTGTGCACAGGACAAACCCAAAGCATCCAGCTGAGAAGCCCAACCAAAATGGACTGTTCTGAGTTTCTCTTCAAGCAAATGGAAAATCTGAACCACTTCCAGAGTTATTGGTGGCTGTGTGGCGAAGCTGGCCTGTCATGGTGACGGCTCGACTGGATGGAGCTGAAGCTTGTCCGAGGAATGCATTTCGTTGGAAAAAGCCAGGCTTATGCAGTCAGCAGCTGGAGGAGGAAAGGAAAGTTTTTGGGGTCATATAGACCAAACTGCCTGGAAATAGAACATAAAGTCATGGAGAGTGCAAGTGCAGCGTGGCAGGATGAACACATCCTGAGAGAAAAAATGTAACTAGGTCATAAAAACTAAGAAAAGAGGAGAAACTACACTTATTATTCCTTAGTGATTCCTAGGTTGCTTGATATCTCAGATCAAGTGTCTGATCCAGAGATGGATTTCACAGTTATCAGAATGATTCTTGTTTTCAGCTCACTTTTAAGAAAAAAACTTAAATTTTGCAAGTCATATTCCAGAAACTAAAGGTGTTTTTTTACATCAGCTGTCATGTGCCAGCCTGCTCCAGCCACACAGACGGGCTGTACCTCCCGGGAAAGGGTTACAGCTCCCTTTCCTTATCTCACTGGTAGCACTGTGCCAGCCAAGGGAAGTGGCAAGCAGTCTCCTGAGCCTTTGGGAGCTATGCAAAGCCCTGGGGCACCCACATCTTCTCAACAACTTTCTTTTACAGGTAAGACAAGCCTTAAAAAAACGACCTGGGCTGTCTGTTGAGATTTTTATCAAGTGTACCTTTAGCTACTTAAAGCTTCGTCAAAACCTGACTGGAGATGCTATATTCATACTGAAGCTTACCCATGTAAGAGAGCAGCTCTGACTGTGGTTGGGAGCAACACAGGGTGGTTGGTTTCTTTTTGCCCAGTGAGATGTGCTCAGCTTGTGAGTGCTCTCATTTCTCAGCATCTGTGAGGTTCTATCATATCTACTGCTTCTCTGCTGTAAGCAGTTTCATGAAAACATTGGTAGAAAACCCTGAAATCAGGATTGATGAAAAAAAGTTGTTCTGCTACAGGTATAATCAACTGATGGGAAACATACCGCTGACTACCTGCTGTGGATATGTGTGGAAAAATAAGCGCAAAAGAAGCTCTCATCTTTCTTGTATCTAGCTCCTTTGCTATTGTTAAAACAAAATTGTTATATTCAGCATGTCTGGTGATACGAACTCCTGAAGGGGCAGAAAAATGTTATGACCATGCCCAGCACTGACTTTCAAATGTGCACGGTCACAAAGACAAGGACGGCACTGCTCCCAAGAGTGTGGCAGCATGACGTTCCCCTGCGCTCTGTGGACTCCTTAAAGACCAATAGATTTATGGTAAACCAGAAACTATTCAAGGCCTGTTAAACTACCTGCTGTGCTTTTTTAAACCTGAGCTAAAGCAGGACTTCCAGATGGGGAAGGAGAATTTATTTGTAGTATATATGTCTTAGAGTCCTATGTAACAAGAGTGTTTATTTTTCCTCAGGATGCTTGAATAGACTTGTATGGGTCAAGTTTGTCTGTTTGCACGTGGTTATAAATGTTATTGTGCTGCAGCATAAATTAATCTTGGAAAAGTTGGCTATGTTGCTAGGTGAAGATGTCCAAGGGACCCAGAGGTGTCTCTTAGGATAACATGAGAATATTGTTTACAATCCAAATAACACTTTGCAGGTTTTCTCTTACTCTTCCTTGTTCAAGAGATTTGTGCCTGAATTACCTTGTTTGCCCAGAAATGATAGGTATTTAGCCAGAAAGGAATTTGCTTACAAGGGATGTTACTTTACATCATGTCATTGGCTTATGTTGCAGCACAGTAGGGTCCACCAAGATAACATGATATGAAGTTACAGGTGATGCTGTGACATGAGTTATGGGCTACCCCAAGAAACAACTCTTTCTCCCCTTCAAAATCAAGTATCTGTCATTATTCAGGCTTTGTTTCAAGTTTTTTAAAGTTTTGATCTAACAGGAAAAGCATCTGTTCTGGTGGTGGTGGTTTTTTGTTTTTAAAGGCATTGAAGCATCTGAAGCTTCAGCTGAATTAGAACCACTTTCCGAGATTGCTGAGTATGTCTAACTTTTTCTTTAAAGATGATGTTGTATTCAGGTAAACAGTACGAGATTTGTCACATAATGCCAGGGGTTTGAAAGTTTCTGAGCTTTGCTTGTAATTGCTTAAAAATGAATCTGTTTGATAAATATATACACATCTGCTAATAAAGATAATAAAGATTATCATAGGTGTGGCTGCAAAGTATAAATGACCACAGTCATTTATAAGTAGCCACATTTTGTTTATTTACCATTAATTTTCTATATTTTGCAAATATACATACACCCCTGCAAAACAGGATCTCCCATTCCACCCACCTTTCCCAGTGTTCAGTTAGACCGGGGTCTAAGGAACTCTTGGAGAATTATTTCCTTCACTGTCTACAGCTACTGCCTGATTTGAAGATACAGGCTATTTGGGGATGTCTTGCACATATGTAAAATGATATCCCTGTATTATACTGCAGAGATTTTTGGTATGTGACCTTGGCATGGCTTGTGGTCCTCTGCTTATTAGCCTGCCTTCCCAAGATTTGTGTTGAATTTCAAATCTTGCGTTCATCCAAGTAGCTACCATTTTATACCATAATAAAGAAATGCTTGGTAATGACACAGCATTTTAAGCCTATGCCTTAGACTTGCAGGATTGCAGGCAGAAGTCAGAAGCTTCTGAAGTTTTTCCACTGGGCCTCCCACATCAGTATCTCTGGAAGAACCAACCATTACATATTTAAAAGCTAGGACAGATACATGCATGTGGTTTTGTTCTACCAATTAAAAAAAGAAATCAGTGACCATCTATTTCAAAAGATCATGGCTTTATCTGAACCCTGAACTGCTGGCTTATGGTAATTCACAGGAATAAAAATAGTCTAGGGTTATGGTCCTAAATTAGCTTTTGTGTGGTATCTCATATACAAATAGACCAGAGTCTGTTGGTTGAAGGTTTTATGACCTTTGGTTAGGATGATCTAAAATCATTCTATGCGAGGATTAATTAGTTAACATGTGTAATAGCTTTAAAGGTGCTTGGCATTATTATAGGATATAGATTTGGCAAAATATGGAACTGACAGTAGTATAAAGTAATACCAAAGCTAAAACGTAAAATCTTGGCAATTACTTTACGGCTATGTAAACTGAATAAGCTGAGAATGAGGTGAAATTGCTGGGGTGGTCTACTTGCTGGAACCAAGTTTCCTGGCTCTTAATTGAGTTTGCCCTTTCCATAGTGCTGAGCAAGGTTTGCATCCTGCTGTTTCTTCTTGCATCTCATTTCTAATGGCTTCGAGACTTATCTTTGAAGCAATATAATTGGTTTCACTGGCAATGCCTGTCAAAAAGCAGACAGGTAATGGGGAAAACCCCCACAGTTGTATGTGCTGATATATTCACATACACAATTAAACATAATGCATTATGTGTTGGGAAGGGAGCTCGTTACTATAAAGTCATTGGTTTGATCTCTTTTTTTTTCCTTCACATATTCTATACAGATCTAGTATCTAACTAGGAAGTCTTTTTCAGCTGAACATTTATGACCCTTTTGTAAACTAAACATAAGAAGGGAGAAGGCTGTGTACTAAGCAATTGCTGTAATTAACCAACAGAAAGGAGAAGGTAAATATAGTACTCATACAGATCATTCAGTTATTCAGTGTAATTCAGGGTATGTTTACTTAATAGTTTTGCAATAAAACCTGCTTTCTCTGGTGACTTATCTCTCAGATTTAACCTGTTTACAGATGCTTCTGAGCATTTGCAGCTCCTGAGCACTCCTAAACTCTGAAAACATGAATAGGGAAATTAGTAACACAACTATTTCACCAGCACAGGAATTCAAATGCTATTAGAGAGTGACTGGAGATACAAGACCGTCTATGACTTGAATATCAGGGTTTCTTGGCTCTTGCTTCATTCATATTCTACAGCACAAAGAGAAACTTAGTTTTGTTTTTATTCATAGAGAAAGGGGCATTTTGCATTCTACATCTGCCATGTGCTCGCTTGTTCCCAGTGATGGCTGGGATATCAGTAAAATGCTACTCTGTGGCCCGCAGCGCTTGGCGGTGCAAAATTACAATGTGTACACACAGGCAACTGCTGGGAGGTGGAAGTTTGCAGCAGCCCTAGACCTTAAATAAATTCCAGCAAGCAGAGAAAATTGTGTGAGCGGCCTCTTGTCCTGGCCCTCTGATGAAAGCTCACCCTTTCCTTGAGTCTGATTCCACAGTGGCTTCGCACCCCATATTTTATATTGCTGTGTACAATATAAAATGTTTCTCATCTGGAAACTTGCTAAAATGGCAATTCTGAGACTTCCTCTGGAGTAGGTGAGGAACAGGGTGGGATCTCACAAACCCTTTTACTCAGCTGATTTAGTTTCCTGGTAGGCAGCTGCTTTTCCCCTGTACTTATCTCGAACTGATTTTTGACCTGCATTTCAGACTGTCCAGCTCTGTCCTTGCTGAAGGGGCATAGGTGATACCTGCCAGTAAGTTTTCACAGCAACTGCTTTTTGCTGTTTGGAGTAAACCAGCATGTCCTAGTTTAGACAAGTGTGTTGGTGCAAAGGGTTCTTCCAAGTTCTCTATTTCATGCTCTCTATGGCAGGGAGACAGCGTATTTGGTCAAAAATAACCATCACAGATGGCAGTGACAGCTCTGGTGACAGAGGCAAAGTAGGTATTGCCTAAAGGCTGCAGAATGGCCATGGTCCTACTCAGTTGTGGCAGATCCTAATGATGGTTCAGGTGCTGGTGCTGGGGTATAATGACTACCTACTGGTTGGGGAGTGGGTGAAGGGAGGGGGACATGAATGAGCTTGAAATCATCCATCAGAAAGAAGACAAACATATGGTAGTGAGGGTAACTGAATACAAAATCTTTCACAGAAGATGCTGTAGCTTTTTTGTACCAAAACTTGCTGCTGCTCTGGCAGGTAATCGCTAGTCAAGCACAGACTGGGCTCATTAAAAAGAGCTCCTGGCTTAAAATGTTTGGCCTATGCCATATCAGAGATCAGACTGAAAGACCCCCAAATCCCTCCCTTTAGCCTACAAAGATAGGAAGCAATCAAAGAAAAAAAATGCCACCACCAGCAACAACAACAAAATGGGATCATTATCCAAAGTCTTCCAGTGACTGAACTGGCACCTAATAGCAAACTGCTCTTGTCCTGCCCAACGACCTCTGAGGATGCTTTTTGCAGCCAAAATGATCCACAATCATTAACTGTGAATTCTGATTAACTTCACCCACAGTTTTGTGGCTGGTGATGTGGCTATAACATCTTGCAAAACAATCAAAATCTGTTAATAACCTAACCCTTCATTATCACCTTGTAAATGGATTCATCCATCAGAAAGACCCCAGCAAGAGGGCTGGTCAAAAAACTGGAATTGGTGGTAACAGCCATAAACTGTACAGACCTTTCCTGCAGGGACATAGAAACTTCAAGACCTCCCAGCAATCTGCTTTGAGCTTCCTTCCAGGCAGTATTGTTGTGGACACCATCTCCCCTGCAGATTAAAAAATTGTTTGTGTTGTTTTTTTCATTGTATTTTATTTTCTACTCCCAAGGGGCTTTATAAATGCTGGCTGGACATAGCTGGAGCTGTGCTACAGGTTAGAGGGAAAATGATTTCTATTACAGAAATGCTACTTGCAATATTAAGGTCACACCGTCCTAACATGATCCTACCGCAGAGATGAATACAGATTCTGATGCATTGTGTTGTGCTGTGTCGTCCTCAATGAACTGAAGGCAGTTTGCCCCAGGGCCTGCCGATTCATCTGTTCGTTGGAGCTCACACCAAATTAACATACAAAAAAATTGAAGGATTCCTCCACAACAAACAGCCTGCTCATTCATCTGTTGTTTCATTGTGGTGCTGTTCTCATTACCGCATTTGATTTCATTTGTATGGGTACTAGTCGTGAAAAAAATGCTGTCGTACCCTTGCTTTGGGGCATGAAAGGTCATCAAAGCAAATAGCTGCTGCCTTTTGGGGCAATCAAAATATACTATGTCAGATAAATTTGGAATTGCTTGCAGATGCTGCTCACTAGGGAGCCAGAAAGGTTTTAAGCCTTATGTAGAACTTTGTGTGTTTGTGAGGGGTGATTTTTTTTTTTTAATAACTAATTTGCACAAGCATCTTGTGTAAAGGATTCCTTACCATACACAAGCCTTTTCCCTTTCAATGTCCACACATCCCCCAATATTAAAAGAATAATCATGTCAGATCTATGTTCTAAGAAGTACTGTTTGCTAAAAAGATGAGTTATTCAGGTCACTAACTTGAGCAGTGATCACAGTAAGTGGGATCTCATAAGCACCTATGAGGAACTATTGAGCTGCCACACTGGATTAAAAACTGAAGTTGTATTACTAGTTTCTGATCCAGTTCATGTAGAAATAATCTTATTTACTATGCAATTTAAAAAATACTTTGAGTTAATAATATGACTTTCAAAAATTCTCAGTCGTCGTGTTTAAACTGCTAAAACAAACGTTTTCTTTTCTGGTAGCTTCCTAAGTTTAGCACTGTCAACTGGAAAGACACAAGTACAGTAGATCAAAGGATGGAATTTCCCTATAAATTTTTCCTTTTTAGCAGAAAGTAGGATCTTATTTAGGTAATGAAAATTACTGATAACTAAGGTTCTCTCTTAATTAGTTTGTGATAAATTTCCGACAATATAAAGATCAATATGGAAAAAATAAAAGATGCTGCAGCTATTCAGCCAATAATGCTTTTGCATTTCACAACATGATGTGACACCAGTTAATGATAGTGTTTCTAACAGTCATCTACAGACTGCTCTGTGGGGGAGCCTGTGGGTACACTTCTCTAAGCTCCCCAGCATCTGCCTTCACCAGCTACAAGGGTCATACAAAGATGCGGGTGAGGAAGTAACGAATAGTAAAAAGGAAGACATAATATTCATAAGCATGTTTAGGGTTGCTCCCTAAACCAAGATAATCCCTTAATGTACTAGAGAAACATGAAAAGATTTTAAAGGCCTGTTTCAGGATGTGCCATTTCAGAATGCCTCAACATCCCACATTTCTTAAAGGTCTTTTAAAAAGGTCAAGTTGGGAAATCATGCAAATTTATCCCTTTTAGTTAGAACACAAAGATATATGACAAAGTCTGTGTTTGTTGCTATTAGCAGTATTCTTGTAGTAAGGATGACCCAAATATTTATTTAGCAACAGTGCTTATGTGGTAGCACAGGTAACCAACCACCCAATCAATGCCTTGTTCTCAATTATTAGTACTTAACTCTGTAAGCATCTAAATATCCTTTTCCCTCACTGAGATCAAGAATAAACTCTCTCCTGGGTAGAGAGGAACACACATATTTATGCTATTTTGTACCAGTTCTGCATACAGAACTATGTACTATGTATGCTATTTTGTACCAATTTTTCAAAATACGTTAAGATCACTGACTCTGATTTTCATGGATGTAATTTTAACTTATAAAAACAAACAAGACAAACCATACAAACTGGAATTTATTTAATTCATACAGTACAAGGAATATAAGAACTTCTGCTTTACATACGTATTTTAGATTCTTTTTAGGTGTTTTCGTTTGAAAACTTAACATACAGTAAGAAAGTATACTATCAAAAGCCAAGTTTGAAGACCAGTTAGGAAGTACTCTTACTCTGTGTTACTTTACAGATTGTCACACAGGAATACTTAAAAACACTTTTTTCTGCAGTAAAGTCAGAAAAAAAAATCCTTTAAAATATTCATTAATATTAAATGAAGACTTACTTGCTTATATACCAGACAACTATTTCAAAGTTGTCATACTGGCAGTATCCTGCCATTCCTGTAATCTCTCATGTATGTAGTTGCAACATGTGTTTTAGCTGCATTTTAGTAAGTTATGTGTTTTAAGATGACAGAAACTAATAAGGACTCTTAAACCTTTCCTGCTACTCAAAGTAACACAGGCTTTGCCACAGGAATGCGTTAAGTATAGGTTATCCACTTTCAGCTAGTATTTTCAAGAAGATGTATGGGACATTTGCTCTGGCTAACTGTTTTTACATAATAAAAAATATGCTCATCAAAGCATAGCAAAGTGCTGTTTTAACTGTTTGATGAGCTGCTGTGTATCAACATGGCCTGGAAATGCTTCTTCTGACTTTTGAGCAGCTGTGTAACTCCTCTGAAGATCTCCAATCTGTAAGAAACACACAAACTAATTTTGTAAATGCAAGCACTGCAGTATTTGCATCATGTATTCTGTGCAGTACATTTCCGATACTCATAAATGTTTAAACATAGCTGGTCCTGAGAGTGAACAAATAAAACAGTCAGTATGAAGGCTTTTGAACTCAGGGTTATGACCCCCTTACATCAAGGGATCAGAAGAAAAAGACAGAAATGTGATTTTAATCGGAGGGATGCTTCAAGACAGTAACTTTACATCCCGTTCCACCTGACTTCCTGGAGAATGGACAACAAGGTACACCATGCCCAGTGCTTGAAGTGAGGAGGAATATGAAATGGAAGATTTGCTTTTAAATTCCACAGAACTGCTGTTGTATATACAGGCAAAACACAACCAGTCAAGCCTCTGTAAAAGCTGCAACTCCATGTGATTTCCGGCTTTCTTACAGAGAGGCACAACAGTGTTGGAAAGCTGATGTTGCTCCTCTGCTGCTTTTATTCCCTACTTAGGGAATTTTATTTTTTCCTAAATAGACATAATTTTTTGGAATGAGGAAGTTACGTAAGGAGAGTATCTCAGAAAGTGGTTTCAGCAAAAAAGAACCCAAATGTTTTGGAACCCGTCTAGTAAAAGTGGTATCTCCTGGGTGGAAAGGAAGAAGCTGTGGAAAGTGTCAGTAGGAGGCCTCTGTAGCCTGTGCATCAGTCAACACAGAGCTTCAGCGCAGCAAGAATTCTCTGAAGGGGAAGAAACCAGGGTGCTGGCCAGAGAAGTTATGTTTTGTAAACCATGGCCTTTCACTGAATCTAAGGATTGCATTACCGCACTGCATCAACAGCTAGCTGATCTGGCCATCTGTCTCCTCCCACAACCTATGCAGGTTCTTTGTGCAAAGCTATGTAACAAGACATTTGCAGACTAGGATTTACTCCTTAATCGGTAAGTACAGAATGCAATTATTCAAAACCATCTTATGCTTCACAACAGAGAAGATACGCTTACAAATTAATGGGTTGTTCTCTCCTTGATGCATGTACTTTAGTATCTGTAAGAGCTGGGCTGCCCACACAACACAGACTCATAACAGAATCTCGAAGGTGTAGGCACAAGCAAAGGAGCAATTTTTTCTTGTGAAAAATATAAGGACTTGTACAAGTTTCTCCTTATTAACAGGAATGTTGGACACACTGTTAATTCAGTGTCTGAAACACTCTGTATGAAAGAAATTATTAACACACAAAATTCAAAGGTTGTAAAGCTGAAGAACAGACTTTCCTTTTGAGATCAGTAACATCATGGGATGAATAAATGATACTCTTTCTCTAATTACTGATAAATCATATTATACTATTTCACTTCACATTCTGAAAAAGCCAAAGACTGTAAAAAATGTAGATGGAATTGTTAACAGATTGTTCATCCTCTGGGCATTTGAAAATTACAAAGTTACTTTATAGCTAGTTGGCCTCACTTATTCTCAAAAGCAAACATTTGAATGACTACTTTTACACACAAAGCTGCTCGGTATTAAAATGAAAATGTAACTTTAGTTTTCCTTGAGTTTATGCACTCTATATTGTTTTGTCTTACTTATTTGGAATTCTCAGTAATAACAATAAAAACCCAACTGCCCCACCAAGGCTCAATTTTTTGATTACAAGAATAGGATAGTGCATTACCTTCTCTGAGAGTATTGCAAAATTGAAATGGGGCTCATACATATGAGGTGCTAAAGACGAAGCAGTCTGCAGCAAAGCTCTTGCCTATGTAGAGAAAGAAAAAAAACCACAGTGAAATCTGTGAGGGAGGGTAACAAGAATCTAATGCAAATTTCATCATTCTTAAAAAGAAATCATCCTGTGTTTTCTTTACTAGGCCTTTACTAAGAAAGCCATCTTCAACTATGTATGAGTTACACCAGTAGTACATTTAGGCATAACACAGTTTAATACCATTGAAATGAATAAGACTCTTGGTTGAGTCAGAAAAAACATGTTGGGCCTTATTCACTCAAGCAATTCACTTATAAACACTGAACAGAATATATTAATTTAAAAAAAAAGCATTTGAAGTCCCACCCCACCGTATTTATCTATTGTCTCTGACAGCACTGTCTTATTAAGCATCCCTGAAAACCTAAATTTTATCATAAAAATGACAGCTTTCACACTCAAAAATTTTAATAAAATTAACTCTTTTTTTCTGCCTAGTAAAATAGTAGCATTAAAAACTAATGAAAAATTAAGTATCAGTGTGCATTTTCATGCTGTAAATTCAACACAAAATTAAGGTCAACTTGTGAATGCTTTTACTAAAAAATGGAGAACTTTGGGGGAAAAAAACTGATCTTGAAAAAAAAAAAGTATCTGTAAACTGTTTGGGAAGGCAGAGTTAAGAACTTGTTAAAACTCCCTAAATCTGACAACTCTGAGTACATGCAACAGTACTTACGAAAGAACATTGTAAAATAAAATCCAAGATAAACAAAATATTTTCACATTCTTTATTCTTCTGTCCATAATTTTATTGCCATGATGATCCTGATTTTTAATTATATATGTGATACAAGAAGAAAGTAGAAAATTTTAAGCTAAAAACTAAAGTAGACGGGGAACGATTGTAATGGAAAGGCTCTGCAGTGCTAATTATTAGCAATCACAACCTCCACAACTGGATGTAAGTTCCACCTGGGAATTAAACGTCTGTAAATTTACTGATTATGAAACTGAAACTAAACCCAAAGTTTATTTGTCACTGGAAATACCCAGTGCTGGGGTCATTTGTGTTTCCATGGTAATTGCTAGGTTATCTGAATAAAGTAAACTTTAAGAATTTGCTCTTAAAAAAGGTATTTACAAGTCTTTGTATCGTATTGTAGCTCTCCAATGTATATATGAGTCCATCAAAATAGGCTTGCTCCCATAAGGACTAAAACAAGCCCATAGTAGTTCAACCTGCCCAACAAATACATATTAATTTTCCCTGCATGTGTATAAAAAATGAATGCATTTAATCCACTGTGCATGTCAATTACACATCTAAGCTAAATACAACTCAGTATACTCACATTAGGTAAGACGAACTACCAAGCTTACTGATGCAAAAGTATTTATCAAGAACCTGCTGCTTTGGGACAAAACTCTAAAGCAATGTCCTTGTCAAAACCAATCTTTTAAGTGCTGATCTGATTGCTGTCTTCTGCCACCCAACAAAAGTATATTATCTACAGTTACAAACTGAACATATAGTCAAAGTTGTAATTTAAGTGACGATTACAGAGTGATGGGTTTTGTTTTGGGTATCAATTTAGAAAAAAGATCTGAACTACTGCAAAGCTACTGTAAACGTTGTTTGTCTTTGAACCTTTTGGATATACCTAAGAATGAGCAGTTTAATGGGAGATGGAATGACAATGTGGAGGTTACACTGAAACATCCATAAAAGTTATCCACGTGTTCTGCCTGTAATAGTAAGCTAGACATTCATATGATGCCTCCACCTCAGGGAAATGGCACGTTTCTTAAGTACAAAACAGCCAAAGGAAGCATTCTGCTTAGGCTGAGACTCAATACCAACCTGTTCAATGTGTCCTTTTCGCATTTCCAGCACAGCCAAGTTGTTGTAAGCTTCTGCATAGTCGTTATTGTTGACTAACGTTAGCCTGAAACACTGGTAAGCCAGATTCAGGTCTCCTATCCCCTAAAAGTAAGATTGTATTTTAATTTGTGAAAAGACTGGAAACAACATGCATCTGTTTTGTTGTCTGGAGTATCTTTTCACCCATATGTACTATCATGGAGCACAAATTACAATAAAAACACGCTGATCAGAACCATATGTGCTTTCTTCCCAGACCCTCTCATTTGATTCTTATTCTTCCTCCAGACAGAATCATTTCTCTCCAGCACAAACTTCCATGCTCCAAGTGATATTCTCTTCATCCAATTTAACCTTTAGATGACTGAAGTGTCATCTAAAGACTACGCTATCTGCTACTGTCTATAGTATGGTAAGAAAAACGGAGATGTCTCCAGAAGAGACGTCATCTTGCCTCTCTGTCTCTACACAGATTTAAAAAAATCACATATAAGCCTAGTTTTTAGAAGATAAAAATTAAGGGAGAGTAACTTCTTTGTATGGAGCAGCTGACTACTCTTTAATGCTCTAGTGTTATGACCAACACTGACACAGCATCAGGTTAAACATTAAAAGTGACAAATGCTGAAAAATGTAGGCACATCAGTTCAAATTTCAATTTTTTAGGCAGTATAAATTAATGTGTTCATCCTAGTTGCAGTACAATCAAGATGAACAGTTGAGTTTCTCTCTGACTTAAGTTAAATCATAATCAGCATTTGAAGACAACTCATATTAGAAAGCTGTCAAAAACTTTATTCAGTAACCTTATTCTGGGCATGCAGCTAAACAGAAATCTAACACAACTTCTGGAAGAACATCTGCAAAAATGGGCAATGAATGCAAATTAGTGTAGAAATTCAACAAACCTTACACACAATTACACAATAGTTCTATAACTGCCTATAAGACAGAGGAACATGCCTTCTCAACTATGACATACATAGTGCTTTAGCGTCTACTACATGCTGCTGAATATGCATTTTTATGACAAGAGAATCAGTCCAATGCTCCATGTAATACAAATAACAGCTCAGAGAAAAATACCTTGAAGTCAATTTTTTTGTGAGATTAGCTTGTATTGCAGCGAAGTCCTTCAAGGGTTGGTACGTGTTGCAATTTTTTTCAGAAAGAAGGGAAGGTTAAAGATGGTGGGGAGGGAGCATCTTTTAGCAGAAGTAAGGCACATTCTGTGAAGATGTACAGAACTTTTTTCTTTTGCCTCTGCCTCTCTACTGAAGTGCAAATAAACCTTTAATCTCTACTGCACTTTATCCTGTACACTATCAGGTTTCATATTTTGAAGTAGGGCAATGACTCCTTCCTTGTTATTCTTTTTCCAGTTTTTGTAAAAGTGTATTTATTCAGAAAGGTTGTTAATACTTTTCATACCACAGCCACGTGTCCCAAGTTGTACCACACATCTGCTGTCTCCTCCTCATTTTCAGCCAAAAACAGTGCACGTTCAAATGAAGATAGTGTCATATCGTATTGCTGGGCATAGAAGCAACAGAGGCCCAGATTGTTAAAAAGTTGGCAGTTATAAACGCCCATCTGCAGGAGCCGTCTAGATTGAAAGAAAATATTTATTTTTTTAGCTTAATTTCAAATAAGAGTTCTATTCTAAATGACAAAGTTCTCTCCTCCTTTCTCCCGATTCTGAGAGGGTGTAATAACCAAGTGTTACAGTTTTACACTTGGTAAAGGTTTCATGAAGGGCAGCGCAGGGCATTTTTGATTAGTAGAATCAAAGCTGTGCAAAACAGTCTTTGTGAAATTAGATAACTTCCGTCTTTTTGACTGTACCACATGATCTGACTTTACTGTAAGACAGAGCTGTATGTAGACTTTCTCCATTTCCTCTTTCCAATCCCTCAACCTCAATCAAGCTGTAATTTGTTGCAGTTACTTTTTATAGCTCTTCAGACTTCAATTTTTTGCTTGATTCCTGTCCTTCAGCACTGCTCTAATCAGTACATCTAGTATGTGAATTTACATTAATCTTACATTTGAAGTATAACTCAGATTTTGATTCAAATTGATGTTGTTTAATGTGTCTTTTAGAATGGAGATGTATTATAAAAATTCTGTTTATTAATATTTATAGGAAAACCAGATATGCTAAGAGGGCCAGGGAAAAAGAGGGCTGCTGTCTGCAGCATGACTCTGAATTTCTGAACCTAAAGTATAAAAGAGCTCAGGCCCAGCAGAAATGAGATGGTAGTGCTTATATTGACTTAATCTGCTCTTAGACTTAAGAACATGAATCAGGCTCCTTTGCACTCTGGTTGCATTGAAATAAAAAGCAAGCAGCATCATTTAACAGTATCTTTTTATTGCTTTCAGTAAAACATGGGGGAACCCCAGTCCATGTTCAGGTAAGGTATTTTGTAGTCACAACTGCTCATGACTTCAGGTGGGGTTTTTCAAAGACTACTCTTTTTCAAAGGGCTACATAGGAAGTCCATGTGCCTTCTGAATGCAACTGAGGTTTGGAGTAAGATCCAGTGTTCTCTGGACACTGGACCATGGTGTGAAAGATCATTTCTGGTTTATTAATGAAATAATAACTGTTTTGATAATCTTTGTTGATACTTGTACATACTTCACATGTAATGATGACAAGTTTTTAAGAGAGAGATGTAATTATCATTGGCCGAGAAGACACGTAAGTTGGTATGCTGATTTTATGGTGATATTTGTCCAAATGCCCAATCATCCTCCCATGCCAATCTCCTAATGTTCTTTTTTTGCTATCAGCATTACAAAAATCAACCCTTTATATTACTCTCCCACGCATTCAGTTCCCCCTCCCTCCCCCCAAGCGTAGATACCTATAAAACCGCAGAGCTATCTCAGGTTGGTCTGAATAAAAATGGTTACTGCCAATGCATGCAATGGCTTCCACATGAGTATTGTCTTGTTTTAAGACGTCTTTATAGTACTCTGCAGCCGAGGAGATATTGTTCATTTCCTATACAATTGGAAAAAATTCAGATTAATTCTATTTTTATCATAAAAGTTATTAAACTACTGAGTGCTTTATCCATGCCCTGTACAGTACTTAACTGAGATTAATTATGTATGCTCTTAAAGTTCTCTGATCATACAATGCAACATCACTGATTGGCATCTTCACAAGCAACACACACATCCACAAGAAGAATGCATATTAATTTATCAGTGCTAGCTATGCCTGTCGTTAACTCTACACCATAGCTACAAAAAGAAATTTGTTTCTTATTTTTTAGAAAAAGAGATTGGTCAGAAGCTTAGCACATGTAACAGGCATTTGCTACTTTTTGCACAATGCCTTGCGATACACAGTACTGTGCAGTCGGTTTCCCAGTATAGTAACATACAGTAGTCTTATTTCCCCAGTCAGCGTCTCAATTATTTTCAATGCTTTGTAAGCCAACTCATGAATTGCTCTAAACACAAATGAGAATATAATTGCATATGAAGAATTATTATGTGTTTTTGAAAACAGGAATCATGGATTTATTATGAAAACTTGTTCTAGCTAGGATATGCGAGTTAAGAGAACTACATTGTATAAAAATATATGCTTGGATGTATGCTACTTGGAAGACGAATTAGGGTGAACTCATTGCTGTAAACAACATCACACTGTTCCTGAGGAGCGCAAGTCACCTGAGGACTCTACCTCATATCAGAAGAAAATAAATTAAAAGATCAAAACACACTTCTGTCTTTAAAGAGGAATAATTTCTACCTGTGTGCTGTAGATACACTGTACTCTCAACATGACTAAAGAATAAGCTTTTATTTAACCTCAGCGGTGTATTTAGCTATGAAAAAATGTATTTCTTCCTGTGATTAAAGGAAATAGTACTAAAGCAGTCCCTTTAAAAATAACTTTTTAAAAAACAAAAAAGGTCTACAACTCTTCCTACTGTAAAAAGCTAGTGACAGAGAAGAAGAGCTCTGATTAAGATGCCTGATGCATATATTTCACTTGTGAGTCTATGTAATGAGAACAGCCCTGTGCTGCAGTACAAATCTTTGCTAATGAAGCTATAATCCTGCGCTAAGGTGTCAGTGCAAAACTAGATCCTGTCAACTATATACTGCTGTTTAATAATTCCTTAAAGGGTTATGCAATGTTATGTATGGTTCTGCAAAATAACATCCATATTAAAAACTGTTTAACAATTCAGAAAGAAAAGCCTCCAAAAATTATGCAGCTGTTTTCTTCCTCGCTGAAGGACAAAAAGGATTTAATATGAAAATGGATTAATGCTTAAGGGTTAGATGAGAATGATGAGAACAGGAAAGAATGCCAAGCATGAATGTAGACAAAAAAAAAAAAAATCATGACTTTGTTTAAAACATTTGTTCTGGAATAGCATCATCACTAACTTTCAGTGAAAAACAACATTAAGTCCACTGTTTGACATGAAAACACACACTTTTAAAATACAAAATACATGGTTACCAAGCTAAAATGAAACTACTTTAAAACTAATCCTACTTAAAATAGCATCTACTTCCTCAGCTAAGAAACATTCACATTCCAACTGTTCTCACTGGCTTAAGAAACTAACAGTAACACATAGTGCTAATAAAGACAACATTGACAAGTAGACTATTTTGCTGTTTAATCCTGCTAACAGGCTGTTGGTAACTTGAGCAGTTTTAGTATGATGAAACATATATGAACTAGACCAAGCTACATGGACAACATCTGGACCACTTGACTTAACGTGGACTTGCACCTCTGTGTCAAGGGTAAATAGGATCTCACTAGTGTGATAAACCATTTAAAGAAGTAAGCCTGCAAGGCTCCCCGACATTACTTTGGTATCTTTGTATAATGTTACCTGTTTTGCATTAGTGATACTGAAAATCAGTGTAGTTAATTTTTGATGTTATATTCAACTATTGGCTCTTTCTTCTTGCTCAGGTGGCTAACCTTGGCCACAATAAGGATTGCATAATGGGTGCATACCTCGTAGATTCTAGCAATTCCACAAATAAGAGTCACTTCTCCAGGAAATCGATCTAACCCTTGCTTGAAGAGGTTCAAAGCTGTTACAGGCTGATCCAAGCGCAAATACACCTAAGCAAATAAAAAGTGTATATAAATGTCAAATGTCTGACTTTTATACTTGTACTGCTGTTTAACAAGGGAGATAAATAAAAGGGATGACACCTCCCTTTAAGCAGTAAACCATTAGCTGAGATGGTGAATAATACTCGGAAAATAATGGAGTGAATACTGAATAAATCTCTGTAATGGACATAACATAGGCTAATTAAGATAATTAAATTTGTATGTGTATCATATGGACATTACTAATTCATCTGGACATTACTAATAAACTAAAAAAGTATCTTTATATTTATTATCATATAAAAATGATATACTTTGACACCGAGGTGAAGGTATCACCTTGAGTATTTTCCTGTTTAATATATTTTTAAAAACTTATGTTTAGGCTTGGAAGAACTGCATCTTCAGGTTGATAGTGTTGGAATACCAAAATATTTTACTTAGTCAAGTAAGACTGCACTGCACAGAACAGTGACACTGTCAAACATCCTTACTGCTCTGCCAGCCTCCCCTGTCACAAACAATAAAATCCCGTAACAGAAAGAGGGCAGTTTGGTCTCTGTGATTTTGGCTTCTGTGTTGATTATGACAATGTGTGATGTGGGTAACATTGTGTGAGAATTGGATAGAGGCCATCAACGTGTTGATAGAGACCACCTCTGCAGCTGTCTGAGAGTACAACTGTAAAGCCCTCCTGTTGTGGGGTATGGTAAATACAGCTACAGCAAAGGAAAAAGCCCCACGCACCTACTTTGGGAAACTAGATGGCTAGAGTGATTAATCTGTCTCCGACTGAGCGGAAAAGTGTTTTGAGTGCTCCTGTTGGGGAAATACTACATTAAATAGTGCTAATATTTGATATGACTAAAAAAGGGAAAGAATCTGTGACTGGTATCCTGACACAAACATTTTGTGATGCAATGTAAGAAAAATATCAACATTAACTGAACACCTGAGAAACCTCTGAACACATTGTCTGCTTCTGCCCTTGAGCTTCATGGACTTTTGAGTGCCAACAATCAAAATACTAGTTAAAGTCATATGTTCTTTATCTGCATCCCTACAGATATATACTGCTGTAGACATTTGCAAAGAATTCTTTCCTATGACCACTCAAGTGACATTCTTAATTGTCAAAGAGCTGTCGACTGAGTACCTTCCTAGTAAAGGGACTGCCATTTCAAGTTGATCACTGGCAAAAAGAAAAGAATACAGGCAATTTTTTTCCAGTAATTTTGCTAATGTTACTTGCATTTCCTGTATTAAGCTAGAAAACGAATTCCTTCCTGTGAAAAGCAATGAAAAAGAGAGGGGTTTGGGTTTTTTTGGGGGGCGTGGTACTTAATAGACTAGGACTGCACTAATGACACCATCAATGAATATGCTTTAAATCAACAATTTATTCCTAATGCACTCTATCTGGGCATGTTGCTCTATCTAAAAGAGACTTCAAGTCATTTGCTACAGTTTTGCATTTATAAACCATGCAGCAGTTTCTGATTAATTTTGCGCCTGCATTAAACTTTAAATAATTGTCTCCATTGTGACTGTCATGCTCCTTATTTTCTTCTAGCAACAGTTTTCTACAACTAAATTACTCTGTAAACAGTTTCAGTGGAAAGTACATAGATGAAAGAGAATAGATGACAGCTGGGTATGACTTCTTAATTAAGAAGAACCTTGGCTGGTTGTTTTACTCTTAAGTATCACCTATGTGAGCGACTTGCATAATTTATCCTAAATATGTGTAGTAAGCCACTGCACACTGCCATACCTACAAATAATTTCATATTTTCTTTGTTTGAACTGTGAGAAAATTTTAATTAGCTGGTTTTTTGTTTTGTTTGCTTGCTTGTTTTCTGACCTGATCTAGCTATGAAGCACAGCTACCTTCATATTCTTAGGGCAAAAAATGTAAAAAATGGAGGACAGGAAACTCCACTAGATCTGCTCCTTTTTTATCTTTTTCTGTTTGTTTATGAAATATATTTTCTAAGCATTATGACTCCAGTCTGCTCTATTGCTTCATCTGGAGTTTCACTCCAAAGATGCACTCACTACAGATCCTCTGTGCAAATATTACGCTAAGGCAACACAGCCACAGTAGTCTACTACATAATTCCCATATCCAGTGGCATATCACACTGTCCAACATCTCTGCAGACTGTAGAGCTGCTGTCCAGATGAGTGGCAAAAGAAAATAAAAGACAGGCAGGACAACTTCCACCTACTCACAGCTGCTTTCGGGAGACCTGCTCTTTAAGAGTACTATAGCTATAGTCATTAAGTTTTAGATGCTAAACGCAGAATGGCTCCATTTTCTTTTTGGTATCTCTCTTATCTCTGGTAAAAATATCCCATTTCCAGCTCTTCCAGGTCATGAAATACTTTGTATCTTCTCAGCAGCCCTGACTTCTTTAAAGACTCTTCATTTTTTTAGTTTTCTTTTGGTCTTTTATCTTTTCATAAATTACATTTCAAGGGAGAGTTAGCTTTCAGGAAAATATTTTAAAAAAACCAGATAGCTGTTGTAATAATGAATATAAACAGAAAATTAATTGGTACAGTAGTATCAGTCTGTTTGCACAGAACTTCATGCAATACTATTATTTTTTTAATGGCTGCTTAACTCAAGTGTTATCTTTTCAGTACTGTCAAATTGAGCTGTATCTCAGTGCCCTACCCCACGCCTGTCTACCTACAGTCACTAAATCATGCTGTGCGACACTTTATAATTGAGCAAGCTGGTCTATGGAGTGGGAGGTGGAAGTTCAAACGCAGCTCCTACTTGAGCTAGTAATGATCTGGGGGGACGCGTATCTCCCATAATGAAACACCGTTTGTTAATTTAATTACTCTGCCAATTTAATCACTCTGTGTAGCTCATGCATTTTGCAGAATGACTCCTGGTAGCGACAGAAATCTAAAATTACTAAGCTCAGTTGAGTAAACTAACTCCAACTGCTGTATTGAAGACAACTCTCCAGTTAGCAATGATGATCATTCAAATACAAACTGTAAATTGCTCAAGAAATGTAAAGGTAAAGCAAGTATCATAATATGAGTATCTGAATTATCCACTAGTATTGATGACTTTTGTATAGGCCTGTGACAGCTGGCTTAAACGGAGCTAATAAAGAGCAACTGATTTCATGTCCTTCTAGGACACGAGGAAGAAAAACGCAGTTTTAGTTTCTCACAGGCCACCTTTTCTTGAACGTCTTGGAAAATATTTAGAATCTGGTGTGTAGCCTGGTAACAAGTAATTCTGAGGCTTAGCTGTGCGACTTGTTCTTTTAAAGCTTTTAATGCCTTTATTTTGACAGAACATTCTCTGTTTCAAGGTCTCTGATTGCTTCCTTTAAGCTCACTTTGTTTTCATCTTGCTTGTGAAACTACGATTTTGAGCTTCACTCTTCACTTACTGATTTATTGCATTAGTTTCCTAGGAGACCATATATAGCTACATTGTTCTTCATACTGGAACTCCAATAATTCTTTAACTATATAATCCCCACTGGAGTTTAGAGCAAAGAATACAGTAACATAGGAGATTTTTTTGTTTCGTTTTGTGAAATCTGGAAGCTCCAAAAGCTTTTTGTAAACTATAGACTTCCATTTCAACTGTTAGCATGTATTGCCTCAGGTCTATATGGAGATCACACACTATTACACTTAATGGTGTATCAAGCTCAATACTCAGCTATTCTGGTGTATGGACTTCTCAGGGATAGTCTGGAATTTCACTACATTCTTAAACAAGCAAATCTATGACTTACTTTTGCCAAATACAAGATTGTATCAACCATGTCCTGTTGCTTGAGAGCTGACTTAAATTGTTTTTCGGCTTCGCGATATAATCCTAACCTAAAGAGACAACAGATAGATATAGAAGGTATTTGTTTGTTGTTTTTTTTTTTTTTTAAAAAAAAGCTTGTTAAATAATGAAGCAGTGCACACTACACCAAACACGAACTGCCCAAAAGCATACTTTAAGGTCATATATTTGTGTGCATGTTAATAAAAACATGCTGTTAAATATACTAAGGTTACAAAGACAACCATTCAAAACTATGAAAAAGGCAAATTCATGAAATTTGTCCCCCTTTTGTACATGCAGCCTTCTGGTGCTAATTGAATAATGATGTACTCATTTTCGTAGGACTCCTTCCTGCTTTTTGTACAGAAAGGACATTAGAAAACGAGCAATTAAAGTCATGCCTCAATCTCTACCCACATAGTTTTGGAGCAGAATTTCCTCACTCATGGCAAAGATCATGCAGATACTCTCCACTGTAAAGTTTAGGAAATGCTTAATCATCTATAAAACACTTTCTCCTAGCCTTGTATGAGAAATGGTGAAACTTCTGTGGCTGGTACTAAAAATCCTTAACTGTGTGTTGAAAACATGCTGTATTGTAAATGACACCACAGCTTAAGACCATCCAAGCAGACCACTTGGGAGGGGGCAGTATATGGCAGATGAACCTCACAGTAGTCTGTTTCATCTCAAAAGCATTTGTTTTGCAGTATTACTGTAGAATATTTTGCAGTAATCTATAAATGCTACATAGCCTACATAATTAAAAGGACTGTACCATGTCAAAAACAGCAAAAAGGTACACTTTCTCATATGCAAATTGCCTTCAGCCAAAGAGCACATATACTTGGTGAAGAAACACAAAACACGGTCAGAACAAGCCAGCCAAAACAAAGAAACAAAGCCAATGGGGACATAAGGTAATTTTCGATCCTGGAAGTCCATGTGCCTGCTTAGATGCTTTAGTCTCTGTAACACTATTCATAAAAATCCTGAAAGTGACGGATGACCTCTAAGCTCAAAAAAAAAAATCAGTCTAATCTTCTAAAGAATGTCAAATAAAGGTTAAGAATAATGAAGAATTTCATTAGTTTGGGCACCTAAAAGAAGCAATAGTTTCAAGCCAAGATACAACATGGAATTTCAGAGGGATTACTGCTTTGTATTATCAGCCTGTTCATACAAGAATTGCTTATAGAATTGTAAAGACTGCAGATGATGCTACAGTTTTTTAACAATGAATACAGTATCCATATGTTTTACATTCATGGGACAAACACATTGTAAAGAATGAAAGGGGGAACTGCCTCAGTACTTGTTTAAATTATGGGAAACAAGGCTGTATCAGGAGGAGTTTCACCTGATTTCATAGAACTGGCTGTTACAATCATAGCTAGATCCTCAGCAAGCACTCTAAACTGCTTGCAACAAGCTCTCCTCCCCACTGTTGCTACTCTTTCCTCAGAGAGGTATATCACTGCACAGTGTTGGGGCACTCCTAAGTCATTTGTATCAGATGCTTGGGTACAGGGTGCCAGCCCTAAGGCCTTGGCATCTTTGAAACTGGTATTTCTTGGGCAATATACTAACGTGAATATTTCATTTTTCATTATTTCATCAGTCTGAAGCCCTCATTGACAGTTAATTTCTCAAGCTAATATTGTAATATTAATTTTGTGTGGTCTGTTTTAACAATAGTTCTTTGCATTTATTTACTGACTTTTCAAACAAGGACTTTGAACCACATTAACAAAGGTGAAGATGCAACAAATTCAGTTACTTAAAGGTACTCAACGTTGATGCCTTTACCTCAAGCAGTTGAACATAATCTCCTTGTATATTAAAGGAGATTTAACTGTAAGCACAGCGCTCTCCAACTAAATACTTACTGAACTATTTCTCAGTGTTCAGCATTGCACAATACACTCAGCAGTTCAGGTCCTGCACTCATACTGACTGATCACAGAAGTAATGAACAACGGCTTACCTATAGTAGCACTTCCCAATTTGGACTTTCCACCACCAGTCCTTGAATTGTGCATGCTCAGTGGCAAGGGCTGCCAAATCTAGTGCCTTCCAAAACAAACCCATCATCTTAACATTAGTACCTTCAATGTTTACCCAAAGAAAAAGAACATGAAGTGAACAATGTAAACATTTTTGTAAAGAGAAAATTTTGAACAAAAAGTCCTGGTAAACTTGAGGTGGGGGCACTGCTTTATGTTCACTATTTTTATAGCTTAGTGCATGAAGTAGCTGAAAGGATAATTTGTCCCTGTAAGAACATGTAATCCAAACAGCTTCTAGTAATGCAAAGATAAAATATAAAATTAATTTGATCAGATTCCTGAAGTGCTGATTTTCATGTTTCAGCTATAACTCCAACATTTCTGTTCAAACAAATAAATGTGTGTTCTGTACCAAAACCTACCAAAGAAGCAATTGTTAGTGTCCCTTTTTTTCACATTCCATTTTGTCCCAGAACATATCAAAGCTATGCTATGTTTGTTACTTATATTTTAGGGCTATCATCAGAAATAGTCTAAAAAGTTTCAACACAGTATTTTTATAACAAAGAACTGACCTTTTTTTGTTTTCATAAACATTTTGCAGACCACAGAAATCAGAAACCCGCTATCTATTACAAACAATATGGAAAAGTTCTGTGCATTGGCCACTCAGTAGCAGAGGAACCAATAATTTCCAGGAAAAAAAAAATCTGACATACTAGAAAGAGCCTAATTTAGTGACATCTACCTCTGGATTTGAGTCCTGTTCTTCCTGCTAGCAAAAGGAGGCTGCAAGTAATCAACAGGTGTAGATTTGACATAGCACAGCAAAGTCAGTGGAGCTATGACAACTTAGACAAATTGCTCTGTTTTGGCTCTGTGAGAAAGAATAATTTGCTTTCTGTAGCAATTTAGGCTAAGGATTTGCATTGATGCTGTCCTCAAAAAGAAAGAGACTCCTTGCCTCTGTGACAGGAGAGAGAAAACTGAGGAAAGCTTACAACACTGAAGTCACTATTTCTTCCAGTTAGGTGGAGTCCTTGAAGACCTCAGATGGCAGCTCTTATCTTGGTTGCCCTTTGTTACTTAATGGCTTTGCAAATTGCACAACAGGGCCTCTGGATGCTACAGCTACAATGGGGAAGAAGCTTGCTTCAAGACAGAAATTATGAGTTTCCCTTCCAGACAAATACTTTCTTTCATCTGAAGGTATATAAGCAACTTCGTCCCAGTACTGGGAAAATTTGGGAAAATAATTGATGTTAAAACATGGGTTACTTTTGATGCGTTTACAGATGTTTAAACAACACCTGTCAAACACCATACCTGCTTCTAATGCAGCATGAGCAGCCACTTAAAATGAGTAAGGATCATACTGCAAATAACGTGCTTCAAAGAGTTTTCCTTAGAGTGCTCTGATGACAAGTATTCAAGGAGAAGGTCTGAATTTCAAAAAACGATCCCTTCTGTAGCTACACATTCAGCTTTCTTTCTGGTACCCTAATTATTTCTGATAACTATTTTATGCAAGGCTAACAATTCTGACTGCTATTGGGAAATGGGAACTAAGACTGCTTCAGGCTTGGTAGACACTAACATCAGCAGTTTATCTGTCAGTGCAGATCCTGAACTCTTACTGGGATCTTATTAATATGAAGAAACAAAGCATGACTTCATTTTGAAGTTAGTTTCTGAGTCCTGTTTTTACACTTTCCTACTAAGGAAGTAGGAAAGGAATAGGAGAATCCTGTTTCTGATACTGTACAAGCGATCACAAAAACTTTAATCTAAAAATACTACAAATGTTACCAACATTTCTAAAAAGTGTTTGCCTGAAAAGGTTTTGTGCATAACAATGTTAGCTTTTTGCATGCTAGTAGTTAAAACTTTCTGCCGGTATTACAACAAAATCTTTTGAGAATGTGGCCTTTGAAATGTTAGTAAATTGATTAAAATAGACTTTTAGAAGTCAAAGCCTTCACCTTGCCATGTCAAAACCAACTGCTACTATATTTCAATTTCAGTTTGCTTCAAACTTTTTTTTTTTAATTGTGCAGTTTAGGTACAAATCTATATTCAATCTGCCCAGCATGTTAATTTAAAACCAATCCATAACAGCAGTAGTAAATGTTATGCCTATCCTGCACTCCTGTGCATTGCTGAACATTGATGCAATCATGTTAGTAACTAGAAGGGAAAACCAGCATGGATTGTGGATTGGCAGATACTGGTATGTTCTTTTAAGGATTTTTGCTTCTAATGTACATATCAGAATAAAAACCCCACACTGATTGTCCCAAAAGTTTTAATAAACTTTAGGATATAACTCATCGTCTGGAAATGCTGGTCAGCTGAAATTGTTACTGTATCACAGAATCATTAAGGTTGAAAAAGACCTGTAAGATTATCAAGTCCAACCATCAACTGAACACCACCATGCCCATTAAACCATGTCCTGCAATGCAACATCCACACATTCCTTGAACACCTCCACTGATGGTGACTCCACCACCTCCCTGGGCAGCATATAGAGCACTTAGCATAGTTAGTCATGTATCCAGGAGTCTGTTTCAATAACAGTCTTAGTCCTAGGAAGCCTTTCAGAATAAATTTGGTTTACTCTCAGTTCTTATATTTGTGCAAATAAAAATAATAAAAAACCCTAATACTTAGCACGTTTCCTGTTTAAAAAAATATTTTTTCTTAAAGAATGAATCAGAGCTGGTTTTAAATGAAAAAGAATGTAGATTCTTTACTTGTAACTGTATTTAGCATGATTCTGAGATTAATTTTTTTTACCATTACTTTCCTTAGCTAAACTGTATGGTAACTAAGACTTCCAAATTCTCTACCAGCTGTAGCTCAGTATAGAACAGCTTGTAGTGTTGTGGTAATTTATTATCATGTTGCAAAATTAAATTGGTAAATGTACATTTGTTTGAAACTTAATAATTTCATACATAGTATTGTGTGCACCAAGAAATTAGATAGATGGAAACGATAGCAAGTGTCTGCTGCTTCTTTCAGGTGCTGTGAATGGCAGTATTTCTCCCAGCAACAGTTACTGACCAAAGTCTTATTTGTAGACAGATCACCACAGGATAGTCTACAAGATAGCTGAGTAAATCACATTAGCCATAGTCAATTTAACACAATTTCTTTTGGTGAGTGCCTTGTGCATTTATACAGTTTGTAAATCTAACATAATTCCATTATAAATAGATTTCTATCAGAGAGTATAAACTTCAGAGTATTAGGAAGAACTAAGGAAGTATCATAGGTTATGACTTCTGACCCCAAGTATATATTGTACATTCACTGTTCTTCCTCAGGACAAAGTGTCTTGTCATCATTACCCACCTGTGAATAATGGCAGAATATGATGTCACAGTCTGCTCCTGAAAAAAGTGGCAGCTGAAATATTTCTGGACAAGTCTTTTAAACTGCTCTGCTTTTACAGCATTTAGCCCATAAAAGGTCTTTTAGAAATAGCCCAAGGGGTACAGAAAGTCAGTTATTAAGTATATACATTCAAAAGAAAACAAGTCATGAAAGACTTCATGAAGGGCAGGTCCTGCTTGACCAACCTGATCTCCTTCTATGACCAGGTGACCCACCTAGTGGATGAGGGAAAGGCTGTGGATGTTGTCTACCTGGACTTTAGTAAAGCCTTCAACACTGTCCCCCACAGTATTCTCCCGGAGAAGCTGGCGACTCGTGGCCTAGACAGGTGCACTCTTTGCTGGGTAAAAAACTACCTGGAGGGCCGAGCCCAGAGAGTTGAGGTGAATGGAGTGAAATCCAGTTGGTGGCCGGTCACAAGTGGTGTCCCCCAGGGCTCAGTTTTGGGGCCGGTCTTGTTTATATATTTATCGATGATCTGGATGAGGGGATTGAGTGCTCCCTCAGCAAGTTTGCAGATGACACCAAGTTGGGAGGGAGTGTTGATCTGCTCGAGGGTCGGAAGGCTCTGCAGAGGGATCTGGACAGGCTGGATCGATGGGCCCAGGCCAGTTGGATGAGGTTCAACAAGGCCAAGGGCCGGGTCCTGCACTTGGGTCACAACAACCCCAGGCAATGCTACAGGCTTGGGGACGAGTGGCTGGAAAGCTCCCCCTCAGAAAAGGACCTGGGGGTGTTGGTCAACAGTTGGCTGAATATGAGCCAGCAGTGTGCCCAGGTGGCCAAGAAGGCCAACGGCATCCTGGCTTGTATCAGAAATGGTGTGGCCAGCAGGAGCAGGGAGGTGATCGTGCCTCTGTACTCGGCTCTGGTGAGGCCGCACCTCGAATACTGTGTTCAGCTTTGGGCCCCTCACTACAAGAAGGACATTGAGGTGCTGGAGTGTGTCCAGAAAAGGGCGATAAAGATGGTGAGGGGTCTGGAGCAGAAGCCTTATGAGGAGCGGCTGAGGGAGCTGGGGTTGTTCAGTCTGGAGAAGAGGAGGCTGAGGGGAGACCTCATCACTCTCTACAACTACCTGAAAGGGGGTTGCAGAGAGGTGGGTGTTGGTCTCTTCTCCCAAGTGACTAGCGACAGGACTAGAGGAAATGGCCTCAAGTTGCACCAGGGGAGGTTCAGGCTGGATATTAGGAAAAATTTACGAGAGAGTGGTGAAACACTAGAATAAGCTGCCCAGGGAAGTGGTGGAGTCACCCTCACTGGAGGCGTTCAAGGAACATGTGGATGTTGCATTGTGGGACATGTTTTAGTGGGCATGGTGGTGTTGGGTTGATGGTTGGACTTGATGATCTTACAGGTCTTTTCCAACCGTAGTGATTCTGTGATTCTGTGAAGTCAAGAACAATAATGGATAGGGTAATAGTAATTTCTTCAGAGAAGTATTTCATTTTTCATTAAATAAGATGAAAGACTTTTGAATACATTTTCAAGTGCTGAAAAAGCTCAGCGCTTCTCTCTTCTTGCATCTCCACGTTTCTGGAAATTGATAGATTACAGATGTATTTATTTTTAATTTGAACTGAGTTCCTAGCCTTATTTGTCCAGTCGAATGCACGTTGATTAATGATATTTCTCAACTGAAATTGCTGAGGTTTGGGTTTTTTTCTTTCCATATAGTGACTGAATACTAAATAGAAGACAAATAATAAAACTGCCTTTGCTTCTTCAATAATAATGCAGTTGAGAACAGCACAGACTGTTCCAGATCAGCATAGTGACAAAGGAAGGATATTGTCACTACTACTTTTGTGTTTTATTTGCAAAACTGCAGGAACTGGTCTTCCAATTCTACTCATGCAGAAAGTCAATAAGTAGAGGCTTTTCAGTCTATACAGTCACAAACTTAAGCCAATTTCCCAGGCTTCCAAGCCTTCCAAGGTCTTTCATCTCATCCCATGCAGAAAAGCGTGTTGTGTTTTTTTTTTAAGAATGTGCAACATCACACAGTAGCAGGCAATACAAAGATGCAAGAGATGTCAGTGACTGTTCTAATGGGTGATCAAGCAAGATTCAGATCAACTTTTAAATAGTTAACATATGTGCTTTTTCACTGCTGAATCCTAAGCGACCAAATTCTTTTCAGGGAGAAGAAAGAAAATGAATTAGCGAAATGCCATTGGTAGGAGAAATGAGTAAACAGTGATGCAGCCAAGTTTAAGAAGAAGTTGAAGTATTTATTTTTTTGTTTAAGAAAAATTAATGCAGATGACGTTCAAAGGGAAAGGAGAACTGTTTGGAGAACAGAATTATATTGAAAATGGTGTAGGAATGAAGGCAAACCAGAGAAGGCAAACCGAACAGTTGAAAAAAATCTCTTCAGAGATACACATTACATTATAAAGGCACCTCATACTGTGAAGTGTGACACAATTTTTTTTCCTACAAGATGCTACCATTAACCAAACATGTTGCTCTCCCTCTCCACAATAAACAGTGGTGATTAAGCTGACACTTCTTTGCTTACAGATATTTGTTCAAATGGCTAGGGTGCCTAAAAAATACACAGGCAAAACTTTTCCTGCAATACAGTGATTTGGGATTTTCAGCAAGGATTTCAAAATACATGCAGCACAGTGTAAAAATATCTTACAATTTTTTCTGGAGTGCTTGGAAAATTCCTTGCATTATATGAAATTATCTGTCTAGCTTAGAGATCCTGCGTGTCCTTAAAGTGTAGGTCACAGGCACATGTGCCATCTTATCAAGTGACCCTTTTATCCTGAGTGAACTGAGTTCTCAGTAACAAACAACATGTATTTAAATTATTAGTGGCATAAAACCCATGCACTTTCTTCGTATTCAGTATCAGAATATGTAAATGTTAATTGCTATTTTTCTCTGACATTTCTGACACTTGCACTTACTGTTTCAACCATATTTTGGATTAATACTGCATTGCAATTCAATCCTCTTAAAAGAATGCTATGCAATAAATTGACAGTGTACAACTATAATCATTTGATACTAGATTAAAAAGCTTCACATAGCAGTACATTTGGAAATGGTTCTGATCTATGTCAACAACAACAAAATATTTTTTTGTGTGTTACTGATTAACTGGAGAGTTTAACCCCAGATCCAATCACACACCAGTTAGTAGTATTGCAGAAAATTCAATAAATGTTTAGATATGCATTATTGACACAAACACTTCTTTCAAACAAACTTCAAGCAGAAATTTTGATCCCATTTCAACTGGTTGCATATATCTAACACAGTAATGAAATATTTTGACACTTTATTAATTGAAAAAAAAAAATTATTTCCCTGGGTGAACTGCCAAAGAAGTTCTGCAACCTTTATCTATTTCTGAAAGTTTAAACAATATGTACCCAAACTTGATCTTCCCCATTCATGCAGTAACATATGAAGAACCACAGAAGAAAAATTTTGGATAGGGTGAGAGGGAAACTGTATAATTAGGAAAACTTTTGGAGAATAAATGTTATAGACAATCGTATGGACAATATAATCTTTCCCTTGAGGCCACAAAACACCTCAGCACTATGGAATTAAATTTCTAGAAAAAGTGTCCAAAGTTCTATTGATGCTTTTTTTTTCTGCAGCTTCACCAAATACCTTTCCTTTCTATTCACCCAAATGCATAAACAATCATCTCAGTAGTTTAAAATATCAAATGATGTTCAACTCATTCTCTAACTATTTTGTCAGATATTTTCACCTTCTTCTGTTAACGGACAGTCTTCCATAACTTATTGCTTACTCTCAAGCCTCAGGAACTCTGAACTTTCTAGGCAGTTCAGCTACCTGACATGTAGTTTCAGCTACTGCTCAGACCCCAGTAAATTCCATTAACATGAAATCATTAGACACAGGGATCTTACCATGTTGATAGATGAGGGACCTAGTTTTAAGCATTAGAATGTTTTGCTTCTCAAAAAAGAAAGCAATCCGTATCTTGGTATTTGCAAATTATCATCCCTGATTATTACCCCTGTAAGAAAAGATTTCTCTCTCTTAAACAGCTTCTAATGCTTCACTTCTATGCTCAGATGTAATGTATTACCTGGATCCTTAGTTTAGCAGAATATTGACAGAAATAACTGAATGATACTTAGTAAAAACTGAAAATGGAACATACGAATTACTCACAGTTTTTATGTCATTTTCATGGTGAAAAATATATTCGAACAATGCCTGTCAGAAGAATATTTAAAACATTGTCATATTTCAAAATAAAAATTGATAATATTATTTTAGATGAACACAGAATCTTGATTAGGTTAGGCAGAAATCAATTCTTTAAGGAAGCAATCACATTCACGTATCACAATTGCTGAAATTTACATTTAATTAAGACTTGAATAGACAAAAACTATAGATGTGCTACATTGTCATTACAGGAAAGCATTTTAATTCTTAATTTGTTGCAAGATATTAGTGGAATTGTCTCTTATCTTTGGTCCCTAAAGTAATTTAAAAAAAAAACCAAACAGCTGTAATTTGAAACTGAATAGAGATTTGAAAACCTGGTACCATTTTCAGGACTTTTTAACTGTAAAGTCAACAAGTGATCTAACAAAAACTTTTTGCAATGTATAGTTAGGTGCTTAAGTAGTGCAAAATCTACTTAAATTAAACATAGGTTTATTAAGAATGTAAGCTGAGCAAATTTTGCCTTAGGGAAAAAAATTTCTAAACCCTACAGAATTTTGGGATCTGTAAAGGAAAAACTTCTTTTTTATTTGTAAATGATAAATGCTAACAATATCGCGCTCCTGAAACTCAAATACACCATCATAACACCAAAGCTTAAAGAAGTTACATGCATCAGCTGTGCTGTGGTAACTGCTCATAAGTCCACAACAATTGCACGGCAATATAACTGCATCTTTGTTTACTGCTATATAAAGCTAAGAAAGTCATACTACCTTATAGCTGTTCTGCACTAGAATATAGAAGAGTATGTAACAGGTAATGGTGGTGGTATTTTAAGTGAAGAAAATTATGTTGAAAGATACTAGATAACAAAATGGAGACTGGAAGCCTCTATTCCCAGAAAAGTAATATGGGTGCTAGTAACACAAGGTTCAATTAAGTTGAACCTTGATCTTTTTCTGCATCCAAATCCCAGGTCTTAACTGCTTCAGAAGAACAGAACATTTTCCTAAATTCTTATTATTTACTATAAAAAACTAAAATAAAATATTGCCCCACAAGGAAAGAAATATAGAACAAGACAGCAGTCTTCTAAGGGCTTCCATGATTCTTCTGTCAGCTTTTCTTAGACAAAATTCTTAAAAGATTTACCTAAAGGAAACTAGAGAATTACTAATGAATTGTCATGTCTGGTGAGGAAAGTAAACCACAACCTCCTTTTCTCCTATTTGGTCAGGAAAGACTCTGAACAGATGATTAAGAGACCTTAAAGAATTATAGATAAAAACACATCTATAGGGAGATTAGAATAGGTGCATAACAAAAGAATAGAAAATGAAGAAGTAGCTGAACATTTCCTCCTCTTGTTCAGTAACAGGGAAGCATTCAGTAAAAGTGAGTAAATCTAAAGTAATAAAAAAGATGTTTTCTTGCATGGCTGGCATGAAAAATTTACTGCTGTTATCTATAGGCCCTGACCTTCGAAAGGATTTAAATGACTGAACATTCACTTGGATAAAAATATCTAGAGTTATCTTAATAGCTCTATTAAAAATCCACAAGCTAAAAAAGATAAAACTTCCTGTTTCATGCCATAAACAGGCTGCAAACTGAGATTTACCAGAGGCTCTCTCTGGCGACAGGTGATACCTCATATGTCTGCTATGGGGTTTCCTGCGATTGTCCTTAACATGGCTGATGCTAGTCAGAGAGAAGCCACATGCCTGTACACTTCAAAACATTGGAAGATCTAGCCGTGCAAAGAAAAGATAGATAATCTAGCTTAAAAAAAGATGCAATGAGTGTACTTTGCAAACACATAAGGAAGAAGTACACAGGAGGAGTATGTACCAACATGAATACACAGGCTAATTATGTGAATTTAATAGTTGCAAGATTTATCATCTTTTTGCACCTGGGAGAGGTGACAGCTCAAAGAGTTTTAAGACTTTAATCAATGATTCTTAACACAGAATGCAGTCTGCAGTCTCACCTCCTGCTTTGGCTTTAGCCTTATGGCTGTCTTGTTTTAAAAAAAGTTACAAATCCATGTAGCTCCAAATTTAAACTTAGATCTTACATTCTGTGTGAAATGTTAATGTCATAATGTATTAGCTTCGTAATACTGACAAGTACACTTGCTGCCTATGGATATTTCTATGAGTGCTGCTTTACATTTTTTGGCTTAAGCCTCTTTTCATATGAAACTGAAGGAAGACAGAGCTATTCCATTGTCCCAGAAAATGCTAATTAAAATCCAAAATTGCTAAAAATATATATGTTTCTCATTCCTGAGACCTGTTGCTGAGAATACATTTTTCATCTGAAAGCTAACCTACGTACTTAAATAGTATATAGAGTTACCAAACACAATTAAAAAGCTAGTTGTCTTCAAGCAGAAGAACTAAGCCTGATTTCTTATGGATGTGTCTCGTGTTTCTTAATCCTTCCCAGGTTTCTTACATTCTCCCTATTTTACAAACTGTGATGGATTTAGAATAAAGTTTGTGCTGGCTGGTTGCTAGCAAGGACATAATTGGACAAAAGGCCTGCAGTTTTTTCAGAAGTGATAAAGAACTGACTCGTAACTGCCCTCAGATGATAGTTTGGAAATCTTTCATTATCTTGCCAGGCTAGAGCTTAGTATATTTGATATCTATTCTTCTGCCTAGTTTAGTTAAGAGGCCAAGGGACAGAGATGTAAGAAGTGGGTGAAGAACACAATACAATTGCACAACATTTATTTCCTTTGAAAGCCACATTGAAAAGCAATGCTCTACATCAGTCTCAATCAGGTTTTAAAAAGCAAATGAATTTGCTAATCATTTATAAAAAAATATTAATTAAAGTTTTGGACTGGAGGAGCTAATTTCTACCAGCAGATTATTAGGTACTGCTAGTCTTCTAACAGCGTTCACCACCACATTTCTCAAAACAGACTGAATAGGTATGGGTTCTTTCAACTCTAGGTTGCTAGCCAAATATAGCTCCTGAGAGTGTGTCTGATAGTTGTTTTAGACCTTGTACAAAATGAGTTGTTGGTCTCAGCCCAACAGTTGTTTTTTGTGAACAAAGTATGCACAGAAAACATCTTCATCTATACAACTAACTGGTTGTGTTGGGGAAAGATTCAACTGAAAGGCCACAGAGTGATAAATCATTACACAACTTTTAGGTCCTTTCCACTCAGAGCTGAAACCCGTAAGTTGGGCAGATAACCTGGATAAACCTGTTCTGTTGGCAGATAGTCTCAGTTTCAATGGCTGTCAATCATAAGATCTTAACTGAAAATGAAGAAGAATTCTGAAC
This sequence comes from Gavia stellata, assembly GCF_030936135.1. Lineage (NCBI taxonomy): Eukaryota > Metazoa > Chordata > Aves > Gaviiformes > Gaviidae > Gavia > Gavia stellata. The sequence goes on from NC_082600.1 coordinate 20,676,832, forward strand.
AAAAAGATGAAATCTTTTTCTACAAAAATTGTTAACTCATGCCATAAAATCAAAGGGAAAAATCGAAACCATTTGAACATTTTTAGGCCAGGATTGCCATCTACGTGTACACAGAACCACACTTCTGGACACTAAAGAGGGTTCTGCTGGGGTTTTTTCCTCCTGTTTTTTTTTTTTTAGTTGCCCTTCATCACTTGTAGAATAATTGCTGGAGGTAACTTAGAAATTAAATTTGTATTAAAGTTGCAGCATTGAAGAAATCTTCAGGGTGGAGTGGGGTGAATATGCAAGGAATCCATCCCACAGAAGTTCTCTAGGCAGCCTTAGATGTTGGCAACACCAGGGGAGCTTGGTGTGCTGACTCTAAGAGAAACTACACAGAGGGTGGAGCAGAGTGAAGACACCGCGGCCAGGCTCTGCGATAAGACAGGAACTGGAAGGTACTATGGAACTGACAAGCTGCATATTTACTACCCTGAGCTGCATATTTACCACCCTGAGCCAACAGTCTGTCATTTTTTGACAAAATACTATCCTTTGGGTGAACTTTGCTCATTATAATCTCATTATAATACCAGAAAACACACCTCCATCCCAAAGCTACCCACCTCCAAGGTGCGACCACCCCTCACTGAGCTTGCGCTCTGGATTTTTCTTAGTCTATACCTTTAAAAGCAGAACGAGAAGCTTTTACACCAATTATAATAGAGGTATGTATGACTAGAGTCACTCAAGCTCCACCTGGAAGGACAAATAATATAAAAATGGCTTAAGAGAGGAAGGATACCAGGGAAGATACCATCACAGACCACCTCTGACACCTGGGATCAGTCGACGGGCTGAGCCTCTCTTAGCCCCCACAGGGACGCCTTTGGGTAAGATTCGAACACTTGGTTATACCGAGTGCTTCCCCGGGAAACTTAGAAATCTCTATAGAGTTGCTTTATAACTTAACGCGTTTGTAGCCAGGCTATATTACTCATATTCTTGGTATTCACACATGCTTTGCAGGCAGTAATTTTATCACCAGCAATTCAAAAGAACTTGTGTATCTGTTGCTTCAATAAACTGCACTATTCGCTAATCCAGCCGTGAGAGTTCTCATTCAACGCCACCAAATCCCTTAAGTGTGGCCGTGCTAGTTCATGGAACGCGACTAGACTGAAAGTGTATGGTACACATAGTATACCATACGGATACGAGTGTATCCGTAATCGTGAGAGTTCAATACATTGAACGCGACCAGACATGTAACACAGAGAATTGGGCATCACTCAGAATCTAAGCATAGCTGCCCCCAGCCCCTCTGATATCTGAGGACAAACTCGAATGCAAGGGGGTTTATTTTCTGCCAAATTGCCTTGCCCTTTAATGCAACATCACTCCTATATGCACAGTTCAAAGTTATTTACCAATAGAATATTTTATTCTATACAAATGTTTTTCCTAGGTTATACTTTCAACATAACCTCTTCAGACATATTTTCAATTTCAAGCCTGGTAATCACTGTCAAAGGATAAGTAACACACTATTTTTATGAACTTTACATCTACAACACAGTTCATCATTGTTTATATCCCCAAACCTATGTACAGTTACATTAGAATGATGCCAGAATATAAGAAAAAGATATCACAACATTAACTAAAACAGTTACATACCTTTGCCAGTTTGGGTTTTTGAGCGTATTTTGCTAAATTCAGTCGAGACAGATTTATGAAAGGGCCATCTGGATTTGTTAGCATTGAAGCCTGAAGGGGAGAAAGAAGTTTTTAAGCGGGAAGATTCCCTACACTCTTCCTGAAAATTTTCAAATTAGTAGTAGTATGCAAAAAAAAAAAAAACCCCAAAAAACCAAACAAAGCCTTTGTAGATGCATTGCTCTACTGTGTAGTACAGACTCTTCTTCCTGAATTTAATCTTTTCTGAAAGCCAGGAGTTCGTCCTACTCCCATACAGCCCCTGAAAGAGGTTGCATGAATTACCTCCTGGAACTACCTTTTTCTTCGCTCTCTCCACTATTCCCATAATGTGCCTAAGCACGTAGCTTGGACTAACTGTTAGATGGACTGAAGATTTAGGAAGATCTTTTCTTACCTGCAATAGCAAGAAGATACCATGTTTTGCCATTAATGTGATGTTAATCTGTATTACATATTCGTGCCAGTTGCAGTTTATTAGTTTTGCCAATAGAACAGGATAAAACTAGTATAGTTCTCCTTATCTTCTGAAGTGACAGGCACTGAGAGATTAGTAATTGTTTTGCAGTAAACTGAAAAACTTGGAGAAGGTTTCAACATACTTATGGTGAAATCATGTCATAGTCTTTTCATGGTCTTCAGTGAATAAAAATGAGTCTCACAGAACTTGTGAATTTGGAATTTATGTGAATTTTTGTGAACTTGTGAATTTATGTACATTTTTTATATAAACAGACTAACAAACTAACAAGTAACATTTTCAAACTCTACTTTGAAAACAATTTAAACAAAAAATTAAAAATGCTCACTTCCTTAAAACTTGAGTTTAGATGCAGCTTTTAAGTCAACTACAATGTCATTGTACCAGATACTATGACCAAGAAAGCCATTGTTCTGAGAATAGAGTCAAACAACTTACCGTTCCTAGCCTGACATATGTCCCAGAAGCACTAGTAATTGGACGAGCTGTGAGAGCTGTTCGAGGTGTTTTTATAGCCTGTTCCATAGTACTTGGCCGTCCACTTTGCGTGCTGGGTCTCACAAATCCCGTAATAGGTCTTCCTGATTGAGTTACTGGCCTGAAGATGTTAAGCACATTATCCTTATGTTGAGTGGTATTTATCGATAGAGAATTTAAATACTTATATCTGAAGTACTTCATTTTCAGAAGTTAAATTTAGGATTTGCTCATTTGTAACTAGTCACATTTTTAAAAAATAAACAATCACATACCTAACAGCTGGGCTGGGGCCTCCACCTTGGCTAGTTCCAGGGAGTTTCAAAGATGTTCCTGGTCCTATAAAATAACAGCATTTCTCACTGCACATTGAGATACTACACCCTTTTCCAGGGTGCTTTAAAAAATGATGGCATCTTACAATAAACTGGAAATTTCTTTGTTCAAACTGAGGGGCCATAGCACTAGACAAAGAAGACAAAAACCAAACATTGCGCTGTACTACTGATAAATTGTCAAGACTATTGCAAGAAACCTGCCACAATGAACATGGTTTTTTCACTTTTACCCTTCCCATTCTCTCCCCCATCCTACCTGGTGGCAGTGAGCGAGCAGCCATGTGGGGCTCAGCTGCCTACCGGGGTTAACCCACAACAATTCTCAAGAACATATTAGGAGCAACAGATAGCAATGAAGTAAGAAAGGTTACTGGAACAATAAGATCATGTTCATTTGAAAGGTATATTTTCTATCTGGGACTAAAATAGCACCCAGATTTGAGTAAGTACCCCAAAACCTTCAGCTGCAGGGCAGATGGAGAATGTTATGTCATTAGACCCCCGTAGGACCCCCACCCACAATTTAGGGCACAGTAAAGTTCAAACTCATCCATATCCAAGGTCATCACTGAAAATACTGAATTGGCCTAAGCCCAGGTGAACAGATGAAGGGTCCCCCTTTTCACATATTTCTGTTTTGACAGTGGATCATTACGAATTACTAGTTCCTGCATGTAGATTTTCCATCACCTTCACTGACATTCGATTATAGTCAGTTTTTCTAACCTCCTAAGTCAATGTCTAAGAGGTGGTTTTAAAAACTTGGTTAAAAGCAAGATATGACATCTATACCTTCTGGTCTGTTCACTGCTTGTTACCATGTACAGAAAGAAATGAGATTTAAGTTGACACACCCAGTTCTTGACAAATCACTGTTACTCATCGACTTACTTTCTAGATACGTATGAACGGCTTTTATTCCAAATGTTTCCAAGAACTGAAGTTAAACTGAGAGGTAGATAGTTACCTTCCTTCTTTTTTTCCCCAAAATAAACCCCAAGTCTGCCCTTTTTCAGTATTCTTCCTCTCCTGCCTTCAAGCTGTGATCACCTCTAAGATACTACCAGTCTGTTAAGCAAGTTTAGTAGATTTGTCCAAATTGATAACTTCTAATTCAATCTAAATACCTTCTAGCTTTTTTAATCCATGCTGATACCAAGCACCTCTGACTCCAATATTATAGTAGCCACCTGGCTACAGCTGTATTTAAAGTTAAATAATACAAAAAAAGGTATTAACCATGATCTCCTTGGCAAAACCAACTAAATATGCATGTGATGTTAAAATAAGGACCAAACCTCAGGATGCTCTCTCTTCTGGTTGGCCACACTTAGAATCTCTGTTGCTTACTCGCTCTTTATAGTCCTGTGAATCTTGATTTTTTTTTTTACTCCACAACAGAAAGGGTGGACAGTCCACCCAGCAGAGTTTCTAACATGATAACCAGGGCACTCTTCTGAGAGATGGAGAAAGTGGTTTTCAACTTTTCAGGCTAGCAGACAATGAACTAGTCTTCCACTTTCTGAGCCTTTTTTTAAACTATCGCAATAATATAAAAAAGGTAGGGCACTAAAATCCCTTTTCCAGACATGTTTTCTAATAACTACAATTGTTTTGTGCTTTTTTTTGGTGTACTGGAAGAATGCTTACAGGATTTAGTTCCCTTGATCTCACCCCAGGCAACTCAGTCCTTACTTCGAGAATCCCAACTGAACTAGCTATGAATAGGCATCAAGAGGCCCACAGCAATGCATTTGGCCACTAACAGTGACAGAATTTAAGAGCCTAATTTCAGCAGTTAGTGATGACTGCAGATTACTCCTGTAACGCCCTAGTTAATGAAATAGCTCTGATTACCCATAATGCCAATTAGTATGAGTTTCTGAAAACCATGTTGTCAAGGTAACACTTTTAAACAAGATTACAACCTTAGCTGATAAAATTGATGGCGTTAGGAGTCCAAAGGTAACATACTGGAAATTTTCTGTAAAATTATGCTACAGGACATTTTTATTAATAAACAAGACTGATGGAAAATTAACACAGCAAAATTATAAAAATTTAAAAACTGGTGGAACCACAGAAAAGTAGTTATTTCCAGTGGACCCTATACAATTTAGTAATTATTTAATAATGCAAGACTGAGAGCAAAATAATTATTAAGATCGTTTAATCTGGAAACTAAGGTAAGGACAGATGCAAAATTGAAATGGACATGTAACTGATGCAAAAGGATTTGAACTGCTTAGTAAGCAAAGTACAGACAATACCAGTTGTAATACTGGAGGAATGACTACACGTTTTTAAGTTTGTAAGCTATAATTGTAGTGGTGGAGGATATCCTGGAAGATTTGCCACAGTAAAAGACCCTGAGTCAAGACCAGCTATGGCTAACACAGTTTAACAGGAAAATAAAGAGCCCACAGTCAGCAAGCACCCATTTTTATTAAATCATGTGTAAAAGTGCAAGTGATCACAGAATCACAGAACGGTTGAGGTTGGAAGGGACCTCTGGAGGTCATCTGGTCCAACCAGGCTCAAGCAGGGCCACCTACAGCCAGTTGCCCAGGACCCTGTCTAGATGGTTTCTGAGTATCTCTAAGGAGGGAGACTCCACAACCTTCCTGAGCAACCTGTACCAGTGCTCAGTCACCCTCACAGAAAAAAAAAGTGTTTCCTGATGTTCAGACAGAGCCTCCTGTGTTTCAGTTTGTGCTCACTGCCTCTGGTCCTGTCACTGGGCACTACTGCAAAGACTAGCTCTGTCCTCTTTGCACCCTCCCTGGTGATACCTGTGCTTACCTTTGTATAAAAGCGTAACAGAAAAACACTTCAGATGTATAAAGAAAGTAAAATCAATCTGTAGAGGAAAAATGTGTTTTCTGTGTGTCAGGGGACTGTTTAGTTTGGTGACTACAACTGAAAAAGCATGCAGATTAATTGGAAAGGGTTAAGAAGAGAGTTTCAAGACTCAACTCAAAAATTAAAAGATATACCTCAGAATGAGAAGATTGTTTAGCTTATCAAAGAAAAAAAATCACTGGATGACTTAATGACAGTTTTAACTACTTACTTTGGAAACATACCTTTGAAAATAAAGACTTCAATCAGGCATAAAATGTACAAAAAGAAGCAACAGCTGGAGCTATAGTTGATAATTCCTACTAAAGATATGGCATACACTGATAAAAGCTAGCAAATTTAATAATTCACTAAAAACTGCAGGGGGTTCTTTCTCTCTGGAAAGTTCTTACACTTTCTGAAAAACTATATACTAGCTCAGGCAATTCTAGTGGATTTGAAGCACGAACAGCAAAGTCTTATCTCAATGATTCAGGAGTGCAGGCCACACTATCATAATGATTTTCTTTGGCTTTGACATCTGTGAAACACTATGCAGAAAGTCACCTTTTTTCAGTTTAAATATAGTATTAATGTATTTTTCCAGAATGCCTTATTTCTAAGTAATATTAGTCAAATGATTTTTGTTGGCAGATGGTCTCTACCACAGGGGGCATGAAGTCAAATGAAAGTATAAATTATATTATTACGCTATTTTAAGACAGATACAAATAATTAGATTATCATAATGTATAAACACAACTTGAGTACTGCTTGACAGTTTATATGTGACCAAGCATGTAATGACAATTTTAAAAAATGTAATCAGATATATCACAGAATCACTAAGGTTGGAAAAGACCTCTAAGATCATCAAGTCCAACCATCAACCAACACCACCATGCCCACTAAACCATGTCCCACAGTGCCACGTCCACATGTTCCTTGAATGCCTCCAGTGATGGTGACTCCACCACCTCCCTGGGCAGCCTGGTCCAATGTTTCACCACTCTCTCAGTAAAGAAATTTTTCCTAATATCCAGCCTGAACCTCCCCTGGTGCAACTTGAGGCCATTTCCTCTAGTCCTGTCACTAGTCACTTGGGAGAAGAGACCGACACCCACCTCGCTACAACCCCCTTTCAGGTAGTTGTAGAGAGTGATGAGGTCTCCCCTCAGCCTCCTCTTCTCCAGACTGAACAACCCCAGTTCCCTCAGCCGCTCCTCATAAGACTTCTGCTCCAGACCCCTCACCATCTTTATCGCCCTTTTCTGGACACACTCCAGCACCTCAATGTCCTTCTTGTAGTGAGGGGCCCAAAACTGAACACAGGATTCGAGGTGCGGCCTCACCAGCACTGAGTACAGGGGCACAATCACCTCCCTACTCCTGCTGGCCACACTATTTCTGATACAGGCCAGGATGCTGTTGGCCTTCTTGGCCACCTGGGCACACTGCTGGCCCATATTCAGCCGGCTGTCAATCAACACCCCCAGGTCCTTTTCTGCGGGGCAGCTTTCCAGCCACTCCTCCCCAAGCCTGTAGCGTTGCCTGGGGTTGTTGTGACCCAAGTGCAGGACCCGGCCCTTGGCCTTGTTGAACCTCATCCAATTGGCCTGGGCCCATCGATCCAGCCTGTCCAGATCCCTCTGCAGAGCCTTCCGACCCTCAAGCAGATCAACACTCCCACCCAACTTGGTGTCGTCTGCAATTGCCTACTTCTATCCAGATGAGAAAAGCTTTTAATGCTTTAAATATTAGTTCTGGCCTACGTCCAGTTCTTCCCTTGAATTCCTTGACATGGTAGGTGGTTGAGAGCCACATCTAATAAGACACATAAAAATTCCCATGTGGACTGTACTAAAGAAACAGAGAAAAATAGAAATAATGCCAAAAAGTAGTGGAAGACTACTAATCACTGCCTACTTAGAAGGGAACTGACAAAGCTGAAAAGAGCTGCATACAAGAAACAACAACAGGACTGAAGAACTGCCCTGGGAAGGAAGAGAGGAAAAAGTAGAGAAAAGCAGAAGAGAGAAAATCAGTTCAGAAAATGTTTGTGGGAAATGATACAAACAGGTGATGTCAGATTTGGCCAGACTGTTGCCTACAGTACAGGCATACAGATGAGATTCACAGTACATCAAGGGCCTATATTTTCCTCTAGTTTCCCACAGTGCCTAAAGAAGCCAGAAAGGAGTAAAAGAAATCAATGCACTGATAGAAAAGAGCTAGTGAGTACAGAGACGTAGAAGAAAAGCTGACAAAACACTATTTGTCTGAACCCCCGTCTGACAGGCCTAAGCACTACATTAAGATCATATGGCATATCTCAACATTGTCATGCAACCATGAAACAATCTAAACCTCTTCTTGTAGCAATAGCTAAAAGCTGTATCAGGTCACCTCAGTATGTACTATTTTATGCTAGATGACAATCGTGACCAGAAGACCTCTTGTTGCTTCAATGTATTTAAGTGAAAGTCATTCTTACGCGCGACTTGAGCAATGGCATTTTCATCTAGCATCATCTCTGCGATTCCTTCTTGATCCATATCGATTTCATCCACGTACACCACTTCTGTCAAAGCTCGTGTTTTCAGGCTCCAGGCAGCCTGAACAAGGATAAATTAAAAAGTAATATATCTTCAAGACACCAAGTAAATAATATAATCAGCAATTTTGCCATTTTTAATTATTATTCCCTTCACAGTTTTAATAGGCTTGAATAAGGTATTGACTTAAATAGCTGGGTATATCCATCAGTTGCCTGTTGGAGGTGGAAAGGGGACCAAGACTTTAGACAACTCTTTTGTGGTGGAACAGCTATAGTCACTGAGTTTAAAGGACAGAATTTCATGCCTCATGAAGTTACGACTAATTTAGGTCACAGACAACTCTCTGAGATCTTGTGCTTTTGAAGAAATCCCCAGCTACCAGTGCCATTCAAAACCCACCGCTGACAGACACCTTATTTAAATTGAGATGGGAAAGGAAGGTAGGTAAACCACTGTAATGCAAACTAATGCCCTTCCCACAAATCTGTAGAGAAAGAAGGAAAATCTTTTAACCAGCAGTTAAAGATACAGTACATTACTATCCACAAGTGAGTCTTTAGAAAGATAATCTAAAACTCCTTTGTTCAAAGCATCAGCTGTAAAAAATGTGTACATGTATAGATTAAGCATCTCAGATTGTGAGATTATTGGCATACTTGTTAGTGAACTGAACTGACAAATTACTGCATTAAATGTCTTGGAGGATTATCTGAGCAGTGTGCAAAGGCAAGCATAATTCTAGCCTATGTGACAAGCTTTATATAGACTGTAGAGACACCAAATCAACAGGGAAAAGAAAAAACAGTGGCAGCCATACAGACGTAACAACAAAATAAGTGCAGATCCAGCCACTCTGATAACTTAATATGCCTGTAATGGACTCAGAGAGCTGGCATGATAAAGGGAGCCACAAAACCAATCCCTAATCTTCCTTCAGATATTGAACAGATCATCATAAATTTTCCAGACTAAAAATCACTGCCAAAACAATTAGATTTGTTTCTTTTCTGACACAGGCTACATCAGTCTGGTGGAAAAGCATGTTTAATATTTGCTAAGGAGACATTTCAAAATAGAAACAAACTGATGTTTAATAGAAGTAAAGGTCAAACACACGGAAACATTTGTTCTTTAAATAAGAGGTAGGAGAAGATCTGGTCCTCAGGCTTATTTAATAATTTAAGTAATCATTTAATGGGACACTTCTCATTCATCATGTCTCAGACCACCCCTTCCCCTACACTTCCCTCACATTTCTATGCAACTTTATAACTGTCTATCAAAAAGAAAGTATATCTAAAAATGAAACATTTAACTCTCCTTTTTAAAAGTGCTTTTTTCCAAGCAGAAGTAAAGGAGGGATTTAGCTAGCCAGTTCAACCACTATTAGAAACCTTTGTTCAAGTATGAAGAGAAAGGAACAGGGCAGGATGATTTGAATCTAGGCCATACAGACATAATCCAGATCTGCTTTATTATCTTTTGGTTTCTTCTTACGTAGTAAGGTGACAACCTCTAATTAGCATTGAGATTTGCAGTTAGATGTTCAACACCCTTAACTGTTTTTCATTATTCTATAGAAGTATTTAGCTTGTTGAATTTTTAACACCTTGACGGTACTCTGCTTTTTTCAAAGACATATACGTCTGAAGTCAACATAACTTTGTCTATATTGGGAATATGCTGAAATTAGAGCTCTCAGTATAGCCAAACACAGGCTAATTTCCTAGTAAAGATAAGAAAAGCTGCCCATGGTAATGAGCTTTTCCTGGGAATTGAAAGTAGCAACTTCACTACACTAATTGCTAAAATTGAGGCCAGTTCTTAACATACAGATAAGTATATCATTGTAATTTTTCCAATAACAAACATGAGATAATGTGTTTTTAAAAGGAACATGTCTCTTTGTCATTATTGGACAAATATCTCTCATAAGAAATAGATTTCTTCGGCTGCTCTTCCAGTCTTAAGCTCCTAGTCTGAGGCTTCACAGCCAACAAAAAATTCAAATATCACATATTATTCCTTAATTAAACATCAGTCTGTAGATTAGAGTATTGCCTGCAACAATGTTTGTTACAGGACTTCTGATCAAAATAGCAAGAGAGAGAAAAATCATAGAATCACAGAATGGTTTGGGTTGGAAGGGACCTTAAAGATCATCTATTTCCAACCCTCCTGCCATGGGCACAGACACCTTCCACTAGAAAAATGTCAAATTTGTTACTTAAACTATAGAAAGATGACCTTTACCTTGGGAGACAAGAAGACAATTCAAAATTCCTAACTACTAGTTACAAGACCCATATGAAACAAAAGTATCATTTCTATGCACGCACAGTTATCCTGAATATCTGAAAAATCAAGGCATGGGAAAAGGAATTAGAAATGTATACTGACACACAAAGATAAAGGGAGATGTAGGAAAAAGATATTTTTTTCAAAAGAATTAAATGACATTTCTGACACCCTTTTCATTCACAAAAAATTTGCTACTTATTCATAAAAAGCCACATAGGACTTTATTAGAACTACATCATATGGCTATTGTCTTACTTTTTTGAAAAAAATGGAGAGATGTACATTCTGTTAAAACAAACCCTCCCCAACAAATTTTCTTTTTTTTTTTTGTTCATAAAGTAAAGGTGTCTTTTATCACAGGAGACATAAAACTCATGCAAAGTTCAAAGGTTTTCTTAACAGCTCAGTAATTTCAACTTTTGCTGACTTTATATAAAGAATTTGTACCAGTAGTCTTGGTATTTCCTATAGCTACTTTATCCTTGTATGAAGACCCAGAAAAATTTTAACAATTCTGTTCATAAGAAACTACACAGTTTTAGTAATTTACTATAGCACAATGCACAGATCTCTCATTCAGTGAAAACCTGTAAGGGTTTTCTGAAACTGAAACTAATGCAGAAGAACTTCAGTTGAAAAACTTCAGTTAAAATGAATGAAAGCAGCACAAAACTGGAAGAATCACACTGCCAACAGTGAGAGGAAGGCTCACTTATAATCACAAAAAGCCGTAAAAATAAATGCACACATTTCTGAGTAACCACATGACAATATTATTTACACCTCAACTTAGCACAAGTTTGCCCACGCAAACTGTTGCCTCCATTTATATTACCTGCTCTCTCTTTGGGGGATCAATAATTTCGTTTTGTGACAAGCAACGTCTGGCGTTTATGAAGACGACTTGTATTTTTATGAAATGGGGACTTATTCAGCAGGAAAAAGAAAGGGACAGTTCGTTTCAGACAACCCACATAATCACAACATAATAATAGATTTAGCTTGCTTAACTCATAATCAGAACAGAACTTTACAATAACTAATAGCAATTAAAGAGGGAAGCAATATCTTAAGTACCGTAAGTACAGAAATGTGATATAGTATTACTTAAGGAGTCTAAACTCCAGAAAGAAAAGTGACAAAGTGTTTTTCACTCAGTTCCTGAGAACTGGTTTGTCACTGAATCGAGTATCTTCCTCTTGTTCCTGAAAAGTCCGAAAACCAAATTCAAAAAAGACAAACTTAAAATCTAAATCTAAATGTATTTTCTGAATCTGGTAACGCACATTTCTAAGAGGTTTCATTCTCCAATAATCCTTGCCATTATCATAAATTTTATTTCGTACACAATGAAAACCCCAGAACGCAAGAACTACCTGGTGAAGCATAATCTTTAAAGTCAAGAAGATATCTGGCAGTATTTCACTGAAACTATTTTGTATGCAAACAACTTGCACGACTTCATTGGAATGTAATCAGAGACTTGTAAAATATGTTATTGAGCTGAATTTAAAGATGCAATTTCACATTGCATTTAATCTCATCTGACTGTGGGCTGGAGCCAAAGGATGCCACCACCTGCACATTACTATTCTTCCCATTGCAGTAATCTAGTGCTAATGTGGACAGAGTGAAAACCAATCAATTACTCTCAGTCTTCCATCACTTATGCAAATCATTATCATGCAGCGTCAAGACTACTAGACTCTACACAACGTAGGCAGTTTAGAGTGAGCTGTAGGAGCAGGAAAGGCATGGGTAACAGGTCACCGTTACACAGCATTAGATGAAACATGAAAGTGAGCCCTAAGAGCATAAACATTGTTCTGTTTGTGAAATACACATTGGCTTTTTCCTAATCTCATCAGCAGACAAAGGTCATTCAGTTCAAGATAGATTCAATTTAGCTTTTAGAAGGCACTAAGCTACTGAACTGCTGAATAAACCTATAGGAAATATATGAGAGAAATAAACTTCTATCAAATATAAAAGCTGACTATTTAAAAAATCCTTTATCAGACATACTGCCTTACCAATGATGAAAAAAAAATTTATTCCATTAAAGATTTAACAACAAAACAAGTATTATGCACTGTATCAAATTCTTCCTAATGATTGTATCTAATAATTGCATCTACGAAAAGAATTTTACCTGAAACACAGTGTATTCAGAATCAGGCTCCTGAAAAGAGAGGAAATAGAAATTGAGGAATGGAAATGCCAAACAATAAAAAGAATAACAAAAAATTGAATTATACTCTGTGACCACCTCATTTTGTACAAACATTTTCTCTCAGACGCATACATCCAAATTTTCATTTTATTACATTATCTCCAATTACACACATTATGGAGCTAATCAATGTTTTACACAATGAAAGCAGATTTGCAGTAAGTACATTTTTCAAATACCATTTGCTTTCTTGCTTCTGATGGATCATGTTGACCAAATCTTAGATTAACATTACAGAATTATTAAACTAAATAATGGTACATTTAAAAAAAAAAAAAAAAAAAAAAGAAAAACTTGGAAGATGTAAGCAAATCTCTCAAAAGGTAACCAGATTATTAGGCCATGGGCTTTAGAACACCTACTTAATAAAATCCATCATTGTGCATTTTTGCTAGCTGCTGATAGTGATCACACTGATATCACTGAAGTACATAAAAGAAAATTCCTGCACATGTTGAATTTTTTTATACTTTTATGATGTAAATGATGTATTTATTGTATTTTGGACAGTAACAATGTAAGTGGAATAAATGTCAAACTAATGGCTTATTGTACCATCCAATAAACAAAAGGAAAACTACCAGATGAAGTTTACTACAAGCCTAAAAGCAGGAACTTACATCTGCTTGAAAACGAGGTAAAAGTGAGTAAATACTAACAATGGGAAATGTAGGTTTATCATAATTTATTGTGTAATTATAATGTTTATATAATATTTAAACTATCCTTCAGAGCTTCTGCTGCTCACTTCCAGGGGCTGGCGAGGAATTTTTCCTCTCTAATGTATAACTTAGCTTTAGGGGGAAAGACAAGGAAGGTAGAAGATAGATGTTACTTTCTCTAAAACACTATTAGTCTTTTGTAGATTCAGGTCATTTCTGCTCCTAGAGGCAGTGGAAAATGTCTTGCATATCTGGCCTTGTGTAAATCTATCACAGTTAAGCCAGCTACATTAGATTGAATATGGAACCTTAGAGTAATTCAGACTAGAAAGGGACTTCAGGAGGTCTCTAGTCCAAAGCCTTGCTCAAAGCAAGGTCAGCTATGAGGTCAGTTGAGGTTGCTCAGAGCTTTGTCCAGTTGGGTCTTGAAAATTTCCAAGGATGGAGACTGCAAAATACCCCTGTGCAACCTGTTCCACTGCCTCACTGTCCTTTCGGAGAAATGTTTTTCCTTATATCAAGCCAAAGTCTCCTTCATTTCAATTCATGTTTGCTGTCTCTCACTCCATGCACCACTGTGAGGGGCCTAGCTCGATGTTCTTGATAACCTCCTTGTATGAATTAGATGGCTGCTGTTAGACCACACCAATGTCTTCTCCAAGCTGAAGCACTGGCTAGTGTGCTGTTAGCTTCCTTTGCAGCCAGGGCATACTGCTGACTCATGCTTCACCAAGAGCAAGGTCAAGCTCCCTCTTCTCCTCTGTAGTATGAGACATGGCCTACTTTCAATTTGAGCATTTTTACTCAGTAAACTCCATGACAGCAGGGACCTGGAACACTGGTGATGCTCTTGCATCTTCCTTCTGTAGTGTACTGAAATTTCTGTGGCCTTTTAAGGATCATATTTGGAACCACAAACTTGTTCACTGGTGGTAGAATGCATAAAACACAGCTTAAAAATTGAGTATTCTATGGAACTAAATGCTAATTGAGGGATTAATCTCAGCTGTCTGTGATGTACCTGGGCTTGACTAAGGCACTGAAACTGCCTTTACATTTTAGATGTATGATTAAATTAACTCCAAGTTCTTTTAATATGTTGTTTTATTTATAGTATTCATCTTCTAAAAAATAAACTGTTCTAGCTTTCTAAGCAATAAAGTACATTGAGATATTTCAGCTTGCATTTTATTCAGCCCATTGTGTCCGAGTGTTACAGCACATATGGTGTACTAGAAAATGGTTTAAGAGCAGTAGGTGATCTTCCATACCATATGTGCTACAGTAACTAATGAGGACAAGGTTAGGAATATTACGTCAACACTAACTCAAAAACGCCTTGATGTTACAGATGTGTATCTTACTTTAGGCACTGTTCACTGGTTTAAAATTAATTTTAAAATAAACCAAATTTGCTTATGTAGGAGCATTCATATTACTAAAAAAGTCAGAAATTACATCCCTTCGCACTTTGGAAAAAACGAGTTGACCAATAATACTTACCAAAAGCATTGCTTTCTCATAATGGTAGATGATAGTATGCATTGTTCATAGATCCTAATATACTGTTTCAGTTTTTGACAAGAAGTAACTTCAGATTTTAAATAACCCTCACGCAGGTGATAGAACCCTCCCATTAAACACAAGTCTGGAACAACAACAACATTAAAATATGGGTGGATCCAGCAGTTGCTACTTATGCAAGTAGTCCACTGGAAATAGATTCCAAATAAAGATTTCTCTGAGAGGATTAACAAATAGCGTTGCCCTGTAAGCTTGTATCTCAAAACAAAAGGTCAAATTTATTCTTCATTCACACATATAAAGCTCCTTAGAAATTAATAAGATTGTAAAAGCAATGAAGGAAGGATTTAACCCAGATCTCTAAATCCACTGAGGGCATTTTAAAATTAATGTATAAAGTCAGTTTATTTGAAGACTGAAAATATTTAGAAAAATTAAGTCTTCTGATGCTTATAGCCTAGAAGAGGGAATGAAAAAAGATGCACATACCTTATATTCTAATAAAGCTTCATTCTACAATTAATTTCAGGTGAGTATGATTTAATACATGCAGAATATTAAAATCAGTATATTCTAAAAATGCTCTCCAAATGATTAAGAGCAGAAACACAGAAAAAACATTACCCAGGAACAGTAACTTGACTGTATGTATCACTAGTTTTTATGCATAAACTTAGTAATTACAGTCTCTTGAACCAGTAACTGATTTCAGTTGAAGATGCTTTTTCAAATCATGTTCCATGTACATAAACATGTCCATGATAACTTTATTATTACTTACTTATAAAAACCAGTGTGCAAGTAACAGTAGCTGAAAGTTCACCACAGGGGGGAAAAAAGGACAAAAGAACAAAAGCAAATCCTCCTCATAGTAGACCATCAATCACGTTAAAGGCAGGACATCCACTGTATGTCTATTAATTACATTAGGCTTTTTTATTTTTATTGTTAAACTACAGCAGGCCTCAGACATGGGTGCTGGTTATTGCCTTGAATCTGACATATGGAACACAAAGAAGAGTAATCAGATTAGGTAACTAATCAGGATGATCAACAAAGACAGCCCTGGATTTTATTTCCTCTAGGTCATGCTATTACTATAAACATAGAAGACAATGCCTGTCTGCTTACAATAGGAAATAATTAAACTGAACATCAGTGCTTTATGTCTTTGTGTGCCCAAATGCTAGTCATAGAAAATGTAGCTTTAATCTTTCCTGAGATAAGACTCTCAGCATAGAAGTAAATTCCATCAATAAAATACTTAAATGAAGAAATGCACAGGACATTTTATAGAAAAAAATATTTCAGTCTTCCATAAAATCTAATTCAGTAGCAGCTAATTATTCTTCTATCAAAATGTTCAGCATGTTTTATTCATTAAGAACTCTTCAGGAAAACATAATTGACTTTAAAATGTTTTGATTTCATTGGTGTGTTCTTTAAGAATGCAAGTTTATAATGGCATAGCATTTGATACTGCTACATAAGAAAATTCCCGATTCATGCCCAGTTGGCTAAAAGGTCAACACCATACCTCAAAAAGCTCCTAGGGCCTACCGCATCAGGTGACAGAGTTCAAAGTGAGTTCTACACTAATTAAATGTATGTACATGTAAGTATTGATTGATAAGCATCAGTAAACTTATTTTTGAGACCTTCAAATCATCTTTTATGTTCTTAAAGGAGAACTTCTTAAACATCATTATACTTGTGATGAAAACATATTCTGAATACTAAGCTATATGTACAGGGAATGGTAAATTAAGAGATATCAAGATGTCCTGGTCAAGAAAATTTCTTATTACATTTCTAAGTGTGACTGGCAAAACTGCCTACTTCTCAGGCTATTGTAGAAAGCTGATTTCAGCTGCTGATGGTTTTGTGATAGTGTTGTAGATGCAATGAAACACGAGCAGCACTATCATTTAGCAGACCAGCTGACAGCTGGGAAAAATGGACAGGCTTTCAGACAAGCAAGGTCGTCTCTTTCAGGCAAGAAAACACTCTCAGATTATGTACTGTTAGTCTCTTCATTTACTTATTGTTACCTTACACGTCTTAGAAGGGAGAAGGTTAGTTGCCTGAGCATGAAAAGTTCTGACCTGCAACAGTCACAGTTTAACTGAACCATTCCTAAGCATCTCCTTAAAGGATACCATCTCCTGTGGCTTGGTTTATATCATAACCTAATGCATGCTGTTCAAGGAAGTGAATCCCTGAACAGTGGCAGAGGCTACTGTTCTTACAAGATCCTTCTTTCCCTGGTTGCAGAGGTTGGGAGGCACACACTTAGCAGAAAATGGGACAAGATGATGAGAACAGGTGGCACGGTGATTACAGCAGTTGAGTATTCCCTTGTGCTGCACAGCAGCTCACTTAATCCAAACTTTCTGTAAGTGGTGTCATTTGTCTGTTTGCTTTCTTGGTGGTCAACATGACATATCTTAGGCTTGATTTGCAGAAGTGTTCCCGTTAAGGGTTTGACCATGAAATGTTTTAGAATTGCTATGCGTTTTTTAAGCATAATAAACCACACATATTGGGTTTAGGTACCAAAAATGATACATACTTAATTTGAGATATTTCTCCAGGTTATACTAAAATACTACTAATGTAATTCACACAGATGGACGACAGCATCATTTTCTGCTAGGTGGCTGAAGACGACAGAAATAAAGTTCAATCAAAATATTTAGGAACTACTGATTTCATTAACACGCTGCCTTCAAAAGTAAAACAGACTTCAGGAATCAATAGTTAATCTGCCTGAGAATGGTCTTGGATTCTTAATTAACTTTAAAAAAAGTAATCTTAGATCACTTTTCTAGTATTCACAATTACAGCAACTTAACTGATATGCTAGCATTAGAATAAATACAGAATAATGTAAAATAGTATTAGACTAGGCAACCCAGGAGAATTAAGTAATGTATGTCACTTATTTGAGTTCTAATTACTTCAGTGTTCAGCCTTGGAGTTTAGCATCTTTCAAAGGTTTTACAAAAAATAATGGTTCTATTAAATGTAAAGTATACATGCTGCAATACATAAACATGATTTGCTTTTTCATTCTGTCATATTAAGTAGGTTCAAAATAGTTTGTAAGGTTTCAAC
Organism: Gavia stellata; assembly: GCF_030936135.1. NCBI lineage: Eukaryota > Metazoa > Chordata > Aves > Gaviiformes > Gaviidae > Gavia > Gavia stellata. The sequence continues at coordinate 20,695,065 of NC_082600.1, forward strand.
TACATGTAAGACACATTCTTGAGGCACGTTACTATTTTATTTACTCTATGCCTTAAGTCTAGCAGGGCGAATGTGAAAGACGGGTACCTGAAAGCAGCAAGTGTTAGAAAGTAACGAGCTGAAAGCGCAACAACATAGCTAGGGAGAAGACCTGCGAGGCTTTACAAACGGGAAGCAGAATACAGACTTACTTGGACAGATAACCAGTAAAGATTAAGATTTTGTGCTGATTACAATAAAAAGTGTATAATCTAAAACATCATGAGCACAGCTGACTGAAGAAGAGAAATGCCATTCCATGTTAAGTCTGCCATAAATGTTAAAGCTATATTTTAACTAGATAATTAGAAAATGTTTTACCTGAAGAGATTTCAAGTGTAACATTTTGTATGTTGAATTGGTTTGAGTTTGGTTCAAGTTGCACCCTTGAAAGATATTTAGCCGATATTCTGGTTTCTCCAACCTGCTGTACCAAAATAAACAGGTGGTATAAAAACAACGCTGCATCTTCTCCTGTCAGGAGCTGTGCTCTTTGCCTGGACTAACAGAGAGGAATGATGGAAGAGCGAGCTGTGTAGCCATTACATTATAGACCATGAAGTACAGTATACTCCATGATCCTTCTGAAGAAACATGCTGAATTGCCACTTAATAACCACCCCTCCATTTATTTTATTTTTTTAAAAAGTCTCTAAACTGTTACTCTGCTTACATAAAGTACTTACATAGAGTAAAATCCACTTGCTGGTATCTGCAAACTTATTATGTGCTTTACTTGAACATTGCTCTATGAAATCTCTTGTCAGAGGAAGGCTGAAATCTCTTGTCAGAGAAAGACTGAAACATTGTTCCATGCACTTTTAAAATGTTAAGGAGGAAGACTGTTATTTCCCAAGCTAAAGTAGATATATTTTTAAATATTTTTAAAAGTCATTAATTCCTGCTTAGAAAGAGCTCTTAATAAGGATCCCTCAAGAAGATTATATGGGGCAAGAGCCAAACTAATCATATTTCAAGTTTGCCTCTACAGAAAGCAAAGTAATTTCTCTTCCTCCTAAACTTTCAGGTAGGTTTGAAATATGCTGCTGATGAAGAGTATCTTTGTCACCCAGAACTGTGAATAGCAATATAGTTCTGAAATTAACATACTGAAGTTATAAAGTCCAGTCCTTTGCAGGCAACCATGACCTGGAAGTCTTTTCAAAACACTGATGAAACTTGATCTTAAAATTCAGAGACTTCATACAGGACCTCTTCTAAGAGCTTGTGATTTGATGTAGTATAGACACTATTCATATGCCCATCCTCCACTGTTTCTCAAAGCATAACTATCTTAAACGTTTTCACTCTTTCATTCTTATAGAAGATGAAGCTTATAGGCTGGTGCGATCATTTCAAAGGTTGTATTAAGTGATCAGTTGTTTGTCCCAGCTTTATATAGTATTTGCGAAAACTCTCATATTGCTGTATGTAAGGTCCTGGTTCTTCATTTAAGAAAACAATTTAATTTATATACTTAAATGTTTGCAGCATGTGTGATCAATATTTGGAAGAAAGAAGGAAGACCAAAGGGGATCTACAGCCTCTCATTGCTGCTTTGTTATTTTCCTCCAAAACATTTTTTCCAGCCTTGTACACTTCCTCCTCCTTACCCCACTTCTGTCAGTTGCAGATGTCTTCAACAAGTCCCCCAGTGCTACAGGAAACAGCCCAGCAAAGGTTTGGAGTTGCCACGTGTAACAAAACAATTTTATACTTGAGCATCAGCACACAGTAGAAATGCAGTTGTCTTTATATTTCCATGTTGAGATCATGTTGAAAACATTTTACTAATTTAAAAAATTATAAATTAATAGCAGCAGAAACACTATGATCTTTACGACTCTTATTTACTGTTATTACCTGTACTGTCTCAAGAGTTTCTATCATGAATCAAGTGCTGTACTTCCATATGCAAAGATTACATGTATGAAAACCCTATAATGTAAATACACATAAACGATACTGTTCTCAAGACTAATTTTTGAAGGACTTGCACAGAACTAATACTCAGTCCCATTTAGTGTTTAGGACCAATTTTCTTGGAATGTCTTCTCTGCTAAAAATTTTTCTGCTCATGGCTCCTTGTTGGTGCCTTATAGTATATAACATAAACAAAAGCATCTTTTAAAACTCTATCTGTATTGGGTTTGCGTGGCAGCGCTCTGGTAGCAGGGGGGGCTACAGGGGTGGCTTCTGCGAGAAGCTGCTAGAAGCTTCTCCTATGTCTGATAGAGCCAATGCCAGCCGACTCCAAGACGGATCTGCCACTGGCTAAGGCTGAGCTAATCAGCAACAGTGGTAGCGCCTCTGTGATAACATATTTAAGAAGGGCTGAAAAACCAGGAAGAGGCAGCCGGAGAAGAGAGGAGTGAGAATATGTGAGAGAAACAACTCTGCAGACACCAAGGTCAGTGAAGAAGGAGGGGGAGGAGGTGCTCCAGGCGCCGGAGCAGAGATTCCCCTGCAGCCCGTGGTGAAGACCATGGTGAAGCAGGTTGTCCCCCTGCAGCCCATGGAGGTCCATGGTGGAGCAGATATCCACCTGCAGCCCGTGGAGGACCCCACGCTGGAGCAGGTGGATGCCTGAAGGAGGCTGTGGTCCTGTGGGAAGCCCATGCTGGAGCAGGCTCCTGGCAGGACCTGTGGAGCCGTGGAGAGAGGAGCCCACGCTGGAGCAGGTTTGCTGGCAGGACTTGCGATCCCGCGGGGGACCCGCATTGGAGCAGTCTGTTCCTGAAGGACTGCACCCCGTGGAACGGACCCATGCTGGAGCAGTTCGTGAAGAACTGCAGCCCGTGGGAAGAACCCACGTTGGAGAAGTTCGTGGAGAACTGTCTCCTGTGGGAGGGACCCCACGCTGGAGCAGGGGAAGAGTGTGAGGAGGAAGGAGCGGCAGAAACAGCGTGTGATGAACTGACCGCAACCCCCATTCCCCGTCCCCCTGCGCCGCTCGGGGGGGGAAGAGGTTCGGGAGTGAAGTTGAGCCCGGGAAGAAGGGAGGGGTGGGGGGAAGGTGTTGCTTTTTAAGATTTGGTTTTACTTCTCATTATCCTACTCTGATTTTGATTGGTAATAAATTAAACTAATTTCCCCAAGTCAAGTCTATTTTGCCCATGATGGTAATTGGTGAGTGATCTCCCTATGTCCTTATCTCGACCTACGAGCCTTTTCCTCATATTTTCTCTCCCCTGTCCAGCTGAGGAAGGGGAGTGAGTGAGAAGCTGTGTGGTGATTAGTCCGGCTGGGCTTAAACCACGACACTATCCTAAACCAGTTTAAACAATTACTGTGCTTTACATTTATACAACCATGTGACTGTACCGCTTTCTTTAAAGACTTTTCCTTTGTGATCAAAAGAACTGCTTTCGAGATTCTTAAAATATGTAGCTATAGGATGCTTTGAGAGACTTACTAATTTACTGTATTTATCATGAAGTCCATTCAATTACTGTTTTCCAAATATGACAGTAAAAATGTTTACATGCATACAAGTATTAATCCGGAAACAAATTTCTCAAATCCTTCCTTCTTACAGAAGGGTGAGAAAATATGTAGGAATTGAACAACACATGCCCAATGCTTTCAGACACTTTGCAGCTGGAGAAAGAGCAAAGAGAGAGGAATGGAAACACCTGCTGTCCCATGGTAATGCTCATACACCAGCTGAGCGAAAATGAGTCTCTTAACCTTATGAGGTTTAGTCCATACAGCAACTGTGATATCCGAACATCTGTGTAAAACCAACAGCAACATCCTTAAGCAGACCTGATTTTTAGTCTTGGCTTTTCTTCCTTTAACTCCGCAAAATCTTGAGTTAAAATTCTTGTTGTGGGGAGTCCTGGGACCCCACTACTGTCAGGGTTTCATTCCCGGCAGTACAACGTACCCGTTGCACTACCCCCCTGCCCTTACTCGGCCGGGGCTGGAGGGGTACTACCAGGGCGGGTCTGAGGAGGAGCCGGCAGCCCCGCACTCACCGCCTCCACTTTCAGAGATGTAGGGAGCTCGGTGAGAGAAGACGCTGCCCGGCCCCCCTCCTCCTCGCGGAGCACGGCGCGGCCCAACCCTCCCCGGCCCGCTAACGGAGGGTCACACCGGGCCTCTCCGGCGCCGGCAGCAGGTAGAGAAGGGGTGCCGCGGAGCCTGTCCCGGCGGGCGGCGCAGCCGCTGAGAAAGCGGGAACGCGGCCCGCTACCGACCGACACCACCGCCTCCCGCCCCGGCTAGCCGGCGCCCCCGGCCTCCCGGCCCGGCCCCCGCTACCTGCTCGCCGGGCGGCCTCTCCAGAAGCTGCGAGCAAAGATCTGAGCACTGCCGGAACTTCCTCCGCCTGAAGTAGCTCCAGGCCTGGAACAGCGGCTCCAGCCCCATCCCGCCGGCGGGACAGCCGCAGCGGCTCCCGCTGGGCCCCTCGCGCCTTCCGGCCCGCTGCCTGCCGAGCCGGGCCCTGGGCGGAGCGCGGGCGGCCGAGCTGCTGCCGCGGAAACGCCAGGCCCCGCCTCGGCCTGGCAGGGCCTGCGCGCCGCGCCGTGAGGCCTCGAGGGAGGCGGCCGAGCGACCGGGGAGCCGGCAGCTGTGGGCGGCTTCCGTGGGGTCCTGCGGCCGGTCCCAGCTAGCTACGGTGAGCTCCCGGGCCGGGAGCTGCGGCCCCGGTCCCGGGCCGAGCCCCTCCCTGCAAGAGCCTCTCGTAGGCTGACGCGTTGATGACTGAAAGCAGAGTTTGATCTGTAATACTGGGAAGAGTAGGTTTCAAACAACCGCACTATTTTTAACTGTGTCCTATTATTTGCTGTCCTATCATCAAGGGCCATTTCGAATTGGAATATATGCCTAAACAAGAATACAGTCCTTTAATCCGTATTTGGGTAGAATGTACTTTAGAGCCATGGGAGTCCTTGTTGAGAAAAATACAGAGTGCTGTGAACAGCAGTGTTTTCGATCTTGCAGACTCCATTAGTTCCTTTAGTTCATTAGTTCTTGCAGAGAAATGATAAGACCAAGATATTGAGAGATGAAAAAAGCTGGAATACAACTACTCTTACTTTGTATGTATTGTAAGATGCTGATTGCAACCATCAGCCCAAGTAAAAGGAAGAAAAATTCTCTAGGGATGCTTGGTGAAATAAGTGAGTTTGTGATGTGAAAATCCCTGATGGATGACCACTAACATAATAGCTACAATCATGTCATTGGTATTTTCACAGATCATTCTGCTTTTATTGCTTCTGTTTCACCGAAACAGCTTGTCCAAGATCCATGAAATGGATATGCAGGCTAGCAAGATCAATGTCAGGTGGAAAGATGCAGAAACAGAAGTGCCAGTCCCAGGCTTATTCTAATACCGGAGAAAGTGGCTTGAACTGAAGTAGCAGCTATAGACAGCTGGGTTTTGGTTGTCCCATGGAGAGTGCACAGGGAACCAGTGATCTGAGTGAAGTCTTTTCTGGGACCCATGCCATCCTCAGTTAAGAAGGGTGGAAAGGAACTAGTACAGTAGTTTCTGTCCCTCTCTGTTTTTAAGTCATTGTGGGAGTCAGTATGTGCTGCATTCGCACAAAACATGTAGGAGACTTGCACAAGGAGACTCAGTGTATACCTCAGGTTGGTCAGAAGAGTGAACAGTATTTCTTGTTGCTCTGTCAGACCATCTGATGTGATACTGCTATGCAGTTGTACTACTGTGGCTCAGTAACTACTGAGCTGTAAGATAAGATCCCATTTTGTTTACAAATTCTTTCAAATGGCAAATCCTTCAGCACGTGTTTTATGGTCAGGCTTAGCATGATGAGCAGGATATGCTGTTCAGAGAGATTGTGAACATTGGTCAAAAACTACAGATTTACTAAAAATACTAACTAGAAGTTCCTCCACTTCTGTGTGCATTTATGAGATGGTCTGTTTTTAAACTCTTGCTGTTACCATGTTAGGTAATTCAGTATGTCTGAGCTATTACTTTTTAATAGAACATAATGTGAATGGCACTTTCAGTTTATAGAGACACATTTTGAGGTCAGTGCATTAGTTTCAAAGTTGTTAGATTAAAATGCCAAACTGGTGTTAGTTTACTGGAGACAAATAATGCCCAAATGTTTTATACTTGCTGTTTTTAAAAGGTGGTTTTCTTTTGTGAACACTCCACCACATCAGTTAAACACACCATTTATCTGCACAGGAAAACAGGGGAGACCAGTAGCTCCTAAATTTTATTGATTCCAACACTACCGTCTTAAAAACCTCATAATTAAAGTGCTACATGTAATTTTTTTCTTTGTAAACACCTATTTTAAGCCTTAATATCTCTTAATGATTACTTCCAGACTACGAAGTAAATTAAATGTCTAAGGATGCTAGGCATGTTTGATTATAACAGTCTTTTTCGTGATTTCCATTTTGAGATAGTGAATCAAAATGAAACACAATGAAGTGGTGATTGTGGGCAGACACAATGGATTAAGGTTTCCAAGTACTCTGTCAAGCTGGGAGCTGCGCATTCAGGTGAGCAAGTAGTGGATTACTCATAGATATCATCAAATAATCTGTGCTGTAGCTCACCCGAGGGTGTTTGGCTTGACAAGGAAACAGTGTTTTCTGTTTCCTAGAGAAAAGAATGGATCTTCAAGGTGACTTGGCTTTCCAGCAGAAACCAGTGGAGACCCAGAAAGAGGCATGAAGCTGTATGCTTTATATGGAGCATGAACTTGGAGTTCCTCTGATAAAAGCCGATGACTTCAGAAGAAAAAAAATGAGATGAGGCTGTGTGACTAGAAACCAATGGGAATAAATTGTGAGTCATGTGAGCTGCCAGTATTTGGTCCCTGGTCATGGGAGGATGCCCCTGAAAGCCAGAAAAACAGTAAGTATTTCAAATAGCTCTCTTGGGTGGAGAGGTGGAAAATGAATGCTTTTCATATAAAAGAATTGCTGTATATTTAATCAGTAATACACATATTGCTGGACTTCAGCCATAGTTCTATTGCACCAAGGTTCTATCTATAACAAGTGTCGTGATTTAACCCCAGCTGGCAACTAAGCACCACAGAGCGGCTCGCTTGCTCTCCCCCTGCCCCAGTGGGATGGGGGAGAGAATCAGAAAAGTCAGAAAGCTCATGGGTTGAGATAAGAACAGTTTAATAAATAAAATGAAATAAAATATAATAATAATAACAACCATAACAATAATAATAATATTGTAATGAAAAGGAAAATAACAACAACAAAAAAAACCCCAAACCCCAAGAAAGACAAGTGATGCAAATGAAAACAACTGCTCACCACCCTCCGTCTGATGCCCAGCCTGTCCCCAAGCAGTGGTTCCCCAGCTAGCTTTCCCCCTAGTTCATATACTGAGCATGGCATCATATGGTATGCAATATCCCTTTGGTCAGTTGGGGTCAGCTGTCCCGGCTGTGTCCCCTCCCAACTTCTTGTGCACCCCTCGCCTACTCGCTGGTGGGGTGGGGTGAGAAACAGAAAAGGCCTTCACTCTGTGTAAGCACTGCTCAGCAATAACAAAAACATCTCTGTGTTATCAGCACTGTTTCCAGCACAAAACTAAAACACAGCCTCATACTAGCTACTATGAAGAAAATTAACTTTATCCCAGCCAAAACCAGCAAGACAAGAAAGGTCACAGTTTTCCAAAGTTAGCCTGTTAGATACTGCCATATGGCTTATCAACAAAAGAAAGGGGAAGATGGTCCCGGAGCAATTTTTATTTGTTACGCTGTTGGGAAAGGTATTCATTGCACTTAGTGATCAAGCTGAAGTAACCTTGTCCTACGGTAGCAATTAGATCAAGATGGATCTTCAGCTTTTTTACAATGAGGAGATTTTACAGTGTTGAGAATGACAAAATTCTTTTTCCTTCTTTTCAAGCTGTAATGTGCAAGGCATTTTTGCTCTCTGTTTGGCTACACATATGAGAAGGAGTTTTTTTCAGTTTCTACATGATGGTATGTATCTAACTGAAATATATGAAGCCAGAAAGAGCTGTCCTGGCAAGACTAATTCATCCACCCGTGGCAACATGAACACTCAGAACTAAAATAATAAAGCAAAAAACTGTACCTAAAATCAAAGTTCAAAGAAAGATGCATCTATATAATAATTTGTCAGCAATAATTATATGAGGAAGAGCCTTTGATTATTTCCTTTATATAGGTCCAAATGTAAAGCAACTGTGATTCTGGAAATTTAGCTTTTATCAAACCATTTACTTTCATGGCCTACCTGCCAGCATGTAGAATAGAAACACACTGTCAGTCTCCTCCTGCTTCCAGATCACATCGCAGTTTTGTCTGCATTCCGGAAGCTATGCATGGTGCACTGAACATTTCACTGGTAAGTGCTCTAGATAAACAAGTTTGTATAAGGGTAGGAAAAAGTCAAGATGGACAGAGAAAAGTGTGGCCATCCAAGTCAGCAGTTACAGTACATATAAGTCCCTGCTCATGTATTGCCTCTCTATGTGCACTATTCGGAGGATAAATATAGATCTGAGAACATCTATGTTCATCCTCCGTAATATCTTAGAGAACATCAATTCTCTAAACTGTGGCACTGTTTTATTCCCGGAAACAGCTGTCCAAAAAGTATGTCATGATCCTGGAGGAACATTGCAAAGAAGACTCAATCCAATATTGACAGATTTCTGTATGAGCAGAGCACTTAGACATAAAATTACACATGATTCAACCTGTCCTACCTTTCAAGTAAGTCCAATCCCTTAGTGCAGATGCTATTTGCATCCCTGGAGTCCAGTCCTACCTCAGTAGCAGGCATAAAAATGCATTCTGTCTGTCACAGCCTGCTGCTGCTACTAGGTGAGGCCAAATTTCCAAATGTGCTGCTGGTGTGCTTTCTTGGCATGCTTGTATCCTGGCCTGTCTCTGGTATTGGCACAGAGATCATCCTATGCATATCATCTTTGAAGTCTTTTCCACTGATAATGCTGGCTTTCACTTCTTGCATAGGGGAGTGTTCTGAGATTTTTAATATAAGGGCTGTCATCTTGATTATCAAAATCCCCAAATTTGAACCTTCTAACCAGTCTAGTACTTCCTCCAAATAATAATCTCTGTGGGTAGCCACATTCCACTTATCTAATTTACTAAAATCCTGGAATAAGACACACAAAGTCCCTGTGTCTTCCTTTGTGTGCTTTGTAGAGCCCTATATGGCAGTCTCCATTCCAGTGTAACTGCATGAAAGCTAAACAACCAGGAATTAGATTCAGGGCCGATGACCAGACTACCTTCAGGGAAAGAAAAAGACATAATCTATTGCAGCTGAAGTTAGGTGATGTATAAAATTGGGAGAAGTTTCATACCTATTCAACTGAGCAACTCACCCTATCCATCTGCCTATGATATTTATTTGCCAAAAAATCTGGATCTGAATACCTATTTCTGGTATGTGCAGAGGCACTCTTGCACACTTGCGTAATTCTCAAAACACAGCATAGAAGCCAGATGGGTAGTCCAGCGAGTATTTCTAATACTTGCTGCCCACTTTCTGGGACACTGATAACAGGATTTTGGAAGCCAGTACATGGCAACTAGGACATAAAGGAATATGTCAAATAAGACTACATATGAAAACTTTTACTTGCAGGAATACAGAAGTCCTTGAAGGCATGTGTAAAGTCCCTGGCTGACTTGGGATGTAGGCAAATCCTGATCATGGTTTAGGACTAACTGTAGGGCTGGTTGGTTGTGCTGATTAATTATCCTAAGACATATGAGAAAAAGAGAGGGAATTCGATTGACAGAGGAGGTAAAACAGGAGCTGACGAACAGAGCTGCTATACCTCTGGCTGTCCTTTCCTGGACTCTGAGTTGCAGTCCTCCCAGACTAATATTGAGATGAGTACTGGGAACAGACTATAGAGGAGTTTTCATATCCTTTTTTCTATGTTTCTCCTAGTTAACAGCAACATTAACTTTTACAATAGGCCATCAGCATGGGCAGCCATGCACTTTAGTTACCCTCAAGTCATTTTGCACAGTTCGAGCACAGGCTTGTAAATAGTCTTTTCCATGTCACCTTCTGAGAAGCATAGATTAATTTAGAATATTTCATGTCCAGCTACATAATTAGAGTGTTTTAAAGCCCTGCTGTAAGGCCTCTACTGTAGAGGAAAAGAAAATGTAGGTTATTTTTTGCTGTATTTTCTTGAGGGTCTGCTGTTAGCCTCCTGGCCTTTAAAGGCCTCTACTCTCTTTAGTGTCCTTGAAGTCAGGTGAAGTCAGGCGTACACATGTATGCCTGGTTCATTGTGTATGCTGCTGTGTTTGCTCTGGTGATGTGGCCTTCCTGGATGCTAATGAATCCAACGTGTCTGCTGAGGTATCTGGTACCAGCCTCTATTGCAAATGCTGATGCTTATCCCAAAAAAGTGTACCATATGCATTTGGCTGATGCCAACAGTAAAAGGAGAAAAAGCCCAGCAATTGCCTTTCTGCAGAGCTGAGGTGTATATAAAAGAGCAAGTACAGAAGGCCAGTAACAAAGATGGTCAGATGCTGGCCTAGAATGCAATCTCCTGCTCCTGCCACTGCCTCTGGGCAGTTGCCACTACTGATTCATGTGAACATGAAAAAGGAACTTGCTCCTCTCATTTCCTACAAAGACAAATTCCTGTCTAATGTATAGTTGTGCAGTGTACCACATACCCCATTTTTCTAAAGCCATTTTCTATCTCGAAGTTTGACTGGGTGAGTCTGAGCCAAAGGTCAGTGGAAATGGACTCTGCAAAAGTTTTCTACATCAAAGCTTTTTGCTCTCTGGGCTTCATGTGTTTGCAATTCTGTATGCTAGTCCTTTGTACATATGCCTTTCTATGCATGAAGTAAACCACTGGTGACTTGTGAGTTAATCATTTAAGCTGTATATGCTAGATCTAAAAAGAATTCAACCAACTGGGCAGCAAATGAGTGTCTTGTGTCCCCTATACATAGCCACGCTACACAACTGGCCTGTAAATAAAATTACTCTGCCATTGAATTGTATTTGTCATTAGGCTGACAGAAGCCTGGAGAGCCTGTTTGGCTTCTCAAGAGTTTTCTCACACAGGCTGCAGTGCATGAAATAACTCTCAGTTGCACTAAATGGATGACGTTCATTGTTGTTGGGGGTGCAGAATCACAGTTTGGAAGACTGAACATGCTGGCCCTCCTCCACAAAAACAAGAACATGGTATCTTTCAGACTCTAGTGTTAATAACTGCAAGGTATTAAGGAGTTGTTTTCAGCTCTGGAGCATTTCTTTCATGATGTCATTTATTTAAATACATGTCTGGCACCCCATGTGAGAGCTGGAAGTGTTATCTATCACAAGATAGCTATTCAGTGGCTTATGCGAAATCAGTGGATGGTTTCAGCAAAATTATTAGTAATGCTTGAATCTCCACGTTATACTTCAGGAATTATCACTTCCAGCATATTTTTGTATAGTGTGTGGAAAAAGAATAATTTTGAATGTGTGTAGAAACGGCTTAGTTTCTTTCCCATAGCTCAGGGCTAAGACACTGAGTAGCTTGCTAGAGCTATGTGCTTCTTTCACCCACTCTCTCCCAAAATGAAGAAAATTCATTCTGTGGGAAGTTGGACAAAATAAATTTGGGGAATTATACCTCGATGCACTTGATTTGTGGGAGAAGAACAAATCGCAAATAATCTGTTTAACATTGATAGAAAAAAATCATAATTTAGTAACAGTGACATCCTGGTGGATTGTCTAGGTGGAAGATGGGTTTCACTGTGTGAAATGTTACAAGTAGTGTTTATGTGTGATATTATGAAAGGTGGCAGTTGCTTGGCTTGAGTGCAATATAGGCTTGTCTGCATTCTTTTTTCATAACTTTTGTAGTCTAGTGGTTAGTCCCTTCCATTACTTTAAGTAGAAGTGCTTAATTTGGTCATAATACTCAAATGTCCTCCAACTATAATGAATCCCTCCATGTTCATTGTGTCAATGCTATCTTGGGACAATGATAGGTGTGTGATATAACTAGAAATAACCAGGGTTATTAAATAAAAGTCATGTGCTTGTCTTGTATAACTATGCATGTTCGTTGTATTAGAAGTGACCTGACCTTAGCTAGTATGTTTTGAGAGACTATTCTCATCCTTGAAAGGACAGGAAATTCTGGTGCTACTTTATTTATAGCTGGAGTATTGTGGCAATATCACTGTCTCATGGGTAACTTGAACCTTGCCTTCATTTATTTGAACCAAGAACAGAAAATTCACGAATCAGAAGTAAGGGACAGTTTAATTCCTCTTCTGTCTATGTTTTATTCTTCATTTGAAAACTAGATGTCCCTGAGACATGCTACAATAAGAACTCTTATTATAATTATTTCTAGATAAAAATATCAGGGAGCTCTACTGAATATCAGGATTCCATTATTATTTCTTTATTCATAAAACATGTGGCTTTGTATAATTGCTTTTTATAAAACGTAGGTTTTGTTGACATCTGTATCTGTGTAGTGGATTTCAGTTGTGTTTCAATTAATCGTTCAATTACTTGTCAAGATTAAATGTTGCTTAGAGATTTAAATTGTCTTCACATTTTCACCTTTTATATTAATACATTTTTTTTCTTCCTACTGACAAGGGCGCTTTAAACTGATACTGAATACTGGCTCTGAAAGGATAGATTTATTTAATGTGTTTCTCCTTTACATACTCCTCCAGAATAAACTATTGGTATGCCTAAAATGCTTTGCATTTTCCAAATGCTCTTATGACTCTTCTGCATCAGCCTCTTAACATTTAAACTATGAGATACATGAAGTAGCTTCTTACAAAGTGCATATGAAAGAGGAGAGTAGGACAGAACCCACTGATATCAAAGACCCCTTTCATTTTAAAAACATAAATGCTATAGGCTGACTTTGTCTTTCTCCGTAAGTCTCCCATGGGGGTCTTCTGTGCACCAAGCAATCATACTTGTTACTTGAACTAGGAATGCTAATTCTCAGGCCGTATCTCTCATCATGAACTCACATTCTCATGATAAGACTTGGAACAGAACCTAAAAATTGTTCCTGAAATTCTGTTGGTATCTTAAAATTTCTTTTGCAACTCTGGAGAAATGTCCTGTATCCCTCAGTATGCAGGCTACTGCTTCTGTCAGTGACTCATCTCTCTCAAGACGTAAGACTACACAAGAAATGTGTAATTTGCTGGTCAATACAATTAACAAGGGCTTGAAAATGAACATTGATGTTACCACATGTCTACCTGCAGATTGCCTCAGCTAGAGATGTCTGGCTTGCCTTTGAACAAGAGTTGGCATCATGAAAGAAGACATGCAAAAAGGGTTCATTCTAATGATTCAGATACATTTGATGTTGGGACAATTGAGAGCAACAGAGCGTAAGGAGAGTTTTGTTTTGTGTGCTTTGAATGAATCTGAATAGGACTACAGATCAGGCCATGCCAAGTGCTTGCTTTTTGGGAAGGCATGTAATTGTGGCAGAAGAGGACAAAGAGGAACTTCCCTCTTTACATGCTATTTTCAGCAAGGACCCTGCCATCTGAAGTTGATTTCACATATTTGCTTGTAGAACCCATTTCTTACTGACTGTAGAAAATTAGGAGAGGTCATGCAAATGAAATTGCATTAAGAAGAGTTTTGTGCTGAGGCTTAGATTCAGCATCGGGGAAAGTAATTTGTAGTAACAGCTGCAGGTCTCATTCTGTGACCAGCCAAGACAACAACATGCATCAATAGCAACTATTGCTATCATAAATAAGAATACTGCTGCTTCTGGCTGATCATGCATGATATCCTAACTATGGTTACCATGGTCTAGCTGAAAAGGGATCATCCATGCATTTGATAACAGAACTTAGGTGGCAATACTGTTCAGGTCCCAAGCCATTAACTTTAGGGCTGCCCTATTCTATTTACGCATGGAATGAATGCAGTCTTTGTGATCAGATCCACACCTCCTTCAGTGTACAGGATGAACAGGATGTTTTTCAAGTGAGATTGTTACCTTCCTTTTTATCTTTAGTGTCTCAAATGAGTTATCTTTAGTGTTTTGTATGAGGTACTATTTCTTGTTTGATGCAGATACTCTGTATGCTGCACTGAATATAGATTGTTGTTCATGACACTAGCAGGAATCAATGCAGCTATGAAAAAAACTGGGCTTGACTCTGTTTGTTTCTTTTCAAGTTTAGAGCGGCTAGACTAAAACACTTATTTGCAGTGCATCCTAAATATCGAAGTAGGAACCCTGGTAATAATACTAAGTTAACAGTCATAGCTGAAAAGCTTGATGTAAATGGGTTTGCTCATATATATATACACACACATATGCATGTATATGGAAGTGGTGGAGAGAGAATACAGATCTCCTGGTACTCGGCTTACTGTATTAATTACAAAGCCATTCCAGCATCATCATTTGTTATACACCTGCTAGTTCCCACAAAAAACGATGTAGGTGCCCTACAAATCTACTTTCTTCCTTTTAGGAGTGTTAGTCTGTTTTGTTATTAATTTATCATTTTTAGAGCAAAAATATGGGAAAAAGATCTATTTTCCTATTGTGAGGAGTGCCTATTTTATAGATGCTTGTGCACAGTAAGTTACACTAAGAAGTTATATCAAGTAGCAGTCTCTTGCCCATATTTTCTTTTACAACTGGAATAATTTAAAATGAAGTATTTGCTGTCCTTAAAGTAGGCTTACTTTACTTCAGTCGGTAGACTGACTTAAGTGCAGTATGACTGTAGGGAACCAGCCTACAGAACTGAGTATCTAAATCAGGGCATAATTTAAGTTCAAAGGGATGTTTGGAGGCTCTCTAATTCAACCTCCCGCTCAAAACAGGGTTAACTTCAAAGCTGGATGAGGTTGCTCAGGGCCTTGTCCACCTAAGATTAGAGAATCTCTGAGGATGGGGAATCCACAGCCTCTTTGGACCACCTATTCCAGTCCTTAACCAGTCTGTTCCAGTGCTTAGTCAAATCTGATAGTATGAAGTCATACAATGAAATTAATTAAATCAAGGTTCGCATTCCACTGCTAGATTAAAAGTGCTATGCTATTTTTTAAGTTTCTTAGCATTATGAGATCTAATACTGCTACTTTTTTTAATGTTTAAATATTTTATATTCCTTCAGTTCTTCTGAATATTTATATGATCACAGATAAATGATGTCATATTTGATAAAAGTGCATTATTGTATGTTGAGTCTATGTAGTGACTTACAGCTAAGCGCTTTCATGATTCCTTTTGACAGCTAAGCTTTTTGAAAGTTTTGCAAAGTCAGTACTGTGCATTATATTTTGAAAACCTTGTCAACTACTGTGTAAAAAGATGTCATCTTGACCTGACAATTTTTAATCTAATAATTAGCATCAGCCAGCTGAAATATTAATTTGTCCCCCAAAAAATATTAAAAACATGCTTTGGGGTTGATCATCCTACACTATCCTAGTTGTAAATAAAAAATTGAAAACAGGTAGAAAAATTACCACTGCATGCAGACAAGGTGTTGCTTCACATTGTTTTTGATCATATCATAAGATGAAGCCAGAGATAGCTGTCACTTAAGTAGAATTCAAAATAAATTGCATTCCATATTTAGTTTACTCAACAGTTGAAATCAATTGATTTTGAGAGTTCAGAATCAGATTTTCATCATAAGTCTATTGATAGAAAATGCATTGGGATTTAATCAGCCCCTCTTTATGCGCCTCATTTAAGCCTGTTTAGGTTGTCATATGTTATATCAAGAGCTGGTGCTTGATACAAGTTCTTCACATCACCTAGATTAATGACTTCAGTACACATATAATTGTGCATAAAATGCAAACTGTAAAAAGCTGTTTAAATCCAAGTGTGTGTGTGGTGACTAGAGCCATGTTGTGTAGACACAACGTCATTGCTGAAAGAAACTGAGGGCTCCATTGAGTGGCTTCAAAATGCATTCTGGTGTCAGATTGTTGGCAGTCTGAAACAGTAGTTGTTTAATTGTTTACAGACTAAAAAGATCTCTTTTTAATGAACTGTTCCCATGTGCTAACACAGATTTTAGGGCCAATTTTTAAAGTTTGTGATAGACATTTTAAGAAAGAATACAAATGTTAGTGCCTAACTTCTAACACCAATATTAAACATCATTTTAGTACAGCAACTTCAAATCTGGAACTAAATGTAGAAGTTCTTTTGCATTTACTTGGAAAAAAATATGTGCTGTGATGGAAATTCTTAGACTGAGATTTTTGCCATTGAAATCATGGTAGAAACCCTTCTCTCAGTTTCAAAAGAGAGAGGATTTGAACTTTGGATTACAGGAAAGATGCTAAAACAAGATCCTTTGGTAAAAATGTCACAGCTAAGGAAGCCAGTATACGGTTTTCAGTAATTGTGTTCCCTCTGCAGTTTCAGCTGGTGTTGTTTACTGATGTACTTGCATCACTTCCTGTCTTAAACAGATTTATTTCTGCATTAGAATGTCCAGAAGAAGTTGTTGCTTTCTATACTAATGATAGATTAATTTAATTTCAATAACGTTTGTATCTTGTCCATCCCTTTACCAGCCCTGTGTTAGGAAACTGTTATGTGAGGACATTTGTAAATCGAATTTCCATGAATAAACGTATAGCAGCCCTAGTTGCTGTCCGCATTGTGAAAATTACATGTTCATTGTCTTTTCAATAGGGTGCCTATTTCTTCCAGTGCCCAGAATGAATGTTTACCAAATTAATATAATTCCTATGAATATGAAGGTTTAATTTATCTTGCAGAAGCAGGACAAATTAATGTCTATAATATTTAATTTCATACACATATAACTGTTTTATTTTCATTTCAACCGTTGTATCTAGTTTATCAGTTAGTACCAAAAGAAAATATATGGATTCATAGTTACCAAGTTTATAATAGAACTTGCTTTTCAAATTATTACAGTATTGAATGATGCTTCAACATAGGACATGATTTTAAAGGCAATCACATTTTTCTCTTCAGAACATGTCAGCTAAAACATTTTGAAATTGACAGCATTTCTGGAGTTATAATGTAATGTACCCATGGCTTGTTGCTCTTCAGCGCTTCATTTTCCAGCACTTTGTTATAAAGATATCTCCTTCTGTGACCATACCCTGTATGTGCTCCCATCTTGTATTTCCCAGACTTTTCTGTGTTGAGGATAGATGTGAAGAAATCAATAACTATTTTTCTGTGCCATTTTCTTTATCTTAATTGGTTCCTTTTCTTCTTGATGATGCAGTAGACCTACTGATTATTTTCAAGGCTTCCTACTTCTAATGTTACTTTTAAAAAAAATAATCTCTATTGTTAATTTGATAATATATCTTAGTCCTTTAAAATTTCTTAATAACTTGCATCTTATGTGTTGCCTGATATGGTATAAGAGCTCTTGTTAAATTTTCCATTTTCTGAAGGCAAATTAACTCAAATGGTGTTTGAGTTTGCAATGATGTCTTTTTTCCTTGACTTCTTATTTTTATCCGGTAGTAAACAGGCCTTTGTGATCCTTAGTATTTGCCTCACTGCTATTAAATGGTAGCAGGTAATTTTCATTACTTTCTCTCTTAAATAGGTTTCTTAGTTTTGCAAAATATTATTTTCAGGCATTGTGTTCCCATAATAGACTGAGACCTTTTTATCCCCAAGGATGTTGAAAATAATGTTGTCACTGTTGCTCATCTGTTTCATATTATATAATTACTACTTGAACCAGCTACTCTGTATTACCTAGGACTTAACAGAGAATAATCCCTCATCTTGTGTGCTCTGGAATTAGCTGTTCCAAGAGCATTTGTTTAAGAAATCACTTCTTTAAGCCTTGTTCCATTTAGCAGAACATAAGATACACTGTAAATATATTTATAATATGCTAGGAAGTATGTCTTCTTGTAAGTACGCTTTGTGAGACATTAAAATGCCACTCATTTGATTTTGTTTAGAGAAGTGATGTACTTGTGTCACTGTATACTAACGAAACTTAATTTGCAGTGATGTATCTGACATCGTAGGAAAGATATAAAACCCACCATAGGCAGCTGAGGCAAAACAGCTAAACACCATGCTTGCAGGAAGCACATAAAATGTCTTATTTGGCTAAAAGCTCGTTTATTTCCCACGATAACCATAGGTCTAATAAAAGATACCTTTCCTCTCCCTGCGAAGGCCGCCTGGCCTCATGGATCCTGCCTACCGAGATCAGCACCGTGGACAGCGCCAGCCCCGCCAGCACGTGCGACTGCCCGGCCGCGCCGTGCGCGTTCCGCCCCGCTCGGCCCCCGTGTCTTCGGCCGCGCGGGCCGCACGGATGGCGGCGGGGTTCGGAGGGGAGTCACAGGCTTTGAGAAGAGCTTGAAAAGGACAGGCCGCGCTCAGTTTGTACACCTGCCAAGAAAAAGAATGGAGAGGGACTGGTGTCAGAGTCCTGGTGTACGTGTGCAACATATACAAGAATATAACGCTGACGGGGGGATGTCATGGGTCCTGGTCGTTCCTGAAGTAATGACTGCCTGCTACCAGTGATACTGGGTGGAGACGTCCAGGCTGGTAGACGCCAAAGGAATTACGTGTGTCAGAGCTGAGTGGGAACGCTAGACAGAGTAAGGGTAGAGGACGAGGTTGTGATAGTACAGTGCTTCCTATTCCTGGCAAAATTAGATGCTGAGTGTGTAAAATTTCACTTGCACCCCTTATGCGTAGCCATAAGGTTAGCAAACTACGACAATGAACAGTTTTCCTCTTGGAATTTTCTCTCAGGCATTTCCTCATCTTAGAGATGGCAGTCAATTCTGGAACAATCAAAAGGAAGTACTGGCTGTTTGTGTGGTGTGTGACATGCAGCTGTTCCCATCCTCCTTACATTGCACATATGTAGTGCTTCTGACTACAGTTTTGGGTTCTCCTGTTCATTACAGGAAATACGATCTGCAACCTCCAGTTAGAGCCAATGTCATTACATGTTAAAGTTTCTTCCTGATTGCTGTTTTATCTTTTCAGTTTTAGTAACAGTGGTTTTGGAACATGTGGCTGAAAACAGCCTATTCATTTCATAACCAAATACTCTCTTGTTCCGAGTTGCGATCAAGACCACAAGATTAAAATTTTAGCTCCACTGAAGTCAGTAACACACATTGGTATTGATCTCAAGAGGTCCAGAATTTCATTTTAAGTAATAACCCAGCAAAATATATATTTATATAGAGTAGAAGAAAGTAGAGACACCATAATTATGTATTTTTGTACATTCATGTTTAAATATGTAATAAATGTGCAGTAAAAAGAAAATTAGTATATTCTTAATTCATATGACAAAAATACTCCCACTTTCAAATGCACTTCTACAACAGCAGAAGTCAAATATGTATCAAATACCTATGTCTGCTGATAATCCAATTAACATTTAAAAGCTTGAAAGAAGTTATTTCAGTTATCATGTACATTCAGTATTTTTTGAACCTACTTTCTCATAAGCTTCAGTTTATGAAGGGCACAGTCTTGCAGTTGTAATCTTACTTTTAGTCTCAATATATTTGTAACTTTATGAAACTGCACAAAATCTTACTAGCAGTTTGATTAAATGTATATCGACATTCAAAACATTTTGTGGAATTCAAGGGGAAGCAATGCAGAAATGCATATTTTTTTGGTTTTTGTTTTTCAAAAGGAAGTCAGTGTTCATTTCTTTTCCATATTATTTCCAGAATGAGACTAAGCGTCACTGTTATAGAATTCTTCTGTAACCTCCTTTCCCATGAAAAGAGCTGGGATAGCAACACAGAACAGCCATGCAGAGTTAACATCAGAGTAGAAAGAATACTACATTTTGTACTTCTAAGATGAGTTAGTTGGGAATTTTCCAGTCTGTTTCCCTGGCTAGTCTCCCATCTTGGGGACTCCTGAGAAACTGTGGGTACCCAAGTTCCAAGGTGCTCTGACTGTTTAGGAAGCAAATAGAAGGGAAGAAGACTGCCTATGATTTTTGTGGAAGTAACATTTGCTTTATCTGTTGGTGAATGTATACAACTTTTTGTCCTGATTAGGGATAAAAGCCTTTTTCTTTCTTTCTTTCAAAAAATTCAAATTTTTCATGGAAGGGGAAGTTTCCTTGGCTGTATATTTGAGTCAAGTTTCAGGCTGCCTGAATCTCTCTGCAGACCTCTGTTATGTGCCTTGTGTTGTTTTCAATAAACGTGTGGGACTGAAAGCTGCATCTGACCCTGGTGTCATGAAAATCCTTATTGTCAGAGCTTGAGAAGAATATCATCTCTTGGTGTTCTAGACTGCAAAAATATCTTAATATAAACCTAATTGACCAGAATGCTTAAATACATGTTTTTACAAGAGAATTCTTTTTCTGAAACAATGAAAGGAATAATATAAGTTTACTCAAGAAAAATTTAAGAGGAAAAACTCCCAGTAATTAAAACGTAAATAGAGTAGCACAGCAAAATGTCTCCAACATGAAGTAACTAGTTAGAAGTAGATGTTTTGTGGAAGAAATGTCAATAGGACTAATGAAATAGTAGAAGGGAAACAGAAGTCAAAGAAATGGAGATTTAAAAATAAATCCTGACAAAATACATACATTTGGAAAGCCAAATCTGTGCTGAAAGTAATAGGAAAATGATTTGGTTTATTTTCAATTGTCAAACCAGGCTAGTTATCCAGGAGCTTTTAGAACAAGTATTCACGTTTATAGCGCAAAACTGTTTGCATGATCATGTAATGTACATTTATTTAGCCAGCTAGGTACTCCGTAGTGTGACAAAGCTGGGAAGGAGCACGTTCTCCTGACCAAAAGTTTGGACGTGGCGGGGGCGTTCCCCCGCACTGCTGCCTCATGCAGCACAGACAAGTCGCTTCCCCATCTGTGAGATGGGAAAATGGTGACTTTCCCATGTAAAACGCTTTGAGATCTAAGGATGAAAACTTGTGTCATGGGGAAATTAAGGCATGGATGGGGAAGTGACTTCTGTGTGGTGTATGAGGCAGGCGGTGGGGTTAAAGGGTTGAATACTAGTCATTAAAAATTACAGCTGACATTTTCTTCTTGGATGAAATGGAGCTGGGCCCTCAGTGAGAGCGGGGTGGGGGGTGGTTTCCACCCTCGGCTGAGGAGGGACTCGCCAGCCCCAGCGGCTGCCGAGGGCCAGGCGGCAGCGGCTCGACAGAAAGGCAAGGAACCGGTATAACCGCCGAAGGGTCAGTAAAAATATAAAACTAAACTTGGGGAAGGGGGAGAAGACACAGCCTCGCTTAAAAAGAAAAAAAAAGGGGAAAAAAAAAGAAACTTTTAAATAAGAAAGCCTCCCCGAAAGCCAAGAAGGGGCGATGGTGAAGCCCGTTATCTCCTGCCCTCTACCCGCGCCGCCATCTCCTCACCGCGGCGCCTCGGCCCGCGCCTCCCGCCGCTCAGCGGTGGCCACCGCGCGTGCCCTTCCCGCGGCCGGCCGCGCAGGCCCGCCTGGCCGCCTGACAGGCTCTGCCCTCCGCGCAGGCGCAGGCCGGGGCGCGCGCGGGGGGGCGCAGAGCGGCGGCGCGCCGCGCCCTCGCTCCGCGTCCCGGGCGGTGTCTCAGTGCAGCCATGTCTGGCAGCGCGAGGCGGCGAGGCGGGCTCGGTCGGCGGCGCCCTCTGTGAGGCGGTGGCGGACGAGCGGCGGCGGCGGGCATTCATGTCGGCGGCCAGGGATTAGCGGGGCGGACATCGAGCCGAGCGGAGGGGGCGGCCGACCCGTCGCCCCCTTCCCGCGGGGTCTCCGGCGGGAGAGAGCCGTACGCGGCTGGCGGGGGCGGGGGGACATGGCTGACCGGAGCGCGCCGAGCTGCCACCTGCGGCTGGAGTGGGTCTACGGTTACCGGGGTCACCAGTGCCGCAACAACCTCTACTACACGGCGGCCAAGGAGATAGTCTACTTCGTGGCGGGGGTCGGCGTGGTCTACAGCCCCCGGGAGCACCGGCAGAAATTCTACCTGGGGCACCAGGACGACATCATCAGGTACCGCCGCGGGCCGCCGGGCCGCATGCCGCGCCGCGCCCCGGCCCCACAGCCCGGCTCGTCCCCTGCCCGCTCCTCCCGCCCCCCTGGAGCGGGGCGCGAGTATCCCCCCGCCGCCGCCTGCCCCAGGTGCTGTCCCGGGCTGCGCCGGCAGTCCGCCTCCCGCGCCCAGTCAGCGCTGTGGGGATCCGGAGAGCGGATCGAAATACATCAAGGACAGTCAGCGCTTCCTCGCCCCCCCCGCCCGGGCTCCGCCGTGGGTAGAAACAGCCTGGAAATGGCTTTTGGCTGTCGGCTTTAACGGGCCGTGCCGTGTTCCCCCCGCCACCGGCGCGCGGTGCTGAAACTTGTACGGGCGCTTCTGCGCCGGGGTGTCCGGCGCGGCACGGCACGGCACGGCACGGCACGGCAGCCTGAGGGTCGCTGCTCGGTCCCCGGCCGCCCATGAATGTCAAAGGGCCGGCGGGAGGAGAAAGAGTAATCTCGTGTGTGCTCTGAAGTACTTTGGCTGCGGAGGAGGTTAATCTGCAGTAGGTAGACCTTTGGCTCACGTTTAAAAGGCGGCGATTACATGGGGAATTAGTGGCCTGCCTGTAACTCGTGCAACTTTTAGGGTAATCTTAAAAGATCAGCCTTTCTTGCAAAATTGAGGCTTCTCCTGTAGCTCAGTAGTTCACTTGGCAGTGAATGTTATTGGGTGCTGAAGTTCATAAAAAAATAATTACAAACTGATGTTGCAGAAGAAATGTGCTGGTATTACTTCTTAAATGTATTTTCACTGTAAGGATGCTTTTATAAGCCTAGTGGTGTTGTGAGATCAATGAGAGAATTTGAAGAGTATGAAGGGCAGGTGTGAGCCTGAGTCATCAATCCTTTCCCTTCCAGTAGGTGTCATTGCGGATGGATTTTAAATTCTGATTTCCTTTGCTCTTCCTGTTGGGGTAAAGAGCTAGCAGTAGACCATTTGTAGGTAATTTACACACAAAATTTGTTTTTCTGATGCTTAGTGCTCCAAGGCCTATCTTCTGTGTGTGTTACTCATATGAGTAACAGGTTTGCCTGCGGAGAGCAGAATAGGTGCTATGTCTTTCATTTAAGCTTTTCAACACACTAGAAAACTTGGTCATCGTGGCCACTTTTTTTTCTTTGTTTAAATCTTCTTGAAGAAATTTAAGTAGTTTTGAAGTATGGCTGTGAATGTCCCTTAGAAGGGTGTCACATCTATAGTATATTTCTCCTTTAGTGGTAAAAATGTGAAGAAAAAAAGTAGGCAGACAATGTACCATTATAGAGTGTTGTACTAGGGGTGTTGAATCAGAAGTCTGAATCACTGTTACTTGCATCATCTAATGCTTTAACATTCTCATTTTAATCCAGGAAAAAGCTTTTCTTAAGATCTGCTAGCAGTCCCTGATGTCAGGTGTTGTGGGAAATCCAGATCTGCAACTTCCTATTGTGCTAAGGAAGTGGTGGCTCATTACTTGTTCTAATCTAAGGTCCAAGGTTGCTGTAGTGTAATATTACACATTTAATACCGTGTATTTGTGAGTGCTTCCAAATGACACCGTTTATTTCAGTAGAATGACTTATAGTACAAGAATTACATGGCTTGAGCTACAACTGGGGAAGTTGTTTATGTTTCCCTGTGACAACAGTTTTTTGCTTGGTGTCTCTCAGTTTTGGTACAATGTGCTACATTTGGCCAAAATGTGACAGAACTTACTGTTCAGGATAGTACTGAAACAAAAAAAATCTGTAAAAAATCAGGAAACCAGAGAGAAAGAATATAATGACTTTATCTGATTTGTGTGGGGATGTACTTCGATTTGTATGGTACCATGATCCGGCGTACTGGAGTTTCTCCTGCTTTGAATTGTACTGATGTTGAGAGAATATAATTCTAAATATGTTAAAGCATTACAGTTTTATGCAGTTAGAATTTTTTATGCTTCTTAAATGCAAAAGCTGTACAGAAATGTTAGTATGCTTAAAGAAGAATGCTTGATTTAAAAGCAGCATGGCTATTTCTAATAGTAAGATCAGACTTGCAGTGATCAGTGTTTCACTTGCTGCTTTTTCTAAAAACAACAAGGTACCATTTAAATGTCATCATCCCATACTTTTCCTCACTAAACTTGGGTACCTAGACATGTTAGTTCTCAATATTTAAAGCAGTCATAGTAGGAAGGTCAAGTATTTAAAAAACGGATTTTTAAAATACCAGAAAACAGGTGCAAAAATGGGATTATATAATATAGTAATCAGTGTTACTAAATTTCTGTCTGAAGATAGCAAATTCAGCTGTTGTATTGCAATAAAATTCATATGTTTTGTGTTTTAATAGGCTCAGCAAGTACCGTCCGAATGCTGAGGCATTTGTGATGTTTTAGCAAAAGCAATGGGAGGACTGAGTGTCTTTTTTACAAGTATAGGATCTCATTTGTGAAAGCAGGTCTGGTGTCTGAAAATCTATATTTAAGGAATCAAACTTCCATGAGCACAGCTCCATAGCTACAGACTAAGCAGTATATATGGCATTCTACATGATGATATTATTAGTACTGTTCATTATGGGAACTTTTATATCATTAGCATGCTTTGGATGTCATTCTAATTTTAAGCGTCAGTCAGGAAGAGAGGAATTGCAATTCCTAAGTCAGAGACCAGCTCTTTATCTTTAATAATAGAAAACAGTATTAGATTAATGGACAGCTAGATTTTCCTTTGGAAAATTTCTTTCTAACACTAGCAGTTAGTTTGTCTTCTTCTGTGAAGATTTACCTCCTTTTATTAAACAAAAACCTATAAACCTGCTGTAAGATTTTTGGTATGATTAGATGTTTTAACATCATTTATTTCCAGTGTAAATATCTAATCTCAATTTTAATCACAGTGTCCACCCCACAGCTCCCCCCTGCCCAGCCTCAGTTAACTGTGTACTGAAAATATGAGACCTCTCTTTCAGTGTTGTGACCCTGAGTTCTATCAAACAGTCTTTTGGAATAGAAAAGGGTAATTAGGATCACTTGGGGCCTCTTCTATTAGTCTGGTTTTTGAATTGAACTATCTCAGTCATTGAGCTCCAATCTATCTCTAAAAGGACTTCTCTTTCTTTCTGGTTAACTTTTGTTTTTTATATTTCGGTTTTTATCTCTTCTGAGAATTACTTTCCAGAAATCAACCCACTATTCTGGAGGACAGAGAATATCATGTTTCTGATCTTATTTATCTCCCATTTCTTAGTCATCTGCACATTTTTATTGTTGAGGTCCTAGGTGTGTGCAGACACTTGTGGAACATGTCACTTAGATGCAGAAGTGCTGTGGAAATTTGTGTCTTTTGGGAGTGCTGATAACTGAGGGGTTTTTTCTTGCATTTTTAGGAGTAAATAAGGAGGAAAATCTTGTACATGAAATCTCGGGTGACTTGCTTTGATAGTGCTATCCATTGCCAGCAGCATAACTTGGACGTCCGCTGTGATTGCAGAAGATAAGATCCCCTATCCAGCATGGGCTGTATATATGTAGGAGATACTAATTTTGAATGAACATGTGAATTATTCCTGCAGAGTTACTGATTTAAACTGTGTGTTCTGTAGGATTTCATAAATCACCAAACTAGCTTGTGAGGTGTAGATTTGTTTGCTTTATGGTAGAGGAGGAAGAAACAATGTCTTGGTGTGTGCAGGTTAGATCTTTCCTTTGTTGTCTCTTCATAATTTTAGGGGTTTAGAGGAGCATGGGTTATTTAATGTAGGCTGTCCTTCCCTTGTCTGAGGGACCTTAGGGGGATCATATTTAATCCCGATCTGTATAAAGATTTCAGAAGATGCCCCCTCAGAGTATTAACCTGTCACACTGGAAACTGATGATCATGTTGAGGCTCCATATTTGTCTGGGCTAGCTAAAGCATATTTATGTACTTTACTTCCTCTGATGGAAGGTGAGAAAATTGGAAACCCTGAACTCATCCACCTTTTTAAATGGCTGTCTGCTGGCAAAAGCCTTTGATGTTACCAGGACTATTCTCTATGCTGGCATGCTCCAAGGAGACTTCAGAATCATTTTTCCTTTTGATGCATTTTTCCCCCCTTTTTTTATTTTTTCTTAATGCCAGCCCTGTGACCGTCTTTTTTTCATGAGCTTCAGAGTTATTGGAATTTTACTGCGAATTAACTTTTCACCTGGCATCAATGATGCTATTGAAAAGCAAAAGCAAAACCTAAGATCAGACCAGTGCCTTTTTTTGAGATCTTTAGTAGACCTGGCAAAAATTCATATTTTGCTTTCCATGACGTCTGTTCTTCAGTTCAAATGTTAGCACTCATTCGTAAGTCTGTCGTGCACCATTATCTCTATGCTGGCCGAAAGTAACGACACAACCACGCAGGTCAAAGAAAGAAGAGGAACTACATTTCTCTGTCAAAGGGAGACAAATTAGGAAGAGTTGTTACCACTCTCGTACTTTTTTAATATCTATCATGTGAGTTAGCTGGCAAATAATAGTGCTGTTGTATATGTTTCCTAGAACTTTATCACCAGTAAACTGTGATTACTTGATTAAGATGTCTGTGCTACATTTAGGTTTTGTTGCTAAAGGTAGTAGCCAGCTCATGTTATGCTAGAAAGAATGCTTGAATTTCTGCTGATAATGCCATCTGTAGCTCTGCTGTAGAGCAACCATAGGCTGTATCTAATAAGTTCATTTCCCTACTTCTCTAGAAATATGTGTATTTTTCCTTGTCTCAGACTAAGCTGGGGGAAAGAAATCATGCATTGTCTGCCCTAGAACTCATGTGAAGTTGTGTTTTTAGGGCAGACATAACTTAAAAAAATTATTCAGAAAACATTAAATTTCTTTACTATTAGGACTTCTAGTACCAGAAGCTAAGAGATCCCCTGCTGCAAAGACAGAGAAGAAAGAAATTGGTACTACATTCAGTTTGGTTAAAAATACCTGGTTCTTTCCCCCTTTGTGCCCCTCTGTATCCAAGAGTGTAGAGAGGTAAACTGCATGCTTACAGAAAGCAGAGGTATATGCAAGACAGGTAGGAAGAATGACAAAGCATTTCTCTTTATTCTGACAGAGATAGGGTTTGGCTGTTTTCAGCAAAATAGTTTACTTGTCTAAATCACAGCTTTTGTTAAGACAGTTTTTCTTATTTGTTGCTGTGAACTCTGTAGGAATCGTCTTGGATTTTGTTTCCCAAGGAACAAAAAGAAGCAGCCAAAACTCTGATCTTTCTGCACACTTTATTTAAGACTGTCTTCTTTTTATATTTCAGAATTTGGCTCAGTCTACAAGAGATTGTCCTGCCTGAGATTTCTGTGGTCTTGCTCCTGTGTTCCAAGGCAAAAGAAACCATTTCTTTCTAGTGTCAATATTTCTGAGGTTCTAGTGTAAATCAAAATCACTAAAATCATGTCTGCTCCCTGGTGTTAGGGCTGTCCACCGACTCTGCTTGAAGGAGATTTTTCTACCTATTGTTGCACCCTCAACGTTAGTCTGACCGTCAGCATCTAAGAAATTGTTAGACTCTGTCAGCTGCTTTCTAAGACTGCTACTAGATAAGCTCTCCAGGAGGCAGGTCCAGGCTTCCTCTGTATGGCTGTCAGCTGTGGTTTGCAAACAGAAATTCTAGCAGTGCAGTGATTAGTCACATCTTACTTTTGAATGACGACTCTGTTCTTTTCCTCATCCTCTCTTTTTGTTAACTATGCATTGTTATGACTTCGGATGACTAGCTGTTGGACTTTTTCTGTAAAGATGCTGTGTATTTCTACGACCTTATTGTATTGTTCTGCCCCCTTTGTTCCCTTTTCATTAGATCCATGTCATGAGAAACCTTATGAAATAAGAGAATATATTTTCTCAGAAAAAGAGCCGAACAGAAGGTTTCACAAGAATGTAGAGGGAAATTATTTTATTTCCATCTTTTCTATTCTTCCAGTAGACTGACACCCTAAGATCCATCCTAGTTCTCAAAAGCCTCAACAAATAATGCAAGTAGTTGGAAGTTAGGGTATCTGCTGTCAGCTTATTGTCTTGTTCTTGTCTGGAATAAATGATGTATGTCTCTGACCTAACTCCAGATGACAGTCAAGCACAAATGTTAAGCAAGAGATATTATGTATAGCTACAAAATTCTATCAGATGGAATTCTGTCAATTGGTTTGGCAGCAGATCTATGAATTTTCACCAGGAATTTCACGATTAGTTGTTTATTTTGAATTCCAGGGAATGTAACTGAATGAATACCACAGTTGCCACATGAGGAGAAATTTCTTCATTATCCATTACATGTGCAACCTCTTCCATCTTTTGAATTACTAGTGTGATAGAGGAAAAACAAGCTTCAGCATGTTCTTGTGAGGAATTCTTTGTATGCCCTGGAATTCTTTGTATGCCCGTGAATTCTAGGCAGTCCGGATCTTCCTTTCCAGAAGAGAACTCTGTTGTTTATTCATTTGCAGAAATGTAATCTCCCAAATGATTTCAACAATCATAGCCTTTGAATAAGGCCAGTCATCCCCCTTTGGATCCTCTAATAACTTTACTGGAGGAAAACAGGAGTAAAATCCATCTTACAGTTATGCCTAAAATGTGAAATGGACCATGCATAGAAACACCTCAAAATGTTGCTTGTGTAATACTTAGGAAACCTACAAGGTGCATACATTCTGGATTATTAGGGATAGTCTTGGGAAACCAGTCTTTGTTCTTAAGTCCCAAAGAAAGTCTTTGGTAGGAATCCTTCCCCTCTGCTGAGCACTGGTGAGGCCACATCTGGAGTACTGTGTCCAGTTCTGGGCTCCCCAGTACAAGAGAGATATGGTGCTACTAGAGAGAGTCCAATGAAGGGCCACAAAGATGATTAAGGAACTGGACCATCGCTCCTGAGGAAATGCTGAGAGAGCTGGGACCATTTAGCCTAGAGAAGAGAAGGCTCAGAGGGGGTCTTACCAATGTATATAAATACCTGAAGAGAAAGTGTAAAGAAGGTGGAGCCAGGCTCTCTTCAGTGGTGCCCAGTGACAGATCAGGTGACTTTCCAACCAAAAATCAAAATTGGAGCCCCAAGCTGAACAGTGGGGCCTTCCAGAATTGGAAGTTCAGTTCCAAAGCTTCAGGATTTTGACTACAAACATCCATTTATGGTCTTCTTTCCACATGCAAATTCAAATAAAAATAATTTCATGTAAGTCTATAGTTAAGGAAATTATTTTTTAAATTATTTTTTCTTGAAGAAAATGAGACATTGAGAATAGATTGTGGGGTTTTGATATGCAATGGAATGTTTACTGTGAAACCTAATAGCTTTAATAGTTTGTTTTCTGCAAAGAAGAACAGGCTTTGGAGTGTGTGCTGGTGCGTCCCTGCTCAAATGTGACAACTGGGGTTCATTCTCCATTCGCACTTGATGAGGAAACCATGTTCTTGCTTCAAAGGATGAGAGCAATGTAATGCTGAAATCATGTAATGTGTACCATTCTGAGAGGTTTATTACAGCAACCCTAATCACTTGAATAGATTAATTCACCAAGCTAATGTACTTCTTTGTGAAGAAGGCATTTTCCTTTTCTGAATACAGTATTTCGAGAGACTGGTTGGTTTTTTTCCCAGAAAGTTTAGATTTGTAACTTAAAAATCAAGTCTTCTCCTTTGCTTATTCTTAGGCTTATATGGTGCCATGTTTGTTTTCTTTATACTAAAGATAAATCCATCTACTCTCACTTTGTCATCTCCAGATGTTCTTTAAGGCCATAATCAGTTTATTTCCCCCCATTAAAGAACTCATGACTTAATGGGACCTAAATTATGTCATAATTAAACTAATCAGTCCTCCTATGAGCCTCTAGCTCAAGTATCTTTTGACTGTCAGTCGAAATGCCATTTCTTACAGCAGAAGTAATTGCTAGGAAAAGGAGTGAGATAATTACTCTGCTGACCGCTTCATTTTATGCCATGGTTCACAAGGACAAAGTCCCAGTTAAGCTCTGTCCAGCTTTTCATGTTAAGTGATCTCAAATTGTCAAATATGTAGAAGTCTGGAGGGAAGATTTGTGTTCATCTCTTAAACAGATCAGAGGGAGAGAGGAGAGAGAATGATCTGCTTTTTCCTTGAGGAAAACAGAGTTTTCTGGGTAGTTCTAGAGCTGTTCTGGAACATGTGTTGTAGCAGGATGGAAGATGTTCTTTGAGGGATTTATTGTCGAATCTTCATTATGGGGTTTTTTTACTGAGAGCTTTGTGTGTCGTCTTTTTAAAATATCTTTTGCTTGGATTTGGTTTGATAAAATGAAAATATTTTAGGAATACAGAATAAAATATTTTCTGGATTAAGTTTTGAAATGGGATTAGAGTGTGCCTGTTGTTTAATATGCGTGCATACCATTGAAAACTTTATTTCTGCTAATTAAAACTACATTAATAGAAATACCAAAAATATCCAACCAGAATTGAACATCTAAAACATACTAGAAGTTGATTAAAGTAGATCAACACGGCAAGGAGCTACAGGCTTATGAGCTTGCCTTCATGCATCATGCTTTTCGTAGCCTGCAGTCACATCACCTTCTGATCTGATTCTGTCAGCACTCACAGGCAGGGTCAGATCAGGTCAATACTTAAATGAGAAAACATCTTGGTGCTGTAGAAAATGCTTTTCTTGATTTGGTAGTTGTCTCTTTTTCTCAGAACTAATGTGACAACATGAGGCTTTAGGACAACATCAGAGAAGAACAGGAAATGTAACCAAAGGCTTAATAATGTTTGATCATTAAAAATTTTAAAGGATTTTCTGCAAAAATTTTGAGGTCTGCCCTAATCTTTTAGCTTTTCCAAATTGCAGTCAAAGCAGTTATTTTTCTGCTTACCTATGTTTTCAATGTTTTAATTTGTTAGTTATCCTCTTGATATAGGTAGGAAAGTAGATTATGTTCCTGGCTGATTTTTAAACAGCATTATGAAATTAACTTATTATTGTGTTTACAATGTTATTATGATCGTGATAGGCAGTAGCTTAGCATGTTTGAATAAAGTAATTCTTTCGAAGGGTTTGTCTGAAGTCAAATGTTTGAGTTTTTTAATGCAAAATTTAAAGTTTCAGTTAAGACATAAAATAAACTTCAGGTTGAAAAGTTAATTATTTAAGAGTTGATTTATTTCCCCACCCAAGTGTTTTAGAATGAAAACCATAGTATACTAGTTCTGTCTGTCATAATAAAAAAATGAGTTTAGATTTTACTGTAATTACTAACACAAGCACTGTAGGCTTTTAAAAAAACATACACCGCTTGAAACAAAACCTGAAATAATTATAAAACCTCCCCCAAACAACAAAAATTATGAAGTTATTTGTAGTTTTATGTAATCTACAATTTGGGGGTTTTAAATTTTTAAGTTTTACAACTAAAACCTTTTTTTTAGGCTTAAAGCTAAAAAGGCCAGAGAATTTAGTTTTACATTTTATAATATCTCAAGGGTTTTTTTTACTTCAAAATGTAGTTTACCCAGTTTTTCAAAATATTATTATATCACTTACAGAGTTACATTTGTGATTTAGGACAGCACTTTTGTCTAGCATCAAGGACTTTAAAAGAAAAATAATTGATTACTCATAAAAGTGGTAAAGCTGTCTAATCTGGACTGATAAGGATCAGTCATATGCTCAATTTAAAATTCAGATTTCTTAAGGTACACTTATAATGCTGTTATAGTATTATCAAGGAAATTGGTTTATTCACAATATATATATTTGACTTGGAATAATCTGTTGCTCTTGGTACTTTCAAATGGTAAACAAAGTTACTGAGCACTTGAAATAACTTTCTTCTCAAGTTATAATATTCCTTGAACTTACATGGCAGAGTGTGAAAGTTTCCCTGGCTGTCTTAGTAATTCAGTTGAATGTTTAACCTAGATGCTATTGAATGCTCTCTTCAAAATACATATAGTCAAGATTTTCTACACAGTGAGATTCTGGTGTGAGTGCCATCTGATGCAGTATGAATTTTCCCTGGTGCATCAGTGAATCACCTTACAGAATGTTATAGATACATACAAATTACTTGCATTAGGGCGCAGATTGCTCTGATTACTCCAGTGGCTACAAAAGACTTTCATTTCTACAAGAAATAACCAGTATCATTTTTTGTATTGGTTTTGTAGCTATTACAATAGTAACAGACTTTCAAAATGCGGTGCTTGATTTGCACAAAAAAGGTCAGAATCAGCCAACATTCCCTTAACTCTTGGTAGCAAAAGATACGATTAAATTTTTGCGCTGGGCTTATGATACCTATCGGTTACATATTGCAAAAGACAGAAACCACAAAGAATTCCAGTGTGTGCACCACCTGATAACAAATCCCTGGAACATTTTTGGTGTTGACCACCCTTACTTTGATTCAAGTTTCTGTCTTTCTGCTTCAATTTTGGCCATGAAAATGGCAAAAGTGATGTCAGCGTTACTAAGAAAGCGGACAAACTTTGGTATTCATTAGTAGCTGATATGAGTTGAGTGAAATCACTCTTGGAGACATCTTCATCAGCCTGTGAACATGAAGAAAATCTGTCCTTTGAAGGCCCCATCCTGACACACCTATTACTTTGGCAATAGGTGAGATACTTCACTTCTATGCTGCATTTAAAGCAACATGTCTTTGTGGGACCATTTCTGTTAGAAAAGCAGTTTTTCTTGTTATTTTACATAGCTGCTACAGGATACCTGTATGATTAAATCTCTTCTCAGAATAACTTTCTTGGCCTAGTTGAAAAAGACTTTCCTTTAACTGGGAATCCTCACTACTGTTGAGAGGCTTCCTGGTAGACTTCTTTTCTTTTGAATAGGATCTGTAAGATGGTGCCTGATACTTATCCTTCTGTAAAAGCCCTGGGTATTCAGATACTAGTTCAGAAGATACAGTGGACAGTCCTTCCAGCTGTTACTCAGTTTTCTAATCTCATGTCACTGCTTGATCTTCCCAGCTTTTTCAGGGGAGTTTTCTTTATAGTGCCTATTGCTTTGGCCTGCAGACAGGATGGATCAAGACCCCTATCTGTATGCCCAGATCAATCTGACTATTTTGCTTTAAAAACACGTGTTACTTCCTCTCATTTTAGCCAGAAAAAAATCCCTTATTTTAACTCCCATCCTAACAGTGATGTCCAACTTCTTATTGCTTAAATATTCATGGGGTTGTCCTTGACAAATATTTTTGGGGGCTCACTTTTTTGGAGGTATCTTGGTATTGTTTGTCCGTGGATTAGCATTGTTTTGCATTGAATGCTGTTCCTATGCTGAAAAGCAGTGGATTCATACCATGGGAGTAATAACTCCTCTTGAACTGTGAATTGAAATGCCTCTTTTTCTGAGGTGAGGTAAGCCAGTTTGTTCACAGGATTTTTTTTTACTTTTGACTGTCCAAATACAAACAGAATTACTAGGTTTTAAGACAGGTATGTGGAAATAAAAGAATGTGAAACATATGCTTTAGATTCTTTCCAAGAGATTTCTCTGCATTCGATTTGGCTAACAAACTGCTGGGATGCAGTTCTGCTAGTCTCAGAACCAGGACCCTGTCTTCAGAAAATCCTCACCTACGCATTCTTTTAGAACAACGTGTGCCTAATCAGTGGATAGTGGGTAGGATTTGTGGCTGGCACAGGAGGACACCTGAGCAGACCCTGGCATTCGGTTCAGTTTTGAACTTTGCTCTTTGCAAGGATTGCTGTGATTTGGAGTGGATGTTTCTCGGGGGTTTGAATTTAAGAGTCGAGAGGTGTGTCCAAAGAGTTAGTGCCATAACTTCGGTGAGAATAATGTAGTTTTGCACAAAGTGGTCAGCTTTATAGGTACCACAAGTGGTATTTCCACTTCTGGTTTAGCCAGATCTGTGACAGATGACATGCAGGGAAATTTTTTGTTTGCCTTTTACGTTGTGTTGACTGTAGGATGTATTAAAATTTAGACTTCCTTTGGCTTCATAGAAGGTATATTGATTAGATATTTGACATACAATTTTATGTAAATAAAATGCTTGATTCAGATGAAGAATTCAACTGAACAGAAGAGAAACAAACCTGAGGCAAAGGACCAGACCTAATAATAAAGCAATTGTGTCCAAGCTGAATATCAAGTTTATAAAGTGCTCATAGTTACAGTAAAATCATTGTGTTCTCACCTCTAATTCATACTTCTCACTCCTGATTACATATTGTATTTTTTTCTTTACCAGAATTGGAGAATGAAATTTGTAGTTATGACGTAGTTTTATAACAATGTTCTAAAAGACTAGATGGAAAAGAATTGTTTTACTGCTTTGCTGCTTTCGATTTATGTGGTACATTTCTTGTGACTAAATCTGGTTGGATATAATGTTAAAAATAACAGTAACCCTTCAATTTTCTGAATTATAGGGTAACTTACTTTATTATTAAAGCTCCTGAAAATGTCAGATTGTGATATAGGTGCATGCAAACATTATACCTACATACAATTGGGAAAAAAATCCAAAACATGCTTAAGGGCAGAAGTCACTTAAAAACATTTATGCATTTAAGTCATTTAAGGTGAGTGGTGGTGAGATGTCTCCATTTTATGAAGACAGCATGCACGCAGAATAAGTGGATTAATTCTGTGTTTTGGTTAGCTGACAACTGTATAAACCTTCTCCTGACTTTTAGAACTGTGTTAATCCTCGTTCCCTGCTTACAATCCCTCTACAAGAGCAAGCAAGGTGAATGATGCTTTATCTTAGATCAAGACAAGGCATCTGACAGCATTTGGAAATTGCCTGAAGATTTATTGTGGTGAGTGTGACATTTTAAGCTAAATAGTCTTCCAGAGTACTTAGGGAAATAACAGGAAAATTTGAAGAGCTGGTAAATGTTTGGTTTGCTGTTTTTTAGATCGAGGTTGCACTTGAGATGGTATTTGCCTTTTTAGTTACAGGTTCTTCTTTTACTTATTGCTTTATCAATTGCTTTTTCTTCTACCATAGAAATTCATACCATAAAAATGAATAGCCTTTGGAACATCATTCAGTAATAAATTAATTTATAAATAAATGTGGTTTTACCTTTTGCAGGTTGCAGCATATGCTTATGATAATGAATATACATTACATTACCTGGGAATAGTCAACTGGATCAGTATTCTTGTGTTAAACATAATTTTAGAACAGAAGAATTATATTTTCTTGAAAGTGTTGCTCATGAATGCTTTTCATCCATCTTCTCCTTTCCAGTGGTTTTTAGTAATTAAGTTTGTGAGCCCACATGTCCCAACAGCTTTCATTGCTTACCAAATACACGTTGACCTTAGAGTTGCTTTAGTATACTTGCATTTTCCCATGCTGCTTTCCTGTTTTGTTTATGCTTCTGGTACATGTGGGGGTTTTGTTTGTTTTAGCAGACAGTCTTTCATGTAAATACTTCTGTTCTGTGGTGTCCATCACATTTTTGTAGTTTTTCTAAATGACAGTTCAGATGTTGTCCCAACTTTAAGTGGTATCCTGGCTCATTTCACCTTTCTGGGCATGAAGTTAAATGCTGGGATGGTAAATTTGAGACAAGTGTTATAGATGTCCTTGGCTTTCCTTTTCTGTAGGAAAACACCTCTGGCTAACAGCTGCAGAACGTCTGTAGGCCTGGTGTTTTCAAGAGTTCGGGAAGAAATCTAGTGTATCTGCAGTCTCCAGGGTTGGCGAGATAAAGATTATTTCAGTGCTCTCTTCTGCTTTAAACCTTCTTTGGTTGGTAATGAAATACAGTCCATCGAAGCACAGAATATTGTGCTTATCTCAGCTTCTTTCACTAGCAGATCTGCCACTGCCTTCTTCCCACCATTCCTTATTTTAAGCCGACTGCTAAATTTATCAGGGTGACCTTTCTGTATAAAAGAAAAACCTTTAAAAGGTTGTCACTAATTATTCTGTGACTCCAGTATTGAATATTCAGATGATAAGTTCTCACATATTCAGATAAGTTTTTTGATAATATATATCATAAGAGAGAAGACTGAATTGCTGTTTAATATACTTGTTCAGAAATATGAAAGAAAATTGTACAATCTGTGATTTTCTTTTTTTCTCTATAATACTTAAAGATCTAGTAAGAATTTCAAAAATAATAGAAGGAAGATTAATCTAGTAGTTAAAAACTGTTGTAAATCTCTTATGGAGAGGAAGCAAACAGCAATGACTGGATGAAGGGTTGGATGAAGAGTTTTATCATGATAGTGAAAGATTTAGAAACAAGAAAATTTTGTACCTCAAGGAAGTTTATTTAGTTAACTTGTGAGGTCAGAAGCATCCAAAATAACCTTTTTCTGGAAAAAAATTTTTGCAATTCTCCTGGCTAAAAGATTTGGAGTAAATGCTTCTTTGACCTTAAATCAATTATTCTGTATATTTCTAATTCAGCAAACAGTGCAATGAGTTTTCATGCACTGAAAAATGAGAGTGATTATAACTGTGGTAAGAATTCTTGTCATTCGGTTTCCCTTTCTAGCTTGTATTTCATTGCAAACTATATCTGAATTTAAATCTGTTCTGATTTTATAGCCATACTTGTCTTAGTGTCCACATAATCTTTACTCAAGCTAATTAAGTAGTTTCTTAGCTTATAAATGGGTTAGAATGGGCAATAAGTATTTCCACTTTAATTTTAGGCTGCCTTAGTTTTTGATCTATGATCATTTTGTAGGTTTGTATACTTTTCACGTCTTCTATTCAGGAATGAAGAATTGGTTTCTAACTTTGTGACTGACAGATCTTAACAAAATCATTAAATAGTGCTTGCTGATTTATTAAGGGATGTCTTTTCGGTCATCAAATGTAGTGACCCAAAGGAGCTGAATAGATGGACTGCCTCCCTTCTAAGTTATTGACAGCTGATTGTAGTACCTCTTCTCTCCGCAGATCTTGCTCTTCTCTATTTTTTTAACTCCTTTTTTTTCTTTTGCTGCTGGGGGGAGGGTTATGTTTGTCACTTTATAGCTAATAATCGTTTAAAGAACTAGTCTTAAGTCCTTGCATTGTCTCATGAGGAAAGAAGGAAGTTGGATATTTTTTTAGGTGGGATTCCATTCCTTGGTTACCTTCAGGCTTTAGTATGTCACATTGTTGTACCACCAGTTATTATAATCAGAATTTCTTCTTACATATGAATAGCTAGTAAAAGATAATAGGACACTGTCTTAGCAAATTTATCTCCAAATCATTTTGGAGTATATATTTCTGACTTTCCTGTGAGAAGAGTTTTTTGACAGGAAAACGCAAGTGATTTTGCTGCCACCTTTTTCAAGCGGCATGTTAGAAAAGAAACTTTCCTCAGGTAGTGAAAACCTGGTGATTAAAGTGTCAAGATCATGTAGAATTTAGAAAAAAAAAACCAGCACCCCCACTCAGTCAAAACATGAGTTCTCCTATTGGCACTGGCAAAATCATTCATATTTGAAAAGAAGGGGAATATCTTTATTTTTAATCTCTTCTGGAGATGGTAACTTTTACTAGAAAGCTTAAGCCAATCCATTCCTCAGCATTGGAGGATGTGACTGTGCAAGGCAAAAATGGGCATCTGTGTAAAGTGGCATGTAGTTCCTAGAATCTTTTTCCTCAATTTTCATATTTGATGAGTTGGGAACTTTGCATCAGTGTTACTGTACTCACTCTCTAACTCTTTCCTTCTAGTCTTTCCCCCTCCCCCCCCCTTCTGCTGAGTTTTTTGGAACAGATAGGCGCCCAAATCAATTTTTAGGATTCTCTAGGTTGCTTATAAACATTTCTTGTGAATGTAAAAACATTCAGATCTGAGAGGGGAGAATATGGAAAGGTAATGAGATAAACTGCAGCTGGGAATGATCAATGTACAGTTTTACTCCACCCTCCCTGTCTCCAGTTCAGACTTTCTTACTTTGAAGTTGGATGCTTGTCCAATTTAAGGAGTCTTCAGAAAGCTGTATTTGACATTATTGGTGCTATGACAATAACTATGTGGAAGACCCAGTAGTGATACTCCATGACTAGTACTGCTTTGTTTTGTCTATGGGAAGTTAGTGTGCTCTGACTTGATATATTTAAACTTTGATGAGAGGTGTTTGCTGATTACAGCTCTTACTGTTTTAAGTTGTTAAAGCAGAATGACAGAAATAGTTTGTAGTTTCTCCTGTCATTCTTTCTGGGGAAATAGGGATAAATGGCAGCAAATAAGAAAATACTCACAAATGTATGTAAAATGTCTGTAAACATACAATGAAAATATTTTTCTGTATTTACTCATAGAAACAATTTCACACTTGAAATTAACTCTTAATTAATAGATATCTGAGATGATGTTATTTTACTGCAGCATTCTTTTGTGCATTTTTTTACTGGTGCCCTAGTTTTATGAAGCTCAGGAGTAGTCACATGAATATATTCTTGGATTTTTATCCAATATTGTTGCTAAGGAAACATCATCTTTAATACTGTATTCTTGTCTGCAGCTTGTCTGTATTAATCAATGCCTGTTAATGCTTAGCACAAACCAAGTAAAGATGGAAAAATCTTAAGTTCTTTTATAATAAAGTAGTTTATTATAGACTATTCTGCTTCAGGATCCCCTGCCACTACAAACCTCACACAAATTGGAGGGTCACGTCCACGCCTCTGGTCTCATCCCAAAGAGATACAGTATGGATGGTTTTTATACTTTTTTCCCATAGGCTGCCATTAGTATTTAATATCGTTAATCTAACATAGGTATTGTACAGTGCATGGGTCTGGTCAAAATGGTGGTAATGCTTACATGCTGCTGTAAAAGGGAGAAAGAACCTTTTTTGTATGAAGTATAAAAGAGGAGCTTGAATGCATTAAATTGAGAAACATACCCCTTTTCAGTATGCTGTTAAAATTATAATACTGTATTTCAGCCTGCTTGGATTATCTGTCTAGGAAAAGACCTGTCAGTCAGAGATATCAGTGGAAATCTCAGTTGTCTACACGTCCAGCTATTTGGTTTTGTTGCAGTAGTGACAGGCAGACTTTTGGAATTTTTTACTTCTGAACTCTTCTGAGAAGTATTAAATTTTATAGCCAATTTCAAAATTCATTTGACTTAGCAGTTTGTTAGCCTAATTCCTGCTTTGTTTCATGGTCGCATTTGCCTTTTGGACATTTTCCTTCAAATCTGCCTCTTCAGAGACACTACGTTAGATCTAACATCCGTTCTTGAAAAACCCAGGTCAGAAAGGCCAGAGGCAAGAAGGGCTGAAGAACTTGTCTCGTTAGGAATATTTGTTTCCTTTTTTGGAGAATCAGTGATATCTCATTCATCAGCTTAGTCATCCTTCAAGGAAGAGGAAAGAAATCAGGCACAAGTTTACAGTCTAGCTGTGTGGGCTGGATGCAAGCACAGTTTCAGCAGTCTAATCTGGGTAGGTCATCCCAGCTTTCATTACCAGGGCAGTAAAAGGAACATGAATTCTCTCCTCCTGAGTGCAGAGCTTCTCATTCCACTAAGCAATCTCCTTCTTCTCCCTAGGAGAAAAAATGCCAGAGAATCCATGTGAGGGTGTCAGTGTACTTAAGTCCACACAGCCCACACCAACAGATTCAGAAGCTGTCGTAAGAGCTGAGCCACGCTCATGCTTTTCTGCCTGTCCTCAGGGACTGACTGGATAGATAGTAAGCAACTACTTCAAATACCATCCCAACAGTTGTACACTGTTAACACCTCTGTAGAGGTGCTTGGAGATCTTACCAGGGGTATCCAGAGAAAACTCGCACTTGTTGTTTGATCCTATTAACTGCATCATGCCCATGAGTCAGCATAGTCCCTGTATAGCAAACTGATACAGTTATTCATTTCTGGGCACCCATTCTAGTTATATTTTTCCCTTCTGCACTGAGAAGCTATTTACAGTGCGTTGCTCAGGACTGTTTTAATAATGAAAGTTCTTGAAAATGTGAGTTGTATCAATGCTTTTATTCTAGAGGTTAGACCAAGATACCATATTTTTGTATTAATTGCTATGCCTGTAAGGATTGCTTAATCACTTACAGTCCAATGAAAGAACTGAAAAGGGTCTCCATATTGCTTAAAACTGGAGTCTAATCTTTGAGTTTTGATGAGGACTCAAAATTTCAGAACCGTAATTCTGCATGGTGCTCCATGGGTGTAATAATAGCCAAGACTTGAATATTAAGGAAAATAATCTTATCGACAGTTCATATGAAAATCATGTAAATAAGTGTGGCAGTTCCTTTGCTTAGTGTTGGTAATAGAAATAGCAGTCTTATGACTCTTTCCATGCTTCCCTTTTCCATCTGTCCTGATAGCCAGTGGAATAAAATACTTGCAAGTAGTACTTCAACCTATCCTTCACTCCTTGGTCTGGAAGAAATGGTGAGGGAGGGTGTTTTCAGGTAAGTATTGATTCAGCCACTGCCAACAGCTCTGCTGTTCAGTTTCCCTGAAATCCCTGCATATTGGCATTTTTTAAAAAAGCTTGCTGTTTTAAAATATTTATTGTATGTTTATTTTCTTCTACTTTAAATGACTGTCTAGAAAGGTTGTTAACAGCTTACTGTAGAGACGGAAGCGATAGGGGAAGGACATTGGTAATTCTACAGTGTTGTGCTGTGTTTAAAATATAGGCTTTGGATCTTGATTTGTGCTGCATTATCCCACATAAAGGTGGAATTTGAGCTCAGTTGTTTAAGTCAGTATTTTATATCATGATATAGAAAGAACTAATACTATGATATTGCTATAAGCTGTTATTTGCCATTTATAAATTAGAAAGAGAGGAAACATTCTCTATATTCACCTAATACACTTCGAGTGGAGTTAGTTGGCACACTTGGGCTAGGACAATGTTTTTCTGGCCTTTGGTTGTTCCTTTACTGATGTCCCTTCCATCTCTGATGTGTTATGGTTGTCATTTCTGGTCTTTAGTTAAAAGCATGCTAAGCTAATTTTTGGTTGCTGGAAAGTGTTTGTAGGGTGTGTCGTGCTTTTGCATATGTGTTTTTGTATGTGTGTGTTCTAGGGTGGTGCCTGAGTATTTTTCAAAGTTGCAGTTGTGGGGTGGTTTTCCCTTGCCTGAAACTGCACAATACACTAATAGCAGAGCTGAGTATGGGATTGAAGAAGTCGTGAATCAGTCATAAGACTGCTGTGTTTTTACTTTTACTCTTAGTTTCAGTCTCTTGTCTTTTTCTTGCTTATTCTTTTCGTTTCCTTTCTCTTCTTGAATTTCTTTATTGTCCATGTGGTCTTATCTCTCCCTCCCCATGGTGTCATTGTAAAAATTAGATTGTTTCGACTGCGGCATTTTTTCCCCCTCCAGATGCTTTTCCTTTTTCCCCATGCATACACCATCTGCCTGTGTGTGTTCTGGGAGATGTGCAGGTGTTGGTCAGGATTAAGTGGCAGAACTGAAGTGAAATGTGGTAAGTTTTGCCTGCCAGCTCCTTCCTGCATTGTTTTTTAATTATGGAGTTGCTCCGTCAAATAAAGAAGGAAGGGAAGAACCAGGCAAATAATTCTGGAATTTAAGAGAAGCAAAGCGGGGAAATGTTGGTTGCTTGATCCCAGGGCTGAGGATAATGCGGAGTAGCAAAGAAGAGGAATTCCCACAGAAAAGTTGGAAGGTCCAGAAGCTTTTTACCTTTTGTAGAAACTTTGAAGTTAAAGGTTTCTCTCAGAGTTGTGCATGTGGAATTTGTCAAGCAATATCAACCAACCGAAATGCTATATGAAAATAGAAAAAATATAAAAGTGTATTGTGTAGCGTAGTATGACTTCAGGAAATTTTAAGCAACTTCTAACATGGTTTTCTCTTGCTCTTTTTGTATATAGAAAATGTATACATCTTTTGAGTTAGATTTTTTCTTCTGGTCATTTCCTGATTAGCTTTATCCTGGTTATTTCTTCTATGTTTATTGACTCCCCTTTTCTCCACCCTTTGAAATTCATTTATCAAAATCTGTGTTCAGGTGTAAGATCATCTTACCATTGCAAAGTGCTCAACTTTTCTCCTTTCCAAGTGACATTGAGAAGATAAATACATTTAGTATAAGTTGTTAGTTGTTATGTCCATCACTCTCTCAAGATCATTATGATTAGTTAGGGGAGGAAATTTTTTAACCA
Source organism: Gavia stellata (assembly GCF_030936135.1). NCBI lineage: Eukaryota > Metazoa > Chordata > Aves > Gaviiformes > Gaviidae > Gavia > Gavia stellata. Next base: position 20,737,260 of record NC_082600.1, read on the forward strand.
AATTAAATAGCCAACTTTTGCAATTTTATCTTCCTGACTCACATGTGGTATTTCTCAGATCATTTTGGACTGCTGTACCTAGTCTGTGTGGAATGTCATCAAGTAGCTTGTTTGGGTTTCTATTAGAATATATTCTTACTTTTCTGTATTATGAAATACGAATCTTCAGACCTCGTGTCCTTCCTTGCAGCTTGCTTGCATACACAAAAAACTATCTTGCTGACTAGCATGCTTTCTAGCTTGGTCCCATATTTGACAAAACAGTTGTGACGATCCACTGTGGACTTTGAAAGACTCTGAAATACAAACTATAAGAAAATTTTCTGCAATGTTAGAAATGTAAAAAGTTAATAATTACTCAAAATCGACCATTCCCAATTGTTCTATATTAAAATTAAGAGATTTAAGACACTCTTCATCTCACTTCAGTTTAGTCATCCGAAGTCTAGTCATAACATCTAGTCTACGCTAATCATGCTTTGGCTTGCTGTACAGTCAGTAGAGAGATAGCTTCAGAAGACTATTCAATCCTCTCAGAAAAAGGATGTCAAATAGTATGTGGAATGAAGTATTTCTGGAGATGCATATCTCTCTCCATTGATGATAGATGTGTAGATAGCTAAACACTAACTTTTGTTGTCCATCCTTTGTGTTTTTAAATGTTAAGAAATAGAAAGAAATGGAACATAGGTATTTTTTTAGTTCATTAAAATCTGACCTAATTTAATAAACTCTGTATTTTGGAACAGAGGATTAATGACTATTCTGCAGTTAGTTTAAATGGAGGAGGCTTGAAGGTTCAAATTCAAGAAAGGTGGTGGTATGTACTGTATTAAGGGAATTTTACTGCTATTGTGGAATTGATACAAAATGACTTGTTAATGTCGACTATCAGTGGGAAGATATTGTAATCATTTTTAAGGAAAAATATTAATGCAACTATCCAGGCAAATGTAAAAGTTTCATGCAAAAATACTGTATGTCTTTTTCTTTGGCAGCCTTGCTTTGCATCCTGAACGTGTGTTGGTGGCAACAGGTCAAGTTGGAAAAGAACCATACATCTGTGTGTGGGACTCGTACACTGTGCAAACTGTATCTGTTCTGAAAGACGTTCACACACATGGCATAGCTTGCTTGGCTTTTGATTTAGAAGGTCAGGTATGTAATTAATATTCTTTTTTCAAACACTTAAATAAATTGTTTATTTGTCAGAAATCTTGTTATGTAGCTTTTTCTTTTTTTAAGGAAGTGTATTGACTCAAGTTTTATCTGCTTATTGTCAAATTGAGGAAAAAAGTTGGCATTAGTAGTGACTGACAGATACATTTGGCAAGAAAAGTATAACTTCAGAAGAGTTTTGAATGAAGATGAGGTGGTAAGGAGATTCTCCAAATGGTTGGAGATAGTGGACCTCCCCTGTGCAGGGGCGCGTCTTGTGCACAAAGTGATGGCAATCCTGTTGTGTTTCTCATCTTGGACTCCGAACGTCTTCAGGCAGCATCCCCTTCTCTGTCATGCATTTTGCATGCATTGGTGGCTCTCCACATTTTTGATTGTTTGTTCAGATTCATGTATCCTGGATCTAAGAGTCAAGAAAAAGGTTTTATTGGATTATAATTCTGTTACTTTAAAACATTCTCTGAGTAGTAAATTGGTTCTCAGAGTTGCTACTTATAAAGGAGATCATTTTTACCAGACACTTGCTCCTATGAGTAAAGAGGCTTGCTTGAATGATGTATTAGAAATGGAAAATACACATTAGGTAGCAGCTGAAGAGATATTAGCTGTGAAAGTCCTTTCTGCAATTGTGCTTTCCTGGTCTTATGCAGCACTTCTTCCCCTCCCACTTAGCCTTGCAATGTGATGTTCAGATTTAGCTATATTTTCAGTTCCTTTTGCTTGCTAAAAAGGTCAGTATCTGTTAGTTGCTACTGCAATCTCAAGTGAGGGTGTATTGTAGAGACCAGTTGCTGTCCTTATTAAGACAATATCAAATGGCTCTATTAAACACAAGTAGAGGAAAGCCTAGCTGTAACTTGTTTCTGTTAAAACATGCTGTAATTGTTGTAGGGAGGTTTTGAGTTTGTTGGAATGATCTACAGATTTTATCAACAGGAAGGGTTTCTTCAAGTACATCGGAGGCAAAAGGAAAACGAGAGAAAATGTGGGCCTGCTGCTGAATGAGACAGGTGCCATGGTGACAGGTGATGCAGAGAACGTGGAGTTACTGAATGCCTTCTTTGCTTCAGTCTTTACTGCTCCAGCCAGCCCTCAGGAGTCCCAGATTTTGGAGGTAACAGAGAAAGTCTGGAAGAAGGAAGACTTTTCCCTGGTTGAGGAGGATCAAGTTAGAGACCAATTAAGTAACCTGGACATGCACAAGTCCATGGGTCCTGATGGGATGCACCCATGAATGCTGAGGGAGCTGGCAGAAGTCATTGCTGGGCCATTCTCCATCATCTTTGAAAGGTCCTGGAGAACAGGCGAGGTGCCTGAGGACTGGAGGAAAGCCAATGTCACTCCAATCTTCAAAAAGGGCAAGAAGGAAGACCCAGGGAACTACAGGCCAGTCAGCCTCACTTCCATCCCTGGAAAGATGATGGAACAGCTCATTCTGGGTGTCATCTTAAAGCACCTGGAGGAAAAGAAGGTTATCAGAAGTAGTCAACATGGATTCACCAAGGGGAAGTCATGTCTGACCAATCTGATAGCCTTCTACGACGGCATGACTGGTTGGATAGATGAGGGAAGGGAAGAGGATATTGTCTACCTTGACTTCAGCAAGGCTTTTGACACCGTCTCTCACACCATCCTCATAGGCAAGCTTAGGAAGTGTGGGTTCGATGAATGGACAGTGGGGTGGATTGAAAACTGGCTGATAGATAGAGCTCAGAGGGTTGTGGTTAGTGGCACAGAGTCTAGTTGGAGGTCTGTAACAAGTTGTGTTCCCCAGGGGTTGGTACTGGGTCCAGTCCTGCTGAATATATTCATCAGTGACCTGGATGAAGGGATGGAGTATGCCCTCAGCAAGTTTGCTGATGACACAAAACCGGGAGGAGTGGCAGACACACCGGAAGGCTGCGCTGCCATTCAGCGTGACCTGGACAGGCTGGAGAGTTGGGCAAAGAGGAACCTTATGAAATTCAACAAAGGCAAGTGTAGGGTACCGCACCTGGGCAGGAATAACCCCATGCATCAGTACAGGTTAGGGGCTGACCTGCTGGAGAGCAGCTCTGTGGAAAGGGACCTGGGAGTCCTGGTGGACAACGAGATGACCATGAGCCAGCAGTGTGCCCTTGTGGCCAAGAAGGCCAATGGCATCCTGGGGGGCATCAAGAAGAGTGTGGCAAGCAGGTCGAGGGAGGTTATCCTCCCCCTCTACTCTGCCCTGGTGAGGCCGCATCTGGAGTACTGTGTCCAGTTCTGGGCTCCCCGGTTCAAGAAGGACAGGGAGCTGCTGGAGAGGGTACAGCAAAGGGCTACGAAGATGATTAGGGGACTGGAATATCTTTCTTATGAGGAAGGAGAAGAGAATACTGAGGGGGCATCTTATTAATGCTTAGAAATAGTTAAGGGGTTGGTGCCAGGAGGACGGGGCCAGTCTTTTTTCAGTGGTGCCCAGTGACAGGACAAGAGGTAATGGGCACAAACTTGGTCATAGGAAGTTCCATCTAAACATGAGGAGGAACTCCTTTCCTTTGAGGGTGGCAGAGCACTGGAATAAGCTGCCCAGAGAGGTCGTGGAGTCTCCTTCTCTGGAGGTATTCAAAACTTGCCTGGACGCATTCCTGTGCAATCTGCTTTAGGTGAACCTGCTCTGGCGGGGGGGTTGGACTAGATGATCTCCAGAGGTCCCTTCCAACCCCTATCATTCTGTGATTCTGTGATTTAGGTTTGTCATTGTTTAGAGAGTTAACTTCTAGATTCAGCTTCTTTCTAGAACATCATTTCTACTTGACAGTGATCTTTTCTCTATGTTGTTGTCTGTGTAAACTTGTGTCACTTCCTCACTTGAACAGCCTTAATAATTTAAGGTCAAAATGTATCTAATTAGGATTGAAGTCCCCCAACTCTTTTTTAGAATGCAGTTATGCATCCCCTGTGTGTATTGGAGAGATTTGAATGTAGATCTGTGATTTGTTCTAGGAGTGCCCAGTACTGATTCTTAGGTTTAAAGCCAGAAGTGGTCAGAATTTAGGCTGTTCGCTTTTCTCAGCATTTCCACATGATCACGTTTGTCATGATGTTTGTTAGAATTTTGTGGTCTCAAAGGAAAGGTGGATACAGGATTTTCAAGATCTGCATCTCCAGAATTGTCTCCATATGGAAATACAGTAAAACACAAATCCATTTCAGAAAGATTTGCAAAATATGTTTGTTTACATCTTGCCTATCCTTTTAAATCCAAATTTGTCAGAGTCCCTGACCAGGTTCTTTTAGAGGGTTTAGTGTTTGATATTAAACATACTTATTTGATATATTTGGCATTATATGGGATTTTGATTTAGTAGAGTGATAACAGCAATATACTGAAATCACAACCTAAGTAATTGCAATATACAGATGAATCACAAGAAAAATGTGGTTCCTATTACTGCTCCCTATATGATCACTGTCACGATGTTGGGCATCTCCAGTCACTGGGAAGGAATATGTGGATTGTAGTGAGGTCAAGCCCATTGCCCTTTTCAAAGTTTGTTTTATTAGTTGCTCAGTTTTTATACTTCGTGTTGGGCTGTGCCACATACATACTCTCCTCCCCCTGCCCCCAACTGGTCTGGCTAGCTCAGTAAGACATTATTTATTCTTTATTTATTATCCTGTGTTAATTGTCCTGGGGAACCTGATGATTCACTGGTGCAGCTGTGTTACCTAAAACCAAGGTTACCCTCCAGTCTCCCTGGTGTTGAGAGAGGTTCAGCTTGCTTTATGGTACATTCTTCCCCAAGCTCGCTGGTTTTTTTGCTCTTCGCTGAGCTCTGCTCCACTGTGGGGGTGTGCTGGTTGGTTACAAGATTTTGTCGTTCTTAGGAGAACTGAGAACATCATTTAATCTCCCTTTTTGAGAAGTCAGTATATTGGCTTATGTCTGGAAAGGCATCACCCACTTTTTTTTGTGATGGGTATGCAGTAATTGTAAAACTAGTCTGCATTTACACCTCTCATTCTGCAGTAGGACTGGAATTGAACTGACTGGAATTCAGCTGCTTGGAAGTGTAGCTGGAATTGTAACTCATGTTCCTTCCAAGAATGTTTTCAAAGGTGGAATAGAAAGGTTGGACTTTGCAGTATCTGAAAAATTGAAGTTGGCATTAGTAAATAGGGAGCACGGATAACAATTGTATTTAACTTGTTTCTTTTTCTTCTTATAGTCTTGGAGCTTTTCAGACAGTAAAGCAATGGTGTTATTTGGAATAGGTTTCTGTATTTGGGAAAAAATTTACGTATGTTTGGGGTTTTCTTTTGCTTTTACAAACTCACTTTGATAATCTATGTAGAAATTGAAACTAAATTTGTCTTTAATGTGTGTAGGTATTAACTGCTGAACAGTAAAAAACCCTTTGTCCTAAAGATTTGCAAAGCTTTCATTTATCAAAACTAAGATGTCACAATTCCTGCATAAACTGAACAAAAAGACTTAATTTTCTTTTAAAAAACCCCTCAAAATCACTCAGTTTCTTTTTATCTGATCTTTAATACTGTTTGTCTTTCTGTTGAGACTTGCTATAGGAAAAATAATATTGTGACTGGTTAACAGATATAGTAAAAGTGGTCTGTTGGATAATATGGTCAATGAATTGTGTCAAGAAATCTGTGCAAAATATCTTCACAGTTGAAGACAAGACAGGCTGCAGAGCGTGGGAAGATCTCAAACTTTTATTTTTCTATATTTTCTTGAAATAATCTTTTTGCCCTTCCTGGTTTTACAGTTTAACTGTCTTCAGACTCTTTCTGAATATTAAAGACTTCATAAAATTTGTACATTCAGGTCTTGTTGGAGTCTGGTTTGAGAAAGGGTTCAGAAAGGAATAGTTACTCATACATGTTTTGAAGAATCAAGCAAAAGACTCTTAAATCTTTTACCTATTTTTAAGCTTTTGTTTGTTTTCAAGAAGATTGAAGAAAATATTTTTTCTTTGTATCTCCTGCAATGGTAAAATAAATACTTAAATTCTTCAAGTTATGTGTAATTAAGGATAAACACATGTAGTTTCATTAACTTCATGGAGATTATCCCTTTTTGCAAATGTCTCCTGATTGCTTGCCATGTGTGCTATATATAATGATATATATTAAACATTATAAATCAGAAATGTGTTGTTATCTGAGAAGATCTTACTTCTTTATGATCATGATGTCATAACTGAAGAGACTCATCTATGGAAGCTTTGGCATAAGATGTTGTGTCTTAGTTTTCTTCTGTATTGAAATGTTGCTATTGCTTCTAACCCAAATGTGTTATGAATTTGTTATCATTCAAAATGATGACTCTAGCTTTCATTAAGATATTGAGTTATTTTTATTTATTTATTTAATTTGGACATTTTTAGCGTTTGGTCTCAGTTGGTTTGGATTCAAAAAACACAGTTTGTGTATGGGACTGGAGAAAAGGAAAATTGTTATCAATGGCTCCTGGTCATACAGACAGAGTAAGTATAACTAAAGAATTTGAGTGTCAGTGTAATTTTAAACCATGTCTGTGTATACATACTAGAGCTATGTCTGAACAAAAAACATTTTATGTTTTAGAAATTGAATTTGCATATGAATTTGCATAAAGCTTGGATATGTATTAAGATATGTGAAGATATTTAAGATATGTACATTTATTTGTGTATGTTTTGTTCAGACTGTAAACATGTAGGGGAAGTGAAAAATTAATGCACTTCCTAGACCCTAATCCCCATATGGGAAATCAAAATGCAAATAATCTCTTAAATTTTTCTAGTCCGTAAATGAACCCTTATGTTGTTTTATCATGTGTTGTAATTACTCTAGGAAAAAAACCCAAACAGAACTAATATGAGCTATATTGCAATTTCAGTATTGAATGAGGGGATAAAAAAATCATTCCAAAAGTTCCATTTAAAGCATTTCAGAATGTCTGTTAATTTGCTACTAGTTTTTAGTGTTTTAACTGTCCCATGCTAGAAAGGCCATCTCTGCTGATATCCCTGGGTTTTTTTATGCAGATATTTGATATTTCTTGGGATTTGTACCAGCCAAACAAGCTCGTCAGCTGTGGCGTAAAACACATCAAGGTAATGAAATCAATGTTGATTCATAAAATATTTAAGCTGCAGTAGTTTATACACTATAAAATATATAAAAATAGAATCTGAAAGGAATATATAGTTATAATATGAAAGGTCCTCTGTAGGAATAATATTTCTTCTTAGGAACTGCAATAGTGGATCACACCTGACTACACTAGACATTTTACAAGATAGATATAGTGGAAAACAGACCATCTCTGCTCAAAAGAGTTCATTCCCTGACAAAAGGAATGAAGAAGGAATGAAACAGTTGTCAGTAGCATCATATGTAATGACCGTAATATAATTTAAGACACTTCATGTCTTTTTCAAGACATGCTTTGTTTGATCCATGTACCAACTGCTGTGCAGAAACAGCTTCTTTTTCAGGTTTAACTCTGTCAGCAGGCTTATCGGTGCTTGACTGCTACCAAATATGTTTCCTAAAGTCACCGCACTGTCGTCTTTGTTACCATGTAACAGCAATAGATGGCAGCTTGAAAGTTCTGTATTGCTCTTATGTGTAGGTTCCTATGGTGGGAAAAATGTGTTGCTTTTATATAATGAACTTTTACATTAATATGTATTAATGATTTATTGGAAAAGATATTCAACGTGTTGGCTAGATTGCATATGCCTGTAATTTAGCATAGTGTTTAACATGTCATTTACTGATTCCCATAAGCTTGTTTAATAATGATCTGTTTTCCTACTTTAAGATCTGAAAGGACTGTTACACCAATAGTGAGCTGAAATTTGCCAGCAGTGATTTAGTATATATAGCCTTTGTGATGTCAAAACATATCTGTTTAGATAAGCAAAAGTTTATCTGAGCAACTTCTAAGGCTCTACGAAGCCTTTTTAAATAACAATAGCATTTTAAAAAAAGTTGGTGTTTCCTTTGAGAAAACATTAGCTAAAAACCTGAATCCTAGAGATTTATAGGCATTTGGATCAGGCAAGAGATTTTTGATGTGTATTTTTCTTAAACCATCCCTTCTTCTTGTTCTTTCAGATAATAATAATTACTTTTATGTCTGTAATACTATTGTATTTTTTCCTCATATGATATTTTATGCAAGTTGTAATACTACTTAATTGAGTTATGTAGATAATTCCAAATGAACTGATATTGAGGAATTACTTTTCTTAGATATGTTGCCTACTTCCATATTGGAGCTAGGTGTTTGATTTATGCAGTGTTTGTGCAGTTACTTCTCAAGCAACGACATAATCTATGACCTCTGTACTTTGGTTAAAGAAATACTAGTTAAGATACAGGGATTTGTCTAATCAGTATATGGTTATTTCTTAATTACAGTATTGCTGGTACAAAAATCTGTTCATTGTAACTGCTTACATTATCCTGCATTAATTGAAGTTTCTGCTCAGAATTTTGAATAGGTTATCGGTAACAGAGAGACTTGCTGTGAAATACAGTTTCATAAATGTGTATACAGGGAACATGCTTGAGACAATGTAAGAGTAACCTGTCAGCAGTGATGAAATAAATACTTTCACATTTTGCACTGGATTACTCCAGCAGCTTGTTGACTTTCCAGTAGACATTTACATGTTTGGACAGGAGGGTATGAAGGGAATATGCAAGTGTTGCTTGTCTGCAGAGATCTCAGAAACTAGACTAGCTGCAGGTTTGGTTGGCAAGTATTGTGCTCCGACAAGAGACTGCATGTCTTCGGTTTAAGAGTCATTAGTACATGTTGGATCACCTAGGAGGAAATTCACTCTCATGGGATTGCTGTGATCCCATGCTAACGGTTTATTAGAAGGTTGTCAAAAATGTCTGCCTTAGATGGCTGCTTTGCATGATCAGTGGTTCTGATGAGAAGAGGTAAGTCTAGAATAAAACCAGCTGCTTACAAACAGAGCAAATGGCAACCTTATCAGAAATTTACATGTTTAGATTGCATCTTTAAATGCCTAAACTAATATGAAGTACAGATGCAGCATTTGCAAAGTGGAAGTCTTACATCAAAGAAAGATCAGATAATTCTATTATGAAACGCTTTTTGAAAATGACTGAAAATACAACTGACTCACAATTATAGTTTGAAAGAATTTCAGTTTGATTTAATAGTGATATCCCGAAACTCCTTCCCAGCTAGTCTGCTATGCTGATTATATGGAAAGATAAAGTTGGTTAATAACAAGTCTTTTGGACATGATGTCTTTTGGAGGTAAGGTACTTCTGTTTCAGATGTACATATTAAATTATAGGATATTAGTGAAATATACATCTTTCTAAATCACTTTATGTTGCAGTTCTGGAGCTTGTGTGGCAATTCATTGACACCAAAACGTGGTGTTTTTGGCAAAACCGGTGATCTCCAAACTATATTGTGCCTAGCCTGTGCAAGGGATGAAGTTACATATTCTGGTGCACTGAATGGAGATATATATGTATGGAAAGGAATCAACCTTGTACGGACAATACAGGGAGCACATGCTGTAAGTATATATATTTAAATTAATATAAAATATTAAATAGATTTCTGGAGAGCTGGAAAGGGCAGTGCAAGATCACTTGGTCTGTGTTCCTAAACAATTTCAACGATAGAGACTCAGCATGTCTAATTTGAATATATTTTTTTTCTCTTTTTCTTTCTGTTGCTTAAGATCACTGTTATGGTAGAAAGTGAATGCTAGACTGAGAAGTACATTTAGGTGTCTATTTATATGCTGTCTCCCATTGTCATTGATGGGGTACTTGGTCAGTAATCAGTAGAGCCTGGAATGCATTTATGTTTACCCTTAAGTAGATATGTATTAGTCTGTTCAGTTACCCATGCATGGGTATATACAGTGACATTTTATATATTGGAATTGAGTACATAGCTGCCTCCCCCGAAGAATATGGATCTGCTTTTATCTTACTTTCTTTTGTCGATGTCTGATTAATCCAAAAGCATCTCAGAAGGCCTGGACTCCTATATTCAGGCAATTGGCATTGAAACAAAGAAACGGGTCCCCAGAGAGGCTGTGGAGTCTCCATCCACATCTCTGTCCATTTGGAGATACTCACAACACTGCTGGACACAGCCCTGAGCAACCTGCTGTTATCTGATTCTGCTTTGAGCAGGGCTTCGGACTAGAAGCTCTCCAGAGTTTTCCCCCAACATCAGCTATTCTGTCATTCTGTGGATTGAGTCCTACTGGCTGGTTGTCTGATAGCTCTCTAGAGTCCATTGGTTCTACGAAGTGTAATGTAAGCCCAAACACCTAGCTTGTTTGTAGACACATATGTTTAGTCATTTCAGCTTGACTCAATCACTCTTCCTTGTCCTATGTTGCTGCCTTTTACTGTATTCATTCAGCTTTTTAGAACAGTATACAGCTTGGAAAAATGAAGACGTATCAGCGAAAGTTTAATAAATTTTTTCAAAAGTGCTTGGTAAGATTTTCTTTTAATCGAAATGTTTAATGTGACTATGAAGTGATTATTTTTGCTATGTAAGTGTTCATTATATTTTCCAGATTCTTTCAAAGCATATGGGTTTGTGATTAAAGTGGGCAGCAAAAAACCAGTCATTTGCAATCTAATTTGTGCATGTCAAACTATGAGACTCCTCATTTCCTCTCATGGTAGTAAGTCATATATGGTAATATAATGCAAGATTCAACTTCTAACTTGCCCAAGTATCACTTTAAAAACAAGGCCAATCAATTTCTCGTTGTTTTAACCTAAGAGGCGTGAAAGGGCTAAGGTAACTTTATGATGCTATATTATTTGCTGGTTGAAGGTTGATTTTTGTTTCAGAAAGTATTGTACTTTCTAGATAATATTTTAAGTTCCCTCATTAACAATTTAAAATAGTGTGAAAATGCAAGCATATGAGTTCATATATTGCAGCTTCAAAATTCTAGGTAAAAATCAATAACAGTTAATTATTCCTTCTTAGAAGAATGCGTTTGTTTTAAATGGCGGTATTGGACTGGATGGGATGATGTATGTAACTGAAGTATTAAAATCACTCTTTATGATTTGGTCAGGTAGAATGGAGGGGACAAAAAGTGATGAATGATATCTATGTGGGAGAGGTTGCAGTCAGTCTGTAGTAAGGAGACTCTTGGTTTACTGATGATTTAGAAATGTACATTCAGGACGGTTGCAGCTTGTTGAATTAACTAATAATTTAAAAGTGATTGGACTGCTTATTCAGACAGCTGTATAATGACAGTGTATCTGATTATGAACAAAAATAAAGTTATGAAGAACGTAAGTGTGGGAAACATATCACAGACTATATTTTGCATTTGAGATTTCTTTATATATATATAAGCGTATGTGTGTTAAAAAAACCCCACATATATATATACGCACACATGCATACCCTCCTGTACGCATCTATAGAAATATTAAATGTATTCAGGAAGGCCCAAATTATAAACCAAGAAGTATGAGGGGATATTTTAGCCTTCAAATATTCCTTGATTCTTACTCTATACATTCAGATCTGGTTTTAGTGTTTGTATTTAGTGTTCAATAGTGTCCTATTCTGTTCTATATTTTCCTAAGGTGACATGGACATTTAGTTTTTGATGTTGAACTTAGTGAAATGAAATTTTTAAAAATGCTTATATTGCATATGCAGACCTGGATTCCCAGAGGATAGAGTGCATTTTGTCTCCTATCCAAAACTGATCAGGAAAATACCCTCTCATCCTGTGTGGTGCTGTAGGAGACACCTGTCCTGTATATTCACATATTTGTTACTTGGAGTATTTAGAAGTTTATTTCTCAGAATAATGCAGTGATTTTCAGCAGTATCACTGTGAAATGACCCAAGTGATGAACGTAGGATGATGAGGGCTTGTTATTCTATTACCTTATGTGCTGTGTCAGTTCTTTGTTGGCCACAAGATCAAATTTGAAGTGCTCTGCTCCTTATCTTCAGTAGCGTCAGTGGATGGAGCTCAGGTGACCTTGGAGTAGGTTTCACCTAGCCGCCTATTTTTGGCTCTGTCCTTTAGGCTCAATGGAATTGTACTTTGCAGTACTGTAAATTAAGTAGGGGCACTAGTCCATGGCTTTGGAATTCATTTTCACAAGAGATTAGAGTCACTACAAATCTCACCAATTTCAGGGAAAAAAAAAAAAACACAATAAAATCTCTTCTGGAAGCTTACTTCCCAACAAAATGAAACCTTGTTTTTCAATAATATATTACCTTAAAGGATAATATTGTCAGACTATTGTAAGCACAAAATATAGCAGCTTGGAATAAGAGTGCCTCTTCAGCCATACTAAACTATTACCATCATATTTTACAGTTATTTTATACTTAATTTTATAAACCATGTCCTTCTCGTCCATTCTTTTAAAAGCAAATGCAAGTGTAACTGATAACATTTGTGATGTGCCTATGTTGTTAAAAGCACAGTGTGCGCATAGTAGGGAATTGATAGAAATTTTCATTCGGTACGCTAGTGTTGGAATTGCCATCCCTGCATGCCTGTTTATCGTCCCGCATCCTTACTCCTCAACAGGCTTGAATGAAACTGAAAATTTATTCAAGGAAAACATGTCCCTTTGCATAAAGTACCATGTATTCCTTTCTTGCAGTATAAACAGTAGGTATCTGAGATGCAGGAAAACATTTTCTAAAGCACGTTAGTGGTATGGGGATATAGTCCATCCAGCTGGCAGTGGTCTGCATTAATGTAGAAAGCGAGTTCTTTTAAAAGGTTGGCTATCTTCGTTACAGTTACCCTATCTGAAAAGACATTTTTTTATTTTAAGAGTAATTCAATGTGAAAATAAACCATGCTGTTCCAGTATAAGCAACCGACGAAACACATAGCAACTTTAACACTAGCAAGCAAAATAAAACTTCACAGCTAAGCCAGATTACGTGTCTTCTGTCACAACAGTACTAAGAACTGTAGACAGAGGAAAGAAGAGTTTCAAGCAGATTCCTATTTGAGTTTGAGTAGAAACAAAAAGTTGAAAGCAAATAGTTTGGGATGACCGGAGAATTAGCTGGAAGAGGACTGGAGAGTTCACTTAATGTAGAAGTAGGAATGAAAAGTAGGAAAAGATGGAAATGAGCAGGGGTTAAGAGTAAAGGCACAGAGTTCATGTGCAGGGAACACTGGATGGCAATGGGGCACTCAAATTCTAGTTTTGCTCTGTCTCCTAAATAATACTACTAATAATGAAAGTTTTAAAAGGAAGGAAGAAAACAGAGCAATGTGAAAGCATATGTAAGTTCATTAGCACTGGTAGTACTTCAGGAGGTTATTTGTAGGCAGTACATCTGAATCTGGAAAGTTAATATATACCTTGACAAAAAAAAAATAAAAAAACCTTTTATTAGATGTCTCATTTTTGTACCAGTGCAAAGAACAGACTATAGATTCTTCAATTTATTTTGTCATCTTATATGTTCTAAATTCAAGGTGGTTCATGACTGTTAAGTTATATATACAAGATGTTACTTGGGTATTAAAACAAAATAGTGTGCTTATTTAAAAATACCATGCGTTTTAAAGATTCTTGTATGCTATGCCATTGCCTTGCATAGTAAATGTACATAAGATGCTTTATCAGCAGCTGAATAATTTATTTTGAGATAGTCTTTCAGAGGTACACATTAAAGTTGTGTGGATTGATGTCAGAAACTGAGGTTAAATAACAGGCTTGAGGTTAAGTAACAGGCACTCTGTTAAAACTATTGCACACCTATGTCAGTTGGCTGAATACTAATTAAATACAGATGGAAACAATATAACAAACTTAAATGAATGGTTTTAAGCTGGTATCATGTACCAACACATTAAGTCATGCAGTATTTTTCTCCTACTGCTTGGACTAGGCATGAATTTGAAAGGTAACTGTCCATTTATTTCAGTCAATGAGAGGTGTATAGGCAACTATTTTAATTTTTTTTCACAGTAATATGCCCATTTTTAAACTGTTTTATGGGTGATTTCTTAGATAGGAAGATTAAATTTTGAAGTAGTGGCTCTCCACTGTAAACTTACTGATACCAACCTTAAATGTTTGCAATCCATTTCCTTGCTATGCAGTATATATTGGGAGAGACAACATCTTAGAATAGGTGCCCAACGTATGTGTTGCTTTACATGTTAGCATCTGTGTCCTGAATTGTATCTGGGAGTAAAAACAAGGCACTGGAGTTCTTATTGAACTGGTGTAATGTCTCTGTTCTCCATATTGCTGAGTAATAGTTGCTTTCAAGCAACTAGTTCTTTCAAGCTTGATCCTAAGTATACCTAACTGCAGTCATGTGTTTTAGGAGCTGCATAGTCAGAGTTAGTGTGGTGGATTTTATACGAACGACTGCATTTAGATAAATTAACACTTGATTTTTGTCCGTTGGAGGCAAGATAAGTCCAGCAGCAATAGAATACCTGAGACTACCTCACTATTGGAAGCTTCTTGGATACAAGCAGTGGCAAAATATTCATGCAGCAGAGACCATCTTTGTCAGGTTCTTCTTGTACTTCTCCAGCTTTCAACTATCATTTCTGGTAGATCTGGGCATTTCTTTCTTTGTTTGCTCTCATTCAACTATTTTTTTCAAATTTGAGGGAACACAGATGTGATACTAGCTGGTTGTATTGGAAAAATAGGAAATATTCTGCATTCTGACAAAACTGCTGATCAGTTTGAGATGTTATTTCCAGAATTTTCCTGTTCATTAGGAAGTGTGATGAAAAATTTGTAACAGAAGAATGCAGTCCATATGTCAAACTTTGTAACTTTTAAGATGGAAGACTTTGAACTACACCTTTTATTTTGATTCAGGAGCACAATCAGTCTTTGTTGCTCACATTATTCATTTGGATCAAACGAAGTCAATGCAATTGTTTGCCTCTCATTACTGCTAGAAGGCTATTGACCATCAAGAATGAAAGTATGTTAATGACAATTCCGGGCTGAAGGATTAAGAGAAGCATGAAGACTCCAAAGTTGATTTGCATTAACAATCTTGTCAGTTTCTAAAAGGAAAGATTCAGTGGAAGAATTATGACTGGCCAAGGTACCAGAGTAAAGAATCTGTCTTTTCCCCATTAAGTGTGGGCCTAACAATTAAATGAAGAGTAGATAAGCTCAGCTTCTTCAATTAGGTACTTACAGTCCCCATTAATACGGGACCTTTTTTCTAGCTTTCATCTAATTCTTCTATTCCAGTGGCACATAGAGTGAAACGAGAATGTCCTATTGCATTTCAAGAGATTGAGCAAGCGCCACATCTGCCAAATCTCCTTGACAACCAGTATGTCCTTTTCAAGATAAGGATATTCTGTGAAATGGAAAACAGATTAATCCTGGATCCACTTGATCTTATCTTCAGAACATTCAGCCAGCTTCCCACATCGCCACATGTCTGATTCTTTTTTTAATACTGACTAATTAAATCATGGATTTCGGATGGAGTTAATTAGAGAAAAAAGAATAATTCTATTATCAAGGTTACATTCCAAAAAGAGCTTTAGAAGATTTTAAATATACCAGAACTTGGGCAGAATTCAGTATATGGTACAAAATGAGCCAAAATTCCTCTAGCCTTTTTTTTGCTCAATGACACTAAAAGGTTAATGCAATAAAACAGACAGACAAACACACAGAAGCAAATACAGTTTGGGTTGTATTTTCAAAAATCTCTAGGCTCCTAAAGAAGCAGAAAGAGGATTTTCAGGACGTTAGAGATAATGGGAGTTAGCCTTCTAATCTGCTTATGACTTAAAAATTCCACGACATTTCTGTTTAGGCACGTACTACTCCTGAAAATATGGCTTGTCTTAAAAGTCTGTATCGTGAGGATGGACACGACATGTCAAAAAATTTGAGTTCTGTCACCTTAGTCTTTCAGTTTTGATTGTGATTTGACATTCTAGTAATAATATGCTTTTTTTGTGAAAGCTGAGATATTTCTTTTTTCTCAACTTGAAAAATTATATCCTTGTTACCTGAGCTAGAGAAGCAAACACAGTCCATATTTCATTATGATCAGTCCATGATGATATTTTCCTTGGTTATAATTTAAGAAGAAAAACCAGCTTTGTAAGAGAAACTAGTCATGAGTACCTGGGAATTCTCACAAGCTACAACACTGGATGCTAATTTGTTCTGTAAGTCTTTTTTTTTCCCCAGAAAGCCAATCTCTCTGAAAATTGCTTTCACTTTTGGGGTTAATGATGCGCTTCATTAATGTAAAATCTAGACCCCCAACCAAAGAAACTATTGGAACTTTACATTTACTTGTTTACAAAACTGAGATTTCAGAACGATACTATAAAAGATATATGTCTGTTACTGCCTATTCTGCCTTCTTTTGGACAGGAGTTACAGAGGCAGATTTTCCCTTCCATCGTTTTTAATGCTCTCCTGTTTTCTTTTGTCATAGCTGAATATTAAATATTTTCAATAAATATACAACAATTTTTTTTTAACTTCTCATAGGTTTATTAGCCAGAGTTGCCCTTTCAGTAGCTTTGCTTACTGAAATGCATGAGCTACTTCTGAAAATGAGTAGTGAGTTGTGTAGGTACTTTAAAAAACCAAAAAAGTCTGTATTCTGTTTAGATAATGAATCATGTTTACATCAAATATAGTGGCTATTTGGATACGGTATCTTTATTTTAGTAATAGATATATCATCCTTACCTCTTTGTTATCCTGAAGAAAACATGTATCAAGTGAATTAAAGAAAATATGTTAGGTTTTGTTTCCTGGTGTCCACTTTTAAAATGAGAGCTTATATTACATATTTTTAAATGTTTTCAAGTGATCACTGTTTTTCTTGTATTTTGCTTCTAAACTTTAATTTTGAATCAATCTTCCTTGGCTTAAAACATAAAAAAATGTCAGATGTTTTTTGCCCGGTTGCATAGAAGCTGAGTAATAGCAACAAAGGCCCTGAACCAAGCCTAACGGAGATCAGTGGAAATCTTCCTGCTGACATTGGTGAGAGTTGGACCAGGCCCTAAGGCAAGAGGATATGAAACTAAACTCTTTCTAGGGATAAGAAGCAGTATCACTACAATCATCATCATCAGGATGAAAGCAGTATTGCAACAATTCTCTTATCTTGCTGTTTGTCACTGAATGTGAATTCTACTTGTTTTGAGTTTGTTTCCATTTCTGACTCTTTCATATTTAAAGCTTGTATTGGTTGCATATGTTTATGCTATTTACAACAGCGTAACAGATAGGAAGACAGGAAGACAATCAATACTGGCATGGACAAGAGTTCCACTTTCCATATTGGTATCTCTAATCTGTGTATATTGTTAAAAATAACTTTCTTCTCTCTTTAGGCAGGAATTTTCAGCATGAATGCATGTGAAGAGGGGTTTGCCACTGGTGGCAGGGATGGCTGTGTTCGCTTGTGGGACTTAAATTTTAAACCAATTACTGTGATTGATCTCAGGGAAACAGACCAGGGATATAAAGGTAAAAAGAAGTTTGTCACTTTTGATATACCAGTAAGGTAGGAAATTTACCAGTGTTTTGAACAAGAAAAGGCTTTAAAAAACCACAAAGGTTGTTTCATGTATGTTATTGTGAACTATTTGCTAGAAAAGAAATTTGATCATGCCCACTAGTGTGAAGGTCACATTGTCTTTCAAAGTTAACTGTAAAACATACTATGAAGTTGTAGACACAGAGATTTATTTTTTTTTCTTTTAAACCAATAAAATGCACATATTTTCTGTAGCACAGCAGTTTTTAACAAGGAACAGTAATGCTTTAAGAGAACTTAGAGCGAGATCTACAGTGTAAAACAGCGGAGTACAGAAATTGCATTTGCTAATTACCCAGATTTTCATAAGAACTATTTGGAAGTAATTCACAGTTTTGTAGTACTTAGAACGCTGTTTACATATACCTATGACTTCAGGTACAGTTTATGTCTTGCTAAAATTTTACGTCTAGCAGTCTATAGCACGTTTTGTCAGTATTCTAGATATTGTTACTGTAATGATTCAGGAAAAGAATACAAATGTATACTGAAGCACTAATGTCACTTACAATATTGCTTTTGTTGGCATTTGGTTTTCTTTGCCCCTAGTCACTTTGTTATTTTCTAATATCTTGCCAAGAATTTGACAACGTAGTAGAATGTCTGATGGCAATCAGATATTCAGGGTCAATAAATAACTGATTACAAATTAAATCTTTGTATTCTGAAATGAGCTTGGCATTCCCACCAAGATTGCGAAATATTGCAACACGGTGGAATGCATTCCATTTTAAATGCCCTGCGATACAGTGACTCTGTTTTAAATTGAAATTTACTCAGCTGCTGTTTCTCAGCTCTGTTGCATGTAGTCGAAAGCTATGTTTCATTCCCTGTTTCATTCTTTCAAACTTGTTCTCCATTCCAGGTTGTTTCCTTTACTTTTGATGGAACAGACTCTTGCCATGAACTCTTTTGGTTCTTCTTGATCACTTTTGTGAACTCCATCCTCATTTTTTTGACTTGTCAAATGCCCCTGAAAGAGCTAATAGCTTTTTAAAAATCCTATCTTTAATAAATTCAGTTTCCTGAATCTTTTCCATTCAGTCTTTTTTTCTTATTGTATCCTTTTGAGGATTGCCGTTATGACCTGTCCTTCTACCTGTTTTCTTAATTGCCTTTTCTGCTGCTCTTGTACCTCACTTCTTGGTAATTCTATCCATGAACACGAACTCAAAGTTCTGTATCCCTGTGAATGGCTCGCAGAGCAATTAGCTGACTCTAGATATATCTCCAAGTAATCAAATTGTTTTTTAAAATATCTCCCTCCACCATAAGAAGTCCCAAATTACTAAAACAGATGTCTTAATTATCCTTCATCAAAGATTCTGGTTGTTTCTGTCTTTATTTTTTAATCACTGTAGACAATATAGCCATATAATGTCTAGATTATAGTGCTGAGTGATAAAGTGGTTATATTCACCAGTGCAGCACAATAGGAACAAATCAGTAAAGCAAAACAGTTGGTGTGGAGGGTTAGAGTAGCACAATATATATGCATTTTGAGGGGCATTAGCTCTAGCCTGTTTCAGTGGACTGCAGTTGGAGTGCACTGAGTGTACTCCTGGAGCACATATTTCAGTTCTGTGTCATATGGAGGGAGTCTTACTTGTGCATTTGAAAGCTATCTTGTAATGCAAAGCATGGTACCTAGGCACGATCAGGAGCTTTGCTTTGAAAGCTAGCTAACCCACCCGTTCACTGTTTCCGAGTCTTGCAATTTTTTTCCAATGTAAATTTAATAACATAAGGCTCTTCTTTTCCCTCTACATAGTTAAAAATATTTTTCAGAAGCACATCAATTCATACGATTACAATAGTCCTTTCTCTCATCTGATAGATATATTTTTGTCACACACATTAATCCAGAGTAGTTTTTCAAAGATCATTCTTGAGCTACTTTCCACAGAAGTCGGTGTTTAGGCAAAGTGACTTAAGTTAGGCTTTGCTACCATCTGGTTATCTGCACCTGAAATTGGCAAAATTGAGTTGCACTATCAGAATGTAATAAATACAGCCTGTTTTAAAAGGTGCATATTCCTAAAATCGGGCACCTAAGACTAAGTTCTCAGTGTACAACTGTCCTGGCTTTCATTTTATTATTCCCAACCTTACTTCCAAACAAGTGTAGCCTGTGAGTGCTCACCTCCACTGTAAGCCTGGAAACTAATTCAGTTGTTAGAAATGCATGTTAAATTCCATCATAAGCCCTTTTCATCTCTTTTTATGTTGTTTCAGTTTGATTTATTTTTATTTTCTATTTAGTGGGAAAAATAATGCCAGATACTATTGAAAGATTTGCTTTAGGGGGAGCCTCTCAGAAACAAGCTGGGGAGAATTGGGCTTTGTAACTGTCTTACATATAATGCATGTTCCACTGATGCTTCTGTCACTTGCACAATTTAGGATAATCTAGCTAGTACTAAGGTCCGTGGTTTGATCAGAAATTGTCATTTATATTGTCTGCTACCTTTGTTGAAATTTAAAGACATTAAATGCGTAATTTCAGATGCAAATGTCAGTATTATCTTTCTCTGTCAGAGATCTTGTAATATAAGAATTGGCTACATGTCCTTTATTAAAATAAGTTTTAGAGTTTTTGTAATACTAAGCTTGAAAAGTTGATGTTCCAAGGGCAGTATGTGTTATGGAATAGATAAAAGGAGTAAATGGAGGAGTAAGAGAAGGTGTATGGATACTTTTTGACATTTTCTTGCTTTTATGTTTTGTCATGTGCTATGTTACCTTTGTTTCACAAATTCTCAGGATGTATCTCTTCTACAGGTCTGTCTGTAAGAAGTGTTTGCTGGAGAGGAGACCATATACTCGTCGGGACACAAGATAGTGAAATTTTTGAAATTGTGGTGCATGAGCGTAATAAGCCTTTCCTGATCATGCAGGGGCACTGTGAAGGAGAGCTATGGGCTTTGGCTGTCCATCCTACAAAACCACTAGCAATGACTGGAAGTGATGATCGATCAGTCAGGTTAAATATTGTTTGTTTGTTTAACTGCGTACAGTTTTATACACATAGCTCATTTCATAGATAACCTAATTGAAATGTATACACTTTAAAGGCATTAATATGGCATTGAAGTGCTTCTGAATCAGTTAAGTTACGCATGAAATTAGTGCCCTCCAGTAATAAAATATAGTGGAAATGTATATTTCACAAAAATGGAATGTACAAAATTTGAACAAATTTCATTTAGCCTAACATTAAGCACTCACACACAAGTATCCTGCAAGTGTTTCCTTTTCAGGAGTTATGTTAAGCATTCACAGATTACAATGAAAAAAATTGTAATAAAAGCTTACAATTTTTACTCTTACCATATTCACTTTTTCACATGCTGCGAATTAACTTTTAGCTTGGGAGTTTGATGAAACTTAATGCATGCATAGTAAATAGAAGCTGTATTCTGAGAAAACCCAGTAAATTACTCTCTTTTACAAGTTCATCTTTTTTTGTCAGAAACACTTTTTCTCTTCTTTCTTAGAAATCAGATATGTTGGCATTTTTGTTAAATACCTTAAGTGTAACGTGGTTAAGCAAAACAGTAGTTGAATTATGAATATTGAAATAATGCTCTAGAATTCCAGATATATCTCGTAAATGATAGATGTTGTAACGTATCTTGTAGTAAAAACTTACATGTTGTAATATTATCTGGTTATATGTAAGGAGTTATGAATAATGACTTGTTAATAGGAAAAGTTATGTTTACTGAGCAAAGTCTTTAATGAACAATTAATGTTCTTCTTGGCTAAAATGATTAACAAAATTGTGGCATTTTCACAGAGTGGTCTAAAAGTACATACTGTCATATGTTGTCATTCTTTTTGTATTCAGAAAGTGAAATATAATTAATCTGCCCCTGCATTTTCTCATTAGATATTTTCTCGCTACTTTAAATATAAGAGTATTCTTTGCTGTATGCAAAATTCACACTTTTGTCTTAGACTTCCCTTGTGGAAAATTATTTTAAAATAGGACACTACCATGTCCAGTATTCTGGAGAAATTGCAAGCTTCGTGCTATCTATGACACAGCTACAAACCACTCATTTAATTTGTAGTTATTACTTTATTTTAGAATCTGGAGTTTAATAGACCATGCTCTGATTGCCCGGTGCAATATGGAGGAACCTATTCGCTGTGCCGCAGTTAGTACTGATGGAATCCATCTCGCTCTTGGAATGAAGGATGGCTCTTTCACTGTGCTTCGAGTCAGGTATGTTACAAAAACTAAAAACAGATATGTTATTAACTCTTTCAAGCATGTTATCTAATTGCTTTTATAAATTGTCTGTATGTTGACACTGTAGTGAACATACATGAGGAGATCACTTACATTTCTGTTTTAAATTACTGATCTTGAGGGTGCTCAGGTTTTTTAAATGCGTGTGCTACATGTGTTCATGTTGTTCCATAACAACACATTTGAAAAAGTCTATCAGTCTATTTGCAAAGAACGGCAGTGTTCTAGGAAGTGTTTTACTTTAGGTCTTAGCTTTATTAATTATTCTTGAATTATTAATAAATAAATTTTAATTACTTCCTAAATTGTTTCCATGTGTTGGAATGATGCTGTCAGCACATCATGCATACAAAACCAGCACTGCCTTCTTGCTGTGATCCCACAGTTCTAAATGGAAAATGAGATCTGTGTCTCATGTCAGTGAAGTTTTCTTCCTGGAGTGAATAAAGATCTGGTAATCTACCTGATTCTTTTTTTTTTTTTTTTTTTTTTTTTTTTGTGGAGTCAGGGTGAACAGTTCCTTTTGCTCGCTGTCCCTCAGCAGCACTTTCTTGTGTCACTGTCCCCTTCTCCTTTTTTTGGCCATGAAGCCCTACCCAACTCTAAAAATAGCAGTGTTGTGTTTGCACATATGATAGTAAAGTTCACTTCATCATTTCAAGATTTTGCCCGTTTTTTAAAAACTGGGAACTTGACAGTATTATAAGACTTTTCTATACTTATGACACGCTTTCTTTCATACTACAGAGATATGACTGAGGTTGTTCATATCAAAGACAGGAAAGAAGCTATTCATGAACTGAAATATTCACCAGATGGGAATTTCCTAGCTGTTGGTTCCAATGACAGCTCTGTGGATATATATGGTGTTGTTCAGCGATACAAGAAAGTTGGGGAATGTATTGGATCTTTAAGTTTCATCACCCATATGGATTGGTCTTCGGACAGTAAATACTTACAGACCAATGATGGCAATGGGAAGAGACTTTTTTACAGGATGCCAAGTAAGATTCTGAGTTGCCTTTATGATATTTGTTCCTTATTACAGGAAGAATGTATAGAAGTTTTGTAAAAACAGCTAAATATAGATCCTGGTTCAAAGCACTGGATTACAGAGAATTTTTATTCTAATTTTGTATGAATATTTGCTATATTTGAATAAGTACAGCATTTTCTGGCAAAGTTACTTACAAGTTTAGTCTTCTTTGTAATGCTGACTTGTAATTTATTTTGTTTCTCAAAACTAAATCTTTGCTCCCACTTTTTTAGAAAAAAAAAATACTGCATTCAGGTTCAGCTTTGCAATAGCTAATGGCTTTGTACTTATTGAGCTTTGCTATTAAATGGATTATCATTTGCTTAAGCTGTATGTTTTTTAAAATGTATGGAAAAATCAATATGTTGCATCTCGGAAGAGTCATCTGGCTTTTGGAACTATCTTTGCAGCAGAACTGAGTAATTAATTTAAAAGAGCTTTTACAGTGAGGAATTTGTAACAGATAGAAACAATCGGAATGCAAATTAATTTGGAAGTATAATGGGATTAGGTAACTGTAGAGAAAATAAGAGTACCTGATATAAGGATGTCAGAATGTTAGGAATTACTGGAGACAAAAGAAATATTGAAGCTATGATACATGTATGATTCAATCATGCAACCTTCAAAATGAATAAAAATATCAAAATGAAATTTAGCTGGTCAGTCTACTGATTAATGCAAGTTCAAATGTGTCTTTTCTCTTTTATGGCAAGGGACTACTAAAGAAAATTAGTATATTACATAATATTAAAATATAGTTTTCAGATTCAAAGTTTGTGACAACCCCACTATTGTAAATATTTTCAAGACAACACTGTCTTGAAAACATGACTGAACTGTCCCATACTCTTGAAACAGTTTTCAATAAGACAATTCCCTCTGCAGAGGACATACGCACATAGTACATATATCTTAAAGCTTCAAATTTAAGTGGTCCTGATTACAATATGTCAACGGCAGTGTTTGTCACAAGGTTTGACTTGTTTCTTCTGTGTGTATACACTCTTTACATAATATCATTCTACATTTTTTCCCACTCGTTGTATTTGTAGTAAGTATTTATTATCATCACCACTTACTATATTGTCCTTTTATTTTTTAGACAATACTTACACTTTGCACTGTACGTTATTCATATTTCCATGGAGCTTTTTGTGACTGTCTTTGCTGAAGCGTCTAATTCGTTTTATGCACAAGTTTGATTTTGTGCACAGAATGAGCCAGAAGATATGTAAGAAAAGATATTAAGTGATAATTTAATTAGACTGTAAAAAATACGTACACACAGGAGGAGCAATTTGAAATTATATAGACAGCTTTCAGCCTGGAGTTTCTTGATATATTAGAATGTGGGATTGTGAAAGGTTGTTTAGGAAAAAAGTTTAGCAAAATCAGTGAAGTTAGAGGAATCTCCTAAATATTTTAAAATAATGATCGGAATCATGTAACCCTTGAAATTTCACTGTAAATGAGTAAGGAACTTACCGTTGCCTAATACAAGATCTGTAGGACTTAGTCATGGATATAACCAGTATTAGTAGTCATCATTTATATGGATTAGTGATTGAAAGAGATCACAAGGTAAACCTTGTCAAAGGGTGCAGTTATTTCATCAGAGCTGAAGGATCTTCAAACAGGATACTTGAGTTTCTTTCCAGTTTTTGGAGGGGTATATAGTAGTTAAACTTCTTCTTGAGTGTGGGGGTTTTTCGTTATTTTTGTGGGTTTGGTTTTTTTTTAAGTCTTCCTTTCTGATTTATTTGCTGGTTTGCTTTATCTTTTCTCTATGGCTGTTCTTGACTCTTTATTCCAGTCTACTTGAGTTCTTCCTTGCCCTATCCCTCTGTTGAAAACTTACCTCCTTACAGTACCTGAGGCTGCTTCCCCCTACATCCCATCCCATCCCACTAGTCAGAAATAAGAAAACCCAGCACAGTTGCCTTTGATTTTGTTACCACTGAAGACTGAGAGGTGAATTGTTGGCAGTGTCCTGTGCAGGTTCTGCAGTTGCACACTCAGTCCGACTCACAACTTTTACACTTGCTTGCATTGTTCTTGTGTTGCTCCTGCTCTCTGTTTGTGGCCATTGCTGAAGACACAGTATTTATTAAGTAGGCCTTTGGTCTGATTCAGTACTTAAGCTCTTACATGAAACTTTGTGGGACTCGAACAAGCTTATTACAGATAGAGCTGATGTGAAATAATGTAACAAGAATCTAAGCATAAAATTTGTATTTTCAGTAATTTACAATGGCCAGATCTAAATGAGTTCTTCATTTTTTGCTCTAAATAATTCAGGTTTCTAGAATAGTTCAGCAACAGAATTTTTCCAAACTTTATCTTAGAATAGCTACATGTATTTTTTGATAAATATTTTAAAATAACACAGCCTCAAGCAGATATCAAGAAATAATAAAAACCGTAAACTACCGAACCCATGATCTTCTGTTAAGTAGTCTTGAGAAGCCTTACTACTGATGCTGTTGGTCATAATAGAGAATATTAGATCAGGACAGTTATAGAAGTCAGTTTTTAAATCTGTCGCATTTAGATTTAATTTCTGGAGAATTTAAAAAAAAATTATATTCTTAAAATTGTATAAGTAAATATTGAAAAACAGCTCTTTATTTCTGTTCTTAGGTGGAAAAGAAGTAACAAACAAGGAAGAATTAAAAGGCGTTCAGTGGGCATCATGGACCTGTGTTTCTGGCCTTGAAGTTAATGGAATCTGGCCCAAATATTCGGATATAAATGATATAAATTCTGTGGATGCAAATTTTATTGGGCAAGTTATGGTTACAGCTGATGATTATGGAATAGTAAAGCTCTTCCGATACCCATGTCTAAGAAAAGGTAGTACCTTTAAGTTCAATTATAAACATATTTTTGAATTTTGGTTATTCAAGAAACAGGTTTTAGAAAACTGAGTTTTTGAAAATTATATAAATGGCCAATATTTATTCTTAGAAGTTTAGTTTGAGCTCAAAGATAGAAAACAATAATAGGCTAGTGTATTGACAACTGTAATAGTAACAGTATTTAATTTGCATTTTGAATAAGATATCAAGAAGTTTTACATATATTTTATTTTGTAAAAAAATAATGCTCCTTTTTTTTTTGATAATTTCATGAGGTGATGCAGTATCTACCCTGTTATGAGATACATACCTTTATGTATTTCACCTTGGTCTTCAAGTAGTTTTCTTCCTTCCTCTGGATCTGTGATGGAGATTTGGGCTAGGAACGAGAAAAAATAATTTTACTAAATGAGTAGAGGCAATAAATAAGTTAACAGCAAATTGGTCCTATAATCAGAGTATGTCACTATATGTTATTTGAAGTTTAAAAACTTTTCCAACACATTTTTCCTCAAAAGTTTCCTAGCAATAAGGACTACTCTCATGAAATTTTTAAAACTGAAGCCTAAAGCAAGGTATATAATTTTCAAGTTTACTGTTCAGGACTGAGTGAACAGGAGAGAGATGCGTATCTTTTTAGGCAAGAAAGGCTTCATTTTTTCAGAGCTGTTTGAAAAACTCCATTCTAGACATGATTCAAATTGAAATGTAACAAATTATCAATAACAGAGATCTCTGTCTTCAAGCTGATGATGATCAGAGAAAGCCTGTGAAATGTTCCCTAGCTTTTAAGAAGAGTCCTCTTAACCTAAAAAGTTTGCCTGGGGACTAGATCAAATCTCTAAGTTTTAAAAGGGGAAACAAAAAGTTGCTCCGTTGCACCATTGCAATTTGCAGCATTGCATGTTTAATGCTGGCTACAACTGCATGATCTTCATGACGGTTCTTAGGATATATCTTCAAGCAATATGTGCTTAAAGAAATGTTGGGGTTTTTTTAAATGATTAATATTCCCCCATAGTTTTTTCAACTCGGTTTGTAAAAGGTGATATTAAAAAAATTTCATTTCAATCTTTTCAGTTTTATTTTTAAAGTGATAAAGCCTTTATTGGTTCCTGAGGTAATCCAAAAATATGTTCTTGAAAACAGTCTTCTGTCCATTTGAAGGAGACTGAAATTTGTTCCCTTTTTATCCCCTCTTTTGCACTAGCATTCTAAAACCAAAGAAAAGGCACAAGAATCTGTATAATGGAGTGCTCTTAGGAACTTCTTTTTAGTAACTGATGCAATGATTGTGTTCTAATTATATAGTAGTCAGTGAAAACGTTAACTTGATGTAGTTATACGGCTGCTACCACTATTACCACTACTAAAGATGTGAGGATATGAATTGCTAGAAGTGCTTAGCACTCAAATTGCACAAACAGTGGGAAGCGGTGCTACAAGCACACATATGGGAGTGTTTTCACAGAGCTAAATATACATCATTTAACATTTAAATAACTGCATCTTTTCAATGTAGAAATAATAATTGGCAAAATCTTGGTTTGTAAAAAATAATACAATAGAATTTTGAAAAATATTCCTTTAGTGCGCCTCATACAGCACTATCATATGTCTTCTCTCTTTGTGTTTGACTTGTTAAAGATGTTTTATCATGGAATCCAAATGTAAAAATTTATCTTAAAGACATTAAAATTTGGGAATACTGCAAGAAGTTGCTGCTGTTAATTAAAATATCACTAGTAATTAGAATATCTTAATTAAACTATTACTTTTTATACAGGTTCCTTGATCTGTTTTCCTAAGGTGCTTCTGAAACATTTATTCCACATATATTGAAGGAGATTTTTATTCTTGTTCTAGGAGCAAAGTTTAAAAAATATCTTGGTCATTCTGCTCATGTGACAAACGTCAGATGGTCGCACGATCACCAGTGGGTTGTTTCCATTGGGGGAGCTGATCATTCTGTCTTTCAGTGGAAATTTGTCCCTGACCGGAAGTTGAAGGATTCTCTTCATATAGCACCCCAAGGTAAGTAACTTACTTTAAAAAAAAGGGTGGGAGGAGGGAGGCTAAAAGAGGAGTAAAATTCTTTGGTGCAAGTATAAATATGAAAAATCGTCAGTCTGCACAAAATTGTTGTTCTTTAAACTTTGCAGCTGCCTGAAGTACCTGACAGCATTGCCTAATACTTGCCTGTACCGTGTATGCTCAGTCTAGCAAGATTGTGAAAAAAAAATCACGCTGTGCAAAGGGAAAATTTAAAAGTTCAGATCATAGATAGGAATTTATGAATTCTGTACATATAATCCTTTAGTAAATGGACAACAACTGTATGCCCAGATGTCACTGGGAAAAAAAAAGATGTGCATACTCACTTGATTAAAATTTTGAAGTATTTAGATGATAACTTAAGCATTGTAACTGATTTTTTTTTTTCTTTTAAAGCAGACTATAGGTGTCTAATATTTGGGAAAAAATGTAGATCATGTTTCCACCAGTGACTAATACAGCAATTACTCTCATGACTGAGTTTCCCAAAATCAAATAATTAACTGAGTGCCTCACTTGGAAATTCCTGAAGGAATTTAGAGAGTCCTTTGGGGAAATAAGTATATAGAGTTACAATGAAATAGGCTATTTCACCCTTTAGTTGCTACGATCAGATGAAGATGTATTAGTGTGGACCTAGCTAATAGGTAAATGAATGCTGATTCAGTGCTGGCCTTGTCAGTGCCAAATGCATCTCCTTGATGAAGCCTCCAGAAAGCCTTTAACTGGTTTATCCTTCATGGTATGAATTCATTTTCAACTGATTATTTCCCATGACCCAAATATCTTCTTAGCTACTGCTTCCCAAGATAAAATTCCTGTATATTTAAATGTTTAGATTCCATATCCCTGGATATCTAATCTTACTTCTAGCTATCTGATAGTATGTGCAACATACATCTGTTTTGTCACGCTATTGATAATTGTCCTGTTAATGCCTTTTCTAACTCTGTAATCTACCACCTTTATTGGTAGCAACATTGTTTTTCTCTAGATCACTGATAAAAATGTTAAGTAGTGTAACTCCAAAGATTGGTCTCCATTGCATATTTCTAGAAACATTTCTTACTGAGGGGTAATTCTCTCTTTGCAATTACATTTTGAGATCTTTTAAAATCCATTTGTGTTCTAGACTGATTTTTTGTCTGGTTTCTTGATCAAAAAATGTGCAACATTCAATCAAAGGTTGCAGAAAGATCCAAATATATTATTATTTATCAGCCAGGACATTCTTTTCTGTGTCTGTTGGAATGAAACTCTGTGCTACAACTTTGTCTGGCTTTCCCCAGATGTAAAACAGAAACATTAAATGACTACACTTTTTCTCCACTGTCACCGAAGATTTTACCACTTCCTTCCCATATATGATTTCTTTTTTTTTTTTTCCTAATCTACGTGAAGAATTGCTGCTTACGTCAATGACTCACCTAACCATAAGTTTCTCTTTCGAGCCCTTTAATTCTCTTGTTAATTTTCTTCAAGTCTTAGTTTCTGCTTTGTACTCATTACTTTATTCTCTTCTTTCTTTCTTTCCTCCTAACATTAATGCTGATGAAATAATTTTAATGAATGAAAACTAACTTGCTCCCAAAAACAAAGAAAAAAATTACCATACTTAGAAGTTGGCTTATTTCTACTCTATCAGCAGAATTGATTCTGTCAGCCTGTCAATTATTAGCAGTTTATGTTGTAGTTAATATAAGGATTGATTATCAAATCAGAAACATTAAGCAGTTACTTTAAACACTTTCTGGTTTGTAATTTAGGTTGCTTCACTTTCTGTTTCTGTTTTCTTGGTGGCAGAGAGTCTGATTGATTCTAATAGCGATGAATCAGATTCAGATCAATCTGATGTTCCAGAGCTGGACTCTGAAATTGAACAGGAGACACAGATCACCTATCGTCGACAGGTAAAGATTTTAGTTTTAATGGCAGTTGGAATGCTTCCCAGGGTTTAAGTTGGTCTTTTATGAAGACCTGTTGAAATCTGAAAACTGGGGAAACTGAGAGCTGAACAGGAACTGTCCAAAACCTTTAGAATTGTTATTTTTTGATGCATTCAAAATATGAAGACACATGTAATCACTTCCTTTTCTCTATTGTATTCCTAGCATGTTCTATTAGAGTTTTGGTTGTAATTGAAAAACAAGTTACACTATACAATAACCAGCTACAGTTATTGGAGATTTTTTCAATGATGTCAGTATAACATTTTTGTGGTTGATAACTGTGGCTGAATTCTCAGAAACATGCTTTTCTTATGAATCTCTTAATTCATAAGTGTGCTCTTTCTTAAAGGTTTACAAAGAAGATCTACCTCAACTTAAAGAGCAATGCAAAGAAAAAAGAAGTAGTGCAGCTTCTAAGAGACGAGAGCGAGCTCCAGGGAACAGTATAAGATTACATTTTGTTCATGGGTATGAAAACTAGGATTCTTCAAAATATACGAGCAGACTGTTTGTGTTTTGTAGATTGGTGTTCATAATCTAATAATCTGATGAAAGACTTTTAGGTCAGTTGCTTTGTGATTTACTGTTATTAATTATTTCTGTAAAAATAAATTTACACAAAATTAATAGAAAGCTTTGATGCCAAGCTAGACTAATTCTGAACATGAATTCTGAAGTGAATTTGCACTGAAACTTTAGCTGATACTCATTATTTGAATAGAGGTGACTAAATATAATATTTGGCTATCACCCATATTTTTCAGTATCTGGAAAGTAATAGTTCTCTTTGTATTATTTTGGAAGCTACGACATAAACTTGGTGTAGTTGAAGATGACTGGCTTCTGAACTAAGTGGTGTTTCTATCAGTGTTTTATTAAAAAAAAAGTATAAACTGTTTGTACCTAATCTGAAACAATTTACACGTTCCTCTGTTAGTTTGGGAATTACATTTAATTATTAATAGGCCCTGTAAGTGTGTTAAAATTCAGTTTAATTATCTTTTTGGTGCTAATTTGAGTAACAAAATGACTTTCAGATGCATCCTTGAAATCTTATGATTTCATCTTTAGGATTGGTCATCTCCCATAACTCTTCATAAGTGAAGACTTTTTCGTCAGGACAAAGATGTGGTGTTTTCAAGCAAACTGGCAGTAGGTGTTACTACATTAGAATAATGATCAGAAATATAAATTCCCTTGATACAAAGCAAAACCAAAGCCTTTATTAAATTAAGGCATTGGAAATTAGGTAATATTGTGTTTTCCTTTCAAAAGATACCTCTTTGCAGGAATACAACTTCTTTTTAGAGATAACTAAATGCACAGATTAGTTACTGATACTGTCTGTCTTTATAATGACACTTAAACAATTTTAAAAGGGTTTCACATGGAATGCTTAACAAATCAATTGGCTAAGAATAGTTAATCATTCAACTCAGCAATTTTGTCTGTAGAAGACATGGAGTCTGAGGAATAGCTTTGGAAGTAATGACAACTGGGAAGCTTGGTACAGGGTTGTCTTTTTATTTCTATTTTTGACACTCCAGAATTCTCAGTTGAAGATTTTCATATCTGTGTAGAAAATGCATTAAGGTGGGTAGCTGTATGTAGTCTTTAAAATTTGGTCTAAGAATCAAACCAAATGATCCTGAAGAAGATGCAGCACAAGCAAGGGCCCTGGATCTTTGGGATTATTGTTATTTCCTTCACAACAGAAGTGAAGCTTGACCAGAATATCCAGGAATGACCAGAAGTAGAATGTCCAGTTGAGTTCTGTCTGGTTACCCAATGGGCATCAAGGAAACTAATGAAGAATCCATGCTGAACAACAGATTTTTCTCAGTGTCCAGGCTGTTAACTTTAAAGTGACCCACATCCAAGTGAGTAATAGGCATATTGTCTGATTCAGGAAGTCTGCTTTGCTTCATCTTTCTTTAGCTGCAATGGAAATGTCTTGGATGTTCCTTGAAAGTGTAAAAAGTGGTGCTTTTTTGAACTAGGGGAATAAGAAGCTCTTTTTCCTTTCTTTGTTTTTGAGCACATTGGTTTTGTGTTTTGAATTTGTCAACTGCCTTGAAAGATTAAATCTTTTCATATCCTGTAAGAAATCTTTTAAACCCCTGGTTACTTCCTGTTTTGGAAGGGGATAAAAACAATAATGCTGAGTATGTGAGCCAGCCACTGACTAACACGGATGAGAAAGCAACTTCTGTTAACAGGTTAATCTTTAAGTGCATCTTTTTGTAAGTAATCTGATGCAATCATGATCAGAAACATGTTTATTAAAGTGGTGTACTAGTTTGGCCTCTTTTTGACTATTCCTGTATTTTCTTTTTGCCATGTCTTTGACAGTGGTGGTGGTTCAGAAACATAAAAAGGATACATCTTCTGAAATACTCAGAGGAACCCCTTTCTCTCAGACTCAATGCTTACACTACTTTCTTTTTGCTGACAGGGAATAAGGATGCAAGTATAATACTTATGTCCCGTATTCTCTCAAAGCTATGCTGCTGATCTCACAAGAATGATTTTTTTTTTTTTTTTTTTTTTTTTTTTTTTTTTAATATTTAAAGGATTTAAGCAAAATCTAGTTTGAGTTTCAGGATATTCATTGAGCTGACCTTCTCATAAGATGAAATTTGGTTATAGTTTCAAGATGACATGGGATTTCTAATGCTTTTAAATGAGAGTCTTATGATACCTTGCATGGATTCCTAACAGAGGGCTACAAATACCTATAAATAGCATCTGAATGGAGTAGGCTGTGAGTGGGTCCTGTTGAGAAAACACTATTGCTGTGCAAAAGTATTTATTTTTTAAATTAAAAAATATTTACCTTTGTGCTAAAGACTCTGACCTCAACCATGTTTATTTTAACATTTTGTTCTTCTGGAGATTTTTGGGGGAGGGTTGCACTACATTTGGAAATTTCCCATGTATACTTTGAAGAGTAATATCCGAATTTTGAAACACAGCATCAGACAAACTGTGGACATTGACTCTTAGTTGGCTGTAGATTTGTAACTTGTAACTGTGGGTAGGATCCAGCTTCAGGTTAAACAATTTACAATTGTGTGTCTAAAAGTAGGTGGTTTTATGTGTGAATCTAAACAGACAATGGAGATCCAGTCAGTAGTCAGTGGAGCATAAGGAGTGATTTGGCTCAGTAAAATTAAATGCTGACTGGTTGGTCAGCTGAGTAGCCCTGCAGGTTCCATTGACTGTATTGACTAGAACACTGTTGATTAAAATATAGGTGTTAATATGTCTAACACACATGTGAACATCTAGATTTACATGTCTTAATCTCAAACAGAATACAGTCCTTGTTCTTCATGACCTTGGTAATGGCAAAATTTTTTTCTTACATTGCATTGAGGTAGCTATCTTTTCTTCTGAAAGTTACTGTCATATTAACTTGCATCAGTCCTGGATTAATGGTTTGATTAGGTGTTGCTGAAGAACACTTAAAAACATCAACTACTGCAGAATGCAGTGTAACATTTATTGTGTCTTGTTATATGTTATCCAGAACTATGATGCAGAGCTTGCTTTCATTATTATTTAGTTTCTAGTTGCTAATCAAGATGCCTTGTAAATTACTTCTGTGGTTTGTTTTCTGCATGTGAAGAAATTGTTTCTCTCATGCTCTTTCTGAGATTAGCTAATAATGTGAGTTCTAAATTGATTTAATAATATGGAGATGTAAGTATTTTGGAACTGTGTAGCATATTCTCTGGGAATGATCTTCTACACTGAAACATGCTTCTTTTCAACTCTGCTTGGACTGTCTAAGCCCATCACTTTATCCTTCTGGTGAAAGGTACCAATATGTTGTCAGGGAGTTACTAAACTGGCATGTGGGAAAGACCAGATGTGATTAACTGAGTTACAAAATGACTTTGTTTGCGCTGCTTGATATTTTGGCAAAATATGTTTTATTTTAATCATAAACAACTGATTGTACACCTTTTTTTTTCTTTAAATAACTGGAGGAAGTGAGCTAATATCCAAACTTTTGATCACAAAAAGTTATAGATAGGAGTAATAAGAACTATTTTCCTGCTTTCTAGATACATTTTGGATGTTTTGGGTAGTCCTGTGATACATGGCATTAATGTACTCAGTTTCACTATGCTAAACTTAGGGTATATAGGCAATTGTTATGACAAGAGCTGGGAAAATTCTGAATTTCTGGGTTGCAGGTAGAAGGATCTGAGACCTTTTTGCTGTTTTAATGCTTTCTACTTTTATGGGTGACTGCTTTTTAAAATATTCTCATTTAGGGTGCATATTCAGCATTGTTTTTATTATTCTGTGCTTGCAAAGGAAATCCAGTATTTTTAACAGAGCACAGTGCAGAGTGATGCACAGGAAAATGACATCTGAGCAACAATAGGTCCAGATATCTTCTTTGGCACTGTGCCTGCCTTTATAATCCCTCCCCCTCACTGAATGTTGTCATGTCCTTAAACTGTTTATGTTGCATACTGTGGTAGGTTATTTTTGTTTCATGTCTTCATAGTTAACTGTAGGTCATTGTATATTAGGTCCCTTTAAAAACTAGTGGCTGGACATCAAAGAAGGGTGCAGCCAGGCAGGTCAGGCAGAAATCAGCTTCAAAACATCTGCACGTGTTGATTCTGGGGGAACTTGTTAGTGAAGGATATGGGTGGAGGGAGAATGGAGCATGACTGAAGAGTCTGCACCTGTATTGTGAGTCTAAATTGTTGGTCACTATGAGAAGAGCAGGGAGCAGATATATAGCTGAGCCTCAGACCTAATGGAAAGAGAGAGATTTTTCTAGAGACTTTGAAGGGACAGTAACTCAGGAGACACTGAAAAGTTGCTGGACTGGGACCAAACCTGAAGTTAAGAACCTGCCTGTGAGTACCAATCTAAACAGTGGATTGGAGGGAGACTTACATAAAAACTTTTATTTCTGTGCTATCACTGTTTTTGCTGGTTTAAGAAGTTTACTTTGTTCATGATCTAGTGAGACCCAGCTTTGGACTTTACAGTATCGCAGACAATACAAAACTGGGAGGAGTGGCTGGTACACCAGATGGCTGTGCTGCCATTGAGAGGGACCTGGACAGGCTAGAGAACTGGGCAGGGAGGAATCTCATGAACTTCAAAAAGGGGAAATGCAACGTTTTGCATCTGGGGAGGAATGGACCTTGACCATCTGCTGGTCTGTTTAAAAAGTTTGTGAGATGATTTTAGCAGTTTTTCTCTAATCACATATGATCTAATATAAGTACCATTCAGTGTAGTGTAGGTGAGCCAACAGAAATACAGCATGTTCAAACCTGCTCCAGGTATGTTCTGTGGTGTTTTCCAGTAGTGCATGGATCTAGTATTTGTGAACATAGATCCATGGCTGGAGTTTTGAGAATAGTACTCATTAAGCTACAGTTGGTCAACTGCCTTAAAGATTCATTACTTCACCAGTGCATATGGCTGCACCATGTATGCAGGGAAAGCCATATATAATTTTATGAAAGACTTTTCTACCTGGACTGCATAATTTCTGTGTCATTGAAACCTTTTAAGTGTCTCATATGCAGTAATTGTCCTAATGCTATCCCATTCATTTTGTGTATGACACTTACTGGTATGTGTACAGATGCATCTTTGTCTTATGCAATAATTTAAAGACCTGCATGGTTGCAAAAAGATACTGCATTTGTTCTGAAAAAAAGGTAATTTGTTCTGATGATACATGCTTTTAATTAAGCAAAGAAATTAATATCCTGACAAGTGTAACATAGACATTAGAGACTTCTGTTAGTTTGGAGTTGCTGATGGTGAAAGTTTAGTTATTTTGTTTGCCAAGAATGACTTGCTGATCATCTTCAGGGCTTTTTTTCAACTAGTTCAATTAGAAGTTGGGTGCAAAAATACTTAGGTAGAGCCTTATGATCGCTAAATAAAGATAATGCGTGGCCAATTCAAATACATTCAAGTGTCATTCCCTTCCTGTAAATTTAACTATATATTTAGAAATGTAACCAGATTTTTACCTTCATCTTTATAAAATAATTAAAAAGTTGATTTAATGAAGACCTGTAAGAACAGAAGAAGGAACAGAAAGAGGTTAGCTGGGGAATTACTAGAAATAGGGTGATTCAGGATTATGTGGAGTATTGTTTATATCAGAAGAAAGGAAGGAATGAATGAATTTAAGTTACACATTTTTAAATATTATCTCCATTGACTGCCAAGGATAGCATTATTAAAAACACTAATTTAAAACTTGCTTGTTTGTTGAATGTTTTTTAGGTTTCTGAGCCTCTTAAATTACTTCTGAAAGTAGGAGCCTAGCCTCTTTGAAAATGCCACCTTTTGGGTTTTTATGGGGTACTGAATCTTAATCACACCTAGGAAAAATGTGTATACTGTGATTGTGCATACAGACCTCAGCTGGAAATTGGCGTATTCATGCCAGTTGCTGTATCAGTACAGAAAGAAGACAGGTTTTCTCTCAAAAAATAAACTGATCTAGAAAAAAAATTATGGATTTGTTTTCTGTTAGCAAGTTCCAGAAACTTTCAGGTTTGCGATATCTGTGTTATCCATGTTGTTGGGGAAACTTTTGCTGCCTGTTTTTTGAGCAGTAAGAGATAGAAAGTGTCCAAAGTATTAGTTTAGCTATTGCGTTTAATTACGTGTTGCATGCCCAAATTTTCAGTGTGGTCTGGAAAAATTACTAGTTATTGCTTCCTCTTCAAAACTACTTGTGGGAAGTAACTATTAAATAGCAGCCACTTTCAAACTAATGCTAGTAGTGATGTCTGAATAGTAAATGAAATTGATAAATTGGTGTTCCTTTGGGAAAATATGTTAATAATATTAAACCACCAAAACAGTAATTGGTAAGTAATCTGAGTTTTTACATGTAGAAAATGCATCTTGCATAATTTTATCTCAAACTTTCAGTATGTGTGGTTATGACCTTGATGAACAAATTTTTTTCTTTAATTAGTTACAGAGGTTACGACTGTCGAAGCAATTTATTTTACACTCAGACGGGGGAAATTGTATACCATGTTGCAGCAGTGGGAGTGGTGTACAATCGACAGCAGAACACACAGCGCTTTTATCTAGGTCATGATGATGACATTCTTTGCCTTGCTATTCATCCCTTAAAGGACTATGTGGCAACAGGCCAGGTAGGATGTGTGTTTATATGCAATAAGAATCTGAAGTTGTTACTACTGAATTTAGAAAAGCCTATTTTGGAGGAAGGAAGTCCAGTCTACATTTATTCAGGTGAAGACTGCATTTCTGTTGCAGATAGAATGATGTTAAAAAACTGCAACATAAGTGTTTTTTCCAGTTCTTTATATTAATTCTGATGAGTTTTAGTTGATAGGGTTTTTTTAACCTCTTTTTTAAGGATAGATTCACAGTTTTTATTCAGCATTATGTTGCGTTGTTATAACAAGTAGAGGAAATGGGCAATTAAAATATATTTTTTAGTGTCTTGGTTTTGAAGTTAGCTATGTTATTATTGCATAACATGAAGTTAGCAGTTGTTATTACATTCTGGCATTTCAGCTTCATGCATTATCTTTTTGGTTATCACCTATAGCCAAACTATCTACTGTTTGTACATGCAATACAGATATATATGTTGCTAAATTATTTATAATAGTTCATTGTGTCTTTCACCAGACAGTAATTTTAAGTGCGTTCTTT
Organism: Gavia stellata; assembly: GCF_030936135.1. Classification (NCBI taxonomy): domain Eukaryota; kingdom Metazoa; phylum Chordata; class Aves; order Gaviiformes; family Gaviidae; genus Gavia; species Gavia stellata. The sequence goes on from NC_082600.1 coordinate 20,774,893, forward strand.
CACTCATGTTTTCTGACAAACATCTCTTCCCATGAATGTTTATATACCAGGACTTGAAGGTTTGATTTGATGTTTCAGAGTTTTAAAATTATTATCATTATTGTTGTTGTTATTATTTTTTGTTATTATATAATAAATTGGAGAACATGTGAACTGAAATTTTTAATAGAAATAAACTTTTGCTTATAATGCCCTTAATTTGCGTAAAAATGTTTGAGATTAACATAAATTTGCAGGTCAGTTTAGAGATTAAAGCCCTAAATGTGACAATTGATTCTATTTAGTTTTGGAGTAATAAAGACTATGAATAAAAATGTGCCTGGGTTTACTATATTTTAAAATGCCTTATGCTATAAACAGAAGGATACACTCCATTATATACTGTTTTATATATACACATTTTATACTCTTGTACACTACATTACCTGCAGAAATTAGGTAATGCAGTAATCAAATTCCCCATGCAACACTTGTTCAGATTTTCCTGATAGTGGACATCATGAAAAGCTTTGCAAACATCACATATTAAGTTTGTGGCAAAACCAGAAATAGATCCTAGTTTTCTTGGGTCCTGGCCCTGCCTGGTCTTAAACACAGGAGAGTGTTCTTCTGGTTTTGCAGCCCTTTTTTGTGTACTGAGGTGCAAAACCTTTGGAATAGCAAATAATCTTGTGAATATTGTCTAATAGTGCTTGTACATAGCTGAAAAGAATAATCTATTTTCCGTTTCTTACCAAGTTCTAGTTACCTACAGTAGTGCTATTCTAGTGGAGATTATTCCACAGGTATCAATGCATTAGAATCTAACTTGTAGGCACTTGCAATGACACCAGAAAGTCACCTTGATTTCTCAAACATAGAGTAGCTTACATATTAGCAATAAAAATAACCTTTTATTTTTAGACAGGGAATGATTGATAGAGAATTGATGGAATAAATATGCCACAGTGCAATCAATTAAAGGCTCTTTTTTTTTTTTTTGCCTCCACAAGAGGACTCTAGTTAATTGTGATTAACGTGCCTAAGTTCTTTGGAGAGAAGAGTGAGCCATCTGGGGAGTAGCATTGGTAAAGCAGGAGAAGGAATAATATACTGCTAGTCAGACAGAATTAATATACTACTAGGAAAATTTTATCACTGTAAACTTTTTCAAATACTTTTTAAAGTATTTGTTAATATTATACTTTTAAACATCTGTGTGAAGTAACTGGGAAATATTTATAACCTTTTTTCATGTACATTCAGGTTGGTCGAGATTCTTCAATACACATTTGGGATACAGAAACAATAAAACCACTCTCAGTATTAAAGGGCTATCACCAGTACGGTGTTTGTGCTGTTGATTTTTCAGGTAATAAGTATTTATTTATATACAATTTTCCTTTTCTGTATGAAAATACAAGCCAGTCAGTTCTAATGAGCTGTTGGGAATTCCTTTACACTGAAGATTTTGTATTAAAATATTCTCCAGTGATCAATGTCAAATGAGAGAGGCTGTCTTAAAGTGATCATTCATTAAAAAGATCTCCTGTGGAGTCTTGCACCTCAGGAAATGCGATAACAGGTTCTGTGCCATTTAATAGCTGAGCTGATCACTTTGGAATTTCTTTTGGTGGTGAGGCAGGCACACAGATCTTGACTGTTGTGTCTGCGTTACAACTGTGTAAGCAAAGTTTTGACCAAATTGATCAGGTATGCAGGTTTTTTTTAATTAAATCCTGCACGCCAATTGAGTAGCACACTGATAAATTCAGAAAGTCCAGTTACGGAGTTGTTCTGGGCAGAAACCCAGCTTCTCGCTCCACCTTATACTAACATAAGAGACTGTAGTTACATCTTTTGAGATTTTTGCAACCCATACATTGAATTCCTGTACCAATGTTAAATTTCCTCTTCTCCACTGGCTTCTATTCATTCTTTAATGGTTTGGATTTACTAGGTAGGATCTCTAACCTCACAGTGAAGATGTGAGATCACAAAGATGAGTAGTTTAGGATCTTTGATGTTTCATAGCTTTGGTTCTCCTTTTTCAAGATGTGAATGTAATTTCCCAAATTCTGGCATGGATGCATAGCAATTTCAAAGATGGATACATGTCAGAAAGTCGTCGATCATGAGTGAGCACAAATAACTTCTTTTTTGGAGGTTAATGTGGGATACGTGTCAGCTTCTCAAAGACTTCACACCTTTACTAAGTTTAAGGATATTTCATAAACTTCATGGTATTGCTTCCATGCTTTCCTGTTTAGAAATGAACAGGGATTTTCAGAGTGAACAGAAAATTCTCACAGTACAACCTGTGATGAAGGTTTTTGTGCAACTGCATCAGCAACTAGCTGAACGAAGAATTTGATACAAACACAGAGGATCTAAGTGCAATTTTTAGAGAGGGTAACTTAAAGTCCTAAACTCCATCCAACCGACCACTCAAGTTTAAAAGCAAACAGGCGACAGACATGCCTCTAAGCACATGTCATACGATTATTTACCTGCTTGTACATTCTTCCTATAATATTTGTGAAGTTATAATATTCTTTAATATGGTTTCTTATTGTTGCAACATAATGTTATCTATCTACTCTCTTAATCATAAATTTATTTTTCTAGCGGATGGGAAACGATTGGCTTCTGTTGGAATAGATGACAATCACACTATTGTACTCTGGGATTGGAAGAAAGGAGAAAAGCTTTCAGCAGTAAGGTAGGAATTTAACTTTGTTTTAAAATTTGTACATAGATTTACTCTCAAATGACAGTAAGCAAAATATATTAGTGAACTATTATTCTTTAATGAATAAATTAGCAGTTTTTATCACTTAAGTGATACAAGCGATAGCATTTAGCATAGCCATAAAACTTTCTTTGGAAGAAAAAACTGAAGCTGTGATAGAGTCAACAAGAATTATTACAGTGACAGTTCAACTGGTGAGGAAAGAAGACATAGAAGACAAAGTTTATTTATGTTTATTTGATGTGTTCTAAAGTAACTTATTTAAAACTCACTCCATGCACTTCTGTTGGCCTTCCCAGAGATGGTGATGTATGCTCTGCTTTTCATTTCTTCATCAGAGGTCATGACTTTCTTGGGATAGTAGTTTGCATTTGTTTTGCTCAGTTCTCTTTTCTTCAAGGTTCTTTCCTTTTCTGTTCTGAGTCCTGAGCAGCGTGATCTAACTTTGAAGTTAGCTCTGCTTTGAACAGGATGTTGGACTAAACAACCTCCAAAGGTTAAATATTTTGGAAGGTTCTTTGACTCTGCATGGATTATTTCATATACTTTTATTAAATAGAGTTTTAATCTACAAGATAGAATCTTATTTCTAATGTTGAGTAATGTTTTTGAAACCTTTGACTTTGTTGTTTCTAAGGATCTATTGCTTTAAATAGAGTAGTAATGCGAGTGGGTTTTTCCCCACTCTGTCTGGATTCAGTATGTATACTCTAAATACTGTTCTAGGTAGGTTTGAAAGGCATTTATTATTCTCTGCAGATAAAATTTAAGAAGTATCAACTTCCTTTTTATCCATTAAGTTCATTATTGCTCTTCGATGACATTTACTCTCATTTTCTTTTTAAACACGCTTTGAGTTTCTTATCCACTGAGGAATGAAAATCCTGAATAGATGATGTAGATAAAGAAGAGTACTCCCTTTCCAGTTATTTATCAGAAGCCCAGTTAGCTTGGCTGCTCTGAAGATACTGATTTGGACCTTTCAGTTGTCTGCCTTTCACATGATTTTCCCCTCCCCAGCTTTTTTTTTTTTTTTTTTTTTTAATCCCCCTACTCTCTGAACCCACCAGTTTCACTGAATTTATTTTTTTAATCAAACCTTAACCAGTTTATACTGGATTTAATTTCTGGAGTGCTTTTCCTCCTACCTACTCAGAGAAACTGAATAGAATTTTTGAGAACAGCATCTATACTTTGCAAAGGAACTGGTTCATACTTTTTGCTACTAGTTCATTTTGTGGTCTGAAAATGACAGAAGCTAAAAGATTATTCCCACTCTTGAACAGGGAACAAAAATTAGGGATTAGAGGCTCTTCTGCATTTTAAAGAAAAAAAAACCAAACCAACTACTAGTAAGCATTTCTTTCCTTGCATAGATAGCAAACAGTTGAAAGCTGTTTTTCAAACTGTAGGACTGAAGCAAGACATTGGTTTATAGAAGCAGAGTAAGAAATCTAAAATACACAACAGGTTTTAATATTTTTAGAAACAACTGAAATCTCCATTTAAATTTGGTATAGAAGCATATGTTTTATTCTAACAAGAAAAATAGAAAAATCAATTAAAAGGTGGATGAGAATGGCAATTTATTTTCAAAATGAGACTTTTAAATAAGATTTACAACTTTACACCTTTAAGTTTCATTATGAGCTGTCAGAGGTCTAAATGCCATATACCTAAACTTAATGCAAATATATATTCTTTTGCAAAAAAAATGCCACCTAGTGGGTTTTTGAAGTAACATAATTACTCACCTGCTTTGGAAACTGAAGGGTAATGAAAATAGAACAGGACTCAATATGTTAGTTCTTTGGCTTTCTTCCTTCTCATAACAAATTATTATTAATGATTTGGAAGTAAATGTTAGCAAGACAGAGAAGGTATACATTAGTAAAGAAACCCCAAACCAAAACCTATTTAAAAATATAAATAGTTGTATTTTTATTTAAAATATTTTGCTTTGCATTTCAGGGGAAGCAAAGATAAGATTTTTGTTGTTAAGATTAATCCTTATATGCCTGATAAATTGATTACAGTTGGAATTAAACACATGAAATTCTGGCGTAGAGCAGGTAAGGAAACTTTTCAGAATTACAGCATTTTCTGTTACTTAAAGTATAAATATTGCATCTCTTATAGTATGTTTCACGCATCAAAGGCAAATGTTTTCTCTGTATATCTCTCTAAGTTAGCTTTGCCCTAGTAGAAATAACATTAATTGGCATGGCAGTAGTCGGATTTCTTTTAAAGATCAATTTGCTATGGAGCTAGAGCAACACAAATAGAAAGGACCCTGGATTTCCTACTGTCTGTTTTTATATCTAATAATAATATAGCACATTTGAAAATGTTACAGAGCTGCTTTAAAATCATAGAACAGTTTTTGGAAGAAGGACCTTTAGAACTTGTATGTTTTAAAGAGGCACAAATATAAATAAATTTAATGTTATTAAAATCCACATACAAAAACTCAGACAAAGTACTTGAAGAGGATACATGTACCAGTTGAGACCTGTTTCTCTACGTACCTCTGAACTTGACAATTAAAAACCAAGATAAAGCAAGCTGCTTTATCCGCTTGAAAAATTTTGAAGAGTGAAAAATTCATTCCCTGATATTACCATGAACTTCGTTGTTTCAAACCTCAAAATGTATATAAAGACATAGGTGCTACAGGAGACTGGCTTATCTGCTAAGAATGTTCTAATTATTCATGCAGAATTTATGCACATCAACTCACATGAGTCCCTGATAAAGACTAATTGTGGAGAGAAAAGTCTGTGATGAAAAAAATGACACTGGTTTTCTCAGATCTGGCTCCAACAGAAATTAATCAAGATTGCCTGAGAGCAAGCTGTTGAAGTCTATATAAATTATTAATTTTAACAATGGTGCTCGCTATCTATAGAAAGAACAAAGTGTGTCAGAATATTTACTGAATGAATTACTATAAATTGTTTAGAAAGAAGTCTTAACTATGATAAAAGCCCGGGGGTGCTAATTTTGAATAAAGAAATGAAATTGTTTAAAATGCCGCTTTTCTCTCTGGCATTGTTCAGTCAGCAGGAATCAAATTTCTCCAATGCTACAGCCCATCTGTGCAAAACTGCAATGGCACACTGGCAAGGCAGTCACTGTGAAACACGCTTAGCAGTGTTAATGTGAGGAGTAGAGTATCACTGCACCTTAACAAATGCCAAGTCTCTAAAATCTGCACTAGAGCAGGTGCACTTGATGTGTGAAGAGACACCAAAGTACATGCTTTGGACTAAATTTTCATCAGTGCCAAGTGATGGCAGAGAGGTTCAGAGACCTTGCCTCTGCAAGTATGAGAACAGTGTGAAGTGTCAGATCCTGAAGGGCTTCTGTGTTACATCACATGAAGTTTCTCTGAGGATTGTGAAAATAGAAATCTGAATTTCTAGCCAGAAGTTACTATGTGTTATACCTGTCAAATGATTTTAGATATGGTAAAGTATTTTAAAATTTACATAGCTGTAACATTTCTATTATCCAGAGCCCAGTATAGCAAACCTCTAAAATAAAATTAGAAATCCTCTCACTGAAAACATATGTGAAAAGGATGGGATGTCAAGATTTAAACACTTTTTTTTCTTTCAAGATAATTTAATTAGGAATTTCTATGAACTGTGTGGTAGATGGTACGTTTTTTGTTTAGATCCGAGTTTACAAATGCACTTTCTCTTTGTCTGTCTATGTGGGTATATGGGCGTATCGAAATCCAGATTCAAGTAGTAAGTTAAAAGTAAGGGGTTTTTTCTTGAAAGATGCCAAACAGTACAGAAATTTTATTTTGTGAGAACTCTGCTCAGGCTCGATTTTTTGGTGAGCATGGGTGAACCAGAAGAAAAGGACTTGTTGCTCTGGGTAAGGTTGTATACTTTTTGGAAAATAATTCTAAGGAAACATCTGATGACTTTTTTTTGGTTTGAACCAGGCGGAGGACTAATTGGGAGAAAGGGCTGCATAGGTGCCTTGGGAAGAACCGATACAATGATGTGTGCAGTATATGGCTGGACTGAAGAGATGGCATTCTCTGGAACTTCCACTGGGGATGTGTGTATTTGGAGAGATGTGTTTCTCATAAAAACTGTCAAAGCACATGATGGTCCTGTGTTCAGCATGCACGCATTGGAAAAAGTAAATAAACTGCTCATTGATTTTTTGATGTCTGGACAAAAAACTCTATGAAGTTAGGCCTTTCCCAAACTCAGGAATCCATGGCTTTATTTCCACTACAGAAAACCCTTGGGAGGTGCAGATTCAAAGTGTGTTTTATGCATCTCTCAAACCCTTGCGGTCCAGTGACATCTTATGCATGACGTCTTGCTAAAGACATAATAGTAACTAATTATAAGTAAAAGTACTTTTTGATTTAAGCATCCATAAGTTTAATGGAATATATGAGCTTGCGAGAGAGGAACAAGATCATACTCTTACTATTTTGTGCTGTAATTACCATCTACTAGTAGAAGCATTCAATCTGTAGATCACTGAGTACTCTCTCCTGATTCTTAACTTCTTTTGACTCAGGAAGGCCTTTAAGCATGTGCTTAAATGTGAATGGGTGTTCCAGCTAGGTTACTTGTATATTTGAAGTTATGTATATGTTTCTGTTTTGCTAGGTTAGATTAAGTTACTCCACCTTCTAATACTTGAGTTTAAGTATAGTAGCTATGGACAAAGCCTGTGTTATTCATATTGCAAGAACTAAGCTCTCCAAAGGAAAGTACTAGTGATTTCAGTATTAAATATACCTGTTGCTTCGTTAAATAGCTGTAAATAATTTTTGAAGACAGAATGGCACAAATATGCATACATGTGAACAATTTAAGCACTAAGCAAATTTTTGTGAGTGGTACTAAGTTTGGTTTGGAGTAATGAGGTGAAATGCCAAAGGAATATGGAAGCTAAATATCAAGAAAAACATTTCAGTATGTCAGTTAAATTATTTTTCTAGTATGGTAGAAGCTTTTTGGTTAGAACTTTTAAATCCAGCCTGTGTACATGGACTGTACAGAACTGTGCTGCCTTTGTCAGGAGGAGAATTCAGTCATTTTGTTGCTCCTAATCTTTTAATCCCTAACATATGTAGTTCTGTGCATTACAGTGTTGTATATAATCCATTTTCAGTATTGGCAGAAATCACTGAAAAATTAAGGAAAGATAATAACTGATGATAACTTGTGATATTTTTTTTTTTCCCAGGGATTTGTCACTGGAGGAAAGGATGGGGTAGTAGCTCTCTGGGACGATACCTTTGAACGTTGTCTCAAAACCTATGCCATCAAAAGGGCTGCTTTGGCCCCTGGGTCTAAAGGTAACACAGACTTTATCTTATTTTTTGTTCTATTTAAAATACTTTCTTTAGAAAACTCTTTCTGTGGAATTGCTTTCTCCAATAGGAGGAAATCCACGTTTGACATAACGAATACTAAGTCTTTTTTTTTTTTTAAAAAGCTTTATTGATTCTAAATAAGTCATTTTTCTGTTGGGAGGGGAATGGTATGTGGTAGTGTCTTTTTGCAGATTCGGTGGATGCAGCTCATAATATTTACCTTATTATCTGCCTGAATTAATTGATTTAACCTTGAGTCTCTTACCACCCAGGTGATTTTGGTTGCCACTTTAAAAAAAAAAAAAAAAGTCCATTATATTTTTAATCATGAAGTATCTTGTCTGATCTTTTTTGTTTTGGCAGAGGAATGGAATTCAGAATTGTGGTTAGTTTTGTAAGGTATTAGAACATTTTATGACTTAATTTTCTGTAAATGCATATGTCTTTTGAAATTATTTAAGAACATTTTCATTCCTATTATTCCTATATCTTCCATTTATTCTTGATCTTAGTGCTGATTTACTGTTTTCCCTATTTGACATTCCGGATAGCCTTTTCTCTTCTCCCCCCCGCCATGCCCCCTTCCCGCGCCTTAAAATTACATTTGCTGTGTTCTAATGTATATGGTTTGATTTTCTTTTTTCTTCTCAAAAATCATGAATGGAAACACCCGTTAACTAAAACATTCTACTACAGAGTGTCTCATTCTCATATCTGTTTAATAAAAAGCTAGATTTGAAGGTGCTGTAAATGCTAGCAATATAGTAGTATAGTTGATACTTCACATAAACATTTTTTTCACTAAGATTGCCAGTGAGTCAGGCTGATTAAACTTCAGAGGTACTGGGTTGAGAAGAAAGATTATTGTCAGTTGGGTAATTTCTGAATACACCCAAATGAATCCAAACATCTAAGTTCTTCCATGCAGGAATATGTTTTTACTTGTTTACTACTATATTTTTCTACAGTGAGAATGTAATGTGCATATGTGTGAAAAATCCTTCTTCAGGCATACTTGAGAATCTTCTGTCTTCTAACATTTTAATGTTCTAGGTCTCCTCTTAGAAGATAATCCTTCTATACGTGCCATATCTTTAGGACATGGTCATATTTTAGTGGGCACAAAGAATGGTGAAATATTGGAGGTGGATAAAAGTGGACCAATAACTCTGCTGGTTCAGGTACATGTTAAATCTCAGTCAAATATTCCATACCACAAACACTGTTTTATTTTTCAAGTAAAGACTGCTGTGAAATAACAAGCATTTTAATTACTAGTGAAGTTAGCGAGTTACTATCACTTCGTACTTTTTTTTTTAATGCTAGGCTAGACCATTATGACTCTTTAATGAGCAAAACAGATCACAGAATTTCATGTACTAATTTGTTCAATAAGTTAATCCTTTCAAACAGACCAAGATCATATTTCTGTTTAAAAAAAAAAAGTACATGAAACAGTGTATCCTCCACAAAATTACTTACTAACTTTTTCTGAGTACTAATTACTCTTATTATTTTAAAAAGTTGTCTTCTTGAGGTTTATTTTTAGATTTTCTTTGTAATTATGTAAAAAACATCTCCGTTTTCTTTGCCATACCAAACAGACTGCATTTCTTAAGCCTGACTACAAAACAGATTTTTTAGATCGTATCATCAAATGATTTTCTTTCATACTTAAAAAAATCTGTGGAACTTTAATTCACAATTCTGAGTGACCAATGCAATATGTAAAGAACTAGATTTTTTTAAAGAATATATTAGAACCTAAGGTAAAGAAAAAAATGTAGATCATAGAATCATAGAATAGTTTGGGTTGGAAAGGACCTTTAAAGGTCATCTAGTCCAAGCTCCCTGCAATGAGCAGGGACATCTTCAACTAGATCAGGTTGCTCAGAGCCCAGTCCAGCCTGACCTTGGATGTTTCCAGGGATGGGGCATCTACCACCTCTCTGGGCAACCTGTTCTAGTCAGTGTTTCACCATGCTCATCGTAAAAAATTTCTTCCTTATATGTAGTCTGAATCCACCCTCTTTTAGTTTAATACCATTACCCCTTGTACTATTGCTACAGACCCTACTAAAAAGTTTGTCCCCATTTTTCTTAGAAGCCCCCTTTAAACATTGAAAGGCTTCATAAGGTCTCCCTGGAGCCTTCTGTACTCCAGGCTGAACAACCCCAATTCTCCCAGCCTTTCCTCATAGGAGAGGTGTTCCATCCCTCTGATCATTTTTGTGGCCCTCCTCTGGACCCGCTCCAACAGGTCCATGTCTTTCCTGTGCTGAGGACTCCAGAGCTGGACGCAGTACTCCAGGTGGGGTCTCACGAGAGTGGAGTAGAGGGGCAGAATCATCTCCCTTGACCTGCTGGCCATGCTTCTTTTGATGCAGCCCAGGATATGGTTGGCTTTCTGGGCTGCGAGCGCACATTGCCGGCTCATGTCCAGCTTTTCATCCGCCAGTACCCCCAAGTCCTTCTCTGCAGGGCTGCTCTCAATCCCTTCATCCCCGAGCCTGTATTGTTACTGGGGGTTGCCGAGACCCAGGTGCGGGACCTTGCACTTGACCTTGTTGAACCTTATGAGGTTCAAATGGGCCCACTTCTCGAGCTCGTCCAGGTCCCTCTGGATGGCATCCTGTCCCTCAGGCGTGTCAACTGCATCACTCAGCTTGGTGTCTTCTGCAAACTTGCTGAGGTTGCTCTCGAGCCTGCTGTCTATGTCATTGACATAGATGTGTGTGACGATTATTTCTCAGGGAAAAGTTTTTCTCTAGTACTAAGTACTATAATTTGTACTTTTACTGTAAGTAGCAGGGTGGGGTTTTTTTCAGGTGTTCTATGTTTCTATTCAGATATTTCTTTATTATCCTCTAAAGATATGCATGTTCTCTCTCTTTTTTTTTTTTTTAACTTCCTTAAATGTGGGTGTTTGGGTGTTGGCCTCTTCTCCCAAGTGATGAGTGACAGGAAAAGAGGAAATGGCCTCAAGTTGCGCCAGGGGAGGTTCAGGCTAGTTATTAGGAAAAATTTCTTTACTGAGAGAGTGGTGACACACTGGAATAAAATGCCCAGGGAAGTGGTGGAGTCACCCTCCCTGGAGGTATTCAAGGAACGTGTGGACGTGGCATTGTGGGACATGGTTTAATGGGCAATGGTGGTGTTTTTTTGGTTGATGGTTGGACTTGATGATCTTACAGGTCTTTTCCAACCTTAGTGATTCTGTGATTCTGTGAATGTATTATTTCATATTTCAGTTTAAAATGCAAAGTGATCTGATTCATTTTGTTTTTTCAGGGTCACATGGAAGGAGAAGTTTGGGGTCTAGCTACTCATCCTCATTTACCTATTTGTGCCACTGTAAGTGATGACAAAACCTTAAGAATATGGGATTTATCTCCTAGCCATTGTATGTTAGCAGTTCGCAAATTGAAGAAGGGTAAGATGCTTATTATGAAAAAATATTTACCTGAATTCAGTTGACATTTACTAGCATTACGAATCTTTCAAAAGCAAGACTGAATAAATTCCTTTCTTTGCTCAAATTATTTTATCAGTGCTATGTTCACAAGTTATGTAGCCCTTAAACTAATGAATCTGTACGAAAGATTTCTATGTAATATTGTTCTTAGGATTATTTGCAATTGTAACATCAGTGAATTTACAATAAAAGTTGAGCCAATTACGTAAATCTGCCATGGTGCTTATAGTATTGCAAGCTTTTTTGAACAGTGGAGGACTTCAAATCTAGAAATTTTTGGAAGAAATCTTAGAAGTAATGTTGAATTTCTCTTCTTTGTGAACCTTAGAAGAATGTGGAATGTCAAGGAAAGAGAACAGTCATAAATTCTTAATCGTTGTATACTATATAACTAAATTCTGTTTGAGAGATGGAAAGTCTGTTCTAAGTTACATCATATAAGGAGACTTTTTTTAGGATTATACCTGACTGGCCTTAACAAGCTTTTAATGAGATACATGCTTTGCTAGACAAAAAAACCCCAACAACTTTATCTGTTTGGTGTTCAGTAAAGCATTTTGATCCAAACCTTATAGGAAGCTTAGTTGAAGACTATTTGGATTGATAAACTAAATGTAAGAAGAGTCATCAACTGGCACAAGCAGGGATTAAACAAGAAAGTTTTAAGTTGGTGAAGTCTGCTCAAGTCTTAAAGCTGATATTTCTTAATATTTTTAAGAGTAGTTTTGGCAGAAAAGTAAGGACTGTGATGACTAATTTGCTGATGAGACACATTTTGAGACACTTCGGCAATCTTAAAAAGCGCCTGTGTATGCACAGAAAGTGCTGGATACTTCTGCAGTAATGGAAATGAGATAATATTTGGTAATTCAAAAAGGCAAGACTCAATGACTATAAGAAAAATGTCTGTGTAGCTGAGGAGTAACTGAGGAGCAGAAGGCTCAGGATGTTCCAGCTGATTGCAGGATGACAATTACGTGTGATAGTGAGGTATTTTTTCCCAGGACATACTGAAGTATTCATGTAATTTACAAGAGATTAATCAGAATATTTTTGGTGTACGCGTCTCATCTGTGTTCGGCTGAATGAAATTAAACAAGGTTGAGTATGGAGAAAGAGGAGCTACAGGATAATGAATGAGAAGTTTTGTGGTGGAGTCAGCTAAATAAAGGATTACTGTCTACAAATTAATCAGAGGAACAAATAGTAGGGAAAAATATTTACACTAATGGAAAATTCTGGCACGGAAATAAATCTATATAAGCTGACCATAAACAAATTTAAACTGGAAATTGAACTGTTTTTCAAAGGAAACTTGACATGTTTATTAAAAGGATTATATGACATAGTGACCGTGATAGCAAACAACTGGATTTTGTGAGTCCAGAAGGTCTTTTCCAGCTGTGTTCTCCTTACCCAAAGGTAACAAACAACTGGCACCAGATACTAAGAAGGAAGGCAAATTAAAAATATGTAGACATAGTGATTAATCTGTATCACTAATGTAGAACATATGTCAATTAATATGCAAATAAATGTAATTTAAGATTCTGGGGTTGTGTACTTGTCGATTTGCCAATAGCTTGTGTGTGCTATCACAGATGTAGGGCTTGGAAATGATCTTGGCAGCATCTAAAAAATTTCATTGTACTATATACTATAATAATAGCTTTCCTTTACTACTGGAAAAATAAATCTAAAAGAGGGATTATGTACTGTAAATGTACCTGAATGCCATTTCTGTATTCCTCATAGGGGGTAGGTGTTGCTGCTTTTCTCCTGATGGAAAAGCATTAGCCGTTGGTCTCAACGATGGAAGTTTTTTGATAGTTAATGCAGATACCCTGGAGGATCTAGTCTCTTTCCAGCACAGGAAAGATGTTATTTCAGAGATTCGATTTTCTCCTGGTAAGTGATTTAAAATGAAGATTTTTGTATCAAGGCTGTTCAAGCAAGGTTTATAACCTTTCAAAGATAAAAGAAGTAGAGATTTGTAGTACTCTTTTACATGTAACAAATAAGTCAGCAAGACTAATATTTACATTTTGAAAAATATTGGGTGTGAAGTCTTATGTTGCTCATTTAAGGATGAGATTATTGGAATGGGTTTGCTCATAGTAACCTCCTGAATGCAACAATCAATTTTAAATCACGAACATCCAGCAGCCTCCCTAGGTCCCTAGGGTTCTACTTTGAGCTGCATAAATTTGGCTCTTCACTGACGTTACTGTTAGCTAATTAGAATGCTTGAAACTGATGTGTCAGAAAGTTCTGGTGTCTTCTTTTTCTTCTTTTTCCCCCTACAGGGCTTAGCATTCACAGTGAGGCTAGTTTTTTTCAAATAGTACAGCTCCTATTTAGGAACTCAAATGTATGGCCTAAACTAATACTACTACTTCAGTGAAAATACTCTTCTGTAGCAGAAATTTGATGCAAATTACTGATACCAATTCTCATGCAACATTACTTTCTGGCTACCGAAGCCTTGCCACTCTCTGAGTGCAATAAATGTTTAAAATTTCATGAAATAGTTTTTATTGTTTGAAGATATAATGATGTAATGGTTGTATATTTCATACTGATTTTGATTATGTGATGTGAACATTAGTCTGTTGGGGACTATGTATAAATTAGCAAGCTCATTTCAAAGAAATCTGAGTTTCATGTAGCTAAATTCCAGAAGGTACTTGTGTTTAATATACAGAGCACTACAATTTTTGAAACTGTCTTATGTTTCTTCTGATGTGTTTTAGGGGCTGGAAAGTACTTAGCTGTGGCATCCTGTGACAATTTTGTAGATATTTACAATGTAATGAGCAGTAAACGAGTAGGAATCTGCAAAGGAGCCTCTAGCTATATCACACACATGGACTGGGATATAAGAGGTAAGTAGCATTCATTTGGAAAATCTACTGGAAGATTGATTACATTATAGACTAAATACAGTACATCTACAGTATGAATTTATGGTATCGCTGACAGATTTGTTTCTTCAGTTTATGAATATACTCACAGCACCTGAATAAATATAAAAAATTATTTTTACTACTATTGTTTTTGTGCAATTTGAGGTAAAATAGATTGTCTCTATAGATTGGTTTGCTTGGGTGTTTTTTTTACATCTTCTGTGTTTATTGTTTGACTTCTACTTCTTGAATAATGTTGCATCTGTAGCTTAGGAATATGTATCCTTGTCAAAAATAGCAAGACTGGATTTCCTGTCTTCTGGGTCTTAATACGTGATTAATTTAAATACTAACTTTAGTCCTGTTTCATACAAAAGCAAGGTAGTGCAGTTATGCGGTCTATTAGTTCCTGCTCTTATTCCTCTGCATAAGCACTTTTGAAACAGTCCCGTTTAATTTGACAGAGTGTTGTAAGTTAGCTTCCTCTGACAACCTGGAAAACAGGAAGAAGACCGAAACATTAATGAGAATTTTCCTCAGAAAAGTAGTAGTACAAAGGCAAGCAGAAATTAGCTGCTTGGAAGCAGCCATTGGCCAGGCAGCGTATGTGCTTCTCAATCCCAAGAGCCCATGCGTACTGGTTAGCCTGTTGTCACAAACAAGCTCTGAATTAGACCCAGTACGTTTTTGTATACCAACTGATGGGACAACCATAAACAGGAGAGAAAAGTGATGCGTTATTACAGTTTTCAATGGGAGGAGGAAGGACTGTGAATTTAAGGGGTCAAAAAAAGGACTTATCTTCAGAAGCCCACACTTCCAGATCCACTGTTCATGTATGCAACTTTTTACTTTTTCCAGTGGAATCAAACAATTTGTGTAATGCTCCTTGCAACAAAAATTTCTTTTTTTTTTTTTTTTTTTGTAAAATGGATTCTTCTATTTAATGTTAATATACAATACGTAATATGTTTTATAGGGAAGCTCTTGCAAGTCAACACTGGTGCTAAAGAGCAGTTGTTTTTTGAAGCTCCTCGTGGGAAAAAACAGACAATTCCTAGTTTGGAGGTGAGGAAATAGACTGCCTTCTTAACTTGTTTGCAAATTACAGTTACGATACAACCATCTATACCGCATAAAAGGGAATGATGTGTAAAACTATAATTTTAACTGGTCTGTTGAAAAAGCTTCTCTTTAGGCATTTGCTGTCCTTTATCCTTTTTTTCAGCCTGTTCAATTATATAATGTAGTCAGAATGATAAAATACACAGGGGATATCACATTTGTATTTTCTGTTAAGAAAAGGACATTTGGCTGACTTGCGCACTCATGAGGATCTCACTGGACTTCTGTATGCCTCTTTTGGTATCTAAACACCTTTGAAAACCTATGGCAGATTACTTAGCCCTAAACTTGCTGTGGAAGACCTCACGTCTATCTTTACATAACAGTGCAATGTAGTATACATAATATACCTAGGCAAGTGTAGTATATTGTAGCTATATTGATTTGTTTTCTCAGACATAGAGCATTGTCATAGGGCAGAGAGTGGAAATGGATAATTTTCAAATAATATTTTCTATGAGATTGGAGGCAGTGTTGAAAAATGTAATTTGTCTTCTGTAGCCTGGAAGGGCAGGTAAGGTCAAAATTTTTTAAATACTTCTAGAGGTTTTGGAACTGGTAGTTAATAGAGGTAAAATAAAGGGTCTCAAATGAAATCCTGAATAGTCAGAAAACAATTGGTTAATATGTTAAAATATTATCTTTTAGATGTGACATCTTTCAGTGCAAAGACTTTTTCTTGAAATCAGATATGGAAGAAAACTGCCTGGGAAGAAGCATGCTCTGTCTCAAAACAGGTTGTTTTTGTAGGTGGAAAAGATTGGCTGGGCATCCTGGACAAGTGTTTTGGGCTCTTGCTGTGAAGGAATCTGGCCAATAATTGGTGAAGTCACAGATGTAACTGCTTCATGCCTCACTAGTGATAGTAAAGTATTAGCCACAGGAGATGATTTTGGATTTGTGAAACTGTTTCGATACCCTGCTAAAGTAAGTAATTTTCAGCTGTTCATGGGGAAGATTGATTAATAAAGCTGCCTTTTCAAAACGGTAAAAATTCATCACTGAGAACAAAATGTGCTTTTATACTTTTGTCCTTATGATCAAAAAAGGCATTAAATATTACACTGCAATTTGCAATACATTAAACTTTCAGTTAGTAAGAATGACCATTCCAGCTCAGTCTAAAGAGCCATCTCATGTAGTGTCCTATCAGTGACAGTCGCAAATGCATAGGAAAAACTGTAAGAACAGGAATGGGACAGGCACTGTCTAATAATATCTTAGGCATGAAGAGCCTCAGTGTGGTTTTTATCAGTGTCATTTTTAGCCCCTTAAGGTCGTCTTTTGGAAGACAATGAACATTTCTTCCTCACCTTCATTTCACTCATGATTTTATAGACCTTCATTCTGTCCAACCTCAGTCATTTTTCTCTAAGATGAAGAGCTTTATTTAATCATGCATCACAGAAAAGCCATTCCAGAAGCACGTTACATTTTTACTGCTCTTCTAGAACCTTTCTGGTTTTCCTATATATTTATCAGTAAATATGTCTACAATTTTTAATACTTTGCCATGCTGGGGATGGTAACAATGCACAAGTATTGACTCAAAATATTCTGTGTGTATTTTATTCTTAATCTGTTAGATTATTTTCTCTCTTAGGAAAAATGATCTGGTGATTATTGCTGGAATCTGATTATATCAAATCCTTGCATGCTTGGTATGTAAATATGGTTAACATTTCATGAAGTTGCTATAGGAGAGGAACTTGGCAAATCATGTGATACATACAAATGCAAAACAGCTGAAGCATAAACTGTAAAGAAGTTAAGAACATGTTGTGCACTGGCAACTCATTTCAGTTTTATCTAGCAGGCTGGTTAAATTTGATCTGTGCCTTTTCTTCTCCCTTCTTAGGGAAAGTTTGGAAAATTTAAGAGGTATGTTGCTCACAGTACCCATGTAACAAATGTCCGTTGGACCTATGACGACAGTTTGTTGGTGACTGTTGGAGGAGCAGACACCTCTTTAATGCTGTGGACTTACGAAATGGAAGGACATCGGGATAGCAGGCAGTGTGACAGTGAAGAGTCTGATCTAGATTCTGAAGAAGATGGAGGTCAGTGATAATTTATAAAACTAGCTGGATTATGCTATCTCAAGAAAACTTTATTAATGGAAAACTGCTAATTTAGAAATAATCAAGTTTTATATATGATTGTTTTAATCTTAAATAGTGAAGACACTTCAAAAACATTAGGTGAAGTTTTTTTCTGGGGAAAGGACTGATAAACTGTTGTGAAGAAAATGATAATGAAGTGTTTGACTTACTGCTTTGAGTCAGAGTATATAAAAAGACTCTTGACATATTTTAAATTAAAAAATATTAAGTGCCAATTATAGGTAACTTCCAAAAATCTATATAGAAAAATACATGCCTCACAGTTTAGATTTGGGCACTAATTCTAATGGAATTATGTTAAAATCTGTATAATGAGAGATCATAGTTATCTTGATGTTACAGCATCTGTTTCCGTAACATGAAAGCATAGTAGACTAGGGTAGTCTGATGTTCATATATGGAACAATCTATTGAAAAATCATAATATCAATAGTTATAAAGTGTTAATTACATTTCATAGAATTAACTTCTGTTGTTTTTTCCATACTTATGTTTTCCTTTTCATGTTGTAATTCCAAGGGTTCATGAGCCTCCAGACTTGTTCTCTTTGCTCCCAAGTGCAGATTTTCCCCCTTGTCAATTCCTCAGTCTTCAAGCATTTTTAAACTATCGCTGCTACTCTTTAAACAGTTCTGTGTAATGAATTAACTTCAGTTTTCACTAAAATCTGCTAAATGACCAAAGAGATACTTTAAATACTAGAGGCATAGTAAACATTCATTGGAGAAGAATTTTTATGCACTGTCTTTCTGCTTAAAAATATTGAAGACTACATCCGCAAAATAATTTAATTGCCTACAGGGGGACTTGGTCACCTTTAACTTTCTGAATCAAAAATTGCAATCTTCAGAGTTCTTGTTCAGCTTCTGCCTGTGATCTGATAGCACATACCTGCCCAATAACCCTCCCCAGGCTCTGGTGCTTTACACAGAACCCTCGTAAGCTATGTATTCAAAAATACTCTAAAAGAGAGAGACATCTGTTAAGCTTTACAAGAAAAGACATTGACATCTTTTTCCACAAAAGTTGCTGCTCTCAGGTCCTATTAATTTCAGTTAGAGTTAAAAACTGTTCATGAAGTTGGCATTAGTAGTCTTGATCTTTGGGGGGGAGCGGGGTGGAAGGGAGGTTAAGTAACAACCCTGTCTCTATTTAGCTTTTTTGCCATGTTTACTATAGTAAACATCATCTTGAGGTGCCTGACTGTCCCTAAGCATTGTGTAGGAACCCTGTGCAGACCTACAGATTCCATCCTAATGGATGGATCCTGAAATTGAGAACAACCTGGTGCTAAGTCTTCCAGAACTGAACAGCAGGTGTCGTGTAGCAAGGTCCTTTGTTAGTGACCGCGAGTTAAAGCTAACCAAGCAGATACGGGGTAGCTTTGAATGTCCCTTGAATCTTTGTTAATCACTTTTTTCCACGAAGATATTGCGGAGAATTTTTTTCTTAGAATGTCTTTTATTAACAGTGTTCGTGATTCCTAGCTGCTTTCTTTCTGTTGTGTATTTGTATTACTAATAACACATGGTATAATTGTTCTTGTAGTCCAGTACATTGTTGAAACCTGCACAAATTATGATTTAAATCTTTTTTCTGGTATCTTATTTTGTTTTGATACTGTTCACTCTGATTTTTTTAGGTTATGACAGTGATGTGACAAGGGAAAATGAGATTAATTACACCATCAAAGCCTTATCAACAAACATTAGACCAATGTTTGGAATTAAGCCTCATCTGCAGCAAAAGGAGCCAACCTTAGATGAAAGGTAATTTCTAAATTACAATTCTAGCCAAGAAGCAATCTGAAAAGATGATTGTTAGTAAAACGTAATTATATTGGAATATATATACAACTTAAAAGGTTATGTATAAAAAGAGCGGAAATACTTCTTTGGAGAAAAAAGAATAACTTAAAAAAGTCTTGCCTAAGGGCTAGGCTTTATCTCTTTTCCAGAGAGCACAAAAGACTACAAATTATGTAGGTATATTATTATGTTTGGGGAGTTTCTTGAGATGATTGAGTTATTTGCTGGTGTTTGAGAATATGTTCTTGAAACTTAAATACCAAGTGGTACCTAGCGATGGCATTATAGGCATGAACCTGTACAATTGTTTTGTTGAAAGAGAGCTCTCAATTTTTTGTTTTTGCCAACAAACTAATCTGACTAATTCAGCTGTAATTGCTCCTTGCATTGTTTCTGTCTCCAGATAACTTCTACCTTTCTTTGAAAAATTCTGTCCGCAGTGGTTCTGCAGTTTCTATTAATAAGTCTTGGAAAATGAAGTTGATTGATTGCTTTGCAGTGTTGGTTGTATTGCTTGGTTCACTATCATACGCTTTAGAAGAGAAGGGTATGGGGAGCAGAGTAGAGTAAGACCAGCAGGTAAAGTAGATGTGAAATAAGAAAAATAATTTATAACCACTAGAACATAATCTGTTGTAGAATCTGCAACGGAGCACAAGACCCTGAAAGTTGTTGCTTGTTGTCAGCAAAATCAATGTGGACAGTGTATGTGAGGAGAAAGGAAAGAGGGATTCTTAATACAGTGGCAACTGAGGAATGCTAGTATTAAGGAAAGGGAAGTAAGGAAAACGCAACACAGTATAATTAGGTGTAAGGGTATAGAGAAATAGCAGATTGGCAACTTCCTGCAGGAATGTGAGGAGTTCTGTTATGATGCACATGCCTCTTTCAGCAGTGAAGCTGACAGATCTGTGATGCCCTTGTTTAGAAATGCAACCTGATGTTTGTGTGAGTTTTGGTGTTGTCTTGTTTTTTAAGTTGTGTTGCTGAAGGAGAGAATGGATGCCTGCGTATAAAGGTGTGGCTCCCTGTCTTGCATTTAAAATGAGAAACGGTCTTTCTGTTTATTAATTAGATGTATTTGATGTGGAAATCAAAAAGAAATAATGTGCACGGTATCAACATTCTGGATTTATATTTACTCTTGTTAATGAGAGCGGTGATTAAAGATTTTTTTTTTTTTTTTAAGGAAATTGTAAACCTCTTGTATTTCTTTCAATAATTGTTTCTGGAAGCTGAGTGAGTTGTGGTTTTCAGTTTCAAATAAAATATTTAAAGAAAATTCATTCTGTAGTAAGGTAACTAGGTTCTGATTCAGAATGCATAAAAGTTCATGAAAGAATTCCATTGCCTGCATTGTTTAAAAGTTTGGGGCCCTAAAACTTCAATGAAAAGGTTTTGTGAAGAAGAAAACCAGAATACGGTTACTGTATGCATTTTAACTTCTGTTCTGCTGAAGTTAATATCTTGTAAGATTGCTAAATGTTTTAGTAAGTCTACTTTCGTAGATACTAATTTTTGTTTTATTTTTATTTCCCTTTCCTTTTGCTTCCTATGAAGGCAAGGGATAGTGAGGTAAGTTCATATGCACAAAGTCCAGGATCAAATGCATTTTAATAACTTTAACTACTTTCCCAAGCAGCTTTACTTTAAAATAGAAGTGAAGGCTTTAACTCTTTACTATTAAATAGTAACTTGTTAACGGGTAGAAAATGTATAACGGACAAAGAATAAGCCCAGTTCTCAGTTTGAGTAGACATGAGTGAGTGCTCAATAGAGTATTTGGGAGGAGGTGATCAAATCTCATCTTCTTTTCCTCAGTACTTTGGAGTTGCTAAGGGACAGCTTGACTTAAGTAGCTATAGTTGGAGAGCTCACCTGACTTCTTGCGGACTTCTGTAAGACTATATCACAGTGTTGGCATAGACGTCCTACATGGAATAAAAAGTGCAGGGGGCATGTTGCAGAGATGCCTGAAGTGGACGACCAGTATCACCACATCTGCACCACTGTGTTGGAGCATTATTGACTTGACTGCAGCATTTTACCAATGCACCTACACTACTTAAGGAACAGAGCTGCTAGGTCCACGTAGCATTAATATGACATGCAGAGTCGCTAGCTTAGGTGCCTGCATTAGGTAGTGAGTTTTTGCACATACTCTATTTAGAATATATGCATACTCAAAAACATGCTCTTACATTTGTAGCACAATAAATCCTTAGGCTTTAGGCCACCCTTCAGACTTGCAGACTGACCTGCCAGGACACTTGGACCTACACTGGTTAAGAAAGGAGAACCTCTCTCATACCTACCTGGACCCTATTTCCACAATGAAATCAAATACCTTGGTGATAGGTGATAGAATTGTGTTAATTTCTGTGTATCTTTCTACAGACAACTTGACATAATCAAGAAAGCCACTGTTTTAATCTAAATTTTAGATTGTACCACTACAACCTTTATCAAATTAATTCTGGTTTTAGACTTTTTTTTAAAAAGTGTATCTGTAAAGTCAGTGTTTCTGTGTAAGTTATACAGAGTGTGTATAACTTATACAGACTTTTCTTCTGTGTTTGTTCATTTACAGGGTATTTGGGTATATTGCTCAGCGTGTGTGTAGTACATCTGTGGCATTCCATGTTATGCGTAGGCTTGTTATATTGACTGTCAAACATTAGAAGAGATACGTTTCTTGTAGTTACACTTTATTGGAATCCTTGTATTCTCAGGATCACAGGTACACACCAGTGTAGAATTTGCTTCTGAGACTGTCTTTCAAGTAATTTTGACTTTGTGTATAAAGGAGATTCCTTATCAGAAAGTATCTCAACCTCTTTTACTGTTGAGTGTACGAAGAGTTTAATTCTCTGGGGGAGAAGGTGGAGATAAATACTACCAGATAATTGAACTCTAAGGCTATGTATAAAGACTTCAAAGACCATACAAAAAATGTAGTTACTACTTAAGATTGTTGTACCTGACAGCTGAAGTAGAATTCATAAACCCTAGCTGAGTAGTGAAGTTCCCTTTATATAGAAGGAATATGGTTTTTAGTGTCCAGTGTATTGAATGAGATAAACAATAGGAGAACACTAAAGGAAGAAACATACCTGAAATCTCATCTGTTTCCTACTTCTGACCGTGGCCTGGATTTAGAGTCAGAAATTACTCAACTGGGTACCAAAAATTGATTCACTGAAATTATTTTGATTCTAATATTGTTAGAAAGGTTAAGTTGATCTCACCTTTATGTTGTAAGTAGTAGGATGACATAGACTAAATGACCTAAATCTCTTATTTCCTATCACAAATTCAAATACACATCACCAGGTGGGTCAAAACAGTGTCACTCCTTTTTGCTAAAGCTCTACAGAAAGGAATGAAACAATCCCTAGGGTCAGAAAGTGCGAAGAGGCAAAAGAGGCTACAAAACACTGCAGTCTGGTGGGTAGGTAACTTCTCTGTGAAGTATGGAACATGGGATTCTGCTTTTGGTGTAGCATAATGATTTTCTTCCAGTGACCCTTAATTCAAAATGTAAATGGAATTTCCAGAACATGAATCTGAACAAAGGATTATTTTTGCTCTCCAACAGAGAGGTAGTGTCCTGTTCTCAATTTTCTGGTTTTGCTCATAAATTACTTTTTTCCTTGCAATAGCAGAAGTTAAAAAAAAATTTGTTTTCCCTTTCACAATAGCACAGTTTTACTAGGAGCAGTGGACATTTCTGTGCCTTCATCATTTTTGTGGCTAACACATTAACTTGAGATGTGAGTTGCATCAACTCATGCTTCTAGGCAGCACTGCTTTTACTTTTTCCTTCAGGACAAACACTATTTTCTCCACTTTTTCTGGGACTCTTTTTTTTTTTTTTTTGTAACAATCTAATCAAAGCAATTCAGTATTTGAAAGAAGATAAGAGACAGCTATTTTTTGAAAATAAAAGATGCTAGTGCTATAAAAGTTGATGTGCTGAATACAAATATGTTGAAGCCTTAAATTTCAGGCACGTTTTTTTAAAAACTTGCAGATGCTAGAACTCAAGATTTCATTCATATTCAATTGGTTTAAGGTTTGTTTGCAGTGTAATTTAAGGCCATCTGTACTAATGATATGCCATTCTCTAGTAGTAGAATTACCATAATATATCGTTGACATTGGAATACTTATTTTAACTTCTATTGAAAACACAAAATGGCATTGGCTGTGAGGCAGCACTTATGTCTATAATTTGAATTAATTATAATTTAATAATAATAATATTAAAAGATAACATTTTTATGTGAAAATATGTCTACTGCATGTCTAATGTGGTTGCGTAATAGCTTTATGGATATTCAGCAGCACAAAATAAATTGGAAAACTGTTTCTATCATTTACTAAAAGTTCTTTCCTAGAATGTTTTTGTGCTAGGTAAATTGCTCAGAAGGAAAATCCATCATGGATTGTTAATTTTGAAAACACTTCTGCCTCAGCTACTCCCTGAACTGCAAATCACTGAAGGTTGGGAGAAGAATCTGGAGAATATCACTTCATTCTTACCCTGCTCTTATACTCCCTAAATTGTTCACTATTTGTCACTGTCAAAGGGACGATACTGTGTTTAATGTACCTTAGATAAGAATGGTTGTACCAAGAGATCTTGAAACTAAACAACCAGGAATTCTGGTTTAATTTTTCACCATAAATTTACCATACTAAAGATTTGCAAGCAACTAAAACCTCCGAAAGAGTTTGTCTCTCATAGTAATCACTATCCTGTTTTCTTAATATGTACCATTACTCAGTCCACATGCTAAGATACCTTCTATGGGAAGATCCCAGTGTTTTATATATTGAAAATTCTTTAGATGCTCTGCATCCACTCCCAGATGCAGTTCAAAACCAGGCACTGTGGCAAAATTGCTTCCAAATTAATTTTCTTTTTGGTCTTGAGGATTTTTTGTGTGTGTGGAAGGACATATGCAAAAATACATAACCTATTAACCTATTTTAGATCCTTGTGTATTCATAATGGGAAGGGAACTAACAAACTATTTACAAACTAGTTCTTTAATGATCCAGAAGTCAAGAATTTTTTTTTACCTGATACAAACAGTAAATAAACCTAAATTGTACTTCCAAGGGCGTGAGAGAGGGAGGAAGCTGCTGAAATGAGGCTTTCTTTATCTTAACCTCACAATTATCACCTTGTAATCACCACTGAAAGAGAAATTCAGAGATTTTATACAAACATCTTCCATATATTTTGGATAAATGAACAGAATGCAATTAGACTTTTCTGCTTGCCAGCCTACTGACTTGTGATATGAATGTAAATAGCATAAATTCGAAAGTTCTTTTTGTAACAAAACAGCTTTATCCTCTCCTTCTGCTCTGTCAACTTGTGTGATGGGGAGCGGGGAGAAGCCAGGAATCAAAATGAAAAATCATAGCAAGGGACTTTCTATTAGCAGCTGCTTCCCTCTCTCTGTTCACCCTGTTTGCAGAATAAATTAGATTACAGGGAAGTTTAAATTTAAAGTTAACTTTTTTTAAACAGTTTTAGAAAGACAGCAGGGCTTTTTGAATCTAACTTTCTGTGAATCAGTTTCTGCATATTGGAATGTACATTAGTGTAGGGCATTAACTTTGAGATTGAAAACCATGAAATTTCTGGAGATTTCATTCTTCACAAGCAAGAATTTCATTATCATTAGTTACTTGTATTGCTGTGTCTCTGAGCACTAGCAATAGACTAAAACAACATTATGGAAAGGAATGGTCTCCCTTTACCAGTTTGAGGTATTAATTTTTTCCTCCCAAAGATGACCTGAAACTCATGTCTTTGAGGAAATCAAAAAGCCAATTACCAAAGTATCAAGGTTTACCAAGTAATCTCAATTTTTGAATGCAAGGAAAAAAACCTATTCATTTTGCAACTAAAATAATTATATGTGACCAGGAAAGAAATGTCTAGAGGAATGATTGCATGGCCCAATGATGAGGGTTGGAAGATTTGTGTTTGGATTATGATCCGTGTAGACTGACTTTGTCACTAGAACCTAAGAGGTTATGTGAACAATATGCATTTATCAAAGACCTCAAGAAAATAACTGAAACACAGGCATATTACTTGATAGGTTGAATACAGCTCCAAATATGTCTCACGTATTTCAGTGATGAAGACAGAACAAAAGCCTTTTATGAAATCTGCCTTGTACCAATTAGGCACCCGATCGTATCTCCATATATGTAAATATTTGCGAGCTAATAATTAGATATATCACATGTGGTCCATGTGGAAAGTCTTGTTCCATACTTAAATCATGAGATTGAAAAATTGGAATTTGAGATTAAAGAATTGAAACTGCCAAATGAAAGCTAAAAATTTTCCTCTGACTGTATGAACACTTGGTTCGGTGGACTCAGGAAAATTGTAAAACTGTGCTCCATTCTTGGAGAAACTCTCATTTCTGCATGCATAGTGCTTATTCTGAAAAATATCTGAAAGCATTTGAATTCTGTAGTCCTTGAAGAATTGCATGTTATTGACTGTAAAACCTGTTCAAGAAACATTTGAATTTTATTGGGAGGAAAGGTTTAGCTGTTTCCTGTATGAAGAAATAGTGCATCAGTCTTGCACTGCAGAATAAAGTTGGAACTAATTAGAAGAGATTCAGTAAAATAGAATATTTTCATTGGGGGGGGAAAAATATACGTTTCTAAGTTGTTAACACTGTTTTCTTAATTTTCTGTAAAGTTTTCCCTAACAGATGAGAGAGAAATTATTTTTGCTTCACCTGTAAGTGAAAAAGACTGATAAGTAGTGTCCTCCTTGCTTGGTAGCTCTTAAAAGAAAAACAAATCAAACCAAAGGAAGTGTACCTGCTAATTGGACTAATGAAAAGCACCCATGCATAGTACAAGTATTAGGAAATAATCTGTACATGCCCATATATTTTGATGGTGATTAATGATTTTTTGCTAGTCAAAGTGTAGGAGTATGCATCATACATGACTGAGAAAACCCATCCAGTCAACACATTAGTGAAACAGATGCCAAAATATTTTCAGTCAACATAACTGAATTAAATAATCATGAAAAAACAGTGTCTATATTAGCAGTGCTCAGTACCCCACACATTTTGACTAGCTGAGGTAATTGTATTTTAGTATAACTGAATATATTTTTATGAGTGAACTTGAACATCTGTCTCTAATAGTGCGTTGACTGTTCTATCCATCAGCTCATTTTGGGAATTTAAACCTTCACAACCTTTCTTTGAGTAATTCAGGTGTTGTGTTTGCCAACTCTTTAAACACTTGATATACTCTAGAGTTTTTTGGGTCTGCTTCTGCTTTCTTTCTTTGTTTACAGCAGGAATCATTCCGAAGAATTATATTCTCATGCCAACACATGTATATAATTCCCATTTGAATGAATGGGAGTTTTCTGTACAAATAATAAATTTACATAACCTATGAAGTTGTGAATAATCCCCTTGTTGTAAAAAGAAGTAAACAAACCAGAAAGTCAATAATAATTATTTCTATGAATAATTCACTGACACCTAGCTTTCAGCCAAACTTGCATAAGTAATCCTTTTCTCTTTCCCACCTGCTGCTGAAAAGAGGTTCCAGGTAATGCTTTTATTTTGCTATCTAGTCCATATCTTACTGTCATTTTCCATTTTCCTTAAAAAGCCATCTGTCATGTTGGGTGCTAGACCATGCACCTATCACTCTTCAGAATATTGCTGTATTACAAATTTTTAATGTATATGTATTCATTGTAGTTCTGTTTCATACAGTAAGCTAGATATTTATTTAGCTACCAATATAAAATTAACTACATGGATCATTAAACTTGCCTATGTTCCACAAATAGTATTTTCCAATAATATTTATTAAAACATAGAGATTAGCACTCTCTCCAGTCCCTAGTGGACAGCTGTCCACCTCAAAAGTGGATTGTTTTACATTTGATGGGACAGTCTCACCTGACATGTCAAGGTATATATGTTGCTAAATTATGCAAGTATTAGATTACCTATATCTGCATTAGTGCGTACAAAGTGGCACTTAGTACTCATAGGACACATGAAAATAATTATGACTAATTGTTGTCAAGAAGCAGTATTTAAAAGCTACCAGGTTTCATTAGAGGTCTGATTTCTATTCGAAAATAAAGTTTCACAAGTGACTTTGAAAATCTTACCAAGAGTAAATAGAAAGAATTCCTTACTTCTAAAATTAATTCTCTACTTCATGCTTGCCAACACCTTTTGGGGAGGGCAGTGAAAGTCACTTCATGCTGAAGGCTAGTGCAAAATCAATTGTTAAGTTCTCTGCAAGTTCTCTCCCCTAAAGTACGAGGTGCAGCTATGGTGACCCTCACAGGAAGGGACTTTTTCTTTTGTACCAACAGCTGTAATTTGCTCTATGAAATCATGCCCAAAATAACACTTGGATTTTTAAAACAGAAGTAAGTGTTGTAATTGACATTGTCATGTTACCATGGAAATCAAAAAATTGATGGCAGTTTATATAACCTACAGAAGACCATCCCTTGTTCTGTTAATAACATTAGAAATTCATTATCAATAATAAAAATAGGGAGTGAAATACAGCAACATCATACAAGACAACATGGGTAGCAGTATCAGTAATATTGAAACTATGTCTAAAACCATGAAAAAGGGATTTCTTTGTTTCACTTCAAAATGCTTGTATTCCATTTTTACGGTCTCATAACAAGAAATATTAAAATACATATACTGATTCTATTTTCATGTTGAAAATAGAGTGCCAATATTAAGGTATTTATTTCCCCTATGATAGATGGCGGGAATTCTCCTTCCACATGTTCAAACTGAGCCCATCCATATGTGCAGTTACCCCAAAATGTTACTGATGCTCTCCTTCCCATCTTTTGCACGCAGTTTTTGAGCTTGCAGCCAGTAATACATGCAGGTATACGACCACTGTGTGCTGTATATGCCGTTAGTCACCTTCCTGCATATTAAATAGCAAACAAAAAATATCTTCAGCTTTCACGCTGTTAAAAAAAGCACTGGGAAAACGTATTCTGGTGTCCTTCAACATTCCTGCTTTTAATGCACAAGCTGTCATCTTGAAATTTAATTGGGAAAAAAATACATACGTGCTTGTCATTTGCATTCCAGTTCCACTGCTCTGAATCAATGTGGAGTTAATCTTTCATAGATGGGTACTTGTATAAATTGTTTAGGTGACCTGTGAGATAATATAGCTGAGTATAAATTGTCAAGTTCTATTGACCAATGTACATTCACTTTATTCTTTTGTATGGTAATGTATAAACGTAAATGTACTCTAATGATTGGCTGAGGCTGGATATCAATCTATATTTGTATCTGTTTATCTGTACAGCCTTTAAGTATGATGGTCTTTTCAAGCAGTTACATAATGTGAGATTGTTTTACCTCTTCTCCCATTCTATCACAAGGGATTAGCAGACAGCAAATGTTATAAAAATGCTACATTCTAGATCCAAGCAGCAGAGAAATCTTCACTTCCAGTCAGTTCAGTTCCAGTAACATATGGTTCTGTGCCAGAACCATGTCTTTTCAGTTTTTACTGCTTTCATGAAACTTCAGATATGCTCTCCTGCTCTACTTGGTTTTTCTGCTTCCCCCCCCCCACTTTTTCCTCTATCTTTCAGGGACATAGATGAAAGGGGGGGGAAGGAAAGAAATGGGGCTTGAGTGCTCTATGTCAAATGTGAGGGTGACAAGTGGAAGAAGGGCTCTTCATGCTGTGTTTTATCAATTTCTAGAGCAACAGTAATAAGACACTTGCTGGATTGCCCATGACAAATCAGAAATTAAAATATTTGGAAGCATTCTGGAGTGAGCAGGAGGTGGATTGGGCCGTTTTGCTCAATCTTCTCCTACCCCCATCTGTAAAGCAGGACTGACCTCCAGTGGTGGAGCCTGCAGCCTGCTCAGCACCAGCGGTGTCACTCACTTCTACTCCAGGGCTGTCTGGATGACCTGTGGTCAAGTATCCTACTGCTGTTAAGCCTGAGTTTGGTGGTTTGTTTTTGTTGGTTGGTTTGTTTTCAGGGAAAAACTTGTTGAACCTAATTTTCATTTGCTTTACCTCAAATATGTAATTACAGGGATTTCCTCTGCTGTTTTAGATGTATCCTTTTTATTTCCTTGAACCCTCCCTGACCTATGCAGTCTTCCCTCAGTCTCTGATTTTTATGTATCTTTGCAACAGCAGTCAAACAGCACTAGCCTATGACAACTAATAGATATATACTGTTCCTCCTAAATAATAGCATTTCTGGGAATGCCTTTTTTCTTCTTAGAAGCTCTAAATTGAGATGGGCATCAAAATATTTTTATGGATAGATGGTTAGGAATTGTCCTAAGAGAACTGGACACAATTCCCTACAGTTTGGACTTCTTGCTTCAGATCAGGTGGGGTTTTTTGATGGTAACACATAGTAGTCTCCTGTCTTTGATCCGAAGCCTTCATTTGCTCTTGTGCTACTTTTCATAGATTTGTTTGTTTGTTTTTAAAAGAGTGGCATTAGTTACTGATACGCTTTTTCTGTTCAAAGTAATAGAGAAATTTATGCAAGATTACCAAGATTACTATATCTAGAACCTGACATTCTTGTTCGATGTGCCGGCTGCAATGTAATCTAAAGGAAGCTACATTCAAAGATTTACTTGTTGTCTGAAAAGCATCAGAAATTACACTTCTCTCTCAGCTAGGAAGGCTCTCTGGAACTGTAAGAGGAGTGTATCTTTTTCTACTTTCCTTCCTTCAAGAAGGTTTGGATTTTTTTCTGCTGGTGTATGTGTAGGCTGGCAATCATATCGTGGGTATTGATGCTCCACAGCTGAGTAAGGTGGCATTGTGATTTTCTTTTTAGTCCTTAATATGTCACTGACAGCTGGATTTCTTTTTCTCCAGAAGCCTTTTTGAGTTCTACAACAAGCCAGTAGAAGCAGCATGCACAACAAACAGCATGCCAGTCTCACATTTCTGCAATACTCCCTGCTCTACTTGCTGTTTGATTTTTATAGCTGCTGCATGGGATGAGAGAAGAGGTAACATGACAGTGGAAAACTAGTGAACGTTGATACTATTTATTATATGCTCCTCTTTTTACCCCCTCTCTGATTCTTGGGGAAACTAATGGTTAGGACCAACAGAATCACTGGTATACAATCTTCTAATTTTCAGCACTTCAGTGTTGTTCCTAATTTCCATGTTTAAAAAGAGAAAGGTACATGTTGTGTTTGCTTAATTTAAAAAAGGATTTAAAGTCAACGTTATGTAAGTGGTTTTTAAGGAACCGCTTTTGCCTAAGTGTTTTTAAGGAACTTCTTGCATTTGTAAGTGTGCTTGTAGTTACCTAATAAATGAGCAGCGACTATGGAGGTATTAAAGGAATTAAGGAATTTTAGTTATAATTCAAAGTAATAAACGCTAGGTAGGAAAAAAATTGGTTACAGCTCTTAATATCATTAACCTGTTACACAAATCAGGTATTACATATATTTCAATAACTAATTCATAGCCATAAAATAACAGGTTGTGTATAATCAAGGGTATGTGCAATTCATTTAACTTGTTAACCCTGTTTATTCTTCAGAGTTTTGATTGCATAGGCAGAGAACTGGTTATTATTTTGCCATTTAACTTCAGAGATTGTAAGCACTAGAACTTGTTCAGTTTTAAGCAGTACTTATATTCATATGCAAAAAAACCCACAAAACCCCACGCTCCAAAACCCAAAATATTTGTTAATATTTTGGGAGGTCAGTGTGACCATTTCAAAAAAGATTTTGGAAAAAATAGTTGTTCTTTTGTTCTTTACGAGAGAATAGGGAATCTTAATGTAAATTTACTCTCAGATGTTTGATGAAGCTGTCTGATTTCCAACCCCCACCCCCCCAAGCAAATTTTAATTGGGCCTGGGCTGTATTAGTTTCTCTCTTTCTCTGTCTCTTCATTTACTTGAATGAATAAGGGCAGGTTTTTATTCTCTGTATCACTGAAGTGCTTTCAGAAAGCCCATTCCCCTTACAGAATCTGTGCCTTTCAATTTTTGTTCATGCATTTCAGTAGTTTTACTTGATTGGATTTGATTCAGTTTAAGTAGCACATGGTGGTAAGAGGGCTTCTATGGCACTGGGAGATACCTGTTACCTCTTGATCAGTGTATTTGTAACTGAAATTGCTCATCTACTGTGAAGGTGGGGAACAAATATGGTCAAAGATTTTTTCCTCTGCAAAACTTTAATGACCTGTCTCCATAGGTATTTAATATGATAAACATTGTGACCTGTTGGAGCGTTTTCTGTTGATAATTTAGAAACTTCTAAATAAAAGTGTAGTTTCTTTCTCACTTTTTAATTTTAAAAAATAATTTTAATCATACTTAGCGATACTGTTGTTTTAATAGGACAGGCTAGATGAGAGGGTGCTAGGAGTCAGTGGTGATAGGACAGAAGAGAAGAAAGGACCTGGAAAATAGCTGGGGAGGCTAGGAATTTCGCATTAAGTGTAAGACCTGGAAAGAGCTGGTTGAGCGACAGTAGTGATTCAAGAGCGGTCATGAAATTGGGTGTTTGGATTGCTGACAGAAATCGGATGTATGCCTTGCTTCCTCTACTGGCTGACATGCTTGTGTAGATGATGAGGACAGCACAGCCCATACTTGGTTTGTTTTTCCTCCTCTTTTCCAAAAGTTAGGAGAATACTTTTTCACCTCCACAGACTAAGGGACAGGATGCTATGGCTGTGAGCTAGGTCCAGGCTATAACTGAAAAAGAAATTCAAATGCCGTGCTTTTCTGTCTCAAGGAGTATGTGAATTCCTTTTAACTGGAGACCACGGAGAGGAAAAAAGATCTGTAACTGAGGACCTTTGAGAATGAAGTCTGGGGGTACATTCCCATCAGGCATATTTCAACCAGGACTGAAAGAGTGTATTTAAATGCTGCTATCTTTTAATACTTGTCTCCGAGCGACAAGACCTTTAGTGCATGTCCACATCAGATTCCTTTTCTGACCTGCATTGCTGTGTAAGGTAGACGTCCCTGGATTTTGCCTTTAATGCCAGTTTATTAGAAGTCTGTTTTCTAAGAGTAAGAATTTTGGAGTAGCAAAAAACAAGTGTTTTGTGAAATTACAAAAGTCTTTGACCATACTTCAATTAGTGTTCTCTGTTTTAATTTGCACTTATTTATGAATTAATATGAAATATGAGCCTTAGTTATTTTCCTTCATGCCTTGAATTTTCTTTTTAACTTTAAATTATTATTTCATAATTTGCTTCGATAAGAATTTATTTCATACAGCCCATAGTCCCTCCCTGTGAAAAGACTCATTGTGTTACCTATCCAATGTAAAGTAGCAATATTTCTTTTTAGACCTGGATTTGAATTTTCTATTGTAAAGATTTTACATTTCAAAAAATCTAAATCTTTGATGCTGAATTAAATATTTCAACTATCTCTAACAAAATAGCCAGTTTTAATAAACTTGATCATGTTTGGGTGATCCAGGCATCTGACAGACTTCTTTACCAGACAGAAATTTTTCATCATCTGTTTTTCTTTTGTAAATTTTTTTTTCTATAGGTAATTCACAGGCCTCTAAGTGTAGAGGAAGTAACTGAAGTATCTCAGAACACAGTTTATAGTTGCAGTATAATTTGCATTATAATACATATAAATCTTTTGATTGGTGACATGACATCAATCTATACATTGTACTAAAATTAGGCAGGGAAAATGGAGGAATAAAGCGCAGAAAATGATATTTTATTTGAATAACTGAAAAAATACTTTTTGAATGTAGTTCAAAATACACAGTGTACAAAGTATAGTCTATTGTTATTAGAAAATACACGCTGATTATTTTGAATCAAAGTTATCATTCAAGAGCAGAGAAGGAATTAAAAGTACTTCCTACTAAAAAGGGAATATGAAAGAGAGCTGACTTGTTGCTTTTTGTGTGATACTAGTTTGTCACACTGCCTACTGAATTAAATCATCTGGATTTCATTGAGTATATAAGTAGAATTTATTTTTGAATTAATTGTTCTTCTTAAGGGTCAAACTTACATGTTTCTTTTCATGGCCACATATGCTGTATATATAGAATCAATAACCAATGTTCCTGCAAATTACTAGAAATAATTGCATGATTTTGATAAATAAAATGTATTTGTTTCTGTCTTTCTTTGTATATGAACAGTTGAACATAATCTGAAAGATATGTTACAGATATTTCAGACATATCTAGTTGAGATTTCTTAATTAAATCTGGAATATTCAGAACAGTGGAACATAAGTTATGGCTAATATTCATGCACTTGCATTGTCATGGTTTGCTTCCAACTAAGCGTTCATCAATAACTTGTTTCTGTTGATGTAAGAGTGAATGGGCAGGTGTACCTTTTGGTTCTTTACAAACTATTACAAAAATAAGAAAAGTTAGGTCCTGCTGAAGGCATGTGGGAACAGGAATTATTATCTCAAGTATTTAGATTAATCAGGTAATCCTTTAAAGTTTATCCAATAAAAATTGCTACAGAGAAGATGGAAGTACCTTAACAATATAGCATGAAAAAGCTAAGAATATTATATCAGTGGTCATTCATTGTAAGAACAAGCTTTTGCATTAACCTCATGGATTGTTGAATAATTGTTGGAAAACCCAGCATGTTAAACCAAGGCGGTGGTTTTTTTCCTTTGACAGAGATATTTCTTTTAAAGATGAATACAAGTATCAGTTAAGCAGGACAGGGCTATACCTTTTCCATATGCAGTAGCAGGTTGGAAGGTACTGTGTTAGTATGGAATGGGTGACGGACAGCCTTCTCTTATTCACAGTTCTTTATTTCAGACCACCAGTTAGTAGGGCATTGCCACAGCCTGAGAAACTTCAGACAAATAATGTTGGGAAAAAAAAGAGACCTATAGAGGTAAGAAAAACACTGATCTCTTCCTCTCCTTTTAGGATTTTTTTCTTGCCAGAAGTTGACACATTTGTGGACACACTAAATGATTGTTTCATTTTAAATGTATCAAAGATGGAAATATTGAATAGTGAGTAAACAGGCAGCAAAAAAAGTGGGAGAGAATGGGGTTTTTGTAAATCCAAAAAAGCCTGATACTACTACTTCCTGCAAACAAAATGAATCACAACTTAATTCTTAGTAATGTTAAAACCTTTTAAATGTAGTGTGTAGAAAGCAATACGTCCTGTTTAGATAACTGGGTTGTTAATGGGTGTCTTATAATTGATAAAACTAAGCAAATTCTACTGCAAATTTTTTTAAAATTTATTGTAAAACTTTCTTTAAAATTAATCATTAACAGTTTTAAAAATGAAATAATTTTTAAATATCTATTAATAATGTCTTTAGCTCAGGCACCTGGGGTTTTTTCATTACATGGTCAAAGCAAATAAATGTACTCACTTTTGATTAATCTGAAGTGGAAATTTCATCTAACCTTGAAAAATGCAGTTCTTCATATCAGCTGGAATATTTTCTATGATATGAAACAAAATGTTCGTAGCATAATAAATGGCCTTTTGTCATCAATATTCCTGAAGTTTTAGGCTGTAATTCAGCTTTCTTAATTGTCAGCTGGAATTAAATTGTGGACCAATGTTTTTCATTCTTTGTTTTTCAGTATCTTCTGTATCAAAAGACCTGTGTTCTTCTTGGCTCACTGTAATTTATCTATTTATATGCATGTGTATGAGGATCTCTTTCTGTGTATATATACATGTATGTGTATACACATACAAATATTCTACAGCATCCACCAAAGAGAGATGATAGGATGACATGACTGTGTATGGCAAGAATGAGCAGCAGTGTAAGCTGACAGGGAAGGCAGGATCTCTGTTTCTGTTGGTTTGAGACATCGTTAAACTCATTTTCCTTTACTATAAGGACATATTTGAAAAATAAAATCCTGGAAGGGATTGTAAAGTTCATAATTGCTTTAAGGTTTTGAGTATCTAATAGATGTAAATATCTTTTTTAGGACCTAATTTTGGAGCTGGTATTTGGGTACCGAGGCAAGGACTGCAGAAACAATGTGCACTATTTGAACGATGGTGCTGATGTAATATATCATACTGCATCTATTGGGATCTTGTATAATGTGGCAACAGGTAGGAGAAAACCCACTTGAGGAAAAATGTTTCTTCACACACATGGAGTTACAGTTTATGAAGGAACTGGTATGCTTTAAATCTTACAGAAATATGTGGGAAAATTATTACTTTTATTTGTTGCAGAAAATTCAGTTTATAGAGATGATTCATAATAAGCAAACTAAATACATTGAAACGTTTCTGGTGACTGACTTTTGAAGGAAGTAAAGGTTTTATTATTTTGGTATTAGCTTTCTGAAATTTGCTTTTTAAAATGATCACAGAAACTAAAAGAGCTGAACAATGAGGTCATTGTAGTTGTTTAATGTTTTTTCTAAGACTAAGTTAATTATTTTTTATTTGGTTTACTTTTCAGTCCTCTGTGTCACGCATATTCGTTCCCAATAACCAACTTAGTTTAGATAACTTAGACCTTTTAAAGAGTAACACAATGCCATTTGTTTCTGTGATATTTAAGCAACTTGATGTAGAAAACTTGAGGGAATAATTTGGAGTTATTGAGTGCTATGTGTTAAAATTGAGATAAAAAATTATGAGTTTCTATTTCCTGGGTTTAAGTTCCAAACTGCAACATCACCATAATGCTGTTTCCTAACAAATATTACAAAATTTTAAAACATTAACCATGTCTACATGTGTATAAATGTTTTAAAGTTGGACTTTGTTCTTTTTTTTTTCTCTCTTTTAGGCTCTCAGTCTTTTTACCAGGAACATAATGATGATATTTTGTGCCTCACTGTAAATCAGCACCCCAAGTTCACCAACATAGTGGCAACTGGCCAAGTAGGTATGTTTGTATGTTTGTAAAAAGAAATTAATGTAAGAGCATGTGATTAGGGACTTGTGAGTTCATAATAAGTCACAAAAATAGTTGATTATGCTATCTCCGTTTGTATGAGTGTTACTCAGTTACCTGTCCTCTTTATATGTTTATTTGAGTGTAATTTAATGAAGTTGAACAAAAACCATTGAGGCATGAAAGAAGATTAAGCTTATCTTTTGTTTGGAGTGTATAAAAATATTTTTTTAGAAATCACAGAATCACACAGAATCACAGAATCACTAAGGTTGGAAAAGACCTCTAAGATCATCAAGTCCAACCATAAAAAAAAAAAAAAAACCACAACAAAAACACACCACCACACACCCCCCCACCAAAAAAACCAAAACCACCCACAAACCACAAAACACGCCACAACCCACACCAAAATAACCCACCCACACCACACAGCACCATGCCCATCAAGCCACATCCCACAATGCCACATCCACACGCTCCTTGAATACCTCCAGAGAGGGTGACTCTACCACCTCCCTGGGCAGCCTGTTCCAATGTTTCACTACTCTCTCAGTAAAGAAATTTTTCCTAATATCCAGCCTGAACCTCCCCTGGCGCAACTTGAGGCCATTTCCTCTAGTCCTGTCACTAGTCACTTGGGAGAAGAGACCAACACCCACCTCACTACAACCTCCTTTCAGGTAGTTATAGAGAGTGATAAGGTCTCCCCTCAGCCTCCTCTTCTCCAGACTGAACAACCCCAGTTCCCTCAGCTGCTCCTCACAGGACTTGTTCTCTAGACTGTTCACCGGCTTTGTCGCCCTTCTCTGGACACACTCCAGCACCTCAGTGTCGTCCTTGTAGTGAGGGGCCCAAAACTGAACACAGTATTTGAGGTGTGGCCTCACCAGTGCCCAAGTACAAGGGCACAATCACTTCCCTGGTCCTGCTGGCCACACCATTTCTGATACAGGCCAGGATGCCGTTGGCCTTCTGGGCCACCTGGGCACACTGCTGGCTCATATTCAGCCAGCTGTCAATCAACACCCCCAGGTCCTTTTCTGCGGGGGAGCTTTCCAGCCACTCTTACCCCAGCCTGTAGCGTTGCCTGGGGTTGTTGTGGCCAAAGTGCAGGACCCGGCACTTGGCCTTGTTGAACCTCATCCAACTGGCCTGGGCCCACAGATCCAGCCTGTACAGATCCCTCTGCAGAGCCTAGCCCCGTGAAATTTGTCTGGTTTTATTTAACTATTGGCTTGTGTTAGGCCTTCCAAAGAGTCATAGCCCTTCCAAAGAGGCTTAATTGAGCTATCCTTCATTTCTATATGCACTAAACCCAGAATTCTTAAAATGGATGTCACTTTATGTAGGTCTTATCTCATTAGGCAGATTTGTAATACCTACTTGGTGCTTTGGTAATACATAGTTGTAATACTCTAGGCAGAACCAAAACCCTGATTGTGTTTCCCTACAGATAAATTTAGATTTAGGGGGAAAAGATACATGTTTCATAGTTTAAAAACAAAAAAAAAGAAAATAAAAAAACCACTGTGCATCTGCATAGCTGAACTAATACTGCTGTTTTGAAATTTTGCAGAATAGTGTAATTTTGTAGTCCTACAACCCAACTGCAGTTTTCATACCTTCAACTGTTTCTCAGCAGATTCAAAACCACATTGTTTTCCTTAGTGCGTAGAATACAAAAATCCCCTTGGTTTATTTTAGCCAGAGTAGGGTTTTTTCCCTGTTGCTTTGTTTTAGATGTTTAATCTAAATATGGTCAGTTTTTCAGAGTTTATTACCTGTTTCCCTTTGTCTTCTGGATTTTTTTAGGTGCATGTCTCATTAAAATTCACACATTGATAGTAGTAACTGCTTAGCTAAAATAGCTTCATTTCTTGGTGAGTTTCTTGCCTCACATCAATTTAAAGAAATCATTAATGGAAATTACTTAAATGGAAAAAAACTATCAGCAGATTTTTTTCCTATGGTTTGATTGCAAAGAACATTTGCAGAAATTACAGACCTTTTATTGTCTTTAGGAATTTGATTTTTCAGTGTATTTCTGAATCTGGCCCTGTTTGCCTTTCCATATGATAGAATATACGGGAAATGTGTAGGCATAATGTGAAAATTTGTTCTTTGCATGGATTTTCTTCAGTGTTTCAAGAAGAAACACAGGACCCTCAATGCTTTTTTATTTCGTAATCATTTCTACGTCAACTCGCAGTAGAACAATTTTAATTGTTTTGTAATGTGTATTAAGGCATGCAAATCGGGAGCAGATGACACTTAAATTACAAAACCTATTTTTAGGGAGAGAATTAAATCTGAAAAGTGAGCTGGAAGCAAAATACCTTCAAACAACACTTACTTTCAGATTCTGAACAGATGTTAAGGAGTATATACTCCATAAAGTACATACTTAACTGCTGTTACTTTTCCTGCTGATGTGACTGGCACAAAGATAGCTTCAAATCACGATTTAAATCCTCAAAAGATTTACAGAAACATTATTTCAAGTATTTTTTAACTGTAATGCTGTTACGCAGAGTCTTGGTAATACTTCCCAGAACCTGAACCTTCATAATCCTGATTTCTTAATGCTTCTATAGAAGAACATTGGGTGTATTTGCCACTTGTCAAGATTATACTCAAACATTACTTCTTAGCAGATTAGCAATCAGCATTTTTTTCCACACTTATAATTTGTTAAAATATCAGTAACATGTAAAATACGGGGTTTTTTTAGTTTGGCAGAGAGAGACCTAACATACACCAAAACTAGACTTTTGTGTTGTAACTCAAAATGGAAATCAAAATATATTCATTCTACAAATTATTATTTCTGATGTGACCGCCTTTTATTAGTAATTGTTCATCTTTAACACTAAAAGCAGTATTGGCCCTGCTGCAATGCAAAGAGATGACATCAAGGTGTGTGTTAAGAAACTACACTAAATGTGGCATATATTTTCTTTAGCACTTATCTTACTTCTGGTCTAATTATTTTTCTGCTGCTTTTCCATTACAGGAGACTCAGCAGATATGTCAGGTAAGGGAAATAAAATTTTAACATCTTCAGGTGTAGTTAGCCTATCTAGTAGCCGTCTGCAGCTTTATAGAGCAATAAGTGACGTGAATTCATTTTTAGTTTATTAACACCCTGTATCAGTGATATTACTGTCAGCACTGAATATAAACCACAACAGCTCAGCAAATTGTAAATACAGAAACAATTAAGTTGTAGAACACACTTAAAACTACTTTCGTTGTAACATATTCCCTTCTTGCTGCCCAGTGATTAGTGAGTTCTAACACATACTGCTACTGTAGCATTCCTATGTATGCTTGCAAGTTTTATAGACATGTTGGGGCTGACAATTAACATTTGGTTTAGACACTCAATTGAGTATAATTTTGAATATGCATTTCTAAAGTAAATTCCATTGAGGAGGCCTAGGTGACTGAGTGAAAAAAACAATCACCTTTCACATTTATGTATGATTGTCATGCAGTTATTACCACTGATCCTAAATGCTTGTTATGATATCAGTTTAATTTTTTTCTGTATCATTTTGGGTCTTTGACAGTTTGACCGTCTGGACTGAGCTATTTTTTATTAATACATTGTTTTTTCAACTGTTATCTTAAAAATTCATCACTGTCATGTGTGAGTGAGTTCATTGTTGAGCAGCCTTAATTGTCTTGTGACACATGTTCAGAGATGCATAAATGTGTGTTCATGTGTACCTAGAAAATATAATAATCTTCATGTGGATCTAAAGCTTGTTCTGTGAAGAACAAATGTACAATGGCATTTTTAATGTGTGTTGACTTCTTTTAAATATGCCAAATTGTGCTTGCTCTAAGGATGGGAGGAAGAATATAGGTACCTTTTCCCACACTTTTAAACTGTATAAAAGAAGCAGTGATGATACGGTTGTTTATATGAAAGAACATCTCTAGTCCTGCATATAATGCCTGGAGACTTTCCCTCTCTCACTTGTCTTCCTACAGCAATTTTAGTTTGAGCTTGTGTACATTACTAAATTCTGTTGTCACTGCCTGAAACCAGCACTCCTAT
This sequence comes from Gavia stellata, assembly GCF_030936135.1. NCBI lineage: Eukaryota > Metazoa > Chordata > Aves > Gaviiformes > Gaviidae > Gavia > Gavia stellata. Next base: position 20,815,475 of record NC_082600.1, read on the forward strand.
TTTTTTCTTCTTTATGGAACCATTAGTCTGGAATCCAAGCTGCTGCCTGCCTTTATTAAAAAGTTGCATAGTTTCACTTAATATTTATCAATGGCTATTTGGCACCTTTCGTACTGACAACTTTTGCTTTTCTGGTTCCAATTTTCTATTGTCTACAGTGATGCAGGGGTTCTTGAAGCAGTAATGTTTGTAATAGGCTGGAATGGGAAATTAAGTTTCGTAATGACTTGGTACAGATTTGCTTCATCTTAGGGAAGATATTTTTTGTCCTGCCAGCCCATGGTAGCTTTATCTAACTTCTCTCAGAAGGAGATGACACCTTAGAAAATCTCTCTTGTGAGAGCAGATGTTGAGCATCTGGAGTACTCCACAAGCAGGACGCAAGGTCAGGACAGAGACTTTCAGAAGAGCACTGTCAAGTAGGAGGGCTCAAAGAGTCCACACTCTCTGTCCTGCAAATCTTGCTCTGAAAAATTTTGTCAGTTCTTACTCGTGAAATCTAGGTGAAATCTGTCTGCCACCCAAAAGAAAAATGTTGGCCAAGGTTATAGGGGAGGTGCACAGATCAAGGGCAATACAGAGTTTTACCACGGGGAGAGCTGAAAAGGAAAAAAGAGTTCAGAGCCATAATAAAGCTTTCCCTTCCCTCAACTTTCCATAAGGACAGCAAGGAGTTTGCTGAAAATGTTGAGACATGCCAGTTGTTGCCAATCCCTGCTCTTTCTGTTTTAATGGCATGTCTATACTATGCTGTAGTAGCTCTCAGAAGGTGATGATAACAGCATGTTTGTGCCATGAGAGGAAATTCCATTGGAAAACAGAAGAAATTAGGAAGATTGTTCTAAAGACAGTTGTGGAATTGTGCCCAAAAACTTAGTTTCATGTGGCTAAAATTTTGCCTAGCTCCCTGTGCCTACTGTTTCCCATCATATATGTGCCTTTGAGGGACTAGATTTAGCTGATTAGAAACACAAAGCATGGAGCTGAAATAGAATTTAGTTTATGTGAGTCTGGGTCTAAGACAGTAACCAGTAACCTCCAGGCTCTGCAGTCAGGTTTACTAGAGATAAGAAGAAAAGAAGTTTGAGAGAGAATCTTACTGTCGTGGAAATGCCCTAGGTTCTATTCAGAGATTGCAAACCATACATGGATTGCAGGATCTTTGGAGAAGGCATTGCATTTGGAAAAAGCCTAGCTATCATCACAATAGAAATAATCACATACATCAGTAGCATGGAAAGACGGTTCTTACTGCAAAGAGCTTGCAGTCTAAACAATGCAAACTAAATTAAATACGCTAGTTCTTCTGCATCAGTAAGCAAGCTGATTACTCAGTTGATGTTCTCCTAAGAGAGCATGCATTTCAGACAGATGGCCATTTTGTAGAAAATGAGATTTTGGCCTTGCACTGTAAACTACTTTTTCTGTAGCTATCAGTTGTCCAAAAGCCCCAGGTAGAAATTATGTTCGTGATGATCTACTCAATATATATGACAGTGTTTGAGTTAGCATGCTGAGCAAAATTTTACTAGGAGAAAACCAGGAGAAGACAGCTTGCTTTCAGAGCTTCTACTGTGCTTCAGAAGTCCAGTAACAGGTTAAGCAAAGTTTTAATCTCCAGTAGTGTAATGAGGCCAACTTCTTAGTCCTACTTAATGATCCTGTTTGCCGTAAACTGGTTTCCAAAGGGAGGCCAAAATCTCCTTTATTTTCTTGCTTTTCTTTTTTCCTTCTGACCAGAACAGTTTTATTCATCTTATTAAAAAATATTAGCTGCTTCAATAAGCAAATCATTAGACAATTTCAAAATGTATACTAATCACATGTTTTTATATTTGTGTAGCTACAGCTCCTTCTATTCACGTGTGGGATGCAATGAACAAACAGACACTGTCGGTACTACGGTGCTACCATTCAAAGGGCGTTTGCTCAGTCAGTTTCAGTGCCACTGGCAAACTGCTGCTCTCTGTGGGGCTGGATCCCGAACATACCATTACCATTTGGAAGTGGCAGGAAGGTAGGAAAGTGATTGTTTTTATAGAATGTTTTTATATTGTTAGAGGTATGTTGGCTTGAGTCAAGAGCAATTTAACATAAAAATATCAGCAGATAGAAAATTATTACAATAAATGCTGTGCACTATGCAGTGTACATGAAGAGGCAAAATAAATGTGCTTACCCACTCTAGTAACTGCTAAATATATCTCCTTTGTAACTATTGTGTAAAGATCAAGATAGTTCACTGATTTCCAGGTAGAATAATTAAAGAAAATTGTAGTCTTCATTCTTATTTATTTATTTATTTCAGTCATTTTTTTGCTGCTTGGTAAAAATTCTTTATAAAATCTTTTTTGCTCTGTTTTTTCTATTCTTCTCTGTTCTTATTCTTCTCTAAAGTCTGATTACTGATTAGATTGTTGTACTTCTAAAATTATCCCCCAAAAATTGCAAATTGAAGAAATGTGACACCAGTGCAGCTCCTCTATGCAGCTATATAATTGGTGTATACTAGAGTTTTTCAGACTGGCTTTGATCTGAGTTCAGGATTTAGGCTAAAGCAATTTGGTCAGCTTCTTTCCTCATCTCCTTTCTGTCTGACAAAGTCATGCCCAGAATATCAAACTGATTCTCTAGTCTTAGTTGTTTATTTCCTCTCTCTTTGGAGATTTCCTTTGATCAATTAGTATCTCTCAGAAGTTTAAAGATCAGCTATCAAGCTGATAAAATGTGATCCATCACAGCTTGTCTGCTAGATCCTGTGGAGCTGGATGCAATGTCAAATGTGTGTTTATGCAGTCTTAGGTAGTATGAAGGATGTGTGGTAAAAGCCCATGCCGCAATTCACTGCCGTTTCAGTCAGAACGTGCCTGTGCTCATTCTTAAGAGTTGATACAGGTTCAACATGGCAGCTAAGGATCCAGATCAAGGAATTTTCATATGGGTCAAAATGTCTGATTTTATCAAACACCTCTGAAGAGACTGGTAAAAGCATTACCTTTGAATCTAAGACCGTGTGTAATGAAGTCATTTTCTGCAGAAAGAAAGAAAACTTTGGACAAAATTTGCAGAGAAGTCATTCATTACTCTCTTCTAATGTGCCCAGAGTTTGGGATTTTCAGAGGAGTCCTAGGAATTTAAGAGGAGATGGAGACTTACTTGGATCTAAGCTTCTAACTCTTCTATACTCCTGAGGAAATTGAAAATTCTAAGTAGATGGCATCTTCATTAGGTGCTACAATTTGCTACTGGGTCTTATTAAATAATTTTTTTTTTTATTTGCATCTTAATTTAGTTTTAATTTAGGAGCAGTTTGCGCTTTTCTTCATGACCTGTGTGGTCTTGGGTGACTCATAATTCTTCATAATTTTTTTTTTTTAACCATAAATGTAAATTTTTCTCAGCGAATTCAAAATGTCCGTTTTCTTTCTGTCAGGTGCCAAAATTGCCAGCCGAGCTGGTCATAACCAGCGTATATTTGTAGCAGAATTCAGACCAGATTCAGATACCCAGTTTGTTTCTGTGGGAGTAAAACATGTGAGGTTCTGGACACTGGCTGGAAGAGCTCTTCTCAGTAAAAAAGGGCTGCTCAGCTCCATAGAAGATGCCCGAATGCAGACAATGCTGTCTGTAGCTTTTGGAGCGGTACGTACCTTAACAAACTACGTTAAGATGCATATAAACAAAAATTTTTTGACACTTCTGCCTTTATTCAGTTCAATGAGTCTTTTCTAACCTGCTAATGAGTATGTCAGTTGTTTTATTTAATTCAGTGTAGTGTTTCAAATGCTTGCCTGCTAGTTAGAACTAATACCAGCTGTTTTTAGAATAGAAAAGAAAGAAGATTATGGATTTATATGTTTTCAAAAGAAACAAGCATAGGTGCTTTGGACTGATGATACGATGTTTGGTATTAAATCCAGGTAGAACAAAGCTGACTCTAGACAAACAGGAGAAATGCGGCTAATTTTATGCCCACCTGGGGGTGATTGTATTATAACCTATATGCATTACTACTCATGGGTGATCTGAGAGCAGCATTGTCCTGGGGCATTTGTTAACATCTATGGCTGTTAGACGACCGCAGTAGGGTTTTGTTTTGCTTTGGGGTTTTTTTGACAGATGCGGGCCTTGTTGCTAAGTTCCACGTCTTTGCCATTTCAGGAGTTACTCTGTATGAGCAGCACTCATCTCTTCAGCTGGGCAGATAGCCATAGATTTCTTTTGTGAAGTCGTGCTTCTCTTCTATTGCGTGTGTTACTGTCCTGCTTGCTGATCTTCCTGTTGGGTCCAGACTGAATTTATACTATTGATTTTGATTTTTGGAAAAAATCAGGGGCCTGGAGCAGAAGCCTTATGAGGAGCGGCTGAGGGAACTGGGGTTGTTCAGTCTGGAGAAGAGGAGGCTGAGGGGAGACCTCATCGCTCCCTACAATTACCTGAAAGGGGGTCTCCCAAATGACAAGTGACAGGACAAGAGGAAATGACCTCAAGTTGTGCCAGGGGAGGTTTAGGCTGAATATTAGGAAAAATTTCTTTACCAAGGGAGTGGTCAAGCATTGGAACAAGGTTGCCCAGGGAAGTGGTGGAGTCACCATGACTGGAGGTGTTCAAAAAATGGGTAGATGTGGCACTTCGGGACATGGTTTAATGGGCATGGTGGTGTTAGTTGATGGTTGGACTTGATGATCTTACACGTCTTTTCCAACCTTAGTGATTCTGTGATTTTGTGAAACTGTAACTGGCCTGTGGTTTCATTTTTCATGAGACTATCTCTTTTCCAGAGTGGTGTGTCTCTTTCTCAGGTAGCTCTGATTTAAGAGAGAGTCCTACAAAGCAGTAAGATACCTTCCAAATGATAACTGTTAAGAGATGCACAGCCCAGGCATTAGTCTGGGGTTTGGAAAACCTCTGTGAACTTTCTTGTGGAGGTACAGATTCTTAGCATGAAAATCAGGCTGTATGCTGAATGTTCTGGAGTATGGTATGAGGTTGTTCGAGGATGGAAAGCTTGCAGGGGTTTTGTAAAAAGCTGTGCAAACTGAATAAATCTGAACCTGATGTGTTCTCCATACTTCCTGTAGGGAGCAGTTCTGAGAATGCTTTTCTTCCTTGATTTTTGTCTCAGAAGGAGCTAGATCAGGTCCTCCTAATGAAGGGTTGGAAACAGCGCAACAGTTATGCTGTGAGGATGATCAGAGGATCTGCTCCCAAGTTCATTTCCAGTCCTCTTTTATTTAGTCACTTATTAGAGCACCCACACACACCCCTTAAAAAAAGATGTAGAACATCAACCCACCTCAGTCAAGGAAAGTGTTCTTTCCAAATCTATACATGTGTACTGGTACTCTAAAATACTACTGAATTTGAGGATTGTTCTTGTAAGTTAGTAAACCAGTTTTGCTTAATAACCAGCTCCTGTTGGTTTTAAGGGTATCCTAATAAATTGCCCTTAAATTTCAGAGGTAATTGAATTTATTTTTATTAACTTCCAAAAACAGGAATCAGAAGTAAAGAAGAACAGGCAGCTTTTAGTTCTGAGCTAAGTCAGACTGTTTTCTTCATAAACTAATGGTTACTGTAATCCAGTGAGTACCTTCACCTAACAACAAAAATGAGTGCAAGCATAATGTACATAGCAAAGGGGTACAAATTGCCTGTTTGTGTGAAATGTCAAAACTGTTCTTGGTTTTCTATTTTTTTTAACCACAGTTTGCACACCTGATAGGCTGAAAACACAGATAACACTATGGCTGAAGCTTAAGTCATTGCATTTCTTCTTGCAGTGCAGAGCCTATTAGCTACAAGAAAGCGTGTTTCAGAATTCAAGAAAGAGTATAGTAGCTCATTGTTTTGTCCCTACAGGTTCTTATTACCCCTTCCACAATTTGCTCTTCTACAGCAGCAAATAAAAGCAATGTAGCGTAAAAGCAAATGGTGATGATCTTTATTTCTGAATGTTTTTCTTCCTGCCTTACTCAGAATCAGACGATGAGTATATTTTTCCCCTTTTCAGAATAACTTGACGTTTACAGGTACTATCAGTGGAGATGTTTGTGTTTGGAAAGATCATGTGTTGATACGAATTGTGGCCAAAGCTCACAATGGACCTGTTTTCACAATGTATACCACGTTAAGAGATGGTTTGATCGTTACAGGAGGCAAAGAAAGGCCGTGAGTCGTCTTTTTTCTTTTTTCTGCATGCATATGTATTCTTTAAAAATGGTTTGGATTGATCCCATCTAACACTAGGCAGTTGAGACATCAAAGCTGGAAGAGTAGTCACTTTTGGAGCCCTGAATAGGTGGTAGGGAAAAAAGTAGCCACTACCTCCAAAGTGCACGTGAGCCCACATGAGCTTCAAGTACTTATTTTTTTCCATTCATTATAAAAGAAAGGCTAGAGTGGCTAGGATCCTGACCTGGGTGCCTTGCTTAAGTATTTGAAGTCAAGGGAGATGAATCAGAATCTAAAGCTATACAAATAGTTCTTCATAATTTTAACTTCTAGATAACAGTCATCTTCCTAAAGCACACATGCAAGCTTCTTCAGGCATTTTATCATGACTCTACATTATTTTGGTGTAAAATAAATTATGTGAATGTATTATCAGTCATATTGCATTATCAATTATACTGCATTACATCAGTCAGGTAATATTTCTCCAAGTACAAATACACAAATTATCAAAGAGGTGATACAGTTCTCCCTCCTTAAGCTGAAAAGGGCTGAACTACTATAATCAAAAGTAGCCTTGAAATCACCTTATCATTTTACTAAATGGTTCAATGGTATTTATCACAACAGAATTATTTTTGAGAGAAGGCAAAACCATTTAGTTTGCAATATAGCTTTAAGGATTAAAAAGTTACCTAGTAACTCACTGTGAGTGAGTTCTTTTTCTGAAATTGAACTGAGGTGGCTAATCCAAGTAATTTGCACAACTGTGATTAAATAAATGAATGATAAATATTATAACAGCATAATGCACAGCTTCTTTTAAAGGAAGCATCTTTTTTAGTTATGATGGCAGAGGCAAACTGTATTCTGTCAAATCTAAGGTACAGCAAGATCCATTGTTTCTGGGGTTGTAAGCAAAATATCTCGTTAAGCATTTTAATTTTTTTCTTAGTGCCTTGCTAATGATAAAATAAAAAAAAATGCTTCAGCTGTAATACAGTCCATCTGATGGCATGATAGTGCCCCATTTTGCAGGACACAGGCCACTTACTACCTTTTCCTCAAAAAGTCCTTAAAGATCCTGGTTGATATTCAGACCCAGCTGAAAACTTATTTATTCCTGTGCTTGAGATACTTTCTTCTAGTATTTATAAAACATCACTGTGATTTTATTTGGAGAGTGTTCTCTCTACCAGTTAGCTTCAAAGCCTCTTAATAATTAGTATTTGACCTGAAAGAAACAGTCATGAGTAACAGTAAGAAACAATAATTAGTTTCCTGTGGGAAAATGGAGTCTTGAAAGTATACAACACAAATTCTACATTTAGCAAAATTGTATGTTTGCTTCTGCCTTGGCATTCTTAATTGCAGTTCACCAGCCTCATTTGATAAAATCTTTTTGCAGACTATGATGACCAATCATATGTTAAAACAGTACTATTGGGAAGCAAAGAATATTGCATTGCAAGGACTAGCAATTTATAATTAATTACAGTTCTTTTAGTAATAATACTACAAAAGCAGTAATTGTGATTAAACTTTCTGGAGTTCTTTGTCAGGGTTTGTTGAATAATCAAAGCTGTAACACTGGCAGCTCAATATTGCGGAAATTTATATTCTTTTCTGTTGGGGGAGATTCTTTTCTCTTTGAAGACAGATAAAACTAATGTCCCAGCTCAACTGAAAATGCCAGATTTATAACTGTTTCATTAAACATTATCTCCTTTCTAAAAACTTTTTTTATTTTATGTGTTCTTTACTGAAATAGCAGTTCTCTTGAAAGTGGGTGGGAAATACTTAGTGCTTTCATGATTAACACTTACTAGTTGGGTATCTTGTGCAATTAACATTGTAGGATTTTTCTCCTATATCTTTGTCATTTATTTCACAGCAGTCAAAATAGTGAAATTTTCACAGAAGTGAAAATCTTTTGTCCCTAAGAGCTACTAATACAGACTAAGCTTAGCAGCGACCATCTTTCAACTTGTTCTGTAAAGTAGTACAACAAGGACTTTGAATCAGGATGTCTTGCTTAGCTAGGAGGCTCAGCATATGAACATCATCTGTTCAGTAAAAACAAATGGAATCTTTAATCGTTTAAAACATACTAAAATGCCTCGTTTACAATTCATTACATTAAATAATATAGTTCTTTCATACATCAATTTTCTTTTTTGTGCCAGCCATTATACTCATGGTTGTTCCTGATTTCTTCATAGTTCAAAGGAAGGAGGAGCAGTTAAGCTATGGGATCAAGAGCTGAAGCGATGTCGTGCCTTCAAACTAGAGACAGGACAAATGACAGACTGTGTTCGCTCTGTTTGTAGAGGCAAGGTAAAGAAAGCATCATGTCTTTATTTTAAAGCTTATAATTTGTGGATTGATCTATAGCATTAAATATATCATAAATTGTTTGCTTCCTTTTTCTTTTACGATAGTATTTGAAATTAAAGGTTGAGCTAGAAGGTGTCTACAACTGATTTGACAGCAGAAAAAAAAAATCTACTTCGGGAGATCTTAGTCTTACTTAGGATAATATTCTGTATATATTTTTATTAAAGACTAACTAAGGATTTCTTTTCTATTTTCTTTTCACACTTCAAATATCTGTCTTACAAGCAATAACTCAACTAGCATCATGATTTATATACAGCTTTGTACTTTAATAAATCATAGAGGAGTTTAAAAAATAAATTATTTTTGATTACTTGATTTCAGCAAACCTTCTTGACAGAACTATAGCTTTGGATTATATCTTTATTACTGTTCACCATGAGTAGTTAATGTATTATATCAGAGATAATTCTTCCACTGTTGTTCAAGGGGAAAATTCTTGTTGGGACAAGAAATGCTGAAATAATTGAAGTTGGAGAGAAAAATGCTGCATGTAACATTCTAATTAATGGTCATATGGATGGACCAATCTGGGGCCTAGCAACACATCCTTCCAGAGATTTTTTCCTTTCTGCTGCAGAAGATGGCACAGTAAGACTCTGGGACATTGCTGAAAAGGTAGGTGTTGGAGAATAGTTGTTGTTTAGGAAATAAATAAAAAATCCTAGGCTTGTGGTGGTGTTGAGGACTTGAAACTTGTTTTTTAATGTATTCTGAGAATAATCCATCTGATAGTAGCAGACTGTTAGCATAAGGTACTTTTGAAATATGAACAAATAGAAACATTTGCTCTTCTGGGTTTTTATTTCTTCACAGAAGATGCTGAACAAAGTCAGCTTAGGACATGCAGCTCGTACGGTTTGTTACAGCCCAGAAGGCGATATGGTAGCTATTGGCATGAAAAATGGAGAATTTATTATTTTGCTTGTGACCTCTCTAAAAATTTGGGGGAAAAAAAGGGACAGAAGATCAGCGATTCAAGATATCAGGTCAGAAAATATAATGCCTTTGTCTATGGTGGTATTCTAGAAATCTGTATTATTTTTATTTTTTAAAAATAAAATTTTATGTTCTGAGGAGCGTTGCAGTGATATTTCAGAGAGTTGGAATCAGTGAGTGAATTGTGGAGTTTGTGTGATTACTCTGATGCCAGGAATAAAAAGGAAGGAGGAGGTACCTGAAGATAAGATATAGCATCAGTCAAAAAACAGGCAGTACCATGTAAGGTAAGGAGCAGGGTGAGACGATGTGTAGGAGGTAAAATGAGATCAGAAGTTTACAGATGAAGACTGGATTGTGAGAGATGATGGAAGTGCTTGTCTGTCAGTTTGCTCTTTGTTGTGTTTTGTTAGAAGGAGTTAGCAGAAGTAAAAGTTTACTGCTGTTTCCTGAGTGGAGGACAAAACTGTTCCGTCTGTGAGATAAATTGATCGTGATCAGCTAAGGGAAGCTTCTGGAGAGCAAAATGGGGGGAGTGGGAGAAATACGAGCAAACGGGGACCTTGCTGCAAGAAGGCAGGAGAGCTCTGCTAGGAGTTAGTTAGGGGGTTGCTGGAATCAGAAAGCTGTCCCAAGGTGTGTCTTGGAGATAATAGAAATAAAGAAATTTCCCTAGTAACACAAAAGGGCCTGTGAGGAATTTGGTCAGCTCAGGAAGCTACTGAGTTTTAAGACTAGAAGGGAAAACTGGAGGAAAGAAACCACTGTGCAAAGATACATTAGGCAAATGAAAGGTTTGATTTCACATCTTTTTATTCAGTACATTTCATCTAGAAGGTGTGGGTTTTCTTCATTTACAGCATTTCATTTTTCTAGTTTGTAGCCTTGTAAGTATAGCATTAGAGAGTCAAAGTCACCAGGGGCATGTCACAAAGTTTTTTTTAGACCGTTGAGATGGTAATGAGATCAGATAATGAACAGAATTATTCCAGACATGTTCCCAGTTTGCTTATATGTGACAGCTGTACCAAAATTATTGCCACCTTCTACTGCATTATGCATTCCCGGAAAATTTTATTTGTTTCAAAAGTTATTTTGCTTAGCAGATGAAATACTCCACCTCCCTCTTTATTTCTGGATAGCAGATACTTTAAATGCAAATTTACCGGTGCTTCTAAACTAATAGAATCTGTTTTAAGTCCAACCTGTGTTTATAAAACCCTTTTATCTGTTCAGGTTTAGCCCAGATTCTCGTTACTTAGCAGTCGGTTCCAGTGAGAATGCAGTGGATTTTTATGATCTGACTTTGGGTCCCACACTAAATCGAGTCAGCTATTGCAAAGATATCCCAAGTTTTGTGATCCAGATGGACTTCTCTGCAGATAGCTCTTATCTCCAGGTATCAGTCATTAATTGTTCAAGATACTGAATGGAAAACATACTCATGACAGATATTCTGCAAGTATTCTCCTTTGACAGCTGCTAAATTTTGTAATGAAATGTTGGAATAGTTAGGTTACTGTCACTAGGGGCAGGGAGGAAGGAGTACAGTCTATCATCCTGTAAGCCCCAGCGACCTGTGATTTCTTCATATCCCTGACCAGAATGGTAGCATTACACATCGTTTCAGTGCTAGCCTTTTTGGAGCAGCACCAAAATCATGGTGTTACAACTCCCAGCCACGGGACTCAATACATTTCTTAAAATCAAAATAAAGTAGGCATACTTTGCTTTCTGTATTTTGATCACATCTAGGAGGAGGAATAAGCTTTGGTCACTATCAAATTGACTTCTGCAGGCTGAGAGGCATACACTTCTGTCACTTTTAAAGATAGGAGTTTATTTTTCCTTATCTATTTATACACACACACACACTAACACCCACAATATAGAGAGATAATTAGTATGTGCAGAATGTGAAATGTTTCAATTATTTTTTTATTAATTAGACATTTTAAAAGTTAAGATTTCTTATGCTTTCTCACTGTTGCTTTATGCTTGTATAGATTTTTGAGAATTTTCAACTCATCAAGCAAGTTTATTAATAGCTAGGTTACTTACAGAGTAAAAGATAACTATCAAGAAAATGCTTTTCAGAGCCCTTTAGAATTACGTTTTCATCCTTTCAGACAAGTTTATGTATTCTAAATTCTCTGTGGTCATCTCAAAGGTGTCTACTGGATCTTACAAAAGGCAGGTCTATGAAGTGCCTTCAGGAAAACAGCTTGTGGACCAGGCTGTGATTGACAGAATAACATGGGCTACTTGGACAAGGTAAATGATTCACACATTTACACCTGTTAAAACACTTGTAACTTCCAGGAGAAGCACCTACTGTTTAAAAGCATATTTCATCCCTTCATTCAGTCTGATACTTTCTTTTAACACACCCATCTGCTCTGGCAACAAATCAGGTAAGTACAGTACAGCAAAAGAAAGTATATAGCAGGTTCCCTCAGTAGAACATGAGCTGTTTGACTGGTGAGGACATCCAGTAAAAACTGATCTCTCTAATGCGTGCCTTTCTATTTGCTGTATATCTCTAGCTTCCTTTGATATATCCCTAGCAGCCTCAGTAGTTTTTCGTTGCACTGTGCAAATTACCTGGAATACTGCACTATTTGCTTCAAAATAGCGATTTGGTGATAAGAGTACAGGGAAAATTAAAACATACCAAAACATGAAAAGACAATACAAGACTGCGATAATTCAAGTTTTATTTACAGTATAACACTAATGGTAGCTGTATATTAAAGTTGCTATTAACTTTTGCATATTAAAAGGTGCACAAAAGTACTTTTAAATACCTTAAAGTTACTATGTTTCATTCAAAATAGACTTAGAAATTACATGAAGAATGGTACCATATTTTATTTTTATTTCACATTTAAGTAATTTATTTTATAGTCTATGCAAATCTGATTTCCTGTGCCTTATTTCAGGCTCCTTTGCCTGTTTTCAATTATTGTCCTCTGATTAGCACACTCAGACAAAAATTGAGACTAAATACTTGAAAATTGTCCACATGTGAACCACTTTAAACAATAATAATCCTGACTATTTGCTACAAGGCATTACTAAAACTACAAGCTTTTCTGAAAAACTAATTTTGCTAGCTTTCTGTTTTCTGTTTGGGTAATCCATTTTTGTCACCTCTTTGGTATGAAAACAAGAAACCTGTGTTTTCTGACCCAATTCAGTATGTCTGAAGTAAATAATTCCTTTTTGAATGTAATGTACTGTGCTCTGATTTGGGGGGAAAGAATCACAGAAAAATTCCAAAATCATTCACCTATTAACAAATGATAAAGTGCTTGTTTCTATGCATTCTTGGAAGTATGCATATACATAGTAAGAGGAGCTGAATAAAAAGCAACTTTTCACAAGGCTTTGCAAAGGAAATTTTCTATAAATGTCTATTTTGGAATCTTAAGGTAATTATGTTTTCTGTTTAGGACTATTTCTGTCTCTCTCTCTCTCTCTCTCTCTCTCTCTCTCTCTGGTTATAATGAAGAATTTTCACTGGGCTCAGGGAAACTTTTCATCTAATTGATATGAAAATGTTACAGAATCAACAAAACATAGTTATAATGAGAACATACATATTTTTATTTTCCAACAACTGAAACTTATTTATCTAATGCTTATGCTATGGCATTCTATTTTTAATTGTCCTTTCTTTATTTTTTTGGCAGATGCCTCACTGGACAGTATTAGTACTATTGATTTCATCTCTGCTTCTTAGTGTTGTCATGGGCCATGTTATTTTGGGAATTATATCACTGAATCAATTTCAGAAGCAGTTATGGAATGATATAAAAATTAAATAGAGAGTAAAACCTATACGAGATGTGTATGTGTAAGAATAAAATTTAAAAATTACATTTTTATAAAACCAGTTACAATATGAGAGCTGCTTACTATTTCCTTACTCTGTTGTTTTTGCTGTAGTTTTCAAAAGAATCTCTTGTTCTTCTATTTCAGTGTTCTAGGGGATGAAGTAATTGGAATCTGGTCCAGGCATGCTGAAAAAGCTGATGTAAACTGTGCCTGTGTCTCTCACTCGGGAATCAATCTTGTAACAGGCGATGATTTTGGCATGGTCAAACTGTTTGACTTTCCATGTCCTGAAAAATTTGTAAGAACTTGTTTTTGCATTGTTACGACAACAAGTACTGTCAATAGTATGGTCTTGTATTGTTTCTCTAGCAGATATGTGATGGAAATATTTCCTTCTCTAAATTTATAGCTTTTTAATGCATCTATGTAACTTTGGCTTTATAGTCTCATAAGCATGCTTCACCTCAAAGTTTTCCTAACATTTTGTGCAATAGCTCTTGCTATAAGCTCTTGCAGGTGTTAATATTGTCTGCCAGTCTGCATTAGCATAGTGCCTTCACACTGAAAATCTCAAAGCCCTTAGTTTTATTTATCCACATTTCCAATCTCCGTTTGACAGATGAGGAAGTTGGCTGGTAATTTCAGTCCCACAGTTGTAAACTGCTTGCACACTTATAATGAAAATAATTTTTTCAGTCTTAGGAATTTTACACAAAATTTAGAGGTTGATCATGTGACAAGATATATTTCATTTTATTGTGTTAGCTTGAGCGCTGTTCCTGATTTGCAGGTGCTGTCTCATTTGGGGACAATTTTATCTACTCAATAGTAGTTCTCCTTCAGGAGATCTTTCATGTTTGAAAACCTATGTAACATTCTGAATGATACAAATACAAGATGCAATAAAAAGGTAGATAAAACCATGCATGACTTGTTTTGATTTAGGAAGACACAGAGTATTTAGACTCATTTTATTGGTTTTGGTTTTTTTTTCAGGCAAAACACAAGCGATTTTTAGGTCACTCTGCCCACTTAACTAATATTCGATTTACAAGTGGAGATAGATACGTGGTCAGTGCTGGAGGGGATGACTGCAGGTATGTATCCTTTCCATTATTGTCAAAAAGTACACAGAAGTGGACATGGACAGTCCATAACAGTACAAAGCTCAAGTTCAGAATCTTCATCTTTTTATATGTGTGCTTGCTTTTCTCTTTGTATATAAAGAAATGGATATTTGCAGCAAAATAAATAGCCCAGATATTTATATGAACAGTTAACATTTAATAAATTAAAATATGTTTACATCTGTATTCAGAGCATCATACTTTTAACTGAAATTTTTCTTTTGACTGTATTAGCCATTTCTTTTAACAATATTGTAGTCTTTTATATCTCATATTTAATATCTTTTTGAAAACACAGCTTATTTGTTTGGAAATGTGTGCATATGCCTCATTGAGAGAGACATGGAGACTTGCAAAGAGGACACTGCATGAAGTACCAGGCATGAAATACCCAGGATTGCAATGTGACATTCTGCTGTGCCCTGCATGCGTAAGAAATGGTGCTGATCCAAGACACAGAGCAATCTGTCTTTGAAAGACAAGTATCTAGAGTCTGTCAGAAGGATGGACTGTAACAAATACGCTGAGGCTGTTAGATTTGCTTCAGTATCGGATAATCCGGGTTTGTATTTCACTCACTGCCAGATGCTGAAAATGAAATATGTGGATAAAAGGAAAAAGTGAATTGTTAATCAATGTACAGTTTCACAGTAAGATCCTGGGGTTTTAATCAAGAGATGTTATTTCTGACCTAGTGCTGTACATTGATCTATTTTCAGCATGAATGTTTCTCCTTTAAGTTTTGGGGTCTGAATATCATTGAAAAAAAGACTATTCCATATTTTATTACTGAAAGAAACCATATATTAACTCTTAAACATATAGTATTTTAATAAATGTTTAATTATTATAATGGAAATGATATTTCTATGACTGGTCAAAAGGAAACATTATTTGGTGAGGCAGAAAATAAGAGAGCTGATTCCTTAGGACTTAAATATTTCTGTATTTAGAGGCCTGGGTCACAGTCATGTCTGGTGAAAACCATTGGATATGCATGATCTTCATGGCTAATTTAGTGTTTTTGTTGCACTTAAACATTAAATTAGTTCTGTGAGCAAAAATAGATTTGCTCACTTTGCGAGTGCCTTGCCCACAACCTAAAAGTCTAACTCCAATTTTTGCCTTGTGAATAAAAGTATTCTCAGCGGAAGAGAGATTATTGCTGTGTTACTTGACTGGGCTGTTAGCCTCTATGCTGGAAATGTGGACTAGGGTGAGGATTTTATAGTCTTCATAATCGATAAAGCTTGGGATGTCACCAGTTGCAAAAATAGAATTTCATAGCAATATGAATTGATTTTATTTTCTCAGCATCATGGGGGGGGTATTCAGAGAGAATATAAACTTTCCAAACATTATATTTTGTACATTTGAGCTTTTTAACAGAGTTAGGACTAGCTGGGAGAGGTCTCTACTCAGATTTCTCTCCTGATCATAAAAAATGTCCAATCATATGCTTCTTTAAATGGACCTGCTGTCACCTCTAGCATAAGTGCATTTATTCTATCCTGCAACATAACTGAAACTCTTAAGTTGAAAAAAAACATTTCAGTGATAAAGAAAACCTGAATGAAGCTGTGTTTTGGGTACAAGTGAGGAAGATTTCATTAGCTCATTTTGTCTAAATCATGTCATTGAGATGCATTATGGACTGAACCTGGTTTTTAATCAGTACAGTTAATTTTCATGCAACATAGAAGGGAATGGAAGTCACTAATTATCAGCCCTACTCTTATAATGACATTGTACTGTGAATGTAAAGCCCTTTTTTTTCTGTGTAAGCCAGCATTGCTTTAACAATGGCATTTGTTTAGGTCAGTCAGTAGGCTTTGATATTATTCACTTCTTGCATTCTCTTATGCCAGATAAAAGTAAAAAAGAAATAAACCTCATCTCTTCTTGTAAGCATCTCATGTGCATGGTGGTTATAGAGGGAATGGGAGGGCTTGCATATAGAAGAGAAAGGGGAGAAAAGTGAATGAGCCACACTTCTGTGCTCTCCTAGGTCCAAAAATGCTTGTTACGTGTGTTACGTGCTATACAAAGCTAGTTACCGAATGATCTTACAAAATATATTCTATATATCAAGCTATAACAAATATTTATTTTAAAGAAGTTGATGAACTAAACAATTACCAGGTTTGTCAGCATGATGGTTCTTAGCAAAGTCTTGCCAGTCATGCAGCTGCTATTCTGCGGGAGCAAAAACTCTGTGGATTTGGTCATGAGTGTACAGGGAGATCTTGCATGTCATGTTTTTCACTTTAGGGGAATTGCATATGAGAATTGAGATTAGACCTGATCTGTCTCATAACCTTGTTTCCTGCCTGCCTGTTTTAGATGAAAATTAGTATCTGGCATTTAAATCTTATCTATGCCAGAGAAATCAGTTGTAGTATACTATTCTATAGCTGTGATTCTATCCCTTATTAAACACATCTGTGCAGGACTTCTTGACTTAAAGTAAGATTTGTCCTGCCTCTGTTTTAAAGTTGCCTTTCATCGGTTCAAGTTGGATGACTGTTAAGAGCTCCCTCGTAGTCTGTCCTACTCAGACTGCCAGATCAAAGCCCAAATTTTTCTGCCTCTGAGTTTTCCCCTCAAAATCCTAGACTCAGTGTCTCCCAGCCTCATGATCTTCTATAGGCCTTAGGTATGATGTGGACCATCAAGAGGTTTGTTCCTCGGATCCCTATCACTGGTCATGTCCTCTTCTCCTCCCTCCCCCCCATGCCCTTCATTAATGCTGTGCCTCTCCACTGATAATTTGTCCATTGGTGCTTTTGCTCTGAGGAATCTCAAATGCCACGCTAGCGGTGGAGTACCAGTGAGAAGCTGACGGGCGAATTGCAACAGGGCTGCCCTCGGCGGTGCAAGGCTGTTAGCTGCAGTGCGAAAGTCTGAGCCTCCAGTTCTCCCTGTTTCTTCGCTCTCTTCCAAACCTGACCGCTACAGTAAAGGGCTCGAATGGGAGCTGGAAGCTGAGGAGCTCTTTAAAAACAAAACTACCAGCCTTGTTCCTCCTATTGCAGCCAGTATTGGTGGCTAGCATTTTCCCTGGCAGACTGCTCGAGTGGTTTGCCAGGTAAAATGGGGTCAGCCAGCTGGGAATGGTTGTGAATGTTGAGGAGAGGAGCGAGCAGAGCCTCAGTTGCAGCTTTCTTCCTGAGCATATTTTGTAGGACAAGCTGCAGTTCTCTGCTGAAGAGAACGGCTGGCTGTAAGCATGGTTAAAAATTGCAGCTTTGTGGTCTTTTTGTCTGATGGTGCTTGTTATTGTGCCTCGTTTGCTGTTTACATGAAATGCTACTGTAGTAACTTGCTAATTGTTGCCACCTGTGCATGAAGCACGTGTACAGGAACAGACTGCCTGTTTTGGTAGGTAGTGGGAGCTCGTGACTGGTTGCTCAGCAGAAGAGTCGGAGGATGACATAACCCTGTAGGATAGATCAGGCAAGAAGCTGAAACATGGAGGGACTAGTGACAGTTTCCATTTGGAAGCGTCAGAGAGAAGAAATGTGGGCCGGAGGGCTGTCTGAAGCTGGAGAACGCCTTTTCTGTGATTATACAGCACCAAGGAAGTTGGTAGAAGAGGCAAAAGTTCTTTGTGTAATTTGTTCACTCATAGTGGATAATTTTGTTCTCCAGCTTAATTTGTCTTTCTAACTCTTTTTCTGGCTAGCAGCAAACATACATCTTTGGGATCTTTAAAGTCAGCAATATTTTTTGTAATAAAAGAAATAAACTAGAGAACTGATTCAATAAAAGCAAAATGACATTTCACTTTAAAAAATAAATGTGACCTTGAAAGCTATTTAAGTGTGCTTAGAAAAAAGAGAATGAGAGAAGGAAAATCCAGCTCCTAGGAGCAAACAAAAATAAAAAATAAACACATTTAGAACTGAAAATTGCCGTAGTGCAGGAACTGAGGAACACAGTTGAAATTAGGACAGAGAGAACAAAATAGCCAAATGTATTGAATTATTCAGACTTGAAATTTTATATTTGTTCTTAAAGAGGTAGTCATCCTGTATGACTTTCTGATTTTGATAGGGAGGGCAAGAGTGTAAAACTAAAGATAAAGAAAGTATTTCAGAAAATTAAGGCTACATCATCACTTGCTGACAGCTGAAGGAAAGCACACATTCAGAGTAACTTCTGACTCAGCTCAGTATCAGGGTTTCAATATTAAAAAAATTCATTTCAGAATAACTCCGAACTTCATAGAAGTCGGATTAATGCTGACCTGGAATTGTACCATCAGAAAGCAGACACATTGCAGACAAGTTACCTCCTGGATCTGGACACTAGATCAAAATAAAGGACTTCCAATTCCAAGAGCAGGACTTTGTTACCATTCAGGCGTGGCTTAGTTTAAAACCGTGATCCACTTCTCTCAGTGGCTGCCTAAACTGCACTATTTGACTTGCAAGTTTGCCAAGGCAAACAGTGCCCTTCTTTCAACAAGCCCTGAGCGTCTGCTCCTCATCTGCTTTCTGGATTGCACCCAGCAGAGCTCAAGTCTCCAGGTGCACATGGATTTCACTCTAGACCTGTACACTGGAGTCCTTTACTGGATTTGCTGTGCATGATGTCGTCGTGTGACAAGTGAAGGATCTTGGTTTCAAATACAACTCTTACATGGGCAAGGTGTCATGTTTCCCTGTTTCATCATCAGTGTCACAGATGTGACTAGCCTTAATCTTTAAAGATTTTTTTGAATGCCATTAGCATAAGTTATAGACAAATGTCATCTTGTCAGTATTTTGGACAAAGTGAATCATCCTCTAGACTCTACCGAAAGGGAAGTAAGATCGCAAGTCACAAAATAAATTGCCACATCAGTGATTTTAACATCACTAGCTGTATTGCATTTGCATACTCCATTGTTCTCGTGGTTTTCATATGCTTCCTTACAATCGGCGCTGTTTTCCTAAGGTGTATAGCACCATTCGATTTTTGCTCATGTGGATAGATATGTGAGCTTGCCAAAGCCTACTACGTATTCTTTATACCAGTTACTGTGGTGTGATTAGACCAAGCCCTTTTCTGTGGTTGTCTCCAGCTTCTGCTCTTCAATTAACTTTGACTTCAGACTTAAACTCTGCATATCTCATTTCAGAAAAAATGAATAGTTTTAGGTGTATAATATGCATAAAAGCCACAATAGGTTTCCTTGCCAAAATCATTCATAAGGAACTAAAAATTAGTGGATGGGTTTGGGGCAGGGGGCTGGGGTGTTCTCCAGTCTACTTGATGCTAGAACAGGTAACCACTCACCATCCCCTTCTCAGATTACCAACGGCATACCAGTCATAACCTTGATCTGGTTTTTTGTTAACTTGTTAAATCAGCAATCCAACCAATTCACTTTTTCTTTGGAAAAAAAAAAAAAAAGGAAAAAAGGAGAAAAAAGTCATGAAGCATGTATTCTCTTTTCCCTCCTGGTGTAAAACAAAACAGCAAAAAAAAGTGTAAGGTCTGAGCATGGTGACAATAGGCAATTCTCATAATTTCCACTTCTTTTTGAAATTCTAGAACATAGGATGGAGGAAACAGTAACAGGAAACCAGTAAATGTGATCCTGGAGAAAAGGGAAAAGACAGGAAAACAAAGGAAAACAGAGGAAGGGGAATGCTCATAAACAGGCAAAGATGGGACCCAAGAACCAGCGAGGGTGGTGGTGGGTGGGGAGCCATATAACTTTCTGGCAACTGTCTTCTTTCAAATGGGAAGTGTTCAGTGGCTGGTTGTGGAGTTTAAGGACTGGAGAGCAGCAGAGTGCTCAAGGAGAGGCTGCAGGCAACACTGTTCACTCTGTTTTTGGGAGGATGCAGCTGCTCCCATTCATTGCTTTTTCCACTCCCATACCTATGGGACAACTATTCAGTGCTGAAGCACAGTAGCTAACACAGCTCAACCACTGTTGCAGTGTTCACATGTTGCTAACAAAGAAAATAAATATAAAAATGCTATGTAGTACTGAGAGCTCAGGTAAAAGAGTTTAAGGATGTATTTTAAAATGCTACTCATCTTTCCCACATAAACCAAACATGGATTGTTTTAATAGGCCTCTTCTGATTTATCCATATTTTAGTTTCCTGTGCAACTGGGCTTAAATGCATTCTTTAAACAAAAAATATTAAACCAAAGAACTACTGTACTTTAGAAAACTCTTGATAACCAACCTGTATTAATTACTGCCTCTTTCATTTCTTCCCTTATTCACCAGTTCTTGGTTCTGTTCCCAGACGTGCACAACATTTAAGATGACATACATTAAAGCTATGGCTGGTATTTGTTCTGTTTAACTCGAGGTGTAATGGAGACAGGTATCTGCAGAGGGCAATTCAAATCATACATGAGCTGAATTTTCCTTTGGTGGTTCCTTGCCTTAGGCCTCCAAATATAGGTACAGTAAGTCAGGGAGGGTGGACGTAATGCAGGCCTATGAATACATATGAGTAGAAATAGATTAATAAAAAGTTCTTGATTTTATCCCATAATAAATGATTACAAAATAAGGAAATAATTGACTTAAGGTAAACTTTCTGTAAAAAAAAATCTAAACTCATTGCAGGTGCTACTTGGACAACTAAACTGGACTTTTACCTGTAGCAGCTCTTGGTAAGAAAGAAAAAATCTGTGCAAAAACAGCTTATCTATCTGATGCTTCTCTACCTGTTAGAGGACAGTTGTTTGGGACATGAGAGGCAGTAGGTTCCTATCGCTGGGTGTGTTTGGATTTCTTTTCCAAAAGCCAAAATACGAGTTTCTTGAGTTTCCATTGCTTCTTGTGGGATAACTTCAAGACCCTACAAAGTGATTTTGCCCTTACTAGTACATATCTTGCTCAGTTTGGGCACAGGTGTCATGTGAGAGCTTATTTAAAAAACAAAATAACCCACCCACACACAAAACCAAGACACCCCAAACTTTTTAAGATATCCCCAAAATTGCTGTCATGTTCATTGCAGTGATGTAAAGATGTGTCTGACTCACACCATTCTACAGTCTCAGAAGAAAACTAGTTGTACCCACTTAAGTGGCCCTAACGTAACAGGTATTGTGTTATATTATGTATTAATGTAATTCTTGCTTTACCACTTTTTCGTGAGATGCGTTATTCTTTCACAGGGGACAAATGCTGCTATCCCATCACTGTATGTAACTGCAGCTTTCCTAAAGCTCGTGCCATCTTTGGCTGGTCTCAGTGGGGCTGAGGCAGGAGACGAGTGCTTAAGGGAAAAAAAAAGTAGATTATTGAAACAAGTATTGCACTGGTGGGTTCTGAAAAAGGGAGGTAGTAGGGGTATTTTAGTTCCAGTCCTCTGTAGGTTTATAAGCCTTGGGGGGGGGGAGTTTTTCATGTAATGTTCTCCAATTATTCATTCATTAGCTTTTGCCATTACTTTTCTTTTCTCCCTCCCCACCTTTTTCCCCCACCTCTTCCCCCAGGAGCCCTTAACCCAACCACCACCCCCAAACCCCAAATAAGTATTTTTTTCAGATGTAGTGGCTGTGAGAGGTCAGCCAACTTTAACCACAGCTTTACTGTTACTATGGTGACTTACACTACAAAGCTAATACAAAAGCATTACGCTGCTGAAAATGAATTTTCTGTTATTAACTTTGTTGCAAGTTCTTGTGACTGGGGAGGAGGGGGGCATCTTTCCATGCCCAGCAGGTAAAAAAATAAGGTATTTATTCTTCCCAAGAAGCAAAGCAGTGAAATACCCTTTTCCAGCACATTACTTAAAATCTGAATATGTGATGTTCAGCTATGGAGCTGTAAATGTTCCGTAACTGCATCATTTTTTTCAAACACCCATCACACCCAGGACATGCTCTATACTGTACGCTTTGGGAATTTAATAAATATAAATTCTAAAAAAACTGAGCATGAACACAGGCATAAATTGCATGGGGAAAAAAATGGTTTTCTGTACTTTTGTGTATGTTGGTGCTGTTGGGTAGTACTTCCCACATCTCTGGTCTATTTTTCCTGTACGTGCTACTACTTTACTTATCATTGTATTGTGGTTTTAGGTGCGAAATAGCGCTTTTTTTTTTTAAAGCAGTATTTGGTAATTATAAGCTTTGTTTATGCTTTTTTAGTTCAGTTATGGGTATACAGCTGCATTACTAATTTGTGAAGAAAGTTAGTGCATTTTTAATGTAAAATTTCACGTAAGAATACACTCAAGACCACAATGATCAGTTACTTAAAGCAATGTAATAATCTAAGTAAATGCATTAGAACCATTCCCTTTAAAAATACATACACTTTGAGCTTTGTGGCTTGGTTTATTCACTTTTTTTTTTAGCAGTGAAAAATCAGCAGCTTGCCTTATGCGAAACATTGTACAGTAGGTTATAAAACATCAAAGCTGGTCAAATTCAGCAATGGAGGTAGTACTAGTTTGCTGCTGCCCTTACAAACGATTATCATCTCCTCATCTCACACCGAAGAGGAAAATAGCTTCATGGTGGCAGCTATTTCTGAAAGGGACAGCTAATGAAGGCATTGGAAAATTCTATAGAAAAAATAATGTAATTTGCAGTCTTTCCTCTGGAAATCTGTTTCAGTATTGCTCCATACAATGCAAGAGCCCATCCTCTCCTCCTCCACACCCCTGTCAGGTCACCTTAGGAAAATACTTTATTGTAGTTCTTTTAAGCTTAAAATCCAGTTGTCTGTTCAGATTTGTTGTGTTTCATTATGGACTGTGTCAGATAATCCCTCTTGCTTTAACAAAGAAAAAGAAAAAAAAAGGTATTTTAAACTAGTCTAAAGGTATGGTCATGTATTACTGTAGTAAGGATCATGGTTCTAAGTGTACTCCATTTTGGTTTCCACCATGAACATCTAATCCTTGTAACAATGATGTTGTATGTTTATTTAAAGTATATATATATATAAAAAAATTAAATGTCAGATTTTTGCATTAAGATTTTTTAAAATTTGAATATGAACTTTGAGTACTTTATTTCACAAAAAAAAAGAAAAAAACTTTCCTGGAGTGTTAAGTTTCAGAATTCCAGACTATATTTGTCAAATTTAAGTTTAAAACATGTAGCTAACATTGTTTTCTGATACCAAATGTAAATATTTGTAAAAAGAAATTATTTTGTATATTTTTGTGAAAATGTAGTTCCCCAAAAGATACAAAAGATTTAATAAAAAAGTGCATTTATGTTACTGCTCGACACTTTTCATCATTATACTACCACTTAAACATATTTGTGGTCACCTCCTGGGATTACTTTTTGCACTGTAAGTCACTCTAATTATCTCATTTGAGAAACGTCCTAACGTCTGCCCAGTGGTCAGGTGTAGCGGAAGAAAACCAGATTCTTCAGAAGGAGATTCAGAGAGGTACTTTTTATCTTCCTGGTGTAAATAGAGACATCTGAAACCATTTATTTTCAAGTGAAGTGGTATTTAATTTTGTAGGCTTTTTAAATGGAGCACAATACCATTAATTGTTTCATTGTTATTGCTTATGAAGCATTTTTGTTCCCTTGGTCTTTGTTTTTTCCCCATTTGAGGAAGTATCAGGGGTACGATGACTATTAGATGGAAAAAATGCCCAAAAGCCAAACCATTTATGCTCTTTGTGAGCAGGTGAAGAGTTCAGTCGCTATTTGCTAGGACATCAGTTCAGTTGTATCTGCTGAACAAAAAATACTTCTAGTATGATCCAAATATGGGAATATGCTAAGACCTTCTGATGATATACTAGCTTCTTCAGCACACCTCATCTTAAGCAAGAAACGTTACCCAAATAGAACACAAAATGTGCTTTGAAAGTTTTTAATGGAATTTAAAGTAAAACTTTTCTTACACAGACATTTTCTTCTTACAGTGTAAAAAAAAATGTAAAATTGCTCAAACTTACAAACTTGGAAAATTAGAGACATTTCAAGTATGCAATCAATCAACCTCATTTTATGAAAACAATGTATATTAAAAGTTCAAAATGCATGAATCTTTCTAACATCCCATGCCCCTGGTGGTTAATCCTCCTTTCCGCTACTGTCCAAAGGAGGCAAACTTCAGTCTCAAGTTGTATCATAATCATTCACTGAGGGGAAAGAGAAAAACAATTTGTGTAAGTACCAGTCTGTAAAGATGATTTCAGAACTGATTGGCAACCTACCCCCATAATCATTAAGTCCTTTGCACGTGAGAGTAGTTGGAGTGAAAGGCTCAACTGACTTCGCTGTCTTTAAGACAGACCACTGACTGCAGCTTTGGGAAGTTTGCTACCAGTTTATGAAATCACAGATAGATGACAGAAATGAGCTGTTCTGCCAGAAACACTCCCAAGAAACATCTGAACATTTTGTGGAAAAGACAGCTTGGACACAAGATGAAACAACAGTAAAGAAGAGCTGATGTTGGATTTTCAGCTTTATTCAAATAAAACTCAGTAACTACAACATGTCCAGGTCAGGATTCCAGTGACTGTCCCCTACCTTAGCTGCAGGGCACTTGTCTTTCTTTCAGTGTTGCATCACATTAGTTCGCATTTATACTACTAAAAACAAACAGTACAGAGTTCTCTTTAAAAGAAAGATGCCTGTAACAGGTATCTATCTTCATACAACTGCCATTGTTCATCACACACACACACACATTACTCCTGTGAGCAGAATTACATTTGTGATGCAAGTCAAAACATACACTCTAAAGAAAATCTCACCTGGTTTGCGTTCGAGTCCATTTCAAGGCATGGCGTGGAGGTACAGCAATAGTTGGATGGTAGAAAGTGCAGTCTGGTCTTGTACACTGGGTATTAAATCTGCAATGCTAAAAATGAAAGCATTTCAGAAGAGGCTACTCAAAGCTGGCTAGCTGCACTCCTGAACAAGCTAACCTAGAATGTTACATGCAAATTTGTACTACTGTATGACTTACCTCATTATAGGTAATTGAATCAACAACTACATAGACTAGTGCAATCAGTTCAACCCAATGACAGAAAGAAATCCTTTTTCAAAAGTATTAGTTAAGAGTTAGAAGCTCCAAAACTGCCACTGCACCGACAGGTGGAAGTCCCTTTGCTTTTAAGGGTTTAGAGTTTAGTTTCAATTGACCTGTGTGTACAAGTTAGGAGCATGACACAGCATTATCTGAAAGACAGAGGAAAAGCCGGAGTATCTGTCTAGTAGTATCTGGGAGCAGAGTCCTGGGGACCCAGTGCATTTCTCAGCTAAAGTTAAAATGTGAAAAGTAAAAGCAAAAAGTGTGAAATGCTAGTGACATTTCCTGACCCAAAGTAACATATTTCAAGTATCTTTCTAGAAAGGAAGGGAAGAGATAGGAGATAAATTCTTACTTTTGGGTGGTAAAATGGACATTCCATTTTCTTACAAGCAGGAAAAAACTTGCACAGTGGACTACTGGAGGATATCGATGGTGTGGGTAGTGGTGCTAACAGTGGAAAAGAAAAGAACAGGAAGTGAGCCTGGATCAGAATAGATTGCTTTTTTAATACCTTTCCACACAAACTTAAATATATCAATGCTTCTGCAAGAAATTACTTTTTATAATACACCAAAGTTCTGCAAGAAATATGGGAAGCATATCACAATGCACTAAGTGGATCTCATACTGGGGTAGAACAAGACTGTCACGTAATCATTAGTCTCGGTTCTTCACCATTTCAGGACCGATGGTACCACGGTCACGGCAATGCTCCCAACAAATTAAGCAGCGATTCTGGTAGGCAGAGACATTCAAATGTTACACTTAGATAGCAGCAAGCCTGTTAGAGTTTCAGCTAATGGGACTGAAAAGCGCAGGCAGTGCACTTTCCAGGAATACAGAGGAAATGATACAGGAGTTAAGGACATTGTACTCTGTCTTCTGGCAGAGTAACAAAACTGCATCGTAGCATTACTAAGGGCTAAACCACTTCCTGAAGACCATCACTTCAGTGGAGTAAAGGGCCTCCACCTTTCTGTGGAGCACTGTTCAAAGGCTCAGGAATACCAACCCGTAATCCAAACACAGCTATTGCCTTCAGTGGGTAACCTCATCCCTGAAAGTCATCTCATCATCACATAAAGTTAACTCCTACGGTGTCATTAAAGAAAAACACGTTCATACAAAGACAGAAACCTCTGGTTTCAATTTGTGTCACAAGCTCTTGCTACAACATGTATCCAATTTAAGAAACAAATTTGAGTAAAACTGCAATCCTGGCTAATCCCTCCAGACGGAAGGACCGCTTGTGCAAGTCACCACTTTGGACTTCCATAGATTTCGTATGGAGTCTTGCATAAAAGCATTCAGGGATTTTTCTGATAACAGTTTTTGTGGTAACACTGGATTATTATTCTTCATCTAGCATTAAGAGTTGAAAGAAAATTAAGTAAAATCAAGCGAAAAATTATTTTTTCACCACTGTCACAGCTTCTGCTTCCAAAAATAGTTTTCTCTTTGGCGCTTTCATTTAAAGCTCAGAAAAACAAGAGGTGCTCACCTGGTTTAGGAGGTGGATGGGGAGCTCGTCGACTGGCATGAGTGTAAGGACAGTCTGGCTTAGTGCACTTTGCATCGTATTTACAGTTTGGATGGATGAACAAGCATTTATCGGCAAATTTGCAGTTAGGAAAAACTCTGAGGGAAAAGAAATTGAGTCATAAGCCCATACTTGGAGCAAAATCCCCAAGCAGCTGTTGCGCATGAAAGCCAGAGTATCACAGAAAGCCAGAACTACAACAGAGCTTGTGCATGTGTTAGTTACTTTCAAAGCAGGGCATGCAGGTGTTAGGGTACTAGCTGTACTCAAACAGATCTGTACCCATTTTCCCCTGTGGACACTCTTTACACACAGTAAATAAGTGAACTACCTCACACTCAGAGGAGTTTAGTAGCAAGCTACTTGTTCCAAGCCAAGACACACTATTCCTAAGGCGCTGTGCAGAGCAGCAAAGGCACTGTGAATTCAGACCTTCACACAGAGGGGCACAGAATTCCCCAAGTAACATGGTTCATTCAGTGAAGAGAAAGTGTTATTTTGAGTTTAGTTATGTCGGATTTTAAAAGAAAATTTGAACGTCTGAGTAAATGAAGCTACCCAATCTGGTAACATTTATCTCAAAACAGAAATTGTTTTTCTAGGCTGTTGCTGCTTGTGGAAGAGAAATCAAAGGCACAGTGCACATTGAAGAGTGTCTTTGCTTTCAAATTTAAAAAAAAAAAAAAAAAAAAAAAAATATCACTGCATCACTATGTAATGGTACCCTAACATGTTCAAAAGCATTTTGACAGCTAGCCGAAGAGTGCCTGTTGTTTTAAGAAGACAACGATTCCCACATCTCTAAGCAACATAAAACCACCAACCTGTATGCTAAACTTTCTTCTGCATGAGCACAGCTGTGACTCTACTTACTAAAAACATCACTGCATTCTGACACATGGTAGATGGGAGGAAAACAAAAGAAATTACAGTGTGATAATCTAGCTCCGATCCTACCCTAACAGACTTACACCACCTTGGAATAATGCAGAAGGGAAATTGGTAGCACCGAAATAAAAATAAAAATCACATGTCAAGTGGTGAGCTTTGCACTACTCACTTGCAAGGTAGTGTGGGGTGATGGTACACACATTCATCTCCATTTTTACAGGCGGGCCAGTACTTGCAGCGCTCAAGCACCTTCTCCTGTTTTTGCAGCACATTTAACTGTTCCATATCCACTAGAAAGGAAAGAAAAAAGAAAGAAAAGCAGCTGGGACCTTTACGATTCTATATGCAATTTGGCGCACACAATATACCATAACTGAAATTCACAATATTTTCTATTCTCTCTCTCTCCTTTTAACCCAATTCTTGATAAGCCTCTATTAAATCAAAAAAAGTCATGACAGTAAAAATTCATGTACAATCATATTAGCCAAAGAAAATTTCCAAAACTACAAAGTGAAAGAAGTCATAATATTGGACTGACAGCTGCCTTTTGGTGATAAAAGATTAAACTTACACTGTTTACAAGCAAAATAAATTTATCTTCACAAATCCAAACTGAGGTGTGAAAGTTAAATAGACCTGATCTTGATCAGACAAGACAAAGATTCTTCAACTGAACCTTAGTTATGACTGTTTTACTAAGCCATGTGTTAATAATAGCTATGCTTCCTTTCTCCAAGGTATTTTTGGGTCCAGAAAATTATTTCAAGAGATAAAGTAAAAAAATCAATTTTTACACTAATCAGATAAAATTTATTAGTATGGAAGCACGCATTGAAAAAGAACCACTTGGATGTAATCTGCTTGGACAGATACCACGTTCACTTCAGCTACCTGAACCCAGACTGCAATCCAAAAAGTATTTTAAGAAATTCCATGTTGAAACATTCAATACCTTCACTACTCTCACGGGAACCCGGGACTCTGACTTTCTCATATTTAACATTATTTGTAAAACCTCATTCTGCATATTCAGGAAATTAAGCATATACCTTCAGCGTTGTCTTATTTTCCCAAATCTGCCTAAACCTTTGGCTTTTCATAGCTTTCCAGGACTGCTAGACTTACCTCTCTGATCTTACTAGTGACACACTTGCTGCAGCTTCATTCCATCCTCAGCCTCATTTATGCCTTATCTTCACAATGTATGGAAGCCAAGTAACGCTATCCTATTGTAAAACCACACTGCTTGTACAAATCACTTCCACACTGACCTGATTCTGGGTGAACTCCAGTCACACCCGTGCTACTTCTGGCTAACATAGCTAATCAAATAAGAATCACTAACAGAGATATAACTATATCATCAACACTCTCCTGTACCCAATAGCTTTAGACAGGAGTGTGAAAGAGACTATACTAGTAAAAACACAGATTTGCAAGGGTAGTATTCCAATTTATATTTCACTGTACTAGTAAAAATGTGCCAATGGATATATAACATTCCTTTCTTCTTTAAGACTGCCTGATATGCATAGTACTTCTGCAGCCAGTGGAACTGAAAGGACATGACCTTAAAAGATCTTTTGCTTTTCCCCCATGGTTCTCTCGTAATTGCATTACATATTTACAGCTGGATCTATGAAATGTAAGAGTTCCCTGTATAGCATCAAATACTATCCTTTATTTAGTTCAAAAAATTTGGATGCACTGCTACTATGGAAAATAAAGATCTTTATTTTCCTAAGAAAACTAAATAAATAAAAAAAAAAAGAATCCAAGCATGACCTTACAGCAAGTATTCAACAGGTCTATGACAAAACAATATCCTCTATATTCTAAACAATTCAAACATAGGCTTCAGCAAGCAATTTCCCATGTTATTCAAAAGGTATCCTGAATATGCAAACCTTCAAGTAAAATCATACACTCTTTAAGTTCTACTTTCAGAGATTCTAGCAACTAGACTATACCAACACCTTACACTTAACAGGCTCCTTTTGATATCACAAATCTAGACAGAAACATTGATACCACCTAACGTATTTTTTAAAGTTCAAGGCACAGCAAAAAGTTCATCATAAAATCTCCTGTCCATCAGCATGGGGACAAATGATAATGGGTCAACTAGAAGTGCAGATTTCTGGCAAGGTAGACAAACTACATTTTCAAAAGAAAAAAAACCCAAATTTTACCAATACCGAGATGTGTGGAGAATTACCTATGTGCTGTATCACTCTAGTTTACAAAGATAAAGGTTTCTGAAGATATGGCCCCACTGAACTACCACATTTCATTTGCCTAAAGAATGTTCTAATTTGAAGAATAAACACCACCACTTTGATTTCTTAAGAATGATATATATTCAAGAGTTCTATCCACAATCAAACCTTCACATTAATGTTATATCCTGTTGGTAAGCATAATTACCATCGCAGCTCTCTAGCTGCCTGGTTACAATTTGCATCTGCTGTGCTCGAAGACCTTTTAATCCTTTGCCACCACACATATTTTGGGTAACTGGCTTTAATCCTTCAGTTATACACATATCTTCCTCTTCTTGATCAGAAAGGTATCCTGGTGGACTGGGCACACCATCCAGTGTCACGATGAACTTGGGACTAGCAGGTTTCTCTGGCTGTGCAAGCTGGTCTCTATCAAAGAAATGTAGTAAAAATAGATTTTCTGACTCCAGAGGTTTAAGTAAAAGTGAGCTGCACTAGTAACTAAAAGTAGTACAAGCTAACCTATGGAGAGTCACGCAGTAACACATTTTCTTTTAATGCTACTAATAATGTACTCCAATTAACAGTTTGCCTTCTATTGTCCCTGAAGCACTAATAAGAAATACAGCTTTCAATGGCATACAGCAGAGAATTTGGCAGGTACATTTCAGTTTGTTGCATTCTGCTCAACAGATAGATCTGAAAGCTCATTTATAGACACAGTTAAATAAAAGAAAGCAATTAATCTTTTGAGGAATTCACAGTTCTGAGACAAAAAAAGAGAGGGTAAATACCATTCTTGGAATCACAAGCCTTTTAACACACAAAACAGGTGTCTCCTCAAAAATACTGAGCAGTGCATAATGAAACAGTCGGTGTAAAAGTTTTTAGGACTAGGAAGAGAGAATTGAAATAACTGACACTAAGAACTTTGATGCTCAGCCTGATCGAAAGATCAGTCCAGCCTAGTATCCTGTATCTGACAGTAGTCAATGTGGATAAAAGACCATAAAAACAGCGGATGCATATTCCACTGTCCCACCCATTTCACCCGAGGGATTTCCTGAATGGCATATGATTCTAAGTATTTCGAAACACGCTATGGAGTTCTCATCTTTGACAAACAGTGATGATACAAACTTTGCGTCTCTATGAAATTAGGCTAAAAGCAACTACAGTGTAGAATGCCTTTAAGAAGAGAGAAAAGCAACACAATAAAAACATCACTAGCCAGAACTTTCAAGTTCAAGCAGTCAGAAATTGACCTATTCACATGCAAAAATTTAACACTCTCCTGTAGCACAGCCACAGTTTTCAACTGTGACATTGCAATGGGATCCTTTTGGGGTTTTTTGTTCATTGCTGGTTTTATTTTTAATGAACACAGGCTGTTTAAAGCCACTAATGGAAAGGAAACACTAACAGTTTCTCAAACACAGCAGTCCACAGTGATGAAGTGTATCACATTGTTCTGAGTGTTTCTTAACTCTACAGGTAAGATACATAAAACTACTTGGTAGCAGGAACTATTAAGGCCTTTAACAAGTTAGCAAAATGACTGTGCACTGGTCAGTGTTCCTTGGGGAAATGAAAAAACATCCACAACACATCATTTGAAGCTGACATGAATTTTAAACTTCTCTTGGCCAAACTCACCAGTAAGGAGCCTTAAATCACTTGTCCCACATGCCACTTCACTGTTTGTTGGCTTACGGGTACTGAGCTACCTGAATGCAGAATGTGCTGTTTTCCCTCCAGCACTGGGAGCTCAATACTCAATACTGCATTAAAAGATGTTTCTTAAGAAATGTAATCTCAGGGTAAAACAGGTATAAAACTGAAGGCAATTTAAGCAAAATTATTACTTAACTAAGATTTCAGAAATGCGAACAGCTATGACAAAAGAGAGCAGTACTTTTCAGTTCCTCCTTCTTCTTTCTTGCAAATCAAGACCTGCTCAAGCTACCGTTGACCCTGGGAATTATTCTCCATTTAGAAGGATTTCTGGGACTTTTTTGCCCCTGCTTTTTTTCCTCTGCTATTCAATATCAGTCCATTTTCCATGATTTCACAGATCCTGACTGTGAAAGGACTGACAAAGCACAAGTATGACTGGATGATTCCATCTAAACCACAAACAAGTCCTAATAACTAATAGGACTAATAACAGTCCTAAACGAAGTAACTTTTTACCGTGTCTGTATTAGACGTCCTGAGAGTACTCGCATTGCCTCTGTGGCCCTCTTTCCCAATTGCTGATTCTGCAGCACTATTTCCTCAGATAACTTGGGCTTCTTCAGGATAAATGACCTAGTATCTGTATGGACCATAGATTCTGCATCATAGTAATCTGAATTGGGAGAAAAATTACACAGAAAAGAGAAAAATAAGGTTGTAGTTGTACTCTTTAACTTATAGCATATTTTTTTTAATAGCAATTTACATGACCGATAAGCTGATTTATTTTGTTTTAATTTCTTACTAGTAGCTTCACAAAAACATTTTTACTTCCTTGCTAATTCCACAAAATGGATCAACAAGAGCCATAGGACATATTAGGCCAGACCAGGAAACTTTGTTACTGGAATGGCTGTGCTGAAACAGCATTGAAGGGGGTCCACACACCCCCGAAACACCTCAGGCTTTGAACACCTACCGATGTAACACTTTCATTCCTTAGAGATGTAGAAACTAGAAAATCCTAGAAATCAGTATAATTCATTGAAAAGGAAGTTATATTTTAACATTCACTGACCAGTAGTGTTCAATTTGAAAATAAAAGATGACAAGACTTAACCTTGAGTCACTTGCAAGGTATCTTCAATCACAGGATCAATCTGGAGCCGAGAAGAGAGCTCCTTTTGTTCAGCTCCTAAAAAAAACCAAACAGTAATTAGAAGCATATTTTACTGCATGTCAAAATGAAACTATAAAGAACTTAAGCATATTCTTCTAATTCCTTCGATTAAAAAAACCCAAACAACACAAACCTCCACAATTCTTACAAAAAAAAAGCCATTCTCATTGCTATGAACCCCTTTCTCATTGTTTCAGAAACAGTAACCAGTTTCCTCCAGTCAGACGGCATGGCAAAATCCAAATACTGAAAGACTCTAGTCTTTCCCATAATCATTGCTCAGTACAAACTAGGTCTGTTAGTATGGCAACTTATAAAGGCCGAGTTCTTCCTCCTCATTTGTAGAGGTGGTAACTATTCAGAGGACATACACACAGGAAAGCAGCTAACTACAAGGGACTACTTTATGGCCTTCTTAGAAGAGGCGAAACAAATCAAAGTAGCACTGTTCTACCTTTGACTTATGGTTTGAAAAAATTTATTTTGCTTTCTGTAAATTTCCTAAGCAAGCTGTCATTTCCATTTCAATGGCAAAAGAGCAAAAATATTTAGTGTAAGTATTTTCTGTACATTAATTCAAAGACTGATAAAGCTTCTTCTTATGTACTTTACAGATACAATTTCAACTATGACCATGAGCTGATGTAACAAAGATCTTACTCAAACCAAATGTTATTCGACAACCTAAATATCTAAATGCTTAGGAAGATTAAAGTGACTTCTTACAGAAGTGTTTTTCCACTGCCTTACTTCTATGTTTCCTTGTAACTAACACAGACACACACACACAGTTCTTTCTTTGTAACAAAATCATGCTGGAAAGGTACTTGGACTGCCTTTAAATGTTATGCCAATTTCCTTCAGGAGTTTCATAACAGAAGTAAAAAAAAAAAGCTTAAGGTTCACAGAGTTACCCTGGCATCAGCTGTCCTGTAACAGCAAACACAGTACTCCAATATTTACACAAAAAAATAAAACATTAGAACTATTTGTGTGGTAACAATATGTCAGAAAGAATATTTTAAATACTCATATTCTGCAAAATTATCCCAAATGTAGAGTATCTTAACTTTCTCACGTAAGCTTCATAACAGAATTACTCCTACAAGATACTAAGGAAAAAACGTAAAGGATGGGGAAAACAGAAGTTATCCCAATATAAATGGATACATTTGCTTATTGCATTTGCTTATGCAAAATTATTCTTCAGTGATATGCCAGAATGCTATATCACCCTTTGCTTACTGATTAATTCCTCTGAGGTTATCTCTGTGTGTGTGCATGTATGTACGTATCTATCTTACAGCCACGCTTTAGAAAGCTTCTTGGTTTTCAGGGCATTTCCACATGCAACTTTTGATGCTGACTTAAAAATGAAAAGCATTTCTTTTCTCTGCTCAGCCTGTTGTAAAATGACATTCCCTGGTATAACCTTTTAAAGAATATTATCAGATGACCTTGAATTCCTTCAACTGTCTGCTCCTTTGGCTCTTCCACTTGAAGCTGAGAACTCAGAGCAGGCAGTCTGTTTTGCACATGGATTACTTCTAACTGAGATTCTTCTGGGCTAATTCGAGTTCTTGGTGCAACTGGAACAGTCTGTTTCTGTGGAACTTTAAATAAAGAAACAATGGTAAATCATTTACATACAACCCAATCACACAATAGTACTATTTTTTACATATGGTGCTAAAATAACTGTAATAAATTCCTACACACACACACAAAAAAAATCCCAAGCATCTATCTCCATAAAAAGCATATTTAGCTACCTGTAAAATTCTCAGGGGAAAAGAACATTTATGCATGTGCATAGAGCACTGAGTGGCACCTCAGAACATCTACTTGTAATACAAAACAGCATGAGAAGGATTCGAGTAACATCAGCAAAGTACTCATTCATCCACTTCTACACATAATTAATTTAGTACTTTCTTATGGTATTGAAATCACTTTTCATTCCACCTTTCATATAAACAATCATGGATTACCAATGTGTGCTTTTCATACTGTGCCAGCTACCCTGTGCTAAGGTGCCTGCAAATAGCATATAAAACTCAGTAGAATCATAAAATCATTTAGGTTGGAAAAGACGTTTAAGATCATCAAGTCTAACCACTAACCTAACACTGCCAAGTCCACCACTAATCTGTATCCCCAAGTGTCTTTTAAATACCGCCTGGGATGGTGACTCAACCACCTCCCTGGGCAGCCTGTTCCAATGCTTGACAACCCTTTTGGTGAAGAAATTCTTCCTACTATCCAACCTAAACCTCCCCTGCTGCAACTTGAGGCTGTTTCCTCTTGTCCTATCACTTGTTACTTGGGAAAAGAGACCAGCATCCACTTTGCTACACCCCCCCTTCGGGTAGTTGTAGCACGGAATTGGGGGTAGCAGGACAACAGGTTGACTTCTTTACTTGGCTTCCGCTAAGACTGTCAGAACTGGTTGTGAAAAGCTAAGCATATTCTTCCCTTGGCTGAATATCACATCAGTACTCAACTTCTGACACAGACAACAAAAAGGTACCGCTCAGTACTGGATTTATCATTTATGATCTTACCGTTTTGTTTTACCTATCTATTTCAAATTAGCTTAATTCTATATTTCATTCAATACTTAAAAAAATACATTAAATACTACCTCTGAAGTGGAACAACCTGAATGATACTTCAGCTAAAATTCACAAATCTCCCCTGTATTAAACCACAGTGATGCTTTTTGGTGTCTCCACTGAAATATTCTCATGTTGGTAAGTCAAATTACAAGATCACCACTATTAAAAATCAATAATTTTAATTTAAAATTTTTCTGCCTATGTTCTATTTCCTGCCATATTGCTATGTACACAAGAAAGAGCTTCCTGCATCACCTCAAATTACTGTTCCCTGTGTTGCTGCTTTTTCCACCATAAACACTCCTTGCTGGATAACTGGCATCAGAACTTAGGAGTATCAGTGCTCCTACCTCTTTCTGTAACAAACTGCTCATTCTGCTTACCCTCTAGAATGAAGACAAGCTCCTAATGCTTAGGAGGCACTTACGTTATTTGCTATTAATGAAGAAGCACAATTTTCTTTTAGAAGTTCATTTACTGTATGAAATATATTTTTTAAGTAGTCAAGCAATTCCACAGTTTACTAGAACTATTCTTAGTTATTTTTCTTCAATTCTAAGCTTGGCAATCATCTTTATTAGTCACGCATACAATTTATTCTGTATTAAAACCAGCTCACTCTACATCCCACTTCTAGCAAACACTGACATCTCCTCCAATTCAAGAGCCTTTGAACACAGAAAACTCCATACACATCTCATACCTTTAAATCTACTTATCAGCAACTGTGCAACCTTGAAAATACACGCAACCACAAGAAATCAGGGAAGACGTTCACAATGACCATTTTGTAAATATGTTAATGTAGAAGGAAGACATGTGTTTCTTGAAGATAGTTTCCAGGTTTTGAGAGAGAGAGCAGGCAAAAGATTTTGGATAGCTTTCAGCCTTGCTCCAGATGGCATAAAAGTCACTGTTTAGGAAGTTTAGTGAATGCTCCTTCTCTGGCAATGTGCAATACTTCCTACTGACAACACTAGGTTTATTAACACCCAGTGAAATGAAAGCACACAAGATAACAGATGGATTTGCCTTCAGCAGAACTCTCTCCTAGCTAGGGGAACTGAATGCCTACACACAGGCAACTCCTCAGCTGCTGTATTAACTGCAACTCAATACCTAAAATCATTGCCTCATTGTTCAAAGACTATATGCTGATACATCAGTCAGTAGTTGCTTGTTATTTTGCACTTCTATTACCTATACCCAGTGCATTTTGATTTTTTGCTGTTTGGTTTTTTTCTCTTCCCCTCTCAGAAGGAAGGGGGAGAGTGAAGAAAGGGAAAAAAGATCAACCAAACAGCTCAAACAACCTGCCTAATTATGAACACTTTCCCCTTGGCAACTATCAACTTCAAAATACTTCTGGCACTTCCATTTTGTATCTATACACTTTACAGACTTACTATCTTGATTAATGTATTTTAAATAACTCCTCCCTTGTTAATGCTTTCATAATTCATCAGTGAAGACTAATGTAATGTTCACGGAACATGGAAAATCCCTTACGTGTAGCACTGACACGCATTATTTAACATTCTGTTTTATTTCTAAGCGCTATTTTTAGCTTGGATTTATAAAACAGGGCTTGGAAATATTATAGCTTAACACAAACAAAAATAATACTAATTACCAGTGGAATAATTGGTTGTTTTTGTAACCGATTCCTGTGCTTCAGAGATTGCTTTCAGTATTAAGTTCTTATTGGCCTGTTTTGAAGGTGGCAATGAAGGTCTAAGGGAGATAAAAAAAATTATGAATTGTACATGAATTGCAACAGCAACTGTATCCATGTTAAACACAGATATTTCAACAGGTTAACACAGTTATGCATCATACTGATAGAAATCATGATCTAAAAATCACTGTACCCACATTTATTTTCAGCTTGTTAATCTATTCTCCGAGTGGACAGATCCACAAAATGCTCTCAAAAATGGAAGTCCAGAAGCGTGACTTCACCTCTCAGCTTAAGTTGCTGTAAAACCACGCTGCATCTGAAAGGCACGAACTCTGCCATTCATTTCCTCCCACCTCTGCCCCTCATATGCCTGTTGCTACGTTTGTGTTGGCACTGCTAATTATGCAGCTGCCCTGGAGAGTAAGATCCAGCTGAAAACTGACTTTATCAAAATTAGCTGTAAAAAAAGCTTTCTGTTTGTCTTTGAACATCAACAACAAGGAAGTTTAAATCAGAAAAATGTGTTGGGGGGCTGAAGATAAATTCAGTAAAGTGTATTAGCTTAAAACAAATCTTATACAAGCTAGCACTGTAGATCACTAGAACCATCTCTTCCCTAGTTTAAATGTTCTTCCTCCTATTGTTGAAAATCACATACAAACCACTGATGTACTTTGAATGACACCTGACATTCAGACAGAATTAGGGAGCAGAAAAAAAGGAAAAACCTCTCAAGTTTTTTGAAAAGTTAAAATCACCTTAAAGAACAAGTGATAACTGGTTTGAAAACTATTCCCAAAATAGAAACAAAGCAATTAAAACTCCTGGAAAATTATTTTACCACATTAAAAACCTGGTCTGAAACACGCCAACATTAATGTTGTTTTGCCAGTAAACTTTTCACAAACAGTGTAGAATTTCACATTCCGTTGCAGCTTATGCACAATAATAAAAACAGGTTACAAAATCAGAGGAAAAAGGGTGATACAAACAGAGATCTCACCCATAGAATTGTAAGACAGTACAAAAAAAATATAAAAATGGCTTACTGAATTTCATCTGTCAATTTTCAAAACTGCAAACAGTTTTTCCCCAACTTCCGCTTTCAAAGTTTTTGTTCATTAAATTAATTTTGGAAACGACACAGAATCACTGAGATCTTAAATACCTTCTTTCTGGCTTTGCAGGTACAGACACACTGCTGGAGATGCTTCCTGCTCGTGATCCATACTCTTCCTCCTCCTCGTCGTCTTCCCCATCATTACAGAACTTTTTCACTTTGACTACTGAGCTTACAACAGGCAACCGTCTCTTCCTGGAGCTTTCTTCCTACAACAAACAGAGCAGCCAAACCAATTCAATTAGCGTAAAACATGTATTAATAAGCCAGCAAAGAAAATATTGCAATTCTACCTATAGCCAGAAGATGGAGAACTTCCATTCAAGTTGCATGAGTCTGGGACTACTGTACTGTCTGAAGAAACAAGTGACAGCACTAGAGAATATGAAAATCAGACATATTTACACTGAAACAACTCATTAAAAACGTAACCGTAAATAACATTTAGAAAAGGAGAAGAAAAAAGTTGAAAGTACAGACATTTTATCCAACATCTAGAGAAAAAGGGGGTTTTCCAAAGAAATTCATACTACCTTTCAAGATGCACCTGTTGAAAGTCTGATAGAGAAAACTGAAATCAGTATGAATGACCTTCGCCTCTGTATCAACTCTTATTTCAGATTAGCATAAGGATTAATTTCTAGCAAGCTGACATATTCCAAAGGTTGCTAACAGCTATGCAAAGCCAGGATGGTCCAGTTTAGGCAGTGCAAGGTCCATGTTCTGACACAGCCACTCACTGTCACATGTGGTAGTGACAAATTTAAATGCTAGGCTATGTGAAAGTGTAGGAGAAAGCACGTGTCAATAATTTCTGTAGGAACCATCACTCAGCACTGAACTACACAGGAGTGCAATGAGGCATCTGGATGCCACGTTTCTACACAGTAACCTTTAAATGATCTTATCTCCTCCAAAGAGAAAGAAGTATCCTAAGGGATGGACCTAGACTACACAGATACAGAAGATTCATACAGTAAAAAACCCAATACCTAAAGAAATGACCTTTTAAAAGGTAAAACTTCCCAAAGCACAAGAACTTGTCTAAGAGAAGGCAGAATACAGCAAAGGTCCACAGTTCTAAGAAACACTCCTGAAATAGCCCTCTTCTGGACATTATTCATGAAATAGTAATAGAAGAAAATTACCACAAGACCTTTTTCTAATATTTCCAAGGAGAGATGTGACTGTCATTCATC
Organism: Gavia stellata; assembly: GCF_030936135.1. Classification (NCBI taxonomy): domain Eukaryota; kingdom Metazoa; phylum Chordata; class Aves; order Gaviiformes; family Gaviidae; genus Gavia; species Gavia stellata. Next base: position 20,855,079 of record NC_082600.1, read on the forward strand.
CATGACTTATGTACAGCATTAAACAAATCACTATATTCTCACTATATTCTCATTCTCACTTCTCCATCTTAAAAAACAAAGACATCAGCACATATCTTTGTACAGCATTCTACATTTCCAAGTAAAATTTGTTGTCCTTTATACAGAACTAAGTAAGTAGTAGTAAAGACAGAGAACTATATGTGACAAATACAGATGTACTTGGAATACAAGGTATGTAAAATTACAACATTATTGCCTCATTACAACATTAGCAGCTGTAACAATCTTCATTCCTCTCACAAAGGGCTCTAAACTGATTCATATGGATCGTCTTTAAAACAATCAGCTAGGACTATCACCATGCCTGGCTTAGTCTGGCCTCCAGAGTATGTAGGGCAGCAAGCACCTTTTAGTTTCTCCTTGTACAACACCCATCCCAAAGAGTTCTTAAATGCCATGGTTCTAAATAGTGTAATAATAATCCTACTAAGCAACATATCTGGGCTTTAGAGACTAACATATATCTAGCATAGGTATGAATAAACAGCATCCCAAAAATACTGGTTTACAGAACTGTGTAAAGCTGGAGATTTAGAAAGCACTTATGGAAGATCATACTGTTCCAATGATCTAGAGATCAAAATTATTTCTGATTCATCACGTGCTTCATAACAATGTGCTAACCCATTAGTCCAACTCAATATGGCATGAAGATGTACAAGCTAATTAACTCTGAGATGAAGCAACCTGTCAGGTGATGATGTTAAACTATGCAACCTCTTTTGATCAGCGAACCCAAAGAATGAAATCCCAAACCTACTGGTATCAATGACAGAAGTCCTTTGATTTCTCCGAGGTCAAGATTTTACTGGAAGTGTACATAGTAATTTAAGTTTCTGGCAAAATATTGTAAAATATTGCAATAGTTTAGCTCGTACTAACCTCACTGCCTACTTTATCGGCACTAAGTTTGGAGGTGGGTCTGTAACTTTCTGCTAAGCTGCCAAATGCTTCTGGATTGCACAGCTGGCCTGTTTCCAAAGACCTGCAGCTTTGTGTGTCTAACTGCCGGCCCCCCTGTAAGTTGCCCTGCTGTGACAATCTGTGCACATGTATATTGCCATCTGCACTCCTGCTAGCTGGTGGTCGGTAGATTTCAGCAGAAGGACGAGAAGAACCGTAAGTTACAGTTACAATAGGTTTCTTCCGTGACAAAGGATTCTCCTGCACGAAGTTTAGGTCTTCATCAATTAGATCATCTGGTTCAGGTTTAATATCAATTACAGCTTCAGAAGGTGACAATTCCCTCAAAGGCTTGACTGTAGATGTTAAGCGGGATGCAGAACCATCTTCACAAGACTGCCTGATAAAATAAGAAATTGCCAACTATTAACTCATCTGCAAATAAAGTTCTGGAAAATGAGAACTGTCTTTAAAACAAAGCCAGCAGGGAAGAATCATTATGGTATTATTATTTATACAAATCCAACACACTGATCACTATTTTTAGTTTGGTTAGTTAATCTAAGCCCAGCTGTTCCTTAAAGAAATGGAACTGAATTCCTGATTTAATGTTTTTTATGCAACAAACTGCAGTGATGCTTTACTCTTCAAAACTACTTTGATCTTTCCAAGTATCTGTGCTCTTCAGAATGACTACTACAGTCACACAAGTACTAATGTCTGAATGTGTGTTAGTAAGTAACCACACGCCTTACCGTGAAGCGGTGTTCCTTTGCTCCTGTGAGCTAGTTGAAACTCTTGAGTCATTTCTTTCAGTCCGAGTGCTGGAAACTGCAAGAGGTGGCAAAATATCCTCACGCCTCCTCTCATCACTGACACATGAACTGCTTTTGCTGGAAGGAAGGCTGCTCTCAAAGATACTAGATTCTGAAGATTTTATACTAGTTGGTTCTGTGGAGACAGGTACCTTTCATTTTTACATCAAAGTACAGCAATACAGATTTTGCAGTAAATGTAGCAAAGAAACTGCAAACAAGACATTGTGCAGATCTGAAAACACAACAAGCTGAAAGCTGTTTCAGCTGAAAACATCAGAAAGAAACACCCAGAAATAAATTCTGGACTCAGAAATAAATTCTTTATCTCAAAATAGAAAGCAATTTTTTAAATTCTCAGGACCCAAAAGACCATATAAATTGAAAATTAACAAAACAGTCAGCCAAGATCTTTTTTGAAACTCAGACATGCAACACTACACAGAAAAGACAAACCTACTTTCACCCAAAATTAATTTTCTTACTTACCAGTAGTCACAGACCGCAGCTTATCCAAAACACCATGGAGCCTGAAATAGATGGGGGACAGGGAAAGAAGCAGAAGAGAAAAAGGAGAAATAGAAGAAATTTAACTTACATTCAGAATAATAATCTTTCAGAAACCAACTGCCTTTTCCCCCATAATAAGCATCTCATTTATCTAACACTTCACCTTCCATCAACTGACGTATGTTTAACCTCAAAAGGGAGGCTTTAAGTACCTTGCCTCCAGTGAATCTTCATACATGCAGGTTGGGTATTCATCACATCATCTATTTTTAGCATTTAATTGGTTTACATAATTAAAGCCAGTACTTTCCAATGTTTCACTACAATCAATGGTGTGAGTCAAGTGTCTTCAAAAGGAATGATTCAAAAAACCTAAGTTAGAAGCCTGAAGTATAGCTGAAAATTTTACTTCATATATGAAGGTTTAATTACACAGCAAAGTTAAACAGAATTGACAAGACAAACCTAAACAATGTACAATTCATAGCACTTAACATACTCAGGATTTTTCCAGCATGCTTTGTGTATACCAACAATATTTGAGACATGTTGGTGAGCAAAAACATTTCAGCAAGGTACCAAATTTGCCATTTGCCTGTGAAAAAGGCACCAAGCTGAAGCAATACAGAAAATCAAAAGGCTATAAAATAATGCTGTTTAAAAATAAACAAACATTACAGTAAAAAGAAAGTAAAAAATAAAAAAGAAAAAATAATCCCAACACTTAAATGCATATCCTGCTTGGAATTCAAACCTGATCATGGGCTTCTCCATAATTTAGACTGAGTATTAGAAAGGAGGTAAGGAACAAGAACATTTAAAACTGGGAAAAGTAAGACTGCATGCGAGTATAAGGAAGGCTTCTCAAACCTCCTCCTGACGTTTCACTAGAACACTCCTAAAAGTTTCGTCAACTGAGCTCTGCTGACGCATATCAGTTTTCACACTGACCTCCGGATAACTGTGACCTGACACTTGGTTCAGCGTAAGAAGTGTTGGCCAACCAGCAGGATTGCCAGGTCTGCCACAGAACTGCTGTGAGACTTTTGCTAGATGACCCCAAATTACTAGCTACAGAGACAAACCAAGGAAGGCAGACCTTGTTGAGTATTGTATTTAGCCAGAGACCCAGTACTTAAGAATGTAAACATTCTGGGTTGCCTTTAAAAGATATAAGAGCATATGAAACTCCCAACTACAATGCTATTTAACTTTTTTCCACCAGTCCTCTTACAGCTTATTGCATAGGTTTCATCTTGTCTTCTTTTCCATCATTCTTTTAACCAATACCTACTTTGTTACTTGATAAAGCACTCTGAAATTGAAATTGTATTTATGTATGTGGATACTTATTATGTGGATACTGAATTGAGAATAAAAGACTCATTACATTCGGAATTTAAGCAGGTGTCAAAACCAGCAGGAGGTATAATATCTACATATAGTTGATAACCAGTTCTAAATATATTTATATATAAAAAGAATCTTGATTTCTCTTCCCTGCTGAAATTTGCTTTCTCTACATCTTTATATTTTTTGTCAATAAAGTTTTAGTTTCATTTACAAAGCCAAAGAAGTATTTTCTGCTACATACTATTGTGTTATTACTTACTGTATATCAGGATTCAGTCAAAACCCTAGTACTGGAGTTACCTTCGTCAACTTGTAAACCTCACTAATTTGTCTAACTGATTCCCAAAACTACTACGAGAAAGACAACTGCATGACTTACTGATACAGTGAAACCCAACAAATTTGCCTAAGCAGGCCACAAGAGGGAACGAAGAACATAAATGCCTGTGTACTTTTAAAAAAAGGAGTGCATGCCTAATTGCACTCCTTTCTTATATTTCTGACAAATGGCAGGAAAAAATTGAAAAATCTGAAAGCAAACTCAAATTATATCCATACAAGTAACGCTGTCACATGGAAATCCATCAGTTTCAATAGTTAATACAGTGAATTGTAATAGGTGGAACTAATTTTCACTTTTTGTCAATGTTTATGGTTTCATAATGCATCTAACCTCTAAAATGTCTCTCTCTGCTATTTAATAGCATAAAAGCTCCTAACCAAATAAAAAGAAACCTGGCTAATCACATACACTAAATACTGGAAGTGAATGTAACCAGTCAGTACAAAAATTTCAAAGGAAGGAAACTGAAAAAGCAGAAAAAATGTAGTATTTCTCTAATCTATACAAAACAAAATAATATTCCTTAAAACTATATTAGGTTAGAGACTCAGAAATAAGATTAAGTTAAAAAAATACACAACTCTGAATGCAAGAAAAATCTCTGGAGTGAAATATCTGTATGGATACTCTGAAACATGGAGTTAATTAAAGGTTTATACTCTAAGCCAAACTCAGTATCAGAAAATGCATGAGAAATATAATGGCTAAGGCTGTCATGCAGCATAGCATAAATTAATCCACACTGTCAGGAGTTTAGAAAAGAGTTCATCTGTTGCTAATTTGTCCTGCTCATAATAATTCTGGGGTTCTACTTTTGTTTTGTAAAGCTGGGTGGTGGTAATAAATAAACAGCCTGAGAGGTGGGAATACCTAAACATTTGGTGCTAAGCCTTGTCAAAAGACAGTATGCAAGATTAGATCCACTGCTCATCTGCCTTGATATAGTAATTCTCACGCACAACAGCAATCTGAAACACTATTAGCATAAAAGCAAAGAATTTTGCCTTTGAAGAACCATTTTACACCTAACTACAGTGAACAACACTCTCATGCTCACAGTGGGCTTTGCAGGAATAATTTTTTTTTTAAGTCAACATATAGCCCCCACTTACCTGAGCATTTCACGCTTCATTCAAAAATTTGCCTGGACTTACAAGCAAACAAACAATAGAAGCCCTCCAGTCCTTTGCCACTTAATTGTTACTGCAATAGCCTAACTGATGACAGACTAAAAGTGATTTACTTATTGGACCTGCAAAGTAAAAGTTTTGATTAATGTAAATTACACAATGGGAAGTAAGTAAGTGCTTAAATTCTCAGGTTTCACTTACAGAGAGCAGTCCTGATTACTGATAAGAAGTGCGACAAGTAACTTACAAACATACCAGACAGTAAACCTGACAGTATTGTTTCCAAGGAAAAGGGAAAGGTCTTCTGTCATCTGCTCCTGACTCTTCTTATTGGCCACCATAACCATAATATAATCAGGGAGCTCTTCATCTAATAGAAAGAGAAAAATGTTGGTTTGAAGTATAATAAATCATAAAAGATGTAGCAAACATCCTTAAACATGTAACCAGATTTTTTTTTCCAGTTTTACTACAAAGACTCTGCAGGCAGAGGATTAGGTAAGCAAATTAACAAGACTTCCATTTCCTCTGAGGTTCAAGACAAGTTTCAGCTATGACTGAGGAATAAAAGATCGTCAACTTCACAAGAGCATAAGCCAAAGATAAGATCAAAGTATTTAAAAAGTGATAAAACACAAAAAGGACAAGATAGAAGAAAGCCACTCTGCTGCCTATATCCTTTAACTTGAACACTAACAACAATTTTCATCATTTCAAATATTGCCAATTTATCCTTGCCAAATTTCCTTTAGCTACAAAGACCAGATAAATATCCCTTTCTGATTTGTGCATTAAACAAATCAAAACTGTATTAACTTCCAGATTTTCTATCTACAAGAAAATGAACAAACCAACCAGCAACCCCGAGAGTCTGACTCTCTAACTCCCTAACATATGCAATTTCACACACAGCGAGAAATCCTTGAGTGAGTCCCTTGCTGGACTGCTCTCACGGAGTACGCCTACTCATCAGAATGGATAGGAAGGTGCTTGGAATCTGACCCTTAATACATTAAGGGTTCGGGGAGTTTGTTATTCGGCTTTTTACTTTGGCCTAGCTCTGGTCTACCCTGAAGGACTGAATGGCATGTCTGTGGCTCGAGGGAATTAGGTATGCTTCTTCAGCACATATTTCAATTTAGTTTAATCAAACACCTCATGCTCTCCAATACCACTCCATCACATGAACATAGTAAGTGAAGACAGTTGGGAAATCCACTTCAAATTGTGAATTTGAACCAAGGCACTAAAATAGATGTACTAATTTCATCAAGTTAAGTTTGTACACAACATTAAAAAGATGTAAAAAATGAAAAATCTTAAACAGAAATCAAAATACCAATCAAAGAAATTGCCTTTCTTGTATGTCTCTCTATATACCCATCTGTACTACAGAAATAACATTCATACATTGCACCTGCACTCCATTATCACTATTCAAGTATTCCAACATAACACATTCCTAGCCTCACCCCAACTTGTTTTTGGTGGTTTTTTTTTTTTTCCCCCTGAATGTAAACTGCAAGTTGCACAAGATGGATGGATACCCAGATCTAGGAACTTAGAATTAATTTTATTTTTTGTCCAAGCTACTTCTAAACCTGATCAGCTCCTCAGGTGGTTCAACATATGATAAAGTATAGAAGAAGATACTTTAAGTATAGATCAAAACATAAATTAGCACAATTACCTGTAACAGTATGATAGAAGAAGGAAAGAAAGAAAACAACTGCTTCTCTCGGCGACCGCATTGGTTTATGCCAACTTAAATTGTATGCAAAACTACAACCTTTTGAAAATTTTGATACTTGATGAATATTTAACTATCTTTATTTTGCTTCACAGATATGAATTTTTCCTCTGGAAATTCTACACAACAAGTAAGTTTCAACATGTCTTACTGTAGAAGACTTTTCAAAAGAAAAGAACTAGCAGCTACAGAAAGAAACAAAAGCATGATTCTTGCTTACAGAGGCTAGAATGAGGGAGAACTGATTTTTACCAGTTACCTAAAAGAAGAAATGGAGAGTTTTTCAAAAACATTACTGGAAAAGTTGTCCAAAATACCCTAGTCAGGAAAGGAAACCTGGAAAATGTCAGAAATTTTGAAACAGTGGTTTAAAAACAAAAAAGAAGCCAAGGGAAGTCAGACTTGGTGATAAAGAAAACAAGGTTATTTAAAGAAGTTCAGAAGCTGACTGAGAAGAAAGTGCAGACATTGTATGGTGATCTTGGGAACTGCCTTCTGAATACAGGAAACAGAAAGAAAAGCAAAACAGAGAAAGAATAATCAGCCATAGTTGGAATCAAAGATTATTAGTATTCTACCAGCATCCTGGTATCAGAGATAAGAAAAATTTTTTTCAGAAATGCAGGAAAAAGCAGACAAAGAATCAACGACTGAGAAACTGAAACCTGGAATGACAGTAAAAAACCAAAAATGAGTTACTGAAAAAGACAACTTTTGAGATGGTGAAAAAAGACGACCTTACAATGAAAAAATTCTAAACACGGTTCCTTGGCACCTGCTGAGTTCAGAACATCAGCTGATGTAGCCCTCTTTAAATAGGAAATAAGATGAATTCAAGATCAAACTACAAACTTTGAACTTGGTTCTGCAACTCATGGGATCTCTGAACTATGGTCTCAATTCCTTTCCTTCACCTGAAATCCAAGAAGTATCACAGACAACAACAAGGCAGTGCAGGACTGAGTTATTCTGCTTCCAACAGAACACTGTGTTAAGTTACCAACTTTCACTGCTTTAAAAAAAAAAAACCTGCTCTTAAGTGCAATATCCATTTAATCCTGGATTCAGGAAAGAAAAAAAAAGAAAAACACAGACATTCACACTGCTCATATCTCTCTCCTCACAATCCAAAATAAAATCTCACCCTGCCTCTAAGATTCAACATCAGCTTAACGTAGCTCTTCGTTCTCCCCTTAACAATCAAGCTCTTACATTTTGGAGATTTGTCCTACATAAATGTTTCTGACATGGCCTTTGTACTTCCTAAACCAGTCAGTCTACCTCTGTCTTACAGTAATATCCTTCCTCCTAATTTTGACAAATGTCTCACTCTGAATTCAAAAGGCTTTTGAAAAGATGCCTAAGAAAGACTCACTCCATCTCAGAGTCATCACAGGTAACTGCTGCTGTATTTGCAAGGATCTTGCTTTCTATGTTTCTCCTTGTGTTTCAAAGAAACTTCCTTAAATATTCACAGACACATCATTGTTTGTTTTTCTTTTAAATCCCTTGCCACCATTTCTCCTTGAAAGGGGAGACTGTTAGCCTTCTTAGTTATTTTCTTTTAGTTCTTTATATATTGATGTCCACAGACTGCCTCCTCTTACTCTTCGGCTAGACGTATTTTGTGAAGTAAGTCTTTTTCTTTCATACTAGTCCAGCACTTCAGACAATTCACCTCATGCTGAAGGCTTCTGTACGCAGTAACGCAAGTAATAGTAAGTAAATATGCTGTTCCATTAACTAGCTGGTTGTTTCCTATCTAACAACAACAAACCTGAAGAAGATTGCTAAACACATGATAAAACTTACCAACATAAGCCCCCAGCTCCTGCAACTTTCCTTTTATAGCACCCTAAAAAAATAATGAAATAGCATTTAAGGAATGGAGCAACAAAATATTTCTAACTGCAAAACGGTGGGAGGCTTAGCAAAGTTTTCATCATTAACTGTTTGAACACGTTGGTTTAACACATTACTTTTCCTATTCTCCACTGCTCATGATATAAACGTTGTAACAGTGAGAGACTGACAGCAGAATAGCAAGAACTGCCAGGAAATCTCACACTCTCTACCATATTTCCTATATACTAGTTCCCGGTGCTACTATACAACTTCCAAGTCCCAGCTGTCCTTTTTTAAGCAGAGACCATCCGGGCTCATAAGGTGCAAAGAAAACGAATCACGGATGGTTTGATAAAAGGTCATTCCCGGCTCAGCAAGAAAAAAAGCCTGCCATGATTTTCAAACTGTGATTGCTGAGTGGGAGCAGCTGACAAGACCTGACGGTAATGGGGGCTTACACCAGAACGCCCGGCTACAGCTGCTCCCTCTCCCGGGCAACCCCCGGTTCCGGGCCTGCGTCCCAGGCGGGCCGCTGCAGGGCGAGAACGCCAAATCCGGTGGAGAGACGGTGCTGCCCTCCGGGGTACGGTAGGACCCCGACTCCGCTTCCCAAAACAACGACTCTCCTGCTCATTCCCCTCCCCGGGGAGCCGCGAGGCCGAAGGCCGCACGCCCCGGGAGCTCCCGGTCACCCCGGCCCAGCAGGGTTCACCCCGCCGCTTCCTTCCGCCAAGGCAAAGGGGCTCGGCGGTGCACGGTACGCAGCGCCCGCGCCACCTCCGCGCCTGAGGGGAGGCCGGAGGGAGCCCGGCGCCTCAGCCATGGGCCAGGCCTGCCCCGCACAAGCGGGGTCAGGCCCCTGCCACGGGTGGAGAGGGAGCGACGCGGCTGCTTCTCTCTCACCCGGATCTTGCGGCTGATCTCGGTGCCGATCTCCATGGTCGCGCCGCCCCGGCCCCTTCCCGTCGCGCCGCGCCGCGCCGTGCCGTGCCCCCTCCCCTCCCACCGCGGCCTCCCGGCTCCGCTCCCGCCGCAGGCCGCGCCGCCTCTGGAGCGCCGCGCCGGAGAGTGCGCGGCCTCCGCCTGCGGCGCCCCCTGCTGGGCCGCGGCGGTGCCTCCGCGCCGCCCCCGCCGCCTCGCCCCACCTGCCCCGCGGCAGCGTCCCCACAGCGCGGCGGCCAGAGCGAGCCGGGCGGTGCGGCGGGATACGCTCCGGCAGACGACGAGGCACTAACGTAGAAGCAACAGGTGCCCGAGCTCACCCTGACGCCCCTCAGCAACCCCCGCCTGCTCCCCACGTCCCTCCTAGCCCCTCTCCCAGCAGCTGTCCCAGCCAGCTCTGCGGCGCTGGAGGCGCGCACCAAACTGCCTCTTTACCGTAACGCTCCGTGTGCCCTGTCAGCGCTCGGGCTCCGCAGCTTGCACAGGCCTGAGGGCGGCCTGGAGGGTCGGGGTACCCCTGGAGCGATGTCCGCGGACAGCCGGCCCCAGCTGGGAGGCCGGCGGGCAGGGAGGCGCGGCCGCCCTGGGCCGTCCGTCCCCGCAAACCGCGTCGGAGCCCGTGGCTGCGGCCCGCCTCGCCCTGCAAGCACCAGGCTCCCACCGCACGCTCGGGACTAGGGCCCTGGAGCAAAGAAAATACATTTATCTTCTAGCATATCTCTAAGTAGTTGTGTGTTCGAGGGTCTACTCTTAATTACTCAAGTGTTACATTCAGCTTTAAGCTGTTTCTGTCTTCATTCCTTTTTTTTTTATAAAACTGGTTTGTAAAGTCCTGCCACATGGCCTAGGATAAGTATGAATACTGTAAGATGAACTACAAGGTTATTTTAATATTAATGCTCTTTCTTGAAAAGTAAAAAAATTGAAGATTTAAATATCTATTAGCTTAAAAAAAATATGGTATAGCAACACACCAAGTATCAAAGTAACTTTTAATGCCGTACTACAAGTATACTATAAAAGTATTTTAGTATTATAGTATATTTAGCCTTAAAACAACATGCATTTTGGTCTTGAGTATTTTTTTCTGAGAAAGTCATCTACGAATCTTGTTGCTACAAGGGATCAGTTGCAGAGGGAGGAAGAAGTACGTGGAGAAAACCCTACAAGGCACATAACAGTAAGCAGAAAAGAAGTCATGTTTGGGGCATACCATTTATCTTTTGCACCAGTGTCCCAGCTTCAGCTGATTTAGTGAGTAGTAACATTATAGAAAGCCCAGCTTACAGATAAAGGGTCTTTTGCAAGTAATGCCACTGGGTTAAATAAACTTCAGGCGCTGTAGTTAACAGCTGTATTAATCTCTTTCTGCATCACTGCTCCTAATATAAACCAAACATCATACAGAGATAGCCTAGACTAATTATTGCTAATGCTGAGCTGTTTGCCTGACTATGCTTATAATACACTTGTGTTACAGTGAGATACCACTAGTAACAGATTAGTTTAATTACAACATTCCATTTTAACCTTCAAGAGACACATTTTGCTCTCTGTAAGATTTCAAATAAGTTGTATTACTTCATTATTGGAACAAAAAATAATTATTGAGGGACAGAAATAGGAATTGAGTTCATTTCATAACTAGTGGATTTACTTTAGAAAGAAATACTGTGTTTAAAAAAAAAAGTATCCTTTGTGAATAACAACAGGAGCTCATTGCTTCAAGTTCAGTGCTGCATGTGTATGTGTAGGAAAACTGCCTGTTTTCTTCTAACAGGAAAATTCTATAACCCGAATTAGTTATTTAGTAGAACATGGTTCAACTTTTTACAGTGCCTTATAAGTAAAAATGAATCTTGCAAACATGAAATTTCAGGCTTCAAGCATGTAATAGACATATTGTATGCTCATTTTTCTAACACCTTCCGTTCTCTGCACTACCATCAAGAAATATGTAATGATGCATAAAGGCCCAGCTATCTCTTGCTTTTTCACAAATAAGAAATGGAATGATGAAAAAACAGGGAGGCTTCAGACACAAAGTCAAAACATAGAAGTGATGAATAAAGTGAATTTGTTCAGAGAACAGCTTTAAGAGTCACATGCAGAAGCAGAGGTATTCTGACTTTTCAGTTCATGAAGTTGCTATTTTGCATGGCTAGTGAGTAAATCAAGATATTTTTCCACATGACTTCTTCATTGTCTCAGCATCTTTGGAATGCCCCTTTAACTGGTAGTTTCTGGATTATCCTGCCTGTGTTTTTATCACAAACGGAAAACTCTCCGGTAGGCTGAGGAGTATATACATGCATACCACTTTTCTGCCTGGAGGGTGACTGATTCTGCTTCCTATTTGGCTCACTTACAACTTCCTGTCTTACCATTAGTCAATGCAAAGATGTGATGCTGGACAGAGTTCCCAGAATCGGAACAAGATGAATACTTGTGTCAACCTTTACCCTGTTGGCTGATATACTCAACTGCAAATATGTATCTGGACCAGGATGGAAAAAAAAATCAAAACTGTTCCAGAAGGGAAGATGTCAAGAAGAACAAAATAGGTTTATCCCTGTTCCACTATGGGCAGGCAGCATTCAACCCAATGGGCAGAAACTTTTCTTTGTACTTACACAAGGACTACAGCACTCAGCTGTAGGATATTCGTCTTTTCCTCCCATAATCTTCAACAAGAGAGTAAAGAGTACAGGAAAAGATGCGGGTGTTTCTACCCATGCATGTCATGAATGTGGGCCAGGGATTAAACAGGGGAAGCAGAAGCACAGTATAGTGCCCTGAGGCAATCACTCGGTGTCTTATTGATGTGTCTTTATCAGAGTTCATCACATGTTCATGGACGCCTTTGTCTCTTTGGCCTTGTTACTGGAGTTCATAGTTGGAGCAAAGAAGGTAATGGAGAGCTGATGAAGCAAAAAAATGAGACAAGGCAAAATGGAGAAAGCGCAGAAAACCACAAAGTTAGGGTACAAACTAGGGTTATAGGAAGCAGAAGAAAAAAAATTTAATTCAGAAATAAAAGTTTGATGAGCTTCAAAAGGAGAAAATGTAGGCTATAGAGGAGCATATTGAAAATGTCCTAGCTGTCTCTTAAGATGAGGTGTTGTCTTTAATGTAAATGCGAAGAAAGAAAATGCAGCAAGGACTAACTACGGAAAGTAAGAAAACTCTAATAAATGCAACTTCTAGGCAGGGAATCAGGCAGGAAATGGGTGTGATCAAGATTTAGAATAGGAAATGTGACAGATGAGAGAACTGAGACCTTGTTTCCAGTATGAATTGTTTAGAAATAGGAGGGGTTGCCTCTATTACCCTGAATTTTCATGGCTTGGATTTGTCATGCACTGCATCAGCCAGTTTTCTCTGGCGAGTAACTGTAGTTCTGGCCTGTAGGAGATACCACTAGAAAAGGGTATCCATTTAGGTTAGTTCAAAGTTAGTTTATTTTACTCAACATAAAATTCCCCAAAATGAGTTCTTTTTTTGGCTTATGGACTGCTCATCATAACTATGGCTGATGTATAGAGGGGGAAAAAAGGTATTCGCCTGATCTGAGGAAAGGCCATTCCGTCTAAGAGAAATAACTCAGAAGAGTTCATCATAGTACAAAATTACCTACATATTTCAGCTGAGATTAGTGTCCTCCTGAGTAACATGCTATTTGCATAGTAGATCTGCAGGTTAGACCTGCTCAGACAGTAGCATGTTTGTGCGCTTTACATTACCAAAACACTTTCTAAGTTTTATAGTTATGAGTCAGCGTTCACATACTGACTTTACCTTTTTCCTCATCCCTGACCTGTTTCAAGTTTGTATGTACTTTTGCCTGGCTCATGCACTGTGGAGAGCCGTAAAATTCCAAATCGCATAGAACAATTACTGATTTCACATGTGTGCAAACACACAGGCAGAGGACTCCGTATATTTGTGAGACTGGAGTGCAGCCCCTTATAGGTTTGCATTGGTTAAACACTGTAAATATTACTTAATTGATATGCATTTTATGCTTGCTAAGACAGTTGTTATTAAGGGCATAATTTCTGCTGACACCTCTGGGAGTTTTAAGTCCTGACAAGAGCTGAAAGATCAGTCTTTAGTCTGCATTTTCTTGCTGTGTATATTACCAACAACTGAAACTTCACAAGGACTTTTGTTTTTAGCTGCAGACATAAATGTTTGTGCATAGGTCATTTGGTACGACACATACGGATTAAACCTTGAAAATATTTCCAAGCTGCGTGAAAATAAGAGCAACAGAATTTTTGGTAAGAGATTTGCCTTAATTGGAAAGGCTTAAAATAAATGATCATATGATTGAAAAAAGCAAGGATTGCCTGCTATTTGTTGTAACCCCTATTTCTGTAATGCCCCTGTAGCCAGAGAAGCAGCTGTTCATTGCTGACATTCTCCCTGCCAGGCATTCCAACTCTCTGAGGTAATGGGCTACAAGCATACGGGCCTTCGCTTTAATTCTTTCAGCGTATCCTTCCGCATGGATAGAGCGAGGGGAACGCCTCCAGGAAAAGAAATTAAATGCACACACACAGAGGCACACAGAGACTGGCGATTTGAAAATATTCCTGAGAACGCAATTTGCGCTCATGCAGCGCAGCATCACGTGAAAGAGCTTGCCTGAAGAGCTGGCTGGCACAGGTTTATCTTGTTGTAATATTTTCTTCCACCCCCAGCTCTTTACCCAGTGGAATGATATCCAGAGCAAGTTTTTTGAGACAGGAAGTGAGGAATGTTTTCACTATGAGTGATCTAAGAAGAAGGTGGGTTAGCCGAGATAGCAGCTGTTTCGGGCAAGAGGAACACAGTAAGTCAGTTCCTGAGAAATACCGATGAGATGGCTCCGGGAGAAAAAGTCTTGGAGCGCTGTGGGGTTTTTTTGGCTACACGTATGTGAAAGGAGACTCGGTGTCTTTGGATCGCTGCACAAGGTAAGGGGGAAACAGCAGGCACAGTAAAAAAATAGCGGGTGATCTTCTCTGCTGTGTACCGTAAGACTGAGGAGTTTCAAGCATTTACTTTTTGAAAAGTAAAGGCTGTAGAAGTGTGCTTCTGGAGGTAGGGGAGGTTTGAGATGTGTACTTATTGCTGCTCTTTCAGTCCAAGAGTCATGTCAAAGATTAATTGGTAGAACAAGGGGAGGGTGGAGTACTCTGATTTTTTTGGCTCCCCAAATATTTCTGAAATAAATATATGTATTTTAAGCATTTGAAATAATAGGAGCCCTTTTTCACCATTATTCATGCAGGCTGTTTAAAAAAATCTTTGTAAAGTAAAATGCTAATTATTGAGGGGGGAGTGGGAGGTGCAGGTAAAGGGGAAAGCTACCACAGTGCTCAGTAATCACACGTCAGTCACAGCCATGTTGCTGAAATTCTAATATAACATTTTAGAAACTACATGTTTGTGTTGAAATACAAAGTTTGGCCACTAAAGACATTTTTAGCTGTTGCGTGAAAATTACAGGCTTGCTAAATAAAGGCAACCTCGTAGAGGTTGTCAACTGGATTTGTAACTCCTGATGGTATGTAGCTCCTTGTTGCTAAAGTAGCTTTATAACAATGCAGATGTGTCTGAATTTAAAGTAATGCAGAAGGCAAATACGAGAGCAGCTAGCATTGCAAAATGCACAGCTGCTGAAAAAAACAGCACAGCTGTGTTTGGAAGAAGTACACGTGGCTAGCAGTAGAATTACTGAATGATACCTCAGTGTTATTCATCAAACTTGCCTTTATTTGACAATATTTATTATATGTCAGGAATTTTTTTTGAGTTGGTCTTTTGTGACGTGGACTGGAGGTTACTTACTTAAGTTTCCTTGTTATAAATGTGTTTCAGAAGTAACGAAGATTATGTCAGATATGTACTGAGTTAAAATGAAATTGTTCAGGGTAAATGCTCAGTAGAGCAATAAATGCAAACAACGTATCTTAACCTGAAGAGCGTTCCTGGCATGTTCTGAAAATTCTGCTCTAAACTTCCTTCCTATTCTTGCATTGCTACCTGTCTGCATAGTGAAATAACTGAAAGTCTGAGATTGCCTAATGTCAGCATTAGATGGTTTGGAAATTTCACCTGTCAGGTCAGCCTCTGGTTAGTGATTTTTTTTTTTCCCCCATGCCCTTAGAATACTTTTCTAAGGGTCTGGTGGGAGCATAAAAGTTTGAAAGTCTTTCATATTCAGTGGCATTACATAAAAACTGAGATTAAACCAGCACTGCCCTTCTGACTGCAGCTTTCAAAAAGATAAGTAAATTGGTTTCTCTCATTGCTGTAGCACCAAAGAAAGTGTGTAAGTGTGCAAAGAACGTATTGGAAAATGGGCCCCGGGGACGTGAGCTGAGGTCAGTCAGCCGAAAGCTACTCTGCCAGGAATAAACCCAGTGTGAGATTCTGCTGGCAGTGGGCAGGAAACTAAAAGTTTCTATCTGTAGAGCGTTCCCTGCATGCTGCTCCAGGGGGGCCGGATTTGGAGGATCAAAGTGCAGAGAATCAAAGTGCAGAGCAAGTAACAAAGTGAGGAGTCCCCGTGTATCCCTAAATTTTTCAGGGAAACCTGTTGCTATCAGATGTTATTTATTCTGCAGCTGCACCCAGAAATAAACTAGCTGGTGTTTGGGTCATGTTTTTTTTGATTCAGTTAAGATTTTAGGGGGTATCTGTTGAGGATGGGCATTGCGTAGGATGGCAGAACTGCTTCCAGATTATTAGAAATGCGGTCATGAAATATGCTTACAGTCATTCTTTGGAGTAGGGTTGCAAAGATGTCATTGAGGAAGAATGCCGTGCTGCCTCCTCTTTCTCCCCGTTTTAGGCCTTTAGTGTCTTTACACCTCCCTTTCTTCTTTGCCGTGCTGCTCACAAGGGAGTAGGGAGTCCAATAGGAGGTTTTCAACCTAAGAAGTTTGTGGTTCTGTTGAATAACGTTAAATTTCTGGGTGTATATATAAACGTCCAAGTAGTATATGGCAATCTATTTATTTACAGCTATACCTTTGAGTTTAAAAACAGGTGCGCTAGGAAGACTACTTCTTCCGACTCCCCCTCTCCAAGTAAATAGATGGCTTCGTGTTATTCCTGTCTGAGAATTCTAAGAGTCTTCAGAAATCAAGTTATGCCTTTTAAACTGTGCTACCAACACATACCCGCCTGAAAAACACGTAGGTGGTTGTTTTCTTCTTCCCTTCAGGCGGCGCGGCGCTGCCGCCAGAGCTCCCCCGGCAGAGCTCACCACGCCAACGGCACCTAACAACGAGGGGAAGAAGCGCAGCTTTCCCCCGGGCCCGGCTCCGCTCGCCAGGGCTCGGCTCGGCCCACGAGCAGCGCGCGCCCGGGCGCGGCTGCCGGCGCGGCGCGGCGCGGCGCGGACAGGACAACGGCCGCCCCGCCCACGGCGCTTGCTCCGGCCCGGGGGCCGCCGCCCCGCCCCACACCGGCCCAGCCCCGCGCTGGTAGCGCTGCGGGGCGGGCGGGTCCCGTCCCAGGGGTGTTATGTGGGCCCGGGGAGGGGGCACATCGCCCCCCGCCCTGGGACGCGTCGCTGTGGGGGAGGTGGTGCAGCCCCCCCCGCCCCTCCCCGAGGCGATGGTGGCTTTATCTCGCGCGTGTGACGCGCTTTCGCTTCAGTGGTAGCCCCAGTGCCCAGCTTCGCCGTAGCCCCTGCCCTCCACACACGTCCTTCTGTGTTTAGGGAATGTTTTCATTTTGCTTGTCCTACCGAAAGGCAGCGCCAGCAAGAGTGACAAATTTCTCAGGCTAGGGTGCGTGCGGTGAGGAAACACTTGACAGAGGAGAAAGGCGAAGCTTTTGTAAAGCAGTTGACAGGAGAGGAGGCGTGAAGGTGTTTGCAAAAGGTGGGGAAATGGGTGGTTACCTTTAGACTGGGAATAAGTATGTTTTTCAAGGAAAAATTGGAAAATAAATGGTTCTCGGAATCCGCATACTCTCTTGGTGAGGCAAAGTGTAACCTGAAACATCCTACGGCAGTTTAGCGTAAGAAATAATGGTACGGCTAGCTGTATGCAGGAAAAAGTAGAGGAATTGGATTTTAATTGTCTGGTAGGAAGTGGCTAAGGTGTGAGCTTTAATGCCTCGCTTCCTGCCTTTCTTTTTTTTTCCTTAATTGTTTCTGGGGCTTGGTTGTGTGTTTAATCCAACAGATAGCGGCTGAGGCTGCGCGCCGCTCTGAAAAACAAACCAGATGGCTGGATTTGCTCTTAAAGAACATGGCTTTGTTCAGTATTAGAAATACCTTAGGCAACTTGGACTTCATAGAGGTATTTCATTTAAATACTGATTTAGTTTAGAAATACTTATTTTAAGACATTTAAAGACACATTTGATTAAGACTCATTCACTTGCGAGTTTAAAAAAAAATCAACTTGCCAAAAACCGGTGGTGTCTGTGGAAAAACCAGAAACTCTGGTGCATTATTTGAATGCGTAACAGCTCTCTATTTTGGAAAAGTAGACTGATTATTTAGATTTAGAAAAAATATACATGGGGTTTTTTCCCATGTTACCATTCCCCTTTCAGTCAAAGTATTTCTGATTCTTGTATTTATTTGCTTTCTCTTTTGCTCTTTACTAGGATTCCGGTGGATGCCCCTTCTGCTTGTCTCTTGGTGGAAAACTTGCTTGTCTTTAATGGATACTGCTGCTGCTGGTTGATCTCTGGAGACTTTACAGCTCCTTACCTTTTGAAAGGACATAGCTGCTTGTCCCCTCTCAAGGTCCTGGTGATAGTAGCTTTTTATCAGTAACCATCTGCGGAGGAAAAAAGAAGATGCCTCTACCTTTTGGGTTAAAATTGAAACGAACTCGACGTTACACAGTATCCAGCAAGAGTTGCTTGGTGGCTCGTATCCAGCTGCTCAACAATGAATTTGTGGAGTTCACGCTCTCGGTGGAAAGCACGGGCCAGGAAAGTCTGGAAGCGGTGGCTCAAAGGCTTGAATTGCGGGAGGTGAGTGAACTGTCGAGTGAAGGCATGATTTTTGTCTCTGGTACTAGGTGACCTATGTGGTGAATCCTTACCATTTGGGGCAATCAGTTTGTTTACTGGAGCAGCTATCCTATGTTCCCCTTGTTTCTTCACCTTCTGGTCTTGATGGGGACTTGCATTGCCCCAAAACAGTTGCAAAACTTAGGTTGCAGAACTAGGGAATGCCCAAGGGGACATGTGAGAAGTGGCAGTGAATAGAAGCTTAGAGCGATAAACAAAGCGACTGTTTTTTAAACTTGACAATGCTGAAAATGCTGTTTAAAAAAACCCACAAAGCAACAAAAAAAAAATTCTGCCTAAGCAACATGGTTAAGAATTACCGCAAGACTTGAGACAACTTTTAGCTAAGGGTATGAAAGAGAGTGTGGCTTGTGTGCATGTATTTTTTTCCGATGCATTAGTGCTGTGAAAAGAACCTAAAGCACAAAACGTGGTAAGTGTACCAGTGACCAACTATTTGTGTTGCTTGTTCAAATACCACAAACATGTTTGCAGGCACTGTCTTGGATTGGAGCAAGCATATAGTTGTTTAGATTGAGTGCTGGCCTCATGAGGAAACATGGTTTGCATTAGATGAATCTGTATCTATCTGTGCAACTTGCCTTTTTCCCTAAAAATTCAATACTTGATATTTTGAAGGATCCTTTTGCAACTGAAATTTACTGTTCCCCCACACATTTAGTGATTATTCATACATCTCCTGTATTGGGTGAATTACTTCTGAAATGCTGAGATGTGAAATGTTCTTTATAGAAATCTACATACATTACCAACGTATGAACCAACGTCATTGTTTTATAATTTTGTTGAACACAGGTAGATTTGATTGCAGTAGCTGAATGCTCTTGATCCTGTGTAAAACTGACATTTCCCGCTAGAGTCTCAAAAGGTTTAGTTCGTTTTGTAGTTATTAAACTGTGACAGCATGTGCACTGTGTGGGGCAGGAGAGAGAAAGCTTGTAATACAATTTTAGTGTTGCTAACATTGTTCTGACAAAGATACTTTCGCTCTGTTATGTGATCTGCCATATAATGGTGTCTTGAGTGTGGGATTCAAATACAGGATGAAAACCCTAGACTTAGGTAACCAAAATCAGAGTAATCGTGAAAATAATTGTTGTCTAATAACTATGATTTTTTAAAATGTCGTATTTTCATTGTCAAGCAATTGCAACTGCTTATAACTTTGTTCAAATATTGAGCGAATAAATTTAGGAGTCAATCCTGCAAACATTTATTAATGTACACAGCATGCATTACTGTAGGATTTCTCAGTAGGAAATGCTATTTATAGTCAATTGTTTTCAGAATTTTTTTTTTTTCTGTTTGGAGAATAATAAATGAAACGGGTGTGAATCCGTTAATCTCTAAGTGTTTGTTTACTGTAGTTGTTTTCAATCCCAATATGCATTCTTGTAGATTCTCCAAATATTTTTTTTAGTATACAGTTATTTTGGAAAAATGCAATTCTGTGCAACAGTATAACTTCTTTTTTTTATCTTGCTTCTTCTAGCAAAAGGAGAATCTTAACTACTGTCGTAGCCTTAGTGTTTACTTAGAAGAACACATCAGATATCATATATTTAGAATTCAGTTATTGTTGTGTGAATGGAGTTTGTCAATTTTATCTATCCACTTTCAGATGTCACTGCTAAGTCAACAGAAGGCAAAGAATTTTAACTATATTTGGTTTGCAAAATGCAAAGGCTTTGTCTTATTGAATGACGACTGCTAGCTTTTGTTGAACTAGTCACAGAGTGTTGGAGATGCAGGTTTTTTTCAGCTATTCTTCATTATCTCTTTCTTTGGAGCTACTCCTAAAAATCTGTTTAAAAAAAAAAAAAGAGAAAGATGGCAATTCCCTCAATTAAGAGTCATATATCAGACTAAGGGAGTTGACAGTACACTATTGAACTCTGAGCAGATTCCTTCAGTCATGCATTCTTGCATGGATTATTTTGGCAGGAAAATGTGTTGCAATAAAAGGGAATGGAAAATAGGGATATAAATTACTTTCCAGAGCTTGCATTCAAAAAATGTTTTTCTGCCTTTAAATAGTCAGATTTGCCAAGCAGATACTGGATCATTCCTGACTGCTTGCTTAGTAGAAAGTTTTCAGAAAGAAAAATTTGCTCAGCACTTTGCTTAAATCCACAAAAACATTAGTCCCTGATACTGTAAAATACGAAGTACTTTCTAGAAGATGTTGCATATTGTTAATGCACTAAGCACTCTTAAAGCATGAGTTTGAATTCAAAGTGTTAAATGTGAAAATATGACTGTTTATTTGAATACTGAGACTTAATGCAGTTATGAAAACCAAGGCATCAGTTTTGGATTACAGTGTATGGGCTACGCAGTTACGACATGTGGTTCCCATGCACCTTCAAAACAGTTTATTGCAGGAGGTATGAGGGGAATCTCTACCTTTTTACACATTGAATGGTAAAATTTGTAAATATCTCTTTCTCTCTGGTGTAGTCTGCAATTACTAAATTTGGGCAGTGAATTGAATGGCTTATTTTTAATGCTGTGCCATCTTTTAAGATATTTGTTTTAAAAGATCTTTGTGTAAATGAGTAGTCTTCAAATTATGCTTTGTGTGGCTAAACACTGGGGGGTTTTTTTATTTTCCAATTAGTACCTCTCAATTTCCAAGTTATATACCAGTATGGACACATAGTTAGGGTTTAGGAAGTCTTAAGTATCTTGACAATTCTATTTTTTTCCTGAATGGTAGACTTTACAGAAAGGTGAAATGAATGCATTAAACTAAGAAGAACATCTTCTGGTATTCCCAGAATGTGACTCATTAGCAATGGGTATGTAATGCAGTTCTCTTAAACTGAGGAGCTGGGGAAGGAAGCCAAAGGGAACAGGGAACTTAAGTTACTTACCCTTTATAGCTCAGCCTGTCTTTTATCCTGTGAGAGAACTTGATTTATGCAAAAAGCTGTATTTGTTGCAGAAAACTCTTCTGGAATTACAAGTTTTGAAAAACTGCTGAGAGCTCTGATTGTTAACTACCTTAAAAAGTATGTACAACACTGCTCATCTTGCATCTAGGGCATGAGTATACAAATTAAATACTTGAAAATATAGAATTTTTTTTTTAAAATGTTAATACAGCTAGATATCTATAGGATGTTTGGCAGGAGATGTTACGACTCCTTTACCTCTCTTGCTGGATCTTGTTTTATTTCTGTTTTCTAATAAAACTTCTAAACCAGAATGAAGGGGCAAATTCTGCTATTGTGTACAAGCGGAGTCTGACTTAACTGCAGATATGTGGTAGAGATTTGGGCCCAAGTACCAGAACTAATGCTAGGGAACTTCTGTGGACAGTATGTGTTGTGCATATGCAAGTTCTTGTGTTTGTATGTGGATCCTGAATAACTTCGAAGTTCTGAAACAGTGCTTCAGAAATGCTTGAACTATGCTGTAAAACTTTGCTGAATTCTGAAGTATCAGTTCTTCTTTGGAGAAAACACATAAAAATACCTTTAATTCAATGTGGTGGTTTCTTAAGTTTAAAGCACTCTTAAGAGTGCTTTAAAAATAAGACCAAGTATAACCATAAATATTCTTACATGTATATTTATCAGTAAACATATTGACTGGCAAATAAAAGTTGGGCCAAGTCATGACAGAGTAGTCACTAACATAATTATGTTTATGCCTTGTATCAAAATCTGACAAAGTTTTAGATAATGCTTAGAGAAATAAAAGGAGAAGCATTGCTCATAGTTGAACTGCTATGGTTGCCTCTCTGAACCAAATTTTCCTTAAAAATAGGAAAGGAGAAATTGTCATGGAGAAATGTATATAAAAATGCAGACCTTCAGTGTGTATTCTAATTGATTTAAAAGGTTCTATTTTATTGAAAAACAAACTTGACTCCATCTAAAACATATATTAATTATAAGTGTGCTGTAATTGTAATTTACAATCAAGATAAATTGAAGGACAGAGCAGTCAGCCAAAAATCAGGAATTGCCTCAGTGCAATTATTGCAGTTCTTTTTTCGGAAGGAAGAAAGCGATACATTCAGGTATAGGATTTGCACTCAGTCCTATTACACTGAGCAGCACAAAATTAAGGTTTTCCCATGAAAGCAATAGTGGCAATTAGGAAGGCTTGCCCCTGATTTCTTTAGCTTTTTTATAGTTAGGTCAGAATTTGACTATAACACTTAATTGTATTTTTTCACTGTCACAATGTCTGTGAATTGTAATTTTGACAGAAGAGGTTTTCTTCTGAAGGGAAGACATTAGTTTATTGTTTAGTATTTTTAGACTACTTTGAAATTTTGCTTTTCCCCATTGTCAAGCAATCAGAATTTAAGCCTCTGATGAATGGGAACATGATACTTCTTTTAATGTCAGTGCTGGGTAAGGTGTGAGTCCAAAGCAGGTATGTGAGTCCATCCTTCTCAGAGCCTTGGACAGTGGTGGGAAAAAGTAACACTATTTAAAAAAAAAAAAAAGTATATTCCTACATTTCTTGGTCATGTTGATTGATAACTGACCTGTTTCTGCAAGAGGTTAAAGTATGTCTTGATGAGATATAATGTCTCCTACGCACTATGAAGGTATTGCTCTTTAGCTTGTAAATCAGCCATCTTACCTTTGTCTGATGTACTGATGAGTAGAATCTGCCTTGCCTGTCAGAAGACCATTTATTCAAGATATTTGAGGGGTGTAAAACACAGTGTATTGTGATTTGTGCAATGTCTTAGTTTGAATAAATTAGAATATGTCAGGTGACCTTGCAAAGTATTGATTTTGTTTGTTTATTTCTTATCCCTGCTGTTTTGCTTGAAGCTATAGATGGCAATTGCTTTGTTTAAATAGCATTTGTGAAACCCATATTGGAGTAGTTAGGAGAAAATAATTGGTGGGGGGTGGTGTTGGAAAAAAGGTTTACATTATGAAAGAACTAGGACTTAAGGCTGACTTCTCTCCATATTTGTATAGCTACCCTGCTAAATACTCTCTCCTGCAGCTACAGTTGAAGATCATGTCAGTACTAGAACAACAAAAATAGTGTAAGCAAAAGTACCCTAAAGTGAGTAGCTTCAAGATGGGGAAGAGGGAGGGATTTTTATGAGGCTAGCCAGCGGTCCTCCTTTTTCTGCAAGAAGAATTGGCTGTGGTAGTATGTAGAGGAGTGCAGCTTTCCACTCGGTGGCTGGTACATGGCAAGACTCACAGGTTTCTTTCTCCACCACTTCCAGGAAGTCTTGGATGTCGTACACTGGCCAGTCCAGGCTGCTCCAAATCCTTTCTCCCCTAGAGATTTGGAAGATTTGTGGAGGAGGTTGTCTGTTGTGATAAGAGTGGAGCTTCTGGAGAATTTTCAGGGCCTCTTGTCTCCTTCCGTAGGTCTTAATATTGGGCGTAGGGTAAAGCTTTCACTTGGTATCTGGCAGTCGTGCATAGTACAAGATTATTGACCCAGTTGTCCTGCATGCAGTTTAAATAAACTGTGATATCCTGATGGCAGGAGCTGTTTTGTGTCCAAGCATGTAATAAAGCTAGACGCAGTGGAGCCCTTGGGCTAACTGGGATTTTATAAGTCCGACTGCAGTGCTTATCCTTCAATAATGAGAAGGTGTTTTCAGCACTCTGTTCGGGAAAGTCTTATGGCTTGTTTTATTTGTATGTACCAGTGTAAAAGAGGAAAAGCCTGAAAATATATTTTCATTGCGTTCTTCTGTAAACCCTGTTATTGTTTTGGGTTTTTTTTTTTGATTTCTTGCCTCTCATCTTAGGATGATGATTCCTCAGGTCACGGTACCCTTGAGGCAGGTAGTAGATTGCATTAATTAGAAGGCACTGTATTAACAATTAGAAAACAATTGTCTTTTCCAGTCTATTTGTAACCTGTGAGATATTCTGTAAGATTTATAATATAGGCTATTTGAATTAGCTGGGAAATATATAATTAAATACATAAGTTTGAAGTAAACTTTGAACACTGCTATGCCTCAGGAGAATGTGTGGTAAAGTCTATATTTCTTCCCTGCTTCCATCCGCAAAAAGTGGTTGGTTTTTTTCCTTTAGTCTGAGGGTTTATAGAGAATGATTTTTCTTTTTTTTTTCTTTTTTTTTTTTCCCCTCCTTAAAGATGCCAGTAATGGTGTTGTCTCAAAAGCCTAGGGAACATAACTTTTTCTGATATATTATATTGCCAAAAGACAGAAGGCACAGTCGAGTTTGGGGATCATAATAGGTGCTGTTAAGCTCAGGTGAGAAGATTACAGACATTTAATATCTGGCATATACATTTGTCATATTTATTTCTTTTCTAGACAGTGTAAACTGTGACCAAAATAGACCCTGAGATTCTGTATTAAAACTTTTTTTTTTATACTGATAATCAGAATAACTGATATATACAAATGATGTTTAGATCGGAACCAAAGTGGAATTATATTAGGGAGGAGGCTGATCCATGTTAAGGAAAATAAAATGAAATGCAGCATTTGTAGCTAATTAATATCAGGCAATTGGTACAGGGAAGGACTGTCCCACTGATTCCATTTCATATTATAAAACATGAGGAACAGCAAAGTATGCTCAATAGATGTTGAAACTGATGAGAATTTTAAGATTTAAAGCTCAGTTTTTAATGGGTTTGTAAAAGATAAGACTTTATTTTTAAAAAAAGGTGTTACTTAATTTACATCCAAGAATTTCTCAGTAAGCTTTTTCTCTTTATAAGTACCAATTCTATAACAACATAGAATCACATACCAGTTTGAGTTGGAAGGGGCCTTTGAGGGTTGCATGATCCCACCCTCTGCTCAGGAAGGCCAGCTTGCATCAGGTGGCTCAGGGATTGCCTGGGTGAGTTTGAGTTCCTCCAAGGATGGAGATTTGACACCTTTTCGGGCTAACTGTTCCAGTGTTTGGCTAGTCTTGTGAAATTTTTTTCCTGATCTAACTGGAATTTCCCACACAGCAGCTTGTGCCCACTGCTTCTCATACTTGCAGTGAGCACTTCCAAGAGCAGTCTGGCTCTGTCTTCTCTATACACTGCTCTTAGGAAATTGAAGTCCACAGTAAGATTTTACTTCAGTCTCTTCTTAAGACTGATGCGCCCCATTTCCCTGACTCATGCATCATGCTGAATGATATAATATAGTCATGTACGGTAATGTAGTTCTGTGGCACTCACACCTGATGAAGCTCCTCTGCCTAGCTTAGGAAGTCTGGTTGACTTCATAGATGAAGTCACTCCACTCCCACCAACTTGTGAGCTGTAATACTGTGTTGGGCTTTTGGTGCTTTTGAGTTCTTGGTAACTCTCGAACTTTTACGCAAAAATGCTTACTATTCCTGTCTCTAGTGACAGAAAGCAGCTAGGTGGAAAGTAACTGTGCTGAAATTATATGTTCTTTTTATTTCTGTTTGATTTTCTTCAAGGGGTTTGGGTCATGAATAAGTCACAAAAAGAAATGAACCTCAAAATAGTGTTAATCTTAACAGCTTAACATATTTTAAGAATTATGTCATGACATTCTTTTTAGAATTGGGTGTTGTCCTGAGCTGCTAATAATAAAATGTTTTAGCAATGAATAAAGATGGATTCTATTTTAATCAGTGTGAATATTCCAGGGTGCATAAGCTCCTCTGAAAACTCACAGGATCAAATTCTGCCCTTGAAGTCAAGTGAAAGGTTTGCATACAAGTCAGAAGACAGGCTTTGGTCGATAGTGTTTTGCTTGGCTTTCGTTTTATTTTTGATAGCCCAGGTTGGAGGAGTTTGTAAGGGAAATACCGTGGCAGAAAAATCTTCTTTAAAGATATGCTGGGTTCCAGAGAATATTTTAAAATGCAGAAACATTTTTCTTAGTCTCTTGAGCCAGTAACTACTTGGTTCTGTGCGTAGGCAAGAAAACGTGGTCAGTGTTTTAAAGAAACAGACCAGTGCAAGTAATCATCGTGCCTTAAAAATAGGCCATACATTCAGTTTAGACTTCAGGGTGTAGAACCAGGAGTATCTTACATCAGAGGGTTTGAACCAGTGGTGGTGTTAACAGAAGTTTGTGCTCTTTCTCTCCTTAGCTTTATGTTACACATCTGTGCTTTGAGGGTTAAATACACCAAGGCTGCAGATGAACGTTATTCAAACAGTTGCTTAGAAATTTTTGCATACATTTTTAGTTGGTTTCCAAAAGTGTGTGTGTGGTATCTTTTATAGAAGTCATTCAATTTTGTCGGTATGCTTCTGTGGTTCTGTAGCGATTACCCTTGATGTTGCAGTCTCTGCCTTGGCCTCTGCTGTCACCCAGAAGGTTGAGGTTCGCCGATCTGGAACGTCGCATCTCAACCTTTCAGATTGCACTCAGCCCAGGGCTGATGTGGTTGACCTGTTGGGCAGGTGGGCTGAGCCAGCACAGTAGGCTTTCTTTTTTTGTGCTCTTCCTAGCAAGTGCGATCAAGTAGCTCATGGCATATAATTCAGCTTTAACTGTTAGGTTCATTTTTTTGTCCTCTAGTTTACTTACTGTCTTGCATTATATATACGCTACTTTTATAACACTGGGAAGTTACAGGATGTCAGCATCACTGTCTGACTTTGGCTCCTGTGACTGTGCGCGTGATGACAACAGCCTTGTAATGAAAGAGAAATACACCTTTTTACATGCATTCCTTTCCTCATTCAGTCTGCAGGAAGGATTGAGGAGTAGTCATTCAGTACATTTTATCCTTTTCAGCGTGTGATGTTGCAGTGAACATAATATTTCTTTCTTAATGGTGTGGTACTACTGTTATAATTCCTATACTGTTATAATTCCTAACATCATATTGAATCTTAAGATACTGTCTTTTCAATATCCTTGTGGCGTGGTGGAGGTTACCACACTATATCTTATGGTTGGGGGATTGAAGCACAGAAATAAAAGCAAATGTTGTCTAAGGTATCAGCAAACTTTTTGTGCCTGGACTGAGAAATTTAGAAAACAGTGTTGTTTATAGCATTTGTTTTCAGAGCCATATCCCTTTTGTCTTCTTGAAACTGGAAGTATTTATGACTTCTTAAATTTGACTCTTGGTTTTCAGAATTCAGAAGTGACAAGCACGCAGTGTCCACCTGTGAAAAATTTGGTTTGTACGATTTACTTTACAAGAGAACTCTTTCTTATGTGAGAATACAGTCTGGTTCTCTATGGTGATTTTTAAACTTTCCCAACCATGAAACTCTTTTGTATATATCAGCATTCTGCTTTTTCTCCAGACACCTTCCACTATACTGAAAAACTGCTTTTTTCTTCTATGAACAGTTCTAACTTAATTTAATTTTTTGTGTTACATCCTACCTTTTTATCAAATAGGACCAGAGTTGTCTTAGAGTTTGCAGAAGGGATCTTAATTAAGGTTAAATGCGCAGACTTCACCCTAACATTTTTTTGTCTTCTGAATACTGATTTTGCAATTACATGGTAACATTAATTTTAATTTAGAGGATTTTTTTTTTAAACATTGGGGGAAAAAAAGCCCTCCAAAACCCAACAATTACTTAAAACTGTGTTGATGCTAATTCAGGGAGTGGCAAAGTAGTACGTTTTGCCAGTATGCCGTGTCAAAGAAACATTATGCCTTAGAATTGGATCTAATTTCCCAGTTTTGCTAATTTCCCAGAGAAGATGCTTTTGTGGAATAGATGGTAGTATGACTTCAATGCTACACCTTGACTTTTGTGCCCAAAATCACTTAATGATCTGTGCTGAATACGGAGCATTGACTTCTCTTGAAGTTTGAGATATAGCATACCTACCCTGTTGTTGTTAAGTTCATAGTCAGCCTGACAGAACTGTAGGGGATAGACAGAATCCCGTGAGGATAGACTCTTCATCCTGTTTAGAATATAAACTAAGAAGATGTATATATATGAATTTTCAGACATGTATATAAGCGAGTTTTCACAGGAAAGTACTGAAGTGGCCTTTTTCTACTACCAGCTGTTGCTCCCCAATGAATTTTGAATCTGTGCTCCAAAGCATCAAAATGCTAGAGCTTCTGAGAAAACAACAGTAAATACTTTGCTTGCTAGGTAGACAATTTTTCGAAGTCTAATTCACAGAAGTTATTGATGTAAAAAAATCATTATGATGAATAGTTCTTTGTTTTATAGAACTTCATCCTTAATAGCTTTATTTTGTATAAGTCAAAGACATCTGAAAATACCTAAAGAAAAGTGTTGGATTAAAGGTATTGCTACCATTTCTACATACATATGTGTATGTAGCAAGGACTTGGAGAATTTCCATATAAATGCCTACAGACATAATTGGTAATTCGTAGCATTTCCTTATCTCTCTCTCTCAATTAAAAAACTTACAACTATGATTTCTAGTTTTGCTATGATAATGACCTGAATATTTTCCAGTCCACGTCTGTTTGCTCGTCCAGAACTGAATGAAATAAGTGCTGCAGGAGCAGATTTTAATCATTTTAAACGTAGTGGAGAAATTTAAATTTGAATGAGTGGCTCTGCAGTGTGGATTTAGAACTATACCGTGGAGGGATAGAAAAATATTCTGGTCCAAACTCCTTCTCAGAGGAGATCTAATCAAAGTTAGGTTGTGTTGCTCAAGATGTTGTCCAGAGGGATTTTGACGTTCTGGGGATGGACATCCCTCAGCCTCTCAGGGCGATCTGTTCCAATGCATACTGTATTTTGTGTTTGGCTTGGTCAAGAGTTGCCTGCTCAGGCAAGGTAGCTTGCTGCTGTACCTGGTCATTTCCTTGCTCATGGGATGAGCCATATGTGTGCTTTAATGAGCTTGTCTTTGACTGACTAGCGGTCCTGTGCTCTTTTGTCCTCCAGCATCCCATGTGAACCCGCCTGCAGTTCCCCAGAGAAGCCATACTTTGCTCTCCTGCTGTCCAATGTCATTTTCTATTTGCTTTCCTCACTTCCCTTAGTTTTCCTGTCACACATGAATGCTTACTACTGACATCCATGAGTTGCCACAACAGGGTCAGGGACTGTTTGCAAATAAAGAGTAGGTTTGGTAATGTTTCAGGTCGGGGACCTTATGTACGTAGATTGCTTATCTGGAAGTACTATCTACTTTAGATATTAAATGTCTCTCCAGTTCTCCAAGTTTTCAATAATCCATAGTCTTAGTCAGTGTTTTAAAACTTTTATTTCTAAGTAGCAAGACTTTCATACAATGTATTTTATCTAATATCAGAATATTAACTTTTTTTCATCATTGAAATGCCTCTTTTTCAGATTACATATTTCAGTCTGTGGTATTATAATAAGCAGAATCAGCGCAGATGGGTAGATTTGGATAAACCTCTGAAAAAGCAGCTGGACAAATATGCCTTGGAGCCAACTGTGTATTTTGGAGTAGTGTTCTATGTGCCTACTGTTTCTCAGCTTCAGCAGGAGATTACCAGGTAAACTTCATACATGTGTCTATGATTTTGCTTTCAGCATTCTGAAATGTATGGTTCATTTAAAAATTGTCTGCTTTCCTCTCTGCCACCCCTACAGAAATGATAATTATTACTTTAGGCAGAATTTATGTTCAAACTGTGTATTTATTTCCCTTTTGAATATTTAAAATATGTGATAAACTAAGCAAACAACTTTATGGGGATCTTCGGAATCTATTTAAACCTGTTTTCAGTAATAGGCATACTTGCATGGTCAGTGTTTTAGTCCCTTCATGTTTGTCTTTCTCTTTTTTTGTTTTGAAGAGCCATATGTTGCTTTTGGGGACGTCCATCCTGCACAAAGCACATGCAGATTTTATTGAGCTATGCTTTCCTTTTTTGCTTTCAGTACTTTCTGTACTTTCAGTATAACACATCGGCAAACTGCAGGCTGAGCTTCAGCTTGTGATGTTTTTTGTGTATCCCTGGACAATGAAGATGGATGTTAGCTTTGATATCATATATCCCATTTCTACTGTGAATCTGGGGAACATCACATAAGTGGTGCTGACTGCAGGGGAAAAGTAAATTTGAGCATGTATACTGGCCGGTTATTCTTACGAGCCTATACATTGGCTTCTAGTGTCTTAATGTGTATAGTTGTTCTGATTTAATTATTATTTTTAACAGGCAAGTGAGTACAAAACCAGTAAGTGGATTGCAAACATATATTTGTTATTTCAGAAATATGTGCTTATTTAAAGAATATGATGTTTATGCTGAGCTTTAACAGCAATTTTGCAACGTAGAAAGCAGGAATTTATGTGCCAACCTTATAGTCAAGTCCTAGAGGATTGTACTTGCTTTGATGCACGATAGTGAGAGTGTGGATTAGTTTCAGAAACCTGTGGATTTTTTTCATGCCTTTTCAATATGAATGAGATTAAGCGTGTTTAAGTGAATTATATTCTTAATGTATACCAGGAAATGGAAATGTCATAGACAAAAGAGATGGTTTTTGTACTGTCATGAGGTAGTGTCAAGATTCTTCATCAGTATGTTTACTTTTAATAGCAGTTCTATGGAAAGAGCTTACATTCTACTGCTTGACTGGGAAGATTTATTTCCCCAAATGCCTTGATATGTGGTGGCTTTTTCCTTTCTTTTTTTTTTAAGGCCTGGGTTTAGTCCCAGTTGTTCTTGAGTGTGTATTATAAGGATGTTATCTACTGTCGTATGGCGTACTGCTTTTCTGTAGTAGGATCCAGAAGAATCTAAACACTATTTGTAAAATGTCACTGTATTTAACGGGCTGTTAAATAGCGAGGGAAGAGAGTCTTTTAGCCTGATGAAAATTTGTGTGGCCTTTACTTCACCTTTCTAATCTCTGAATGAATTGCAGCACATGCTTCCGTGTTCTCAGTATTAAAGCCTTACTTCACAGGAGTTAACATACAATATGAGGAAGTTAAGGAGCTTTAAAAACTAGACTTATAGAAGAGAAATGTCCTTCTTGGAAAAGTCTGTGTAGCTATAATGGCATTTTTGAGTTTTGAGGTGTTTTGGGCTCCAGGTAGTGTGGTCCATGGATGGCTGAAAGGGGCAGAAGAATTCAAGAAAATAGTGATTCAGACTGTGGACAAATGGTACAGCTAGTAGCGGTTGCATGTACAAGAGATGACCCAGGAAAAGGTCAGATTAAAGGAAAAAAAAAGGAGCCTTGAAAGCGAGCACAAAGTGTAATCAGAAGTTATAATGCAGAAATGAAAGTCACGATTGTGATTGAAGGGATGTGCAATGTTAAATTTATTGGAAGAGAATGCAGCAGTACAGCAGCAGTGTACTGAACAGTGTAAGGAGGAGATAATAAGATCATTAAGGAAGGAAGAGGTAAAAATAAAAAATTTGTGAGGGTATGGCAGTAGATAGGAATCGTGGAGATTCTTTGCTTTAAGAGGTAGCAGTATTTGATTCTGCAGTGATATGTGAAAGCTAAGGGAGGAGTTAACAAAGACCATGAAATAGTGGGTCTGAATGATGAGGAAGACTACCCTCCACACAAACGGGGGAATGCAGAGAGGAATTGGAAATGCAGGCATATTCATTGGCACTTTCTTTAAATTAAGAAGCCCATGTTAACTTCTTCTTTTTTTCCCATGTAGGTATCAGTATTATTTGCAATTAAAGAAAGATATCTTAGAGGGCAACATTCCTTGCACACTGGAACAAGCAATACATCTGGCTGGTTTAGCTGTTCAGGGTAAGTAAGGCAGTTGTGCCAATTAGCTAACGTTGCATTAGAAACTTTGGTGATATATTTTCTATTGCATGTTTTCTATTTATTGCTTAAAGACACAATTCAGTAGCTTATGAAAGGCTTGCTCCTTAGAACTCTGTCATACGGGCTGAGGAGGGGTAACAGTGGGGTCAGTGGCCCTGAACTTGCTGGTATTTCTGTGCAGTCCTCAGAGGTGTACCTGGGTATCTAACATGTATTTTCAGGAGCTGGGTTTGACTTAGACATCTGAATTCCTTTGGGGGCAAAGGCTTTAGTCGTCTGCTTACACTGACAGACCTTTCATCTATTTCTGCTAATGAAGACTATTTATTTTGAGATGGTAACGAGAAAGAGACATATTTTAATAAATAAGCAAATTTGAATGTACAGTAGTACTTACATCTCCACTTTTTCTCCTAAATATCCTAACATCTAAGATTATTTTAAGTTAGTACGCAAGACTGTTAACAATTCCTGTGTTCAAATAGCTCTTGAAGACCCATTTCTGTAATACCTACATGAAAATGGCTGCTTTATTTTTCCTAACTGAGGTCAGATGGAATAGAGTATACACCGGAGAACTACCAGTCCTAAGTTTGTCGGCACTGATCATGTCTAGTGTTCCCTGCTAACACGCTTGTTCGATCTTAAATCTCTCAAAATAGAAGTTTTTAATGGCAACAGCTTTGTTTAGCGTATTTGTATATTGCTTCACAGTGAATGCCACTCCAGTATATCTAACAGCAATTGTAAATCTGCCAAAATTGAAAGGGACTTAAAATCATTGGCGGTACATACAACTTAAGGGGTTTTTGTCTTTTTTTAATTATATGTGTTAGTAGTATCACATTAAAGATGAAGATTATGTTTTTTGAAAATGTGGTTACCAGTGGAGTAGGGTGAATTATATTAGTGCCTTGTTTATATAACAGTGAATTTGTTTAATCCAAGCCAGGATTTAATGGTCTTCAACAGACAAAATCTTGCTTTGTTATTTTCATATCTTTGGGCAGTGTAAATGTCTCTCTGCTCAGTGAGTTGTTTATAGAAATCTTTCAATATAATCCTCTTTCCAGATGGAAAATATTTATCCTTTTAGCTTTCACATTCCTTTTTCAGTTTTGTATGAGAGAGAAACTGTATATGTTGATAACACAGTGAAAAAAAAAACTCAGAAAAAATGCAGGTTCTAAATTAATGTGCTCTGACGATTGAAGTAGCTTATACCGTGTAGGTTAGTTAATTTTAGCTGGTGAACGAACAGAAGCAGTTGTTTGCTGATTTGAGTGAACTGGTTTCAAGAATGGTCTGTATTTGAAATAATCACAGTAGGCTAATTCTAAACACTGCTTTATCTCAAGTGCTGTATTGGTGTAGCTTGTCACAAGTTGTCCCCTTTCATCATAAATAACTTGCATATTAATTGTTAATGCTTAATACAAATTTGGTTCCTAAATGTATCTAAAATTATACTATGTGAATGAGAATCTGTGGTAATGTAAATAGGATCTGTATACTTGGGGATTGTGTTTATATTGTTGGGAGCAGCCGTTCCGTACAGACTGCTGTTCCACAGTTTCTCCTGTGAGACTGATACATAACTTTTCCAATTTAGACTGTTTTATTTCTCTCTTTGAAACATTGGCTAGTTTTTTCCTGGAAACAGAAAAAGAGGCAAATTCCTTGGGATGCCCTTTGGCATGACATAAAATCAAAACGGTTCTTAAGTCCCTTGTGAGCATGCCCCTGAGTCTAGGAAGGCTTCTAGGTCCCGCTTTCTGCACGTCTGGCTGCAGGGAACTGTGGAAGGCTTGAGAGCGGAAAGAGCCGGTGTCCAGGATGCTGTAGCTGCTCTGTGCAGTGTTTGAGTCCTGCTGCAGGTTAGAGCAGTCTGCCGGCGCTATACTGCAAGTAGTTAAGTTTCTGACAGGAGGGAGTAAAGAAGATGGAGCCAGACTCTTCTCAGGCAATGAGCACAAATTGAAACACAGGAAATTCCATCTAAACATAATAAAAGTTTTCTTTTGTGAGAGTGGTGCGACACTGGAGCAGGTTGCCCAGAGAAGTTGTGAAGTCTCCATCCTCTGTATTCAAAACTTGACTGGAGAAGGCTCTGAGACAATCTGCTGTAGCTGACCCTGCTTGGGGCTGGAAGGAGACACTAGACAGTTTCCAGAGGCCCCTTCCAACCTCAACCATTCTGTGATTAAAAAACCAAACAAATAAAAAGCCAAGGAACTAAGGAACTTTGAGCAACACTCTGATTGTTTTATCGTTTCTTCTCCTTTCCTATCCACAGGGAGTGTTATCAGTTTTTCTGAACACGGCAAAAAGCTGGGATGTGTTTTTACTTTTCCTCTTCATAAACATTACTGGTTAGTTTGTTCCATTGTTTTACTTTCAGATCGTAGTTCTATAGGATGGAGATTTGCTGCTTAGAGATCCTGCTGCAATTAATTGGGTATTGAATAATTTTGTTACAAATGTTTGAATCCAATAAACTTTTTATTTTTTAGCTGATTTTGGAGACTATGATCAGTATGAATCTCAGGAGTTTCTACAAAGATTTGCTTTGTTTCCAGTGGTAAGTACTTTCTTTAAATTGATAAATTTAAATTCTTAAATTGATAAATTTTAATATTTCTTTAGATTGGTAAATGCAAATCATTATAAAAGACTCCATGATCCATCTAGCTTACTGCTCCCTAGATTGTCAAATTCAGTAAAGGTTTTCTTTGAGACTGGAGTGAGATATGATACCTTATATTACACAGAAGCAAAGATGATGTAAGATCTTTTCAATTTTATTGTATATTACACTGAAAAGAAGGTTGGGGTGGAGATGGGAAAGTGAGTAAAACTACTTCAAAACAGTGTTTGTGCTTTTTGTTTTTCTTTGTGTGCATATTACAGCAGCTAAGCTCCAAGACTAGAGTGGAGAGTTGATTAGCCTGTGTAAAGAAACTATAACCATTTAATTTTGTAGAATTTTTTGTATTTCATTCTATAAATGCTATCTCACCTTAAGGGTTGGCTACAAGAAGAAAAAATATTGGAAGAAGCAACACAGAAAGTTGCTTTGCTACATCAGAAGTACAGGTAACATTTCTAAAACACTTTATTGCTTAATTTTGATGTGATTGCTTCAGTAGCTCAGGAAGTTGGGAATCTCAGAAGACAGTTGGACTAATTTCACCTCCCATTTAAATAAGTTTTGCACTGATACATCTGCATTAAAGTTATAAGAACTTTTGCTGAATGAAAGTGAAAAGAGGACAGAATGACCATTAAAATAGAGGATTCTGCTTGAAAATTAAGAGTACAGGACACAATTAAATAGTGTGACTTCACCTGTATAATGTTTGTGAAGCTTGTTTATATGAAGTTGTGACCCCAATAAGGAGATTTCTTGATAAACAACAATGGCAGATACTGAGGGCAGTCACTGTGCCAGAATGCTTATGACCTTAAGTAAAAGGTAGCTAAGATGCAGTAGTCTAAGACAAAGGAAAGTTGAGTTCTCTCTTGTCAGTTCATCAGTGAAGAATGTTTGTGACTATGTGAGTAGTAGTTATTATTTTTCCCTGTAATGTTTTGAAACAAGTTTGAAAAATTGAAATCCATTTATCTATTAAATGCTTTCTTAACAAGATTGCATGGTTAAGGTTCAGCAAAGAAAACTTAATCTACATGACATTAGGAAAAAGTGAAGAAACAGAGAGATTCATGACTGAAAAAGTATTGAGAGGCACAAGAATGAGTATGACAGGATTTTGCAGGTAGAGATAATGTCTTTTATGAGCTCAACTGAGGCTGGTAGGGAAGCACAAGCTTTTAATCCCTGAGACACTACTCTAAGTCTGTGAGAAAACTGTCTTTGCCAGTTGGTCTAATTAAAAAAAATATTACCTACAGATCTTGTCCTTCTCATGTTTTCAAACCATTAATGTTAAAACTCTGTCAGCATTTAGAAAATGAGACTCTCTTTCCTGAAATCCGAAGCATCAAACTCTGTATTATCATAGAATCATAGAATCGTTTAGGTTGGAAAAGACCTTTAAGATCATCAAGTCCAACCATTAACTTAACCACTGCTAAGTCCACCACTAAACCATGTCCCTAAGCACCACACCACATGTCTTTAAAATACCTCCAGGGATGGTGACTCAGGCACCTCCCTGTGGGCAGCCTGTTCCAATGTCTGACAACCCTTTCAGTGAAGAAACTTTTCCTAATATCCAACCTAAACCTCCCCTGGCACAACCTGAGGCCATTCCCTCTTGTCCAGTCACTTGTCACTTGGGAGAAGAGACCAACACCCACCTCACTACAACCTCCTTTCAGGTAGTTACAGAGAGTGATATGGTCTCCCCTGAGCCTCCTTTTCTCCACACTGAACAACCCCAGTTCCCTCAGCTGCTCCTCACAGGACTTGTTCTCTAGGCTGTTCACCGGCTTTGTTGCCCATCTCTGGACACACTCCAGCACCTCAATGTCCTTCTTGTAGTGAGGGGCCCAAAACTGAACACAGTATTTGAGGTGTGGCCTCACCAGTGCCCAAGTACAAGGGCACAATCACTTCCCTGGTCCTGCTGGACACACTATTTCTGATACAGGCCAGGATGCCGTTGGCCTTCTTGGCTACCTGGGCACACTGCTGGCTCATATTCAGCCGGCTGTCGACCAACACCCCCAGGTCCTTTTCTGCGAGGCAGCTTTCCAGTCACTCTTCCCCAAGCCTGTAGCGTTGCATGGGGTTGTTGCAGCCCAAATGCAGCACCCGGCACTTGGCCTTGTTGAACCTCATACAATTGGTGTTGGCCCATTGATTCAGCCTGTCCAGATCCCTCTGCAGAGCCTTCCTCAAGCAGATCAACACTCCGTCCCACCTTGGTGTCGTCTGCAAACTTGCTGAGGGTGCCCTTGATCCCCTCGTCCAGATCATTGATAAAGATATTAAACAGAACTGGCCCCAATACTGAGCCCTGGGGAACACCACTCATGACTGGCCGCCAACTGGATTTAAGTCCATTGACCACAACCGTTTGGGCTCAGGCATCCAGCCAGTTTTTTACCCAGCGAAGAGTGCGCCTGTCCAAGCCGTGAGCAGTCAGTTTCTTCAGGAGGATGCTGTGGGAAACGGTGTCAGATGTTTTACTAAAGTCTAGGCAGACAACATCCACAGCCTTTCCTTCGTCCACTAAGTGGGTCACTTTGTCATAGAAGGAGATCAGGTTAGTCAGGCAGGACCTGCCTTTCATAAACCCATGCTGAATGGGCCTGATCGCCTTGTTGTCCTGCGTGATGATGATCTGCTCCATAACCTTCCCCAGCACCGAGGTCAGGCTGACAGGCCTGTAGTTCCCCGGATCCTCCTTCTGGCCCTTTTTGTAGATGGGCGTCAGATTTGCTAACCTCCAGTCAACTGGGACCTCCCCAGTTAGCCAGGACTGCTGGTAGATGATGGAAAGTGGCTTGGTGAGCTCTTCCGCCAGCTCCCTCAGTACCCTTGGGTGGATCCCATCCAGTCCCACAGACTTGGTGGGTGTCTAAGTGGTGTAGCAGGTCGCTAACCATTTCCCCTTGGATTGTGGGGGCTTCATTCTGCTCCCCGTCGCTATCTACCATCACAGATTGATGGTAGATCAATCTGGGTACTCAGACAACAACTGGTCTTACTATTAAAGACTGAGGCAAAGAAGGCATTAAATACCTCACCCTTTTCCTCATCTTTTATCCCTGTGTTTCCCCCCGCGTCCAGTAAAGGATGAAGATTCTCCTTAGCCCTCCTTTTGTTGCTAATGTATTTATAGAAACGTTTTTTATTGCCTTTTACGGCAGTGGCCAGGTTAAGTTCTAGTCGGGCTTTGGCCCTTCTAATTTTCTCCCTGCATAATAATAATGATAATAAATTAATATGTAATAATAATGATAATACTGGTCCTAAACATGCATGCTGCAATAGGAGAAATTCAGGTTTTGAACGCGTGTGCCAGCATAATCATTCTGATAAAGTGAGAAAATATGGTGAGAATGATGGATTTGAAGAAGAATCTGATAATTGTCTGCCATTAGCAGAGATGATAATTTTAACTGGTCTTTGTTGCCATTTACCCTTAGAGATGCCTGAGAGAAGGAAGTTGCTAGAATCGAAGTGTAAAGGCTAAGACAAATATATCAGCCATTGGTACAAATGAAAACAGCACGATTTGATGGTTGCCTGGATGTCTTGGGGATGCTTTTCAAGCTTTGACAGTGTCAGTCAGAGTAAAACAAAGATGATTTTTTCTATTGACAGTACTAGCTGATCGTTGTTTTCACTTGTAGAGGCCTTACTCCTCCTGACGCGGAAATGTTATATATGCAAGAAGTAGAGAGAATGGAGGGCTATGGTGAAGAGATCTACCCTGCAAAGGTAAACAGGGCTTTGATCTTTGTCTCAGTTGCTTTTTTTCCTTATGTAAAAAGGCTTACTTCCTGCCAAAAATAAATTTTAAAACCCCACACGCCACTCCTTTTCTCCCCCAGAACTGTAAAAGTAGTTGCTTCTCATGTAACTTTGCTTTCAAAGACTTTTTTTCTGTATTTGCATAATTTTTTGCAACTTCTTCCAGGACAGCCAAGGAAGTGACATATTCATTGGAGCATGTCTTGATGGTATCTTTGTGAAACACAAAAATGGTCGTCCTCCTGTTATATTTAGGTTAGTATTGCTCTTCCTTAAAATAACTTTGTGCGCTTCACATTTTATGTGTGTTCCTCACTAGCATGAATGACTCTTAGATATGACGTGTATTTACTCATTTGATAAATCTGAACATAGTCTTGTAGTTGTCATGCTACAGTGAATACTGAAGCCTGTGGGAATTTTCAATGTATTGATTCTAAGATGAATATCTTTAAGCCAGATTAATTCTAAGAGGTGAACATTTAATATACATTCCATTGTAAAATGTTTATTGAGTCAAAAAGGAGCAATTCTCTGCACATAGAACATCTTAAATCCTGAGAGGGGCACATCAATTTACTTAGAAATATTCAGTTGTAAAATTATCCAGGAGTTCCTTTCGTATGTTATATATAAAAGAAGTAGAGGAGAGTCACATGATAACATTTGTTTCATTATTTTGGATTCATACGTTGTTTTAGTTTATTATTTAATGTTCTGATAGTCAAATAATAGGCATGTCTGCAGCTTACCTAACAGTTAAAATTCGGTCTTCATGTGAAATGGCCTGGCTCCCACTGACTTCAAGAGGGGTTGCTTGGGCATCTTCGGACAGAATTTGGAATAAATTTCAAAAAATACATATCAAGGCATTTTTTTAATGAATCTTAGTAATCTGTAGTTATCACTAGAGCAAGAAAGGCTTTATTCTTAGTGAATCTTCGGACAGAATTTGGAATAAATTTCAAAAAATACATATCAAGGCATTTTTTTAATGAATCTTAGTAATCTGTAGTTATCACTAGAGCAAGAAAGGCTTTATTCTTAGTGAACTTTAATCTTCTAGAATTTAATATTTGGCTGAATATGAACAGAATCTTGAAATCCTGTGTTCCAGCAATTACTGGAACTCATGAATTTCTGGGGTTAGAGAAATTAACAACTGTGTTTCTTTCTGTTAGTGGTTTGTTTAATAGAATTTATAAATTCAGTACTGTTAACTGTCCTTCACAAAAATCTCTATCTCTGCTGCTGATAGGAGAGCTGATGCCAAGTTATTTTTTTTTTTAAAAGAACACTTGAAAGAATTTCAAGTGGAAGACAAGTAATAAACTTATCACTGTACATGTTGCACATCTTCAGAAGGGTTAGTCACATATATATTTTCCTTTCAGCAGTCATTTAATGGATATGGAAGTGATGGTCTGCAACTTGTTCAGATAGATTGATGAACTTCTCATTTGTCCTCAGTTCTTTATCCATAAACTTGGTGG
Source organism: Gavia stellata (assembly GCF_030936135.1). Lineage (NCBI taxonomy): Eukaryota > Metazoa > Chordata > Aves > Gaviiformes > Gaviidae > Gavia > Gavia stellata. Next base: position 20,895,363 of record NC_082600.1, read on the forward strand.
TGGTTGTGTTCTTCAGTTGCATTTTCTGTGGTTTGAAAATCAGAGCTTGCCAGTCATGTTCTATCCTTTTTGTCTGCAGGTGGCATGATATTGCCAACATGTCCCACAACAAATCCTTTTTCGCATTAGAGCTGGCAAACAAAGAAGAGACAATCCAATTCCAAACTGTGAGTAGATTTTTACTTTCATTTTTTCCCTAAGGCATCAGTAAATAAAAACACAAATTAAGACTGCTAATTTAACTCAAAGGATAAAAACTACTTTTTATATATTTAGCCACTTTGAACTGTATGAGTGAGTAAAAAGTAGTAACACTGTCTCTGGCTAGCTTTCTACGGGAAGGCATTAAAACTCTGACCTTTTATGTTGAGTACATTGACAAGTTTGGTTCAGGTGCTTGTAAACATTTTCATCCATTCCAGGAAAAACTCTGGCATGTTTTTTGACTTTTAAATCAGTGGCATTTAAAGATAAACATGGTCTTAGACCTTTGCTGGAATGGGCCACAGCATTCCTTACAGAATTAATTTTATGTAGCATCTACCAGTTGCCTTTGACAATCTTATGCCATGATATATGTATATACTGTAAGTTGTGTTAGTGTTATAGCTGATAAGAGTGTCTTCAACAAAAGGCTTCTACTTTCAACTTTCATAAATCTAATAAAATTGTTAGGCTAGAGTGCATGTTCAGGCCCAGATAGTACAGTTTTAGGGAAAACCTGGTGACAGTAATGAAGTTATACTAAAATGAAATTGGTCAATGCTAATTTAATCTTAAAAATTTCAGTGGCTTTTGTGAAAGCAAATGAAGGGTATGCATATTTGGCCTAATATGCAAATTTTGGCTTTGTTTTTTGGCAGGAGGATATGGAAACAGCAAAATATGTGTGGAGGATGTGTGTGGCTAGACACAAATTTTACAGACTAAATAAATGCAGCCTGTAAGTAGAATACGTTAGCAGAACTCTTGGTGCCCTTGAAGCTTCCATTGGGAAGTGAAATCTTTTATAACCTCCGTAATGTCTTTACTGTCCTTTTTAGATGGTAGTAATTAATGACTTGGGGTTCTTTAAGAAAGTATTTTGGGAAAATACTTATCACCAGTTTCTCAAACATGTTCGGCTTTATAACCAAGGACAATATTAAACTCTGAAATCTTACCAAAAGTAACAGTGTTTGGCCTCTGCTGCTGGATCTCAGTCCTGCGACAGACTTTAGTTGCTTTGGGGGCTACTGTTGCTAGAATGTTTGTGAGCTACTGGAATCACTGGGATTTTGGCCTGGGTTTGAGTGAACTGCTCTGAAAGGACATGCTAGAGGCTTTTAAAAGGGCGGGAAGTGTATGTGAAGCACTCCTGAAATGTGCTGGATTGACAGCTGAGAGGTATGTGGTCCTTTGGATATCCATGGAATCTGTATAGCTCAAGTAGCACCAGTGCAAAGTAAATTTAATACAATTCATCAAATTAAATTTAAATGGGCTGGTTTCCAACGTATAAATCAAGGGCTGGAATTTGAGCTACTCCACTGGTACAGCTCTCCTTCAGTTAAGTTACTTCAGTCAAAGAATAGAGAATTAAACCCAGTGAATAGTCTGTCATAAAAAAGCATGATTCCCAAATGTTCCATTCCTCTTCTTTGTACACAAGGTAGCTATGGTGGGGTTGGTCCAAAATTTTCTGAGGCCAGTGGAAAGATAATGGACTATTTTGTACCACAGATGACTCACTAGTGTGTTTAATGCTAATTTATTTTAGAAGAGTATGATTAATTTGGAATAGAGTAGACCTCATACCTCTAAGCTTGTAAACCTTGGCTGCCTTTTGAGAGGGATAAAAAATATGGGTAGAAGTAGTGCATTTGTGAGACTTGTGCATTGCTATTTGAATAACGTCAGTTCTATAGTTCTGTATTAAACGTCAGACTCTAGATTTACTTATTTTAACCCTTTCACCACAACATGGTTTTATTAATATGTAGAGTCCTTAAAAAAACTTTTCTGATTATCTCTGCTCTAAGATTCCCTGTCATCTGGTCCTGCTGCTGAAAACTGTCCTATGCATGCCTGTATTAAATTCAGGTTGTTTTTTTTTTTATCTGTACATACCTTGTCTTTAGAGACTCCCTGGACTCTCCGCCTGAGGAGGGCTCTCAGAAATCTTCCCTCATTCTTTCCCTTCCACGCTTTCCAATCCTTTCTCGTCCTTCACTTCCCAAAGGGTGAGCTGAAAAATCATCTTTCTTTCTGAAATCTGGCAGTTCCTGCGTTTGTATTATTCTGCTGTCTTTTGACCTCTGCCTTGCTACAAGATGCAGAGTACAGGTGCAGTGTAGGGTGGGGAAAAAGGACCTTAAAGTTTCTGAACCTTACATCATGGAGGCAATCCAACAAATTATGAAAATTTATTACCCTTAGCTTGAATGTTAGAAGATACAAATGCTCATGCAGTATAGTTGTGTTTTCCAATTCCTGTAACATCTGTAATGTCACATTCTGTAAACAATTTTATGTCTGTTCTTGTAGAACAGGTAACTTACAGTATCAGATTTTATATGGGGTTCAAATTTGGAACTAGTCCCCAGTTACTCTGCTGCTTTTTCTGCCCTGCTGCAGTGTTTCAGGGACATCTCCTTTTTATGCTTCATAGAAAGGAGGCAAAGAAGTAACTGAGGTGTTTTGATCTTTTTTTTGTTATTCTGCTCATACTGTCTGTGATGGTGGTTTATGCACAGAGCTCTTTCCTTTTGAGACTGTTGGGGAGGACTATTTAACACAGGGCCTGGTTCCAAGAAATGTAGAGTGATTTTTAACTGAACTTGGGAGCACTTTCCAAGGTTTGAAATAGGTCTTGGTGTTGTTAAGAATAATTTCTCACCATAAAATTTCTTCTGTAGACAAACCCAGCCCGTTACAGTGAATCCTGTTAGAAGGCGGTCTTCGTCCAGGATGTCTATGGTAAGGAGAGCAAATAGTTTTCTATTTGCATTTTTATGGATTTAAATTGACTTTGAATCAGACATTAGGTTCCTTCAGTGAAATAAAATGAGCAGTGAAAAAGATGAGTCTAGTATGTGAGGAACTGTTTCTGACTGTTCCAGCAGAAAAAACTGCTATGTAATATCTAAATAATAGAATTAAAATAATTGCAATGAAAAATATTTTAAATACTTCTGTTTTTAGTTTGGTTGCTCTGTCTCCAAGAGACTCATTTAGGAGACTCTGCTAGATGTCAGATGGCAAGATACAGTCTTGGGTTGGTGGTGTGTGGTTTTGGTTTTCTTTCCTTTTTTTTTTTTAATTATTTCTTGTATGACCTCACAGGGGAAACTTACATTGCAGATTTAGAGAAATGGGTTAAGACTAAAACTTCGTGTGTGTTTGTGTATTATATATTATATATAAAATATTATACATTATATTTTAAAAAAATCTTCAAGACTTAGTTAAAATCTCATTATTTATTTTAAAAATAACAGTAAGATGCTTGCTTTCTTAGCCCAAGCCTCAGCCTTATATGTTGCCTCCACCACCTCAGCTGCATTACAATGGTCATTATACTGAACCATATGCATCCTCCCAAGGTAAGTTCATTAAATCCAAGGCCATGCTACACAACTTTAGAAGGTGAAAGCTATAATTTGCATTTATAGCTGAATAAATTCATAGGGTGAACATGGGATAGGTTTGTACTACAACACTCGTTGAAGTGCTTGCTGCTACTCTAGGCATATAGGCTAATGTGAAATATGGGATAGGAGTAAAGTTAGTTATGATAACATATACAGCAACTATAGACAATGGTCCCCTGTGTGAGTTTAAGCTGACTATCGTTTTTTTGGTTCATGTGCCAAACTGGTACGTTATGGCATTCTGAGATCCTTGTCAATATCGATCTTAATAGCTGCAAAGAATAACTGAGCCCCCAGACAATTAAAAAAAAAAATTATTAAACCCAGGATGCAGGAAGAGAGAAGTTTCTGTCAGAATTCGCTAGACTACAAGGTGATGGGGTGTTCAGGCTAAGGAAATCTGCAAGTTATGGAATTGGTGTACATTTGATTGAAAAAAGGAAAGAAAAAAGCCAAAACAAACCGTAATTAGAATTTTCAAGGGATGCACACTCCTAATCTAAGCGGTTTACAGTGGAATCATGGCTGCTTTCTCTCCTTTGTTTTGATTGTTACACATTGTGTCTTTAACAAAGTTGCTGCCCTGAAGGGCTTCATCTAGTCTTTTGCAAAGTTGCCTCAGTTTTGATAGGGACCTTCCAGTCCTACAAGTCAGCTGGATTAAAAAAAAAAATACTCTAACAACTTACTGGTAAAGGACCAAGCACATTTTCTATCTAAATAGTGTTACAGAAGTATTTATGAAGGTACAGGTATATAAATTCAGAATGTAGCTGAATTGTTTCCAATATAGTGTCAGAATTATTGCTGGATACTTGCTACTGCACGTATCCTATTTTTGAACAATCTTTTCACAAAGAAAAGAATTTTTTATTGTCAGCAAATTCATTAACGTAAGTGTGGTAATTATTTCGGTGAACCTGAAGAGTTAAGTCATAGAAGGCATCTAAGGCAATGACTGAATTGTTCTCTTCTGGAGCTTGGCAAATTGTATACCCAATGAAGTAATTGTTAAATTATTAAATGTATATTGGATGTATAAACTGTTAGATAATTTTCTTTACAGATCAGAGTGGGTATATGTTAATGTGCACACAATATATGGTGGTGGTTTAAACTGTCTCCATAATTTCTGGAGAAAAGTTAATTTAATTTTTTTGGTTTTTTTAAAGATCTTGTGGTACTATATCTACTTATGGCCTGGAGAGGGGAGAAGAAGAGTGAAGGGGATTTTGTTTGGTTGTTGGGGGTGTTTTTAGGTGTTTGGTGGTTTTAAGTTTGCGTTTTTTTCTTTCTTGCTGTTTAAACTGATCTCATTAGATTAGTGCAAACCCTGGTGTACACGTTCTTTCTTTCAATTAATGTGGTTTAAGATTGATAGGATTTTTGTTTAGCTGGACTGAAACTTAGCAAATCTATCCTAACAGAAGCAAGCCATTCTTAAACTGAGACAATGTTTTCCAATAGGAATTAGCATCATCTAAATGAACACAATAGGTTACTGTGGTATACATACCTTAGGTATCAACAACAACAAAAAAGCTGGGATGTTTTTTTTTTTTTCCTTCCCATTTCAATACATAGCTAAGAATAACTGAGATTTTGAAAATCTCAAACATAGGTTAGCTACGTCTTAATAGAGGATATCTTGTTTGATGTTTTGGACATAAAGATTGTTCTTTGCTTTCAGATAACCTCTTTGTGAGCAATCAGAATGGATATTACTGTCACTCTCAGACTAGCTTGGATAGAGCCCCTCATGACTACGGTCGGATCCGCAATGGTAGTGTCTATAGTGCACATAGCACAAACTCCTTGAACAATCCACAACATTACTTGCAGCCATCCCCCATGTCCTCTAACCCAAGCATTACTGGAAGTGATGTCCTTAGAACTGATTATATCCCATCGCATAGACATAGTGCACTAATACCACCTTCTTATCGTCCCACGCCAGACTATGAAACTGTGATGAGGCAGCTCAACAGGGGAATGGTGCACACAGATAGGCAGAGTCATTCAATGAGAAATCTTAACATCAGCAATTCATACGCTTACAGCAGGCCTGATGCCTTAGTTTACAGTCAACCTGAAATACGAGAACACGCTCACTTTGCTTCCCCACAATCTAACCATTATCCATTTAACCTGAACTACAGTTTTCATAGCCAATCCCCCTATCCCTATCCTGCTGAAAAGCGCCCAGTTGTTGGAGCAGTCAGTGTGCCTGAATTGACAAATGTGCAGCTCCAGGCTCAGGACTATCCAGCACCAAATATAATGAAGACCCAAGTCTATCGACCACCTCCCCCATACCCGTACCCAAGACCTGCAAATAGTACTCCAGACCTTTCACGACATATCTACATTAGCAGCAGCAATCCAGATCTTATCACAAGGCGAGTGCACCATTCTGTCCAGACATTTCAGGAAGACAGCCTGCCTGTGGCACATTCTCTTCAGGAAGTCAGTGAACCTCTAACATTGGCACGCCATGCTCAGCTGCAGAAAAGGAACAGTATTGAAATAGCAGGCTTGACTCCCAGCTTTGAAGGACTAAGAATTAAAGAAAGGACCATGTCAGCTTCTGCAGCAGATGTGGCTGTTCCAAGGGTTATCTCAGAAGGGTCACAACCCAACATTCTGATGGAGAGAACAAAGCAAAAAGAAAATGAGCAAGAAGAAAGTGTGAACTGTGATCATAAGAAAACCCTTTCAGATGCCACTATGCTGATTCACAGTAGTGAGGAAGAGGAAGAATTTGAAGAAGAAAACAAGACTAGTACAAGTCTTTCTCCTCTCCCTGAAGATCAAACCCAACTTTCATCTGTTATGGGTGGTTATTCTCATGATTCAGTACTGAACTACCCTTATAGCTCTGTTGCTTCATCTGCTGGCCCTTTGCATATTCTTGAGCCTAAATTACATATTACGGAGACAGAAAAGAGAATGAAAGATAAGAGCCCCGTTCATTTACTAGTAGAAAGCCAGGTACAGAGAAGAGGGGAAGGACTGCTTACTCCATCTATGTCAGAATCTGACCTTACAACATCAGGGAGATACAGAGTAAGGAAAGATTCAGTAAAGAAGAGACCTGTGTCTGATCTTTTGTCTGGGAAGAAGAATATTGTGGAAGGCCTTCCCCCGCTAGGTGTAAGTGGATATTATTCCTCTTGTTTTGGGTTGTTTTGAGTTGTTCTGTAGCAGTTGTGTGGGGGTTTTGTTTGAGGTTTGGGTGTTTTTTTTAATCAACCTGAGATGCTTTTAAAATGTGTTAATTAAAAGCTACATTCAGCTTGACCTTTATGTTTTTCCCTGATGATCTTTGCTTAGCTGTCTTACATCCCCTCCTCTGCCATGTCTGAGTTGTGTTTGTATAGCCCTCCTACACAAATCCATCTCTGTAGCCTCCATCCATCTGATACACCTAACCTGGCTAGCAACTGTAGAACGAGTTAGTTTAAAGTCAGTTCTAGATCCCAAATTCTGCCCTATCTATCCTTATCTGGAACAGAAGCAACTGCTTCCATTGCACTGCCAGCTTTTTAATCTTCCCCTCACTGAAAAATCAGATGTAGCTGAATGTTTGCTTTTTTTGATTCGTTTGCTTTCTTCCTCTGACCTAAGAGGGGGACCTGACACATTAGGCAATAAATTCTTTCCTTGCCGTCTCTTCTTTCCTCCATCCCTTCCCCTTTTCATATCCTTTCCCTTTTGCCTTGCCTTCAAGCTGTTTTGATCTCACTAAAGGTATTTCTTGCTTGCCATGTCTCTTTCCACTCACTTTTCCTTACCACTCACTTTGTTTTAAACTCTTGTTCAGTTTTATGTAGCCCATGGTGTATTTCAGGTGCTAATGAAGAAAGACCATTTTTATTATTAGTTCACCTTTTAACATTGATTGTTGTTAACTTTGCCTGACTGAGTTAGTGTCAAATAGTTTTCTGCACAAATTGGACTGCAGTGGAACTACCATATAACTTCTGCTGCTGTAGTAACTGTTATAGCTGATGCTGCAAAAGCTAATCTATAGTAAGCTATGTATTTAAATAGTTACTGCTCTCACAATTTTTTGTCTGTCAGACTTCCTGTACATGGAGCTGAACACAATGAAATTAACCTTCATCAGCTTCAATTAATTATATAATTGTGTATGTTTTTCTAAATCTTCTTCCTCCTGTTATGTGGATATAGGGAAAAAAGGTGATACCTTTCTCCTTGTGTTCACATTTAGGTAGTCACTTAGTATTTTGTTCTCCAGAAGATACATTTTCAGAAAAGAAATCATACCCTGCCTTTTCCTTTTGATAGCTATGTAAATATTCAAGTCAACCTTTGAAATAAAATTGATATTAAAACTTTTTCACTGTTGGTGTTCAGTAAAATACTTTCTAGTTCAGTAATATTTAAGAGTGCTATTGCATAATAGAGAATATTACCTTTCTGTATTCAATATTGAGATGAATATCCTGGTAACAAAGGTGGCCCCTACCAATGTTTGCACATTTTGCTTTTCAATGAACTCTTCACTTCACTTTTAAATGTGGTCTCATCCTCTTAGCTTTGTCTTCCTATTTCTTACTACCATTTAGCTTTTGAAAGCATTGAGTATCATTCAAGCAGCATATACACTCACATTTTCAGTGTATTTTTGTTAACCACGAAACTTAGCAACTGCAGGAATGATAAAGTTTTCTCTTACACTTTTTAAAAGAATCATTTGAATTTATTCTTTCATAAAAATCCCTCTTTGGTATTTTTTCAAATAATGAATGGTAACTTCAATAATTTAGATTCATGGCCTGGTTCAGGACTCAGATCTGTCGGCAGTTCTGTGTTCGTGTTTTGTATGTGCAGTTTGTTGCAAACTTAGTCAAACGTTTAACTGTGTCCAAATATCATAAAGGTATATGCTCATTTTTACGCCCACTTGTAGGAAAGAAAAGTGCCTGTAAACTGAATAGTCTAGTAAGCAATACTTTTTATGTATTTTTGGGTCTGGAAAGTGATTGTAATTCTGTCCAAGAATGTTAATTATCCAGAGTTGTCACCTCACACCCTCAGTTGTGAGCTTTGTAGGGAACAATATTTGTCATTCTCAGGCAGTTTCATTAACCTGTCTGGAATGAAGACAGACTTGTGTTGTGTCCTTGGAGGAATGTAGTCCCACCACCCTAATCTCTCACTGCAGTGCTTATCAAAAAAAAAAAAGGTCAGAGCTGTTTGCAGAAGGGTTCAAAGAAGTATCTTTTGCTTAATTGAACTTGTCTGGTTTCTGCCTTATAACTTCATCAGATACTTAAGAATATTTTTAAGTTTTAGCTTTGCTTTTGCAGGGTATGAAAAAAAATAAAAATGATGCAAAAAAAATGGGGCCTCTAAAGCTAGCTGCCCTGAATGGACTAGCTTTGACTAGAATGCCTCTGCCAGATGAGGGGAAGGAAGAATCAACAAGAGCAACAAATGATGAACGGGTATGCTGAAGTTCTTTAATGCTTGATTTCTCTTTCACACTAGTGATTTTTCAAAATGAAATTGCATATGAATGGTGCTTTGTGTTGACTTTAAAATGCTTCAGATTCAAAGCAAGTCAAATACTGATAATAGAAACCAAATGAAGAATGAGACTTCTGATTGATAAGTCATTGCTATGAGTATTGGGTGTAACTCAGATTTTTCTTTAAGGTTTAAGACGACAGTGAATCAGATTATAGTTTGCCCTTTGAATATATAGGAAGCAAATTAACTAGTATCTACTGATACATTTTTGTGCCAAGTCTTTCTGTTTTCTCTCTTAATTTTTGGGTTTTCCAGACTGAAAATGTATGAAAATTAAAATTCTGAGTGTGAGATTGAACTTAGTTGTAATTATTAGTAATTCATACAGTTTTTACAATAAATTTTGTTGCTAAATTGCATTGCCAGGGTATAGCTTGTCAGATCATATTTATCTGTTTTCCTCATGTGGATCCCTTAAAATATAAATGGAATTTGTGTGATCTGCAGAAATTTTAAATTCAGTAAAAGATCTCAGATCCCTGAGAGGACATCAGGTTCTAGAATTTGAGGATCATTCTTTGAGAAATATAAGACTCCATCTGCCTGTGTCAGAGTAACCAATTGTCAGTAAATATACTTCAGCCTGCCTTGTATATCATTAAATAGGTGCAGGAAAGTGAAATGCAGTCAATATTCAGCCTGTGAAGGTCTCTGTAGAACAGTGCTGTATCACATGTCTGACCAGGGAGCAACTAGATACACCAAGGTCTACGGTGATTATTATACTTTCAGCGACCAGTCGTCTGTTTAGAATCTGGTTCTGAGCATGGTTGGGCATCCTCAGCTGCAGACCCCCTCAAGCCCAATTTGTTGACAGTGACTGGGCAGGGATTACAACCTGAAGGAACAGTCCTGCTCTCACCAGCTGCAGTTTTAAGGAACAGGCCAAGAAAATGAATTGCAAGTCACACAGTAGAAGTTCAGTCTTGGAGTTTGAAGGCTTGGAGTGAGATCCATAGGAGGTAGATTTGACTGTTCTATTTGAACACAACTGAAGTTCTTTTTGAGCTATATATACACTCCTTAAAGACGCTAAGGGACAGAAATTAATATTGTGTTATTAAGATACATTTCTACGTTTAGTATCTGTATTGGTTATTTCCTCTTACTTACAGCCATCATCTCTTCCTGGATTGACCTTTATTGAATTCAGCCATGTTATTATTCAGCTAGCTCTGCTCAAAGTGTTGAAGTAAAAGAAGAATCCATAAAGTCAAATTATGAAAAAGACACGTCACTACACTGTCTCTTCAGGCAGTCATGTAGTAGCAGAATAGATATCATGAAATGGGAGTAATTCCTAAAGCAGTTGAAAAGAGGCAGTGCAAAGCAGACATGTGACATGAAAGGAAGTCCAGACTGCAGATATTTTAGAAGATGACTTTAAAGTTGATTCAGTGCCTGTTTCATTGCTCAGCTTCATGTTATTATCAGTTTAAATGAGGGAATTTAGCCTAAAGATAATAAAGAAGTTTGTACAGTTGATGTATTGATGTGCAAATTGTATATGACTGAGGTTTTACACCTTCTTCTGCAACATTTGGCAATAGAGTTATTTGATATAAGACACTTTTCTGATCTGATAGCAGAGAGCAATTGCTGTGAGAAGCTGGGGACATGTGACATAGATGAAATTTTCTGGCTAAAATCTTACATATTATTCCTCTAATTATTGTTGGCAAAGAGATGCTGAAATTCCAGAAGTGTCTTATGATTTAGAAAGAACTTGGTTTTGAAAGAATAAATCAGAGGGGAGGGTGAGGAGAGGGAGCAGCTTATTAAATAAAACAGATTGAATTATACTAGTAGAAAAAATCCTGGGTTTATACCTCAGCTGCAGCAAGAGATTCTAACAAGGCTTTGCTGCTATATGCAAAGTTTAATATCTTCAGCCTAAGAAAATGTGGAATATTGGTAGTGAATGATGAGTTCATTGACTGAGAGAAGTGTTTTGTTTTACAGTTTTAGAGTTTTTCTCCATCCAAATGACAAAGTTGACTTTTTTTTTTAATACAAGGTTTAGTGGGCATGGTGGTGTTGGGTTGATGGTTGGACTTGATGATCTTACAGGTCTTTTCCAACCTTAATGATTCTGTGATTCTGTTAAAGGAGACCTTTTCAAATGATGTAATCTAACATACTATATTGAGCAGGAGGATTAATGAGTATGTCTTGTTCGAAGGTATTTGAGGTGGTTTGCAGTATAGTATAGCATAGCTACCTGGTTTGGCTAAATATTTCTTTGCCCAACTGGGTTGTCTTCATAGAAATTATGAAGTAATTTTTCTTTCACCAGTGGTATCCACAGTCTTTGTGACCTAATGAAGCATAACAGGCTTAGTTTTCACTTGAACAAAATTCCTGCTGGTTAGGGTTGCTTCTAATTATTCTGGTATGTTTTTAAAAACATTATTAGCTGGAAAAGCATTGAAAAAGTATGCAGGAGAAGAATATATTTTTTATATACATATATTTTATATATGTATTTTACGCTTCGTGAATAGACTCATCTTAGAACGTGACTTTGTATGGTTACCTGTGTTCTGTCTTTCAGTGTAAAGTTCTGGAACAACGGTTAGAGCAGGGGATGGTGTTTACTGAATATGAGCGTATTCAGAAAAAAAGACTTATAGATGGTGAGTGCTCAATAGCTCGGCTTCCTGAAAATGCTGAAAGAAACCGGTTCCAGGACGTCCTTCCTTATGATGATACCAGAGTAGAGCTAGTCCCAACCAAAGAAAATAACACAGGTTACATCAATGCATCTCATATCAAGGTGAGAGAAAAACTGTTGGAGAAATGTTTTCCAGTTCATGTGGTAACTAAAAATGGGTTTGGCTATCAATTTTGGTTTGGTCAGATGAGTAAGAATTCCTCCATCTCTCGCTCTCTTTCCCTCCTTCTGCAGAGGTTTCTTTGGGGAAAGGAGGAACCTGTTTTTCCTCATTACTTAGAATAATGGAGGGTTAATTATTGGAGAGGTCTGCTGCATTTCACTTCTGTATTGATCGACTGTCTCCTTTCTCTCTCTGTCTCATGTCTCTGTGGATTGATGCTAACAGAAGGCATGTCCTTTCTTCCCAGAGTTAAGAAGGCAAAGAGCTTTATAACAAACTGGGTTCCTTTGCAATGATTATGATATTTTTGAACTGCAGTGACAATCCTTATTTCTTCCTCCTCTGTACTCTCAGACTAGATCCACAACAGGCAGTAAGCTAGCTCCCAGCTTAAGCTTTTTTGGATGGTTAGAGGAACAGATGGAGCCAGGGGGAAATCTGCTCTTTCGTAATCTTCAGTTTTCCCCTTTCCTCAGGCTTAGCTCTTCAAACTCTGTTTAAAAAGTGAAGAAGTTGCAGGGTGACCTCAAGAAACTTCAAGGCAGTTCATTAATTTTCAATGCATTTACCTACTTAAAGTGCAACTACAATTGGCTTCATGCTTTCTCCAAAAAGAGTTGAAAATTTCTGAGTAGCAAATGTAGTTGTGTTGCTGTGTTTTTTTTAAGAAATCTGTTTGTATACTGACATGGTACCGTAGTTTCTATACTTCAACTCATTCACAAATGTTGAGTAACTTTTCTGAAACAAGATAATATTTTTTGATGAAACGTCAGCTAATTCTGACTTTTTAGTGCATATAATAGCATTTACAGCACCAGGGTATGAAAGCTTCTCTAAACCCGAATTGGCTAGAATAACTTAAATTCATAAAAGAGAAATACAATTTTATTTATTTACTTTTACATTATGCTTATGATGTAAAATACATTTATTTAGCTATGTGCCTATATAATTTTTAACATTGTGGCTCTCCTGCATCTAATGTGACAAGATGCAGCTAAAAAATGGGAGGCAGACATAACTCATGGTGGGCTCCTACTTCTGCAGTGCTGCTGTCTTTTTTTCAGTTTGTGTGTCTTCAAATGGCTGACTTAAGAATTGGGGAAAGGGAGTTTTCAACAATTAATAATATAATGTGTTTCTTTTTACAGATCTCTGTTGGCGGCATAGAGTGGGATTACATTGCTACGCAGGGCCCTTTGCAGAATACATGTCAGGATTTCTGGCAGATGGTCTGGGAACAAGGGATTGCCATCATAGCTATGGTGACGGCAGAGGAAGTGAGTATAAACTGAGTCAGGTTTCTCCCAGAAATTCGGCAATGATTTTGTTATGATCTATTAAGGCAAAGGGATCTTTGCTCCAACAAGAACACCAATCAAAGATAAATTTCTAGTGACCCCTTTGCCATTCTGTCTTGCTTTCCTTGGCAGAAAGATGGAAATTTGCAAACTCTTTCCACTGGAAAGTTGTTTTACTCAGTAAGAAACCATAACACTGTAGTAGTACTTAAATAGAGGAGAGATACAGTTGTTACAGGAGCATTAGTTGTGTGAGTGTTATGTTTCTTGTTAAGCAAGTGTTTTACTTTTAAGGAAAGTGGACGAGAAAAAAGCTTCAGATACTGGCCACGTCTTGGTTCAAGACATAACACTGTAACATATGGAAGATTTAAGATTACCACACGATTCCGTACTGACTCAGGCTGCTATGCAACTACGGGTTTGAAGATTAAACATCTTCTCACAGGACAGGAGAGAACAGTTTGGCATCTGCAATATACTGACTGGCCAGAGCATGGCTGTCCAGAGGATTTAAAGGGATTTCTCTGTAAGTTGTATTTAATAGCTTTGTTTTGGGATTGTTGTGGTTTTGTTTTTTTTTTTCTGTTTGTTTGTTTGTTTGTTTGTTTAATGCCTCCTAAAATGGCTGCTGTACGTGAATTAGCTTTTGATAAGTATGCCAAGCATTCTGCTGAAAAAGGTTTCTTCACACCACCAAGAGATACTGAATTATATTTTTGGCAGGAATATACCTGCCAGTTTGTTAAAGTGACTGCTTATGTCTAAAGCCAAGTATATAATTTACTAAAAGGTCATATAGATTAAAACATAATTGCATCATATACTACACATTTGAGTATGTTACAGCAGTAGCAAGACAGCCACAAGCCACCTTTGGTGGGGAATAAGGGAACAAAGCAAGGAAAGCCTTACAAAAGTTAGATGATCTTTATAGATCTGTATTGCTTTGGTTGGGATATGACTTGTGATTTATACAGTGTGACATTTTTCTGTAGGATGTCATTTGTTAAATTACTACTTTTCTGGTGGTCATATGGCATAATAGCATTGCTTATGGGTCTTCATCTGCTAAATTTATTATTCTTATCTTGTTGAACTTAATAGCATACTTGGAAGAGATACAGTCAGTGCGGCGCCATACGAACAGCACTGGGGATCCTAAAAACTCTAATCCTCCTGTACTGGTACATTGCAGTGCAGGTGTAGGACGAACAGGAGTGGTCATACTGTCAGAGATCATGATTGCTTGCTTGGAACACAATGAGGTGACCTCTTTTTCTTTCTCATGCTTTAAATAATGTTAGGTAGTGGAAGAGTAAATAACCTGCCTAATAATAAATATTTTATGGCTGTTCATCTGAGCTTTCCCAAGATGTGGCCTTTGGAAGAGCCCTTACAACTATGGTTGAAAGAGCTCTTGGCAATTCAACAGAAGTTAATAATCTTCTAGAGTTGCCTGCTTACACACTGGGTACTGGAATGCTTATTTGGATTCTTGACTCCATAAGATGTTGAATCACTGAGTGGAACAAGGTATGCCCTGGGCTACTAAGCATATTTCAGGATTTCGCCCTGACTTTACCACTTCTACTTCATGCCTTAGTTTTAATGGCTAATGTTCAAGAACATGCTTTGTAGCGAGTCTCTGTGCTTGCTGTTAAGTATTTTGTTCCTAAGTGTAGTAGTATTTGCAGTATACGTCTCAGCACAGGACAAAGCAGTAGTTTAATAGAATAAAACCTGGTCTATCAGCTTTTAGCCAGGAGTGAACAGTTATAAAGTGTTTATTAATAATATAATATGCCAGCTGAGACTCAACAAACCAATTGTTTCGTTGTGTATCCCTGTTTCGTTGTGTATCCCTGTCCTAACACAGTGGCAGACTTTTGCAGCCATTAGATTTGTGAAGACCCAAACCCCATGAGATAGGCAAGTTTAACATTATGCATATTTCACTGATGAGGAAGTTGAGGTAGGCATAGTCAGTGGTGTAGTGCAGTTCATACCACAGGCATGGGCAATGAATTGTCAGAGCTGAAATTAGAGCAGCTGATTCTGCCCTTAGATCATTGGTACTGCTCTGAACCTCCTGCTGAGAAAGTACAAGCCAGTATCCTTGCTCACCAGTCACTTGTAATGGTTTGTTCTCTTCCTGCAGGTGCTGGACATCCCACGAGTGCTGGACATGTTGAGGCAGCAGAGAATGATGATGGTGCAGACTCTTTCGCAGTACACTTTTGTCTATGGAGTTCTCATTCAGTTTCTCAAAAGTTCTAGACTTATATAATCCTTGCCACTTCCTAAGGGACACTGCAAGAGTTTACAGAAAGAAAATTACAGTTGTCCAGGCAGACCTGCTCTCACTGGTGTTTTCTTCATATGATGAATCACACGGTTACCTTTTAGGGCTGGTATGTGACTATTAAATGCAAGTCAGTGTAACAGTCCCTGCAAAGCAGGATCTTCACTGGACTAAATTCTTCCCATGTTCAGCTGCAGTCATATTAGGGAATGATTTACTTGTCCTGGTATTACTCTGGGCAAAATAAGTATCTTATGGAATGGAAGTACATGGCACAATTTGAGTAACATGTTTTAAAACATAATTGTTAACTGTGCGAAAGTTAGAATGTATAGATGCACATGGGCTGAGAAACCTGCTCCTTGGGAATGTCAAGGTCTTACGCAGTTTCATTCTGCTTTTAATTTTATATTTAGAATAATACATCTATATTTTTTAAAATGAACTTTTGTTTTTTTCTGGTTTACTCAGCAAAATTAGCAGCTCTTAGGTATTTTAAGTTGTTGCTTTAAGGACAGTTATTTTTTTATATTCAGCATTTTTTAATTAAAAAAACCCAAACACGACGACAACCTAAAACTTTTTAAACAGCATAATATTTTCAGAGAAGACTGACAACGTTTGAAATAACTTTTCAAAAATCATGCAGAAAGTACTAGGGGAAGCTATTGGTAGTTAGTTGTAGTGCCGTGTAATAGAACTGACAGGTGAAAGATGATGTTAACTGTTGGTAACTTCCATTTGAGTGGAGGCATGTTTACTTATTGAGTTGTGGGCAACAAGCAGGGGAAAATTATTCTAATTATCTACAAGGTTATTGGAAACAAATGGATGAGAGAAAGTACATATTCAGTATTATTCATGTATTTAGAGGACAGTTTGATTTTACTGGCTGAAATCAAAGTGGATGCAAATGTTTTATGCACTTTCTTTTCTCTGTTATTTATGTAGTTAAACATAGAAACTATAATCACGCATTGTTTCCTATGGTAATATACCATTACTAACCTGTTATTTTAGGAAGAGCCTTTTAAGTTGATGAAGTGAGAGAACCAAAATTGGAGTGAGAAGGTGCATAGTGGCGAAGCGGAAATGATCATATGAAACATAATGGAGGAGGTGTGGCAGCTATGATTGCTGGTTTACACAGTGCAAAGATGACCATTAAAAATGTTTATGTTTCCAGTCAAGAAAGCCTTTAAAGCACTGGAAGTTTCTGAAGAATCCTCCAGATTATTATCCTCCAGTCAGTACTAGAACAGATTTTGCTAATGCTGTGCAGTGTTGCAGTGAAGACTATCTACAGAAGCTGTTTGAGAACACCTGCAGAGTGTAAGAGCTCTTGGAGGTAACACTGGAGATGTGGGTATTTTAGTAGCTGTGTAGGTGGTTGAGTCAATGGCTGTGGCATGGACCTGGAGACGAGTTGCACCTTCGGTAGTTTGCATTTTGTCCCGTGGTCTGGTCTAATGATGGTATCCCTAAATAATCCTCTGTCTGTGGTTTTCAAATGGGGACAGTGTGGCTTTATCTGCCTTTTCAAGTGTTTTGAGATGCTGAATTGAAAATCCCGATTCAAAAGTGAGCTATTAGTTTGTAGATATCTGGTTTAATTTAAAAAAACCCCTATGATAGACCAGTCTGCAGGCATGTTTAAGTGTCCATTTCCCTTGATACCTGCTTAGCGAAATGAAATG
The DNA here is from genome assembly GCF_030936135.1 of Gavia stellata. NCBI lineage: Eukaryota > Metazoa > Chordata > Aves > Gaviiformes > Gaviidae > Gavia > Gavia stellata. The sequence goes on from NC_082600.1 coordinate 20,912,697, forward strand.
AGACTGAAAGTCATTTTTATCACTGGTGAAATAATGTTTCTGTTCTGAGCTGTAGCAAGGGTTTGGAAACTACTATGAATAATTAAAATCCCTTCAAAACAATAATTGTCTCCCAAAACATTAATTAAGAATAATAAATAGGTTGCCTCCATTTCCTCTGTAATAAGCTACTCCCACAAAGAAAAAACACACAGTCCAAATGACATTCTATACAAAATGTATTACTTTAAAGTACACTATATTAATCTAGTGCGTTTGGTCTGCTTTCAGGCAGTCTGAATTGTTCTGCTCTCAGTAGAAGTAAGATTGAATATTTCAGATGGGGGAAAAAAATGTTCTTTTTCCAACTATAAAATGCCTAGGGAGTATTAACTGCCAAATGTAAAACTGTGAGTCCAGAGGAAACCAGTTACTGAAGACTGATTCTTTATATATGTCTTGCAAGCAAACCAATTTGACATACCTGTGTTAACAGAAGTACCAAAAGAAACAAACATACTTAGCTCTTGGTAACATTCTGTGTTTTAAAAACATTGCTACTTTTTGCCACAGTTCACTTCTGTCTTCAGAAATATTTTTGAATGGGAAGGTATGCTCTAAAATGTAGCTTGTACCACTTCTAAAGTTTGGACTGTGATCTTCATAACCCGATACATGCAGCTTTTAATGAAATGATATACAATCACAACTTCAAGCAACAATTTTTAGCTGTTCAGTAGTTACTGGGACAGAACATCAGCTGTGAGGCATTAAAAGGAGCGGTTAAATGTAAAACTTACGGGATTATCTGAGGTGGGTGAGGAAGTCTCTCTCTTTCGGCTTTCTTTTCTGTTTTGCTGAAAGAAGTTGTGTTCACTTTAAGAGGCGGTTGTTCTCTAATCTGGTAGTCACAGTCTTGATTATTTTTTTAAGCATAACACTGCTACCTCCTCTACTTCAGCTTTCAGTTCTGTCCATCAGCAATCCATTTTTGCAGTAACAGACTTGACCTTAATAGACTTGGCTTTATGTGAGTTTTCCTACTGAAGATAGCAGGATTGCTTTTGTATGTAAGCATATGGCTCCAAGTGAGCATTGAAAATGAGCATTTTCTCTTCTAAAGATACCAAATGAAAAAAAACTTCACAACCTCCTGTAACAAAATTAATTTTCAAACCATTGTTTAGATTTTCAGTTAACTTTTAAAAGAAAATTCAGTTTTTAGCACTTTGTTCTGAGCCTTGAAAAGGGATGCTTTTTACATGTAGTTGCGCTGGGTGCTTCATGAAGTGTTGGACATTAAAAGAACATCCACTGTCCAAATCCAGTCACAGTGTGAGTTGGAGGTGGATTTGTTTGTCAAAATCTTAAAATTCCACTATAAGCCTGTCCATTTTGCCAAATGCGCTTTTGTTTTTATGGGGATGAAATCAGATTATTATGCAAGATTTGAGCTGACTTTCTTTAGTAAGAAAAGTTGTATGAAGACATTCGTACAGTAAATGGCAATGACGATGCTGATTTCTAGGGGTGTCAGAGCTCTCAGGGATAAATAAAGGTGCTATATACTGTGAAGAGACAATTTGACTGTCTTTTGTGGGCTAGGTGGAAAATGCTTTTTAGGATCAAATTCTATGAAGAGTCAGAAGAACCCACAAATTATAGTAAGGGCTTCTGCATGTTTGATCTCATTCTTGCTTGCTCTGATGAGAGATTTTTTGGCCAGTGAATCTTTGTAGTCTTGGTCTAGCACCTATTCTCTAAGAGCACAAGTCAGAGCCCTGTTCATTGCAAAGATGTCACTGCCTTAGCAGGCTTAGCTGTAGGCTGCAAATCACTCCTCGCCCCATTCTGTGAGGGAGAAGGTCCATGGTAGACAGGGGAGTTTTGCATAGCTTTTCTGCAGCCTGCACAGCACAGCAGTGCTCTCCTTTTTCTGCTGTCCGCCGTGAAGAGCCGGAAAAGTTTTATGCCTTACTATTGCTCTCATTGTGATACCTTTTGCGCAAGTGAATGGTAAAATCTACAAGTTCAGGGTGCTATGGTTTATATCTAGAAATACATTTAATTCAAAGCAGGTGAGGAAGGCAGTGTTCCTATAATTTCTGTGGATGAAAAGCTGCCTTAAGTTATCATTAACATTCAGAAAAAAAAAAGTAAAATAAAGTAATAACAAATAAAAGTAAAATAAATATGTACTAAAATGGAAAAAATTCTTGGCATTTTGAGAGATGTATTTTTGGCTCCTCTTGTAATCCTGTGTATCTTTTTTGAAGTGGATGACATTTGGAGCAATTTTCTCCAAAAATAGCTTCTTAAATTTAATAAGTATGACTACCTGAGGTTGCTGCTACATTTTTCTTGTTTGAGCAGCTGTTAAAGTTGAGTGGCTTATAGATTTCAATGGCCTCTGGACCAAACTTGAGAACTGCAGAGTCATTTATCATACAAGCTAGCTGGTTGATGAGACCTCAGTTTTAATATCAGTAGTGTTCCTAAAACCCTGGACTTAAAAATAGTGAACTCATTACTATATTTCAAGAGTTAGTTGAAATTATTAATTTAAAATAAACAATACTTCGATTGCTAAGAACTCTGTGCTTTAGAGTTTAGGGTTTGGGTTTTTTTTTTTAATACTGCAAAGTCATGCAAAGCCAGAGTCCAGTCCTGCAAGATGCAAAACTCCTGCAGTTCTTCCTGGTATTGTAGGAATTAAAATGGGCTTATTGCCAATGAAAGCTTGAGCCCTTAAAGCATGAATACTCACATGTCTGCTTTAAATTGAAATACAGATTACAAGAATTAACCAAAAGAATACAACAGGAATGTGCATACATGAAGCTGCAGCATTCAAAGGAAAAGTAGCTGAGATAGTTTGGAAGAAATTCTCTTGTGAAAGTACAAAATGTTGGAAGTAGGGAGTGAGGATTTGAGGAATGGCTGAAGGCATTTGGAGGAGGATTTGGAACATTTTGTAGCCACAGTAGAGCTGCTAGAAGGGTTTGATTCATGTGGTATGTTTTTCATGGCATGGTAGGGTAAGTGAATATGTAGTCATAGGTGTTATTCTTACTGCCTTTTTAAAATGTGATTTTTGAAACCCCAAGTATTTTTTTTTCAGAGGCTCTGTTATTTTTATATATCTTCCTTTCCAAATGTATTTAATGCAATGTCAGCTCAGTTCCTGATTACTTATTAAAGGTCAGATTTTTCAAACCATAGTCTCTGGTTTTACACATGCAAAATGCAGGGGGAATAAGCATACATGCAATTTTGCAGTGATAATTTCTAATGGATGCAGGTTAGATGATTTGAAAGTCTAAATACTTTATGAATGCAGCCAGGTGTTTACAGTAGGTGTGAATTCCACCAGGCTGATAATCAGGCCCTTGAAACGTGGAATTTAACGTGTGCGTAGAAATTATGTTGCAGTGCAGCATTTGCAATACAGTGATATTAAAACAATACAATACTGTGCTAGGGTAAGGGAAAAAAGCTTAAGAGCTGTTGCAAACATGTCTGTAAAAAAAAAAAAAAAGATTTCTTAGTAAGATATTGTTGGGGACCAGCTAACTTGATGCATTCTGTCGGCATCACATATGTTACTTTAAGAGCTACTGGGGCTGAAAAAAAAAGGATTTGTTAACTTCAATGAGCATTTCAAGAAACAGTTGCTAAATGGCCTTTGGTTCTATTCTTTGCTATTTTCCACATGATGCTGCATTCAGTGGTGAAGAATAACCTCCAGTGTATTTGTTCTTTAGAAGTCTATTCTTCAGCCCGAATTAGGGAACGAAGATAGAAATAAAATGCAAAGAATCTAATGAATCGAGTTTACAACAGATCCAGCCTGTGACAAGATAGAGAGCAAGTCTGTAGATACTGTAATGTTATTTTGGTTCAGATACGCAGCAATCAAAACTACCAAATTATAAATTTTATGAGCACAGTTTCAGAAGGTGCCTAACTTTTATAAAGGGAATTTAAATGCTGTTTTTCCATTTGGAAATATTTAGGTAAAATTAGGAGACTTTTAAAATACTTTAAAGACTTTGCAAATGCCACTAATTTTTAGAATGGTAGGAAACTTGATGGGGAAAACCCATGTAAAATCCTCCAGTCTGTCACCTTGGTAATCCTGGATAATTCTGGCAGACAAGGTGTATATGCTCTTTAGAAAGATACTTTCTTAAATTGCATTGAAATACCCAACATATCTGTCCTCTTTATGGCTGATCTGGGGGGACTTGGATGGAAATTTTAAAGGCTTGACCTGGCAAATCGGTAAGTATGTACATTCCTGCACATTGCTGAAATCTCTTCATTCAGTTAAAGCAAATGGGTGTTTGAAGTCCTTTCAGCAGTTTTGTAGGATTGAGTCCTTAATGTCAGAGGAATGCAGGATCTGGCTCCATTTTATTCCATTTTCATTTGAGCCAGTATGCAAGGATTTAAATGGGACTTTGTTTAAACAGTAGCAAACATGAAGTATTATTTTCTAGTACTAAGCTAGTGGTTAACATGTCTATTTTTGCTGTCTTGCCACCAATACTGTAAAAATGTATAATCAAAACAGCTTTAATTCTTGTAAAACTGAAATTGGTTTGTAAAACAATGTACAAATTGTGTTTCATAGACAGAAAAGCTTGTATTACTGAATGTAATATATGTGAAATGAATATATTATAGTCTATTTTTGCCATGGAAATAAATATTTGAAGCAGCTGTGAGTTTTTATTGTTCCATTATTAAAAGAAAAATCAGAGAACTTAGTTTTCATGTGTAGTCCTAGGTTGGGACTTTACCTTCTGTACTAGGTGCTATCCCTCTTCTAAAGCGCTGCAAGTACTGTCCTGCATCTCAGTATGAATATAAAACTTGTATTGTCAGATACTAATAGCTGTCATCTTTGTGGAAGGAAAGTCTTGCACCTGCTGCCCTATCATTATTGTTTATAATGTTTTGCATTTTCTAAAGCTATTTTAGTACTGAACATTCAATTTCCCTGTAACCTTTTAGCGGAGGAGGGATAAAAAGGTTTTGAAAGTTGAAAAACCCTTTCCAAAAGCACGTGAGAGTGGAAACAGTTGATTGTATATTACTTAGTATCATTGGAGCTGCTACCAATAACTAACACAAAGTTTTTCTTCATTTTATAATTGAGATATAGTCAAAAAGGGAGGTGATGCAAAAGTCTTGCTGTATAACACTTGGTGCAGCACAAGACCTCATAACGTCATGATAAATGAATTGCACGCTGGACATCGCAATTTCACACTGGACAATTGCATTTCCCTTGTCTTTGTTAAACGCCTAGCGCGCTGCCCACTTAACTATATCTGAAACGACCAGGCTTTTAACTAAAATCTGTCTTCTAGGTATGCTCAATTTGATGGCATTAATCAACTTAAGGTAAGACAGTAACACACCAGCTATCCATGTACTTGTCTGATCAGTTCCCAAATGCCGGGGAATGTCCTGTGCGATGTTCAGTGTGGGCAAAGCTCTCTTATTTGACATGGATTCAAAATTACAGGAGGGAAATGCGACTTCTTGGGGTCCTAAGCACATGGTAAAACACCCAGTAGTTCTGATCAGATTTATTATTTATAATGATTTTAGGCCTGAGGCGAAGGTCTCTTCAGAAACCTAAATTTCCCCTAAATCCAAATTGCTCTAAATTGTACCTGTTATTTTCCAGCCACTGTAAAATCCCTGTTAGAGCCTTCCGGTGGCCAGAGCTGGCTGATAGGGAAGTGGCTTGATTCTTGGATTTGGCACAGCTGGCCGGCAGCTTTCTTGGGCAAGAGCTCCAGGACTTGGTACAAGAGAAACTTCAGGGGAACTGATGAGAGAGGTTCCTAGCCTAGTGCCTTGACTAGGGGAACTGCAGTAGCTCTCATTCAGCTGTTAGGGTTGTTTAAATCTGGAAAGGCTGTGGATAGATGAAGATTACATGAAACTCAGCAATGCTAGGTACCTGGCTGGAAGTTTTACATGTGACAATTGCTCTGTTTAGGATCTGATGGGTTGTTTTTTTTTTACACCCATTCCTTTTCCCTGAGGGGTCAATGACAGCATGTAAATGTGTGTTCTCTCTCTCCGCTATTTTTATGAGCATCCCCTGGAAGGCTGGACTCTGCATGAAGACAGAAGGTGCCCAGTGACACAGAAAACATTGCCAGTTTACCTCCTGCAGCCTGAGAACTACTTGTGGATGGTCACAATTTGTGAGTATGATGGGAACGTCACTTACGCAGGTACTGACAGGAGAATTGTGTTGCAGGAGAGTTGGAGTTGAGTGAGGAGTGGGTGATAGGTGAATGTTGGTCAGTTCTGAACTAAGCAAGTTATTTCATATCCCTGTATATCCCATTGACTCAGTCTGGCTCTTGGGCAAGTTGAACCTTCTGCCATCAGCACTTGCGTTTGAGTGATGGCAGTTCTGTGGCTCCAGTGGAACACAACACTTAGGGGAATGGTGGTTCTGATACTTAAAAGCTAGTTCTGTTGTTATTACAATTGCTTTAAACTAGCCTCATTAATTCAAAGAAAACACAAGTGTAAGTAGGATATGAGTGAGCCTGGGACTATCTTAACACAAAACTTTATTTTTCAGAGGTGCACAGGGTTGAAGACATGTTGTAACATTTGACTTCATGGCATTCTTTGGGAGTTTTTCTGAAGCAAGGACTTCAGGGCACGTGTGTGTTCCTGGGCTCTCCACGTGTAAAACAGCAAAACATAGATGTGGGAGCTAGAAGGGGTAGAGTTTAGAAAAATTCTGGCCCATTTCTGATCAATCATCGTATCTCTCAAACTGATCTGCTTGACAGCCTTTCAGATGGACACCTAAGTTTAAACAAAACATCTGCCATCCCCAACATACCAAACCAGTATTATTTGCTGCCCTGCGTATTCTATGGATTTAAAATATCTTCTGTAATAAACAAAATAACCAGAAAAGACATGGAGGGCTTGCAGATGAGGGTTCAGATTATTATTATTATTATTATTACACATTTCTAAAATGACAATCATGTGCCTTAGGTAAATTTAGAAGGACATCAAATCCTTCCACGAACAGACCCCGAATTATCATACCCAGAGGCGAATGAAGAATTTTCACTGGCGTTAAGTACCTATGAAGAAAGCCCCTGTCAAGCCTGGCTAATACTGATAATCAGTGATTTGAAGGCACTGCATGCTTTGTGTGTGCATGTGTGTATCTGGTTTCTTCTGTCTGCATGCTGTACTATTCATGACTGATTGAAGCTGAAAATGTCTTTCCATTGAGAAAATCTTTAGCAAAAGACTTCAGAAAATTAGAAGATAGTTTGTTTTTAGTTTGATAATGTGGAAGATACTATTTTAGCAGATTTATCAGGGTTTGTTGAGTTTCCTGCACCATAGCAGTATAGAAACAAGTTCATTTGTTATGAAGTGACTGTCTCTGAGCCTCCAGAAATAGCAAGTTCTCACTCTGTATTTCAGAAATTCGAGTTGTCTCCTGAAGACCATAGCTGTAGGTCTGCATCACTTTAAATTCCATCAGTTGCCAAATGTTTACTTCTCTCCCTGAATTAGGAGAAGCAATTTAGTTTGAAACTATAAATCTTAGGGAATTGTACTGTCTCATTTTTCCTGTTTAAGCCATCCTTTCACTGACACACTAAAAGTATGACATTATTTTTATTTCCTGATTCTTGTGGTCCTGAAAGCTATCTTGCAGAGGTAGGCCAGCTAGGATAATAAGTAAATCTGATTAGATTTTCTTTGGGGATGATTTCTGGCTTGAAAAAGAGGAGTATATAGATAAGAATCAAGTCTATCAAAACTCAGGATTTGATTCAGTTCCTGACAGTGGCTCCAGAAGGATCAAGGAGCAAATCATATGCAACACTGTGGCTCAGCCAGTCTGAGGCAGCTGGCCTGCTGATCCCACTTGTTACGTTGAAATATCCCCCTGGGACACTGGGCCCAAGGACTTGTTCCTTCCAGGGTGCTGGTAGGTGAGTCTTTCTTCCTCTGTCCTTCTGGATGGCTCTTTCAGGCTTACCTGAAAATGATACCTACCACCTTCTGTAGATGCACTGTGACTCTTGCTAGAGTGCATGGGTTCTTGTAGCAATGCCTTGTCCAAATGAAGACATCTCTTTTCTCCCTCATAAGGAGAGGGGAAACACTGCATTATGTCAGTAGTCAGGATCAAAGTGTAATTAGGAAAGAGGAGGAAAGTGCAATTGTTCACCAAATATAGAAACACATGTAGAGGGTTGATGAAGGATTTGTCTTCTTCCCAAGTTCCTCTTAGGTTTTAAAGGGCAGAAGGACCTGTTCCACAGCTACCTCAATCGGAAGAGCGATAGGAATCCAAATGACAGGGATTAGATGCAGTAGCTTTGATGCACTGCGAAAAAAACCAGTCAATCTAAAAGAAGGGGCATTGCTGAGTGTATGCACTCCCTACAGTCAGAGCAAAATTTATCCTTAGTGCCATGGTGTTAGTTAGGAGGGCTGCCAAGGTGAGTTTAGCACCTTCAGTGCATTTATGCCATCAAGCTGGAAATAAAATGCTCCATTTGAGCCTGTTTTCAGGACAAAAGGTCAGCCTTATCCCTCTGCACAATGCTGGTGTTTAAATAATGACAAATAAGTAGAACTGAGGCTAATTTACATTCTCTGTTGAAAGAAACTGGAAATACTGCATTACTACTACAGGCTGAATTGTCCTGATACCTGTGAAGCTAACTTTGTCCATGAGCTGGCTCATCCTGTTGCTCACCTGCCCCATAGCTTTGCTGCCTGAGACTGCATCGTGGGTGCTTTACGGCAGGGGTGTGCTCTCACCTGTCAGTTGCTCCTTCAGGTAAAGGGATGGACAACAAAGAGCTGGTTGTGGAGATGTGCCCAAGAACGCTTTGGGAAGATCTGATTGCACCATGAAGTGAACTGAGCAGAGGCTCTAAGAAGTTCAAGTATTGAGGAACAGCCATGGAGAAAACACATACTATGGAAAACTACAGTGAGGGCCTTTGGAAGACCTGTGTTTAAGTGGAAAGTCCCTGTGTAAGCCTAAAGTGGAAGGGGAGGACCCATCATGCAAGCTTGTTTCTGGGGAAAGGGAAACTGAGATGAGAGCTCGAGGAGCTCTTCTATCTTTCTCTTACAATCCACTGTTACCTGAGATGGTTGTGCCCAGCATTTGGGAAGCCTCATAGCCAGCTCCTAAACCTATGCTATCTGTATCATCTGTGGTCTTGCTTGTGTCAAACGTCAGGAGAAAGCAGGGTGCCAAATGCCTCTGAGCTGAATTTGTGGTTGGAGAGGCTACACATCTGAGGTCCTGCAAGGAATTCTCAGGCTGACAGGAGAGCTGATGGCCTTTGACACATTGCTTCACTTCTTATTTGGCAGTGAGCATGCTTATGAGTGAGAGAAACAGATAGCTGGGAAGAGCTGGGGTCACCTCATAGTTCTGTTGCTCATCTTCTGGAATCAGGCTCTGGCTGCTGTGAAATGTAAGGTATGCTGCAGCCCTTGCACAGATACTGTAAGGGGAGTCCTACAGGCTTGCTGAATTCTTGGGATAACTACAGAGAGCTCTGCACCTCGTGCTACAGATCATGCTGCCTGTCCTCTATGAGAATGGGACAGCATAGCTCTGTGGCCTGCCAGGCTCAGGCTGTGTTAGAGTTTTTCTCTCTCTCTCAAGTTTCATATGCCTCCCGACTCCATTTATGTAGCCTTTATTTGCCCTTCTCAAGGTCTAATTTCATTCCCCCGATGCGGTAGGACTAGAAGGATTGCAGGGGAGACTGCGTGTGCCAAAGTGTGTGATCCACAGGAGCAGCGAGGGCACAGCAGCAGCCCATGCCTGTGCCCAGTGGGGATGGGTGTTCGGCACCTCCAGCATTCCTTCAGCCCGAAACATGGCACTGGGTTGAGAGCCCACACCTATTGCAGGCCAGTCTCACAGTTTAAAAGATGAATGCAAATGTAACTTCTGTGTGTTGTCACCTGGGTGTCAAGCACACCTCCTGCCCTTTGCTTTCTGCTGGAATTAGCTTAGTGGGTGAGCTAAAAGTATCAGTCCCTTTAGGAGGCCGGAAGAGAGAGCCCAGCTGCTCTGGAGGCTTTCTACAGAGAACAGAAAGTCCTGTGCACAGTAGACACAGCATTCTTGATTTTGGTTCCCTTCACTTGAATTAACTCCTCTTGTTGCTACTTGTGGACTGCCTGACATCCTGGAGTCCTCCTAGGTTTTCTTTAAGGTGGTTGAGATGGAGATGAGCTCTACAGCTCAACTGATGATTTGTCATGCCAGTGATAACTGCTGATTCTTCTTTCCCTTCCCAGCAATGCTTTATCCCTGTGACATGCTCAGCTTCCGCTGGCCCACGACCCGCTACAGGCTTTGAAACTGGATCCCTTGACTGGTTATGACCTATGCTGGTGCAATGGCTGGTGCGGCAGATTAATTTACCACTCACCTGTTTGCGTATCACTTGCTTTGCTACTTGGAATAGAAACTGAAGATGGTTGTTTCTGAATGAAGCAGATTTCAATATTGATAAAGGAAACAGGAAGACTGGAATGCTTGTGAGTATCTGGTTTGGTTGTTTTGGAGAGTGAGAAATTGTTTTTATTAAAATCACTGGTTGCTGTTCTGTTCCTTGTAATCTGTGTACATACCAGGTGTTAGCTCCTGAGAACAGCAGCTTAAGTGCCTGGGAAGTGCCAGAGAGAAAGGTTTTGGTGGCTCTAGAGACATCACGCAGCTGCAGTGCCCTGCACTTGCTTACCAGCGTATGCTCCTGCCTTGGGTGGTCAAAAACTAAAGTGGGATGCTGGAGTTTCCCATAGCTCCCTGAAGCACACCCTGAGTTACAATTTTGTGGTTTCCCCCTTTTTCATTAATTTTTAGGTCTCAAATACAAATGCTGTGATACAGAAGTGGAAAAATTGAGGGAGCTCTAAAATATGTTTGAAGACCGATGTTAACAAGTGGCATCTAAATTTCTACTTTGCCCCTGTGTTCTACCTGATAATAAGTCTCACCATTTTTTAGAAGATGGACTGAATAACAATTTCCCTTTCCCCTTTCCTTTCTTCCTACATTCCCTTCAACATTCATTTTCCATTGCTATTTCTCCTTCCCCCAGGCTGTGGCCTGGCACTGCTACCTTTCACTGGTGCTCACGCACAGAGGAACAGTAGCAGTGCACTGAAGGGTGTTATTGGGATGTCTTGTTGGTTAGAAGCTGTGCTGTCACTGCATTGAAACAGCCTGCATTAGGTGCTACAGACAAAACTCCTGGACCTAATTTTTATTTATGCTGATGCTCCAGTACTCTTGTTCATACTCCTTGCACAGATCATTGCTGAGAAGAAAGTAGCCCTTTTTCCCCACTGTCTGATGGAGCCATTTGCACTTGAATTATGAAATGTTATCAGTTGAGCTGCATCATTCTATAACTACTGTTACATAGCTATAAATGATGTAAAAATGTACAGAAATGCAGGGAAACAGGACCCTGGAGTAATTCTGCAGCTAAGCCTAAATGAAAAACATGTAGGTGTCTTTTCAACATGGGGTTGATCAGGGATAAAATGATAGCTTGGGTTTTGCTTGCAGGTTTTTGTTTTCTGGTCAACCCTAAGACATCTAAGCACTTTTTTCTTTCATCACATTAATCTTTACTTCAAATGACCAAAAGCCTCACTTTGCTTTGTAAATAAACAGAATCCTACCTTTGAAAACAAGAGCAGTGATGACAAAACTGTAGGCTTTAAAGATAAGAGACCGGTTTGTTACAGAGCGAAGTAACAATAGCGGGCTTTTGTCCATCTGAAGTGAACACTGACGTTGTTATGCATGTGCTGATCGCCCACATAAATCTGGGCAGAAATAAGTCTTTACATCGCAGATCACAGCTGCCAACTGCTCCTAAGTTTGTTACTTCTGAAGCATTCAGATTTGTAATGGCATGTGACTACCCTGTTCTGCTATTGCTTGTGCCAAGACCCGAGTATATCACCAATTAAAGGTGGTAAGACAAAAAACCAACCAAACAAAAAAAAAACCGCTCAGAAAAAACCCAAAGCTTGCACTGTTGATTAATCTTATCAGTGATGTGGGTCAGGCTTGCATATCAAGCTGCTTAAACAACTTATGTTTGAAGCACCACCTTAAAGTAAATGTGAATAAAAGGGAGAAAGTTTTAAGCCCTTGATAGCCTGAATTTGCTTTTAGCTCTGTAGATAAACTAATTGATTTTATACAGATAACGTTTATCTAGAATGTTTTTTCCCCACAATCTGGTGGGAGTAGCTGTACAATGAGAAACCAGTTCCTTGGACTGGGCTGACTGCTCCAGCTCTAGGGTACTGGAGTGTGCGATCTTCTGGTTCTTTACCAGAAATTTCACTCTGAATCCAAGAAATGTTCACAGTTATGGTTTAGGCAGACAGATGCTTTCTTTGTGAAAGGTCTGTTTTAATGAATTTATTTACTCTTTTAAGTTCCATCTACCCAGAAAAAATGTCATTGGTGTTCAGACAGCTCATCAACAGAAAATATGGTCAAGGAACTGTTTTTATTTTCGTGTTACTCATACTACAGGAAATAAATGGCATTATTTGCACCTTTCTGTGAGGTGATACCATGACCACTTTCACTGCTGTAGTGTTTAGATTTTTTTATTTGTGGCATTTAAGTGTGAAATTCTTATTAATCTTTAATCAGACTCATGTTGACCACAAGCCAAAGTTTGCCGAGTGATCTTTTTTATGATGTCCAAGTTGTACAGTGTAGTGAGAGGCAGGGAAAAAAACCCAAATTCCATTATTGACCAAGATTGGAGAACTCAGAATGGAGGGCCCCAAGAGTGGGTGAAGGAGCAAAGAGGCTTTATATACTTGGATACGTCTAACCATGCTCTTTAGTTTTCTAAGCAGTCCCTCTGTGTTAAAAATGTTCATATGATAGAAACAATAGTTCCGTAGGAGCATCCTGCCCTTCAGCTCTGTGGGGTAAGGAATTTCTTTGGGCATGGGAGAAGGGCTTTGATCACTTGTGATCAAGGACAAACCATCCCTGCACTGTACTGAATCAGCCCTGTGGGTGTGTCATTTCAACAAGAGAAGCTCTGATGGAGGGATGTAAAAGCCTCATATTATCTTACCCACTTTTCAGTGAGCCAGAGCACTCAAGCTGCAGGCCAGATTTACAAGACAGCCAGCTGAGTGTGGCAGATGGAAAGCTAGTGCCCATCTGCACAGCTGCATGTACATGGCTAAAATAAACCCTAGTCTGCTGTCATTGTCAACAACTGTAATTTATTACTGTGGCCAAGGCAGGCAGGAAAGTGCCTTTTGCTTTTTTTGGGAATTATGTTCTGCACTGCAATGCTGATGACTGTGCCAGAAATGTTGCTTTTGTTTGATTAGCTTTCTCTAGAGTTTTTTTGACCTTTTTTTTTTTTTCCCGCCCAAAAAAGTTTGTGTTTCACAAGTGAAGCAGTGGTCTATGTCTATTGGAGCTACTTACAGCTGCAATCAGTCATCTAGCTTACAGCATCGATAGTCTTTGCTAAACACTCATGAGCCACAGGAGAGGCAGGTGGTAGCAGTTATATGTATGAACTGTAACCACCTGGGTTTGTTGTTGGAGGAAGCAGATTAAGACCAACCCTTAGAGGTATTTGGGGACAGGCTTTATCTGGTTCCTAAGGCTGCTTATAGTTCCTCACCTACAGCAAGATGGTATTAACTTCCCAGCGTTTCCTCAGAACCTGCTGAGCTTGTTCTGCAGTAATATGAATGCCAGGTAATAGCTGTACTCTGATCAGACAAAGAAATTTGGGCTGATTTTGTGCAATGCATGTGCTGACTTCAGTTTAAACTTTAATCATAAAATAGATCACCTTTTCTCCATTTGCTGCACAAGATGCCTAATGTGTCCTAGTCCTAGATAGTCCTAGTCATCAATCAGTAACCAACTCAGTCTTTTTTCAAAACCAAAGCTTGATGCAGAATGATATGCCAAGGTTGTTATTAATGCAAGAAATTGAACTGTGTATTTTAGTATTGTGCAGTTTGAAAATTGTTGCAGTCTTCACTTCCCAGAAATATCAGCTGAATCATGGTCAACTAGGATTAAACAGCTGAAGAGCTGCCTATAAAACAAACAAAAAGAGCTGTGTATTAAACAGCTCAAGAGCTGCCATATGCAGTAGTAAGAGATAAATGTCCTTTTCAGGCCAGAAAGCTGACAGGAGGTTATGCAAAGGGTGAGAACAGCTAATACTGCAAAATGGCTCTTTACACCTGTTGGTACAAGGAATAAGACAATTGCATTCATGGTTGAGGGCTAAAGAAGGAATGATCATCTACCAGCACCAAAAGAAATTCTTGTTTGGAAAGTTCCTGTCCACACTCATTCCTTATTTCACCCTAGGTAATGCAAGGAAAAGGTATGTTTCTTATGTTCTACAGTTACTGTAAAAGGAAAAAAGTTGATTATAAGAACTTTGGGATTTAACATCAAACAATGCCCTTTTCCAGGATGGACAAACAGTTCCATCTCTGCTCTGCAGGTATGTAGTATACCATGTGTTGACGTGGATAAGTTGAATTCTTGCAGACTACAAAATCTTGGATCTTTACAGCAGGACTACAACTGCACTAACAATTAATTTATTTATTATAAATAAGAAACAATAAATATTTCATAACTTACTATTACAGCTTTCTAAAAATATACATCTAATTTTAATATTCTCAAAAGTAAGTTCCGAGTTACAGAATTATAGACAAAATATACAAATTTTTTTTGATAACTGACACTTTACCTTTTAGAGTCTACATTAATATAGAGATTAATTAATGCCCAATTAACAATATCCTGCTAGAGAGATTTTAGCAGTATTTTAAAAGAAATAAACTAAAAATAAAACAAATAATTTACTACTATTTAACAAATGGCAGTTCTACACAGAACTAGCTCAATCCCTATTTAACAGCTAAATTTTGTGTATTATTATAAATGTGAGATCTGAAGGGCCTCTGCAAAGCTTTCCTCAAGATTAACAAACTCCTTGTTGGCTTCCAAATCACTGTCACAAGTAATCCAGTTTAAAGCTGCCTCACATGAGGGTGAAGCATCTGGGTCGTCTTCAGATTTCACACAAGAATCAGACCCTGTTCCAGCATCCATCGTTTCAGCGATATGTTCTGAAAAGTCATCCTTGCTCTGTGTCTCCTTTGAACTTTCCCTGCATACTGGTGATTCACATTTGTTTGGTTCCTTTAATGGCAAGTCCATGGTCCTAAAGAATTCTTCACTTTTTGTAGCTTTTCTTTGCCTCTGACTTTTACTGGTAAACTCGAGCTCTTCCATCATATCAAACTCTTGCAGATCCAGCGAGTCAAAGGCTTCCCAGCCTGCGTGGATTTCCTCTGCACTGCTGTCCAGGCTGCAGCTGAGGTCTGCTTTCAGTACATCCAACAAGTGGCGCATTTTGCTCTAGGGAGTGAAGGCAGAAAGGGGTGACACTTCTCCAGCCCCACAGAACTATCTTCCCAGAACTCAGGGCTTAATTCTGACATAAGGAAAGGGAGGCTGCTTGCAATCAAGTGACTAAATTATACAGGAAGTATCAAACTGAGTTGGCTATTGTCCCTTTTTTGTGACTGTGCCTGTGACTCCTGACTACTGTGATCTATGAGTCTGTAAATCTCATTTATGGAGAGAGATGCTCCCCACTGAGCATTCTGGTTACCTTTACCCACAAATATACCAGTGTATTTCCACTGTACTTTGGAAACATTGCTGAAGTCATATGAAGAGAGGGAGAATATTATAGGGGCAGCACCTACCTCATCCAAACGGTTCTTGTTTTCTTGTATATGACACTCAAACAGTTGTTCCAGAACTCTGCAAATGAAGAATTAAATTATTTCACAGGAAGAAAACCAACTTTTAACAGATCTACCTAAATTAATGACCTTAATTTTTATTTTCATTTCTTAGCTGAATGGGACCACTAAGATTGTTTCAATTATGCTGTGTCACAAAGAGGGCTACCCGGAGTCTGTATCCCACTGAACATGTGCTCAGCAGACAGACACAGCTTTAGGCAGCAGATGGTAACCATGGGATGATTTGTAGCACAACTCTAGGTATGTTTGGTCTGTTGGGTCTACGTGTTGGCAAAAACCAACAATGCAGTGGTGGTTCTACTGGCATGCTGGCATTTTGGTATCCAAAATCTCTTAGGTGCACCATAGTGGCTGATACACACAAGTGTAAGTAAAGGGAAGGAATAAAATCCAGCTTCAGAAAAAAATCCAGAGAAATGTCCTCAGTCCTGAGTGCTCTTCTTCATTGCTTAAGCAGGATGAGAAAAAATTTCAGCACAGAGGAAGTGTTCTGTGACAACTAAGGTACACAGTCGCTGGAACAGATTTCCAGAAGGTCAAGTGAATTTAATCTAGCTTACATGAGAAATTATTAAAAAAAAATTAGTGCAAGAAGGATTTTAAGGGAAGACAACATTACTATAAAAAAGAACCAGAGGGAGACTGCTCTTGAAATTTCTCAAAGATTAATTTTTTGATTTAGTGTATTTAACATTCTCACTGATTGCCTCGACATGAGAAAAAAAAAAAAAGAGTGTGCAGAATAGAAGAACAGCTGGGAACATTATCAACCCAGAGAAAGATCAGAATATTATGCTGAAATTAGACTGCCTTGAAAATGGAATTACAAAAATGGGCTAAAATTCTGTATCAGAAATACTGCAGGGTTTTTTTTTCTCTAAGAGTTCTTTCTGATAAAGAACTGGTACAGAAAAGAATTTGGGAGTACTACTCAAATATGTGAATTGTATCATAACTTATTGTTTAATTATAGAAAAAAAAAACTGATTTAGCAACTGGTGAACCCTTATCTGACACAATATGTAATCCTGACAACCCATGCTGAAGATTGAATTCATATTGGAACAGCAACAAGGACAGAAGGGAGATGGAGGATCTGTTGTGTGAAAGATAAGTAACTTGGTTTATTTAGCAAAACGGATGTTGCAGAGTAAAATGATTTCTTCTAAGCATTACTCCACCTAGGGTTCCAGGTCAGTTTCTAACAGAGGCTTTATCTCATGGTACATAGCAGCAGATCAAAGCAGATGATCCACAAGTCTTTCCTAGTTCCCCTTTCTTACATAAAGCAAAAAAGAAAAGGAAACAAAACAAAACAATATTTATATATTCTTAAAGGCAAAGAAATGATTACTAAATACTACTTCCTTTTCTTACAGAGTCCATGTGTTTCTGACACAGAATTACAAATTTGAAAACAACTATAACCTACCGGTTAGAAAATAGCCCGAGGCTAAGAATTTCATTTGTTACATCTTCAATGAAAGCTAAATATAAAAGCTCTTCATCTCTGCAGGGAGAATAGAAAACCCAATGTTAAATGTTTTAAAATAGAGACACATATTACACGATGCAGTAGGTCCAGTCACCTTTATGGGACATGCCATTAAGACGACTGCATAGTTCTTGGCACCAGCTGCTATTTGTCAAAAAGGTAATTCTATAAGGATAAACTAAGCCTTTCCTTCAATTTGAATAATAAAAAAACCTCTGTGTAAAATATCAGACTGCCAGAAAGGTCGCTATGGTGCTTCACATTTATGCCAACTTTCTGTTGTGGTATAAATTAGCACAGAGATCCTGAGTGAGGAAATCAGCAACTCTTGGAAAGTGTTCAGAACCTGCTTTGCACTCAAGAAGAAAGGGGTGCTAACTGGGAAGAAAATGTAAAATTGCAGTTTGATGTGCTCAGTAAAGACTTCCAAAGGAGCTTCTAGAGAATCTGACTGCAGCTGAAAATTGCTAGTCCCCAGTGGAAGCTCAGAAAAACGTAAGTCCTTATTTGACAGCCTCCATTCCTTTCAAACAACAACTCTTTGATGTACAAAATCCTTGTTAGTATGAAATGCGGCTTGCACATCTTTGATCGAAGGATGAGGAAAAGGCTGAGGTACTTAATGCCTTCTTTGCCTCAGTCTTTAATAGCCAGACCAGGTATCCTCAGGGTATTCACCTCCCTGAGCTGGAAGACAAGAATGGAGAGCAAAATAAACTCCCTGTGATCCAGGAGGAAGCAGTTAAGGACTTGCTATGCCACATGGACACTCACAAGTCTATGGGGCCTGATGGCATCCACCCAAGGGTGCTGAGGGAGCTGGCGGAGGAGCTTGCCAAGCTGTTCTCCATCATTTATCAACAGTCCTGGTTAACAGCAGAGGTCCCGGATGACTGGAGGCTTGCCAATGTGATGCCCATCTACAAGAAGGGCCCAGCCAGCACGGGTTCATGAAAGGCAGGTCCTGCTTGACCAACCTGATCTCCTTCTATGACCAGGTGACCTGCCTTGTGGATGAGGGAAAGGCTGTGGATGTTGTCTACCTGGACTTCAGTAAAGCCTTCAACACTGTCTCCCACAATATTCTCCTGGAGAAGCTGGTGAATCATGGATCAGACAGGTGCACTCTTTGCTGGGTAAAAAACTGCCTGGATGGCCGAGCCCAGAGAGTTGTGGTGAATGGAGCGAAATCCAGTTGGCGGCCGGTCACAAGCGGAGAACCCCAGGGCTCAGTTTTGGGGCCGGTCTTGTTTAATATATTTATCGATGATCTGGATGAGGGGATTGAGTGCTCCCTCAGCAAGTTTACAGATGACACCAAGTTGCGGGGGGAGGGAGTGTTGATCTGCTTGAGGGTAGGAAGGCTCTGCAGAGGTATCTGGACAGGCTGGATCAATGGGCCCAGGCCAATTGTATGAGGTTCAACAAGGCCAAGTGCCGGGTCCTGCACTTGGGTCACAACAACCCCAGGCAACGCTACAGGCTTGGGGACGAGCAGCTGGAAAGCTGCCCCTCAGAAAAGGACCTGGGGGTATTGATTGACAGCCAGCTGAATATGAGCCAGCAGTGTGCCCAGGTGGCCAAGAAGGCCAACAGCATCCTGGCCTGTATCAGAAATAGTGTGGCCAGGAGGAGTAGGGAGGTGATTGTGCCCCTGTACTTGGCACTGGTGAGGCCATACCTCGAATACTGTGTTCAGTTTTGGGCCCCTCACTACGTTGAGGTGCTGGAGCGTGTCCAGAGAAGGGCAACAACGAAGCTGGTGAGGGGTCTGGAGCACAAGTCTTATGAGGAGCAGATGAGGGAACTGGGGTTGTTCAGTCTGCAGAAGAGGAGGCTGGGGGGAGACCTCATTGCTCTCTACAATTGCCTGCAAGGGGGTTGCAGAGAGGTGGGTGTTGGTCTCTTCTCCCAAGTGACTAGCGACAGGACAAGAGGAAATGGCCTCAAGTTGCACCAGGGGAGGTTCAGGCTGGATATTAGGAAAAATTTGTTTACTGAGAGAGTGGTGAAGCACTGGAACAGGCTGCCCAGGGAAGTGGTGGAGTCACCATCCCTGGAGGTGTTCAAGGAACATGTGGATGAGGCATTGTGGGACATGGTTTAATGGGCATGGTGGTGTTGGGTTTA
Source organism: Gavia stellata (assembly GCF_030936135.1). NCBI lineage: Eukaryota > Metazoa > Chordata > Aves > Gaviiformes > Gaviidae > Gavia > Gavia stellata. Next base: position 20,932,246 of record NC_082600.1, read on the forward strand.
TGGTTGGACTTGATGATATTACAGGTCTTTTCCAACCTTAGTGATTCTGTGATCAAATTTCTCTCTATTTTAATACCTCTTAAAGTCTTGTTCATGCCAATTGCTCTAAATGGGAGACTCTCCAAAAGTTTGGAGTTCTGTTTGGAAAACAGCAAGAAAGAAAAACCCAAAACAAAAGATTTCAGTGCTGTTTCTCTTTCATAGCATCTTTCTAAATATCCTGAAGCATCCAATCAAGTTCTATCGAATCATCCTCCAGTCTTAATAAGCAGAAAACAAAAAATAGGATACATCTTGCATGACTTTCATTATATAAAATTTGTCATCCAGCCTAAAGATTGTCATTTTGGTTCCCTCTGTATTCAAGAAAAATATCTATAGCTTATCTTTGATACCCATATTACATCCTTAAAGTTAGGTAAGAACAAGCCTGTCCTAAAGCACAAAGAATAAAATGACTTTCCCAAGGTCACACAATAAAGCATTGGCAGTGTTTCTGAATATAACTCAAACCTCTCCTAATTCTCATCAAATTTCAGAGCAGAAATATGGTAAGAATGCCCTTCAATTTGATATTTTATTTTACCAACATTTGCTTCAGAGATTACAGACAAAAAAAGAACTGGAAACGTTTAAATTATAGCCACTGGACAAGAAGAGAAGTCTATCTTTCTTCCGAAAGTTATAATGAATTTTCTTAATTTTTAGATTCACATGGAAATTTTTGAGTCTATATAATAATTCACAGTCATATCAATTCTACCATAAATTGTGAATAACAGTTTATTCTGAGCCCTCATTTACTGTTTCAAGTTCATCAGTTTTGAGGAAGAGTTTCTAGTTTAATGTTGCAAACTAGCAGAAAAATGGTATAAGCATACTTACTCAGCCTCGATAGTCCTCCTTGCTGAAGACTGCTGAGAACACAATGCTGTCTCTCTAATCAGAAAATCAGAGGGTAAGAAAGAGAGCAACATTCTAAAAACCCTTTATACTACTTTCCATGTCACTTTCTTCTGGAGCCATGCTGTGCCATTATCCCACTTCCTCTCGGATAAAAAAACCACATCAGAACAGCCCCAACCTCTGCTCCAGTATGAAAATCCACTGCTTACATTGAAGCCTGAATCACTATGGTCCAAGAGTATTGCAACACCTCACTAGATGCAGTGCTCTAATACCTCAAAAGACCTCAGTGTTACTTCAGATGCTATACAGACCTCCACTATCCATAAGAGTGCTTTGTTTTACTCAGAGTACTATTTTTTCCAATGGTAAAAATGCCCTTGTAGGAAAAGTCCTGAGAGCAAATCAGCAACTCATGCATGACACTTAGGTCAGCAATGAGGAGAATCAGCTGGGAGCCCTTGGGTTCTGGCCTGATTTCCATCACTGTTGTATTGTAGACAATATTCTTACTAACTCTGTTACATTTTCAGAAAAAGATGTGGGAAATGCCTCTGGTCTGCAATTCTCGCAGATCATAGATTCAAAAGGCTGGATGTCTGGAGACATTTTTTCCTGAAAGGAAATACCAATTGGAATACCAATCCAGTATTTAGTTGTAGTACTGTATAAGAAGTGTATAGTCTGTAAGCTCAGATGTATGCTTGGATGTACAGAACTAACAGCTGTATTAATGTTGTCATCACTCTCACTCCTGACAAAAATACTCACATATTTCAGAGCTCTCTTTCTTAACTGGCTTCCCAGTGGAACTTTTATCATAAGAAAATCACGAATTTTGAAGTTGGGAAAGGCCATTGATCTAAAAAACCCAACTAAACAAAAGTCCTGTGAAATGGTAGTGGAGGCTTATGGCCTAAGAAGCAGCTGTTTAGAAAGTAAGGAATGCTTTAAATATTCCTTCCTGCTGTAAATCACGCACCTTAGGAAGGAGTATGGAAAAGCAGCCATTCTTCTCTCAGGCTTATCCATAGTATATCTTCTATCTTCAGCCTACAACACAGAGCTAAAATCTTTATCAGTGCAAATACACAGCAGATTTTACCATTAAAATGAACCTAATAACTATCTGTGATTAAACAGCCCTACAAATTTTATGTCTTTTCTGAGAAACTTCAGGTAAACTGAGACATATGGCAGCAAAGGGTCATCAGCTTTGACATCTAAGATTTTAGTCATGGGCAACAGGAGATGTGGAACATTTCTCCCCTGACAAGTATGTCAAAGATGAATTCTCTAAAAGCCAGAGGGGGTCACTGTCACCAACAGGAGTAAAATTTGTTATGCAAAAATAGGAACCAGCACTCGAAATCACATCTCTTGAGCTGCTTGCACAAAACTGATGGAAAGTAAAGTTTCTGACTACCTGCATTTTAAATTATAGTACACTGAAAGGGCCACTGTAAAGCTACATGACTTACTGTTGTCACTTTTACAACAGCCGAAGTCAGATATGACAGGTTTTGAAATGAAATCAGAAGTTCTTCATGGAATTGATTCTTCAGAAGGCTTCACTCCATTTAACCTTTTGTTAATGAGGTCAGCTGCAGATGCAGATCAATTCAGGTGGTCTCTCTTCTATTTTCAGTAAAGCTATAAATACATATTCTCTCTCACCCTTTTCCTCCAATGAATAAAGCATAATTATTTGCTTTATTAAGCTAGAGACACAGAGAATCTGACCCTGTAGCCTTTATTCAGGAAGAAAGTCCACAGTTATTCAAGTACTTCTCTTAGGTTTGAAAGGGCTTTTTAAGGACTTGTCTAGAGTGGCTACAAGATAAAGCACAAAGTAAGAACCTAACTTCTGATCAAACTCTTCCATCCAAATATTAGTATAAATTAAGACAAATCTGAAGTTATTTTGAAGTCTTAAGAAATATTTCAGGTCTTTTGCCCGATTCCCTCTGCCTCCCAAAGATGCTGGTATTCCATTTCATCTTTAAAATTTAATATTCTTAAACCACCACACACTAGGGCAATTTCTGAAAGACCAAATAACCAAAAAACTAAGTTCAACTGTCACAAACACTTAGCAATTCAAATCAAAATGGTGGATGCAAACATTTTTGTGACTATGACCAAAAAACACTAGGAGCTGGTAGAATTTGAAGTGGTGTGATTTTTCATTAAAGCATTCCAGATACATTCAGCAAGACAGAAAGCAAACAGTATCAAGGGAAACTTCACCACCCGCTGTTCTAAGTGCTTCCTCAGAGGAAGGGACGCCTTGGTTCTAATTCATCTGTTGAGGGCTTTTTGGAATATGTTATCCAATGTAAAAATGAAGAAAAAAAATCCTTGAAAAAGAGGTACCACCTTCTGCTGAAAAATAATGTACCAATTATCTATGTCCTTAACAGGTATTTAAGTGATAGTACACTTGTAAAAACTATTGAAAAAAAAATTAAAATTCTGTAATATCCTAAGATGTCTTCATATACCTCAGTATTTTTTCTTATTGTTTCCACTTGTTCTTTTGAAACTCTCTCTCCTCTACAGAACTAATTAATCTCATGACAATAAAGAAAATGAAACTTAAATCAGTTGTATACTGCTGTGGCAGAGATGAAGTATATACTGCAAAATTATAGTGAAGGGTGTGGTAAGAGTACCCAGATGACCAATAGATGTATTACCTTCAATGTGATCTTCTGCTGTTCAGTCATAACTTTTCTCTCAGACACTTTGTCTGCAGATGGAAAGCTACAAAATTTAGAGATGTATTACATTTCCAAGAAGGATACTATCAACATACACAGGATAAGAATACCAGTGCCACTGTGGAAATTCCCAAGACTTCCATTCATATAATAAAACTAAGCTATAGTTCATTTTGAAGTATGATAACAGTCATACATAGGTGAACCAAATCCATTATTTGGCTGCATATTTACAGGGGATAGCTAAATTATCCAAAATAATTGTTCAGAATTAGGAATGGAGATGATACTATACATTAAAAGTGCACCAGGAAAACGTATGACCCACAGCCAGAAAAATCAATAGTTGCAATATGGAGCCGAAGCTATCATAATTCCAGTTTTATGAACTTCCTACTTTGTTCTAGGACAAAAACAGAGTACTCATGCAGGCAGTGAGTACACAAAAGAGAAAAGATTTCTCTTTATGAGGTAGTATCAGTAAAACCAAAACTAAATCAAAACTCTTTAATTTGCTAAGGAGTTCAATGAAAGAGAAGGACATTGATTTTGTATAAAGTATTTCATATAGGATACATCTGAAGGCATTTAAATTGAAATGATAAAAAGACAATGAAGAGCTGCATTCAAGAGGAAAAAAAAGGATCTTTGCATGATGCATTAATTAACAAATTGGAAAGTATGAGGCTACAGGGACAACAGTGGGGAACTACTTGCATGCTTATAGTGGTTAATTCTTTAGAAGACAGTAAGCACAACCATACACCAGCGAGAGCAAAGAAAAGAGAGAGGGAACGACTATCCCCAGCAGATGTGAGATCCCACAGTTTGGATTTAGTGGCAGTTTGTATCCAATTTATATAGATGAAACCAGTTGCTCCAGAGAGAAGACAACAAAATATGCCAGTGGAAATAAATAAATAAATAAATAAATAAATAAATTCTGTTCTAGCTTTTGCTAAGGCTAAGTCATATCTAGAATAATTTCAGAATAATTATTCTGCTTTTATACAAATGTAAATGAGAGCAAAACGTGTTGCTTTTATGAAGATACTGTTATGATAACATCTAAATTCCACAGTTTCAAAATAAAGTTTTAATCTCTGTACCTGATCACATCAGTCTGCGTTTGAGCTTCCACATGCTGCTTGCAGTGATTTTTCCTTTTCCTACGAGCAGGAGTGTAATACCTGTACTCTGACAGGAACGATTTAGCATCTGATATTAAGGTGCGTGGAATAAAAGGTTTTCGGCCATCAGTAAAGAATTCAGAGTGCCTGTCTAGAAGATCCCCACTGCACACTTTGGAGTTGCTTCCTTGACACCTCTGGGAGTGACTAATGCTCACAAAAGTATCAGTGGAGCAACTGCATGAAAGTCCAGAGCGTTTTCTTGGTGTACTTGATGCACTGACACTTGAGTTTGAGTTAGATGCATTAGATGTATTCTGAGAATATTTTCTGATATATTTTACTGGACTGGAGCGAACCAAGCCATGCTTGCCGTAAGGAGACAGCACTCTTGATAGGTACTGTGCCTGCCGAGCACTGGGGAAGACACCGTCTTTGTCTTCTGCTTCCAAGAAACTCTAGAAAAAATTAAAACAAGATTTGATTACTTTGCAAGTTACCAGCTTCACTCAAGTTGGTACCCCCAGCTATTATTGTTACCAATTTGGAGGTATTTTCTATGTAAAAACTTTCCATTTTTGTAAAATCAAACTGGTTTCAGGGCAGCCCGAGTGCTAACAGATTTTAAAACCTAGTCATTGGAAATAAAACAGTAATAAGAAAATGGTTTGCTTCAGTAGCAAAACATTGGTGCTTTGTTACAGAATATTGATGGCTACATCAAATGAAGAGTTTTCATCATTTTAGTCTAAAGGCTCAATACATTTTTAAAAGTCAAGGAATCGTTGCATTGAGGCAAATTATTTTATCTGGGTATGCTCTGTTCATACCACCTGGGCAAGGTAAGTTAGACATTATCCATAATTATCCTACTCACTAGTTCATAGTATGTATTCTCTTCAAGTGTGGAGTTGTTGCCTCTTTCTCCAAATCCTATTAGCTTCAAAGCGTATCATACACCAGCTATCTTTATAAGATATATATTCTGTAAGGAGCATTTCTCACTGATTCAGCTTAGACCAACATGGAAAATACTGTAATGTGGCTTAAGACACAGAGTAAGAAAACTGTAACTATTTATTTATTCCATGTGTGACCTTTTTCTTCCTGTAGGTGGGAGATGCACATCTTTGGTACAGCTGTACAAAAACAGGATGATACCTTGTGTAATGGCACCCTGCTCCATGAGAAATGTTCTAATTGCTATAATACAAAGAATCATAATGTCCTCCAGCAGACACATTCAAGTTTCTATCCTGTTCTCCTTTGGGTTTCTCAACCCACCAGGTACATAGGCAGCTGTGAAACCTTCCCTCTAACACTATAGGAAGCCAACAGTGCAAGTAGTTATCTTACTACAGTTAAACAGGACAGATAACCATGTGCTGAGTTTATGAACAGATATACTCAATTTCAGGTGATGATAGAGAAATTATATTACTGCTTCTGCTTCTTAACCGTTCAACACGGTTTGCTCAGAAGCAAACTCATATTCAATGTTACTTTAAAAGGATACTACTACATGGTGGTATGGCTAAGGTAAGATGTAGGCAGTGTGTGGTTCAGACTAAAATTATGGTCAGCTAACTCACTCCTCACCAAAAGAAGCACAATATAAGTGTATTTTATATGCAGGTTGAAGTCCCGGTGTCAACTTCAGTTAGTAAGAACACCTAACTGCGGTTTTCAGTAACCATCTATTTTGTATATAATCTAGCCAAACAAATCTCATTGATGTGGAGGACAATCAAAACAAAATGTGAAACCTTACAGCAAAAGCTCATCTATGTGTCTCTTCTTTTTGAGATCTGTAAGGTTATTTCTAAGTCTTGAGTAAGTTAAAAAGTTAGTGAAGTAAAACACTGCAACAAAATATTAAGAGTAATTAATAAGGAGGAAGCCAAGAACACCAGAGACTAGTGATGACCATGAACATAAATCTGTCCTATGGAAGGTGATAGGGAATTTTCCAACACATTCAATTTTAGAAGGGCTGAGTCTTATCAGAAACATGATTTTAATGCTAGGGATAAGAAAACAGTTGATAACCTAAAACAAAAATTTGAAAATTAAGTCTATCATTGACAAAGGTTAAAGAATGAATAATTTGGAAAGACCATGCTATTTTTTCTGCTTTCTGAAAAAAAATTCTTAATACTTAAAAATTCAACATTATTCCTGAATTGTATTACGACACTGTGGCAAAGACAAGTAAGACAGAAACACAACTAATCTAAGTGACATTTTAGGCTTTTTTTTTTTTTTTTTTGTCAAATAAGGAAGAACAATTCAATAGAAATTTTATTTCTGTCATAGAGAGAGTTTTGAAGAATTTGCATCTTCAAAGCATAAATACCTGGACAGGGTATGTGCACTAGTAAATGTGATTTACAATGTATCTGAAAAGTCAGGAAGCATCTTAGCAAGATAGCTGTTGTATATTCTTTTCCTACCTAGGATACAGCCACCCACTGAATATTCTGTCAGTCAGTGAAAAGTATGTATGACATTTTATGATCTCCAAGGACAAACATATTGCAGAATTAGAAGATTAAACCAAAAGCCTAACAGCAAACAAAATTTTGTATAAACTAACTTATGTCATCCACATGTATAACTATTTATGCAATTCAAGTTCTGTTACACACAACTGTATGATGGAGAAGAGATGACTCGCATTGTGTGTACTAAGACTACCTAGCAGTACAGTTCCCAGAGACAGTGCTTGCACCTAGGTCCTGCAACAGTGAGGGAGACAAACTAAGGGTAGTGTTATTCTGAAAATCTCATTGCCGTATCATGCAGTCAGTATAATACAAGGCAAAATAACAGCTAAAATAAAACAACATCTGAGAAAACCCAATTCAAAACCATCAGCTAACAAATGCAAATTAATTCAGTTTCAACTAACTAGGAATATTAAAAAATGCAGATAGTTTACCATCAAAATTAAGTCACAGATCACACTGCTGTCATACTATATATTTCCTTCACAACAACTCCACACATCAATTTTCTCCCACATCAGTAAGACCTATCTATGCTATTACAGTACCCCAAAATGTCCATAGTTGCCGATGCCTAATGCGCAGAGGTTTTTTTTTTTAGTTAGCTGAGCCAAAATAAGCCCTTCTTGATGGTGTCTCATGTGAGCCAACTTTATTTTACTACTACAGCATAATTAAATGCTGAACTGATAACATGCAGTAACAATGCCAAACAAATGCCTGTGTTAACAAGCAGTATAAGGCTTACCACTGTGATTGTTTGCATATAAAGTACTTGCAGTGGTAGCTCAGTACTGTAGAAAACAGATAAGACTGGAAAGTTTCAGAATCCACCTATATAGATGTTTTGAAAAGCTAATTCCATACCCTTCAGTATGTATTATAAACAGCTTAATTTTTCTTGTATACTTTTTACTCTCAGTGATTAAGACAGTTCATGAAGCTGCAATATAAATCAGATTGTAGAAGCATTTGTGAACATATGATGACTGGTGCCCTGTAATATACAAAATAATAATAATAGAAAAAGATATTAAGTGATATTAGCCAATTACACAACTACACCTCACGAAAGCCACACGTTCTATTCCTTGGAAGCAGTTGAGCTGATCCTAAAGCAAGACAAAGGTACAGGGTAAATGTGGCAATATCCTAAATTTAAGCATTCCTTATTTATGAGGAAGCTTAGGGCAGTTCTTTTCTCCTCCTCAAACGTATCATAAGTAGAACAGACCAAGTAGCTAAGGTAGTGACAAGATAGAACTGCAAACCCAAGCCTTATTTGTGTCAGTCTTGAGATGTACTTGTTCAAGTACTGAGAAAGAAGAATGTCTTTTGAAGCCCTTATCCTGGGGTAAACCCAAACAGGTAGGCAGTTCAGTCTTCAGATACACAAAGAGACAATATCAGCAACAAGGAACTATTTTGGTGACTTCAAAAAGATTTTAAGGAGTGTCAGATAATGCTGTTTGTTTGCAATTTGTCACCAAGCTTTCAGAAAATTATTTGTACACCTGTGTTGGTATAGGCAAGTTAACCGTAAGCAAGTATGTTAATTTTCTTCTCTAATCTGTATCTATAAAAACATCAGATGTTTAGCTGGGAAAAAAAAAGAGAAGACAAAAACATGCCTACAAATATGCAGTAACACACTGATTGAAAGACATTTAGCTCTATTCTTCAGATAGAATTTAAAAAAAAAAATTCCATGGAAGTATCATAGCTTTGGACATTAGCGCTATTAAGAACTATAACTAATGTAATTTGGAGTCAAGAATCTTGACACCTGTCTTGCTTACCAATATATGTTCCTATTCTATTGATTCAACCAACTGTAATTTGTTTTGAAAGATGATACAAATTTACTCAATAATACATTTCAGCAATAACAACACCCTTAAAAAGGTTTCATAAATTACATATTTATGCTTCAATTTTGTTAGTCACAAAACTGGCGTAAACTAGTATTACTTGCAGCAAGCTTATATAGAGAAGACCCCTGAATCTTCACGGACTCTAAGGAAGAGAAAGTTCAGTAAAAAGATTGAAGCATACTGCTGTCATCTGATGGGCAAGAGAAGTTAACACAGAGAAAGAATCCAGATTTCTCTAAGTTACTTTTACTTTTTAAAAGAAGTTTAGTTTCTCAACTCAAAAGCTACTGAGGTATCAGCAGCCTTATAAAAACCAAACTTTGAAAAGAAAGTTTGCTAAATCTATTTTCACATAAAAGGTCCAAAGGTACCTCTCACTGGGGTCACTGAAGTTACAGCAAGATGAATTCAAGTCTTGAAATTAACTTAGTCTTGCATGAAAACGTCTTCCAATAGAATAGTTCATCTCCCATCATAAAATGAGATCAGAGAGACACTTTATGAACTGCACTGTCAAGATACAGAAGCTGCAATTTTGTAATAAATGAGCATCTGATTCTTTTAACTTAGAATCATAGAATAGAATCATAGAATCATTTAGGTTGGAAAAGACCTTTAAGATCATCAAGTCCAACCAATAGCCTAACATTGCTAAGTCCACCACTTGAGACAGCTCCATTTATAAGCCACTTTAATATTGCTGTAAGTGGGCTAGGCACCTGCTCTTCGCTGCCTGGACATAGCAAAGGTCTCCTGTCGTAAGCGACAAGCTGCCTTGTTCATTTCATTACACACTTCAATAATTAGTTAAGAATTGAGAAAGGCAAGAGAGAAAATTCACACAAATATGTGAACAAGTAAGACCTGTAGGAATATAATCAGTTGGCATACTGGCATCAATAATAACCATTTTTCTCATTCAAAACTATGCTCCCATTACATTATTTCCTTTTGTGTGTGTGTGGTTATACAATTGTATAATGTGGTATGTTTCTACTATCATCAAACACTGTGATGTTATTAATAAGGGGTATTACTGAATGTGCATATGGAAATGTATTAACTCAAACAACCAGCACAAGAGGTGATTGTCACTATGAAGGCTGAAAGGAAATCTGTACTGAACATTCCTGATGAAAACATCTTTCTTTGATGCTCAGAAGGTTCTTCGGCTTTCTTTAGTGACTTACATCTCTCATTCTGACAAAACTAATTCAAGCATAATACCTCTTCAGACTGTTAATATCATAGCGGTATAATAAATCTTTAAATATAAAGCATTTGAGTAGGCAATTCACATAGCCATGCAAGTGTGCTGCATACAAAATTTAACAAGAGAGATTAGAAACAGTTAATGCTGTTTCCTAATCTATATTTCATATGCACAAACAGATGGTCATAACTGTCATTCTTAAGCAATCAAACAAGTCTCAAAAAACAGGCTGAAAGGGATCTTGAAATGTCAAGGCAATGGCAACCATACTTCAAATATTTAAAAGAAAATTCACCCTCCTGTGGAGCAGCCTTCCTCCAACTGACTTTTGGCATAGATTAATTTCTCTAAAAAATTTCGTTAGCAGCCAGAAATGCCTATTAATAGGATTATCTGAACATGGGATATGAAATACCAAGTCTTGCTCAAATCAGAGATTTTATTCACAGCCAGCTCAATTCAGGTTTTCTTGCTTCAGAGATGTCATATTGAGCTTCATGCAGTTTGACCCGCTGAATCACTCAGATGAATGTTTAAAAATCCAAATCAGCTTTGTACAGAAAAATAAAAATTAAAAATCTATGGATTTCACTAGGATATAGCTTTCCATCCCTGGAAGTAGTTGGAAAGACTACATGGTAGTGGCATTCTATGCCTAGATGTCATGGTATTTTCCAGACTTTGTCAAACAGCCTTTTCTATTGTGAGAAAACTTAGAGTAGTTCATTAAAGAAAGAGTATATATAAGTAATTTGCTGACAGATAAATGAATGGATACCCACAAAAGTGCTGCTTATCTATCCTCAAGCTTTTCAGTCTAAATAAGTCTCTAAATACTTGCTTAAAAATTACATATTCAAAGACACACAAACAAAAAGTTAGCAGCCCTTTCAGCATCCATATCTGTAGTTTATCATCCTATTTTGATTAACTTTTACACATGGTGTCAACCATCATTATTATGCTACATGGCAAGAGAGGAGCAGAAGAGAAGTACAGCTGTCCTCAGGACATCTTATGCTTCTCTGCCCTTCTACTTGACTGTGAGAGATAAACTACTGTCCTTGAAGCAATTTAGTTGCCAGCAATCCCATCCAAAGACTGCTCCATTGTGCCATTTGAAAATGAACCTGCTCCTTAGTTTCTCACTTAGATCTTCTGCTAAAAGTAGAGAAATGCATGACACACCATAAACATCTGTCACATCTTAACCCACAGCTCTAGATGGAATTTTTTTATCTCTGTGATCAAAATACTCTCTTTTATTAAAATCATTGATTATTTCAAAAAGTCAGTAATAAAATCAAGGTAACCACAACAGAAGTAACTTTCTCAGTTCACTGCATATCATAGCAGATTCTCACATTACAGTAACTTTACATTTATAACTAGATATGACAAATAAAAAATTCACTGCTCTTGTGCATTTAAACCCGTGTACAAAACAGTCAAAAAGCAGGCCAGTCAGGTTCAAGACACATTATAGGTACTCAGTTCATAGTCAGCTCACTGTATAACAAAATACACTGACTAAATCACAGAGGTTTTAAGAATTGTGTAACATGTATTATATAATTTAGAGGGATTATTTTTACTTCTTTTTGGTTTTACCATGCACAAAGCACAGTCTCAATTGAAAACAATTTCTGTGCTCTATTGCAGCATTAAATAATAATAAATGCAGCTACATGATAAATGAAAATGATGAAATAAAGGCACCAGACTTACCGGAGTGCATAAAAAGTGAATGCTAATGAATGAAGCCTTTTGAAAACAGAAAGTCAGGTGCATACATCAAAGCTGGTTAGCATGTATTTAGCCTATAATCTAGTCAGACATTGACCTTGTCAGAGTTACAAGGTTTATTGTATTTTTATATACATATATATGTATGTTACTCTTAAATTGATATACATTTTACAAGAGCCATATTTTATTAGGCAAGAAATTATGCATTATGAAAATAATTTCTTTAACTTTTGTATTCTTACATTTAAAAGTAACTGTGGCAAAGCCAGGAGAATTCTACTTTTCTCTCTTTTTCTTACATTCCTTCTGTAATGTTGCAAGATGCTTATTAAGCACAGGACCACATTCTACTCTTGCCATTACCTCCTTGGAAACCTGGAGTATTCCAAAATTGACTGCTTCAAATTTGTGCTGATTCTCATCCCAACCCAGGAATATCCTAAGTAAACAAAACTATTTTTGGAGCAGTTCCACAAATAGAGGATATATAATCAGCTTTTTCCTAATGGCAACAGTGACAGCAATAATATGATTACTGTGTAGCAAAAATCCTCTACATTATCACATGCTTTAATAGACACCCTTAGAATTTGTTTTCCGACTGTCACCTATTGATATATCCTGATGGCTAGAGAAATACAGTTAGAATGGCTAACTCATCCTCACAGTGCATTAGAGGACATCTAATCATCCTCCCTTGGTGTATAACAAGCATAGGAAATCACTGTATATTTTGGCAAATGAAGTAAAGTTTAAATAGGGCTTCATTTTTAGCACAAAAATATGACAGCCCAATTACTTCCACTGCCTACCCTTCTATCAGAAGGCTCACTTACAGATCTTCACTTCTTACTGACTCACTAGTGCTCTTGTTTATACTACAGTGAAACATATTTTCTAAGTCCAGCAGTCAATGATTTGATTAACAAGTGCCAAATAGTATTTTAGTGAAGATTACTCTTTGCATTTGTAAAGTTAAAAAACCCCAAACCCTAGAGGCAAAAAAAATACCATATCCAAAAATTACTTTTTATGTGTAGTTAAACATTAATTTGGCAAGTCTCCCAACATCACTTTCTAAAATATACTTTTCAGCTGATAACTTGAAATTCAGACAGTTTGTTGAATTATACCCTGAGGCTAGCAAACATAAGGAAAGCTGCAGTTTCTGTTGGCATGATACAGACTACACTTTCAAGACAAATGTTGGTTGGAAGGACCTGTAAGTCATTAGAAGAACTGCGACAGGTATTATTTTAGAAAGACCTTGTTTTGCGAAAGAGTAAAACAAAGGAAAAAGCGACAGTCTATTATAATGCTATATTAAAGACCACAAGTGCATCCTTTCATTTTAAAGCTGAGAATTTATGCAGTAGAGACACATCTTAAGCATACTTGGTTTTGCAATGAAATAATTTAAGGAACTTCTCCTGCCCCCAGTTTGCAGAACATAACATGGAAGAACAAAAATAGTATTAATAAAAAATAAAATTTGGATTTTAAATATGACTTTTTCTCCCTCTTCTTATGCATGCCTGCTCTTTCATCTATAACTAAGAGCCATGTACTGAATTTCAAAGCATTATTTCTCTGCACTGCAATAAGGTCACACTCAGACTGCCTGCTGCAAAAACCAGTCCTACAGAGAGAAACTGATGGTGAGTTTTCTGTACTACTTGGAAATGTTCTCCAGCTCTATGGATATTTAAACAACACATGAAGTATTTTCTGTTAAAAATCAACAGAGTTAAAGCATCATTTTGTTTTAAGTTGCAATTGCTCTTTTACAGTGATGAAAAAGAGAATGTAATTTATTAGGCTATTTATTTATTTATTATTTGGAAGTATACAACACTTACCTGGATGAAATGCCAGCCAAAATAAGTGAACCTATGTATATAGACAGAAAAGCACTTATTTTGATGGCTTAAGTACGATTTTCACTTTCCATAACTGCAATTTAGGCATGTAGTATACTGTTAGATATGAAATGTATTTCCAAGGTAGGACTTTGGATACAGAAAAAAAATAGAAGATTCTCGATTCTTCTGCTAAGGAGGTTAGTGGTAACTAGAGTTCTGCCTTAGGAAACAGTAGAAAGCTCTGGAGAGACAGAGAGGACATGGGAATTTCAACTGAGATAAATGAGAGGATTCAAGGGTAACTAGAGCTTGAATCTACCACAAGCACTCTTCATCCAGATACCTGCCATCTTTGTCGGAAGACTGAGATGTGCATTTGGTGTTGGGCATACACCAGGAAGACCCGTGTCTATTTTCTGCTGCTTGAAATGTGCCAGCCCTCCCTCTAGAGCTGCTGCACAGCAGTGATCAGCTATCATGGGAGGCAAGTAGACTATGATATCTGCTAAACAAAATTAAAATATCTACCTTTCCAAAAGAGGATGGCAGCAGCCTTCCACTCTCTCTTGAGCTGGATCGGGAAGCAGTTTTACTCCCACTCATTTCCTCTTCACACCTGGCTATCTTCTTTTTCAGCTTCTCTCTTCTTTGCTGGTCAGCAACTTAGGAAAGAGACAAAGGTTGTCAGATCCAAACTGAAATATTATTCCTTTTTTGTCCTAAGTGATCTGAAAATATCATAGGGGTTTCCAATTGCTCAGCAAAGTCAGACTATTGAGATACGTTCCACTTCCAACATACAGCAATTATAAAAAATTACCTGTATTAGAAGAAAAATACTAAAAGTATGCTGGTAGCTGAAGCTGTATCTTAGCTGAAGCTGTACCTTTGCTTCCCTGAAGTATTCTCATCTCACAACTAATACACCACTATGCAGGAATTCCAAGATCAGTACTGCTAACAGAGCACTCTGCTCAAAAACTCACAAGTTTGCTCTCAATTTTTTACAGATAGAACCCCTTCGACTGTACTCTCATCCAGCATTTCAGAAAAAAACCCACGTTTACTGTTAGTAAATTCGACATGTAAAAAATCCATGCTCACACCATGGAAAAACAGCGTGTAGTCTCCCAAGTACAGAATTCCATAGCAAAACAAGCATGTTCATGTCAAGAACATAAAAAATGAAGGCAAACAATGTGAAAGGGCCACTGTCAGATCAGGAGGGGAAATTGTTATCAGTCTACATTGGTCTGCAGTAAAAGACCTTGTTCACAGTGTCCACACAGCACAGAAGATGGGTTAGGCATCTATGCCATCAGATAAAAAGAGGAGCCCAAAAGATAGGGAAATCTTCTGTGTTAGAGTTTGCTATCAGTCACCTACATCTGCTATCTTGCATAATACAGTCCAAAGTTTTTGTACATTATTAGCACCCAGGTGCCACAGATGAAGTTCACAAAGTTGAAAAATTCAAATGAGGCTGATGAAAAACATTAATAATTTCATTTCCAAATGGGAAACAAGAGGTTTTATATAAGCAAGCACACTTTTGAAGTCTGTCTACACAATGAAACCTGTTTTAACTCCTGACTACATTTCTCATTCACTTAACACAGACCAAAGACTATGAATTGTTTGTTTGATACAGACACACAGACAAAAATGCCTTTGCGGATTTCTTCTTTGGTTTCATAATGTATTTATATCACACTCTGGTATACCCCAATCTTCATACACACTACTATACTTAACGCATGGAAATGTAAATAACTTTGTGGATTGGTGTGGTACATTCTTCTAGACAGCTGAGAACTACAGCAATCTGAGGACGTTTAATCAACCTCTAAAATACATTCATCTGTGTACATTAACGCTACGACATGTTAATCTTTAGGAATTATTTAAGTATGTGTATTCCTTTTATTAAACATTTTAGTCCCCTTTTAAACTAGAAATTATTCTTTCAGATGCAAAATCCTTGCTCTCATTCCTCAGGGAAATCCCTCTTTCTCTTTCTTTCAATTCTTACAACTGATATCTAAAATACAAAGTAATTTCTTTTATGGCTGCTGATTTATTCAGCACATTCCATTAGAGTACTTACAATATGAAGTTGCATTTATTACTGGAAAAGCATTAGCTGAAGTTAAGATATGCTAAATTCTACAACTCTGAATTAAAAATATGCCTTGTAACAGAAGGAAAAAATATACTGTACCATTAAATAATTAAAACTCAATTATTTTTCCTCCTACACTAAATTATTATTATGTGGCTATTCTAAATTACTATTATTTCTAATTGTGTTTGTCTTAAAAGTTACAGACAAGCACACAAAAATTAGCTACAGGTCAGAAGTTTTATATGTTTGAGATAAATAATTACTCACGCTGGGCCAAGAAAGTGTGTCTCTGTGCACACATGCGTGGAAGCTGTAAAAACTCAAGTCTTGCCTACTGCTCAGGTAAAATGGTGACAGCTGAAATGAGTTTTGAATAAATTTCTAGGGAAACAATGAATGAATGAGAGCTCTACAAAGCAAAAATGCAAATCATACAGATATATGGGTGTCTCATTTTGTAAGTGCGAGTAGATGCGTGAAACAGAAATTTCCTTACACTCAAGTGCTTAGGTGGAAAGTGGGTTTGTCCAGGACAGGACAGCCTTAATCACTTTACTGCATGTTCTACCAGCATACCATGGCTAAACAGGAATTTCTGGGCAAAGTACAAAGCAGTGTGAGTATTATTGCAAAACTGAGCTCTCATGTTGTCCTTACTCTGCTCTTTACAGGATAAAGTCTGAGATTTAACATACATGGACAGACTGTGCCTTTACTACTTGCATTCAAAGCTATAAAAGCCAACTACTACAAACCTCCCCCAGGACTGTGTGCTACGACTCTTCTCAGCCAAAGCACGGCTTGTGCCCATGAGTAAAGAAAGAACAGTAAGTATGCCAGCTAAGGCTATCTTTGGATGTCAGAATGACCCAGTGGGACTGCTGTCACCTGCATGGGAAATGTAAAGTCTTTGCCTTGCACCAGTCATATAGTGAGCTTAGCTCAGCTAATCTATTAAGTGCATTCCAAAAGCTATAAATTCACTCACGCGTACCGAAAGGCAGAGCAGACATATGCAAAAGAGAACAGCAGAAAATCCCAGCAGTGTACCCATCCTGTTGCCAAATTAGGGAATTTTCAGGCTAGATAGGCTGTAAAAGCTAGGAATTGTGAAACCAGCAAAGCAAGAGATAAAGAAATCTGTCTTGAAAAGAGTTAATGTAGATGTAAACAGACAGCTAGATGTAAGTTAGGATAGTCCTGAGGCAGTCAGCAAGTAACACAGACAAGGGTATGGGTACAGGCACAAAAACATGCATGCTGCCTACCTCCCCTTACTTCACGTCCTTTCCCCAAGCAGGGACTGGAGAATCCAGTCTTTCCATTTGACTTTAGCCAGAGAACGGTATCATACAAATGGCACTAATTACAGTATTACAACTGATGGGACCTGAAGATACTTAAGGCTTAAGGATACTTAACCACTGTCTTGCAACTGTGAATATATTAAATGCAGAAAGAATGAGACCAGCATTCAGGAAGAAACATGCAGTTTTAAAAGGGAGATTTATCTGTTAATTGGAAAGGTTGCTCACTGTTGAAGACATCATCTGCTTCAAATCAATCACAGATATAGCTTCTTTATTTTTCAGTGAGGTTAATAAACCAAATTTGACAAGAGTGCCCATGGCATACTTTCATAGACTACTGGGAAGTAAACATCAGCTGCATTTCTTAACAGATACTTAATAATTTCACTGCAAGTAGCTTCTACTGTACATTGGCACCAGAAACATATCACATTTGTAGAGTTAAATATTGGAAAAGTTCAAGACAATAAGTATCTTGTGACAAATAAAAGAAAAAAGAAAACCACTGGGTTTTTTTCATCTCTTTAAAAAGGGAAAATTAAATGTTTAGGAATAAAAAAAATACAGTCTATAGATCCAAATAACATGAGTCCCTTTTAAAGCCTTATTAGGGACTTTGAGATTAATTATATCTCATTAACTGCTGTGCTCAAAACCACCACAACGATTTATAGTATAGTGAAGAAAAAATGTCTCAGAGTATAAAAAAGTAGGGATTTTTGTATATCACATAAATTCAGCCTGTGAAACTAAATTCCATAACTTATTGCACCCACCCCATGAATCTGTTCTCTAAATTCTGTTGTAAAGGAGAGGAAGCAAAAGAAAGACCATAAATTTTAGAAGTTAAACTGTAGCATTTTCCATAAAGAGCTACCTATAAAATGGTCATCAATCTGTCACAGAAGTAACACTTTTGCCTAGGCGAATACCCTTTTCGCAGAGTACACTACACTTCCAAAGCAGAGATCACGTTGTTTTATTTCCCTGTTAGAATCCTCCCTCTGTAGGCTTGATTCTTTTTTGCTTAAGCCTAGGCTGCAGCAGTATTTCTAGACACACGCTTAGAGTTATAAAACAGATGTCATAAACCTGGAAGAAACAAAATAATCATACATACCACACTCCTAAGCAGCTTGAAAGCTCTGTGCTTATAAGGACAGTACGATTTGGAATGCCAGCAGTTGTCCTTTGCTCTGAATTTCCAATCTCTAAATTTATCATATATCATATCACAGTACGATTGGCACTTAACCTTCAAGTTATTTCATTTTTGATGTAAATAATCCATGGCAGACAATGAAATATTAAGTTAAATTTAAATTGAGTTCAGCTTGCAGAACAATGTATCTCAAAACAATTGTCCAACACTAAGCATTTCTCCATTGTGTTTTTATATCAACTATTTTTGCAGTAACACACTTCTGGTGACTATTTCCCTTATGAATTCTCTTAGATAAACAATGCAACCATCAACTTCATTTCTGCTAAGCTTGAAGTGCCTGCAGTGACCATAATTAAAGTGTTCAGCATATCAGTTGGTGATATTACTTCTGCAAGTAAGCTCTTCCTTCTGTGAGAATTTTTACTATAAGCTTCCTAGCTCTATACAAATCCCCAACACACCATGATTTAAGCACCTGGGTGAGATCTCATCAAATGCAAATTGAATTTTGCCATTGGGTGTGAAGTTTGGGTTTCTCATGAGTCTAAATCTAAATTTCTTAACACAGACATTCTAATTTTCATAACTCTAAGAGACAATCCTGCAGTCCTCCTTCACACACATTATCAGTAGCACTGTTTCATCAAATAAGGGAGAAATCACCATAAAAAAAAGTAACAAAGAATTTATTAACGGCTTGATACTACAGCCTTGCTTGTATCAAATAGAAAGTAATGTTTGTAGCAG
This sequence comes from Gavia stellata, assembly GCF_030936135.1. Taxonomy (NCBI): domain Eukaryota; kingdom Metazoa; phylum Chordata; class Aves; order Gaviiformes; family Gaviidae; genus Gavia; species Gavia stellata. The sequence continues at coordinate 20,951,557 of NC_082600.1, forward strand.
GCTATGCACTTCAGAAGTGTGATACTGCTTGGCAAAGCTACTAATAGTAAAATTTGGCCATTGCTAAAGCTTGGAAATAAAGCCTAACAGTGAGACATGAATCTTGCAGAGGAATTTCAGGAGAGGCTAGAAGCACAGGATTATCCCAAATCCATCCACCTCCCAATCCATCCTCCTTGTATGGGTTTCTCATCCAACAGACATCTCGTAGATACTTCTGTCAGCTGTATGAAGAATACAGCAGCCTGTGCACAGCCTACTACATGGAAATTGTGAAATGCTGCACCAACACTGAGGAAAACTTCTGAGCCTGCTCAAGTAAACCTCCATTTGTGTACCCTAGAGAGAAGTCCATCTGGCTTCTAGGTGGGCTTGGACAGGGGATTTTGTCTCAGAATACCACTGGGACAGCCTCCAAGGACAATGTAGACATATTGTACTGAGCTAATGCTGAGAAAAAGTGGAAAGCATAATTTTATTCCTGTTCTCTGGTATGCTATAGCTATTTTTTGATCCTCAGTAATAGTGGAAAATGGTATAAAAACAACAAACCCCCAGTGGACAGATGGTAAAGCCGGGTAAATTCAATTAAAAATCAGGGACACATTTTCAATAATAATGATGATTAACTACTGAAACAACTACAAAAAGAAACTATGTTTTTTCTATTTCTTGACCTTTACAGGTCAAGACTGCAGGGCTTTCTTGTTTATGTGCTTTATTTACCATATTCAGTATGGTTCTTGAGTTCCATATTAGCACAACTGGATGAAATTTTTGGTCTGCTTAATTCATGGTGTCAGACTAGATGATCTAATGTCTTTTCGAAACTACAAACTCTGTGAAAAATGTATTTTTGATGTAGTGTATACATATCGAAAATTAATTACCTCTCATAAAAAAGAAAGAAAACCTTTCTGTAGAAGAAACTTCAAAATAAGTAACTACTGCAAAAAGAAAGTAAAATTACTACAGTACAGGTTCATAATGATTTTTTTTTTTTTAACACAGTGGGTTTTCCTGCTCTCCAAAAATTCAGACTTGATAAATATACTAGGAACATCTTTCCAAAGACATACGAGAACTCTGAAAAGATACACGTTAGAATTAGCTGAGTGTTTAACTTTAAAGAACTTATATTAGTTGCTTGTAACTTTCATTTTCAGAAATACATACATAAGGACAATACTCAATAGAAAAGTCAAGAATCAAAGATGGGGAGATTTTGTGAAAGCTTCCTGTAAAACAGCAGCAACAACAAAATACGTAAGACAGATTTTCATAGATCTCTGCTTTTCACAGCATAAAGGGTAGACAGATACAATGTAAAATATGTGATCACACGAAAAATTAAAATTTAAATACAGAATTATTTAAGAATATGTATTTCTTGATATTTCTACTTGAACCTAACCCCCCAAAAAGTAGAAAAACAACATTACTGATCAGTCTGAATTGTTGTCTCTCCCCATCTCTCAAACCACTCCCCCCACCCCAAGTATTCAAGTTCCATCATGCTAAAACAGATTTCTGGTGGGTAACTTCTCAGAATGCGCTGCGCTTTTTTTTCCCCCTTCTTCTTCCCCCCCCGCCCCCTCGGTATCAAAAAGACTTGCATTCCCAAGCACACTAATCACTGGGTTCAGGCTGTACTATCAATATGCCCTGTGGAAAAACCTCTAAACATATGGGTTGAAAAGTTAGTACTGTTAGAAACCAGGCATGTGTAGCAGCAGCTGTCTTACTTGGCATAGCTTTTGTCAATTCTTCTGGCACAAATTCCACAACTACAGACTTCTAATGGCCACTGGTATCAATCAACATGCTTAGACTAATTCTGAACATAGAAGTTTCACATTTCAAGAAGTTTCACATTTTAACAACTATTTTAAGTCAATAAGGCTGATCTAATACACAAGAACATGCTCACTGCTAGCCCAGTGGCATGGCAGCTTGCCTACTTTGCTGCCAGCTAAGATACCAGGAAAAGAACAGTGGAAACTAAATCCACTTTAAGGACAGAACACATTCAGTTGGCCAGGGAGAATGCCAACTACAGTATCATGTTTAATTCTTAAACACTAATGACTGATTCATGGCAACAACCCCAAAGGGAAATACTCACCTGCTATTTTAGCAGCACATGAAGCACATTTCCACGGGATGTTTTTTAACATTATCTGCAGGAACTCTGTTTTGTAACTCTATGCTATTAATAAATCTCAGCATTTCAAACTGAAAATTGACCTCCCTTCCCAAATCTCTTTAGAAATAGAGGAGGAACAGAAACCCTTTCTTGGAATGCAATAAGTAATATGACAAGGACTACAAAAAGAAAAAAGTAATAATATGCTTCAGCTGAAGCAATGACAGGCACAGAACTACTGGAGGAATAAAGCTGTAAGCCCCTAGACTATAGAGATTCCCTCAATATTCAGTCATATTGGTGCTGCAACTGTGCCTGCGCAAATGGTGTGTCCCATCTCCAGCAAGAAAAAAGAAATTGGTCTGAAAATATTCTAAAAATCCTTTTCCCTTACTTTCTTCCTCAGTGCATTTTCAATGCTCTTACTGCCTGAGCTACTGGCTGTCATCTCTGCATAATCTGTTTCATAAAAGACTGAGGAAGAAAAACTACTCTCCAGTGGATTGCCAGAGACACTATTAATGATACCTTGCACTGAGCTTAACACCTGAACACATAACACTTGGTTGCGCTGTTATTACAGTACAGAAATCTGTAGTTCTTGATGAACAATGCATAGAACAGTAGGAAAAAACCCCAACCACTCTAATTCTAGGTATGAAATAAATCAAAATAATTTTACATTTCATTCTAAATATCTAGCGTTTATAAGAATAGTGCAGATACTGTACAAGGGATGCCTGAGTAGTCTTAACCTTAAATACCCTGAAAGCAGTGAGACCAATAATGAAGAATTTGAAAGTAGATGTGCCCCACAGAATTATCCATTTGCTAACTCTGCACAAATTTCAGCCTGTGTGGCAGAGTTTCTTATCTGTTTATAAAGTGATCTCAGTCAGATGACAAAATATATGAAGAAAGCAAGTCAGAAAGAAAATATCAGTTACATGCACACATTGAGTATAGATATTAATCCTCAAAGATTTTTATTAAGAAAGGATAGTCTTAAGTATCTGGTACAAACGCATACACAAAAATCCTGGACCTACTGCAGTTGAGACACTTTTGTTGTTGACCATCACAAAACAACAATTTCAACTATGGCATCTAAACCCCTTATTATATTCCACCATTCAAGATTTGCCTTTTAAAACTGGAATTACCAGGACAAATGCTTTCAGGTAAATTCAGTTCTAATCCTGACAGTGTTTGAATTAAACATCTGGAAAAGTCTTTTAGCTACATAGATATTGCAACATGGGAACAGGTTACTCAGGTTGCTGAATCTCCATCCCTGGAGGTTTCCAAGACTTGGCTGACTGATCTAGTGTTGGCAGAAGTCCTATCTTGAGCAGGAAACTCAAGGAGGACTAAAAGACCTCCGAAGGTCCCTTACAATGAACATTTTTGTGATTCCATGAAGGCAGGTACATGACAGAAGTTGAGCTTCCAACACATCACGAGAAATGACAACACATACAGACTAAGCTGTTGAAGAGAAATCACTAGACAGGAAATCTATGAACCAGTGTCTCGCATTTCTATTGGGTAGAAAGACCCTCTTCTGAAATGGTAAACAGAACCAGCAAGCAAGCTATATAACTTCTAGCCTTATGTCTGGGGCAAGTGCTGAACTCCAGTGAAATCAGATGTTGAGACATTTCTCTTGCTCTTGCAGAAAAAAAAAAAAAGGGAATCTTCTACTGCAAGAAAAGTAAGTGTTTGTAGCATTTTATGCACACAATTTAAGATGAAAATGTAATTAGGAATTGTTTTCAGCATTGCAAAGTAAAAACGCTACATTGAGGAATACTCTAATAAAAAGATACTGTTTACATAAGTTTGCTTTATTACTTTGCTTTCTATCTTTCACTCAGCACTCTCACTTTTATTAGAGAACATGAAGCACCTCACAAAATAAAACCTGAAAACTGGGGCAGAGACATAATACTGACTTGAGAAGCCACTTTTAGGGGAAAAAAAATGCAACATTGTTTATTGCTTTGTTAAACAGATTTTTGAAAATGGCAAATTCATTGTCACTTTATAATTGCACAATTCCTCTCAGTGCAGAACATCAAGCAAACAAACTATATTTTAGAACTTTGCTAAATCTAAGGAGAGAAAGCTCTAACCACACTGGATACTTCTTGGTCTCCCAGATGAGTAAGTCCAGCGTTTCTTCCAAATTAATTCTATGCTACTCACTAGGACCCCAATCCTTGATCTGTGATGCTCAGCTTCACTTTATGAGCTAGCTCTATTTTGGGAATATAATAAATTTACACTAAGTAACAGTTGGCACTCCCAAGTCTTAGGCTAGAATAACAGCAGGTAAATTGAGGAATTTTTTTTTGTTATCAAAGGCTTTCTTTTTTTTTTTTTTCCCTAGCTTCAATTGTTTTTCCTTTGTGAACAGGAAACATCTTCTAGGGCTCTGTTGGTTGTATGCATGTTGTAATAAGATAAAACACAGCAGCAGCTTTTTCCAGCCCAGTTTGAAAATAGGTGAAAGAGCAATTTAGCGAGGATTTAGTGTACCAGTTTTATCAAACAGATGGGTAAAAACAAAAGCAGCAACAAAGGTGAAATGTTTCCGTCACACCCTGTATAGGAGATTAATGTTCTGTCTGTGACCAGGACAGAGTTACATAGTCAGACACCAGTCTGAGTGAGATGAACTGAAAGAGGAACATATTGCACAAAGCCTTGCTATCTGAAATGGAAATTTCCTCACTACAGAGCACACCTGCTAGTGTCATGACAATTATCTGTTAAGGTTAAGGCACTGTCGCCGTCTCCCAAAATGAGCTCATTATTCAGGGAAACTCATTCTGGTGTGAAACACACGAACTATCAGCTCAGAAGCATTCTATCTGCAAAGACAGCACACTCTAAAGTAAGTGGGCATTTGTTGGTATTGAGAAAGACCCAAGACCTGAAAAGTTATGGAAGAATAATTGTTAATTAGGGAACCTAAGAAAGATTCTAGCAGATGCAGAAAGAAAGGCTATGTGAGAGTTGTTTTACACAAACATGTAAGTGTAAATTTTCTTCTTACACCAACCCTGTATTTTCATGCTTGTTTCAAAGCAAATCTTGGTAGAGCTGGAGCATAAGAAGGAAGACTTTTTTCAGATCACTCTGCAGAACAGGTGATCTAAAATTCCTAGTGCAAGCTGCAGACTCTAGATATCCCTGCAATACTGTTGCTGCTTGTGCTGCACCTTTTGAAAGCAGGAAAAGGCAAGCTGACATACAGCATCTTTGATCCTGGTGCAGCTTGTTGTTTAATTCAGGACTTCTGCATCCTAAAAGAATACTTCAATTTTTGCCAGTATCTCAGCAGTTGTAACTAAATATTGAATTGGAGAAAAAAGAACTTTCTCTAATTGCATTAGTGAAAAAGACAGATAGATAACAGAAATATACCTTTGTTATTTCGATGAACAGCTGCTATTTATCCCCTTTGACTAATACACTTCCTTTAGTATTCCATAAATCAATGATTTGAAAGTATTCAGCTAACACTATGAAGGCAAGGCTACAGTACTGATATCTTTAAACAGTGTTAAGAAATGAGACAACTCCCAGAAAAAGTAACTGCAGTTTAATCCAGGCTGTGTGCTTATAACAGGCTCTGTTTTCTGCAAAATGGAACGAGAAGTTTCAGTCCTGGTCCCCAGACGCCCACATCCCCAAAATTCCTCTCGACCTTGCACTAGTAACTCTCTTCTTGAAAGTTCAAGCTTACATCATATCAGAAGAAAGGAGAGAGAAAATGCTGAAATTCTCCTTATGTGCTCCATTAACTGTATGGATGAAAAGAATCCTAAGCAAAATTAATTGTGATCCTAAGCACAACTAATCACTGACAGACTAGGTCCATCTCACTAGCATTACATTCACTGCAGATTCTTATAAATAGCTCAAGCAGTATATAAAAAGCTGAAGAAACAAGCAGATACACAAATGCTTTATTAAGGGTTATATTCTATTGTTACAATTCTATTCCTCTGACTCTTTTGTTTTGTTAAGTTAGTTTTACAGAAGCTTTTGCAGAATTAACGTAACACAAATACTTACGTTTGATGCTGGTCAACCTACTTTTGGGTACTGAACAGTCTACAGCTGCTGAAAATAAGAAAAAAATGTGAGTGATTCAATATTTACTTAGTATTTGTGATGGCTAGAAAAAAGTATCAGTAAAACAACACAGAACAAAGACAATTTAATTAGAACACAGCAATTTTTCTCTATTTTAAAATACACTAGTTACTGTGTATTTAAAGTATTAGATTGATATTAATACAGTCAGAGAATTTTTGAGATGAAGATGTTAAAGTAAAATATGTATTTGAAGGAAGACTCATCACTTAAATAAAGATTCCTTACAAAAGTTTTCTACACGTTTTGTGCTGATGGCATTTAACTGCACACCTGAGGATACTGAGTATGTTACATGGTAGAGAGATGACAGTGTATTTGTGAGCATGGACTCTGGCAGAATCCGAAGCCGCAGTGTACCTCTCCCTAAAGCAGACATTAAGAAAAGGAAGGATAATGAAGAGAATCAGCAGAATCACCTCCAAAACCCTATTTCTGAAAATACCTAGAAAAAGAGTGTACAATGTTTTGGGAGGCATTCAAAAAACATTTCTCTCATAACTCATATCCTTGCAACCTCTTATGCATTTAATTTAAATATGCAGGACAGCCTGCCAAGCCCTAGCATTCGTATCTCTAGGGCTAAGATCCCCAAGACAAGTTTATGCTATGACGAATGAAAATAGGCTGTGAACTGTAAACAACATTAACAACTCTACAGACTTTTCTTAGCTCTATGCATGATATTAACTTTTTAAATACAGTACTTCATACTCCTTATATGACCTTCAAAAAAATCACTTTGGCTGTAATACAGTTTGTTTTCAGTTATAGCACTGACAACGGGGTATTGTCAGTTCATAGTGGAGTAAACACACATTTATAAATCTGAAAAATTTTTGATCAGGATCTCACCATAATTGAGAAACATACAAATATGTACAAGTTCAATAGGCTTTTAAGTTCCAGATTTCATAATATTTGTCTTTTGATAAATATAAGTACCTTCTTACATAAGTATGATAAAGTACTTTAAGTATAAGTAAGTATGATAAGTATAGCAGTATGATCTTTTGATCTTTCAATTAATGTAAATACCTCACCATTAAAATATGTGAAAAAATCATATACATATTTATTGCTCAATAATACAGATTAGTAACACGATTTTCTCATTTGCAAACACATGGGGCAATTTTCAAAGTCCTTAAAACTACCTAATGCCATTGATTGAAATATGAACAAAAAATAATGAACGTTTTTAAATAAAAAGAAAAAAAGAAAAGACTCAGTGGTCTGAGTCTAACTGAAAATGTTCTGCATTTATTCCTAAAATAAATTCTGTACACTTGCTATTGCAACTATGCCCACGATTTTCAGTTCAGCATATTATTTCTTAATTCATTATTTCATCAAAAGCAGAATGAAGAGAATACAGCACAAAGTACCCTAAAATTAAAGTAGTATCTTTGGTAGCACTTAAGGAAAATGTTTTCATACAAAACTTTCCATTCCAATAATACAAAAATATTACTAAGTAGCAGCTGTATCTCCTTGCTGACATCAGTCTGAGTATGAGACAGGAAGAAAACTACACTTCCTACAATCCAATTCATTCCCTCTTTATAAGCCTATTCTGAAAGAATGAGCTAAATCTGGGGATAGAAAGTTCATTCATATATGCACGTTTTTACCTTTGGCTGAAAGGATTTTGTTATAATGAAACACCATGTGATCTCTGATCAGGTACTGGCTAGTTAGACTTCGGGAGGAGTCAATACAGAAAGCTGCAAGATTAAAATATATTTAAACATTAAAAAGGCAGGCACAAGGATACTAAGTTTTTAAACAGTTATTAACTGCAATTCAAAGCCACAAACTTTAAATTATTGTGTGCTTAACTTCTTTGCCCAATGGCAGTCATTTTTTCTTTAGCAGCTACTACCACATGAAATCATCCTGTCTCCTTTTGGTTTTTTTCCCACTGAGCCATTAACTCAATAAATAGCTACAGAAGTGGCTGAAGTTGGACTATGAAAACATCAGCATGGAAACTTCCTGTTTCTCCACTCTATGCTCTTTCGAAAAAAGTTTCCGAGATGGCAGTATGGCACAGAAATATATACTAGCTTATGTAAACTACTGACTGTAAAGGAATGTTTAACCTCAAAGGTTCTTTAAAGCAGAAACCATATCCATATTCCAGCTAATACAGATGTGACAGCTATATATATTTGGATATCTTGCTGTTTCTAGCTAACAGTAGAGCCAAGGTGAAACTCACTCCTCAAAAGTATTTTCAGTAATGCATACTAACTGCAAGTACTATTAAACTTCACTAATTGAGCTCAATGCAAAGGTTTTAATTATAAAAACATGTTAATCATAAAAATCAATGCATTCACATAAAAGGAACTATGTCAATCTTATGAGGAAAGCACATGTGTTACTTACCATTACTCTTAGTACTCAAGTGTCCTTTAAACGGACTTGCTGGACCACATCTGGGAATGCCAAAAGCTGGATATTCACTCACTTTAATAAAATGTCAAACAAAACAAAATAAATGTTAGAAAAGAGAAAACGTGTATTTTGACAGACAAGATAAAGCAGAGAATCTTTCCCCCAAGAACTCACGAATGACTGTAGCGGACCTTTTTCATAGAGGAAAAAAATTGTATTTAAACGTTATACTATTACTGAAGCAAAACAGTGTAGTTAAGTAACTTAATGTAAACACCAAGACACGATGGTAGTACTTTCACTGGTTCAGGGAGCTAAACAGCGGAAGAAACCATTAGATCACTCGAGTCTGAACTTTACATTAGTCATTAAACTGCACAGAGATATGGCCACAGTCTTGTACCTATGCTAACCTCCCATGTGCTTTAAAGTTTTATTAATCGAAATTTAACATTATGTCAAATGACTAACGTGAAAAATATTATGTACGTAGACAACAATTGGGGTTAGTATTATACTAAAATGCAAGTTTAATAGATTGAAGGAATTATGCTTGTGTGAAAATCATCCTATCAATGAGAACACACTACTTGAAAAATCTGTCGTTAATATAAGAGGAATTTGGTTTGCCATTCAATCTTCTGGCAATTTGATAGACTGGGAACTCTATAGGCAAGTGTAGATGCTGACAAAACATAAACAACCAGTTGTTCCAAAAAAAGAAGGAATATGAATTAAAAGCTCTACATCTCCTCCTTGAAAATAAATGCTGTACTTTCAGGCTCACAACCACTGTCTGTTACGCAACCTACGATTTAAAAATCTGCACCTGAATTAATTAAGAATCTGCATAATTTTTAGAGCAAATTTTAACAGGAGATAGCTTATTACTACAAACACTAGTGTATACATTCCTTTAAGGTTTCCAAGACCCTGCTTAAAATGTAAAGCAAAACAAACAAGATTTCTTTAACAGAGTAAATATACCACACTTACTTAACGTCAATTATAAAACTGTGCAGTCAATTTCTACAAATTTACAATTACTATCAAGGTCCATATGGTCTTCCCATTCCCATCCTACCTCTCATCTGTCAATTCAAGAGTCTGCAATTACCACGTAAGCGTTTCCTAGCAATTGGAGGCACTACAGCTCTGGGGCAGTAACTCTACTGCTCTACACTTACTGGCCACCTCCAGCTTTCCATACTTCACTGGATGAAGCAGCAAGCTGGACCTACCCAAGATGAGTGGGAATCTCTTCTCAGTGGCCTTCAGCTGGGCTGACAAAGGCAGACATAATTACAAACTGACTGGGGGGTGCAAGAAGCCATGCCATGTTAAAAACCCCTTAATTCTACTTCTCATGGCTTATCTCCTGGATGCCCAGCACCTGGCTTTACAGGGTTTTTTTCTTCCTATTTCCAACTGTTATATAATGACTACTATAGTACTACTGCAATTATGTAAGTAACTACTACATTCTGTAGCTCTACTTTAAGTGCAACAGCATGTTGCACAAGATGGTTAACACAGTATCTGACTATTAATTAGTAGACACTGCAGCAAAACAAATCATTCCTTTAATAATGTTTTAATACCATTTCCCCAAAGACCTTATAAAAAGACCTTATAAATTTCAAGTGACTAGGATTAGCTGGAGAAGCAACAAAATGTGTCTTGAGAAAATAAATAAAATGGAAGTCATTAGCCTACGTGGAAATTTGCAGAGTACTTTCTTGGGACCCTGTTGTGAAATTACAGTAAACCTGGATCAATAAACTCAATCCCCACTCTTGTGAAGCCCAACAAATATCAAGGCAATTTTGAATTAGTATGAGGATTTCATGCTTCAAAAAGCCAACCTTTATACAGTATGGGTTTCTATGGCTTTACAGTATTAGACGCGGTGTCTGCACTAATAGTGCTCCCACTCCTCTTTGCTGTGAAGTTGCCAGACCAGCAGTAGGAAAGGACAAGAAAAACGAAAAAGAAGAAAATGCTACTGTAGATTTTTTCAATTCTGTCCTGCAATTGTTTTATCTTTATACTGTTTTCTTTAAAGCCAAAGGACAACATTCCTGCTCACCTGTATCAATTTCAAATGTCTCATTTTAAATCCCCCCCCCCCCCCCGGTACAAATCTTCTTAATCTCTATTTGCAATTTAAACATACATAGGGACAAACAATGCTAAATTATTTTAAAAATACTAAAATTCCAAACTTACAGCAAGAAGTTATTCAATTTAGAATGACTGTCTCTGCAATGGTTTCAAACCCTTGTCAATAACGGCCTTCTTTCTTGTTTAAGTATTATATTTCTCTACCATACGCTATTATATATGAGTATTATTCAGTGTCTAACTGGATACCCACCCTGAAACTGATGACTTCCTGAAGTTACAGTGCTCATGTGCTTAAAGAACACAAGTCTTTGGGAGGACTTGAATGTTAGATTATAATATTTTAGTAGATAAAAGTTTGTCCTAATGATAAAAAAAAAAGTGTACACCAGAAATCTAGATTATAGCAGACACTTGAGAATCAGAAGGGTTTCATTCACAGTTGCTCAAAATAACCTAAATATTCCAGTATTTTCTGGATTTCAGAGATAAGTTATAATTCCAGAAGCAGGCACATACTGTTAGACAAATGTTTACAAGACCACCTCTAACTCATTTTTATGTGACAGAATCATAGAGAGGTAAGCAATGGCATCTCAGAAATGCAGACATTGTTAGAACTACAGCTGATTCTCTTCAGGTAAGCAAATTGCCTTTGCCCAGAGTTAAAGATGATCAGAGATGCTCAGAAACCTGTTGCTTTTACTGTCTTCAGCTGGAGATGCGCTTGTTAAGCACTACCGTAAAACTGAACTATTTTGAAATGTTCACTTGCTTTACATCACCAGCAGATGGCACACGGATAAACTCTAACGAAAGAACTACTGTGTCCTTTACAATTAATCCGTATCAGACTTGGCGGAGGGGGGGGGAATAGAAAAAAAACAAGTCAGCCCCTCCTCCCATATCCTGCATCATTATTTCATAAGCGAGAAAAACTGTCAGAAAGAGTCAGGAGGGAGAAAGTTGTAGAGAGCGATGAGGTGAGGGGCCCAAAACTGAACACAGTATTCGAGGTGCGGCCTCACCAGCGCTGAGTACAAAGGTACAATCACTTCCCACTTTCTGATATTTCATGGCCAAGAAGGCCAACGGCATCCTGGCCTGTATCAGAAATAGCGTGGCCAGCAGGAGTGGGGAGGTGATCGTGCCCCTGTACTCAGTGCTGGTGAGGCCGCACCTCGAATATTGTGTTCAGCTTTGGGCCCCTCACTACAAGAAGGACATGGAGGTGCTGGTGCGTGTCCAGAGAAGGGCAACAACAAAGCTGGTGAGGGGTCTGGAGCACAAGTCTTATGAGGAGCGGCTGAGGGAACTGGGGTTGTTCAGTCTGGAGAAGAGGAGGCTGAGGGGAGACCTCATCGCTCTCTACAATTACCTGAAAGGGGGTTGCAGAGAGGTGGGTGTTGGTCTCTTCTCCCAAGTGACTAGCGACAGGACAAGAGAAAATGGCCTCAGGTTGCACCAGGGGAGATTTAGACTGGAGATTAGGAAAAATTTCTTTACTGAGAGAGTGGTGAGACACTGGAACAGGCTGCACAGGGAAGTGGTGGAGTCACCATCCCTGGAGGTGTTCAAGGAACATGTGGACGTGGCACTGTGGGACATGGTTTAACGGGCATGGTGGTGTTGGTTGATGGTTGGACTTGATGATTTTACAGGTCTTTTCCAACCTTAGTGATTCTGTGATACAGGCCAGGATGCTGTTGGCCTTCTTGGCCACCTGGGCACACTGCTGGCTCATATTCAGCCGGCTGTCAACCGGCACCCCCAGGTCCTTTTCTGCAGCGCAGCTTTCCAGCCACTCTTCCCCCAGCCTGTAACGTTCATGGGGTTGCTGTGACAGAAGTGCAGGACCCGTGTTAATGTTCAAATGTTTCACAAGTATTACTTCAGGTTGCCTACTGACTTGAACAGGTATTTGCTTAGATTCAGTCTGTGTTTTCAAAGTTACTTGCACAAGAGCAGAAACTAAACTTAAAGTGAAGGCTTAGATATGTGAAAAGAATTTTTAAGGAAAAGGGGATTTTCAGCAAATTACATAGTAACCAAATATAAACCCAAGAAAAGGACGATACCTACAAAGCATAATAGTTAGAGCACCTGGATAGCTATGAGAGTGATGGAAGTTGTACTGGTTAGGACTGTGGGCGGAGTAAAAATAGTATGCATTTTGGCTACTTCACCTCTTTTTTTTCCAAACCCCATGCAAGCGAGTGTAGAATTTTTTCAGTGAGAAATTTTCTACTGATTTTGATGGTTCTTAAGTAATAAATTATGTAGGAATAGGAGCTCTTGTCTGAACTGGACTTAGCAGAACTGATCCCAGTACTTGCAGTACTATAGCAGCTTTTGCAATAATTAAGTTTCCTGACTAAAATGCACACTTTCTACTTCTTACAATAAAAAACTTCCAGTCACAAATTTAAGGTCTATGTAAATATATTTCCAGAACTGGACTGGAAACTCTTAAAGATAATTTCATTTCATTTAAGAAACTATTTTCTGAGATTTAAACCTCAGAAACTGAGACATATAATGGACTCCTATCTTTGATATACTTACTATACATGTAACTATGTGATGTAAACATACATTTCCTCATAGATGTAAGTGCACTGTCCACACTGAATATAAAAATCAGGATTCTCATGCTGTGTGTTCTCCTAAAGAGATAAAGCAAATTAAATATTTCTAAAAATTAATTAGATCTTTTAGTTCCTTATTAATGCTTCTATTTGCTTGTTGTAGACTTTCCCTGCAAGTGTGTGACACTACACAACAAAGAAGAAAAGAAATTAAAAACCCCCTTTCTCTATAATTCTTCCCAGCTAGTATCTGAGGTAAGCAATAACTATATTATTCTAAAGGGATTTTTAAGATATTTTGTTTAAATTATCTTTTAATTTTCATTTAAAATGCATCCTATCTCTATTTCTAATTTTACAGTCTTAAAAATGATGGAAATTGGTGGTTTCTATTTGTTATTTTGTTTTCTAGTTGTTAGTGGATATGAAGAATTTATGGAAATTATTTTTCTATAAAGCCATTTCAGATTTGGAATGTGAATATGTACTGGAAAGAAGCCCAGTCTTTCATTACAATGTTCTCATAGGAAGGACTTTAAACACAACTATTAGACTTGCTATTTTTACAACAAAACTGCACTTCAGACATTGCAAATGAAAAATACTGAAAAAAAAATCATTCAGCTTACCCTTACCCACCAAGGCTTGTTATTTAAAAGATAAGCCACAAAAATACAGAGACCTTAGGTGGTATATTGGATATGGGCATCTAAATCCAGCATTACAAGCCACAAAACCTCCACTTCGGTGTGTAGACATGTATGAACATGTATTTTCCTAAGAGCAGCTCCTAGACTTGGGTTCAAACAACCTTCAGCCCCAGGTGGATTTAGACCTCAGGTCTCCCCAGCTGTCCCAGAAGAATGTGCTCATCACTCAGCCAAGGCACCAACCCCTTTGTGCACTGTTTTGTTGGTGACTCCTGGACTCTTGCATTCTCAGCTGCACAGTGGCCACCTCTCAGCTGGAAATGCAGGAAGCACCTCTGCCTATAATGGACTAGAATTGCAGCATTTGTATGAAATGCAGGGATTTGATCTCCCTGAGGCTGATTAGGACACTCAACCCAAGTTGACAAATGCTTTGCAAACAAACATTCTATCCACTGCACTAATTTATGAGGGTTTGGTGCTGTTGCCTCTTCCACAGCCAGCTCCTTTTCTTCTTCTCTTCTTCCCTAATCCCTGAATGTTCTAAACCAAAAATAGTTAGTGAGACACCTTTGTCCAAGTGGGTAATTAAGGCAACTACATGCAGAAGGGGGTTTGTGCTGTGAATTTATCAGAAGTCAAGGATGCTCTATCACTACCACCCTTGTTCTACTGACTAGTTTAGTGTGTTTTTCAGTGGGCTTCCTGCTATGGATTCATTCTTTTAACTCTGTACACATTAACAGTACACTACAGCACTAATGCTGTACCCATGCTGAGGAGGGAACAGAAGTGGTTTAAATAATCTCTGTGAAATCCTAAATGATTTAGGAGTAGTGATGGGAACTCCTTCAAGCATCTAATCTAACACTTCGGAAAAGGTCATATTTAAGGGAATGAAATTAGGACCTGAAATATAGGTTCCTCCCTTTTTGATAACTATGAAATTTTTTAAATCAAAGTATCCATTAACTCTTTATGCTACAGAAATAATTGTGCATATGAATACAATGCAGAAATACACAGAGTAAACACTGCTATCTCAAAGTAAATTAAGAGATTAACCTGGTTATGAAAATCCACACTAGATTTAAACTTCATTTAAATAAGAATTACTATCTTATATTTGCATGATGATACACTTTCATTAGTTTAAAAAAAAAGAATAATAGGATGCTCTATTAGTAGTACTACTAACAAGGCTTGCTTTCCTACTGATGTATGTGGCTTACATATTCCTACCATACCCCCTAAAAAAACTTTCAATTTCCCCCATTTGCTGCCTTTTCCTTACCTGCAGTCCTCCCTCCTCACTTCCTACTTGCTCAGCTGTGGCTAATGAGATGCTACAGGTGTTATAATTAGTCATCTAGTTTAAGCTTCTCTGGTTGCTTATCCTTGGTTGACTAGTTGCATATGTGGGAATGGACAAAGAACAGAATGACCTTCTCTAAAAAGTGCATATTAATTTGTTGGGTTTTCTCCTAACCAAGCCACGGACATGGGTATCACTAAGATTCCTACTTCTTACTCACAGCTGGGTGAAGTTGGCTAATAGATGCAGAACTGGAAAGAGGAAAAAGCTGGCAGAGAGCAGTGACCCACCCACAAACTCTTCTTTAGGAAAAGAGGTTAAAACATGCCAAGCCTCCACTGCTTTTCTGCAGCTCCTATGCAATCACAAGACAACGTCAAACATGACTTTAGATTTAGCTGGTTACTGAATGCATTGATAGTGTTCCATGTTATTTGAAAGTTACAGTGGGGCAAAGCTAAGCACTTCATAATCACACCTGTATTCTTTTTCCTGTTAACGCAAGCGACAGAAGCCTCTTGGACCCATTTCAGGTTTCAGTGGTAACAAAACTTCCACCAATTCTGAGAGTACAAAGTCTTAGATGTGAAGCCGGCTTTATCAGAATCACATTTAAGATGTATTAATGGCAGAATCCACCAGAGGACAAAAATATAGTCATTATTTTCTAAATTTTCTGAAACAAAGTTTTATGAATAACGCCCCAAGAAGCTACAATATCCCAATTTTGAAATAAAGTCCTAAATGTTCCATTTGAATTTTGCATGGGATCATTTGTGTCAGAGGCAAAATATGATGAAAGTGATACAATGTATCACTCCCTGACATATGCACCATACATAATCTTCTAAGCCATTAACTAGATGGGCGCTATTTATACACTTACTATGCTGGATTACACAAAAGCTCTTCTTTACACCTACTCCTAATGCTTAAGAGTTAGGTTTCTCAGTCCCTTCCAACTAATAATCTAACAGCATTCTGCATAAATGCAAACCGTTCAACCAAAATTGACCAGGCCCTAAGGCAAAAGGATATGAAACTAAACCCTTTCTAGGGATAAGAAGCAGTATCACCATCGTCAGCACCTCTATAGAGTTAGCAGTGGCACCAGCAGTTACCAGTCTTCTAGAAGGGTGTGTGAGGGATGGTATTCCAGAAGTGTCCATATGCTACTTTTAAGTGTATGTGTACAACTATCAATACACATATCACAGTCGAGAAACTTCTGGCTTAAAAGGTTACTAACCTGAGTTCACTGGATAGTTGAGCCTGTGCAAAGTGGCACAAAGTAAACCAGGAGCATATGCTCCCATGTGGTGTAACAATTCTCCTGTGGGAATCATGCTATTATTCAAGGATGACAGAACACTAGCTCACGAGCACTTCCTACACAACAAATGTATGTGCTGGCTTCTACTGCTACAAGAAACTCAACATCATGTCATCCCATGAACATGCATTTTGAAGGTGTTTCAATATCCAGTGTCAAACTGACCAACAGAAAAAAAATGTATGTACGTGTCTAAGTGTATAGATACACTGTATTTAGATTCTTCTATATGTATTGAAAAAAATCTCTTGTTAGTATAATCTGTGCCTACAAGAAAGCCCCTCCCTCCAATTAATGTCTCATATTTCTAACTGAAAATACATTAGCAAAACTCTAATGCACAGCCAGCCTCACCCAGAATGGACAGCAGAGAAACATTGATCCACCAGGCTTCAGAGAAGGTTGTAGGGTATAATCCGGAGCAAAACAGCTAGTAAGGTTAATGATTTGAATCCTGTTTACTTTAGCACCTATTTCACTTGAAGCATGCAAGAAATCTTCAATGAAATGGGACCAATCAGGTACTTAAACCCTATTACAAATTTAAATTATTTGTTGAGTGGAGATGGGATTAGTCACATTAAGTGACTAAAACTCACTTAACAGACTATTTGAGTAATGGTAAAATTAAGGATAGGTTTAAGTGGTTGCTGAGTCAAGGTTTTAATTTGGTAAAAAGTTAAGAGTGGTAATTAACATTTCCCAATTTCAGTTAAAATGTACTATTATGTTTCAGATATAACTTTTAAACACTCTTCCTTCCTTGAAGGTAGAAATAGATTCTCTCTCAAATTCCCTGCTGGTCAAAGACAACTTCAGCTTCTGAAAAATCGAGTTGGTATTACCAAACTAATGCTTGAGCTTAAAAACCCATTTGTTCAAATGGCAAATGAAGGAATACAGAGGAAAAAGAAAGAAGCTCACAAGCCACAGATGTGTGTTAACACCCTTCCAGTTCCAGTCAGATTAATGCAAGGATTTCCTGAAATGCAGGAAAAATCTAAACAGGATGGTCTTCTCTGTAAATACGCAAAGCATTTTCATTTTATTTTAGATTCTTTGAAGCCTGTGCAAACTGCCTAAACCTAACAGCAGCCTCCATGCAGCAATGATGATGACTTCCCCATTGTTGTAACGTAACAGTGACACAAATACGCGTCATTGATTAACAATAAGCGTATGATTTCATTGCTGTTCAGATATGTGCCAACCACTGCCTGTGGGAATTAAACAGCCCAACTCAGAAGACTGGATTTAATCAACAAAGCTGGTTTAGAATTACAGTATTCAGATTATTTGAGGTCATACTATAAATCTGTGACTGTATTAACCGACTCCTGCGACTCCTGAAATTACTACAGTAAATAACTTGGAAATTTATGCCTGGAATTAGACAAAAACATAAAGGATTAATGCTTCAATATTTTTACGGGAGAAAAACCTCAGCCTTCTTTGAACTTTGAAAAGACCTACATGCAAATCCTATATAGTCCAATATATTAAAAAAAAAATCAAATTTTTCTTTTTGCTCAGTATTCTCACTAGACAAAACAGAAACCCTGACAGAAAACGAGTACAAAATTTTGGTTCTTTCTTTACAATGATGAGGCCAGGTCTGCACAAGAATCTCTGCATGGAGTACACTAGGACATGAAATAGGGTATCCCACCTCTTCTGTATTAGTGTTCTGGATAGACAGTGCATGGATACAACTGTCTTACAAAGAAACCACAAATATGATGTGTTCTGCCTCTTTTGTAAACTGTCTGCAAGCAATCCAACGGCTGTTCTGCCAAGTTTGCTCAGCCACACAGATTTCTAGGTTAGCTCACCGTAAGGAATTAGTATCTCTGTCTGTGCTAATCCCCGTTGTCTGTAAGGATTCTTCCTCCGTCTGTGAATCCTTGTTGTCCGTAAGGATTCTTCCTGTGTGTCCGTGAAACTAGACATTGGGCTGTCCATTCACATACTACTGACTCTGTGATAACCTCCTATACAGACAATCAATAACTTCCCATGTAAAGAGACATGCATTCATTCTTTCCTACTTTTGAACTAATTTTTTATTTTTAAAGCAGGAGACATTCACGCAAAGCTTGCTGCAACCTGAATGAAATTTAGATCTTGCATCCTATTTATTCTCATTTTATGGTCAACAGACAATCAGCATGCTTTCTGATTGTCTATAAAAATATTTTGAGAATAAAAAATAAGATTAGTCAGAAAAAGGATAAATTTGTAATAAAATTGCCTTCACACTACATAAGAGAGCATAAAAATTGGATACACAAGTTACTAGTTTTTGCTCTGAATTTCATATTCCCATATAGTATTAGAATTCATGTTCAAACTCTACTTTGATACCAGAGATCTTCTGGAGTGACATCCAACACTATCTCCAAAGACTGGAACTGATACCGAGATGCAACATGAAAGCATAACGTTTCCTCACAGGATGTGACCTTATGCAGCTATGTATGATTTTGACATTACAGTGCAGCACTGAATAATTCCTACCATTGTTTAATATTATGCATGTCATCCAGTTCAGATCTAAAAATATTTTAGGTATTTTCCAAGAGCCAGAGTTGGCTCGTGCAAACATTTTTGCGTGTTTATGCCTGCTTTTGTCATGAATGACAAATGGCTCTAAGATTATTCATAGGAACAGAGCACAAGAGCAACCCATGGCTGGTTAAATCTGGGTAAGGAATCACTTTATAAGAGCTTCGAAAGCTTTTGAGTCTTTCATTTTACAACTACACTTGCATTAAAATCCCACCAAACCAAAAAAACTTGGATCTACATCCAAACGCCATGTAAGTGATGTTCAACACACAAGGTAAAATCCACTATAATCCATGAATACCAGCTTTGGAGAAGAAAAAAGATAACTCCAAATGGCACAGAAATTTAGGCCTCGAAAACAAAGCATCTAATAGCGGCAGCCTGAAACATTCACTACAGCAGCACTAAATGTCATTAGAATACACATGCACACCTGTGATGATGGCTGTAAACTGGACAATTTAAGGCCACACTTCTATAACGCTTATAATTTTCCAGGGGTTATATGTGTAATCTTTCACAGCCCCAGCTGCCAGGCCTCGCTCGCTGAGAGCAAGCGCCTGCACTTGGCTATTTTCACCGCTGCACGGGTGGCACAGCACCGCTGCCCCACAGCCCGGCCCCGGGCCCAGCTCCGCACGCCTGACAAACAGGCTGGCACAGCTAAGGGCAGCCGCGTGCGAGAGGAGCAAGGCCCGAGCCTCCCTCAGCACCGGCTGCAAGAGCCACGGCGCCTCGAGCGGGGCCCCGCAGCACCAGCACAGGCTCCGTGCCCGGCGCCGAGCCCGCCCCCCGCGCAGCGGCGCCGCCATGCCCGCCGTCACACGCCGCCGGGGAAGGGGGAGGCACGGCCTGCTCCCAGCCCCGGGCGGGACACGGGCCTCGCCCGGCACCCCTGCGCCCGGCAGGGACGGCGGAGGTCGGGCGGCAGCGCGCCCCGCCGGCAGGCAGCCCGCGCCCCGCCGGCAGGCAGCCCCCGCCCCGCCGCCTCCCGCAGCCCCCGCTCGGCCGCGGAGCCGCCACCGAGCCCTCCGCACCTTGGCTCCGCCTGCTGCCGCTCTCCATCCTCAGCCCCATGCTCCCGGCCGGGCCCGGAGGGGCGGCGCAGGCCAGCGCTCGGCGCGACGGCAACGGCGGCTCGTCCCTCGCTGCGGGCGGGCGGGGCGGGGCGCTGGGCCTGGCCCGCCGCGGCCTGGCTCGGCCGCCTCCGGCGTTGCCATGGCCACGGGAGCGCGGCGATGGGCGGGGAGGCCTGCGCCCCGCGGCGCCAGCCCGCGGGCTCCGGGCCTCGCCGTGAGGGGTGCCCGCTCTGGCGGCCCCAGCCCCGGGTTGCCGGGGTGGAGGAGGCACAGGGCGCTGCGGGTGCCCCCTCACCTCTCGGGCTCGTCTCCAAGATGCCTCTTCAAGCGGTGCATTGCAGCCAAGCGAAAGTTTTGCCTTGTCAGTGAAAGGTGCCCTAATTATTTAAGCCTTTTTCTTGTAACTTGACAGGAAGTCGAAGAGTAATGGATGCCAGGGAGTGATTTAAGGCAAATTGCTCGTATTTCAGAGCTCCGAATGACAAAGCAAGAGCCTAGAGCATTCCCGGTGTGATACACTGAAGACATTCATTCTCAATATCTTTCAAAATAAACAGCACCTAGAAATGAACCACAAAAGTAAACTTTTGAAAAGCAGCATTTGATCCCGTCGCTGATGAATGTATTCATGCTGATGTGTTGGATTTTAACTTTTTGAAGAAGTGATAGGCTCGTATTTACTTTTTGTCAGTCAGGTTGCTATTTGCCCTAACATGAAAGCTCCGAGGATTTTTGCAAGAAAACCCTTTGTGTGTACATTTTGTAGGAAGCTTTTTCTCACTGATCGGCCAGGGGTACTGCAGTCACCTCCATAGCCAGACACCTCGAAAAAGGCTACATGTCATCCCAGCTGGAGGGACATTCCCCTCCACCGTCTAGAAATTATTATTAATTATAGGCTAAATACAGTTTTTTAGGTGATTTGCTACCCTTCCTTACATGCTAGGAAAAATAGTTTGAATGTAGTTCAAAATCATAGCAAAATCAAGGGATGGTATTTTAAAACAATTTTTCTTCTTTATTTCTGCCTCATTCAAAGCTCCCAGTAAGTCACCCAAACATTCATGCTGGATGAAACCTGTAGTTTATCTACCCCAGTACTTCGTGTAGACTCTACCAAATACTTCAGAAAACTTTTCAGTAGTCGACTACTGAATGTTAGCTGAAATGTCTTGCTAACCCCTAGCTGTTGGTGGTCACCCTGTGATTTCCCTTATCATTCTAGCTATTCCCACTAGCTATATGAAGTAGTCTTTGGATATGGCCTTAGTTCTTGTGCTTCACGTTGTAGCGATCATTTTGGCAGTCTAATTCTGTTTTCTGTAAAATCATCTATAAATGTAGTCGGTGTTAAATTTGCCTGGGAGAGGTCAGGAGAGGGAATATATGCCTTGGAAACCCATTGGTCCTCCGTCCTCTGGTGGTCCCCTGTCTTTCTGACTGCTTTTTTCTATAAAGCATCTGTTCCCATGGCATTTCAACTACCGTCAACCATCATGCTACAAACAGCTTACCTTTTGTCAAAACAAAGTAATTTGATAGCATTTTGTCATTCTCTCTTATGTCTTTTGGATGTGAGGGCAATGTCATGGAGAGTATCTGTTCTCCTCACTCCTCCACGCAAAACCTACAAATCCAGAAAGCCCCAAACCCAACAGTTTTTTGGTTTTTGGGTTTTTTTCTGAAGAATATTTTTGATCCGTGTGAAACCAGAGATTTAGGGAAAGGGCTTCAGGAAATCAGTTATCATAGTTCCTGTGTTTCAGAGTCTCTGGTTTAGACTTTGATATAATCCAAATACTTAAATCTGTAGATTGTAGAGGTAGAGATAGTCTTAAAACAGCTTCCATTTCAGATACCTGAAGATACTGGAGAGAATATAAGTGCATGAGAGTCTCACCTCTATGTGGTATCTTAACCGTTAGCTGTAATACTCTCTATCGGCTGCAGAGATCATGCTACAGAAAACACTTGTCTCGGTTTGATTTTTTTTTTTAAATTAGCTGCTTATAGTAATATTTTTATACTTTTTAAATACATTTTTTGTTTCATTATCTGAATTCTGCATTTCAGGTTCCCGAATTCTCAGTGTGCGATACCCAACGTGCAGTAAGTAGGCTGTTCTGTCTGATGCAAATGACAGATTTCTCATAGTCTCCTCCCTATTGTTCCTGTACTTTTTTCCACCATGTAGATAATTAAAACACCCAAATGTAAGTGAGTGTTTTTAGAAACATATCACAACTATTCCCCTGGTTTCTAGGCAACGCTGAGGGAATGTAGCAATTTCCACTGGTTCCCTCTCAATCAGCAGCCACAGCATCCTAGAGATGTCCTGGCTCTGAAATTTTTGACCTCCAATGGTAACACATACCAAAGCTTTATGTATTTCTAATTGGTCTCACTTATGGTCCTTTGGCCTTTGGTTCACTTTGGTCTGTGAGAGTATAGATATTTTAACTGTGATTAAAAAAGTAACCCAGAGGTATAAAGATATGCTAACACATTAAGTCCTGTAACATGAACTAAATAAAAATAAGCATTAACAAAAATTGAATCAGTCCAGGACTTTGATACATCCAAACAAGTACAGAAATAAATAATACAGATCGCTGCAGAGAGCCTACCATTGTCGAAGAAGCAATAATGACAAAACCTGTAAGATTTCTCCTTTTCCCATTTGAAAAGAGGAAGCATTGAATGTTGTTGGCTGTCTTTTTCAGCAGGGCATTTTCCCCTTTTCCTTGGAATGCATTACAACAGAACATGGTTTTAAAATGCACCTGCACTAGGAGGAAGTGAAAGCAGCAGGAATATATTATGAGAGTCACATTTGCAAGCGTAGATGGGCATCTGTGCCCACCCTGACACGAACTTACAAAACTATTGCCTTCTTGTCTACTACCTCTGCCCTTTGTATCGTCCAATGTAGACACCTAACTGCTATGAAAATGTACAGTTAATAGTATTCAGCAACAAAATAGCATTTTTAAGCCCAGGGTAGTGTTTATTTTTGTGGAAGAAACAAGGTTGTTAGAGAAAAAGATTTCAAAAAAAGGAAATACCCCATATGATGTCCACTTTCTTTTTCATGCTTAGCCCAGAGGCAGGACAAGTTTCCTCTGAAAAAGACTGTGTGTCTGGTAGGACCTCAAATGGTTACCTGCTCACTTGGGACAGAGATCTGTTCATAATGTCAGAACTCTGCATTTGTGGGATTTGGCTTTCTTGGAAAAAATAGTTTGTATGTACACTGGAAAATTCAAATCTGCAGGTTTTTGGACAGTCTTTTCTTATTTCAAGCAATTGATTTTCTTTCATGCTTGCTTTTCCTTATAGCTGTCTATCAAAGTAAGCCTACATATGCAGGCAGAAAACATCCCAATAACCAGCTCTGCACACCGTATGCACATAGTATTCTAGAAAAGCCCTAAATTCATCACACTGTGCACTTTATGATGGAAATAAATCTCCTAGGTTTACTTGAGTTTTTATTTGGCATCAGTGCCCATTCTCAGTGCGGGTTTGTCACTCGCCCGTGGCTTGGGGAGTCAGCGTTCCAAGCCCATCGCTGCTGCTCGCAGCAGGCTGCTGCTGGCTTGCAGCAAGCCCCAGCTGGTGCATTCAGACCATTAACCTTGCAATCCGTTCCTCTACAACTATCTGGAAAGAAAAACGTTTCCCTGAAAGATCAGAGGAGGCAGTGCTTTCTAAATGCATTTAAATAGGCTGTCTGAGCAGGTTATTTTGCTACCTACTTAGGAAATTCTTGTATCTTAACAGGTGGAGTAGCTCTCATGCAGCTGGGGTGAGGAGGAAAAAGAAAAGACTTAATAACTACTGAAATACTTTGGGTTTGTTTTGTTTTTTTAAAGTATATTTTTCCAGGAGGAATGGTAGGTTCTTTTCTGCCTCATGTTTGCTGCATGTTCTTTGGTCATATGGTTCTTTGAGTTATTTAAAATCATGTACAGTCTTGAAATATCATTGCAACTTTCTAAATGATAGAAAGTTATGTGTTCTGGCAGGGCTGGAGATTCCTTCCCTTTCTTCATGGCAATGCATTTCGTTGTTTTGTTATTGTCTGTATGGCAGCAGTAGTCAGAGATTTTTGTAAAGCTAGGGCTCCAGTGGGAAAGATGATGCAGAAACAATTTAGAGGAGATGGTCCATGTCTTAAAAACTGCAGTATTTAATGCTCTGTAATTTAGAATGCAATAAGGGAACTAACTTAAATTAAGTGGGAATGTGATAAGGAAGGTGAGGGGAACTATAGGAATGTATAATGACATAAGGTTTCTGTGAACACAGTGTTAAACTGTCATACTATTTATCGGCTTAAAAGAAAAGGTGTCCCCTGTGGTATGAATAACTACTACCAAAACCCCTTCAGGAAGCTGCTGTGCAGACATACTCAGTACAACTATTCTTTCTCTTCAGATCCATACAGAGTCTTACAATGCATCTATCTCTGTGATACAAGAGTATTTTTAAATGTGGCAAGGAAGAAACCACTATAAATTGTGTAAGATGTTATTCTCGGCTGTAATGTAAAACCTAGTAGCTGGGGTGACTCAAGATCTGCTTATATTTATTCTTACTCTGTGTCATTTTCTGTTTACTGTTCCCATGAAAGTTTGCAGACAGGAGGCTTGTACGTGAAAAACTGTCCTTTATTAGGGCTCACTGCTGGGGGCTGTTCTTTTCTCATTACTTTACTTGAACTATTAGGTATTAAAGAATGCAGACTGCAGCAACTACTGGAGTAATTGGAATTTTAAAGGGAAAAATGATGTGAAGGTCATAACGCAGTTGTCTAAACCATAAGAAATGCTTTATTTTCCAATAGATTTACCTGTTGTGCCACATGGAAATGCTTACTCATAGTAATTAATGAGAAACAGGATGAAAACATATTTTTAGTATTTCAGTCAATATCAGGAATTTAGATGTATATAAATGATACAACTCCATTAAACCCAGTGAAGCTATTCCTGCTTAGGCTGAGATGGATCGTCTATGTCTAACCAGCCTGTGGCAGGCAGACAGAAGAATGTCAGTGTGGCATTTTGTGTGGCCCATCCACCTTCTACACAGTTACTACAGCACGCTCAGGCTTGCCTAGCAGTGTATTAATCCATGCACATGCTTGAACAAATGGGATCCTAAGTGCTGAAGAGAGTTCCTTCAGCTTTGCCAAGAGGAATTCCAAGAGGAATTCGCGAGGGCAGCTTTAGAATTGCCTACAAAAGACAATACTGATATACTATGATTTTCCACACTGCTTTGATACATTTTCAATATCTGCATCAATGTGAAATAAAGTTTTACTGGAAATAGGCTGAAATTCCCAACTGGAAGAGTTTGGGGTTTTTATTTACCTTTAAAAAGGTACTGTAATGACATTGCTTGTGTGTTTATTTATACTGGAAGATGAAGAAAACAGACTGAGAAAATGTCTTGCATGCCGTGTTTCATAAGTAATAACAATTTTGGTCATGTTAACTACTTGTAACTATGTGTGAAAGAAAGCAATGATGGGCAAGAAAATGGCAGGAATTAAAATGGAGTGTGTGAAGTTTAACTGTTGCAATGAAATCCTCTAAGAGTAATTTTTCTGTGGAATCATTTCATTAATACTAAAAAAAAAAAATGTTAGGAAGAATTGCCATAAGTACTTTCTGTTACATAGTCTAGGACTTCCCTTCAGCTAAAAGTTATATTCCAATGAAAACGTCTGCTACTTACTAAATTTGTATATTGTTACTGACATCGTAAGACTTCAGGAATGTCCATGTTCAGATTTAGACAGAACCTGAATTTTACTGTTTTAAAATTTGGTATAAAACCTTTTTTTTTCCCCCTTCCTGTTAACATGTTACATACATCAGAAAAGAAAGGGAATTCAGTTTGTTGGATGTTTCACAGACCCAAGAGTCAGGATGCTCAGGGTGTGTTTACAGCTCTGTCAGTGACTTGTGTGACCTTGTGTACACCAATTTGGGTGCCTGAATAGGTTGCAGTCTAAATCACCTTAATGTGATTCATAGTTGGTAGTAAAAATGGAGACACTTAGAGTTAGTGCACTTGTTTGCATTTTTGGGATGAGTCTTTTTGCACTATGCTTACCATCAATAGAAACAGAAATTACATTTATCCTTTGAATAATAAATATAAAAACTGCACATTACATGATATGCATGAGACCTAAACATAGAATAATATTTATTCCTAATCTAATGTCACAGAAGTCAGTAGGGCCAGTGATTTTTAATATTGAACATTAATAACTTTAGTGGAGAATAACAATGCCAGACAAGACTAGAAGGGGTTGAATTTACTCTGAGTAAGCCAATCAGTTATACAATGTAGAAATAAAGGAAAATAGGACTAGGATAGGGAGAAGTCTTATGTGTTATAATGGTTTCTTTAATGAGAGACAACATGGTCATATAAATCTCTTCCATAAGCTGTTCAATCTCTGCCTTAAAAGTTGTATGCTTTTATTCTTGCAGCCCTCTTTAAAAGTTTGCTCAAAAACTCAATTCCTAAGATGGCTAGAAACCTTTAAATTCAGTTAATGTTGTACCCATATTAGTCTCATGCTCTTCTATTCACTTTTCAGAAGTTAGGATTCCCATTCTCCCTGTTCATGTTTTTCTTCGTATGTTCTAGTAAGGTCTATGCTAGAAACTTTTACCTGATTAATATGAATTTTATTTTCCAAGATTTCCCATGTTCAGTTAATATTCCCATGTCTCTTTCCTCCTGTGTCATTTACTGTTCATAACAACAATTCTTCTTTGTCCTCCAATGCATGCCTTTGTACTTGGTGCTACTAATGCTAATTGTGTTCTAATCTGTACCACACAAACTTGCAGTATTAATAAGTACTTTCCAAATTATAATCTCTTTTTTCTCAGTATTGGCAATAGCTTCCAATTCCTGTCATTCCCACATCCCATATGTTATAAATATGCACAATTAGCTATTTTACAAAATGTACTGTGAAAGTACCGGAAGTCTTCCAAGATTGGTCTTCCAGGTTCATCACCAGTAACCTCTCTCCAATCCTTGTAGTTTACCAACAAGAAAACCTGTTTTGTCTCCCTTTTATCTAAGTACATCTCAAGAACATCTCAGATTCTATTTGGTTAATAAAACATATCAGGTTTTATTGCATTTACTATTTACTTCCACATGTCCTTGGTTTCTGCTTTCTTTAAAATACATCCTTGAAGAGTGTTGAGCTCAAACTAGCAGGCCTGTCACTACCCGAATAATTTTCCTCCTTTCTAGATTACAAATACTACGTTCACAATTTTCTAGTTATTTGGTATCACCTTGAGCTTGGTAGCTTGGTTATGGCTACTCATGTTCCTCTCCCCCATACAATTCTCTTTTCCTTTTTTCAGTTTTCTCAGAGCTATGGAAGGATTTCTGGAGAAACTTCATTGTATTGTGAAACTTCATAAGCTTGCTCTGTCTGATAGATAAGGGCCAGTGTCCTCACCTTCATCCGTAAAGGGCTAAGACACCTGACAATGATAAGGCAACATGCTTTTCAGTAAGTACCCAGTAAACTATGAGTTAGAAAATATTAGCAGGTTCTTTCCACCTCAGCAGAAGTTATGGGGAAGGAATTTTATTCACTTTACTGGAGATGTAGTAATTTGATTTTCAGTGGTGTTTGTTAATCATATCTCTAAGTCTAGGGATTTAAGACACAAGTTACTTGACTGATTAAAGATTAATGCAAGTTCTAAATAGCCTCAGTTGTTGTTGGCCTTAACAACATTAGCATTTTTTTAGGTGGAATAAAATATCTGAGAAGGAAGATGACACATAGAAAACAAAGCAGTCATGATCAAAATAAAATGGAGGTGAATGCAAGGCTCCTTGTAAGACTGTTGTCTTTAGATTTGCAGACTTAGAGATATATTTTCCTTGTTGCTTTGGAAATGACTGAAGAAAAATTGGTTCTTTTAGTAAAAGTCAAGACAGTAGCAAAAATCTTTGATTTACAAAGTACAAATGGGGATGGGGGTAGTTCAGCCACATCAATTCTGCTGCTTTTTCTGTGTGTGTAAGAAAAAAATGATTGTTGTTTCATTTGCTGAAAGTAGAGCTAGACTGCCTTTTTTTTTTTGGCTACTGATAATTTTCTTTTACTTTGAAGATTTCACTGGCCATTTCTTTTGGATCTCAGCAGGTTTTAAGGATTACATTACTGGTAACTAGCTCATGTTTGCTGTGTTGTGGCTGCTGCAGTGTTACTGATTTGAAAGCTTGTTTCTCCAAAATAATGAATCGTATACCTATATTGGTTTACTTTTGTCAGTTCCCACAGCAGCCTCTCCAGCTCTAAAGATGCTATGGACTGTCAGACTGTTGTGTATCCAATGTTTGCAACAGCTGGATTTCCTCCTACCACTATGTGTGAATCAGAAACAACTGCTAAAAAAGGAAGTGGACTGCCTTTTATTATTAACCCCTGATTAATGAATAATGAATGTCGTGGTAGAGGGTAAAGTAAGCCAAAAATAGATGTTCATTTTAGTGACATCATTCCTAAAGCCAAAACTGAAATATTATTCATTTTGGAAAATTTCATAACAAACAGCCACAATCTTAGAGAATTTTCATGCACAAAGCCCCTGTTCACTCTATCTCAAAACTCATTTTTTTGTGTTTGTTGCATAAACAAAGAAAAAAGCCCACTTGTTTAAATATCCATCCCAAATCAGAGTGAAGCAGAACTAAACCAAGTCCTATCTGCCATGAAGATGCCACACCTCTGGAGCAGAACGAACATGTTGAAAAGTCAAATACTAGATATCACTTCATTTGTTTTAAAGGTTGTTACAGCTTGAGCAAGTACTGATTTCAGTGCTTCAGTGAGTTTCCTACGAGAAATGAGGAAATGATAGGATCCCAGCTTTTCTGTAGTTTGCCTTGAGTATATGTCTTTATCCAGTTATGAGAGAAATAAAATGCATTCCAATGTTGAAAAGCATGGAAAATAATGCAAAAAAGAAGTTTCCTTTATAATTAAATAAAGTTGCAATAGATCTTTAATGAACATATCTTTGTTTCATTCAGTTTTGGCCACTGCTTTTCAAGACAGCAGAATAAAGATTGAAAAGACAAAGAGAACTATGGGAGTGAGAAAAAAGGAAGTTGACATACAAGAATAAATCGACAGGTATAGATTTCTGTGATTCCACAAAATGAAAAATTAAAGAGCCGTTGTGATTTGTTCTTTTTGGACTGTTACAATATCAAGAATGAGATATTTATTATAAGGATGATGCTGTATTACCAGAAAGTAATATGAAATGCTGATTTATAAACCAAATAGCCAGCATGTATAATCTATAGATGTTTGTGGTAATTGAGAGGGAGGGTGGGTTTATGCAAAGATTTTGTATGGAATAAACTACTGGAATAAGAGGTATATTTTTACCAAGCAAAATGACAGTAACAGATAGGTATATGTCTTGATTCTTATATTATTTCTTTAACAACAATATTTTTCAGTATACCAGTCTGTGTTCTTATGTCATAAAATTACTTTTTTTTCTGATTAAGTGGTTGGGCTTTGGAAAATCTCATTTTCATTTTTCACTGTATTCAGTGTTCTCATGAAATTAGATGAGATGCTAGACCATTCTATACACCAATTACCTCATCTGTAAATGGCCATAATAATATTTATTCTAAAACATTTCCATGATTCACTTTTGCTAGTAGAACGTTTTCAGATACTCAGCTGGAAGATGCTAAAGAAAATAGAATTAGCTGTATTATGTTTCTCCTTGAAATATCAAGTACAGGCATTGGCAAAGGCAAGTTATTGAACTATCTAGCAAGGACCTGTAATAGCAAACTTCCACGCTTGTTTATATATTTAGTGGCATCTAATGTTAGTAGAGTCAAATTCCTGTCAACATTTTTATAACCGTAGCTGCTCTGAGGTTCCAACCTGACATTCAGAAAACGTGCACCATAAATGTACACTTTTGCACTACTGATCTGACTGTTCAACAACCATGTTAAGTCACTTCTGAACTCTACAATGGAGTCCATTTTTATCACTGTCTGTGCAGATAGATAATTATGATGATGACAGCCTTCATTCATTCCATCTCCTTGCTTTACTCGAAATGCTCGCCAACACAGTTCTGTGCTAAATCATTTTCTTCTTTAATTCCATTAGCATGGTTACAGTACTGATGGATTGGGTGGTGTGTGCTTAAAATGAGGACCACAAGATACTTAGTTGCCTAACTGCCATTAACTCAATCAGAGTTGCTTGCCTAAATACCTTTGGGAACCTGTGCTATAGTCATTTATAATTATGGATCAAGACTAATTGTTTTGGATCCCTGAGTTCTTGAATGATCAACTGGAGATGATTTAAAGGGGCATCTTTTTCTCAGAATGAATACTCAGCACTGTCTGAAAACTGTTTTTTTCAAGGTGTCTTCAGCTGGGGAGCAAAAATCACTTGTCACTTTTGAAAGCTTTGGTTGACAGCTGCTATAATAAAACAGTCACCAATTCTCAATACTCTTTAGTATTTCAAAGAAGTGTTCTAAATGAGGGGGAGGTTTTTCCCTTAATAGACAGCCTTGTGAAACTATTTCTTTGTAACAATAAAAAAAGGAAAAAAGAAAAAAAACCGCAGAGTGGTTATCATCTGAGTTGTACATGCATTTTGTAGCACAAGTAATTTTGATCTAACTGTTCAACAACCATGTTAAGTCACTGGAAACTAGAGATTACCTGCATCACATTAGTTTATATAGTAAGGAAGCAGATTAGAACTACTAATAGACAAATACAATGTAAAGATGTGAAAGATATATAGTGGTTTCTATTGTTCCTTTTAAACAGAAGATCCCAAGACTTTTCTATGTATTACATACAGAAGTAACTGCAGCTGTTTTAGAGCTGTAAGGATGCATTCCCGAATTACTCCATAAAAGGCTTAAAGAATGTGTGCATTCAAAATGTAAATGGATAAAGGAGGCTGTAGACACCCTGCAACCATCAGCTTAGGAAGTTAAAATACATTACATTTTTCCATCCTTCAACATAAAGATTTGTTATCTCAGTACAATTCCAACTCATATAATCTCTTCATTGCCTTTATATTCCCAGACTACATATAGTCCAGAAGCTTACTATAATTATATATGGTGACACATTTCTTTTCATGGGTAGCAGAATGAAATGCATGTCACCTGTTGGTCTGTAGGCTGTAGCGGATGT
This sequence comes from Gavia stellata, assembly GCF_030936135.1. Taxonomy (NCBI): domain Eukaryota; kingdom Metazoa; phylum Chordata; class Aves; order Gaviiformes; family Gaviidae; genus Gavia; species Gavia stellata. Next base: position 20,983,207 of record NC_082600.1, read on the forward strand.
GCTAACTGCGAGAAGCTGCTGCCTATGGGTTGATTCGCAGTGAGCTTCTCACTTTGCTGAGCGTATGCCATGTGTGAACAACACTGCAGTCTCTTGCCATGTTGCATTTAAACTGTTGTAATTCCTCTATATCTTCTCCCACAAAATACTATGAAAGAGTTAATGAAATGGAGAGTATGTTCATCAGGGTAGTTGTTGTAGAAGGTGATGTTATATACTATGATAAATCTAGTCTTTTAATTGCTTTCTTTTTTACCAGGTCCACTAGATTCCACTCATGGGTTTGTATTTGTGTTGCTTGTTCATGACTATATATGTGTGTCTGTACCATTTGTGTAGAAATTCAAATTGGGATGCACCTACTGTTAGGCTACGCATCTTCAGAAATGCAGGAATAGCTTTTTCCTTGCTGGTATATTAAGACATGCAGTCATGAGCTGTTTTCCTGATTTTTATTGTAGTGCCTGGCACACTGTTCCTATAATTAATATTAATGTTTTCTGATTTACACTCAGAACATAGACTTCACTCTTCCTACAACAGAATAATAATTTATTGATTCAATTTTGCTTGAAATATCATCCTATTTCAAAGTAATTTTCCCCTGAGAGATCCAGCACTGAAGGTGCCAGTGGAGTGCAGACACAGAGACCCAGGCAATTCAGAGTGTTAGCCTTTCAAACAATGGATAAACTACTGGTTGCAAGAGTTCTAAATCTGTGTGGCTGAAAAGACTCATGTCCTGGGCTACAAAGTTGAGGGAAGGTGGGGGAGAGTGCTGGGAGTGAAACTGAACAGGAAGCCTCATCTCATTCCTTATTCCACAGCTCCATAAAAAATACCATTGCTTTCACATTTTGGGAACAGCTTCTTACTACACAAGCCATGTGAGAAATATGGTACCTAATTTAGAAAGTAGTAGAGCTCTTCTAAGTACTGTAAAAGTGATGATGATTAATGCAAGAGTTGTAGTCAGCCCTTTAAATGCTCAGTATAGCTTCTTTCTTCCCCTGTTGTTCAGAGTAGAAAAGAAATAGGCATGACTGAAAGCTATAGGAGGACTGGTCACAGTGAATGAAGTCTGTGCAGACTGTTCCTCCCTACTTTAACTGTTCTACAGCTTCATTAATCCCCACATTTAATAGGCTGCTGAGACGATATACTGCATTGAAAAACACTGAAAGGAACAGCTGCAGTTAGTGGCATACTTGATTCTAAGAAATGATGTTTTCAGTAAAAGGGGTGGTAAGACAATGCTTCTGAGACCATCATTAACGTCTTTGGTGTGTATGGCCCCTGACCCTGCCCCACTGGCTGATAAGGCTGCTGTCATGTCTGCAGGAAGTAAGGTCAGAGGACAGGATAAGCATTCTTCCATGTAGCTGAATTAGTTCTACTAGTCCTGCAGATTAAGAAGGAAATAGTCAGGCTATGCAGCAATACAGAAAATAATCTGAAGTCTTGCCCAAGATCCCTGCGTGTTCTAAGTACAAAGCTTTGTAAGTGTATTTCTTGCACCTGGAGGCATTAAACAAAAAAGCATTAAAGCAACGAGCATATACATAAAACCGTGTTATTTGGCTCTATTTTCCTTGATTTACTCAAGTAGTGCAATTTTATACTACTTCTTGAATGACTCCTATATGTGCAGGTGTGATTTGATATATTTCTGTAGTGCATTAAACACTTCCACTCATTTATCCCCAGTTCTGCCTTCAAGCTAAAGAGTCTGTGTCCCACCCATTTATCCTTACCCTTTTCACGTCAAGGCCATCTATTCTTCAATCCTTCATTGGTATCACAGGCTTTGGGGTTTTCCCGTTCCCTTTTTACCCCATCACTAGCATGGCTGCTCGTACTTCTGTCAGTATGTTCCTGATATTGACTGCCCTTCATCTGCTGCCCCTCATTTTTCCTTTCTGGATATTCTGTGTTACTACTTTTCCCCTGTGCCTGCTGCTATGTTCTTTTACAAAGTCTGCATTGTCACTGCATTGACACTGCATTGCCTTGGCAGGCCAAACTCTCACATGGGGCCAGGAAGCTCATGCACCAGGGAGGCTCATACCCATGTTTTCTTGCATCGCTTGTTTCTCCCATACAATCAGACCCAGGGGTCCGCCCAGATCCCTGGTGTCAGTGAGACCGGTGGGTAAATGGGCAGCCGGGTAGCAGAGGGCTGCCCGCCAGCTCGTGACTGTCCAAGGTCCTGAAAGTCGTCAGCAGGCTGGGCTGACTTCTGCGTGTACCCTTCCGTTCGTTAGTGGTGTGAATGCCAAAGAAACATAGGTATCTCCGAAGGTTAACTCCCAAACTTTCTGTTTAATATAGAGGAAGGTTATCAACCTGCTAAGGTAAAGCATCATGTATCTATCTAGTAAGAAATCCTAAAAAAATGACATGAGGGAAGAGAATAGTACTGCTATAAAATGAATTTGATGGCTTGTTTTTATTAATCAGGGTTGCTATTTTTGTCAGATATCAGCCTTTGATCTTAAGAGAATTCTTCAGGGCCATCATGGAAAAACTAAAAGCCAGATTGTAATTCTCCCATGACTCTGATTCAGGAGTAATTGTACTGAAGTCAAATTAAACTAATGTGAAACAGATGTAAGTGGGTTCAGACAGAGACTCAATACTATGCAGCTTGAGTTAATACTTTTTTACATGGCAGATCTTTTACTGAAAAAAATGCTACATTATACTATTACCCTAATAATGTGCTTGTACTGTACTTTTTCAGATAGAATAAAAATGTGAGCTAACTACTCCACTGTAGTCCTTGCTGGCCAGACAAAGGGATTGATATAACAGGTGTCTGAAAGCTGGAGTCTGGCTAATGAGGAATGGTTACCAGAACAGAACTGAGGATGGAGAAGATGATTACAAACGGTGAACCAGGTACCCCCTCTCCTGTTCTGGCATTTACAGGGTGGATGTTTAAAGTGGGTCTGAGGATATGAATGATGTGTTAGGATATGACAGGCAGGATCCGTAGTGCATTCTGTTTAGTGTCACTGGCCAAAGGAACCTGCAGACAGGCTGTGGTAACTCAAACAGGTCAGATCTGAGAAGATACCTTCCTGGCATAAGTTATTACTGGGGTGTAGTTTCCTCAGGTAGACTCACTGATTTCATTGAAACCATTTCTGCCAGTAAGTAAATTTTCTGTTCTGTGTATTCATCCCTGAATGAATGAAGCCACAGCACTGCATGCTGTGACTTAAAAAGTGCTAAGAAACTGCATGCAATAGAAGACAATAAAAACAGTAAGTTGCTTTTCCTTGCACAGTACGTGGTAGTCCTGATTTGTAGTTAACTTCTTGATTCCTAACTACACTAAAGCTTCTGAAAACCATCTGAAAAAAAGATCTTTGGATTATCCTAGAGAGAAGGCTTTAAATGTCCTCCTAGACAGAAGGCTTCCTAGAGAATAAAGACATTATAAAAAGGATTCTGCACTGGATCCTGTCCAAATTCATACTATCAAAGGATGGGTCAATAGTATATAAAGAACAGGATGCACTTCACTTGTGTTATTCTCTGGCTCTCTTGGTCTGAGTGTAAATAACAGCAGTCCTGTGGCAATAAACTGAATGAAGAATGATCTTCACAATCAGAAATACCAGATTTCAAACAACCATATAGTTAACCATAAACTGAACAGTTATATATACAAATGAACATATTGCAAAGTGATGACACAAAGACTGTCTAGACTTCCATCTATCCATGTCTCATCTCTTCAGTGCATTCAAGAAATGGAACATACAAGTTACAGATTATTTCTATCTACTATTGATGCATTTTTCTGTTCCTGCTCACTGGATTTAAGTAGGTATAAGAACTAGTTATTCATCTGTTTGCTATGGCTTTCTTCAAGTTACATCAGAACTGCTTCTAAAGTACTCATGCCATATTACTAATGAACAGTAAAAGGGCACTTAGTATTTTATTTTTATTCCAGTGAGACTGCTTGTAATAGAAAGCCTCTGTCTATTGTTTTGTGACTGTCACAGGTCCAGTCCTGTAAGGTGCTGATTCTCAGCTAACACCAGCTCTGAGGGCATTAAGGCTGAACAATGAGCCCTAAATGAAAAGGCAGACCAGTCTGATAAACTACTGATATAAAGTCAAGTCCTGAAAATTCTTATGCAGGTACTAAAGTAGATTGATCATGCTATATTTAGTTTTTTGACTTGGTGATCTTTCATTTAAATATTAAACATTACTGAATCCACTTAGTTTATAAAAGTTGACAGAGTAACAGCTTGAAACACTATAGCTTCAAGGCACTAGTTCTCCCTATCATGAGAATTCGACATCACTGAGGGGTGAAAGGCCTTGTATTTGCATAAGATAATAGTTATGTTTCTATGCAACAGCTGCGCTGTCAGTGAAAGATGCGTTCATTGTGCCAAACCCATCTCTGGAGTAACCCCATTGATTTTAAATGAGTTACTTTGGGAATAAATTGGCCCACTAGATAAAACTGCAGGTCTGAGGCATCAAAATAATTGAGCAAGATTTCCATGATCATAGCATGGTAAAAAATTGCAAAACAATTACATGATGTCATGCATTTATGTACCTGACAGATCACAATTGATTTGCCACAAGGTTTTTGAACCATATAGCTAGAGCAAACATTTATGTAGAGCTTACACTTACTTTTTGGTAATATGGGATCATTAAGAGGATACAAGAAACAGTAATATGGTATTGTGTCATTATTATCTACTTAGTGTTACTGTAAGTGAAACAAATATGAGATGTCTCTCTAAGGTCAGTTTAATAATAAAGGATTCATGTGGCCACATGAAAATTCCTCTTCTTTAGACAGTAACAACCAGGATCTGTTTCTGGTAATGAACTACCTGAAGATTTCACCTCTAGACTATAGGCTTCTATATGTTAGCAGGAATTTAATGCTGTTGGCCTTTCAGTAACCTCTTTGAGTTTGGTGATCTTAGGTGAGTTCTCAGTGGACAGATGTTTGTGGCAGAACACCCACCACATCTGTTAACTGCTGATAGTTATTGCACAAAGACAAAGTAGTGCTTGGGTTAGGGTGACTGAGCTCCGAATCACAATTGAGTAATATATGTTTATATGTTAGTTTTTCCCAGTAACGTACAAGGGAGATGCCAGTAAACTGGAAACTGTTTTGAATGCTGAGGAAAAGTTATGTACCTGCATATATAGATGATATATTTGTGTGTATAAATGTATAAGTAGTTCCTTATTGATACATATTTGACAAGTGATCTTTTGGGGGGTTCAGAAGCCTTCTTTGAAGCCGTTTTGATTATTAGAATAATGAAAAGACTTCCCAATCATGATTCAAGTGATCGCACAGAACAATTACAAAGCCTACCCTCACTTTTGTTTCCATTCAGTTTGCAGAAGTAACGTCAACAGGGATCCCGAAGCCTGTTCAGAATGTGTCGTGATTTGCTTGCAAAGAAAATACCTTGTGCTCCTGATGTCATCATTGCAATCATCCCAAATTCAAGTCTGACTGAGCAGGCTCATTATCATTCTCACCATGTCCTCCCTTAGAGCAGCCTCTCCCGCCTCCTCCTGTACAGCACAAAACAAGAGCCACAGGGGTGCTTGAATTAGGGAAAGGAGAGACACCCAGCACCTCCCCCCAGGAAAACTTGCTGAGCTACTTCCATATAGTTCCTTCAAACTACATACTGCTTTACAGGACCTTGCACACCACCACCAAATGAAGGTGTGGATTCACAAATATTGATTTCCCCCTCCTGTTTAGGGTTGAACAAAGATGGGACAAGAATGGATGTGTGTATTTATTTAGCTTCTGAATGCGGATATGAAAAGAGTGTGCCAGCCTCCACAGTAAGAGTTGCCTGAGGAGAGCCACACATTTCAGACTGCTTTTTTTTCATAGGGCAAATTTCTCCCTTTCATCTTAGAAGGTTAACTAACATCTGAGCAACAAATAGGAAGGCAAGACAGAGAGGGCAGTTGAGCAAAAATAAGTATGGGGCAAAAAACAGGGGAAAAATTGTCTCAGGCACCAAGTTTAGATCACAATCATGTTTTCTGAAAGTTCAGAAGGCCCTGGCTATGGACCTCAGGACTGATTCTGTCTCTGACCCATGGCCCGTATGAATTTGTGGATCTCTCCCCAAACCATCCCCAGCAAACCATCCCCTTCACACAAGTTTGATTTCCACTCTGGAAGAGAGGAGGCAGGACAGGGTTAATCGCGCACAGTCTTCCTTCAGGCCCCCAGAGGGGCTGAGGTTTTGTTTTCCTGGCTAAGAGAGGGGAGCTGGGGCATGTATTGTAACTGGAACTGGAGACCTTTCTGGTGTTACCAGCCTGTTTTGGGTTTGAGGGAAAGCCTGGAGCAGCAGGGAAAGGAGGGAGAATGCAGACTTGGAAAGCAGCGAGTGTCTAGTAATTGCACAAGGTAAGCCCAAGTGTCCTCCATTCCCCGGAGCCTCCCTCCCAGCCCTCCTGCCCCTGCCCGCAGCCTGGCCAGATCTTTCAGCACTGCCGTGCCCGCCTTTCCCTTGACGCCAGGTGTCCATCCCTGTCCATAGCGCGGAGAGGAGCAGGAGGCCCCTGGCATTGGGGGTGCCCGGTCCTGATCCCCCAGAGCCTGCGGGGGCTCGGACGATCCCCTGCCCTTCCCCTCCCCCTGCGCTGCAGAGGCTCTGGATGCTGCCGTACTCCTGCCATGTGCTGCCGCCGCCGCTACTGCTGCTCGTAGCTTAGTCGAGCGTGTCTCCGGCTGCAAACTCCGCCAAACAAGCCTGCATCCTCCCCCAGGGAAGGATACCCTGTAAGTACCAGCCGGAGCCTGCCCCCTCCCTAGAGCACCCCACCACCGCCTCTTACAAAGGGACTCGCAGCCTCTTCCCCTCGCTTCCTCTCCCCACCCCCTTTTTAAGCCAGTGCAGAGAGGGGCTCCGTGAATTCCCTCCGAAGCTGTAGGGTGGCTCCCTCCTCCTCCTCCTTCTCCACCCTCCTCCTCCTCCTCCTTCTCTTCCTGCTCTGGCTCTCCTCGGCGAGCCAGGCTGCTGCTGCATTCAGCCGGGGTGGTCCCCAACCTCGCCCCAGCCATGCCGCTGCGGCTCACCCCCCACGGCTGACTTTTGTTACCCCTCTAGTGCCCGGGGCTGAACTGAGGTGGGCTCATTTTTGGGGGTGGCTGAGGCTGTGTGTGCGTGTGGGAGGTGTCCCTGGGGGTGTGGGGTCCGGGTGCCCCCTCAGGTGGGCGCAGCAGAGGGGCCGGGCTGCAGCGGCGACTCCGCCACCCTGACATCTGCAGGTGGACTGGGCGAGCCAGCTGCTGGAGCCTCCCCAGAAGCCAGCAGCGCCCTGGACCCGCTGCCCATCTAAGCCTGCTCCGTTCCCGCTCCCCCCCAGACCCTCTCCCGTCCTCACTCCATCCCTTCGCCCCCTCTCTCTGCTGGGGTGCCTGAACCCCTCCTCACCTCGCCGGTACAAACCCCTCCACTCCCCTCCCCTCTCCGCCCCTCCCCACCTTCTCGGATTTATTTGTGTATTTCTTTCCTTGGCAACCACCAGTTCCCCTCAGTCAAACAGCGCAGGCTCCCTATAATTTGAAATTAATTTGTTTGACTGCAGCATTGAGACAGGAAGGTTGGGAATTTATTTAATTCTTTTTCCTCCCTGTGCAAAAAGGAAGCGATGAAATTTCCAATCGAGACTCCAAGAAAACAGGTGAACTGGGATCCTCAAGGTTGGTGATTCTCTATTACTATCATTACTATAATAATAACAATAACAATTATTATTCTTCCTTGTGTCTAGTGACTCACAGGAGAGTATTTGACTTCAAATGGGAGGAGATGTTGGATGCTTGTCTGCTTCCCATGTGCACTGCTCAGTCTTTCTTGCTCAATCCTAGCAGTGTGTTAGAAAATGCTCCTCAGATGTGGGGTTGGGTGGGTGCGTGGGTAAAACCTCTTCTAGGTGTAAGTTTTATAGTTCTGTATTTGATATCTCTCTTCCCTCCCCTCCCCTCCCTTTTTCTTGAGTATTTCCATGGCAAACTTGCCTGGGATGGCAGTGATCTCTGGCTCACAGCATTGTTTGTTTTATCTATGGCTCCTTTGTTGTTTCTAGTGATCATTGTCTCTGCTAAATGGGTGGTACAGGAGTGGACACAGATGTGACTGCTTGCTCAGGGCTCCTTGATCGCAAATGTTTGTTGGCAAGCAACTGGAACAAAATGCTGCTGCAATATAACCCATAGTGTGGACGGTATAAAAAGACATATTAAATAATGGAGCCCAAACGGACCTTTAGACTCTTTACTCTGTCCTGTTAACAATTGATCAGCCCAAGTGGATAGTTTGATTACCTCTATAGTTAGGTTTGGAGTCTGTCTTGGGGAGTGTGTTTGTGTGATGGTGGAAGGAGATTTACGCCAGTGCAGTGGTTTTCAATAAAACGGTCCAACTGGTGTTTTAAAATAAACCATAATGAAATGCTCTCCTTTCCTGGCATGGGGAGGAGGTTCGTATGCAACCTACAGAAGAAGTGACTGAAAAAAACTCTACTGGTAATTTGTATACTGTTGTGTCATATTTCTGTGCATCGGTACAGGAGCAGAGTAACTTGAAGCCATATGCTCAGGTTTGCAGCAGAACTGCTGGCAGCCAGTCACTGTACAGCAGTGCTTGCAGGAAGTATGAAGTGATAGCACAAGCTTTGATTATTCATCTTTATTCCGCAGGTTTGTTTTAAGTGGTCAATTTGTCTGTCATCCTCCGTGCCCTCACATCTACAAAATGAAAGTTAGAAACAGTTTCTCCTGGTGTAGAAGGAATACAGCAGAACAGACACCTTTCTGCTGAGCAGATCTGATGTGCTGTTTGAATAATATACACAATTAAGCTTTAGTTTAAGCCTTACTACATCTTTAATTAGGTGAAGGCTGAAATCAACACATCAGCCTCCTCCGTCCTCAGTTTCACAACAAACACATGGATAGTAGTGCTAACAGAGATTTGATTATTTTAGTAACAGTATATTCCTTATCCTAGGGTCAAAATTCTGTGTGGTGAACTTGCTCTTCCCGGGTGCTTTTCTGAATAGGTGTTTGCTGTTGCTTCATTTTAATTCATTTTATGTATTGCAAAATGCCTTTTAATGCAAAAAGTCCTTTCCTCCCTTCCCCTGACAAGGCACACAGAACACTGTACTGAGGGCATTCTGTATGCAGCTCCTTTGCTTGGCAATCAGCTTTAAAGCATATGGATCCAACAGGTGGTTGGTCACAATTTACGAACGTGTCCAAAACCATAGAGTACCGTAACAGGTAAAAGACCTCAAAACCAGCAGGTTTCCTCTCTGCCAGGCTGAATCCCTGCTAAGGACTGCAGAATCCTACGTGTTATTTCCCCTCAGTGTATTGACTTCGTTAGCCAGGCAGCAATGATGCTAATGTATAGCCAGGAAGGAAGCAAAAAATGTTAATTTCTAATTCTCCAAGGGACTCAGGAAATAGATAAAATTTGGTGGAATGGAAAAAGGCAAATGGGTAAGGAAAAGTTGTCTAAGGCCCAATCCTTTAACCAACAGAGGAACAGTGCAATGACATTGTACTCACATAGTCCCGCTGAAGAATTAGTGATGTGGGTAGAAGACAAGGTAGATCAGAGTTCCATTCTTTTTGAAATGAAAATATATTTATGTAGATCTAAATGTTAGCAAAGATCTACACAAAATCACTTAGAGCCCTAAAATGAATTTAATTTACAGTCACATATGTAGTCTGTTCTCTGCATGTACATGTGAAGAATGTTGTGTTTTTCATCCTATGTGATATCCTTGGAGTTAAGAACTGAAGTAGCTTTTCTCAGATACAAAGATCAACATGTGGAAAGCTGGTGGTGCAAGGATACAAAGTGTCCTAAGTATTAAAAGCAGAACTCATGTCCAGTTAATGTTCACACAGAAATACCAGGCTCATTTCAGTGCATATTGTATGATTGTGCCCTGTTCTGGTCATCAGACAGAGAACGTGCGGTTTCCACAGTTTTGTCTGGTAGGATTTGTGCTAACTTGTGCTAACAGTAGTTGAAATATATCAACTGAGGTTCCTGGCAAGCAAGCTAGCAGTCCAATGATGTAAGTGAGAGCTATGGTATCTCAAAGATTGTTTAGCTCTGATTATTCCAGGCAATATTTTCTAGAAACTGTAGACATTTCTAAAGGCCAGGCACCTTGCTGTGGAGATATGGCTAGCTTGGGACTGATGATGTTGCTGGTTTGAACCCAGGTCAGAATGATAGTCATTGAAATGAATTAATGCTGAAACTCCGTAATGCTGACTGAACTATAAATATTTACATAGATAAATAGATGGTAGTCTGCTGGTAGCTTTCATCTGGCATAAAACTGGTATTCTCAGTTAACATCAGCAAAGATCAATATACCGTAGAAAGACTTTGTGGAGAGAACAGGTTCAAAAGAATAGAATTGACATGAGGGATGGTGTCTGACAGACAGCTAATGGGAGGATGATTTCTCAGCCATTAAACTGGAAAGACCAGGGCACTGAGACTGAACTGTGCTTTTATCCTGTGGTGTAGTATCTTCACTTCTTTTGGGTATAGAGTACATCTGTGTGTTTCCTGTAAATGCTGAGTGTGTTTTCTAGATAAACTAAATATTTCACAAACCTGGAAGTATACAGGGTCCAGATTCCTCCAGTGAAGTCCCGTACTGTCCCAGGCAATCAAATGATATAATCCCATTAACAGATCAAACTCCATTCCAAAAGTCTCTGGGACTTGTCGCTAACAATCCAATGTGAAATACATCCTAGAATCTCATATATATTGATTAAAAAACATACTATTCATATACAGTGAGTGAATGGGGTAAGAAATGAGTAAAAGACCTAAGCAGGCACCTCAAGAATGTTTTAGGGAAAGTTAAACACATTGAGTATGGTACAGGATCTCACACTACCTGGCCTTACATTTTTAAAAAAAAGCCTGCCATTTGTGTTACTGGTGCAATCAGCCTGGATATACACAATCATAAAACATTTGATCTGCCTATCACTGATTTTTGCTTGTCCCATTTGGTGCAATTCAGGTAAAGCAATAATAACTGAAATTAGTGAAAGACCAGATTTTTAGTTTTGTACCTCATAACATCTTCCCATCTATACTTTTCAGAATACAAGATTAGGTTTATAGCAGCATATGAAGACATTAATTCTCGTACTTGTTATTCTCATCTCTCCTCTTTCCTGCATTCCTCCTGCTGTTTGTTACACCCACCTGTTGTCTGTGCTTAAATTGGCTTATAATCTCTTTGCACATGTATTTTTATACAGTACTTAAAACACAGTGGGTCCCTCATCCTGACTGAGACATCTGGATGTTACAGCAACATCAGGGTTTTTTCCTATGAATTAGCTTCCTACGAAACAGCTTAAAATTGCTGTTTCTTTGTGGAAAAGAAGGGTATATGAGACCGTTTCTAATATGCTTAGAAATTATCCCCAAGCATGACTCTCTTGCAGGGTGATGGTGAGATGTCTTTTCCAAGGGAAAGATGTCTATCTTGGTGATGCTCTTAGTAGGCAGAAAATGGAGTTCAGTCTTGTTCCATCTTTTGTGCCTGCAGTTTTTTGCTGTTGTTGCAGTGATATGGATTGTCAAAGCCTTTTGAATTTCCAGGTAGATGTTTTGTTTACATTGACCTTTTGGAATTCTGAAGTTTTGATACAAGTTCCCGCACCCTTTCACAAAGACATTATTTGTGTAGGATGGCTTTCTGCAGTTTGGAAGCTTAAAATCATGCATTTATTATCATCCTTATATTTAGTGTGGGAGTTAGTGGTCTGTGGGGAATTCAAGCTGTGGTTGAGAGTCTGGAGCTCCTCTTCAGATTTTGCCACTAACTTACTGTTTAACCTTCAGTAAGCCACTTACCCTTTCTTTTCCTCCCTTATTCCTTGACTGCAAAATGGGAATATTAATGCTTCCTTAATGCACAGGGTGTTGTGAAATATAATTAACTTGTTTAGAGCAATCGGAGATCTGCTATTGAAAGAAGAGCATATGTATTGCAATCAAATGCTAAAACAATTAGGAGGGAGCAAAACAGCCTGTCAGCATACACAGATCACATCAATTAACAAATAGGGTTATCTCTGCACTTTACAAAGAGCAGAAACTAGTATTACTTGCGCTTCTTTACAGACACTGAAGACTCAATTGAGTTTCCCATAGAGGTATCTAGAGACCTTTGATATTCCCCAGCTGCCACTCCAGAGGGGCTCAAGTCTTCCACAGGTCCTGTATCACCTGCCATGGGATTTCTCACTTCACCTGAGATGTCTCAAAACAGCACTGGATACCTATATGTGGAACAACTGAGCTGAGTCTCAAATACCTTCATGCAGGTATCAGGATTGGATCATCCCTTGATGACTGTTGGAAAAATCTTCAGCATCAGCTATTCAGTATAAATTAAACTGATTCTGCCTGCAGAGTGTTACAAACTGCCGCAGTTCCTGCTTTTTCTGTCCTTTCATTCAAAGAGACCAATGCAGAAGGCAAACTTGATTATAAAGGCATAGATTAGTAGAATGAGGGTGTTCATTTCTGTCCTCTGTTTCCAAGAAGATATATGAAAAAAGTGGAGTCCAACTGTGAGCTAGACAATATCTTTCTCAATTAGTAAGTAAATTCTTAGTAGCTCCATGTAAGAAGACTACTATGGAAAGCTATAATAGCTAAAAAAGTAGCTCCGATCCCAGCAAATGACCCATGGTCAGCAGGGTACTGACTATGTGCTACCCGTATCACAAAATTGTATTGGCTACTGACCCATCTGATAGACCAGGACTCTGCTGTGCCTGGTAAGCATGTGTTGCAGAACAACTGTAAGGAGTTTATTTTAGAGAGAGATGTGAAGGAGAATAAAAATTGGATAAACAGGAGGATACTCCTGGCAATGCATGGTGTAGGTGCAATAGTGCAAAATACAGTCAGGTGGAAAACTTGAAGAGTTTGGAAAACAAATAAAAGAGAATTAAGAAATCAGAACTTTACTGAAGGCTATGTGGAGCCTGCAGGGGAGGCAGATGAATACTGTGGACCCTAATGTGGTAAAAGATAGGAAGATATGACTGAATTAGCAGGAGAGGAAGAAAGACAGCAGAGAGCTATTAGTTTCAATATTGTTGTCTTTAGGATGCCCTGGAAATGAAAAAAAATAAGGATTCAGAAAAGTAAAATTAGTAATAAGAAAGTGGCAGGGTGAAAGACTGGACAGCAGCTTTCTTAGTAATAGTGAGGAAACACTGAACTCCAGTCAAGGTAAGAAAGATGAAGGGTAGGTTATCATTAAGATGTCATCCATACTGTGAGAAAAAGGGAGTGAAAAGAATCAAAGGCAATATGAAGCTGTAAGTCTAAGATAGGGAAAACAGTAGAATTGTCAGCAGTGGGAGAGATTAAGACAGAATTATTATTTCAGTGAAGAACACCAATGCTATTTTTTGCCACATATGTACAAGAGTAATCCATTAGTAGGCTTTTGGACTGAAAAGTCCCTTGGGCAACTCTTGAAAACTGATGCTGCCTGAAGTGATGGAGTTTGCTTTTGGGAGAAAGATATATGATATCAGTTGTAAATATGTAGGTTTTGGTTCAGCTTTTGGCGTTTATGTGGATTTATGTAGCTAGCGTGTGGACTATATCAGCGTCAGACAGAAGAGTGCATATATATGGTGATACAGTTTAATTCTTACCCTCTCAATTTAATCCAGAGCTAGGAATTTTACCATTCACTTCAGTGCAAGCAACATGTGATTCTTCATTTTAAAAATATCGGAACTCTGTTGTCCCTGCAGGCTTTACTGAGTTAGAAGTAAAGGAGTGCCTGGAATCACTGGGAGAACAGGGGCCCTAGATGTTCTCTTGTAGATAGGGTAAGTACCTGGAGTGAAATGGGGAGGGAACAACGAAGAGGTCAAGATAAGAAAGGGGTAACAAACACACTAGTATTCAACAGGTAGAGTATTACAGAATTAAGTGTGGTAGGAGTATCTAGCCTTTATTTTGTAAGAATCTCAGTGTAATAGCAAAAGCCAAAGCAGAGAATATAAATGTTGGATGGTTGTCTGGTTTTTATAGAGTTTTTATGTAAAAGAAGTGACATTCAACAAAAGGCTAAATACTACCTTTTTAATACCTTTTTTATAGGAACGTCTCTGTTTTTTGTTTTCTGTAAGAAATTGAAAACATCCTGGGACCTGGCCTTTGTCAGACAGACACTGCTCATATTCTAGTTCCTGAGACATTGGTTATACTTCTCTTGTTTGTCTATAAAGCATGTATATGAAAAACATTTTAACTATAATGGAATATGTGCTTTAAGATTAACCCAATGACTTTCATAAATAACGTGCCATGCAGTTCTCACTGGTTACCCCAATGAGATAAAACAAGTGAGAACAGCACGTATCATATACCCTTGTACTTCAGGGTGGTAGTAACAATCCTTTTTAGTCCATGGACCATTATTATTCTCCAGCATACTTTCTGGCCTGCTTTTCACAGTTACAATCAAACATTAACCCAGATTATTTAAACAAAATGATATTTCCAAAGTGAACGATGAATCTCTTACCATGTTAATGAACCACAGAATTTAGGGGATATTTCCTTGGTCTGGGAATGCTGAGACCAAGAATTCAGATTTCATCTTTTTCTTTAACTGCTAATACAATTCTTATGCTATTAAAAATTTTATTATTGGCAAAGTGTCCGAAATGCATGTATTATTATGTGTTGTTCAGATGTTCCAAAATACAACCATAGGAGATCACTGGTAAGATTTTGAGGTTAGAGTGGAAATTTCAGTGTGGGTGTATCTGGGTGTTTGAAGTGGAAATGAAAGCCAGTAAGGTGATAGAATTTGTATCACAACCTGTATAGAGGGAAAAAAAAGGTGGAAGAGAATACACAAGCCTGGTTTCATTTTATTTTTCTGTTTTTAAAATGGAAGGGGAATATCCTACTGAAAGCTGGAGTTGTGACAAGAGGCATGACATATAAAATAAATGAAAGGGATTGAAACTTGTTGCACTTAGGATCTGGAGTCCTGAGCAGGGGTAGTGATCAGCTGCAAAGTCTGGGTGTGGGTTCAATTTTTTTTAAAAGTCCAGACATAGTTAGGTCTAGCACTTTGTCCGAGTTTACTATTTGAAATTTTAGAGGACATTTGAAAATAAATAAAGACCTAACAAGGAGAAACAAAGGAAAGCTGCTTCAGGTAATGTAGATTACAAAAGAATGGACCCAAAGTGTGACAGGGTTAGATCTGCTGCCAGAGGTGCAGAAAATGCAGAATGAAAAGAGTGTACTGTAGTAAGGCTGAAAATGCTCTGAAAAAAAGAAGGGTGGATATGAAGACAAGTTTGGCTGTCTCCAACTAGAATACACTGTTTTCAAGCGCATGACGTTCTTTCTACCTTTTAGAAGTAAGCACATAACCTAGGGCATATTTTTTAAAAAAAGAAGCATCTTTATGTTCTCTATTGGTTCCTCAGGCATGTATTAGGGTCCTCCTTTGTAAGCAAATCTAAAGCTCAGTATATGGGCATACTACAAAATATCTTCATCTCATGAAATAAGTATCTTTAATAGATGATCATCTGTTTATTTGGCTAGTCCTTCATTGGAGCAACATGCTTATTTTTCTTCCATTTGTTCCTCAATTCTGCCCCCAAAGCGATGCATTCAATAGATCTTTAAATTACTTCAGCTCTCTGTCTTTCTGATAACCCATAGATTATGCATGACTCTGTGACCGTTGTTTGCTGAAGACAAGAAACTGTTTAACTAGTAGGGGATAACAAAAGTTAACACCCTAAAAAACATCTTCTGACAAAGCAATACAAGTTATTTTGGTATCACTATCCTACAGGATCATCACAGTGCTTTAAGGATCAGGCTTTGAGTACCTAGATTTGTTAGAGCCATATGTTCATATCTCAGCAGGACTGATTCATTTTTTCTTCCCTAGGAAGAAAAAACAACACATTGCTGACTTTATTGGATGAGGATTTTGGATTTTGGCACCTTAAACTTGTGCCACTGAGATTCTTAAGAATCAGTGATATGCTGTTAAAGGGTGCTTGGATTATTTCTCTCTTACTTGATACTGTAATATAATAGTACTAACATGATTTGAAAACAGCAAATACATCCTGACAGCTTGTCCAGGGCTTTTATCCTCTCAAATTTCAGCTTTTCATTTAAAAGAAACAGTCACTAGATACTATGTGTGAAAAACCTCAGTGATGAAAGAATTATAGAAAAAATTGTACTGCAGGAACTCCCAGCTGAAATGAAGGAAGCACCTCACATATCTCAAAGGCGTCCCTCTAGGTTAACTCAGATCCACCACTGATTACTTAAATGTTAAGACTGCTAAGTTTGGATTGCACAAGAAAGGGTCGTGCAGAGAGGTAGCAGCAATCATGACAGCTACAGAAACAACACCAGAGCCACCTCTTCATGATGCTACAGCCATCATACTAATTTGCCTTCATGAGAAGCAGAGTTCATTACTGGGTTACAACGTAACCTTGCAACCTGAATTTCTCATTGCTACAAGACATTATTTGTTGATTCATTTTTCTAAAAATAGGCATCTGCTGCCTTTTAAGGGACTGTAAGGCAGCTGGGACATTTGCATAAGCCTGGTATGTATGATAATCGACCTGAGGGAGACCTCTGCCCTTTTGGAGCAACATCTTAAGGCCAATTAGGATATCCTAGGACCTCTCACTTATTACTATATAACATGGATGAGCAACTGAATTACACCATTTGAGTGTGACTTACATGGAGAATAAAACACTTAGGTAGGTATCTGAAATGCAGAGGTATTCTAAGTTTCTAAAGACCTGCTATGGTTAGGGGAGATATAATCAAATATGGTTCATGGAGCCTGGAGAACTTTCAGTAGATGTCTGGTTTAGGGTCAGCAGAATTGCTCTCCAGGCTGCACTGACCAATTTGACCACATCATTGACCCTAGTGGGATGTACTCCAAGTTACAGCAAAGGAAAGAAATGAGACAAGGGTTGTTCCTGCTCATATTTTGAACTTCAGCTCAAATGGCTTTGGGTAGCTTCTCACTAGAAGGATTTATGGCAGGTATACACCACTTTTTCCTCGTGGATTCATTCTCAATTTGTGCACGCTTTGGGGTTACAAGACGTTACACCATCATGGTTAGTGCAGCTCTGCCGAAAGTTATAAAGTACTACTTTGAGCTTGGCATTATTAACAGTGTTTTCTTTTGTTTTCCCCAAAAAGCAAAGTCCAAACCAGCTTTGCGCAGCCAGAATCAGCCTGGCATTGACCTGGAGCTCTGTGTGCCTGACCAGCCTCCCAGTGACACTGCTCATCTGTTCTGTTTATTATATACTGCTGTGAGCAGCATAATGGGTCTGAAGCCTCTTTAATCTACTTCCTTGTGCTTACCTGAGCTCTCTTCAACTCACAGTCACTTTCTAGTAATTGTCTTACATGCAGATTGGACAGATAAATCATTCTGACTGTGGCAACTTTACTGCTGCAACTTACACACTGAAAGTGTAAAAGAAAAATGAGTATGTTATAAAGAGTTCAGAATAAGGGAAAATAAAAATGGCTATGCTGGACAAGTGCATTTCAAATAGCAACTTTCTCTTCCTTGTGAAAGATCTTTTCTGCACAGACTAATTTTGTAATAGCTATCTTATATTATATGTATTCTTTGTCCTGTTCCAGAATAGGTATTCAAAGTGTTGAAAAGCCTTCGTTCACTTTACTTAAGACTGTTACTGTGTATAGGAAATTAAGACCACTAAATAGACTGGATCCTCAGGATATACAAATAGTATAGCTCCAGCAAACTAAAAAATAGCTCAACTGATGTGCTTCTTACAAGATTTCTGACCATTACCACATGATAAAAGATCCACTTTTATTGCTGTTGCCCAGAAAATTTGAGAAACTATCACTTAATTGAAATGGTGGACCAGTAATGAAATTTGCTTGAATTCGAAGTATTTTTCTGTAGATTCCAATCATTAGCCAGATTGGGGAAGACACAACTAGACTGATGCAGAAATTCTTACTTCTTGTTTTTACAGAGGAGCATCAGTATGAGCTCTTTAGGTATGGACAGTAATGTGCAGATACATCCTTAAGGATGTCCCAAGAAATCTTTGAAGGGGAACAATTAGTGCTGACACTATTCTTATTCTGGGGTTAGAGGCTATATTGCATGTGTTTTTCTGGCCTTACTCACATGTGAAAGATCTGTTCCTTCACTATCAACCTAAGAGTCCTGCAGGAGATATTGTACTGCCCCAGCTAAGCGATGTATTGGCCTCTCACAGTTCCAGTCTGTACTATAGTCAGTGGTGCTGCTAAAGTCCCCTTTGCATGACTGAGGTGATCAAGAGATTCCTTTACTCCACTGTTAGGCTGTACCCCTGGCAGACAGCCAGCATCAATCACATTTCAAATGTAGATTAGCTAGCTTCCTGCTAGGAAGGCCAACATGAATCTTTGCTTTGTTGTTTGTCTCCTCCACTTGCTTGTCTTACCACCAGGTTTCTGTCAATAAGAATGTTCTTCCGTTTGTATACACGTCTTCTTATGCTAAGTTGCAAGACTTAGGCTTCCTTCACTGGTTGGTCTGGCCATGAGACCATTGGCTGAATTTCTTTTCTGAATCCTTGAGATGGGATATTTGGAAGATCCCCATCCAGCTGCTCTAGTGGAAGGACACCAGCTAAAACCCTGACCCTACATCATCCTATGAGCACTTTGAAGCAGAACACCTTGAACTCCTGTGGTGGGAGATTCAGACTCTTCCTAAATGTTACTAGAATCCTGGGACACTTCCTGGTGAGGAAAAGTAATCAACTCGTTTCATCCAGTGGCATGTCATGGTGCAATGGAATTTTTTTTATTAGTGTTTAAAAAGAAGATTATGGATAAGCAGCAGCATCACTGCTTCAACCTGTCTGTTGTTCATCAAAGGGTAAAGTATGCAGAGAACCAAAGAGCAGCTATTTATTCTTTGGTGCTTGTACTCGAGGCTTGTGACATACTGACAAGAAAGCAGTTTTTCTATGTATTACCGAATAAGGAAAAGCAATGGTATGTTCATCTCTTCTGACAGGAACTCTTTTTCACAAAGTCAGCTCTATACCCCAAGATCTTGAGCCAAAAGCACTTGCTTCCTATTTGGCTCTTGACAGAGCAGAGACTTGCATGAACTAGAACTCCCACTTTTAGCAAGTGCAAGAAATACTGATCTAATGCTAGGGAAACAGGTTTTAGCAATGATCTATTGGTTTTAGTCTTATTTCAGAAAGGGAAAGGTGAGAATTTTTCTTGGGTTTCTCTGTATTCAGTTTCTCTATAAATAGCTTCATAAACCTGATGACAGCACTGCTGCCAGTGAGTGTGTTGGAACAAACACAGTCACCAATCTTGAAGCAGGAGGGCTCCTTGTTTGGGACTTGCCCCTGTCAATCACTTCTAATCTCCTCTCAACTCTTCCTGCTCCTCACTGTAAAGCTTTTCTACTCTATTTTCCATTTTCCAATACCTGAAGTTCATTGATGAGTCCCATCACATGTGAACATGTGCTTGGCTCCTTGCTCTTAGCTCAAGTGTGAGAGGCAACGGGGAGGGTAGCTGAGTGCCGAGTGCCAACAAGAGGAACTGAGCAGGGAGTTACTGGTATGCTGTCTCCCACACTGCCAGCACGGTTGGAGAGAAGTGAGGGACAAGAGCAGATGGATGGATTTGGAGGAGGGCAGGGTGGAAGAGAGGTCAGGAGAGAGAGAAAGCAAAGCAAGGGAAACAAAATTCGAACTGCCCTCCAGCAGTGTACGATCTCACTCCAGCACAAGACAAATCTCCCTCAAGTATTCGTCTGGACTTGGCAGCTCTGTAAGTAGTGCTACAGATGGTGTCAGTAGCAGTGCATCTTCATGTTAATGCCAATAAGTGTTAGCTAGGAACCCCCTGAGGACTGTTGTCCTGAAGCCAAACCAGAAAGAAAAAAACGAAGATGCTTTCGGCTGTTCCTGGAGTTCACATCCTCCCTTAGCACATCCACTCTTCCGACCAGTGAGCTGTCACGTATGCCTTAGAAAAGTGCAGTGCCTGAGAGAGGGAGGAGGGAGGGGAAAGTATCCCAGCATCCCATGACTGTGACTTTTGCAGAGATTTTTTTAATGTCAGTGGATAAGTTCTGGTTGATACCTGTGCAAGCCAGCCTTGGGCTTCCTGTTGTTTCCCTGCCATTTGCATAGCCTCAGTAGGCAGGAGCTCTAAGGCTATGTTTGCAAGAGAGCAACTCTTGGGCAGTCCATTTTAGGTTTGTGGGCAGGCTCTGACTGCAGTTCTGGTAGCAGAGAGGCTGGGTCAGAATCTGGAAGTTCTTGTAAATAATCAGCAGGAGCAGCTTACACATCGGTATCATATTTTTCCTTTATAACCAGCAAAAGAAAGGAGTCTGATTTATGGCCGTCTATTAATCTTGTAACAGACAGACTGGCATTTTGTCATGTATAGTGGAAAAGAGCGTGTCCCCTAACAGAATTTGAAGATTTGCTAATACATTGATGACAAATTGTTGTACCTGGTTGATGCACGTATGTCAAAGACCTTATTTTAATCAACTTTCAAAACTACTCTTGAATTTAATTAATTTGCTAACATCTCTGTGGCAGTGTTTACATGAGACAAACTGTGAACACATACAATATTGTTTTTCCTCAGTGTCACAGGGTTTATCTATTATTTGTGAAATGCTTTGAGATATTTAGACAATCATGAAAGATTATTACAGACTTGGCACAACTGATGTAAAGAGGAATGTTGAGATGTGTTTGACTGTCTTACACAGAAGGGAAGGGAAAGGATTTCAAGAGCATTTTCCTGCTGTGAGTCAGGACTAGAATATCAAGATGAATGTTTTTGAAATTTTTTTTTTTTTTTTAATGCCTTTAACATTTCACCAGTTTGTTTACAGATCCTGGATAATGAATACAAGCCTACAACATTAGGCTGTTTGTTACCCTTCACTGATAGCTTTTCTTCTTGAGTCCATAGGGCACAGATTGAAAACACTGACCTAAATGATTTCTGGCAGATGATTTTATGCCCTGTTCTTAGATACTTCCAATGAAGGAGATTTCAATATCTTGATGTCTGTTCCCATGCTTAGCTATCCTTGTAGCTTTTTCCTAAATATAAAGTTTTTTCCTAAAATATAATCCCCTACTTCCTTGGTACAGATTAATGGGTTATTTCTTGCCCTATTCTTAAGGGCTCTAGGGAAGAATTCATCACTGTCTTCTGTCAGTCAGTGTCTTATTTTTGTTTGTGAGACTACAGTTCACATTTTTATACTTAGTCCAAACAGCATTTTCATTTATATTAAGATAATACTTTAGAAAGTTGCAATGAGAATCAAAGTGGGATGTTGAAAAGATGACTGTGTTGATAATAATTTTGTGTGATGGACAAATGACATTTGAATATGTGGTGGAGTTTGATTTACTGTGGTTCAAACCAAAATAAGAGATCAGTCAAAACTGTTTGAAGGAAGAGACTGATATTTCCAATATTCTTTGAATACAGATCCAGCGTTTGCCTCCTGTAGTTTGATAACTTATTCTCTCCTCCTATATTCCTGTACTCTTAACACTCAGTTACAATGAAGCATTGTCAGTATTTAGTCACCATTCAATATCTTGGTGATAAGTGAAGTGGAGAAAGATGTTGAGTAGAGCAGCCTTTTCTGTGCCATTCAGAGTTTGCTTCCCTTTTCTATTAGCCCGAAGAAAGAAAAACATACCTTCATTTTCACTGGTTGCTAACTATATGCAGTCATATGCAAGGTTGTGTGGAAGCCAAAAATGGACATAAAGAAATAAAGTACAGATGTCCAAAATAAGAGTGGCTCCTTTTGAATAGGTCTTAAAACACACAAGTCTGGGAGCAGGACAGTGGATTTCTACTCCAGCCTTGGCGTTTTGTTGTGTTATCTTAGTTAAGCAATTTCTTTTTTGTCTAGGCTATACCTACACACTTGTATTCAGCGAGAGTTGAACACTGCTGTCTGAGCTAGGCCAGCCCAAGGGAACTGTGAACTTGAACATATCTGGTACAGCACTCCTTTGAACCAAATGTGTCCTGTTAAGTGGCTAGGCCTATAAACAGAAGCTCAGCACTATGCTAACAAAGCTACCCAGCTTTTCTTGGCTTGAACCTAGCTTCCGTGCAAATCTTAATGCAAGTTGGATCAGTCTGCAAGAAGGAGCCTAAAAATACTTTTGAATTCCTCACATGAAAGATTAAAGAAAAATATTGTTGTCCAACATCAGATTTTTCCAGAATTATTTGAAAGACAGTGATATATGTTAATTATTGCTATTTGTAATATATTCCAGACAGTGACACTCCTGTTCTAAACACTGCTAATGTTAGGGCCCCTGTTCTGAAGAGTTTATTCTCTATGAAATAAATAATATGTAACTATTAATAAGGACACATACAAAAATTGTTCTGGATTGGATTTGTTGGCATAGTGAGATTTTCTGTTTTTTATATGGTTAAGGGCACTGAGATTTTAGTCCTGCAGACTTCTTATTTTCCTAAGCAGCCATTGTGAGTTTTTCCTTTCCCTGCTTTGAAAGCTCCTTGTGAGATGAATGCTTGAACTGCCATTCTTCTGTGCTTTAAAGAATTTACAATTAGAAATGGCAGCGCCTTTCAGAAATACAATAAGTATAAAAATGGTATTCAGACCCTCCTCTCGTTCTCACTATACTTTCTTGACTAAAATTAAATTAGCTTGTACATACTTCTTTTCTATCTCTTTAAGGAGGCTAGGTTCAGAATTGCTAAAGTGAAATCATAGAATACCAGAGAGTCTTTCAACAGCCTCACAAAATCCGTTGAAAACAAAGAAAATAGACATGGCATAGCTCGGGGAATGGTAATTGCATGGACTTTTTAATCTTTTACACACTTGTTAAACTAATCACAACTAGATTAAAAAGTAATCCAACCAGCCAAATTTACCCAGCACGCAATTTCTAGCCATTTAACATCTGCAAGCCAATAGTGATTTTCTTATACTTTTCAAAATTGTCAGTCAGAGATATCACATTGTATTGCTATTTTTCCTTCATTGGTTAAGAGTGTATGGGCTTCCTACCAGCATGATATATTTAATGAATTTGACATTAGCTTTATGTGAAAATGTATGCTGTTAACATCCGTTTTCTTAAATGTGTATAGAAAATGATTGGAATAGAATGCTTATGTGTGGGAAGAAAAAATGAGAATGAAAGATGATAAAAAGTGAAAAAGTCAAATCCACTCAAGACAAATGAATGTTTTTGTTCCATATTGACCCAGCTCCAGTACAGAGTGGCAAAAAGGCATTATTGTTGGAAGGCTGCTTGCTCTCTCTGTAGCTAAGTCACGTTCATCACTGTAGTTTGGAGTCCTGATCTATACATTGATATTCTCAGGGCATGATTGTAATGGACTGATGACTTTTTCACCAAAATCCATATGTACCCTATGACTGGTGAGACTCGGAGGAAAACCAGTGCTGAACAATACAGTCTGAGTTGTGTCCTCACCTTTATTGCCCCTGTGCAAACTGTCTGTGGTGGGTAAACCTTGGCTGGCTGCCAGATGCCCACCCAGCTGCTCACTCACTCCTCCTCAACAGGAGAGGAGGAGAAAGTAAGATGGAAAAGTCTGTGGATCAAGATAAAGACAGGGAGATCACTTAGTAATTACCATCATGGGCAAACCAGGCTTGACTTGGGGAAAATTAATCTAATTTTTTGCCAGTTAAAATAGATTTGGATGGTGAGAAACAAAGACAAAGGTTAAAATACCTCCCTCTCCTTTATTTTTTTCCTAGGCCCAACTTCACTCCTTCATTCTTGACCCCACTTCCTCCTCCCCACCACACATGGTGCAGAGGGGATGGGCAATGGGGGGTTGTGGTGAGTTCATAACAATTCCTCTAGGCTGCACCTTCCTCCTCACAGTTTTCCCTTGCTCCAGCATGGGTCCTTCCTATGGGCTGCAGTCCTTTAGGATAAACCTGCTCCAGCATGGTCTCTCCGTGGGCAGCAGTCCTTCAGGAAATATCTGTCTGCACTGGTCTGGGGTCCTCCACGTGCTGCAGTATGGATATCTGCTCTGGTGCGGTCCTCTCTGTAGGCTACAAGGAAATGCCTGCTCCACCATTGTGTCTTCCAAAACTCACAGAGGCTGCAGGAGAACTGGTGCACCTTGACACCTAAACCAAATATACTGTCATGAAGACCGGATAGCCAGGTACTTGGTTTCAGTCAGGCAGTTGCTGCACAACTAAATGGAAACAGTGATACTTTGGTAGTATGGACAGTAGAAATTGGAGAAGATTCCCACAAGATTTGTCCTTTGGAAGAAACTACTATCAAATAGGAGCGTCAGTGTCCTTCAGTGGAAGGCAAGATTCATTCTGATGACTTACTGTATAGCTAAGTTTCTTGTCTGCTACTGAAGAAGCTCTCCAGGATCAGAGAAGAGGCTTAAGTACCCCTTAGTTCTTTTGATCTCCAGTGAACCAGCATCACCACTCTGTGAAGACTCTTATAGTTGGGAAGTGCATTCTACAGAAAGAGAGACCTTAACTCAGATGACACTGATTTCTTAATTTCTACCATGTTCTGATTTAGGCTGTTTAAGATTTTTTATTTTTGCCTAAACTATAGTTTTCTAATGAAGAAGAACAAAAGCCAAATTATAAAACAGTGGTGTGTTTTTGTTTTCTCACAACAACTGCGTTCCAAATCAATTAAGCAGTTGAGGTATTCCAAGAGCTATTAATTAGTATGTTTCAATTATAACTGATGAAGCAGAATTATGTAGATTTTTTTTGGAAACTTACTGAGAATCATAAGTTCAAGCACTAGCTGGGAATATACGACAAATAATACAAAAATTGCAGAAGCCTTTTTATGTGACATTTTCCCCAAAGCTGCTGCCAGGGATGGCAAAGCAATGGTTAATATAATTCCCTCTGGTACTTATTACTGACCGCCAGTAATATATTATATTTCCCAGAAATATAAATATATTTCTCTCCCCACCAACAGAGAGAACTCAATATATGAACTTTTACTCTGTTTCACTAGCATTATCCTATAATAGGAAGTAAAGAGTGACTTTATTCCTTATGCAGTTTTGTAACCTAACATACTCCTCCCTTCTCCCTGCCCCACTCTGGGAAAGGAGCAATTGGGAGCAATCAGTGCTACTTTCTTTCTAACAGCACATTCAATCTTTTCGGTTTAATGTATGTTGCCCTTTCTGCCTTTACCTGTCTCTCTTTCCGTAGTTCATTGAATGCCTTGCCACTGATGACTGCATTTGCAGCAGACTGCTGAGATGTTGCTGAAGTCAGCAGCACTAATACTGCATTAGAGAATCCACTTCAGGGAAAACAATGTTAGATTTAACCAGTGGGGTACTGCTGCAGTGAAAAGCTATATGCTCGGAGGCACTCTGTGCATTTTCCAAACAAACAATATGTGAAGCTTTGCTTTCATGAACAGTAAATGTAATAGTAATGCTTCTCACTTCAGTGGCAGTTTGCAGCAAAATGCTTACAAGCAGTAGGGTGAAATTCCCCTTGTGTGGCAGGCTCGCGATGACTTTCACTGCTCAAGTGGTGTGGTTGAACACTTTGGGGATATGCAGAAGGAACTGCGCCAAACCAGTGTAAAACATGTCAGCACCGAGAGCAGTTTTCTTGATCCATAGCTGTATGGATCCTGTGGTCCCCAGACAGCAGTGCTTATTATTATGCCTCAATCCAGAACAACAGCCACAGGGATACTAGTGTTCTGCCCCATATGTAATCGTAGCCCGCAGGCAGGATTTTGTCTCCCATTTCATGATCACAGCTGAAATGTCACCTGTTAATTAGCCCACACCATGCAAAGATGCTGCACAAACACAAAGGCAGACACAATCATTGCCTACTGGGATTTTTGCTCTAAAAGCCAGACCTTCTAAACCAGTGTCAGATTTTTGAGTGCCCAGTGTGTAAAAATCCAACATTCATTGTGTTGGTTAAATGGATGCTCTCAACAAAACCTGTTAAAAACCCACAACAGGCAGAGATGAAGAATGGGGGTGGGGAGTGTGCTGGAATAGCAAGCAAAGCAGGTGGTGGAAATGATTAGCCATGTCCTTGTAATGCAAAATTTTAATGGCTTAATGATTTTTTTGGTTACACATGGACAGAAACTTCCACGTTTCATTACTTCCATCATGCATATAGCAACCACCTGCTTCCTGTTGGACATACAAATTCCCTTCATCCATAAACCCGCATGCATTTTCTGTTTGTGGCATATTCATGAGAAGTTCATATAGCTGATAGCTTAACACACTGATTGCCTCAGCTCTTCCTCTAACATACATCTTATCCTTGCTCTGACTTCCAGACACAGCTCTGCTATCTTAACTGGTAGGGGAAATCACTTTGGGGAGTCTGGGGGAAGGTTGTGAGATTGGAAGCAAATGCTAGATACCCATATCCCGCAGGAGCTTCTGTCTGGAGATGAGCCAGAGCCTTGGAGTGCAAGACCATATGTTATCCACTGGTGGGCTTTTCATTTTCCTGCCTTTCCACACTGTTCAATCAGGAAGCCTTTTGATGTTAACTTCAGTGTGTGGCCATTTCAGAAGAGGGATGGGGGGGGGAACCTAAACAACTAGAATACTCTGTCCAGTGAAAACAAATTAAATGAGGCTCCTGCTAGGATGCTAAAACAGTTATGGCCAGTGGAGTCCCTTCATCCCCCAGTCTTTTACGATCCATTTTAGAGAAGGGAGATCCACCTACTTTTAGTGGCTGGTTCAGGGAAGCTGTAGTGGACTTGGCTAGCACCTCACAGACATTTCTGAGCCTTGGTGCTCCAGGTCTCTGTTCTGCAACTTCATACACTTGACAAAATACTGTACTTCTAAATTACTTCAGGAGAGAATTCTGGCTTATAAGTAGTGCTACAAGAAGGATGTACAAGTGCTGTTAACCCAATGTAGGATCTTGTGAAAGCTGTAGGGAGGATGATTTGCTCATGAATTTTCTCAATGAAACTGAACTTCATGATAAGATTATTTCATAATTTGAACTAAACTTCTAGTTTTAAGACAAAGATAAGGAAGACTCCATGGGAAATTTTGAGTGCTTGGCTATGTAAATGTTTGAAGAAAGCATAATTTCCTTTCTTTAAAAAAATCTCCCATCATATTATGAGGATTTTGGGGAGACATACTGGTACTTACCCTCAGATGCACATCAAAGAACCTTTTTACTTGAGCTGAAAGTACTTTGTTGTCTTCCTTAGATGGACCCATTAAAATGGAAGATGAAATGTCCAGTTTCATTTTTGATCAACTCATGTATTAAACTTAAAGCCAGCTGCTGGGTTTATGAATGCATAAGTATATATGGTCTCAATCTAATTCTGTGCTGAATCCTGTGAAGCAACACTTGCATCAGACATGTGAAGAATACTCTATTATAGTCACATTAAAATGTACATACATTCATGTAACACAGGAACATAGAAGAAAATAAAGAACTAAATAAGACACTCCATTAAACCTGACTTACATCTTTTCACAGATAAAAATTGTGACAGCAATACCACAGAGGATGGTATGTTAACTTTAAAAAATTGTATTTGGTTTAAACCAGTTGAGAAACTCTCCCCTAAAACCAGATTTCTTCAGTAACTCCTCTGTTCTTGGCATATTGGGTAAGATAGTTGCCAGGATATAGGTCAGTGTGGCAAAGCCATGCTTAATGTTTTCATAGTCAAAAGCCAGTTGAACATTCTCTCAGCATTTTGGGTCTTATTTGAAGCTGTCCTTCTGAGGTGGCTGTACATTGAACCTCTCTGACTGGAGATTTTCCCTTTAAATTGCGACTATTTTCACAGAGTCATAACAGGTTATCTAGCTCACCCAGCTGCTGTAAAGCAGTGCCAAATATACCTAAATATTTCTGGCAGAAATTAGTCTAACCTGTTCTTAGAAACATCAGGCTCCTAAAGCAAAGCATACCTGCAGTAATAAAGGACAATTTTTAATCTGAAGCAATGTCTTATGATGCATTGTTTCAATAGCTCCAATGTTTTACAGCATTTTGCTTTAGAATAGAATATTTCAGTTGGAAGGACGCTACAACGGTCATCCAGTCCAACTGCCAACTGCTTAAGTTTGGTTAAGCTTTGCCCCTGTCTTCTTGATGGTCAGTGAGTGGGAGTTTTGATTCCTTAATTCTCATCAATATTAGCAGAAATCTCAGGTATTTAAGCTCCTCACATATCAATGGGAAGCCTGGCTGTACTGTTTGTCAGTACATCAAGTGCAGGTAGTGTAGTGCTCTTGGAGATGAAAAACTGTACAGATCCTAACATTTTAATTTGACTTGTAACATCAATACCTTCAGTTGCTTTATTTTGAAGCTTATCCAAACAAACAGGAACTCACCTTTCTTTCCCCACTGGCATCCTTTTACTAGGGTAAGGCCTGTGTCAAAACACTGGTGTGTTCCTTTGAGGTTACCTGTCTACTAATATTTAGTGCATGCATGTGAATGGAGATTTATCATTGCTTTCAGTGAGGCAGATTTAAGTTTTCTTTGATATGATTTAACAAACACACATGTATGAGACTCTGTTCTGGGAAAAGCCTGTTCTGGCAGCAGCTTGTTTTGAAAAAACATGGATAAATAAAGCAGGGATTGTTCTGCATTTATTGTAAACATATCCTCTTCTCTTTTGCTCTACATTTGTCCTAAACTATAGCCAAAACTACAAATCTAAGAATTTATGTAGTCCTTCATTTTCTTAAACTCTTTTTATACCTCTGACCATTGTTGAATTGCCACTGTAGTCCATCCTTTGATTTTAGTAAAACTACTTGTTAAACTTCTGGAAGTTTATATAGCTTTTATATTCATATGTTTGTTCAAAAATTGTACAGACATGGATTCTTACAGGACACTCGTGTTAGAAAAGTAAGCACTATTTTATCTTTTTCTAAGTTGGTGAAACCATGGTTTAAAGGCGAATGGTAGCACTTTTCTGAAAGCACAAATTCATGCAGGCAGAGTTCCAATTAGAAATCTGGACTTCTGACTTCTTACCATGTGCTCAAGTCACTAACCCCACTCGCTTGTCGTAAAGAGTGAGATAGCTGCTAGACGGCGCATCTACACTGGTTTTCCAATACCTAACTGCTGCTTAAAACCTACCCTGAAACATCTCTGCGGTATTGACTGCAGTTGTGCCTTCTGCATCAGCTTTGTAAGAAGACCGTCTCTGTTATACATCAGTTGCTCAGCTAGCTGCTTTAGTAGAGTCTTCCTGTGTATTAATTTATATAATATATTTTAGGATCAACATTTCTGCATACACTTACAATAGATATTACTAATAGCAGAAAATGAAAGAATTTAACACAGTTCTTCTTACGAAAAGAGTTATCTTTTATTTTAGAGATAAGCAAGCCGAGCACAGTAATCCAATGAGCTGTTTAAGTGACACAATATTTATAAGAACATTTTACGTTCCCCACCCTGAACTTCCCATCTTGTTCTTAAATCAGTACAACACATTTTCCTTTGAAGACAGAATCAAACAGGCCATGATTTTACTGTAGAGCTGTTATTAACACTTTGCCAGAAATATGATTTGAATAAGAAACAACATTTATACTAGCAGAGCGGAAAAGAAAACTCAAAAAAGCTGTTTTAACTCCACCAGCTTTTGACTTCCTTCCTCTTGATTTATCATTTGTGGGTATCGAAGTCAGGAATCTCTCCACTGAAAGGCTCACCCAGCCTATACTGGACTATGCCAGTCATGGTGAGGTGGATAGCTGTTTCAAAAAATTGCAGCATGCTGTTTCTGTCATATGAATTCTGCTCTCTTCTTACCATGTGAGTCTCGGATCCTGAGACTATTTTGCTGAGTAATCTCAAGTGTGCAAAATCAGCCCTCAGGCTTGCAGATTTTGTGTTGATTCACAATATACACAGTAGTTATGGGCTCTAATTAATGTAAATTGATTGATTTCCATGGAATCCATGATAGTTATGTTACACTGATTTGCATCAGCTGAGCCACTTCTGGGAATACTCAAGTTTATTTAGTTCAGTAAGGAGACATTGTGACTCATATTTAAGACATTTGCCTATAGAGCAGGGCAAGTTCTAACTGCTTCACACAACATCTCTATTTTACATTTTTTCTGAATACTTTTCTGATATTTCCTGCTGAAACTCATTGTATCTATTACAATAATCCTTTCCTTTCAGGAGATCTAGAGAATGAAATAATTGATCACTTTTACAAAAACTGTGACTTCTTTCTAATACTGTCACTCTTCTCCCTATTGTCACTTCAAGTTCTTAGAACTTACATGACATATATGTGGAGGTAAGAGAAAGTATCCTTTTAAGTTTGATGTCACTCCATCTTGGCTGATAAGGGAACCATAATGACCTTTTGATGGTCAAACTTAGCAGCTGTGTCATGAGGTATTGCAAAACTGAGACACACACGAAGGGGATCAAAGAGTCTTTTCCTCTGATCCTGATCCTTTCTAATATATTTAGTATCTGGAGCCTCCAAGTCACATATGAAAAAAAATATTAAATGTAAGTGTAAAGCAACTATAGATTTCTGTAGTTTATTGGTTAGCAAGTAACCTGGAAGGTCTATCCTCAATGCAGTGCTTCAGAGATGTATCACTTCTAGGAAAATGTGACTGTAGTAAACAGCTGAATTCTTAAATTATTCAGTATCATAAAATGGTTTCTACTGGGAAAGAGTTGTAGCCCACTTCAAACTCAAGGTGTAATCACATTGTGTGTTCAAATTGTATAGAATCAGTTTATGGTGCCACTCTGATCAGATGTTGTAAATCCTTCTGCTTTAATTTCTGAGCAAAACAGCAAAGACACTTTGGGAATAAGTTCAGGAAATGCAGCTAAAGTTACAATATTTTAACTGTAATCTGATTTAGGTCTGATACAAAATAAAACAATCTGGTTTCAGAGAAATTACAGGCCAGTGACAGCTCCACCGTGGTAAGATTACAGCAGGGATTTGGTTTAAAATGAATCCAGCATCTTTAAAGTCTGCGTGTGGTACCATTATACAAGTGGATGCTGAGGAACCCGGCCTCATCCTGCCATTGCTAACACCAGCAACGGAGAGTGAGGAAGTGTGATGCTGAGACACCTGAATTACTTGGAGGCAAGCCAGCTTTGATTTGGATGCCTTGGTAGCTTGACACAGTGGTCTGACTAACAAGTCTGGCTGGAAGTCAGGGCTATTAGCTCTGATGTACTGCTAATGTCACATTATATATGTGTGCTATACAGTATCTCAGTCCCAAACTGGGAGGTCCATTATTGTGCTTGGCGTGTGAGTGACTTTGACCTCAGATACCTAGTATGCTTTGGCTGAAGAACGATTTATGCTAAAGTTTGTGAAGCTTCCAGGCTTTAAGCACATTTTCAGAAGTGATGGTTTTGTGAATCCATGTAAATAATATGGGCCTGCTTATGTTGGGAGCCAAATGGCATTACGGTTTGGAAAGTATTTTCTCTTTCTGTCAATACCGGGCCAGGTAGCAGTGTTGTTGATCACCAATCATTAACAGTTCAATTTCCTAGCACTGTTAATACTAATAGTATTATGATTTAAGGACATAAATCACTGCCAGGGTCCCTCACTGAACACCACCTTGTGTAATTTGTATCCTAACTAGTCAAAATTTTCATGTTCTTATTGGATAAATGGTTTTCTGCATACATCTGAAATTTTTGTGTGTGCAACTGGCCTGTCCAGTTCTAGAGGTAATGGGTGAAGCAAACCCTTGAGGTGGCTTATGTATGTATGGATAAAAAACACACATGGAGCCTTCCAGATGAGAAGAACCGCATCTATGTGGATAACATGGTTTATGTGAGAGTCTTGAAAACCGTATTTAGGAAAGTTCTATATGATGATCAAGGTCATACCCTTAGGGATTTGATTTTGAAGAAGATTTTTTTACTTTGTGTTTCAGTGGCTGTTCCATCACCAGTGCCAGCTTGTGAACCTGAGCCCAAAACTAACGGACATTACCCAGCTCCACGACTCTCCGTTTCCTCCCGAGCCACTGTTGTTGTTACCATGGAAGCCCCTTCTCAAGGCCTGCAGACAGTCATGAAGTGGAAAACAGTGGTGGCCATCTTTGTCGTGGTGGTAGTTTACCTGGTGACTGGAGGACTTGTCTTCCGTGCCCTAGAGCAACCCTTCGAAAGCAGGCAGAAGAATACAATCGCACTAGAGAAGGCTGACTTTCTTCGGGAGCATGTTTGTGTAACCCAGCTAGAGCTGGAGACACTGATTCAGGTAGGCCACGTGAAGAAGACAGTACTTCTTGGAAGTTAGGATAAACAGCTTGGTGGTTCATTGATCAGCTGAGTCGGTGGGGAACAAAATTGTTCACAGAGCCCTCGCAATGGGCAGTGTGAAGAATAGGCTCTTTCCAGTCATTTTAAAATCTGGGAAACAGAAACTAGGTCTCCAAACATTGTAAATAGAGGTAAAATGTATTCACTAGAAAAATGAAAAATGTGTGCAAAGAAAATCAGAACTTAGTATCTGGAAGAAATTTTTGTCAGAGGTGACAGATTTGCAAGATATTTGCTCATCATCTCTCTAAATTTTCAAATTATATTAAGTTCTTAATTCTTCCTCCAAAATTAAACACAGCAACCAGGAGAGCAAACAGAAAATGATAGGTGGGAATTCTGAAATAAATATTCAGCCAAGAATTCTTGCTTTTTTGCAATTTACTATTGCGAATTTTATGTAAATGAATGATGATGAAGTATGCAATTAAAAGTAGAAAATAATTGACATTTAAGAACTACAGAATTTTTAGTCTGGTCTAGTATGCAAAGCTTTAGAATCAATTTTGAAGGAAATAAATATCAAGTATGTAGGGATAAGTGGAAAATGGCATAACATGCAAGAAAGGTCTCTCAAGGATAGAGTTATCTTTCATTGATTAAAATTCTAAACAAGGAAAGTATTACGGATCTTACAAGACTTCAGTAGAGTATCTTCTAGGATGCTATGTAGAAACCTATCAGTTAGCCTGGAGAAAATAGAGATTAGATAAGAAATGTGAGATACCTAAGGAATATATTCCAAAGTTGAACTTCAGCCTCATATTTCAGATCTGAATTTGTGTCTGAGCCTTCCAAGAGCACAATGTGTTTCCCTCTGGGATGTCACACCAGAGCTCTGTTGTGATTTCAGGCTGTTTGAAAAAACACAGAGCTATCCCCTGGATTCTTGTGTCCATCCAACCAACTGTGTTATAAAATCCTTTCTATAAGAAGTGAATCAAATTTATAAACTTAGTATTTCTTTTAAGAAGCTGTTCCAGTATCTCATTGCTGTGATGGAAAAAGCATTCTCCTACTTTTCAGCCTAACCTTGTTCCGTTTCCTTGTAGTTGGTCTTCCACAGACAATGTCCCATTGCTTAATTGATTCCTCTCCCTTGCCCACATGTGTAGAGAGCAATGCTCTTCTGCCTCTCCTAAGCAAAATGAATTTCTGTTTCTTTGCAGATAGATGTGGGGTCTCCCTGCTTGTGCTCTGTGTTCACAGAAGACAGGTCAGTTCTGAGTCAGAAGCTGTGTACCTGTACCTTTGGGCAGCCTGGTACTGTAGCTAAGAAGCCAAACCTGCTTCAGCAGGAAGCGGTATTGTGCTGATGTGACTATACAGCTTTTGGATCAGGGCTGGCTTGGATCACATCCATCATCTGTCTGCAAAAGACAGGTGAACATATTTGGTTGGCAGGGTGAGCTCTGTTCAGGGATATTGGTTCAGATGTGTTTCTCGTGGCAGTGTTGCAGAGATACATGTTTACCTCAACTCCTTAGGTATAATGTGTGCTGGCTGATTAAAGCAAGCTGACTAAAAGCAAGAAGTTTGTATTCCCTTGATGGGAATGTCACTATTAAAAGATACGCAAAATGCTTTCTTTTCTAGCAGAAAGCGGAACACATAATAGATGCAACAAGTAAAGCACCTCAACAGGATGGTAGACTCCTGCATGCTGACTGCAGTACAAAGATTCCTATATAGCCCCTATTCTCTAGCCTAAGCTATGTACCAGTTTTTATTTTTTATTTTACAACATTTTTCCTTCTTTCACCTCAGAAGTGGTGACACTAAAATAAAAAACAGGCATACTGTGTCACTACAAGGCAGATACTCTGAACGAATCTTATCATCTCCTGAGATTTCAGTATGTCCTCAGGCATTACACTGGGTAACTGGAAATCATTTTGCAAAGGTAAATTAAATGGGTTTAGCAGCTTAGCATGTGAATGTCTTAAGGCCAAGTGATGTGAAATATTGAAACAGATTTGTCAATAAAGAACAAATTCCTTTGGATTCTTCCGTATGTCGGGGGGTGAAATTGTCTCCAGTGATGTAGTTGGGTATGCTGATACAGAAAACTCTGATTGTAACTAACTGATTTGCACAGAAGAACAATGAACCACTGCTTGAAGATAATGTCAGGGGGTTAATATTGTGCTTTCATGCCTTCATGCTGATGATCTCAAAAGTGACATCTCCCTGGCTGGCACAATGCATTTCTGCATTGCACCAAATGCTGCATCTGCCTTTACAACTATGATTTCAGACTGATGTGGCAACCTCTATGTGTCCTGGCTGCTTTGGTGTGTGCAGTCAGCACCTGGCTACTGCTAATGGAGCTATTTATAATGAATGTTATTTGATTACCTGAAAACCTTTAGATGAACACAGATCATACTATCCAAAATGACTGTGTTGATTTACGTCTATGCTTTGGAGAATATGGAAAAAATACAAAAAGACAGACCTTAGAACTGGCTTGTATCCTTTTACTGTGGGAGTGGCTCTGGAACAATCTTTTAAGGAGAAGAGGAAAGAAGTGTCATGGTCTTTAAAAGGCTAATGATGGAAAAATTTATTCCTTTGCCTAAATTTCAATCTTTCAAAGGATTCTCCTTTGGAAAACCTGAAGGAAGATGTACGGCACTGTATGAGGAAGCTGTTAAAATTTAGTGTGGGTGAGACATCCTTTCCAACTTGATCTCCAATAACCCACTGCAAATATTAGCCCTGGTAGCACCAATCTGAATTGCTGAGTCCAGACTGTGAAGTTCATTCATAGACTTCAGGAGTAATATAGTGATGAATGCAGTGCAAATCCCTAGGAATATTCAAAGTACTTTAATTTTGTATTTATCTCTTGGCTTTTGGCTCAGGTCTGTCTAATACTAATACAACGACAGATAATTTTTTCTTAACAATATCAAGTATTTCACAATGCAGCCTATATTGTCCAAATTCACTTGAAATGGAAGTTCTTAACTGTACATTTTTAAAGCCCATTTCTGCTTCTGAAGTCATTTGTTGCAGTGAAGCAAGTTCATTATTTAATGCCTTGTGTGATCTACAACTTGGCACAACGGTGAATACCAGAATAAGAAAATGACAAAATCGTGTGCTCTATCTTGACACTTTTGAGTTTTCAGAGTTAGAGAGAAATGAAATCTAGAATATGCTAAAAGACAGTGAAACTTCCGGTGCTTCAAGTGCATTTAGCTGTACTGTACCCATTTGAACAAACAGCAGAAGACAGCAGGACTCAAGTGACTGGACATACAGTTGGAAAGAATAATAACATTGGTAGTTACACCTGCTAACATACTACAAAACTTTTTTTTAGTTCTTATATGTCATAGCATAAGCTTATTAGTAGCTGGGCTCAAAAAGAAGTTGTCTTGCCTTTGTAATAACGCACACTTAGACTGTATAATGGGGAGGTTATGCCTCTCAGAAAGATGAGATGTTATCTATCATTATGAGAGGTAGGCAGGAAGACCATCAACGTGTTTTGGCAAAGTAATTCCTATGGACCTGATAAGGTTATTCATATTCTGTTTCTATGTAGCCTGTGCACTGTGTATGAGTAAAAACTTTTGTAATAAGCCCTGCTTTCATAATGAGCCCTGCTTACGTCATTCATAATGATGTAAGGTAGGGTGGCTTGCTACTGTAAGAAGTTGCTTAAGTTATTGGTGGGCTGTGTTCTTCTTCCTTTTCCTTCAGGATTTAGTTTAGGAGTGTGAGTGATTATAGTATAAAAAAAAAAAATCACCCACATGGGAACTAAGTCATATTATCAATGTCCACTACTGACAACAGCAACTCATTCAGACTTAGCTTGTAAGCTGAAAAGGAAGCAGAGCTGGAAATAAGCTAGTTGGGCTTTCTGGCTAATTATGTTAGTATGAGTCCATATTTTGGATAGGCACTTTTTATTAGTGTTCTGAACTATTTTTGCCCTGAAGGTGAGCAAGAAAGGAAACATCCTGTAAAAGATGTTTCAGTTTTCAGCCGCTTGACAGGTTCACGAGTGTCATAAGCCACCTTGTCTTTTCAGGGTGTTTCTTGTAAAATGAAGATAACTTGGATGGCTTTCATGTGCTAGAAGAAAGCTCTAGATGGAGCAGAAAAAAACAGTGTTTTGAGTTAACTATGGGGAAGACTTGCCTGTTGCTGAAGACAGGAGAAGACTATTTGAACTGTGAAGAAAAACAATGGCAAATATCTTATTGAATCTTCTGCCTGTGCCTCTGGAAGTTGTCTTCTACATGTCCCTTCTGCCCCTGATCTTTATTTTACCTTATTGCCCCTAAAAGGATATGAAAGAAGAATTCAGATCTCTTGGGTCCTGTCTAAGTTGGTGCAGGCACTCTAGTTTGTAACTTCAGTCCAGCGATACTCCAGTTGGATAGGAGACAGACTGAGCCCAGGATGCTGCAGAAGTCTGCAGCTGTCCTGTAGCTACGTTGCTTCCAGAACTTAGCTAAGAAGTTTTCAGGGAGCTAAGCCCTTTGGACTTAGATCTCTGTACATGTCCCTTGTTGAATGCTGTAGGTCTGCCCTCAGACATAGTGCATGCACCACAATCAAATCACTGTAAGTGTAGGTAGATCACTGTCTGTCTGATTGTCACCTAAAGACCTTTATGGGATAGGCAGAAATATTTAAGGGATCAGCTTTCAAAGCTTATTACTTTTGATTATACCTGAATAAAAATTCCTGGCCTTGGTCCTTCGAAAATGCTATTGTGGAAAAGTGAATAAATGGGAATTTATAATGAGGATCCCTTAATCACTGTATGAGGGGTGGTGAGAATAAGTAGAGAGGTAGGAAGTACAGAGGAAAGTTATTAAGGAATTAGTCTTTAAAAGCTGCTTGCTAATGAGAAGCATCCTAATAATCGTAAAAGAGAAACATCAGATCATGAAAGGCAATTGAAACAACTTTTTGTATGCTTGATAGGAATACGCCTGGAAAAGAATTGTAGAGGAGATAATCATTATTGGATTAGCATGATCTGTGGAGAGGAATTAATGGAACTAGAAAAAAGATGACAAGAATTTTCTTTTCTTATCAAATTCCCATCCTTGATTACACATAGGGTACATCCTTTGAGTAGCTCAGCACTCAAAGAAGGGTATTATG
Source organism: Gavia stellata (assembly GCF_030936135.1). Classification (NCBI taxonomy): domain Eukaryota; kingdom Metazoa; phylum Chordata; class Aves; order Gaviiformes; family Gaviidae; genus Gavia; species Gavia stellata. Next base: position 21,020,971 of record NC_082600.1, read on the forward strand.
CTTGTCCTTGGAAAAGATTTGTCTTCTTCATGCTTGGGATCTTACTGGAGAAATTTAAAAAACATGAACAAGCGAACCAGATAAAAGCCTTTCTTCCCAGAGAAACCATAAACAGTCTGTTTAGTTCCTGTCTCCTCATCAGCTGCACTAGCTCCCAGCTATCTTGTTGCCTATGGGCATAACTCTAGACTTTTTCTTGATATAATTGTCTTAATTAGTGATCAAAGTACCTAATACATTAGTGAAGGCTGGCATGTATTCACTCATGCACCAAGGAGGATCAGGTATGTGAGTATCCTGGCACAGTGAGGACCACCTACACTCCAGGGCATAGGGAGCTGGTGGCTGTGGACCCCACCACTGCTAGCCAGGGAGCATGGCTGGCTGGGGGCAGCCAGGGGCATCTTCCAGCCGAGACTATCAGGCACCTCACTGGGAATGGGGATGGGCTGAGGCTGGGCCAGGACATCAGTCCACAGGTCAGGCCCCAGCTCAGCAGAGCCTGTGGCTGGACAGGGCAGGGCTGTGCGGAGCTAGAGCCCGACGCTTGTATGGTGTTGCTGGGGCAGGGACTGAGATGGTGAAGCCCGAGTAGTTTCTATTTGGTATAATGAGAATATAATTGATTTTATCCATACAGAAGAGATACTATCGATCTTATGTTGTGTGTGTGTGGGGAACTCTTGACACCTGGTGAGACAAGTTAGTGTTCACTACACCTTTCTTTGGACTTTGAGTCCTATATGCTAACAACTAGGCAGCCCAGGGTGGGTCCATGCCTCATAGCCTTTAAATATTGCTGCCTGAATATCAACAGGTGGAATTGGTAAATCCTATTCCAGACTGAGTTGGAGTCTGGACTGCACTCTTTTTGGGAATACAGGGTTCAGTCGTCCCAGTATCACCACATATGCTCGGCTTTTACTGTGGGGTTTGCCTTCAGTCCCATGAAGATTCACCAGACCATGTCTTTTTGGTTACAGAGGGACTATAATGTGCTGATACCAAAGGGGCCGAGAGTAAAATACACATCTGTACAATGATAGGGAACCAAACTGAAAATCATGATCAGAAAGACATGTTTAAAAAAAAAAAAAATAACATTGAGTACTTGGATTTACTTTGGTAGCTTTGTCATTTCCCTCACTCCTATCTGCCTATCGGCTTCAGGACACATCCATTACTTGAACAGCAAGAAAGATGATTTCAGTCCTTTGAGGTATTCGAAGTTATTGCCTTCCCTGAATGGGTTGCATTTCGAAAGATAAATTACCGTTGATTAATAATTATTCATTAAAGAATAATGCTTTCTGAATTAATAAAAAATATTGAAAAAATGTTGTGCACTGTGTAGGTAACTCCTCTTGAGAAGGAAGAAGGGATCAGGAAAGGAGTAAGTGTGAAACAGCTATGGGTACTTTGATGACCTCTTACTTCTGATGATACTTCAACTATAAAAATACTTGAAACTACTAGTTTAAAATTTCTTAAATGTGGAAAGTTTGCCAACAGAGCAGTTAGCACTCTGGAAATTGGTTCTTTCCCTACTCCAAGATAACCTGAGGATGCAGCTCTTCAGGTCATGCTGCAAAGCCTATCTGAAGTTTCACAGATGGGAAACTGTTGTAAAATTTCATGGTCTGTGTGAACTGGGAGAGTCTTGCCAGTGATAGTGTCCTTGTTCGAGTTTTGTGTCAGTCTTCATCTAGCAGGATACTTCTATGTAGGTGGACTTGTGGTGGTGGTAGTAAGGCATCCTTTACTCATTGCATGGCCTGAAATTGCATATTTAAGTGCTGCTAACTGCAGGGCTGCTCTCCTTTTACTGCTCCCTTTCTGTCCTCCATCGCTGTGCGCAAAATACTATGTATTAAGGGATAGCATTGGGATAGTTGGATATTTATAAATGAATGATGTCAGTTAATCTTTAAAGAAAAAATGAATTTGTTCTGGATGAGAAGGGAGTCTGAGAATCTCGAAGCTACCTAAGGCAACGGGATGCTCCTTCGCTTCAGGGGTTAGTGCTTGGCCCTAACAGACTTGCTGAACTGTGTAAACTCGAATGTGATTAAAGTGTTGTAATTAGCTCACAGAGATTCACACACTCAAGGGGAAGGCAAGCAGCATTCCTTGGCAGAAGTAACATGCCGGGATAGCTGACAGTGTGTCATGGCCTATTTAAATGGGCAACCTGTCTGTTATGTTGATTTACTCTCTTCTGGGTAAACAAACAAATGATCTCTGGTTTCACACCATCTGCAATATGCCAGCAACTGGTACAGAAGCCCTTTCAAAGGGTTTGGTCCTAAACACTTCCTTTCTCTATATCCCTGTTTCTTGAGGTATGGACAGGTGCTGAGGAACCCTGGCTTTCTGCCCACATGAAATGCAACCAGTCCAGTCTGGAGCTTGCTCATGCTGTAATTTCACAATCACCTTAGCCTGGCATGTAGCGGCTCTACTGTTAAAAAAGGCTGTCCTGTACTGATATCTTTAGATATACCTGGCCTCTGTTCTTGCCCATGCGCCTCTTCTCCCACTGCTTTCTGTTTTCGTGGGGCAATGTGATGAATAACTAAAAAATGGGGAGCAGATTAGCTGAAACTAGCCAAAGGAAAAAAATGTGGTAGAGGAACATTTGTGATGGTGAAGTCAGTTGGAAATATAGGCAAAAAATGAGTAAGGAAATGTGCAAAATGGAAGGAGAAAAAATGTGATAAATGAGCCATCAGAGGGAAGAGCTGGATGATGAGAAAAGTGTATCATGAAAGTTAGGGATAGAAGAGGTGTTAAATGGATGTATTTAAAAGGCAGTGCTAAAAGCACAAGAGAATATGAGGTTATAGAGAAGATCAGGAGAGAAATTATAGACATGAACAGATGAGAAGTGGGGCAATGGTCAAATAGAATGGTTAACCTTGCTTCCCACATGGACTGTATAGAAAAAGGTGAAATAAAAAATCACAGTGACAATTCATAGATCATAAGTCAGAGACAAAAGACAAGTGGTTAAAGAAACAGAATAAGGAAAGTCAAACCAAACTTGTATTGACAGGTGGTAATTCTGTGTTGAACAAAGTCAAAGAAAGAGAGGAGGTAAGAGGCAGCACTTTGCCTCTCCTGTTGAGCCTGGCAATAAGGTCACTGAAATAACCAAGGCTAAAGGCTGGTGGCAATATTTAGGAGGAGGAGCAAATATCAGAATGAGAGAGAAGGGGAAGATCTGGCAGTAGCACGAGTAACATGGTAACAGCAACATTAAGTGAGGTTGGAACAGAATGGGAGAAAAGCAAAGAGCTGGAAATGGTCAGAGGCAGAAAGAGAGAAGCTTGGTTTCTTTGCATTGGTTTTATGGAAATTAATCTCAGTTGGGAACATTTGGGAAGGAGAAGTTTACTTTGAAAGGCAATCTGCTGTTCCAGAGTGAGGTCTGAATTTCTCTACGACAGGCAATAGAATGCATGAGACCTACAAGCAACTAGAGAATACGTACCAAAGGGCATCTCAAAAGTGAACTTAGAGCAATTCAGCTGAATGTGCCAGATGCTGATGAAAGATTTATTTCTGTGCTTTGGAGGCTGGGAAGCTGCAATGAAAGGCAAATGTGTATGCCCCCATGATACAATATGGTGCATTTTTAGAAATTCCCAAGCAAACATTCAGCAGGCTGATATGTCTGCCTGGTTTGATTCAGTGCTGTGTGAGACACAGGACAGTGACTTGGAAGTAGTAGGGCTACCTCAGCTTCTGTTCTGGATTTAGTTCGTTCAAGCACTAGCTGGGAGTCTCTGTACCATGCTATATTTATGGACAGGCGATCATGTCCGGTGTGGCAACTGAGAAGTCCTAGCTGATCACAAAGTTGTTTCATGATATTTCCATAGCTATCCTTTTTGTTCATTTCAAATGGGATATGTATATATCCTATTTTTTCTTTAGTTAGCATAAAATATAAATAACTTAATCAATTATTAATTGATTAATTGGGAATTAAAATCCTTGGCTAACTAGCTGCAGTTGACTTCACAAACATTATTTGTATTTACCACCCTTCTTGCTGCTTCTAACATCAGCTGTTCCCATTGGGGAATTTTTCCTTTGACAGTTATTGCTACAAGAGTGATATTTATGGATCTCTTTGTGGTGTCCATCCTCTACTTCTCAATTGCCTCAATTGTCTCAACATTTCTTTTGCCATTTGTCTATGCATTGTATCTTTCTTCCACCTTAGTAGCTATTTAGTTCAGTCGTATATTCAGCTCTTGTGTACAGAGGATGCTACTATACTTTGAGCAGGTATTAAAAAGTTTAAATCTAAGCTGTTCCCATGGTCCTAGAAATTTCTCTTTGGAGCCTATACCGACTTGCATAGGATATGGCAAAGCACGCATAAGGCTGATTTGTTGTCTCTTTCTTTGCAGCATGCTATTGATGCTGATAATGCAGGAGTCAGTCCCATAGGAAATTCCTCTAACAACAGCAGTCATTGGGACCTTGGAAGTGCCTTTTTCTTTGCTGGAACAGTCATCACAACAATAGGTATGTTTATTGCTTATCTTTTAAAATACATAGTCACACTGAGACCTGGATAATGAAATAAATTTGAGGAAGGTAGATCAGAAAGAAATAAAGTGGCTGAACTGTATTTCTCTCAATTCTCAGAAGGCATGCCTCTGGTATGTGTCAAGGGCATTGAGCCTCTGGGTAAATATCACAAGTTGTTTACACAATTAGGGTAGAATAGCAATGCTGAACTGAAAACAAGTAGCACTGATGTAGCTAAAGCTTTATAACCCTCTTCTTGGTGTAGATGCAGATGGTCTTAATTTTCACTAAAAAGATCAAGAACTAGTACCCAATGAAATAACTATTCTATGGTTGTTGGGAATTTGGATTTTAATATTATAGATGAATTTACCCATAATGGTAACTTTCTTCCTAAGTCCATCAATTAATTTTGGCTTATGCTCTGAAGTTTGATATAAGTAATTCTTCTCATACCCTACTCCTTGTAACTGGAAATGTATTCACATAAGTATCACAACCTTTTAAAAATCCTTCCTCACTTTCATACTAATAATTGGAAGGAATTCCAAGAATTGTACATTGTGTAAAAAAAATTTTTTTTTCCATTCTAGAATTTGTGGCCTTGAAACATTGACACATTTCTCTGTTTTAGATGAAGGGTATACTGAACTGCTCCATTTACTTTTCTTGAATCACTGATTTTAGTAAAATTCATTATTCAGACCCTTATCATCTGTCCCCCCTGCACATTGTGTCCAGTGAGTTTAGTCTCTTGATCTCTGAATGCTGGCCTTAGATATGCTAACATTTTTATCCTCTCCTCTGTGAGCCAGTTCCTCTCCTGAAGATTGTTGAAGCAGCTGGGATTTCGGAAGATGGTGTGAAGTGAAAAAGTGATAAACTGTTAACATTGATGATAAAGTTAATCTGCTGACAATTATACTGTGGTTTTATAATTTTAAGCTTGATTTCAGTGCTGTCATGGTTAGAGGACAAGAGATCTGATTATTTGGAAATCACTGGCAGATTGTTGTTTTTTATTTGCATTGCCTTTGAGTATTTTTCTGATTTAAATATTGGATAAAGTGCTTCTCCATATTACAACTGTGATGCACACACTGGTGACTGTATAGACAAATAATCTGACAATCACATAACCCTTCATTAAAGTGTGAGTATTTGACTGAATTCTACAAGTTTTTTATGCAGGCAATACAACAAAAAAAAACCTGTGGCAGTTACAAAACTTGCTGTGGTGATCATCTCCAACAGTGGAGTCTGTGCCTTTGGCTTTGCCTTTTCTCTGTTGTCAGAGTGAGGGTGAAAGAGCGATTGGAGAGAGTGTACTCCTCCCTGTGCTCCTCTACATACTAAGCTACATTACCAAGTATTTTTAATGGTAGCATAAAACCAGCAGGCGGAAAGAAAGAAAACATTTCTGAATCAAATGTAAGAAAACCCTCCCTTAATATTTGTTTACTCAGTAGACCCAAGTGACAAGCTTTTAAATTACTCATTAAAATAAATGCCACTATGTAGGCCTAGTTTATGTAGGCATATTCATTGACATCTGCTATTTAAATAACTTATTGAAAAGAGCTTGGATTTTTGCCCATATTTGCTTTAAATTCTCCATGAATTAGATTTTTATAGGTTGCATAAAGTCTATGTATTGTGTCTGAGCAAGAAAATGATTTTATTTTATCCACCAGAGCCCTGTTAGGGCTTCTCTTAGGCAGACACTCAGCAGGCTACCTGGTCAACCTCAGTCCACTGGCCTGTGGAGCCTGGGTTTTCTTGGACTTCTAGAAGAAATCTGGGATCACGGATGCAGCCATGAAAAGGACTGTGGGTTTGGGGGAGGCAGTGTTGTGAGTCAGCATAGTCCTTTCACCCATGATAGAGAGATATATCCAGTGCCAGTGTCACAAACCTAACAGAATTAGGACCTGGGAGCCAGGCCTTAATTCCCAAGGACCAAAAGGAATTGCTGTAGATGAAGCAGACACTCTCTTACATCTCCATCTGTCTGGATGCTTTGTGTTTCCACTTTAATTCATTAGTGATTTGTGATTGTGTGATCATTTTTAATATTCAAATAATTATGTCTAGTCAGAATACAAATCTCTATAACATTCCAATAAAGATACCTGATCTTAAATGAAAAGGTGCAAATATTACTGCCACAATTCTTTTTTTTTATCTTTAACATTAACATTTTAACAGAAATACCATGGCTACTGGAGTCATAATGGTCTACGTAGGTTCCTAAGGTTAAATTCACATGGGTGGTGCAGGGAAGGGAAGAAGTGCCTGAACAAACTGTGGTGACTGCATGTAGGTTACTGCACAGGACAGGTGGAGAGCTGCCTTTCTGCCAGTATCAGATGTTCCCCACATTTTATCTGGGGTTACAAGGCTAGGAATCGAAACCAAACATGCCCAAACATGCTTGGGCCAAAATGAGAATTTTCACTCAGGATATGTAGCTGGATAATTATGCCTTGGTCAGAATCTGTCATCTTTTCAACAGCCCCAGGTTATCCTAACAGAGGATGGAATGAAGGCATGTATGCACCTTTATTACAGCATCAATAATGATTTTTAAATGTAAACGGAGTAGGAGCTTCAGAAGGAAGGCTTAAAAACTTCCTTGTTAAAAGCTATTAAAAAACATCATGAAATACAAATGTTAGGCTCTTTATTGTCAAATTGAAAGGGGAACTGAATAAAGAGTTCAAGGGCAAATTTGCATAGTGTGGGTACAGTTTGGAGGCTGCAGTGTAGCTAGTCAGTGTGATGAGGGGCTGAGGAAATTATGAGCTAACCACTGAAAATGAGCCTTGTCAGGTGAATCACACTCCCATCAGGAAGTCACTGGCACAGCCCAAGAGGAGCAGCAGCATGCAGGCACCAGGCCAGCATGGAGGGATTTCTGTGCCATGATAAGTCAAGCTAGGTTAATTAATCAAACAACAACTTTAGACAGGACCTGAATCTATAGAAAATATTGGTAACTGGGGCTACAAGAAGAACTAAATCACAGGGGGTAGCTCGCCTGGGAAATGACACCATGCCATGGGAAGTCTGTAAATAGGAATTACATGTGGAACAAAGGTAAGTCTGCAGTAACAGCAGTTCTTCTAAACCCATTAGTTTGTCTAAAAAGCCATGTATAAGTTCTGAGAATTTGACAATTGTTTTTCTCCTCAGGGTATGGGAACATTGCCCCAAGCACTGTTGGAGGCAAGGTTTTCTGCATCTTGTATGCCATCTTTGGGATTCCACTGTTTGGCTTCTTGCTGGCTGGGATTGGAGACCAACTTGGAACCATCTTTGGGAAGGGTATCGCAAGGGTGGAAAAAGTTTTCAGAGTAAGTTCACTGTCAGTTTTTTGCTTGTGTTGTATAACACTTTTAATTCTGTTGCTATTACCTGCAGTCCTTTTTATATGTTGGGCACCATGTAATATTTTCATACTTAATGTCCTTAGGGGCGTCTGTAGTCAGTGGAGAGAAATAGACTTCTCTAGATGGTGATGCAGGGGTTACAGATCAGGCTCTGAATTTCCTTCTTGAGGCTATCTCTGGGGAATGTATCTCCTAAGCTAGGTTCTTTACAAGGACTGGTTGTAAAGCAGCCTTCAAAACACCACAGGTTGCTTTGGACATGTACATCCATTCACTGAAAACAGAGAGAAGGTAGAGTAACTTCTGGAGGAACAGGGATGCAGAGCAGGTCATGACTGTATTACTAATAAACCCTAGAAGACTTGGAAAGCAGGGTTACTGGAGTGAATGTGAACTTGGAAAGAGACATGGCTGAGTGATATGCTGTTACTGCAAGAGGACAGATGCATTGAAGTAGATCTGCAGCTGTAAAAACTGGCATAATGCCACTGACTGGAATCATCTTCATGGTATTTACCTGCCTTGCCTACCATGGATAAATCCTACACCAGATTTCTGTATAGAGTTTCTCATGTGTAATTTCCCTTCATGTTGCCAGTACCCTCTATTTTTGAGTCTGTATCACCGTAAGCAATTCTTTCACAAGCAGTGCTGCAGACCTGCCAAATGCTGTTTTGCTAATTTGCCAATGGTTCACTTCGGGGATTCTCTCTTTGAAGCAGAACTTCTAGAAGTGACCTGTGTGATGCTTCCCTTGGAGGTGGTGTAACTGGAGGTAAGTCTTTCCAGGGATGGAGTGGATGAGAAGCTGTCCAAGCTGGTTAGTTTAATAGGCATCTATTTCTAAAACATTCCCACAGATGAGACCAAATTATTTGTAACTGTTTTTGAAAGGAAGTAATTGAATATTAGACTGTAGTATGAGCAATTTCCCTTTTGATTAAATTACTGTGAAGTGTCCCAGACCAGCCATAAGGAGTATCTCTCAGGCTACATGTGGAAAAAGGTGACTAGTGATTATGGGTGAGTAAGCCAGTACATGCCTGACTGGAGAACACTTGAAAATGGGCTACATTTTCATGAAATGAAAAATAAGGTTATTGAAAGGTGGCTCGGGTTGGGTCTGCAAAAACAGAAGTAGCTAAGATCCCTAGTTTCATTTTTACCTAGCTTCTTATTATACCTGCTTCACTTCAAAGGAATCTCTGAACCTTCCAGCCTACTTCTGCCCAAGAAAAACCACATCTCAAAGTCACGATATGAATTGCAAGTCAGAAAATCTTTGATTAATTGTCAGCTGTAGTATTGGCTTTCTGGGTGATGTGGACAAGATGCTTAAACTGTTAGCATGATAGATTATGAATAAAATAATACATGCTCTACCTGAAGTATTTTAAGATTCACAGATGAATGCTGATACTAACGTTTCATACAGAATATAGCCCTTTGCCACTTAATGGGAGTTCTTTTGGTATTCAAAGTACTCCTTCCTTGTCTTGAGTTAAGGCAGTTGCTTGTTTATAACCATCTAAACTATTTCTTTTCCTCCTTGGTATTTTGACAGCTTCCAAAGCAGTATAGAGATCTGTGGTCCCCTTGTTTAGCCAAGATATATATTTATTCCTTTTTATTCTCATAAATGCATTACATCTGTTCTTTTGTGATTTGGTGGGCAAGGTGATACATAATTTCCTTAATATTCCTAGTAATGAGGTTCCGCTATTTGAAATATTCCTGATATAGTTTACAATTTACATGCATCTTAGTAACTAGTCTTCATATCAGTGGTTTCACTTTATATGATTATTTACATAACATTTGATGTATTATATATAATCATTAATATATTATACATGATATGTACTTTATATTGTTAGCTAATGCAGAATATAAAATCATTAGAATTTTAGTAATTATGTAATTTATTACCACATTGTGTTTACATTGTTAGGCTCCATAAATGTTTGAACCTAATCAGAAAAATCCACAAGTGGAGTAACAGTTCTTGATTTAATCCTGAGCAGTGAAGAAAATTTAGTTCAATGTGTAACTCTTGTTTCTTACTTTGTAACTGTCTCCATAATGAGCTCAAATTCAGCATGTTTGTGGGCATAAAGCAACCTGCTACAACCTTTAAAGAGAGGACATAAAAATTAGGATTGTAGTTAGGAGGAAACTAAAAGGAACAAACATAGGCTAAAAAGGCACTGAAAAGCATAATAAAATATTGGGTGTTGTGCCTTACAAATCTTTTGGAGCTAGCTGAGGGGTCACTGGGTCTGTGTCAATGATCTAGTGATTATAACAGATTGAATTTCCAGAAAGCTTTTGCCAAATTTTATGATCAAAGGCTATGAGGAAATGAAACTGTGATGAGGTAAGAGAGAAGGTCTCACAAGTCAGTACATGTTTAAAGGGTAAATGGAGATTAGGAATAGATGATAGCATTTTTGATGTGATTCTATTGGAGTCCTTGCTGGGATCTTACCGTTTTAACAGAGGTGGTCTGGAATGGTTCAGACAAGAAGATGAGTGTGCAGATGACAGTGCAAATTATGTCTCCAGATGTTTCAGGATAGCTAAAGTGGAAGCTGCAAAAGGATGATAAGATGGTAAATGGAATCCACTGTTGGTGATAGAAAATAATACATATTTCATAAGTTTGAGGAAAGAAATCCTAATATGTTGATACAGGCATAGCAACAAATTTCAGTACTCCAAAAGACACTTGGGATTACTATGGATGGTTGTCTGAAAATAGCACTGTGAAACTTAGCAGCAGTTAAAAAGGGAAAAAAGAGTGTCAGCGAAGGAGTTGAAAACCAAAAGACCATTTCACCACTGCACAAATCCATGGTGCACTTGCACCATTAATATCACATGCAGTTCTAATAATCCCATTTTGAAAAGCAATTAACAGAAATGAAACTCAGTGCTAGGTCTGCCCCACAGGCCTTGTATCTGAGCCTCTAAGATGGCATTCACTAGCTACCTGTATTATTTGCCTTCTAGTGGGTCCTCAAGGGCAATTTGGGACAGTCTAGCTTGTACCTTTAGGGAAGGGAATGGGAAGAAACTTTGCATGTGTCCTGGACATTATAATAGATCAAGTTTCCATGTGCATATGCCTCAACACTGCTTCTGTCTGTCTCCGGTGGCCTCTGTTTATGCCATTCACCCTTAGGGGTGTTACGTGGCAGCCAAGAGTTCCTGAAACCCTTGCCACTTTGTCATTGTCTGTACAGGTGAATGGGATTTGAAGGCGACTTGATTTTGCATTGTTGTTAGGATCATTTTTGAAGCTAGGTAAAAGGCAGTATGCATACACTGGCAGGTGGGAAGGAGAGGAAGGTTTCTGTCGGCACAGCAGTCTTTTCACCCAATGCATTTCCTTAACAGGTCTCTTGCTCCATCCAACAGTGTAACTGTGAGCATGGAGCCCATGCCACACAAGGGACAACTTGCCCCTGACATCCCCTGACATAGCTGGGAAGATGGAAGGAGGATTCCTCCCAGAGGAATTGTGCTAGTGCACTTGTGCTGCCTCTGACATGACCTGTGCAGAGCCCCAGAGCCCCACTAAACTTATATTAATTAGCAGCACAAATTAAAGCCCAAGAATGCCACATTTAGCTATTGCATGACCAGCCCAGGCACTCTGTGGGGATTTTAAGAACAATTTGAACTCCATAAATGGGGAAAGAGATCTGCTCTTATCAAACACACACTACCCCCACAGTAGCGACAGAATATTTCAGCAGAGGAGCTGGACACATGCCACTGCGCATCTTGTAATCCAAAGTGTTGCCGCTATTTCAGTGTGTAGATAACCAGGAAAACAACTACTCATTTGTGACTAGGCAGGACTGGAAGTATTTCTTTGCAAAATGATGCTTTGTAAAAACAGAAACTTTTCATGTCCCATTTTAGGAAAGGGAGGCACTGGCAGAGTGACACTGCCTGGGATACGAACACCACACATTGGTGTCAGATCTATGCTTTCTGTCCTACTGGAGTAATCGTTTTTGGTACAAGTAAATAAACATCAACCAGGTCAGAGACGTAAACCAAAGCGTCCCCCATACAAGCCCTACCTACTCAGCTACTGATTATTCCTATACATCCCATCTTCAATAATCTGGGGCAGAACCTGGCTATAGTCTGTTCTCACATGCATACAAGTGTGATTCCCCAGGAAATGGATATGTACAGGGTCACCATATTCACTATATGCACTGGTCACAAGCATTCAACATCTGGGTTCAGTGACGAATCAGTTATCCTGGCCCATCTGCAAAACCCACGTACACACTCAAAATGTGATTAAAAAGTTGATAATTCTTACAAATAATTTTCACCTGGCAAAGCTTTCCAGACACTACAGAAATGAAATATGCATTCCACAGTGACATAAAACCATAAAAGTAGTATTATCTTACATATGTGAGGGATCTTATGAATGATCTGAGACTGTTTCTATAATAAACAGCAGAATAAACCCCATTCTTTTGGCTTGCTCTGTACACACAGAGGCTGCAAGCATCTAAAGATAGAAAGGAAAGCACTCCATAGACAGAGTGCACAGTTACAGAATGCAGCAGCTGTCATTATCATGAGTTAAATATAGGGTAAATTCAGATAGACTTTATTCAAACGTTGTAATGAGTGTTGAGATTCTCACTGGAAATAGATGAGATGAGCATAACCTGATGAATCTTCCCTCATCTTGCAGTTCAGTACATGATGCAGGCATTCAGCCTGGGCACAACATGCTGAGAGCACTCCAGGATTTTCTGGCTTCTGAGGTGAAACCACTGTGAGCAGTTCCTGGACTTGCTTACTGCTTTCATGCCTCTGGCTTACAGCACTATGCTGAGGACAGGCCTGGCAACACAGCTGGTAGGATGTGAATTGCAATACAGAGATGTGAGCGAGCAGCCAGAGACATGGATGGTGGCAAGGCTGCACCCCTGAAGCTCGCGTCTCAAGAAAATACACTGCTTTGTGCAGAAACGCAATGGCTCTGTAAACAACTCACACTTCACTGAACCAGGGACTTGCCAGAACAGACACATCTGATATCTGTCTTTCAGGTTTTAAGCTTAGAAAACCTGTTTGTCCATTGATCTCTTGAGAAATGGTTCACTCTAGATTTAAGAGACATGTAAGCATTATGAAAATTATATACTTTTTCTGAAAGACAGCAGTAGGCATTACCTTAACCTTGAAACAGTACTAGGAAAAGCAGTTCTTCGCTGGAAGATGGGGCTGGGGCAGGAGTAAGAGAAGTCCCACTGAGCTGGTGGAAAGCTTCCTTTCAGCAACTGCCAAAGCTCTATCTTTCCTAAACTTTGTTGTCTGTCTTTCTGAATACGTCAGATCTACTCTAGCTACTCTTTCTTTTAGAGATTCAACTTCTTTTTAGAGATTTTTGTCTTCTCTGATCTCTTTTGTTACTGTACAAGTGACAGGAATTGTCTTTACAAATTCATTATCTGAAAATGAATGGAAAACAGATCCTGGGAAAGAAACTTTGTACAAGATAGTAACTGCGCAGAGGAGAAACACTTAAAAGTACAGCCTTTTTTCTTTGTCTCCCCTCAGTCCATCCATTTGCTCTATTATCTCTCTGCTTGCTCTTTCTCCTCCTTTCCTTTGGCTCACATCAAACCCATAGCATTATACCTGACACCAGTGAGGGACTGGTGAGTGAGTTCTCAGCAAAGTTTGCTGTTCAGAGAAGTTGTTTGAGGTATCCTTGAAGTACCACCTTTACCTCCTCTTCCCTAGGGTAATGCCATAGCCCAGGGACCCCATCTGCTTCCTGCCAGGCAGCCCCCACCCTGTGCTTTCTCGTCCAGCCCCATATCAGCATCGATTCTTCTCATTTTTGGCAGCTGAATCAAAATTTCAGATGAGGTCCTTCCCAAAGCCAGAGATTCAAATCCAGATCACTGTTTAGGCAAACTGTGCTGGTTTTGGCTGGGATAGAGTTAACTTTCTTCATAGCAGCTAGGATGGGGCTGTGTTTTGGATTTGTGCTGAAAACAGTGTTGATAAAGCAGGGATGTTTTAGTTACTGCTGAGCAGTGCTTACACAGCACCAAGGCCTCTTCTGCTCCTCACCCCACCCCACCAGTGAGCAGGCTGGGGGTGCACAAGAAGTTGGGAGGGGACACAGCCGGGACAGCTGACCCCAACTGACCAAAGGGATATTCCATACCATATGATGTCATGTTCAGCATATAAAGCTGGGGGAGGAAGGAAGGGGGGGACATTCGGAGTGATGGTGTTTGTCTTCCCAGGTAACCGTTATGCATGATAGAGCCCTGCTTTCCTGGAGATGGCTGAACACCTGCCTGCCGACGGGAAGTAGTGAATGAATTCCTTGTTTTGCTTTGCTTGCCTGTGCGGCTTTTGCTTTACCTATTAAACTGTCTTTATCTCAACCCACAAGCTTTATCACTTTTACTCTTCCGATTCTCTCCCCCATCCCACCTGGGGGGAGTGAGCGAGTGGCTGTGTGGTGCTTAGTTGCCGGCTGGGACTAAAACACGACACAAGCCAGTGAAATCATTCTGGATTTGCACTCTTGTTACTGAATTCAAAATTTGGGATATGGTTAATAGATAAATGTATTATAACCTAAGTGATACGTTAGCTAGTAAGATCCTATTTGTAGTTCTGAATATATGGCCTGACACCTGCATTTCTGAGCAGATTAAGTTAATGGAAGATAGATGGAAAAGTTTCCTTTCCACTTCCTGACATCTAACCAAAATATACCAAGAATCAACACCATCTCTTTTATTTTGTTTTATTGCATTTCATTACTAGCCAGCATCAGTGTGTTATTACATCAGCTGCTCAAAACCCACTGAGGATATTAACACCCTATCTTCTCTTTTTTAATATGGTGTTATTCATTGTGGTTTTCTGTAAGGAAAAAAGCTACTTTTTTTTTTTTTTAAATTAACTCAAGGACTTCCACAGGGGAACAGTCCAGCACAATGACCAATCTGCCATCTGCTGGCATCCTGTCTCTGGACAGAGCTGTCAGGATGGGGTGTGAAATCCAACATACTGGTGCACATACACAGTATTATTCCAACATGATACAAGATTTATGAGCTGAAATTTCAGTGTTCAGAGCTTAGCCTAACAATTTCCTGGGTCATTTCCACCAAACAAAATGGCTGAGAAATGCAAAAAATCAGTCACCAGAAAGGAATCCTACATTTTCATAATCTAGTAAGAATTTCTTATTGTTGCAGTAAAGACAGTAGATATAATTATATGCTGTTATTAGTTATTAGCACTTGGATACCATAGAAGCCAGCCAGGAACAGGACCTCAGTTTATGAAGACTCTGTGGAAACACTGATTTGTAAACAGTGTTTTTAAATGGACAGGAAAATATACAGACAGAGAAAAGGATGTGATAGTAACAAATGGCAGGTTGGTTGTGAAGCAGAAAGTTTTGGAGGGAAGAAGCCATATGGGAATTAAAGACAAAATGAGGCTGAGAGGTTGGAAGAAGTGGTTAGGGATGATAGAAATTAAGTGAAGCTTATGTGAGGATACTGCTCGAAGAATGGGAAAGTATGAGCAAACAACCACTTGCTAAGGAGGACTACAACGATCTTGTGAGGTTATGCAGGGAGAAAATTAGAAGGACCAAAGCCCAACTAGAACTTAATCTGGCTACTGCCATAAAAGACAATAAAAGACATTTCTATAAATATATTAGCAACAAAAGGAGGGCTAAGGAGAATCTTCATCCTGTAAAGGATGCGGGGGGAAACATAGTGACAAAAGATGAGGAAAAGTCTGAGGTACTTAATGCTTTCTTTGCCTCAGTCTTTAATAGTAAGACCAGTTTTTCTCTGGGTACCCAACCCTCTGAGCTGGAAGATAGGGACAGGTAGCAGAGTGAAGCCCCCACAACCCAAGGGGAAATGGTTAGTGACGTGCTATACCACTTAGACACCCACAAGTCTATGGGGCCTGATGGCATCCACCCAAGTGTACTGGGGATCTGGCAGAAGTGCTCATTATCTACCCTCAGTCCTGGCTAACTGGGGAGGTCCCAGTTGACTGGAGGTCAGCAAATCTGATGCCCATCTGCAAGAAGGGCCAGAAGGAGGATCCTGGGAACTACAGGCCTGTCAGCCTGACCTCGGTGCTGGGGAAGGTTATGGAGCAGATCATCTTGAGTGCCGTCACGCTGCATGTACAGGACAATCAGGTGATCAGGCCCATTCAGCATGGGTTCATGAAAGGCAGGTCCTGCCTGACTAACCTGATCTCCTTCTATGACTAAGTGACCCGCTTAGTGGACGAGGGAAAGGCTGTGGATGTAGTCTACCTAGACTTTAGTAAAGCCTTTGACACTATTTCCCACAGCATCCTCCTGGAGAAACTGGCTGCTCGTGGCCTGGATGAGTGTACTCTTCGTTGGGTAAAAAACTGGCTGGATGACTGAGCCCAAAGAGCTGTGGTGAATGGACTTAAATCCAGCTGGTGGCAGGTCACAGGCATTGGGGCTGGTCTTCTTTAATATCTTTATCAATGATCTGGACAAGAGGATCGAGTGCAACCTCAGTAAGTTTGCAGACAACACCAAGTTGGGTGGGTGTGTTGGTCTGCTTGAGGGTAGGAAGGCTCTGCAGGGGGATTTGGACAGGCTGGATCGATGGGATGAGGCCAATTGTATGAGGTTCAACAAGGCCAAGTGCCGGGTCCTGCACTTGGGTCACAACAACCCCATGCAATGCTACAGGCTTGGGGAAGAAAGCTGTTCAGCAGAAAAGGACCTGGGGGTGTTGGTCAACAGCCGGCTGAATATGAGCCAGCAGTGTGCCCAGGTGGCCCAGAAGGCCAACGGCATCCTGGCCTGTATCAGAAACAGTGTGTCCAGCAGGAGCAGGGAATGTTTGTACCTTTGTACTAGGCACTGGTGAGGCCGCACCTCGAATACTGTGTTCAGTTTTGGGCCCCTCACGACAAGAAGGACATTAAGGTGCTGGAGCATGTCCAGAGAAGGGCAACGAAGCTGGTGGAGGGTCTAGAGCAGAAGCCTTATGAGGAGCAGCTGAGGGAACTGGGGTTGTTCAGCCTGCAGAAGAGGAGGCTGAGGGGAAACCTCATCTCTCTCTACAACTACCTGAAAGGGGGTTGTAGCAAGGTGGGTGTTGGTCTCTTCTCCCAAGTGACAAGTGACTGGACAAGAGGAAATAACCGCAAGTTGCAACAGGGGAGGTTTAGATTGGATATTATGAAAAATTTCTTCACTGAAAGAGTTGTCAGGCATTGGAACAGGCTGCCCAGGGAGTTGGTTGAGTCACCATCCCTGGAGGTTTTTAAAAGACGTGGATGAGGCACTTAGGGACATGGTTTAGTGGTGGACTTAGCAGTGGTTAACAGTTAACGGTTGGACTTCATGATCTTAAAGGTCTTTTCCAACCTAAACGATTCTATGATTCTATAATTCTATAAAAGTGAACTTAAGGAATATAGGTACTGTAAGAATCCAGAAACTGCAGCAACTGTGTAGGCTCTACAGAAAGAGCACGGCAGAAAGAGCAGCTTGGAAGAGCAATGTACAGCAGCTAGCATACTGAGCATGGATGCACCAGAGTCAGCAAATGCACTGCCTCTATTTATTTCAGCTTATCTTTCTCTTCAAACTTTATTTAGACCAAAAGTAACTGCCTTTAAAAACACAGTCAGTGCTGAGTTGTTAGACTCTTTGGAATCATTTGTCTCTAGCAATTTAAGGCTGATGTGCTCTCCTCAGGAAAATAAGACTTCAGCACAATGACTTTTTAAGCATATGGAAATTCAAACACTGTATCTCCCACCACACTGGAATGGGTTGTGAACTACTTCTGATGGGTGCACTCCTCCCTCCATCCTCTTGAAAAGGAGTTTCACTATGCAGAAAACAATAGGGTGCAGTGAGGAAGCATGTTTCAATCCTTCCAAAAGATACTGTCTGACAACTGTTTAAGTCAAAATTCGTGAGGACTCCTGAAATCCAGGACTTCATTGTCAAGATGCATGGTCCAGGTTGGAAAACTCTGGGTGCATTCTCCTCTAGTTCATAAGTAATGTATTTGTTACAAAGAGGACTGTTAGTCTTTCTGTACTCTACAAATGTATTCCTCACTCTGCTCCTTCCTGCCTGGACTCCTTCAATGTCCTTCTAAACAAGAGTTGTTCTAATTGCTTTTCTTGGATGTAAAGCAGTCCAGACCCACAGCCATCTGGACACTTCACTGTAGTATGTCTGGTAATGGCAGAAGTGTGACTGTAGACTCTTACAAAGTTGAACTGGAGGATGAAAGGCAGGAGTGGTAAATTTACAATGCCTGTCTCTGAAATATTTTTCTCCTTGAGGTACTGCAGGCCACATCTTTTTTCATGTTTCTAACTGGTGCTTTAATTATGGTGATGGAAAGATAGCAGGAAGTTTTATTTTTGCTTTTGATCATCACCTGCTTTAGTAGTCCTTGTGCTCCAGTGCCAACAGAAGATACAGGCAACGATAATCCTATGAGTGAACTAAACAACTAAAGGTGCAGGCTGTGACTTCATTACATGCAGTGACTTTTCACCCACCAGATCCAAATCTGTCTCTGAATTCTATTTTAGGTTCAGCCACTGGCTTGTGGTATGGTCTTGAATATGTTGGTTTTACTCTTTGGATCACTTTCCCCCTCCATGATATTTGAGCTGCAAGAAAGTATCTTTTTCTGCACAGTGCTGAGATAGTATGCTAGTACTAAAAAATTCATGACAAAATCTATGGATCCCAGGTTATGGCATTTTATTCTTTCTAACTGGGTATTTAATTCACTTAGTGATGCTTACAGCTAATCTGCTTCAGGAAAAGTAACTTAAGTGCAGCAAACCTTTTGCTGATTTGTTCTTATCCAGTGGTCTTTGTTGCTAAGTTTAGAGTCTAAAGATTACAGAGGCTGGTTGTGGAGTACATCCTTCTTTAACTCTGCAAGTCAATAACCTCTTGCAAATTGGCATATATTTTAAGGGTTAATATTAACCTGAACAGTTAAATTCAGATCTTGACATCACTGAAAGATCTTTTAAACATTTTGGTTTATCAACAATGTCTGTTGGGCCTGTAAGGGCTTGCGAGAAGTATAGCATCAGACTGAGATGCCTTCAAAGATAGGATCATGAAGGTCTTGAAGTGAGTCTACCTCTAAAGAGAGCCCCAGGAGGTGTTAAGCCTGGTGGTAGTTGAAACAGCATTCCTGGGGTTGCTGGAAAGAGAAGGCAGCAGCTCTAAGAAGGGAGAACATGTCAACACCAGGAAGAGAGAATAATTCCTTCAATTTTACAATCAAATCAGTCTCACTAAAAAGATGATAGTATAACCAGAGGAGGAAAGACTATTCTAAACCCAGGCTTTAAAACTAGCTTAAATCCAGAGTATAGTGTTATCTGGAAATCTCAAGTCAGCTCCAGTCCACCAAAACTAAAACCCAATATGCATTGAAGTCCATCCCCCAAAGTGATTACCACTGGTATTACTGTAACACCTCTTTCTGTGACAGGCATTGCACAGTGTAGCTGTTGACTACAGGGCTCTTCAGAGGAAATCTTGTACTCTTTTGCCTGCTTATGTGAGGGCTTTTAATATATTTTTATTATTTTTTCTTCATTATTTAAAATTATTAAGGGTTCAAACCTTCAATAATTCTTCTTACTGGAGTCATACTCTTGTCACTGAACTGCAGTGCTCATAATATTTTACAGCTCTTAAAAACAGAATATGGTAGAAAACCTAGTCAGAAATCCGTGATTAATACAAAGGCTTTATTTGTCATTGTTCAGGTATCTATCTGTATTACAGTAAATTGTAATAGTTAATTTTTCATTTGGGAAGGCAATTTTCATTACATTGCTTTCTGACTGTGGATAGACTGCAGCTATTGTACTATATGATCCCAAGACCCTCTGCTTTCTTCAGGGTTTTTCTTCAACTACTTTAGCTTTTTTTGGTAGGGTGCCTAATATTTTAGCACCTGTTTGAATGTTTACACAGAAATAATTGATAAACCAAAGACAGGTGTAGTAGGCAATTAGTGGCTAAAAAACTGATTTAAGTGCAAGGTAAGAGATATTTGGCAATTGACACTGAGTAGAAGAGTTTCCAAACTCTTCTATGGATGATGAATCAATCTATGGATGATGATTTATCTATCGTCTTTAAAGAAGAACATAAAAACAATAGAGTAATGATGAAGTAAGTTCAGGAAACTGTTTTCTTCCACTGTTAATTTGAATGTACTCAGGCTATTTTTTATGTGCATCAGGGATTATCTCTGGAATATGATCTCTGTTCTTTTTCCAGCTATTGTTCCCCCCTCTCCCCCAACAAATACATAGAGCCATTCTATTTTGTGTTCTTCAGAATATCCTCCAAAACTCCTGTGGGCAACCTTGGGGGAAACA
This sequence comes from Gavia stellata, assembly GCF_030936135.1. Lineage (NCBI taxonomy): Eukaryota > Metazoa > Chordata > Aves > Gaviiformes > Gaviidae > Gavia > Gavia stellata. The sequence continues at coordinate 21,041,391 of NC_082600.1, forward strand.
TCAGAGACTGAGCATGAGGGGGGTGATGCATTTTGAAAGGCAATAGATAGAAATTACTTCATGAGGGTACCTGTACATGGTGCCTCATCCCAGGCATGAGGACTGTGCTAGTTTCCCACTCAAGAGATGCTACTTCAAGGTTATGTACAGGCTGGATGAAGGTGGCAAATTTAGCGTTATGTAGCTTTACATATTCAACCTTCACCTTTCAGGACTGTCAAGCTATCATATTAACCACTCTAATGTAATTTACATGCTCATATTTTCCCTCGGCACATACACGTGTCATTGTGGCAATAAGAACTATTTTGAGCCATGGGACAAAGTGTTTGATGTACCCTTCACCCTACACCAGACCTTTCCTTTTGAACGCACTCCCTGCCCTCCTTTTACCTTTGCAGATAAGCAGTGGCAACTCCTGCAAAATGCTGGAGAAGGCTGGGAGGAGCAGGGGGAGAGTTGTGGCATGGAGGGACACTTCAAGGAGTGACACGTTTTCCACTCTTTCCACGTTTTTTACTGGGGGAAGCTGCTCTGTCTTCCTCCTCTTACTTCTGTTCTGCTCTTCTGGGATCTGTATCCCACCCAGAGTAAAATTCACTCCCTGTGGGCTAGGTACCTGAGAGAACACCCTTTGGTTACTTGGCTAGTCACAAATAGTGTTTTTCTTTAGAAAGACTGCAATATCACAATCTTTATAGTGTTAATATCTATAAGAAATCTCATGGTAAATACAAAATATGCTTTGGAGGCTTCTCCAAGAATTTCTTGCAGAGAATAATGTATGATATTGTACCTGAGAAGGGGAAAGGGAAGGCTGCTTAGCCAGTTATTCCAAACTAAGCAGAAGTGGAAAACTGTGGGCTAGAAACAGGTACAAGAAGTCTAGCCTGAAGATCTACTCCCTGTTTCAAAAGGTCACTGTTTAACCTTTCAGTATCTAGTCCAACAAAGTATCCACTCTAGCCTTACGAATGCTGATGTTGTTACACTCCTAATCACTAGAGAAATGTTCTGAAAACTCAACAGTATGAAGGAACCTGGATGCTTTATTCCACTGTAGAGGAAGAAAACAAAGCAAAACAATAACAGAACAAAAAAATTAAAGCCTAAACAGAGCTAAAAAAAAGGAATATTGAATTTCTACACCCTGCTAAGGGAGATAATTCTAACATAAAGTTCAATTACCTTTTTCTTGCTAAGTCTTTGAAAGTGGCCATGTCATGCAATATATCTCTTATTGATTTAGCTACACTAATTGTCTTTTTCTGTCTCAGTGCATTTCTTAATTAGATGCTGAGCATATACTCATAAATCTATCCTTGCTGCTATGTGGCACTTTTCTTTACACCATCATAACTGTATTTTTTTTTTTTTGGCCTGAATTGCACTGATGAACAAGATGAAATCATTGACTCAACACTGATCAAAATCAGGGTTACCAGGAATGGCAAGGTAACATCCATTCAGGTACAGGCAAGTAATGTGAAACAACCATTATTAACCCATTCTTGCACTCCCTGGGAGAGGGGAATATACATATAACTCAGAAGGGAGTTGAAGGAAGGAAGGAAGGAACAATACATTCCAAATTCGGCCTCTGTGAGCATCCTTTGAAATTGCTTAAGTCTGTGCTATGAGCCTCTGTTGTCCTTTGTCTGCTCCAATGTCTGAGAAAAGCATATATATACATGGATCTCTCTTATTCAACATTTATTTTTTCTGGGGCTGAACACAGCTCAGCCAGAACATAGGTTTGGGCTCATTATTGTTATTTTTGTTTCTTCAGTAGCGTAATAAGCAGCGTGCAGAAATTAGTTGGTGCATACCACAAAGCCCTACGTATGCTTTCTAGAGAGAGGAAGAAGGCTGAAAAGGGGTGCATCAAGCCCAGAAAATTTCCGAGCCAGTGTTTCTGTTTTTTCATAACACACTATCAGTACTCACATTATGACTGCAGCAAGATCCATGCCTAGAGGTTTACAAAAATAACATTAGAGAAAGCTGCTGCTCTGTGAGAAGCTTACTGCATATTCCATCTGGGTCTAGACAAACACCCCGCAGAAGTGTGGTTTTACGGGGAAAACCAGCAATGTAAAAAAATCCTTCTTTACTCTGACCCGTGCCTTGCATGTATTCAGGACTGTCTCTCCCAAGCTTAGTAACAAATGCGAGTGCTTACAGCTTTTTTTATCTGTCTCCCCTATGGTGCTTACTACAGTTAAGAAATGGGGGATGGATTTTACATCTTCTTGTGCAGCTATAGCAGCATTCTTTATAAAACGAGAATTAAAATAGCACTGAGGCACCAAAAGATCTGGTTAGACAAAGTGGGGGAAGCCAGTCTCTAGTGGAATGGTTCAAACCACTGTTCTTAACCCATGGATATATTTAAAAATATGTTATTTAGAATTCTGCTTTGCTTTCAAGGGGCGTTGCCTTCTTCATTAATGTGGTGAGTAGGCCCTGGCTGGCAGCAAGCACCCACACAGCCACTTGCTCACTCCCTTCCCCGCAGTGGAACAGCGAGAAAATAGGAAGAACAAGAGTGAGAAAACTTGTGGGTCAAAATAAAGACAGTGAAATCACTTACCAAGTACTGTCACGGGCAAAACAGACTTGACTTGGGGAATTTAATTTATTGCCAACTAGTATAAATTTTTAATTACTGAGTTGGGTATTTGGAAATAAAAAAAAAGACAAACATTCAAATTGCCTTTCCTCTCCCTTTCCCAGGCTCAGCTTCATTCCCAGGCTCACTTCACGCCACACACTCCACACCTCTTCTCCACCCATGTTATTGATGCAGGTCACACTCAGTCCCTCCAGTGTGGCAGCACAGGGGTTGGGGTCAAGACACAGTGTTTTCTCTCTGCCAAGCCTTCCTTTTCAACTACTTTCCTCTGCTCCAGCGCTGGTCCTCCATGGGCTGCAGTCCCTCCAGGGAAGTACCTGCTTTGCCATAGAGCACCACCCACTCCCCTGACCTTGTTACTCTCTCCTCCTCTGCCTGTCCAGCATTTCTGCCCTTTCTTATTTAAGAATTTCCCCAGAGGAAATTCTTTTTCCCAGAGGAAAAAGAATTTTCCCATTTTCCCAGAGGCGCCACCATCTCGACTGAGGGGCTCAGTGGTGTGGGGGTGGTCTGTTGGAACTGGCTAGTACCAACAGACCCCCTGTTCAGGGAACACAGAACAAAAGATTTGTATATTGTTCTTAGGTGTTATCTCTAAGCCAGTGATATCTAAAATACATTTTGTTTCAGTCCCATTTTGAATGTGAAGGAGCTAGGACAAGTTAGAAAGAAATCCACAGTGACAGGTATAGGCATCAGTGAAGTTGATGCGACCATACCGCTGATCACTGAGGAGCTCTGTGAGCCCAGTGCTGTGCCAGTTTTTCCCTACAGCCTGTTGAGATGGGCATTGCACTTTACTGAGGAATGTGCCAGGCTCTGGACCAGGGCTGGCTTGCATTTGACTGATCTGAAAGGCAAGCAGTGTGAACCTATGTCTATCTGCACTGTCTGTGCTAGCCTAGCAAAAATGATTTGACTAAGAACATACCTAATGTTTGTGGCAGAGAAAAAAATAGAACTGGTATATCTGATGTTCTGTTTTATGCTTTGAGTACTAAGACTGGCTTTCCTCTTGTTAAAATATTTTGATCTGGAGAAAGTGATTTAGAAGGCAAGCTGTTTAATTAGTGCATGGGCAGAGACAATCTGTTCCAAGAATAGTTGGCAGCATGGGAGAGGGCATAAAGTTAATAGTAGATGAAGGGGACAAAAGAAATGTTAAAGAAATGTGTTTTCTTTGGAGGAGTGCTCCAAAATGCAGAGCCTTGTGGAGAGATGAGGACAGCATGTTCCTTGAAGGCGCCATATACTAGCACTAAAAATATGCCATTGCTCATCTAGCCAAAAAGGTAAACAACTTGCTTGGACTCTTGGGGATATTTGTCAGGAATTCAGAAAAGAAAATGTTTGGAAGACAGAGGAACCATCTGAGCTCACTGTGAAGCAGCAAATGTTCCAGTGCTATTTTTGGTTGAATGATACTGTATATTGGGGGAGTTTCTATGAAATGGGATGTGACACCACGAAATCTTGGAATATGCATCTTTGAACTATGTTGTCCATGGAAATAATATATGTTCCATATATTTAGCATTTAGTCTAGTCTGAAAAGTGACTGTATCACCTTTTTATCCCATACTTAATGTCTTCTACTTGGAAAAAAACATCTACTCTGTTTTAGAAGGAATATATATAATCCCTCTGGCCTCAGCTTGGGAACTTAAGAACCTTGTTTGGTCCTTTTGTTGTCAACAGTCAGAAAAATCATGCCTGAGTTAATGACCAGAGAGAGAGAAAAAAAAGGAAAAAGAAAAAGGGATTTCTTTTAACTCCTGAAATTATTGGATAAGACCAAAACCGATAAGACCCCAGTGTATGTAATAAAAAACAAAGAAAAAGCAAGGTCAAACTCATTGATGGAAAAGATAGATAAGAACTAAATTCCACTGATAAGGATGTCTCCATGAGAATGTCTGTCCTCATTCCTCTTGGCACTGGAGCAGATTGATTAGGTTGTTTGAATTAATATGAGCAAGATGATGTCACATGCAGTTATGTTGCCTGTTTAGCACTTGACCACCTAAAGAGTAAAATCAGCACCTTCATTAGTAAATGGAAATGACCCCTCATAGGTTGTTATATGATCAACAACTCTTCATAAATGACATATATGCCTTAGCATTTTTTGGCGCTTTAGCAGTTATACTATACTGTGACCGTCCTCAGAATGCATATCTAACTGTAAAAAGACCCCCTTTTCACCTGTATCCTGAATTTCATGTGTCATTGTCCATTAAGTAATCCTGGTTCTGAGTATTGCTTTTGTGCTCTTTTCAGTAGCTCTAAAAATGCTGTGCCTGATTCACCATTGCTTTCTGACTTCATTTGTACCAGTGGAAGAGTAAGGAATACATAGACCCTCAGCCGCCCCGCTTTTGTGGGAGTGACTGAGGTGCACAATAACCATGAGTCAGGCCTTTCTGCAGAGCCTCTCATTAACATTGTTACCATTTTTACTTAAAAAAACCAACAACCTTTGGCTGAATTTATCACTGATGAACAAGTGGATGTCCTGAACATTTGGTACTGATTTGTAGGCCATTCTTTCCACCCCTGTTTCTACCATGAGACAAGACAATCCTGACACATATTGAAATGCATATTAATGTTGCTATATGGGGACTGGAGGAAGGTTTACTATGCGTAACTTTGCTTTACTAGTAGTGCTTGGCAGCTCCAAAGTACTTTTTGTCCGAGGATTCCCAGAACTATACAGCACTGCATGTGCCTCGTAACTTCCACTGTAGCGAGGTGTTTGCCATTTCATTTTTACATACCAGGAAGCTGAAGCATTTAGCAGAAGTAAATAAGTCACCTTGGCCAAACCAGTAAATAAACAAGAACCTGGTTCAATCCTGATCCTCCATGACAAAAAGCAAGTATGCCAATCTAAGACACTATGTAACATCCTTGTGATCAGTTGCTTTCCCTTCACTACACATAAGTAAGTCTGAAATTCTGTCATTGTGAATGTGTGTCCCTAACTCTTAAAGAAGGTAGATCATCCTTTAGTATTTTAGCAAACTGCTCAAAATGGGTCCTCCGAGGGAAAGAGGAAATAAAAAGTCAAGTCAGGTTTTATATTCTTGTGTTGTTTTTCTCCTTGGTACTTCAGTGGCAGTTTTTTCCATGTCTTGTATTTGATTAATCTTATTTATGGCGTTATATTACTAATCCTATTTAACTACTTTTGTTCAGCCAGACACAGAAAACAATGCACACACACACACACACACACACACAAATAAAATTAAGCATAAGGATCATCTCAAACAGTTTCAGAACTAAAACTATTTCTGAAATACGGTATATTTATTCTGGGTTCTAAACGCAGAGCATCCCAGGTCAGATGAGTGCCTAATGAGGGTCTGACATTGCACCTCTAAAATAAACGCTAATGCTTTAGTGGAAGCAGTAGTACTGCTCACAAGCTGGTTAGATACTTACCAGTTCAGGCAATATCCCTTCTGTATGTTATAAAGATAACTTAGGAGACCTTATTTCCTGTCTAGGCAATGTCCTAATCTGAAATGAGATCTCATTTCTGGCTTAAGGGAGATGCTTGATTTGGAAAACGAATTTGGAAATATGTGACTTACAGTGACCTCCACATTCCTTTTCCAGCATAAATACAAAATTTACACTGCCACTGTAATTAATCCACAGTAAGGTTTCTAGTAATTTCCAGGTTTCTTGTGGAACTCTATTGTGTTTTGAGTTTACTTACAGCACAGAAAATCTGAAATAAATCCTTCAATTGTGTTAATCCAGGCTTACATCAGTATTACTAAGTTTATATTAAATTAAATGAGAGTTTATATGATCTAGGAGTGTAAAATGTTGCAATTACACTGCTCATATTTGTATTTGGTTCATAGCCAGTAATACACATACTCTTTCTTCAAGAGCTTTCCAGTGTGGATTTGCATAGGTAATTTTATCTCAGGTTGTTTGGTATTTGACATAAATCCTTCATTTCTGGAGTGAAGCGATAATATAGCTATCTATTTTTGAAAAGTAGATTTAGCCTTCAGATTTGTGAATGAAAACTGGAAATCCTGAGTCAAGGAAAGTCTAGAAAACTCGAAGCATTAATTATTTCTACATAAAATCTCAGGGTTTCTGAAGAAAAAAAGGGTTTATTTTCATTTCAGTCCTGGTCTTGCTTGTTGAATGCTTGGGGCTGGTGAGGCAATGTGGGTGTACCTATATATGTATGGAGGTGTGAATGTGCACTTTTTCTTACACATCGAACCTGAACTGGAGCGTACTGGAGCCTTTCTGAAGTTCAGGACTGTTTTTCCAGGCTGTATTTCTGGTAGGTTAGTAACTGCCTAGTGCACGGAAAATGGGAATCACCATTTTTCTGAGGCCAGACATAAAGGTTCACTATTACTCAGGGAGGGCTCTCACTAATGGGGAGGGAGGGTTGTTTTCTACCTAATAAGCTCACAAAAAGCAGAAAGAGGAATACCAGGTGACACCAGAATGATCAATCTGCCATTTACAAGGTATACAGTCCCAGAAATCCACTCAAAAATATATTTTTTCTTTTGTTATTTCCTTTTTCTAGAAAAAGCAAGTGAGCCAAACAAAGATCCGGGTGATCTCTACCATCCTCTTCATCCTGGCAGGCTGCATTGTCTTTGTGACCATTCCTGCAGTTATCTTCAAGCACATCGAGGGATGGACAGCCTTGGAGTCCATTTACTTTGTGGTTGTCACTCTGACTACCGTTGGCTTCGGTGACTTTGTAGCAGGTGAGCAGCTTCGAGCCTAGGCGCTGTGCACGAGGGCCTTGGCTCTTAGAATTTGTTTTCTGGTGTAGAAAGGAGGCTTTTCATGATGTTTTACATTCCAGTGAAATGATGCCAGGGTTTCTGTTGAGGTTACTGTGCAATAGGACACGAGGTTGATTTAAGATCCAGGTGCTTTGCCATCTGTAGATTGCAAGCTTTCAGCAGTGTAGATAACGCAAGCCTGGGAAGTCCTGATTATCCTTTATCGTGCAATGAATTATGCACAAGTCAAATGACTTTCCCATTGAATTCAAGATTTGTATTAGTTCATTAGGTCTCAATCTGAGGCTGATTGCTGAAGCAAGTAGCCAAAATGATGAATGGATGAAGCTTTTACAAAGTAGGGCTGAGCCATAGGGCTGGAGAAATCTCTGGTCAGATGCAGTAGTGGGCTGCTACTACAAGAGCTGCAGCTTTTCAGAAGCTGCATTTTGTTCTCTAACCTTGGCAGAAATTTTGACATTGCAGTTGCCCTGTTAAGGAAAACTGAGGTCGGAAGAGGTCTATTGGGGTATGCATCTCAGTGCTAGGAGGATACGCTCCAAGATTAATATAGTACTAGCAGGAACTATAAATATCCATCCTTATCAATTTCCGAAGAGGGAATCAAGACTGTTGGCTGGAGACATGAGAATTTTTTTTTTTCACTCTACTGCTTTGCTAACAAAAAGGTGGTTAAAATAAGTGGAATTTTTTTTCCCATTAGTGCATGACCCCAACACCTCATTCCTGTTAGTGGTCCTAATTAAAGGCATTAAAACACCTATGTTACAAACAGCCATGTAATGCTATTGTTCTGTTACTTTCTACAAATAAGTGAAATATGAATGAGTTAAAAATATCAAATGAAACTACAGGGATATATAAAATTTTCCTTGCTGAAGAGCTGTAGACAAGGCTTTATGTAGACAAGACTGTGATCTTCCTTTTTTTATGACATAGTGGTATAGAAGACATGAATTATTGAGGAAAAAAAGGCACTGAACAAAGAGAGCCCCAGATATGAAAAAGCAGTGTTTTACGAGCATTCAGATACAGAAGTGATTGTATAAGCTTGGTCCATTTTAACCACTTAAACATGAAGAGAAGCTCAATGATACTCTGTCTTTGTGGTATCACAGCGTGAAATAAAAATAATTCACAATACTTTTCTTGAGCATATCACACTTCGGTATTGTTTTCTTTAATAATACAATAGTAAAAAAGCTCTGAATATTAAATTAAATTGTTCTAAATCCAACATGATTAGGAGAACATAATCCACAGCTGGGTGGCTACTAACAACCAGGATTTTTCAAAAATCAAAAGGAGGACACTGAATGAGAAAACTTCAGAGGTGATCTCATGATAAATGTTTAAGGCAGGTGATCACCATGAGATTTGGGTTTCATTGCTGCTTTTGGGACAGATTTTCTTTCACTTTTATTTTCTGTCACTTTAAACTCTCTGTATCTCTGTCCCTTCGACATCAAAGGAAAAATAATACATTGCATTGAGTAAAACTGCATCAGTGGAGCTATGCTGTTTTATTCCACCTAGAACATGTCCCAGCTCTTCCCAGACTGGGAAAGTTTTTGTACTACTGTTGGAAACACAATTGTGGATGGAGCCTGAAAAAACAGAATATCTGATAGGCTGAAAAAAGTGGTCTCATACTTTCTCAGTCGCCTGATTACTCCGTAAGACAGACCTAGACAATCTGCTTCATAGCAAGCTTCCTCAGGGACACGTATGATCAGAAGAGCCTCGTTGTATCATGGCAACAGCAGTCCCCACCTCCCATTGTTTCCCACTCTTAAAGACTGGAAAAAAGAGAGTGATTCATGCGGTGTATGGGGAGAGATTAATATCAAAACCTATGTTTGTGTCCCTGCCAATTCTCAAATGTCTGAGCTTCCACAGGGATGTTTGATCACTGTACGTACACTCATACTGAGTCTGCATAAAATTAAAGAGTCGTAGGAATGTTTCAGATTGCAAAAAGCTCAGGGGGAAATGCTGAACTGTGTTGTCCGGTGATTTTAATGGGGGAAAATACTAAAAGCTCTCTGTAGTCATACAGAGGTACAGATTGGTGTCTAGCTCTTGTCTAACCAAGACTGGAGTCCAGGAAATATGCAATCCTCTGCCTGAGTCCCCTGGTAGGCTTGCTCTTTAGGCAGAGATTTACACAGGTACCACCAAGGGTGGTGTTTCTTCACCTGCATTGAGGGATGTGGCTGTGCAGCCTCTTTGCCACTCTCTCTTCAGCTTGTGGCTGTGCCTGCCTCTTGCTGTTTCTCATTATTGCAATGCACATAGTACTGTGAGACGACTGGCAGTCTCAAAAGTGAGGTCGTGGTTGCTTTCTTTTGGAAAAGTTTATTCTATTCTGTGGTAGGTAGCAGTCTCGCTGCTACTGCATTTATTTTAGGCTCTTCATAGTCCTTTAGAGTTGCCAAATGTCTCACATACTTGCTTTACCAGCTCATCCTAAAACTTGCATGAAAACAATATAGGATATTTGTTGCTTCATTTGATCCGTATCTCCTCTCAAGATGCTGGCCAGAGAATGTATCCCTATAACTGATACTCAAGCAGATGGTATATCCTTATTATCAGGGCTGACGCAGGGCTGGCTTCCTGTCAAATGTCCTAATTTGGAGGGGAAGACAAAGCTACTTTTCTTTCTCCTGCACATAGGTCTCTGAATCCTGTAGTTAAAACAAAAAAAAATCTGGAAACTCTATAACCTGAGGGGGTTGAACTGTAAAGTTTCTCAACTACCAGGCTTAGGCAGTTCAGAATAAGAAAGACTAGCTGCATTAAACTTTTTTCTTGGAAATGTGCTCATGCTGTTGCAAGTACTATCAAAGCAGGAATTTCAGACTTGCTTCAGAGTATGAGCGATGTAAAGAAAAGTGTTTACTAGCTGCTCTGGCTGGTCACATAGCAGCAGAACAATAGGTAATTTTAAAGAGTCTTAAATTAGGAACAGACTGTGTCCCATCTGACAGGCCTCTTGTCTATTATTAGAACTACAGTAGTGTTGGCAAGAGTCAAGAAATACTTTCAGGAACTTCTCAGAATTGCAGACATTTTTTCATAATTTTGGCATCTCATGACATGATTCCTAAGCATAAGTATATGCTTATTTCAGGAGGAAATGCTGACATCCATTACCGGGAGTGGTATAAACCCTTAGTGTGGTTCTGGATCCTTGTTGGCCTTGCCTATTTTGCTGCTGTCCTGAGTATGATTGGAGACTGGTTAAGAGTCCTGTCCAAGAAGACAAAAGAAGAGGTATGACTAGCAATTTCTCAGTGGTTTGTCATTTTATAGAGAGCTTTAAGTGCCTGATACCTGCTTGTCTAAAGACGGATGGTCCTCTGCATAACCAATGCTCAGTATTCCCTGTGGTTTACTCCACTGGCTGCCTTTGGTATCCAGTTAGCTCTGATCTTTAGCTCCTTCACAAAGGGAGGAAAAAAAGCAACTGAAGCAACCTAGGTTGTTACACCTCTATTAGTACTACCAAATACACAGAACACATCAGCAGGATTGCCATTATGCAATAGGAGAGGCCAGCCTTCACTCTGAAACTAGCTACAAAATTGTAATAAAAATTTCAATGTACTCTCTTTAAAAATTGGAGAAGCATAGGTTTTGAAGATGGCGCTCTTCATTATGAAACAAGAATCTGCTTTTAAACCAGGGTTTTATATTGAGTTTTCCCACCTTTCCCTATGTCAGGGAATATGGTTCTGAATAAGAGTTTAGACTCAGGCCCCTTACTGAGTACCATATTATTAAAATTTGAAGAAACTGAGTAGTCAGCATCAGGGAGAACATGATTAAATTCACTCAGAACATGCCCTTCATGATTCAAAGACAATATTGCTAGTGCTTCACTCAAGTAAGAGTAGAAAATAGAAGGCAATTGCCATGACTGTAGAGCTGAAGCCTATTGTGGAGGATGTTAGTCATACAATTTCAATTGTTAAGGCAATCTCCTCCTGCATTACTAGCAAAGCTAACCTGGCAGGGTTAGCCAAAGAGCAGGCATAAACAAAGTCTGGCAAAGGGGTACTGCTGTTTATCATTTATGAAGGCATCTGTGCTACCTGAGGCCTAGTGCATCCCCTGTGCATCTCCATGAATAAAGGGGGCTTCACAGAGAGTTTTGCTGTCAGGTTGTTCATCAGCAGGCACCTATAGGTGGGAATCTGATCTCTCATGGTGAATGTGAGATGCCTGCTGCCACAAGTAATACAGTTCTAAATGGACACCTGCTCATCTGGCCTAAGGAACCAAAGAAGATGACTTCTTTGTGGATCACTCAATGCAGAAAGTGAGTGCTGGCTGCAGCAGCCCAAGCAAACCATTGACCTTGGTGGGCTCCTGCACACCTCGTACTCCTGAATTTGTTCTCCTTTAGCTGAACTTTGGAAATGGCCTGTGTTGGCTGAGATACTGCTTGGTCATTTATCTTCTTTTTTCTCTGTATTTATTCAATACAGCAGCCACGTAGGTGATTTATTCTTAGCCATTATTCTGCTCTCAGGTTCAAAGGAGTAAAATAAAACAAAGCAGCGAGATGTTTAAGGACATGTTCATGGTGCCCATGCAGAATATGTGTGGACAATTCCTCCAGCTGGCTTGAGAAGGTGGTATTTAGACAGTTATGCAATGGAAACCTCCATTAAAAACAGCTACATTTGTCCCTGAGAATGAACCCTAGACTGGATCAGTCAGAAGTTCACTTGAAATTATCTAATAGATATTTCCAATGTTAATTGTTCTGGGGCTCTGTGGCACTGAACAGAACCTTCAGTGGGGCTGAACAACTCCATCCATGAGCAATACGGGAAAATACATTACTGTATTGCTACAATGGTTGTTGTGCTGTTCTGAAGCATATTGGTATAACTGTATGTGATTAATTTTGCTCACCCCTGACCATCTACCGCTGACATTATAAGAAGTCAGGAATTTTGTTCTTAACCAAGGAGGGATTAGCATGAACCTCCCATCATGTAACACAGCTATAAAATGTGCGGGGTGGCAAAATGTGAAACAGGCAGACAAGTTATATGTCACACAAGCCATTAGCTAGCCACTAGTTGGTGTGTTTAGAGCTTGCCTGGTATAGCCACTTTGCTGCTGAAGTTTGGGTCCAGGTGGTTGCACTGGAGCTGGGACCAGTCTCCGATTCTACACCAGACAAGAAAGCGCTTGTGCTACCCTTCTATAGGAAAGACTGTCGCTTCATTTTTCTTTTTCTTTTTTTTTAATTCATTTCTCTTTCTTGTTGTTGTAAAGGTTGGAGAAATAAAAGCCCACGCAGCTGAGTGGAAAGCGAATGTGACAGCTGAGTTCAGAGAGACACGGAGGCGGCTCAGCGTGGAGATCCACGACAAACTTCAGCGGGCAGCCACCATCCGGAGCATGGAGCGCAGGCGCTTGGGCCTGGACCAGCGAGCCCACTCCTTAGACATGCTCTCTCCAGAGAAGCGCTCTGTCTTTACTGCCTTGGAAACAGGACGCTTCAAGGCCTCATCTCAGGAAAGCATCAACAACAGGCCTAACAACCTGCGCCTTAAAGGGTCAGATCAGCTCAACAAGCATGGGCAGGGGGCATCCGAGGACAACATCATTAACAAGTTTGGATCGTCTGCTAAGATGACCAAAAGGAAAAACAAAGACCTCAAAAAGACCATCCCTGAGGATGTGCGTAAAATTTACGAGACCTTCCGAAACTACTCCTTGGATGAAGAAAAAAAGGAAGAGGAGACAGAGAAGATGTGTAATTCTGAGAACTCTTCTAGCACTGCAGTCCTGACCAACTGCATCCAGCAGCACTCAGACCTGGAGAATGGAGTGATCCCCAATGAAACCAAAGAAAGGGAACATGAAAACAAAGCGTTACTTGAAGACAGAAATTAAATGTAAAAGATGCTTGACTTGAATTAACAATGTTAGTGTTTTTATATACATATATATATTGAGACACGTGCCTTATACAGACTCCTTATTCAGTCTGAATTATATAGCATTGAAGAATATTTCACTGTGCCATAAAGACTCAAGCTTGCTCTGCCAAAACAAATCAGGAACACAGCACTGCAGAATGGCAACAGAAAGCTTCGCACATGGAAATTTCAGCCTGTATAAGATTACCAGGGCAAGACAGAAAGGAAGAGATTGAACCATGGCAATACCACCAGAGTACTCCTACTATGGCATAATATTAGACAAAGGGCAGCTATGTAAGAAGAGCCTTTGAAGGGGATGAAAAAGAGTATAACTTTGTAATGCAGTATGCATCCATAAAGCCTTCCCCTGGTGATTAAAAAGAGGAGAAATGGTTGGGATGAACTAGAAACTTTCACTAAGGCTTAGTATATGTTTTGGCACGTGATCCAAGCTAGATTTTTTTTCCCCATTTTTGAATCAGATGCATTATCTTTCTAAACTCCAAAAGAATGTCCGCGGACACAGCTACCAGCTGGGTGCTGGTTTGAAAAATCAACACAGACATATTTAAGGGTTGGATTGCTCTTTTCATTAAAAAAAACAAAACAAAACAAAAAACCTCTGTGGGTATTTATCTTAACCAGTGACAAAAAAAAAGGAAAAGAAACAAATGGATTTTTTTCCTCATGTAGGAAATATTCCATGTAGAGTCAAAGCAAGAAAGTGCACATGAAGAAAATACAACATCTCGTGCTATGTTGTTTAAAAGAAGAGAAACATTAATTTAATGATATTTGGCTAGGTGTATAAAACAGTGGGCCAACTGTGCTTTTTAAAAGAATTTCTCATTCACACTTTCTACCACTGAAAAAACCCCTTCAATTTTAATGCTGTAAGACTATGAAGACAGAAGGAAAGCTATAGCTTTTGCATGTCAGCAAACTGCTGTTCTCTGTAACTGAATCTGAATTTTTAAAAATAGACATAAAAGCATTACGGTATTCAGATGTATTGGGCCAGGGCAACCATAGCATCTCAGGGTTCTCTGCCCCTTTTGCTGGGTTTGGGTTTAGAGATAAGCTGCAGTCATAATCTCAGAAGAAAAAAGAAAAAAGAAATTTAGGAAAAAAAGTTGAGAAAAATATGGTGATAATCTTTTAAGTGCTTATAGCTTTAAGTGCCATTAATGCTGTCATATTTTGTAACTTTTTAAACAAGTATTTTGAATTATTTGTTTTATTTCCTTTCAGATACTATCTTTGTTTGACATTTGCTATCTCTTTTCTTGATAAAATCTAAACATGAGCTCTCTGCATTTCTAGACTAAAGTGACATGTAACCAAACTGTGGGCATTTTTAAAAAATCTTTTGTGGTGTCTGGACATACGGATATAAGAAATACAAGTGTCCCTAGACTTCACAGTAAATATTCCAAGAAAAGGTTGCAAAATAATTAATGAGAATTACAAAACACACTAAATTTTTGTAGCCTCAGCCTGTGGGCTACTGTGTTTGCCATTGCAGATAGAAGATCTTGCATGCTGGAAATGAAATGCACATGATTGCACCAGCGATGCTTTCGCTGCGCCTTCACAAAATCCTAAATATTCCTGCAATTCAAACTGTAGGCTTATAGGTAAAGTAAGCATGGATGTAGATGGCAGAGACCTACCGAGTCTTCAAGCTAGTCAAACATACAGACACTCACACGCTTCATTTTCTGTGATAGTTTCTGAGATTTTATGCACAGTGAGCAAACTCAAAATCTAACTGGTCACCAGAATGCATGATTGCCATGGCTATGAATAGAAGCACGGCAATGCAAATGCAAATTTCGAGTATGCATATTTGCATATCTGATTGACTGCACAATTTGCAGTAGTGAGCCAAATTCCACCAGTGCAGAGGAGGAAAGAAGTTCTTAGTATGTTCTGTCTGCTGGTTCACTTCACTTGAAATATCATAACATCTTTCTAATTTTGTTATCTGTCTGAAAATTACGGATGAAAAAACAACGTTTGAAAAATTTCAGGTCGTTTGGGATTGCTTTAACTCAATAAGACCCAACAGAAATTGAATTCCGCTTAGTTCACCAATGAATCTCTTAAGGTGCAGGGCTGTGCTCTGGCTTTAGCTTTCTGGAGGCAGGGCAGTGAGCCCAGTCCCCAGGGAAGGTTTCCTCTGACTCAAGAGCTGCCGTGGCTCCTGGAGGCTTTTGTGCCGTGCAGCCCTGTGCTCGGCTTCACAATGATGCAGATGGCAGCTTGTGGCCATCCTCAGATCCTGTCTTCCTCAAGCCACAGGCAGACACCAGCAGAAAGCAGGTTGTTCAAGCATGGGAGTCCTTTAGCCCTCCTGTTGTCCCTGGTTTTGGGCCCGCCTGGGATGAAGTCCAGCCTCGAGTGCCACACGTGAGCAAATCTTCTGAAGTCTTACTCAGAAATACAGCAAATCATGTTGTGGTAATTCTGTAGTGTCAGGACAGATGAAGCATACTTGGACGTACTAAGGTTTTATGTTGTTCAGATCTAGGGTTTTACTGTGGCCTGGTGGGAAGTTAGGTGCGAAAGCTACAATTTAGGTTTGCTTTGGAATTCCAAACATGGTTGAGAAGAGCTCAGACGTGCAAATTGGGTCCTGGTAGTTAAAGTAGTGCCTGGTTACACCACCCTCTGCTTTCTTGTATGAAGGATCAGGCACACAAAAGCATCTCATCTGACACTGAAAGTATGCAACACATAGAGATTGTGCTAACAATCTCCTTGATTACCAAATGCCCAAACCAACATCACGCATGCAGTGTTATTTGTTCCTCAGCTGAGTTGTTCTCACAAGAAATGCTTGCCTGTAATGGAAAAGTCCTGCACAGATGCGTAGGCAGCTGTTAGGATATGGGAGATGCATTTCCTGTATGTGAAAAATAAAGCTTAGTCATAGCCAGAGCATTTCTGCTGATTAGGGTCAGGGAAAGCAAAAGTCTGTCTTGTAGGACTTGTCTGTGTGAGCAAGAAATTGGATGGTGAGCATATCATGGAAAACAAGTCAGCATGGACAAAGTGACTGAGGAGGCGAAGTTTGGTGGCCAAATTCAGAACTGGTTGCTCTGATGGAATAGAATGACAATGCAATCTTGGCATATTCTTCATCTCTAAACTGAGTTCTCAATCTGTCCCCTGTTCAGATTCTAGCTAATGGGGTGTGTGTCTCACTCTAGTTTCTGCCTGGCCATGCCATGCAGGAGTCCCTGGCTGACATTTTATCAGCTGTGTCTTCAGCAACTGCTGGTTTGGGATATGATAGTTTCAGGGACAAAGGCTGAATAATCCCAGTGAGATACTGAACAGAGCATTTGATGACCTTTTACATGAAAGCAAAATGCTTTCTTTCATTCCCACCCATTTCTGTGTCTGTGAAACTTGCTGAGAAAGCTGCCATTCTGCTACTGGAGTAAATATTTTCTCCTATATGATTGCCTATTAAATACCTCAGTATACATCATTTTTATAATAATATGGGAAGAGCAAATGGTTTATTGCATAGGGGGCCAGACAGAAATATCTGACAGCTAAAATGACATTTTAATGTCCAAAATTGCTTCTCCCCTTGTAAAGGCCATCCCTTGGTTTTAGTTGTATGCAACAGCTTGGGAGACAATCTCAGTTCAAACATCAAGTGTTTTTATGGCTAAAATTGTCATCCTTTGGCATTTAATAATACTTACAAATATCTTGTGACGTTATTTCTAGTGAGGCTGTTCCACCATTATTGAAAGTTTTAGCAAAAGGTAGTCTGAACCATATCCAAAACTCCTTGCTCTAAATTACACCCTTTCACAGCAGCCTGAAAATAAAAAGTCAAACAAAAGGGTCACTCACTGACTTTAACTGTCAGATCCTACCCTGAGCACAACATGACTTGACATGGGAATTGGGACCTGAAAGAACAAAGGAAACATGGATTTTCTGTATCCACAGCCCTCACACATAGAGAATGACTCAGCTTCTGTTTTCCTACAGCTTTCAGATCTGCAGTCCCACTTTCTACTGTCTTGTGCAGGAGGATTCTGGCATGCTCCTTTGGGGATCCTCCTGAACCATTAACCATCACTGAACTTGTGCAGATTTTGCATGAGTGGTTTTGAAAAGGTTTGTAACTTCATCCATGTGGCAGTCTGTGAATTTCATTATTCTTTAATAGGGAACATTATTTCTAATAAATGTTATTAGAAATAATAGTAAATAAAAACCCCAGTGATTTATATTCATGAAATCTGATTTTGGTTGTTGCTGTGAAATTATAAATCATCAGAGCTTCTGCTGTCTGGCTTTATGATGTCTCTAGTACAAGTCTGCTTCTTCCAAAGCCATTAATGGGCTATGCCAGAAACTTTCTGCAAAATTCGCTAACCCACCATAAATGAAAGTATGTCTGTGAGTTCAGGGTGTTAAAAACCCTGTCCTTAAAACCCCTGCATTTTCCTGAAGCATTTGTGCTTATGCTGTACATGGGCTTTTTGTTTGCCAGCTTTGGTTTTGTTTGCCAGCTTTGGTTTTCTCAGGGGCTTATTTGTGTTGTCAGGTTGCATGGTGTCTGCTAGTCTCACTATTCCCATCATCCACTAAAAATAAATAACAGGCAAAGACCAAGCTTTATGTTATGTTGTGTACTAACTTAGAACAAGAAGTCTTCTACTAAACAGATACGAATTTAAAAGGTGACTGGGAACTGCTTCAGCCCTTCCTGTACATCTATTTGTTCTGAACTATGTTTTGTCTAATCTAAGGCCAAAATCTGCCCCCATCAAGTCAGTGCAGTAAAGTGGAGCTAGCTTGTTATTTTTAAGCTTTTTAGAGCGAAGACCTGCTGTTTTAACTCATGCCTGCCATTTACACTTACTGGGATGGCATTATATCGATACTAAATACAAATAAGCCCAGCTTCAGAAACAGTTCCCTAGGCAAGTAAATATCAATGAAAACACAAATGCAAATCAACACAAATCTATGAAACTCCAATAAAGGCTTGTAGATTAATGTATGAAACTAGTTGCCTGAAATATATCAGCAAAAAAATGCAGATCTGAAAATTCCTTTAGGTTGCCTAATTCTGAGGTCCCCATCTCCTTTGCTACCAGTAGCAGTTACCCTCCTTAATACTATTGCTGATCTGGACCATATTTTTTTTCTCCTGCCAGTGCAACTGAAAGTACATAATGATGTTAGACTCTGTTGACTCATGCTGTTGAAATCAACCACTGAGGAAGCAGTTGCGAAAGCTAGTTTGTGGGTGTCCTCATGTAGCCAACACCTGCTCAGTGAACGAGATCATGCTGGGTTGAGCAGGTCACTCTAAAGGCAGGTCTTATCCACAACACTGGTGAGTTCTCAGGACCCAGTTGAAAAAAGGCCCCATGCGAACACGTGCACGTGCCCACCCTTCACATGGCACGTGTAATCAGTTCTTGCACACAGATTTAGTAGTGATGCCTCCCCCTTCCATGCAGGTAGATGTGAACTTCTGTACTCTCTCATCTCCGGTTACAGGTCACGTCTGAGCTGAGTCTTATCACCAGGAAATACCAGTGCTGCTGCTTTTGGGGGAAAGCGGACATTTCTTTAGCAGGTGGCCTTTTGAGGCAAATAGGATTTGCTTTCCTTGCCTGAACTCCTTGCGAGCAAGTCACAGGCAGGTGATATTTGGCATGTGAGAGAGAATATTTTAGTCTCCCAAATACATTCCACCCACACATTCTTTTTTCCTTGTGAGAGCTGGGTGCTTAAAGAGGAAAGCTTACGGTGCCTATTGTGAGATGTAAGCCAAACATACCAGCTTTCAGCCTACCATTTAGCAGTTTCTCAGATCCTGGAGTCATGTAGTAGGTATAATTAGAAAAAGGCAGGATTTGTATCTGGATCACAGCTTCCCAAAAATTTGAATTTATTCAAGCCAGTGTTCCAATGTAATTTTAGACTGAATTTTTTCAAGTTCTAATAGAATTTGATCTGGACCTTGTGGACAGGGCTGAGAAACCATGATTAGTCATTTTCAGCCTTGCATTTGAAAAACTGTTACTTAAAATTTGGGGAAAAATTTCAGTGGGATGCTGATCTACTATTTACTATTCCTGATTAACTTCAAATTATAGTATAAGCAATCAATAAATCCACTTGCAAGAATGTTCTACCTACTCTCTTGTCTCTGTCCCTCTTTCTCTCTCTCTCTCTGTGAGATTTTATGGTGCTTTAGAAAGGCATTTTCAGAAAAGGGACAATTTCATAAATGTCATTACCAGGGTACAGAGCAGAATGTGCTTGTACCATCTTGATAAGTTTTGCTGCTATCGTCTTTATTTTACAATGTAATGTTTTACAAAGATGTTAAAAAAATTGCAACAAAGACCTTCTGGATGATGAAAATGCTTTTCCTGTTGTTTTTTTATCTCTCTGTTGTCCTGTCATCCAACAAGGGCAGAGGAGCTGTAATTAATCTTCCCTTTTGCATATCCCTGTGGAAAACAGTTCATTGCTGGTAATCTCACTGTTGCTGGATTTTTGTGTTTGGTTTTGCCCCTCCTACCTTTTCTCTTTGGTTGACAATCCAGATTGCAGTGTTTTCTGGGTCTCTGATTTGGGAATTGGTGGTGCTGGGCTTGTTTAAAAAGGGAGGCACAAACTTCCAGCCACTTGTACTGAGCCATGTTTCTGCATCTGGTGACCAGTCAGTACGGAAGCAAGAAGCAGAGCTTTGAGGAGGCTCTGTCTCTCTTTCCTAGTCTCTCTCCACAGAAATTATTTGCCAGGATGTCTGGAAAAAATTACTAATGCAGTGAGGAGGGAAGAGGTGAAGTTTTTGACCTTGGGAAGCACAGACAAGGTTGGGGTTGTCTTTTACTGTGAATTCTTTTGTCTTTTTGCAACTTTTTTGGTGTCTTCATGTTGACTACCTTCTATGTGAGGCTTCAGTTTCCTCTGCTGCCTTGCTGTTTTTCTACCAACTTGTGAAACAGCAACACAGGCCACTCATAGTACACTTGCAGAGGGTGCAAACTCTTGAACTACAGTTCCTTTGGCAGCAAATAGGGGTGACAAAAAACTCCTGCAAGCACGGTTGATACTTCTGTATAGTGCGTATAGAGACCCCTCACGGCTGAGCCTTCCCTTGACTCTGAGAAAAAAAAAAAAAAGAAAAAGAAAAAAGCCTTCTCTGGACTGAGCAAAAAACCTCCCGTTTTTGTGCTACTCTTTATATGCTGTTTATGCTACACAGTCCATACTGGTTCTTGCTACTTGTTGTG
The DNA here is from genome assembly GCF_030936135.1 of Gavia stellata. NCBI lineage: Eukaryota > Metazoa > Chordata > Aves > Gaviiformes > Gaviidae > Gavia > Gavia stellata. The sequence continues at coordinate 21,062,077 of NC_082600.1, forward strand.
TATTAATTGTGTAAGTCAAGACATATTTCTCCAAAGCCCACCGACTATTTCCAAATTATCTCTCTTCCCCTATGAGCATGTGTCTCTTAATCAGACCTGCTTTAGCTACTCTGTATCACTCCCATTTTTTCTTGCAAAAGTGGTTATTTGCATTTTCTAGTTTATGCACATTCTCATTCTGCTTGTCCACTTGATTTCCATTTCCAGGGCATGACCTTATCTAGGTCCAGCTGCTTGCTCTGACTTTGTGACCTATTGCTTGAGATATACAGAAGGCTACTTTGTTTTTAGAGTCCTCCAGCAAGCTGATCTATATAGCCAGCTGACCCAAACAATTGTTCCTAGAGCTGATTGAGAAAGAGAATGAAAAAAACCCCAACAGGGTGGATGTGTGACAAGTTGTGAAATATTTTTTTTCTGCTCCAAAATCTGGATGCAGGATACTAAGGGTTGCGCTAAGATTCTTGCTGAAACATGATTTTCTCAGTACAGTCTGCTGTTCTGCATAACACCAACTATTTTCAAGACAAATTGTTACATAGTGGAAAAAAGAATAAAGTTGCATTAAAAATAATAAGTTTAGAACTAACATACTGAAACTGAATAGTGCAGGAAGGAGGATCCCACACAGATTTCACAGCACATTGCTTGGGCTGGCAGTTGTCAAGGTGCTTTCTGGCAAAGCTTTAGATCATTTCCACAGAGGACACTGGAAACCTTCCACACTGTAGGAAACTGCCTCTGGATCATCCCTTCCTCCCCTTCTGGCACAAGGTGCTGATGTTTTTTTGATGGTGCTCTCTTGATGGTGCCATTTCTTGGGCAGAGCTCCCTGCTCTCTTTTGGGAAAATGTCACTACTGAACCAAATTTAAACAGGATGGATGGACACCATAGGTTTGACTTGAAGCAGTTGGCTAAATGGACCTGTGCCACTATTTCCTTCTAAGTATTATCATATGAATAGGAAGAATAAAGCACTAAAATAAGGTTGCATTATGTTCCAGAGCATGTTGGGACTGAATCTTGGTTGTGCACATGAAGATCTTTTTTATGATATCCACTCTATTAAAATGCACTGCCATGTGCCGAATAGGTTAATTGATGGGGGTCCAAAACTGCAGTCCTCTCATTTAGAACCATGAGAATCAATTTATAAAAAGAAGAGTGTAAGATAAGCAAAATAGTCCTACTTTTTAGCAGAAATGTGAATATTTCTGTGAGGTGGACAATTGATTCCCATGTTCAACCAAAAGCAGGAAAAATATATTGTAATTCCCGGGGAAAAAAAGAAAAACAAACAACAAAAAACCCCAGACCAAAACCTTTTCCCTAAGCCACTATTTCACTGTACATATCTGGACTTCTGTGCATTTCATGCTTTTGCAGGTGGCATCAATGAAAATAAAGACGTGCACACTGCATTTTGCTCTTGTTAACCTTTAAGAGCTATTCCAGCAAGGAGAAAGTCAGCTGACTATTAATCCCGTGTATGTACTATATACAGATCTAACAATTGCAAGTTAATTGTTTCCCCTTGTGTGAATATCTGGGCAGAAAAAGAGCACAGAAAATTCCACAATAGACAGAGTTTGGCTTGCAAATCTCTTCTTCCTACGAGGGTTTGTGGGAAAGAAAGTACCCAGCACATTCCAGAGCACAAGCTGCGAATGCAAGGATTGAAAAAGAAACAAACCAGCATGTAAACTGAGGCTGTTTTGCAAAGAGTAATTAAAGACAGACAGGAACTTCATGAGGACATTTTTATGATGTCACACGACAGACCTGGGGATGACTTTAAGATGTTGCAGCAGGAAAAAGAAGAGCTCTGGCAATCATTGTCACATCTGTTAAAGTGTGTTGAGAGGTTGGAGCTAGCCTAAGCGATACTCCTCCACAGTGTGAATACAGCAGCAGACTTTTGAGGGATTAAGCACAAACAAGTGATGACTGCGTGTTTTGTTACAAGGGAAATAAGCACTATCTGAGTAACAACAAGATTTCCAGTGAGCCTTAGGTGCAGAAAGATACAAGTTGTGCTGTCAGATTCACACTGAAGTGTTTAATCCTGCAACTGGAGGGGTCTCAAAGACAACAGCCTACTCAGCTGTTCAGCCCAGAGTCTTCCCTAGAGTGGGTTCATCTTGAAGGGAATGCATGTTGTGCTGTGAAGCCCATTATATTGTTCCATTTCCATTTCTCATTCTGATGTATCTCAATTTGACAAACTAAACATAGTTGGTCAGGTTAAAAAAACCAAAACAAAATAACAACAAAACCCCCTGTATAGGCTGCAATTTTCACCTTTTTCCCTTGAATCCCTTCTGCACAGCTGCCAGCTGAGAATGATTTATAACAAAGAGCACAATCGTGCTGTTTGGTGGAAGGTATATGACTGGATTTTTCATGGGAAGGAAAAGAGAAGGAATCCCCCTGAAGTCTAGGTTTGTCTTTAAATAAACTGGAAAATAAGATGTTTAATATCTCATCCTGAAAATATGAATTCCTTTTCAGGAGGAAGTTATTTTATCTTTCACAGCTTAACAAGATCTTTAAATGAATAATTTCATTTCTGCTTTTCATTGCTTGTTTCCTGCCTTGCTAAGTCTGCTCTGATCTATTAAAATAAGTGGTTTCCTCTCTGTCAACTGGACCACTCTCACCCAGGCTGAGCGCTAATAAATTAGCCATACCCACTTGCAATCCTGCACGAAGCAATCTGATCTCACTAGCTCTTATTTGGCAGTTCCCAAACAAGGCAATTTAATGCAAAAGCAAAACAGGTTCAGGCTGTGCTTGGCAATTTCTCTTGTCCATCATCAGTCACACATCCCTCCCTGGGTTTCCTATTCCTGCTTGTCTGCTCCTTGTTAACACCCCTGGCAAGGGGCCCACCTATGGTAAATTTAATCTAAGTTCTCTGCAAGGTAGTTGCTGATGCATGTTTTTTCATGTGTGAGGGGAAGATGTGAAGGCCAAGAAAACTGAGGTACTTTCCATAAATACAATGGTGACTATTGTATTTGTGGTCCTGAGGCTGTTTGTTTTAAGCAATGACCATCTCAGCCACCGTGTGGATCTCTGCATATTGGTCTAGACAGACTTATCTGTCATTAACACGTATAGTAAATTCCCATCGAGCATCCATATTATGGGAGAATGAGTACACTGGGAATGTCCTCAGGTGCTGAAAAAAGTTTGAAGGAAATATAGTGTTATATGTCCAAAATGTAGCTCAATAAGAGGAAATAGTTAAGTCTTTTCCTCTCTGTGTGCACTGGTATAGCTTAGCTATTTAGTCAGTTTACTGGTCAGTTTGTACTAAGAATTAAAAGGAGACCTACAGGTGCTTATGGACTCAGAAAAAGAGCTTTGTTTAACAGCACTGTGAGCTTTGGAAAGGAAAACAGGCTTGTAGAGAGAACCTGCAGACTTTTTGGAGGAGGTTTTCATGTTCATTTATGTGATCATTAATAGCTTGTGTCGCAATCAATATGCATTCGGAGTGCAGGTCAGAAAACATTAGTTGAAATGTCACCCTGTTAAGCAGTAAACTCAGATACATCAGTGTCCCTTGGCTAGGCAAAGATTTGAATGTGTTATCAGCTATGAAACAGGTGGATGTTAGGACACTGCAGTGCCAACATTAAATGAGAAATAGTGCAGAGTATACAGATGTGGGGTTTCTTCTACTGTGTTGGGGGGACTTCTTTGGCACCTCTGGTCCATTTAGAGGGCAGAAATACTCACTTTGTTTCTGAGTATTTTAATGACAATAATGACCAAAGTCTTACCTTTTTTTTTTTTTTTCATTGTAACAAAAATTCTATTCTATCTTGACAGGTACTAGGAATAGTTTTCCAGAGAGGCAAACTCTGCTAAAGAATAAGTTGGGGTTTTTTTCAATTTTAGGAAAGGAAAATGGGAGTGGATTGGATTAAGGGATACTATGTTTGTATCAGACTTTAAACAGGGGTTTGATCAAGCATTAGGTGCAAAATTACACAAGGCTAGCAAAATATTGTGGAATAACCTCAGTCCCTGGGCAAAGAACAGACTGGAAAAGAGATGAAATCTTGGTAAAACTGGAGCTCAGAATTACTGATCTTTTAGTTCAAAGGTAAACTCTGGAAGACAAAAAAGTCATTTGGGGGTCAAACCAAAATGAAGTATTCTCTTCTCAGTGAAATACAAAAGCAGTAAAAAACTCGAGCCAAATTCAATTTGTATTACATATCTTTTCAGCCTGAACCAAAATGTCCCATTTCCATTTAAAATGAGCTTTTCTCTGGAAGTTAAAGGAACCATCTATTACTTCAAATGAAAAACGTTTGGCTTACAAAGTGAAAAAACACTTTGTCTTTTTTTTCCCCTTTTTTTTTTCTTCCAGATGAAATAAATCAACATATTATTCAACTGAATTTGGTTTGTCAACCCAAATGAGAAGAGTCAAACGGTTTAGCCAGCAGGAGGCATATATGGTTCAAGTAGGATAAGGCTGCTTCTTTTCTGTTGTACGCCAAATCTCTGAGCAGCTCTGAAGCCTGCTCTCACCAGTATGCATTTAACAAAATCACTAGAAAAGACAAGCTAGTGTTTGGGAAACGTAGTCTTCTCCCAACAGGAGTTTAATGTGATGATCCCATCTTCATGTGAGCAGCCAATGCTAAGGTAAGGGCACATATGAAATCTTAATAATTTAAATTATCTTGGTAGCATAGTAAATTCTACCTGGTTTTATTAATTTCAGCTCTGGGCAGAGGATGTTTTCTTCCTTGAGGTACTTGTTTCAGCTTCATATTTAATGTGCTGCATTGTATTTTAATAGTCACAGAATTTCCATGAAGCACTAAGAAGACGGGAAAATGGGAAGTGTAGGACAAATTGTAGTGTTGTTAGTGACATGATGATTAATATTTGTTTACATTTGTTTTTTTTAATATTTTTTCAGGTGAACGCTTTCTTGCCAGATCTCATATGCCAGGAAGTAAAAACTAATTCTTGTCACAAATACCTAGGAAATATCATTATTCCTATTTTATAGCATAGGCAATGAACAGTCTGAGGGTACACAGAAACCTGTGTCCAAGCCAGGGTTTTAACTCTCACTCGCTACTATGTGCTTTAGTAGCAGGCCAGCCTTCCTTTCTTGATTATATCATGACTTTCTCACAGGCACAACTTTCCCTATAAATAAACTGCTAGATTAAACTTTGATAGTATTCCATGTACTATTCTTGGTTTTTTAAATTCACTGTTAAATTTGTAGTCAGGCACTCACAAAACTAGGAAATGCCAGAACTAAAATTGTCCACGCACCTTAATTCCTCTTATGTCTGCATTATGAGACAATCTTTGATTTATGACATCACATACTTGTCATGGGGTTTCTGTCTCATGCCGTGTGTTCTGTGCTGTGCTCAGTTATCGGGTATTTTACCTTTTCCTTCTTGTTCACTGTATAAACTCTGGCCTTATTTACAGCAAACTGTTCCACTCATGCTCTGTAGATTGGTATTTTCTCATGGGGTTCTTGTTAGCGTTAATCACTAGTGTATCTGGAATGATTCACAAGTGTTAACTGCTCTTTTGTGGTGCTACAGGGAGGTAAGGCAGTGGTATTCCTCCACTAAGAGAGGGGAGGATGAAGCACAAAGAGTGTCTTTCCATTAATGCTATGGGTTCAGTCTGAGGAGTTAGGAACCTGAGATTTTACTCTAGTATTATGTAGCACTTCAGACTTTGGGTTATAAGGATTCAGCTGTTTAGCAAATCAGCCCTGAAGATAAGTGTCCAGAAAATGAGAATGAAACAGATTCTGATCACCTTCGAAAATACTGGTTATGTGACTTGTTCAGCATTTCCAAGCAGAGATAAAAGAAAGAATCCAGTTTTTCTACCATGGCATTTAATGTCCTAAACTGAGACCTTTTGTAGCTTCTGCATCAGAGATTTTGAAGACAACAGTCCTCTTTACTGCATGGTGTTGATTCATCCCTAGGACTACCGTGTGGCCCAAGTAAGATGCATCACTCTTGAAACTTTGGAGAAGATTGTGCCATGTTCCTTTCTCTTCCATTTCTAATTTTCTCAAGTCCTCTATCTCCTTATAGTGGCTCCTTCTCTTGCTTAAGGGTGAGGATCAATATTTTCAATACAATCTTTTCCAGCTTTTAAGAGTAAGCTTTCTTCTCTTCCTTAAATCAGGGCACTTCTCATATGGAAGGAAGGAGAAAGGTCTCCATATCACATCCTGAAAGAACACAAGTGTTTTCATGAAATTCTGAGAAAAATGCTTGAGGAATGAGATTTGAGACTTACCCTTTCTTTCATTCTACACGGAAGCTAGTTTTAGGTTAGGCATCAAATACGTTAGATATTATAGCACCAACCTTTTAGACGCCAAAGAGAGTTACTGGATTTGTCCTGAAGTTCTTTCCAAGTTCCAAGAAGAACTTCGGATAAAAAGCATCTTGACCCATGTCAGAGCAATGGGACAAGAGGAACATCAGTGCTTGAAGATACTAATCCATCTGTAAGAAGGAAATACAGCATAAAGAGTTTACAAAAAATTGCTTTGCTCTCTCACTTGAAAAACAGGAGCACATGCAAATATTTCCCCAGAATGAGAGTGAACTTTTGGTGATGTATTATGAATATCCAGCCTTTTTGTATCCTGGCTGTATTGCATACTGCTGCTTTGTTTTCAAGGTGGGAGGAAAAGTGACACATACATAGATAAGAACATGGATGTCTGAGAAAATGCTTTGTGCGCGCAGTTCAATTTAAATCCTTGTATAATATCTTAAATTCGCAGTAGACAGTGCATTATTAATGCAATGCAAGAAGCCCCACAAACCCATCATGTTTGCTAGTTAATCAAAAGCTCAATTAAAAAAAAAGGCCAACTTTCCAGTTGAAGTATTCAGGAAGTCATGGGGTTTCAGATTTCTAAAAGGACATTAAAGTGAGCATCTACATGCATCCATGAAGATCAGCTTCAGAAATGGCACAGTTTGCGCTCCTCTGTCTTCAAGCAGAACTTCCTTGTTGGCTTTGCAACTAGAAAGCAGCATGATGGTTTTGTTTTATTTTTTTCCAAAAATGCTTCACAAGTTGCTCATGGATTTTGAGTTACTCTTTGATCGAAGGTGGAAATGATGGCTCAGTTTTGGAACTGCCTGTTGAACTCCCTTCCACATGGTCAATGCACTGAGCCCTCACATTTCTTAACATTCTGTCTCTACCTCTGTTACCACTGCCATCTTTTCATGACTACCCCTTTGTGTCCTGCAAAGGCTGATGAAGTAACTGAGAAGCAAGCGACTAATTAGCAAGAGAGGTCCTGAAACAGGACCCTCCTTCAGAGAGTCCTACTACACAAGTGTCTGGTCTCTTTTTTGCCAACACTTTTTCTCTTTTGTCCTGCCAAGTGAAATGTTTTTTGCAGTACTTCCCTGCCCTGCCCCCCAAGTCTTTGCAAATATCAGCTGTTACCAGTGCAGAGTGAAAATACTCCTTTCAACTTGTGCCATCCAGTGAACCTGGCACTTAGAAGCTGAGGGATTGATTGGTTTTGATATAAGACCTTGATTTCTCATGGTCAGTTGCCCTGGCAAGTGGGAAAGAACATGATCATCTGGCAGAAGAAAGGATTACAGCAGGGTGTGAGAAATGCCCTCCCAGTCAATCTGGCCAGTCGTTCTGGAGCTAGGGAGTAGGCTCTTCAGTGCGTTCCAATATCTCTTCTGCTGCTCCTCTCCTGCCCTGAGCAAATGCTTAGGGGACAATCCTACAGGAAGTGGGGACCCTCATGTTTGTCTCCCATGCTGTCCTTTTATACACAGTTTAGAGCTTTCTGGGTAGTACACCTCCCTCTAAGCTTGATATTCAAAGTCCTCCTGAAGGCCCCTCCTATCACCTAGACCTATCCATCTTTATCCTTTCCAGAGAAGTCCTTTACGACCCTACATCCTTACGGCAACAGCTTTACTTTGAGCAGCAGTCTCCTTTCTTTTTCTCTCTTTATTGTAGTTATTTGATAAGCTCAGATGGATTTAACCCAACAGGTTTTCTGCTGTTTCATTCTACAAAGGAACAAAAAATTGCATTGAGGTCCTGTGGAAGGTATCTTTCTCTTCCAAACCAATTCCAGTCACAGATCTCAGTGAAAACTGGATTTGGTTTGCACTTCTGTAATCTGCAGTAAAAACTTTAAGTAGTACAGCAATATTTTGCTTTGAAACTGGAAATCTACTGCTTGGCCACACTATTTTATACTTCATTGTATTTCCTTCTATTTGTACATAATTCCTTCTAACTATAGTGACAATCTGTGTTTTTTCTTTAGTGCATCTCTTCTTTTATGGGCTGTGATTAGTTCTGCTTTTGTTGTGTGGGGTTTTTTTTTTTGTTTAAGTACCATAAAAACACCCCAGTTCATCCTCTGGTGACCCTGCAGAAAATATTGCTTTTTACATGGCTGTTGCAGACTGGGATCTTGAAGTCTTTGATCTGGACCATCACATAGAGTCATTTCTTCACTTTTATAGCTACAGTGAAGGTCTGTTTTTTAAAGCTCTATCAGCCTTAAGAGGCTGTTACCTCCTCCAGCTGAAATGCCTGTGATGGCTGAGCCACTCCATTGATGTCAGTGAGGTTCAAGTAAAATACAGAAAAAACCTGAGTGCAGTTCCCTCTCACTTGGCTGCAGCAATTGTGCTGGGCTAACAGGAATCAGAGGCAGAAGGTATTTAGTTTTGGGACTGCTTTGCTATGGTTTTGAATACACACCACAAAGTGGTCAAGTTCAGTTACCAGTTTTATATAGCAACTTGTCAGAGTAGAACCAGACTATCAGCCTAATGTTTATTGGCTGCTTTTGAGATTGAGTCACTTATGCATCGATTTAGTCCTTTCTAGGTGCAAAAATCTCATTCTCTAAAAATGAAGATGGTAGAACATGTCACACATCACCTGTAAAATCGCAAGGAGAAAAATTTAAGGCTCATCCTGTAACTTTCCAAGGTCTATTACAGGTATTGTAACTTAAAGGATTTGAAATGAAAAAAGAATTGCATTTTTGCCCAGCTCCAATAGACCGTGTTTTGAAAACCTTTGTTTCTGAATCCAGTAGACTATTAATCATGGAACTGAAGGCTTTGCCAAAGAGTTCTGAGTTATGTTCCAGTTAGAAATTTCTACACAGTAAATGTTCGGTTCAATTTCAAACTGAGGAAATGGCTTGGGCATGGTATTATCAAAGGACATTTTAATCATTTATGAACAACGTGGAGGAAGCAGGGGAGTAAATCTCTTTGGAATTTTACTTCTTATATAAGTCGCTTAAGTTTAATGTAGGGATTTGTGGACCCCAGTGAGCAAAGAGGAACGGAGAAATGGAAATTCAGTCCAATCAGTAAATACTCTGATTTACAGCCATAAATTGGAAAGACATTGAAGAGCATTTTCAAAGACCTCTTTATGCACTGCATTTTCATGTTTAGCTGACGACTGACTGTGGCAGAGCCAGTGTGATGCTTGTCAGGAACAGGGACTGGTCAGGAGTGGGGACCTGTATCTCCTTGCTGTCTCTTGTGGGCCTTATACTTAGATCAAATAGTTATGCTTCCATTTGCTGCTCTAGACAATATTTAATATATACTCTACAAAACCAGCAACTGAAAGAGCTCCATTCTAGAAAACTGAGTGGACAGGATATTTCTTTTCTGGAAAATGGCGGGGATGAGGGATAAAATTCCTTCCAGGCATATGCCATAGCTGAGATTAGCTCTGTAAGCAGTGAAGCCCTGAATATATATCCAACCTCCCTGGGTTGGATTTTGTGGGGAAAAAGATTGGCAGAGACATCTACTTCCAGATGAATCTTCATCTCTATTTTCCCCCCTAGAACAGTGAAGTCTCTCCAGGATTTGAAGCAGGATATTTAAACATCTGAAGTGACATGATTTTTCAGATGCTTCCTTGCCCTTGGTGTGATTAATGATTCACCAAATCTTCAGGGATTGGGCAATGAAGTTGGGACCACTAGTACCTGTGCATTTTCTCTTTGCTGCTTTTGACAGGACTCCAGTTTCAGTGTCTTTTGACTTGACACGTTTTACTGCCAATGAACTGAAACATGCAGAGATTAAGACAGGTATTAAGGCCAAAGGAGAACCACAGCAGCTTTGCTTACCTGCAGGGTTATGTCAGGAGGCAGATTAATTTAAATTGGGAAGAGGGTATGTTCTTGCATAGCATGGGCTAGAACAGGTCCTGCAGTCACTGGGGAAAAATCCTACCAATCAGGTAGCTCTTTCCAAGGCCCAGCGTTCATATGTCTTTCTTATTCCTTCTGCTGACAGCACTATACTCATTTCACTGAAGACTTTAGAAGTAGGGACGGTGATAGGAAAACACATATTTCAAAATAAGAAATTTAAATATGGATTTTTAATTTCAGAAAATATTCCTCTGGGGTTAATGGATAAGGTCTGGGGAAAAAACAAAACAGTTGATAGCCTTCGCTATGTATAGAATGAAATATTTGAAACAAGTTTTCTTCTTTTCAAGAAGTGAGGTCCTGGAGTACTGTGTAAAGACTAGTCCCTACACTCTTAGGTGTGTAAATCCAAAATTACACTGCTGGATTTACATACCAGTATATGTATACAGTGTTGTGTCTTGGATAAGGATGGGGACTTCATTTCAATATGGCAATATGTCTCTGAGGACCCTTGATAATGGAAGTAGATAAATAAAATAGGGCTGTGCATGTCCAGTATCATCAATACATGTTATCATGCCATGCCATTTCAATGAGATTATCTGTTTATATATGCATCAAAGAGGAGCAAAAAATGTTTAATTTGCTTCAGTGAGCTGTAAGCAGAAAGAGAATAGATGATAGCTGAGGGTTTGGAGCACATGGCATCATATAATATCTCATTCAGGAAATCTTCTGAATTATTGATTACGTTTTTCTTTTCTTTTTTCACTTTGCAAGTCACTCATCACATTGGCGTTAGCCAGCCATAGTCTTCTGAGGTTATCTGGATTAATTTACCAGTGGCTTCTAACTGTCACACTAGTTCAAAGTGAGATGTGCCCTTTTTTCCTGAGATCATCAGCAGCCAGTATGGAGTGCTTAATGTGGACCCCTGCCTGCTGCAGAATGGCTTGATAACAATACCTCCTTTCTGTTGTCTCCTAAGCAGGTATAAAGGCAACAAAGGCCTTTGGTTAATGAAAGGAGCCAAATTCAAATATGTCATTTAGAGGTGTTCATGTCTGCCTCTTTCAACCAGACCCACGAGGCTGCCTGTCTCCCTTCCCCTCTTGGGATTTCATACATTTTTACTGAAGATTAACTTCAAAAAGGGCTTGTGTTGTTTCATCCAGAGGGATGTACTGTCACTGTGCCTGGCAGGTGCTGACAGTCTGTCATGGGGACCAAAGTGTCCAGAAAGTGAGGTCTGAAGGTAGTAAGAAGCCAGAAGAGAAGGGATGAGCTCTTCCATTTGAATGTGGACTCCAGCATACCACCTGGGACCAGCTGTCCTTTGTGGCAATGCTATTGTGCACGCTGGATGCTTTGTGATAAAGTGGTTTTAGGCAAACAAGGTGATGACAAACCTGCTCTGCCCTCCATTGCTTAGTGCTGTATGTGGCTGCCTGGTACTCCCTCCGCTCCACAGCAGTGATTAGCTGTGGCTCTGAAGAGTGAGATTCCCCAATGCTGAAGAAATAAAAGCTGGCTTCCTTCTAAGCTCAAGGGACCCACAGGAAAGGGAGAAAGAGATGAAATTGTCTCTGCAGAATTGTCACTGGCTCCTTGAGGTCTCACTGTTCAGCCTGACGGTTGAGTGATTCCTGATGAGCCTGCAGATAATTCAGAGGACTACTGGAAACCATATGGCTTGGTCTTTTGCTTACTTATTCTAATACATTTCAGTCTTCACTGTATAGTAAATACACAACTAGCAGATGGTAGGAAAGCAGAATCTATTCACCAAGATGAGATGACCATTTTTGCATGAACATGCCCTTGCATGTGCTGGGGTGGTTCTGGGCTTTATTGCCAACCCTTGGCGAGAGTGGTCCTGTGTGGCTGCTGTGCCATGCCACGCAGTGCCTGCTCGGTGTTCCTCCTCTGCCCCTTCTTGGGTGGCAGCTTGTCTCCACCTCCCCTTTCCATGCTATGTCCTCATGACTCGCATGATGAGGAGGGAGAGGATATTGGATGCTCTTCTAGTCACTGAAAAACACCTCTTTTTTCAGGGTGGGGAAAAATGCAGCCATTGTCTGCACTCATCAGAAGCACAGCAATGAAGCCATTGTTCCCTGGGTCTTACCTTTTAGAGTACTTACCTCCTTTTAATATAGCTCTTCCACTACCCTGTTATCAGAAAGTCTCTAGTCAACACGTCAGATTGTGTGGATTTTTATACAAAAGCTTTTGACGTTATTTTGTGTTGTTCATGATATACTTCTTTTAAAAGAAGCCACTGGGAACTTATTACCTCCCTTTATTGTTTGTTTTCTCAGATGAGACAGAGATGAAATTCTTTCTCTGATCATCTGAAGCCTTGCTAGAGCTCAGCATCACTTATATAAGGATTTCTAAATCACTTAGCCCACCCACTGACAGACAAAAGCCTTTTGCCTCAGGCTCCCAAATCATCTCTGCAAAGTATGTTCTGTTCCTTCCTCCTAATTGCATCACAGCTAATTGCAGTGCCTGGTGCTGCATAAAGTGCAGCTGGGGAGAGCTGCCACCTGGTCCCAGGGAAGGTCACTGATCACCATACTCATGTGTGGACAGAGACCCTGCTGGGATAGAAAGGGAGGGAGTACTGCCAGGACACGCTTGTGGGCATCCTCGTGGGTAAAACCAGTTGTGCTGCTGACAGTCATCACCCCTTTAATTGACAAGCCCATGGGAGAGGGAGAGCCTAAGTATCACAAGGCAATATTGACAACATTTTCTATTCCAGGAGAGGAGAGGAGTGAAAGTCTTTCTCAGGCATTTAATGGACTCTTTCAGAGAGCAGACTGACTAGCAAGCAATGAGCATCTATCAGTATTTGCCCCACAGTCAAAGGGACTGGTGTCCCATCAAAGAAGATAACTAATACCGGGGGATCAGGGTTAGCACTTCAAATCAAGTTGCTTTGCCTGCTAAAAACTATGAAGATTGAATTAATAAAAACTGTCATCTGGGAAATCCAACCCACAACATTCAGTTGAGGTGATCTAAGTACTACCAAGTGTCTCAGACCCACTGCAGATGCACAGAGCATCCACGCCAGCTGTGGGTGTGTGCTGTTGTATTTGCTTTCCCCGAAATCACTGTGCCTGGGTCAGCTTGGATGGTCGATCTGATACGCTCCAGTCTAGCCAGGGTGCTCCTCATTCAGTTCGGAGAGGAAGGGGAGGGTGGCCGTGAAGTGGCTCTCCCCACCGTCTGGGTTAGGAAGAGCTGTGCGCTGGGAAGCAGATGAGCCAGGGGAAGGAACTGAGCACGTGAGATGGCTCTAGCTGTGGGTGGTAAGAGGCTCAAGTGCCCTGGACTAAACTGTTTCCAGTGCAGCTATTTACAGCAGCGATGTCACTGGTAGCCACAAAACCAATGCATCTCAACAGGAGAAGAGAGATTTTTCAATTGAGTAAAAAACCTAATTAACCTCTTTACTGTATTGCACCCAGTACACTGCTAGTCTGGCACCTACATTCTGTACCAGAAGTCTCTGGAGATAAGTTGAAAATCCCAGTGGTCCCACGTTGCTCTGTGTTTGAGCTACCAGGGCTCCATGCACAGGGAGGCAAAGCTGTGCCTTCACCTTACTGCTCAGGGTGAGTGAATGGAGCTCACCCAAGCCACTCCTGCTCCAGCCAGCACTCGGGACTTCGTCCGCTGAGTGATAACACTACAGTGATGACTCCACTTGAGAAATTCAGCATTAATGACTGTGACAGCCCCTGGGGAAACCACGTGGCTGAAGTTGACTGAAGACTGCAGAACAACTGGATGGTAAATTACAAAGTTCTCCAGGGAGCTGAGCAGCTCCTCTGCCTGAGCAGCCTGCCATAATGGGCTCTTATTTTGCTAATCTTCACTCTCTGGTGTTTTTCAGGCTGTTCCCTGACTGAGATTAAGACAGAGCTACAGCATTCACCCCCAAAGTGGAGTGAATGTAGGTGGATATGGGAGGGAAACCTGCTGTTCGCTCCTCTGCACTAGCTTCCCCACCTGCCACTCAGCATGGAGTTTGCAATCAAAAGAAAAGAGGGAGCGCTGCACGTTGCACAAACTAAGGCCATTGTCCCCAGGGGCAGAAGATCGCTTACCTATTGAGTGCTTTGCCTGAGCATCATGATAAATCCAAACACTTGAAATAAGCTTGGCAAGACCCAAGTGGTTAGTAATGGTGTGCAAACCTCAGAGGTTCAATCCAAGGAAAACAAATACTGCAGAACACTACTGGGGAGCTAGTTGTCTATTTAAGGATCATAAAGCATTTTAGAAATGTGCTTTAGGTCTCCATACCAAGTAAGAATATTGTTGTGCTGGGCCAGGCCAGGTGTCTGTCTTGGCTTTATGTCTCACTAACCTCCCTGTTACATTTTACATGACAGTACCATGAGATACAGAGGTAGGAGTGGAACATGCACCAAATCCTCCTCCTCCTGTTTGCTGCTTCTCGTCCACCTCCCTGTTCAAAATACCAGGCAGTATAGCTCCATGTTTTCCGTTTCCCACTGAGACCTCCTGGCTGATTATTACTATTAGCAAAGCAACTTGACTATACTTTTCTCCTCCTTGCTGCATTTTAGCAAAGGTCACTGGTGTTAATAATTGAAGCAATCATTTATATTACTACTTATCATCCGGATGGCTCAAGGCAGTAGTGTAAAATACAATAGAAAACAATTTAAAATAAATTAGTTCCTTGCTAGATTTAACAAAGAAACACTTTGATGCTGCAAATAGCAGGAGCTGGAACTTTGGAAGGTAACACAGTGATGGTGAAGCTTTTAGTGCTAAAAAAATACAGCAGAAGAAATTTCAGGACAGCTAGGCATCCCTGGAACAGCTTCATAATAGCTAGCACAAGTAAATAGGAGCAGAGCTAGAAAGTGGGGGTGAGGGGGCTGTTACCGATCCAGAAGACTAAGTATACACACCAGCTGATTGGTGCTAAGAAGGAGAACAACTCCAACCCTGGAAATCTGCACTCTGCTTGGCAAAGCTGTGTGGGAGTGCATGTGGCTGCACTGTCCCTGCTCTTGTTACCTGTGCTACCAGGTGAGAGCAGCAGGATACATATCCCTGCTGCTGCACACCTTTAGCCATGCATGCAGACATACTGAGGCAGGCCTGAATTTCCATGTGTCTTGCACAAGCTTGTTATGAAGATACCTTCCCTTATTCTCTATTGTAATGACCTATGGAATCAATTTTAGTACATATCTTTATTTTTCCTCAGCCAAAATTTTATCAGGCTTAGATACAGCTTGTTCCTTGGGAAGTGAAACAAATGAGAGCAGATAAATATGCTGCTCTGTGGAAACTGTCTTCCCTGTGAGGAAACTGTCTCTGCTTGTGACCCCATCTGAAGCCAGATAATATCAAAAACATAAAATGCACTTGAAATCTCAGCCTCCATCACTCTGGACTGTCATAAATATTTAAAACTTCTGGTTTTATTGTTTATGTTAGGTCTTGCCCAAACTCTGAAGGAGCTGCCTAGTCTGAAGACTCCAGCCTGGAAAGCCTGCAGTGGCCGAGTGACTGTCCTCAGAGCCGTGCATTAACCGTGGCACTGGATAAATCTGGGTGCAATTCCTTGCCTTGCCACAACTTTGTTTGCTTTACTTTTTCATGCCTCTGACTTCATGGGGGTGTTATGAATAGCAAGGTACTACAAGGACAGGGACGGTATAAGAGCCTAAGACGTCTGAAAGGCAGGGAGTGAGGTGGGGGATTCATTTTGAGTTTGGGACATCTGTCATTAGAAGCCTTCATCAGGTGAGAGTTTAGACGCCCAGCTCATGTTCCACGCTACAGGGAGTACTGAGATGAGGAGTCAGCAGGTGTCTACTTAGGTCTTGGTGGTACGAATTGCTCTGTTGCTTGTGCTTGCTGGGAATCCAATGGCTGTAACGTGTTTAGTGCTCCAGTAGACATCTAAAGGTGGGTGTCCTGATCAGGATCCACTGCCTGAGATGTTGCATCCCATCAAGGCTGGCTCGGCAGGCTGCCCTTCGCCAGCTACGGTGAAGTTTCACACCAGGCAGTTCCCCACATGCTCTCCAAAACCAGGGTGTGCAGCCAGGCCCTCGCTCACCAAGGGGTGGCTGCAGTAGGCCTGAGCACACCTTTCCAGCCCCACGAGGTTGCTGACATGTGCAAATGGAGGAGGAAGGGCAGGGCTGCCTGACCTCGGGGAGCTGGGTTGGCTGCCCTCACGCAGGGCTGGGCCGGGCAGGGCTGTAGCCACGCTTCCTCTGCAGCCCACGCACCTCCCGGCTCGGCTGCGAGCGCACCGCGCGGGCGCTTCCTCTGGGGCAGGCGGGAGGAAACCCGTGTTTGCCTACACAGTATTTAGCTCTGACAGCAGTAGCTGCCCTCCTTTCCTCCCCTGCAAAGGCGCACAGGGCTGCCTGCCGGTCCAGGAGAAGGAAGGAGGCCAAGGGCAGGGTCAGCTTGTTGCTTCTTTGCTCCCCTTGTGTGAATTAAAGACATTTCTTTCCCTGCTCTCTTTTCCCTGTTTTTTTTTCCTCCTCAAAACGTTCAGGGGCTCTTTTGTCACAGTCCTCAAGTGTTTTTTGTATATGGGTGGTATAGACTAGAAAGGGCATATGGGTGTGGGAAAATCAGATAGACCTATGAGCTGGCAGTGGTGGCAGGAAGGAGGGAAGGGCGCTCGCATGTGGGCTAGCATGCTACATGAGGTAAGTGGGGAGGGACAAAGCTGGTAGGACTGCAAGACGGTTATACTTTGATCGAAAAGGTGACATCTGAGAAGATATTACAGTACAAAGCACTCACAGTGAGTGTTTTTGGTTAAGTGTTTTTTCCAGAGGGGATGGTGATTTCACAACTGTGTTCTGCAATGACCCATGCACAAGAGATTAGAAGTTATGAGGGATGCAAGTTCTAGTGCTGTGAGCAGAGATAAAAGGCTGGTCTCTTTGAAATGGTAAATACTGGCATGTTCGTCCTCCCTGAACATGGAGGTGATGGAGGAAAGTCACGAGCACCTGTTTTGAAAACAGAGATAATACTACAACTGGAGTCTAGACAGGTCTGATGGCTGAAATGCAAAAATTCCCCATATATAATTAATGGACTTTCCAAAACATGATGAATATTTGGATTTGGGAGAGAAAACTCCCACCATATTTTTTATGTTTCAAAATACAATTAGGAATGTAGATGCCTTTAAGGAAAACAGTTAATCCTGTGATTGCTAAACACTATTTATCTCCACCTTTTTCAGGCAAGTGAGATTTTTGCATAAACAGAAAATAAGTTTTCATTTTTTATGAAATAGAGAAACTCATTGTAAACAGTAATTATTTTGGATAGCCCTATTTGAGACTTCTCCCAGGAGAGCCAATGACGTAATTTGGGGAAACTCACATGACTCCAGTGTAGCTAGACTTTAGATGTTTTGCAAGTTACGAGAAGTAGGTACAGCTGTATTATATAAGAAAAAAACCCTCCAGACTCCTCCCAAGAGAAGTATGGAAATGTAATAAACTCTTGCTTTATTGGCAGAGGGAACCATTATGGACGAAATCTGTGTACTGAAATGATCTTTCTTAAAAATTCAATCAAGGCCAGAAGAATTCTGCTCGAATATGATCATTACAAGCAAGGAA
Organism: Gavia stellata; assembly: GCF_030936135.1. Lineage (NCBI taxonomy): Eukaryota > Metazoa > Chordata > Aves > Gaviiformes > Gaviidae > Gavia > Gavia stellata. The sequence goes on from NC_082600.1 coordinate 21,079,968, forward strand.
ATACTATTTGTATTTGTTTTTAGTTTAAACCAATTAAGAAAACAACTTTTATGCTTGGAGTTACCTACATATCACCCATTTTCTTCAGATAACCTGCCCAAAGGAATTTATGGGCCTATAGTTTCAGATTCATGTTCATAGCTGTGACATTCAAGGTTTTTTTGTCTCATGACTGCTAAAAGCTTCTTTAAAGATCTCAACTTCTTTTTCCTAGTCCCCAGGCAGTTATTAACCCGCTTCCAAGCATCTTCTGTTTGTCAAAGTTGAAATACTGTACTGATCCCAGATATGAGCTGGGGACCAAAACGAAAGTAATCAATGTCCCTTTTCCTCCCAACTATCCCACAGAACTGATTTTATGAGAAATTTATGGAAAATGTTAATCACTGAAAATGATGAAGTGAAATACTGTAAAGCCAATATTGCATTAAAGAAATGCTCAAGGTAGTATCATGTACACACTTAACACATGAAGATGAGCATCTTTATGCTGGGATCCTTATAAGCTTGACAATATTGAGAAATGCTAATATGTGTCCAGGTCACTAGTGCTGAACCTCACCCAAGCTGTTGGGCTGGCTGAGTTGAGAGCTAGCACGGGCAGGAGCCTCAGCATGACCTTCCTGAGTCCAGGCCACAGGAATGCTGTGCCTGGGCACGGGCCATCTTTATTACCTGACCACTAATGGAGAGCTTCATCGTTACAGATATATGTGGGTGTAACTAAATTATTAAAGTGTTGATAAGCAAACTAGTTCTAACCTTCAGGCTTATTTTTGTATCTGTGGTTGTCTAAGCTAGTCAGATCTCATTCTGGGATCCTCTCCAACGTGTAGGTGACAAGTTCACTTCTAGTGCTTCCTCTTGCTTGTGAATATTTCCCTTCTTCTCAGGTCAAAAGGAGATGATAAAGCTTAAGCTAAGAGTCTTATTAAGCCTTAGTCTATAAAGCAGCCTAAAAACAGAGACTTTAAAAAGTCTGTCAGTGCTACACACCGTGTAGCATTTCCTACTTATTATTTGTATTAGGAGCAGCACTCTGCTACGTAAGTGCTGCATAAAGCACTAGCCTGTGACCTGGGCTCCTAATTTCTGCCAAAAGTGTAGAGCAGGTGGAGAATAAGTGCAGACCCCAGAGCTTTTTTTTTCTGCTAATACTGTTCAGGGCATCTCTTCACGTTACAGGCATACTCTGTTTAGGCAAGAAGGTATCTGATCTACACCAAGCTGGGTCTATGCTGGGAAATACAAATTTCATAGGTTGTGAGAATTGGAAATCTATGTCACGATGCAGGAAAATCAAATAGACCAACACAAGTCTTCCCATAACAATTTGTTCATAATAGCCCTGAAGTCTTCTTCAATTACTTGAAGGCAGATAGGACAATTTGGCTGTTTTTTCTTCATGTTTTGATGTTGAATCCTTCCAACGCAAGGATATCTTCTTTTTGCCTCTGTCACCTAAAAATTACCAAACTGAGATTTGGTAATTAAACTAAAAAATTTACTGAGATCTACCAAATAACTTTTGGGTTTCCCAATTCTGAACATTACCTTGGAGAGTTTGCAGAATGAGAGGCCATTCTGTGTTTTATCATCTGCAAAGTCTAGCAGTATTTGCCCATCCCTTGCTTTTCATTTCTTCTCCCACCATCAAGGGTCCTTCAGTTGGAAGGTGGAGGTGAAGCAAATAACACCCCCTTCACACAAGTCTCAAGCCTTAATAGGTTAAAAAAGCAAGAAGTGGGAAGCTAAGGACCCTCCCAGGCTCACTGCTATTGAACCACTTCTAATTTACACTGTCATTTGTTGCATTCACCTGAGAGCCTTTCTGTGGCAAGTTCAGCCTCATTATTCTCTGGATTGGAGAACTAATGAGGTAGAAGTGCAGATGAAATTTATCCAGCTTCAGTCTCAACTATGTAGCATCAAATACTATTTCATAATAATGCGTGCAAACTGCCAGCCTACTGAAACCAAAGCACAAGAAAAATTGCACTAAACTCACAGTAAAAACACGTGACTAACCACTACAGTGGTTAGTCAAAAGGGCAGGGAGAGGAAGGATTAACTCATGATAGGCTTTCTTGTAATGCTTCTTGAGGGGAAGAACACAGCTAGGGCAAGATACCCCCAGTGCTTCCTCTTCGGAGGGAATACTGAACTTTCCGAAACCCGTTACCCATCGCATTTCCCTGGGAAGCCTTGAACTTGAGTATATCTCCCCAGAATGAAAGACTACATCCCAATAGTCTTTGGATTTCCAGAGCCAAACAGACAAAGTTTTTATAAAAGAGATTCTTAGACTTACAGAATTATTTCTTTAAAAAAAACCCAACAAACAAAAGAGGTGGACCAAGAATGATAGATTTTGATAGGTATATGATTTGTCTAGAACCATGCTGGTGAACGGAAGAAAGGAACAAAGTAAGGAGGTTTTGGCCTCAAAAGAAGGACCAAGTTCCTGTATAAGCAGAATTATATGGAGTTCTAACTGGAGCTCATCTGCATAAAATGCCAGATCATGCACTTAGTACACTAAGAAGAACAATTTTTGCTCTAAACTGTTGACTTGTCAATTTGAAGAATAGGAGAAAAGTCTGGGTGGATGGGTTGGCTGGATGATGATGAAGAATGTTCTGCTGGTTCATCTCTGAAAAGGAATTTTAGCTGATGTGAACCTGCTTTTGCCATTCAGTAAGCTTTGATTTGGAATATCGTATACTGCTGTCAAAAAAAGGATTTAAATTAGAATAGATGCAGGTAAATCCACTAGGATGATTTGGGCAACCTGGTATTTGAAGCAAACCCTGCTTTGTTTAGCCTAATTAGCCAGAGAGACGGTTAGAATGAGTTGTTGTAACTGTATTTCAGGGACAAGATGGGGTGATGGAAGGAGAATAATGTTTAAGGAAGGAAAAGCATTTAAACTGTGCTATAGATGATGAATCTGACTGATGGGGGAAATAATATGTGATGGAAGTTTTTGTTATTTTCTAGAGTCAGTTCCTTTGTGTGAACTTCTCCCAGAGTACTAACCTTTCTGACCTGAGAACCACGCATGTGCTTTGTGTCTCTTGGTGCTTGGGGACTTCAAGATACAGCTTGATTTATAATAGCAACCACTTAATTAGAGACCAGTGGCATGAGCTGTGGCATTGACGTCTCCTTATCATTTCTTGTGGCACACCATAGCTGTGATTTTTTCAGTCTTTACCACAGATCTTAATTTTGTTGAAGGTGTTGGGAAGTCTCTTGTGCTGTTTGGTGGAGTATGTCATCATAGACTTCCCCTTGATGCTCCTCAGGTAGATTTGTATGCAGCACATGGTAGCCTAAGAGGGCATCAGTCTGGGTGTGATTCCTAGTCCCGTGCTCTCAGTAAAACTTCTGACATACAAACCAGACCTGAGGAGTCCTTGGGGAAGTGGGCAGAAATATATTTCCTTGATGGAAGCAGCCTACTCTTGCCCATCCTTTTTCCAAGCTATTTCTCAGACCCAAATAGGGATTGGGCTGCCAGCAGGAATAGATATATGCAGAGCTAATATTTCTTATGTATGTAATAAATGACATTAAAACCAATTTATGATATTTTTGTGGATTAATGTGTATGCAGAAGTTTTCAAAGTCAGGCCTTGGTATCATTTTCCCCAATTTCATCAAGTGGTTGCATAGATGACCATTCCATTGCACAACTAACAACAATTTTGACCAAATTCTTATGAAACAAGTGCTTGAAATACCACAGTTAAAAAACAAACAGACAAAAAACACTCCCCAAGGCTTTCCTGAATGGTGATTCATTTCTATATTTACTTTGATGAGCATGTATTTTGCTTTTAATAATGACCAGGAAAAGAAGATTTGGGGGGGAATTAATTATTTTGTGGACATAATGATTCATCCGTTCATGTAAGCTGGTAGTTAATTCCCGGGAAGTGGATCCATAGTACTTCAACAGTAGTCATATAAAATTTAAATTAAAATTACTTTGGGAAACTTAATTCAGCATGAGTGACTATGGGAATATGCTACCCTTAGCTCCAGTCCAGCTGAACTGCATTCTAAAGATTCATTTGAAAAGTCCTGTTATGAATATGTGTTCCTGGCATACCTGCAAAGCCACAGATTTCCTATTGTGGCTGATATTTTCATAAATTTACAAGCTTATGGCAAACAGGTACAACCAGTTTTGGTATGATGTAAGAGACCAAATACAGGTTATGCAGACTCAACAAACAGGAACTGCATTGTATAGACACTCCTGAAGCGACCTTGTTAATACTCCTCTGTGTCATATATGGCTTTTTAGCTGTATCAAACCCACCATATTAAATTTGTATTTTGAGGTGATATGGTAAAGGATTCTCTGTCTTAAGTGGTGGATGTTACATAACAGTTCTTGAAAACTGCCTCTGAAGTTTGTGTAGTTTTTATGGATGCTTGTCTTTTTTTTTCCATGAAGCCTATTTTGCTCAGCTTTGAAAGGAAAGTTTCTAGAAGTAGGATGTTGATTCTTTCTCCCTTCTTCAAAAGTTTGTTCTTTTTTGCTTGTACAGTTTCTTTTTTTCCCCAAAAAAAGAAGTGGTGATCATACCCCATTGCTCTTTACATAAGCTCCTTTCTTCTCCACCTCTCATATGATGTTATGTTGTTCACAACCCAGGGAAAATGGCTTGTGTGTTCTCCCCGGTGGAACAGAGGGATATCGTTGCAGAATGGAGAAGAAAGATTAATCCCAGCTCAGCTCCAGACCACCAGTGTGCTGACCCAAGGTTGATTTAGAAGGACACTACAGCAACTATAGGTATTTTTGTCTGAACAGGAAGTGGAGAAGGAGACAGCCAAAAACTACCACAGAGAGTAGCGAAATCCCCTCTAGCATTGACCTGCTTAGGTCACAAACTGCTTTATTTCTGAGAACAGGGTCTGTTGCTTCCTGTCCTGAGATTTTTCACATTTAGTCGCAGAGAAGGATAGGCTGTCCAGTGCAACCACTTCACTGGGTAAAGGAGCAGGTTACTTACCTTCTTCCTCCACCACCATTACTTGCTGGCTTTCTGTCATCAAGGTCCCAAATTGAGCACAATTGTAGCAGGCAAGGTTGTACAAGCAAGTCTGAGTGATCATAGACTGTTTAACGAGCCCTGCTAATTTTTATCCTTTAGAAACTCTTTCAGATGCATCTAAGTCAACATCTAAAGAGTCGAAAAAATCCCCCTTAAGAGTCATAAGGAATGCTCCCATCTTATGGCAAATATTTTAAAAGCCCACGAAATTAAAAGGTAAATACAGGGCAAACATGCTGCATTTTCCCAAAGCTCAGGTTTTCTGCCAAAAAATTCAGATGGTCAAATTTTAAACAGTCTTCTGTGAGCTGCCTTTTGAATCTGGATTGGAAGCAGAAACTGAGAATTCTCAGTCTCTGTAAGACTGGAAATAAAGGATCTTCTGCTCTCCAAAATGCAGTACTCACTGGGTGGTCTGCTTATTTGTGCCCCTATATATCAATCCTAAAATGGGCATGTGTCTTATAATTTGTATGAGATATGAATTTATTTAGAACTACATTCTCATGTGATATTGCTCGCATATGTAGTCAGCAGTTTTCAATTCAGAGCTCTAACTGAGAAGGAGCATCTGACTACAACTGAAAAAATATGAACAAAAAAAGGACTGCAACAATGTCAGAAATGTAGAAAGCATTAAAGATAAATGTCAGTATAATAGTCTTGAATATCTGCTGGCAGGCAACAGTGACTTTAATGGAAGTTCGATATAAAGGAAGGTTATGATGTTTCTTGCTTGATTTTTCTTTTCTCCTAGCCAGAAGCAGTAGATGAAAAATGAAGTTTCTCAGCCCTATTAACCATTGATCTTTGTGGATTGTGGAGACATATTTTACCAGGCTGTTTCAGCTGCAATCCTAAACCAACAGTTTGTTCTGTTGATAAAAACAATTATAGAATTAGGTAAAACTAACAGTTTAGAAAAATGCACAGTGTGTATTTCAAGGTTCCTTTTTGCCCTAATTTCTTTTTGAAAAATAATTCCTCTGTCAGGTAAAAGAAGCAAGTAGTTGTCTATGGCAATAGGTAGCTCTTTGACAGCTTCTTTAGTTGCATTCCCCATCCATCACTGAACAGTGACAGACTGGCCACTGTCGTTCTCTCCGTAACTCCATTTCTCTGCAGTACTTTATAATAGAGCTCCATGTTTCAGATGGATGGTTTGATAATAAATACTGCAGTGATGCTTAGATTGTTCCTAAATTTTCTCTTTCTCTAAACAAAGGATTCCAGATTTGCAGCCAACAGCTTTTTCTGAAAACAGATATTGCTGTCTCTTCTCCCTGCTTTCTTTTCATGGTTGTAACTTTAGGTGAGACTGTACAGGAAAGGAGAAAAGAAAATGTATCTTAGCAACTTTTTTTGATGACTGCTTCCATGTCACAGCTTTCTTTTAAGCTTTTAAGCATCCAAGATGCTTTCTGGTTTCTTCAGATCAACACGATCTACTGCATGAACAATAAAATTTGCAGCAATGGCAGGAAACACAAGAGAAGCTGCGTTTCGAAGCAAGATGAAGCTGAGACATGTATTTTGTAGTACAGCAGTGATTGCAAATGTCCTGTGATGCTGAACATACTTGAATCTCATTTTTCATTAGTGCCATTTTTACATGCAGTCTTCTCTGCATTTAGCTTTTCAATGAAGGCTTCTGACATTTTTCTCCTACTTTCACCTTTTCTGGCTTGTTCTAATCCCATCAAAAGATGGCTGTTTCAGCAGGCCACAGTATTGATGTGGCAGATGTGTACAGCATGGTTATTAACTACCTCACCCTTCAGAGCTCTGCCTAGAGAGCACTGGGCAAGCCTGATTTGATAGGTTTGCTGTTGGTTTGAACGTGTGCAAGCAATTCTGCAAGGGCAAAGTTGCAGAGAATTTGGATACACTGACAGCAGGTTTAGAGATACTTAGGTTCCTGTCTTTCTACAGTGATGTTCAAACCTCAAAAGCTCCCCATTTACACATCAAAAAATGGATACATACTGTGTGAGGGGACAATTTTCTTGTGAATAATAATAATTGTTTTATAAGTCATGCTGCTTTTGTTTGAAGGATTTAATTCTGTGACAACCAGAAGGAAATCAAGGAAAGACAGGAGAATTTTCCTAAATATCTATAGCTATCAGAAAAAGAGAAAAGATCGAGGAGATTTCAGTGACATTTCATATTGAGATGGCTTGTGAAATCCGATACATTGCTTATTGTTGTTTATAATTCTTTCTAAATACCTGCCTCTAACCAGTAACTTACTGCTCATGTAGGTGTTTCCATGATACGTAAATATGGAAAATGGGAAGTGCCCACAATCTCACTCTTACCGGTTTTGGGTGAAAGATCATTGAGAAATGATCAACGTTTCTGGTGTCGGTGGCTACCTCAGGCACATCATGCTGTTCTGCTCTGGCTGGCTGTGAATTACAGCAACACTCAGCCATGATTTTAATGAGTATTCTGCATTTGTAGCAGGAAATAATGTTTAATTTTTGTTGTCCATTGAGGACTTTCCTCTTCAGTACCAAAGCTGGTTTGCATCGACAGGGTGTATTTGCTCTTTTGGTAAGGTGGGGCCTAGCTTACTGCTGGAGAACACATGAGGTGTTCAAAGTAGGAAAGCAACTATGTGTATGAAGGTCTTTCAACAGTACTTAAGGTTCAATACATTGCTGAACAGAGGGGTTTTTGCATGTTTATGAATTTTAAATGTAAGCATATGTTCTTAATATTTTGCAGTTTAAAATACTACAGCAACTTTTTCCAGCTATCCAGAATATAAAAATATGCTTACCTATATCATATGCTCCTCTGCCCTTACAGTATCTGACAGCAGCTCCTTCAGATGTAGTGAAATATCCGACAGTAAATGGTGACTTTCTAATGAAAAACACTGCAAACGGAATAGCTATTTCCCTGAAATTATTCCTCAGTGTAAAAAATTTAATGAACGAACCTCGTTTCTCTGCTCATAATAAATTGGTGGATTTCATTATAGCTTCAATTCCCATGACTCCCCCCAACCCTGTATTCAAAGTCTCCCAGCAGAAATCATTTGAAAGGGAATACGGTTTTGTCTTGCCAGCTTGCAGTGCTGGGGCACTGCAGACGGAACTTTGATAAATGTGTAGTTAAGTTAATGACTTAAACATCATTTAATTGGTCAGGAATTTATATTCTGAAGTCCTCCTTAATGCCATTTGATTGCAGTAGTGTGACAGGTAAATTAAAACAAACCAAAAACCCCAAAGGTATCTCATTATGGCAAATCATAGTTCCCTCTGGATCATGTAAATGAGTTAATATACTACTGTATGCTTCCAAATGTATTTATTAGCAGTTTACTTTCACCATGTTCTTCAGTGAGCTGTTTCTTTTACTAGCCAGCTGTTTAATTTTATATTCTCTGTATGTCAGCAAATGATATCTTCTGTCACTTAAAATGTTAATGGGTAGCACAGGACTGATACATCTGTTTGAATTGGCATGAATGTAGGAAAAATCCCATACTGTGCTGGTAGGTTCCTTCACATGACTGTTCCCACTTTAGTGCAAACAAACTGTACTAATTTAAAAAAAATTGCTATTATAACATTCAATCTAGATGAATCATAAAATTGCAGCTTTGAAAAACTGTAATGCCAATGTAGAATGAAATTGATGTAGAATAAAAATAACTTGGATTGGGTACTCTGAACTCTAGACAGTGTTGGAAGCCGTACCTACACTGCCTTAACAAATGCTGCCTGTGCCTGGACTTAAGTTTGCAAGCCGTGCACGAGTGTTGTATCCTCCATTCGTTCTAGTGCTGTTTGTTCCACTCAACCTTGCATTTCTAATCATGTGTGCTTCTTGGGTCTTGGTCATGCCTCATTTGCCTGCTTTGAATGTCCCTCTCCAGCAGACCTGATAAAACGGGCTATCACCCATGTCTACTCTGAGGTTGTCTCCCTGCTGCACTGCAGCCACAGCTGGCAGACGGGTACAGCCTCTCACAGAGCTGGAGGAGCCCATCTCAGGGGCCTGTGTGAACCAGGAGGCCCCATGGTGAGCAACTCCTCAACTTCTACCCCACCTGTCCTTCCAGGAGGTATGGCAGGTATCTTCCTGGGAAGCAATTTCTTTCATCTACCAGTGGCTGCCTGAACTTTGACTGAGTCCAGTCTCTCCTCTAGAAAGTTTTGGATTTGGAGACAGTCTGTCAGCATCCACTGAAAGGACCCTCGTTTCCACTCTAGCACGCAGTGACAGTGACAGACAGAAAACTTCTGGATGAGGTAGGTCATGCTCAATGCCAGGTACCTGCCTTGCAGATACAGCATTTGCATGTCTGTCACAATTGCCTCAATTGTAGTTTTCCCACAAAAAGAATGAATCCAAAACAATCGGTAGGAGGGGCAACCAAATTCCACAAAACCCACTTTACTGTTTTAAGTACATTTTGTACAGCTGGATTCAGTCTGAAAATGGTGGTGGGGCTGGGGGGCGGGGGGCACGAAGTTCACAGCTTGTTAACATTTGCTGACTGTCTTGAGTTTGAAAGGTCATCTTTTCTCAACGTCAACTGACTGTATATCTTGTCCACAGACTTCGCTGTTGATTATGTATTGTATCGATACTTTGCTATCACACCAAGCTACCTCTTAATTTACTAGGTGACTTTTTTGCTACTTTATTCTGGTCTGAAGGCTGTGCGATGCCTGAAGTCATTATTGTTAATGGCTTTTCAATAAAATCACACAATCCCTCCATGAACTGTTCCCACAAAGCGCTTGTTTTTTGTTTTGAATAATTTAGTTTTGCAATATCCAGCCTTATACTGAGACACTTATTCACCTACTTGCAGTGAATAATATAAGACCAAAGCTTTTCTCTTATTTTTCTTTTTTCTTCCCTTTCTTTCCCTTCCTTCCCTTCCCTTTACTTCCTTTCTCTAAAATACTGACATAAAAGTAAGCTTTGTCCTGAAATTCTCTACTTGCATTATCATAATTCTTTTGCATATTAGGGCAAATATGGTCATAGTTAACCTGTTTCTGCTTTTCAACATCATGCAGTGGTAGCATTTTTGATTTACTGGAATGCCTGTCTGGCTTCCATTGCCCATCCAAACCAGTTTCTTGCTTGTACTCTCAGAGAGAGAATTAGAGTCATGTTGATGCCTTCCTAAGGTGCAAAAATATATGGCAGACAATGGACAGTTATTTAACCTGTACAGAGGAAAAGAACTACTAGTGGTATTGATGCTGGTCAATAGGTATTTTAGCAGATGAGGATTCCTGTAACACAAGATGACCTATAAGCAATAGCCAACCTTGTGCTGCCTAATTCCCTGTCAAGTGTAAATGTAACAATGATTTGAAGGACGCACACACAAAAAGTACTCAACACTTGATGAATCACAACAGTTCTTGGGTCTTCCTGACAAAGGGAACTATAGAGGCAGTGAGAGAAGGATATCTTTGGGGCTATATACCTTCTTTACATTGCTGCCAAAGGAAAACAAAATGAGCAACAGAAGTCACGAATCTAAACTTGTTGCATGACTAAAGCAGTCGGGTCATGACTAAAGCTGTTATGCGACTCCACATACCAAACTGCCAACATTTAGTAGAAGGCTGAACTGTGTTCCTAACAAATATTAAAAGCACAAATGTACAGTTGCCAAATATGTCTGGCTTGCAAAGTTCATTCTGTTTTATTCTAGCTGTTTTGTCCCCAGCCTGCCCACTTGCATTCCCTGTAATCAATAATCCATCTGGTGTCTAGAATGATGACAATTCTGTATAGTTTCTGAGATAATGAAATCTTGATTAATAGGAAGCTTATTGTGAAAATTTCTTTCATAGAAGACCACTGTGGAAACAGCCTGTACATGCCTGCTTCTGCCAGCTTGAAGGTAGTCACTTGAGAACGTCCTGGGTGCTGGGCAAATGGAGAACTTGAGAATCTATCCAAGGGAAACTGAAAGTCTTTTTGATCTACAAATAGGTATATTGAAAAAGCAGTTTTTGCCTTGCTCACTTCATCAAACCTGAGTTCTGGCTTCCATAATTAATTTTTTCCTCAATGAGAGTGTGAAATGCTTTTATCTTTCTCCATTTTTGTATGATACTTTGCAGATTTGGTGCTCTCTTGGTGTTCAGAGACTGAACTGTGGACAGAGTGGTTGAGATGAACAGTTCTGGTTCATGAGGCAGGGCAGTATTCTGATGGGAATTAATTTTAAGAGAATTAAAGGTCATTAAAGAACAGTACACATGCAGGAAATCCCTTTAGTGGCTGCTACTGGGCTGCTACTGCACAACTGGATATAGACTGGCATTCCATGGAGAGCAAAATCAAAACCAATGTCTTGAATCCATGAAGTCCAGTATCTTGAAACGATGAAGTATACTCGCCTGAAGTCAGAAGGCAGTGAACTGAAAGCTATGTTTATTTTAAGGCAGAAATGCAAGGTGAGTTTGATGAAGCAAAGAGGAGTTTCACCTTCAGTTCTAAATGGAAATGTCACACAACATTTGTGTTTAGTCAAGATGTACCAGATTCAGGTAATGAAAGACCCAGAAGGAAGTCCACATGAATGTTTTGACTTTATGAATGAATCGTGCAGTATGTTTCAAAGGTACATTAAGCACAAATAGTCTGTGACAGGCACATTAAACTGTTCATGCATGTTCTCACCACAGAAAATAAAGCACAGCCAGTGGCTGGGTGATCCTGTAAAAGCTTTTCTTTTGGTTATAGGTCTTTTTATTAAACCTCTTTTTTTGAGGGAAGAGACCAGTAGAAAAAGAATTACTTTGGAAAATTTCTATTTACAAAGATTAGGCAATTACATATTTTTTTTCTGTGCTGCTTTTTCTGCTTTAGCTCTGATCTACCCCTCCTACTGTCACCTCCAAATTAATTTTGCACAGTCTTACAGCAGAAACATTGATATTGAAGAAACATTTTCCCTGCAGCCATTTCAAGACTGGCTTACAGAGATACCTTGTGAATGAGTGCTTGAGAAGAGTCTGTGTAAGGGGACCAGGAGCAAAAATGGCTACTGCTCCATATAAGCTGTGTGATGCTAAAAAATTCTTGTATGCAATGGAGGGAACAGGATTTTCACTGAATACTAATTAGAGGAGTTCCACTTTTCCTGAATTGCTGACTGACAGATTGCAAAGTCTTGGACCTGTTAATTATTAGATTTGTGAGTTTCCTTACTGGATAATTCTCAATTTATGTGTAAAGCAATAAATAATAAGCAGCTGACTGCGTGAGGTTAGTTACGGGAGTCATGTTCTCTCCTTACATACGTAACATGAGATTTATAGTGTAGCTTGCCACAGAGTGCAAACAAAACCAGCAATAGATGAAATACTTCCTTGGAGAATACTTGGGCTAATAGTGATCTCTTCACACGCTACAAATGCTACTAGAGGTCAAGACTGCAGCCTGTCCGAAGAAGTGTTCATCACCAAAAAGTCTCTAGCTAATAGTAGGTATACATAAACCAGCAAATTAAAACAGAGCTGGATTATTTGATGCAAACACTTAAACATGATCATTTATCTTCCTTTCTCAAGGAAATCTCAAGGAAATTTTCTCAAGAAAATCACTACAGTAAACACAGCTGCAGTGTGCATGCTATGTGGGCAGAAATGTATGAAGGATGGGGCCCAGATCCTCCTAGACCCTCAGCGTCCAAGACCCTTGAAATCAGAACCTCCATTTCTCTCAGATGGATGAATATTAATTATTTCTTGCCACCCTCACTTTTTGACTCTATGAAGGTCATGACAGAAATCAAGCTGGATCGTTCTTCCACATCTGTAATGGCAGGGGATGCTGTGAAATGTGGTCTCCCAAAACCCTGCAACTGAGTTTCATGCTGGACCCATTTTTAGATGGCTCGGAGTTAGGATGAACAGCCGCATGGCCCAACACCAGGCAGGCTGTGAGCAAGGAGACAACTGTTTGAGACTGCAAAGGGGAATCCGAGGAGTACCACAGTCATTAGAGTGGCAGCTTGCTCCAGGCATTGAGCTTGTTATTCCTGCTTATGCAGGGGACAGGCACGTCTGTGGATGCACCCATGTTTGTGTGAAAAAATGCAAGAGATTTTAGGCGAAACAATCTTTGGTTAAAAACAAGGCACTCATACCCAAGTATCACCTTATACCTTGGGAATGGTGGGGCCCACCACCACCAGAGCTTCATAAACCTCAAGTTTAAAATCCTGAAGTCTTGTTTCCTTCTTGTGCTAGGTGGTGACACGCAGGCTAGTACCTAAGCACGTCACACCAAGGCACCCAAGCACACTGTGCCAGCACAATACCCCCAGTGGGGATCCCCATCAGCCAAAAGACTTTAGAGTCATCGCTAGCTAGACGTAACCTTTTACTGAGCCAAATGCTATATAACAGCTTATATAGTACAGGCAGGTTATAAACTCAGGTGGCAATGGCTGTAAGAGCTATGTGATCTGAAATGATCTAGCTCAAGCTTTAACTTAATTTTTAATTCATCACCCTTGCACCATTCTAAGGCATTTGTTTTCTGGTGCTTTAGAGGGGAAGCTGCTGATATTTGACTCACCGCTTCCTGCAGCGCGTAGGTGTTCTTGGAGCTTCATCAAACAGTGACCCATCCCAATGCTGCTCACCATGCGAGCTGCCTCTGAATCACAGCCACGGCACCAGAGTACTGCTTAAAGCTGGAGCATCAAGGCTATTCATATAGAATAACAAAAGAGGTATCAAGTAGCTAAATGTACCTACTGTATGTCTCCTAATTTGTAATATTTTTGGTCTGGTTTTGCACATTGAAAACAAAGGATGGAATTTAATTTCTGGTAGAACCAGCATTGTTGCAGTGGAGTTGGACTAAAATGAAAATGGCCCCAAAGTTTTGATTCACTGGCTGCAAAACTGAATAGCAGAAGGATTAAATAAATTGTAGAAGGCAAATGAAGCTTTCCCTGCCCGTCACTAAAAGTTAAAAGCATTACAATAAGTAACATGGTTGTCATGGTGACTCAGTGTTTGTTTATGGTAAAATACATCAGGCAAAGATGAAATGTTTTTAATTCAAAGCTCAGATGACAGGGAACTGAGTAGTGTAAGCAAGAGCAGAAATATATTTTTGGTAGATACATGCAAGTAATTATTTTTTCCTGTGAAAATTCCTGTCACTGCTCAATGTTTTTCCTGCTCCCTTATCTTCATTCAAGTTCTGAATATGTCTTCTGCCAGCATAAGGAGCCAGCAAGACAGGTTTAAAGGAAGATGGAAATGGGCACTACTCATAGGCAGACTCCTGGTAGTAAACAGACAATAGGGCCTCTTACAGCAATGTTTTAAAGAGAAGAATAATCCTTAAATCTGAATGCTGCACTACACATTCTGTGGTCCTGGCATCTGCAAATATATAAGCACTCAGCCGAATAATCTGCACCATAGCATTAGTTCAGCATTTTTTTCTCCTGAAATTGTCAGATGACTCAATTGTCTGGGCTCCATAGACTAAAATTCAGTTTCCTTTGCCTAAAAATAGCAGTCACTAAAAAAAAAAAGTTAATGAAATATTCAATTTGCCTCTATTTAAATCGAGGGGAAAATCCTGTTAATGGAGGAAGTGTCTGATAGAGTAGAAGATAGTTTGCCACATGATTACAAATTAGTTGCATGTAAATTACTCTTGTTAAGCTGTAATAGGCCCTACTTCTGCAAGAAGCTTTATAAAACCATTGGGGCGAAACTGCCCACTTGAATTTGATAGCAAATTTCCCAGCAACTTTAGCGCCTCTGGGCTCGGTCGAAGACTAATAAACAACAGCATCCTCACCTACAGCTGTGTAGTTCCAGGTAGTATTTCACGTCCATGGCAAAATATCCAAAGGACTTAACAGGAGATCTTCACGAGGTCTGGGACACAGAGTTCAATTATTTAAGTGTTGGAAGCAGGGAAATTGCAGAAAGCCTAAAGGTCATCATAGACATCACCTTGTCTCTCCTTCTCTCTGTCTCTGTTTAAGGGCAGTGAATGGGATAAATGGAGATGAATACCTGAGTGATTTGTGTGTAATGACTGCTGGTTTACAGTGGGCTTTTTGGTGGTAGTAGTAGGGAAATCAAGTTTATTTTACATTTAAGGATATTTTTAGCAACAGACCACTTTATGCTTTATGATTTTAAATGAACTGGTCAAAAATTAGGTAGTAACAATCATTATAGATTAATAGTCAGAGGTAAATCTCATTGAAATCAGAAGTAAGACATCTATTAACTTTAACAGGCATGAGATCAATACTTTAATGGTACATGACATGAGCTAGGTACCTTTTGAAGATGTCACTTCAGAATAAAAGAGGAAAAATGTTTAAAGTTCTCTTTCTGTAAGAGAGAAAAAGATGTGGTTTTAGGTTAAAGTTGAAAAACCTATCAGATGACTTTGCTAAATAATTTCATTTGTTAGATAATCAGATTTGCAGATTCCTATAAAAATTACCAAACTAGTAATTATTTTCAAGGCATTATTATTAACCACAGTATTATTACTTACGAATGGCATAAGATGAAAATCAATATAAGGGATATGGCAAGTTACTTAATCCACTGGGCTAAGAAGCGGTAAGAATGATTCTGTCAAAAATGCTTGAATGCAGAAATATCAGCATTTTATAGAGGGTTTTATCCCCTCTAGTTTAAGAGGAATAAAATCCACGACTTTCCTGGGTCCCCTTAGACACCTTTTTAGCAATGCATTGGTTTTCTGAGAGGAGAACTGGGTGAAACATTTACCATGAAAGTAGCTTTTGGATGAAATTTCCATCTCCCCACTTTATAATGCTTCTGCAAAATAGTATCAATTTCATGTTTATTGAATTTTCATGAAAACAGTCCTTAGGCATGGGTGAAACTGAAGAGTGAATTTTATTGTTTGGCCTAAGCAGATATGTTAAATCAATGTAGCTTAAATTATTTCAATAGTTCTATATTTGTCGCAACCCAAAGTGTGTGCCTTTTAAAACAGTTGAAAGTTCCTTAAGGTCTCCATTTTGCGAAGTGCAACATCTTTGAGATGCAAAACTGGGAAGTGATATGCAATTAGATTAAGGCTAAAATTAATCCAAATAGGAATACTTGACTGGTGAAGGCTTGGTTTCAGTGAGAGCTGCAAGTATTCAGCTCTTGGGAAGTGAGCAAGGAGACCTGTGTGAGCATTTATATGGGGAAAACTTTTGAGATGGCTTTCTTGGGAGGTGACACAGAATTCAACAGACCTGAGACCTAATACTAGTTCTACTACTGGCTACCTGTGGTACAGGCAGCACAGATACAAGTAAACATGGTAAACAAGGTAAACAACACAGACATCTGCTTTCTTCCACTGGCTTTACTCTTGAAGCAGAAGAAATACCTGCAGCAATGAAAAGTTTGTTCTTTCATCTTTATCCTAACAGTTCTGAATGATGCCATGGGCTCTGTCATGAGGATATTTGGTCTCCTAGGAGGCGGACTGAGATCCCCTCATCCATTTCTCATAGTCCATAAAACTTTCTGTCACACTGGGCAGGAGTTACCTGCACATTTTTGGGAGCACTATAGTTCGTTTTTTCCATCCTTTATAGGTTTCCCCTCACGTTCATCACTGTAATATTTGAGCATATTACCCAACTCCCAGTCAGGCACCAGTGGCAGCATTGTGGAGAAAAGAAATGGTCACATAAGCACAATTTTTTGCTGCATTTAATGCTGTTATTTTGTTCTTACAATTTAATATTTAATTTATTAATTTATTAATTTAAATTTATTAATTTAAATACAATATTTACTTTCATTATATAATTCAGATCTGAAAACCTAGCCTGCAGGTTTCCACTGGAGTGGGCTAAAGGGTATCTGACTTCCTGTCTGTTTCACCTGCCTGCTTCATAACTGTTCAACAGAAACAGGAAATTAAGGGTACAGATTTTTCAGCGCAATGGCAGGGAGAAAGCTAAAACACTAAATGTGCCGAGGCTTCTTCGCTTATGTGAAATCAGGCATGTCCCTGCCTGTTGGCACGGGCTGGGGTCTGGAGCAGCTGCGAGTCACCTGCTCAGCCTCCAGCCCCGCACAATTACTTACCCTGCACAGCCGGCGCTAACATGTTGTGACAGAGGGGTCACAGGTGAAATAGGAGACCTTTTTTTCCTAATCCAGGGTAAATTACCTTTCCAATAACATATGGGCGCAACCTTCAGGGCATCAGGGTTTAACCGCGAAGGTCAGGTTATTCAGAATGCAGAAATTACAGAAGCAATGACACACAATTCATTCATATAAGCACTTGTTTTCTAAGAAGGATAAGTATTGCACCTCTGCTGGAGCCCAGCTGGAGTTCTGGACACTCATGAAAATCAGGCTTTTTATGCCTAAAGATCAACCACAAACCAAACCTAGACATATTAAGCACAAATGCCGCTTTGTAGAGAAATGAGAAAAATAGGCTGGAATTTCAACAACTCATGAATGAGATTTTTCTTTTGATGGAATCCTGGTCTTCAGTAATTTTTGTTGGTGGTTTTCTGCCTCAGACCTAAATTAAGGATGATTGTAGTTAAGCTTGACTAGATGTCTTCTGGCTACTCTCTAGAAAGGCAAATAAGACCCCTAAGAAGTGTCAGCTTGTATACAGAACACAATTCTAAACAATAAAAAGGCTCCTACTAGTACCAGAGAGCCTTTGTTCAAACACTATTTTTTTCCTTGATAAGTTTTTGCTGTGTTAAGAAATGATCCCTTAGCCTTTTTATTCTGAAGGATACTCGTCCAGAAAGGCATAGTATTTCTCAGTAATTTCAGAATGTTTGAGATCTTCAATAATTTTAACATTCTTTTGGCAGCAGCTAACACTTAGGTGAGTCCCATTTTCTTATTTATTGGGGTATTATACAGTTTTGAATAATCCTTTCATAATACTAAAGGTTACAGCACAGGGAGTTTCATAATCTTGTGTGGTGTTTATACCTAGACAGTCCCAGACCATCTGCCAGGACTGCTTTTCCTTGATTATAGGTCAGAACAATTATAGTGACAATGAATAATTATTTTCCATGATAAACCAGGAGGTGGATGACTCAAAAGACTAATAATGCTTGGAAAACAAGCCTTTGACTTCCAGTTCACTGGTTCAAATGCACCTTCAAATGCCAGCAAAACCACTACGATGGACTTCCAGAGGGCACACTTCAGTCTGTTCAGGACACTGGTCGAGAGGGTCCCTTGGGAGATGGTCCTGAAGGGCAAAGAGGTCCAGGAAGGCTGGATCTTCTTCAAGAAGGAAATCTTAATGGCACAGGAGCAGGCAGTCCCCATGTGCCATAAGAAGAGGCGGCAGGGAAGACGACCGGCCTGGCTGAAAGGGGATCTTTTGCTGGGACTCAGGAAAAAAAGAGAATTTATCACCTTTGGAAGAAGGGGCAGGCAACTGAAGAAGAGTACAAGGATCTCATTAGGTCATGCAGAGAGGGAATTAGAAAGGCAAAAGCCCAGCTAGAGCTCAGTCTGGCCATGGTCGTAAGGGATAACAAAAAATGCTTCTATAAATACATTAACAACAAAAAGAGAGCCAAGGAGAATCTCCATCCTTTACTGGATGTGGGAGGGAACATTGTCACGAAGGATGAGGAAAAGGCTGAGGTACTTAATGCCTTCTTTGCCTCAGTCTTTAACAGCCACACCAGGTATCCTCAGGGTATCCATCTCCCTGAGCTGGATGACAAGGATGGAGAGCAAAATAGGCTCCCCATGATCCTGGAGGAAGCAGTTAATGACCTGCTATGCCACCTGGACACCCACAAGTCTATGGGGCCTGATGGCATCCACCCAAGGGTGCTGAGGGAGCTGGCGGCGGAGCTTGCCAAGCCGCTCTCCATCATTTATCAACAGTCCTGGTTAACAGGGGAGGTCCCAGACAACTGGAGGCTTGCCAACTTGATGCCAGTCTACAAGAAGGGCCTGAAGGAGGATCCGGGGAACTACAGGCCTGTCAGCCTGACCTCGGTGCCGGGTGAGATTATGGAGATGTTCATCTTGAGGGCACTCACAGGGCACGTGCAGGACAACTGAGGGATCAGGCCCAGCCAGCACGGGTTCATGAAGGGCAGGTCCTGCCTGACCAACCTGATCTCCTTCTATGACCAGGTGACCCACCTAGTAGATGAGGGGAAGGCTGTGGATGTTGTCTACCTGGACTTTAGTAAAGCCTTCGACACTGTCTCCCACAGTATTCTCCTGGAGAAGCTGGCGAATCATGGCTCAGACAGGTACACTCTTTGCTGGGTAAAAAACTGGCTGGACGGCCGAGCCCAGAGAGTCGTGGTGAATGGAGTAAAATCCGGTTGGCGGCCGGTCACAAGTGGTGTCCCCCAGGGCTCAGTTTTGGGGCCGGTCTTGTTTAATATATTTATCAATGATCTGGATGAGGGGTTTGAGTGCACCTTCAGCAAGTTTACAGACGACACCAAGTTGCGGGGGGAGGGAGTGTTGATCTGCTTGAGGGTAGGAAGACTGTGCAGAGGGATCTGGACAGGCTGGATCGATGGGCCAAGGCCAATTGTATGAGGTTCAACAAGGCCAAGTGCTGGGTCCTGCACTTGGGTCACAACAACCCTTGCAAACACTACAGGCTTGGGGACGAGTGGCTGGAAATCTGCCCCTCAGAAAAGGACCTGGGGGTGTTGATTGACAGCCGGCTGAATATGAGCCAGCAGTGTGCCCAGGTGGCCCAGAAGGCCAACGGCATCCTGGCCTGTATCAGAAATAGTGTGGCCAGCAGGAGCAGGGAGGTGATCGTGCCTCTGTACTCGGCACTGGTGAGGCCGCACCTCGAATACTGTGTTCAGTTTTGGGCCCCTCACTACAAGAAGGACATTGAGGTGCTGGAGCGTGTCCAGAGAAGGGCGACGAAGCTGGTGAGGGGTCTGGAGCACAAGTCTTATGAGGAGCTGCTGAGGGAACTGGGGTTGTTCAGTCTGGAGAAGAGGAGGCTGGGGGGAGACCTCATCGCTCTCTACAATTGCCTGAAAGGGGTTGCAGAGAGGTGGGTGTTGGTCTCTTCTCCCAAGTGACAAGTGATAGGACAAGAGGAAATGGCCTCAAGTTGCACCTGGGGAGGTTCAGGCTGGATATTAGGAAAAATTTGTTTACTGAGAGAGTGGTGAGACACTGGAACAGGCTGCCCAGGGAAGTGGTGGAGTCACCATCACTGGAGGTGTTCAAGGAACATGTGGACGAGGCATTGTGGGACATGGTTTAGTGGGCATGGTGGTGTTGGGTTGATGGTTGGACTTGATGATCTTAAAGGTCTTTTCCAACCTTTGTGATTCTGTGACTCTGTGATTGGAGCCATGATGGACCAGAAATCAGGCCCAACTAATTCTTGGGGTACTATATGGAATAAGCTTGGTCATATTATTCTGGCTGTTGTGGCACTTTATAAGAAAGTGTGGAAGAATAAGAAAAGAGCCAACAACCTCAGGACAGATTCAAAATCAAGTTAAGGTAGATAAAACAATCTGAGGAAGGATTATGTATACCCATCTCTGTCCATTGTTTGCTCTCTCCTGTTCTTTAACTAAATGTATTAACATGCTGTGGCATGGGGTGATATGCAACTCACCATCAGACAAATATTTACTAAGATCTCCTCGCACCTTGCAAATTATGATATTTTACTGAGTAAGAATAGATTTAGGCATTTTTATTAGCTGTCTTAGTAGAAAGGTTGTGAAAACAGTAGGACGTGGAGAGCGGACCCTCCGTTATAGTGAGTAAAAGCTGCCCTGAGCCTGCACTTGTCCTGGGAGATGGGCAGACTAGAATATAGTCCTAACGTGGGCACCCAAAATTGTCTTTACCCTGAGCTCTCCACACCTATGAGAGCTGCAGAAAGAAAAGAGCTGTGAATATAGCTGGCTGGAGTTGCAGTGTTACTGAAGGGGAAAGCACTGGGCTGGGCAAACGCCTGCCTTGGCGGGAAGGGTTGCCCGATATTGTTGTACTTCAGGAATTAGATGTCATGCATTGCTCTCTTTATCTCCTTTACTATTTTTTTTTTCTTTCTTTCCTCCCTTTAAGATAATATTGTTAAGCCAATTGATTCACTTGCCTAAGGGAAAGTCAAGGCAGAAAATTGAGTTTTGTTTTCCCTGGTTTCTGAGCGGATGCTCCAGCTTGCATTTTATTAGTGATCCCTTTAAATTTCAACCCAAGCCTTGTTGCTGTCAATTAGTGGTTGGCAGAAAGATTACAAAATAACATTAAACATCTAGCTCCACGGCAGTGATATGATGCATTAAGAAAAGGACTGCTCCTAGTGGCCATGGAAAAATGTCCAGTATTTAAGTGTCTCTCCTGGCACACATGAGAACCAGGCAACCAGGCTGAGACTGCATCTGCTGAGGACCATCAGCAAGGCAGATAAAATATAAGCGTAATAGAAGAGGCAGTGGGAAACCAGTCCTTGCAAATGGTTATGAAAATAATAACTATTTATACACTTAATGTATAAACTTTCATCTGCATGTCTCAAATGGTTTTATAAACACCAATGAATTAAGTTTCACTGCACCCTTGTGAAATACTTTACTCCCATTTTGCTGCCATAATTAATGTATAAATAAATGCACAGGGAGCTGAAGTGGTCTGGCAATAGGAGCGCTGTAGGTTTATGTGATATAGTATAAAAATAAGGCCTAATGGTCCCACCTCTCTGCACCACAGCCATTAGATCCTTGGGCTTCCAAGGGCACCAGTTAATACACTCAGGGCTTGCCAGATTGTTCAGCTGCCCTTCTCATAAAGGATGGAAGAAACAGGGGAAATTTTTAGATTTTCTGTGCAACAATTACTGATTATATTCCCATCGATTAACTGATGGCTAGCTAGATGCATTTGTTTTCCTGGTTAATTAAAGAGATGTTTCCCCATGCACGATGATGTCTCTCCCCTATTAAAAGTACAGGCAGAGATACCCCTCTGAAATTGTTTAAAAACTATGCAAAGGTTAAAGAGAATTATTATATATAATGACCAGCAATAGCAACAGGGAGTATGGAAAGAAAAGACTCAGAGATTTACACTGAACTCCTTTCTTCTTGAATTCTCACTGTATTATAGGATGTTTCTTTTTTGATCTAGCAAACAGGACAAGTTCTTATTCTCTGAAAAAATTAATTCTGAGTAAAACCAGAATCAGCTGTCTTCCTGTAATCAAACTCTGTTTTCTGTTTAATGATCGCTGTATATGTAAGGAAACCATTACATCTTCCGGTTTTGATTTTTGGTTCAAAGCTCTGGTTCACTTACATGTGCTTTCCCCATCCTTTTGAATCATTTTGTAGAGGAGACTTTGAAACAAGCTAAAATCCAATTGGAACAAATAACTGGCTTAGGTTAAAGCAAAAAATGCTGCTTTTTTTTTTTTTTAAATTCAAACATCAAAAGATCTTTTTTGTATAAAGGCAAGTTTAAAAAATTGGTAATTTTACAAACAGAGAAATGTGCTTTGTCTGTGGTTTCCTTTGTTCCCTCTACTGTTGTTGAAGGTTTTGTACTTTATCACCTTACTTGCTGCAGTTCAGGGTTGCTGTCTCTCCAGAACAGCTCTTTGAAAGATAGGTCTGATTCTCCATGCCTTACTCTAGCCTTAACTCTGCTGCTATTTCCCTGATTTCAGCAGAGTATTCCTGATTTACATCACAGGGGAAGGAGGAGTGGCTGGAAATGACTGCAGGGGGTTAGAGGTAGGGCAGGCAGCTCAGCAGCCCTTAATAACAGCTCTGCATCTCACTGACAGCCTTCACTTTCTGCTTGATTCTGCATTTCAGTCCTAATCACTTAGAGCCTGTCTTTAATGTGTAGATAACTAACAACAATAAGCACCGACTTCTGTATGAGAGGGATGAAGCCTAGCGTTCTGCAGAAGTAGCTTTGGTTACAGTACACGGGAGAGAGAAATTGCGACACGCACAGTTTTCATTGCACTGGCTTTTTCTCTTCTTCCTTCTAGAAAGGCAGGGATTATGTTAATAATTATAATTTTATTTGTCTTCAGTTCCGCTTTCAAAATATTAGCAGCTCGTATACCCTTAAAAGCTTTATCAAACCTATAGACATAAATCTGCTTCTAGAAATGTGAAATGTCTTTTGGGGGAGATTGTCAAAAGCATATAAATGATTTAGGAGCATAGATTACTGGGCTTTTGAAATGTTTGTCTCCTGTTTTAATGCTTTTTACCTATACATCTGATGGTTTTATACAAGGCAGTACTTTTGTTTCAGTTTCTTCATAGCTTGGCAGACTGGCCACTGAGAGAACTGTCAGTCAGCTTAGACGATGGCACATATGGCAGACTTGTTAGTGTGTTTGAAACTGAGACCCATCCCAGATCTTTCATATATGAATCTTTTTCCACTCCTTTACTCACTCATGCCGCTGAATACTTTCCTTGACTCTCTCTTCTTCAGCTGTAAGAGCCACTGTCATGGGTACAAGGCTTAAAAAATAAGCTCTCATCTTGCTGTGTTAAGTGATGTATTAGTAAGCAGGTTTTACTGGATAAGATATACCCTCATTACATGTTTAACTGGAGAGAAAGGTTGGACTGGCCTCACGTCTTTCTTCTTTGAATACCCCCGAGCAGATCCCTCAGTTACCATGTCTCTGTACTTCTATCTGCTTCTCCATGCTGAAATATTCTCTCATAGCCAGTTGTGTCACTTAGTGGAAAAGCTGTCATTCAGGGAGAAACTGGGGGATGGACAGTGAAGGAATTCAGCCATTCAGCGTCAGCTTACCTTCATCATTTCTGCAAACTGAACTAGTTCTGAATGAAAGTAGCCTTGTGAATTGTTTGCATTGTAGGCAAGTAGCACTGCGGCATTGCTTGAACATACCCCTTCAGTCAAGTAAATTAGCCTGAATACAGAGCACTTCCCAACATGGGTCACAGGTTTTCCAGCTATATGCCAAAGGATTAAAGTTTATTCCAGGGGAGGCTCCTATTTAACTGTGTATTAGTGAAATACACCTTCAGTGCTGACAGGAATAAATAATGCCCAGCACTACCTGCAGGGTAATTATGCTTTATACGATACTGTGCATAAGCTGATGAAGTTTTCTAATTAGTACATTTCATATACACAATTAGAAATATAATGTGAACCTGAAAAAGAAACTGATTGAAAAATCCTTCTTGTGGCTGGAGCTTGATGGGAAGTTTTCTCCAGCTCAGAGTGGCAGTAGCTGGCCAGTCTATGCCTCATGTCTTCACGGTTTCCTCCATGGCTCTGTAGGATGGGATCACAGCCCTGGATCTCTTTTATCTTACAGTTTCCCTGCTAGGGAAAGGACCTGGAGCATTAACAATGTCCTTGAGTTCACCTGCCTTCTCCACCTTTTCTTTGGAGTTGTGCCTGCGGGTATTGTATTAAAGGTTTAAGGTTGTTAGAGGGGTCTGGGGAGATGTTTTATGCTGTGTGGGAGTAAGGGGGAATAGGTACTCCATGGATGTTTCTGCGCTTCCCGCTGTACAGTCACGTTTTTGGAGCTCATATGTTCTCTTCTGGTCTTACATTTCTACTGTCCCAGTATCTTTTTAATTGACATGGAAAGGTTTTCCCATGTTTATGTGTCACAGAAAGCTGTTTTTGAAAGTAGAGTTTTTAAAGGTGTTTCAGGAGTCTGAAAGAGAGAAGATAAACAGAAAAGGGAATGTGAATGGCAAAATGTAATTTTAATTGCTAAGGCATTTTTAGACAGCAGACACAAGCCTTTCTGAGATGCCATGATGCAGGGGATGCTTGTGTTAAAATAAAGTGCCCAGGGTAATAAAGAAAACGGCAATTTCTCAATTCATTGTAGGAACCAGACTTCCAAGGAAGTGAAGTAATTGAAATCAGACACTATTAGCCAGAAGGGAAAACATAAATCACTAGCTGGAGGAAAATTAAATGACAAATAGATGGGAGTGTTGAGGAACCGGCATAGTACAGCGAAAATGACATCATCAACAACAACAACAAGATAAAATCTATAGCTGTCCTACAGAGCCAAGTTTTGTGGGTAGAGAGAAATAACATATTCTGGTTTACTTATTTTTAATAACTCGGACAGCTGATTTCTGACTACACACTTGCTACTTTTATTTTGCTAGTGGTTACTCACAATTGTGGACGGATCATGGAGAACATATTTGAAAAACCTCTTCTGATGTCAGTGGAGTTTCTTGGATTTGATAGGCAATGTGTATACCTGCATAACCACCAGTATTTTCTATTCATGTAATAATTTCATTCTGTTGAAGACAGTGGCCATTTTGTAGTAGATTCAATTTGTTGTGTGCTCCAGACTTGCATCTCTACTTCAAGCTGGGACTCTTTTTCATGGAAACTGGATTCCAGACTTTTTGACTGCTTTTAATCTGAAATTATTTCAGTTTAAATTGCAAAATGCCTTTTATGATAAGGAAACATGAAGTAACAGAAGGCAAACTTCTCCTTGAAGGTAATTCTTACCTACAGACTGCAGTATTTGAACATAAATCTGTAAATCTGACATGCTGTAGTTGTTTCACCAGACATGTTTCTCTGACATGTTTTAAACACAATGTCACACAAAAGTAAATACTTAACCTTTTGTCTCCTTCACAGGAGCCTGCATAAAGCATTTAGCATATACTTCAAAATCCTTTACTGTGCAGTTTCTCCTGAATCTCAGGTGAATATGCCATTTAATTCACAGCCAGCAATCTTACTGGGGAAACCAGCTCATCTAAGCTTTGGACCTCTGACTTCTGCTGTAACTATTCAATCTGTCTTTCTGTTTCTGTACGTGACATTTTCTGCCCTTTCATTCATTCCAAATAGGTTTTCTCTTTAACCTTGTGGTACCAAACCATTTCATTGTATTTGAAAGTAATGGCATTTGGTAATTGGTGAGGCACCAAGTGGTAAAGGGCACCTCCAGTAATCTACTTGAATGCTGTCTGTATGAAAGCTGAAATAATTTGATTCTTCAGCGAAGGGGTATGAGCATACTAACAGTATCTTCCAAGCCATTAGTGTAAAAAGGCTGATAGCAGGCTGCCTTGGCTCTGTACTTTCCCTTTCACTGCTTTAGTTAAAATTAATAATCAACACCTATTGATAAGAAGGATACATAGTAAAGGTTTAAAAGGGTTTGGAAGGATTTTTCATAGTTGTTTTTGTTGGCTAGGTTATATACTATCATTATTGCAACTACATTTCAATACCTAATTAAAAACAGTCAGGAGCTTTTAGGGTTATGAATAATTTTCTGTCTATGTATTTGAAAGTTCAAAATGTTTCACGTGATGAAATTGTAGCTTTCTGGCCAATCCTAAGTATTATCTGTATGCACACATGGCAGAGGAAGAAAATGAAGTATGAATATAGATTTGTGTGTGGATATGAGTGGATACAAAAGGGAGTGGGTACTAGCATCATTGTGGATTAAAAGGCAATGTAAGCCATGGGGCTGTGTACAGGGCTGAGAGTTAGAAATTAAAAAAAAGCATATGATGTTTGAACAAAATTATTGAAATATATGATTGACCATATGAGTTTACATGAATTGTCTCCTGTGTCTTAAGTGTCTCCTTCTTCAAAATGGAAATGATGAATTCATTCTGTGGAGTATTTTGAGGTCTTTAAGTATTTGTTCCAGGCAAGGAGGAACAGGGAGTCTTGCTAGCTGCTATTATTTTCTTCTGTTGATATAAAAATATAAAGATTTATTTTGACCAATCTATCATTTTTAAGTTAGTGTTGTTCACCTTAGTAGGCATTATTATCTAATCATTATCAAAACATAAGCTAAATATATGTATTTTGTTAAGTTAAAGGTGAGAATTATTTGCCTAAACAGAAAAAGAAGGGAGTAAAAAGAGAGGCACAGGTATGTGAAGTGACTTGCATAATGACCTGGCTGAGAACCCCCAGCAGAAATAGAAGAGCTTTCTAGATATATATTTTGACATGTAGTGCTTTTTTTTTAGTCTACTATTTCTCATTCAGAACAATTCTTACTCATTTGCATGTCATTATACAATGCTGATGGGCTTCTTAGTGACAAGAATTGCGTAAGTCTGCAGGTTCAGCAACAGTTCAGCTACACAGATAGATGTTTGTTCATTCTTAATGGCATTAGTTTAGGTGACATTTGGCTTTCAGTGCACATTATTCATGCTCAGTTATGGTGGAATAGATAAAGAATTGGAAGACACAGTCACATCTGTGTTCCTGAATGAAGAGTCATTGTGTCATGCTTACAGAGACTGAAGTGTCATCCAAATGAATTAATTATAACAATCTGTTTTCCAATTTAATCTGGCAATTATTCCCTTTTCAGAATAGCCAGCTTTGATTTTGTTTACAGATTTTGCACAAACTTTGCAACAGTCCCGTAACCACGTCACCAATTCACTGCCTCTTCGAGGGTATAGGGAGACAGCTATGCAACTGCGGAGGTTACAGCAGCATTGAGCCTGGAGGTCGGGGGGGGGTCTCTGTTCTCTGCTGTTGCCTGAGAGCATCAGGGTAAGTCTATCTATCTGAGTCACAGATCAAATTTCTGAATATGGATAATGAATGAGGTACCCTAAATGGCTCTGGTTCTCAGTCTTTCCAGTTCTGAAATCTTAATCTGTCTGTCTATAGTGTGTAAGATCTACTTTGTGAAAGTGATAGTTTAATTGTTTTTCATAAAGTATTTTGATCCGTTCATGTTGGAGTCTATAGGGTAAGAAAAGCTGAACGTTGGTCATGTCTGTCAGTGTGGATGTATGAAAATAGTAACATCACTTCTTGTTAGACTGAAGTTCCTTTTTAAACTCGTAACAGTGTCTTGTAATGTTTGCTGCTATGAGAGTTGTCTTCAAACTGCAGCTGAATTTCACACATGCTGCCAGGGTGCCTTTATCCTCAGGTCCCTCAGAATTACATACTTCTGTGCTAATACTTTTTTGGCCTCCACATCACAACTTTAAAACAACTCTGTCCCTTTGGACATTTTAATGTTAATATCAACTATATTTTTTCTTTCTATAAATCTAAATATAGTAAGGTATAACAATCATTAACACACTTTTCCATTAGTGGCGTATCTCCAAATTAATCCTACAAATAACTAGTACTAAACCTTGAAGTACTCAAGACATTCAGAGCATGAATGAACAGGATTTGGATTTACATTTCATTACTGCAAGTCTGAAACTGGCTTTATACTTCTTCAATGTCCAGCATAGTTTAACTAATGGTGGTCTTGAATCAAATGTTGGAGGGATGTGTGCAGACAGGTGTGCGTGTATGAAACTACATTATTTCTATCAAAAGATATTTCATTGGATTTTTCAAGAGGAATGAAGAACTGCAGGCTGAGGGAGGAATTTTTTTTAATTGAAACATGTTAGATGTCTCATGGTTGTTCAATGAATGAATCCATCATGATAGTGCTATCTCCAGGGAAACTTTGAAAGCTATTACCTAGAAACTCAATGAAGATCAATTATCTCCTACCACCTGCACATGTGCAATACATTTAAAGAAAGGCAACCGCATGTAATGGAGATAGTGGCAAAGACAGTTTTTTTTTTCTCCTTCAGTATGTCAGTCATAGTAATCAGCTGCTTCTTTCTGTGTCCCAATAGATGAATTATGAGGAGAAAGTGCTTTGAATACAAGGAGAGATGTTGTCTTGCCAGCATATGTCCCTTTGCTATATGATGTTGAAGTATCTTTACAAAAGGTAGGTCTTTCTCTGGGCCAGCACGCCATCAAGAGCAATCTCAAAGCAAAGAAGGTCCTTTACTAGCTAGGTTCCTACCACAGAGCAAACTTTCTCTGATGGCTCAGCCAAAAGCTGTGTCTTGGGTTTGCTTAACCAGAAAACGCTGCTAATTGCCAGCAATGGCAAAGCACGGGGAGATTCAGAGCCCTCCCTTCAGCACTGTAAGAGAAGAAAAGATTTTTACAGGTGAAGGAACAGCATGAACTGCTGCAGAAGTGATTCCTTTAATGATTCACGGATCTAACTGTTATTGTTATTAATGATGATACAGTGCTTAGAGCCATTAGTACAAATCTTAAATTAATGCAGGGCAAACACTTTTTTTGCAGCCTGGAATTACAGTCTAAGGGATATTCATAACTAGAAAGCTGCATTATAAAAATATGCATTATGATTGTTATATCAGTTAATTCTGCTGAATTTGTCTCATTTCTGGATTTGCTTATAAATCTTAATTAGCCACAGTGGAATTGAAAGCAAATAAGAGATTACAGAAAACAAAATAAAATGTTTAGACAAAATATATTAAATTATGAGAATTAATTCTGTCACATATCAAGAATAATAAATTAATTGACTTTAGGTCTTACCACAGCCATAGTGCAAAAGCACATTTTAGTCCTGGTTTTCAATATTCAGAGCAAGCTGGCTTTTTATTTGCATGGAAGCAAGGACCTAGGAATGTAGATTCTTACAGAGATGCCGTCAATATACATAAGGCAAGGTTTGGCAATGTCCTATGTCCTCTGAAGTTCGATGGGCAAGTGTCTTCAAAAATCATTTTTTTATGTAAAATGCAGACTGGCTTTGCCACTTTCAGCACTAAAGTGTTATATACACCACCAAGTAAAATATACAGTAACCGGTTCCTTTGAAAGTTTTGGGGTGCTGATGGGAAAAACCCCATCACTAATGAAGAGATCAGCAAAGAAACTGAAGAAATGTTTATCCTCAACAGAACTGGAAACCATTGCTACATTCAGGGCACCTACCTGGATACCAGCACACACCCCACTCCTCACATCCTGTGGAAACAACCAGTCTAAGAGAAAACCTGATAGCCCAAGGGAAACCAGCAGCTGCCAGTACTGCCAGACAAATGGAAACTCAAGAGAATGAGTGAGAGGCCTGGAGACCCCCCATGCTCTTTGATTCTGAAACGCCTCAGCCCCCCTGGATGTTAGCCTATAACGTATTACCAAAAATACCCTGTAGCTCTACAATAATCTGTTTCGCCTGCTATCTCCTATTACAGATAGTCATAGTTATAGATCACTCATTGCACATACCAAGCCTCATGTTATTTTTTTTTCCCTGTCCTTGGTATTGAGTTACTGAATTTCAGCAGTAGTGGCTGTAGCTGCGATACTGAGGGAGCAGCAGGAGTGAAACTTCTCCAAGGCACAGCCCAATCCTCCCCTTCATGTTGCACAGATCAGATAAAACACAATCCCGTGCTAGCTGTGCAGGGTAAGGGACAGCTTTAGCTCCTACAGCCACCCTAGAAAATCTCTGCTTGCATTCAGGTTAAGTGTCGAGGATTCACTGACTCAAAGGCCAGCACAGTCTACCCTGCTTATCCGGTTTGCAGCCTTGTATACAGAATATTTACTGGGAGAAATGGATTATGGACTTTTTGAAACCATCTTGCATCATTTTAGAGACTCCAAGTGATGGTGCTGCTGCCTAGGGAACTTACCGATGTTTAAACACCTTTGTCACAAAGAAACTTGGCCTTTTTCATATGTGACCGTCAAACTGCACCTTCTAAGCCACTTGGTCCTGCAATGCCTTTCTGGCTAGCCAGGCAGAGAAGCTGCCTCCTGTCACACACATGTTTTCAATGTCTAAACACGTAAGGAAATGATCAAATTACTCCTCAGCTTTCTTTTTGGGTGATCAAATATAATGAATCCTTGTGACATGCAATATGGTTTTCTAGCCCCTGGATAATTTTTGTGAAATTTAGACTGTGCAACACAAAGCAATGCACATCTTTTAAAACCTGACACGCAGTTAAGATTTTATCATACCAAACAAGCAGCAGAGAGATGCTTCTCTCCTATTGTGGGCTCATCTGTGCTTCGCTACTAATAAATTAAAATCTCTCTGTTCACTGGTGTATTGCCAAAATGTCATAGCTGTTGAACATTCCATTTATTTAGCCTTAGTGTTGCTCATTAGACTTGCTCTCTCTAGGAATTACTCTGCCATAGTTAGTGGTACTAACAAAGATTTGGATTATACTTCATGTATTGATTTCCAGTCAAACTAAGAGGAAATGCATTATTTCACAGGTACGCCTTCTCTTGTGTTACTAATGCAGACTTAGACTTTAGCCTTTTTTACCTGAAAGATGAGTAATTTAGTAATGTCAGCTAGCTGGCTCTTTTCTTATTAACTCATTAATATGACAAAGGGCAGCTATGTCCAGAATGGTCATTATGGAATATATGTTATGCCCAGCTGTTACAGTAGGCTATCAAGAGCCTAGAGAAGATGTTTCATAATTCTGAGGCAATGTCCTACGGATAGTATAGAGCATGGTGGCAGATGGAAAAAGATGGATCCTAGCAGATGGATCTGGGTGTGGTTCATGTTGCACACACTGGTTTACACTGAGGCAAAGCACTGGGGCTAATTTCTCGCCAGCAGGAACGGCCTGCATTGTGGCACTCCGAGCAATCACCAGCGATTACCAAAATAATTCAGCTGAGAAGGCAGGCATGCGCACAGCTATCCCTGCCCAAGCACTGTCAGTGCAGCTGCACAGGAATAGCCAAGGGCAATATTTTACTTCCAGAATAGCATGCCAGAGTGACAAACTACATAATGTGTTCAGGTGTGACTGCTGATGGTGTCTAGATTTATTTTGGATTGACCGATAGGGCTTCCCAGACACCCACAGTTACTCATCAAAAAAGTCATTCTGCAGTGACAGTGAGGTGACAAGTACATTGATGGCAGAATGTACTGTACTATATCATCTACTGGAATGCCAGAATTTGCATGAAGAAGGCAACTCTTCATAAATTGCAATACACTGTTTTCAAAACAATGTAGTAATACTTGAGATACTCCAAAAAAGCAGACGAACCAAGTGAGACCTTTAGCAATGACACTGTTTTGGAAAAGTGAATCATACTGATTAAATACTATTTTCTATTTAAAATTTGAACTTGCCGTTACTAATATCACAAGTGCTACTCATTCTGTGAAATAAGATGTAGCCCGAATCTCACCAAAGTCCCTAGGAACCTTTCCTCAAAGTCTGACGGGAGCTAGCTTATGCCTTTTGTACACTGATACTGACTTCGGGAAGGAAGTTGCTCAATGAAAAAAACATTTACAAGCTGAGACAAGATGACGAGAAAGAGAAATAAGTAATATACCTTACTAAAGTTATCATTAATCACTTCTCTAACCTGATTTCTGTTCAATTCACAAATTGCACTAAGTCTGGGTTTGAGAAGGGAATATTCCCAATGTACCCTCTGCAGGGGGTTTCAGGCAAAATTCAATTCTGCGTAACAGTGTAACTTTGCAGTAAGCCCAATTAATTGAGTCTTTCCACTTAAAACTACATTTTCTTGCTTTCTTTTGATCTGCAGGTGAGAACTATCAGAATTCATCAAGTATATTTTAATCAATAGTGGGGTTTGACAGTACAAATATGTGAATGGTCATTTCAACAGCATTCTGGAGCTCTGTGAGGTTTTTTCTTCACCACCATATCTACCTGCAAAGAGACAGCTTGAGGAAGAGAGAAATATATTTAAAATATGCCAAAAAAGATACCTGCACCCAAAGGATGTCTGAAGAAGCCTGTGTTGGGGCTCAAGGGTACACTATGATTTAAGAGGCATAAGTTTGGCACGGGACTTGTGCATATTTAACAGCTCTCTCCCTAACGTGCACAGAAAGAGCTCATATGTTGTGCTTTCCTCAGTGTAGGTAGCAAGAGCCCACTTCTGTGAGGTCCCCAGAGTCTGTGAGGTGCTCAGCAGCCTCCATTCCCATTAGCACCCTGTTGTCTCAGATCCTGCTCTTCAAAGTTTCTGGATAAGTTATAATTAATGACTTAACAGGATTTTGAGGACCTCTCAGGATCCTGGCAAACGGACTTCAGCTGGAGTCTCAGATGCTCAGAACCACTAAGAATCGGCTTGTAATGAAAAACAGCATTGTAAACAGGCTATATTTAATAACTTTGCACACTTCCAACCGTGGTATAATGTTCAAGAGAAGCTCTGAAAGCGGGAGGCAGATGCATGTTGGTTATATAGTCGCATTTTGTACCTTCCTCCCTCTTCTTTCCCTTCAAAAGGATTTTTATAGCTACATTTCCCATTCTGTACCTTCTTCCTTTATGCCTATATTATAACCCCCATCGCCCTGAGCTGAAGAAATCAGCTGTCTAGCAGCCTTGTCTATTTTAGGAAATCTAATGATTTACCTATAAACAGAAAGGCACATGTCTGCAAGGTTCATCATAGTAAGCCTTGTGCTTCTAATAAAATATTGATTTCCTCTCATCCAATAATTTATGTCTTCAATTGGCTTGATCGGGCACCCTGCTATTTTTTCACAAGATACAGCAATCACCAAGGGAGTTAAGGTCTTTTTAGAATAAGGATTTGCTGTGGGCTTTTTTTAAAAGATAGTATATTCATATGCAGCTTTGAACAGAGTATTATTACAGATAGATGAATCCCTGCAAGGCAAGCACTGTTGCCATACCCAAGGGAAACACAATTTTATTTTTACACTTAGCTGAATTAGTTTATTGAATTGGTGCATGCTATAGTTAAAGGTCACTACATACACATAATTTCTAATAGCTGCAGCTTTTAGTGTGATTTCTCAGGTGCCATAGATAGAAAAATGAAAGCCAGGTTGAAGACAATGGGGTTCTCCCATTCTGTGCTGAGATTAAGACATCTTCAATACCTTCTTTCTAAGAATCTTCATGGTTTAGCACCTCATACTAAATTTAATACTTTTCCACAAATGGCTCATAGCAAGGAAGAAATACTATTCTCTCAGGACAAAGAGTTTATTTTCAGAGCTCTGTATTGTCTGCTTGGCATCAGTTTTCTATAATACTTGATATTAGCATGACATATATAACATGTGTATAATTGGACTACTCGCTGCACTGTATTCAGACTCTGATCTTATTTATATCTTTGCTGTAGGAGGTTTATATCCACATGTGGTGACTGACCAGCACAGCCATAGCCTTTTTTTACCATCTGGTGCAGTCACTGGTAATTTAAGTGTTATTGGCAGCAGCAGTTCACTAATAACAAATGTAGAAGAAAAATGGGTATTTGGGAAAGAATGGCCATTAAAATCTATGTTTTTATATTCATTAGAAAACAGAGACTGTGCTGGTGACCTGTGTTTAAGATGATATAATACTGGTTAGGTAGGGGTGGCCATGTGATACAGGATCTATCTTGTCATGGTTTCCCATAATTCAGGAAAGGGAATTTTTTTGGCTACAGTGATTCTCTGCATTTTCCAGCAGTCTTAGGTGTCTGTGACTGCGCATTTATACCTGCATGCATGCTGCTCCCCTGCTGACTGCGCGCAGTGCGTCCTCAAGGAGAAGTGATGCCCGACACAAGAAAAGAGCAAAACAACATCCCAGCATGACAGCATGATAGGAGAGGGGGGAGTGTGGGCATAGTGACTCTGGCCCAGCGGATAAGCCTCTACCTTAATCGAAAGTCCTATATGTGGCTTAGCATGAATGGCAAGTACAGCTATTGCTAATGCTTATTACATAAGCACACAGCTCTGCACAGGATCAGGCCTGTACGTTCCTTTAGTATCTGTTTCATTTGATCATGTTCCCATAAGACCAGAAATTTCAGATACCTTCCTTATTGAGAAAACTTTTTGGCACTCTCATTCTGTCTTGAATGGCATAGAGTGAAAATGATTGGGATGTCTGTTTTTCTTTTGGTGAACTACACAACCACTTGTTCTTGAAAAAAGATTGTACTAGTGGGAAATGACAATGATAATGATGATGATGATGATGATAATAATAATAATAGTAACAATAATAGTGGTGTTGGTGGGTGCTATTGAGAACATTACCACAATATATTCTGAGATTAAAAACTAAACCTGGGTCCAATACTTCAAAGAGTCTTGCAGTTATAAAGTCGGAAGCTGAAGCTGAAATTGTGTTTTTTGCCAAGGATTTCTATTCCCAGAAGCTGAACATACCACTGGTCCTCCTGACCCATTATTGATTAGTTCTATTTTTGTTGCTGATAAGTGTTGTTGGCATTGTTTACAACTACAGATCATGATAGAGTCAATACTAATTGAGGCGAGAGCATGCATCCTCCCTGCATTCAGCTCTGGCACAAATCACTATTCCTAGATTGCAAAAGGAAAGGATGAAGGACATCTTTCAAGGTTCTTGAAAAGGCAGTATAAATAGAAGAACTCAAAAAGCCTCCATTTCCTTGTTTTAATTCTCAATTACTTTGTCTGATGATGTAAAAATGGGTTTAGTCCTCAGGTAGCAATGACAAAACAGTAAACCAAAACAGTGTGTGTATTTTTAAAGCAATGACATGCTTTACAGAAAACACAAATACCCACAAGAAGCAGATGCATTAAAACAACCTGAGGACACACAAATATGTGGGGTACTGAAGTAGGGGTTATAACTTGATGATGATTGCTTCCTCTTTGTCTTGTTTATTGTACTGCCCAGGGGAAATACTGAGTTTCAAGTTTTTTGATTCTCAGAAGACTTTGGTAACTTTAATTAAAGGAAGCTTTAGATAAGAGTTGTAGCAGACTATATGCCTACAAACCAATTCTGGACATTTCTGTGTGTTTCTGGTGCTGCTGTAAGACCCTCTGACAAAAACTGTAGGCTGAGTATTCAATCTTAGTAATGGGATCCAGAGCTAGAGCCAACACATCTTTCATCTGTGCTACTTACGTTCTCTTCCGTCATCGAAGGATAAGTTCTGTCATGGCTTAGACAAGTGCTGTCACGACTTGATACCTGAAGTCACAGCATGGAAGCAGAACAGGTTAGTGGCAGATGTCACTGATGTGTCAACAGATGAAGCACCCTCAGAAATGGCAGCTATTAGCCTTTCCAAAGCTTCCTGTGCATGTCCTCACTACTCACCCTAAGAAGTTTTTCAGCTGTGTGTGCAGTGCTGTCCACGTGTCCAACCCACAGCAGCCTGGCTGTCCTGGTAACTGTGCTTCCTTGGCACGCTGTACTTAGAGGATAAGCAAGCAAAGACATGCTGACTCCTGAGGGAGCTGGAAAGGCTTTTTGTGGATCTTGCATCAAGCTCCATGGTCAACAGCTCAGAGAACTTTAATTAAGTATAGCTCATCTAATCCTTTGAGCACCTCATTGCAATGCTTGCATATCTATGAAAACATTTCAAAGCAAATAAATACATTTAATGCTTTCCTTGTTGCTACTCATATCTGAGAATATGAAGAAAATTTCTCAACAATGAAAGCTGATTATAGATTAGCCAACTTAATGATAGAAATTTCTTCATGTGGGACTTTTGAAATGAGACTAATGAAAAGACAGTGGGGAACAATTGTGTAGGGGAAGGGGATAACGGAGTCATGTCATTATTAATTAGTGCTATTGTAACTCAAGTTCTGAAATGTGGATATTTACTTTTATTTTTAAGACTCTAGATGTAGATTTCATACTTATGGGTTAGAAAAGCATTATTGACTCCTTAATTAGGTTTTCAATGGATTAATGGGCTTTTTGCCAGTGAATTCAGCTCATGCATAATTAACTTATATTGGTATCCCCACAGCCTGATTCATTGCTAAATTTCTAAAACATGGTTTCATTTGATACCCTAGCTTTTATTAAATGTCTTTTACCTTAACTATCACTGCAATGATGGATTTCCTAAAAACAGCTTATGAACGATGTATCAGTCTTTGCTGAGTCAACAAGGCTAGTGGAAGACACTCAGCCCAAGAAAATTACACTCAGTAGATGGTGCAGGACAAAGAATTTTTTTTTTATTTTAACTAACACAAACCCATCTCATTCTCTGGTAATTCTTTTTTTTTCTGCCTTTCATTGCACAGAGGAAAAAGCATCCTGTTTTAAATAGGTAGTTGTTAATCCTGCCCAACATAGCACCCTACAGTTATTCATACTGTGTTTATTCCCATATAATTATTAATATGATGTAAGGGCTCAGCAAGATTCATCTCATTATCCTTCCAAATGAGAGCAAAATGAACTAGCAGTGAGCTACCAAAAGCTAAAGCAGCGTGTGGGAGAACAGTATGGTGCTAAAAGGTTAAGGATCTGTCCTGCTGGCCCTCTGAGGATGCATATGACAGTTTTCCAGTGGGTGTGCACCAAGCAGAGTGCTGAGTGACACCTAGCATTTACAAGTTGGAAGCTTTCCTGAAATAAAAGCCTGGCGTGAGCTGATGGAAAGAGCCAGAGCTCCTCATAGCAGCAACAAGAGGCTTTGCTATCCAAAGGCTAGCTTCGTAATAGAGGTAAAGCTGCCTGGCTCCACTGAAAATATCTTCTCCTTATGCCCAAGATTCTTCATTTTCATTTAAATATGAAAGCAGGTTGAGAGCTTTAGGTGGATTTCCTGGCAGATCACAAAATCAGTTTATTTTTTCTAGTTAAACAGAAAAGCAAAAAATTGACCTTAATGTTTTGTCTCAAATGGGAATATTTCATTGTGGCTTTGAGTTCTAAAATAGTAACATCTCCAAAATATTAGCAAATATTATAAAAAGAACACTCTTTCAAGTAATCTGGAACGCTTGTTTTAGAAAATGCCATAAAGAAAGCAGTACTGTTTTCACAAATATTGTCTTCTAAAGGATTTGGCTTAAATGGGTATGAATTCATAAATGTGTTCTAGTAACCTATTTTTTTAAATAAATATTGTTTTTCTTTTGCCTATCTCCAAAAAAAGGAAACATGTAAGAAATACTAACAGTTACATTGCTCAAAAAAAACCCCTACAAAACTAGGAATTTATGTATGTGTAGACAGCACGTCTCAAGGAACTTTAAACAGCTATAAATGATCTTTTATTTTATTTTTTTGTCCATATGTGCATTTATGCTATAAGCTATTCTGCTTAATACTTCTTTTTTATCTGGACGTTGGAGACTTCAAGTAAATCGTGAATTTAAGACTGGTCCATCATTTGAAACATTGTATTATCCCAGAGACATCTAGGTATGAGGCTTAGGTACATGCAGGGAAATAGAGGTAAGACCGGTATGTAAAGGACTTGCATCTACAGCCCATCACGGCCTCATGGTCTCTGCATCATAAAAATACTTAGTCCTCTGCATGTCCAACTGGGACAAGAGTTGGGAACTGCACGGGTCATAGAAGTTGGCACCATGATTCTGATTTGAAGGCTGATAAAAGGGCATTTTACAGGATCCTTAGTCAGCCAGCGCAAACCACTGCAACACCAGCAAGGCTGTCTTTCCTTGGTATGCAGGTTCTGGGTGCCGGCAGTGTGGTGGGATGTCACCAGTGGCACTGCTGATTGCGGTGACTGTGGTTACGAAGACAATAACCAAGTTGATCAGAAGTGCAAAGTGCTCTCATCAGATGTTGGGGAAAGGCAGTTGGGCCAAACCAGAATCCTTGTAAGCAAACTGCGACCAACTGGAACTGCCTGAATTCAGAGATGAACCCATTGACTTTCTGAAAAAGTGCTACTGAAGGTAAGTAGAGGCAGGTGAATGTGGCTCCAGGACCTAGGGACATCCCAAACATGAGAGGATCACAGGTTTCTCAGAAACCACTCAATCAAGTCAGTATTATGTCTGAACTTGTACTTCTCTGAGCAAAGCTGCTTTATCTGGCTATAGTAATTTCTTGAAATTCAACGTGAATTTAGACCATGGTTATAGTATTCTAAGGTAAGGTAAAGACGTGACATTTATTCTTATAAGCAACTTTTAATGTTAAAACCACATTTTCTAAGTTACTTCAGTTGTATATTAAGAAGTTCTTCAGAGAAGTAACTAACAGGGACAAAAATGACCCAAATAACAGGAAAAAATAAAAAAGGGGGAAAAAACTCAGAGGTTGCAGTAAAAAGGAACCTGGGTCACATGACCTTAGTTTATTTTGACATCGCGTGTTTATGAAACTTCATGGTGGTTGGCTCTGGAGTTTGTTCAAGCTCTGAGAAAATTCTCCTGAATCCTGCTTGTGGCTGACTTTGTGGTAAATGTGTCCTTTCTGACCCAGCCAAAATACTGATGCCTAGATAGATTTTCTTTTCCTTTCCCAACAACATGACACTTCCCTGTATTGTGCAGTGGCTCAGGATTGCTTATGTTAGTAATAAAGATGTGAGGAGGTAAGCAGAGATTATTTTATAAATATTCTTCTGGATGTATAAGGGAGCAAGGTGGAGCAATACAGAAGAATGAACTTGGGAAAAAGACAAAAGAAAGGAAGGGAATGGATGTCAAGGACTAATGAAATGGAGGCAGAAGGAAGGGGAAGAAGAGGAGCCTAACACTTCATATTGGATGGACTTGTACAACCTAACATTTAATTGTTTTCTTTGTTAAATTTAACATTTAAATACATGTGATTGAACCAGCAAAATGAGAGTTGATGGTGTACTACAGGACATGATTTGCATTTTAGTGGCCAAGTATGTCCTGATGGCAAAAAGAGAAGTACATATAGTTCAATGCAGGGTTTATTAGCTTCAGTTCCTTGTTGTAGTTGCAGACATTTGGAATCATCTCAGAGTATCACATTTTTGAAATGTCATTTTTTTGTATGAATACTATAGTTTAGAATAAAAACTGAGCACACAGGACCAAAGTTAATAAATGCTGAGAATTTAATTCATTCCATACTGCTTCCTGAAACACATAAAACACTTGGAAATGAAGACCAAAATTATTCAAAAAGCTAGCTAATTAACGAATATTTTGACTTCTAGGGTTGAGAAGATTCATAGATGTCACTGAAGTAATGAAAGAAGCTTGTGTAGTTGTTCTTTCTGGTATTAATACACAGAAAGAAGAAAACCATCAATACAGCAAAGGATAAAGGAATATTGACTGTAGTTACAGGGAGGAAAAGAAAGGAGTAGCATCAGCTAAAACTGTAACTGGCCTGGTGTACTGGTTTCGGCTGGGATAGAGTTAATTTTCCTCACAGTAGTTTGTATGGTGCTATGTTTTGTATTTGTGATGGAAACAGTGTTAATAACAGAGGGATGTTTTCGTTATTGCTGAGCAGTGCTTACACAGCATCAAGACCTTTTCTGCTCCTCACCCCACCCCACCAGCGAGCAGGCTGGGGGTGCACACGAAGTTGGGAGGGGACACAGCCGGGACAGCTGATCCCAACTGACCAAAGGGATATCCCAGACCATGTGACATTGTGCTCAGCAATAAAAGCTGGGGGAAGAAGAAGGTGGGGGGACATTTGGAGTTACAGTGTTTTGTCTTCCCAAGGAACCGTTACACGTGAGTGAGCCCTGCTTTCCTGAGGATGGGTGAACACCTGCCCGCAAATGGCAAGTACTGAATGAATTCCTGATTTTGTTTTGCTTGTGTGTGGCTTTTGCTTTCCCTACTAAACTGCCTTTATCTCAATCCATGAGTTTTCTCACTTTTACCCTTCTGATTCTCTCCCCCATCCCACTGTGGGGGGAAAGTGAGCGAGCAGCTGTGTGGGGCTGAGCTGCCCACCAGGGTTAACCCACAACAGCTGGTAACAGAGTTAACGGGAGGAGCAGGCCTAATCCTTCTGGGAAGCAGATATGGTGAGTGTAAAGCACCTGAATAGCTTTATTCTAGTGTGAGCTCCT
The DNA here is from genome assembly GCF_030936135.1 of Gavia stellata. NCBI lineage: Eukaryota > Metazoa > Chordata > Aves > Gaviiformes > Gaviidae > Gavia > Gavia stellata. Next base: position 21,120,754 of record NC_082600.1, read on the forward strand.
GGGAGAAAATGGGGAAGAACAAGTACTGCTCAGGATATGACGCTGGTTACTGCAGAGATTGAAGAAGTGGTGTGGAAGAACATGACTCTAGCACAGCAACTAAAAGGTCTCATCATTGAGAAAACATGCAGATGAAAATGATTTATTGTACTTCAGGGAATTGAATGTCTGCAAAGAAATAAAAAGGTAAAGCACTAATCTCTTTGGGGGGGTTATTCAGTAGTACAAAGTGTATTCTAATGTACTTGGAGGCTGACAATGAGAGCTGTAGCCTTGAGAACTCGTCCACTATAAAGGCCAGAGGAGAGGAGCTGACTGATCGCAGGAGGAGTTTGAACTGCTGGTGAAATGTGTCATATGTGTGCTGGTGTGATATATCAAACATGGTATTTTGGCAGACATAGGGGAGCATTACAGGAGCTCTGAGTGAGCACTGGTGGTACCCTGGAAGTGATGCCAGTCCCAAGAACAGAGCTCGGCTAGGACATGAGAAGAAAAAGGCTAGTGGGATGACTTCAGGAATGAGGGGATCATCTGGCTAGAGGCTGGAAGAGCTTGCTTTGTTTAGCAGTATAGATGCCTGTTGTTGTATATGTATGTATATATTTATACTGGGAAGAAAGGAGACACAATTAAACAAAAAAGTTTTTACAAAGAAAAGTAAGCATAAACCAGCTGTTAATAAATCCAGGCTGGAAGAAAGCTCATAAGGCTCAGTGTTAGGCCTTTTGTTTTGAGCTCCCGGGTCTGATGATTCACAGCCTGATAGCTTGCAGCAGCTCAAAGCAGAGGCTGAAAGGATCATGATGGCTTACCATAGCTTCATGGGAACTTGGGGCGCAGTGGACAGATCTTTCCCAGATTCCCTTTTCTTCTGTGTAAGAAACGCATCTTTAAACTAAGATTTTTTTTTCTGCTCTTCTATAAAGCCTGGCTAAACAGACCAAAATTGCCACCTAGTGAGGCTAGTATCTCAGCTCAATCATTTCAGACAGTCTGTTGTAAATACAATTGAGACAATAATCTCTATGTAATATTTTGCTGCATTTCTTTGCGTCAAAATGGTATGTAACACTTTGCAAGAACAAATCAAGCACTTAAGGAAAAATGAATTTGCTGAGGTGACAGGAAAGCAGGCATTTTCCAGAAAATAATACGTAACCAATCATGGGGATTCCTACCACCTCTCGCTGCGATCATTAAGGCGCTTACTCTAACGTCTTTGCAGTGTCTTTACAGGATTCTTCAGTGAAGGGCCAGACTTAATGTCTGCACTGGGTGTCTTATGCCTCCTGCACAGGTAGTGCTTCAAAGGGTCTCCGAGTTCTTGGTCCTGGTTTCTCTGAATGAATTGCTAAAAATAAATAAACTGCATAATTGGCTAAAACCCAAAGACGTATCCAGAAGTGGTTTGACTTGTAATATGCCTGTAATGAATTAAAACATGTAGACGTGGCACTTTGGGACATGGTTTAGTGGGCATGGTAGTGTTGGGTTGATGGTTGGACTTCATGATCTTACAGGTCTCTTCCAACCTTAATGATTCTGTGATTCTGTGAAAATGAATGCACAACAAAGAAAAGATAAACCTACACGTACCAATTTAGCAATTCTTTGCAAAGGCTTCCAGTTAAATCCATTTTGCACGTTCCCTCGGCTTGAACTGAATGATTGAACAGGAATTTGTAATCTGCAAAACTTTTCATAGCTACCAAATCATTCTTGAAGTTTACACTTTTCTATTATTTCTACACTGACACCCTTTGTGGGTTGCTTCCTGTTACAGTAAAGAAATAAACTGAATGTTAAGCTTTAAAAAAATGCATAGCAAATCACTGTTAAGATTTTATTAAAAAATAATGACATTTAAAACATACTATATTTTGCATCCTTTTTTTCCCCTCCTACATTTAGGCATTTAAAATTCACATTGTCAAGGTTCTTTGTGTAGCGATACAAGAAAAGGTAAAGGAAAATACACAAGAACCTCCAGATACAAGAGCTGTGACTTTCAAATAATCCCATGAAAAAATTCTGAAGAAACCATGAGTATAAATAACAGTGAGACAGGAAGAATCCATTTTTTTTCCTCAAATAAAGTTATTTCCCTTGACTTTCCTTGGTAGAGATGGAGTTGTGGTGCTTACTGCTGATAAATATTTCTTGATCTTTTTGAAACTGCATATGCTAGGCTTATCTAAAGTCAAATTTTGAATCTACTAGTGATGTAATAGGGATCCAAAAAAACTCCAGGACTGAATTTTTCCTTTCCAAAAGGAGCTAATTTTAAACTGCCTAAACTTATTTCCTGCTTTCCACAAAAAACAAATCATCCTCTAAGTGTGAACACTAGACTTAGTGATGAAATGTGCTACTTGAACAGAACATGGAGAATTACAATGGCTGCAAATTTAAATGTGAGGTTAAATATTGAGTCACTAGCAATGCCTTTGGAATACACTGTAGTATTTTACTACTTCTGTCATATTATGAGGTCCCATAGCGATATGTGGACAGTACTGAGACATTGCATTGTGCACCAACAGCCATACAGATTGGGAAGGGAGACTGGCACTGATCACGTCAAAACAGGTGTCCAAGAAATTACGTCCTGTATTTCACACATTTCTGGCACTAACTCTGTAACAAATGTGAATGCAGTATTGTTTCCCTGTAGAACACCTCAGTATGAAGTTTTTTCTTAGGTTGGTTACACTACACAGAACCTGTAGTAGGTTCACGTACACTGACTGAGCTGCCAGTGACATGTGCTTGTTCTCTGCATGCCAGGAAAGAGAGTTCACTTCTGCCTGCATGGGGTTACGATGAATATATCAGCAGTCATTGATAGTTTGACCTTTTCTGGGGTTTTCCACTGTGCTGCATTCTGAGAAGGAGCAGCAACTTTAGTTTACTGAGGATTATTTATCGCGTTGCACTCCATGAGGATAAGCAAAGGAGATGGATGAAGCCATGTGTTTTATTTCCTCATTCTGAGAATACAACGAATCTCAGGAATTGCTTCACATATATTTGGCATAGTCAGAGTTCCTCTTGCCCTCTAAGAATTAGGGCTTTTTACCTTCCTTCCCATTCAGGAGTCCTTGGGTCTCCTAAGGTGAAAAGATACCTCAGAAGATGAGTTGCCATAAGCCAGCACACTTTGTGAGATCCTGGAGACGTTGTACATGAGACCTGGTGCCTCAAACTTGGATGCTAGTAGGAACAGTGGGGTGTCAAGGGAAGGAGAGGAAAACAGGGGGGAAAAGCTGTGTCCTGAGGCCACTAGCTGCCCACTCTCGCACCCAGTAATCATCTGTTGTGTGTTTGGATGGACTGCAGAAAGCTGAAGTGGAAGAGACTGTAAGAGCTGTGGAGCCAGGAGGATGACCTGATGTGGGTGTTGTACTGCTTTGGCTCAGTTTTCCATCTGGCATCTGGCCGGGCCCTAAGGGTTGTGGTGAAGGGAGTTAAATCCAGTTGGCGGCCAGTCACAGGTGGTGTTCCCTAGGGCTTGGTACTGGGGCTGGTCTTCTTTAATATCTTTATCAATGATCTGGACAAGAGGATCAAGTGTACCCTCAGTAAGTTTGCAGACAACACCAAGTTGGGCGGGAGTGTTGGTCTGCTTGAGGGTAGGAAGGAAGAGGGATCTGGACAGGCTGGATTGATGGGACGAGGACAATTTTATGATGTTCAACAAGGCCAAGTGCCGAGACCTACACTTCGATCCCAAAAACCCCATGCAATGCTACAGGCTTGGGGAAAAGTGGCTGGAAAGCTGCCTGGTGGAAAAGGACCTGGGGGTGTTGATCGGCAGCTGGCCGAGTATGAGCCAGCAGTGTGCCCAGGTGGCCCAGAAGGCCAACGGCATCCTGGCCTGTATCAGAAATAGTGTGGCCAGCAGGAGCAGGGAGGTGATCGTGCCCCTGTACTTGGCACTGGTGAGGCCGCACCTCGAATACTGTGTTCAGTTTTGGGCCCCTCACTACAAGAAGGACATTGAGGTGCTGGAGCGTGTCCAGAGGACAGCTACAAAGCTGGTGAGGGGTCTGGAGCAGAAGCCTTATGAGGAGTGGCTGAGGGAGCTGGGGTTGTTCAGTCTGCAGAAGAGGAGGCTGAGGGGAGACCTTATCACTCTCTACAATTACCTGAAAGGGGGTTGCAGAGAGGTGGGTGTTGGTCTCTTCTCCCAAGTGACTAGTGACAGGACAAGAGGAAACGGCCTCAAGTTGCACCAGGGGAGGTTTAGATTGGATATTAGGAAAAATTTCTTCACTGAAAGGGCTATCAGACGTTGGAACAGGCTGCCCAGGGAGGTGGTTGAGTCACCATCCCTGGAGGTTTTTAAAAGATGTGTGGATGAGGCACTTAGGGACATGGTTTAGTGGTAGACTTAGCAGTGTTAGGTTTATGGTTAGGTTTACAGTTGGACTTGATGATCTTAAAGGTCTTTTCAAACCTAAATGATTCTATGATTCTAAGTAGCCTGTTCAAGGGAGTATGAGGGGAGGATGCATTTTCACTGGAGCTGTCTTTTCCAACCCCACCTTCTTTCTTTGCATCCATTGGCGTGGAGCCGCTAATCTGTGCAACTTCTCTAGAAGAGACAATCTCATTAGTCATGCCTCCTCAGTCTCATCAGTTCATTTCATTTAAGGATGTGAGCCTATGGGATTCTGCCCATGCTGCATTTACAGGATGAACTGCATTTTCCTCACAGTGTCTCCTCACACATTATAATTAAATATGTGAAACAGATGACAATGTATGGACCTCTCCTTTAGACTGCAGCTTTCTGGATTTAGTACTTGCTGTGACATCTGCTAAGGTTCCAGCTGTCAGATGAAGAAAACTGAGGTGACAATTTTTCCAATAGCTCAATATATCCCTGAGATAGGGCTGAGATCAAGACACAAATAAACTCTGTACTAAAATGCTAGAAATTTGAAACAAGATTGTTCCTGAGTGTAGTTCTTCATGCGGGGTCAGAAAAACAGCCATTACTTTGCACATCCATTGTTAAAAGGGAGGAAGCTTTTAAACAGTGAGAAATGACAGGTAAGGTCAAAGTTCTACAAGAAATCAAAATAAAGCTTCAGCTGGGATGGAATACAGCACAAATTTGGGGATATTAGGACCAGCTCTTGGGAAAAGCTTGTGAAAGTTGTTGCTTATTATAAATGAACTTCAGTATCTCATCTGAAAGGCAATGTGCCACATCTGGATGATCTAAAGAGACATAGAGAAAATTGTGATAAGGCATGAGCTGTATCCCTATCTTGTTTACTTTACCTTCATATGTAATGAAGATAAAACTAAATGTGATGTTTATATATATTTCTGTATGTGATTGGACACTAGTACAGCATCTGGGTGTGCTTTCACCCAATCTGTCACCACCTCAGTTGTTCATCCAGCAATAGATCTTGACTTTACTACGAAAACAAAACAATGGCAAAGAAAAGAATCTTTTGTCCCTGGTATTGAATCTTTAATCAAGTAGTTGCTATAGCAATAACATTTCTCAAAATACTAAATTTAAAGTAACAGCTCCTGAGAGCTCCTTCAGCTCTTGTGAGATATCATCTTTTTTTTTTTTTCCAATTTCTCTCACACTCCATTTAAAGAAGCTGTGAGTCTGTACTCCTGTCACCAAAATACTCAAAGTTAATTTTAAAAAGAGAACAAAAAAGGGATTGACCTATTTTCCCACTTTTTTTTTTTGCAGGTGTTTCACACTTCCCACTGCTTTAGCATTCCCATTCCACATCAGTGATGTGATTAGTATATATACGTGCACTCTGACGTTCAGTGAGAGTTGCTATGGGACACACATTCTAGCTCTGCTGTACACAGGCTGGATAGAGGCTGTAGGTGAAACACTCTGCTGACAGTGCCTCTGGGTTGGCACAGATGAAGATCTGACTGTGTCTTGGGCAGTGTCTTTGTAATTCACCTGGATCAGGCTTTTAACATGTCATTTGATACAGCCTTTTCTTTACTGTTTTCTGTTTGGGTTTTGTTGTTGTTGTTGTTGTTTTGCTTGTTTGTTCGTTTTCTTCCCAGAGCCCCGGTACAGAACAGACTTTATGTCTTTCTAGGATATTACAAGATTTAGGTTAAATAGCTTGGTTACTTTTAATTCATAGCTGAGCAGCCAAAACCCCCCTGTGTCAGCTTAGGCTAGCAATTTATCAGTAACACCGCCATTGTGGTGCAGCAATGAAAGAAAAACCTTTATGATATGCACAAGGTGTTTTGCTCTCTTTCCCCTTACCAGTGCCGGAGCATCACTTACGAGATGCCGCCTTGGATCAGCGCCGTCGGGGACCCTGCAGGTACGGCAGAACAGGCGGCCTTCAGCAGGGGCAAACTGCCATCTCACAGGGGTCTGGGACCACGAGGAGCTGCTGCCTCATGCAGAAGGAAAACCCTGGCAACTGGCAGCACTGGCCTGTGGGTGCAGCAGCTGCCCCTGGCTCCTGCTGAGCTCAGAGACACGCTTCGCTTTCCTTCCCTGCAGCCTTGTTCTGTGCAAGCAGATCTTCTGCTGTGGTGGTCGCACTCGTCCCAAGCACCCTAATACTCCCACCCATGTTCTCCCTCTATGCTGTGTCGTGGCAGGGAACAAATGAACAGTTTACTCCTTTACCACCTTAGAAAATAGAGCGCTAGACTGGTAATGACACTGATGAAACTGGTAAGTAATATGGAAAGTGGCATATAGCTAAACTATGGCCCAATGCTCCCTTCTTTACTGGCATTAAATTAAGAGTGACATCACTGAAGATTGTCACTAGACTAATCAGAATTATTTTAGTAGCATCGTTCTCCGTGAATGGAAACAGGAAGTGGAATATATTAATCTTATAACTCAAATTCACACTTCCCTTCATCTTTCTCAGTAGCTCTGAAGTTAGACGTGTTAGAGACACAAAAAAAGAAAAAAAAGGCTAGGCAAGAGTCTCTGTTAGCCTACAACCATGTGAGTCAGGACTGACCCCACTGACATTAACAAAGCAAAGCTGATGTGTAGCTACATCAGAAATTAATAATGATCTGCATCATGAATACGGTGATGCAGGTTGTGGCTAAGATAATAGGAAAAACAGATTAAATGAATTCTGAAATTCCACCAGCTAGGTCACCACAGTTCACTGAAAAGCTCCCAACTTACAAAGCTGAGATATATCTTTGCTGGACTTTTGGCAAATGAATTCTGCTTTAAGTGAATTACTGACATATAAATTCACCTCTGCTGTTATTATGGTGACAACAATATCATTTGGCACTGACATTTCATACCCTATGGATATTAACTAAATTACCATCACAGCCCTTTTAATTACCCGTATTCTTACTGTATATATAGGGAAGTGAGATAGAAACTACTGTGACTCACTGGGGCCATACATTAATGCTTTTCAGCATTGTCTGTGAGGAAAATGGAATTTGAATGCATGCATTTCTTCTTGCCATTAAACAGATGTTTGGATTTTATAAACTCTTTTCTGTAAGGAATGTCCTTGCTTTGGGAAGAGTTCATGTGAATTTGCACTTGCTTTTTGCCTGCAGAGCCATCAGGAATTCTACGTGGAATATTCCATAACAATGATACACAGTGTGGACTGGAGCCTGGATGAAGACATTTACTTTTCACTATGCCATTTTTGCATAGTGAAAAGTACCTTTCCTGTAACACTGCAATTTTAAAAAGAACACAGATGTTCACTTTCACATGGTAAATTTGATCCAGCTGGGACAAACAAATTTGGAGAGAGAGTGAAACAAAGTGTAAATTTTTAGCTACATAAGAATAATGAGGTAAATACATAAATGATTGAAATACAGGACCTTGTAGTCTCTACATCTAAAAGTTTCCTCATTTCTCCAGAGGGCTGTGATTTGAACACATAGACTGAGCATTTCAGAACAATCTAAGGGATTAGGTACCTACATTTTATTATCATAAAGTGATAGGACCCTGAACTTGTCTGAGGTTTTCTGTGAAGCCCAGCCTATAGGTCAGCCATGGTCATTGTTTTCCTTTATCTTGAAGCGGATCTTCAGCAATGCAGGGAGGTACTATAGGAAATGATGCTATGAAAAACATCCACACATACCAATGTAAGCTGGTCCAAGCTATAGCTTTCATGAGCATTGGTGGAATAATAAAAAGTATAAAATCTCAGGGCCAAATTTTGTGGAAATGAAGCTCTTTGCACAGGATCAGGGCCCTAGGTTTACCAACAGAGTCTGTGGTCTCTCCTCCTGCCTCCTTGGCATTTGGCTGCCTGTGCGGAGGCCAGTGCTGACATTGGGCGGCCGTGCTCAGCCTCGTACCTTGCTGGTCCCAACCTTGCCTTCCTGACTTGGCTTGCCAGCTTGACCTCAGACCTGCCTCGTCACTACGGATTTGTCTGGTAATCACAGAGCTGTTCACCAATGCTGGTTACCATTACTGGACCTGCTCTGCCTTGCTGGTGAGCCGTGGGACTGCGTGCCTTCTCGGTGACGATGCTCCCCAGCCTGCCTGGCTGTCACCCTCAGTTCCTGGCTCCCTGTCTCTTGCAGAGCAGCCAGCTCTCACTGCTCCCTGACGCACAAGTTAAATTTGACTCAGTTTTGTTACTTAGTTTTAGTTTTCATTATTCTTTATTTGAAATAAATTAAAAACCCCAATAGAATTAACTTGCCAACATTTCTGGCATGTGAAAGGTCTAGAAATGAACCACTGAGTTCTTTTTTCCATGAAGTTACAGTGAAGCTTGGTTCCGCTTTTATTCCAGTGCTGCAGTGAATTTTCACATTCTATTGCAAAATACATAGGTCAGCACAGTAACAAATCTGTGGTGAAGTTAACTTGCACTGCTGCTTGCATACTTCTTCCTTCATAATATATAAGAATGTATTACATAAAAAAAAAAACCCATCGAAACAAAATCCAGCAAATGGAAACAAAGAAGGGAAGGGAACATACTTTTTTAGAAAGAAAGGCAACGGCCAGAATAGTGACATACACAGTTCATAGGATCACAGGACAATTCTGGTTGGAAGGGACCTCAGGAAGTCTCTAGTCCAACCTTCTGCTCAAAGCAAGGTCAGCTATGAGGCCAGACCAGGTTATTCAGGACTTTGTTCAGTTGGGTCTTGAAAACCTGTCAGAATGGAACATGCAGAACATCTTTGTGCAACCTGCTCCACTGCTTGGCAGTCCTCACAGTTCAAAAGTTTTTCCTTATATCAACTCTGACCCTTCTTGCTTCAAGTTATGCACATGATTTCTTGTCCTCCTGCTACGCACTCTTGTGAAGAGCTTGGCTTCACTACCTTCTCAGTACCAGGTATTGCAAGGCTGCCATTAGGTCCCCCAAAGCCTTCTCTTCTTCAGGCTGAACAAGCCCAGCCTCCTCAGCCTCTCAAGTTCCCCTCTTGGAATGTGAAATTAATTGAAAGTATAAATAGACATAAACAGGAACTCATGAAACAATGAAAGCGACTCTTTGTAATGGAGAAATTCGTAATTTACATGCAGAGGGATCTTCACATAAGAATTTCCATATTGCTTGTGACCACTGTGTGCTCATCCTCCAAGTATAATGTCAGACCTAGAAGTGTGCTGAAAAAGTGCTGGTCAAAATCTTTCTACTACACAGACTTGCTAGAGGGAGATTTTTTTGATGGAAAGAGGATTTTTTTCCCTATGAAACTGGACAACCACCAAACATTCTTCCTGGCAACTGGACAAAAGTGAAAAGGTTGTGAGAGGAGGAAAAGACCTTCCATGGTGTTTCAACTCTTTTCAGACGGTCAAGTGCCCGCAGCTACTAGGGAACTACACAGCCATTGCAGGGGCCTGCTCAGGAACAGGTCCCTGAATTAACAGCTGTACTTTTTATTTGTGCTAACTTCAGCCCTTTCAAAATGTGGGTTCTTTTGCTGTCATTCTTATTGTTTGTTGGTACATTCGTGTTCTTTGCCGATTAGTCAGTATTGCTTGTTGGTTTGTTGTTTGCTTTTTTTTTAAAACTGGCAGACTGAGAGCCCTGGAACCTCTAGCTGAGGTCTCCAGGTGCAGTTAAGTAAATGGATATAAACCTTCTTGCTCTATTGACTCTACAAACATAACCACAGTCCAGATTTCAGTCATAATAAGCAAGGCTAAAGTCTGGTCCTTTATGTTGTGGAGGTGTGAAACCTCATCTTTCAATCCTTCCCTCTCCTCCCTGCATATATCAGGAAAAATGTCATCCGAGTTAAACCACCAGTGGCTAGAATTTGGTTCTTTATAGGCACTTGAAGTAATGAATCTTCAACTATCTGAAACCCAATATCGACATTGTAATGAAACTGCATGACATATGGTTATACATTAGAACATATATTTTCCAAAGAAAACAAAAGCTGAAAAGCTTAAGAGCAGGTAGGTACCTGTCCACATGAGGTAAACAATTTTAAGAAGTGACTAATCTCAGGGGTATGTGGAAGGAGAACTTGGGTCACTACTGAAACACAGGAACCATCATAGCAGCATAAATTACAACATGAAATTAGAGAGAAGATTTACCTCCCTCCCTCTGTCTGCTCCTTTGTCAATTGTTTGAATGATCTCTGTGTGTGCATGCTTCATTCACTTCTATCACAGTACTGATTTTAAAAAAAAAATCCCTTTTGGGGCTCCTTCCCAGCTAAGCTTTAGATTTCTACTAAAACTGGAAACCAAATGACTAGGGTAAGAGCACTTCAGCCTTCCTCCAGCTGAGTACGTGTGTACCCAGAACATGGGCTAGCTAGCAAGCTGCGACAGGAGGCAGTTCTGTGGGTAATCCTAAGTAATTCTGTCAGTGTGTCATGGTCGTCTTTCTTGATTGTGCATTTGTTTGTTGACATTGATTTATGTACCATGCCCGATTTAAAGATATGTATTCATGCTCCATTGATTTCATTGACCCTGTAATAAGTTCTTCTTAGCTCCAGCTACCGGTTTCACTTAGATTAGTATCTGTGACTTTTGGGGTATTTCCTAGGTACAGACTGGGGAAGAATTTTTCTTTCTTTCTCCTTTAGGTTATTCGATTTTGCTTTGAATGTGCTCTCTCAGGCATTTTTGACAGTCTCCGTTTCACAGGAAGTTCTGTAGGTGATCAGTGCACTGCTCTTTGTAGCAGAACCGCACGGAGCATGGTCTTTCGCTTGGTCTCCCTCACGTTTTCGAAGGCACAAGCAACACCTGAGCAAATTCCGTATGTCTGTTCGTGCAGTTTCACTCACAAAGCAGTAAAGAATGGGATCAGCAATGCAATTCAAACTCATTAAGGCCTGTGTGATTCTGTAAACCTTATACATCAATGGCAAAAGCTGTGGGTCAGTGGTGTAGGGTTCTTTGATGCTGCGAATAAGCAATATAATGTGATAAGGAGTGAAGCAAACAATGAAAGTAACTGTGATATTCAGAATAAGTTTCCTCACTTTTTTCTTTTCTTCATCTACTGTGGCTTGACTACACCTCACTACTTGGTAGATTTTATGGTAGCAAAACACAATGGTTATTAAAGGGAGCAGGTACCCTGAGCATATCCGGAATAAATTTATCCATGCCTGCCACCATTCCAGGGGGTATTTATCATAGCATAAGGTATGATTAGTGAAATTGCAAGGATCATTGAATACTTCTTTTTTCACCAATATGACTGAATTCAAGATGCTTTCCAGAAGCCAAACAGTTATGCTGACAATCAACGAAAATCTTCTTGTGCGCAAGTGCTGGAGCTTCAAGGGGTGAACTAATGCCAGGTACCTGTCAACAGAGATGCAAGCAAGGAACGCAGTACTGGTGTAGAAATTCATATACATAAGGAAGGCAGAAATCTTACAAAGCAAGGCAGAGAGCCTCCAGTTATCTCCATTCCAGGCATAATCAATCCACAGAGGCAGAATCAGAGAGTACAAAAGGTCAGCCAGGGATAGGCTGAAAAGGTAGACTGCTAACTCATTCTTTTTCCTCACCTGAATGCAAGATGCATAGAGGGATATGCAGTTGATGGGAATACTGATCATCATCACAATGCTGTACACAAATGGAAACAAATACTTATCCAGGGTGTGATCATCATGGCACTTAGCAGTGTTGTTCATTGTCTATCTCAAGTAGTATTTTTGGGCTAATTCCAGCCTGGATGCAATAAAAAACCATCTGTAGTCTGACGGGTGGTCATCTGTTAGTTCTTCAGGACCTGGTTGGTAAAATTCCAGCCTTCTGTTACAAAAATGAAAAATGTCAGCTATAACAACAGCTTTGTTTTTTATGGGCTTCTTGGTGGGTGTCTTTTTTTAGAAGAAAGAAACTGTGTTTGTAGAAGATCAAAGGTTTTAAACACTCCTGGAGTTAGGAGTGCATAGGAAGAGGGGTAGGGTCCCGCAATCCCAGGTCTGTCTTGTGGGAGTTGAAGGAGATCAGAAAGTGCACCACAAATAACGGAAGTGCACTTTCTATTATTATGGTGAGCAGTATAGGGGTTTGGCCATACGAATATGGCAGATTTCTTACCCCCAATAACCTCCTTCCCTCTAAGTCAATGGAGAGACAAGGGTAGAAAGACAGGGATTCAGGTACTGCTAGATATTGGGATCTGCTCAGAAGAGGAGAATGTGTGGCTTGTATGTCTCCCTATTGCGAATCATTCTCTTGTCACATTCTCACACTTCCCTGCTTCCGCTTCCCTCCTTTGTATGTGATCCCCCAAGAACTTGCCATCAACTGTTCTATTCCAGCAAAGCTTACTGCATGTCCCAAGAACCCTCATGTGAAACCTGGCAGGGTATTGGGTTCCTGCATGCACAGGAGAATCTGCCAGAGTGTCACTTAGACTGATGTGAGGTGGAGACTCTCTGAATACAATTTTTCATTTACACTTCTTACCTCTAAGAATTGCAGTTGCCATGCATGAGTTTGTAAAACCATTAGCAATTAAGCTTATCTTAAGCACTACCAGGGCTGTGGGTGTCAACAGCTTCAACATGAAAATACCAGTAAAATGGCAGCCCTGACTAAAGCAGCGGGACTGGAGGAGTTGCATGCATGAGCCTTAGAAGCACTTAGAAGAGCTGACCTTTAAGTAAGAAAGGGCGTACAACCATAGCTATGAGACAGCTGGTACTCACTGATTATGTCACAGCTCTGACAGTCAGTAATTCTCTTCTTCAAAGAACTAATTATTAAGTTCAGGAAATACAAGAATGGGGAATATTTGTTGTGGTCCAGTTCTACTGCCAAATATACCCACTGATTCAGAGACTGCCTGTGATAACTCATCTGTGGTTTGAGTCTGGACTGCCAGCAGAGGAGGTGAAGAGGTTGTGGAATGAGTAGGTTGCAAGGTAGCACTATCTAGATCTGTTCCCAAATAGGAAACAGCTCAAAACGAAGACAACCTGGGTGCAGGGATTTTCCCATGTGGTAGGCAAATTCATTCTGCCTTTTATGGGTTTGATGCATGTATGTGTGTAGGTTTGTGGGTTTATCAGAGAAATGCAAACACTGCCTCTGTTGAGAGGTTATTATATGGATCTCTTTTCCATGAAAAAAAACTTTCATGCATATTCAGAAAAAAAGGAGCAATGACAAAACTAGTCAGAAAGCATGTATTTAATTTTACCAGCCACTGCTTTATTTGATCAAGTTGGCTAACTTTTTATAGTTAGAGCTAAATTCATTCACAGGCTTGAAAGATAAGGAAAATTCTTGAGAAGGACTTGCCAATTTGATCCATTGAGCAGCTTTACTTATATGATGACTGATAAAAAAAACGCAGTGTCTATATTTAAGACAAATACAAGACGTCTGCTTTTCAGTGTGGTTTAATAAAACCACAGAGTAAATAGGGCATTGTAAGTTTACCAGTATAGATAAGTATCACAAATGAAAAATCTAGCTCTAGAAATTGGATCCCAGGGTTTTGCTGACCCACTTCTCACCAAAAGCAAAGCAAACATATGCAGACTGACCAGATGAGTAAAAGATAAAATACCTACCTCTTCTTCTAATCACAATTTAGCATCTCTTTTCCTATGACAAGTATCTTCCTGTCTAACAGGGAAACGTGCCGTTTCAGAAGCATGTGTGTAATGTAGCAAGTGTATGAGGCAGTGTTTACTAGTCACATGACTGAGAAACTGTAATTCCTTCCCCCTCACCCACAAACTCTTTCTCCATTGTTAGTCAACTTGTTATATTATAGACTCATTATCCTTACAAGCTCCGGACTTGACTCCATGTTACTCACAACAGCTCCTCTCACAGTTACCTTTATCAGCTCTTTCATTATCTACTCACAGACCAACACACCAATTTCTTCATACCACCCTCTTTTCCTTCAGCTTTCTCTTTTTAGCTTGTTATTTCTAAAAGTTTTGCTTTGTTGATCTCACTGATCATAAGGTAAAACACTTGTCCTTATATTGCACTTGTCTGAATAAACTGCATGTTCTTTGGGGCAAGACCTTGCTTTGCTCTTCTGCCATCTGCCTTAAGGAACTAATATCTTAAAATACAACTGGCTAATAGCAGGCTGGGACACTGAAGATGGGATTCAAAGAAGAGAGTTGAGACCACTTGAAATTTGCCACCTTGGCAATTTTTTTCTGTCCTTCATGTGCACAGGTCACTGTACCCCATGGTTTTCTTTTCTTTTTAAAAAGTATCATCAATAGTTTCTATGAATAAAGCCCTGGAGGCTGTCTAAAATGCCCCAGGCAAACCATGTCCCAGCTTTGATGACACATTAATCCTACTTATACAAGGACATGCTTTCAATGAGAATAATAACAAGAAGTGTGTAATTCTGGCATGTATTCATGACCTATACTGAAGTGTGTCAAAGAGCCAGCAAATTAAGTATACCACAATGCATGCTGCAGTTTCTTGCACAGAAACATAAAAGCAGAAAGAACTGTTTTGCCCACACATTTCATTACAGTTACTTCGGGCCTTATCTCAGGGGAAGTGCTCCATATCATACTTCCTTCCTTAGTTTTTTTCTGATAATTAGGACTACATAATGCAACATGATTTATCTTACCTGGATGCGTGATCTGAAGCATTCCCAGGTTTTCTCTCGGCTACTGAGCATACCTGCTGGTTTTGCCCAGGAAGATGGTATTGGCTTACAGCTATCCTAAAACACAATGTTTGATAATTTTTCCCACTGATAGTTAATTTTTTCTAAAAAACTACCGAGGAATTTCTGTTTAACGATATAGTCTAATGGTTTGACTTTCATGGTCCAAACCCACTGTGACTAATTCTGTAGACTTGTGACTTCTTTTATAGACTTGTTTTGTTATCAGATGTGTTTCAAATGAAAAAAAAAATTCTCAACAGTAATTTTTTTCTTTTAGCCACATTTTTCAATGATTATCATTGTCCCTGTCTCTTTGTCATTTTGCTACAGAAAACCTGCTGTACAAGAACTCTGAAAAAAGTCAGACACAAAATTTAGAGAAATGGACTAGCAAATGGTACTGTTCAAGTAATGTATGTAAACAAGCCTGTAAAGGAACGTTGTGAAAGCTTCTGGAGAAAAGTTCTCATTACATATTGTATTCGTATTGATGTGTTCCTACAGTATCTTTTCCAGATTCTGAGAGAGCTTTATGCGGTCTCTCCATCTATGACATTTTGAAAGTAACAAAGCAAGTATAAAGTTATACTTTCATAAGCACAAATACAGAATGATATTCCATACTCTTATCCGTAAACAACTTTCTAAGGGAAGAATGGAAGAATCTTTTTTATTTTTCAGATAAATGAATTCTACTATAGTTTGGGAAATTAGAAAAGATGAAGAAGACTGTAAGGATTTTGTGTTATTAACAGAAAAGTTTAGTCACTAATTAAAAAAATAATCTTCCATTAGCTAATAAACACCAGTTTAATTTTGGAAACATCTGCAACTGACACATTTCACCCTTTATTTCAAATTCAAGTTCATAAAAGGGCAAGTTGCTGTAAGCTATATCCATTATAATGTAGCAAGTTTTTGCAAGCACTTTGCTTTCTAGATAAGTTTCAGGGGAAAGAAAAAATGTTGTGTTAGCTAATGCAGTAGCTGCTGTACTGGTGCTATTGTATATCAGCCATAAGATGGAAGGACGGATGATTTTCTTGATTTCTTTTTTCTCTCAAAGCAATTTCAACAAAGCAGATTGCTTTGTATTCTCAAAATAAATTATAGTGCTAAGCTAATTTCCTCAAGTACAAGGACCCTCCATAGCTGCATCTTTTCTCCTAATGAGCGTATCCCAAAACTTAATTCTGCAAAACTTCACAGTTTAGGAGAGCTGAAATATGCCTTTCAGTAACATGGACATTTTTTCTTAAAATGAACAGCATTTTTAGTCATGCAACACTAAATTTCACTCACAGGTCTCCATGAGATTCTGTAGAGATTCAAACAGGACTAAAAGAGCTCAGTCTTTTTGAGTTACACTTTATGAACTGTTCTATAGAGCATAAAAATTCTGTTAACATGAGCAAATAGAAAAAAAAGCTATGCTTTTTAGGATGTAGGCCATGCAGGTGAGTATTATTTTGCTATACCTTTATGTGCATCATGTTTTCCTCTATGCATACAGAAAGATGCTGTACAAAATATTTTTATGTACATATTTGGTATTCTAAGAAGCTACTTTTAGCACAGCTTATTTTTCTGCTAAGTTTTAAGCATTGTGTATATTCATATAAATAGCACTGAGTACCTTGTTAGTGCCATAAAACATTAAAGAACAATAATAGAAGAGCTACTGGAACCTCCTGTGAGGCCTGAGGCATTTTTTGCAGTGAAGACAGGACAGCTCAGAATCCTTAAATCTCACCCCTAAGTACTGTTCTTCTCCATCCTTCCCCCCTCTCCTAAGCAACAAGAATTTTGATCATGACAATACCATTACAACAATAAATGAAGCTGGCATGTCTCTCCTAATTCAATCTTTTGATGTCATTTGCCCTTTTGTCTCATGTTCCACTTGTGCTGGGAGTGAAATACTTCTTCTCCCAGTGCAATCTTTTCCAGGCTCTTTTGTGTCCCTTCTTTTTGTTGTATGTCAGCATCACATTAAGGGACAGCCAAGTTGAAATCTGTACCAGAACATAAGTTGTGTATCTGACTTCTTGGATTTTGATCACTTACCTAGGCAGCCATGTGTCCCTGTGTAGCAGTTTCACTGTGAGGCCATCGGTAGTGTAACCCTTGTCTGCTTCTGAGAAGAAAAACTGCTTCATCAGATAAAGTACCAGGAAGCTGCTCTTGAATACACCAATGGGGCAACAGCTCACACATCTCTAAATTTTTTTTTTTTGCCTCTTCTTTTTTTTAAATACCTTGTTAATCTAAACTTATCCACGGGAAAAAAAGGCAGCATAGTTATGTAGAAGTATACACAAAGGATGGTACCAACCTTGGTAAATCTAGGAATACTTTTAGTAAGTTTATAAGTTTTATTGAAAATATTGCCTAATTACATGAGTGGACTATATTACAAACATCTTATCTAGGACACAATACAATCTGCAGACTCAAATAAGAATCCACCTAACAAGAGCCCATAAAAATATATCACAATGACTTTAGGAGTTTGTGCAGAAAAAATGAATTATTTTCAGAATTTGTATTACTGTTTCTTTCCATTTGCCTACTGATGGGAGGAAGGATAACAGAATTTTATGCACTGCAACAGGTTGCATATTTATATATTTTTATATAAACTGAATCTGAGGTTGGATGCGGCTTTCAGAGGAGTGATTCCATTAACAGATAATTATATTCAATTAGACAGGTGGAAAATTGTTACAGGAGCACAGTTTCTCTTTTCCCTCTGTGATCAGAACAATTTATTGTGCATTCTGAGTTTTTTCTTAAATTCTGTTTGGAATGATTCAATTCTGCTTCTAAGAAACTGGGTACAATTTCACTTTAAATGTACATCTATTGTGTAACACAAAAACTGACCTCTTTGATGATTCAGATGCTAAGGAGAAATGAAACAGATGAGCAAATTTAAAAGCTCTAAAATAGGACATACTGACTTCCTTGAGAACAATACCAGGCAGCTCTATAATATTTAACCACTGGATGCAGAGATTTGGTTCCTTCTTTTTTCCAGCCAGAGCATGACTTTTTCACCCACAGTTTTTCTACTGGTGCGCTTGTTATATGAAGCCTAAATTATCAAATGATTCTATACTTGTGGTCATTCCTGAACTGGTATCATAGCCCCCTCCAGTTTGGTGAAAGGGAGGTTTTCCAGCCACTTGGTCAGGTTAATTTCTAAAATAAATTTCAGTCAAACCTTTATTCTCACTGAGAGAAAAGTCATTAGACCTATTTTATCACTTTTCACCTGTCTTTTCCTAACATGGTACCTACTAAGAACAATGTCTGGTGAGCTGGTTCTGCTGTTCTGTTGAGGGTTCCTGTACTTCACTGCAGCAAAAGCAGTTCTTATCATTATTAGACATAGAGAAACATAGCTGATGATACATTTCTACAGTTCTTCACTGTAACAACTGATAGTGGGACTGAAAGATCAAAGGAAGCAAGAGGGGAGATGACACATTTTATACATTCTGGAAGTAAAGCTATATGCTAAAAGTAACTCTTGATTGTGTCCATATGGAACAATTTAATTTCTGATGCAAGCAGCACAGTTTCCCAGGTTTTTCTGGAGATCTGGACATGCACGGTATCTCAAATCAGTCATGTCGGAACAACAGGTGTTCTTTGGGTTGGCTGAGATTAAAGCACTATCAAGAAAGAACAACTGAAATAGAAAAGCATTAACAGTGGAAAATTATCTTATCTACAAAAGAAGCAATGAATAAGTCCTCAAAAATTTTATTGGTTATATTTGGACTTACACAGGGTCCAGATCACATGTTGCTGGGTCATGGACAAAGGTGTAAAGAAAAAAAACAAGTAAAAAGCAAGGTCAAGATTCCTAATGCAGAATAAAAGGCCTCAGAGTCCACCAAAATATCCTCTTCTTTCCACCAAAACATATTCTAAGAATGTTTTTCTATACCAACTGAAAAGGGGAGGCACTCAGCACCTCATAGGGTGGAAATATGAGTTTTGAAAGTTGACACTTTTAGGCTCCTATGAGTGAATAAGAGACTGAATTCCACACCTGAAGCCTACCTGGAATAAATTGATGCATTAATTTAAGAAATTTTCAAAATTAACCGATTATATTTCATGATGGCTTTGCAAACCTTCCAGGTGTGCAAAGCTGCACAGTCTGCTGGAACAAATTTGAATTAGGACCATGAGCATAATTCTACAGCTGCCACTGATTCACTGTAACCTTGAGGAAGTCACTCTGTCCTTCTGCATGTAATAATGACATCTTATAGCTCATTTGGGTGTGAGCAGGTTCATTAGTTAATGCTTGATATTGCTGTAAAGTGCAAAATGTTTTGTGAGTGTTTGGTACTGTTATTAGAAAAGAAATAAACAGGAAACGTCAGTCAGGTAATGTCATCACTGAGACATTAGATCCCTCAATGACATGGGCAAGAAAGGCAGTGGCTCGAATAACAGCATTCTTTATGGACAGAAACGTGCAAAACCTGGGCTTTTCCACAGCTCTAACACACTGCCTGCATGACATCAGCCACTGCATCTCCCGGTGCCTCATTCCTCCGTTAAGCGCATGGAGCCCTGCCTCTGTGAAACACTAAAGTCAGCAGACAGACACTTCCCCTTTAAGGATTTTTATAGGATAATCAAGCTGATCGCCAATCTCCCGATTACTTTTCCTCCGAGCCGAATCCCTTCATGAGCTGGAGTCTGAGAGAACACCCTGGCTATACTCACGGAAACTTTTAACGTGGCACAGCACCATCTCAGCTGGTCGTATTTTGATGCAGCTGCCCTGCAGCGTGCCCCACGAAAGCTGTTAAAACAGAAAGGCTTGTTCAGCCACGCTAGTGACGCCAGTCAAAACCCACTTTCAGGATCCCTCTCTGGGGTCCTGCTGACGCAGCTGTGGGTCTAACTGGGGCCAAGGGGGACTCCCAGGGAAGCCCGTCAGGCTGCCAGCACCCTTCTCCGGCGCAGGGCCTCTCCCGGCCTGGCCCAGGGCCACGCCCAGCTACACTGCCTGTTCCTGTGGAAGCGATCAAAGGCCTGTATCACAACGCGCTGGAATTTTCTTCTTCAACGTGCCCGTTTTTGCCTACTTTACGAGGGATTTGGTGGCAGCCTGAGAGCGGGGCAAAACCAGGCAGTTTGCTGCTGGCGACGCCCTGGAAATGAGGGATTCACCGGGAAACACCATTCCTCTCCGAGGAAAACTGCCACGCCTTGCCAGAGGTACGAAAAAATGGTCAGTTTGGTGTAGCTCTCGCAACCTGGCTGCTTACGCTGCACTAAACGCAATTTCCTCGTGTGTTCCCAGAGAAACCCTGTCCAGCCGTGACGCCCACACCCCGCCTCGCCTCACAGTCAGTCAGCTTTCCCACACCCAAGATGGCTCCACAATAGCTTCACTCACTACTCAGTGCCCAAATCCAGCATGGCGGTACGCTTCCACAAGCTGGAACTTGTCTTGCCCTTTCTCAAAATGGCAACCACTAACTTCAACCCGGGAGGGGGTTGCCCGTAAGGGCTGAAAGCCTTCCCTTCCCTTCGCCTTTCCCTTGAGCAAAATGCCGGCGAAGGGTTCTCACGCCCCGCCCCCCAGGTGATTGCCAGGTTGTGCGGTCACGTGACACGCGGAGGCGGGTAGTGGCGAGTTGCTGTAGGGACGGGGCAACGCGCCCGGGACGCTGTCGGCGGCGCGGAACGGTGTGGGGCGGGTGCCATGGTGTGCGTGGCTCTGCTGTGGGGCTGGCTTCTGCTTGGCTGCAGCTGGGGCCCGGGGCCCCCCGGGGTTGCTGCCGCTGCGCTCTCGACGGCTGCTTACGTGCTGGACGATGCCGGCGGGCTGGGCAGGCAGTTCGACGGGATCGGGGCTGTCAGCGGCGGTGGGGTGAGTGGCACCGGCGGGCGTAGGGGCTCCTCCCGTGTTGTGGTGCTAATACCCTCCTGGGGCGGCGGCTGCAACGGACACTTGGGCGCAGGATTCCGTCAGCGGGGGTGTTTGGTAGCGTCGGTGCAGGCCCTCGAGGCATCGGCAGGGCCTGGGCCTGGGGCGTGTCGCTGAAGGGGATCCGTGAGGGCTGGGGGGTGTCGCTGAGGAGAGCCGTGAGGGCTGCGGCGGGGGAGGACTCCGAGGGGAACCGTGAGGGCGGAGGCGGGGAGCGACGTGAGTGGGGCTCTGAGGGGGAGTCCTGGAGGCCCGGAGGGGAGCTGTGCAGGCAGTGGTGCTGGATGCTACGAGAGCTGGAGCTGGTGCCTGTCCTCGGCTCAACTGCACAGCGGCTCTTTCTCTGTCAGGCTGCTCGGGCTGCCCAGGGCCCGTCACATCCTCGGTGCTGTTGGTGGAGAGCTAAGCCGGGGTGGGTTTTTTCTGTAGAGGGTCTTCCTAGCTACTTGTCTCTGAGTTTTAAAATGCTGGACGAGCCAGTTGTATGCTTTCTTGTGGTCCAGTGAGCAGAGCCATGAGATCCTGCGAGTTGTTACCTGCTCTTGGACCTGCTGAGCTGCTTTCCTTGCCCTCCTGCCTGTGTGCCCTGTGAGCTCTCGTTGCCTTTGGTATACGGTGAGCCAGAGCAGGGAGATCCGAGTAGAGCAGGAGAGATGGTGCTGGGAGGGAGCTGTATTTTGCTTGCATTAAGTCTGTGAGATCTCTTTGTTTCTCTGTTCTTTGGACTCTTTCCAGTAAATTGCAGGTAACCAGAGTACAAGGCAGTTGCAATCTACGAAACCTGAAATGCATGACTGAAGGGTTAGAAAAGAGTTTTTGTAGGGACTTAGCTGAGTTCCTGGTGCTATAATTATTTTTGTGGGTTTAATAGCTATGTGAAAGTCCTAGACTGATGAACTGGGATGTACTTAACGTGTTTGAAAGTTAGGTTTTCATATTGTCATGTTTTCTTTCCATTTTAGGCCACATCTAGACTCCTGGTGAACTACCAAGAACCTTATCGCTCCCAGATTTTAGATTATCTGTTCAAGGTAAAGTCAGTTTCACTGCTACAATAATGTGTAATTTCATGCAGAATTTCTTACTGTGTAATGTCGGACCTCTTATAGTATATTCAGTACTACTTGAAATTAGACAAAATGCCATCTTGTAAAGCATCTACTTTAATGTTGATTTTTATCAGAACCTTAAATTTTAGCTATTGTTTTGGACAACCAGCATGTTCTTCAGGAGCCTATTTCTTCCAATTATTATGAAAATTCCTTTTCTGTTTTCACAATATGTTTTAAAAATATGTTTTCAACATATTTTGATCATCTTGTGTGGGCTTAATGAGGATTAAATCGGTTTTGTGGCTAAAATGAGGGGTTCAGCTGTTCATAACAATTGCAGGAAATGGGTCTTTGAGACAGTTGATTTTTTTGGAGTACGGGTAGATTGACATAATGTGAAAACGACTGTGCAGACTGCATCATTTCCATAGCGTATCTATTCCAAACTAGTCTCAAGTGTAAGTTAGTCTAGAAGGTGTGTGAGCATTATTGGTTTGGAAGCTGCTTTAGTTAGCAAGTGTAACCTGTGGAGTTACCCAACTTACTATATGGTAAGATTATTGCACTGGACAGTAATAACTTGTTTTGCTTTTGGCATTGTAAATTACTTTGCTGGAAAAGGATGTCATGTCACTTTCAAGTACTGTAATCCAGATGGCTGGAGGGGAAAAATTTACTGTGTAGTTTAAAGAATTGGTTTTAAAGGGTAGAGTAAGGCATAATGTGACTGGGGGACCAAAACCTATGTTTTTTGAAGACCACAGCTGTGTGTTACAAATATGAGTTTCCTGAAGGAATCAATAGGCATGTGGTAAAAGAAAATCTAGCTGAGAGATCATGATTTTCAAAGAATTTTTTACATGTTCTGTCACCAAAACCTCTTAAGCTGTCATGAGATACCTGGGAGGGGTATACCTTGCCTCATTCTCCTTGTCAGCTTTCATGATGGGGATGGGAGAGCAAATGTATTAGAAGTTTAAAATCAGAAATGTCAGAAGGAGAAATAGTAAATTGGGAATATTTGCTTCTTATTTAAAAACAAATAAAAAACTCCAAAAATTGTAAGCCAAGCAAACTATTGTCTATGCAGCGTATTATTTTAACCAAACTGCATTCTCACATTTTAAAACTTTTTTTTGGATGCCAAAATTATACTTGGGTAATTCCATGGAGGAGGCCAGCTCATTAGTGGTCATTAAAATAATGATTAGTTGTAACTTCTGGCTTGAGCAACTCTTAAGCCACTAATGGCTGGAAGAACATACTAGGAGTAGGATCACCTGTATGTTCTGCTCCACCAGTCAGATGGCAGGGGAAGAGGATAGTGGACTATGTGGCCATTTGTTTTCCAGTGTGGTGGTTTTTTCTCTCTTGCCTTTCCGCCTGTAGTTAGCAGATTATTTCTGACCCATATGTATGCTCTTTCACATAAGCAGTGCAACCCTTTACAGCAAAGAATAAATTATTTACAGAAATATTAACTTCAATAATTTGATTTTAAAAGAAAAGAAACTTGACTCCTAAAAACATGAGGAACACAACAGTATTTTTAATATAGCCCATGTTCTGCTTTAACAGTGTTCCAGTATTTTCTTAAGCATAACCAATTTAAAATCTGCATAGTTGGGGAGAAGTGTTGTTAATGGTGCAAGAGTCAGTGAAACTGACTAAACGTAAGTGTACTATTTATCTTTGCTTGATTTCCTTTTGAAGAAGAATTTTGTATAATCTCTCATTGCATCTATAATGGGTGTTAAAAAAAGTATTGAATTTTTGGCATCCTCAAAATTGTACGCTTATTTATTGCATTCTTCTTACTAACAGCAGGATTCTGTTTGTTTTTCTGTGTCTCTTTTTCTCTAGCCAAATTTTGGTGCTTCTTTACATATCCTCAAAGTAGAGATTGGAGGGGATGGACAATCAACAGGTATGGATTTTGCATGGGCAGGGTTTAACTACTTCTTGCAGTGATGATGTAAGTAACGTGTCCCGCACGTGTCACTTTAGCTGAATCATGGAGATGCATTCTGTAGTAGTACTGAAGTGGCAGAAAAACATAAACAATGTCTACTAACTTGTAGAAGAGAAATTTACACTAGCATTCTGGAGATGGTTCTCACTATCATACGGTTAATAGGTTGCATTCTAGAGCAAATGAGTTCTTCCCCCCGCCCCCCCACCCCTCAAGATTAAGGAAGCTCTAGTAGCTTTCTGAGTTGCAGAGCATTACTCAAACACCAGTTTTGCAAAACAAACTGTAAAACTTGTGTAGGACTAGGTAGTTTATGTCTTAAAAGCATGAAAATATGAAGACAGCTGGTCAGAAGCAATTATGTTTCTTTGGTTTAATGAGCTGCTACACTGGTGTTGTCTGACAGTAGGCACTATTATTTTTTTTTTATTGCCTGACCACAATTGCAAATGAAAATGTCTTAGTGTAGTTTGCCTAGCCTACTATATTTACATGTAGGAGAAACTGTTTAGCAACTGGTTGGAAGCTGAGAAGCAGTAACTAGACTACAGTTTGTATCTTCTTTTTTTTTTTTTTTTTCCTTTTTTTTCCCCCAGAAGTAAACCTTGGCCACTTCAAGAATAGACTCAAAGCAGACTCAGTTAATAAATAGAAACCATAGCATCTGTCTTTGTGGTATTTTATATATATTTTTTTTAAATGTTTGTGTAGTTAGATATTGTTTTTCATTCTTTGGTTTATTTTCCTTAAGAACAATCAGCATGGTGAAAAGTATTATACTGGGTTTAAGAGCTTGGTATTTGGTCAATAAATTGCTGGTTAGAGGAGAATGGAGTTGTCTTCATGCATGCACAGACCTTCTCTTCAAACACTCTTGCTGCTGGCTAAGGAGAATGTTATATACTTGTGTGATGGCTTTCCAGATTTTAGAAGGAGAAGAGTAAGATGCATATGTCTTAACACACTAGACTGCAGCTCTTATTCTGACCTCAGAGGTGTGATCAGGAGTCTGTTTGATGTGTGATCAGGAGTTTAAGTTTGGAATCTAATTGTTTTCTATGTCTCTGACAAATAGAACTCCCAAATGATCAAGTGTTAGTAAGGTAAAAAAAATCAATCCTATTTTCTGTAATGCAGTGTGCTGCTTCAGCAGGCTTCATTTAAAAAAAAAAAAAGTCTCATCAGAAGAGATCTCCGGAACTATTGGGCATATAGTTTAGCATAAGTAATTGTTGCAGTTGTGTGCACAAGTTAGTTAATTGACTTTTGTGTGTAATGACTTCCCATGCAACGCTGAATTTTTTTGCACCTTTCTAGTTTGCTTACCTTTGCCTGAGGGAATTCAGTGTATAGCCTTCAATTCCAAAAACTCTTCATGCAGTCACGGAACACCATGGAAATTATACTTTTACTACAGAAATAAAAAAAGTCTCTTTCCTGGCCCTGAAAAACTTCATGGTAGTTCCTTTCTTTTCTCTCCCTTGACTTGCCTTGCACAGGAGAAACAAACTATGACCTTCCTTTGTTTGCTTTTTGGTTTAGATATAATCTGCTTCTACAAATGTGTGGGGTTTTTTTTTTTCCCCTCCTGTAACTTTCCTAGTGGTTGTTGTGTTACAGGGCCAAGATAATCACGAATATAGCCTTCGTATTATCATAGCTAGGGATAGAAAATTCCCAATAGTTAATCACATTCTGATGTTAAAAGCAGGCATAGTCCCTTAGTATAAGTTTTGGGTTTTTTTTATTTTTAAGTTAATATGCTAAGAATGAAGGGTGGCAAGTCTTGTGTGTTCCCTCCCACTACTCATTTTGCTTTGAAATACATACCAAAGAACATGTGAACCATGTTGGAGATATGTGCTTGCATACTATGACAATGAGCAATACAGAAAAACTTTATAATGTGTAACAGCTTATGACACAGAAGATAATTGTGATCTACCTGTCTCTTTCCTTCCTAGATGGTACTGAACCCTCCCATATGCACTATGAAAATGATGAGAACTACTTCCGGGGCTATGAATGGTGGCTGATGAAAGAAGCTAAAAAGAGGAACCCCAAAATTAAACTAATTGGTAAATTGCTTCAAGCTTCAGGATTTAAATGCTTTTTTCCCCCCTAACTAAATTACATATCTGACCCTTAATTAGCATATTAATTTTAATGGGCAGATGTTTTGATGTTGCAGTAGACAGAGTCTCTAATATTTGGTAAGCTTGCCTTGATGCTTCACTTAAACTTACTGTGTTTTACTTCATTACAGTAGCACAACTTTCTTATGTTGTGCTACTGTAACGGGTACCATAACAAGAATGTATGAAGCAAGTGGCATAGGATAAGAAATGACTAATCATTTTCTTGTATCAAGTAACATTAATGCTTAGACTGTATCACAGCAATGAACATAAATTTCTGAATAATAGAGTAAAAAAATTGGGGGGGATAAAGTAAACTTACAGGAAGTATAAATTTGTAAATCTTACGCACTAAATTCAATTATATGTTCTTATTACAAACCCATCACCCCCTCCCCACTATAGTGCTTCTTGTCTTCTGATTTGTCTTATGTATGTAGTTGAGTTGTAAGAGGAGTTTCCTGTCTCCTGTTTTGATCGTGGTTTGTGTGTGTGCTGTGACAAAACAAATGTGGGACACTAGATTTTAATTGAAACACTTTACAAAATGTATTTCACATGAAACAAGGTAAGAAATCTATCAGTTAAAAAGCTTCTAGTCCCCCCTTTTCCAGGGATCAGGCTTTGCCTTATTCACCCACAAGGCATGACTTGGTGCAGGATTTGCTAGTCAGGTTTTGTCAGACAGGCACAGTGACCAGCAGTAAGTTTACCATCTATGACTAATTGTGGTTATTAATAACCTCTCTCTTCCCTCAGATCAAGCTCTTAACAAAGGAAGGAGGGTTTGCCTTTGAATTAGCCTATGGTGTCTTATACAAAGTCAGCTGAAAACAGCAGGATCTGCCTAGGTTAATTTGCTGTAAACAGCTGAAACTCAGAAATGCTTTTTCATGATCCTAATCTTTGTTCCTTTACTATGATCAGATCATCACTTCTTCTGATATTCGTGTTCAGGAGATTAACAATTTTTGGTGTTCAGTATTGATCCTTTGTTTATAACTTTGTAAATTTTTATCCTAAAATCTTTGGAATTTTAAACCTATTAGAGCTACTACCACACAACTGAAAGATTGTATGTAGTTGGTTGTTCTCTAGTATTGAAGGTTTTCTAGCTTAAAAAAAAAAAGAAGCTATTAATATGTTTGATCACAATTTATATTAGAGCACACTCTCCAGTTAAATAAGTTATGTTTCGTTGTCTTCACTGGAACTATGTGAATTTGAAGTGCATACCTGTTCCTTCATTTTAGGTAGAACAAATTACAGCTTGCCATTGAAGCTTACTGAGTAATGTAGACCAACCACTCACCTTATTAATTTGTTTTTCTTCTCTCTTTCCAGGATTACCTTGGACATTTCCGGCATGGATAGGGAAGGGTGAAAACTGGCCCTATGACTATCCAGATGTCACTGCTTACTATATTGTTTCTTGGGTATTAGGAGCTAAACAGTATCATGATTTGGACATTGATTATATTGGGGTCAGTAAAGCAAAATCTTCTGTATATTTTATCTACCTTCATTCCTAAGATCTTGGTCTTGTCTCTCTATTGATTACTGGAGGAAGGAGGATGGGAAGAGAATTTGTTTTGTAATTGCAGTTTTGGCTTTTTCTGTTGCAAGGGGAAAGAAGTTATGTTAATATAGAGTCTTTCTGCAATAATGGCCATTAAAGCACAACTAGTGTAAAATGGCTAGTCTCCTGCCTTCCCAACTCTAGAACAAAGTTACCAGAGAATTGGAGCATTCTGAAACCTTTTTGAGTCTTGGCCTTGTCATTTTCTGCCTTGCTTGTTCTGCTTGGGTTTCAGCAGTTACCAGCTAACAAAAAGCATTAGTTAAGACAGAGTTTGTGAAAGTCAGCTAACATGACTTCTTGGCATAAAATATGGTCGCTGTTCTGTGGAAGGGCAATCCTCTACAACTTCTTCCATTTTTATCTGTGTTATTTATAGTAGATAAAGGCGCATGTGTTACAGTACATTATAACTATTGTATTGTGTTGCAGTGCAGTATATGGAAGTAGTGAACGAATGTCTGAGAAAAATGTCATGATTTGGAGATGAGAGAGAGAAGCAGACAATCTGGCAAAATGCTTTTCAAGCTCATTATTTGACTGAGATTCAACTTCTTATTTTTTCTTCTGATTAAGAAAATGAGTGGCTAGGATTCCTCGAAAATCAGTCCTATACTTACTGAAACACTTATTTTGGACTTTTAAGTGTTTTGATACAAGGCAGTTGTTTAACTGCAGAAAAGCAGAAAATCACTTCAGCAGTCCAGAGCAAGGCTTCTGAAACTATGGTTCCCATCCCTCAAAGGAAGTCTGACCTTTCTGCTGTAGTGTGGGAAGGTATATGTGATGTATATCTCCTCTGGAATGCATCCCCCTTGATATTGGTAATTTATTTCAGCTGTGTCAGTCTTGCACTTTGGGTAACACAGTGATGCTTCAGCAATTCAACTGGGGGGATAGGGAGAACAACTGCTGTTAAATTTTCTCCTTGCTATGCTCTTAGAGTAGAAGGTAAGTTCTGCACTTCATGTGTTTTGAGTAATGTCTGGCTTCTGTGTTGTTGTTACTTCACAGTGATTGGCCTTCTGAGGTCTATACTTCTAAGAGAAGGGAATTTCTGCTTCTACAATGTGGTGACATTGCATATTGTCTGATTGTGGGTATAATCTGAAATATAGGAAAGCAGTGAGATCTGTGAAGGCTCAGAAACAGTCAAAACAATTTTAATACTGTTCTGTTTCTACATTGTTAGCCTTTACTGCTCTTTTTGTTTGTAGCATGTGTTATACATCATTATTTGCTTTATGATGAAATGAGCCTTTCACTAAGTAACTTTTTGATTGGCTCATTTCTGAAGTCACATGTTAGCACTTATGGAAAGATCTAGAAATATCAAACTCAAATGAACATATCCCACTTGCAAGAAACTGTCTGCTTGTACGTGGCTGGGTAATCTATAACTACAGGGGGATACGTTCACCTTTACTGGTGAATGTGAGTCACAGTGTTCATGTTCAGTGTATGGCAACAGCGCCCATTCGTTAGGACCACACCTTGAAGCCACAATGTGTTTCTCAATGACTTCTAACTATAGACCCACTGGTAATAATGTCATGTGTAACACTGCTACCATTGTAGAGCTCAAGCAGCTCTAGAGTTCTTTTCAGCAAAAAGGCGATCAGTAGACCTTACAGGTAGATAAACAAGCAGCTATTTTGAACTTTCATACAAAATTTTCCCCTGAAAAGCTGATGACAAAACCAACCAGAGCACTTTCGTCTAGCAAACTGAAACCATGGAGTTCATGAATGGATTGTGTAATCTTGCATATACATAAATAAAATATTTCATTATGCATTGACATATCCGGGTTTTTCTAAATGGCTTTTTGCTTTTCCTTTATAGATATGGAATGAAAGGGCATTTAGTAGCAAATATATTAAGGTATGTATTTTTTCTTATTTCTCTAAAGTGAAATGTTTGCCTTTGTTATCGTATGTAAACAATGAGCTTTTCTGAATTTGCCTAGAAAAGGGACCTTAATCCTGCAACTACTTCACTTACTGAACTCTGTTTCTTGTAGTTGCAGGCATGGAATGCTAACAGGATCAGAGCTCTAGATCTTTTTTTTGCGTGTCTGAAACTGTTACTTTGAACTTTAAGTGTGTCTGTGTATGCTAAATGTTTAGGACCTCTACATTTTAATGGAAGCTCCAGTTGGTGCTATTGAAATCATACAAATTCATCATCTTTGTACTGGCTTAGATATAGTTATAAGTCCACGGTCTCGAATTACTTAAAGTTCTGTAGCAAAGTTCCAGTGGATATAATACCCTTAAATTATTGCTATGAAACTCCGTGTTCTTACTTTATGGAAAACATAATCAAGGCTCTGCGTTCCTCCAACTCTTTTAGAACAGGAGGTACTGAATTTTGCACAGCTGAAAACAGTTTTTCACATAACCAACCTTGAGATAGCTCTAATATCTCTCACTGCTGCCTGCCCCTGCTGCCCCCGCCCATCTTTGAAAACTCACTTCTGTTTTTTATGTTGAAGTAGAATCTGAAGTACAAGCTTCTGCTTTCTTCATTTCCTTGTTGCTGCTTTGAGGCTAAGAAGCAATAACATTATGTCTTCTTAAAAGCACGTAAGAGTTAAAGTGTGTAGGAAAAACTACTGATTTTTTTTTTTTCAGAACTCAGTAGGGATTGGATCCCATCAGCTTAAAATTAGTGGCTATGAGAAAAGTTTCTGTTTTTACAGTTTGTGTACGCTGGATGCGGTTAGTCACATCATTTGTCCTTTGCAACTTGTGTGGTTATTTTGTTCTATGATTAGTTTTAGTAGAATGATACAGGAAATGGCATACAACAGTTAAACTTGACATTGCAATAAGAGCAAAAAAGTATCTTTTCATGAGGCTGGCATATATACAATTCCTCCTATTCCTGAAAACTGAGAACGCTCTTCTATAAAATGTTTCTTTTTAAAATCGTATTTCCTAGAATGTAGAATTAGATGAATACCCTTACTGCTGTTTCGTATGATTTGTGCAGTGCTTTGACTGAGGGAAGGCAGGAAGCACTGGCAGAAAGCTCTGTGCTGGTCATATACCTGGTACACAGAAAGAGGAATACCTTATATCCAGCTTTATGGGTTTCTTGTTAACAAATATATTAATGAACCATGTATTTTAAACTGATTTACCAGGTCCCCTGCCACCACAGTAACTTTAGTTTCCAAGTCTTATCACATCTTATCACATCTTAGACCAAATTCTGTTATGTATACTTCACCCCGCAACTAATAGAAGGCATTTTCTAGACTCTCGCTTTTGTAGGCTGCTAGGCCATTAGTTCCTTTTGGACAGAGAGGTTTGGCACTAGAGTTTTCGAGTGACTTACAAAATCCCTTCCAGAGGAAACACAAATACACTGAGATGTGACACAGCGGGTTATCTTGACATCTGTGTCGACATGTTTTGTTTCTTTGAGCGTGTTAAGTAACAAAACTCCTGGATGTGCAGATGCTTCAGATTTTGCTAGTGCAACTACTTAAATCCCCATCTAAACTTGTTCAGTGGATGTATTAGAATCCTCTTAAAATATCCCATTCCAATGTGTGTTCAGCACAAACCATAGCCTAGCTTTTTTAAAGCTAGGAAACGAGTTCATAGGGTGCTCTCTTTATTACAGAAAGCCTCAGGAACTAGAAGTTTTCCGTTATATTTCACCTTGGGCAATGTGGGTTCCAGGCTTTTGTTTTTCAAAAAGAAAAGTGGTTCACTAATCGGGTATAGGCTAATGGAGAAATACTAGTAGTCTCTTGAAGAATAATCCTAATCATAGGTAAGTTATGCCGGTAGGGGAGGAGGGGGAAATGTGTGTGTGTGTGTGAACTTCAAGTAGAAATCTCTGGTTGTTCAATATGTATGTTATAGAAGCAAACCCAAATAACTGAAAACACTTGTTTGCAGGCTGCAATAAAACAATGCAAGTAAGATGGAAAATAAATAGTAAGAATTTTTTTTTTTTTGAGCTGCAAGTTTTATTTCTTCACTGACTAGATGTTATGTTGCTTGGAATGCCTATGTGACTGAACCTTTTGTAAAAAGAATCAGAGAGAGAAGGCAGATCTTACTATTAATAATATACTCATTTCCCTATATCACTGATTTGGCTCTTTTTTAAAAACTGTTTTTCTGGCTTTCTGTATGTCTTGTAAGAAATAGAAATGTTTTATTTTGCTCAGTCCTGTGTTATGTCACCTGGAGGCTTTCTCATCTGTTTGTCTTGGCTTCCTAACATGGGGAGAATGAATGTGGAGAACAAACTGTTGAGTGTAGGTGTGGCATTCTACTTGATAGCCTTTTAAATGCTGTTGAAATGGGACTAATTTGGTTTCTAGAGCTAAATGTTTAGTTTAAAACTTGATCTTAAAATCACCCAAATATTTGCTGAAAAGTGTCAGCCTTCCCTCCACTGTGCGTTAATTGATATAAGGCTTTTCATTTAACCATTCCTTTTCTTAGACTCTGCGGTGTCGCATGGCATCTTTTCGCTAAGCAGCAGTTCTATTTGTAGTCCGCCATTTCAAAAAGGTCTATTTACTGAAGTGTGCTGTTGCACACCAAACATGTTCTGTAGTGTCTGACAAATACATGACATATTTAGATAAGCTCTTAGTTATCTTGCTTTTTACTTGTAATAAGGTATTTTAGTTACTTCATCCACTAAGGTGCTAGTTATGTTTCTTACTAAGTAGAAAAAAATGAAAAAAGAAATTAGGATTCTATTGCTTATAAATTCTTATTCAAGAAGATCCTATTCTTCCAATTATATTTTTAAATACTATCATCTTAAACTAACCCTAAAATTTAAGGAGTATCTGTATATAAACGTAAATACTGGATGTGGGGGAACCATTCTGTATATGCTATTATGGAGTGCATTTTGAGTGTCTGCAGTTCTGTGTCCTTGGTACTTATCTTTCAACATGGAAGTTCTGCAACATTTCTAGTAATTTTGTTCTTCTGAAGTATCTCTGTGGTTAGGCAGTTTTTCTGAACGTCTAGCTAGCTAGAAAGCTTGAAATTGCAAGGACCTTACTGTAAGTATTTCTACCACTATGAATTTTTCTTCTGGTAAACTTTATGCTTCAAAGACTTCAAGCAGCTAAACAGAACTTCATTGCTACTTGTCTTAATAAGCTCTATGTTCTTTAGAGCTAGGCTTTCATTGTCACCAGCACTTGGACTTTGCTTCATGTCCTTGTTTGACTATACGTCAAAACAGAAATGTTTTGTTGCTGGAGGGCTATTACAAGAAATTATTTAAGGATTCATGCCTACTGATCTTCAAATGATTGGAAAAATCTTTCTTATGCATGCAGACATATAGCACATAGTACGTGATTCTTCTATATCCAACATTGAAAAAAGGATTTTAGACTGTGGACTGATGTCCTTTTTCATATGCAACTGTATGTGGAAGCTGCTGCCAATACTTTTTTAATTTTTTTTTTTTTTTGAGTGTTCAAATAAAACATGCTTGTATGATACCAGCCCTGTATAAGCCTGGTTCATTCTTACCTGTTAGAGCTGGGTGTATTTTGCCTGGCTATGTTTTGTCTAAGAAGTTGCACAGGCAGATGCGAGAGGTTTGTCATCTTTGACAGTGAAATAGTAAGGAGAAGCTGGAAAGACAGAATAGGAATTCTCTTCTGCTGGCATGTTTGAATTCAAAATTGACTGTCCTCAGTTTTGTTGTAAATGTGCAATTCCAGTTTTATGTTCCAGAATATCAGGGACACATATGAGAGCCAAGTAGTGGGTAAACTTCAATATCAGACACTTAAAACATCAAGGATTTTTTTTGTTCAGTAAAATAGCCTGTGAAAAGAATGCTTAGGTGCTCTTCACTTGAAAAACACAGATATCTGGGAGAGATTTCTGGTTTTGTAGAGAACTGCATGATTACAAGGTCTTTTCTATTTTAAAACTTCAATCCCTGTTTTCTCAATGTATTTTTTTTGGGATCAGGTTAACTTTCACTTCTGATCACTTGTGGAGGTATGTCCACTTCCACATTCCAGCCAGTCATCATTTTTAGATCAACTTAACGTGACTGACTTTATGATAAATCCATTACTCGTATGTAATGAATTACATGCATGCAATGGATGGAGTCAGTATGATGAGAGTGACCGAGTGGAGTACGCATATGGGGTATCAAAAGTAATCCAGGTGATGAGAAGCCCATTTTTGTGTAATGGCTATCTAATGTCATAGATGACCCTTCAGTGTTAAAAATACTTACCATTAACTTTGTCTTAGTTGTCATTATGGCTCTCCTTTGAGAAGTGAGAACTTTTCTCATCCGTCTTGGTCTGAAGACAAATGGTTCCACCGACGACTCCTGCAGTTCTTAAATTGTTTTCAGTCTTAAATTTGCATGTTGCCTGGTTGATGAAGGTTGTACTTTAAGTGGTGTTATCTGTTACTAAGGTGCTTCGACAATGTTTGGACAGACTGGGTCTAAGGAACACTGGCATCATCGCTGCGGATGGAGATTGGAACGTTTCAAAGGAGATGATAGTTGATCCCTATCTTAATGATGCTGTTGAGGTAGTCGGGTAAGTGTGGGAGAAGGGAGGAGTTCTACACATTGCTTATTGCTTCATTTCTGTAAGTCTTCATCTTCATTTTGAGAAGTCGTATATGCTTATTTTATACTTCCTAGCCATTCCCAGTTTTGTTATCATCATGTACAGTGGTGACTGATTACTCTTTCCTGTCTTCCTCTCTTCTTTCAGTTTAGTACATGTGTAAGGTAACCTTACCACTCTTCCATTATTTCTTTCAAGCATTCAGTTAGGAGCTATGTTTTAGGCTTCTTATCTTAGCACTAGAAAATGACAGGAGACTTCTAGTTAATCTGCACGTGCATCTTCAAAGTCAGAAAAGCCTTAGGACTGAAATCTTGGTCTGCAATCAGTTTTAATTTCAGGTGAACTTGGAACTTTCACACTGGAACTTATCACCCTGGGACTTTCCATGCATTCCCTGTTACGTGTCCTTTGAGATTTTTCTAAAGCTAGGAGCTTCTGTTTGTTGCTTATATCTAACAGATAGTATTAGAAGTGCACACACAGACAGTAAAGAAGTAGTAAAAACAAGCATCCAAAGTTGGTTTTTAAACTAATACAACCATCTCAATTTTAGCAGCTAGGAATGCCTAGTGTTGTAGTTCTAGCAAATGGCATCTTGATAGTTTGCCTGCACTCTTGCTCTGTAATACACTTTCTTACTACCTTGCTTCTGTCAACTGGCTTGATACATATTCTGCTGCTCTTGCTTTCTTGGTAATCTCTGATTTATCAAAACTAATAGATAGGTTTTTAAAAATTACAGCATGTTCCTAGTGGAAATGACCTGTATGTGTAGAAATTACTCAGTCGTGTTACGTTTGTTAACTTACTTACCTCTGTTGTTAACCTTACTATGATAACATGCTTGTGGTCACTAGTGTACCATTTCTCCTCATCTATTCATAAGGGAGTGTGATATCCTCATAACTGTTTAAACTAATGCATGGTTCAAAGGTTATAGCAAGTCAGTTAAGCAGGGATTTTATAAAGAAACTGCTTTCATATGTGTTGAGCTTGTAAACGGTGATCACCTGGAAGTGGCTGGATGAGAAATACCAATCATAATGCCAACATTGAGTAACTTACTTGGTTTAAAAACATAACTTTCTTAGGTTAGGCAAGACTTGCATCTCAGCAAGTGATAGTGCATTAGGAAATGTTTTAGTTATGATTTCCATGCCAATGAAACTTGCAGAATGAATGCACTGAGTGTGTATGATTCTTATTTCTTTGAGAGCTTGACAGAATCAAGGCTAGGAGTACCTGTTTTTGTTTGTAGCCTTTAGGACCACGGACACGTTTTAGCTGTTCTTTAAGATGAAAGTTCTTTTTGTCAGAGGTTTTTCTTGAATGTCATATGGATTTTTTCCCCAACTCCTCCAACCCCGCTGATCACAAAAAATGAGGAGCTAGGAGAATATTTCCTGTGCAGTAATGTTATTTATCAAGAAATTAAGGTCAGTACAAAATGAGAACACCATGTTTCTCAGCCAATGCTGACTTTAAGGCACCAAAAAGAGTTCTTGCTGACCTAGAAAAAGATTATAGTATTTAGGCATCTGTCCTTCAAATGCTCAGGTTCAGAAAGATGCTAAAAGTACCCTGTATCTGTATGTCTCTTAGATAATCATGTCTAGTTGTTAGCAAAATCTGCTAGTCAACCTGTTTTCCTAAATAGTCTTAAAATCTTTTCTCAGAAATCCTTTCCTGTACATTGTTCTGTAATCTTTTTTTCAAGTATAACCCTCTCTGTGACTTTTTCTTAGTTCTTCTATTTTGGAATGGAAATCTGGGATTAGATTTATATTGTTTTATTTAGAAAGTATCAAGATGATTGAAATGATTGCTTTGGCATCCATCCACAAAAAGTAACTGACCTTTCCCTTTCTTTGTGTTTCCTTTCACTTTCTTTTTTCCTTTCCTTTCTTTTTTGCATCAGGTATTTTTACCTTGATACCATTGCTCCCCATGGAGCTTTGTCCCTGCCTAAAATACCATTTGCAATCTGAAGCATATCTAAGGTAGATTTAAGGTAAAGTTTCTATGTCTGTTTTTTCCCCTCCATATTTGCTGTCTGATGGATTGTGATTTGAAAGATGGAGGACTTCATATTTTCTCATTAGAATGAAGGCTACCAAGCTGTTATCATTCAGTGTGTTTCAATTTCATTGGCTGAAGGAGTGGTCTTCCTGAACATACTGTTTGCCATCATTTCATGCCAATGAATTGCAGCACTTGCCATTGAAAACAGGAATTTTGTTGGAAGAAGAAAAGAAAAAAGCCTTTACCTGCTACTAAATCAAATTACATACTTGGTATTCATAAAAAAAAAAAAATTGTAATATAGTTAGCTCAAGTCTTAAACTGTGTTATGTTATGCTTCCTTATTTTGTTTGCAAGACCATCTTCACTGCTGTTTTCCTATGTTATTTTGATGGGTGCTGTTTCTGTGTTTGTGTGGTATATGTTCATATTACTTTTCTCCCAGGATGCGTTATGGCTCAGTACTACATCTTCTGTGTTAGACATGGATTTTGTTTGCTGTGTTTAACAAAGCCTATAGAGCCCATAATCTTTTTTAAAGGCCTACGTGCCAATACACCATTAGACTTGAATATATTCCACAATATTTTTTTTCTGATGTTTACTTAGAAGTGAGCAAATTGAAAATGTTTTTCCATAGTTCTCAATTATTTAAGTTATCTTTTACTTGTAAGTCATTAGTAGACAGTAATTATATGTTGGGTGGTAGAAAACATTCTGTCTTAGTCAGTTTTTATTTACCAGACAGAACAAATCATATTTTATTTCTAGTTGATGTAGCATGAGTCTTTTCTAATACAATGATCAAATAGCAGCAACGATTGCTACCATTTCAGTGTCTCTTTTTTTCCTGTCTCCTAGTGTCTGTCTTAATGAACAAAGAAGGTGGGTGATGTATTTAAGAGCTATTTGTCAATGACTATGGCTTTTATGTAAGGGGTTCTTGTTCTGTTGATTTTCATAGTTAATATAGTTGCAACTTTAGAGGCATCGTTAGTCTTATGATCCAGGAATGCTTTCTCAGTTCAATAGGAATAACAAGTTCAGTTCACTGTTACTTGTTCTCTCTGAGGTAGAAAACATTTGCTGTAAGAGAGAAAGATGAATTGAGTTGTCTAAGTCTATGCCAAGCCGGTGGAAGAACACACATTAATTACAGAAAATACTGTCTTCTGGATTTATTTTATGATCTTGGACCATGCTGCTTTTGCCATCATTTTAAACTAGATTTTTGTATTGCATAGTTCGAAGCATAGGCTAGAAACTTAATTTTGGATTTATGTAACTGATCTTAAGACATAAGGTTTGTCTCAATTTATAACAATAGGTTTTACTGGTAGAACAGCCTTGTCCTTTTTTTAATGTCTTATTTCTGGGGATGTTATCTCTAATTAGATAGAATTATTGACTAATTTGGTTTGCACAGGACCTCTGGAGGTCATCTGGTTGAACCCCCTGCATCAAGCAGGTGCAATTAGATCACAGTGGTGAGGTGTGTTCAGCTTTAATATCTTTACAACCCCTTTGGGCAACTTATTCCATGTGTTTGACCATACTCATACTCTTTTTCTTCTTTTTTTTTTTTCTTCTTCTTGTAAGTTCTTATACCTAACTGAGTTTTTCATCAGTCCACAGCCTGTACTGTTGCAAGGGGTTATTGTCTCCCAGGTGTAGGACCTCATGTTTGCATCCATTGAACTTGATGAGGTTCCTGTCAGCCTGTTTTTTCCAGTCTGTTACTTCCCTCTAAATAACAGCCCTCCTTTTCAGCATATAACCGTTGCTGTGGATTAACCCCGGTAGGCAGCTCAGCCCCACACAGCCACTAATTCACTCCCTGCAGTGGGGTGGGGGGAAGAATCAGAAGGGTGAAAATGAGAAAACTTGTGGGTTTACATAAAGACAGTGTAATAGGGAAAGCAAGAGCTGTGTGTGCAAGGAAAGCAAAATGTGAACTTCCTGAGTTTTATTAAAGACATCAAACAGTATTGGCCCTAAATCAGCCTATGGGGACATTACTAGCAATCTGCACCCTGGTTGGACTTTTCTATGCACCCTGGTTGGACTTTTCTATCCACCTTTGTGGGAGACTTTACTAAAGTCAAGGTATATGACATCCACTGATTTCACCTTGCCTGCACAGGTAGTCATCTTGTCATAGAAAGCAATAGTGTTTGTCAGGCATGATTTGCCCTTGGTAAATCCATGCTGCTCTTGCCAGTCGTCCTTCTATCCTTCTTGTGCTTGGAAGTGGCTTCCAGGAAGACTTGCTCTGTAACCTTCCTGGGGACTGAGGCTAGATTGATGGGCCTGTAGTTTCTCAGATCATCCTTCTTGAAGATGGGCATTAAAACTTTTTCTCCAGTTGTCAGGAACCTCCCCTAATCGCTAAATAATTTAGCCTTTGTATGTATGTTAAGTCTGCAAACCAAATACTGCCTTATTCTAATGCAAGATGTAACAGGAAAATGCAATGCAGAATAACACTAACATTGTGTTCAGACGAAGTTCTTAAGACTTTGGAGCAGGAAATCTTGATGTTTCAGGCTACTGTCAGGCTGCACATAAGCTAGTTCAGATTCTCAGGAATGATTTGAAAGTAGTTAGGCATTAGATGTTATCTGAATTTACAAGTATAGCAAATGCTGTTTAGGGGACCTCTGGACTTCAAGAAACTACATTGTTAGACTCGGTCTTATGTGACATTTTAGATTTGTTTCATTGACTTTCAGGGCCTTAAAATATCTCTAGTGCAGTGTACAGTGGTTGCAATTTTAAAACTTGGAATAAAATGCAGTTGAGTAATAAAGTGTGTATGTGTCTGGGTTTTTTCTCATTTCTTGTGTCGGTTGTGTTTAGGAAGAGCTGATTTCATCTGTATTGCTTCACTCTTACACTGAAATAGTTGATTTGCGGGGAGAATAGGGAGAATCAACTCCTTTTCTTAATTAAATGTTTACTGTGCTTTCACAATGTTTATAAGTTATAATTTGGTTCTGCTTGTCCTGTGTGTGATCCTTGTAGCCTAACCCTCAGCATTGTAACATCTAAGTGGCTGATCTACAAATAGAGTATCTTGCAGGAAATGTGATATGCTTTGACTTTATCTGCAGTTTTGTGTGTGTAAGAAAATAAGAACCAAATCTTTTTAATTTTTCCTTTTGTCATGTACTTTGGGGTTTGGCATGATAGAGGAAGAAGGTGTCCTTCTTTTGAAGGCATTTTGTGCTTGACAATCTATTACATTTTGTTTGGTGTAACAGTTGTTGTCCAAGTTGTAAAAACAAGAATTGGAACATGATTTGGTTTTGAAATATGTTCAAATAGTGCTGAAGAAGATGCTGCCTTTCCCAATATAAATTTTTCACAAATTGAAAAACATTTTTTTTGTTTGTCCCTTCTCTCTGTTCTTTGCTCTCCTTTTTTTTTTTTTTTTTTTTTGTTTCAAAGCTGTTGAGATACGCATTGGATAAGCATGGTCTGCAGCAGGTGAGGATCATAGCCAGCGATAGACTGTGGGAGCCCATTTCCTTTGTCTTGCTGCTTGACTCTGAGCTCCATGGAGTGGTCGATGTGATTGGGTAGGGGCTTTTCTCTGTTTTTCTGTCTTGGTGGTTTGCTCATTGTTTGTCTTCATCTTGCTTATTTATAACTAGCACAGCCAAAGCGTTACCTCTTTATACTCTTACCTGCAATGAAAGGATTGATACTATAATCTTTCTTACCAACCCACATCAGATCACACGGGCTGTGGTCCTGGTCACAGCCTCAACCCTTTAATTGAATCATGAGTCTCCTATCATGTGGAAGATTCCTATTGGCTGTGGTTGCACTTTTGATGAATTGAAGGTTTTTTGGACAACCCTGTTTATTCTGAGGGTTGTTTTGGTTCCTATATTTGGTATGCAAAAAGTGCTTTAGCTTTACAGCTTTGTATACAACCTTGTGTTACTGACTTCCACTGGTCTGTTACAGAAATGGGTGTGATCCAGAAATGAATTGGGGCTCTGATTCTTTTTTTAGTTACAATAATGTCTTGATTCTTACTTCCCATTTTGTTTTGATGGGAAGATTGTGTTTGGAAACCATGTAACCAGCTGACTTGTTTTTCTAATTCTGGGTTTCATCATACAATGCTAATATTTTGCAAAAGTGGTAGACTAAATTTGAGATTGGTAACTGACTTGTCTGCTGAATGGAAATGTGTGTAAGACTCGCTCATTAACTTTTCTATTTACAGTAGCTCTAAATTTTAATTATTAGGTTCCATAAACTTGCCTGACCCAATGACATGCTTCAAATGTGGCTGTTCCTTGCATCAACTTGAGTCTTTTTCATTCATCTTTATATATCTGATCCACAGGAGGTGTAGAAATGAAGGCTTTCGCTCCAAATACAGATAGGCAGTCAGGGCCCTCCCCAAATCAATCCCTCCCCCCATTCTAAACAACAAAAAGTATCCTGACAGTTTTTTGCAAGTGGAGTCTTGGATCGTGTGCAGATCCACAAGTGAAAGCAATTGTGAACTGACTCTGACCAGATGCAAATCCACTGTAATTACAGTGATCCAATGTAGTGAGCATGCTTCCTTTCTGGTTTTTGGCAGCTACAAGTATGCACCCTGCGTCAGTTCCTGAAGCTCAACTGTTTTTACACTATCTCAGTAAGCTTCAGTTGCTTAACTCTTTGCAAGTGTAAGTTTTGCGTCCCTACTCTGATTCAGTCTTAACAGGGAGATGAAATACTCTTGTGTAAAGGATAATCACTTGGCTACTGGACATTTAGTGGTACACATCTCATCACGGTATCTTTAAAAAAAAAAAAGGCTTTGTTTTGTATTTGAAACTATAAAAAGTATTTCAGATAGCCAGGATTTTACATGAATGTACATAAAATCAATTTTGGACTTGGTAATGTAATTTGTGATCTGTGAAGTCCCTCATAAGACAAGCAGGATGGGAGATTAGTTAAAGCTGCTTCTTTTGTTTTATTTTACACTATTTGCATCCAAGCTTCATCTGCAAGATATTGTAATGGCTAGAAATTAGAGGGAGCTGTGAAGTCACACTGTAAAACTATTAATAGATGTTCACCCACATAGGAATGACTCAAGTCACCAAAGCTTTTTATAATGTGGTGTTTCCAAACAGCTTTTCAGAGCTATTATGGTTGCATCAATTTTACCAGTGAAATGAAATATTTTGAACTATAAACAAGTATTGCTCCTACTTTGAACACATTTAAATTACATTATGGGTCTTGAAAACAATGTTTTTCAAGGATGGGCTTGCAAATTCCAGAGGAGTAAGAACTTTCATTTTCACCTAATTAAAATTTAGTATGCCATTAGGTGACAACCCAACCTTTTTGGTTAGAAGCATCAGTGTTCTTAACCAGATCTGTTCTAAACACACATTTGGCTGAATGTAAGTGTCGCTGAAAACCAAGCCTTTTAAATAAATTTGTTAGACCTAATTATGCTCAAGTTAACAATCTAAGAAAAACAAGATTATTTGTGACATTACTGCATGATGGAGTCATGATGTAGTGCCTGTAGTAGTGGGAATTCAAACTGTCCCAAGTCCCTCCCAGGCCTGTGTGCTGATACAGAATGAGAAGTAGGAAAGACAGTGTTAGCTGATGACATCTGTTTTCTAGAGATGTTTTTGAAAACTAGATTTTGAGGTTTTCATAGGTAGTGCTTTTCTGTAAAGCTTCATTGTAGTGATGATATTAATAGGCTGATCTTTTTTAAGACTTATTTAATTTTATAACCTCATACTGATGCAGGAGAGAAAAAATGGTGAAAAAACCTGCTATTTCTATCCTGATCTTCCCCTTCCTCCCCTTTGGTCCATTGCTATATGCAAAACAAAAAAAAATCACAAAGTTGTTTGTTTGGTTGGTTTTTTAACTAAGTTATACAAATGAAGTCACTGTGGGCAATTGTGTGAAGCAGCATTTGCAATCCATGAGTAAAAGAGCTTTTCTTAATTAATGTTACTTTCTTAATATATCTGATTTAGTTTAGCTGCCCTACACAGGCAACTATGGATTTTTTTTTTTTCCCCCATTGGAGTTATATTGCCTCATCATCTGCTGTATAAAACACATTAACCTCATAATAGTTAATATTTTAAAAATACTTTGTTACCATTCTAACAGCTAGAGGCCC
The DNA here is from genome assembly GCF_030936135.1 of Gavia stellata. Classification (NCBI taxonomy): domain Eukaryota; kingdom Metazoa; phylum Chordata; class Aves; order Gaviiformes; family Gaviidae; genus Gavia; species Gavia stellata. The sequence continues at coordinate 21,163,389 of NC_082600.1, forward strand.
TGATGATGAACCAACCATCTGCTGGTTCCACAGAGATTGAAAGAAGGAGGGAAAAATAAAAATACTTTTTTAGTAGATAGATGACAGTGGTTTGAAGAATAGAAACATTGATAGTAATAGCTGTTGGTTCTGCTCTCTCAGAGATAAGAGGTTTAAACTTATATGTCACTTTTGTTTTCATTTTGTTCCTACTATTCCTTTCATTACCTTTTCTCCACCAAGATCCATTCTTTTTCCCCCTTTCATGATATACATCACTTTTTCCTCTCTGTTTGCAATGGTCTTCTGTTATAGTGTGTCTGACTCTCTGCTCTTTTGAGCAAGAATCCCAAATCCCACTGCTTTTGCTGAAGCTTCACATCTATAAGAATGATGCATGAACTCTAGTCCAGTTCATCTTTTCAGGCAGCAAGAAGGATAGGTGTTTAGGAGTCTGTGGCTTTTCCTGAAACATTAATCTGGATAGTCAAGTCTCTCCAAATGGTAGTGGTCCTTGAGTAGACCAATTATTTCCTGAGAGTAATTGGAGTATAGTTGCTCCTTTGTAGGAGTTTTCATTTACAGTGAAGTTAAGATTGTTTTCACTACTGAAGGAGCAGAGCACACTGTTCTGGATACAGCTAATCTCCTGTCCTTTGCTGCTCTGTTGTGTTAGTTGTTGAGACTGTAGAGTGGCACAAGACGTCTAAAAGAAGGCTGTAGCATGATCTAGTGTTTTCTTCAAATATAAATCACATAGAGTTCAACAAAACCAGCACATACTGGATGTGAAAGCCTTCACTGTAATCTGATAGCAAATGTTTATTTTGTGCATTGGGGTGGATCTTTTTAAAGTATACACTCTACAGTACTGTTAAAAGTTTTTAAAAAAATTGGTGTACTTATTTTTAAAAAAGTTTAGTTTTCATACGGAATAGGAGTTACACACTCCTTAGTCATGTCCTATTTTTTAAGGACTAATTTAGATATTAATGAAAGTAAAACAAAATCCTTTGGTTAACAGCAGTGTAAGTGAAAAGCAAATACAGCATGAATCGTGTTCATTAACAGTAATAGAAATTGCATCTAAGAGCAGAGAAAAATTACTCATTTCTCAACTGGTAGTGAAACTGTTCTACCTGATTGCATATCAATGGGACAAAATGAGAATATTATAGGTGTGTGGGCTTTAAGTGGAGCAAAGCTGCCAATAAAGATACACTGAAGGAGTCTGCCTCTAGAACCTGTTTGTTCTCCCTGTAACTTTAATCCTGTTTATCATCCCTATTTTTTCCAATTTATTTCCATAGCTTTAGTGTCTTTGCATTGAATTATTTCTCCTCCTTCTTATGCAATTAAAGGTGACCCTCTGTCTTAGTGCAGGAAATCAGAGCTCTGTAGATCTTGTTCCTGTGTAATCTTACGTAAAGCTGTCTATAATAACCCCCCGCTTTCTTTTTTTTTCTTTTTGTAAAGTACAGTTTGTATTCAGCAGGGTGTTGACTCTTAATTTTTAAGAAACAGCTCTTCAGTATATGGAGTGTAGAAAGACAAATTCTTCCTTTGCCTTGTCTTGGCAAGCTACACACTATGTCATTACAAAAACCTTTACTTGGTATTAAGGTAATACTTGTGTTTCCAAGTCAAAGGGGAAATATGCAGTAATGCGTACAGCAGAGAAGAATGTAGCTAAAAATCTCTACTATCTGTTACATTATCATTAGTGAAGCTATGTATGAAGGACTACAACAATGGGAAGTGGCCCATTGTCCAGTAGGGGGAAAATAATGAAAAAAACCCAACAGTCAGCCTACAAAAACTGGTATTTCTTCTGTCCCTGTCACAAATTTATCAATTTGTCAAATTTCAGGCTAATAGTAAAGGAAATATTTATACCTTCCTTCTCAGTGCTGATAGTTTTCATTTTAGTGTATGTATTTAGTGTGTTCAATGAGTGTGCTAAGTGAGGGCAAAATCATGACCCTGTTTTCTGCTAGTGATTTGAAAGGTTTTATTTCAGTCAGACTAATTTGGCACAGTGAAACAATGTTGTGACTGAGTATAATGAGTAGTCTTCATTTGGGAGAAAGCATCTCTCCTCATACTAAGGAAGATCTTGGAAAGAAAATTAGCTTTCATGATGTTTCAACTATTTTCACTTTACACTTCTAACTTTTATAGCCCAACTAGCATGCCTTTTTGAAACCTGGGTTTATTAAAAAGGTGTGCAAAATTAGGGAAGTTCGTGTTTAGGTCCTAAGACATTCGTGCAGTTAAGTTATTAGAATAATGCCTAGTACTGTATCTTATGGTTGATTTTATAATTATTTATGGTTTTGTTTAAGATAGTACAAGGTAGCATGCATTTTCTCTAGCACATTACAGTTATGAAAATCTTCAAGCTCAATTTCAGGATAAAGCTTTAATTTAGCAAGCTGCAGAAATTGCACAATGTATTTAAAACTAGGTTTAGTTATATGCTGGCATGTATTAGAAGAAATAAACTTCTAGTGATGCAAATACAATAAGCTACAGGATATTATAGCTCTCACTTGTTCCATTTTCTTCTATTCCATTAGAATTATTCCAAAGAGAGTTTGTTTTTCATTTTCAGTTGGGAGAAGGTGAATAATTGCTGCTGTATGTACTTCCAGGCTTTGATTATTCTTTTTTTGCTAAGTGCTTATTCTTTCTAAAATGTTGTGTAGGGCTCACTATCCTGGAACAAAAACAGTGCCAAATGCCTTACTGACTAAGAAGAAACTGTGGTCTTCAGAAGATTACAGTACTTTCAATGACGAAGTAGGTGCAGGCTGCTGGGCTCGGATCCTGAACCAAAACTACGTGAATGGAAACATGACCTCGTAAGTGTTGTGCACTGTTTCTCGCTTTCACAAGTTCATATGTAAAAGTTGTTTAAAGTGCTATATAACATATCCATCTGCTATGGTAAGATAGTAGGTAAACTGAAACTCTCTCCACTGTCAGTCTGAAATCAAATATAGTAAGGTATAAAGTCTGCTGTCCTTACCTCTTTCTGGGGTAGAAGTCCCACAAGTTTTAATGTATTCTTGAGTTACTGTTCCACAGTATCCAATGGCTTATGCAGCAGAGTTCAGATGCCTTTGAGAGTCTGATGATATTTGTTAAAAAGAGAATGTTCTTAAGAAGAACTAACAACATGGAAAACATCGGGGCAAAATAACAATAAAGCTAATTCATCTGTATTTTTTCTTAAGGTCTTTATCAGGTTCTTTGTCTTCAGTTAAAAGTAGTAGGTATGGATGTGATTATCTAGTTTTTCCATACTTCCTTCCCAGAGTCCATTCTAAAACATGCTGTAGTCTTTTGATATGTTTACTATTTTCTGCACTTTTTCTTTCCAAACTGAAATCTGGAAGAAAGCTGTTCTATTTACTGGGAAATTACATAACTCACAGTTTTAGAAAAGAATAGAAAACATACTTCGATGTTTCCAGTGCAACAACTATGAATCTGAAAGAAAAAAAAACAAAAAAGTCTGGTTAAAGAAAATGTGGGCATCAAGATGTAAGCAAAATTGTTCAAAGCTTTTAGTTTTTCTGTAACTTTATTTTGGAACAACAAAGAGAAATCTTTTTGTCTAAAATGCTTGAAATGGAGCACAGCACAAAGCACTTGGATACTTGTAAAGGGAAGTTTCTTGAGTCACCTAGTTTCTATGAATCTTCTGTCTCCTTCTCTGCAAGCTGAAATTTTCTAATAGATGAATATTTCCTATGGGAATTCCTGACCATTCCGGTTGCCTCTTGACTCTCATATGCTTTAATATTTTACTTTGGGGTCTTTTTTTTTCCCCATTGTTTTTCTTTTTTACAAGCCCTTTGTAATTTTATATGCCCCATTAGTTTAGCAACCTGACAGCCAGACCTACGTATTGTAATTAGTAATTATTGTAGAATAGTTCCAAGTCCATATATCCAATATTGAAGTTATCTTGGCTTTTATATTGAAAACAGAGTCTTCCTGATGAAAGGCAGCTTATCTTTCTGCTAAGCGTGTTTCCTTTGAACTTGAGTTCCCTACATTCCTTTTCTAAGTTTGAAACTCTGCAGAACAAGTTTATTGTGAGCAAGTTCAGTTTACAGCTCAAGAGTTGTTTATTTTATGAGCACCTTTTTGTAGCATTTCAGGATCTCTTCTGAAATGCATATATAGTGTGATAAATCTATGGCAATGACTTTTTAGAATGAGGCCTTTGCACTCATCTATATGCAATAGAAGAACAACATGCCAGCTTTTGCTTTCTACATAACTGCTTTATTAAGCCGTATTTCCATCCATGCACAGGTCTTAAGTTTAAAGTCTTAGCAAAAGATTTTCAGTGAAGATCAAATCGAAAGACCTGAAGTAATTAACCTTGTCAGTATCCTGACAACTTCTTGAAGTAGCAACAACTCCTGGGGGATGGCTGGTTAGAGTTGCTTTCTGTTTGTTATTTACATGGATAAAGGAAGGATTATTTTTTTTAGTGGTACTTAACTGCTCCTCCAAACCCCTTCCCCCCAAAAAAACCCTACCACTACCACCAGCAACAACCAACCAACAAAAAAAACCCCCACCAGCGCTCCAACAAAAAGCTGTAAACCTTGATAACTTAATTTTTTCCCCTTCAAAACAGGAAAAAAAAATACAAACGGAGTCTTTAACCCTCAGTACACATTTCTTTTAATGTGCAACTTTTTATGGTTATATAGCCAGAGAATGTATCATCAGTTTTGTAAGAAGTTCTTAACACTGGAAGCTGATTTCTTTTATTTTCCTGTTCCGTGGGTTTTTTTTCTCCTTTAGCGGGAGGGTATATGTGTGTATATACATATATATAGGTATATATTTTATTTGGTTTTTTGTGTTAAACTTCTTTTCATTGTATGCTGGAGAAAAAAAGAGGAATAAATTCTTCTACTAAATTCACCTAATACTATCCATATGAATGGAGCAAACAAACCTGTTTTTCTTCCAGAACCATTGCATGGAACTTGGTGGCTAGCTATTATGAAGAGTTGCCCTTTGGTCGATGTGGATTAATGACAGCGCAACAGCCGTGGAGTGGCCACTACAAAGTAGAAGCTCCTATCTGGATTACAGGTAAAAAGTTTGCAGTTAAAAGTTTGGTGACCTAACACAGATCGTAATTATATTTTCCAAGGCCTTTATTTATTCAGTGTTTTTTGTGTGTATTATTTTTTGTACCAATTAAAGTAGTTTTGTAGAAAGTTTTGTGAATGCTTTAAAAGAGAAGAAAAAAAAAAGCTGCTTTCAGTAGAAAGCAGAAAGATCTAATAGCAAGGGAAATCTTAATACCTGTTTTATAGCTGTTACTATTAAAATATTTTGATCTGAAGTGCCCATAAAGGTTAGTGTGCTTTCCTAGTTCCTTTCCATCTTCTTTTTTTAGTCCTTAAGTAGATATTTGATACCTCTCAATTTGAGAAAATGGAACAAAGAACCTCTGTGTTCTTGTCCTCCTTGAGATTCTTGGCTTGTGTAAGTCAGCATTTCCTTGTGCTTGGGGAAAGGGGAGTATGTTCACATAGTGTCTGTGGACACATGGGTTCACTGGCTACTCTGTAGTCCTTCTGTAAGGACTACTGTCTTTGCCACAGTTCAGTAGAGCAAGTAGCATATGCAATGCCATAAAGGAGGAAGAAGGCAAATGCCTTCTTTATTATTCTTCTGCTATTTACCTGTATATGTAAAAGCATTAAAAAAAAGTCCGTACTGTCCTATGAACAGCTCAGAACAACTGAACAGTTGTTTCTGTTTCCATGTTGCTCAGGATTTTGATGACCTAGGTCATATTCTTCTTTGGTACTCTCTCTGATATGCTGAAAACCTTACATATTTACTTGTCGTGGAGATGCCCATCTATGCTTTCTCTGGCTTACTTTATTTAAAAAAAAAAAGTAGAGATTTGGGAAAATCTAAACTGTGATGAATATTCATATTGCATGTAAATGATTGACTTATATAGAGGTGTAATAGTTTTTTCTTCCTGTCTAAATAATCACTATAATTTTAACTGTTTCATCTGCCTCACAGCTGATGTTATTAATTGTGCCTTGGTATAATTCTCTAATCTTTCTTCTTGTACAGGTAGAATTTGTTTTGGAAGTTCCATTACTTTCTTCCCAAAATCAAGTTTTTGTTGTATAAGCATGTATGAGAGAGAAATTTAATTCAGACTACAAACGGTATTATTTTTTATTAAGACTTAATTATTTTCTTGGGATTTTTGTTCTGTTTTGTCTCAGCACACACAACGCAATTTACTCAGCCAGGCTGGTCATACTTGCAAGTGGATGGACACTTAAACGGAGGTGGCAGTTTTGTAGCTCTGACAGATGGCCTAGGAAACCTTACCATCATAATTGAAACTATGGTATGTGCATCAGCAATTCCAATGAACTTGTAAAGATAAAGGAAATGTTTTGTTATGAAGAACCTGTTTTGATTTAGGTAGTTTAATATCTGTGAATATGTTCTTTGATGCTTGTAGCTTTGTTAGTGGGCTCACTAGAGGTCCTTTTTTCTATCTAAACTTTGAATAGTCAGCTGAGTCTTCCTGGAGACCAATGTATATGTCATCTTTATATCACAAATTAGCTTTAATTTAATGACACGCTCTGGAAAGCAATTAAATCATGTGGGTTTTTTTAAGCAGTATTCAAAACAAAAGTATTAAGCTAGTATAATTGCAGTTATCATTAAGATAACAGTGAAATAAATAGTTGCAAATTGATCCTATGGTGCTTTTTTAATTTCAGTTTATGCTGTATGTTTTTCATGAACATTGCCATGTGATGAATTCCAGTAATGTATGTTCCTTCTGTTACATTTATTTTTTTTCTTCAGACTCATAATCATTCTCAGTGTATCAGGCCTCCACTGCCTCATTTCAGTGTTACACCTCAGAGAGCAACTTTCTACCTCAAAGGGTCATTTGTAAGTAGATCTTGAATACATTTGGTCGGTCTTGTAAAATGAACTGCAATCCATAGTCAAATACATGCAAGACAGTATCACAGGTTAGCAAGAAATTGGAGTTCTTTACCTCTGATACTAGAGGCTGTTACACACCTGGCAAGGTTTTAAGCATTTTAGCTCTGCTTTTACTGTGAGATGTAATGTCATAACTGAATTCGTAGAATTACTACCTCCCAGTCTAATCATCTGTATATTGAAGAAGAAAGTCCCCAGAACAGAAATGCAATTGGATTTTTTCTTTAGGATTTATCCAAGGCTGAGTGCTCTGACACGTTGACATAATTTGACCAGCGAGCATGGCCACGACCTTTCTAGTTGTTATCAGCTCCTTTCCAGGGGAGTAACTGCAGTTCATTGTGTACTGTAGGTTATGTTGTTCCATCCTGTGAAGAGAGATTCTGACAATCTCCCAGTTGTTTGGGTTTTTTCCTTTTAATCTCGCTAAACTGAATTTCCCTCTGAAATGTGAACAATACTTTCACAGTGTAAACTGGAGTGAATCTTTGTTAGTCAATTTGGATGATTGCTTCTCAGAAGCTGAAAATGTTATTTATTTGATTTTTTTGGTGGCGTTAGTTTCCTTTCATTTAGGAGGAGATAGTTTGGACAATATTTTTGGCAATAAAATGGTTTGCTTAGGAAAAGTAGTTGAGTGTCACTTCTGATAAACAGCTCCCTTTGGGGAAAGTATCAGATGGCTTATCCGAAACAAACTCTAGGTTGCTTGCTTTGTTGTTCATCTGGGTAAATAAAAAAAGTTGTAGGGGTCGGATATGATTAAAATCTGTAGCTAATGTAGTTGATATGCCATGGTATCACAGAAGTTTGGAAACCTGTAAGCGAAGTACTTTGCTCAAAAATAAACATCAAAGAACCAGCAACTAAGTTAAAGGTCTCATTAAAGCAGAAGTAGCAGGAGGTTATTTCAGCCTGGTTGCTCTTAGGCAGAGAGCTTGTATCAAAGGGACACTGTTGTTGGTGATAGAGAAGCTAAAGATTCAATGCGTGACTGCAATGCTTTTTGTCTTCATAAGCAACATTACTGCATGTTGGGACAATGGCTTATTGTTGTATAAGCTATAAAAAGATAAGCCATGTGTAATGGCTGGCTGAATAGAGTGGTGGCCTCTAATGTGATCAACAGCTCTAAAATGACAAAAATTAGATGCCCTTGGAAGACTCATACTTCTCAAGGTGAATATTCAAGGGGTTTTTTTGTGTTTGTGGGGTTTTTTTTTATTTTATATTGTGTTTCGTTGTAGTGTATGGTGGAAACCCTGCAAGTGTGGCATTCTAGACTTGGTTTTGAATCTGGAAACTCTAGTCTTTTCCAGCAGCTCCATCCTGTAAAGGTAAGTTGATCAGTTTTAATTACAGTCTCTTTGCAATTTCAGGTGTTTCTTCCCCTTTTGCTGGAATTCCTGGACTTCCATGCCTAAACTGCATAATTAGGGCATGCTTTATTAGCTCCATTTGACTACAATTTTGCTAGCTATATGCAAGCTTACCTGGAGGTAAGAAAGAGTTTGGGGGAAAGGGGTTTTCAAAATAGCTCAAGAGATATTAAATACTGAGGCAAGAAGACAGGATTTTTGCCTTAAATTAGGACTTTAGAGGGTCTGCTTTAATTCAGGAACTTGTGTCTTTTGTTACTTAGTTGTTTGATTTTTGCAGCTTGAGCTTTCTTTAATTCCAGGTGTGGAAGGGAAGTTTTTCTTTAGATCTAAATGTGGATGAAGTCTACACTTTAACCACACTCAAGACAGGGCAGAAATGTGGTTGCCCAGAGCCTCCACCACCTCAGCCCTTTCCTTCAAATTACAAAGATGATTTCAATATTCGTAAGTTGGAATTCTCTTATCCAAAACTTAATTCACACACAGATGTAGTCTTAACGTAGAAAGGCAATAACAATTATGTTATTTGAGTCCTCTAATGTAAGCAACATGAAGTGGTCTTAATGTGTGATTTATTTTTTGTTTATTTATACCTGCTTCTCCAACAACTTACACCTGTATACTTCACTTGCAATGAGGTGTGGTCACTAACAGTTTTAAAATTCTTGATACAACCGATACAGCTCATAACTACAGTGAACTAGTTTTTGGAAGGAAGATAGGGAAAAAGGTAATTTACTTTGTGTTTGCTAAAACTGGGGTCTGCTTAAAAACAAAACCAAAACTAAAATCACCTTCCAACTCCCAAAACTTCAGTTTTGGAGACTGTGTTTTCATAGAATAAGTCAAAATTCTGGAGATGATTTTCAGAGGAAATTTCTGAAAATATGAGTACACAGAAGAAAAATAATGTTTTGGTGTTGATATGTATTTTATGTTCTGAACAGGTAATCCACCTTTCAGTGAAGCCCCAAATTTTGCGGATCAGACAGGTGTATTTGAATACTTCATAAATGCTTCTGACCCAGGAGAACATGTGTTCACACTCCGCCAGGTGGTGGTTCAGCGACCCATCACTTGGGCTTCTGATGCCGACCAGACCATCAGTCTCATAGGAAATTTTCAGTGGTATGTAAATACTATTTTCTAGTGACATCTGGGGAAACATCCTTCTTATCAGTGTGAGTTATGATCAGTTAATCTGTCTCAAGCCTCACTTCTCTTGAACAGAGGGCTTTTGCATTCAGACTCTCTGTAGACATGTAGAAATGATGACTTAGAGGGACTTCCAAAAGTCATTGAGCCCTGCTCAGGGCTATTGCCAGCTCTGAGAGATCAACTGTGTCTTTGTCTAAATGAGTCTTAAAAACATCCAAGGATGGAGAATCCATCACATCTCTTGGTAGCCTGGCCCACTGCTGCACTGTTTTTGAAATTTTCTTTCCTAATGTCCTGCTGGACATATTTGTTCAAGCTGATTTTTCAGAATAATGGATCTGGGTTGGAGTGCTACAAAGACCAAGTCAAAATCCTAATTGAAAGTGTGCACTGAGTTTCAATATGTTTTTAAATGGGACAAAAAAAATGATTAAGTTTTAAATTACTTAATTTTGAGTTGTCTTGCTTGATTGTTAGTGATTTGATCAATCTCTTATCAATGAAATAGTCTGGTATTTAATTCAGTTATATTTGTTGCAGACTGCCATCTTCTGAGCAGTTCCTAGAATTGTGCGGATTTGATTCAACTGCTAGTTTAAGACAGTTTTATTTCTGGGTAAACATAACTGAAATTTACTGGTTTGATAAGAATATAATTATGATTGCAATTCTTTCTAGGAGCTGTAATGATGGTAACTTGGAATCAAGCAGCATATTTTAGCATAATGTTTATTTAAAATTAAAAAGCATTTGGGAAAGAGCCTGTTAACTAATTGACTTAGTAATAATAGGTAATAATAAACTTTATGCTTAAAACTTTTTCTTCTATTTAGAGGTCTAGCTTAAATCCTTTTGATATGTTCTTTAAAATAGCCATTCTGTAATTTTTTTTTTCAATTTGATTGGATCACTGATCCCCTGAATGCTTTTTCAGAACATGCTTCACGCTTCTAATTTCTGGCCTGGACAAGTGATTGAATCACTTTTGCTCTAAAGCCTGGAAGAATATCACCATCTTGTAGCTGGAGGTTGTTCTTCAGTTACCTGATGTTTTCTTCTGCAGCCCTCTGTTAAGCAAAGTCTCGTATTCCCCCTATAATTAACTTTACCTCATTGAGCAGATCATATTCAGTGATCCCTATAACAGCTACACATGATGTATTCTTAAATTACTGTACTGAGATTCCTAAAAACTACCTGTTATTTCACTTTGGTTCTATTTCTTTCTGAATTTTAATCTTGTTTTCAGAACCAAGCTTGCTTCCTGAATATTCAGCTGATTATTCAATTTTTACTGAGCTGTAATTTTCATAATGATAGTCTTCAATTTCAGGCTCTCCGATTTGTCTACTTCATCCTCCGTTTAAGTCTCATCTTGTCCTGGGTAGATGTTTTCAACCATTAGTGCATGCTGTTGAAATACTGAACCAATCATGCACTGAATTTCTCTGTGGAATGATATTTTACTTCAGTCATCAATGGCAATTTGTTATGATTAAATGTCAGGATTATTTACTTGGTTTTAGTTTGGATTTTAACCTTGTGCTTGTGAAAGCTTTTTATTTCTACTCCTGAATTTGTTAGTGTTTTGCTCTGATGGCTTTATTTAACCTAACCGTATCCTGGAAATACTATTATTTAACTCATTCTACATTGCTTCCCATCTCTTTATAACGGCTTAAGCAAGATGTGGGACTCTCTTGTTTAATACATAGGGAGGCAAGAAAGAAATCTTCTTTCTGTAATGAATATGTATCCGAGAATCTGCTACTTCTAGTAGCATTACATTAGAATGACATCTCAGGTCATCTTACTATTAGGTGGGGAGAAGAGTTGCTAAATTAAATAGTCTTTGATTTATTTGTCAGCTGAGCTGATGTCAGAGAGAGTCTTTTCACATTCTCTAGGTAATTATAGATAACTAGAAACTTTCTAAATATGTGACCTTGTGGCTGTATCCATACTGCAAGTTCTTTCAGACACGGGATGTAGATTTTTAATTTGAATGTGCATTAATAGAGGTAAAGAATGCTTTTCATTTTTATTGTTAAGAGTCTTCTATTGCAACTTCAGGGTGGGGGAACTTGTGTAACTTTTCTAGGTGCTATTTGATTGTTCTGGTATACCTTTGCTTTATTCTCCTTTACAGCTGTCATTATGTGTATAACATGGTGCTTTACTGTTGAGCTGAAGTAGCTCCTCAGGAAAATCAAATAATTTCAACCTATTCGAACATTTTGTTTAAAGTTGGGGTTTTTTGGCTTTTGTGCAAGAAGTCAGGATTACTTTAAGACTTGGCCTGTATTAAAAATCCTAGAGAAATGAAGATCAAATTTTAGCAGATGTGGTGCTATGACCTTGAATCTTGGAATTGATTTAGTTATCTAAAAGCAACTTTCCACTTTGCAGACCTGACAGTTTTTCTGTGGAGATGCAAACCTTCTGTTTGGTGGGGTGTTGTGGTTTTGGTTTTTTTTTTTAATAATTAATTGAAAGTTGATGACAATGCACTTCATTTTGTTGTTGATTTCTGAGAAGAATTGCTCTTCCTAAGAAAATCTATGGACTCACAGGTGGGAAACAACCAGTCTAGACAAGTGCTGTGCATCACGCACCTGTAGGTCACAATAAGGATAGCTAAATTTTTCCTCAAAAAGGTTGCTGTAGTACATAGGGAATACTCTTCTACCTACTGCCTGCTCAAAAAAATTGATTCCTTGCTTGTTAAAACACTAAACTTCTCTTACAGGGTAAACATGACAGTCACTTGTGACATCTACATAGAAAAAAAACGTGATGGGGGCGTGTTTATTGCGGGAAGAGTTGACAATGGTGGGATATATGTTCGACGTACCAAAGGAGTTTTCTTCTGGGTTTTTGCAGATGGCACCTACAGAGTCACTGGTGACCTAGGTAAGCAGCTGTTTGCTGAAGTGGATGCTGACATATGGACATGTCATTTGCATAGCCTTGATAAAAATTACTAACATTCAGATTTTTTAATTCAGTTGTCATCACTATGAGTTTAACCCATTGTGCTCTAATGATGGCCACATTTTGTATGTGAAGAGAGCATCTGAAGGCTACTGACTGGTCCACTTCTCAGTCTCAGCTTTCTGGATTTTTTTTTTCTGCTGATAAAACTTATTTTACACTAGCAAATGTAAATTATTTTGCTTTTCATAAATATTCTGATACAATATTAATTACAGAAAGGTTTGATTTGTATTCTTATACTACCCCTAAGAAGAAAATCCTGCTTGAGATGCAGTGTCCTGTCTTGTAGAGCAGGGCAAGCCAGTGTACATACATCTGGCTTAGGTGATGATGATGAGTGGGCCTACTGTTTCCACAAATTATGCATTCTACTGTTAGTCTAGCTCAGTGGAGTGAAAGCGTATTCTATGTGTCATGCTAACATTCATTTGTGTTCATCTGTAGAGCACTTGACAGGCACATGAAAGAGTGTATGTCACAATACTTCATCAATAGCTAAAAGTTCTTCTTAATTTGCTTTGAAATAGTGGCAGGTTTTGTTGTTTAAATGCATTTCCTATCACTTCATGAGTATAAATTAAAATTTTCAATAGTTTCTGATGAGTCAAATGCAACTTCTAGGTGTACAGTATATCTCATATGAAAACAGCCTCTAATGACCCATTTCACACTGTACTGGACCTTAAAAATAGTCTTGTCTTCTATTTGGTAGCTGTAGTTTCTCATTTCTCCTCATTTTTTTTTTTTGGTGGTTTTTTTTTTCTTTTCTTTCCTTTTTTTACCATGGATGGGTAGCATAAAGAAGGCTTTACATTAGCTTCTCTCAACGTACCGGTGCTTCCTATGGAAACATTGCAATGTCTAACTCCATAACAATGTAATTTTCACCTGTATGTAAAAACATACTCATGTTTAGGATCAACTCCAGTATTTATTTTTAATAAGACATAACAACATTACCCAATTAGTTTCTCAGGCTGTCAGAAATAATTTTTCCTAGATGAAATGAGAGAATTTTGAATAACCACCTCATTACTTCAGGCTGAGATACTTGTTACACAATATGATAATTTTTTTCTGTCCAGCTATTTTTGGTGATATTTATATTTTTCTAGGAGGGATCCTGAATGTTAAATTAACTTGCAGCTAAAACTGTCTACTGAATAATTGAAGATTCTACTGGTAGCACTTAATTTTTTTTCAGGTCTTCCATCCAGGTGTCAGTCACACCCAATTTTTGCTTAGCTTAAATTTTGACTAGAACTAAGCAACATGATGATGTGGCTACCTTCTGATTTAAAAAAGTTCCAGTACATGAACAAAGAGATCTATAGAACAAGCAGAACAATAGCTACTGTCACTCTTTATGAACCCATACTCTAAATAGAGGGAATCCTTATCTCAGGCCAAATTCCCAAGAGCACTGGAGATTTCAGTGGAAAAACAGTCCTGGCAAAACAGGAGAATGCACTGATAATGTGGAGTCCGGATATGTGTGTTAAGCCTTCCACGCTGCAGTTGAAATTGGTGAGATGTCAGTCCTGAACACTTCTGAAAAATAGATATTATTTTCCTTTTGCTGGCCTGGTATTTATCAGTCTCAGCAAAGAGGTGAAGTAACACTTTGCTAACCGTAAGCATTTTTTGCAGCCGGAGAAGAAGTATTAATGAAAGGACTTTCTGGTGTCCGGGATAATGCATGGCACACACTTACACTCACCATTCAGGTAAGGACACAGGCAAAAAGCTAGAAAACCAGTTATGAAACTTCCAGTCCTAAATGGTTTAGAAAAAAATATGCTATACTGTTCACTGTCTATTTGCATTAGTTTGCCCTATCTAAAACATAAATAATATCTCTGTTGTTTTAAACCAATATTAAAATACCATGCCAAGTTCTGCTGCTTGTATTTTTTAAAGAGATCTTGAGAAACTGGAGAGGGTATAGAAAATAACTGGAAAGATGAGTTGAAAGCTGGAGATAGGAGTGCTAGAGAGGCAAATATTTTGTTTAATCTAATAAAAAGATCATGACCTGACTTCCTGTTCTGAAGACTGCCAGTAAACTACTAAACTAGCCTGTTTTACAAATCTAGTTAAGAACTGGGGAACTCAGATGAGCTGCCATCCTTCTTTGCTGTATTGAAAAAGCATAAGCATAGTGTTGCTGTAAAAATGGGCCACAGTTAATAAAAAGCCTGTCCATTTTTTTTTCCTTCCCCCCCACCCCACCCCTTTTGGCCATAGTCACTTGATGAGGAAAGTAGTCCCAAGATCTACCTTAAGTATACTTGTGCACTTAGCTGGGTGTGACATTGGTGCAAGTAACTGAAAGGCTTTAAGTTCCTGTGCTGAATGCCTAATCTCTTTGCCTAAAGTAACCTTTGCAACTGCAATGTGGCCTGAAATGTGAGGAAGCTTGAATCCTAGCTGGGGAGATGATCTACTGAAGCAAACTCTCTTTTAAAATTATGCACTGAGTCTTCCCCTCATCCTAAAATGTCAGTGAGTATTAGAAGCTATTTTTCATCTTTTGTGCTTTCACATTGGAAGACAAAGGGACACTTGTACCTGAGGCATTCACTGGATGGATGTAGTTTAGTTTTGTCTTTTGTATACCCACATTTATGACAGTGATTGCCATCTGTAAAATGGGCCAAGACATTTGCTAACCTGAATGGGCTGCTGAAGATGAACATAAATCATTTAAAACACAAAGCAGTGGTGGTAATTTTAAAATGATGATGCTACAAACTCCCATCTGTGCTGTTAAAGTATTTTGTACCAAATATGCCTTTGATGTAATGACAGAAATGCAGAGCCCTCTTTAAAGAATTCTCATGCTGACTGCTTCTTGAAAGGCATTCTTTGTTTTTACCTGTGTCTATAATTGTCTTTCAGATTAAGAAATACAAGTAAACTGAAGTACTTTTTTCCTAAATACTGTTTAGTGGAACACTGGCAAGATAAATTGTAACTTTTCCTGAAACTGTTTTTAATTTTAATGGCAACATGATACTTCAAAGTTCTGCTGTCCTTTCTTCCTCTCAGCTTAGTGACTAAAATACATCTCTCTTCCCTTTTGACTTTTGCCTAATTCTGCAGAATCAATGTCAGGTGTATCATATCTCCTTAAGACAGTTGGTCTGTTTGAGGGAGCCTGACACAAGTGGAAGAGGAAAACCAGTTTACCTTTCAGATTCTACACTGAGTTTACAAAGCTGTGAGTCAGGGGAAGATGAACCTTTTATATACTCACTGTAAAGGCATAAGATCTGTTTCACAGAGCTGATAGGCACTGAAGGATTCTGTGCAATATTTAGAAACGTTTCTGCATGGAAAATGTGTGAAATGTAGTTGAAAGTTGACTTGACATCTTTCTACATTGTCTGTTCTCCCATGTGAGTAGGCTCAGGGTCAACATAATCACTGGATTTTACAAAGCTAACTTTTTCCATTTTTTTGACAGGGCACTTCTGCCTCAGGACTACTAAATGGTTATCCACTCTGGGAGAATGTCACCATTTCTAAACCAAGTAATGGCTGGGCTGCTCTTGGAACTCGCTCGTTTGAGTTTGCACAGTTTGACAACTTCCATGTTGAAGCTAGCTGAGGTGGCTTTTGCATTTGGAGAACCCAGTTCTCATTACTTTGAATAAGAGCCAGTTCAAACTTTGAGGACAACTTAATGCTATGCTGAGATTGATCTGTTGGCAAGGAATCTAAATTCTGTCCTTATTTGTTAAAGGTTTACTTGAGTAGGTATTGACATGACTGTAACTTTATCCCCTGGTTGCTATGGGATTTTTGCCCTTTGATTTTTGGGGGTAAATTTTAGTTCAAGGTAATGATGAAAACAAAACCATGGATTTAAATCTCTTTTAATAACAACATCTTAACTTCCCAGCTCACTTTTAAGGTAACTTTAGAAGTTAACAAGACAGAGGCATCTCAAGCTGCATTTTTAACACTTACATGATTGTGTCCATTCCTTTCACTCTGAAAGAAGGAATTGAATGCCAGTAAGCCTTAGGAGCCAGTGGCCCCATACTTTTGTAGGTCTGTCATTCTCAAATTTCGTTTGGATGAAGTACCTAGTTCTTCTACAGTAAAAAAAAAAAAAAAAAGTTTTGTCTGTTTTTCTGCTACAGTCTGAGGCTAGATGTTATAGTACTCCAAGTGCGTTTGATTACTTCTTCCTGATTACTTCTTCCAACTTTCACTGCCAGCTTTAAAACAGATCATATTTTCAGTGGAATGGAAATGTGCCTTATGGCTGATCAGGCAGTGCAGGATGTGCCTTACTTCTAAACTACCTCTTTCCAATGAAAGGGTTGAAATGGATGAAAAGATACCATAAATTGCAGTTCGTTAATGATAGCTTTGTAGGTTTTTTGCATAGTGTAAAGAATAAAAACTTTGCATCATGGATGCTAGCAAGCAGAGTTCTTGTCAGGCCACATGTGGAAAAACTGGCCTTTTGTTCTTAGAAACTTGGGCAACTATTTCTCACTTTTGATGGCTCTAAAGCTTAGAGCAGAAAATAATTAAAGCATAACCATGTTATTTAGCTTATTATATTACTCTAGCACAGAGGAGATATGGATACTATCACATCCTGGTATAAAATAAAATAAAAAAAAAATAGTCTTTGCCCTTAAGAGCTTGCAAGCTATTCATAAGTTAAGTGACAGCAGGTGAATGCAGACAGAATTGTTTAGTGTGGCAGGCAGTGGTATTGACACAATAGTGTCTTGTTTTTAAACTTTTCAAAGGCATCACGGAGTAAAGTTCGCAGGGAATTTCAGATCCTTGGGAAAGGAGAGATTCTGTTTTGCTGTTGCTTCACTGTTATTTTTTTTCCCAGTTACTGTGCTAAAAAAAAAATCGTTGAGAATATAATGAGGCACTGAATGGGATTTTCATCACACACATTCCAAATTCAATTGGCTTCTGAATTTTTCTTGTTTGCTGTTGGTCAGTTTGAATGAAGATGATGTCTATTGCCATAACGAAACATGCCTCCAGTGTCCGTCTACTTTTCACATTCACATCCTATTTAATTGACAGGCAAGTAGTTCCATAGACTTGATAGGGCACTAATAGCTGTATGAGGCTATCTGTAGCAAGCAATATCTTATCTTGAGAAACAGATTTGCAGTGTACTTCGATTTATACAGATTATTATTCTGATCCACTTTTATTTTGAAAGCTGATTCCAATAAGTGTTAACTTCAGTCTTCAAAGTTGTCATCTAATACAGGGTTAAGGTAATATGAATGATTATTGGAAAATTTTTATAAAGGTTATTTTCCAAATTAGCTTTTGGAGAAGAGATCTCAAAATTCCATCTCTAATAAGTAAAAATGTTTTATCTTTTAGCTATTATACTGATAGTGCTACTGATTGGTTATGAATCATTCATATGTGCAAGTTTCATACATGCTAGTAACCTTGAAAAATGGTCCACACCACTAAACTTCAAAACTCTTGTAAAAGGCTTGAAAATACTAAGTAACTATTTACTTAACTGTGTGAAAAATGAAAGCCATTTTTCCACTTCAACCATCAAATGAAACTGAAGTACGGATGCAAATCTGTTCGTTACTTGCTTGATTTCAGAAGGGATGTCACTGGTAACTCCAGATGTGAAGGAATCTAACTTCAGGTCCTCATATTCAAGTAATATGAGTATAGGAGAATTAGTTCTCAGAATAAACTTATTTTAGCTGTGATGGATTTTCCTAGTAGGATACTTTTTGGAGACTTCCTGGTAGCTTGTGTGGCTGCAAGCAGTGTTTGTGTAAGAGAGACATAAGCAATGATGCAGTTATTCCAAAGGAGCTATCCATTTTTTTTACCTTTTAATGCACTAGTGTAATAAACTGTACTGTTATATTGTGTACTAAACACAATGTATTTTATCACTGGAAGTGTTGCTTTTTTTTTTCTAATCTTAATTTATAATGTTAGGGGATTAAACTGTTACGAACAGAGTAAGTGATTTAATGGTGATATGTTATTCATCTCCATATGTAATTCTGTAATTCTTCACCCTTCAGCAGGCTGTAATATGTTTGGCAATAACAAGCTGTCAGGTCTTTCACTGAGGGGTGAATTTATGTTGTTGATTATAAATATTAATTGTTCTAAATGGAAAAATAAAACACTTAAAACCCCTTTATTTGTGCAGAATGCTTCTGTAAATGGGTCTTGGTTTTCTCCAGTAAGAAAGCTGATAGTTTTTCCATT
This sequence comes from Gavia stellata, assembly GCF_030936135.1. Lineage (NCBI taxonomy): Eukaryota > Metazoa > Chordata > Aves > Gaviiformes > Gaviidae > Gavia > Gavia stellata. The sequence continues at coordinate 21,182,198 of NC_082600.1, forward strand.
GTGATTTCTGATAAATATGCTTGGCATTAGCTTTATTAGGTTGGAAGAGTTTTTCTGACACACTGAATAGCCACAGTCCTCATTAACAAATATCTCAAAATCCATATGCATTAGGACTTGTGCTGTTGATAGACCTTTTTTTTTTTTTTATAGCACTCAATATGCATTTTGCTTCTTTCTGGGTTTGTCTTGCATTTAGTTAAGGGAATTAAATTGTATTTGAGGGCAAGTCATGCAAAACTGCTGAGTACTAAGGTCTTGTGAGATTTAGCTGAAAGTCTGTTTCTAGGTATGGAAACAGTACAGATACACTTTTAAGTTTAAATGAGGCTTCTTTGAAGCTAGATTCAAAAGGATATTCCAGCGTGCTTCCCCCCCCCCCCCCCCCACCTTAAAGGTTTAACTTTAAAAGGTGGGGGAGAAATTCCATAGAGCTAGTCATGTTTTCCAGGCCATCATGCCAATAGTATTTCCAGGGTAATTCGTATCTGTCTTCCAGTAGCCAGCTATGTGCTACCACCTACACACACACTGCATTAGAATCAATTCTGTCCCTTCTCTGCCACCCCACCTTTGAGGTTAGACACGATGAGAAGTTCTTGGGATTTTCAAATTCCTGCAAAACACCAGGACTCCTTTGCTTTAAAATTACAGGGGAGACTATTACTTCAGGCTACTGATGATGGTTCCTTTTGCAGCTGCCTCCTGGTTTCACTGTATCAAAAGTAAATTTCTAGTTCAGGATTTGATTTGGAGTGGTAGTGGTTTGCTATTTCCTTATTGAATCAGTTTTATTGCATGGCAGCAGCAGGCTGGTTGTTTTCACTTAATTTTTCATTGGCTTACCTGAAGTTTCTATCCGGAGTCCATTTTCTGGAGGGGTGTACGTATTCTGAAAATGACCACCATAATTATTGCTGTCTTTGATTTCAGCAGCATGGCCAAAGAGGGACAGTACTCAGAGACCTTATTACCCTCACTTTGATGTTTTGAGGTTTTTTGGCTTGTGTATTTTTTTTTTAAAAACCAACTTGTAAGTACTACATTCATACAAGTCTAGCACATTCTGGGAGTGTGGGCGGGGAGGTTGTAAAAAACCCCCTTATTTTGAAAGACTTGCTAGGCTTGTGTCGTGAATGACTGGTTTAGGCCGCTTAAAGAATCACTGTAAAGGATATTGGCAAAAGCAATTTTAACAGAAGTTTATAAAAATGTGACTTAACAAAATTTTATGGCAAGGTCCACTATATTACTTACTAAAACATACAAAGGGAAAATCAAATTAGGATTGAATCAGAATAGCGGAATTGTCAGGTAGCTATTTTAAGGTTTTGAGCATATTATACTTCGATACTTGATGAGAAGAAATATCATGTGCCAATTAATGTCAGGGCTTGCTGAAACAGAGAAATAAAATGCAAATGATTATCCATTTTCTTAAAGATATCTTGGGTAAAGGTTAAATGGTTTTTGTGTGTGGCTGGAGCCTTAGCAATCATCCTGCCCGTATTGGTAATGCATGAAAAGTCAGCATGCATAAGTTCCTCTTGCCACTAGGTATGTTCATTCCATTTATGCTCAAGTGTCACTGAAACAATAAAGGTGGTGTTTCTAGAACTTGTGTTTTAAAAAAACCCAAACCCCAAAACACATACTAGCAATTGAGCAGAGGAAAATGTGTGTTGCAGCAGTGTTGCCAAGCTTTCACTGTGTGCAGAGATACTTCTGTGTGGTTTTCATAGTGTCTAAGTCGAACAATTGTAAAACAGTATTTTTCCCCTCAAGGAATTATATTTGGATAAGGTTAGAAACAGATACAGAACCCAAACATCAATTTTGTCGGGGGCGCCAAGTAACTTTGCAACTAGTGCATTAAACCTGTCCTTTACTTTTGTACACCCCAGGCTAAACCTAGACATATGTCTGGAAAGCGGAGATGAAAGTAACCTAAAAGTATTTGTTAGAGTGTTCACTTTTTTTTTTAAATGCTTTTTCTGTTGGTATCAAGTGTACCTAACTGAGAGTTAAAACTTCACTTAGAGCAGGAAAACAGTCATTTTGGTTTTACTGTGCTCACAGTATTTCAAAATGCAGAACTGTAGCAGAGGCTGGCTCAGTACAGTACTAACTCGAGGGTTTGCAAGAGAAAACTTCTGTTTTCTCTTGTACACTAGGCTAATGTTGCGCAGCCATGGTCTGGGAACTCTTGATGGTCTAAGACAGAGAAGATAACACCAAAATGACTATTTAAAAAGATCAAAACCCAACAACAACAACGAAACACCCCCAAAAAAGCTCTGCACATATGTACCCACATAATACAGGGAAAAGGAAAGAACAATCCAGGTTTAGCTTGACTTCCTTTGTTCAGTTCCTGCTGGGAAGTGCAGTTATCTTCCTTGCTGTTTTCCATGAACAATAATTTTAATTAAAATGTCTATAGACAGCTGGTAAGCGAGCCTACAAGGGAAGGTGCCCTGCTTGACCTGCTGTTTACGAACAGAGGGGGTCTGGTGGGAGAAGTGAAGGTTGGAGGCCGTCTTGGGCTTAGTGACCATGAAATGATAGAGTTTTCAATTTTTAGCCAAGTAAGGAGGGGGGTCAGCAAAACTGCTACCATGGACTTCCGAAGGGCAGACTTTGGCCTGTTCAGGACACTGGTTGAGAGGGTCCCTTGGGAGATGGTCCTGAAGGGCAAAGGGGCCCAGGAAGGCTGGACCTTCTTCAAGAAGGAAATCTTGAAGGCGCAGGAGCAGGCACTCCCCATGTGCCGTAAGAAGAGCTGGCGGGGAAGACGACCGGCCTGGCTGAACAAGGAGCTTATGCTGAGGCTCGGGGAAAAAAAGAGAACTTACCACCTCTGGAAGAAGGGGCAAGCAAGTGAAGAAGAATACAAGGACCTCGTTAGGTCATGCAGAGAGGGAATTAGGAAGGCGAAAGCCCAGCTAGAGCTCAATCTGGCCACGGTCGTGAGGCACAACAAAAAAAGCTTCTATAAATACATTAACAACAAAAAGAAAGCCAAGGAGGATCTCCATCCTCTACTGGATGCGGCGGGGAACATTGTCACGAAGGATGAGGAAAAGGCTGAGGTACTTAATGCCTTCTTTGCCTCAGTCTTTAACAGCCACACCAGGTATCCTCAGGGTATCCATCTCCCTGAGCTGGATGACAGGGATGGAGAGCAAAATAGGCTCCCCATGATCCTGGAGGAAGCAGTTAACGACCTGCTATGCCACCTGGACACTCATAAGTCTATGGGGCCTGATGGCATCCACCCAAGGGTGCTGAGGGAGCTGGCAGAGGAGCTTGCCAAGCCACTCTCCATCATTTATCAACAGTCCTGGTTAACGGGGGAGGTCCCGGACGACTGGAGGCTTGCCAACGTGACACCCATCTACAAGAAGGGTCGGAAGGAGGATCCGGGGAACTACAGGCCTGTGAGCCTGACCTCGGTGCCGGGGAAGGTTATGGAGAGGATCATCTTGAGGGCGCTCACGGGACACGTGCAGGATAACCAAGGGATCAGGCCCAGCCAGCACGGGTTCATGAAAGGCAGGTCCTGCTTGACCAACCTGATCTCCTTCTATGACCAGGTGACCCGCCTAGTGGATGAGGGAAAGGCTGTTGATGTTGTCTACCTGGACTTCAGCAAAGCCTTTGACACTGTTCCCCACAGTATTCTCCTGGAGAAGCTGGCGGCTCGTGGTTTAGACAGGTACACTCTTTGCTGGGTAAAAAACTGGCTGGATGGCCGAGCCCAGAGAGTTGTGGTGAATGGGGTGAAATCCAGTTGGTGGCCGGTCACAAGCGGAGTCCCCCAGGGCTCAGTTTTGGGGCTGGTCTTGTTTAATGTCTTTATTGATGATCTGGATGAGGGGATTGAGTGCACCCTCAGCAAGTTTGCAGACGACACCAAGTTGGGTGGGAGTGTTGATCTGCTTGAGGGTAGGAAGGCTCTGCAGAGGGATCTGGACAGGCTGGATCGATGGGCTGAGGCCAACCGGATGAAGTTCAATAAGGCCAAGTGCCGGGTTCTACACTTTGGCCACAACAACCCCATGCAACGCTACAGGCTTGGGGACGAGTGTCTGGAAAGCTGCCTGGCAGAAAAGGACCTGGGGGTGTTGATTGACAGCTGGCCGAGTATGAGCCAGCAGTGTGCCCAGGTGGCCCAGAAGGCCAACGGCATCCTGGCCTGTATCAGAAATAGTGTGGCCAGCAGGAGCAGGGAGGTGATCGTGCCTCTGTACTCGGCTCTGGTGAGGCCATACCTCGAATACGTTTTGGGCCCCTCACTACAAGAAGGACATTGAGGTGCTGGAGCGTGTCCAGAGAAGGGCGACGAAGCTGGTGAGGGGTCTGGAGCAGAAGCCTTATGAGGAGCGGCTGAGGGAGCTGGGGTTGTTCAGTCTGCAGAAGAGGAGGCTGAGGGGAGACCTCATCGCTCTCTACAACTACCTGAAAGGGGGTTGCAGAGAGGTGGGTGTTGGTCTCTTCTCCCAAGTGACTAGTGACAGGACAAGAGGAAATGGCCTCAAGTTGCGCCAGGGGAGGTTCAGGCTGGATATTAGGAAATAGTTCTTTACTGAAAGAGTAGTGAAACATTGGAATAGGCTGCCCAGGGAGGTGGTAGAGTCACCCTCCCTGGAGGTATTCAAGGAGCGTGTGGATGTGGCATTGTGGGATGTGGCTTGATGGGCATGGTGCTGTGTGGTTTTGGGTGGGTTGGTTTTTGGTGTATGGTTTTTTTTTTTTTGTTTTTTTTTTTTTTTTGGTTGGACTTGATGATCTTACAGGTCTTTTCCAACCTTAGTGATTCTGTGATTCTGTGATTCTGTAATACAAGACTTCATTGTTGCTAAAAAGCAAATGTTTAGCTAATTATAGACAATGCTGTTTTCCAAGAACATTATGATTAGAAAAGGTTAGAAAACATGACAACAGTTTATGCGGCTGAAAGGCATGCCTGTGATGTGTGAATCAATGCTGGTCCTGGTTGCAGAAGGCTGCTTCTCTGCTAGCATAGCAGCAGAGCTGTAAGAAAAGGGAAAATGTTTCTCTGTTACTGCCACCCTTCTTCCAAGGTTTTGGGAAACTTCGGGTACATCAGCCAATCCGAGATTGCACAGGAGCTGCTCTGTAGCCTCTTAGCTTGATTGTACAGAGTTATCAGAGTCATTTGAAAGAGCATGTGGTGATGACGAACAGCAAATCCTATTAAGGATGTCTGTATTCCCTTCTGATGTGATTGCTTTTGTAGTGGGAGCAATAAATGGTAGTGTTCGCTGGCAAGAGATCAGACAGGTTGTGTACTGAGCGGAGGTGCACGCTAATGTCTCAGTGCAGAGATCTATAAAGCTGCATTGGGATGCACAATGGCTCTGGCATAAGCTGTCTATTTCCTATTCAGTCTAAGATTGCTGCTTAATAGTTCAACTTCAGTTTTTTCTTGCTGCTCAGCTGATACTTTACCCTAAAAAAACATTTTGACAGCATTACAGGAAATTTGCTCAAGGCAGCAGGGAAAGTCTGTACCAGAAGAAGGAGGCTGAGAATAACCTGTTGATCATTCAGCCCATCTCCTTGCCGAATAAGATTTTCCTGTTGTACGTTTTTTGGGGCTTGCCTTAGTTGAGTGCTGAGACAAAAGGGTGGGAGAGCTTCCACTTCTCTTTTGTAGGTGGCTATTCTGCTATTGATTTTAAAGCAAACAGTATCATTACTTTTGTTTATGATCTGTGTAAGGGGTGGAGGGAGATTGTTCAGCTTTTCTTCCCAATTCATGATAAAAGCAAGGTTGATACTGCAGAATGCTCAATATCTATTGAGCTCTAGTATTTGTGGGGTGGCTTGAGTCGTTCATGAAACACTTGTGATTCTAACTTGAGAGACAAAATGCTTTGATTAGGTGAATGCTTTCATACAGATATATCGACTATGAATACCCATTTCCCAAGCCAATGGGAGTTCCTGTAATGGTGTTACTGAATCCATGTGGGAGACTCCTTTCAAGTGCCATAAGGAGAAAGATGTAAATAATTTTTTCTTAATGATAGTTCTAGTAGATCTCTACAACAAAAATCCCACCCTCCTCAAATGTAAATATATTCCTTCATTCTCCTTCCCTGATTGCACTTTTAAAATGGTGAATACTCACAGACATCTGTTGCCCTTCCCACTCAAATACTTAGCCAGGTGAAAATGCATCTTTTGTACAATTCAATCTTTTTAGCTCTCTATTACAACTAATTAGTTCTTTTTTCTTGTGCTGAATCTGAATATTGTCACTTCACCAGGTTTTCCCACATAGTCTACAGTTAATGAAACTGAATATGTTTTCACTGGAACCTGATTTTTGTAGTAAATAGAATTCATATAAACCAGGTTCTGCAAGGAGGCATCAGCAGGACCCTGTAGGCAACTCAACTTTCTTCTGGTGTTTTAGCTGCCAAGCCACAAGTCATCTTACCCGTATTTTTTCTTCCTTACCTTTATTGCCCCACACGCTCCCCAGTGCCATATAGGGTGGCTATCATGGTAACATACTTAGTGGTAGTATTAAGGATTGAAGGTGAGTGTTTTTCTTGTGTGTTACGTGGTGAACTGAGAATGGTTCTGTACCATCGTACTGCCAATCTTCTGTACCTTCTTTGTAGAACTTAACCTCTTAGAAGTCAGGCAGGTTTTTATCACTTTTCTTATATAATCAGGCGTTGGAGTGTTAATAGTCTGAAGGATTTTCTTTCTTTCCTTTTGGATCATGTTTCTATTTATCATTCCTCCTTTTACCACCAAAATGTTCACATTTGACTTCCCCCCCGCCCGAAGCCTGATGCAGAAAGGGTGCTGGCTTGCTTTTATTACATCAAAATCTGATTACAGCAATTCTGTGCTTAGCAGCCTGCCTGATGAGCATATACTGCATCCTCAGATGCCTTTGACTTCTGCTGGGGGTAGTTATCCATACTAGCTCATTTCAGGAGGCAGTTTCTCTGAAAAAGTTGCTATCTTCCACTAAAGTAATGTGCTGATTATAAGTGTGGTGATGATTATTTTGTGCCCTGTGAGGTTTTAGCCTTGCATTGTCTAATTGAAACGCCTTTTTCTCCCTGTGCTGGCTTCTTTCAAAAGGTTGTGGACCACATCCTACTTCTATAATCCTGCAAGGAGCTCAGTACCATGTAAATATTACCAGTGCCCTCTACTGCAGATAAAAGAGAAGTGTGTGTTGCATGCTGTACATTTCTGATGACCTGGTGATTCTTTATTTAGGTTTATCTCTGTTGGGGGCAGTGCTCTGAAAGCAAAATATAATGAATTTATCTATGAAGCTGTATTGACTTTTTAAAATGTACTCTTCTGTTTTTAAGTGATTATGGAGCACTGTGTGCAGTCCTGGATTTTTTTATAGCATTTAAATTCACTACACTTACCAGAGCTTTAAATGAGTGGTGGATAGAGATTTGGAATGCATCAATCAAAGGATAGAAAACTGCAGTGGTTGTTCAAAGTGCCTATGCAACCCAGAATGAATACGAGCAGTTTGAAGATTTAAACAAGTCTTCGAGGTCATAGTATGGTATTTATTCCTAACATGGTGTCCTGGGTTCACTCCATGCCTCAGTTTCCTCATTAGAAAATGGATGCAACACACAGATATAGTGGCACAGAGCAATCTTGCTTAATAGACCTGAAATAGAGCTGCTGCTTTAACTTACTTCCTACAAAGACTAAAAGCATTAGCAGGGAAAAGCACTGATTAAAAGCTCAGTGTCACCTCCTATTGAAAGTGTAAGCAGGAAAATGATAGTGCTCTGGGAGCAAGCAGCTGTGGATGTGCCTCTGCTCGGCAGTGGTCAGTTCTGTGTTAGTGATGGTGGTGGACTGGGAGTGGTGACTTTATTTCCCTTTGAATCTGCCACTGAACATGCTGCCTTTTTTATTCTTCATGTCAGAGAGCTATGGTGCATAGGACAGTGATGACAGTCTACCTTTAATGGTAGTCACAATATGGATGTAGGTCTTTTCACAGAATTTTGGAAGGGACTCCCTTGATTCCATGTACCAGCAGTACATTGGTGTCCTGTAGTTTCTCTGCCCAACAGTCTCACAGTAGGGAAAAAACAGGCAAAAGTGATGGAGTCAGTAAGCTGAAACGTAGGCACATCACCAACAGCTGCCACTGCCTGCAAGGAAATCTTCTGGAGAAAGTAGGGCAACGTGCTGTGCTTCATGGAGCTGCCTTTCTAGTGGAACCAGTAGAATGGAGATTAGTAGGGTAGGTTGGAAAAGGCCTTGTCTGGTATAGAAACGCATAGGGGAGTGATGTAAAGCTTACACTGTGTCTTCTTGGAGTTGTATCAGTCCCTGCATAGTTATCATGACTTAACAAGGTAGGAGGAGTTGTGTTAATGCATCTCTTAAAAGCCTGAGTCCATAATATGCCCTCAGAAATGCTCTTCTCCAGGCTCCCTCCCCTCTTTTCATTAAAAAAAAAAATGAGGTAAGTCATACCTAGCAAAAGAGCAGAATGGTACAAGAGGAAAACAAGGCCAAGGCCACTTGTTACATCTGCTGTCACCTTTTCTCAATGTTGTATTCCTGAAGCTAATGAACACTGTTCACATTATTGCTTAACTATAGCTACTTCTTTTCCTCCAGAGACCTAATTCCCTGTGAAAAGTCTCTTGGCCCTAACCAAAACCAGATAAACAGTAATGCTATTCCAGTTCACTGGCTGTGACTGACATGGCATTTGAAACCACCACTCAGCCCAAACAGTCAGGAGGGGTAGCTCGTACTTCAGGCTACAAAAAAAAACCCCTCATTACAGCAAGTCTGATCTGTACTCAGAAAAAAATCTATAGTGGTATCACAAAGATTGGTTTCCGAATGAAAAATTGAGGTTTGACATGAACCTTAGGACTTTTTATCTTTTGTGACAAGTTCGTAAAGAAAGAGGACCTCGCCGTCTGCGCCGGAGGCACTAGATGGCAGTGGAAGTATGACTAAGAAAATAGTTGGGTTTGGGGCCAGCCTCTCTGAGCCATGAAATAAAGGAATGAAGGCAGCTTTACTTGAGAAGAAAGATAACGTTGAGACTACGGACGGCCTTCTGTGCACAAAACCCAAGGCTTCCCTTACAAAGAATACTAATTCGTCTTTTAATAAATTTGCATCTGCTTTAAGCAGATTAACCTATAAAAAACCAAATGCTTTGTAAAGCATCTATTATCTACAGTGGTTTGTCCGGATCAAAGTCATTAAAACAAGAAAAAGCCCCAAATGTCCAATTGCTGCCAGTGGCATAGCTTTTGTGTGAGTCTCGGTAATCTTTAACTCGTGTGTTCAGGATATGAAAGGATCTACAATGATTATTTCTAGTGCACAATGAGTTTGCTCTTCACTGATAATTGTGCTGCTACAGCCCATATCCTAAAAACCTTTTACACACCACAGCCCCGACATTGGAAGGTCTCCCTATGAGCATGCACATGTGTACTGCTGCATGCAGCCTCATGTGCTTTACTGACACTGTACAGGAGAGGTGTGCATGGACACAGATGTGACCACAAAATGAAACCCCAGACTAGATGTGACAGCGAATGAGAAAGGTATATAGGAGCTTTTTACAGTGTACAGCTGCAAGATTGTTATTTTCTGTCACTGTGAGGTTTTTCTGAGCTGTGGGGCTCATATTTGCTGCTTTGATTTTAAAACATCAAATCAATAGCTAGGGAAGCTGCAAGGGACAGAGACACTTCATGAGAAAGAAGCAGTGTGTTCGCACTGGTAGAGGAATTGTCATCCAGCTTACCCTTGAACAAGACAGTTCTTTGCTCAAAGAGGTCTGGAGACAAGGAAAGGCAGCAGCGCTGTAAACACATGTGAAAGGAAGACACAAAGACCATGTCAGAAACTGGAACCGTCTGACTTTGGGGTGATTGAGAAACTTATAAAAACAAAGAGATCAACAGTGTGAAAGCAGAAAGGGAAGATGGGTTTGGCTATTATCAAGTGTCTCAGAACAGCATAATCGGAAATACAGGAGAGGTAAATGAGCAGTGATTACCGGGAAAGCAATTCACTCCCTCATGCCAGGTTTTCAAAAGCTTTATGTGCCGTAGGTTAATAGCCAGCTATTTGCTTTTACTCTGGATTAAGCCCCAGACTTCCTGAGGTGATGTCCTTCCCCCTCCCTCACAGGCCACCAATGTCAGGCAGCTCAACGCTGGGCATAAGCATGGGCCATCTCAGCTCAGCCTCTCTGGTAACACATTGCTCAAGGAAATCCTTAGTTATGGGTTCACTGATTTTTTTTCTGTGCCCTTTGCATTGCCACAGAAAGGGCCTACCCAGATATGTATAGGGACTGGGAAGCAGAAGAACTTTGTGGAATTTAAAACAAAGATACAAGATCCTGACATGAAAATGTATTGCTATGCCTTGCCTCCTAGAAAGCAAAGTGAGAAATGTTTCTGATTTTGGCGGAGATTATAGCAAAACCCAAAGGACATGTGAAACTGAAGTGGGGACTGTTCTTCTTTAGTCCTGCTTTTATGTAAGGCATCCATGAGCTTTGCTTCTCTAAAGGGTGGGTACGTCATTTTTGTGGTGGGGAGAAGGCACAAGGCAGAGAACTTGGTGCTTATTTGTCTGAAGCGGCTCTTATGACCAGCATTTCATATGAGTTTCTGCGAGGGAGGAAGATAATGTTTTCTGTGGGAGTGTCGTGCCCCTCTGACTAATGAGAGGGAATGTCTTCTTTGAAGAGCTATAGAAATTTTGCTTATTGGTTTATAACCTTAATACTGTCTGTACATTTTTTTGTCCATTTTCTTGATGAAATTCCTCCAAGTGTTGTTGGTTATCTTTACAGGTCCTAAGGTGCTCTGTGCTGTCTGGGTCATGGCTCTTTTCCTTGTAGTTTGCTCTGACAGAACATGATCTTCAGGAACATTTCAGATTTTCATTTTGCCTTTCCTTGCTATAACTTCAGCTTCTTGTGCAAAAGTGAGAAAGAAACCTTTCCATGAGTTGCTAAGGGACTGAAATGAGATCATTAAACCTTGATAGGTTTTCCTTTTCACCCACAGAAATTTGAAGGCAAATTGCTTACCAAAAAATGTGCTTGGGTAATCAAAGGATATACAGGAAAGTGGAAGAGAGATCCCAAGATATCGTATGGCCTCTAGAGGACAGTGGTTATTTAAAAGTATCCTTGGAGCAGGTGAGTTATATGACCCTGTCTCAGCCAGCAAGATAACACCAGGATGACTGTGTTTTGTGTAGTCAGTGCAGGGAGGCAGCTTGGCAGCCTGTTAGTGATGTTTCGAGTAATTTTGAAAAGTTTCTGGTGGATTATTTACTGACTGATTTTACTTAAGACAGAGCCTTTAGCTGCTGAGAGAGAAGGAAGAGCCCAGATGAGCCACTGTTGTAAATCTGCACTTGCCAATCGCTGGCAAGAGCTCCCGTTCCTGGCTTCTCTGTCCGTAATGACAAACCACCTGTTTGGCCCCAGTGCTGCAGCGCTGGTGGACACTTGGGCTGCTTTGTGCTGTAATACATAGCACAGAGCAGTAAAGTTAATAGGATGGAGTTCTAGTAACTGAGCTGAGCTATAGTCCGATGCCTCAGAGACCCATGCATAACGCTTAGCAGAGCACAGTCTTCTCCTCAGAGCTGTAATATGGAAAATGACACATCAAACGGAGGGCTTGTGCCAGTCTCTAGACCAAGGGTGTAAGACACCTGCGAATAGCTGGCTGAGGAGCAACCCTCTGTTAGTTACAAGATGTTTTAAGTGAGGGAGTGGACCTAACTTCCAGAGGAAGAGAAGATATGGAACTTGGCGAAGTTCAGCTGGAGCTGTGGGTAGTTAGCTCTTCTGCAGATGAGATCCGTGAAGTTTTCTGGTTAGGCTTTGTGCAGTCTGTCCTTACAACTCACTTGGTGAAAAGACAGGAAGGCTACTCAGATAATTAAGGAAGTTTAGGAGGTAGGATTTCACATTCGGACCAAGGGGACAGAATGCCACCATCTTAATCTGCTGGTGGCTTTTAGTACTGCTGATACTCCTGTAGAGTGATAGGCCAAACACAGAAGTATTGTCAGCCTATTGGTAGAGTTCTAATACTGGAGAAAAGAAACCCTTGTGTAACTGAAATTGGGATGTTTGCCAACTACTGACGAATTACCCAGTCTTGACACCAGTCCTGGAGTCAAGATTTTGCAGTCTTTTGCCACTGATGTGAGTTTCTTGTATCTGAGATTCCCTTTCTGTAAAATGGTGTGCCAGTGACATTATTCCATTTTTCTAGCACCAAAACAAGTGACATCAAGCTTGACTTCAGTGCTTCCTATGCATATTTCATAGCTTACAGTAGATACAGCTAGCCATTCCTGATGCTGATTTTAAAAGGATATATTACCATTCTGGAGCAGATCAGGATTTTTCATATACAGGAAAGAAGTGTTCACAATTCAGAGCAACACACAGCCTGGCAGGTCTGGATTTGGAATAAAAAGATTCAGACCCTTGTTCTCTTTGATTTAGTCCTGTAAATTAAACTGGCAGTCCGTTTTTCCCTAGTGTTGATGTTATTTGCTATTTTGGGGACATACATGAGGGTTCCCTCCGGACTCAGCCTCATCTTATGGTGGTTTACAATTGCTGTCAGATGAGTTACGGTATTTGAGCTGAGCCATTGTAAAAACATATGTATGTTCTTAGCTTGCAACAAATTTTAGTAATTTAATGATGCTTAAGACAGCTCCAGCATAGAGAAGACACCCTATTAAAAATAGTAAATCAAGCTCTGCAACCATGATAGCTGAATTGGAGTTTGAGCTATTCCATTGTCTTTACATTATGCTTCTTTCCTGGTATGTACACACACAGACATATAAACTATTTGCATTTATAGTTTTGCAATTTAGTGTGTTGTTTACAGCCACAATACATTTTAACCTAACAGCACAAATTTTGAGATGTTCACAACATCGGACCACCTATCACCAATAAGGCTAGTTTTGCTTCATGAAATTCTCCTCAGTACATTCCTTCTCATCCAAACTGTGTATCTTCATAAACCACATAACCTCATTTTGAAGCATCTTGTAGAAAGGTTTAACACCAGAATAATAACAAAATTTGTTTCCCATTTACCACTGCTTGTAGGGAGGGAAGCAGTAAGGGGGAAAACCTCTTTTTTCTGGTTCTGCACTGAATTATTCTAGTAGTATCCATATCCCAGTACACAGTGGACAAAGGGGGAAATCTCAGCAAAGGCACTGACATGAGAAGGCATCTTGAACTGTGTTCAACCCTAAATTCTAGTTTCTTTTATGGAATATGAATGTTAAACACCGATCCCAGCTCACTCTGACAGATCAGGTTTAACTGATGGGCTTTCTGGATGAAAGACTGATACCTATATCATCTCTGGCTTCAGAACATGTTCAATAGCTACTTGCTCTCCTCCCACCTTCAGCTTCTTGTATTCTCTTTGCATCTCGGACTATGGTTACACAAAGTCCTTCTGCCTTTTGCCTTTCAACTACACAAGGCAACACTGCTTAAAATTCCAGCGGGCTGTCTTTCATATTCCATGAGCCCCTGGGAAGTCAATAAATGTCAAAGAAATGTTGGATTATCTATGTATTTATTAGGTCTATGCTACATTTCTGAGAAGGCCTTGTGGAGTTTGGTCATCACATCCTTGGAAGACATAACACAGGGTAACAACACTGTAAATAATAACAAAAAGATTTCAATGTTTCCCACAGTGTGATAAATCTGTATCATTCTTGAGACATTAGAGTGTTGAAAAAGTACTTCCCTCTTCACCATTTTCTTTGCCAAATGACTTGCTCAGCTCTCTATTTTTTTATGCTTTTTTAAGGATCCATAAGCAAATATTTAGTGCAAGAAGGAACCAGGCTTTGCCTATTTCACACTATAATTTTTCTCTGAATCAGTTCCAAGTTGTGAGTGCTCTCTCATAACATATGCAAAGAGAAGAATCTCATCAGGATGATGCTTAAGCACTTCAGCAGGATTCAAGTAAAGATTTGTGGCTGTAGCATTGATGATAGCATCCTTCTAGCTCCACAGTTAGTACCCTGTAATGAATTGCACTCCCCGCTGACGCTGTTTGACCAGGCATACTCTGTCTCTCAACTTTGGCTAGTTACGGGTCAGGCCAGCACCATCTACCCCATTGCGCTTGTCTCAAATTGTTGCAGCTAGCAGCTTTCTCTTAAATCTGGATTTCCCACTCAGGGATGTGACAAGCACTCTATTGTCATGCCCTACTGTGATCTCTCTGGAAGTCACACAGCTTCAACAGCCTTTGAAATAGATATTTGTGGAGACTAGAGAATCCAACCATGGTGCCAAGGGGTCCTAGGGGCTCCCCTCTCCACTTCTTGCTCCCCTTATCTTCACACCTTCTGTGTGCCCCTTGTTTTGACTGTGGGCTGTATTTTAGAGTTCAGCTGAATTTGGCTTATGGGCTGTCTTTCAATTCGCATGGGAAAGAAAAACTAACGCTTTCTCTGTTAGTGATGTTAGTTACGGTCTAGTCTGGTAAATGAAATGGAAAGACAGAACTTGTAGCTTTCATGGACTGCACTAAGCTTTCAGATCAGTATGACAAGGCAAGGGACCTCGCAGAAAAATGTGGTATGTGTAAAGTAAAAAGCCACCATCCACAGCTTTGCAACAAAACGAAAGAAATGAGTCATGCTAGCATGCTCATGATGGACTTGAAAAGATTGGCCAAAGACACTGTTGACTAATTATTTTCCTTTAACGTAAAGCTAATATGTGATTGTTATTATCCTGGCAGGGGAGACTGTTTTCTAAGTCTTACCTGCATTCAGTAAACACCCCGAAACGCGGCCTCTCATCCATAAAATGACAAAAGGTTGTGCTGATGCCTGAATTCAAACCAGTAGTTCATGGGCATTCAAATACTTCAAAAATGTTGTGCTCAGACTACTGAGGCATGTCTTCTGAAATCCAGCGTCTGCTGCGACGTGATAGTTAAAGCTGGTAAACTGGTAACATTTATTTAATGAATTCTAATCACTTCTTTTTATGACTAATCTGTCAATAGGCCCTGTTTTCTCTATGCATTTGTCCATCGATCTGTTTACGTGAACAGCTTTCACTCCATTATTTACAAATTATTCTCTGACTGTGTTGTTCTCCTTTTGGAAAGTGCTGACAGCCAGTGGACAAAATGTTTTTGATCAGATAATTGATGACCAGATCATTTATGCCTAACAGGAAGTAAATGAAAGGCCTTTCAAAATGGTCCCACGGACATTACTGGGCATTGGCATTTGTGGTGGCATGTTTATTCTCCATAATAACTTGTGTGCACAAGTACATCATTCATGGCTACTTATTAAAGTAATAGGAAAAGCTGACATTGTGCTAGAAGTGAACAAATATCCACTAATGCTTTATTGTTATTCTGTATTATTTTTAAGGCTTCTGGATATGTGTTGGTTGCTTTGCAGGCCAGACAGATGTAAGAAAGGATTGCCCATATGATTCTGTAATAAGATATAGGGTTGGAAGTAACATCTGGGGCAGTGAGGAAGAGAACCGTAAAGGGGAATAAAGGTTACCTCTAAGATATTAGATTCAGGTAGGTCCACAGCTTGATGGCTTACTCACTTGAATGCAAACATATTTACCTAAGTGTGCATAAAGACTTTTTAGGACTAAACCAAAGAATTCAAAGGCCAATTATTTGTATTTTTCATTACTGTAGATAATAAATAAAATGGCTGCCAATGTCATTGGAGTACCATTTTACTGAGTATGAAGGTGTAGCGCTATAGGATCTGCAAGGGGGTGATAATTTTTGGCAACACAGGTCTGCAGTCAACTGGGAAAGGAGTTTAATACTGACAGAATTTTTATTATGCTGGCTGTAAGTTTATTAAGCACTATACTGCGTAATTTCTGTCAGCATATTGTATCATTTTCTGAGCCATATAATAATATTGCTTTGAACTTCTACAGTGCCTTCGATTTCTGTAGCTTCCTAAAATGTTATACCCATGTTAATTGCCATGGCACCTCAGAGAGGCAAAGAAATATTCTCCTTCTCTTGGGATAATCAGTATTACTTTTAGCAGTGAAAGTGAGGTGAAATGAAAAGCCCAAAATCAAGCTGAAAGTTTATGTCAGGGCTGGGCTTAGAAAGGGAGGAACATCTTGTGCTTTAGCTATCAGACTGACAGGTCTCAAAGTAGCTGGTCTTGGCCACAGACTTCCTGCATGCAGTGAGTAAATCCCTTTTGCCTCAGTTTCACAGATGTGACTATATTTCCTGCTCCTAGTCTTTGTCTTGGCTTTTCTAGGAACAAGTTCTTTGGGGCAGTATGCTTTCTAGAGTGTGCTTTGCTCAGTGAAGGTGGCTGGGTTCTTTGGACCACTATGTTAATTACAAAAAAACCCCTCCCAAAATGACAATGTATGTTTACAAGAATGTAGTTTTTCCCTAGACAGCAATAGTAAGGCTTTCCCTGTATGGTACAGTTTCTCCTGCAACTGCTGATGAAGTCAGCTGAGGGTGGAACCAAGTGTCTTTGATTACCTCAGCATATGCCCAGAGCACTAACACTCAGGGACCCCGAGCTCATCGGTCTGCATAAGCAGGCCAGAACTCTGACAGGAAACCTCCAAGAGAAACCGAGGATGCTGTAGGCCACTGAGCCGGAGATTTCAGTAAGCTTTCAGTCCTCTCACTGGCCCGTGCACCAGCCAAAGGTACAGAATGATCTTAGGATGCATGCTGCCCCCTCAATAACTGCCTTTGAGATATGGTATGAGATAAGGCCTGATTATTTGTAGGACTTAATCAGGCAGGGTCAGTCTTTGCAACACTAAGTCTGTGAGCCCTGTAATCTGTAATAATGTGCGCTGTGCTCTGCCTGCACTGGTTCTTGATTACTGGTACACCGTCTTCCTCTGCATCACTGTCCTTCCATGGTGTGGCTGTGTTTCAGTGATTGGTGTAGTGAGCAGGACCTATTTTTCGTACAGAGTGCTGGGATTACACCTGTGATATGCACTAACCGCTTTGTGATGCTTCATTGTGAACTACAGAAACAACCTGTTCACTTCAGGATGAAACAACCTCACTTGACGTCATGGAGGAGCAGGTGACTCAGCACAGAGGAAAAAAGAAATAATGTCCCCTTCTGCATCCTTCTTATCCTGTTGCCATAGCAGCTGCAAGCAAGGTTTCTGCAGACGAGGACTAGGTCTTTCCAGCCCAGCGCAGTAGATCTGTTAGTCACTGCCTTGACTCTCCTACGTTATTGCCCCGGCTCCCTGCCTGGGATGCACAAATGCAGCCGAGGGCTCTCAGCCTCCTTGCCTGTCTCTCCCAAGTAAGCACTTCTGCTGCCTGTGGAGCCTTTTACTCCTGCTACAGAGACAAAAAATAAAAAAGGATTAGTGTTTGACTTCTGTTTACAATAGGATTCCTTAAACCACCGCCTCCCTGTAGACATAAATCCCAGAAAACGTGTATTCCTTTCCTCCTTCATCTAAACCTCTTCAGCCTTTGTAATAATGGGCTTAGGGCTGTAAACATGTCAGTAGGACCAGTTCTATGCAGGCACAACTTGCTCTAAGCAGGTCAGCAGATAACCATCTTATAAGAGTGTCACTGACACCCTTGTGTCTATTATTTAGTCAGGACTGCAAGGGTGACCTGCAGAATTAGATTTCTCCTCTTTTTCATATCTTTATCTGAGAGCAGAAACAACCCAAAAGGTTTTTGTCAAGAAAAAAAAAAATGGATTTTCCCTATATTTCTTTTCCACTTCTGTTAATACTGGGAATGTTAAGATTAGGTTTTCTGGTTTGGCTGGAGATTTCCTTGGAGGGCTAAGGAAAGGATGAACAGGACTCCACCAGTCCTAGAACAGTCCTAATTGAAGAGGTAAGGTCTGGTTCTCTAATGAAGAGTTCTTTATTTTCAGGATTTTGACTTCCAAGACACTTGGTTTTTTGAGTGTTGTTGACCTCCCTTTTTCATGAATGGAGCAGCGAGCAGCTGCTGTTCTGTTCTGTGATATCAGAGTGATAGGGAAGTCTTGAATGCTTTGGAAAATTAGGTCAAATTTGATTAATGAGCTGTTTGTAGGATTAATCAAAAGGATAGGTTGAGAATCCACAAGTCAGGAGGACTTGAGTTGTTTTGGGGTGAACAGCACCTCAGAATCAGCCCATGTTAAGCTGCAGCAACTATATTGTATCAGACTGATGCCTTGCTCCTTTGTCTTCTTTAACCTACCTATTCTACCTGTTTATCTATTTTTATTCTAAAGGGGAATATTGCAAAACCTGCATGAAAATAATTTTTTACTTTTGATAGGTCTTGTAAAAGCAGTGCATGTGTTTAATATCACAACAGAAGAGAGAGGAAAAAGGCAGTGGGACCTGGTGTTTACCCATCAAAACAAAGAACAGAAGCAAATCCCAGAGAGAGTTATTCCGATTAATAGTCCTGCTTTTTACAGAAGGCAGAATTCACCGGGCTAGCAAAGGGGGAAATACTCTTGGTAGATCACTGGTGGAATAAGAGAGTGAAGGAGATTGAACTGAGCCTTGAGGATGAAACGCCTACACTGATGAGAAAGAGGTTAAGTAATGCTCTGCTTTTCAATGATGTTAGAGCTGTAGGTGCTGAAGCCTGCTCATTAGCTGAGGCTATAACATGCCACATTTATTTTGTCATTATGCTTTCAAATATTTGCCTGATGGGCTTGTGAGACAATTAGCTCTTGGTACCTGAAATTCCCACTGGTTCTACCAAAGGAAGCTTCTCTGCCTGGCTCTACACTCAGAAATGTCAAATCCTCACCTGTTATCTCTCCCTCTATTAAAACAGTGCTTAGTACTAACCTTTTTTGACTGGTCCTTATGAAGAGAAACATCATGTCCTACTCACCCTCCTGCTGACCATCAAAGCTGAACTGACTCTGTAGGTTCATTTCTAGATAGTCCTCGAGGTCAGTCTGTCCTAGAGTCTTACTCCTTGCTGAACTGTCCAGCCACCTGAAGCTATTATCTGAGTCAGTTGTTCTCTACAAAATGAGCATGTGGCAGCTTGGCTTTATTTCAGGGCCTGAGCTATTGCTTTATTAATCAAACAGTAATACTGTTTGCCTTATATTTAGTACTTGTCTAAGTCAATCTCCATCAGTCTTCCAGCACTTTTCTTACCCCAAACCATCCTCAAACCATCACATTTTTCTTTGCTAGTCGCAGGGTATCAGGACTTCTTGTCCTGGTACTTGGGAAACTCAAACCACAGCAAGTCTCCTTACTGGTCTGTGCCTCTCTCCCTTTTACATGTGAGCATCCTTTCTTTGGTGTAAAAGGGTTGTCTTGGGGGGTTCACACTTGATTCAGCTCTTGAGATGTAAGGGTATGACTGTTGATGCTTTTTGCAAGTGGTCCCCTCAATTTTCTAAGAGTTTCCACCAAAATGATAACGTGTTTCCATAACAACCTGTGTGACGTTACCTGCTATACAGTATACTGTACCTTCAATATATTTCCAGTTTTATTAAAAACTGATAATCAATTTCATAGTCAAGGTGCATTTTCTTCCTGCTGATATTTTCACCTATTGTGGGCTATAGACTAGCTGTATATTATCCTTTAGCCTTTACCTTAACAAAGAGATGTAAGCATTGCAATGCCTTCTTCATGTTTTTCCCAGTCTGATCATTATCTAATGCAGTAACAGAGAAACAGTAAGAGCTGTTGCATGTGGCTGCTTGTGAATGTAATTTTTCAGCCCATTTTTGGCATGTCATGTATATAATCTTCTGGCAATGGATATTTGCATTTCACTCCCATGATTCAGAATTCTTTTTTTTTGCCTGTGCTTCGCTTCGCTTCGCTTCTCTTCTCTTCTCTTCTCTTCTCTTCTCTTCTCTTCTCTTCTCTTCTCTTCTCTTCTCTTCTCTTCTCATTTGGTTCTAAGTTAAATATTTCACATTCTTCCGTCTTTTCAGAGTTCTCATGTCTCTCTGCTTCAGGTGAATCATTTTATAGAGTATTTCTAGAGTATTTCTAGAGGTTTGTTACATCTTGTTATACCTATTGATGGTAGAAACAATTCCCTCCCTTAAAACTTGAAGTCCAAGTAGCAAATTCAGTCTTTTTTGAGAGTTGTTGTGTTTCTTCAGTTTGGAGGGTTTGGTCATCCCATCTACTGACTATTATTACTGTAAGTTGTATGTTTTCAAAGAAATATGTGGATGTGACTGAAGAGAAGAGCAATGGGAATAATCAACAGCTCAGAGAAACATGGATTGTGAGGAAAAAAATTAATGTGTGGATGTTTGATCTTCCAATATATATAAAAAAGACTACTGCAAAAAGGAAGGCAATAATTCATTTTCCATGCCCAGGGCAAAAGTAGTTATGGTTTTAAGCTGTAATTCTGCATCTCTCTGAGCATTCTCTGTTGCCTTGTATTTCTTTCAAGTGACTGATTAGTCACCTACTTGCTATGCTCATAAAATGTGCTCCAGTCAGAGCTATGCAGTGTGATTTCACCTGTGAACTCTCTGTGACTCTCCGGACAGTGATGCTGTGGGGCAGCTATGTGATCTAAATGCAGGTGGGGCAAAAATCTGGTGGTTGGGCAGGGAGCCTGGCAGCAGAGCTGGGGAAGGACCTTGGATCTGGGAATCAGGCAAGAGACTGATAAAGGAGAAGGCCAAATGTGAGCCTAGAAATGAAATCACCGTTCAGAAGTCTCTTACCTCTGAAAGCCTGACTTGAGCATCTTCCTCTTCCATACACTCACAAGTCTATGGGGCCTGATGGCATCCACCCAAGGGTGCTGAGGGAGCTGGCGAAGGAGCTTGCCAAGCCGCTCTCCATCATTTATCAACAGTCCTGGTTAACGGGGGAGGTCCTGGATGACTGGAGGCTTGCCAACTACAAGGAGGATTCAGGGAACTACAGGCCTGTCAGCCTGACCTCGGTGCCGGGGAAGGTTATGGAGAGGCTCATCTTGAGGGCGCTCACGGGACACGTGCAGGATAACCAAGGGATCAGGCCCAGCCAGCACGGGTTCATGAAAGGCAGGTCCTGCTTGACCAACCTGATCTCCTTCTATGACCAGGTGACCCGCCCAGTGGATGAGGGAAAGGCTGTGGATGTTGTCTGCCTGGACTTCAGTAAAGCCATCGACACTGTCTCCCACAGTATTCTCCTGGAGAAGATGGCAGCTCGTGGCTCAGACAAGTGCACTCTTTGCTGGGTAAAAAACTGGCTGGATGGCCGAGCCCAGAGAGTTGTGGTGAATGGAGCAAAATCCATTTGGTGGCCGGTCACAAGCGGAGTCCCCCAGGGCTCAGTTTTGGGGCCGGTCTTGTTTAATATATTTATCAATGATCTGGATGAGGGGATCGAGTGCTCCCTCAGCAAGTTTGCAGATGACACCAAGTTGGGTGGGAGTGTTGATCTGCTTGAGGGTAGGAAGGCTCTGCAGAGGGATCTGGACAGGCTGGATCGATGGGCCGAGGACAATTGTATGAGGTTCAACAAGGCCAAGTGCCGGGTGCTGCATTTGGGCTGCAACAACCCCATGCAGTGCTACAGGCTTGGGGACAAGTGTCTGGAAAGCTGCCTGGCAGAAAAGGACCTGGGGGTGTTGATTGACAGCCGGCTGAAGATGAGCCAGCAGTGTGCCCAGGTGGCCAAGAAGGCCAACGGCATCCTGGCCTGTATCAGAAATGGTGTGGCCAGCAGGAGCAGGGAGGTGATCGTGCCTCTGTACTCGGCGCTGGTGAGGCCGCACCTCGAATACTGTGTTCAGTTTTGGGCCCCTCACTACAAGAAGGACATTGAGGTGCTGGATCGTGTCCAGAGAAGGGCGACAAAGATGGTGAGGGGTCTGGAGCAGAAGCCTTATGAGGAGCGGCTGAGGGAACTGGGGTTGTTCAGTCTGCAGAAGAGGAGGCTGAGGGGAGACCTCATCACTCTCTGCAACTACCTGAAAGGGGGTTGCAGAGAGGTGGGTGTTGGTCTCTTCTCCCAAGTGACAAGTGATAGGACAAGAGGAAATGGCCTCAAGTTGCACCCGGGGAGGTTCAGGCTGGATATTAGGAAAAATTTCTTTACTGAGAGAGTGGTGAAACACTGGAACAGGCTGCCCAGGTAAGCGGTGGAGTCACCATCACTGGAGGCGTTCAAGGAATGTGTGGATTGTGGGACATGGTTTAGTGGGCATGGTGGTGTTGGGTTGATGGTTGGACTTGATGATCTTACACGTCTTTTCCAACCTTAGTGATTCTGTGATTCCTTTTTTCTTCTTCATGACCTCACTGATAACCACCATGTGGCCTAACTTGCATGACCCTAATCATGACGTGTGTATCCCCGTTTCATAGCCTGTAAAGGGTCAGAAAACAATTGGGCTATCTGCTCTGACAGTAATACAAATGTTATCTGTGACTGAGGGAAACTTTCTACTGTTTTTTAATCTGCTGGACATCCTGCCTGGAAAGAGGAGTAATTTTTCAGCTGCAGGAAAACCATGAAAAGGAAATCTTTTGTTGCTGTTTGACTGATTTTCACACTGACAAATGGAAACAATCAATGGAAATTATCAGCCCAGGAATGTCTATCTTCACTTTTTCCCATGTGAAAAATTCCCCAGCCTAGAATGAGATCAACTTTATCGGGAAGCTGAACCAGAATTCAGATGTTTGCACTAATAAGGTGGTCTTTCCTCTCAAACCCCATCACATTTACAGTATGTCATGAATGCAGAAGCTGAATATTGCTGTCAATAAGGCATGTCTACTTCGTACAGCTTTCAAGACTTGTAGAGCTGTCTGGATAATACTGCTATCAGTTTAAGTCTCTAAGAACCTTCTTGCTGTGTCAGAGTACGTTTTGATTCATATCATCACATCTGCCATACCTGCAGTCCTAATTTTGAATCTTTTCTTGGAATTAATATTGGGTGTGTATTTAATGGTCCTGCTTGGACTACTTCACATTCATCTGGTAACACATGGCAAAAAAAGGTATGAAGGAAAGGGAACTAAAGATGTATGATGGCTTCCCTTAGTAATGACATCCCCTAAAGTATAGTATCTTCCATAACAATCATTCCATCTGCTGTGGTATGGAAAATACTCTCTTAGGCTGCATTTCTCTCATAATAATGATACAGATGGAGGTGGCACTTCCTTGGCTGAGGCTTCGGCTCCCATTACATTTCCTCTCCATCCCAGTCCCTGGATCTATCCCCACATGGCTCACATTCCTGTATGTCTGGCACTGGTGTGCGTCTGCTGCTCTCTCCTTTCTCAGCCAAAGGGTTGGAGGAAGGGGGTGTCGGTTCTAAATTATAATTTCTTTTGCTTTATCCTTGGTCTAAAAAGGAGGCTGTATTTGTTCAGATGCCAACAGGAACTGAAGAGTCTTTTTGCAGACGGGAAGGAATACCCAGGCAGACTTTATAGCATAATGAGCTAGGCAGGAGTCTTAACTCCTTTGTCACGCAGTGGGTACTTGAGTTTTTGAATTCACTGTTAGCACTGAGTCACTTTGTTTGATCTTGCTATACTGTTATACAGATGATGCATCTCACCAAACTGTGATCCCTGTTGTTTCTATGCCAGAAGTAACCAAAGGCTTGGTGCAGCCTGATAGCGCATAGTCTTTAGGCCAACACTTCATAGTGCAGTTACGGGTGAGGTAGAAGAGAGTGTAGATGAAGGGGCCTGAAAAGCAGGCCAGAGGAACTGCAGGGTAGTATTGACTACAGGCCTGTGCTCTGCAGGTCGCGATTCAACTGGAACCTCATGCTGAGAGGTCAGGCTCCAGTCTCAGCTGAAGTATATCCAAGTTCTGTGTACGGGAACTAGAGAAAGCAAATACACATTCATGATATCCATATAATCTTATAAACCCAGGTTTCCAGGTTTTGCACATGGCTGATGGGGGATTTGATGCTTAAACCCAGAAGGATCCTGGGAAAAGAAACAGCTTAGTTATGCAAAATAATATCTTTGCAACCCTATAGCTTCTAGTACTTCTGCCTTCCTGCTCTATCCTGCTTTCTGTTTTGGAGGAAAATGGCTCATTTTTTAGTTCAGTGGTAAAGAGAGCTGATGACTGAAGCTGGGATGTTTTTAGCCAAAAATAAGCACCCTAAAAAGAATGATTCACACAAACAACTTTGGTTACTGTCGTTCAGACTCCTGAGGCACATAAAGTAAGTAATTTTGGGAATTCCTTTGCTAACAGACAGACCCGCCACAATCCCAATCCAGAATCTGCACCAAGTCTGATAACTTTTTTCAAGATTTGTGATAGTTTGGTTCTCTTTTTCTGTTTCATCTTTTCCTGTTTTGCATTTGCATTTAGTTCATGCTGATGGGGGAAGCACCGAACTGCTGCAAACAGAGAGGATTCTGGTATTTTCATCCCGAGCAGGGGCAGTGAAAGGCAGTCTCATGCGAGTCCTCCCTGGAGATCCAGAAACTGCCTCAAAGCCCAGAGATGGGCGTGAGTAGCTGTACATACTCACACTAGGCACTGACCTGACATGAAAGAAGGTCCTGCAAAGAATTGCTGTGTTGCTGTTGCTACAATAAGGAGGACTGTAGAAGTTTTCATCAGAGGCTAGGTGGTGCTTTTCAGGCACAGCTCTAGATACTGAAGAAATTTGTGTCTGCTTGTTAGAGAGTTTTAGGAGGTTTTGTGCTTGCAAAGCCATGAGAAACAGCACCTTGACTCTGTACACTGCTATTCCTTCCCTGCATGCTCCACTTAAGTGGGAAAGCAACTGACAATCAAATCCAGTCTTACAAAATACTAACAATCCCCACACAGATACTCAAAGAAAGAGAACCTCTGCTTTGCAACCCTGCCTAAAGTAGCCTTAGGGGATCACTGTCCATTTTAGTATTCAGTTTACTTCTTTTCTATCAGTAAAATAGTCCTTGGCCATTTTCTGTTTGGATGCACTGAGTCCAAATGAGAATACAATACAGTTAAATAACTTACTTAATTGCATTAAAATGAATTTATTTTAAGCCAACTTAATTGAAATAGATGCACAAACAAACTATTCCTACATGGCTATGAGTAAAAATACATTTGTGATCAGAGAACACCTACACACACCCAGAGCTGGTACTCCTTTACACTTACCGAGAGCCATGTATACTGTACCAAAGAGCCATAATCATGTAAGACTTTTTGGGGGTAGAAGTATCCTGTTGAGTTTCACCTCTGCTTCATCTAATTTTCCTGGTCTTCTGCAGCCTGTATTACTTTTTAAAGTAAAAGGAAACAATTTGCTTGCTAACAATACACTGGTTTAAATAGACCTTCAGGTATAGATTTTCCATAAACCAAGAAACCAGCCCAGCTTATCTGTTGGCTTTTAATTCTGAAATTTATTAGCTCTCCACATCCATTGCAGATACAAGCACAGTCTTAATTGCTCCATTTTTATTCCTACAGAAAATGCAGTAAATCTTAATGGTTGTGCTTCAAACATTAAGAGGCAATGTAGTAGCTGTAGGAGAAAAGTATTCAAAACACATTAAATTAGTAAGTGCTTAATAACATTTTCAAGCTGTTCATCAGAATTTATTTTGAGTTTGAAAGAGTAAATGTCCCAAGAATTCTTAAAGGAGACATCCAACTGGAACACTTTTTTTCCCCCAACCTTGAGATTTCCTTAAAATGTTTTTCCTACTCCTCCTCCCCTTCTGAGATTTTCAGAACTGTGAAAACAATATTTTTTTACTTTAATTATAATGCTAGTTGAGAATGTGTTCTATTACTTTGGCTACATTACCAGCTCACACACTGTTTGTTTATAGCTCTCTGAAAAGCCATTTTAATAAGGTCAGATTTGCAATTTAAATTAACTTTAATATTTCTTGCAAACTCTAGCTCTGTTTGCTTATGCAAGGTGTAAACATATTGGAAATTTATTGTTCTAAAAATACATTCCTTTGTTTTATTTTCAAATTGGTACATGTTAGGTAATAAACAGTCTTGACTTTGTGTATTTTCCCATGTGAAAATGAAGAAAACTTTTTCCTTTTTTACAGGAGGAGAAGAAAAGAACATAGGAGAGTGAGAAAGAATGAAATCAGTTATTCAAAATGGAAATTTCATCTGGAGAAGCAATTCAGAATGAACAATGTATTTTACAAATTAAGACCTTTTGCCTGTTGTAATTTTTTCTCTATGGGACTGCTACTTTAGATGAATTTGACCATTAGGATTTGTTAAATCTTTTGTAAAAACAAATATCTACCCATGAATATCTTATGACTCTTCACTGGGAATTTTTATTCCTGTACTGGAATCAAATCTTAAAATTAGATAGTCAGTCATCTACATTATGATACTTTTTTTTTTTTAAATTAGATTACTTGAACTTTTTCTTTCACCAGAAAATTTTCTTTCATCCCTATCTATATCAACTGTAGATATTTTCAAAGCCTAGCATTTTAATAGCTAATGTTACACTCTTCACAGAAGACACTACTGTGAAGCCTCAACATGAAACAAATTCAGTTTTGCAATTAAATGAATTTTGAAGTCAATAATTTGTTTTTTTCAGACATTCATATGAATATACTCCACATTATACCTATCATGTGGTAGTCTGACAACAGGAATGTGAACATCATCAGATGAATTACTTCTGAGAAGTTCCTGAAATAGTGTGAAATAATTGTTTTCATTTTCCACTACCCTTGTTGTGCGGTTAATATTTGATATTGCCTGGTTTCTATAAAACCTGTGTAACTGTCTCACTGTAGATCATAGGCATGGCTTAATTCCTA
Source organism: Gavia stellata (assembly GCF_030936135.1). Classification (NCBI taxonomy): domain Eukaryota; kingdom Metazoa; phylum Chordata; class Aves; order Gaviiformes; family Gaviidae; genus Gavia; species Gavia stellata. The sequence goes on from NC_082600.1 coordinate 21,209,093, forward strand.
CCACCTTGAGCTAGTGGAGTAACTGCATCATCTCACTGGTAATAAGTTATTTTATTTTCTGAGTGCTAGAAAAAGATATGAAACACATTCTTGGCTGGAAGTGTAGCTTGCATGCAGAGACCTAGATCTTCAGTTATGAAATATTGATGCCTCTCATATGATTTTCACCCACCCATGAAGGCTGTCCCTTAAGCCAAGAGCTACTTTTGCTGGAGAATAACTTGTTTACGGATATGAAATATATTGTTGGCAGATTTGAAGTCTTAGTACCCTGGCAATGGCAGGCAGGCAGGTAGGTGTGACAAATGCACCCATGCTTAGAGGACTCCTGTTATTCCTGCAGTCTGTTGCATCCAGGGTAACCCTGTATCTTCTCCAGCTCTCCACCTCCCTGCACAGACACATAGGGTCCTCCCTCCTTTTCTGCTTTCTGGCTAATGGCCCTCCTGGTAGAGGTGGCAGTCAAGTCTATAGGGCTCAGACACTTCTTGATCTTCAGAGAGAGCCAGTGGTGAGGCCAGGCAGTGTGTGTGGTTTTGTGCCTGTAGACATTTGTTTGCTGAGCTTACCCTATACCCTTCTTGTAAGGAGGACAACTTGTTGCTAGCGAAGCTAGCTATGAAAGGCTCTGTGTTGTGTTTCCTGGATATTTCAGAAATGCTGGCTTGATGTTTATTTTTGTGCCTGCCTGCTTGCCATTTTTAAAACAGAGAGAAACAGGGACTCCTTCTTGTGAGGTTAAATGAGTAAGGGTGTGAAAATTGCAGCATCTTTTTCAGGCAGGAGGAGGGAAGAGAGGACAAAGCTTGAGAAGCTCAAAGAAAGAAAAAGGAGGGTGCTAATAGCTGTGACACAGATTTATTTCCCTTAAAGGTTATTCTGTTTTGTTGTTTTTAAGAAAAGAATTTCAACCTGCTTTGAAGAAATACAGCTTTCAAAATCATTTGTCTCTAGCAGCTGCAGCAGGAAGGAAGAAAGAAAGAAAGGCATGGAGTGGGATTTTCAAGGCAGTGATAGCCTTTGCCCTACTTTGTCCTAATTTGTCTGGAAAGAGCTATGGCAGAGACATGGATGTGGTGAGGGCAGAGATTTATCTTGTAGCTATTGAAAATGAAGATATTTTTGGTCCATGAGAAGACTGAGCAGGACATTTTCTGCAAAATATCTTTTGTTAGACAACTCAGTATAAAATTGAAGTTCTTCATAGAAATACATGAGTTTTGACTAAATTATTTTCTCAAGAAAATGTCTGATGTGGAGTTTGGGTCAGACCATAATGGAACAGTGAGCCACCAACCCTTGTCAGTGTGGCCAGTAGCTTGTTGCTTAGGACATTGGCCTAAAATATGAAGTTCTCACAAATCCATGCAGCTGACCTATCCCATGAATAGCTGGATATTTTAGGGAAGTACACTATTTTCCATCAAAAAAACAGCAACAAGATAATGTATAACACAACCTCCCCCCCATCTAAAATAATTAAAAATCCACAGCTTCTCTTGATGTGCAATGAAAACTCCTTTCAAAACCTCGGCTGTTTGTCAGAGAAGAAGTATTGGTTTCTGATCAATCTTAAATGCAGGCTGCCTCCACAGAGTTTCCTTCTGCTGTTGCAAGAGAGAAAAATTAGATGGGTAGGAAAGATAAATTTCCCAGCAGACTGTCCGGGAGTCTGACACAAGCTTATGGGAGAAGAGGATTTCTTCCCTGGGGCTTCTGGTCTTGAAGAAATACCACTCATCTGGTTTTCCCATACTACACCTGGTGCATGAGAGCTTACTGACACATGCCTTTGCATCTTCTTAATGGAGCACGGCAATTCTGTTCCTGGCTGAGTCTATTAATATATTTCATAATCATCCATGCCATTTTTCTTCTCTGCTCCCTGTCTAGCTGTGCATTGCTTAAGGCTATGGCACTGAAGTTTTTACCTGGTGGATTCTAACTGTTTGTTGTCAGTGTGATTGTAGGATATATTTAATAATTTGTTCAGACTTTGGAGGTTGAAGAGAGAGGTTAATCCCATTTAAAATGTAACATCTGCCAAAGCATTTAAAATCCAATTTAACAGCTTCACAACCTGACTCTTTCTGTGTACACAAATAGAAAAAAAATAGTTATGTTACACAAGATGTCTTGATGAAACATTACTCACACTCCCCTCCGCCCTTAATAAGTCAGTGGGAAGAGATAGGTTTGGCCCTGGGATGCTGTTACAGTGTAAACATCATTAAGGGGATAAAATTGGTTCAAACATTGTTACTGAAGGTTTTTGCAATGTGGAGAAATACAAAATGATCGAAATTACTCCTTGGTCAGGTTAGAAAGCAAAATGAACCATAGCACTAAATTTCAATCCATGTTCAAAGTCTCGAAAAATCTTATGGTAAATATGTCCAGCTGGATCAACCTGTTTCTGGGAGTGAGATAACCTTTAGAAAAGAGTCCCCCATTCTGGTATTGTTTTGGTTATTTTTATACCAAAAAAATTTCCCACAGCCTGACTTTGTGTATCTCTTGCCTATGCTGGCAAGAGGGAAAACTGAAGCTGACTGGAAATATCTTTCTTTCAGAGGATCCTCCTGGAAGACTCATGCTGTGGATGTATGGGGACAATGGGTAAATTTCTTCCTTCACAATTACTAGTTTAGGACCAACACCTTTCTGCCTTTTGAAATGTATAGTACAACCATATTTAATAATCCCTAAAGAGATAACTATCAAGCTGAAGAATGAAAAGAGAGGGAAGAAGTGGTCATGACCTCTGCATTAGCTGTGGAGCAGGAGCAGGGATTGATATGAACCACCTCTTGCACTGGAATACACATGCCGAGCTGCTCCAAACCCTGCTTGCAAGCAAAAGCTATAGGATGTCTTAATTCCTATCAGGTTGGAGCCTTCTTATCATCTTAGGCCAGTGTCCCAGTGACAAGAGCACTCGGTGTAGAGTGAGGACCCTGGCATTTTATTCCTGACTCTCATTGACTTGCTACATCACCTTACTTAAGTTATTTAATCTTTCTGTCTTAAATTGTCTACAAAATGAAGATATTTTTACCCACTTCATAAGGATGTTGAGGTTTATGTCTTTTTTGTTAATGACAGTACTGTGTGATCTGTAACAACCAGGCTGCTTGTTATTATGCTCTTAGTCTGTATTTCGTGAGTATTCAGTGATAAGCACTATTGTAATTAGTCTTAAACTGGGCATATTTTGGCCTTCCTTTCCCAGAGATAGTTCTTCATTAGCTATTCATCCCCTTGTCATAGCACTGCAGCAGTACACAATGATCAATCATTGCAATGTAACATATGCCAGCTCCAAAAGAAGTTGAGCCAACGGCACTCAGAATAAGTGAGTTTCTTAATGTAACACACGGCTGATAAAAAGAGAAAGATAAATGAAGCCCATAATTCCTTCACTGTTTGCACTTTCTGGTAGTGAGTCATATCAAGTTGCTGAGTAGGATTTTAAATGAAACCCCCTTAAATTATTTGTCATAAAAAAAAATACCAGTTATATAAAATAAAGTAAAAGCAACCTTCAAAAATGAAGTGTAACCAAGCACTACAATTAAACGAGATCACTTTCCTTTTAGGTTTGTTACTTTCAATCAGACCTTATGTAATGAGAATTGAAATTAAATTAAAAAATTCTTGGTGCAGCAGAAAATATAAACGTAAAATGCTGTTAATGTCTTTGGCTATCATCATGGCTGTCATTGGAGTTGCTACTGGAGTTGCTAAGAAGCTGATTAGATGAAGCATTATTTCCAGAAGGACTATGCACACATTAATGGATTTTCATCCATTCCAATTCAGAATTCACTTAAGTACTGTGGGTTTGAAAGTCTGACAGAACTGCAGGATTTATTGGTTTCCTGTTTCAACCTAGGTCGGCTATCATGAGAAAGAGCAGAGGGGAAAGATGAATTACAGATGGCATGGAAAACTGATGACAGGACAGGAAGTACAAAACATTGAATATGACACAACTATGCATAGAGAAAGATGGGTGGGGAAAAGGGCAAAATGCTAAGACATATTTCCACTATCCTCTACAAACAGTTCCTGCAGATTCTTTGGGCTTATTATTCTGCTCTGGCACAGAATGTATCCCTTGTGTTAGTTTAAGAAATATGCCATTGTTTGACTTCACAGATAAGAGATTTTGGGAACCTTGTCTCATTTAGCAAATCCACAGACAGTGTGAGAGATTTGCATGGCTTCAGAGTCAAGGAAGTGCCCCTTCTCTGCTTATGGTATCATCAAGTAGGAACAAATAATATACATTGCCCAGTAAGCTGCAAACATCTGATAGGAGCTGTGGTCTGGGAAATTTCACATAGCATATTATTTTTTCATTTACATTTTCATGTATACAGTGCAATATTAGGAATACTGAGTTATGAATATTGAGGCTTAAGTTGGGAGAGACAGATATTTTATAAGGTGAATAAAATTTTAAAAATGAAGGGCATTTCTAGGCCTGTGCACAGACTTATCATTATCTTCAAGAGTTATTCTGTAAGATTTTGTTGAAATATTTTGCATAACAGATCCTGATAATTCATCTTAATGCAGCAGCATAAAAAAGACAAGACAGAATTTGATTTAAATTCATTTTTATTAAAAATTAATAGATTTTTAAGGCCAGAAGGGATCATTATGATAATCTAATCTGACCTATAGCAGGCCATCAAATTTTAGCCAGTAATTTCTATCTTAAGACTGATACCTGCACTTAAACTACTGTGTGCTTTTTCTTTCCCTTTCATACAGGCAATCTTGATTTGAAGCAACCAAGTAATTGAGATGCTGATACATTCTTTGATAAGCTATTTCAGCATCACAGTTGAAGAAGCTCTGTTAACAACAACATGATTTCATGAGGTCATGACTGATGTAGCCAGTGGTAGAAGGCCTCTCGATTAGCAGTGGTTATCCTGATTGATACATGGAATACATTTATATGTGTGTGTGGACTCGCTTTGACCAGACATTGCGGCCAACCAAGCCTAGTCTCCATTTTCTGGACTCCCAGAACTAAAAGTGCTACAAACACTTAGTTTCAGAGCTTATGCATATACAAATGCACCAAGCATGGTGGGTCAAAAAATGTTGAAGGACTTACTAAAAGGTAAACCTTCTTTCTAGAACATATTTCTATCAGCAAATCAGTGAATTTAGTATGAATTGGATGCTGAAGTCTGTCTACACAAACCATTTCCTTTAAGGGTTAATGCTTATGTCTCCCTATGGGTAGGACAGTTGGTAGGACAGTTGACCTACTGTTGACCCAGTTCTGAAGGTGTCTGTGTTTACACCACCATGTTATCCAAGTCCAATTTAGGTGGTGATTATCAGATTGCTTTGGGAAGAGGAGGAATTTTTTAGCAAAACATCCCACCTAATTCATACAAAGCCTTAGTGGGTAAGATGTAATTCAGGCTATGAATTTTTTACTCATTTTTGATGACTGACTGGTGGCTTCACGTTGACATATAAGATCTTTGCATGCCAGCCACTCTAGTTGTGATCTGCAGTGGTTCCCATCTCAGTGATTGAGCTTCACTCTACTGAACACAGCTACACATACAGAGCTGCATCAAAACACTCTATTATATGTGTCAAGTTGGGAAGGAGAAGGAAGTATTTCCCACTACTTTTTACTTCTGGAGTGTGACGCACAAGCAACTCTCCTACCAATTGTTTCACTTCTTTCTTCTTTATTTCCTGGCGGGAGAAACTTGGGCTTTGAGGACCAGTCTGACAAAGAAATGCAGCAATTAGGAAGCCACTGAGGAAATTCACTGTTATCATAATGGGACAGTGAGGATGTTTGGAAGCTCCTGGTGATACTTGGTGTAGAATTCTTACCTTCCAGTTGTAAAAGTGCAACAGGTTGCTCAATCTAGAAGAGATTGCCCACTAGGCATTCAGAGACTTAAATAAGAACTTCTGGTTTTTTTCCCTATTTAGTATAGGAAGCATCTGTACATATGTTCAAATGCCAGGTGCAGATTTGATGGCTGCATTATATGTATAAGGCCCTTCCTTCCTTCTTGCTGCTTTTTTCTCCAGTAAATCTGACTGGATCATGACAATACGGGTTGTAATTCTGAAACGTCAATTTGTTATTTCCACCTATTTGGATATTCCTAGACACCTGGCATCTGTACTGATTAGCTGATTTCCAGATTTAGGACCTAATTCTGTTATCAATTGCAATGCCTATCTCGTCATAGGCAAAAGCCCTTTACCTTCAGGGACAGTGTATTATACATGAGTGAAGGTGAGAAGTAGACTTAGGCTTTCTAAGTCTAGTCAGAAATGATGGCTCTTCAGACATTGATGTCGACCCTTTCAGTGAGAGAAACACAAGGAATTAGGATGTTGTAGCTGTGCAAAGAATCTATGAGGGGATCTGCGCCTCTCACTATAGTTACCTACAACACAGGGATATGGCCTTCTTGACATGGTCCTTTCCTTTATGACCACAAAAGGCCATTTAATTTCTTATTTTGTAGGCACAGATATCTTCCTGTCTCCCTTCCACCTATTTGCATTTACATAGCTGTAGGAATTGGATTCTGGGAAAGAAAATGTGCATTTAAATCAGTTCAGCTCCTGAAAAATTTACCTCCTTTGGAATACTGCCCTGTTTTGTGTAGAGGACATGGACGACACAATGCAAGTGAAAGAGTAAAGCCAGAAGATGCCCCATCGGTGTTATACCGGAGCTCATTCTGCTAATAAATGGTGTTAATAAATTCATAGAATCACAGAATCACAGAATCAATATGGTTAGAAAAGACCTGTAAGCTCATCAAGTCCAACCATCAACCAACAGCACGTGGCTGAAAAATTACTCCTCCTTCCAAGCAGAATGTCCAGCAGATTAAAAAACAGTAGAAAGTTTCCCTCAGTCACAGATAACATTTGTATTACTGTCAGAGCAGATAGTCCAATTGTTTTCTGACCCATTAAAGTCTGTGGAACGGGGATACACACCTCATGATTAGGGTCATGCAAGTTAGGAAGTTAGGCCATATGATGGTTATCAGTGAGGTCATGAAGAAGAAAAGAGGAATCACAGAATCACTAAGGTTGGAAAAGACCTGTAAAATCATCAAGTCCAACCATCAACACAACACCACCATGCCCACTAAACCATGTCCCACAGTGCCACGACCACATGTTCCTTGAACACCTCCAGGGATGGTGACGCCACCATCTCCCTGGGCAGCTTATTTCTGTGTTTCACCACTCTCTCAGTAAATAAATTTTTCCTAATATCCAGCCTGAACCTCCCCGGGCGCAACTTGAGGCCATTTCCTCTTGTCCTGTTGCTAGTCACCTGAGAGAAGAGACCAACACCCACCTCTCTGCAACCCCCAATTGTAGAGAGCGATGAGGTCTCCCCTCAGCCTCCTCTTCTGCAGACTGAACAACCCCAGTTCCCTCAGCCGCTCCTCATAAGCCTTGTGCTCCAGACCCCTCACCAGCTTCGTTGCCCTTCTCTGGACACGCTCCAGCACCTCAATGTCCTTCTTGTAGTGAGGAGCCCAAGACTGAACACAGTATTCGAGGTGCGGCCTCACCAGTGCCGAGTACAGGGGCATGATCACCTCCCTACTCCTGCTGGCCACACTATTTCTGATACAGGCCAGGATGCCGTTGGCCTTCTTGGCCACCTGGGCACACTGCTGGCTCATACTCGGCCAGCTGTCAATCAACACCCCCAGGTCCTTTTCTGCCAGGCAGCTTTCCAGCCACTCGTCCCCAGGTCTGTAGTGTTTGCAAGGGTTGTTGTGACCCAAGTGCAGGACCCGGCACTTGGCCTTGTTGAACCTCATCCAATTGGCCTCGGCCCATTGATCCAGCCTGTCCAGATCCCTCTGCAGAGCCTTCCTACCCTCAAGCAGATCAACACTCCCGCCCAACTTGGTGTCATCTGCAAACTTGCTGAGGGAGCACTCGATCCCCTCATCCAGATCATTGATAAATATATTAAACAAGACCGGCCCCAAAACTGAGCCCTGGGGGACACTGCTTGTGCCCGGCTGCCAACTGGATTTCACTCCATTCACCACGACTCTCTGGGATTGGCCGTCCAGCCAGTTTTTTGCCCAGCGAAGAGGGCACTTGTCTAAGCTACGAGTCGCCATCTTCTCCAGGAGGATACTAGGAGAGACAGCATCGAAGGCTTTACTAAAGTCCAGGTAGACAACATCCACAGCCTTTCCCTCATCCACTAGGCAGGGCACCTGGTCATAGAAGGAGATCAGGTTGGTCAAGCAGGACCTGCCTTTCATGAACCTGTGCTGGCTGGGTCTGATCCCTTGGTTATCCTGCAGGTGCCCTGTGAGCACCCTCAAGATGAACATCTCCATAATCTTCCCTGGCACTGAGGTCAGGCTGACAGGCCTGTAGTTCCCCGGATCCTCCTTCTGGCCCTTCTTGTAGATGGGCGTCACATTGGCAAGCCTCCAGTCATCCGGGACCTCCCCTGTTAACCAGGACTGTTGATAAATGATGGAGAACAGCTTGGCAAGCTCCACCACCAGCTCCCTCAGTACCCTTGGGTGGATGCCATCAGGTCCCGTAGACTTGTGAGTGTCCAGGTGGCATAGCAGGTCGTTAACTGCTTCCTCCTGGATCATGGGGAGTTTATTTTGCTTAATGTGTGTCCTACTTACTCAGAGTTTGTGGAGATGATTCTACCTTCCCCACTTTACAGAAACTTTCCGAGCAAGGCTTATCTCCATGGATAATCATAGTGATGAAATGACTGAAGCAGGAGAGAAGGATTTTCTCTTTCTTCCTTCCCATATCTCATAGAAGAGGTGTTTTGCTCTATAAATTACTGAATTAGAAGATAACTGTGCTTGAGAGTTACGTCAATGAATGTCAGAGCAGTTCCACTAATGACAATGGCTATCTGAGGGAATATTGTAGCCATGGCATCATGTCAATAATGAACTAGTTTGAAGTACATTTAAGTAATATTTCTGATGACTCTAGTTGCAAATCCATGTCATGTAATTGAGCTTTCAGTTGTATTGTTAAGGTTCTTGTCGACACAGTATTCTGTGGAAGTGAGCAGAAAGCTCATCTTGAAGGGTGCTCTACTAAATGGATTTATAATATATTGTTATCTCACTGTGCGCATCTTCTGACTAATGCATACTGATCTGATCAGTGCTGATTTTCACTTGCTTTTAAATTACAGGGCCATGATGGATCTGTGGAATAAGAATTGTGTGACTCTTGTACAAGAACTTCAGTGAAGGAGCACTATGATTTTAAGGATCTCTACCTTGGTAGATCTTGTTGGCAGGAAGTTTTCTTCAACCTAGAACACCCTTTGCTCAGTTTCTGTTTATTACACTGATTTCAGGACTGGTCAACTGAAGTCAATGCAAAGTATCCTATTGATAAGAATGGGTTAAGTCTCAGGTATGGTATGTGCTGAAAGATTGTCATTAAGATTGATTTGCTTGTGAAGGCATTTGTGAGCTTTTCCTCAGGCTCATCTTCTTGACAAACTCCAGGTCCTGTTCCATTTTGTAGTACCATGAATGATGTTCTACTTTCCTCCATATTTAGACTCTCAATATATTTAGAAACAGTTCTCCATCTTTTGCTTTTCTGCAAGCTATAGAGGGTTCCTATCTACAACAACTGATTTAGAATTACACAGTCAGAAACAGGCATGCCAGATGCCACCTTTGGGTCTGTAAGCAGTACAATACATTTTTTGAATGTATGGAGGTGTATCTTTTTCCCTGGGGGAACTCTGCTTCATTCAGTCCATGGAGTGATGCTGAGTACTTTACAGTATTTTATTTTCTTCTTGTTTGTCATGTAGCATTATGTGTAATTTTCTGCATAATCCCAAAACTCCTTCAAATCCTGCTCTAGCAAAGGAGTAAATAATTTTTAATGTTTTTTAAATCCAACTTATCTTTAGATTGACCATACTTTTCATAGATGATAATTAATTCATTTTTAAAAAATTCTCTAATATGAAGGCTTATTGTTAAGAAATGAATGAGATACAGATACAGTCCTGTAGAAAAAAAAAAAAGCCCACTACATGAAAGGCACTAGTAATACCAACAGAAATGCTGAATTCAGGTTCAAAAGGCAAAAAATGGCTTATATTTGGCATAGGCATAGTAGCTGGGGAGCAATGGCTGTACCACAATACAGTAATCAAACCTTTCTCGTCCTTTCTACTGCAGCAAAGCCTACATTTTGGGAAAATGTAGATTCAGCCACATTTGCAATCTGGGTATTGTGGCTTCTGGTAACTTTTTCCTTAGTGTTAATTCTGTTTCTTCTGGCAGTCAGGTTAGTTGTTACGTTTAGCCTAGGCTGGGTGCAATAGTACATGTGGTCATTACCTCGTGTGACCCATTGGGAATGCAAGAGGGAGTGTGTGTGTGTGTGTGTCCGTCTGTGTGTGTAGGGGTAGGGTGTAGGGGCAGCTGCACTGCCAGCTGACCTCCTCAGTAAACCTGACTTTGGTGAAATTATGATTGTGTTGCTACTGCCATGCACTTCCCAAAACTAGAAGCTGTATGTGACTGGCTGCTTGGGAATGGAGGGCAAGCCAAGGGAAGCATCAAGAGGTGGACGCTGTAACACTGAGGGAACTGTTTTGATCTACAGTTCTGCCATGCAGCTCCAGCCACGTTTTTGTTCTCTTTTCCCTTCCTCAGCCTGTGTCAGGAGAATATTCTGGTGTCGCAGCCTCAGAAAATACCCTCAAGGACACTGTCAGCTAAGTTTCCATGCCTTACCAAAAACAGATGAACAAAAGTCTCAAAGCCTCTTATTACTTTCTTTAATTCTTTGGAAGCATAACAGCAAATTTTTTTGATCATTTATTTAAAATGTGCCTGTGAGTTAAATACAGCAACAGCCCAGGAAAAGAAAAGAGAAGCAGTTGTTCAAACTTCCTTGACATAGCGTTTTGTCCCTGAGCTTGACAGTACCTCCTTTAGGGATGAAAGCTTAGAGGAGGAAAGGATTGGTAACACGCAGGAAAAGTGACTTGAATACACCCTGTGCTTACGCAACACGAACAAAATACGTCCCTGCTAGGAAAAGCTTTCAGTCTAAATAAGGAGAGGGGAATAAGTAGGATGATCTACTTTGATTATCTCTATCTGCTGTGGACAAAATATCATGCCATTCTCATGGGGCTTGGCTGGTTTTGTAGATGGGCTCTCGTCTGCCTGTCTCCATGCATGTGGACTGAGGATCCTCAGGCACCGTTAAACCAGTGGAAATGAAGGACTTGATTACAAAAGAGCACTGACCTCCTGGAAGTTGACTGGAATTCTCTTTCTTGCTGTGACTTTCAGTGCTGTTAGAGGGGTTTCAACAGAGGTGAGACTGCAGTGAAGGGTTTTGCCTGGTTTATCCTTGATGCAATTTGACCCTCTGAAGCACATAAGACAGGATAAGTTCTCACAGGGTCCTAGAGGGTGAGACCATCGGGATCATAACATGTTTTAGACTCAAGTCAGACATGCAAAGTCATAATTTCTGCCCTGCAGAAAAAAATTCAGGATTCAGTTTAATCATAAAACAGGTTAAAAAATTTAACTAGTGAATGTTTTTTTGCTTCACAAAGGATATGTAAGCAAGACAAAGCCATGCTTTGATTTAAAGTCATATGACCACACTTGCATAGTACACAGTTTGAGCTATTGCGCCTTGAAAATATCAGGGCTTAGTGGCACAATATTGCCACTATTTAAATATGGTCAAATGGCTTGAAGTCAGATCACAGCTTCCTTTGCTTCATCCCCAAAACATCTGTTAAAAAGTGCCGAAATCTCACCTTAATGAAGGTTTCATCTCAAGCTGCATGTTCAGAGGATGCAGCAGAGTCCCACAGAAATATAATCTGCACATGCCTTGGTCCTTCTTGTTTTTGTGTGTTTGCCTCCTTGCCATCTCCCACCCAATGCCTCCTATCACAGGGCACCACATAGTGATGGCTGACCCTTGAGCTACAATGCAGATATATATTTCTGGAGTGACATGAGCTACCCTGGCCCTTGAGGCAGGGTGAGTGCTGGGCACTCATTCCATTTCCCAGCAAAAAACTTCAATTTTGCAGAAACAGTGTTTTCTATTGAAAAATCATTTTGACAGCAATGTCCCAAAGAGCCTCACCAGTCAGCTTTATGTGCAGGAAAATGAAGTTAATAAGAGGGCAAAGCTCATCTAGCAAACAGGAAAAAGAAATGTAAGCGGTGCGGCTCAGGACAGACTGCCAAGTATTGACGGTTTGGGATAAGAAACAAATAATAATAATCTGTTAGCCACAAGTGGAATAGGTAGAATGCTCTGTTTCTGTAAGAATGTCTCCTGGAGCTGAGACATAAAGCAGAGAAATCTTACAAGTGTCTGTCAAACCAGCTCAACAGAAATAAGATGTATCTCCTGTAGCAGCAGCAGACTGTCAGCTGTGTGACAGGCTCTGAATAAATTGCTATTTTCCAAAGATTTCTTCAAGAACAGAAACATAAAAGCAAAAGAGAATACAAACAAAAATCCTCCACACACAGTCTCCTTATCATCTGTGCCTGATTTTTAAGTGAGAAATACTAGTTCTGAATAGATATACTTCTGTGTCTGATGTCTCTTAGAATCTCTGAATTTATCATCATTATCTTTGCAAGATGACAAAGCCCAACAGCAAAGGCTAGACACTGTTCTCCACTCTTGGATAGGTGTCATTTCTTCTGGGTCATCCGCAGCATGGGGGAAAGAATAAACTAGTAACAGCCTGAGTCCTGGAAGGAGTGAAAAGCTGACCTCATTTGTGCAGCATTTCTTTTTCACTAGACCTCCAAGGCGGTTAAAAGGACACGTAAATTACAAAGCTGTTGGCTCCCACATGAGGAAATACTGGAAGAACAGCAATGTGTGTGATCGTAACTCACATTCTCCCTCCTCTGTTTCTTTAACCAGGCTCTTGCTTAGCCTTTCCCTCTTATCTTTTTTCATACCTCCTCATCCAGTTGCTGTATATCCTTCTTTGACCTGCTGTTGCACCCTCCCCAATGACATTTCTCAGTCCGAGGCTTCAAACTCCTTGTGCAGTTTCATTCCTTTCCACCAGCTTCTTGTCTTGAGGCTGTCAGTCAGCCAATGCATGCCTGAGATCCAGGTCAAACCTCTATTTTCTCTTTCTTGTCATCACTCACACTGATCCCCTCACCCACCCTTTTCCAGGCTCTTCTCCTCATGCACTTTCCAGCCCCAGTCTCCTTGTCCTCGTCTACTCCACTCACTGGTTCCTGTACTGGACGCTGAATAATAACACTCAAGGACTATGAGCTTGTAACACCAGTCATGGAGAACCACTACCAGAGCTGCTGTCATGCATGCTGCAAATGAACAGGAGGAACTTCTGACACCTCCTCCAGTCTGTTTTTTCTCCACTGTTGATTTTTTCTTCCAGTGTCAGTGGTGTGCAGATACAAGTTATCCCTTAGCAACTCATTTTGGTATTGAATGCAGTTTAATCACTTCAGCACATCTTTCTTACCAGCTTTGTTAGCCTGTCTGTTAGTCTAGACAGACTGCCCGAAGAATGGGGCCATACTGCTTCTCACACCTAAGCTGGGCTACTGAGAGCTAGCTCAGGTATCCCCATGAGGAGCTTAATTTGTTCAGGCTGCAAAACCAACTCTTTGCCTTCTGACATGAGCAACCTGTTTTCTTTCCATGGTACCTGAAAAGGGTATTTACAGCATAACAGTGGAAAGTCTCCCTGGTTTAGTCTCTGATGTCCAGTCTGTATCATCCCAGAGCAATACCTGAAGGGCAAATCTTCCTCATTTTCAGGCTGCAGCATTGTCAGGAAGGCAAGAAATCCCTCCTCTTCTTTGGCCTTTGTCTCCAAAGCTTATTGTATTAAGCACAGCCCATGTTTTACTCTGCACCTGTAAGTGCTGAGTATGCTGGTTGTATGCAAGCTTCTCAATGGCCAGGTTAATCTTTCATCTTCTGAATTAGCACAGGGCACAAGCTGAATGACAATGCCACAGCAATAATAATCACAAGTGTGTTAGGTTCCCTGCATCTAGCCACCAAGCTGCTTTGGGATTTTGGGATCAGGAACAATCTGTGACTCCAGTTAGAATGACAACAAAAGTTAAAAAAGAAGGAGGGGGAACGGGAATTAAAACTGTAGGAACTCTTAAAAATATTTCTCTGACATCCTCTTAATCATTTACATGCTACCAAATGATGGCTTGCACATCCTTTTCCGAGGTTTTATGCTTAATTGCAATAGTAACAGAATCACTAAAGTTGTAAAAGACCTGTAAGATCATCAAGTCCAACCATCAACCCAACACCACCATGCCCACTAAACCATGTCCCACAGTGCCACGTCCACATGTTCCTTGAACACCTCCAGTGATGGTGACGCCACCATCTCCCTGGGCAGCTTGTTCCCGTGTTTCACCACTCTCTCAGTAAAGAAATTTTTCCTAATATCCAGCCTGAACCTCCCCGGGCGCAACTTGAGGCCATTTCCTCTTGTCCTGTCACTAGTCACTTGGGAGAAGAGACCAACACCCACCTCTCTGCAACCCCCTTTCAGGTAACTGTAGAGAGCGATGAGGTCTCCTCTCAGCCTCCTCTTCTCCAGACTGAACAACCCCAGTTCCCTCAGCCACTCCTCATAAGACTTGTGCTCCAGACCCCTCACCAGCTTCGTTGCCCTTCTCTGGACACGCTCCAGCACCTCAATGTCCTTCTTGTAGGGAGGGGCCCAAAACTGAACACAGTATTCGAGGTGCGGCCTCACCAGCGCCGAGTACAGGGGCACGATCACCTCCCTGCTCCTGCTGGCCACACTATTTCTGATACAGGCCAGGATGCTGTTGGCCTTCTTGGCCACCTGGGCACACTGCTGGCTCATATTCAGCTGGCTGTCAATCAACACCCCCAGGTCCTTTTCTGCGGGGGAGCTTTCCAGCCACTCGTCCCCAAGCCTGTAGCACTGCATGGGGTTGTTGTGACCCAAGTGCAGGATCTGGCACTTGGCCTTGTTGAACCTCATACAATTGTCCTCTTCCCATCGATCCAGCCTGTCCAATGAAAGTTGTTTTATTTTTCCTTTGTTCATGGACTCAAAAAGGATACTAGAACCTCCTAATGTGACTGTGAAATCATAGAGTTGTTCATTTGACTTTTCTGTGCGTGTGTGTGTGCTGAAAACAAATAAAAAATAGTTTGCAAAGGCAAAACCCATCAGTTATGACTGTATTGCTATATTAGCTAAAACCATATTGAGGTTAAGACTATCTGATGAACTGTATCATAAGTCTTTTCACTCTGATTTCATTTGGAGTTCTTACCCATCCTCAGCTTCTAAAATAAAATGGTTTCACAACTTGTGTATTTCCTAAGGTTCTGTCCAATTTTGGTTTTCAGTGTTTTTTGGTGCTGCTGCTTTATTGCCTATTTTATGTGAGAAATAATGACAGACTGGCCTAAACAGTGATCAGTGGCAAGACTCCTGGTGATTTCAAGTTGCAACAGAATTTAGCTTAATGAATTCAATAACTTTTAGCACGTCTCAGATGTCCGCTAGTGCTATTATTAATCAGTCTGCTGCCAGCTGCTTGGACAATAGCTCCTTGTACTTCATAGCCTGTTGCTTAATCAAGAAAGTATTGTTGCCTGAGAACTTGGCAAGGTCTTTAAGCCGGATTCAGATTTTATTTACTTTTGTGTGAACTTTGAGAAATGGTGTGGACATTAGTGGTGTTATTCTTGGTTTGCCTCTGTATAAATGTGATCAGTATATGGCTCTTTAGTTTTTAAATTTGTATCAAGAGATTTGTCACATTCACAGGGAGCTTTTACAGCAAGCTCTTTAGCACTGAAAAAACCCTTTGCTGTGGATGCGTGCATGTGTGTGGATGTGCATGTGTTTATGCATGTTGCATAGAGCATTAAATCTTACCCTTTTCATTCGCATGGTCCCTGCAGGCCAGCACAGTTCTAATTACCTTGGAAAATGATTGATGTTTGTGTTAAAGCCAATACGCAGGTGGAATGTGTGTTATAATTTTCCATTCTTTAATTTATCTCCCGTTAACAGCTGATTGCTGCCTTGCACAGGAGACTGTGAAAAGCCTTACCAGAGGAAATATTTGGATACAAACAAATTTAAATCACAATCGCATGATCGAAAGGTCTTCTATTTTGTTCAGCTTTTTGTTTTTAATTTTTCCCCCATACGATTTGATTGCATTAATGTTGGTCAGTCTGAGAGGGACCTTTCAGAAAGCTGACAAGTGGATGGGAAAGGGCTATGAAAGTGCAAACAAGTGAAAAGGTGAATTAAGCCTGTTCAAACATTTAAACAGACTGTGGCAAAAAAAATAACTTCCCATTTAATCCTTCATGCTAGTGAGCAGACATCACAGGTCAAATAATTTGAAAAACCAAAGTTCATTATACATACAGGAATGCATTATTTTTATCTCTAATATCCAACATAACTCTCTGTAAAGTTTTGATTGTAAAGTTGGGAATTTGAAAGTGGTCAATGTCACCAGCTCACTCTGTTCCTAATAGGAAAAGGAAGAAAGCATTTAAGAGGACTCTGTCTCCTTGGACTTCCAAACTTTGCGCAGTCCCCTTGCCTCCTAAGCCTGCTAGCTACCTGTTTCTTGACCTGTCTGGACATTCTGTTAAGTGTTCTCCTAGAGCCTGTAACTTCTCACAGGATGCTCCTTTTATCACACAGAAACAAAGAGAAAATGCATAGAAAAATCAGAAATTTTACATATCGTAAAACTTAGATGCATTCAAATTCATGCCTCTGGGCCTATCAGAAGATCCTTAACTGCTCAGACCATGTCTGGCAATAGGATTTTACTCTGGTTTTACCAAGTAAGAGTGTAGTCAGGCCTGGGTGATAACACAGTATCTCTCTGCTGAAGTAGAGCCTTGAAGCTGCTTTGGCCTCTACACAAAAGGAAATCTGGATCTTTCTGTCTGGTTATCAGTCATGTGTTATTTTGTTTGAAGGGTCAGAAGACAAGGGCAGACAGCTAATATTCTGCTTTTAGTGCTTTGCTGCATTTCAAAGCATCAAGAGAACAACCTAGTTCTCCAATTTTTCAATGAACAACGTGGAACCTCTTTCATCATTCCTCTCCCTCGAGCAATTGGTCAGAAATTATATTGGTTCACAGAAAAGAAGAATTAGAGATGACAAGGAGTATGACTGAAATGATCCAGTGGTAAAACTTCCAGCCTTATCCCCAGTTCACCCAACTGTAAATGGAGGCAGAGGAATCAAATGTGTCCAAAGTCCTGGATGCATCTCATCAGCTCCAGTAGCTGACGTGGACAGCCACACCTGCCCACTGGGCCGACTAGACTTGAACACACTTTGGGTAAAGTAAGTAAGTAAACTCCAGAGCTACCACTGCCACATCAAATGCACCTATAATTACTTCTTAGTGCAACAACATTAGAGAACAAATTTAGTATTATTACCAACAGTGGTACATGCTACACTTTAGCCATTGGACTGAATTCTGTAAATGTTCCACATGAGAAAATCTCATTAAAATTAATGGCAGCCTTTTTGATACAAGCATATTTACTACTCTCTTGTGGTTGACATTTCATGAGGTATTTCACTTAGGTTTTCCCATTCTTACTGTAGTTCAGTAGTAAGGATCCTTTTCCAAAACTGTTTGCATGAAGGTGGGGGAGTTACACGAATATTTTAAATAAATAAGCTTTGCATAGCAACAGAATGGTGTAGAATTAAAACCCACAAATGGTGCCTGCCTTGTGGAATTAACAGCTAACCTAATTCATGTGCTTGTTCACCAGGCTGGCCTCTAGTGTTCCAATCTCTTCTCTTGTTTTCAGTTAGTCGTACTTAAGGTGCTTTGTTTGCCCATGCTATCTTTGTGTGGTTCTTTTGGGGTGCCTGGCAGAGTTTAAGGGCTGGTTCTATGCTTCTTATACATCTGGAATATGGCTAACTGAGAGTAATTTTTATTTTTGTAAAATGTCGATTAGCCTTACTGAAGCTGCTCTTGAGGAAATGATATTTTCATGAATTTACTGTCCTCACTCAAAAAAACCCAGTTCTGAAATAGTCCCAGCCTGTTTTCCTATTTTTTAAATGAAGAAGTTCAATGCTTTGGGTCAAAATGGCACCCCTTTGAAATTTTCAATTAATGTAAAAGATGGTAAATCTTAAAAATTCCAGATTGAGAAAAAAAAATTTAATTTATTCTTTTTTAAATTAAGTTGATCCAATTTAACAGTTTTACCATATCACCTGCATGTAAAATTTGTGTGGCTTTTCCAATTATAGAGCAGTAAAATAGAAAGTATCTTTATTATTATGCATTTTAGAAATACTAAGAACTAAATTCTGCCTAATTACTCACAGGACTATTGCTCTCTGACTGCACAGAAGTGCAATGACAGTCTCATTGCTTCAGTCTTTAAACTGCATTTTTGTTTTAGGAATGACATAAGTCACAACTACTTGGTTTGCTTTCTCAGATGCATCGTGTCGTACTTTTTCCTACCTGGGTAATTAATAGCCAGTGGACCCCATTGAATTTGATTACTGCCAATGACTTTGAGGCGAAAGAGTTTACATCTCCGGCAGAACAGATATTACATTACTCAGTTCTGAAAAACCAAGTGACTTCAGAAGGATAAGAAGGTGGGTGGAAAACATATTTTCCAATAGAAACAAACCCAAATATTTAAGTGGAACATGTACAAGGTCTCCTGAGAGATGTTTATATTATAGCGATAGGAGGAAAAGCAATAAAGGGAATACTTTAGCAGTGTTGAAACAATCTGTCACAGAAAAGACGTGAGGATGTTGGCATACCTGCAGATAAGTATTTCCCGCATCCGCTTGTAGAACTCCCAGGATCCTCCTCCATGCTATTGATTTCTGCACTATTTCTTTTATAGATACAGGCATCTCACGATACTCTATCATTGCATGTTTATAACCTTGCCATTTCAGTGTGGCAGAGAGTTATATTAATGATGAGGGTGAAGGGAAAGGTAAATGTTTAATTGTATTGAATGGAATCCATCTCATGTCTGATAAAATGATGCTTCCTTGATCCATGCCTTTTAATTGTAGTATGGAGATATTTCCTAACTTCAACAGGCAATAGCTGAATTTCTTCAATTTGTCCTTACACACAATAGAAAACTGTGGGTTTTAGTCACTGTGTGAGTATCGACATGTAATTTAACAATACTGTGCTTATTTCAACTGGCTATTTACTTCTTTCCCTAATAAGTCACATCTAGATTTTTCAGCAGCTCATTAGACTGAAAACAAGAATGTAAAGCAGTTGTGGTAACTTGCATTTCTGTTTTGTTACCATAAAAGGTGCAGTGTTTTGGGGTTTTTTTTGAGACTATGACTGTAAATATGAAAAACATTTTCAGTCTGTGCTCTGCCAACATTTAAGGCTGGGGAGAAAGTGGGCAAACATGTACCCATGTGGAGAGTGTGCATGGTTCAGCTTCTGCAGAGTTGATTGTAAGTTTGGGATTTTTCTGGGGGATGAAAGGGTTGAAAACATACTTCTTTACAAGCATCTCAGAGAACTTAAAACCTCCTATATGCTGCCAAAAGTGTTTTCTTTTTTCAAAGATCTGATTAACAGGGAATGTAAAAGTATTCGTTACTTTTCACAAGCTCGTATGGTGTTTTGGTTTTCCTGATAAAGAAATCAAAGCAAATCAGATCCAAAAGGCTATACACTTCACTATACATGGGATAAGTACTAAACTTTAACAAGAACAATAATCCAGGCTAGTCATTAGGTAAAAAAAAAACCAAAACAAAACAGTAAAGGTATGAAGCACTGAAATGGATTGCCTAAAGATGTGGTGCTCACTGCCTTGGGGGCCTTGATTAGGCAAACATCTGTCAGTAACGACCGAGTATACATGATCCCTCTGTGAGTAGAAGAATAGATGATCTTATGACGGCCTATATAGTCACATTTTTTCCATGATCTAAGGCAAATACTGCTATTTCTAGCTGTTAGGCACCTCAGAATACAAACTGCAAAACCCAGTGCAGTGGGCACAAAATAATCTAAACTAGTTGAGGGAGTTTTGTCTTTTAAAGCTCAGGTCTAGGCATCTAGTATAGTTACTGAAAGCAACTTAGGTCTGTAAGCCAAAATTATGTTTTTCAAATCTCTGCTTCAGCTGCAGCCTAGCTTTAGAGTATCTAACCAAAGTGTATGATATTAACAGTCCCTGTAGCACCTCAGCTTTGGCTGCTGTGCATGCTCAGATGCTTTTCTGCATCGGTGGAGTGTGGCAGCAGGGTGTCAGCCTGCCCCCAGTGCCTGCTGTGTACCACATGCAAGGTGCATGCTCCCTCTTATCACATGTGAGCGGTACTCTCATGCTGTGCTTACCAGCCCAGGCTCAGCACAAGGTATGGTGACACATGCTGTTTCTATATAAAGCCTAGCCAGAGATGAAGATGAGTTGTTGCTCTGTTGTGAGAAACAAGTAAAATATTTATGGCTCTGAATAATATAGCAAAAAGAGTGGTAGGTCAAGACATTGTCAGGTAAAGCGTGAGAGGGGTCAGTGCTTTAGATGTTCTTCTTGTGAAGGATGATGTGTTTGTACATCAGAGTCATACCAAAGATAGGTGACTTGCTAGTTGTAAAACTAATGCCACTTCCTCTGGGCAACAGTCTGAAGGATCTGGCCATACTTGTCACTTGCTATAATGCTCCCTGCCAAGAGGTTCTGTGTGGAGGTGGTGCCAGGTGCTGAAGAGGCTGGTGGGAGAGACCTGATCGCCAGAGGGAGGGGAGCATGTTATGCACAGCAGGCATGGGGCAGCATGAAGGATTGCCAGGGCTAGGGAGATGGGAGTGTAGTCTGGGAAAGCACTGTGAAAGGAGAATGTAATAGCAGAGAGAGAAACGGCAGTCTTCTGAAACTCTCTCTGCTACAGCCTGTGACATGGGTTATTTACCTCCCTAAATTAACAGAGTAAGAGCACAGAGGATTTTTTTTTCCCAGTTGGAAGTTCTTCACAGAACTAATACAATTTGTGCACTTTTTAAAGGATCAGAGGGACCTCCTCCTAACAGGACAGGTGCCTAATAGCACCAGTGCAGTACAGCTGCAGTGATTAATTTTCAGCTAACTAGCTCCAACACCAAGAGCTGTGACAGCATGGATCTTACCTGGAAAACACTCCTACAGGGCAAACGGCTGGCCTGTTTGCTAGTGCTGAGCTCCATACTATTGCTGGTAAACTGCTGCCAGCTCCTGAACTGACTAATTTAAGGCAAGCTCAGATAGAGCTGCTCTGTGACCATAGTGCAGTGACTAGCATCAAGACATATACTGCAGGGTACGGTCTCTCACCAAATGAGGGCAGGATCAGTTGACTGCTAGGTGGAAAACAACCAACAACACATCCATTAAATACCTGTATGCCTCTCTAAACATTCAAATGGAAGTTATGAAACTTGTTGAAGTTATTAGAGAAAGTACTGTGTACTTGGACAAGAGAAAGAAACAAGGTGTAATTTCCCACTCTGTTGAGAAAATCAAGGAATAATTTGAACTTTTCAGTTTTTTATCATACTTAAAATCTCCTTGACTTGGCAGGAGCTAGGGCAATGATAGATATCAGAAGCTTCATTCTGGGAAAACTGCTCTCAGCTCCTCCCCTCTTCTGCAAACACGCATTGTTAGCTCCTAAAGACACTGAGGGCCATTACTTCTTAGCTATATAAGGTTATGTAGTTCATAGTATACTATAAGATACCTTATTTTATCTATCAGACAGTAAATACAATTTTAAAATTAACATAATGCATTAGCATAAAAACTTGACCTTCTTTCTCAATACATATGATGTAAAAAATCTGATTGCACTTATATCTTTTAAGGACATTGGCTACTTAAACATCTTTATTACCTTGTCTGTACATACTTCAAACTAACATATTAACACATTACTCATTTCATTGTTCTATTAGCCCATTAATAAAACTATAAGCCCTCTCATGTTAAAGTCCTACACTTATTTCTGTTATGTAAACCCACAAAACTCTTAACAAGATAGGCCTTTCAGGAGCTAATTGGTCTTTTGTTTGCAGTGATAAGATTGGGATTCACATGCCCAAGCTTCATAGCTGGGATTCATCTCCCATTTTAGAGATTTTTGGCTGCTCTACGCAATCAGGTGTCCATCAGTGATTCGGCATTTCTATAACATATTTGTTGTCTGTATCCATCAGGTTTTCAAAGGCGCCTAAAGTCAATGTCCTTCTTTCACACACATGAGATTTTTCACGCATGTCATGCTCTCACCTGTATGTCTAAGCATTAACCCTTGCCCCGGCCTCACTGCAAGATGTGTCTCATGCCAAATTCTCGCCCTTGTCATCTACCAAGCTCTTATATTCACCTGTGTCTCGACCATGACTAGCTCACGCTGGCATGTTTAAATCAAAGACCTGGAAGAGGGAACAAGGCTTTATTTAGCCTTGATAACAAAGTGCCGGTCTCAGATACACAGTTGTCTTTCTGGACATCCTAGCCATCAGTACGGGTGAGGATAAACAGGAGATGAGGACTTCACAGTCTTTTTACATTACCTAGTCATCTCCCTCAAGGCAAGCAATGAAATAAGGATCTTGTTCACTTGCTGCTGCCAGCACCTGCGTACTGGCTAGCCTCAATAAGTCAATGCCCTCCTGAAATCTCTGGGTTATTTGTAGATGCTTAGAGGGTGCTGAGCAATTAATTAACTTCTCCGTGGACATCAGAACCTGAACCCAGATCACTGAACGCCTGCTATTGTTCAGCTGGTAATCTCAGGTTCAGATTCCCCACGATGGTGTCAACATCCGTCAGTGGGCTGGTGTCACAAATATGCATGTAACACCTCTCTCTTAGGCTGCTTTTGACTGCTCTTTTGACACTGGGATCAGAATATAAACCACTCTGTCTTTTTCTTTATTTTTAACTGAAAATTAGGGCTAATCTCTCAGTCCCTGATTCCTTCTGTATCCTCTACAGCCTTTAGTGCCTAGAGAGACATATCTGGAGGACAATATATGTCACCTGCCTTAGGTAAGAAACGCAATCTGTAGCCACCTTGGCTTCCTAGAACTTGCTGTTCAGACACGCTAAACATCCCTATGCCCATCTGCCTGCAGTGCACGCTGTCTTCTGAAAAACAAGCATTTCAAATTGGATGACAGTATCCTAAAAATTTTCCGCCATGTGTCTGAAAGCTCTACAATGGTATTTAAGGATATCTGTAGAAACAACAGCTTTGATCATATATAGTAATGTGTCTCTGTCCTAAGCATAAATACAGGCCTTTCATGGGAACTTGCAGGAAAGAACAGAATTATCTCATAACATAAACTGATGCTGAAACAAGCCAGCCCAGGGATATGCGAACATTTCAAAATTATAAGCAGTTATAGTAAAACAATAATGTATGTTTAAATGTTTGTGTTTTGTTTATTAAATGTTACTCTTTGTGTATGCCAAGATTAACAAGTTATCTTGCTTTCCAAATAGAAAAAAAAGAAATCTGTTTTAAAGCAGCAACGAAAAAACGTAGAAGATTCACTTTTTTGACCTGACTGCCTCTGTGGTGTGTTTCTGTAGAATTATTATAGCAGGGATTGGATTACTTATTAGATGAATAGCTTTATATCCAGCGATTTTGTAAACCCATCCATTCATCTTCTGAGGAATTACTATGTTTGTAAATAAGCAGCAAGATTAATAAAATATAAATTGGAGAGAAAACCAAGATACATCACAAAGATAAAACAACAAAAAGCATATTTGTAGTCCCTTTTAAGGAGGGGTTTCTGCCTAAAGATTTAATCTTTAATTAAATTTATGTATTTTATTTATGGTTCCTTTTATTATTTTTTCCAGAACATGCTGACACAGCAGTGGTTTTGCTAACAGAATCTATGGTATTGCTATAATAAATATTATGGCAAACCCCCCCCTCTGTACTATTTCCCTAAGCGTTAGCATTTTGAGAGTGCATTTGGGTTTGGCCACCATGAATTCATGCATTGTATATTTGATTGTAAAATCATCATTGTTAAAATATATGGCCTTAATGGGTCTTGAACTGGCACAGAAAAAACAAAGGCAGAGCTAACAAACAAGGAGAGAAATATATGTATTTTGGCATAGACCAGAGCTGCAGACAGCAGCTCACCAAACTTTTATTGTCCAGTGACTGAAATGATGTTTCTTAGTTTTGGGGTTTTTTTGTAATTAATTCCCTTGCTTGCTTGCTAGCGCTGTCTCAGATTTGTCTCTGGTAAGTCTGCAATTGTTACTTCTTTTCCACCATCAGCTATGAAGATACTTAAGTGAAGCAAGGTTTGGGGCTGAGGTAGGTACAGGAAGAGGGCATGTCAGCAAAAAAAAAAAAAGTTAACTGAAAGGCCAAACACAGAGGAAAAAATGCTCCCTTAATGCCAGACAGTAGGCTAGG
Source organism: Gavia stellata (assembly GCF_030936135.1). Taxonomy (NCBI): domain Eukaryota; kingdom Metazoa; phylum Chordata; class Aves; order Gaviiformes; family Gaviidae; genus Gavia; species Gavia stellata. Next base: position 21,233,688 of record NC_082600.1, read on the forward strand.
CAGAGATTCATAAGCAGCTTTATATGCTATGTGACTACCTCATTTAACAAATGTACATAAACAGATAGACTAAGTAGCACCTTCAGACTCCATGTAACTATTTTCTTCTCTGTAAGGTCCCAGACAACTACTGTTACTGCATAGAAGGATGATGAGGGTGGCAGAATGCGATACATTGGTAGGAGAAAGGGCAGATTTATCTTGTATATAGGTGGGATCCATCCCTCCTTACAGAACAAACATTTTGAACAAATAAGATATAAGAGGTGAAGACAAACAGTAACGGCTGGAAGCAAAGGACTAATGTTTCACAGAGTGATGCTGAGAACAGAAGGGAATTTTGATGAAAGAATGTGTGGATTGCTTGATTTTGTGAGAGTTTATCACAGCAGAATAGAGGTAAAAGGCAGTAAGCAAAGAGTAGTAATGTCTCAGATTGGAAGGAGTCCATGGAGCACATTACTAAACTTCCCCTCTTTCCTTCCCAAAAGATACCACTACCAAAGGACAGTTTTGGAATAGAGCCCAAAATGAATTGGGAAACAGTACAATTGTATAGGGCTACATGTAAAATTTTTGTACAGCGAGAGAGAAACGAGAGACTCATTCTGTCTAGATAGGATAAATAAGTGTTGATCAAATGTTGATCAAGGTTGTGAGATTTTATGAGTAGGTTTTGAATATGGTCAAAATACTGACACACTTCTCAAACAACAGATTAAATTCAGACTTCCCTCTTCTAGGTGGTAGCAAAAAGGAGAATTGCTTTGGATAAGCAAAGTTTTTCAGCCAAACAGGATGTTTCCCAAGCCATTAACTTTCTTTTGTCTTTAAGAAAGCAGTTTCTTAACTGCCAATTCAATTCTCTTTAACCCGGTCATCTAGAGTGTGGTAGAAAATACCTTAATTTACCACAGCTGACTAAGAGTACTAAAACTGGTATCATATCCCTGCACTTAGGGCAAACAGCTGTGAATTTTCTTTAACAGCAAGAGAGAGAAAAAGGAAAAAAAAACCAGAAAGTGAACTGGCACTTTCTTATCAATGTGTGCTTCAGGTGACACGAAATCTGTACAACTGGAATTTAAGGAAGTCAAAGAAAAGGTGATGGGTGGTTTAGATATGGTTTATCTTGATGTGAAAAGGGTCGATTAGATAGTTTCATGATCTTCCAGGTCTATTTTGTACAGTTCTACAAAATTATGGTGAAATATAGCTACTCATGTGCTTGGAAATTCTGACAAGGTGGCAATACAGTTGATCGGAGGGCTTGTTTTGATTGTTTGTTTTTATTATCTGCTTGTAATTCTCAATTCTAAACATACGAATTTATCTGCAATAGTTTCAGCAGTGTTTTATGATACTGTATGACAAGTTTTTAATACCTCTGAAAACATTACAGGGAAGAAGAAAATAGTACGTTTCTTGAACTTGAAAATACTGGGAAGACGTGAAGAAAGCAGTAGGTGATGGTGCAGTAATTAGAGACAGACATCTGTCTACAGATGTTTTTTTCCTCCTCTACTGATGTAATTTCTGAATTTAAGATATTTCACTAACAAAATCTTGGAATACAACTTAAGTGCACTCTGTCAAGACAGGGGCAGAACCTGGACAGATTATTAAAAAAGATGTCTAAGCACAGCTGGATAATATCAAGATTAAAGTGACAGATAAGCAGGCAAAAAGGAGAGTCAGAAAGTTGAGAAGAAAGGGGTAAGATTTCATTCTTAATGATTTTTTCCACAGGGAACACTCCCTGGGATAGACCAGGGATGATCCGTAAGAACAGAGATAGAATGACTAAACAGAGCCTGTCCTCAAAACCAAACTCATCTCATTCGGATACTTTGAACAAAAGGCCATGTTCAGAGGCCTGGAGGTAGGTTTTGGGAGCACTAGGACATAAACCTCTGTGTACCACCACCTAACTCATCTGCCTTTGAAGCAACTACAGTTAACCCCCGGGTCCTTCCAGCAAAGCCCCAGTGTCACCTGATGGGACCTGTAGGAGCCGGAGTGCATGAAATCCCTCAAGAAGAGAACATTGCAAAACATTTTGTAGGCCGCACTGCATAGCTCAGAGGAATGCAACTATGCTTTTCTCTTAGCCCTCACAGGAGGTCTCTGGCCAGTCTTTACCATGAAGCAGCCGTTCGAGGGTCAGGTGAAGCAAGCTCTTAATGAGTGTCCTCTGCTGGCTATGGGGGACCTGAGCACTCAGAACAGAGGAAATTCTAAGAAAAATATTTCTTTGAGAAAAACAGAGATGGCATAATTCCTTTCTGCAATGACAAAATGGAGCTGTTAGCAGTCTTTACCTTGCCTTGACTCATTATAATCTTCCATGTGTTTTGGTCAAAGTTCATGGAAATTGGTGTATTTCTGGAATTTTTTGATGGACTGTCATTTTCTGATGGGGAAAAAACCCAATTAATTTTATCAGAAAGTGCCATCAACTCTTGTGGGAAATATTTTTTTTTCTATACAGTGGGCATTTTATTATGTGTTTTATTGTTATTTAGAAGCAATAGCAAAACTTTAAATGTTTTCAGTTGTGAGTGCTGGCCTCCCACACCTTCTTTTTAAATCCAAGCTACCACAGACTGGTTCTCTGAAACATTGTGCTTGTTCCTTTTTGCCTTATTTAAGTTTAAGAAGCATTTGTCAAGCAGGCAGCTCAACTCGACCTCTTGTTGATGGCAAGTATTGTCTGCAGGTTTTGCTTTCCTGCTATGCATAGTGACTGGTACTGAACCTTCACCCCAATGATAACTTGACTGCCAGCAGTGGAGAAAAAGATCTATACAAGTAAATAAAGTATTTGAAAAGAAATACACCCAAGTCTGGACATTTGAGAAGGGGAAGAAATAGCAAAATATTCCAGATTTATGAGGGGCCATTAGGGGTATTGTACAGGTTTGCATGAGCAGTTATATAATTTAGTGACTCTCATGTGATATTCTGCATTATATTTACAATAGAAAGAGAGAGTGAACTGCACCCAACTGTATTAAATAGAACTATTTTTTATCAAGGGTTGCTGGTGACAATATTACTCCAGCAGCTTGTTCATGTCATCAGAACCCAGAGCTAAGAAATATAGCACTCTTTGGGTATATTTTACTATTTCATAATAATTGGATAGCATGACACCTAATGAAAATTTACATTAAGCAGACACCTAGTGTAAATTTCACACTTTTTCAGCCTTACATCCTCTCTTGGCTGGCTCCGTATACCTGTTCTGATGTTTTGGAAAATATGATTTTTCATGTATTCTTATGAAATTGAAAGAGCTAGGGAGTTTTGAAGTATTTTTCAGCAGGAAAATAATTAATAACACTAATGGGAACAAGTTCTTTGCTTTAAAGTCAGCAGGAGTTTGTTATCATTAACAGGTTCGGAGTAATGGTTCAGAGAAATGGTAAAAAACTTGATTTCTTAGATTCTGAGTCTAAAAACAGTGATGCACTTGCCCAAATTTATACAAGTAACAAGTCTCGCTGGAAACCCTCCTAAACCTGAGCACATATGTAAGCATTTGCAGAAAAAGCCCTCAGTTTGGTTACATCTCACTCATCAGTAAAAATAGGTTCTTGAACTTTTTCTGAAAATTTAGACGTCCCTGTAAGTACTGAATGAAAATTAAGGTCAGTTCTCATTTTAGCTGAAACTAGCTTGGCCTTCCTTAATGAGAACAGTGTTTTGTTTTCAAAATAATAATTTTAATGGAAAGTGTTAGGGAGTTTTAATGGGATGTGCTTTCTAATAAACTGCAGTAACACTGAGATTTTATAGTGCCTTTCACTGTAGGTTCTGAAAGTGCCTCATGAATGTTTCAGTCTCACGTCACCCTAAGCGGAATGGTATTGTTGTGCTTGTTTTGCAGACAGGAGGCTAAAATAGAGAGACTGTGTGAGTTGTAAAAATAAAAATATTGAATAGAGTCCACAGTGTTAATGGCTATTCATAGACTGATTCTCACACTTGAATTTCCTCTCCCATACTCATTAGCCATGTTCCTTTGGATATATTTTTATGACTGACAACTAATACCTGTGACGAAGATAACTACACCTTTGATTCAGCAAACTATTCCCAGTAAGAAAATGCTTGCTCATAGCCTCCCTTTCACATTGTTTTAAACAGGACTTAATAAATGTTCTCAAAGCCAACCCTATGCTTAAGTGCTTTTTGATTCAGGCCCTATTTGAATACTGGAGACGAAATCTGGTAGACAAAGGCATAAGTTTTATTTTCTGAATGGAGACTAACAAACCCCATGTTCATCTGGGCACTGACATTTGTCAGACAGATTAATGTAAATGTATGCAAAATGATTATTTAAGTATCCATTTTATGTAACAGTAATAAAGCAGAATTCAGATCTCCTGTCTTTGTCTGTTTAAGAAAAAAGCCGTTCCTATTGTTTTAAACTAACATGTTTTATGCTAAAACACTGATAAATTCAGTATCTATCTGAAATACTTTTTGTGTTTTCAAACTCTGAAACTGTTACAAGCCAAAGTCTGAATTGAGAATTCTGAATAGTGCATATATTTTCCTGCTTCACACAAATTCTTCGTTATAGGATATGAGATTTTATAATGAAAATTATCTATTTGCATACAAATTTGATTTTAATTTCTAATAGACCCTGCTACAGACTGATGGAGCTTGAGTAAAATATCATATAATTACACAAGGAACAGATATTAGTTACTTCACAATGATCCTATTCTAAACTTGCAGTTACTCTGATGAGAAAAGAAACAAAACCACATCAGATAATTTGAAAATAAGTGTATTCACAGAGTGTTTTTTTCTTCCAGTGAAGAGTTCAATTAAACCAAGACTTGTAACAATTGTCAGTATGTTTGACCAGCGTTAAAATTAACAGATGGTTATTGTACCAAAAGAGAGTATTTCAATCAAATAATTCCACTTAAAATATTAAAAAAGCAAATTTTTCAGTTTATACTGTTGGAGGTTATGGTGGCATGTTTGATTAATGAGCTGTTTTATTGGTGATGCAAATAATGTGTAATGTCATAAGACCCATGTGTTGTAGATTAGAGAGGTATTAAAACTACCTTGGCACGAAGTGAAAAATCTAAAATATCCCTCTGGTAAAATATATCCTTCCAGAGGAAAAGACATGTTGGCATTGCTTGTATTTATGCTTTTGATAAATTACAGGTCGTGTTTATTTAGTTTTAGTATCCAATCAAAATCTTTTCTTTTTTCTACCTTTGCTTCTCTTTATTTGTCAGGTTCCTCCTGCAAGCTGTGTTTGCAACCGTCAGCAACTGTGTGTGAAACCAGACTGTATGTTACCTGCCAGTTATAAACAAAGACATGAAGGCAGAGGACAGTGTCTAATTTTTCATAAAATAATCCCAGTATTTATTTTCATTTATCTAGAACTGTGCAAACTACAACAGAATGAGGAAGGCATGTGCATACAGGAAGCACTGTAAGAAGCATCCTCAGCAAAGACCAAAGCCACACAACGAAAATTCACCTGACTCCATGTTGCATGGGAAACCTGAACCACAGGTCAGGGTCTATTTAAAGATTCACCAAGATTCTGGGACCTTTGGGTAAAGTTTAGTTGGGAAATGATGGCCGGACTTACAAGTCTAGATGGAAACTGTATATAAAACCCCCAACTAAACACAGAAACAGATGAAACTCAGTGGTTTATGCTGAATTTTACTTTGAGGTTTTGAATTCTGTTGACACTGAATTGTAGACTAGGAATCAGAAGGTGCACTGGAGCTTTGTATGCACTGCAATGCAATGAAACTGCCAAGTTTCATGTTACTCTCTCCACGTCTATAGCTGACCTGGAGCAAAATCTGACTCTCAGAAGTATTTGTGTACTTGTTCCAGGGCCAAAAATGGCTACTTCTGGTGATAAAAATCCAAATGAGAACTACCCCTCAGAGGAACACAACTGTCTCCTCTCCAAATTTCTTCTTTTCCTGCCAGTAAAGTAAGCCTGATTCTTCTTCCTTTGTTTTTTCCCCTAAATTTCTGTTGGCTTTTGTAACCTGGGAAATGTTTCCTTACTGATCGTGACCCAGATGGGATGTCTTATACACTGGGACCTTCAACTACCAAGGTAAAATACACCCGCACATAGGACTGTGCAGCCCATTTCTAGAAGTTTTGCTCAGACACATGTGAAAACAACCAGCCATCTCTCCTTATTTAGAGCAAAATGCAAACAGATACGTCACTTCTGAATGAAGAGGAAATAGACTTAAAATCTTTAATGTACCTCATCAACATTTTTTACACTTATGTTATTCTCCGGTACTGTGATCATAAAAAAAGAGCACTAGAAAAGCTGACAGTTTTGATCCAATAAATACAGTGGTCTTTCTTTGATGGCAAGAACACTGTACCAAAATTTAGATTGTGGATTCAGCTAAAAATGAGCCCTTTGATAAAGACTGGAGTCACAACTCATACCACAGAGACATAAATCATCTCCACTTTGCCACCTTGGTCAGCAGCATCCCAAGGATGCTTCAGGGTCTGCATGTGAGACCACTGCTCTTGTCTCTCTCAGGTTTCATCTGAGGCTGTGTAGCATCAGCTTCTCCTGAGATCCACTGGCAAAAATTGTCCTGTGCTCTAGCTCTTCCAGGCAAAGAAATTGTTGGGTGGTATAACTTCTGGCTGAATTCAGTTGCTTGAAATTTACTTCTTCCAGGAGTGCTGGTTCCACTGCTCTCTTTACAGCACACACTCATCTGGAAATGATCATCTGGGCCCCAGTCTTACAAACACTTATGCATGTGCTGCACTGTACTATAGTAGACTGCTTCAAGGAAATCAGTGGGTCTGTTTGAAAGATTAAGAATGTGTATAAGTGTTGACAGGATTTGGACCCTAGTCACCACAAAAGGATGTTAAAATACCAAGGTGGTGGTGAGGAATGCAGAGAGAAAGGCCTTCCTTAGCCAGAGATCCTGTTCTCATGCAAATGTGCTTAAAAAAAAAAAAAAAGAAAAAATATGCTGAAAATGTATTTTATGGTAAGTAGACCTTTCTCCCTAGGATGCCTCTCATCACTTTGCAGGAGGATCCAGCCATGCATTAAGCACAGGATTAGTTTTCTCATCTTGGTAGTATTGTGACAGTTTAAAAAAAAACCTCTTATAACTAATGTAGCCTCCATACATTACAGAGTGATCATGTCCAAAGAATAGACATTGACAGATTTGAAATAATTATGTAAATTTACCTAGGGTCCTATTTAAATGCACATTTTTCAGACTTACAATCAAAAGAAAGAAAACATCCTCAACCAACTCTTCGTGATTGCTGAGGAAGCTATACCTACATGCCTACATTAAACCTAGCACAATATGCTGTAAAAACCTCATTACACATCCAAGCTGTCTTTGTATCAGCATTAAATGCGCTTCCATACACATTCTGTAAATTACACACTTATAAATTACTCATTTATAATAGCTGCAGGCTGACGGCTACAGTGAATATTGCACTTTTTTTTAAAAAAACTTGGCTTTTTTTGATGTGTTTTTTGCTTATGTGAGCACCTGATGATCCCGAACTACCTGTTAATGGAAGGCGAAAAAAAAGATGTATGAGGAAATATTCCTGATACACCCTCTTTTTCATGATTAACTCTAAAATAATCAACTATGCCTCAAACTAGAAATTTGTAGTGGCAGACATGATCATATCTTTCTCTAGCATATTTCTGCTGGAGTTAGTGTTGAATAGTTATTGATAGGTCGATAATGTAACACTCAGAAAACCTGTTACAATAGCTCAGAAGGGCAAAAGACATTATACTGCTTGCTTTTTCTTCATGAGGAATCATAACATGCATCTAGCTCTTTGGAACTGTTAGAATCAGGGTACCCTGACAACAAACCAGGTAGGTTAACAGGCATGTTAATTTTATTCTTACCTACAAGATACATTCCTGTATGCTTTGGCACCCTTCACCCAGATCCTCTGGTCCACCTGTAAAAGAATCCAGCCTTCAAAATGACCCATCTTCCAGGATAACCCGCTCTGCATCTACCCTTAAGCTAGTCCGTCAAAACTATAATAAAGATGTCATGATACCATCGTGGAGTATACCATTACCATACCATTGGGAGTATACCGGAGTATACCATATCATTGGGAGTCCACTCTGGTATATACCATTGCCACATCTTTTTTTTTTTTTGTATGATATGCTGGCTTTGGTAATGAAGCTGGTAGGAACATCTTTCACTAGATCAGGAGTACATACATGTGTGTGCATGTGTGTGCGCACACAAATACATAGTCTTCAGAAGACTCTTATAAAGGCTGTATGTAAGAAAGCTGAAGTTCTGCTGCCACAGCCATCAGTAAGGCTGTAGCCACATACTCCCTCAGATAATGAGTGAGCGCCGCTCACTTCAGTGGGTTCTAGATCAGACTCATGATGCCACGTAGCTCATGCAATGGGCTGCAATTCAAAAGACTCTGATGTTGTAAGATTCTAAAAGCAGAAGATACTGTAACAAAGAACAAAAGAAGGTATTATTTCACATAATACTCATATCGTGTCATAGCCTATTTGTATAATATGATGGGAAGCTTGATTAAAATGAAAACTTTCACATTTTAAGTCCATAAGACCCTGTCATGTCCAGCTAACCTTACCTCCTGGATAATGTAAGCGGCAGAATGCCACCCGTTAACTCTCACATTGGGATCACAAGCTGTGGCTGAGATACAGCTAGATCTTTGACCTAGGTTTAAATAGTCAGGTCACAGAGAATCTAACACATCCCTTAGTCTTATTCCAGTGCTTGATTAGTTTTATTGCATGCCCATTTTGTAGCAGGAATTTTCCAGCTTGGTTATGTTTCTAGTCAGGGACTATAATGTGATAGCAAAGAAGCTTGTAGATAGTAATGAAGTCTTCAGTAGTGAAGTTTTGAGGTAATCTGAGCTCCTTAGGCCTTTCATTGTGGGGGATGTTCCCTCTGAAAAATTTACAGAATTTTCCTAAATGGAAGGAGGCATAGGAGAAGGAGAAAAGGAAGTCTTTCCATGACTATGCACTAAGGAGAAAGAATAAAGTGAGAAAATGCTCGAGGAGAAAGCTAGTCAGAAGATGAAGGAAGACAGAATGAATGATTGAAGTCTGAGGAACTTGTATGTGAGGTAGAACTCTACATTTTTCAAGGACCAGGTCCACTTGCATGGACATCTGAAGCAGGAGAACAAATTATTCCACTTATTTTCTGTAGGTCTTTTAATTATTTTGATTTTTATTAAACATGCTGCAACTCTGTTCGTACCACCTGGGAATTTGTAATCCATAAGTACTCTAATCTTACTGGGAGGCATTTCTTAGAATGACCTTTTTTCTGACAAATACTTGGAGAAAGCAAAAGTAAAATTCATATTTGAATCTTTTGACTTGCAAATTAGCTTTAAAAATTATATTTATTCACTAGAAAAATAGAAATGTACAGTGTGACTATGTCTCTCATCAGAAGTATTGTGCTGCCTTTTCAATAAGTAAATACACATGCAAAGTGTTCAGAAAGCAAAGATGCACCAAACCAACAAAAGCTCCAAATTAGCAAGATTGTTTCAAGCAGATCAAAAGGCAACCTGTAGTTAGAGTTAGAAATTGCTGGAAACAGCAAGTTGTTCATTTAACCCTAGTGTCCACCAATAATGAACTGCCACTTTTGGAGACATACCCCAATATTCATTGGGCTATTTGTGTAGAATCTGAGATGACTTATTTAGGGCTATATTTATTGGAGTTATTCCCCACTTGTGATAATGCATCTTTAAGTAATGTTTTCTGGACTTTATAATTATCATATAGACAGAGGGTTCTTGAAAGAGCAGGCTGGTGTTCAGATCTAGGACTGCCCCAGTCAGACCATTACAGTTTGATGTTTGCACTGTAAAATCCAGATGTTTGCTTTTACTATACAATTTATATTTGACATTTGCTGCAATAGACTCTCACACCCTCCACTCCCACTTTTATGTTCATATTGAGAATGACTCCAGTTTTCCTTTAAATGTGTCCAGATACACAGCCCCTAGTTATTGTCTCAGTTCTCTCTTTAGTGCTGCATTCAATCATTCCTTCTCACAAACATTAGCTCTTTTGCAATCTAACTTTGAATTACACCTCTCTTCCCCAGTTGTTGGCACTCGTTTTCTAGCACAATTTAGTTAGTTCTTACCTAGTAAGTATCAGTAACTTAACATCTAATATAATTTTTTTCCCTCTGTCTGTGTGCATGTGGTGGTGGGTGGGGGAAGGGGGTAATGTGTTATTTTTCAAGGTGCCTTTTGTAAAAGGAATGGATTTTTGTAGCTCCTCCAGTGGGGGTTCTTAGTGTTTCTCAAGTCACCAATGAAGAGACTGGAGAAAACTGATTGAAAAACAAAATCAGCAGCTCTCCACTCTCTATAAGAACTGCATTACAGAGCAGCATTACAGAGACAATAAGTGATACTCTCTGATGATCAGTTCGATTGGAGTCTGACAATAACATATTTGAACCTTGACTCCTGTTGTGTAATTTTATCACACGGAAACATAAAAAAAAGGTTTTTTTTGGTAAGTAAACCAAAAGAATTAAAAATATATATGTTTTCATCCTTGTTCTATATTACACTAAAAGCAAACCACTTTTTTTGTGCATGTTTTCTCCAAGAATCAGTGTAACACAGCCATTTTCTCCTCTGAGCAGGGAAATACCTTTGTTACACCCCACCCCCCACAGTACACATCATTAGCTCTATTTGCTATAGTGTATGATTAATGAAGCCTCATGAAACCCTGTAAAGTATCCATTTTAACTAATGAAAGTGAGGCCTGAATAGGTTGTGTGGCTCTATTTCACTATTCCAGTGAAGGGAGAACTGAGGAATCCTTATTCACTGCTTCCTCTAAATATTGACAATATTATTCCCAGCATCTGAGTAGTACCTGATTTAGGGTATATTTCTTCCCAAAGGTAGCTCAAATGATTAATGTGCAACAGAAGTGAATTGCTGAAGCTTTATGGTAAGAAATTTAAGATTTCGATTTTTCATGTCTTAGTCCCTGATTTAGGATTAATATTTTATCTGTTTGACTAACTTTGTTGCTTTTTATGAAAAGAATGATTCATTGAGATGGATCTAGGGAATGCGTTTCAAAAGATACTGATAAAAACTAAAGACTATAGTGATGATTTGCTGTGATTGTGGTCAAAGTAGATTATTTATAAGAACATAATCCTAGTTTTTCCAAAAGTAGGCAGGTTCAAGTTTCATTCAGAAGAAATATATTTTTACTAGTAAAGTCCAAGGATGCTTAAGTTTTTTAAATGTTATAAATCAGTTTATAATATTCAGTTTCTGTGAAGCTTATACCTATTTGCACCTGCTGAGGACTTGCGCAGTTAAGTTTACCAACGTAAGTAAACAGTACTTTTAGGGGTTTCAGAATCTTTGTTTAGAAATTTTATTTGGGAACCAACTGACTTGAAGCTTTGATAGTGGCACAGAGAGCATTTTAAGTTCAGATTGCAATCAAATGCAGTCTGAGATTTTAAACATTGAAAGCTATCTGTTGATGCTTGTTTGATCATCCTGATGTAGTGAGCTCAGTGATCATAGGCCAGTTCTTATGAATGAGTATGTAATTAAACCATGGGATCACCACTACTGTTTGGTAAATAGTCTCCATACAGAACATATGATTTTGGCAGAAAGGAGGCCAAATTTGAACTGTCTACAGGTTCCCCTCATCTAACTATCCCTAAGTTAAAAAACTACTCAGAAAATTAAGACTTCACAGGGTTGGCAAGCATCTTGTAAAATACTTAGATTTTCTTTTAGACTAAATAAGAGTCAGCTTGTGCTTAGGTGGCAAACACTTCCAGACACAGCCTGGCACACTGACTGTGTGCATATGGTACTGAGCCCTGCTTGCAGCTCGGTTGTAATGCCTGAAGACCACCACAAAGCTCCAGATACTCAGTGGGACTTGTATGCTTGGCAAAGGCATGGCTTCTACCATGTCACAGATAACACATCTAGTGACAGGACAAGACGAAATGGCCTCAAGTTGTGCCAGGGGAGGTTTAGGCTGGATATTAGGAAAAATTTCTTTACTGAGAGAGTGGTGAAGCATTGGAACCAGGCTGCCCAGGGAAGTGGTGGAGTCACCCTCACTGGAGGTGTTCAAGGAACGTGTGGACATGGCATTGTGGGACATGGTTTAGTGGGCGTGGTGGTGTTGGGTTGATGGTTGGACTTGATGATCTTACAGGTCTTTTCCAACCTTAATGATTTTGTGATTCTGTGATTCTGCCTAAGACTCCCTTTGTTCACCAATGAGCTACACTCACCTTTACAGCACTTCACAAGATCCTGATAAAAAAAGTTAAAGAAGGGAATGCTGCTGGCGAAAGGAAGTAGTTTGTTCTGTAAAAACATAACAACATAATACACTGTGGACCTGGGGGCATATATGGAAGGTGGGGGGATTATCACTGTCTGCTCACCATCTTGTTATGCATTAGGTGCTCCCTGGGTGTCTGTTACCATTCTCTGATAGTGGTGGCATACAGAGTTAAACGAAGTTTTGATCTGGCTGAGTACAGCCACTGTTACGTTCCCAGAACAAACCTGTGTGAATTGTGTTTGCTGTGGTAAAGCAAAATATTTGATTAGATTTGCCTCCTAATTCATGCTCCTCACTGTGCATTGTGCCTGTAAAGTGCTTGCATTAAAGAGCCTGTGAGTAGTGATTACTCACAGGTGGATTATGCATTTAAAGGAGATGCCCAAATTAGGCATTTGAGCTCTCTACGTTATGAGCTGAATCTTAGATGAATATCTTTCTGAAGCATCCCTGATTATCTTATGTGCAGCCGGTAGGAAGGTTAAGGTGCTAATTCAGGCATTTAAATTGGACACCAAAAATACAGAGTGTGACTGTCCCTCTAGTAAACATGTTTGCTGATGATACGGTTTTTATTATGTTGACAGTATTGGAGGCACTGCCTTACTTCCTTTGAGTACTCCATGCATGTAATGAAATTAAAGTAGAGTAACTAACTTGTGGTGACTATAGATTAAGCAGAATAAGATAGCCTGGGCAGAACATGAGAGTTTCACCCGAGCCTGTGGCTTTAGTGCATGACCCAGACTTGATGGTATCATGCCCCTGCATCAACAGCTGATCCATCTGCAGTAGTTCAGACGTCTGCAAGCAGGGCACAACCCATTCTGAATTTTGGAGTCTTAAATCCATTGCTAAGCAGTAAACAGACATTGTAATTATTTGGAAATGTAAAATACCTAGCTCATGCCTGCCTTAAGCAGAGAATGTTTTCTTAAGGGGATTTAGGATTAGTTTGCACCTTTGACTTCCTTAATCTAATTGCCTGGTGGTAGCTGTCTGACTGTGTGAATATTCCAGCTTGCGTTAACAAATATTTTTTTTTTGTGTGGCCTTCATATTTCATGCATATTAGCAATTCATAAATATGTTAGGAAATTCTCCAGACTATTCCTTTCCCTGAATACAGACCCATGAAAAATGCTTTTCTGAATAAAATCTTAGTGGCAAAGTAGTTCAAAAAGCACCAACTTGCATTCCATGTGTCTTAGAAATAAATAATTTCTTTTTTCCTTCTTCCCTCTTCCTTCTTCCCCTACCCATCTACTCCATTTAAAGGCAATGTAACATCACAACAAAGGTAACTTTCTCTTTTCTGCACCATAAATCTTTTCTGCACCCCTACAGGACCCAGCCGCTCTCATTTGGGAGGCCTTCCATATTTACCATTTGTATTATAATCTCCACTGTATTTCTGCCTGCCCCATAGATTTATCCTTTGCTATCAAATCAGTTTGTATGGAAAAGTTGCTTCTTTCCCATTCAGTCTTTGATGAAATGTTTGGGTGCTTTATAAATCATATCTAGGATATGAGCAGAGGAAGATGAAGTTAAGAGGAAAGAAGGATTTTTTAATAAAAATTTACACGTGGATGACTGAAAAAATCCAGTCTCACCCCTGCCTTCCAGTGCTGATGAATGTTGCTTTTGGGGTTATAAATAAGTTAGGCTGGTAGAGAATCTTCTCTTTAAGTTCCCCCTTCCCATTCCAAATCACGGAACCACTCATCTACGACGTCAAACAGTTGGCTTGGCGGTGAGAAACTACATACAAAAGTTCATGTGCACGAGGTGCCCCCTACCTCTTCTCCCATTCGTATCCATAAGGAATAAAGCAGAAGACAGAAAGTATGAAGAGCTGACATTAATTCCCAACTTTTCCCAATCACTCAGTGTGACCAGATGCAAAGCATTAAGCTGCTTTGCACTTAAGGTCTGCTTCTGTATGATGGAGTTGATAATGCTACCTGGCAGAAGTGGTGTGGGGCTTCAGAAATAAAGCAATCGGAACACATTTTAGAACTTCATAAATGAATATAAAGCACAGTGGTGGCTGCAACATCCACTGTTGCTTGCTGTTATTTTAATTCCCCAAATACAAGATAGCCTGCAGAACCTCCACTCTGAAACTATCTAAGCCTGCAAATAACTAGAATCATTACACCTCTGAGGAGGAGGGAGTACAGGGACTAAGGTCATGATCCTGACTAGACCTGAGTCTCAGTACAGGGTGACTGTCTTTAATGCAATCGCTCAGGACAAAGTGCTCATGGATCATGAGGAGAAGCCAGGTTCAACTCCTGTCTCTGTCAGAGGGTATTTGATACTTCATTTTACAGTAACTAAGTCCTTCCATGCCTCTAGTCCTAGGTCTAGATAAGTTTAGCATGCAACCCCGGGATGCCATCAGCTGGCAGAATATTCAGACTTGAGTCAGAAGTATAGCATCCCAGTTCATTGCACAGGAAAAACACAGTGCCTATGAGCAGGACTGACAAATTACATAGGAATATGTGCAGGTGCTGTTTAGAAAGGCTTAGGAGGGAATCCCTGCTTCATAAAGAAAAGTTGCTGGAAGCTAGAAAATAACGGCTAAAATCTAGGTTAGCTCAATTCTTTCCCAAAAAGAGACAAAATGGGATATGTTCTTTCCATTAGTCATCTTAACCTTTGGATTCCAGAATTTTTGTTTCCCTTTCCTCTATTCCAATGAATAATTAAGTACCTAGTGGGATAGGAAAGATTGAGGGAGGCTGACCTGGCACGTGAGCTATGAGCCAATGGTACCTTATTTCCTAAGGAATATAGAAACATTTTTTTTCTGATCTTCCCTATTAACATCTTAATTTCCCAATACAATTCTAAGAGAATTAGATTAATCACTCTTGCCACTCTGCCAATTTGAATTCAAAACAATAACTGCCTGTGAATAATATGTTTTTTCTTGTTTGTAGCTCCAGATGTCTGCAGAATAAACCACCACTTCCTTTGCCTACATTTAAAGCCTAGAAGAGGTTTAGTTTCAACTCTTTGACTCAAACTGGGCAGAATTTGGGATTTAGAAAACAGGTATTCGACTGCCCTAAATTGTTTCTCAAATAGTTTAGTCTGTGGCTGTTCTGGACAAGATATTGTCAAGATGAAACATGCAGGCAACCTCTGGGCTGGGAACCCCATCAGAATCTAGGGCTTTGGATGTGGGGACAGGTCTCAGGAAGGATGGATTTATAGGAGATATGAGGAGATCCTGGATACAACTACAGCAGCAAGGTCAGTCTTAGAAACTTCAAGGCTTTTCTCACAAAAAACAATGCAAAGAGTATCAAGCATGCTCTTGTACCTTCCAAATCTTTTGGCACAGGCTCTTTATCTTGGTCTCATTATACAACTGGCCTTCTTAACTGGCTCCTGAAGAGTCCTTCCACACCTCACACATTTCCATTCAGTACCCCTCTGCTTCTGCTTTTTTCTCTATATAGCTTATCCCTGCTCTCAGCTATGCTCTACCTCCATTTGCCAACAGGAGAAAAAGTAACTCGGGGACAAGCTTGTTGATTGCCAGACTTCTATACTGTTTTATCTCTTTCTCTTATCTTTGGCTTCTCGATTTTGGAAAGGCTACTTTTTAAGCAAAGCATATCTATTATTCAGTACTTGCAAAGTATGCAGCACAAGGGAAGATTAATTTACAATTCGTTTTATGTAAAGCAAGTCATTTCATCATTTTGCTAGCATTCAGTGCATCTACCAAGATGTGTATGGAGAAGCACATATATCCACTCTCTCTTTTGGAAAGAAATTCTTGTTTGATGTCCCAAACTCTTCTGGAACAATATTAGTCCTGGTCCTTAGGTATCACCAAATCAGATATACTTAATATTATCAGCATGATTTTCCAATTGATGCATTCCTGGGCAGTAGGGATACTAGAATATGACCTTCAACCTTTCCTTTTCCACACTTCAAGATTTGTGGATGCAAAAAAGCAGTTACATGCTAACAGTTACTATTGCCAGGTAACTAAACGTATTATCTTTTGCTTTGAAATTCTTCCTTTACCTTTATATCTGAAAGCTCTGTACACTAACAAGAAAAAAAATACACCAGAGCTTGAAGCAAGGGAGTATGAATATTCCAAACAATCATCAGATCATTATTTCTTCCTGCAAACTTGTCATCCCTATAACCTATTGTATTAATAAAGCCCCAGAATGCTAGTTGGCACTGACAGACAGAGCAATGCACTGCATGTTTTATGAACTATGTATGCAGGTCCTTCTAATTGCTATAGAGACACAAATTCATACAGTTTCCTACCAAGAACCTGCTTCTTAATCATAAGCTAACATCCATTCAAATTAAAGAAGTGTAACTTTTTTCACAAAGAGAATTGAAGAGTCTTACAGCTTCTAAGAGTTTGATTTATTATAACATGACAATATTAAGAACATTAAAATTTAATATCAGTGCTGTCACTTTAATCGTAAGTTAAGTATAATTCTTACACTGAAGAGCTCAAAAATCCTTCACTTCTAATAGGAAATTTATTGCACTGTATAGGCAGGTGTGTAATTCCTTCTTTCAGAGAACCTGTGGATTATCTGCTTTCAGAAGAGGCTGAACTTGTGATTCATATTTGCTCTGTCACTTTTTTTGCACAAATAATATCTCATTTATTTCTCCTTTCACTTTTTAGCAGTAGGGAACTGAATGCATCTTTACTGTCTTGGTAATAATAATTAGAAATAGAAAACTGATTCATGCAACAAAATATAAAAATTAGTTAGAAATTTCCATCAAAGGAAAATGTATTTTTCTCATTAAAATAACCAAAACTGTTCCCTCTCTTCTGTTCATACCCCTATATTCTACCCATGGTCTCTGTATCTATTGCTAACACTTCTCTTTGTAGACAGTAGCAATTTCTGGACTTAAAAGGGTTCCTATGTTTTCATGCTGCTAGTTTGGTAAAAACGCACAGATCTCTTTCACAAAAGTCAAGCTATCTCACTAGACAAGATCATCAAAGAATGATAGGGAGCAATATTATTATCATGTTTCAACAGATGGGCAATGGAGATATCATTTGAGTAAATTATTCATCAAGGTCTCTGTTGGGTCTTTTGTTCGTCATACAAGAAGCATTAGATTGGAAAGAGAGCTACAAGTCCAAGTAACTACTTAAATTCACCCTGTAGAGGCTACTTATGTACGAGTACCGATGATCTAATTAGGATCTAACATTTTCTTTAAGATAGAGCTTGCTTCCATTGGGAAGCAGACAAACTACTTAGAGGTATTAAGCTACTCTTTCTTTACCTACCACTTCTGGAGACTATGTTGCACTCTGGTGCAGGAAAGCTGAAAGCTCACTTCTCCTTTGTAATCAGGTTTATAGGGTATCGGTTTCCCAGGTCTGGAGCAGTGGTCCAATCTATTGCATTTCTTTAGAAAAATCATCAAAACAGCTTAATAAAGTGACAAAGCTACAGCTGCCCAGTTGAAAACTGGAAGAAGCAGCTGGGACCTTTGTTATGACAGAGGATAAGCCTGAGGAAGAGCCTGGCTCAAGGGGAAAACATCTTAAGGAAAAAAAAGGTCAGAAAGATTGTGATGGATGTGGAGAGCAAAATATGACAGGTTTGCAGGAGAAGGAAGATCTCAGGATGTCTGGATAGGCTACAGCAATGCAACTCCTGCACAGAGAACAAGCTTAAGTCCTTCACTAGTCTTAAATCAGACCCACTACAAAGATTCACACCTGACATTTAAGCTTGTCTGCTTGCAGTTTCTAATGGTGGAGGTACCAGCTGGATCCAATTCTCATTCCAGCTAATAGCTCAGAGATGGAGCGGCTTGAGCCAGATCCCAAAAGCCAGTAAAATAAAAGTAGCCTTATATGTGTTGCTTTTATAAGGACAACAGAGATATTTTCATAGGAAGTAACAAAAGCAAAATCAGAAGAGAAACTAATCTTGTTTACCAGATGGGAAGGACTGAGGCGGAGTTTATAGCTGGCAGATACAGAGTAGCCATTTTACAGCTGCAAAAAAATTGGAATTCAAGTTGTTATTTTTCCATATTTAAAGGGACAAACACCAGAAATTTACAAGAAGAACCAGTATCTGTTTTGCACATATCACTACTGCGACTGAACAGAGAAATTATGTGTGTTTCTGTACACTTACTGTTCAAAATTCACTGCAGTTAAATTTAAAAGCCTTATAAAAGGGACTTTCTTCCAGAGCAAAACGATAAACTTCTTTTCCCACCCTCCACAATTCTCTTTAATTGCAGATGGATAAGGTACGACAAAACCAGCAAATTCCTTTGGAATCCTCTGGGCTGAGGTATGGTGCAATACAAGACAAAGGTGTTATATACAAGGAATTTCTAGAGCAGATCACCTTTTCATTTAAGTAACAAAAAATAAACAGTAAAGCAGTTATACGTTTCCAATCATAAAGATTACAATACACATTATTTAATAATTTTTATTTTCCAAATGCCTACTGTCATGAGGAAATGTGTTCACCTGCTTGCCTTGATAAACCCATAAATTCTAGATGAGTTTTTATTTAGAAACATGTCAGAATTGTAATTTAAAAGAATTCATACTTAGTATTTGTCTATTTTTTTCACAGTGATGGATTGAAGAGGGGATACGAAAATACATATTTGCATCTGTGTAATTAGAAATAAATAATACCTGAATTACATCTAGTGATAATATTAGTAAACCACAATGTGCTTTACAGTTAAAATATTATTCTCCAGATGTACACAGGACCTGGGTAAAAATCTTAACAGCATTTCAGATCTCTGTGTTTTGATGACAACTGTGTCACTTCCATGACACTTCCCATTATAGGAGCTTGTTTACAGATGCTCATACGTAGTTCAACCAGTTAGGTTGAAGTGCTTTCCTAAGGCATCCTTTCTCCCTTCTTTCCTTCCAGTTTTATTGTTACTCAGAACAAGTTAAAGGAAAACATACAGTTTGGCTTTTGCTAAAAGTTGCTATTATTGTTTAGCTGAAAAACTGACAACTTTATCCTTTGGAACGTGCACAGCTGCAGTTGAAGTTACTGAGAGGTGTGCTGCCACTTAAAACTTTGAACTGTACTGTAATTTACAATATAAAACAAAATAAGAAAGTGAAGTTATTTCAGTATGAAAAATGTAAATGATTGATTCTGAAAATATTGTCTGTCAACATCTTCCACTTTTTTTCGGGCAAGTGTGTTGTTTGTGGATTGTTTCTTTTTCAGCGGCACTGCCGGGTCTGAGTGGATAGACTTTCAGCGAAGACTCACTGTCTCTGTGGGAGTGCAGTATATTGCAGAGTAGCCTCTACCCTTATGCTATGTGCACATGTCCATATCTTTGTGTTTTCCTAGAGCTGACATTGTTCATGCTCCTGATCTCTAGGATCCCTGAAAATATTTTAGAAAAGTAGGAATTTCAAGAGACTATTTTAACTTTGCAAAATACTACTTCACCTCTGCTTTTACAGACCTACTGAGCTAAAATTGCTCTGGTTGTACTGAATGCTGAGAAATGTTTTATTTTGTTTCAAAGCAAGATATTTAAATATGCAGATGGCCCACATTGGGAGGACAGTGTGTACTGTGTGGCCCTGTTATATAGCATGAGAGTCTGGATGCATTACTCAATGCTAAAGACCTCTCCTTCCCACAGTAAATTCTGTATAGAAGTAACATATATTGAAGGTAAGCCACAAGACTTGCTCCAAACCTTGAGAAGTGCTGGAAATGGATATTGGTTCTACACAGACAAAGGTTTCCTCCACAGACCAAAGACCACATTCTTTGCATCTGAATGTACTGATATGAAAACCTATCCACCCAGAGACACTGCACTTTGGGAAAAAAAAAACCCAAACCAAACCAAACCAACATGTCCTGGACAACATAGTGAAGGAATAACAACAATGGCTGACTCATTGCTCAGCGTTTGCTTAGGATTATCCTTAAATAATTTCATGATTCAAATATAACATTATTTTTTAAAAAAATAATCCATTTTGTTTTTAAATTATTAGAGGAATGCAGTGGGGGTTGTAACAGGCCAATGTGAGCTCTCTTATGATTGACTTGCTCTGTTTTGTACCTTTTCATTCTGGACATTTAAAGGAATGCCTTAGAAGTATTAAGGAAGAGATATGGCATTTTATGAGAATACCTTGTGTCTCTGTGCATGTTCAAAGAAAGGGCAAGGAAACACAGTGTAAAAGTCCACCAACATCCTGAAGTAGGATGCAGTAGCTATATGCAGTAATTATTTCTGAATTTATGTGGGAAGGTTTCACTATGGACAGTGGGTTTGAGAGGTTACATTCAGCCATCGTCTGAGGGCTGAAGCAGTCAGAGAATGGAGGTGAGTATGGAAGTTCATGAGGATTCGAGATGCAGACAGTCCTGTGGACTTAGACTGATGCAGGTGTGTGCTGTTCTAACCTTATCTACTTTGCCAGTCTTCATTAAGATAAAGTTTGGTACACTGCAGAGTGTTTTATTAACGTAAAGAAACCATCAAACATGCTGCTACTTATTAACTACGGAAGATTTTTACGTTATGCAGAATTTAAATTCTCTGAGTGATGTATCTAGTAAAAGCAAAATGAAGCATACACCTATTCTAAGAAACCACAGATGTTGATGTTTCCCCTGGAAGAATTTATCTGGCATCCAAAGTCCTTCTGCGGAGGATCACAGATACCTCCATTGTGGCTGAGCTGAATATCTAGGTGTTTATCTTCCATTTAAAGCTGTTTTAGGTTCACAGGTCCCTGAGAATCCCAGCTGGATAGGAGTGTTTAGAAGACACTTAATACAGCCTGGAAGTACTGTGCTTATCACAAAATGAAACAGTCAAATAAACTTAAAGTGTGTCTGTGTGAGGAAATACTCCTGGTGGAAGTGCCTTATGATTAGAAAACACATGCAGGAAGTTCAGATCTCACCTCAGCTGCAGGCAATTTGAACGTGCTCTTCTACTTTACAAGAGGATGCCTTGATCATTAATCTGCTGCCTAGGTGCCTGTTTCATATATTCTGTTGAATCTGGACCACCCTGCAAGCAAAAATGCAACAGACCTGGTCATTAGAGTTGATCTTGTTTACAGTGTCTTCTCTTTAGATTAAGTATTTGCTGCACTGAGATCACAGTCAGGGGGCAAAAAAAACCCCACTATCAAAATGCCTTATGTAGCTTTGGATCTCTGGGTTACTCAGTTCTTGTTCCCAAGTTGCCTGTTCCCCTGCTGCCTTAGCCTCACCCTGAGGTTACTAACTACTCTATTCTGACAGTTTAACTCTTCACTCTGCAATCTTTGAAAAGATCTGGACACATCAGCCAGGACATGGTGCAGCACTTTGTGCGGCAGTTCATGCGGGAAGGAGTGCAGGAGGGCGCAGACACCTCTGCCTGCTCAACAAGGGAGCTATGGCATCCACCCGGCAGAAAGCCACGGCCTCTCTAAGCTCTGCAGACACCACGACTGACACAGCCTCCCAGACAGAGCCCCGGTGGGTACCTGCCGCCACCCAGGTGTCAGGCTGCAGGGTGTGCCCTACTCTGAAGCCAGCAGTGGAAGGCAGCAGCAAGCACAGCTGTGGGAGGTGCGCCCAGGTGGAGGAGCTCCTCCGCTTAGTGGCAGAGCTCTGGGAGGAGGTGAGTATGTTGAGGAAAATCAAGGAGTGCGAGAGGGAGATAGACCACTGGAATCGCACCCTACTTTCCCTGCGGTAGACCCAACAGGCAGCCAGGATATTGGGTACGGAAGACTCCCTTTCCTCTCTCCACCCAGCGGAACGAGGTGACTTAAGGGATAGGGGGCAATGGCAACGAGTTCCTGGCCGGCACAGCAGGCGAACCCCCTCTGTTACTACCCCACCTTCCCAGGTCCTCTTGCGTAATAGGTATGAGGCTCTGCAAGTGGAACCAAACAATGGTGAGGATGAGGGTTCACCTACCTTGGGGGTGTCACCAAGGTTAAGCTGGCCTATGCCCTGAGGCTTAAAAACAAAAACAGCTTCCATAAAGAAAAAAAGATGGGTCATTGTCATAAAGGACTCTCTCCTGAGGGGAACAGAAGGCCTGATATGCAGACCCGACCCACTTTTTAGGGAAGTCTGCCGCCTCCCTGGGGCCAGTGTTAAAGACATGACAAGAAACCTTCTGACCCTGGTGTATGGGATCACCCGGCTAAACCGGTTTCGGAGCACAAAGGCGAGATGCAGGGAGTTGTGATTCGACTCAGCTTTGTCTCACCTTGACAGATTCTTGCCTATGCAGAGATGACTTGGGGGGAGCTGTGGAAACGGCTCAGCCCGGGGTTGCCTGAACAACCGAAACCTGAATGGAGCCGTGAATGATCCCTTAACAAACAAAATGCCCTGAGTGCCATTCCACTGCTATTCAGTAACTTTGTGTGCTAGACGTCACAAAATTAGCCATACAGACTAAGGAGCCATCAAGGCACCAGAAATAAACATTCATGCGTAATCCTGCCCCCATCCATCAAATCAGGGGATAAAAACCTTAAGGTTTGGGCAGAAAAGTGGGGAGTCTTTTTCCAAGGATATAGCTGGCCTGTAGGAGATTCTTCCCCCTTGTCCAGGATGCTGTACAAGGTAACTTCCCAGGGATTAAGAGGCCTTACCTGAGAGAGAGGGTAAGTGACTAAGAAACATACGTATGGTATTTGGCATGCTGTAAGATCGTGATTAGTGCACTCTTTTAAGGTATAAATATGTAGCGCTTGTAGTTTGTGTTAGTACATTCTGGAAATAACTTGTAGGTTGTAATAGTGTATTTAATTGCAATAGTGCCTTCCTCCATTGTATCCATAAAAACCTGCAATAGTGGCGTATTGGACCTGTGAGTCAAGTTCAAATAAATTGTTAATTTGAACCTTACAGTGAAGTCTCTTTCTCTCCGTCACACCTGGTACAGCCCTCAGATTATTATCCATTATTGATTCTTCAGGTAGGCACAATGAATTTGCGACAAGAAGCTCGAGGGCGATCAAGAGAGACTTCAGGGTCTTGGGGCGACTGGTCGGGGGATAGGGAGCACAAGTGGTGTTCTCCTCCATCCTTCCATTGGCAGGGAATGACGAGGGAAGAAACAGGAAGAGCCAGCTGATCAATACCTGGCTCCAAGACTGGTGTCACTGGCAGCATTTCGGATTCTTTGATCGTGGGTCACTCTATATGGCACCAGGCCTGCTGGCGACAAGCGGGGAATGCCTGTCTCTGAGGGGGAGAAGGATCCTGGCGCAGACGTTAGCAGGGCTCATTGAAAGAGCTTTAAACTAGATGTGAAGGGGGAAAGGGATAAAACCAGGCTCGCTGGAGATAAGCCTGGGGGTGGCATGCCAGTGTTTGAGGGGTGGTGTGCTGTCAAGGACCTTTGGACTGCCGTCTCAGTGGAGGTAGGGGATGGGGACCCATGCGACAGCAAAGACATATGGGGGGTTGATGTGCTAGAAACAGGGAAGCGCCTGAGATTAGTCACATAGGAATTAGGGCTTGTCCCCCCATAAAGGTGGCAGGATCAATAGCCCAACTAAAGTGCATCTATACCAATGCACGCAGCATGGGCAGCAAGAAGGAGGAGCTGGAAGCCATTGTCCACCAGGAGAACTATGATATAGTGGCCATCACGGAAACATGGTGAGATGACTCGCACAGCTGGAGTGCTCCACTGGATGGCTACAAACTCTTCAGAAGGGACAGGCAAAGAAGGAGAGGTGGTGGGGTAGCCCTGTAAGTCAAAGAGTGTTTTGATTGTCTAGAGGTTAACGATGGTGACGACAGGGTTGAGTGTCTGTGGGTAAGAATCAAGGGGAAGGCCAACAAGGCGGATATCATGGTGGGAGTCTGTTATAGACCACCCAACCAGGATGCGGAGACAGATGAAATAGAAGCAGCTGGGAGAAGTCTCATGATCACTAGCCCTTGTTCTCGTGGGGGACTTCAACTTACCAGATGTCTGCTGCAAATACAATGGGGCAGAGAGGAAACAGTCCAGGAGGTTCCTGGAGTGTGTGGAAGATAACTTCCTGACACAGCTGGTGAGTGAGCCAACTAGGGAAGGCGCTCTGCTGGACCTGTTGTTTGTGAACAGAAAAGGCCTTGTGGGGGATGCGACAGTGGGAGGCCATCTTCAGCACGGTGATCATGAAATGATAGAATTTTTGATTCTCAGAGAAGAAAGGAGGGGGGTCAGCTGAACTGCTACCTTGGACTTCCGGAAGGCTGACTTTGGCCTGTTTAGGAGCCTGGTGGACAGAGTCCCTTGGGAGACAGTCCTAAAAGGCAAAGGAGTCCAGGAAGGCTGGACACTCTTTAAGAAGGGAGTCTTAAAGGTACAGGAGCAGGCCATCCCCCACATGCTGGAAGACGAGGCAGTGGGGAAGAAGACCGGCCTGACTGAACAGAGAGCTTTGGATGGAACTCAGGAAAAAAAAGAGAATTTATGACCTTTGGAAGAAAGGGCAGACCACTCAGCATTCTCCTGGAGAAACTGGCTGCTCATGGCTTGAACAGGCACACTCTTCACTCGGTAAAAAACTCGCTGGATGGCTAAGCCCAAAGGGTTGTGATGAATGGAGTTAAATCCAGTTGGCAGCCAGTCACAAGTGGTGTTCCCCAGGGCTCAGTATTGGGGCCAGTTCTGTTTAATATCTTTATCAATGGTCTGGATGAGGGGATCAAGTGCATCCTCAGAAATTTTGCAGATGACACCAAGTTCGGCAGGAGTGTTGATGTGCTTGAGGGTCGGAAGGCTCTGCAGAGGGATCTGGACAGGCTGGATTGATGGGCTGAGGCCAATTGGATGAGGTTCAACAAGGCCAAGTGCCGGGTCCTACACTTGGGCTGCAACAACCCCATGCAAACACTACAGGCTTGGGGACGAGTGGCTGGAAAGCTGCCTGGCAGAAAAGGACCTGGGGGTGTTGATTGACAGCTGGCTGAATATGAGCCAGCAGTGTGCCCAGGTGGCCAAGAAGGCCAACGGCATCCTGGCCTGTATCAGAAACAGTGTGGCCAGCAGGAGTAGGGAGGTGATTGTGCCCCTGTACTCGGCACTGGTGAGGCTGCACCTCAAATATTGTGTTCAGTTTTGGGCCCCTCACTACAAGAAGGACATTGAGGTGCTGGAGTGTGTCCAGAGAAGGGCGACGAATCTGGTTGAGGGTCTAGAACAGAAGTCTTATGAGGAGCCGTTGAGAGAGCTGGGATTGTTTAGCCTGGAGAAGAGGAGGCTGAGGGGAGACCTTCTCGCTCTCTGCAACTACCTGAAAGGAGGTTGTAGTGAGGTGGGTGTTGGTCTCTTCTCCCAAGTGACAACTGATAGGACAAGAGGAAATGGCCTCAAGTTGCTCCAGGGGAGGTTTAGATTGGATATTAGGAAAAATTTCTTCACTGAAAGAGTTGTCAAGCATTGGAACCGGCTGCCCAGGGAGTTGGTTGAGTCACCATCCCTGGAGGTTTTTAAAAGATGTGTGGATGAGGTGCTTAGGGACATGGTTTAGTGGTGGACTTGGCAGTGTTAGGTTAATGGTTGGACTTGATGATCTTAAAGGTCTTTTCCAACCTACATGATTCTATGATTTTATGTACATTGATTTCCCTTTCCCTTTCCCTTTTCCTTTCCATTTCCATTTCCTTTTCCTTTTCTCAGTTTCCTTTGCAGGACTGTATTAGAGACCAAACAGGCACACGGCTAAATAGGCAGATAGTAGGAGAGAAGAAATGGAAATGGCAATCTCCATTGTATGAGTAGGTGAGGTGTGTAATGACAAGAAGCTGGGATATTTTGATGGTAGTACCTGTGTAACCTTGATCAGCAGCAGCTGGGTTTGTTCACCTCCTTGTGTCCTAAGAAGGTAAATGGTCTTCATTTTGAAAGATGACTGACAACTATTAACATTCACTTACCAAGACTTCCTTGTTCACGCTGTAGTTTATTGCTTGTGTAATGTTTTCTGCTAAGTCATTGAAAGATGAGCTTCTGGCATATGCTTCACTGAAGAGTTAAATGGAGAATAGAAGGAGAAATGGGGATTTCATAATATGGACTATAGAATCTCCATGCACCATTACATTGCATCCTAAGCGCAGGACATATGGGATGTATCTCTACTATGAGAGGCAGCCCTGATGGCCTCTTATGCCTTTGCTCACTGTGGAGTGAAGTTATGCTACTGTATTCTAACTGAAGTATTTAGACTAAAACAAACTTTTATGTATCTCTACAGGTAAAAGTTATGCGTAGCCAGAAACAAGGGCATTTATCAAGCTGTTTACACCTTCTGTATCAGTGTGACCATAAATCCTTTGTGGTCATTACTGTGTGTCTCTGGACATCAGTAATAATCTTTAAGTTCTACCACAATACATAAAAAGCAAGGGCAGAAGCCTACACTGGTGAAGTGCTTAAAGCCTGACAACCTTACAAGAAGCTGAGCAGAGCTAACTCCTTTGTTTTGACAAGGTTTTCTTCCAGGATGAACAATGAGGAAACTGCATTAAATGATGGCGCTTCCTTTCCACTTCCATGTGTTTCCTCTGGCAACCTGAGAGCACTGGACCACCCTTTCCTCAACTTGCCATCTTGCAGGTAATCTGGAAGTCAGATCTCGGCCCTCTGCCAAAGCTGAGCCCTCCACTTTACTCTACTATGCTTTTCAATAAAACTTCTGCTTCACAAAGTAAACTCGGCGTGTAGAATAAAATCTTTCCAGAATTTAGACTCCAATTTTGCCTTCCCAGGTGTGAAGAAAGTTTGATGAGTTAGAAAACAGCTGAGCTGCCTTCCCATGTGTAGAAAGTTATTACACAGGCAGGTCACAAATCCTTTTGTTCTTTTTCACACACATATATTAAATGAGTCTCCAAAACTAATGGTGCAATTGTGCAATGGTTGACACATTTCTCGTACCTCATGAACTGAAAGTCAGCCAGCTGACTTTTGAAACTTTCAAAACCATCCATCTATCATGCTGAGTATTGATCTTTGTGCATTATAGGGAGGTTTCCGGCATGGAAATAAAGCATAAAACATTATTACACTTATTTGCCCTAAGCTACACCAACCTTTTGGTCTGTTGTTAAATTTCAAGGGTTGATATATTGGTCATTCAATTAAGATGAATTACCAAGCACTTTCCTTTCCAGTTCATTCCAGTTTTACCAGTGTTTGAGGATAGAAACCAGAGAGAACACTGATATGATATACTTCTCAGTTCTTCTACAGGCTGCAAACACAAACAATATTGCTATCTTCATTGCATTCCTCTAGAAAGGAATGGAAACTAAATGTTGTGCTATGTCTCTCATGTGTCTTGTGTTCTTTTGCTGGTAGCTGAAGGACCTTTTACATCTTACACTTTTGCACTGACTCTGGCTACTGGCTATCCTATTACCTTGAAGTTCTGAGTTGCTGTTGACATATTGGCAGAAATCAGTGAGTCTTCAGTGATGACAAAAAATTCTATCCTGTAGATATTAAAGTCTTTGAGAGGATCTGGATGGAAACTAGAACCAAGCTAAAGGCGTAACTTCACAATCAAATTTTTAGTGCCAGTGGAAGCACAAGTAGTCACTGCCTCCCTCTGGCCATTAATTCTTGCCCTTGGAATGGCCCACTGGGCTAGTTGGGCAGAAATGCTTGTATTAGCTGCTCTGCTGTGGGCTGAATTGGGGAAGGAGGAAGGTGGCAGAGGGCCAAAAAAAATGGCTGGGAAGCTGGTGGTGTCAGTTACCCAGGGTTGTTCAAGCCGTTTCATTGCTGAAGTTTTAGCCACAGCCTCAGAGTTCAGAGTTCAGATTTCTGGCAGATCAGGTTTCAGGTTTTCATTCAAGGCACAATCAGATACATCTGGGTCAGAGCCTGGAAACAGTCCCTGTCTGGTTTTGGTTTGAGTTGGCTGTAACTAAAACCACAGAAGCTGATTCACAGAACCAAAGAATTGGAAAGGAATCAAACTGAGGTTCAAACACTGGCTTATCTTAAAGTGATGATATCTTTAGTATGGGCTTAGTTTTTGTGCTGGGTTTTGCATGTACCCCACTGCTTATAGGGTTTTACAAAAGGTAGAGTTAAAACAGAAAATGTTCTCCTCATACTTACAGGATGCAAAACCCATTCCAAAACCATATCAGTTGCACTTTCAATGCCAGTAGAAAAAACAATCTGTGCTGCGGCATCCACAAGAGAGCTTACTGTCACTCTATATAAACTTGGCTATTTACTTACAAGAATGTAATTCAGACTATTCATTTGGTAAATACCACAGATTTCCATTGAATAATGGTGAGTTGATGAGCTTGATTTAGTTAGACATCATAATTAATTGTTCCAAAAATGCCTGAGCAAAGGGATATCATCAAATAATCAATTATCCAGTGGCTTTTAATTGAGATAGTTAAGTCTATTTTTTGTTGTTAGCCTTTCAGAAGTTTAGGATCCTGTTCTAATGATCAGAAAATTGTATCTGTGTTTATAGATATATAGATACTTTAAAAAAGGACAAAATTCATGAAAATGTCATAGACTGGCAGATATAATGAAAATACTCCATTTACTCTACTATTAAAAGTTAATGATGTGTGTATATAATAACTTCTAATGTTTTCAATGCTAGCTATGGATTTTCCAGAACAGCTGGATACAACATACATGATAATTCAGAGAGCAGCTGGATTTTCCTCTGCTGTTGTGAATAGGTGGGATTTAAATGGAAGGGTGCTACCTAGTGCCAAACATAATTTCCAAGTGGTTGTGTTCTCATGGGATGTTTTCATTGAATTAAGAGGTTTCAGCTAGTTCAGTAAGTGCAATGCAATGGGTAGAAAAGGTCCTGTTCACCACACTTTACTGTACACAATATGTAGGAACTCTTGCTCATTTTTTAAGTCTGCAAGTGAAAATTCCTGAAATACTATCAGGATTGTCTGAGCTTTTTAAGTCATATTAGACATTGCAATACATTATAAAGATATCCAAGCGTTGGACTGTCCCCACATACTACATTATGTATTTTTCTAATCCCAAACTAGAACGTTTTTTAAAAGAAAAAATTTGCTGTATGACAAAGAGCAAGAGAAATACTTTACTTACAATGACTGCAAGTGTCTGGAGGAAAAGATCCTGTATTTTTAAGTTCTTCCATTCTCACCTCCAATCCTTGCTACAGGACTTCACTGTCTTTATTCTTGTCAGATTGATTTATCCCCAAAGCAAATATGACTTTATTATTCCAATTTTTGCAAGTTTGAGTTCCTGTCATTGTTTGGGCTGAAATCTTTACCATCTCTTCTTCTGTTTACTCAGCGTGAATATCCGGTACATGCAGTAATTCAGTTTAGCCTTATCAGACATGTGGTCCCATGGTAACAGTGGGGAATATCTTTATTATTAATAATATTATGAGTGCAGCAGTCTACTTATGGAAGCTGTGTCTGCATATTTATGGAGTTTGTCTAGTGTTATCTGTCCTCTGCTAATTAGAATTTAGCTGACAAAGGCATGGAGTGAAAAGGAGGGAGGATATTTTTGCTTTGACTGCTTATTATAGTCAGGTCTTGTAATGTGTCTATATTGCAGATTGCAGCACAGAAGAGATGCATCCAAGTTCATCTTTAAATTAATGTTCTCAGATAATAAAAGGAATATAGCCATTGAAATATGGAACTTCATGTAAGTTTCCCAAAGACAATGAACTGGGAATGCTAAGAAAAGTGAAAAATTAAACTTACAAAAATAGGATAGATTCTGTGGGATATACTGGCTGATTTGCTGTCACACGGTGTTATTGTTACTCTGTCTGCTCCATATGAACATAACATATGAATGTTATATGAAGTCAACTGTACTGCTTTCCTATGGTACTAATCTAGGAGAAGCTTGGAAATAGATATAGTGCAATGCGTTGAAATATTGATCACCTTTTACATAATAGAACTCACCAGGAGTATTGAGAGCTCAACTTCTCCTGGACAAATATTAAGAAGAACCTGAAAATTCTAAGACACAGTTGAATATATAGCAGCAAATATTCAGAGGTGAACCGCATGTCTTCCTGCCACATGTTTCCCCTGTAACAACGTCTGTGAAGGGGGGAAAGTATTTTGTCAGTCTTGAGTTTTTCAGCTTTTAGTTTCTTTGACTGTGCTTTTGACTTTTGTTATGTTAGAGGAGAGAGAAATTAGAGTTAATGTATCTTCAGCCATGGGTAGGAACTCCTTTATGTCAGTGCTGCACGAATACTTAGCCACACCATGCTCTTCTGTCCCATGGAGTGAGACATGTTTCTTTTGCGTGTCGAGGCTCTGGCTCCACATGATAGGAAAACGGCCACATGTCAAGGCTGCAGGTGGAAAGGGTTGCTTTCAACAGGGCTTCTTGGAGGCTAGGCCACCTAGGAGACACTTTTCTTCATATGTTCCTCATTGGGGAGGTTCAGTGTTGTGCTGGGACCTTTCTCCAGCTCCATAGTTCAAGAGAAACACGGAGTGGAGAACAGGCTGTGTGATGCACTCTGATATGTAGGTGGGGTGCTAGCGATGAGCAAATGTGAGGTAGAAGTCAGCTGTGAGTTTTGTTTCAATGAATGAGAACATTCTCTGAAGCAGAGAACAAAAAGTGTTTCCTTCCACCAACAGCTTAGGCAGTTGGAGTTTTATTTTAGGTATGTATTATTTTTAAAGAAAATTGGAGAAACCCTGAGTTGATATAAGTATTTTTCACTGAACAGACAGTCCTAGATTCTGTAACACATTTATTCCATTGTGGTACTTAATCTTCTCCTGGAAAAACTTCCTACATCTGAAGTAAGTAAAAGAAGGTGGGTTTCCACTACTTGTCTCTACCCTGAAGAAACAGCCACAGAGGCGTAACAAGGGATTCACATCCTAAGTCTGAAATGAAGTTTGGGACATACACCTTAAAGAAAAACTCTGAGCTGCAGCATGTGCTGCTGGCATTGATAAAAAGGTCTATTTCAAACAATAAGCCAGTACAGCAAAACAAAAAACAGGGTGGAAGAAGACCTCAAGAAAAGAAATAGCACAGCTTGTCGATAGCACTAATGTGTAGAGATGTTCCCACCATCAGGCTCTGAGGCTGCACAGGGAAGCTGTTTCGTTTTCCATTACCCAGAAAATCTCAACAGGGAATGAAAACAGTTGTTTCTCATTTGTTCCTGCTAAAATTTCAGAATGTTTGGGCCCCTTGGTGGGATGATTCCTGGAGCTAATGTTTATAATTTTTCCCTCTTTTTTTAAAACAAAATCTTTTCAACATCTCTCAGGCTAGAATGGATTTGTGCTCAGTGTGAATGCTATTCTCTGCCCCTTACATCAGTGGGAGCAGGAGCTGAGCTTGTTTTAGAACCAGTGGAAATATTGGCAGGGACCTTGGAATTTGTGCATAGCTTTGAGTCCTACTGGCATATAATAGCATGCAACAGAAATATTTACTGAACTGGATATCTAGTGGTTTCTTTTCTAAAAGGGCAAGCATCACTTACGAAATTAACAGTTAGGATATAGAAACTAAGCCAAACAAAGAGCATGCTGGCATTTTGACTTTTCTCTGGTGCATTTGGCAAGGTTCATTCATTAGGTTAAAATGGGTGTATCCTGTGCAATCCATTTTGTGTTGCTGAAGGAGGTGGGCATTTGGTGACATTCATTCTTCCTTATTTTCTGCTTCTGTACTTCAGAGATAATTCATCTGTCTCTCATTGATTAGAGGAAAAAGATTAAAACCTTGTAGTTCAGGTATATAGTTTTGACAGTTCTTTTATCCACTTTGCACACACCCCTTCCAATAAGGACATAATAAGGGATTTTACTGTCAAAATCAGGACAAAAAGGGGAAGAACAAAAAGAGCAAAATAAATTAATTCAGCTTCTAGAATAAAAACAACTGTGGTGGTGATTATTTCCTTATGGTTCAGCTACAGTCACTGAATGTAAGATTAATAGAAAGAAGATTGATAGCGTCTGTAAAAACTTTTGGAAATATAATTAATACTAGTGATTACCTAGTATTAATTACCATTACCTAGTCGTTAATGGCTGTAAAGGTCTTCAAAGATAATGTTAAGACACTTCTTCAATGAGCTAGAGAACACAGGGCTAGATAGACCCTCCTTCCCCAAGGATGTTAGCTGACTGTGGCTGTCAGCTCCAGGTATGCTGGAGAGGCCCACAAGTGAATACAGACATGTCACTTGTGTCCCTCAGGCCAAGCAACAGCTGCACATTCAGAGGAGGTCTTTGTTAGCCTACGTGGTTGTCCAAGCCTTTTTCTGATGCAACACAGTGCATTACTATGCCTCAGTTGCCTTTTGCCTGAATCTTGAGCAAACAAATTCCTTTTTAGGCAAGGAGGTATTGCACAGACAGACCCATGTGATCTATTGTAAAAATGGTTGCCAAAGCCTTTGGAATAAATGTGAAAAGAAACAGCTGATATTTCAAAACTGAATTGCAAATCTTGCAGCCCTGCAAAGTTACAAATATACAAGTCTTATTACACATCTCCTCAGTGACTACATTAAGGCTACATGAAGATACAGAAAATTCATCCCTGTCATCTGGGGCCAAAAAGGATAAATTACCTGGGAACAGCCTATTATGCCTGTTCTTAGTACTTTTAATATTACAGTTGACATTTATTTCTAAGACTTTATAATGTACAAGGGAGGATAACATTCTCTGTTACTATAGAGCTGTGAACACCTGCATTCAATAATCATTTGCATGTCTCTCTCCTCTTTAATCCAAGGATTTAGATTCTCTTTACAAATATTTACCAATTAAGCAGCTCAACAGACTATGCTGTGGGAATATATTGTTTATATTTTATGGTTGTGCAAAGTAAGATTACAGAGAGGTTAAAGGATTTATCTGCAGTTGTATCAGAGGTCAAAGGAAAGTGAAGTGTCAGGATGCAGGTGTCTTGCCCTATATAGGCTTCAGTCAGTCCGTTTTTTACATGTATATTTCTCTTTGAGTGATATACTCATCAAAATGGAGAAGTCATTTTTCAGGTCAAATCTTACATACTCATAGATTTTTTAAAGAGAGATGGGACTATTGTAATCCTCTAGTCTGACGTCTTGTGGAATACAGAGGATTTCCATGACTTAATTCTCGCTTCGAGTCCAGGGGCTGTCATGGACTAGAATATTTCAGGAGGAAAACAGAAACAACAATAACAAAGCAAAACAACTCCGTCAAGAAACAATCCTCCTTTGAAGATTCTATCAATGGAGAATCCAATATACCCTTGATAGAGTTGTGGCAACGATTAGGACCCTTGCTGTTAAAGTGTTTGTCTTATTTCAGTTAAGTTCAATTTCTAAACATAAGCTGCTGCTTTACCAATAATATTTATTTCATGGGATTTAGGTTCCTGAATGTCATAAGGGATACAGACGTAATACTCAAAGTCCTAGTGTGTTTAGTTTTTCCCAAAAATGTTTAGAAGTGTTTATTCTTGTGCCTGTGAATATTTTTATTATCTTTAGAAGTGTCCAATCTCCTTATTAAATCATATGAAATTCTAACACAGATCTGTTGGTAAACATGTCTGCAGTTTAGTTATGCAGGATGGAAGAGAAGATTTCCTTTGAAACTTGCCTGTTTAATTGATTGTCTTCTTGTTCATGAATGTTGAGACAAAGATCACAAAAGGTGTTGGATCCCCCTTTTCATATTTAGTCATTGATTATGGGTATTTTTTCATATCTTTTTAGAGTTCTCTCACCTCGGGTAAACAATCTCAGTCTCAGGATCCAGTGTTTCTTCGGTGAAGACATTTGACCAGTCTATTCTCATTATTTTTCTTGAAATGTGTTCTTGTTTGTGACTTGTTACTTTTTTTCCCATGGGAAGCTCGACTAGGACTCAGTGAACAATGGAAAAAAATAAATGCATCAATTGTAAATTAATCCCTCCTGCAATGTTTTGTATTTCCTTCTGAGAACGTTAGAATACAAATATTTGAGGAACAGAGATGCTGAGAGGAGTGATTCAGGACAAGCAAGATTTCAGTTGTGAGTCTTGGGATTTAGAATTGGTATGATAGTAAGCTACTTAAGAAATAGTGTTTGATTTCTTCTTCCTTTACTGGGCAGTGTATTTAGCTTTTCAGCAACATGAACTAGAAATAATATTGGTGAACAAGTTATGGTGTAATTAAATCTTGGTAATTACACACATCTGTGATCTATACACAGTGAACTATATGTTATAGTGAAACTTGTGCGTTCAGTGGTGTTAATCAATCTGATTTGAACGCAGAGTTAAAGCTCAAGAGTCCCTTGCTGATATAGTTCTATGTAAGAAGTACATTTGCAACATTGGTCTGTTTGCCTGTGGGTATAAAGTAGTCAAAAGTCGTAGAAGAAATACTAAATTACAGATCATTTTCTGACTGCTAGTCCATGCCTACTTGCTTCAGTTGTGTCCTGAGCATTGCCTCTGAGCATAGTAAAATAGAAAGAATGCAGAGCACACGTAAGGAAGGAAGAATTGGCACAGGCTATATGCTCTTAGTGGATCCTCTAGTGTCCATAAAAGTCTGGTTCACTATTACTATTCTTTTGTATTTTAATAATCACAACCACCTGGGCATCTGTTATAGAGGACACCCTATCCTTTTCTGTGCCATTATCAGGAATGAGGATCAGGACTTAACTCTCTCATTTGAGAATTTCAAAACTACTTAAGAGGATTAATTTGTTTTTACAACACAGCTGTTTCACAGGACTAGATGATTCCTTGCATTTTTTGAGACAGGAACATTACTTGGTTAGATAGCATGCTGTTGACAGAAGCAATAGCACAGTACATGTAGCCTTGTTCACACTTTTCTCTGTCCAAACTCCAAGCTCAAACATTTTCCCACATGCTGCTTATATAATAAAACAGCCCAAGATGAATTATTATATTAACTGTTGGCTTGTTTAGATCGTAAGATTAACGATCTTAACACAGCTGTGATTTGAAAATACATGTGATTTAAAACAACAACAGTGACATGGACACATCTCCCCAGACATTTCTACATGAAACTATTGCTCCTTCTTTGAGTAGAAGAGATTGTATGGAAGTACACACAATCTTTCCTCCTTTTAATCTTAACCTTTGACCTTTATCGCGTTTTTAATATGCATTGGTTTCTGTGGTTCCACAGGTGTTTTGCCAAGAAACTGGCTAAGTTCTATGTGCCTGATTTATGTATGAATATTGTACTACAACTGATTTTTCATTTTTAGTGCCTGTTTGAGTTTGAAGTCAGTTTTTCAGTTGGTGGATAGGGAAGGAAAAAGAGGTCAAACTTCTTATGCAGAGGCTGCAATGGTTAGAAGACAGGTAAACACCACAGTGCACATTTCACTGACCGAATAACCTAGCAGTGCCCTACAGTGAGAGCCTCCAGTGAAATAAGTACAAAAGCTCAGATGGACATATACCAGAATAGTAGTAGAAGAGCTATGTGGTAAATTTTTTTGAGTGGAGAATTCAGGTCTTTTTTCTACAGTATCCCCTCCAAAAGCCACGTTGAACTGCTCGTTAAGACTCAGTTAAGGTCTGTAAAGCCATTTGGAGATGGAAAAGTGTTTATGGAAGCTAAGTCTTATGAAGATTATGACTATGTATCACAGGTAGGTGATACACATGAGCAGGTAGGTATCACATCATGAGCAGTTGGAAAAATGAGAATGGAATTGCAAGGATGGTAACAACAGCTCTGTGTGCATAGTGCATTTACCCAGGATGCAGACAGGCATATCTGTTACAGAGTTAGGTCCCCATCTCCTTACCCAACATTTTTAGTGTGTTTTTAAAGAAGGGGAAAAATATCTCCAACCAAGACATTCTGTGATCCATAGAATCCAATGGAGTTACTCCAAGAATTAACTGATACAGAACAGGGGAGTGAAAAATATCACTGAAAGGATGGAGAAGCACATGGTAGGAGTGGTGAGCACTCAGTGAGACTAGAAACATCAGTGAATGATAGGAGTTATGGATGAAGCAATGGTAAGTGGAAACTGGAATGGGACAAGATAAAAATAACCTTCCAGGGAATTTTAGTCTTCACCATAACTATTTTTTTTTCTGTGGCATTGGACAAATCATTGAGCTTTTATGTCTCCATGTCCTCGCTGATCAAATGGACAAAATGAGCAACTGAATGCCTGTAATTCCCACTATAAGGAAGGTAATTGTGTGTGCTAAGTGCTTTGGAGGACACATTGTGATTGAGGTAGGTATGGGTGGGGGTCCTGGGGAATGTCCCCGTGGCAGGCAGCCTCTGTCACTCACCATGGTGTTTTCAGTACTAAACGCAGCAGAGGTACTTGGTGCTAATGTGCAACTCAAAACCAGCTGTGTTTACAACAGGACTGGGTTGATGCATTGGGGGACCCAGCGGCCTTTCCAAGGTGCCTTCTGGGGACTTCAGAAGACTATTGTGTGTCACGATGGCCTGAAACATTTCAAGGCCACTCTTTGCTGATGGATTTTTATTTCAACTCATATCTTCTGGTGAAATGCAGAGGGGTAAAATCAACTACATTCTCCTAGGCAGCCCAATAACAGTTTTTCTGATGCTGGCTCAGTCAGTCCATCACTGTAATTTCCCTGTAAGCCTGTCCCTCCCCAGTGAGGGAACACCTTCCAGGGCCCCTGCTGCAGCTCTAGGCACAGTGATGGACAGAGCCTGGATCGGCAGCGCACACCCAGAGCTTCAGCCGCCAGCAGCGTCCCACGCCCGCCCCTGCTCCTGCTGGAGCCTCCTCACAGCAAATGGTGGCCGCAGGGCAGCCCCGCAGCTCCGGGGCGAGGCTGCGGCCAGACCCCGAGTCCACCCCAATGGCTGTGCACGCAGGGCCGCGGCTGCGCAGCTGCCATGACGTAGAGCCCCGTAGTGGGGTGGCAGGGGCTTTGCTGGGGCGGCAGCACGAGGCCTCCATGACGCAGCGGCCTTGGATCTGCCAGAGCCACATCGAGCCCCCAGACCCCCCAGCAGAGCACGGCTGGGCGCTCAGGAATGGCCTCAGCTGCGGGCGGGTCTCTTAGCTGGGGGTGCCCCGAAGGCCAGCAGGCAGTGTGTACCGGCAGGGGTAGGGGTGCGCGCTCTCAAGAAGCAGCCTCTGCGGGTGGAGGTGAGCTTAACACCCGGTTTCATACTTTCTAGCAAAGTGCTGTAGGCTGTGTGGGATTTTGGCTCCTGCTGATGTGTATTAGGGTTGCTGCGTACCACGTGATGGATGGAGCCATTCAGGGATGGGAAGTCTGAGGGTGCCTAGTCTGTGATGGCCGGAGGCCTTTGGTTGTGAAAGGTGCTCTGAGATCCCTTTGCCAGTGAAAATGTGGCCTTGCTTGCTGGGAGAGTGATAAGCATCTGGAGAATTTTTTTAACAGATTAGGTGACAATCGTGTGGATAATTCGTTTGGATCCAGATCTCCAGACCATACTTGAATAGGAGCTGGATGACCGTATCTTTCTGTGCTGTGACCTCTCCACTGTTCTTGTAAAACCGACACGCTGCGGGCCTGACCTCTGCGCACAGCAGGTCCCCTCGGGGGATGGATACAGGCTTGTTCTGGAAACAGAACGGGTGACTGTATTTTGAAGCAAACTTTTTAAGAGAGGTGGAAGCTTTTCCACAGCTCAATAAGCATATTGAGAGGCTTATTAAAATAATAACAGCACATTTGTTAATAATTAATCACTGGCATTAACGGAGGGACTTTCAGCCAAAGATGCTGAAGTCCTTTCCAAATTTCACTGACCAAAATTGCAAACAGATAGGGATTGCCTAATCCATCATCACGTATTGCCACCCCTGACAGCTATTTAATTGCTCACAGCAGAACAACTGCTCAGTAGCTATCACGTCGGTGCAGAAAGCAAAGAATATGATGTATATCCAAGTGGAAAGGAAATAGTAGGTGAAGGAGTGCAGCTGTCACTCCAAGATGGGCTTGGTCATGTAATAGTACCCCCACTTTTTAGTGGGGGACCCCCACTTTTTAGTGGGGATCATTCATGAATTTCAGTTTTCAAGCTGCAATTTTAAGTGTCACTTCAGTCAGATAGTCCCCACTAGCACAGTGGTGCAGAAAGATGTGATGTGTTCAGAGTTATCATTGTTGTCATTTCTGCTGAAGGCTGGCATTCACGCCAGTCCTGAGACTCTTTTGGATTCTTTCTTGTGTTTAGATGCATTGAAAACTATGATAAGCCCTGTTCCAGATCTCCCAGTAAAGCCTTGACCTATACCCCATGTACTTTGTTTTAGCTCTGTTCGCTGATTTCATTGCCAATCTCTGGTAGCCTAAATTGGCTTATAGTGATCTCTGCTGACTATGGAACAAGACCTGGTGCCTAATTTATGTGCCTCAGCTAAATGACTAAAAGGTTGTAGATGTGAATCCAGCCAAAAACACTTGTGAGTTTTTGACTGCATCTGTCTGACTTTCTTAGTGATATTACACCTGTCTGTAGCTGAATATATCTGCAACCTCTCCATATTAAATAGAGGAAATTTATCCTCATTATGAAATTGCTCTTGAGAGTCCATTGCTAATGAAGCTGCTTCTTATTTATTTTTGAAGTTGTGTATAAACAACTAGCATTATTAGTACACAATTACCAGAGAGTAATCACAGAATTACTGTAAACATAGTCTACAAAACATACTGCAAATTAATATTTATGCATTCCTCTAATCTACCATTTGGAGCAAATGCATGAATCTAATCTAGACTTTGTCACAAAAGCATAATATCACCAGGGGAAGCTGGAATATTTTGTACTTGAGAGGAATTAAAAGCAAAAATCCTGTGACTCTCTTCCCGATTCTGGGGAAGGGGACTACTGTGGCTGCTGATGCACAATTCAGCAACGCATTGTGTCAGTCATAAGGAGGAAAGGAAAAGCTACTTCTAGACATGCTTTATGCAGAGATATTGCAGCATTCAATCAAATGTGTGCAGCTGAGTCTAACAGTGCTGTTTGACAGACTGGCACCTGTATTTGCAGGAAGCCTAAAGTTAAGGATAGCTAAAGGAATGTGTTTGAATTCTCTTGTTAATAAACAGCCATAGGTGTTTTGTCCTCTAAAGCAGAAAGAAGTAAGTGAGCTAGTAAAACTGGTGGCTCAGAAATCCATGCTCTGTAGCTCATTCATAAGAAAATGCAAGCTGTTTGCTCTGTTTAAACTACGCTTTTACACATTCTTCACACAATTGAGAATCGGCTAGTAGTCTAAATTGAATGGAAATGATTACAGACTGGTAAAGCATTTCCTATTTTATTAATATTAACACTTCATTTTTATGTGTTTGGGGGTGATTTTTAATTACTTATTTTTAGATGACTAGTTTTGAAAGGGCTACATGACCGGAAGAATAACTACAGTTAATAGTAGCTGTATAGGTGCAACTCTTTCAGAACTGAGCAATAGAAAATTGAAAATTTAGAATTCAAATTGAGATCACTGAAACTAGGAGTCACTTTTGAAAATTTAACTTATACATAGTCATACAGAAAGAGTGGCAAAGCTGATTTTTGACTCTTGATTAAAATTTTTGAAAGTTTAGGAAAAATAGGAAGAGAAAATAGTGGAAAAATGTGATCATTCTTCTGCTTTTTAAAATGACTTATAAGTCATAAGTGTCATCATTATTCTTATGTGCCCATTTCTGCAGAAGTCCAAGTACTTAATTTCTGTAGAAATGAAGGCCATAATGGACCACAAATTATTTTTAGCTTAGATATTTCAAGACCAAAAATCTTTTTTCCACAAGACTGCAATCGTAAGGATAGCTTGCTAGTGAGAACTGAACACTCAGTTATGTGGTGATATGACTACAACATGCACTAACACAAGTGACCTTCAATGTATTTGATTATCTAAGTCACAGAAACCGTGATGAAGCATGTTCCTGAACTCTCTGGTTACTGAAGGCTGCATACACTCTTGTACTTCCAACTCCTACATTTATTTCTCTTGTACACAAGAAACAAACTGTGGTGTTGAACAGATGCTCAGAAATTGTGCATATGTTGTTTCATTTTTCTTTCATTTAACTTGCTTTCACATTGCATTCTATACTGCATTTGACACAGGGCTGTCTGTTGTCTTGTGGTCTGGGAATGTATCTGAAAGAATGATAGGTACTCTGTTTTACAGAAATTCCAACAAAATTAAATGGAATCATGGCAAAGCTTGTTTTCCTTCCTTCTCACAGAAGAAAGCATTCTTACATTCCCCATTACTTCAGCTTGGCTCTCAAACTATGTCCAACTATAGCTCAACAAATGAGGCAGAGCGTTCCCATTGAATAATGTCTCCTTACATAGATAAGGATTGTAGTTAGAAACATTATAGAAGAGTTCAGGTTTAAAGAAAAAAAAGAATCAGAATCAAGCAAGAAAGACTAATACATATTTTCCAAACATATTTTAACTGAGAACGCTGCAGTGAAGTAGAATGATGCTGAACATAAGACCGTAAGAAGTGGAAGGCATCTTCAGGCACCAAGTGTTGTAGAAGGGATAGGTTCTTGCTGCAGTAATTGTGAGGGGACAGAAAGAAAGCTGCCCTGACCTTAAATCTATTTTGATTACCCAGGTCACAGAAACCATCATGAACCACATTTGGGAAATGTACAGTGAAAGGATGAAACAGTTTAACAGGGAATCAGAGGCATCAACGGGAAGGAGGGCAGAACAGTAATATAAAAAAAGTCATGTGTGACTTCTTATACACTTGTGTTTCTTTATGCAAATCCTTTAAGGCTACTTCATGCCTGATGACTAATACTATAGAATCTTACCCTTTGTATTTCTAAAGATGTGTTCACAGAAGTTTTGCAGCAGGAAAGCTAAAAAAAATTAAGAGTGATGGAACACAACAACCAGCTGACAAAGCTTAATGAGAAATTATTCTGTATGAAACACCAGGTAGCTTGATAGCAAGCAAGGATACAGAAAAGAGAAAGAGAAAAAAATCAGGACATTATTTTTAGAAAGGTTATTGTGGTGCAAGAGTTGAGGAGAGTGGGTGTCTCTAGAAAGTCCTTAAAATATGACATGAAAACTCTGTTCTGCATGTGGCAACAATGAAGGTTTTACTTCTAGGACATAGATAGCAAATTGTATTTTAACTTATTGCTGGGCTGAGGACTAATTTTAATACTTATTTCCTGTCTGTGTCTGAAAAAAAATCAGGGTCAGTCAGTTCTGGGTACTTGATGAGGGACCAAAATGAAAATTGAAAGATTTAAATTTGTATCCCTTGATGGGAAGATGATGGCAGTGCTGATGGTAAGCTTTTACAGCTATATATAGTGGAAGATCAAGAAGAGGATTAAAAATCTAGGGGTAGCACTTATATATATAGGGTTACATTGAGCAAAAAAATTAAAGGACAATGTCTAACTTATTCCTGATTGTTCCTTTATTCTGGCCATATTTTTGTTCCATATATTTCTTCCATTGAATAAAGAGGAATGTAGTAAAAATTATTTCTTTCAGATTTAAAAAAGTATGTGATTATGTATCATCTGCACTCAAAAATCACAAGAAAAGAATTTGAAATCCTTGATAAAACTGTTAGGAAGATACAGTTATGTATCTGACAACTCTGACATTGGATTAAGGGAGGGCACTGTTTTATTCCTACTGTTTCTTGGTGAAGCTATTAGAAAATTTGATCAGTTATTGCAAAACTATCTTGCATATGGTGATGATTTCATTGCAGAAGATGTAGTGCAATAGATGACTGAGATTTGAAGGAAACAGAAAACAAACAGGATTTAATGTAATGAATTAAAATTGTTCATG
The DNA here is from genome assembly GCF_030936135.1 of Gavia stellata. Lineage (NCBI taxonomy): Eukaryota > Metazoa > Chordata > Aves > Gaviiformes > Gaviidae > Gavia > Gavia stellata. The sequence continues at coordinate 21,276,064 of NC_082600.1, forward strand.
GTTATATGCCAGCAGAAATATTCTGGGTGAGTATACCCAGCAGCTGATGATCATGAATGTCAGAAGATCATTACTTAGAACGGAGTGACGATGAGGAAGGGGATAAGGACTCGAACACACAATGCAAATACCTATTAATTTAACCTGTAGTGAAACAATAGCTTCAGCCAACTTTTGAAAAAGACAAAGTTTCAGATATGAAAACCATTATTAATCTTACTATTTTATGTGGGTATTAGTAAAAGCTACTTAATACTTTCAACAAAGTATTGAGGTGTTTTTGAGCCAAAAAGTGAGACTGATGTTTGAAAGAGATGGTCTGATAAGGAAATATGAGAGGTCACTAAAGAGCAAAGGGTAAAGGTAGTTTAATTACCCCATATTAAGAAGATAGGTTCAGAGGTTAGGACAGAGGGAGGCAAACAAGCTATGTCCCTCAAAGACCATTCTGATGGTGTTTGATCTGTGACCAAACATTGAGAAGATGGAGGAATAATAATGATCTGGGAGGAAATGACTAGTGAAGGGGGGAAATATTGTTACAAAGAGGTGAGGGCAAATGATCAGTGTGCCCCAAGATCTATATGGTTTCAAGAACCTGGATCAAGTGGATTAGTATCCCATTAAATTAAGATGAGGTTACTTGCAGAGTGGATCTCAACCCTGTTGCAAAGGGCAGTAGTATCTGGATCTAAGGGAATAATGGGAGAAAGAAGCTTTTGTGGAGAATATAAAACTTGTCATGAGAGATACCAGAGCCTTAATTAGGTGGGAGAATGCATCATAATGGATAATTCTGTACTGTGAAGGTGATAGAGTGTGATTGAAAAAGACATTTTCTTCCCAAATTTCTGTGATTGTGTGACAGAACTTTGATTCTTGGTTTATAGCCTTTCATTTGTTACACTCATTTTCAGAAAGGATGGAATTTTAATATTTCTGTCCCTTGTTCACTGGTTGCATAAAAAGTAACAGCAGAAGATGGCAGCAGAGATTGCTGACTCCATCTCGTTTCTTTATATGTGCAACAGAATATGGATGCTCAGTGAAAGAACACAGGGTGAACTTTTCTTTAAAAACATACTGATTTAATTCTGGAAAGATAAATTCATTGACTTTAAGAACATATTAATCAGTTCATTTTTATGGAAATAACGTGGGAGTTATGAAAGGAAAACCACATTCCTTGTCCTTTCCGTATGTCTTAATGGCAACACTTGCAAGCAGATAAGATGGTCCTTGCAAAAGATAGTGGACACATTCCCTTTATATAGCCCTCCTGCCTTAGCAAAAGCTCTTCAGAGGCAGGTGCCCTACATTCCATAATAGATTGAAAATTATGAAGAAGCTTTGAAAAATTTTATATCAAGTTGCTTAAATTTCAACAGGTGACTCAAGGTACAGGTAATAATGCCAGAAAAGTATCTTTGCAGGACCAGTTCTTCCTCTAATAGCAAGCCATTGTAAAGATCTGCCTGTAGGTTAATTTGACCATATCATCGCAGGCAGTGCCTGTGGGTGTGAGCTTAGATACATTAATTTGTTGAGAGAGTAATGTCTTTTTTTAGACCAGCTGATATAGCTGGAAAACAAAAGGTTTTGGACACTCAACCACCTTTTCATGTCACAGAGAGACATGTACCCATGCCAATTTGTGCACAGACTATGGCTGTGCTTTGCAGCTTATCCTACCCCAGGGTAAGCCAGCACATAGTTTCTCAGAGACAGGGGAATACCAGGGTGGATATATTTATAGAGGATGGAGCTGAAGTAGATGCAGTGGAATATCAATTCCAGGTTTTTTCCGCAGTGCCACTGCTGCCTCACTGCCCAAAGTATATTTGGAACAGCTGTCTCTGCTTCTACTCAGGCTGCTGTGCAGTAATGTTTTTGTACTTCTGCCTGTGCCTAAGGAAGCTCACTTGAAATCTGTCTGTGCTTCTGCTGCTTTTCTAGCAGGAGTGTCAAGATGCTCTTGTTTTTTTCAGCCAGCATCTCTGCTTCTGTGCTGAATATTAACTGTTTGTAGAACTGTACAACCAAGGCTGACAGACAACCTAGTTGCTTGAGTGAAGACAGAGGCATGACTCAGGTTTGCAAATTCAAGCCCTCATTAGCCTTCAGAATGGTTCAGATTAAAGGAAAAAGCAAATCAGTGGGTGCATAATAATGCTTCCTGAAGGTAGCATTTTCTAGAGCATCCTTGAATTCTGACAGGAATTTTCTGTGCTGTGTTGAAGAACTTTTGCTGCCTCCTTTCCCAGTTGTAAGTGACTGCCACTTGTCAAACAGGAGGCCTGGAGTTAGGAACATGTTGAGTGTTTGACTAATAGTTCCACCATATTATGTCTTCAGTTTCTTATATCTACTTTTCTGTCTGGTGAATGTAACTCTGTTGTTTTCCTCTGGTAATTTCCTTGTAATCCTACTATAGGTCAAAGTATTAGTGACCACTGTGTCAAACAGAATAATTTTCTGAAGCAGTAAAGTCAGGTGTGGGCATTATACCTTACCTCAGTACTGCTTTTTTTAGGTTGGGGTGAGAGCACTTATTCTTCTTAATAAACTTCATTTTTCCTGGTATTTTCTTGCTTCAAGCAATCATGAAAGGATGTGAAAAAAATTTTGAAGTGTACCCCAGAATGCATTCAGTTGAACTGTGCTTGCTTATAGGCATGGCAGTGGGTAGGGAGTTATCCTTTCTGCCACAGATTGCAATGTGTTGCAACAAAAGGAAGTGATAATTGATGACGTCTTTCTCATTTTCTTTATACATTTGTGAGTTTAGACTTCTAGTATTTCTCTCTGAGAGATTGGTACTTTAGGTTCAGGATGGATTGGGGTTTTGAAGTGATGAATGGGCTTTTTAGAACTTGCAAAAATATTCTGTATGGCAGTTGTTACATTCAGAAAACAGAGGTGGGAATATTGGTACTACTCTGAAACTGAGACTACTTGCTATATTTTTTTCATTACCTGGAGCTTTCATTTGTACTTAATTTGGCTCATTTGTACCAGCCTCTCAGAAATCAAGTGTACAAAACATTTATAATTATGTGATTTCTGACTGAAGGTTCTGGTGAGTAGCTGTTATATTGTTTCTATATAAAATTTGTTTCATGTGGTTGCATGTACCACCAGTCCTTGTCTAGCTGCTAAGCAAAGGCCTTTCAAGATCAGCGTCTGAATATGAGTGTGCCATATTTAACTTTTAAAAGTATTGAAATAGCCGCAGGGAGACCCTCTTTATATCCTAAGATATAATGGTCTCATCTAGCTCTGTGATGTCTTCTTGATTTTTCATTGGTGGAAAATTCAATCAACTGGAAGCTTCTATTGAAGGTGTGGACATCAAGTGTTTGGCCTGCATAGCTATTCTTGTGAGCATAAAGCCATCTGGACTCATACCAGCAGAAACTGATCTGTTTAAAAATAAAAAAGAATGAAAAATAATAAAAAAGAAGCCCATTAGAAACTACAGGTTTGTTAGGTTAGATTGGGAAAACACTTATTCCCAATGGGAAATTGTTACCTAGTGTCTTAGAGGCTGGTAGGACCATTTAGTTGTAGTGGATTTAAGTAGCAGACCCATAACTGTATACAAAAAGAAACGTATATTGAGTTTTTTTTTTCTTTCTAATAATTTTTCTCCAAAGGTTCAAAAATCTTACCGGGCTTCACAGATGGCAAATACACAGGCATCACTGAAATGGATAGACAAAAGTGCCTGGTATCCAACTGAAATATATACATAATTTCTTCTTCTATTCTCCAATTGTTTGGTTCCAATTTTGCCACCTTTTACTTGTGAATCTTTAAATAAAGTAGCACCTGATCAGCAAAGAGCAAATTGTAGTAACTGGCCTAGGAAATGGATGCAACTGAAAATAAACCATCACCACTGGGAAGACTGTTCATTTACTTGTCACTGCTGTGTCTTAGTCCTTTTCTAAAATGATGTGCTGCAAAACAAATCTTGACCATTTACTGGTGTGGGTCTTGGAAGCTTTGGGCTGTGGCCTGGTATTGGGATCTGACAGACAGTTTGGCACCTCTCTGTTAGTCAAATGATCACTTTGGTTTGAGTCTCGTAGGACTTCACTGATGCACTTCAGCTTGAGATGGTGGAGTTACAGCTTCTCAAAGAGGGATGACAATGTTAGGGAGCAAAGTATTGTGAAGAAAGAAAAAGATCTGTTTTGGATCTGTGGTTTCCACAGTCATTTCCATTAAATGGCACTAATGTTAGAAGACTGCCTTCCTCCTACTTTTGTGATTCTTTTTACGAGTGGACAATTAATACATTATGCAGCAAAAAACCTCCAGTGAACAGCAGGGAATATAGTCATTCTTTATGTTCCTCTTTAGAGACAAAAATTGGTCTTTCAGTGTAGTGTCCCATAACTAGACACTGTTGTTGATGAACCTTGTAGAATTACCAGTATGTAATTGATGATTTGAGTTAATTTGCACACAGCCTATTGATTGCAAACAATTTGGGAAGGTTTATCTATCACTTTGAGCAAATAAAAACTTTCATCAGATTGGGTTTTACTGCCTCAGATGGGGCAAAAAACAGTCGCAGAAAATGTCTTCTAGCTCTAAAGCCAAATCCTAGTAGTTCCATCAATACATTGTGCTACAGCCTTCAGGTTTTAATGATCAGTGTCAATTCTGACAAAGATGCACTAATTTTTATTGAAAGAGAAATTTCTCCCTTTTTTCCACTCAGTACCTCAGCTTGTTGCTATCACAGGACTGACATCTATGCCTGTAGGAATTAGTAGTGCTGCCTACCAAGAAAACTCTCCTTCTTTTTCTCACTCTGAATTTCAAGCTTTTTAGGCCTGGAACCAATGCTTTTCCTGAAGAAGTGCGTTAGTGATACCCTTCTGAAGTCTGGCTGCTCTTGAGTAGACTGAGGATGTTTCTAAAACCTTTGATCCAGATCTCTTTCAAATTTAGCTAAGTCTGGACTATTCCAGTATTTGAGTGAATTCATCTCTCACTTTCCTAGGTTTCTGATGGCCACTCCATTCTAACTAATAATAAAAATTAGAAGATACAGTAACAAAGCCACTTCATAAACTTCATCTGTGCTAACTATTAGTGCATGCTGTTGTTATCCCTATTTTACAGATGTGGATGTGGAGAGAGACTTCTTAGTCAGCTTACCTACTCTGACCTTATCTCAAGTAACTAGTGGTAGAACTGGAATCCCAGAACTTCTGGCACTTTCCCACTCATCCTTAGTTGTTTTGGACATCTCTGTCTCATTAAAGATGCTGATCTGTTCAATTTTGAAGGTCCTGTTCCATTTTTAAAATCTTAAAGACAGATAGCTCTTACGGGCACATGAGGTTCACATTTTATTCTGTCATTAGCAGTGAAAAGAGTGCTAGAAGAGTGTTTCTTTTTTATGAGTTATCTAGCTACTTCATGTTTTAATTTCTTTAAACTATATGGGAGTAACAATGGAAAGAATTCATTTGACAGCAGAGAAATCTGGATGGAGAGGAGTGCTGCTGCTGCATGGAAGCATTCCTTGACTGCCGTGCTCTGCACAAAAATAGATCTCTCCAAAATTCTGTGGTGCTTTCTCTAAGATGCCAGACATCAAATTTGTAACAGCTGTCATATTCTGCCTTAGAGACTGCTGAATTCAATGATGCTGGAGAATCACAGAATCACAGACTGCATGATGTTGGAAGGGACTCCAGAGGTCATCTGGTCCAACCCACCTGCTCAGGCAGGGTCACCTAAAGCAGGCTGCCCAGGACCGTGTCCAGACAGCTTTTGAATATCTCCAAGGTTGGTGACTCCTCAGCCTCCTTGGGCAACCTGTGCCAGTGCTTGGTCACCCTCACTGTGAGAAAGTATTTCCTGATGTTCAGACGGAACCTCATGTGTTACAGTTTGTGCCCATTGCCTCTGGTCCTGTCACTGGGCACCACTGAAAAGAACCTGGCTCTCACTTCTTTACATCCTCCCTTCATATATTTACATACATTGATGAGATCCCCCCTGATCCACGCTGAACAGTCCTAGTACTCTCAGCCTTTCCTCATAGGAGAGATACTCCAGTCCTTCAGTTGTCTTAGTGACCCTTTGCTGGACTCTCTGTAGTATGTCCATGTCTCCCTTGTACTGGGGAGCCCCGAACTGGACCCAGTACTCCAGGTGTGGCCTCATCAGTGCTTAGTAGAGGAGAAGGATCACCTCCCTTGACCCACTGGCAACATTTCTAACACATCCCAGGATACCATTCACCTGCTTTGCCACAAGGGCACATTGTTGGTTCATATTCAACTTGGTGTCCACTAGGACCCTCAGGTCCTTTTCTTGAGGATTGCTTTCCAGCTGGTCAGCTGTCAACTTATATACGTGCATGGGGTTGTTCCTCCACAGGTGCAGGATTTTGCACTTCCCCTTGTTGAACTGGGAAAATGGCCAAGTGTAGAAAATGGGAAAGTGTAAACTGTCTTTTGCAGGGTAGCCACAACTTTCTGTGATGGCAGATATAGTGTATATCTATGCAATAGACATGGAAACATCACTAGTAGCAAAGCTACTGTGTCTTTTGGACTAAGCAGGATGATGAAGGCCCTGTGTACCTATATTTTAGTATCTGCCGTTCTCTTTGTACAAATCTTAGCAAATCTTGTAATTTTTTTCAAGAATTCTACATTCTTAGAGTTCTTTTTTCATGATTTCTTAATTCCTATATTCTTCATGAATATAAGGTCTTTTATGACACTGAAAGACAGTCTTACGAAAATGTATCTTAATTTTTGAACTATTCCAATAAAAGCTGTGCTAGAATGAGTTGAAATCTTGGGGGGAGTTTTTGGTGACCTTGATCGTCTATGCTTCACGTTTTCTAAGGGTAAAGTGGGAGGAAAAATGGCACCTTCATACATCTCTCTGTAGTGAGTCACAGTATAATGTTCTGTACTATGAATTGGTTACTTGGGTTTTTAACTGACTGAGAAATAAAAGAAAGGAAATAAAACTCTTTCATATACCTAGCATTAAGTGACTTTCATAAAGAAACAGATGAGAAAAATATTTAGATACAGTATTATATTGCTTTCTCTGCATCGATGCTTATAACACCTGTCACAAGACTCTTTTGAAATGCTTTGTAGTGCTGTGCTAATTAATATGTACTTTATATGTCCCTTTGGTTGCTGGGGGAACTGAGGCAGGTATTTAATTTGTCTTCAATCACACAAAGAATTAATATTAGAATGATGGCAGAGTCTGGGAGTTGCCTATCTCAGACTAACCCTTTACATCATGTTACAAATGTGATTCAGTTCAGAATGTTAATGTTGATATGCCTTCCTCAGAGAAAGCATAGAAAAGAGAAAAAGAAATTTAAGATACCTAGAGTATCTCAGAAATTAGGAGGTAACATTGTGAGAAAAACATTGAAGATATGGTAAATTCAAAATAGGGTTAGAGATGAAAATGCTATTATGTTCATAAAAGGTAAATAGAAAACTTTCTTTGTGTGGAAATCTATCTACATCACCAACATGTGGTTATAGTCACATAGGAATTGGGCTGATGACACCTGGCCTCCTTTTCTCATTCTAGCATTGAGTCTGGTTTTTTAGCTCTGAGAAAACCATTTGACTTATCTTTGTGAACTGTGATCCCCTCTTACATACTTCCAAGCTTTTTTTTGAGAAGCTGCATGTAAATCACAGAATCATAGAATGACAGGGGTTGGAAGGGACCTCTGGAGATCATCTAGTCCAACCCCCCCGGCAGAGCAGGTTCACCTAAAGCAGATTGCACAGGAATGCGTCCAGGCGAGTTTTGAATACCTCCAGAGAAGGAGACTCCACAATATCTCTGGGCAGCTTGTTCCAGTGCTCTGCCACTCTCAAAGTAATGAAGTTCCTCCTCGTGTTCAGGTGGAACTTCCTATGACCAAGTTTGTGCCCATTACCTCTCGTCCTGTCACTGGGCACCACTGAAAAAAAGACTGGCCCCGTCCTCCTGGCAACCACCCCTTAAATATTTATAAGCATTAATAAGATCCCCCCTCAGTATTCTCTTCTCCTTCCTCATAAGAAAGATATTCCAGTCCCCTAATCATCTTCGTAGCCCTTTGCTGTACCCTCTCCAGCAGCTCCCTGTCCTTCTTGAACCGGGGAGCCCAGAACTGGACACAGTAGTCCAGATGCGGCCTCACCAGGGCAGAGTACAGGGGGAGGATAACCTCCCTCGACCTGCTTGCCACACTCTTCTTGATGCCCCCCAGGATGCCATTGGCCTCCTTGGCCACAAGGGCACATTTGTGGCTCATGGTCATCCTGTTGTCCAGCAGGTCTCCCAGGTCCCTTTCCACAGAGCTGCTCTCCAGCAGGTCAGCCCCTAACCCGTACTGATGCATGGGGTTATTCTGCCCCAGGTGCAGTACCCTACACTTGCTTTTGTTGAATTTCATAAGGTTCCACTCTGCCCAACTCTCCAGCCTGTCCAGGTCACACTGAATGGCAGCGCAGCCTTCCGGTGTGTCTGCCACTCCTCCTGGTTTTGTGTCATCAGCAAACTTGCTGAGGGCACACTCCATCCCTTCATCCAGGTCATTGATGAATATATTGAACAGGACTGGACCCTGTGGAACACCACTGTTACAGCCCTCCAACTAGACTCTGTGCCACTAACCACAACCCTCTGAGCTTTATCTGTCAGCCAGTTTTCACTCCACCCCACTGTCCATTCATTTAACCCACACTTCCTAACCTTGCATATGAGGATGATGTGGGAGATGGTGTTGAAAACCTTGCTGAAGTCAAGGTAGACAATATCCACTGCCTCCCCTCATCCATCCATCCAGTCATGCCAGGCCAAATTGTCTCTTTCCATATATGATGTGGGAAGAGAAAAGATCTTATTTGTTTGTTTCTTGCATGTTTCTTCCGAGATGGAAGACTGTACAGTGGTCACGTGGCTCTGTTAGCCATGTGCCCTAACCAGTCAGACTGGAAGCATGGCTACATAGGACTAGTCAGTTTGCCGGTTAATAGACACATGCAAAATGGAAGAGTGGGTGTCAATGCCAGTACACACAGGTGGGTTTGTTGTGTTCTGGCACTGAGAAAGCAAACATATTTACATGCTTTTTCTTCTAAATTTGCATTCATTCCAGGTTAGGAATGAGATGTTCCTCTCCCATGCCTTGGTATATAATGTGATACTCAGTCTGAGTATCAGACTAAATCTAACTTGGAAAATTTAATACTAACAACTCCTTTGGTCATTTGATCATTTCTATGAAGACTTTTCTGTGTCCAGCAAGGAAGCAAAGGAAGGAACTGGAAACTTCCAGGCATCCTGTTTATTTGCATCATGTTGGTGAATAAACCCAGTTAACAGCAAGTACAAGGTGAAGGCTATAGATGTGATGGAAAAAATTTTAAAACTTTATATTAAGAATTATTTTACAGCCCATCAGTTTCAAGTTTTCTGTGTATTTTTAAAGTAAGATCATCCCTTAAAAGTAGTTACTAACTGTTTTTTAACTAATACTGAAATATCTCATCAACATTCTGCAGGTCTATATTCATAACAATTTTTATACATTATTTTAGATTTTATGGTATGAGTATATGCTATATGCAGCTTGGAACAGAGAAGTGTCTTTACATTCCCACATACTCTGCAGGGACATAGTATATATTTTTCTTTTTTTTCCTTTTTTTTTCCTAAAAATCAGGAATTTAATATTATTCAGTGGAACAACTGTAGTGGAGGGAAAGCCCTTTGAGCTCTTGAGGTGAAATAAAAAGATTCTGTGAAAAACACTAGATTATTCCTAAAACTGTTCAGCAGTTTTGTGTTTAAGTGTTTATCAGAGGCAGTCCCCGTAATGAATTTGGTGAGAGCTGGTTTCCTTTCTGGGTGATGTGGATTTCTTGTGCAGTATCTCTGAATGCACCTTTCTATGAGTTGTGATTAGATGGACTGTAAAGAAACTGACACTATCACTTAGGTATCCTTTGTGAAGAAAATGTCTGGCATTGACATTTGGGGTTGAAAAGGCAGTATGATTGTTTGAAGATTAATCTCCCTAATGTTTCAGTTAATCTTCCCAAAACCTTAAGGGATTTGACGGACAACCTCATGAACTTCCTCTTCAAGTGTGAATGTGAAAGTGTGCATTTATAAGAACAAAGAAGTAGAAAAAACATCTACATCCTAAACCCATTGGCTGGCCAATGTGGTACAATATATATATAAGATACTTAAGACAATGCATAGAAAATCAGTGATTCATTTTTTCTTCTGAGGTCAAATTGTTGATCACTGCTATGAAAATGCAAATCTGGAAATTGATAGTTTCTATGGAGCAGGTCCCTGGTTAGGAATATCTGGGAATTCAGGAACAAAAGGAAGAGGCTTTACTGTAGGCTGTAACACAGACTTTACTCAAGCTAACCTAGAATATGTTGAACTTGGCCAGTCATCTCAAGAAAATATTTTTTTTTGTGAGATTGATAATATCTTGGAAATAGAGTCTGTTCTTTCAATCTGTTCAATCTGGGTACATCTTCTTTTGCAAGGCTCTGGCAAAACACGAAAAACTTGAAGTAAAGGAAAACAGACCAAATATGTATAGAAAGGCTCTATCAGACTGTAAGAACTTCAGTAGGTTTTGCTTAAGCTTGGTTCTAACAATAAACAAAGACTGTCAAATAGTACAAGTAAACTGTTGGAACTGCTTTGTTCTCCCTTTTTGTAGCTCAGGGTTACAACCTGTTAGTAAATCTGTGTAGATGTTGCCTGATTTGGACAACTAATTACTGTAGCATAATCATGTATCTGTCTGTGCTTTGGTATTCTCATAGTCTGGAAAATAACTTGCTAGCTTCTAAATGCTTCCGTGAGATGCATAAACTGAATAAACAGAAGAGATAAAGAAGCTTCATGCTATTTCTTCATATGAATGCCACTATGATTGATTTCAGAAAAAAGGAAATTGTTTCCTTTGAGAAGTATATTATCATTTCCTTGCATTCCTTGATGCCTTCCTCCCTGCATGTGAAGACTAGAGAGGTCTCCTCCTGGGCTATAATACTTAAAAACTAAAATGCATCTCTGGATAAACTGCTCTGTGACCAAAAAGATTTGAAATGGGTCAGATAGATAGGCTATACTCAGGCTGACATTTATAAGTGATGCTATCTGTTGGCTCCAGCTGTAGAGCACAGACAAAGCAGAAATACATGGGGACAGGGTAAGACTTCATTGCTGCAGTGAAGGTTTAGCCCTGCCCAGAGGCTGATAAAGTGGAAGGCAACCAGTCAGCACTTAGTTGGTCAGATTTACTGATTTACTCATTATTATGACAGGATGCAATTACTTAAAGGGAAACTGTCAGCTCAATACAGGAGAAATGGCTTGGTTTATTTAAAACTGGTGAGAAACAGAGAAAGAATGAGGTGACTGCAAGCTCAGGAGAAGAAATGTTGTCAACAGTTATGAAATAAAACCCCAGAGTATAGGACTCATTCCAGGTAGTCATGGTTCCAAATATGACTATGTTACTCTTTGGAAAGAACAAAGAGAATGGAAGTTAGGATAACCAGCCTAGCTTGACTGAGCTGAGCAGAATGAAAGAAGAAAATACCACCTCAAAACCCCACTGCTTTAATGCTGGACAGTGATGAGACAAAAGCCATGCAATTGAGATAAGACATTTAGATGCTACTGAAGATCCTTGATCAGCCCAGTTGAAAAAGAAAAGCCCAGAAGGTGGTATTTCAGAAGGCTATCAAACGCCAGTCTGCTTACTATAGTTTGGGTGTTGGAACGAAAGTGATTAAATAAATATCTATATACAAATAAAAAAATTATATATACATGCACACACACAAAAATATAAATCTTAGATATAATTAGTCATAGGGAAAAGAACCCTCATTATTCTGTCCTCATAATTTTCTTTTTTGCATTTGAACAGGTAGAAATTACTGTGTTCTGAAGTAAAAACAGATGGCTGATTGATTGAATTAATTAGATATGGTTGTCCTGCCTTGGGACAGGGATGTAAGGGATGTACTAGATGACCTTTTAGTATGACCGCTTTTCCTGTTGAGGCTATGTTGTCCTTTCTTTAGTAAATGGTTCGAAAGTCAAAGCCAGCTGAGAGAGTGGCAGGAGTGTTGATAAGACTAGAGCCAAGGAGATACCTGGGACTCATCCTTCCTCTCCAGTGCCAGGAGCTTCTGGGTCTGAACTGAGCAAAGGTGAGAAGAGCAAGGACCCATAGGACAGATGGGGAATGGTTACTTTCAGAACTTCTCCTGCTTGTTATCTTCTTGTGCTTGTCTCTGGAGACTCTTGTCCCTATGGGCAGTGGGAGATGAAGGGGGTTGGAGTCAGGAGAACATCTGCTATCTTCAGTGGAGGCAAACAGGGTAGGGAAACCAGTTGAATTTCTAAGCTCCGATCTGATTGAACCTCTGTACAGAATCCTTCCTGAACAGTCCTTCTAAGATCTGTAAATCAGACCACGTTTAGAATACGAAAATCCTAGTGACGTCATGCTGTTGCAATACTGAAGGGCATGAATTGTCATTTATTGAACTCCTTTACCAAACTGGAATGAGTGCAGATTGCCCTTTTAAGATGCACATGAAGTAATTACCAGAATAATTGGCTTTTGCTGTTAAAACTAGTACTCCTATAGTCACGGAAGGAGGTTATTGGAGTTTTAACTAAGCAAAATAGAGAAGACCTCAACAAGGTTTCCAGCTCCCCTAGTTTTATTGTGAGTTTTGTGATACTTGGCACTACATTACAGTATTGGCTGCTGAACCAATAGGTCCTGGCCTGAGAATTTCAACCACCATTCAGAACAAATAAGCTTCTACCTTGTGTGGACAAGGTAAAAGTTTAAAACAAGTTGTTATGGGAATATAGGAGATAGTCTCGAGGGCTGTTTGAAATTACTGAAGCCAGTTGCTGCTTTGTTAGCTTTTGTTTTAAAGCGCTTTGATTTTTTTTTCCCTCTGTTGCTACATGGCCAAGTGAGTATTAAAGATTGAGAGATCAGAAAGACACTAACCTCTCCACATTTTTTTTCTTTTTGGAAATATGACTCTCAGGATTTTTATGATCGGGTTCATAACCTCTGAATACTGCTTCATTTTACATCTTATTTAAAGCACAGCCTTTCCATTAGATCATAGTCTTTTAGCATTCTGGGAAGCTGGCTCAATGCTGATTTAAAGGTTAATTCAGTCTGCAGAGCTACCAAATTTGTTTCCTCCCGCAAATGTTTTTTCTGTAATAATTTCACAATAACCTGCTTCTTTGAAATGTTCACATGTTCTAAATGAATAAGCCAGTTGAGTTTGATGCAGCTAAACTTTTGAACATCACCCAAGGAGACATATCTTTACTTGGGTTTTTTTATCATTTTTATTTTCTTTTTTTAGAAAGAGGTAATGAGGACAAAAGTACAAAATACCCAAGTTGTTGGATGATGTTATTGCTCCTGTTTCAAAAATTATGATTTCTCCATCAAAAGATGCATTCAACAGTGAGGGTCTAATCTTTGCTGGTAGATATCCCATTGAAATTCCACTAAGGGCAAGAGAAACCAGTTAAGTGGAATGGAATGGAATATGTGGCTGCAGAATCCAGTGACAATTATTCTGGGTTTTTTTTTTGAGAACTGCACCTGCAGTTACCTGCAATTCAGGTTGCTATTTTGTAGCTATGTAATTTTTCAGTAAAGATGAAATGTGGTTTTCAAAGTGAAGGAGATCAGAGAACAGGAAGGAAGAATACTCCCAGCAGCTCTAGAGATGGGGGGCATTTGTGAAGAGAAGTAGCTTAAAAGCATTATAAGAATTATGCTGTGGAATAATATGAAAGGCTTCTGGAAATGTTTCAGATTGTTGTTCTTTCATGTCACTGCTGTGGGTGGAGAGGCACCAGTACAGTGGTTTAGCATCAGTGTGCAGAAGCATGACAGTGATGTATGGTTTTTTTTTTAGTAATTCCAGTTTTCATTCCTGAACAGAACTGTTTTTGATAGAGCCTTTCTAGAACCAGTGGTAAATTTTTAATGAAATGTTTTTACACTATGGTTGCAAGAGAAATATTTAATGAGAAATATATTCTAGAATGTTTTGCCTGGATGAAATGAGTACTTTTTGTCCACTTCTGCAAGTGATAGCAGATAGATCCCAAAGAAACCACGTGTTATATCTCAGTGAGCTGATCAACAGAGAGTGTTGTTTCTTAGTGTCATTACACTTTCCTGATAAATCCTGTTCCCCTGTCATGGGGATATATACTAAAGAAGCCATTTAGTAGCCACCGGACCTTTCTTCCAAAAGAGGTTTTCCTTTAAGGTTGGAGCTGTGGTAACTTCATTTAATTTGGTATTCTAGTCTCAGCTTTCTAAGTGGTGCAATGGTCAACATATTTCAGTGCTAAAAGTCAAGAATTGGTTTACGAATAGTTACTGCTGAACTTAAAACTTCTCTACATCTTTGACAACGGACACTGATAAAAAAGGAAGCAGAAAGGAGTTGGTGTTGGTTGTAGAAGCTGGGGCAGCTGCAACTGAGCTGGCTGGTCCTCATCTGTGGGAGCATAGAAGAGGCTCTGCAGTCATTGGAAAAGAGCCCTGTTCCTGCCTGCATGACTTCTTTTTAATGGCCTGTGTGAGGTTTTGGTTTAGCCAACTGTCCCGTCTTTAGACCAAATATTTAAATTCCCATATCAAGTTTGAATGGAGGAAGGAGAAACAGATTCAAGCAGACTTGTTTGTATTCATAGCAGAATTCAGTGGGCCTTTCCCTTCGTCTGTAACACTGCTGCAAAATTTCTACGTGTCTCCATGTGCTGTAACATATGTAACTGTTATCCTGTGGTTAAAAGATTTTAGTCCCACATGTAACTAAGTCCACTTTCCTGTCTGAGTTAGTAAAGATATTACTTTGCATCCTCTGAAGGAACTGAAAAGATGTAAAAGGCCCCCATGTCCAATATAAGCATATGATCATATTCAGCACTTCTGAGAGCTAAAGTAAAAAACATACTGAGCATCTGTAGTGGCCCAAGGTTTTTCCAAAACAACTGAAAAAAATGGTACTTTTCCCCACCATCTCTAAAAACAAGTTTATAAAATATTTACAGATTTGAAGTCTAATATTTGATTGTTTAGAAAGAAAATTTCCAAAGCTTCCAGTGGTTTGAAGACCCATTGCCATTACTTATATATACATTTATATACGATATATATTATTACAATTGATTGTATATATTATTTATATAATATATAAATGTATATGTAAATAATCATATATGTAAAAGAAAGATCTCTATCTATATAATTTTTTTTTTAATAGGAGAAGTGGTAGAGGTACTATTAGAGTAGAGGAACATAGTTGTAGCCACAAAACCTGTGTAAATTATTATTTCTATATGCGTGTGATTGTATGATTTGATGACAAAAGAGACTTTCAGCCTTATCCTGAGGTCTCAAATATTTGTCCCTTCATTTCCATGAGGTCTGGATCTGTATATAGCACTGCTTATGGGTAACATGTCTCTGTAGGGAACGCATGCAGCTGGGATAAGCAAAGCTACTTCACATAAATACAGTTATGATATTAGTACAGTGCTGTGAGCAGTGTAGACAAAAAAGAAATACAGCCTGTTACAAAGACCCCTCCTCCCCAGTGACTTATAGTCCATAGAATAATTTTTCTTCTTAAAGTAGAACAAGACCAAGAGGAAGAATGAGTTTTCATTCCACTAACACAGCGCCTGTTTTATTTCTAGGGTCTCTTCTGGGAAAGGATATCCTGGCAGAATAACTAAGTGACCAGAGTGAGTGCTTAAACCCCTGGAAAAATAACGTGTCCCTCATGAAAAATTCTGACCACAGAAATGTTGACCCACTACATTAAGTTGAGAACATGATCGATCCAAGGGTTAGATGATGTGAAAACATGTATACACTTTGTGTTAACCTTTCATGTCTGTGAAGGACAGATTATAAGCCCTTTACCCTACTGCCAAACTGAAGAGGGATTCAATCTGTCCACTGGTTTCATTCTAATTAAATGTGAATTTTATGTAAACTGCAACCCAAACTTTTTATGAATTCAGAAAATGCTGGCTTCATTTTTCTTGTCAGGGTACAAAACTAGACCATGACAGATGAGTTTGAGCATTTGCTGATCAGTCGTCTACAAAACATAATAGTTTGATTCTTTCACTTATGGCTATTTACAGAAACAGAAGTTAATTAATTGAAGCATTGGTGCTCAGCAAATTCTTTTTTTTTTCCCCTTTAGCCAAATTTCATTGTATCCTAAGAAAAATCTTTAATAACATGATACAGATGAAAGATCATAGACACCATTTCCTATCAAAAGGGCACATTTATTCAGCCTTAATATAAGAATAATAACACTGGCTACACGTACCCAAACAAATATACTGTAACTCAATCAAGAATGCAATCAACTAGTTTGGTGCTATTCACGTAGCACCTAAATAATTCAAATTAATCAAATCCCCTAGAATCAAATGGAGCAGTCACAGCTATGCAAAGCTAGTTCAAAATTTAATTTGTGCTAATCTCTCTTGGAGAGTGGAAGCACAAAAATATAGAATAGAATATTAGCATCAGTTGGCTGTTTTGTAGTTCAGTTCTCTCCTTTTTTCTTCCTCTTATTTTCTCTGTGTCTTATAGACATGAACGTATTTAAGGATCTGTGATTTTAAATTTATTGTTTACATTCTAGAAAAGTAGAAAAGTCCTTACTTAAAAAAAATGTTACCTTTTAGCACTATGCCATTAAGGGGCAACTATGTTGCAGGAATACCAGAAAAGGAGATTATTTATTCACAAAAATGAAACTAAGTAACCTGTCTTTAGCATTGTATAGGAAGGAAATCCATAAACCAAATTCAGATAATAAAAAGATTTTTAAATAACTGCTTTCTTCAGTGATCCAAGGCATAGCAGTAGAAGTTGAAATCAAGACAAATACAAGTGTCAACTTAAGGGATAAATTTAGCTCTAGATTATTTCTTTCTCAGATTCCTTTGACCTGAAATGGAATGTTATATACCCAACACTCCAACAAGCATACTGCTCCCCATGTAATATTGGAGGCACGGTACCAGTTTAAAGAAGCAGAGCAATGCCACTTCTGTACACATTCAAATGTGTATACAAATTTTACATGAATACTCGGTTCCAAGATGATTGGCTAACAGTCATTGTCAATAATTTGGCTTTAATAAAGTAGGGATTCTCTATTAAGAATTTTTTTTTTTTAGCTTATAGGTGAAGTCATTATATATTTTCAGAGACTGTTATGTAGCAAGTGCAGGTTATTTCTTATTCCTATAAGAAGCAAGGACCTGCGTAGCTTAGCTTAGACACATAAGATGCACAGGAGAAGAGAAGAGGTGTTTTTAGAATAGTAGCAGAGGCTGTCATGATCTGTTTGATAGTCCCAAGCTAGGGACTGGTGTTGGTATTAATGCAGACTCCTTCACTTACAGAGTGACGCTCTAAAAGGCCCAGTGGTACAAACGACCCTTTGTGGGGATGTGTAAATATTGATAGACACAGGTTACCACACGGCTTGACAATCAAGAGGAAATTGAAGGACTATTGTGATCAGACATGCCTTCCCTAATATAAGTGGTAGGGAAAGGATCACTCAGTGTGCTACACTGTACAAGTCATCTACCACCAGAAGCCCCCTTTGGCCTCCTGCATGAAGGAAAAACTCTCTGTTTCTGTGTAGTCCATGATGATCTGTGCAGGAGAATAATCTGAAGTCTGAAGCTCTATTGATTTCTTTGCAATGGTATGAGCAATATTCTCTACTGAATAACACTGCTTGGATGGCAAATGTGTCCCCTCTGTTTTGGTGAGGGAAGGATTGGAAGAACAATCTTCTTCAAAGGTGAGTAGGTTCTGCCTCACCTATGAGGAGCAATGTGGAAGAAGAGAAACAACGCAAAAAAGTTCATGTTTAAAAATGTGACATACCAGGAAAGGAGTCTGGAATCATGGGCTGATATGCAACAAAAGAAATAGAAATTAGAGAAGAAATGGTCTGTGAGAGACCATGTCAGTGAAGAGAAAGAATAAGGGGGATCAGCAGGGAAATGACCAAAGAGAAGTGACATAGCTGAAGTAACACTCTTTGCAGTAGTGTTCCAAGCACCTGTAAGGGAGGAAAGTCTTTAACAAGGCAAGAAATAATAATACTGCTTGAGTAGAATTTGGACAGATGCTTTAGCTGTGTGGAGAGAACAAATAGGAAAGGCTGGACAATAGAAACATTGCTTAGAACATAAATACAGGATTTGTAGTGTGATCATGGTGGCTTAGAAAGATTATGGCATAAAATGAAAGATTGTGATGAGATTTATGGTAACTTTCTGCTTCTACAAGTTTTATAAGATGAAGGTGTTGACTCGCCCTAAGCCACAATGAGAATTTTTTGTCTGTAACTGCAGTGGTCTTCCCACCTGCAGCCTCAGGGATGTAAAGCCTAGTCATCTGTGTGCTATTTGGGCTATGAAGTTTTGCTTGAACAAGGAAGTCAGTTGATTTATTTCTCATTTCTCTTGTGCATATTAATAGTTATCAAAGGCAATTACAAGTTGTTTAAAAAGAAAGAATCTCAAATGCCACTATCACCAGAGACTGCAATCAGAGTCTGAGAGCATTGTGGTTTTTTTTGTCTAAAAATGCATAAGCCAAACCATCAGCTGCTACATATCAACTTAGGTCCCTGGAGGCAGTTTTACACCAAAGGAAAGTCTGGCTCTTCTTCCCTGCAGTTTGGTTAATTCCATCCTATTTTCATTCAAGTGTGTGCTTCTGAGAGGATAAGCACTGAGCTGTAGTTCTTAAGGGCTGCAATCTCTTAAAATATAATATAAATAAATGGCTTTGGGATAAACATTTCATTTCTGCCACCGGCATAATGCTTGGGCTTGAAATGTTATCATCCAAGGAAGCATTATCTTGAAAAACTTTTTGTGCTCTTTGGCACTGAACATCAACCCAAGTAAGATCCTGAAAGTACTAAATCATCTGCAAGAAAATGAGAACTGAAAAGTAGCAAGGATTCAAACCTTTCCCTAAACATTGCTTTGAGCAAAGGCAGTGTCAGGTTTTGCATATCTGTCAGTAGAATGGGCTAATCCGAGATATTCATGCAGCTGAGGCATGACCGTATGCTCTATCTGGCTCCATTCGTAATATTGCAAATCTGTACAAGCAGAAATCATTTGGCATTTGCTGTGTTATCATTAGAATACTCATTATGGGAGCAGAAGTGACCACTGCAGATAATGTTATGAAACTGTTTCTACTCTAACATTCCAAATTTACCTGCTCAGAAGTGGGAAACTTTACGCCTTTTATGTTAAAGTTTTCCTGTTTTAGCACTGCTGGAAATTTATTTATTTAATTAATTTTACTTGGAAATGAAGAAAGACATATCAATGGTTTTGGAGAAAAGTAGAAGAAATAGTATTTATTGTACATGTACCTCTGAATAAAGTAGGTACCCTGCAGTTGTCAGACTTATTTCTCCAATAATTTGTTTCAAAAATGTTCATTCCCCTGCCTCATTCTATTTCTCTACTTGTTGCTGACTTCCTCCTCCAGTTTCCTGTGGCCTGCACAATAGCTATAATTAATCAACTCCACAAATGCAGCCTTTGAAAATCCTTTGAAGACGTCCTTTCAGGCCACATTGCTGGGCTCTGTGAAAGGATGGTCAGAGCATGTATGTTCTGAGGTGAGTCTTCTCCTGGATGCATCCATAGGCTGAATATATCTTTCTATACAGAAGTTTTCCAGTGAGGGGAGTAAATCTTCTGTCCTATAACCATATTTTTATGCATATAGTACATATTGCATCTGATCCACTCTCATGTTGAAGTACTACTTCTGACTGAAGTATCCTCGGATAACCTGCACCCAAGACAACCTCCATTAAATCAGAGAGGTGGACATAGGACAGATGAAGCCACATACAGGACTGTACTGGACAAAAGCCTACTTGGGCAGAGGAAGTTAGCTATAGGAAAGCAGAGACAGGGTGTTCCTGGGAAAGAAAGGACTCTTGAGGTAACTTTCGTATTTTGAAAATGGAAATACAGTGGAAACTGAAATACAACATATTACTGCTGAATCACAGATTGGTTTTAATACAGGTAAGTTGTAGGCTATACATATGAAAATGAAGTGGAAAGGAGAATATTTAGGCAAGTACATTGCTGTCTTTAAAGTAGCTTGATCCCTTCATCTTTTATTAGTCTTTTGTTATGGTGCAACCATATCTATGCAACCATTTAATTACACTGAAATTCAGTCACTAGGTCATTTAAATCAAATCAGGAATTTCCAACAAATGTTCACACTGGATAAAACACATCAAAAAAGGACAAATAAAACAAGGCCAGCTGTGGAGTATGACAAGCACAGTTTATTTCTAGTACTGCCAATGAAATGCCTCCTGTCAGAGGAAAAAGGATAAAAGCAAACTGAGTCTGGATTATTCTGAGCTTTTTAGCTATTTTTCACAATTTTACCTCCTTAAAATAATAAGGAGTAATTTTATTTTAGTGGTTTGGCTCATAAAAATAACAGTTCAAATTAAGTTTCCTAATTATGCATTTAAATGGAAGAAGATTGTAATTTAAATTCTCATTGACTGCTAACAAGTTATTTAATAAGGATAACCAGAGTTCAGCTGTGTATATTACATAGTTGTTGCATGAGTTAAGACTCTGTGGGGTGACCCTCCAAGTGTTTTGCTTTGATAGCAACCAAAAAGTTCAAATTCTCATTCACATTATATGAACACTTTAAGCGATTTTAAGGATTGAAAAAATTGTCAAAGGCATCTTGTAAGAGTTCTTTCTTACCACGATTATAGTGAAGTCTGTAGTCCTTATATCACTGTAATACCTGAGCATCTTCCAGAACTGCAGTAATGACTTGTCGAACATCTGCTGTGTGTAGTTTTCTTTACTATTCTTGCTGTTGTTCAGTTGTAAAATAAGTAGTAAATCTAACCTTTTTATTCTCTCCAGGTTCTTATAATGTTGCAATCACTATGGCAGCTGAAAGAATTAGAGGTTGGAGTTGGGGGGTAGTGGCTTGATATTTTAAGCTAATCTCAGGGTTTTTTTGGTGGGATTCATGTGGTGCAAGCCCTACTAACAAGGCAGCTGTGTGCTGGCTCAAGGTTTGCCTAGCCATCAGACACTGTACATTGCTGTTGCTATGAGGAACTGCAGTGTTAGGTAAGAACTATGCCTTGATGTTTAACCCAACCTTCAGGCTGGCAGTGGGCAGTCTAGCTGAGCTGTATATTCAGGAGATGGTTGGTTTGAGTAGTTTGAGTCAGTATGTAATGTCGCTTCTTATCTCCAGATGTAAAAAATTTTGTACTAATACCGTGTTCTTTTTATTACAATTTTGGATATATAATGTTGGATCCTGAAAAGCTTTTAATGGAGAAGGTTAAACTTCTAAGAGATGGGAAGGAAAAGAATACATTTTCTTTGTGTTTCTTGATCTTTATTGCTAACGTGGTAGATTGGTTCCTGTTATGAACTAGGTGGCCTTAAGGACAGCTCTCATTTATAGCCATAATATCTAACCCCAAAGGATCTTTGAAAGGTGGAGTGTTCACCTGTGCCAGTCAGTGATTACAAATGTTTAAAGGAAGTAACACCACACCTGGCCAGCTGTTCCCACTCAGAGCCAGCTGTGGAATCTCTTGTGCTGGGGAAGTCCTTATCATTTAATTAGGACAGCTTTAAGAGGAAAAATGTAAGAATGACCTAGCTCCCAGGACCTAGCTTTGTGTGGGTATTCAGAGAGATGGAGGTAAATCAGGTCTCTGAGGAAACTGAACTGATGAAAGCCTAGGAATACCCTGGATTTTGCCTCAGAAGATTCTGTTCAAGGTGTTACCTTTCTCTACTGCCTATCATTACCATTTCTAGAGGAGACTGGTATTAGCACCTATATAATCCAAGAGATAAACTGTCAATTTTTGCTATCTGTGGTGCTCTCTGGGAATGTAATTACAGGCTAGGCTTCATTTGCTTCACATGCTAAAAAGAAAGAAACCTTTGGGGTCTGGTTTGCTTATTTTATTCTTTGTGTGGTTGTTAACATTTCTGTGAGCAATACTGAACTATTATTTCTTACATTTCTACCACATATACAAGATACTTTTGAAGCATACCCAGAAGATTTTGTGAAGAAATCTTAAAACACATTTGTGAATGAATGTTTCAGAGCAAAAGTCAACTTTTTCTCTTTCACGGTGTTTGCCTTTCAAAACCGCTTCCTTTTTTGCATATCAAAAGTAACATAAATATTTGCAATCTTTCAGTAGGATTAATTTGTTTAATGGGTTGTATGAATGACTGTATCAGGTGAAATACAAGTGATATTTGTCTAGAAGGCAGGTGATAATCATCATAGGATCACAGAATAGCTCATGTTGGGAGGGACCTCAGGAGACCTGTAGTCCAACTTGTTGCTCAAAGAAGAGCCAGCTATGTGGTCAGATTAGATTACTCACTCTGCTTAAATACTTTAATGAGAACAACTTAGATAGGCTTAAATATTTTTTTAAAAGCTTTTTAGAAAAGTTGCATTTACTGCAGAAGGAGAAATAGTCAACAAGATTTCATCGAATTCTGTGACCTAGCTTGAAAATGTTTTAATGAGCATTTGTGTGTCTGATACTTATTCAGTTCTTGGTATGGAGAGAGTCAAGTGCTGTTCTTGGAATGAAACTTATATTTTAGTAATTAATCCCTGATGTATGGGAAAGAATTTAACACTTAATATTGGTAGAGTTTTGACATCTGAAAGAAAATAATTGCTTTGAAGTGTCCAGTGTGAAAGCAGTCTGTTAGAATGGGTATACATGATGCTGATAATAATTCTAGTGACAAATTTGATGTCACGTGTACATTGTTAAATTAGATTTCAATTTTGCAATGTTTTTTTTCTACTCTGTTGAAAGTTTGAAAGAATTTCAGTCGTTCTGGCTCCAAAGCATCCTACAATGTTTTTTGTTCCTGAAATATTTTTGTCCTCCATACTGCTGTGTGAAAAATCATCTGCCTCAGATCACAGATGTTAGCACCTGACTAAGAGTGGACTGAAACACTCCGGCAGCATATGAGTTAAAGAAAGCAGGGAGGAATTAAAACTGTTAACTCTCCTGGGGTGCTGGACACAGTGTCCCCAGGCAGTTAATAGACAGAGGTGGGATGTCACATAAGTTCACTGAAATTAAGTTTGTTACCTATAATAGATGATGTGAACACAGCTCCAATTCTTTTCTCCCTCCCTCCCCACCCAGTGCAAGCCACTGTCCAGCAACCCTGGTGGTAGGAAGCTTAAATTGTTATTGTGCTCTTGAAGTCAGCCCTCAACAACATAATGGCAGAACTACAAGTGAGTTTCTGTGCCAGATGGGACCTAACTAAACATATAATTGAAACAGTGAGACCACCTGGATACACAGTGCTGTCAACTATAAAAAAGGCTTCTCCTAATAGTTACTGGTATAAACAGACTAAACAACTTTTACAGGCAGCGTGGTGAGTGTTAAGGAGAGTTTTGTTCCTTTAAAACCTGTGTAAATTCCAGTTGTGGCTGTAGATTAATGTTTCATCTGGAAAGATGATTTAGTGGGTTTCTGGTGTAGCTTTTGGTTCTCCATTTACCCAAAAACCATGTTGTCATGACATAGCTTTCATTTTCTCTTGTGATCTGAAGTTATGCATAATCCACCTCTTTATTAATAATCCAGTCCTCTGAGGTACGAAATACTCTCATTTCCCATTCATTTCATATTTTACAGGGCCCTAAAAGTTGATGTAAAGGAAATACATTTTGGAACACCTATGTAGGTATTATGATCCTTTTTTTTAAAAGTAGATAAATTGGGCCCGTAAGGCTTATTGTGATTAAAAGCTTCACTGCTTATAGTGAAATTGTAGAGCTACCCATATTGCTGTTATTAGCATATAAATGCTCTTATCTGCCAGAGTTGGACATAATCGTAAAATATGCCATCATTCCAGGATGAAGTTGGGAGCTGCCTGGGGTCCCATAACATTATGAGAATGAAGTAGCAATACTATTGTCATGGTTGAAGAAGCACATTCATTACCAGCCCCTCTTTTTTGAAACTGGTAATCTTACAGGGAAAAAAGCTTACGTGTTAGGTAAAATTTCTGAGACTTATTTTAATGTCAGAGGTGACTTTTTTTTTCCAGTACGGTGACTTTAATGCCTTTTCTTATTGCCATTTTTTGAGTAGCAAGAAAAGCTGTTTTAACTTTAAATATTCCAGATTCTTTGCATGCACGTGGAAAACAAATAGCTTCTTAATAGTCAAATTGTTAGGGATTTAATCTACATGTAAAACAAGCACCTCTGGAAAACTTTGAGAGATTTATGCCATGTTTTAAATGTGTGGCCAGTTTTTCTGTGGAGCTTTTTAGGATTCACTTTTTTCTTATTTCTCCTTATTTGTGTGGTTTTGACTACTGCTGCACAAGGGCCTCTAGCTGGGATCATCTACAGGGCTTTGCAGGGAGGCAGAAGCTGAAATGGTCTTTCAACCTGCTTCTTTCTTTGTCTGCAAATATTTGGAACACGGCTAAGAGCATCCTTGATGGAGTTTTTCTCCTTCCACACAGCTTTATTTTCCAGAACCACAAGGTGTGTTTACGTTCTGCCCATAGTATTGCAATATTCAGGCCTTGTAAGGAGATCTAAACTCCACTAATGTGTGTAAAAAGTTAGATGAAAAAATCTGGATCAAATAAACTAAACTGTTATTTAAACAGCATGTTTCTTTGAATTTCTTATGGTTAGAATAAAACCTTTTACGATGCATATTTTTCTTGTCACCAAAGGCTTATAATGCCATGACAGAGGCTATTTTTACAGTACATGTAGCCTGTCTGAAACTTCAACAGAAATCTTAAAAGTGAGTCTGGTCATGCAAGGTTTCCAGACTAGCAGATAAAACTGGCTATACAAGAGATAAGCATCCAACCTTTGAATCCTTACCTAAGATGAACCTTTTGAGGTTCTGTCCTTACCACTTTTCTAAGGGGTACAGATCACAGAATCAGTAAGGTTGGAAAAGACCTGTAAGATGGTATCAGTTCCCAGTCCCAGATCAATCAAGGTTGAGCCTGGGTTTATTTTCAACAGTTTGTGGAGGATCCCTTGGTAGCATGCATCCTGTTCATTATTTTTGACCCACGCTATTGAGATTGAATCCATACGTTAATTAATTCCACAAGAAATCTGCCTGAAATCTAAAGTGAGTAATTGATGAGCTATATTATGGGAACCTTTCTGTAAGAAAATATAGTATTCTAAAAAAAAAAAAAAAAATTGTTCACTTCATAATCATAAATTGTTTCATACCTAATTACAAACAGACAGTCTGAGTAATTGTCTTCATTGAGAGCTGTTTGACACTGAGAATATAATGCCTTATTTTATAAACTTTTTAATGTGCAGCCCATAAATATGTCACAGCTAAGGAGTACTGCATCTTTAAGTATATTAAATGCAGTCTTGTGTAACCAAACATAATAGGATTTTTAAATGAATTATAACTGAAGTGTTTAACAAACAACTTTTTAAACTCTCTACATGTGTAAAGCTTCTTTAAACTGACCAATTCAAATTAAATATCTGGAAAAAATAATTGTATTTGGCAGTATTGAAGCAAATTATTATGATTCTTGTCTCATGTATATTTAAGAGCAATAAAAGAGTTTCAGGGAAAATGTTTTTAATTAATTCCTTTAAAAAGCACCTGTTAATGGGTTTTAGAGCAATACTAAAGTCAAATAAATTTGAGAAATGAGAATGCATATGCTTTGTTTCAGAGAAGGTCATTCTGACACCTTTATAGCTGCTAAGGTCTGAACCTGATATACGCTGTACTAACTTGCAGTAGGCTTCATTTTTAACAATCATTCTCTTTTATAATGAAAATCATTTAATCCAAAACTTCATCTTGAGTTGATCTGCATTGGTTAATAATGCCTCTTTTTGAGGGGATGGAATTTCACATAAAAGATACAGGTGACATAAGCCATGTAGGAAACTTCAAAGATACTAATCCAAACAGCAGGAGAACTGTGGAGGGGGTAAGGGGATAGAACAGGAGGTGATACAAGACAGAAACGTTAAATTAACTGGGGCGGGGGGGGAGGAAGTATCCTGTACTCCAAGTACTAACAACTCAGTTTAAATGATGTATTCAAATACACTCTGCTTTAAGCACTCAACCATGATTTCATCTCTAGTCTGTTTTTTTAGGTAGACAACTGGCCTTCATCTAAGTTGCATTGTTTCAGTAGTTAATTATGGATCATTTCCTATCTAAATTTGCCAAACTTCGGTGTTCCGTCCCGTGCACATCCCTTACCCCACCCCCCCAAGTTATAAAACAGCAGTTTTGGTAGCAGAGTCCCTGTTTTGTTGTTTCATATGCATTCCAAACACTGTGAAAAAACTTTCACGACTGGCATTAGTTTTTCTTCTTGCTCTTGAATCATACCTGCAGCAGATGTGTACAGATGAGAAACCTGCTAAATAGAGAAATGCTGTTGTGCATACCCAGACTAATATGATTCTACAAGAAATAGTGACTTAATATGTTAAAATAATCCACATATATGCTTATAGTTTTGCTTTTCCTGAATAATTATGTAACCAGATTTGGACTACAATTCAGAGGCAAATGGTAAATTTCAGTTTTATAAAAAATTTATTAGTGAATTTCAGTTACATGTGATTAATAGTTGGAAGGAAAAAAAAGGAAATGCCTGAAAACATTGAAACATTTTATCTTCGCATACTTGAAAGGATATTTTACCTTGGAAACACAAGCTTATTTTGTTTTGACGTTTTTCTACCAAAAAATTCTGTAACTTTTCATTTTGAAGTTGAAACAATTTTTCATTTAAAAATGTGATAAAAAAAGAAGGTGAGATAAAAGTATCAACTGAAACAACTCTTTGGTTTGAGTTAAATAGATATGACATAGAATGGTGTTTTCTGTGGTTATTCTTGTTTTTGTCAGCATTGTCGGAAAACTTTAAATTCTGTTTCAATTGACTTTCCAGAAAATGCTGGAGAGGTTGTGCTGAAAGAAAGAAAAACCAAAATCAAACCCCATTAATCACTGTACACAGTGTCTACAGTGTCTATCCTGTAATTCTCTTTTTCCTTTTATTGCATGAAAATTTGGGCCTCCATCCATTAAACATCTCAAACATACATGGGGCTTAGTAAGATATTTGCTTTAAGAAAGTGCTGAAGTCTAGTGTACTGTGACCTTAGTGTGCACCCAGAATTCTAGGTTTCATTATGAAGACTTTCAGAAGGCGGGAAGTAAATTAGACTGATAAACCCAAATGTATGTTACTTAAAAGAGTCCAGTTGATTTTGTCAGCTATGCTGAGCACCTGGTAGCTTCTGGGAAGTCAGAGCTATGTTTGTAAAAACACTGTCAGTAGCTAAAGGTGAGGCAGTCTTGTTTAAAAAACAAACCAAACCAAACCTCCTACCTTAGGTTTTCCTCTGTGCTCTTGCGAAACAGCCTACCATACATTGGGCACTGAAAGAAAGATTAATTTTATCATTAAATATAGTAAATAAAATATTGAAGGAAATCAGCATATGTGCACCTTCCTTCTGGAGCCCTGCAATTCTGCTGTTGTAGAAAGCATTAATGGGTTATGGCAAAACAGGTGTGGTGGTTGGTTTCTTTAGCCAACAGTGTTTCTGTTTTTCTCCCAAAATACTAAACCCAGAGAGTGAACATTTTGTCTGCTTGCATCTCACTTTTTAGCCTGTGAGATTTCTGGGTTATGAATATGGAAAATGAGAAAGTCTAGTGATGGACACACAGCTGGACTGGGCTGCTATGACAAAAGAGTTGCAATTCTGAATTCTTTATGCCTGGATGAAGCAGAAAGAAAATGGTGCTGGCTAATGTCTGGTGCCAGATGGCTTTCTGCCTGTTTCAAACAAGAGCTCAGATGCTAGACCACACATTAAAATGATACTTCTGGTTATGTTCAGTTTTGGGTTCAAATGACAGTGTTCTTTAATGCATGTCCATTATTATATTTTTCTTTATTTCCATGAAAACTTGTTTCTCTTTAATTGCAAAAGGGTCACATCCAGTAAGGTGTTATAGCATTCAAATTCCATTGCTTTCATGGGATGTTTTAAATTACTTCTCATTTCATAACTTCTTGAATCATCTATGTGCAAAAAAATGTCCCTTTTAAAATGTTTGAACTGGAAAGATCAGAGATACAGCCTGACTCTTTACAACATAAATTAAGCAGTGTGATCCATCAGCTGCACTGAATTCAATTGACTTTGGTGGTGGTCCACCTGGAAGTGATTAACAAATTAGTTATGGTAATTGGAGGTAAAAAGGCAAACACTCAACTTCCCCTGTGCCTCCAAAGGGCTGTGGAATACAGCCAGGTAGTTGCCTGCATTGTTTATCTGTCTGCCTGCCTCCTTTGAAGTATTAAGTCATAGCAGCAAAGAGAATTAGAAATACATTCTTTCTAGATTATGTTCAGAATTTCCCTTTGCCCTGTTTTTATTTGCGTAAAAGACATAATATCCATAAACACCACATTCTACCAATTCTCTCATAAGGCCTCTATGTATCTCATGGATCTGTACTGAAAAAGGTTCACAGAAGTAGTTATCTTGCCCTGATCTTTCTTATGTCAACATTCAGCATTGGAGATGTCAAGGCAAGATAAACCATATGTTACAGGCCATAATAGAAGCAAATTAAACATGTGCTTAGGATAAGATTTGTCAAGGAAGAGACTACCGTCTGTGTTCTGACTTCACAAAAATTCTATTTTAGCACTGAATATACTATACGCTCAGACATAATACAGGTACTCTTCTGTTAACATTAAATATCAATGATATTTTTCTCCTACAAATCTGGTGCCCAATTTCACAGTATCGCATCTCTTTTCTGCCTAAAATGTCAGGCCTGTTTAAGTAAGTGGATGCCTCTAAATGAAAGTAGAGTTTGTAGTGGTCTCCTCCAAATTCTTGTAATAACCAGTTCTGTGTCCACCTCTGTAAGCAACAGTGAACCCCACTTCGGTGATTGACACCGCCTTGGGGTCATAAGTGTGTTGACTAATCTGAGATCAACTGGAGTAGAAATTCAACAAATGAAAGCTTACAGCTTTCAAAGTAAGATTCAGGAAAAACTGAGCTGGCTAAATTAAACATGTGGTAATGGGGATCTCTTTTTAGATATCTCTTTTTTTGAATTCTGCTTGCATTGGTACACAGAACTGGATGCGGCTGGTAAGCTCCATCTTTTCAAACAGAGGGACCAAGTTCTCCTCTAGCCCCTTAAGAGCTTGACATATGAAATGAGTTCAGCACACACACTGACAACGAGCAAATTTCTAAAAACAAAAGTAGAACAGTCTAGGGTGTGAGAAATGCAGGGTCAAAAATCTCCTTACCAAGCAGTGAATTCAAATCTACTACCTGTGAGAATACTGCAGTTACCAAACTAGGCTGAGAAGAAAAACGGGAAAGCACTATGCATTCCCTGGAAAGGGTTTCATCCTATGACAAGGGGCTCAGGCAGGGTATTATCATCACTGGAGTGGAGAAAACACAAAAACCTATGCACTGAGATTTGCTCATTCACTGGAAAATGTTCAGATGAGTTCCTCCCAGCGCTGCTCATGCATTTTCCTGAACGTAGAATATTCATATACACCAGTTCTGTAAAAGATGTGGTAATTGAGATGTGAGCCATTTTAACATCTTCTGTTGATGACTTTCGGGGCTTTTTGGGCTGCTGGCCCAAGCTGCCTCACTGTCCCGGTATATTGAGTGTCATAGGTACTACAGAGCGGCCCAGCCACCTACAAAACTGTCTTTGTAGTGGTTACGGAAGATGCCTGCGATCTTTACTGGTTCTTGCTTCGTGTGATACACCCATGTATTTTTGGAGATGTATGTCCTGGAATCTAAATGAATGGAAGTATCTTGTGTCTGTATGGGCAGAGAGTTTGACACATATTGTATGGGAAAAGAAAAAGAGAATATTAGAGAAGTGTTTCCTGTTGTAAAAGTCTTTGGTCAGGGTTCTCAGAACTTGTCTTTATTTTGATAGTTTTGAAGCCCCAGCTGGGAATCCAAAAAAGGAATATACTTGCTGCTTGTGAGCTGCATCCCAAGTAGATCTGAAGACAAGGGTAGAGAGCTTGTGGATGTAGGTAAGCAATGTTTATTACGAAGCTAAAATTAACTTTAATTTATTCATAAATGGGTCTATAAATTAGCATTGCTATATACTGTACTTTCTCATATATGCCTCAGGGGATCTCAGGCAGCAATTTAAGCCATTGAAGGCTTAACAGAAGAGAAAATCAAAAGGTATTGATTGATTTCTCCTTGTATGCCTAGACAGAAACGTCCTTGCTTGTTCATACTGATTTTTGAATGTAAGGTACCACTGTTTGTAATGCACTGGAAATAAAATTAAAACCTGTCAGATGGTACAATTGTCTGGTACAAAACTCTAGCATACTATTACGTTTCTCTATAAACAGGAAAAAATATACTATTTATATATTAGCTCTTCTAGAAGTGCCACGTTTTAGAAACAGCTAGTATGCATTTGTTTTAATGAAGAGCCATGTGTATCCAGGTAAAATTTACCTGCAAAGTAACTGCATATCCTGCAAAGGATCCTGCATAGTTTTTTACTGTTCCGAGAAAGAAAATGGAAGAAGAACAGTTTGTACTGAAGGACATGCAGGTGGAGTGAACCTTTTGCAAAGACAAGGATTTCGGCAACATTCATTTAGACTCTACCGCATAGTCTCTGGGAATTTTCAGGTGCCTACAGCTGGAATTAAATCTACTGGATGGAAGCTGGGCTTATGTACGTCTAGGCAAAACACACCTCCTAAATTGCTAAATTTTCCAAAGTCATCAATGCATGATGTATCTGCTATGGAACTGAAAGTGTCAGTGACTTCTTAATGGATGATTTAAATGGAATTAATTTTAAAATGGCATTCACGCTGTAGGTGCAGTGAGAGGGAGAAGCAGCAACAAAGAGTGTAAAAGATGTTGGAAGTCAGGCTAAGCGACTGTATAGCTAAAGGAGCTGTAGGCTACCAATTACTTTTTTGCTTTGAAAATCTTATGGCCACTGTTAGGATACAAAAATGCTTCTTTTAATTTAGAAGAATAGGAGCTGAGGAAACAGAACTACTCCATGAATCAAAAATATAATTAAAGTGTTTTGTAACCTATTTGAATCCCTAAATATGGGAAGCCGTTTCAGACTGCCCTTGTTGATTCTGTATGATCATTTAAAAACACATCATGCTGAGACCCAAATAACTCGGTAAGGAGAATTCAATGAGACAAAGTGCTTGCCAACCCTTCAATAAGTGTAGTTAGTGACTAATAGTTTTGATTAAAGCTGATTTACTTTCTTTGGACTGAAGCAAAAATGCCTTTAAGAGGCTTGATTAGAAGCATTTGGATTTCATCTCTAGGGTAAACTACTGCTGAAGATTAAGAAATCTAAGGGGTACATGGGGTTTGCATTTCGTTGTGGAATAAGCAAAACCAAATGTGTAAAACAGATGGGGTATGTAAAAGTTAAGAACTACAGCACCAAACTTTTGAGCATCTGGATCTCTGAAAAGCAAGAATGCCATGTTACACTTTTCTGAAGTGCTAAGTGTCACTATAAACAGGATTTAAATTAGGCAGTAGAAAGCACATAGATCTGTCCAGCTGGGAAACAGTGAAGAGGGGGAGTCTGTCTAAAATCCTCTGCTTCTCTGCACTAGAGAGACTTCATTTACAGCTGCCAAACAGTCCACCAGCACCAAATCCTCCCTTGAAACTAAGTGGATACAATTGGTTTTGACAGACTTGTTTTTTAAATTTCGTCTGTAAGGATTGAGATACATCCTGCCCAAATACCTATGCTAGTGAAAAGTGGGTGACTCACACATCAGGTCTTTTTTAACTTACAGGTTCAAATTGATACTTCTGACCTCTGCATTCTGCATTCCTTCTGTGGACTGTGGGACTCAACAGTTAAGGGCTGCAGTGCCTAATTTGCAGGTGTTGAAATAATCCAATAACTTCAGTTCTGAGTCCAAACTCCATCCTGTAAGGGTCTTCTCATGAAGACCATCATACCACCTTTCTTTTAAAGTGAATGTTGTTGCAGCTACCCCATGTCCTTACTGATCAATAGTCAGCTACTCTATGCACTTTTTCACGATGTTTTGCTTCTGTTGTCAAACATAAATCTCAAATGAGATAACCAAGGAGGTATGTTCCCTGTCACAGCTCTGCTAGCCTTTCATTACATTTCTAGATGCAGGTGGTATTTTTATTTCTTTGTTTTCCTGCAAATTGTTATGTTAGACCCCTCAGCAATAGACAAAAGACCTCTCCAAGTCTGGTATTGTAACTGATAACTCACTTTGTTACTATCAGTTTGCTTGGACTTTGGATCCCACTGAACACAGGACACTTTTTTTGAAGCATATTTCTAGTTGTGCAGAGCTATGTTGGTATTTGTCCATTCTGGGAAAATGCTGCAGTGCTCAGATGGGATACTCTGAAGAGCTGCCACAGACATCAGCATCAACAGATGACGCTGCAGTGCCCATCTGCAAGAGAACTTAAGGAAAGGCTGGCTGATTCAGACTCACAGGCTGATAGAGGAAGGATTCCCAAGGTTGTTCTGTGCCTTGTACAAGGAATGAGTATGAGATTACAGAGTGAGTCCAAGAAGGAACAAGAACACAACATGTATTTCTAAATCAAAGTAAACTGTTATACTGGAAATCCCACAGTTATCTCTCACTGAGCTATTATGTCTACATAGTGTAAATTAGTGTGTAGCTGTCTTATTTCTGGAAATGCACTGTGCTGAAACCTCCACTTGTTAATAGGGCTAATAACATCAGGAGCAGTGTAGTAGTCATGTGTGTTTCCAGTTCCAGAGATAGCTTGGTCGGCAGCTGGAAAGGAGTAAGGCCAGGAATGGTAACCACACGGCAAGCAGTTTGGGAAACACTGACCTAGAGGTTTGCTTACTGAGAAAAGCCCAATAGAAATAGACAAATTCCACACTGTCAGAAATGTTAAAGCGATTGCACTGAAGGAAGACCACATACTAGCTTGGATTTGATTGCTGTAGTTCATTGATAATCAAATAATAGCTGAGCAGTGAACAGGCGCAAATAGTCCTTAGAACGTACCTTGTCATTTTGCAGCAAATTATGGGTATGTGTTAGACGGTATTTAACCTATGTAAATGTGCAAGTTCACATATTTTGTATGACAAGCTCTTCTTTTTTTTCCCCCTCTCTGTATCTTCTAGATAGCAAATAGTTTGGATTTAGTCCTTCAGATAAAAGCCAGATACTTTGAATTTAATCCTACATTAGACCTACCCATCAGTTGAGTCCTTCATTTGTACTACTGTGGAAGGCAAAGAGGTGAGATGGACTTCCAAGGTCTTGTTTCATCTAGCTCCCTCAGAAATTAGTGCTAAAATCTATGGATATTAGGGGAGCTCTCATTTCTTTCTGATACATATTAGAATCAGAATATGTATCAGAATGGCTTTATTGTTCTGACAATTTAAAATCCAAGAAAAGCCTGAATAAATGAAAGTGTTCAGCAAATAAAAGAGAGAACAAAATGGTTGAAAAAAGGAAATGTTTTTCGTAGAACTATGTTATGAAAATATTTCAAACTCAACCACCCGAGTGTCCTACAGAATAATGGAGAAAAGAGAAAAGGAAAATAAATCAGGAAAATAGAAACTTCAGCTTTTAACTAATAGAAACATCTAGAGTCTAATTCTGTGCCTGTTGAAACAGTCAATTATGATGTTATTGCACAGGTAAAGGCTGAAAGGTTTTTGACATGACTGGCTAGGGTGCAGTAATTAGGTGTGTTGTTGGTGTCACACTGCCAGTAACCCACTGCTCACCTCCATTCGTGTATGGCAAGGCTTTTATAACAACAAATTCAATAATTAACCGGTATGGAAAAGGTCATTATGGGAGCCAGCGCATGGATTTCTGGTTTCTGTCTTATTGCATAGCACTAAGTTTCTTTTAAATATACAGCAACACAAAGTAATGAAAGGAATATTGCTATCTCATGTCATGTAGCTTTGGGAAACATAGCATGCTCTGTGAACAGGCAAAATGCAGTTCAGGGCCTGACCGATTGGAAAAAGTCGCTGTGCATGCTTTGAACAGAAAGCAAGGGCTGGTCTACTAAGATCCCATTAAATGGCTCACAAAATTCCCTTTTTTGCAAAAATTGACAAAGCTTGCCTGTTGATTTATTATTCATATACAGAGTGCTGCTTCTTCAGGAAGATCGTAAATACAATTTCTCCGGCCCAGTCAGCCTCTCTAGGTTCCTGATGAAGTGATAAGCACAATAGAACTCAGGAGGATTAAGGGATGAGTTGGAAAATGGAAGCTGAGCTGTATTTCTGCACGTTGCCTTGCAAGAAACAGCCGCAGAGAGATAAGAGCCAAGTAGTATGAAAATATCTGCATAAATCCCCTTGTAATGGAAGCCTGGGGCTCTGTCAAAACTCTCTTTCAAGGGTGAATGATTCAGATTCTCAGTTACATAGATCTGGGAGGTTAATCCTTTGTTAAAGAATTCTTCCACTTAAATTTATTTAGAGCGTATGATCACTACATATTGAAAAAGATACTAAAATCCTCTTTAGATTAGGCTATTTATTTACTGGTATCTCTGGTATTCTTGGGACTATTACTCTTATATGTATTAACTCCCTGATGTTAATGTAGATCTTGACAGAAAAATTTTAATAAGTGTGTAGGAAGATCATTTAGCTGGGATGGAGAACAGACCTGGGGATCGGGACCATTTTCTTCTATGTTCAGCTCCCTGGGTGCTTACTGTGTGATTTTGACACGTTAGCTATATGCATTTCTTTTTATCCCTGTGTAAAATGGACATAATATATTTCAGGGGTTTGGTGAAGCTAAATTATGCTGAACA
This sequence comes from Gavia stellata, assembly GCF_030936135.1. Classification (NCBI taxonomy): domain Eukaryota; kingdom Metazoa; phylum Chordata; class Aves; order Gaviiformes; family Gaviidae; genus Gavia; species Gavia stellata. The sequence continues at coordinate 21,311,288 of NC_082600.1, forward strand.
CTCTTTTCAGATGAAAGGCTGTCAAAATAACTGTAACCAGTTTTATCAAGCAGCTTTGATTAGCAGTGATCTGGTTGCTTGGTTTCATAACTGACCCTAGATGAAATCTGAAGCACTGTTGGGTTGAGGCTCTGTTGTATTGTCATTACTGCTTTATAGTATGGTTTACAAAGTCTGGAAAATGTCTGCAATTGATAATCTGAGAGACATTTGTTTGTGGAAAGATTAAGTACTACATCCAGATTATATTAAGTTTTCCATCAGAGTGTCACAACTACAGAATGAAGAGTTTTTAAAGCATTGATCTATTTTTAAGTTTACCTAACCTCTGACAAAATCCCAGCAAATCTTCCCTTTTCTAACTCCAGTGATGCCTATCATATTTGATTTCAAGTTACTGTAGTTGCTTTGTAACCTGAATTAAGGGCGCATTTCAGCCTAAGCAAGTAAATGTTGAAATCTAGAAGGAAGAGCATGGATTGTAGGACAGAGGTACCCAGGGGAGGCCCTGGGCAGTGAGCCTGTTAGCTGGGAAGCTTGCAACATCTTTAGAAAAGGATCCTTCTGTTAAGCAGCCTAGGGAATCTGTCCTGAGTATATGTCCTCCTCAGGTTTCACTGTAGTACAACATCCAGTTTACTTTGAAGGTGTTGGTAACAAGGACGCAATAACATGCCATTAGAAAACTGTTCTCTTATTACCACTGTCCTGTTCCTCATAGGCAGAGAATCTCCCTGAATAAACCTTCTGTAGAATTTTGGGATGTTATTAAGATCATAACCCATGAGTGCTTAATCTCTATTCTCATATCTGAGATCATTGCGGGCTTCTGTTTTGTCGGTAGCTGTTTATTAGTGTTTTGTTACCAGTGAGCAGCATAAAAGGATATGAAAATAGAAAGAGGAATTCATACTGATATTTTATTTGGACCTAACTAAAGACTATTGCAAATTACTTCTCAAAATTGTAAATTACTTCTTCACAGAACTCACAACCTCAGCTGATATTCTGGAATCTCTTTTCTGTGGCCTAATAGCCTTTCTAATAAAGCTAGTAGCAAAATTTCTATCATCAGCTTCATTGGCAGAGCGTAAAATTTTGTGAATAAAACCAATGATATTAAAAATTAATAGGAAATTTGCCTGATGAAGTCTTGAGGAAGATCAGGCCTTGACAGTGTTTGGAGCACGAAAGTTTTACTGCATTAATTTCCTGACAAAATGTGGATGTCCAGCACTTTTTCAGAAGGTGCCCCATGCCTTGCAGGAGTGCATGTTAAATAAGACCTTTGCTTTTGGTCTCAGCAGAAATAATAGAAACCAACAAGGCAATTGTCACTTTTAAAAAAGCACAGTTCCTAAGGGGGGAAACCAAAGTGACAGCCCTTGACATGCCACTCAGAGAAGGGAACTATTTTTCCCAATGCATAAACTAGCCTTGCGGTTCTGCAAAGAGCAGTCACGTTTCAGAATACCTGACTAACTTTAATGCATACCATGCTATTCTTTTAGCTCAGTGAAGAGTTTAAGAGATCTTTTAGACATCTTGGTAAGACTCAGTTCAATGATGTAAAACATTTGCTGAAAGGTACATCAATCCCAGTACACTTCAGTAGAAACAAAACTAGATGTAGGCTGAGGACTTCGCCTAAAGAAAGCAACATGTCAAAAACTTAAAAAGGGAGAATAGTTTTACATGGTCATAGGAAGTGGTTTATACTGCCATTTTATACTGCCATATTCTGATGAAGAGTGGGGTACCTGGGGACCATGCTTCAGGCCAAGTTCAGATGTAGAATGCCTCTCTTGCACCCAGGCACTAACTCTCTAATTACATTTGTATTCATTCCTGATATGTCTGACTAAATATACACCCATCAGATGTAAAATTATATTAACCTGCTTCTCACTCTCTCTATTACTTGCTGAAGGTCAGTGCTAATGTTTTATTCTTTTTTCATATTAAAAAGCTACAGGTGTGATAATAGAAAAGTTTCTAAAATTCTTTTCCTGGTAAAGCATTGCTGCTCTTACACTGATACTGTTCAGTAAACAACTGGAGAAGGAACAATACCTGAGCAATTGTACTCGGGAAAAGAGCTGCCCATGAAGCTGTGCCTTTGTTAAAACACCAGAAGAGTCTGTGGAAAGATTTGAGAATTCCAGTTCAGCCAGGAAAAACATTGTTAGTAGACGTGTCCTTCATGGACACGGCTCGGCAAAGGCACACTCATTAATTGGATGATGGTGGTGGGGATGATTATTTTTTCCAAAGCCAGATGTTTATTTCATCTTCATTACAAAGAACTCTCCTGTATTTGTTAAACAGAGCTGGCAGGATTCGATTCTCTAAAAGATGAGGTGCCAGAGACAGCTCACTATGGGGAAGCAAATGCCAACAGCTTCCAGGAACCTAAAGCCTCCATTTGATCCAGCCAGACATCTTTTGGGGGAAAAGGCCTCTTTTACAGTATTTTGGAGAGATCTGTGTCCTCTGCCTGCCAGAACATGGAATTGCAAAGCTAATGCTTGATCCATTGTTTTTTCAGCTTTTCAGAGATTGAGAAAGCTTTGGTTAGAGTTTTGAAAATACTTTGGTTTTGTTTCTGTTTCATCAAGCACAATTTGTGTCAGACTGCAGAAAGATAGTGGGGAATATTAAGGGTATCTCTTCTGTATGTAAAATAGTAGGAAACTTGCTTAAATCTTTACACTATGAAAGGAGAAACAGTTTCCCCAGGAGATACTAATAACTTCAACGTGGGTAAAAATTTGGGGTTGAAAGTTGGCAGTATCCCTTTAAAACTATCAAAACTTTAGTAGAGGAGGAAAGTTTAAGGCATAAAAGTAAAACCACTGTCAAAACAGCCATCGCCATTGGGCGGTATCTGATTGTCAAGTAATCTGCTGGCTGGCACCAAGACTGGGGAAAAGTTTACAAGTCACTTCCACAGGAATGATATTAGGTCCCCAATGTGATCAATGAAGACTGTACTTGTCATTGATCTCTGCAATTTACCTCAGCAGATCTGGTGCTGCATTTTGTGTTTGACTGACATTTTTTCATATGAGACTTGGTTTTACAGAATAGGTAGCTTTTCTCACAAGACCTAGTTTGCAAACAAGATTGTAACCTGCTCTCTTGATTAAATTTTATCGCTAGACAGTGACAAAATGTCCATAGTTGTTGGCTGGTTTTTTTTAATTGCTTATGGAATTTTAAAACTCCTGCCACTTTATTTCATTTGGACATTACTCTTACATATGCACCAAACCCCTTGTATTTTATGGTTAACCAGTGAGTCTAGTGATTCCTGTTTAAAAAGAAATAAGTTTGGGAGACGGGTTGAAGTTTGTGTATTAGCAATGTTTCAAATCTTCCTCTGGATGTGATGTTTGCCATTGGGTTGCCTTGCTAAAATGTAGGCATGATTTTGAGGGGAAAGTATCCTCAAGGGCAGTGTGCATATATATCCAGATGGACATTTGTCTCATTTTTTTAATTACAGTTGCAGAAACCCTAAGTGCTTTTAGTTTTAGTTACACGTCATTCCAGATAACAATAACTACTTAGAAATATGGTGTAACAAAGCAACTGAGATTAAGAGTCAATGCATTACGGCCAATGACTATGTTCAATAATAAAGATTTCAGTATCTTATCAATTAGCTTCCAAGGTCTCCACAAAATATATAGCTCTTTCTGCTTTCTTGCAATATGTCCTACATGTGTATGTATTTAAATGAATCACCCAAGTACAAGATTCTGAGATAATATATGCAAATAATACTGAATGCATATTTAATGACAAAATATGAGATTGTTTCTCAAAATCAACCCATTGCAGTGACTTTTATTACAATGACTAAATAGCTAAATAATCCATTTTAATAGGATGCATCACACTAATGAAACTACTATGAAGGTGTTTTCCCCCTGCGTTTACGTAGCATCTAGTGCAACTGATCTGTTTCCTATAGTCATGCAGTTAATAAATATGTAGCTTGCAAGTGTTTTGAATTAACTTTATGTAATGTAGCTGTTATTGCCTCTCCTTGCAGCCTTTAGGAAACCTCACTGTAACTGCAGACGTATTATTACCTATAAAAGTGAGCAATGATGGCTTTTTGAAAATTATGCTTAAGTCTGTGCTGTTAAAGCTGTCATGAAAATTCAGAGTGAGTGTCCTGATGTTCTGCACTCTGAAACACACCAGAACTCTCACCGGTGTCAATCCAGCATTTTGAGAAAACAAGCCTTTGATCTTAGGAAACCAGTCTTAAAAAATGTTGACTGTTTCAAAGTTAACTCTATTGCTAATCCTGTATTCACATATGTAACATATATATAGTTAAGGGCAGACTAGAGATAAGATTAAATGAACTAAAGCAAAAAAAGTTTCTCTGCAAGTCTCACTGTACATTCAGACTGCATATATACTCCTTGAATTTGACTTAATTTCTGAAGGGAACAAATGGAGGTAAAAGCTGTCAGGTAAAAGCTGTTGCAGCATCCACTGAAGTCAATGGAGCTGTGCAGAAAACAAACCTCTTAGGTAAGTTCTGTGATTTAAAGTAACAAAGGCAGGACAAAAAATGCTGCCACTATAGCTGGATCTCTTCCTCAGCTTTATTTAAAAAACTATTTTTTTACTTCCTGTTAAAACAAAATGCTGAAAGTGACCTCTCAAGAACTCTAACAATTACCTAATGTTCATATTAAGAGCAAGCTGAGAATTATAAACTTCCTTGGGTAGCACTGAATATACAACCTGTATCACCTCAAAGCTCTACCATCACCTTAATTTATATGTAGCTTGATAGCATATATAGACATCTTCTGGTGATCATCCCGTGCACAGCCATATGAAGACTGGTGCCCCACCTCAGGGAGCGTCTCATGAGACACAAGAAAATTGATACCAGAAGCCTGTAGGGAGCACAAGGTAAGTCAATAAGTGATGCACATTTATTAAGATGAGCAGATTCCGCTGATAAAAAGAAGTTTTGTGAGGAAACAAATTTAATTAGACTTCAACCGTCTCAGTATGTTCAGTGAGCACGAATAATGCTATAGAGACATACTCACATACGTTCACGCGTATGTGTTTAGCCATTGAGTGCACTTAGGTACAAAACCAAGCACAGTTTCTGTGCTGCTTTAACAATCACAGATTCACAGAATCACTAAGGTTGGAAAGACCTGTAAGATTATCAAGTCCAACCATCAGCCAACACCACCATGCCCATTAAACCATGTCCTGCAATGCCTCATCCACAAGTTCCTGAACACCTCCAGGGATGGTGACTCCACCACTTCCCTGGGCAGCTTATTCCAGTGTCTCACCACTCTCTCAGTAAAGAACTTTTTCCTAATATCCAGCCTGAACCTCCCCTGGCGCAACTTGAGGCCATTTTCTCTTGTCCTGTCACTAGTCACTTGGGAGAAGAGACCAACACCCACCTCTCTGTAACCCCCTTTCAGGTAATTGTAGAGAGCAATGTTTTCACATGGGAAAAGACATAGTCAGACTTCCTCTGATATGAGGTAGTCAGTGAAATGCATTGTGTGTCATCAGATTCTACAACACAAACTTTCATACTTTATGAGCTGTACAGCAAATATCTGTTCAATATAGTCATATTAAAATGTCACCTGCTGATTGGAGGTTTTACATTTCCATATAGTGCTATTATAAACAAAATACAATTTTAAGTGATGGATATATTCTGCTCTGATTTATGTTCTGTGTAGCCCAATTAATTTCTGGTGCAATTCCACAAGAGTCAGAATGTTAATGTCAGTATAGCTACACTAGGGATGAACAAAATCCAGCAGGATTACACTAAGTGGATAAGATTATTGAAATAAATACCCCCTTGTGCATTATATCATCATTTTTAAAAATCAAATCAAAACTTGATTCTGCAATTGTTCTCCTTACATACAGAAGAACGATCAAAGATGTCTAACAGGAGTGCTATTGTGAATGAGGGCAGCAGCTTGGACCCTAATCTTAGGAAAAATAGTAGGTTCATGCTGTGTCCCAGATTCAGCAACTTTATAACAGTGTACACTTGACAGAAGAGTAAAAAAAAATTATATAGTCCCACTGTCTCTAACAAGACTAAGATTTGACTCTGAAGACACTCCTAATTAATATTTATATGGGTGTTGCATACCCATAACTTCGGAATACTTGCCAAAAATGAATGAATTCAAATTGCAATTGGCAATTTAAAGGAGAAAGGATGCCATTCTAGATCTGCCTACCACAGTGTGTGGTCTTCATAAGTTTGTATTTCTAGATTCAAAAATATAGCACTGATTCAAAATAGCTTTTTAATCTTGCCATTCTCACTTCACTCCTCCCGAGCTCTAATATTCATCTCTTCTGTGATTTTGCTTTCTTTCCTTGAAATAGCATCTATGTTGATTTTATATTTTTTAAGGGGTTTGGTGGGGCCAGCTTTCCTGTCTGAATGATCCCCTCTCGGAAGTGTAAATGCCACCACACTTGTTTCAATGTTACACCTCTCTCCTATGGTGCTGGTTGGATTTCAGTCATGATGACTTAGGAACAGAAGCATGCCTGCCCTTAGCCTAACTTTGCAGTGTATCTTTGCAGGAATTAAAAAACATCCTCTTCTCAAGCTTTTCTAGACTGATCTGTTCCATGAATCTAGCATGTCACAATATTAGTGCTTTAAAATTGGTTGTGTTTTGACATTACTCTTCAGATGGCTAGTTGACATATAATTTCTGTTTTGAATGGGGATCACTGATTGCCTTCAGCCATTTTTCCTGAAGCTTTTGCAGTTCAGGTAGGTGAGAATACAGTTGCACCATAAGTGATCCATTATGCGCTGGTAGAATGCAAACCACTTCCAAATGGGAAAGCTCTGTCCCTATATACTGTCGCTAGTTTTCACTGCCCATGAGCCCATTATTACCATCAGTGCCATCTGAAGTCTTCTAAAAAATGTGGCTATGAACCCAATATCAGTTTATGTATTTTCTCAAATTATGAATTTATATTTCTTTAGATTCTGCTGCATAACCCTTTCGACGGAAGAGTTTTGTCTCTTTAGATTTGGAGTCTATCACTAGCTTTACGACCCAGTCTCTTCTCTTTGTTTACAGCTGGGTATTGAGTAAACCATTGACACAGTATACATTCCAGCATGTAACAGTAATTCCAAAATAGGAAAATCCTTTCTTGTAGTGTGACAACTTTCCTCATTTTGGTGTCTGGCTGTAAAAGAAACCAACCAGATGGTCCTCACTGATCTGTATTGTGTGTGAGACATTTCAGTGCTTTTATGTCAGGGCACAGATTTGCCTCATCTAACAGTGGCAGAGAAGCAGCTCTTTTGTATGTTTATTTGATGTTTGTGGTTCAGATGGCTGGCAGCGTGCACAGTCCAAGAATGGCAGTCCTCCAGATTTAATATGATGCTGAGGATGATTAGTGGAGGGAGTTGAAATGAACCGAGAGGAAACATGAAAGTTGTGTTTTGGTATTTTGTTAAAATGTTATTTTCATACAGAGCCTGGCCAGAGTTAGGGAAGAAAACAAATGATCTGTCAACTGTTTTGTCAAGATCCCATGCTAGGCGAGGACTGGTAAGTGGAAAAGGATGCATGCCTAGTGATCAAGAAGTGTTCTCCAGCATGCCCATCCTTGGCCAAAATAGAGTGGACTTGAAAGACTTTCAAGGGAGTGTTGAGCAGCTTTACTTTGTCAAACAAATGAGGAAGTATGATACCATATTCCAAGAGCATATTGAACAGAAAATAAAAAGGAGTAATCTGTAGAAGAAAAGGATTACTGGAGTGTAAAAGAAAGGTGAAGTTCAGTTTCAGAGAGGAGGAATTTTGAGGTCTTTCAGTTTGCCACAGTAACTAATATATAGCCATGTCTTTTTCAGGTGCGATGGTTTGTCATGGAGACAAAAAAAACACTTCCCCCAAAAGCTTGGGGGCTCAGCGACAGTATTGTAGAAATATTTCTGCATGGTAGACTGTCTTTATTCTCTTCCTTAAGCACCTGCTATTGACGACAGATAGATATGAGACACTGGAGGAGGTGACTGTTTGGTCCAAACCTGTACAGCCTTTTCTGAGTTCTTATGTCTTCAGTTGTCACTTTTCTGCATCCTGGAAAAATCCAAGTTAAATTTCATTTGGAAGAATCAGGATTCCTTGCTTATTATCTGTTTAATTAAAACTGGAAGTAGTTTTTGTTGTTACCTTTCTAAACTCCTGAGCAGTTCTATTTTAAAATAAAAAAATCGTAGAGCTGACTATCTCAGTGACTGGGAAGTGATCTGCAGTTTAAAGCACCTATAAAATCCAGATCTCTAACATTTCTTCTATGTTTTAATGATTTTCTGACCATCCTAGAGAAACTAAAAGCCAGAGGCCAACCACGGGAATCCAGAGGATACCTAAATTATGATGGTTTCTTGACTCTAGACTTTATATTTGAATCTGTACTTGTAGAAAGTAGAGATAAGTAGCTCCCAGTTTAGACCTGTACAGCATCTGTGTAGTTCCTGTAGCTTTTAATTTAGGTACATAAGAGACATTGTCAAAAGAATTAAGGTTATAGTTCAGGAGGAAAAGTGCAAAGAAATAATGAATCCTTATTTTATATCACTTTTTACCATACATTTCCAGGTTTGTAAAAGAGGTTAGTTATCATTGTCCTTATTTTACAAATGAGGAAACTGAGTCATGGGAAAGTGTTGTTCTTCCCGACAGCCTAGAGGCACAATTGGGAATAGAACATAAGTTTTTAAGTGGACATGGTTTCCTTTAATTATATTGTCTATATTAAGATCAGAAGACAGAGTTTTCCTTCTGTAGTCAAACATAAACACACACAAAAAAATATTACTACAAATGCCAGTAGTAGTGTTTATATAACACACTAGCAGCTTCATCCCAAACTCAACAAATTTTAGCAATGTCAGCTACTGGTCACAACATCAAGTCACAACTGTAACTGTTTACATTATTCATCTGCCATTATTAGAGATTTTGTCAGTAAAAATTACATGCTGTTCACTGAATTGCACAAACTTCCTGTGGAAAGGGAGAGCTCTTCACTGTGACAAGAACTGACTTATCTTGGTAGACAAGAGGAAAAGAGAAAAATTTGTTTTAAAACCGAGTTTTTAAAACCAATAGGTGTTTGCCCCACTACCCATTTCCTGTTTGGAGTGTGACTAACTGATTGCTAGTAGCATTTGGGAAAGCATGTTAATGAAACTTGTACTCATGTTTTCTCAGCAAGAATAACAGAGAGCAGAAAGACTCTGTGTGGGCCAGGCTGGGATGATGAATGCGAGAGATGAGCCTGAGCAGAACAGAAAACTCCTGAGAGCACTAATGTCATGAACTTTCTTCCCCACTCTTGTTTTAGATAAATGAAAACAAATATGTCTTCCTCAAGAGTTCAGCTGGTATCTTTTTCTTGCAGAGAGGATGCTCTCCCTCGTGATTCCTTACCAGCTTTGTTGTGTAATTGTGCCTAGATTTCTGCCTTTCATATTCAAAGTAGACTATTGTCCTACCGGCCAGCTGTTACTTTGATAAGTAAATGTTCTAGAAAGAAGTGATAGGAAACAACTTCTGATTATTTTTTCCACATTTTCTTACACAACCTGAGCCTCTGCTATTCTGCTGCACTCTTCACAAATATAAATTTATGTCTGCACATTTAATCACTTACGTGTGTCATTTATGTGGGCTTTTAGGTATGCAAGAGGAATTCGATACTTAAACCCATGTTTATTGCAGATATACTTGGGAAGATTCAAGGAAAATGGGATAATTCAACTTCAGTGGAGAGTCCTTCCCATTCTGATCAGGATCCTCATAAAGAAGAGAGGAAGGATACTTTTTTCCTTTCATAGTAGTCTATCAAAATTACATATTTTTCATGTGTTTGCTGGCATACAAAGTTCACATTTAAGCGTTGTCAAGTTTTGGTCAGCAAATTATCAAGTCTGACTGGGAAGGCAGAAAATGGGGAACGGATGCCTTATTTTTAACAGTGCACATTCTCCTTGGGTTGCCTTGAGTCACCTACAGCTGTCTAGCCAGTATGTCTCTGAGACATAGACTGAGGCTTTGCCTCATGCTGTGCTACATCTATTGGAAATCCACACAGTAAGTGCATGGTTTTACTTCAATGCATCAGCAAGAGAAAAAAACCTGCCAGGATTCTGTTACAAATCTCTCCAATTAATAAGGGAGTTACATTCAGAAAATTAGCTCTTTTCAGTGCATGGAGCCTTTAGGAATGTTACGGTGTTTTACAGTTAATATCAATGTTATAAATAAGCCCCACAGTCCACAGAGGAGAAGAAGCTCCTGAACTATGAGTGTATTCATGACCACAGTCCTTGCAAGGATGTTTTCTGAAGAATGGTACTTTTTTTATACATTTCATAATGGGAAGGTGAGAAAAATCTCAATGATTTTAATTGCTAGGGAAAGTGTTATAAATTATACATAAAAGTTTAGATCCTCTAATAAAGGGTAAAATGAAGTTATAAGACTGACTGGCAGGAGAGTAGAAGACATTTGTACAGGAGGGACATTAAGGGATTTTCATCTAATAAAAGAAATCGCTTTTTAGTTTTCACACTCTCTGAGTGTTCTCGAGATTTGCATTGGCATTTCATTCCCAGGCACTAATGTGCCGGTTGAGAGAATATTCTTGGTAATGAATGACATTGAACTGATGACAAAGCAGAAAGTTAGTACAGTAAGGGAAGAAAATAAAAAGGCTAGCACAGTTGTTAAGATGAAACACCTGCTGGGACTGCCATGAAAGGCTGCTGGGGAGCAGGCAGCTTCTGAACAAATAATTTTCTGAGGAAAGCTAAAAAATCCCAGCCTTCTTTCCTCCCTCTCCTCAGTCTCTTTCCTATGGATTACTGTTTTCATGTGTACGTTTTCTTCGGCACATTGTTAACAGCTTGTAATACAGAGGTTGCACATAAACAGTTTTTGTTTCCAATTGATATCTAACCAAGATTTCTTATTCTTTGCATCCCAATGGTTTTCAGACTAACATATTCTTTCTGAGGACATAATAGAAAATTCCAGCAAGCCCTTTTGTAAACCTCTAAGATGTGTTAACAGCTGTTTAAAAGGGTCTAGCCACACTGTTTCAAGTGATAGCTCCAAAGGCCTTTGCTAGACTGGCTTACAAGTATCTCAAAAAATCGTGTCCTAGGAAGCCAAAAATGGCACTTCTAAAGCTTGTCTTCAGCAATCCATTGTGTCTCAGCCTAGAACTCTCCCCTTTTGTAGGTAATGGGATTCTTTCCTTTGCAAATGCAAAGAAATTTTGACAAAAGATGGCACTGATATCCTCTGCAACCTGCTCCCATAAAACTTATCCTTGGCTGGCACTTAAACTCAGATACAACTGGCATGGCATTTTCTAAATGGGCCTGATACCAATCTAACAGATCGGCCTATGGGGGAACAAACATGTCCTTCAGTTTTGAGTGTTTCAGGCACTGAGTTCCACTAAGGAGCATTTGGACTGCAGTCTGCTCAGAGAAACATTAGCAAAGATCAAAGAGACATGCGACCTCTGGTACTCCAGTCATCAGCAGAATTAACTTTGGATTCTGGTACAGAGTAAAGCATGTTTTGGTGCTTGTTAGTCACAACTAGTATTTTGTTCACAAAGAGTGAGAAGGAACATTTTGACTGCTCTGTTGCTGATTTGAAGATCATGTCCGTGGAACTTGGCCTAAGTGCCAGTGAAGGTTTACTGGATTGACTTTACATTGGTCTGTGCTGTGGTCTTTCCAAAAGACTTGAATTCTTTATTAGGATTTCAGAACATTTAGTGCACATAATCTTACTTTAACTTGGGCTGATGGTTTCCATTCAGTAAGTTCACCAGCTAGACTGAATTGCTTTTTAGTTATAAACAGGAATACAGTGTATATCACCTTTGAAGAATATTTGGTAGCTTTTTAAATTGAGTTATTTTCCCCCGTATATTTAGGTAAAACAGTGCACTGAGCACAAAGGTGCTCTAATACCATGGGAAATATTTTGTTAATAACAATGAAATGCAGAATTATATTTTCAAATGAACAGGAACAGAATCATTACCAGACCATTGTGGCTGCTCCAAGGAGCTGACAATAAGAAATGTTTAGATGCCTTTAAAGCACAGGCTGCTTTAATGTGGTGGCAAAAGGTTTTATACTTGTTGGACTTGTGTTTTCTGAGTTTTCCAGGTGGCCTCAGATAGACCCATATGAGAAAGACACTATAGCTTATGTTCATTCTTTTAAGACAGGGTCATCTGTAAAAATGACTAGTGACTACATCAGCGGACAAGGGAAGAGCTACACATGTCATCTCTCTGGACTTCTGTAACGCCTTTGACACGATCCACCACTTCTCTTTAAATTGGAGAGATATGGATTTGATGGATGAACTATTCAGTGGCTAAGGAATTGGCTGGATTGTCACATCCAGAGGGTAGTGGTCAACGACTCAATGTCCAGACAGACATCAGTGACGAGTGGGGTCCCTCAGAGGTCTGTATTGAGACCAGTACTGTTTAAAATCTTCATCAGTGACATAGACAGTGGGGTCGAGTGCACCCTCAGCAAATTTGCAGATGACACCAAGCTGAGTGGTGTGGTTGACAGGCCTGAGGGATGGCATGCTATTCAGAGGGACCTGGACAAGCTTGAGAAGTGGGCTCATGTGAACCTCATGAGGTTCAACAAGGCCAAATGCAAGGTCCTGCACCTTGGTCTGCGCAACCCCTGGTGTCAATACAGGCTGGGGGATGAGTGGACTGAGAGCAGCCCTGAAGGGTACTGCTGGATGAAAAGCTGGACATGAGCTGACAATGTGTGTTTGCAGCCTAGAAAGCCAAGTGTATCCTGGGCTGCATCAAAAGAAGCGTGGCCAGCAGGTCAAGGGAGGTGATTCTGCCCCTCCACTCTGCTCTCATGAGACCCCACCTGGAGTACTGCGTCCAACTCTGGAGTCTTCAGTACAAGAAAGACATGAACCTGTTGAAGCGGGTCCAGGGAGGGCCACAAAAGTGATCAGAGGGATGGAACACCTCTTCTATGAAGAAAGGCTGAGAGTTGGGGTTGTTCAGCTTGGAGAAGAGAAGGGTCTGGGGAGACCTTATTGTGGCCTTTCAGTACTTAAAGGGGGTTTATGAGAAAGGTGAGGACAGACTTTTTACCACGGCCTGTAGTGACAGGACAAAGGGTAATGGTTTTAAACTAAAAAAGGGTGGATTCAGACTAGATATAAGGCAGAAATTTTTTACGATGAGGATGGTGAAACACTGGAACAGGTTGTGCAGAGAGGTGGTAGATACCCCATTCCTGGAAACATTCAAGGTCAGGTTGGACGGGGCTCTGAGCAACCTGATCTAGTTGAAGATGTCCCTGCTTATTGCAGAGGCGTTGGACTAGATGACCATTAAAGGTCCCTTCCAACCCAACCTATTCTATGATTCCATGAGTCGATGAAATACCTCTCACATAAGTAGAGCTGGTGATTTTAATAGATCTGTTCACTTAAAAAGGTATGCAATAGTGGCATAAGTAATGGCTTACAGTGCCTTTCCATTTCAAATTTTTCAGGGAAGAGAATGTATATTTTGTTTTAAGAATACTTTGTATATTAGCAGCCCTATATATACAACATTCTTCATAGTATTTTGTAAAGAAGTGGGGTCAGATTCATCACTGGTATAATTCCAGAAAAGTTACATCATGGATTAATTTGTTCTGAAATTATTTTCAGAATTGACCTATTTCAACCAGATAATTTCAGAATTATATTTATTTTTTTCCTCTCATTCTTAGCGCTTGAGTAGGAAAGAATTAGTATCATTGTATCTTGCTTATTTACAGTAGATGAGTAAGGTTTATCGGTGCAGTAGAAGTTACTGAATATTTCATTTTATGAAAGTTTTGGGTTTCGTTTGCATCAACAGTGCTGTTTTAACCTGCCATCTGAGGTCATTTCAATTATATCTGACAAATGGGTTACAGTAACCAAATGAATCACATTTCTTTTTCATAAGTAATTACAATGCAAATTGTAAGTGTTATGCCCAGTTTTCTGGAAATGAATTGGGCAGAGCTCTCTCTTTTCTTTAGATACTTCTTGCAGGAAAGATACAAATGCTTATATAGAAACTAAAAGTCAATCAATAACAGAAAATTACATTTGAAAAGCAACTTTGTTCCATGCAGCACTGAATATTAGTAGTGACTATGCGTGCTTCCAGCAGGCCAAAAAGACAAAACAAAATAAATCTTCCAAAGAACACTTTATAATCTAACAGAAAGAGAAGTCTTGGTTTGGATCAGATAACACACTTACAAGCTCCTACTTCTACCCAAACATACTAAAACTATTCCTATATCCGTGGTCTGGAAATTCATATGAATTTTTTTAATTTTAATATTAGCATTTTCATTGTGCATCCTGGTTGAATCAAAATAAAGAAAAGAAATGGGGGGGGGGGGGAGAAAGCTGATGTTGTGTGTGTTTGGAGAGTTTAAGAAAAAAACCCCACCTTCCTAAAATACAGAATTTGAAAATAAATATAGTTTCCCTAAACATTGTCAGAGAATACTGGCTTAGTAGAAACTCTGGCAGAAGAACATTGTGTAATAAACTACAGTGTTTCCTGCAGCACCCAGGGTTTTCTTTGAAATGTGTCCCACTGAAAATCAGGTCATGCTGTATTTTCAAAAATCACAGCTTCTGTTACTTTGGCTGTGATAACAATGACATTGGTGTGTATTAAATTGGTTACCATCAGTGTGATATCTAAGATGTGGGCAGTTAATATGAAATGTTTGGTTATTGCCAGCAGAGCCCCTGTTTGTTGCCAAAGAGTAGGTAGTTTATGAATGTTTTCATGAATGTCTTGTTTCCATTTAACAATTGTGTACTGCTGTGAAGTACAGGAAACACTAATAGAGGCCAGACTGACTCCTTCATTCAAGCTAATTAGCTTTTTCACAGAAGTTGATGTAGACAACTAAACCTGAAGTACAAAGAAAAGTTGCTTGAAAGAACTGAGATACAGCCCTTAAGAAACACAGTTATGCTTCTTTTCTCAGAAGTGATATTCAGAGATACTTATTTTTGGGGCTTGAGTTAGGGACAGTGATGAGAGGAGTTTAGCTCCTGACTGTCTTGGAACCTTGAGCAGTAGCCTGGCAGAAGTGCTGGGTGAAATGAGAACAAGTTAGGGGCACAGCAGAATGATGCCACTGAAAGCAAGCCTGTGCTGATATCAAAACTGCACTTTAATATGGGGCAGAATATTCTTCCTTAATCTACCTTCCATGGAGATAGAAGTGTTCTTCATGTTGTGTGTCAAGTTGCAGAAACTCTGCCTAATGGCTTGCATTATAATTTAAGTTAATTATGCCCTGATACATCTTGAGGAATCTTGATAACAAAAAGAAGCTTCTCAAATCATCTTTAAAACCATCCATCATTTTGCTTGGCCAGAAGTTCTTCCAGATGTTTCATCATCACTATGTGAATTTGAGACCCATTTTAGTTAGGAGCTTAACGAAATTACTAAATCCCAAAGACACTAGGAACTGTGGCAGAAATTCTCTTTTTCAGTTCCAACAGACTTAATTTTTTGTGGTCATTTTGCAATATTCCCGGGCTGTGTGGATTTAAACAATGCATTTGCTGGTCTGAACTAAAGCTATGGCTGAAATAAAGCGTACAGAACAAGTTTGGTTGTAATATAGCAGTGATCATGTTGTATTGTATGTAGTATGATGACAAAAGCATAGAATTTATAGTAAGACTCTTGAATCCTGCTCTTTCCCTGAAATCTGCCTGGATGTACTGTTTCGTTTCTGGGGGCAGGGGAAGCAAAACTAGAAGAGAGTGCAGTTCTGTACCTTGTGTCTTCGTGAAAGAATAGCTGGGAGTCAATTACTACATGGAGAATGTTGTAGGAACATGCATCCATTGACCTATTTCATCCAGGTTTCCTAATAGAGAGGATGACCAGTACCTCTGATGTTAAATGTACCCCTAATATTAGCAGAAAATTAAGAAAAGCGCAAGGTTTGGCTTTTAAAATAACTATATTTACCATAGTTTAAAAGTCATTCAGGTGCCTAAAAAAATTGAAGGCCTTTGATAGGACCTAGGTGCATGAGACATCTGCACAGGCTACTGTGTCCATATGCAGGGGGATAGCCTGCATATTTAAACTCTGATTAGATGCCCATGTTTGAAAAGGAAAAATTAAAGAGAGACTTTCTCAGTACCTATGGACTACTTAAAAACCATTTGTGAAGCAAATTCAAGCTCTTGGGTTTTTGAGAGATAATTACTGCCATAAAAGTCAGAAATGTCCTTGACATGCTTCATTGGAAAGAACGCTGCTTCACACTAACAATAACTTGATTTGGTTACCTTAATCTACTAGTGGTATAAGGAAAAATCTGAGTCTGGTATGCAGTGCCAACTCCATTTTAATCAGTGAGGAAGCAAGGAGTATGAAGGAAGAGAGAGATGAGGATGAAGTGTAGTTGTCTTTCTAGCCTGAAGATAAAACCAGTGGCATCAAAAAGCTTCCTGTTCAATTTCTGAGATTATCATTAGGTTTTTTTTGGCATTGGGAATTAGTTGCTAAAGCCATTCTGCAAGGGCAAGAGGCCTTGAAGGACTAAAGTATTGGTTACCTTTATCACAGGCAAGAATTTGCCTCACTCTACATTGTTTTAAGCTCAACTAGTTTTCTGGCTTTTGCAGGGGAAAAGAACTAACTTCCTCTGATATTGGAGAGGTTTTCTATTCCTTTTTTTTTTTGCCTGTCCTCATCAATTCTCGTGACAATTTTCAAAAGACAAAAGCATAGTCTCATCGATAGGGTCCACAGTGTGTGCACATAGTGTGAGTCACTATCATTCTCTGTACAGTCAGTAGATTCCCAAGTAAGTCCTTTCTTTAAAAACCAAAAATATTTGGGTAAATGTAAATGTATTTGGGAAATTCTGGGTAAACCCCAAATCCCTTACAAGCTGGGTGGTTTTTATTTCGAAGAACAGGTATCACCTTTTAACTAAAGTTATCTACCTGCCTTGCAAACTGTCAGTACTTGTGATGGACTGACTGACTTTTCCTGTAAGAAATCATGAGGCTGAGATTACAGGAAGAGTTTATTTATCCTCAATAAAATCCTCTTGTATTCATTTCTGTTGCCTAGTAGAATAATTTTTCGCCCCTTTATTTGGATCTGTGCCAAAAATCTTTGTCATCCCACATTTAGGCCTTGGCAAGTTGGGAATATGGCTGTGGTACTTGAGTTTGTTATTTAATGCTTGTACTGTTCTTAGTTACACTGATGAAGACAATCAAAACTAATCTCATTTCCCAGAGAAAAATAAATATCGCACACTCCAAAATAATTCCACCAGCCATTACCTTCCTCAGCCTCCAAAGTCACAGATGTTGTTTTCTCCGAGCTGTCAGTTTTATCCAGTTTGGTAGGAAGATTGGAGCAGGAAGCTATCTGTGGAATTGTACAATTTTCTGTATGCCATGATGGCCATCCAGAGAAATAACCTTCACCCAATGCAATATTTAGAAATGTAACATTGTCAAAACTTATTTTTTGCAATGCACTTATTAAAAATTATTGTAGCTAATAGCTTAGTAATTGCAACCAAAGATGAAAAGGACACAAAGATCATCAGATGAGCAGGTCCCAGGAAATGACCTAATCATTGTTTTTAACACTGTTAGCTTTCCTGTTAGTGTATAGTTCAGCATCAGCCTCTGGCATATTGGTACTTAAAACATTTATTATGATCCTAAATAGCAAGAAGCTTCCTAAAATAAATCTGCTAACAAGTAGAATTGTACAATCAGACTGATATTAAGTACTGTAAGGCAAAATTTTGAAAGAAAATAATCTCTTCTTTCTATGTAAGCAAGGTAACATCTCTTCTCTAGCCCCAGGTAGGCTTCGAAGATTCAGGTGACTGATTTAGTTGAAAAAACACCATGACATTTTTTTGTAATTATTTTCTCTGAGATCTCAGTATAAGTTGTTACTTCATCAGCATAGTGCATGCCTTTTCAACAGGAGGTTCAAGTTGCTCAAAGCAAACTTGAAAGGTTGATATAACATGACATTTTATCATGTCATAAATGATCTATGACAACAGGGAAATGGTCCTTAATATCAGGATGACTTAGAGAGCCTAAATCAAACTTCTTCTCTGAGTTACTCTCTAAAGAGGCTTGTCTCACCTAATTGACTACAGAAGAAGAAGCAACCTCCTAACATGGGTGTTTGCATGTGAATAGTCTCCCTAAATGTCCAAGGTACTTTTGCAACACAGAACTGAAAATGCAAAATGTAAACACTCCCACATTGTTAGTGTTGATAAATGACTTGCAATATTTACTTTGAGGAGCTTCAGACTTTTAATGTTAATAGATAGAAAATCAAAGATGCCACCTTTTAATAATTAAATTCATCATTCAAAACCATGAAGTTCATTTCAGGTGGAGGTATCTATTGCCACAGCTCCAGTGAAAGCTGATTTTGAATTCTTGACTGAGATCTGTATATTCCCTTCCCAGGTCTGTTCTCTACCTATAAAATAACAAGCAACTAAAAAAAATTGAGCAGTATATGTCTCTATAATTTTACTGCTATAAAATCTTTTCAGATACAGGAAGGATAAGAATTTGACATATACACATATGACTTAATTTGAACAGAAAACACAATAGAAAGTTTGTGAAGTGATTTGTGAGTGCTTTTGTTAAAACTAAACTTCCTAAGAATATCTTGGTTTTGCTTTATCACCTTCATTCTTGGTGATGGATAAAGTGGCTGAAAGAATTAATTTTACTAATACATACTCGTTCACCCCAGGTAATTGCTAAAATATTGGTTTTGCATTTAAATTTGTGTCTCCTAGCAGGAGGGCAACTGTAAAACATTTTCCTTAGTACCAACCATTTGAATCAGTGAGGAAGCAAGGAGTAAATACCCAGTTCAAGATATTAAATTTTAAAGCTTATGCTTATTTTTTAGTAGCACACAATAGTCTTCTCAAAAATACTGAAGAAATTACTATTATAATTAGAGTAGCATATGAACTTCTAACTGCCAGTTGAACAACTTTGTCTTTCACACTTTTGGTTGCATCAATTGATCACAATTTGCTTTTGCCACTGTTGGAGCCCATTTTGACAAGGCCTGTGACAACACTTTGCTCCTCAGCACTTTTAACATTCAGCTTACAATTCCTGGATGACATCCAAAATCACAAAGTGACAGTTGTTTTCTAAGTTATAAACACAGCTTTGAATCCATTAAAGACTATTCTGCTGTTTCTTCTGTGACTTCAACTGTTCTGTCACGGAAAGAACCAGGCAAAGTTTCTTTGCTCCTCAACAATGTAATACGTCACGGCTCATTTGAAATAACATCTCCACAAAGCAAACCTTTATAGCAGAAGCTAAGTGTAGCACCCTCGAGTGGCATCCGACAGTTTGTAATACAGAGCAAATAAGGTTGGAGATTGTTATTCCCCAGAGCATTTTATGCAAAGGAGCTTAGATCAAGCAAGAATGACTTAAAATGCCATGGGTTTCATGCTGTAGAAGGCTGGGTTTAAATTCTGTATATCTGCAGCCAAGTTCCTAAAATGCATAACAATCTTTTAATCTCTTCCTTTTATCAAAATTTATGATAAAAAAGGAGAAGAAATCAGCAATGAAAATAGGTTTTATGTGTACTGAAATAGTACATAGTACTGCTGGAAATCCTGTAAAAGTGGAAGGACACCTGGTCTCCGGAGAGCAGTAATACTGCATTTCTTTAAGCCTCTTAATCAGCTTTCTGAATTGGTGAGCAGACAGTCCATCTTCTATTTTATTTAAGTAGAACAAACAGAATCAGGTAGAATAACTGCCAGAAACATGTGGAACTGGATGACTATGAGTAATTGGAGAAAAGAATTTTGGAACTATAAAATTAGTCAAAGAATTGTGGAATTACCTTTCAAAACCTTAAATTAATCCTAATAAATTTTTTTTGTGACCCAAGTATCTCTAAGACATTTCCTTGTCTGAAAGAAATTGATGGAAGCTCCATGGTGAAGCCACTTAGAAACAGGGAAAATAAGGCAGGCAAAAATCCATTGTAGAGAATAATTCTGTTTTGAGAAAGGAAATTCAATAAGATGCAATTCTTTTCTACTGTGGTGAGTGAAATAAAATGGCAAGTATTGAATAGTGCAAATATATTAGTTATTGTCCAAGATTCAGATGAATAGTTGTGGTTCTCACACTGAGAGCTGTAAACAATCTTTTCCTTCCTTTGTCATGGGCAAGTGTAAGCAATAACCACCCCAGATTCATAGGTTTATACTGATAGCCCCCATAAGTAAAAATAATCCAGGCAGAATTTGTGTTCGTTCTTAACTTTGTGCCATTAATAATTCGAAGTTCTAAAAGACAGTTAACATGGGACTGTGTTTCTGCCTTTTTCTGCCCTGTTACAAAGGGGTTCAGCTGGGACAGAGTTAATTTTCTTCATAGGAGACCATACGGTGCTGTGTTTTAGATTTATGACTGAAACAGTGTTGGTAACAAAACAATGCTTTAGCTATTGCTGAACAGTGCTTACACAGCATCAAGGCCTTCTCTGTTTCTCACTCTACCCCACACAACAAGTAGGCTGGGGGTGGGCAAGAGATTGTGCAGGGACACAGACAGGACAGGTGACCCCAAATAACCAAAGGGATATCCCATACCACATAACGTCATGCTCAGCGATAAAAACTGAGGGTGTAGTTTTAACAAAGTAGCCATTGCTCAAGAGACTGGCTGGGCATCAGTCTGTTTGTGGGAGGTGCTGAGTGATTGCCTTTGCATCACTTGTGGTTTTTTTCTCTTTCCTTCGCTTATTAAACCGTCTTTAACTGGACCCACAAGTTTTTCTCACTTTTGCTCTTCCTGTTCTCTGCCCTGTCCTGCTGTATTTACTGGCTGGGGTCAACCCACCACAAAAGGAGTGAACTTAACAATAAACAGTTTGGATTAACAAAATGGGTCTTTCAGTGATGTCATAAACTCAACAAGAGATGGAAAAATGAATAAATATGAACTCTGAAGGAGAAGAACAAATAACTTATTTTTGTGATAGAGCAACCACTAGGCTAAAATAAGTCTAAAATAAGAAAGCTAGTTGTACCTTTACTTCCAGATGAAGTACAATAATCTTGCTGAATTATAGTATTTGTTCTTTTCCAGTTCAAAAATTGCCTGAAAATTATTGCCTGAAAAAATCACAGTACCTTTCTGAAAACAATTGCATGCTTTTGTGGATATCTGCATTGCACCACTTTTACACTGCCCAGGAAGTTTTTTCCTTTGCATAAGAATGCCATTAGGTTTTCGTAATGGTATGCAGGTGGTCTGGAAAGAGTGAGAATCCAGAGTATCATTGTCTGGTTTTAGAGATATAAACCCATTCCCTCTTACTAAAGGAAACAATGAGTTAAAAGGGAAAGTCAAACCCAAACTAGTAGACAACTATCCCTTGCTCTGTCAGTTTAGAAAAAACTTAGCAAGTGGTGATTGGTATAAGTATTGTTAACCAAGAAAACTACTAAAGCATTCAGTTTCCACAATAAAAAAAAACCCAAAACCCTCTACAACTGAGTTACCTCATAATTTTTCATCTTCATACCTTGTAACCTGAGGGGAACAGTATTAGAGAAAGTTTAATACTTGATAAAACAAAAGTGTTAAGAAACCAAGAGCCAATCATCTTTTTCTCCAAGTTCACAGTTGATCTGAAGCACCACCTTTTCTGTAACACAATCCTGAAGAAAAAATCTTGATCTTTATTCAAATATTGCACAGAGTCCTTTTGATGTGTGCAGGTACTTAATAATTTTGTTCTAATTTGACTTAGTATGCCTTTTCCTGAGTCAGAAAAGAAAATAATCCCTAAGAAAATGGTGCTTTTCTCTAATGGAATAAAACCAGGATTGAAGGCAAGGATTTCAGCCTTGAACTAAGAATGTATTATGAATAGAAAGAATTTTTACTGTGAGATGGAGTGAGAAATGATGTGACAGAGTGGATCACCTGCATTTACTATAAATAGATAGCCATTTCCTCAAAACAGAGTCTTTTCTTAAGTAGATCTAAAAGCCATTTAGAATTACTCCTCAAAATGGAAACTGTTACTGTTTCACTGACAAGTTATCCTTTTCCAGGGGATATTTCAGTAGAATTGTTTGGTTAGGTAGAATAATCTTATGCATTTTTTGCTGATCACGTGGTTGGAATTTTGATCAATATCTCTGCTGTATTACTGTATTGCTGTGGCACTGCATTTACTTTATATAATTTCTGACTATTTTCAGAAAGAGACGTTTGACTGAATACTGAAAAAAACCTGTTAGAATCATTGTAAAGCATGCATCTCATCATTAATTGTTTGTCACCTGTGTGGAAATTGTATTGCATTCACCTACAGTGTGGTGTCTGACACAGGTAATGGTACAGTATATTCATAGCTTAGAGAAACTATCATATTACTTGCTGCAGCTATCTGAGTGGACTATGCCTGCCACTCAAAGGTAGAAGGAAATCTTGGAGTCTGGAGTTCCTGTTGAGGACTACATATTGGTGTAATGTAAAGCTGAAAATACGGAGCCTGATTTGATTTTCAAGCATCTCACAGTCTGGAGATGCTGAGATATCTTCTTACAGAAATACAGGACTGAAAGAAGTTTTCCAGGTCAGTATTGCACCAGGATGGGTGAAAAAAAAAAACAAAAAACCCACCAGCTCTTGTGTGCTTTCATAGCCGATATCTTTGAAAGTCCAGTATTTTCTATCACTTCAAGTGATAGATAGAACCTGCCTCCCTCATTAGGCCTGTTGTGAAGAAAAGTGTCAAAATAGATTTGATTTTGAACAACTCTGCAGTTTGTTACCTTGCACCATAGTGTTTGAATTTAGTGTATCTTATCTAGAGTGATGGTAAGAAACAAAAGAATGATTCATACAGTGTTGCAGAGATCATCTCTGTGTTTTTGAAAGGAAAAAGAAGCATGAATTATTAATAAAGCTGTCAGATACTATGACAATACTTTATCTCTTGTAACTCTTAAAACAGCCAGTCATTTGCTTGCATTGCATAATTTCTGTACTTTGTACGAGTAAACAAACAACATTTTTGTGAGATACAAGAATTTTTAAAAGATTGGAGTTTACTTACTGCAAGGATATTGAGCTGTGACAAAAACAGTCTTTGTTTTTTCTGAACATAGACAAAATAAAAAAGGACGCTCTTCCATGGAAACTAAACTGTTAGAGAACTTTTGCTATGTGCACTAGTCAGTAACTAGCAAGCTTTGCATCTCAAAGAAATAAAATATTTGGAGAAATAAATCCCAGGCAACATTACTACTGAGAAGGTCTCAATATGCTATTTGGCTTTAGCCAGGCAAAAACCTGTAAAACGTGGGTTTTTTTCCCTAAAGAATTACAAAAGTATTTGGGTGCCAGAAGATGCACCCAAGAAGAAAATCCATGGGATTTTTCCAGTACTGATGAAATTGTTTGTTCCCTAACTCCGTGAAATTAGTTCTGGCTTCAGAACTGCATTCATTAAACATAATGGAGAAAGTACACTTATGGCACTTTCTTTTGCCATCAGTGATCTCTCTATCACTGTCAGAATTGGGTGTTATGCTACCAACAGTATCACATACTCACGGCAAAAGTGATTTTGGATCTTGATCTATGGTTTGCATTCTTCTTTAAGAATGATAAGCAGCAGTAACTGCTAAAGTCTACCCAAGCTCTCTGAACTGTTTAGAAAGCATGCTTGAAACAAATTGACAAAGGAGAAAAAGGTCAGTCTAAACTGCTTAAATAAGTACCATAATTCTGCATAGAATGAGTGAATAGCTGTACCCAGAACAAATGAACAAGTTGTGAAAGCATTAGGCATTACTGAAGACAATGAGAAACTCCTGAATCAGCGACTTGGGTATTGCACAAAGACCCCTTATGTAATTTTTATAAATGTGGCACTAGTATAGAATAATATATTTTATTCACATCTCCAAAATGGCTATTTATTCCTGAGTTTATGTATTCAGTTAAAACCAAACATCTCTACTGAAATATAAATGCAGCAAGTGCAGATTTTTCACTCTGCTGCACTCTTATACCTATGAAGAGAGGAAATCTTTTTGTGAAATTTAAGTTTAACTTCATGGGAAAAAGAGACAACCTTAAATATAATATAATTGCTTCAGAGATTTCTCTTGGCCACTTGATGATAGAGAAAAACTGAATGACTGAGTGTGCTGAACAACTAATTGCTCTTCATCTTTCATATAATGAGCTCATTGCACATGTTTTTTTTCCAAAGTTACTTCACGTTTAATCATGAGAAATTTTTGTTTGCTGCACTCTAGTTAAGAACAGCCAAGGGCAAGTTAACAATTTTCTTTATTGATGAATTTAGAAGACACAAAAAGTATTACTTTGTGTTGAATGAAGTATTACCTTCATCCCCCAGTGAGAGCTGTCATGTGGATTTCAACACTTTTTTTCTGGTATAGATTTCCTTGTGGATTTTTTTTTTTTTTTTATTAATGACTTGAAAGAAACATTAAAAGTATAGTTCAAACTGAAAAATGGAAAATACTTAACATCATAGGAAAATATGTTATTGCCTTGACTTTTGTTTTCTCCATTTGAGCTGTTTGACAAAATTCAGAAAATGAGCAAAACATGTTGATGGTTCTGATTTTTTTGCTAAAATAACCTCTTTAAACCAGGAACTTTCACTGAGGGTCTCTGTTTCTTCTGTAGATTAGTCAAGAGACTGTGCCTTTGAATAGCGGTTTTCCTTTACTTTCCCTTTTTTAGATGTCCTATTTAACAAAAAGGTGATTTGCTGGTCATCATGTTTTTGTTTGACACTGCTTTCAGGCCAAGAAATGGACCCTTGGGCAGCGGAGTTTGTACAGTATGTGTGGGAGGAAGGCAGAGATAAAGATGCTCTTTAGGTAATCAGAAAGTACATTAAATTGCTTCTTGCTTCACCTGAGTTATTCTCCTTCCTTGCTCCTTGCTTTGGTTGCCAAGCCTGGAGGAGAAAGGAAGAGGGGGAGGAAAAGTCAAGTATTTTTGAATATTATTACCTATTAATAGTTCAGTTTAAATAATGTGCAACAATGGCTGCCAAACTGAGAAACACAGAGGCTTAAGGTAAGAAAAAACCAACAATACAGCATCAGTGCCAGCAGCCTGTTCATCATGACACAGAAGAGATACACTATGTTTTGGAAACAGTGAAGGAGGATGGCAAACTCTTCTTGGGTGGTGTGCTGGTTTTGGCTGGAATAGAGTTAATTTTCTTCATAGTAGCTACTATGGAGCTGTGTTTTGGATTTGTGCTGAAAACAGTGTTGATAACACAGGGATGTTTTAGTTACTGCTGAGCAGTGCTTACACAGAGTGAAGGCTGCTTCTCACGCCACCCCACCAGCGAGTAGGCTGGGGGTGCACAAGAAGTTGGGAGGAAACACAGCCGGGACAGCTGACCCCAACTGACCAAAGGGATATTCCATACCATATGATGTCATGCTCAGCATATAAAGCTGGGGGAAGAAGAAGGAAAGGGGAGACATTTGGAGTGATGGCATTTGTCTTCCCAAGCAACCATTACATGTGATGGAGCCCTGCTTTCCTGGAGATGGCTGAACACCTGCCTGCCCATAGGAAGTAGTGAATGAATTCCTTGTTTTGCTTTGCTTGCCTGCGCGGCTTTTGCTCTACCTATTAAACTGTCTTTATCTCAACCCACGAGTTTTATCATTTTTACTCTTCCGATTCTCTCCCCCATCCCACCTGGTGGGGAGTGAGCGAGCGGCTGTGTGGTGCTTAGTTGCCAGCTGGGGTTAAACCACGACAGTTGGTCACCAAGAGCAACAAGAATTTTTAATCTCATGCTTCACCCAGTTGTGATTTTACTAACTTTAACACTAATGTGTCTATTGCTTATAATGATATTGTATATAAAGGTTTGGTACATGATAAAACAAATAACCCAACTCCAACCACCCAAAACATACAAGCTGATACATAGCAAATAGCAATACCTCACTATCTACTTACCATGGACCTGTAAGCGCATAAACTATGAATATACTATTTATGGCATAGAGGCAAGAGGTGACCATACCACCACACTGTGAGAATAAGATGAATTGACTATAGTCATGGGGTGGACTCTGATGGTGTGCTTCCCCCTCTCCTCTCCCCAACCTTTATCTCCTGTAACCCTCCTCAAGTGATAACCACCAGTGGTGGTCGTAATGGATGCATTTGGTCTTGATAGCTGCACCTGTCTCAAAGTGGATTTGGGAGAGAGATAACAACACAATAGCCAAGGACTAATTTGAGCAGTATGCTCACCTAACCACAGTGCTGGTCAATGTCTGACACAAGCCAAATTTGGAAAAAACTAAAATCTGTGGTCGGTATGCAAATATGACTATGAGTCAATCATCTTACCCAGATATATAGCGAGCAGCCCAAAAGCCCTTTGAGCTCTCCTGCACAGCAGCAGGCTGTGTGACAGGATCTCCCCTTGTGTAGGGATGCCTCTCAAGGTTACACCTGCCGCAAAGATCCCTTACTCCTCGATACTGAGAGATTCCTTGCCGCAACACATCCTCAGTAAGTGACTAATAGCTTGCTAAGCTTTGTAAGCTTCGCTAAGATTATATCTTTGATTGTGCACATATAATCCTTCAGACATAAACTGTTGACCAAGTCAATGACTTAAGTTTGCATCCAGCTGCACCTAGACACCTCTAAGGGAAGTTTAGAATGTAAGGGGGTCGGTCCTCTGAACCTCGTGACTCAACAGGAGGGTCTCCCTTACGATTTTGCCTGACCCTGTCCTCTATGCGGTAAATAATCAAGTGTACCTTGCCATCAAATCTTGTTAAACCACTGCCACATTTACTATCAAACTTTGTTAAATTGCTCTTTTATATCAATAAACATATTGCTGCTTCTCTCTTAAGAGTGAAGTGCATCTCTCTCTCTCTCTCTATGACACAGCTCATGGCAAACTGAAATGCCTAATAAGTAGCTGTCAAGGCAGAAAGTCAAAGCAACCAAGTGCTTGTGCACAATAATGGACTAATCTGCATAAGAGAAGAGGGTTAGTGTGGGTGTTTGAAGGAAAAAAAAGAAAAGAAAATACTCCCTTTTAAAAAAGAGGAAGATTAGCCACTATTAAAGAGGAAGATCTATGAGAAACACCCTTTACCTTCACCTCTCACCTGTTCTTATACCCCTACCATAACCAGACTGGTGTATGTTGGCAATACATATATACTACATGTAGGTGACTAGGTTCTTTCAAAAGCCAGTTGAGTTGTCTAACTAATTTTCGTGCTTTCAGGAATTTCAAAGCAATGTCTATTTCATGCCCAAATTTTCTGAAGGGTCTGTGGCTGAATCAATGAGAAAGCTGCTTTGAAGCTTCCTGAAGTCAAATGGAGTTTTTCTGTGGGCTTTAGATTAACTATCTAGACAGGCTCCTGGAGAGTTAAATCCAATACAGGCTTTAAGAGGCTTGGCTGTAGAATAAATATGTCCAGTAATTTGCATAAGCATCTTTATGCTTCAATTCAGTGCCCTTCCTTTAACTACAGAAAAGATTTGGCTAATCTGGGAGGTTCCCCTTGAGCCACACTCATATGCACCGTTTCCTGACTGCCGTGCAGTCCACATGAAGGAGAACAGTACTTTCATCTGATGAAAATAATTTAGAAAGAGTGAATGGAAAAGATTGCTCATCACAGAATCATACAGAATCACAGAATCATACAGAATCACAGAATGGTTAAGGTTGGAAGGGACCTCTGGAGGTCATCTGGTCCAACCCCCTGCTCAAGCAGGGCCTCCTAGAGTCTGTTGCCAAGGTCCGTGTCCAGATGGCTTTTAAATATCCCCAAGGAGGTAGACTCCACAACATCTTTAGGTGACCTGTGACAGTGCTTGATCACCTGCACAGCAAAAAACTGTTTCCTGATGTTCAGGTGGAAAATGCATCTGTGCATATTAGAGGAGGTTTGGCAGCCATGAGACATGGAAAGTAACACCTTTCTCTCTTAGGTTTAGCTGTCTATCTTTCAGGATTACGAGGAGACTTCATTAATGTAGTTTAGCCGGGGGACTGTCATCTGGGATGCAACGAATCACATCTCCTTTTCCATGGGGAAGAACTGCTTCAAGTGGTAGTGTGTGGCATTGCACTAAGAAGAGGGATCTATGATAAAGTGCTAGCTGTTCACTGGGGAAGAGTCTTAGGTATCAATATTGCTGAAAGAGGGCATTTGCTATTGGAAAAGTGAATACCAAAAAGCCCAGCTTCTCATCGGTGACGGTAAATGAACAGGCGCTGCAGCTGCTCATGTGCCTGTGTTTTTCAGCATGTTGTGGGTGAGCTGCTGCATTGACTGACTGACTGACAAGTGAGTGTCCTCACATTTGAAACCATCATTAAGAGTAAGAAAATGAATAAAGTATCCGCTCTAACTGAAGTTAGCATCTGTGTAAAAGCAAAGACATAAACCAATGTACTTATTTGTCAGCAAAATTATTTCCTGTTTAAGTTGGCAAATTGCTAACAACAAAGGCAAATCACTAACAAATAATTATATGTTTCTTTAGAAAGCCAAGGATTTAATGAGAGAAAGCAAAAAACACTCATGCTTATCCTAGGAAAAAGGTTAATGCTACCATTTCTGGTAGGATTAGAATAGATACTGCAAAATCTACAAACTTCCTTTGACATAGTGTGATGCAAGTATCTAAATGGTGCAAGATTCTCAGGCTTATGTAGAACTCTGTCTCCTTGTTTCTTGGGCTATTAGGAGATAAATGCTAGCTCATTCTCTCTTTTTTTTAATATATTATGAGAACATAACAGAATCAAGAATTGCAAGACCAAGAATGAGAAACGTTTTGATGAAGTCAGTCCCATGTGTTAAACTGAAATGCCATCACGAGGAAATAAAAAAACCCCCATACTGGTGAATATCAATTACTTGTTTATAAAATCATTAACAAAAGGCTAACTTTATACCTGAAAGATGTAAGTTCCAATAAATAGCTCACAGTAGTAGGAGATAGCTCTCTTTTTTTTTTTTTTTTAGGTACTTTATAAAGGCTTTCAACTACTTATAGCTTTCAGGAAGATACTGTTTTGAGTCAAGGAAACTATAACTTACAAAAGAAGCCACTGAACCATGCTCATACAAAAGGAGACTCTGGAAGTTACTGTGGTCATGTTTTATGACCCTAATCTTTATTGAAATTAGAGACTAAGGTTCTGAGGTGACTCACAGGCACAAGGGCTTTTGTGTTACACAGGGATAGATCCTTGCTTACGCTTCAGGGTTTGATAGCTTCCAGATGTATGTCTGTCTCCTTATAGTTCAAATATGGTCTTGGTCATCAAAAAACTCTGGAGATTACATCCCTTTGACTTGCAATCCAGTTGAGATTTGCAGGTGATTGTTCAATGTGTTAATTACAGCAGTATGTCAGAAGAAAGACCCTCTTCAAAACCAGCTCCCAGAAACATCCATACTTGAAATGGGCTTCCCAACACCTGCAGAAGTAAGGTGGATGGCAAAGATGTCCCACAGCTGCCTTCTTGAGCATGGGGGACTACCTTACCTGGGTTTTATCTCAACTCTGGGTGAGTTCTGCTGAACTATGAAGAAACTTGTAGGGTATGTCTGAAAGATCGCTGTACCCTTGAGCGTGTTCCAGGGAGATGGCAGAGCTAGCCAAGCAGCCCTTCTGGGTGTTTTCATACAAGATTGCTTTTGGAAAAGGCCACATTAAGTCAAATAAGAAGTATTTTCAGATAATATTCTGAGGAGGATTCTTTCATCTGTCTCTTTTTCCACACCTGTGCTTACACGCATACTTTACATTATAAAGACATACTGTTCAGTTGTCTAGGTAACTCATATTTGTGGCTGCAGTAGTCATCGGTGCTGCACAGCAGCACGGACTCTCTCCTGTCATGGGCTGCAGGGTACAAATAGCAATACAAGGTGCTAATGAAAGCGTGATGGCACAGGGGCAGCAAGGATAGAGCTTTCACATGTGCCCCTCTCAGGAGCTCTGGCCCTTCCTTTCAAATACCCCAGATAATTTGCAGATTGCTTATAGACCACTGTCACCAGGCCTCTGACAGTATCCCTAAAATGTCTAGTTGCTTCCTGTGAATAAATGTGAGGACAAGTCTTTCAGTAATTTCTGTTCAAACATTTGTATTTGTTCAGCTGAACTTCATATCAAAATGGAGCTATAGTAATGATAACAAGTAATAACCATACTTTTCCATAAACCACCATAGAATGGACATTTTCTCTTATCTAATGCTGTAATTTGGGCAATTTAAGAAAAGTTATTATTTCATTGGCATTTAGTTTCCAAGAGAACTGGAAATGTTAAATATTTATACAGATAAGTCCATGGCTGATGTACTTCTCGTTCAAACATTGCATGAATTTTAATTGGCAACATGAATTGTATGCTGGAGGATATTGTACAATGTTGTACACAGTTGGAAGTGTACACGGTCAAAAACACAAAGAACTGAACCCTGAAGAAATGAATACAATTTGAAAATCATTCTTTCACGTTGTTAGTGTGATTCTTTCCTTAACTGACTGTATTGAACAACTTGCTTTGTCTTTATGCTAACAAAGCCAGTCTGGTTTATTGCTGAATTTAGAGGTCAGGCTGCATTTCTTGGCTCAGGATCTTAAGCATATGCAATCTAGTCCATGTGTCTAAAAGCTCAATATGCTGAATTGCCATGAAGGCAAAAAAGAGCTGTCAGGATACTATTCATACCATGTCTGCTGGCTGCCTGAATTATTTCTGAACTAGAAGCTTCTGATAGTGGCTATGTAGCTGTATAGCTGGGGTTTTCTTTTACTTCAATTCATATAAGGTAACATGAAATATAATAAATTACTGCTCTCCTCCTCACAAAAAAAAAGGAAAAAAAAATCCAGAGTAGAAATGTAGTTTGTGTCAGACATGAAAGGAATTTATTAACTTCTCCCAGTTTAAATTCCTGAGTCACTGAAGCTTCTGAATCAGAAGCCCTCATCACCTTCAAGAAATTCAAGAAAAGATATTTTCCATGATAAAAATATCTTGCTGGGAAAAAAAGGCATCATACTCTGTGTCTGTTTCCTCCCTGGGAGTAAGAAGGCATTTAGTGTGAATTATTATAGCTCTACATCAGAAAATGGTTCCTCAGCTGCAGTCTTAGGCAAGAGATGCTTCTTCTTAGAATGGAATAATTTGGGATTCATGAGCTACCTGAACCCTATCAGACTGGCCACAGAGCAACTCAAGCTTCTCTTTACCTGCTATAGCTACTTCTCACAATGGTGAAAACTCCACAGCTTGATGCCTACATGTGGAAGCTCTGAAGACAGGCTGCACCTGTACTGCCAGGTTAAGGATGTGCTGTGGTCCCCTGCTGTAGGAGGCATTAAACATTCTCTGCTTAAATACCAGCCTGATTGCACTATAGAGAAAATGAGCTCAGGGTATCTGCTGGTAGACAGGATTTCACTGCAGTATGCGCTGTATGTCCAGGGTGTGACCCTTGTCAAGGTGCCAAGTATGAATGGCCACTTTCTGTTAGGAAAGTTTCAGAAACTAAAATCTGCAGAGCATAGACCTGCCCAGAGAAGAAAAAAGTATGATCTCTGAACCTGTATATAGGCCTGACAATGAGGAGACATGTGTTTTGTTGCTGGTTCTGCTTTTGAATTAATACCTACTTGCCAGGTCTGGTTAGATAAAACCTGGGCAAAATGGAAGCAATTCCTGTGAAAAAAACATTTTGGATATATTACCTATTAATCTGGATTTGATGAAAAACCTATGCTGACTGCACAAATAGTGGGCTTCTCAAAAGAATGAAACCGCTGGCTCTAGCTGCCCCTCCTGGAGAGCATGGACTCCACTGTGGTCGTAGACTAACGTGCCCTGTCTGCCAAACACTTCTCCAACACACTTGGACTGCCCTGTATGCAGTCTAAGCAGTGCACCCTGTCTAGTAATTCTGGCGGTGTATTCAGGAAAGGGGATTTCTTCTGATTCTTCAGGGCATTTTCCAGCTACTTTTAGCTTCTGTTTGCAGGCAGGAGTCTTATGACCGCTCTTAGTGGACAACCCCATGTGACAAGATGGAGAAAGAGGGAGATTTGTGACTTTGGGGAGGTTGGGGGGAAACTGGCTATAGGGAAGAGATCCTCAACACACACAGATGAACTTACACTATAAAAGGGATTCCCAAACTCTTGTTTGGACTGTTGTTGATATTTAAGGCCATAGTGCATAGTCTGCAGCTTGAGTGTTTTGCAGTAAGCATTATTTTTGATCATTTTCGGTGCAGAGTTTGCAGTTGGGGGTACACGACAGGCCAGAGGAGTAGTGAAGACTGACTTTTGCTCAAAAAAAAAAGAACCAATGTGCTACATAATTCACTGACATTAGTCCAGATTGAGTGCAAATATCCCTCCTGAGAAATACCTTTGTTTACAACAGGGTCTGATTTTGACTTCCACAGAATATCAAGTCGGTGTGCGTTACATATATTTTGCACATCCAATAAATGTCAAGGCACTGGAAGTTATACTGCTTTGTAGCCACTTGTAGCCACTTACCAAGATATTAATTTTCAGACCACCCCGCACTGCATTTGTGCCTGAGTTTTCTCACCCGTATGATGGGAACAAGTCCTTACTAAACTACTGTACCTCACAGTGCGTTTCAGTTAATTCATTAATGTTTGGAAAGACCACTGAGACCATTTAATGTATGCATTATTGAAGGACAAAGTCTTAATTATTGTTAGATGGCTACAGGTTTAATTATTCTCACTCTACTACCTGAGAGCTGTAGAGGTAAACTTTAAAGGCTCCAATTATTCCAGTGGGGACATGTCGTTTATAGCTTAGTACAGTATAATTTTTCATGCAATGATCTTTACTTTCAGATTTAAATTTAGTTTTTCTTAATTTAAATTTTGCTGAAAACAGCCATATTCCTACAAGCATAAATTGAAGTAGATGAACATTAATGATGTCAGTTCACAGATGTTCTTCACTTAAATAATTACCACTCACTCTTTATGATCAACATTTTAAATGCCTAAACTATTCAATTAGAAGCACAAAGCACTTGCTTCTGTTATTACTATTAAAATCAGGCCTTAGCTGAAGTATCTGTAACATTCATGTTACAGAAAGATATGATTGAGGCTGTTGATTTATTAACCAAGTTGGTTTGTGTTTGATGGCAGTTCTGAATGTGTGTAGCATTGCAAATGCATTTAAAAAACCATTGAAATTAATGCTACATTAATTACTGATTCTATGAACGTTCTAGCATATGTTGCTATTAATTGCATCCATTATCACAAAATAAACATCTCTTTATAAAAACAAATGATGCTTCATCTTAATATTCTTGATTTTGATATCCTCCTTCACAGCTGTTGCTACTTCTGTTTTAGCGTTTTTGCTATAAAGAGCCACCTGTTAATTATAACAGATATTTGGGATGGTTTTATCCTTAGGAGAAAAAAAAGTCTAAAACCCCCAAAATATAATGGAATCTTAACTCTGTGAATCATTTACTAAAATCTCACTAAGATTTTTGCAAGAATTATGGCACTTAAATACATTGAGGTTTTTTCTCCTTTTATTCAAATAATAAATCAAATAATCAAATGCAGTATCCTGTTGTTAATATTTGTACTACAATAATGACATTTGTGTTCAAAAAACTGTTTAGACAGGTAGTAAGGGAAGTATTTGCTTAAGGTGAGATTGCTATTTCTGTTTTGTGGACAAGAATTCCCTTGATAGTAAGCTCAAAAAACTTGTTTCAAATGAGCTATATAACTATCTGAGAAAGTAATTTTTGATTAAGTTTTGCTTTGACCTAATAAATGATTGCTGCCTACCCTGTAAACCTGCCACTTCTTAGCCAGCCATTTCCATGGTGAAAATCTTTAATCAGAGAGAACAGCCTGCCTTTTAAAGCACCAGTTGCCTTTGAAGTGTCTCATTATAAATCACACTACAAAGTTATATTGATTTTGTTTCAGATTTATTGTCTTTCAGTTTAGATTTTCTCAATTACAAGCAGAAAGTTTTTGCTGGGGGAGAGGATGAATCTTTTTATAACTTTCATCTTTGCAGACTGAACCTGGGTTGTGCAATTTTTATGTTTTCTTTCTGCCCTGCACTTTATCATCTGTTAATGATCCAGCTGGACAAAACCTGGTTGTGAGTCACTGTATTGTTATTAACCCCACTCCACAAATGTCTTAAGTAATTGTATCTGAGAGCAGGATTCCTGGCAATGAGAATGTAATTACCAATTCTTTAGCTGTGCAATAAGAAAGCCTATCTTCTTGTCCTTTGGCCATTATCTAGGGTGAGACTTCAGCATTAGCTGTAGTAGAGACTTTGGAATTAATGCACAGAGAAATGTAATTTATAATGCTTGGTGGTGCTGTAGTTTCAGCTGGTTCTCAGAGTGGCATCCACAGGCCTGAGTTAGATGTCTAAACTGTACAGTTTATGGGGTAAGTCAGGCACTTCAGATGGGATTCACAGAAGTTTACAATTTGGGAGGAGCCACCTATGATATATATTTTGAAACGTGAAGTACAAGCTTAGGTCTCTGATCAGACTACATGACCTTCTTCTGAGGTGGGGATACAAATTCAAAATGAGATCAAGACTTTCTTCCTTCTGTAGGACCACAAATAGAGCCAGCTCTCACTGAATATTGGAAGCAGGATGACCTGCTGTGTCTGCGCTATCTTCTTTGACATTAAATGGGCTCATCGCAACTATTTCTTGCAGTAGTCTTTATGTCTAAATGTTTATTTTGGCAGGTTTTGTTTGTTTCAGGGATATATTCTTTTACTCCAGGAAATAAGTGTATAGCTTAAATGGTGAAGTAGTTTCTTTTAGTGGAACTAGAGTCAATTTATAGTGGAATGGGCTTCAAATTACTGTGCTTCTAGTTTTTTTATCTGTTACCATTTTCTGCAGAGTATTGTCTTTAAAAATTATATTTCTCGGATTACTGTCATACTTTTGGGTCCTGACATCACCTATCCATATCAGGGTTATCATTAGGAAGTCAGTGCTTAATTTGGACGGTTACTTGCTAGATCTGAGATATAATATAATATCCTGTTCTGTTCAGGGTTGAAAACTGAAAACAACTGGTGACAGAAGACATTATTCAGGATAGCAGAGAGGACTAGTAATAGCTTTCAATGTATAGATTATGTACAAATAGAATCTCATCTTCCAAACAGACATTCAGTGTCCAAAGTTGTGTTCATCCATTTCTAGAATAGCTGTATATATACATGCTCTATATATACACATATGCATATACATATATATATGTATATATACCACAGATATGTATTTGAAACTGCTGCTTTGGATCTTGTCCTGAGAATGTTGATGGTGGTGTGGTATTTACTTTCAGGAATTTTTACATTTCTGTTGCCATATTTTTGCTGCAGTCATGTGCAGGACTACCTTTTTTTTGGCTAACAACTCAAAGTCATTTAATCCTAACTCTACAAACAGGTGAAAGAATTTTACTTTTCAGATGTGTTTTTCCTTTGCTTTTCAGAAATGAACCCTTATTCCTGGGCAGGAGGATATTTTACCTCTTATTTCACTCTCCTTTAATATCCAACTTTTCCTTGACTGTAAAGACACTTTTAATTATGCTTCAATATTATATAACATATGCATAACTTTGAGCACTTCAGAAAGAATGGGGCAACATCTTAATTTTTTAATTTATATCCATCTAAAATGATTACAAGCTAAAGTTTTAGATAATCAACATTTAATTGGACATATTAGTAGCAGTGATATTTACATACATGTATTGTGCCAGGGCTTGGATTTCCTGCAGTGCAGCTGTTAAAACATGATGTGGTGGTATAGGGGAATGTCAATACTATAATTTATAGAATAAGATGCTATTAGCAGCATTTATTTTGTCATTAATCCCATTTATTCACAGAGAGAAGGAGCAGGGAGAGAAGGAAAATTGCCCAATGTCAGACAATGAGTCAGTTGTCAGTTTAAGAGACTGTGTGCTCTCCAGTGAATCACAATACCTTACTGAGCTCACGCTGTGTAACAGTGTGTAAGCACTATGTAGTGGGACGTGACTGTGTATGCCTGAAGCACGTACAATATATGTTAACTACTAGATGGTATCTTACACATCCAGTATGCATTGTGGAACGATTAATACATATGCAGCATTTTATATTGATTTGCCTATTAAATCTTAAAAAATACCTTTGTGACACTTGCTTGAAGTTCAGTTGACTTACAATATACGTCTTTCCAGGCTGTAAGCACAATTCAGTGTATTACTGAAGATACTAACTGAATAAAGAGGGCTAAAAGGATTCCTTTTTGCATTTTCTCTTGTTTGTTTTCACAGGTAGTAGGGAGGATCTCATGCTGTGTTTGTGTTACTCTAACAACTCCCCTTGTTCACCTTCTGTTAATTAGACAACTTCATTTTAGTAGTTTTAGCATTTAAAATGTACTTGCTAATGTGCATTTGATTCACTCCTTTAAAGCTCTCAGTAAGATTTTTGTAAAGTTGAACCTTTTAGTACTTGTTTATTCAGAGAAAGGCAAGGTCTGTGGAAAGAGGTAATGTCTATCATTATACAAACAGAGGCAGCTGTAAGAAGAGCCCTTCTTCCAGTCTGAAACAAAGGCAGCAATATTCAAAGCAGTATGAGTTCAAAAGCAGAAAAGAGCTTTCAGCATTTCTGGGACTGTGATAACCTGATCACTCAGACTTCCAGGTAGCAGCCTAGCTAGACTATCAGGGAATATTACAAATTTTTAAAAACCAGTACAATAGTTAAATAGACTGAGCAAATGATCTAGCAGATTTCATCCCACTACTAGCACTATGAGAACCAGCAGAGAAAGCTACATAAAGCAAACATCCAGAATTCTGGATAGGGTGGGAGGGTAGTCTGCCTTTATATGAGATGTGAGGCCAGCTGTGTCCCATTATCCCTGCCAGCTGCAGTAGATGTGAGCAGCAGATAAATTGGTGGTGGAGAGGTTGATTTGGTGTGTAGCTTTTGGAGGGCAGAAAGCTTAGAGAAGCTGGGGATTTAGTAGATACTTCCTATAATAGCTGACTGTGGAATAGCTGCCCAGAGAAAGGTTGATGGTGGGCACGCTGGTGTACAAAAAGATAATAGCACATTGATTCTTAAGACCGGGTTCTAGTGCTGGAGCTTAGAGAGGTTGGTAGGATGTACTTCCTGTTAGTAGTCTCATTCATCGGTGATTGAATGTCTGGGGGAAACAGCAGATATGGTTCTAAGAAGTGAAGCATACTAGAAGTCCTTGCTGAGAAGGGTTGTTATCAAAAAAGGAGCAAACACAGGTAAGGACTCTGGGATGGAAAAGAGGGAAAAAACCCAACAACAAACAAATAACTTTAGCTGGGAAATGAAGACTGTAAAGTTACATTTTTCAGGCCAGTGAGTAGGTCACAGGAGTAGCTACCTCAGGTAGAGCTCAGAAGAGCAAACTTCCATCATTTTTGTGGTGTGTTCTGAGAGGGGTGTACTTCCTGTGCAGATGAAAATTAAGTATATAGTTGTAGATTCTCTGTATGAAGCATTACAGTTTTCAGATCAAAACAGTTCC
Source organism: Gavia stellata (assembly GCF_030936135.1). Taxonomy (NCBI): domain Eukaryota; kingdom Metazoa; phylum Chordata; class Aves; order Gaviiformes; family Gaviidae; genus Gavia; species Gavia stellata. Next base: position 21,349,236 of record NC_082600.1, read on the forward strand.
CAAACACTGAGTAAAGCACGTGAATCTGCATGCTTTTTAAAGTTTGGAAGAGACTCCTGGATCATGTAGTCTGACCTATCCTGGGCTTTCAAGTTTTCAACTCCTTACCTTAAACTTAAGAACTGTACCATGTGTGAAATTAAACTGTAAGCTAAAATCTTTAAGATCTTTTAATGGTAGGAGTAATAATGGAGTGAAATATGCCTGGATAACTCTGGTAGTGACTCTTCTGAAGGTGAAGATAGTTGCTCTCCTTTCTTATCTAACCCTGGTGGGATGCACATTGTCTGGGGGGAAAAGCTCTTCTCTAAACAGGACTTTTGAAAACTTTACAGCCCTGACCATGTGAGTAGAGCAAAACTGTGACTTCCTTCTCAGTAACACATCAGAATGACAGTTTCTTAGTATATTAGTGTGTCATTCCCAGTTTGGACAACTTCCTTTTCAAAGAAATTGTAAACATGAGAAGAACAAATGCCTAATGTCCCTAGACTGCACCTACTTTATCTGTGCAAGGGCAGCCATGGAGGGATTGACCATAATTTCTGCAGGTGACCTGAAGCATGAGATTTAGCTATAACTGTGGTCCCAGTGTTGTGCTGGATATACTAGGAGCCTGTTGAGGACCATGTAGGTAGTATGGTCCTTTCCTAGTAATTGTGTGTTCTTGGAGACTACAGATTTCAAAGGGTTGGAGGCTGCAGCGGCCACTGTGGCTGCCCTGCCTAGCCAGCTGTGTACGTGTATTAAAGAATGCCTTTCCAATGCAGCATTAAAAATATTTTGAAAAGAGACTTTCACTGTAAACATTCAAAATTATGCATATGCATGATTTCTCTGCAGAGTGTTTTATGTTTAATCTTACTCACTGTTGTGATTTAACTCCAGCTGGCAACTAAGTACCACGCAGCCACTTGCTCACTCCCCCCTCAATGGGATGGGAGGGAGAATTGGAAGGGTAAGAGTAAGAAAAGTCATGAGTTGAGATAAAGACCATTTAATAGGTAAAGCAAAAGCTGTATGTGCAATCAAAACAAAGTAAGGAATTCATTCACTACTTCCTATTGGCAGGCAGGTGTTCAGCCATGCCCAGGAAAGCAGGGCTACATCATGTCTAATGGCTACTTGGGAAGACAAAATGCCGTAACTCTGAATGTCCCCCCCTTCCTCCTTCTTTCCCCATCTTTTATTGCTGAGCGTGATGTCATACGGTATGGAATATCCCTTTGGTCAGTTGGGGTCAGCTGTCCTGGCTGTGTCCCCTCCCAATTTCTTGTGCACCCCCAGCCTGCTCGCTGGTGGGGTGGGGTGAGAAGCAGAAAAGGCCTTCACTCTGTGTAAGCACTGCTCAGCAGTAACTAAAACATCCCTGTGTTATCAACACTGTTTTCAGCACAAATCCAAAACATAGCTCCATACAAGCTATGGTGAAGAAAATTAACTCTATTGCAGCTAAAACAAGTGCATTCACAAATAACATTTGGGGAATCTGATATGGCATGTGAACTCTACTTGTTGCAGTCTTATTAAATTGCTGGGAAGTCTACTGCTTTGGTTACATGCAGACTTCTGCTTCCTGCCTCTGATGCCTTTCTTTCCCTGTTGGGCAGCAAACTCTACCTTCCCTTTCCCTGTCTCTAGCTAAATTTTTGTCTGTGATGAGTCAGGTGGGAATGCTTAGTTGTTTAAATATTTTGCAGAACTCAACAAGATTCTCTTGAATCAGGTTGGAGTAAAGACTTCAGAATGACATCCAATTTTTATTTGGCATAGTTTTATGAATGGAGGCACACTGGCTAGTCAGCATTATATAACTTGTCATTTGTACCTCTCCAGATTTTTTTAGAATACGTTAGGTATTGTCAAAGGTAACAAAAATAATGACTGATACTTCTTTTTTTCTGTGTATGTTTCTTGATACTTCCTGAGGGGGAAAGAGTGCTCTGGTTGCAGTTACTAACCTAAAGAATAAAAATGACACAACTACAATTTTAAGCATCAGCACTGAGAAACCATGTGGGTTCCATGCTGCTGATCAACTTACTGAGTATCACTTTCACATTGAAAGAGGAATTAAAGTTCATAAAATATTATGAACTCAGTGCTGACTTTTTTCTGTTAAATGAAGTTTTGTGGCTTGTCAGTTGACCAACATTTTTAATTTACATTGGCTTTCTATTTTCATAGCTATGCTAAATCTCTGTTAGTGTTTTCTGCATCATTTTTCAGACATCCTAAATGAAGTCAAGCATGACCAGTCCACCTTGCAACTGACCTTTTCTTTTTTGCCATGGAAACCAGATTGGTACCACTTCATCATCTAGCAACTCAAACTTGAAAGAGCACAGGAAGATACTTAGCATCCAGACAGTTATAATTAATTGCAACAATTCAGATCCTTAATATTTTCTTGTTGAAACAAAAAAAAATTTCAATCAAATGTAAATGTTATTTTCATGTGCTTGGTAAGCAAAGTCCATTTATTTTTTCAAACACTGGAGTATAGAAACCACCATGGTGAAAAAGGTCCAATGGACAGAATCCTATGAGACTTTTTTGAAGAGAAAATTGTAATACACCTACTAATATGGAATTTATATTAGAATCTTTATGTGAATCTGAGAGAACAGTACCATCCTTTTGATGGCTGTACTGCTGGCAGTTGCATCTTTCCATTTTCCAGCAGTCTTAATAATACTACTTTCTCCTTTGTATGATGTTGTTTCTTCAAGAATCTTGGTGACTTTAAAGAAACTTAACCACAGCATCTTTGAAAGAAGAGGCAAGATGTTTCTTCTCCGATTTATGGAGTGTTAGGAGCTTAATTTAGGACTACGCATGATAAAACTATAAAAGTGTGTTGGTTTTGTTAAGGAACATGGGTTTAGGATGCTTCAGGTTTTGGATGGTACATCACTGAAAGGCAGTTCTCTTTTGAGTGCGTCGAATTGCGCGTTCAAAGTCTTGAGTCTGTTTAGATCCAGGATGTCTGTCTACGTAACATGCTGTGCTCTGCAGTTGTTTAAGGTAGCTATAAAGAGTTGTATAACAATGTTTAAACTAGGTAAAACTTCATGCTATGTTCACATATGTAAAAAGAATAAACATACATACATATATGTAAACACCCCCCCAGATTTTCCCCCTTTGAATCCCAACGTTAACTATGAAATGTCATGCTAGATTTTTTCTTTTCCCCGCTGCAGCACTCTGCATCTTTTTCAAGATTCTCTAGCCTCAGAGCTGTCAATTCCTAGCTTCTGAAGCTGCCAGTTTTCCTTTTTCCCCCATCTTGTCCCATATCCTGGCTAAGTTCTGTTGTCTTCTCCTCTTCCAGGACACTAATCACAACTGTATTACTATTCCAGCTGAAATGCAAAGAAACAAAGCTCTACAAATGAAGATTGTCTCATTTCTTTCTTTTAGACATTGTTGCTACACAGGAATTGTGAAACATTTGTCAGGTTGCTATAAAGAAATCTAGTAGTCACTTGCCATAAATATAAGAGGATGACAAATACCCTTAGTGCTATCCATTATTTAACCTCTTTCAAATCTTAAATAGGCAAATGCCATATTTTTATCATACAGTTTCAAAGGAGAGATGGAGGGCAGTCATCGCCTTTTTATCCTGTTGATAGCTCCAAACCATATTACCTTCTGCAAGCTGTCAGTCCTAAGACCTGAGGATGCAGAGGGTTTGATTAGTCCATCATTATCTTTACTTAGTGGTTTAAATGATAATAATTTATTAGATTGCTCCTATGTCATTTGTTATGAATTCAGTGTGACTTATTTCAGTACTATATGTTTATTTTAAATTAACTTGTTTAATATATGCTGACAGAAGAAGTAGACTTGGGAATATTTCATTAATATTTTATCTCTGGAGAAGTTATTTCAGAACCCAGTGTGACAGTGAAAATTATTATTAACATTTCTTCAGTATATCAAAACTCTACATATTTTGGTCAAAAAAAGTCCTAGAACACAAGCTTTGGCTGAATGTGTTGGGGAAGAGGAACATTTTCCTTTTAAATGTGATGCATTGGTGATTTTCAGTGCATATGGTTTGATAAACTATTTCTCCATAGCTTCAGTGCTAATGTTCTTCAAACTTTGGAATGAGCCCAAAACAGTAAGCATTTATAGGTAACAACATCATCTTCCAGAGCATTTTGTGAAAATAACGTGCAGGTTCATACTGGTTAACCTTATTGCCCTCAGGTAGGAGGCCAATGTACCCTGTATTTATAGTCCGTGCCATCTGGACAGGTAAAATTGGGCAGGATAGATTTGCCAGTAGTACAAATAAATGGTTGTGGGCTAAGTAAGCAGGTGGTGTGGTGTGTGTTTGAACAACAGTACTGGGGCATGGCAGCGCCCATGGACGAGCCCACCCATGCTTTGGTACTCCTGCCCTTGGCCACGGCCAGGCTTTCCAGGCAGCCTATGCAGCACCAGCCAACTCTGGGCTCTCACTGGTAACTGCATTTTTACTAAGGTATGATTTTGTAGCACTAGCTGTTACCCTGCCCATAATGAATGAACTGTCTATATATATGAGTACCCATACTTTCTAAAGTTTAACTGTGGTAGCAGAGAGACACAATTCAGCCCTTTGTGTGGTGCTTTTCCAACATAAATCTGTGGTGCAGTTCCTCAGAATCATACTTCTGCACCTGGCACTGTGGAGTAAGTCACAAGTACTGGCCATCTTTGGCAGTGTTTTTTCTGTACCTTTTTAGAAACTTCTGAGAAGTAGAGGTCATTGCAGGAACAGTTTGTACTGTTTACTTAGAGAACCATGCAACTCCCCTAAATGACCAAAATCCCAGGCTACTCTGGCTAATTTGCCCTGCTTCATCAACAGCTAAAGAGATGTCTCAGTTCATACTGATGCTGAGGTTATCCAAGTTAGATTTAAATGAGCTAATTCAGCTGTAGGAAGAAAGGTAATTTAACAGATGGTGAACTGTGAACTTCATACTTCTATAATCAGACTGCTACCAGTAACTGAGTTAGCTCAAGAAATTGTACAAAACATGGAATTCTACATTATAATGTATATAATGAGTGTCTCAAAGAGCATAGAGCTCTGGGCTTTCAGTAAAGCCCATTTTTTCCCTAGTACACTATGCTGAAGAACTAGGTAGTAGTTTTGAATTTTTTTCATTCTTTGTTGCATTTTAGTTCACTTTTCCATGGATATGTGATTTTAAGTGATTAAACTTTCTGTGTATGTGAATATGAACAGGCAAATCTGTTTCTCTTGAGTTACCAATTTTACACTTTCAAAAATAATTGAACCTACTGAATAATTTCAGCAGAAGTTGGCAGATGTTGGTGTCTCAAAGCAAGTTTGTGTGCATACAAGGCTTGTGAAAATAGACAGCCAGGTAGAAGAGGAAGATCCTAAAAATATGCCAGTGGAGAAGTAGGTATTATGAGATGCCAAGCAATTTATCCATCTAGATTCCTTGTATGGCCTGTGTTGGGAACAGCTTCAGTTGGAAATTATGTTTCCTTAAACACCAAAATCTCTCAAGCACAAAACTTTAGGAAACCACACGTAATTAATTTTGTTGCTTATAGAAAAATACAGGGTTTTTGTAACACCTTTGAAGTTTGTGGGATTTTAAATCTTCTTATTGGTATATTTAGATATACCTGTTATTTCAGGATTTAAGAGCAAAATTTCACCAAACAATATATGTATTGGTTTCAAGTCTTAAACTTTGACAACTATATTTATATACAAAGGTTAGAACATCTTCCTCCTCATCAAAAGCTGGATAATGACCTGGTCAAAATGAGAAACTGGTGCTTATATATGGTGGTAGAAGAAGCTATGATTAAGTTTATGGTTGTATGATCAGATCTTTAGAAACACCTGGAAGAATTATCTAAGCATCTAGACATTTCAGAAGTGCCTACAAGCCCTCTTTTTAAAGGTGAGTGATGGAGTAGTTGTGCTTTTGGGAAGTAATGTTATGTCATTAGTTGTTATATCCAAATATTAGAAGCATTTGAATAAATGTCTTTATTAAATCCTCATTGCATACAATTTGGGTATGTGAATGAGGTCAAATACAGAATCACAGAGTAGCTATAAGTATTTGAAAAGACACAACTGTCAAGGAAGGAGAAATATAAGTCTGAAAATACAAATCTGTGGCTGAAATTTCACAAGGGAAAGTGCAGAGGTGCTATTATGAAACCACGAGTTGTAGTAGACAATAGGATGTCTGTCAAAGGAAGTGTAGTAAGTCTTGTTGCTGGCTCCATTTCAATCTATGTTGCCTGAAGTGCTAATTAACACAATGCAAGGAACAAATTGGAACTATTCTGTCTTAAGAGTCAATATAATTCTCTATGGGAATAGCATCAAATAAAGTAAGTCTTTGACAAGATTTTAAATTAATATTTACCTAAATTTTTATATATATATATGGTAAAATAGATCTTGAGACATGTTAAGGCAAAAAAACCCCACCAAAAACTAGGCAAGCTCTTGCCTGTCTCTGTGTGATAAGCAGTTTTGGATTGAGAAAGGATTTAGCAGCTCTAATTTTCTGAAATAAGTAAATGATTCCTTGAGGTATTCAGCTAAAGAAAGAAAAGAAAGTTCTGTTCCTTTTAGAGATAAATAAATATAAAATATACCTCTAGCCAGAACTGAAGGTAATTTCATAAGGTATGGCTTTCTTTAGCTAAGCTTAGATATAAGGTATCATTTTGCATTGCTTAATGGTCCATAGGAAGATGAAACCTCTCAGTTGCCCCTGTCCTCCCCCAGTGCTACACTCTCCAGATACTCTCCTGAGAGAGTAGCATGGAAATTGGTGCAGCTCCTGGAATGATATCTGAAAGGATGTCTTTGTAATAGTAAAGCCTTGTTTTAGGTTTGAACTTGTTTGAGGTTTTGTTAGGTTTGCAGTTAAAAGGTTGGTAATAGTACATCTAAGGTCTTCCAGCCATATCCCCCATCAGTGCTGTAGTCAGTAATATACTTAGTCATCTCCTCCTTCTCAATATTGATCAAAATCATCTATAATTTAGGAGTAATTGATATCTGCACTGTTGCTTAAATAATAGTATTTGAATTTTCCTAATACTTCAAATATTTAAAAACTTTTCTAAATGTTTGAGTATTATTCAAAAAGGAAAACCCAAATATTTTAATTCTCAGAGATGAGAGTATTGCAGATAGGTAAGAAGCTTGGCCGTTAGGAAGCATCAGCTGAAGTTCTTGATGGGTATGATTCAGTGCAGAAATTTCTTTAAATCAGGCAGTGAAATCTTTTACATGTTAGACTAATTTTGGACAACTTCTCTACTAAAATAAAAACAGTCAAACCAAATCAACCTTACAACTCTACTGCCAAAACCACAAATTTAAATAACTTTACCAAAAAAGTGTATTAGCAGAACTGGTCAGGAGGTGTGCCTCTGAGTGTGTCTGTGTATACATACATATAATCTGAAAAAATATCAAGGTAGTATTCTTCCTGTGACATCACCATTCTGTGCATCTAGGGAACTTCATACTATTTCCATAGTATCTATCTTTACTCTGTAATCAGTGTTTTAAAACAAATCCTTCGGTGTTGCAAGTTTTATTGTGCTTCAGGTCTAGTATTACGGTAGAACATCTTCCATCACGACCTATGCCACATTTAATGAGGGCTTCCCCAGTGAAGTAAAACATGGCACTTTTTCTTGTCAACTTTTTGGTGTATCTAGATGAAGAGAAGATTTATTATGTTTGCCTGCAAAACCAAGTTTCATAGTGTCTTTTAATGAAATAAGTTCATCATCCTAGATGAGGTTTTGTGATCTGGCTTCTCTCTTCTGCCCTGTATGATATATATGTGTCCCACTGCTGCAAGGTTCGGAAAATCAGTATGCAAAAAAAGTTCCTATTTGTATTTTTCTGACCTCCTTAAAGTTTATTTTTTGTTTAGGTTCTTACATTTTGAGATTTTCAGATGGTGAGAATTTTCCTTTGTTTTCTAAACATGACATGAAAGGATCTACAGATGTCCTGTGATATAGGTAGGTGAAAGAAGCAATGATTACGGTAACAAAAGCTTGATTTAGGGTAGCAATGGAGAGGACCAAATTTACTGGGGGAAGTGTATGAAAGGAGACTACTGAATAAGGAAAAAGATGTAGCTAAGTTACACCTACAATGTCTGTCAGAGGTAGTTATGTCTCACGACTTGGTCATAACTGGGATCTATTAGACCAATAATCCTGCAAGACTCAGCAAGGCAGCGTTAAAACACTGGACCAGAGGACAGTGCTGTAGTGTTCCTGTGAGAAGCTACAGGAGGCAGCTTAGTGAAGCTACCCCCCCATGGGGTACAAAAAACTCTGGTTTCTGTAAATGACCATGTTTAATTGGATTTAAAATTAAAATGCTGCTGCTTCACTGGACTTGAAACTGTGCCTAGGGATCTGGAAAAATGTGGACAGAAAGAAAAGCTTGGCTGCTCTCTTACTTTCTATAGTCTACTTTTCTCTTCTGTATGTCCCAAAGTACTGTGTGACATCTCACCTGAATAATGGTGATTGACTTCCTTCTAAATTAGCACAGATGGACTATCCTGCCAACCCTGAAATCTTTGAATTTATGAAATTGCAGATTATGATTTTCCCAAATCAGTGTTGCATCTCAACATAACAAAATAAAACTGTTTCTTAACTCAGTGTTGTGCAAATTTTGATGCTTTCCTTTTGACGTATCATAGAACAGATAACACAGTCTTAGAATCCCTTTGGTACAAATTAACTTGATTTGATTTTAGTTGCATACAAATGGGCTGGATATCAAATGCCTGTGTCTCTGTGCCCTGGAAGGGTCAGTTGCAACAAAACAGAAAACAATTATGACCAAAAATGGGAATGGCAATTGGTAAATGTTCACTTTACTAAATGCCCAAAAAGCCACAGTAGAGTGTGAGTCACACTGATTAGAAAATGACTCTGAGGGGATGCGAATGCTATTATGAGTAATAAATGTATATAACAAATGGATGAAAGAGAAATTTAATAATGTAAATCAAAACCTGGAAATTGCAGAGAACTGATAAGGGAAGGACAGAAGGTGAAATTTATAGTCAGCAGAATTAAGAAAAATAAGAGGATTAAATATACAAAGAACAAGATAAATCCTGACAATTTTATCAGTATGTTGCTGGATGGCAATAGTGGAATTGATCATGTGGATGCAGAAAAGGCAGACATGTTCAATAAATATTTGTATTTGGGGAAGAGGGGGGAAGGAACTGGATGATGTAATGTGCTTTGCTTTCCAACAGTAATTAAGGAGATTAAGTAACAGCTACTAAACTAGACATTCTTAAATCAGCAGGTCCCAATAACTTCCTTATTACAACCTGGCAGAACTGCTCTCTGGCAGTTTGACAATTAAGCCCTTTTTTCCAGTTACTTGATACTTTTTCACCTTTTCATGTACTATTGCAGATATTGAGTAACCACTCAGCAGTTCTCTAGACATTATACATAACCCATTTAAATCTCCCATTAGTAATAAACATCATTTCTTCATATGTTGTTTAGCACATCTCATACTGAGCTATAAAATTCACCTTTCTCCTCATCCATCACACTTTCTTTGAGCTATAAAATTGTGTGATAGTAGTCTTTGCATCTGGGGTAGAAAAATGTGCAACTGTAAGTTTTTTCATTTGTGTTTAATTGTATTACTATTTTTGCTGAGACCTCTACTAAGTATAATGTCTGAGAATTGAAGGGAGATAAAGTAGTTATCATCTTGTTGTCCACCTGGCTTTATGGTTTATTAATGTTTCCAGTCTATATTTATCATGGTAGTAAGCTGCAAGTTTGTAGAAGTTTTGCTCAACCTATTCATGTTCCAAGAAAAAAGGCAAGATTTATTGCTAAGAAAATAGAGTTTTCGGTATTGGTATTGTTGCTGCTATGATTATCTTTTATACTCTCTATATACAACTTTGAGCATTATTACTTCTTTCTGCCTAGCATGTTACTGGTAGTGTGTTACTATGATATTAAGACATCTAGTATAATATTATTACCTTTGCCCTCAGTGTAGTCAGGGTTCAGGCACATTTTTGACTACCATGCAACCTGTTTCGGACTCTTCCTGGCAAGTATCAACCACTGGACATCCCTCTTTAGATAAGATTTATTCATTTCTTCAAAATAACCTGTTAAGCCAAGCATAATGTATCATATTAGCCTTTCAAAATCAGAAGGAAGAACACTTGGTTGCTAGATCCTGGAAAATGTTACAGTATCTTAAACAGCATTTGCTGTTTGCCAATACCCTGAAAGTATTCTTATCACAAGTCTGTCTTTGGATATTGTAAATAACAGGCAACAAAGTTATTACAAAGTTTGTGGCATAAGGTGAGTAGAAGTGAAAAGAAAATTAAAATAATTTCTCACACTCCTTATGGTCAAGCTGAGAAGCTATTAGATGATCATAGCAAGCTGGTTTGTGTAGTTCTTGTGCAGCTGTATTTTTTGCATGCACAAGATTCACTTTTCAGTGAATCTAGTAGCTTCTGCTAACTTTTCATATGCCAAATATAAATATATTTTTAGAAATATTTCAGATGGAGATTATTTTTCTTCCTCATTTTTTTCTCCATCTCTCTGACCCTCCCTCCCCTGTCCCCTGATGCCCTATTTTTTTAATCATCAGTTCCTCCAGAGGGAAGTTTTGGGCTTATTTCCACCAGACCTCTAGCTGCTCTCTACTGTTTAAATATTCATGTACCTCGTATATGATCTCTCTTCTGCTGAGGTGATAAAAGAATCAGACAATGACTCCTGAATATATGCCCAAACTCTATACTGACTTCTAGTCATGGACAGGCATAGTGTTTTTTTGGGCCGGGAAATATGAAATCATAGTCACATATTTGAGATTAAACTCAGCAGCAGTCAGCAATGTGCAGCAGAAATTAGATATGATTGTAGTCGGTTTAGAGGAGGAGAGGAAGGTAAATTATCCACAAGCTTTATCTTACAGCCCTTACTTACTGTGCTTCTCTAGTTAGCAGTGTGATGGAAGTTATGTAATTTTTTTTTAGTAGTGTGACTTACTGTTCTCTCACCTATTCATTTACTCTGGTTTAGGGCTATCACCAAAAGTAAGATGGTACTGTGACAGTATTAGTGACAGAGTTAGTTACGTAACAAAGAGAATATCAATAACAAAGTTAACAGTGTAAACCAGAAATACTAGAGCTAGAACTTCCACAAATTCTGTTTCAAAAGAATGTAGAGGGTGGGTAGGTGAGTTACCTACTGAAAAACGTATTTCCATAATTTTTAAAAATTCGTTTTTTAAGTAATGTTTTAATTCAAAGGGGAATTCACTCTGGCCAGCTTTTGAGTGGAGGTCAGACTAGATGATATTCATGTTCAGCCTTACCTGTGAAGATACTTCAAGATCTTTATTTCCTTTACAGTATGAATGATGCTGCTTACTAGGTTGTTTTCATGAACAGGTTCCTCCTGCTTGTTAGAGAGACAAGTGCCTTTCATGTTTTCTGCATCCTTTAAATTTTTAAATGATTTTCATCTGCTTCAGCTAAATGTTGGTATGCATGAAGTATTGCCTCCAAACAATGTATGTATTTTCCTTCATGTTGGCTACTTGTGGATAACAAAATTCAGTCAGATATATTAAAATAAAAGTGGCATCTTGTTTTGTGTCTAATGAAGAGTCAGTTCCCTTCATCTCTGTCTGGATGCTTTTTTCCCCCTCCCTATCCTGTTTTTTCCTTCTGTCACATGAAAATGTTTCTCAAAATAGTCCTTCCTGTCTTCCTGGAAACTAGACTTGCATTCTTGGTGGGGTGCAAATGAATAGATTTACATTGGTCCTTTTTTAAATAGTAACACCACATTGAGACCAAGAATTCTGAAGTTGTTTAGCAGTAGAATGAGAAAATACAAGGATAGATATATCCACTTTTTGTTAATGCAAATACCTCTCCAGTATTTATTCATCTAGTGAATCTTTCCTCCTTTATAGAATGAATAGAGAAGGACTTTTTGCTTTTGTTTGCTCTGCAGATCTGTTGTGCAAATGAGATCTGTCATGCACTCTGTATTAGTTCTGTGTACATGATACCCACTGTTGCAGAAAGCTTATTAGCAGGAAGGGCAAAAGAACCATGCTTTAAATCATAAGCATGGAGTGAGGAGCACCAGAAATAATAATTTTATCCATGTTGTTAACTTTATTTTAAATACCCAGTGTCTTCTAAGGATAATACAGGATATGCCACAGAACCCATTTTTGTCACATTAGACTCCAGAGATGATGTTAGAGATACAATACATCATAGTCCACTTGGTATTACAGCTGCTTGAAAGATAGATTCAGGAGCATAATTTCAATTTGGACAGCTCTAGGTGAGACTACTTTATATCTCTGCATTGGTGATATCTTGAATGGAATTTGTTTTCTTATATCTGGTAATATTTAGAATGTTCAGTGTGTTTCAACTGTGTGTTAAGAAGTATAGCTGACATCTACTGAATGTTTATTCTCTTACTTATGCTGTTTTAGAGTGAAGGAATGGCCTAAAGCTCTTAGTGCCATCTGTGGTGCTAAAGAAATGGGTTTCAGAGTTCTGTTATGGTTGGGATTTCCACATACCTCATCTTGTAGATATGGGTGTTTCAACATAATCTCTAATATGTTGTGATTATCCAACCAGAAGGTGGTGAAGTTACGAATAACTGGTGACCTGTCTTTTTCTACCAGTGTGGGACTGAAATAGTAAAAGGTGGTGTTACCAGGCACAGGAGCAGGAGAGCTTACTGTCAGCAGTGATTCAAAGTGACTATTATAGACATACAGTTTTAACCAAAGCAGACTGTACTGGGAGTGCCCTTCCAAAGGCTTTCCTCCACTCACTAAGGTTGTCTCTGTCTCGCTTGGTTTCAGCTGTTCATTTATGAATTAATTCTATCAAGGCACGGGTAGCTGTGTGGGTTGTTGATGAATACATGGAGCTGTGCATCATCACTTGCACTTGAACCTTCAATGTCTAACAGATTCACTCAGTTTAACTTAAATTGTCTGGTCAGAGAGTGGAATAAAGGTTAGTGTGCTCTCTCATCCATTTTTCACATCTGTGTTGCTCTTAATAGTCTGCCTATAATTTAGCTGCTGGCATCCACAGTCAACTTGAACACCTACACATCCTTCCTGTTCTTGCGGTGGGTTATGTTGAGACATTTCTAGTAAAGGGCCATTCATAAGGGATGATGCTATAGGGCAGATAGACTACAAAGAAACAACTACGCACTTGGGCACATACTAAGCTTTATTCTGAGGTCATCTCAAGATGGTGCTTGAGTGCAGGATTACATCTGTATACTGTACATACAAGACAAGTTCAGTTTCGGTTGCAAAGGCTAAAACTGATCTTGTTCCTTTCTGAGAGGCGCTGTAATGAAAAAAAAAAAATCTGTTCAGGCAGCCATTAGAGAGGCTATTAGGGCATGAAGACATACTCTTGGGGCACAGAGGGACTGACTCTGAAAGATTATATGTGCTTCACAGACTTTTTGTCACGCTGTGTGGTTGTGTCATCAGACCCACATTTATATTCAGGACTCTAGTGCAATCTGGCCAATTCTATCAGCTGGATCTGGACTTTGGGGGATAGAAAGGAGGTTGTTGCATTCCCCCCTCCCCACTTTATCTCTATTTTACTCACTCCTGTGTTGCCTGCAGTATGCCTTGCTTCTCAGCAATGAATCTGATTGTGACACCAGTTGATGCAGGTTATTAGAGGGTTGCAATTTTGGAGGGGGCATATGCCTGGAACAGTATTTGAAAATACTGTCTAAATGTACACTTGCAATTTTCCACCTTTTTTATAGCTTTGCCCACTCATGTGCACACAGCAAAACAAAAAGATTAATGCTATTAATTAACCTGGTATTATTATTTATTCTTAAAGAATAGTTTTAATTTTAGAAATAATTGTATGAGAAGAAAGAAAATGTATGGAAAACTGGCTAAAAAATAAATTACAAAGAAGTCCTCTTTTGGAATAACCTGGAGAAGAGGTGCTACATTATTATTGTAGTTCAGTACTTATATCTTCCAGGACACAGAAGAAAAAGCATCTCTTACGGACAAAGAACACTCTGCACTCAGTATACTTAGCAAGTATTTTTCTGAAGTGGATAACCTGAGCTTTGTGCAAGTAAAGCTAGTGGGAACCCTATGTAACTAGAGCCTAGTGTACATATTTTAAATTTTCACTACAGAATGTAAATGAGGAGGGCATCATTTTATGGTATTAACATTTCAGCTTCTGATTCTTTAAAAAACTTTTTTTTCCTGGCTAACTTTAACTTCTGTTAAACTTTAATTGTTTGGATTGAAAGTTGGTGTGCTGAATTGTTACCTCAGGCTTTTTTATTAAAAAAACCCCAACAAAACCACAAAAAAATACAAAATCCAAAAAACTTTAATCAAACCAGTTTTGATGTTTGAGGAAATGAAATTAAAGAATATTACTTTGCCTATATTGGAAGATTTCTCACCTACAAAAAGCTTTTGTACCTCCTCACTTGAGCTCAGTATTATCACAGTTATACTACAGTGGGAGTTTCTCCTCCCCCCTCCTCATGGCTCTAGTGTGTATTTCCCATGGCTGACTCAATCTGTCTTGGAGGCTCTTTACATTAGTTCACTGTGCCATGTAGACGCTCGTTCTGGTCAAGGTGTGCATGTTGGGTTACACTGTCTCCCATGATGGTTAATTATCTTTCCATGTCATGCTTCAGCAGCTGAAGCCACGGGAGCTGACTTACTATTTACCGTGCAAGGAAGTTTTTTTCACTAGAACATGCTTGTCTGTGGAAATAGAAATGATGTGTGAGAATGTCAGGATTGTGCTGAAACCACAGAACCCAAGATTTCTTTTTGACAGAATAGCGTTTATCTGGTGTCCTGCATGATGCATTGGTGGGAAAGCCAAGAATGTATGCTGTTGGTTTACTTTCATCTCAAACAAGTGCAGTTTGAGTGTCGGGACCTCTTCATGATGCAAATAAAAGCAGTAACTATAAGGGATTCATTTCAAAAAGATAACTATGGATTTGAACCAGAAAGCTAATGTTCGTGTACCCTAGGACTGCTTAATCTACATTCCAGAAGAAAGTCTCCAATGCAGTACTATTTATCTAACAACATTCTCTAGCAGCTGAGCCATGTTGGCTTAAATTCTCAAATTAAAGCAAAATAGCCTAAGGTAAAGAGGAAGCATGGGAAATATTGAGTCCAAACAATTTTGAAAAGTTATAAGCAACTGCAAAAAAGGGTTTAAAGTAGAGAGAATTAGACCTCTGTTTTGTTAACAACACTACATATCGTGATGTCTGGTTTAATATTAAAAACATTTGTAGGTGTCTGGTACAGTGTTTGGGTTGTTTTATCTTTTTAAGCTCCTATTAAATGTGAGGAATTTTCTAAAATACTATTTTAGATCGTAAAGCCAGTCATTGCCTGTTTCTCCTAACCTGCCACAATGTTCACTGCCATTCAAGAGCAGGCTTTCTGGAAGGCATTTTTTGCTATGCTATTATATGTGGAACCCCTCTGTTTTAAACACTTTCAGCTCTGCCCACAAAGTGACACACTAAGAATGGCTAATTCTTGATAATTACGATTTCAGTGCCTTTTCTTGTGCCACAAAGAAATCTTTCAGAAAGCCATTGTTCGTATGCCTGTTTTTTTAACTGAAGCACTGCAATCGTGTTTCTTCTCCTATTAGTACATCAAGTCTTTTTATGTTTATTCTTACAAAAAGATGTAATATATAGTTTTGTTATGCTTCATATTTGTTAGAGAAATAAAATCGGACTTTTAATGAAAATAATTTCGTGGCTATAAATAGAATTACCAAAAATTATTTTTTTTAAGCAGGTCATTATTTCAACTCTGACCTTCCCCATCCCTTCACCTAATTTGCCACCTAGCCTGAAACTTTCACTCTGGTCAAAACAGGCAGGTTCTGATTTATATCTGGCAGGGAGCTGGCCCACTTCCAGCATCTTTATCTTTGTATGACATAAAGAAATCTTCATCTTGTACTGCGGCAAACCACTGATTTTCCTCAGGAGTGCCAAGCCAATCCCAGCAGCTTGCTTTATGCTTTCTCAAACTACTTATTCATGTATCTTTCTCCAGACCTGAAGACTCATACTGCAGTGGAGAACAAACGGTGGGTGTTGCTGTACTTTATCCAGCCACAAACTTCTTCCCCCTCGCACTGTTCCTGTGCTTCTCTGTGCTCTGCCTTTCAAACCAGGCATGTTTGGTAGCACAATGCACTAGGCAAAGTAAATGTCGAACTTGATTTTGTAAGGAAAAGAGATTTCTTTTTTGTATTGTCTTTGAACTAGGCCAACTGCAGTGTTCAGAAACTAGCAAACAGGAGACTCTTTCGTAGTGGTATTTTTAAAAAAGAGGTCATCCGCAGCCTGGCATCTCTCAGTGCCTCTTACATATGGAAATGTTAGCTCTACTTTTCTCCAAGAGAATGATGGTTCCCCCTGCCCAAATGCAGCAGCACTAATGCCTTACTGGAGATCATGGATGCTGCCTCTCACCCTGGAAAGTATGTACAATCTTGTTTTGCTTGATTTGCTTTGATTAGTGTTCTGAGGCAGTATGCGATACCAAAACAAGAGATAGCCAGAATTACTGGGCTGTATTTGTATGAGCGTATTTCTATGCCAGTTCCAATATTACATATAGGTCTTAAGAAAATATCTTATCATATTACTGAAAGTATAGCCCAGACCCCAATCTGGGCAGTTTCTCATTTAGGCCATATGAAACAAGACATGTTTCAGAAACAGAAAAATTACAAGGAGGGGAGATTGAAGAGGGCCTGGAGATAGAAGTGGTCTAAATAGAGCTAGGTATGAATCAGGGCAATTGCAGAGCTTTCCTTGGACCTGGTGTAAATTACATTATTGTGAAGCACAGAAGCATGCCAAGTCTAGCTTATGACTTTGACACATTTTCCAATTTAACCTGTTACAGGGATGCCATTTTTGCTGTATGTGAGCCCAGAATTTCTATAGTAAATAAATTATCAACTGCCTGACTTAACCAGTTTTAAGTACTGATGCTGCTACTGTCTCTGGTGATTCTTGTCATTACGGTTCCTGTTCCCTCCCATCTTGTGCAACTACAATGCAACAAGCCAATTGACTAATATCCTCCCTTCTCAGTAGGAGTTAATTCATATGAAACCACATTTTGTTTATTGTCACTTTAGCCTGGGTAACTACAAATGCTGTTATTGGTCCTAAGATTCTCACTTCTCTATGCTAGTCCATCAATACTTAAGTATTTTTATTTCCTTGCTCATTTATTAGACAGTGACAGAATATACTAAAATGCTCCATCAAAAAAAGGAAAGAATGATTATTAGCCTGCAGTTACGCTTTTAAATTCTCAAGGGAAAAAAATCAAAGAAAATCATTATTTGTTATAAGAAAGTTATTAAAATCCTAACTTAATTAGTTTGCCTTTCAGAATTTCTTGTATGTTGTCTTGTATGTTTCAGCAGCTTTTCATAAGTTAGAACTGACTCTCACTGCATGCAAGTATTAAAGAAGTTTTAATGGTCTGGATAATTTTCAGAAGAAAATTAATTAAAGAAACCATTTTCCTGGTGGCTATCAATCGCATGGCTCTCCAAGCCCAAGCTATACTTTCCATCTCCTTTCCAGCATGCTAATGTGCTACCAATTTACAGAAGAGTAATTGCATTTTCATGCCCATGGCTTTTCATGCATTCCATTTTAGAAAGCTGAATGGCTATTTTTATTGATAAGGTAAGAAGTTTGAAGCATCTCAAAAAATCCTCCTATTGACCTTTTATTTTCCTTCCTTCTTCTAAACTGTCTAACTAAAGAGCTGCTAGAAGTGTATTTTCTAACAAATTAAGTGCTGTGACATCATTGGGCCTTTGAGTTTAGTGGCCCTGAGTTTTAATTAAATGTCAAACAAATACCATTCAATTCTGCCAACAAAAACAGTGTTATTTGCAGAAAACCTCGGCATGTCACCACTTTACCTTGCTTTCTCTCTGCCTAGTGATACGTAGTGACATGCCACAGAATAAGTCCACTGAGTACATTAAAAACAAAACATTACTGTGTTGTGCACCTTGATACCTCGTGGGTATCCTATGGTGACTTAGAAGCTTTTTATCCTGTTATTATTTAGTTAAAAGTGATTTTTTTTTTGTTGTATCCACCATCATAACTCTTCACTGCTGTATAATCTATGTCCTTTCAGGGAGATTTTTAATATAGTTTCCAAGCCACATGACATATAGAGTCTCCCAAATAAATGAATGGAAATGATTCCTGTCTTACCATGCTTTGAGCACTGTGTTAGATAGTTGTCCCTTGTAAAACTTTTTCTGTCCTGATGTAGCTGGTGTTGCCCATTGCTGGAGATTACTTCTTGGACTGGAAGCACTTCTGATAGGAGATACTGTCAACTCCTATGTTTATTATGTGGATAGCAGTCAGTGCAGACACCCTCTAGGAGGAGATCAGAAACAGGTTTGTCCTGGCAATTGGAGAGAAAATTGTGTTCAGGAAACCTTGATTTCCTGTCAAGTAATAAGCAGCTCTCAAAGCATGAAAACATGGAGTCCCCGCTTTCCATTTATATGCAGTAGATCCAGCATCAGGCACTGGCCCAACCTGACTGTTTAGATCTCCCCTTTTCTTTCTTTCCTTTGTGTTAACTTTGGTGATGGATTTTTTTCTCATATGGAATAATACTGTGTTGCTTTTTGGCATCACCTGAGGTCACTGTTTTTTACCTGTCTGGCTCTACAGTGTTGCATTAGAATCATGACCTAATGGAAACCATATAAGCTTAGCAGAGCTTAAAAATACTCTAGGGTCAGTTATGACTCACTTGATCAATTGTGCTAATTGCTGAAGGCCAGTTAATGGATATATTTGATTCCTGTATTTCACTGCTTGGCTAATCTGTACAAAATGAAATGCAGAGAAGGCAATTTTTTCCAATAACTATTGAAAGCATGCTTCAGCTCTCAGTTGCTCTGGTATATTGACATTAATTTTAGTGCATTTACTCCCAAATCGTGCCAGTCTAGGTACTATTAGAATATTATATATATCTTCATTATTTTTCAAGTATCCCTTCTCATCTGTACATCTCTAAGCATATTAAAACAGATGAGCTTCCTTATTCCCTAGGTCTTTGTTTCAAATTCCAGTTTTCCAGGGCCTTTGCTATCAAAGGGTTAGCTGGGATCCTCCTCTCCCCTCATGAACATAGGGTACTATATCTACGTACCTCAACTCTGGGCATCTTCCCTGTACATAATGTCTGAGAAGACAATGACAATGTTGAAGGCTAAAAGATTGTCTGCGGCAGGTGAATAAATAAAGTAAGTCCCAAATAAGAAATAGTTGAAAGGGAGAAAAATGAAATTTATGGGCAGTGAGGAAAATGACAGAGCTGCACCTACTGTGACTGGCAAAGATGCTAATAATTTTGGCCTTTTGGGTTGAGTTTCTGCTTCCTTAAGAATCTGTTACATTACTGTGAGAAGGATCTCTGAACTTCATTGGTCTATTTCTACCACATTTCTCAGAAGGGTAGGGAACTTACTGCCATGAATTTCCAAGACTTGTTATAGCAGAAGGTGGTTGAGCAGAGGAGGAAGGCCATACTCATACATTCATATCACAGGCTCTCCTATTTTTCTCACTTTCTTCTTGGTAGTGTTGTTGCTTTCACCATCAACACTGTGGAGGCTGTGCAGGCTGGCTGGCTGGTCCACTTATCTGCTCACCCAAACAACTTTATGCAGTAATTGCCTTGGTTTTATTTTGGTTTTGATTTTTTGTCATCTCCCTTTTGTTGGCTGGAAGTGTTCTAAGAAGAGGGTCAGAGGTTTTGTTTTTGTGATGGTCCGTAGTGACTGTAGTTTGGGGAATCTGGAAATGAAGATCGTCATCTCATTTCTGCAGATGGGCAAGAGGCGGCTCAGTGAAAGGAAGTATACAGAGGTATGCTACAGAGGCATTTCCCCAAGGCTACTTCTGGCAATAGCCATTCTCCTAAAGGACTGTTGCACAGGACTAGAAGGTCATAGCTACAGGCTTCATCTTCTGGCCTGTACATGCAACCAGGTGGCCCTGCAGTGCAAAATATGTGCTACAGGCTAGGAAGGGAAGTATCTTTCCCTCTTGTTTTAATTTCTGTGAACATAGTGGATTTCATGACTGAAAAGCTGCATCTGAGCTAGCTTTAAAAAAGCACAACCTAATTAACTCTGCAAAGAAGGGCTAATAAGCAGAATAAATGTATGCACTACATGCCTTGCTCTGGGGCACAAAACAAGCACCCTTAGTATCAAATTATTATTAAAAAAACCCAACACCCTACCAAAACATTATTCTGTCAGGTTTGAAGTACTGTTTCATTATTTTGGGCACTTTGAAGTGGAAAATGACCAAGAAATTAATTGTCTCAGAGGCCCAGAGGAGAATTGGAGCAAATGTTGTGCAGTTGCTCTACTTCAGAGTGCATGAGTCCTGGGGAGCTGGACACAAGCCAGCTCACACCAGCTGGCCTACAGCCAGCCTTCTCCTTCCGTTGCCATTCAGTGTGTGTGTGGATAGATGTGGACTTCCTCTCCCCTGCACAGATTAATCCCAAAGGGACAGAGTACTGATTAGGTATGAATTTACTAACTTTGCTTTGGAAAGCATTGACTACTGTATTTATAAATACATGTGTGTATAGGCATATACAGGATTTAGATGCTTATGTGACTGCTCAGTGCCCTTTCCACAGTGGCTATTCTTTCATATAATAGGTGGGACAAGCTCAAATGGTAAATTACATTTTCAACAAGCTTCTCAAAGACTTGGTGTTGTCTTGATTCTCATTATAATTCACTTACTACAGAAGGGCTGAATTGGAAAACTCATAACAAAACATACTGACATTTCAAGCCTTTTTCACTCACATTATTTACAGTTTCTTGCCTTGCTGAGTTTCAATAAAACTCTTATTTTGCTCTTTTGTTGAGCATCTGAAAACTACTGGGCTGAAAAATACGCTATATTTGTTGTCTGTAATTAGCTCTTAAGTGATTCCAATTCCCAGTGAAAATCTTTTTACATATGGAAAATAAATTTATTAAAAATTTAATAGAAGCTTTGTAAGTACGTTACCCTTTGCGAAATCAGGAGGAGAATTATGGTATAAAAGCTTTGAAATATAATTTTCCCTTTAAAAATGAAGCATAAAACTTATATGAAGAGTAACTACAACCTGTTCATTTGACAGTTTTCTATGGCTAATACAATTACATGTCACAAATGTTAGATAATAAATGTTTAATAGAGGGCTGGAAAGCATGGTTCATTTGGTGGACTGGAAATAGATGTGCTACTTTTTTTGCCATGTTCCACTTCAATCTAGCTCAATCTGAATCAATTCAATACTGAATACCGTTCCCATTTTAGGGCCAGGGTTACAGGCTGGTCTCTGCTATCTAACAGACAGCTTTATGTCTTTACAAAACAACAACTGCATTTTGCTATGTTGGTAGAAAAGCAGAAGGCTAAAAAGACTTTAAATAGTCCTTTAAGCCTGGTATTTTTTCCAGTTTAGTCCTGATGCTGGCTCTGAAAAAGATTGTATGTTGGCACTATCAGTATTAAACATGGGGGATAAATAGAAGCTTTTTCTCCCTGAAACCCAACATTAGTTAAGTCTGAGAGTAATGTAAGTATGATGATAAAATTTGTGACTAAATAGAAGGAGCCAAGGAATTCAATGTAAAGTTCCAGAGATTAACTCTGAGACAAGTCAAAATAATACATGGCATTAAAAAAAAAAAAAAACCCAAAACTGCTGATGTAGCTGCAGTTTAAATAACTTTCCATTAATTTAAGGACACTTGCTATAGAAACAAAATTTCAACCAAACAATGTTGTTACCGAAAATTGTAACGAAGAAAACTCTCTCCAAACCAAATGATAGTTTAGAAAGCCGACATTGATTTACTGCAGCGCTGGGTGCATGGGGCATTTTTCCTCCTAGCATGCACACCCAGTTGAAATCATGACAATGTTTAAACAGTTAACAACGTAAGTTACACCTACTGGTCCCACCCCTTAGCTAACTATTGGTTAGTATCTTTCTTACTTCATCTTAAAGATAACAGTTCTCTTTTCATTCACTACGCATGCCCAGAGAGTAGGGGGCTTATTTGGGTTGGGGGCTTTTCTAGCTGGGAGGTGTGGTTTCTAACATTATAACGAGGTAGGTCAGCCTTAGGGCACCCATTTGGGGCATTTTACTGACTTTGCTGTTTGGTATGTAAACAATACCAAGTCTCAAGATTGTGTATCAGACCCAAAAGCTCCTCCAAGGTGCTATATCTCAGTATACTGTTTATCTCAAGGTAAACAACATCAACATAACCCAATACAGCCAGTCCTTTTCCAGGAAAACTAATGTGTATTTCAGTTTGTGTATTTCAGTTTATGCAGTATCTTAACTTATCTGTACAAAGTTTGCACAAAGGGGTCTGTTCTTTGTATGCTAACTAAATTGTTTAAGTCTTTGGTATCAATGTGGCTGAAATTTTAAGCAGTTTCTATGAAGCACTGTGTTTTTCTTACATGTCCATGTTTACACTTTACTGTCCCAAGCTGTTAACTGTAGAACATCATAGTGGATAGAGATAAATCATAAGCAACTTTGTTTTCTGAGAGATTTATAGCATTTTTGTAGTGCTAGTAATCATAAATTACACTGAAGTAAAGAGCTAACGCTTGTCCAGACTGCTGTTAATACAAATGTGGAGACTGTGCTACTTTATAAAAAAGTCTACTTTGAAAATGGTATTGAAAAGCCATTAGATGTGAGAAAGAATCCAGCTGACAAATGGTAGCTTGGGCTGTGATCCAGTGTTGATTGAATTTGACTAGGAAGGGGTCCTCAGTGATGTGACTGTTGGGCTAGATGCAAGATTAGTGCCTTCCTAGGAGCTTGGTCCTTAAGTGGAGTCCTGGGTCTGAGTGCTGAGCAGAGCTTGGAACCTGACTTAGAATTCCAGGGCTCAGGGTCCTCTCTAGCAATTCGTTATTGATGTTGGAGTAAGGCCAGGAGCATTGCAAAATTAATACTGGGCCCAATACCGCTTGTCAGTGTGCAAGCGTATAATAAAACAAATTGATGCATGCTTGTCAAGGATTTTAAAAAAAAGTCCCTTGCACCTGGAATTGCAAATAAAAGGTAACATACCTACAGGACTATTGCGTTTGCATTTGAGTGGTAGTTCACTGAAGCTCTAAATGAAAGCCTGTCACTACATTTTACAAACACTTTCTTTAACAAAAGAAAGATAAAGTTCCCAAATGACCAGTAAGTAGCAAGTCACTTGCGGAACTGTATGAATTACAAATTACTGTAATAGCTAACGGTTGAGCAGGGTTTTTTTAACAGTATCTATGTATTTGTCACTGGCAGCCATTTTCACTTCAACACATAGCTTGTATAATTTCTTAGGTGAGATAATCTGCCAAACTTTTATTTATTACATTATTTGATAGACAGGATGGTGTTCTGGTTAAGCCACTAGTTTGGCATAAAGAAGATTGAAGTTCAATCCTGAATTTGCTATATACAGTATGACCTGGGCAGACCACTTAATTTTGATGCACATTAGTTGCCTTGCTCCCGAGTGTTCTCAAAGCACAGGCTTTTCCTTGCTGTGTGCATGAACTTCCACAGGAGAAAGGAAGGCTCACCAAAAATAGTTTTAGGGTACAAGTGTGTAAGCTCAGAAACAAAATATTTTGAACTACCATTTTGGTAGGCACGGCACAAAAAGGAAGATGTGCAGGTAAGTTGGTTAGGCTAACTGATATCCCTCCACTGTATAATAACACCTTTTTGCGTTGCTCCAAGAGGTAACTTTTTTCCTATAATAAAAAATACCTTTGTAGCATTAGGATGAAGTCTTGACCTAATGCTAGTCAATTTATTATTTATTTGTTTATTTTATAATTTATTTTTCTGCAGACAAGATTTTATCAGCTTCTACTGACTTTGGTTTAGATCTTAACAGGTGGACTTTCAAATTCCTGTTTTAAAGGCTTAACCTCTAGCTGAAGTATCTTTCTTGTAAGATGTTAAGAGCTGGCAGCCCTGTCACTGTAACCACTTTGTACTGAACTATAAGTGCCTTAATTTTCCATGGCTATGTATGCATCTGGTCACTTTGTTCAAGACTAAAGTAAACAATAGAATTGTGTGCTGCTGACATGTGATGTTTTTAGCTCCTTCGTAACAGTAGGAAAATGCTTCCTTTCTGCTTTTACAGGCTACGTGTTTTCCCCAATAAGTAGTTTATTGATCTCTAAAGGTGTTTATTTTGCTGTGTATTTTAAACATGTGCTTTTATGCCAGGATTTGTCAGTTGTCCATTACTGTTCCAGAGAATCTGAATGCAGGTTGTGTTCTTTTCTGTGTGTTAGTGGTAACAAGCAATGTTTTTATACGGCTGCATGTTAGTCCAGTCAACTCAACTGTGCAGAAGAATTGTAGCTTGATGCTGGTAATTTGACAGCCTTTTGAAAAACCTTCATTGCTGCCTTTGTGCTGGGGAGAGTGATTTGTGAATGATGAGTAAACATCTGAAGTCATGTTGTATGGTGTCTGGGGTTTCACTAGTCTACCAAACACAGATTTCACTGCTGTTTCTTTCTAGAAAGCTGAAAAGAAAACAGTAACTTAGAAATAGCCCTCTGCCTCCCAGTGAGATAAATCTGAGTCAAAGTGCTGTTGCTGACTCTGGCTGCTTTAGCAGGCTGCAACGATTGCTTCAGATACTACTTTGTCTCATTCAAAGACTCTTCTTTCAGTGTAACGGGGAGTGATCCTTTCCGTTCTGATACTACCTTGTGTTATAGTTCAGGACTGAGTGGACACTAGTGTGCACCTGAGTGTGTGGACATGTGGTGCACAGTGACAGATTGTTGTATAGTCCTTGGCTATGATTTTTTCCAGAAGAACACTTTCCCTCTCTTGCTGGCATCGTTAGGTTGAGGTGAGACCATGTTTTCCACCTGGCACAGTCAGAAATACCTGCATTTTCATTTGAGGAAATGGTTGCACTTTTGCTAGGGGCATACCTCATAACATCCATAGCATTATTACTTTAATTTATATTAGTGTTACTTGAGAGTGATTCCACTGTGCTCAGCTGCTCATTTTACTAGAAAAGAAGGGTAAAATTAACACTTTGTTTAAATCATGTCAGATTAAAATTTTTTCTGCAGTATGGGTACTTAAGATTGTCAAAGGATTCTTATGCTTGAGTTATGCTGTCCAGTACTTGTTGCATCTGCTTAATCTTAGCAGATTTCCCTCAAAATCCATGGTGAGTCTTGAGTAAATAAAATGTGGATGAAGTCATCTCAATAATAAAGCATATGTAAAAATACTTGGAATTGCATGCTAGTAGAAGCAAGAATACTACCTGAAATGTTTGTGATATAATGGATACACTGCATTGGTTCAGTGTGTATGGTATGTCACTCATTCTCAGGCTCTAATAGAAGTGTTAAAAAAAATCTCTTAGATGCTCTGGACAAGAATCAAAAGTAGTGAGCTAAATTGACTACATTATGTGTAAACTTCTGCCTTCACTAGCTTTAACTTTGTCACAGTTCTTATATACTCTACAGAGTCAGATATTGTTTAATTTATACACATTGACACTGAAAGAAGAAAAATCATTTTAGTCTAAAATATTAGGTCAAGCGTTATGGGTTACTGGAAAAGGACTAAAGGAAAAAAGTATCAGTCAGCAGTCGTCCTATGTTTTCAGAAATGTGTATAGTATTCATTTCCCTATTTGAATGTAAAAGAAATGAGAAAATTATGGAGAAGGGAAATAAGAATGATCAAAGATGTTAAATGATTTCTGTTTGAGGATTAATTAAACAAACTAGTGTGCCTCAGGCTCAGAAAGAAATGATTGAGGGGATATGAAGTCTTATAAAATCTGGAGCAATTGGGAATGCTTGTTCCCTGTCTCTTCCAATACAAAACCCTATTATTATCAGTGGAAGCTAGCAGATAGTAGGGCTTTAAAAAAAAAAAGATAATATGCAGTTCTTGCTACATGGAGAGGTAATTATTTGCCAGCAGGGACTGTGAATGCTAAAATATGACGTATATCTAAAAGTGACTGGGCAGATTTGTGGAAGAAAAAGCTATTAAGGTCTATTTAGGACAAGGACATCAGCTCTACCTTGAGAAATCCTTGTGCTACAGATGTCTAGAATTGAAAAGTATTCTGAGGAAGAATCATGTAAGCCCTGGTGTGTTGCCTGCGTGTCTATTACTGGTCAACTTTTTCTGTTAGGGACATTTATCCAGCTTTTCAATTTGTTAAGTCACGCTTTTTTCCATGTAGAAGCGTGGAAGTAAGGAATGCAAAGTACATCTGTGTGTGTGGAAGAAAAAACCCTCTAAAGGTACTTTTTTCTATGCTTTATTTAATTACTGACAAACTGCGTATGTTTTCCATAATAATCTCAACAGCTGACCACAACTATCTGTGACTTTCCTTTTCTAACAGGTATTGGATCACTTTCTGTGTGTAAGCATAGAGCTTATTTGTCTTCTTGTACAACTTTCTTTCACAGTAGATGCTGAAACAGCAGTACTGTTGTTCAGTATAAGCATGGACAGAATATATGTTGATACTCTACAAGAGGTACTTTCACATTGGACTGGATATTTGCTTTATGGTACATTAAATTTAGAGGCATATTCTACTCTGCATCAGTCAGTCACTGTGGAAATGCTAACCAGTATATAAACGCAGTAATATGGCAATTTTTCAAAAGGAAGAAATGTCCTGATGCAGAAAGATGTACATAATGCTGGAGATGTAGGTGATCACAGCTCTACTTATCTACTTGTATTTAAGCGTGTGCTTTGTGGTTAACTAACAAATGAATTCAGCTGAAATTGCAGGAAAACTTCAGGTAGACAGAATGTAATTTAGCCCCTTGTCTATCCACAAAGCAGCTCTGGATCTTTAATGACTGCAAGTGCTCAGGGTTTTGATTTTACATATCACATATGGATATTTATCTTATTAACCACATGATCTGTCTAACATTCAAACATAATTAATTAGCATGATAAATAGAGTGGTGATTTTTAATTTCTTTGGCCTGGTGAATGTGTGAGTGACTTGTTCAAATGCACTAAGGAAAAAAATACCCCATGGTACATAATAGAGAAGCAATTAAGTGTATTGAAGCAAAAGAGACTTGCTTATATTCTTTATGGACTGGCTCTCATCCTAGTGGTAAGAATTTTTTTTGTCTACTTGTGAAGTAAAAGTAGCAATAAGAGCAATGTTCTGGTTTCACAAAACTTGTGTTTTTAAAACTATGCTAATCTGTTCTCATTGATTTGCCCAACTGGACTGATTACCACTGAAATATTGTACCTTTTTTGATGGTGAAAAAAATAAACAAAACTTTTTCCAGGCAAAACAAACTGCAATTAAAAAAATACCTGCTGTCACAATATTTCACTTATTATCAAATTCATTATTATATACCTCCTAGTGGAAAACCTTCCAAAGCTTAGGGAAGCAAACAACAAGGAAAACATACAGTGGCCTTTCACAACACCTGTCATCCTAATGATAGGTGCTGTGAACTTTTAGCAAATTAAAATAAACATTTTTTTAACATAGGGAGAGACCACAAGCTGCCAAAGCTCTGATAGGTTTCACAAATATCTTTTGATATGTGTTGACATCTCACCAGCAGGGTGAATTGGGGAAAAAAATAATCATTAAACAATGGGGTTAAGGCAACCAAAATGACAGACAATTACAAGAAGGCAAATGCTAGCTGAGATCAATCAGGCTGCAGGTGATCCTCAGTGCAGCTGACACAGCCTTGTGTTTGATGGGCAAAGTAATTACTGTGGAGTGGCCTTTCTGGCTACAAGGGTTTGGCTTCCTTCATCAAGTGCTCCTTCAAAAAGGGAAGGACCTTCTGTGCTAGGAAGTGCAATTTATCAGCATCACAATAATGATGGCTTTTGTACCTGCAGGATGATATTAGGCAGGAAATATAGGAATCTGTGCCACTTTTTTCCTTCTGATCTACTTTAGAAAAAAAAGGAACATTTTCCTGCTGATACGATCTACCTAGTCTTTTTGGTCAGCTTGAGGCATAAAGTTTTGGGTGCCAGCTCCCTCCCCCCTGTGCTATAGAATTGCTTTTAGTTATTTTTTAGACCTGTTTTCATACCAAGTCAAAACCAGTATTTGATTAATAGGAGACTTAATCAAGAGCTAGGTTCAGGGTCCCTTGCTCTTCCCATGTACAAACTTGATGGGGACTCATGCTGTTAATAGACTTTTTGTATTGGAACCTCTCTTCACCTGTAGCCTCAAGATGGGATATTCCTTACAGATGTTTCTTCTCCAAAATGTCTCAGAACAGTAAACCCCTGCTCTATAGACCCTATTGCACCTAATTTTTTGTGAATTTCCTCTCTAGAATGATGTACAACCATCTTTCCTGCCTCTTTTCAGGCATCCCTCTTTGCAAGGACCCTCTTATCTTTCCCTATCACTGCTCTCCGGGAAAGGAGTGAACTGTTACTTCTTCCTAGATCTCAAAAGACATAATGAGCTTTAGAATAGAAAATGCAGCTACGCATAAAGAAATGGAAGTTCAGTCAGGATAGGTTTTTCTTACCAGTATAAACCCTCAATCTTTTGTATACCTGCTGTGACTGCCTATTATTTTGAATATTATGATAAATCACAGCCATTACAGGGTTTGACGCTGTGGATTGTAGATATTCATAAGTACAAGCTGAATGTTTATTTTAACATATGTAACAACATAGCTTAGAAGAAATTGAATTTGTCTTTTACCATGCTTTTATCTTTGACCATTGCAAAGAGAACACTTTAAAAAAAGGTAACATTTAGAAATATAAATCTGATAATAAAGAAATAAAAAAGTAATAATGTACTGAATTATATACAAATTAGTGGATATATCTTAAATATGTCTGAGTCACTTTAGAAGATGATTTTTAATCTTTCTATTCATGAGAATACTTGTTCCCAGCTCGAGTTTTTTCCTTTCACATATTTCTTCCTTATTTAATTATTCTTTTCTGGCAGAATAACCCCTGAGACCATGTCTAACTGATATTTTCTTAAACCTTGGCACCCAGAAGTGACCTCTCATATTTCAGTCACTTAGTGAGCAACACAAAATGAAAAAAGAAACCCTGTGAAAAAAAGAAACCTTGGATTTGTTTGAGAGCTCCTTGGATATTGTGTATGAGCCTGATGCAACTTGAAATGTCCCAGGGACCACAGAAATTTGGGATTTCTGACAGAAACACCAATTCAATCTGAACTTGAATATCGGTAATGACTCCATTCTAATAAGGCTTTTACTATAATAGAATGCTTTTTCAAGGTTACAATAATAGAAAAATACCTTTAATGTTGAACACAGTTGAGTCTGGCAGGAAAAAAAATATTTAGTGTTTTAGAGTCTGATTCTGTTTTCATCTAATGTTAGTGTAACCAGCAATTAAAGCTGTATGAGGAAAGATGCTAATCCAAAGATGTGCATCTTTGTCCTCTGCAGACTCCAGGAAAATTTAATTTTCCCAAGGGATCTCCAGTTTTCCTGTGTATCTTCGATTTCTTCATTGCACATTTTGCAGTCTTTCCTGGGTTTAGCCATTCTGATGTCCTCAGCTTCGGAGGGCTGAGAACTGCCTTCAGAAATGTGTTATGTCTGCTAATATTAGAAGTGGGAAACAGGCAATGGAGAGACATATGCAAGTTCTGTTTCACTTTATTTGGGCTCTTACCCAAGGAAACAAACATCTTTTCTCCCCTCTCCCAAACTGTCAAGTATCTTTTCCATGTGGAAGTTCCCATGTATACCTGTCAACCTCCAGTCAATCAACCAGTTAGCTTGTGGAACCTGTTTTCAAATTTTTGGGTTATGTTTTGGGTGTCTCCCTTTTACTTTTTCATTCTTCTTAGTGTCTGGACATCCAAGCCAGGTAGCAACTATGTTCTGTCAGACAGTTCTATCCAGTTCACATCTTTGTGAATTCCTAGGAGAGGGATTTAGCTAGGCAACTCCCAGGTAGAGAGGAGATATGTTAGATATCTCCTGATATGATAAATATCTACCAATAGATATGCCTGCTAGATATGCCAGTGTTGAGCCTGTGAAGGTTGAGTGGGTGAATAGGAGGGATGGACAGTAAGTAGTTGGAGAGGTGTATAGCATCTTGTAGACCTGCACTTAAACCACTGTCCGCAGGATTTCAGTGTTGCATTACTCCCGATTAGTGATTTGGAACCTATCAAGAAGATGTAGGTGTCATTATTCATAATGCAGGTGACTCTCAACTACTATTACTGTTGCTATCATTGGTGAGAACAGCATGCTTGTGTGTCCCCTCTTCAAGTAGTCTAGAGTTGTGAAAAAAGAAAGGTATCTAATGGTTTATTGATAAACCAAATTCAGTGATTCAAGGTGTTCTATATAATGGAGGAATTCCTTGCTTTGTTGATATAGGTGGGGGTCCTCAAAGAAAGGCATTGGACGGAATATGAATTTACTCTACAACCACCACAGAACTAGACAGTGTGTCATGCAAACTTGCTGAGGGCATGGGAAGCATCTGTGGTACTTACCACTTTTGGATACTTACCGTTCAGAACAATGATAATTACCTCATTTCCAACCTGATCCTCCTAGTTATGTGTAAGAATTGGGAGCAGCCAATGACGTCCACTTGAGCAAATGCTTTGTAGCAAGACTGTTTCTGCTGGAAGAGAATATCAGATTCTAGTACATGTTTTGAAAGGTTTTTTTTATTCAGTGAGCACTTTCACTGTCTAATTCTTATCCCATATCTGGAGACTAAAATGGCTCAACAGTAGCTTCTAAACTACTTCCTCCAGAACAGTACCTTCCATAAAAGAAGATTTGCTGGATGTTATGTTGGATGCTGCAACTGCTGCAGCCTAGTTTGATATCCCTGGGAATTCAAGATGGCTGTAATTTCCTCTGTTGTTGAAGATGGATTTTGAGTTGCTCAGACCACTTCCTTCTAGTTAATCTAATCCTTTCTCAGGGGTGCATATGGCCAAATGAAATTCCTCACTGAACTCAGTAGCAACAGAAAGTAGCATAATTGTGAATATGTATGCAAGAAGGGCCTGGGGGTGAGGCACAGAGGTATGTGAGATAGCTAGAGTGATGGAGTATGCTCCTGGAAAAAAAAGTACTAAGGAATCAGGTTGAACAAACTCATGTGCACTTTGTAATATGCATGTTTCAGCAGAAACACAGGTATTCACGTGGTACAGATGTAGTCTGTAAGGTTATGCTTGAAATGTTTTCTTTCATCAATATCCTCCCTTTAACAGGTTCTCAAAATTCTGTCAATGAGTTGGTATTTAATCCACTTTAATAGCTACTCTGTTAACTCCATGTAACACAAGTTTTTAAAGTCAAGCTTCATGTGAGGTTAAATCAAATGGCTTGTAGAAATCTGCCTATCAACAAAGCAGATATTAGCAATCAAATCAGTAATCCTGATTCAGCAATCCTTTGTTCAGTAATTCTTAACAAAAGCCACCAATGTTTGATTGGATTTATTTCTGTGAGACAACACTAGCTGATACTCATTGCTTACTAATATTCTTACACCTTTTAAGAATGACACTCCTCCAGTTCTCTGGAACTGCCTCAGTTTTCCAGGATTCCTTAAAATAAAATACTACTGGTGTACAAAGCTCCTTAGCTGCAACCATTATATCTATTGATGAGAAATCATCCAAGACTCAATTTTTACATTCTTTCTGCAAAAATCCTTATTTTGATGTTTAAAGTGCTTCCTATCAAGTACAGTTACAGATAATAATCTTTGTCCTGTCCATGACAGCATATGAGCTGGATACAGACTCCTACCTTGCTCCGAATACAAAAGAGAACTAGCTAGTGCACACACTTTGGCTGTTCCTGAATTATTGAAAATGTTACCACATTTACTCGAAGCAGTTGACCTACACATGGCCAAAATAGACTTTCTTGGTTTTAATAGTTAAAAAAATCTTTTGATATTTCAGATTTGTTGAGCACTGATATTTCAATGATTTCTTTAACCTCCTTTATTAGTCACATGGGTTTATTTTTATCTGTATTGTCCATCATTAACCTGTTTTTTTCTAGTACTTTGTGAAACAATATTTTTTTCTTTAATTCTTTTTTGCTTCTTTATCTTTTTTGCTCAGCAAAACTGCTTGGCTGCAATAATTTTTTCTGTTTATTTGAAAGACATGATTTCACAGTTTTTCCTGGGATGGCTTCAGGTAGTCCCCAGGTTTTGTTAACAATTCCCTTTATAGTTTCCCTGTCAGCTATGCTGACAATTGGTTTAAGCTAATGGGGACAAAATCAAATTGTGAAATATCAAAATCCTCCATAAAATGGGTTTATCTTTCTCAACAAAGCTCTAGTGTGAAAACAAGATTTTATTGGAAAACCAATGCATCATAATCTCAGGTATGATTTTGGGCATAAGTTAAGGAGTAATGGAGCTGCTGTAGATCATTTCCAGTTCAGCCTCTTATGATGAGGCTTAACTTTCAAGTGAGTGACTTTCTTCAGAAGTCTGTGCTTCTAAGTAATTTGTGTTTTCAGAAATCCTACTATGGAACATAGTGATGCCTTGATATTGATAATCTGAATTTCTAACTTGAGTAACAGGGAATTATTGTTTTATAGGATTAGTTCTTCAGGGAATTTTATTTAGTGTTGTAGAAATAGAAATATCTTTCCTTCACAATTCATTATGAAAACTGTAAGTAAGGTAGCTAACATCATGCTAAAAGCAGCTGATTACCTCTGTCTTACTAATTATTATTGCCTTAAATATGCATCTTCTATAGCACCTACTTAAAAGTATTCCTCTCCAATCTAATTTCATTTTTACAGATCCGGAAGAAGGATTCAGCAGTTTTCTTGTTAAATTACTAAAGGCACATCAGCTTTCTTGGTCCCTAGGTAGAAGACTGAAATAAGGAATTCAAGAAAGGCTTGAAAAAATAAAAAGTAAGAAGTATGATAATGTAGTGTTAGATGCAATATGCTGTATTTCTAGATCATCAAGTAAATAGAACATAAACAAATCAGTAACAGATCTATTAAAAACATAGAAACCCCAAATGTTACAGTTTAAAGAAGGTAGCATCACTCTGCTGCTGGAATTTCATGTGACTGTTTCCCAAAGAGCGATCAGTTGAATTTTGTTGCTTCTGTTACAGGGTGTCTCTCCCATACTACTGGAGAGATGTGGAGCTGGGAGAAGTGTATATGGAACTCTTTTCCGTGGCTTGAGGGGAAATGTTACAATGTGAAAGAGCCAGGCTTGTCAGAAGATGATCTGAAATATTTGTGTACAAAATAATAATCGCTTCTAGTCCTTTTATGTTCAGAAATTTTTACTTCTCGGAGAGTGCAGAAATGATGTATGCCATCCATACTCCCCGACCTGGTGTCTTCTCTTTGACTCTTCCCTTTTCTGTATACACTCCACTTCCAGGCAATGTTCGATCACACCTGTTTTCCTTTTTCTTACTCTAATGACAGACCCTCTTGTTTCAAACTCTTTCTGCTTCCACAGTCTCCTTTGTAGCTTAGAGAGTTAACAGTAGAAATGCTTGATTCCAGAAATTATTTTTATATTCCATTTTGAAGATGATGAAGCAATGTGCTTCAAGCTTCATCGTATTTTTCAAAGAAACTTTGTGTCTCTGCATCCGATAGCATAACTTCCTATATAGCATCAGGATTTGTTAGTTTTCCATGTGAAGAGAACACTCCTACTTTAGAATGAACACCAAGACTTTGAGTTTAGCCTGGGAAAATGGTAAAAACTAGCATAGTGAACAGAGCAGTGTGATGACCAGCAGATAGCAATAAAAGAGCAGGCATTACGAATTAGCGAAAGCTGCTCCTTGTAGAAGTGCTTGTACCAAAGGAAACTGAGATGCAACAGTCTCCTAGTATGTGGTTGTAATATTTCATCTTTGTAGTCAAGGCCATTGTCTCACAAACCTGTTCATTTCATGTTAAGAGTTCTTGTCTGGGCTCTCATCCTATCCATTCTACTAGTGATTCTTTGGCATCCGTTTGCTGTCATCTTGCACTATATGCTTTATCTCATGTTGTCCCATACACACTGACTATCTGGATTTACAAGCAACTGTTGAACCAGGATGGTCTCTTTTGCATCTCTTGATGTGGCATCAGTAGCTGCACGAGGAACAGAACTGCATTGTATCATGATCTAGGACCAGCCCTTTTTAAAAAGCAACTTACCTTTCCCTGTTAATGCCTTTGACTCTCTGAACTGTGATCTTATCAGTCCTTCATAGGAAACTACTTTTTTCCAATTTCAGACTTGCCTATTTATCTCAAATTTTTTTTGTGGTAATGCGTGTATCTCCTGCGTACTACTTAGTTGCACATCCAAAAATTTCAGGGCTTTAGAGTTATATAAATACAATTGTTGTGTTTGATACAGAGACAATAAGAAAAGACTGGTATTTGCAGACTTAAATATCTAACGAGGGGTGCAAAAAACATGGGGTCCATACTGAACTTTCTAAATAGTTGATAATAATTATCAAAGACTATGCTGGGAATTTGCCTGAGGTGAGTGCTATGCATAGGCCTTGGCACCTGACCCAGTATAGTCACGTAATGATGTTTTTCAGCCATGTGCATCCTGTATTGTCTGCTGGCATTTTTAACTTGAGATTACAACTGTGTGATTTATGCTATGCGATACAAAGCTATCTCAGCATTCTAGTTGCTTTGTAGTATATGGTAGCATTTTAATGCTAATGTAAAAAGAGACAAAGAAAATAAAACAAAAATGTTCTCATTAACTTTGCTGAACTGCAACATTATGCCTGTGTTTTCCCAAGTAATGAAACTCGAGTTTTTGCTGGGTAGGGAAATGCAATAACTTACTATTTGTCCGCGATTATCAAAATGAGATACCACTCAGAAAATCTGCATGCTTTTATTTCTTACATAATAAATCACTCTTGTCCTATAGTACTGCAGTGAGCTGCACAGCATTTCCTTCATCTTTTTGATAATAAGCTGCTTGATAGAACAGAAATCCAGAAAGTGGTGAGAAGCATCTGAAACATCCTGTCTGCTTCACTGTTTATTCTTACTTAGCATAAAAATTGTTTGCTCTACATGGCTTTGCTGCTAATCCTAAGCAAGTTCACAGGAAAAACACTGAGCCCCTAATGTTCCTATAGTGGCTTTAGTTCACAGCCTTGTGTTGGGGGACATCTGCTGCAAAGCTGGAGGGTGAACATGGAGAGGTTGGGATGGGGCTTCTTAAAGTTTCAAGAGCTCATAGACAGAGGTGTCATGGATACAGGTCAAATAGCTGTGTGATTTCTCATAGAATCAGTTATTAAAACAGCCAGGGTTTATTTTTAAAGCTGAAAGAGTTAACATAGTGTAAAAAATCTTTATCCTTTCCAAAAAGCATCTTCCTTGTTCAAAGCCAAATAACTGGCATTAATGAGCTGGAATGTACCTAGTCAGGAAAAACTGAGAAAGAACTCAGAAGTCAATATTACCTTCTTATGAGATGACACAAAAACAAGTTTCTGTGAGCCATGCAGAGCAAGCTAAACCACAAGGCTGTTACTGTACACAGTAGTGAAGATAAATTATCTAATTGCCTCTTGGACTGTTTTAGTTAAAGGGATATAATATCTATTATCTATGCTTCTTATCCTTCATGCATGGAAAAGAACAAACAGTTTTGTTCTAGTTAGATATTTACTTCAGGAAAAAACCCAAACCATGTATCAATAACAGGCTAAAGGAGAAGATGACTGCATCAGTTTCTGCTTCATTTGCATGATTTTTTTTTTTGCTCTATGGCATTTCTGGGTGAGGATTTTTACTGGATCAAGAGTCCCACTGCAATCTGTAAGTTATTGCTCAGTGTCTGTGGCACAATCTGATCCTCCATGCTTATGAGGTTTTAAGAAATAGACGTGGAATTCTTTTTCAGCAAAACTTACAATACTGATGTTTCTGCTTCAGAGTTTACTTAATCATGGAAAAAGGTTTCTAAATTTTAAATGTATGATATAGTCTCAATTACCTTAAAGTGAGTGATCCTAATGATTTAATTAGGACTGCTCACATATTCCTATATTTAAGAATGGGCATAAGTCTCTACAGGATTAGGGCCTATTTTTGTTCCTGTATTCAGTATGTGTAGTGTTTAATTGTATTATGAAACAAATGTTGTAGCCATCAGTAAGGTTTTTGTCCCTTAACTGAGGTAGTTGTTGCTGTGCAGAGGTAATTGTTACAAGAAAAAAACCAATCTATTTTAAACACATTAAAGAAAGATTCTGTAATATTTTTTGAATATTAGAGGGGGATCAAAAATGTCTCCCAAACAAATTCGTTATGTAGGTGGATACTTACCATACTGCTGTACTTTTCCTTGTATGCACCTGTAAGTTGTTGGGCAACAGATGATTCAGGTAGTGTTGTTTTTTTAACCCCCAACTGTGTATCTCAATTCCATCTTTTCAGCTTGCTTACGGTCTAACTTAGTGCTGTGTAAATTTTGAAGAGCTTTGCTGCTAAATTTATTTTTAAAACCAAAATGTTGGCATTACTAGACAGCTAGTGATGATGGCATTTGAGTCAGGTGGGTTTTTTAATCACATGATTAGTCTCGATATTTTTCCTCTATTCTATTGCCTTTTTCTTTTTAGCCATTTTTCTTCTGGATTTGTCATAATTAGGTATTATACTGAACAAAATATTGGATTAACTCACCTTGCATCTTCGAGAGATGTTTGAGATAACCGTACACACTGAGTTTCTATCATGAACTCTTTTCCGTAGACTGAACCACACATCCAAAAACTGGCAATCTCAAAATCTTGCCTTAGAACCAAATGTTTTGCCAAGCTCTGTAGCCAGTAGCAGATTGTATTGTCCATGTGCTGCATAGGTTGTAAATAGGGGATGCAGGGGATTGAAAAATACACCAGATTCAGTTGTGAAGTCAAGCAGTTATTCCTGAAAAAGATCACAGGTTTTGAGACAAAATATCATATGCAAGAAGCATAATGGCTCAGTAGTCATGGGCAAGAGATTTAAAAAAAAACAAAAAAGAAATTCAGAATAAGAACGAGTCTTGCAGAGAGACAAATAATAGGTGTTGCACATTTGCATAATAGGCAACATGACTTCTCCAAAAGATAGCATAAAATGAAAAGAACAACACCACCCCATCCCTCAAATTAGTAGGTGAAGCTGATATGACAAGTTTGATTTGCTGAAAAGGCATTGCAAACAGGAAGATCTACCTTTCAACCTAATAGATGAGAAAATGATATTCTCATTGTATAATTTTGGAGTTGTATAGTTTTGGAACATGTCAGAGCTACTGAATGAATTGTTAATAGCATAAGCTTGGTAAAGCCCAACAACACATCCCCTCTTCTTGGGAAGGAAGTGAAAGAAAGAGATAAAATGGAAATATTATAAAGGAGTAATTGTATGTAATGTTAGTTCCAAGCTTATATTTATTTAAGAGGAATTTCTTATATGGTCTCATGTTGTGAACTTTTAATGCAGCTTTTCTTTCTCAAGATCAAAAAATAAAAAATAAGCCATATGATTCATAGTTCATTCTGTGAATATAAGGTTTCAGTAAGTTGTTTTGTTGATTGACATGTCAGCACGAGATGCACAGTTGTACGCTTTAATGTTGCTGCTGAATTAGTGTTAGTGACTGGCTGTTTTAGGGTGTCTGTATTAGAAATATCTAAGCGGCCTACTCTGTCTGCAGACTTCAGGGATCAAAATGCCTGTAAGTTGTCTGACATATCTCAAGTTTTTCACCTGCAGAAGACCACGTCAGAAGTTCAGATATAGTCTCATATTCTGCATTTTAGGAGAATAGAAAGAGTAGGCCTTCTTAAAATGTGCCTACAGATACTGAATATCTTAAATGCTAACTTAATTAAGGTTTTTTCCCAAGCTGGTTCTATTTAAAGATGCTATGTGTCAGACTTTAGCAAGTCACACCTGAGGGTTCAAAAGCAGGTCTTTCACTTGGCTTTTGTCTGAAGAATTTTGAGGTAGTTGAATGACTTGCAAACACAAGGTATGAGGGCTAAGGCTAAGATGTCTTTTTGTCTCAACAAAATAGATATTTGAGTTTACTAGATTAATACAGGCAAGTCATTCTGCTATCCAATAAATACTATTATTTTTTTTGAACAGTGTCTTTCTACTTTAAAAGGGCTTTCCAGTACTTTACTGGAAGAAAACTGATTACCTGGCAGTTCCTCGTCCAACTCGGTAAGCATCAAAAGGTCCAGGATCAACTTGATACTTGATCAGTCATGCTTTCTGGCTCAAGTCTGGATTGAGCCACTGGAATAGAGCACTGAATTTAGTGTTTGAGGTGGGGCAGTTTGAATGTAGATGCTGTGGGCAGTGTGGAATTATGAAACTTGTGTTGGGCTGATCGTGGTCAAGCTGAATACTCCAGAGATACTCACAGAAGCTTGGCTACCTCAGACATACTCCAAATTCTTATGCAGTGCCCTTATACAGTTTCTTCTTGCAGGCTTCTGTAACCTCCTAGGAAAGTGAAGCCCTTCATTTCTAGCAGATGACTTCTGACAATATGTTGGTCTAGAGGAGAGCTATTAAGATATGCAAGGCACTAATTTGCTCATTTGACTTGGAAATTACATGCCTTGCAGTAATTTTTGGTGAGTCATCCCAGCCATAACTGAGGGCCAGAGGGGCAGGAAACCATGTAAGTGCAAACTAAATACACATAAAATGTGAAGCAAAATTCAGCAGCCAGAGCTCTAAAATCATGAGACACATCTTCCCCTTCCACATAGACTTTCAGCAGGTTCTTGGATAAGAAGCCATAACAGTAGATCCTTTCCCTTGACAGCACTGTTCTCATGTATAGCTGTCAATCCCATTGTGTCAAACACATCATATTGTAAGATAAATGAGAATTATTGGAGTTGACCAGGTTTTTAGGTTGAATTTGGACTTCTAAATTACTTGTATTCTCAAAGGTTCTTGGTCTGTGTTGCCTCCCACATAATTAGGGCTTTTGATATTGTGGGTGTCAAGGTCTGTGTATGCTTAGGAGCAAAATCGCATGCAATGACTGGCACGCTGAATTCGCCCATGCCAGAGTGTAGTACAGATGCAACTGGAGTGAGCTGTTGACAGTAAAGCTCCAAAGATTTAGATGCTACGTATTATCTTGTTCTGAGGTAAAAAAATATTTGATCTGTCTGAAGTACCAAACTTAATGACATTCAGGACAACATCTTCATTAGGGTTTATGACCAAACAAGTGGCCATCTTTTTGGAGTTGTTTATGAAATCCCAACAGTATTTATTCTTCACATTAATTTGATGATTTAACTAATTTAAAGATGAAATTTTTTTCAGTTATTTAAATTTATCCTCATTTTCACAGCTGTGTTGCTCCTTCTCAATCAAATGTTTAAAATTAATTCAGATTTAATAATGTTTTCTTTATCTCTTCTTTTTGCACCTTGGAATAATGTTTATAAAACTGGTAAATGTGATGCATTATTTCAGTAACTGGGAGGAATGGAGTGAATATTTGCCACTTATGCAAAATGCCTAACCAGCTTTCTGTAATTACCTTTGGTTCCCAAAGCATAAGATTTTTGATATCATAAGAAGTTAGCCTTTGTGAATACTAACTAGTGATGCATGAATTTGTTTAACTTCACTGTATGCTTCAAGTTTGTATTTATATTTGAGATTGAATATGTGAATCCTTCTGAATGTAGTGTAAGGTTCCCCAACATCTGGGAATAGATCTGTGAATTTCTGTGTCTACCTGGTTGCTGCCAAGTTTTCCTGCATTATTTCCTTTTGTACTGTTCAAGTACAGTAGTAACATTTTATTTAGGCAAAGTACCTAGCAGGGAGTAAATTTCTGTCATAGCAAATTATTGCTCCATCCATAACATTATCTTTGATCTTACATTGATAGGTTTCTAATTAATGAAGTTCCTGTTGTAAATTCTAAAGCAATTTAAAAAAGCCTTTTGACTTCACTGAATCGTATCAAAGACTTTATTAGTATTATGTCTTAATATGTGTCCATTAACAGTCTTTAAGCAGAATTTTAACATGTAGGGCTTGCAAGAATCTATACAGGCAGATATTAAAATGTCCAAAAATAAATCATGTAGATCTAGGAGTAAGTGCAGTATGTTCTTAAAATCTGACTGTGTCTGGCATATTAATGGATTATACCTTGGTGGTCTACCAAAAAGGAAGAAACTGTTATTAGCAACAGCGGTATGGAATATAGTAACAATGACACATTCTCTATGCCACAACTCCTCATAAGATATTTGTCATTTCCCAACAATGGAAAATCATCATCAGATGAGACAATCTAGACAATTTGAATACCTCCATGAAGACGAGGAGAAGGTAGTGTTTTGTCCTAAGCACCTGCACTTCAGAATTACTTTGCTAAATTCTCCCAATTTGATTTTCTGAAAAGAGTTATTGTTTTGCATTCTTTTTTTTTCTGGACAAGTCAGAACTGTGGTGCCAGAAAATTTTTTCTTTTTTTCTCCTATTTCTTAATCTTACATGGATCATTAGGTGCAGATTTTACACTCCAAATATTCTTTCAAAAAGAGTCTTCTGAAGGTTCAATGTCTAGACTTTTCAGGGAGAAAGACCCAGTTCTGATGGGTTTTTAAGACTGTAGTGTTAAACATTCCTGAACTACTGCTCTTTACTGAAAAAAATTATTGTAATTGAAATTAATGGAATCAAATTAAGAAGGAAATAATTTAAAAAAAAAGAGCAATATGAAGTTTTGTAGCACTACATTTGGATATTTTAATTTTTTATATTAAATAGCCTAATAGACAACTCTGCTCAATGAACTTCAGGATACGAATACCAGTGAATGATGCCTCTGAAGTTAAAAGCACTGTCCAAACTGCCTGGGGAAAATCTGGTAACACTATATATGTGATTATCTATTATTGAAAATAGTGATGCCAGTCCCCTCTTTTTGACATCCACATTCACTGTATTCACAGTCAACCATGTCTCCAAAATACTTACCTGCTAAATCAGGGATAAATCCCCCTCAGGGCTGGGTTTTTTTTCTTTTTAAAAAGTAAGGACTAATGGGTTGTTCAATGTTGGTGATGAATGCGAGTGTATTATTCTGCCTAAATACATACATACGCCTTGTATAATGCATTTTAATAAAAACATAAAGACAGACTGCTCTTTACATGCTTTTAAAGGTTGTCTTCAAGGAAGTAAGGAGAGTAGAGGCAGGCAGCAAGCAAACTGTAAAATTTTCTTCACTCTCAGATTGAGTTTCCAATTGAAGATGGATGTTGCCTTGACTCTGTACAAAATTAACTACATCAGCTATGGGCATCTGTTGAAGATACTGGGCTGCTTTGCTAGCTGCATTGCTCCAAGGCTTTTTTCTCTAGTTCTCTATATAGCAGGAACTATTGAAAATTTCACTTTTTATGGAGGTTCCTGAATGCATAGTTGACCAATAAGAACACTGATGCGGTCTCAGGCTATGATGTTTTTCCAGTGAAGTTCAGACAAATATAGCCAAAGCATAATGTCCTACAGCTTTCAGTCAGTCTTATCATTTTGACTTCTGCATTTTTCTTTTGCCTTCAGGCAGTCCATGATCCATGGACATTATCCATGTGGCTCTTAGACTCCTAATATCTAGGCACAGTGATGTACAAAGGAACAGCATTAATTTGTGCTTGGCAGGTCTCTTCTGTGTTCCTATCTAGAGGGTACAAGCTAGCACAGTACTAATTCCAGCTTAATTTTTATGATGAAATTTCATTCTCAGGACTTAACATAGTTATCCCAGACTGACAAAAAGCTGAGGTTAATAAACTTCACTGCTTCAAAGGTTTCAGATTTATTATAATGGAATTGATATATTTTAGCAGACCTTGTGAGCCAGTTATGACAAGTACTACTCCAGAAAAATGCTGCAGTTGAGAAGTGTGTGTATGAAACCTGTTCTCAGTGAACATGATGGCCACACTTCTTGTGGGCTATAATATGTGGGCATCTCTTTAAACAGACTGCAGTGAAATGTGGATCTTTGGGGCTGCCAGTGCTTTATGGGGATGATCCTGGCATATGACTATGAGATCATCACTCACACCAAAATTTTAATGAGAGGAAGCTCTATGATTGTATGAAATTCTTATCTTAGATGAGTGCAAAATTTGAGAAAGTTGATGATTCATTCTGATACCAAAGAGGCATGAAAAAGGGTCCTAAATCTTTGCTTTTTGCAATATTTTCTATGGCAAGAAGTAGGCCAAAAAAGCCAGTTTACGGCATAATGAGAAGTAAGAAATCTAATAGCTACTTGATAATCATATTTTTTGGCAGTGTATTATGCTAGCCTCATGCTTCTGGGCTTCTGCTGATCATCCAGAGAAGTACAAAAATAATTACTTTTTCATCCTTGAAGCTTTACTGGAAAAATGTTGCCAAACTGGTTTTCAAAACTTCCAGAAATTTTGAGAGAGAAGGCTAGGACATTTGGAAAACTGCCTGCAAATTAAATAATAGCACAAATTCTTGGTACACAAACAAGGAACACAAACCACACAAAGATTCATTTGGAGTGCTGCAGCTTTTCTGAATGCACTTGCCAGTCCTTAAGACTGAGTTTTTCACAATTTTAGGTGGAACTGAGCTAAAAACAAAGAGGTTACATCTCCAAATAGCTCTTAGTTGAGATTTTAATCTGCTTCTTTGTCCCTGCAATGAATGGAAGCAAAATACCGATAAAATCAACAGGACATTTGGGATGTTGTAAATTCAGACCCACATGTTGTGACCGAGCTCCAGGAGTTGCTAAGGAGTCTTAACTCCTTTCCCTGCAAATGGCTGAGATGACATTCAACACGGTCGTCTTCGTAATTGGGGTAGCTGAAAAACAATCCATACTGTTTTAAAAAAATGAGTGGCTCCAGGTGAACAATGGAAAATATTTTGGGGTTACCTTGAAGGTTGTGTAAGGGACTGTATACACCTGGCCGTGCCCTCCAGTAACCACTCCTGGGACTCTCCACCTCCCTGTCATCCCCCAGGGCAGGGAAGCCTCTGTCTGACGGGATACTCCGCACAAGCAGAAGCAGTGCCTCTGCCACTCCAGGTAATTCAGTTTAGAAAAGTTCCACCTGTAATTTCTCTTTCAAAAACAGAGCCCTCTCTGATTGAGCAATGAAACAAACTCCTGAGCACTGTCTGAGGTTCTACACGGTGTATTATATCTGGCTGTCATTATTGATGCTTTTTGGCATAGAAATTAGTGTCTCACAGACCTGTATAGTTAACTTGGGCTCTGAGGAAGACAGACTGTGCTTAAGGCAATTCTGAGCTCATTTAAACACCAGGAAGCAAGAAATCCTTTGTTTCTTGTTTTTCTTCAAATAATAGCCTAAGGGAAAGTGTCCCTTCAACCACCTTTCATATGTCAAATGATGTTTTGAACCAGAGACTGTTCACTGCATGTATCTCGTATAGCTAAAATAATATATATTGCAAAATTCCACAAACTTATTTTTGTGAAGGTGATGACATTGAAGGTCATCACTTTCCTCTTTGGTGATTCCTTGGATAATTA
This sequence comes from Gavia stellata, assembly GCF_030936135.1. Taxonomy (NCBI): domain Eukaryota; kingdom Metazoa; phylum Chordata; class Aves; order Gaviiformes; family Gaviidae; genus Gavia; species Gavia stellata. The sequence continues at coordinate 21,393,232 of NC_082600.1, forward strand.
CATTAGTATTGCATTGATCATCAGAATAGCTTTCCACATTTTATGGTGTGCTTTGTTAAAATGGAATTCCTTTACAATTAACAAACCAAGTTTACACTGAGAGAAAAAAATACCAGAAAGACATGCAGTGAGGTAAGTAGGCACTAAGATCAAATACAAGCATACAAATACACGATGCTTCCAAATAGATTTATATAGTGAGGCTGAAAGATACTTGTATTATCCTTAGTAGATGTTGAAATACTTTAGGCTGGGGTAATGGCTTATGAATAAGGAGTAAAGAAGAAAATCGAAGAACGAAAAATAAAGCATAAAATTAGCAATCCAAACTAATTCAGAAAGTTTGCTTTTTAGGCAGTTAATTACAGCAGTAACTGTGATGTAAAGCCTGAAAGGGGGAAAAGCCCCAACGTCAGCAATCTGTTAGACTTCAAACCAAACAAAACAGTGCTGCTCTATTCACCTCCAGTCTTTTCTACTAGGTTTATGCATTTCTTTCCACCTCTTCTCAGCTGAGTCTGGTCAGTGAAGCTCTTTCATTAATATCAGGAATTAAGAGGCTGGGACTTGGTGTTCCACCTACGCCCAAGGTTTAGTGAGTTTAGAACTGCTTATAAGTTTGTGAAATGGATAATTTGAAACCTGGTGGTTGTTTTATAACCCTAGGGCCTTTAGTGTTAGCCCAGGGGACTTTGCTTCACATCCCTGAACTTTTTTCTACTGGAGAAAAAGGAAAAAATTTTCGAGGAGTGGTAAGCACTCAAGTTAGCCAAGTCCCTCTGTGATTACAAGCGTCTTTCAGTGGTGATTAAAGTTCCCTGAAATAGCATCCCACTATCATAAACTCTAAATAAGGGTCTAAATATGCCTATTTTCTCGATGTGTTGCTTCCCTTCTTCCATAGCCTAATGACTGTGGAGGCTGGCCTTTGTCTTTTGCTTTTGTGTTTTGTTTTGCATGGCAGTGTGTTCAGCTGCCTGCTGTCCATTTGGTTATATCATCCAGCTGTACCCTGCATGGTTTGCCTCTTGATGTGCTGCTCACTCTCAGGCCAAAGAGCACAGTCTTTAGAAAGTGGACATTCTCCATTTGGCAGTGCATCCAAACAGATGGAGTTCCCTTCACTTTCTTCTGGCAGTGCAAGCCTCTTTTGCATCAATTCCATCTCTGGATCTTTTTTTTTTAATGGGGTCTTGTCAATTAACTTCAAGCAACTGCTCGTAGCAACTATGTGTGTTTCTGCCTTTTTGAAAGTCCAGAGCAGGACTGAGAACCCTGAAGGATTACTTCTCTGGCAAAATATTCAGTGGGTCATAGTGTGCAAGCACATGTGAAGTGGGAAATGTCTGTGGGCTTGGTAATTTAGTGCAATATGCACAATCTGTTTGTGCCTGATGTTCATTTGAGATTAGGACTTGGCTGTGTTAGCATATTACCACAACATAGGCAGAAGTTTTTGTACCAGAGGGATCAAGCAGATAAGGTAAGAAAGGGAAACAGAGGTTCAGTGACTTGCTCAAAGTATATAGCAATAGAAAAGCTATGAAATCCTACCTTAACTGATACCAAAGGAAGTTTTGCTATTGATTCACTAGGGTTAGATACTCATTCCGGGTACTGACCTCTGATTCTCAATTCAGTGGCCCTCAATGTCATACAACGTGATGTATTAATGGCAACCTGCCTGGAATGAAATGCAGCAGCTGCTTAACACTGCCCAGTTTAACTCTGCGTGCGGTTCATATTAGAAAGAAAGAAAAATTTCCCAGCCAACTGAAACTGGAGGGAGAATTTTAGCTAGAAAGAATGTAATTATCTAAATTAGAACTCTGGCCAGGATTATGAGACAAAGACTGTCATGGGAAGTGTGACAACCAGAACTGGTCACAGCTTTGGTTTCACATTCTCACTGTGCTGCTGCTTCTGATCTCACCCAAATCTTTTCTACTTTTATTTTCTTAAACCTTGTAAAATGTTCTAATTTTACAAAGACTGAGGTAATTGAAAGCTGCCATTGCTCATTGCTTTCTCAGACAAACAGGGCAGACATCCTCCTGGTGTTATCATAACATCCTGTGAAGCAGAACAAGTACTGGATACTGATTTTTCTGTGGGAGAAATGTCTTGTAGCTGCATCTGGAAAAGTGCTAGTGCTGCCTTCTCAATAAGACATTATACATGGGTGATGGATTAATTGCTCTAGGCTATCTTTTGTGTATATTTATGTTCCTGTTCTGAGGGTTATTTTTTCCCATAAGACATGTTTAACAATCACCATCTTGCTTGTAGTGTTAAAATTGATGGGTATGAAACTAGCAATTCTTCTAAGGGAGAAGTGCTGTTTAGTGAAGAGAGTGGAGGTCTAGGGAGCTTTTATTATTCTGTCACCATTGGGTGACAATGGCTATGGAGGTTCATCTTTCTGTGCCTTGTTTCCCTACCTTTAGAATGGCCATAAAAATAATGATCTTTGTAACATACTTTGAGAAAACATTAATATTAAAGCACTGTATAGGAACAAGTTATTATAATTAAAGTCTAGATCTTTTATTAGAAGAAGTAATGCAATATTTCCTTAAGAGCAACCTATATGAAATTCTGTATTTCTTCTGGAACAATCAGACCTGAGTTCAAATAGAAAAAAATACTTATTTCCTCCACTACCTAACTTGAGAAGGGTAGACTGGTGATTACAATGATAGTACACTAACTTTTAGTGTTAGCAGTTTGGCCGCATCTGTTGACCACACACTGCTCTGCTTTTCTGTTACAGAAGTCAGTACATACTGAGTACATGATATCTATTTCTTACTCTGTCTTACATGATGTTGAAAGTGCATTCTACATCTACCTTTCTAGCCACATGCCTCAACATCGTATGCATTTTCTTATCCAATGTTAAGCATCTCATTTTAAGAGGTGAATAAATAAGGTTTTCATACCAGAAATTGAGGGAAAAAACCTGTCTGTGTGCAACTGTTGATCACACATCAAGTTTCCTAAAGATGTTTGAGTATTACTGTTGACTCTGAGGGCCTGTTCATCTTTTCCATTATCATGGAAATAGATGTGTACATAAAAGCAGATTTGAGAATAGGCTTTCTGGATTCTGCCTCTGTCCAAGCTCGCTATGTGTTCTTCTGCAGAGCGCTCCCCTCTCATGATCCTGCCTCACAGCATCTGTCTACCTGTAATTACCTGCCCAACTTTATCTGATGTTCTCTTTAGAGAGTTCTGTGTGTACAAAGGACTTTGGCATTCATTGATAGTTGTCATGGTGTTGCACAGAATTGTGGTCATAACTGTTTATACTTTCAATAAAAAGTAGTATAAAAGTGTTAGGTCAAAGATTCCAGACTTTCAGCTGTTGTAAATAAAATTCTTTATATTAAAAAACCCCAAATGAATACAACATGAATGGTACCTGTTTAACCACTTGCATAACTGTCTGAGTATCCCTCATTCTGTTTTGCAAAGTCGTTTAATTTCCTTTTCCATTTAGCAAGAGCCTTCCCTCCTGAAAATACAATTAGCTCCATCTGTGTGGCAAGTTTTTATTCAGCTGATCTTGGTATGATCAGAAATTCAGTTCAAACTCAGGTCTGACTGAGCAGAACACTTTTGTTCTTACTGAACTGTGTGAAATTTGAGTTGGTGAGATAATAAAAGTTATTCCTCCATCATCTCTTTGTGAACACCTGAATTCACTGACTCGTTATGCAGAGGCCAGCTTTCAGTTGCTGGTGACCTATAATGGGCATGACCCAGCAACCAAGCAGGGAAAGTTTTAGCCAATTAAAAATCCCCTGAGTCATCCAGTCTCTTTAAAATGAAGAATCTAAATAATAGATTGCATGAAGATAGATGATATTCTCAGCATCTACTTTGTTTCAGTCTTCAACACAAAGGGAGAAGAGAAAGAAGATGGGGAGTCAGCTAAGTGAGATAAATGTGAATGAGGGTCTGGACATATGAGGAAACAGACTTAATAAGAAGCAAGTAAAAGAATGCTTCAATAATTTAAAGTATCTATAAATCAGTGAGGGCCCATGACATTTAACCAACAGTTCATAAAGAACCGCAACAAGAACTGTGGTGATCTGTCAGCTATATTGCAGGATGGCTAGAGTACAAGTGAGCCATCAAGGAGGAGTGAAGCAAATGGCAAGTATGCTGTAAGAAATTTTACGTGCAGGAGGCAAAAGCCTCCCCAAACTATAAGCCATTTCCCTCACACTAAGAAATATTGTATTTTGTATATGTGTGAAACTTCAATTGCTATGTCAATTACAGAAAAAAATCTCTAAGCATCTCTTAGTACTGCCTAAAAGTTTTCTTATGTATACCCTTAAGCTTTTGTGGTAATTGTTGGGATGTTTTTCCTGGAGGAGTGCCAAATATGCTCATGTAATTTTTTAGTGTCACTTCTAAGTGCAGCAAGTTGCATCTGGTTGGTTTTAATCTGCCTCTGCTTTCCTGCTAGAATTTGTCTATCTGCATGCAGATACATCATGTCCCCTTTATTTTCAGAAGAAAATCTTTAGCTGAATTCTTATTTGGTTTGTTGAATGATTAGGAAGAATTGTTTCCTTCTCCAGGCAGAATATCCATTGCTCAGTCAATTAGCTTCTATTGGAACAAGCAGCCTTTGAAGGAAGTGAAATTATAAACTGGGGAGAGAATTTCAGGAAGATAGGATATTGACTTGTATACAGGTTATCGGCTGGATGATAGATGCTGGTTTTGCACAGTTCAGCTGTAAAGGACTTCATATTCTAGAATTAGCTGTCCTGTCTCCGAGAGAACAAAGTATTTCTGACATAGTAGAAAGCAACATATGAGTCAGAGAAATAAAATATTTGAAGTACTGGAGTAGCTGAGGTTTTTGGCCAATAATTTTAGTGGATAAGGTTTTGAATGTGGTAGTGATTTTCTTTTCATAATCCCAGTGTATCACGGCACAGGTGCAATGAACGGAGCAGCTGTAGTTGTATTGTTCTCTGAGTATGGGGAAAGTGAGTAGACCCATCTACATATGTGTCTGTTGTCTCTGGAAGTCATTCCTCTTTTAACTGAAAAGAGCCTCTAATGTGATGACCTTAATGGCATACTGCAGAAGACCACTACAGGATGGGGTTTCTCCAAACAGTTTAGGACCTTCATTGAAATGATTTGGTGCTGTTCTACTTCTATTAGATTAAATGCTACTTCTATTAGATTAAATTAAATAATAATTGCAATTATTTTTCTTTAAATGTAATTGATGGTAGGATTTTTAGTATAGTGTCTTAAGTCTGTGAATGTATTCCACAAATGAGAAACTGAAATAAGTTTGAGGTGTTAAGTAAATATATATATGAAAATACATCTTTCATAAGGAGACGAAAAATATTGTTCTGGGAATTAGATGGAAATCTGCGGTGCCATTTTAGGGGCTTCTCAGAGAAACACTAAACATGAAAAATTTCAGAAGATTAGAGCTATACGTCTCTGGATCCTACTAATTGTAATCATGATAATTATGTGCATTAACTATATTGCTATTCTGAGTTACGTAGTTATTGCACAACTATAACAGAAAGAAAAGTTAATATACTTAATTTCTAAATGATCTGGTATGCTTTAGTGCAAATGGCTTGAGCTCTTAAATAGCTATGTCTGTTTTTAAAAATGTAAATATGTATCTTTGAACCTGAAAGGAAGAATTTCTTTTAGATCTTTATATAGGTCATAAACATGCACATAACCTCTCTGTGAAGGCATAGAAGACAAAATGGACTTAGGCTGGAATCAGACAAAGAAACAGAACGAGGCAAAGTGGAATTAGGCTTGTGCTCTGCTGGATTGGGAGATGCTGTTGTGCACATTCAAAATTAAGCTGGGTTCCAGTGCTTTGCTGAATTTCATCTTGACATATGGTCTGAGGTGCTAACTATGTGTAAAGGCATGTCTGTATGAAACGCTTGTCCAGTGTTCGGGATAATGGGCTCCTAATCCCTGACTCAGCCCATTATACTTTAGTTTCGTGATGGTAATGAACAACAGGTAGGGATAGACTCCTCGCTGTCACTTTTATGAAAAGCTTTTAAAGGTTCTTATTTGTTTCACAGAAAAACAATCCTGTTTCAAATAAATGTATTTATTTCTAATGCATAGATTTAAGATGCATTCCACTAATGAAACAAAGTCTCGGTCAATTTCTCTCTTTTCTTAAAGTCCATTACAGTTCTTATTTAAACATTGCAGCAAATGATTCATAATTACTTCAGTTTCAGGAGTATTCATTCTTTACCTTGCCTAGAATGACAATGAAACTTTTGCGTTTTTTCTATTAAGGATGAATTAATTTTCCCCTGGATCAAGTGCATTCAATTTTAAATCATTTATTACAGTTGCTTTTGCAAATTTAGGCACAGCTTCTGTGAATCAATTTCTTAGACAAGGCTAATGATTGTAGTATTAATTCATTCTACGTATAATATTTGCCCTAATAAATTTCTTCTATTTGGTCTTTTGATCACAAGTGACAAATTAGAGAGTGATAGATTTTGATTTATTTTTTTATTCGTATTTGCTATAGGACAAAAAAATACCTCTAAAGCCTTTATATTTGTGGCTCACTGCCAATTTAACAGGGCAGTGAACTATTTAACGGGGTTAAAATTCCTCCTTAAGCAGTCAATATGTAATAATGAGCACTGAATTATAAATGGAAATATGAAGACCTGCAAACCTCAACCTAGCAGGTGATTCCCTTTTTGCTTAAGAAAAAGAAAGAAAAGAGAAGAAAAAAAGCATTTTTTCAGATTGTTAGGATCCCAAATTGTACTCCTCATCTACTTCCACATGGATTTTTCAACATGACTGCGGCTTCTGCCTGGATCTTCTTGCTGCCTGAGCACTAACAGCTTAAGGTATCCACAAAAGTCGCTTTGATGTGGTTCTTGTGTTTCCCAGTCCTTGACTGCTCCTCTTAACATTTCCATGACCTGGGTGGTATTCCCTGCAGCACTGAAACATAAGGACCAAATAGAGAATGTTTGTACGCTTGAATTAATCATTACTTGAAACTTCTAGCAAGATAGGAAAACATAGAGAAATGTTGTTCCATGCAGAAAGACATGTGGCATGGAACTGACAGAGAAATTATTTTGCCCAAATGTGGGTTGAAGCTATCCAAGTGATTTTAAAAATATCTCAGTGACAGCAGCCTCATGGGGCAGGACTGGATTTCACCAGTGCTGTCACATTAAGTTTGTCAGGTTCCTGTCTGCTCCTCACTTCACGTCTTGCCATAAGAACATTTTCTATCCAGGGAGAAAATACACTTAGAAAGCAAACTTACATCTGCATCTGCAATACCTGTATTGGTAAAAACATTTTCTGCTTAACACCAAATAACTTTTAGGACCTTTTTAAACTATTCCATCTCTTTTTTTGTGATTTAAAATCTGCAAATCTGAGCATATAAAACTTCAATGCAGGTCATTCATCTTCTATTTCCCTATTCCTCCCTAGGAAAGAGTCTGCTTTAGTTCCTGTTTTCTTACTTCTCTTCCTTGCTGTGCTTTAGGCTCACTGGAATAGGAATCCCCTTGCTGTAGACCTAATTAGACTGTACTGAGGTGTCCTGTATGCACAGGACTGGAGTGCTCCTACTCTACCTAATGATCCACCACACTAACTGTTGGCCTCATGCTCTGACTCTGTTCTCAGAGCTGACTGGTTCTCCAGTCTGGGAAACTGCAGAAGGATGTGCCCTGGCTCAGACTCAAGGTTTCCCCACAAGGCAATAGGAACGCATCAGGGTCTGTTCTTGGAGCTGAAGCCACAAGTTAAGCCTAGCTAGGAAGAGGCAGGTTAAATAGAGCCTTACAAACCCTTTTGTGACTTAAACACAGATAGCCAAGGGCAGAAGGTTTATACAGGTGCACTCTTCGCTGGTTAAAAAACTGGCTGGATGGCCAAGCCCAGAGGGTCATGGTGAATGGAGCGAAATCCATTTGGTGGCCAGACACAAGCAGTGTTCCCCAGGGCTCAGTTTTGGGGCTGGTCTTGTTTAATATATTTATCGATGATCTGGATGAGGGGATTGAGTGCCCCCTCAGCAAGTTTGCAGACAACACCAAGTTGGGCGGGAGTGTTGATCTGCTTGAGGGTAGGAAGCCTCTGCGGAGGGATCTGGACAGGCTGGATCGGATGGGCCCAGGCCAATTGGATGCGGTCCAACAAGGCCAAGTGCTGGGTCCTGCACTTGGGTCACAACAACCCCATGCAACGCTACAGGCTTGGGGATGGGTGGCTGGAAAGCTGCCTGGCAGAAAAGGACCTGGGGGTGTTGGTTGACAGCCGGCTGAATATGAGCCAGCAGTGTGCCCAGGTGGCCAAGAAGGCCAACAGCATCCTGGCCTGTATCAGAAACAGTGTGGCCAGCAGGAGCAGGGAGGTGATTGTGCCCCTGTACTCGGCGCTGGTGATGCCACACCTCGAATCCTGTGTTCAGTTTTGGGCCCCTCACTACAAGAAGGACATTGAGGTGCTGGACCATGTCCAGAGAAGGGCGATGAAGCTGGTGAGGGGTCTGGAGCACAAGGCTTATGAGGAGCGGCTGAGGGAACTGGGGTTGTTCAGTCTGGAGAAGAGGAGGCTGAGGGGAGACCTCATCGCTCTCTACAACTACCTGAAAGGGGGTTGCAGAGAGGTGGGTGTTGGTCTCTTCTCCCAAGTGACCAGCGACAGGACAAGAGGAAATGGTCTCAAGTTGCACCAGGGGAGGTTCAGGCTGGATATTAGGAAAAATTTGTTTACTGAGAGAGTGGTGAAGCATTGGACCAGGCTGCCCAGGGAAGTGGTGGAGTCACCATCCCTGGAGGTGTTCAAGGAACATGTGGACGTGGCATTGTGGTACATGGTTTAATGGGCATGGTGGTGTTGAGTTGATTGTTGGACTTGATGATCTTACAGGTCTTTTCGAACCTTAGTGATTCTGTGAGAATGTACATTCGATCTCTTCAGCAGTTCACATATACAGAAAAGAGCGTGCAGTTAATGTGGATGGTGGAATAATGATTTTGAGTATTTGTAAGCAGAGTGTACTTGCTTCTAGCCTGGTCATAACCTCACCATCCAATATGTCCTAATCATTTCATTGGGGCTGATTGAATAAGGACATTACTTCATGCAGATAAAGACTGATTATTTGGATCTTTAGAGTCAGCTTGAATTTGGCTTTGAATTTCCTCTGGCAAGCACACTTCGGCAACTCTAATATATTTTTGTTCTCCTAAATCTTTCAAGGTGGGTATACTTCACCCATCATGTTAATTATTTATTGCTCTTTAAGAACCAAGAGTATGCTTGAAGCTGTTAAAGTCCCTCCCCCTGCGGTTCTCTGTAGAGAGACCAATCTTCTGCATCTCACAGTGTGAGACCAGCTTGGTGAATACATGATTTGATGAGGGAAATAGAAGTGCTCTCTTAAATGTTTTAATTAAAGTCAGTACAGGCTGATGCGTCTGCCTTTAAGGTTGCCCAGCAGATAAAGCTACATTTAAGAAACTTCAAATTCTTTTAACGGTAATGGCAGATGTAGTGATTTATTGCTCTTTCTGAATTAGGGAGAAATGAGCTTCCAAAAGGGATAGGAATTCATGCTCTTTTCATACCTTTTAAGGGGTATTTTTCTTTCAGATACTCTTGGTCAGATTGTCACAGGTGGTCATTGACACTGAGCTAGCTACTCACAAGACCTTGCATTCTCTAGTGACAGTAGTGACTTCTCAGCTAGCAAAGTGGCAGGGCTGAAAGAATAGATGTTTCTGCATCAATTGTGACTTTGGTTCCCAGATCTGTAAGTACAGTCGGAACTCATAAATAAAATTTAAAACAACTCATAGGGCTTTGAACCCCTGCAAGATTTCTTGTTTGGATAGAATGTAGGTAGGATACTGAACTACTTATAAATTCATACAGACAATTCAGACATCCCAACATCTCAGAATGAGATGCCGTACATAGCACTCAAGTGTACTAGCAATCCCTGAAATGGCATTTGCTGTGGGATTTAGGCCATTGTAGTGATAAGAAGTCCAGTGCACCCTGGTACAGTGTAATAGAAGTATATAACAGTAATAACAGTATATAGTATCTAACCAACAGAATGATTGAGACTGGAAAGGACCTCTGGAGGTCATCTGGTCCAACCTTCCTGCTCAGGCAGGGCCACCTAGAGCTGATTGCCCAGGACTGTGTCCAGAGGGTTTTTGAGTATCTTCAAGGAGGGAGGCTTCACAACATTCCTAGGCAACCTGTGCCAATGGTCAGTCACTCTCACAGTATAAAAATTGTTTCCTGAAGTTCAGATGGGACCGCCTGTGTTTCAGGTTGTGCTCCTTGCCTCTGGTCCTGTCACTGGGCACCACTGAAAAGAGGCTGGCTAAGCCCTCTTTGCAGTCTCCCTTTGGGTATTTGTACACATTGATGAGATTCCCCATTAAGCCTTCTCTTCCCCAGGCTGAACAGTCCTAACTATTCTAGCCTTTCCTTACAGGACATATGTTCCAGTCTCTTTATCATCTTTGCGGCCCTTTGCTGGACCCTCTCCAGTATCATAGAATCTCAAGTTGAAAGGGATTCATATGGATTATTGACTCCAACTCCCAGTAGCTCCATCTCTCCCTTGTACTGGGGAGGCCAGAACTGGACCCAGTACTCCAGGTGTGGCCTCACCAGTGCTGAGTAGATGGGAAGGATCACCCCTCTCAGCCTGCTGGCAACACTCCTCCTGATGCAATCCAGGATTCTCTGCCATGAGGGCACATTGCCAGCTCCTGTTAAACCTGTGTCCACCAGCAACCCCGGGTTATTTTCTGCAAAGCTGCTTTGCAGCTGAGTGGCCCCCAGCATGTACTGGTGCATGGGGTTGCTTCCCCTCAGGTGCAGGACTTTGCGCTTCTCCTTGTTGAATTTTATGACGTACCTGTCAGCCCATTTCTCCAGCCTGTTAAGGTCCCTCTGGACGGTGGCACAACCTTCTGGTGTATCAGCCACTCCTCTCAGTTTTGTATCATCAGCAGACTTTCTGAGGGTACAGTCTGCCTCATCATCCAGATCGTTAATGAAGATGTTCAACGGGATCAGACCCAGTATTGACCCTTGGGGTACACTGCTAGTTACTGGCCTCCAACTAGAATTCATGTCACTGATGAGCACCCTCTGGGCCCAGCCATTCAGCCACTTTTCAATCCACCTCACTTAGTATGGGCTCATTCAGCCCATATTTCATCAGTTTCTGTGTCAGGATGTAATGGGAGACAGTGTCAGAAGCCTTACTGAAGCTGAGGTAGACAATATCCACTGGTCTCCCTTTATCTACCAAGCCAGTCATTGCAGTAGAAGGTTATCAGGTTGGTCAAGCGTGAACAGGTGTTATTGCCTAGACAATTGTATTTCCAGCAGGCAGATTTATCAGCAGCATGTATGAGAATAGATTTAGGGAACTGTGACAAAAGGCTGAGACAAGGTGTGACGTGGGGCCTACTGCCTTTGAATAAAGTTAAGTGAAATGAGTGCCATTTCCTCCATATTAATGTTTTGGGGTTTTTTTCTTCATGTTGCTAACACTTAGATAAAGATAGTCCTTTCTCAAAAAAAATTGAAAGGAGAAAATACCTTTCTTAGATATAAGTAAACATTCACTTATGTTGTAGGATACCACAATTAACATTTTTGGCTAGTTTGTAACAGAGGGATTAAGCATCTGATTTCTTCAACTGTTGTAGCTTTTGGGCCATGAAAGCTTTAGGACCAGGGTCATTCAGCCCTTCTTATTGGGCATATTCTGCTTTGGGTAAACAGCTACTTAGTGGCCTGAAGAGATAATAGTTTTGCAGCTGGTGATAAGGGCGCTCGAGATACTTGGATACTCATCCCAGTTCAAATGAATATTTAAGGATTTTATACAAAGTAGACAAGCCTCAACAAGAGAGAAGATCCTTAAATATTCATCAGAATAGGGATTAGGGCTTTGGTTTCTCTGGTGAATTCCCTAACAACCAGTCTGCAGAATTCTCCTTTTGCTTTCTCTATTGCTCCCTGAGTAGCTAAGCATTTCTTACAAAACAGAACAGCTTCATAGGTAGACCATGAGAGACCTATTCCTCTGTGCGCCATGCAAACTCATAATTAAGCACAGACTTTAAGTTCAGACTTCTGCCATAGATCAAGCAGAAAAAGGAATTATTACATCAGCCTCCTATGTGCCAGGTGAAGACTCAAATCATTAGATTTCTATGGATGTGAAAGGAGGCATGTCTTTCTCAGGTGCTTTATGTGGGATTATATGTGATTTGAACCATGGTACTCTACTGTCAAAAGTCTAGAAAAGTCTAGGTTGTGCATCCCATAGGGCCTGAGGAATTACTAAGTACTAGGTACTACTCTATGGCTGAAGCACTGTTAATACTGGGATTTTAAAAGGGAAAGAGACAGTAGAATTTCAAAAGTCAGGTTTCCTAAATGATGGCTTTTAGCACCCAAAGTACCTTTTGGGCCCTTATGCCCTTCTTGGAAATCTGTCCCTAACATGCCAGGTCTCTCTAATTGAAAGCATTCTTAAAATATAAGTACAGTGTCAGATCACTTTCATATTTTGGAAAAAAAAAAAATAATCAAAGGAAATAAAAGAATTTTTTTCTTGTTAGTGACATGTTTATCATATTTCCAGTAGAATTTTTGTGTCATGATTACTCATTAAAAACAGTGTCTAGGACACAGAGCCCTTCCTGGAGTTGTAAGGTTCCTCTCTTTTTAGATTTGTAGCTAATCATTATAAGTGTCTGAAGCAGAGTGATAAGTAGGAACTATCTGGATAGTGATGTTTTAAAAAAAGAGTGGTGACACTAAGTAGAAAATGAAATGTCAACTTAACCCAGCTCTTTTTTTCATGAAATGGAGCTTCTTACAGTCACATTAGTCAAGATATTATTGGTTACCAAAGTCCTTATTAAAATTTGTTAAAAGCTCACACTTAGCAGACAATTTTGTTGCAGATTGCGGGCACAAAAGCACAAATCCTTCTCTCTGTCAGCAAGCAAATTTCCATAAAGCTTTTACAAAAACAAAAGGAAAGAAAAAATAAAGGAAAATAGTGACATTTAAAATGTTATGCAGTGCATAGCTACTGTTTGGCAGGGAGGTGGAAATCAACAGCTTTAAGTCATTCATATAGCAAACTCTTACATCTGTAATTACAATTTCTCTCCCTTCATAAGCTTTTGGGACATTTATCTTCATTCATATTGTCTTTAGTTAGATTGCAAGCTGTGTGGATCAGGGGCCATGCCTCATATTTGTCTGTGAAGTATGCAGCAGAATTTGGCTATTATGTAAATTGACTTGAATTATAGGGTGCCCCTTATAGGTAATGTCTTTCATCCAAGACAAAATATTGAAACCTCTCCTTGGCTTTTACGTAGCCTGGTTAAGCAAAACTTGTTGTGTCAGTGAAAGTTCCTCATGAGTAAAGGTGAAATGAAGATTTGATAAATAAAATTATTCTTCTCTGTTCTGGAGCTACATCCATTTCCTTCTTGTCCTGGTGTGCCAAGGAATATCCAATGAAAGCAGTGGTAAAATAAAGTGTTCCTTATATTACTGTAGTAAATCCCACATATACCTATGTTTGTGTTTGAGGGAAAAGCAAAAAGTCTGTCAAGCAGTAATATTACCTTTGTTTTTATTTCAGTTGTTAGAAAAATGCTATTGTAAAGAGAGATTTATGAAAACAGTGTTTTGGAGAGAAAAAAAAAGTGGAGAAGTTCTAACTTTTTCTGGATGAAATCTGGTTTAAGCAGTAAAATACCAAAGAAATTTTCTACAGTCTCAGGATTACTGCTTACTATGTTTTGACTATTTTTAATATCATGTGTTTCTAATCCATTGGTTCCATTGTCAAAAAAAAAAAACCCCAAAGGTTTTACGTATGGCAGTTTGTTTACATATAGTATGAGGAAATGGAATTGACCCTTCTTTGCTGGGACAGCTTGTTATTCTAAGTATTACTTCATCCTTGCTAAAATATCAGCAAAATAATCTTAAGTAATCTGTTGAAAATAATAATAAAAAACATTTAACTGTTAAATTATAAACAAATCAAACACATTACAGACTCCTGTTATGGTTCTAAAACCATTTGGGCTTGAAATTAAGATTGGCAAGCCATGACTGCATTTAGTAAAGAGAAAATGAAGTATTAATTGTTCTATTTTTCAGTATCCAGTCTGCAATTTGAATATCTAATCGGTTTCTTCTGTAACCTCTAACTGATATAAGACTTTGCTGCCTTGGAATTGTTCACACAGAGTTCTGAACATGCCCTAGTTTTTATTTAATTTTTTTTGCATTGACATTGAATATTACAGCTTGCTTTTCAGCTTTGCTTCTCCTGTCATTGCCAGTGAAATGATATCAATAATCTGAAACTTTCAGTATTTCACTTCCTTTGAAGTTGTGAATAACTGATATTTTGAGAGAAGCTGCTGTTCAGGGACTTTGTAAAATGAAATGTACTAAGACACAAATAAGGTTTTGACTTGCCTGGCCTACTTCTAAGATCTAGAACCTGATTCTGCTCATTGTGTGGGCAGTAGGAGAGCTAAAATTGATGGCAATCCAGTGGTAGATATTTACAGTGTTCCTTCTGATAAAGTATCTTCTGCCTTGCTTAAAACTTTATTTGCTACTTGTGAAATTATGAATTTAAAAGTAAAAAGTATATTGTGGCCCTTGTAACTGTACCATCGTTCCATATGCCTGCTGTCTAACCAGATGCCTCACACTTCTTCAGACTGAATGGAAATAATTTAAAAGCAATAAAATCAATACTGATCTATTTTGTGCATACTCAGTGAATGAAGAAGTAGGCTTTCCTAGTGAATAGATTCAGGCATCTGCACCACTGAGTACTTCAATGTAAACCTGTTATCCATAGTCATTCATACATTAATGATCTGCCCAAGTAGACACAAGGGGGAAGAAAACAGAGGTAGACATCCTGGAAATTGAATTAATACTTGAATACTAATGACCTAGTTTTCAAGAGAGCAGTCAAGTGAATCAAGTGAGTAATGAAGCGTGTCTTAAAATTGCATAGGAACTGATGGACCTGTGGATAAGTGCATCAGGTCAGTATGGAAATAAAAGCATGCCATGTGGGAAGGAAGGGAAAGGGAATATTCATCTTTATGTATTCATTACACATTATTACCCTTTTTCTCTATTTTCATATCTTTACATATACAGTATTTGTAACACACAATGTGATGCCAACTAATCTAGTGAAAACATATGTTTTGAGACATACCTTGCTCAAAATGTGTGGTAAGCCAAGAAGAAGAAATGACAGCCTGGAGCAGTAATGGACAGAATGTATGTTCTTGTTGTTAATGCACCAGCAAATGGATTTGGGAGATCTGGGTTCACCTCTTGAAGCTGTTGAGAGCTCCATGTGATGTTGGGCAAGTCACTCAAGCATAGGCTCTTTCCTCAGCCTCTGGAGTTCCTTAGCCTCTTAGGTACTCTTGAAAATTACTTTCCATAAACTGTCAGCAGCACTTTTGTGTTTATCACAGTTAGAAAAGTAATTCCTATACTTATACTACTAATTCAGATTGAATAGTTCTTATTAAGCTATTCCTTACATGAGCATTGCTACCAGTCTTGTGTTGAGGCTTGAGCCTTATATATCAGTACTCTGGTCAGTCGAGTGAGTGCAGTATGTTTTCTGGAATGGATTTGCAGAGCTGTAGAGTTTTCCAGTCTTGTACTGAGCTATCTCAATGTTTTATAAGCATCTCCTGGTGAAACTTACACCTGAAACCCATAGGAAACACTCCTGAGACTTGAATTTATAACTTTATGTAATATGAATTCAGATGGTGCTTCCTCCAAGAATACAGGTGTTCTGAAAGTGGTGGAAACTGCATTCTCAAGACTACTGTATTACTATAATACTGTACTGTCAAAAGCAAAACTTGGAGGCCTTTAGAACAAGTGAAGAAATTGATCTTCTAAGGTAAACAGAAATAATTAGAATCTTAGGGCTTGTGTAAAGACAGTGTGAGATTTCTGAAAAAGAGTAGAAAATGTGGTATAAACCCCAAAGTATTTAACTTTGGGTTTTGCCTCCTGGGTGCCTAATGGGACTGAAAGCTTGACTTGGGACCTCACTCCCTAAAGGGTGCATGGAGAGAGGTAACAAAGATTAGGATTAGTATAAACTAATTGTAGTGTAGACTTACGGCTCTAGACGTTTTGAGTGCACTTCAGTTGTGTGCAGCAATGGGCTGCTGCAGGAGAGCTTATCTGGTTGACAGTGGTCAAGAGAAGGTGCTTCTTTTATAGATATATAAAAGTACAGGACTGTGCGCCTGTAAGAGGGTGCATCCTACAATTTTTTTGAAACCTTACGGAAGTGGACTAGGATACTGGAAATCTAGGAATGCCTAGCATCCTGCTCTTAAGGGTTTCCACAGCTGTAGGGATTGCATATTCCTATATTAGTTATCCTGAAATCTTCCTTGCCACAAAGAAGGCTAGGAGTTTGTTTATTAAAGTAGGCAATGCTATTATAGACACATGCACCAGAAAGGAAATGCACACCCTGTTTCAGATGTAAATGCTTTCTGTTCTGTTGCTCTTTGAGAAGTGTGGTTTTAGTACTTAGGCTGCATTTGTATTTGGAGAGGTATATTGGCTTGAGTCATACCGTAAACATAATTGGGACTCGTTCAGATTTAAGTCTTAGTTCTGAATTCCAGAAAGAGGTAGTTTCTGTTGATCCTTTTACCTTGGCTTTTGAGAAACCCTTATGACTTAGGTTTGAGTGTACTTTTCAGCACATTGTTATACCACCTTGAGAGACAGATCACTCTTTCCTTCCCCAGTCGTTCACAAATTATGATGTCTTGATGTTTATTGACTTATACAGGAATATATGTGCTTATGCAAGTGTTTATAAATACTGACAGAAGGCTTTTGCCTGAGATCAAGTATGCTGCATGTTACAATGCACTGTGTAGAAAGGGCCAATAGGGTAAATAGGGTATTTAATCTTAACACAAATTATCTTGAGTAGTATGGCAGTAAAAATAAAGAAAATCGGTAAGTTATGCTGATGTGGGGGGTGTGTGTATGTCTACATATATATGTGGTATGGCATTGGTGGATAAGGGAAGAGCGACTGGTGTCATCTACCTGGACTCGTGCAAAGCATTTGATACTGTCCCACACAACATCCTTGTCTCTCAAATGGAGAGACATGGATTTGATGGGTGGACCCCTCGGAGGGTATGGAATTGGCTGGATGGTTGCACTCAAAGAGTTGCCGTCAATGTCTCAATGTCCGGGTGGAGACCAGTGACAAGTGGGGTTCCTCAGGGGTCTGTAGTGGGATGAGTATTATTTAACATCTTTGTCAGCGATATGGACAGTGGGACTGAGTGCACCCTCAGCAAGTTTGCAGATGACACCAAGCTGAGTGGTGTAGTTGATACTCTGGAGGGAAGGGATGCCATCCAGAGGGACCTTGACAGGGTAGAGAGGTGGGCCTGTGTGAACGTCATGAAGTTCAAGAAGGCCAAGTGCAAGGTCCTGCACCTGGGTTGGGGCAATCCCAAACATAGATACAGGCTGGGGGATGCAGGGATTGAGAGCAGCCCTGTGGAGAAGGACTTGGGGGTATTGGTGGATGAAAAACTGAATATGAGCTGGCAATGTGCGCTTGCAGCCAAGAAATGCAGCCCAGGATATGGTTGGCTAAAAAGTGTGGCCAGCAGCTCAAGGGAGGTGATTCTGCCCCTTTAACTCCGCTCTCATGAGACCCCACCTGGAGTGTTCACCTCTGGGGCCCCCAACATAAGAAGGACATGGACCTGCTCGCGCGGGTCCAGAGGAAGGCCATGAATATGATCAGAGGGCTGGAGCACCTCTCCTATGAGGGCAGACTGAGAGAGTTGGGGTTGTTTAACCTAGAGAAGAGAAGGCTCTAGGGAGACCTTATAGCAGCCTTCCAGTACTTAAAGGGGGCCTAGAGGAAAGATAGGGAGGGACTCTTTATCAGGGAGTGATAGGATGAGGGGTAATGGTTTTAAACTGAAAGAGGGTAGATTTAGATTAGATATTAGGAAGAAATTCTTCACCATGAGGGTGATGAGGCACTAGAACAGGTTGCCCAGAGAAGTTGTGGATGCCCGAGCCCTGGAAGTGTTCAAGGCCAGGTTGGATGGGGCTTTGAGCAACCTGGTCTAGTGGGAGGTGTCCCTGCCCATGGCAGGGAGTTTGGAACTAGATGATCTTTAAGGTCCCTTCCAACTCAAACCATTCTATGATTCTATAAGTTAGTCTTGCCACTCACTGGAGCTTTTGTTCTTAAATCTGCCTGTAAGGTGATACACATGTTTGTATAGAAGTATGAAATGATTGTCACCGAAGTGTGGGCTGAATTGTTTGAGACAAAGTTTTCATGTAAACTTTGCTCTGTGAAGCTTGTTTCATGTGATGTGATGATTCTGGCTAAAGGGTTTCACTTCTCATGCCTACTATTCACTTCTTCCTGACAACAGCATTTAGTCTGTCACCTGGTTTGGCAAAACCCTGCGTAGAGCCAGGCTTTCCACTGAAAACTGATCTCATTAATAATAAACCACCCTTAAAGACAAAGGTCTGCAGAAGGTATAGCTGTTGAATTTTAAGCGGGTATAGAATAAACCAGTACTACCCCTAGACATTGTAGTATGCAGACTGGCATTAGATGATTTAAAGCTTTGTACAGGAATTAACATATTTTTTGAGGATCTAATTGTAGGAATTGGGTGTCCGCATTTCTGAGAGACTGGTCTTATAGGTCTTTCATGCTACTTCCTGAACCTCATCCCACCCTCTTGGTTAATAAATGTAGATTTTTGTATATAGGGAATACTAAGGACAATTCATAAAGGCTGTTTCTATGACCTCCTTTTATGTAGTCTTGATAATTCAAATAGACAAATCTGTTGTCAGATGCATAAAGCTGTGTTTCTGACACCACCGTGAAGTAGCAGAGAAATTATTATATTGTCAAAAGATTGACATATTTCCCATGATCAAATACTGAAAGTAAAGGCTGGACTATTAGAGAAAGTCCATTTTTTAAACATGCACTTGTATAATGGGACCATAACTCTATAATAGGACTATAAAAAAATAAAAGGGTCAAATCTTTACTGTCAGAAGCCAAGACATAAAATGAAAATAGAATTTCAGATTTGATTGGTTTGGTTTGGTTGAATTGGTTTAGTATTCAGGCTTACCTGATCATTCTTGTGGAATTGTCTTTATTTTCTCAATAGGGTAGGATATCATATCAATTTTCTTATGTTCTCCCTCTTTTAATCTATAGAACTGTCGTGGTTTAAGCCCAGCTGGCAACTAAGCACCACACAGCCGCTCACTCACTCCCCCCAGGTGGGGTGGGGGAGAGAACCAGAAGAGTAAAAGTGAGAAAACTCGTGGGCTGAGATAAAAACAGTTTAATAGGTAGAGCAAAAGAACACTGCGCGGAGAAGCAAAGCGAAAGAAGGAATTAATTCACCACTTCCCGTCGGCAGGCAGGTGTTCAGCTATCTGCAGGGAAGCAGGGCTCTATCACGCGTAGCGGTTGCTCGGGAAGACAAACGCCATTACTCCGAATGTCCCCACCTTTCTTCTTCCTCCCCCGGCTTTATATACTGAGCATGATGTCATATGGTATGGAATATCCCTTTGGTCAGTTGGGGTCAGCTGTCCCGGCTGTGTTCCCTCCCAACTTCCCGTGCACCCCCAGCCCACTCGCTGGTGGGGTGGGGTGAGGAGCAGAAAAGGCCTTGGTGCTGTGTGAGCCCTGCTCAGCAGTAACTAAAACATTCCTGCTTTATCAACATTGTTTCCAGCCCAAATCCAAAACACAGCCCCATACAATCCAAAACACAGCCCCATACTAGCTGCTATGAAGAAAGTTAACCCCATCCCAGCCAAAACCAGCACATTCTCCACCCCTTATTCCATACCATTTACATCATGCTCAGGTCTCACACCATCCAAAACGTTCTCATTCCCTATCATCGCCCTTCCCATCCTTTGATATAGTACACAGATATCCTTCCCTTAGTCTATGGACCACCCCGGTGAAATATTTGTAAAATGTCCATAAATGTCCATTGAGTTCATGTAGTCCATAACTTTGGGCTCCATCTGTTATGGTGGTCACTCAGGAGAGAAGAGGTGTTGTATTGCATGGAGTTATTGGGCACCACAGCTAGCTCAGGTCGGGTCACTGCTGCACTTGCACTGCTTCTTGTAAGGCTTGTCCTCAATTGGTTCAGGTGGTTCCTGCTATAGTAGTTCCTGTAACATATAACTCAAATCATGGATTAGTTTCACCCAGAATTAAATTACCTTGAGGTACACACTGGACTTCCCCATTCTTCTGCATTACCCACCAAGTGCACCCAGGTCCTTGAGCAAAAACAACCCCGCGAATAGGTTTACCTTTTCCTGAGGAAGAAATAACCCAGACTGTTTTTCCCAGCAAGTTCCTTATATGTACTACGGGAATCTTATCTCCTTCCACAGTGCGCAGGGGTTTTGATTGGGCAGGGCCAGGTCGACTGGCAGAGCCTCTAGTGTTAACTAGCCAAGTGGCTTCTGCTAAATGTGTATCCCAATGCTTAAATGTCCCAGCACCCATTGCTTTCAGTGTAGTTTTTAATATTGCGTTGTATCGTTCAATTTTCCCGGAGGCTGGTGCATGGTAGGGGATGTGATACACCCAGTCAATGCCATGCTCCTTGGCCCAGGTGTTAATGAGGTTGTTTCGGAAATGAGTCCCGTTGTCTGATTCAATTCTTTCAGGGGTGCCGTGTCGCCATAAAATTTGCTTTTCAAGGCCCAAGATAGTGTTCCGGGCAGTGGCATGGGTCACGGGGTATGTTTCCATCCATCCGGTAGTTGCTTCCACCATTGTAAGCACATGCTGCTTCCCGTGGCGGGTTCGTGGTAGTGTGATATAATCAACCTGCCAGGCTTCCCCGTATTGATATTTCAGCCATCGTCCTCTATACCAAAAAGGCTTCAGCCGCTTAGCTTGTTTGATTATGGCACATGTTTCACATTCATGGATAACCTGTGCAATGGCATCAATAGTCAAGTCCACCCCTCGATCACGAGCCCATTTGTATGTTGCATCCCTTCCTAAATGTCCTGATGTGTCATGGGCCCATCGAGCTATAAATAGCTCACCCTTATGTTCCCAATCCAGATCCACCTGAGCCACTTCAATTCTAGCAGCTTGGTCCACCCGCTCATTGTTTCGATGTTCTTCAGTGGCACGACTCTTGGGTATGTGAGCATCTACATGACGTACTTTTACAACCAGGTTCTCTACCCGAGCAGCAATATCTTGCCATAATTCAGCAGCCCAGATGGGCTTACCTCTGCGCTGCCAGTTGCTCTGCTTCCATTGCTGTAGCCACCCCCATAGGGCATTTGCCACCATCCATGAGTCCGTATAGAGATAAAGTACTGGCCATTTCCCTCGTTCAGCAATATCTAAAGCCAGCTGAATGGCTTTCACCTCTGCAAACTGACTTGATTCACCTTGTCCTTCAGCAGTTTCTGCAACTTGTCGCGTAGGACTCCACACAGCAGCTTTCCACCTTCGATGTTTTCCCACAATACGACAGGATCCATCTGTAAACAGGGCATATTGCTTCTCAGTCTCTGATAATTCATTATACAGAGGGGCCTCTTCAGCACGAGTCACCTCCTCTGGTGACAGTCCGAAGTTTCGGCCCTCTGGCCAGTCCATGATCACTTCCAGGATTCCCGGGCGGTCGGGGTTTCCCATCCGAGCTCGTTGCGTTATCAGTGCAACCCACTTACTCCATGTAGCATCAGTTGCGTGATGCGTAGAGGGGATCTTCCCTTTGAACATCCAGCCCAGCACAGGCAATCGAGGGGCCAAAAGGAGCTGTGCTTCAGTACCAACGACTTCCGAAGCAGCTCGAATTCCTTCATATGCTGCTAATATTTCTTTTTCAGTTGGAGTGTAACGGGCTTCAGATCCCCTATATCCCCGGCTCCAAAACCCTAGAGGTCGACCTCGAGTCTCCCCAGGTGCTTTCTGCCAGAGGCTCCAGGTGGGGCCGTTATCCCCGGCTGAGGTGTAAAGTACATTTTTCACATCTTGTCCTGTCCGGACTGGCCCAAGCGCTACTGCACGAACTATCTCCTGTTTAATTTGTTCAAAGGCTTGCTGCTGTTCAGGGCCCCATTCAAAGTCGTTCTTCTTCCGGGTCACTCGATAGAGAGGGCTTACGATCAGACTATAACTTGGAATATGCATTCTCCAGAAACCCACAACACCTAAGAAAGCTTGTGTTTCCTTTTTGTTAGTTGGTGGAGACATGGCTGTTATTTTATTGATCACATCCATTGGGATATGACGACGCCCATCCTGCCATTTTATTCCTAAAAACTGAATTTCCTGTGCAGGCCCTTTGACCTTACTTTGTTTTATAGCAAAACCAGCTTTCAGGAGAATCTGGATTATTCTTCTCCCCTTCTCAAACACTTCCTCCGCTGTGTTGCCCCACACAATGATGTCATCAATATACTGCAGGTGTTCAGGAGCTTCGCCTTGTTCCAGTGCACTCTGTATCAGCCCATGACAAATGGTAGGACTATGTTTCCACCCCTGGGGCAGTCGATTCCAGGTGTACTGGATGCCCCTCCATGTGAAAGCAAACTGTGGCCTGCACTCTGCTGCCAGAGGGATCGAGAAAAACGCATTGGCGATATCTATTGTTGCATACCATTTGGCAGCCTTTGACTCCAGTTCATACTGAAGTTCTAGCATGTCTGGTACGGCAGCACTCAGCGGCGGTGTGACTTCGTTCAGGCCTCGATAGTCCACTGTTAACCGCCACTCTCCGTTAGATTTTTGCACGGGCCATATGGGACTATTAAAGGGTGAATGAGTCTTACTGATCACTCCTTGACTTTCCAGTTGACGGATCAAGTTGTGGATGGGAACCAGGGAGTCTCGATTGGTGCGATATTGTCGCCGATGCACTGTCATGGTAGCAATTGGCACCTGCTGTTCTTTAACTTGCAGCAACCCCACCACAGAAGGATCCTCTGAGAGACCAGGCAAGCTGGACAGCTGTTTAATTTCCTCCGTATTCAAAGCAGCTATACCAAAAGCCCATCGATACCCTTTTGGGTCTCTGAAGTACCCTCTCCTGAGATAGTCTATGCCAAGGATGCATGGAGCCTCTGGACCAGTCACAATAGGGTGCTTTTGCCACTCATTCCCAGTTAGGCTTACTTCAGCCTCCAACACAGACAGTTCTTGGGATCCCCCTGTCACTCCAGAAATACAGATGGATTCCGCCCCCTTGTAATCTGATGGAATTAGAGTACACTGTGCACCGGTGTCCACTAGAGCTTTATACTCCTGTGGGGCTGATGTGCCAGGCCATCGAATCCACACAGTCCAGTAAACTCGGTTGTCCCTTTCCTCCGCCTGGCCGAAGGCAGGGCCCCTCTACTCCTGGTCTGAGTCTTCATTACTTGTTTTTTGTACGTGCATAACAGAAGTCCCTTCATCAGGATCAAAAGTACCGTCAGCCCTTCTACTTTGTCCAACAGACACTGGAGCAGTCATTTTTCTGGACGGATGCTTTTTAGCTGTTGTTTTTCCTTGCAATTCCTGCACCCGAGCTTCTAGTCTCCAGGTAGGTTGACCATCCCACTTCCTCATGTCCTCCCCCTGGTCACGCAGGAAGAACCACAGGGTTGCACGTGGTGTGCGCCACCGGTACCCTTTCGCCTGAACAGGGAAAAGTTGACTCTTAATAGCCGAGGCTCTGGTTGGAGTGGATGGGGAAAACCTACCCTTCTCAGCTTGCTCAAACATGTTTTGAGTCAGTCTGTGTCTGTCCACAGCCGAGACACAAGCACACATGGAGGGAGCAAGGTTATCTTCGTATTCTCGGAGTTGCCTGGCCAGTTCATCTATAGTTGGTGCCTCAATGTCTGTCCAGTTCATTATCGCCAGGGTGTGGGTGTAAGACGTTGCTGCATTCCGTACAAACTTGCGCCACATGGACCGTGTGCATTGGATTTCATCCGGGTCTTTGCATGCGTGGTCATTATAGATTACCTCCAACACAGCTAATTCCCTTAGATACTGGATGCCCCCCTCGATGTTGGTCCATTTCCTTCGAGAGTTTGCAAGTTCTTCCTTGAAGGGATACCTGTCCTTCACACTTGATAGGAGTCGCTGCCAAAGACTGAGGACTCCTGCCTTTTTTCCAATACCTTTGTCAATGGCCTTGTCCTTAGCAAGCGATCCCAGCTGCCGGGCTTCTTTACCCTCCAATTCCTGACTACTGGCCCCAATATCCCAGCAACGAAGTAACCAGCTGAGAATTAGCTCACCTGGTTGACGGCTGAAATCTTTTCGCATGTCTCGTAGCTCACTTAGGGATAGGGAGCGGGTGGTTTCTGTTTCATTGATTATCTCAGTATCTTCGTCCTGTTCCTGTGGCTGCTCTGCTGCAGAAGAGGCTGCCTCTTCTGATTCTTTTTCCCTCTTAGGAGAAGCTTCTTCATCCCTTACTAAACGAGCTGATTTCCGCTTCCACTGTTTCTTTTTAGTTATAGGGGCGACGGATACAGTGCCTGATTTATTTCCCCTCTCTTCTCCCTGAGGGTGCTGCATAGTATCAAGCAGTGTTTGGTAGATGCTGGCGAGGGCCCAGCACAGCGCGGTAAGTTGTGCCTCTCTGGAGTAGCCCTGGCATTTTTTTTTCAAACATTCTACCACTTCATCAGGATCCTGTAATTGTTCAGGGGTGAAAGTCCAGATCATTGGAGGTGAGAAGTTCTCTAGATACCTGCCCATATTCTCCCACATGCCGTGCCACCCATGACCGTACTCTCGTGGAACCTGGGTCATATTCCTAAATTGCTTGTTGACCTTAGAGAAAACTGAAGCAATATGTCTAAGGAATATCAATAGAAGTATTTTAACTGCCCAAGGATGTTCAAGGTACTGAGAGGTCATTGTCATGAGGGAGACAACATCACAGAAGAAGGAAGCAAGGGTGCTGTTCTGTATTTCCTCCAAAAAAAAACTCTCAGAAGAAGGAGTATAATTGTTAAGTATCTCCACGAGATGGTACCCAAAATACAGTAATGGCTTCAGCCCAGAGACCAAACACCAGATTATCCAGCTCAAGGTCAGCGTTTTGAAAACAAATCTTCCAGGCAAAATGTCACTAATTACTGCAGAGCAGAGCATACTGAAAAAGCGCAGGCCAATCTTTAACAGATATAGCAAAAAGAAGATCATGGTGCAAATTAAACAGACTAATGTTGACCTATAACTTTTAAAAGATAGAAGTTCTGTTGAATCTGTTATTATCTCAAACCCTTCGAGCCCCACGTTGGGCGCCAAAAAGGACTGTCGTGGTTTAAGCCCAGCTGGCAACTAAGCACCACACAGCCGCTCACTCACTCCCCCCAGGTGGGGTGGGGGAGAGAACCAGAAGAGTAAAAGTGAGAAAACTCGTGGGCTGAGATAAAAACAGTTTAATAGGTAGAGCAAAAGAACACTGCGCGGAGAAGCAAAGCGAAAGAAGGAATTAATTCACCACTTCCCGTCGGCAGGCAGGTGTTCAGCTATCTGCAGGGAAGCAGGGCTCTATCACGCGTAGCGGTTGCTCGGGAAGACAAACGCCATTACTCCGAATGTCCCCACCTTTCTTCTTCCTCCCCCGGCTTTATATACTGAGCATGATGTCATATGGTATGGAATATCCCTTTGGTCAGTTGGGGTCAGCTGTCCCGGCTGTGTTCCCTCCCAACTTCCCGTGCACCCCCAGCCCACTCGCTGGTGGGGTGGGGTGAGGAGCAGAAAAGGCCTTGGTGCTGTGTGAGCCCTGCTCAGCAGTAACTAAAACATTCCTGCTTTATCAACATTGTTTCCAGCCCAAATCCAAAACACAGCCCCATACAATCCAAAACACAGCCCCATACTAGCTGCTATGAAGAAAGTTAACCCCATCCCAGCCAAAACCAGCACAAGAACAAAAAAGTAAGAGAAATAAATTGGTGTTGCAATATCTGGCTGACTATTATTCTGAAATTTTATGAAGAAATGGAAAGTCAGTGGTAATGATTCTTTTCACATTCTCATGCCTCTTCACCCAGTAAGGTAAAATAAAAAATAATGTCTTCAAAGTCTAATAGTCTCATGGAAAAGTTAACTAAATTTAAATTAAATTAACTAACTGTGAGGAAAAAAGCTGAGATGGCTTCTCAGCAAATTACAGCTCTCTAGAACTGGTTCTCTATCTCCTTTTTGTCAGTTCAGTAAGGAAAAAAAAAAAGGAGAGGAAGACAACAATAAATGCCCTACGCAAATGCAACATATGAAAAGTGCTATGGTTACTCATAATAATAGAATAGTTTCAGATGCTGACTTGTGAATGTCAGTGAAGTTTCCCATCTTTGCCCTGCCATCTGTATGTGAGTACTAGATTTTTTGAATGTGTGATAACTCAAGAATGGCTAGGGAAGATGGGCATACAGTGTAGTACCATTCACAGCAACGGGGGCTTTAATATCTGGGAAGAGAGAACCTTTCTTCTGACTTGGGTAGTCTGCTGTGGGGCTGCTTCTGAGCAGGTGCAGATTGGAGCCCTATTTAACCCATTCACAAGTGATGGATCTTTTGAAGTTTCCCAGAAACTGTGATTATATAGAAATACTTTAAACCAGTTCACCAGATGGTGAAGGATATTGGATTTTTTCCCCCTGTATTTTTTGTGGGTATTTGGGAACTGGGAAGATCAAAGGGTCTGTGCGCTGCTTTAAAAAACTCTATTTTGATAAGATGCTTTAATTAATGGATACAGATGTGTTAGGTGTATAACAGAAGTCTCAGGGAAACTGTGATGCAACCATTTTGCCAGACTATTTCTACTTTACATTCCTGTATCTCCCATGATATGTACGCCCTTACAACAAAGATCAAAAATAACTTTTCATTCTACAATTTTGATGCTTTAATTTACAGTGCAATTTCTAGAAGCTGACCTGGTGGCCAGGTGTCTGCAATGTCTTCCCATAGGTAACATATAGGATCTTCTTTCTCGGGGCAACTTTTGTAAGTTAGGAATGTAGGTGTGTCCCTTGTACAGCTATTTCTCAGGATGCTCAGTGTCACTGAATCTGTATGGGTACCTTTTTTACTCCCCCGAAGTATTCGCAACTCTTAAATTGTTTTCTGGCCTGCTTTAGCGTAGAGAACCATGTTGTAGAAGCCAGGGCTTTTGCCTGATTGTGCAGCTTTAGTGGGGACGTAAGGAAACATCTGCCTTTTCTGGAGTCAAAAGACAAATATCATCCTAGTTGTCCTGCTCTTTGAGGATAACTTTTAAAGATTTAATTAAACAGCCTTGAAATGGAAAGGGGAGAAAGAATTTCACGTTCAAGGAACATGTGGACGAGGCATTGTGGGACATGGTTTAATGGGCATGGTGGTGTTTGTTGGTTGATGGTTGGACATGATGATTTTACAGGTCTTTTCCAACCTTAGTGATTCTGCGATTCTGTGGTTCAGTGAATTTCTCAAAAATCAGTAAATTTGTGAAATCCAAGGTATTTTAACTTAAGAGTGAGCATTGGCTGGGGATAATGACAGTCATAAAACCTCATTGAATAATACTGTGACTACTTGCACCTTTTAGGAGAAACCATATTACAAATACTTGACGTTCCACTGTGGTCTGTAGTATTAATAAAAAAGCCTTGCCTGATTCTATTTCTAATTTACAAAGATTAGTCTCTAGGACATCCAAAAAAATGTGTAAAGCTGTGCAATATAATTTTACATTTGCAGCAGAACGAAATGTGTTTAAAAATAAGAAGATATATTGGAGACTGCTTTTTCTGCAACATGCTAATCAGTTAGGATTCTTTAAGGGAAAGAGAGAGGGTACTAGAAAAAATATTTATCTAAACGTACTGTTAAGAAATACAGTAATCAGTTATCAGAGCAATATAAGTGAGATTGACTTTCCTTTTTCCCCAAGAGAACTGTGCTGTGATCCATGATTCTTGTATAACCCCTGTTTACGTTTCACTGCCTCCAGGTATTAAATGTAGGCTTAATAGAGCTTGTGGCAGGCAGAATGACTAATTACTTGAGCTTCTGACCCTGTTCTGCTCTGGAAAGATTATTTATTGACATGGGTGCACCCACCCCTGTGTTTTGACTCTTGATCATCCTTTGGCAGCCACCAGCTGATGCAAGCACTACTATAATTGTAAAAATTATGCAATTGTGTGCTGCAATCATGCATCAATGAAGAACTGAACTAAAAGCTTACCTTTCCGAGAGTCTTGGGATGCAAGTTTGCCCTTCATTTGGACTACATGTGGCTGTACGCTAATATTTCCCAAGTCAATCTTCTCCATTTGTCATACCACAATGACAGGCTCTGCTGCACTCATCCCCCACCTTAGATTTCTCTTCTTTATTAATGGTGGGTTTTCTGTTTTGTCATGAGTCTCCCCATCCATCTGAGATGGCAGCAAATGGAATGAAATGAACATCATCAGTGGATATTTCATCATTTTTAGAAAAAAGCCCTGAGTTTTCTCTCACTGCTTTTTATGAAAAATAGTACCATCAAGCTTAAAAATGAAATCTTTCTCTATGTTAAAAAAAGGGCATGTATTCATTTCTTTTTAATGCTTCATTACTGTCAATGTCGTAGAACTGGCCATGCCAGGTTATTGTTGTAGGGTTGTCCATGACTAGCAGATTATGTGAACCAGTGTATTATAGGTATTTTTGAAAGTTCTGATTAGTTTACAAAGAAGCATTTCATTGTTTCAATGTAAAAAATATTCAAGCGGATGCATAAATTTACTTCTATGTCTGTCTCCTTAACTCCTGACTTTTTGTCATAGAAAATGGCTATTTGAAAAGAGGAAAACTTCATGTCATGTAAGACATATTTGTTTTGGATGAAAGTATGCTGTCTCTTTTACAGTATGTGAAGGATTGTCTTTGACATTGTGTTCAATAAGGGTTTGCTACAATTCCCCAACTAGTTACTGCACATGCCGTGTATGCTTCCAGAACATTACCAGACTCTTCAACTAAAAAGGCAGGAGGCAAAAGTTTTGCAAATCCTCTTCTAATGAAGTCAGAGACAAATAGAACAATGTTTGTCCCTTTGTGAGCCATAAAGGAGCATTCCACAGAATAGATGGATCATCAGCACCGTGTGTCATCCATTTTTTTTGTCTGTTGAAGGACTTTCACACGTTTTGGATAGCACTTGCATGATAAATACTGGGTATACTCATTCTGTAGTTGCTGCCAGAGATTGTATTCTATTCTAGAGGGAAGAGCTGCCATCCGGAGACAGCCAGACAGGCTAGAAAGAATGGGCTATCAAGAACCTTGTGAAATTCATCAAGGACAAAGGTAAACTCCTGTATCTGGGAGGAAATAATCCCTTGCACCAATACAGGCTAGAGACTGGCTGAGGAGCGGCTGAAAAGGACCTAGGAGTCTTGGCAGGCAGCAAGCTGAACAGTTTGGTGGGGGATGAGAGACAGCAGATTATGGGCAGACAAGATTTCAACGCATACACTAAAACAAGGGAGTTTCTAACTGGTTATAAAGAAAAACTTCTTCCAATGTTTCACTCTCTTATTGAAAAAGTTGCCCAGAGACGTTGTATTCTTTCCATCCTTGGAGGTTTTCAAGACCAAACTGGATAAAACCTTGAACAACCTGGTCTAATCTCATACCTGACCCTGCTCTGAGCAGGAAGTTGGACTTGAGACCTCAGAGGTCTCTTCCAAGCCGAATTATCCTATGATCCTGTTTTAAATATCAGTCAGTTCCTCGATGGTAATGCATTGGGTAATATACCCTTTGTTTTCACTTTTTTTATTACTTCTTTGTTCTGTTAGATAAAATGAATTGCAATAAGCAATACCACCACTGGCATGTCGAGTGTCTAGCAGTTACCCAAGATATGCAGTGACAAGTGCTGAGGGATCTTACAGTTTTTGAATATTTTTGCAAAGCTTTGTATGTTCTTACCTGCAAGAAGAATAAAAGAAGTTGTTAAAACTTTCCACCTTTCATTGTTATTTTAAGAACTTAGATGTGTTTCAATTTTCTTGAAGACCTGAAGCTGAAGATTTGTTGCCTGTTTTATAGAAGTCTTTACAAGACTTTATGGATGCATTTCTCACTGTGAAAAATAGAAGTAAGAAAGCATGACTTGCAAGAAGTTGTTTAAAATTAATAGAATAAACCAGAAGACTGGTCTCTTCTGTAATCCAACATTTATGCACCGATTTCAAATAAGGAGAATTGTTTTCCACTATCTGCCTATTTATGCTGCCTTTTCTCTTTTCAGCACTTCTCCTTTGCTCTCATTTGCTTTCATTTCATATTTTGGTAGAGTTCAGAGGAAGGGAATGGCCTCAGATTCTGATGTAAATATGGGCCAAAAAATATTTTTCCAATAGTCCAAAGTCAGTGGCTTCTCACGGGCAGAACACATAAGAATTCTTTTAAGAGAAAACTTCTCACTTTAGTAGTTTCAGCTCAAAGAAGTTTGAGAAGGACAAATGGACAAAATTATTTTAAAAATATGTAGAAAGCTATAAGCAAATTTCTTAATAGAAATCACATTTCAAAATCAGTTCTAGTATTGTCTGCAAATCTAATCCAGAAAGTAATATTGCTCTACTGAAGTCATCAGAGTTTTGTCCCATCCCTTTAGACTCATAAAGAATGTGACTCCATTGTGAAAAGTCAGAAACTGCTATCAAGCGTCCTTTTGACATGATTTCTGCCAGTCAAGTAAACTGTCATTGGAACAACACCTGGATCTCAGACAATCTGTTTAAAGATTGTCTGGTCTCATTTAGACTGTTTGTGTGGGATTATTAATTTAAAAAAAAGTTCAGTGTGTTTTTTTGTGATACTATGTGAATTATCTTCGATAGATTGAAATCTGTCATCTTCCAGATTTAACAGATTCTGCTTTTGGGGAATGTTCTTATAAAGCTGGAATAAATGATGAAGTTATCCTTTTGGTTCTTCTCCCTTGTTACACAATATATTTCTGTTCTTCTTAGCTGATGTATGTAAGTACGCTAAGAGTTTTGCTTAACTGAATCAGCAGGAATCTTTTTATTGACTTTTCTGGTTTTTGGAGCAAGCTTTTAGGTCTAA
The DNA here is from genome assembly GCF_030936135.1 of Gavia stellata. Taxonomy (NCBI): domain Eukaryota; kingdom Metazoa; phylum Chordata; class Aves; order Gaviiformes; family Gaviidae; genus Gavia; species Gavia stellata. The sequence goes on from NC_082600.1 coordinate 21,424,589, forward strand.
GAGTCTTTTCTTACAATCCAGACCCTCAAGCTTGGAAAATTAAGTTTCTCTCTAACATACTAAATATACTTAGTGACAGGGAATTTTATGATGAAGCGGTTTCAAGGGACTTGGTTTGGGGATCTCAGAGGAAAGACTAAGATTTTGACTGCTTAAATGAAATATTATGTTATTTCAAAAATAATTCACTTATCTTTCATTATTACCACAGTAAAAGAAAAAAAATACTGTACAGAACTTCAATTTAATTAAGGAACTCTCTATTAATCTCCTATAACTACCAAATAGACATGTGTTCGTTGAGATATTTTTTCTTTTCATTCCTAATAAATTATTTGTGTTTGAATAAAATACCTATATTGGTTCCTCTTGAATTGCAATCCCTGTTTTAATGAAAGGTTGGTCTAAGAAGGCTGGAGGCCTGGAAGGCTCTGCGCCACTGAATCTAGTCCTCTGCTAGAGCAGGAGACACAATAAACGTCCAGCTAGAATGGATTTATGGAACTTCTATTCCATATGGCCCAAGACCTTAAAATAACTTTTGACTTATACTATCACCCTGCCCCAAGCCACAACTATTGTATGTGTCAGGAAGAAACCAGGGAGTCATCACAATATTTTAGATCCCTTGAAGGTATTTCTTTATAAAAAAACCCAGAAGGACCCAAGGAAGCAGGCCATGTCTTATTTTACAGTATTTAATTATGTCACGAGTGAAATATTTCTGCTGGATGCTGAGTGATGTTATTTTAAAGTCATACATGAGTAAAAAAATCTCAGCTGCATTTCCAAGAACTTAAAGTTGCTGGGTAAACCAGTAAGCATTATGTCCTGTGACACCAATTCATACACTGGTGGAAAATGAAAAACTATGCAAAACAGCTGTGACCCAGAGATAAAATATGTGTTAAAAGAAGTAAAAATTCCTTTTTGTTCCTACTGGGATGTCAGAGAACGTTTGAGGTATGGGATTAATTCGGTGTATTAATTATAGTGTTAACAATTATTGATTGAATAGTCTCATTTCTCCCTGTTTATACAGTACCACAACCCCAAAAATTTCTACCACAGACTTAACTTGTATGTCTTGAGCAAGTTCTTTGCTGTCACAGTTCAATGCTGGGAACAGTTTCAGAACCTCACTTCTCCTTGGAACAGAGTAGTTTGGGGTTCATAATCTCTTGTTAATAGCAAAAGACTAGTATTCATGTTACATGGATGTTTGTGTAGGAAGGACTTAGTGTGGTAGCTGAATTGATGAAAACTACTCCTTACGTGTTGTTAATTTGAACCCACACTTTCCCACAATCTGAGGGTTTTGGTTAATGCTTCTGACAGTTCAGTCTTAGTTCCAGCCCGTGCCCCACATTTGTCCTATCCCTTTGTTTTCACTTTCCCAAACTTCATGTCCCTTTTCCTACACTGCTTTTATTTTAATTGGGCCTCAGCTGTTCCTTCATGCTGTCAGTTCTGAAATGTTCAGCCACCTTTCTTTGATGCTGTTCTTTACAGATGTTTTCAGCCTTACCACCTGAGCCTGACTGAACAATAACTAATTCATCTTTCCATGTAAGCTCTTTTGTAGTTATTATTTCTGGGATCTTCAGTCATATTATAGAAGGGAAAATTACACCTTGGCACTCCCTTTCATATTTAATAATACATTTCAAAAAGTGATTCTTAGAGTCAAGGTAATGTTTCAATTGCATTAGACTTTAAATGAAATAACACTTACTAAAAAATAGTACTCCTAATGAACCATATTCTAAGGTCCTCCATATTTAGTTAGTCTTTACCAGGTAAATCTTCCATCAATTTCAAAGTTAAAGCTGTTTTTAAGAAATGAATTGACGGGTGTTGCATATTCTCATTCCTGTTATTAAAATAGGATAGTATTTTTTTGCAGGTTACTAATTCTTTGCAAATCCACACTGATTAATGATCAACATTCATCATCACTGAAGATATGGTGGTTTGTATGGACTTGCTACATTTAATTTAATGGAGGGAGTCCATTTTTTCTCTTTAATTCAGAAGCAGTAATAACCTGTATAGCTCTGCTCTTTAGCTAAACATTTTTGGAACTCAAAATTTAGAAGAATCAGCATTTGGCTTTATTCCTGTAAAAAATCCTCAGAACCAAAGGGGGAAAAAAATCCCCAACAAACCTAACATATGTGGTACCTTTGGCAGTAAATCTCATTGAACAAATCAGGCTGTGAATAAACAAAGAGGTAGAATTAAACTTTTTTTCTTTGAAAGGCTGGTCCCGTAGGTCAAACTAGAATGTGTTAATGGTGCAGTTCTGGAAGGCTGCACTACCACCATCTCTTTCCTACCTTTGCTGTGTCAAGGCTCCAGGAATTGTCGGATTAGCCACTTTCATAAGCAGTAAAACTGATACATGAAATTAAAATATCAGTGTAAATATAATACAAAGAATAGCAACACTCTTCTCTCAGCCAGTGTGCATGGTGAGCTACAGAAACAATTTGAATACAAGTGCTGTAATAAATACTGAAGGAAAGTTTAGTAAGTTTCAGTAAAGGAAATGTTTTCTATAGTGCTGTCTATAGAAAGCAAAAACATACCAAAGCTCTAACTAAAAGCTTATGGCAACGCACTTAAAGCTATTTTTTTCTAATGCTTTTAGGTGCCTAAACCCATGTCTGACAGAACACAACAGTGCTGAATCTGAAATGACTTCACCTCATGGACAGTGTTTGGCTTTGGTTCCGTAATTCCAAAGAAGATTTTCTAAGCCTTCATTAAGAGTATTGGGGAAATGGGGTGCCAGAAGATGCAGTTGCATGGCATGTTGCCTTTGAGAGAGGCCAGCCCAGGAGGCTCCTTCTGCAGTGACTCTTGCCAGCAGACCTCCATGCAGGACTGCATGGCTGCTGTGCCGGGGTATGGCATTGCTGGGGCACCAAACAATCCCTGGAGGTGGGAGCTTCCTCAGCTAACTGTGCCACCAAAAATAATGCTGCGTAGAATTACTGCCTCCACCTGGCAGTTGTAAAAAAGTCCAAGTTGAGTAGCTTTAGGTAATTAGTCTGGAAACATTATTAGCGGTGGTATTAAATCTCACCACATTCCAAGGCTGAAGTGTTTGTGTTGACCTGAGAGGAGGGAGACCCCTCACTCAGCTTGGGTGTCTTGCATGAGGGCTCTGGAGATGAGCGTATAGGCCAGATATGAGGCAAGCACATGGTCATTGTGACCTTAGGTACCAAGGAAAGCTCCTTAATGAAGCAGAAGCTAAAAATTTAGGACACTCTGGTGATCTCATTGGAAATTTGAATCAGTCTCTCATTCAGGGTAGAAAGTGTTCATAGTTGCTTTTTGTGGTAGCCTGGCTATTTGGTAAAGTGCTGTTGGTGGGCTGGTCCTTCCTTCAAATGTGCTTATATGAGCTGGGCACCTGTAACATCACTCACTGCTTTGATTAGGCAATAGATGTTAAGTTCAGCTCTTTTGTCTAGAAATTTTTTCACTAAGCGTTTTGGTGTGATTCATGTCATTCTGCTGTTGTTCGGTGAGGGAGAGGGTGTCCTGGAGTTCTCAGGGGCACGGTCCCTTTTATACACAGCTGATGTGCGTTCCATCTGAACTTTTAGCCAAGACTCAGTTGTGAGGGTAAATATCAGTCAAGATATTTCAGGAGAAGGAAAGAGTGATGTAAAATATAGGGTTGGGATCTAGCACAGAAAGAGGATGTTTTTTTTTTTTTTTCAGAGGAGACCCGTAGTAGAGCACAGGTGATGTACAAAATGCACAAAACCAAAGAAAACTCAAAAATACTTGTCAAGCACATCCATTTTGTAGAATCATTCCTTGTTTTTTTTAATTCAAGTTTGATATAGTATGATAATATTCCTATTAAAGCAGCTAAGCCTATGAACAAAAACTTGTCAGCACCCAGGGGATTTCCCTGCCTTGTGCAAAGCTGAACCCTTCCATTACTGCTTTTTTGTTTTCCTGTCACTTGATATGGAATTAATTAGAGACCCATCACTATTAGTTTCAAAATCTATTTCTTTCCACTTCCCTTCACTTTATTCTTATTGGATTCAATGATTTGATGTATGTTTTACTTCTGTAAGGAAACACGCCATTACTCAAAAGCTAGTGTTTCTTCAAGCGACTTACTCATTCTCCTCTGTTATGTTTCTATTGATAGCTTCTCTGGATGCTTTTGTGTTTTTCAGAGAGAATGCTTTGTGAGCTTAAATGTCAGTGATTCCCCAAAAGATCACATTCTTGAACTCCATATATTCCCCAAGAATTTAGATTGTGGTTCCCTGTAGAAAAGGGACTGCAACAATAACATCTATTTAATAAATCCCCTCTAATGAAAATGTATGGCTTGGATTTGTCTCATTTTTCTTTAATGACAAAAATACTATGAGTCTTATTAAAACTGAAAACATGGTAGTTTTTCTTAAGGTTAAAATTTTCTGAGTATTTTTGTGTGAAAGCATCCAAACTTATTTTGGTCAAAATTATTTACAATTTTTTAAAATGAAATCGATCATACTGAGTTTTCTTAATGACATGCTCTGATTTTTCCATTTTGCTGGCACTCTGTACTCAAAATTAATTTTTAAAGAGATAGTGCCTTGTCTCACCCCAAAATTTCTGAATTCCTTTGATGAAGCAAGCAAGCAAGCTAAAAATCCTTTGGACTGATCCAAGACAGCTTTTCAGTGCCTTTGCTGTGTGGCAACTGTGTAATAAATTTGATGGTCATGATTATTTGTTTTACTCATCTGCACTCTAATCCCTAATTCATCTGTGATGGGATTTCTTCACAAATGCACCACCAAAGTGCTATAAAAATATTTTCTCTCTTCTGAATAAAATTAGCTGGTAAGAAAATAGAACTCATTCATCCATGTGCAATATTGATATATCTCTGGAGGTCAAAAGTAAGCTTCTGGCAAAACTTTAAATAAATCAGGTGTTTGCTTGTTAGAATGGTAAAGCTGTCCTCCTTTGAATTGTGAGTTAATGAACTGTATTTTTTCCATAATATTATGTCAAGATACTTTGTGTTGTTTAGATAAGTAATTAGATAAGTACTTTAAGCTCCAGAATAATGATGCTACCACTCGTGACTACAAATAGATGCATGCTGTGCTTTAAACATACGTTACGTTCTCCTTAAGTCATTTGAATTTAGGTACGTGTCTGTTCTTGTTAGGATTTATTGAAGGCAGTCTACTTTACCTTAGATCTTGCAGGTAAAATTCTAATATCTAGATGAGATGGGATGAGCACAAGTGGAACAGCACACAAAAGAAGAGTTTTGTGGTGACTGTGGAGAGGTCAGTCTAGATTTCACTGAGAGAATGAGGTCAATCAATTTCCAACACATGCCAGATTTTTTCTGCCTGTCTTTAACAGCACTGCAGTTAGAAGTAAGTGCAGGTGAGCAAATCCTACCTACTTCCACTGTGAACAGTAATAAACTTTATTCACTTCCTTCTAACTGATCTGAACAAAAAACAGGTGAGTTTACCTGTTGGGTTTTTTTAAATTTACTGCTACACTGCTGATGCATTATTTCCTTTATTTTGGATTGCTGTTTTTTTGTCTGCTAACTTTTGTAGAGCTTTCACTAAGCTTTCAAAGGCATTTAGGTTTTTTGGTTTTAATTCTTTTAAAGACTTTTTTTCCTTCATCAGGTTTTTTAGGGTTTTTTGTTTTTGTTTTGTTTTTTTTTTTAGCTTTTACAGCTCTTCATGTAACACTTTAAGTAATTGCCCCACTCTATTTAATTGGAATGACAAACAGTAGAAAGTTAATTAACAAAAAAAAAGTTCACTGCAGGGCAAGGTAGTAGATTGGTAAAGAAGTCATGATTTACAGTATTTGCACAACTTTCTTTATAAAGCAATTGTTCTTCATTATAATAATGCCAGGAGAGCAAATAGAAAAAAAAAAAAGTGTTGCATTAGCAAACAATTAATGAGCATTTGTAACTGAATGGAACCCACTTTTATGTATTATTTCATTAAAAGTTTACAGGATCCATGAGACCAGAGAATAAATAAAGGTAATGATTTCAAGGTAATGGTCTCCTAGGGGGCATGAATATTGAACAAATGTGTTAGTCTTGCCTAATTATCTAAGCCTTAAAACCAGGGGCTTTTTATACCTTAATTTTTCTACTCACTCTTTCATTAAAAGATCAAAGTGTGCTTTTAGATAAAAGACAAACTGGCACAGGTATTTCAGAATTATCAGCAGAGCTACATTCTCTATTGTAGTTTAACAAGAGTTCCCCTTTTATGTTAAATCCCCCACAATTTAAATCCTTTTTTTTCCATTGTGAAGAATAGCTCTCTGTGTCCTTGCAGAAAGTAGCAAGTCTTTTGTAGAGGCTGATAACTTTTGAAAGAGTGATGAGCATTTCCTTGGCTGTATACCAACCTACACTTTTTATTTGGCAGTCTTCCATCAAAGCTGCACCACCAATGTCAGTGCTTGCATGCACACTTGGGGAGACTTTTCACCATCTTCATCATTGTTTCACATACTTGGCATTTGTAGGCAGACCTAGTTAGCACTTTCTTCATTTCAGCTGCCAGACAGATTTGATAATGGTTTCAATACAATACAGCTGTCTCGGTTCCTTATGTCATGAAAATGTCATGTAACGGATGGGCACACAGATTGTCTGCAAGGACAGCTGGAATTTATGTAAAGAAGCATACATATGAGGATCTTGGGAATTTCAGGGTGTTCCTTGAATCCAACAGTTCAGATATGTACAGAAACAGCTGCTGATGCTCATTTTCTTATTTTGTCCTTTTATTCCTGCTTGCCTGCCTGTATTCATATGTTTGTTCTTGTCTCATATTTGGATTGTAAAAGTTTTGGGAACAAAACTGGCTCAGTTGTGTGTTGCTATGGGGCCTAGCGCAAAGGAGTGCTGGTCCTTGGCTGAGCTTCTTACAAACCAGAAGTACACATATATAATTGTCAGGTTTCTAGTAAACGTCTGTAAATCCCATTATTGCTGCTGCTTTACCATCCCCATTTCTACATATGTCCCACATGGTCTGAGAATTCTTTTTTAACTAGGCTATAAAGTGCTTCTTGCTTTATTAAATGGCTCTAGAATTTGATAAACATTGTTTTAATGAGTGTGCGTGTGGTTACAGCAAAGGTTCAGGCAGGGGACTTGGAACACATGAGTATTATTTGTGGCCTTACTACCCAGGTTAGATGTCTTGCACATCTGTGAAATGGACACAGCCACACTTACTGAATAGCGGATTGCTACATGAGGAAACTTGTAGGCTGACTGGTTGTCTGAAAGGTGTATTTTAAAGCACGTAAAGGACTGTTACGCTATAGTTTTGGGTTCTTTGTAGTGCTATACTTTTAGTTCAGGACAAAATGTAAGTAGTTTTTCCTGGCTGTCCATATCCATCCTTTTCAATTATACTGTACACCCCACCTCTCTCAAATTAATTTTTAGTGGTGAATTAGGCTAAGAATGATGCAGATACCTGCTCTAGTGCTGTTGCTCACATTTGTCGTGCTCTCGGGGTGGAACAGCAGACATGCTCTTTGTATTGGATCAAAGGAAGCAGCACTCAATCAATAAATGTGAGAGAATCACATAGCAGACCGTGAGTCCACAGCAGCAGTGAGTACCAGCCTGCAGAACATATTCATAATGTCTGTTGTAACCACGTGGCTGAATGAGTGGCTGAGACGACCTTGTTAATTTAATTGAATGCATTATCCTAATATGTTCTCTCTGGTACACAGGTGTTCCCTGATAACTAATACTGATCTCCAGCATGTAAGACAAGAGGCTTTGGAGCCTGTAATTTGTGAGCAGGTATGGGTGAGGGATGGTATCAATGTGGGGGGCAGTAAAGAATGTGTGTGGCTGAAACACACTGCACTGTCCCAACAGTAGCATGTACATTTCCCAACTGGAGGTCACAGGGGAAGTTCAGAACTACAAGAAGCTCTAAGGTTCTCCTGTCACTTTTGTTGGAAGGAGAATCAAGCCCAGTAGCCTGGAAGATTGAGACAGATTATGGTGTCACTTTTGGGGCAGTTCATCAGAGCCAGATTTGCTAGACCTGAAGACAAAGTCTTCTGCCTTTCTGCTTCATTGTTTGCAAGGGATGAATGCTTTTGCAGAACAATTTGTAAAGAGTTATTTTTGTTCATTCAAATTGTGGAGCCATGAATGTCAATACCCAGAATTTTGTACTGCCTTCATGTTAGAAGTCATTTACCTCCAATTTTGCTCATCTGTAAATGGTTACACAAGGTAAAGGAATACCAGGAATACCTAGGGATGAAGAAAAAGTAGAGTCATTCAATGTGGTTTTTGCCTCAGTCTTTAATAATACTGATAGACTTTGGGCTGCCTGGTCCCCTGTGTCGGGGGACCATGAGTGTAGGAACAGTGACTTTCCATTTGTGGACACTGAAATTGTAAGGGACCAGCTGTATCAGCTGAATGTTCACAAGTCCATGGGGCCTGATGGGATTCATCCCAGAGTACTGAAGGAGGTAGCGGATGTTATGGCAGGACCCCGCACGATCACCTACCAAAGGTCTTGGGAGTCTGGGGAGGTCCCTGCTGACTGGAAGCTAGCCAATGTTATTCTGATCTACAAAAACAGAGTGAGGGAAGACCCAGAGAACTACAGACCTGTTAGTCTATCCTCAGTCCCTGGAAAAATTATGGAGAAGATCATACTGGGTACTACTGAAAGGCATTTAAATAATAATGCAATCATCAGGCACCCTCAACATGGGTTCACAAAGGGAAAGTCCCATTTAACTAATTTGATATCCTTCTACTATGAGGTCACACAAGTTGTCCAACTGTGGGATGAGAGGGTTCACGGTGTGCTGGGTGAAGAACTGGCTGAAGGGCAGAGCTCAAAGGGTTGTAGTGAATGGGGCTACACCTGCTGATGACCTGTCACCAGTGGTGTTCCTTAGGGTTCAATTCTAGGGCCAGTTCTGTTCAATATATTTATCAATGATCTGGATGCAGGAGTTGAATGCACTATTAGCAAGTTTGCTGATGATGACAAACTGGGAGGTGCTGTTGATTCTCTTGAGGGACAGGAAGCCTTGCAGAGGGATCTAGACAGATTGGAGCACTGGACAATGATTAATGGGATGAAATTTAACAAGTCTAAATGCTGGATTGTGCACCTGGGACAGAGTAATGCTGAGCACAAGTATAAATTGGGAGAGAAGAGGCTGGAGAGCAGCCCTGCAGAAAGGGATCTGGGGGTGTTGGTCAACAGCAGGTTCAATACGAGTCAGCAGCGTGCCCTGGCAGCCAAGAGGGCAAACCGCTTCCTGGGCTGTGTTAAATAGAGCATAACCGGCTGGTCAAAAGAGGCGACTATGCTGCTGTATTCAGCGTTGGTGCAGCCTCACCTTGAATACTGTGTGCAGTTCTGGGCTCCACGATTTAAGATGGATGTGAAGATCCTTGAGTGCATCCAGAGGAGGGCAACAAAGCTGGTGAAAGGGCTGGAAGGAATATTCAATGAGGAGCGGCTAAGGACTTTGGGCTTGTCTCGTTTGGAGAAAAGGAGGCTGAGGGGTGACCTCATGGCTCTCTACAGCTTCCTGAGGAGAGGAAGTGGAGACAGAGGTGCTGATCTCTTCCCCTGGTATCCAGTGATAGGACACGTGGGAATGGTTCAAAGCTGCACCAGGGGAGGTTTAGACTGGACATTAGGAAGCATTTCTTTACAGAGAGGGTAGTCAAACACCAGAACAGGCTTCCTAGAAAGGTGGTCGATGCCCCAAGACTATCAGTGTTTAAGAGGCATTTGGATAACGTCATTAATAACATGCTTTAACTTTTGGTCAGCCCTGAGTTGGTCAGGCACTTGGACTAGATGATCGCTGTAAGCCTTTTCCAACTGAAATATTCTATGCTGTGTTATGCTATGTTATGCTATACTATGCTGTGCTATTCCTTCTGTAGCAGTACTGGTTGCTTATTGTGGTGGATGGAAATACCAGTCAACAATTTAGGATTTTGTCATTCAAATACCAAAATTCTTAATTCTCACTCATATTTATCCATGCAAATTCCCTTGGAATTTGTTTAGAAAATGACTGAGAATAGTCAAGCAATTTTTAATTTTTTTAAGGTACTGTTTGGTTCCTGCAAGGCATCTCTCCTGAGCTGGCTAACTTTATATTTATGAGGGATTTGGTAGCACTGAGACTTCAGTCATCCTAAAACACTTTTTCATTTATACCTTTGCTGTGTAACAATTAAAAATCTGCTGCAATTTATGAAGGTTTTGGATATACTCATATTATAGTGAGGCATTGATATTCTTAATTACTCAAAATAAACAGAAATCATTATAGACAATGAATTATAATGAAGAGTTTAAAATACCCAGTATTAGAAAGAATTACACTTTGTCATTGAGATAAGTAGCGCTATTATCTCTTCTTAGCTTTACATATTTCTGTTTTGTGCAAAGTATTCCAGACCATCCAAACTGCAAAAGCAATTGCAGATAAATTTATCAATACAGTGTGGCATGGTAGCTGATACTTCTTTTACAAGTTTGTATCGGGTCTAGTTGAGATAGAGTTAATTTTCCCCACAGCAGCCCTCATAGTGCTGTGCTTTGTATCGGTAGCTAGAAAGGTGCTGATAACACACTAGTGTTTTAGCTACTGCTGAGCAGTGCTTGCACAGCATGAAGGCTCTCTCTCCAACATTCCCCCCTCAACAGTAGGCTGGGGGTGGGCAAGATCTTGGGAGGGGATGCAGCCAGGACAGCTGACCCAAACTGACCAAAGGGATATTCCATACCATATGATGTCTGCTCAGCAATACAAGCTAAGAGAAAAGAGAAGGAGGGGGAGTGATATAGCGACTTTGGTGGGCACCTGGTGTCTAGCCAGGGTCAACCCACCATAGAGTTAGAGCAATGGGCCTGGAAGTCTTATTCAAAGAATAACCCCGGCTCTCCCACTTTGGTCCCTCAGTGACTGAGGATGTGGCCAAAACAGTCAAGTGGAGTGAGATGTTATCCTCAGTTAGAACATGCCGATTCCCTAGTTTGTAGGTTCATGTTAAATTTAATTACCAAAAAGATGTATTTGCCTTTCTTTAAAGGCAAATACGATTAATGTTTAATGAGCAGCCACTACCAGGTACCTACACTGCTGCTATTTTGTGTTGGTATTTTGTATGAATATGTATCATGGTCCTCATTTTGAAAAGAGGTGTGTAGCAGAGCAGTTTTTTTCTGGGAGTCAGTTAATTCTGAGACTCCCCAGTAACACTGACTTTCACTTTATTCCTTCTGTCTCATGGTACTGATTTAAGAGTTGGCATTTAAATCATGAGATTCATGAAGGATTAATTTTAAATACAAGGGAAGTTTGAACAGGGGATGTGAAAGGTCTGGACAATCCTTTGAATACTCAGGAAGTAAATACCAGTGAAGATTGAAGGTTAATTCAAATCTAAGCCAAACTTCTCCTGGATGGACTAAATGAGCTGGAGGCTTTGTGCAAGTCTGGATTGCTACATTTTAATCAAGCCAGAACCCTCAGGAGAAGATTTAATAAACTATAAGCATAAAAGGAAACTAACAGGGAGGTGATGAGCTTCTCAAAACCACTTAACAAAGGCCGCCTTTAATATTATTTTGAATTGGGGAATAACCGTATACAAATCGATTCATTTTGTATAAACTGGTTTGCACTTTTTCTTTAGTTTAACAGTTGGATGAACTTAAAAGGACAGCTCTTTCCCCAGTCTCCGGTACATCTATATTTGCATCCAAAGAAGATGGATGCAAATTATTGGGGTTTTTTAGAAAAAAAATTCTTGAGAGGAGCTGTAGACAAATGCTGTTTCATCTCAAATGTTGGAATTTTGCCAAAATATAGCCTGAATCCTAAAGAGTTTAGGAGATTTTTATTTGTGTTCAGGCAGAGAAACTGATCTCCTTGTGGGGGAGGGAGCAGTATTTCTTTGCAGACTTCTCCGTCTGATTACTTTTCCCAACTGGCTGTATGACTAGCTTGTTACCTGGAAGAAAGAGTAATGGAATTGGAAAGGCATAGATGTGGTCAAGTATCTTTGTAAAATTGAAGTCCCCTGACATTTCCTGATGAAGCATGTGATAGTATAAAGTAAACTAGAACAGAGGCCAGCTTGGACAAATGTCTGACAGGCATCGTTTGGTGGTTCTTCGTAATGAGGAGTGACACTTCCTTCTTTTCTTTCTTTTATGCAATTCATCAGGGCAAACCAGCCCACAGATCTTTGCAATAACATACAAAAAAAATTCTAACCCCAAAGACTGTGTCAATTCAAACAGCACTTGTACAAGCAAAGCGACAATCTGTTGTACTTCTTTAGAGAGTTCATTTTTGGTGTCATTTATAGCATCATAATGTGCATTGTATTATTGTTCTACTTAGACACTGAATTGCTGATGTGTATAATGATGCACCTGTTAGTCAAGAAATCCCTCAGAAGCCAAATGGTGCTATAAAATTGACATACTCGTACACAGCCAGAACTGTCAGGATGTTTCCTCTGCATTATGCAATATTTTCTGCTTTATAGCCATTAAAAGCAATAATAAAACAGCTGTCGCTGAGTGGTATGTTGTCAAATATCAGTGAAAAGCATTGAGATGATAGCAATATGTGATGCACAGTGCAATAGCTAAGGATGGGTCAGTGTTTTTATTATCAACCCTGGGTTTTTTTCTGTGTGCATATGTCTTTGCCCTAGGCAGAAACTTGCCAGACAGCAGATAAGCCCTGGAGCAATGACCAACTTTTGCGCTTGCAAAATTTTCAATAAATCTAACTGTATAACTTCATTTAGTTTCTGGAAATAAAGATTTGTGACAGACTGCCAAAGAATTTTGCAACTTTGTGGGTCTACCACTGGTGCTGACAAGTTTTCTGACTTCTTTGTCTCTCTGATTTTTCAACTGGACTGCCTTTATTACCACGGAGAAGAGATGAAGGGAGAGGGTAGAAAGACTTTCAGTATATCTTTAATCGCAACATCATAAAGAATTTATTGAACACGTATTTGTTGCATTTTGATCGCACCTTTCCTGGGGATCCCAGGAATGCTCTGAATACTAGAGAGCCTTGAAGCCTTTGCCCACATTCCTGTAGCATCTTTCTTGGCTACCTGAGTTTGGGATGAGGCTGCCTGCAGTTCTAAGGAAGGCTTAGGACCTCTGCCAGCTTTCTGGCTCTGTTTGGAAGCTTTTTCACTGAAAGGGCAGAGGGGATAGATGATCATCCAAGACCTGTTCATTGCACAAGTCCCTGTATCATGGAGGGTGTGCTTCAGGCACTGGAGGTGTGAAAGACTGGTGTCCACAGATGGCTGAGGAACACTCTTATGGAGAAGAAACGTCAGTGGGAATTATCATGACCTTGAATGCCATTCTTCAGAGCCATGTAGTGTTTATCACCATCATAATTTGAGGATCACAAATATTATTTTAATATAACCTAAAGAGATAAGAAAGTATTATTTCTTTACATGACTACTGGTAGTAACATTTTTTCATATAGCAAACACATACAAAAGCTACTGCCCTTCAGAAATGTCTTAGTACTTTCTCCTACTGTTACAGATATGTCATACAGATATAGTTCATCACAAAAGGTTGATGAGAGACCATAATTGCACCCAATTATGCTAAGTTCCACTTCATGCTGTGGAACAGGATCATGCCTCTCTCTTCAGATCATAAGTCAGCATCCTGGTTGGTTTAATGATCACTTCTTAAGATAAGGAGCAGATTATAACTGGACTAAGACCAGAGAGCAGAGATGAACAAGTGGTTAAATACTTTTTGATATAAATTTGAATTTCACTTGTTTGAAAAGAATAAACCGGAAAGGAGAGAACTGAACTAAGTCTTAGACATGAAAGCCCATTGCAGAGTTGTTTTCAAGCTAAACAAAACCAAGGGTTGTTACCATAGCTGGCTTCAGGTTACAAAAATACGGTCTCTGAAATAGGCAAGAACCTGACTATGAGAGACACCGGAGTAGCATGATCTTTGAATGCAATTCAGCAACAAAAATTGTCAGTTAAGTTATTGAAAAAGAGTAACTTAAACCCTCATTTAGAAATTAAATTTATTTCTTTGAAACCCAAACTTTTCCCTATTTCTTAGGGAATAAACTGCATCTATTTTCCATAGGTTATGCATACGACAGTCTCCCAACCTTCATGATTTAGCATTTTTATTCTTGGAAGGCAGGTAAGTAACAATCTGGGGGCTAGTGAAGCCAGAGTCTCTTCATTTACCAAAGTGGCTTGAAGTTGTAGAACAACAGAGAGTCACGAAGCATTATCTCAGGGAAGAGTTCTCAGAAATATGTGGCTTACGATAACTCAGAATCCCAAATCTCTCAAACCTGTATGTTAGACTAAGATCTTTTTCTTCTATTTCTAACCTTTCATAGCCCCACCCCTCTATTTTCCTATTTTCCTTCTCTTCACCCCTACATGGGAATTTATTAGACGCAATAGTATCTGAGAGAACATTTCCTTAGCTAATTTTGTATCAAAGCTGCAATGTACTCTGTAAATTGTTTTTACAGTCTTTAAAACACCACTGGTTACTCAGCATGAGATTATTTGCATTTCTGATAAAATAAAATAATACATCTAGAAAGATATTTGCTGGTAGGAACAGCATGGTTCCTGTGTGTGGTGGGTAATAGAAACCTTGAATCTCATTTTGGCTTTCTTGGTGTGTCTAAAGTGGATATATCCTAAATCTCTATTCAGTTATTCAGTTATTATTATGTGCATTTTAAATGTACGCATTGCTATGAGTACTAAATAAACAGATGACAGAGAACAATTTTTTAGTCCACAGAGAAGAGGAAAAGTTTTTCCTTTCTTTGCGTCCAAATAACTTCATTTGATTTAAACTATTATTTAAGAGGACTCTCAGCTAAAACTTAAGTTCCAGTCCATGTGTCAGGACAATTATGATTATTTTTGTTTAATATAGTTTATTTAAGTTAATTTAATTAATTTAAATTTATTCATATTATTTGAAATGCAGGCAGTATCACAGGATCAGCAGCCATGATTTCCATCTTGAAATCAATCTAAGTATTCTGTATACAGGCTTAAACTCAAACTGGAGCCAAAATTTTTTTTTTTAATGCTGCTTTTTGAAAGGACTGGATCACCATGAATCCTGGTCTTGCTGTCTAGTGATTGGGACATTCGGTTTGAACAAAGAAGAGGTAACTTTGGTTCCTCTTACATTGCAGAGCACACTAATCCCAGCTCTCACACTGTCTGGTTACGAGCTCAGACTGATGTTGTATGGTCACTGTTGCTGTCATTTTAAAGGAAACGGAGAACCCTACCCAGTTAACAGGAGTCCAAGCCCTGGACCCTGAGAGGGAGGAGGTACATTTTCTGGAGGTGGTCAGAAGGATATGCCTTTTCAACAGAGGTTCCCTCAGTTCATCATGTGGTCTACTTTGGATCCTGTCTGAGATATCAGTGTTTCCCTACTCATAGTACAGTTTGTAGGTATGCAAGCCAGCATTCTGGCAGAGCCCGTATACTTATGAGTTTAGTAGAGAGCTAGGCTACAGTAATCAGAAGCAATAAGTGGGGTTCCATCTGTTAAGAATTAAATTTTCAAAAGGACCTTAGATTTACAGCGTGGACTGCAATAGGAAAATAGACTTTAAATTTGGAATTAAAGCTGCTTTCTTTTTTCCTAATCTTTCAAGATAATTTGTTTCCTATTAAATCTTTTTTTCTACAGGTTGTTGATGCAGACGATTGTTTGTTTGTCTGGAACTTGTTAGAAACTTGTTTCTTTTTTTCATATTTCAGAAGAGCAAACTTCTTTTAAGGCATCTGAGCCCACAATGTTTCATGAGTATATGGAGCAGGAAATTGTTTTGGATAACACCCTGAGTAAAAGATAGCGGATTTGACCAGTAATTCCTTTTTGGGGATAGGACACTATAAAACATACAGGAATTCCCTTTCTAAAAATTGATAGAGTGATTAGTTTCCTTTATATTTAAGGATATCCCTTAACCTTAAAATTGAGTTCTTAAAGCCCTGTATGTTTGAACACTTCAGATTTTTGGCCTTCATGACATCTTGTGGCAATGAGTTCCATAAGCTTATTAGATGCTGTGTATTAAGTATTTTAATATTTTTGTATGGTTTTCTGTTTCTATTTCAGTTTCATTGGATGATTCCTTTTTGGTATATTTTATCTGTGTTCTTTTCCCTTTACTTCTAATGTTTCCATCTTACAGTTTTAAGGGGTGCTTTGTCATGGATTGTTTCAACTGAACTGGTAACAGAATATTTTAGAACACTATTAAAAAGGTCAAGGCCATGAAAAAACATAATTTCTGGTAAACCTGTTATAGCTGCTTGTACACTTACAAAGGCATGAATTTTAAATGGATGGTTCATGTTCTTAAGGAGATGAGTTTATTTTGTTACCTTAAAACTTTACCATGGAAATATCTATCTTTCCTTTTTTTTCACCCAGAGAAATGAAAATTATAATGAACCTCAAGAATGTTGTTTTGATTACTCTTTTAACATCTTATGACCTTCATTGATTTTTCAGTGAATAGTTTATTATAGATATTATAGCAAACATGGCTAATTCACCTGACTGACAGAAACTGGCAGAAGCTAATCCATGATAGTGAATTAATAAAAAAAACAAATTATATTTCGATGTTTTCCAAGGAAAAGGGGGGAAGAGCAAAATGGGGATTCTCGTATACCTCAGAAAACATGGTGATAATGGGACATGTGTTGTGTTGTGATCTGTGAAGTTAGCTGGGATGACTGGTAAAGCTGAGAAGCCACTGTGGAGAGCTCCTCTCCTGAACTGCTCATCATAGCTCAGCTGTATATAACACAGTTTGAAATTAGATTTGATTTTTCAGGGCAAGTACTAGATAGTGTTTCCTTGATTGTTTTGAACATACTGTAAAATAAGAAAAGGGTGCTCAACTTCCAGGGAAAAGAAATTAATTGTAAATTATTTCAGTTCAACTATATTTTCCATAATGAATTGGCCAGTTACATATAATAGTGAAACCTCACCTTCCTTCCATCTCTGAAAGAGGTTAAGCACTCACTGGAAATATGATTTAAGTTTTGTTTAAATACTTGGCGTTCACCCCTAAATGAGTTGCCAGTGGTGACTGAGCTGATTAAATGGTTAGAAAGGAGTTTTTTAGGAATTTTTTGTTAGAACATGTATATTAGACTATCTTTTCTGATTGTCTCAATTTTGCAGCTTTAGATTTCAGAAAACTTAATGTGGTAATCTAGCATTTTCAAGGTCTAATCTCTGCTTGAAGAGGAGTGGGTAAAATTTATTAATAAGGGGAAATTGCTAGCAAAC
Organism: Gavia stellata; assembly: GCF_030936135.1. Lineage (NCBI taxonomy): Eukaryota > Metazoa > Chordata > Aves > Gaviiformes > Gaviidae > Gavia > Gavia stellata. The sequence continues at coordinate 21,442,048 of NC_082600.1, forward strand.
AAAAAACCTAAAGTCTTCTTATAAACCTTTACCCAAGGATTTATAGTCATAAGATGATGTTATTTGGGAAAACAGTCTTGAACTTCTCAAACTCAAGAAAATCTTAAAGGCAGAATAAGACTCAAAGAGATATTGTTTGAAGCAGTCAGTGATTCAAGAGATGATGACCTGAGCAGTGATGTCTGGGCATTTGAAGAAATCAAGTGTCATCATGACAGGTACAAAATTTGTTTGGTCATCTCTGAACCCACATTCCGTATCTCTCCAATGAATTAAAACTTACCCTTCATAAGCATGTTTTGCAGTATTTGGTGCAGAAGGTGATATCCTTCAATGACAGAGAAATCCTCTTCTATTTTTGCTTTCACTCCAATCACTTACATGTAAATGGATAAAGTTGCTGAATGCACCCTCCTTGCTCTCAACCTTTAATTAAGTGTGACACCATCACCTCACAGAGTGAGCTTCCTTTGCCCTTTGAGGCTTTGAAGTACCTTTGGCAAGACATGTCCCTTTCAATAGCTTCTGTTCTCATCTGCCTCTCTCAGAATGCCTGGCAACATCATTTTTTATCATCCCAGCTTGATATTGCCTTTATATTCCTTTTCATCATACAGTGAAATATTTGTTATTGAGTAAACTGTTTTCTGAATTGGTGGATACTGTTCAATTCCACATGCTGTGTTCACTGAGAATTAAATTCTCGCTTGGAAATGTAATGAATATCCTATGATTTCTAGTAATAAAAAAGGGAAAAATGAATAAAATAGTGAGTGATTTAACTGTTTTATATGACTTGTTCATCTACACTCACCACATACCATAACAACAGGAAAGCAACAACTGAGCTGATGCCACCAAGGTGGGCAGAAAGCAAAGCTGAACTTCCCTTTAACCCTGTAATGTAGATCTAACTTCAGAGGCTGGGACAACATCCAGTCCACCTCCCAGCTTCCCTATGTTCACCACCTAGAAGCTATAAGGACTGCAAGATCAGGAGACTACAAAAAAGATCTACCTGTAGGAGCTGTATTACTCTCTCCATTTAGGGTATGATACAAGCATGGTGAAATACAGAGGCACAAGAAAGGCCTAAATCAGCTAAAAGTACCACTGTGCCTGGTAAATGGTATCTCATCACAGCCCCTTGAAATAGTATAAATGGACTATTCTTTATGGCAAGAAATATGGTTTCAGCCTGGGGAAGTGCTCCCCACTGCGCACATTTGGTATTTGCAGCTGTAACAGAATTAGACACACTTTGGCAGGATCTAGCCTGTGAGCTGCTGCTAAAAGGAAACTTTGCAAGATGAAACTATCCCACTGGTTACTGAGGAATCAGGATGCTCCTTATCAGTTGAGGCAAAATGAATTAAATCTTTGCACCTGTGTAACAAAAAGTGGTTGCATCTGAAAGGAAAGCAGAAAAATGGACACCAAAATGTGTTTCACTGCTCCTTCTGTAGTCATTTAGCATCCTCTGAAATAAATTTTCTGAGCATGCAAGATATACACATTCTAACTAAATCAGATAGGAGAAATAGTGAAATGAAGAGAATATCAGCTCTTTATTAGAGGAACAACATGCCGTTGCGGAGAAAATATAAACCACGAAAATACTGAGGCTGTTAATCCATGGCATGACAAGTTTTTTTAAAATACTAAAAAGAACCATAACACATTTTTTAAATGCCTTGTACCATTTACCACAGTATCAGGGTTTTCATTCCTTCTGGTCTTGCACGTGTTTTATACTTGTCCTTGAGTTAGAAACAGTGTGTGGTTACACCTTTAGATGGGCAGAGCAGTGATAGAGTTGCGGTTCTTGACTGTGAGATTTAATTTATGCTGGTGATTTGCAAATGTTAGTTAAGTTTTATTATATCCAATCAGGGAACCTCGGGGTTAATAAGAGAAAACATTTTGATGAACTGTTCTTAGTAATATAATCACGGTATGAGAATTAGAATGTGAAGTCCAAAGTCTTATCTCAGATTATACAGTGAGTCAGACTGTTAGGGCAAGAGATCTCCAAAGCTATCATAATAAATGACATTATTACATGCTGGAGCTGAGTGAATCATGTGGTATTTCATTTGAAATCTGAACTGTCACTTTATTTTTATTTTATGTAAACTTTTCTGTGATTTCACTAGGTCTTGTAGAAAGTTTGTGCAACCATGATAAGCGTATACTATTAATTTTACATTAGCTTTATAAAAGCATAAAGCAAGGGCTAAGTGAATCATAGTTTTCTAGAGAATTACCAGTTTACCTGTTTACTTGCTGCTAGATGAACTAGATCATGGCTCTTGATACACTCATATTCTTGTTGATTCACAATCTTTTCTAAGGAGAAGTGAGTGGTTCAGCTGATTGATGTTATTTGATTTTGCCATTGTATTGCCATAGTGATTCGGTGAGTCTGTGAAAATAGACCTGTTGCTTTGGTATCAAGGCAGGTATAATGCCCAATAAGAGAAGGCTTAAAGCCAGGTACCAGGTCAAAAGTGTATTGTTTACTCTCAGGAAAAGGTTGATAAGTGATTCAGCTGTTTTATGCCAGGGGAAGATGACTTCTTTGTATTGCCTCACCTTTGTGGCAAAGCCATGTGACTTCTATCAGGCAGATGAGATAATCTGGGTCCTTCCTGGAAGAGCTGTGATGTCACTTGCTGCAAGACACACCTGACCGAGGCTTATGGTTGCTCCGAGAGCTGACAATCTCTGGCCATTGCCAGCTGAGTATCATTTCCCTGTAGATCTCTCAACTTGAATAAACAAGAAAACCAAAGGCTGGAGGGTAAGCTCTATTCAAAGGAGTTGAAATGGCAGATGCAGTCAAAAGCAGAATGAGGAACTGAATGCATGAATTGCTCTGTCCTGTTACCATGCTGATTATATGCTTGATCTGCTTGAGGGTCGGAAGGCTCTAGAGGGATCTGGACAGGCTGGATTGATGGGCCGAGGCCAATTGGATGAGGTTCAACAAGGCCAAGTGCCGGGTCCTGCACTTGGGTCACAACAACGCCATGCAATGCTACAGGCTTGGGGACAAGTGGCTGGAAAGCTCCCCCTCAGAAAAGGACCTGGGGGTGTTGATTCACAGCCAGCTGAATATGAGTCAGCAGTGTGCCCAGGTGGCCAAGAAGGCCAACGGCATCCTGGCCTGTATCAGAAATAGTGTGGCCAGCAGGAGTAGGGAAGTGAACGTGCCCCTATATGGCGCTGGTGAGGCCGTACCTCGAATCCTGTATTCAGTTTTGGGCCCCTCACTACAAGAAGGACATTGAGGTGCTGGAGTGTGTCCAGAGAAGGGCGATGAAGCTGGTGAGCGGTCTGGAGCACAAATGTTATGAGGAGCAGCTGAGGGAACTGGGGTTGTTCAGTCTGGAGAAGAGGAGGCTGAGGGGAGACCTCATCGCTCTCTACAATTGCCTGAAAGGGGGTTGCAGAGAGGTGGGTGTTGGCCTCTTCTCCCGAGTGACAAAAGACAGGACAAGAGGAAATGGCCTCAAGTTGCGCCCGGGGAGGTTCAGGCTGGATATTAGGAAAAATTTCTTTACTGAGAGAGTGGTGAAACATTGGAATAAGCTGCCCAGGGAGATGGTGGAGTCACCATCCCTGGAGGTGTTCAAGGAACGTGTAGACGTCGCACTTTGGGACATGGTTTAGTGGGCATGGTGGTGTTGGGTTGATGGTTAGACTTGATGATCTTACAGGTCTTTTCCAACCTTAATGATTCTGTGATTCTGTGATCTGCCTTTTCTGATTTTGAACTTCAAAGCAGTTTATTTCTTTCTTTGTGTTTTAAATTTGCTCACACCTTTACCTTTCCTAGTTGCAGATCAAAAATATGAAATAGTGATTGGAAGATTACAGACTCATCACAAGTTCCCATCAATGACCAGAAGCTTAGTCTTGATAACACTTGCTTAAGCAAAATTTATGTGCGAGTTTTATTTCTTACATAGAAACCTCCCTTTTTGTGACTTAAGAATGATGTTAGGCAGGGAAACTTTTATAAAACCAGCTTGTTGACCTTCTATAAGTAATGGTGTTAGGAAATACATCATAGACCTTTGTAAACAGGTCTTCTACGGGTACTTGGACTTGTGTAGCCTTTTGAAAGCTAGTGCTGGCAAGACCTGATAGATTTATTGCTTAAGTGCTTTCACGTATTAAGTGACTCCCTCTTATTGCTGATAGCAAAATACAGATTCCAAAGAGGAGTGTTTTCATTTGAAGAAATCATTCAGTGCAAAGATTGTCTACAGTTTGTATACAATAAAAAATGTTTACCCTCTAGGCAGCTCCAGAGTTAGTATGTTAAGGTTAAGAAATGCATTTGCTTTATACAATGACCCCAGCAAAAAACCCAATGTGAGCAAGATATATAGAGCAGTACATGTTTGGCTTCTGCAAAATGAGCTGATGAAAAGAAGACATGCCTAGCATGTCCATTATGTACAAAGGCAAACAAGCAGAAGTGTGTGCAGTATCCTTATGGCCTCAATACTGAGCTGCAGAGGGTCTAAAGTTAACAACTTTTTTTCTTCTGTATGAGATATGCAAAATGGTGCTGTTCTATTTGACTTCTTAAATACTTCTGAACAGAGATGGTATGGGATGTTTCAAAAGGTGTTTGATGAAACCGAGACCAGCCTTTGATTCTGGTTGTGCCTTGGGGTTTTTTGTGTAGCCAGCTGTCTTCTGCATGGAAGCCTGACCATTAAACAGGAAGAGGCCAGGGAAAAGAGAGGGGCTGGAATGCCCCTGTGTGTCATCGTGATGTAGTGTGTTCAACTCATGTTCAGTTCCAGGAACTATGAATTAGTCCTGAGTGTGAGGCTAGATATCGTCAGGATATAGCCTGGACATAATGAAGAATTACAATTAGGAAATGATATGAGGTAGAAGCATGGGAGTCTGGGATCCTTTTCACTTTCCTTCTTATTTTTTTGATGGTTACTTAAATCACAAGCCTGAGTACTCTCATAAGCACTGAATCCGGGAGAGATCGTGTATGTGTCTCCTCAGCGCCTGTGTTGGAGCATTGGCTAAATATGCAGCTCCAGACCTCGGATTTTAAAGCCAGTAAGTTAGTTTCTGATTGTTAAAACTAGTGATAAGCCAAAAGTTTCAGAGCTTGAATTCCATTTAGATGGTAAACCACACCCAATAAATATAGCAAAGATGAGCTTAGTATTTTCACAAGAAAAATGTGACAAAATACTGAGCAGAACACACAGGGCTAAACCTCATAAGTTAAAATACTGAAAAAACATATCTATAACTACTTTGATAATGGTTTGTTTATCAAGCCATAAATACAGTGACTAGCTGAGGTCACAGATCTTTTTTTCCTGGCCACAAGGTTTGCTGCCAAAATCATTTAGCCGCTTAGTATAAGGCATTGTCAGGCTATTTGCCAAATGTGAAACCAAAATCTTAATCTCCGTGTGGGTAATTTATAACCTTTCCTGCTTCACAATGTGTGCTTTTTAAGAAGAAGAAAATTTACTTAGAGCAAATCAGAAGTTAAGAAATACCCTAGCTTTAACCCTTTCAGCATCTAGAAGTTTTCACTCTCTCAGCAGGTAAATTCATAGACCTCCATATTACATGAAGGGCTGATCCATATATGCAGTATATAAAATATACCACAGCAATTTATATTTGTAGAATGGGCTCATATATTACTTAGTTTGGGAAACATGAATTTTTGTGAAATTCTGCATCACGATTTCCAAATTTCCATTTTTCCCACATATGCTACTTCAGAATTGGTTAGAAAGGCATCTTATTTTTGTGGCTCCTAAGTATGGACGTATCTTCCGTAAGTTAAAAATCCCCAACAGGGAACCTGACTCTCTCTTTCATATTAAAAAAAAAAAAATTAAAAAATTGGCACTATAATTATCTTATTTTTTTCTTTTTTTCCAGTGACAACCCTTTACCAAAGTCTGTAGCACCAATTGGAAGGAATTTTCTGTGAGAATGGGTTTAGCAGAATGGTGTGCCAAAGCCCATTCTTGTGGTGTTGCTCTGAAGAGCTTTCTGATGCCTTCAATGGAGATATAGACCTCTTGTGAGTCTAAGGCTTGACGCTTGGGATTCTAAGGCTCCTCCTCCTCTCTGAGTGGAGTCACTTAATGGGGAACATTTGCCCCTATTCTGATACATGTGTCATGGGCATGTCCCAGTCAAAGGTCATGTAACAGACATAAGTCCACAAGTAGGGACAATAAATTTCCCAGACATTCAGTAGCCTGGAAGCCATGCTTTAGCTGGTTGACTCTGACCCACAGAGGAAGGAATTGGAAAAGAGCCTGTTACATGGAAAATATGACTTCCAGCACTATTGCAGGGACATGGAAAGGCTGAGAGAGAAGAGGGAAGTCTCCTTTCCCTCCCTGCATAGCCTAGTAAATCCATGCAGGACATACCTGCATATAATTTATATAGTTATATATAACTATATATATAGTTATGTATATATATCTTCAATACAAAATTATTAACAGCTGTTTTTAAAATTACAGTGTATATACTGAGTACTCACTGCATTTTATTCCATTCCTGAAACCATTTTCTGCTTGCTGACTGCTAGCTTCAGGAATCTGATTTCTTTCTAGCAGTTGCACACCACTTTTCCTATAATGACAGAAGCAAAGTTTTCATTATTTCCTCTTAGCGGGTTCAGGTTCTGGTATGCCTGTATTAAGTGGGAAATTTTACCCTTCTTTGTGCTAATAACTGATACATGAGTCTGTTACGAATGGAAACCTGTTCCCTATGGTTAACCTCAAATGCTAAAAAACTCATAAATTAGTAAAACTGTTAGACTGGCTTAAATGAGAGTACAAGTACTCTCATTGGTACTTTTATTAAGGAAAGGCGGCCAAGAGCTGTTTTTGAGCTCTTAAAACACGACCCACATTTTTGAGATTTTATATGTTACTGAATCCTGTAAACTAAATATTTATTTATTAAAAAGGATGTCTCAAGGATTCAGCTATAGCAGCACCTTAAAGAATGTTGGAAATGTCTGTATTTTGCAGTGAGATATGCATGACTCAGTTAATTTCCCTACTCTTGTATTGTTTTCTACCCAGTTCTTCATTCTAAAGTTACACGATGGGGCGAGAAATGGGTACCTGACAGACCTGTTTATCAAGAATATTTTGTTTGGAATGGGTAAGAGTTAAAATACTTGATCAAATCAATCTGGGTAGTACAGTGATAATACTAGAGAGAGTGTCTACACAGAGGACCAGCTTACTCTATGTATCTGTAGATGACTGGAGTTTGGAGCAGTGGAAAATTATCAAGGGCTTAGTGAAGACAAGAAGTGCTGGAAGGAAAAAGGCAGGAATGGGGAAGAGAAGGACAAGTTATTGTAGTGCTAAGGTGTATACAGACTCAGGTGAACTGGGAACCGTGAAGACAAACAATGATTTCTCTGTACACAGATGTTTTTTCTAAAAACTTGGTAAGAAAAGATGAAATAGAATGTAGAGTGTCAAATTCAGGATTTTTTTAATGATTTGTTTATTTTCTGCTAATATTTTATTTTAAAAGTATATTCAGAAACACTGCAAAGCCTGCTTCTTCCCTATCAATTGTGAGAACTGTAAAACAGAAGATCATACACATAAGAAGATTTTTGGAGGAAGTATGTGTGCAGTCTTAGACCTGGCTTCCACTCATGCTACAGGTCCTACAGTGCTGATAGTTTAGCGACCGAGTTTCCTAAAAGCAGCCTACTTAGTGGATCAATCTTGTTCTGCTCCAATAATATGTCTCAAGATTAAAGATAAAACTGTAAGTGTTGACAACTGTATAGTTGTATCTTTCTGCTGTTTCATGAAAATTGATAAAGAACCTTGGCAGATTGCTCCTCATTCTTCTTAGCTTGGCTTACTGGCTTTTATCTGTGTTAGGCAACCACAGTAGTATTGTGATGGCTTAACCCTGGCTGGATGCCAGGTGCCCACCAAGCTGATCTATCACTCCCTTCCTCAGCTGGACAGGGGAGGGAAAATATTACAAAAGGCTGTTGGGTCGAGGTAAGGACAGGGAGAGATCATCCAGCAATTACCTTCAAAAGCAAAACAGATTTGACTTGGGGAAAATTAATTTAATTTATTGCCAATCAAATCAGAGTAGGATAATGAGAAATAAAACAAAATATTAAAATACCTTTCCCCCACCACTCCCTTCTTCCTGGGCTCAACTTCACTCCCAATTTCTCTACCTTCTCCCCCCAGCAGCACAGGGGACAGGGAATGGGCGTTGCAGTCAGTTCATCACACATTGTTTCTTCCCACTCTTCCCCTGCTGGACGTGGCATTGTGGGACATGGCTTGGTGGGCATGGTGGTGGGGTTTTTTTGGTTGATGGTTGGACTTGATGATCTTACAGGACTTTTCCAACCTTAGTGATTCTGTGATTCTGAACAGGTGATGTCCAGCCACTTCCCGGGAAGTAGGGCTTCAGTACGCATAGCGGTTGCTCTGGAATACAAACATCATAATAACGAATGTTCCACCTCTTCCTCTTTTCTCTTAGCTTTTATTGCTGAGCAGATGTCATATGGTATGGAATATCCCTTTGGTCAGTTTGGGTCAGCTGTCCTGGCTATGTTCCCTCCCAAGATCTTGCCCACCCCCAGCCTACTGTTGAGGGGGGAATGTTGGAGAGAGAGCCTTCATGCTGTGCAAGCACTGCTCAGCAGTAGCTAAAACACTAGTGTGTTATCAGCACCTTTCTAGCTACCGATACAAAGCACAGCACTATGAGGGCTGCTGTGGGGAAAATTAACTCTATTTCAACCAGACTCAATTACAAGTATTTAGTTTCTGAAACTGGGAAAGGATGGGATACAGACTATTTTAATTGTTGTTTACTTGTTATGTTTTCATGCAAATCTTTTATTCTCATTAGCATCTACAAAATCTGTAGAAAAGATTTATTCCCACTTCACAGTTCCCAGGTAATATCTGATCACATTTGCACAAAGTGTGGCTGACAACTTCAAAAACTTCTAAAATGTACTTCAGCGAAGTACATCAGTAATATTTTTACCTTGTTTTGGCTTTACTGCTAGCAACAAGTTACATCAGAGCTGCTAGTGCGAAGGAGCCAGCTAGTGAGTGAACTTTTCATTTCAACATAATCTTATTCATGGTTTGTCTGCTCAAGTAAACATGGCTTTTTGCTCTCAGGCAACTGAAAACATTCATATAAGGTCAAATCTAGTGTAAACGGAAAACTGTATCCTAAAGCATAGAGAAAACCCGCAACATTTTTTCAATATGTCTTGACCTCTTATTTTTCCTCACAGCTTTATATGCTCTATATAGGAAAAGACTCATACTACTGTTGCTATTCCTGCTGACAAGTGCAGTTGTTTCAAGCACCTTTCCCTCACAGGACTTGCTGTTTAGTAGAAAATCCTGACACAATGGAGTTCAATAGCTGCCCTTTCTTTCAGACAATTGAGTTTTCTGTGCTGACAAGTGTGCTGGGAACTCTTCTTTCACATTCCCTGTTGCCCAAATAACACTGAGTTCTGGCTTCCACACATAAAACACTGGCTGATTTCACCAGTTGCTGAAGCTTCCTTTATCCCTCTCAAGCAAAACCAAAAAGCACTGTGACTTGGAGTCATAGAAATTTCAAATCTGATCTTCAGCTGTAAAAGCTGGCACAACTTTGCTAAGGCTGATGCCAGTTTACAGCAGCTGAGGTTCTCAACTTGCAGAGCAGGAAAGGAATTTTGAGCTTTGCAATCCATCTTAAATATAAAGATATAGTAGAGGATGAAAGTGACCATTTTATAATCTAGTTTGTCTTAGAGCAGGACTCTTGACAGTAGAATTTAAATTCTACATTGATGAGGATACAATAAAATGCTCTGTGTTTTTCCTTCTCTTTCTTCACTTGAGCAGTAGCACAGCTATAGTGTTTGTGGTGTTGGATGGATAGAAAGACTTGAAATGGATCTAGTTTGAGTTTGAGCCATATTTTGGGGAAAGATTGTTTTTTATTGATCCACACAATTTGCACCTTCATCGTGAACGTAATTATATTTCTAGATGGAAAATATTATAGCCTTGTAGCTACGATATTGTAGTATTGTAGCTTTCCAGCTACTCCTGAGCTGGTAAATGTTGTTGAGGTTGTATAATCTAGTATGGTTTTGCATTCTAGTGAAAATGAGAGTGGGGGATCTCTATTTTTTTCCCCAAAATCCCACAGAAGAGGAACCTTGAAATAGCAAGTAGCCTGATGAGATGGACACAAATCTTAAGTGTAAGAAACTGCTCTCCTAATTCTTAGGTGTGCATCCTAATTACCTCCTTTTAATAGTGCAAAGAATCTAAATGGCTTTGAAGCCAGAAGTCAGGAGCCTTGTTCTGTAGATTGCCCAAGTTCTACCACAGGGGCCCAGCAGTATCTAATCAAATCTTTTATTCTGCAGCTTTACTGTGGAATTACAACTCCATAGTGAATATGAGTGCCACTCCCATTCTCTTTACCCCAGAATGGACATCTTCTTGCAACCATGTTGTATTTCACACTCTGCTGCAAAATGTTTCTTCCCAGGAATGTATATGTAAGTGTATATGTGTGTTGGTATCAGTATCATTGTAATAGCTGTCTCATTTCCTCATTAAGTTGGGACATCAGAAAATAATGCAGCTGTAACAAGATTAATAGGTAACCTACCCCTAAGATGCTCCCTGCATGAGATGAAACGGTTAGTGTGTATACTTACGATGGCGCATTGAACCTGAAAAAAACCTGTGCTACAGCTGCCTTTTGTGTGAGGGATGATACCACAGGTAGAGATGAAACCTTGGATTGCCATGGAGTCAAGCTGCTGTCTCTGGCAGCATCACAGGCACCTGGAGTTATGAATTTGATGACTGTACTCTTCTAATGTAAAAGTAACAGGAAAAAGAAGAGAACATTTGAAGCATATTGAAACTATAGCTGTTATTAAGAAGCTCCTCCCTGCTACTTTCAGAAACTGCCATTGCCCAAATACGTCACTAGACAATGAGGCTTCACAGTGTTAGGTTGCTTCCTGCTGAATGGAAGACTAAAACGAAGAGGCAGAGGGAAAGAGAGTAGATAAGAGAGACTGGCAGAGACAAGAGCTAGAGCTCTTTGTTCAATTACTTGCCTCCTATGATGGTTGCCTCTGAGGCTTAGCAAACTCCTAATTTCCAGTCTACTTTTTCTAGTGGCTGGCTACACCTTCAAAGTTAACCTGCAATAAGTTGCCAGGGAGTATAGAAGGGAGAAAAAAATTGCCTATAGAAAACCTCTTAGCCTAGATATAAGTGCTGTGCAGAGTTAAGAATGACCGTTCTGACCACAGAGAGTGGAAATTATTCTAATAGAAAGAAGAAATAAAGCTATTCATGTCATTTTGAATGACTATGATCTAGAATAACAATAAAAACAAAGAGGCTAGACACACGGCTAAAAAAGAGAGGGAAAACATCCAATAAGCTAAATTGCTTTTGATGTTTCTAATGTTCTGCTCCAGTTCCCAATAATCACTAGGATTATAGGTGTATGATTCCTGCAAGCCTTAAGACAATATGTCTGTTAAGGATTTACTCCCTTTTTCACGGCTATGAAAAACAGATAGCTGCCCACAATGTAAGGTGAAATAAAGAAGAATGTGAAACAACCCTGCAGACAAAAAAGGATAACAGCAGAGAGCCTATGATGAAAGTTCAGATTGCATCTCACAGGAGAGATTCAGCTGGGTTATTTCCAAAGGCTCTCTCTCCAAAGACCCAGGTTGTGGTATTTTCCTTACGGTCTGTTACTGGCTTTGATGCCATTCAGCTACTGCAGTCGCACAGTTTGCAAGTGTTTCCTCTGAACTTAAATAGGGCAGTCCAGCACAGAAGGGAAGAGTAGCTTTGTTAAAAGGCAAATTGTGATACTTAGTTCATCATTGTCATTAACTTCTTTTGTTCCAGTGTCACACAGCTATTCCAACTAAGCATATGTGAGCTGCTGTTCAGCTAGATACTATATGAACAACTCTGTTCTGAAGAGAAGAGTGATACGCAATTATGCAATATTTTAGGACTGATTTAAGAGGTTATTTGACATTTAGATGTTTTGAAAACCTCTGGAAGTTCCAGTCTGTATTTTCATTAAAGCACAGAAATAACTCCAAGGTTTTCAAAGTTGTTTGCTGATTTTCAAAGTGTCAAAACAAGTGGGCATAAGGAGGCTGACATTGCTGTCACTTGATCTGTTGTTCTGATGCTTCAAAATACTTTTATCTCTCGGGTTATGAGCACCTGTCTCACAACTGTCACTCATTTCTAGGGGCACCATCCATATTTGCATGCAGATTTCTTATGTCTGAGATTTGGGCTCATTTTATCTCAGGCATAAAATATCCATCTAACTTAGAGAACAAAAAACCACCTTTCCAGATTATGATGTTTGTCATTTCTCCACATTTATGACCTTAGACAGTAGGTGAAATACAGTTCCTACTGGACTGTATTTGTTTTTTCTCAGTTTCTCATTGTTTCAAGTGTTGCATAATTCCATGTTTTTATTAGATTTTTTTTAATAGAAAGTATTATCACGCACTTTTCCATAATTTCCAGTACAAGTAACTGTTTCTGAGGCTTGAGCCACCAAACCTTGTCTAAAACAATCTTTTGACTTTGTAATCTCTTGGGTTATTTATTTATTTAGTTGAGTAGGAGTTCTCAATCTTTGCTTTCAGTTTTATGTGTGGATAAAGACCTTTACATACAAGAGAACCGAAAGTGTTCTTAGGCTTGCAGTTAAAAGAAGCAGCCAAACTTATAAGAATATGGGCTTGTGGTTTGTGAGGAGAGCCTTTTTCAAGGTAAGGATAGTTTTATTTAAAACTAACTATATAGAGATTAATGATTTTACTCTGATTTTTGAATATTTAATCACAGAAATCCTGGGATTTGGACAACTGTTTTCTGCCCAGAATCTTGGCTTTGCTGTGCATTACTGACTTTTATATTAAACCCTGTTACATCAGTATTTCACATTTTTGGCAAAGCAGCAGGTAGAGTATTTGAACATCTGCCCATCAGCCATGGAATCACACCTCATTTATTGAGGGGACTTCCCCCATTAGCTTTCAACCTGTTTTGACAGGAGCGCTTCTCCTTTTATGCACTGTGCTGGGACTTGATTTAAGTCTTCTATACCTTAATATTTGCACCACTGAAGGCTTTTAGAATGCAGTTTTCACTAAGCTGGTTTTATAAAGGTCGCTATGCTAGGAAATTAATTCATTGTCTTGACTTGGAAAATTAGTTTTGAACACTAGGTGCATATAACATATACCAAACGGAGTCCTGTTATGCAACTTTATTAATTAACTGCTTTTGTTAATGAGCAGCTACAAGTATAAAAGTGGTGCTGAGGTATGATGCTAATGACTTCATACGTTTTATGAAACCAGCAAACATGAACTATAAAAAATATGATGCATAGATAGAGTTGAATAAGTGTTTTTTCAACAAGAAAAAATTATGCATACTGTCCTGAATAACCCTGGCCATTTCCCTCTGATAATGGGATAGACTCCTGACTCCAAGTCTGCTCTAGAAACCAGATTTCTTGATCAAATATGTGTCTTCTGATATGTTGTGGTCTTACATCTTTGGGGAAGGGTGTTTGCTGAAGGTTGAGTTACTGTGGTGTGTTGAAGCAGAGGGTTCTGTGGAGAAGAACAAGGGTACGAGGTGAGCACAAAAAATTGCCAGGGTTCCTGTGGTGGTGTATGTGTTTTGAAATGCTCAAATAACCTGTTGAAAAAGTTCTACTTTTCACCATAAGTGTTTTGGGGTTTTCGTATTTTGCTCAAAATTTTTAGGGAACCTGAAACTTTTTGTATAAAAGTTACTTTAGTGTAGGCCATTTCTACAGCTATGGGAAAAGTCAGATACATGGCAATACTGAGATGTGGTTGCTGTAGTGTGACAAAATGCAGATGCCACAGTACTGTAATACACCAACTGTTGCAGCTGTAGGCTAAACAACCAGGATAGTTTCACTATACAACTCATCTGACATTAAAGAAAAGGTATATAAAAATGGGTTGCTTATGGACACGTTGACTTCTGTAACTTAAAGGGATCTTGAGTATACCCAAAGACCCAAGTTGACAGATTCTTGAGTGTTGGAGGTAGGAGGCTATGAATCACAGAATCACAGAATCAATAAGTTTGGAAAAGACCGCTAAGATCAAGTCCAACACCACCATGCCCACTAAACCATGTCCTACAATGCCACATCCACACATTCCTTGAACACCTCCAGGGATGGTAACTCCACCACTTCCCTGGGCAGCCTGTTCCAGTGTTTCACCACTCTCTCAGTAAACAAATTTTTCCTAATAACCAGTCTAAACCTCCCCTGGCGCAACTTGAGGCCATTTCCTCTTGTCCTGTCACTCGTCACTTGGGAGAAGAGACCAACACCCACCTTGCTACAACCCCCTTTCAGGTAATTGTAGAGAGCGATAAGGTCTCCCCTCAGCCTCCTCTTCTCCAGACTGAACAACCCCAGCTCCCTCAGCCACTCCTCATAAGACTTGTGCTCCAGACCCCTCACCAGCTTCATCGCCCTTCTCTGGACATAGTCCAGCACCTCAATGTCCTTCTTGTAGTGAGGGGCCCAAAACTGAACACAGGATTCGAGGTGTGGCATCACCAGCGCCGAGTACAGGGGCACAATCACCTCCCTGCTCCTTCTGACCACACTATTTCTGATACAGGCCAGGATGCCGTTGGCCTTCTGGGCCACCTGGGCACACTGCTGGCTCATACTCGGCTGGCTGTCAGTCAACACCCCCAGGTCCTTTTCTGTGGGGCAGCTTTCCCGCCACTCCTCCCCAAGCCTGTAGCGTTGCATGGGGTTGTTGTGACCCAAGTGCAGGACCCGGCACTTGGCCTTGTTGAACCTCATCCAATTGGCCTGGGCCCATCGATCCAGCCTGTCCAGATCCCTCTGCAGAGCCTTCCAACCCTCAAGCAGATCAACACTCCCGCCCAACTTGGTGTTGTCTGCAGGCTTACTGAGGGTGCACTCTATCCTTTCATCCAGATCATCGATAAATATATTAAACAAGATTGGCCCCAAAACTGAGCCCTGGGGGACTCCACTTGTGTCTGGCCACCAACTGGATTTCACTCCATTCACCACAACTCTCTGGGCTCGGCCATCCAGCCAGTTTTTTACCCAGCGAAGAGTGCACTTGTCTGAGCCACGAGCTGCCATCTTCTCCAGGAGAATACTGTGGGAGACAGTGTCGAAGGCTTTACTAAAGTCCAGGCAGACAACATCCACAGCTTTTCCCCCATCCACTAGGCGGGTCACCTGGTCATAGAAGGAGATCAGGTTGGTCAAGCAGGAGATCAGGTTGGTCAAGACATGCACAGTGCAGGTATCCCATTCCAGTTCCACAAAGCAGAGCGAGCTGATCCTCTGAGCCCCAGCGCAGCTCCACACTGTGTGCGTTTCGTAGCTGAATTTGCCAACCACTGTCTGCAAGTTTGTGAGCTCTGATAACCCAGTTCGTGGCTGGACTTCTTAGCTGGGGCATAGCTCCTGGTAACAATGACTAGATTGTTCCCAGCACTGTGATGGCTTGTGTCCATCTGTCTAAAGTGTCTGTGCTCCTTGCTTTCCCACACTTCTTGGTCTGGGGTTAGAGCCGACAAAGCCAGACACCTGTTTGGCAGCAGTAAAAATACCTTGCCCTTTGTCTCCCCTGCTTTGTTCACCAGGTGGTGTCTCAGGACTGATACCCAAAAGGCCTGATGCATTACTTTATTATTTATTTATGCATTATTTAATCCCTGGTGAAGAGTCTGTGGATAAAGAGGACAGTGAAGAAACTTATGCAGAACTTTACTAGTTTTACCATACGGAAAAAAACCCCTTCCAGGTCCTTAGCCAAGACTCCAGTTTCACATCAAATGAAATACCGTGAGGCAGAGGCAGCTAAATGATGGTACGTTTACCATGCTTTCAGAATTGTGAAGGTCTAGAAAAAAGTACTACTTCTGACAACCTTCACAAAGTTTGGAGAAATAGTAGAATATTGGCAAAAGTTGCTTTCTTATAAAAGCTGAACTTTACTTGTTTTTACACTTTTCTGTGTCCTTCTAGTGCATTAAAAGATAGTGGTGAGTGTATTTATGATAAAACTGTAAATTCTTCAATTTCTAATATACTTGTCATTAGAGATGAAGTTGTGTTGTATGCTGAGTGTTTTTCTTTCCCCATTGACATCTCTAAAATAGGGAAAGCTAAAATGTTCAGTATACAAAGTACCAATGCTGTGTACTTGTAGGCATAAAACAAGATTATATTACAGGCTTCAAAAAAAGAATTTTAATAGAAACATAGGAACTCAGGTAAATAAACATTTTAAATTCTAGTTAAAGTTTGGAAAGCAAGAAGGCCATTCCTATGTAGATACAAATAAAAACAGAACAGAATTAAGGGGTAATAGTGAATTTAGTACATTGTGCACAGATCTATAGTATTTATAATTTCCTTTTATAATAATATAATGCTCTGAAGTGAAGTAAATCCATTTAAAAATAAGTATAGAAAAAATTGTAAAGAAATGAACTGTTGCATCAGTATCTTTTCAAATCTTGCTCAGAGTTAAGAAAACATATCTTACTAGGTCTCCCCCCAAAATTTTCAGTTTGGGGGTATCCTACTTGCTCCATTCCTCCTTTCAAAAGCAATGAATTCTTTTTTCTGTTTCCTTTGGTCCCTCACATCTCTAGATCAGATTACAAGGCAATTCATTTATTCAACCTCAGCTTATGCAATAGAGCGCAGGGAAGGAGAAAGAGGAATCTTCTACATATAGATTATGAAGGTGATTCAAATGCAAAAAGGAAAATGTGGCACCTTGTCTCTGTTGAGCCTGGTTAAGAACTTACTTTTTCCAGCCTCAGCTAGTGCCCTTGGGTATCATTCACGGATCATTCCTGGTGAAAACAGCTGGATAGAAACAATTGCAACCAATGCAAACCAGAAGTTGGATTCTGGACTTGATGATGTCTTGTCCCGCTGAGCGGTGAAGTGTCATCTCTAACCGTGCTATTTCATAGACATTAATAGCACAATTGATGCAATGACATACAAAGTCAGTGCCAATGATAGTCCCGCACTGTTTTTGTGGTCAGTGTAAGTAGGGAGGTGCAGGTACACAGAGGAGTGTATGCTGCCTTCTCTTAAGTGAGAGTGGATGTGATTTTGCGGCTCCCCTACGTGTGCCTGTTTGAGATGCAGCAGCTGGAAGCCCAGTGCTTAACTGAGAGGCCCAAGCCATAAGCAGGGATCATTGTTCCTCCTCCTTTGTGAACACTGCATGAATTTGTATGATTGCAAGTACCCTCACTGCAGGTATGACATGCTATGAGTTTGTAATGTTTCACTAAAATTAGTACATTAACTCTGGTATTGTTTTGATACTTTTAAATTATTCTCTTCTGAACCATTAACATGGAACTCTATCAATCTATAATTTGAAACTATTTTGAATCAAATAGTTTCAAATTTTCTTGAAATTTTGAAGCAAAATTTGGCTTTCAGAGCTTTCCTGCTTTCCTGTGTGTTAGGACCAAAACTCCTCATTAGATTACAGAGTTTGCATTCTCTGTGCTGTAGAGTATTGAATTGATCCCAGTTACCTCTGCATAGAGTTCAGCAGCTCATGCTTGACTGAAGTATTTCTTCCAGAAGAGTATTTGATCTTGATTACAAGAAAAAAGAGGGAGAATCCATACCTGCCCTTCGTAGTCTCTTACAATGATCATTCATCTTTGCTGTTAAAAATACAAGCCCAGTTTAAAATGAGAATTTTCTGGCTTCAGCTTCTACCTCTTGGATTTTATCCAGTCTTTCTCCAGTAAATTAATAAGCTCACTTTATGTGTTTGTGAAGGAAATAAATGTACTTCCATATTATAACCAAAGTACTCTTTTAAACCAAGACACTTGTACCCTGTTGCACATAATGTGACAGAGTTGTAACCCCTGTGACTTAACTGTCAAACTAAACCTCTGCATTGCTGGTGGAGCAGTGGAAAAACCCACAAAGCAGCTTGCCAGGTTCAATACCAGTGACTCAGACATCTCCTTTGTCATCTCTTAAAAGACCTTTAGCTCAAGTTTCTTGGGCCTGCTGGATATATAGAGACGTTTAACGTTCTCTTCGGTTGCTTGTATGATGAAATTTTTTCACCAAAACCTGTGAGAACAGGGCAACCTCAAACATCTTTCCAAATACAGAGCAGTTGTGAACATCTCTGCCACCATATTAGCAGTTACACTCTCCATCTTCTAATAAGGCTGCATGACTTCAACAACTTCTTTGTTTTTCATATTCGTTAAAAAAATATTTTCATTCTTAATGATGCCAGCCATGAGTCCTCTAATCCCCTCAAGCTCGCCTGCCAACTGCAGGTACATCGAAATATCTAGCTTATTGATTACTGCCCTCTTCTCCCCAATGTGCACTTTTTATTGCACATTGTCCCTTCCCTCCCCACTCCCTTTTTTTGTTGTTGTGCTATTCACTTTGCCACAAAGTCAGGATGGGATTTTTATCCATGAACTGTTTTTTCTCAATTTTGGAATGGCGTTTTGGCTTTCTAATGAATTCTTCTGACAGAACTTCCCCTATAAAAGTCACACTTTCCCGCATAATCTTTTCTGAGGACGAATTTTTGCTGAAGTCTTTCTTCAGCTTTGGGAAAGTAAAAGTAATTCAGTAATGACCTTTTCTCCCTCTTTCTAGCCCCTCAAAATACTCTTCAATATGCAAGATCTTTAAAAGTGCTTTTCATAGACACTTCCACCAGTTCCCGCCCATACAGATTAGCAACCTAACTGGTTGTGTTTTCTCGGATTTGATCTGATTTTTCTCTTGACTTTGGCTTAACTTGGTCCTGATTCAAAGATGTAATTTTTTACTAAATAGCAAACAATAACATACATTTTATAGTGTATATGTATATATATTTATGTATATATGTATTTATATATAAGTCAATAATATATATACATAATACAATACACAATTTGCAAATGTAAGTAATTCTCTGATTTGAAACATGAGATGCTCTGGGGTTACAGAATTGATTAGCAAGAGCTATCAAAATGGAGATGCACTGGCATTATGGAATCTGAAACAAATGCACTAAAAATAGATGAACTTCTAAATTTTATTCAAAGAAGCCAAGGAGAATGTTGTTATAAATTAAATAATCCATGTTCTCCAGGGTTCATGCCTTCTAGGGATTGTTCAACTGGAAAAGACCAGTTATAGTGTATCACCTAAGCCAACTCTTTCTCCACTCAGAGTTGCGCCCTGCAGTCTATTTACAAAGGTTTTCTCTAATACATTGTGAAGTGAATCTCTGCTGGGACTTCTGTAACTCCTGGGAACCTAACAGCTACCATCATTACCATATTTCCTTCCTTTGCTTAAGTCCTCCCTTCCCCATTTCCCATGCTTCCACCTTTCTTAAAAAAATTTATTCCCCCCTTAAATATTCATGTCTTAAATTTCCTGCATGCAGTGTCCTCTTCATGCAGATTCACTGATAGCAATTTTCCCAGAAAAACTGGGATTTTTTTGCTCTAAAATTTCTGGCTCTGTAGAGAGACGTTGGCCAACGTTAATACAGTTTACACTAAGCCTTTTTTATTTTTTACTCCATTTTGAAGACCTGAATGCATATTTATTCTTTTCCTTGTGTTTCTCGTATTTATGTCAAGTTATAATCTCCAGCAAGCAGCACTGGACTCTCTCATTATTTATTGTTTTGATGCAGAGAGCAATTAAATATAATAATCTAGATGATTATCATTTGCTGGTAGAATTTGTTAAGAATGCATATGCTCCTGCAGGGAGTTGCTCGCTATTTCCTGCACCACTGATCTGATGCTGTTTGGAGTGAGCCTTTTTCTCCCTCTCTATTTACTGCTTCACTGATCTGGGGAAGGAAGAAAGTAAGTGTATGGAAATAAGTATGCCCTAGCTTGTGAATAACTATCTCACAGAGAGCTAAGGGATAGAGTTTCACTTTGGCTTTGTTTCAGCACTGAGATGCAGAAACACTAAAATATTCATAAATGGACCATGAAAGAAAAGGTAACGATGCAAACTTTTTTACTGCCCATGTGATACTGGGAAATCATTCAAGCCAAAAGGTTTTCGTTTATTTTTGATTTATTTTCTAAGATGTCTTTGTAGATGTGAGATTCTACATCAGTAAGATGCTCTTTAAGTATGTAGAACTGATAAATTTCCTGCACTAGGAATGAAAGTCATCCTTTTTCATAAACCCAGTCTGGTCTGCATGCCACTAAACCCTTAGTAAGCCTTAAGACATTCTACACACGAATTTAAGTGATGCTTGGCTGAGGAATAGGTTTTGTGATTGCCACTATTAAGCTGATTCCTCAAAACTGATGTTAATATACTGTTGTTTGCCATCACACAAGGTGGCAATTTGAGCTTCTGAGATATTCGGTAGCTCATCTCATCTGAAGGTAAAATTCCTTTCATTAACTTGCCACTTGATCCACCCTGTTGGAATTCAGACCTGGGTCCCATTTAGCATTTCATGCCTTGCCTTGCTAATAAAGTGTGGTAAAGCAATTTCTGTGCAGGTAAGCTGTGGTCTGATACAAAAAGGAGTATTTTTAGCCAAACTTTGTTTTGACAAATAATTATTTAAGGGTCCATTTTATTGTCATCCAGATACACATTCAGTTCATTTTTGTTTACATTACTTTTGAGAACTGCTATGCTATCAAGCTTTTGCCTGTTAGGTTGGTATTTCCAGTAAGCAATAAACCTTTTTCTCCACTTGTGTTAGAAACCCATCTAACTCTCTTCTTAGCGCACTGCTTCAGTGAGATGTCTCTGATTAAGTCTCATATTCATGTAATGCAACCTTACCTGTAAAATATTTTTCCCATCTTTGCTTTTGAGAATATCTGACTCCTTTCTTGCAGACTTTCAGGACTTTGTAAACTTCCATATGTTTCTGTTCCTTTATATTCTGCAGTGTTCACTAAAAATCTCCTTTGGACATGCTGGCAAGCACCACACTTAGCACTTAGACAAAAGGAGCCTTCAGATGACCGTGCAAATGTTAGCTAATTATGTCTCCTGTCATTCTGTGAGACAGGCTAGTTTCATCATCTGCATTTACACAGATGGGAGATTGAAACAGAGAGATTTTAAAGTGATTTGCCCTCGGCCAAGCCAAGGAAACAGTCTCAGACCTGAAAATGGAGCCTGGGAATTGTTACCTCCCACAACCCAGAGCAATTCACCTATGTTTTGGACACTAACTGACTCTGCATAAATATGTCTGGTGAAAGTGCTGTGAGTTTCATACAAAATATTCAGTGTTTCTGGCAACAACAATAGCTATCCTGGAAAGAACTGAAGATCCATGCATCTTAGTGCTGTAAGGGACAGCTACGATAATCCAAATTGTGTGTAATATAACCTGTGTATTTCACCCAATACTTCTTGCATCTGGCCCCCAAACAGGGAAGCTGAGCCACAGCTTAAACTGGACGTAAAGGTTTTACAGGGTTATTTACAGTCCTTTCTCTCTCTTATTGCATGTCAATATATAAATGCACCCACACATTGCAGTTTTTTAAGGAAAAGCTACTGAAAGGAATATTCTTGCTACTTTTGTGTGTTGTTTTAGTAAACATAAGCACACAACATTGTATGTATATATTATATTTATATTAAATGTATATGTATAAATAATTCTAATAGTCATTGTGTCACGTAGCAGTTCTGAGAGAGCAGGGAACCAGCACGTGAACATGAGAAGAGAAAGCTGAGGGGGGACCTCATCACAGT
Organism: Gavia stellata; assembly: GCF_030936135.1. Classification (NCBI taxonomy): domain Eukaryota; kingdom Metazoa; phylum Chordata; class Aves; order Gaviiformes; family Gaviidae; genus Gavia; species Gavia stellata. The sequence continues at coordinate 21,464,017 of NC_082600.1, forward strand.
ATTCCAGTACTTAAAGGGTAGCTGCAAAGAAGGTGGAGGCTCTCTCTTCACAAGGAGCCACACAGAGAAGGCAAGGGGCAACAGGTACCAGTTGCACCGGGAGAGGTTTCATCTTGATATAAGAAAGAAATTCTTTATAGTGAGAACCATCATTCACTGGAACAACCTCCCCAGGGATGCAGTAATGTCCTCTTCACTGGAGGTTTTCAAGATGTGATTGGACAGGGTGCTAGATATCTGGGCTCCCACAGAAGGTTGGGCCAGATGATCTTTTGAGGTCCCTTCCAACCTGGGCTGTTCTATGATTCTATGAGAAAGCTGAATAGTCAGAATTTCATGGGAAAATGTACCAATTCGTAAAGGCAGAGTTTTACCACATTTGTTGTGCATGCACAAAATTTAAATGGCCCAGATGTGCTAGTCAGGTCTTGTTGAGTTCCTTCAGAGCTATTTTCAGCAGCATTTCACAGAAGGTTGCTAAACGTCTTTTGTTCATCAAAAAGGTACACTTAAAACCAATTTTCAAAATGTGTTAAAACCTTTATGCCAACAGACTAGTTAGTATTTTGCTGTAACTTCCAGTGGGTCCACCGTATTTCTTAAGGGTAACTTGGATCGGACAATGGTGTTTAAAAATCAAGACTAGGATTTTGAAATTATTTAGTTAACATGCAGGGAGCAGAACTGCATTATACAAATAGGAAGAGCAGACACGATATGCATAGAGTCTACCGCTTGGAAGGTGATCCATTTTTCAGCCGTGTTTGTTTTATTATGCAGGGTTTTCTAGACCTAAATTCCCAGGTCACTCCAACAGGCTGCAAGGGACCAAACCAAATGTGGATGCTCTCAATATAGACCCTCAGGGTTGCTTGTTCACCAGTTTCACAATGCTGTTCAATTACTGTCTCCATGGCCAATCTACGTAAAGTATCTGCCAATGCAACTGCTGATTTAGACATATAGCCAGCTAAAACTAGCACTTTTCTGTATCTGTTTTCCAGCTGGCATCTTTACCTTAGTCTCATACCACCTTTTGCTACTTCTATGCCATGTTGTCCTTCTTTCTGACCACATCTTACTCTCAGTAATTCCCCCACATTAATCGTGTTGTAAAAGAAGTAGGCAGAAGTAGGAGATAATAAGCCAGCTGTCCACTTGCTGAACTGAAAATTTTTTAATTTGCCATTTTTTCATGATATCGTCTTGATATTTATGTTGGGAGGTATATATAGTCATACTTTGTAATGAAAAATGCACTTTCAGTCCAAGCAATTGAGAGAGGCAGTTTATTCTCATTACTTGAGGGAATTAATTAAATACAAGTTTGTGGTGTGCCCATCAATGCCTTCGTGAAGTATCTCCTGTTGTAAGAGGAAATATTCTGTGAGGTTTATAAACTTTTAATTTAGAGTTCTCTGGTTTCTTAGAGTTACACTTTTAAAATACACACAACAGCTATGTTCTGTACACTTTAAAACCCCTAATATGTTTAGAAATGTGGTGTTGGGCATTGCCAGATGGACTAGCTCCATGAGTAACAGTTTAATAAAGTTTCACCCATTTGAATCTTATTTAGGTTGTGAGAATTATTCCTCCTTTCTCTCTTTATTTCACTGTATCTTTTTTGACCTATTTTGTCTGCTTTGACAAGTTGTGAAATCTTAAAGGCAATCTCTGAAAGGGACCTACTGGCTCCTATAGGACGTACTCAGAGCAGGCATATAGAGTAACCTGAGAAAAATTGCTCTTTAAAGGTTTCCCACTAAGATATGAGCAGTGCACATTCTCAACCCATCAAAATGTAAAATTTTTGAAAAAATTTGTATACTGAATTAGAATTAAATGCTGACATTTAGTAATTAAAAGAAAATCACTTCCTGGTCAGAATAATCTTCCTGTTCAGAGAAGTTTACAGGTTTTATCAAAAATTAAAACTAGAGCTTTTTTGTTTTAAAGTGTCAGGTAAAGCCTTGACAAGCACTTTGAGATTGTATTGCAGAAGATAATTGATTTAATTTGAACTTCAAAAAACTTGGAAAATGTTGAACAGTGTTTTCCAATGAAAAACACTTTTCCGTGAAACTTTTCTGACCAGTTATATCCCATACAGTATTCAGCTGCCTGTTTCCATGTACAGCATAGACAGATGTGGTACTCTGATTTTACAATAAAGTCTGTTAGAAGAACAGTAAGAAAGAAAATTTGGGGGGAAAAGTGAAAAGGAAAGTGAGGGGGTAGTATTAGAGCCCTATTAATCATGCTTATTATGCTTATGGAGGAGCTCCCAGGTAGCACTTAAGTTGCTATCACCGTGAAAAAATATTTTACTTCTTCTTTATTAGGCATTCATTTGTAAGGCCTCCATTATGTAAAGTAGCTGTCAGCTCTGCTGAAATCTATTACCGTTATCTTTATAGCTTACATTTCAGTTATATGTGCACAGCCTTTGATCTAAAAGAACTACATTATTGCAAGAGAATATTCTAACTACATATTTCAATTTTTCACATTTATAGACTAACCTAAATACAAATACAGCATATGTAATCCATCTATAGATGTGATTCCAAATATGTTTCCAGAAATATTGGACTTGGAAAAGTTACTGCATGTCAGATATCAGGTATATTTCATTAGTAGTATTTGAAAGTTTCGTATACTACTCAGTGTTTTTCATGTCTGTCAGACTGCTCAAGACCTGCAACAATCTATATATATCTTGTTCCACCTCCTGCTCTGTCATTTCTGATACTGGGTTTTGAACTTGCAGGACGTAATCAATCAGAGAATTATTTCAAACCACTGCATTAGCTTCTTTGGTGAGAGGTATCAGATGTGGATCTTAATTCCATCCACTGGTTAAAACGGGGATGTTTTGAATTTGCCTCTTCCTTCGGCCACAGCTGCAATGTTGTCTGAGAATTTTCACTATTACCCTATAGTTAAAACTGAAACCTAAAGAACAGGATGCAAAATACCATATGCGGGATAGCTATTGGAATATGTTGATGTTTTACTAGCAATCACTACACACCTATTAATTTTTTTTTTTCATTCTCAGATGTTATAAAATCTTCTAGTGTTTTTTATTTCCATGTAGACAATGAAATTGTTTAGGCAAAATTAAATTCCCCAGTTGACAATGACACTGCAGCCGTTTCCCTCTCTATGAAGCAAGGTGTTACATGATTATTGAATGTACTTTTACTTCTGTGTTACTAATAAATGTATGTTCCCTGTAAACATAGAATCAAATCCCTTTCTATTCCTTTTTTAATATATTGTAATATCACCAAGTGCTTATTTCCTAGGAAAAGTTGATCTTTTTCTGGCAAAGTACAATCTTTCTTCTCTCCCGTCGCCAAAATGCACAGTGCATTATTTACTGCAGTTTTAGACGATGACTTATTTGATTCCATTGTTCTCTTTCCATCCCCCTGTTCACTATGTATTTTCTCCCCCTGTTCACTGTGTGTTTTTCAAGGTATTTTTGGGAGCTGGAATCAGAAATGTCAGAATAATCACAGTTAAACATTGACACGAAATAAAACTTTACTGATTTCTGGTCAGATTTGCCATTTCAGGAGAAATATTACTGGGTTCTCTTCACTGCTTATCAAATCTTAAACATGCACTGTGGCCAAGACAAAGTAACAAATCTAGAAAAGTTGCAGTCCAGAAGTGGGGAGGAGAGTAATTACACATGAACTTTATGAAATTAGGGGGAGGCATTGCTATTCCAGAATTATTCATTACCCTTACAACCAACTTACCTAAAGGACTGGAAATGAAGCAGGTTGACCTTTATCAAAGAGCGTGTTCTTGCCTTTAGCTTGTTTAATGATAGCACAAACTTAATTGAGATAATTTTCAAGGTCAAAATAAGCAGAAGGTAACTGATTTGCGGGTCACCTATCTGTAGTGGATGTGATACAAAGCTTCTGATTGCACATGATAAATTAGTTCTGCATAGAACCAAATAGGTCAGACAGACTGGCTGGAAAAGGGAGAGAAGAAAATAGAGAAAAAAAAAAGGTCTGTATCAAAGAGCACCAAGGAGCAGTATTAGAACATGCCCCTCCCCTGCTGTTACATGGAAGATAATCAAAAATCACCTAATGGTAGCTTTGCTGTTTTCTAGCAGATGTAGAGTTAATGATGTGATGTATCCTGTAGCATCTGGCAATGAAGTTACACCTTAGGTGATGTAGTGTGTTAACTGTGCTCTGAAGGTGTATGGTAAGCTGGCAGACCCTTTGTAAGTACCAGCTAGTGAGTGACCTAAAACGGGCAGGCGCCTCCAGGGCTGGCAGCAGACCACTCTGGTCTTTGCTATTGAAGGGACAGTGTCCAATCCACACTCGTGAATGATGGGGCAAGCAGTAACCTCCCTTTGCATACTATTGGTTTCTTACCCAGGAAACAAAAAGCTGTGGAGGGAATAAACCATTCCTGTGTGTTGCATCATTAGTGTGCTCTCTCCTCCCTTCTTGAGCAGTGATATCCCACTGATGCTTGGAGTCCCTTTATGCCTGTAGCATTCAGAACAGAAGTCGTATCTCTAAACACAACAAATTCCCAACTGGGAAAATATATGCCTGCTCCTCAAACCATCTGTACTCATATGCGAATAGAGATAGATTCAAGAGATTTGTCACACATTCATGTATAAAAGTGGAGAATAGCTAATTCTGATGTGCTAAAGGAAACTGCTGCAGGATTATTACATTCCTAAGAAAATTTATCACATTTGTGCAGCCTGTATTCAATATTTACAAGCAGAATGGAGGTGGAACATTTGACCATCTGGCAGTGGACCAAGAACCCTCCCCCAGAACTGTGAGCAGGGATATCTTGAGGTCAACAAAATATGTCAGAAGCTTGTAGGAAGGATTACGGTTAGTAAAATGATATAAACATGTAAAGTGGGCTCTGCCTACGAAAATGTGTAACTAAATAAGGACATAGGAGAGTATAACAATCAGGGAAAACTGGCTGACATTTTTTCAGGCAGTACAGTTGCAAAGAAATTATGGGACTTGTGGATAAATAAGCAACATCCAGATGCAAAAAAACCTTACAGTTGTTTTATAAATAGGCAAAGTTTGCAAATAACCCTGTAACTGTTTGGAGAAGATTAACAAAATAAAAGAGATCACAGTATTAAAAGTCAAGAACATTCAAAAAGTATCAGCTATCAGTACAAAAAAATGTGTAGAATAAAAGCCATGCTGAGGGTGGTATATTTATTGATAATAAAGACCTTCATATTGGGATTCAGTTGATTCAGCCTGACTTATAGGTGAAGATGTATTCGTGAAAGCAAGAATAAAATTATATGTATATTTGTTCATAAAGAAACATTTATACAGTGTTTGTTATGAGAGATATTTGACAGTTAGTTTTGCATAACATTTTCCATTTTAATTATTGTTTTTCCTTGTATTCTGACAGTAATAAATGACTTGTAGGCTAATGAAAACTGCCAGGAAGAACAAAAATAAAGCCTACAAAGGAGGTTGCTGCATATCTTTATCTCCAGCAGCTCTGACAACAATATTTGCATATAATTGGACTTCTGGGAAATACAGAGATTCTTTAGTGGCAGTCTGAGGAGCTGCCTGAAATCTGGTTAATCACTGGTTGTTTTACAATGATGGGATTAATAGAAAAGGGCTTCAGTGATAGTAAAGTCTACCTTTCATCCCCTTCCTTCATCACATCAGCAGTCTTTCCCTTTTCCACTTTATGACAGTGTTTAGGGTGTTTGATCGGCTGGCTCAGGGTGAACTCAGGGAAGTGGAGAATGCAGTATGAAGGCAAACAAATCAAGAAAATAGCAGTGCATTCAGAGTGACATCTCCGCTGCTGGCACTGCAGAGTGAGACACTCACAGCCATTTCAGCTGTTCAGGGTTAAATTTGCCAGACATATTCTCTCTTCTGAGTCAGACTTCCCTGTATTTGTGATGTTAAAGTCTAAGAAAAAAAAAGGACTCAACAATTGTTTTGTCCTGCTGCAGTTAAGGTAGGATTTTTAAAATTGACAAAGAAATGTATTATTAGGCACAGTAACGTCCTATTGAGAAACAGTATATGCTGATCCAATTAAAGGCATTAAAAGCATTAAAGACATTTTCAAAATTTGACATGCACATGCTCACTTCGATTGCACTCAAGGTCAACTAGTCCTGTGATGGCAGCACTCACCTGCTTCTGTGCCCTCAACACTTGCTCTGTGTTTAAGCTACTTTCCAGGTATTAACTCAGATACTGGAGTAAAAGGGCATCTTCTCCAATGCCTCTCCACTTCTATGACTCACTGTGCTTGATTTGTCCTTTAATGTTCTCTTAATGGCATCTGTAGGTTTGCTGCAAGAACTGAGTTCAACTCAGTCGATCAACTCTGATCAACTCTGTCGATAATAAATACAGGGTAATTCACAAGAATTAATCACTGGAGATTAATGTCAATGGCATATTTTTCTAATAGGAATATTGATTTCACTCTGCTGTAATGATAAGACTACCAAAATTTTAAAGGCCAAGAAAATTGCAACCTATAAATCTTTGTGTTATAAATATATGTGTATCATATGCAAGTGTTTTGTGCTTCAGATTCCAAGATCCAAATTAGAAGTATCATCCTCTATGGCATTTATCTTCTTGTAAACCACAGATTTATTGAATCTTTACAATGCTTTATTCAGGATGAAGAAACACCAGCATTAATATATGGCATGAAAACTTATGATTGCAAATTACAGCATATAAATATTTCCAATCAAGAAGTGAAAACTTCTAACATAGTACATTGTGTCCAGACAAAAATGCAGAAATATGCAGGTAAAGTTTGCAAGTTAAGCAGTGATGATGGACTAACTTTATGTTGTGAATGACAGTTTGGGCTGAAAACCACACATTAGCCAAAACTGGGGAATTTAACAGACCAAGTAAAAAGATAAGGGCAGTGTGTGATAGATATATGACAATGCACAATCCAGCTGAACAAAGTGTGACTTTGTAGAGCATTTATAATTTCACCAAAAATCCTTCTTGATACAAAACTCTGAAAGAGGAGAAAAATCTTGTTTTCTGGGATAGTTCTTTAAAGAGGTAATTTTCTATAATGTCTGTAACAGGAGATGTTATAACAAGACATAGGTATCTTTAGCCTCTTTTTGCTTTGGGTTCTGCCTGTCTACTCCAGTCATGCATAAGGAGACCTAGGTGATGCCCTACCACCTGTGAAACACAGACCCAGCTTGTTGCATATGGATAATGTTCCAGGACATGCAGGCAGTGTGTGTTTCCTGATAAGTGGGAAAGATATAGTTGAATGACTTTATTTGATTTGAGACATGCTTTCTGGGTGAAAAATATCTTTTCTGAATTCACTATTTCCTTTCTTCGGTGAATTTCCTTTTTTAGGTAATCGCTTGTGGCCCCCTCAAAGGGCTTTTTAATACTGAAGGCAGCGTTATCCTGACAGTTACAGTAAAACAGAAGGAGGGAGAATTTAAACCGATGTTTCTAATATTGCTTAATCTCACTTACTACTTTTCTCTTTATGCAGCCAAATTTCCACACCTGTCAAGCCTTGATCCATTATAATCATATCAGCTGAAATTAAATGGCAGTTAATATTTATAGGGAGATGTATAACTTCATGATTTATCAAGCACTGAAAATTATTATGGCAATCCCATAATTTCGTGTAATAAAGCAACATCTATCTTCTGTTTCAGTCAATCCCAGAAGTCTCTTCTGTTGCATTGTTGAGCCCGTCTCTGACCTGGACAGCCAACATGAAGTTGGCTCTTCATCCACAGAACACACTTGTCACCAACGAGACACACTTGGATTAAACACGAAAGTTTATTCATGTTTCTTTCACCTGAGGTGTTTGCTAGATCCAAAGGAAAAATAAAACATGTAAGACCCAATTAATGAGCATAAGCGAATAACTCATTTCTACAACCATGACCTGGTTGCCAAAAGCTGGGAGCATAAAAGTGGAGGGAAGTCAGATAGCACTGTAAGGCCTCTTATGAGCTCCTCATTACCTCTGCGACCCAGTCTAGAGTATGGTACATGATGTCTGTACTTTCCCAAATCTATTAGGCTCATCCTTAATTCACTAAAAATGTGGCCTCCACTGTTATGAAACATGTAAATTGCTTAAAAAGCATACTTTAATTGCTAAAGCTATTTTACATTAAAACAAGATTGACAAATTTGGCCAGATGCAGCAGTATTTTTCCTTCAATTTCCATTGGTACTAGGTAGAGTGATTAGTAATATATAATTATTAAAATATGCTGTTGAGAGCTTTCAGGAGAGTAGATCACCACAGATTTATACATGTACATCTGCCAGTTTACTTCAGTTCAGGGTGCATAAATAAAGGTGCATAAATGTGCAAAGGGTTATAACATGAGTAAGTGGAAAGAAGCAACCTCATGGATAAAGCCTCCTCCTTTGATTCTACAGCGTTCTGTACGTCTCCTCTGGGCTCTATATACCACTCTTACATAGGCGTCTCTCCTGTGGAATCGTGCCAAATGAGGCCTTCAGAGGGGAAAGTTTTTTCCAGAGAGACTTGCTGTTCTACAGTGAATGGTTTTCAGCCATCTGCATTGTTGAATCATCTGCATTGATGAATGGAGCAAGCTTTGTTAGAGGTATCAAAATATTAGCATCTATCAAACCAACACCTAAATAAACCTGGAAGCTTCTCTTTATGCTTAGCCCGTAATTTTCATGTAAAGGAATACTTAGATGTCCATCATGCTGATAATTAAAACTCATTGGGGTGTTAGCAGTGGATAACTTCGGGGCAGGCAAATGTCAAACGCATTATAAGCAGCAACCTGAATTACTTGTTTCTTGTGTGCTTTGTTAGTGACATTATAAGATGGTGTCTCCAAATGCAGAGGCAACTCTGCCTAGTGAGACACTGCTTTTCTTATTACAAATTAGAGAAAAACTTTTTCACTTGTGTACAATTAAGGATGGACATGTAACTGCTGATGAAATACAGTTCATACCATCCTAATTCTATTTCAAGTATAATGAGTAATGAGTAAAGCTCAGATACAATGGTTTGGTTTGGTTTGGTTTGGTTTGGTTTGCTTTGCTTTGCTTTGCTTTGCTTTGCTTTGCTTTTAAAAACCAAAAGTGTGAATTCTGATATTTGGGTTCTTCAGTGTTCAGGTTTTCCAGTGAGAAGGGAGATGAAGTACTATGGAGTTCAAATGTGGAAGCTGTTGTTCTGATGTACATTTCTAGCCTCCTCCTTAGGCCGTAGCTGCTTCTTCCATAGCTATCAGGATTTTAGACAAGCCCAGGTGAATACTTAGAGTTAAGTAGTGATAATTCAAGGGCAGCTTAACTCAAGTGGACTGGGCAGATATGCAGCAACTGAATAAACAGCTTCTCTGAAATATTTCAGGTTTTTGACAAAATAAGAGCTGACCCATTTAAATTAGGAAATGAGTTTGATAAAAAATCAGTCTACTTCTATGAGTTACAGCTATGCTGTTGACTAGAGCTTTATGAAGAAAGTTATATCTATGCTGGGTGCTGCAGTGTAGTGGGAGATGCCTACGCTTACTTGGGTCTAGTTAGACTGATGTCAGAAGCTTGCTAGCCACAGCAGCTAACAGCTCAATGAAAATGCATTCAAATTGCTTAAAGTCAGCTGTATAAATGTTTCCCAAGCCTTGACCAGAGTACGTCTTTACATTGTAAGAAGAGAATATGAAAGTACTGCAGATATTGCAATGGTAGGTGGAGATTATGTTCATCAGAACCATAGGCTGATCTATGCTAGCTGGTGTCAGGTTTTGAGGACACCATGGCAACCACTATAAAATACCTCGATTAAAGCAAATGTCTCAGATGATAGTCAAAAACGTATAGCACGCTTTTGTCACTGCTCAGCATGAAAGAGTTAGGGAGGGTTTGAACACAGAGGCCTCATCTGTAAGGGCAATGGCAACTAACACCATTGAAATATTTTAACTACTTGTTGGAGATACAGAAAATAGAAGGCAAAAGAGTTGAGGTAATAAGGAAAATCTTAAAAGACCTTCATTTCAACAATATCGCTTACCCATCCTCTGTAGTTGTCAACATTTTTAGAGGGAATCCTCTCATTTCCATTTTACTGTTTCAAAGTTTTTTAATGATGGCAATAGTCATCCTTTTTGGAAGAAAACAAAAAAAAATTAGTTGTAGAGGGCTAGAAGAGCCTCTTGTTTTTACATTCAACTGACTTTAACAGGACTCTTCCTGACGAAAGAGGCAAGTGTAAAAAGAGGTTTAAAAAGAAGGCTGAATAGAGAAAAAGTAGCTTCTATCTTTCACAGTGACTTTTTCTTAATCTTACTGCTAAGGTATCACAGGTATAAAGCATAGGTTTTTCATTCAGTCTGAAATGTGGCAAACCTATGCTCAGCAAAGAGTTATTTAAGCCGTTGTCTTCATTTGACGCGTTTTCTGACAGGCTTAGAGGAAAGCTGCAGAAGATATAGTACTGGTCAGTTCAATCAAAACATTATTAAAGTGCAGGGGAAACTAAAGACAGAGAGAAGGCGGCAAGGCAAGACAGTCAGAAAGCAAGAGGCAGGGAGAAAAAGCTCCAGCTTTACTTGCTTGGTGGTACTGAGGATTTAGTCAAAAACCTGAACTGGTGGTGACGTCATTTAAGCCTGACTCCTTTGTCTTGTCTGTTCAGACCATCATTATGAAGATTATAATAGTCCACTGATATTACAGTGGATTGTGGGGTCCCAGAATAAATTTGATCACAGCTGTCATAAAGAAACTAGTTCCTTTCAGCTAATTCCTGGCAATGGTATGGTAGTATCTCCTACTGGCTGGCTAGTTAAGTTAAGGAGCCTACAAAATAATTGTGGGTGGATTCACACACTTTCTGTCTTTTCTATGGTGGTAGAATAAAGTGACATCCCTTTGCACACTTGTTTCTCATGTGTTTAACTGGAAAATATCTTTCAAAGTGTCTTCTAATTATTGGTCATAAAATTTCAGAGCATATTTACTGATTTTGCAAACCTTGAAGGAATACAAAGCCAATCTGGTAAGCTACAGAAATGTGACTGCACCATGGCACATACTTGGATTCTATGAAGCATTCTATTAGCATTCTTTGAAGCTAGAGCAAGATATTTTATAATTTCCATTCCAAATGAAAATTACCTTAGCAAAACTCAAATGAACAGAAAATGACATACTAAAGAGATTACAAGTAGAGGGCTAGATCAGAACCTTAAATTAACTAAAAATAACTCAGTAAGGTGAATGAAGAGGACTATCAGTATAAAATCAACTTTAAAAGGAATTGGTTTTATAATGCCTTTTATGGTACACTTTTTAATATGTGACAACCATATTGGAAATTCATTAGTATGCAGAAAACCATGGGAACCATATGGAAATACATCTTACAAAGGACTAGCACACAATAAATTATACAAAAGGCATAAAATATCTTTAGGATGAATGATCACTCTGAAAGTAATGTGCACTAAAATTGTAGGAGTGGTATTCACTCATTAGTTGTATGAAGCCATTAACTGCACAAAATCATCCTTTTTTGCATAACCATTTGTCATATAAAATCATTAGCTCCCTCATAAAATTGTTAGAAATGTGAAATGATTTTTCAAAAAAATCATTAGTTACAGGGTATTACATTATAAAAATCAGTGGCATATTACTTCATCATTTTCTGCATAAAAATGTGTCGGTTATGCAAAATCATTTATGTTGATAAATAACTTTTAAAGTAGCTTTATTGTCCAATAGTCAGGCTGTTAACTGTTCAGTTTCAATAGTAATTTTTATGGCCAAGACATTTATTAGTTATGAAAAACTCTCAAATGAACTAGAACAAACATTACTTTCCACTCTGCTAAAATTGACAGTTTTAAAAAGCGACCTTGTTCCCTGTAAATGTGCTCTTAGAGTTTTGAATAGTGGCAGTTGTTCCCATTTACTTACCATCATTTTGTCACTGTTTGAATTCTATTCACTACAGCTTTCAGGTTCTCATTCTCACATCCTAAACTACATTCAGGTAAAAGCTTTCATATCAGTGTTTTTGGTCATACCATGTATAGTTTTATATAGACCCTAGTTGTGCTAGGAAGAGTGATTTACACATCAAAATAGAACACATTGTCTCACTCTCTTGCACAGTAGTCAGAAAACTTTTAAGCACATTAGGATAAATTAATTTCTGGAGGTGAGAAATTCGGAAATTGTGCTTTAACAGGAACTGATATCTATGAGAGCCACATAAAGATATCTAGTGCTGTGGAGGAAAACCCACAGATTTCTATCTCATAAGAGTTCTGCTAGCCTTCTTGAGCATAGTTTGTTCATGGCCAATTATTTGCTTTATTGAATTGTCAAGTTATAACTTCAAATAGCATTATGTGCTGTTCCATAGAAGCAAGAAAACTGTTTTTCTCCCAAGGAGTCTATAGGCTAAGAATACCTACTGTTGCCAACCTATGGATCAGGGATAAGAGAGAAACAGGTGACATAACATATACTGCATTCTGCGTTACAGAAGCAATCCATATCATGTCATACCCACTGAGATTCCTTGAATCTCACTTGTGGTGGGTTGACCCTGGCCAGCAACTAGGCACTCACCCAGCTGCTTGCTCACCCCCTTTGCCAGTGGGACAGGGAAGAAAATCAGAAGAGCAAAAGTAAGAAACAACTCACAGGTAAAGATAAAGATAGTTTAATAAATGAAAGAAAGAGAGAAAAAAGTGATGCAAAGGCAATCATTTACCATGCCCCACAAGCAAGACCAAAGCCCAGCCAGCCTCTGAGTAATGAGTTTTGGAAAAACTACATCCCCAGTTTTTATTGCTGAGCATGACATTACGTGTTATCAATATCCCTTTGATCAGTTCAGGTCAGCTGTTCTGGCTGTGTCCCCTCTTTCCTGCCTCCAGCCTATTCACTGCAGAGGCAGCGTAAGAAACTTGGTCAGAGAAAGACTTGATCCTGTGCAAGCACTGTTCAGCTAAAACATTGGTATGTTATCAATACTGTTTTAGTCACAAATCCAAAACATGGCACCATATGGGCTCCTATGAAGAAAGTTAACTCCATCCCAGCCAGATGCCATACATCACTACATCAACCGTCTAGCAAAACTGTATCTAAAGAGATATCAAACAAACTAACAAAGGAAAAAATACTCAAAACCAGAAAAAGCTGCCCCAACCCCCACCCCCAAAGCTATGTTGCAGTATTTTGAGGAGGCGTGGCAGCTGACTCGGTAATACGTTCTATTTGTGACAAAAATTAAGAGCTTAAGACAGTGTTTCACTCTATATCATTTGGTGTAGTCTTTAAAGTAGAAAACAGTAATGTCAGATGAAATTCAGTATTACAGAAATGTTTTAAGTGTACACAGAAGTACTGGTAGTTTATTCTATGTGGGTAACTTCTGGTTAGGGGCTCGGATCCGGACCAGCTTGAGTCTGTAAGGTTAAGAATGAAGGAATTTAAATGGGGTGATGAACAAGTAACCAGTAAACTGAACAAAAGTAAATTTTCTTTCAAAAGATGTATGTTCTCTTCCATCCTGTCTCACCCTGTTTCTCTCGATAAATTTGTTATTCTTTTTAGGTCTTGATGCTGCATCCATTCCTCTGGAATTTCTTGGTTGGTGGTATTAGGCTCAAGAGCTAAAATGTTGATAGAAAATTGCTTTGTTGAGATCATCTATCTATTTACACAAAAGTGGAGCATGGGTGGCCTATAGCCCTTCATGACTCTTTGTTAAGGTGCCTTTTCACTTCTGCATGTTCTATCATGAGATATTCTGGTTTAAGTCTTCAAGCTCTGGATTGCTGGTTCTGTAGCACAATCCACCTGTGTATTGTGAAGGGACAGATTTACTTGTCACAGAGTGACTCAGGTCTTTCCAGCTGTGCAAATTCTTGGTAACAGAAAAAGCCAGATCCTGGAAATCATTCCTGAGGCAATACTTTCCTCTTATGATAGCAGCTACTTGGAATGTAATTTTTCTTATTGCTATTGTTATGGTTATTGCTGGTGTACAAAGGATTTTGGTCACATACAGATATGTGCAACCCTGCTTATGCAATTGTTTCAGCAAGTGAAGGGGAAAAAACGTGGGAGAGAGTGAGAGAGGAGACAGACTGCATGAGAGAAGAGGCATGCAATTCCTCACAGGCTCCCAGCAATTCATCCTGAACAGGTAAATGACTCCAATGTGCAGAGGAGCTGAGCAACTTTGCTTAAATGGGAAAGCATAAAAATCAATATGCATTCACTAAGCTATTAAAAAGTACTGTAGCTGTCCAGGTCATTATGTAGCAAACAGGTACTGCATTTTTCAGTAAGAAACATGTATTACAGAACAAACAGGTTCCCTGATTTCAGTGCTTGGAAAAATCTCTTGCTGTTTTAACTTCTGTGGTGGGTGTCTAGCCACACACCTGGCTGTTGGAATGAGCAGATAAGCCACCGCTTTCTCCATCTGGGCCTGCCTCTTTCATATTGAGGCATTGGTCTTGGCTGACATATTTTACAATCCTTATTGTCTCTCTCATCCTCATTTCAGAGGGCCACATCTTTGAACTGTCTTTCAAGTGACCCTTATAATTGCAATTTTTCTCCTCCAACTGCCATCTATACCACTTACAATTCCTTCCCAATTAAATGATTTTCCTCACTTAAAACCTGAAACTAATATTATTAATGTGATTTGAGCTCCATTAGGTCTTTAGTCTTCCTGAATTTTTCACAACCTCTAACTTGACCAGGCTATAATTTATTTAGTTTCTGAGAGCCCCTAATGATGTCCAAAAGGACAGAAATAGTTTTGAAAGAATACCTGAAATATGGTCCTCAGTACTACCAAATTATAAATAGTACAGAACAGTCTTAATTGTGATTTTGTAAAGAGAATAGGGTTGGAAAAGATCTTGAAAGGACTTTACAACTCATTCACCACTATTGCTGATAGACCCTTGTCTAACTTGTTCTGACAACCTCTCCCCCTTTCCAATGGATATTCTGTAACATTCTACAGGCAGTTTTTTCCAGTGTGTGAACCTTTAATGTTAGTAAATTCCCTTTTTTTTGTGCAATTTAAGCTCATTTTTTCTTGCCTTGTCATAAACGATCCATAGTCTGTCTATGTTCTTCCCCATCTGTCATGCAAAGTAATTGTCCCACACAGCTCTCCAGAGCAGTGGAACAACAGTTACAGGTTTGGGAAGTTCCTGTTTCAGTTCCTTCTTTTATTTTTTCCTCCCACTTTTTATGATACTTATCATACAATAAATTCAACTCAACTAGACAAGGCTGTGAGAAGCTCCTCTAAGTTCGCTCTGCTTTGAAGAAGGGGTTGAAGTGTGTGCCCTTCAGAGGCCCTATCCAGCCTAAATTATTGTATTTTTTTAATAGGAATAGCAGATCCCTGGCATGTATGACAGCCAAACTCAAAGATCCTGCTACAAAACACAAGGGTACTGAAGTCTTTCAGAGTCAATCCCTTGAGTATTTGTGCCTTTGTGCCATGGATAAACTATTGTCTTTTTTTTTTTTCTTCTTCTTAAAAGACTGTTTCAAAATATACTCTGTTTAAAACTACAACCCAGAAAACAAAAAAAAAGCATTAATTTAAATCTTAGGCAGGTAGTCAGCATGAAAACTTCAGCCCAAATACTCACATGCTGGAAAAATTACAAGCAGCTAAAAACTGGTGCTTATAAAGAGAATGTGATAGGCAACTTCAGTAATAAACAATGCTAAGCCCCACCACTATTATGAATGTATTATTTCAATGAAGATAAAGTTTTCCAAAATAAAAATAAACCCCAATATCTGTCCTCCCCTCCCATCCTTTAAAATACTCAGAACATGCAACACCTTATTTTAAATGCAATCTTCCATGTCTATGTGGAGGTTATCAGCTGAGTCCTGCATTATTCCCAGTAGCTTAGGTTGAAAAAACAGTTGTCTAATGTTGCTATGGTTAAATGCCTCAGCGTCATATCTATGCATGCTGTGAAAGCAGTGATAAACAAGATATATTTTTATTGCCCTGAATGTTCTATGTGTCAATAAGGTATTTGTTAGGCTAGAAGAGGATTCTGCAATGAGCCTATGTGCCCTGGAGTGCAAAACGTAGCTTGGCCAGGTTTCCCATCCAGCCCAGAGGAGAAGCCCATCAATCACATCTGACGGAATTAAGTACAGATAGCTCATGGCTTGTAGGATGTTATACCTTTACTATCCTAAGAGTTACATTTAAAAATAAATGCCAAGAACATTTCAGTCACTTTTATTTTGGGAACTGGACTGTGATTATAATCAGCATAGTAAGCAACATGACCTTCATTTGAAATGCTTTGTCATCTTGCAATATTGCACTGATTGATGACCGGTTTGGGTGAAATGCAAATCCTCCCCCAAAATCCAGATTTTGGTAAATTAACTGTGCTTTCGTGGGAAAATCAGACATACCCATGTGGGCCAAGATCAGGACACCATTCTGTAATACACTCAGATGTTCTCTAACTGATAGGCTGCAGATATGGTCACAGGAATTACATGGGTTTTAAGGACCTGTAGAATGTGATCATATGTTCTACAACTTTTTCTACAGCCTTTCCCTGGTTAAACTTCAGTTTTTCCTTCCATCAGTCCTGGATCTATAATGGACACAAACAGGAAACTGAAACTATTCTTTTATGTATCCTAGGGCCATTGAACCACATAGTACAGAACCATGAATTGCAACTTTATAATGAAGAAATTTTATGCTTATGGGCTTTAAAGGGCTTTGATCCCTTGCTGTGGTAAATTAACATTTGTTTCTTAATGTTAGTTAGGCTAGGTTAGTACCACTTAGCTAGGGATTTAGTTCTTTAGTATTCATGTGTGGAATAAAATTTTTATCCTATACGTTAGGCATCCACATCAAAGAATTAGTCCAATGACTCTGTTCTCATAATCTGAAGTGTGTGTCTGACATTGCTTAAGGGACAGACTGGCTTCAGCCCCTTTCATCCTTTTTCTTTCCTCTTGCTGAAGACGACCATAGTGAAACCACTGTCAAAAGGACATGAGAAGCTCCCTGCCTGTAAAATCAAGCTCCCAGGGGGAATACTGTAAGGTCCTGAATTGCAGCTCTCACGTAGGCTTCTTGAGTTTATGTAACAGTGTTCCTTTAGATTCTAATGGTCAGTGCCCCAACTTCTTGAGATATCAAGTGCTTTTACTGGCATCAGATACACAGCATTAAAATAGATTTCCATTCAGTTAAAGTTCATTCTCATCCCAAGTTAACTTGACACCTTTTGGAGTAATGTGGTTTGAAGGTAGTGAAGGTCAATCCTGTTAGACAGCAGAAGTGGCATGTTCGAGAAAGATAAGCAATACTGTTCATGAGAGGGTGGATTAAAATATTAAGAAAGGGAACGTCAATGAAGGCTTCAATGAGACGAAGTTTTGCTTCTTGTTCAACATGTGAGAGGTGCATGTTTTTACATTTTTAGGCCCAGTAGCACAGGGACAGTGATTTAGATGCCTTTTTCAGAATGTGTATTCTCCCTTCAGTAAACAACTTGGGCATCATTGTTGGCATTGAAAGGCTTAGAGAGTTCTTAGAAAATGATGGCATGTTTAAAGAAATAATATTTTAGAACTCCCTGTTATACATTCTGCTCTACTCCAGCCTGTAGTCTGAACGGGAGGCTGTGATGTCAGTCATGTCAACTGAATACCAGGATCTGCTTGGTTACTTTTAAGTGCAGGTGGATTAGGGAGAGTTAGTAAAAGGCAAAGGCCATGAACACCATTCCTACAGGTTTCAGTATACTTGTTTCTGCTTGGCTTCTAAATCAGATCTGTAGTTCCCTGGCATCTGATCAAGCTTCTGGTTAAATTGCTAGTTATGGCATTGTCCTGCAAGAGCTGGATATTTGGCTATGGACATTTCCAGTTCGGCCAAATGCAGATGCTGATATTTGGCTTGGAGATGTGACCACATTTAACAGCTAGTAATGTCAACATGCAGGCATGCGATACAGCTCATTTGTCATGCAAATCAAGGGTTGCCAAATGTCCTCCTTTGCTTATGTGAGCTGGCTACCAGGAAAATGTGGCAATTATCTTAGCACATTTTAGACATTTATTAGAAATCCGGGGTCCCTGCTCAGCTATCAGTATTACTTTTTTGCTAGTGTAAAGCAGGAAGCCCATAGCTCATCTCCTTAAATTCATTTTTTGAAAAAAGAAAGTTGCTGGCAGAGATGAAGCAGTAGGGTTACATTAACTCCTTTCAACCCAGCTCAGAGTTTGGAAAAGAAATACCCTTGCTCCAGGGTGATAACGATTAACAGTATGAACAATACATTTTACATTTGGAAACACATACTTGCTACATACACATACGTTTAACATACAGTAAATGCATGTAAGGTCACTGCACATAATTGCAAAAAGAACCTGCCAAACTTGTCAGTACAAGCCATAAGGATTTTAAGCAGGATTATTGCTTGCTGTGTTTTATTTGCAAATGCAGAATCAGCAATTAGTCTTTTACGCTCCTGATGTTTAGCCTTCCTCTGTCATGTGATTCTTAACTCATACAGTAAAAAACCTTCCACTTCAAGATCTATGAGCTGCATTTGGGACCAGAATGCTGGATAATGATATTTTCTCCTAGTGTTTGTCACTGTTTGTGAGCCTGCTTGAGCAATTTCTCTGGGACCGCAAGTTATATTGTTTGTGCAATTTGCCAGAGCATCCTGAATATGGTAATGTGATGCAAAAACAGTTAGTACAAGCACGAACCAATGAGTTACATGGCCAATGTCACATGGCTCCTGTTTGCAAAACACATTCTCTGCATCAGAGCACTGGCCGTCCTGTGTGCACCAATCACAAAATGCATTTTCTAGCATTCTCCATGTAATGTAAAACACATGTTTTTATTCACCAAAAAAATCTTTGGATAAAATAGTGTTTTCTTTCAGAGGAACTTTACAGAAATTGGGTACAAATACATAATTACATAGAAGGCAGTATACTAATACATTATCAAATGCCTGGTGGGAAGAGAATGTTTTGCTCTGTGATATTGGCAAAGAGGAGAACCAACACCTAAAACCAAAGCACCTAAAAAAAAATTTAAATGTTGTTGGTTTGCCAACTTCAATAATACTAAATTTTGATAATGGGATATTCGTTCTAATAATGGGTATATGTGGTGGTAAGCTAAGGGTACTGTCGATAGGTGGTGATTCCAACTTCTCCCAGCTCTTTCTTACCTTCTCTAACTATGCCACCCTTGTCAGAAGGTTGGAGTAGAAATATTTTTTGTGAATTGAATACTTGCTGCTGAATGAATTGTCTCAAGAGGGTTACAAAAGGATAGCAAGCTTCCTGAGGCATAGGTCTAGACAACAGTCAATACCATGACAGGATATTGAAACTGTAGTAAATTATGACTTTCTTCTATTAAAATTCATTGAATCCTGTTACCCCTGTTCACAAAAATGTATGCTGACTGTTTAGCTTGGCCTCACTTTTCAAGTCTGTATTAATGGTATTTTATGTAGTTGATTTAGACAATTGGCAGAGGTTAATTTTAAATGTACATGATATAATCTCTGCAGTAATGGTAATCAAAGTTCTTTCATCCCCAGCTTTGACTATAAGGTTCATTTGCAGGCAAATATATCTATTTTTCTAGTTTACGTAGATGTTATAGCTGTTAACGAGCAGGTGGGCATAGTGTATGCCCTCACTCCATTAACAGCTTTCTCCTGGCACTGTGTGCTGTGCCCATGTTTTATTCCACCTGGCAAAGGAAATTGCAGGAATCGAGGGACTGGTGACAAAAATGATTAGCGACTGGAAATACTTCTGCATGAGGAAATTGAAAAGTTTGGCACTGCTTCTTACACAGAAAGTAAATGACAGAGTATAGAAAGAAATAAATGAAAAGGCAGATTGCTGTTTCTCATGGAGAACTGCCTTTCTCTCACTAGATTAGCCCAACACACTGTTTAGTCAGACTCTATGGAGGTGATTAGGGTTCTATGAATAAGAGTATTGAATTCTGTAGATTTCCAGGATAATTTCCATAGAAACTGCTTGGTTTTAACCCTGTTCACTTCCATACTGTTTCACTGTAAGGCATGTCTATAGCTAATGAGCATAATAAAAATGGTTTGCATGTACAACGTTATACTCTTGTACCTCCTGTACTGGGTCAGAACTGCCATCAGCTGGACCTTCCATAAAAATTTGAAACTCTGAGATAAAGAGGGAGGAGGGAATTTTTACCTATAAATTTTGCAACCTTGACTTAACTTGTACAACGGAAAGATTACTGAAGAGGTATAAGATTCTGCTAATTACATGGAAAAACAACACAGTCTTTTCTTTGCTTCCTGAACCTTGCTTTCCATGTTTTTCTTTGTTATTCTTTCCTTTCATTGATCAGACTAATACACCTTGTGGAGTGCACTGGCCAGTCTCCCCTGCCTGGCTAATCTTTTTTCCCAATGGAGGCTATAGTGCCTTGGCCACTGGTGATTGATGAAAGGGAGGGTTAGTCATGGCCATATCTGGGAGCTGTGTGACATTCCTGCAGGTTAGGTGGCTCTGGTTTGCAAAACTCCACCCAAGAATAAACTTCATTTTATGTTTTGCAACAGCACGAAAAGCAGGGGAAGCAAGGGAGCTCCTAACATCTGTAATTTCAGATGGAATATGATCAAATATAATAGTTACACTCAATTAATAAAAGAGAGAAATTTCCAAGTCTTCTTCTATCCTGAATATTCTGCTGAAATTTTCAGTAGGAATTAATTTGTTTAAGTGTGTTATTATATATGTTAAATACTTGTTAAATAGAATGTGATCAGATCTTCCTGTAACACTTTTCTGCTGTTCTCTTTAATTTATCTGTCCCCAGATAGCTGGAAGTTCTTGCTAGGCTACTGTCTTCTCTACTTATGGTCTGGTAACTAAGCTTACACTAGAATTTGCCTGGTGCCTGAGTGGGGTGACACTATGATACCTGTATAACTTCTGGAAGTGCCCACCTAAGGGGAATGTCAGGGAAGCACAGAGACTGGGAGTGGGCTGCCAGGAGATCAAGGAGTCCTGGCCAGCATTCAGCTGTCCCTGTTGGCTCTCTCCAGAATCAACCAGTATGTAAGCCAGTCCCTGGGCAGTGTGGATGACTGGAATTCACCTCCCAAATTAATAAGATGATAAAGACATACACCTCATTTTTCATTGTTTTCAGCCTGTAAGTGAAACATTTCTTTTTCATATAGGAGAAAAAAAGAGGAGGAGGCGATCATGTCTATTTTAAGATGAAAAACATTTAATAACTAATTTGGAAACAAAACCACAGAACTTAGTGTAAAGTTACAGTTCTGTTTCTCTTTTCAGATGAGCCACTAATGACTATTTCTTCCTTTTACTGTCTCCTCTCTTGGAATCTCCTGCTTTTGCCTCATTTCCCTCCTCTGCTCTTCATTTTTTACTGCCTCCTTCTCCCTTCTTTCTATGAATCATGTTCTTTTGCCTGATTAGTGTCAGCCTTTTCTGTCTCTGAGACATGGCTTTTATAGTTCTATTACGGTTATGAAGTCTAGAGCTGTTCTTGAGTCCTTCTCTTTTCAACATGATATTTGCCTGTTGTGCAAGGCACAGCCATACTCATCTTAAGCCTCAGACTTGCAACATGCCTAGGGAAAGTAAAAACTTCTAAAAGAAACAAACTTTTAAATGACAAATCCAAACAAATTTGCATTAGTAGCAAACAACCTGTGCCCCAGAATAAGAAAACAACAAACTAAGAAAGGAAATACTAACAAGTTAAGCAAACAGGACAAGAAAGGGAAAACCACCTGGAAATAATGATCAATTTTTAAACAGCTTTGATCCCTCTGTCTCCACCTGCAGCTTGCAACATAAACAGTCGTCATGTTTAAAAACATGATGTATCAAAGGCAAAACTCTCACCTAAATGTATTGACTTGCTTTGTCAATGGTCCAAAATGCCAAGATGTTTTCTCCTCCACATATGTCACAACATCTGTGGACCTCATATGGCTTTTTTTCATTTCTTTTAAATTTTGCGAAGTCTAGGTGATTTCTTTTTAAAAAGTTATACCTTGGGAGTAAGGCAGCTGCTTCAGCCTTTTTTATGTTTGTTTTGGGATTTACTGGACTGCATTTAAAAATCTAAATAAAAGGCTTAAAACCTGTTTTTAATCACAGATACTCCAAGAAAATCCATCAACTATTTTGAAACCTTTTACATTATTGAATGCTCTATTATTAACAACAAACTCACACCTTACAGCAGAAATATATATGAGAAAAAAAGTCCATCAAATCATTTTGTGAAAATAAACTGAAACCAAAGAACCTGACACTAGGAATCTCAAATCTAGTATAGTAACAGAAATGTTATTTATGAATTCATAGCATATATTTAAACATAAATATTATTTAATAGGCATTTATTTTAGGTACTTACCAGTCTGGAACATTAATAAGAATGAATGAATCTGCATATTGAAGTTCAAAGCTATCTATGTTATATTGCCTCATTAGCCTGAAAAATACCTTTACCTGCCTTTAGCTGCAGGGGAACATTTCTTAACACCCCAAGTCCCGATCCCCTGCTGGAAACACAGGCTAAATGAACAGGGTTATAAGGTTTTTGGATCCAGAGCTTTAGTTCTGCTTGTCATGGAGACTGTAGGTAAACCCACCCTAATCAGCCAAGATCTCTCCGGAACCTGCAGAGCAGCAGGATAGCCACACCTAGGCTTCTGTTCAAGAGAACAATTTTAAGTTAGTTTGATGTGTAAAAGAAGAATTAAATCTATTAATAACATGATGCTTTTTAAAAATCCATTCACTCATACAATCAGTGTGAAAGCAGTAAGTCTAGTTTAAAACAAAGACCACTACCTTGTTGTCTTAGGCATTTAGTTTAAGACATAGTGACTGCTGTCAGGAGTTTGCAATCTAAAAAAACAGAACAGAAAAAGGGAGGTTGAAAGGACTTGAGTATCCTAACTTTTATTGATGGGAAGCGTACGGAGATTAAAGTATTTGCCTAGGGACATATTAGGAGAGGATGATGATCAGTTTAATGAATGCTTTTACTGTAAGATAAGATTCCATACCTTAGTCTCTTCATACTTCAGTCTGCTTTGATTAGTGGATATCAATGTCACTTTTTAAGACATTTGAAAATAACTCATACAGGAGATTGTCTGAGAACATCAGGCAGGTCTGATGGAGGAATATGAAAGTCCTAGCTTGGAGTATGTCATGGTTCAAAAGTCACAGTGCTAAGAATAGCTTCTTCAGTTTTGTTCTTTTAACCTTGAAGTATGCCAGTCATTAATGTGATGCCTAGGAAGAAGCCTGGGTTTAGCACTTATGTATATTGTCTCCTAGTCCACGTAAACATTAATGAACTCTTAACAGATTATTTCATACACAATTCTGCATTCAGGGAAGAACTGAGAAAGAGTCCTTATGTATTTCTTTCATATTGTTTGATAGGTATAAGAGCACATGGCAGGGAACAGAAGCCAAACCTGCAGCAGCTAGGGGTAAGGCAGAGGTGGTTTCCTTGGGGGGTGGCTGCTTTTGCTTCATGTGATGTGGGTACATGGTGAGGAGTTGCACTGGGCTGTCCCAGCAGGAAGCTCATGGTCCTATCTTCTCTCTGGGAATCTGTGCCTGCCTCTGACTGTCTTCACTCTGTCCCATGCTGCCTCTGAAGTGCAATTTCTCTTTCTTTTAGAGATGCTACTAAAACGTTCTTCTTCCTATCACCTCTTCTCCATTACCCCAACACCTGAAGAGCCGCTGTGGTGTATAGTGCTATAATAAGCCTTAAAAGAGATGATTTGTGAAGGGAAGAAACGAATGGGCCTAATTTTCAAATAACCAATTGCTCACACATGGCAAGTGTTCAGGGATTGAGATGCCGAATGTGTGCAGCTGTGATCTGTTGCAGAGTGAGAACTGCACAAATTTCATTTGCAAATGTATGGCATCTTACAAAACAATCTGTTGACTGTCAGCTGCAGATGACTTCTGACTTTACAACTTGCCATCCATAATTTTGTAATCTCACGACTTGACAGGACTACAATGGCCAGATGTTTCTGGATGGCTCAGAGACAGTAAGTAGTCATTTGAAGAATGTTAGACTCGTGGAAGAGGCAGATGCAGACAATCATATCATATTCAGGAGCTTAGCTGACTCATGAGCCTCATATACTATCCAGCAGCGTGTAGTACGCACCTTCACAAAGAAGAGAACTTTTCCTTGAAATGTGGTATTTCCTGACAGATAATGAGAAAGAGCAAACAAGAGTGTTCATCAGGGACCACAAGGATTTTGTTGTAGTTGATGCAGAATGTACTGCCATGTACTCCTGAAAAGGAAAAGAAGGGAAACTCAGAATTCCTGAAATGTTCCTTTTCCACCTGTGTGAGTAGAAAAAAGTAGTGGTTGAATAAGCTTGCTAAAAGATCCTTATCTTCTTTGCACATTTCACAAGGACATATATCTGCAGGAAGAAATCATTGCAGGTATCTGCTTTGTCTTAGTTTGTGGGAGTCAAGATTGCAGTGAAGGGACTTTGTATTTCCAGTGGCTCTCAAGACACCAAGAAATCAGCAAATTTGGGGTTGAAAGTAAATTGATTTAGTTTCATCTGAGCTATTTTGGAGTTAGAATCAGCTGTTTCCACATGGATAGTGTTTCTAGAAACCTGAAATTATTTTTCCCACCCACTGTAGTGGTTATATGAAGAGGTTACATCTGTCACCTGGAAATATTCAGCTGTTAGTGGATCATGTGAATATCCTCTCATTTTGCCCTAGAAATAGCTACTTCTGGAAATGCCTCACTAACAGGGCTTGTGAATAGTTTGGCTGTATTGACAGTGATTTCTGGTTTCAAACACAGGGACATAGGATTTTCAAGGAGTAGTCCAAACCTTAAAAATTCAGTTGTGTGTTAGGAGCAAAAGCATAACAGAGAGCTGTAGAAGTAGAAACATCTCAAAAAGCTTACCAGACCTCTAACAGCCCCAGGCAGTTCAACTCCATCAGCTTGTGAAGTTGTCTTATTAGTCAGTGGCAAATGATGGCATTTCTGTTCTAGGTCTACTGTCAAACTGTCAGCAGACTGACATCTTAATTTCATGATGAAAATAGATATAAAGGTAAAAAAAAAAAAATCATTCTCACTTATTCTTGTATGTTTTACAGACTCAAAGGTTGCAGAACTGATGGAAGATAAAATGAAGCAAATGAATAAAAAACCCTCAACGTTCAATCAAACTGATAGAGGCTTATAAGAAAACAAATGGAAAGCGTTATTTTAAATAAGAGGTATGTGCAAGGCTACCAGTGACTTTACCTGTGTAGGAAAAATCTGAAGTAAATAGGACAAATGTAAGTAATTTTGTTCAATTCAGTTTCTTATGCAAAGTATTTTTTCACTAAGCATTTTGTTGAGAAAGCAAAGCAGAGGCTGAGCTACATTTGAAGATAGTAGACAGAAATAAATAACAGAAATAGACAGTGTGGTGGGTTGACCCTGGCTGCATGCCAGGTGCCCACCAACCTGCTCTATCACTCCCCTCCTCAGCTGGACAGGGGAGAGAAAAGGTAACAAAAGGCTGTTGGGTCGAGGTAAGGACAGGGAGAGATCATTCAGCAATTACCTTCAAGGGCAAAACAAATTCGACTTGGGGAAAATTAATTTAATTTATTGCCAATCAAATCAGAGTAGGATGATGAGAAATAAAACAAAATCTTAAAACACCTTTCCCCCACCCCTCCCTTCTTCCTGGGTTCAACTTCACTCCCAATTTCTCTACCTCCTCCCCCAGCAGCACATGGGACAGGGAATGGGGGTTGCGGTCAGTTCATCACACATTGTTTCTGCACACTCTTCCCCTGCTCCAGCGTGGGGTCCCTCCCACAGGAGACAGTTCTCCACAAACTTCTCCAACGTGGGTCCTTCCCATGGGCTGCATTCCTTCATGAACTGCTCCGGCATGGGTCCTTTCCATGGGGTGCAGTCCTTCAGGAACAGACCGCTCCAGCGTGGGTCCCCCGCGTTGTCACAAGTCCTGCCAGCAAACCTGCTCTATCGTGGGCTCCTCTCTCCACGGGTCCACAGGTCCTGCCAGGAGCCTGCTCCAGTGTGGGCTTCCCACGGGGTCACAGCCTCCTTCAGGCATCCACCTGCTCCAGCATGGGGTCCTCCATGGGCTGCAGGTGGATATCTGCTCCACCATGGACCTCCATGTGCTGCAGGGGCACAGCCTGCCTCACCATGGTCTTCACCAGGGGCTGCAGGGGAATCTCTGCTGCGGTGCCTGGAGCACCTCCTCCCCTCCTTCTTCACTGCCCTTGGTGTCTGCAGAGTTCTTTCTCTCACATATTCTCACTCTTCTCTCCAGCTGCAATTGCGCAGGGTTTTTTTTCCCCCTTCTTAAATCTGTTATCCCAGAGGCACTACCACCATCACTGATTAGCTCGGCCTTGGCCAGCGGCGGGTCCATCCTGGAGCCGGCTGGCATTGGCTCTGTTGGACACAGTGGAAGCTTCTAGCAGCTTCTCACAGAAGCCACCCCTGTAGCCCCCCACTACCAAAACCTTGTCATGTAAACCCAATACAGAGAGCAATTGTCTAGACTGGCAAAAATGATATAGCTAAGCACAATATATTGAATTTGATAGGTAAAAATGACAACTGGGTTAAAAAGTCTAGCAGTCAATGAGGTAAGGCTGTGAAAGGGAATGGCTTTTTTAAGGAACTGGAGGTATAACATAGGACATCAGAGCTCCATTCCTGACTCTTTAGCAAATTTCCTTGGATAAGAGCCACATTTCCTCGGGATATCGTCTCCTCACTGTCTTGACTTTTTGTACTAATCTCTTCACCACAAAAACAATTTCTTGCAATGCCATGTACCTAAAGAGCTCATAAACCTCTTTTTCCTTACCCTGCTGTTTTTATTTATCATGAAACATGAGTAATAATAATAAGCATTGTGTCATACTTTGTTTTTGAGGGAAGTCCTGGAAAGTGTCATTGTTTGGTCTGTGAAAATTAGCTTTTAACAGCTAAGGTGGAGTAAAAAATAATTACCTTCTGTTGCCTTTTATGTCTTTTCCTACAGTTTTAGACTAATGACTTTCAGACTTTCTCTTCTGAATTGTAGCAAGTGGATCAGTTTGTTTTCTGTCATACTGAATGACCTATTACTTAAATAATTTTACTGTTTTGAACAAAGCAGACTGAAATAGAGGAAATAGGTCTTTTAAAAATATCTAAATATTCTTTATGTTTAACCAAAGAGCTTAAAAACTGGGAAAAAACTTTTCAGTTATAAAAGGAATTAATTTTTCCTATTACCATTTTTTTTAAACTCTTCTGCCAACATATTTGGAAAATAAGCCTTTCATATATACAAAGGAGCCATCACTTGCTTAGAGAACTACCCAAAATCAAAATAATTGAACAAAATACTTCCTGAAAGTATTTTAACATTCTTTGGAGAAAAAGCAGAAGCAGAAACTAGGAATTTTAGTCAAAACTAACAGATGGATGATCTGTTGCAGAAATTTCAGGAGCTATTTCTAACAATTTGCCCATCCCCACCAACTGCTCTTTGGGATCTCACCAGTTTTCCTTTGGGACAGTACCTGCTGCTTATTAGATACATAAACTGTTTCCATGCTCAGGATTTTCTCATCTCACTAAAATGTTTGATTTTTCCAAAAGTTTCCCATTCTGTTTTGAGCTGAAGCTGAGAACTCCTAAAGACCAAACTCACATTTGGCTGGGGAAAAAGTCAATATTTTGGCAACTTCAGAGTAGGAAGTCAGACTGGTTTTCCCCACACTGATGTCCTAGATGTCCCTTGAGCAGCAGAGTACTGGGGAAGAGTGGCCTTTTCTCTCTGCTGCTGGACAATAATTCCATCCTGGATTTGTGTCACTTTCATGATGACACCTTTGTCAAAACTGATACAAGTCTGTGAAAAATTTTTGGTTTCTAGCAGTTGTTCTTTTCCTGATAAAAAGACTGTTTTGTCAGAAAATTCCCAACCTTCACTAGATACAGCTTTCTACAGTGTGCCGACAGTTGTGCATACCATAATTAAGATGGGGATAAAATTCTTTGCCCATTTTTTAATATTAAATATGATTTCTTCCTTTATTCTATTACCTTCCTCTAATCAGCAAAATCAAGGTTTCGTATTTGAATTTCAAGAGCATCTGGGATCAACAGGAACATATTATCTTACTGTCTGTGAAAACAAGACAGAAGTAAGAATTTTGGGGGTGGTTTTGTGAGGTTTTTTCCTTTTTCTTCTTCCACCACAACCAACCTCTTTGCATCTGGTTCTTAGATTTATTTATTTACTGAATGTGGCTTGCAATATGAACTGATACAAACTCACACACACATACAGACACAGGTACAGATGAATCCTGACACTCTGGAGCAGTTGGTATTCCTACACTTCCAAAAGAGGAAAGACATTCTTCCCAGTGCTTGTTTTGTTTGATTCTCCTATGCTTCCATCCATCAGAGTATCTTAGCGTGTAGTAACAGGGCAGGACAGTATTTTTCTTCTTCAGAAGTGACTTTTTGGACAGAGAGTCTGGTGATACTCTTCCTACACACATGAAATGACCTGAAATAGATGCAGAACTTTAAGAACCAGAAGAAATTTAAAACCCTCCACTGCCCTGGCATTCATACACCAGTGCTAACAAATAATTTTCTGGAAACCCATTGCTTCAAAGGAGAGGGTTGCCTTCCCCTTTGGATGTCTACTAGCCAGAGGCAACCAACAGGGATACCACCGTGGCTATGTTGCTTGTACAGGTATACACTATCAGCTTGTAGATCCTTTGCCTTCACAGTCACTGCACTGCTGAACTCATGCAGGTCTTTGCTCAGCAAGCATTCCCCACTTCCAGGATAGCACTTGGTGAAAAAAATCTCATATTTTCTATTTTAAAACTACAAAGAAAACACTAGCTTGATAATGGCCAATATTGTCATATCTTTCTCTTTCATGGAATAATTGTTTGTTGATACTATTTGCCTAAGCAGCTGTTTATTTAGTTAAAAAGGGGATTCATAGTGGCTTTTAAAATGCCTTTTAAAGTGATCAAGAAATTATACCAAATTGGTTTTGCTTGTTTATAAAACTTTAACACTGATTGAAGTACATCTGTATTCATTCTAAATCAACTGATACTGAACAAAATTTTTATTTTCTTCAAACTGAGACAACAGCATAGAGGTGCATTACAATCTAATAAATATACAAGCATATTAAAATAGTACACAGTAGGGGTTTGTTGAAAGTCCATCAAGCCTAAATCCTTACTCAATCAAAATATCCTGTTTTGGGATGTAAAGGGAAAAACAGCTGATACCAGTGTACTGATTCCAATCTCAGTTGCAATTGTTAAATCTATTTAAAAGTCCCTGAATTTACCAGATTTATGCTAATAAAAAACTAGCAGAAGTGAGATGAAAACTAGCCCCAGCTGGTACTCAATACCTCTTAGCATTAGGATTTTGATTCATAAGTGCACTTGTAACTTCTATAGTATGCTTTCTCTACAATAGGGAGATTCTAAAGCATCTGCTTGTGTTTCTTTATGAATACATTACTCATCTCCCCCACCTTACAGAAACCCAGGTGGGGGAAACAAAACCAAAACCTGCCACACATAACAGAATCATGGAATCACAGAATGACAATGTCCAGAACGGTTTTGAATATCTCCAAGTAGGGAGACTCCACAATGTCTCCAGGCAACCTTTGCCAGTGTTCCTTATGGTCAGACAGAGATTTCCGTGTTTCAGTTTGTGCCTGTTGCCTCTTGTCCTGTCACTGGGCACCACCAAAAAGAGCCTGGTTCCCTCTTCTTTGCACTCTCCCTTCAGGTATTTGTACACATTGATGTGATTCCCCCTGAGCCTTCTCTTCTCCAGGCTGAACAGTTCCAGCTTTCTCAGCCTCTCCTGATATGAGAGATGCTCTACTTCCTTAATCATCTTATTGGTCCTTAACATCTTCAGGTCCTTTATCAACATACAAAATATCGATACTTTAATTATTTAAGCATTGAGTTCAACTGTCCTCTAAGAAAGAACAATGTTTTGTTTTGATACATAAATTGGGGAGAAAAAATATTCATCATTTAGGATATATTTTACAGTAATGAATCTGACATTCTGAGAAAATGACATTGCTTTTTAACTTTTGTATCCAGGGCAAAAAAGGAACCTCAGAGGGGTGTGGCAAATGTTATTTTTTATTAGTATTAGCTTATTACTCTCATTACTTTTCACTATCATTGCATTATATTGATTCTCAACTTACAGATTTTTGGGATGATTCAATGTTACAAAATACAGAGACATATGTCAGTGTCTACATCCAGATAGTCCTGCAGGAAGGAGAAGGAATGTGTAAGGGCAGGTTCCTCATTAGTGGGAAGTATTCAGAAGTTCTCTTATACGCGTATATTAAATGCCCAGATTTCTAAAAGAGAGCCTGCTCTGAAGGCTGCTATTCTTCTCATAGTCCTGACTAGCTTTTTATCCCCATCCCCTCAACAGTGAGGCTAGGGAAGTCTACTCAGTTTCCATCAACAGACTGTACTGTAAGTAGTAGACTCTGCTGTGAGCATGCTACTTCTCAGGACTGAATTGACCCTGACATCAGATAGTATAAAGGCATATCGGGAGGAGGAGTTGTCAACAATAAAAATTTCTCTTCTACCCTTTTCAGTACTGGACATGATGCAGTTACTATCCTCTTCCATTCTGATCTCTTCCATCAGCACTGAAGTTACCTGTTCTAAAAAGCTCATGGCCAGAATCTGATCTTAGCATAATATTAGCAGCAGTGCTGTTACTATGAATTCTTTCAACTAGAACTGAGAATAAAAATAAGCCTTTATATATCCTAAACGTTTCTTCCTAAATGTGTCACTTCATTGTAAAACAGCGGTGGCTTTCAAAAACAAACTAATCACCTTAAATACAAATATTATGTGAAATTGTGACATTAACTGTCTCTTTACATATGTCTCAAAATAGACTTCCATTAGCAGACTCTGAAACTTGATCGCAGAAGTAGTGAATGATCAGTCTCTTTAATTTATAAATAAAAGAGAGCAATTCATTCTTAAATTTAATAGGCATCATTATGGAAGATATGGAAGAAAAGGCTTTAAAATTAGTAAAATGTAAACCACCAGTTTTGTATAAATATGTAAATGACACATTAGTACTGTTAAAGGAAGACAGGAATAAATCTAACAAATTCACAAAGGACAGAGGAAAGGATGGCATGTTACCATTTCTTTGTGTAATGATCATTAAGAAAGATGATTGTCTTTCACAGTTCAGAGAAAGGATACGAATTCAGATGCCAATTTAAATTATAAATCAAATCTCCATCCTACAGTTCCAATGTAAAGTAGTTAAAACACTCGTTGATTAAGTACTTATGAGTTGTTGAAGCAGAATTCTGGAAGAAGTGGAACTTAATCATATTAGAACTACATTGCAAAACAACAGTTTTCATTTACAACCTATTAACAAAAAATAAAATAGAAAGAAATGTTCAATCTGAAGCCACAAAGGAAAAGTAGTCTTCACATGAAAACAAAACAATGCCTGGTACACAGTGCACAACAAAGGATGTTCAGAAATATTTAGTCTTGTCTAAGCCTGCGACTCCTGAAGGGTATGTGTAGTCCCCAATTCAGGAGAACTTCTGGCTCATTTTGTGGAGGTTTGATTCCTTTAGGAAGGCATAAGATAGTTACATTTAAAAGTGAAGAACATGTTTTAAGCCAAGATAAATACAGAGTGTTGTGTCTGGGAAGACTGAACAGAAAAGCCAGTTACCACACATTAAGATTCTACCAGAAAGGCAGGCAGTTCTCTGAGAGTCCAAGGCTTTTGTTGGTTTTTTTTTTACTTCTGCAGTTACTCTCAAAAACTTGGGTGCTCCTTTGCCTCCTTCTTGTAGGCTTTCCATGGGACCCGACTTGGTGAGGAAAAGCAGAAGAGAGAGGCAACTCTTAGATCTATTGTCCTAGTAAGATTCTAGTATCCCATAAAAGCCGGAAAGAAACATATCAACCACAGCCAGTGTCTTTTGGAAGCCTTGTAGCAAGGGACAGTCCCTTTCATTTTAATAGGACTTTTTGCTGTATTTGTATTGGAGGATTTAAATTAAACTTTGCCTTTCAAAGTACGCAAAAACTCTACTTGAAACAATGCAGTCCTATGACTCTTGAGGCAATATTTCAGGCAAATGTAATGCCTCAGCATCTGAGATAGAAATCATAGAATCATAGAATACCAGGTTGGAAGGGATCTCAAGGATCATCTGGTCCAACCTTTCATGGAAAAAGCACGGTCTAGGCAAGATGGCCCAGCACCCTGTCCAGCTGAATCTTAAAAATTTCCAATGTTGGGGAATCCACCATGTCCCTGGGGAGATTATTAAATGGTTGATTGTTCTCATTGTGAAAAATTTTCCTCCTGAGTCTGGAGGGCCAAAACAGGGCTTCTCTGAGCTTCCTTAAATGTTCCCTACTAATATGGCCCATTATCACAAGTGGCAGATGAGAACATGTTCCCATTTTCTCATTCAGGATTTTCTGATTTATTCTGGGAAACTAATCAACCTTAGAACAACCTCAGAGTACTGAGAAGACAGCTAGGTTTTCATTAACAGAGCTAGAGGATTCTCAGCAGATAACAGCTATTGGTTAAATATCCCTGAGCAAGATAGCACCATTTTTCATGTTATTGGGCAAAATTAGTGTTGGGTTACCTGTCTCTAGAGAAAACCACAGTTGTAAGGGAAAGTACAATGTTGAGTATTGCTAGTCTGAAATCTTATCAAAGTTTAAGATTAAGGCCAGCATTTCTGTCTTGTATAACATACTGGTATTTTTTTTCATAAGTGAATTGCATGCTTTCTGTGGTGTCCTAAGCAACAGATGTCTCATTAGCACCTGAGCTATGCCAGCTTCTGTGGAAGGCTGCAAACTGATTAAACACATGCTCCATTTTTATCTCTTTATGAGTCACTACTTAAAGGTTTTATCACCAGATTGCCACACTTAATTACATGTAGCCATAATTAAATATGAATATCTGTAGACCTGGCTTTTTAGTTTTGCTATAACTTCAATCAAATATTTACCGGTTTGCTAATGAAATGCTATAGGAAAGGAGAGAAATAAAAAGGGAAAGAAGAATCCAACAAGAATTATCTAATATATACAAAATATCTATCAAATATCCTTGTGAACTATTTAGAAAATGCACTTTTTTCAAAACAAGGATGACATTGTGAGAGAAAGATATGAGACAGAAAGCAATGTTTTGATATTTAAAGATATCATCTGTTACCGCTACACAGATGTAAGCATGCAGAAATCACTCCAGTCCTTGAGAAACTCAGAGTGAGTCCTCTTGGAACACAATTTTGGGCACATAAAGAAGTCTTTGGGAACTGTCAGCATGTATTTGCCAAGGCTAAACAATGCCTAACAAACCTCTTCATCTTCTATGATAAAATGATTAGGTTGGTGGATGGGTAGAAAGCAATGGGTGTCATTTACCTTGACTTCTGCGAGGTTTTTGATGCTGTCTCCCTCAATATTCTTGTACCCAAGTTGGGATGCTATGGATTGGCTGACTGGACAACTAGATCATGTTGATCAGAGGGCCACAAAGATAGCCGTGAGCTGGAGCACTTGCCCTGTGAGGAGAAGTAACCAGGGCTCATTCAGCTGGGAGAAGAGGTGGATTCAAAAATACCTAGCGGCAGACCCCCTCCCCCAGAACCTAGGAGGAGGTAACTGTGAAGAGGAAGCCACGCTGTTCATCGTGGTGGGTGGAGGGAGGACAAAAGACAACAGGCATAAGGTGAAATGAAAGACCTTCAGACTGTGTATAACGAAAACTTTTCATCATGAATACAGTCAAGCAGTAGTGCAGGTTGCCCAAGATGTTTGTGCAATCTCCATCCTTGGATATTTTCAAGACTAGACTGAATAAAGCCCTGAATAACCTCATCTGATCTTGTACCTGATCTTGCTTGAAGCAAGAAGTTGGACTAGAGACCTCCTGAGGTTCCTTCCAATCTGAATTTTACTATGACCCTAATCTTTGTTCATTTAGGAACCTACCAGAATCTGTACTGATGCAGGATTTTGCCTGCAGAAAGCCATGGGACTAGATTTTTTGCTCCCCTTAAAAATGCTAGTCACAGAGGACTGTGAATTTTAAAAAATATCCAGGTTAACAGTCTGGGATTTGACAAGTTATGCAATTCAAATGACCTTACATTGGCACATTATGAACACATAATGATAAAGTATATCCAAAACACTGTTTCTTTAAAAGATTATGGAAAAGGAAAAGCACATATAGACAGTTTCCAATTTTAAAAAGTTCCCCAGGTAGATATTATACCTAAAAAAATATCTAATTGTTACGGTAAGAGCTATTATTTCACTGAGTTTATTTCACCAAGAACATTGATATGACAAGAGCTATGCTAATGGTTTTTGAATGCTTATAGGCTCAGAAGGCACAACCTGAGCTGAGCGTTGCACAGTTCATTAAAGGTGCCCTGCTGTCTTTTCTAGCTTACCTGACTCCTGAGTAGTTTCCAAACTACACTGATAACACTGGTTTTTTTTCTCAGGCTCTTTGTCTAGCTGATAACACCTCCTTTGGTAATATAATATGCCTATTGCACGTCATCTGTTGAGTGTGCTGTTATTCCTTACTCTTTATGTAGGTTGAGCTCTGAGAAACTTTTTCTCTAAGTTTCAGACCAAATTCTGTTCCATAAATCTGAATTAAGTTTATAGATAAAACAGCTTCTGCTTTTTCAAATTCTACTCCTAGTCCCTGAAATCTGTCATTCTAATCACAGTGCATTCCCTTTCCCATCTTCTCTTGTTATGTGGGTTAAAATAAACCATCAGACTCAGGATTGTGTATTAGCTTTGAATTGCCTCATTATACCAACACCAAAATGGGATATTTAAAAAGAAAAAGAGGAAAAAAAAAACCCCTGAAAAACTTTCCATCACTGTTCAGTAATGTTTTAGACAGTCCTTTAATCTAAAGTCTCTAGACAGGCTCTAAACTACAGGAGAGTTCTGCAATGGGTGGAATAATATTATATTGCATGATGGGATGTCATACCGTAAAAAAGCTGGAGTTTGGGGGGAACTAGAAAGAAAGTTAAAATTGTATTAAATCTGGCTCTGTTGAAAGCAATGGGAATTTTGACCCTGAGATTTCATCCATTGTGGGATAATTTTTCTTAACTGTTGAGTTAGTGGTTTTGAGTTGATGTTTTGAGTGAAGAAGTATAGCCAGGTCCCCATAGTCTGGAATGCTTCAATAGAAGCAAAGCTGCAGTTTGATGATAGATACAGTCCTGTATTAGGACTATTCCGTAAACTGGACTACATCAGGAGAGGGGTGCAGACTGCTGGGCAGACTGACACACCGAATTCATGCCCACAGTAAAGCAAGGAAATGTTTGCTGCTGCTGGTCTGTATTAACAACAAAGATGTTCATTCATGTGGTTTTGGATGTAGGAAACTTGCCCTGGTACACACAAATGCTGAAACCACCGCTAATAATCTCCATTAATTTGTTTAGGAAAAAGAGTAAAATATCCTTTTCATTACTTCACAAGAGAACTGAGATCTGAAATTGATTAATATATGTTAATTGCCTGGAAGATAACAAGGATTGTATATATGCTAAAACCAGAAATTATTTGCCAAAATGATTTTAATATTATGTAATCAAAAATATATTCTTCTGCAGTAGGTACATGAAGATATTGTTAAATACAAAATGGTTTAATTTAGTTTCATTTTAAAATTATAGCAAGAATAAAGAATAGGAATTTTTTTAGTGTAATAATTTTCATTATATACTTTTTCCGCACAATGGTTTTGAGTTCACAAATACAGAAGGGCATCTTTGAGTTAGTAGTGGTAATTAATGTGAGTGAATTCATATGTAAACTGGTGATTGTGAGAGAACTCTTAAATACGTATCTTTGACATCTTTACAAGTTCTTTATACTTTCCCTGGAAAATGTCAATGTTTCAGATGACATTGATACAGGCTGTTAAAGACAGTCTGAGTATAATTAAAGACACCTGCCATCATTTCCTCATCTAAGTGTTTGAAGTTGGGAAGGAAAGAGCTGATTCAAAACATCTGGAAAAATGAAAGGGAAAAAAGAGAGAAAGTGAAAAGCAAGCCACATCATACTATCACTCTTTGTGGAGACCGGCTGCTTGAATGGTAGTACATCATCCCATGATACCTGGCAGTTACAGGATTCCCATACTCCCCGTGGGGGATTCAGATTTCAGAAGGTGCAGGGAGTTGTGTTTCCTGGACCTTTGCCTTTCCGAGTATATGAAGCATTTTGCTCCTCCAAACCACAGAATCAGCAGTGGTGTCTTCAAATGGAAGGCTGAGAGCATTTTTCCTTTTTTTATTACACTGGGACTTAACACAGTGCATTGATTTTATTTAACACTTTTATAGGCACAGATAGTGTCTTAATGCTGAAGCTGTTAGAGTTTAAAAGTTTTGCCTCAGTGCCTAACTAAATTCTATTGGCACTAACACCACGGCAGTTATCTAAGTGAGATGAGAAGAGAATAAACTATATAATGAAATTAATGAATAAATGGTTGATAATAATTTAAAACATCTATAAACTGCAATACTTGACAGCATAGATGTCTAAGTTCTAGAAGATGTATTCCAGGTACAATTTCTGAGAGTGCTTTCTCACCCGTTTCCTAGAAATGATTCTGAATGCTGCAGTTCAAACGTTAGAGAGAAAAGTCATGCAACTTAGAAAAGACGTGGTCATCTTCTTGGATTAAATGACAGTATCCATTAGATATCAGGGAAAATGTGTATCCAGGATTATACAGGACATAAAAAAAGAAAACAAGGGGTTTGGAGACAATAAAGTCTCTACTGACATCCCTAGGACCAATCCAAGATCTTCCAGTGAAATTTTTTTGAGGATGAGGTCATATAAATAGACATTTCAGACACATGCAACCACATCCTTGGTGACTGCAGTCACAAAATTCATATGAACATGGAGAAGTACTCTGTCATCATGTGCATCTAAGCTGGTATATGTAGACTTAACAGGACAAATTAACTTGGCAGAATCTTCAGTTTTCCCTAGCCAGACTACTTCTAGTACCTGAGCTACAGTAACATTGATGAATTTCAGGCTCTCCGCTATTAAAATTGGGTAAGGCTATGCCGCATTTCTAAGATTATGATGATTAATTGATTTTGTGACCATTGGATATGGGGATAGACCTCCTACAAATCTTGTCAAATATAGTATCCATTTATGGGAAAGAATAAAGAAAAAAACAACAGGCAGCAACAAGGAAAACATGGATGAATGAAAGACAGTAAGTAGAAAAGTATGTGTCCGAGAGACACTTCAAAGGCCTTCTCCCTTTACTACTATGAAACCTAGGCCAGTAAATTGTCACTTTTCTATCAAAGTAAAGCATTTCTGCTTTTTGAAATCCATTCCTGTGAACACAGTTTACAGATATTTTTCTAAACTGGTGCTTGTGTGGCAGACAAATCACCTTCTATGGGCTGAGGAAATCTAATGATCTCCTGTAGTTAAAACAATCCCTCTTCTGGTGACATCAGTATTAGCAGTTTCAGAAAAGTGCCCAGCACTTAAAAAATTGTTTTTTCGTGGCGGGATCATTGATTCACAAATATGTAATAAATACAGATTACAATAATACAATAAATGCAGATTAAAAAATCCTTTTAAAAAAGGATGTATTGCTTTTAATGCCGT
This sequence comes from Gavia stellata, assembly GCF_030936135.1. Lineage (NCBI taxonomy): Eukaryota > Metazoa > Chordata > Aves > Gaviiformes > Gaviidae > Gavia > Gavia stellata. Next base: position 21,502,101 of record NC_082600.1, read on the forward strand.
GCCACCGGTCTGAGGGTGATTCTTCCTTTATTTCTGTATGTTTCATAAAATATTGGTGTTCAAGGTGGTCTGGTTTTGAGGAAAAGGTTTTATCCTCTTCTCATATTTGCTCTTGTCCCACAGTTTGCCTTTTGGATCATTTTGAAACAGTCTTTCACAAAACAGTCAGGTATGCTGAAATGAAAGGAAAAAAGATAGCCATGCTCATCCATTCTTCCTGATATAAATATTGTAAGTGTTGAGCTTACCCCACTGGAGCACAAAGAACACCTGTAATGGTGACATTTACAAAGCAGATAGTTCAAGTGTCAGCTAAGGTGAGCTGTTACAGAGTTATACAAAGAGGAAGTGGAAGAGCAAACTGTCAGTGTTAACCAGGAGCAGAGCCACGCTGAGATTACATTCCTAGATTTAGGCATCATGACTCATTTTTTGCTCCTTCCTCCAGTGTTTTGAGGTTAATTTTCCTTTTCATGAAAATTCAGTGTTGTACAGAGGAAATAAAGATGTTATCACTCCCTCATTAGTCAGAGTGGCCTGGGGATTTTACTCCTGTGACTTGGTATAATTTAGAATAATCAAAGTGAATGGATCAAGATCTGCTCTGTAGTGGCACGGCACACTATGCACTTGATCACACCTTTTTTCCCAGATGATACTGGAATCAATGTAGTGGGGAAAAGTGCCTTTTCCTCAGTCAGTGTCAGTTCTGTTGTTAGGAGGCTGTTCATTTACAGAATCACAGAATCACAGAATCACTAATGTTGGAAAAGACCGCTAAGATCATCAAGTCCAACCATCAACCCAACACCACCATGCCCACTAACCCATGTCCCACAATGCCTCGTCCACTTGTTCCTTGAACACCTCCAGGGATGGTGACTCCACCACTTCCCTGGGCAGCTTATTCCAGTGTTTCACCACTCTCTCAGTAAAGAAATTTTTCCTAAAACCCAGTCTAAACCTCCCCTGGCTCAACTTGAGGCCATTTCCTCTTGTCCTGTCGTTAGTCTCTCGGCAGAAGAGACCAACACCCACCTCTCTGCAACCCCCTTTCAGGTAATTGTAGAGAGCGATGAGGTCTCCCCTCAGCCTCCTCTTCTCCAGGCTAAACAACCCCAGTTCCCTCAGCCGCTCCTCATAAGACTTGTGCTCCAGACCCCTCACCAGCTTCGTCGCCCTTCTCTGGACACGCTCCAGCACCTCAATGTCCTTCTTGTAGTAAGGGGCCCAAAACTGAACACAGTATTCGAGGTGCGGCCTCACCAGCGCCGAGTACAAGGGCACAATCACCTCCCTACTCCTGCTGGCCACACTATTTCTGATACAGACCAGGATGCCGTTGGCCTTCTTGGCCACCTGGGCACACTGCTGGCTCATATTCAGCTGGCCAAGGATGCATTTTCTATGGCAAAGCTCTCTGGTACACAGATTTTTTATTTCTGCACATTTATAAAGAATCGAGCTTGACTGTCTTTCCACCAAGTGCAGGACCCGGCACTTGGCCTTGTTGAACCTCATACAATTGTCCTTGGCCCATCGATCCAGCCTGTCCAGATCCCTCTGCAGAGCCTTCCAACCCTCAAGCACATCAACACTCTCTCCCAACTTGGTGTCATCTGCAAACTTACTGAGGGAGCACTCTATCCCCTCATCCAGATCATCAATAAATATATTAAACAAGACCGGCCCCAAAACTGAGCCCTGGGGGACACCGCTTGTGACCGGCCGCCAACTGGATTTCACCCCATTCACCACGACTCTCTGGGCTCGGCCATCCAGCCAGTTTTTTACCCAGCAAAGAGTGCACTTGTCTAAGCCACGAGCCACCAGCTTCTCCAGGAGAATACTATGGGAGACAGTGTCGAAGGCTTTACTAAAGTCCAGGTAGACAACACCCACAGCCTTTCCCTCATCCACTCGGCGGGTCACCTGGTCATAGAAGGAGATCAGGTTGGTCAAGCAGGACCTGCCCTTCATGAACCCATGCTGGCTGGGCCTGATCCCTCGGTTGTCCTGCATGTGCCCTGTGAGCACCCTGAAGATGAACTTCTCCATAATCTTCCTTGGCACCGAGGTCAGGCTGACAGGCCTGTAGTTCCCCGGATCCTCCTTCCGACCCTTCTTGTAGATGGGTGTCACGTTGGCAAGCCTCCAGTCATCTGGGACCTCCGCTGTTAACCAGGACTGTTGAGAAATGATGGAGAGCGGCTTGGCAAGGTCCTCTGCCAGCTCTCTCAGTACCTTTGGGTGGATGCCATCAGGCCCCATAGACTTGTGAGTGTCCAGGTGGCATAGCAGGTCGTTAACTGCTTCCTCCAGGATCATGGGGAGCCTATTTTGCTCTCCATCCTTGTCTTCCAGCTCAGTAGCTGAATACCCTGAGGATACCTGGTCCGGCTATTAAAGACTGAGGCAAAGAAGGCATTAAGTACCTCAGCCTTTTCCTCATCCTTGGTGACAATGTTCCCCCCCCCCATCCAGTAAAGGATGGAGATTCTCCTTGGCTCTCTTTTTGTTGTTAATGTATTTATAGAAGCATTTTTTGTTGTCCCTCACGACCATTGCCAGATGGAGCTCTAGCTGGGCTTTTGCCTTTCTAATTCCCTCTCTGCAAGAGCTAACGAGATCTTTGTACTCTTCTTCAGTTGCCTGCCCCTTCTTCCAAAGGTGATAAACTCTCCTTTTTTTCCCAAGTCCCAGCAAAAGCTCCTTGTTCAGCCAGGCCAGTCGTCTTGCCTGCCAGCTCTTCTTATGGCACATAAGTGCAACCTCTGCAAACTTACTTAGGTTGCACTTGATCCCCTCGTCCAGATCATTTATAAAGATATTAAACAAGACCAGCCCCAGAGCCCTGGGGAACACCATTTATGCCCAGCCATCAACTGGATTTAACTCCATTCACCACAACCCTTTCGGCTTGGCCATACAGCCAGTTTTTTACCCAGCAAAGAGTGTGCCCGTCCAAGCCAGGAGCAGTCAGTTTCCCTAGGAGAATGCTGTGTGAAATGGTGTCAAAGACCGTATCTCAAAAGAGATATGTTAAATATCTCTAAGTTAGAGGAGAAAGGTATAAGATAGAAGTATAACATCCAATAACTGCCCGTTGCACAATCAAAGGGAGAAATTTACAGGAATAGTTCCTGCTCTTCATCTCTTCCAGTGGCTGGTTTCTTCAAGGGAAAGACAAATCTGCAGGTGCGCATGCAGTATTGCATTTCTGCAGAAAATTATTGCATGGTTGTAGTAAAGGTTAAAGAAAGCCACTCTGGCATACATTGTTTGATTTGGTAGGAAACTTCCATAGAGATTGCTGCAAAAGGAAGAAACTGAATCATCAGGATCAGAATGGGAGAAAGAGCTCTAATTCTTTGAACAATTTGTGTCAATACCAAGCATGTTGGTTTCCAAAGCTATTAAATGGAAATAATAACACTGTCCCCCTTTGTGAATACTGTGAGATCTACTGATGAAAAGAACACATTAGGCTAATAGTAAGGATATCAGTAGTACAATTTCTGGACATGTGGTAGTGGCAGTAATGGATTCAAACAGTTAAATTTATGCATTTTCAGACACTATGGTAATGAGTGCTTCACATATTACAGATTGGCAAATGCACTAGTAATTGTTCTAGAACTAGTTTCGTTTCATCGATTTTTCATAAACAATTCCAGGTGATTAACTGATCATTCACAATCAAACATATGCATTCAATCCGTACATTAAAAAAAAAAATCATAAATATTTTGTCATATTGATTCAAATAACAAGTACATTCTAGAATGTTTTGATGTGCCTCTAGCTATTTGGCGACAGAGTACAGGATTAAACAGATTAAATGAATTATTCAGTGAGAATTTTTGTTCAACTGTAAAAGAAATTTATTGGAAGAGTTACAACTGTATAAACTTGAAACACAAATTATATTGAAGTATATAGGAAAAAGGCTGAGAATGCATTATTTGTTTATGAGACAGAAAGGAACAATACACTTTCACTAGTCCACAAAATAAGCCCAAGATGGAGACACACACTTATCTACCCACGTGTAGGGCACAGGGGAAAAACCTGTGTGAGGGAAGACTTCCTACTGTATCACTATAAACATTAAAAAGGCAACAAATCTCTTACCAAATAATAGCAATGTTGCCAATTGATGGCTGCTCTTTGGTCAATCAAGCTTTTTTGATTGGAAGAAAAGGAAAGGGAATGATTTTGTAATAGGGATTCCTGCTTTTCATTAACTTTTTTTTCCTTGTCCTTATTTAACTTCAGTGAAGAAAAAAAAAAAAAGAAACAAGATAATAAAAGTATTAGAACATTTAAAATGAATGTTTTAAAATAGAAGTGTTTTGGAACTAGTATAATCAGGAGTAAGACGTAACTGGGTTTTGAGTTTTATAAAAGTTGCCAAAGGTCATAATTATACAATCATAGAATGGTTCGGGTTGGAAGGGACCTTAAAAATCATTTAGTTCCAGCCCAGCGCCATGGGAAGGGACACCTTCCACTAGACCAGGTTGCTCAAAGCCCCATCCAACCTGTCCTTGAACACTTCCAGGGCTCGGGCATCCACAACTTCTCTGGGCAACCTGTTCCAGTGCCTCATCACCCTCATGGTGAAGAATTTCTTCCTTCTATCTATCTAATCTAAATCTACCCTCTTTCAGTTTAAAGACATTACCCCTCGTCCTATCACTGCATACCCTTGTAAAAAGTCCCTCTCCAGCTTTCTTGTAGGCCTCCTTCGGGTACTAGAAGGCTGCTAGAACGTCTCCCCAGAGCCTTCTCTTCTGCAGGCTGAACAACCCCAAGTGTCTCAGCCTGCCCTCATAGGAGAGGTGCTCCAGCCCGCTGATCATCTTCATGGCCCTCCTGGCCATGGACTCTGTCCAGGCTGTATTTGTGCTTGGGATTGCCCCGACCCATGTGCTGGACCTTGCACTTGGCCTTGTTGAACTTCATGAGGTCTGCATGGGCCCACCTCTTGAGCCTGTCAAGGGTCCTCTGGATGGCATCCCTTCTCTCCAGCGTGTCAACCGCACCACACAGCTTGTTGTCAGAAAACTTGCTGAGGGTGCACTGAATCTCACTGTCCACGTCACTGACAAAGGTGTTAAACAGTGCTGGTCCTAATATCTATCCCTGAGGAACGCCACTTTTCACTGGTTGCCACTTACTTAGACATTGAGCCTCTGACCACAACTCTCTGAGTGCAACTATCCAGCCAATTCCTTATCCACCAAGGGGTCCATCCATCAAATCCATGTCTCTCCAACTTAGAGACAAGGATGTTGTGCAGGACAGCGTCAAATGCTTTGCACAAATCCAGGTAGATGATGTGAGTTGCTCTTTCCATATCCAACTACGCTGTAATTATATCAGAAGTCTCATAAAAATTGATGTCTTTTCTTAAAACCACAGTGTCTGTGTACTGTGATTGTGTGAGGATCCCAGCTTTCCTTGTTTTGACATTGTATTTACAAGATAACAAATCTTAATACATAAACATATTCTACAGCAGATGACTGAGCATTCCAAACAGAAAAGAAACAAGCATATCTAGATTTGTAAAGCAGTATTGCGATCTTTTCTAAAACCTGATAATTTATCTAAAAATGTGTGAATTAGCAATATTAATTTCAGTCCTTTCTGAAAATTAACTATTTCTGTTTTACAAACATTAAGACTTTATGTGGCCAAAGAATACACAGAGTTTCTCAGTGAATCGCATTAGCTGAATCCAAACAGTGCATGGTAAAATGCAATGGAATAAATGAAAATGTCTTTTTAAATTGAGTATGTTAAATGATGTCTTAAGTAGCCTCCTTTTTCTCCTGTTATGAAGTGTCATTTGTCCATGAAAAATCGTACATCTTTACATAAAACCACTGGAGTTAATTTGACTTGAAACAAGAGTTCTTTTCTACCATGAAGAAGACTCCAAGGAAGCAGATGCAGTAAAACAAAGTCCTGCTCAGAGGAGTCTTTTACAATCTCTGCATTTGCATGGCTACAGAAGGAGAATTTCATACCTTCTGGGGACTTAAATTTTGATACAGATCGTCCTATAGTGTGCAGCAATTCACATCAATGTCTTGAATTTTACCTCTTTCTGCCCTGGGCATATCCAAAAATAGACTGTGATTTCCTCAAACGTAGTCATTATCTCAAAGAGTTGGACTTTTTTATGGCAAGAAGACATTAAAGTTCATGAACATTGCTCTGCTGGATTCCTGTCTGAACTGTGCTCTTCTGTTATTAACTAAGCCATGCCATACAGCACCTGTTCCTTGATTTGAATGGGCACACATACTTTTGCTCATGAATGTACATAGAATAAGTAACTTAGATATACGTTGAATTCGAGTGCACTAAAACTCCATCTCTTGAATATGCAAAAGAACAGATTTATACATTTGTGGATTTCATATAAAAGAAACCCAAACCAAACCCCCCTAAATACTTTTATTTTTTTTTGTTTCTGTATCCATATGTCTGGGTGTGGTATTTTTGTAGTATTCTTAGCAGAGAAGTAGACATAAAGCAGATCCAGAATGTGATAATATTTGACACATGATTCATCAAGAATAAACAGTGGCAGATGGAAGCTTGCAGAGAAACTCCCATTGCCTAAAATAAGCTGACTGGACTCTCACATATCCACATGGAGTCCCACAGGAAGGTTACAGGGAGGTTACATCCGAAAAATGAAGATATCCATGAGAGGTGATTGAGATTCTGCTTTGGCCAGGTCTAACAATTGGTGTTTTCTGTAGGATTGTATTGTGAACCTTACATACCTTTAACATATTTATAATATTCCAACTCCTGAAATCCTGTGATTTTTACATTATTACTTATTTAAAATATTACTTAAGTGAACTATAAATACTTAAGAAAAGGAATAAATAACAGTTTGTTAAACTCAATAAATTTCAGGCTGATCTCACCATTTTTTTAGGCTTGACGTGGTTTTTGAATACTTGATGTCAGTAGTGCTGGGAAGAGAAGACAGGGCTAACATAATTATTGTTACAGGATTACTCCCTTGCTGAGGTTATTATCCTGATCCTGAGGTTGTGCAGGTTCAAAGAAAACACTCTTTAGCATTATGGTATTGCCTTAAGTGTACCACAGTGAAGGTTCTTGCTATGCTGACTGTGGTCCCTCTCTTCATCCCTTTGCATTCCTCTGATGCTATGGTACTTAGCAGGTGAGCTCAGAAGCAGCCTCCGGTGGAGCTGCTTGGCTCTAAGAGCAGCTGTGTGTGATAAACCATTGCCTCTCTCTAAAGGCTTTTTTTAAAGTCCTTTCTAGCCAGCAGGAATCCCGTTCTGGATCATGTCTTACATCCAAATTCTGCAGTTCCCATTCAGGCTTAATGATTCTGTGTAATGCCATAAATGGAATGACGTAACTGAGTCACTCTGTGGAGAAAAAGTAGCAGGGTCAGGACCCCAGACAGTGAACTTTAAACCATGCAAAAACTTCCCCTCATGAAACAGTGAATAGAAACCTCCAAATAACCAAACCAGATGTTACAGCTTGTCTTTGGGTTCATTTATTACCCTGCATTTTTGTAGAAAGATTTGGATTCACCCTTTTCCTTTTTAATGTCATCTGGCAGTGATTATGTTTAGTCAGTAAATTTAAGCATAACCTACACATGTTTATTACAAGTTGAGATCCAACCTTATAAGGTATAAAAAATTCATTAAATTTAAATATTCATTGTTAGAAGAAGCTGGATTTCTATTTGTGATAACAGAAATCAGTATGAGCAGGCAGACAAAATATATTAGGAAGGTAATTCAGAAGAAAAAGAAAAACAATGCAAAGTCTTTACATGTGTCTGATTTACTAAAAAAAGCATAAGGACAAGGATATGAGGCTGGCTTTGAGAAAAATGTATTCGTTCACTGCACAAATCAGACATACCCAATTAGAAACACCTCCCTTTTAAGCACAAAGGTCACCAGCTTGTAAATGAATCCTTGGTGGTGTTTCCTCAAGGAGCGAGTATCTGTCAGGTGTTATCTCTGCAGTGCCCCCTCAAACACTGCAGCTATGCTCTGGGGCAGCTACACTCCCTGCAGCATCCCATATTCCTGTTCCCCACTGCTGGAGCATAGTGTAGCTCCCTCCTTTCCAGACACTTAAGTTTCTTTTCATGGGAAATCAGGGCAAATAGGGGATTGGGAACATCTACGTTTCTTCCCGTTATGCAGTTGGGACTCAGCTAAGAGGCGCATCTAGGTACCGGAACCACAGAGGAAACATAGCTCACAGTATTGACACAGCTGTAATTGTTGTTGATGTAGGAAATAACATAAACATATTCTAATATCTTAAGAAGACTGATTTAAATGCCTGGAGACAAAGTTATAAAGATATAATTTATCTCATAAAGGAAGACTGGAACTCCAGAGGCTCAGCATATGAGAATGAGACACAAAGACTTTCACTGTTCTGCACTCAAATCTATGCTTATCGGTAAAGTGAACCATCTTATTAACTGATGGTTGTGGGGTGACCTCAACCCAGACCCCAGCAGAAGCACAAGAACATCCTCTAGCCTTCTCACGGTTCAGAACCCAGGGTAGTCTCAAAAGAGAGAGTTCAAGGATGGAGAGAGGCATGAAAAATAAGATGTGTTTCTAATGATGTCCCTCCAGAGCAACACTGAGCTGTATTTGGAGGGCAATATGAGAAACCTTGTATAGCTACAACTTCTGTGTTTTGTAGATAAAAACACAGGACTAGCTGTCCAGCATTTTTCAGCAGTGCTAGAATCACACTGTTTATTAAAATTAACATTAAAAGCCCCATATAGTTCCCTAATTTATTTGCCAAATAGATGAAAAACAATCTCTGCAATCTATTAATAACATTTTTACATGCTACCTCAACTAAAAAAGTCACTCTAGTTTAAGTTGGTGTCATCAACAGTGATTGGTGTACTTTATTGATTGATCACTTACTGAAAAGAATCCATCTCTAATGAATTTAAAACTCTTTTTAGACAGAATCAGAAAATCAATAACAAGATAGAAAATGTCATGAGAGAAGAAGCTTCTGTCTGTCTTAAAATATAGATGCTGGTTTCTGCCTACAGACTTTTGTTTACTGTTGACCTAATATTACAGTTACCGAAAAGTAGAGGGATGAAAAGGAGATGATAAGAAAATGAAAGGTTTTGTAAAATGGGAATAAGTGGAAGAAACTTTACTTTACTCTAATAAAGCATAGCACATACTACAGAAATGACTCTAAGGAGAGATGCCCTGACCTAGACAAGCACCTTTAGCAACTTTATTCATCAGAGAAAGAGTCAATTCAGCTCATGCTTAAGATCACCACCACATCTCATGATTCCAGTCTCTCCATAATCATATATTAAACAAAGGCATCTCTGACAACACATCAGGCATCTCCCAATGATACCCGCTTGCAGTATGGAAAAAATCCTGAATTTGTGACTTTACTCCCACTCTTTTCCAGATATGGCAGTATTGCATCCAACAGCTTGTAGAGTTCTTAGGAATGCAAACAGACAAAGTGAAAGAAAACCACCAACTCAAATTAGTTTTCATCTTACACACCCTCACTTATTTCTTTTGCAACTTGCATTTAAGCTCTTTTAATAAACATTTTTATCTCCTTTCTTACTTCATCTCACAGTGAACTAGCCTAAGCTTCACCACTGCTCTCTCTCGGACCATCACAAGGACATGGGCTTACATATGGTTACAGAAGACATGGGACAAGTCACTGCACATCTGCTGAGCCTTAGTCCATGAGCACACCACTAGTACAGACTAATTAAGCTTAGTGGAGTCCACTTTCACTGTGAGCTAAACTTGTCTTAGTCACAGCTGCCTTTTGGGTTTAAAATCACCATGATTGTTGAGACAGCATTTCCTACTGATTGAAACAGGCTGATCACTTTTGCAAGATGTATACTTGTGCTTTTCAGTACACAGATTAAGTTTAGTGTAATATCTGCATTTTAATTTTGAATTTATAAGGAGACTTCGCTATTTAGATTTGAACCACTGTGAATATCATATTTTAATGAACACTGTTGATGCACAATAGATGCTATTTCAGAATACAGTCTAAGCTAAACCAAAATATGACAGGACTGCTGAATGTCTTTCAAATACTTCTTGGAATGCAAAGAAAACAGGGACATATTTTCCTCTCCTTCTTAGACGAATTCACACCCAAGTGGTGAGGCATCATTATCTTTCACCCTAGAAGTTTAACTGACAAAAAATGGAGGAAAAAATGTAGTCTGTGGTGGTAGGAGGGACACAAAGTTAACTACTGAAATGCTACTGTATTGCAGCTATAATAGAAAATGACAGTAATCAATGGTGACACATGAAAGAATTATCTCTGTCAAGAAAATCCAACTGTATTTTCTATCTTGGCTAGTATTCATCCTTTTAACTTTTAACAAAATTAATTCCTAGACAGGACATTAAAAAGGAGGTTGGTGGAACATCCTTTTCCCCCAGAAAAGAGAAAAAAAGAAAAGATTGCCAACTGAAATACAAGCAAAAAAAAATTTTTTTTTCTTTAATGAGGCTCATTTTTTTTGACCATCTGAATAACAGAAACATTTATTTTACATATTGGTAATCTGAAAGAGATTTAGCATTTTTGTATTGAAAAAGCAGTAGAAAGGCCTATATGTCAAGGCAAGAAGAGGGAGTATGTAGCATTAAACAGTACATGGGTTAGAGATATCTGAAGGAGAAGGTGTGAGGGTCTAGGCAAGTAACTGAGGCAAAATTCCACAGGTTAATTCACCAGCATTGTATCTTTCAGCAGATCTCCACAGCTGGAGTTTAGAGGTGGTTTTTTGTTTGTTTTGTGGGTTGGTTGTGTGGTGGTTTTTTATTTTTTCTATTTTGCTTTTAATGCAATCTTTAAATGGATCTGAGGTTCATGGAAGTTTTGGTTTTTGTTTTTTTCCAGGAAACAGAGGAATCATTTTTTTCCTTGTTGAATGAAAGCAAGCTGAACATGATCCATACGTGCAGAAACCCGTGCTAAAGAGTAAAGTTACTGATGCAACACAGCAAAACAACTCCCGAATCTGCATATCGAACCCAAGGCTCTGCCACAGAGCCCAGCTGCTCTCAAGCCACATATGGCAAAAGCAAAGATGATAACACTTAAGTTTTTGATGCATGCAGTGTGTCATCACTAATATGACCAATACCTGCTTTCTAAGATAGCTGCTTCATGAATAATCAGTGAGGGAGCTGTGAATAAGAAGATGGATTGTAGCTGATGAGTTCCCTCTGGGCAGGCATAACACACTTAGCAGTTATGTATAACAAGTACCATATAATACAAGAATCCCACACTACAGGCACATCACTAAAAGAAGTGGGTAACACCAAGGGCAGCTCTGTATGGGTTATTGTATAAAAAAGAAGGGTGGCTTAGAAATGTCAAACCCAGATGTTTAAGTGTGTGTTTATGTGTACTTTAAAGAAATAATGCACCATGTAGAGAAAAGGGGAGAAATCCCCCCTAGTAAAGGAACCTGAGAACACATTGTATTAAGTGCTATAAATGTACAAGGGAACTGGCAAGTAGTAGTTTTCTGCAAGGATTGAAGGGATTATAGTGACTGATATATATTTGTTTGACACATTTTTCAAATTAAAAGAACAAGTGAAAAAAGAGTGATGACTCGTTTAATTCATTTTATCTTCCTCAGTGAATATACGTGTTCTGTGACACTCATTTAAATAAATACAAATACTTCCTTCACATACTTTTAAGGGCCATGTGAAGAAATTGGCCTTTTAGCTAAAGCACTCAGATAGGATTCACGTATTTGTCTTCATTTTTATAGTCTTCCTCTGTGACTTTTGACAGGTCACTTAATGTGGGATCTCATTTTAACCATCAAAAGCTAGGCTCCAAATCTTTCTGTTAGATATTAGACACCAATAGTCACTTGCAGAGGGTGATTCACCCTATGGATTTTCAGGTATTTAGATTATTATTTTGGGTAATGTCTTTTTCAGATCCCACACTTGCTCCAGATTCTCTCTGGATATTTAGGCAGGAGTGGCATTGTATGTTTATTTGAAGACCGGTAAAAAGGGAATAATAGCAAGAACACAATGATAACAATAACAAAAATATTTGTTGTGACATTGTGTATCTAGATTGTTAACTTTCTATATATGAAGGTTATCTCTTAAGTTACATAGAGCAATAACGTCCAGTCTGGATTGAAACATCTAATTATTGCTGTCATATAAATAACAATTTCCTCATTTTTGTCCCACAGTAGCCAGGATGGCCTTAGTGATTTTAATAGACTAACTACTTAGTTTTTTATAAAAGTGATATGATCAACAAGAGAAATACATATGTAGAGAGGCACTTTGGTTGCAGGATATAAAAGTTCATTAGAATTGATTTACTCTTCACATCTTCTGCTGAGGTAGATGGAGAATGTGTCAGATCAAATCAAACTGCCTGCCGAAGAACAGTCATGTTTTGAGAGGAAGACAGAAATGGTTTAAGGACATATGTTATTAATTACTTCAGCAATAAAAATTAAGACAAACTTACCCAAATTGAAAAAAGAAATTCTATGTAGGCAATAATTATATAACGTGGACTTTGGCCAGGATACTGTGTTAACACCAACTTTTGAAGGAAAGCACCATAGCATTTTTAATGATTAGATCTGATTAAGAGATGAAGTTTAAAAATGATGAGTACATGGAGTACCTCTTGAGAGATGGCATTACTAGATGCAGAGAGCTGATGAAGAGCTAGCTTTTCTAGTTATAGGCAATTTCATTTTTCAAAAGTGCTGTAAGAGAAAATTATGAACTACATCTGCTAGTGAACAATATTTTCTGTGACATGATTTTAATCATCATAGCTCTCTCACTACAGTGGTGACCTGATCCCATTTTATAAAATAGAAAATGCTTCCCAAGATATAGGGTGTTGTGTAGTCATCATGCACTTCACAAGCACTATGGTATATTTTTCATCTTGTAATATCCAGACGTCATGACACTACTATATCACAATGACGACAGTACTATGTCACAAATACGATCTCTTTACATGTCTTGGATGGGGTGGGGAGAGAAATTTTTGTAAAATGGGTCAGGCATAATAAGAATAATGATGAAAGTCCAGAGTTATGTAAAAGTCTATCTGCTTAAGAAAAATCATTCTTATACGGTTAAAATCTTCTGTGAGTCCAAAGTTAATTTTATTATTTATCTCTATCTTTAGTTACAGTTTTCATTTTTGATTTCTGCATTACCATTGAAAAAATATAATGCTAAATGACCCCACCTGCTTACCCACTGCCTGTATCTCTGATATATAAAGCAGATACATAAAGTGCTATCCTTGTAGGGGTCTCAGAAATGTTAGCAGTAATAAGTGCTATATGGCTTAAATGTGCCTTAATGTGCCTGGCTCACCCATTCTTGTTTTCTAGCACTACTGCTGGCTTAAGTGCTCCTGCCCTCTCATGCCATAAGCACAAGGACAAGGAAGAGTGTCCGTCCTTCTTGAATGGAGGCCAAAGATGAAAGCTGCTTTCATCTTCCCCTCTGACTCCATTAATCTGTTTTTAGAGAGTTAGGCAAATATAGATTTTAGGAAAACTCTGCAGATTGAAAGCAGTGTGATACTGTACATCACCTTCATTACTGAAAAAAATAGGGGAAATGTAAATCCATTTGTTGTTGCCCAGATGAATGGGAAATTATCTGGGCCAGAAGCTATTGTGAGCATAAGAGACCATAATCATCCTAAAACAAACAAAGAGTTTCAGCAAGGAAATTACAGCTGAGTGTAACAAAAGAGAAAAATAAACAAGCAGAGAAGAACCACGAAAGTAAGTGTCCATAAATGGATCTTTTGAACAAGTTAATAATTAATCCGACTTTTATCTTTAAACACAGAGTTCTTTTATTTATTGGAGGAAATGCTACCTGGGAGATAATGTGATGATAAGAATAATCCAAATGTTTCCAGCAGATGGTTTAAATACTATCCGACATGTTCCTGCCTGCTAGAAATCGATACAAAGCGCTGCAGTCATTCTTTTCATTTTCAAGTTATTGCCTTGCTGTCCCTCCTCACCCCATTTTCTCATACATTTTGAATAGTTTATAAATACAAGAACAACACTGAAGTCCCTGTGGAAAATGTAATTGCTGGTAAATGGCCTCACTGTTTCTATCAATGAGGCACATACCCAGACACATAGAAACACACATGCATATTTTTGTATGTGTACACAGCTTGGGCCTCACCAGACATCATCTTCGCACTTTTTGTTGTATGCTTTTTTACATTTTTGTCAAAATGATGATCTCTGCCCACAAAGCTGATTTATTATTACTAAATTGCTTTAACTCTTTGGGGCTGGCTTCAGAGACTTTCCCCAAACTGCGTATTTTAACATCCTTTAATTAGACGTCACGTGCTTAAACTGGAATATAGTTATGAGCCAGCTACAATCCTGAGTGATGGTAATCAGGGGCTCTTTTTTACCCATTTATATGCAGAATAAACCATTGTTCTCTGTATTGTATTGAAAGGCTGTTTTTTCATAGACTGAGTTAATTCTCGATGTAAAAGGGAAAATTAAACTGTTAGTTTAATTGTCAGTGCTTTATTTTTAGCTTCTTTCCGATACTTGGAGTCGTGATAGCTTATGACTCATTTCTTTAAGGGTTTACATAGCATTTGTATGGGTTCTACATAGGAAATTCAGTCCTTAGAATATGAAATTCACTCCTTCAAGTATGACAGTCACAGCTCTGTTACAGTAAGAGACACTCTACTGGACTCTTGTAAGACATGGTGAGAATCTAACTTTTTCAGTGTGTTAGACATGCAAACCACACATCTGGCAACTTTCAGTTTTGAACATGAGTTCAAAATACACCTATCAGCTATCATACATATTAAATATTCCAAACTGTGACCCTTCCTCTTGATGCACCTGAGGCACATGGCCCAGTCTTGCAAACCACTGATGACAGAAAGGGCCTCTTCTTGAGCCATCACTTCCATTTGCATTGATAAAGTTGCTTTTGCCATTGAAAGCTTGCCTTAATGAAGCCTAACATCTCGATTTAGAATCATACTTATGCCTAAATATAGCTGATACGATACAGAACAATATATGAGATAGTCCTTTCCCACAGTCGAGCCCATCTCTCAGGGACCCCTGACATGGGTATGCTGTCACCATTGCACACAGTGGGGACATCTGGGTTTGCACACAGTGGGGACATCTGGGGTTGCGCCTCTGCTGTGACAGGCCTTAGCACACCCGCAGGTGCTGGGGAAGCCACCACCATCCATGGAAACCCTCACAGTGCCATGGTCTCAGCCCAGAACTGCTGCAAAGGAGGCGACTGTCTGTGCCTTCCCACCTACAATGGCTGAGGCAAATTTAGCTCTAAATGCTGATGGGGGAGGGTGGGAATTAGCCTTTTACACTCATGGGTATTAAAATGTGAATATCTGGTTAAGTTGTAAAAAGCTACCTTCTACAGGATTTACAGAGCAGTGGCAAAGTAAACAGACTGTCCATTACAGGCTAGCCGTTCCTGTGTCTGTAGCAGATGTGCTAATCTCACAGCTTTCAGGGAGTAATGCATGACCATTAAAGCATCCCTGCACAAGTTCTGCTGACCACCTGTCATTTCTTTGTGCAGCTATTAATGGGAGTGACATTACAGTTTATGAGAAATCAAATTACAAGACAGTCAGGAAATTAATGCTTCAGCACTTCATTATAGGAGCAAAGGGTAACAACCTATGCATTCTTTTAATTAGTTATTCACCTGGATCTATTTCATCTCTCAAACCAGTGTGTGATGTTGATGGTAACTTTACTTGCAGCTATCCACAGCACGGGAATGTCCTGAGGTCCCTGAAAAAAAATTGCTGAACACCACTAGAAATGTTTAATGGCTGACTTTAGGAAGCAGAAATCCTCTAAAGGTTCAGATAGCAGATACTGTGTTGGATTTACTAGATGTCTAACAGACCAGCATATTTACTGCCTGAGCGGAAGAGGTCATTAAAACATTGTAAATGCCTTCACTGGATGTTATGGAGGGACAGATCAATGTAGCAAGGTTCGTGTGGAAGAGACAAAGCAGCAGTCAAACATAGGTGAGAAAAATTGCCTTTGGTGTGCTAAGACATTTGGTGCCTGTTGTAAGATGAGGCTTCCTGGCACCCAGGGCAGAAGGGCAGAGTGCAGGTCATATAACCCTAAATTAGCTACCCCCAGGGGGTTATCCTGAGTAAAGAGGGTTGGTTTGGAGAAGGTGTGATGGGATAGTTTGGTGTATTTAAAATTGTATCTGAGCAACAATGAGGCCTGAAGGTAATGGGAACACAGATGACTTGAATATTGAATATCTAATTTTGCCATGTTAACTGCATTATAACAGAATGAAAATTACTGAAATGTCAGAAGAGATATAAACAGAGAGCAGGCAGGAAGAGTTTGGCTGAGTTCCTCTTCCCAAGAAAAAAATATATTGGTGGCTAAGAATAGCCTTTTCATAAAGAACTGGACATTTACTTTTGAATGCAAATTAAGACAGGTCACTGGGCTGCTTCATTCAAGAAGAGAACAGTGTGTCACTGCCTGCTCCATTTAAATATGTGAGGAGAGAGATGTGAATTGGACTTGGCATTATAATACTATTCAGGAAAGATTACAGAATGTACAAGGAAGTTAGATTACATTAGGTTTCTGCAACTTCACTTTGCAGCTAATGACTTTCCTCATTACAACCATCAGGACGATTATACTGATAGCACATCATTTAGTCATGGTCAGCTTCTCTTAGTATGGACATGACCAGAAGTTGTGCAAGTGTCCATTTGTGGCATTTTTCTTCCACCCTGAAAGTTCACATATGTTTTTTATAGATATCACGTTGTTTCTAGCACACGTTTTCGACCGATCATAAGCAGAATTTTACAGTTAGAATTTGCTGTTTATGCAACAGAAGATGTTTATACGAGCCCCATGTTCATCACCAGCACCGTGGTGATAATTTCTTTCCATCAAATCAGCTGTATAAGGAAGAGCCATGATCAGATGTAGATATAAGTATCAAATAGATATAAGGAAAGACCTCAGATTTCCTGCTTTTTTTTCCAAGCTGCTTTATCTTGAGTCTATTTTTCATTTATAATCGTCAGGAGTCCATACTGTATTCCAACTTAGATGTGAGTTTCAGTGAATAGGATAAATAGGTCCAGTATATGTCATCCAGTTGTGTCATCATGTGTAAAGTTTATTTTTTTAGTTTAGGATAGAGTGATTACTTGATTCATTTCTCTAGACACTCTTTTATGAGTGTCATGTATGCAGAAGATTGCCATCTGATTTGTTTTAGGAAAGTCTCAAAGACACTTCTGAAACTGTACTTTGGAGATATTATATGCAACTGTGTTTGTAGTAAGTAGACAAAGGTTATGTAGTTCTTTTGTTCTTTCCAAGCATTTTTATCCTTTTCTGCTCCATGTTCTTTAAATATTTTTCCCATTTAGAGAGCTTTTGGAACATAGCCTCTTCCTTGAAGTGCTAATTAAGTTCACTCATTCATTGTAACAATAGTAGCAAACAAAGATGAAAAAGCTGAAATAAATTGTTCCCTGACATAGAAACTAAAATGTTGCTATGCTTAAAAATAACTGTTCTCCTCATCTCCCCCTGTTCTTTCTTATTTTAAGAACTTAAATCTACTTTCTGAAAGGAATACAATTCTATCAATATTACAATCTAGACAGCATGTAAACCATTAACAGCATTGTGCAGTGTATGCTAACGTTAAATTCAGATTCACAAAACCTTTTCCTTGAGCTAATAATTAGATCAAAATTAGACCAGCAAAGCCCCTCTTTTTACCTATTAATACATGAAATTTAATTTTTCTGCTTGAAATCCATCAGTTCCAGGACATAGCCCTTATATAGCTTTTGACAGTAAAATTAAAGACATGGAAAATTGCTGCAACTTTACTTCTTACTAATTGAAAGACTGCTATAATTCATGAAACAGGCAGTTTTACATTCCATTTATGGTAAGCTACATGGCCAATGGGTTATTGTTTCAGGGACTAGGGACAGTCCGAAAAAATACTACTCCCTGATCTCCATTTTATGTGCCAATAGAGACAGGAGAAGGAATTTCTTCTGAAATAACCAAACTTCCTTTTCTTCCTATTTACATATAAACTACTTGGTTTAATATTGGAAAATAAGCATGCTGGGGGAAAATCTTATCACTTGCAAACTGTTACTCCCTTCAGACCATATCTTGTACCAGATACAGTATTTTAGATAAGTTTGGGGTTTTTTTTTGCTTCTGCTTATAAAACAGTATAAGGCTAATAGCTTTGAGATTGCCCAGCAGATGACAGATAACACACAAGTCTACCATTGCTCTCCAGATTATTCTGTAACATCTCTGAAGGCACTGATCTAGTATTTTAAAGTCAGATTTGTCTTTCGCCAGTTCTGTTAATACAGAACAATTGTTAGTTCATTTTCTTTCCTCCAGACGCTTTTACAAATCTTGTAGCACATATGCAGATATTCAATAGGATTCTTTCTATTCCTTTGCTCATCCAACATTCTTCTAGGTGCTGTGTTCTTCTAGATGATGGGTAACCCATACCAATGCTGGATTTGACTTTCCATGGAGATTCCTTGCTGGTTTCCCTGAACAACTTTGTGCCATGAAGAACTCTCTATGCTTAAATGCTTCTCTTTAATCTAAGTGGAAGCACATTGAAAAAAATGACGTGCATTGATGCAGATGTCAAAAGTTTTCAGATTTTATTTTCAAAACAATACAAAGAACATTCTACTTTACTGGTACCTGCACTTTTCTCTGATCATTGCATCAGTGGGTGAAAAAAACTAGCTTGACTGGAATCTGAGTGGGTAACACTGATGAACCCCACAGGTACATAAAATACTCCAAGGGATACTCCAATACTGGTTTTCTTGTGATGACACTCTCTCAAATGACTCAACAGAGTCTAGCTCTGCAGTCAGAATATTACCCGAGTCCTGAATAAATAACCAGGGTCTTTCCAATTATCTACTAGAGAGTTGAAGAGTAAAAAAATGTCTAAAACTGATTAGTTTCCCTTAAAAAGAAAATATTTTTTTGTTTTTCTAAAGGGCAAAAAATACAATTATATTGTTTTCTTCAGGACTTTGATTTACACCAGATGTCTTGGAGATAGCAATGGCCTATTTCCAGCTGAAAATATACTAGGGAGGGGTTAAGAGAAATGATATATAAAGGCATGTAAATGAAAAAAAAATCTAATTACAGAAATGTGGAATTTGACTAGGACAATATGGAATGCAAATGCTAATACAATCTAGAAATCTAGATGTGGGTTTTGTGTATCTTCCAAAAGACAGCGTCACTCATCCAATAGACCAACCTGTGTTTGATAGATGATCAGTAATGACTGCAAAAGATCATGGCATTACGAGTTATCAACACCATTCTCTGCTGCCCCTTTTCCCCAGTCTTTTTCATATCTTGGCCAAATGCTGTGCAGGCTGAGGCCTGTCCTGTTTAAGTTACAAGACATAATTCATAGAGCTGGTAAACATCTGGTGTGTTTCTCCTGCAGACATTTGAACTTCCTTTGCTTAGATTTGTCTCTGAAGTCTTTCCAAATACTTTTTGTTGTTTTCTATAGCATTTTATTATTCTTTTATGTGGCAGATTATTTTTAGATTTCCTACACTCATAAAGCCAAAGCCTAAACTTGAATTTAACTGTTTAAAAATAGTAACAAACAAAAGGGATGCAAAAATTCAGACAATCTAAAGGTCTGAAAATCAGCCCTCTATGTAGTTGTGTATATGCAGCAACAGTAACACTGTATCTGACTCTGTGAACCTGAGTGAATGAACACACTTCAATGTGAGACCTGTAAAGCATTCTCTTTAGAATAAAAAAAACCATGACTCTCTTGGTTTCCAAAAGCCTTCCTTTCAAAGAGTTATAGTACAATTGCCACTCAGCTGTGGACTACCATTCACTTACTCCACTTAGTAATTTACATTATAAAGATGGCTCAAGGCAGTTCGCATCAGAATTATTCCTGTGGAGTTATGTTTGAGATAAACCTTAGCTAGAAATTTAGAGCTGACAGTGCAAGGCAGGCTTCCAGTCAGTGGTGATGGATATCTAGGACAAGCAATCTTAGATTGATTTACTATTGATGTCCGAACAAAAGCAGGTAAGGGTCACAAAATGTGTCCAGCCAGATAGTGCCGATTAGCTGTATGTTCTGTTATTCAGAGGGAACCTTCAGAGGACTAACACAGAAATAAAGAAGCAGAAAGATGAAGCATGTATGCTAATATCAGATTTTGTAGCAAAAAAAAAAATTACTCCAATCCCATAAAAAGCTCAGCATACATAGATTGCTGCATTTATGCAAACATCTACTTAAGTGAGTGAGTTAGCCTGGGGACCCTTCCTCCCACAACCAGGGTCAGAATAAACTGCTGGTGAGAACAGGTGGTATAAATACAAGGATGCAGAGGGCAGAAAATAGGAGAATTAATTATACTAATTTATCATACAGAAAATCTTTGGACTGCAGTTAATACTACCAGTGTGTCAGCAACAGCATCTTTGCAGTTGCATCCAGACTTGTTATTTAAAAAAGAGAAAAAAAAATCTTTGAGTTATGTCTGGTGACAGCATTGGAGAATTTATGAGCATGAGTCACATGTGGGAACAGTGGAGAGCGTTACTTACGCGGTTCAGGGAGGGATGCTCTTGAGGCTAGATGTATGCAGATTAGTTTGTGTTTTTTACTAAATTCTGCCAGATGCACAGTGCATTTCAAGAACTGTTTTGGTGCAGTTGGGAATCTTCTGTGTTATTGCTGCCTGGTTTTTGTCATAGACGAAAGTTGCTGGTTTGGCAAGGCCACAACACTCCATCAAAGGTGGATGGCTATGCTGTGTGCTTCTCATCTATCCATCTCTGAGAACAAGTGTTGCTTCTGCTTTGCTTTCAACAGAATGAACCACTGCAGTCATACCTCTACAATGTTGAATTTGCAGGTCTCTTGTGATACAGGCTGTGTTTCAGGTAGCAAGGTGACCGCTGTCACATATAGATTCCAACAGTGTCACCCAACAGTCAAATCATGCCTCTTCCCCTGCCTCTTTGGGTCAAAATCAGGTACATGCCCTCTTTTCCAGTGCTCCTCTTGTTTGTACTGCTTAAGGGCAACATCTGTGCAATGAAGCCCAACCAAGTGGGAACCCTGCAGAGCTGTTGCTGCACTCACACATACACCCCATTCTCTGAAAGGTGACACATTTCTTCTCACCATAGTATTTTATCACAGTGCCTAGAAATACCTTGTTAAGATCAAGTTCCCATGACAGGGGAATGAGACAAACATTGGAACAAAGGTAGGAGTTACAACCTGCTGCAGCAGCATAGGCAAGCCCCTCATCTGCTGCTAAGAAAGAGCAAGAGCAGAGGAGGCTCATACCAAACTTGAACAGACGGTAATGTTATCCTGAGTGGATTTGATCCACCTCTGAGAAATGCCTGAGGAGCTCTGTCTTTTTAGATGCTTTGGCAATGTTTGCATATACTGCCTACACAGCAGCAGGGTCTGGTTTGAATGCTCCCTCTCCGGCATAGTTCAGCCCTCTGAGCAGCGAATTTCCAGCTCTGGCTACAAGGAAATGGGAGGGAGAGGAGGAAAGGTGTGGGAGAAATTCATGGGCTTTTTCTCATTCCCTTTTCTCCTAGCATCAGATCAAAGGGCCAGTGACAGATGAATACAGTCAAGCTGCTCTGAGCGTGGAGTGCAGTGTTCAGATGAGGGAAATTGAAGCAGATCAGTTAGCGCTTTGTTTTCTAACACCAACACTGTTATGTGTGTGCATGTGAGACAGATGGGTAAAGAGAATGAGAGTGGGATGGAGCTTTTCTGCTTTCCTGCTTTCCAGTAAGGGAAAAGAAAGAAAACCAAGCAGGTAGAGTACCATGCATCCTCATCCACTCTGATTCCTTCACATGTTGTTATTACATGAGACTTTTCTTCCCCTCTTACCATGATTTCTTGTTATTCTTTCTGTTTGTGTGGCATAAATACTGTACATAGAAGTTGGGAAAATTTCTTTCTAAAAACTGAAATAGTTAGACCCCCCCGAAAGCACAAACAGTTATGGTTCTGCCCCTGAACCAAGGTTCTTGTGCAAGAAACATTTGTTCCTGCAATCAAAAAAGGTTGGGGGCTGAATGTGTGTTAGTCCTGCTTAGAGAAAGAGAAGGCAAGGGGGAGACAGAAAAGGTGAGCGTATGCTCTAGGTCCAGGTCTGAGCTTCTCCAATGTACAGGTTCAGAATTTCTCCTGGGCTTCTCAAACACCATGTAATTTGCACATCTGGTGGCCACTGGCAACCTCAAAATAAGAAGTGGATGAAAAAAATGTGTGAATGGAGAATGTCAAGAAAGTTAACTCAACAACCTTAAACAGGATTTGGTGAAGAAATGGGCAAACCCTGACATACCACCTTTCCCCTAATCCTCAGGAATTCTTTTATGGGAAATTTCACAAGGGTCTTTCATTGTGGGTCTAGCTGGTATTGTAATTTGTAATGGGATGGGTTTTTTGTCACAGGACAATAAATGTACTGCTATCTAATGACAATACCTCCACAGATGGAAAATTTTCATTTTAAAAAAGAACAGGGTGTATAGTCGTACGTT
The DNA here is from genome assembly GCF_030936135.1 of Gavia stellata. Classification (NCBI taxonomy): domain Eukaryota; kingdom Metazoa; phylum Chordata; class Aves; order Gaviiformes; family Gaviidae; genus Gavia; species Gavia stellata. The sequence continues at coordinate 21,524,941 of NC_082600.1, forward strand.
CTTGCAAGGATCCCTTGCAAAAGAAGAGAAGAGAAAATGCCATTCAGACCTTTCAGTTGAGTTTACACAGAAACCCCTTTGTTTAAACTTAAGACATTTCCATTCAAAGAATTAGTTTATACAGTGTGCATGCATCAGGACAGGAGTAACATTTGTGATTAGAGGGTGTACATCTGGAAGGTGGTGGTATTTGCTGAAATTCCCAGGATACTGGGCTTATTTATTTTAATTGAAAGAGGACAAAGAAATGTACATGCAGAAAACCATGGTAAAAGGAACAGGTTCACATAAAATACTGCCAAGTACTTTTTCTAGAAGCACTAATCACTGCACTGGAGTCACAAATTCTGGAACAAGTAGCTCAGTGGAGTAAAATTTCAAGATGCCTATGACTAGTGGGATGACAACTTATAATAATTAACACAGTACAGCAATTACATGAATTGTCAAAGACTGTAGGAAGGTCAGTGGCAGTCAGCAACAGTCTAAAGCTAAATCAGCAGCCTAGTACCGTGCCTCCCAGGCTTTTGGTACAAGTATGAGATGGTGTTTTTTCTCATATGTACTTTCTGTTTACTTTCTCAGTGTATCTCTGCAGCCAAAATAACCTGGACATTGGTTTCTTTCTTACAAATAAAATAGTTTTCTAAAATACACGAGGTCTTACAAGGCCTATTTGCCTTATCAATATCTTCTGAATCTAAAGTAAGCATGGTATCAAAGTAGGTTCCCCAAACAGACTGTGCATAGCACTTGTTTGGCAGTTCTTTAAATTAATTTTCAGGTGATAGAAGTCATTGATTATGTGTAAAGTCCACGATGTCCCATCTGAAATTGTATGTAAGGTATTTTAAGGTTCTCTCATCTCTAATACATTCATTTGGAATAGAGGGGTAAAATAAGTTGAAATTATTAATAAGTGAGTTTGGTTGTCATGGGAACCAACTGTCTCAGGTGCTCTGTTCCAATACAGCTATTAACCCCTAGTCCATATTTATTATTCAAGGGAAATAATTGACTTGAAAAAGGAAAATCAATTGTCACAAAAAAGACAAGACACTGTGCTAAATTTGAGTCATTTGCATGCAATGAAAATGAATTAAGGAGGATGAATCTTCTTCACCCTAAAATGATTTACATTTGTGTTAGGGCTCTATTTTTCTCAGCTTTCCATACTATAGGACATCAAAAAGAACAGGGAGTAGCAGATCTGGAATGAAATACAGTACCCTACAGCTACCATGCTCTTACTTAGATCTTTATCATTCTTTTTAAGAATTTAATCCAACTCTTAAAGCTTATTCCAAACCATACCAGATGGCAAAATCCATAGGAAGAACTCACATTAGTAATAATTTTTTTTTTTTTTTTTTTTTAATATTATCCACTATTTATTCAAGTTTGTAATTGTGAGGTTACCCCACTTAATTTGTCTGAAGAGAATGAAGGGGATTGCTCAGTGGACATTTTAAAAGAATTTGCACTAAGGAGTTTCCTTGATGCAATGATATCTATTTCCAAGGATTTTGCATATAAAGTTTTATTCTTAAAATATCAGCAGTTCACGACTGGAAAGAAACTTTTTGGTTTGTTTTTGTTTTTGTTTTCTGAATCATTCTAGTTAGCATTTATTAAAAATTGTCTTGTATTATCTCAGGGATGTACTATATGAATCCTTCTCTCAAAAGTGTTGGCCTTCATTTGCTTTGTCTGTTTTTCCCAGTACCCAGTATGTTCTAACACCCAATCCCACATCTGCAGTCACCAATTTTCTTACAGGTTCCCTCACTGAATCCACATCTATTCAACTTGGCACGGGATTTATGTTTTGGATAATGGCTGCTACTGTTCTGATTATTCTTTTTTTTTTCAATAATAATAATAAAAAGGAACTCATACTTTTTCAGTTTTTTTCCCTGATCCTAGACTAAAGGCAAGTATTTTACTTGCCAGTTTCAATGATGTTTTACCAACCACAAAATAACTATAAAGTATGCTTTTACCTAGGTTACCAGAAATTAGGATGAAATGACCTCCTGGTTGCTTGATACAGAAGATTTTGGAGTGATTAGTCAGGAGCTTCATTTTTTGGCTTTAATTTTTGCTAATGGAGTGCTTTAGAGGGTCAAAAGTAGGATAGAAAATTTATTTAGAAATATTGAAAAATCTGCGTATTGTGTTTAGTTTTAAGAAGTTGTCAAACTTTCCCTGTATTTGTCTAGACAGAAAATAGCTACAACATATAACAAATAACAAACAAAAATCTTTATTTATAGAAGTCCTGTGATGCACTTGAAGTCTTGGGATAAAAGGCGATATAAGTAAAAGTACTGGGTAAAGCAAGGTGAAGAAGAATCTGGCACTTACCCTTTGTTACCTGTTCTTCCTGGTCCTCTTTTGGTCTTCCCAGTTAATAACGTGTGTATGTTGGATAACCCTTAATGTGAACTTGCTGTTTCTGAGAGAACAAACGAAAATCACATCCCTAAAACATGAGCTCCTCTCTTTTCTCTCTGTTTATATTTACTCTTTGCCTATTGCACATTATCACTGCTATTACTTAGTGGCACCTACCATTGACATGGAAGGCAGATTAATATATCAACCTGAGAACTGATAATGCTTTGTACAGTATTCTCAGTAGTGCAGACAGCCACTAATCTTTTCTGCCACAGAAGGCCCCTATGGTAGTAGTACTGCTCTCCTTGCAATCTTTTTCAAATTATACATTGCATCTTCTTGCAAATATTGCAATTTATCTATAGGTGGCAGCAGACTTACACTGTAAATCCGAAGTTAGACCTGCCAATTATTTTCAATTACTTGTGCATAATCATTTCATCTCTGTAAAGGTAGTATACAGGACAAAAGGGGTGTGGAAAGAAATACATAGGTGATTAGGTCATATTTTTAGCAGCTGAGAAAAAAATAGAAAAAGAACAAGAGAGAAAAACATTTGAAAGTAGGGAGAACGTTCACACAATAATAAAGCTTACTTTGCAGATAATAATTTACTGTCTCCTTTTTACATAGCTATCATTTGGGAATTAACCTATGTATTTGAATACCATCTCTTTGCAGCTGGGGTCTACAGAGTTTGAACAGAGCTCTGCTGTTGATATTCTCTATTGTTCTTTTCATTGTAACATATTTAAGGCAAAGCTTTTCTTAATCCTGCCACTAGGAAACCACTACGAGAATATTTATGACGGGATACCTTGTGCATACATCATAAAGTAAGTGGACATGCTTCAAGGGACCAGTTAGCCTCTGTATTAGGTTTCAGTGGCTGAAAACGATCATTGAATGTTCTATTGCCATGGTCTTATTATCTTCTGGTCCTTCCTAAGAATCATAAAAGAAATTAAATTCAATTTATTGAAAGGCAGGCCATTAAACCCTTGATATGTGCTGCATTGCATGCATCAGATTTCATAGTGGAAAATTGATTTCTTATGGGAGATAATAGAAGATAATGAAGGTAAAAACAATTATAGAAACTAGGGTCCAGTGATTATCAGCACCATCAATATTTGCATATTAGGCCCTAAGGACTTATTCATAGGACATCTGGTTTATTAGTGAACTTACATGAGCCAAAGAGAGTTTTGATATGCATTTGTCACTGTTTTTAAAAAACTGTATCAAAGAAGAAAAATGCACCTTGAAATTTTTAGGCTTCCTGCCCTTCAGCCAAAACTGGTATCAGGTGTATTGCAGGGTGAAAATAACCAATGTACCATAAAATTATCTGAGACAAGAACAGCATATGGATAAAATGTTTGCCTTTTCCTTCTCAGGTGATTTATTGACAGTGAATTGACACCAAAGTATTGGAAAGCCTCAGTTTCAATTGGGTGTGTGTGCACACATAAGGGAAAGGTCAGGGGCAGAATCAGTCTGATTTGTATTTTCAAAAGAGTTTAAGCTCATTTTACTCTGGCAAAGTAAGACTTGCCATTCAATATCTCAGTCATCTCAGTACTCATCACTCCAGGCAGTTGTCGTCTCTTTTTTCCACATGGTTCATGTTGAGAAAGCCTAGATTTCTGGTACGAGCACACTTGCTGCCGTTGGGGTCAGTCAACACTCTTGACTTGCTCTGTCATCTGTGATCCTGCTTGTACAAACGGGTCAGGCCTGTTCACTGTGTAGCTCTCTGTGGCCAGAGGACAGGGAACAATAAAGTAAGAGTGCTTAGGTGAGAACTACCCACTCGTCTCATAACTGAGACATACAGAAGTCAAATCTGAAGGTGCTGGGAGCCTTGAAGGTCACAGCCAAAAGCACTCCTACAGGCTAGGTGACAGATGAGGGTCAGGACTCTGGGTTTAGGAAACTAAATTCCCACTTTAGAAGCCTAAATCTTTTTGTGTTTGTGATCCTGGAATACCTATTTGACATTAGATTTGCTAGGATTGAGTCCTTCACTTTGCTGTAAATGAAGAATTCTTTTACCAGATTGAAATTTTTTCATTTAGAAATCTTAGGTATCTATGTGGCCCACGTATAGGATTTTATATACCCTATTATATATATTGTACTTTAACAATAACAACATGAGACTCTGTAGAGACTATGAACCTGCCATTAAAGTCAGACACAGGTTTATTTGTTCCTTTTTGAACAGGTTTTCCTCTTGAATGTCATAACCAGAGCAGTAAGGTGACTTAGAGGATAACGTAAAGAACTGAAGGTTGAAAGAAGGTAGGTCAGCTCAGCTAACAACATACACAAGTCTTCATGGGCTGGTGTCTCAACTCTTTACTCCCAGTTGTCTTCCTGCGTCTTTCTGTGTTGTTAGTTCCTAACTTGCCAAAAAAAGCAGGATGATCTTCTTCCAATACCACTTTTTTCATGATTTGGTACGACATTCATCCCATTTGAGCTACAGTGATAGGACCGATACACTTTTCACATACTCCACTGAAAAGAAACTTTCCTTTTGAGAAATCTAAGAAATGTCACAGTCTGCAGAGATTAACCTTCTTAGAGTAATGCACTTTATGTCATTTTATGTCTGTTATGTAAGAAAAAATGAGTTAAGCTTTATCCAAGAGAATGAGTCCATTGAAAACTTCTACTCTACCCTGAGAAGTATCTTGGTTCAGTGGCTGGAGTCCTTGGAGAAAGCCAGTGAATAAATCTTCATCATGGAGATGGTAATGGAATTTTAGTAGTTTAATATTCAAAAAACCTCTGCCTTTATGGCATAGGCATAAATGCTGGTAATGGTTAGAGGTGGTTCTGAGTAATCATTAACACTGGGAAATGCTGTCTGTAGCCAGTAGGACATAGCTTCCTTAGATGAAGTTATGTGTTTACCACATAACATATGTCTTGCAAACATAACATATGGCTGCAAGATTGTGCCCTTTCGCTCTTGATAGCTTTCTCTCTCCATTTCATTACTCTCTGGGAATATCCAGAAACTTTAGAGGAATAAAAAATTAGGGATTAAAAGGTAGATACAACAAAGATATTAAACTCTTAGAATTTAGATGCTGGGGTACCTCATCTTTAGGTGTTTTGACCCCAAGGTGCTGTATAGAAGAATCACAAGTCTGGTGTTTGCATTTTCTTTACTGTATTCACATGCCTTAGATACAGAGGGATGCTTCCCTGCTGTCTGAGGTCCAAGAAGACTATTAGAGATAGGGAAAAATCAAGTTCAGTTTTCTGCTCAGGTTGAAAATGTTCAGCTTATTATTCTCCCTTCTAAAGGAGTGTCTTAACTACCGTACTAGGTTTCTAGCTGTCTTCTCCAAAAGCAGTTTACAAAGCCCTTGCAATGGTGGGAGTGATCCTCTAGTTAAAGCCATGGCACTGTGCCAGCAGGTAGAGATGACCTCTTCTGCATCCACAGGGAAGAAGTTGATGATGTCTCCAGAAGTTCCTTGTTTCTTGCCAGTTGGATGTCAGCTGAGCCAGTTAATTCAAAGCATCAATTCAAATGTGTAATCTACCACAGCTGATTTTAAGTGAAGTGGGTCGTGTTGAGCTCACACAGGTTTGCTTACAACAAGCTCTGTGGGGCGATAACCTCTGGAAGACAGGAGTTATAACAAATTAGTGGGTGACTGTATGTTTGTAAAGTTATGCAGCTGTTTACTAAGTGAACATCTGGTTTAAGCCTTAGTCTTCCTCTCCTAATACAGAGAGGACTTCAGCAGTCCATAAGCAGATTCGGCTTTCTTTCACTGTTGCGCTCCAATTAGATTGAAAAATATCACCTACCATCCTCAAAGCAATCAGCTTCTTTTTGCAAAATGTGATCATTCTAGTAGATTATTATGCTAAACTCTCCTACTAGAACTAGATTATGGGGTCTAAAAAGAAACAGCTGAAAAAAATCACTCTGCGGGGGAAAAAAACCCCACAACATGGGAATAGAGTGGATAAAATGGAAGAGAATGTACAATAATGTAACTGCTTGTAGTGGAGTTTTATCAGGTGAGTGTTTTGGTAGATAAATATTTGCAATTACTGCTATTCATGTATTATAAAAAAATGTATTTCTTTTAGTGCTTTTATCAGTTTTTATAATAATAAAATGAAGAGTACTTTATAGACAGTAATGCTTTAGCACTTTAAATGACAATATGTTTCTCAGTCATCTTTTCCTGTGAAATCCACAGGATACGTTTCTTACATGGCTGACTTTGCTACTGCAGAATAGCTAGTAGCATGTAAGGCAAAATCTTCAAAAAAAATTAAAGACATACAATATTTTTGTTGATACTTTTGGTCTTCATAAAAATCCTTTGGTAATATTTTCAAATTTCATGAGTAAAGTTGGCTGCTTTTTGGTAACTCTTCAGCTCCAAAGAAAAACAGAAGAAAGGACATTTCCAGGGTCAGAGATAGGACATTTTTTGTATCTACAGGGAGATTAAAAAGAAAGGTTAACTCCTTATTTCTTCTTCTGTCAGGTTTTTGCTTCAATTTCAATGCCATTTGGGAGAGAAGAAAATCTGTGGTGGGATAATCTGGAGCCCTGGGAGAAGAATTAGAAGAAGAGTTAATTTGGTCATGCAAAAAGATATTTCCTTCTTCAAAAATCCAAGCAAGCTTTGGAGTGCTGCTACCAGGCGTGAAGGGTAAATGATGTGAAACACCAGGAATAAGTAGGGTGAAAAAAGGTAAGCATATGAAATCAGACAGTAATTTTTCATGTTACCTGGGATAATCAGTTCCTTCTTTCTCCAAGTACAGCGTAAAATGAGATTCTAGTGAAACAGAGAACCTACATTTGGAATGCAGATCAGTTTGCATAGGGGATTCGGAGATTTCAGGCCTGGCTGTAATCGTCACAGCCTCTCTTTGTAGTGAGGCTCTCCCACCAACAGTCAGTGTATTGGTTTGACTTTATCTCCACAATTTAACAGAGTGCTCGTTTTGTCTTTCACAGCACATTGATGAAATAGAACTTGTAAAGGCAGGGAGCAGTGGAACCATAAATGCTCACTTTTCTTAAAGAGCACGTGTTGGAGTAATTGCAATGGCTCTGTTGTAAAGAGTGAAAGAGTGAAAAAAAGAACGCTCTGATTAGCAAACACTGTCCTATGGCCAACTGTGTGCTTCTGTAACATGCACAGAATTTCATAAGCATGTTCTTTTTGTCAGGAGCAATACAGAAATTTGGGGCCCAGGATGCAAAGAAGTTGAAGTGAAGCACGTGAACAATCCCAGAGAAATCAGTGCAAGTAAGCCTTCCCTGAGACCATCAGGATTAGTCTGATAACAGCAAAGCAACATATCTTTTATAATCCATGGAGCCTCCTAAAATCAGAAATATTTCTGAAACCTAAATGAAATCTAAACCTCATTTGTTAGATTTCATCTGGATATCATCTAACAAGGAAATCTTGAGTTATTTATTAAACCACGTTTCTTGTTGCTAAACAGTCGCTATTATAATTTGTTAGGTTCGATATTGTGCCCACTAGAAAGCTTTTCTGAGTTTTTGGAAAGCATATTAAAGTAAAAAATCCTCTAGATAAACAATTCATAGAATTAAAACCACAATATATTCTGAACCAACCAAAATTATTAGATAGAAACTGCAGCCTTGCTGAGCATTTATTCCAGTTATTATTGGAATCTTAAATTAAACATTTTTTAAATGCTTTAAATATTTTTCATACTTGAAATAAGACACACAGACTACTGGAATTTGAGACAGGCCCATTGCTTTTCCTTTCTGGCTCAATTCCATCATGTCAAAAACTGTAATAATTGCTGGAATATCAGTGAAGGATGGATATCTTACGTAGGACCTTCATCTCTTACAACTTCAACTATATCAGCAAACTACAATGTTCTCCCTCCTCTGATGTATCTCATTATAAAACTTTTCTTAGCTTTCAAATTTATTCTCTCTCTAAAAAGCCACTTCCAGTCCATCTATATTACATGAGAGTCCTGATCCTGCTATGTCCTGAGCCACAGTCTTGACTTGTAGAACAAACTCCCTTAAGTTGATGAAGAAAAGCAATTTGCAGGTTTATTTCATTAAGGAAATACCCTTCTATTGTTTGATATATCTGGAGTGATCTATTTTAGTGAACTCTTTTTAAAACAGTGGATATGAATCCTCTACCTCACTATAACTCAAAATCACGAATCATACCCCTAAACCAAAAAAACTAGAAGGTTGTTTAAGCCAATTGTACTCCCCTTTAATAAAGACTGAGAAAGTCTAGCTCCTGTCAAATGACCAGAATGGTTCTTTGAGAGACTTGTTTGAAGATGCAGTATTTTATTTCTCCTTTGAAAACTTTTTTTAGAGCTCTCTAAAATGAGCCATAGGTAACTGGGAATTGGACTAGCTCTAAATTGCACCCCTATTAGAGAAAGATAGAAAGGCCCAAACAATAATGTGTTGCACCCTCCTCCTTTTTATTGAAAAACGAAGTGAAAACATAAAAACTGTAAGAATGGCCTTATAGCCTGGATCAGATAAAAAAAAAATCAAAAAAACCTGAAACCAGCACAAAAACCAGCCCAGTCTCTTTCCCCTGAGAATGGACAAAAGTAGATGCCTAGAGAAGAGTATAAAAGCACAGCAGTCGCAGATGATACACCCATTTAATGTTTTCTAGACTCCAACCATATTCAGTTCCGGGGGACTCTGAGCTATAGTATGACTAGTACACTCAAAACCCCCCAACGAAGTAGACGTGCTTGCCATGTGATACCAAAATAGGCCTTTAGCTCCCACCACACTTCTTGGAAAGGAGCTAGACAGCTCAATGGCCTGTTATAAGGAGAACCATTTCCTTTGGAAATTGCCTCCCATTAGCTTCATCCAAAGCTCCATTGTTCTGTCTTGCAGGAGAGTACAAACAGTTGATCACTATCTATTATCTCATATCATTCATGATTTTGAAGACCTATACCATGTCCCCTTCAGTTATTTAATTTTAAAAAGGGAATCCTAGTTTACTTAGAAAGAATCTGCCCCCCCCTTTTTTTTTTGACTGTCAATACTGTTCTGTGTTAAACTTTCTTCAATTCTATCTTCTTTATGAGATAGAGAGGAGCAACAGAAAGTATTCAAGATACTGTAAATTGATACAGCAGTAAAGTAAAAGCACAACAAGTAAACACTGTTGGAGAAGAAGAGATGTCAAAAGTTATGAGAAACATTTTTATTATCTTAGCGCTGTATCTTTATTCCTTTTTTATATGTGGGAACACTTCTTTGGTGTCCTGAGGACCAAAACATTTGCATTAGTTTCTCTTTCAGCCAAATAGCTAAACCAAAACTTTAAACGTTTTTTTGGTTCATTAACAGGACTGAAATTGTTTTCTCTACCTCAGAGATCATAAGAATTTACTTCCTCTGCATGCCACCTGTGAAGGTGTGATTTCTGGAGTAGTCACATGTGTAACAATCTGTGGCTCCCTCCCACTGGCCATTTCCTCATGCTGCTTCCACCTGCATGGGCTCAGGCTGCCTGCTGAGAGGTTACATGGGTGTGCTCAGCTAGGTGAAGAACATGTAAACAGAGCCAAAGCATTTCATACGATAGTGATTCCAGTAGTAGTAGTCAAGAAAACATGTATGATTTTAAACTACATCAAAAAGAAACAGAGTGCCTTTTCAATAGTGTGCATTGATGGTGTGTATACCTCATATCTAAAGATTCACTGGGTATTTTCTGTGACACTGAAGATATTCCTGAAAGATGAACTGAGGAAAGGTAAGCATACCTGTTCTTTCTTCTGTTGTTTCTCCATATGTGAAAACATTTGCCTAGTGTCTTACCATTGGCAGACTTGCTGCTGTTGATTTTGGCATATATCCTCTTGTAGACTTGATGAATAGAAATGTGTGAAAATAGTGTCATATGGCCTAAAAGTGGCGTAACATCAGGCTGTAAACAATAGCATAAAGTGTTATTAAGTCTGCAGTGTAAACACACACAGGATGATAAAAGGAACCAACAGATGATATTTCGTGGATTTATGAACCTCCTCCAAACTCAATTAATCACAGTTCTCTTTGGAGATGTTTACAACATTACTAAGTTCTAGAGAAATACAGACAACAGTCTGATTAATTTTTTCAAGTCAGTAGTATCTCTTTAAAAATAAAATTGAAATATAGTGACTAATATATATTTTCATAAACCAACTTATAATGAGCTTTGAAAGCAAACTTCCCACTACCATAGATAATTTTATTGTGATTGTAGGGCTATTCATAATGCTTCAAAAATAACAGCAAAATATATTACAGGAGCTTGTAATTATGAAACACTCATAAGTGAGGTGAAGACATTTACATATAGATTGTAGTTGAAAATGGTGATGGCTATATGAATGCTTTATAATGTTTACACAATATTGTCTGTTTAGCTCTTGTTATATTCAATTATTTTAAGACAGGAGATGTATTTTTAGTAATTGTCTTCGTATTACATGATTACAAGAAACACGTGTTTTATATGAAAGACAAACACAGTATTCTTTAGAGAAAAACCTACATGAAGGAAGATGAAGCGATTGTGATTTTTCTTTCTGACGAGATTAGGTTATTATGATCATTTGATGGAGAAACTAGGCCATAAATGTCTAAACCAAGGAACTGTGCCTTACTTATAGTGTGATCTGATTTTCTAAAAACTTCCTGAAGCATAAATGTTCATGAATTTGCAGAAGTATAAATGGAACAATTTTTGCTGCAGTGAGTATAAATATGAACTGGCCATTAAGCTAACTGGGGCAGAGAATTTAATCTAAAAATCCCTTATTGACATATCTTGATCTCAGAGTGAAGTGTTTGTTTGAATTCATCATTTCAATGCAAGTTTTTTGCCATTGCATAGGATGACAATCACATTGGACCTTCTTATTCAGTATAAACATGTGTCACCTCCCAATATTCTGACAATGCTTCAATAAAATGAGAAGGGAAAAACAGTGGACTATTAAATACATTTTGGATTAGTCACCATTCTTAACCATACAGGGGGAATGTAAAAAAAAGAAGGACGTGGGAACAGCAGATCAATGTTAAAGAAAAAATAAATTCTATAGTGGTGAAATAGTGCGTATATTAATATAATTTTTTTACATACTAAAAATATTTTCATTGAAAGAAATAAATCATCCTGTCAACTAGAAAAGATAGTGTGGTCATAAAAGTTCAGCTTGTCCCAAAACCGTAACAGTGATGGACTGCATAAAAACTTCACATTCACTGTGTTAAATGCTGTAGTACTTTTCAGTATATTTTAAAACACTATCACCTTAACTGCAGTTTGAAATGATCCTTACTTCATTAAGAATATTGACTGGTAGAAGTCTGAAACCAACTTTTTCCCTGTAGAAGGCTGTGAAACTTCAAATTTTGTCACAGTAGAAAATGGCATTTACTGTTCTTTTTCTACGTTCTTGGCACTTTTTTTAATAATGTGAACTCTGAACATACCATTAATGATGGCTTTGTTTAAATACTCTGCCAAGTCTGCTTACATGTGAAAGACTGGTGCGTGAAGATAGTAGGATTTGATTTTCTTATTTTTTCTTTTGAGGAAGAAATTAGGTTTTCATTAAAACATTAACATGTAGGCTGAAATTTTTTTCATACTTCTGTTTTAAACTGCCAAAAAACCCCAATAAAATCTTACAGTTTCTCCAGAGAGAAGGAAAAAAACTAGTTTGAAAAGTAGTTTTCATCATTGGATGTCACCATTCTTCTGCTGACCCACCTTCTTCCATGGGGCAAGATCTCAATTACCTCTTGCCTTCTCATCCACAAAAAACTTACATTGCTTCTATCAGCTGCTGCTAAGTGCTATGCTAATGCAATACATTTTCCTAATGCACAGATTAGATTTTTCAGCCTTAAGGACGGCAGGATTTAATTTACTTTCTACTGTGGTATTTTCTGCCAGCTACTTTTTTTGCTTTGTTTTGGGGTTTATAAGTAAGTCCCAGCTCAGAATAGCAGCCAGTAGACATAAACTCCTTTGTTCATATATATGGATTTCCAGGTCAAGACAAGTTGTACATAACATTTACCTGACATTCCCTATCCATCTAGGTATTGTCTGTAGTCAGCAGAGAGGAATATGTGCTTCTATAATGTGATTCAGATCCTAGGGGGACTAAATAGTCCTTTGTAGGTACCTGTCTGGTTCCATTAATAAAGATGAAAGCGAGGGCAAATAAGTTCCAAATTTACATGTTACATGCTTTACATGAGATTAGCCTTGTTTTTTAGAAACTAACTTTAGGCTCTGGGTGTCATCATGGGTATGAGGAAATTTAATCCTGATTGCAAGTTAACTTTCAAGAACTTAAATATGCTATTGGATTTGGTCTCAGGTCAGCTATGTGACAATGACTCCTAAGATACTCCAGCAAGTTGTTTTGGTTTGTTTTTTTAGCAAAAATCTATGATAAAGTCTGAGTCAAATACTTCATTGTGAGAGTCAGTTCAATATCAGATGAACGGCAATCCACTCCATTTCATTCCCAGTTTCCGATATCTCAAACCAAGCTTGCTTGACTTTCCCACCTCATGCTTCTAACACCTGGCACTATTGATGCAAACACATTTAACATACCAAGAAATGCATACCTATCACATTAACTATTACATTTTGTCCCTTTTCTTTTTCTGTTTCTTTTCTTGGAAAGCAGTGCAGTTCATCCTGATTCTTTAAGACATTTATTGAGATCCTTAACAGATGAGAGATGGGAGGAATAGTACTGTAGATGGGATAAGTACTGTAGACTTCATGGCCAGAAATGCAAGGAGGCTCTTGAGAATATTTCAGGGCATTACTTTATTCATGAGCTAAAGATAGTGACTGCTGAGTGAACAGTGATCATAATAGTATACCCAATGGGTTTGAAGCCTCTTGTAAGGATATACTAAAAGCTTTTAATATTCTCTCAGCTTGTAGTAAATCCCTTCGTTATTTGGTGAGTAAAATGAATGCGAAATGCACTCATCTAAAAATCTGTCTGTCTAAAAATAATATTTTTTGGAAGAGCTACTTGGAGAATAGAAAAGAGGAAAAAAAAAAAAAACCCTCACATGCTTTGACAGAAAGTTATTTTATTTCATATGCATTAGCAAAACTGGAGTCAGCATAGAGGTTTTTTCTTTCTTTTTAACATAAGGGAACAGCGGTGCAAGTTAGAGATGCTGTCAGAGACTATGGTGAAAGAGAAATAGAAGAACAGTTACCATGATACAACAGCTCTGAAAGAAAGAAAACTACTAAGAATGGTATCTCGTTTTGCAGTAACCCTTGTCTAGCGTGGGTTACCAATGCAAAGTAGGATAGCATCTGGAAATGTATACATTTTAAAATGTGTATACATATTTAAAATATTATGGAGTGAGTTTCTTCAGCTGATCTCAGAGGACTTTACTACATGTCACTTGAATGCAGGTAAAATTAAAAGTAAATTGAAGAGAATAATTCTTATTTAACTTTCAAAAGATCATTCAATAATAATCAGGTTTGTGGAGTCATGGTCTTTGGCCACCTTCCTCCTAGGTGTACCATGAAGGACTGCTATTACCAGGAGGCATTTTTTCCTAATGAATTGCTACAAGACATGTTTAGATTTGGGTAACAGAAAACAGGGAGTTGCTAAACCTAATGGCCTCAGGATTCAGTGATATCAGTGCTTGTAAATATGTCTCTTATTCTAGATGCTTTTAACTTGGAAAGAGAATTTTTTTCTGGCACACAGAGTGAATACACTTAGACTATCCTTTACCTCAACAGGTAAGCTCCGTTTTGTCAAAAAGCCTGAAAAAGACCTGTCCTGTATTATTATTTAGTTTTATTTCAGCTTGGAAAAAAATGATATATGCACTTCTGTTCTAAAAGGAAAGAAACTGTGGTGTCACTTTAATGTTTTTCACATCATCACTTAAATTTGTCAGCATGATGGGATCTTTTTGCCTTCAGAATTGTTGGCATTCTTCAACTTAACCTGCAATCACACACAGTTCAGAAACACACAGAATTGCCAGCACTTTAGACTTCACAAGCACTGGTTGACTATATAGTGATCTCCGAGCTCCCTGCTACACAAAGGTATACATGACCTTGCAGTAAAATATGGACAAGTGGTTTAGTTTTCAGTTCCTTCAAAATCTGCCAGGAGGCCTCATCTTTAATTTACTTCCTCTGAATGCAAAGGGCATTTGTTATTATTATCTGTGCAGTGGATTGGCAGAGTGTTAAGGTGAAGTTACAGGTCATTTTGTGTTGCTGAGTCTGTAAAGTGGTAACGGTATGCTGTCCCCCTCCACTCTGTGGAGTGTTAGCACTGCCTTTCCATGGCTGGCAGGGCACCTCTGGCAGAGCAGGATGCAACCAGGCTTGTGCGCTGAACAAGCTCCTGAATTTTTAGTAATGTGCATTGCCTGCTCTGATGCTAAGCTCATCTCACGCTTGGGAACCGGGCTGTATACCAAGGCACAAGATCACCTAATAACTTTATACTAACCTGAGAAATTCGGTGGGTGGGTAGAATGGTGCAGAAAGGTTGATTTCAGTCTGAGAAAAGGAGGTGGTATTAAGTCCTGTATATATACATAGAAGGGGTTGTGTTTCTGTTCCAGAGTGCCATGTGGCCATACACAGCATAGTTATTGCGCTATATATTCTAGCACAGGTAGAAAAATTTTCATGTACCCGCATTGCTGGGGAGTGGGATTTACTTCGAATACAGCACACATGTATGAATTTAGACTCAGATCCTCAAAGACATCCAAGTTACTAATTCCCACCAACATAAATTATAGTTGGGTACCTCAGTGCCATGGTGCATTCCTACCCTTGATGCACCTCTTTATGGGTTTCAGTAAAGACAGTATTCAAATACACTATTGATGTTCAATTTACACCATTTATGGAATGGGTCTTAATACACCAGGTGATTAATAACAGCAACTATAGACATGCAACCTAAGGGTTATTTATCTACAATATTTTTGTCCATCAGTAGCTACAAAGAATGAAAGTAGTGGATGCTGTGAATTTCAGACTGACTACATAATATATTAGTGCTGACTCAGCAATGCAAAACACTGGAACACTGGAGAGAGTTTTATATCCTTGCTTGAGGTCACTGAGAAATACAATTCCTATCTCTCAGGAAATTCCACCATTTACGAAAATTTGGTATGAACCCAAAACAAAATCAAACCTTAAAATTGCAGTAGTAGCAAAAAATTATTATTTCTGGTTTGAGTCTATTGGTATTTTTAGACCTTTTAAATTTGTTATTGATAAATACTTTTTAAAATCAACCCATTCTCATAAAAAGGAAATATTTTTTTAATATCAATAAAATGAAGGATTTTCAGACTGTATTATTGAAACCCAAGAAAAATTTTACTTTCATGTAGGAGAAAACATGGACTGTGATTAGGATAGAAACATTATTTTTCAGCTCTAATGTCATAATTTGGAACCCCACAGATGAAAACCTCTTTGACCAAAAAAGAATCATCTTCAATTAGTTACCACTATAAAAGACATTTTCAGTTAGTTATGCCTGAATCCTTAAAGAATTTGGGTCAGTGTCCAATAGTATTGGGTTTTTTTTAAAAGCATAATATATTTAATTTAGAGGAAGCCTTTAAAGTGAAGACAGAAAAGACCAAACTTTTCAGTGACCTATGCCCTAATACACTTTTCTTCACTGGAGATTCCTGAGGTGAGAATTGACTCTGGAAATGTCAGCTCATTTGCATTTATGTTGAACTATTACACACCATTAAAAATATGGATATACAAATGTTAGATAAGAGTGTTGAATATGCATTTGTTATGGGCCAGAACATGAATGAAAAGCTGGCCAACAAAATGCTGACTCAGCAGTGACAAACAGAAAGCCAGATGTTATTCACTTCATCATCATAGCAGAAGTCAGGGAACATATGGAAATGAGAGTTGTAAATATGTGAAGAAGTCAAAGGTACAGCTTTTAGGAAAACACTTGACTTCTCATCTTCTCTCATAATTTCCTAGTGTACAGCTAGGAAAAACCATTTCCTTTTTCTAAAATTTTCAGAGGACATCCACATTTTATTGTAGCAGATTTGTCACTGGTTAAACAAACTTGCCTAAAGCAAGTGTCTGTGTTCTTAGCCTCTAATAATATGAGGGAAGTATAAAATATTAAATGCACCCCACTATTCATCTGCAAGTGAATGAGTATTTCCAACAGATAATGTTCAAATCTGATGTCTTTAAAAACATGTGTTAAACAAACTGTTATTAGTTATTGCACTTTGAATGCATTCTTCATTGATTTGTATCAGCAGTTGATATAGTATGCATAGAAGGGCATTTTATACTGACTTAAGCAGCAAGTACAGTTTTTTTGTATAGCTCAATAAACTAATGTTTTATTTTTCACAATGCCATGGTTTCATACCTCCTATCCATAACACTGAAAAGTGTTGTATATATTAATAATTGGTAAAGCAAAGCTTTCCCAGATGGAAAGCCTTAGAAAATTATAAAGTCTAGTTGTGTGTGTCTGTTTGCTAGTCTTCCCATTTCAGAGTATCTCAAGGTATTTTGTATGGGAATAGGACTATGAGGTTCGCTTTTATAAAGGTTTAAAGTCAGTCGTGGAGAGTGTAGCAAAACTAATGCTTTCTTTTGTTTAAAAGAGCAAGGTTCTAATGGAAGAACTGTAATTTCCCAAGAAAAGTGAGGAAAAAAACCTATTTTGCTTACTTTGTCTTTTCTTTGTTTTGTTTTTGTTGTTTATGTAATATTCAGTGCATGAATTATATTGATATGATTTGCTAAGTGTGTTTTCTTCTGACAAAGATATTTGAAGGAGGAGATTATACAATTGTAAGGTCAACATTGTCATGTCCCCTGCTTCAGTTTATAATGCACAATATAAAGAAAATATTTCTTTTTGGTAACTTTTAATGGAATAGATCTCATGATCCAAGTAAGATGTTTGGCAGAAAATGTCAAAACAACAGGAAGTATGCAGTGCCTGGACTGTCCACAAGTTTGAGGTTTGGAGATCTTTACATCTCCATGGGTGGCTCAGCACATCTGGCCTTTATTAGCAGTCTGTAGGGACTCCCAATTCCTTTCTCCCAGAGTCTTACATTACAGATAAATTATTTCTACATTATAACCAAGTTCTCAGGCAATTAATTTCATTTTTCATAAGGTATTTTGGAAATGTCTATTAAATTAACTAACCTGGGAAGAAGAAAGCATGCACACATACTTAGGTACTGGAGATTAAATTCAACATCAAATTAACAGTTTGTGGCTAACTTCATCTCTCATACGGATGTGTTTTTGTGACTGCTAGAGAATTCAAACCAGATTAAATTAGTAAATGTCCCAGCTTTAGACAAAGTCATTTTACAGTGAATGTTACTAACTAAACCCATTGAAAGTGTATTCTTCATGTTACAAAATGCACTATTGCTAATGCTAGAACTAGCACAGACAAACCTAGGAGGATTCATGTTCAGATAGGTGAAGTTAATCTCAGTTAGAAAAGATCTCATCAACTTTTTCATCTCATCATCAAAGAGATTAACTCTACATCTCTTTATCTGATTTACTAATAGACACATAATTCCTGCAGTTACGTGCCTTAGTCTCTTCTACATTAGTGGCTGCTAAGAACAGATATCTATCTATCAATCTATTTATCTAATATATCTATCTGATCTGGTAAAAGTATGTTTTACAGGTGAGAGAGTGAAGAGAGTGAGACCAGACAATAATTTTCATTTGAGACTTTGAGAAATGCCTGTTTGGCTGGTAAAAGTGAGGAAAATTTTTCTAGTTGAAGATTTGGAGAAACCTTCTAAACAAAGGTGATGATTTAGGACCTAGCTAGAGAGATCAGAATACAACTCAGTGATGACAGTGGTGTGTTTCTTGGAGGTCTGATAAAAGCTATTATTCTTTTACATTGCTGCTGGTTGTATTCCAAGGTAGCCCATCAAGCACAGACATTCACAGGCTGAATAATATCAAAAAATAATTTATGATCTCATTTTATCCTGCAGTAAAGAGCGACACTATTATGTATATTGAGAGATGAAGAAGATGAACAAATGATGGCATTCTTTGCTGTGTATAAATTCCTCAGTGTTATGGAAATCCTGGTTATACACTGCCTACATGCACATGTCTCTGATTATCTACCATAGATTCACTGAACAAAACTGTGACTATGAGGAACAGTTCATGTCCGTACACAATGTCAATCAGATATTGTTGGGAGATGAATTTTCTTTCCAAGAAGAAACAGGCTCTTTTTAATTCAACTATTCCAGTAAAACTACTGGTGGAAAAGAAATGAATTTTGAATTGTTTTTCTTAATCTCGTCTTCTTTACAGCAGCATACTACCAAGCCCTTAAAGCCGATGGAAGTTCTTAGTACCAAACCCTATCTGCTCCTTAATTATTATTATCGTAAAATGCATGTGCTACTGTTGCAGTAAGGTTTTCCTAGACGTAGTTTCTTCATATGTGGCTCAGAATTTACTCCCAAGCAAGAATTTCTTTGGAAATATCCAATTAGCTCACAGTTAATTATTTAAATTGAGGGCTAATTTTTTTTTTCCTTTCTTTCTTCCCTTTTATACAGTAATGGGTTTAAAAATACACTGTCTGTTAACATAAAATGAAAATAAAGCAAGGGAAAATAGAGTACTAAGGCAAGATTTCATTTTGAAGGATCATTGGGGTTTTTTGTAAGATTTTCGCTATTTTTTTCTTTCCTGTTTGCAAAACATTATTTTGTAACACATGCAGATTTCTGTCATCTGCAATGAGAGTTTTATCAGTTCTTTCACAGATAAATAAAGCCAGTGTCTTTTGAGTCAAAATTCCACAGTGAGCTTCAGATTAATATCAGAATATTGTGGAAAATACAGAGCTGCTTCTGATTCTTAAGAAAGCTCCCACAGACTTCTATGTTGCCATATCAAAATCTGCATCTTTATACTAACAAACCATCAACTGTTGCTACTTGATATCAGGTGCAAAATTTTGGATGGGAAACCACTACTTCCACAATACTAGAATTATTGCCCTCATGCTTCTCTTCTTCTTATAAATTGATATTTTTACCCTCCCCATTCCTGAAAATTATCTCTACAGGCTTGTTGACTGAGAGCTCATGGAATATTTTCATTACAATACACTTGATGTACCTACCCCAGAACAAATGCCAATTTGAAATAGCACTTGTACAGGTATCAACTGAAATGAGTATTCCAATTTACTAAAAATCATGAATTTCTGAATATCTGAATAATGTTGGAAAAATGCACCTCCGAAACTTTTACTACCACCCTTGTGTTGGATGGTGTTGACTATGGCTTCCTTTTTTTTTTTTCTTTTGGACAGAAAACTCTCTTATGCTGCCTGCCTGTACATCAGAAATGTTTCCTAGTACACTGTTGTTCAATATTCAGATGATCATGCTTCTAGGGAAAAATAGAGAGAAAAAGTGTGAGGGTGAGATACTACAGATAGAGAACAATTAAAAGTATTTAGAATTCAGCCTAACTTAATTTAGGTCTGCAAAGTGACGCAATTATACTGAGAAGGTACTTTCATTAGAAGCACATGATAGACAAAAATGGTGGGGTTTATCTGCTGAAATGAGGGAGAGTACATTAGAGAAAGATACTTCAGGCTCCCTCTAAGATCAGTGAGAAGGTGTTCAGTGTAGTTAATCACATTTAAGGTTTGATTTGTCCTTCAGTATATGTCTGCTTTGGACAGATGATTAATTTCTTAAACTCCTTTGACTGTATTAACTGGATCTCTATTGGCTGTAATGGGACCCAGTGCAGCTAGTTGAGGTATGGACAGATACGGTATTACAGATGTCTGAAGTTAAATGGGATGAATCCCATTATATTAGAACAACTTGCACTGTCTAGGGTGAAAATGAAGTACAGAAAGGGGAATATACTAAAGATATAACTAAAGACTCTTGCCCAGATTGGGAGTCTATAACCAGAAGAGATGAAAAACCTAATCACCTATAAACCTGCAGCTAATATATACATATATATATATATATTAGGAATTGCAGAACATATTGTGGTGAGAGCAGAGAATAGGACTTGACCGAAGATATCCTTTCCTGTCTTATGTTGTATTCAAGTAAGCCTAAAGAAATTGGTTCAGAGTTGCAGTATGAATATTTATATAAGCATAAGTTAAAGCCTTCCCCAATACTTATTCAAAAATTGCTATTTCCAGTAAAAAAAAAATCCTGCAAGGAAATTTAGAGCAAGAATACACTAATAATGTGAATACAAATGCTACAACGCAACCAATGAATGCTGTATTTTATCCTAGCTAATACTCATGGAAAAGCGTTTTTTAAAAGATATTAATGGCTAATTTATGTGTGCATTAGTTTGACTACTCTTATAATTTTCATCCTAATTGTTGCTTTTCATTCCTTATCAGAGCTGGTCAGATAACAAAAAATCCCTCATGAATATTTTAATGAATAAATAGTATGAGTTGCTATGCTGTTAGTCTGTGTACCTTGTTGTATGTTATTTGGCAGTATTCTGACAACTGACACTTTGTTCATGAAAATGAGTGCAAATCCCACAAGTGCAAGCCAGTGTGATTGTTTATCCAAAAGCCCACACCAGTAATATATTCTGTGCTTTCTCTAGTTGTGACTTGTTACATGCCTGTTTAAAAAGATTCACATATCCATTGGGCTCCAAAAACAATACTATGAGACTTAAGTAAAAGATTAAATGTGATGGAGGAATACCTAACTGATTGTTCTGAAATGTGGAAGGCTACAATTCATTTAAATAATCTGATCAATGATTAAGTATTTACAGTATGAATAGTTAAGGCAGCAATCAAAGCACAAAGAATCATTGAAGTAAAGGAGAGAGCTTACATGGTTAAAGAGAAGCACATTTTGAAGCTTTTTGCTGGTTTGTAATAAAACCTGTTTATAGATTGTGGTCCTGCTTGTCAATGATGCTAGAATTAATAAGCAAGGGAGAGGGGGAAGAGGCAAGAAGCTGATGATTGTTCTGCGCTGCTTCTGTTTTATACAGATGCCACTTCTACTGATTGTAATGGTTCAGGTTGGGAGTAAACTCTCAATTAAACGTAATATCCACAACAACAAAAAAATCAGCAAATCCAAATGTTTGAACAAACACATAAATAAAAAACAGTCTGTGCTCTTATTTTAGGAGCCTGGATAAAAGTATATGCAGGTAAGAAATAGCCTTCTGTTTTACCCCCCACGACTGCTCATGGTGATTTTCCCTCACCCTGAAACAGTATCTCTGGCTTTTTTCCTTTGACTCCTCTATGTCTAATAGTTTTTGTTCCACCTGCCATCTCATCATTGCTAGAGTTCATAGTTGCAATAGTTTCCCTTTTTAGATAAATATTTCAAGTTTATTACCCTTTGTGAAACGAGATTTTTAAAATCTATAAACTATAATTTTGTCTTCTACTTCCTTAATTTTCGAGAGAACAATCTCTTTAAGGTCTGTTTCTTCATCTTTAAATGTTAGAGTAGGCCTTCGATTTGATTTAATCTCCGTTATAACTTTATAAGCCTTGCACGGATTGCTTTGATGTTCCCTTGCATCCAGTGAGCATACATTCAGCTTTTTCAGTGCTTTTCATACTACAAATCTTTGAAGGTTAATATCTTTTTTGTTGCAGTAGGATGTACGCAATCAGCAGCAATTATGCTGTTTCCAAGGTATGGTGCGTAGGCAGGGTGAATACACATCAAACCAACCCCAATCCCCAAGCCACAGGTATAAAAAAAAAAGATTGAAACAAAAAATGGAGTTGCCAATAATATTAGACAAATTATTGTTATTTTTAATAGAGGTGAGCTAGGCTTTTTTATTTGATATTTATTTGAGATACATATCTTTAAATATATATATTTTGAGTCATTGGAACAGCTCATCTTGAGAAGACGTAAATTCAGTTGTACTTGCAAACTATCTTTACATTTGTGCTTTATATACTAAGTTTAGTCTTGCTTCTAAGAATTCTGTTATAAAGAGAAAGCCATAAAATTATCCAGGAATGTGAAAGCTGGTTTATATACCAAATAACTGGCAAAACTATGCCAATTTATACCAACCGAGGATTTTTCTTGTAGTCTGTTTCAAATATTCCTTCTCCACGTTAGTTAGTCATGGTGATACAAAGACATGAACATGTAAGAGAAAAATTTAATAGCTGCACCTCATGCCGAACTATTGTGAATATTAACAGAATTTCACCCTATTGTCAGTATGAAATTTTTCATGATCATGAATATGCATTTTATCATGATGGGAGCCAAGACTGGCTCCATCAACTTCTCTAGGAGTTTCTAGAGCATCATGAGATACATGATGAATTTAAATCTGATCATGGCCTTAATCTGTCTCTTCTAAACACGATGGTGTCTCCTCCTAAAAGTTTGCAGAGAGAAAACAAAAAATCCTTTATATATTAGAACAAAAAGGCATCTTGTCTCTTAACTTTGACTTTTATAAAAAGTTACAGAATAGCAGAATGAAAAATGGGTCTTTAATTCTGTAATTTTTCAAGATTTCCCCCAACTTCAGAAGAATTGCATAGTCTCATTTCTTCTGTGGTGACTCCACGTGCACAAACAGAACTTCACTAGCCGAAAGAAACAATGGAAAATAAAGAAAAAATACTTTCTGTTTGATTAAGAGGAAAAGGAATATAAGAAAAGTACTCAGAATTACTTTTTAACTAAAAAGGAACAAAAGAAACAAAAATGAACATGAAAATATCACCAAAAAATAAATGACAGTAAAGAAGGCAGCAATTTCCCTTACAGTATTGATGGCAGAAGCAGAAGACAAGAAGATTCTGGAGAAAACAGTTGGAGCAATAATTACTTGGCTATTTTGTAATTGATTGAGGCTTTCCCTTAGTGTTTACAAATTTGGTGGGTAGCTACCAGGCAAAGCCACAATTTCAAACCTCCAAGTTCCCCCTTTTGGTAGAAAACACACAGAAGGTAACTGCAGATTAAGCCCCAGTTCTGCAACTGAAAGGAAAAACTGTTGCAAGCATTAGTGAGATTCTGCAGCTGTCTGTGCGTACCTCTGGCCCTAGGTGTTTAGCAAAAGCACATTGATGAACAAGCTTTGTTGGGTATGAACTGTGCTCATTCTAGGAAGCACTACAAACCAAAGCTTCTTTTCTCTCTATTGCTGGTCACATTTTTGTCTACAGTCAGTGACTACAAGCAGTTTATTTAAGGGAGTTCAGTCAACTGTACAAATAAAGGAGTTCCTCACAGTAGACGGATTGTCTGTTACCTGCCTACTTGTCTTCCCACTTGGATTGGCTTTACAAATGTTGATTTCATGCAAAAGTGTCGGGATAGGAGAACAACAGTAGGACATGAATTTTCTTTACAAAACCGTTGCAATCCGCATTTGAAAGGCATTTTATTAGCACAGTCTGACACACTAGCAACACATTTGCAAATAAAAGAAATATGTAGGGCTACACATTTGGACTTACAAGTGATAAAAATGTACTATAAGGAAAAGTACTTTTCCTTCTCACTTTATATCCTTATCCTTTCACTGGTAGGTTAAATGATTATGCCTTTTACTTAATAGAAGGTGATCTTATCATTAAGGGCATGATCCATGTAAAAGGGGACTTAGGCAGCACTTAAGTGCCCAGATCTGAAATACATCTGAAGTCTCATGTTCATGTATCACCTGATCCCAGACGACCTAAGTGCCTTAGGTTTCTAGAGTTTTTCTCTTTTATACTTTTAAGAGTGCTACATGTCTAAAAATGTCCCTCTTGACAGGCCTGACATAGCCAAAACTTTTTCACACACAAAGTAGAAGCAAGCTAAGAAAGATATGACTAATATTTGCTTGCCTTAAACTCAGATGTAAGGACATTAAAATATGTGATAGTATGTAGACCTTTTTAAATATGGTAACACTACCAATAGCAGAACCAGCAATAAACATTTTGTAACACAGCTAAACATAAAGATGATATATAACTGCAAATGGGCAAAAGGAGATTTGTGTTTTATTTGTTCAAACATGGTACTTTGTGCAAGTAGCAAAACCTACAAGGTAAAAAGAAAGGAAATATAATGAGAGATGTCTGACAGAATCGGGATAACTCTGCAGAACAAGCAGGAAAGATGCTTGGTGAAACCAGAACAAGTCCTGGTGCATCCCCAAGAAGATGAACTATGTCAAGAGCAAATGAGATTGCCCCTTTTCTTTTGTAGAAAGTGTCAAGCAGAACATAACATGAGTAAGGAAAATGGAGAATAAAAAAAATACATAGTTGGGTCACAGTTTCCTTCATCAAAGAGCTCTCGATCCTGGCTGCCTCCATCTCAACAACTGTGTACCTTTGCCATCAGTCCTAACTTGCCCTAACTAGAGGTGTGTGGTACTGTTCACCTTCAGCTGATTTAGGATAAAATTGTTAAGGATTAACTGTTTGACGATGTAGTGATAATGATTATATTGACCATGTGTATTGTCAATGAATGTCCGTCTAGTAAAGTGTTGAAGTTTGAAACCAGCCTGATTTATCAGTTTTTTAAGCACTTCTATTAGAATATTCTCTAATATATGCGATATGCATATACATTCAGTCTGTGGCAGAGACAATCTGTCTGTCTTGCTGATTTACTCTGTAGTGGAAGAATTGTTTCTTAATGTGCCTTCATAGTGCGCAAAAAGCTTTTATCAGTTGATACTTCTCAGAGCTACTGTAGCACAATTAAATAACAATTATTTATTATCATATTAAGAGAATACTGAAATCTCACCCAAGGCAATTATTTTGTAGATTTGAATTCTATTATAAGGACAAATAAACAAATAAATAACTCCTGTTTAAATGCGTCTACAAGGACGTAAATGCTTCATTATAAGAAATCTTTAAGATGGGGCTTTATTCCTTTTCTGGCTTTTTTTTTTTTTTTTGCTTTTAATTATATATTATGCTCTGACAACATCAATGTAGTACATGGATGTGTTCTAGCTGTGCTGCAGATATCAGCCTATGGGTATATTTAGTAAATCCAATAACACTTCACTACTCATTCTCAGAACATTTAAAAATGTACAAAAGTGTGAAGATAAACCCCTTCAGAGAGCCTTTTGTCTCCAGTGGCACAAAGTAGCAGGTTTCTAGTAGTCTCAGGCAGCATGGTCCTTGTGTTTTTCAGATCAATTTGTCTAATGAAATCCAGCAAATTACGTATTAGAATTGGTGAAGTATACAGAGTGAAAAGCTTCAGATAATTTTCAATGAAGGGTATTTTTTTAATTTTATATGTGTTTTGGAATACATACATAAGGTGAAATCAGTGCTGAACCCTTTGAAATCCATTTTGCACAAGTGGGAGAAAGTGTCGTCTACATATTTCCCATGGGAAAGGACAAGCAGCACGTAAGGTGCTGATGGAGGCTGGGTGGGGAAGAGTCTCATATCTCTGTAGATGTCTCCTTTGAATAGTAAGACGACTTGTTCTCTGGGTACCCAGCCCCCTGAGCTGGAAGATAGGGACTGGGAGCAGAATGAAGCCCCCACAATCCAAGGGGAAATGGTTAGCGACCTGCTGCACCACTTAGACACCCTCAAGTCTGTGGGACTGGATGGGATCCACCCAAGGGTACTGAGGGAGCTGGCAAAAGTGCTCACACCAAGCCACTTTCCATCATCGACCAGCAGTCCTGGCTAACCGGGGAAGTCCCAGCAGACTGGAGGTTAGCAAATGTGACAAACATCT
The DNA here is from genome assembly GCF_030936135.1 of Gavia stellata. Lineage (NCBI taxonomy): Eukaryota > Metazoa > Chordata > Aves > Gaviiformes > Gaviidae > Gavia > Gavia stellata. The sequence continues at coordinate 21,551,273 of NC_082600.1, forward strand.
TCAAGAAGGGCCGGAAGGAGGATCCGGGGAACTACAGGCCTGTCAGTCTGACCTCAGTGCCAGGGAAGATTATAGAGCAGATCATCTTGAGTGCCATCACGCAGCACGTACAGGACAACCAGGCTATCAGGCCCAGTCAGCATGGGCTTATGAAAGGCAGGTCCTGCCTGACTAACCTGATCTCCTTCTATGACAAAGTGACCCACTTAGTGGACAAGGGAAAGGTCTTTTCCAACCTAAACGATTCTATGATTCTAACAGTACAGAATGCACAGTGGCTGAAGGGAGGTACATAAAAGGGACTGTTTACTCTCCAGAGCAATCCCACCTCCTTTGTAGCTCTTGCTTGCAAGTTATGGCAGCACAGTGTTGCTGAGAGAGCTTTGGCTGAATAAAGATGATCCCTGAAAAGGCAATCATACAGTCCCCTCTGATTTGAGTGGAAGCTGGATGATTGTATTGGGTCTGGCTGAGATGAAGTTTATTTTCCTCATAGCAGCTTTCATAGTGCTGTGCTTTGTATTGGTAGCTAGAAAGGTGCTAATAACACACTAGTATTTTGGCTACTGCTGAGCAGTGCTCGCACAGCATCAAGGCTCTCTCTCCAACATTCCCCCCTCAACAGTAGGGTGGGGGTGGGCAAGATCTTGGGAGGGGACAGAGCCAGGACAGCTGACCCAAGCTGACGAAGGGGATATTCCATACCATATGACGTCTGCTCAGCAATAACAGCTAAGAGAAGAAGGAGGAAGGGGGGGCATTCATTATTTACAACGTTTGTCTTCAGGAGCAAACGCTAAGTTTACTGAAGCCCTACTTCCCGGGAAGTGGCTGAACAACATCTGCTGATGGGAAGTAGAGAATAAATTTTGTTTTCCTTTGCTTCCGCATGCGGCCTTTGCTTTTGCTTTATTAACCTGCCTTTATCTTGACCCACAAGGTTTTTTTCATCTTATTTTCTCCCCCCATGTCCTGCTGAGGAGGGGAGTGATAGAGCGGCTTGGTGGGACCTGGCATCCAGCCAAGATCAGCCCACCACAGTGATGTAGGCTGTAACTTCCAGAATCAGTCAAAGTATTTCTGTGACAGATTCTTGAAACAGCCTTTGATTATGTACTGTGAGAGATTCTGGATTCAGAGATGCAGGGACTAAGTTAGGGCTCGTCAAGTACACACCTAAAGGTCCCATTCAAGGAAAATACATAAGTACATATTTAAATCAAACACATAGTTGAGATACATTAACATATGGAACTCTTTAAGTCTGTCTCTAATATTAAACAAGTACTTAAATATTTTGCCAAATATAGATAGATTACTTATGTAAAAATGATGAAGAGCTTTGTTGAAAGAGCACTTTGTAGCAAGAAAAGACAAAGCCATTACTTCTCACATTACTAATCTGCCACAATTTTCTTCTGAGAATATTTCAGTCTGCATCCTGAAGGTAGGAAAATGCTTCTTAGGTCTGCTGAGAAATGAAACAAATATCTCTTTTCTAGTAAGAATTAGAGTGGATCATTATGAAAGACCGTAAGAATTAGGAAAATGCCTGGAGAGCACATGCTTGAACAGGGATATCTGTACGCTGAGTTCAATTAGGCCCTGAATTTAATCTTCTGTTTCTTCTGTCAGTTCTTATCATATTCTGTGTCCTTTTTCTTCTACGTCCTCATTCTTATCCACTTAAACCCCCTTATTCTTTCCTTTTCTGTCTTGGACTTGAAAGCTACTTTTTTCTTATTTTATTTCCCTCACCTTTCATAGCATTTTTTCTCTCAATCTGTGCAAAATTACTCATACTTTCCACTTTGTATTTAATTTCTTTCCTTACTAACCAATGTCTGCCCAACTTTAGCTCTAGCAATTCTGTCTTCCCATAAAAATGAAAGAAAAAAACATGGCATGGGCCTAAACATTGATCCACCATCCTCAGCACTGATTAATAGCCACCAAGCTCCCAGGCACAGTTTGGCTCACCCATGCTCGTAGTTTTGTGGGCAATACACAGGCATGATTCATAGCAAATGCCAAGGATATTCTCCAGAAGCAGCAAGAACAAGGCCAGACCAGCCTGATTCCCCTATCCTACACAGTCATTCAACACTATATATTTTGGCTTTGATCCCTCAAACACCTCCATGCGCCCTCATCACACAGATCAGGGTACGCATCACGTACCCAGACTTTTTTTGCTGATGGGTTGCCATACTGGCCATACATTATTTCAGATGTTCTGAAATGACCAAATATATATTTGCATTTTACAATGCCTTAGGGCTTCAGCAGTACTTCATGGAGCTTAGAGAAGGCCCAGCGCCAAGCTCTATGTAATGTATATTTGGATACTCTGTTTTAGAAAGCGCATTTTGACTGTGAAGCAATCTGTGCCACTTGGTCTCAAATGCGAAACAGTTCTCGGCTTGTTTTACATACTAATGTAGATTTATCCTAAGGACAGCCACGGACTGGCTTTGCATCTTGTTTCCCCAGCTGCATCCTCTGTTCAGACACACCTAGGAGGAGTGATGTGCCAGAGGCTCTCCACAGGAGAAAGTGGCCTGGAGCAAGCTGCTTAGCTGATGCCTTGTGCTAGAAGTGGCTCACAGTGGTAACAGCAGTGTATCTCCAACTAGTCACCCTGAACATTGAACTTCACAAATCTAAGTAGATCTGTCACTGAACAGGCCCTGCCACCTGAATGTGGGGTTGCAATTAGGCCTACCAGAGAACAACTTTGCAAGAGATACAGAAATGCAACAGTCAAATTGCAGTGATGCTTATCTAGGGTCAAGAAGTTGGTTATTGGTGGGGACTTAATTTATGTGTAGGAATATTCACTGTTGCCTTACCTTTGCTTGTGCCTAAAAGGAGAGCTTATCTCCCAGTGAAGACCCTCAAACTCAGTCTCCTTATTTTATCAGTTTGCTTGTTATTTTTATGAATTTTTACAGGTGAAACGTGGTTGCCCTCTTCTCATTTTTCCCCTGTAGTCTCAAACACAAAGCCAAAATTCACCAGTTTGAATTGGATGAACATCCTTATAGTTTCAGGGCTCATTTAGATTGTTCCCAAATGCGTTAGTGTTGTACCTATAAGAAGCACCAGTAGATGGCTCTGTAATTCCTGAATTATAAGCAAGGAAACAAGGGAGGCTTTGATAGCTTTGACTTTTGTGAGCAGATTTGATTTGGTGACACCAATGACAGGAATGAACTTCATGCCGACCTGCTGAAATGGGACACTTCCATTTGTTATGTCACGCTGTTTCAAAATGGCTGGTTTGTCCTCGACCCACATCGACCTTGAGGACTTCCGATGGAGCACCGGGAATGCTGTCGTCCTGTACAAGCAACAGCTCCAAATAAATCAGCAGCAGGATGACACCCATCTTATGGGAGAGGGCAGAATTACTAAGCGTTGCCATGCCCTGCTCACTGCAGAGTGATAAGCATGAAGATATGGAGGCTGCTACAGATGCCCAAACCCAGCGGTACCGTACCCTGGGAAATGGGAATAAATCTGTGCGTAGCAGAACTGTGCTACCATATGCCTGCACTGAAATTAACTACCAAACACTCAGGAAAGATTGTTTCTGTTTTGCTTAAAAAATAAATCTCTCTGAGAATGGGATAGATAAAAGCAAAAAGGAAATGCACCGTAAAAAACCCCTGCTTTTATTAATCTAGGAGTTTAATCATTCGTTACAGGCAATTTAGATGAAGTAGTAGGATTTCCTCTCTGCACAGCCCCCATTCCTAAGCGCAGGATCAGGGTGTGCTTGCAAAGAAGATTTTAAGCATGCTTGAGTGCTCTGGCTGAGGTCTGCTGGGCCCCCTCTGTGTATTCTTTCACAAGTTATACTCCTTTGAATATGTGTAAAAATTACTGCAGATAAAGGGGATTTTGAAAATTTATATGTGGGACTCTGCACCCAATACAAATGTTGGCTGTATCTAAATGTAAACTGAGGCCTCTAAGTTAAAAACATGGGCATGGTGGGAATCCTAGAGTCTGAAAAAGAGCAGAGAGCAATTTAATAGCTAACAAAGCAAAGATGTTTCATCTGTACCAGCTGAGATGATTACTTGTATATTTTAAGTAAATCCAAAACCATATGAAAACAATATACAAAATGTTAAACTTAACATAATTTGTAACTGCTATTTTTTCCATGAAGTAGATATTCTACATGACAAATATTTAATTTCATACTTCATGAAGAAAAATATCATTGGTAACCCCCCCAAAAATCATCCTAACTGTACTTCCAAAGGAAATTTATTTTATAGACATTTTCCAGCTAGTCTTAGCGTGTGTTTCAATGGCACATAAATACTGTCTCCCCTATTGTTTATCTGCTTTAAAAACAAATACAAGCTGTTTTAAAAAGAAAGATTCATCCATTTAATACAAATAGCAAAATAGGCAAGGGTGTTAATATTTAAAGATCAACATTAAACTTTTTGTTTATGTCAATAACTCACACATAACCAAAATAATGATCTGCTATGCTTTTTTACAAAAACAAGATGTTCTCTAAGCATAGCTTCCCTTGCCATTGGCAATGGTTTTCAGAGTAAGGAAAGTAAGATTTCAAGGGAGAAAATTCATATAACACTATTCTTTTTATTTTGCTGCAGAGAAGCTGCATATGGAGCAATCATTCCATTTATATAATGCAGTAAATTTCTGTGACCTTTTATTTACTTAGAAAAGGCTAAAGTATCTCACAGCATTCAGTATTCAGCACTCGTATTATCTCGGGAAACAATGCTCTTTAAATAATCTGAGATACAAAGTTTATTATGTTTTATAATGTACAAATACAGTCATATCTAGCTGGGTAAAAGACAAACCTGAGTTTAAGGCAACCATACCTTCTCTAAATATTTATAGCCCAAAATATATTTTAAATTTACCTTATTAATGACAATTAAATAAGTTTTGTTTCTATTGAGAATAATATTATCAGGGTAAGCTACCTTGAATTACATTACATTCACTACCTAAGTGCAGGCAGTCCTAATGGAATAGCTGATGTGTGGCAAAATACTTCCCTGATAGCTATATTCAACCTATGCCCTATGGCAAGTCTGAGATAATTAGATTGCAATATGTGAATCCACTATGACTCCTGGATTCAAATACCTAAAGAATGGGGGGAAAAAATACCCTCAGGTTCAAGTAAATACAGCCTGTATGCTCAGCTGCATATGGTGGTGATAGGCACTTATGACAAATGTCATATTATTTGGTAATACTAGTTTGTTAGCAATATTTGTCTTCTTCATCCTCACTTTGTCATGTGACAGACTGGTATCTCTCTGAAACGAGACTGCTTCTGAATCTCCCAGCTTTAACCAGCATCATAGAACTGATAGAGGCTGATGGAGAGATGCTTCTTCATTCATTTCTGAATTATGGAATTATCCTTATCCCCATTCCTGTCCTGGATCAGGAGCATGTTTGAACACTGCAGTCATATTACATTTCACAATTAGAATTCAGAGTTTCATGGCCTGTAAAAACCAGCCTCAGAATGTTACAGAAAGAGAACAGATTAAATAACTGCCGTATATAGTACAGAAAAATATTTTAATATTAACACCATATTTACTGTCTCTAGATTTTTTTCTGGGTTTCTCGATCCATCTACTGTAGGGGAGTGCATGTATATATTCAATTTTTTTATTCTAACCACTATCACATTACCATACAATTCATATCAGTTGAGATAAAAGCAGTAATTTTACTAAAGAGTTAAGAGAGAAACCCCAACATACTGAATTTCCAGTAATTTTAAGTTAAATGCTAGAAAATAACATCCATTCTCCTCTGCAATATACAATATTAAGAACAGATTTTTTCAAGGTTCTGAGTGATTACACTTAATGCCACTTATCCATATTGATATAATAACTGCTGGAGAATTCAAAGCACAGATCATTTCCTTCTCACTTATGCTATTACTTGTATACAGTATGCACTTCATATAAAACCTGTATAGTATATATGCATTCAAACTAATGTATAGTTTCCATTATAGATATAGTGGAAAAGGGAAAAAAGAAGATGAAATTGAAGACACAAACAGAAACCTCTCAATGGAGATCTTACAAATGTTTTGGAAGTGTTTATGGATACAAAAAAGAACATTGGCAAGTACAATTATCTTACCAAAACCAAAACAAAACCCATATGCATAGACACACTCATGCATACACACACACACTTGCAAGCTAGCTGCTACATCATGATGTGATTTTTTGCCTGGATTGTTCTAGGGGTTTGGTGTGGTTGGGTTTTTTTAACAAAAAAGGTTTGGGGTTTGAAGTTTTTCTGCTTCCTAAACTGGCTGTATCCTTATCCTCTATGAAGTAAGACTGGAGAGAACTCAAAGCAGATGGAATAGAGTCACCAGAGTGAGAGATGAAGCGAATACTTCAGAAAGAATTGCAAGAAAGCCGTTCTATCTGCATCATGCCAGGACACTTCTCAGCCCACATCCAGCCTATAATTAGATATCACATGGGATCCATGGCTAGTAATGCTTTCACACGACAAGCTCAGAATGATTTAATACAAAATTTAGAAAATGTACAGATGGACATCTTTACTTTTTGGCACATTAAGGAGTCTTTATTTGAAAAATGTTTTGATATATTTTTTTAAGTGCTTTTAAATATATACACATAGAAAAGCATAAAATCATAAATATCTAGTCATTTGCCTTAAAGTGTATCTATTTTTCACTGCTGTATACATGTGCTCTGCTTTATATAAAAGCAAGTTCATGCAGTATACATCTCTTAAGATCATTCTTGATGGCAATATTGTGTGAGAAAGCAGCCTTTCCCCATAGAAGTTCTCTGTAGATGCTCTTGAAGGAACACTCCTATTTGTGTAAATGACAAGTATGTTTCTCTAGGGGACTGATTGTACCATTGACCGAATGAAGAAAACCACAGACTCCATAAGCCCTGCTAGGAATGAGTGACTGATGAAAACATATCCCTTTACAAGCCAGAAGAAATAATATATCCTATCCAGACCTTTCCAACAAGGATTATTTTATTGATTTCAGGAAGCTGAGTGAATAGAATGACACAAATAAATACATTATTAACATGCAACAGCCTCAGAAAATGTAGGTTTAGATCAGGTCTCCAATATTTGCTCAGTTGAAGGATGCACTGGCATCTTACCAACAGCCCAGAGGTTGCATATAACTTATATAAAGTAGATCAGATTTCCTCTCCTCTCATCTGTTTGAAGGTAGGATGAGATGCATAGATTCATTTGTTCAAGCAGGTATTGGTGGTTAGACCAATATATGCAAGGAAGTCCTTGGGCGATTGATAAAGAACCATTCGCACAGGTCAAAATAATGTGACCTTGAAATACAAGAATTTTGCCTTTCCTTAGTTACAAACAGGTATCTGAACAGTGATAAGGTATATTGCTTTCATTTTGTTCCCTATTCATTGTTGAAAATACTGCTGTATTTCTTTCTGTATGAAAAAAAGTTAATGAATTAGAACTTCTGTATTAGGAACAAAAACCCCCTGTACATTAATAAAACACTCCAGTTCTCTAATAGCCACCATTATTAAAGACTATCTTCCTCTTGTCCACCTGGACTTTGGTAGAGAGACATGATTATGAAGAGTATCAATCCATTTGACATTAACAAGCATATTGAGACACACTATAAACTGTCACCAGTATGAGTTAAGGAATAACATAAGAACAGCAAAACCAAACTGCAACGTTCAGAAAAAAATTTTAACAGTATAAGCATAGATCTTTAAAAGAATAAGTTGAATTTTTATATGAGGTTTTAATGAATAGTAACTGTTTTGGAAGTTTAAATGACAACAAACTGACTATTCATTGTTAAAAGGGATCTAAAGAGAAGTTACATGTAGAAAGATATTCTTTTAAAAGCTATGGGTTTGATCATTCCTAACTCCTAAATTAAACAACACAGTTGAAAATACATGATTTTATATTTATTCATGGAGTAAACACTCAAAATGTAAGAAAGACAGGTTGCATTTCTTGTGCAAAGCTAAATGGTTGAATCCTTGCTTTAAGTAAACTGCTGAACACAACCTTAATTATTAATTAGGAATCAGCTGAACCTAAGATTAATTATAGAACAGCTGCTGCTGCAGACCCACAATCAAATGTCTGCTCGTGAGTGAGCAAGGGTATTTGCTGTGGGAATTTACAGAATTCTATGCTACTGAGCTGAATTGTTTGCAGATCTGCCCAGAAAATACTTCAGAAAGTGCCAAATGACAGTTCTAGTTAGAACCTATTGCTGGTAACCAAGATTTAATAAAGAGATTGAGCAGCAAATGAAGAGTTGCTATAACAGTAAGAGTAGGTATCTTTGCAATGATTGAAACAGCCCTTGAGTACTGTAGTGCCATATATCCAGCCATGCTGAAAGAGATAAGGAATGCTTCTTAGTAGCAGACAACTGCAGCAGTTATTTGAAGTAATTGCATGTCCAGAACAACTTCTATCCAAAACCACAGGAGCACTATGGGGTTATTTTGCGTCTTAAGGTTTACCAAAGCGGTGTCTAATAACAGACCACAATTCACTACAGGAGAATGCCAACAGCCTGCAAAGCTCAACAGGAGGAAAAACTCCTAGACTTTGCTACCCTACCTTAAAAGCAGCAGAGACAGCTCTTAAAAATAAATGCTGAGTCTGAAGAAAAAAAATGATCCTACTCTACTGCCTGGTAAACATTGTACCATATAAAAGTGTGCTCAAAATTCCTGTAGCTGGAGATCTTATTAAGATTTTCTTTTCTCAAATCTAATTTGTTTCCCTGCTTGACTATTTTTTTAACAAGGAGATGAAAAGCCCAATGTGGTAAAGTTCATGGTGCATTTGTTAAACAGAAATAATTGGAAAAAGAGGATCACGGCAGTCTTTGCTTGGGCAATTTGATAAAAATGTATGTGGAGGGGTTGTATCTAAAACTCACAAAATAAGTATCTGTATGTATTTTACCTTTAGGAGAAGGGGGAAACCTAGAACAGTTGAAAACCGAATGTCATTGAGAATTGTTTACTTACAGTAGAATTGAAACTTTTTCAATTTTGGCCATCACAGAACCAACTGGGAGCAAACCAGCAACAAGAAGATAGACTTGGCCAGTCTATGGGTTTCACCGTACCTTTCAAACAAATAACAGTACTAAATGGCAGGCTACTACACAACTAGCAACTGAAGTAAAGTAAGGTGAGTATTCCAAAGTGACTGCAAATGCAATGCAGATAGAATAGTATATGGTTAAATTGAGTGGGAAAAGGTTAGCCAAAATACTTTCTAAGAAGGGCCAAAAATGAATTCTAAGCTCCTCCTTACATGTTTACAAAAGCCAGGGTTCTTTCCTTTCTATCTTTGCAGAAATCTATAAAATTTAACATCTTAATGCTCTGCATATTAAATAACAAGCCTTAAAACTCAAGGCAGGGTTTGATGCACTGACGATATATGCATAAAACAATGTCAACTTTAGATTAAGTAATATTAGCCTCTACTGTCTGTGTAGTTGCTCCCTGTTAAAATTAGATCTGGTTTTAAGAGCAGATCAAAGCATTTCAACTACATTTAGTGTTTCTCTTGCGAAGGAAGAACAATATTTATTGTTGGAGAACTAGGAAAGCAATCAGATATGTGAATTCTTCTCTAAACTCTGCACAGGACACACAGACTGCTAACCCAAAATTGGAAAACTTAATGAAAAAACATTCTTCTCTGCATCACAGAATCCCTTTATAGGCTTATTTGTTTGCTTGTAATGGTAGCTACTATACAATACTTCATAAGATCATGTCTGTTGTATGATTTCACATAGTGTACAATAGCTTACTTTCATCAGTACTGGGATTAGTGCTGTATACCTAAATAAGAAGTTCTTTTCTCAGCCCTGTTGGCTTAAAGATTTCTTCCTCAAAGGCTCTGCCAGTGCCTATCTGAAGAATCACATGAACAGAACTGAGCTGATGAATAGATGAGCTAAAAGGCTTTCACAGCTCTGGGACACAGATCCTCTGCTGCTATGCAGTGTCATAGATTTATGGGGAGTTTCCCCCTTGAATTCAGAGGGGTGAAGATTTCACTCATAGAGACCCTTGAAATACAGTCCCCATAGAAAATGATGTTGCTTGACAATTTACAGTACATTTTAGCATTTTGCTATGATTATAATCCAGATTGCTAGCATAATTTATAGGTTTAGATTCCTCAGTAAGGAAACGTTTTGGTGTTACGCAGTACATTTGTCACTGCATTTATTTCTGTGTGTTTTGTTTCCTTCTCACATGGTCTGCGTATTGTGTTAATTGTTTGAAGAAGTATAATACATATATATTTGAAGAAAGAGACAGAGTGTATATGAAAGTTTGCACTAAAAAGTGTGAATTTATACAAGATACCTGTGATCATTTTGGACTGTAAATCAAATATAAGATTGGATGAAAAAGATTTGATCATTTCAATTATGAAACTGTCACTGCCTCCAAACATGCTGCTGACTTATCTTTCAGTAATTTACAAATTCCTGTCTAACTTTGGCAAAGAAAACACTTCCTTAAGATAAAGTTGTTTGAGATTTACAAATAGAACAGCTCTAAGCAGTTTCAAAGTAAAGTCTAACTTGCTGTGATTTCAAAGCAAGAAGGAATGTGGTAATAATAATAATAATAATAGCAATGGTAAGAGTAACCATAATGATAATGATAATAATAAGCATCATAATCAAAAGTATTTATTTGCATTTCAGGGGAACACATTTGTTCCAATGAGAACTCATGATGTACTGAATTGGACAATACTTGAACACTAAATGGCAATATCTGAACACAACAGGACAAGATTAAATTTTCATGAATATCCAAAGCCAAGATCCACCAAAAACTGTACAGTTGAATATAATAGGGCTGAGATGGCATTTAAGGATCAGAGTCTTCTGCTTACTTGCTCTCTATTGCTGGAGGAGCCTAAATTCCCTATGGCCACTAGTTTTTAACCAGGAAGTATAACAGAGACCTATTTTTACTTCCATATTCAGAAGCGCATCAATTGTGGCAACACTGAGTCACGTTTTGTAGCTCATATTTTAAAACAGAAAGTAGACAAGCATTTGCCTTCCTAGCAACTTGATCTTATAAGTACTTTCTGAACACATTTCTGATGTACATGTCAAAAAAAAAACTCTGAAAGGATTAACCTGAAACTAGTTAGCAGCTTTTCCTTTAAAATGGTGCTGGTACTGCTCGTCACACCTTTCTGAGAAATTATTCCAGAAATTTGCATAGGCCTTGGGGTAGTAGAGTTCAGTCGCCTCTTCAAGATTTAGAAGACTGGAAGTTACATTTCTCCAGCTTCCGCAATAGTGTTGTAAAACAACAAAACCAACAACAAACTGATTAGTTATCTTACTCTGGCATGAAGACACTCACAATTGTTCTTTTGAAGCTACTCTAGCATACCCCTCCTCCCCGCCCCGAAAACTGGACATCGGAAATAAAGAGAGAATAAAATGTTCTTCTTTTGTGTTTAGGGCACACAACAAGGACAGGGATAATCTGGACCCTGTTCTCTGTGCTGAGGATTATTTATGCATTTTCAGCAAAAACATGTATTTGGCAAAATACGTAAGTGTCCTGAGCTGGGAGAGGAGCACAGGTCTCTGCTTCTGAGTATCCCTATCAGTGCAGAGAAACATGGTCTCAAGTGATCATACTGCTTTGTATATTTAGCCCTAAAATCTTGATTTAATTTCTTCGCCATGACACCCCTTTCACTGAAATGGGGGAGAACTTGATTATGCTCACCAAGCCAGTGATGAAAGCACACACATACTGTTGCTCTTTTTATCCACAGACTTCCTAAATTGATACAAGCATCTGAATCTCTGGCTTCCAGATCTCTTGAAAAGGCTTTAAACCCCAGATGACTGTGGTAGGAATTGGATCCCTGAATTATAGGTCCCTCTAAGAACTAAATAATATTCCTAGTTTGGGGACATGCACTTAAAAATCTCATTTCCATGCAAAGTTTTAAAACTGCACTATGAAATATCATGCTTTTTTCCCCTTGGTGCAGTAATTTAGTAAAAGGAAACAAGAGACCGATGTGCTGAATTAATAGGTGGGCAGATAAAAATTAAGTAGACATGGGATTAGGATTAAAGTGGAACATTCAAAATTAGTTTCTTTATCAGTAACATATTGTTTTATTTTTACTTTCAGTTTCAGATTCATCTGGCTGGAAAACTGAACATTTCGGATTCCCTCTGTAAGCGAATAGACCACTGCTGTGCTCTCAAGGAGCTGTGGCTTCTGGAACAGTGTAACTCTGGTAGACCAGCTGCCAGAAAGCAGTCTCAATGAAGGTGAGTTGGCAAATCATCAGACAAATTTTGAGAACTTAATCAAAAGTGACTTATCTCTGTGAAACTCCCTTACTTTGATGAATAAGCGAAGTCCAGTGACCCCCAAACCCAGTCACTTGCTTTGTCAACAGCACTTTCCATGTACAAATGATTCTGTGACGAGTAGTTGTTGAGAGCACAACATAAAAGAGAAAATCAGTTTGTTGGATGTACTTGCCAGGTATGTGAGGAAGCATGTTGTTCTGCTGCATGTGGGATAGGGAAACAGAAGTCCTCTCAACCTCCTGGCCAGAACTAGGCTCTAACCACAGCTTTCACAACTAGGACCGCACACTTTCATTGCTTGGTGTGAATGTGTCAAGAAAAAATGAATGTTAAGTCTCTCAAACAGCCAGTACATCTGGCTTTTATCTTTCTCACTGCCTCACTCAGGAAGGAATATGGTTATTTTTAAATCTAAAGTCTGTGTGTGGAGCCAAATAAACATAATTCTCCAGCTGGTTCAAAGATGATAGGAAAATACTATAAATGCTCTAAACTCTATAGGCTTATTTATCGTCTGCTAAATCCTCTCCCCAAAAGAATCAAAGGCCTTATTTGTTCTTCAAGCACTCATTACATCTTTGGTCACCCTATCAGAGCCTCAAAAAACCCCCACCCCAAAACATGTGATTTCATGTACCAGAATACGAATAGCAAGTTACAAACATTCTTCATGACCCGCTCGTGAACGCTTTATGATACCTAATATATTAATTAATTGGGACTTTTCAAGCAGCTGTAACATTCAAACAGTTGAATAGAATTCCCACCATGACGGTGTAGCTAATGTATGGCCTGGAAGGGGGCACTGAAACTCCCCAAAACTGCTGGTGATTGGTTGTCCAGCTCTTCCTGTGACCATAGTTTCTTTTGCTTTTCATCTCTTCTACTCAAATATTTTGGGTGTGGTTTTTTTGAACTACGTTTACTATTGAAAATAATCTCTTAAACAGTGTTTGCAAAGAGATAGGTGATTTTGCTGGCCACCGTGGAACCCTCAGTTACCAGGACTTTTTGAAGGTGATAGCAATCAAGTCACTCATAACCTGTGGTCCTACAGACGCTACTTCTCCCTGAATCGACTGTGCATGACTGATTTGCAGCTAATTACAGGTTGTGTGATTCTCTTGGATATATGTTTATATACTTTTGCTGGTCTATTTAGTGAATGACACTAAACAAACAAATGGCGTGTGTAGTCTTGTTTAAACAGGTAAAAGAGTTTCCTTTTTCTATGAGTATTTTCTACATGTGCAAAATAAGGCTTAGTCTGTACTTTGAATGACTGAAATATCTGAAATCTTGCTTGATTAGGTTAAATATGTACACTTTAGAGGATATTAGTACTTAAGTACAGAAAGCTGTAGTGATTCGATTATTCCTTCTTATTTCTTGACGATTTTGGTTAGTGTTCTGTTTTTCATCTAGTCTCAACAATGTTATTAACTTTAGCAGGTATAATAGAGAAACCTTGTAGTGTACTAAGTAAAGATCTTCTTTAAACATCATTTTAGCAAAATAAACCCAGACAATTATGTTCATATTATTTAAATGGTTGTAACATTTAATATGCTTAACAATTCTTTCTGGATCTGCTCAAACGGGATTTTCAAATAAAAAAACAGGTGAAAATAAAATGCAATATAAAAAATGAAAGCTTATGGTAAAAACAAGAGTGCAAAGCTCAGAGTTATATTTTTACCTTTTCTTGTAGGGAAGGTATGTTTCTAATAACTTTGCCACTGTTTGAGAACTCCAAATGAGAGATGGTTTCCTTCTTTTTTTTTTTCCCTGTGAAATTGTAAACAGAGTCAGAGGCATGTAAATGCTTTATCCTCTGTTAATCTAAGATGGGATCTGTGGCAGTTTGCCTGTTCAATGATATACAGATTTACAGTTTATATTGTAAATCCCATTAACTTGTCATTAAATAATTAGCTACATCTGCATCAGACGTATCTGATGCTGGTTATCAAAATTTATTCCTTGTATTCAGCCTTTCCAAAATATTTCTATTCCCCTCTTCGCTTTCTGCTCCTCATTGACTTATCAATCATGTCTTTGTTAGATTGTTCTTTTCATGTAAATCAGAAGACTAGGACTCTTATCTTCATGCTGCATATTATTCTTCTGGTTTTCATCAGTGGTCCCAGTCACTTAAGTGAAAACAGGTGAGATCTTTCTGGGAAAGGACAGAAAAAAGAGTGAGGCTTTGTGACTGCAGGCAAACACCTAAGGATTTTTTTTTCTTTGTTTGAATATGCTGTTCATTTTTGAGATCCTAAGGATCAGATCCTCAGCCCCAGTTAAAGCCCTTTCAGCTGCTCTAGTTGTGCACAGAGTACACAAAGTCAAGCTGAAGAAGCAAGTGAAGGGGTTTTTTCTTCTCAAACAAATCCCCTTCCCAGCTGGTGTTAATCCAGAACTCCCACCCTCCATCATACTATGGGACAGTTTTGGCCCCAGGCCAGGGTGAACAAACACTTTTTTGTCCCCTTTTCTACTGTCCTCTATTACTCCCTCCCCTGTTGTGAGTACAAGCCCTGCAGTATTAGGCACTGGACTCTCAAAGCTTAGTAATGGAAAAGAAATCTTTGTCCTATTGAGAACAAGCTGTTTTATCCATGTGCAGGTTTCTCATGTAAAATCATACATGAGATTTCTTCACACAAATAGTTATGATCACCTACCGTGTTGTCACACTGTCACAAGAGAAGGGTTTCACAGAGAACATCTAGGTGAGCACCAAAAATAAATTAAAAAAACCCCACCAGCAATGTGCAAAAGGATGAGCTCCTTGGGTTGCCTCTGAGCCTGTGAATGCTGCATGGCAAGCCCACAAGGGGTTCATACACAGACATTTTTGGAGATTGTTGGGCCTGATTTTAGGTGGGAAATAAGATAGATGTATGGAGACTGTAGTCTCCATAGATGAGGCACCTGCGTTAGTTAATGTGATTATTCTTACGCATCAGCAAAACAGTAACCAGTACATTAAAAAACTTTGTAAAAGTCCTGATATAGTCTGAGTGAAAGCGATTACGTTTTAAAAGAGTAATAATTTAGTATTATCAAACCCTGTTAATCCCATGGATACCCGAAAGCTCTCATTGCAAGGAAATCCCAAACTTTAGCCCAGAGATAACTCAATTCTTCTCCAGATTCCTGGCAGGAAAGAAAGAAATATTTCCATGGCAAGTCAATTTTTCAGTGAAAAGCTGCTTGATTCTGCTCAGAGATTTGGAATGTGAAAGAAAGTGTTGGAGGGAGAGGTTAGTTATCAGAATCTGCATGAAATGTTCAGAAAGGTGTAATGCAATTCATCACGTGGATTGTTTTGACACATGTACAGTCTTTATTTATACATGAGCATCTATCATACCAGATCTTTTCCAAAGCTCTGTACTCTGCTGTGGATACAGATTTTACACAGATACTTCTTGTGTTCATTGCCCTCCCGGAGCACAAATACCTTGCTCTTTGAAATATACGTATCTCTTTTACAATTGGAGTCAGTACTGCAGTCGAAATGCCTGGGCTATGTCAAATGAAAAGATATAGACTGTAAATGAATTAGTAGCATTTTCTCCTACTGCCTTCCTCAAACACATACTGTTGTATGGTCAGTGGTAACCTGTAAAATATCTTCAGTCTTTTCCTGCTTGTATAGCACATTTTAGATAACATCACAAAAATGAATACTTATAGCAATATTTTCCTGTTACTGCTGAGGGGTGGAATCCCAGCTCTAAGTCACTTCCAAAGTTCCCATTTGCTTTATGATAGGTCCAGATTTAACTAAAGAGGGCTGCAATCTGGGAGACTTTGAAAGTAAAGTCTGAGCCTCATTCCTCTGCTGTCTCGTCAGGCTTTGCCACGCAGCAGCCTACACAGTGATGAAGAGAGTCTTTGTCAAAGCAGCTGGCTCTGCCTGCAAGCCTGCTTGTGCTGCTAAGGGAAAGCTTGTCTCTGTGTCTCAAAGGGATACCAGTCTTTTCACTTTTAAACAGGTTTTTTCTTCACGGATTTAAGTGTGTTTACATTTCCTTGTCCAACTGGTGATTCTGTATCCTTGCTGGTTTTCTCATCTCTGGCTCGTAGATGCTGTTCATATTTATAGCTTGTGGACAACAACATCATCGAGCCTCATACTCTGGACGTTCCTTGGCGAGCTTTTCTGACAGGTGACTTTTCCATTAGGGGATATTTTTCATTTTGGCTCCACTCCTAAACTCTCCACACAGTATGCCTGGATGCTGTGAGTGCGCTTCAGACAGTCTCCAACAAAACCCCTGGATTTGTTCTCACTTCTTCTCAGTGAGATATTCATAAACATAATAATATTTTCTAATGTAAACTCACATAAAGTTCACACATTTCTTTTTGGAGATTTAAGGGAAGTGTTAAGTGAAATTTAATGTGAATGTATGTGTGAGAGATTATGAGGAACTAATTCTTGCTGTGAAATTGTGCTTTTATATTACCGGGAGACTCAAAAATTGGATTCTCTTCAGTTCTAATATTAGCACTTGGTTTCTTTTAGAAAAAGGCCAACGTGTCAAAATGAAAGTTTTGGAGTTCTTTTACCTGCCTGAATTGGTGACTGATCTGAAAGTCTTTTTGATTTTTTTACTGCCTCAGACCATAAGGATTTGAAGTCTATTTTACCTAGCCAAATGCATGGTTGAAATCAGTTTTGTCTTATATAGACAGCCTCACAAAATGCAATGTTCTAAAGTTTTTGCTGTTCCACAGAAATAAACTGAGCTGTAAACAGAATTCTTATGCCATTTGGGTACAAAACTGGCATTTTTTTCGTTCATTTTCTTCTGGAGGAAGACCAGAAAACTCCTCTAGAGTAATGGTTAAGGCACTGAGCTGGGGTGAAACAAATGATTTCTTCTCCCATGGCTTAGGCACTTAGTTCTTATGTTTAGTGTCCATATTCTAATCCCTGGGATAGGCGCTACTTGGATGCTGGTCCAAGGGTAAGTAAAGTCAATAGTAATTATAAAATACTGAAAGAATGGGGTGTTCGTAGAATAAGTTGTGGAATACAACATGAGAACAACCGCATGTTCACTGTATGATCTTATATGAAAACAATTCAGTTTCATTAATCTTTCTCAGAATGAATGTCTGTTCCATATTATTTTATGAACACAATACATAACCCAGTTATTGAGATATTTGTCATATGAATATATTGGTTAAATTTAATAGGGGGTAAGCAGAATGTGAAGACAAGCCATTACTTTGCAAATGCTTTTGGACTGGAATGAGATGATGGCTGAGTTATTACCACGAAGGCTTTGCTGCTTGCCTTCAGCCACCTAAAAATCTTTGTTTCTTGTTCAGAATCAAGCAGCAGAGCTAAAGAGCTATAGCACTTACAAAAGAGGATACTTCACAGATATCTAATCAGATGGATAAAGACAGTTTTTGTGATATCAGAAACTACCAGACCTCCCTGGTCTATGTCTAAGGGATGGTAGATTATAGCTATCACAGACATGTATGGAGTACTTGGGTTTTTAAATAAAATTAACTAAATCCTGTGTTCTTTCAAATAAAGTGAAACTATTTTCTTTTAAGAAAGTTGTCTTGGCGATTAATGCACCTCTGGTCACAGACTCCTTCAGGGAAGAACTGCCAAATAAAATTGCTTTTGTTGGTAAGCAGTAATGATATATAGAGTACTGTGACCGAGAGCCTATTCTAAAGGTGGGAAAATCATGTCATTGTTCCCCAGGATAGGTTAAAACATTTTTGGATAAGGACCAGAGGAAGGAGAATGATAGAATTATCCTTGTAATCCTGAGAGAAGCGTTACCTCGTATTTTGAAAAAAATTACTGCCAGACACAACAATTTAAATCAAATAACCCCTGGTCCACTGAAAATCTGAAGCAAACCTCAATTAAAGTGTCAAAATACCCCAGATATCCTGTTTTCAGAATCTCCTGTCTGACTCAACTAGAAGCGGGGAAAAAGGTTAATGATTTTTTCCAATCCAATTCTGTAGAGTCAAAAAGATTCATTTGCCCCCTTATTCTTAATCAAATGGAAGCCATATTACAACCATTGAAAAGCTCATTCAAACAGCTGAAACCATTTTAGGTTTCTTCTACTTGTTAATTCAAGTGAAACATGCTGTGTGTCCTACTTAGGAACAGAAAATTGCACCTTAGCACTCCTCACAGCTACTGCTAATTGTTGCAGGGTTGTTATCTGTTATATACTGCTTTAGGTAGACTTTTCTACTTAACTGTACTGCTGCTTCATAAAGAGCATAGCCATTATTTTCCAAATCACTGTCTGGATTCTGCTTCTAATTCATCCAAGTGCAACTGAAGTCACAAGTTAGTCATACTTACACTTGAAGTGGAATATGACATGGCAGACTAAAGTCTCCCATCTAAATATTATTTATTTTTAGTAAACCGCTGCTCCAGCTCATAAGCTAATTTTTACTGTAATGATAGGAGAACCACAGGAATTCTCTGCCAAAGCTCATGTAATTTGCATTTTAATATATTAAATCTTCTTTCCATTAATAGTGCTGATACAGAAGTTTGACAGACAAAATAAAAATGTGGGCGTGTTTGTGGATACACTCTGAAATCCACTGTGGCATATAAAAGCAAATGAGAATCCTCTCTTTGGCACCATTATCCAAATGCCTCTCCACTTCTTTTCTGTCTGAGGTGAAGGCTGTGCAGATGGTTTGGCATAATTCACTCAACAAAATGATTCAGTGGCAGGAAGATAAAGCCCATGTTACTTGAAAATTCATCCCTTTCTTTTTGCAGTGTGCTGCAGGAATTTACTACCTGGAATACTTTATTTCTTAGAATTTTAACAACTTAGTCTAATAATATGCCATATTTTTCCAGCAAGCATATAGCTTTGCTTCTTCAAAAGGCCTCTCAGAGAACACTCTATAACAGTTATCACATCTGCATTTTGAAAGAAGGAGCTGCAATACAGGTCTTAAAAAGTCATTGACAGTATCACATTTGTAAACTTTTGTGTGTGCCAGCTTTGTATCAAAGACGTCTAATGAAAGCATAAATGAAAGTAAAGAGATACCAGCAGAAGGCAACAGCTACCTGCATTAGGAGATGTGTTTGAACCCTTTGTGAGAGATGTAATTTCTGAAGAACCATAATTGGAGACAAAAATCAATTTGTCACGAAGTCTCTTTTTTCACTCTTTCTTTAAGTGCTATCCTTTTATCTGTCTTGACAGAATTTATCCAACTGTTTTCTTGTATGTTAGCTAAAATGACCATATTTTCAAAATACAGCCAAACAGAACAATTTTGTGATGGCATTTTTATAAGATTACAAAAAAGCCTCACAAAATGTATGATGGTGTGCTTTTAAAGTTTACCTCAACCTCCATATTACCAGCTTATGAGTCAGCAGTGACACATGTGTATCTCTCATGGGAACAGAGGAACTGAGCAGTAGGGGATTTTTTTTCAGGAACTTGGGATTTTGAATAGGATTCTCACATTTTACAGAAAGCTTTGAGATCCACCCTGAGCAAAAGAGCAACTTTCATAATGAGTCTCTTTTCTTGCCAGCCAGAGTTCTGCCACATTTATTGCTTTGAAGTGTCTTACTCTGCAAGTAGTACCATTAAAAGCAATGAGAGAGAGACAATCTGAATGTTGAAAAGAGAAAGGAAAACTTATTGTAGGTTTTAGGAAACGAAGCTGAGAGTTCAGAAAAACAAAACAGCTGGTTTAGAATCTGACATCAGTCCTATATGTAACGTATTTTTCAGCTCAGCACTTACAATTTTGTTTCGATTGTATGCTTTCTCTAGCTATTTTTTTGTATTTCCTTACCTCACCACAGTATCTGTCTGCCTGATGAGTTTTAGTGTTTCTATTGCTTCATAAGGTATTGTTTTAAAGCCAGCTTACAGATGAAGGACTGATGCACAGAGGAAGTGTCATGACCTAGGAGAACTATAACTAGTACAGTCATGGGCTGTAAGTAATCTTGCCTAACAATAGGTGGGTTGATTTTATTATTTTTTTTCCTCACATGGGTATCCGTTGACATTTGAGATGACCTTGGGTATTCCACTTAACCTCCATTTGCCACCTTAAAGGGGTGTACCTCTCCCATAGGTCCTGTAACTGCCCTGTCCAGAAACCCCAAGAATATGTCATAGATACTTCAGGTGATCTCAAGTGGCACTGGACACCAAACTGACACAACTGAATCAAGCCCTAGGTGTCTAACACTGATCATGGTATCAAAGCTCTCATGACCAATCAATAGCTAATCAGTATCACCAGTGGCATTTAGGGTTGCAATTCATCTTCCCAGATGTGCAACTCCACAAATCACCCTCCCTGGAGGTATTCAAGGAGCGTGTGGATGTGGCATTGTGGGATGTAGCTTGATGGACATGGTGCTGTGTGGTGTTGGGTGGGTTGGTTTTTGGTGTGTTGTGGCTTGTTGTTGTTGTGTGGTGTTTTGTTTTTTTTTTTTTTTTTCTTTCAGGTTGGACTTGATGATCTTACAGGTCTTTTCCAACCTTAGTGATTCTGTGATTCTGTGAAATCTACCATAGGGTGAGGTAAATGACAGTGTGAACCCTATTGAAATGACTGGCTTGGTCTTCACTGACTAAAATGGAAGCTTGGACCACAATGCAGACACAGATAAAATAATGCTGACATGAAGTCCCTGTCTACTGATCTTTGTCTGTTGGCTGGTTTGCACTTAGTCATTTATTTCTTTTATTGTTTTCAGTACTCTTCATAAAAAATTATATAGTCTGCTGAAATTAGTGGAATTTGGTGTTGTTTCCTTTGGTATTTTTAACTCAAAAGCTCTTGGTTTACTCAACTCCTTTTCAATGAAACAAAAAGACCAAGCCTGACCATTACAGACAGACAGGCTATCAGTGAATTGAGTGTTGGATGTGATGGTTAATGAGGGCAAGCTGCCCCTCCATTATCTCAGAGAAGAGTCTTTTTTTGGTTTATATTATCACTGATACACGTGTGGCCATGTTTTAGTCAATAGAGAGTATGGACCAGTAGGTAGCTGCATTCTCACCTCTCTCAGCCAAACGGAGAAAGGGAAAAGTGATTCTAAATCAGTATTATGGAGTTGGAGCTATGAGGATAAAAACTGAGAAATAGAAAGGTGCTTAAAAATGTACATGTGTCTATAGTGAGTGATCAAGGAAAAACAGTAGATGCTTCTGTTAGTCAGAAAGGGGATGGGGACTCTGAAGGGCCAAGTCACTAAGCCATGTAAGACACATCTCCTTTTTGTTCCCAAATTCTCTTGCCTGACTTTTGTGAGCTTCCCACAAATGACCCCCTGATCCAATCAGCATCAGTACTTAATGATTCAAAGTGCCTCAAAACTGAGCTATTTGTTTCAGATGAATGTTTGTGCTAGTATCTTCGTACATACGACCATGCAAATTCTTCATGATGTTCTTGTGAAAAATTGACTCATAAATAGTCCTGGTAAGGGAGGCAGCAGACATCTTAAGTGAAACTTATCATGACAAGTATGCAAATAATGTAATCAGGCTCAGCCCATATAATGTCAGACTACAAGCCTGATCCAGCATCTTTGCTGTCACGTGTGATTCAGTGCTTCTGGACTTTGTCAGCAAAAAATACCTTATGGGTCTGAAAAACTTGATGCTATTTCTCAGACATGGCAAGGATATATACACAGAAATGGCTTCGGATCTGATTTATTAAGATCTCTTTTTGTCTCCAGAGGATGTCTGGAACACATGCATTTTTATTTTTTTCCTCCAAAATGCTCATTTATGGAAGAACATGTTTCAGCCCCTAAATGATTATTCTATGCTTGTCAGTTTTAGATTGCAGTACCAGTTACGTTAATGATTTCTGAGGTGATGCTGATGCCTCTGAGGCTGCCTGGCAGAATTGCTAGCATAAAACTAATGAGCATCCCAGCACGACCCTGCACTGTTAGGAGATGAAGGGGAGGGGGGAAGTAAATTAGAGACCTGGGTCTGTGGAAAGAATATCTGTAAAGGCACTTAATGGAGTCTAGAATAGAAAATTAATCACCCATAATGATTAGGGTTTGTGAGAACATTTGATTTAATTCCATTTATAAATATTTCCCACCCAATGATAAATGAACTCTGAGATAGCTTGTAAGCAAAATCTGAATCTGATACGAGTTTTAGAACTGTACAGAGTAGAGAGGTATTAGACCACAGCAGCTTTTACCTGCTGTTTTCATTCTACATCTAACAGGCTTCACATAATCTTTGGGTACAAAATGATGTGGCAACACTGTAAAGTGACTGTTGGAGCATATATAACCTGAAAGTGCTTGATAGAATCAAAGTGAAAAATGGTAAATGAAACAGCATTATTCTGAAGCAGCCTATTATTAAACTATTAGGAAGCTAAAGCCATTACAGTTTATTGTTTATAATTCCCCAGCCTCTAAAGTCTTGTTTAGCATTTCACATTTTCCAGGTCAGTAATATGTAGATTTTTTCTTCTTAATGCAGTCATTAACCCCTAGCTCTTCTTGTGAGGAAAATTTACTGTATTTTAAAGCTATGGCAATGTTTGTCTTAAAAGTAACTATCAAGCAAACAAAAAGGAGGCATTAAAGCTCTATTCCACTTTGGCTTTTGAGTGCACAGGTTAATGAGAAATAATTTTTATAATTTGTGTCACAAATTTCTGACATTCGGTGTAGTATGTTATGCAGCCAGTGAAACTGCATGGTCATACTCATTCTTTCTGGCATTAAAGTCTGTGCATGTATGAAACGGGTTTAGAAGAAAGATGATAGGATTTTTCCAAATATGGAAATAAATTAATAATAATACAAATAGCATAAATGCAGATCTCTTGGGTATCTGAGATCAGCAGCTACTTATCTTGTGTAATTTTTCTTCAGAGCTGCATATTCATATTAAATGAAGTAGAGATTGCACAGTATTTTATGCCTGTATTTGAGGGCTGCAAAAAGAAAAAAAGAGAAAGGGAGAAAATGTGGTAAAGTGACATATTATAAAAATATAAATTAGATAGTAATTGAATCTAATTTTTAAAGATCAGCAGCTTAAAACTTACACAATACTGGAGACTTAGTCATAATAACACTGAGAAAATGAGGAACACAAAACATAGAAATAATATGTGAGTTTCATTTTGCTGGGGAGGTGGTGGTGGAACAGTTAATTATTTTATTTTCAAGTTGGAGTGAAAACAGAAAAAAATCTATGAATGAATATTGTGAAAATGATAAGGTTTTTTTGTTTTTGAATTTTAAAATTTATCTTATTTCTTGCACTTTCATAGTTTTCTTCTAAAAAAAAAAGCTGGGATATACCCCTTCTTTTCAGTTTGAACAGAAGGTTAATTCCAACTAAAATGGTTGCACCAAAAGTTCTGCAATTTCACAAATATTAGAAGTTATGCAGTGGAAATACCTGAGAAATATTAAAAATTTATCCCTCATTTAATCGAGTAGTGATTTGGTTACCTATACAGATATTTTATATTAAAATTATATTTTCACCATGTTAAAATAGTTATGAAGGTAAGAATACTTTTAAGAAATGTATGGGGGTTTTTTTTGGTAGCATTCTTTTTCAATTAAAAGTAAAAAGCTCATAGGCCTCTCCTGCTAATATTCATTCCTCTGGCTTTTGGGAATCCTGCATTTGAGCTGAGATAATATTACCTAAAGACTGACATCTTTTAAGGTGAATCTGTAGAGAACATTTTAAGAAATTTATATTTTTCATTCCATTATTCCTTTCTAGTGTGCATATCAGTGCTTCTTTAATCAAGCACTTAAGTAGAGATAAATGTAAGCTCATGTGATACCTTGCTTTTGTGAAAGATAACTGCAATGGATTCGTATCTGGGTAGCACTTCATGAGTCAGCAGAGCCTACCAAAATAATGTGGAAGAGTGTAGATGTTTAAATGACACAGAGGCAAGGCAAGCAGTAGGAAAGGCAAGTGAATGGTTCTCAGTGGAATGGAGATGAGAATAAGTAGAAAATTTGAAAGTACTCACGTGAAATTTTGAGACTTAAAAAATAAGATCCTGATTCACAGCTTATAGGTTTTACCTTTGACTTTAGTGCATGCAAGCTTTTGAAAGACTATTTGACAATCTAAGACTTCTGGAAGAGAAGGCTCTTGTAGAAAAAGTGACTAGAATCATAGGGAAAGCACAGGAAAATTTATTCTGGATCAAAAGAAATAAAAGATGAATCATTAGATCTAAACTTACCTTAGTTATGTTTAGCTGTGTAGAAGTTCAACATCTGGTACCAAGTAGTTGGTCATTTGGCTTTCAACGTAATCAATAGTGGTAACAGGTAGTTCATTCTAAGTATCTGTATATGTGAGATAATTCTCTCTGAAAGTACCTTTTAGAAGTTCTCCATAGACAAAATTTAGATGACTTGCTGATGATAGAAAACTGGGAGGGGTGACTGAAAAAGCAGTGTGTTGTACTACCATCCAGAGGGACCTCAACAAGCTGGAGAGATGGGCTGATGGGAAGCTCAGCAAAGGGAAATGCCAAGTCTTACACCTGCGGAGGAGCAACCTCATGCACCAGTAGTACATGCTGGGTCCTGACCACCTTGAAAGCATCTTGGCAGAAAAGGACCTGGGGGTCCTGGTGGACACCAAGTTGAACATGAGGCAGCATTAGGAAGAGTGTTTTTAAAAGTGAAAGTCTTTTAAAAATTTTGTCAGTTTTATCTCCAGTACCAAAAGTTCTTGTTATATTAAGTCCCCCTGTTTCCATCAGCTACTGAAGAATTAGTTACCAATACACATACATTTAGATAGGTGATGATTTACTTGTGATTTTTCACATTCTGCCAACTGATAACTTTACCTTGCAGTCCTTATCCAGTCCTGTCACAGTTGAATGCAGCCATCTATAAGATTACGTGGAGGAAATAGAGTCTTAGCAGAATAAAGTAAGAGAGCTCAAAGATAGTCCTACCTAAAAAGCGATTGGAAAAGTAAAGCTGGTAATGCTCTGAAGGAATAAAGGGAGCTTACCTTGAATTTTAGTTGCTTCAACTCTTCCTTATATAATGATAAATCACTGTTTATGCTTTGGACTGACAGCTGAGTGAAAGTGTGTCAGATATGGCAAACACGTAAAAAGTTTTGTGCAATAGAAAAAGTTTGCTGTCTTGCAAGTAGCAGGTTTCTTGGAAATGCATTCCTGACAGGAATGCATGTAAGAATTCCTGTAAAATACATATTGTATCTTTGAATATCTCTTACATTAAAGTTCTATTAAATAAGCCAAGTAAGATTCTATATGCATTTTTTAACATCATATAGACCAGAAGCTTAAACTTTTTTTTTTTTTTTTTTTGAGCCATATTGTTAAACTCAAATAGTGGGGATAGAATTTTTCATTGTTTGTCAAAAGGTGCTTACAAAATCCTCTAGAAAATAATCAAAATAATAGAACTGCACCGTGAGAGGTCACTTTACAGTATCTAACCTTAGTTTATTGTTTTTCAAATTTATTTATTTGTTTATTAGGAATCACTAAGATTAATATATTTTTCTTTAAAAAAGTAAAGTAAAAACTTCTGCATGTATACTACAACACAGAACCATTACTGAGTTAGAAAGCATCACTGACATAAATAGCATATGAGAGCATTGGTGAGGTTAGATATTAAATAACCTCAAGACCCAAGAATCTGTGCCAGGGAAGTTATATTAAAATTATTAACAAATATAACAAAAGAATTCCTGAGAACACTTTACACTGTGCAAGTCATTCTGAAGCAACAGATGTATACCAGGTTTTATGTGGTGAATTGGTTGCATACGCTGAATCAACGTATTTATGCTAGGATGTTAGTGTTCTTTGTCATCTTCATCTCTCCTCAGTGCTGAGTCTGTGAAATATCAGTGGTCCTTACAGAGGCTTTTTGTATCTAGACATCTCAGATATAGCGCTCACAGATAACTCCAGAAAAGTATTTAATTATGTAATCTTAATGGTTTATGTTATTAAATGTTATTTGCTTCAGGAGACTGTTCTGGTTTATTTAATGCACACACACAAAAAATGCTCTGGCTGCTTTATGTGAATATATATATGTATATACACTCAGGAGACAACATTTCTGCTGTTCCATGGTCACAGTTTGAGCTGTTGGTGTATTTCCACCTGTATGTAAGCAATGGCACTGAATACAGTAGAAGGATACCCACAGGAGCAAAAATTTGCAGAATCTCACTCTAATGAAGGGACAGTTTTTGATCTCCAGCCTAACTAGGCCAAAATAATTCTGCAGTAGGTATGAAATCCCAGTCTAGCAAAGAATGTAAATACATTAATAACTTTAAAAACATAGACATCTCATCAATTTCTATAAGAATATATATACACTTTAAATTTCTTCTTTCACTTGCATCCTTTCTGGACTACAGTTTATTCAAGTGTGACACTTGTTATCCTTAATTAAAGATAAATTCATATGCTCTCATTAACAGCTACTTTGACATCTGACATCTAAAGCAAGCTTAGATCTATGTTGGCATGGAAACATTGTCATGGGAAATACCAGTTCCACCCTGTTCAAACTGAGTTGTGTCCTAATTCCCTGGTCATTCCACTAAGCCATTGGGAACTCTCCAGTAAGTCGTATCTTCAGAGGTTGGCATCAGCTTGTGAGAAAACAACCCTTTGAACTTGTGTTTAATAAAGAAAGGGGGATGCAAAACTCTTGAACATTTGTAAAGATACACTACTATAAAACTGAAACTATATGGTAGCTGGATATTACAAGGAATGGACCTTGGAGAAAGTGCATTACTAGTAAATGCAGAATTGGATGGTAATGAAGTTTGAGCTTGGTCATGTTTTTCTTTTAATTAACAGAGAGTGCAATGGAAGTCATTCCAAACTAGTTTTATGCAAAGATATTTATTCAGTTAATTTAAAACATTTCCTAGCAAGAAGGTGGGCATAGGTATTCCTCTATATTCATACTGCCCTGCAAGCTTCCCAGAAAGACTCCTGGTATCTTTGAATTCACCCTATAGTTTATGAGCCACTAAGTTATTTTCATAGCTGTTACACTGCTGTTACATATGGCAATGGGTTACCTATAAAATGAGACTTTGGAATTCAGATCTGAATTATACATTGATTTGAATTTCTCAAATGCCCCCTTTTCACACACACTGTTAACTGAATTCACCGAGAACTGTGCTTGCAAACAGCAATAACTATGTGATAACTGAATGGCAGGAGATGAGAGAGGGCATCACAGAGGACATGATGAATGGTATAAAATATGTTATACAATAGTTTTCTCTCAATGCAAGAACCAGCAAAAAGTAATTCAGTTGAAAGCTTACAACAAGAATAAACACATGACTGATTGCATAGCTGAACAGCGAAATTTACTTTTGAAATATAATCAAGTCAAGAAGTCACTAAAACTTGAAAAAATAGGACACATTTAAATGACACATAATATCCAGCACTTCACAAGCTAAAAAATAAAGCTGTAAATTCTTCTTTAACGGTCAGGAGAAGATTCCTTAAGAATCCTCTAAAGCATCTTTACTCAGCTGTGGTCAGAAAATATGAGAGTAAATGGACCATGTTGCCTATTCTAAGTGCTTCAGTGAAATTACAGTCTGTTATTTGGGATTTCTGGTTTTGGAAATTAGCTAGCACAGCGTATTTCTTCTGCAGTTTTCTTCTCTTTCAAAACGCCATGTAAAAAGGCCATCAACTATGCTTACTAAACTTAAAATAATGACTATGACCTTACATTAGGTGTTATGGAAAACAGAAACAGTGTCCTATCTCAGACAATTTCAGCACGTTTTGCTTAAACAGCAGTCTGGCAGGTACACAGATAATTTTTCTGATCTCAGTGAAATATGCTTCCAGATTGGTACTGTTCAGCAAACAACAGACACAGCCATGCATCAACACTTGAGCTTCAGTTTAAAGCCTGCTAGGATAACTGGAAATACACCTGACTCATACCATAAGGATTCAGATCAGCTCCCACATCTCAATTTCCTCCTAATCAAAGTGAAGAAATATTTTCTCATTAATTCTGCAATATCTCTGAAAATACCTACTGGTAAGAAATAGTGTTACGCATTCACTAAACAAAAGCGTTAGCAGCTTTAGACCATAATTAGAAAGATAGTATGTGTTTTTAAATAAGCCTGGTTTAATCAGACAGGTCATGAGTATTCAGATTGAGTAGTGTATTCTTCTACAGTCCTTGTCTGGGTTGGGTCAGAGCTTTGTGCTGTGGATACAAATGAATGTTTCATAAAGCTATAGGAAACTAAGAAATTAGTCACTGGAACACCAGCTCAACTACCTGCCCCAAAAAATCTCTGATTTTTCAGAGATTTACTCTGCCTGGTCTCATTTGCGTTATTGGGGCCCAAGGCAGAAATTGCCCTTAGAATTTTTTTAAGGTAGAAAGGAATTGTTCACAGAAGAGTCCCTGAGCTGTGCTTATCTGTGAACAAACAAGAGTGGGAAAAGGCTTATCCTTATGATTATGCATTGTTCCTCTTATATTTCAACCTGTAATGGCTGACTTTTGACTTATCTGTACAGAATAGCTGGTGTTTTAGAGCATGCACCTAGAAATGCCTAGAGCACTCTGTCTGGTCTCATAGTTATAAGCAAATCTATAGAGGAACATAGCATGGAAAAAAGAATTGCTCTTTCTAAAAATAATTGCAAAACTTCCAGTGACTTTCAGACTCATGATTTCATTCATGATGGTCAGTTCATGTAAACATGTGTGGACACATATTAATGTACACACACAAAACTCTATATCTTTCATCTTGACTAACTCTTATCTTGTACTTTGCTGTATGTTATGTTAAAGAGTTGAGGAAAGAAGGGGAGAGAAGGGTGAGTCTCACACAAGCAGTAGCTGCTGCCCGTGAGAACTCGCTATAGCGCTGTTGGGGTTTGCAGGTCTAAGGCCATGAGAGCAACAATATCAGAAAAACAGCATGAGAATAGTAAAGAAAAACTACAGCCACAGAGACTCTGGGAAAACACTGCCTCAGTGGCCTAAGTGAAAGGGTTACAGTGCTGTAAATAGCAAGTCCTTAATATTGCTAAGGCTGAGGCACTGATGCACCTAGGGCACCGTGAAACAACTTCCATGTATAAAGTAACAAGTGCTTTGCTCCACTGTTATTGGAACCTCACAGCACTCACTTCATCAGGCATAGTAAGGAACTAGAATTGTTCAGACTTATTGGCTCCATTTCAGACAAACCTCCCAGACCCCAGAGATCTACAGAAGGTCTGTAGCTTTTCCACTCACATCAAAAGACTTGTGGAACATCAACAAATGGCCCTTAAGCCGACAAAAAACATGTGTTTCTCTCTACCGAGGGAGCTTGTTTTCTCTGTGAAATTCCAGATAATAAATTCTTGTATGTCCCAGAGGAGAGAAAAGCTCTTATTGTTAGAATCACAACAAATTAACTATGGATCAAACATGTACTGTATTGTGAAGGAATGTCTTTGCGCTCACCAACCAGCACTGGAAAACAAAGAACAGTGAGTGTGACTTAGTGATGTCAAATAGGAGATACTACATCTGCCCAAAAACTATTCTTGGGAAGAGTCTCATTTTACTTAGGCTACGTGCAAGACCTCAAGATTCACTTGCATTGCCAAGAACAGCACCTTCTTCTAAGTCCCAGTACACCAAGCCTAGTCAATTCTGTCTGAACCTAGGCAGTTCACTGACTGCCTTCCAACCCATTTGAGCATCTTGAGAAGGAACTCAGATGTGATGATCCATTGTGGATCAGTGTTATGTCCTCTTTCTTCTCTACCATACACCCATTCTTTCCCATGCAGATGTATCTTCATGGGTATAACCTGTGCAGGGGTGTTGCACTACAAGATAACTGCTTAGCTTAGGCATTACTGAAAACATAAAGAAGGAGGAATATTTTTCCCTAGCCTACTTTATATGAAATAAGTAACTGAAATGAAGACCATCATAACTTCAGGGTTTTTTCCATGTTTAAATGTTCAAGAGTCAAATATGCAAATAATAGCCTGACAAGCATATTTGGTGGAAACTTTTTTGTATGGATTACCATTCCATCTGTAGAGTGGGGTAGCCATTAAGCACGTGTGTGATTTTCAATGGTTAGAATACAACTCTAGGCTTGAAACTGAAGTTCTGCGTATAAAGAAAGAGACAATGGCCTATATTATCTCACAATCTGGACAGAAGAAACAGTACAACTGTCAGACTCCTTTTTCAGGGGGCAGCATTTGTAACACATATTCAACCCAATGTGACAGGGACACAAGAGAAACATAGTACTGCTGAGACTGATTTACGTAGTCTGTGAACAATTTATCTGAAATTGATTGTCACGAAAGTCTGTACTCTCATTCATCATCTGCTCATCAGGGGCTAGCATAGGAGTCTCAGTGAAAGAAATAATCAACAAGGATGATTAAAGGATGCAATTCTCTTTCCCAGTTCAGGCTTTGGCACAGTAAGAGTTGCTAATAGGTAGAAGATATGTTTTGAGAGATGACATGTGTCTCAAACTACTTTTCTGAGTGGCCAGATCCAAAGATGTCTTGAGATATTATTTCTGGATTTATTTTTAAAGGGATTGTCTTCACCCCTAAACTGAAATCAAACCTCTAACTAGAAAGTGTATAAAGAATCTCAAATGTAATAATCCCTTTTACTGTTGCTGAAGTGAAATACATGTTTATTTTATAAATAATGGGAGAATAGAAAGTGTCAGACGAAGATATTTGTCACTAAGTATCTCTGTTATTATTACTGGGTTTTTCAGGTCAGTTTTTAGTTCAATTTGAGGTATCCTTTATGTCAAGAATTTACAGGGAATATAGAATATGATTGCCTCATAAGAGACAATATGTAGTATAGGAAAAATCGTTAATACTGGAGATACTGCTGTCATATTAAGCACTTCCTTAAAAATCTTTCCATCCTGGTTTTCTCTCTCTGTCCCAGAAACCCCCCAAAAGCAAGTCAATTTAAGAATACCTTTTTTCCTTGACAGGCTCTAAAAACCAAACCAAAGCAAAACAAACAGAAAGGTCCTTTTTAATATGTTGAGCATGAAAAGACAGAGAAATATTAAAAACCACAAAATATGTACATTCACGCTTGCTTTCACAGAAAGAGAAGATTCCCTCATGAATTGCTTTCCTGTTGGAGGACTCTGTTATCTTTATAATGTCACCGTGCACCAAGTTAATCTATCTTTATACAATGCCAAACAATCATCAACAGGAAAAAAATATCATGTAGCAAATGGCAAAACAACAAATCAGACAGCTACTGATGATTATTTTTTCCCTAGAGTTTCCCAAAGGTGGTCTGTGAGAAAAGAGGAAAAATATTCAAGCTCTATCATTCTTATAGAGAAAAAAGGAGTTAATAAATGAGTAAATAAAAATCAATAAATTTAATTATTTCTTGTATTGGTTTGTAAAACGCAATATACTTTTCACTACTTAATTCTCATTGAACTGTTAGAGAATAGGGAAAGGGAAAGAAGTAATCAACCAAGATGATTCCAGGCACAGTTCCTTTTCTTTTCTCAATCTGGCATTGCAGCTTCTGTCCGTCAGGGGATCAGGCTTAGGAATTATGCATTAACAATCTGGTCTTGAAAATCTTAATGTAAGTATGATAGAAGAGAGTATTTTGCACTCAAACAGGGTTTGTTTTCTTTTGAAACATGCCTGGGGTCATTAGCAGCCTGTGGCATTAAGCTCAGATCATATCTAAAACCTTAATGTTATTCTCAGAGAAATTGCTTTCTGAACAATATTTAGAACAAACTTCAACTCCTAATTGTCTAGGAGGAGCTGTCAATCCAAGTATCCATTCATTCAGATGTCCCCAATGATGAATATGGTAATGAAGAACAAATAGGGAAAGACTCTTCAAATGAACAGAACTTGTTCTTACACAGATTTCACATCATCACCACAAGTCTGTGCAGGGGTAGAATAATGCTGACATTCAAAATTAGCTTGTCTGTTTATAAACTTTTTGCTTCCCGTTTACTACTCTTAGCACTTCTTGGACTCTTTGCACAAAGCAGGCTGCCTTGCCCCTGAATTTAGCCAGAACAGTTTATAATTTAATAGTCAGTGGCACCCTTTGAGAGGGGGAAGGTACAAATTTGTATTGCTCCAGAGAAGTGGGAATTAAATCTTTCTTTAAATTTCTGAGCAATTGTTCCACCACTACTGCTGCCTGGGAATGGTGACCTACTGCATGTTTTGGGGTGCCTGACCTGTTAGCATGTGCTCAGCACACTTAAAGGGGGACAAGGATCCTAATTCCTCCTAAGAATTAGTCATCTGTGTTCCAACACTACTAAATGTAATGCTAAGTCAACTCTGTTGATGATTGTTTGGGTGGGTTATGCTGTGAGGAAAGGTGCACTATCATTCTGATATGACCAAAGATGGCAGATCAAGATAAACAGTTACAAGTCCCTCTATCACAAAACAAAATAAACGCCTGAATTCACAAGGTTTTGGTGGAGTTTGTCCTGTAATCTGACTAAACCACCAGGAGCTGGACTGCCTAGATGCTCAGAAAATGTCCCCAGGGAACCAAAGTAGGTTTCTACACAAATTCTGATCTATTACCAAATCGATGTATTGAATCAGCTTAGCACCTATCTCAGGTTGAAGCCCTTTTGGAGACCTCAGCCTCCTTGTCACTTTGCAGATCTTCCCTAAGACAAGAAATTTAGTTCAGTCAGTTAAAGAAAATTGAGTACTCGGCATGAGTTCTCCTCCAAATAACTGTAGATAAATAGTTTACTTAGAGCTAGTCATTTGAACTCTGTCCTGTGTACTCATGCTGCATAAATGAGAAGACTTATCAGTTTTCAATTAAAATGACTGAAATGAAGGGGCTGTACATGAAGTATGCTTAGAAACTGCAGAAATCAAGAATCGAAAAAGAACACTAAGTCCTAGAGGGAGAAGTGCTAATAGGAAACTTCAGAGGAAAACTGAGGATCTATGTGTAGCCTTATTTTTGTGCTCCACAGAAGTCCAAGAAGAAAAACAGTATGCAGTGGCAGTGAAAGCTTCATGTTAATTTAAAGTCTCACTACAGTGTGGCAAAACATGTTTGATCTTGATAACAGGTGTAAAAAGATTCTTGAAATATAAGAGGTAGTTATATCTTGAACCCATCAAATTAACTGTAATAGAGATTAGGTGAAATGAGTGATCATTTCACTCACAATTGTTCAGAAAAATATCTCAACAATTCTACTATATCCCTTCATTTTTAGTCAAAAATGGAATTGAGACTATTACTGACTATACATACTAATTAAATAGCATAAATTGATGACAAGCTCAAATACTGTTAAAAAAGCAAGGGGGTTATGTAACAGCAATTGAGCTGAGTTTGTAAATTTAGCAAACTATTTAAAGTCTTATCAAGTAATCATGTCTTCTTAATTAATTCCAAAAATTCCTATCACAAAATGGTGTTTTTTCCCAAATGATCTTGTTGGTACAGAGTAAAATTTACTAATCGTACTAAAATTATGAACGTTTTGAATACTGATCATTGTTTAACACTGAACTGCTTTCTATAATGATTATAATTTAACAAAAGTCATGAAATCTTGTTAAAGGTCTCAGTGGTCTGCAAAGGCAAAAGACTTAGAAGGTCACAGGAAACACTTTAATTATACATGGAACTCTTCATTCCAGTTAGACTTGAAGATAATAGCTTCAGTAACTAAATAGAGCCTTAGGATCATATTGAATTTAATATCAGAACCTCATTGCTTTAAAAGCCCTGTTCTAAATTTAACTTTCCTACAAATCAAACAATACACCTTGATGCAACTTTTCAGCTTTTTCTTTTGAATTATATTATATTATCATATAATTAAAATATCGGTAATTTTTTTCCCAGTTTCTACCAGAAGTGCAAAAAAACCAATAATTAAAAATCCTTGCACTTTTGTACAGAAATTCACAGAATCACAGACTGGATGAGATTGGATGGTCATCTCCTCTGGAGGTCATCTTTTCTAACCTCCCTGCTCAAGCAGAGCACATAGAACAGGCTGCCCAGGAGCACGTCGGGATGGCTTTTGAATATCTCAAAGGAGGAAGAAGTAACCGACCTCTCTGGGAAACCTGTTCCAGTGTTTGAACACCCTCACAGTAAAAAACTGTTTCTTCATGTTCAGACGGAACCTCATGCATTTCAGTTTGTGCCCATTGCCTCTGGTCCTGTCACTGGGCACCACTGAAAAGAGCCTGCCACCCTCACTTCAAGTTGTCTATACATTGATTATATCCCTCCGAGCCTTCTCTTCTCCAGGGAGAAGTCTCAGCTCTCTCAGCCTTTCCTCCTATGCTCCAGGTCCTTAACCATCTTCATGGCCCTTTGCTGGACTGTCTCCAATATGTCCATGTCTCTCCTGTACTGGGGAGCCTGAAACTGGACCCAGTACTCCTGATGTGTCCTCACCAGCACTGAGTAGGTGGAAGGATCACCTCCCTCAGCCTGCTGGCAACACTCTTCCTAATGCAGCCCAGGATACATTTAGCCTTCTCTGACACAGGGGCGCATTGCTGGCTCATTTTCAACTTCCTGTCCACCAGGACACCCAGGTCCTTTTCTGTCAAGCTGCTTTCCAGCCAGTCAGCATGTAAGTTGACAGAGAAATGTTTACAACTTCCATGTTATCTTTGAGCATCTGCCTAAAACCTTGTTAAAATATCATTACACATAGAAATATGAAGCTATTAATAACACTATTTTGACATCATGCCCAAGTTGAATAAACAATGACATTGTGATCATTTGACCATTAGAAGGAATATTTTAAAGCTGAGATAAAATCTGAAAATAAATTTGCAAGAATTGGTATCACTGCTGCTGCATTTAATGAGATTTTTCTTTCAGGCTATGTGTGTGAGAAAAGCTTTAAACTGTTATTGTGTTTACCTTTTCAGCTTCAAACATTCTGATTTGACTTGATGTTATTCTTTTACCTTTTACATTATAGCACTGACATTCTTTTGGTTTCAGTAGTGGCTTTCTGATAATTTAGCAATTCCTTTTAATGAATTATGAAATAAATTGACCTGGAAGCAATCAACTCTCTAATCTATTATTCTACTCCTTAACAATTTCTAATCACTTTAGTGGCATCTTCCTGCTTGAATCTAAGCAATGCTTTTTATTTGTTTCTTTTACTGAGCGTGCGGGTTTATTAATTGTCACTATCTGTCTCTCAAATTATTTTTTCAGCTGAGTTGTTATATTTGAATAAGTAAAAGATTTCCCATGTAGAATATTTTTTACAAGTATTGCTCTTTGTACAGAAAAAAGAAAACAAATCAGGATAAATTCTCTTGATCATGAACAAAATTACCAATTCGTGCTCAGCAAAAATCTTTTCTCCTTGTAACTCCTTTTTGTGTAGACAAGTCTGAGCTACTCAGAACTAGAAATAGCGATCAAAAAGAATGGGAGAACTGGAGAAAAACTGAAATTAAAAAAAAAGGACATACAAACAAAATCAGATTTTCCAAAATTTCATTGAGTGAGGGAGTTCACTTACAGAATCATCTGGGCTGAAACACCAAGTGTAAAAGCAATGACGCCAAATCTGTTATTTCTTCCTTTTCTTAAAATCTCTCTGGATAATAAAAAGGTCTTTTTTAATGTCACTGATGAAAATATGTTGTCTGCCATATAAACACTGCAGTCATTTATTTTCCTCCTTTTAATATATGTATCATTGCCTGTGATATCAGGTAACAAAACTATTGTAAGAGCTAAAAACTGTTGCCCATACCTGTGTTAAGGCTTTGTTTTTAAAGAGACTTTTGCTGTAGCATTTTGACGTCAGACAATTGAATTGATACAGATCACCCAGCACAAAAGGATATTTCTAGTCCCATATTAACCTTTGAGACAGTGGCAAACCATTGCTACCTAATGGTTGATGCTTTGAATGAAGATGTCTGAAATTCAGTGTAATGATTGGTAGTGACTTGTCTGGAAGCCACAGGCAGTCACCAGTGCCTCATAGTGTGGTTTACCCGCCTGTCAAATAGAATTATTATTTACTTCCTCAAAGGCTCAGTAAGTCTTAATAAATACATATAACAAGCTTTAGGAGCTCCAGGTGAACATCCCTGTACAGAAGGCTGTGGTGGTGCATTCCTTCCCCCCTTCTCTCCTGGGCCACTCTATGCCTTGGCCTTTGTGCAATGAGTTGGGCATTAAGTGTCCATTGACCGTACCAGGAACTTTTACATGGCTAAGGTAGGGAACAGCACTGACTGTATCAGGCACTCCTGTTACCTGACTGAGACGGGTAACAAGGTGGGGAATAATGGAATAATCAGTCATTTCCTGACAGCCCTGGAACATTTCTTGTCTGGATCATAGCCCAAGTGGAACAGCACCATGTTACCAAAATTCCATCATTTTGCTAATGACTAAAGCCAATCATCTTGCGAACCTATAAACAGCGATCCCAAGTAAGGCCCTTTGAGCATTCCTGGACCACAGTGGGCTGTGACCAGCATCTCCCTCTGAGTGGGATGCCTCTCAGAGTTCACAAACTCTCCAGTTTGCAAAATTTGGAGGACCGCCACTGAAAGCTAGCGACAGGACCTGGGCTAAAACCCTCTCCTCCTTGAGGCTCAACCCAAGCCCATTGAGAAATGCTCAGACATTTGAAGTTAATATTTCACAGAACTTGAGGGGAACTTTTAACAGGTTTTTATGTCTGTGTGTACGTGCGTGTGTGATCAATTTGAGTACTCGATAACAAGAATAGCATTACCATTTCAAATCTGTAATCAAGCTACTGTTGTGATTGTAGTAAATTCTATTAACTTGCTTTGCAAATCTTAAACTAATCCATGATTAAGTGTTGCTAAAATCTTGTGGTGATCTATCTTAAATTGTGAATGAACCTTTGATTGCTGCTGAATACATATACATATAATCCTTTAGATAAAACCTGTTGACCAAATCTGGGACTAAGATTGGACCTAGCTGCACCTAGACTCCTCTCTGAGAAGGAGTTTAGAAAGCAAGGGGGTCTACTCTGAACCTCGTGACTCAACAGGACGGCCTTCCCTACTTTTTGTATTTCTTTCACTAGACATAAACCGTTGTCCAAGTCTGAGACTAGGATTGGACCCAGCCACACCTAAACTCCTCTGAGAAGATTAGAAAGCAAGGGAGTCCATTCTGATCCTCGTGACTCAACGGGAGGGACTTCCCTCATATTTACCCTTATATTTCTCCAGTCTCTCTGTATAAATCATTCTGATTTGATATTTCTTTCTATGTTTTAGTAAGTAATAGAGTGAACCTTGCCATTGAATTCTGTTAAGTCACATTTTATAAACTTATATTAAAATCACTTTTGCCAATATCCTTGATGGTGATTCTTGAAGTGGCCTAAACCACTCATTCATGACAAATAGTAAAGTGTTACTGTCAGGCAGACTTTGGGAAATGCAAGAAGGTCCTGTGCCAGAGCAGGGCACTTACACTGGGAACTGCCAAACCAGATCAGAAGCCAAAGTCAACTGTCACCAGATTTTTTTTATGACTGGACTTCACTGTCAGATACCTGATTCCCTAGCTTTACCAGGATTACAGCTCTCTACCTTTCCCTCCCCAGCCTCACATCTCCTCTGTCCTTCAGGTATCTGTCCCACGCAGAATGCCAACTGATGGGAGCTGATGACATTCTCCCTCTCGTTAAAACTGTTATAGTAGTGTGTTAGGGAGAAAATATTCTTCCAAAGTTTTAATCTGATTCCCGTAAGAGAATTCCAATGCTATTTTGTCTAAATCCTGTTGTTCCTAGATCATGCTTTTCCTACCCCCCTTGTGGCCAGCTCCTCCTCTCATTGTATGGCATAAAACTTATTTGCCAAGGACCTATTGCAGATCCTGCCCTTTACAGGATATTTAAGCTTGTGCTGCATTTGCAATAGAGAGAGCTGTGTAGAAGCAGAAATTATCATCTTTGAAGAAGGATGAGATATTTCTGCAGTCAGTGAGGGACATCAAAGGGTTTCTGTGTAGGGATCTTGACATAAATTTCCTCTTTAGTTCCAGACAGACCCAAAGAGATGCTCATTTCCAGTGAGTTAGCATTTCATTGTTGTGCAGTTGTTTACTGTTGCTTTCCTTTGACAAATGGTGCCTTTTCAACTAAACAAAAAAAGTTAAAAATGAACTATGTGAGAAACTGGTTAGCTAATATGCATGTGAAAACTTCAAACCTGTCTGTAGAAATGAAGCTACAGTAATGGAAACCAACTCAGGCAAGTTAAGTGAGTGATTCACAACTGGAGTTGTTTTGAAAATGCCTGTATATCATTACAGATATGCTATATGTTTATAAGTGTATTTATTCAAATTGCTTCTGCTCTGGTATTCATTTGCCATGAGAGCCGAGCTGCTGAGAGAACAAAGGTCAAATTCAGTCTTCAGATAGGCATGTTCAGTTCCTTCTTGTTTAATGAGAGCTGAACTTTCAGATCAGTGCTGCTTCCCAAGTGTTGTCAACGTGGATGAAGTCTTGAAGTAATAGAATCTCAGGGGAGGCTTTGTTCTTCTGAAAATTTCACATAAACTTCAGCTGGGGTGATTCAGATAAACTAAAATCAATCCTGGCAAAAATATCCAAGCTTATTCTCATATTTTTGGTTATTTGTTTTGAACCATGGGCCATGAGGATATAGTCAATATTGTTATACTGTGTGACTATATTGTATTTTTTTAACATAAGCAAGGGCTCAGCCCTTAAACTAGAAATAAAATGATTATAGGGTGGGCTATAAACAAAATGGTGATGTTATGTTTTTCATCATAATACCCCTCTTTGTTTTTAACTGATGAACTTAGGAGTGAAATTGTCTCTGGCAGGGCAGGAAGAATTATATTTGGGTGGGGGAAAATACCTTTACGATCTTTGAGAAACTCCTGTGTTTACCATGGATAGCAGTGTCCAAAGTGTAGTTTGATAGACATGTCACACTGGTGGATTTGCTCCTGTATAAACTGTATGACTGGAAGTAACCTTTGAACGTGAAGTTAGCAAACACTCAGGAGCAGTATACTAAAGTCTTGAAGAGTTATTCTCTGCAGAGCCACTCTCACCAAGCACTCTCCAGCCCCACACAGCTCCTGTGTGACGACCTGCCAGCAGGACTTTGTATTCTTCATCCAGAGTTTAAAAAAAGTGAAGACGTCAGTTCTGTTACTTTCCAAATTAGTGTTGTTACCACCTGCTGAATTACTGCTGTTCGCAGAGCTACCTTAACTGCCCTGACTGTGGTTTCAATTACTTTGCATGTTATAAACTTCAAGGGAAAGCAAAAGGGGCATGCATTTTTGAACAAATGACCCTATCTCTCCCTACGAATGTAATTTTTGAATTCAGCCTTTGAGAACATTCAGCTGAAATTATGAAGTCCTCCAGAATGACTGCTTATTAGCTTTCAGGTTTCAGCTCTCTTCCTGCTTTTTACAAACCTCTATGAATGCCATGTCATCTATACATGTAGAAGGGAAAGGTGATTTGAATTAATTAACTGTTAATATTTAGGTACTCATTGACACCTGGTGAAAGTAATAAGGCCACATTTTATGTGAGCAAAAATGGCTTAAATGACTGACTGCTTTTCAGGAACTGAAGTGTTGAAGCATTTGGCTGATACCGTATTCTCCTTCCTTGTGGAGAACGGAAGAGGAAGTTTGAGGATTAAAATGTTTTTAGAATGAGAAGCCATCAAACCTAAAAGAAATACAAAGTAGTATTAATGATCAGCTGATTCATAAGTGTTTATTGGGTACCATGTCTTCTTATTCTTTTATTTCTGTTTTTCTTTTAATGTTTTGTTGCAATCCAGTCGTCTTCTTCCAGGAGTTTATCTGGCACCCTTTCTCACCCTTTCTGTAAATGAACACAGGAGACATACTGAGGTAAAGCAGTATCCTTCCTATGAGTAGTCTGGGGCTAATAGTGAACCTAAAGAAAAATAAAATATATAAAATACAAATTGTTTTTAAGTTTTGTTTCCCAGTGGAACTGTGATAAATCAAGCTCAATTATTACCTTGTTGTATCATTATTTTAAAAGCTCACCAAATTCTGCCTTTATCTGCACTGCTTTAGTCAGACCAGGAACAACTAGCATGCACAAAAGTGAGGGAGGAATATGTTTCAACTTTACAATCCACAAATGATCCATTTTTTATTGGAGGTGGGTTTGAAGTTGAGGTTAAATTTGCAATGCTGTCCTTTTAAAAAGCTACATTCCTATTTTATTATTACAACCTCCAGCTGGTTGAAG
The DNA here is from genome assembly GCF_030936135.1 of Gavia stellata. Classification (NCBI taxonomy): domain Eukaryota; kingdom Metazoa; phylum Chordata; class Aves; order Gaviiformes; family Gaviidae; genus Gavia; species Gavia stellata. The sequence goes on from NC_082600.1 coordinate 21,592,208, forward strand.
GCTTGAAATTACTAAAAAATCTAAATTTCAGGTTCAATATAAAATTATATCCTGTTTCTAGTTGTTACTAGTTGTAGCTTACAAGAAAGAAACTGAAAGATCAAATGAAAACAGAATGATTCAAAAAGTCTGACAACATATTTCATTTGCCCCAACCAATGACTACTCCCCCCTTTTTTTTTCCTTTATTCAACATTTCAAGAGCAGTTTGGGGATTAGAGAGATTTTGTCCTTATTTGAGCAAATGTATAAACTACTCAAATACTTCTCCAGATGGGAAACTGTTTCTATGTTCACATCATTGAAGTCCGCAAAATCATGGTGGTCTGCCTGTCATATACCAAAAGCAGTACTAAAGCTCGTGAAGATGAACTAGTGAACAATGTGGCAGAAGATCTTCCTCTTTAATAGAAATGAGGATCTGCACAGGTTCAAATGACCAAGAATTGGTGTTTTGATTTGAAAAAAGCCTTTAAATATTAGGGAAATGCTTTTGAAGCATCATTCAATGAGGAATGTGACAGGACTTAAAGCAGCTGCTCTTCATGGTGAAATTGTCAGCCTTTGGCATGCATTTTCTTTTGTAATTATAAATGGCTTAGGGGAATGGTTTCCCTGACAAAAAGAAAGAAGAAAGAAAAAAAGGTTCAATGTTACAGTCTCAATCTATCATCAGAAGAATGCATTGACCTAGGAAATTAAGAAAGAAACAGTCTCCTGAAATCATAGCAAGGCCTACACTAATACAGCTCTAAGACTATTAAATATTTTTTCAATGCCATTTGCCAGTTTGGGTCTGAATCCAGATATAAAAAGGTTTTGCATGGATGTAGTGACTGGTGAGACAGATGATGGGGACAAATGGGGTGGTAGCTCCCCCTCCTCTAAAGACTTATTCAGTTGCTGACTTGGGGTGCCCACTATTAGAGGTCTTTTAATTTTTTTGCAAGTCAAATGCTATTCTTCATGTAAGGCTGTCCTCAAATATAAAAATCTACATTTGAAGAATCTGTTTTAGATTAACACAAATGCTGACAAGTTATGAAACTTTTGATCTAATATTACCTAGACCGCTTATGCTCACAGTTGTGACATAGGCAGTCAGCCTATTATTTTGTGATTAATTTCTTCCTCCCCCACTACCCTCCAAGGAATGTTTGTCTCATGATCACACAGGCAGGAAAGATCTGTGCCACTTCTGTTCCTTTTGTGACTATAGCCATGACAATTGGATGATATCTATGTGTTTCACAACAGTTTCTGAGAAGACAAAGGGAGTCCCTTTTGTTCTGGAGTTTCCCCCCTTTTTCCTCTGGTCCTTTGGCCCTGCAGCCTTTCCTAGATATCCATTGCTTCCCAACATGCCAATCACAATGCCCAAGACTAGTTCTGTCCATCTCAGCACATTCTTATCCTTCTCTTCCTCATGTTCCTATCTTTTGTTTTTGAGAAAGCTTCAAAGAGAATGTAAAATCCTATGATACTTTGAGAAATATAAAATTACTTCTCCTATCACCCAGATGCAGCCTTGATACCAAAGTAATGAATGCATTAGAAATACCCAGAGATTAGATTTTTTTTGTGTTTCTAATCAGAGACATTTAGTTTAGGTAGCTTAGATCCACAGTTTTGAATTTGTAAAAACCAAACAGCTTATGGTTTCAGAAAGACCATATACAAACAAGAGCCAAATGAGGTTTCCTTTTGGCTCAAAAATAAGAGGGGACCCAATCTGGAACATTAGATCTCTCAGCAAGCACAAGTGGCCCATTTAAAATCATTTTACTGCACATACAGCTGCACTTAGGTGCATGCAACACTTTTGCAGACATAACAGAAGTATATCACCAGAAAGTAGGAGTACAGATTTTCTTTCAGGATTTGAGTTCTGTAAACATAAAGGCATAGTGGGTGTTCATGACAAATTTATTTAAGACCAAAAAATCTAGTATTATTTGGGAAAGTTAAATCTGTCATTTTGAGTCTGAATCATAGTCTTTGTTCATTTGACATCTTTTGAGAACAAATCACTCTGAGTGCCTCTCAATAAATTCAGTGTCATTGCAGCAAGTCATAAGGAATGTATCATTACCACCATTTTACAGATTTGAAGACCAAGCACAAGGAAGTCAAAGGAGCTTCTGTTGCACAACAAGGACTAAAAATATTATAACTGGTTGAAAGACTGCTCAGAAGATTGTACTATCTGCCTGCTTTGCTGTAAACCTAGACTCCAACCTTCTCTGTAAATCTACATCCGTGAAGCACTTCATTCACAGTTTAACACCACTTATGCTACCAATACAGACTGGTACTAGCTAATTTAATAGTTGGAGGTAGTGGCTTTACTAATAATTTTATACAGGGTTTTTTTTTTATTATTTTGATTGGGGGTTTTTTTGGTCACTGCCATTAACTTACTGGCAAAGTCTTTTTCTTCTGTTCTGTTTTTTCTCTTTTTCAGGCCCACTTCCCCTTCTGATATTATCTATAACTATAGGTTATTTTTTTTCCTCCTCCCCTTGCCTTTTCCCAGAGAAGAACTATGTTCATTGCTGATACAAAAAATCTATGTATGGACACATAACTATCTGGGTTTGACTTTTATACTTCTGGATGTTGGGGATCCAATTGTTCTGGATCAAGATATATGTCCTAAATGAACATAAAATGAACAACAGTCTGCACTTCCTCCCAGTTTTAATATTTCTACTTACATGATTCATTTGCAGCAGCAGTGATGCTATAATGTAATTTTGACATTACAATTATTTCTTCAGAAATCTATGTTGCTGCCATGATAAATAATAAAATTACCTCAATAAGGTAAGAAAAGTCCGGGGCATTTCCTCTGGTTACAGGCCACTTGAGAATATGTCCTTCTCCCTGTGTTTGCCTTGACGAATGTCACGTGAGCGATAGAACAGGGGAATTTCAATGAGATTTAGATCTAGAAGTATGTGAGAAGGTAGAATATTACCAAATGTTTTACAACAACATATGTTAGTGACTAATGGTGTTACTCAAAATCATAAATAACGAAAGAAATTGATATTGCTAGTGCAGTTTGTCTAGCATCTCTCAATTAAACAAGCTCTGGATATTTATCAAGTTTATGCTATTGCATAAATCTTTATTAAACACTATAAAAGGTTTACACTTTTGTAATGATATGCAAATAGACCATTTAATTTCCTTACAGCCCTATCAAAATAAAATCTGCATAGGGTATCTAGGCAGCAGTAAACAAAAGTCTTTCAGGAGTTTGCTGCTGACCTTTTCATAACTCCGAGTCTTCCAGGTACTGTAGGGAATACCAAGCTTGCTGCAGTAGCTTCTCTACAGGAGCAGATAATGACAGATGATGTTTTGGAGGACTCTATTTTCTTATAGTATGTGTTAGTTCATGATAGACATACTGTCCACATGGACATACTTTTTCTTAACTGGCAAGTGGGGTAGGAATTGTTCTGAAAAAGCATCAGGAACTGGGTGGTGCAGATCCAGATTGCTGTCCAAAGGCTCCCGCTATAGTGTTTGAATGACGTAGGTTCAGTTGAAGATGAATTTCATAGATACTTCCCTATTTGTTAGGTGAATCAACTCATGGAAGTAACTCTTTGTCCTCACTGACCACAGGGAGCTTTGGGCAGCTAAACACCTACTCTTGGAGATAGGCTACAGGGGAAAAAATAAAATCATGCCAGCTTCAGAAAGAGTACAATAATTATCTGCAGTGTTTTTGTATTTTATTCAATGATTATTAATAATTTTCACTTCCAGGGAAGCATCCTAACCCAAAGAACACAGACATTACTGCTTCCTCTGCCTATATTTTCGACTGATTTAGTTTAATGATTGCACTGCATTTAAGGGATGCTATTAAGAAGGCAGACTGCAGATACCCCTGCTCAACACTGCTCTTGGGCTGGTTGTAGAGAAGTCAAGTATGTGAATTTAAAATAGGGATGTCTTGGGTCCTGAGAAAGTAGTTAATCTGAGTCACTCATTTCTGGACTGAGCACTGTTTCCTCTAGACAAGTTGCTCTGAAATAGAAATTAAATCTGAAGGGCAGGATAGTGTTTTGTGTTGTCAGTCTTTTGAAGAGAGTGACACATTTGAGAACCTCTGAATTAAATGCATAAACCCCAAAGAGAAATGGGATTTAAATCAGTTTCCTGATGTCAGCTTCACTTTCTCTTGGTCTAGTTAGTGTCTTGGGCAGCACTGCATGTTTTTTATTTCTTTCTGGGGCACCTCAGAAGTACCTGTGTTTTGCTTGTGTTACTATCACTATCATTATCTAATCCATTTCTAGTCAAGAATGACTTAACTGAACCAAATATCCACTGAAATCATCAGAATTATTATGAAGTAAAACTGGACAATAGCACCCATATCAGGTTTGACCAGTTCATTACTTCAAGGTGATGATTACTTTATTCCTCCTCCTGCTAAACACCTAAATAGATGTGCGATACTATTGGCCTAATGCTTCAAGTCAAATACATGTTTAAGTGCACCGCTGGATTGGTTCCAGAGGCAGTAAATTGAGATTTCAAGATGGAAGTGCTACAGAACTGCAGAAGGTTGTAACTACTGTCATTGAACAAGTACATTCTGTTCCATTTATTAATGTACTTATGTTTATAACTTTTAATGCAGTTTCCCTTGCTTATCTTAGCCACAGACAGCAGACTGAAAATCACTGGTTTAACTAAAATTCATGCAGTTTGAAGCCACACATTTGAAGAATATATAATTACAACAAAGCAATTTGTGGATTAGTAAGTTTGCTTTCTCCTCTCAATATGCCCAGCAACTGTTATACCTTTGTTATTTACAATCCATTGGTAATACATCATTCACACATCAGCATTTATTTTACTACTGCTGACAGTACATTGTTTTTCCTTAGCTGCACACAGCGCCATTTTGCATTTCAGGTTCTATGTCTTAATTTTAAGTCATTCACGGCCTTTTTTACTACTGTATGTGAGTCTATGTTTGTGAATGCACGTGCATACATATGGCAACATGAAGAATTTTTTCAGTTCTTATATTTTTTCCATTAGTTTTAGAAAATACCTTTTGGTCTCTATGTAATACAGGCATTTTATTGTCTTTATATACAGTTGAAGCAGACTTGTAAGCAACTCTGGAACAAAGATTTACCATGGAATAAGAATGGTAATAATATTTTACATTTAGATAAGACTTGTCAAAGCGATTCGCAAGCTACCTACACATAAGAGTAGAGATGAACTACAGCTCCTTCTGAGTTGTGTGCTCAAACAAGATGGCTGGCAAGCAGCAGAGACCAGTGTTACAAATGCTATATATTTAAATGGCCTTTTTTTTTTTTTTAATTCTTTCTACTGTATAGATTCTGGGTGTTGGGTTTTCTCTTCAGTAAAATTGAAATAAATTCATAAAAGGAGCCTAAGTAATACTTTTCTTTCTTCTTCTATCTTTAAAAACTTTTAATTCTTCTTCCAGCTGCAGTGATTTGAGATCTAAAGGTCTTTCCATTGAAATATTCTTTTCCTTTAAAAAGATTTACAGACTAAGATAGGACTAATACATAATGAGAAAGTAAAAATCATGGAGAAGTGCTGATTGTGTTATATTTTGGAGAATTTGTGGAGAAGGGGTAGCAGTCTGGGGGCACTGGAAATTAACATATATTTTATTCCCAAACTTAGTCCATATATTTCCAGTTGCCTCCTTTTATATTTGTTATTGGAGATCATCCTTCAGGAATGCTTTGTATAATAGCATTATAATAATTTTGAATATATGGTATGAAACTTCTTTTATGGTTGAGTCATGAGTTTGTAGGTTTTCATTTTCCTAAAAAATTTTCCATTTCCTTTTGAGTGAGTTGCTTTGATTAGTTAAAAAAAAAAAAAACAACAAAAGATCTCACTCTGGAAATTAGTTCAGACTGAGATCTGAGGTAACAACTAACACATCCAATAAAATCCTGAGCTGATTTGTGTGTGTCTGGATGCATTTGAGAGACCTGTTAGCTAGGCTAAGAACATATAAATTAGATAATTTGAAGAATACATGTTTATTTCTTTCAAAGGGGATGGGTAAGGTGAGAAAACATCATAAATGAACACTGGGGTTTGATGAAGGTGCCCACTCCCAATGCCAATAAGCATTTTTCCTTCCAGGACATTCAGATCACTCTCTAAACTAAGAGAGTGGTAAGATCAACTGGGATGCAGGTGGAATAAAGGAATTGGTCATATTTAATGGGATGTAGGTGAAATCTAAGTTCTAATTAAATATTCCTCACCTGACTTCAGCCTTAACCTAGCAGCTCCTAACCTCCACAAGCATCTTGGGATTCGTCTCACCAAATGTAGGCATTTTTGTCTGCATTACTTGGCTAGTCTTGCTTTACAGTCAGTTGAAATAAACAGATACTTCTAGGTCACATTTGTCTCATTGGAAACCTAGTGTTTAAAATAGATCAGATGAATCACACTCCAGAGACGTCCATTTCTCTGCATTGATTATAAAAGGAGCCTAAATGTCTAATGTTAGCACAGATGAACCTGTCCCTCAGGTCCTTGCAGCAAAGGGTGATGCCATGCAGGCACCACTCACCAAGCTCTGGGGTAGCTGCTTTGTCTACCAGGAGAGTTTCTAACAGTTCTGGAAACAGCATATTCATGTTGGTGTAGTCTCCTGACTACACTCTTTTACTTGCTGGTATTCTCACATTTGGAGTGAAATGTTTGGCATTGGCTTGGTTCCTGCCTGAAACTACAGTGCTGTTATAGAAATAACCTTTAGTTTTCAGTTGTAGGTTTTCCAGATTTTGGAAGCTATGCTGCCATTAATGCTGGACTTTTTTAGGCTTCCAGTTTGCAGGTTCAAATCTAGACACTGATGTAGGCTTTCAGATTTCTTTCACACAGACACTTGGGCACCAAAGCTATTTCCATGTCAAGCAAGCTACCAGGTAGTTGGGACTCAGAAGTCACCGGCACACCAAACTTAGAGCACACAGACACAGTGAAGTTGTGGGGTAAATGTCAGAAAGGTTGTCCAAGGTAAGAGAGCTAGGAACTGCTGGGCACAAATGACTTTCAGGGCGCTGCAGAGCACATGCCCAGAAGCCATTGCAGAGTAAGCACAGCAGCCCAACTACCTCAAGACAGCAATCATATGGACAATGGATGATGCTTAATCAACTGTAGGTTTAGAATGAAAGAGCTGAAAAACGAAAAGGTGAGCGAAAAGAAAACTGGATCTATGTACACACACAGGCATGCCCGATTCCCTTTTCCACATGCTAATGCACTACTAGCTATGAAACATGTTTTCAGAGTTCATCACAGTCCAGCACACACAAGCATGTCCTGCATCTCTCTCATGTGGTGCTCCTACATCTGTGCCTGGAATTAATCTAATATCTCTGAGTTATGGAACCAAATTCTTGACAAGCAAAGATATCTAGAGGCTGCACCCCAGCTGTTATTTACCTCTAACTTTTGATGAGTCTCCTTACAACTGAGAAGGACATTACCCTGTTTTGGAAGTAATGAAAATTCATAAAAGACAAGCGTTTCAGTTAAAAAGTGTAGAATTCTACAAGTCAGTGTTTTCCTCCTGATGGACCGGTGGTGAGGGGCTGATTCTTCAAGCACAGTAAGTCCTCCACCTTCACAGTCATGTTTGTGGAAGAAATAAAGTCTGAATTGGATTTTCCATTCTTTGAGGTGTCTTTTATTTTCTTCTCTAAGTTGAGTAATGAAATACAGACTATGGCAGACTGCTATCTGAACCTGCATTGCAAGGAAAATTCATACTAGTGCAAAAAGACAGAACAATACCTATTGTTAAATAGGTTGCCCTTAAAGCCTTCTTCATAGATATAAGTAAAAGGTTCAAGGTCATAGGCTTTGGAAATTACCTTGCACTGATTTTTCTTCTCAGCACAAAACTTCAGCAGAGTGATTACTCTATTTGTTGGGCTTTTCTTTTTCCTGAAGTAAAATATTTTTACCCTAATTTTTCAAACTGTTTATTCAAAGACTAATACAAAATATATTTCCATATTAAACATGAGAGTCTAGTAGTGGTGCATACCTGAGTAATACAGAAGGATTTAGATTTGCTTATCCAAAGTTTAGATGGTAATTGGGCAACATGCGTTAACATGCAACGTGACATTAACAACATGGTCTGACTTGGAAAAAAAAATGTTGGTAAGACATATCAGGATAAATCAGAAAAATGTTGCACTGCAGAAAAGAACACTCTGGCTGACCAAATAACCGACGAAATACAGAGTAAGGTAAAATACAGACTCTAGAAAGTTAATAAGTGTATTCATATATAAGGAATTAGGGTTAGATCCATTTCCCCTGGAAAAATCCAGGTAAGCATACAACCATCATTCTTTAATACTTCTAAAATAACAACTGACAAAGCCACAGTAGTAACTGCTGCAAAATCCTTTTTTTTTTTTTTTTTTCAGGTTTGGGTTAAAGATTGCCTGCTTTTTCCAGGTAGATTAGGTGAACTAATAAAATCTATGACTTCTCCTATCAAATCTTGCCAGTTTTGATAGAAATCATTATGAGATGGAGCGGCCACTCTTTCTTTTTTGAATACAAATGGTTAATGCTGTCTTTGGTTCTCTTTTGAATTTTTCTGATTTTATTTTATAATCACTGGTTCTTGTTATTTCTTTCCTATCTTGCCGAAGGTACATTTTCACTGCCATGAAGTTCTCTCTTATTTTTGAGAATTTACACACATTTAGCCTTTACGCTTTCAGTCCACAGAATAATCTTGTGACTCCTATACTTGTTTTTCTATTTTTTAATATCTGATAAAAAACACTGAAAGCAAAACTCTTCCAAAGTTGTTAGCCATGATTAATTCACCACCTCCTTGCTTTTCTGTATGAGAATTTCAGGGGCTTTTTGGCCATAACACCATTTCACTTTGATCTGATTTTGAAGTACTGCCCACACAGCCTTTTAGCATCAGGGCTTTTCAAACCACCTTTAGGTAGCAGTAGAGAAGGTGGTGGTGGCATGAATCTCTTGTTAGAGGTGCACAGCTTTGCCGTTCTAATAATCCCAGTGCTCAGTGATATGCCTCCCTAGTGTAAGCCTGTGCCTTGCTGTTATTTACCATTCTTCTCATCTGTCACCTACTAATCTTTTTTTTCAGCAGCAATTTCATATTTATTCCTGGATCCTGGATAAAAAAAATATTGAATAGTGTCAGATTGAATACTGTCTCCTCTGAAAACATTCTCATTCAGTGATGAGTCTTCGTTGACAGCTACTTTTGGAGATCCATCACTTTTTATTCCATTTAGCATGTGCTTTATTTTGATACTGCATAAAGGTAATTTTTAAAAATCTGAATGTCAGATGGTTTAAGTTAAAAGTCTTACAAAAAACTAAACATATTCAGTCTGCAATAATATCTTTATCAGCTAAACATGTAATGCCATAAAAGAATTAAATCAGGTTTGTCTGACAAGGTTTATTTTCCATAAAACCATTTTGACTGGCATTAATTATATCCCTATCCTCTCATTCTTTATTAACTGCTTACTGTATTACCTCATCTATTATTTTGTCCAGATGGATGTTAGACTAATCAGCCTGTAAATACCCTTGATATCCTGCCTGCCCTTTCTGCATTCTAGCACATCCGTAGCAATGTTCTATTGGTCTGGACTATTCCAAATATTTGAAGACTATTAAAAATTAGCATTACTGGCAAATTTTTTAAGCTGGATCTGATGTTTATTCTTAGCAGCTGTTAAAACCTCTTCAGTTTCTACTAGGCTGGAATATACTTCATCATCCTCTTGAGGGTAAATACAACATCCTATTTTTTTTTCCATGCAGTGCAGACATATTTATCTAACAGATCTTCCAGCTCTGCATCAATTTTTAACAATTTCACCATTTCCAATTAATAAACCTACAACAATGTAGGATTATTTTTTTCTATTCTGCTTTATAAAACAACTTTTCTTTGTGGTTAATAATCAGCAACAACTTTAGTGATTTGGGTTTTTTTAATCAGGTTTCTGCACTTCATAACTTTTAATGTATTTTGTCTCCTATTTTCCACTTTCTCCTTTGTTATAAATTGCATTTTTAATTTCTTATGAATGCCTTCATGGCATCATTGAATCAAGTTTAGTTTTTAACTAAAGCTTTTTGTTTATTATGTTGCTCTGCAAAAGATCTCATTAGCTGTGGACAAAGCACAGAGCCACAGAAAAGTGATTGACTTCTGGATGCCTTCTGGTGAGGCTGGAACTACGTGGAGTGATGCTATTTTGTCATCTGCAAGTTTCATAGTCAGTGGATGGACAGCCGGCTCAGAAGTCTCTTCACCTTTAATATAGGCATGCTGTAAATATACAAGAGACTGTCCCTTTTTGTGATTGTGCTTCTGTGTTCCTGGCTGTAATCAGCTCTGCAGAGACTGCTGCTTGTGAAGTATCATTTAGCAAATGGCAGAGAGCAGGACGAAGAGGTGTCAAGACTTACTCTGTGGAAAGCACGATCTTTTAACCCATCTGTTAGTTACACAAATAGTTTTTTCAGTCTTGGCTGATCATGTCATAACCTTTCTTATTTAAAATGCAATGTGCAAAACCAATAAAAAATCCATCCTCCTGGCAGAATATTGTGAGGATTTATTTCAAACTTGGTTTTGCAATATATCTTTCCCTATGACCTGGAATCTGAGAATCTTTGATACTCCAAATGCTTATGATTAAATCATTACTGTACTGAAGCCTTTTTTTTTTTTTTTTTTAATCAGTCATTATGTTTGAATGGCTGTAGAATCATTACCGAAGATCCACGCTTTCAATAGAGTATGTGTGTGTATTATGGCCAGGAACCTGGGAAAGCTGATACTGAATTGACCTTCCTTGTCCGCACTGAACAGTTCAAATTCTGTAAAACATGGGGTAATTTCAGAGTTAAAGTCAGTTTCAAATGAAAAACCAGCTGGATCCTTCATTCAAACTGAAAAATTCAATTGCAGTTTTACAATGGAACAAGTGTAAAAAAGGAAAAATACAGGCCTTTAAAAGCCCCCCAGTAACTGCATCTCAGATCAGTTCGTATTAAAACATTTATTTACCTTACTTGAAATCTCTGATTCCATTTGAATAGAAGACATGCTCCAATTTAAACCTTCCTATTTATTTATTTATTTATTTATTTATTTATTCATGCTTTTTAATATTGGGAAGGCTATAAATTGCTTCTGAACTATGACATTTTCAATTTTCTACTCCTGGTGAAGACCATCAATGAGAATACTTCATGCTCTGAAATATGCTTTTTTATATATTTTAAAACTTCTCACCTGTGTTTGTTAGTAGTCCATTTAAATATATACATAATACACATGCATATGTTATGTATATACAGTAAAAGTACTCCAGGCAGATTGAGACAATTCTTCAGGTCCTGATACATAAGCTGCCAGTCCAGGAAGGTCTGATCTGTACAGTTCAGCTGCACTCTACTGGATCTGTCTGACCTTTCCTGCACAAAATCTATACTCCCATGTCACAAGGTAATTTATTTTCTATGGTAGTTTAGGAACTCATCGAACACAAAAATAAATCTTTTAGATGTAAAATTCTCATTGTTTATAATTCAAGTAATTTCCATTAACAGAGCAACTTTCATCCAGAGAGAAGCACTTTGCAAATTATATCTAACAGGAACACTCAGCCATTAGTGAGTGGAATGCTTCAGCTCTTCCTAAGTATTTAAACTACACAGCGAATTACAGTGGTCGAAAATTAATCAGACTGAAAATGGTTTGTTCAAATAGGTGTTTAATTAAATATGGAGGAGTTTGATTCAAACAGCAGCGCTTGTATACCAGCACCATACCAAAAGATCTGTAGAAATTTCAAATGCCCAGGAAGTCACCTAGGATAAAAATGTGTCCTGTCAGGCTGCATTTCTCCCACCATAAATGTGAAGCTTTCACTGACAATTTCCATCAGCTCTCAAGAATGAACCCGACCTTCTTTAGAGATTTACCATTCATGGTCTAAGCAGGTGTAATTTTTTTTGTCTCACAATATCTGAGAAGTATATATGCTCAAAAAGTGCAGGAAAGCATGTTTTGGCAAGAGTATAAAGTCTTTTTACAGGTTGCATGTGTTCCTACTGGCGTCACGTACCAAGGGATAGTCACAAATGCTTATTTTAACCCACGCCAAGTCCTGCAGGCTCCTGCAGAAGGTGGATTCTGGTCCCTTAGATTAAATTTCTGTTATGAAACATCCAGTAGGGAACCAGTCCCCAGTATGATCTCAGAAATGTGTGCCACACTAATGGCTAATATATGGAAGAAATCCATTCATGATTAGTAAATTAATACTGAAAAAGCTAACTGCAAAACACAATAAATTTTTTTCTTTTTAATGCTACATCAGTGTGAGCTACTAGTAATTCTATTAATTTCTTTCAACAGAGAGAGGTTTTGTTCAACGTATGTTACCAAACAGAAAGCATCAGTAGTCTTAGAAAAGTGAGAAATGAGGATGTATAAAACCACTGATGCACAGTTACAGAAGGTATTAAACATGAAGGAAGGCTAGGAAACTATTTTCAAGGAAAATTTACTCTTATCAAGTTGATGAATTTATCTCAAAACCAACAAAATTCAGGCTTTCTCAAGTTTTGGAAAGCTAAGATTGAATGACTGTGAGGGAAAATAAAATAAAAGCAATTTTTTAAAAAGTCAATTTGAAACAGGAGACCAGTTCATGAACAGCAGGGAAATAATTGCTCAAGGTCTATAAAGTAACTCCCTTCCCTGACTGGAAGCTGTATAGCTGTCAGTTGATAACTGAAATTTCTTTAGCAGATGGGCAACTGCAGCATGTTTCTGCTTTGGATATGGTAAATCTTACCAAGATTTAGTACCCGTAGCTGTGAGCTTTAATGATGGTTTCAAGAGAGACACCCCTTGGGAATGGAGACCCAAAGGACTTTAGTCTCCTAGTACTGTTTCTTCCAAAACAGCATTTAAGCATCATGGAAAAGTGTAACGTTTGTATTCTCAGTTCTATCAGTAAAAGAAGACTTGGTCTTTATGACAAAGATTCTTGCATTTGTCATACCTCTAAATTTGTTAAGCGTAGAAGGACAGCCTCTCTGTTTCTCATGAACATCAGTACCCCTATACAGAGACATGCATGTGTGCGCACCCAGAAAGACTAGTGGGAGATATGAACATAGACAAAGGGGACAGCAGAAATCAGCTTTTATGAAAGGAATGATGGTACAGACTACTTTGCATTGCAAACACTCTGTGGGTCAGATTAAGAAGTCCTGAAACAGCAAGGGTAATAGTATTGATTTGGAAGGAATGTCTGGTTAATTTTTCACAAGGCGTAGATCCCTCAAAAATCAATAACTTTCTGCTGTATCTTTATTCTTCTGAATAAACTGTGTCTGTCTAAGCAACTTGATTCCTAAGCTCAATTAGATTCATAAAACATTCACAGACATACACAGCACAAAAGAAACACAAGCTTTCCCAAGCAGCAACGAGCATTTAACCCCAAGGTAGGACAAAGTGAATTATTCTTCCTTTATATAGTGTTGTCCTTGCACAGATGTGATTTCTTTTTTCTTTAGTGCTACAATTTTCTTTATTTTTGTTGGCAATACACAGGCATCTACTCAGAAATTCTTTTAAAATTTTCCCTTCGTCCCGTGAATATTACATTTATCATATCACATTATACATTTTTAAAGCATACGAAAGAAAGACGGCTACTCTTACAAATGATACAAACAAGGATGCACATGGCATTCCTCCTACAGTAGGCTGGCAAATGCTCTTTGAAGGAGAGATAACACAGCGGGAAGGATAATAAAAGGAAGAAATTGTGAGAGATCAATGTAAAATCAGGGAATTTTACCTAGAGGAGGTTGGAGCAAACTTCACCTTGAATAACACTCTGTGAAACCTAGCTGTGCTATGTTAGCTACTAAGTTAATCTTTCTGCATCTGATTTATTTAGCTCCATTGATTACAGAGCCCATGAGGAAATAAAGCTCTTGAGATAAGTACCTGAATTTGCATGTCTGAAACTAAATCATGTAAATACCTTTCCTCTTTCTTTGGAAAGATGCTGGCTATGACCAAACGCCCATATTACAGAATTCCTGATCTCAGATACAGTTTTCCAAGTGTATTAAATTTGCCTTTGCATCATACAGTTTAGTTAGTGCTAAGCTGGCCTCCAAGCAGATTTTAGCTCATATGAAAGCCCATAGCCAAGAGTTGCATCCTGAGTAGCAGCCTTCCTTAATCACATGAAAGTCAGTCAAGCAGTAGTCACTGCCATTCCTCTTCTTAAAGTCAGTGAATTAAATGACTTGTGAACAGCACTCCCCTCTCCTCCTTATCTGCCTGCCCCTTCAACCTCAGAGTCAGTCTATTACAAGCATTGAGTGAAAATGCTGGCAGGCAGGACAATTTCACACCAAATGAACCCATTTTCTGCAACAATTTTTATGTCTCCCCCCCCCGCCCCCAATTAATATTTTAAATGTTTTGCAGTTATTTGTACGTATTTGGTTCCTTTTGTTTTAAAAAGACTATCTAGAAGATCCATAACCAATTTGCTGTGGCAATAGGAATGGAAGGAGAAGTAGTTAATTAGCACTAGAGTAACAGCCCCTCTTCCAGTCACTGAACAATGAAGCACAGGACTGGGATGCAGACCTGCAGTAGTGGATGTCACCTTGAGTACTGTCACTTAATTTTCATGTCTGCGCAGGCACAAACACATCCTCACCCATAGATGCAAGGCATGTTAAAATGTATTTTGAAGCTTGAGAGTGGAGTCAACAGTCCATGCAGCTACAGCAAGCTTGGAGAATGCTAAAACAATTGTAAATTAAAGAAGGTTTTTTTTCCCCACAGAATCAATGACAAAGAGGGTATAAAAACCTGGATACCTCATCAAACTTTCTTATTCTAAAATTATTTCTGATGAAACTTTGCAGCAGTGAAGAAAGGTAACCACAACAGCAGAGATTACTGTGGTCACAGAAATTTCCCTTGTTTTAGGTAACTGGCCACACTATTGGTCAGAATGAACAAAAAACTCCCTAAATCCTAAACTATATAGTTCTATTTTCTCTCATTAATTCAGTGTAGTACCATCTGAGGTTTGGGGTGGTTTTTTTCAGAAAACTTATAACAACGTGCAGGAAAAAAAAGGGAAAAACCCATTCATTTCACTTTCACTTTTTTTTTTTCTTTCTGGATTCTGAACTTTCAAATTTTACTTGACAAATTTTAATGTCCTTTAAAAAAATTCTCTGTGGATGTGGAAATGAAAAATATAACCCTAATGCTTATCACTTCCAATACTTACAGTTACCCTACTTAGGTGGTATCTCAAGGACAAACCATAGTAGGTTAGGAGCAGGAGTGTGCATAAGGACTGAAGTATCTCCATATCTGACTGGAGTACATCTATAACTAAGTAGATTCCATGAGACTGCAAAGATTGCTTGAACTATTACAATATTTATTTTCTTATGAGCTATCTGTAATTGCCTAAACCTGATCTCACTCAAGTTACATTGGGAAACAGCCTTTCTCATAGTTAGGTGGCAAAGTGTTCCAGCTCACATCCATGCACAGGACAGTAAACCGACTTTGCATCCTAATGCTGTCATTAGGGAAAAGCCCTCCCACGGATGAGCCATGCTGACATATTTTTATTTCAGTAAGGTATTGCACCAACTGTGGGAAAAACCCCTTTACATTCTTACTTCTTAATGGGAGAATAACTTGATATTCAAAGGTACCAAATTCCCTGTGGAATAACATGAGTTCATAGCTACCTAATCAATCCCAGATAAAAATCTCTGACCTCCATAGATCTGCACTAAGGATGAGTTTGGCCTTAGGAGTAAAACTGCCACAAGTCTTACTTTAAGTTTCAAGATGGAATGAAGCCAAGGCCAGTCAAAACCCACGAAGTTTCCCTTGGTTTAGCGTGAAGTCCATAAGCTTCCTGTGGTTTTCATGAAAGCACATACATCAACCTGGGATTAGCACAAAGAGCATCCACATTTTTGCCCTTCTATACCTTCTGCTGCATTTTATGCTTAGAGCAAAATTCATGTTACCCTAAGGTTACATTATGAACATTTTGCTGCAATCTACTGAGAATAACCAGAGTATATATATATATATATAAAAAAAATCATGCTATGGTATTTTTATTACTGTATGTATTTTTTCCATACTTTTCCAAGTACCATTTGAAATCTCTCATTGTATGAAAGGTTGTGTCTTTGAATTTCAAATAAGAGAGGAAAATGCATTTTTGAACTCTAATTTGTTCATAACCATTGTCCTTGAACAAAGACAAAGCTAGTTTTTAAACCATGTTCTATAATAGCAATAGGAACAAGAATAACAAATGCTGAATGCATAAGCAAAATGCCAGCGACTGGAAGATTAAGGCTTTCTCTTGACTTCATGCAAAACATTTCACAGCTGGTATTTCAGCAGCAGCATGCTCAGTGTGAAACCTTGTTGCCAAGGAAAATGTTTCATTTTAACAGCTTTTTCTTTTTATCTGGTGTTTGTTTCAGAGTGCAGAATGGTTTGCGGAGAATATTTTGATTTTAAGAGTATAAAATAGAAACTGATTCCTTTAACAGACTTACTCAATTAATCTTTTTCTTCCCTCAAGTAAATTGTTGTATTTTCTTGTCTAAAATGAAGAGCACATTGGGTGTAGCAGTCAAAGGACATGCAAAAGATCAACTTTTATTACTGATGGCCAAATTCATCAAATATCAGCACATCCAGGACTTGGAAATCAATAGTCCCCCTTCCTCCTATGCCATCCTTCCTCCCATGTCTTCCCCTGATCCTCTCCCTTACAAATCCCCTACATTGCTGTCACTCATCTTACATCCTGTTTGCCTATCAAAAGCAAACAAGATTCTTTATTTAAATCTTTTCCAAGTTGAAACTAGTGATGCTTCAGAGTAGTGGGTGAGGTGGGATGAGCTTCCTCAGAAATGAATCTTAAGACAATGCTCCAGCTTAGTGGTTATGGTAACAAAAGCCCCAGCTTTCAGTGCACCAGTTGCTGGCCCTATGGAGGCCAATGTCAGACCTTGATCACTTTCTATAGAGTCAGTATTTCACCCTGAGTTTATGGCCAAATAGTAAATATACCAAAACTCTCTCAAGACATCTGAAGCTTTTTAGTAGAAAAAAACGTAGTGTTTTTCTATGGAATCCATTGTACAGGATGTGTTATTCCTTGCAAAAGATGTGAGAAATTAAGGCTTCTGCAAGTATTTGCAGTCTGTTTTTACCTAGTTAAGAGTCTTCTGCAAGCTAACTGGCATAGCAACTCCAGATGGGACATAACTGTAGCACGAACTTGCTACAGATCTCCCTGTTTCCCTTTGTGCTCCAGCAAGAATAATTTTCTAGCTGATGTAAGGCACAGTGCTGGACTTAGTAGAGGGGCATTTAGTGTTTCACTGCTGCAGTTTCGACCAGAGCAGAGCTTTTCTGGAGCGCCCAAGAAATCCTTCAGGCATGGAAGGGCCCAGAAAAGACAGTGAGGAGCTGATACACCACGGGCAATATTAAAAGGTTGCTTTTGTTGCCAGTGTCAGGTTTTAACTTTTTTTATTGCTTCTAGCTGTACACAATGTCAGAGGGTCTCTTGGGCAACACGGTACCAGACACATCTGAGGGATTGGCTTGGAGGGAGCTGCTTTAAAAAATTCAGCCTCTAGGAATTGCTATAGTTACATTCATAAATGGATCAACTCTATCATTTAGAAGATCCCAGGTGCAGTGAGAGTTAACGTAATTGTAAAGGACAGCTACACGAATGAATATCTGAAGAACAACAGAAACAGCCCATGGGAGTGAAAGAGCTGGTACAAGTAGATTAAACTTGAACTAAATGCCAAAACAGAACAAAGGAGAAATATGCTCCAAAAACACTTTGTGATGTATAAAACACTGATCAAGAGTACACCCCTAAAAATGGCTTGGATTATTACCTGTGATAAATCAAGCTGGTCTTCATGTTTATGATCCTCAGCTTTGTACAGCTTCCACAACAAATACTGAATAAAGCCTACAACTGTATTAGTTTACTATTATTATTGCAATATTTCTAAAAGGTAGCCTACTCTCATTTTTATTACACTTTTAGATCAGGATAAGTGAAAAGTGCACTCTTTTTATGTTTTGCAGCACCCAGCCTTGTAGGAGATAAGCTACCATAGGCTCCTGATCTTAAGATGTACATCAATTTATTATAGTTAATAACTATACTGATGAAAATGGTGTTCATGATGCTAAGGTCTGAATATTAGCACTACTGTGCAGACAGAGGTCATACAGAGTTCGCAACAGACCCTTCCAGTGCACCTTAATCCATACTTAATCCCCTGGCTATTACAGGCCTACAGTCTTCACAAGTTGCTCTGCCAACATACATCAATCCTTGTCTGTGACGTGTTCTCTGTTATTCCTGTTCCACACCCTTCTTTAGAAGAAAAAGCGATGTCATTCTTAATGGTACAGTGAAATCTGTAATGTGGGTAAACTGCACCCAGGGGATCAGATTGATGCCATTAAAATTATTTTTGCTATGGGTCCTAATGCAGAATTGGAGCATTAATCTCCAGAGATAAAGAGCATATAGCCGATTCACCACCTTAGCCCTGATTTTTAGCTTTGATTTTATTATTTGTTTGCTCTGTAACTTTCATCTATTTCCTAGACCCTTGAGCATTCAGAAAGTCTTGGCAAAATAACTGCATTCAAATATACTGTGCCTGGCTGATAGCTCTGAAGTGTTCAGAACATACCTTCATTATCCAGACTGGAATTAATTGACTCTTTGTAGCACAGATTATATTGATATGAAATAGGCTATTATACACTCAGAATACAGCATTTAAAAACCTTGTGAAATGGGCACAATGCTCACTAGCTTTGTACTGATATCTCCAAGCAGGAATTATGATCAAAAACTAATTTCAAGCTGAGTTAAGTTTCACTAAGAATGAATAAAGCTTTCTATTAGTTCAATTACTACACACCAAAGAGTGAGATGATAGCATTCAAAGAATGGCACCTCGTTTGGAGTGATTTCCAGATCACTGAGATTCTCTGAAAAACAGCTGGTAAGATTTACTAACATGCATTCAAGAAAACCTCAAAGCTTTGTGCACCACTTTAAAGTGCTACTTAAAGTTGGGAACTTTGATTTTCATTACTTCTTGTCAGTGGAATAGGTGGAAGAATATAGATATTATGTGCCTCTTTTTTCATGTCTCTGTCCTTTCTTCTGCATATGAAATAAGAGATTTTAAATATTTGCAATATCTAAATTAGAGAGGCAATTAAAAGAGAAAAAGTGTCATTTTTTTGTTTTCTTAGGGTTAAAGTCTGGCAATGAATTCAATGACTTCACTATATCCTTAAGTGATACTGAGTGTGAAAAGCAAACACCTCTGGAGACAGATTTTGAAACGTTGCATAAATCATGGGCTCCTGAAACAGTGGATGTAAACTGTTTTGATGGTTCACTGAAAAATATTTCAGTGGCCATTTGGTATAAGAAATGCTATTTTCCTCCCTTTATATTTGTCTTGGATGGAACATGTAAGGACTGGGAAATTGATTGGTGGTTTGGGAGAACTTGCAAGAAGAAAGCAAAAAAGAGAAAAAGGTACAGCAAAGGAACTGCAGTTTCTCTCAGTCACTGCAAAAGCCATGCTATGATCCATTTGGCTTTGACATTTTTCCATCAAATACTTCCAGATACCTGCAGCAGCATGGTCTCATTGTCAACAAAAATCAGTGTATAAAGTACAGCATGTGGTTATGGGAATAAAACCCTTGAATAGCTAGACAGAGTTGATCTTGGTATAGAAATGTTCAGGGTAAAATCTGCAATTATGTGATTGTATCACAAAAGATGTATTGAATGTAAGATATTTCCTCAATAAATTTCTTGTTTGGACCAAATTAATTTCTTCTTCTGAGGTAGAGACACCACACCCAGAGTTTTGATTCTTACTGTAAACAAGGCTACTGCTAGTCAGAACATGCCAATCTTTCATCAATAACATTTAAATTGCTTTCACAGGTCACAACAAACCCCAACTGTCTTACAGTCTTTAGATAAATTAAAGAAGTAAAATTACATCTACAGAAAGATAAGTAAGTTATATGCATCTAAATCCTTAATGTGAAAATGCTTATGCTATTAACTCTGGATCTGTTGGAGATGTTCCTAATACATCCAAATTTCTTTAAGTATTAAAAATATGTTTCTGTGAATGTTACTGTTTATGTGTATTATTGACTGAAGCCCTCTAGTTTACTTAACTGCAAAAAAGTTAAAGACTCAAGGAAGAGCGAGGCAAGCTTCTTTCTACTGCCTGTCAGACAACTCACTCTTTTCTAGGAACATAACATGTATCTTTAGCTGGAGAATGGCCTTTTTTTCATGGAAACTTAATGAATGAAAGCTGACCAAGAGAAACAGTGAGTCTCAAAAAATCAAAATAAAAATAATAAAACCAAACGAATAAACAAACAAACAAAACCCCAAACCCCAGGAAACAGAAAATAAGAGTTTATAAAATACTTACTGAGATGTTGGGAAAGGTATTGGGCAAGTTAACTATGAAGTTGTTATCACAACTCTCTGTGCTATTTCAAATCTACTTTCTGTATAATCCCTGCTATTGAGCTGATCAATGGGAAAAGTAAAAACAGGCCAGAAGGGACCACTGCAGAATCTAATCTGATTGCCTCTGCACTCAGTATACAATTTTACAGTGATATTTCTGGACACAGAATCTTGTGTACTGTTCACTGAACTGAGCAGTGAGTAGGGTAACTCTGAGGACCTGGAAATTTTAGGAGGGACTAAAATTAATAAATTTAGGATAGTAATTAGAAGTTGTTTCTAGTCAGAAAAGAAATAAAGGTCTGAACCATCTTCCAATACGAATGAATACCGAGAACAAACCCCTCTCCCAAGCCATCTGTAGGCAGTGTAATGTGACATTAGGAATTACATGTATAAGGCACTATGAAATAATTGCCCATTTTTATGGGAATTGGATTCACTGACCTTGGAGGTTCTTGCTAGTCTTATATTCCGAGTCTGTCTTTTTGATCACAGCAGTAGGAAGGGTGTTCATGCCCTCGGCCCTTGTCTTCTGAGACGGAAACTCAATTTGTCTTCATTACACAATCATCTAACCCTATCATTTAATTTTTTTTCACTTTTCTGTGGACTGATTTTTCATGTGTTCATCTCCTTTTTTTAAAATTTTGTGCTTTAGCAAAAGTTTTCTTATCAATTCCATGTTTTTCACACAAGGTTTTCATGTTTTTCAACTCAAAGTCGAATATAAATTTAATATTTGAGTCAAGTTTCTAAACTCACACAGACCAATTAGATTCAGAATGAGGCATATCAAACATATTAGCCCTATTTTAACACAAGGTATTATGATATCAGGTGGACACTTGGCAAATCTAGAAACTTTATTGTACAGTTACGTGCATTTTAACCAAGTCTGAAACACAAAACTAATACGATATTATGGAAGGGTTTCACATAGTAACTTTGCTATGTCATGCTGGTGGCACAGTAGGAGCTAAGTAAATACGGATGCTTAATGGAGTATGCTGCTAGAGCATTGTAGATCAAATTAATGGCCCTATTTATAACTTGTATTAAATTTTCCATCATCTTGTTTTAAGAATGAAGGCTATTTTTTTTAAGTTGATATGTAGTGTTCCTTTTTTTCACCTTCTTCTCTCAGTCCCAAGATTAAGCACCACATTTTGAGCTGGCATAAATTGTTATCACATTTCTGAAGGCAATGAAGCAATTCCAATTTACACTAACTGAAGATCTGTCCAAACAAAATGAAGAACGTAATCCCTAAAGGTAAGTAGGTACATAGCTTCTCTGACTACAGTGATTGCTGAAAGTGTGAGAACATTTTCAGATTTAGGCAGAGGTGGCTCATTTGTACAACTAACTTCTGTAATTTGTGGTGAAATCTTATTTCCTTATGTTAAGGAAAGCTGTCTTTGTAGGATCATACACAAGTTGCCAGGCTGTAAAAGATAGGATGCTAGCAATTATAAATAAGTCACTTTCTTATATTGACAGTAAAAAGAAAAAAAAAAGTCCTGAGTTTTAAACTCATGAAAAGTGTCTGTTCATGTGCAGTATTCATATTCTGTATGAACTTAAATACCCATGACTAGCAGCAGTACAATTTAATAATTCAGTATATCATACTATTAGAGTATTATTGTCTCCCATCTACAAAGGTCTAGGTATCAGCACTGGAAATACCATGTGATAAAAATGATCAAGAATATTTCATAAGTAATAAAAAAGCACACAAAGAGAACAGTTCTGGACACTTGCTGACTTCATATAGTTTCTCCCTTCACATAACAAATTTACAGAATAATCAAAATGGGTTTATAGGCCCTTAATGATGGCATGAAACCCCGAGGTCATTTATCCTCAATTAAACAATGTGACCTTTACATAAACTTGAAGTTCTGACAGTCACAATGGCTGCAGATCAGCTTATGGCATCGCTGTGCCACAGTAGCAGATGTTTGCAATTGTACTTGTTCCACCACCTCTCTAATGATGTGCAACCATCTTGAGGGAGAAGCAACAAGCCAACTTAATTTAAGGATCAAAATAGTGTTTGTTTGAACAAATTAAGAAAAGATAGACAAAGCAGACACTATGAAATCTCTAAATAAGGCAAGCCTCTAGGGATGAATTAGTTTGACTATATTTTTCATCAAGCTTACAAAAAAATAGAGCTGCCAAAAGTACATAATAATATGAATTAGTGTATCTATTCATGTTTTGGCTGTTTCATCTCAATCAATATAAACTTAATATTAAGTCAACATAAATCTAGCTGCTATTCTCAAATGTGTTTCATAACCACTTCCCTGCAATGAAGAATGCTTTCATTTTATGCTTCACATAGCACAAAAGGATGCATTTGCATCATACCTTCCTCATTTCACCTCACTTCCCAACATTGTTATCATTTTGATGACTTTTTATCCTGTTTCCAGTGACACACAGCCCATAATTGTGCTCACAGATCAGAGGTGAGGGAAAATACATCAAGTTAACAGCAATTTTGTTACTGATTTTTAAGAAAGGAAAAGAATGGGGGAAGGATGTAAAAAGAAAACGCTCTTTAAATAATTCCATTAGCATTTTTTAATTTTAAGACTGTAGAAAAGTTGTTTCATCAAAAAATCTTTTGCTGCATTGTGTAGTAAAATATCTCTTTATAGAGTTATATTCTGATATAATTTAAATGCAGTGCGTTTAGATTTTTATTTTATTTTTCCCCCTTGCTGGTAACTTTCCTCCAATAGTCTCTTTTAGCATATTAGGGCTGATTGAAAACCAGATTAATAACTCCATGTAATGTCTTATTTTGATTTCTTATCAAGCTGTAACCCTAAGTTCATTACTGTCAATGTTTAAAAAACCCCAAGCAAACAGTTATTTATTACTCTGAAAATCTTAGAACCACAGCAGAAACAAAGTCAACTAACATAACAGAACTTTGAAAACAGGCAATCTATTTTTCCAAGCCTCACAAATCCAATATCCCTCTCTACTTCTTGTTCACTGTACAACATAATCCTGCAAGGCAGCAGATGCCCTACATTCCACACAGCAGCATTTCACCTAAGTGGGTCTCTGAGAACTGGAAATTCCATGTGAAGCTTCTCTGTACTCAGAAATATTTCCTCGTGCAATTTCTTGGTGGGAATTTGCTGGCGTCTTTTTTTGGCATACCAAGAATCAAATGAACATTTGAGAAAGAACTGGTGTTGATAAACTTTTGAAATCCAAAAATTGTTCACAAACTTTGACAAACTTTCTGAGCTTGTTCTCCAAATTTGGAATGACCTTCTACCAAATGGTCTACATAACTCCTTCCCATCTCTTACTCCTACAAACGTATATATTTAAAGTGTGTTTACACACGTACACATGTGCAGACACACACGTGCGCACACTCACAAACACTCAAATCTATAATGTTTCAATTAACATTCTCCAAGTCTCTTTTATATTTTATGTTCCGATATTTACTTGAGATAGAAAAAGCTATGAAATAGAAGTCTAGCTAGGCTCTTCCAGACACTGAATTACTATCAGGAATTGTAGGCGACCACGTGAAAGCTCTAAGGCTCCCTAAGTGCATCTCCTCTGTCACCCCTCCACCTCTTCACAATGACTAAATCAATCCTTCAAATACTCTTTTATACTCAATATCTTTAATACATGAGAACAACAAATAAGAATAATGTGCCCCAGAAAATAATGTTGCTAATGGTATAGCTTTCTGACAGCAAAGACACTGACTTAAATTGCCACAGTTATCCTAGGAAGTAGACTGCACTGCCTGCTACAGGGAAAGGCAAAAACTCTCTAATGTCATTGTCAGTCTAACCAGGGAGAGGGAAAAAGGTAAGACAGGACTTTTTCCTTACTGCAGATGTGGAAATGATAATATTGATTTAATAGAAGTGGGTTTAACCATAATATAATTCTAACATAGTGAGTGAAGCACACCAATCAGTCCAGCTGAGGTTTATCAGCACTAGTAGGTACACAGAATGGACTGACTGGGATTCTTGAAACAGCAATAGTTTTCGTGATTTGGGGAAAATATTTCTTGCCCTTCTTCAGCTCATTCACAAAAAACAGCCTTCTCCAAGAATAAGAAGTCATCAAGGACATCAGTTCCTTCTTTCAGTGGCAAAACAGACTCCTACTTCCAGTAACACATAATTCAATGCACTGATAAAGCTAATCCAATGCATTTGATTTTATATCTGTGCCAGGCTTGGACAGATCATTTATAAAGCAAGCATATGGTTGTAAAAAAGGACATTGCATTCTCATTTGCCTTTAAACTGTTTGAACGTTTGAGTGTTGTACTGAGTTCATGAATAGTCCAGCATTTCCACACAATGAGCATTATCATAGAATCATAGAATCATAGAATTGTTTAGGTTGGAAAAGACCTTTGCTCTGGAGAGTAAACAGTCCCTTTTATATACCTCCCTTCAGCCACCACAGCATTCGGTACTGTTAGAATCATAGAATCATTCAGGTTGGAAAAGACCTTTAAGATCATCAAGTCCAACCGTTAACCTAACACTGCTAAGTCCACCAAAAAACCATGTCCCTAAGTGCTTTATCCACATGTCTTTTAAATACCTCCAGGGATAGTGACTCAACCGCCTCCCTGGGCAGCCTGTTCAAATGCCTGACAACCCTTTCAGTGAAGAAGTTTTTCCTAACATCCAATCTAAACCTCCTCTGACGCAACTTGCAGCCACCTCACTGCAACCTCCTTTCAGGTAGCTGTAGAGAGCAATAAGGTCTCCCCTGAGACTCCTCCAGGCTAAACAACCCCAGGTCTCTCAACTGCTCCTCATAAGGCTTGTACTCCAGACCCCTCACCAGCTTCATTGCCCTTCTCTGGACACGCTCCATCAACTCAATGTCTTTCTTGTAGTGAGGGGCCCAAAACTGAACACAGTATTTGAGGTGCGGCCTCACCAGTGCCGAGTACAGGGGCACAATCACTTCTCTAGTCCTGCTGACCACACTGTTTCTGATACAGGCCAGGATGCTGTTGGCCTTCTTGGCCACCTGGGCACACTGCTGGCTCATATTCAGCTGGCTGTGAATCAACACCCCCAGGTCCTTTTCTGCGGGGCAGCTTTCCAGCCCCTCTTCCCTCAGGCTGTAGCATTGCATGGGGTTGTTGTGACTCAAGTGTAGGACTTGGCACTTGGCCTTGTTGAACTTCATACAGTTGGCATCGGCCCATTGATCCCACCTGGCCAGATCCCTCTGAAAAGCCTTCCTACCCTCAAGCACATCAACACTCCTCCCCAACTTGGTGTCGTCTGCAAACTTACTGAGGATGCACTCAATCCCCTCATCCAGATCATTGATAAAGATATTAAAGAGAACTAGCCCCAATACTGAGCCCTGGGGAACAACACTTGTGCTCAGCCACCAACCAGATTTAACTCCATTCACCACAACCCTTTCGGCCCAAACATCCAGACAGTTTTTTACCCAGCGAAGAGTGTGTCTGCCCAAGCCATGAGCAGCCAGTTTCTCCAGGACAATGCTGTGGGAAACAGTCTCAAAAGCTTTACTAAAGTCTAGGTAGACTAAATCCACAGCCTTTCCATCATCCACTAAGCGGGTCACTTTGTCATAGAAGGAGATCAGGTTAGTCAATCAGGACCTTCCTTTCATAAACCCATGCTGAATGGGCCTGATCGCCTGGTTGTCCTGATGACCCTCAAGATGATCAGCTCCATAATCTTCCCTGGCACTGAGATCAGACTGACAGGCCTGTAGTTCCCTGTATCTTCCTTCTGGTCCTTGTAGATGGGTATCACATTTGCTAACCTCCAGTCAACTGGGATGTCCCCGGTTAGCTAGGACTGCTGGTCGATGATGGAAAGTGGCTTGGTGAGCACTTCCACCTGCTCCCCCAGTACCCTTGGGTGGATCCCATCAGGTCCCACAGACCTGTGGGTGTCTAAGTGGTGTAGTAGGTCACTAACCATTTCCCCTTGGATTGTGGGGGCTTCATTCTGCTCCCAGTCCCTATCTTCCAGCTCAGGGGGCTGGGTACCTGGAGAACAAGTGGTCTTGCAAAGAAGGCATTAAGTACCTCAGCCTTTTCCTCATCCTTTGTCACCATGTTTCCCTCTGCATCCAGTAAAGGACAAAGATTCTCCTTAGCCCTCCTTTTGTTCTTAAGGTATTTATAGAAACTTTTTTTATTGCCTTTTACAGCAGTCGCCAGGTTAAGTTCTAGTTGGGCTTTGACCCTCCTAATTTTCTCCCTGCAAAACCTCATGACATCCTTGTAGTCCTCCAGAGTTGCCTGCCCCTTCTTCCAAAGGTGATAAACTCTCTTTTATTTCCTCAGTTCCATCCAAAGCTCTCTTCAGCCAGGCAGGTCTTCTTTCCCGCCGGCTCGTCTTCCGGCACATGGGGATGGCTGGCTCCTGTGTCTTAAGACTTCCTTCTGGAAGAGTGTCCAGCCTTCCTGGACTCTTTTGCCTTTCAGGACTGCCTACCAAGGGACTCTGTCCACCAGGCTCCTGAACAGGCCAAAATCATCCCTCCAGAAGTCCAAGGTAGCAGTTCTGCTGACCCCCCTCCTTTCTTCTCTGAGAATCAAAAATGCTACCACCGTCGCAACCCCCACAAGGTCTTGTCTGTTCACAAATAACAGGTCCAGCAGGGCGCCTTCCCTAGTTGGCTCACTCACCAGCTGTGTCAGGAAGTCATCTTCCACACACTCTAGGAACCTCTGAAATTGTTTCCTCTCTGCCCCATTGTATTTCCAGCAGACATCTGGTAAGTTGAAGTCCCCCACGAGAACAAGGGCTAGCGATCATGAGACTTCTCCCAGCTGCTTATAGACTATTTCATCTGTCTCCTCATCCTGGTTGGGTGGTCTATAACAGACTCCCACTATGATATCTGTCTTTTTGGCCTTCCCCCTGATTCTTACCCACAGACACTCAACCCTATCATCACCATCGTTAACCTCTAGACAATCAAAACACTCTTTGACATAGAGAGCTACCCCACCACCTCTCCTTCCTCACCTGTCCTTTCTGAAGAGTTTGTAGCCTTCCAGTGGAGCACTCCAGTGTGTGAGTCATCCCATCATGTTTCCTTGATGGCCACTATATCAGAATTTTCCTGCTGGACAATGGCTTCCAGCTCCTCCTGCTTGCTGCCCATGCTGCATGCCTTGGTATAGATGCACTTTAGTTGGGCTATTGATCCTGCCACCTTTTTGGGAGAAGAAGCCCTAATTCCTATGTGGCTGATGCTCAAGCACTTCCCTTCTCTGGTTTCTAGCACATCTACAACCCCTACGTCTCTGCTGCCACATGGGTCCCCATCCCCTACCTCCACTGAGATGGCAGTCCAAAGGTCCTTGCCAGCATACCACCCCTCAAGCACTGGCATGCCACCCCCAGGCTTATCTCCAGTGAGCCTGGTTTTATCCCTATCCCCCTTCAAATATAGTTTAAGGTTCTTTCACTGAGCCCTGCTAACTCCTGACCCAGGATCCTTCTCCCCCTCAGAGACAGGCATTCCCTGCCTGTCGACAGCAGGCCTGGTGCTGTGTAGAGCAACCCATGATCAAAGAATCCAAAATTCTGCCGCTTATGTGCATTAAGGTACCAACCCAGTACAATGCATAAATATGACTTTGACTTTGAGCATGTGAGTTGACTATTTGAAGACATATTCAACAGAACTGGTGTCGTGGTTTAGTCCCAGCCGGACTAATCACCACACAGCCGCTCACTCACTCCCCTTCCTCAGCTGGACAGCAGAAAGAAAATATGAAGAAAGGCTCGTAGGTCGAGGCAAGGACATAGAGAGATCACTCACCAATTACCATCATGGGCAAAACAGACTTGACTTGGGGAAATTAGTTTAATTTATTACCAATCAAAATCAGAGTAGGATAATGAGAAATAAAACCAAATCTTAAAAAACCAACACCTTCCCCCCACCCCTCCCTTCTTCCCAGGCTCAACTTCACTCCCAATTTTCTCTACCTCTTCCTCCCGAGCGGTGCAGAAGGACAGAGAATGGGGGTTGCGGTCAGTTCATCACATGTTGTTTCTGCTGCTCCTTCCTCCTCACACTCTTCCCCTGCTCCAGCGTGGGGTCCCTCCCATGGGAGACAGTTCTCCACGAACTTCTCCAACGTGGGTCCTTCCCACAGGCTGCAGTTCTTCACAAACTGCTCCAGCATGGGTCCTTTCCACGGGGTGCAGTCCTTCAGGAACAGACTGCTCCAGCGTGGGTCCCCCACGGGATTGCAAGTCCTGCCAGCAAACCTGCTCCAGCGTGGGCTCCTCTCTCCATGGGTCCACAGGTCCTGCCAGGAGCCTGCTCCAGCGTGGGCTTCCCATGGGGTCACAGCCTCCTTCAGGCATCCACCTGCTCCAGCGTGGGGTCCTTCACGGGCTGCAGGTGGATATCTGCTCCACCGTGGACCTCCATGGGCTGCAGGGGCACAACCTGCCTCACCGTGGTCTTCACCAGGGGCTGCAGGGGAATCTCTGCTCTGGCGCCTGGAGCCTCTCCTCCCCCTCTTTCTTCACTGACCTTGGTGTCTGCAGAGTTCTTTCTCTCACATATTCTCACTCCTCTCTTCTCCGGCTGTCGTTTCCCAGGTTTTCTCCCCCTTCTTAAATATGTTATCACAGAGGTGCTACCACTGTTGTTGATTAGCTCAGCCTTAGCCAGTGGCAGGTCCGTCTTGGAGCCGGCTGGCATTGGCTCTGTCACACATAGGGGAAGTTTCTAGCAGCTTCCCACAGAAGCCACCCCTGTAGCCCCCCGCTACCAAAACGCTGCCACGCAAACCCAATACAACTGGTCAAAGAATAAGATTTTTCTGAGGTTTACATCTCTAATTTCCTTTGAACTACCTGAGACAGCTATGAGTAAATGACAGCAATAAGCAGAGAAGGTCCTACAGCTGTATGGAATGCTGTTGTTCTTGAGGGGTATTTTAACTTTCTTCAGACTTAAGGGCAACAAATCACTCAAAGTCCATATTCTCATCAGCCTGATCTAATCTCAGCACTTTAGACTTGTGGATGCTGCTTTGTCAAAAAAAAATTTCCTCTTTTGGCTCAAGGTGTTCACCAGCCATCTGGAACTGCTTTCCTAGTCTCATCCATTATGTAAATTAGATTTAGTATTCGTTATGTTTCATCTACTGATACTAATACATTAATGTGGATGTTACAGCTTGAGCCCCTGAGAAGGAACTGGCTTCACATCACTCACTGGCTTGAGATCTCATCCCATTACTTTTAACGGCCCTGTGGCATTTAAGGTCACTTGATTCTTAATAAAGCAGATTCCTGTGATGTCAGTAAAATTGTAGCTACCCCTCCTCATTTCCTTATCTTTCTTTTTCTCTCCCCAAGAAATTATAGCATTTCAGAACATTGCATATCTCATTTGTTCTATGAGAGTCTATCTAATTTCTTCATTTACCTTCATGCCTTTTTACTGTTTGAGAATAAAATAGCTGAAAAGTTCTTTCTCTATTATAAAATAAAGCAGGGGGAAAGCAAGATTTAAAATATCAGGGAATTTGTTAACAGAATTAGTAAGGAGATTTACACAAGAGCTGAAAAACAGTTCTGTTCAATACTTCATCTGTGTTTGAGTTTTTATATGTTAAATGAGACAAATTCAGTTTGATAATATCATACCTGTGTAAACAGTCCTTAGTCACTCAAGTGAGTAAGTTGAAATCAATGTGTAAATAAGCATTAAAGCTGTCCTTGAAAAGCTTAGTTTGAAAGCGCTGCAAACTCAGTCAGTCACATTTATAACTGTGAAGTATCACTCAGGATCAAGCCCTGTCAGAATAGGACAGCAGACTTTGATGGAAACAGTAGGCATATTCCAATCCAGTACCATTTAACTTTTAAATGAAAACTTGTTACATATCAGGGATTTAACATGCTTGCTCAATATTCCAAATCACTTATAGTGTAAAAGAGGAAAGAAAAGTATAAAGTGCAATTAAAATCTGTTGTTTAGCATGGATAATTTAAATATTATTTTCCTGTATTAAAAAACTGCTTGCCAAATTCAGAGTGGAAATGAACTTTAAATGCAATATAAGGTTCCAATAAGCTTTATGCAGAGAACTATCTGACTAGAAAATATAACCAAACTGTTTTTTTCAGTTGTGGAAATGCATTGCAATCAGCCAAGAAAAGTAAAACATGCATCTGTATTGAATGAGGTAAACATGCTTGTTATATTAATAAATAATCTCAAAACTCTGCAATTTTTTCTTATTCAAGTAACCTTTGGCTACTTGAGCAATGCCAGGGTCTTGAGCAGGACTACTTAAATGACAGGGGACAACAAGATTGGATTCCAGCAACTATTCTTTTGAAGATGATAGGCCTGGTAGAACATCTCAGTTCATAATTTTTAGCATTATATGAGGCTACAGCATAAGACACATTTAATAAACATACATGTGATCATTTTCAAAGTGAAAGAACTAGATTTAAGTTTGTCCATGCTGAGGTTGGTTCATCAGATCATAAATGATCAGATGTAATAATGTGCAGTTTGGGGTTAGGACAGGTATAAACATATTATTTTCCTCTTTTGGGCTCTTCTTCCATTTTCTTGTTCTATATCTGTATTTATCATCTTGAAACAAACAATAATGTTTTTCCTCAAAGTAAAATGGAGACAAAAATATATTTTTGCA
Source organism: Gavia stellata (assembly GCF_030936135.1). Classification (NCBI taxonomy): domain Eukaryota; kingdom Metazoa; phylum Chordata; class Aves; order Gaviiformes; family Gaviidae; genus Gavia; species Gavia stellata. The sequence continues at coordinate 21,623,705 of NC_082600.1, forward strand.
TTCTTTATTTTATCATAAATGATATTAATAGACATCAATTTGCATTTTCAATTTAAATGAATGATAGATAGAAAAAGTTTCTGCAAGAAATTATCTCCTTTCACATCCTGGAAGAACAGATTCTCTTCACTGATATCAGCAACTGCAAACAAACTAGACAATGAAAATATTCTGTAGGACTAGCTCTCATATACCCTATAGTTGGTTCAATGATGGATTAGATGCTAGCACTTTTTGCATATTCAGCAGACCCATATTTTTTTACACCAATCTTCAGTTTAGCAGGGAGAGGGAGATGTTAGCAAACAGTATTTATTCTTCTTTGGTAAAGAGAGGTTTTCTTGATTTTTAGTTCTGCTACTCTTTATCACATTTTTCACATTATTGCTGCACATTGTTATTTTCATGCTTTCTGAATGCAGTCGCAGGGGTGGCATTTAACTTCATGGCTAAACTATCAAATTCAGTATTGTTCTTTACTCAGCATATCCTATTTAGAGTTTGTTTGTGTAGCAGTATATGATACGCACTTGCTACCTGCAGCAATATCTAATTACGAACACAGTTCTCCTCCCACAGACTGTTGGAGATTTTGAACAAATTATGCTTTAACACTGACATCAAATGAGCTTGCAAAATTTAAAGCAGAACTGGTTTCAGAGTTTTGCAAGGGAAAAATAATGCAGTTTTTATTGCTGCTGTTTACTATGTTGTTATTCACCGATGCTAAATGTCAGGTATGAAAAGTCACCAATACCAATTAACAGTTTAATTACAATTGCAAAGATATCTTGTAATTGTGCTCTTATTTCAATCATCAGCTCCAAAAGTCTGCTACAGATACAAATGAAATAAGAAATAAAGTAAATGCAAACTATTTTAAATACATTCTTCAAAGCTGCCATATTGAAGTTAAAATACACTGATTAATTCTTTACTGGAACACTTTATAGAACAACAGATGCATAGAAACAGAAGACTACCAAATATCATGGCAAAGCTGGAAAGAAACAGGCTCGTAACACACTGGTTTCAAAACAGTCTAATTTGATCAGGATTGAACTAGAATATTTATCAATGATCTGGATGAGGGGATTGAGTGCTCTCTCAGTAAGTTTGCAGATGACACCAAGTTGGGTGGGAGCGTTGATCTGCTTGAGGGTAGGAAGGCTCTGCAGAGGGATCTGGACAGGCTGGATCGATGGGCCCAGGCCAATTGGATGAGGTTCAACAAGGACAAGTGCCGGGTCCTGCACTTTGGCCACAACAACCCCATGCAATGCTACAGGCTTGGGGACGAGTGGCTGGAAAGCTGCCCCGCAGAAAAGGACCTGGGGGTGTTGATTGACAGCTGGCTGAATATGAGCCAGCACTGTGCCCAGGTGACCAAGAAGGTCAACGGCATCCTGGTCTGTATCAGAAATAATGTGGCCAGCAGGAGCAGGGAGGTGATTGTGCCCCTGTACTTGGCACTGGTGAGGCCACACCTCAAATACTGTGTTCAGTTTTGGGCCCCTCATGGCAAGAAGGACATTGAGGTGCTGGAGCGTGTCCAGAGAAGGGCGATGAAGCTGGTGAAGTGTCTGGAGCACAAGTCTTCTGAGGAGCAGCTGAGGGACCTGGGGTTGTTCAGCCTGGAGAAGAGAAGGCTGAGGGGAGACCTCATTGCTCTCTACAACTACCTGAAAGGGGGTTGCAGAGAGGTGGGTGTTGGTCTCTTCTCCCAAGTAACTAGCAACAGGACAAGAGGAAATGCCTCAAGTTGCACCAGGGGAGGTTCAGACTGGATATTAGGAAAAATTTCTTTACTGAGGGAGTGGTGAAGCATTGGAACAGGCTGCCCAGGGAAGTGGTGGAGTCACCATCCCTGGAGGTGTTCAAAAAACGTGTAGACGTGGCACTTAGGGACATGGTTTAGTGGGCATGATGGTCTTGGGTTGATGGCTGGACTTGATGATCTTACAGGTCTTTTCCAACCTTAATGATTTAGTTTTTCTGTGATTCTGTGATTAATAGCTTTGAATTTCTGCAGCAAGTGCAGTTTGCAAAGTCAGATTAATCTCACTGAATTAAAGCTTGTATTGTACTTGTTCACAAACACAAACATTCATTAATTCAGATTCAACTTGTTCAGTTACATATAAAATCCAAATATTTGATAGTTTGGACATTATTTCAGTTTTGCAAAAGGAATTAGCTTTCCATTCTGCAAGATACTGTGAAATAGATTGCACCCATGCCAATAGCTATACTGAATACAGGAAGTAAAAGCATCATTTTTTGTGTATCATCTCAGTTGTATCCCCCACTTTTCCATGTGCTCACAGTGCAGGATTGTGTGTTTCGGTTTGTATTAGAAGTAGAGGACCAAGTATCAGCATCCTCTGACTCTCAAGCATCTCCATGTTAAAATACGGGTTTGCCTGCAAGTGCTGTGGATACTCAGTAAGTCCAGACTTGAGAATGGGCTGAGAGTTATGCCTGAAAGCCATTTAGACATAGTCAGGAGCAGGCTGCTTTGGTTCCTCAGGTGAGTCAATTAGTAATATATATTTTTATTTGTTCAGTCATGTTACAGACAATATCCTGTAATGAGCCATAGTGGGAGGCATTGCACTATTTTTACTTCTTACATCATGGTATGATTTTAATTATCTGTGTTAGATTTGAGTGAAAATGGACTGATGTGAAAATTCAGCAGTTTTTCAACTGCAGGTACAGGTAAGAGTGTTTTGTCTATTTAGGAAAGAGTAATGAAAGATAATTTTATAGCGGGAAAATGAAAAACCTTGGCAATTTTAAAACAGGCTCAAAATTTTATAAAAATACAGCTTTTGTTTCTATATGCATGATGATGGTATGATTGTGCAATTTAAAAACAAACAAAAAAGAAAGAGTGCAGGTTGGGGTATGAAGATTTCTGAAGAATTGATCCTAATTGCTGATTCTGTCTAAAGACAGACAAGATAGGGAAAATATTTTGTGAAAGAAGCAAATCCTGAAGTAAGTCCTAACCTCTGCTTGCAAGCTGAGAAGATCAGTTTTCAATGAAACAAGGTTGCCTGTCTACAGAGCAGCTTAAGGAGCAGATTTTGAAAAACTGCCAGACAATATGTACTAGACTGAAGACTGGACTGGACTGGACTGAAATCATACCAAAACTTTTTCTGGATGGATGGGACAAGTCAGATTCTGCATTTTCACACCTCTCAGTCTGCTCAGAAGAGTGCTATGTCTGAACTGTGGTAAAAACATATTGGTATTATGTGAAAAAGGGTCTCTAATCTGAGAAAACGGGTCTCTAACTTGTGTTTGACCCTCATCTTACTTTTCTAACTTAAGTACTGATTCCTAATGAGGTTGACATATATTGTAATTGGCGCACTTGTTACTAATAACTCTCCCTAAATCTATCTGGTCTCCTTCCAACAACCAAATTTTAAAGAAACTACTGGTGAAACAACTCATGACTCATGGAGCAGAACTTCTGTGGAGGGAAGGACAGGGCTGGCTTCTCTTTCCAGTCATAACAGCCTTTCAAAGTCATTTGTCCAAGAATCATCTGGGAGTTGTAAGTCTCTTATTACAAAAACACAGATGTTGGGACTGGAAATTAATTTTGTGGCTTTGTTTGTCACCTTCTGGAATGGAATTAAACCAGTGCCCTGAAGACCATTGTCTGTAAAGACTAGTCTGCTGTCTTGTTTGCTGGTTTGTTCTTCCCTTATCAGCAGTGTGAAAGTGGAACATCCTCCCTGCTTCAGTAACGCTGAAATCCACTGGTCTTCCTGCTTTCACGGAGTGGGAGGAGTTGAAGATCTGGGTGTGTCGAAATCTCTGGCAGGCATACTAGTTCCTCTTTACTTGTTGCTACTTTTTGTTCAAACAAAGCCATGTATACAATACAAAGGCAATTTCAAATGTCTGCATTCTGTTAATCAACTTCAGTACACATCACAGCAGCTTAAGCAAATTGGTTTTTTTTGTACACGATTCATTGCTGCAGGTGAGCAGCTCGTGAGAACATACTGTCAGGGCTTGCCCTAGACAGAGAGCTGCAGAGAACGCCCCTACTTTGAAAACACCTCATTCTCATTCTCTTTCTTCACAAACAGTACTAAATTGAAGATTATTAGCTGCATAAAATCCAGACAGGGAATTTCAAGCTGCTGACATTGTGGCATTGAATATACAGAGCTCAGCAGCAAGACGCCAGCAGCAATCTGAAACAACCTTCACTAGGCCCCCCATCTAATAACTACGGAATCAGAGCATCATTGGATGTTCAACCTCCCAAGGTTACTGAATAACAATCCTATTTCTGGTAATACTAGATACTCCCAGTTCTCTTATAATTAGTCACCGTGGAGTTTTTATGAAGGTTATTGGGTTGAAAGTTATTGCTGCGATTTGTTTTAAGGAGGAAGGAAAACACACACACACACTTACACACGCACTCACACACACATAGAGCAGAGGAAATCATCCTTCTACCGTTCATTAGCAATAGTCACAGTTACCTCCAGCATTTTGTGTGTATGCTGAGGGCCTTTTATGCTCTGCATCCTCTGAGTGCTTATTGTGCTGGGAGAGGCTGGGACCTGAACATCTGCAGCTCCCCTAAAGCCAGTTAAGTCAGTTCACTCTGCATGATCTGCAATGGCCACCTAACTTAAACACAAAAGATAATCCTGGGTCTAGTGAGGAGAACATTAAATCTTTCCTCCAGCAGACAATGTGATGGCACTTCCCGCTGCCGATGAGTGAGGCTGTTTTCTCTACATACTAAACTGCAAATGGCTGGAGAGGGCAGAGGTCCTCCTTAATCAATGGTGATCTTTCTCATTTATGTGGTTTTAAGTAAAAGTTTCACTACTTTGCCTGGTGATTCAAGAATAGTGTGGTCAGCAAGCTGTCATGACATCAGATTGATGCCGTCTGTTTTAGACTTCCTCCCTAAAGGTCAAAGGAATGAGGCGTGAATAGATAAACAGGCTCATCAATAATAATATCTTTTATTTTCCAGACTGATGAGCCGTAAGTCAGATTGTTAGCACACTGTGATGTGTGGAGGCAGGCAGGTTTTAATACCCATAAAGACAGCTGTATCTGCAACATGGGAAGCTTAAATTTTAGTTTAGGTATTTTGAGGATGAATACTGAAATGACAGATTCCACAGTGCTTCTACCATAACAAGCACTGAAAGCCGTAACCAAAAAAGCACAGACTGAGTTTGGGTCCCAACTGGTCTATTCTTTCACTGCTGAAGAAAAGTAGAGCTCAGGTCTGGCACTCTGTAGAAATCTGACAAAAAAGTGCTGGCTGGGGGGACACGTGCAGTGCTGCAACAATAAGAGTGCTCTGCACAGTCTCAGGGATGTGTGCTTGCTTTGAATGCACAGATCCGTGCAAACACATCGGCATTCGTCTGCCACTGCCCTTGCCTTCACCAGTGACTGCATCGTTCGCATTTTAATGCAGAGATCCTCTGCAGAGTTTGCCTAAATTGCATGCAGAGTTTGTGAAAATGGGTTCAATTACTCTCTCTTCCGGTTCTTCCAAAGTCTCAGGGAGAACCAAAAAGTAGGATTTCTGGCTGAACATCAGGCTCTTCTGGCTGAACTCAAGCTCTTTTTTCCAGTCAGGTAAGGCTCAGTGTTTTCAACATTTGCTATTTGCAAAGGTTTGTGTCATGTGAATAACAATAAAGTTATCCAAACACAGAAGATGCACAGCTCTGCAATAATGTAATTAATTTTCTTGAACCAGAAAGCACCACACATTTTCCCAGTAGATAAATCAAGCTTCTTTTCCTATAGTATTCCATTATTAACAAGATTTCTTTCCTAAACCACAAAAATTAAATAGTTAGTACATACCACAAAATTCTCAGCGCACCTTTGCTAAACTAAACAAATATATTTATAAGTTTCAAATGGGAAGTGCCTTAAAGCCACTTTTAGAAACATATTGCTGTCATTTGAGACACAAATTTCTCTTCTCGTTGCCTAAATCTACATTTTCACTTCAAAGGCTGCTATTTTGCATTCAGTTCCAGTATGCTCAGCTATTTTTCCCCCTATCACATTGTTATCAGCTGTTCTGCAGGTTGAGAGTTATTACTGTGTGCCAAGACAAAATGAAGTCAGCACAGTTACATGTGCTTTTTCTGTGGCCGATATGCGTGATATCATCCTAATCAGTGTATCATTCAATGGTCTTCTCACCTCGTTTCCAGGCTTGATTTAAGATACATTTTGAAAACACAAAATCAGTGTGTGTGACATTCTGTTCTTTATCTATTCTAGTTCAGAAATAATTTTAAAAGTTACATATTGCTGAGGCTACTTATGATTCATTAAACTAATGTTCTGCTCCTGGCAAATGACCTGTGTCCAATGAAAGGACAGAAAAAGTAGAAAGAAGCTAGACTTGATTATTTCTTTTTCTTTAAGGTGACACTGGAAAGATAAAATTTGTGTATGGAATGTGAGGAAAATTTATTGCTAGTATGTAATACTGCTTTAGTATTAAAGACATTTTTGCTTTGTATTTCATCATTCTAAACGATGTCTCTAGATTTTCTCATCTTTCTTTAGTTCCTTTTTTTTTACTGATTAGGTGATTTTTTTTTTCTGACATGAGATCACAGTGTTCTGATATGCCAATATATGTCTGCAGTTGCTCTGAGGGAAGGATTAGCAAGTTTGTGCATCTCTACACGTGCACAATTATTTTATTAACTTCTAAATACATATTTTATATTAGAAATGTTACATTATCATTTTACCTTTATATGTCATTGTGTATTTTGTATTTATATTTAATGTCATATATATACACACATATATTGTGATTTTGGAACAAGACTATTTTCAGGTTCTCAGCTTTTCCCACTATATGCGTGATTAGAAACTCCGTATGATTTTTTTTTAAATGAAATTATATGCTGTATACTGTCTGGAAGCTAAAAGGCATTATGAAAATATCAAATAATTTGAAACCCAAAATAGAACTATTTATTGTCAGTAATGAAAGTTAGAAGATGATTTTTCAACGAAGACTGAGTTTTCTCAAAACAAAAAGCAAACATAAGAGGAAAAAAAGTTCATATGCTTTCAATAAAACAAGACTTTTTTCAGAAACATAAAATTATTAGTATTGAGAAATGTATAAGAAGAATACATACCAGCTCACTGAAGTTCTGATATATCTTCTGTGCATATTAATATAAATTGGAATATCTGGGAATATTATTTCTACTCATTCTTCTCCTACAGAGAAAAAGGCTGGTTTGTTTCATTCAAAAGACTACTTAGATTTTGAAAAAATCTTTGAATGAAGATGGTAAAAAGAAGAAAATGGAGTAGAGAAGTTAGAAATTTTAAACTTCAATTCAAAGCAGGTCCACTTCGAAATTCTTAACATATTAATAGCAATTTTAAAATAAACTGTACAGATTAAATGAACATTTCAGAATTATCAGTTTATTTCAATTTATTGACCAAGTAATTTGATTGCTTATTTTTTCTCTAATATTTTTGTTTATATCTTTGATGATTTCACTGTGTAATTCAATATGAAAGGGCACAGACAGAATTAAAAAATGTGAAATATACTTCACAATCAGCTCTAAACTAAAATCTCACTTTTGTGTGAGTAACCTGAGCAGAAATGTACCTCTGTAAAATTTCTTTCCTACAACAGTGCAAGTACTTCTATATTAGTCTGTTCAAAATACTAACTAACTAGGCATACATCTAGAAATCAATTTAGCAAATGTGCAGAAGCATGAATGTCCTTTTATATTAGAAATCATATCCCACATTTAATATAATTAGAGCAACAATATAAGGTACCAGGTGATTACATGTTATTGTTACCTTAAGTTATAAATAAATCTACATCTTAGTGGAATGATAGAAGCTGCACTTACTGAACTTAAAGTTATCACTGTTTATAACTATTGCAAATTACTACATTAATCAAATTTAGTTTTAATATGTGGATTCTGTCTGCTAAAAACCCTACAGTTTTCTTTGTTAAAAGGCTTTATTAAACAGCTTTTGGAAAAAAATCAGAATTTTGTGTTTTCAAAACAATAGTTTTCTTTGTTAAATAGCTATAAGTATATGGCTAGGAAATTAGTTTTTTCTAACCTGAATGACAATAACATTATTTCTAATTATGGATAAAGACCATTAAAAAGAAGAACAATCAAAAAGGAGGAAACTGTAAAAAGTATCTACTGGATAATACCGAAAAAGTTATTTTCTGGTTTGCTTTTTCAGTGAATCAAAATGGGCATTTCACTTTGAAAATCACAAACTATTTCCCAAAAATTAACAAAATATTGTTGCTACAACACTGTTTTTTTCAGAATACTGTTTAAATTAAAATGCAATTTTAAATTAAAAAGAAAATTTAAAATCAGTTTTAAACCAGTTAATCTTTCTGTTTCTGATATGGAGTGTTTAGAATTCTAAATGTTGACATAGAAACTTCAGATATTGGACATTTTTTCCCATTTTTTGACTAAATAGTTAATAATTATTTCTCCAATATAATTTTTTGTTTAAAAGGCTCTGGAGTGAGTACAGTGGAATTAAATTTTTAGAAGTTTTTAAATATCAAAATTTTGGCTTCAATTTTTGCAAGAAATGAAAAATTAAGTCTTCTGTAGCAAAAAAAGGTTTATTAAACAAAACTAGCAGTTTTCATTCTGATGTCACTTGATAATGAAATGTTACTGGAAAATTTATCCTTCTGAAAAATATAGCAAAGAAAAACTATACAAACCCCTCTCAATTTGTGGCTAAAAAGTAACAGATCTTATCAATAGGTTTTTTTCTGTAGAAAGAAAAAAGACAAGCTCCTCAATGCAAGAAAAAGCAGGGAAGTAAGATTATTTACACTGTTATTTATTTCAGAGCTCATTTTACCTGGCCTCCAGTCCAAAGGTCAAAACCAACTAATGACCCATTGGAAGTGCCCTCCTTTGTAATGCACTAGGAATTTCAGGATCTGATATTTCTCTTTCTATTACACAGCAAATTGTCATGGAAAATCTCAACACCTCAAGCATTTCTAAGCAAAGACTGATCAAAACCTTACAACAGATAGTCACAGGTAATGCAGACTGGAAGACAGACAAGAGACCCTCCTCTTCCTCCTTAGTGCTGTCAGGACCCTGAGGGTACCCATAGGGCCTGACTGCCCTGGTGAGTCCGCCAGGACCCCCATGCACCCTCTGCCCCAGCCCCAGGGCTCCATTTCAGCTTCAGCTGATGATATCTGGGAATGGCTCAAGGAAGAGCAGGGCCACAGCTTGCTCCTGGCACCCAGTTTGGGTGAGACTACACCAGCTGGGGAAAAAAACAGGAAAAGGAACAGCATCACTTGCCTGAGCATGCACTGTGTCCTTTGCCCTCAGATGCAGAGAGTGGGCTCTGGCCTATTTTATTTTTTAGTGTAAGGTTAGCCTGAGACACCTCAGGGACTATTTCTCTTGGCCTATTTCTTTTGGGCACTGTGCAGTGTAAATAATACTGAGTATGTGAAAGTCGGACGATTGTCATTATGGCTAGATGAATTTCAAGACAGCAGTGAAAAATGTCACAAACCTCAAGTCTGAGCCCTCTCTTCTGTGCCAGAGCATTAGCTTAATAAAAGAAAAGAAACACCTCTTGCTGTTCAGGGTTTATTAGCATGTATAGTTTTCCTGACTTCATTTTTGGCATAGAAGTCAATATGCTATTCTATAGTCCCTCATGAAGACTCTAGGTTTCAGTGCTAGGCTGTACTGAAGGCAGGAATCAAAGAGCACCACACACCTTTGCTTTGTCATGGAATCTTGTCCACCAGGAATGCACATGAAGAGCCATAGGCTCACTATGGGAAAGAGAGATCAAAAGAGTGAAAATGTATTTCTGTTATACCACAGCTACTCAGATCAAACGCATTTCCGAAGTTTGAACAACAGCAATGAACTTCTGCTGTGACGCTCCCTGGAAAACACTTCAGAAATCAACACAGGTTGCACATTTTAAAGCAAACAGCAGCTTTGTAGGAGCTTCTCTATTAGACATTTAACTGCTTGTAACCATTCTCCTACTGAAACCATTCCTTCTCTAATGATTGTAGTATGAAACAGTTTGTATTTGACAATGCAGTACTGCAGAGATGCAAAGGCTGGCATGAATCTTACTGTACTAATAACACTTATAGGCATGATTTATTGTATTATAATTGTGCATTTGTTGAGAATTAATCCCAAACTGGGTGACATTTGCTACAGTTCTAAAGCTACAGCAATCCATGTCGTACGACAGTGTTTGCTTGCCTAATATCTTTAAAGACATTTGGCCACTTGTTCCAAGATGTGACTGCTATATTTGGGGGAAAGAGGAGATGAAGGAGAATGCCTGAGCAATCGATGTTTTATTAGTTTAACTCTTCAGCCATGTAAATAAGAGGTCAGAACTGGTGTAAATTACATTTTCAGATACTTTTCACATGTACTTACCATAAAATCAGTGCCTGCTCTCCCTTTTCCTCTTTCCCCCTCAATCCAAATCAAACCTTTACAAAATTCTGACCCTATTATTCGTCTGGCAGATAGTAGTTATAAACAGCGAAAGATAAAGAACATGAGGTAAAAAGTAGGGGTGTACTCCAACACAGTGCATTATATTGTGGGAATAAACAAAATGTTAAATTCCAATATTGGGATGAGAAGTTCAATTTTTAAGACTTCTCACCAAACAAATTTTCTTTTTAAACAGTAGAAGTTTTGCTTTGAGAGTACGGTTTCATGACGCCAAGACCCAGAAGAATCCTGACAAAAATTCAGTGTTTAACTATACCGTTTAACTAAGGAATAAAATTATTAGATTCCTACAAGCAATCAGAAAAATGGGTGTTTCTAGAATTTGAAAAAATCTTTGGAATCACTTTGCATAAGACACTGTGAATCCATGGTACCTTCACTGCTGGCTGCTGAAGGCATGTTAAATGCCTAAATATAAATGAAGTACATTGCATTATTAGCCCTTACTCACAGTCTTTCCTGGTAGACTAGTAGGCTACTTTGCTTAGCCTCCCTGGCTTGCTGCATTAATGTGGGCCTAAAAACTCCTTTTAAGCACTTATTTTCATATTGCTTTTTCTAATTTCTTTGTTCAATAAAGAATTCAAAACCAAGATTTGCTGCATTGTGATCTCTGCTTCGTGTCAATTGATTTAAGACTACCTTCATTTCCTTTCTTGACTTCAAGTAAGAAATACAGAATACTTCACCCACACACATTGTCTTTCATACTGGGTTCATAAAACACTTTGCAAATGCCATTCTGTTGACTTATGTAGTTATTTAGCTATTGATCCTGTCTTACCCTTATTAAGATAAGAATTGATATGAGCATGCTAAGCTGAGGACTTTCACAATGCCTGTTTTTCTAGTTTAGGTCTAGTTTAACTTTTTTATGACCTTTAAAAGAACTAGCTATTTCTGATTCTTTAAATCTCTGAACTGCTGATTAACCTCTCTTTTTCTTTCCAGAAAGTGAAAGACATCTGAGACTTACACTATTCAACACCTTACTAGAAGTACCACATGTTAACTTGTCAAACCATTGTCATGAAGGAACTATGTAAATTATATTTTAACGAAGCTTGTTCATCTTCCAAAGATTAGAATTAGATAACACTATAGTGAAACCTACAGTTGAAGGCAGTCAACAACAGATTAAAAATGCAGCTAAGTATGTACAACTGAACCACATTCTCTGTTTTTGTCTTAAAGCAAATGCAGAAATAAAGGTCAATATGGTAATATAGGTTATGCAGGTAAGTTGATTAAAATGAGTATATTCTCCTTCAGTCTCACAACACAGTCATTGGCACCATAAAGAGAATTAAGGAGTGCCAACCCTTACTGTCTTTGTGTAAATCACTTCGAAGGTACTAATTTCCTTGAAATTCAGACAAGCTCCTAACTCTTACAAGGCTAAGTAGTCATTCAAGCACCTTTGATAGGGGATAAAAATGAGCATGTTCAAAGGCAATTACCCATGTTCAAAGCTAGGTATGCTATGCTGTAGTTTCACAATCAGTTTAAACCAGATTAAGCTGGCAGGACTGCAAAAAGAAGTAGCCCCATCGTTCTTTTGCAGCTCTATTTCTCCCTTGTGTCAGTGCAAGCATTTACCTTCCAGCTAAAACGAAACAGTTGTATTTTTGCCGTGTTAGTTTTAAGCAAGATCAGTTCTCTGACCTGGTTCGCTGTGCAGCTGTACAAAGCTTCCCCAGGAGGGGGAAGATGGCAGGGAGGTGAAAGGGGAGTGATAGAAACACTTCTCTTGGCATCAGTGCCAGATGCTGCTGCTGTGAATTGATTGTGAAATTACAGCATAAGGTGCAATAGGTTTCCTGCCTCTATTGATTACAAATGGGACCTCACCGACTGGCCTGCACTATAGGGAAGGAGAAACCACCCTAAAGATGCCTGTATAGAGTAGCTGAAAAGACTTGTTTTAAAACATTACACTTTTTGTATAAAAATAGATTTCTTAATGAAAAGGAGACTTTTTTTTTTTTTGTCTTAGAACACTTATATGTGCTGTATACACAAATCTAAACAGGGTAGTTTTTTAATAGACATCAACAGAACAAAAAGAATTAATTTTCAGAATACTAAATGGATATATATTGGACTTATATTTTAATTTTAACTATGCACAAGGGAACTAAATACACAGTCTAAGTCATATAGAAATATGGGAGAACTAGACCTGTGATATATCTTGTCTACAGTTTCTAACAAAGGCTTGAGTCCTTTGGGATTCATATGGATTGATAAAAAAAATTACAAAGGAAAAAAGTAATAAACTGTAATGGAAACCATGTTTCTGTTCTGTTGCCAGAAGGGATTATAATATTCTGAGTACTATATACCTCTCAGAATGAAAAGCGGGCACAAAAAAGGGTGAAGAAGTAGCATGGGGGAATGGAGGAAAACAAACTTACATTTGTTTTTGTATCTTACAATGTTAATGATTTGAAGGTGCTCATTTGATATGACAAATAAATCTTTCATCTTTCAGCCCACTGAACAGTGGAAAACCTCAGACAACTGGCACAGTATTTTTAGAAAAGGAAGGGGGAGAGGGGAAACTCCTAATGGATTGAAAGCCTCCATTTAGTTTAGAAACAGGACATTTAGATGCATTTTCCAGAGAAAGAGGATGGTGTTTGGGAGACTGATTTACTTCTCTGCCCTCTAAAGACTTTGCAGTAAATTTCCTCTGCCCATGACAAACGCTCTTAAGTACAGTAGATCTGATACAGTTCCTCCACCGTTTAAGGGACTGATGACCAAGATACACAGGAGTCTCTGGCTTCAGCAGTCTTTTGTGTTGATGCATTTTATTATTATATGTAGTGGGTAATTTAGCTACAAGTTAAGGGCTACATCTGCTGTGGTGCCATGGATGGAAATATGGTTTCCATGGAAATTTGCCTTCAACATGCCAGAACAACAGTGAAATTCAAATTCTGCCACACATTATGTAAACCTCAAAACTTTCTGAGGTTGACCTTCCCCCATATCTTAACTAAAATTTTTCTGGAAGTGATCGATAAAGCCAGGCAATGAGTTTGGCTAGCAGAAAGGTACTGAAAGATACAACAATATAGATAGCATTTTTCAATTGTTTTTAAACCTGACTTGGTTTAGAATTTAGGCTTTCATCTTGCAATAGAAACAACCACCATTTGTTTTTATGAGATTTCTGATTGTATTTAAGCAAAGACTTCTCCAATTAACTGTAATGGGAAAATAACTGTTGTCTGAATAAGAAAATTATTCTTCTACACTACATCAGATTGTCTCATATATTTCTTAATAGTAAGGTCCCCTGGTTTTTGTCTCAAATATAAAAGCTTATAATTACACAACTCAGAAGTAGTCACTCTACTTAGTCATCTTCTTATAGTGTAGTTACAGTCTATTTATATAGACTACAGTCTATATGTGCATTCCATTCTCTTTACCTAAATAATTTTTTTTTCCTCTAAGCCTTGATGTCCTCATTTTAAAATACACAGAAACATTTGGGAATTTATCCCAATTAAAAACTGAATATGTGTCTCATGATTATACCTAAATTTTTCTTCATTAGTTTCATAAACTCTAAAACTTTGGGAATCTCAGCTTTTGCCTGTAAATTTTTAATTGTTTTATGCCATTCCTCAACCTCTAACAATATGACTGAAAAGATCACTTCTGCTACTTTCCACATCCCTCCCCACCTGCCCCTGGAAAATTTTCATTAAACAGGATAGATACTTGCACTGTTTTCAGTTGCAATTTGACATGATTCTCTCTACATAATTACCAGAACATAAAGGATATCAAATAACAGTGAGAAGTCATATCTGATGAGCTGTGATATAATTGTGATTATATAAATGAGAAATGGTGGAGAATGCTGAGATACGCCCTTTTTAAAAAGTAGCTGGAACAAAGACTGGAAAAAGAGACAGTGTGCACATAACCCATGAAGTGTGACACTTTGGTTAAGTATCTTACCCACAAGAGGAAGAAAACAACTATTATCATGGTAAGATAAGTTATTATTCAGTGTGAAATGATACCAACTGTTAAAAGGAATTTTTTAAATCTAAAACATACTGAGCAACAGAATCGTCAGGAAAAAAGAAAACCAAGAAAGCTTTTGTGTGGTCTTTGGCATAAAAAGAAAACAAAATCTGGAGCAAATTATGGTTGATATAAACAGTAGAATCTGAGGTTTGTCTCATCATTTACGGAATTTTGATTAATACAGAGATTGTGAAGCTGTCAGACTGCAGAGACTGAAGCAGAAAATTAGGAGTTCGGAAATATGTTGTGTACAACTCCATTTTATGTAATCTATTTTGAATGCTATCTCTTTCCTTTATATGGTAAAATAAAACTATAAAATTAAAGTTTGGTTGCCTCTATTGATAGTTTTCTTTCTCACAGAGATGCTTCTGTTTCCTGAACATTTATTTAGAGTGCAACATGTTTAACACACCAAAAAAATTAATTATGATATTTTTTAAATCTTGAATTATGTAATCTATATAGATGAATTTTTATTATTATTCTAAACCGATATTATTGCCATTTGTTTTACTCTAAAGAAACCTTTAAACTTATAGGGATTTTTGTTGTTTGGAAGACATTAAGACAACCTCTGCAGCTTTGAAAAGCAGGTGGAAAATAATTCAAAAAGCCAGATCCTACTCTCATTTATGTTAATGTGAATTGAGCTTTCAGTGAAACAATTGGGAAGGGAAAAAAACAGCCAAAGAATAAAACCAAATACCAGCATAAGATCATGTAACTGATGAGATCAAATACTGATTTTTTTTCTTATTTTCTTTCTAAACTGTGGATGTTCAGCTTGTGTAGTATCTGAGCCCCTCAAATAGATATAGAGCCTGCCATTAAAATGCATATGTCCTGAAAAGCAGTGCTATCACCTTTTCAATGGCAAGAAACTAAATGTTATTGTGTCTTCTCAAGTTTATACAGTAAATTTGAGGTTCAGGCTGAGCCTGGATACAAACTAAGGTCTTCTCAACTCATCCTTAGTAAGGTGTCAGCTTGACAGAAAAGATTGTCTGTGCCTCCTTCAGTCAAGCTATGTTGATTGCTGGCAGGGAATCTATCCTTACACATCTTTGGGAAATGCACACACTTATTCTTGAGAAGACAGTAAATGACACCAGTCCAACTGGGAGTACACCAGCAATATAGTTTATTTCTTGTCTTTTCATTACAGTTAATCTGCTGCTATTTGTGTTATAAAAACCTAGTGTACCTTATTTGCTCTTTAGATAATTCTCCAATATCAAATTACTGGCAGTGGGAAATGATAGACAAATTCACTTTCTTTTCTGTCTTGTAAATCTATGAACCGGAGGGCAAAGGATTCAAGATCTATAATGGTGTATGCAGTCTCTAAAGTAAAGAAGATGGGGATGCATTTTGAATCAAAATTAGTTAACTACCTCAAATTAGTTAACTAGCTTGACCAAGTTAACTAGCCTGAATATTTGGCTGGTGCAAGAAAATTAAGGACAAAATTAAATGACAAAAGCTGAAAAACAAAGTAGAAAAAAATTCTGTACCCAGATCACAGGAACTGAGATAGGGAAGAAGTTTGTGTCACATCTTTGAGATGAAAAAATAAAGAAAGAACTATAAATAAAAAGTGTGTGGGAATTTCCTAGATGAAAATTCAAAGGCAGAACATAAAACATACAATGAATGGATACAATCAGGGAAAATAAATGAAAGGCTTGAGTCAAGTGGAAATAATGACTTGAAATTAGAGCCATGTGTGAGAAGAGAATGTAATACATCTAAGTTAAAGACAGACTTTGGTTTGTAAGATATTGGATATATGTGAAAGTGGGTCTTATCGCTACGAAAAAAAAGTCAGAGAAGAGTGAAACAGAAGGGCAAGAAAGGGTGAATATAAAAATTAAAGGGCAAAAGTACTTCTTTTGGTCAGTTAGTATCAATGCATGGTGTTAAATTGAAATGGCATAGAACAGCACACTTGTCACTATGGTATGCAACCAGATTATCAGCATAAAAGAGTAAAATATTCAAAGGCACACAGCCTGAATATAGACACAGACAAAGCCAAAAGCCAGCAACAGAATTATGAAGAGGAAAAAACATGTTTAGGTGTTTTCAGTAACCATTCCACTTTTTAGTGCCCGTTACAGGGATAACATGGAGAAGAGGGGCTGCTTCTTGAACACAGGTGTCATGGGGCTTTTTGCAAATAGCATGTTTTCATCTATTCCTACCCAGTAGGCAGGACAGCTAAAGCATCATTTGAAATGCATAAGTGACCAAAAGATGGGTGAATGTGGCATTTGGTGAAGTGCAACTAAAATAAACAAATTTAATAATTATAAATAAGCATATTTGAAAGAACCTGGAGCAAATAAGCAAAACCCTTGAACTACAAATAACAAAACCCATGGAACTCATCAGACTTTTCCCACTGATTCTAGATGTCATCAGTCTTTAGCTCAGAAAGGTCCCCTTTTCCATAAGAGGCCAAGTTAAAAAGGAAAAGATTTTTAGACAGCTGAGCTAGATAAAAGTAATGGGAAGTGCCATTTTAGAGTAGGAATGCAAAAGTACAAGATTAAGTGGCTTGATTAAACACAGATGTGATAACTCAAACACAGAAGAAATAACAACAAGGAGTACTTCTCAGTTCTTTTAAAGCAAGATCATGAAGGTACAGACAGTTACAAAATATGAAAGACTACTATATTATGCACATAAATGGCATTCACAATCCACAGGACAGAGAGCAGAAGGACATGCTAAAACAGGCAAAGGAGCATACTGAGAATTCAGATAGACATCTTGAAATGTCTGGATCGATGGGCCAAGGCCAATTGGATGAGGTTCAACAAGGCCAAGTGCCGGGTGCTGCACTTTGGCCACAACAACCCCATGCAATGCTACAGGCTTGGGGATGAGTGGCTGGAAAGCTGCCCTAAAGAAAAGGACCTGGGGGTGTTGATTGACAGCTGGCTGAATATGAGCCAGCAGTGTGCCCAGGTGGCCAAGAAGGCCAAGGGCATCCTGGCCTGTATCAGAAATAGTGTGGCCAGCAGGAGTAGGGAAGTGATCGTGCCCCTGTACTTGGCACTGGTGAGGCTGCACCTCAAATCCTGTGTTCAGTTTTGGGCCCCTCACTACAAGAAGGACATTGAGGTGCTGGAATGTGTCCAGAGAAGGGCGATGAAGCTGGTGAGGGGTCTGGAGCACAAATGTTATGAGGAGCGTCTGAGGGAACTGGGGTTGTTCAGTCTGGAGAAGAGGAGGCTGAGGGGAGACCTCATCGCTCTCTACAATTACCTGAAAGGTGGTTGCAGAGAGGTGGGTGTTGGCCTCTTCTCCCAAGTGACAAGTGATAGGACAAGAGGAAATGGCCTCAAGTTGCACCAGGGGAGGTTTAGGCTGGATATTAGGAAAAATTTCTTTACTGAGAGACTGGTGAAACACTGAAACAGCCTGCCCAGGGAATCACAGAATCACAGAATCACTAAGGTTGGAAAAGACCTGTAAGATCATCAAGTCCAACCTTAAAAAAAAAAAAAAAAAAAAAAAAAAAAAGGCACCAAACCCAAAAACCACCCACAAACCACAAAATACACCACAACCCACACCAAAACAACCCACCCACACCACACAGCACCATGCCCATCAAGCCACATCCCACAATGCCACATCCACACGCTCCTTGAATACCTCCAGAGAGGGTGACTCTACCACCTCCCTGGGCAGCCTGTTCCAATGTTTCACTACTCTCTCAGTAAAGAAATTTTTCCTAACATCCAGTCTGAATCTCCCCTGGTGCAACTTGAGGCCATTTCCTCTTGTCCTGTCACTAGTCACTTGGGAGAAGAGGCCAACACCCACCTCTCTGCAACCTCCTTTCAGGTAGTTGTAGAGAGCGATAAGGTCTCCCCTCAGCCTCCTCTTCTCCAGACTGAACAACCCCAGCTCCCTCAGCCGCTCCTCAGAAGACTTGTGTTCCTGACCCCTCACCAGCTTCGTCGCCCTTCTCTGGACACATTCCAGCACCTCAATGTCCTTCTTGTAGAGAGGGGCCCAAAACTGAACACAGTACTCGAGGTGCAGCCTCACCAGAGCCGAGTACAGGGGCACGATGGAAGTGGTGAAGTCACCATCCCTGGAGGTGTTCAAGGAACGTGCGGATGAGGCATTGTGGGACATGGTTTAATGGGCATGGTGGTGTTAGTTGATGGTTGGACTTCATGATCTTAGAGGTCTTTTCCAACCGTAGTGATTCTGTGATATATATTTCTTGCTCAATTGGTCATGACCTGTTGCAAGTCCTCTTTTTTCTGTCTTGAAAATAATTTTTTAGTTATCAATTTTTGTAATTTAACATCACTGGACAGTCATTTTCATACTTGAAATCTTTAATATATTTTTAATTCTTAACATTAATGCCATGGGAAAAAAAGATATTAAAGTCCAATTCTCAATAATTACCTATTTGCTTTTACATTACCAAGCAAAAAGTATCATGTATTATATCATGCCACCTTTCTCTTTTAGGCAACCTTTAAAGATTACCTTGACTTTTTAGAATACAACTTAGTGATTACCACCCATGCCACATTCAGCCAACGTAAAAGTGTTCTGTAGGTTTTTTTCATCCAGAACTATAAAGAGTACAGAGTGAATAATAACATTTGCCTGGAAAAGCTGACAGCTTGCTTTTGAGCAGGTGATGTGCATGCCTTCATGCTGGCAGCAGAAAACCTTTCAAGTTGGAGGTGAACTAAGGAGCTCAAAAATGGATGCAGTATATATGAAATAAGAAGAAACTCCTCTGGACTACTTTTATGACCATAAATATGTTTCATCATTATGTAAGGCTGAATTCCCCCACCTCAGTATTATACATTTAGAGCTCACATAATTCCACAAAGAATGACATGAAACTGACGTGTTTAACTTAAACTACTTTGTGCCAAAAGCTTCCAAGATTAACTTCCGTACAGCACAGTTCACACAGCTGTTCTTTAACATTAACTGGCAGAAGCAGAAGCAAAAATAAGAGTGCTCCTAGCTCTAATAGAAACAGCGTGGGCCATATAAAGGACAAACAAACCGCTTGAGAAATTGGCAGGGCTGCTGAACGCTTTCATCCAACGTAGCTGTTTCTGTTTTTTTTCTTGACACATAGTTCTCACTTTAGTGCATTGCTTTACGAAGTCTATAGTTCTACATAATCTTCCAGAACATTGTTATTTGGGGATTTACTGAAAGCCATGTTTCATCACCTTGCTTCTAGAAAATGCTGCTAGGTCTTTATGATCCATGATTTAACATATGACTAGAATTCATGGTGCACATTTTGATGGCTGTTTTAAAATTCGTCAAAAATTGTGGGACCTAATTACTTGTAGAAAATGTACATGTTGGACAAGTGCACAGAACCAAAACAACAACAAACTCTTAAAATGAGTTTTATTTTACTTTATCTAGAGAGACCTTCCTTCATTTTATATAATTTCTCTATTCAGAGGTACTGGTATTTTAACATATTATTCAATCCCACTTGGAGATTTTGAGCATATATAATAATATTCTGTGGATATTTTAATCTCAGTATAGTTTGTAGTGGAAATTTGATAACTAGAAAATTCTGTATTAGTATTTTATGAGGTCTGGAGATTTTTTATAGCTATTTGTAGCTTTTTGCAGTTCCAATGATTTAAAGCCACATAAGACATTGCATTAAGCATCTAAGACCAATTGTTTCAACTTTTGAACATCAATGACATTTCAAATCAGCTAATTTTGTATGCCTAAATGAAAACTTCTTTCCCTGAACTTTCTTCTTGACAATCGATATATTTGTCCTTGCAGTTTCCTCTGAGACTGGCAAATGCTACGCTTTCCCATTTTACAGATGAATAAATGCAGCATAAAGATCAAATGTCTTGTCCAAGTTCAGACAGACAGTCTATGGCAAAACTATGAACTCTACATCCCAGGACACCACTGTAGTCACTGGACCACTCTTCAATTTTTACAGAACTGCCCTCTCTGTCAAATATCAGCTTTAAACTTGTTGACTTTTCAAATTGCTTGTCTCTTGAAAATGACAAAGATGTGTGAAATGCTTTACAATATTGGGAAAATTGGATGTTATTCAATGTTCATCAAAGTGAAATGAAAGCCCTGAAATATGAAAATGACAGCATTTCCCTCTAGTGGCTTTCCCAATATGTCATAGTGTCAGTAAGACAATTTTTTTTCCTTTAGCTTTTCTCTTTTGGCCTATTCTTTCCATACAGATTTTTTTTCTCTCATTGAGTAACCCAGTTTTTAAATTTCTTCCAAATAAATCTTACTTCTTCCTCTCTTACTTTACACGCAAAAATTGAAGAGAAAGAAGGAAGAAAAAATTTATTAGTTCTTTATTAACATCTCAAACACATTTGAGTATAGTCATTCCCATCCTACATACAGTTTGGAAAAAAAAACCCAACCACCACGCGGAGGAGTAGAGCTCTAGCAGCAGTTCTTTCCATTCCTTTTCTGGTTTTCTCCTTCCTCAGTTCATTGATAATCACTATACAAAGCCATTTGAGCATCCTTAAAGAATTCTAACTTTCAGGAAAAAAAGCATTGTAAGCAATTAACAAGATCAACCTTCTTCAGATACCTAAAGTTGTAAAAACAAACAAAAAGAGATGAAGAATGTAAATCCATATGTGTTGGTAATTTAAGTCTTCATCTTTTTCTTTATGTAATAAATATACCAGTGAAAATGTAAAGATTTTTTTTCCTAAACCACATATAGGATAAAACAGGGGAGTTTTTTTACATTTCAGGATGCTGCTAATCCAAATGACAAACAAGGTTTTACAAATAGGTCATACTGAAAGCATGGTTGTTGGTCATTGCTTGGGTTTGGTTGGGGTTTTTTTTGTGTGTGTGTGCTTTGTTGTTGTGGTTTGGTTTTTTTTCTTTTTTTTAGTGTTATTTAAAATTTCCAAAAGGATTCCAAATGGATTGCTTCTCTAACAATATGAAATTGATAAGTATCAACAGATAAAGATGATAACAACCAACTCTCCGCAGGAACTTTATTACTGTTAAATCAACAAATTTCTAACTAACTCATCAGATTATTTCCCTTTGAATCCATAACACTATTTTCTGATGTAGATCAGCCACCTACCAATGCTTTTTCCCTCTTATTTTTCAGTACAGAGAGGAGAGCTGGACTGATCTAACAATAACTTGATACCTCAATGGACTCTGCATACCAGTCTACCATAATGTAAGTATTTCTTCTTGTTATTTATTCTATATAGAGTGTGCTGTTAGAGATAAAAAGCTTTGTTATGGCACTCAGCTTGGTTAGGTTTAAGGATCAGTTTGGATAGAGTTGACAGGAATACCAGCAGCTTCAGAAGCATAAGATAAAGAGTCAAATGTTTTTCTAGAAAGCCTCTAAGCAATTGTGGCTACTGTGTATAGTCTTTATTAATACCTTTTCTACAGAGACCACACATATATTTGGCACATTGCAGAGTATGTGGGGGGAAGGGAGTTCAGCCTATTTAGAATATATAGCTTTCTGCTTTGACTTTTTAAACTTCTAAAGTGGAGGAGGAAAGGACTCAATGACAAAAACAAAGATAGGAAATGATTGCACAGGAATCACCTGATAATCACCATGCATATTCAAATTTAGCTGACTGGTGGGATGAGAATCTGGTGGTATTTTAATGTTATTTCTTAACAGTAGTATTCTCAGGAATATTAAAGCATCTGACACTGGTTTCATGTAACACTCAAGGTGACTCTGGGAAAAGTCAAATACAGGGATCAAGTGAATAAATTTGCTATTGGTATAGCACAGAGAACAATCCCAGCAGTCAACTGTTCAACGAGTAAAAGGAATTTATCTGTAGCTTCCTGTACATTGCAATACAAACTGGTATCCAAAGTTTGTTCAAATCAGACCTCATTGAAAAAGGCACCTGACAAAAGACTGAAATGAGCCATAGTCATTATGAATCAAAGTGACATAGACTGTTTGTGGAGAGATGTGTTTTAAAGATAACAAGGTAGCTTTCTGTGTTTTATCATCTAGATAAAACACCATCTAAGATGTCACAGATAACAGCAACTACATTATTATAATGAGCTACTCCCTAGAGTTACTAGAAAATTCTTTTGCAAAACCAGCTTTTTTGATTAAGACAAAGCTATCATTCTAGATGGCCCAAAGCATTTAAGGTTATATAAGAGAAAGAACTTGGAACCATCATTAATTCTGACATCTGATTGCATTCCAATTTTTTTCTTACTTTCTAGCCTTGAATGATTTATAATTTTGGTCTCCTGTCTAAAGGGAGAATACATAATTCTTTTTGAGACTGTTCTTTCAATTAGCCTTTGGTGCTAGTTTCAAATTTAAAAGGTGTTTGTTCATTTTCAGAGAATTTGCTCCTGCTGCCTTAAGAAAAATAGAGAAAGACAGGGTGAGATGAGGGTGCCTGCAGCTGTTCTAGCCTCCTGTTGGCTTGTTTGGCAAGATCGTACTGGTGCAGATGGAAAATAGTCTATTGCAGAGGTGGATATTAGTACAAGTACCAGAAAAGAAATACATGTCATACTGAGCCTGATCAAAGATCAAGAATATTGGTATGAAACAAGAATAGCCTTTAGAAAAAAAAAAACCATGCCAGTCTGGTTCTTATGAAACATACAGAAAAAAAGACAGACATCTCACACTGGGCCTGATCTAAAAGACAAAGAATGTAAATATAAAGCAAGAATTGCATTTAAAAAGTTATGTGTACCAAGACAGTCTGGTCCTTACAAAACCAAAAAAACCTACAGAAATGGATTTGGTTTTTTTTAAAATCAAAATGAAAGCAGAACTTCAAGATGTAAATGAAATAAGTCTGGAGAACCTTCAAGATGCTGAAGGAACTGGCAAATTAAATTACAAGTAGAATAAAGTTTCATGGTTTTTGCCACATGTTGTTGAGAGGCTGGTAGTGCAATGCATACTTAAGCAACACTAAGAAGCTATACAAGATGAAAATCACTGGATATCAATGGCCTACTCCTGCTAAAACTCCTTGGGGGCAATGGACAATTACCTAAATTAAAAAATTGAAAAATTTTGCAATAAATGAAGTCACGCTGTCAATAGTTAAAAAAGTGAAAACTATTTTGAAGATTCCTACGGGTAGGATGACACTAATTGTTGACTGTCATTTCTACTAAACCCTATTAGAGAACATGGGTAATGCTAAGCATCAAAGCAGTTTTTAACTAGAAGAGCTATCTTTTTAAATGACTCAATCTCTTAGCAATTAAAATATATTTTCTGATATTTATTCTATTTTCTGGGTAACGTGGTTGAAATTTGTGGATAATTTTAGACAAGCTTCTAATAGACAAAAACTATTGTTTCATAACCAACTGTTATATTTATTGGATCCTTTTAGTCATCCTCAACACAGGTACCAACCTCTGTACATATACTAGGAATAAATTCCTTCTTATACCTAGTAGATACAGCTTATACAGAGCTGTATCTACTGAAGTCTTCTCAATGGCCTATATTTTATGCTGGTATAACTTAGAAACATTTAGTTAACATCAGTTGAACCTACCCTTTTTTATTCTCAGAGCTAAAGGACCAGTTTCTAGAAGAGATGCAAATAATCACAAATCTTTGTAAAACATAGGATGAAATATGTGCTTCCAGTTCCTTTTGAGAGGGCTATCTTATGGCATGAAATACACCTCTTTCTTCTATCTCATTTTATCAAGCTCTTTTAGGTCAATGCTTGTACTCGATCAGAAAACAGCATGATGGAGAAGGGGGAGAGGAACAGAGATGAAATAAAGTTTTCATAAGGAGTTTCCTTGATGCATTTATGCAAGCGAATAAATGAAATATTTACAAACTGGTGACTCATGAGCACTTTTGGAAGTGAAAAAACTCTTTGTGAAGTAATTTGTTGCACTGCACTTTCTCATTCCAGAAAGTCAACTTTCTTAAGATCTGTATCTCGATTGGCATTTCCTTCTATACTAGTGTGGTAAAAATATTTTTTTTTTATCAGCTCTTACAGAGAAAGAAAAAAGGAGATCTTAAAATTTTCAGTAGGTTCACAGAGAAAAAGAGAAGCTGAAGGTCTTTTTACACTAATGAAACTCTGGGAGTTCAGGTCAGTACAGAAAGCAGTTTGGAATGGGAATTGAAATGTTTCTGAAGAAAGTCTTATCCCTCTTTCTTTTAAAGGTGTTATTGTTACTATATTTGGTCTGAAATATATTAATCACATACTCGTTAGTCTATGAGTTATTTGGAGAGAGACAGCAAGTTCTTTTCAAAGTGCGTGGTCCTTCATGAGAGTCCATAAATTACATTATTTTTTTAACCTCTCTCCTGTTTTCCTGTCATTTGCTGAGTAAATGTTGAAACCGTCTTTATGATCTGTAGTCTGTACCACTAACTTCTTTACTAAAAGTGAACAGGCTTTTTTTTCTACTGAATTGTTTTAGACTGGAGCAGTTTAGGCCTTTGTGAGAACTTCCAAAGGAGATGGGCAGAACAATTATCTTCAGGAATTTCCTAAATTCTTTTCAACCGGCTGCTTTCTCTGTGCATGAGAGAAGCTGGGTTTTGACAAGAATGTCAGGTATCTTCTATAACTGATATGAAGTCCCTTTCTCTAGTAAATTTGTGAGATGTGTAAATCTGAAATTATTAAACAATCTATCATTTTGTTCTACAGACATTCTTTCTGTTCTTTTCATTCTTTCAAATTCTTTTAATTAAAATTAATATTGTTTTGAGAATTTCTCACAAACAACGCCAAGTAGCAAAGCATTACATATCCTTAGGAAACAGTGCAAAGGGAAAGATTTCCAAGATCTACTTGTGTCTTTCAATAACCATGGTGAGTAAGGATCTGTTTTTCTGGAAACAGCACAACAAGATACAGGGATAGCTAAGCAATGCTGAGGGCTATGCTAACTTGAATTGCCTTTCTTATATCAATGGATGAAAATATACATAAAAATGGTAATCTCAAAACAGTGAAATCTGCATTTGCATTTCCTAGTGTTGAAATTTTATTCTAGTTTTAATATGTATCAATACAGTGAAGAATGGCCACTTTTCAAGAACCCTCTAATGTCCATAATCTATTTCATTTCAATGATTACGCCTCTGATGGTCTTCAGAATCTGAAAATCACAGCAATTACCCTATTAAGAACTAACAAGGTAACATTTAAAGTTTTCAAATTTTAATAGAGTTGTATTAGATATGTGTTTGAAACTTGTTGCTTAATGGGAATGAATTCAGAGCTAATATTAGATTAAGTAAGCATAGTGAACACTTTTCCATCTGGTAATGCAACAAAATGTGTCAGTGTTTTTTCAATAACAAGGAAAACAGTTGCTATAGCTTTATCTATCTATATATATCAGAGTTCAGGGAAATACGAATCTCTGTACTCATTGTACATGTAGTTCAGGGCAACTGAATATGGAAAAATGCATTAACTTCTAGGAGATTTTTTTGCCAGAAATGTTGAATGCTAACTAAGGTACTAGAAAAATACAGTGCTACAGGTAATGAAAGGATAGCTATCTAATCTTGCCATTTAGTTATTGTTCATCATGGTCCTTCTGTAAGTGAGGTCTGAAGATTTACTATCTGACAGGAGAACTGTGACTGTTGAGAAGCCATGCTGTGGAAGCTTACAGAAAGAGACTGAAGCCCCTGCACTTCACCTGCAATATGAGAGCCCAGATTAAAGACCTTGAGAGAATGAAAAAAGAATCAGTTCTGCACTGCCAATAATGTGGGCCAGACAGGAATGACACTATGCAACTGCTTGTGCCTGTCTGAAATGAAATGATAGGTCTATAACTATCTTAGAAAAAAATCTAAACACAAAGAAATGTAAATGTTCCCCCAACAGGAGGAAGGTTGCATTCTCTCTTGTTGTTTGTTTAAAAATAACCCTGACTCATGCTTCATACGCTCCTTTTTCTGTCTTCATTTCAACACTGAATATTACATTTACTGGGCTTCCCCATCTGTAAATTTTTATCGTTTTGAAATACTTTCATTCACTGTTTTTGATTGTGTTACAATTTGGTTAGAACCACTGACTGAGCTCATCCAACTTCTGCTTTTTAAAAAAGTGATGCAGTTCTAAAGCACTCCCAGAATCTGCAAATACAGGTTTGCCCTTGATTTTCCTAGTATCTAAGAAACAACCATTCAGGCAAAATAAAAGCACTTAATAGAACTTAAACATGTCATCAATTCCTTCGTAATTCCAAAGAAGCATAGGAGAGAAACAATAACAAAGGAATAAAAATGCAGCATCTAAGTTATGAAAGCAGTAAGGGAGTAGGGGGAAGAAATGGGGAAAACTGATTAAGACAAGAGCTAGTGATTTTCTATTTAAGAATAAATTTGTCCTTGCCCAAACACACGCACACACAAACACAAAAGATTTGAGGAAAAGAGGACAAAAGTAATTTTTTAATTTTGGCTATTTCCAACAGAGAAAGGAAAGAAATATCAGGAATGAAATAAAAACTCAATTTGCCCCCAAATGAAGGGAAAAAAACCCCAAAACAAACAAAGAAATAGAAGCTTGTGCAACCCTTTGCTTTGGCCAGATGAATTATATTTAGCTGCTCCAAAAGAAACTTCATTTTTTCTTTCTCCTGGATAGAAGCAAATGTCAGAGTGGTGCGTGTTGGTTCAGCACAATGCAGCTGAGGAGTAGTTAAGGCTTTATTGTCCCGCAATCAGTCAGAAAAAAAGAAACAGAAAAGAAGGAGCTCTCAGTTTTTGTTAGGATTTTCAGCTGTTCAGCAGTCAAAAAAAAAAGAGCTCGGTACTTGCTCTTTGTACCTGTATTGCTAAGAGCTTCTGGTTCAGCATTCTTAGTGTAATGCCAGCAGTTGAGGAGCAGCATAAGCACAGCTGTGTGTGCAGCAAGCAGACCATAGACTCTGCGCGTGAATGTGGGAGCCAAGTTGATTCCACTATTAGCTCATTGACTTTAAATCATTTTAGAGGCCACTACATTTTGAAGTTATTCATTTAAATTGTGATAGACTGTAACAGTTTCTATCCAGGGAAGTGATAAAGAAGCACCCTACATTCACCTCTCAATAATGCAGCCTCTCCCAGTATTGTGCCTCAATGATAATAGGAATACTATCCCTTATGGCTTTTTTGATACTTAAAGACCATTAGAGCTTAACAGCGTGCTATGCACTGGTAAACATTATTGTTTGACTGATGAGTCCACTTTTTTGAGAGAGTGACTGTAGTGCTATGAAATCAGGTAATATAGAGTTCAGGCACTGCAAGTCTACATTTAACTGTAGTTTATTATATTCTAAAAGTGATTCAATAGGGTTGAAAAGATACGATATAATTCAGGTACTTCCCTTTCAGCACACAGTCAGTGCTACAAACAGCCACTTTTTGCAGAGATAGAAAAATAAAAGTTTGGAAGAGGCCTTTGCAGGTCAGGTAGTCAGACCTCCTGCTCTAAGCAGTGCTAACTTCAAATTTAGACCAGCTTGCTCAGGTTTTTCTCCAGACAAATTCTGAGGATCTTCAAGGAGTAAGATCTCATAATTTATCTGGACTACCCTTTCCAGTGCTTAGCCACCCTCATTGTGAAGATTTTTGTTCTTACATTCAACAGGAGATTGTCTGACTAAAGGCTAATTGAATTAAGCAGAAATACTCAGTGAGGGTCAGAAGAACAATGACAGGATGGGGATAACCCCTGGGACTTACAGCCCACCAAAGCTGGCTTTAGCTGACTGGGAAGGAGAAATTCTTTGCCTCCGGACATCCACCAGATTCAGCTACATGTAAGCTTCCATTATTGTAACTGGTGACAGTTTCCTCTTGTCCTTTCACTATGTACCTCTTGTCCTGTCACTTCCCAGGGAAAGGCTTCCTCCTCCCTTTCCTTCTTCTCTACAACCTTTCTGTAGCGTTGCCTTCTTCCCCTGCTTATACAAACCCAGTACCCTTAGCTCCTAGACATTTTAATGATCCTCCACTTGATTGTCTCTAGTTTGACAATATACCTGTTGTACTTGGGGAAGGCCCCTTTGCATGCTGAATAGCAGGGAACAGGTACTTCCCTCAACTTACTAAAATACTGCAAACACAGGTCTGTGTGTAGCTAGCAAGCATGCAATGCTGGCTTTTGCTCAGTTTGCTATTCACCAAGACTACTCAGTGCTTTTCTGCAGAGCAGTTTCCTGTCCAGCCATTCTCCAGCCTGTACTGATGCAGGCATAGGGCTTTGCATTTATCTTTGCTGAACTTCATGCTTAATAGAAGACTAAGCAGAAATACCAGTATGGAAGGCAAACTGCAAACCTCTTAGGACAGCAGCTCTTATTGGCAGATGACCCTAGCTCCCATAACAGAAGAGTGTCCTTGACTACTATTATTAGTGGCTTCTTCTCCTGTGGCACTGGAGCTGATTCATCAGACAGGTGTGGCTCTCTCAGATGCCTGCCCTGCCAGAACTTGCTCTTTCACTCCCGTTGCCAGAGTTCTATAGTTTTTCCACATCTGCAGGTGGAGAAAGAGTCTTCTGGTAGCCAGAACTTACCAACTTTCAGCTTCCACCATTGAGGAAATCTACCTATCTTGACTGTAGCTTCTGGCAGTCCCTATTCTTGTGGGAGGGAGAGCTTGGATTCTTCCTCTCCCTTCCCCACCTTGAGTCTTTGCAAAAAAACCTTTTGATCTCCCATTCATTCCCCTTATGCTATGCAGTGTGCTCACCGCATCCCTCACCTGGCAACTCAGGGATTCAACCAGAGCACACACCTACCACTGATGAAGCTGTCATCTCCACCAGCTACAGCCTCAGGGAAGAGCTATGAAATCAAATTGCTGCTGAATAGTCAAACAGTCACTGCTTAACTAGGCTGTCCTCCAACTGATGTAACCTTCCAACCCTTAAGTAATTTTTGGGGTTTTTTTTCCGAGTATATTAACATGCACCACATGTAGGATACCATAGTAGTATAAATGCACCATTAAACTAAGAGTAAAGAAATATTCCTAGCTCTGCCTCATCATTTCCAAACACATACACAGGGAGTGAATATTTCCCTTCCACACATGCAGGCTTCTGGGGATTGGATTTTAGTGTGTCTCTGTACAGCGTCTAGCCCTCTGGCGCTTCTGTCAGAACTGAACTTCAAGGTATGACTGCTTTAAGTAATCAAATTATTGCATGTGTTTCTGAATGCAGCTAATTGCCATCTCTTTAACACTGATACATGACATCATCATCATTTAAAAATACAGTGGAGAATAAGTAACAGAATCTGTAGATGATCACCAGCCAGCTTACTTTAACATTTAGCTGATGAGTCTTTGAGTATGTTTCCCATGAGGGTTTGTCTCCAAACAAAGATCTGCACAACGTTATTATTGGTGAAGGAAAAGGCAGCAGCTGCATTTAACTAAAAATTCATAATAGCTTTGATTGTAAACATTCTCTGTTTTACTTGGTTGTATCTTTTACCCCCAGGGCTCTTGACCAAATCTAAATTTATTTGGAAAGACTGAAAGCAAATGGTCCAGCTATTTTTGCACATGATGAAGATTAAAAATATATCATTTTTTGCTGTAAAAATATTATTCTATTATAAAAGTATTTTCTTGAACAGCTATATAGCTGGAAAGGCTGTTAATAGAAAGTTGAGATTTCACTTGGCATCCGAACAGTCTATATTGAGGAGACATGGCTGTCTATGTTCCAGTATTCAGTTCCTGAATTAGGACTGAAAAATTGCAGTCTGCATGTAAACACCCATTCTTCACAAATAATTTCTTCTACATTTATAAAGTTTTACAAAAAGAGTGGTTGTGTTTCATATTCAGGTATATATTACCTTGAAAATTTGAAGTTATATGGAGAGTAGGCTGAGCTGAATAAATCCTGGTTGCTTGGGATATGGAGACCCTGAGAAACAGGAAAGTTTGGCAGATATAAACTACATGATATTCCACCCTTTTATTCCCAAAAAACTAGAAAAATCTTGGAGAATAAGCTTCTGTTGCTAATTTAGTTCTATAAACAGATTGTAAATCTCAATATGCAGTTCAATAAAGTACTCAACAGTCAGAAATTGTCCTTGTTAACAATGTACATGCAATCTGTAAAGAAGTCTTCCATGCTCCTCTTCACTCCAAAGACAGGACCCAGCTCAAGGTCCTTCCACCTTTTTTTATTCTATCACTATGTGAAATATGGTTATCTTTGGAAACACCCATCCTCCCCAAGAAAATGAGGATGCTTCTCCAGAAACAAGGCTATTTGATACTCAGCATGATCTTTAATGTCCTTCTATGCAAAATTTTCTTAATCCACCATAAAAAGGCAGAAAAAAATATGAGAAAAACCGGGAATTTTATGCCTCATGTTATCAGTTTATATATTTCATCCAGTTTATATCCCTTCTTCACCATCTTCTGAGTCCCTCCCTCTTGCTCTTTGCTCAATAACATTGTAGCCTGTAAGATATCTCTCTTGAACAGAATGTGCAATAAAGGTGCAATAAATTTACATTAAAAAAACCCAATAAATCTGAGGAGACAAGTCAGGGTCCAGCATGCAGAGATGAGTGTTTACGTACCCTTGCACAGTGTGGATGTAACACTCAGAAACACTTAAAAGAAATCATTTCTCATTCAAAATTCATTATATTGTAACTACAGATTTAGTAACACACTGGCAGTTTCTATTGATTAACCCAGGGATATTGTGGAAATTTGAAACATAAAGGCATAAAGTGCCTTTAAAAGGAGATACTGATTTTATTTGGGAAGACTGGTACACAAGCCTGCAAAAAAGAGGTGAGCAGTGTAATTCTTTTAGAGTAATAAGAGCTGGAGAGCCATAAATTATCGTATTGTATGTGTTCTTCCATGAAAATCATTAATATTTCAAAACCAACCATTTAACTCCCTTATCGCAGGTTAGGATGACAAAGATTGTAATTTGCATTGGTGGAGGTGAAAAAGAGAAAGAAGAGAGATACATGTTTTTGATTGAACAACTAAAACTTGGGGAGAACCCCATAAATTTAGGAGTAAGACAACTAGTGATTATAGCACATTGTCAAGCATATACTACTTAGGACTCATTTTGAACTTGCCTGATACTTACTAGTTGCTGAGTCTTTAAAATATATAGATTTAAGCAAATATGTGGTGACTTACTGCACATCCAGGCACATGAATGTTGTCGAGTATTGCTGCATTTGGTATCTTGTAAAATAATCTTATATTTGGCGACAAATTCTATTATCATTCTACCATAGGAATTCTCTAAAGAAATTTTTTATAATATAAGAGTGGTGAGACACTGGAACAGTTTGTCCAGAGAAGTTGTGGATGCCCGAGCCCTGGAAGTGTTCAAGGCCAGGTTGGATGAGGTTTTGAGCAACCTGATCTAGTGAAAGATGTCCCTGCTCAGGGCAGAGGAGTTGGCCTAGATGATGTTTGAAGGTTCTTTCCAACCCAAGCCATTCTATGATTTTATGATTCTTTTCTGCAACTTGCTTTTTAAATTATTTTTTCTATCCTATTATCTGGTTTAACACAGTAATAGATTTTCTTGAAATTACTGAAAAACAATAAAACTGAGAGTTATTTCACAGAATAAGGACTTGAGCCAGCATGACCCAATGATTTACCTTCATGTAATTTATTGCAATATCCATCTCTGCTATTGTTATGCAGCTGAAGTTTACATAAATTATCAGAAATGCTCTCATTTCAGTTATTGAGAACATGCTCATGAAATTCAGAGGGCGAAGATTTATGCCAATATTGAGAATATCTGAATGAACCACTGTCTTTAGCAATGGTGTCACTGGTAAAATCACTGTATGAGTAAAGTCTTTCCTATATATTTTTCATATATGCATATATATATGTATTTATGTATGTATGTATACGCACAAAGAAGCAAACAAAAACTTCAAATCAAGGTCAATCTCTATAGGAAAATAACCTTATATCATAAAGGAATCTGTAGTTATTAATATTTACAGTGTTTAAAAAGTTTAAGAGGAATTTTCTTTTTTAAACCAGCATATCCTTGAAAATTAAAGACAAGGATTCAAATTTTTGGCCTGTCTGGTGTTATTTAACTTGCTTCCTCCCTCCACCTACCATCTTCTTAACGTAATTTGGTAATTTCATGCCTCTGGAATGTCAGCAAGAGTAATAAAATAGCAATTTAAGAACATGTTAAAAGCTGATCTAAATGGCAGTGTTCTTCTGAAGCTGTTAAAAACAGAACTCAGAGCAAATCATCATATTGTTAGACAGCTCTGAAACTTCCATGTTTAAAAAGAATTGTTGTTTTGGCTTAGGGGATATTCTATAAGATGAGGGGCAGTGGTGGGTTGACCTGGCTGGATGCCAGGTGCCCACCAAAGCCACATTATCACTCCCCTTCCTCAACTGGACGAGGGAGAGAAAAATATAATGAAAGGCTCATGGGTCGAGATAAGGACAGGGAGATCAGTCATCAGTTACCATCACAGGCAAAACACACTCCACTTGGGCAAAATAGTTTAATTTATTACCAATCAAATCAGAGTAGGATAATAAGAAATAAACCCAAATCTTAAAAACACCTTTCCCACACCCCTCCCTTCTTCCCGGGCTCAACTTCACTCCCGAATTCTCTACCTCTTCCCCCTCCAGCAGCACAGGGGGACAAGAAATGGGGGTTGTGGTCAGTTCATCACACGTTGTCTCTGCTGCTCCTTCCTCCTCAGGGTGAGGACAGGTCACACTCTTCCCCTGCTCCAGCGTGGGATCCCTCCCATGGGAGACAGTTCTCCACGAACTTCTCCAACGTGGGTCCTTCCGACAGGCTGCAGTTCTTCATGAACTGCTCCAGCGTGGGTCCTTTCCACGGGGTGCAGTCCTTCAGGAACAGACTGCTCCAGCGTGGGTCCCCCGCGGTGTCACAAGTCCTGCCAGCAAACCTGCTCCAGCGTGGGCTCCTCTCTCCATGGGTCCACAGGTCCTGCCAGGAGCCTGCTCCAGCGTGGGCTTCCCATGGGGTCACAGCCTCCTTCAGGCATCCACCTGCTCCGGCTTGGGTCCTCCACGGGCTGCAGGCGGATATCTCCTCCACCATGGACCTCCATGGGCTGCAGGGGCACAGCCTGCCTCACCGTGGTCTTCACCACAGGCTGCAGGGGAATCTCTGCTCCAGCTCCTGGAGAACCTCCTCCCCTCCTTCTTCACTGCCCTTGGTGTCTGCACGGTTGTTTCTCTCACATATTCTCACTCTTCTCTTCTCTGGCTGCTGTTGCACAGTTGTTTTCCCCTTTCTTAAATATGTTATCACAGAGGCACTACCACTGTCGCTGATTGGCTCGGCCTTGGCCAGCAGCGGGTGCATTTTGGAGCCGACTGACATTGGCTCTGTTGGACGTAGGGGAAGCTTTTAGCAGCTTCCCACAGAAGCCACCCACGTAGCCGCCCTGCTACCAAAACTTTGCCACACAAACCCAATTCAGGGGCCATTTCAGAGCTCACAGACTAATATCTTCTCATAGCAGATTACACAGTTTATCTGTTTACACTCTTCTAAAGAATGCCCTCCCCTTTACTACTATTCCTCTCCACCCTGATTTTTTATAACACAGATGTTCTCATATTTCGTGATTAAAAAGTAAATATTATTACTGAAGGAGAAATCTTACATGGTTCAGAGTCCTGGCATAACACCCAAAGGTACATGTGCTGATTTCAGTTTTTTGGATCTGCCTAACTGGTTTCCCAGTCTTGGAAGACTGATATGTTTTTTGTTTTAGTATTTGGAAGGGGGAGTGAAATGATGAAGGAAAAAAGTGGGAGAAGGAAAGCTACAATTAGGAACTTTCACTACTGAGGATCAGGTGAGGCAAAAAGTAGGGAAGAAATTAAGTTTGTTAATGTGTCTCACTGCTCCCTCCACTTTGGGGCCTTCAGCTGACAACACTGGTGGTGCATCTACATTAGCATTATAGTTCTGATCAGGGAATGCATATCGGAAAGTAATCTCCTGACTGAACAAATATATAATAATTTAGTTTGCACTGGGGATGGTGTGGTGGGTTGACCCTGGCTGAATACCAGGTATCCACCAGAGCGGGTCTATCAATCCCCTTCCTCATCTGGACAGGGGAGAGAAAATATAACAAAATACTCATGGGTCGAGATAAGGGCAGGGAGATGACTCACCATTAAAGTCACAGGCAAAACAGACTCGACTTGGGGAGATTAATTTAATTTATTGCCAATCAAAATCAGAGTAGCATAATAAGAAATAAAATGAAATCTTAAAAACACCTTCCCCCACCCCTGCCATTCTTTCCAGGCTCAACTTCACTCCCAAGTTCTCTACCTCCTCCTCCTGAGCAGCACAGGGGGACAGAGAATGGGGGTTGCTGTCAGTTCATCACATGTTGTTTCTGCCACTCCTTCCTCCTCACATTCTTCCCCTGCTCCAGTGTGGGATCCCTCCCACGAGAGACAGTCCTCCACGAACTTCTCCAACGTGGGTCCTTCCCACGGGCTGCAGTTCTTCACAAACTGCTCCAGCATGGGTCCTTTCCACGGGGTGCAGTCCTTCAGGAACAGACTGCTCCAGCGTGCGTCCCCCGTGGGGTCACAAGTCCTGACAGCAAACCTGCTTCAGCGTGGGCTCCTCTCTCCATGGGTCCACAGGTCCTGCCAGGAGCCTGCTCCAGCGTGGGCTTCCCATGGGGTCACAGCCTCCTTCAGGCATCCACCTGCTCTGGCTTGGGGTCCTCCACGGGCTGCAGGTGGATATCTGCTCCACCATGGACCTCCATAGGCTGCAGGGGCACAGCCTGCCTCACCATGGTCTTCATCAGGGGCTGCAGGGGAATCTCTGCTCTGGCGCCTGGAGCCTCTCCTCCCCCTCTTTCTTCACTGACCTTGGTGTCTGCAGAGTTCTTTCTCTCACATATTCTCACTCTTCTCTTCTCTGGCTGCTGTTGCACAGATATTTTTCCCCTTCTTAAATATGTTATCCCAGAGGCACTACCACCGTTGCTGATTGGCTTGGCCTTAGCCAGTGGCAGATATGTTTTGAAGCCGGCTGGTATTGGCTCTATTGGACATAGGGAAAGCTTCTAGCAGCTTCCCACAGAAGCCACCCCTGTAGCCCCCCCTGCTACCAAAACCTTGCTATGCAAACCCCATACAGGTGGTTTCAGAAAGCATGGCTTGATGCCTTTCAGAAGAGAGTAAAGAAGAAGACATGATCCAGGCGCATCCCTATTGAATTCCAGCATGAGTGAGCAGTCAGTCCACAGCAACAGTCTAGAAATAGGTCAAAGCACAGTACCCATTAATATTAGGTGCTCAACATCAACTGCTTTGACCATTCCTATTTGTCTGCATCATATATGTTGTCAGTTACAAGAACCTTGTTCACCCCAAGGTTCCCTTCAAGAGGTTCTCCTCTCCTTTCCCTACTCCTGCTGTCTACTCTTTCCTCCCAGAAGGAGGAAACCGAAATAGAAGCTTGATCTCTTTAAGGACTGAAAACAAATGGCACAGAAAAGACTTAACAATACTTTTGAACTTCTGACATAAGCAAGGAAGTTGCAGAGACAAAAGTGCCCTAGGCAAAGGTATGTTTTCTGTCCTTCTAAATTGTCCCTGTACAAAGCAGTGCTTTTGATGATTAAATGATTCTGTAATGCACTGTGGATATTTATCTCAAGTCTCTTTCTGGGAGGTCTTTGTCTGACCACCAATTAAAAGTGCCATTAAATCTTGAAAATACATGGTGGGAAGGCTACACCTTTATATTGGTATCTGAAAGAAAATAAGTAGTACCTATCCCCAAGGCATGTATCAAAACATCATTGGATGCTTCCTAAACAGAATTACCATGTGATTTATTCAGAGAGTTTTAATACCCAGGACACATTTGGTAATACTTCACCTCCTACAATGAGAAGTGATTGCAATACGCACATGGAGATACCACAACGATGGACTTTGTCATTCTGATTTAGAAGGAATAAAGAAGTACTATTATGTTTTGGAGAGCTTTCCAGTCTCTGTAACTGAATATGGCTAATTCCTGGAAATTTGCCACCTTTCTGATAAGATTACTAAGAAATCTTTCTTTTCTGAATAATTTGGTGAAATATTATTTATCTGAATAAAGGAAAAGGCGTCCCTGAAAACAGATACCCTATTATAACTTTATTGTGATTTATTTTTTTGTGGTTACATCTGTAAAATATTTGACATTTGCACTAGAGTGTGCTGAAAGAAACTAGCTCCTGAGAAAGGGTTATAGCTTTAACTCAGGAGCCATTTGCATCACAGCTATACTGCACTCCAGGAGAAGAACATAACACTTTTTATTTTATCATCATCATGTCATTGATCATGCATGGCACCTGTCTCATACACCCAGCATAGCCTGTGTAGTGTTGTTTGTCCAGAGCTCAGTGTCTCTATCGTTGTTTCATAAACACATGGCTCTGGATTAGGGCCTGGATCAATGAAGTGGAAGTCAAGGCATGGACATGACATTAATGCAGCTGTGGTGTGGGTCAAGTGGGGACTGAGAGAGGACCTCAGCTTAAAGGACCTCCCAAGCAAAGGATAAGGGAGCCCCATCTTCCAGCTCTTTCTTCACAATGGCTCTTCCCACCAGCTGTTCTTGTGCAGCCAGTTATACTCCTAAAGGAAAGGGAAAGTGCACTTCATGCCCTGACCATGGTTTCTCCAGCTCTATTGAGCTAGATAAGAATTAAATCCTCTTCTAGTCCTCTTTCCAGCATGCCAGCAACTATCAGCAGAAAGAAGAATACATACTTCCTCATCCTTTGACTAATGCCTGCTACCTAAGTCCCACATCTGTCCTCTTCAAATGGGTGGCTCAACTCCCTCTTCTCACAAGAGTGATATCTTGTTCCTTCTCACAAAGAACAGGATATCACTAATAAAACAATACCTATCAGCATTATGTCACCAAATGTCCCAGAACCATCCCCAGAAGTGAACAAATAGGGATTTTCATGACATATTTGCATGACCCATTGCTTCTCTCCCCTGACACTTGCCTACCTTCCCCAACTGTCTCCCTTTCAGAGATGGTCCTGTAATACAATCTACACTGCCTTTCCACTGCAAATTGTGGTCTTAGGTGCCATCTCTCTAGCAGAAGCTAAAAGTATATGGGCAAAAAGCTGTAGAAAATGCCATGGACTAGTAGAGATACTATAATCAGAGTGACTATCAACACTGACTCCTCCTATCTGGAACTGAATGAGATTGTCCATCTCCTGTCCTGAGCAGATTTAACACTACATATCTTGGCAGACAGGGAAGTTGTGAAAGGTGTTGGTGTAATGTTGTCCCACAGGGAAGCATCTGGCAGTCATGTCCTTTTTCATCTTGTTTCCTTCCTTCCTCTTCCTTCCCTGGAAGATCAACTGAATAATACTATTTTGTTCTGTGCCAGATCTCTTCTAAAGAGAGCATTATATAAAATAAGGAAACTTCCTAGAATGCAGTTGAAATTTTGAATAGATTTTCAAGTGTTTGAGAAGAATGCAGAAGAAAAAGGGGAAACACCAGGACCCATAAAGCCATTTTATGCATTGGTTTGCTTATGTGTTCTAAACAAGTCTTCCAATGGAAAGGGTATCATTAAACTCCAAGGTCACATTGGGAAACCGAACAGCAGTTCCCACAGAGTAATTGTTTCCAGAAAGATCCATTGTGTTGCATTCACAGTATGTGTGACACTTTTGAAACTTCTGCTACAGCAGTTGGTCTAATTAAGCAGCAACTACGTTCATTGTTGGGTATGGATGCCTGGAAGGGTCTTCACTCTTCAAGTACAAATACTAAGACTTTTTTTTCTGTGTTTGATGGTTACGCAGAGTCTACAGGTCTATATTAAGTACAGCTTTAAACCAGCTTATGTTGCTGGCCATTGCTACTTCCCAACAGTGCGAGATCTTTCCTGTGTGCAACTTTTAATTCAGAGGACAGGCTATGCCACTTTTGAAATTTGTTCCGTTTCCCAGAGTCTACATCTGATGATGTCATCTACAGCCAAAGATGTCTCCTGGATCCCTGTACCAGCTCACAGTATTAGACAGCATACATAGCACAACCATGCATAAAACACCTGAACTAGGCTTCTTACAATCCCTTGAAGTCTGATCTGGTCCAATTTCTCTTTTCCTGTTTCAGCGGCCAAGATACTGAAATTTGGCTCTGACTGGTAAATCTAAAATATTGGCACTGACCAGAAAAGCTAGTAAACCACCAAAGCTGGGTGATTGCTTTCATTCTATGTATTTTATACATGATATCATTTATAATTGTGACGTGTATAACAAGCAACCCCTGAAGCCTGGTTTCTCTCGATGGTGTAGACATAGGCAGCTTTTAATCTAAGTTTGAATTGGCACTGACTGCTGCTATAACCAAAGGAAATTGCCAAAAGGAACCCTATGAGCCCAGAAATGTTCAATAGTACCTTATTAATCCCCTCTGAGTTCCTGCCAGGGTGGCACAGCAAAGTGCTAAAAATGTTTGGTATTTTCTCATATGAAGTTTTATTTACAGAGATGAAGAGAGGTGAAATGTGTATGTGGCTGACAGACAGTTCTGAAGGAAAGATACAGGAAAAGCCAGTGGAAGTCAGACCTGGTGGAGTTGTATCTGTATTGCATGGAAAAGGATGATCCAAGCATGCAGTGGATTTCTGTTATAGCTCAAGATGGCAACACCAGGCTGGGGTCAGAGGGCAGACCAGTATGTAGACACTGCGGTAACTGGTGCAATACTCTTCCAAGGCACCACTGTAATAGTATTTATGTCTTCAGAAAGGTCATGAAATAAGATAATGTCTAATGACTTTTTGAAGTATGCTGTTTCTGGAGAGCATTTCCAAAGTGGATTCCAATTGATAATCCAGATTTCTGAGGAGAGAAATCTCCAGACCTTCAATTTGATGAAGACATACAACTGAGAAGTCAGCAGGTTTCTCTTTGCAAGTACTTTCTACAATGTCTTGAATGAGCTGCAATATTATGTGTGTAAAGGGGCTTCAGCTTTCAATGGTAGGCGAAAATTTAGTTGACTTAATTCCTTTCTTCTAAGGAAATTTAATTTGTTTCTTAAGTTTCACTTAAAAAAATAAAATGTGAATACTTA
Organism: Gavia stellata; assembly: GCF_030936135.1. Lineage (NCBI taxonomy): Eukaryota > Metazoa > Chordata > Aves > Gaviiformes > Gaviidae > Gavia > Gavia stellata. The sequence goes on from NC_082600.1 coordinate 21,663,632, forward strand.
TTGCACTTCTGCACTACTTTCCATTTATTGACTCATTTCATCCAGCAGTTTCAATGCATTTTACATATTCATAGCTATGGACATGCATATGCAGGAGACAACCAACTAGACTGATGACGGGAGTGTTAAAATAGACAATAGACATGTTTGGAAGAATGTTTTATTAAATAGATCCCCACTAATAGAGGTACTTTTTACTCTATTAATTGGTTTTGTGAAGCTTTGAAATGTATGAGTTTAAATAAATCTTACTCTTTGCAAGTCATGTAATTTTAATGAAGCTAAATATAAAAGAAGTTATATAAAACAATAAATACATATTATTTTAGGACAACTATGAAAGGAAGGTCTTATTTGATGATGTAAAAGAAAAAAGTCTTAATCTGAGTTCAATTTGCAATTATGTTTCCTTTTCCTGTTTCGTTTTCTACTTTTCCACTGTCCTTGTGTATAAATGGATTTTTATAAGACTTTCAACTGACTGCCAAAGTCAATAAGCCACTCTTTTTTCCAACTACAATTCTCCATTCTCTAGTCCAGGGGGGTAGAAATAAGAAGTGACAATGTACATTTTAAACTGTAACATAATTTTCTATAAATGTTGGTTGACATTAATATACTATTTACATTTCTTCTGAAACCTGTCTTATTTTCTTGAATAGATCAATAGCCAAACCTACATATCTATAGCAACACAAGTTTTGTCCTGTTCCAAAAATATGACCTGCTTTAGTGTCATGTCTTGTGAAATGCATGCAGTGGTAATGCCTATGGAGTGTGGAAAGGAAGCAGAAAAAGCAGATGTGAACAAGTCTGCCTTAGAACTCAGTAGCTTGTATGTTTGGCCAAGTTATCTTACAGTAAAGAAAGGGTTAATCAATTGATTACAAAGACCCTCCACCCAATGGTTTCCTCCTTCTTGCATCATATTTTCATCTCTCATTTTAGTGAGGACAGCAGAAGAACTATATTTAGCATTATATTTAACTTCACCTTCAGGATAGTTTGCCATACACAGCTTTGATAAAACATTGCCCTCCTTAGTGCTAGTATTTTAAGTCCCTCTGTAGTTTATTTATCCAGTAGAAATATAGTTTCTGTATTTTTGCCACACATGGCTATGGTGATTTTCCATTGATTGTCTCCTGCCTCCAATTCTATTCTTTGCAAGTTTTCTCACAGTGAACATGCAAATGCCACAAATTTAATTTCAGAGAGTACAATAATAATTGTATTGCTCAGCTGATACATTCTTTTTAGCTTGAATCTCTTTCCTGCAAGACAACGCTTTGAAGACTCTTGCATTACCTTTAGTCAGGTAGAGCAGGTTTTCACTCTATGTATAACTCATCAACCCTCCAATTTGCAGCATACTTTCACCTATCTATGGGAATCGTATCAGTCATACCCATGACTGACTTGATGGACTCTTAATATCTGTAGCTGTGAAGTGAAAGCTGTGTGCCCATTTCCTTTTAAAATGGAAAAAAAACATGTGGAAGAGGATATATTTCTAAAGTAATTGTTAGCAAATGATATGTTTTTCCACAATCACTTATTTATGCAAAAGAATATAAATATATTTTAGTAAACAAGTACAAGTCCTTTAAATATCTATGTGTCTTACAGATCCAAGAGTTAAAAAGTCTGAGGCAAGTCCAAGTTTACTGAAATGTTTCAGCAAGTAAAGACTACTAGATATGCAAGACTGTAACCATCCCTTACATCCCACATCTATGACCTCAAAAGAAAGCCTTGTCAAAAAGCGGTCATAGTAACTGCCTATGTGAATATTTTCACTGCTTAAAGTCTGCCACTTACTCCTTTGTACCACACTGGTTGCATGCCTGAGATCACATTAAACTCAGCTAAGCATAACACGCAAAGGAAAAGTGATCCTGAAACACCCCTTTCAAAGACCCCTTCCTTCCCTGCTTCATTTTAATGTGGCTGCCATATCGTTCACGGGCCATTGTAAAGTTATGTGTTTGTCTACTCCTGCTGTAAATGTTTCATTTCTCCCAGGAAGATAAAAGGACTGTCCCCTTATATTAACTGCAAAATTACCTTTTCTGTCCATAAATGTTAAGGGGGGATGGCAGTATGGAGACAGCACTTTGACAGACTGCTGAACACCAGTCTGCATTACAGGCATGTACAATTGGGTACACTCAACGAAAACACTACTACAGCAGAAGAAAGCGAAAGAATAGCAGCGCAGCTAAAAATGGGATAGTTGCAAAAACTGCCAGTAAAATGACTAAATTCTGAAAAAACAGCAGACCTAAGAAAGTTTCAGATTTCAGGAAGGTATATATAATATACATCAGATGACTAAAAGCAATGGTAATACCCATCTTGCATAATGAAGACAGCACCAATCCAAATAAGACAGAACCGTTCTTTTGTGGCACTATGGGGCAAAACCACAAGGAAAAGTATTGTTAAATGAGTAACATTACTGTATCATATCAGTCTGAAGTGGCATTGATCAAATACTCAGCTTCCAAAGTCAGTGGGGAAAAAGAAAATCAGTTTCTAAAAATATCCTTTCCATTGAGCTTGGATATATTTAGAGGGGAGTTTTACAGGAAGTAATAAAAGCATAGAAGTCACTTTTAAGATAGCTGCAGTAATGTTATGCTGTATTGTAAGAGTATATGGTAAACAAAATATTATCTCAAATGAAATATAAGAAAAGGGATTAAGGAATTGCCATCTTTTAATTATTTGCTTAAATTTGTATGTTCATTTACTGTGTAATAGGATAGAAGAGTTTAATTACCTAGTTTATAAAAACAACATCACTGACATTTTAATTTCAATGAAATGCAATTAAATTCCAGAAAATTTTTAGTTAACTTGCACTGACAAATACATGATAAAACGAAGTTGCTATACTGGCAAAAAGGACAACATAAAACGTTGAAACGTAGCGCTAGTGAGGTAATCAGCCTGATACACATCTAGAAAATAGAACAGAGGTAACAGCACTGTCAGGAAGGGTGTGTCTTCACCACAAACACAGATATTGTTAAAATTATGCATTTTTTATGGATCACAAACCTTTACACTTCGCTGCTAAGTGAAAATTCATGAAACTGACATTACTATTGTGGATTAGAAACAGTTGTATTAAAGGAAATAGATACCATAAGGATGGAGGTAATAGAAACAACTGCTTGAAACTTGTCAAGTATAAAGTCAAATGGTTATAAGGCAAATAAAAAGTTAGAATGAGAGTCGAATATGAAATTGCAGTACAGCATGGCCTACAACAGAAAATATTACAGTAGTGGGACAGTTGAAGACAGGAGTAAGAAAATATGAGAGCCAAATAGCAAGCTCAGTCAATCTCTTTCTGAACATAGATATATGCTGAAAGACACAGGAGAAACAATTGCTGTAAGTTAAATATGTATGTCATGGAAAAAATGTTACTTTTTGCTGAAATGTCCTGTGTGATAATTTGAAGTTTTTGTTTTATGGAAAAAGTGAATAAATATTCTATTTTCAGACAATTCATGATCTTAAGGCTTTGCTATATTCCTCTCAACCATCTCTTTAAAGCTGAAAAATCCTACCTGTTTTGTTTATTCTTCAATCATCCCATTGGGTTTTTTTGCACTTATTCCAGTTTTGCTTTTCTAAAATATTTTCAATACAACTGCAAACAATGTTCAGTATAGATGCTATGGATTCATACAATAATACTCCATAGTTCATCTTCATTTCAGTTCTAATGAATCTCAACTTTTTATTTACCTTTCTGTTTTGAATTATGCAAAAAACTGCCTACAATAATTTTAAGATTTTTTTCTGAATAACTAATTTAGATTTCTGTAAGAATATATTCTATTCCATGTGTATTATTTTGTGTTTATCAACATTGACTGTGTTAAATTATAAAATGAGTTCCACTTAAACTTGAGAGACCATTCTGGAACTGATCAGTCAACCACAGTTTTAGCTGTCCTGAATAATTTTTAATTTTTAATCAGTAGCAAACCTGGTCATTTCACTATTTATCCCCTGTTTCAGATGGGTTAAAAGTTGAATAACACAGATTGTTACAGCCTAAGTTGTTCTCCTTCCCATGTTAAAACCAAGCATTTGCATCTACTAATTGTTTAGATCTTTTAGGTAGGAAAGAAGACACATGTTTATGTCATGGCTTCTCCGTTTCTTGAAGAGCCTTTTAACACAGCTCTTTGCAATCAATTTGAAGGACATATTCAGAAAATAACATTAAAAACCCCCAATTATGCCTACACTTTAGATCTCCTAATATGTCATCTGGAGTACTATGTCCAGTTTGGGATACCATGGTTAAAGATTAAATAAAAAAAGACTAAAACCACAAAAGAATTGTCAAAAAAATTTGAATCATTCCTGCTAAATTAAAGAAGAAGGACTGAGAAGGGAATGATAGCAATCTTCAGCAGCTTGAGAAGGCTCTTGGAAAGTGAAAGAAATGATCTGTTAACCAAGCCCGGTCACATAGGATAAGCAATAGTTTTAAAACTGAAAGGAAGAAGAAGAAATAGGTTCATGTACAGGATGTAGGTGTCAAGGTACTGGCAGTGGTGCGGCTACAGGGTGGCCTCCATGAGAAGAGTCCAGGGGCTGCCTCATGACGGACACTGGTGGTTGCAGATAGCTCCAATGGACCCACTACAGGACACTGCTGAGCCCATCAGCCAAGCTGGTGATGCCTCTGGGAAAACATATTGAAGAAAGGGAGAAATGCTAGACAGGCAGAGGAGGAGGGGAGAAAAAAGAGTGAGAAAAAACAGAGGGAACACCAAGGTCAGAGGAGGAGGTGCTCCATGGTGGAACAGATATTACCAAAGGGACTGTAGCCCACAGAGGACCTGTGCCAGAGCAGAAAAGAGTGAGAATGAAGGTGTGTCAGAGAGAAACCTCTGCGTCCTGACCCCAACCTCAGCGCCACTTGTTGCTGCACTGAACGGAATAAGTGTGAGCTGTCGTGATAACAGGGTAAGAGGAGAGGTGACTGGAGTGAAGATGAGCCTCAGAAAGGGTGAAGAAATGTGTTTCTTTTTTGATTTTGTTTCCTAATACCCAAATCAGTATATATATATATGAACTGGTAATAAATCAAGGGGGGTTTTATAAATAAATAAATCAAGTCCATTTTTCCTGGGATAAGAATTGGTAAGCAATCTCTTTGTCTTTATCTTGATTTTATCTGTCTTTATCTCTTGGTCCTGCTCTTCCTCTTTCCTCCCCATCCTGTGAGCGCGTGGGGAAGGAGGGAACGAGCAGCACTGTGGGTGCTTGGCTACCAGCTGGGACAAAATATGACAGTTAGCTTTCCTAAAGACAGGAGTACTAAAACATGGGAAGAATGTGAAATCTATCAAGAATACCATCATTTTCCATGTGGTCAGGTAAATATTACTTCTCATGTACTGACCAAATTGTGTCAGTCCTATTAAAGAGAGTATTTCAGGGGAGATATATTGTGTCTTTTTTTTTAGAAAGTCCTATGGTTTTTATTACCTGGGTTTCTTTAGCATTATTTGCTTTTGGAGCTGTCTGATATCTCAGTTTATCATCAATAAAGTGATTCAGGAATTTATAATTTTCAATGTGAGTGACCACTTGGTTTTCAACAGAAAATCTGTTAGTGGAAAGTTTAGTAAAAAGGATGTTAGATATATTAGAAGTGGTAGCCCTGTGAGCCAATACAAGTCAGGCACTGCCGGGAAGGAAGGATGAATTCAGATAAGGATAGTAGAATTTAAAAAGGAGATGATCGACATTGAATTGATCATCATGGTTACTCAAAGGCCATTTCCCCATTATTTCTCTTACAGTTCAAGCATGCTTTCCCTCTCTTCTGTGTTCAGTTCAATATCGTCTTCCTTAGACACTTTTTTTTTCATTCTCTCCTGAAACAAACCTCCTATTAGTGATGCAGAATGCCAAACTCAAAGGGATTACCTCCAGTTTATATAGACGTAGGCCATTCTATCCCCTGCAGCCTTTAGGAAGATTAACTGGAGTAATCAGAGTTCTCCATGTCCCAGTAAATCATCTAAACATGGAGTTACCTGAACATGGAAAAATAGTTTCTCCAGGGATGTCTGAACAAGAGAAATATGCAGACACAAATCATAAATTTATGCTTTCCACTGAGAAAAGGTTCTGTACTTCAGAATAAACAAAGTTTTAGGTTCAGATTGTGTATCCTTCAATTGCAGGAGAGCATTCATACATGAAACCAGTGAGACACTCATGTAAATAAGGTTGCTGTTACATTTTAAGGTACCCATTTTAAAAACAAGCAGAGCTGACTAAAGGTTTGTCAGAAGAGGAGACAAATTTCAAATTTTGAAATTTACGGAAAATGTAAGTTTTACTCACAATATTTTCTTCGAAACTTTTGCATCCAGGTGTAGGAGGAGGGAAAGAAGAAGGTGATCTCTGAAGGAGGGAGAAGAATTAAGGGGAACATGTTGCTGGGAAGTCTTTTTCTCTCTTTCTACCTCACTGTGACTTACACTCCTGCCCTTACACTCAAGCCACTCTGCATTCTGTGGGGTGGAAGGGAGGAGGCGCAGAGACTCAGGGTTTTCAGAAGGGACTCCCTCACCAGCAGTTTGGAAGATGCCTCTTCCCCACAGGCAAGTTACAACGAAAAAGATATTGGGAAGGATATGGCTTCCAGCTTCTTCTGAAGTTAAAGGTTTTAATGGTGAGAGTACTCCTTAATCAGGTCAATGACCACTTGAAAGATAAATGCATGTTTGAGCACATTGCTACATTGGGCATGAAGTGGGAATACATGTCTGTGTGAAGGCCCTCCAATTACAAGAGAAAAAAAGGTACAAATTGGAGTTACCGGTAGCCTTAATGACTTCTGTCTCAGTCAAAGGATTTAGCCAGCCAAAGCAGGAGTTTAGGTATCTAAATCATAAAACATAATCTAGAAATACACATCCACCTTCTTTTCAACCCTCAAAGCTCTAAAACTCCCTAGAAAACACCTTGCATGACTACTTCTGCACATGCTTAGCATTTGGCATAGCCCACTGTGTACTTTTGCATATCACCAGTTTTAGCAGCTTGGGGTGCCTAAATCTAACCTGTATTTGGAAATTCCTTTTCTTCAACTGTCTGCAGATGTCTTCATCTGTCTGCACCTTCCTTTTCTTCATCTGTCTGATGCACATGCCTATGCTTCATTGATAGATGATCATCCTCACAAAATACTGTTGCAGCCATAGTCTATGTGTTTGTGTATGTGGAGGAGGCAAGGAGGAAGGGGAGAGCCTTCTCATCCCCTACCTAAACTGGTCAGAAAGATATACAAAATTAACAAAACCCAAAAGGGAAAAAAGAGAATGTCATTGTAATCTTCTACCTTGGGAGAAAGTGAGCTTGGGTTGTGCTGTGGGAGCACCATGTCCTTGCCTTGACTGAGAGCTGAGTAACTGCCTACATGAGCTGTGGCTGACAGATAGAATGGTGCAAACAAGGGGTCTGATTGGCAGCCTGTGAAGAAATCTGTCTATAAGCTGTCCAGTAACAGCAGCTGGAAGGAATACTGTTAGGCAGATATCTGCCACAGTGCAGAAGCAGAGGACGGGTGCATGCCAAGCTCCTGCACAGACCTGGTCTGACTGTCACATGGCTCCCAGGCTGGGCTGTGCGTGCGTGCGTGCGTGCGTGCGTGTGAGAGAGAGAGAGAGAGAGAGAGAGAGAGAGAGAGAGAGAGAGAGAGCAGTGTCATGCTATTTGGTGTTCCTTCCCCTTGATGATAGGCTCTAGCCCCTGCTCTTGGCACTTGTCTTTACAGCTGATCTTAGCCACAGCTGAATATAGGCACACATTTCCCTCCATGTGTGACCTTGCTGATTGCCAGCTGCTGCACCATCAGATGCTATTTAAAAAAAAAAATTTAAAAAAATTGGGAAACAGAGCTTTTTCCTTCCTACCTAAGACCTTTATCTTTGAAGCTGATGATCTATTTTCTTAGCCATCAGCTCTAATTGCATGCTGTCTGACATGCCATCTTCTGTTTTGCAATACTACGTATTCCAGATTGAAAACAAATCATCCTGTGTATTTTAACACATAGGCTTATTGTTGATCACTGCTCCAGAAATGTGTCCTTCTATCTTATTTGCTTTCTTCAAAGTAACTTCAATTTTGGCTGAATTCTTCAGAGACATTTTGAGGGCAATATTTCTTAAATTTGTTTTGGGGTCATTATGCTTCAGCACTTTTCTATTTAGCAGCATCTCATTTTATTACTTGACCCAGACAAGTTATTTTTCTTTAATCTTTACTGAGCTGCCTTTGGCATCTATTACCATGGGTACTTCAACAAAACAAGAGTTCTGTGACAGTGGTCCAGCACAGGCCCTCATGCCAAACTGCTGTAGACAAATGCAGACCATTTAAAGACTCCTGCTCTTAGATAGTGGTAACAGGCACATGTCAGCTCTTCAGCAGTGCCTTAGTTTTTAACACTGTATGCATGTGCTTCAGCTAGTCTCCAGCCTTTATCTGAATGCACAGCCATGAAGATCCTGTTCTCCTGGATCTAGATACTATACAAAAATATGACCTAACTTGGACTAAAATCCTTCTTTCACGTTTCATGTTGTCTGTTTCTGAATCTAATTTTTATTTTCTTCCAAATATTTAAAAATCCTCTTAATGACCATCTGTGACCTGCTTATCCTTCTGTTTATTGGTTTCATGTTATATTACTGTAAAAGTACATTTACATTTCTCTTAGTAGCAATTGTTATTCTGAAAAAAACCCCGAACTTTAATTATTTTCTTAAGTAATATGGCTCACTTACTACTTATAGTGTTTTTATGTGCACAGTTTAAGGTACTTTATTAAGTCACTGTTCTTTCACAGGAATATTTCCTTTTCCTGTTTATTACATGGTACCACTAACTGCCTACAGGAAATACTCTAAATCTATAAGGGTAGAAAGGAATAGAGATATGCATAATATTTAAAGAATAAACAAAGCCTTTGCCCAGAAGAAGTTATAGCCTACGTTATATCAAGCAACAGATATGCAATACAGAATATTCATATTAATGCATGGTTCTTAGCTCCTTTATTCCCCTGTTAGTATAAAAATACCCGATTCAAATTCTTATGCTTTTTATTGTGCTGATTTTACTACTGTAGTTGAATTACTCCTCCTCTATACTGACATATATGGAAACATGATCAGTCATAAGAATTTTAACAGTTGAATTTTGGTCATTAAAAGGCAGGAGAGAAAATAAGCGGAAGACGATGTATAAACAAAGAGTGTAAGTAAGTAAACAAAAAAATCCAAAGATGCTATTTGAAATTTGAAAAATGTAAGCAAGATGCCTATGTAACTAGTAATTAAGTGTTACTTGATCTTCTAATACTTTTTCAATTCAAAATAAACTAATAATATATAATTTTATCTTGGACCTTATTATTAATAAAACCAGTCAGTGTGGGGCTAGAAACAGGAATCAATGATAACTAAAGAACCAATTGTATTAAAAGGAAAAAAAAAGAGAGGTCTGCAAATGTTTTAATACTTTTATACTGTTATTAAAAATTTATTACTTCAGGGTGCAAAATCTCAGAGCTAGATGGGATTATGAACAAAACTTGTCGTGTAGAAAAAATAAATAAAAATCAGAGAGAATTACTTATTAAATGACCAAAGCCATGATTTCTTCATCAGGAAAAAGAACCATATTTGGTTTAAAACTGATCCAGATTCAGTGATAGAAGATCACTGAACAATTAGAACCAGAAAACAATTCAAGAAAAATATTAAACATAAAATATGTAGCTTATACAGAAAATAAGTATGACAAGGTAACAGTATCCAATGGGAAACAATCTGTGCGTGCCCATTCAGAGGACTGGAAAAAAGAATAAAACGAGGAAACTCAGCAATGGAGCAGACCTTTACTACAGACAGAAGCTAAAATGTTAACATTGTTAAGTATTAATGTTTCAGGACAGAAAGACACATTCAACAGATATTTTTTATTGCATTTTTAGTCATGTGGAGATGAAGAAATGTTTTCCTGTCCTCTATTAACTGAGGCAAGTTCAAACACCTACCAGCAATACACATGCTTAACTCATCATGCTTGTGCAACTTGTACTAGTTATTGATACACAACAGAGTCCCTCTGTCGTGGTTTAAGCCCAGCTGGCAACTAAGCACCACACAGCCGCTCGCTCACTCCCCCCAGGTGGGATGGGGGACAGAATCGGAGGAGTAAAAGTGAGAAAACTTTTGGGTTGAGATAAAGACAGTTTAATAGGTAAAGCAAAGGCCATGCACGCAAGCAAAGCAAAACAAGGAATTCATTCACTACTTCCCATGGGCAGGCAGGTGTTCAGCCATCTCCAGGAAAGCAGGGCTCCATCACGTGTAACGGTTACTTGGGAAGACAAACGCCATCTCTCCGAATGTGCCCCCCTTCCTTCTTCTTCCCCCAGCTTTATATGCTGAGCATGACATCATATGGTATGGGATATCCCTTTGGTCAGTTGGGGTCAGCTGTCCCAGCTGTGTCCCCTCCCAACTTCCCGTGCACCCCCAGCCTGCTCGCTGGTGGGGTGGGGTGAGGAGCAGAAAAGGAGAAAAGGCCTTCACTCTGTGTAAGCACTGCTCAGCAGTAACTAAAACATCCCTGCTTTATCAACACTGTTTCCAGCACAAATCCAAAACACAGCCCCATCCTAGCTGCTATGAAGAAAGTTAACTCTACCCCAGCCAAAAGCAGCACACCCTCCAAGACCAGCTGTATTTACTGTTTGTTTCGTGTAATCCTTCCAGACCATGCGAAGTGATTGCCTCAAGCTGATCTCAGGAGCACCCTGAAGGCTACCTAGCACAGTCAAAACCGCAGAATAAATCTAAGCTCCTGTTTGCAGAGTCTGAACAGACTGAGTGCTCACAAGGCTGGCCAGAAATAAAATTGAGGTAAAGTAATAAAAAATGCAATATAGTGAAGTACAGTAACATAGTTAATGATAATCAACACCTATTTTCTAAGGAATCAATGTATTCAAACAGTTCTGATTTCATGCTGTGCTGGGGTTACATGTCTAAATTATAAAAATAATTAGTTGTACTAGATTTTTGGAACTTGATATAGTACAGTATTTTTATTAAAAAGTTATGATACACTAGGACTAGAACACATAGCCAACTGAATACTGTCTGTCTCAGGTGAAAAACAGGGACAGAAAGGAAGTTGTACTACATAGTCTATATGATGCAGTTATCTAGAAGTCAGACAGACTGTATTTTAACAAAACTGAAGCATAATCATGTAACTAAAATGTAAAAATCCAGTTAATCCCTTTCTCATGGCTATCTCTACCCTAGGAAGAAGTCACCTTGAACAGATTTTGTGATCTATTTAGCAAGAGAGTAATAATTCTCAGGCAATACAGCAGCTAACAGGTGCTAATATGAACCTTGTGAAAATCAGGGAGGTTCTGAGTGAGACAATGATTTAATTCTGTATACAGAATTTTGTGAAAGCCAGACTAAAATGTCTAATTGTAACTCTCAGGTTTTAAAAGGATGCTGAAAAATTTCAGATGGTGCAGGAAAATATAAAAAAATTAATTAAATTATAGAGAAAATTACGTGTAATGAAATTCTGCAAAGGAACTGAGAAATTAGTTGATCAAACAGTAAATTTACATTCATGGGAAGAAGGTGTTAAAAGATATTTCTCTGTGGCTGGAAAATAAAGCCACATAAATTCACAATGAAAAAAATATATTGCACACTAAGGATTAAAAATGCTATAATACATTACCAAATGCAACTGAATCTTTTCTTCTTTTGTCCTCTAAACACAATATGCTTTTTAATGGGATGAATTGTGCTTTAAACAAAGGCAATTTCTTTCTCAATTCTTGTTTTTTATACTATGAATCTTTGCCAAGTTTCACTTAAGTTTTCACACAGTGCAGAATTCCTGGTGGTAGTCCTCTTCTCAGGAGTAAAATTTCTATAGAAAGGATGATACACAACATGGGCCAGGACCTTCTATGTCCCTGCAAGCTGGTATCAGTTCTTAGTTGCAGTCACTAGTGGAGCTGGAGTGCTCAGGACTGCAGAGAAACAAGCCTGTGGAGATCAGAGACTAGTTTCATCAAGCCTAAGGAGTCAGAGAGCACTTTTAAAGAATAAGCAACACAATAGCCCTAAATAACCAGGATTGTGTGCAAATGAGAAAATTCTAAAAAGTCAGGACTAAATTTACTCCCAGTGAAAGACTGAAGTAAGATATGTAGTGAAAAATTATTAAAACTGCGTTGATTAGCCAGAAAAAAAAAATAAATAAAATAAAATGACACTAATTAACTTTTATGTGGTGGTCTTAAAACTAAAAAACATGAATTCAGAAATAGTGCCATATTATCCTTGGTTGTTTCAGAAGGAAAATCCAAAATAATGAAAAGGTCAGATGCAGATTACAATATATTAGCAAAGTCTCATCCAGTTCTTAATATCAGTAGATTTTCCATTTTAATTAGTTTTTTTCTTTTTTTTTAAAGCAAATCATTTGACATTCACAATCTGATTGAGATGAAACGGTTATACTAGATTTACCTTATTCAGCTGACAGAGCTAAAGAGAAATATATAAAATAGGATGCAGAAAATGTCATTTTCACCTTATAACACCTAATATAGATACTAAGAGAGGCCTGTAGATGAAACAAGTTCTGATATATAGGGGAGGAGACTTTGAGAAGTATATTTTTAAGTAACAACAAATACTGTTAGGGTATGAGGATCATGGCTTTCCTGTCCTTATCATATCACTCCACTGCCTACTCCCGTAAAAAAGCAGGAAGAAAAGTACTTCTCTGCAGATCAGAGTTCCAGCAACAAGTTTGACAAACCGGTTATTTTTTATGGACTGTCATGAATAAGGAGGATTTATTAATGGATTTATTAAAGTCTTAAAAAGAACATCAAAACAGAATAAAAATTAAGGATGAAAGAGGTACAAAATCCTCCTTTTGGCATTTCCTTCTCATTGCTTAACCTGTCAGAGAAGGTAGACAGTATCTTCAGCAGGTTTCATGACAGATTTCAAAATTTCATTATTTTTAGCATCAAAAAGACATGGGACAAAGCTGAAAAAATTTTATAACAAAAGGCAGATGTATTTCAGAGAAACAAATTTAGTCAAATCTTGGACAAACTTTCTGGATTTCCTTGGTTGGGAATAAAAACCTAAGAATTTATAAGAATTAAGTTTAGCAGAATAGATTTCTAATTCTATTTGCAATGTTTTAGTATAAAATTAATCATAATGACTTACTGTTTTCCTGTATCAAAAGATCTACTTTTTGTCACAGTAGGGACCAAGACAAGAGAGAGAAAAAAAATACGTATGTATCTAGTAATGAGGAAGAAAGTTAAGTGAGAGTCTGTTGAGGTCAAGTCATGGACAAAGAACTAGACCAACTCTAATACCTGAGCTTCTTCATCTATTTTTCATTTAAAGAAAATAAAAAGTACTAAAAATGAGAGAATTGATACTGACTCTCCTATCATTTTTTCAGGCATAGCTTAATGGAAAGCTCTATTTCATCTGTCATCTCAAAATATAGTTTTTGGTACTGTTTTGAATGGTTGGCATGTCTTATTTGTTTTAGATGCAAACGCAAAAACATCTAAATATTGTGGTATGATGATTACTGTGTAATCATCAAATCAAATCACTGTGTTAAGCCAAAAAGTGTTGAAAAATAAAGCTTTTTTAAAATAACATTGAAACATTACAATTTCCAATGAAATACTATATTTATGTATATATGCATAAACTAGTAAATATTATAAAACAGAAGAATAAATTTACTATTTTTTCCTCTGAAAATGTCATTGGCAGTGATCATGTTACCACAAATATAGTTTAGTCTCAATCTCTTTATCTTCAACTTTTCATTTGAATATTTTCATATTCATATTCTTACTTATCTTACTTACCTTAATTGCAATCATCCAATCAAAATCTCTCCTACAAAATTTTGATAAAGTAGTTCCTTACCATCCTTGAAAGAAATTGAACAAGTAGAATAAAATTGCAGCAAAAATGTACACAATGTGCTTTTGTACCTTCTTAAACATGACAATGAATTAGTTACGTAGTTAGTTAGTTAGTTAGTTAAGATAGTTAGTCAGCTAGTTGGCAGAATCTAAAAGAAGTTTATTTTTCACTGTTGGAATGACTCTACAATGTGTTAAATTAACTTGAAAAAGGGGCAAGCAACAGGTCAAATCAAGCAAAGACAGACAATCTCTTGGAGCTTTGATAAAGCAATTAATTCTGTGAAACAGAAGAAAATAGCAACTTTCACTTCATTAGATAGCCACACAAGAGGGTCAGTCACTGACAGATAATTCAGAGAAAGAATAATCAGAGGAGGATTTATTTCAATGAAGATATTTTTCCAGGTTAAAGAAGTTGATATAAGATATAAAGCTGGACAGGTCTTTTATTTTTCTTGAAATAAAGTGGGCTAAAATCAAAGTTCAAGACCTAAAAGCAAAATAGCTTTAATTTTATCAAATAACAGAGACCTCTGAATATTTTGTCTAAGGAAGGAACATGAGACTTGAGAAATAGATCATGTGGAAATCAACGAGCTGCTGTTTGCACTTACAAACTACATTCATGGCTGGGAAAGTTTCTCTAGGTTCAGACACTATTAAAACATGATTACCTCTATTATAAATTGGCCAGAAGTTCTTTACTCTATTTTTCAATTTCTATGAAGTCCATCCACACAAGGCATATGACTGATTTTTTTCTTTCCAAGAGCAAGTGTGTGTGGGAGTGTAAAACATCCAGTCAATGTTTATTTGAATTGACAAAGAAAACTGTTAGTTAATCAGATGAACTGGGAAAGAGGATTGCGTGTGTAGTACTTGTCAGAAACCAAAAATGTTACTTCACACCAACCACATTTTCTGACTGGATGGTGCTGGCATAAAACAATCCAGTAGCAGCAGTCAGGGTGCCCTGCTTGGCTGTGGGGAGGTGGGATTCCAGTCCTTTTGCTATCTGACTGAGGGTTCCACATCTTGAGACCACACTTTAACCACCAGAATACTGAGTATTACAAAACCTCTAATACTAATCGGAAAAATATACTTCCTACATCTAAGAACCTTATAGTTTACTTACTTGTTTAAAACTCATACCTTTCCATAGCAAAAGAAAAACTTGTTGGGAATATTTTTTAATCATAAATGAATTGAGAGAAGCATTCCCCAAAAGCTGTATCAGTCATCCTGGTTAGTGAGACAGCTATGAGGAAATGACAGCATCTGCAGGCTGGGCAGCTGGTGCTCTAGGATGTAAAAGACTGAGATGCTGAAGACTGGCAACAGATTTGATCTCTGATAGGCATGAACAGTGGCTACCTCACATACGGGAAATAGAAATCAGATGACAGGCATGAAAGTCTAAACATTGACCCAAGTTTGCAGTTAGCATGCATGTCTAAGAACATATTCTATCTTTCACAAAGATTCTGTCTTTCATTCTCCTTCGAACTGTTCAAAGACTGTTGAAGGTCTTAAAGTCATCCAAAGGGAAGTTGCCACTTTGAGTGGATGGATGTGGGATATTCCCATTCTGCTGCCTGCAGAGGTGTTTCATGGTAAGGGGAAAAGGTGCTTGCTGATTTACTGCCCCTCTGAGCCACAGCTACCGAGTGGGGTCAGGAGTGAGGCAGTCCAGCAACTTTGTGACAGTTCTTCTCTATAGACACAGGGTGAAATGCTTCAGCCTTTGGATCTGGCAAGACATATTTCCCTTTGAAAGTGAGGTAAATCCACATGGCCACAAGGCCAGAAAGCAGCAGAAGGATTTCTGTTGCAGTGGGCAGAATACTTTAAATTGATGCCAGTGCCTACCAAAAACAGATGGATGTGGAGGTACAGATAGGCCTTCTTGGTTTTCTCCTACAGCTCCTTTGCTGGCTTAGACTAAAGCAATATCAACAGAGCAGGGTTAGGAGTGGAGACGAATGAGGGGATCTCATTAGACATAGGCTGTATGGCTATCCTGCTTTTCTTTCCATGGTAGTGACCAACAGTGCATCTTGCACTATGGCCTGCTTGTAAGAAAGACACAGTGAACTAGAGGGAATGCGTTGATGGCACAGATTTGTTCTATGGGCTGTCAGTTGAACCACTAATTTTGAGCTGCCTCCAAAGAAAACTTCAAAGGAACCTGAATGTTTTACCTTACAGAGGATGAAATTAAACTGAGTGAAATGATCACGGTGCTGCTGAGAATAGAAACAATGAAGTAGGAAACCTATAGCCAGAATATTCTAAGTTTCAGTGGGACTTGGGAGAGTGTGCTACAAAATAATTTCCTCATTATTAATCTTATTTTATTAGTTAATCTTCAGATGGACTGTCTGGCTGCAGGACGTATTCCCCAGAACTGGATCTAATTGTGGTGTTGACTTAGCAGGTGCAAAACCCTAACTGCTCCACCAGAAATAAGAGCAGTTATTTAAGATCTACTCAATGAGTGATGTGTGACTTGCTGAGTGTCATTCATGTGATCATATGCATGAACACAAATACAACTGCAAAAGAGACAAAAAGGTGGACCTAGTGCAGCAGTAACATGACTTACTGAGAAGACTTACAGCTGCAGTCCTTAATAATTTTTATTTTTAGATATTTGGTACTTCCATTGTAGGAATTGTGCAATGAAACAACTGAAGTAGTTTGAGAGAGCTGAAAGAAAATCATCTCACTTTTAAGTAGAAAAGCACAAAGTGGAATTTGCCACCCTGTCTGGGAATGACTTTCCCAAAAGAAAAAGATTCCCTCTCAAAAAAAACCCCATACCCCCCCCCCCCCAAAAAAAAAAAAAAGAAGCTTCACAACATGTACAACAAGTGTAGATATCTAAATGAAGCAATGGGTATTGTAAGGAGTAATGTGACTTATGTCAGAATAATTAAGTCTGACATCCAGTTCATTACAGTTTCACAGAATAGGGATCAGCTTTAAAACACAGATAATATTTTTATTCTTAATTTCTAAAGGGTGATTTATTTCATTCATTCATAATGTTGTCTATGGTGGAATGGAAGCTGGAGATGATCTTTATATGAAGTTGGTTGCTTAATTTCCTCAGCCATGTTTTAAGCACACCCTTCCACTCAACTAATTCGGGACATGGTTTAGTGGGCATGGTAGTGTTGGGTTGATGTTCAGACTTGATGATCTTACAGGTGGTTTCCAACTTTAATGATTCTGTGATTCTGCAATTCTGTGATCTGAACTGCCTCCAGCCTCCGTTCTTCCTTGATATCCCTTAAAAATTTGTCACATATGCACATAAATCTTGGCTGGCTTGTGTGTTCAGGAGACAGCAGAACAACCACAGCAATCCACAATTTTTTAATCCACAATTATTTATTCTTCAATAATAATGAAGATTACAAAATATTTCCCAGCTATACAACCAAACAGAGCACATTTTTCAAAGCAGTTCTTTAGGGAACGTTGATTCTCACTGTGGGGTTTCTTTGGTGTTGGAGGTAAAGAGGAGGAAGAAGAAGAAAAGAGGGAAAAAGAAGGAAGGTTTGTGAAAAATGAGACAACTCAGTATATTCTTATAGTATGTGTACTACTGGCGGATGAATTTGAGCCTTACATCATTGCTTGTAAGAAAAGATAATTACCGTAGATAGTAGCTGGCATTTTTACAGAAGAGAAATATAGGTGACTTTATAGATGCATTTATGCATGCGTGTACTTTGAAGAGGAGGGTGCAGAGGAAAAAGATGCATGGCTTCGTCTTTGACCAGAAGTTCTATTCAACAGTCTTTTCCTGAAAAAAATATTGTGGAAATAGTTATATTTGCATGAAAAGTATGAGCTATAAGAGAGGAACACTTCCAGTAGAAAACTTTCCATAAAAATACATCAACACAATATCTCACTGAAACACTTCAGTGTATTATGTACACAAAAAATTTGATACTACAGGACTGTTGAGATAATCAGGTTTATATACTGGGACAAGAATCTCTGCAGGGCTGCTGCAGGAGATGAATTTTAAATACAAACTGTTGTATACATAAATATAAAATATATTTCTTATTTCACAGATGGAATTGAGCTGTTAATGCACATAGTATAGGAAAATACTATCAGAAATTAAACAGACTGTTTCCTTCCACATCAGGCAATCAGTGAAAGCTTCACAGAAAAGCTTTTATTAGTATTCTATCTCAGGTTGCGTGTTACCCATGAATTAATTTTTAATTTCACATCAGATGAATGCCTAAATCAAACCATTCCATGGAAGGTGATTTTCTAAGAAATTAAATTCCATGGAAAAAATTCACCAAGACTAAATTTCTCAAAAATGAAATGACCTCACAGTCAAGGAACATACTCTAATAATGCTAATTTCACATTTAAAATCTAGCAAAAGAACTGATTAAAACATAAAAAGAGATTGGTTTACACTGGAGCTTTATTTAAAAAAGCTAAACTTATTTTGTGTTATCTTGGTGCTCAAATACTCTTCTTCAGCATGGCCATCAGTTGACTTTCACTTACACAGCCGCTTTTTTAGGAGGAAGATGATGGCAGGGTTCCTGCTTCTTAAGAATCTAATTCCCAACACTATTTGATCTGCCAGCTAGCTTTTACATTACATAGTGACATAACACTGACTATCAAAGCAATGTTTTCTCTAAAGCAAGATTTCCACCTACTACAAGCCCACAGCCTTGGAGAAAATTGATTGTACAACACAGTAAAAAGAGAATGTAAATCACTTGCAACTTCACTCATCAAGGACATAAAAAAGCCAGTTTAGTTGCTTCACCTCTGTGTAGCCAGAGAAGACAAATACTTTGCACTCATGTCAGTCACAATTTCCTGTGAATTAAAAACAGTGAAAGAACTAAGTACCTTCATCTGAAGCAGGAGAGGCCATCACTTTAATCCTTTCATATGAAGAGGAACTGTGAGCTCTTTTCTACAACAGTAGCTCTTTTAATTTCAAGCACTACACAATATTTCCTCATGTGAAAAGTTCTTTCCATTTGAGGATGCCTTGGCTTTAATCTGTTCTCAGGAGAGAACTCCTCACAGGAATAGTGTCCCTTGAATCTAATAATTTTCACTGTCCTTCCCTGAAGTGTTAATGTTGCTGGTGTGTTCATTCATTGTTAGGTGATTGCATTTCTGTTATGATGTGATGCATTCTGCAAGTCTGCAATATGAAAGTGGCTTTATTGCAGCCACAGGAGCTCATTGATAATTTCTCTCAGTGCTTTCTAGTTCAAATTACACTACATAAAATTGAAATATGTTTATGAGCATTTCAGTAGAAGTTGGTTAAATTTTGTGTTGTGAGTAAATGGTGGAAGACCCTTTAAAAGGCTGAAATATATAAAATGTAGATTTTTATAATCCCAGAGGAAGACATCATGGTGTGATAGCATAATACTTAAAACACTTGCTGGAGGTAAAACACCTAAACTTTGAATCTAGGAGACACTGTCATTGGATCACAGCTGGTTTTATGGGTTCAATATAGAATTTCAAACTATTTTATTAATTTCTTTTTAGCTGATAATACAAGCCATCTGCTATACCCAGTAGACAGCTCTTTTTCATACAAAGGGAATAATCATGAAGATATACAGTAAACAATAAGCCATGCAAACCACATTTGCAAGAGTGCTTCCTTTATTGTTCCTGTGTTGATCATTTCAAAGAACTGAACAATTCAATTGTCCTCATCAGTTGACCTGGAACTATTCAAGTACCATACTATGAGAAGAGGTATCTGTGAACAGTAATGCATTACTTCATATTTTCCATTTCACATTATTCCCATGTAAGGTTTTAATGACTCTATCCAAAAAAGTGGAACATATGCAAAATTGAAAAGCTTTTAAACTTTCAGAAAAAGGTTGCTGTTTCCACATCTTACAGAACAGATTCTTGATTCAGATATAGTTTAATTTAAGCCTTTCTCAAAATGCCTGGAAGTTTTAAATTTTGAAAGACAAATCTGTGATGACATCCAAGAGAAGCCATTGCTTGCAGTTATAGGAGGCCAATCTTCCTCAAGACAGGTGGTGACACTGTATCCTGACTTTTCTGTATCCTGACTTTTCTACTATATTTCCATTCCATAAGAATAAATATATGGTTAACTTTTTCGCTGATAAAATCGGATGTAGGACTAGAAATAGATTGTATAAAAAGATGTCACCTTTATAAGAGACTAAACAGAAAAGTGAGGTACAATATGAGCATCTCTGATGTTCTGTAATATACACATGGAGCCAAAATGATCAGAATTTTCTTTAATCTTTTTTTCCCTGTAATTACTCCATTCCTCATTTCCTTCCCACTAAAAATAAAATACAACTATTTCCCTCCTATGAAGACATTCCTTTGCGAACTGCTGTGACATTACATTGACAAAGCCCAAGTGGTCTCAGTATAGTAACACTGTTAGAAGAAGAAACCTTTACTTTATGAATTAAGTTACAAAAACTATGAGTGAAAATCCTGCTTACGAAACGCTGACCATATCTGGGATGTCAAAATTTGCTACAGTTTGCTGAGTAACTCACAGAAAACAGAATGAGTCTGACTAACAGTTTAAGTTAATGGTAGAGCTATTTGAGCCGTATTTTGTCTGGGAGAGCTCTGCATCGATCACATCTGTTGCTGTTCTCAGCAGTAAGACCCAATGACCCAGCAGGCTGCCTCCTTCAGATGCCTGGAAAATTAGCCATTGCTTCAGAACTTGCCCTTTAAATTTACAGTGAGCAGACTTTATGCTACCACTAAGCCCACTCATTTAAACAGATGGTTTTATGGTACTGAAGAATACAAAAGTGCCAAAACACTTCCGTATTATTTGAGATCGACTTCTCAGGTTAGTCAGGATGTGACATACTTAGTACTCAGCTCTAGTTTCTTACAGAAATTCCTGAAAGACTGGCTTAACTGCCAATGATTTGGAGTCTTTTTTCTGTTTTTCTGGTGTCTTTGTGTTGGAATTTTGTTAGCAAAATGTATCCTTCAATCCAGTTCACCCACAGCAGTTATTACTGAGCCATGTTCAGAGTGAGTTCAGTCCCTCATAGCATCGTTTGTCACCCTTTGAACTCCCTTTCTCCCTTTGACTCAACTGTCATTCCAAAATGGGGGAGTACAACTTCCTGCTAGAAAACAGCTGTAAAACGTGATGAACTTCTCCATCCAGCTCACAAAGGGAGTAAAATGAACCTTTTCACTAATGGCAGCAGGGAGGATTCTCTTCTCTGTTTTGCTAGGCTAAACTAACCAGCTCTGCCTCTCAGCTCCCACTGACTCTGGTTGACTCTGGGTGGGCTTTGGTGTAACAGAGAACAGAATTTCACCTGGAGACATTTACATGCCAGACATCAGGAATGATTGAAAATCTGCAACTGAGACTCAAGTATTAGAAAATACAGATTGAATTTCTGTATGCCTGCTCCTGCTACTTAATCCCAGCAATAACCACGGTGACCATTGCAGAATAATGCCCACAGAGGTCAAACGCAATAAAGCTTGTGTATCAGAAAGCAATGACTAATTTAACTCTTCTCAAGCTGCTTTTTGCAGTTTCCGGTAATTAAAGAATCAATATATATAGGTATTTTTATAATGTAGCATATTATGTCTGCAGATAGTACACAAATGTGTTTGAAATAGTCTATGTAAACCAAATATTGTGGTTTACAATACGATACATCTCAGTGTCAAATATCCAGCCTGCATTATACTTGCCATATCATTATATAGCACGCATTACCAGCTAAAGGGCTTTGGTACTGTTTAATCTCCAATAAAATTATTTACCAATGTCTTCTGTCCCATTAATCCAAGCAATTCATATTCATTTCAGATTCCTCTATACAAAGCAGCAGTGTCTGCCTGTCTAAAGGGTTTAAGCTCATGTGCAATAAAATGATGTTACATTTCACTCTGATTGAAAAGTTGTGCTATCTAGGGATTATGGAAGTACTGCAAGTGGCACCAATCATCAAATAAACTCCAAGGGGGAAGAGGAGGATTTGTCCTTTTTTTTTTTCCTGTATGAAATATGAAATAAAAAAAGAAACCTTCAACTCTATCCATCCCCCAACTTTGTCTTTCACAAACTCTAATCCTCTCTTGGGTTTTCTCCAAAGGTTTTATGGGCCACTGTATGAAACATGCTGTCATACTGATCACTGCAAGATGACACTTTAAAAATATAAATCCAGAGAGAGCATGATAACCTTCATTGTCAAATGGAAGGCAAAAAGGCAGCAAATGCACTCAAGTGAGTTTTTTAAAGCTAAGTAAGAAGGCAACAGAAAGACTGAAGAGCTTGTCAGCCTGGGCTATGTCTGGTGGTTGGATGGAGTAAAAGAAGTCTAACACAATTCTTTTCAGAATTTAAAATATTGCAGATGATGGTGATATTGTGTCTAAAGGAAATCTTCAGTGACGAACTTCCCTTATTTAACAAGCAATAAACAAAGAAGAATGAATCAAACCATTATAGGCTATTACTTGTCATCACCACCCTCAAACTGCAGTCTGGCTTAGAGACGGAAACAGCAGGCTCTTCAAAATTCCTTTTAATGCAGGAAGTAACACAAAATTATGTTAGCATTCTTGGATTACAGATGCGGGGGAAGCCTAAAGAGCAAACCAAACAAATGGATCATCTTCTCCATTAGAGCTTATTGGCCTGAAGCAAAAGTCACATTGCTGCAAGACAAAGAGAATCAGCCCATGACATATGAACATCACAGAAGAGTTTATATAAACCAGAAGAATGAATGCTAAAATAAAAGTAATGAAAAATATACACCAGTCTTTATGAAACTAATCAATTTACTTAATTTTCATTGAACTTTCCTTTGTTTCCCTTCTTCTCGTTCCTGATTTAGACCCTCTAGATGGGTAATATATAATATTTGATGGGATCTGTGTTAATGCTAATTGTTTTCAAAGCAACTGTGATCTTTAATGTGATTTGATTTCTATTGCCTGCTTTACTACTTTAATACGAGTTAATTCTCCTTTTGGGTGTTTCTCTTAAACTATATAATCCTCAGATGAATGAAGTAATGTCTTTTGAAGTTGAAAATCTAGCCCCAAGAGAATGAGGGAACTAATTTTTAATCAGCAGCTTTATAGATGTTTTTTGTCCCAGCTTTAGTCACAATGGTGCATGTGTAAGGGAGTAGTTCTTTCTCAATATGGCACCTCATTGCTAAACTCCAAAGAAAAAAATAAATTTACAGGCACAAAAGATGGTGTAAAGCAGTTTCCGTTCACCTACCAATAAGCCTCCTTTTATCTGAGCTAACCTTTCCCAAGGCTGGATGCAGCTGTCCAGGCAGTGGGCAGCTGCTTCCCTATGAGGTCATTAACAGGGTACTTAGAGAAAGGGGAAGAACCACCCCACATCACAATCCCAGGTAAATCTACCTCGGCTCTTCCATATATTTATTTACAGTGTCATCCTTTTGTCCAGTTTTGAAAAAAATATGATTTTCTATTTGGTGGCCATATTTGGCTACCCCATTATGCATTTGTAAAGACAAATATCAGGGCATGTTGTATTCCAATAACAGGTACATATTTTGCTAATTTTTTTAAGAGATAATTAACTCTGACAAGAGCCTATCAAAGTAATGGATGATCCTATTCAAACTTCCTCCAGTCCCGCAGCCTGAACCAAACCAATGAGCCTTGGTAAAGACTACAGAAATAAATTAAAAACCCATTAGATAGACAGAAATCTTCTGACCTTCTCTGAAACATGGCCCCCCATGCAGTCACTGGGTTTATCACATATGAATCACTTCATATGATTGGATGGACCTTAGACTCCAGATACATCAAAAAAAATAACCTCTGAGGGTGGGAAAGTTCTTGCCAATGCCAACTATTTAGCTAAATGCAAGACTTAAAAAATAATGGCTGTTGTAATAAAAAAAAAAAAGTCATACCTGAGTTTTTAGTACTCTTTTCTGGCTTTAAACTTTAAGCAAGGATGAAATTACAGAAAACTTCAGACTAAGAAAAAAGCAAATCCCACTTGACTCAAGTGTTGCTCATCTATGATCAAAAGTATATTTTGAAAACAAATACCAGGGGATTAGAAGGCTGAACTAAACTTATGTTATAAAAACTGGGCTTTAACAGGGGGTCTGCTTTTCTGGTTTGATTATCAGAATTGTAAATGCATGCAAAAAGCATCAGCTTTGCTCCCTTTTTCTGCTCTCCCAGAAGCTTTTCCAATTTTATTCAAAGGTTGGAATAGGGAGAAAAAGAGGCATTTTAAGACACTCTTCAAAGCAAAAATAGAATTTAAACAGCCATTCCCAAAATTGTTTTCTTGTATTTTTAAATAGAACTAAGTTACAGCTATAATGGAAATGATATTTTTAAAAATAATCATTCCAGATTTTACACTGTATCAGCTTTAACTAAAATGTACATGGATCAAGCTTCTGATAATTTCTTCCACCTCTATAAACCGAATTAGTTGTGTCCCACTGTAGGGCAAGCAGTTTCTCTGTTGTTTATGAAACACAACCAGAAACAACAGAGGAGATGACATCTCATATTCTGTAAAGCTGAAGGACTAGATAGCTTTCCTTAGCATTACTGATTTAGCATTGCATTTACAAATTAGTGCTTCTGCTCCCTAGCAATACATCTCTGTCCAATTCAGTTCTGTTCATCAAGAATGTTAGACATCAAGCAAAAACCATATGAAAGCAGGCCTTTTTCAGGTTAGAAACTACTTCAACATCAGCCATCAATTTAAAAACAAAATAAAATGAAAGGTCAGCAGTCTTCCCCTCCCAAATCAGGAGATTCCAAGTGCCTCACAGAAAAGTTGGGACTTAGGAAATGTGGATGTACTAGTGAAAAAATATGAAACCCTACTTTTCCCTAGCCCTTTAAAACAAGACTAAGGGAAAATTACCTGTGCAGTCATTCCCTGTTAGCGCCTATTCTTCCAAAAGGACTTTTCTATGAAACTTCACTATTTCTTTTCTTTTCCTAAGATAATGGAGAAGTCCTGTGAGAACACTATTCCTAATACAAACCAACCACAAGAAGAATGCCTGCAAGCCGCACAGTGCCTTACTGCAGCATGCCCTCAGAGACGAGAGGAGGTTCTTTCCAACTTCCAGGGGAGAGCTCTAAAATTTCCCCTTTGGTGAGGCATGCAGTAGTCCCATGGAGTCCCAATGATTATTTCTGCTACAAGGAGGATTCTTTCCCTGCAGCCTGAGAGACAGTATAGTTGCTGAGAGGAGGAAGTAAGGGCTGGAATAATGAAGAGCATGAAGAACACACATGAAAAGTAACAGTATACGTGATGTTTTAAATAGATTTTCAGTTGACTGGGCTTTTGCTTTCTCTAAACTCAGCGAAATATATATATTTTAGAACCTGAAAAGTGTTTCCTGTAATTAAAACAATATAAACGTATAAACCATACTGTCATATAACCACATTATCCTTTTATTTGGATAGCCTTTATTTGTCTCATCTGGCATTAAACTATTGTTTTGCTGTATTTTGTTAAGGAAGCTACATGCTGGATTCTAGTCTATGCATAAAATAAGTGAAGGTAAAACAGAAAAGCATCCAATATACTGTACCAATACACTGAAGAAATACATATATTCATATTCCTTCTATATATTCATAAAACACATTCAAAGGCATTAACTCCCCCATCACCTTTCCAACTGATATTGGGGACTATCTTCCCATTAAGAAGTGAAGGGATATAGTCAGTTCTTATGGGGGATAATGTAAGAGGATACAGATAACTTTTGTTATGCAGATGACATGAGAGTTATATTAGAGTTCTGTATTTACAAAATGCTTTCATAAATACTTTGAGATGGTTTCTGAAATTAAATAGTTGCCATTACAAGCATTGCTATTTTGATAAACACTTCTCAAGAAAATGGGGAATCTACAGGTTGACATTTAATAATTT
Organism: Gavia stellata; assembly: GCF_030936135.1. NCBI lineage: Eukaryota > Metazoa > Chordata > Aves > Gaviiformes > Gaviidae > Gavia > Gavia stellata. The sequence continues at coordinate 21,689,740 of NC_082600.1, forward strand.
AGGTTGTATAGGAGAAATATGTTTGAAAATCACTAAATGATATATATATAACTGTCTATTCCTATTTTCATTCTGATTCACTCATACGGAATGTGTTAGTGTTTACAGACCAGACAGTCTGTTTGCAGCATTTTTAATCTTCCATAGCTTTGACCATGAATCAGTCCTGGTTGGGAGATCAGTTGTGAAAGAATTAACCTAGCTGAGCTTGTGGGGTCAGAAATAGAATGAAATAAAGAACAATCAAAGCTTGCGAGAAAAAATAGATGATCCTAAAGATTCTCACTCCTCTTTTTATAGAGAGAATCTTGACCTTCTTTGCCAAAAAAAAAAAAAAAAAAAAAGGGAAGAAAGTCATTGGGTCACCAGAACTTATTGTTCTTATTGTTGGAAAACTTGAAATAGAGATTAAGAAAAAAATTATAGGCTGATGACATATAATTTGGCTTCTCATCCACAAGGAGAGTGAGAAATGCCTGGAAGGATTTACTGAACATATTCCATGGAAAGCCAGTAGAATAAAAAATCTATAGTGACATTATGGAAAGCAGATTTGAGGTAAGGGACAAGCTGATGTGTAGATGAAAACTGAGAAGGATTTTTAAAGGACTGATTACCTTTAATGTAAGCAAAAAAGATATTAGAGTCCTTCCATTTGTTTCAGAATTTATTGCTGAAAATCTCTGATTAAGTTCAGGAGATAAAAGGAAAAGCAGAATTTTAAGAAAAAAAACCAAATATATTCTGTAATTATGGAATTTGACATTAAAAAAAATTGTGTTGGTTATTCTGGAAATGAAATTATTCTCTTCAAATGACATTTTCTGGCTTCATCTTTATCCACTTTCCAGAACTGATAAGTCAATATTTCGAATATTGCAATATTTATAATTACAGAAATGAGAAGAGTTGTCCTTTTAAAAAAAGTTCTATTTTTCCTTTCTTACACATGAGAAATTAAAGTACAGGGGGATAAAGTTCAGATCCTAAAAAATATTCAGACAATTTCAATTAGAATTTCTACCAACCCTTCCTCAAGTGCAGAGGATAGGTTTGCAGGCAGTATGGAACTGAACTATTATTTTCTGTGGCCATATAGACAACGGGATGCTCCCCCCTTACACACAGACTATACTAATGTCCAGAGTTTCCCGTCTAAATAAGACAAGAATTGTATCCAGGAGTCTAAACTAGTGCAGTGAATCAGTAAGTGTTCTGTGTCTTCATAGGATATGAGCTATAGTCTCAAGTTTATTCTCAGTCCCAAGGTTTACCAAGTATATTTTTATGTATTTCTACACACCAGTTCCAATTGACTAATTCCTGCAGAAATGTCTATGGGCAGGATTATGAGATAGCTGCTGGATGGAAATGTTCTCTCCAAGATTTCCTTTCCTTTTCCTGTTGTGGGAAGTTTTGCATGTGATAACGAACTCTGACAATCCTTACCAGTCACCACAGGATCAGCAGGAGGCCTCTGCCTCCATGCTGCCTTCTAGAGTGTGGTACCTCTTGCTCCTCTCCCCTACTCTCATGTAGTAGCCTACCTTCTTGGGAGGAATTAACCTACTTTTATTAAGACACAGATGTTGTTAACATCTGCACCTTATACATTATGACATGTTTAGTTGAACTCTTTTAAAATCTGATGATCCTACCATTGCAAAATTTCTGGTAAAAGCATTCCTGTTCCAAATCCTTTATAAAAAAAATGCTTTACTGATGATTTCCTACTCATTCTTGTTTACTGTGTGACATGAAGGATTCTATTGTATGCCTTAGAGACCATACTTTACTGGATAGCAAAGTTACAGAACACAAACAAGTCTCTTATGGGAACCTGTGTATACAATAATAGTGGACGTTTTTTCCTCCCCCACTAAGATATTATGGTCTCCAATAATACCAACCCAGAGGTGTGTTAACAGAAAAAGAACAATGCAACTAGAGGTTTAAGATTTAGCAGGATTTAGCAAGATTTTAGCAAGGTTTAAGATTTTTGGTAAGGTGGCAGACCAGTAATCAGAAGAGGCAGTATGAGTTAGGGAATGGTAAAACTACTAGCCTGGGAGCGAGGAATGGAAACTGAGAATGCATTAAATAGAACCACAGTATTGCTCTATGTAGTAGAGCACTACTCTAAGTAGTGCTTAGAAAATGCACCTGGAAGATTTTTTAGATAAATCTTTGAGCTGCATATGTGGTTGGAGAAATCAGGACTGAAATTAATTCAAAATAGTTGACTTGTGGTTTTTTTATCCAAACTGCATTGTTCAGTGCTGCATATCTAGGCAACTAGTGAAGGGAGTGGTTAAAGCAGGCTTCAGCATTCTCAGCTCTGCTGCTGAAATGCTGTATAAATTTTAGAAGTCACTAACTCCGTCATCCATGTCCATTTCTCAAGATCCTGAAAATAATCAGTTTCTCTCATTTATGTCACTAGTGAAAATGTTTACAATTACAGACTGTTTGTTCAAGATGTCCTGTTACGCCAACTGGATTTTATTGTTTGTTTGCCAAGAGCAAACAGTACAGAGGGCTGAATGCTCAGTGTATGAACAGTCTTTGGACTTTAGTGTAGATATAATCAAAAGATCAAAGCTGCTGCTTTGTTAAAATTGAATGTCTGTGACAGTGGCTCATTTGTTTCATGATAAAGTCATTCTGAACAGTAAGGCTCTGGAAAAATCCTGTACTCTGACAAATTTCAGTTAGGTTAATTACATTCTGCTTCCCTAAATTCCCCCTGCAGTTTCAGATGGCGACAGCTTTCTTCATTTCCTTTCTTAGCATATTGTATAGAGTTGCTGTGTTTTGGTAAATAGGTGCTACATTCCACCCAACATGTGGCTGATCTAATCCCTTCTTCAGTAGCTGCACAGTGTGAATTTTGCCTTATTACTCTGGGAAAACTTCTGTCTTAGGCAAGAGGAAGGGACAGATTCCCTTGTTGCTTTACATTTATGAAGTCGTGTAGAAGGGTTTAAGTGAAAGTGAGAATCCAGTCCTGAATGCTTTTTCCTGGAATAATCAAGCTGAAGAGAGTAACTCTGTGTGTGTGTGTGTGCATGCCTGTGTGTGCATGTGTGTGTGCACGTGTGTGTGCATGTGTGTGATGGTGGAGAAGGAACAACACAGGGTGAGTCAAAAATTTTGACATGCATTTTCTTCAATTTTATCTTTCTTTGAGATGCTTTTTCTCTGTCTTTTGCTCACAAAAGGGAGTTAATCTTGGTTGTGGTTACAGAAAGTGCAGTCAGATTTCTCTCCTTAGTTCTTCAGCTCTCAGTCTTATAACTTAGGCCTGACATCTCTCTATCTCTACTTTTTTTTTTCCTATATTAGTGTGCGACAAGAACTTGATCTTAACATAGAGCATGTATTTACCAACTCACTAAAAACAGCTGCAAAATCCTATTTCAACTCTTCTGTGTTAGCTATGCTCTGTGTGTGTTGTGGCAATGTCCACACTTTCCTCCTTCACTACCAGCACTTTTTGTGGGTGGTATGGTATCATTAGGATCGAGGCTAAAGACACGTTGAAATAAAGTGTGACTGTACATCATTATTCACACCAAAAGCTGATGTGCTTTGTAACAGGATTGACTCAGGGGCTCAACCAGCAGTTCCTGATCTTGATCCTGCATGCTAAGTGAAAAAGTCTTTTTTTCTCAAACATAATCCTTAGAGCATTATATTTGGTAGACTTAAAGGCCTTTAAGGCACTAAAAAACCCTGAAAAATCGTACCTACTCTCTCAATCCACTCTATTCTGAATTTAGAGGTGATATAGTATTTTATGTTCTACTGAATTCTTTTAATATGTAAATAACAATCTTAATTTTAAAAAAGTACATCAAGTAAACTTTTTTTTATTTAGAAAATATGGATAGAAAACATAGTCTGAGGTATTTCCTAATACATGGTAGATAAGATAAATAAGAAAGTTGTCTTTGGGGCTAGGCTGAAATTTCCAAATTATTTTAATAACTCATCAAAACATCAGCAGATCAGGCAATGTTCAGATTCTGATATAAGGAGTGTATCCCAACTTGTACCTGGCCACAGACAGTAATATAATTTGATGACTTCTGTAATGTAATCATCATTGCATATTATCAAACTTCCAAAAAGAACACTGAAAATGTTTCATTTGGATTCAGGAGGCTGGAATACAGCTGGTTCAGATTCCAGGTCAGACAGTTTCCTTTGCTTTTAAAATATTGGGGCACAGTTACACACCCATATAGACAAAGATTAATGTTTTCATTCTTTTTTCTTTTTTTTTTCACACTTAAAATATACATAATCAAACATCTGTACAGCATCTGTGTTTCCTTTGCATTACAGATCACGACCACATTTAACAATTTCCCTAGTACTGAACCCTGATGATTATTAATACAACTAAACTTATTGAATAGTCACATATGGATGGTTGCATTTCAAGATCACTGAGAGTGAGAAAAGGGTCAGGCTCATGCGCTACAAATCCGAAACTTAGTGTAAATGGAAACATTTCTGTGCAGGTAAGTCCATATATTCCAGACATCAAGTAAACTTTACAAGTACCTACTTGATCTGAATCCTATCAGGAACTGCAATTTGGATTTTACTTATTACAGAAGAAAATAACAATGATGTTATTTGAGGCATTGTTATGAATGGTGACAATGTATTTATTGTAACCAGTCTGTCATATTTTGTTTGAAACTTGAAATTTATCCATTAGCTCAATAATTGAGAATGGGTCAGAGATCTTCTAGAGCAACAGCGACAATTAGCTGTCCTAGTATGAGTTCTGGGTGGGAATTAAACCTATAGTACACTGGCTGCTGCTTATCCTGTTAATGCACAAAGTGTTCTACTTTTTCTTGGCTTCCTAAACTCATTGTACAAAATAACCTACCTAACCATCAGTATTCGCCTTGTTAGCTAGGAAACTTGTGAAGAGCATAAGAAAATTATGGGTGGAAAGAGAAAAATAGTTTTTTAAAGAAAGAGAAAGTGGTATAAAAAAAGGATTAAAATTTCTCATTCCATTTCTCTTTTTCTTCTCCAAAACAAAGCTATTAACTTAACATCAATCATTCTTAGCAGTAGAGGCAGGAAATTATGTTGAACCCTTTTAATATAGGCAAAAAGTTCTAATATGCGTTTTTTCATATGATTATCACACTCTTCTCTTATAGTGACAAGAGTGAAAATGACTGAATCCTGTTTAGAATGCCTCAGTTCCAAACTACTCCTCTATGAATAATAATGAAAGAAGAACAAACAATTAGCAAGATGTCATAAATTTCCTTAATTTTTCTACTGTGGCAATTCACTCATACAGACTCTTCTTTCCAAGCCCTTAGCATTCATGCCTTGTGTCTTATACTACTTCAAGCTTAGAAAAGACTATGAATTTTTATTCCTTTTTTTTTTTTTTTTCTTCAAGAAGAATACAAAATCTGTTGCTTGGAGCTTGGGAAGGACCATTTTCTCCATGAAAATGTAATAGTTGAATTAGAAATTTGTCCACTGTTTGCATTAGCATAATGGACAGTTATGGGAACAAGCAAGAAATACCAAATGACAAAAAACCAGTAATATTTAAAAGACAGTTACTGGACAGTCCTGATTTTTTAATTTTTGTCCCATTAGTTTAAAAATAGGTTTCATACTTAATTTTTGACAAAAAAAATCTGTCCTTTATGCCTCTATGTTCTTTGTCATATACTTGAAAAATATTCCATTACCAAAGACAAAATTGAATGGTTTAGAAAATGTTTAACCATTCTATACCATTAATAGTACTGAAAATGTATGATTAAAAAAAGAATGAGCTATCCTATAGGACAGTGGGCAGTAGAACTTACTTTTCAGGCAAAGCTCATCACATAGAGCGTCTTTTGGGTGCTGTTTTGCTGAAGCAGGAAGACTTTTTTGCACAATAAAAGAAAGCAGGAATATAGGATTCTCTTAATTTCACATAGAAATGATGAAACATTTCTTGCAAAATTCTGCAGAGGTTGTTAGTTCATTATTTTTGTTTTTAACAGAACAAAGAGTGTCCTAAGAACAGTACGCCCTCCCTATATCTCCATTATCTCTCTGCTATATTTATTAACTACATAAAGATGGCAAAAAAAAAAAAAAATAAAAAAGAGGGAAGAATTATCTAGTGCTTTCACCTCAAATCTTGCTTGGTACAACAGCAAACAGGCACTGTCTGGCACCCACATATGCTCAAAAGCAAATATGTTTTAAAATAGTAGCAGTAGATAAGCAAGTCAGTAGATACAGGGATAAATTTCACATGTGTACAGCTGAAGGTCAGAAAGCTGAGAGGTGAAAATCAACTGAGAAGACTAAGAAAAAGAGTACATTGAGAAGAACAGGGGAAAAAATCTGTAGCTCTCCCCCCCTTTTTTAACACATTATAGTTATCATGCTATATTTTTATATTGATTTTTACTGCTCTGCTATAAAAGCATGTTCATCCAATGCCCTGAGCACTCAGCATAATTAAATATATACTAACTAACATTTCTATCAATTATCCCTGTGTTCAAACCAACTCACTCCTCAGCAGTGTAAATACAACAAACAAGTTAATTGACCTCCTGAAAAAAATCCCCTTGAGGATACTAAACCAATGTCCTGTGGGGCTGGCCGACATGCACCTCTTTATGATCTCAAGAGAAAGTGTAAGATAGGTCCTCAGGAAAATGTAAGGTAGGTTAGATGTGTTACTGAGGGCTAACTGGCTTGGATTATTGCACGCTGCCAAATGAAACCCTGGCACAACTAATAGTCTTTTAGGTGTTGATGCAGGGAAACTGAGAGACAACTTGGATGCCATCTGAAAGACCAGAGAAATACTGTAGCCTAAAATCTTCCTACAGAATTTTTTTCAGTGAAATGAGCAAGCATCAATTTAAGAGGAATAAGGAGCACTGAAACAACATCCCAAGTATTTCCAAATTTTCCTTTCAAATGAAAAGGAGTTTTTCTACTTTGAAAGCAAAGAAAAGCTAGTTTTCTTTACTCCATGACTGGCTGAGAGTAAGGCCATATTAATGGTTAAAGAAAATACTTCTCCGTCTTTAATATTTCTTTTTGGACTTCCTCATAATTGCCATCAGCTTCATAAAGAAAATCATATTGTTATATTGATTAACAGTGGCTGCATTTTCCAATTATTTCTATAATGAGTTTAGTGGCAATGACCCAGAAAATGGACAAAGACCTCACTTCAGATTAATGTTAATTTGATCTAAATTGTTATTTTTCCCTTCTCACCAGCAAATGATGATGATAGATCCCCACTGTTAATTTATCAAAACTTCTCAAAATAGAGTTCACCAGGTGGAAATAATTAACAGTTAATTGTTTCCTGTTTATGACTCTTTAGAGATGTAAACAACAGTCTGGATTCATTTGACAGTATTTACTAAAACTCCTTTAATAAACAAATTAGAGGCACAAATGTTGTTACAGTATGAATATTTGTAGTTGTGCATTTGTTTTATGAGACAATTCAATGGACAAAGAATCAGCAATTTTCCCTCTAGAAAAACAGCATTTTAACAGGTGCAAACATTTGCCTTTTGTTTCATCCGCAAGATTTCTTTTTGCTTATTTTTTCTTGACTGAATAATTGAGTGGCAGAAAAAGATGAACAGCGAGTGTTTTAATGTAAAATCACAGAAAAGTAGGAGGTTTTTGACTCATTTGCACTTTGATGGCTACCGAAGTTTTGTGTTTTAGAAAAAAACATTCTTTACCCAGGCAGAGTAGAAACTTAAGTAACAGATCTATCATCAATATTTTGATGATAATGGTAACAGCAGCGATGACTATTTTTTTGGACTTAGTGGTCAAATGTCCCTCAGGTGCCCAAATCCTGTTATGAATTTACATCCACAAATTAGTCACTTTGCCCAATTCAGATGAAATTTTAGAAACCAGTTTTCTATTATATTTACAGTAAAATAGATTAACCATTAGATTATTAGATCATTAATAAATGAGGTTATTTATGAGCTCTCTTCTCAAAAGAAGGGAAAGAGAGCAATTAATCAAAAACTTACAGTCACATTAAGTTAATCAGCAATCATCGGTCTGAAGCTTATTCTTGAAAGAGTGTCACTCTAAAGCCACTGAGATTAGACTCTTTCCACTTAGAGCTTGGTTCAATCTTCAGATGAAATGTGGCGTGTGGTTTCCGATCACGCTAGAGCCAAGATTCCAATTCAAAATCTGTGTTCACTAGAGCAGCAGGCTTTGTCCAAGGATTCCTTTCTTAATCTCTGGACTGTTTGCCACAAGCAATAGGAAGTGATTTCTTGCCATTTCCACCGCGTTACCGTTTTACAGTGAGTATTTCAGTTTTTCCAGTTGGGATGACAAACAATGATTTTTAAAATATGAGTGAGAAAACTCACCAAAAGTTAAACTTCGGTAGTTTTGTCAGCAAATATTATGGATCTGTCTGCTTAATTTTTGCTATTGCCAATACAGTATACCCAAATAATTGTGACCAACCAGGGTTTTAATACGTTTAAAACCCCAATAGCTTCTATGAATTTTATAATAAAAAAGAAAATCAGTATTTACATGGGTGTATGTGCAACTTAGAGGAGAAACTTTCAATGCTGCAGACTTTCTCATATCCTTGCCATGTAGAGCAAGCAATGAATATGATCAGAAAAATACGATGAAACTTTAAAACATTTCTTAGTCTTTGTTTTGAAACTATCACATTTAGTTCCAGACAACTTCATTGTTTTCTGCAAGACCTGATCTTGCAGTCAAATATCTGTCTGGTGCTGGCATCATTTTCTCTCAGATGTCTACATTATGGAGTCATTAGATAAGGTTCATTGATTTATTTTTTTTTGGTGTGAAGATTTAATATTTGATTTCATTTCTACCTATAAAGAAAATGCTGGTTGTCTTGAAAAAAAACCCCACACTTGTGCTTGCTTTAATTGAATGTTACAGTAAAAACAAAAGGATAAACTTCAGCCACCACTGAGAGGACTTAACTGTCGCCTGGTGATAAGCTAGTGTCAGGGCAAGGTCAGGACTCTAAGAGGGAGATTTACACTGTTTGGCCCCTCTGGATCAAGTGGTCAACTTTCAACTGCAAGATTAAGCTAGCAAATTAGAAACCCTATGGCCTACCCTAGACAAGTTATTTTGTATAAGATTTCTGGTTACTGTTCAGATTGGAGTTTTCTCACCATTTTATCTGTCAGAACAAAATTCCACTGAACTCTACCTCATCAATTATTTTGAAAAGACCTCTGAAAAAAATCTCTTTTCTTTAACAAAGAATATATTTCTCTATTAAAAAGTGCATAATTCTTCCATCTGACTGGGTAATGTTCTTTAAATAAATAAATAAATCTGAATTGCCTAATATTTTTTTTTTTCCCCTCTACTGTGATTTTTTGTCAGTTATTTTTAGCTTTAAGAATTCCAAAAAGGCCATTTAGCACCATTTTCATTAGAATTTCTCTTTGTGACTTTAAAATGTCCTGACTGTGATCATATATTTGTACTACGTGTAGCTACAGGACTGTTTTCTTAATGCTGTGTGTTGAAAAGCAGGGGGTGACAGCTGATTACTATGTTTTTACACCTGTATATGTTTACACACACCTACAAACGCACACATACATGCATGTGCACACACATATATATACATATACACACACATGCACACACACAACCCACTGGATTGGTATAATGGCTGTAATTTTATCTGTAGGTTTATGCTCAGAATCTATGACATCACTCCCCTGTACTGAAATTAGAGTTTGAAGCTCACATGGTGGTACATTTTATTTGTCAGTCTAAATTTAGCATAGAAAATACTGAAACATATACCAAAAGCTGTTTTAAGAAGCACTACTAACGTCTAAATGATACAGGCATATATAATTCCCTGTCATGGCATTCCATAGGATAATTTAATAATAAGATTACTCCAGTATTATTATTTTCTCCTTGACTTTTCTTTCTCTTGTTTTATGCTTTCATCAGTCTCAGCCAGAGAGAAACAAAAATCCAGGTAGATTTGCAAGATTTGCTTTTTGGATTAAGCAGAAACATGTAATATCCAGCTAGTTTTTTTCAGTCTTCGAATTAGAGATCTTGAAATTGGAACTGATTTTACACTTTCCTATAATAATATTATTGTGAGTGAAATTGGAAGAGCAGCACTCAATGGGAGAAGAGGGTAAAATGGAGCTGGCTGCTGCTACAGGGATATTTATGAGGAGTTTGATGTTTTGCTTGGAGAATAAAGGAAAGCTTTTACTTCAAATACCTTCATAAGGGTATTTTTGTTCTGCAGAGCACATTCTTTTGACCTCCTTATTGCCTGATTTTCCCATTCCCTTTCTACTAAACAGGAAGAAAGGCTTAATTTTTGAAAGGATACAGTTGACTAGTTTTAAATATTGGCATTGTCTTTGGCCAAGCAAATGGAAACCTTTTATTTTTATATTAACACCAATAATATAAAACATTTTATATAGATATTTCTGCAACTTGTAGAGGTAATAGGTAACATATTCCTTACTTAACAGGTAAGGAACTGAAACAAAAGACCAACGTTAGCCTATAGGCTGGTAACACAGGCTGTACACAAATACTTCTTCATAGTCTAGTGTCCTATCTACCAGTTAGTGTGTAACTCATTTCTCTTTGGACCTCCCTCCTACAACAGCTGAAACTGCAGATCATGGATTACCTCAGAGTATTGGCCATGAGCAAGGAAGAATTTGTGTGAACTATTACAGAATCACAGAATCACAGAATCAGTATGGTTGGAAAAGACCTGTAAGATCATCGAGTCCAACCCGGAAAAAAAAAAAAAAAAAAAAAACACCACACCAAAAAAAAACCACAAAAAAAAAAAAAACCACAACAACAACAACAAGCCACAACCCACCCAACACCACACAGCACCATGTCCATCAAGCTACATCCCACAATGCCACATCCACACGCTCCTTGAATACCTCCAGGGAGGGTGACTCTACCACCTCCCTGGGCAGCCTATTCCAATGTTTCACCACTCTCTCAGTAAAGAAATTTTTCCTAATATCTAGCCTGAACCTCCCCTGTCGCAACTTGAAGCCATTTCCTCTAGTCCTGTCACTAGTCACTTGGGAGAAGAGACCAACACCCACCTCTCTGCAACCCCCTTTCAGGTAGTTGTAGAGAGCGATAAGGTCTCCCCTCAGCCTCCTCTTCTCCAGGCTAAACAACCCCAGCTCCCTCAGCCGCTCCTCATAAGGCTTGTGCTCCAGACCCCTCAGCAGCTTCGTCGCCCTTCTCTGGACACGCTCCAGCACCTCAATGTCCTTCTTGTAGTGAGGGGCCCAAAACTGAACACAGTATTCGAGGTGCGGCCTCACCAGAGCTGAGTACAGAGGCATGATCACCTCCCTGCTCCTGCTGGCCACACCATTTCTGATACAAGCCAGGATGCCGTTGGCCTTCTTGGCCACCTGGGCACACTGCTGGCTCATATTCAGCCGGCTGTCGATCAACACCCCCAGGTCCTTTTCCGCGGGGGAACTTTCCAGCCACTCATCCCCAAGCCTGTAGCGTTGCCTGGGGTTGTTGTGGCCGAAGTGTAGAACCCGGCACTTGGCCTTATTGAACTTCATCTGGTTGGCCTCAGCCCATCGATCCAGCCTGTCCAGATCCCTCTGCAGAGCCTTCCTACCCTCAAGCAGATCAACACTCCCTCCCAACTTGGTGTCGTCTGCAAACTTGCTGAGGGAGCACTCTATCCCCTCATCCAGATCATCAATGAAGACATTAAACAAGACGGGTCCCAAAACTGAGCCCTGGGGGACTCCGCTTGTGACCGGCCGCCAGCTGGATTTCACCCCATTCACCACAACTCTCTGGGCTCGGCCATCCAGACAGTTTTTTACCCAGCGAAGAGTGTACCTGTCTAAACCACAGGCCGCCAGCTTCTCTAGGAGAATACTGTGGGGAACAGCGTCAAAGGCTTTGCTGAAGTCCAGATAGACAACATCAACAGCCTTCCCCTCATCCACTAGGCGGGTCACCTGGTCATAGAAGGAGATCATTAATTGCATGCTATTTTGTTCCATATAAAAATTATATTCTTTTATAAATAAATAATTCCAAAACAAGCACAAAATTGACAGAATTGATGAAATTTCATGTGAACTTGAAGGGCTCGAAATTGTCTACCCACTGCTGTCAACTTTGCATTTCAGATGACCGAGATTTCACTTTTACGTCCTTTTCAGACATTTGAAAATAAATGCTGAGACTATCTGAAGTAAAAAAGTAAAACAACAAAAAACCCCCTGGCCTAGATATCAGACAGAAAACTCCCATTTTATAAGTTTGAGACTTTTTACAGGCATTTTGAGACTCTGCTAGACAAACAAAGAGCAGTGCACACATACACTGATTCTGAGGTCTCACAGGGATGGCTAAATGAAAGTGTCAAATGTGGTTGGTACAAGGTGACAGAAGTTATAGAAGATACAAGCTAGAAGGCCAAAAGGAAAAGGATGACATTAGCCCCATGGGAATCGTTTGTCCTATGCACTAGCATAACTAGGGCTCACAAATGCACAAGAAGATGACAGGAGCATCCCCAGAGTACTTGCACAGCAATAAAGGAAAGAGGAACACCTCTCCTCATATGGTGGTCTTAAGCAGTCAGGATGGTTGGCCCTCAATCATTTTTTCTGAAAGTCCATTCACGTTTACATCAACATCACTGAGAAAAATGTTCAGGTTAGGCCAATGCTCCCCTCCTCTGGAATTCCTGTTCTAAGTGCTCTTTTAATGAAATCTTAGGAGCCAAATATTCCACTGCTTTATATAATGTTAATTTACCCTAGCTGAAATTTGTACCCTTTTGTAGCAATTTGCACATGCTAATTCATGTCTCGTCTCTGGCATGTTAATATTTTATATACATAGTTAATAAAAAAAAGTGGTCACAAAAGTTGCAACAGAATGAAAAAAGTCAGTTATTTTGAGACATGAGGTGCTGAAAATAAGGGATTATTTCTGAATGCTTTGTGCAATAAAAATATTTTAAAAATCTAGCTCATATTTATGCTGACTTCTGAAAAAAAGTTCTGGAAAGGTACCAAAGGTTGTCTTTAAAAAAGCTGGATTTGGGGTCTCATCAAGACCATTCTCTGAAGTTAAAAGAAGTCTTTACATTCCTACTGATAGGTTTTGAAGCAAGCTTACAGAAAGTAAAAATTCATAAAGGAGAGCATACACATTAGAAACATGAACTGATGCCACTCTGTGACTGTAATATCCAATAAAAATAATCAACCTACCTCAGTAATTGAGCATCAGCTACTTTATATTTACTTGAATAGTAAGTACTTTGGCGCAAGACCGTCTGCAGTACATGCATACAAATAAATGGATGAATGAACAAATGAAGAATAAATACTCTTGCCACATTTGGCAGGCCAAAGAAGACTCACTAAACTTAAGCTGAGAATCACTTTGATTGTGCAAATGTAATAAAATGATAAGCTTTTGCCAAACTAAATAAATTCAGCAGATGACTTGTGTGTTTCAAGTGTGCTGGATGCACACCAAAATAAGAAGGAAAGAAAAAGGAAGTACTTTCCCTCTGAAGGGCAGGATTGGTAGCTGTGTGCCTGTATGCTCCCCCATGGCTTCAGCTTTTCTCCCTCAAAAACCATGAACCTCCAGTACATAACAAGAGGCCATGAGTTGAATTGACATGAAGGTTCATAGGTATAACTCATCAACAGGAAGTGTATTTTGTGCAAGTTCTATAAATACAGCAAGAGAGGTGGTTTTTAAACTGTTTCTAGCCTTCTCTAAACATCACAAGGAAATAGTGCATGTACTGTGACTTTAAAAGCTGAAGGAAGTTGGGGTAGGAGGGCAGGAAATCAAAGACACTTCATCATCAATGTGGTGTCAAAGCTAGGATAAGAAGAATAAAAAACCTTGTATGATGAGTAAAAGAGAAATAGTTTTTATCAGATGAAGAAAGAAAAGAACAGCAAGAAGACATCTGGTTCTGCAACACACGTTTCTCACAGAACTAAGTGAATCCTTCGAAGTGCTAGCTAGACCAGTGCCCATCTCTAACATCTCAGACTGCACTACCACGCATCCTGATTGTTTCCTTGTTTTGGCCTGACAATTTTGCGTGCCTGGTAAAGAATGAATTTGTCCATGTTTTCTGGTATCTAGCAGTTCAGCAGAAACAGTACCAGCAGCTCCAATGAAAACAACAGATGTCTGAAAGTCATGGGGAAACTACCACTCTCTGTGGGCATCTTGGACATGCTGACCATACCACATGTGTGATACAGAGTCCAGAGCCACCTACTCAGCAACTGCAATGTATCTTGCCTTCTGTGCAGAGCCACACCATATTCTTGTCCAGAATTGCTAGGAAAAAAATACAGAAACTTTATGAAAGAAAAACAACTGAATAAGACAGGTGTTCCATAAAGATTTGAGGTGAAATTTGGGGTGAGGGACTAAAGAGCTGACTTGGAATAAAAAGTTTTGTCACTGCTAATTTATCAATTCTAGCCTAGGTTGTTAATGATTAAAGATAATTTCTACAAACTTGACTGTGCAGTGGACTGTATTGAATGAGACAGTGGCTCAGCTCGCAGCTGTGCAGCTGTATCCCCATCACACTGAAAAAAAGGAGTCTGTCAAACAGGCAGGTTTTGGTTGTCTCAACAGAGAGATTGTAATAACCCTAAGGCGATCTCAAGCAGGTCACATGTGAGCTGTTCTTGTAGGAGAGTGGCTGGAGAAACTTGTGTTACTACTTCTGTGCTGTACATACTTCTTCCCTAAAGGCTTATCAATCTTGTTTTTTTGCTGAATCATTAATCTGCTATTACACAGAAAAGTAAAAAAAAAAAAAAGAAAATAAAGGGAAATAGCTGCTTAATATGAGGATGAAATTCAGTAGAGTTAAAAACTCAAAGCCCAGTTAAAGGTAGTTAAAGCTCTAATTAAAGTGCAGTCGTGTTGCATTCAGAGTCCAAACCTATAATCATAAGGACAGGAATTTTATTTTGATGAGCTGGGGGATAAAAACCATAAAGACATCACATTTACCAATTTATTTAATGTGGAAAGCAAATTCTGAAGAAAATTAAGAAAAGCAACAAGGTCTCAAGCTTTCTTACACAGAAGGAAGTTGGATGTAGTTCCTTCTTTAAGTCACCTTCAACTTCAGATGTGGGGCCTTGAATAACATGTTTAACTTGAAAAATCTTGGAGTACTCCTTCTGTGATTCATTTGCCTTGAGAGAGTGCTAGCTCCTTCATCAGACAGCCTGGGGTGGGTGGTGTGAAAAAAAGGAGCTAAAGTCAACAGGATGAGGAGTCAACAGCACCAGTGTACAAAACAGAGGTATCCACTACTAGCACAATTTTAAAAAATAACTTAAATAGCCCAGTGTGTATGATAGACCAGTTTGCAAGCAATTTTAACCTACACACTAACAGGTTATGTGGATTTTCACGTGCTAATTTACCCATTCAATAAAAACAATAACTGAATAGCCCAGTGTGTATCCTTGTCTAGTTCCCAAGCAACTTAACTTACACACTGACAAGTTATGTGGGTTTTACCATGCTTATTTACCACTTAAAATCAAGATGTTTCTACCATAGTAGCCCCTGTATCAAATTACATGCACAATGTGCTTCTTGTAACACTCAATAAATGATCTCATATGTGTACCATAAACCTTTGCTCTGTTTGTCAAAACTGAAGGAAAAGAGAAGCAATGCAGAAACTTATCCTTAACATTAATATTACACAAAAGGCATAGACAAAGAATGGAAAAAAACAATTCTGCGTACCTCAGAAGAGCAATTTGCACCAGAATAACCTCATAACAACAGCATTTTGAGTCTCTATGGGCTTCTCAATAAGCAACATCAGAGAATTCTTCAAAGAAGGGTGTGCAAATATAACGTCATTAATGTAAAATGCTTGAATCAAGGAAAAAGAAAGTCTAAAAGCAGGTTAATTAAAGCTAGCCCCTGGTTTGTATTTTTGTATTTTTACAAGTTAAAAGTGTATATCAAGCTAATCCACCAATTAATTATAAAAAAAAGAAAACCTGGCAATTTTTAAAAAATCTTGTCCTAAAAAGACTTTTGTTAACAAAGCAACCCAGAGTTATTTTGTAGGATGGAATGCAGCCAGTAAGCAATTTTTTAGAACTACTAATAAAGCCAGAACCCATAATGATAGTGACATAATTACATCAGTTCATTGGTCTGAATGGTAGGAACTGAGATAAAGTATCTACTTAAAGGAAAAAGAAATAATTATCTCCATTCTCCTCCCCCAAAAAAAAAGAAGAGAAAGAAAAAAAGGAAACTCAAAGTCAATAGTTAATATTTGGCATAACATAGAGTCCCATCTGTTTTGAACATACACATTTCTCAGAAACTTTTGGACAGTGAAGGGTAGCAGTAATGCCCTGATTCACAATAACAGTATCAAGAAAGGTTGACATATTCAAACATTCATCTCTTCTGATTTCAGTAGGCTTGGAAACACTAGAGATCTATTTGACCTATTAAATACTGAGATGCTCTTTTCCTCTGAGTATGGACATTTACTTGTCCTACCTTTCCATGACATATCAGTTACTTTGTAGATTGACAATTTTCTCAAGGAAGATTTTATGATTTCCATCCAGATTCCAGTTTCTTCAGTCATGTTACTAATACATTTTAAGGTGCAGGATGTATTTATCTATATATCTATATCAAGACTACATGATGAGCCTGTAGCTGGGATACAGGCGAAAATAAAGCTCCCTCAAAAACCACTCTCTGCTATTCGGGGAGACTTTGAAATTAGGATGTATTATTATGCAGTTAAAAAAGAAAGTGAGCATAATTTGATAATAAATAGGAAATAATTTTATAATTTATAATAGTCTTCATCTACAAATAAATTAGAAAAAAAACATAACAGTCCAGGTTTACGTGCTAAACCAGACGGATCGTGAAAAAGGTGAACATCACAGATAAAAAAAGTAAATGTAAGATTTCAGTGTCATTTCCAAAATCTCTCCCTGAGTTGGAACAAAAATGGCAGACTCCTGATTTTAAAAGCTTGGCTTTCCTTTTCCTGCTGGTGTCTAAAATCACACTAAAAGCAGTTTAAGTTTCTTCATTACTGGGAAATTTTGGAAGATGAGGCTATAGGCAGATGTTCATACTGTAAACAGCTGTGCTGGTTGAAGATATTAACAACCTTCTGCTTGCTATCCATTCTCTTTCTCCCACACTATTATTAGTGGAAAGATTTGTGTAAACACTACTGCTTCAAGTGAAATCTAGAAAGTTTACTTAGTTCAGTAACATGGCTTGAGTTAACCCATCTGATTCTACTTACCCAAAACAAATATCTTTCAAAGACGCTCACTGCTCCCAGGAAGAGGACTCCTGTGACAGTGGCTGTTACGTTCACCTGTTCCGTCCCTGTACCTTAGTGCTGTTTCTACTATTTCTCTATTTATTTCAGGGTTGGATACTATAGATTTAAGTCAAACCTACACTCCACTTATTCCAAGGGTGTCAGTAAATATGCATGAAATTCAGTAGCTACAGTGATATATTTAAAGAATGTTTGTAACGTCTAACCCTTTTCCTGTTAAATTAATTCAGAGGATCTGGCTCAATGTCTCCGAATTCTTTATTACGCTACTGTAATGAAAAAAAGGCTGTGCTGTAATCAATAGTATAATGTTACTGACTCATTCTGTGTTACACCATTTCATGCTACACCATTTCATGTCATTCCAAAGTGACATTGAAATACCGCTAATGGAACAGTGAACCTATTTTGTAATTATAGTAATAGTAACAGCTACTGGTTGGAACAATTTGTGAGAGAATTTGGAAGGCACTACTGCAGTTATTAAGCACTGCCACATTCTTTCCAAGCAGCGACGATGATATTAATTTAGTTCTATTCACCTCACAATAATAATTTCCACATAAGCCATTTTCAAACCCAATGGGTCAGGTTCAGCATTTCTGGAAGTAACACTGAAAGGCAGGACTGGCTGATTGGGCTGGTCTTGAAACACTTGCATAGAGAACTAGCTTCATAAATAGTTCTTTGAAAAACAGTGTGCCCACATGCTAAACTGATTATCATCAGGAAATGTACATGGGAAGAATGCATTCCAGCTGTCATCTTGACTTCACTTTGTGATAATGTTTTCTCCTTCTGGACTAATTTCACCTTCTAGAAGTATCTGTAGTGCAATAAACATAGATATCTCCTAGCTGAAAGGTCAGTGAAAGCACAAGAAATGAGCAGAGTCCAGTGTTCTCTCCAGCGGGGACTAGGACTCCAGACAACTAAGTTCCAGTCCTGTCTTTGCAGCTGTTGAGTGGCCATGACAAGCCACTTCTCCTGTGTATTGGCTGGCATTTTCTTACCTGCAAAATGGTTTAATGACACTGACATCTTTTGCAAAGAACTTACAGAATCATAGAATCATAGAATCGTTTAGGTTAGAAAAGACCTTTAAGATCACCAAGTCGAAACATTAACTTAACACTGCCAAGTCCACCACTAAACCATGTCCCTAAGCACCACATCTACACGTCTTTTAAAAACCTCCGGGGATGGCAACTCAACCACTTCTCTGGGCAACTTGTATGAATGTTTAACAAACCTTGTGGAGAAGCAATTTTTTCTAATATCCAATCTAAACCTCCCCTGGTGCAACTTGAGGCCGCTTTCTCTTGTCCTATCACTTGTTACTTGGCAGAAGAGACCAGCACCCACCTCTCTACAACCTCCTTTCGGGTAGATAAGCGATAAGGTCTCCCCTCAGCCTCCTCTTCTCCAGGCTAAACAACTCCAGCTCTCTCAACCAATCCTCGTAAGACTTGTACTCCAAACTCTTCACCAGCTTCGTTGCCCTTCATTGGACACACTCCAGAACCTCAATGTTCTTCTTGTAGTGAGGGGCCCAAAACTGAACACAGCATTCGAGGTGTGGCCTCACCAGCGCCGAGTACAGGGTGTTGATCACTTCCCTGCTCCTGCTTGCCACACTATTCCTGATACAAGCCAGGATGCCATTGGCCTTCTTGGCCACCTGGGCACACTGCTGGCTCATATTCAGCCAGCTGTCGATCTACACCCCCAGATCCTTTTCCGCTGGGCAGCTTTCCAACCACTCTTCCCCCAGCCTGTAGCATTGCATGGGGTTGTTGTGACGCAAGTGTAGGACTCGACACTTGGCCTTGTTAAACCTCATACAGTTGGCCTCGGCCCATCAATCCAGACTCTCCAGATCCCTCTGAAAAGCCTTCCTTCCCTCAAGGAGATCAACACTCCTGCCTAACTTGGTGTTGTTTGCAAAGTTATGGAGGGTGCACTTGATCCCCTTGTCCAGATCATTGGTAAAGATATTAAACTTCAATTTTTGTTCATAAAAATAAGTATTGGCAAGTTGAATATCATTATTAATACATACAAAGAAATACCTTGTAGTCACTTGTGCCCTATTAGAGGATTGATTAGCTTGTCTAAGGACAGTTTTCTATCAAGGATTGACATTCTTCCTGAGAAAGTTAAGTTTTACTTGTCCATTTTTCCTTTGTTATGCAGTTTAAAGACAAACGTATTACTCTTATTGATACTAGAAAAGGAAACGGAGAATTCTTATTCTTCTAGTATTTACATCAGACAAAATTTGAATAGAGTTTGAGTTCTTACTATAGGATTCAGGTACTGATACAAGTCCAAACATTTGAGTTTCACCCACTCCTATCAGAGTCCACACTGTTCATTAATTTAAGGCCATATGGTAATCTACTTAGGAGGGCTGTGTAGCAACTCTTTCCTTGAAAAGAAGAGTAATAATAGTATAATCAATAGGACTATCTGAAGTGGAAGCCATTCCTTTGAATGTATTGAAATAGCAAAATCCAGTTCTTATTTAAAATCCTGTCTAATTGTGTTTTTACCATGCTCTACTGCTAAGCCAATCAAACATAAAAGCATTGGCAGAATAGGGTTAACAAGCCATTTAATAAAATGTATTATTTCCTCTGTCCCTGAAGAAATTAGTGTTTATTCCTTTATAAAATCTCCCTTCATAGTGATTATGTCATCTGTCATATGCATGGCATAATGCATTCTGTAAAAATGACTTCACATTCCTTCACGCTTATTTGAGAAGCACCAGTGATTATGGACTACTACATACATAAGCAATTAATAACCAACATTCATTTTAAGTGTTGATATCTATGATAGTCATAGCCAAATAAATAATGTGTGCTCAGCTTTTTGTATACCCAGGAAATCCAAGGCACTGAGCTCACTTAATGTGCTACATTAAGTTGTTCCCTACATACACAGGTCAACTGTGGAGACTATTTATCTCCTCATGCACAATTGCCATTTTTCCTACTGGTTGCTGAACATTTTTAAAACAGGCAGTTGTCATGAATACAGAGGCACAGTTGTATCCTATCAATCTGCCTTTCACATAGGAAGTGGAAACAACTATACAGGTTAAGTCTGTGCTGGCAAATAACTTAAGTTGCCTCTTTGGTCCCTGATCTATTAATTTGTAGGCTGCATATCTAATAGCTTACATCTAGGATTGTCCCTCCACGATGATCCCTAAACATGATCCAAAGGGTGATGAACTTTAGAGATTTCGCCAAGAGGCTGTATAAAGTCATATCAAGTTTGATTTCCTCTACCATACAGAGACCTTGAGGACAACTCTAGCAAGCCATGAAACCAAAAAAACCCCTGTGAGCCTACTATCATATTCGACGTCACACAGCAAACATATCATAACATTACATCCTCTCTCCCTTGAGGAAACACTTTAGAAGTGTGAAGAAAGCAACAGACGAAGACAACTCATGTTATCTGAGGTATTTGGCAACCCTAGTTGGCACAGAGTTTTTCAGAGACTGCTTTCAAAGTGAAGAACCTTTCCGGCTCTTCTAATGCCAGGACACAATCCTAAGTAAAAAGCACTCTGAGTAAATATATACTGACTCTATCTTACCTGTGTTGGCAGGAGATCTATGAATCTGACAGTACAGTTCCACAGACACAGATTTCTGTAGCTACCTTTGCAGGTTATTCATTATGCAGTGTCATATTTATTTACATTTGTGGATACACCCTGTGTGGCCCAAAGAAAGTCTCTAATAAGGTAAGCTTTTTCTTGACCCTAACGTAGTTTAATTTAGGTCTTCCATTCTCCCCTTCCTTTATATGCGAGGAACTCAAGACATGTGTTTTTATCATACTGTTAGCTCTACTTGTACAAATACCATGTGTAAATAAATATTTTTCTTTTTTTTTTTTTTTTTCTGGAACTAACAATGATTCTACTTCTCCAGGACCAAGTACAAAAAATTAATAATCCCTAAACTCAGGTTTTTGATATTACTTTAATAATTACAGTCAATTAAAATTATATAATAAAATATTATTGCCCATTTTAATAATAAAGACTAAAGGGAAAAAGGGAATGAGCTTTCTCTGGCTGAGAGATATAGGAACGAAGAAACAATTTAGAGGTAATCTGGGTTTGGGCAAATAAAAAAGTTCATGTAATAAAGTAGCAGCTGTGTGTGCATGGTCTTACACTGTGACATCAGGAACCCTGGACTGAGAATAGACTATCACAAGTTACGATCATTCTCTGGGGAATTCACCATAAGTAAATGAGTTACTTAAAATTCACATTGATTTACTTCGCAGAAACTTGTTTGTCAGACAATACTGCAAATGAACCTTCCACCTAAAATAAGACATTTTAAATCTCTCTCTCTTAAATTACCAGTTCATTAAAGGGTTTTATGGCAGCATTATATTAATGGAAAGTGGACTGATCTCCTCCAGTGGAAGAACTGTAGACCTTTCACTGGTAATTCTATAAGCTTTAATTTTATGACAGATTATTTCTGACTGTTCACAAATATGCTACAGATATTTCTGTTGTTCAGAGAAACCAGGAAAGATACTTTTTTTTCAGAGAAACATGCTTTAGAAATGTGTTGCTTGATATTGCACATTTGGAACTTTGCTATTCATCAGTTTCAATCCTGAAATACATTGACCCTGAAAATGCTTCATAGGCTGATACCTTCCTGCAATTTTCTATTTTTCATTTATGGACCTACTTGATACAGTTTGAAAGTTATGTAGTATCGATAGAATAGGTAAAATTTTCATCAACTTGAATGTAATGCTATCAACAAAAGAAATATGCAAGTTAAATACTTGAAAAAAAAGCTGATAAATTAATAATAAAAACATGAAAACAAATAAACTGACTAGCATGATTGTAGCATTTCCTGGAATACAACAAATAATATTTCCTTAAACAACTGACATTTTAATGCTTTTTACAGCTATATATCAACACATTTAGATTTATATTTTACAAAAGAGGTGACTCGAGTCTGCTTAGTCAAAGACTAATGTACACCCTAATTAGTAATGTATGTCCTAATGAAATACTAATTTATTCTTGTTTTCAAGGGTTTAATGCAGTATAGTAGCAAAGCAGTACAAGAATGACACACCACAGTTATTATACTAACTTGTAAAAAAAAAGAATGCATTTTTCTGGTGCTCTTGAAAGAAAGAAAGAAAAAGAAAGAAAGAAAATAATATTGCTTTTACTAAAAATATGCTAGCAATATTAAAGCTTTTCAGGCAATTACAAGGAGATGTATGGATCCAAAATCAGCACCTCTTCTCCTCTCCCATTCTTTATAGGATATAAACTATTACTTTCTGTTGGCTACAAAATAGTCTTAGTAAGTAAGAATTAGTTGCCCTGTTCCTTCATAGGTACCAAGAACTGATCAATAATCTGTTTTAGTCTGATTTGCTGCATGTAGAGAATATAGAATTTCTTACAGAAAATACACAGCACGACTGTTTGGTATCTACTACTGCCACAGGTTCCTGACATGACAAGTCTACCCCATCTGTCATAATGCTGTTCCAAAATTTAAGATTATTACTCCAAGACTTGCATTTAATTTTAAGTGCAAAGTTGTACAGACAATGGATATACATATATACACACACATATATGTATGCTCCAAGGCTGTAATTTTTTCCCAGTTTTTTTCATGACCTTTTATTAAATTCTAGTATTTTCATATTCTTATAGAACTGGAATAGTTGCTGTCTTATAAAAGGCTACATACAGAAGAAAACTGAGTTTCCTATTGCTACCTGATATGTTCCTTTCTCATATGTTCTGTGATCTACTTCTGTGATCTTAATTTTATATCTCTTTTATCTGTGCAAATTTAGGTGTGGCTAAAACATGAAGGACTAAATGTGCCTGAGCCTATCTATCTGCTGGATTACTTTTTCCAGGAGTGCATGTACAGCCTATCTTCAGTCAGCACACAAACAATCAGTAGAGATGTAAAGCAGGCATCAGGGATAGGAAGATGCACTTAAAAGTGCCCTTGAACATCTTCTCTCAGCCCTGTGTTTCTAGTACAGAGTGCCCCAAATTGTGCAGTTAGGCATTTTTTTTATTCCAAGATGAGCTATTTTGACTATGTCTATATTAGGAAGATGTTCGTTCAGCTGTGATATTTTCTTTTTCCATCATTTAAGTTCTGTCCTCTTTGTGTACTCTACTTATGTATACCCAGAGCAGTCTATCTTGCAAGCCCTAAAAAGGATCTTATACTCACACTTATATGACTGATAAAATACTGAATAGTATTGCCCAGCAACTGATTTTGTAGAAGTTTTTTGTATTACCAATCCCAAATGATCATTAGGGACTAACTCAAAATCTGTCTACAGCTAATTTTAATCTTTTGCAAAATGTGCCTCTAGTCCAACTTTTAAAATCAGGATTTCACAATTGATTGATTTTGGTATTAAATAAAATGGAATAGAGAAAGGTTATATTATCACAGTACAGTCATATCTCAACACCTTTTTTTTTTATAATTAGACTATAATCTTGCCCAAGAAATCTGACAAGAATGATTTTAGAAAGAATATTTTCATATAATTTCTTGCAGAGTCTTCTTTATAAATATCTATAAACTGAATATTCTTTTTTATTGTTTCCCTTAGGGATTCACTTAAAAAAGACTTGAAATTCAGGCCACATGTACATAGCTAATGTTGTTTAAATATATCTTATAATATTCTAAAAAATCAGAATTTAAGTCTGCAGAGCATCGAATTTTTCAAATTGGTCCTTCATTTTCTCATTAGCTATGTATGACATCTTCCACTAAGATGGGACATTCCAGCCTTATACTGGTATTGTTTGTAAATCATGTAAATGTTGAGTATTATGAGGCAGTATGGATGATGAATTTCTGGTAGAAATTATGACAGACAATAGAGTCATTAAAACCTATGAAGGAGTAGTAAGTCCTAAGATGAACAAAAAGTGGAGAATATTGGGAGATAATTGGGAGTCAAAAGACTGGGTCAGGACTTATTAGTTAAAGTAGAGAAAGTGTAATGGGAAACTGGATATTATTACACTTAATTCAAAGACAAAAATAATTTGCTTTTCCAAATGTCTTTATATACTGATTTTCTCCTCAACGAATCCCTGTGTATAAAACTTAGTACTCAAAAAGGAGAGATTTCAAGCCTTGTTGATATTGCATTTTATACATTATATTTCAGAAATATTTATTTTACTCCTTTTGTAATCGTTTGGAACCTTATTCTGAACAAATTATTTAAATTGTCCTTTTTGGTTGACTGATTGACAATGGGTCTTCTTGCAGACTTTGTGTAAATACTGTAAAAAAGGGGCATAAGAAGAAAAGTGTTTATTCTAACCTTAATAAGGAATATTACTGAGTAGCATGATAAAGAAAATGGAGTACAGGGTTAAACTAAATGTCACAAATGGAGACTCAATGCCTTCTTATCCTTACAGTTCCTCTCCTGTCAGTTTTAAAACACAGAGTGAATATTCAACAATCTTAAAGTCTCAAGGACCATTACTATCATCTACAATGTCAGCGATGGAGTTTCAGCAGCCTAAGTGAGCCTTTGGTGCTGCTGTGCCTGTGAAGCTGACGATATCTTCTCCAGCCATATTTTGGAGATGCAGCAGTTCCTTAATTTTACCTCCTCATTCAAAAGTAGCTAATTTCTAAGCAGAATTTTGAGATCCTAGCTAGTTTGCTGTTGATGAGTTTGAGAATGGACTGTGTGTTTCACTTTGATTCAAAGCGTATCTTACTTCACTGCAATTCAAAAGGGAAAAATGAAGCAAAAGTGAAGCCCAACAAACACCACGCGACACAGTGTTCACCTCAGTAGCTCCATTGTGACAGGCAGCTCCTTTTTGGTTTTTGCTCCTTAGTTTCCCCATTGCTAAGTGGGGATTTATTCATTCTGACTTCATTTCTACTGTTTCTTTAATATTTTTCTTTAAGAGCAAAGAATCAGCTACCTTATTGTTCTGCCACTGATTAACAGAAATTTATGGAACTCTAGGAAGCATGTGGCAGAAAGTACTATAACATATGCCTGTACAGATATGTGTTTTTCCTTTGCATTTGTACCCAGCTGTTATCCATTCTGACTCTGTATTGTGGGTATATATCTATTTTTTAAAAAGTTATGATTTGATGACAGTTTTACTTTCATTGTCAGTTAGAATGAAAAGGCACTTTTTCCACCTATAGTAAAGAGAGCAAGATACTGTTTTGAAGTCTATAGATAACAAGTGGTATTTAAGAGCTCATTATTACTGTTATTAGGAACGGTATTCTTTTGGCTAGACACTTTTATACTAGATTATTTACTAGTTCATTTAGTGTCCATCTTTCATCTATTTTTCAGCTGTGTTTATCTTATCAAATATTCTACATTTTATTTTTGTGACTAAGCAGAAAAACACCAACCCCTGCATTTATTTAGCTTTTGTTATTTTTAATACTAAGAACTTTTTAAAACAGCTTTGCTATGTTCACTTAAAATAGGGTACATGCAAATTCTCCAAATGTTTTAAAACCAGTGTCTCAGTTTGTCTTCAAAAGTTTACACACATTGCAAAACTGAACATTCAAGGATAACGTTGTCCAACTGTCACAAGTCTGGAAATGAGTGCAAATATCATCACTTGACCCCACTGATAAAGCCCTTCATAATAAAAACAAGCCTTCAGTATTCTGCCTGCCAGGCATGTCAGCTTTGAATTATGAAAAGAGACATTGTCTTTCAATTTTGTTGATGCTAAAATGTTTTTAGACACTGTTGTCTCATAATAGCAAAGGAATATACCAAAAGTGTTCTACTGCAGCCCAAATCTTTGTTCCAAAAGTATTGAAATTGTTTTGGCAAAACTGTAAATATGTTTAGTTTAATGGAGTCAGCCTAGAGAAAACAAATGGGATGGAGGTTATGAAAGAGATACTTTCTCTGTATTTTGAATTTTCCCATTTCAGGAAAATAGTTAAAAAATAATAGTTAAAAAATAATTAAAAACCAAACCAACTGAAAGTCAAGTGAATAGAGAAAGCAGAAAGGGAGGTGGGGTAATTAATCACATATTTCAGGCTTTTCAAGGAAGCCAGCTCTGAAACTGAAGCAGTATCTGTGAGGAAGTATTGTATATAATTGCATTTAATCCTGGGATAGATCCTACAAAATGTGCATCTCTTTTCTGCTATTGAATCAAGACATTGTCTCTTGAAACAGAGTCCAAATCAGGGTCTTTTAATCACTTGAGTAATTAAGCAGTATATTATTCCAGTTGTCCCCATTCATTGCTTCTTTCAACATAATCTTATCCATAAACATCCTTCTTCTAAAAATAGAAATATAAGCTACCTAATAAACAAGATTATATAAGCACCATTCATTACATGACAGCAAATCTGTCCAGATGGAAGACTGTCCTTTAATTTGGCCAGACTTCTTAAAGACGTTCATATCTGTTCTGTCCATAGCACCATCTAAAACTTAAAAGACACCTTCCATAATTTTCCCTCCATTGTTTGTCTTTGCCAATTACCTTCTGCAATCCAGAAAATAGAGAAGACAAAATCTTATTTAATAACATGCAGTTCATGAAGCCCTTTAGAAAGGTGGCATGGAGACAGTTCCTTGCTATTCTGGGTCCACATATCAATGACTTAAGATTCCTGGAAAACATCTGCATTGTTGTAGAACTCTGAGCCTGAACACTTATCTGCCAATGAACATCCAGGCTGTTTGGTATTTTTGTCCTCAAACTGTGTTTGAGCTCATTATTAAACATGAAGTGTGGACAGCTTCCGTGCTTCCTCTTGTCATAATAGCATACATGGACTGTGGCGAGTGTCAGACCTCTTACAGACTACTCTGGGCAATTTCATCACTCTTTTTACAGGATGATGAAATTGTCCAGAGTTTGCCTTAAATGTTGTAGGAAAAAATGGAAGCTGGGACTGGATCATGAGTCACCTCACACCCAGTTCTATACATTATCTACAACATGCTTTCTTTGTCTGATTTATTTTTTGCATTGAATCGAATCACCAGCACTCTTAGTGTATTGTACTTTATATTCATGCTTCTGCGTTGAGAAATCTAAAAATGCACAGGCAGTTCTACAATACAAGTGCCAAGGGAAAACAAGAATCGCTCTTCTGTGAATGTCAATTAAAAAACAGTTTAAGGCAAATATTTAAAATATTCTCATTTTGCACAAAGCATTTAATCATTTCTCTAATTATCTTAGCTGGAAGTTCAAGAAATGGGAGCAAATAAACTGTTAAGAACTAGGCCTGATTTTGTCCCCCCAGTTTTTGTCTTAATAATTAATACTGGAAATGAGGAAAAAATCAGAATGCAATTGGTATGCATAAAGGTTTTACTTTTATTGCAAATCCAATATAACAAAATATTTCCTACAGATTTTCTGCTGTGGGTAAGTACTTATTTAGTAGAAATTCTCTGCTATCAAGGTAGAGAGTCACGCTTGAGGGCAAAAGAAAACTAAAAGCCATGTCAACAACAGTCATACCAGTAATATATTCACACAACTAATACATTTGAATCAATGGGACAATTTGTTTATGTACTATTCATTGTATTAAAACACTGCAGAAATTTATCCAAATATAGTTTCCAAAGCTACCCTCTCTTCAGTTTGCTAGACAACTTCTAATTAAGGATGGAGAAAATGCATACATCCCCATCATGAGTTGAATGTTATTTTCATAACAGCTTCACACAGTTATGCATAAATACAGGAAATGCAGCAGTGGAATGCAGCAGGATTGCTTGCTGTACTTCCAGTGACAGAAGTGATGCATTCTGCTGTCTTTCCAACCTTCCTCTGCGAACTTAACAGCCTGTGATGTATCCTTTTACACAGACAGTATTAAGGGGTTAAAGACAGAAGAGAGCCAGCCATTCTTACATTTCCTTGTGGAAGTTCATAAATCATAGCCTTAAAATAATGTGGAAGATGACTACTGTATGAATGACTTCTGCAATAGCTACGTCCTAAAATTATTAGAGGTAAGCTGTATTTGTCCAGCCTGGAAATGACCTTTCAGGTGTGGATATA
This sequence comes from Gavia stellata, assembly GCF_030936135.1. NCBI lineage: Eukaryota > Metazoa > Chordata > Aves > Gaviiformes > Gaviidae > Gavia > Gavia stellata. The sequence continues at coordinate 21,718,383 of NC_082600.1, forward strand.
ATTTCCAAGGCAACTTAGGCAGAGCAGGACAGTGGCATGTGTTATTTCCACCACTCCCTGTTGTAAATTTAACCCAACAACTGAGATTCTCTGGGAATATGATTTCTATGTTTTTCATCTCCTGAGCAAAATAAAGGTAACAAATTTCTGAATATTTCCTGGTACACAGGGCACTACATGTCACATTCATTAACATCTATGGCTTGCATTAGTTCCTCCCAGAAATCTGTCCAAGGTGTCTACTTGCATAACAAGTCATTCTGCTAAGCCTGCTGTCATGTGGAGACAAAAAAAAGAAAAAAGAAAAAAAGTTTTTAAATGTTATATTTTTACAAAAACTTAAATCTGTTCTGCAGCCCCAGAACAGAAGATCTGTATTAATTCAGTGAAAAGCTGTGAGTTTTGATCATCTGGATATTCAGGTCAAATTGTTGAACATTTTCACATAGAATTTTTCCAGTGCTGGATTCACAGAAGAGAAGGAAATTCCTTTCTATACCATATGTCAAACATTTGCCTGAATTCTTGCCTAAACCACCTGAAAACTTCCTCTGCCTTAAGAAACTTGAACTCCCATGTCTAATCCTATAGAAGACCATAACAGTCAGCAGTCTTCTAATAAGACATAGAAGGAAGACGGGTAAGGATAGAAATCAGGACAGGATTAAGGGAGAAAAAAAATACCACCATCAATAATTGCATAAATATTGGAACAGGTTGCACAGAAAGGTGGTGCAGTCCCCATCCTCGGAGGTTTTCAATACGCAGCTGGACATAGCCCTCAGCATCCTAGTCTGACTGAACCTGGTCTGGCTCAATGCCAATGCTGCTGTGACCAGGAGGCTAAATTAGAGACCTCCTGATGTCCCTTCCAACTTGAAGGAGTCTCTCATCAGAGTTAGCTGTTCAGGTAATTCTAATCCTTTGATTTTTTTTCTCTCCACAATCTGCAGCGTATAAATTGTCATTTGGTAGACAAAGAATAAAAATATATTGCTCCCTTTATGGTTAGAATTCTCTCTTGGGAAGACTATATTTTAGTCCCAACTTCATTACGTGTTTATTCTAGGAAAACAGGTATAAAGCATTGTAGCTCAGACACTTGTTCCAAACACACCCAATAACTTTGGACTGTTTCTGAGAGGTAGAAGCTGTGGATTTAAATACTGTCATGCAGAAAACATAAGTCTTCAAGAAAATGCAGTTGTCTATCTAAAGGAGCTGTCAGGCAAAATATTAGCAGCAGTCATACTTAGAAGAAATCCAAAATAAAACATAGACTTTATTAAGCAAGAATTTTTTGTACACTTCTTTTCATCACAAAAAAGAAAAACAAAATTCCATTTCATCTGAAGTGAATGCTGTCTTTTTTTGCCCCATTATGGTTTGAGATGCTTGGAAAATTTGCATTAGAAGGTGTTCGCTTATGAAAGATGCAGTTTCTACAAGATTTTCCCCAGGGAAAACATTTTTTCTTTCTTCTTATTATTTCTGTCCAGCAGTAAAATCAAAATAAAATATCTTGTTTCACATTAGGACACTCTTAACAGTGGGTTGAATCAAGATTTTTTGATAGAGAGGGATCAGGCACTAACTTAGATATCTGAGTTGTCATGATGTCGCAAAGAAATTTGAAAAGTGGATGTTTCATAGGTGTTACATCTTGTTGTTTCTATTATTGTGCATTATCAGCTTCTTATTCTCTTATGAGAGAGCTGAATTAAAAAATCCTATGATTCTTAAATATCCTAGGATATATAACAGTCTGAATGCTTATTCTGCATCAGAAATGAGAAAATGAGGGACCATTACTCCAGCTTTCATAAAGCACTAGGATAACCTGAGCCAATACTTCAATCTTAAATCAAACTGGCATAAGACATTTTAGTTCCATTAAAATTGCCAAGATTTCTGAATGATACTTTTCTACTTCTATTAAAAAAAAAAATCATATACCCATCTTTTTTCTCCTTGGTTCAGCAGGAAAGCCTTCAAATATTAGAAATTTCTAAAAGAAATCAAATTTTAAAATTTCACTCATGGGAAGGTAAAAATAGAGCCCTGTCTCTAGAGAGTGTGCTTTCTGGAAAAAAGTTTTAACAGCAGAAGGAAGGAGCTAGGAAAGAAACAGAACTTTGCAATGGTTATAAGAGCTAATCAGTAGTTTACAAGCCTGTAGCTTTATTAGTACTGATTTTAATAATGAAAACATTATTGCACCCTAAATGTCCTTGCAGTAATCTTTGTTTTGTGGTAGTATTGACTACCTTCTCTACTCTTGTAGTGGACCCTTCCATTCTTATGCTAAACATTTATCATAAGACAAGTTTTGCAAATCAACAATCAGGGCACTAGCAACTCCTGGAAGCACAAGCAAAGGGTAGACGTATCTTGCAAATCTGTTCAGATTACCTTCAGTATGTTGATGAAGGAAATCTTTATAAAAAGTCAATATGAAAGATCACTTTTTTCTTCTCATTTCCAAACTCTACAGAACAACACAGCAGGAGTGGTCCTCAGCCAAAAGGTACTTAATTATATTATGTATAGCGGGAAGAAATAAAAAACAAAAATACAGTAATAAATTCTTCCCAATCATTCTCCAGATGAAGTTCAAGCCTGTATTTAAAGCACAAAGAAGCTGACACAAACTTTCAATAAACTGCCTTTTATGAGGGAAAGTAACAGCTTTTGTGTCATTCAGGTGTATCTCTGTCTCTTAAACCAGTTTTTCTCCCTCATACTAATTACAGAAAATTGATCCCCTGGCCCATGTGTAGACAGTCTCTTCATCAGCAGTTAAATCTGTTTCCAATCTTTTTTTATCACCCTTGGAAAATCTGTAGCTGAACTGCAGTGGGTGGTCAGGTAGGAAAAAACGTTCAACATCAGTTGTAGTCTCCCCTTCTCATCCTCAGTTGTTCCCTTCAGCTATAGAAGAGGTTGTAGACCCATATGAAAACTATAGCCCACCCAAGATGAAGTTGCTAGTAGTGAAGAGGCCTTTTGAAGATCACTAGCCATCAATGATTTTGAATAACATGGAAAGAGTTATAGTGTGAGACCCTCATATGTCTGCCTAGACAGTACTTTTCTCCACCCCTCTTTCTGGATAGCATGTAAAAATGAAATATTAAGTACTCAAAGGTTACCGAAATGTTGAAACATTTAGGAAAAGCTTTTAAAAGTCAGTTTCCTGTTTGTAGGACATGTCAGAACAAGAGCTTTGCAGATCAAAATAATTTTCTGAATTGCTGCCACAGAGTAGCCTCCTACTTCTGAAGAAATGCCCCAGTCCAAAACTGGAAGTCTCGCTTCTTTTGGGACAAGCATTAGATTAAAACATATAATGTATGGCTGAGACATCTTTACATAGGCTACCAAATTGTTCAGTTTTTCCAAGTTTGACATGTGATGTCTATTTGCAAATGATTGGACAATAATCTTGAAACTTAATCTTATGGACTTACTCTTGATGAGGGGTGGAGAATGATGAAGGATTATTAAGTGCTCATGACTTGCCTGTGCTGCAAGAAAAACATGGGGTGAAATAAATGGTGTCACTTATACCATAAAATGTAAGGACAGTATTTCTTAGATGTAAAACGCTTTAATATCTAAAGCAGCTTTACCTCTTATATGATTTTTTTTAAAAAATTATGTTGCGTGGGGGTTAGGCTTTTTTAACTGAACAGCTTCAGGTACTTATGGAGGCTGCATTTCTTCAAAAGCTAGTATTATTTTCTCTTCAGTGAGAGACAGCAAGTTTGCTGAGCCCAGGGGCAAAACTGTTGTGGTGGGTTGACTTTGCCTTGACACCAGGTGCCCGCCACAGCCACTCTATCATTCCCCGTCTTCAACAGGACAGGTGAGGGAGAAAATATAATGAAAGGCTCATGGGTCGAGATAAGGACAGGGAGATCACTCATCAATTACTGTCACCAGCAAAACACACTCCACTTGGGCAAAATAGTTTAATTTATTACCAATCAAATCAGAGTAGGATAATAAGAAATAAACCCAAATCTTAAAAACACCTTTCCCACACCCCTCCCTTCTTCCTGGGCTCAACTTCACTCCCAAATTCTCTACCTCCAGCAGCACAGGGGACAGGGAATGGGGGTGCAGTCAGTTCATCACACGTTGTCTCTGCTGCTCCTTCCTCCTCAGGATGAGAACAGGTCACACTTTTCCCCTGCTCCAGCATGGGATCCCTCCCACAGGAGACAGTTCTCCATGAACTTCTCCAATGTGAGTCCTTCCGACAGGCTGCAGTTCTTCATGAACTGCTCCAGCGTGGGTCCTTTCCACGGGGTGCAGTCCTTCAGGAACAGGCTGCTCGAGCGTGGGTCCCCAGCGGTGTCACAAGTCCTGCCAGCAAACCTGCTCCAGCGTGGGCTCCTCTCTCCACAGGGCCACAGGTCCTGCCAGGACCCTGCTCCAGCGTGGGCTTCCCACGGGGTCACAGCCTCCTTCAGGTGCACCCACCTGCTCTATCATGGGGTCCTCCATGGGCTGCAGGTGGATATCTGCTCCGCTGTGGACCTCCATGTGCTGCAGGGGCACAGCCTGCCTCACCGTGGGCTTCACCACAGGCTGCAGGGGAATCTCTGCTCTGGTGCCTGGAACATCTCCTCCCCTCCTTCTCCACTGACCTTGGTGTCTGCATAGTTCTTTCTCTCACATATTCTCACTCCTCTCTCCAGCTGCAATTGCGCAGATATTTTTTTTTCCCCTTTCTTAAATCTGTTATCCCAGAGGCACTACCACCATCACTGACTGGCTCGGCCTTGGCCAGCGGCGGGTCCATCCTGGAGCCAGCTGGCATTGGCTCTATCGGACAGAGGAGAAGCTTCCAGTAGCCTCTCACAGAAGCCACCCCTGTAGCCCCACCACTACCAAAACCTTGCCACGCAAACCCAATATAACTGTACAGTCCACTTTTGAGATTTGAGGATAGGAACATCTTTTTCTGATGTTACAAAAAGAATCACCAGAAATGGTCACAGAGACCTTTCTTTGTAATCAGAAGGAAGACACTGGACAAGAGCCATCAGCTCAGAATGAGAATCCTGTGACTGCCTTTTTTTTTTTTTATTTTAACAGCTTGCTAGACAAATTTTCAGTGACTGACCAAATGGAAACATGGGATGCCTGTTTAGTTTAAAATCCATTCTGCTCTATTAATCCAGATAAAAGTCTAAGGTACCTGGTGTTTAATTAATTTAGCTTGCTTTCTAGAGAGTAAGCCTGAAGAAACAAAGTTCTGAATAATTACAAAGGCACACCAAAATAGAAACAAAATGGAGGGAGGGGGTTAAACTAATTAAATATTGCTCCTCTTCAGTGGATTCTTGGGACACACATAACATCTAAATGACAGGTTTCGTTATCTTCCAGTTTTTTCTTTTGAAGCATAAAGAAGTGGGAAATAGGAACAGGACACACACCTGCAACTCTGATTCTCAAGTAGTTGTGTTGGTTTTAACATATTCAGTAGAATATCTTCAATCATGACACACCTATCACAGGTAAAAGTGAAACAACCCACAAGAATATGGTTTAACTCTGAGCTGCAGATAGCTTGCTTCTTGTCTTCAAAATTTTTCTCATTAAATAGATGATGACAAGAAAACAACCTGGTGATCACAAAACAAATATGCAATATCAAGCTCTAAATGCAGTCACACAATGATATCTTTTCTATCCATAAGCAAGCAAGGGAGGGGGCAAGAATTTCTTGAGAGGCACATCTAGGGGGAATCTATCATTCCTTCACTGCCATCGGAATCTGCAGTCTGAGCAGAGCCTGTGGTGATTATGTGATGGGGAGATTCTGGGTTCATGTTAAGGAAAAATTAAAAAAAAAAAGTGTTTGCCTAAACATTCACATTTAGGATTTGCTGTGAAATCTCTGCAACTTACACATGACAGTGACAGCTAACAACAGCAGAAGGACGTTAACAAGGCTGTATAAACTGCGTGGATAATGCGAATGCCATCTAGAATCCCAAGGGAGATAGCAGAGCTATATCACTGAGACAAATCAGGGATTCATGAGAGGAATGCCTTTCCTGCTTTGGATTTGAACAACCGTTGCTTCCATGTCATATGCTTGTCATACTGTTCTACTGTACAGTTACAGAAACGTATGTTCATAGCCTTGCCACTGTGAACTCTGACCTTTCAAACATGTTGGCAGAGCAGAAAGATCCAATTTTGTTGGAGGAATCAACAGCACATAAAAAGGAAAATTATTCTTTTTTCTGAAAGGCAGCAGAGATATCCTGGCTCATATTTGGTGACACCTGTGAACTCAATAGTATACATACAACACAACTGGTTACCATTTTATCCACACCAGCAAAAATAGTTCTATACATTTTTAAATGTGTGAAGCCTACAAGACTTGGTCAAATGTTTGGCACATTTGATGGGTTAGGAAGAAAAAGGCTAACTGCTTTGGTCACTGTAAATAGATTTGCCTCAGGACTCAGTGGTGGATTCATTTTAATGATTTGGACAAAGTGAGTCCAATGACAAAGTTCAAGCTAAATTTAAAAATAAATTAAGAATAGGAATTTCTTGCTTTCTTCCTTAGTAGATTTTGGGTTTGGTTTTCTTTTTTAAATCTCTCCGGTGATGTTACGAGGAAGAGATTTTAAAGAAGAGATTTGATCGTGGCCAAACTTTCCTTATTACAAACACCTGCCTTTCCTATACTTTATTATAGCAAATTTGCTGCAATTAACAGGAGAGGAAGAAAAAGGACAGAAACATGCATACATGCCTCCTCAGAGCTCAAAAAGTAGTTGACAGAAGTCAGCTTAGGCGCTTCAGAAATATACACACTGTATTTCTGCATGGAATATCAGACACTTAAACCTTTGTTTCAAATTCCACTTGCTAGACACCTGCTGCTGAGACCAAAACAGGAAACAATATAGTTTTTAAATATTGCATATATAAATAAAGTTACTTTACATCACTATATTTCATACATAGATTGTGTCTCCCTTTTTCCCATCTCGGAAGGAAGAAACCTTATTCTTTCCAGGAGTACTTGGCAGTACATAGCCAAGAGAGAAGAAAAAAGTTTGAAGTTTACTTTATTTATTTCTCACCTTGACAGAAGTGGAATGTCAGTTAAAAAAAAATAATCCATAACTTCATATTATTTCCCTTTTTCGATCCAGGCTCCTGTGCTGACACCAATAGCATCTGCCAAACTACAGATCTGAAAGACACCTCTGTCTCAAAGATCACCTTTTCCAAGGAAGAGTAAAGCAAAGAGTCTTTAGCAAAGCATCCTGCCATTAGTTTTCACGTAAGAGGTGGTCAGACGTCACAGGGGCAAGCCCCACACAGGAATTAGGAAAAAACACCAGAATTAAATTTGTAAATTGCCTTAAGAATTTACACCAATCAGAAATCAAGATAATGCAAAAAATCATCACCTCCATTTCTTTACCATCATCACCTCCATCACAGCTCCATTTCTTCAAAATCTTCAGGCAGGACATCACATAAAACTAACAAAATAACGAGCCCTTCCCAACACAAAACACTTGTTTACACCCACAGACTCATATTCTTTTTACTCCTCCTCCATTTCCAAGGCGTCATAGATTAAGAAAATTGTTTTTTTTGATATGTGCCATGAACCACTTTCCCTTTTCCCGCCCTCATTTTTAATTAAAGTTTAATTCAATTTTTCTTCATTCTGAAAAATAGAAGTCTGACCTCTGTAAACTTTTCCCCAAAACAGGTGATTCCTGTCACTGGTCACTTCTGTTAAAAAACCAGCATATCCCAAGTATGGCATTCAGACCAACTCTTTTGAGTCATGCTTTGATGATGTGCTGGCAGCTGACATCCAGCTGGCTCCAAGGCAGGCTAAGTACAGCAGCAGCCTGAATGATGGATGTTTTTTAAGAAGCAACAGGAACGTGGAGGAGTTACACTGGGAATTATAGACACAAAAGCTTTCTCCTTTTTCTAGCCTTATAAATATAATGTGGACAAAACCATTATGAATCATTTGAATATATGAACAGAGCAGGGAACAGTGAATAGCTCTTACATTAAAACACATAGTGTTAATAAAGAAATTTAAGCAAAAGGAGGTCTGAAAGAACTTCCTTCTAAGTTCAGAGGGCAGGGCAATTTCAAGCAAAATCAGGCCAGAGTTCCTGATACACTGAAATCTTAGGAAAAGGGTGAAAGATATACTTCTTGATGTTTCAGCGAATTGTTTCTCTGAAATTAACAGAAAGCAGCAGATGCAGAAGTGACTGAACTGAACTAAGCAGAATTTTTTTTTTAATCAGAATGGATGAAAATTATTTTGAATGACAGCAAATTTTCAGTTCAGGGATCTCGGTAAAGGATCTGCGTAGTTTTTTATAATGGCATCTCTAAAAACAAATCCAATGAGCACTTTCTTTTCTGTCTGCAATACGTATTTTGTTTACTGAACATGAAATCTGTCTGCTATTTCCTCCTCATGACCTGTATGGAGAATAAAATATGTAATACTTTTATAAGAGGTTATCCAAACAATAAATTATCCTGTTTCACTACTAAATTACAATGCAGACTTTTTTTTTCCATTGTCCTTTTAGTACACTCGTTTGGGACATAAAATTACTGAATGGAATAAACATCAGCTCTCTGAACAGACACTTAGTAGTAGTTCAGGAGCACTTAATTTTGAAATCCCTTTATGAAAAGTCCTCATATTCATTTGCATCCATCTGCAGCTGCTGTCCTTCCTGAGTGCTGTGACTAGTTTGATTGTGATACTCCAGCAAGAGTACCCATGGAAGGTTATTAAAACAATTCACCGAAAGGTGAGTTACACCTCTGGAATGTTGCTAATCTTACTCTGGGTCTGCAAAAATTCTTCCAGTGATGCTGAGCTTTAGATTAAGAAAAAGAAGAACCAAAATACATTTCTGTACTTATCTGTTTCCTGTTTTACATGTCTGGGAGCCAATCTTTCTGAGTTTATCAACACTGCTCTTGTCAAATTTAAGATACCTTTGTGGAGCCTAATACCCCTCAAAATTGACAGCACTTTTCTGTCTTTTTTTTCTCTTAACATACAGATGCAGCAAAATTCATCATTGCATGTATATGTAATAAATGTCTACAAAGAAGTGCACATTGTATATAAAGTCTTTTCATTTACATACGTCAACCTGCACTTGATCAGCTAATACAAATGAAAAGCAACTCTCAAAAGGATTAGAGGGCTTCTTTTGCTTAATATAGGAGCAAGACTTCCAAGAAAAAGGGTTTGAGCAATAGATAGAACGGGCAAGATTTTTCCAACATTGTCTTTCTTTTCTACTACATATGATTCTTCATACCTTTATATTCATTTTATTACATAGTCTCTTGTCAGACTATATAGGTCATCATTTAAGCACTAAAAGGAGCTATGATTTTTTCATAGATTAAGAAAATTGTTTATTTGATATGTGCCACTTCATTCAAAAAACATTTCTTCTTCAAACAGAATAATTGTTCCAGTACCATGATTCAAACAAAGACTCTTCCTGTAGTTACTCACGTGGTTGTATCCTCAGAACGAATTCAGGAAAGCTGCTTTGAACCTTCCCTTTGTCTTGCTTTCCTCTATCTGGAATGCAACATGACTTTCAGACAAGTCTTTAAGGAGGTAGTCAACTAATTAGGGACCTGACACTGAATACGAGATAAGTGATATAGAATGTCAGCAACAGAAATAGGAGGACATTAATCTATCTCAAATCTAAATATCTAGAAGGGGATGTCTGCCTGAAGGAATTACATCCTGCATAGCAATTTGGAAAGAAAATTTATACAAGTGTCATGAATAGTAAGAATTGTGACTTTGCATTTAGCATTTCTACTGCCGTCTGAATTATGCGGGTAGCTTTGAGAATTTGAGAATGCAGTTTGAACTATAACCTCATCACCACTATAATTGGTGTTCTGCCCTTAGATCTAGTTTTGCATCTAGAAAACTAGATATTTTTGCAAACTAAAATATGTTTAAATCTTTTTCAAAGGCGGGTGCTTTTTAAAAATTTTAATCTAGCTGGAAAAAAGACATCTTGTGAGATGCCTTTCCAGAATATTTTTGATGGAAGAATTTTTCCACAGTTTTCTTTCACTTATCATTGAGTCTCATTTCAGAATTACCCCACTAAGTGTATTCTACAAGATCAAAATTTATTTATTACACTAGTGTAAATCAGGGCTCTAATCTAATTATTTTTTTAATGTTTTCTCTTTCAGCAAAAATCATCTGTGTCTCTCTGTCTATCTCCATATATGCACATAATTCTGCAACGGCATACAAAGGGATTCCAGGAAAAAAATCAGGGTTTAGTTGTTCACCACAAAGCAAGAAACAAGTTTTCTCCCTTGGGTAAGATTATTCAGAATGTGATCAAATCTTTGATATATTTTCAAAATACTTACTTAATTATGGATAGTCTAGGCCTTGAATAAAACTTGAAGCCAATTTAAAATTGATAGGGAAAAAAAGGCTTGGATAAATGCTGTAGTAGACAATGAACAACTTAATCAAGATGTTGAACCAATATCTTCATTTGAGCAAAAAGATGATGAACCGCTAACCATTGACAAACCACTAATTTCCTCTTATTTTAAGCTAGCTGAGTGAAATTTTGAAAAGCAAAAATTATGCACATGCTGAATGCTTTTGAAAGTTGTCTTGATATATAATTGGCTGCCAGTGGGAAAATTACATAACTACCAGACAAAGCCAGGTGTCTATATCTCATTGAGTTTATATCTGGTGGAAGATTTTGGAACATAGTTTCTGCCTGAGATAGTTATTCATGTTAACCAAATGTAGGATCACTAGAAATATCTACTTATCCACATCTCAAATTCTTCAAAAACTCTTTGAAGATGAAGTGAGAATCTTATAAATCATTCTTTATTTTTCCCCAGTATGATTTGTGTTATTCTCAGAAATGAAACAAACCAATGTGAACAACAAAAGTCCCAGCACATAATGATGGATATACTGCTTGTAGATCTACAGTTAGGACTGAGTTGAGTTGCATGTTAAAATTCGGATCAGAATGATGGCTAGCAGTCTTTTATGTTTCCAACTTTCATTATTTCTTACAGCATAATGCAGGTCAAAGTATTTTGAATCTTAAATGACGCTGCTAGTGTTGATTATTCTCTAGGAATACAAAAGTTAAACAGTGAGAGAATTTTAGATAGGAAAGAAAATCATGAGAATGCTTATGAAATCCTTATCATATTCAAATGTACTGTTCACATGAGTATGCAAAAGATGTCGATTTAAAATACAGACTGCAGCTTGAGATGAATCTAATTAGAAATATTTAATTTTCAGAAGATCCTTCTGGGATCCAAAATCTTTTATTCATTTTAATTCAGTATGAATCAAGGGAAAGGTTCATCACAAATAATGTCCTGATCTGTGAATCACTTTCTGATCTGTGAATAATGAGGAATAAAAATAAAATCTTCTATGGAAATCAAGAAACAATCAAAGTTATAATGTTAAAATCCATCTTAAAAGCTATTTGAGAACAGTCAAGTGTTGAGAATGAGGCAGTGCTTATACATGTAGAAACAAAGTAGAAATAATGTAACTCTTGCACATTTAAGTAGTTTTACAGAGGTAAAGTCAAATGTGACAACATTCAAGTCTTCATCCACTGTCTGATGTTTCTGATTGAAAGACAGGATTTCATGTTAAATGCTAGCACCAGTGTAACTCTCTGCTTAAAGACTGTGCCAAACACAGCCATGGCACATTTTCCGTTTCTATTGATATTTTCAAGTGCATTTGGTGCTAGCAAACATTGTCAGTGTGATAACTCAGGAATTTATAATTGTCTGAGTAGCTGAAGTGTGGGTACAGCCCTCAGGGTTCCAACTGCCTTGCTGTTTCCTCTTCCATTCAAAAATAATTTCGATGCCAGAAAGATATACATGTGAGAGTGAGCCAGAAGGAGAAAGAGTGCATAGGTGTGTATGTGCATACGAAAGACAGGGAAAAAGTAGAATGTAGAAAGAAAAGGAAAAGAGAGGTGTGTTATGCAAAGGAGTGGGGCACAGTGGCTTAATTTATATCATATAAATAAATATATAAAAAATATAAACAAACATATAAATAGAAGCATATCCAAATAGAATCTGAATATCTTCTATCTGAATTGTGACAAAGACTTGTTTTACTAAATTTTTATTATTTTTTTAATTTGACAGAAAACAAGGATGTATGTCTGAACCAAATTCTTGACTGGAGTAAATTTTCCTCTGTGGCAATACACTTTTACAGTAAATGAGAATATCATCAACTAAACTATCATTCTCATATCTTCATTCAAATGACTGTACTCATTTTCAAGCCTTTTGCTATCACACTTTTCACGGATGTGACTCATATTTGGCTTTCTTCTGAGACAAAAACTTTGCATTTCAGGATTCAAGAATTGACTATAACTGTCTTAGAATGTCTGATTTTGATACAAAACCAATTATACTCTTCCAGGAGAGAAATCAGAATTTTAATCTCGGAATGTCCAGCTTCAACAGAGCAAATATTGTCAAGAAAAAAGCCAAACCCAAACCAAAACCCCACAATATAAAGTGATCTGTCTTCCAGATGCAGGAAAAAATGGGAGGTTATCCCTGACTTGAATCAATAAAATTGATTTACCAATTTTATTCTCTAATCTTGAAGTCATTAGGGTTACACAATCTAGTGAGAAAAATTGTTCCCAAACTTAAATGTTAAAAAGTTTCTCTGATGTCTTATTAAGTAATACCTAACTGATTAACTAACATCTATCTGAATCTTCCCATCACATATTAACAGGCTACTTCTTAGTCTATGCTTTGTAGACATGAAAAGGAACTCATCCCATATCCTTCTTGGAGAAAGCTTGTGTACTTGAAGATTTAACAACTCTTTACTAGATTTTTTTCTAGAACAATTCAACTTCTTCCAGCAGTTCTTCATAAGTCTCACTTGTAAGCCATTCATCGCTCTTGTTTTTCTCCTCTGTGCTTTTTCTAGTTTATCTGCTTGTTGTTATAAAGTCACATCCCAATTGTAGAATAAGTCCTCTGATTTTCAGTCTCATTCTGTACTTAATATTATCTCCTTCCTCTCTTTAGAAATTGTTTTTATGGAAGCCCATCTTCCTGGCTGAAATTTGCATTTTTAATTTATTGGTATTATTCTGCTCTACTTCTACATTAATTTGCAGAGAATTACTAACTTGATACTTTTTGACAGTTTCACCCATATATTTACTTACAGATGTTTCCTTCCCTGTACTCAGATGCATCTTTCACATAAGACAGCCAAAGTTCTTTTAGTGTTTATAAAAAAAATGCTTTCATCATTGTCCTCAATAATTTATTGGTAGTCTGTGCCTGTTTATAATGCTCATTCAGCAGGTATTTTCCTTTTACCAGAAGGCCATGTCCTTCAGGTATTAGACACCTGAAATAAGGTGCATCAGTCTTATTCTCTCTTACTATGGTACTACTTTGTTCTATTCCCCTTTTTATCATTATTCGAAGGCTTTTAACAGGTCTGCTTCTCACTTCCTTCTGAGCTTCAGAGAAAACATAAATATTTTCATCATACAGCAAAAAGCTTTCTTTTCTCCCTACCTGTCCTTCTGTATCTCTGATTTAGGTCATCAAGTCTCTGAGAGGCCAATTAAGCTTTATTTGTGCACTAAGAATTCTAGTCATTATTGTTTGCTCTCGATACACTTTGCGCTAGTATATAGATATCTAATATATCTGGCAAGTTCGACCATTTTTCTTTCTCCTATGAGCTACCTAATAATGTCAAAAATATTATTATCTTAAAACAGGAAAGAATTTGTAGTTGCTTACCCAGCAACCACTGGTCTGATGCAGCTAAAATTCCTCACATATGGCTCTATCTTTTCGTCTTTGCATCATTGTATTGTGACTTTTCATCATAAATCAGTTTATTTGGTTTATGTTACAGCAATCCCTTACATACCAGTCTCCTTGAAACAGGTCAAACTGAAAAATGCTATTTTGTTAGGACAGCAAAATGTATGTGTGGTTAAGCATGCATGTATTCCTATGTATATAACTTACAGAGATATTACTTAATAGCTTACAGAAATATTACTTGTGCTAGGGATATTTTTTTTTTTTTTACCTTTTTTTTTTTTTTACCTTTTTTTACCTTTTTTACCTTTTTTTTACCTTTCACTCACCCTGGTTCCTTTAAGAAGCAGGAATATGGTCTCTAGTCAGTCCTAAAGATACATACGACATTATAAATTTGGTTTGATAAATTCAAATATACCAAGTATCCTATGTGTCATACCTCTATATAATATCTTCTGAACATTCTGTGTTTGAAAGTATCACATTTGTCTGAACTTCTGTTCATTTTCCTTAAAACTTACAATATATATCTTGTCTTTAGCATCTTTCATCTCCACATTCTGTTCTATCCTATTGTGTAGGCTGTGCAATTCTGTTTCTGCAGTAAATAAACTCTGGGAAAATAAATGGTTTTGTTTTTATTAGGACAGGGTGAATGCTGAAAAACATTTTCTACAGATATTTACTCAATTTTACACAGAAGTTTTGTTTGATGGTACTTCTGCTTGTTCCCCAGAAGTATTTCTGAAAAAAAGCTTGCCAGCCATAAAAAACCAAACATTAACTGAGTATGGGATTCAAAGATTTTATAAAGCAGTAATACTGCAGGGATATAGTGATCAGAAATAGTGTGGCCAGCAGAAGGAGGGAAGTGATCATCCGACTGTACTCAGCGCTGGTGAGGCCGCAGCTTGAATGTTGTGTTCAGTTTTGGGCCCCTCACTACAAGAAGGACATTGAGGTGCTGGAGTGTGTCCAGAGAAGGGCGACGAAGCTGGTGAGGGGTCTGGAGCACGAGCCTCATGAGGAGCGGCTGAGGGAACTGGGGTTGTTCAGTCTGCAGAAGAGGAGGCTGAGGGGAGACCTTATCGCTCTCTACAATTACCTGAAAGGGGGTTGCAGAGAGGTGGGTGATGGTCTCTTCTCCCAAGTGATGAGTGACAGGACAAGAGGAAATGGCCTCAAGCTGCACCAGAGGAGGTTTCGACTGGATATTAGGAAAAATTTCTCTACTGAGAGAGTGGTGAGACACTGGACCAGGCTGCCCAGGGAAGTGGTGAAGTCACCATGACTGGAGGTGTTCAAGGAACGTGTGGACGAGGCATTGTGGGACATGGTTTAGCGGGTATGGTGGTGTTAGTTGATGGTTGGACTTGATGATCTTACAGGTGTTTTCAAACCTTAATGATTCTGTGATTCTGCGATTCTGTGATGAGATATTGTAGAGGACCAAGAACAATTGGTATTCCCTCCACCAGGGCCCTGAGGGCATGGATGGGTCTGACTGCCCCTGGCAGCCTCCTCAAGGTGTCTTCCACTTGCCCACAACCCAGGGCCCCATGTCAGCCCCCCTGGAGCCGTCAGCCCCTGCCCCAGCAATGCCACAGCAGGGCTGGTTGCCAGCTCCCCGCAGCCCAGCCCTGTGCCTTGCTGAGCCAGGTCCTCAGACAGTCCTGGCCTCGTCCTGGCCTCATCCTCTTCCTGTCCCCAGGGAGGTGCCCAATGCCCAGGGGCTGAGTCGGTGCCTCCAGCTGTCCTGCTTCTGGCTGGGGTGCTGGGACGGGCTGGGCTGCCAGGCCCCCTGCCCTGCTGCCTCATGAGGATCCCTATGGAGGCTTCTGGGGAGCCCTGCACACTCCCCTCAGGTGCTAAGGCATCTGGACTGGGGCTATGCAGAGCAGGGATTTTGTGGCTTCCTGTCACAGAGGCACAGCTGCAAGGTGACAAGGATGCTTTGAACTTCGGGAAACCTTCCCTTTTTTGTGTTACTCCAGTCACTGTGCTGATGCTCTTCTCTGGGCATATACACTGTTCCTTAGTGTGGTGAACAAACTCTTTTCCTAAGGCTAGAGAAAAATGTGTCTATGGGAAGGAAACTGTTTCAGTCCTCAGTCTCCAAGCATGTTGATTTTGAAGAAAATCTTTTTTTTTCATGGATTTTCTAAACCACAGTAAGAAGACTATGCTAAGGATCTGCTGTCTGGATGAGAGGTTGATGCAGACAGATTTCTGGGCAGGCACAGAAGTACCTCAAGACC
Organism: Gavia stellata; assembly: GCF_030936135.1. NCBI lineage: Eukaryota > Metazoa > Chordata > Aves > Gaviiformes > Gaviidae > Gavia > Gavia stellata. The sequence continues at coordinate 21,734,591 of NC_082600.1, forward strand.
ACTTCAATTCTTCAATACAGTCCTGAGGAGCAGTCTGGTCTGTGGCATTTTAATGTGGTTGTTCCTGTAATTCCAAACACAAGCTGTGAACAGCATATCTAGTGTTAGCTTCTACAGAGCTAATAAAACAGACCATGAAGAGTTTTTGAGCAACACAACTAACTTCTGCAGCAGGTCCCTAGTTTCACTGGCTTTAGCACTGTTACAGGTGGTCCTATTTTTGCAAGAACAGACCGATCTGAAGCAATTTCTCTGTTTCATTAGCCTTTCGAAAGCTTCCTTTTATGTGCAGATATGAAAGTGAATTGCGTTTTCCACCTATCTTTCAAAAAAAAAGAAGAAGCCCATGCAAACAAAAACTGGAAGGGATGAAAGGAGGGGATGAAAACTCCTGTTTGAGCTTTCTTCCATTTCTCACAATAACATTATAGTGGCAGGGCTTTTCTGTCTTGTCTCTGACTCACTTATTTTATTATAGGAGGAGAAGTAGAGGCTGGAGAGAAAGTAAATTTTAAAAAGGAACTGCACTGACTGCTTTCTTCTAACACAGAGCAGTCTGGAGAGAGTCAGGAGCACATGCAGATATCCCTAACATGCTCCTTTGCCTTTCCCAGAACTCAGGAGGGGTTGTAGCTGGAGAGCTGTGCAGGTCCCAGTACAAAGAGCAATTTACATGACCAAAGGCAGATTTAGACAGAAGGCAACAGATATTCAAACCCACTTGTTGAATAAATAAACCGTTTCTAGTTGTCAGAAAAGAATTCTATTGTTTAGAAAGGCTAATTTTGGGCTGGTGAATGATCACATCAGCCCATATTAGAGGAATGGATATATTTTTTCAGGAGAAACAATCAACCTAAATTATAGTTTAAAGACAAGCAATTAAGCAGTGACATAAGTTGGTTTTTTTTCTATCATCATTTGATAGTAACCAGAGTTTTCCTACTCTCTCAAGTGCTATTAAACAAAGCATATGCTATTAGCCATTCTACTCCACTTAACAATCACAATGGCCCAAAGGAAAATCTGTATGTTCTCTATTCTTCCTTGTACATGGTAGCCAATTGCTAACCAAACACTCCCAGCCCATGGTTCTTACTCCCACATGTGCATCTTGTTCCACTTGTGCATTCCTGAAATTTCTGTTTCATCATCTTTCTATTGAAAACCAACAGCCTTTCCTTGGGATTTAACCCTTTATCTACTAATATTTCACTGTCCCCTGTCACCTTTAGATTATACTCCTTCTTTACAATAAGCTTTCACTGTGATGGAATAAATATGTTTCCTTAATGAAGCAGTTACAATATTGGCACAGGTTATGTTTGGAAATACTGTATACTTTGTGGACAAGTGCTACATTTTTCAGAATTTTAGATGAAATTAGTTGTTTCCCAGAGGTAGGTTAGGCTCATACTTGTGTTGTGATTTTTTCCAAGCCTTCCTGCATTCCAACTGTCAAGTTCTGGAGTGCATACCTATTCTAGGAGTTCAGTTGGAGACATTACAGAGTTCAGCCAGCTGAGTCCAAGGTCGACTCCTTTGCTGATAAGAGCTGTTGTGAAGAAAGCTAGAAGCACGCGTCTACTCCTCCTGTTCCTTGGGAGCCACTTGTAAGCTGAGAATTTAGCGCTTCCCCAACCTGTGCTACCTTGCAGCTGTGGAGCAGCTATGTCTGCGCCCAGTCTCATACCTCTGCTATCTGACCCAGACTTGATGGTTCGTCTTTGTGGCTTGGCCTTGGACCTGCCTTACTGCTGCAGATTTGCAGATCAATCTCTGGACTCAATCCTGACCCAGACTTGTGGCTCTGCAACCTGCCTCTTTGTCACGGTCAGCTCACGACTCACCTTCCCTTCCAGAGCAGAACCATGCTTCCTACCTTCAAAAGCAGAACTAGGATGAAGATTTTTTCCTGTGACTTCTATGCATATTCAAATATATTTTGGAAGGTGACACATTATTAGTTTATCAACCAAAATGTCCACTACCTTCAGTTCTTGTCTGTAAAAGACGATTTAATTAAGAGGGAATAGATCTATCAGAACTTAGTGAAAAGAAACTCTCCATCTCAGTCTGGTGATGTCCACAGAAGTAATTAATGGCAGTTTAGTAGTTTAAAAAAGAGTAAGTCAGTGAAAAGAGATGACATTTTCTTCCTTACGAGACTGATAGGCAACATGGCTAAAGACAAAATAAGATTTTTAAGTCCAAGGAGGTTTTTTACTTTGTTTTCAGTGTCCAGTTTCCCTACACCTGAAGGTCTGTGGCCTACAATAGCAAGGAATCATATCAAATGCCTTCCTAAAGTCCAAAAAGATTAGATCTACTTCATTTCACTTGTCTAGAGAATCAGTTAACTCATCAAGTTATCTTACCTGAGGAAGCTCCTTATCAGATATTAGTCCTCCAGAGCACAGTTCTGCTTGTTCATGAATTATTAAAAAGTCAGCAATGTTCTTGCACCTCATTCAGTCACATTCAAGAAATATTAGCTACTTTAATAATTTCTGGAAACACTATGAAAAAGCAAAGATACAGAGGTGGAATGAAGAGAGCTTATGTAGAGGCTTGAAATCCAGAAGAGTTAAAATCTTTGCAAAGTCAATACCGTTATTCTATTGTAGGGTTATACCTTTAAATAACTTCTTCTAGTCCAGATGTAGTTCAAATTTAGTTATCAAGGAAGCAAATTTTAGTGTCAGGTTTGGATTTATTACTACTTGTGAGTGACTTATGTGTTTGGAAAGCATTTATATCTTATACATTAAAAATCAGTGATGCTTGAGAGGTACAAACTGTTTTTTTAACTTCTTCAACTTGTTCTTCAAAATCTTGCAATGCTGAATACCGATCTGCCCCATCACTAGAGTGTCTGAATGTCAGTTATGAGTTTAGCTGTCTCTCCATAATTCTGCTTAGTACTTATTAGAGTCTCTCCTGAACCTGTCTCATTAACCTTATTGATCTGAAGAGTTTCTGGGAAAAGTCATTCATGATTCTTGCTCCAGATAAACTGTATTTGAGTTAATACAGAATAACCAATTATGTATGTTGTAAGAAGAGTAATATACCTGAACAGAGGCACATAATCATCCAAGTATCTGAACGGTGTTCTGAGACATGAGAGTTCCAGTTATGGCTACCGGTTAAGCAGCGGATTTCATATCTGATCTTGCTGGAGTTTTTCATCCACAAGGTGAAGGTAACAATATTTCTCCATCTCACAGAGGCAGGGAGTTTAGACACATTAGAACACTCATTATAGTAGTAAAGGTATTATAAGCAATAGAGATACTTGCACCTCGTAACTTATTTCATATGTAGGAACAGCCTCGACTGAACTGAGCAATAAAGCTGATTATTACAATCACACCAGATACATCCTTTTTTTTTTTTTTTTTTTTGCTTGTCCTTATTTTGTACGATGCCTAGTTTACCCAGAGTTATTTATGTGAGAGGACTAAGAGCAGAGGGCAATAGCACCTACACTGATGTGCAAAATAATAAATTAGTCATGGTTGAAACCACCTATGGATAAATGAAATAATTGATCAGCAGTTGTTGCCTGACCTGTGTCCATCAAAATGTCAAACCATGTATAGGTAGACGGCAGGGACACACCCTAGAAAGAATAAGGAATGCATAAATTTCTGATGCTGCTCCATGTTGCTTCAGGTAATAGTTACATAGTATGCCTTACAACACTGTACATGTCACCAAAAGTTCCTTGATTAAAAGCTCACTGCTTTCTTTTTTTTTTAAAAAAAAAGCAGATCGCCTATTAGCTATCCTCTCATTCTATTGAAAATAGTTTGGTGTAAATGAGTGGTTTATGAAAGACTTTCTGCTCTGAAGTCTTATCATTCAATAGTTCTGTAGAATTTAAACAACACAGATAGTGTTGAATAAAGAATTTTTAGCAAACCTAAAAAATTAGGGTAAAAGAGACAGCCCTACTCCAAAATTATAAGGAGTGGTTCAAAAATTCAATTTAAATTGTCTTTTTTTTCCTGTAAATGCATTTTATACATGATTCCTGTAATATTCGATTAATGTTTGTAATGTTGTGTTGGTTTAATCTATATTATATTCTGTGGGGTTTTTCCCTAGATGAGTGTTATTAACAGGGAATATCAGTATCTCTAGGTCATCAAGGTTAGCTTTCTACCTTCACCAAAAAGAATATTGAAAACACACTATACAGCCCAAACTTAACTATTTCCTTGTTGTCTTTATTGGTAACTCAAATTTCAATTGCCAGAGATTATATAAACTACAGCTTTTTTCCAGCCATTCCTTATCTCTGCAATATTAATAGCAGAATTTGTTTCTATCATCTGCTCTACAAATAACAAACATTCACAAAGTTCTTTCATCTACAGGTTTAGCATATAGAATCTTAAATTTATGCTTTTTCAAGGCTGTTGTTAAAGTTCCGGCACCTTACTCTCAGAGACCATGGAAGTCAACAGAATATTTTTCATTTACTTCAGTGAAGCAGGGCTCAGAGTCCTTGTCTTGTTAAGTATCATCCCTGCCATGTACTAGAATAAATTTTTGTATAAAAGAAGGGACTTCTCATATTTATGAGGTTCTTCATTTGGGTAAGCCTGGAATAAGAAAGTTAAACTACAGGAGATCCTTGGGAATTTTTGAGATGTGGAAAGGAGAATACCATTACAATTTTAGTTCTGCCTACTTTTAGAGCAGGTCCATCTTCTTCAATTTAGAAAACTGACTTCATTGGATTAACCCCCCTTGAAAATTAATTTTTTAAAATTGCTAATTCTAAAAGCCTTGTGCATAGCACATTGATTTAATTTTCTGCTTTTATATTTTTAATTTGATTTTCTGATTTTACATTTTATATTTTCTGCTTTTATATTTTAGTACAATGTTCTTACATTGTACGTAAAAGACTATGAACAGATGGATGGACAGACACTGAAGAAATAAAATTAATATTAACTCAACCTGGTCTTTTATAGCTATCTAAAACCAAAAAACCCTTAAAATAAATATCAAACATTGATCAGTAGAGTAACCATACACTAGGTAAATTATATAACTAACTTTACTTCCCAGTGCCTTTGCCAGATTTTAAAACTGTGTTCCTTTAATATCAGTAATTACGGACTGAAATTAACTGACACAATTTCAGTTACTTAAAAGCCATTTTGATAATAAAACATGATGTGATTTGGGGAAGTTGTGTGTATACATCTGACTGTGGACCTATGTAGGTCTCTTTTTCATTCCTTCACGAGTAACTGGACATTTATCTTATATTCATGGATAATGTATTAAAATTTTCTTGAATTTTAGCTTGATTTAGCTTGATATGAAAATCTCATTATATAGCCTTGGTTAGTCTTCTGCTTATAAATTTGTAGTCATCTAGTCAAGGTGCAGAAACAAACTATTAGGCTTAGGTGATCTGTTACATGCTGTGAATAGCAAATACCAAAAAGTGAATACACAAAGCCAGCAGTTTACAAACAAGCTCCAGTGAAAATTATTCTTTCATACCTCTCAGTAAGTACCTCTGAATGTCTAAGATAATAGAAAAAAACTCCTCCAAAGCAGCTCATGAATGATTCACTAATAATGGAATAATGGAAATTAATAATGGATAATACTGATAATAAATGCTTCAAACATTCCTAGTTACCTTTTGCAGACCTACAAATCAAAGCTTCTTTCAGTCTGTCTTCCCCATGGTCTCTGACTGTAGTCGTCTACTTCCTCTATTCTGGAGAAACACAGAGTGATTCTCCTGCTTTCAGGTGGTCTCAGTGGTACAGGGGTACATGGGAGAACTCATACGCTTACAGAACTTTTCTGCCAGGAGCTATTATCTAATAAGCCTTACACGTCATTACAAGGGAGGGAGGGAAACAAAGAGAATAATGTTGTGGGAAAAAAACCCAAACCCTTCTCTAGTAGCTGCAAGGAATGGATGAACCTAAGAATGTAGAGAAGGAGGAACAGGAGCAATAGTAGCCATTGCTTAGTTACATGGTCAAGTCAGGAATAGAGAATAAGACAGATGTCCATAGAGAGAACTTGAGCAGAACTGAGATGATGAGGAAAAAAGGTGTCTGATATGTTAAGACTGAAACATCAGCAAAGAGTGTTAGCAAATGGGGTAAATGGAATTTTTTTAATAAGGTGTTGTTTGAGCTCAGTGTTAACAAAAGAGTAAAAATAAAAAAGAAGGGGTGTTCTTTCTAATTTAGTATAAAATCTACATGAATACATATAAAGCCCTGACTTCTCCAAGGACCACACAGGTTTGTGTTCAGTTTGTTCCTTAAGAGTCTGCTTATCTATCTTCTACCCTTCAGCTGCTTCCTCTTGAGATTTTCTAGTTTCTGTATCCTGTCTGTAACAGGTCTTCAATTTATAAACCTGATTACTAAATGTGGAGTAGTTACAGGTAAATCTCATGCTTTGTAGTACCTGTACTGCCTCTTTAAGTTTGGAAAAAGCTCTAATCCCATCCTTTCAAAGGACTCTTCACTTGATTAACCACCTTGTAATCTGTAGGAAAAGCATGACTATAATAATCAGGCAAATAAGTAGACCATATAATATTAATAAACTATTACAGGCATCTCCCACATTCTTCACACTTGGCTGTCTAAATAAATCAATACAAAGGGAGAGATCTAGTTAAGTTTGGGATGAAAATCTAGTGCTGTATCTTTAAAGCAAGTCAAATCACAACAATTCAACTTTATTATGTATAGTGTGGTTCATAAAAATTTCATCTCAAAGGCTTTATGGAGATAGATAATATTCTTTCAGAATAAGATAATAATAATAACAGAAAGAGAAAACTGATGTCCACAGTCACATCCCTCTTTCAGTGGTATAAATTGAAAGTAACACTAGTCAAATCAATATGCTTTACACCGATATAGAATTACTCAGAGATTAGAATCAGGCCCTGCTTAGGTAGCAGAGAAATTACGTATTTTTAATTGAGAATTGCAATGGAATGGTAAGTCAATGAGACAGAGAGACACAGGAAGGCACTTTTCAGATAGCATGAAGCTTATGTGAAGAAAGCAAGCATAAAGAAGCAGCAAAGCAATATGGAAGAAGTATATCAGTGTTTTTAAATTCAAGAGGAACAAATTGAAGCTTTACATAAAACAATTGTTGGAAGGATATATGTGATGTTCTCACCATCACACTGTGGAACTCAATGGGATTTTTTAATGAAAACCAGAATTTCACTCTCTGTATCACAAACCAGGGACGTATTGCTGGGGTACAGAGAACGCTCAAGGCAGCACAAAAAGAAATAGACAAGAAGTGAGAAAGAGTAAAGAAGGATTTTAGCTGAGATTATATAAAATGTTTCTTCAGTACACAAAAGCAACAGTAAGCTTCTCAATTCTGTGGGTTTTCTTTATGCAAAATACAACAAAAAGCAAAACCAAATATTTTAAGTCATCTCTGAAATAGCAGAGTGGTTTTAAAAGATTGGAGGCTGAAGTAGCAATACCTTCTCCTACCAGCTGGCAGACTTCTTGCTGAAACCCACATATTCCATTATGCAGCCCTTGATTCTGATGTGGCCACCAGAATGTATCCATCAGGCCCGATGCCTGATTCTGCTTCCCCACATCCTATCTAGACATTCAAATACACAACATACAGAAAAAATATATTCTGTAGCTACCTACAGAACAATATGAATATTTGTAAGTGTGTCCTCTTTCTGGAGACATGACACAAGTGAAATAAGTCTGTCTGACAAGTCTAAAAAGCAGCTTCTTTAACAGGAGAGAGAAATTTCCAAACTCGTGTATATTTAAGGATAATTCTCTTTTTTGCAATGTTAACTTCTCCTCTTTTTGGGCAGTAGCTGTTTTTTAAATTTAGGTCAGCTGATTCTTCCTATAGCCATTGGCTGAGTAAAAAAACATTATCCAATAACAATGAAGTTTTTCGTAATTTATTTCCAGAAGTTCGTGTTTCTTTTGCCAACCTTTTTCACTGTGAGCTTAAAAGTACTCTCTTTTCCTTCTTCAAGGTGGAAAGGACACTCTAAGGGAGTCTTAAAAGTTAACAACAACCCATCATGCTTTTTGCACAGTATCTGCCACTCTAGCAGTGCAATGAGCCTGTCTCTGATGAGCTTATGATTCTAAAAATTCTCAGCAGCATGCCCAAAGAAAGAACGCATTTAGGAGATCAATACTTTTGCCTGTTGGCCTTGTTGAACAGAAACCAATGCATGTACAAAATCAGCTCAGCAGCTGTGATTGTGAAGACTACCAGGCCACTACACAGACAGAAGAATGCCTAATTGGGCTAGCTATCTGTACAGCTCTAAGGTGTGCCGTTAAGCATTGCACTTCACTTTGCTCACACAGGGGCTGTGATACCTCAGGCTGTGCAGTAGTAATCTGTGTTATGTTTTAGCCCATTTATGTAGCTCAGGAGAAGTTAGGGGTAATTTAGCTATTAGATCTTTTACTCCTTGTCCACAATAGGGCATTATTCAAGTGAAGATGACAGCTATGTCCTGCTCAGAGAATTCTCCTGGCAGCCCCCAGGCACCTTGCAAAGAAAGCATTAATGTATGACAAACCTTTGCCAACATTTGGCACCTCAGTGTTGTTGCCTGGCCTGTTTTCTTATGTAGATGGTATTGTCAGCTTTCCTGGTGGAGTAGGAGACGCTATTTAATTTCACTGCATAAGGGAAAGAGAAATCCACTAGTGTTCATAGCCTGTCAGTGAAGATTGTGTCACTAACTAGTGCAAACTGCAAATGTGCCACATTGCTCAGCAGAAACGGAAGTGACAAGAGACTGTAGGTAATAGGGTTGCATGAAATTTACCCTCTTTATTCCTCACAGAGAGCTGCTTCCCTTCAGGAAAAATCACAAAATGCACACACTTCTCCACAGTAATCACTGAAAGCATAGGAAAAGGTTATGCTGAAATAGAATAAAAGTACAATGCTTGGGCTAGATGCTCAAAGGGAAGTTAGGCACCAAACTGCCTTTTTAAAAGCTAAAATGCCCAATACATCGAAACATTAAAAGGGGCTATTTCCCTCAGCACCTGCATTTCTGCTGCTGGCTGTATGCAGAATTGTGTAACAGCTATGAGCTGTATTACATCAAGTCCTAGCAAAATTTGCAAGGCAAATGCTACTAGCCTGCTAGAGCCAGGCTGAGAGAACCCCTGATGATGGGTGAAGTAGTTTGTTTTGCCCAGCTTGTTTTGCTCATATGAGATCAAAATTCTCCATATATGATATGAAAGAAGGATTTCAGCTGGGATCTTCCATTTTTTCAAGAAAGTTCTTGAATAATTGAGCAGCTGGGATCCTGTGATAGATGTCTCTCTCTGTTTCTTCACCAGTGAAACGATTCTGCTTTGCACAATTCAATAGGCAGTGGTAGAAAAGAAAGACCAGCTGTATAGCTCGGCAGTAAAGGCATTCATGTGGGAGAGTCAGGCTCAAATCGTGTCTCTGGTGATCAGTCAGTTGCAGAAAGCGAAGAAACTTCAGTGGGACCAACTGACAGAGACCTGCCTGAGAGTATTTTAATAGGCCTGCTGTGAAAACTTTTTCCTGAGTGATGGGAGAGCACAAATCTCTGCTGCAGATCTGCAAAGAGGAAACTGAGACTGATTTCCTGTGTTCCAGATGACTGTGCTGGACACTGAAACACTTGGTAAAAGGCTGCCAGGACCCTTTGATATTTTAAGAAAGAAATGACCTCACATAGGTTGCTAACTCTGTGGTGATGTTCCTCACTGTGAATCCTAAATGTGAGAGGCATTGCTCTACCCTTTGCTAGGTGATAATACCCTTTGGGTATAATCCCACAGTACTTCCTTCAACTTCCTCAGCATTTCTCAGAGAACATGCTTCTATCTGTTCTGTGTGTTGTCAGTCAATACCTAACCATGTTTGTGCATCTACAGAAAGCACAGACCATGCAGTCAGTCCAATGACTGTGCAATTTATCTCTTTCCACTGTGTCCAACACTAGCACCTCTGGATTGCAGCTGTTCTGAGCTGCTCTTGAGTTTGAATGTCATACAAGACTTTCTAAATACAAAGTGCCTAACCTAGGGTTGGGAATTCCACTATCCATTAGGAAATTTAAAAGTTTGTCATTGTAGTGCTGAACATCTGTTCTTGCAATTCTTCTTGCAAATTGAAGTCTTAATATCCCATATGAAAATTCTTGGCATTGCAAGTCATACTTCACTGGGTTCTTTCATAATTATACCTCTTTTTCCATGAAAGAAATGTTTCGATTCCGTAAAATATAATTAAAGATGGGGTTGTGATACTGCTGTTATCTCACAGTGAGGATTTCAATAAGACTCCTCAGTGTGGAAGCTGAGTTTGACCCTTTTAGTGTAGGGTATAGTATTTGATTATCTGATTACTGCAGCTCTTACACTTCTCTACCACTCCAGATTTTCAAACTGTGATTGGAGAAGACTTATGGTAGTGGATTAAAGTCAGCCCATTAATGAAAATGTGAATATATTACTACATTTAGTACCCTTTTACATATGTAAAATGACATTGAAATGGTAACCTGTTAGTAGGCATTTTGGCTAAGTCTGAGTAGGGACTAAAAAAGTATTGGTGGCAGCAACCTACAGGTGGTAAATCAGAATGCCTTTAAGATGTACTAAACTTGCTGCAGTTTACATTGACGCAAAGCTCATTTTTTTCCTAATGTTAGTACATTATCTTCTACGTTTTAGCTAACACTTTCCAAATCATAGTCCTGCCAAGCCTAATGCTAATCTTAATTTATCTACCTGTTCATATACACATACTCAGATTCTCCCCCAGTTTTTCTCTCTCTTACAGAGACACAAAAATGAATACACGCACACATAATCTTTACACATGGAATTTTACTACCAGTGGATGGAAGTATAATTCTATACTAATGGTAAGCAGCCAATGGAAGTCAATGTTTACATGATGCATTTTACTAAAAACTCTGGCATGCTGTATATCCCTCCTGATAGATAAGTCCTGACTTCTCCTGTCTGAGATGTGGTCAGGGCCAGCCTCTCCTCAGCAAACACTGCACAGAACTCCTTTGTTCTGCTGGAGAAGCCCCAGTGTGATGATCCAAAACTGCTTAATAGTAGGTGTTTCAACTTACACTATCAATACATAGCTTAATGTGCAGAAGACTCCCTTTCAATGTTTTATTTTGCTCACATTTCTTTTTCAGCTACTCATTTTCATACTATTTAGATGAGTTCTCTACCATGTCCTAAATTTGAGTCCTGGTTTTATTGAGGTTAATATCTCCAGTCTTCTCTGAGAGTTCAGAAATGTTCTTTTCAGTCACAACAAAGTTTCCCTTTTCCAACAAAAACAAAACTGACCTCTTCCCCCTCTTTATGTATATAGGTTTTAATTATCTCCTTGCTCCTAATTCTGAAAGTAGAATTAGTAGTCCTTTTTTTGTCGTGGGCTGACCAATGATTAGTACATTAGAAAGTGAAGGAAATCCAAATTCTGATAAATATGATAGCCTTCTCAAGCTAAATCTAATGAAGTATGTGGATGCCAAAGTACAGCCTCAGTGCTGATTGAAATATCGAAGTCCAAACTTAAGATTTCCAAAACTTTTTCACCTGATGCAAACTCTGTAGACACGTAAGTTTTTCCTGTAGATAAACCAAGTGCTTATTTGTGGCATGCTCACTTGAATTTTCACAGTGCTTCACAGCATCGTGACTGTTTAAAATTATTTCCTTTGGTGTCAACAAATCAGGGGCTTTTCTATTGACTCAGAGTGTGGTAAGCATCCTCACACCGGTCCATCTGAGCCCTGCACAAGTGATCTGTAAAATCCTTGCAGTCTAGTTACACTTTTTACCAATTTAGTGGTTAAAGCAACCACCCTGATATTAGTGACATCTTCAAACAAAGAAAGGAATTGTACTTCCTCTCTCTTACACTCAGCAAATGGAAGAGAGGAGAAGAAGCTATTCTAATCATTAGGATATTGTAAAGCTAGCAAAGAAAACATTAGTGCTCTAAAGGAGGCTGTGGCAGCCACAGTACATTTATTGGAAGCCTTAATGTGGAGATACAAGTTATTTGTTCTCGCTATTTTGTTTTTTCAGTGTCTATACTGTTCTTGCTAAGAAAGTTTTCCTCTACCAGACTTCTCACAGTTTCATCTGCTCAATTAACAATAGTCTGCATCTTTCCACGTCTTCCACCATCCATACTTTCATTGTTCTGGCAGCCTTTTGCTTTTCTGACTGGAACTGACTACCTATTTCTTTCCATGTCATTGATTGTCTCAATATTTAAAACATTGTATAAATAATCATCTAAACTGGGACTTAGACATTTAAAGCTAGCTTAAGACCAAGACAATGACTCCATCCATCTGTACTGTCTATCTCCATTGGTGTTTCCATTCAACTGGAACCCCTTTATTTAATTTGGGTTCTTCAGTTACTCGTCCAAGTACAAAAATGCCTATTCTGGAGAGATGAGTGGGAGTCTTCCCCTACTGTAATCCTGTCCAGCTGAATAGTCACCCAAATTCTCCTTAAATCATGTGAAAAAACCCCATGTGATATAAAATGCTGGGCCTACATGAAACTTCATGTGATGATGTCATGATGACAACATACGTTTTTTGGCATAAAATTTAGGAGTTAGATACTCCAGGAAGTTAATGACACCGACTCTAGACATAGCTGTGTCTGAGAGAAAACTTTAGGGCTTTTAACTATTATCAGATCAAGACGATTTGATGAACCTCTTTAAAAAAAATGCAACCACCATACAGTCAGAAATTCAAGAGTCATGAGACCACACAGAAGAAAGGAAAACTTGGTTCTACCCCAAGAATTAGGACATTATTTGGGAATGTTGTTTATATGTGGAATTTGTAGCTGTGCTTCCTAGATGGTTCATGCAATTTTTTTCTGTTAAACCATCACTGGATAAAAGAAAAACAATCTTGAAAGTGGATATGTAATTTCCCCCAGAAGAGCCAACATGAAGAAAGCAAAAGATATAACAAACATGTTTTGTAAAAGAATTAGGAGAACATAATACAGCTGTCTAGATATAGCTCACTGTTGCATGGTTGGAATTCCTGTGTTAAAGAAGAAAGGAAAAAACCTGTTTTAATAGATTTCATTCTGCTTACACAGGATAATGGGATAAATTAAAAAAGAATGAACAGAAAAAAAGAGTCTTGGCATATTGTGTGTATTAGGAACAAGCTCTAATATGATATTCTCTGTCAGCCAAATTACAATACAGTCCTGTTATTTTCTTTTTGTTAAGGGGAGAAGGTCTGGAATGAAAGTGTTGAGGGGAGCGGATGAAAATGCAGGAGGCTCTTAACCTTGAAACTTCCAAATAATTTGCTTTTCACTCTTGGCTGCTCAACATTAGTGCAGTACACTTATGAAGACGTAAACATCACAAGGGCACATGGCAAACAGCCTGTCACAATGAGTTAAACTTGAGTACCCAATTCCCTGAGCAACCATGGAGAGAGAATGAGCTGCCTCATCAGGAATTCAACTGTGTCAGTTTAGGGGGAGGTGAGGATGGGAGGAGTTGATCCATCAAGCTCAGACATGACCCTAACCAACCTTCTGTTTTCTACTTTCATTCAGGCAGTAGAAGCAGATCATAAATGGACCTGTCAAATCCACAGTCAGATGACCTCTGCTAAGAGAGGACCTGGAAGATACTTCAACCTGTACCTAAATTCTCAAAATACATTTTTTTCCCCAGTGCAAATGCTGCAGTTTGCTTGTTTTAAATGGCAGTCAATCACACAAAGAAACAAATTGGCTGGAGAATGGAGCATTTAATTATTTTGTTTTCCCACCACTAGCAAATTTGAGTTGAGGTATGCTGCAAGTTTGACGGACCAGTAAGCTGTGTGCATTCAGTGTCCTTCATTATCATGTTAACCTTGCTTCTCCTTTTTCCCTGACATAAGACTTAAAGGTTTTTAACTGAGAGAATAGGTGCTACTGATTAGTAAATTAAATCTGGACTTTTAGTGATATTTCCATATCATTATAATTTAAAAATCCATGCAGTGAGCACTTTGCTGAATACATCGAAATACTCAGAACCAGTACTAGAGATTTTGGGCAATTCTTTCAGTCTAGTTCTTAATTAATTAGCAAATATGTTATGTTTTCAAATACCTAGGAGAAATAGGGCCTTTCATACCACGTTTGGAAAGAACTAATTCTCATCTCATTTAATGGTGGTGCCATGTCAAGGTAACTTAATTGACCTCATTAAGGACTCATTAAATAAAGTGTTATGAAAATAACACATTAGCAAAAATAGAACACCTGGTGGGGGGATTATGTAATTTTTCCTTACTGTTTTTCCAATGCTTTTTCCCATCTGGATTGTTTCAGCCTAGCATACATGTCCTCCTCCTTTCTCTCTCTATTTGTCTCTTTCTCTCGGTACATGCCTCTATATATATTGTTAGCCTGTACATATAATGCTAGCATATACATATCCTCGCTAGCTATAGCTTAAAATTACTATATTGTCTGAGCTATCCAACCCACAAAACAACAAATCATCTTGTAAAACCATGCCATTTAAATATGCAGTCATATGGTAAGCATCTTTGTAAAGTAAGCTGAAATTTTATGTTGCATCTACTGTTACAGTTTCTCTGATATTTATCTTGACTTATAATGTAAAGAAACATTTTAAACTAAAATTCAGCCATAATTTCTGAATAAAAGGGTACTTACTTACTTCCTTAGTTTAATAATTTTCAAGATAATCAAACTGCTGTTTGGAGATATTTAAGAGGTGACAAAATGTCACATCAAAGCTTCTCAAAATAGCAAGTAATCACACTGAAGGACTGTGTTTCTCCATAAATTAACATGAGATGTGTTTATTGCATTTTGTAGCACTCTCTGCAACTGAGCTCTGTATCTGTTCCAAGAGTGAAAAGCAAATGGTGCTATTGAGGGTGAATATAGAACCAATAAAGGTAGGAAAAGGGGAGAAAAGAGAAGAGAAGAGAAGAGAAGAGAAGAGAAGAGAAGAGAAGAGAAGAGAAGAGAAGAGAAGAGAAGAGAAGAGAAGAGAAGAGAAGAGAAGAGAAGAGAAGAGAAGAGAAGAGAAGAGAAGAGAAGAGAAGAGAAGAGAAGAGAAGAGAAGAGAAGAGAAGAGAAGAGAAGATTTCTCAATGGTTAACTTCATTACTCTAAGAAAATAATAAACAGCAGAGAAACAGAAATGAACCAGCTGAGTATTTCTACTTGGGTTTTGCTCGACTGACCTACTCATAGATGTTTTCTGAAGAAAAAAAGTTGTTATAGTGCATTGTGAAAATTGTTGTTACCTTGGCATCATTACTGTAATTAGAATATGTGGCATATTTTCTGTCAAAGTGAAGTTCCACCACAAAAAAGACTGAGTTGTTTAAAAGAAATTTTATGCACTCAGACATCTTGGGTCCATCAAGTTTATGTTCACTGCCAGGTAGATTTCCAAAGAGACAGTGTTTTCCATCCTGGTATTCCAGGCCAAGCGGTTTGATCTCTGTGCTAGGGCACAGTGTTTGTAAAATCACTGGATCTGGAATGGAGCCAACAGGCAGAGGGAGAAGGAAGCCAAGGGTCCACTATAGAGCAGACACACAGAACAAGTTGATCCAAGTCTGAGTGGTTCATGTGGCAGCCTTTTCATTGCATGCATGGTGATAAGAGAGAAGAGCAGGGAAGAAGGGAATGCTGATGCACAGTGAAATCAGCCTGTCACTTTCAAAACATATCAGCCATGAGACTGAGGAGAAAATCAGCTTCATCAAAAAAGCTATAGAGCCTGGGGAACCCATTACCTCCTGGAAACTTCCAGTTCTGGTGGGTTTAAGCGAGTTTTTATTAATCTTTCTATTCATGAGGAACTATAATTTTGGAGTTTTCATCCTCTGGGGACTAGCATGAGCTATTGAAAACCAATAAACAAAAGCTTTCCCTTTAATGAACTGGAAGTTCCACTTTTCAGCCCACTATAGTTATGGTTATTATATGGCTACGACAGTTCTGCTGAATTTTTTTTATCTTCCCCAGCAAGTTTCCCTACAGAGACAGGCAAGTGGAGACAGAAAAAAAAGGTTATTTTCCAGCTGTTCAGTGACACAAAACCAGCTTCAAAGCAATGGTCAGAAAAATGCATGTGAATTTTATCACTACAGATTAATTTTTTTTCAACCATGATACATTGCATAGATGCATTTCTTGTAGCACACTGAATCTTATATAAATGTGGAACAAAACTAAACTTTAGTTTCTGAAGTCTGATAATTTTCTAAATGGCCTCTCTTCCAGATCTGATGTACTAACAACCGACACTGCCTTTCTTTGTGCATTGCTGCTATTCTGTTATTTTTTTAAACACTTCCTTTAGTACTGCTACCTCCAGCACTGGCCTACCTTGATGATGAACAGATGAGCACAGTGGAAATGTGACATAGACATTACTAATGTACCATTTTACAGAGCTTGTGGAGGTTGAATCATGATTTACAAATGCTTAGTGAAACCAAAATTAATTACATTTTTAGGAAGAGTTTTCTTTATCCCAAACATTGACTGTTTCAGGCTTTAATGGAAAAAATCTCCTTCATTGGTTTTCCAATTTGGAAGTGATGGATGTTTTTTTAATTCTTCATCAATGGGGATAGTAAGAACACTCACTGTTTTCTGTCTTAAAGAAACGTGTGCAATCACTTGCATTTAATATTTACTTATGTTTAATGAACTTTTTTATTCATAGCCCATAACATGTAATGGGGTGCTGGGCACTATCAGAGTATGCTTTTACTCCTACTGTAGGCTTGTCATCATTTTCTGGAATGGTGTGCTTTGATGTTTCCCAGCCAAAGCAAGCTCTACGTAAGTTGCATTAAAATTCTTACAAAATCTGTGAGTAAATTACACAAATGGATTTCATAGTAAGAGTTACAAAAGTTTATAAAAATACTGGTGAAAGAAATATAAGCAAACCACACTTTGTCTACTAATCTCAAAATAACATCATCTAAATCTCCACCTCTTTCTAGTTGACTCATCACTGCTCAGCTAAACACTTTGGCCAGGAATTTTATATACTCCACATCTCACGTTCAAAGGAAAGAACAAGCTGGACTACAAATCAGCTTTTATATCCCATCACATCCTTATCATCACTCCACTTCTCTGGGGTTTAACATATTTTAAAATTCTCCTTTCCCTACCAGCATTATCAATCTTCAACCTATTTGCAGTTCCTTGGGCTTATCTTGTTCTTTGTTTTTCTATCACTTTCATCACTTGTATATGCAACTACACAATCTTTGTGTCTTTTTTGGTCACACTGTTCACATGATTATGTAAAATGCTTACACACTATGCCTAACTATGCCATAACTGTGTTACAAAATAGACAAGGGGGCAACCTCATGGGTAACTTGTTTTGGAAAATGAAGATGTTGAAGCAGTGATAGTTGTACAAGAGGGCATCTCAGTACAACATGGACTGTAGTGTATAACTAGAACAGAAGAGAATTAAATCTTTGCTTTGGTCACAATTTCTAGGGAAATAAATTCCACTGCCTTTAATAACAGTGACCAGCTTATGTATGGCACTATATGCAGTTAACATAAAATCAGCAATAATCAAACAATATAAAAACAGATTAGTATGAGTATGTGACCTGGTAATTGATAGATATTTCAAAGTAATCAGTTACACTCAAATCACTTATTCTAATAATTTATTCAATAACAAGTATGGAACTTCTGTGAAAAATAATATATTCAATTTTAACTTGCAGTCGTTTCACTAATAAATTAATGTTTTAATCTTCCAGAGTGACTGTTCCCATGAAAGTGAGAGGATTTTTTCTGCTTTAAAAAAAAAATTCATTTTTATTCAGAAATCTACTTGAGGAATACATTGATATACCCAGACCGCTTTAAACACAACTTTGTTAGTTTCAATTTTACCATAATAAACTTGTCTAATATTGCCATTTGGAAAACAGGAAGACTTAAACTGTAATTCTGAGAGCATTCCACCTCCCTTTTGAAAAAAACCCACAGTATTTTGTGTGTTCAATGTGAGAAAAGAAGGTATAGAGCATAGAAAAAAACCCCTTCCCTAATGTATTAAATTCAAATGATAAGCTGTTTTAAGTGGCTCAGAGTTGTACCATTCTAGAAGACCAGAAGCAAGCAATGCATTTTTAATATCCTGTGCTCTTTGATGTTAGCCTCTGTATTTCAAATTTTAAGCTTTATTTTTACGCTTCTCGCCTCCTTCCCCCATGCCAAATGGAGCAAAAAGTACCCTTAAGGTATAAAAGAAACCACAAAAACATATTCAGTCTTGGAGCAACCTAAAAAAAATCTGTACATGGTTCCAACAGAGCAGTTCCCAAGCCAAAACATGACTAGTGTATATTTAATTTACCTAATGAAATATACTGCGGTCATATTATTTTTTCCGAAATAACTGCACTGCTCAATTCCACTGCCTCTCTGGCAAATCCATTTTGCTTCTTGTATAAAAGATGTTGGTATAAAGTCTTCTAATGTCTATTTATTCATAATTTACTAATTTTAACACCTCCTTTCTAGTTCTAACCTACAACAGACCATCCAGTCTAATTTTAAAATAAACTCTAACCAGCTTAAATGATTCAGTCATGTAACCTTTTAATCATTAAGAGCCTATTCTTGGCAAGGTGGCCTGGTTAAAGGTCAAAACCCCTACGCCAGTTAGAATAAAAACATGTAATCAGAGAAAAAGTATAATTTTGAAGTTCAGACTGCTTTGGGATGATCTCATACTTATAATATCTTGCTTACACCCTCAGTGAAAAATATCAAAGGGAAGAACTTTGTATTTCATAGGACAGACAGCACTTGGACTGGATACTGTCACAGTGGAGTGACAGCTCTTGCTCTGCAGCTGTCAGGATCTAATTATACTGCCTGGGCCCAGAACAAGAAATTGCACAGTTGTGTGGAATTAGGAGGTATCAAAATGTACCCCATGTAGACCTGAAGACTCATGTGAATATCAAGGAGTGATCATTGAAGTTTTCTAATGGTATTGGAGCAGGGATAAAGTAAGGAGAATGTTTCTGAGTTCAGTTGTTAGTATCACTGACTTCAGAAATGCCAAATCATAATGTGCCAAAACTGTCATGGTACTAGCTGACCAGATCCAGGTTAGACCAAGGGTCAAAGAAGTTTGCAGTGCTCTTAAGTCACGTTCCTAAAGGGAAGTATTTTGTACAGTGACATTGTAATGGAAAGTATATGAAGAGTATGCAATGGGAAGACAAAGATCAGAGCTGGAGAACCCCTGCTTTTCAGAGGAATCACTGAGCTGTAAGATGTAGTAAAGCTCCTTATTCCTTATTTTCTCTCTGTCTCTCCCCCACTGCACAGGTTGAAATGGAGAAATCATAAGGCCCTTTGTACTTTTACTTTTAATCTGGTAGGCAGAACACATTTTTCTTTAAAACAGAAATCATGAATCTAAGCTTCAGAGGTTAAGGACTTTTTTCTCATTTGTTGGATCAATAAACTTATGCTAACCAGCAGGAGGCAAAAGATCTCCTTTCAGAAGGACTCATCAGCTTAGACATCACTGTGTATCAATGTTGCTGTATGGCTTTGAGATTGAAACTGTTGTCACGTCTAATCATCTTGAAACAAAAGCAGGAGAGTTTGTATCAGTATACTTGCATATCCTAATATTGAACAGAGGCGACTGAATCCAGACAGCCATCTCTTGTGTAAGGAGGGGGGAAAAAAGGATAGTCTTTGCTTTTCTTTGAAGCAAACTTGTGCAAGTAAAAGGTGCTAGGCCTTTTCTGTGTATGATTTCTTACACTTAGATAAGAATTCTGCTCAGTAGTCCTGATGCACTTACAGGTAGAGCTATCATTTTTTAGTTTGAACTTTATTAATTTGGGGTTCTATCACAATTTTTAAACAGCTGGCTTCAAGATGAATCAGGATTTCAGTTTTCTTTCCTCTACAGTTGGCTGTTACAGATTTCTCACTAAGAAAGTTTTGCTATGTATATTATTTTAATAGCCCCTATTACTTGACCAAATGCTTTATTTGAAAGGGCTGTGTGGTTTCAGACATCATGAAATCTAGGAGCAAATGGCCTTTATACAGTCTCTGGATTGATTACAAATATTTTGTTATCTGAAGGTTCCTTCACCTTTTCTTGCTTTCTACTTATCTTTATTTGAGTCTTAAACCCAAAACCCATAGAGGTGAATACTTTCCAGAAATAGATTTGTGCTCTTAGGCTTTGAGAGATATGTATCAGTGTTCCCAGGAAGAAAGCACAGGACAACTATAAGGTTGTTATTGCAAAAGCATTACAAATACTACTGACTATTGCCCTGTCTCTCTCTAGTCTGGTTATTTCATGCAATGAAGGTTGTCTTGTTCTGTTAATATAGTCAGACACAAACAAAATTGCCAAACTAGCTATGGTTTATGTCAGTGCTGTGAATTTGCTTCTGTCACTGATCACTAACAATGTAACAGTGGCTGAGACCAGATGCTCAAATAAACAAGTGGCAAAGAACAGCTCATATGTTATTTCAGACTTGATTAGTTTACGTTTATCTTCTTGCTAAAATCCTTTGGGCTTCATCTGCTTATATCTCATTAAAGAAAAAGGAATTGACTGAGAGAATGAGGCTTTGGGAGGTGATTTGGTTTAAAATCATAATTACTGCCAATACTGTCTTCATATTACTTAGCTAAGACTAATTCACTTTTCCTGAGGCCATTTACATTAAAGGCTTAATTCTGATGCTAAGCTTCTCTCAAAATTTGTCTCTAGTTTGCAGGAATGACCCAGTATGTTATTCAAATTCAACATGCTCATTCATGTTTATGGTTATCTCACTATCAAATTTCATCTAGCTAAAGATGCCAGTTTCAAATCACAAATAACTTTCCTCTAGTGTTTGAAACACTATCAATTTACAAGAATGATTGGGTAATACTGAAAACATGGTGATAAATTTATTTTCCAGACAAAAGTTTCTGGATTGTAATACAGTTCATCACAGCTTACTTTACAAAAGAAACCATTACTTACCCTGAGACCTACGTAACATAATTTTCAGTTTCTATGCAATCATATTGCATATTTAATTAGAATAGTATACAATTAATCAATAACTTGAAATATAATGCTTTATAGAGTAACAAGATTCTGTCTAAAATTCCACAGTACATGAAAAAACTCTTGAAATTACATAGCCATTTTACCCGAAGAGCTCCTAGTTTAGCATCTTGCTTTTCAGATGAATGAGTTTCAATTTTCATTATGATTTTCAATATTTTGCTTAGGATTAAGGAGCCAAGTCCAAACTTAGCCACTGGCATATAGTGGGGTCACTTCACTGATTTGATGCTAGGGATTAATCTAACTGTAGGAGGTTCATCAGTGTTTAAATCAGATTTTGGTCTTCATATTCAGAAATTTGTAAGTATTTAAAAGGTAGCCTATTGTCTTGCATTGTTATCACTCCTTTCAATGCTATAATGTTTGAAGGTTAGAGCATTTCCAATTTATTTTTTATGTACAATGTTTTTAATTTGCATATAATTATTTCATTTTAAAAGAGCGGCTATGTTTTAGGGATCCATACGTAATTTAATACCTGTTTATTTTAACTTGTTTCTAGTTAGAATTTGTTTTGCCTTTGGTCACACATATCTTTATCTTGAAGCCAGGAATTAGATACATACATTATCCTTTTGCTGCATCCCGTTTGCATGGTTTGATACAAAGTGAAGTGAGGAATCTGTCAGCAAGCAGTCATTCCTGTCATGCATTTTCCTTTTATATGAGAAAGATGAAATTTTGCATTGGTTTTATTTTCCATCTATGAGCACCTTCGTTTCTTTTTTTTAATCTATTAATATTTCTCCAGTCAAAATTCTTTTTACATGATTTATAAAGGTTTTCATGGCCATATTAGCAAAGTTTACTTTGGTCTCTAGAAATAAATATATGCCAGTGGTTTAGTGGCAGTTAAGCAAAACTAAAAGAGTATATATTTTCTTTTATTTTTGAGATTTTTTAGACAATGCAGAATAATAAGCGATTTCAAATGCCATTCACAGCTTGTTTACTGAGGCAGCAATATGAATTCTTGTTGTAATAACATTTTTGTAAGACGTGAGATTCCTTTTTGAGTATGCTGAAAAGGAAGCTTCTGTAAAAGAAATTCTGTGCAGAACATTAGTTTCTGCATATAGAAATTCCTTTATAAACATTGCTGAGTAATAGTCTGTCATAGGTGAAGGGACTATGTCTTTATTCCTTTCTACTATGAACTATAATAGAAATAACTTCTTAAGATGTACTATCTGGGTATAATTATGATGTTTTCTATATCAAATATACCATTAGTGTACTGGGTTTTGTCGATTTAGCATTTCCAGCCATGGAAAACTGTGCGTATAGTATATATAAGTCAGAATCTAAATGATACATTGACTTTTATTTAACTTAATGTTCCTCATTATCTACAGTAACATTTTTCTCTAGTCAAATCCTCATAGATTGAGTACAGTTTAAAATTTATTTTATTTATACAGAGCAGTCCTAGAACAGGAATAGCATAGGGCACTCTTAAAGGGACCAGAATTAGAACAAAGGATTTGACTGGAAGACAAAAGGAATAAAATTTCAACAACAAGCTATAAAATCAGAAAGGGTCTGGATAGCAGAAAGGTGTAAGAGCATAGGGCATACACATTCAGGGCTAAAGAATAAAGGCTGAGATGTGTAAGGAAAGCAGCTTTAGCAAAGAGAGACCATACTTCCACAGGCATCAAACTTCACTATATTGCCAAAGCACGGAAGGCAAAAGAATTGTTAGTAAATGGTTGTAAATTTTCTTATATTCTTTCTAGCCAGATGTTTACCTACAATCAAAGACTTTGATGTCCTACTTCTGATTGTTTCCACATTTTTTCTGCTTTTCAGAGAGATAGAATAAAAAAAAAAAAAAAATTATCTCCTTTCTCTATAACCTCCCGGCAATTCATCCTAATGTATTCAGCAAATTTTCCATGACAAACAACATGTATCTTTTCAGCCTTGAAGGCTTGGGAAAGGTATTTTCTCTTTTTTTGTTAATTAGTATGCTTTGTTTTAAATAAAAACACTTTCTTCATCATGGACCTTTTCCTGTCTTTCCCATTTGAAAGTATCTCAGTGAGGATCATCAGGGGATGGCAGAGTAATTTCAAATCCTAACTGTGCAGAAATTTTGAAAAAAGAAAATACTTTTGCCTATATCATTTAATAAAATAAATCCTTTAGTCCCTTCAATTGTCTTCTTATCATAAATGAAAAGGCTTGTGTTCAGCAAAGTTCATCTGGTTTACATCTCTACATCAGGGAAAGCCTGTTTGAAATGTAATATCAGGTTTCCAGGGCCACTTGAGTTGCCTTAGGACAAAAAGTTTCTGTAATCCAAACAATATTTAAAAAGGTAGTGTTATACATATGCTAAATAATGGATTACTTCAAATTTGACAGCAATATGTAAAAACATTATTTGGGGTGTTCTGAGGTGTGCCGAAATGTCCTTTGTTTTCCTTTAGTTTTCCTAATGTAACACAGCTATTTGCAGAATTAACATTTCTAAAGTCATAGTTTTAAAGCATCTTGTCAGGTAGTATGAGAAAGGACATGAGTCCTGCAAAAGAGGACAGTTATCTTTTATGAGTGCATTACCCATACACTTGTGTAAGTATCCTGCTTCTTTATAGCTCAGTTATATCAGCTACATTTACATCATCTCCCCACGTATCAGTTAATTACTGTTGTTGACATTCTCTGTCATCCCCTAGTTTAGTATTTAAACTTCTAGCTCTAAATGTGGTAGTTTCAGTAGTAACAGCAGAGCCAAAGCTAAGCCAAAACAAAACAAACAAAAAGAACCCTGCAAGATTCAATTAGTTTTCTCCCAGATGCTGCAGTTCCTCTCATAAACTGTTAAAAATCTGCTCAGCTCATTGAGTATAACTGGCACTGTCTTGTCGAAGATGAAGGTAAGATGCAGTTATGCAGAAACTGTATGCTCTGCTACATAGGATTTCATGGGTCATTTCTTATCCATATGTATTCTTTCAGCACCTGGGGAAAATGTGAAAGAATGGACTACATAGGCTACAGCCTAGGATGTCAGAATGTTAAAAACGAGACTGCTTTTAAAAGTAAGAGGAGGAAAAAAATGAAGATCTTGTTTCAATCTGTGGGAGCCAGGAACTACAAGCACCTCCCTTAAATAAAAGAAAGAAGTTGAAGGGTTTGTCATTTCATTGATTGGAAATGCAGCTAAACCACATTGCTGGCTCATACTGATTTCTTTATGAAGTACCACTCAAAGTTGTCTATAGGTGGTATGATGTCTTCTTTTCCACTTACTATGGAACAACTGGAGAGATCTGCAAAGTTACATAGATTTCTCAAGATCACAAAATGAGTGAGTTGTTTTTAGGTAAAATTCCAAGATTTTAATTTGTGTGTGTTTGTGTGTATGTGCGTGCGCACGCATGTGTGCTTCAATGAGATATCTACAAGAAACTGGGCAGTTAACTCTTCAAAATTAAGGAGGGCAAGGGTCTATGGACCATTTGAAATTCCCAGCTGAAGTCTTCAAGAGTATTAAAGGAATCTAAAAATATATCCTTTCACACCTGGCTTATAATTCTTTGACTTTTGAAATATTTCTGGTTAGTAGGTTTCTTTAAAAAGGGTTGAGGATCTTTTGTTCGTCTGGTGATTTTCTTGAGTTGAAAAATGTATCACATGGTTTTATCACACAGCTCATGTCCCAGTCAGATGCTGTTTCTGAAGGTAAAATAAAATGTATTCAAAATAAAATCAAAAATACTTTAAATCCCAGCTGACTGTTAGAAGATATGACCATTGACCTGAAAAACAAGCAACAGTACTACAAATAAATAGTTTTTAAAAATTTTAAATGCCCAGATTATGACCTTATGGGTAA
Source organism: Gavia stellata (assembly GCF_030936135.1). Taxonomy (NCBI): domain Eukaryota; kingdom Metazoa; phylum Chordata; class Aves; order Gaviiformes; family Gaviidae; genus Gavia; species Gavia stellata. The sequence continues at coordinate 21,759,708 of NC_082600.1, forward strand.
GAAGTTTATCTTCAAACCAATATCCCAGTGAGTTTATATATTTGAATAAACGCAAGCATTGACAGTCTGGCAACTCATGAGCACAGAGGAGATAAGAAGGCTTCCCAACTCCTCCAGCGCTAGGATGCCTATGGGTACTGAGAAGCTTGGTGAGGAGAATATATCCTCCTGAATATATCTCCACAATCTCACTTTGATGGTATCAAGTATGTCTGTTTTGGATTGCTTAAAATAAGTCTCTGCCAACATTCTGTTTACAAATATCTCAAATCTAAGGAAGATTGAAGATGTGTGGGCATAAGTTTGTTCTGTAGCCTGAAATCAGAGCCAGAACACAAATGTCATCAGATAGGGCATTTTTACCTAGCTCCAATTAGTCTTAGGCAGCTGCTTATGTCCTGCTGAATCTATATTTATGCCACCCTTAAAGAGGACTTGTAAGAAAGCTGCCTCACACTTACCTTCCATCTGCAGAACCATAATGCAGATACTGAAAGCTGTCTCCCATGAGACCCGTTGACATTACTTGCAGCCACAGTGCATTAAAAATTCAGTAATAACTTTGGCTATTACTGTTTGGCCTGCCATGAGGGCAAAGTATGATGTTGTCTTCAGCATTGATACTCATGAATTAGTTGAGGGAAAAGAGTTTTAAGTCTATAAACCACGTTGACACCAGCTAAAACTCTTCAAGCAGAACAAGTCTGGGTGTTGGGGAGACATAAGACCAGAAACAGAGATTTTTCCAGCAGGTTACTAAGATCTGAGAATTAAAAGACTGAACTGAACCTGTGTGGCAGATGGAGAGAGACTGCTACTCGCTTCTCACTGCCTTGCCTAGGAAAAGAGGAATTGCTACCAGACAGCACCTGGGAACAATCATTGCTTTTATTTTTTTAATAATAGCTGGATAATAGCTAGCCAAAAATATCCTTCTTTATCAAATTGCCTAGACTGCTAAAAGATGATTCTAACTCTATTAGACTGCAGGCTACTAGGCTTGCTAAATCTCAGTGTTGAGTAATGTCATGAGTAAGAAGCTCTAAAAAAAATAGGTCCTTTCAAATTAATATAAATTCTGAAAGGTTTCTGTTAAGAATGACAAGGGATGTACTGATGAATACTTTATTTCGATCCACAGTTCATATGCAAAACAGTTCTTTTGATCATTGTATATTATCTGTGTAAGATCATATGTTAACATATTTCAGTTGTGCTATTTCTCATCTGATTGTCTGTTTAAAGTAAATGTTAGCATATGCTCTTGTCTTCAGTGCTAGTTAGGGCTAACATGTTTTTTTCCCCTTGTTCTGAAAACAGGTTTTTCTTATAAACAATTTTGTTTGTTGAAGGAAGTCCTAGACTTCCCAGACATGCGTAAAGCTGACATTTTCATGATAAGACAGGAGGTCAGCTTGATGATTTTTAGTGATTAATTTTCAACCTAGCAAATTCAATTTCCTGCTTTCAGCAAGTTTGCATTTATTGAATGTTAATAGCTGAAACATTGTAAACAAAGTAGGATTGGTTCAGGATTTTGTTTTCAACTAGCTGTGGTAGAAATTTTGCTTTTTTAAAGTTATAGGCTTGAACAAACTCACTAATCTCCTGTTCAACTCCTGCCTAAATTCCTGCCACCAAACTCCTGTCTGAATCTACTTAATTTCATAGAAAGATCATACCCAATGTAAAGTTTTTTCTTATTTTTGTTTTATAATAGTGCATAGGATCACTGGTAATGGAATAAAACCTCATTGCATTCATGTCTAGACAAACAGAAAAAAGGTAGGTTTTTCTATCTTCTAGGAAGATTACGCCTCTACATGTGTGCCCTTATATTGAATGCTGGCTGAATTTCTCATCCACCCTAGTTTAAAAAAAGTACTGTTCAGCCTGGAGACGAACAGTTAAGCGGGGGATAGATGTCCATAAGATCATGAATAGTATAACAAGTACAGATCAACACTTTGCTACCTCTTTGAATAAAAGAACTAGGGAGTAATGAAAGTAAAAATTGACAGGCTGAAATCGGGAAAATGAGGTTGTGTGATGTGCGTAGTTAGTTTTTGAGTGACACAAGAATCACAGAATCACAGAATCACTAAGGTTGGAATATGTGGATAATAACAATTTCAAAATCATCTGGACATATTTCCGAGAACAAAAATCATCTAGGTTTATTAAACACAATGGTGATTAACTGTAAGGGTTGTGACACCCCACCCATCTGATGGAATTTCCAACTCACCACCTACTGTGGAGGCATTGAAGAAAATAGTGTTACAGACTACCTACTCTTCTCCAGACATCTGTTATCATACATTCTCCTGCTGAAAACAGGAGAGTTGGCTAGATGGACCGTTTTGTTCTGACCTGGAATAGCTGTCCTTTTATCTTATTTTCTATTTATATTATGCTGTATCATCACATATTACAGTGAAAAACAACCCAATGTTTTTTAGCATCATGCATAAATGATCTATCAGTTTTAAAAACAGTGAAACCAGAAGCAACAACCAGTCGGCAAGGAACGCAGTGGTGGCAATGATAAGTTCCATGGCTGGGTGCTAGATTGAGGCAGGCAAGGGGGTTCCAGTAGGCACAGAAACCAGAGGAAGAGCAGAGAGACCCACCAGGAGCCGGAAGCTCTCAGGAGTGAGGCTGACATGGCTTGGGCATTGCCAGGAGCAACTGCAGGAGATTTAAATGGCCCTAGGGAGCACTAGCGACCTGGGTGGGCAAACAGGGCATGGCACAGCAGTATGCGTGGCGGTTCATGCAGAAGGGCGCAGACAGCTCTGCCTGCTCAACAAGGGAGCTATGGTATCCACGTGGCAGAAAGCCATGGCCTCTCTAAGCTCTGCAGACACCACGACTGACACAGCCTCCCAGACAGAGCCCCGGTGGGTACCTGCCGCCACCCAGGTGTCAGGCTGCAGGGTGTGCCCTACTCTGAAGCCAGCAGTGGAAGGCAGCAGCAAGCACAGCTGTGGGAGGTGCGCCCAGGTGGAGGAGCTCCTCCGCTTAGTGGCAGAGCTCTGGGAGGAGGTGAGTACGTTGACGAGTTGTCACAACCCGAGTCCTAAAGCCCTGGGTTAAAGGACAAGTTGCGTTTAGGTTTCATGATCTCCCATGGACAAATGAAGGTGAGCTTAACACCAAGCGACCAGGAGATTCAATTGAAAATCCTTTATTGGTTGCAGACAAAAGTTATAAAATATCCCTAACTACCTGTAATAGTTATATAATTCTCAAATGAGGGGTAAAAGGAAAAAGAAGGAAAAGTAAGAATAGATAAGAGAAAACAAGGAGTAGAAAAGAATGAGAGATATCACCACCCTAGGTATCAGCAATGTCTTATCCTGCGTAGTGTCTGGTTTGTGGTTCCTGGATGGTGGGGCGCCGTTGCCCAGTCTGTCCTGGCACCTTTTATAGTCTCTTTTTTCCCGGGATCCTCCCTTCAGGCAGAGTCTTGACATGCAGGCGCACTATTTACTTGGAGTACTTTGAATGTTCTCGAAATGAGTACCTTCTGAGTCCTTGGAATGTTCTCAAAATGAGTCTGGGGGTGTGGCAGGTCTTGGTGGTCGATACACCCCTCCTCTGGTTGTGACCGGGATGTGATCTTTTCCTTGCGCATGCTTCTTAAGTCAAAATAGGGGAGTTAAGGTAGGAGATGACACTGCCCTGCAACCACAAAGCTTGCTACTTCCCTTTTTCCCACTGAATTGCAAAAATGTTTTTTTTAAGGCATATCTAATAGGCCACACATCCTGTTTGTTACAGGAGTATCAGGAAGTGCGAGGGGGAGATAGACCACTGGAATCACACCCTACCTTCCCTGGAACAGGCCCAACAGGCAGACAGGGCATAAGATACAGAAGATAAAGGTTCACCTAGCTTGGAAGTGTCACCAAGGTTAAGCCGGCCTATGCCCTGTGTAAAAACGACTTCCATAAAGAAAAAAAGACGGGTCATTGTCATAGGGGGCTCTCTGAGGGGAACAGAAGACCCAATATGTGGATCATAATTAGGTGAAAAAGGAGCCTTGTTCTAAAGCAAATCTTTTCAAGTTTATCTCCACAAAGAGTGCATGTAACTTTCTGTGTACAGGATCTTAGCACTTAACTATTTTGCATAGTCAGTACAATATACAACTGTAAATGCATTATATCACAGGAAATCTTTAGAATAATGAACTACTCGGGATATTTGATTTATGAAATTGGAATAGTTTGCTCTGGTACTAAGAGACTGTATTTTATTGAAATCAAGCCATGTGTTTCGAATAACCTTATTACGGTAACTAGGCTGTTTGTCATGGCACCTATCTAGCCATGGATATTTGTAATTGTCATAAGTCTTTTGCCACAGCTGGACTGAAGTAATTTAAATTAGAGAGCTTTGTCCATTCTGCAATCTAAAATGCTGTATTGTGGAGGAAGAGAAAGAGCAGGGAGTAGTGATTCTAATATCCTGTCAAATTTCTATATTTCCACATGCAATTAAATATATATTTTCTCAAAAATAAAAATTAAATTGGCACAGGACATAGTGGTAACCCTTTTAAATTCACACACAGCAATGTTAGTGAGTTTCCTGTGGCCTGTTGGCTTGCAGAAACGTGAGGATTTTCCAGATAGGACTGCATTTGTTCCATCTATTTGTAGTAATATTGCCTCATAACATAACTAAGATAATTAATCACATGGGAAAAGTAAAGCCAAAAGGAAAAATGTCTGTGTGTTTGCCTGCATGTTATCCTCTGAGGATGAGTCCAGTTGTATGTACATCAATACATCCATCCACATACAGCGGAATAGTCATAAATACTCAGCCAAGAATAATAATGTTCCAAGCAGGAAGGAAACATGAAATTCCAGGAGAAAGATTTTTTTTCCCCCTAGACCGGTATCCATTTGTGGCACTGAGTAAATTTATTTATGGCCCTTTGGGCCATGCTACTCCCGCAATAGGATCTTATGAAAGCCTTGCCATTTGTGTTGTGTTATCTTAGCATTTGTTGTGGCTAATATGATATAAAAAACCCTGTAATGATTTACCAGCTTTGGAAGATTCTGTCCACCCAAAATATGAAGCAAAGACAGCCAGACAGACAAGAGATGAATATGAACTCTCTTTTTGTGCCTTCAGCACTGTCCTATTTAAAAAGCTATTTTAACTTTTCCCATATTTGAAGAAAGTGTTTCTGAAATTCTTGTTAAGGTCCAAAGAAGGAGAAATCCCTAATGAGAGTATGTCATTTTTGGCAGAATCTTCTGCTTTTATATTATAGAAACCAGCTCAGGGGTTGGTTTTTTTGGTTTAGGTATTTATTTTTTTTTTAACTACTTTGGAGTTTTGAGAAGGAGCTAAGTAGCTAAGTAATTTAAGAGCAAAGGATAGAAATTTGAACTCTAAAAAACCCATGAAAAATCCCCATCTAGATCTCATTTATCTCTCACTCCTGCTCTGCAAGTATATTCGAGTTAAAGAAGGAACTGCATAGGGGTACAAGAAAAAGTGTGAATTATACTGCTGATTCTCTAAACAACCAAGGAAAAGTATTGTTTGACTCTGGCTGGGAAATAAGTTCTGGCTTATCTTTGAATTTTGAAGCTAAATCTACCAGTCCAGCCTAGACTTCTTCTACCATTCTGATGATAGTTCAGCCATAACACTCTTCCAGAATTAGTCTGGTGGTACAGATATTTTATTCTGGGGTAAACCTTGGCAGAACTAGCTCTGGCACCGTCAGACAATCACTCCCCTGATCATGCTGGAGGAAAAATTACATATATGCAATATGAGGTCAGAACGGATTAACTGCGAGTTAAATGCATGTGTCAGCTAATGACATCTCTTAACGTGAAAAGTTGTGCAGCTGGCAGTACAAGCCCTATACATGAGCTACATTTTATTAATGCTAACGAGATTCTTGAATGGGTATGATTATGAATTTTAAATCCAGCATGCTTGTGCTTTAACCAAAACTAGTAATACCATGGATATTAGCCAGATATTTTACCTATTCCAAAGAATAGCTTGCAGCTGGAGATGGAAATTCATATATATGTGTATAAATGTATGTATGCACACATGCATACATTTATAGAAAAACAAAAATTAATATTTAGCATGGGAAATGCAACTACCTAATGAATTACCAAATGTGTAATAAAATGTACTGGAATTTGTATTGCACAGGAGAGAATTACAGCTAACAGTTTGGTTTAAATTAAAGCTGCTGTGTAACTAGACTCCACTATACTGATGTCTTAACAACTGTGTGCCTAGCACTTTCCTGTTTGCTATATTATCTGAATAAATGAAATCGACATTTTGATTTTGGTGTGAGGTATAGCTACTGGCTTCAGGGTCTAGGTTGCCTGTATTAAAAAGCAAACTTTTGCAGAATATCTGATGAAAGGTACAGGAATATTCAGTAAAGAGACAGAAAATAGTAGAGAATTGTTATGATGTTCCCTCCCACATATACATTATTCTCTAATGTAAAGTCTGTGCAGTTAGCATGCATAATTCACTCCAGGACTTATAGAATGATGCAATATGGAAGGAACCTCCAGAGACCGTCCAGTCCAACCTCCTACTCAAAGCAGGGTTAATTAAAAGAGGTTGTTCATGGTCTTGTCCAGTTGAGTTTTGAATACCTGCAAAGATGGAGATTTGACTTCTTCCAAAGGCTGACTACATTTTGGGGGAGAGGGGGAAAATCCTGATATCTACTCAGAATTTCCCTTCTTGCAACTTCCATCGGTTGCTTCTCATGTTATCATTATCTACCTCTGAGAAAAGTTTGGCTTTCTCTTCTCTACACTCTTCCATTGTATAGCTGTAGACAGCAGTAAGATCTCCCCTGAACCTTCTCCTCTTAAGTTTGAACAAAGACAATTCCCTTGGCTTTCCCTTGTATGTCATGAGCTTCAGGCCCCTGACCTTCCTTATGGTCCTGTTGTAGTACTGTATACTGTCTGCTTTTCAAGACTTTGTGTATCTTGTAGGTCTTGGGAATATTTTCTAGCTGGATATGTGCCGTGGCACCATCATTATAAAACATGAAGACAAGACATGGACATAACCTCATCTCTCCATCCCTCTTTCTGCAGTATAGAACCTGGATATATATAGGTCAGGAGGAAATGACTGTGTGTTTCAGCAGGGTGGTATTTCAAGTCTCACGATAGAGAACAGCTGCACTACAACCTAGAAGTACTTGGCTCAATTAAATTTTTAATGTAGGCTGTTTATTTTGTTAAGGTGACGTTTAACTTTCCTTCTATTAACTATACTATTTGCATAATACTTACGCCCAGAGTAGACATTTAATTTAAGAATGTGAAATGTTTTGTTGGCATCAACATTGTGGACATCAGTGGTGTTTTTTCTTGACTGGCACTAAGATTTTGAAGGACTATTGATTAAGAACGTCAAGATTTACCCAAAGCATGCTGCACTACATTTTATCCACGGATAGCTCATAATTCAGTACCTGATAAAACCACATTGAAGATTTCTGCACATCTCTGATTTCAGATACTTTGCTGTGGGTAGCAGTCAGATATTTTGCAGAACAGATACTAAACTGTCAGGTGTAATTTACATTTTGTCATTTTGCTCCATATCATGCTTATTTGGCTTAAAAAAATAATCAAGCTGCATGGAATCCTTTTGAAAGCAAATTCTTCTGCCCTAGAAAAAAAGATGAGAGGTATCATCTGTCAGGGAAAGCCTTTAAAATTTTTTCTGGTGCTTTTCAAAAATATGTCATTTTTCAGTAAGGATTGTTTCTTTTTTAATAAAGAAAAGTTACGCCATTTGCCTCGGTAGGAGTTAACATAGAGCCAATATGCACAGCTCCTTAGGATGAGGAGAGAAAGGAAATGTTTTCTATCACTATTATTCTGAGTACTATAGTTATAAAAATGTTACAAATATATGTTTTTTATATTTATATTTTTGAACCAGAATTGAAATACTAATTTGTGGCTATTGAAGCCTCATACATATTTTTGCCAAAGAATACATGGTCATGGTTAGGGGCCCATAAGGATTATGTATCTTCTTGTGTTTGCAAAAATGATGTCTTCAGAGGATTATCTTGGACTTCATGTGCAAGCAGGTGATAGTAACTACTTCCTAGATTTAAGGTTTCTATCATCAAGTATCTTACTTCAGCTCCAACCCAGATCTCATGGTAGCATTGTTAGCTCTGGCAGCCTAGGGCAATAATGACCAGTCCCATAAACTGTAAGGTTTAGGACTTTCTAACCATCTCTAAGACCCTCCAGTTTTAAAGAAGGAAGTGCCATAGTTTATTCTGCTATTTCCAAAAAGCTTTGTACCACTTGCTCGATTTTTGATGAGAAAAAGCCACAGGACAGTTGAGCAGTAGGTTGACATGTAAAACATGAGCAGTTGGTGACATGTAAAATCAGAGTAATGAATTGATTCTTGGTGAGATTCAGCTGGATGCAAAAAGTGTGAGGAACCCACTCAAGCAGAATAAAGGGATTCCAAAAACTCTTCAGGTTGATATCTATAGCACTGCTTTTTTTGAACAGAATTCAAGACTTCTTGGGAGTCTATTGGGACTTTAGGGGAATACTGTAAATGTAGAGTGGAGATTTATACATAGGGTATCATTCAGTGTAGACATACAAGTTACCAGTTGAGATCACAACCAGGAGTATTTCCTGGGGCAACAGAGCACAGACTAGGGTTACTGATCTAAGAGTTTGTGATCTGGGCAGAATGAGATGGTATATCTTCTGCTTCTGCCTGTATCTAACATAGACAGTCAACAGTCACTACTTTCCCCTTTACCTGTTTCCTCTCCCTAAAAGAAACTGTATTGTTGCCACCTTCTGGCCAAAGCACAAGATATTCTTGAGAGATGTGAAGAGATTAGTCCTATCTGGACAGAAGATTGTTAGGTCATGACATAAGCCCTTCAGAGACAGGTACTAAATCAAGGATATTGGAACCATGCCACAGGATATTCCTCAAAATGTTAAAAAAGAAAAGATCTTTAAGAGAGGTCCTAATTGCAGGGAAGCCTGTGGAGCCCATGAAGAATCTATACACATCTCAGGCTGCTTTATAGGCAGAGCTTATATCAGTGAGAGTGTATGTACATTAATGAATATAATTTTTTACAGTTATAAAACACATTGCATGAAAAAGGCTGCTGTGGAAAAATTCCTTTTGTGTGTCTGTTCTGCCAAAAAATATGTATATTTATATGTGTATGTTTGTGCATGGGCTACTCCCATTCTCTTTCTCTCACATGCATAAACCTGAAGTTTTACCATTTTGGCATTTTTCCCAGAGAAGCAAGACCCATCACCCACTAAGCATCAGGAAATCATGAAAAGTTGGCACCAACTGAGTCACAGCATTCCTTTTCCTTATGTAACTGCCAATAAAGCCATTGGTAAGTTAACAAACATCTGAAGGTGAACTCAAGATTCATAAAAATACCAATGATGTTCAGATGAAGTAAATAAATAGAATTTGTTGGAAAAAATTCCAGACATATTTTATATCATATGGCCATAAAAAGGAAACAATGGATAGGAGGCCTCCTGATGTAATATGGAATGAAACAGAAATTCCTTTGTACAACTAACAATGCAATCACATAGGTGAATCTAATTGTCTGTCTTTAAAGAATTATCTCAATATCACTTCCTGTAAAAAAAAATTATTTTGGCACCATTCTGTCAAATGAGAAACTGATCTGGGTCCAAGTTTACCATCATGTGCAGTTTGGATTATCAGTTTGTAGCAATGGGTCATAATTTATTTTCTTTCACTGTAACTTCTTCCCTGGCATATTTGCTGTAAATTTCCTTATTTCCAGTTATGTGCTGAATAAGATCACTGAAGATGGGCAGCTCATACATGGGCAAACAGGTGAAGAACACCCACCAATTGGTAAAGAAAAAATGCTGTGCCGTGTGCCATAGATACAAAGCTAATTCTTCAAATTCCTACAATATTCAAATGCCTGCTTTAGGATACTTGCGATAACATAAAAGCAGAATTGTTCATGGGATGACTCATGTATAGTAAGATGTGTATCACAGTGAAGCTATCCAGAAAAATCTCCTTATCCTCAGGGTAGGATGCACAAAGGTATGTGTATATTTGAAATTCCAAAGTATGTCACTTGTCATATCTCTGCTTTTTTCCTAACACATAGAAGATATGGTATAATACAGTTTTATGTTTCCTCCAGGGGACATCAGGCATATATTTTTAAATTACGTATGGCTATTCATTCCCACCTGGTTTATTTTCTATTCCAGTTAACTTAGACTCTTGCTGTCAAGTTCCAAAAGTGTGACTACGCGTTTCTATCAGAAGGTTGATTCTTATGTCTTATGTAAATAATATGTAGTAACCTTGGCCCAAGGTCTTCCCACCATAAAATACATAACATACCTAATATTTCAACATTAAATACCTAGTCCTAAATTAGACATCTAGTTGCCCCAGTTTCTGTTCAATGGGGAGAGAGGCACATTCAGACCATGATTCAGATCTCATACCCAGTCAACTGCCATCTGAAACTGCTTATTTCTCACCATTAACAGTGCAGACAGCCTACAACAATCGTGCTCTTAATTTAGTCATGTACATTAAAGCAGCTAAGTAGAATGAATCTGGGCCATGCTGTCAGGGTGCATGTAGCCGTGGAGTCACTGTCATTTGTACATGGTTCCCTACATACTTCATTAATGTTTTATTCACCGGGGGACATTTGCAATTTCACCCTTTAAATTAGAAATCCGTGTTAAAAAAGAGAGACTAAGTATTGCTCAGTTAGGAACATGGCACTTGTAAGCACACTAATTCATAGCAAATAGTTCTAATACAAATAAAGAACAAGCATATCACTGTATGATTACACTTGTGGGTACAACAAAAGGAAACTAATGTAACTACATTATGTTGTGCTCAAAGGACATTCACATTTGTATGGAATTTTTTTATCTTATTAGAGAATAACATATACCACTATGCTAGCTAAGGTGAGCTCTAGGTTTTTTTACAGCTGATCGAGTAAAAGCAAAAAACAAACCCCAGTATTTTTATAATATGTACTTGACAGCTTCATCGCCTATGGACTAAAACATTTACTGTTGGCTTAAAACATATATAAGCCATGGAGAGATGATGCAAGGTCAAAGTAGCACAAAATATAGGTTACATGCCTCTCTGTTTATCACAGTATGTCATAACAGGAGTTGGTTATTAGTAACGCTTGTTTTGAGTTTGTATGGCTTGATTCATATGTTAATGAGATATATAAACCTATCATCAATGCGTTTATAAGGCTGTATAAATGCATGCAAAGAGAATACCTGCTGCTGCTTGTCTGGTGTCTCTCCTAATGCGCCAATGGATTAATCAGTCAGTTCTGCATATAGCAACGTACTTATTGCAATTATCCTAATGTCATTTTAGGGTAAGATGAAAAATCTCACAGAATCTATGAGAAATCAAGCCAAGCGGAATTTCTGACTGTCATGAAAGTGTGTGACTATCACAGAAAATACCTTGATATTCTGTCATGAATTCCTCCTGTGTGTTAACAATGCTTAGCTAAATATTCCACAGGGGCTGACCCAGTTGTGTATGAGGTTTTGTTTAGCATTTCATTCAGTCACATACCATTCGGAAGATTTGCTTCTGGGTACTGCCTTGGATTTCAGTGTAAAGAATGGAAGTATCCATATATTTAGGGTGTGACTTGTGCCATATCAGAAAGCAACTATTACAACACTTCTTTTTAAATTCAGGTTATGCAAACACATATGTGATAACGTATCTCCCAGTCATCACCATCTCTCAAAATTAATAGGGATTTAACTACACAGATGAATATTTGAAATTCTCTTTTGGGAGATAGGTAATTACAGAGTCTCTTCTTGGTCAGTCTGGCCTGATTTAGTAACCACTTAAGTTTATGTTAAACTAACTAGTGAGGGTGTTTTCAAACCTGATCATAATGAGAGAAAGTGAGAGATCCAAGTCCTAAAAAACCCTGTGTGGACACAACTGACAACTGTGATAATTTGATTTCACTATAGAAACATGCTCTTTCCCATCTGTCCCTCCACCCCAAGCACAAACACATCACAACTCCTTTTCATTCCCAAGTCCCTGCAATCCAGATTCCAGCCACCTTGATTATAACAATATTCTTGGCTAATTTGTTCCCTTCTCTTCCAACACCTGCACCTCAAATCCTTATACCCCAAGATCCTCATACTCCAGGTGTAGCTGTTGATAGACACTGTACCGTCATTATCTCCTGTCAATTTCCTCAACCAGGTCCCTGTATTCATAGCCAGTGATCCATAAAACCCCTACAGTCCATGTGCCTTTACCTCGCTATTCCAACATCTTCAGATAGATTAACTGAGGACACTAAGGTCTGTTCAGCAAACCTGAGCTTCTTCAAGTGCATCCACAGCAACTTATTCCACATGAATTAACTTGGCTTATTACTGTATACAGAGAAGAAATAGTCAGAAGGAGGAGAACCTTACACAGCTGACAGCCACAATATGCGGACTATGAACTGCAGGCAAACTTTAGCCCCATTCACCTCCTGTCCCCCCACTCCTTTTTTTCGGCTCATAATAAATGTTACATTCTTCATGTGGTTGCCCAGGAGGCGAATGGAGAGACAAAGGCTGGTTGGAGTTCTTCTTATACTGCTTTCCTCGCTTTCTCCCACTCAGAGACAGATTCTTGATCCTCCCCAAGTCTTCTATTTTCCCATGCTTTTTTTAGAACTGGTATGAACTGGGCATTGGACTGCTGTAATATCTCAGCAGTCTTAGGAAAGACATTTCACATACCTTTGTGTCTGTTTTCCTTCCTCGTGTTTTAGGCTGTTAGCACTTTAGACAGATGATATCCTTTAGAAAGACTTATTTTATTCTATGTTTTTGGAACAATGGGTTTCTGGTCCCATACCAGGAGTTAAGTGAAATATAAATAATAATTGATTATATTGTCACTCTATTTTTGAATGATCTAATCACAGATGAACAAGAGAAAGGTTGGTTGCTGCTTTCTCACTTTACTTTATTCTTAGGGCTTATATGAACACCAAAAAAAATTGCACTGCTTTAACCAGGATAATCAGGGTAAAAGATCCTTCAGAAGCTTTCAGCAAATCCACTTTCATTCTTTTCTATGGATGCCTTGCTCCCTCACGTCCTTTGTTCACTACTAGAAAACTGTGAAGGTCAGCTTCTTACTGTATGGAAGATGTCAAAGGGAAGTGTCTCTTTTGTGCTTATCAAAACACTTGCAGAGGTGAGTTGATAGTAGCAGCATTTGTGGCTACTATAGGTTGGAAATTCCTAGGCAGACATATCAAGAGAACAAAGGCAGTAAGAGTGCTACCAGCAGCAGGTCCAAAAAGCAGCAGGAGGTTTCCTATGCATCAGAGCTCACACTGATAACTAGCTATCTAATGAAGCTGCTGAGAACACAATAGTTATTTTTGGCCTCCCAGGAATTTTCTACTTTCTAATTCTATTCAGGTGTCAAGATAAGATGAGGGAGAGTTTCCAGTGGTTGAATTGATGTAGGGTTGGAAAGGACTTCAAAAGAAAACAAAATTATATTTCAACAGAGTACAAATTCTGATTTTGATCACACTTACTGAATTTAATATATACACAGAGATATTTTTTGTTTCATGAAGAAGAATATTAAAGGCATTGCAGATCTTGCCTTTATTTCTTAGGATCTGTTAGCTTAAATGTTATACTCAACATTCTCTAGAGACAAGAACAGCATTATGCCTTCCAGAATGCTAGAAACCAGTACTGATCTTATTGCTGACTTCTGATAACAGAAATATGATGCTGCAGTATTTATTAATGAAGTACTTATGCACCTAAATACTACAACTGTGAGTGTGTGTGTGCGCATGCACACATAGGAAGAAAAAAAGCACGTCTGAAGTACATATGTTTGAATAATCTTGTAGGGACTGCAAAGCTGTATGTTTTTTCCATTTTACTGCATGGAAATGGACAATTCCTATAGCATTATCCATTTCCTGTACTGTTTTCTTTGAATCAGAAGAGAATGTTGCTCATTCTTCTCACCCAAAATGCATCAGAGCAACCTAATATGTTCCATTCCCATTAATACCTTGGTATGCAAAAGAGTTTTGTAGTTTCTCTTCCACCAAGATGCACATAACTTGTATAAGACCTTCTGAGTGCATCTGGAGCAAGCCTGTACTAACATACACATAAATGCCAGACGTTCAGTTTGATTGATTGCTGAAAATATGTATATGAATATATCATATCAGCCTTCCAGGTGAAAACAGCAAAGAAAGAGAAGTGAATCCTGATAAATACTTACCTATAACACTGCAGTGACAATAAGGAAGAAAAAAGGCAGAAAGTTGGTGCATAGAAATCTTGTTATCTTAAAAATCATTTTACCTTATACTTTGTTATTCAGTATTAAAAGGAAATCAGTACCTTCCTTAACAAATGCTATTTGAGTTGATTACATTTCCTGCCTATATATGAACTCCTTATGGGGAAAAGAGCAGCTGCAGTACCTCCAGTCCAGACTTCTGTATACTAATGCTACTGCACCACATGTATTAACCGAAGTCCCACCTACAGGAGAACTACATCCCAGACTAGATGTGGTTTCTAAACTGTGATGGTACACTGGCTCAAAGGAAAGGTCTAGATGGGTCAGGTGTCCCATAATTCTAAGAATCATAATCACAGAATCACTAAGGTTGGAAAAGACCTGTAAGATCATCAGGTCCAACAATCAACCCAACACCACCACGCCCACTAAACCATGTCCCACAATGTCTTGTCCACACGTACCTTAAACACCTCCAGTGAGGGTGATTCCACTACCTCCCTGGGCAGTTGAGACTTTATACTCTATTTAGATGAACAAAGTTTGCAGACAATAGAGTTACAGAACAGGAAACTCTTAGACAAATGCATGCAATTCGAAATTAGTTTTATCCCATTTTATCTCTCTTTAACACAGTCTTCTTGTCTGTCTCCCTCCCTCATTAATTGGTTTCCATATCTTTTTAAGGTGTCTTTATTATTAGCTTCCTCTTTTTTATTATTAGCTTTCCTCTTTTCCTAACACAATATGATCTCCACCAGGTTCAAGATCTGGCCAAGCCAACTGCTCTAAATATGCAGAGCAAAATGTGATGGTTTCCCTAGCAATAGGAAACGCTTTAAACCTCAGAGTGCAAATGTTCGCTCACACACAATACTTTTTCCTGCAGTTTAGGGGCTGGCATGTACTGTCGCCTCCCACAGGGAATCAGGCATTTGCTTCTGCAGTGAACTGCTCAGACAAAATGAAAAAGGATGAGTAAAATTCTCTGCATAGTGTATTAAGTTTGCAGGCAAGTTCAGTGTTGTCCAGATTATTTGGGGTCAACTCAGAATATTGTCATTCCTCAGAACCAGCCCTCCCTCAGCTCTGCCATGGAAGCCATAGACAGCAGCAGGTTATACTGCATCACTGGAACAAGCCCGGATCTCCTATGGCCCCAGGTCATGACCCTCAAGCCTATGCCAGCTGCATTTTGTTAGAAGAAATAAACAGGAGGTGAACATGTAATACTGAGCGGCTATAGTAAAGGGTGATGTCCTGTGCCCACTCCTGTCCAAAGCAAATATGTTGCAGATACCTTTCCTTCCTCAGGGTGCCTCTCAGCAGGAGGTCCAGAAGGCCAGGAGGGGCCACACCAGGACAGCCATTTGTCCTGAGGCAGCTATTTGCTCTGAGGCAGCTCCGGACTGAGCAGTGCAGGGTGTGGGGTGCAGTTTCTCAGCGTGCACTGCTGCTCCCATTCTGTGCCGGGAGCTGCTGTGTCTGCCATCCTCACCAGGGAGGGACAGGCAGACAGGGCTGCAGGCAGGGCTCTGGGGACCTTGCAGCAGCCAGTGCTGCAGTGGGCCGGCTCCTCTGCACAGAGCAGCGCAGGGCTGCTCCGAGATGGGGCAGTTGTGGTTTCCAACGTGGCACCGACTGGGGCTGCCCAGGCCCAGGACTGCGGAGCAGGCTGGGTGCCTGCTGCAAGAGCTGCTCCAGTTGACGCCACGAGTCGCAGGAGGAGGTGAGAAAGGTGTGCAACAGCAGGGAAAAAAGGGGGAGAGTGAGAGGGTCTTTTGAGGAAAATCTGCAGGAAAATCTGAGCCACACAAAGCAAGGGAGGAGGGACACTGGGGGCCCTGGTCACACAGGCAGTGGAAGGTGGCTGCTGCGGTGGGGAAGGTTGGAAGCTGGTGAGTCCTGGCAGTAGGAGGAAGGTTCCTGATCCACCTTCAAACCCACCACTGTGGGATAGGCTCAGTGCCAGGCACTGGGGAGAACAAGCAAGACCTGTCAGAGCTAGCTGATGAACCTAATGTCCACAGAAAGTGGAAAAGGTGAATAATAATTTTAGGAGACTCTCTTCTTGCAGGGTACTGTGGCAGCAATCTGCTGACCTGACGTGGTGTCTCGGGAGGTTTGTTGCTCACCAGGGTCCAGGAACCAGGATGTTGCAGCAAGGCTACCCAGGTTTGCCAGGCCCTCAGACTGTTACCCTTTGCTTCTCTTCTGCATGGACACCAGCAATATTGGGTAACCCAGAGCATGTTAAGAGGGACTCCCACTCTTAAGGGGTGAGAGTGGAAGGCAGGGGAGACAAGGTGGTGTCTCTTCAGTCCTTCCAGCAAGGAAGGGCAGAGCTCAAGCAGAAGTGGACTCATCCAACAGGTCAATACCTGGCTGCATGGCTGGTGGTGTGGGCTTCTATGACAATAGGACCCTTTTCAAGGAGTGACAACTACTGAACAGGGATATGATGGATGTGACCAAGTGGAACAACAGTGTCTTTGCAAACAGGCTTGTTACCCTTGTGAGGAAGGCTTTAAATTAGGTATCCCAGAGTAGGATCACCATATCCTGAAAAGAAGCAAGGACATTAGGGATAGAGAAGATATGTCCTGGGGCGAGCATGATAGCAAGTGTCTCACACCTTCCTTGTCAAAACAGCTTGATTTGGGGCTCATCTCAAGTGTCTATACACAAATGTGTGTAGCATGTGGAACAAGCAAGAGGAATCAGAAGTCCATGAATGGTTACAGAGCTATGACTTTGTTATGGAAACATGGTGCGATAGCTCTCCTGGTTGGAATGTTGCACTGGATATACAGGTTTTTCAGAAGAGATAGGATGGGAAGGCAAGGAATAGGGATTGTGAGCTATGTAGAAGGGTCACTCAAATACATGGAGCTTTGCCCTAGGGCAGGAGGGGTTGTGGAAAAGGGTTAGATGACAGACCAGTACAGATGATGTTGTAGTAGGTGTCTATCCTGCTCAAGAAGAAGAGGCAGAAGAATCAAGAAGATTTCTGGAATGTACTGAAGACAATTTCATGTTGCAGGTGAAGGATAAACCAATTAGGGAAGGACAGTCTACTCACAAACAAGAAAGAACTTCTGGATGATTGTTGATGTTGGTCAAGGGCTGCCTTATCTGCAATGACAATGAGACTGTGGAGTTTAAGATCCAGAGAGGAACGAGCAAGATAAACAGCAGAATTACCACCCTGCGCTTCAGAAGAGCATTTTTTTTTTCCTGTTCAGGAACCTGCTTGGTAGGGTCCTGTGGGAAGCTGCCCTGGAATGCAAAGGGACCCAGGAAAGCTGGTTAATCTTCAAGGACATAATTGAATGCAACTTGATTGGACATGGTCATGAGCAACCTGATCTATTTAGATGTTTTTTGAGTAGGGTGTTGGATTAGATGACATCTGAAAGTCCCTTCCAACCTAAATTCTGATTCCGTGTTTCTGTGAGACATGGCGAGCTACGCAATGGCTCCAAATTTACCACCAGGACTCACACCGTGCGATGTACTTCATCTGATATGAAAACGTTTTCTAGAAGATGACAGAAAGAACTGTCTCAAGGACTAGAACCTTGTGGTCTCACTTTCCATACAATCAGTCTAGCTGTGCTTGGTAACCATTGCTGACAGGGACCCACAAATGTTGTGTTTTATCACATTGCCAAAAGTATTCTGGCATTTCAGTAAGCCCATCCAGAAAGGGGAAGGCAGTGAATGATATGCCATTTATCACTAGGATAGTGTTATACCTTTCGGAATCACATCAATGGCAACCTTGTGGAAGTGGCTTGCCTCAGACTTATGTTGGTGCAAATAATAATTAGAATTTTCCATAAGACTGTCAATTTAATAAAAAAACTTGTAGCATAGATTCACCCCACACAATCTTTTGCATTTATTTGAGGTACCCAAGTTAGAAGCATAATCATCAGAGACTTTCTTAATGCAGAAAGGCAGACTAAGATTGGAATGACCCCATCTATGGATGTGCCAGTCTCTTTATGCTATACATAAAGCCTATGATATCTAACCTTTCCTGGTTTATATACTGAAATTAAGTGTGTCTCAGTAGATCACATCATTGTTGCTCTCTGATCTCTTTCTCTCCTGGGGGAAGTTGTTTCACAAGTACACACTAACCTTGCATTTAAGGGTCATGTATTGTTAATTTACAGTTCTTCCTATAAGCTCTTGTCTCTGGGCTGATGCATGATCGCTCCTGTCCAGCTACAGGGTGATACTTGTTGCGGTTCATAAATTAGACATTTCCTCTCACACATAGAGGAAAACATGCTAAGAACATGCTCAACTTTATCAAAAGAATGCAAGAAGCATCATTTCCCTTTCAGTTAATAGATTTAAAGTTAGAGCATATATTTTAGAACATTCTAAAGGAGGGATTAATTATCTTTTCCATGGAAGCTGATCTATTTTGCATGTAAAGTAACTATCCAGTAGTCCACTAAGAGAGCCAACGCTTCTCTAGATTCCAGTAACAAAGAGTGAGATTAGGAACAGGCTGATAAAATTTGAGCCCTTTCACGCAAGTGTGAGAATTGAATCTAGGTCTCTCTCTGATTTCTCTTACCTGTGAGTTATTAGTTTCTTCATTTTTCCTTCCTTCTCCCCTTCTTGAAAGAACTGATTACTCTTTTTTATTTTTGAATGAGAGGATTAGTTGCTTATCTCCTGCAGATTATACAGCATTATTAATCTTAAACAAAGCTGGTGCTATCTGCCAGATAAGATTTACACATTTACAAGGACTTAAGCTATGCATCTCTTAGGTGCATTCTGTTAGCTACTAGTAAGGGCCTCTGATTAACGTTTTGTCTTTTGTGAACCTCAGCATTCAGTACTTGTCTATCTCTGTGTTTTGCTTGGAGAGATGAAATGTTTAACTCTGACTTTTGATAATCTCCCTTTTTTTTTGTTCAGAGAAGTTGAATCTTCAGCCTGTTTTATTGAAGGTTTCCAGGCTCTGTGTAGATGTCCAGCATGTCTCAGCAGCTTCAATACAACTTTTCTAGCCACAAAGACTTTCAGGATTATGTTTTACATCTATATGTGCATGAGGAATGTGGCTACATAAATACTCCAAGATGAGGTACGGTAAGGTACAAATTTATAGTTCATCAGCACCTTGCAAGCACTGCACTTAGTAGCATGCTACCATGCAAGTAGCTTAACTTTTAGGGAAAGTAGGATGTTACTGAGTATCTGTGCATCCCATCTATCATAATGACAGATTTTATACAGGATTCTAAATCATCTAATCTACAACTCTAAACAAAGCCACTATTTTATAGTGAGCTCTTAGAAGCAGTTTCCTAGAAGGCTAGGGCTCTCATGTAGTCCAAGCTCCTCTTACAAGTCATGATGTGTTTTGTTGTATCATGAGTCTTTCTAGTTCAGATTACTTTCTAAGTCCGGTTTGCTCATGAATCTCCCCTTTCCCGTCAAAAAGACTGTCCTCTGCCACTCCTGTGTGTTTTTCCACGGCTTCCCCTGTTTGTGTGCATGTTACTACCCATTATTGAGTTCCTGTCTTTCTTTCTGTCTTTGTCTCTTTGCTAATTTTCTGATGTTCCAACTTCCTTACTGGCAGGCAAGAAAACCAAAAAGCAAACTGGTTCACCCAGATGCAAAGAACAGTAGCTGAACATCATGCAGTATTTACATTTCTATTATTTGTAGTCTTATGACATATGAAAAGATGGATATACCTGTATATTTCACAGTGCAGTAAATTTCAGAGTAGCAGTTTCATAGTTTAATTAATATTTTGAGATATTTTCCTGATATTAGAACAGTAGGAAAAAGGACTGTCTTTATCTCAACCTACAAGTTTTCTCACTTTTACTCTTTCGATTCTCTCCCCCATCCCGCTGGGTGGGGAGTGAACGAATGGCTGTGTGGGGCTTAGTTGTCATCTGGGGTTAAACCATGACACTCAGCTATCAGTTCTGTCAGAAGGCCACTTCTGACACTGTCTAGGTCAAGGAACTTTGGCTACCTATTTGAACAGGTAAACATCTAAAGTTTCTAGGGTATGCTTATCGTTAAACACACAGTTAGCTTTTCATTACATAAAATAATTAAATTAATAAATATTACCAAACTTAATAAAACCTTTTGTCTCTGCTGCTAAAGATTCCATAAACTTATCTCACTTTTTTGGGGAATGTGTGAGAAGCACCATTTGATTTGCACATTTTATTAGAGTTCTTGCAATGACTTTCAGGAAGATGTTGGGTGTACTAATGAGTACGCATATTTGTGTCTTTATTTTTTCAAGTCACATATAATTTTTTTGCCCAAAGGCAGGATTATTATGATCTCTGCTATATACATGACACAAGCTATTCTAACATAAGTGAGATACCTACTAAGATGAGGAATCAGAGCTAGGGTCACAAGAAAAATTCTCCAGTTATTTTATGTTAAACTTTCAGAATATTGTACACGAGAGGTTGATAGCTTTGAAGGTCATTAAAACTCTTTCCTTCAGTAAACTTTATTTTCTATGAACAGTAAACCAGAATTCTGGAAATGCTCTGAGATTTCTAAAAGTGCAGAAACAGAGATGGGTCAGATGACCCTAGGCTTGGGTCATCCGGCAAAAAGACAGCTAGTTATACAGTAGTATACTTTGATTTTTCTTTAGCTATATTGACTCTGGACATCTATGAAACATGATATTTAAATTTAAAGAAACATCCACAACTTTTTGAAGTGTTTGGAATTACTGAGAAGCTGTAAAAATAACTCATAATACATACTGATCAGAAAATGACTCTGGGAGTCAAGAAATTTTGTATTCATGGATTCTACACCAGAAAAAAATAGTATACTGCTGATTATGCTATCTTCCCCAAAACCCTAAATAAGATGCACATTTTTTAATAACAGAAGTGTATGCTTTGACTAAAAATCAAAGCTTTCAGATGTCTGTATAATAAGAACTACTGTAAATAATGCAGTTAGACCCTAAGGTAAAAATCAGGAGTATAAACATTTAGAAGTAGTGACATCAAGATTCAGGAGTCCTGAAATCTGTTAAATCTCTTTTTCCCTATTCTCTTTTTCTCTTTCTGTGCAAAGTGCCTGTATTGTATTGGTCTGATCCCATGGTATATATTCCAGTCTATTGCAGTAATTCTTGTCTAATTATACTTTCCTGCTTAATCAATCAATAGTCATCTAACAGTCTCTGTAATCCTATCAGGTAATGTTACTGAAAACTGAACAGGCTGCCTCTCAAATGCAGTGTTGTTGGTCACTCTCAATACTACTGATAGTTTGTTCCAAATATATGTTTTAAAAACTTTCATTCTTCTTGTGCTAATAATATCTTGTAGGCTTTCCTACTACTGTGTTTTCACTCCAAGATATTAGACTACCACATATACAGGTAGAGGAGTAGGCATCATTTAGTGCACCTATGGCGGGCTGAGGTCTTTCTAGCTCCGTCTTGTATATTATCTTCATATACAGTCTATTTCCTATTAATGTACCTGCTTCTGGGAAAATATGGACAATATATAGCTGAGAAAATTATGGCTAAGTCAATTCACAAACTTTGTATACTTTTTAACGGCTGCAAGTACCATCTAACTGTTTTTTATCTTAACTTAAAATTATTCTGAGATAATAATTGTAGATATAAATATGTTAAATAGTTTCAGTCTGCTATATTTGCCTGGCTTTCATGAGATCTGAAATTTTAGGCAGTGCTTGATGTTCTTCTCAGTCACAATTATAATTAGGTAAATATTGTGAATAACTGGATATGTCTGTGCTTTTCAGGAGTATTCGGCTTAAAATTCTTGGATTCAGAAGTTAGCCTTCCTGCCAATAATCCACAGACAATGAACCCAAAAAGGAGTCAGCACAGTTCATGAAAATGAATTAAAATTTTAAACAAACATTCACAGATTGATTGTTTTTATAATATTTAAAACTTCTCGAATTATAAACACTTCATAAATTTGGGACTTGACAGCAGCAAAACGGATGCTAAGAGGTAGCAACCTGAGAATGTGTGTTATGGGAAAAGACTGCTACGACACAAAAAATTGATGGTAAAGCTAATGTTGTGAATTGTCATTTTGTGTGGGTGCAGGTGCATAGCACATGGAAGATTGGAGAAAGTTGCAATTCCTGCAAAGAGGGAAATTGAGTCTTTGCTCTTTCCTGGGGGAAAAAGGTGCTCTGAGTTACTATGACCCCATCCTTGGTTGTAAAATAATTTTGATAAGGCACATACTGCAGTAGCTGGTGGATATTTATTGCAAGTTACCAAACCATTTTATCTGCCTGTGTCTCCAGATACATGTGTCTTTGAATGGTTCATTATTTTTATAAAGTGAATGATTCAGTGACCCTGGAACAGGATGTATGTGTGATGAGGTTGTGCTAATAAAACATTAATTATGCTATCAGGAAACCACAGCTTGGAGGCTGTTGAAGAAAAGCAGAGGATTGTACCAGAGACTCCCCAAAAGTTCAAGTACAGGATAATTGCACAGGCCTGGAAAGTGCAAGCAAGGAACAATACTAGAGGCGCCAGGTCTATTAACACAGATCACAAATGGTCATTTCCTGGTCATTAATGAAATGCAACTTTGGGAGGTGAGTGAGGCTTGTTTCAGAGATAAAAAAGAGAACAAAGAACAAGTATTACACATATGTGAAGCATACATTACATAGTAAATTTAGATATACCATCAAACTGTGAACTAGTGAGAAAAGAGCAAATAAGCACAGTGTTAGCAAATGTATAAAAATGCCCTAGGAAGACCCAGAGTAAGGAGGAAGCATCAGCTTCAATGCTTCTCCCACAGAAGAACTTGAGGTGCTAGAAAGTTATTGTAACCCCATGCTTCTGCTTCTCTTCAAAGAAGATTGGTACCCCAATTTTAGGACCCAAGGGGAAGCAAAAGGGTAGAAATAATGCCAGAGAAAGATGTAGATACTAAAAAGTTTTTTTATATCAGTTTTAGCTCCATCATTATTGGGAATGAACTGTAATAGTTGTATAATCATAGCATAATTTAGTTTGGAAAAGGATGTCTGGAGGCCATTTAGTCAAATTACCCTAGTCAGAGCAGGACCAAGCAGATGAAATTGCTTAGGGCCTTCTCTTCTTTTGATTATCTCCAGGGTGGAGAATTCACATCCTCTCTAGTCAACCTGTTCCAATATCTTACCACACAAGGCGAAACATTTTCTACTAACATATATTCAGAATTGTCATGTTGGAAGTTGTGCCTGTTGCCCATCGTGCTATCACTGTACACATTATCTACATCAGCTTGTGGTGGGTGTCTGGCGTTCTGTACAATTAAGGGGGAAATTGAGAGAAAACAACTTTGCCTCAGCTGAATCAATGATTAGGGTGCAATCATGCTTCAGAAATCTGAATGCATCACCTTCAATTTCCCAAAGCACAGTCTTATTCATGCGCCAGCATAAAGCATCTTCTCATCACTGCATGCCCGTGAGTCTATTTAAGTAATACAAATGAGACCAGTGGTGATGAATAGCTTACCTTTAATCCATTGCTATAATATTTTGTCATCACCACCTGACTGAATTTTCTATTATACATTAATGATGGGCAGAGCTGAAAAGAGTGGAATTTCATGTGCTGCTTCCTACCTGAATCATCACATTTTTGTGATCAACAATATTTTGAATTACAGATCTCCTAGAGAATAGGCTTTTTATTTAGAAGAAGCATGAGGCATCTTATGCCAGCTCTTGGACAGGCTCGTAGACTGTACTGTACTGTTTCTGCCTAAAACAAATCCCCAGAAAGATAAAATGGTTAAATAAATTTTTGAGAGTTTTCAGAAAAACAGGGTATTGGATTCAATTTCAAATGAATGCCTTTGTTAATCCTTACATGTTTCACAACAACAGTCAATAGAAACCAAATACTTTTAGGGAAAGCATGCAAACATTTCAAATAATTTCTGTAAGACAGCAATGTCTATGTTTCTTATAACTCAGAGAGTGCTTTCAAGTGACAACAGACTTGACTGCTGGAAGAATATTGAGCCTCAAGATACTATTTTGTCTTCTGAAGCTTCCTTGCAATTTTTGACCAAAGAGACTGAAAAAGTTGTTTTGCACACAGTGATCCCTTTGATCATTCCCAGGGGATTACATGAAAGAGTGCTTTTTAAAACAAACTGAAGGCATACATACAGGTTCACAAAAATCTCTTACTGTTTTTTTATCTAATTAACTGAGAACATAATAACATTTTCATGGATGCAGAAATATTTTTCATCTGCATATCTGAAAGCATTCTAACAGACCCTAATTATTTCCATTCCAAAGTTCCATTTCACAGATAAGTAAAAGGAGAAACAGGGCAAAATGCCTAACTAGTGATCCCACCATTGTTCTTAAATGGCAGAGAAGTGAGATATTGTTGTTCCAGTTCCTTGACAGCAAAAGATACCTGAGATCATCATCTGTGGTCCTGTGAAAAGGATGTATTTGCTTGGACACCAAGGAACCAGAGGTCCAATAGTAACTGTGAAATGGGAAAAATCCCACAGTTTCCACTTTTTCCAAGAATGCAACACACTTCTTCCATGCACAAAGCACTCCTCTCCTGAAGGTTCCGAAACTTTCTTACTTTCCTGGTTCCTATTTGCAGTGAGCAGGACAAATGCTATAAGGAATACTATAGGAAACCTCAACCTCTTTTTTCAATACTAGATAAATACAGACAGGCTGGAACTTATATTTTAAAATATAATTCTAATTCAAGCTTATCTGAAGTGAACTGCCTTCCTGAACATAGCACCCCCAAAAAAATTTCTTAAAAATGAACTGAAACACAAATGAGTGAATGAATAAATAAAATATCTTCCCCAGTAACAATAAAACCATAGGTAAACCAGGTACTGAGAGTACAGCTTTGAGACAAGGAGACTTTTTATTTCTCTTGCTTTAATACTTTGAGTGTAACATGGCTGTAAACCAACAGGCAGTCATAAACATCAATAGAAACAGTTTAAGTCAATATGAAAGTACAAGGTTTCCAACTGCAGCCTTTGTGTGATCTTAAAAACAGCACTAAGAGGCAGAAGAAACCCATTGCATTCACCATACAATTTTATGAGTGTCATGGAAGTTAAGAGTCTGCTTGGCCACATCAGCAGGTAAATCCTCTACATTTGTGCCAAAACCATCAAGAACATTGGTAATTTACAGCAAGGGATATGGGCATGGTCTTCAGCTGTTCATCAATGAAGAGCATTTCTGTTGTTTAGGCACTGTGTGTGGCAGAATTTCCCATTGTTTGTTTACATAGGAGAATTAACTCTGCAAAAGTTTGTGATGTGCATACTTGAAATAAATCTCAGACAGCTCAGATTTATTTCTCAGATGATATTTCCAACAGTAGAATTTTTAAGTTGTGTCTTGCTGTCTCTCCCCACTTCTCCCAGTCAATGGCAACGCAATTGTTTAATCCTGGTCTCCTGAAGATAGAGCCATATTTTTTTAACTTTCTGTGGCATCCAGCCAAGGTCAACCCTCCACAGTATGTCAAATTTTAAATTCATTCTTTTTTTGTGATTTACCAAATCTTGAATTTTATAAAGTTAGGACATGGGTGCTGTTCACGATATTACTCTTTGATTGATCTTTCATCATTTTACTGTTCTTCCTAGAAAGGGTTAGTGATAATGCTAATGGTCTTTAGTCCAAGAAAAGTTTCCAAGATTACTGCTGAATTGCCTGGGTTACTTGGATTGTTAAGAGTTCTGCTAGTTGATTTCAACTGTAAGAAGATCTAGTTCAAAACTATAAGCTAATGAAAACTTTTTTTTGACTGTCAGGACATATACTCACAGAGGCATAAATCACAGTAGTTTTACAAAACTAATTTGGACATGGTATAGAGGAACAAAGTTGGGAAATAAAACCTTGCTATACTTAATGCGGACAAAAGTAGACAAAGGTGGTTACTTATATAGTCAGTGTTCATTCCCGGATATTACATATTACATACATGATTTTTTTCTGTCTGTTGTTGGAAACAGGATTGAACAGGTTAGAAACACGTCAATGAACAAGTTATCTGAAAAATATGAAGTCCATGGATGTATAAGGATAAAGGATCTGGAACTGTTTTTATTAGTATTGCTAAACCTTCACACAGAAAAATTAAGAAATGCTTTTGATAAATATTTGTATGAAAATAAGCTACTTCTGGTCTTCTAAGTTTTCACCATTGCTGTTCAACACTTGTTTCACTGGTGAACAATTCAATAGTAATAGTCTTTTCTGAAAGCTGTCAATTTTTGGATCTTTCTCTGACACCTATAATCAAGGTTGTCAAGGTGGATGGAGGAGAGGAGTAGCTGGGGCAGAATTGCACAGTTGTTGTTGAGACAGGCTCGCATGCACAGAGTTATTTGCAGGGTCCATAGCTAATGACATACATTGGCTCTAATGGCAAACATTATTTCTGGGGAAAAAGAAAAAGAGAGCAGTTTAAAAAAAGTCTATAAATCATCAAAAACTACAGAAATCTATTTAAGTGGCAAATATCCTAAACTGTCACAATCCATGTAAAGAAAAACATCAGATTTAAACACGAAAGATCAGCCTGTTAATTTAAAAACTTTATAGTGTCCGGGTTCTTAACACCTGAAAGCAAATTGTTCTGTAATTTAGCACTAATGATGATTTGATGCTGTAAATGTGTTAATACTATGTAAATGCAACTGCAGAGTGTTTTTAAGTGTACAAACTCAAAATACTGCTCTGTCAGAAAGTGAACCTTTCATGCATTTTGTAATGCTAGTTAAGTAAAAAGCAGAACCAATATGCTTTGTTGATAGAGCTAAGCCCTTTAGTTTGCAAAATATAACACTTTGAAAGATAATTTAAGGCTGCTGAAGTTAAAAGCTGTTTTTAACTTTGAAGGTACCAAATATATAGCACACCTGCATCACATTATTTTACAATGTATTATGGTCCTTTTTCTCATCATATCAGTGCGCGCGCGCACACACGTGCGCGCGTGTGTGTGTGTGTGTTTTAAGGTTTTTATATTTAGCAGAAAGACAAAATATTCACAGCATGGTATCTACCTGAAGTTGACATCAATGTCTCTTCAAGGAGCACTTGAAAATGTCGTTTTATTTGAGAGAAAATTAAAAAATTAGTTCAGTTTCTGAACCTCTGAACTTAAAATAAGTTATAAGAATGGTCTGAGCAATTTATTTGGTGAGCTGATCTTTTAAAAATACATTTTCAACATTTTCTTCCATAGGGTTTCTTCTCTGTTATAGGTGAACCTCAGAGTTAGCAAAAGGTTGTTTCCACCAACTTTTGTTGTTGTTGGAACCAAACTTTGTTAGTGTTCTGATAAATTAAAGGGAACATTTCGGCTGAATGTGTGAGACAAAAGAATCCTACTTTAATGTCATAGCATCTTAGCAGACAGGCAATGCCAACTGGATCCCAACTTTTGCAGTTGTGGCTCAGAGGTCCACAGACAAAACACTGCAAGGACACAGAAAAGAAGCCAAACCTTGAGATTTACATTTGAATACAAATCTTTCCTAAGGTTTGAAGGTATTTTGCTCATCAGCTTTTGCTTTGTGGTTTTCCAGTAGAGGTTGGTTTTGCTTGCTTTAGAAATACAAAGCTGTGACTGTAAACTCCAGTTCTACTTGTTACCTAAAATTGTAACCAAGAAAACTCTCCAAACCAAATGATAGTTTAGAAAGCCGACATTGATTTACTGCAGCGCTGGGTGCATGGGGCATTTTTCCTCCTAGCA
The DNA here is from genome assembly GCF_030936135.1 of Gavia stellata. Classification (NCBI taxonomy): domain Eukaryota; kingdom Metazoa; phylum Chordata; class Aves; order Gaviiformes; family Gaviidae; genus Gavia; species Gavia stellata. Next base: position 21,787,987 of record NC_082600.1, read on the forward strand.
TGCACACCCAGTTGAAATCATGACAATGTTTAAACAGTTAACAAAGTAAGTTACACCTACTGGTCCCACCCCTTAGCTAACTATTGGTTAGTATCTTTCTTACTTCATCTTAAAGATACAGTTCTCTTTTCATTCACTACGCATGCCCAGAGAGTAGGGGGTTTATTTGAGTTGGGGGCTTTTCTAGCTGGGAGGTGTGGTTTTTAACATCATAATGAGGTAGGTCAGCCATAGGACACCCCATTAGGGCATTTCACTAACTTTTGTGTTTGGTATGTAAACAATACCAAGTCTCAAGGTTGTGTATCAGTCATTATCAGGAGACCCAGAAGCTCCTCCAAGGTGCTATATCTCAGTATACTGTTTATCTCAAGGTAAACAACATCAACATAACCCAATACAGCCAGTCACCACAGCCAGCCCTTTTCCAGGAAAACTAATGCATATTTCATCGATGGGCCAAGGTCAATTTTCTGAGATTCAACAAGGCCAAGTGCCAGGTCCTGCACTTGGGCCACAACAACCCCATGCAACGCTACAGGCTTGGGGACGAGTGGCTGGAAAACTCCCCCACAGAAAAGGACCTGGGGGTGTTGATTGACAGCCGGCTGAATATGTGCCAGCAGTGTGCCCAGGTGGCCAAGAAGGCCAACAGCATCCTGGCCTGTATCAGAAATAGTGTGGCCAGCAGGAGTAGGGAGGTGATCATGCCCCTGTACTCAGTGCTGGTGAGGCCGCACCTTGAATCCTGTGTTCAGTTTTGGGCCCCTCACTAGAAGAAGGACATTGAGGTGCTGGAATGTGTCCAGAGAAGGGCGACGAAGCTGGTGAGGGGTCTGGAGCACATGTCTTATGAGGAGTGGCTGAGGGAACTGGGGTTGTTCAGTCTGGAGAAGAGGAGGCTGAGGGGAGACCTCATCGCTCTCTGTAACTACCTCAAAGGGGGTTGCAGAGAGGTGGGTGTTGGCCTCTTCTCCCAGGTGACTAGCCACAGGACAAGAGGAAATGGCCTTAAGTTGCGCCAGGGGAGGTTCATGTTGGATATTAGGAAAAATTTCTTTACTGAGAGAGTGGTGAGGCACTGGAACAGGCTGCCCAGGGAAGTGGTGGAGTCACCATGACTGGAGGTGTTCAAGGAATGTGTGGATGTGACATTGTAGGACATGGTTTAGTGAGCATGGTGGTGTTGGGTTAATGGTTGGACTTGATGATCTTACAGGTCTTTTCCAACCTTAATGATTCTGTGATTCTGTGTTTCAGTTTATGTGACACAGTCCCTTCTTATCTGTACAAAGTTTGTACAAAGGTGTCTGTTCTTTCTATGCTAACGAAATTGTTTAAGTCTTTTGTATTACACTGAGCATGAATGCTCAACTCTGAAGCTTAAGCAATCCCCTCCCCAACAGAAGACCTTAGATTAAGAATGTCTTTCTCAAAATTATTTTAATGGTTAAAACTCAATTATTTTTTTTTTAATGTGATTGTCAATTTCTATTAGAAAGATAAATTCCAAAGAATAGCAGGCTTTTCTGGGAGGTGGGAGTGAATTCACCATTACTCTATGGGCATTAAAAAAGATCCTCCTGAAAACAATGGGCTAGATCCTGCAGGTGTGACAGTATCAAAGGAGTGTGTAAGAATATGGTATGACTACTTGTAGAAAGGACAAGTTAAGAAGTTGTAAATTAGATGTAAAGGAATCCTAAGAAGGCATGGTGGTTTGGTTTGGTTCAGACAATAAGACCGTGAAGAAAATGTTCCAAAATTAGTCTTATGCTCAGTTCCATATATTTATTTCTGCTTTTTAACATTTGGTTTAGGGGACATTCCATCAAAATTCAGGTTCACTTAAAAAAATAAGTGTAGGCTTGCTAACATGCCTACAGATTTACAGGAAACTTTAAATGCAGTTTGATTAACTTACTTCTTTTATATGAAGGGCAACACCTTCTACATAGTGTCACGTATCTTATGAAGTTACAGGGACTTTAAATAAAACACAGTTGTCAAAAATGCAGAGGACATATCCTGAAAGTACAGGCTCACTTTGTCAGGACTTTGGGAACTGAATGGCAAAAAATAGGCTTTGGTTCTTTTAATTCTTTGGATTTGGTGAGAGAAATTTAGAAAATTTAAACGAAGGTTGAATGTGGTCCTACAAGCCTTTCTGAATGGTGTTCAGCTGCTCTTATGTTAAGGTTAACCAGAAAATTCTGCTTCCTTTCTCTATAACAGGCTGCTCATTAATGTTCATTATTTAAAACTAAAGAGGCATAAAGGAAAGATATAAATTATCATTTAGATGACAAATTATAAAATAAACTTAATAGGGACTTAATAAATTCAAGTACCAATTGGAGATTAAACACATTCAACAGACGTTATTCTCTAAGACACACCATACTCCATTAAAAATATAAAATGAAGAAATGAAGTCTAATGATGTCTTTTGAAATTATTAAATGGCATAGACTAATCCTTTTTAATCCTAAACTTCCTACTAAGAAATTTAGCCATTTTAATTAATATACACTAAGCAGGTCTCATCTGCTCAGAGCTTGTTAATGGACCAAAAAATGATGATAGAAAAGATCCACTCGTCATCTTACTGTCTGTATGCTCCCCCTCCCCCAAGAGAACTGGTCAGCTACAGATCTGCAAGCTGTGCCCTCCTAAGCTTCAGTACAATTTTGGTAATTCCCCAGGACCACATTTGGGAGAGATTTTAGAGCAATGCAGCTTTGAGTGAACTAATTTAGATCTAACTACTGTTGATGCACTTCTTCACTCAAAATGGGAAATGGACTAACTTTTCTAACTTAAAATGTCCTTATATCCTTTGTGTACATTTTCTGTCTTCTACAGGCAGTTTGGTGGGGGAATGGAAGACAGTAATGAAACTCCACAATGAATTCAACTTTAAAAAATACTGAAATTTCATGTGAAAGCTTTTCCATTGCCATTATAGAAGCAGCCTTGACAAAGTCTGTGTAAATATTTGGTTACTGATCTGGACAAAATATTGATCTCTTATTCCCTTGAAGTCAAGAAAAGGCATTATATATATTTAAAATTATGTATTTTGTGTTCTGGATTATTATTCCGTGATCATCTGGATCATACACGGATCATTCCATTTGCTACTATACACTCGCATTACATCATTGCCATCATTACTCAGAATTAATGAATGAATGAATGAATACCTTGATACCAAAGACTTATACAATTTAGTTAGCATACAAAGAACAGACTCTTTTGTGCAAACTTTGTACAGATAAGTTAAGAACATACTGCATCACATAAACTGAAATATGCATTAGTTTTCCTGGAAAAGGGCTGGCTGTGGTGACTGGCTGTATTGGGTTATGTTGATGTTGTTTACCTTGAGATAAACAGTATACTGAGATATAGCACCTTGGAGGAGCTTCTGGGTCTCCTGATAATGACTGATACACAACCTTGAGACTTGGTATTGTTTACATACCAAACACAAAAGTTAGTGAAATGCCCTAATGGGGTGTCCTATGGCTGACCTACCTCATTATGATGTTAAAAACCACACCTCCCAGCTAGAAAAGCCCCCAACTCAAATAAACCCCCTACTCTCTGGGCATGCGTAGTGAATGAAAAGAGAACTGTATCTTTAAGATGAAGTAAGAAAGATACTAACCAATAGTTAGCTAAGGGGTGGGACCAGTAGGTGTAACTTACTTTGTTAACTGTTTAAACATTGTCACGATTTCAACTGGGTGTGCATGCTAGGAGGAAAAATGCCCCATGCACCCAGCGCTGCAGTAAATCAATGTCGGCTTTCTAAACTATCATTTGGTTTGGAGAGTTTTCTTGGTTACAAATTTCGGTAACAACCTGCTTGCCTTACTGGTGATTGTTTTTCACTTTTATAAAATGGAACCTTGTTAATCTTTTGGTTTTTAAGGGAGTAGATTTTATTTATTTTCACAATTTCAGTCCCAGTTCTTAGTGTAAACTGATACAAGTCCTCTGAAATGCATGTAATTGAACTGACAAACTAATTGAAAATCAGGCTTTCTTAAAAATGTAATAATTTTTAAATTTATAAAATATTATTATCTTGGAAATCCTGAAAATAGTTTTTTTTACAATGTCCAATCTAGGCATTGTCTAAGTAATCCATTATTTATGAATGCCTCCTCCTCTATTTTCTGGTCCTGTATTTCTGTAGCATCTCTTAGTCTGAGTAGCTGACCAGCATCCTAAATATCATTAAATAATAAATCAGTAAGCAGTATTCACCTCATCATACTCCAGGCCACACCATGCAACATTTCTGAGGATTCTCATTAACTGTTGTGGATTAGTAAACTGGAAACATACTTTGTCATTGAAATAAGGAAGCAGAAACAAAGAGGAAGATCTCCTTAGTAGGTTCCAGTCCTCAGAGCAGGATAACTTTGTCCTGAGAGAGACTAGCATGATTTCCCTTTGGAACTGTTGAGTTTCTCTTCCCATGCTGATTGCGTTTTATAATGTCTGTGGGTTTATTGCGTTAAACACACATTGAAATATTATTTATTGTTCTTAATCTTATCTGGTGACAGCAGAGAAGCAGAGGGGAATAATGTGTGTTGGAGTTTTCTTGGCAGCAGCTGACAGCAGTCACTGTCTGGTATTTGATGCTGAACGTGTGAACCACTGTGACCTGTTTGGGTGATTCTGGTAGAATTTCTGTTCAGTAAAGACAAGCAAAAAAGAACTGGGAGAAGAAGGAAAAAAGGGCCATTTTTCAACACAGGAGTAGCAGTTTAAGAGAAACACATTACCTGCCTATTTCCTGTACTTGCTACTAATTCAGGCTAAATACTTCTTTGGTTTGCCCCTTTTGTGTCATGAAAAGGCATTCATTACTCTAAATGCAGTTTCAGGCTCTGTGTCAGCTTGTAATAGTGCAGTTTATCACCACAGCAAGAGTGAAAAGCACAGAAAAATTAGGTTAATCAATACCACTGCATTGTGTTTGACATTACATTCAGGAAAAGTTTAGCATGTCATTCCTAACTACAGGCCATAAACTGCCTGAGGTCTGTTTATGCTCTTGTTGTGAATGCTGGTTCTTCATGCAGGTAAAGGGCAGAATATGCTGTAAGCTTTTGCTAATCATGCACACCCTGCAGATCACTAACACCTTGGATTGTAAAAAATGCAACACCACTGCTTCCAATATTCCTCCTCCTGAAAAAAGCTTATAATATTTCTGAGTCTTTAATTGGTAGACCTAGACAAAATCCCTAACTACATGTTCTGTTTAAAACCTGTAAAAAAAAAAATATAAGAAATAATGGGTTTTTTTAACATTTAAAATTATTCACTCAGTGTTTGGGGGGGGGGGGATCAGTTGTTGGCAGCTGTTGATTGGGTATTTATGAGTGTTTTGGTACCCTTATACTGGATCAAGGTGGGAAATGACAAACTGACACTGCAGAAAGTATTTTTGAGGCACTTCATTAGCAAGGGATGATGTGTAGCACAATAGACTTATAATCATAGGGAACTTAAGGAGAAAAAAAGCTCTTTTTGTACTGCAAAACCACAGGACTTCCAAAAATGTGCAGATTCACATCTATGATAAAAATTTATGTGAATCACTTTATTTATGGAGATACCGTGCTCTTTCATACTGAATGGGAACTTGAGGAAATGCTGGTAATGGCCATGATGATGCTTTGTGATGACTGTGATGATCTTATGACACCTTTTTGTAGCACTGAAAGTTTACTCCTGTGCTTTTCATCTCAAAACTTCCTACAGTCTTGTGTGTTGTAATCCCCTGTGAAATAGGTAGTTCCCATCTTTAACTTATTTTTAAAAAGCCATGAATTTGCTTGAACTTTGCTCAGAGCAAGGACTGAGCACCACACTTTTTAGCATTTTACAAAACATTTCTGTAGTTTAAAACACGTTTTATATCAGTTGCTTTAAAGAAAATGTTGTTGAAGATACATCAGCATTTACTGTAAACCCTGAGTAAAATATTCCTTTTTTTAAGAGATACTGTGTGCAGTTTACACAATTAATAGTCTGAGATAAAGTTCAAAGACTCAGGGATGAATACCACTCAAACTTACAGAAACCTGCAGTCCAGATCCCTAGTAGGCTTAAAGAGACATTACTTCATTGAAATCAATGGGGCTATACAGACTTGCTCCAGCTCAGAATCCGTACTGGAAAGTTTATCTAAAGCTAATTTAAAAATCTTTCATCTTGAAATTGAGTAAGGTAGTTCATAAATGTAGGCTTTCCTGCAAGAGTTTTGGTATGAGTGCAATTTTTACTTGAAAGAGGAAAAACGGGCTGCTCTCAGCAGAAATTAGAGATAAAACAGGAAGAGGAAAAAAGGACAATTAGAAAGATTACATTGGTCAACTGATAAGGCTTGAGTACAAGTGAGATACACTCATTGAATTAACCCTGAGCTGCTTTATACTAAGAGTGGAGTTCTGATGTGCTATCAAAATTTCACAACCTAAGGTTTATTTCTGAGGTCTTTTTCTACTTACATTTTTTATATGCTAAAAAAACCCCTCCCCACCTTGAGATGAATTTATTTTAAAGTCAGAAGGGGACCATTATGATCATTTAGTCTGAACTTTTGTATAATGCCTGCCACGTGTTTTGAAGCAAACTTATACTATTTCCTCCATAATAATTTTGTATAGTTATGTCTGCTATTTTTTGCACAGTGTTTCCTCAAATTGAGATACATGGGTTTCACTGGGGACAGTGTCTCACCCTATGATTTAAGTTGTCTTTAGGGCAACCACAGGCATTCATCCCTGCTATTCTTTTATCTCTGACTGTTATTCAGAGGATAGGTAGCATTTTCTGGGATAGGCCTTCCAAAGCCTTCCAATGCTTATCTTACATGCTAGATTGTTTGGTTCTTGAGCCTGAATAAATGAATAACATTTATTCAGAAACACATTTAAGTGCTTATAAACTTATTTGTAAAAATGGGTTTTAAAGATCTGCATTTTTTAATTTGAATGATTTAGTTGTGGTTTTGTCATTGACTACTATTATTATCATAATTTTTAATCATGGGAAAATACATATTTCTCAAAAACTGTAGAGCAAAACTCAGGCTTCCAGCTCTGGAACATACCCTCCTAATAGCCAATTCCTTGTATTGCTTTGCTGTATTAGAGTGTCATTTGACAGAGGAGGAATGACAGAGGCAGACTCCCTAGTGAGTTAATCATATATATTAAGATATTTCTCCTAAAGGAATCAGTGTTATTCACGCTTGCAGGCCCAAGTAGAATATGCTCATTATAAATGCAAACTCAAGAAGGAGTCCAGCTGTGATTCTGGATGAAATTATCCAGAGGAATTTTGCAGTTGTAAGCCAAATGACAAATTCAGTGAGAATCCAAGAGGATAGTCATATGACAAGGATGGCAATAAAGGTGCTTTGGACCACAGAGTGATTCACCTAGTCTTGGGGCCCCTTCAAGTGTTGGTAACAGTGCAGTGGGTGCTTGTAGGCAGATCAATGTCTTTGAGTACTTTATTCTCGCAGCTAATAATAAATCCACTGTGTATTTTATCAGCCCTGATATTTTCTGGATAATGGCCAAAGAGAAAAGCATTTATCTACCATGTGCATCTACTTAAAAGCTGGAACGAATCTTCATTTTTATTAAACAAGTCACTCATTTATGGCCTTCATTTTTGCATAGCAATTGCAAATGATTTTCTGGAGCATTTCTGTGCAATTATGCTCTTTCCTGGAAAATCTACATTAGGAAAGAGACACTTTACTAATATCAAATGAAATGTTGTTAACCACCTAAAAGCCAAAACAGAATGAAATTTTGTAACTGTACCTATCTTTTGCACTTAGCATATGCATCACCTTTTTTGTACTCTGCGTATCATCCACATTCATTTAAATGAATTTTATATTGCCATATGATGTGATGGGGAATGATAATCATCATGACCGGCTAAGTATGAAGATTGCAAAAATTGAGATTGGGCCCATTTGCTAAAATCTAGGGAGCTTTTTATAGTAATAATAATTTTACTGAGTTTTCAAGTGATTTATCATCTGGGAAAACCATGATAAAGTTCAGACATGCTAAGTACTACTACATTATCAGGCATTATTATGTGGAAAAAAAATTGTGCTATGAAACTGAAAACTTTTGGAACCTGATGTTTGGTCTATGAAAAGTTGTTACCAGAGTTGTATGACAGTTTGGCATGGTGTAGTAAGTGTATCTTGATCATTCTGAAACATGGCATTTTTGATTTGTGGAGATTCATATGAAACTCTAGTTAAACTTCACTTCACATCTGCTCAGACCACCTGAAAACTCCATGAATGATGCAGAACAGTTCTCTATAGTTTATTAACACAATATGTGAACAGATTATTGGAATGTTTCTCACCATTGTTTCATAGCAGATTGTTTCACAAACAGACAGGAAGACATGACTGCAGACAAGTACTTCGATATAACTTCTGGGCTTATTAAAATGTGTTCTGGGCTATTTTAATTAGGCAGGTTATACTTCTATGGCTAGAAATTTGGAAGAACAATGTTTGGAAAGAACAGCCTAAAAACGTAAAAGAATTTTCTTATACCACAACAAAATCTTCTGTGTGTTTAAACTAGATAGATGCAAAAAACTCTGCTCTCCTCTGCTTGAGATATAAAGTAATAAAGCTTATCTAAGTGTAGATTACTATTTTTATCTTAAGTTATTCCTTCTTCCTACTATTAGTATCAAGTAATACTTTAGTATGAGAAAACTGATTTAAAGCCCAGTATTGCTGTTACACTGGGTACCTCTGCTTTGCAAATTGACTGCATCAGATGCATCTAAAAGATGTAAATTTGCAAACTTTTAGGTTGATTGTGTTCCTGAAGTATTTGCCAGGCACCATGGTGGAGCTCCTCTGGGATGCTATTGAGAGCACTCCACACGCATTATGGATAGAAGGTACCATCCTTGGAAGGAAAGCACGTTTTCTCTCAGGTCCTCTAGCAATTTGTTTCTGTTAGTAATGGCAAGATAATCTGAGATACAGAAATTTATTTCACATCATCTGTTAAGCATAGGCATACATTGCCTCTGTAGAACCAGCAACTGCTTCAAGCTTCATTACTAGTAAACAAGCAATGGTGCTAGAATCATGCTGGTCCACAGCACATGAAACACTGATCTTTCTGTCTTTCCATCATACCAGTTGCTAATGTATATTAGTGCAATGACAAAAACTGGTAAACTGATGTCCAAACTCATTTTACTGAATGAAGTATAGCTGATACAAAAACTACTGTAGGTGAGGACCTACCCTCGGTTAGAAAATAATCGTAGGTTTTGAGTGTAGGAAAGGTTTGGTGCTAAGGAAGCACTTTCAGAGAAAGGGTCCCAGGCTGCAGTGTCCTGTACAAATGTTTAGTACACCCTAAACTTAAAACAATACTAAATTCTTTGTTGCTACATCTCTACTGTCTCTCTTGATGTTTATTCTGGCCGTGGCATCATATGCTAGATCCTACTAACATGTTCAACAAACTGTTTGAAAGAGTCAGCTAGCATCTACTACTGTGTTATTAAAAACACATTTTTCATCATGCTTTGTCACAACACCTATAGGTAGCCAAAACATGGCAGTTGATTTTGTCTTGGGACCTCTTGCACATAATTCTAACTGTAATATATCCAAATAACAAGAATTACTCTATACCCAACACAATAGAAATTGCAGCTACAACAAATAACAAACATTAGAAGATGTCGTCAAAATCTTCGTTAATATATGGATAATATCGTAATATCAATATATCCTACCAGTCTATATATGAAATAATAGAACATCAGTGAAGGGGAAACATAAGGATTAAAGAGAACAAGCAAAAAAAGATCTTATGAAAATCTCAGAACTTCCTGTAATGTATTACAACTGCAGCTCCAGTTAGTGTTGAGGGCATATGCCATTGCAGAGGATGATTCTAATTGTCATATCAATTCTAAAGAGAGTACTAGAGTTTGTACTGGAATGAAGTTTGATCTCCTATAAGGAAATTGAAATGTATGAAATCAGCTGTTCTTATCACAGATTCACAGAATCACTAAGGTTGGAAAAGACCTGTAAGATCATCAAGTCCAACCATCAAACAAAAAAACCCACCACCATGCCCGTTAAGCCGTGTCCCACAATGCCACGTCCACACATTCCTTGAACACCTCCAGTGAGGGTGACTCTACCACTTCCCTGGGCATTTTATTCCAGTGTGTCACTACTCTCTCAGTAAAGAAATTTTTCCTAACATCCAGTCTGAATCTCCCCTGGTGCAACTTGAGACCATTTCCTCTTGTCCTGTCACTAGTCACTTGGGAGAAGAGGCCAAAACCCACCTCTCTGCAACCCCCTTTGAGGTAGTTGTAGAGAGCAATAAGGTCTCCCCTCAGCCTCCTCTTCTCCAGGCTGAACAACCCCAGTTTCCTCAGCTGCTCCTCATAAGACTTGTGCTCCAGACCCCTCACCAGCTTCGTCGCCCTTCTCTGGACACATTCCAGCACCTCAATGTCCTTCTTCTAGTGAGGGGCCCAAAACTGAACACAGGATTCAAGGTGCGGCCTCACCAGCACTGAGTACAGGGGCATGATCACCTCCCTACTCCTGCTGGCCACACTATTTCTGATACAGGCCAGGATGCTGTTGGCCTTCTTGGCCACCTGGGCACACTGCTGGCACATATTCAGCCGGCTGTCAATCAACACCCCCAGGTCCTTTTCTGTGGGGGAGTTTTCCAGCCACTCGTCCCCAAGCCTGTAGCATTGCATGGGGTTGTTGTGGCCAAAGTGCAGGACCCGGCACTTGGCCTTGTTGAACCTCATACAATTGGCTTTGGCCCATCCGATCCAGCCTGTCCAGATCCCTCTGCAGAGCCTTTCAACCCTTGAGCAGATCAACAGTCCCTCCCAACTTGGTGTCATCTGCAAACTTAATGAGGGAGCACTCGATCCCCTCATCCAGATCATCGGTAAAGGTATTAAACAAGACCGGTCACAAAACTGAGCCCTGGGGGACTCCGCTTGTGATCGGCCGCCGACTGGATTTCACTCCATTCACCACAACTCTCTGGGCTCGACCGTCCAGCCAGTTTTTTACCCAGTGAAGAGTGCACCTGTCTGAGCCACAAGCCGCCAGCTTCTCCGGGAGAGTACTGTGGGAGACAGTGTCAAAGGCTTTACTAAAGTCCAAGTAGACAACGTCAACAGCCTTTCCCTCATCCACTAGGCGGGTCACCTGGTCATAGAATATTATGAAATATTCTGACTGCTAAAGGGATGTGGCAATAGTCACAGTTTGGAAAAGACTATGCTTTAGTCATCATTTGTTCTTAACTATCTTTTATTCCCTTTTTCTTCCTTCTGGGGTCAGTAGCCACTGTGATTTCCTGCTTGACTAATATGGCATTAACCAGCATCTTCTACAGGAGATTTCTAGGCACTGTGAGAAAGGTTTATAAGCTTTAGCACTGCATTCACCATGACACCTACTTAGTGCTGATTCATGTCTATCTGGCTTCAATCAAACACGAAATGAGCTTACATCTGCTTGCAAAAGATTATGTAGATGTGCCATTATAATATTAATGGTAAGTCAGGTCACTATAGAGGAAAAGGATTATTCAAATTCTTAAAATAAACTACTATGATTTTTTAAAATCTTGAAAATAATGAAATTTCCAGTGTCTCCCAATGATATACCCAAAGGGGATCACCCTTTAGACAGGGATCTTCAAGTCATATAACAATTTGGCTTTGCCATTTTCAGGGAACATAAACCGCCATGTGATCCTGATCTTAATTCTGCACATATTTTGCCATAGTACTTTCCATGAGAGAGTAAGTAATTATCCTTAATAAAGGCATCCTGACTAGGAGTCATTTGTTCTTCACTGGCTATGAAAGCACATTACAGATGTAACTTAATCAGGACTGCATCTTTTGATAGCTAAATCGAGATGAGATGAAGCCCACTTTTGCTGAATTTCTCAAAACCTATATCAAAAAATGTTGCTGATAGAGCTTAGTCTTTCTGCATCCTTTTCTAAGAGAAGGACTTGAAAATTGTTGAATGATAAATCCTGCGGAACAATGATGTTTTAATTTTTTTCCTCCCAAAATATAGTTGAAACATTCCCATGAGTTTCTAGTTTAGCAAACTTAGGAAGGGATGGTGGGATCGTTATCCATACTGAAATATCAGAGCACTGATGTAGTATTGCCATGGACAGAAACAGTGGGCATAAAATAGAGCAGTTTCCAAAGCATTATGAATAGAATTGATGTCTTCACTGTTTTGCACTGGCATCACACACAGTTCACTGGTTCACCTATATGCTATTGGTGGTGTAGATCATTGTTCTAACCTCCTGTTAAGTAATAAGATATGTGATAGGTGCATTTGTGAGTATAAATCCTGTGTATATGGAGTACTATATCTACGTATTTCAGAAGAGGAACATGCTATCTTTCATAGAACATCTGTGATCAAATCAAGAGCTTTAAGTACAGTACAAAGTTTTAATGTACTGCAATTGTATATATGGATATATAAATATGTATATATTCATACAGTACTTAAACATCTTCATTTGATCACAGCTGTTCCATTTGGTGTGCAGATGTACTTGCATTTTAATCCACAAAACCTCAAGTTTGTGGAAACCTTGACTGGTGAAAATATGAAAAGCATATTTCAAGGTTTTATCTTCCCCTTGCTTAAGAAATGCTATTAAACGTGATGTGAGACATGGAATGTTCCATCAAGTTGTATAAATAAGTGAAAACATTTGTCCTTCTGATCAGCTTGAACCATGTAAATGCTGTCAGGATAAAATGGCTGTTAGGAAAATGGAACATAATTAGACATGACTTATTCCAAATACCCTCAATATAACTCAAACTGAGGAAGCTTAATATTTAAGAGGAGGCAATTAAGATAGCAGTCTTTTTGCTTAACATTCTCCTCAGTGTTTCTTTGTCAAGCAGTTTGGGTTATTTATATTCAGTGTAGCTTTTGTATATAATATGACAGGAAAATGCTGACATGCACTGGGGCACTGGTAGTTTAATGTGATGGCTACTGCAAGAAAAAGGTCTGCAATAATTCTGCAACTCCTCTGAAAAGAACTCTTTAAATCGACAGAGGACTGAGATTCATTCTTTTTTTCTGAGTATGAATAACTAAAACAGTTCTTTAGTTTTAGATTTCATTTATTGAATCGTTATAACCAAAAGGAGAAATACATTCATCGATACAAAAATGAATCTAAACAAAACATTCTTTTTTTTCTTATTTAAATAGGAATTTCCAGTTGGATTAACTTTTCTTTTTTATTTAGATTGTAGTCTGCTGAGGCAAGAAACTGTATACAGTGTCTAGCATCTGCAAGTCTCTACTATGGAGTCTCCTCTCTGCTACTCCAGTAAAACTAGAAATCTGTTTTTAAGTACATACTTACATATCTTTATGACAGTTAGGATGAAACGGTCAAAATACTGAAATTCATAGTGATTCTTTTCTTGATTTGACAGGTTATTGCCAGGCCAGTAAATTTTGAAATAAAAAAGAGAAACCTCCCAAAACAGCCTGTATATATATACGGGTCACTTTACCGTATCTCAAAGTCTGAGGGGAAAAAATCGAATTAATTTTACTTGCTCTGTTGTGATTTCCAATTAATATGTGTAAGTTATTATCAAGTTATAGACTGTAATCAGTAGTATTTTAGATACGGTGTTAAATTGGAGATGTTTTATTGCAACTGAATTTATGCCTATTAATTTTAAGTCAAACAGTAGGGCAGCATGATGATTCTTATTAAAGTTTTGAATTTCTTTAAACATCTGTAAATCAAATCAAGTGCAGACTATCTCCTCTGGAATAATCCAGGTACTTCACCTTGTATATTTCAGCTACAGGGTAGGTTATTTTATTCTGGAGCTGAACAGAGTTTCATTACAGTGAGGATTTTGTGCAATTTTTAATTTCCTGGGTTTGCCACATGTCTCAATTTCCTTACTACAAGTTTTTTCAGTTGCATCCAGACTTGTTAGCCAAAAGTCGGCTCAGTTCTAGTTGAATACATCATGTTCCTTTGCAGATGCAAGCATAATACATAAGGCACCAGGATCAGACAGAGTAGCCCATCAGAACAGATAGACTTGGAGGCTTAACTATACAATATATGACAGTAGTGACAGACATCTTTACTGAGTGATGCTAAACAAAATAAAGCAACTACATGAAATATGAGAGATTCATGGATGTATTTGCATATTTTTGTCTGTTGGAATGACAAGCCTGATGGTGAAATAAGCTTCCTGTCAGCTGTGATGGCTAAATTCCTCTATGTTGCTAAAAGAGTATCTGGTAAGCTTTCCTATGCTGCCTACCATACCCTCAACTTTGCTTTCTTGGGACTAAGTATAGGACTGTTATAGAGTAGTGAGGCTGCAGGTATATCCACTCTTAAGCTTTTTAACTGAGAAAAAATAAACAGAGAACAGGAAGAAGATGAAATGTAATATTAAACTTTGCTCTGATTCCTCTGATTACTTCCCTGACCAACTAGGGAAAAATGTTATTTTTTTTCAACATGGTCCATTTCATAAAAATACACTTACAAAGAATATGGGTAGTGCATTTATGCAAACACTAACAAGATAAGACAGTGAGACGGGTGGATAGAAACTACTCACATTTGAAAGAGTACCTGAAGGGGGCCTACAGTAAAGCTGGAGAGGGACATTTTACAAGGGCATGTAGTGATATGACAAGGGCCAATGGCTTTAAACTGAAAGAACGTAGATTTAGATTAGATAGAAGGAAGAAATTCTTCACCATGAGGGTGGTGAGGCACTGGAACAGGCTGCCCAGAGAAGTTGTGGATGCCCCAACCCTGGAAGTGTTCAAGGCCAGGTTGGATGGGACTTTGAGCAACCTGGTCTAGTGGAAGGTGCCCCTGCCCATGGCAGGGGGGTTGTAACTAGATGATCGTTAAGGTCCCTTCCAACCCAAACCATTCTATGATTCTATGATATAGAGCTCAAGCATATTAATTAGAAATAACAAGATCTGTCAGAATTATATGTTGATAAAATCATGACCAAAACAAGGATTGTATCTCCTTAGTGTTGCTGCTAGGATAACTATCCTTGATTTTATTTAGAAACTCCAGCTTTATAATGTCTGCTTCTGGTGATGGAATAGATGATACATTTTCCTTTCCCTGCTGAGTGATTTATGATTCCTACACTACATGTAAGAATCATGAAGATCCACTATACCTCTCTGTCTAAATTTCTTTCTAGTTAGATAGAGAAACTGAGTTGGAATCATTCTTCATCTACCAGCGGACGTATCCCTCACAATGAAATAGGGACAGATAATTCACTAAGAATGATCTATTGGCAGGAATCAGACAATCTTTCATATTCATGAAAGCTGACATGAATTTTAAAAGATCTCTTCAGAAATAACTTTTTTCCAAATAATTTTTTTTAATTTTAGAGTTAATACTTCTTTCTAGTATTCTTCCATCCATTACAATAAATTAATTATTTGAGAGATTTGACCAATTAACTAAGACGCATAAGGGGTTTTATTTGCTTGATATTGGATGAGTTAATTTTACCTTGCAGGCCCAATTGCCTAGTCACAAAAATATTCTAAATCTTAAAAAATGAGAAATTCTGCTTTGTTCACATATTCAAATGAAAATATATTTTAATGAATGTTTATTTTGAAAAAATTAAGTGTTGTTCAAACACATGAAACAATTTTTCCAAATTTTCTGTTATTTTAACTGTTTTTGTTTGGTATTGGATAATTTTTTTAAAAATATTAGAAATTTCAGAATATTGGAATACCCTTTTTGTCTCATGATTTTCTTCTCTGTTGTATGCCGTCTATCTTCTATACTTGGCTGCACATCTAATTCTTTTCCCTGCGGTAACTAAGCACCTCAAAATTCTGAGTATCTTTAAATACATATTGGAAGACGAGAACATGTTTAAGACACTGAAATTCTGGAAGTTCTGAATGTAATTTAGCTAATATTTTCCTCACTCTGAATAGTGTATGTAATCTAAAAATAGGTATTGGATGTGAAAATCTAAAAGCCAAAGGTTGATCTTTGAATAAACCTAAAAAGGGCTGGATGATCTCTTACTGAGATTTCAGGAGAGAGATGTGCTCAAAAGTACCCCACTACCAATTTCTTAGGAAAAAAGAAAAATACAAGTAGTTGTTTTATCATGCACAGGGATACGTGGGTAATCTGACATTTCAATCACTGGAACAAATGAATGACATCATAGAAATGAATGCTGAGTGAATGCAGCAAATACAGATGGCAGTATGCATTCATTCTAAAGCTATACTGAGAAATATTTTTATAAGATAAATTAAATTAATTTTTAAAATCATGGGTTTTAATCCATGGAAAGACAAAACTACTTTTTTTTTCTTCTTAGCTATTGTTGCTGAAATAAGTAGAAATCTGAATGTTTGCTTGAAAATCCTGTGTTTTGCATGTCTCACCTCCTTTTGCAGCTTTTAGCAGGGTATCCTCCTAAAGCCCTTACCCTGAAATGCCTCAACCAGACAAGAATCATGATGTGGCAGGAGGGGCACCCCAGCAGTATTTGTCAGGACTGATAGGTGCACAAGGGTATGAGAAGGATGTTTCAACAAACACTGAGAAATAGAAGAGCTCAAATATGAGGTACAAAAGAACTCAAAGATAAGAAACATTGCAGTATTGGAATAATGGGAGGAAGCACCACAAACCAGCCTCTCATTTTATGATGTCTTCAGCAGTAGATAATCTGGCAGAATGCATCCGTTTTATAAAATCAATATACTTGTTCATGATGTTTGTAATTGCATTCCTGATATATCAACTTTGGCCACAGTTATTTATTGTGTCATGCTAAGCTGAAATTAAGCTGAAGGTGTTTTTTTGTTTTAGGTTTGGGTTCTTTATCTTAAACTTACTGGGTGTTTGACAGGTGGTTCTTATGCTCTTTCTCATAAACATAAAGCACAAGGTATGCAAACAAATCTAGACAGAAGGATTCACTACATAGGCTGTGTACATAGGGAATGTAAAATATGGATTTAAATGCCATCTCTACAGTGAAAACTACTTATTTCCTGAGCTTAGAGTAAACTTCTGGTGAAATCTAAGTAAAGTATTTAAAAGCTCTGTGTAAATTCTCTTTGTGACTAGGCTTACTTGCTCTATACAGAACACCTTTAGGTTTCTGAGACCAGCCTCACTTGCCTAGTTCAGTTTGAGATGAAGAACAAGCGAAGTGAAATTTTAAAGATGTCTTATCCCATCTCTGTGTCATGGTTTAAGCCCAGCTGGCAACTGAGCACCACACAGCCGCTCGCTCACTCCCCCCAGGTGGGATGGGGGAGAGAATCGGAAGAGTAAAAGTGAGAAAGCTCGTGGGTTGAGATAAAGACAATTTAATAGGTAAAGCAAAGGCCATGCACGCAAGCAAAGCAAAACAGGGAATTCATTCACCACTTCCCATCGGCAGGCAGGTGTTCAGCCATCTCCAGGAAAGCAGGGCTCCATCACGCGTAACGGTTACTTGGGAAGACAAACGCCATTACTCCAAATGTCCCCCCCTTCCTTCTTCTTCCCCCAGCTTTATATGCTGAGCATGACGTCATATGGTATGGAATATCCCTTTGGTCAGTTGGGGTCAGCTGTCCCAGCTGTGTCCCCTCCCAACTTCTTGTGCACCCCCAGCCTACTCGCTGGTGGTGAGAAGCAGAAAAGGCCTTGACTCTGTGTAAGCACTGCTCAGCAGTAACTAAAACATCCCTGCTTTATCAACACTGTTTCCAGCACAAATCCAAAACACAGCCCCATACTAGCTGCTATGAAGAAAGTTAACTCTACCCCAGCCAAAACCAGCACATTCTCCACCCCTTATTCCATACCATTTACGTCATGCTCAGGTCTCACACTATTCAATACATTCTCATTAACTATCACCCCCCTTCCCATCCTTTGATAGAATACACATATACCATTCCCTTAGTCTATGGACCACCCCTGTAAAATGTCCATAAATATCCGCAAATGTCCACAAAATGTCCATTGAGTTCATTTGGTCCATGACTTTGGGCTCCATCTGTTATGGTGGTCACTCAGGACAGGAGAGGTGTTGTATTGCATGGAGCTATTGGGCACCAAAGCCAGCTCAGGTGGGGTCACTGCTGCACTTGCACTGCTTCTTGTAAGGCTTGTCCTCCAGTGGTTCAGGTGGTTCCTGCTACAGTAATTCCTGTAACATGCAACTCAAATCATGGGTTACAACAATTTAAAGGTATTTCCATTACAATCTCTACCCCAGTCCCTTTGGACCAGACCACAGGGTTTAGCACTGCAATGAACTCCTCCCCTTGCTCCTAGCCTGGCTAGCAACAAGGGGTTCTTGCTATAATAATTCCCATAACATGCAACTCAAATCCTGGGTTACAACAATTTAAAGGCGTTTCCATTACAACCTCCACCCCTGGTCCCTTTGGACCAGACCATAGGGTTTAATATTGCAATGAACTCCTCCCCTTGCCCCTGCTCTGGCTTGGACTTATCCACAGACTCTCTTTTTATTCAGAGCAAGTACAACTACATTTTACACATAACTCATGGAATATTAAGGAAAGACTGCAGTCAATACTGTATTTAATAATCCAGCTTAGTAAGCAATAATCTGCCAGTGCTTAGAAGCATTTTTAAAAATGCCACCAAGCTGGATCTTTAGTTATAAAATATGACATAAGTTTTCTGTGAGTCTTTGCAGTTGTCTGCAAATATTCTCAGCTGGGAATATCTCCATTCATTATGATTTATTATAAAACATTTTACTTCTACAACAGCAGTTTGCCAAGGCAAAACAATACTTGTTGAATCAAGATTCAAGACTGACCTTCAAAAGCATGAAATTAACCTCTTGGTGTGTGAGATGTTAGAATCAAATTTCAGGTTTTTTAATGTATATGCTGGTTTTTGAACTTCCTCTTCTCAATTTGTGTGGTTATGACAATGTGTGTTGTTCACACAGCTAGAAGTCTGGGGAAGGCTAATCTACAGGACTGGTTGGAGGACAGGTCTCTGCCTTTAGTGACAGATGAAGAACGGTTCATGACAAACAAATGACAGTTGTTAATGATAAACCAAAATTAAGGCATGACTGATCTAAGAAAAGGTAGAAAAGCAACTAGGCATCAACCTGGTGAGAAAGTACAGGACAACACGCGGAGGACTTTTTTCTTATTTTATGTTGTTTAAACAAGGATAGCTACTGAGCCAGGTGGGCTGAAGAGCATAGGAGACGGTAAGACGACCTGGCTGTAGAATCTGCAGAGTGCAGTGAAGGAGTTGCCCTCAACAGTTACCTCTCAGCTCATTTCAGCACAAGCATTCACCTGTGAAAGTTTGCAGCAGGGAAGGTGCGAAAACTGGAAGTGACGGTGTGCACACAAGAGTTTGAGGTCATGATGAAGAAGAAGAAAAAGGAGGCAAATTGTTACTAAGAACTAAGTCTGGAGTTCAAAGAAAAATGAAAATGGCATTCAGGAGATCATGAAGGAAAAAAGAAAATAGGATAATCACCAGAAAGAAGGATGGCAGAGAGGAGGAAAGATAGTTTTACACCAACATCAAAAAAGCAGAGCTCTATAATTAGGACTTTTTGTCAAAAACATTCAGCAGCCTGTTGTCATAAACCAGAAAATTAAAAAAACATTTAGTAGGCATGGTATCATAAGGTATCATGCTTCAGAAGTATCTGTCTTTTAGAAGCTATCTGCCACAAAGAAAGATATAAGATTTGTTTCAAAGATAAATTTCTATTAAAGCTAACAATTCATCAGCCAGAAATCACATCTGATGAAAAGGCAATATTTAGTTAATCACAATATGAGTATGAGACACTGAAATGCTGTGGCTGTGGAAAAATCCAATATGACCCTCGCACCAAAGAATGTATTTCCAGGAGACACTGGCACAGTACACCAATGAGACCACACAGAACCTCATTTATAATGAGTCTGCTATACTGAAGAAATAAATGAAAACAGAGCTACTGCTTTCATTTAATAGACAGATTTATAAGGCCTACATTGGTAACCAAGAGGCTGGAAAATCTGTCTTATTAGTGAAAAATGAAATATAGAAAATTGAAAATCATGTGGAAAACATGTTTGCACTTTAAAAATACATCAATTGGGTATGCGCCAGAAAGGAAAAAAAAATAATTTCATCTAGCTGAAAGATAATGCTGGTATAGGAAGAAGTGGATATCAACTGATGATGGCTACAAACATTTAGGCTGTAAACTAAAATAATAATTAAAATTAGGGAAATACGAATCTGGAAAGCAAAACAACCTCTTAGTTAATGTGGTGAGGGAAAACCCTAACTTTAAGATGGAGCCTGACTGATGTATGAAATCAGCTAAATTGTGTGCATATCTCCAACACTGGGAGACAGGACTTAATGATCCAGGATCCCTCTTGTAATCCTGTGTCCCTGGGTTTGAAGGCATTTTCATGCAATTGAAGATACTGCTCTTGTAACCCACTAACAAGCCTGAATACTTAGAAATGGAGAAATAAAACTTCCATCCTTAAGGATAAACTCTTCAGGGAGGGAGACTCTTCATCCAAGATATGTCACTGCTGTCATTAAAGGCATTGATGTACTGGGGTGTCTCTGTCTCTGCGACTGATGAGTGGTGTGCAATGTCAATTCAAGACCTACATGACATTAGTGAAAAGAAATCTTTGGAACATAAATCCCTCGGCACTAGCACAGCATATAATACCATTCCTCATTTTTATTCATTCCTGACTCAGGAAAGGCAGTGTTTTATTTCACTGCACAGTTTTACTGATTATTTTGAAGTACTAAACTTTCAAATTTCTGGTTTCTCCAAACAAAAACAATAGCATGGGGCAAATACTGATGAGGTTCTAGCTCAAGCCAGGAGGAAAAACCCAATACTCTCTATGAAGGATAAGTTTTCTGGCTTAAGGTATTGAATAAAGCTATAGCATAAACTATAAGGTTTTATGGTGTAAGGGGCAAATACCACTGCCAATGGGGCACAATGGGAGCTGTACGGCAAGATCAGAAGAGAATGCCTGGCAATACTCAGGAAGGTTACTACTGTGGGGGAGTCCAAATGGCCTCCTCTTGGTGACATGGCCTGGATAACAACAGATAATAAGGGAAGAATGTAAGTGTAAACTGCTGGTGTGAACAAACTACCTTATCCACCTCTGAGTGAGAGGGTTTTAGCCAAAACTGATAATGCTATGAGGAAATCAGCAATGGTGAAATTTGCTTAAGATGACCATCAGTCTGATTAAACAGTAAGCAAAATACTGTCAAAAGCCTTTGGTGAAAAGGAAGAGTCAGCTGAAGTATACAATAAAATTAAGTATAAAAGAAGAACAAAAATTTGTAACATCAGGAAGAGACTTTGGAACTGGAAGATGGAAACAGCAGCAGTCAAACCTGGTTCAACACTGCCAGAAGTTTCTCCACAGCATCATAACCCTGCCTTGGCCAGAAAGGATGTCCTCCCTGTTCGATGCCACAAGTAGCCAGTGTCCACATGCACTGACAATGTGGGTTACAACAAGAAGGAGATCCACACCTGCGGTGTGCATAGGTGACCTTGTAAGGGGGCCTTCTCACCACTGTGAGCACTATCAGGTAGTAGGGATTGGCATGGTTACACATAAAGTTAGTGCACCTGCATCTCCAACAAGAGGTCTACATATAGGGGAACACCCCTGTTTTTTCTTAGACTGAATTGAGCAGTTTTTCCCTGTGATATCTGCCATTAGTGTCTGCCAGTAAGTAGGCACTACTACTACACTAATAAAAGTAGGCAGACACCCCAGAACCTTGCCTTCAATGTACCCTATGTACTTTGCCTTCCAGCATCTTCCAAATGTGAAAGTGTTAGAACTTCAAAATAGTCTTTCCTAACCCAGAGTCTGGATGTGTTTATTAAGTATCTTACCCAGGGCTTCCTAGTTCATAATCCCTTTGGAACGGTCCCTGCTCTTGTCTCTGTAAAGGTTTGCATTTAGCAATTGTTAACAATCTTTCAGCCTTCTCAAAAGTCTCCTTATACCTACCGAAATGGTCAGTGGAGTTTGTAAAGAAACTTTCCCTATGCATCTTAAGAAGAGTTTCTTACCAGCTGCTTCTCTGTAACTCCTCACAGGCCTACAAACACTTGATGGATTTTTAGCTGAGCCACCTGATTGAACAGTGTAGTTTAATCCCAGGTATGCTGGCCTCTAGCCAAGCTCCAAATAGTAGTTCAAACAGTACAGTAGGTATTTTCACAATTAAATATATCTCCTTTTGGTGGTCTATGGTCTATTCCTTCTTGTGACGAGAATTTGCATAAAATTTCATACCACCTATGTTTTTATGGAAGCAGAAAGTATTTAAATACATAGGCCTTCTGCCCAGAAGTAAGTCAGGGAGAAATGAAGATGTCATATTTCCAAGTGTCAGAAGCAGCCAAAAAAATGCATTTAGTTTCTACTTGCTTCACCCTGTTGCACCTTACCACTGACCTCAGGCCTTTTTTATGTCTTCTGAGCTAGTTCCACTTAGATTAGGTACTTCATTATTATTAATTTTACTATTCTACTTATTTTCTTTTCCCTACTGACCTTAAATATATGATTCATAGTCAGATCAAACCCTAATAGGTATTATTTCCCTTAGCCATCTGGCCACTGCCTGGACGATACTTGAAGTTAAACCTGAATTTTAACTTCTCGAAGAAATAATTAAATCGGTGTTAGCAGCAGCCTGTGTGGAAATCATCTGCCTAGTAATTCATTACTACCAGCCTGTCTTTAATTTGCCTGTGTGCATGGTACCCCTACAGTAATGTGAGAGAGGCAACAAATCATTTATATAAATTAAAATCAGTAGGGTGCTGAGTACTGAGTTCAGTGGAATATCCTCTGGGCAAGTGAAAATTTTAGAGACTAAGGACTTAATCTTAACTGCTTGGCTTCTTTCATCAAGGTAAGATTTAAAAAGATTAATTATAATTTATGAAATATTAATACCTGGAAAGCTTTTGAGTGAAGATATTGTATTTCTGCAGAGTAAAAATGAAGGCTTCTTCACATTTCAAAGTACAGTATCAACAAGCCAAATTTATTCAGTTTTAAAAAGCTTTTTATTTTCATTCTTACTAAAGGGGATTTTTTTTTCTTTCCCTGAACAACAATATTTTTTGAAATAATTAATTTATTACTAAGAAGTATAATTTCTAATATCTTTGAATTGTATTTCTTGGCCCAAAACCAGAAGGGAAAATGTTTTTCATTCTGTACTTCTATTATAATGTAACTGTCATTTCTTTATGTGTGAAGTTTGGGAAATTCATTCTATCTTTTACTAGGAGCACTGGTTCTCAGGACTATAACCTGCAGTAGGTGAAAATCTGTCCCAAAGCCTTCATGAATATATTTATGTAGAGAAAACAAAGATAGATAGATAGATAGATAGATAGATAGGTAGATAGATAGATAGATAGATTTCTGACATTCGGAACATGCACCCATCTAAAGGACTAAAAAGTTTCTATTATTGTAATGGCTACAGTGCTGCATTTCACAGAGCAGTTAATGAGATCTGGATGCATTGAGTGACTTATTTAAAGTAATTCAGCAAGCAAATGGTGGAGTCCCAAAGCCCTTTGCTGTCACCATTAGACAGAAAACACTGCTTCTTTCAATGGGTTGAAGTTGACAGGCAATAAAAAAACCCCTTTTCTTAAACAGTGAGCAGATAATAATTCATGTTAAAATCTACACTTGTTAGTTTCAAGACATATACATTAGCCTCCCACAAAATTATATTATAATTTAATTTGTTCTTTTCTGGCCTGACATCTTGTATTTTAGTCTTGTTTACAATTCTTCTGATTTTCTTTTAACCTAGATTGTAAATGCTTTGGTGCAGGCAATGTACCTTTACTGATGTTGTGAAGTGCACTGCTTATCTATTGTGTGGTATAGGTAATGCATAATGAGACAATCTGGGTTTTGTAAATCTAAATTAAATGTACTGGGAACCTTGGTATTATATATTGAATATTTTCCATGTCTTGCTTTTATCAAGCAGCACTTCTCTAGAAAATAATTGTATGCATGTGTCCAGTAGGCAATTGCTAACAGATACTGCAATCTCAGATAAAGTGTTTTGCTTTGAATCAAGCACAACTTTTACTTTCTGCACTTTGTTTCTAAGGATACAGTCATGAACAGGGAACATTTTCCTCAGGAGCTCATCTGTTCCTGCTGCTTATCCCTCACCTGAAGTCATAATCCTTTGTTTGTGGCTATAATCAGCTCTGCAGAAACTAATTGTGATGTCACAGGCAGAAGATTATGACTTCAGGGGCAGAACAAACAGCTGGAGCAGGTGACCTCTAAAACATGAGGCATCTCTTCATGCAAAGATCATCCGAATGAAAAATGGGAGAGAAGAGAAACGTGCTTATCTTCTTTGAGGAGAAAATGTTTGTTCAGATTTATAAAAGACATTAATTGGCTTGCAAGAGTTCATTTGAAGTCAATTTCTCTGTGATTATATCAAGGAGAGATAATATATTCAGTATCAGATTAATTATGAAGTTTGGTTTCTAATTTCCTATTTGATTAAATGACAAATACAACTACTGATGCAATCAGCAACATATCTATCTTCTCACATAGAGCTGGAATCATATAACAACTCATTTCCTCTCTAGCTGACTTCTACTGTGAAATCAGTTATAAAATTGGTCAAATTTTTAAAGGTTTCTGCTTTTTCCCTTTCCCTTCATGGAGTGAAGTGATCAGAGGGACTTGTATTCGACAGCTTTCTAAGGGGATGTTTGCATGAATTCACAGCTTGTTATATGACAGCACTAAAGAATCAGCATTGTTTTGTGGGTTTTTTTAATTTGTGGAATAGTCATAGGTTTGATAGTGCAATATTGCTTGTACTAACCATATTTTTTTCTTCAGTTCTATTCTGAGAAAATGTAACTCTGAGGGCTTACTTGGAACAGTGAGAACTGGTATAAATGTAAGCAGCAATTTAAAGTTTCATAGGGAAACTTCTTGAGATCAATTCCCGCTGAAAATCCCTATTTATGGTATGTTATTATTGAGATTAGGACTACGTTGGTTCCATCACCATGATGGATTCATCCACAGATGATGGACCTGTGCTTCGTTTGACAGGAGTGTACCAACTAACATGTTGGTTTTGGTGGTCTGGTTACCAGCTTATCAGGAGGCTGAGTGAGAACAGACATTTATTTTAGATAGGATTCCTAATTTATTTTTCCTTTGGGTCATGTTCAATTGTAGAGAAATTCTTACTTGCTATAATCTATGTATTTTGGTCCAGGTAAATGATACTCAGGGAATCACTGTTTGGTTTTTTTTTTACTTTAGGATAAGATTTTGTTCCTGAAGTAGGACTTTCTTTTTAGTATGAGATTCATTTATTCTGATGTTTTGTCTGTGAACAGCTTCACATCTACTTTGATCAGAGATGTGAACTTTACTTAGATAACTGCCTTCTTTAAAATATACAGGGGCTAATGCTCAACGCTGACTGTTTATTGAACTGTAATCCTCTCATGAATTTTGTGCTTAGGGATGCTAGCCACCAACAGGTTACAATTTTAAGATGTTTTTTACTGAAGGCAGCTCGGGTAAAAGTGTGGGTCTGCTCTGGGAACTCAGATAAACCATACTGTGTCAGTTTTGTGATCTGTAAATTGGAGAATACAAGCACTTTTTTTTTTTTTTTTAGGTCGGTGGCTGCAAAAGGGCAAACAAATAGTTGCAAGTAAGTATTGGAAAGTTACAGTACACTTTTGTAACTGATTTTCAAATGCCATTTACCAGTTGAATGTGGAACTGTGTAATTTGTGTATGCAATCATGTTCACTGCCCCAAAAAAGTAAGTGTATAACCGACCAGAGAAATTTATACTCATAATTTTTTGAAAAAAAACCCAAAAAACAAAATCAAAACCAACAAAAGAAAACAAAAACCCAACCAAAAAACCCAAAACATATCTCCCCTATAAGCATCTGCATGTGCTGAATTTACTACATTGGGGTTAGTTCAGAATTATGAAGAATCTGCTTTTGTTAAAAGAAAGTGGAAGAAAAATATTTTTTATAAAGTATAGGATTAAATTATGCAAAAATATCATTTTATCATTATAGCATTTTTCCAGGTAGTACCAAAATAACAGGAAAGCATGAGAAAGCATTAGGCAATTAAGAGAAAACCCTACTTTCTCTTTCACAGGTCTTTAAGTGGCAGATAGTATTAGAGTATTCTTAAAGAGTATAATAGACAATTTGATAAAAAACTATGTTCCTTAATGGCACATAAATTAACTACAGCCTTTTTACAGATTTAACATGCAAACTTTTTTTTTTAATGAATATTTTATTTTTTTCCTGCTGTAATGATCCAGACTATTTTGCACACTAGTGGAGAGTAAAATTCTCCCAGCATTTCTCCTGACCTTTTACAAGTTCTAAAATTACTGTTAACAGAAATTTGTTTCCAATTTAATCTCACTAATTATGATTATTCCAGGGCAGAGCATTGTAGACATAATTCTTGTTGACATAATAGCACAGATGAGCTGAATAGCAAAGCATCTAACAACATT
The DNA here is from genome assembly GCF_030936135.1 of Gavia stellata. NCBI lineage: Eukaryota > Metazoa > Chordata > Aves > Gaviiformes > Gaviidae > Gavia > Gavia stellata. Next base: position 21,814,824 of record NC_082600.1, read on the forward strand.
ACTTGGAACAAAGCTACATCTCTTTATGTCCTATTTTTATATTGAAAGAAAGACAACACTGTAAGGATTTTAAAGTTTTTATCATTATGTACACAGTAAATGCTTTTATGGAAAATCTTATTAAACATATTCCAGGCTGCAAGGAGAAAATAAAACCATAATTTATTTCCCTATTCTACCACAGCTCATGTATAACTCATCTGAGTGGTGCCTTTACCTTACAGCAAGAAAAACATAGCTTCTAATAACTCTAAAAATGGCATCACTAAAATGTTTAAAAATTTCTACAGGACCAGTAAAAATTTGAATCCAAAGGAAAAAAATAAGAAGTTTATTTTTGATCAGCTCTAGATCTCCGTACAGGTGCCTTAACTATTTGAGATAAGAAAAAAAAAAAATTCCCATCAACAAACACAGCAGAAATTTTCTATTTTCTATGGCATTCAAATAGTTAGTAAATATCTTTGGAAAAAAAATTAGAAGCTACTATATCAAATATTGTTTATGGACCTCTTTCTGTTATGAAGCAAACTGCCCCAGGGCTAAGGGCATAACCCAGCTGCAGAATAACCACTGGGAAAAAAGTTATAAAAGCTTCCTACTTTATTATTGTTACTATAATATATGTTTCACATTATTTACTAGCTCATTATAAGTTATCATGAATTATTAAAACTAGGCTTCACTTGTCAAAGTAAATGAAGAAAATATATTTTGTGATGCATTATCTTCTCTTGCATTTTTGTTGTTAAAATAATTCTCAAATTTAGTAAATTAAAGTAGGTTTCACAGCTGTTAAGTATGATTCAGTGAGTTTCTTCTGTGTTAGGGATTATATCAGGTACACTCATACATGTCTCTGTAACATACTATAAACATAGCTTTTCTAAAAGAGATCATGTTCTTGTTCAGCTTTCTAAAATATAATTGGGGTTTCCTCCATAGATTTATTCTGCTAAAGAATGAGCTATAAAATACTTTCTTGTTCTTTTTAGAGCTGTTTAATCAAAAACATGTTTTATCCTTTGTTTAACATTTGATATCTAGAGCAAAAGTTCCACAATAAAATTAAAGCAACAGAAGAAAAACTTTAGTGAGGATTAAGGGTGGTTTGAGATTACAGAGCAGCTGCTCATACCCATTCAAGAACTGGGAGGTTTTTAAATTCCCAGGTGCCTAATAATCTGATTCTTGGATAGATGATGGGAATTGCCTAACTGTTGGCATCCATTGGAGAGACATTCTTCTATTTCTCTAACATAAAGGACTTGGTCTTCATTTTAGAAGATGAGTGAACAGCACACGATCCCTTCCAGTCTGTTATAGTCTGTACAAAGTCAGGTTTAGAGAATTAGAAGCAAAAGAACTGAAAGCAATGTGTAAATTTTATTACATAAAGACACTTTTTAATAACTTCCAAATTATCTTTTTTTTTCTTTATGTAACTGCACTAAAATAAAAACACATGTTCCTTTTTAACCACTGTGTTGCTACAGATATACTTGATGAATTCCTCTAGGGTAGAAAATAACAGTCAAGAGTCCTTCATGTAGGTTATATAAAAGGCACAGGCATAGCATTCAGTGTGGTAGAGTACAATGCACCTCATCTCCCTCTAGTTAAGACTCTTCGCCTTTGAATATACTTAACATGTCCATTCAGAATTTGGGGCTTCTCATCTTTTGTATACCCAACCAGCAGAACAATTATCTTTATTCACTAATGTAAGTTTTTTACTACTTAATATCTTCTATTTAGCAGTGTATGGAAAGACTCTATTGGTCCTAATGTCTAAATGTATTTATGACCTTTGAGTTTATAATCTCTGACAAATACTGTATTCTGTTCGGAAATTCCCAGTTCATTTTGTTCCTTCAGATACAATTTCTATCAGAATATAAGAAATAGCAGTCATACAGCCAGAGGTGGCAAAATTGAAAACTGCCTTTCATTAGTTTTTGTTTAAGTAAATTAATTAAGAGATTTTCTCAAGAGATTCACTTTTGTATACTTCAAATTATTTCATTTTCAAGACGACTGTCTATATGCACCTATCTCAGGGGTTTTAAAACAAAAATGAAGTTTTACTTTGGAATCCAGAGATTGGTCACAAAACAACATTAAAGACAATTATTTGTATTTGCTGTCAGTATCTTAGTAGGATATCTGAAGAAAAAGGGTAATTTTAGTCGTGGTTACTGAGACCGGGGAGGTCCCAGCTGACTGCAAGTTAGCAAATGTGACACCCATCTACAAGAAGGGCCAGAAGGAGGATCTGGGGAACTACAGGCCTGTCAGCCTGACTTCGGTGCCAGGGAAAGTAATGGAGCAGATCATCTTGAGTGCCATCATGTGGCACGTGTGGGACAACCAGGCAATCAGGCCCATTCAGCATGGGTTTATGAAAGGCAGGTCCTGCCTGACTAACCTGATCTCCTTCTATGACAAAGTGACCCGCTTAGTGGACAAGGGAAAGGCTGTGGATGTAGTCTAGCTAGGCTTTGGTAAGCCTTTGAGACTGTTTCACACAGCATTATCCTGGAGAAACTGGCTGCTCATGGCTTGGACAGGCGCACTCTTCACTGGATAAAGATCTGGCTGGAATGCCAGGCCCAAATGGTTGTGGTGAATGGAGTTAAATCCAGTTGGTGGCCAGTCACAAGTTGTGTTTCCCAGGGCTCAATATGGGGCCAGTTCTGTTTAATACCTGTATCAATGATCTGGATGAGGGGATCAAGTGCACCCCTAGTAAGTTTGCAGGCGACACCAAGTTAGGCAGGAGTGTTGATCTACTTGAGGGTAGGAAGGCTCTGCAGAGGGATCTGGACAGGCTGGATCGATGGGCCCAGGCCAATTGTATGAGGTTCAACAAGGCCAAGTGCCAAGTCCTACACTTGCATCACAACAACCCCATGCAACGCTACAGACATGGGGAAGAGTGGCTGGAAAGCTGCCTGGCAGAAAAGGACCTGGGGGTGTTGATTGACAGCCGGCTGAATATGAGCCAGCAGTGTGCCCAGGTGGCCAAGAAGGCCAACAGCATCCTGGCCTGTATCAGAAACAGTGTGGCCAGCAGGAGTAGGGAAGTGATCACGCCCCTGTACTTGGGCACTGGTGAGGCCCCACTTCGAGTACTGTGTTCAGTTTTGGGCCCCTCACTACAAGAAGGACATTGAGGTGCTGGAGCGTGCCCAGAGAAGGGCAACAAAGCTGGTGAGGGGTCTGGAGCACAAGTCTTATGAGGAGCGACTGAGGGAACTGGGGTTGTTCAGTCTGGAGAAGAGGAGGCTGAGGGGAGACCTTATTGCTCTCTACAACTACCTGAAAGGGGGTTGTAGAGAGGTGGGTGGTGGTCTCTTCTCCCAAGTGACAAGTGACAGGACAAGAGGAAATGGCCTAAAGTTGCGTCGGGGGAGGCTTAGATTGGATATTTGGAAAAATTTCTTCACCAAAAGGGTTATTAAGCATTTGAACAGGCTGCTGAGGGATGTGGTTGAGTCACCATCCCTGGAGGTATATAAGAGATGTGTGGATGAGGTGCTTAGGGACATGGTTTAGTGGTGGACTTGGCAGTGCTAGGCTAGTGGTTGGACTTGATGATCTTAAAGGTCTTTTTCAACCTAAAAGATTCAATAATTCTGTGATTCTAAATATGGTATGAAGAACGTGAAACACATACAAATACGTAAATATTAATATTGATGGTAACTATCTAAGTTGTAATCTAACCGCTTCCTTTCCCGACTGTGAAGTGTTTGGCTTATATTAGTTCCTCCTTTAACGGTGTTTTGTAATGTGAATGGCAGAGGTCTCCTGCTCACACTGTTTCTGTATAAACCCAAAACTTAGAGGGATTAGCGTACCTTAAGAAATGCAGGGGGATCTTTCTAACTCATTAACCTTTTAACTTAACCTTTCAGTCGTTTGTATTCAGTACGAAATTCCATTATATTTTAAATAAAGCAGTTTGTGACTTAGGGGTTAGATATTATTAACAACTTTGTATTGGATAAGTTTTAAGCTAGTACAATTATCAATAAGTTCATTAGGAAGAAATTTAAGTTTCCAAAGTTTCTCACAAAGTTTTGAAACACAGAGCACTAGCCCAATGATTTGTTAACTGTTACAATTCAAACTCCTTGCCCGAATACCCTAATGTATGATTTTTTTTTTTTATTTAAGATACTTTGATTGGTGAACAAAAGCATAGTCAATGGCTCTAGTGTACACATTCATTTTTCTTCTTTGACATGTGAAATACAAAACAGGTCACACTAATTAATTAAACCTTTTAGTGTACTGGGTGGGGTTTTGTTTTCTTTCATTTTAATGTTTTATTTCTCTCCTTTCTCAGTACCTCCTCCTGATGTTCACTGCTCTGGCAATATGACATGTAATTTACATTCTTTGAGTTACAAATCTGATTAGAAAATCATATTAGTCATCTTCTTTTAAAGGATAAGTGCAGACAAGGAGACTGAAAATCTGAAATCCCTATAAAGTACAGTCCAAAAAGTTTGTGTTTGCCTTGATTAACTAAGGAGATTGGTGATACATATTGGATTACAGCCACTTTTAATAATGAATTTGGATTAAATCAGTACAATCAAGAAGAGGAGGATTAGACTCTATGGCATGTGTATTTATCCACCTAATAAAACTATTGATGTGACGAAGTTATTGAAATTTCAAAGCAACTACCATGGTCTGTATAGATAATATTAAAATGACCTAATACAGTGGCAACTAAGTGTAGGTCTTCATGACAGAAAAAAAGGAAACATACACACACACATACACAGAGACACACACATATAAATACAAACATAAAATAAATTTTAGTCACTGTTATTCATGTATCCACCAGGGAGAAGCCCAATGGGACATATGACTGTGCACCACCTTGACAAACAAAGCAAAGAGCTTTTAGGAAGAATGAGACCAGCTTTGTCAGTGTGACTTTTTTTCTAACAAATAGCTGTAAATTTGTGGAAACTTAACCATCTGCTTTTCATACGTGTCTGGTTTCTTACATGCAGTTCAACTTTTTTGTGACAGTACTGCTAGCAAAAAAGATAAATAAATCACATGTCCTTGACTTATTGGTACTACGAAGCTCACACAATATCTTATACCCTCCATATTCCTTTCCTGATAAAAGGAATGGTCCATTAAAAATCAAGACTAGACCATTGGGATAGATACTTTGGCAATGTAGTTCTCTTAAGATGGACTTCAAACACAGTTGCAGTCAGAAGGGCTGCATTTTCCCTAGTTGCTATTGCGTCTTACTTAAATTAAATTCCCAGTAATCTGAGAGCAATCCACTAATACTTTGCAATAAATTCAATTGTTAGTACACCATTAAGCCTTGCATTATTTTCTTAATGTATGGCAATTATGGGAAGTTCTATTCTAAATAACACAATTCTAATGCATTGTGAACATTGAGAGCTCAATCGTCCTAAAAGTTTCCTATTTCCAGAAACACATTTTTATCTTTCTTTCTATAACTAGAACTTAAAAAAACCCCAACCAAAACCAAAAACATAAAACCCAAAACACCCAGACCAAGGCAGAATACCTCATTACATAAATTTTTATACATATATTATTACTGTAATCTGTGTAAATATTTAAAATAATTTATAACTTCTAATTGCCAAATAGGTTTTTTTCTATAATGTAATCTAAACCCAAGACCTTATAATATACTCAGTCCTGATCCATGTGCAATTATACTTTTCTGCTCTGTTTTCTGTGAAAGCCAGTAAGGTACAATTTTCATGTTTCTTAAAATCCTGATCTTCAACAGTTTTTACTTTAGTATTCTGTTCCTCAGAAGTATTCATATATTCTTGTGGAAGTTTTCCTATGCGCATTTTTTTTTTCCAGGCTCATATGTTAGTGGTAATGACATGTATTAGGCACCAGACAAAGCTCTTGAGGGGATGGTGTAAATTCCTTTTGGGTTCCCTAGAACAGTGTGTTGGACTTTTAGCTACAGAGCTGAGCAAGGTGATGCAGAATCATAGCATACATAGAAGATTTCCAGAGATATTTTTGTGACTCCAATACCATGTCTACTGTTTCGGCTAGATAGAAGCTAGTGTGCCTCTTTGATGCTTTGTCAACTAGAGATGAAATTAATTGCTCAGTCAGTTCATAAGACATCTAGTAACTAGGGCTAAACCTCTTTCAGGAGTAGGGATGCTTGTAAGCAGTTAATACAGAAAGTGCCAGTAGATGGTGCTCAAGGCCACTTAGCAGAAACTGTGGCTGTGTAGGACAGATAAACCTATTCCTCATTGCGCGCTTCAACGTGCTTCCCGCTGCAACCCTTACCTCAAGTTCTTAACAAATCGGATTCCAGTTCAGATGCTAGAATCTAATGCCCCGAAATTTTCGAACCATTTAGCTTTCTGGAAATGAATCTCAACCACAAATCTTAGCATATTAAAGTTCAGAACACCTTCATTTTCATCGAGGTCTACACCTTAGTGGCTTACGTAGATCTTAGTGATGTAAAGTTAATTCTTCATTGATTCATGAGATGTTAATCTTTTTTCTTGTGCTACTTAATCAACTTCTGTGACAGTGGTATGTGGTCCTGTCACATGTCTCACCTCTGGAAAACTCCATGTTGTGGAAAGGAAGATTAGGCGTTAAGTTTCAAGAATAAAAGCAGGAGCTGGAAGGATGAGGAATAAATGTTGCTGCTTTAATGAGGAAAAAGTCACCAACATCATAAGTCGGAGTTAAAAATTCCTGGACAGAAAAGTGTAAGCCTCTATGATTATAATGAGATGGCTGTGAAAAGAGGAGGAAAAAAAAAAAGAGACCATCAGACAGGAACATAAAAAGAGTAAGCCCAAGGGTACATAGTTAGACCAAAGGTCCCTCTGTGCTGGCATGCTGTTTCTGACAGTTGCTAATACCAAATCGTAAAGAGGTGCGTAAGAACAGAACAAGTGCATAGTCCTGCTGCCCCAGAGTATTATTCTCTTCAGCCGTTTGTGGCTCAGGGACTTTTAAAGCCAGATATACTGTCAGTTGTTTCATCTCTTAGACCATCAGATAGGGCAACTGTGAGGTAGGCTTGAAAGTATGATCAATGTAAACCTTGAGAAAACAGTATCCTACTCAATGGTTGTATTTATTTGCTGTAAGACACAAGATCTTCTGATTCCATTTAAGGGAGATTTGGAACTCAGATTTTCATTTTGTGGTTTATATCATCGCAACTGATCACTGCCTGGCTGAATCCCCTAGCAACGTGAGTGCTCATCACCTACAGCTACATACCATTTATTCTCTCTCTCTCCTTCTCCTCTCCTCCTCCTTCCCTCTCTTTGAATGGCTGATGGCATTTGGATATTAAACTTTACGGGGGTGCACATTTCTGCTGAAATAACTCTCCCCTTTACCACCTACTCTTGTCTTTGCATCTCTTTTTATAAGCTTGGTATTCCTGAGCTGTTTGTTATCCTCTACGAGCGTTGGAGGTTTTATAGGACAATCCTTATTGAATGTAATTTTTTTTTTTTTTTTAAGATCTGTGTCAAGATGAGCCAGAGAAAAAGGCATTATCATCAAACTATTACGTTTAAACAGTTAGAGCCACATGACGTCCTGGATTCACAGTTTTCTGGGGTTTTTTTGTTTGTCTGGGTTTTGGGTTTTGTTTGTTTGTTTTTACTTCCTTAGTTATTCCTTTGAATAGGTACATATTTGTTCCTGACATAAACAAGGAATCATTCCTGTGGGAGTGATTGCATGGCCCTACCCTTAGCGACATACTTTGATAAAATCATTTGTTAAGGTAGGAATGTGAGTGTGAACAGTGTAAGTAAACAGGGGAACCGACACTACAAGAAAAAGTTGTATAAGATTGTGACCCATGTGTCCTGGGGAGCTGGGAGTGTATATGTGACTGTGTGCACACACCTGTGTGTGTGTGTGTGTGGTTAGAGCTTTGGGATTAGTAACAGAAGGCTGTTTAGGTATTTTTAGTAGTTTATTAACATTTTGTGAGCATTCAGTACTGTCATTCATCTGCAGTGTTACCGATATACATCCAAAATGTATAGCTCACTGATTGCCAGTTTGTTATGCATTGCTGATACATTAATAAACCATTTTGATCCTGATTTGATTTTTTGCTCACATGGTTGAGCAGTTTCTCCCTGTGTCATTCCAGTTTTGTCTCTAGTGGTTGATATTTGTTTATGAAGTTCAGGATTTGGGAAGTCCTGTGGCTCTTGTCACTCGATACTAGTAGAAGCCATCTAGTTTCAAGTAATTTTTGAAAAAATTTGTTATATGGGTTGATAACTCCTGAAGTCTACTGTAGATACCTCAACATAGTTGATAAAATCATAGGTGATAAAGTCCCCACTTCAGTCAGCAATGCAATATACAGTAAGACTGCAGAGAAAGGTCTGCTTGCTTCTTTGATATGAGAAAAACACAAAATAATATATGGTAGATTACTAGTTTCTAGTGTTCCTATCTTAAATGAAAGAATGTAATACCTCAAATGGTATGTAAAGGAGGACTGTCCCAACCTGCTGAAGTAAAGTATATTTTTCACATGCTACAGAATTAGGCAATGACTTACATTACTATTTAATGTTGAAGCCGAGATCTGTGCTATATCTAGCAAGTCAATATGCATATATACAGATAAGAAGAGTTATAATTAGAAAGCACTAAAGAACAAGATTTGCAAGGGAAATAAAAATCTCATTAGCAGGCTATCTCTTAACTCAGAGATTTGGCAAAGATTTCACTAGGGAAGGTCTTTTGCACTTTCTTATGAAACATCTAGTATTTTCAACTGTGGAAGACTGATCAGCATACTACAGAAATAATAGTTTGACAAGGACTGGCAAGTCCTATTAAAAGGAAAATAAAGGAGACGCTTACTTAAATAAAAAGAGGAAGTAAACGTGACCAAGAGAAGATCCTAAGTGAGCCTCTCTGATTTAAAGAAAAATATTAAACAGTTATTTCTCAAGTGATAAGGAAGACAATATCATTACACAATTTGTTTTCGTTTGCATGTCATAAAAAAATGAATCAAGATATAAACTTGTTAAAGTGTTCTCTAATCTCATTAAGAAAGGTGATGTGAAGTCACCTTCAGTAAAAGAAACATCAGCTAAGGGCATAAATAGTATTCCTTTCTCATTGCCTTCTGTTTACATGTTATGAACACTTGTTTGCTTGATGTTAATAGGTAGCACCTTGACTTTTACCTTCTGGTTGAAATGTGTGGTAAAATTAATAACTAATTCACTTTTTTTCTAAATGGATATGAATATGGAGAACTACTTAGCTTGACGGTGGGAGATTTTAATTCTTTTTTCTTTTGCACACATTTCACAATTCCAGAAAGGAGTAAGTCCTCCAAAGTTGGAAATATTTTTTCTTCCCATTGTGAAAAACAGATCACTTATTTAAGACCCTACTGTAGCACAGGAAGCTATTATGATGGTTCCAGGCAAACCCATATATTGTAGAAAACACTGATTTTTCTGCACCAGCTGAACCTCCTGTCACTCACCTTTCTAGAGCTGCTAGAATCCCAGGCATCTGAAATGGCATCAGGCAGCTATGAATTAAGCCCTAAATTTTCAATAACTTTAGCATAAGCTTAGAAATCTGGTTTACACACAGTTACAAAGAGAAATTTTAGATTATGTGTTTGTCTTGACCTGGAGCTGAATCTCACCCTTTGCTTGTGATAACCTTCAGCCTCATGAGTTTAGGTATTATTTGAGCTATATATTGTCCATAAAGTCTCTTAGTAACTTTATTGCTTTGTGTATATGTATGTTTTCATCTTTATTATATTGATTTTTTTAAGTTCACACAAAAACTTTTCTTTAATTTATCATTCTCTTGCTGTGAAATGTAGAATGTAATATTATAAAACAAGGGCAGCAGCACTTAAAAGTTCTACACTGACTTGAATATAACTACTGCAACACCTCCACAGCCATATTTAATTTTATGATATTATGAAGAAGACTGTGCTGAGGAAAACATGCATTATGAAGAATATTTATCCCTTTACTGATAAACTATGTGTCCATATTGCTGCAAATTAATTTTACTTTCAGCAAGGTGCATTTAGCAGGTCCTCAATTAGTTCTTAATAGCATTATTCTGTAGCAAAGATGTTACAAAATGTCATTTCCTGTAAGAAAAATACGACAAGAATAAAAAAGAAGAAAAAAAGTTATGCAGAATTTGGTATAGTAAAGATATCAATACAGGATATTATATTCAAATCCATTGGAATATAAGAAGACTGAAAAAAGGTATTTCATTGGCTTATTGTGAAAGAGAAGTAGTAGGTACTCAGATCTAAGAACCTCTTTTCACAATGACATTCAGTCCCTGGTGCCATCAGTAGAACTTAGAAAAAGAAATATGCTTAAGGGCCTATCTAAGGGCCCAGCTATGCTGCTACAGTGCAGAGCAGTATTACAAACATCTAACAAAGATGTGGACACAACACAGTGCAAAGCCATCTAGAAATAATAGCTCAAGACCCAGAAGCATAATAGATATGACTATATTATTTCCATTTGCGGACTTCACTTCCTTGAGATACACAGGTATCCCAGTGATTTTTCAGCATCTCAATTTCTCCATCTGTTTAAGTTGCGATCATGATATTTATACATGACTCAAAAGGGATTGCAAGACCTAAACCACTGAAGTGTAAAACACTTTAAGAACTGTAGCTAAGACTGCTATATAATTATCTAGTAATTCCAAGGAAAATGGATAAAAATTATAAGGTACAAGAATAGTGAGGGAAACAAAGATAGGCATGAATAAGGAAGTTGCTTTGATATTATTAGAAGAGATTTTTTAATAAATAATTTGAAAGCATCCATGTTTTGATAGTCAGGGAGCTCTCACTTCTTCCTTAATTAGAAATGGTTGCAGGCAGTGATACATTTCAAGGCAATATTCAACTCCATTTGGATGTTCCCTTCTCTTTAGATTTACTATCTCTATTTTCACAGTAGTTTGGACATTTGTAGTAATTACAATGTATCATAATTCAACATTTTCTCCTTGGAAGTCACAGCATTCCCATAGTGAAATGAATCCACAGTCATGGGAAGAGGCCGCTTTAGTGAGTTTTGAAAGAGAATGGAAAAGAGCATAATTGACATAACATTTCAGGATAGCATTTTCACAGAAAGTGAAAAGATCCACTTATAACTTGCACTGTGTGATGTCTTTTGGGCCCTGTTAATATTTGCTGTGCAAAAAGCCAAAGCAGATTGGAAAACCATCTAGGAGTGCACGGAACAGAGCATATGAAGAAGTGACACCTGTGAGTGAATAAGCATATGGTTTCAGACTGGGATGTGATTGAGACAGATCAACCACCAGGAGAGGTGACAATCCAGGACTGCTCAGAAATGCAGGATTGCTCAGACACAGAGACATTGGCATCAATCAAGAACACAAACCATTAGAAATATTGGAATTAGGCAGTCTGACATTTCACAAATGTGTCAAGAGTAGAAGAGATCAGTTAGGTCACTGAGCTCAGTCCCCCACAATCAGTAAAGTTTAGTTCAGGCAAGTCTAGACAACTTCTAAGTTTTCTGAAGATCAGACACCTTGCTTGAGACCCTCACTATTGTATGACTAGTTTTTTGTGTCTCTCTAGTACTAATGTTCAGCAAAGGGTTGCTTTTATTCTGAATAGTTCCCTAACCTAGACAGGGGTTACCAGTGAGTACTGTACTGATAAAAGGCATGGATGTAGCCAGAGAGACTTCCTATCATAAGAGCTATTTTCCTGCAAGTTGATCTTTTGAGAGAGGTGATGGAACCTCTGACACTTGAGATATTTAAAACTGCACTGAACAAAATGCAAAGGAGAATATAGAAAAGAGCAATACTATACTAACAGATAAATGGAGCAGGTGACCTATTAACATCTTTTTAAGCTTCACTGCCATTTGATAGCTTTTTTAAAGAAAATCCTGTACTTACAAGTTCCTATGGAAAGAAACATTGGATTGGAAAAGATCTCTTGATTTACTGAATCTAGTTTCTGGTTCTTGCAGACAACAAAGTGAAATAAATCTCGTCAATTCTTCTCTATTGAAGGAAAAATGTTAACAGTTCAGGGAAGAAGATTGTTGTCAAATTTCTACCCTGCCTGAAGGTACTAGTATTTCTAATACAAATTTTTTAGAGTAAGATTGTCAAACCAATTTAATAAGTTTTAGATCCTGGAAACCTCCATAAAAAGCTTCATATAGACTTTTGCAGTATCAGTGTTCATTAGTGCCTGCTTCTGTCATGCTGTAGAGAGAAAAAAAAATTTAGCTGGGAAAATATAGATCATAGGTACTGCTGAGCTCTTACCATCCAAAGTTTATCCAAAGCTATAGCAACTGTTATTTAGTAACTATACGTAAATGGCTTTATTTCATGGAAGAACACAAGTTTTCTTTCACACATAAAATACACTGCCCAGCACTTTGAAATGGTAGCAAGATCATTTAATTCTCTGCACTTACTGAGAGTGACCTTACTAAGGAGATAATGTTACATAATTTTCAGTGAGCATATCAGCAGAATATCACGAAATATATCAGAAGCTTACACTCAAACCTGTTTGGCAAGCCACCTTTACTAATCATAGAATCATTTACATTGGAAAAGACCTTTCAGATCATCAAGTCCAAACGCAAACCTAACACTGCCAAGTCCACCACTAAACCATGTCCCTAAGCACCACACCTACACCTTTTTTAAATACCTCCAGGGATGATGTGCTGGTTTTGGCTGGGGAAGAGTTAATTTTATTCATAGTAGCTAGGATGGGGCTGTGTTTTGGATTTGTGCTGGAAACAGTGTTGATAATACAGAGATGTTTTTGTTATTGCTGAGCAGTGCTTACACAGTGTCAAGGCCTTTTCTGCTTCTCACACTGCCCCACCAGCGAGCAGGCTGGGGGTGCACAAGAAATTGGCAGGGGACATAGCTGGGACAGCTGACCCCAACTGACCAAAGGGATATTGCATACCATATGATGTCATGCTCAGCATATAAAGCTGGGGGAAGAAGAAGGAAGGGGGGGACATTCGGAGTGATGGCGTTTGTCTTCCCAAGTAACCGTTACGCGTGATGGAGCCCTGCCTTCCTGTAGATGGCTGAACACCTGCCTGCCAGTGGGAAGTAGTGAATGAATTCCTTGTTTTGCTTTGCTTGCGTGCATGGCCTTTGCTTTACCTATTAAATTGTCTTTATCTCAACCCACGAGTTTTCTCACTTTTACTCTTCCGATTCTCTCCCCCATCCCACCTGGTGGGAAGTGAGCGAGCGGTTGTGTGGTGCTCAGTAGCCAGCTGGGGTTCTACCACAACAGATGGTGACTCAACCACTTCCCTGGGCTACCTGTTCAAATGCTTAATAACCCTTTTGGTGAAGAAATTTTTCCTAATATCCAATCTAAGCCTCCCCTGACGCAACTTTAGGCTGTTTCCTCTTGTCCTATCACTTGTCACTTGGGAGAAGAGACCGACACCCACCTCGCTACAACCCCCTTTCAGGTAGTTGTAGAGAGCAATAAGGTCTCCCCTCAGCCTCCACTTCTCCAGGCTAAACAACCCCAGTTCCCTCAGTCGCTCCTCATAAGACTTGTGCTCCAGACCCCTCACCAGCTTTTTTGCCCTTCTCTGGACACACTCCAGCACCTCAATGTCTTTCTTCTAGTGAGGGGCCTAAAACTGAACACAGCATTCGAGGTGCGGCCTCACCAGTGCCAAGTACAAAGGTACAATCACCTCCCTGCTCCTGCTGGCCACACTATTTCTGATACAGGCCAGGATGCTGTTGGCCTTCTTGGCCACCTGGGCACACTGCTGGCTCATGTTCAGCCGGCTGTCAACCAACATACCCCCACGTCCTTTTCTGCTGGGCAGCTTTCCAGCCACTCATCCCCAAGACTGTAGCATTGCATGGGGTTGTTGTGGCCAAAGTGCAGGATCCGGCACTTGGCCTTGTTGAACCTCATACAATTGGCCTGGGCCCATCGATCCAGCCTGTCCAGATCCCTCTGCAGAGCCTTCCTACCCTCAAGTAGATCCACACCCAGTGATGAGATCCCATCTGGAGTGCTTTTCCCCAGTACAGGAGAGACATGGATATACTGAAGCTGGTCCACCAAAGGGCTGCAAGGATTACTAAGGAATGGGAGCATCTGCTACACAAGGACATGCTGAGAGAGCTGAGATTGTTCAGCCTGGAGAAAAGAACCTTGGGGGATGATCTTATCAATGTGAGTAGTATTTGGAGAGAGAGAGGGAAATAAAGAAGACAGAGTCAGGCTTTTCAGTGGTGTCCAGTGACAGGATAAGAGGCAATAGTCACAACATGAAATACAGGAAATCCCATTTAAGTATATGAAAAAGCAATTTTATTTTAAGGGTGATTGAACCCTGAAACAGGTTACCTGGTGAGGTTATGAAGCCTCCATCCTTGGAGCTATTTAAAACCCTACTGGACATGGTCCTGAGCAACCTGCTGAAGCTGACCCTACTTTAAGCAGAAGAGACTGGACAAGGCAATTTCCAGAGGTCCCTTCCAGCGCAACTATTCTCCAATTCTCTTATTCTGCAAAATCTAAAAATTTCCTCAATATATATTTAGAAAATAATCCAATCTTTCATAGAAATATTAATCATCACTGCATACAGGAGAGATGTTGCTAGTGATCTTGCTTGTCTTGAAAAATTGGTTATTTATGCATACTTTTGTGAGTCCTGTTTGAAATATTTGTCTTTCTACAGAGACTATAAAAACAAAGAAGTGTAACATGCTGTTTTTAGTATATTATATTTTTGCTTGAATGCAATAACTAAACCTTATGTACAAGTCTGCTGAACACATATATGAAAACAAATATTACTATAGTGGACATGCTATCTTTTGCAGTGATGAGGGCATAGAAGACTGTTACATTCTCGTTGGGCAACATGCAAACCTGTAACCACAGAGCATGTCCAGACCTTTAGAGACACTGCCTGGAGTACAAGTTGTTGTGAACTTGAACTGCAAAATGCCTGCAATTCCTTCCATTCTTCCACATGGGATGAGATGTCAAACTAGCATAAAAACTTTTGCCAGTATGTGCACAACTTCAGGCTTTTCTTCTTCTGCTTTTCTTTGTGGAGTCACTTAACCCATAAGTCAGCAACTTCACGAATCATTTCCACCAGCCAGCTTAAACGGGTAGCATACAATAAAAATGTAGACAGACTGGATTTGTAGGAATAAGGGAGGTTAGTGGGGGAGATTACATTAGGTCCTAGCTTGAGATCATGAGGCAGCATAACCCAAATAGGAGAGAAAGGAGGATGAAGAGCACATTACCTACTTCACATCACATTTGAGCTATCACATAAACCAGGACTGGGAATGATTATTGCCACCAGTATCCCTAGATGTCATTGCCAGTTGTTTGTGAGCTAAATAAATTTGGGCATAAGCAACGTGTATGTAAAATGTGCATAATTTAGTAAATCTTGTTTTTTCGAAAATATTGTTCTGTGATCATATTAGGTCGGTTGTGCTGGTTGTTGGTAAAACCCAGGCAATCCAAAATGTCATAATGGACATTATGATGCATTTGCAATCTGCATATTTCTTGTATCTTGTATGCTAAAGAATACTTCTTCCTACTTATTCAAAAAAAGGTTCATGCATTATTCCTTTGATTCATTCTGAATATTTTCCTCAAGCAAACCTATTTTAATTCATAGCACTTCAGGCAAAACTAGAAAACCTTCTTTTGCTTCCATCATTTTCCTTGCTTCCTAAGGCATCTGTGGAAGTCAGTCCTTTCACAGAAAAATAGCAGTAACATAAATACTACAATTAATGCAAAATTAGTATTTCATTGATGTCTAAAGATAATGGCTATAAAAACAGTATTCCATATATGTTGCTTGCTTTCTTGCTTGCAAGAATTTTTATGTTCTAGCATCATGTGTTCCAGTCAAAATGTTACCATAATGGTTTTGTTACCATCATACATTTGTGTATTCATGCTCAATGCACTAACACAAAGAAGGTTTTTTAGCTTTTATTCAGGCAGCCACAGTATACGCATAGAAATATCAGCCAGGTTCCAATCCACTCCATATATCATTAATTAGATAATGCATATACATTGTTTCAACAAAATAAAGTACTATTTGTTCTATTTTTTTTTAAAGGAAAATAATGACTCAATGTCAGTTGCAGAACATTTAGGTTTGACTGTGACCTAAGACACAGAACAAATCAACATTTATTTATTGCAGTAGTAATATATATAGTACTCAAAAGAATATTTTAGTCCAAATCTGAGACTGTGACACTCAAAAAAAGAGAAAATAGGTTTGCTTAATTGAACTGGAAGTGCCTGAAAGAGAATAAATAGAGCAACTTTAGTCAGGTATGTGCTTCTTTTCTGATAAAAGCAGAAATAGATTTTTATTCAGAAAATCTAGCTTGAAACACATTCACCGTCTCACTTGGTGGATATATAGGATGAATAAATATGCTTTGTGTCTTTCTTTTTTCTAATAGCTTGTCTTCATTCTGATATGGCCTTTTTTTCTTATCTTTTCTTTCACACTGTACTTATTATTGCTATTTCCACCAGAGCCAAAGGCAACAGACATTCACGCATTAGTTATTACACTTATAAAAAAAAAGTCTCCTAAGCATACACATTTTGGCAGATTTCCTTGTACACTCAACTCATGATTAGGGGATCATTTATTTCCTATGAATTTTGAATCTGTCCTGGGTGATTCTTTCAGCAGATTTGAGTTTGGGATGCAGCTGAATAGGATAGAATTATTATGAATCAAATGAAAAATTTTGAAGTGTTAAAATATAGTGGGTTCTGAAATCTATTGAGAATTACTTAATTTGTGGATTTAACACCTAGTTAATTGTTAAGTGGTGTAAAAAAAAAGATCTCAGTAATAATCTGCTTACTTTTTAGTACCTGATTATTACCACACAGGAGATTAGGCTAAACAGTGAAGAAATACAAAGCCTAATAGATTTCAGAAAGATTTTCTTTTTTTTTTTTCTTTCCAACCCCTTTTTTCTTGCTACAGATAGTGATATTATTCAAACAAATATCACTAAGTACTTAAAAAGAACATGAAAAATATGGATATAGGAAAGAGGTATAAGGGGTCGAGGAGCAGATGTGTAATTCTTTATCCCTTAACTGGACTGTAGCTCGGAAGTGAGATCATCTTCTCTGAATCTTTTTCCTTAAAACTGGATCAGAACAGAGAGCACAATCACTGAGAAATGCAGCCATAAGGCAGGTTTTTAGACTCATTTTAAAGCTTACTTTGGGTAAGGTAATGCAGGTGGGGCTCACTGTATGTCTTGTTCATGGAGTTTGTATCTTATACATAGAGTAAAAGAAGCAAATTTCTAGTCTGTTAACTGATTCTTCAAAAACTTGACAAAAAGCATTCAGGAGAAGGATTTACCACAGATTTTAATGGAAAACAAGGGTAAAGCAACATGGGAATTTTGGGAAGCAAATTTATTTCTGCTGGGCACCTATTAGACGTGTCTTCCAGGCTGTTTCATTTGTGTGGAAAGTAGTGTGGGGAGAGGAGGGAATGATCTTGTCCTATTAGTTTCTTGGTTTTTTCTGTTCCCATTATCATCTTTCTATTTATGCACTTTTTTTACTCTGCTGTTCTTTATATGAAATAAAATAATCATGAGAATTACAGAGAGAGCCTCACAGTTTTCTGTCATTTTTCAAGCAAATAGACAACAGCTTTATTTTCTTTTCATGCATTATTCTATCATTGTGAAGTAATCTTTCCTAAAAGGTGATTATAATGGTATTTTTAAGAAATTGCTTTAAAATTATGATTGATATTTTATGACCAACATAAATCAAACCAATATTATGTGAGGCTGACTTGTTGTTTTCTTTGCCTGATTGCTTAATTTGGATCCAAAGCACAATTTGCTAAAGGAGAGATAAGAAATTCAAAGTTGCATTACATGTACATGCTGAAATCTGAAGAAAATGAAGAATGCAAAGTTAAGCATAAAGAGAGCAGATAAGAATGAAGCTAGCGAATTTGAATAAAGCCATTTCAAGATTTGATGATTGCTGGCATGTTCTAATTACTGTATCAGGACATCTGAAGAACAATCAATAGAACCAGAATAATCAAATAATTCCCCTGATATCTATGCTCAATGCAAAGACACCGTATAAGTAATTTAGTTTCACCACTTTATTTATTTGTGTTACGTCTTTATGGGTTGAATCTTGAGGCAATTGTGACAATTTTATTGAATGAAATATCTAAACTCTTATGTTTATCTTGACTGATTCTTATTCAAGAACATTTATCAGCCAAACATACTGGCATCTTGATCACTCAAACATGTCTAAGGACACTCAGAATATGGAAAAACTGGGGAGATCTTTCACCACGCTTTGAAGTTTCAACATGTTAACTTGTTAAATCAGGTTTCTCTTCATTAGCTCAGCAACAGACAGGTGGAGACACTGTGGAGTGCTATCTCTGTGGTGACTAGGTTTTCCATAGAAAGGGAAATTCAGGGTTGACAATACAACATGAAGCTGGTTCAGGGACTCTTAAGTAATGTATAACACAGACAATGAACTCTCAGCTGATAATGAATTTCTAGTAGAAAAGCTGGTGTACGGAAAGTATTGAAAAGTATTCATTTTAATAATAAATGAATTAAGTTTAATAATAAATAACTTCAGGGTAAGGGATCAGTCAGAGACTGGCTGATATGCAGTTATTCAGCATCATCACATTTGACATGTTCCAGGAATTCATGGACTGTCATCAACGTGAACAGAAAATAGTAGCATAGAAAGTATGCCTCTAGTCTTAAATCTAACCTTGTTCTCCCTTTCTTACAGAGCTTTACAGTCACTGCTTTTGAAAACTGTAACCATATATTTTTATTAATTGCAATGGAAAATCCCCCTAGCCAGGGCACTGTAGTAAACCTGGATAAATCAATTGTAAATTCACTATAGAAAGCAATCTTCTACCTATCAAACATGTCAGTTATCTGTGAGTCTATGAATAATCAGTGATTCAAGTGTGTCACAGTCCTTCTTTAGCTAAGTACACTGCTTTCAAAACCTTTTCCTTATGAGCATCATTTATCATTCTGTCTTCTCTAAAGAAGGGCAAGTACAAGTTAGTTTGGAATAAGAAGCTTGCTTATTTGTCCAGTTTTCTGGAAGCTGATGGAACCTTTTGTCCTTGTGTAGATCTGTCAATCTATCACCATCCATGAATTTATCCTACAAATTACTCGTCTCTGTTATATTGTTTGCATGAAAGCACAAGCTGTCAACACTCATTCATTGTCAGAAACAATGAGGTGGCCTACAGCCATGGAAAATTATTTTCCTCTGTATGATGTGCATGAATTACATTAGTTAAATATGTTTTTTCCAGATATAGTCTTTCACTGAAACAATGTGGCCTGTGTTCTGTTAGGAAAAATAATACAAAGTGGTTCTTCGAATATTACAGATATAACTACCAACTTTCTGTGGCTCAACATATGGTGCAGGTGATTACCTAATCATACATGTAGGTATAAAAAGCAGCTCTGAAGCTTCCTGTATGCTCTTTGTTCACTCCTGTCCAGTGGGTCATCTGCTGCATTCAGCTCAGTGTGCCCTATAGTGGTAGAACTACAGAGCATGAAGGGAGGCAAAGAGGCTGAATTTTAAATGCTGCTTAATATACTGTTTCAGCTTTGATTTATTATGTAATGCTATACAGGATAGGCAACTTCTAAGTTCATTGATCAGCTACCTGTAAAATAATGTTGACAACATTGTAGAGCTATGGAGAGGACTAGTTAAGTAGAGGCATCAATTTTCTTTTGATTTTGGAGATTATTATTGTTTCTTTTTTGAAGCTTATTCCTACAAACACTTCAGTATATTGGGATATTTTTAAACTGTCTTTTCAAGGATTTCTGTCTGTTAATGGTCCTTCATTCTGCTTCCTTTATCTACAAGATAAATTCAATTACATGACTGCTTATCAAATTTGTTTAAAAGTTTGTGAACTTTCTTTGATCTGTGGAGAGTTATCCATGCTTCTTAAAGCTGTGGATTTCATTGCTTCTCTGTCTTCTACTTAGCACTGCCATGAGCATCTACTTATGTTACTGCAAAGTCAGTTGATCTCTTTTCTTAGCTGATTTAAATGGGCTTTGTCTGTTTCTATGTGTAAATTAACATATCAGTTCTAACCTACTATTTCATTTCCTCTGTTGTTTGGTGAACATTTTAGAGACCAGTTGTGCACTGTTACAATAGCAGACAATCCATGCGGCCTATTTTAAAAATAAACCAATGGATTTGTCTACACAATAAGGCCCAGACAACAACATACTAGCACTACATGCATTTTGGGTTGATGGATTTTGTCCCAGCTTCTATCTGATGTTTTTGCAGTTTATGGTGGGGACATTAACCATGGCACCTCTCTAGGTATCTTGATTTTGAACAGGCTTAAACATGAGTTAAATGTTCGATCCTGTGAAAACTATAACACTGTTGAGAATGTGCAGAAGCACTTCCATCGACAGACAGTCTGAGAACTTTAAGGGGGTAAATAGACTTTCAAGATGTTTAAGAATACAGGGTCCAAGAACCTCAGCTGTGGAATTTAGGTACATGATTCATTTCTTGAATCTAACATTTCCTTGCCTAATAAGGGTTTGGTGTCAGCAATGAAACCAGACAGTGCAGGAGAGTATTGTGCAAGACCACAGAGCACCAACAATACCTCTTAATCTACCTTCCACCTATTTCAAGGCTGTGTTCTTTAAGCAGGCTGCAAAACAAAAACTCTGAATTATGTCAGAATGATTGACAGCTGGCAAAGAGGTATGGTCATTATTGGCTGGAAGACCAAATGAATTTTCACCTCTGTCCCATGTACCACACTGAGAAACTGAAAAGTCAGTACATTAGATCAGTGGATATTTAATGTCTTTTCTTAAGTTGTAAAAGGTGAAAGTTGACAAGCATATACCAGAACAAATATGCTTCAGGTTCAAAATTTAACATTCAGCATTTAGTTTGAAAAAGATCGGCTAAAAGGTTGAACTGAATAGTCTTGGTGTGCAGAGGTTGTAATTATTTAGCAAATCACCTGGGACAGTCGGTCTGCATTGTCATTTCTGGTGGGATCTCCATGAATTTTCTGGATGGGCTATGAAGTCAGAAACACAAAGACAGAGATTTGAAGCTGCAGGTCTCTATAGAAGTATAAGAAAAGGAAATCATATTACACATCCCTTTTCCTGTGCCACTGCATTAAAACTTGTCATAACATGATATAATCATAGTTAGTGCCTGACAGTTAAACACGAACATGGGTGTGTTAAAAAAATCTGGATTTGTGAACTTGGGCCTTAGTTGTGGGTAGAAGCTAAAAAGAATATTACATAGTTCTACTGTGATCCATGGTGGTAGTTCAGCTATTGTTGCTAATTGCAAAAAATGTCTATGAGGCATCCACAATATTTGGTTAGAAGGTTGGAATCCTCATGAGGAAAGAGGCGAAACTGTGCCTTGAGCACAATTTTGGCTAGCAAGTTTATGGTGCTTTCTCAGTGAATGGGTTTAATGTTAGCCTTCAGCACTGTAACTGAAAACAAAGGTTGTTTTTATTTTTAACTGCTTATCCCATGGTGGAAATGTTAATAAAATGCTGACTTGAGAAAGGGCCTGGTTGCAGAAATGCTGAAATGCTGACCAGACAAAGTCAATAGGAACTGGGAATTCAACACTACCGAAGAAAAATCACAGGGGGGAAATTTTGACCCCTGTGAACACAAAACTGCAAGGGACTTCAATGACACAAGGTTTCATGCTAACTCTCAGAAAGCAGGAACCCAAGATGAAAAGTGCCCCATTGTATTTCCAGCAGACATCTAGTAAGTTGAAATCCCCCATGGATAATAATCTGAGGGCCATACCATGGCAGGAAGTTTTCTTGTCACGTCTTTAACACGGGCCCCAGGGAGGCAGCAGACTTCCTTAAGAAGTGCATCTGATCTGCATATTGGGCCTTCTGTTCCCCTCAGGTGAGAGTGCCCTATGACAGTGACCTGTCCTTTTTTCTTTACGGAAGCCATTTGTGCACAGGGCATAGGCCGGCTTAACCTTGGTGACACCCCCAAGGTAGGTGAACCCTCATCCTTGTCATTGTTTGGTTCCACTTGCAGAGCCTCACACCTATTACACAAGAGGACCTGGGAAGGTGGGGTAGTAACAGAGGGTGTTTGCCTGCTGTGCCGGTCAGGAACTTGTTGCCATTGCCTCCTATCCCTTAAGTCACCTCGTTCCGCTGGGTGGAGAGAGGAAAGGGAGTCTTCCATACCCTGTGCCCTGTCTGCCTGTTGGGCCTGTCCCAGGGAAGGTAGGGTGCGATTCCAGTGGTCTATCTCCCTCTCGCACTCCTTGATTTTCCTCAACATACTCACCTCCTCCCAGAGCTCTGCCACTAAGCGGAGGAGCTCCTCCACCTGGGCGCACCTCCCACAGCTGTGCTTGCTGCTGCCTTCCACTGCTGGCTTCAGAGTAGGGCACACCCTGCAGCCTGACACCTGGGTGGTGGCAGGTACCCACCGGGGCTCTGTCTGGGAGGCTGTGTCAGTCGTGGTGTCTGCAGAGCTTAGAGAGGCCGTGGCTTTCTGCCGGGGGGGTACCATAGCTCCCTTGTTGAGTCAGCAGAGCTTTCTGTGCTCTCCCTGCGCACCCTCCCACATGAACTGCTGTGCCATGTCCTGACTGCCACGCCCTGATTAATGCACCACACCCTGACTGATGTGCCACGCCCTGTTTGCCCGCCCTGTTCGAGGCACTTCTGGTTGCTAGGACTCCCTAGGCTGTTTAAATCTCCAATGGTTGGTCCTGGCAAGACTCAATCCACGTCGGCTCGTGAGAGCTTCTGGCTCCTGGCGGGTCTCTCTGCTCTTCCTCGGGGTTTCCCTGCCTCTGGGAACCCCCTTGCCCACCTCAATCTAGCGCCCAGCCATGGAACTTACTGTTGCCGCCTCTGCGTTCCTCAACGAATTACTTCTTAGAACTGGCTAGCATAGCAATAAGAGCAAATTTTGTACTGCATTCATTTCTGATACTGTGTTCAACTTTATAAAATATGTTCCTTGAGGGTGAAATTAATAAGCAACACATAAAGACTGCTTATTCACACTTTATGCAGCTGCACTTATGAGAGGATTGGGAAAGATGAAATCCAGCCTCAATACAAGGCTGTGATGTGATGTGGCCAAACTTCAGGGGCTTGTGGCTTAACCTCATAGGCTCGTATAATAGCTGCTGAATGTCTGCATGTTCTTCTTAAAGATTCCAAGCAACTTGTTCTTGAGCTGACATTTTGAAGCTCTTTTCCAAGCCTATTCCTAAATGCTTTGCCACAACTCTGTTTGAAGCAGAATCAGGCCTTCTTCTATGACTTTCATACAGGAGAAATACATTCCTTCTTCTTATTCCTTTATCAAGAGTGTCTGTGTAGGATCTACTTATTGCACTTCTGTGAGGTTGATGTCTTCAGGTAAGTTATGGGCAACCCACAAAAAATGGCTTAAAAAAATTTCCTCTGGCACAGTCTATGTTATATAGATAATAGTGAGCTTTCATACAGTGTTGTATCCTACCATTCACAACCCAGACATTAAGATATGTAAGGCTTATCCATTAAATGTGAGGTGTGGAGAGTATCAAGGAAGAGTGGCATACAGACATGGTTGCCTGCCCTGTTTTTGCACTGTAGGTTCTGTGTTGTACTTCCTTTAGACAGGGAGTGTCAATTTTTAGCAAAGAAAGGGGAAAAAAAAAAGCACACCATAAGAATTTTTGTTGAGAAGGGGATAGGAATTAAATGAGACCTAATATGTCTTTCTCTTCTCTTGTCATGCCCTTTTCACCACGCAGGCGAGGGAGTATATTGCATGATAAATCATAATATCGGTGATTCTCAAATTGTTTGAGATAATTTTGTTAATTAACATTAATTTCTTTCAGGTGCTGCCCTCTTTCTTATGAAAGACACACACTATTCCTTTCATCAGGATTCTGCCTTCTGAAGTCTAAATATTACCAACTTTGTTAAACAAAATTTTCTTTTAAAAATCAATAGGATTTGGATGGCAAAAAGACTGGAAATGAACTATGGAGCTTGGCTGTAAACTAGAAAGGCTGGATCACATACTCATTAAGATACAGTAACGCTAGTAGAAAGACTTGGAATTTAAAATTTGTTTTGCTAATCTCAAATGGAGTACTCTCTTACTCAGAAGCCAGACTTTGCTGTATTTTTAAGTAGTCTTCTCCAATGATAACTGTGGCAGGATTCCTGTGTGGTAAGGTAGCATTTACAGCATAGCTACATGATATTTTGCCAGCTGATGGGAGTTCAGTCTGCCCCTACTTGCAGTTAGCGCGATGTCATATAAACAGGGATAGCTCATCTCTAAGATCGGGCTAATATTTGTGTTAGCTCATCTCCAGCACTGCTACCTCACTTCAGTACCATGGTTAATTACAGTAATTGCATGACTTCCAGTACAAGAGGAGTTTGGAGATGGAGAGTGGAGTGAGATCATGTCAGTACACCAGTGTAGGCATGTCCAAGGCTGTTAATTAGGGTGGGAGATCCTATCTTCTTAATACAGTAGACGACAATAAGAAAGTGTTCTTAAAGGAGGAAGGTGGGTGAAGAAGGATAAATATATTAACATAGAAGAGGCTGAGAATCCGAAGGCTGTCAGAAGCAAGAGCTATATAGAATATTATTAATAACTTCCTCAGAAAGAAAATAGGTTTAATGTATTGATCTTGAAGAGAATTACACCATACTTTCTTATTATCCTACCTGCAGACTTCTTAGGTGAGCTCCTAGAAATACCAACGGTAATTATAAACATCCTCTGTTATGAATGTCGTTTGATTCCAAAGAAAGACACCCTGATGAAGACAGTGTTACAAATATAGCTCTAGAAAGATATTTGTTTCACCTCACAAATAGATGATATCTTTTAAAATCCCTGTTGGATTGTCCTACCTACTGTGTTTAACAGCAGACTCTCATGAAGTGTAAAAAAGAGGAACTATTTATGACTTCCGTTGTTAACCACATTGCAAAATAATCACTTTAAAAAGAAATGGCTGACATATTTAAAAGAAAAGTATTCCTTCTGTAAAATGTTCATCTAGAATTTCCTGTTTTTGATTACTCCTAAGACTAATCCTCTACCCCCTGCTTTTATATAAATAGGCACAAAAATTTCAGTTGTTAGAACTGTTCTTGCTGTTAGTCTGTTCTGTTAATCATGGGTCCTTATCACTTTATCATGAAGATTAATTTGTCTTTTCTGTTTATTTTGATGACTTATTTGTAGCAAACAGAAACAACCCCCCTAAAATGTTGGGAATCTAAGGTGGCCTTCTAAAAATCAGCAAAACAAAATAGATCACCAGACCAAAAAAGAAGAAATTCCTGAAAGCTTAGAAGAGAGCTGCTTGAACAGATTGTTTAGACCTTTCCTTATTTTCAGCTTTCATAAGAATTAGGTGAAATAATTTTCCTTCTTTTTTGACAGTTGCATTTTTATTACACATTTATTGCATTTTTATTCAGCAGGCATTTTCTTTACACTCACTTTTTTGGACCCACATAGCATATGTCATGCCATTGGTTTTAGAATGTGTATGTCCCATTCAGGGTTGAGGCCCACAAGCTAAAGGGAATTAAAATAGTTTACTATAATTCGTATACAGTTTTATTTTATTTTTTTTTTTTTTGGTAACTGTTATCTCCTATCAATACTTAATTTAATGAAAAATGAGACAGTTCATCTTAGGATATCAGATTTTGTTGCAGAGCTGAGCTCTGGCTAGAATAGAATAAAATTGATGTGCTTGTTTAGATTATTTACTTGTTTGAACTGGTGACTTTCTTCTCTATTCTGAAGATATGAAAGGGATCAGATTGATTTGATTACTTCTGAACATAATTATGTTTTCTTCCTGGCAACATGAATATAGTAAACTAATATAAGAAGTCTCCAGGAGAATGCTTGCACACTATTCCTATTGGAAACAAAATAAAGACCCCACTGAACATTTAATGTCATGAGGTAATTTTGAACACTCCCCTCTGTCTGCAAAACAGACTAAATGATGCCTTTCCAATTTAAAAATATACAGTGCTTCATAGCTTCTTAAATATTTTCAAGTATTGCTAAGTTATTATGCAAAATCTTCTATATCTTTAAATATATAAGCACTCCTAAGACAGTGAGGTTTCTTAATTGCAAGCTGCAGAACATGGTGGTTTTCAAAACCTGGTAGTAAAGTAGACTGAGACGTTTGTCTAACAATAAGGCAATAGTGAAGTTGTAGCAGTACTAAGACAAGCTGAAAGCAAAAGAATGTCAGTAAATAAAGGTGAAGGAAGAAAAGCTGGAAAAGCTCTGTAAAGCAGTTTGAACTTTAGATAAATCTACCAGCCAAATTTCTATCGCTTCCCAGTATCCTGTTTTTGTAGCAGTACATAGCAAAGAAGGACTAGCAGAGGACTGATTTATGGCTGTTGTGTATAGTTGTGGTCTCAGGTTTCATTACAGTAATAAGGAATAGGGTTGTAATGCTGATTCAAATCCTAGAGGACTTTGGTTAGATGCATAAAGGGGCAAACCTCCATTCAAGTTTTTAGCAGCTCAGAACTTCGTCCTGTACAGACAAGTGGACTAAGGATCCTATGTGACATTACCCAGCAATGACTTCTCTAAACCCTCTATGAAAGTCACAGGACTGCATATTTGGTTAGTCTCTGTATAATCAAAGTTCACACGTTTATCATTATGTGACTCTGTTCCTTTCACATGGTGTAGATCTTTAACACTCACTGACGACTGAGAGTTTAGAATGGATATCATCCTTCAGTCTAGGTTTGATTAAATATAAAGAGATTATGGATCATTAAAGAAAAAAGAAAAAAATAATTTCATTTGACTCCTCCTATCCTTGAGAGGCCCTCTGCTGCAAGTTACATATTGATAAGAAAGGAGAGAAAGAAGTCATATAAACATCTATTCCACTACCAGACTGATTCATTCTTAGTTTGTCTGAAGGGACAATGTTTATTGAGTTTAACAGTGCAAATTCACCTACAGCACGTCTTTTACTTCAATGGGAGTATGGTCTCGGAAAAGGGGAAAACCCAACAGGATAGGGTAAGGTTTTCTCTTTATTTATGTTTTAACTTTAGCTCTGGGTTGCTCAGGTGAGCAGACTGTACACTTACTCTTTTCCACTGTTAATATTGGACAAAGTACTTCTCTTAATTGAAATGGAATGATGGATGCTTAGAGTTTATTGTTAGGACTAAAATCTTTCAGTCCATCATCAAAATTATGAAATATTTCAAGTAATTTAATTTCTTCAAAACTGATTAGGAAACATCAGAAGCCAAGCCAGGGAGAAAGAACAATGGTAGATTTTTATTCATAGCTATCTTTGGAAGAACTGAATATCATTTTTAGCGTGTCAGTGATTCATTTTCTCTCTTGTTTATCTGGTTTTCTTTCTGCACAACTTTGGAAGAAAAATATGTACAAGTGGCATGGAAATGTATATGTTATATTGCTTACTGAAAAGAAACAGTAGGAATTGCATATAGTCTTAAAACTAATTTCTTGTTTTCACATGAGAAGGACAACTTTTTCAGAGATTACTATACAATGTAACCTTTTTGTGTCTCACAATTTTTCAATTAGATTTTGAATCTGAGCAGATCTTAAAAAAAGAACGAATGAGACAGAAGTGTCTTATAAGCAGAGAAATAAGGTTGAGGTCTCATATGATCTCACATCCAAAGATTTCATTCATGGAAATGCGTAAACAGAATAGATTATAAAGTGTTTGAGATTGGAAAACAGAGAACAATTTATCTAATTGCATTGTAGTTTTATTTATTGATTGATTATATTGATTTTCTTGTCATCAACTGTGAAACAAAACAGGTTCCTGAGTCAGCCTCCCCAGCAAAACCCCATGCAAAATAACACTTTCATTAAAGTATGTATTTACAACAAAGAGAATACTTATAGCATACTCTAATTCTATTAGACACATTTGGGAGATGACTACATATTATATTTTCTAACAGTGAAAATTGGCTAATGATGATAACTCAAGGTGTGGAAAAGAAGTAGAACATACTTTTTCCTTTCCTTCCCTGCCTTCCTAGATGACAGAAAAGGAGAAGACTTAACAGACAATATATCTCAAATTGTTTGAATCCAATCTTATTTTTGCTGACGTTAGCGTCTTCTACTTTCTGAAAAGTCAGTGTAGATTTCAGATTGTAAATTCTCCTAGTAAGGACTCCCAATGTACAAGCGGTCCTTCATCACAGCTGAGACTGTTACCTCACCAATGTTATTCTGAACAGCTGCTAATGCAATGGGTTATTATTTGTATTTATAACATACCAGTACAACTTGATGGCATCAGACCTAAAAAAATCTGCATTTCTAACTTGCTGATTTCCATAATAATCATATACAGTAAGACTGGCAATCCTTTTCTGTATATTCATTTTTGTGGGTGTGTATTCATCTGTTATTCTAGGTGTTTCTACTGTGTTTTGCACAGTAGTCTCTAGTTTCTGCAGAACTTTCGTGTTGCTTGGACAACTGTCATGTCACACCCAAGCAGACTCTATAACATGAATGCAGAAGGCATCTCTTAAAGGACTGAAATCTCGGATGGTTGCTCTTTATGTAAGAATTTTGTCTGTTGTCAAGAAATGTTTTTTCATAGATGACTGTTGCCAGTTTAAATGACATCAATTTTAAATAAGTTTTTTCTGTTGTATATTTGAACGTATTGAGGTTAACCAAATACATGTTTATACTGCATGCTGCACAAAACCTTAACACTCCAGAACCTGCATTTTCATTTCTGAACATGAAAGTTCTTTACCCATATGGCTGCAAAATTAATCTTTGAATTATGAATCAAATGCATTTCACACAGCACTATCATTTTTTTTTACATCCTTTTGCTAAGGAAGTTTTCTTTGCAATGTTCTTTTTCTTTATATAAAGATGAATTAGAGATGACAAGGAATCTAAAAAAAGAATATGCCATTTAGCATAGTGTACTATGTTTTATCAAAATAAATGTTGATATCCTGTCTTCTAAAAGTCCATCCATGATCATCAGACATTATGAATGAATGCACTAAATTCAGTATATTTTTAATTAAATAGAATCCTTATGGTATTTAAAATACAAATTCCAAGAAATTTGGTGACTTTTTCAGATAAA
The DNA here is from genome assembly GCF_030936135.1 of Gavia stellata. Taxonomy (NCBI): domain Eukaryota; kingdom Metazoa; phylum Chordata; class Aves; order Gaviiformes; family Gaviidae; genus Gavia; species Gavia stellata. The sequence goes on from NC_082600.1 coordinate 21,844,294, forward strand.
ATTGAGTATTTTTCATCACAATCAGGCTTACAGGATAAACAATTGTTCTTTGCCTTTTGTGTTTCTACATTTCAAATGCTTACACAAGGCAATCATATACCCATGGTTGTTATTTATCTAAGGTAATCATATACCCATAGTTATTTGTTTAGATTACACAATCCCAACTTTAGTTCTTTTTTATTTCTTTTTTTTTTGTTATAAACCTGATTTTCCATCATCTTACTCATTCTTGCTGCTCTATTCTTGGTTCCTTCTGATTTTTTTCTAACTGTTTGGGATAGCTAAAACTGAACAAAGCATGAAAGTTACAATTTAACAGAAGTATATAGAAATGGACTAAAAACCTTCAGAATATATAATCAGAAGGAGACAAAAATACCTCTTGTCAACATTCAGGATTCCAATGCATTACAGCGAGTCGTGTAAAAAGTTAGCTTTCTGATTTACTGCATATGTGTCCTTTACTGAGTGTAATAAAAGAATCTCATTTAGTCATTAATGCCATGTAGCCTAATACAGACCATATACTGTCCTTGATCCATTGCTGAAAGGTCTGGCAGAAGATTAAAATGTTTCATGCAAATGTCCAGGTGCCTATGTACCTGATGCCTTGCCCAGTAAGTAGTAGGATAAAATAGGGTAATTGCTGTTAGCTTTTTCTAAGTACAGTTGCTCTTAATAATGCCCCAAAATAAATCCTGCCACTTTTCAAGAAAATAAAAACTGTATAATAATAGAAAGCTGGAAAACTAACTCTTCAGAGTTTCACTGGGCTAGGGCATTAATGTAAATAGGTGTAGCTTCATTTAATAAAGCTAACTTTGGTAAACTGACAGTCTGATCCATATAAGCAGATTTGCAACACATAAGCAAAAATTAGCTTGAATACTGGATGTCTTTTAAAAACTGCTGAAAGGTGGCATATGGGATTAAATCCAATTTTTGAACTTAATTTTTAAAGTATGTTAACCAAAGAAAGGTTTTTGTGGACAGATTAAGTAGGGACAGATGATACTTATTCTTTCATTGACGGTCAGCTCTGGGCAAGTATGTTTCTTACTCCTGCAAATAGTATTCAAGTGAGAATTAGGTAGTGATTAGAACAAAAGCGCCAAGAATCAAATTCCAAGGTGGCTCACAGGAATTTATTTCTAACATTACAGACACAAAATAAAATCAAGTGTTTGTGCTCATCTGCAGAAATGTGATCCTGGAAGAAGCCAGCTCTCTCTCCAGAAATGAAGTTGCAACTATAGAAGGTTGACATTAACCTTGGGCTGGTCTACTAAATTTAAATTAATTTTGCCCTTTATGGGTAATTGTCACTGATCAGATATATATGTACAAGGGTTGCAGGAATAGTACAAGCTTTGTAGGGAACAAGTTCTTGATATGTAGACAGCAGCCCTTCCATCTCAGATGTGTATTTCATTTAAGAAATATGGACACATCTTGCTCATTGGGGAACGTGGAACACCAGCCGATAAAAAAAGTACTGCTGAGGAAATGGGGATATCAGGTGAAGAGGGACTGGGCAATAGCATTAGTAGATTCGGTATAAGAAATGTAAGATATTATGTTTATTATGCAGAAATATTTAGTTTGTCTCAGTTTCATTTTACTGTGGAAAATTGTTCCAGCCTCTGCCATGTCAAGTAGAGAAGAATAACTAGCCAAGCAGCACTTGTGGTTTTGGTGACACAGCTCATATTTCCTATGTGTTATTTCCTACCTCTTGTTTTTCACAGTCGATTTGTGTTAAAAAATTCTTGCATTCTGCCCCAGGGAAAGATGTGCTTCAGAAATGCCTTCCTTCATGAATAACCACCCTACCTAGTTCAAAACCCTGTCTGCAGCCATGGATATTATTATATATGTCAGAGAAAGGTAAAAAACCTCCTCTTATTAAATAGTTCTCAGGCATTTTGCAGCGTTTGAAGTGCACATAAAAAATATCTGCACTTCAGGAGTTCAAGACTGATACTGCCTTCTTTTCGTTTCCTAAGAGGAACTGGTACTCTGCAAAGCTTGCTAACTTGGCATGTATGTCCCCTACCTGTATTACCCAGTATGGGAAATGCTTCCCTGGATAAGAATCATGAACCAATTTATCTATCAGAAGTTCCTCCCTGAACTTGTCTATTAGTGATTACTTTACATACTAGACCATGAGAGTGCTATTTTTAAAATATACCTTACCTTTAAAATGTTACTCACCTTTCGCTGAAGCTGGATCACATGTGGCAGAAATTGACAGACTGTCTAACTTCTATCATTTCTGTTGGATTAAGAAACAAAGGTCCTGGAAAGAAGCAATGTGCAAACAAAAAGTAGAAACTCTTGATTTAAATGACAGACACATACATATTCTCAACAACAACAAAAAAAATCATGTTACTTAACACACAGCAGCACTCACAGTTCAGGAAATTTTGTTTCAACTTCTTTGCATGTCCTCTGCACCTCTCCAAGTGAATATTGCCATTACTGAGTACTCTGGCACTGAGTTCCTTTGGTGATTTATATACTATGTCAAAAATACATTTTAATGTCTTGCTTCTTAATTTCACTGGCAGGTTCTTTCTCCTTGCATTAAAAGAAAAATCAAATAGGAAGAACTGGTTTATGGTTTTTTCACACCATCTCCAAGACTGTATTGAGTAAGAATCCTGAGATGAACTTCAGTGATATCTCACGATGACTGGAGAAACAGCCCAACATACATAATTTGAGTCATCCTGCAGAAAAAATTTTGTCACTGGAATAAAGATGATGTAAATCTCCTCTCATCATCTTCTTCCTCTTTCTCTCCCTCTCTCTTACACACATTTAAAATTTGATCTTTATCTCTTTTCATTAATTCAGGCCACCATTTTATGTAGAAAATAAATAGAAAAACATTCTGTAAATTTTTCTAAATTTGAAGCTCACACTGCATGATGACAGAGTGAAGTCTACCATTTATGCATTACACAGAGAAAAACTATGTTCATTTTAGGTTTTGCCATCTTTCAATTAATGACATGTCCTCTTTTCATCAGTTATGGGAAAAGAAAAAAAAATAAAATGTACATTTCTTTAAATATTGTTTTTCATTTTACTTGTCTTATTTAGCTGCTCACTAAACCTGGCCTGGTATTTTTGAGTTTGTTTCCATATAAGTGTTTTCCAGTGATTATTCTTCCTGTCAGTGTATCTTTGACCCCATTATCTTTAACATGGTGTAGCTCCCACTTTTCAGTCATGATCATCTTCACCCAAAGCTCAAAAACGAGTGACCAACAGTCCTGATCAAGTTTTTGTGTTTTCATTAGATCAGATTCCTTCTGCTTCCAAATCTGTCAAGACTTCAGGTAAAGGACTCATGACCTGTACAAAAAGTAATATTCACACCTATGTTAAAGTCCTGAAAACAAATGTGAACTGTCAGAGAGAGGCAATTGGATCACGAGTGCTTTCATTCTCAGGTAGAAAATATCTTCTATTATTTGGCAACTGACAGGAAACGAATGCTTAGTGTGAAGTGTGGTTTATATCTTATCAAAACTGTTAATTCAGTTTCAGGAAAAAAAAAGAAAAAAGAGTCTTTAACTGGGAGGCTAGAAAGCAACTGCTCTAATATATTTCTGTAACCTTTGCAACAACAGAGAAAACGTTCAAGAATAGGTTACCCTCGGAGTACAGTCCCATGGAAATAAATAATTGTTTGTTCACATACATTAATAAGGTTCAAAGAGAAATTGATTTATTAAATGATGGGTCATTAGTAGTGGAGGCAAAGGCTAAACAAGCTCTAATGGATAGAGTATTACTCTAAAAAGCAACCCTGTAGCTCTTGTTATCACTAGCATATGTAAATCAATTTAAACTGATTTACTGACAGTTTGACTGTATTTAAGATATGCAATTTTGTACATTATTTCGAACTTTAATGTGTGCATAGTTCATATAAGTTGGCATGATTCCATTCTTCCCAACAGAACTCTGTTGATTTATCCCACCTTGAGATCTTGCTCATTAACAGTAGTTATCCTCCATTTGTTATAATAATATTAATACATGCCTATTAGGAATGTTTCTTCTAGACAAATATTTATAGAGAGTCATTGATACCTTGCTTCTCATAATGCCTATGGAAACATAGGTTGTCTAGATATAAACACACTCTGAAAATGAGAATAATTGTCCAGCTGGAGAGAAATTGCAATAGGTAATGCCTTTTACCCGTCTAAAAATTTTAAAAAGCAATGAAATATTATGCTAAGAAAAAAATAATTTAGAAAATGTCACCAAGTAGATTGATTATATCTTGAATATATTCAATTTACTTAATATCATTTACTTTCATAAAAATTGTGTTTGCATTGTTTTTGTTTGTGCCTAGCTATGATCTACCTGCAAAGTAAATTAGGTCCCTCTTCAGGTAGAAGCATAAGTTATTTTTCAGAGGTACCACTCTCCATAAGGAAAATAAGCCCATTTGCTAAGAAACATCATGGTGGGGTAAAAAGAAGAGAAACAAAACCCAAGGGGGAAAGGCAGCTGATGGTTTCTTAGGTTTACTGCTACGTGCTTATATACAAATACATTCATGTTACATAAATTAATTGTATTATTCTGAAAACATGCCATATTATTTTATGGATTATGCAATTACTAGTTTTGAATTGATAATACTGCACCATAAGTACAACAGTAGCTAATTAAACTGAGTAGCAAAAAGGCAAGTAAAAAAAAATGTATCTAGAATTAGAGTTACAACGTATGTAAGGAGAAATATAACATGGGTATACAGAAAGTAGAGTTTGATAAAATGCATTCTGAAATATAGTTTTATACTGTGACATCAATGTCTTTTTGTCACCATTTGGAAGGCAAAGGGTTTTAATATTCTTCCCCCCTGTTTACGCATTAATATGATATTCATACTTCATACTGATAAACTTCATCTTGAGCAAATACATATATGTAATTTATAAAAAGAATGGGTTTGAAAAAAGCACAACCATTTTTTATCTAAATACTGGCTGCACAATTAATTGATCTGTTATGAAAATGTGACTCATTTAGTGTACCCAAAAGATTAAAATAATACTGTATAAAGGACAATACATGCAAGTATGTTTAAAATACATATTGTAACAGATGAATGTACTTAAAATACATCTTTAAGTCAGTGGGAACATTTAAAACTTTAAAGGGCAAAAATACGTTACCACTTTGCCAGCAACTCTACATCAGAGAACAGCAACAGCTCACCATAATGCGTGCAGAAAGAATATCAAAGGAAAAAAGGGGTGAGGAGGAATCATCAGCTGGTTACACAGTACAGTCAGACTCAAACAGCTGTTACTCAAAACGTTTACGTTTTCAGTCAGCTGCATGCTGTGGTGTTTGAACAAAGAGTTAATTTTCATCTGGAATGCTATTAATTTAGGGAAATGATAACACTAAAAGAGAGTCTGGAACATTATGATGTGTTCCTTCTTCTACATCCCTCTTCCTCCCTGCCAAAGCTGAGAGACCATCTGACATCAGAATGCTGAGGTTTTTTGTTTGTTTGTTTTCTTGTGCAAAACCACATTAGGGGAACTCCCAATTAGTGGAGCTGTACCAAGTCCCACTGCAGAGATATAAGCAGTGATCCATCACAGCTGTCACATCTGGCCTTGTACTATACTTTTCAATATATTTCAGATGTATGCCTTATACTTCTACATAAACATGCTTTGAATTTTATGAATCTAATAAATTTAACAAATTAACCCAGCCTATAAAAACATAACAAAAGCACAAATAAGTATTTAGAAAAAATTAGGTCACCTCATGCGTGAATGTAGTGATAGTCTATTTCCACTTTCATTACATTTATTGTACACTTTTAACATGCTACCTACATTATTTCTGAATGTCTCTTAGCCTGAATCTTGCTTAAAAAAAGTTACTAAAGATAGCATGAAAAGTGCCTTTGTTGTGTCTTAGTTTTTCTTGGCAGTGTTAGGCACAGCATGAAAGCAAGAAGTATTTGGCCCTGTGAATCTAAGTTGTCATTTGGAAAGTTCAAGTTTTGGTTTCTTTCCTGCATGCTGAGGTTTAATTTAAACCATGTCACCCACCTTAAGCAACAATGTCATATCCCTCTGTGATAGCTCTCTAAAGTCCTCTGAAGTTGCCAGTGAGTTAGTGCCATTGTCTCCTCTCATAAATGAACAAGTGCAATAAAGAAAAATCTAGCACTTGTTCATGGAGCAAACTTTGTAATTTATAGGACAAATACCAGAGCCAATGTTTAATCCTCCATTAATGTAGAATGAAAAATAATTAAAAAGGCTTCCAGAATTTAATTTTAGCTCAAGTTTTTCATATAATTATTATGGTTGTTCTGAGTTCAGGCTTTCACTTCCATTTCCAGGAAACTGCATTTCTTGTTTTACAATAGCAGGTATTGTGTTTCCTTATCTACTCATGCCAGCTTTCAAAATTTTCATAGATTTATGATGGGAGAAAAGACTTTCCATGTTATTTTATCCTTTTCCCTTTCTAGAACTGGATTACTCTTTATAATGGACACCACAGAACTGTGTTCAGTGTAGCTTCAAATGGCTGATCAAATGGCTTCCCTCACCACTTACCATTTAACAGATGTAATGACATATATAAACTTTGTTTTTCAACTGTGGTAGAAATTATATTCTGAACTTTCACTCAAAGGACCCATTGATACTCAAAACCGAACAAATAAGACATCCATCTGTATCTACTTGATACTTCATTCCTGTATCTACAGGAATCATTCTGATTTATCATCTGATACAGCGGATACAATGAAACAGAAGAAGGAACAGAGTTGAGACAGACTGTGATGGTGGAGTAGGGACTGGTGTGATTCAGAAGAGAACCTCCATTGGAAGATGGGGAAAACTAATGTAAACTTGACCAAATTATATCTTAGCTGTATGGCACATAGAATCAAGTTTTGTGATTCTTCCATTAGATACCATTTCTTTGTGTTAGCAGTCTCCGTGAACTTCTCTTCATTGAAAAAATGAGATTAAAGGGTTAAGGTATGCAGTGTAAGTTACTTTTATGGATGGTACAGAAAAATGAACACATCTTAAGAATAGGGGGAAGAACTGATTTCTGGAGAAATTTCAGTTTATATTGACTCTAAAGAGAGCCTCCAATGTAGCAGAGATAAGATGACCAACCCTGAGATGGGTAGAGTTAGGTGAAATGCTGGCTTAAGCAGCCAAGGGCCATACTGACCATGTAGTGCTAGATTTTAACTATGTTCAAAAACTGTTGCACCCTCCAAAGTTTCAGATGTCTAGAAAATTTGAAAATATTTTGGGAAACCAGGTTTTCACAGACTTCTTTTATGTCATCATGATTGTATAACGCCCCCCCCCCCCCCCCCCCCCCCCGCCCCCAACCTATTTCAAATACTGAATAAATACTTTGTGATGTTATGGATAAATATTTTGGATTTGAGGCATAAGGAATATTTGTGCTAACGTGACAAAATGGTAACAAACCGGTAAGCAACATTGATGAAATTTAGATTTATACATTTTATTTTCTCTATATAAAACAAGGCTAAATCAATTGTTATAGACCATTTTAGACAAGCTTGTCAACTCTAAGAATGTTTCTATAGCAGAAAATAAATACCGTGTCCTTTTTCTTAGCTTTTTAAAATCTTGCTTACAGGTATACCACTGCAGATTTTTATATATTGCCTTTGTTTCTGCTTGAAAAGCAATTGTTCTTTGTGTAAATTATTTTTCCCTATTCCTTCTTGAATGGAGATTTCTGCATATGAACTGACTGGTGCTAGAAATACTGCTCATGCCTCTCACCTGAGAAGCATGCATTGGGGATGGTTTTGCTTTGTTTTGATTTTGATTTTTTTTCTTCTTGTGTTATTGTATATATTATTTACCTTGGAGAAAATAATTGAAAACATTTGGTTTAATTCCCACCTCTAATCCTCTAATATTTTATTCCTAAGGAAAACAAAAACAAAATCAAAAAGCCCTCCAAAATTCCTTACAAATCTTTCCTGTTCTGTGAAATTAGTATCTTTTGCTCTGTTTTGTTACTTTTCTTTGAATGACTGGAAGCTTCTCTTCATGAAAACAGAATGTATCTTTCACCATTCCAAGTAAATCAAATCTTTTCCATAGAAACAGCTCAGCAAGTGTAAGGGTATAGGTTTCCTGATTTATGCCTACACCTACATTAAACAGTTTTGCACGGGCCTAATTTTGTTCACTGATGTTCACTGCATCAGTATCATTCTGCAACTTTTAGGTGTGTAACTCCTTATGCTAATATAAAACTGTGTAGACTACATAAGGATAGTCCACTGTAAAATGTTCAGATGTCTTCACCACGATAAAAGAAGAACCCATGAAAGAAGAGAGAAACCCCATTTCTGAGAACAGAAGGAATGTACTTGAAGGGCAGGGAAGTATTTGTCCCTCCATCATCATGCTATGATGGAAATGTTAGTAAGTTATCCTTTGTTTCAGTAAGCCTGCTTTTCAAGAGTGATAAGACTGATGTGACAGTACTGTTTGTGTATCTGTGTGGCTTTCCTCACAGTGAAACTTGTAAATCCAATAGCCAACATGAACCAATTGGACAAATGAAACAGAGCTATCACACATATTAGATGTTTGATAGGATTTGTCTGTTTTGCAATGCCACATGGGGGAGATCCTATTTAAGTTTGATCCCATTAAGGAAAAATCTCTTAAGTTCCCCCGAGGCTGACAACAGAGGTAACACCTGTACTGTCGGATGGGTATCTGTCAGCATCAGATTTGTAACTTCATTTCCATTCATTTGCAGAAACACAGAATGGTTGAGGCTGGAAGGAACCTCTGGAGGCCATCTTCTCCAAATGCCTCTCCAAGCAGGGTCATATAGACTAGGCTGCCCAGGACTATGTCCAGATGGCTTGTGAATATCTCCAAGGAGGGAGATACCACAACCTCTCTGGGTAATCAGTGCCAGTGGTAGATCACCCTCATAGTGAAAAAGTGTTTCCTGATGTTCAGACGGAAACAAGACATTCAATGAGGGTCGTTTGCCTTTGTCAAATATATCTCTCTTGTGTTCAGTGTCCTCTGGGACCCAAGTAGTCTTCCTATGACAATTATAATTTAGTATGAATATATAAAAAAAAAATTATAAAAATGTATATATATAAAAACACAGACACACATATATATACTGTCGATACCCATACTATATATACACATATTGTCTATATGTGTACATATGTATTTACACATATATCCATATATATGTGTATATGTACATATGAAGGCTTCACGACAAAGTACGTCGAGTACTTGAAGGGCTGTTCTACCTCTGACTCCAGTGGAGTTCTTACAGAATGATGCTGAGACTGTATCCTGATGTTTGAAGGCACCAGGACTGGTTGAATAGTTTTGAAAGGTATTGTAAGGTGAGGGAAGCCAAACTTGGCAGTTTGTCATTCCTTATTATTTACAGGGTACAGCCTCTGCACCTGTCCCAGAAATCTCCCCCAGATTTTGACTTAGCAGAAACTATTTTCTTGGTTCCAAAACAAAGCCCAGGAGCTAGACAATCTGAAGACCAGTATTCAAGATCAAAGCTTTTCAGTGTATATACATGCCCAGAGTATCTAGGGAGTACTGGCTTTGAAATCAAAGATTTATTGACTGTCTTGTTCATGAAATGACTTGTTTCAATGTTTTTTTTTTTCCCAGTGATATACTGCTTATTGCTTTTTGTAATATTTTAATTAATGTTCACAAATGTTATCAGATGGAGGGGAATAAATAAGGAGAAAATATTTTTGCTATTAAATAGTAGCTTACAGCAGTAATAACATCAAGCTGCCAGCTATGCTTTAATATGCGTCTTTATTTTCCATATTAATTTGTTTACCTCCAAATACAGAATATCTATAATTTAAGTAAGTTCCCTTTTCTCTGCTGGAAATCTTTTTTACTTCATCATGTAAATGGAAATGTTTTCACATCCTCCCCCCAATATTTAAGTCTGCATGCATAGCAGGATATTGACTCTGTATAATACATCACCCAGAACAGTGTAACAGGCTCTGCCTGAGAATAGTGTATGCCCAGTATGCCATGAAAAAAGAACAGAGATCTCAGAAACAAGGATCTCTTTAATTGCTTTTAGGGACAGTGGCAATGTTATTATAGAGACGTAAAACTTATTAACATCCCAAACAACACTTGTGAAAATGTAAAAACTTTTACTTTCTGTATTGGTAGCCATTCTTCATCGTATTTTTAATTGTATTTCTGACAAACCAACAAGACAAAAATCCTACTTCTCCTAATAGATCATTCATGTTTTAATAAAGAAGAGACTGTATAAATTGTGCATTATATCATCAAATGTTAATACCAACTGCAATGAAGCAGGTACATGTACATTCCACCTACATAAAAAGAAAAACAGTCAAATGCAACCTTTCATGTCCTACTTACTATCTATTAACATCTAAAATTAAGCTAATCTTTTTTTAAAGGAGTTATTGACTTTTATTTATTTTTAAGGAGTTAAATACCAAAATAAGAGGAAAAACAAAGAAAAAAAGGAAAAGTATCTTCTACCTTCATTGTCTAGCTAGCAGGAGGTCTTGGAGAACAAAGAGATTTAGCTGTCAGTGAAGACAGTACCTAGCAGAATAAGGCACCTGTTCCAAACTGCACAGTAGTTTTCTTTGCCACTTTGTTTTCATGTTTTGTTTCTCATTTCTGTCTTGTTTGTTTTCCTCATTTGTTTGGTTTTACTATTTAAGTGAAAATGCACACCAATCTGCATAATTTTCATGTCAGTGATGGGATACACTATATCAACACATCATCACAGACAAGGAAATAACAAGTAACACATATCTCATTGTATAATCTAGAAAACTGGGCTGAAAAGAAACCTTTAGTGTTCTGTTTTTCTGTCTTCCTGCTGTGCAATATCAAATTCCTTTTAACAGACTCCAAAATATCACTCAAGCAGGTCATGCAGGAGATTGAGATCTATTAAGCCAGGTAATGCTTCATTTCCCACAGACCTCTAGATGAGAAGAGGTCATTTAAAAAAAAAAAAGATACTTTTAGTCATGTATTTAACATTTGAATGTTAAAAGAGAAACGCTGCCTCTTCTAGTCAGCACAGCTGACTTCAAAGTGCAGGGTTTTTTTTTAAGGATAAAGCTATTACACTAATATGCTAATGTACATAGAGTCCTTTAGTTTCACATAAGGACTGAATAGCATGCTGTCCCACTCATTACGGGATGAGCTGTGTGACATGAACAGTGTTAGGCATTACAAGAACAGGCCAAGAGGATCCCCATGAAGTTCAACAAGGAGCAGACAGAACAACTCCACGTGTCTGTACAGGCGGGGAGCAGACTTGCAGACAAGGTCCTAGGAGCCTTGCTGGATAAGGTGAATGCTCACCAGTGCATTCTTGCAGTGGTAAGTCATAGAATCACAGAATGGTTTGGGTTGGAAGGGACCTTAAAGGTCATCTAGTTACAACCCCCCTGCCGTAGGCAGGGACACCTCGCACTAGAGCCAGTTGCTCAAAGCCCTGTCTAACCTGCCCTTGAACACTTCCAGGGTTGGGGCATCCACAACTTCTCTGGGCAGCCTGTTCCAGTGCCTCACCACCCTCATGGTGAAGAATTTCTCCCTAATACCTAATCTAAATCTACCCTCTTTCAGTTTAAAGACATTACCCCTTGTCCTATCACTACATGCCCATGTAGTGTTTAAAGACTAACCACACCCCCTGGGCTGCATTGGCCAGAGGGTAGCCCAGAAGTTGAGGATTATGTTTACTTTCCTCTACTCTGATCTTGCATCCGGAATAGTTTGTCCAGTTTGGGGCCCTCTGTACAAGAGAAATGTCAACAAACTGGAGAGAGTTTAGTGCTGGGCCACCAAGATGGTTAGGGAGCTAAAATATACAACCTGAGAAGACAGACATTTGACTGAATTTGTTTGGCTTGGATGAGAACAGACTAGAGAGTATAGGTAATAGTTATACTTCTATAACGCTAATACCAGTCTTCAGCTACTTAAAAGGGGAGTTATAGAAAACCTGGAACCAGACTTGGTTTGGGTGTGTAATAAGAAGATAGAGTACAGCGGTCACAAGTGGCAGCACAAGAAACAAAATTGGGCATAAGGAAAAAATTCTTCGCCTTGTCAGTGGTATAAGCATTGCAACAGGTTGCCTAGAGCAGCTGCAGGATCACCATTCCTAAAGACTTTCAACATTCAGCTGGGCAAGGCTTTATGGTGTCTGGTCTAACTTTAAAGCTAGCCTTGCTCTGAGAAAAAGTTTGGAGCAGATGACTTCCAGTGGTCTCTTCCAACCTAAATTTTTCTTTGATTCTGTGTTCAAGTGTTTAAAACTTTATTTCAGAAGACTCTTTTGGAGGTTTTTCATGGTCAACATGATCTAGAATTGCCATGTTTTTCCTTAAAAATGTGACCTCACAAAAACTTGGGATAAATACAGAGTTCCCTTCAAAACTGGATTTCAGAATATCTTTATTTTAGCTAACATCGGATATTAGCAACTCTATCTTGCATTTCCACAATCACCCCAAGTAATTCCAACACTGGAATTTTAACTATGATCTCCTGCTTGATTAGAGAGGATAAACAGGAAATACTTAATAACCTTGCTCTGAAGAGGAAGGCATTAGGTAGCTTGTTTATATACTTTCATAGATGATTTTCATCAATGTTGCCACCTAAGCATCTCACAGTCCTCTGTTGGATTAAAAATTCACTGATCACAGGAACTGCTTTGCACAGGAAGGCAAAAAAGAAAAGTAATTCTCTCTTTCAAATTGCCACATTTATAAGACTTGTTGCACTTCCCCTCACCGCTGTCCCCCGCTTTCTCCCTCAACACTGCTTTTATGGTCCTATGTCTTTTGGCTCTAAATAATCCAAGGTAGAATTTCACAGTTCTCCTAGCCATCGGTTACCACAATTTATACATTAAATACTGACTGAGCACAGGCATCTGTTGTCTTTCTCTGACAGAATTTGAGATCACAAAGTATAAATGAGACATTTCTTAAGCAAAAATAATATTTATTTTAAATAGATAGGAGAAAGCAAAGAAATAAAATGGGAAAGTCTACGAGAATATCTATCGCATGGTAATGTGAACAGTCTGAACTTTTTGAGTCGTATGTTAATGAACCTATCGTTTTCCTCAGGTTGGGTTCAATTATTTTAGAGCTTTAACAAGCTCTTCTTTGGTCTCTCTGCATTAGCTGAGCAACTGCTTCTTCTGAGCTATTCCTTCCCTCCTTCGGTCTTTAATCATACAGCTTCCATTTAAGATAACCCAATATATACTGATACAATAAGTGTCTCAACGACTTACAAAACATATAGTGTACATAAGCTGTTATTAGCAGCTTCCAATTTCTCTCACAGACAGATAGTAAGTGGCTATCCCCTGGGACCAAGAAGAAACCATGATAAACCAGTAGGTTTTCAGAATCACCATGCCTGGAGCTGCTCCAATTTGCACAACACCTTCAGCCTGGGGCTGTGTCAAGTTTTATTAGCTGAAGTCTGAAGGCCAAACAAATGCTAAGGCCAGTTCAGATAAGTTCCCATACTTTTGAATTTTAACTCAGTTAACCATGAATTGGTAAACTGCTGGGATGTACACATGACTGTTAGGTTCAAATATTGAGGGAAGAAAATATTCCCTGTCAAAATGAAAGAAAAATTACATCAGGATTTAAGAAGATTAATATTTTTCATTATGCTTCTCTGTGAGGTGACAGCTATTGAACAAAAACCATGATGTTTGGATAAAACTCTCTTTAAGTGATTTGACAATAAATAAAGGAGAATAATTATTTCAGAAGCTAAAAAGGTCTGAAGATGTTTCAAGAATGTTAGTGGAAATCACGTATTCCTAATAATTACTTATGCTTTCTCATGTTGGTTATAAAGACTTGTGAAGTTGGGATAGCTAACAATGAGATAATCCAAATCACTTATATGGTAAATTAATGGTCAAGAAAGCCAAGATGGAACTACTCTGGAAAAAGGGGCAGGCAAGTAAAGAAGAGTACAAGGACCTCGTTAGGTCATGCAGGGAGGGAATTAGGAAGGCGAAAGCCCAGCTAGAGCTCAACCTGGCCACGGTCGTGAGGGACAACAAAAAAAGCTTCTATAAATACATTAACAACAAAAAGAGAGCCAAGGAGAATCTCCATCCTCTACTGGATGCGGTGGGGAACATTGTCACGAAGGATGAGGAAAAGGCTGAGGTACTTAATGCCTTCTTTGCCTCAGTCTTTAACAGCCACACCGGGTATCCTCAGGGTATCCGTCCCCCTGAGCTGGATGACAGGGATGGAGGGCAAAATAGGCTCCCCATGATCCAGGAGGAAGCAGTTAACGACCTGCTATGCCACCTGGACACTCATAAGTCTATGGGGCCTGATGGCATCCACCCAAGGGTGCTGAGGGAACTGGCGAAAGAGCTTGCCAAGCCGCTCTCCATCATTTATCAACAGTCCTGGTCAACGGGGGAGGTCCCAGATGACTGGAGGCTTGCCAACGTGACGCCCATCTACAAGAAGGGTCGGAAGGAGGATCCGGGGAACTACAGGCCTGTCAGCCTGACCTCGGTGCCGGGGAAGGTTATGGAGAGGCTCATCTTGAGGGCGCTCACGGGACACGTGCAGGTTACCCAAGGGATCAGGCCAAGCCAGCACGGGTTCATGAAAGGCAGGTCCTGCTTGACCAACCTGAACTCCTTCTATGACCAGGTGACCCGCCTAGTGGATGAGGGGAAGGCTGTTGATGTTGTCTACCTGGACTTCAGCAAAGCCTTTGACACTGTTCCCCACAGTATTCTCCTAGAGAAGCTGGCGGCCCGTGGTTTAGACAGGTACACTCTTCGCTGGGTAAAAAACTGGCTGGATGGCCGAGCCCAGAGGGTTGTGGTGAATGGGGTGAAATCCAGCTGGCGGCCGGTCACAAGCGGAGTCCCCCAGGGCTCAGTTTTGGGACCGGTCTTGTTTAATATCTTCATTGATGATCTGGATGAGGGGATAGAGTGCTCCCTCAGCAAGTTTGCAGACGACACCAAGTTGGGAGGGAGTGTTGATCTGCTTGAGGGTAGGAAGGCTCTGCAGAGGGATCTGGACAGGCTGGATCGATGGGCTGAGGCCAACCGGATGAAGTTCAATAAGGCCAAGTGCCGGGTTCTACACTTCGGCCACAACAACCCCAGGCAACGCTACAGGCTTGGGGATGAGTGGCTGGAAAGTTCCCCCGCAGAAAAGGACCTGGGGGTGTTGATCGACACCCGGCTGAATATGAGCCAGCAGTGTGCCCAGGTGGCCAAGAAGGCCAACGGCATCCTGGCTTGCATCAGAAATGGTGTGGCCAGCAGGAGCAGGGAGGTGATCATGCCTCTGTACTCGGCTCTGGTGAGGCCGCACCTCGAATACTGTGTTCAGTTTTGGGCCCCTCACTACAAGAAGGACATTGAGGTGCTGGAGCGTGTCCAGAGAAGGGCGACGAAGCTGGTGAGGGGTCTGGAACACAAGTCTTATGAGGAGCGGCTGAGGGAGCTGGGGTTGTTTAGCCTGGAGAAGAGGAGGCTGAGGGGAGACCTTATCGCTCTCTACAACTACCTGAAAGGGGGTTGCAGAGAGGTGGGTGTTGGTCTCTTCTCCCAAGTGACTAGTGACAGGACTAGAGGAAATGGCCTCAAGTTGCGACAGGGGAGGTTCAGGCTAGACATTAGGAAAAAGTTCTTCACTGAGAGAGTGGTGAAACACTGGAATAGGCTGCCCAGGGAGGTGGTAGAGTCACCCTCCCTGGAGGTATTCAAGGAGCGTGTGGATGTGGCATTGTGGGATGTAGCTTGATGGACATGGTGCTGTGTGGTGTTGGGTGGGTTGTGGCTTGTTATTGTTGTTGTGTGGCGTGGGTTTTGTGTTTTTTTTTGTTTTGTTTTGTTTTGTTTTTGTTGTTGTTTCCCCCCCCCCCCCCCAGGTTGGACTCGATGATCTTACAGGTCTTTTCCAACCGTACTGATTCTGTGATTCTGTGATTCTGTGATTCTGTGATACTCCAAGACAGGCTGCTATCACTGCGAATAACAATTTAATTTTTTTTTTAACTGCTTGTCCCTAGGGTGACCCATTATCTTCATTTTGAGTAAATTTTTTTCCACAATCTACAGTTTTTCTCACAATCATAAACACATTTATTTTATGCAAAATTATTCCTGACTTGTTTATTATAAAAACTAGATGATATGTCTCTATATTGCATGTGCTATACATACATTACATATGCTATTGTATATTATATTGTTATTGTATTGTTATATGATATTGCCTATAATGTATTTCCTGTAAAAAAACCACAAGAAATTGGTGATATGAATTTGGCTCTGCATGCCTGTCCTATTTAATTTTCAAAGATATTGTATTAACATCATAACATATTTGCATGAGTTATATTAAGGGAAGGCATAAATAATACTTTTTCTGATAATAATTCTTTGTTGTCTCTTTTAATATTCCTGATAAATCTGTTTTATTCCTCTCATTATGACAGTCTATAGTTCAAATATTTTTTTTCCAAATTTATTTAAACTTTATATATTTAGGCTGCTCAGTTGCACAGAGAGGTCTAAGCTATGGTATTTGCATCAGGATCAATCTTTTGGAAAATATTAACATATTTGGTTCAGCATTTTCTGTTCAGATCTGTCTTAGTCAATACTGGCTTTCAGCCCCAGAAGGGAGCAAACTTCTTTTTCTCCTCATTTTAACTTATAAATAGCTTTGGATATATGCAACAGGGTCTTAGTTGGTTACTTCCTCTTGCTGCACTTTTGTCTCTCAGTAAACACTGTACAAGACAAAAATATAGTTTCATGCAAATTGGTCTAAACAAAACTGTTATGGTATCAATAAGTGACTGTATGGTAAAGGCCTTAGTGCTTTTCCTGTAGTTAGTTAAACAGCTGGCATTGGATTTACACTGATTACTCATCCTGTGATCTTCCTTTTGAAAGGAAGCAAAGGAAAATAATTGCTTTCATGAACCAATACAATCTTACCTTTTAGCTCATTCTGCTTTCCACTGTTCTGGTCTTTTCTGTTTTGCTCCGTTTTTTTTAATTTCATGATAAACTCAAAGACCATTAATTCTCTCAAACTGTTCTCATTTTCTCAGATTACTTGGGAAAATTTTCCTCTAAAATCTTGAAACATATACCTCTACACTTCTCTGGTGTCAGAAATGTTTAAAGTATTTTTTTTTTTCAACCTTGAATGAAAAACAATGTTATTTTGTCATGAAAAAGTAACAGGAGATGGATGTACTTACTCGTAATTCAATAGTTACTGAAGTAGAAGAGATGTGATCTTCGTGATTGTCATCTAACAAGTTATCCATGCTTAGTTAAAAGAACTGGTTAACATTCTTCAATGCAGATTAATAAACCCCCTTACCTGCCCACCCCCAAAAAAACCCCAAGAAAATGAAAGATTAGAAAGAAGCAGGAAATTTAAAAATTCCAATGGGGGGGAAGAAAGTACACTATTTGCTCACAGGTTATGTAAATTCTCTGATGGTGTGAAAGAAGATGTATGATGCATAAGAAGATGCATGACCAAGAGACCACAACAAAAAGAAAGAAATAGGGGTTGAGAAAGGGTTGTGTTGTACTACTCCTATTTTTACCCTCCTGAATGCATTTTTTACAGGCTTTTTACCAAGGTGAAGGAAGGTATTTTCTTTTAGATGCTAAATGGTTATAAATTGAGCTTAGAGGCCTAACCATTGTATCAGAGAAGGGTGTGATGAAGCTCCTATGCCAAAAAGCCTCCACTTGGTTTATAGTTGGGTCAGCTGGTCTAAAGAAAATTGCTGCAACTTTTCTACAGACTTTGCTTTCATTTTCCTTTTTAGATTTTCATTGCTGCAGTAAGCTTTATAAACCACATACATTTGATATTATTTAAAAAGCAATTGCTTACTCTACCAGTGATGCTGTGAGAGATGAGGAGAGCCACAGAATACTTGGTTCTTAATTTTCACTTATCTTTAGCCCCCTTGATTTACTCTGGCTGCGTAAAGTAGCTTTAAAATTACATTTACCATGTCTTAAAGTACCACTGCCAGGGAAAAGGGCCTTAGTGTAAATGAGAATCAGGCCTCCCAAAGAGTGTTTGCACAGCAGGTTGTCACTAAGGTTATTTAGCTGCAGCTGCTTCTGCAGTAGAGGCACATTTAGAAAATTCATTCTTAAATTAAATTCCAACTCCCATTTGCTTTGCACCTCCTAGGATGATCACAAGCCAAAGTATAATGATGCAACACAAAACTTGTGGATCTATAAGAAGTATAATGTATCCAAGTAACCTGTTTTTTCCAGAATGTGGTCCTCTTACTGGTTAACAAGCTATCTAAGTGTGTAAGAACAAAAGGTAGTATTGGAATTCTTTTAAATAGCTCACCAGTGCTGACACTTTACTTCCACTATAATGTTCTGGAAAGGTCTAATTTCAGCTCAGTACTACACTTGAAGATGACTAAAGTTAGAGATAGATTTCAATGATTTCTATATGTAAGTGGAAAACTACAGTTTGGTTTTTTTGAGGAAAAAAAAAGAAAAAAGAAGTAAAGTCTACAACCTCTTGCAATTTTAATTCAGTATTTGTTGTCTTATTTGTACAAAAAAGATATAGAAGAATTGAAAAAAATAAATCTCTTACCCATTCTTGCAGTTAAGGTTGCTGATTCTTCTGTGTATGGTTGGAATCTGGATGGATTGTTCAGCAGGTTACAGTGGCAAATGCAGTGTTGCCTGGAAAATAACTTTTGACAAGCCTACAAAAAATTTGTTTGTAAAGGAAGTACACAGTCCTTGGCAGAAGGATGTATTAGAAGTGTATAACTCCTTTCACACAGAATAATGTTCTGAATCTGGTGGGTTTGTCTTCTGGAAAGTAAACGGGTCTTCATGGGTAACTTTAACAGCCAGAGAGTAACATTTTACTCTAGCTGGAATAATTTACTATTCTGTCCAGAAAAGCAATAAATTCTCTGGAAAGAGAATTGGATTGAAAGAACATAAAGGTTCTGTGAAGATCAGATTCATCCATGCTATAGCAAAGCAATATTTGTATTTTTTATTCTCATTCAACAATCTATTACTAAAATATATTGATATTTGTACACATTACATTTGCAGAATACATTTATGAACTTGTTCTTGTTTCTTCCAACACTTGTTCCCTTATGTTTTCTTCTGTCTCATATTTCTTTCCTATAATTTCTTATATCTTTCTATCCATCTTTTTACTGTCTACTGCTTATATTCTTTCATCATTGGAGACAAGTTCATACTTTACAGGAAGCTGCTGACATCTAAATTTCTTTTGCTCTCTATTGGTAATGGGAAGGAACAAACATAGGTAATTGCTTTCAAAAAATCCTCTTTTTCAGCTTTTCTGAAGGTTCAGTCAGTTTACAGACATCTGTGGAAACATTTGTCCTTGAAGAATTTTCATTGAGCCTTTTGGAGATATAACCAACAGTTTAGCATGACAAAATTTCATATGAGCTTCCAGGCTGTTATGCATACAGTCTGATCTTACAGACATCTGATCTTAGTACAATTTTACTGGATTAACCTAAGTGTCTCAACTAAAATCATAGCCCTGCAACTGCCATTTGGAAAGACTGTCTTAATTTCAGAACTTTTGTGGCAGATATTTTTCTTTTTTATTCTTTCCATAAAGCAAACAAAGTAAAAATTATTTAAGTAGCTGCTTTATTGAAATCAGAAGGATGAACTATGTGGATCTAATATTTCAGTTTTTCTAAATAACTTTTCCCACTGTAGTATCATAACAAATCAAAATATATTCTTATGTATTTGAACCTTTGATGAGGTCTAACTGTCCTTATTGCTACTTCTTTATAGCTCCTAATACCCTCTCATTATTAGTTCCAACAGACGTTCAGTTAAATTGCTGAAGTCAACTTTCTCAGATTTTTATGCCTGTTTTCCCAGCTCAAAGCAATTGATATTTTGAAATATTATGAATTTTGGGTCAATATATTTTTACTGTTCATTAACATGTGGGTTTATGCTTGCAAGTTTATAACATGTTCTACAAATTATACTTTCTTTTCTCATTCTTTCTGTTTTCATTTTCTTAACAAAGCTGAAGCTAGGCTGGATGATCAAAACATCCTGTCCATCATTTACCAAAAACCAAACAAATGACAAGAATCCCAACCTGCCTTTGATTTAAATGTTTAGTTTGACTGAAAATTCTGTCAGTAGCGGTGATATTATGGAATGAACT
Source organism: Gavia stellata (assembly GCF_030936135.1). Classification (NCBI taxonomy): domain Eukaryota; kingdom Metazoa; phylum Chordata; class Aves; order Gaviiformes; family Gaviidae; genus Gavia; species Gavia stellata. The sequence continues at coordinate 21,864,728 of NC_082600.1, forward strand.
AAATTATACATGCAAAATGGACGAGTTACATGCTTGAGCATTTAGCAGTAGAACACAGAATCTTTCTACTCCAGCTACTGGTTTATTCCCAAACCAGACCTGTAGCAACCATAGTTAAAATCTAGTGGATATTTTGTAACTCATCATAATGGGCATGGTTTACAAATAGACAGAAAGGAAATAAATCCAAAGAAGAGCAAAAACAAAATAGTGGCCATGCGGAATACTATACATATATTGAAACATAAAAATATTATTTTTTAAAATTGCACATCACTCCTAACTATTTCTTCTTCTTGCTGCATCCACACATTGGGAAGCTGTTCATTGAGACTTATCCATCCACTATCTGTTGCTCACTGGCACTTTGAGTTAAAGCCCACTGACTGGATGACCAAATGTTACAGTAGAATTTTATCAATGATTTCCATGGGACAAAAATTTCAACCTTAATTTCTTCAGAAGCTTTTGTAAAACCTTAAACAGCTCATAAGTTCCCCTATTTAAGCAGGGAATAAATGTACTGTCTGTAGGTTTTGAAAATAGTTTCATGAGAAAAGAAAGTTTTGTTTTCAACTGACATGTTTAAAATAAATGTTGGATTTTTCATTGGCTTTTCTGATTAAATCTTTTATCACAGCTATAACAAAACGATTATAGAAATACTTTATTTAATGACAGTGTTAGAGAAATATCAGAATTAAAAGTCAAGTGAATATCTAAGGTAAAACTTAATGTGGAAAAAAAATGGAAAAAATTGAAAAAAATAATTTTAATAGAAAAAGAAGGTTATTTGTCAAGAAGAGTTATCCTGCTTTTATTAACTTCTGAAGAAAATCTCATTCATCACCTGTTTTCTATTAGTATGATTTCAGTACTTGTAATATTAAGTGCCCTAAGCATTTTGCAGGCTGGAATAAGTCTAACTTTTCTATCAAATTGGGCTGATTGAGGCTGTCTGTTTTGTTTACATGATTGCCTATCCAAAGTCCATATGATGTAACACACTGGTAGAATCCACTTTGAATGGTTCCATGCAATGGTTGCAACTGCAACCCAAGCAGAATAAATACACATCCATTTTTGGTGCACGAAACAATGCTGCAATTTTTAATAAAGTCCAGGTATGTGAGGTTCCCTCTGTATGGGAACCACAGTCATGCTACGGATTCTGCTGGGGAATATGTCCTGGCTGATACCTGGCTTTTAACCATGGATGCAGGCTTTGTTATTGCAAAGAAAAGAGGGTAAAAAATGTCAAGTGCTATATTGCAGTCACATTTACTTGTAGGACTAGTTTATTTCATTTTTTTCTGTTCTGATCAGGCTTAAAAAATTTTGGAGAAATGCCTCAGAGTTCTGTTTTCAGAAGCTCCTATTTAATATTCAGAAGGTTGCTCAATGCCACTGCCTTCTTGTGGGTAGAGCTGTACTTTGCTGATATTTCATCTGTGGTGATGACAGCTTCCTCCAAAAGAAATGAAAACCTAAAGAAGTGTGAATCTGTGGAATCTGAAAGTGACTCTTCCACAGTGTCTGCCCCAGTAGAAGAAACCTCTTTTGCTTCCATAATTGATGTAAAAATCAGCAGATTCATAATATCTTTGCTTGAAATACCATGCTCTGGCACATTTCATTTCACCCTGAGAACGCAAAGTGACTTACAGAGATCAGGAAATTACACTACAGAGTATGTAAACCCTCTGCAGTGACAAACTCCTCACCTTGTTTGGGCATTATAGGCACAATGAAGCTTCTCAAGAAGAGTAACAGCTAGCACCGAGTTTACCGGGACTTGTTAAAATTTGTCTTTTGTCACAACTGGCTCTTTGTTTCTCTCACAGGTTATCTGCTGTATGTTAAGTATGTACACAAAAGATCGAGAATACTATATGGCTTCTTTCCAGGCAAGGCCACAATTCCAATGCAGAAGTGTAAATGAGGCCCATAAAAGAGCTGTCACAGAAGTGCAAACAATGCATCCAAACAAAAAAGGTGTTCTAATCCAGGAAAATAACTAAAGGACCCTCTTGAAATTCGATACAGCAAATAAAAGGATAATGTAAGAGTAAGATCAGCTTTCAGTTTCCTGATGCTAACTTTGAAAGTAATAAGCATGAATGATTAAATAACCAAGTAACAGTTACTCCAGTATAAATATACTCTCCCCAAAACTTTGGCAAAATTTACATCAGACCATAAAACATCAAGCTTTTTTTTATCCTAAAAAAAGGAAGAAAACAAGCAATACTACAGACTACATTGATATTTTATAAATAGATCCATATCCAAACTAAAATCTGGTATCATTTCATTTCAGACATATGACTAATAGCCACTCTGAAATAACTTCTTTTAGCTGTAACATTCTACTTTTCCTTTCAAATAGAGGGGGGAAGATGCTATTAATTTCATATATAGTTCTATTCATATTATTTTGTTTTGGGATTTTTTTCCCATCTGAAAAGCAGATTCAAATACCCAGATATTCAAAGTCAGTCTAAGTCCACTGGCCTAACTACTTCTGTTAATCTCTTTACTTTTAATATCAGGGATGCTTAATGCTTGGCTGTCTTTTGAATCTGTATTTTCAAAGTTCCAACTAGACGATGCAACTGAAATCTTAGTAGTTTTCTGACAGAGCATCGTAGCGAGAGTCAAGCAATTGTGGTGTCAGTCCTTAGTTGCTATTTTTTACCTCAGTTCCACATCTGTAATATAAACCACTTTTTTTTTATCCTATCATTTGCTATTTTTTTACTTATAATGGAAGATAATGAACAGAGAGCTTTGGATGGAACTCAGGAAAAAAAGAAGGGTTTATGACCTTTGGAAGAAGGGGCAAACCACTCAGGAGGACTACAAGGATGTCATGAGGTTTTGCAGGGAGAAAATTAGGAGGGCCAAAGCCCAACTAGAACTTAACCTGGCGACTGCCGTAAAAGACAATAAAAAAAGTTTCTATAAATACCTTAACAACAAAAGGAGGGCTAAGGAGAATCTTCATCCTTTACTGGATGCAGAGGGAAACATGGTGACAAAGGATGAGGAAAAGACTGACGTACTTAATGCTTTCTTTGCCTCAGTCTTTAGACCACTTGTTCTCCAGGTACCCAAAACACTGTGATGGTAGATAGCGGTGGGGAGCAGAATGAAGCCCCCACAATCCAAGGGGAAATGGCTAGTGACCTGCTATACTACTTAGACACCCACAAGTCTATGGGACTGGATGGGATCCACCTGAGGGTATCAAGGGAGCAAGTGGAAGAGCTCACCAAGACACTTTCCATCATCTACCAGCAGTCCTGGCTAACTGAAGAGGTCACAGTGGACTGGAGGTTAGCAAATGTGAGCCCCATCTTCAAGAAGGGCCAGAAGGAGGATCCAGGGAACTACAGGCCTGTCAGCCTGACCTCGGTGCTGGGGAAGATTATGGAGCAGATCATCTTGAGTGCCATCACGCAGCACGTACAGGCCAACCAGGCGATCAGGCCCATTCAGCATGGGTTTATGAAAGGCAGGTCCTGCCTGACTAACCTGATCTCCTTCTATGACAAAGTGACCCGCTTAGTGGACGAAGGAAAGGCTGTGGATGTAGTCTACCTAGACTTTAGTAAAGCCTTTGGCACTGTTTCCCACAGCATTATTCTGGAGAAACTGGCTGCTCATGGCTTGGACAGGCGCACTCTTCACTGGGTAAAAATCTGGCTGGAATGCCAGGCCCAAATGGTTGTGGTGAATGGAGTTAAATCCAGTTGGTGGCTGGTCACAAGTGTTGATCCCCAGGGCTCAGTGTTTAGGCTAGTTCTGTTTAATATCTTTATTAATGATCTGGACATGGGGATCGAGTGCATCCTCAGTAAGCTTGCAGACAACACCAAGTTGCGCAAGTGTGTTGACCTGCTTGAAAGAAGGCTCTGCAGAGGGATCTGGAGACGCTGGATTGATGAGTTGAGGCCAATTGTATGATGTTCAACAAGGGCAAAAGACGCATCCTGCACTTGGGTCACAACAACCCCATGCAATGCTACAGGCTTGGGGAAGAGTCGATGGAAAGCTGCCCTGCATAAACATAATATCCTGACTTGTAGTATCACAAATAGTGTGGCCAGCAGGACTAGGGAAGTGATCAACACCCTGTACTCAGCACTGGTGAGGCTGCACCTTGAATACTGTGTTCAGTTTTGGGCCCCTCACTACAAGAAGGACATTGAGGTGCTGCAGCGTGTCCAGAGAAGGGCAATGAAGCTGGTGGAGGGGTCTGGAGCACAAGTCTTATGAAAAGCAGTTGAGAGAGCTGAGGGTTGTTTAGCCTGGAGAAGAGGAGGCTGAGGGGAGACCTTATTGCTCTCTACAGCTACCTGAAAGGGGATTGTAGAGAGGTGGGTGTTGGTCTCTTCTCCCAAGTGAGAAGTGACAGGACAAGAGGAAACAGCCTAAAGTTGCATCAGGGGAGGCTTAGATTGGATATTAGGAAAAACTTCTTCACTGAAAGGGTTGTCAGACATTGGACCAGGCTGCTGAGGGATGTGGTTGAGTCACCATCCCTGGAGGTATTTAGAAGATGTGTGGATGAGGCGCTTAGGGACATGGTTTAGTGGTGGACTTGACAGTGTTAGGTTAATGGTTGGACTTGATGATCTTAAAGGTCTTTTCCAACCTAAATGATTCTATGATTCTATGATATTACAGGAAAACTGGTATCTTACTATGTTTCTCTGCAATGGCCTCCTCCTTTATCAGGGAGCCCAACATAAGCCTTTGTGATACAGACACTTCAATGAGTGGGATGTAACAGGAAAGTCTGATATTTATGATGACTGTAGGCAGAGATGAACATTCTTCTCAAAATAATTAATTCTGAACCACATGTGGAATCAGTTGCCAAGCTCAGTCAAGCATTCAATGGATGTTCGCACCCTCTTTTTTCATTGATGAGGAGGTGAGCAGCCTAATATAGACATCAGAATATCTTCCAAGGTCATAAATTGCTGAGTCACATTGGCAGAAACACACCAAAGAAAGCCAACAGTGTAGCCTGTATCTCTTCCTAACTGTGGGTACTTCCATTACCAGCACTCTCAGGTGTCTCTTCTCATTGGAAATAAATTTGTTTAAATTATATATATATACAGTTAAAAGAATGTAAATAAATTGCATCTGGCTTAGAATATTGTCATCCAAGCTTCAGCTTTAAATTATCTAAATCAGCTCTGTCCATCCCCACTGTTGTGGCCTCTGATAGCAGACCTTTAAGTACAGTATTTCAGAAAAAGACGTAATACTGTGAAGACGTGGGAATATTCTAATTATGTATCTGTGAAGGAGATTTTGTGAGAACCTCCACCACTGGAGTTTTGTTCTTAAGCCTCTGGACATGAGGAATCGGACAGTAATAAACGGGCATCCTTCCCCAGTAGCATTGCCTTGTACAGCGGACATATTACTAGCTGTGCAAATTAGCAGTTTGCAACACTTTCATATCTACTGAGACAGCCCCTGAAATGTTCCTTATATGACCACAATGTGGAAATACAACTCTATACCTATACTGATGTCTCAAAAGCTGTTTGCTTTTGACTTCTGAAGCATGAAGGGAGACAGCAGTGACTGCCCTCCTGTTCCTCCTCTTCCTCCTTTTCTCCCTCCCTTTTTCATCACAAAGCAGTTGTGTATGGGAATGAGGGGAAGGACAGAAAAGAGACAATTTTTTGGCCATGTTCCATTAATGTGTTCGAGTCGTCACCAAGATTCTGTAAAGGAGAAGTAAACTCTGTCCTTTTTGCAGCTACAGTAAATTCATAGCCCTTGGGAGCCATTGCACACAGCTGAGCCAAGAATTTCAACCTCCGCTTAAAGAACCAGCAAACAAAGAAATATTTTTTAACAATTACTAAAACCAAAGCAACTGTTCCTACCAGGGATTCTATGTTTTGTGTTTCACTGAAAAGCAAGTACATTACCATTCATGTATCTCAAATGTTTATGTCTGGAAATAAGCACTTTCTCAAAAGACAGCAGTGAAATTTAATATTGTGGAGTTTTGAGAGGGCAGAGATTCGGTTCTTCTCCCCTCAAGGGCCTTTCCCATTACAAACCTGTTGTAGATTCTAGGACAGTTAAAAACTTTGGACATGTATAGTTCTGAAAATCCAAGGAAGTGAGAGGTCACTTAGTGATAATGTAAATTATGTAGCTACCAATGTATTTAATTAGCTGAAGTATTTAAAAATTTCAGCCATTTGCAGTAACTATGTATATTATATGTACAGCTTAATTGAAGATTAGGACATTTATAAAAGAAAAGATAAGAGATGTTGGAGAATATGGGTATATTTGGCAGCATCTTTACTGTAACAGGAACAGTAACATTAAGAAGTGAAACAGCAGGCTTCCCTAAGGCACACTGCTGTGCTCAAATACTAGAAATTGTTTAGCATGGATACATATCTTAAGTATCAGCAAGAAAACACCTCAGCCAAACTTCAGCTTTTTATTGTGTATTTTGTAACATGACATAAGATACTCTGCAGGGTTTAGAATTATAGTTTTCTCCAGTAGATTTCAAAGTAGTACACAAAAAAAGAGGCAGGATAATTTTCTTCTTTTTCAGATGGGAAAGTGGAGAAATGAGAGGTCAAGCACCTTGCTGGATGTGAAAAGCCAAGACTTCACCTCAATATTTTCTGTATATATTAATCAACGAAGATATATGTGCAACTTCAGGCACAGTGAGACCCAACCTCCATTTCCTTTCTGGATTTAAAACACAGGTGAATATTTTATGAAGTTCTTTGGTAAATATTAGTTTAAATGTCCTACTTAGACTTTTGGTCTCATCTGAATCATGTTTGAAAGGAAAAACAAAATATAGAAATGAATTGAGCTTGTATTTGACGTCAAGCTGAAAATCTGAAGTAGGATAAAAATTGGTGAGAAACCTGGAAGATGAAGGCTGAGTAATTTTGACTGAGAGCCTGGGGATCCTGTCTTATCAGAATAATTGTCTTGTTACCATATCATCAAACAGGATAATACATTCTGTTTTGCTTCAGTGAGGACTTTTGAAATATGACGGTTATCTCAAATGCTTATAAAAAGTTGGTTGAAATTGCTTAAGAGCTTGAAAAATTCTGTACATAAAGTCTGCAGGTGTATTTTTAATGGCTGATTCTGATCAGCTTAGCCAACAGAATCTGTGAGTGGAAAGGATGCTATGGATAATGAATGCACTGCTATCCAGTTTGCTGCTACAGGTAAGTACATTTTGAAATATGTTCTTCCTTTAAAGCTTAAATGAGAAAGAAGTTAAAAAGGCTGAAAACAATATGAACATATGTTTTACCTTTCTTTTGGTCCCATGCATTCTTTTCTATTGTTATTGAATGTTTGCTCAAAGGAATAATACAATATAGAAAAACACATACTTCTAGTAAAATAGAATTTTTGAAGTTTCCAAGATAAATATTTGTTGTTTAGCCATGATAGTAGTAACCTTTGTTATCCCTGAAATGATAATTCTTTTTCAGGTATTTATTTGATAGTTCTTTATTTTTCTGTTCTTTTCCCTGTCCATCCTCTTAGCAATGCCACCATAAAGCTTACAGTACAACTACACACAAAGTTAATTTTTTTAGTTTAATTCTTTCATTTTTTATGTTGGAGTTTGGTGGTGGTGGTGGTGGTTTTTCTCTTGGGTTTTGGTTTGGCTGGTTTTGGTTTTGGTTTTTTTAATGAAAAGATCTGTCTTCTTTTCATTTGTCTAAAGGAATTTCTTCATAAAAATGTTCCCAAAGATTTCTTTCTATGGCCAGATGTAAATGAACATTTTATACAGTATTAAAACAGAACTTTTTCAAAGTTTTGTAAGAAAGAGTAAAATTAATTTAATTTTAAACTAATATAATTTGTAATAATTCCACAGCTGAATCCATCAAATGCCAACCATTTATTGCCTGCTCTTAAGCATTTTCTCTTAGATTTTGTTAACTGCATCAGATCAGGGAGTTACTTTTATTGCAGAACATCACAAGAACATAGCTAGAGACTGATTAGATGATAAGTACTGACAAGATTTCTAATGCACGGTTAGATGAAAACGCTCAAATCTCACTGGTATTGGAAGCAAACAGGAAGGCACAAAAATTTGCAGTATAAAGGAAGGTTGTGCTTTCCCTTCCAAAAAACCTCCTCATTTGAAACAAACTGGAACATTTTCTTCTTCACCCAGAAAGTGAAAACATAAAATATTCAGTAGGGTAACAGTGAATGCATAGATAAGTTGACCCACATCATCACATGTGAGCAAATCCAGAAGTTTCCAAAAAGTGGAATTGGAAGGATTACCACATGAATACTAGCAACAACAAAGTTTTTACTTTGAATTATTTCTTTGAAATATTTCCTATTATATTAAATGCAACCTCTGTTTTACCTCTTAAATACTTCCAGTGAATAAAACCAAATACCTTAGTAAAGGAGAGATAACATGGCTTTAAGTGATTATGGGTTTGTTCGTCAATGAGCTATGTAGAGACTGGGATTATGTTTACTGTGTTGTAGAAAGAGAACTTTTCTCAAAGTCAGTGTTAAGGTTCAATTTTTAGGATCTGCCATTAGTAAACTCATTATGTGAAAAAGTTCTACTGGGTAATTTTTGGGAAAGTGAGAAGCCTTTTATAAAACCTCTATGAGGTTAAGAGTTGAATTCAAAAAAGGTTTTATGTCACTGACATTCCAGTATTCCATCTAAGTCCTTACCTCATCAGAACCAGTTGTTTAAAATTAACTGATTTATTACAAACAGCAACATTTCTACAACATAAAATCTTAAAACTTGACAGATATGCATGTGAGAGTGAAGAAATATTTGTGAATGCACACCTGTATCTTTCGGTTTTTTTTTCTCATAGTCGATATTTTTTTCAAAGTGGTGACATGGTTTTGGTAATTAATTGTAAATACGATTAGTCAAAAAACACCAAAAACATAGGCTAAAATTTGTTTATTTAGAAATTGTTCTGATTAACATTGTATTCAAAGCAATAAGGACAGGTTTCTAAACAAATAATCAATTAATTTGCAATAAACTGTGTTCCCACAACATAGAGCACAGTCTTACCACATCTACTATTCTTATAATTATATTCCAGCAGGAGAATAATCCAAGAGTTCAGGTGCTCTCATCGCTAAGAACTAACTATTGATCAGACACACTTCCTCTGCAAACCATGTAATACCACATAAAGGTCACCATGGACAGCACAAATTGCTTTTATTGAACAGTATAGTGAAGAGGCATTTAAGACAAAAAAGCACCTTTATGTTATTTTGGCAGGCAGTTGATTGTTTGTGACTGTATAGTTCATGGTTCTGAAGTCTGAAATTGTAACACTCTGGCTTGCCTGAATAACTAAGACTATTTACTTTGGGAGTTCAGTATCTCCCAAATGAATCAGACTGAACAATCTGTTTACATAGAACAATAAAGGATGAAAAGACTAATGAAATGCATCTGCAACATATTTTCTGAACACCCACACAGGTGAAGTGAGTCACTGTTTAGAAGACAAACATACATTTGACTGTGTCAGATACTTTAATTTACATTTTGTTATTTGATTGTTAATAACTGGTATATCCTGCTTTAAAACAAGCGATTTAACTAAAACAGTGTTTATAGTCATAGATGCGTGTACCATAAAAAAAACCCAACAAACCAAACAGACATAAAAATCCCCAACCATATTTGATTAATTAGGAAAATGAAGTGTTTTAATCCTTCTAAAGCTAATTTGAATTTCATTCCATTTCTTCTTTTGGTAGATAAGATATTCAACAAAATTGAAATTGTTCCCATATAATATTCAGATTGTACAGAAAAGATAACATTCTATTGAAAAACTCCCAACAGTATTCACCAAATCTGAAAAGGGAGAAATGAGTGGTTTGTGAGAGAGATGATGTCTAATGCCATGTTCCACCATTGTTATTGAGACTGTTCCACCAGTCTAAAACAGCTATTAATGAGCCTGTGAATCTTGCTGTATGGGGGAATTCAGTACCATGTTCTTCTAGCCCAGCTTCATTACTTTGACAACTGATAGAGGATAAGTAATCCAAGGAGATTCCTGGAAAACAATTCACTGTCTGAAGATCAGCATGTATGCATTCAAGCACACTGGAGCCAGGACTCAAATGTAAATGTTCCTGAGAAATTGATTTAAAAGAAAAAAGAAACAAAAAAAAAAGAGCACCATTCAGTAAAGACATGTGGAAGGTTTTTCCTTCTAGTAGGCATAATCAGCTGAAGAAATATTAGATGGGGAATAAAGAGCTTTGCAAGAATGTTGTCAGACATTTGGAGAGAGTCTGTAGAAAAGCAGTGACACTGGTCAGAAATCAAGAAAACATAATATATGGGAAAAGGTTAAGAGTTTGGTTTATATAAAAGGCAATGAAGAGAGTGAGGGCTATTTTGTAATGCCCCTCAAACAAGTAGAAGCCTACTGCAAAGAAGAAACAAATAACATGTTTTCTATCTCTGTAAAGAGTGGGATAAAAAGCTTTAGTTGTAGCAGTAAAAGTTTAGATTAAGTATTAAGATAAACTTTTCAACTGTGAAAAGTATTAAGCACCAGCCTATGGAGGCTATGGAACATCCAGCTTTGGAAATTGTTAAAGATAGGCTGGTACAGTATGAGGAATGGCCAGTGGTACCATTGACGCGTTCTTGGCCAACGCAGTTGAGTTTTTCAGGTTCTTCAGTCTTCTGTGCTTTCCTCATGGCTTTTTTCTATTTGTCATACCATTTCAAGGTTATATCTAAGCAGTGTCAAGTCCCGATATTCATTACTGCAGAATCTAATTTGAGACAGTAAATGAAGTTTTCTTTGTAAGAGAAGCTGAGACAGCTCTGAGTTTATGTGCAGCAATGGCCATTGCTGTAACTAAAATAGCAGGGATTATCAGTTTTAAACTTTCCAAATCCAAGTGGATCACCACCTAGGATCTAGAAGATATTTGTCTAACAATATCAAATGGCATATTTGGGTTCATTATAGAGGGTGTATCCCTTTCTCATGTGGCACTAGTTGCTCTGGTAACAGGTTACTATATTAAATAGTGTCAGGGTATTCTGTTCTTGTGTCACACTTTCTGTGCTGCTAAATGATGCACAAAGACACTTCTCCAAGTTGGAAGGTGAAAATATATATCCTTCAGAGAGGAAATGGCCATGTTTTTTCAACTTGTAAAAGCATAACACTAAATACTTGAAGAGTATGGAATCCCCTATATAATATTCAGCATTCAGGCATCCTTGAGACCATGAAAAAGCTAAAGTAGTGTGCAAGTAAGAGCCTGCCTAGATAACAAACGAAGATAGACTAGAAGTTCTATTGCCAGTGATGGCTACTGTGGCTTATCCAAAGAATAGGGATGTGTAGAAATCCCCACCAAGAAAGAAAATGAAACAAAGCACAGACCCTTGACCGTAACAGAGGGAACTGTAGAAAGATGAAAATGGCTGAGCCTCTGGTTAGGGAATAAAAAAAGAGCCCCAAATCACTCTGCTGGAAATCAGCTGACAAACCTGGCTAAGTAATTCTGTCATTCAAAAACAAAAGCAGAAAGTGAAGTGAAATTTTCAAGCTCTGCTTTGCTGTCTAGCATATACAGATATGAAATGTGGAGACATATGAAGATGTACATTGCATTTTAACAGCTAATTGAAACTATCTACAATCCCAGTACAGACCTTCACCTCAAATACCTCCTTGGGGTCTGTGTTAAAGATGTGACAAGAAAACTTCCTACCATGGTACGGCCCTCAGATTATTATCCATTATTGATTCTTCAGGTAGGCAGCGATGAAGTTGCAACAAGAAGTCTGAGGGTGATCAAGAGAGACGTCGGAGCCTTGGGACGACTGGTCAGGGGATTGGGAGCACAATTGGTGTTCTCCTCCATCCTTCCATTGGCAGGGAATGACGAGGGAAGAAACAGGAAGAGCCAGCTGATCAATACCTGGCTCTGAGACTGGTGCCACTGGCAGAATTTCGGATTCTTTGATCATGGGTCGCTCTATACAGCACCAGGCCCGCTGGCGACAAGCGGAGAACGCCTGTCTCTGAGGGAGAGAGGGATCCTGGTGCAGGCGTTAGCAGGGCTCAGTGAAATATCTTTAAACTAGATTTGAAGGGGGAAAGGGATAAAACCAGGCTCGCTGGAGATAAGCCTGGGGGTGGCATGCCAGTGCTTGAGGGGTGGTATGCTGGCAAGGACCTTTGGACTGCCATCTCAGTGGAGGTAGGGGATGGGAACCCATGTGGCAGCAAAGACATAGGGGTTGTAGATGTGCTAGAAACCAGGGAAGCACTTGAGATCAGTCACATAGGAATTAGGGCTTCTCCTCCCAAAAAGGTGGCAGGATCAATAGCCCAACTAAAGTGCATCTATACCAATGCACGCAGCATGGGCAACAAGCAGGAGGAGCTGGAAGCCATTGTCCACCAGGAGAACTATGATATAGTGGCCATCACGGAAACATGGTGGGATGACTCGCACAGCTGGAGTGCTCCACTGGATGGCTACAAACTCTTCAGAAGGGACATACAAGGAAGGAGAGGTGGTGGGGTAGCCCTGTATGTCAAGGAGTGTTTTGATTGTCTAGAGGTTAACGATGATGATGATAGGGTTGAGTGTCTGTGGGTAAGAATCAGGGGGAAGACCAACATGGCAGATATCATGGTGGGAGTCTGTTATAGACCACACAACCAGGATGAATAGACAGACGAAGTAGTCTCTAAGCAGCTGGGAGAAGTCTCACGATCACTAGCCCGGCAGAGAGGAAAAAGTCTAGGACGTTCCTAGAGTGTGGAAGATAACTTCCTGACACAGCTGGTGAGTGAGCCAACTAGAGAAGGTGCTCTGCTGGACCTGTTGTTTGTGAACAGAAAAGGCCTTGTGGGGGATGCGACAGTGGGAGGCTGTCTTGGGCATGGTGAGCATGAAATGATAGAGTTTTTGATTCTCAGAGAAATAAGGAGGGGGGTCAGCAGAACTGCTACCTTGGACTTCCGGAGGGCTGGCTTTGGCCTGTTTAGGAGCCTGGTGGACAGAGTCACTTGGGAGGCAGTCCTGAAAGGCAAAGGAGTCCAGGAAGACTGGACACTCTTTAAGAAGGGAGTCTTAAAGGTACAGGAGCAAGTCATCCCCATGTGCTGGAAGACGAGGCAGCAGGGAAGAAGACCTGCCTGGCTGAAGAGAGAGCTTTGGATGGAACTCAGGAAAAAAAAGAGAATTTATGACCTTTGGAAGAAAGGGCAGACCACTCAGTAGGACTACAGAGATGTCCTGAGGTTTTGCAGGGAGAAAATTAGGAGGGCCAAAGCCCAACTAGAACTTAACCTGGCGACTGCCGTAAAAGACAATAAAAAAAGTTTCTATAAATACCTTAAGAACAAAAGGAGGACTAAGGAGAGTCTTTGTCCTTTACTGGATGCAGAGGGAAACATAGTGACAAAGGATGAGGAAAAGGCTGATGTACTTAATGATTTCTTTGCCTCAGTCTTTAACAGTAAGACCACTTGTTCTCTGGGTACCCAACACCCTGTAACGGTAGATAGCGATGGGGAGGCAGATCCAATAAAAGCAAAAAAACCCCATCAAAAGATAAAAAAAATTTCAATAGTCCAGAGTTCTCTCTCCTGTGATCATCACCAAACTGGCAAACACTAGCAAAATCTTTCTATGTTTATGAATATTCCTATTCTACACTCTCCTAAAACAGCCAAAATTTAAAACAGAAATATCAAAGAAAAATACAAATCGAAGCTTCTAATTAATATCACCTGAAACCTAAAATAATTAAAAAAATTGTAGCTGTTCAACAAAACCAGCTTCTTTTTCACCCAAGGTTGTCCTTTAAGAAACAGTTAAAGGATAATTAATTAGATTTTAAATCATTCAGTCAGTGAAAAATAAACCTAAGGTCCTTGACAGAATTTCAGTTTTGGTATCGATTTCCCTGGTTTTAGCTGCGGAAATCAAATACTCTGATTCACTATGGTATGATAGCAAAGTTTAAACTGAGTAAATGTGAAGAAAATTTGTAACACAACATTGCCTAAGAATCCAAAGGAATAATTTCTGTCACAATAAGTCTGGAAGAAATACCACTTTAGGAAAGGTTGAAAGTGTTACTTGAGTGGAGAATTTGTTAAGGAACACAAATCACAAACATTTTTCATATATTTTTTGCCCGCTGTTTCCCTATCCAAATTCTTCTCCTGCAACTCAGAGTAAATAACAAGGACAAATTTTCTCATAGTGAGGGTGTTAAATAAATACTTGCAGAAAAAGTTGTCAGCTTCATTGTTTAGAAACTTTCAGCACTAAAATAAATCATAGCAGCAGCCCAATGCTGGCCTCAAAGATCTTGGTTTTATTCTCCTCACAAAGCCACCTTCTGTGCTTGCTGTGCCTGAATCCTCCTCCTAGCTAGAATAGAGCAGAGAAAGAAAAATCTATTTCAAGACAACTTTCGATATTTCAAAATCTGCTTTTATTTTTCTTTCAAACAAATGTCATGTCTATCATTCACTTGTAAAAAAAAGACGTGTGTGAGATGGCAGTTCATGTAGTTTCATTACTCAAGGATACTAACCTAGGAAATATGAAATGTACTGTGGGATTCATTTGCCTAGGTTCAAGGATGTGTTTCATCTCCAAATTAAGACAGGTGGGATTCAGTGAAGATGCCCACACATGGATGTGTAGTGCTATTTGAAATATCCGTTGCTGACCTCAAGCTATTGTTCCAGAATAACACAGGACTCCCCTCAATCTTTTGTCACTCCTGCCAATTGTGTGCAGACTTTTGGATCTGGATGCTTTGGCACCTCAAATACTATTATGCATGTATGTGGTGGCAATGAATCCAATCCATAAAGAGGGATTAATTTTGAAGTTAAGATACTTAAATTTAGGTGTTTGCATGTAAACCAAGTATGCAACCTTGCACTGTAGTCCATGGGGTGCAAGTCAATGCAGCCAGCAATGCGCAGAACAATCTTCAACTCACTCCAAATTAGACTGTGCTGAACTGAGCCTCTGGTCTTTACAGAGCACTGGCTACTTTCAAGCAGCTATCTAAATTCATATTTTAATCCGAAGAGTTCAGGTCAATACAGTCAATGGAGTTGAGAGAGGAATTCATCTTATCCTAAAGCAGATGGCTGTATACTTTAGACTCCACTGCCTATATTGACTTGCATTTACTAAAATGGAAATCCACAATCCTATCTCAGAAGTAGATGGCTAACCCTGTAGACATAAAATGTCAGTGGGAGGAATCCCACCTCTACTTTTAAGTCTTGAATGAGGACAGCATTTTCATTCATATCAGTCTCTATAGAAACACTCGAATGCAGGTTTCTTCATGTTGCAGACCAGCTGGTACATCCATTCACATATAGTAGCCTTTTTTAAGGAAAGTTTGAAACAAAAAATTCTCAATCAAGGACTTTGTCTTTGTCGAGCCAAAGCATGGCTTTTCAATGAAAGTAACTTTTGGTGAAAACTTTTTACTTAGGCTTATTAATATTATCCTTCTTTTCACATGTCAGAGTAGGCTTCTTACAGAAGGTGTCTAATAGGTTTTCTTCCTTAATATTCCAACAAAAATGTAGAAGTTCTGAAATTCACAGTTTAAAGGATTTTTCTTGCAGACATCAAGCCTGAAACCACTGAAGTTTCCAAAACTAAAATAGAATTTAGGCAGGAGTTTAACATTCGGGTAATATTGATGACTATTTAATTTCAGTTTAAGAAAGAGTAACTGCTTCTTTTAATTAAAAAAGAACTATTTTTACATAAAATATTCTATTAAGAGCCACAAAACCAGCATTTTCCCCAAATTAATGGACATATACTTCTATGAACTTCTGTCATTACCCTTCCACTGCAAACCAGTGCATGGTTTTAAGGAATAACATATGCAAAACTCTGTTGGAAATGTCACAAACAAATGTCCCTTGAATCCTATTTTGCACATAGTGGGTCTTTAAAAGGAAATGTGTCTGTGGAAAGCTGCCTCCAAGCTACTGAAATTGGCTCTGAGAAGCCAACGTATCATGATGAATAGGACAAAAGTGTTATTTAGCTATTACTTGACAGAAGGTTTTCATGATTATCTTACATCCTGAAGACGAACCACAGAACAGAGATCTGGAGCATAAATTATTTCTCTACATGACACTTGATCATGCTCTAGCTAAGAATTATGAAGACTTCGTTGCCTGTCTCTATATTGAAAACTATTTGACTCTTAGTTTTCCTAGAGCTGACTTAGTTTTTTTGTCATAACATCATGCAAAATTAACAATTTTCAAAACTGTACCCTATGGTATGAAATTTCAAATAATAACTTATGGAAATGTTATACACAAATAAACGAATAGCAAGAGACCTCGACCACTGCATTTATGAGATGATTGCAAAACGTCTTGGACTTGTAATGCTGTAGAAAATAAGCTGGAATTATTAGTGACATGAAATAAATGACCTAATAAAACAGGCCTGTATTTACTTTACAGAACTTCATAATTTGGTCTGTGAATTTATTTCATTCTCTTTGAGAGCTAAATTTGGAGAGTAATAGAATGGCCCTGTCCTGGCTAATGCAAACTCACATGTAGTCATTCACACTCGTCATCCTTCTTCTTTCATTGATATATCACTGAAGGAAGATCCTTCTATAGCTAAAAGTTCCTGATACGCTTGTTGCAGTTACCCAGTCAAAGCTACCTTTATTCAAGGCCTCTCCAGATAATGGCAACAGGAAACAATGAATGGATGTTGTAGAGATATTTTGTCCTTTAAAATTTTTCCCTTCTTTTAGAGTAAACCTCATGAAGGCTCTTCAGAGGGATCAGGAAAGGCTGGGTCAATGGGCCAAGGCCAATTGTATGAGGTTCAACAAGGCCAAGTGCCAGGTCCTACACTTGGGTCACAACAACCCCATACAACGTTACAGGCTTGGGAAAGAGTCGATGGAGAGCTGCCCAGTGGAAAAGGACCTGGAGGCATTGATTGACAGCTGGCTGAACATGAGCCAGCATTGTGCCCAGGTGGCCAAGAAGGCCAACAGCATCCTGGCTTGTATCAGAAATAGTGTGGCCAGCAGGACTAGGGAAGTGATCGTGCCCCTGTACTCGGCACTGGTGAGGCCGCACCTCGAATCCTGTGTTCAGTTTTGGGCCCCTCACTACAAGAAGGACATTGAGGTGCTGCAGCGTGTCCAGAGAAGGGCAATGAAGCTGGTGGAGGGGTCTGGAGCACAAGTCTTATGAAAAGCAGTTGAGAGAGCTGGGTTTGTTTAGCCTGGAGAAGAGGAGGCTGAGGGGAGACCTTATTGCTCTCTACAGCTACCTGAAAGGGGATTGTAGAGAGGTGGGTGCTGGTCTCTTCTCCCAAGTGAGAAGTGACAGGACGAGAGGAAACAGCCTAAAGTTGCATCAGGGGAGGCTTAGATTGGATATTAGGAAAAACTTCTTCACTGAAAGGGTTGTCAGACATTGGACCAGGCTGCTGAGGGATGTGGTTGAGTCACCATCCCTGGAGGTATTTAGAAGATGTGTGGATGAGGTGCTTAGAGACATGGTTTAGTGGTGGACTTGACAGTGTTAGGTTAATAGTTGGACTTGATGATCTTAAAAGTCTTTTCCAACCTAAATGATTCTATGATTCTTTTAAAAAAGTCTTTAAAATCGGGTGATGACTTTTCGAAGTCTCAGAATATCTGCCTAATGTTCTTCCATCTGTGAAAAAAGGCTCCAATGAACTTCTCTGAACTCTTTCACTGACCTTCTCTTTTGTAATACTTACAGTTTTATCTGAAAGTATTTTGGTTGCCTAGGACCAAGCTATCTATAGACAGCCTGAATAAATGGATGGCACATAAGCACTTTACAGGTACTTCTTCAACAGGAAAAAATTGTGTGTGATGGTGATAAGGTTGTAGTGATAAATCTCTTTAACAATGAACATTGAAACCTGCTAGAACAAAAGTAATAATTTCATTAATTTATGCCTTCTGTCACGGAGTAACGTTTTACTGCCCTAGAACATCTTAGAGAGGTTGTAAATACATGAAAGAAAGATGGTGTTGATAGGAAGTCAGCAGAACAGTGCGTTTTCTATGCAGAAAATCTTCATGTACACAGCAAAAGCACACATCCTTCTTAAATATGCCCCAAAGAATGTTCAGCAATTTAAAAGAAATTGATCATACTAATGCAATGGTAACTCAAAATTCAATAAGCAAAGCTGTGCATCTGAATCTGTCAGCTTTTTCCAAAGTCAAAACTCAAGGACATTTTCAATCAAACCAGTTAGTTAACTTTAAGCTTAAAATCTTTTCATGGATAACTGCTGCATTTATTTCTAGCTTAGGGTTTTTGCTCTCATGCTGTATTATAAGCCAGGAATTAAAGAAATGGAATTTGCAGCAACTGAAATAATTCTGAAAAATATGGTTTCTGCAGTTTTGACCTATCTGGATAGACTGAAGGGGTGATGAAAACTGCAATCTTAATAAATCTCCTGCAGCTAAAGATTTAAAACTCACACTGTTTCAAATTAGTGAGGACAGCAATATTTATTTGCTGCTGAATTCTAGCCAGCATGAAATTTCAGCAGGAAACACTTTATAAGACTTCAACTTATGACCACAGAAGTTGCAAACTAGTATTTAAACCATGCATAAGTAGGAAGGTTTGTATATTGAACAAAAAGACAAGTAAAATTGATTGCCATTTCTGTCTTTGATCTTTCCAGAATCAGAAAACTACACATTTTTGCAAAATATTCTGCAGTTCACAAAATGGACTACAAACAAAGGAAGCCTAGAAAGGACAGGAAATAAAGACAGCATACACATTATTTTCTCTGCATACTCAAGGGCAATTGAACAACATTGCCATCCATCAGATCCAGTGCTTTCCAGCAGGTTGTCTATGTAAAATAACAACTAGGAAGATGTGCATCCAGGTGACCTTTCTTGTTTGTTTGTTTGCTTGCTTGCTTGCTTCTTTTCTTCTTCAAACAGGAGTTGGATGACTAGCTAGCAGAAGGAAATGGAGAGTAAAGCTCATCCGCAGAGGAAGCAGTTACCAATAACAGCCTCAGCCACAGCAAAGGATACAAGCACATCACAGCTCTTTCCGCTAGATTTGTTCATTTCCAAAACCCAGGCTTTACTATGCTGAAGCAGCTTTGCAAACCCAGAACGATGTTCAGTCTGCTCTCCCCTCATGTCTTGATATTTAGATGCATGCTGAAGCTAATCTATGCTTTCAAAAGTGGTGATATGATTGACCCAAATAATTATCAGCCTATCTCAGTACTTTCAGTTGTCTTTGAAATCCCTTTAAAAAGTGTAGTTCAGGTTCAGTGGACATCCTACTCAAGAGACCATAATTTTTTTTTCCATATTAAGTAGGTTCTGTAGCTAAATGAGATGCCTTGGTTGCCACAGACTCATGTTTATATAGACTTCACCACTGACAAAGTGAGAGTGTGACAAATAAATCCTCTAATGACTCATACCACCCCACTGTTGTCATGGATTTCAATAGTTTAATGAGAAGTTAGCAGCTGCTAGAAAAAAGCAGCAACTAAGCTCATCAATGAATTTTCAGAGTCAAGGGAAAGACATTTTTGTATAGGTGGACAGCAGCAGTGTCCACTTTTTTTGACTAAAAGGTAACAGGTAACTTGCATTTATTTTGACTAAAAGGAAACAGGTAGCTTGCAACCATCTTTTCATGTGGAACTACATAATTTAGCTAGTTTGGGATTAGAAGAAGAACTTTCAATGAAAAAGAACTATTAGTGTTACAATAAAAAATATTATTTCCTTTAAATCAATATGATCCAGTAATTTAGGGGCAGAGACACTCCAGGTGGATATCTGCAATAACTTGAAATTATGTTAACTGGTGATGTCAGGCAACATAAAATTGTGTAAATATCAGCTTATATGAATAGGAATTAATCAGAAGTTTTCTAAAGTAACAATTTTTAATAGAAAAATAGTCACAGGAATATGTCAAAAGCTGAACACTTCTGGCAATATTTTTAAAGATCTAAAAAAGGAAACATTTCAACACTTTGTGATTACAACGCTTTTCTTTTCATGCAGTTATTCCTTTGATGTAATAAAAGGTGAAAAAAGTAAAAATAAAATATTTCAGTAGGCTGAAAATAATGAAAGACCCAACCCTAAACAATCATGATTTCATGTTGTGAAACATTTCTACAGAAAGCTATGCTATGTTCTTTTTGAAAAAAAGCAACAACAAAAAAATTAATATGACTTAGGAAATGCAAAACCAGTTAAGACCTGTCTTATAAATGAATGAA
This sequence comes from Gavia stellata, assembly GCF_030936135.1. NCBI lineage: Eukaryota > Metazoa > Chordata > Aves > Gaviiformes > Gaviidae > Gavia > Gavia stellata. Next base: position 21,885,155 of record NC_082600.1, read on the forward strand.
AAGTACAGGTTATTGCCATTTGGATGACACATCCTCTAAATTTGGAGTGCTGGCCATCTTCCAAAATGGATAATTACATTTTGCTTACCTGATATCCTCCTGCTGTTTTTCTTGTAAGATGTATTCATTGTTACACCTTGTTCCAAAATATTGTTAATGATTCTGTCTTCACAACACCATCTTTTTCTTTTTTTAAAGCATTAAAAATACACTTTCTATAGAATGTATGCCTTAAACAACAAACCATAACAGATGATCTCTGACACCTAAAAAATGACTAATTCTATAGCAACAGGTCTACCTGTCTCTTTTTGAGCCTTCAGCAATATGAAATAAACTTTTTAAAAAAATGCACAGCACCTGTCACACTGGAAAACTCTATTTTTTAAGAACCTCAAGACCAGTCAAAAGCAAAAATGAAATCTAGAGAATTCTTCTTAACTGATGCAGCTAGTGTAAAGATTATGATCAAAGATTAAATTGGACATTTACCTACCACAGAGAGAAGGATTTAATTCTTGTGTAAGCTTTATTTACTGAGGTCTCAAGCATATGAAATATCAATGGTGCTATGTAATTATCTAAACAAATAAAAATCCACTGCCTGTATTGATTAGTTCTCCCACCTACTCCCGATCACTATTTGTACTGGTTATTAGTAAAATTCCAAGGTATAGGAGGAACCTTTACATATATTACCCTTATTTAAAGTTTGGAACTCTACTTTTTGAATAGTTCCCTATAGAGCTATCTCAAAACGCTATTTCATTTCTAAAGTTCTAGGTCCAGCCAGGTTCCTTGTACACATACCTCCATCACTAGAAATTCTGTTGGACTGGTTTCCATCTTCATTGTCCAGGCAAAATATCCAATGCATGTATGCCCAAGTAACTTTTCTGGTAGGCTTAAATACCTGTTCTGGAAGACATAGGACTTTTGTGCCATTCCAGTACTTTGCAACTACTGGGATTTCAGCTATCCATATTATCCACAATTCAAATTCTAATAATTAAAGGAATTATACTTTATTGTTAAGATTTAAAGTTTAAACATATTGATGGAGAATCACTTGTTAACTGCAAATGGAACAAATCCTGGCCTATGGGATATTACAAAATAAATATGTAGAAATACATAAGCAGGCTGTTCTTCAGGCAATGGGCAAAAATCCTTCTGCAGAGAGTAGCAATAAGTGGTGTTTTGGTTTTAAGGATGGAGAACTTGAACAGTATATTTCCCCTCCCCTCCCCTCCCCTCCCCTCCCCTCCCCTCCCCTCCCCTCCCCTCCCCTCCCCTCCCCTTCCCTTCCCTTCCCTTCCCTTCCCTTCCCTTCCCTTCCCTTCCCTTCCCTTCCCTTCCCTTCCCTTCCCTTCCCCATTTCAGCAGATGTGGCTGTCAGACCTTACCAAATGACCTATCTGTTATAAAGACAGAGATTTGACCATTGTTTTTAATGAATGTGGACTCAAAAATGTTTACATGATTCCTAAATTTTGGCATATGCCCTCAGGAAAGGTGTATCTCCTTCCAGTAGGGGTTTTAAAACTGGTATTTAATTTTCATTTTCGACTCTATTTAGAGCAATGTGTTCTCCAAATCTTTGGCATGCCTGGCTTTCAAATGATAATCGGACCTGCCATATGTTTAAGAGATTTGCTTCTCACTTAACTGCTTTAACTTGCAGAAATAATCAGCATGACTCAAAGCCAAATTCAATAGCTTGATGAAAAGAACACTCACGAAGCAACTGTCCATCAGTTTTTCATACTGTGACAAAATGGTTTTCATTTTACTGCAATTATTTTGAGCAGTTGTTGTTGTGTGTTCACAGGATTGTGTTTTAAACTTCCTTTTGAGAACAGAGCTGAGTTAATTTCAGTGAAATAGCTATTGCACTTATGTATACATTTTGCTTACTGTTTCACAGGTATGATAAACAAAACTCAAGTTGCTATAGACTACAATACTAACACACTTCAAATCACGTATACAGCCAAATTAGAAATAGCATAACGCCTGTCCCAAGTCACCATGTTATGGAACTTATATTTGTGTCATAAATCAAAACCTAGTGCAGTTGTATTTTGCTGAATGAAAAACCTGACCAGGAGGTGCTTGCCAAATCAAATGTAGCTTCCTTGTGTTACTGCTTGGCTATTGGTTCAAATTTAAGCAGTAAAAAGAAAAAATGCATAAAATTTTGGACATGATTTACATACATTAAGGCAGACATTTAGTGTCTTCATTAGGAAAGCCTAGGTAATCCATTTTAGGCTAGAAGGACATAGATTGCATGCCTGACACAAAACTTACTTAATATTTAAAATCATTGCACTTGATTAAGTCCTAAATGAGCTTCTATCGTCTAACATTTCTATCATGTCAGCAACCAGGTATAGCTGGTTATATAGCATATAAGCTTATAGCGATATATAGCATGTATGTAGCTTTGCTTTGCTTATTTTGGTGCACTTTTAAGAAGAATTTTAGAGCACACAAGAAGAGCACAGGGAACTAATTAATACAAGAGTTGATCACCATCAATTGACTGAGTGAGAGTGACCAGAGCATAATTACACTTAAATGTTAGACGCCATCAAGGGTTACAGTCACATAAGACTTCAGGAAAGGAGGTGCTGGTAAAATGTGACAGGTGCTAATATTAACATGAAAGGTTGCTGTGTCTTAGAAATAACATGAACGTCACTTAAGGAAATTATAATAGCTTTGCAGGAGAGGCAATACAATTATCTCACATCTTCCTAGCTCAGGTTTTTTACACCTTCTGCTGAAGCTGCCGCTGTTGGCCACTTTGACAAGCACATTACTGGACTGCATGAGCAACCATGTAGCTCTGTAATATGGTGTTGTCATTGCTAGTAACAGGTTGTAATGCTTGTAGATTTGTTTTACCTGTTTTAGCTGTAATAACAGTATCTTTAATTGACCAGTTGTCTATATCTAATTTGTTTTAATTCTGCTTATCTTTGTTTGATACAAATATAGTTTAACACAGCAGTAACAAGCAGATTTTCCAGGTAGAATAAGATACTTAAAACTAACACAGTGTAGAGTAGAGAAATACAGACCTGGTATGGTAGCACAGGTCTTAAGAAGTGCAGCTAAAGGATGCTAAAGTATTCTACCTGCTTTATTGTTCTTTGTATAATGATCATTCTTTAATTAGACTTAACATTTCCATTATCTTAACAATAAATTCATGGCTTTACTTATACACACTTATACACAGGGTTGTGCTCCATTTTTTACACATGAACAGGATTTTGAATGTATTTGTATGTTCATATACTTACAAGCTATGTTTAGCTGTTTAGACAAATGCTGGATATTTTGGTATAGGGTTCTTATCTATACTCAGTCAACAAGATTTGGGTTCACTTGAATACTTCCCTGAACACTTTCTTAAGGACTTTTTTTTTTCCTGATCTAGATAATTTTGATTCATTACAGGAATGGTGTGCTTATGGCCTCAGTTTTGCTGGCAAATGTGGGGGAAGCAAGGTGAAGGACAGCCAAGAACTCAACACATAGCTTCGAACTAAGTTAATCTAATGGCAATGGCTCCCTTTTGCCTAGAAGCAGAATCATTTTTTGAAGAACGCATGATACATTTGTAAGTATATTGGCTAGAGGAACTTCAGTGAGATAGCCAGAAAAAGACTTCATCTGAGAATCATCATGGGATTTTGGAGTGAGTTAGATTTTTAGCACATCTTTGCTGAGCAGAGTTAAGCTCAGCTCTGTTGATACTGAAGCACCACTAATAAAGTTCAGAAGCAGAATTTCATAGAAAAACTTAATGCATGAATCCACTCTGGATCAAAATGCCTCTGTCTTCACGGATTCCAGTTCTAAGAGCTCAAGTCTTTTTGCAGTTCTAGTTCCATATATCCACCTACAGCTTTACATATATCAACACTTTAAAAATATGACCCTGATTCCTATAAGTCAGTCAGTCAGTCAACAGAAGCAGCAGATATGTGAAAAGTCAGGATTAATTCACGTCAGAGTTTTCTTCCATGTTACTTTTCCTACATACATTTCTTCCCATTTATTTCTTAATTTCCATTCTTCAACAGATAAAAATAATTCCACTGTATGCTATATATGATAATATCCAATCCCTTTTCCTGAGAAATCAAAGATCAAAGAAATAAAGGTTATTCTAAAACCAGATTGAGCCTTTTTAACTGTGTATGAAATTGCACTTTGAAAAAAGATAATGATGAAAGAGGTAGAGAGACAGCTGAAATAGAAGAAGATACAGAATCAGGACTACAATAAGTTTATTAAGTTCTGTGGAGCTCAGACTGGTTTAACATTCCCTGGAGTGAGCAAGTTGTTCAGAGATACCTCCCTGGAACATTTGGGACACCATACCTGGAAAAGTGAGTCCAGGCACCAGAGGAAGAGGTGGAGATCTGCTGAGCAATTCCCCATTAGCTGGCTCAAGGCTGTAGTTTGTTCTTTTACGTGAAGTGAGAACACGGACAACCGTTTGTTTGTTTTTTTTTAAAGACCAAAGGATCTTTTAGAATGATACATTGTATTAAAGGAAAGATCATTTCTTTATCTACCCAAAACACAGATTTAGCGCTTAAGTTGCTCCTTCCTTTTGATTCACCTTTGCCTATGTCTGTGCCTCCACTTGTCAAAATTGGTGTGTCTGGGTTAAGCTAGAACCTGAGGCTATGACTAAGATAGCATCTTGAGGTGCTTGACTTTTTGCTTTGGCTAACAGCTTGCTTACCACAAAGAATAAAAAATCGAGCATTACCTTTAGCTCATCCTCAAGTGTCTGGATACACTGAAAGCAGAGTCATACTATAAACCTGACTTCATTTCAGTCTAATATCTTGCGTAGCACGAAAAGTACTGTCGGAGTTTTGAACTGGGTAAATTTGTCTGGAATGATGGTGATTAGACTAGTGACTTTCAGGAAAGTCTATGTTATTATAGTTTTTGTTATTCTTGTCTCTCTAATTTTAGTGGCACAAAATTACAGAGTAACTTTTAAGGAGGAAGGCAGTAGTGGAATCATGTGCATTATAGGATACAAAAAAGTCTTGATCAGTTGTTTTTTTAAAATCTGGTTGATTGTTTCATTTTTCTCCAACATCTTTCTCACAGCAATTGGTACAGAATTGCTCTACTACAGAATGTGTTTACTATATTGATAAAGATACATTAATCAAAATCTGACAACTAGAACCTCACTGCCAGCTCCTAGTAACTCAGATTTTATCCTATTCTTTTAGGTAGAAGATTGCATTTTAGACAGTAATTTGAATGGCATTACCCTGATATTTGCCATAAGAATACAGCAGTAACATTATCTTGATATTCAGTATACTTATGTGTTAATACGACCATGAAAATATACTTATTTGTTAACATAACCATGAAAATATTGGTTTTACGTATGTAATATCAAAATTTCATGTGACATGTTTGAATACATCTTTCCCAATGAAATGTGCCAACATCACAGGAGCTGCTGAGAAGAAATTTTAGCTATTTTGGATAAAATAACATTGATGTAACTTCTGCCTCTGAGACAGGTATTTCTGTGCAACCCAATTAGTTCTCTGAGCTGGTATTAATTGCACATTGCGTTGACAGAATTGCTTTCTTCTTAAGAATGCAGATCTGAATTGTTCCTTCTTTTGCCACCCCCCGAACAAATAATCTGATTTCTTATATGCAATGGATGGATGACTGGATGGATGACGCTCATTCCCTACCACCTAATACACTGCAAAGACCCATATCTAATAGTAAGGGCCATTGTTTCATTGCAGACACTGAGATTATTTTTAGGCATAAGTGCTTTGCTACATTAGGGTCTTGTAGCTGTGGAGAGAGAGTTTCTGCACCTTATTCCTTCCTGATTTTCTAATATACTCATTATTTTGTTTACAGCCTTTTATTTTTACCTGGTCTTACAGCCATCTTTGCAGAGTCCCAAGTGCAGTTTATACAATACAGTCTGTGGCAGGAGTGCCTAGTAAGTCACTGGCGTAAAAAAAAAAAAAAAAAGATTAGTCATATGTTTTTGCACTCCAAAGGTGCATCCACTCCACAGACATATATGCTGAGAAAACTAGCACCACAGAAGGGGTTAAAAGTCTTGTTAAGACTTCAGGTCCTGTTTGCCTTTTTATCAGATGGGAAGCCAAAAAAAATAAACAAAAAAAACTATAGAAGAAGAAAGAAAGAAAATAAAAAAGCTCTGGGTCTGGCTAAGTATGATAAAATGGTGTGAATTAAGGACATGGTCTGATTGGTGGTTGAACAATTATCAAGAGGTAGATAAACCGCTGTCTGGCATTCTCAGCTTTGTAAACTTGAACACTTTCACACCTAGCAGGCCCCAAACGTGTCTGCCAGATGTCTTGATTGAAAATGTACTGCATAGAAGAAAATTTAAAGGGCAAGTCACTAAAATAAATCCCTGAATTCATCTCTAGTGTTTTCATCACAAATGTTTGAACTGCTTAGTGTATTACAAAATAAAAACTAAAAGTATTAAAAACAAGCAAAAGATAATTCTATAAGCCTTGCATAAAATTATTCATTTTGTCCCATGCATGATTTTATTCCACAAAGATAAATGTACTTTAAAGCTGAATAAATAAGAAAGTGCTATTTTAAGTAGATAACATTATAAGCTTGCATACTGCAAAGTAATTAAAGCACATAATACCCTATTATAATAAATCAATATGCGCTTGAGATCAAGGCAGGTTCTATTTCTGAAATGATACAGGTCACACTGATTTCTATCACATTTTCAGTATTGATCTGATGTGAAGATACTTCAGAGCTTGTTGTTTGCAGAGGTTCGAAGACTGCCTGTGCCTCCAGAATGAAATTAAAGTCAAGGCTGTTTGCATGTCTACATAAACTGCTGTTAGCAGGTCTCACTCACAGATTCTTCAGTAAACAAGCTGCGTATCATTTGAAATGATCAGTCCCAGCTCTGTTTTAACAATTTCTAGAAACCGAAATACTTTGATGGGAATGGTGATTGCAAGAAGCACATAGCTATAGCATATTACTTTATCTTACATGTTGTTTGTTCTTTTATGTATGAAGCAGCTCTTTACAGTATTCTGATCAGAAAAATGCTGGTGGGGAAATTTTGGCAATGATTCTCAATTGGCTTTACTCCAACTAGATAAAGTTGGTATCAGCAATTATTTTAATAAAAAGAACTGAATTAAGGGAATGACAAGGAATGATTGCAGCATTGCTTAGAAACAAGACAGCCAACCAAAAAGGCCAATCTCATTTTTCTTAGTCTATTGGAATTAGAAACTTCAGAAAGACACCTACACACTTTCAGTTGCACACAGGTCCGAGATGTCTTTTTCACTTCACCGCAAGCCAAATCTCTTCTTGCTCCTGTCATATGGGAGGAACAGGAACTTTGGGTGGTGGCTGGTGGCACTTATAGTGGGTCATTGGTAGGGGTTAGAGGTTGGACCCCAAAACCCCAGTTCTCAGAATTCCTGCTAAGCTTCCACACAGCATTTCAAGTGCACAGATTCAGGTGACAGTAGTTTTTCTGGGCACTGTGAGTCCTGATTTTTTTGACATGAAGCAGAACAGCTTCACAAAAAGAGAGTGGGAGTAAGAGTACTCCTCCCCACATCTTTGCCTTCAGCCTGCTGATTAGGACACTCCTGTGGGAGGCGAGATGTGGGTTTTGGTGCCCTGGGCTCCCACATCCTATATGAGGTCTCTGATGCTCCAGTATGAAATGAAAGGATCACAGCAACTGATCATCCTCCAGCTGTCTCTTACAGAAAGCAGTGACTCATGTTCCATTTAGAAAGAGAGGTGAAAGATACCTGGTGGAGAGAGAAGGCCTGGTGAACAGAAATGCTTCTCAGTTGCACAGAGTTCACCATTTAGCACAACCACTGCTTCTTTGGGTTTCTCTATTGGCTGGTTTAGGAAGTTCCCCACTGAGTAAACTGTTATATATTTTTGGACCCTATTCTGAGCTGCCTAATTTTCTTCAGGCTAGTGGGAAACCCTAAGTAATTCAGTCAAACAATGTAGGTTCTGTTATGAGGGTCAGACCTGAGGCTGTAACTCTTACATATTTTTTTTAATTTCTATATTTGTTTTTCCACAAAGGAGTAATGGAAGTTCTTGAACTAAAAAAAAAAAATCCCTTTTAAAGGGATAATGTCTTGCCTTTTTCTACAAAGAATCGCTCACTTCTGTGATGATACATAACCAGTATTTGTATTTTATGCATTACCTGAGGCTTTCTTGTGATATTTCCAGAAGTTCTGCTTTTTGGTCAGAATCAAAGTTGCAAACAAACACTTCCATCTAGAATCCTCAAAAATCAAAAGCAGTTTCAAAGAGGGTAAACAGTTTTTTGTTGTAGTTTTGTTTATTTGTTTGTCAGTAGCTTAAACTTGCATTTGGCTTGACTTCCAGGTAGATCTGATTTTAGTTTGTCCATATTGATTTACCCATTCTGATGGGAAGATACACCTTTGCATGAAGGGATAACTTCTTAGATTAGGTAAATCAATGTAGTTCAATTGACTTTAGTATTATGCTGATCTGCACAAACTGAGGATCTGGCTCAAAGCTGAGCTTGTTCATTTTATTACCTAGAATCTTTTATTTTTTTTTTTAATCTAAAAAGGCTTAGTTATACTTTGTCTAGATTCCTAGTTATGCAAAACAGCTGACATCCGGTGCTTCGAGTGCTGCCTAATCACTAGAAAGTACTACAGAAAGCAAACAAAAGATTTGTAATTTACCCCCATGCCTCCCTGCATCTTAAATCTACAAGATTAAATGCTTAAATGCTGCAGTCTCTACAGTAGCTTAACATTCAGGGAACATTTACTCAGTTGAATCGTTTAAGTGGCTTAAGGAGGTTAATGAAAACGCAAAAGAGCCTCAAGTTTGCTAAATAGAAGCTGGAGGGTGATTTTCAAAAAATAAAAACGACAAGATCTTAGATATTTCAAGAGGGCAGTGCAAAGCTCCTTTACCTGATCTATTTCACAGTAAAAGAAGAAAGTAAAGATCATCAGCCTGTTTTAGCAATTTGGACTTGTTTATTAACAAAGATTTCATCAAAGGCTGGGGGCTTTTTTCTGTGTAATAAATTAAGTAAGATACACAGCATAAAATGTAATGCACAAAGACAATTTAATAAAACAAAAATTCTGATTCTGCTTATGTAGGTGCATTGAGATCTAACTGGAAAGCGAGAATGGTGTGACCACCACCTTATTTTACAATGCTAATTGAGGAGGTGGTTCTTGATTTTCGCTCAATCATGAGAGACAGTGACTTGGAACCAGCCTCTCTGCTGGAATCCTGGCTACGCTGCTATTCTGAATTGCCCTTGGAAAAATGTGAATTTGTGCCTTAACCATACTTCTACAGTGAATTTATTCAAGCAAGCTTCTTGTTTTTGGTAAAACTGACTATAGGTACAAATTCCCAAAGCATAATGAAGGAATAAGAATGTTTCAGTGGTTTCTCATAGAAACTAACTATGAAACAGAGTTGCTGCCATGTCTTTCAACAAACGCATGTAGATGAGGTCAAATATAGCCTATTTCTGCTATAAGCAACTGCAAAGATCAGATAGTAGACCAAAACAATGCTAAATAGCGGTGGTGTTTTTACTCCTCCTTTAAAAATTATTCTCATTCTTGGAATTTTTTGTTCCCAGGCTGAAAAGGTCCTGTCATCATATTTACTTTGCAATCTAAAATATTCATATAGCCATCTCTGGACACCACAATAAATTTTTTCCTTTAATCATGTTTTCACTTACTGTAATATATAGTTATAAAATTACCATCACACATGCACCACAAAAATGAATTAAATTTAATAATTTCTTAGATATAAAAGAAATCACCTCTCAAGAAATAGTAAAAAAGCAGAATTCACCTAAAGGGTTTTTTGATGATACACTTAGTTCAGTATTAGCCAAAATCTAATCATAAGATAGCTATTAAGGTTAGGATTAATTACCTTCTGTTGTAAAAAATGCAGACAAAATGTTTTCCGATTTTCTGCAATATGATTTTGGAATCTCCATATTTAGATATATATCATCAAAGTTTTGCAGATTAAACAGCAATTCAAGAAAATAAATTATTTCTAAACATTTATTGGATAAAGCACTGTTATTGCTTTTGCCAAATTCACCAGCTATAGAATGTATTCATTAAATCAAAAGTATTACTGAGTCCTTTGGAGAACTGATTTACCTATAGTCTACTTTTTTGAGTGGGGGTCTTCCAACTTCCCTACATGTTCTAACTAGATCAAATTGGTTTCTCACTAATATTCTTTCCTTGGGTGAGGTTCCCTCATTTTGGAAACCTCATTAATGCTGTAGGCAGAAACTAAGCAGGCTACCCAGGTGTAACTATTCTAAAAATACTTAAGTGAACATTTGCCATTTCAGGGTCAGTTTGCATTCTGGATGAATGCTCAGATCTGCTTTTTTTATACTTACTGATTTATCCAGCCTCCCAATTACTACCTGCTTGGCATCCAGAATCACATCTCATATCTCACCATTTGTGCGGATGTTGTATGTCATCACTCCACTCTAATAAACATCTGTGATTCGAACTTCTCTTAATTCTTAGCAACTGTGTAAACAAAAATGTAAAGGATAATCTTAGAGGGAAAAAATAATAAAGAGGGGAAATAAACCCTTTCACCTGTGAAACCTCAGTCTGTGCTGCTAGAAAGAAGTAGGTTTAACTTGGCTCCTATTCATTTCTTAACTTACATCCCAAAATTGGCATGCATAATTTGATCCAAATGGATTGCTTTAGTTTCAGGAGGGGAAACACACAGCTTAACTAGCGGAAAAGAGTGAATCACCTGTAAGTTATTGAGAAGTCAGACTCCCCCCCTGGGTCAAGGTTAGGCTAATTAGCTGGTCAGCCCAAACTGTGATTTGCCTGAGGAGAAACAAATGAATTTGGTTTCCATGTTTTTGGAATGACCCTTCTTGCATTCTTCCTGAGTCCAACAAACTCTTCCTTATACATGACTGAAAAATAATTTTCCCACTGCTAAAATAGTAATAATTCTTTCAAAGACAGCAGTGGGTATCACCAGTCAGCTCCATTCATGAGTGTCTCTAATTTCTTGCCAGTCTGCTACAGTTTTCACACTTTTTACCATTGAAGTTGCAGACTAGGTCAGTTGTAACTAGATTATGCATGCCTTTTATTTTTCAGGTCCCCACAATTTTCTTAGTAAATACAGAAACCTGAGTTATTTGCTGCAGCATATTGCCCACGCTTTTGTAATACAAGCACACTTATGTGTGACACTTGTCTCTTTCTCAGCAGTTTTTTCATATTGTATTTTTAAATGTTATATCTTTGTCATAGCTTTATGCATGTGTAAAAATGCCCTACATAGCAACTACAGACATTGAATCATTTAATTGCCTCCAGTAAAGACACAACGGAAGCTTCCAGCTGACCTCATTATTGTACCTTAGCCAGTGTCTAGAATGATCACACCAAAGGATTAAGTTCAGTCTAAGCAGTCGGTTCTACTTGGTGCACTAGATTGCCAGAAAAGTTCAAATTAGTATTATTTCTGTTTGTGATTCTTTAGTCAGAATCTTCTTTGCATATTCACATGTGCAAGTATGTAGACACAAATTTTAAAGTGTGAGGAAGCAGTAAAATATAAGATTAAGATTATACCTGCTTTGAGCTGGAGCTTGGCCCAGATGCTTTCCAGAGTCCCTTCCCAACCTAAATTATTCTGTAATTTTCAGATGGTAACAGATTCCACTGCGTGTTTCTCTCTTGACAAAGCTTCCTTGAATCTTTGAATCAGGGGCAAATATTTCTGTGAGAACTTATCAATATCCCCACCATTCATTCCTTTCTATCAGATACATTTTCATGCACTAAAAATGGTAAAAAGACTTCTCATTTATTTACTGTTAGTATTCCCATTAACAGGATAAAGATCTTCTTGGGCTATATATTGCGCAAACACAGACACAAAGACAGCCTATACTTTTATGATATGGAGAACAAAAGGTATTGAGTAAAACAGTTAAGATCATGTTGTCAGTCTAAACTAGATTAGCACAGAACTTGGTTGATACAGTTTTTTGCCTACATTTAAATGTGCAAAATAGAACTGACTTTTATTAAAAGAAGAACATTTCTTAGGTGATACTGGGTAGGACTTGTAGGGATTATCAGTCTACTATAGAAATTAAAAGAGTTTGAGAAACCAAACGTCCAGAGGGTTTTGCTTTCCTCTATGATGAACCACACTGGTGGATCATTACTACCACCTTGACTACCAGCCCTTATCCAATTGCACAGGATCCAGGAGAGTACCCATAAAGCACTTGCAGAATTTACTTTTATTAAAAAAATCCACAAACTGTATTTATGCTTGTGGGAAAAATAATCTATTTTGGGGGAAAAGTTATTTAGACCTTCTGTAGAGAAAGAATTCTATTTTCCTATTAATCAGTCAGTATCCTCAAGTCAAGTCTAACCTTTCCAGATGATGCCCTGTGGTTACCACTCAATTGGCTGCTTATTTGCACAGTTCACTTCATTAAGATGTGATACCAAGAGCTACCTTGAACTTTTACAAAGCAAGGGCCTTGTATATCAGCAAGTCTATGTCATTTTTAGCCTGGTATAAATGAATCTTGTTTCTGTTTGCTTTCTTTTAGTAAACAATCTGTCCTTTTCCATTTCATATTTCCCTGCCAAATATATATCACAGTTGCTTGAAGTAATGTCTAGGCAGAACTGCAGGGTGAATTTCTTTGTTTCCCCTTGGGGGAAAACATATGAGCACACAAATACGTATATACACACACTATAAGCTAAGCCTGAGACTTAGCATCAGCCAGCTTACATTGCTTCAGGACAGATTTTCTGTGCTCCATTCTAACGCTATTTTGCTATTGGTGATTTGGTGATGAAACAGTATTTTTCTGTCTCTATTTGTAATCTTTAAATCATTCACAAAAGGCCTGAAAAACTGTCCAACATATTTGGCTTTAAATACTTTAATGCTGCCACTAAGTCTGGAGGAAGCAACTCTCAGTTTGAAAGCAAATGAAGGAAAGCCAGTATGCTTACATTGTGATTATCAAAGCAAATTCAATACACATTTAGATTCCATGCCAGCCAATTCAGAAACATTTCAGCTCATTGGCAAATTGGCACTAGACTACATTTAGATCTCATCAACAAGCCATTCAATTTAAGGTTCAGTACTTAGTTTTAGGATAGGGTGCAGTAGGACTACATGATCTTAGTGGTATTTATATACCACACAAAGTACACCAGTCCTCGGCTGGAACTGGCTCTGTCCAGTACAAGGCAGCCTCTGAAATCTTCTCCCTGCAATGCCCCCACTGCCATCACCTTGACACCTACACTCAGTACAGTCCTACATGGCAGATTTGTTCTCCCTGAGGCTCCCTATGGCATTTAACTAGGTGTGCCGGTGCAGGGTTTCCTGTAGGCGGGCCAGGCGGGATTCTGAGGGCTGACCTGGGCCAGCTGGGCAGCTCTTTCCCCACTGTTGAGGGCATAAGGCTGGCTTTGATTTTGCCTAAGTTTGGATGCCTAGTCCTTCCCAAACTGACAAAAGTCCTTTGCCTGAAGAGGCACTATTTTATTGCCATAACTGTACAGGTAAATGTTTTAAAAATGCTGTACGTTTTGCCTATACCATATACTTTCCAGAGTATAGTGTGGACCCCAGGGTGCTCTTAAAGCCACTGTGAGAGAACATGGTAAAAACAGTTCATAGGAAGGTATGCATTTCTTTCTTGATTTCTTTGGTGTCTCCTGGTATCAGAGTCTTCAGATGCAAACTAATAAAAGAGAATAGCAAAAGCTGTTCAGGTTTCACCTTAATTTCAATGGAATTTCACACACAAGGAAATAAGACAATCCGGGGAATTATTGGCCAGGTAGCCTAGCTTCAATACCCATTAAGACAGTGGAACAAATTATTAAACAATCAATTTATAAGCACCTGGAGTATAATAAGGTGATATGAAATAGACAACATGGACTTGTCAAATACAAGTCAAGTCAAGTCAATCTTTGTCTTTGAAAAGTTAACTGATCTAGTGGATAGAGGCATCTTGTATATCTCCATGTTAGCAAGAGTTTTTGATACCCTCTCATGTGATGTTGTCATAAACTAATGAGGAAAATATGGTTTAATGGAGTAACAATGTGAAAAAGGAAAAAGTATTTTAAAAAATGCTTTCAGAGGCCTGTCAATGATTGTCCTGGAAGAACAGATCAAGCAGGGTCCCATGCACCAGGACGTGCTTGGGGCAGTCTGGCTGGAAAGCACCTTGGCAGAGAAAGACCTGGAGGTTGTGATGGACAACAAATTGAACACGAGCCAGCAATGTGCCCTTCCAGCAAAAAGAAGGCTGATGGTATCCTGGGCTTCATTAGGAAGAATCTTACCAGCAGGTCAAGGGAAGTACTCCTTCCCCTCTATTCAGCGCTGGTGAAGCCACACCTGCAGTACTGGGTCCAGTTCTGGGCTCCCCCATACAAGATAAATACAGAGCTACTGGAGGGAGTCCAACAAAGGGCCACTAAAATGATGAAGGGACTGGAGCATTTCTCCTGTGAGAAAAGGCTGAGAGAGCTGGGACTGTTCAGCCTGGAGAAGAGAAGGCTCACGGGAGATGACATCAATGTAGATAAATACCTGAAGGGAAGATGCAAAGAAGTGGGACCAAGGCTCTTTTCAGCGGTGCCCAGTGACAGGACCAGAGGCAATGGGCACAAACTGAAACATGGGAGGTTCCGTCTGAACATGAGGAAACACTTTTTTACAGTGAGAGTGACTGAGCACTGGCACAGGTTGCCCGGGGAGGTTGTGGAATCTCCATCCTTGGAGATCTTCAAAAGCTGTCTGGACATGGTCCGAGGCAGCCTGCTCTAGGTGATTCTGCTTGAACAGGGGAGTTGGACCAGATGACCTCCAGAGCTCCTTTCCAAACTCAGTCATTCTGTGGTTCTGTTCTATATGGCATGTACTTGGTGTGCAGATTTATTCAATATTTTAATTAGGGAAATGGATGAAGAAATAGTAATTAAACACAAGGAAATTTTGCAGGACATCAAATTCAGAAGAAATGTGGGGAACTGAAGGCCAGACTGGATTCCAGCATGATAATGAGAAACTGGAGAAATAAGATGCTATCAACAAGATGAATTTCAATGGACAAAGTGCTGCATTTATTAAAAAAAAAAAAAAAAAGGAAAAAAGAAGTAAAACCCAAGTGCAGCAACCCTGCAGGAGAGTGATTTGGGTATAGTAGACATCGAGCTAGCTGTGAAACAAATGGTATTTCAAATTATTATTATGGATTACATTTAAACACAGAAACCAGTTATGATTTTCTATTTAACATTAGTGCAGCTTAAGCCTAGTACTGGCTAACCTGCTGTAAGCTATTATTTATAAACTGGATAAGCATAAACTTGAGGGGAAGTTGAAAGAATTGTACTGGTTTAGTATATAAAGAAGACTAAATAAGGATATTAGAGTAGTCTTGTAATATCTATGTCCTATGTAAGAAATGAAGTATCAGAATTAAGAGAAATTTAGACTAGCCATGCTGGAATGTTAGCAATAGTTGGAAAATTGTACCACAAACTGAAACAAACATCCCATGGAATTCTGAGAATCTTTGCGAATAAACAGTTTGGTTTGGAGGCTTTTTTTGGTATCCTGTTTTTCATCAGAGCTTAGATAATTCTTTTTAGTGGAAGACTCAAAGACTAGATGTACCAAGTCCTCAGAAGATGTTCTAGATAATCTTTTCAGGTTCACTTTCAGCCCTGCAGTTCAGTTTAAAGAGAAACAATTATTTTCCTGTGAGTTTACACCTTCAGAAATACAGCTTTACTTATTGTTAAAGAGAATTAAAAAGTATCTTTGAGAGAAAGCATTTTCACTTAGAAGTGGGCCCTCTTTCATTCAAAAATGGGTGATTTGCAAAGGTTATGTTTGTTTGTTTGTTTACTGATTGGAGACAGAGAAAACTGCATTTAATTACAAATAATTTGAAAATTCATTGATGACTTTTACAATTTTCAGTTCCTTCCCTCTGATCATGTTCATTAATGGAGTACCAATAGTATGGCCTTAATTCTGAAAAGTGCGCAAATATATGTTTAAATCCATACATATTCATTCAAGAACAAAAGCTTGTTTTAAAAGATGAGCATAAAAGACTAACGCACATCTGTAGATTTACAGCACACATTTGTACATTTACACATCTGCTTGAGAGCTCTGCTGATGAGGGGTCTGAAAACTATATATATATATATATATATAAAAATGCATGTAGAAGGTTTCTATAACAGTTTCCTTCCTTTATATTTGTAATCAAAATCTGCCCTGGGATATAACTATTTAAAAATCTAATTTAAAAAAAAAGGTGAAATTCATAAAATCAAAACAGTGAGTTGTGAGGATAATGATTGTATTTGGTCAGAGTCTGCAATGGTTTCCTGTCACACTGATGGATACGGAGGCATTGCTGGAGATGTCAATAGAAAGGTTGACAAAACTTGCCAAGGAGCCAGAAAATGCTGTCAAAAAGAAATAAAAATCATCTTCAGTTTCATATCTGTTTGCTGTGGTTAACATCAGCAGTGCACCATCACTGATTCTTTCAGATTAATTAATCTAGTGGGAAGAGTCTCATAAAGAGAGTCTCTCTTTGTTCAAAGTAACATCTGTTTTAGGTTTCTTGCTCTGTCCTCCCTTTAATTTCTCATAAATATCTTTTATTTCCTTTTGTTGTGAGTATTTGCCTAAGTTTACTGAGACAATAAAGATGTCAAGGATTTGTATTTGTTGAGTGAAGGCCATTTCCAGAGGACAGTCCTCTAATTATCTGCACCACGTACTCTATTTGTTTTATAAAAATGTATTCATTGATAGTGTGTTTCCTCAACATAAGAATCCTTTTCTGCTCTTCAGCTGGCTAGGTAATATTTGTGAATTGTTTATTTGATTCCTGCTTTTTCCTCTCAAATTGATGAATACATTTGTTCACAAATGAAATGTGTTCATTATTTGACTACATTGCAGATGGTTGAATAATACTAAGCAAAGAAATGATCTGCAATATTTTTTCCTGTTTAACTGTTAATCATAGCTGACTCTCTTATCTCACCTTATTTGACCTCCCATTTTACCTGTCACCCAATCCACACTTACTCATTTTTCTTAAATATGAACCACGTAACCATCAAAAAAAATCACAGAAAAAGTTTCCCAGATCACAGCAGGCTTTCATATTACAGCTCCCAGGACTTTCTCTAGTATGTCTAAATGGTCTGTTAAGAACCACAAAACTCCTCCAAACCAGACCCTCTACCATTCCTGCCCCAGGTGTACCAAGAACAGCTTTTCCAGACCACAGTGCACACCATAACCTCAGGCATGTTTATAACTTGAGATGTCCAAACAGAACAAGTATCTGGGTATGTAGCTAAAAGCACTTGACCATAAAAGTTTATTTTTAAGAAAGCAATAGGGTTAATGGACTGTGTCTTGAAAAATCTGACTTCAGCTCTTGTGTTGGCTTCAAACGTTTTTTCTAAACTGTGCAAAAGATCCCAGTGGTTTGTGTCAGCTGTGTTTTGGCTGTGTAGCCTTCTTCCATACAGACTTTGGTCCAATAGGTAGGACTTGCAAGCGAGTTTTCTTCCTCCCTTTAGCACTCTTCTCGCATTTCACTTCATCTCTCTTGCATTGTGTGCTCCCCTTGTGTAAAATGAGAACAATGTTTATGTTATTTTTACAATTAATTATTTTTATTTATCATTTTATATCACATACTGACTGTTTTGTAAACTGCAGAATGTTTGGGTCAGAGACCTGCCATTGCTATTACGCTTTTGTGTTAGACTAGAACAATGGGACTCCAACTTCACTTGGGTTTCTAGGCACTACAGTAGAGATTAATAATAAAGCTCATCATGAACAAAAATATATTTCTACCTTTCACTTCTGGGGAGAGGGGGAAGTTGCAGGTTTGGCATACCTTCTAATCATCGTGGCAGTTGCATTATACCTTATGTACTTTTTGATTTAACTAGAATTGGGAAAACTCTCCTGCTGCATGAACTATGCTTGTACAAGCAAAGCAGTATAAAATAATAATTCTACCTCAGTCAGTGAGAAACTCTTTTAAGTTCATGTTTTATGTCACTTCTGAAATTCAGTCTTAGTATATTTAACCATATGCCCTGATCTACCTGTATTTCAAGAAAGAAAGGTATATTTTAGTCTTATTTCTTTACTTTGAAACAGTAATAAAGTACAATTAAACCAATGTCTTATGGAAGCTGGGAGATTATTGCACTGTGGATCCCTCTTGTTCTTGCTGTCTAGGTTGTACAAACTAAGCTGTAACCAGACAGCAAACTGCCTTTAATGTAGGAATTTCAGTTTCGAGCTGCCCTATGAGAGCCATGCAAGCGAAAGGCACACACTCCATTGCATACCCATGTGATAGCAAGGCAACATTAGTCATCTATAGAACACTATTGTGCCCAGTGTGAATAAAGATCAAATAACCAATTTTACTAAGTAAGGGAATCCTGGGATTTCATCAGTGGAAATTGAAAGAAGAGGAATAGAGAAGAATCAGTCTTTATAAACTAATATCTTTATTTGAGATTCTTTCATCTATTGCATGGCTGTAAGTTTGTAGGATAAAAAAGACTGATGAGAATATCTTTTGGAGCAGCCTGAAGACAACCCTATCTCTGTTGATGATGTAAGTCTTGTAACTTGACCCTTTTAAAGTCTGGAAAATTAAGTTAATACAACTGAATCCTGCTGCTTAAATTGTTCCTGTTATTTCAATTACCTGTATATTCAATTACTTATTGAATTTTATTTCGGTCAATCAGCTTTGGCTAGGAACTCTCTGTCACCACCGTACTGGCTCTAAGCTTTTTTAGGCTCTATACTGGTGGGATGCATAAGCTTGTTTTTATGAAGGCTCCTCAGTTCCAAGGGAATTCAATGTAACTGTTGTAGAGTTTCAGAGAAACTGCAGGAAAAATTGTCAGACTTGGATCCTGAAATCTTTTGAATCAGGCAGCAAACTGCCCGGTGAAATGACTATCAGCTCCAGTAGCTCAGCCAGTAGAGGGAACTCTTACACAGTACAAAGTCAGGCCAAGAATATGTTGTAGTAAATTAAGGACGTAAATATGCATAAACGTATACATTGCAAAAATCTAACAATAGTTTTTGGCTTCTTTGTACATGGCACATTAACCTTTGTATTTTTATCCAACTGCAATTTAACACACTGAAAGTATGACTATGCTAGCTATCAGACTGCAACTGATTTCAGTTCCAAAGTCATCTCACAACATCTAGTGAATGTTTAGGGGGAAGAAGAGGGAACATCTGTGACTACTCTTTTCATTAAAACCTACAATTTGTCTTTGAAAGTGGCAAACCACTTTTTTCATTTCCTGGAACATTTGTTTTAGAGACTTTTCGTTTTCAGAATGCAGTTGTTTCACTTTGAAACTTTCAATGCTGTGATCATGTGACTTAATTTGAGTGTCTTGTTCCCTGTGCTCAAAACAGCCTGGAGAAGAGGAGGCTGAGGGGAGACCTCATCGCTCTCTACAACTACCTGAAAGGGGGTTGCAGAGAGGTGGGTGTTGGCCTCTTCTCCTAAGTGACTAGCGACAGGACAAGAGGAAATGGCCTCAAGTTGCACCAGGGGAGGTTCAGGCTGGATATTAGGAGAAATTTCTTTACTGAGAGAGTGGTGACACACTGGAATAGGCTGCCCAGGGAGGTGGTGGAGTCACCCTCCCTGGAGGTATTCAAGGAACGTGTGGACATGGCATTGTGGGACGTGGCTTGATGGGCATGGTGGTGTGTGGTGTGGTTTTTTTGTTTGTGTTTTTTGTTTTGTTTTTGTTTGTTTGTTTCTTTGTTTGTGGGTTTTTTTGGTTGATGGTTGGACTTGATCTTACAGGTCTTTTTCAGCCTTAGTGATTCTGTGATTCTGTGAAAACAAATATTGCTGACTAAAGTGAGAAACAGGTATCTTTATGTTGGTCCCAGGGACTAGATTTACAGCAGTGTTTAACATCTTCCTCACAGGAAGAGGCATCCAGATTTCTGTGCGTGGGTTTGGGTATTAAGTACTTTAAAAAATGTTTTCACTTAACAGTAAAGATTTGTCCCTGTCTCCCTGTTACTGTGTTTTATCTAGACCCACTGTTTGATCACAGCTATCAAACACTTATAATTGTAATAGTTCATTTTCTGAGCCATTGGTAATCAACTGAGTGATGACTGTTCTTCATTGTCTAACCAACCCAGGTATTGCTTCAGGACTCACTTACTAAGAGTTTGCAAGAACACTTAGTTTTCACAGAATAAAAGGCCCTTTTCTGTTTGTATCTGATACTAGTGTCAGCCCTGAAGATAAGTATAAAATTCTGCTTTTATCAAAGGGAGCTATTCATGGATGAGCCGTTATAATCAGGCACATTGCCATCTGTAATCCTGTATGTCATTCCCGTCTGGCAAACCAAACACAGTGTTTACTTTTTCTTTTGCATTGTACTTAGTAAAATTTCTTTCTGTTACGAGCTTTGCATCATTGCTGACCTTCTACAGAAGCAGCTTCTCATTCTTTTGGTGGCCCTAACCAGGTATTTTTGTTGCTTTTTAGTCTTATTTTTCCTATTTCCTTTTCCCCTAGTTTTGGCAGTCTCTGCTCATTTTGTGGATGGTAGTCATGTTTTCTGATGGTTATGAATATATGTCAACGTCTTTTTGTGTCCTTTGTGGTGTCCTTCTTCCATCTATGGCAACAGAACAAGAGAGGTACACAGCAGACTGGATTCTGTTTTCTCATTGCTGTAAAATCAGAATAACTTCTCTGAAAACACATATTCATCCAGTGTTCAGTGAACAGATATTTTTGTCTTAGCACTTTCTCATCTCCTGAAGAAAGGCAGTATGTTCCCATACCAACCGGCTGTGATGGACGTTTTGACATGTAAATAAGTGATCTTTTTTTAATCCCTCTAATGTCACTCAATCACTAAGGCTGATAATTATCTTTTTCAATGTTTCCATGGAGTTTAGAAAGCTCCTTTCAGCAAAGGAAGCTGAAAACACAGCATTTAGGTCTCTCCTTACTTACAATGCATTTTGTGGTTTTAGAAGCTGTTCTGTATGGAACCCTCCCTGCTTCATTTTCTCTCACTTGGACCATTTTGTTACATATTTCCAGGACTGCAAGTGGTAACACTTCAGGCCTTTTGGCCTCATAGGGGCAGAGGCACCATAAATGACTTTGCATCTGCTACCTGTAATCCCAGCAGAAACACAGGCAGAGTTGTGTCTCCATTTGCTCAGTGCTGCACCCACACTAATCACCTCTTCCAAGCAGGTACTGCCTGCTAGCCTTCTGGATGTTGCTCTGTCATTTCCAAACTTGAGCTATGCATCATTTAGGGGTACCATATGGACATGTCAGATCTGATATCTGCTGGTCTAGGCATCCATGTTGACACATACATCATTGTAATGTCAGTGAGAGTATGTTTAAACAAAAACTTGAGTAAATTGAAGCAGAGATCATCATACTTAACTCTGCATTGACGAAGGGAGGGTAAAAGGTGTCTGAATGTAATGTTTTCACACTAATCATGAAGATACACTCTTTTCACTTACATATAAAGAAACAACAAAAAAAAAATCACTGAAGGCAGTCTGGCAAAGTCAGTTTTATCCTTCATGTGACAGGGTTCTTTGTGGTCCTCACAGTAGTAAATCTTTAGTAGCTGGTTAGAAAAAAAAAAAAAAGAAAATTATATCACAAGTAGCACAGTGGGAAAGAGCTAGGAAATAATGGAAATCACACCCCATTCCCCCAGCAGCCCCCCTCTAGCCCCAGCAGATCAAAGTCTTTCTATTTCAGAAGCAAAGCTTCTTTATATTAAATACCAAGAAAGTATGTTTAGATAACATTAAGGGACTGACTTAAACCATAAAAGTCAGGAAATTTAGAATTAAGGCTGGCACTCTGATCTTAAATCACACAGTGGAGAAAGGCAGGGGTGGGGATGGGAAGGTGAAGCCAGGCAGGGTTGAGGGACTGAAAGTGAGACCTATCTTGGCATCTTCCTACTTGTGCCACTGGAAACCTAAAGAGTGTGTGGTTTGAGGGGTTTATTAATGTCCAGTATGCCACTGCTTGGCTTTTTCCTGGCATATTAGCCAAATAAATATGTGTTTTGGCAGTTGCAGGAAGTTTTTAGTAACTGTTCTGAACTAGCAGGGTAATCTCTGCTCATCAGAGATCAGCTATGCTTTCTGTAGCTATCCTATTCAGCCGGGGGAGAAAAGGCGATGTGATTAGTCAGCTTTGTTTTCTTTTTCTTCTGAAATTCATGCTGCTCTTAGCCACACTGGTATCAAGTTATAGCTACCCTGTTCTGAAAGCTAGCTTTAAACCTTTTTTTTTAATAGAAATCCCAGTTATATCCTTATAGATTTTCCTATGCAACTTCAATAGGATTGGGGTTTTCTCTTCTTAAATTTTTGAGTAGACTCTTATTAAAAAAGCTGAATGTTTTTACCCCAAATGTGGCTTCATTTCAGTAGACTGAAGTGATTCCTCTACATAGGCATATACAGTCCGTATAATCACAGTATGCATGGCTGGGATCATTCAGAACAAAAGAAAAAATAGTATAAATGTCACAGTATTTATTCACTATGACCAAAATTTACTTTTTTACAGCATTGAGAACAAAGTCATCAATTATATTTTTAAATAGACATTAATGTATGCTTGATAAGAAACATTTCACCTATCTGTAACACTAAAACTGGCAGCTCTGAAAAGTCTGTTACTGTTAGAACTTATTTTCCTTGTGTTTTAGTTTCTATTTAAGATTGTCAAATGTTTACTTCTGGTGTGCTGGTATTGTATGATGGGTGTCAGAAGCTACAATTGCTCTTTTATTTCTTAAAATCAGAAAAAACACAGATTGTAATAACTTTAAATATTAATACTTTGAAATATTGTTTCAATACATGTGTGTGTTATAAACTATTAAAAAGATAAAAATAACAATGGACCTTCCTCGTCTTTGATAAGATTATTTATGGATGAAAAATTCTGAAATATAAAATGAAGAAGAAACTGGAAGCTGTATACTTTACTTTTCCATTTATTCTTCATTATCTTAAAGAAACATTAAATGAAAGATGATGGGACACATCACTTAGACCATTCCTTTTTGGTTTGTGGGGATAGCAGCTGAGTGTTGCTAGCTGTTCTTGAAAAGAAGTTTAGCTCCTATCAGTGTTGCCTTCTTCAGGAAGATAAAGTGCTGAACAATCCCGAAATGTTCGTTTACATTTTGAAACAAAATTTTCATTGTTGTATAAATTCCATTTTTTAATTTGATCTTCATATTGTCCACAATGAATTAACCAGTGGGATGGTCTCGGAAAGAAGTTAGCGTATTTGGAAACTAATCAGAAAAACTATAATCATGAACTAGTAGGAAAAGCAATAAACAAATTTGTACGGGAGATCTGATTTAAGAGAAAATATATCTAAGCATGGTACAAATACAGAACACATGAGCAGAGCATGATGGTGTGGAAAGGATATTTGTATAGTATGACAATATTTGAGATAGATATATAAACATTTTCACTTTTTCAATCCAGATAAGGAATTGATATTGACAATATTTTACAAACTGTGAGGTCAAAAAGTTTTGAATGCTTTTCTGTTGATTTTTTTCATCAGATTTGGAATGTTATCCTTTGAATTAAAAAAGAATAACTAGTTCGCATTTCAAAGAGAAAAAGTGTTTAAAACATGAAGCAAATCACGAAATTACTCTTATTTCCACTTAAACATATAAAAATGACATATCTCTTCAATTTCTAAACTTCTGTTTGATTATTCTTTTTATTTTTTCTGCTCAATTAAAGACGAATAACTCTTCTTTTATATGGAATACAGATTTCATTTTCAATGTATAGCAGTGAAACCAAAATAGATGAGAACATTCTGGCTAGTTCTGCACGGAAGGAAGAGTAAAATGTTGCCTCACACAAAGCAGTAGCCAATATCCCACCGATTCTTATGAAATTTTTTGTCCAGTTTCCCTTCCATTCATTCAAAACTTTTTGTGTATAAAAATTTGATTATATAATACAAGGTACAGTTCTGATATTCTTTATAGGAATTAGTTCCTATAAAGTTCTGAGTATTAAAAATATTTGAAAGGCATGATTATTTTTCACTGGAGACCAGCCATGTACAAATTTATATGTTGATACACTATTGCACAAGTAGTACAAACACCAGCTTCAAATCTACTGAAAACTGGGAAAGCTTTTATGCAGTTGAAAGTTACATAAAAAGTAACTATATTTATAGTAATGTTTTTTAAATCTCTGTCCACATGGGATTTTCCATTAGAGGGTATTAAAGTATTTGGTAAAATGAATTAAACTTCATGACATACCTATTACATACATAACATGCATGTATCATACCTTCTTTATAAGGAGAGTGTAAAGAAATAATAAGTGCACTGATATGATGTAAACAAGTGTCATGTAAACTTATCTGAAGAGAGAGCTATGTAAGCTATATGGCCAATCCATTTTACCAGTGTGGCTGCTGACCCGTTTTTTTGGTTTTTTGTTTGTT
The DNA here is from genome assembly GCF_030936135.1 of Gavia stellata. Lineage (NCBI taxonomy): Eukaryota > Metazoa > Chordata > Aves > Gaviiformes > Gaviidae > Gavia > Gavia stellata. The sequence goes on from NC_082600.1 coordinate 21,909,990, forward strand.
TGTTTAATTTTATTTTGTTTTTACACTTTTAAATGGGCTAGCTCTGATACAGTTCTCCATTGTTCCAGGCAGACAAAGCATATGTGATATTTTGGACCCATGAATGGGTTCCACAGTTGAGCTAGAGTAGAAATAAACTCCTGTTTTCTACTTCTTTTGGACATAAGTAATGGCACATAGACAGAAGCAGATATACACTAGCACACAGGCATATACAAAACTAAACATATTAGCACTGGAATCATACCAACTACTGCAAATGATGTCTGACTGACTCATTGTTTAATGTTAACATGGTAAAATTGGGCACTGCAGAGGAGGTACAAATACAAATCAAAGACATTTTTAGCATAAACAGAAAAATATCTATACAGGACTATTCTGATTAAAAGTCAAATTCAGTCTTTTATCAAAATAATGAATAAATAAAATAGCCAACAGGTTATCTTGATTATATTTCACCTGAATGTATATAGCTTATATTCACATTTTGGTGCCTGTCCAGATGTTGCTGTTACCAGCATCTGTAGCTTAGACTTCTCCAGAGTAACTTTTTTTCCTTTGTTTAAATAGGTCTAAGATATCCATCCTACGTATGAGAAACCTGGATGCTTAATTCCAGTCTCAGGCAATTCATACTGCACAAATGTAAAGTTCTTAAGAGAAAGATTATTGTGGAAATGCTGACGAACCTTTATCTGGCACTGAAAACAGGGATTCTGTAATCAGAATTAGGTTAACCACCTTTTATCCTTCCTTATTATGATTGGCTTCATCAAGTTAAGACAACAATAAAGTGAAGCTACCAACATACATGCAATTGATCTTCACTGCTTTAATGTAATTAGTTCTTAATTCTCTCACTAGGTCCTCTGGATCTGCTTAAATTTTGAAAGTGATTCAAAGAGATGCCTTAATTATTACAATATGCAGCTTAATGCATGTTCTACAAAATCTCAGCAGGGAACACCTACAAGTTCCCCCCTCCATCCCTTCTCTCAGTGTCTGTATTCAATTTCCAGCTTTCTAACATCCAAGCATGCAGTCTCAGCAGACCCACGAAGCAAGTTAATCATTGTTCTATTATAGCATGCACACATCCTGGACTTATCATTTGGCTGACATATATGAAGCATACAGTTTTCTCTTTTTTTTTGTCTCTTTGCCACTGTCTTGGTATATAAAGTTGACAATGTCTTTGCAATAAATACCATATCTTCTTTTTTTATTTCTTTATTATGAATTCGATCACATACGCTTTAGCAATACCCTTCTTCAGATGAACTTGTAATAGAAACAAAGGATCAAGAGACCTAGTGAACTCTTTACTAAGCAAATCTGATTTGACTGAGAAATTCCATCCAATACTTGGTAGTATCATACATAGTGCAGTTCCATATCGTAGCAGTCAACATACAGAGAGCCTCCTATTCTTTAGCTGGGTTTTGTTGGCTGCTTATTGAACCTGCAAATTAAAGACATGTCCATTGTATCGACCTAGCTGTGTTTTCCCTGAAGTTAGGAGTTTTGAATACTTGCAAATGCACCTCTTGTATGCAGCTGCTGTCTATTAATAGAGTAAGAAAAGATATTTCTGTTATTTGGAGTGATACAGGACTAAGATATACTAATACTGAAACAAAAGACAGAAGAGCATAAAAAATACAAAATAGAAGGGTTTCAAGATTTTTTTTCTCAAATATTTAATCAGAATAAAAAAGAGGTAGAATAATACAGTAGTCTTGCACTTTTCATAAACCCCTTCCTCTTATGAACATCAGAACAGGGCAGCTAAAATATATCAGGTGACAAAACAGCCTAGTTACATATCTAGACCTCAAAGTTAGGAAGCCTGGGGGTCCCCAAGCTGTGGTCAGCATGTGTAACAGAGCTCTCCTGAAGTCATACACTCCATAACGTTGTTCTTCCAACTGCCTCACCCGGTGAAATGTCATGCAACCATACAGCTTCCCAATGCCATGTTTCAGAGAAGTTCATAAAACCAGCACTACATTTCATCAGAACTGTTTGGTTTTGACAAATAGGTATTTTTTTCACAAAAAAAATAATTAATCAAGTATGGTTTTTTTCTGCAACTTCCTGACCAAATCAAGCCATAGATATATGTGCAGAACCTGTCTTCTATTAATTCCAAAGCTTTGAGATTTATCTTTGTTTTACTTCTGTGGCGTCATTTTCATATATAAATGCTTCTCTGAAATTCACAAGGACCTAAGAATTATCAGAGATCTATCTTGTCCCTAGTCATGTATCTAGCAGGAACCAAGGCCACATCCTTTAACAGAAAACCATAAAGGATAGTTATTAATTATGATTATGTCTAACCATAACAATACTCTACAATGTTTATTAAGGTTAAGTCTGATAACTGAATATCATTAATATCTGTATAAGCATCCAATCCAATCTAATAACATTCATGATTTCTGTAGTTTCCTGGAAAGAGGTAACAAAGCATACTCTCATTTTGAGTGAAAAATATTTCTTTTACAGCCTCTGAATTTTACTCCTTTTAATTTCAGTGTGCCCTGTTCTTCTTGTAGCTAGGGAATTCAGTAGGACCTGAAACACCTCTTTAAACCTTATGTCTGTTTCTTTTGCTAACTTCTTCATTACTTAAATTTCCAATATAAAATTTTCTGGAAATAGGGGTATATATCAATTAAACTTTTGACAATACCAATTATAAAAGAAGGATATGTTACAAATTTGTCATTCTTTATTCCTAAGTACTTATAATAACCATGGGATTTACTTGAAATTATAATAAAAGATACTACAGAAGGCTGTATGTCTTAGGTTTTTTTAAGAAATGGACTCTTCCATTTTGAAAGTAGTGATAGTGATTATTCTCTAAAAGTCTGTGTTGATACATATCACCTCACGTCACAAGGAAACATCACTTTTTGTTTGAACAGCTTGGTATAAGGCCCTAGGAAATTAAACCCATATGATACTACAAAGCTAGAAAACCATGATTCAGAGAATCAAACCTAATTCAGCTGGATTAATACAAGTTTCATGCTACTAGCTATAATGCTGAACTGAGCCAAAATGCTAACAGGTCCCATAGAAATCACATGCTCACATGTGAATTTTTAATAGCAACCATTGTCATGCAAGTTCAGAACCACTTCGAAGGGGTCTGGTTTAGTGTTGAGCACTCTGGTATTTACAGTGACAAATATAGAGTTCACATGCTGAACACTAAAATAAATACGGTGAATAAATCTATTTTGAAGTATAAAAGGTGTTATTAAGATGCAAAGAGGAGAAACAAGTAAAGTAAAATTGTAAGGAAAAAAGGTTATAAAACTACATTGGGAGCATAAAAAACAAAGTCAATATTATACCAAATGGAGCAGCAATTTTCATTTATTTCAGACCATTTCCAATTAAAGTTTTACCAGGAAAAAAATCCTTGGCATTAATTAGTTATTCTAAAAGAAAGATAATCTGTAATAATTAAAGGGTTAGAATTAATCCTTTTTACAGACAGAACATCCACCTTGCTGACATTAAATTACTCTTTTGAACACCTTTCAAAAGGAAATAAATTATTTAACAGGGACATGTTCTGTTAAAAATCATCAAATGAAGGAATTACCAAATTTAATTTTATTTGCAATGATTTGAAATACATTATATCAGATTATCTTTAATGTTATCTACCATAACATGCATTGTAATCAGACTGTATTTATACTCATGGTTATTGTAAAATTGCTGTGCTGTTGTGTTGGCACTTAGAAATGTCAACTCTCAAGCATTTCTGTAATGTCAGTAAATAGAATGTCATACAGGAAATACAATCTCCATTTTACATCAATACCACAGGAAGTTTATAAAGTTTTTCAGTAAGCGTTTTCTTCTTCAGTTTTCAGGTGCCACCTTCTCAATAATGTGAACTTGCCTCAGTGTGCGATGCATGAAATAAAATAGAATTCATGTTGAAAATGGTGAATTTGCCAGTTACACACTTACAGATTACTTCATCTTATATAGTTTCACCATTGCACTGCAGTCTTCCAGTTCCTTTTCAGAAGCTACCACATACATCAACTCCTAAGTCAGCTGCTAAATTTAGAGAAAAGATATAAAATTTGGAAATACAGCTGTTACAAACATGTGTGCTCTCTGGTGAAAAATAAGAATTTGAGTAAGTTCACTGGAGCAGCAAAATGCCAGAACATACCTTGAAATTAATTAGGAGGATGATGAGCAACCTCATTGCGGGACACAGGTTTTGTGTTTTCTTTCCAGATTTCCACAAATCAGTAACACAGCTAGCAGAGAGCAAGTAAACACATGCAGCAGCAAACTAAGCTTTGTCAAAAGCCTATAAGGAAAACCAACATTAGCATTGGGAAGGTAGATACTGCCGAGGATGATCAAACACCCCTCCTACCCAGGAAATGGAAGTTTCTTCTAGAAAAATTTTATCATTATCAAATTCTAAAATGACTGAATCACTAGATATGATAAATTTGATGACATACTAGCCCTAAAAAGATGGCAAGGGGCAGATATTTGAAATTTAGGATGAAGGACATTATCCCTCTATTTTGAAGAGGAATAGTGATTTGAGGTAATTTGCTCAGGTTTGGGTTTTTCCTGTTTTTTTTTTTTTCTTTTCTTTTTTTCTTCATTTTCCTTGACTACAAATTCTAGGTACAATTTATCCAAATTAATCTAATTGGTATGTGATAATGGACACAAATCCTTTTCAAACCAAATAAAAGCTTAATTAGATCTTGGATTGGGCCCCATGTTACATTTCCTATTATATTTATTAGATTTGGATGAACTGTTGGTAATGAATCAGTCAGCAAGTAAACTCAGCCCATCCCTCTCTTTGCATCATTCTTCAAAAGACATCCCATTGATTTAACTTGAATTTCTCATGGTAGTATAGTGGTCCAGTCTGAATGTGCATCAGTTAGGAAGATAAAATCCTAATTCCCAGAACCCTCCTTATACATGTTATATATTCGTTACGTAATCTTTCCTGTGCCTTCATTCAGCCACAGCTCAAGCATATTACCTAGGCTCATGGGCAAACTCTAAACTCTAAATAGTCCCGCTGCAACGTGCTTAAGTATCTTGGGTGAACTAGACTCCTTTTCTTTGCCTTCTGAAAATTAAAACAGCAACGTGTGCTTGAAAGATTCTGAATTCAAGCCTCAAATATCAGGTTTCTGCATTTAAAACATAGCTTGTTGCTTCATATTTCTTTTTGATTTCTGCATCCTTTCCTGGTAGACATTAATCTTCCACTCTTTAATATAAAATACTGAAGGAAGGAAGGGGCACTAATTAAGCCTCTGTTATCTTGGTAAAGGCAGGCAATTTCTTCACTAATTGAATTAAGGATTGTGGAGGGCAGCCATTTCACTATAATCCAAATTTGCTTCTGTAATTAATAAAACATGCCTCTGATGCTGACCAGTTCAAATCATAATCTTAACTAATATTTGACCTTAAGGAAAGATCATTATTTCTAATCCATGGACAAATGTAGTTTCTGCAGAGTATATTCAGTAATATCAGCAACTGGTTTTTTTTAGTATGTAAGACAATATTTTCTTACAAAGAAAGAAGATTACACTAGATGGTAGTATAAACCCTCATAAATGGATAACTTTCTCACAGAGAGACACAGCGAATGTAATGCTTAAAGGGCACCACTGGATAAATAATGACATGTAGAAAATGTGAATCTATGCTTTGATACAAACTTTACTTTGTGTTTGGATGCTGGCTCATATGAGGAAGCTGAGGGTATGATTTTCTTTCATATGTTACAGCCATATCAGAATGAAAATAAAAATCTTCCCTTTTTACTGGTGTTCCACTTTTCCTTTATATTTTGTTATAAGACTAGAATCTCGACTGAGCATGTTCACTAGTACCCCCATCCCCCTACACATTTTTAGTTGCCCATATGGATGTGTCAGATATAATCTAAAGTATGGCGATAGTATTATCATTCACGTTATTACTCTTATGGTAACCATTTCACGGAAAAGACAACACACCTCACTGTGTACTAGTGTGTTATTGTCACACAATAAGGTGATGCTGTTAACTGTGGGATAGCATCAGCAGCAAGGTTTAAGGAATAAAATAGTCTCCTATCCAGTCAGCTATCCTGTTTTTTTACCACTTTACCAATTTTTTTAATCTGTTGCCTGAGATCTAGAGCATTTGCCATCAAACCTATAGAGAAACATGACTCGATCTTTGTCAGAAACTGTTATTTATGAAGTAATTCTCTTCACTTTTCATTTCTGTTGACTCGAAGTGAACAAGATTCTTAATTTTTATTTTTACTGTGTTAACCGGATGATTTATGCTTAACAGATATTAACGAAGATCATAACTTATTTTCATGAAAACATAATAATATAGATTACATGATGCACATTTATTTCAGTGGGCACCGGACTGAACTTAGATTGATGGGGTTTTACTCACATCATTTTAGAAATACCAATTCAATTTATATTTAATTAAATGAGGAACATATATTTAAAAATAGGCAGATAGCTTTAAATGAAAACTGTACAGATTAGCACTGAATGTTGATACTTTAAATTCTCTTCATGAATATTCAATTTAATGACACAAACTCCGCAAGTTCACAGGATCCTTGCTTTCCAAAGGTGTCTAAAAATAAAAGACCTAATTTGCTAAAATAATAGCTAGAGTTTTATGCTGGAATAATATTAAAGATGCCAACAGAATTACATCTATATTATGTTGGAATAAAGTTGTGGTGATTTAGGCCTGAAGAATTATAAAGCCTATTAAACTTGTTTTGTTAAGCTAAAGGTCTAAACATGGTGGTGTTGGGTTGATGGTTGGAGTTGATGATTTTACAGGTCTTTTCCAACCTTAGTGATTCTGTGATTCTGTGATCTGAAGAAATAACTTCAATATAATACCACAAGACACACACAGACACACACCCGAGCCCTGACAGCTCACTTGGAAACCCCTCCCTAGAAAGTGTACTATCCTTTGTCATGAAGGAATGCAGGGTGACATTAACACTGCAACTAATAAAACTACAATGGCCAGCATTTGTAGTATAAAAAAAGTTTGTTCAGGGAAAGGAAAAAATTAATCCACAAAATTAAACAAAAGGGGGGAAAAAAGAAGAAAAGAAAAAAAAATCTACCCACAGAATACAGTTACTGGAAAACAGAGGTTTAATTTCTCAGCCAGTATAAATCAGCACAGCTTCCCTGACATGAACAGAGTGTTGCCAGTAAACTCAATAGTTGAGAATCCAGACTAATAAAGAAAAAAGGTTGTTATGGAGGAAACAATAGAAGAGTCAGAAGCACCCTTTTTTTTAGTGCATACACATCTGTGTTTCTTAAATATATGGGTGTGCATTTGAAACCAGATGTAAAGTTTTGATGTATTTTTTTACATTTTTAGTGTTTGGATAACTTAAAAACACATCGTCCAGATGGAGAACTATCAATGTTCTTGAAAATGAGGAAAATATGGAAAATGCTTGAAGAAGAACATACTTTCGTCTCAGAAAACGGCAAAGTGAAATAAAAGGCTGTAATGAGCATCCACCTCTGCTCTGACAAAATAGATAAGTCAAAACATGATCCTATGTTGGTAAAAGTGGCACTGTCGTATCATTTCCAACTGTTGCAAACATGATCTGAATTCTGGACAGAAAGCTACAGTAGCCTTGCTATTCTGGCAGAATACGCCTGTTATGTGTCTCAGTGTTCAACAGGAAACTGTGATAAGTATCAAAGACCAGGGAGTTGAGGAGAGCATGAAATAAAAGGTTTCCTACTGTGAAATGTTTACCATTCTCATTGCAGGGAAGACAACTTGGATAAAATAGGCAAGCAGCTATTATGTAATCAATAAAGATAATGTCAGATTACACTCAGTAGTTCTGGAACTAATTTTTATTTCTTTCTATGATGTAATAAATATCCAGCAAATATCTGTTTTCCCAGATACGTGCATACACACGTGCAAGTTATGTATTAAATAACAAACAATAAAGATAGAAGAAGCCTCTCAAGTGACTACAGTGCCACTTACATTTCTTACCTGGTCTGATTCCAGTTATTCCACTTATCTTAAAATCTCTCATTTAATTAGAAAGTAGTCTTCTTCATTTTCTGAGCTAATATACATGCAAACATGTATGCACACACGTTTATCTTCAGTACTGTTTCTTCCGTACAACCACGGAGGTACATTTGGCATGACAGCTTTGTAGTGTCTTGTGGGTTGGTGGTACCAGCGATAGCTACATTTATGAATATACATGCTTCTGTTCTCTGCACCTTCAGGATTTAAATATGTGCTTGTTAAGGAGCAGGGCTCTGAGGAAAGTAATAGACCTTGCACAGGTTATATTGTGCTCTTACTTATTTTCATACAAATTATTACTATTATTACATTTGTTGTTCCTTTCTTCTGTTCACTTCTGGTCTGAAAGAAAACTTGATAGGTTTAACAGTGTTTTGTAATAGTAATAATCCCTGGAGTAAGGCAGAAACTGCGAGCAACTGCCACCCAGCTGATTGCTCTATCCAACAGGTCCTACATGCCATGCTCAGTGCTACATCAGTCTTTCTGGCCGTTGGCTCCAGCATTCTTGGATCCACATTGACTCAGATGCAAAGACAGATGTGAAATATCTTTGTTCAGACTAGTCTATGGTCAAGCAGTTAAATTATTTTCTCAAGAAGTGAGAGATGGGGGCTTGAAACCTTTCAGGCTAAGGAAAAAATTAAGACTCCTGCTTGCAGAGTGAATATTTTATACAATATGTTGTTATGCAAAAGATGTGATACTATAGTTGTAATGCACTGTATTGGATTCGGATTATAGGTCTTCAGAACACTTACAAGGATATGAAGCAGGTTGAAGTTAATCTGCCAATGACAATAAACAACCCTGCTAAAGCAAAAGCTTTATTCCCAGACAGTATGTGTTCCTGGTACTCAGTCCTCAAGACTAGTGTACCTTTAAAATATAGGTATTGTAGATGAATCTCTTGATATTAAGCAAATAAATTTCACTAAAATCCCATTTTAGGAAACCAAAGCAGGAATCCTGAATATAATTTCTGTCTCCTGTTCCCTGTTCATCCAGTGACCTGCTAGGTAGCTCCAAACAAGTCTTTGTGCCCTCTGTTATTTTTTGTCATTGTCTCTACAGTTTCAAAAAAGCAGGAATTATTCAGTGCTGTTGTTTGTGAAACATCCAGTTTAAATGATTCCCAACCTAGATGCTACTGCGATAAAATTCTTTGTTGATTTTTTGTGGTTGTTGCTTAGAACATGATGCTCCCACATTTGGTGAGGTACTGCCAAAGCCACGTGTGTCTGTTGGCCAGTTGGCCAGTAGTAAATAGAAAGAAAGATCCATCAATCAAAAGAATGGAGAAAAAAGATTTATACTGAAGATTTTCAAATTGTTTCCATTTTCATTTTGATCTTACTTACATAAGTGTGGTGTTCTGGCCCACTGGATGTTGTTTGATCACTTGGACTACAGTCAATACATTCTTGTATATGCTTGAAGTTTTGCCTGTTTGCCAAATGTACAGGCACTACATGGCCTCTTAGACCTTGTACTTATGCTAGGCACAGCAACGTGACCTGACAATTCCTGTCATCGTTGACAGGTGCAAAGTACGTCCAGCACAGTTTTTTAAAGTTATGCACAAATTATTTATTCCTTCTTACTTTTCCTTTTTCCAATGCATTCTTTAACAGCATATAGCTCTATGGAAACACACGTCCAACTTGTAGCAGCAGTTACAAGGAATCCAGCGATGCAAGGCTGTATTTTTAAATAATAAAGGATACAATAACAATATTACAAACACATTACACAAATCAGTCGTTCATCAGTATCTTGAATATATTGTTCTCTATAGCTTTTATGTCTCTGAATGCAGTGGTGAGGCTGCTTATATTTGTCATGCTTTTATTACCTCTGTTATCTCTGTTTATTATTACACCCCTAATTAACATAAGAAATAGGCATAATTGTTTTTTTCTAAATGAAGCAAAAAACTGGGATAAACAAATATTTTCAGTCTTAAGGCAGAGAAAGTGTTCAGCTGCAGCTATGAAGAAAGGGCACAACTAAGAAAAACACTAGTAATGGCTGTGAAAACATATGTGAGCAAAGCTGAGATTCAGCTCTTCCTAAATTCATTCAGTTTCTACTTTTACATGGCAAACAATATCAAAGGTCTAATGCAATCACTGAAAGCATAGTACTCTCTTATGTCATACTAAAAGCACAGCTGGCTTTTGCATTCATGCACCCATAATCCAAGCTGTAAAACATTTCAAACAGAGGGATAAAAGATGATCCCTGCCCCAAATAACTTGTGTTTTATGCATAAAACCAGTGGTAAGAGGTTGATAAATACAAAAACTGTGAGACAATATTAGCTAAATCAATATGCAGTAGGAATGGGTACATCAGCAAACTGATACAGACATTTTTCATAAGCATCCTGATGCAAAATTTTAGGGGGAGAGATGAAATATGATAACAGTTAGCTGCTCTGAAAATATTTCTGAGAATCTCCTCCCATGTCTGAGAGGTAGCATGAAGCTTATTTGAACATATAACAAATAGTGACACATCCATCCAAGGTGTGAGCTGGCATTTTATCATAAATAAGGTATGATAGCTGGGTGTTTCAAGGTTGTGAAGGTCCTTGAAAATGAAGGAAAGTGGATTATGCTTGATTGTAAAGAGATGATGAAGTAGCTGATGGAAGAATTTAAAAAGGGAGGGCAAAAGCAATGAAGAAACTATAGTGGATGAATATAAGTGGGTCAGCACTTACCAGTGGATGTCTAATCAGAGAGAAAACATTGTATTAATTGAAAGCTAGCAGATGAGTATCTAGACAAGAGTTTTAGCTCCGTAGCTTGTAAGAAAGTACACCTTAAACAAGTGCAAACAAAATTAGTCTCTGAAGAGACAAAAGACAAAAAATATCACTTAAAAGCAAGCCGCTGTCATGGAAAAAGGGCATTATATTAGCAGTTCTGCTTTAGAGACTCTGCTGCTACTGTTACCGTGAGATGATGTAATGGGAATGATTTTTATTTGTCAGATAAGAAAGTTGTACTGAAACAATAAGCAATGAAATGCTTATTTGACTGTGAATTCTGTAGAAAAAGGCCGTGGAAGAACAGAACAAGTAAGCAATTGGACTCAGAAGGTGGGTGGAAAGAAAAAACCTGTTCTTTGAAAGACTAACTGTTTTACATAGGTGAAGAGTGACCAGGAAAGGACAGAGTCAAGAAATCAAAATCATGCAAGTTTTTGGGAAGATCTTGGTTAATAGCACTGAAGGCAGTTGACCAGTCAAGGATCATAAAAGTGGCATAATTGTACTGAATTTGGCTAGGTTTCAAAACTGTAGGAAGAATAGCCTCGTGTCAGGTTGACAAGTGATTACATAGATTTAGTCCCTCTTGAATAAATAACTAAAAGGAAACATATTTGCCATACAGGGTTTGTAGAAGCAATTACTAATAGGTTTCTTTTGGTTACTTTTCCATTTCTAACTTCATTCCTCTTTCAGAGATGCTTAATGATCTAACACATGATAAATCCAGAACATTCCTTCCCTCTTTTTTTTTTTCTGCTTTTAATATGTATTTGAAAATAGGGGGTTGAATATGGGTCTCCTGATTCCAGCAAAAGAATTTCTACATTAAGTGGTTCAGGATAAAGGATGAAATACATATTTTAAAATTGCAGAATAATATCCAAAAATGATGCAAAAGAGATGGAAATTCCTTTTGGATTTCTGCTTTTGGAGTAGCGGGTCCATAGTAGGCCCACTGACCCTACCATTACCTCTTTCTTGTAAGCCAACAAACTTTTCATCTTTAGAAAAGGCTCTGGAGGATAGGCCTATAAAACTAGCTAATTGGCTATTCAACAAGAGTATATGAAAAGTGAAAGAAAAATAATTTTTTCATCAGAACTTTTAGGAAATGACTCTTTTGGACAAGCAGACCCCTTCGAAAAATACACTGCTCTGGATACATCAGTTATTATTTCACGTGCAGGACAACAAGCATCCAGAAACAGCCAGAAATCTTTAGAAACAAAAAAATAGAGCTTTAGTGTACTACTGAAATACTAGAAATGCAGAGATACTTGCATAGTAGCAGATCTTAAGGGTTTGGGTTTGGTCTTTTTTTTGCATTACCAGCAAAACAAGTCAAGGTACAGATTTCTGAACCTTATTATGTGTCTAGAACGTATTTTCAGTAGAATTTGCAGTAGGACTGACAACCCTAGCTTCAATGACAGTCTGGTACTCCAGCTACTGAAGTACCTTTATTAATCACATTCGACAGAACTTCTATGCTTTTAGTCAATTATCTTTGGAAATCTGGTCCAAGTATTTTTCATTCGTTACAGATTTCGCAGCTGCTGTCTTTGTCATCTCAAAATCCAAATACTGTAAGTTTCTGTGCATCTTTCATTTCAATATTTCAATACTATTTAAATATAGCTGCTAGTCCAGAATATATATACTCATTTGTTATTTTAACACTTTTTGCCAGAAAAACCTTACTCTATGTTGCTGCACCTGTTGCCTTTTCATTTCCAGGTAAAACTGAACATGAGGTATCTAAATGTTTGAGTCCTACATGCCTTGAAATCCAGCCATCTCAGACATTGCACCAGTAAAGATTGCTGGTTTAATTTTGTGTCATCCTTTAATCTTTCCTTTGGATCTGAAAAATGCATTATAAAATGGCCAATATTGACCAATTTTATATTTTATTGTATAAAACTTCAATTTTTTTCCCCAAAAACAGATTGGAAAATTGCAATTTTCAACAGTTTTCCCTGTATCTATCAATATATCTTTCAGCTGTCTCTCTAACTAGCGATGACTTCTCTTTTGTGCCACTGGGAAGTGTAAATCTTTGATGTTAAAAAGTGACTACAAATGCTCTTCTCAAACAGCAGCTGCCCTCTTCTCAGCTAAAGTTCATTCCTGGGCAGACTGTCATGTTAAATGCCAAAACAATAATCACACTTCATGAGAAAAAACGCTAAATCGACTCATTGCAGATAAACACTTGCTGGATGCCAAATCTGTTAAAGAGTTTCTGTGACTCAGGCACTCTGTAGCTGAGCAGAAATAAAGTACATCAGCATAGGTATAATCTGTTAAAGTGGTGATTTCTTGTGAGTTTCCAGAGAGCTGTTACAGAGAAACTACTTGGTGTAGCTAAGGGCTGAGCTTCACTGACTGGTAGCGATACAGAATATATTACATTGGAGCAATAAAACATTGCAAGAACATAAATACTGCATAAAATTAGGAGAAAGGACCCCAGGTAAACGTCTAGAAAGGAACACAAAAAATAAAATAATTTAAATTTTTAAGCTCCAAAATCAGTTTCAAGGAATGCAAAGAAACATGAAGATTCCATCTGCATTTTCAGAGTTTCTCTGATACCTTTTACTTTTATTGTGCCAAATGCTTTGTCAGGTTTTGAAAGCACTCTCAAGAACTGTCATTTTCCTGCATATGGGACTTCTCAGTTCCTTTGACCAGCCTAATACTCCCACAAGTCTTTGCCATTTCTGCAGCTATTGATAACTGGAGATGCTGTTCTAGACTATATGGTTTTGCCAAATCTCTCAATTTTCAGGTTCTATCTATAATAACATCTAGTCTACATATGTTTTGTTTCCTTTTTGTCTTGTTAGTTGCTGTGTACTGGGCAGATTCTATTGAAGTGACTGAGGAATAAAAACAATGGGAGATTTCCCGTCAATCAACATTTTTTTTTAAATTACCATCATTTTTAAACATTGCTTACGAATGGACTATAGCAGCTGAACTAAATGGAAATACAATACCAGAGAAACAGACCAGAAGCAAACTTCACTTAGAGGGAAATCGTAAAGGTGAATTATCCAAACAGTAAAGCTCACAGTTAAATATCATGGCTCAATGCACTACCTTCAATGGTAGTGCAGCTCTATGGATCATTAAATATAGGAGATATTTGTGTCTGTTTTTCAGGCTTCATTCTTTTTGAGGACCTTTGGGACAGTGCTCTCACACTGTGATTAACCCTTTCTCCTTATGCCCTTTTCTTCATCCTAAATTACCCATGGAAAGATAATCCCTGTCTGGATTAGAAGGTAAGATGAGAAAATATGTGTATAACAGTGAGACCAATGTCAGGTACAATTAAGTACACCATAAATTGGCATCTCAGTTAAAATTTCTCAGTTGTACTTGTTATCTGAAAATTACTCTTCTCAAATAGTCTTTAAAAAGCTAGTTTCCATAGTTACTTCATGTTCCATTATTAAAATTCAACCCAAATGAATTCACTGCATGTATATATATATAAAACCACATATAATATTTGTGAAATGTTATGTTAATTTCTTTGACATTTTGAAGTCTGCACAACTTCAGCTCTGAGTAGAAGCATCTTATTAATGTTGGTTCAGAATCAGGCACAGATGAAGGCTTAACTCACAATTGTGTTACTGTGGCAATAGGTTAGTCCAGCTCCACTGAAATAACTGTTTTAGCAACAGATGAAAAATAAAAAAAACCTTAATTAGAGCGAAAGAAAATTCTGTAAAATTAATTATTTAATCTTTCCTTCCCAAGAAGATTAATGTTTTTTAAAATTTACATCTTTGTTTTAACTTTCTTCATTTTTCTTTGGTTTTAGTATTTGAGTTTGGGGTTTTTTGGTTTCTTTTTCATTCTATTTCTGCAGATTCTCCTGTACCAGGCACTTTATTTTCTAAATATAAATAAGAAACTTAGCCATTGTCAATATTCAGCAAAAGATGACCACAGATATCAATGGGTATATCTCTATGGTATATTTCCCATTTCACTAGCTAAACAGGAATAAAAATGATTACTGTTATTCTTTTTATTTACAGTCACAGTTAGAAACTATAAAGATCAGCTATTGATGCTGTAGATGCTGTGTGTGTGTTTACGCATAAAAAGAGAATATTCCTGACAGAAGATAGCAAGGTCAAGAGATGTTCAAATGTTTCCAACTGGATACGCTGAGCTGACAAAGTCAGTGATTGAGCAACATTCAAAACTGAGACACCTATAGGGCACAGAATAAATGAAACCTGGTGATCCATTTTTTCCCTTGGTGCCATAATTCCCAAAGCATCGTTCTTCATTAAAGTTCTTGCAGAAACACTCAGTCCTTCACTTATACGTCTACGCATTATTAGCATAAATATTCACTGACTTGATGCTCTTGAATACCTCAAATCAGGTAGCAGTATGTTTCCCTACAATACTCTAGGTACGATGAGTTACCAACTTTTAAGTGACAGTGTAAGAGAAAATATTTGGACTGTCTATCAATCTTCTCTTAAAGAAAGGATGGTTGTGCTGCTTCATAAACTTGGAAAACAGACAAAACTCTTGTTAAAGGTGCACACACACACACAGAGTATTGCGTATTCCCCCTGTGAACTATTTACTGGCATTTACTTGCAATTTCTTCTGCTGCTAAGAAAATAAAGAATTAAATTAATAATACTTATTGTGACCCTTTTGTAAATTATTTTACCTTAATTTTGGGATGCTTACCTCAAGAAATTTTATAAATGTTACATCTCATTGTATTGAAATCCTCTGCATACCTTCCCCATAATTTTTTCTTATGCATCTTAAATAGTACCTTAAAAAAATTAAGGAAGAAGGAGTCTGCATATCTCTGTATAAAGGGCTATACAAATATCCTGGCAAGTAGCACTAGTGAGAGTAAAAGTGAAAAGTTATGAAATGATGGAAATAAAAGAAGTCGGAGGAACTGTTGTAGTCTTAGGTGGAGGAAAAATGATTTATCGTAAAGATTGCTTCTGTAGTTAGGCTGTATTTCATCTTAGAACATTGCACTACACACATTTTAATGCTAAAACATTGTTTCAGATGGCCCAGGAATATAAATCCTCAAATTAACCTGTGATAAAGAGCTGTCAATGATATTGTGTACGTACATGTTGAAGGCTGGTCAAATATGTCACTACCAGGAATACCTTTTTCCTAGCAAGATTTAGGTAATATTCATAGAGCAGGATGAATACTTCAGTATTCTATAATATGCTATGGTGAAACTCTTCAGGCTGCCAAACCAATGCTGAATATGTGGGAAATGTGTGTCTTTAAAACCAGTACACAAAAGTAATCAAGAACAAAACATGCTTTTAGTGAGAAGCAGTTGGGGAGTGTGCTCAGAATAGCATGAACATTCTGCAAGACCAAGGCGGAGTTTCTTATTTTACTACTTCTACCATATTATTGACTGGGCAGACTGTGCTGCAGATTGTCAGATGGCATAAAACATTACAGCTTCAGTAATGTCAAGGTTCATAAGAAGGATCCTTCACCAGTCTAATCAAGGGGACCCTTCTTCAGCGGATGGCTTCTTTGATGATCAGGAAAATAGATGCCCCATAGCACAACTTTTGCATTGCTGGCAAAGGGGAGAAGTGGTGGAAGAATGGAGATATGTCTGATTACTTATGAATAGCAGTAGACAGCAGGAATTCCTGTTTACAGGACACCCTCTCATTCTAGCTTAGAAAAGAATTTTTTACAAATACATTTTTCTCTTAAAATATATACTGAAGGTCTTGTTCTTATAAAAGAAAGAAAGATGCTAACACTGCTTTTCAAAAGGCTTGGCTGGAATTTGTTTGGGGTTAAGATAACAGCTGCTTTGCAGGGCTCCGCTAAAGCAAATATTGCATTTTTCTTAAGTTTATTTCCTATGTATATTTATGTATATATACACAAACAAAGCCTTTAGTGCATCAGAAAAACCTGAGCTGGAGAATACAGTTTGGAATTAAATCCATGCATGTTCATTTTGATCCCATGGGTCAACTCATGAATTAAGTTCAGGAGATTTGATCATTTTAACTCTTACAAAAGGAGAAAATATTTATATTTCACATAGCAAAATCCACCCATTATGAAAATGCTGTAAAGAAACCAAATCTGTGTTATCAGGTATATGGATATGACAAATATACCTATTTGATATTATGAATAAAAGTATGACATTAAAGATTCAGTTCTCCTTTTAAATAGATATGTTTACTGACTCTACACACTGTCAGAATAAAGCCTATTACCCTATGCTTGACATTGGTATAATATTTTTAGTCTAAAGAGTAGAAGATTATGAGAAAGAACTGAAAAATAATTTAAAATAATGCCCTAACTTTAAAGCCTATTTATTGTGTAACACTTTCTATATTTACATTTATTGTATAATACTTTAAAGGGGCAAGTGCATGTATTCCTCAATAAACCAATTATTAGAAGATCACTTTATTCTGAAAAAATAAGTTTCTGTATTTATCTGAGAAAGAGTACTGGTATACTCAATATGAAACTAAGCTCACAACAAAATAAGGTGCGAGTACTCTTACAACAGCCAGGCATTTCAACACTTTACCTCTCTGCTGAACCTTCCTAATATTTTACAAGTTTGGGATTTTGCCTCATAGCATGAACATCTTGACCAAAAGAGTGAGTAAGACTGAAATCACAACAGAAAAAAGAAAGTCCATATGGAAAAGAGAAGAAGGAATATAAGACTGTGATAATGACTCTGGCCCTTGTTGAGCTACGTGATGTCTGGAAAACCTTCATATTCTTCTATTAAAGGTGAGAAAATGTTTGCCATTATATTAGAAGGACAGACTAATCAATAGGTAGGTCAGATTTTCACTTATCCTCCTTAAATTAGTAATGCAAATGTGGGCAAACATCTATC
This sequence comes from Gavia stellata, assembly GCF_030936135.1. NCBI lineage: Eukaryota > Metazoa > Chordata > Aves > Gaviiformes > Gaviidae > Gavia > Gavia stellata. Next base: position 21,927,866 of record NC_082600.1, read on the forward strand.
TGTATATGCAAAACTACACATTTGCATTATAGAAATAATTTCACGAGCATGTTTTTTGGGGAGTATGCACGGTAAATCACTTCACATCAGTGCATGTCTAATAAAACAGATTATTTATTTTTCAGGTGACCAGCCAACAGTCAACTCCTTAAAACATCACACCTCTTTATTTTGCCGTCTTCCCTGTCACAAGTGCATTTTCCTGAGGTAACTGTGTCATAAATACATACATGCTTACTTATATATACATTTGTGTGTGCGTGTGTCTAATGATAGAATATTTTAGGAAGCTATAAATATATAATATGTATGTCAGCCTTTTAAATCACTGCTTTCATAACAGTAGGAAGAGCGAAAATCAAGTATGTCTGACCAAATCTGTAAACAATTTAGTTGCCTGCAAGTTTTCAATGTTTTCAATTTGCAGTAATCAGTAATAGTGTCTGTCTTATTTAGCATACATAAAAATAGTTTAGAAAGAGAAATTCAGAGTTAACGGTTACATTTACAAATGATAATAACTTGAAAGAATTGGTGAATACCAGTGAAAGTTCAGCAATACATCAAATAAACCAGAACAGATGAGAATCAATGTGTAAAGCACTATAAAATGAGACTGAGCCTAGAAAAAACTCAGCTCAGTACAAAATCTGGTACACAATGATCTGAATAACAGATAATACCTAATGATCTAAGTACCCAGGAAACAGTAATACTACAAAAGACCATGATATAAATGTAAAACAAATTGAACACAAGTTTATAATGAGATACAGTTGCAGTGAAAAAACCCAATGCAATAAGAATGCTTCATTCAACAGAGTAAGAGGACCAGTAAGTGAAGTGAGTGCACAAAGAAAAAGGGACGCATCCTTGTACTAATAAATCTTAATGAAAATTAAGCAACACCAAGGTAAATATAACTTCTGGTATTTGAATATAGCATCAGGTTTTGTACCATCCAGTCTTACATGCACTGTTTAATAATATATCCTTCTGAAGCACAATAAAAAAGGTGTGCTGGTATTTAAGAAAATGCATTTGACAAATATAAGTTTCTGGATGGTCTGCATGTTAGAGAATATAGAAGGTACACAGTAAAAGTTCTCATTGAGCATTAAAAATTGATGATAAGCAAAAGGAAAAAAAAAAAAAGGAGATTCAAGAAGGTATTCTTTAGCACTGGATGGAGATTTTAGCCAGCTAAAATGTTCCTCAAGTTTGTGTGGTCATAACTATTTCTTTGACAATTAAAAAACCCCCTCTGAATTTAAATTACATAACTGCATTGCTTCTGCAATAGGCACAGAAGCTTCAGAGTTTGCATTTTGTAGTCCATTAAAAATGTTGAAATATCTCACTCTGAAAATGTCTGTATTCATTCTCTTCCTCCTCTCCTCCTTCTTCCCAAATACATTAAAAATTCAAGAAGTTTGAAAGCAGTATTCTTGTGGCTGTGCAAAAGCTTTTATTGGCAGCTTTTGCATTTTCTCTTTAGTAAATGGATTTTTTAAAATCTTAATGAACTCTGGATTTGTGACCCACCCCATTATTTCTGCTAAAGAAACAAACCATCTGGACAACACTTCTGCAGGTTGGTTTGTATTTATTTAAATTAACAGTAGTGTATGTCATTTTCAGCCATCACCAACTCTTTCCATTCAGGTGAATTCTCTGAAGTCTTTAAACTTTATGGCTTGAAGTATTAAAGCTATGGTGAGCACATTGAAACAATTACACAGAGGTAAAGGTGGTCATAAAACCAAGGCTGTGTGCCCCTCAAAAGCATGTGAATAGCACTCATGGAAACAAAAAGAGAAGACAGGCCAAGACTGAGGGGAACCAAAATCTGCTACCACATGCAATTGAGAGGGATACATTTTGGGAATGCTTTGAGTACTTTCCATTTAGCATGAGGGTGCTGACACAGAATTAAGAACTGGCAAGACAGTCCAGAAAGTACTTCTGCCCTTTTTTTAATCTTCAGTTGTACCACATTCTGAAAGTTTTCTGTATCTTAAGCACAGGGGTTTAGTATCCCCTATCATGTGTCACATCATTAATGTAGGCATAGCACAGTAATTGAGTGACCATATAGACATGACCTCAATTGTTGAGGTGCTACTTTAAGACAATCCACCTTTTTTTCAGATCTTCTCTTCTTGGTTTCTGTTTTTTATCTTTCTGCTTTCCTTTCCCTGCCTATTCAGAGGAAATAATAACAAACATTCTTGTATTCAATTATTGGAAGAAATATTCTTCTGCTGCACATAGCACCATGCTCTAGCAGTCATAATGCCAAAGCTCACAGACATTTTTCCACTACACTACTCTCTGTTCTCAGGAATTTCACTTTCATCTCCACAACATGTAAGAGAAACACTTGTCTCTCATGTCTCCTATACATTCACACATACTCATAAAGGCTTTTTAGTTACACTGCATTAATGAAGATAAAATAAACTGGAAATGGACATAAGCTATAAGGCTTTACTGAAAGATGTGAGCATATCTTTGCAAAATGTTCAGATGATAAACTCCAGTTCAGCCCTGACAAAACCATGTACAGTTGGTTTGTACACTCAAACCCACAGTTATAACTGGTCATGAAAACAGGATTTGATACTGAATATGAATTGTTGTGGTTTGGTTTTTTCCTCACCATCCATAATGAGATTTTTACACATGCTTTATACATTCATTTTATGTGCAGAATGTACATCATCAGCCCATGCTGACACTTTTGAAAGGGAAAAGAAGAGAGTTTGCTAGCTCTGTTGCCTTCCAGAAGGTGTTGGGCTACTCTGGGTAGTTTGATGGCTAAAATGACAGGGTTATAGCAGGGTTGCCCTAACATCCCTTGCTGCCATATTAACTATCTTCTGCCATGATAACGTGGAGGACCGGAAGAGGAGTGGAGCCAGCCCCAGGTGGGAATTCCCCTAACTTTTCTGTAGGGGCAACTTTCTTTTTGTTTTTACTGCCTAATAACAGAGGTTGTTCTGAAGTTCTACATGTGCAATCAGAGGGATGACCGGTTATGAAGACTTTCCATTTCTACATGTAGAGAATATACTCAAACAAGCAAACAAAATCAAGGTAAATGGGCAAGGAAAGTGAGGACATGGATCCTAAAATAGTAAGAATTTTTTCCAAATTTTATATGGAAAAAATCCCAACAGACTAACTAAATTTATGGTAAATTTTTCTCCTTCTTTTCTCAAGGAAGAATCAGAAGTAAGGAGCAAAAATTCTGTGAATTTTTTGTTCCATTTTCTTTCAGGCCCTCTTATAGGACAGTGGTGTACCCCATCTATGGGAGTAATTATTCTCAAAAGTGACTAAGGAAGTATGACGCCTACCAACTTTGCAACATGATGGGGTTAAACTCAGCTCTGGTATAGATGAGCTGCAGCCAAGTGAACACAGGGGGATTAGTTCCGCAAACACAACGTCTGAGTTTGGCTCCAAAAGACTGGTTTGTTTAGACAGGCTATGGAAAATTCAAATTACTCTACTACAGCCAGAATTTCACTCTTTCAATCTTTATGTTTATCTACTCCAAGCCTCTGAACATTGAAAAGTTCACCTGTCACTCGTCAAACCATATTTCCAAAATAGACAGGATTCAAATGTTGATCTGCTTTCATAGTTCAAATTATTTCCCAGGCCGTCTGATGCATTCTGTGGCTTGATTTTACCATCAAAGGCCATTGTCAAAAACAAGAATTACATTGCAGAGGCAACAAGTTTCTTTAAAAAAATAGTATTTATGTACTGAGATTCTTGAGTTTCCAAAGGTGAGGCTTCATTTAACAGATTGGCCTCTGTTCTTCTTGCTGGTGACTTGACAGCTTAACAGCTGTTGCCAAAAATTTCCATAAATCTATGTTTTGAAAAAGGAAGATGAAAATCCTCTACATTCCTCTTCAATTCCAACAAAAACAAGGCCATTCAAAACCATTTTTGCTCTACAGGAGGTGAAGTTAATCACAGAAAAAGAATAATTAGATGCTTTAAACCATCTGCCTCACATCTTTCAGTGGCTTTCTCAGTAGTCTCCACCCAAGAAGCAGAGGTGATCCTTCTGCAATTTTTGCTAGAAAGGGGGTAGATTAGAAAGACCAATCCAAGGCTATAAATTCCAGGCGCTGGAAACTTTCTTTCTTTGAGCTTGGAGTGGGGTATCTCAACTTCTCACCAACAGTCCAGTGTATGTTCATTCCTTTCTATGTTTTTTTGTAGAGGTATCTGCTAGCCAGATCACATGGCACCACACGTAAGGAGGCCCATGTGAATTTCTACTCTTGGTGCTCCCCCATGGCATAGGCTAAAACTATGAATTTCAGAGTAGGTACAGGCACCTAGAAATTAGGCATTGCACTGAAAATAGGAAGTGAATTTTTAGATCTTGTCTGTTTTTCCTCTGTAGCCCTATTTTATATTTAATAAATAAAAATAAAGATTGTTAGCAGAAGTACTTTGTTGCTTTGGTAATGAAAACTATAGCAATGTCTTCAGGATTCCCAAATATATATGAAAAATTTATATAAATAAATTAAACCACCAAATGCACAAAGCTAATGTTTCTTGTTGTGTTCCCTAGTGTAGTCACCACTTCATGCTTCAAACTAACAACTCTTCACATACTTACTGCCAATATGCTCAAGAGTTTAAAATTAAAAGATCTTTGTAAACATGAAAACCAGCAGAAAAGCTAAGCCCCAAAGTAACAATAACTTAAAAAGAAATCAGTGTATCATAATCTTATGCCCGTGACTGACATTTTTTGTGGTTTTAATTACTTGACTTGACTTTAATTGAGCTCGTCCTTGAACTGAGAATTTACTAATATAAATAAATAAAACAATTTTTATGGCCAGACTGGTGTTTTGCTAACAACATCCTACTGTGCATTCCCATAGGCAATTCATTTAAAACTTTAGGGCTTGGACATAAATCCATGATCTGTTTCTCCTTTATAAAAATATGTATTCTAATGATGGGAAGATTTCCTATCCCACATGAATTCACATTATAAACCTTCCTCCAGGGAAGATGGGATGCTGAATGATCTGCAAGCTGCAATGGATGAACTGGAAAAGATGAGGAAGGCACGCCAGTCCTTTAAGATTACAGCCAGACTTGGAAAGAGCAGAATGAGACTTACTCAAAAAGAACAGTATGAGACTTTGGACATTTAGAGTCTTCCTTTAGGGAGAAGCCATCGTAGACTTAGTAAATGTAAGCAAGTAAGTATGAGTAAGAAATGCAAAACCTGATATACTTAATTTGTTTATCCTCAAAAATCTCTGAATGATATCCACTTCTTTACCCAAATATATGTGTTAAAAATTCTAACTGACTGTAAGCACAACTTAAAACTTTTGCAGTATTTCCAACATTTGAAAAAGTATTGAAATAAAAAGAAGTTATTTTGTGTATTATTTGTAACTCAAGCATTATTCTGCTGTGTTTTCTCTGACTTGAGCAAGGGTGATGAAGTGCACTGGAGCTGCTGTTTCACATACCTCGTTGCACTAACATATTGTATGACTTCAGAAATGAACACCAGAGTATTATATGGATGTCTTCAGGTTTTGGTAGAGGGGCAGAACATGTAGAGTCCTGCTTCCGTTGGTGTTCAGGAAGGGGACTTCAACAGGACTCAAGGGTAAAACTCTGAGGGTAGGTGTGGTTCCTGGTCTCTACCTAGGCTTCCGAACTAATGAACTTTCAGAAGAGAGTATACTTTTTTGTTTTATTAACACAAAGTAGATATGGGCTGACTTGGCTATAAAACAGCATCAGAGCAAACTAAGGATGATGAGCTGCCTTATGATCTCATGTAGTTCTAAATTGAAATAGGAGTTACTGAAGATAAACAAGAGCTTCCAAGGCATTATCAAACTAAACATGCTATTTATGTACTACATATGTATACGTATGTTAAACATTCTACCTTAAAATAAAATCGGTTACATCATAAAAAGCCTATTTTTTGTGAAAGAAAGGAAAGAAATCTTAGGGTGATCAATCCAGATGCAGAAACCGTCACTGCTTTCTGGCTAAGAAGATTCGGCCACATCTGCAGTAGGTCAATAATAAAGTTTCAAAAGAATCAAGACTCTTGGTTTCTCTTTCTTACCATTCTTCTCTGATAAAAAATTTTGATTAAGAGTTCGACCTAATCTTTTTTACCCATGTGTAAGAAATGAGTATTTCAAAATAAACACTCATCCAGTAGAAAATGACACAAATTGGCTGGGTCTCCAGCACCTTGTACCAAACGTAATCATATACAGACATGGAGGTAGAACTTAAAAGCTTATATGTCCTGAGCATTGTGACCTTTTGGTACAGTGGTGAGGCTGTCAGAAAGCTATATCCCCATACATTGCATAAGTGTTTGTGTCTTGTCCTTTCTTCATTGCTGACTTCCATCAGCTGAAACATTAAGTGCTTGCCCGAAATACTGCTGCAGTTACGTAAAGCTTTTTAGGAAACATCACTTCAGACAGATGTTTAACCTCTAAGCCCTGAAGGGATAGCTCTGCCAGTTGCCAGGCTTGTCAATTAATTTTGCATTGACAATCATGCTAATGTAGTTTGACACAGAAGAGAGCTTTTGCAGCCAGGCAGCTACATTAGATAAACAAGGTAGATGAGTGCAATTCACCGCAAAATTAATCTGAACACACAGCACATCACAGTGTATGTCTCATAAGTAGCACTGCTCAATTTTGCCTCAACTGCCACCCCAGATGATCATCAGAACTAGTCAAAATCACTTTTTTGCTCACCTGTGAACTGTTTTTTTCCCCTTTCTTTTGTTGCCATAAGTTACTGCAAGTGTATGCAGGAAATATGGGAGTCTAATATAGCTGAGTACTTGGCTTACAGTATGAACTGCCAAGCAAGGTATGTACTACTGAGATGTCCCTGAGATAAGTGCTTTCAACTTGAGACATCTCATTCAAATCATGTCAACAATCTGGAAGGACCTCAGAGAAGAGCAACAAAGAATATTAAGGGGTTGTAAGGAATGATTAACAAGAATACTTTAAATAAGCTGAATATGTGCAACTTGGCTCTGTAACAAGGAAGGAATGATGAGGATATGATAATTGTCTAGAATTACCTAACAAGTAAAAGCAAACAAAACAGTAGTTGTAATATGAGAGAATGAAAGTAGATATTAGATTAAAATAATAGAAAGGGTTAGCTACACCAGACTCCAAAAATATTTGACACCAAAGAGAAAGTGTGGACTAGCTGACCTGAGGTAAATAAAGTGACATCAACTAGAACATTTAGAGTAAGACTGAATACAGATGCAATCTGGAGTCAAACAGGTATCGGCTAATGAGTAGTTTTAAATGTATGTGTCCTTGTCTCCAAATTCAAATTCTGTGAGTCTTATTACTGAGAATTATTATTTTTAGGTTTGAAAGTGATTGAAAACTGCAGAGTCAAGAGAACTGTTGGGGTTTTCTGTTTTTTTTGTTTTCTCCTCCCCGTTTCTTTTCCACACTGAATTCATTCTAAGAAAAATTCTCACTTTTAAAAATTATTTGAGCATGCATAAAGGTTTAATTTCCCTTAAGATGTTAAATGACTATAACTATTTTCCTTTCATGAGCCTGGAGAAAAAAATCTGAAATTCTAAAACTGAATATTGTGATGAATATAAATGAGCCTAGTGTAAGAGCTATGAATATGAATTCAAACATTAGTCCTTGACACTTCCCATCAACAGCATACCTTTATGAGCTTGACTATGAGCCTGATTGTGTCCCGGTTTTTCATGGTCATGTAGTGCAACTGAGGGTTTAAACTCTCTACTTTTATATGTACATCCTGATTATTAAAAAAAAAAGATAAACAATTTGACAGGATAGCATAAAGCCTGGGAAAGTATTGCAGGCTTTGTATGCAAGAGAAACTTCTTTTTTCTCCCTGGGCAAACTGTTGTAAACCTTAACCATGGAGAAAATCACTCCATAAGTGTCTTGAAACATCTATCTCTCACACTGTAAAACAGAAGGAAAGACTTGGTCACTGTTTTTAATCATTTTCTGGCCAGTAGGAAAGGCTGGATTGTAGTGCAAGCAAGCAGCCCTTGATACAGCGCCTGATGCACATCGACAATGATGGCAACAAGAAACAGACAGTTGCTTACAAGAAGAAGCTACTGTAAACTAAACCATGGATGTTTCTAATGAAAATACCTTCCTGTTTATATCTGCAAATATATTATTCCCCCTTCATCTTCTCTTAGAGAACAGTCTCTCAAGACAGAGACTGTATTTTTGCTCAGCTCTTATGCATCATCTAACCCAGTGGACAAAGCCTTTGGTAGCCTGTGGTTGACAATGTTGAGCAACTAAAAAAATGCATAAAACACTTACTGCCTCCTTGATCTCAGTTGTAACAATGGCAGCTCCAGTTTTAACTTTTTAATTACCCATGGTCATGAACAATGTCAAAACCCCCATCTACAACACAATCATGAATTGTGGGTTGGGGCCATTTATCTATCACAATGCAGCTCCGGTCTTTGTCTCAGCCATGTATATAATAATAATAATTACTAATTTAAAAAAAATGCTTCTTTTTGTTATTCTGTTGTAGAACAGCAATTATCTTAAAAAAACTGTTATGCAGATTTGGCTGATTGAAAAGCTGGACAATATATCAGAACATGCTAGGCAGCTATCAAACGAATTAGAGACAGAGCTGAAATTACCCACAAGCTTTCTTGGAAGTCCTAATTCATTAATTAAGAAGTATTCAAAAATTGTATTGAAATAAATAATTCTTGGTCTGAGAATTGTTTGTAAACCATTCTGTGTAAAAATTATGGATTTGTATGATGTTTGTGTTAGGCAGCATTGCAGGTGAGGGGACTGGGAGCAAAAGAAGATAAATTCACAAACAAAAGTTAAAATTATTGTCTTTGGAAAAGAAGCCATGAAATTTTGTGAAGAAGTAACAGTGATGTTTAGAGAAAATCTAAAGCTTATGCATTATTTTAATAAAGAAGTCAGAGGGACAGCTATGACTGTATTGCAGATCTTAAGACATAGATATCCCTGCTATATAAGGGCAGCATGAAGAGAGGTTTACTGATCAGCAGTGATAAGTGGGCATGGAGAAGAGATGCAGTGCTGTAGTTTTGGGACAGAATATTTAGAAAAGGTAGGAGGATGGTAAAATCAAAATTATCTGGAAAAGAATAGATGACTGGAGGTGAGGCTGGAGGTGAGGAAGCTGAAATGGGTCAGATATTACAACCCTGTGTGTCTGGAAGAGAAAGCAGAATATTAGTCACTATGGGATATAATTAATTTGTTTATTGATCAATTAAGTTTGAATATTATCCACTCCAATTATATACTATTCTTTCTGCTCCCTGAATTGTTTGCTTATATTCTTAAAGAGTTGGGGAGAATGTGCTTTGATTCGCATATTCAAAGGGCAAAGTAAACAATAAAGGCAGAATCTGCATTTTTGTTGATTAGTTGAGCAACTTTCATGCATTTCTGGCGGAATGTATTATTCAAGAGTATCCTTTCTGGTAGAATGTGTTTGCCAGTATAGTTTTGTAATCTGAACACATAAAAAGTTATATCCAGGCAATTAAAGTAAATATGTTTGGAATACAAAAGCACCATTGGGTGTTATTTTCTCACCAAGAATCCCCCAACTGTCCATTTGGGAGTACATTTTAATATTCAGTCTTCTCTTGTGGCTCAGAAAAAAGGCAAAATATTCATAGTTCAAAGCCTCAGATAATCCATAGTATTTCTATGCGCTAAGGGGTAGTGAGCTCTAAGCAGCTCTCGAGAATTCTCTGTCCCTTGCAAATAAAGGCAGAATTTGTTGTAAACTTGTGGATTTCTGCCATCTTTTTCAGAGAAGCTAGGAATGAATTGATGAGAAGGAAGTAATAAAAATGAAATGTTTGTTAAAGAAGCTCAGTTCTCCTTTTGTTCTTCTGTTTTTAGGAGCAAGCTTTCTACCACAACTTAGAAACCAAACATTAGAATTCAAAACTTTCCCTCCTGGGGTCACTTCCCTATTCTTCTTTATTCTTCTCCTTGTACTGGCAATGAATTTGCAAACCGCTGCCAGACAGATCTCTAAAACCCTCATCATTCATAAAAAGAAATCCAGTGTTGGCAAGTTCTGATGCTGGGCAAACATGTCAACAAACATTGAGAGAGTGCTGCCTCCAAGCAGCAGAGCACACTAGGGTTGTGTTTACTCGAGCTTGCCACTACCAGGCTTCATTAAGAGTGATGACGCTTTTAAACACCATCTCTGTAGTACTATGTGATACAAATCAAATCTAGCAGCCACACAAAGCCCTTAGTAGTCCCTGCTCAAGACTTGTACCAACTTCTGAGGTTAAAGATATGACCACATTTTCTGGCTGAAGGAAAAGAACTGCAAGGAACTGATCCTAAATTGAACAAACTGAATAGGAAAATTCTCCTTTGATACCAGTGGGTTTAGATTCAAGCTATAAAATATGGCATTGTACACTCCTTCCCCTTGCCCCCCCCCCCAAAAAAAAAAAAAAAAATCTAAAGTTGATGTACAGAAGGCACAGAGAGCAAGTATATAATTCTAAAGCATGGATGTGACCACTAAAAAAAAATATTAAATAGTTCCTATTCTTATCCAGGAGCTTACTTTCTGAACTTGACCCTGCCTTTGCGAAACATCGAAACCCACCTTTAACCTGTAAAGCCATCTTCCACATTCTTCTTCAGCAGGAGCATTGCTTCACATGTTTGTCCTGTCAACTCATTGAAAGAAGTTCTCATATATGAAGATAGATATGAAGGTCCACACTAATTCCATTCAGCTTCAGGCACATAAACGCGCAATATTATGACACTGAAATCTCTCATGTGTTGCATATATTTTGAGTAGCAAGTTGCTAGACTCCGCCACTCAATGTGCAGAGAGAGACACTTTCAAAGAGTGAACTATACTGTAAGAGAGGATGAGGATGACTCACTTTCTCTCTGGAGAAGGAGACTAGATTTCAAGCTAAGGTTGGTACCAAGGTGAAATTAATACAATTCTTCAATATAATTATAAAGAGTTTTAAAAGGAGGGCCTTTCGCCTTTTACGCTCACCTACGGGATTTTTTTGCCAGGGGAGGGGGGGAGGAAAGTTTCTTATAACATAGCTATATATCACCTTCCTTGAATATGCAGGCAAGGACAGAACTCCACTGAAACAATGGTTACAGTCCCAGGAAGCACCCCATTAATGTATACCTACACTGTGTGTGCTTTTCAAATACCTTCTACCTGTTACTAAATTATTTCCAAGAAAACAATATGCAAGCTTCCATTTACTAGGCTTTGTGGGTAGAATCGTTAAAAAATGTAGAGGCCTTTTTCTGAGTAGTTTTATTATTAGCAGTTCAAAAAAATGTTTTCAAGCAACAGATTTCAAAGAGCTTGAAAAGTTGGAAAAACACTTTTTAAATGTGAACTACAGAATTTATTACAAACCCAGAGAAAACAAGTACATTTACAATGTGGAAATGACATAGGCTGCTGTTTTCACACATATGTGCCTCTGGATAACAGCCTTAATTCCTATTTAGGCACAAAACCAGAACAAGCATGTTTTCAATAGTACCACATATCTGCAAGGCAATTGTATCAGAAATTACACTGAGATAAAATCTCTCCAGCAAGCATGCATTACATAAAAATAAAAATAGCAGCCAATGGCATCTGGATTTGTCTGTTCTTATTCCCTTCAAAAATGTAAGGCCACATCTAAATCCCTAACTTAAGAATTCAGGTATGATTCCGCCAAATAATAACATATGCCTTTCACTTCAAGCATATACTTGACTAAATCTTTATTCAGAAAAGCATAAACTTACACGCTTCTTATTTTCAAAGGGATATAAGTATATTTTATATGTTATGTTACTGACTGACGACCAAAGTGCTTAAGTTAAGATGCTTGTGATGGAAAATCAAATACCAGTCCATGGTTACATGAAGAAACAAATTTCCTGTAGAAATATTCCCTCCTAAAGCATGCAGATTGCTTGCTAACAGTAGGGAAAGATTTTCAAAACTAACACCTTGTGTAATTTTGTAAACCATATGACTCTGCACAGATTTCAGTAGGGACAATGTTTGCTTGTTGATGATGTTCACTTATATGGAACACCATTTGTCAATTTTGGTGATATTTGCAAAACTGTTACTGCAAAGATTTATCCACTATTTGCCAATGTTGTCTTTACTTTGTTAAGGTTTTTTTTTTTTGTAAGTAAACACGATTTAGTTTTGTAAGATTATCATTCATTTATGGGATTTGCCCAGTTCTACATTGGCAGTTGCTTTCATTGTTTGCTTGTTTTTTCTTTAAATACAAAATTGACAGCAGCCAAAATGTACTGATTTCTAAAAATGCACTGGAAAGAAACAGCAGGGGAAGGAAAGAAAATCTCCATACATTTAGGGACAGAGTAACACTACCGCCAACAATGAAAACTTTAAAGTATTGCACTTGATTAACTCTGTCCACTTCAAGCTACTAATAATTAGCTCAGCACAAAATGATCGCTTACCATTCAGCAGAGAAGGTAGCATTTCTCCAGAAGGGACTTTGTTATTGGAGACTGTTTTTATAAATGAATGGTTTCCTTAATTCCAGTATAATGATCTTTCCTGACTTAGTTATTGTTGTTTTAAGTGGCTAAAATAAACACTCTTGTTCATGTACTTTCAAATGAAAACACGAGTGTTCATGGCTTTATATTACTGAAGCTTTCCCTTATTGCCCCTACACCACCCCCCCCCCCTTTCTTTTTTTCAGACTACAGTCTCTAGGTACTTTGATAGTTTATACTTTCTTCTCATAGTGAGGTGCTGTAGTAAAAAAGCTCCTTTGGCAGCTAACAAAACATGTCACATTGACTATAACCTTTTCAGAAGGAAATGCTCCAAGGAGCTTTGTGTGAACAGTGCATTCTCTCCTGAAAATGGGGACATTGTAGAAGAAGAAGTGACATGAAGGAATATATATTTTTTCTACCTTCATTTTGATACTTAAAGGTGCCTCTTTAAGACTACTGTGCTGTACACTCGTACTGCTAAGACAATTTATTATTTTTTCTGTGTGCAATGTTATTGTGAGCAGATGTGCTAGAGACATTGGTTATTGTTTTGAACTCAATCATTTCCTATGTTGGCCAGAGCAGAGCAGCTATTCCTGTGGGAGCTGCAGGGAAATGGAGGTCCAGAACAGTGCGAACACACCATTGTCATTGGGTGAGGACAAGGGAGTCTGAACAGAAGTGAGTGAGGCACACATCAAGCAGGTTTTATTCATATTCAGTGTTTGCTAAAATTTGGGTTACTTCTGTGAAAAACACCCATATCATAACTAAGACATGATCATGTTGTGAAAATCCTATGCACCAAAGCTGTGTCCCAAGTTTTGGTCACTCCAAGCTAATTCTGCAGTTTAAATCTTGGGATACAGATTTTGTAACAAATTTACATGGGGAAGCATTTTGTTAAATTGGAGAGTGGTTTAATTTAAGGAAGCATTCCTGGTTTTTTGTGGAAAAGATTCTGCATCTCTTCTGAAGATCTGAAGTCACCGCAAAGTGGGAGGATGGAAGAGACATCTGCAAAACCCAGCTAGTGCTTGGCTCTTCCAAAATATCTTTTACTTAAGAGAGACTTCCCTACCCAGTAGCCTATTCTAAGCATCAGTGTTAGAGCCTGGGAAATTCAAGATTCTTTCAGGCTAATTAACTTCAAGTGTATTGTGCCTGGGAGCAGATTAGCCGTTAAGTATCACATCAACGACCCTCTACGAAGACATGGGCTTAGACTCTTATTTATATATCCTGTGGAGTGATAGTTTGTCTGTAGTGGACTATTGTTGTCAGTTATTGCATTTTCCCTTTCTTCCTTCCTTCACCTTTTTACATTCCACAATGAAGTGCTTTTCATGGAAGCTTTATTTAATTTGGTGCTTGTGAGGGGATAATTACAGTTACATGAGAAGCTAGGTCGTCTAATTTAAATTTTGAAGTTTCAGCTCTAAGAATTAAGATAGTGGGTTTTTAGCATTTTGCAAAGATCTCTTTCACCCAAAGAGTTGTGGTGAATGGAGTTAAATCCAGTTGGTGGCCAGACACAAGCGGAGTCCCCCAGGGCTCAGTATTGGGGCCAGTACTGTTTAATATCTTTCTCAATGATCTGGATGAGGGGATCGAGTGCACCCTCAGTAAGTTTGCAGATGACACCAAGTTTGGCAGGTGTGTTGATCTGCTTGAGGGTAGGAAGGCTGTGCAGAGGGATCTGGACAGGCTGGATCGATGGGCCGAAGCCAATTGTATGAGTTTCAACAAGGCCAAGTGCCGGGTCCTGCACGTGGGTCACAACAACCCCAGGCAACGCTACAGGCTTGGGGAAGAGTGGCTGGAAAGCTGCCCTGCAGAAAAGGACCTGGGGGTGTTGATTGACAGCCGGCTGAATATGAGCCAGCAGTGTGCCCAGGTGGCCAAGAAGGCCAATGGCATCCTGGCCTGTATCAGAAAGAGTGTGGCCAGCAGGAGTAGGAAGGTGAATACCTCAAATACTGTGTTCAGTTTTGGGCCCCTCACTACAAGAAGGACATTGAGGTGCTGGAGCGTATCCGGAGAAGGGCAACGAAGTTGGTGGGGGGTCTGGAGCACAAGTCTTATGAGGAGTGTCTGAGGGAACTGGGGTTGTTTAGCCTGGAGAAGAGGAGGCTGAGGGGAGACCTCATCACTATATATATCTACTTGAAAGGAGGTTGTAGTGAGGTAGGTGTCGGTCTCTTTTCCCAAGTAACAAGTGATAGGACGAGACGAAATGGCCTCAAGTTGCGCTGGGGGAGGTTTAGACTGGATATTAGGAAAAATTTCTTCACTGAAAGGGTTGTCAGACACTGGGAAGGACTGCCCAGGGAAGTGGTTGAGTCACCATCCCCGGAGGTGTTTAAAAGACATGTAGATGTGGTCCTTAGGGACATGGTTTAGTGGTGGACTTAGCAGTGTCAGTTTTACGGTTGGACTTGATGATCTTAAAGGTCTTTTCCAACCTAAATGATTCTATGTTTCCTTGATATTAAAACCAGGCAACAGTGGAGAAGGGGTCTATATCTATGCATATCTAAACCCACTATTATAATATAAAACTTTTCTCCCCTAAATTTTGCACAGTGGCATTTTAGAATTATTTGGGAGCTAGGTAAGGGAAGTGACACATGGACTTATGAATATGCTTTGACTTAAAAAGAAAACTTTTCATAGTTTGAAAAAATTTTGGTTGAAAACTAACATGTGAAAACTCAGTTTTGAATTAAAAAAAGTTCAGATTTTATTTTCCTGTGAAAATATCTCTGAAAACTAGATAAATATTTTTTGTGGTTTTCACACTCCTTGATAAAACACCACCAACAATAGCCACTCCCCTTGTATTAATTTCATAAAAATATAGCTTTATCTTGATGTATGTGCTTTGTCAGAAAGTTTTTTTCAGTGCAGCTTGTTTGGCAACCAATTATGGTCACAATATGTCATGTAGGCATTACAGATGACAACAAGAACATATAAGCCACTTTGTTCCTGAAGTCTAAAATTAAAATATCTTCAACCAATCAGTCAAACAGTTAGAGAGCCATTACAATGCTGCTAAGGTGTCTCTCAATACTAGTTTGACAAAAGCTTTCTTTTTATAATCTCTGACATGTAGTTCATGATCACTGGATATTAGGTGCAGCACAATTCCTAAAGAATCAATAAGAGTTCTAGTATCCTTAAAAAGTCTTAAAGATACTATTTCCAGCCAGATAACAACAAACAGAACAAACAGTTGTACAGGATGCTAACACAAAGAATCAATCCAGTGTCAATATGCAATTAGTCTCTACTTTTACTATGTGTAATATACTCAGATTTTCAAAAAGCTTTCCTGAATATGAGGTCTTTCCTCAGTGGTCTTTAATAAAGAAGGGTTCCAGGAGATAAGAGGAAAGATCTTTGAGAATTAATTATTGGTTGAAAGGAAATAAAGTGTAGCGTTAAATAACAATGTTTTACAACGGAAGAAGATTAGCAATAGTATCTCAGAACAGTTCAGTGTTCACAGAGTTTAGAAGTGGTCCATACAAAAAGGTTAACAGATAATTGAAAAAAACATGATATAGGTCTATAAAAGCACAAGTGCTCTGGAGTTGAGAATTGTATTTTTCATTTCACAATAATAAAGAAATTAATGTAGTCCCAGAGAAATTATGAGAAATTATGAGGTAGCAACTTAAAATCAAACCAAAAGGAAATAGCTTCCCTCCCCATCCCCCCCAAATCAAATATTTAATACTTAATAATCACTGGATCTTGTGAAAACTAGAAAGGTTTTAGGGATTGGGTGGACAGTCTTAATGCTCTGTTTTTCTTCCCTAGTAACACCTGCCAGAATCCTTCTGGTATGTCAGTTGTAGGAAAATGTTAAATATCTGCCACATCTTGACAAATCTCTTTTTTTTTTAGTAGTGGACAACATCACACTCTTTATAAATTTTTGTTCTTCTAGTTCCATATGTAAAATAAAATCATTTGCTTTCTGCTCCCACAATCAATGACTGTGTCTCTTTTAGTCATTTATTACACATTCCATCATCACCAAACAGTGAATCCATCCAGATTCTCTTCCCTCAACTGTAGAGCAAAAATGGAGGTCTTCTGAATTGAAATGGGGTAACTGTCTTCTCTATTTAAGACTGTCTTTCTTTTGATAATTCACTCTTTTTTTTTTTTTTTAACTGCTGAAGGATCAGGGGGCTCAAAGTGAACAAATCCACTTGAGGAAACCACGATTTTCGTATCATTATTCAAATAAAAGTGGGAATAGTTTTCCAGTGGTACAGTAATATATCACATTTTTCTTAATTCATTTTCCCCCATACATTTAGTTCACATAACTCTTACATTAGGAATAACCTTTTCCTTTAATATCTGAATTTTGTATACTCCTGCCTTTGGCTTTTCACAGGTAGCTACCATCACTATTTTTGTCATTACACTGGCTTGCACAGCTATCTTGATCTTAAAATTA
This sequence comes from Gavia stellata, assembly GCF_030936135.1. Lineage (NCBI taxonomy): Eukaryota > Metazoa > Chordata > Aves > Gaviiformes > Gaviidae > Gavia > Gavia stellata. The sequence continues at coordinate 21,945,014 of NC_082600.1, forward strand.
GGATTCCTTTTGTTCATGGCTACTAATTCCTTCATCTTCCACTGCAAAATTATTTGCTATTCTTACAAGGTTTCCTGTGAACTAGCAGTCCTGTTATGAACCTCTTTGTCAAGTTCTGTAACTCCTTGAAATTGAACTATTCCACTGCAGTTCTTGTATCTTTTTCCCAGGTTATACATTGATCCAGGTTATATTTGACACAGTATATATGAATGCATATATGATGGTTTACGGACTCTGATTTTGAGCTCTATATGTCTTAATTGGAAGTGAAGATTTCTGTAGTTCAGCTAGAATACCCTTTATTACACTTTACAACTGACATTGCTAAATCAACGCATCAAAGACAAGGGCTTTGGAATGGTTTGGGAGATTATGAACTGTTAGGACAGAGAGTTTAAATTAAATTATCGAGTGTTATTATAGATATCTCAATGTGCACTTTCCACTGAAATTAATGATGCATATATATTTAAAAAAAATTAGTTCCATGTTTGTATTTTGAGGCTGTTGATGAACTGTGACCTGGTCATAGTCTTTCTTTTCATGTCTAAATATCAACTTCATATCTGAGAAAGGGCTAATAAAAAACCCATTGTACATTCTCTGGAAGTAAATTGTCTAACTTTCCAGTTACAACAAAGTAGGAAATTTGCAATGATTCTCTTTATTCCATATCTGATATAGAGTTGAAGAGAGGACTTAGATGTGCTCTATCCCTTTCAAGACGGTTAAATTCTTGAAGAGGCAAAAATGTCTCTTTCACAAGATCTCTAACTGTTGCACATTCCAGAACAAAACAGAATGAAAAACTGAAAAGGCAGAACACAAATTTCTAAGACAATTTATTCTCACCAGGGCTTTGAATAAGCTCACAGAGCTTGGAATTTTATTACTTAGTTGAAAAGGTCATACAGCACTCAGGAACACTGGTTTTATGCACTTCCTTAAATAGTATAATTAAACATTCTAAAATAACAGGCCCTGATGTTTCTTCTATCTAGCATCTCCTTAGCATGTTTGAGGAATATATCTACAACTGCTAAAAATTATTAAAAACTGCCTGTTTTAGACTAAAAGGGAAACACTGGGCTGAGCTGCTTTCAGCTTGTCAAAATGAACAAGGTTTTATCATTTGTGAATGTAGAGAAAAATTCAGATTTCACCCTGTGCAAAAGATTTCATTTAGTCATCTAGATTAAACCATGACGATGTACATGTAATATAAATGGACCTCCATCACCTTCAAAGAAGTTTATCTCCCTGAAAAAAAATTAAAAGGTGACAATCTCAGACAGTCTTCTTGCTTCTGACTGAATATTACTTCTGAATATTCTAATGGCCATTATTAACTGTGGGCCACACAGTAGTAGCTGGCTGGACTGTTATCTGCTCTCAGAGATGGAAAAGAGGGACTGTATAGATTTTACTACATCTGGTGCTTACAAAAGCAGATGAAATCTGGATGTTCGATACTGTCTTCAGGGTATTATTAGGAGATTCTAGGCAACTATGTCACATAGAAACAAAGGTAACTGGAGTACATCATAAACAAAAAGCTTAATTTTCCTACTACATTCTTCTGTGCCAGAGAGTCAAATGAATAAAAAACACTTCACGGTACTTACGCTCTTCTTCCAGGCTGTTCTCATGCAGGTCTTCCAAAGATCCTGTATCATTAGTAGACTATAGATGAAATAACTTATAAAACACAGTAGGAAAGAAAAAAATGCCAAACCAGATGCAATCTGTTTCTTTGTAAAGAAAATGGAATATAAAATGTGTTACATGTAACGTACAGCATTTCATAATAAGAGTGCCTCAACACATAAACTTGCTTTTTTTTCTTGACTAGCAGAACCTGAAAAAAATTATCCAAAATATCTTGGGATGTAGACTGTGTTCTGGTTCTTCTTACTTTTATTCAGACTGGAAGATATCTGAGCTACTACTCTTCCAGTGATACAGTCTTTTGGTCTCCTAGTGTAAGAAAGAGAAAAGGTAGAGCAAATTTTGGAATTCAGAATTGTATTAGACTGAACATATTCTCTCCTTGTGCACAAACATAGCATTAATATCCCAGACACTCTCTTCCTCTGTCAGTTTGGCCACAAACACTTCTTCCCCTACCCGACAAACACTGAATGAAGAGGAAGGCGAGCACTGTTTGGAGAAACATAAGTTGTGTTAAAAAGAGCAACAGTGTCTCCCATAATGGTGAGGGGTTTCCCAGGCCAACCATTTCTAAATTAATGACCTTATAGGAATGGACTGGTGGAATAACTGACCATATTGACAAAAAAATTCAAGTAGAGCAAAATCATAAAATAAATTATATTGGAAGTGACCCCTGAAGGTCTTCCATTCCAAACCCCCACTCAAAGCAGAACTAACTTCAAAGGCTGGTTGGGACTTTATCCAGTTGGGTTTCTACATGGAGATTCTATGATTCCTCTTAGAAACCTTTCCCAATGATCATTCTCATTATGGAGATTTTTTTCCCTTATATTCAGAAAACCTATATCCTCATACTGGGGTTGAGGAAGTTTAGGTTAAAGTGATATAAAATGCTGAGCAAGGGGGAAAATGAAGGAGGAAGACCAAATCTACAGCATTAGGAATCCAATAGCATTGCATTTAAATTAAAAAAAAAAAAAAAAATCTAAATCCTGTAACTAGTAAGAGTTGCACCTCTTCAAAGATTTTTCAGTTGAACTGGAAAATACATATAAAAGATCAATGACCAGAATTGTTATCACTTAACTAGAAAGCAAATGAAACAGAGAGAAATTGCATAATTTGGTCAATGTCATATAGAGAGGCTATGGCAGAACCTACATTTCTAAATTAACCATTCTGACATTGTGGGTTAAGTCTGTTTTGAAGTTTTAAAGAAAGCAACTGAGACTGTACCATTCAATAATGAATCAGTTCAAAGTGGGCATATATCTTAGTCTTGACATTTTTAGACTGATAGTTTGGAGCAAAACAATTGAAAATTATTGAAAGTGTGAGGAAAAAATATCCATCTTGAAAACCATTTTAAAATGCTTTCACTTCAGTAGAGTAGTGGTTTGGGAAAGGGATCAATAGATATTTTCCAATCATGTGTGATGCAGTTTTTTTCTCCAACATAGTACCCTGTCAGTTCACTGTGGCAATGGTAGGAAGATATCAGTTACTGTCTTTTTTATATATATACTTGCTTGCAAAGAAGCAAAATAGGAGTATTTTCTAAGAAAAACAAAGGTCAGCTTTGACCAGGTGCCCCAGAAGTCTTGATCCAATATATTGCCAGATGTAAGTTTTCCACTTTGAATATGAGACTGAGTTTAAAGCAGATCTTCTCAAAATCTGAAGTTGGATTGGACTTCATTTTGGAATTTGAAGTTCTCTCCACAGCTTACAATCCTATAAACTACCAGACTAAGCTCCACTTTTTATTAATATATTCCTAGCCTGCAACCTCATCTTCTGTTTCTGTAATTTATACAATAAGTCAGCTACCATTTTAACCCACTTCTATTATGTTAGTTTTCATATCATCTCCTTGGTTGTATTCAGAACTCACACCCATTCACTATATACCAAACATGACTTACAGTTTCCAGCAGTTCTCTGCCTTTATCGTCAAATTTTTATCATTGGATCACAGCTGAACCCAGGGGAGGAAGTTGTATATGCTACTGAAATAGATACTAGCTCTGCATTTTCAAAGAACAATGTTACACAAATGAAAGTTCTGTCCTGCAAAGTAATCACAAAAAAAAACCCAAAGCAACCCCAAAACAAACAAAACCAACCCAAAAACTAACCCTCATACAGGAAAAGTCTTTACAATTCAGAAGGGATCTGAACTATTGTAGGTAGTTAACCTAAGTGGAGCATAGCACTAGCAGTATGTTTTGTTAATCAACACAGTGTGATTGCATTCAGAATGAAGGAATTGTTATTACTGTCAACACAGAATTTCAATCATTTAGGTTTATTCTAAATACTGTCAGTGACCTTAAGATGTATTCACCTGAGTAAGATATGCACATGCATAAAACGTGATTTCATTCTCTTTATATTGCTTAAAGGCTTTCCCAGTGGCCGGGTAAATGAGTATATATATTTTGAAAAACACAAGAAGTGACCAACAATAACCTCTGGTTCTCTCACTTCTATTAACTGAAATCTCTAAGCAGTTTTCATGTGTTAATTCATTAAGACTCATACATAGTCCATGAGATTAGGCAGTGTTACTAGTTCCTCTTTATACCAAGGATCTGACACTCAAAGAAAAGGAAGGATAAGGAAAGTACAAGGAAAGTAATTTTTTTAGTGACTAATACCACATTAAAACAAGGAATTACCTGAACTGACCGCACCATTTCCTTTCTATTTTGACTTTATAAGAAACCAACCCATTCTACATCATTTGCTAAGTTCTATGTTCACGTTTTCTTAAGGAAGAAAAGAAATACAATGACCTGGCTTACAGCCCTGACCTGTTGGAATCAGGGAAAGGGGAAGACAGGAATGGCTGTGAGCTGTGACTATGATCTGTGACCAAAAAAAAGGTCACATTTACAATTAGTGAAGTAGGGGAGGAAAAGAAGTCAGTCCACATCTTCCTTATACCTTGTAAATCCACCCTGGCTGGAGCAGGCTGTGAGACCAAAAGGCTGGAAGGGAGCTATTTACAGGAATTCACTGCGATTCAATTCCCTTCACTATCCAAAGCAGGAAGAACCTGGAACACACAAAGAATTTGAAAAGCTCTTGAATTTTGGGAACATAATATGCTGTTTAAACATTTCTGGCTCAAGTTTAATGACAACTCCCAGAATAATTTTTTGTCGTTTTTATTTTTTTTATTTCCACTTTTCTCAAAGCTAATCATAGATTCAGGAAAGGCTATGCCTCTATCTCAGAAGCTTTTAATGTTTAATTGTCAGTGCAAGGGGTTCAAGATGAAAGTATCACCAAAATGCAGAATGGAAGCTGGGTTATTTTGTCCAGCTTTGCCACTCTGCAGCTCATATTCTCACAAGAAATTTTCCAAAGCACTGAAGAGCCTTAGAAACTGAAATTCCACTGAAGCACGCGGTGGTTTCTAAGCCATTTAAGTTTTTTTTTAAAATCCTTTCAAAACTGTTAAATATCCTCTGAAAGTTCTGATGGGAAAAATGAATCTAAAAATTTTCCACAGCTGTAGAATTTTAGTGACATAATATTCATCTACCTATTACCCTGTAAATTCCAACTAGTGCCTGAAAATATATAGACTATTTTTTTCCTCATTGCTTTTCAGATGTAAGAGCAAGCAGCTTTTAAAACGTATTTCTTTGTTCTGAGTCCCCTAGAACTTTTTTTCAGATTTCAGCAGTTTCAGTTCAGGAAATACAGGATTAAGACATTCTGGGGTTCTCCTGCCCCCTAATTTCTACACTTCCTTCCCTCTCCAACCCTGTCTGCAGCTAATCTATAATAAAGGTTAATTTTGAAAAGCAAGCTCCATGATATTTACACAATGAAGTCAAACACTGAATGAAACACACTTGTAAAAACAACAGCGGCCTTTTCCTTGTGCAATATAGGATGTGGTCAATCATTTGGCAATTCAGTTTTGGCACATCATGAACTATTTATTTGTTAAGTCCAGTTCTTGAGACTGCAAAAACTCTGGGAGGTTTTTTCCTTTCTTTTCCTTTTTTGTTCCTTTCTATTCCCTCCACTGGAAACTATTAAATTTGTGGAGCCTGATGTTTATTTCACACTGAAATGTGCACTATTGTATCAATAAATATTTAATGGTACTGGAGTTCAGTGGATATAGCCTCATATGTTTCTTTTAAAAGGTGTTTTATTACCTGGTGAGTGCACTGTGGTCAATTGAGCAAGAAAAAAACAAACCCAAAACAAAAACTTTCCACTAAAAGATGACACAGGATTCAGTTTCAGTTTGAAGAGGGTGTGGAGGAAACAAGCAACCATATATTTTTCTGAGTCTCTCAGTCTTGGCACTGCACAGACAATTCCGTTTGGGATAAACATCAGGGGCATTACATAGCTCATAAAAGCATTTGAGCTAAGACAAGTGCTAGAAAAGACAAAGTACTAAAAAGGAGCTTTCAGGAACAGCCTACATTAAAAAAAAAAAAAGAAAAAAAAAAAGAAAGAAAGGCAAATTCCCTTTTCTTTGAACCTGTGCACCTTCTGTGATAGATTTGCTGTGACACATGCATGCTCAGACTATAAGACAGGTTTAATGCTCATGCAAAGTTATTTCAAGTCTTTCTGGACAAACATTTGTTGAAATGAAATTTTAAATATGATGTTAAATTATTTAAACAGATCTGCAAAACTGTTAACATGCACTTTACCTAATGTTACACTTGAAACTACCTGGAATAACTTTGGCAGGAAAGGACCAAACTACAGCAAAACAAAAAAGCCCCACTGATAGGCTATAATAAAAATTGCATTACTGATATTCTCTTCCTTATACTTGATTCATATTCTAAACATCTACAGCTCCACTAACTGTCCCAACAGGCTTGGAAACTGAATTTTACCTTATCTAATTTTAAGCGTTAACTTAAAATGTCCGAATAATTTCTAGCAAGGATGTTGAAAATTTCTTAAGTGGTTATCTATTCTTAAATTCAACTGCAAGTCATACTCAGGTGTAATTTGATAAATCTGAAAAGTTGTTCATGTTTCTTAAGAAATCTCATATGGGTTAGTAAGCAAACACCATCTTTACAGAGAATAAGGACAAAATTCACAAAAAACTTGTAATTCAGAAATGATATCAGAAATCTCTATCAAATATGATGAATAAGATCAGTGCATGATACCTTGCAGGCAATGTTGCCTTCTTATTTATGTTTAAGAGTCAGCGGCTATTAAGCTTACTCAATAACTTAGTTATAAACTAAATGTTTTAAGACTAATTGAGGAGTCATTGAGGCTGTTACCTCAGCCTCAATGGATTTGTTTGGCAATAACCATATACTGCTGTGCCTGAAAGGTGCTTGGTTCAACATGCATAAAAAGAATACAAATAGCAAAAGGTCAAACAACCCGCTGCTCTGATGGGAAATGATACAGTTGAAAAATAAAGGTTAGATAAGAATAATAAAAAAGATGCTTAAAACCATGGTGCCAGGATGAAAGGAAAACCAATCAGCTTGTGATGAATCTTCTGAGCTCTTGTCTCTTTTACTTCATGGAGTTTTAACTGTAGGACATAGAAAATAGCCTGAACTCAACTTGCTACTACCCAATCAAAGACCACACTTGTGTATCAGTAATCAGGGATCACAAATATAAAAAAAAATGCACACATGCACATTTAGGACCAGTGTTCTCCCAAGAACAAGTATAGATTGAGCATACTGTGCTAAATATGGGGAAAAGCTCATTCACAAGCATGTCATGAGTTAATCATGCTAGACTGCATATCTGAGTTCTCATGTCTTTACAGATTTTAGTTAAATACTTTACATAATTTAGGTGTTGAAAGCTGTAGATTACTTTGAAATGCATTGAGCTGAATACAGGCTACAAACAGAGCTTTGGGGCATTAAATTAAAATCCTGCTGAGCACTAGAAATATTGTTCAGAAAATGACCTTTAAATAAATGAAGTGGTTTCCCTATGTCTATGTTCATACTTTGCTCAAATCCTCAAGTCACCATCCCAGGCAAAGATCTGGCTTTTTCTCCCAGCATTAGTCAAGCACAAACTTGAACTTGACATCCAAATGAAGTGGAATAATTTGCAGTGATTAATAGTGTCTTTTTGTTTCTCTTTGGAAAAAAAAAGAAAAAAAATGAGAAAATTTATGCATATCTGCATTTCTTATTTTACCTGTAATTTCAGGGGCTTCCTTGTCATATTTTTAGAATAATTGTGTTATTTATTCAATTTTTATTGTAGTAATCTGCTTTATCTTACTTTCACTAGCAAATAGTAACTGGTTCCTGCAGCTTTAAGTCATAATGCAGATGATCTTTCTAAACAGATACATGAATATTGCTTTGTCTCCTTTTTACTTTGGTTCCAAGAATGGAATCAGGATCCCTTGTGATTGTGTAAAACTATACTGAAGAAGCCCAAATATGGTTGTTTAATGTCAGTCAACAGCTCAATGTGCACTATAGAAATGAAGCTAGAGAAAAAAGTTCCCGTTAGTATTTACAGACTGAAATTATTGAGTTAAACAACCACAAGTCCGAGGGTGCTTTAGAAACTGTGCTGTACATTCCACTACTCTGAAAAGTACTTATATGCAATTTTCGTTTATGAAAAGTGCTTCTTTCATGAAGGCTGAAAAGTGAGGCTCATGTGAGAAAAGACCATTTTGTTCCCAGAATATGTTGGTTTTATCACAGACGTTATACCGTTTCAGCTTCCATTCAAAACTATGGCTTTCAGCAACCTGACCCAAAGAAGACTTTGCCTGCATGTAACAGAATTTTACCTTCTTTAATTTGCAATGGTTGCAATTCAAAATCAGATGAATTGACTTCAAGTTTTTTGGTTCCCACCGCCTACAACGAGGTAATGCTATATCTCACAGGAAGCCATCAGAGCCAGTACCTCACACGACTGAACTCTATGACTTTTGTGGTTTTCACAGAGAGATTTATCCACTTTTTCTGGCTTTGGTTTTAGCTGAAAGTAAATGCTGTTATCTTCAGTGTACTTCTGAATAGAATGAAAATGTGAAATACTGTAAATCGTTCAAGGCAACTTTTACCCACAGGATTGCTAGAAACTTTAAACCAGAAGCTTGGGTTTGTTTTGGTAAGCATCTGCACTGAACCTCTGAACCTTCAGAGATTAACCTGTTGCAATGAAGGATGTGTGTGTTTACATGATAGCAAGAGAGAGAAGAAGAGATTCTCTTAAATGTCTGTCTCACCAAGCAGATAAAGTACGTATTACTTTTTTTTGAGAAGGATACCCCATAGACCAAAAGTTAAAAGAGTAAAACTTTGAAGCTCAGTGAGCAGAAGATGAGTTCCAGTTCTGTGTGCATGTAATTTTTAAATTATATGTACACATTAATTGTCTTTTTTGACTGTAGCACAGTTCTTTGTTATTGTCATTCATTTTAGCCCTGATTGTAATTATGCATTTTTCATTGGCAGGTGCTTTGGAATGTAATTGATAAGCAAAGAGGTAGGAAGAGCTTCTACAGTGATTTTGGCAGGAAATCTGTGCATGGACTGGTGGTATTGAAAACATATAAATTCTGTATTTCAAGTGAAGGCTAAGTTACATGGACTTTTTGCAATGCAATAGAAGCATGAAGTGAGAAAAAGATATATGTACTTGAGAATAGATGTGGAAATTATATGAAGGAGACAACAGTGCTGAGACCTCAACATATTGTGTTTGCAGTATGTATTGATACAGAGAGGAGAACTCAGCAAAACATGTCTGAGCATCATATGTCACTCCTATCTGACCTAACAATGTGGGATACAGCAATCCCACATTGGTGAGTGATCTGCTTTTTCCTTCTGATGAGCAGGCCACATCCGCAACTTTCTTTACTCTCTAATTACATAGAAACTTCAGTTTGCAAATTTGTATTTTTACTCTAGATAAGATTTCTACAATATCTTTTCTCAAGCTAGCTTATCCTGCAGCTCTCTCACAATCACTTGAAGTACAGCATACAGCTGCTACATTTTTCTGTCTCCCTCTTGGCCTGGTGAATAAATCATCTTTAATTCTCGACATTGAATTAATCTCTCCAATGTCATATTTGTTTTGCAAAACTTGAGTTTGAACTTGAAGTCTTTTCCACAGATTTTGCCCTTGGATGCAGCCTGATCTAATTACCCTGGCTTTTTTTTTGTTCCTATTTGTTTAGCTGTCATTTCCATAAACTAAAAAGTTTAGATTAAGTGATACATAAATCTCATAGAAAATAGCAGACAATAATACAATTTACCAGATCATACTATTACCAGAACTGTCCCTGGAACATCCAAACTGTTAGTGGATGGGGTAAAGTTCTGCCAAATAATTTTGTCTTTTATCAAAATTGATTTGCAATCAAATGAGATACAAGGAGCTAAGAAGACCTGATTTAAAGTCATGTAATAATACAACAAGAGCAGGATTTCTTCCATGCTTGCAGTTCAAACCCAAACCAGATACTGTGTATGAATAAGGAAAACAACATATCAGGAGGATGAGGAGAAAGAAACAACTAGGGGGAATAATCATTTCCAAAGCCATATGAGCAATGTGGACTAGGTTGTGTTTTAGTTACAATTAGAAGAAATCTCTCACTCTCACTTTTAATAGACAGCACCAATTAGTTCTGGACTTTAGCAATGGAGAAGATTTATTCTTTTTTTTTCTATAACACTATTTTTCAAGGGAGAGAAATCACCGAAAAAGATGAGACATAAAGCAAAAGTTACTTTTCAAACTGGTACCCAGAAAGACACATTAATTTAGAAGGTTTCAGGTCTCAGTTTGAAACTGTTCTCAATTTCTTGTCTTTCATTAAATTAGAAGAAGGGGTATTTCGAGGTTTTTTTGATAACGCTCTGAGCAATTTGGCTTAAGTCAGTTGTACCTGTATGCACTCAGTCTTTGTTTGATCCACCAGCTGATAGTATGCAAATTAGCAGTCATATCTTCTGGCAATCAGTACAGTAATGAATAATTTCTAGTCAAATGAGGCTTTTCAAAATATTTTGTGTCAAAGAAGCTTAGTAACATACCTTGCATAAGCTGATTGCACTTCACAGAAATGAACTACCTTAGATAGCCTGATTATTTCCAAAGACTTTATCTTTAATATTACATAGTTTTATTGATTCCTGTATACAACATTCTTAACATCTGTGAAACAGTAACTCAGAGGTGAACTGCATCTTGGCTCTTTTCAGTGTTAGATATAGTTTATCCCTGCATGTCTATGAAGTTCTCTAGGATTTGGAGCATATGGTAGATCTTACATTACTTTGACGATGATGATGATGATGATGATCCCCAGCAGCTGGAATCCCAGAACTTGCCCTGTGCTCTGGAGCTATGCACCTGGAAAGCGAAGATCTTCAGATCTCATGCTGTATCACTGTATGACAGATGCTGCCATCACTATATTGTTGGGGTTTTTTGGAGGGAGTGGAGAAAGGGCAGAGGAAGGGTTGAAATGAGTGAAAAATGGACCCATTCCTTAGGGTAGCTGAATAGATCTCAAATGGACCATGGAGCTGCCTATGTCTTCTTGATCTTATTAGAAAGAATGTGTGTGGGCAGGAAGAGATGAGACTGGGATTTCTTGCAACAGTCCTCTCTAGAGGATCACAAATCTGGTCATTTAAAACTGATTTATGTGGTTTTATTGCTCTTGTATTCTCCAATTCCAGTTTGTCTTTGCTCCTTTCATATTATTCTTGACCCCTTGGTGAAACACCCACATAAGTCCAGATAGTTCTCTTTAACAATTCAAGTAAGCCTTCTTTATTCATTTAAGAATTCTGTTGCTCTTTCTTTTTATTTTTTAATGTTTATTTTCCTAGAACTGTTTCTCATACCCTTTCCCTTTCAGCTATTGGTTTATAATTTCTCCAGAGACATCAGTAATGATGGAAGAAATTATGGTGTCACTTTGAAGAAGAATATTTTACATTTTGTTGAGGATCTCAAAGCCCTTTCCTAACAAATGATCTAACATTTTAATTCCAATATGTGTCCAGGCAATATTATTATCTCCGTTGTACAGATAAAGCAGAGGCAGAAAGTGACCTAGGCAGGGTAACACTACAAGCCAGAGAAAACATTTTGGATATTAGCAAAGGATCCAGACAGTTGGTCTCAGAAGCTAGCCAGGAGATCATACTCTTTTTATTTAAACTGCCACATCACTGTGGCAAAATATTTCAGCAGAAACCAATTGTTTATTGCTTTGCATCTGAAAGAACAAAACAGAAAAGAAAAGACAGACAGAAGACATGGGAAAAAAACACAGCACGAAACAGTAGAAAAGCTCACCATTTCATATGCAGCCAAAAGTGGGGTTGGGAGCAAATGCTCAGACTATTTTCTGCTTACTGTGGTTTCCTTGACCTATGTTTTCTCAGTGTTGGTAAGGAAGGTGGTGCATTATCATTGTCCAAACCAGGCATATAAGTTACACCTGCAAATTGTTCATACATGTGCAAATACCATCTTTGCAGATGTGGGTTTACCATGGCAACAATAGGGTTTAGCTCTTGCCTGCTGTTAGCATCAGCAGGTGCAGCATTGATGTCATGTGCTGTCACAGATGCTGGCAGCTCAGCTGTCTTATTTCCTCTGTCCACCCCTCATTTGTATGAATGGTGAATCAGTGAGCTACCTCAAGCTTAAGGGACATAGATTAAACAAATTGGCTGAATATTATACAATAGTTACAATCTGTCCTTTGTGTTAAGCACATTCCTTAAAACTTACTGTCCTTGTTGGATTTCCAAATCTTCCTGTGGACATCCTTCAGCAGGTGCTCCATTGCTCTGCATGACTCCAATTCTGCTAAAAATACAAAGGTGACAAGGAGGGATGGAAAAAATTGTGCTGGTGAGGATCAAGCCTAAGAGCTAGAAAGAAAAATGACAAAAATGTGTGAATGAAGAAGCCAATCCAGCAAGAAGATAGATATGAAGTATTGTAAATATGTTCAGCCCACCACTTTCCTGGCCAGGAGAAGACATTGTCTTGTCCTTTGACGCTAAAAGTTAATGTTTGCATTTGATTTAAGGCCAGAACTCTGTGTTCATTTTAGGTAGGCGCCAGTTGCCAAAGGACTCCCACTCTGTATATTTTACTTCTGGCTCAGAAATGCATTTTATTAGTCCATAAATTAAGCTTATGGAAGATCTTCAGGCTTCAAATTCACTGTGGGGGAAGGATAGAAATTTTGAGCTGGATCACAGAGCTTTATTCTACTACGATTCAGAATGCTGCTGCCAGTTGTAGGGGTAAAGAATGGAAAAAGCTCTACTTTTTCATAGAATTTTAGTAGCACAGCTGCATTTTGTAAAGAAAGCAGCAGTCATTAGAAATACAAACATAAATAGTTTGAAGGAATTACCACATTCTGAGTTTGGGAGCTCGTGAGTCTTGCTATATTTTATACTCTTTCGTTAAGATAGCAAAATTATTAGTTAAGCACCCAAAATCTGATCTTTCATTTAAAAAAATCAGAACATTGTCTTGTTTTTGTTTTTATCTTTTTTTTTTTTTAATTTTATTGTTGGGGGGTTATTAATTTATTAATTTATTTTTATTGATTGGCTTTTTAATTTTTTTACTTTTAAAATACCTGTTCGCAAGCTTTTCTTCACAACAGTTGGGACTTGGAAACAGGCCACTTTCAAAATGAAGGGTTTGACTACTATGAAATAAAGCTGGGAATTTTACAGAAAAGCGCCTGACCACATGTAAATAATGTGACAAAGATTACACAGGAAACCTGAGATAGTTGGGGTATAAGCCCTCTGCCAGTTACCTAAGTAAAAAACATTGATGCAACTCTCAGCTGTGTTTTAGTTGTACAAGCTTTGTGCATGTCTAGGCTGCATATATCAAATAAGTAATTATTTTAGATCAACATAATATGTCATGCTGTAGTTTCAGATGCTTTGATTACAAGCCTTTGTGAATCATTTTTCATTTTGTGTTTGGACAGCTAGCACCACAGGATGCCACTGCAGTTCAGGGGTAGGGACATTTGTACTACTGCAGTACCACAGTTACCACAGCCGCAGCTGGGCTGTTGAACCAGACCCACCGAAAACAGGCAGCATTTAATTTCATTGCCATCTAGTGGCAACCACTGTGAATTCTTTGACTCCAGCTTCCAAGGTCTATTTTTGCACTGTTTTCATCCGACTTCTGTGAAACCTATCATTGCTCTTTACTAACAGAGGAAAACAACCCAGATAATTAAGTTGAGTTAGAACTGTGGTCTGACTCATTCCAGTTGACTTCCTTTACTAAATTGCATTTTGACTACATTTCTGTAGAGTGTGTAATGTTGGTTCCAGTGGTTCCTCAAACCATTTCCAATATAGTTTATGAAACAGATAACAAATAATACAGGAAGCAGGCACCAGTGGTAAAAGCAAAGCTTTGGGTTTCAGTGACTTTAGTTCTCTCCCTGCCTTGATAAACTGTATGACCTTGGCTAAATCACGCATATTTTTTGATCCTACTTACTCCTTTCTAAAATTGGGCTCAGTTTACTTATTAGTTTAGGAGGGTTTTCTGAGGTTTAATTAAAGAAAGTCATGCTAAGCACTTTTAAAAACTGAAAATTAAAGAGGCTAGAGAAATACAGAGTATTGCTATCCTAGCATTATTTGTTTGCTGGCGTGATGCATTTCCCATTTTATTGATAGACTGTAATTGCACACCTCCCTCAGATACTACCCAGAATAAATCCTTCCAACATAGCTGGGAGGAACACAGGGCATTTATGTTTTCCAGTCATGAAAATTCTCCCATTGCAGTAAGGTCAGGACATTCATTGCTTAGTTGTCCCAGTTCCTGAGTGCAGTTTATGCTGTTAGTTGATTTTGCTTCTCTGTCAGAGACCTGTCTTCCCATGACTGTCAAACATTTGGAGCAGAGTCCTTTTTTTTCATTTTTCTCAGGCCAAAAAACTTCAAAACTACATAGATTTATCCCTTCCTATAAACAATTCTTTATTTATTTGCTTTTAAACTAGTAAGATCAGCTGCAGCAGTGGCAGTACTAGGTATCATTAGCCTAAATCTCGCATTTGTGACAGGATGTCAGGTTTGATCATGCCATCAGAAGTTGAGTGCTCTTGCTGACTTGTGAATTCATGCTGGAAGACATACCAGCTCATGACTCAAATCAATGGCACAGAGAGATTGTTCCACAAACACTGAAAAAGTAAAGGAAAAACATCTCTCTCTGAGAGGTAGGAATATAATCCTCACAGTGTTGCTATGCGCAAGAAGGACTTAGGAGAGACTCTCAACTCTCCTACATGAAAGTGCAGAGGTTTTGGCATTGTATTGCACCTGGGGAATAGGTGAGATTGAGACGACCACTCTCATCAAAAGTCTGAGTACACTTGCATTAACCATACCCCTGTAATGCAGCTCCTGAAGTTGGAAGAAACTAGTAGGGAAAGTTTAAGTGGTAAAGCTGGCTCAGGAGCTTATGTGTAAGGCTTATGTCAACCATAAAGAAAAGCCCGAAGAAGCAACTCTGAATTCTGACAGTTAGTGAATATTCTCACACTACTTCATCACATTTAACCAGCTCTTTGAACATTTAAGAGACATTGATTCTGAAAACATGATGGGGACCATTCTTCTAACCTGTCACCCTGTATATCATGAAGAGAAACAGATGGAATTTTTACAGCTCGACACTGATTGACCCAATGATTATGACAGTGTAGCTTTATGTCATGCTAAGGTTTTCTAAAGCTATGACTATTTTGTACTTACTACGTGCATTAACTTGGATCCAGAAAAGAATAAGAATCCCTAAAATGTAAGCTGATGCCACTTGGATTTAAGATTACAGTGTAGAATCCAAACATCCAAATCAGATATCTATAATCCCCATTTGGTGTCTCAATGGGTAGGATTTAGATGCCTCAAAATGGCAGTGTAGAAAGCCCACAAAGATCATACAATCCAATAAAAAGCAAAAAGAAGACACAGACTTGATACCAGCCTTTGCCAGAGCCTTGGTAGAGTTTCTGGATGAGAGCGCTCTAGAAAGGCCTGAGACCCAGAAGAACCTACAAGAATTTTCTGGAGAACAGATATTTGTACATATACAACTCCAAGTGACAAAATCAGGTTGCCTTTTTCCTTTCTTCTTATCATTCTACATTTCTAAAATAACACAGTCTTAAAGAGGAAAGATGATTGCAGAGAAGCAAGATTTCCTACAAGCTAGCATTAACTGTATTTTCCTGAAAAATAGGTCTTATTTCCTCAAATTAACAAGAACAATGATCTTCCATCCAGGAAAAACACAAGACACTGGCTTGAGAACCACCACCACTTTTAAGCAGAAATATCCATGTCCATGTATAAGATGGGACTCTCTTCAATCAACAGTTTAGAAGAATCTCCTAAACTATGTCTCGAAGAACTTGGTAGAAGTTTCTAGAGCTTAGCTGTAGGCATCTAGACAGCAGTAACCTTTAAAGGGAAAGTATTTCCTTAACACAGGCACCTTCAATCCTTGAAAGATATGAAAAATGACTCAGTTCTATCTTTCAGTAAGCTATTGCATTATTTTGGGGTTTTTTTCCATTCTCTGAGTTGTCCCCATAAACCACCACCCACAAGGCTTTGTGATTCTAAAGTACGAAAGAGCTGCAGGTGCTTAGATTTCATGATTACTCTAACATGCTCAGGATCAATAAGATACCTGTAAATTTAAACCCAGCTACTATATTCTTTTCCTGAGATTATGATTTATTTTTTAAAGTTGACTATTTTCACATACCCACAAACACGCAAAAAATGAATAACTCTGATTTTGCTTGTGCTCTAAATAAGAGCAGTAGTGTTAATGAGGGCAAATAAGATTGGAATCAACATTTGTTATGAATAGGAAATTTAGAAGTAGTTCAGAATTAATCATAGAAAATGGCTAAATGCTTAGATCTTCGGGCTATGTAAAGTAGAACAGCTATTAGGATTCTCTTGGTTTTGGTAGAAAGGCATTTGTATAAAAAATATACATAATCTTCCCAAGGTAAAAGGACTCATTCAATCCTTAGGGGCAAGATTTAAAGCCAGTATTTGTCCCTGTGATTTTCTGCTGGCTCTGTTCCTTGCTGGCAGCATAGCTTCTTTTGAGCATAGCTGCCAGTGTGACTATTCAGTATTGTTTGATTTGAGCTGCATTAATTTCTGGCTGGAGTTTTTGGGTGGAAATCCAGAATTCCTGGAGGGCTTGGAGGCCAGCAGCAATAGCAAACCACCTGATATGTTATGATGCCAGTTCCAAATTCCCACCGCAAGCAGTTATTTTCTAAGAATGCTAATGAGTATAGTGAGCAATTGGTGGAAATTACCTCTTTTTCAGATAGAACAGCAAAATAAATTTTTTTAAATGAACTGACATGAACTCAAAACATAATCAGAAATTAGACATTTTAAATGTCTAGAGATCTGCCTAACCTGTTCTGTTTTATTTATACCTTTTGTGGGCTGGTTGAGAGTAAACAATCCTCCTGAGCATGCCATTGCATTGTAAATTCTATTGCTTAGATTTTCTGATCACAGCTTTCCATTCCTCTCAGACATGTCACAACCTTGAGGAATTATGGTCATTTAATCAGCATTGAGCATTTCCATGTTCAGCCTTCAAGCAGTGATACCAAATCTCCTATTCACAAGTGACAGATGAATTCACTTACTCTATTGCCTTCTGTATAGTTGTACTTGACAATCAGCTAAAGTTCACCTTTCTCAATAAAACAGAGTTTATCAGCCCAATGACCTTCTAGAGGCCTTTTTTTCCTTTTTTCTTTTTTTCTTTTTTTTTTTTTTTTTGCTTTGTTCTGGTTTATAACAAATGATTCAATATCAATATAAACCTGAAGATCCTGAGAGAATAACAAAGGATTAAACTTGGAGCTAAGATATGGTTTGCAGAAAACATTTGCCTCTAGAATGTTTAAAGTAGACAATCTGTGATCAGCCTGCAGATATGCTGCACAACTTCAGAAGCTGCTTAGCTATCTGGCCAGTAGCAGAATAAGACATTTCCAAGAAAAGCTTCTGTCACATTATGACCTTAACTGTGCTGGAAACTGGTGAGGAACTAGCTACAGTGCAAGTTTCAATTCCTCTCTGCTATATCCCCTCGTGACTTTTTTCCTTCTCCATACTTCTTCATGGTTTAGTTTAATCCATTTCCAAAATAGACTACAAAAGTGCTCCTATTATGGAATAAATGGATGCATCTACACTGTCATACAAAACCAGTCTTTCAGACAGGGCTGGAGGTCTATCCACACTACACACACCATAATAAAGCATGTCTCTGGTCACTGCAGAAAGATCTACATAGTAGGTCTACATGAAGGTTTTTTTCAGGTGCTATTGTGCTTAGAGAATACTCCAGACCTTCCTTCACACCAGGGGCTTTTTATATAACTTGATCATCTCCATCTACTTCTTCTTCCCTTTGGAAATATCATATGATCACCAGAGGCTCTGGAATTACCAGACCCAGAGACAAATGAGGTTAACTGGTGCTTAAATTTTGACTGGGTTTGGACTACCTACGTGGCAGTGGATATTTATAAATCTGAATCTCAGGAGTATCCCTTGTTTTATAGTCATTGCATGATCCCAAAGCTCTCATAAAGATATATGTAGGCAGTGTTCAAGTGTGTGAGGCAAGAGGAAAGGAGGGTATCCATTTCCAGTAGCTATGCTGCAAAATTCATCCTCTGCTGTTGTCTCATATAGAAAAATCGTAAAATCAGTTGTTAAACTAAGGCCCACAACAGGCTGAAACATTCCTTGAGAAATTAAAGAAGGTGGTGACTGAGCTTGCAGAGCATAGGATTCTAATCAATGAGTTTTAGGAAAAATGTCATATTTAACAAATGGAAGTTTAAAAGAAATTTAGTGGAGTATAGTACAAACTTCAGCTTGAATAGTTCAGAGGAAACAGTTTGTGCAGGGAAATGTTTCGTTAAAAACTCTACAAATATGAAAGAAGTGTAAAGCCATGCTTCAAGTGGGATTTTTGGGTGGAGTAAGAAATGTCTTATTTTTTGTTTTATGCCTTTTACCACTCTGGGGAAAACAAAAAAGTTTTTGTGAACACAGAAAAAAAGCCAAACAGACCAGCCATTAGTTGGAAAGGGAGAATTTTTCATTTTCTTTTGACTTCTTCCAGTCCTAGAGATTTGTTTTATGTTACAGCTGAAATAGATCAGTGAGAAAAAAAAAAAAAAAACAGAGAGCACTTTTGCATCAGTTTTACCATCAATACTTGGGGAAGGGGAGGGAATTTACATGTATAACTCCTTATTAACGTTAATGGGAGCTATGTGTGTAAATCCTAAGTTCATCAAAAGGGAAGAATAGATCTCTTTGTGTGTCATAAAAATTTCAGTGGAAATTATACAGGGAATACGCACACATCCACTGACAGTAATTTCAGTTTACTAGGGTGTATTAACCAAGGCAGAGGTAGTTTTTTTTATACAGGCATAGGTAGCACTGCAAAGAAAATGTGACTGTGATTATAATTTAGATACTTGCCCGGGCTTTAGACAAGTTGAGATCAGTCCCCACTGTCATAGAAAGGGGCCAATCTCATTTCATGTAGTCTCTCAGTGCCTCAGTCACATACCAATAGATATAATAACCTTTCTTTTCACTCACACTTCATCCTTCTTGACATTTGAGACTGTCAGGTCTTTGGGATTTGGATATGTTTTAACACATGCAAAAGCCAATATATTTGCAGTCAAATGTAAAGTAATCTAAATTAAGTATCATGCATCTGTGCCATTTAGGAATTTCAAGTTGTTGAATGAACCTTGAGACTATGCTTATTGCTGTGTACCAAGACTTACTTTTTTTTTAATTGTGCTGGTTTTGGCTGGGATAGGGTTAACTTTCTTCATAGCAGCTAGTATGGGGCTGTGTTTTGGATTGTATGGGGCTGTGTTTTGGATTTGTGCTGAAAACAGTGTTGATAAAGCAGGGATGTTTTAGTTACTGCTGAGCAGGGCTCACTCAGTGTCAAGGCCTTTTCTGCTCCTCACCCCACCCCACCCCACCAGCGAGCAGGCTGGGGGTGCACGGGAAGTTGGGAGGGGACACAGCCGGGACAGCTGACCCCAACTAACCAAAGGGATATTCCATACCATATGACATCATGCTCAGTATATAAAGCTGGGGGAGGAAGAAGGAAGGGGGGGACATTCGGAGTAATGGCGTTTGTCTTCCCGAGCAACCGCTACGCGTGATAGAGCCCTGCTTCCCTGCAGATAGCTGAACACCTGCCTGCCAACGGGAAGTAGTGAATGAATTCCTTCTTTTGCTTTGCTTCTCCGCGCGATGTTTTTTGCTCTACCTATTAAACTGTTTTTATCTCAGCCCACGAGTTTTCTCACTTTTACTCTTCTGGTTCTCTCCCCCACCCCACCTGGGGGGAGTGAGTGAGCGGCTGTGTGGTGCTTAGTTGCCAGCTGGGCTTAAACCACGACATTAATATACCTGTATTTTGGAATTTAATTTTCCTGGAGTTTCTTCCAGAATTGCTAATTTATTTATGCAGCATTTATCTCACCAAATTGAACCAGTGTCTCATCATGTCTCTTGTATGGTCTTCAAAAATGGATTTCCTAAAACAGCTGTCCACCTGAGTTTCACAGGAAAGGAATATGACAGGTTCACAGGATAATTCAGGCTGGAAATGACCTCACAATGTCCCTAGTCCAATCCCTTGCTCAAAGAAAATTCAGCTATGAGGCCAGACCAAGGCTCAGGGGTTTATCCAGTTGGATCTTGAAAACTGCCAAGGCTGGAGACTGCACAGCTGCTGGACAGGCTGTCCCACTGCCTGCCTGTCCTCACGGTGGCAGAGATTCTTCTTACATTGAGTCTGAACCTCTGTTGTCTCAACTTATGTTGTCTCTCATCTTCCAATGCTGCACTGCTGTGAAAACTAAGTCTGTCTTCTTTAAAATCCTGTCAGTCCTTGTCAATCCTTGTTAGAATCAGGGGGCTTCTAGGTTGCCCAACCGCAGGTGTATCTCCTCCTGGTTGAACAAACCCTGGTCTCTCAGCCTATACTCACAGGTCAAGTGCTCCAGCTCCTCCCCGTCTTGTGGTCTCCACTGAACATGCTCTGGTTCATCAAGGTCAGTCTTTCTTTCTCTGTGTTAATGCACTGGGAAAACTACACAAAAATAGAGTGTTGAAAGGTTTGATTTTTACTCACAGATTTTACAGTCATTCTGGCTAGAGGTCTGGGGACAAGTTAATTCTTGGTCTCATTTTAATGAACTCTTTGATAAACTGAGGTCTCCTGAAACACCTGGCATTTTGTGAATTGAAGCAGCATACCTGCCATTAGATGCATTGTAATCTATCACGGAGATTTTGCTTCAGTATTTTCTTGTATTGCTTTCTTCAATGTAAATCAAGAGTAAGTCAAAACAAAAGGTGAGATGTGCTTTTTGTGCATAACAATAGTAACTTCTAAATAGCTTGTGTGACAGAGAGTTTCACATACTCCTGAACGTAACCTACTGTAAATAGATCATCAGCTAATATTCTCAAAATATTATATTGGGAAAAATATTTTACCAGTTTTTACCAGCTGACCCACTTATCTCAAATACAAGACCTTGCGTTTATGTCTTGTCTCTGATCCAGGGAAAAAATGTATCACAAATCAAACCTGAGTTGTATAATCTGCACATCAGTGAGAGTTCTTGTCCAATGGAAGTTCCATACAACAAACACTGACAGTAAGCATTGGAAAAGTGAATGTTGCTATACCCAAGGTTTGTTTCATATCATGCAATTCAACAGGAAACAAGCAAACAGTACATGTATAAAATTAGGCACAGAAACATTGACATAGCATATGGAAAAACAATAAAGAAACCTGAGTGCTTGTCACAACTGCTTTCTAGCTTTCTCCAAGCCACTGCTGGAAACTTTCAAAACATCTGCACTTTTGTTTTGTAGGAAAGGTGATAATTTTAAACCTCTTTGACAGAGCTTGAACATTTAAAAATCTTTTAATTTTTTTTTTTTTTGAGAACTGTAACAGAAAAGAAAAGAAAGTGAGATTCTACCACATTCTCAGTTTTCAGAATAAGGTGCCAGCCTGATGGAACTCAGCAGAGAATGGTGGCCAGCAGAAAAAGTGTCTTAGTGATTCAAAGGCACATACATCATTTAATGAGATGAAAAATAATGGGCTAATAATAAGGCTACAGAAGATTTTTTTGGGAAAAAAAAAGATATTGTCTCTTATTTAAAGCTTTATAGTTATGACTTAATTTACATTATGGTCTGATTTATAAACACTAGGTGAAATCCACAGCCCTGTTATAATGAGATTACGTTGACTTTACATCTTAATACCAAGTTACATGATTAACCTTACATAAAATACCTTGAAATATGTTAAATCCATGCAAAACAGACTGATACTAACAATGCTAGTAACAAAAATCTAAAGTGTTAAGGATTTTCTTGAAATCCTGAATTCCAAGAGACTTCATGAGTATTTGATCAGGGAAAGTATCTGCAAACCTAGAATTTACTTTAAGTAAAAGTGATCCTAAGGAGACCACTATAACAATTATGTAACTATAGCTATGCTTCTGTATTGCCCTGTCAGACAGAGTATGACTTGAAAACTTACACATTCACAAGGTCACCAGACTATTTGCCCAGATTACCACTTCTATGTCAGTTTTAGTACCAAATCTGCCTATCCGAGAGTCAGGATCAGTTGTGCTAATTTGAAGTAATATAAATTTAACATAAGCTATCGTTTGCACGAGAGCTTGCGAACAAGCTCAACCTTCAGTGGCACAGAGGGGCCTGAGAGCTTCTGTAAATATCTATTATTACAAAAGTAACAACATAAAATTCCTGAGTCCAAAAGACTGTAATAAAAATCATGTTTTTGTTCCAAATCGTTCTTTTTAGATTCTCCTCGGTCAGTACAGTAGACAGAGCAATCAAATTGCTTTAAGCTTTTCTCCACATTTGTATGTGTTAGTTTATATACAGAAACATTTTATATATATTTATGTAACTCCAGAATATAGTTAAAAAGACACAAGTCTTAAAATTAAACCATTAGTTACTCCACCAAACATTATCTGCTTTGATAGCATTCTTGGACACTGGTGCTTGTCCCAAGTGAATTGCTCCTTTCAGGGAAAGATAAGGTCATATCAGGAAAAAAAAAAAGGCAAGACAAAGTGTCCTGATTTTGACATGTGTGTGAAAAGAAATACCCCTAATGGACTATTGAACTGGAAATTAGACCCCCTTATTTTTTTGTTCAATGAGTGTCAGACAGTTGAAAAATCATAGAGAAGAAAAGAAGTGTAAAGGTCACGATTTTCTATTTATGTAGATTTTGATTTATGCCAGTAAAGACCTCCTTGACAAGAAGGTCAAATAAAACATTTCCATGTTCTTTACATCTGCCTGCAAACCTTACCTAGCCTATGTCTTCTTATCACTTTCTTCTTTCTCTGTGTCAAACATTTGAGAGTCTGAATTCCTACTTACAGTAACAGGTAAACACAGATCACATTAGTTACTAGGTTATGTAGGGTTTTTTCTTCCTTTGTAAGGTTATAGCAGCATTTGTGGGGGAAACACAACACTTTTTTTTTTTTCACAATGGATCAAGTATTTCCTTTTTTCCTTCTCTTCCTCATCCATATATTTCTTCCTAACCTTTACCACTGTCTCAAACGCTCACTTCCACTTTTATTTCTAATCTCCTCAGGCCTTAATTAACTGTCCCTGGCCTTGAAACCATTGGTTTGCTGATTTCAATATTATTTTTCTGAGAAACTTTTGCCTAAAAGTGCTGACTATTCTCTTAAAAATAAATACCTCACAAGGCAGTTCACTCAGGGAACATAGTGCCGCTGACCAAATGAATTGGTTGGTGAAGTTACATTGTTTCTATTAGGAGTCTAATAGATTAACCTCTGACCTTTCCAATATTTAATAGCTAAAAGTGTTGGGATATGCAGTGCCCTTTTGGTTCTTTTAACAGTTGTTTCATGCAAACGTTTTTCCTTAGTGATTTTAGTTTCAATTACAAGGTTCTGGAATTCAATTTTCTTATTTCACCTAGTAACTATTACTTGCTGGAAGCAGCTAGGATTGTAATTAAACAAACCTTAAGCTAACTTTCCTTAACAGGATTTTATATGCATATTTTAATTTTAACAGATTAATTTTTTATCTGCCTTTCCAGAAAGTTAGACACACTTAATGATTTAGTCCATATTGATTGATCATTTATATTAATCCTGTTTTTAATCCATGTAGTACTGCGAAATGTCAGCCTGTTCAAGGCATCTCTTCAAATACCTTTGTCATGCTGAGACCTTTACTGCAAAATTCTGGAGCTTCAGATCTACATGAACTTGATAATCAGTTTAAAAAATAGTAAAAATATAATTCTGTAGACCTAAATGGATGGAATTTTAGTATCCTTCTGTAACAACAGAACCTTAACTATCTTTCTAGTATTTTGCAAAATAATTTTTGACAACCAGTAAATACTGGTAGTCAGTTGATGAATAAAAACAGCTCAGCTGACTCTGTGTCCAAACCAAACATGAATGCCTTTTGAATCCCAGATGTTTTGAACATTTCATTGATATGTTCTGAATTTTTCATTCATGCATGCTAATGAACAAAACCAAGATAGTTTATTCTTTCAGCCTGTGGAAGTGTTAATCCACCACAGTATTTCTCCAGGCACAAGATTGCAGACAAGTAGCATGCTGTCCACTAGAGGAAGGATTGATAAGAGTGACTAGAATGATAGCTTGATAACATTGCCAGTAATTTATTAATTACAACATTTCTACCTAAAGCTAGAGGATCAAGGAAGTTCTCATAGAAGCTAATCTTGCGATGGCTCAAATGAACTCTAGGGAAGGGTAACCACAGACATTTTTTTGCATTCTGTAGGTATAAAACATTAGGAGATGGTGTAGCCTCCAACAGATATACAGCAGTGAAGAGCTTTTGATGTGCATTTAGGTATCGGAAACCTATTCAAGATTTGGTATCATATTATTTTCTGATATCACTTGTGTTATTTTAACACAGAAGGTAAAGGTTGAGGTGATGAAAAGCTGTCTCCCAAGTGTAATGTTACATATTTTGTGAGGAATTTCTGTTGAAACACCAAATACATTATAGAGAAAAAAATAGCTGCTTTGACTCCACTAGAATACCTTACATGCTTCCTGAAAGCTAAAGTTGTAAATTATTTGTAATAAATAAAACAATTATATGAAGTTACAATACTGTAAAATAAAATTGAGTATAGATGAGACAATATTCTTATATACTTCAATCTATCCCCAGTCTGTTCATGATTTTTTCTTTCAGTCCTTCAAGTATGTTAATTTTAAATACTGCAAAGAGTTGTTGAAGTTTAAAGATAGTCAAAACAATTTCATTGCTCCACCACAAGACTGTTGTCACAGCTGATCCCTAATGTATGCCCCCGTTAACCAACAAGATTACACAAGCAATACTTATCTAGGAGACATTCAAAGTTATTTCTTGAGATCATTTGACTGAGTGAAATGCTTTCAAATGTCAACACAATCAATTCTTTCCATAGCAGTAAATGCATTATTTTTAGATAAATCTTTCGGAAGCCCAAGGAGATAACACTGACCAAAATGGCTGATATAGCTGAACTTCCATATTTCATATTTAACTAGTTTTCAGGAAAACAATCCTATAGTAACATCTAATACACAATACACAATAAAACACAGCCTTTCAGGATTCTTTACAAAAAGGTTAGGTCACTTAGATAAAAGGAAAAAGGAGGGGAACAAAAAAAGAAAACTTTCAAAGCCTCAGATTAGGACACTTGGAATATAGACTGAAGTCTGAAATAAACTAATATTTAATTCAGCCCTTCTTCCTTCTAATGTAGACACATTCCTTAACAAACTTTTGGTTGATAGGAAAACTTGTATGTTCAGTCACCAATAGAATTACAGATGCTCTACATAAATATTGAAAATCTCATGGCACTTTGTGTTGGATGTGCATCATTTCCCCTATCCTGTACTACAGTTGAACATATCAGATGTCTGCTGTCCCTTCATCTTAAAGATGGATGCCTTCCATCATGTTCCTTTTATTTTATTTGTGACTTACTCTCGTTGATGTAGCACAAACTAACCTTTCACATCGTTTCGGCATGCCTGATGCTTTCTGTTTATCACTGGGGCATAAGACATAAAGCATCGAAGGTACTATATCTGTTAAACAGTTGTAAAAAGAACTAGCTGAGGGCCACTGTTAATACCAATTAGCCATTTAGGGTAATACAGTGAACAGGAGTCCATAATCTTAATCTTAGAGGTTTTGGTTATGTCAAATGCACCAGAACCGATGAATCTGTGTATCTGAACTGAACTCATATGCATGATGAATCCGCACATCAGTGTTGCTAGTACTGACTGCAGCATTCAGTCATGCAGACAATGCCTACTGTAGATTAGAAAAAGTTATTGATCGTTGTTTCCATCTTCCTTTTTTTTCCTCTTTTTTTTTCAGCATGAAAATGCTATTCAGAGATGAAGTTTCCTTTTTTTTTTTCTTTGGAATGGCATTTTAAATTGAATGATATTAAAATAATCTGTTTCAGAGAAAGAACACAAGCACAAGTAGGACAGTAAACCAAGAATTTCATCACATAGCTGGATAGAGTTCTACAGCAAAAATGACAAAATAATACTTCCTCAACTGTGCGTGTTAGCCCTCAGGGTCTAGGTTGTACAATGAGAAAAATTTAACCTTGGGGAGCAGAACTATATTGTACACATATGTAATGCACTAGAAGTGAAACTGCAGAGCGACAGCTATAATACATGCTGCAGGGCAACATCCTACAATGAGAATGGAATTGCTCTGCGTCTGGAATGTCAGGGAAATCAAATAACTTACTGTTATGTGGCCATGAAAATCTCATCATTTCTGTTGTTTTCCACTCTATGCCTTGCACATATTTTATTAAAAATTATTTAAGTTCATCCTGGAGTAACCGCAAGCCATTTATGCTCTAGACCCAGATAGAAAACTATTGACAGTTCAGCACAATACTCTTATAATGTAAAGCAGACTAGAATATGGTACTATTGCATTGCTGTGCATCTTAGTGTTGTCCTTCCTTCTGTTTCTTCTTGCTTTCCTATAAATTCTATACCTTCAAAGAAATGTTAATCTACTCCTGCAAGTGCGTTACACAGAAGAAACATAGCCAAAATGAAGGACATTAACTTTCATACAAGACTAATACTTCGGCAATCTTCATTAGAATGCAGGTAACGCTCATTTGACTGGGGTTTTGGAGGGGATATTCCAAATATAATTTAAGATTTCCTCTTGGAGCAATTATTTGGAAACGCCGTGATTACAGGCGCAGCACTGTAAAATGTATTAAAGGAAACAAATTTCTTTTAAAGGATACATTTAAGATTGCTGCTATTTACTTTTTGCATTGTGACAGCTTTCCATCAGATCTATGTATCGTGACATCTGCTCTAAAAGGATAATATCCTATAAATAAGATGAAAAACAATAGGGACATACTGAAGAGAGAATCATAGAATCATAGAATAGATTGGGTTGGAAGGAACCTTTAAAGGTCATCTAGTCCAACCGCCCTGCAATGAGCAGGGATATCTTCAACTAGATCAGGTTGCTCAGAACCCAGTCCAGTCTCACCTTTAATGTTTCCAGGGATGGGGCCTGTACCACCTCTCTGGGCAACCTGTTCCACTGTTTCACCACCCTCATCACAAAAAATTTATTCCTTTTATCTAGTCTGAATCTACGCTCTTTTAGTTTAAAACCATTATCCCTCCTCCTATCGCAACAGGCTCTACTAAAAAGTCTGTCCCCAAAGGGTGAGAGAAAGGGTGCAGAGTAACACAGCAAAGAAGTTCCTTTCAAGTGCTATTTTATTTAGGCCAGTTTCACACTGTTGCTTTTAGTGTGAGTGGAGAGTGAGTCATGCCTGTCAACTTTACTGAAGCATGCACGAGAAATCAGAACCAAATAGGCAACTTGCTCTGAAAATTTTCAGCTACAAGGTGATGGATTCTTCTGTTTTTCCTTTACCTACCAAATATCAAGCATGATAACTAAAATAACCCCATGTTTCTCCATGTTGACATCTGCAGTGCAGCAGGGGAGGACTGTTCCAGGCTTCTGACTTCCTGGAAAAAGGAAACCTGGAAAAGAAAAAGTTCCAAATTTATTTTCATTGACCCCATATTATTGATATGTTAATGGGTTCCTAAATAAGTATTCAGAAATAAAAATTTACTCTTTGATGCTCATTTGGAGTATGATCACTTGATTCAATGTCAGTCTATATGGCTGTTAATCTCTGTGGACTTAATTCAACTTAGCATATGTAGGTCAACAGACAAAACTTCCATTGAAGTCAATAGCAGAAATAAATTACTCTAGTATAGCATGTCAGTCTCCATTTGGTTTGCTGATACATGATTACACTGAACTGTCTGGTTCATTTACTTGTATTGATTGTTACTGTGAAATGCTTACTAATTGCACATCAGATTTTTAAAAGTATCTAATTGCATACTTTACACTGGTGTTAAATTCCATACATTGACTATCTGTAAACTATGTTCTAGGGAGTTACAACTCTATGCCATGCCTGTTTTTTGTAATATTATAGGCCATATCATTAGCTCTATGAAAGCTGAGTCCAGAATTGCAGTTGGAGGGATGGAGGAGAAGAGAAGCTAGCTCCATTTTCAGGGCTGGAATGCTACAGGCAAGATCAAAAGCTTTTTTTTAAGAATGTGGGATTCAGGTCCAGACTTTGAACACTGCACAGTCCAAGCAGTTTGTGTCTCAGGTCTGACTTAAGGAAAGGTTTGCCATTATGTCTAACACTTCAATAGCTAACCCGTATTTACGTGCTTAGGTCTTATAACAGAAACGAAAACTCGGTCAGATCCCTTAGATCCTAAGCTAAGCTAGAACTCATTCTCCATTTCCGCCTTCTTCTGGGAGGTAGGAGATACCCACTCTCAGGGGACCCAGGGATGAAAGTTTCCCTGTTAGGGCTCCAGTTATAGAACTACTGTATGAGAGTCAGATGCTGTCATCAGCATTCAGTGGCAGTGGCTGTGAGGCTCCAAATTCAGTGACAGAAATGTGAGTGGGGTTTGCTCATACAATTAAGAAATTTAGGTGCAACTCCACCCGCCATCTAGAGCCCTGTCAGGCCTAGAGGAAACAATTGTCTGGTTAGGGTGAAACTGCTCAGACCTACAAGAATTAAGCAAAATTGGGAAGCGGGTATTGTACAGGTTTTGTATTCTGTATTCTTTTAAACGGCAATTTATATGTATTGCAATCTGATTCCTGTTTTAGGTATCCAAATTTCTCTCTTGATATTGCTACTTATGTTTGAACTGAGACCATTATTTATAAATAGAAGCAAAATGTATAGAAGGATTTAATTTATATGCCCAGCATATTTATGGATGTTCTCTTTGGAAAGTGTTTTTACTTTGACTCAGTTTGTACTCAGTCTTTCTTCAAGCAATATTCACTGAAGTGGAAGGAGGCTTGTGAGAAGTATGAGTGAGAATAAAACAACAATGAGAAAGAGCCAATAAAATTACTAGAAATGTATCTGACCAATTTCAAATCTGGAAACAAAGCTTGAACCTTAGCTGGTTCTTATTTTATTAAAATCACTTTGCTAATCCCTATAAAAATATAAATCACACATTTTAAGTATCTAGAGTTTTGTCTGCCTTGCTAATGTGCTCTGTCTGGAGACTGTTAAATCATTCTGCAATAATATTGTCCTGGGTTACTTTGTGAGCAATGTGAGTTTAAAAGGGTCTGATGGTCAAGACTATCTGAAATGTGTCCAATAACCACAGAAATGAGATCTAATTGAGGCAAACACTGGAGTAATGTGTTAAACCAGCCAAGCTTCCCATTATAACACCGGGTAAAAATTCTCCCTTGGGCATTACTTGGCATAAGAGTTCTCAGGTCTGAGGGAAAGTAAAACATCCAAATGCTCAACATTTTTTGAATCACAAAAATATATGGAAAATAAGTCACTTTTTTCTCTGCTTCTGCAAATTTAAAACAAGAGATTCATTTATTAAAAATAACATTTTGGTAGTAAATAATCCTAGCCAACTGAAGTTCTGGTCTTGTTGAGGCCTTGGAAGTAAGAAGTTAGATCAGAAGCGATGAGGAAAGTTTGAAATTTCAGTTCAGACTTATTAAATTCTTGAGGGCACATGCTATTTGTTTATGACTGTATGACTAACCTCTCCAACGGCTTTTGTTTGCTGTCTGGATCTCTTGTTACTGGGAGTTTCAGGAAGAAGAGTGATCTAGCAGCCATGCGGCAACTTCTCCTTGTGATCTGAATGGTACTTCTTTTAAAACCTTTAATTGCTTCTTGGACTACATTGCTACAGAAATGGCTAATGACACAATTGACTATTGGGAAAGCACAGCGGGCAGTATATTGCACCTACTGTAACAAGATGAAGTATAAAACACAAACCACAAATCATGCTCTTGATTGGGAATCAGGAGAATATTCTTCTGTGAGATTCCCAGACAGACGTAAAGCAGGAAGGAATGACCAGGTAACAAGCTCCTCTATGCTCAGTCAAGAGTCATCTGGATTGCAAGCAGAAAATAGAGTAGACTTCTTCCCGCCCCCCCCCCCCCCCCCCTGAAACTGCAGAAATACTTGGCTGCTTTTTGCCACTAATGTGGAACTGTGAACATTTGGCTCCAAGAATTGGAAAAAGAATTGCTGAAAGAAAACTTTTTCATATGGTATTTCTCTGACAAAGGCAGAAATAGAAAATGCTGTAAATTTTATGAGAAAAATTATTCTGTGGTGATTCATACCCCAAATGTGAAGGCCTATTTATTAAAGAGAGCCTTTAGGTACCTATCCACTAAATGAGAAGCTGAGGCTTGATTCCCAGCCACCCTGATTTTGCAGCTATCCTCTTGGATAAGGTGTGAGGCAGTTGCCAAAGTGGGAAATGCACCAGCAATCCTGACCACCTGCCACAACAAGATGTTGTGACTCTGAGCGGCTCTAAGTCTTCTCTAATTTATATTCATAGACAAACCAGCACTTTACAGTGTGGGAGATGGAGGAACTTACTTTTACCCAGGCTGAAAAAGAGGATCAGTTCCCTGAATCTCTGAATTGTTCACAGTTCACTTGTCTCTGTACAAATTTTATGCACCAGGTGAGGAACTTCACGTAATTAAAGGCAAGTATTACTAATATTAAATGCATTGCTATGATCTCCTTTGAAATATTTTTTTTTTAATCAGATTTCTGATTCCCTGTGCTCAAACAATCTCATTTTGGAATTACCAGGGAAAAAGATAGTGAAATTTATAAAAGCAGAACAAAAGCATCCAGCAGAGGCTAAAGGTTGGGAGATTTATGTTTATGACTAGACGTGGGGGGAATCAGAGAAACACTGATGATTTACAAAACTTGTTCAAGTACAAGAAGAAAAGAATATAAAACATCCATGAAAACGTTGTTGAAAAATCAGAAAAATGCTGTCAGAGAGATGCTATGAGAGTCACCACGTAAGAGAAATGGGAGCAAGAACACCAATGCTTTTAAGATAGAATTTTAACAGGATTACAGGTTACAATTTTTCCAAACAGCGGCAAAAAACCTCCTATGTTTCTGGCTCTTTTTTTTATAAAAACATACTAGAATATAAAAGAATTTAAGGAACCTTCGTTACTTATTCGAGATATTAGTAGAAAGTGAGAACTGATCTCCACTTCACAGGATAACGAGTAGTAGGATCTTCTAGAAGTGAAATGACAAAAAATACTGCAAGTCCCTAAGCAAGACTGCCCTTCAGTGGAAGTTAGGAAGACGACATAGTTGCAGTAAGCTTTGATATGCAGGAGTGGGCACTAGAGGCAACAGAGGAAGCGAGCTGCCCAGACAAGTCACTGGTGCAGGATGAGCAGCCATTTCCTCTTCAAGGGCTCTGCTGATTTCCACTGCAAACATGCAAAGTCGAGAACTCTTAAATCAAAGATGATCCCTTACTATTCAATCTCCTGGCAGTCAGCACAGATTGCATGTACTGAAAGCACACATTTTGCACTAATTTTACTTTCTGAAAGAGATATAAGGCAGTGTTCCGCGCAGCATTCAATGCAGCTAACTAATCTTGAACACCCAGCAGGGATGTTTGAAGTAAACACTTGCAAACAGAGCTCCTTGAAAATTTTTAAATGCATTTTTATGTAGATGAATATAGTTTACATAATGCTGAATATATTCACAATAAACTACTGGTTTTCCTCTTTTTCTTCTTTTGTTTCCTTCTTCTATTCACCAATTCCTGCCCACAAAAGGAAATGCAGAGACAAGAAAGGTTGACCAACAAAAATAAAGTTAAAATAAAGGAAAACTATCAAATCAAAAAAGGAAATATTTTCAAAATCACAAGAGTTTAAGAAAAATATTCACAAAAATAAAAAGAGAGAACATTGACACATTAAAAAAAAATTCTTTGTTATAATCTGGCTATTTTTATAAGTTTTTAGGAAAGACTAAAACAAAAAACAAGCAGAAAAAATTTCCATCTCTTTGCTAAAACAGAAATGCTTACAGAAGTGCCTAAAACATTTTAGCAGTTAGGCAAATCAAGCACTAACTTCCAAGTTAAGGTTATTATTGTATTTTGGAAATGTATTTCATTCCCTCATATAAAAAATATCCAGATTGTTTTGAAATCAAACCAAAAGAGGGAACACTGCGATGTAATAAATGCAAGCGACTTGACTGCAAATAAATATTTCCTAAGCCATGGGGCTATCACATTTCACAGTTAGAGGAGTAACTCTTTTTTTTCCCGTTTTTTTGGAATACGAACCTTTATTTATAGACCTATTGTTTTGTTTTCCTTCAACGTCTTTTATAAACACGTATAGGACCAAATGCTGCTGCATTTCTTTCTGTCACTTCCCTCTCTCCCTATCTTTCCATTCTTTTTGCAATCAAAGGGACAGGACTGGTTGTTAATAAAGGCAGAATTTGGTGCTTACTTTGTCCTTCTAAACACGTCTCATCTCCCTGACACCAGATCTGATGTATTCCCTTGTTGAATTTGGAATAGAGCCATGGAAACTGAGCAACTTACTTAAGCGTTAAAGAGTTGCAATCTCATTCAAGGCATGAACTTTGAGTTTAGTGTATGCATCACAGCTGCAAGATTCAGCCCTTATGAACCCACAATACTCTGGGGTGGATAGTAGATCTTAAACCATCTCAGTAAAAAAAATCATATGTCAAACATCTTGTCAATTTCTTTAATGTCTGTTAAAAATATATTACTGGTTTAGTAACTAAAATATTTAACCATACTCATCCTTCACAATTCATTGGTCTACTTTCAGTTGAATCCCTATGACCTTGGAAATCTGGAAAGCTGAAGATTTCTAAGAAAGCTCTTTTTACTTTAAATTTATAGAAATGATCTTTAGCCCTACACATCTGTAAAATTTAAAATGAGTGCAATTTGTATACTTTAAAAAAAAAAAGTTAAAATTGAGTGAAATGTACCATGGTTTTCAATTGCTTTCAATTACCATTAAACCTTTTTGAGAGCAATTTGCATAATGTTTCATAAACATGTAGGCAGATTAACCTTTTTAGTTAATTTATTCATTAGCAGTAAAAATTCAAAGCACCTCTTATGAGAAAATAATGTCTTGCTGTTAAATTACATGGAAACAAAGCAATTGGGACATAGTTGCCTAAGTTCTCCCCGTGTCAAAGAACAAAATAGTGGAGAGAATAAAGCTTCGCCTGTTAGCAGAGTGTTGATTAAATTGCCTGTTTGTGAACAATTAGCAGTATTACAAGACAATTAGGTGAAGTATTAATTAGAGATGGGTTAGAAGAGTCCTGCCTGGAGCAGGTACCTGCAAATATGGGGGAGGGAAGAATGAAAAAGGATATGAAAAGACACAGAGTTTGACTCTTTCTTGCCTTAAACCTCTTATAATCTCTTACATGAAGTCAATGGAAAATGTGGTAATCTAACACTATTTTTCTGTCACTTTGTGGTCCCTTTGCAGGTCTGTAACTGGCTGCTTGAGACAGAAAGGAGTGGCCACATTTCTTTATCCCCCAATGTGGTCTCCATTCTTCATTTTAAATCTGACTGACTGAATTCTTGAAATGTTACATCATTGTCCATGACTGGGAATGAAAAAAGTGGTTGAAGTTTGTACACTTATGTAGTATTTTATTAGCCAGGTTCTTAAGGCATTTTCTGCAACAGGAGATTAAACCCTTCCCGTGAGCTGAAATTGAATTATTTGCAGATTGACCTTAAGGAATTGGCAGGTCTCTCACTTTGGGTAAGGTTATACAACATTTGGTGACACAGGCAAGAATAGCATGTAGAAGGCAGCTGCTTAGCTGATGAAGATATCTGGAGCTTGAATGGATAGTTTGACAGTTTACACTAGCTTTGGACCTATCCTAACATCTCTTCATTAAGGAATAAAATGAAGCCTTTCTGCACATGTGTAAGTGAAGACTGATCTCAGCTCACACATGCGCTGTCATATATAATAATGCTATCCGTTGTCTTTACAGTGTATCCAAAACAAATATATTATTACTGGAGCACCTCTCCTATGAAGACAGGCTGAGAGAGTTGGCGTTTTTCAGCCTAGAGAAGAGAAGGCTCTGGGGAGACCTTATAACAGCCTTCCAGTACCTGAAGGGGGCCTACAAGAAAGCTGGAGAGGGACTTTGTACAAGAGCATGTAGTGATAGGACAAGGGGTAATGGCTTTAAACTGAAAGAGGGTAGATTTAGATTAGCTATTCGGAAGAAAATCTTCACCATGAGAGTGGTGAGGCACTGGAACAGGTTGTCCAGAGAAGTTGTGGATACCCGAGCCCTGGAAGTGTTCAAGGCCAGGTTGGATCGGGCTTTAAGCAACCTGGTCTTGTGGAAGGTGTCCCTGCCCATGGCAGGGGAGTTGTAACTAGATGATCTTTAAGGTCCCTTCCAACCCAAACCATTCGATGATTACAATGAGCGGTCCCATCTTTTTCTTCTTTATTCAGGTATATAAGTGTGAATATTTAGATTGAGACATTTGTTATATTATATAGCTCTATTAAAGCTATAATAACTTGCAATTTTAAATTTCAAGACAATCAAGCTGATATTTTTACACTTTCCCATATCTTTATATGGGTTTACATCTGGAAGAGATATACTGATCAAGATTTCAAAGTTAAGGAAATTCCACACACCCTTCTGGTGACTCAAAATAGGAAGATTATACAGGTGGCATGAGAATGTAGAAATCACTAAGTGCACGAGTATGCAGAAGTATTGAATTACCAAATAGTAATTATTATTCATGGTCATCTTGCACTGCTGTCATGTGCTGCTAACGGAATGCGGTTGACTTAACTGATGTAAGTCAACCACAAAAGTTGCAACAATCTCAAACCAGTTTCTGGAAAGAGCTCATAAAAATAAATAGATTCTCTACAGAAATTTAAAACAGACTAAAAGTTTAAGGATGATTCTTCAGCTCTTAGAATGCCTACCAATTGCCTAGTTGAATTATCTGTTAAAAAGCTCTCCTCTCTTCCAACAAATAAACCCCCACAAAATAATCAGAAAATGAAACAATGTATTCATAAATGAGGGGTCTAAAAGTCTGGGGAAAGGCACATTGATTTTTCTTAGAAGGGCCCCATGTGAACTTAACACTATATTTGCTGGGTTTTCTGAACATATCTTACCAACCACCAAAATTGTCTTTAAAATAAATAAAATTTGTGTCACAAATAGAAGAACTCTGGACTCTGCCCGTATTTATGATCAAATAAATAAAAAACTCAGTAAAAAAACTCTTGTCACAGTTAATGGAGAATAGATTCAAATCACATATGACTGTCAGCTTAAAACCTCTTTACTGTTTGTTTTCTCACTCGGTTCAGTTTTGTTCCCATTCAAGCTACTGCCTGAACTCCCATTAATGATTATCCAAAGGAGGGAAGACATTTTTCCAAGGCATGTCTGTCTTCACGAGGTTTTGTGTTCCACTACAGATCTATGCAAGTGGTTATAGTGCATTTCAAACACGGAGGTGAGATTCTACCCTCACCTTATGTGCCTTGGTTGCAGAGTAATGTGCAAGTGTAGTTCACAGAATCACAGAATCATTAAGGTTGGAAAAGACCTGTAAGATCATCAAGTCCAACCATCAACCAACACCACCATGCCCATTAAACCATGTCCCGCAATGCCTCGTCCACACGTTCCTTGAACGCTTCCAGGGACGGTGACTCCACCACTTCCCTGGGCAGCCTGGTCCAATGCTTCACCACTCTCTCAGTAAAGAAATTTTTCCTAATACCCAGTCTAAACCTCCCCGGGTGCAACTTGAGGCCATTTCCTCTTGTCCTGTCAATCGTCACTTGGGAGAAGAGGCCAACAACCACCTCTCTGCAACCTCCTTTCACGTAATTGTAGAGAGCGATGAGGTCTCCCCTCAGCCTCCTCTTCTCCAGACTGAACAACCCCAGTTCCCTCAGCCACTCCTCATAAGACTTGTGCTCCAGACCCCTCACCAGCTTCGTCGCCCTTCTCTGGACACGGTCCAGCACTTCAATGTCCTTCTTGTAGTGAGGGGCCCAAAACTGAACACAGTATTTGAGGTGTGGCCTCACCAGTGCCAAGTACAGGGGCACAATCACCTCCCTACTCCCCTTGGCCACACTGTTTCTGATACAGGCCAGGATGCTGTTGGCCTTCTTGGCCACCTGGGCACACTGCTGGCTCATATTCAGCTGGCTGTCAATCAACACCCCCAGGTCCTTTTCTGCCAGGCAGCTTTCCAGCCACTCTTCCCCAAGCCTGTAGCGTTGCATGGGGTTGTTGTGACCCACGTGCAGGACCCGGCACTTGGCCTTGTTGAAACTCATACAATTGGCTTCGGCCCATCGATCCAGCCTGTCCAGATCCCTCTGCAGAGCGTTCCTACCCTCAAGCAGATCAACACTCCCCCCCAACTTGGTGTCATCTGTAAACTTACTGAGGGTGCACTTGAACCCCTCGTCCAGATCATCAATAAATATATAAACAAGATTGGCCCCAAAACTGAGCCCTGGGGGACTCCGCTTGTGACCGGCCACCAACTGGATTTCACTCCATTCATCACAACTCTCTGGGCTCAGCTGTCCAGCCAGTTTTTTACCCAGAGAAGAGTGCACCTGCGTAAGCCATGAGCTGCCACTTTCTCCAGGAGAATACTATGGAAGACAGTGTCGAAGGCTTTACTAAAGTCCAGGTAGACAACATCCACAGCCTTTCCCTCATCCACTAGGCGGGTCACCTGGTCATAGAAGGAGATCAGGTTGGTCAAGCAGGACCTGCCTTTCATGAACCCGTGCTGGCTGGGCCTGATCCCTTGGTTGTCCTGCACGTGTCCTGTGAGCGCCCTCAAGATGAACCTCTCCATAATCTTCCCTGGCACTGAGGTCAGGCTGACAGGCCTGTAGTTCCCCGGATCCTCCTTCCAGCCCTTCTTGTAGATGGGCGTCACGCTGGCAAGCCTCCAGCTGTCCGGGACCTCCCCCGTTAACCAGGACTGTTGATAAATGATGGAGAGCGGCTTGGCAAGCTCCTCCACCAGCTCCCTCAGCGCCCTTGGGTGGATACCATCAGGCCCCATAGACTTGTGAGAGTCCAGGTGGCAGTCGTTAACTGCTTCCTCCTGGATCACGGGGAGTTTATTTTGCCCTTCATCCTTGTCTTCCAGCTCAGGGAGCCGAATTCCCTGAGGATACCTGGTGTGGCTGTTAAAGACTGAGGCAAAGAAGGCATTAAGTACCTCAACCTTTTCCTCATCCTTGGTGACAATGTTCCCCCCCCACATCCAGTAAAGGATGGAGATTCTCCTTGGCTCTCTTTGTTGTTAATGTATTTATAGAAGCATTTTTTGTTATCCCTTACGACCATGGCCAGATTGAGCTCTAGCTGGACTTTTGCCTAATTCCCTCTCTGCATGACCTAACGAGATCCTTGTACTCTTCTTCGGTTGCCTGCCCCTTCTTCCAAAGTTGATAAACTCTCCTTTTTTCCCTGAGTCTCAGCAAAAGCTCCTTGTTCAGCCAGGCCGGTCGTCTTCCCCGCCAGCTCTTCTTACGGCACATGGGGACTACCTGCTCCTGCGCCTTCAAGATTTCCTTCTTGAAGAAGGCCCAGCCTTCCTGGACCCCTTTGCCCTTCAGGACCGCCTCCCAAGGGACCCTCTCAACCAGTGTCCTGAACAGGCCAAAGTCTGCCCTCCAGAAGTCCGTGGCAATGGTTTTGCTGACCCCCCTCCTTACTTGGCCAAGAATTGAGAACTCTTGTCATTTCATGGTCGCTAAGCCCAAGATGGTCTCCAACCTTCACTTCTCCCACCAGACCCTCTCTGTTTGTAAACAGCAGGTCAAGCAGGGCACCTCCCCTGGTAGGCTCGCTTACCAGCTGCATCAGGAAGTTATCTTCCACACACTCCAGGAACCTCTGGGACTGTTTTCTCTCTGCTGTGTTATATTTTCAGCAGACGTCCAGTAAGTTGAAGTCCCCCACAAGAACAAGGGCTTGCGATTGCGAGACTTCTGCCAGTCGCTTGTAGAACGCTTCGTCGGCCTCTTTGTCCTGGTTGGGTGGTCTATAACAGACACCCAGCAGGATATCTGTCTTGTTAGCCTTCCCCCTCATCCTTACCCATAAGCACTCAACCTTGTTGTCACAATCGTTGAGCTCTATACAATCAAAACACTCCCTAATATACAGAGCCACCCCACTGCCTCTCCTTCCTTGCCTATCCCTCCTGAAGAGCTTACAGCCATCCATCGCAGCACTCCAGTCATGCGAGCCGTCCCACCATGTTTCTGTGATGGCGATTACATCATAGCTGTCCTGCTGCACAACGGCTTCCAGCCCCTCCTGTTTGCTGCCCATGCTGCGTGTATTGGAATAGGTGCACTTGAGCTGGGCTATCGATTTCGTCCCCAACATCGGCATGCCACCCCTAGGCTCATCTCTAGGCAGCCTGGTTTCATCCCCTTCCCCCTTCAAATCTAGTTTAAAGCCCTCTCCATGAGGCTCGCCAACTCGTGAGTGAGGATCCTTTTCCCCCTTGACAATAGTTGAACACCGTCTGCAGCCAGCAGGCCCACTGCCACATAGACCGCCCCCATGGTCAAAAAAACCAAAATTCCTCTGACGGCACCAGCCTCTGAGCCACGTGTTGACCAGGTTCTCTTTCCTGTTCCCTTCAGCGTTCCTCCCCACCACTGAAGGGATTGAGGAAAACACCACCTGTGCTCTGGATCCCTCAACCAGTCTCCCCAGCGCTCTGAAGTCCCTCTTGATCACTTTCAGGCTTCTTTGCTCAACCTCATCACTGCCAACCTGCAAAACCAACAGCCGATAGTAAT
Source organism: Gavia stellata (assembly GCF_030936135.1). Classification (NCBI taxonomy): domain Eukaryota; kingdom Metazoa; phylum Chordata; class Aves; order Gaviiformes; family Gaviidae; genus Gavia; species Gavia stellata. The sequence goes on from NC_082600.1 coordinate 21,984,364, forward strand.
CAGTGGGCCATACCAGACCGGGGAGTTTCCTAGTGACCTCTCTCACTGCCAGGGAGGCAGCAGACACTTCCCTGTGGGTTGGGTCTGGTCGGCATATTGGGCCCTCTGTTCTCCTCAGGAGGGAATCACCTACGACCATTACGTCCTTTTTGTCTTAGTAGAGGTAGTTGTGATGCATGGGGCAGACTGCCTCGCCCTAGGCAGCCCCCTGGAAGGACTTTCATCCATATCCTCGTTATCCTGGCCCTCAAGTTCCAGAGCCCCGTATCTGTTGTGTAGGGGCAGCTGGGAAGGTGAGGGAGGCCAGGAGGGGATTCGCCTGCTGCCCTGAGCAGGGACCTGTTTCCATTCCCCTTCACCTCTTAGGTCCCCTCCTTCTGCCCAGCTGCAAGAGGGTAAGGGATCCTCTGCTCCTCGTGGAGCCTCCATCCTCTGCCTTTCCCTCAGGGACGGTAGGGCATGGCTCCACCAGTCTATCTTCCTCTCACACTCCCTGATAGTCCTCAGCCTCTCCACTTCCTCTTTCAGCTCTGTCACCAGGCTGAGCAGATCATTCACCTGGTCGCACCGCACACGGGTGTTGTCTCCCCCAGCCTCCGGCACCAGCAACAGGCTCAGGCACTCCCGGCAGCCAGAGACCTGGACAGCCGCGTGCCTGGGCAGGAGCTCGGTCTGGGTCACCACATTTCTTCTGGCAATGGCTTTCAGCTGAGTGGAGACCATAGCTGGGCCTCTTCTGGGAGGGTGATCACCACTCGTCAAGAGAGCCTCTAGAGCCAGGAGGGAGGACTGCGCCCAGCCCGCCCGCCTTCCCTGCGCGAACTGGCGCGCAAACTGCCACGCCACGCCCTTCTGACGTGCCATGTCCTGTGTGCCCGCCCTGGTGGTCGCACTCCCCGGGGGCTGCTCTTGTATGTGAGGGGCTCAGGCCGCCGCCGCTCTCGTCCCCGCCCACGCTGAGTCAGAGCTGAAAGGCCTGCAGTGTGAACTGAAGTAGGCACCTACCAATACTCGTATCAATAACATGTAGCTAATAGGTTGCCCGGAAAGGCTGTGTAGTCTCCATCCCTGAGTTACCTGGTTTGATCTCATAGCTGACCCTGTTTGGACTAAAGACCTCCTGAGGCTTACTTTATGATTCTGTGATCACAAGGCCCTTCCAAGAAGGGCGAGAGAGATTTGTGACCAGCAAAACAAATCAGGCATTTGCATCGAACAGCAGGAGCAAGGCTGTATCACTAGGTTTAAGCCCTCAATCAAGCATCGTCAGACACGATTTTGCTGAAGTATGTTAAAGCTGCACAGACAGTTTAAAACAAACAAAAAAAAAAAAACCCAAGCAAGACACTTTTCTTTCCATACCCACACATGTTTGAACTTTTCCTAGCATTTTTACTTGGTATAAGAATGAACATGTTGTTGCTGTTGACTACATATCATTAATAACAATCAAGCTACGTTGTAATAGAAGGACATATATTCCTTTTTCTTGTTGGCATTTCAGATGCCTCTTTGCCTCCATGCCTTTGCTAATGATGTACAAGGCACTCAGCTCATGGACAGGAAGCAGGATGGGGTTTTGGTAATAGAATAATTAACCACACCTGGTCATACTTATGCTCCCTGTACACATTGCCAAAGCCTGCCCTTTGAGAACGATGCAGCTCCAAACAATGCTAGGGAAGCATGCAAGTTCAGGGACTGACGTAGTTAAATACAAGCCCATCAGGAAAACAGGGTTTTGTATCTTTGATAGATAATTCATTATAGGAATGACTATCAGAGACCTGCTCCGTGACTAAGAATGAGCAACCAATGAGCCTAAAAATAGAAATAGTCTGCCATATACAAAAATCACTATGCTTACCATTCTGCAAGAATGGTAATGTAGGATGCGTTTACTAAGAAAATACCAATTCCTTCACATATGTACCTACAAAGGTTGTCAGGCACCTCTCTAGACTAAATTGATGTTTCACTGGATGTTTTCACCAGGTAATAGAACTGTGTTCTTTCTATATCTACATCAGACACATCATTCCCTACAAAGTGCCATGAAGTAGCTGAAGCAATCACCTCAAACGTGATAATGAATTTCAATAATACGAACCCTGAATATTGAATGTAGGAATGCTTTTGTGTAAACCCTACTTCAGGAATATTTTGCTTTGACTTTCATCAAGAGGTCAGGTTGTAAGATCATAAAATGTTGAAGACAGCATCAGGTAGGGTCCTAATCTTCCTGACAGGATCCTAAGTACAATTGTACTGTCAAACCCCCCTAAGGAGCAATTAATATTGTAACTGTGGCACTTTTTTTTAATATGGGAAGGAGACTGGAGTCAAAGGGAAAGCAAAGCTCAGTCTGATTATTAAAAGGGTTAAATACCATGTCAAATGTCAGGAAAATGGCTTAAAACACTGGGGGAAAAAACAGAAACCTATTTTAATTTCGAAGCGCCTGCCCTGAACAATTGCATATCCACCTTGACAGGAAAAGCTTCTCTTAATGTCTCCTCTTGGAGTAGCTTCCATTATTCTCCATCCGTTAAGCATAAATCGTAGGAAATTAGACACGTTTCAAGGGTCATATGCTCATTTCCCTCTTACAGCAAGTATGGTATAAGGTGTTTAAATGTAATGTAAACTAGTGCCTATTTAATCCAATGACAAATTATAAGCATTGTAATGCATCTATTTATTCCAATGCCCAACTCCAAATGCAGACTCCTCCTGTTCCCTAAGAAAAACACAAACCTGAATGTATGTTTGGGCAAGAAATACCAGTGTTCAACCAAAGAGCTCTTAACACACAATACTGAGCCAACATGATAGAAGTACAAGAAAAGAGATGATCCTGCTATCATAGATGAAATGAGCTTGTCATTTATTTTCTACAACAACTTTATGTTGTCAGAACACATTAACTTACTAAATTTCAGCAAATACAACATTTTTGGTCAAAGCAAGATGATTGTATCTTATGTACCACGGAATAGCTTACAGTTCAGTGGCGTCTGCTCTCACAGAGCACATGAAAGCTTAAGATTCAGTTTCTTTACTGTCTAAATAAACCCAGAACCTGGACAGGAATCTCTGTCTTGTCCTCCAAAGTGCTCTGACTCCTTAGCTATTCTGGATTGGCATCATACCCATTGGAGTTGCTCCATGAAATATAAATAGATATTCATTATTAAATATTCATAAAGGAAAGTAATTAAAACTGTCCTCTATATCTTTGATGAGCTTTCCTGTCACTGGACCACAGAACAATTATTAATCATGCTGTCTTACAAGTCATCTTGAACAAGAAGTATGCAGAGAGTCTGTATTTTGTTGTAGCCTGGTGGTATAGGATGCTCATAGTTCATGCCAGTAAAAGCTCAAACAAGCACAGGTCAGACTTCAGCACAGACCTCCACTGAGTTTTTTAACTAATCATTGAAGTGGAGTACCAGTTTATATGTACCTGTGGGAAGGGCTGATGCAAGCACTTGTCTCACACCTGTGAATGCAGGGCTGGGGGAGGCACTTAACTCCGTTTCAGTGGAGTGGTAGAATCCCTCCCTCATACACCACTTTCATGGTTAGCCAGTGATAGGACTCCATTTTTAGGTGCCTAATTCTCCTCATAGGCAACAACATGTTGTTCAACAAGGGAGCTATGGCATCCACCCGGCAGAAAGCCATGGCCTTTCTAAGCTCTACACTCGCCATGACTGACACAGCCTCCCAGAGAGAGCTCCGGTGGGTACATGCTGCCATCCAGCTGTCAGGCTGCAGGGTGTGAAATGATAGAGTTTTTGATTCTCAGAGAAATAAGGAGGGGGGTCAGCAGAACTGCTACCTTGGACTTCCGGAGGGCTGACTTTGGCCTGTTTAGGAGCCTGGTGGACAGAGTCCCTTGGGAGACAGTCCTGAAAGGCAAAGGAGTCCAGGAAGGCTGGACACTCTTCCAGAAGGGAGTCTTAAAGGTACAGGACCAGGCAGTCCCCATGTGCCGGAAGACAAGGCAGTGGGGAAGAAGACCAGCCTGGCTGAACAGAGAGCTTTAGATGGAACTCAGGAAAAAAAAGAGAGTTTATGACCTTTGGAAGAAGGGGCAGGCAACTCAGGAGGAGTGCAAGGATGTCGTGAGGTTTTGCAGGGAGAAAATTAGAAGGGCCAAAGCCCAACTAGAACTTAACCTGGCGACGGCCATACAAGACAACAAAAAATGTTTCTATAAATACATTAGCAACAAAAGGAAAGCTAAGGAGAATCTTCATCCTTTACTGAATGCAGAGGGAAACATAGTGACAAAGGATGAGGAAAAGGCTGAGGTACTTAATGCTTTCTTTGCCTCAGTCTTTAATAGTAAGACCAGTTGTTCTCCAGGTACCCAGCCCCCCTGAGCTGGAAGATAGGGACTGGGAGCAGAATGAAGCCCCCACAATCCAAGGGGAAATGGTTAGCGACATACTACACCACTTAGACACCCACAGGTCTATGGGACTGCATGGGATCCACCCAAGGGTACTAAGGGAGCTGGTGTAACTGCTCACCAAGCCACTTTTCATCATCTTCCAGCAGTCCTGGCTAACCGGGGACGTCCCAGCAGACTGGAGGTTAGCAAATGTGACACCCATCTTCAAGAAGGGCTGGAAGGAGGATCCGGGGAACTACAGGTCTGTCAGTATGACCTCGGTGCTGGGGAAGATTATAGAGCAGATCATCTTGAGTGCTATCACGTGGCATGTACGGGACAACCAGGCAATCAGGCCCAGTCAGCATGGGTTTATGAGAGGTGGGTCCTGCTTGACTAACCTGATCTCCTCCTATGACAAAGTGACCCGCTTAGTGGACGAAGGAAAGGCTGTGGATGTAGTCTACTTAGACTTTAGTAAAGCCTTTGGCACCATTTCCCACAGCATTATCCTGGAGAAACTGGCTGCTCATGGCTTGGACAGGCGCACTCTTCACTGGGTAAAAAACTGACTGAATGACTGGGCCCAAAGGGTTGTGGTGAATGGAGTTAAATCCAGTTGGTGGCCAGTCATGAGTGGTGTCCCCCAGGGCTCAGTACTGGGGCCGGTATTGTTTAATATATTTATCGATGATCTGGATGAGGGGATCAAGTGCATCCTCAGTAAGTTTGCAGAGGACACCAAGTTGGGTGGGAGTGTTGATCTGCTTGAGGGTAGGAAAGCTCTATAGAGGGATCTGAACAAGCTGAAACAATGGGCCGAGGCCAGTTGTATGAGTTTCAGCAAGGCCAAGAGCCGAGTCCTACACTTGGGTCACAACAACCCCAGGCAGTGCTACAGGCTTGGGAATGAGTAGCTGGAAAGCTGCCTGGCAGAAAAGGGCCTGGGGGTGTTGATCGACAGGCAGCTGAAGATGAGCCAGCAGTGTGCCCAGGCGACCGAGAAGGCCAACGGCATCCTGGCCTGTATCAGAAATAGTGTGGCCAGCAGGAGTAGGGAGGTGATCGTCACCTTGTACTCGGCGCTGGTGAGGCCGCACCTCGAATACTGTGTTCAGTTTTGGGCCCCATCACGACAAGAAGGCCATTGAGGTGCTGGAGCATGTCCAGAGAAGGGCAACGAAGCTGGTGAGGGGTCTGGAGCACAAGCCTTATGAGGAGTGGCTGAGGGAACTGGGGTTGTTCAGTCTGCAGGAGAGGAGCCTCAGGGGAGACCTCATCGCTCTCTACAATTACGTGAAAGGAGGTTGCAGAGAGGTGGGTGCTGGTCTCTTCTCCCAAGTGAGAAGTGATAGGACAAGAGGAAATGGCCTCAGGTTGCACTAGAGGAGGTTTAGGCTGGATATCAGGAAAAATTTCTTCACTGAAAGAGTTGTCAGATATCGGACCAGGCTGCCCAGGGAAGTGGTGGAGTCACCATCCCTGGAGGTATTTAAAAGACATGTGGATGAGGCGCTTAAGGACATGGTTTAGTGGTGGACTTAGCAGTGTTAGGTTAATGGTTGGACTTGATGATCTTAAAGGTCTTTTCCAACCTAAATGACTGTATGCTTCTATGATTCTATTTTAGAATCAGAAAGACTACTGGATAAAATGGCCTCTTGCCTTGACACAACTGAATGACTGACTAGCAATTAGTATGGATTTTGCAGTTGTATCTGTTTTATTCTCTGTTGATTAGGTAGCTTTTGGAAATTGATATGAATATGAAAGCTTAAAATTTCCTGAACATTTAGCAGACATAATTATTCCTTTTGAAAAATATGCTCTGTGACGTGCTGCTTATTATTTGTTAAATCTTTTATCTGTCACATGAAGCTCTTATTTTTTGTATATTATACTTAGAAACATAAAGACAGAGTTCAGATGCCCACAGAGGTGCTGCTTACAGTTGTTGGTTAATGGCACACAGATATAGACTAGTGGTAGGACAATCTAATGGTCTGCATCGTCTCCTTTCAGGTTATTCATAAATAATCTGCATTTTTGTCTATGAAGACTGGAATAAGGAAGCAGAAGCTAAAAAAAATACACAGATAATGCCCCCACTAGGAAATGTAAAGAGGTGACCTTGGCATGCTGCAGCATGTGGCACATTCAGGGAGCCTGCATATTTTAACCAGAGCCCTATGTTTACAAGGCTGTTCAATTTTCTCTCTCCTTCCTGTCTCCCCTCTCCTTCATTTTTTCCTTCCCCCTGTTCTTTCTTCTTTTCTCTCTCCCTCCCTCCATCACACCCTTCTGCCCTTCTATCCCCCATAAACCTCTGAACTGGCCAGATACCTAACCCTCAGATTTTCAGTGTGAGACCTGAAAAAAAGGAAAACCATGAGTAGCCACCTTAAGGATTTCAAAAGGAGGAGGACACTGTGTACCTAGTAATAGACAGATTGGAAGTTTAAGGCTTCAAACAGTTTCAGGTTTTGGTCTTGACAGAATTTGGATAGGCCTGTTATTTTATCTGAATTTTATAAATAATTCTGTATTTGGCAGATGTATTTTGGTCATGGACACCTACCTTCTTATTATACGGTAATCACTGTTCCTTGGTGATAGTGTTTTATTGTACTATGTCTTCTCTGTGGGTAATTCTTGGGTTATTAACAGATGCTGTAAAATTGTGTGTGTGTGCGCGCACACACCTCTGTGTGTGTGTGTGTATTTTACTCTGGCTTTGTAATAGCTCTGAGTGAATTCACCTCTAAGGATTTCTAAAGTGATTTAACATTCCACTTCCTACAATAACAGCATATTTCAACAAGAATACTTAATTATTCTAAACGTTTATTTGGTTTCATACTCTCTTTATCCGTCATGTAGCTATTTTATGCTTCTTCCACTTATATGAATTTAGACTGTGTTTGTTTTAAGTTTATATAAACACAGAATAAAGAAATACTGAAAATAGCCATTAGCTTAGAGAGCTACATCAATTTAAAACGTGATTTATATGTTACCCTAAATGAAATAAATGGAATTTAGCACTAGGTGAAGAAGAAGAGGCTGAATATAGCAAAGTCACTGGATGCTAAAATTCAAAACAGCTCAAGAATTCAGGGTACAAATACAAAATTAGGACTGCTGAGCTCTCTGAGGGAAAGGAGAAGGGGCTAATGTTTTATTCTTCCATTACTGGGTGAACATTGACATTATTACGAATAGGCCAACTCGAGCAGTTGTTTTTAAAACTTAATACCTCAGGAAGAAAAAAAAATCACACTTTCTGTAATGGGAATAAAAAGGAATAAGGGGAAAAACATAAGAACATAAGGATCTGGTTCTAAATGATGAAAGCATAATGTTGAGGATAGTAAAAAATTCTTCAGCTATACATAAAAATTATTCCGCTATGTTTGGGACTGGAGCTATTTTTAACCATGAGTTCATTAATGTTAAGGACGACAAGGCCCAGATTTTGCTTGAAACAGTAAAAACCAGTGCAAAATAAACAATAAAAAATCATAATATCTGCTAGATGTATTAAAGATCTATATACTGGTGTTGAAATCAGGGACTGGAAGACAGATGAACAGGAGCTAAACTCCATATTTTCCTTATACCATGTAAATGTAATTTCTCATATTCAGCCCTCAGCAAAAGAGCTTACATAAACTGCTTGTATTGATCTTCATTTATTATTGTATTGGTTTTTTTCTCACCCTGAAAAATTTGTCCAAAATATCTATTCTTTATCTATGTAGGGATGGGGGTCAGCTATAGTTCTTTCTGGCAGGATAAGTAGTATGGATACTTGAACTAAACAGGGATACTCCAAATTCAAGACATGATTCTGGCATGCAGGTTTCTGATATTTATTTTCTGAATTTAAAGTAATAGTCTGAGGACCTTCTAAGTGTTGTGAACATGGTAGACTAGTGGCCTGAACTCCTGGTTTAACATCAACATATAACCAAAAAAAACGCTCTGAAGTTGTTTTCAACTACAAAAATCCCAAACTGAATACAAGAGAGGCAAGCCTGGTGACATCTGTAACACACTACTGAATATTAAATACAGCTTGCTAGACTCTTTCTTACATGGAGGCATGTTTTGTGAGTCACTCCACTGAAAGTAGGAGGAATACTTATAAAGCCAATACTTTATCTAAGTGGTTGAACTGCTTCCCAGATCTGTAACATCTGAATACCTTTCACATAAACTCGACCACAAAGGCTGCAGCAATTCATATACCCTTTGGCACTTCTCTTTTGAGTTACAGAAACACTTCTTTGCATAAAGTGTTTTGATAGTTCAGTGAGGAGCAAAGTTGGTTTACATTGTGAATATGCCTGTGTTTCAGGCAGAAGACTTTTATCAAGGACAAAGATTTGGCAGTGCTCCCTAAATGTAATGAAACACCAGCTTTGTTCTGTATCCTTTGGAAGTTTATTCCACAATCAGTTCCACCGAGATGTACATTATTAGCAAGCCTTAATGCTAAATACTGCCTATAAGTAAATTAAGCCCCTCTCACACATTCACAGTACTAGGACATAAAACAATGGTGCTGTCCAAAGAGGCAGTCCTCTCCTCCCTCTTATCCTTGGGTATTTTTCACTTCTTCCCTTCTGTCAGCAAGAGCTTTCATGCAAACACTTGGTCCCAGAATAGGATCCAGGAACTGGCATGGCTAGAAACTAATTTTTGAATCTTTACTTGCCTCCCCACCCCCTGCCCCCCACCTCTTTGGTCAGTTTAGTTTCTAGCCATCCCAGATGTGGATTTGTGAAATATGTGTGGGAAGAGGCACAGACTGTCCATCTTCATGGCTACGGAGATTTATGCAGACTTCAAGTGACCATATAACCACAGCTTAAATTAGGTTAGTTTTCACTGAGCTCCTGCTACAGTCAAGGGAGGAGTGTGGCTCCTGTTGTGATTTACCATCTGTAACAGGTTAACATAGGATCTCTGAAACACCTTCTGGAGGAACCTAAAATTAGATCCCTGAAGTTAATATTCCCCTTAGTGTGAATACTCCCTTTTTTTCATCTCTCACATGTTTTAGCCAATGCGTTATGAATAGTCTGGTGTAAAGATAGTAGAGATCTGGCCTAGTGTCCCCATGAACTCATGCTGGCAGCTTGTAATGGCTGCAACCTCATTCTGGCATTCCCCCTTCTGCATTAGAGGAGTATATATCTATTTTCTTCAGATATGTCAGATATGTCCAAAGATTCACCTTTCAGAATGAAAAGGGCCCATAAATACTCATGCAAATGAATGCACAACATCAATGAAAATATTCACTCCTCAGTCCGAGCATTTTGTAGCTCCTGTCTGTACCCCCACCTAGGTTTCATCTCTGCAGAAACAAGGGGGCGTGGGATAGGGCAAGCAGCCAAGTCCAAGCCTCAACCTGATGTGGGAGTCAGGACTGGTATTTCAGCATGCGCTAAACATGGACTCTCAGGTCACATTAAAACATGGTCCTTGTATAATCGATGGTACTTTTCCAGCAGGTTCTCTGATTTGTAATTTTCCCAAAGCAAGACAGAAGTTTGTGTTAAACGTGTCATTTTTCTACCATGAGATCTCAGCTATCAATACTCAGCATAAAAGCTCATAGGATAATCTTGTGTTTTAACACGTAATAGTTACACTTGTGTGATTCAATTAATTGGGGCCTCAGTATAAGTTGGTTTGTTTCTATCAACTGCAAACAAGCACAGCCTTATTAAGCATGTTTAGAATTTAATTCTTTACTTTTAACCTTACAAATCACACAAATACACTATATCTGGGATACTTCTGGTAGGCTGCTAATGCTCGAAAAAATTGAAAAGTGAAATTTGCCCATCTCCTCTCACCCTCACTCAGACACGCAGCTTTATACCAGTAACAATGATATCTCTGATTTCAGAAGCTAGACTTCTCCCTTTTTGGGTACTCTCTGTAGAAAAGGAAGTGTAGATGTTGCAAGCCCTTCACATCAGTCCTGTGCAGATGGCAGAGCATTTTTCAGGAAGTTACTGTTGCTTGAATCTAAGGGAGAACATGCTTTGAAGTAGTGGAGACATTTTCCAGAGGATATTGTGTTGGCTGTACGCCTGTTATCAAGGAATTGTACAGGATGCATATTCAAAAAGTTTCCTGAAGGGAAAAGCAGAATGAGTTTGTCTGTCTGGGCAGATTTGAGTCATTTACCTGGAGTCAGGGTAACATCTCAACCTCTACGAAATAAAGACGTGGAAAGTTAGATTTTTCTTCCCAGGGAGATAAAGGAAAGTTTGGGTAAAAGTTAAGACTAAATGTCAGCAGCTTCAATTGTTGTGTTAACTGATAGAAAATAAGAGAAACCTATTTTAGAGATGGAATGAGAAAAGAGTAGGAGAAAAGAAAGACAAATGTGTAAAAAGGAAAATGTTCTGAGAGTACATGTTCCTAACAAACTTTAATTTGGAGAACATTGTAGAAATATGTCCATTTAAAAAAGAAGGAAGAAAATTAAGCTGGTGAACATTACAGCCTTCTTTTTGACTAAATAAAGAAAAACCTATATGGATTTTTATATAATGACTGATACAAGAGAAACTATTACTCAAATGATAGACCAGTGTGACAAGGCCAGAGAAGGACTTGAAGTATGTGGATTGGGGAGTTTTCCAGGGCTTAAAATGCAAAAGCAAGATGCATATTTATTTTATTGTGTGGTCATATGTTTCCATTAATGAAAAAGACCAGAGAAGGCTGCTGAAAGCCAAAGAGATAACAGGAAAAATGTTGGTAAGGTATCTTTGAGGGAAAATTAAAATAAAACTTTTGGAACAGATGGAGACTTAGAGAAACCAATATGTTCCCTAATGTATATCCTCAAACATTTTCACTGGAAAATTACCAGCCAGTTCTATTAGAGTCTGGCATTGTAAGGATTTTGAAGCTGTTGGTTTTGCTGGATTTCAGACTCTGTCTGACATTGCAATAGTTTATTGGGAATGGAAAATTTAGTGGGAAACAGAAGTAGCAAGTTCAGACCTATTTTATGAAAAAAAAGAAACCATTTTCATGGAAATATTCTTTTATAAAAATAAACTGGAAGAGAAAAAATAGAGTGTTAAGATATATGAGTATAGTTACCACTAAATCGTATATTAATCAATGTTTCTGTCAATAAGCATTCCAAAATCAATGCAAGAATCTGAAAACTCATTTCTATACGATCTAATAGACAAGAAAGAAACCTGTAACAAGTCAGCTTCTGTCAAGAGACACACTAATCATTCTGCCTATTCTGTTAATGAACTCAGCAATAGCCAAAGGATTGGAAATTGTAATTAAACTCCAGGTAACTGCAAATGTGTAATTAACACAAATGTGTATCTAATTAAGTAAAGCCTATCATGTGATGCCAGACTCAACAGAGAATAATAAAATCCAGGTTTGACAGCTGATAGGTCTGATGAGTTTCTAATCATTTAATCTGTGGTACAGCATGCTGTGGTGTTGGTTTCCCAGCCTTGGGGGTCAGGGTGGTAGCAGGAAATGAGATGGTGCCTTGTCTTATCCTCTCTACTTTATATAGGTTGTGGGAAATCTTCTCAGGGGAGAAGTTTGTGCATTTTCTGGGCACTAAGACCATGAAGATAGGATTACCATCTGAATTCAAGTAAGCATGAGGAAAGTGGTAAGTTTGAAGCATAGATGCAGGCTGAAAGAGATATATTCATTACCTCTGGTTTTAGACATCTGCTATGCATATGGCTTCTTCTGAGCTGTGTACCCTCATGTCTCTTTATAATATAACTTTATAATATATAACAGGGAAAAATGGGTACTTTTTAGGAATGGTGTGTTCATCTAACCACATATAGATGAATCACATCTGTAAGGACATGAATCGCACTGTAAAAACACTTATGTGTCTCCACTATAAAAAAGAAAACTGAAGGGTACTAGAGTAGGTGTGGGTGTTCAGATCTGGGTGGGTAAGCCCCAGCCTGACAGTAGCAGGGGTCTTACTTCTAGTAACAAATAAATCTATCACCAACTCTCAAAGGTGATGAAAAACAAAATGCTTTTCTAGTGACCTAGATAATACTGTGGGGTTTGCATAAGACAGAACTAAACATGATCAACTGCAAAGTGGGTGAAAAAAGAGGACCTATCTTATGGGGACAAGGAAGGGAAGACTTATCTTCAGATCTTTATTTAATCTGGCTCATTGAACAGCTGTGGGTTTATGCTGTTTAAAGTGTTGCTTTCCTGTTCCAACATATATGCTGGTGACTTCCAAAATACATGCCTTATTAAACTGAAGACTTTTGATACCTGCTGGTGTCTATACTTTAAAAAAAATGTGGGGAGTAGATTCATACAAAGTTTTTGATGACTTAGGGTCTGGTCACACCAAATTAACTCCTTCCCTGACCTGGCTCCTAGGAAAGGTTCTGTCTCTGTGTGGGTAGCTTAGTGAGCCTAAGCTGCTGTAAAGGTATCTTTGCTGTATCAACCCTTATCAAAGTAAGCTTTTATAAAGACAGACTGGTATGCAGCAAAACTTGGTTCTTGCTCTGAAAAAGACTTCCCATGTGTTCTAGGTGATTTTCATAAGAACTTAGGCACTAAATACTGAGAATTTCAGAAGTGCTTTTCAGAGCTTATTGATACTGTGGAAACCTAGAGAATCTCCACAACCGGCTCCTCATGGCTCCAGCATTCAGGTCTTCCTACTGTTAGGGATGGCAACAATATTTCTACTTTCTGTTTTTTCTACATAGATCATAAGCATGCTGGGGCATGAACATATGTATTATGAAATGTTTTAAGTATTGCAACAACAATAAACTAATACTAATTACCTATACATGGCATATGGAGTTTTAAAGAGCTACTAAGTTGTCTTTGTTAGCTAGTATGTAGTTGTATTGGGTTTATGTGGCAAGGTTTTGGTAGCAGGGCAGCTGCAGGGCTGTCTTCTTGGCTTTTCTGAGAATTAAGTGTGTGTATATAATTTTTCTAATTCTTTTCTTTTTAAGCATATTCAATTAGAAGGAAAATGGTTATAGTTTTTCTGGGGGGTTTTATGGAATCAGAAGAGTTGAGGCGGGAAGGGACCTCTGGAGAATGCCCAGTCCCATCCTTCTGCTCTAAGTAGGTTGCTCAGGACCTTATGCAGCTGGGTTTTGAATATCTCTAAGGATGCAGACTACACAGCCTCTCTGGGCAACCCTTAAAAGAAGAAAGTATTTTTTTATGTTTAAACTGAGTTTCCTGTGTTTCAATTTATGCCCGTCATGTCTTGTCATGCCACTGGATATCAATGAGAAGAGCCTGGCTCAGTCTTCTTCAGTGTCCTATCAGATATTTACACACATTGATAAGATCCTCCCCTTAAGACTTCTATTTGTTCACTTAAACATGATAGAAGTTATTTTATCTAAAAACTTCTTGGCAGAACAAATTATTTTTTTTAAAAGATCACTTTTGTTTCAGAGCAATGCAAATATTTTTCATCATTAGTAATTCTTAACTATGTGCAAATTTAAAAAATTATATACAAGAATTTTTTATCTAAAACTTTTTTCAACAGTCAAAATACTTTTTTAAACATTTTTTTTCAAATCTATTCTGAATATTATAAATTGTTTCTACCATTTCAAACAAGCTTTTCTTAGATTAATGAGAGTTATAAAAAAGTTTCCAGTATGATCAATCAAATGATGTTTTGATTGATCTAAATTTCTGGTAATTATTTGGCCAGTTCTTAGGCCAGGATCTGTAGTAGAAATTTATGTTTACCTGTATGTGATTTTGGAGGCGAACTGTAGGAGGGATCTGGACTTCTCATGTCTCATGTGGTTTATTGGTAGGCATTTTCTAGAGGTTCTACTCATTGTATGTCTTGCCAGTTCCTTCTTCTTTGCAAGAATTTTTGCAATAAGTTTAATATGGTAAGAAGTATGGAGATAGCAAATTTAGCTCATTAGCTGCGTTTGTAGCTGCAGTTGTACCAATTATAGAGGAATGCAACTCTCAGCTTTAGTTCTGTTTCGGAGCAATCATTAGTCACAATGAGAGTATAATAATAGAAAACTATGTTTAGCTTTGACATATTATACCGTATTTGCAAAGAGCTGAATAAATCTATTAAAATGTATATATTGTATTATAAATCAAATCGTGCTAAAACTTGTAAGCCCATTTTTCAGCTCACAGGATGCTCATAAAATATTTTATTTTTAAGCATATTCATTATTATTCAAAATAAGAATATTGGAATTCAGACTCTACATTCTGATATTAATTTACAAAATATTTGATAGTTGTAATTCAAACTGCAGTGAACAGTTCTGACTGATTGCTTACATAAATCACTTTATTAAGTCTAGCTTGAGTATAAGCTAATAAACAGGTCCGTACTATGCATTTTCTTGGAGCATAATTTTAAAGTTTATCTTAGGAAGGAGTTTTCAACTTTCTGTGATTGTTTAGGACTATAAAATTTGAAATAATGACTTTTCAAGCAGAAAAGCTTCCCTTCATAATCTAAATTATCCTTTTTGGCACTATTTGCTCAGGATTCATCTACATGACATTTTGAGGTATGGACATTTCAGAGATGGAAATGAGTTGTTATTGGACAATACCCACAAGCAATACACAACATCTTTGACCAGGAAGCAAAAATGAATAAAATTGCAATATAATATTTAATGTGAATGTAGCTCTTCAGAATAAACTCTATTATGGAAAAAAAAAGTCTACAGATTACAACAAAGCAATTCTGGTTTATTGTCTAATGCTCACCCTCCTACCCCCAAAACAGTAGGGAATTTTTTTTAAATGCTGATGGGGCTAAAGACTAGACTTAAGAAGAATCAAGATGACAAAGATCTTAATTTATACAATCTAAGCTTAGCAACCATTCTGTTTGGGTGGACATGTAAAGGTTTGTACAAGCGTATATCCACATTTCTTGACAAGACTGTTTTCAAGGGACGGTGTTAACATTTGCTTTCAGTCAGTTTCAGAAGCAACTACCCAGTTCCATATCAGTCATCCAGATTTTCTTCATTATTGCTTTACATTGTAGCCCCAGTTCTTCCAGCACACTATGTCACCATGTTTGCTGGGTTCTTTGTGTTAGAAAATCACTCATGGTAATCAGCAGGAAATGCATTAAGCAAACAAGGAATTAAGCTTCTGAAAGAAAGTAGATGTGTAGAAATTTAATGATCTTCCTGTATATTGTTGTTATTTTTTTTAGAGCTGTAATCATCCTTACTAAAGCAATAGATCAGAGGTGAACTAAATCACTAGACGCCTACCAGTTCAGCATTCAGGAGTGTTATATAGGCCAGGCTGGCTACAAGACCATATATTTGTTGTGCACCTTAATAAAGAATGCTAAATAATGACAATGAAGTAAAATTCGTAACTTAACTCTAGATACATATGAGACATTTTTAACATCATTACTTCTGTACAAATACTTCCAAAACACTCTTTTAGAAATAGTGCAGCAGACAGATCTATTAGTGTCAAATTAAGTTACTAACTTTAGCCAGTAAAAGAGAAGAGAGAACCAATAGATGCATCCCTTTTAAAAATGATTTTTCAACCTGAACATACTGCTGAAATAGTTTATACTGAATATATAAGGGGAATAATCTCATTTGTTCTATGGTGTCTCACAAGGTAAGACAGAAAATGTGGCATTTTATTTCTTGCAGTAGTCAAGCATTCAGCAGGTTCCAACACGACTAAAACGACAGTCATGGAGCTGTGTTTTTTCTTTTTCACAAAAGTAGGGATAAAGGAAGAGGCAGGGTGTAAAACGAAGTTATTATTCTAACCAACCTCTGCACTCCAGCCATTATCACTGATGTTCTGTTTCTCATTTTAGGCCAGAACCTTCCCCACCAACAAGCAAACAAACAAGTCACAAATCTTTTCTTGTGAAATAGAAGGAAGAAAAAGTATTTCCAGGAAAAGTATACACACTTCAAGGTACCAATATTTTCCAATGGAAAAAAAATATAGCATCAAAAACTTGCCAACTAACTCGAGCTTGTAACTTAACTGTGTTCTCTGGGGATGTATTTTCTCTTCACTCATTTCTATATTCTAGTTGTAGATTGTGTAGATGTATCTAATTTAGCCTTAAATTGGCCCTAAATTAGCTGCTTTTTATTAAAAAAAATCCCAACATACGAAGTGCAGAGCCGCAGCAGAATTGTCAGCTTTCCAAGATACATGGTCTGGAGCTTTAGCCTGGACCCAGGCCAGTGACCAGGGTCAGGGAGTGAGCTACACTAAAATTTTAAACACTCTCAAAATTCAACAGTTTGGCTCAGAAAGACTTCTAATTTCAATATTGAAATATCTCTATATTGCATGATGTTTGGAGCAAATACTAGGAGTGTTGTTTACCTTGGGATTTTGACTTGGGGTTTTCTTTCAGGATGTGGTGAATTTTTGTAAAGTAGCGAAGTAGGGGTACCTTTTTGGAGAGGCGTTTAAGATCTTTGGACATCACCTCTTGCTGGGGGTCATATATTCTTTTTGGGAAAGGGAGTAAGTGGGAAACGTTACAGAGAGACTCAGTAGCTATACTAAGTTCTAGAGTATTTCCATTTGTTTCTCTCTAGCTGCATGAAAATTACATGTCAATCACCTGTGCATACAAACCTCAGATTTTGAAAGGGACATCTTTCATGCACTTTTGTCAAGAATATTTCAGAGCTACATGCAAATATGCACATTCAAGCAAACAAATCATAAAAGTTACCCCATTAAGTCAAAAACTGTATTTACTAGGTGTTCTAAAATACATGACTTTCCAGCTGCTCTATTGAAAATGGTCTCTCTGCCAAGGTCCATATGTATGATGTAGTTTCATAATCTAGGAATAATTTGTGTCCAAAGGTTTTCTGTGTCAATTCCACTGTGAAGGACCTGAACCAATATTTTTGTTAAATGTGGTTCCTTTTCACATTATTTTTCAGGTCTATGATGTTTTTTGGCTAAACTAAGTTAACCAACAATATTTCTGGTTTGAAGAAAAAACCTTATCTTTCTTTAATGAAAGAGAATTGCTAGCTGCAGTTTTTACTTTTTTGACTGCCAAAACTGTGTGATTTATGAAGACAGCCTTGCTATCTGGTTCTTTTTCAGGCCCACCCTTTACTGTCTGAACAAGAATCTCTAAAGCAGTGAAACATTAGAAATTGTTTATTTTTTCTACCTTTTTTATAAAATACTTTTATTCTAAAATCTCAGCAAACTAAACATTTCTAAACTTAATTTGTACAAATAATAGATTCATTTAGTTTACGTTGAAGTTGGCTGACTGTTATATCTGAAATGTTATCCAGTTATGGCCAGCCTGGAATGACTATTCTTTTAATAGGAGCCATAAAGACCAGGCACCAAATACTTAGCTGCATTTTTTTTAAGAAGAGAACACGTTTTCCTTGATTTATTAATTTATAATCCTCCTTCACATGGCCAGAAGTGAAGCCATTAACATAACAGATCACTCTTTGAGTTAATAAATGTTGTCTTTAATGTACTACTCTCTAGTGTGCAACTAGGCATACAATCAAAGAGCACAGACATACACTTGATGATGGAACAAACCCTAAAAATGACCTCATGATCAATTGACAGGGAAGTCACAGTGAAGCTATTTTTAAAGAGACACTGTAGAAGCTGTAAGACATGAAAATTGACCTGTCACAGTGTACTCAAACAAGCTGTCATTCACTTTTGAGGATTTTGTTTTGTACTTTTCATCATTAAAAATAGTCTGTTTATTTTAAAGCATGGCATCACTTATTCTGAAATTCCCAGTTACTCTTTTTAGGTTTTTCTTGGTTTTAATGTTCTGTTATGTCAGCATCTGCTATTTTACGTTTTATCACCTATGGATAGAAATTAAATTCCTACAAATACCCTGGGAAACATATTGTTAAGAGTCCAAAATTCTTGAGGAAGATACAACCAACCAAACAGGCCTTATTGTCAAAACACATAATTTTTCTAGTGTATTGTTCACTGCAGTATTGCCCAATAGTCACAGTTTAGCCTACTCTCAACTTAGAAATATCATAGCTGTATTCATTTCAGTAGAGCTGTACTGATTTATATTATCCAAAAATTTGGTCCAGAACTGTCTTACTGAAATTACACTTCATAACAATTTCTTCCTCCTTCCAGTCCCTTGGAATATAATTATTGGTTGTAATTAAAACTGTTTCAGCGTGGTGCTTTGTAGTACAATGTTGCAGAGTAAAATATTTTCAATTTACAATGAGAAGGAATACAGTTCTGCAAGAAAACAAACATACATAAGGTATTTTCCAAATATGTCTTTCTTGACTGTGCTACAGAATTCCTCCTGGCCAAGTAATTTAATCTTTCTTTGCCTTAGCTTTTTACCTGAAAAATGGGAATAGTATTATTTTCCAAATGCTTTCTATCAATCTTGTCTCATTAAAATATTAGCTCTACTGTGCAGCAACAGTAATTACATTTTATTCCATAACCATTTCCCAAACCCAGCCAAAAGTCTCATAGAAATAAACCAAATAGAAAACTTTGGGCCAAATGTATAGCTTTTTCTTACTTTTGAAACTTCGATGGAAAAAGTGTAATAGGATTCAGTGCACTTCTTGAATTATTTTTTTGAAGATAATTAATGAACAATTACATTTAGAAACTAGGAAACATTTATGAGATTCACAGGGGAAGAGAATAGGCAGAGAGAACTGTCTGATGGCCTCTGGACTCATCTGTGCAAAACAGTAAGACACAGGTATCTGTCCATTCACTTTACTGATTAGTTAAATTCACTTCTTCCAGACAAAGAACAGTGAAGCAATAAATCTATGTCTGTTCTTTATGCATAGTCAGAAACAGGGCAGAATATGTAGGAATGATATGTTAACTTGAACATTAATCTGTCAAGTTAATGGATCTATTGCTTTCCCTACCAGAGAAAGCTGTACTTTAATATGCTACTTTGACCAGATTTTCTTCATTTAACTCTTTGTGGTACAGTATTTGAGGATACCATTGCAAATGCTTCACGTATCCACGTAGAAAAAGCTGTTTGTTCTGTATGCTATTTCTCTGTTCATTTGATGTGCTGTGGTACATCAATCAATCAATAAGATTAAATAATGTTTCTTTCATAAAATCTCAGATGTTTTAATATTTTCTGAGATCATTTTTCCAACTAGCTATGTTTCACTACAGTTATTTCCTCTACAGGTTAATTCAGATTTCAGACCAATAGAGTTTTACTGTCAGAACCAATTTGATTAGGGCATTTCTTATTCCACCAGATAATGTCTGTGCATAACTGAATTTATTCACTTTTCAGTAATTATCCTTCAACTGCAAGAAAGAACACTGGAGAAAAAATGTTAAGTAAAAATCCAGTCACACACTAATGTCCCTAAGTGAATAACACAAACACACACAAATTTTTAACTAATGTTCACTGGAATCAATGGTAGCCTTCACATCTGTTGAGTTTGGACCCAAATTCTCCTTTTTTCTGACCACCAGTCCTCCCCCAGGGTTTCATTCTCTGATTCACCATAAGGGTATACATATAAGCAAATGGAAGCAAAGCCCTGGACATTGCAGAGCTGCCTCTAGGATAGTTTCTTTCCTCACAATACTATTTGCATTTTTAAAGCCATAGAACTGCAGGGCAATTCAGTTGTCAGGCAGAGTTTAGTTATGTTCAGAAATCACCTCAGCTCTCTCCACAGTCAGGATTACTGTGCATGTATGACACATTGACTGTGGCTGCATTTTTCTACATTGCAAGTGACATTTGCACTTTTCAGTCAATATGATCCACAACTAAAGTCAGGTAGTACTTTTGAGCTCTCTTTCCCAAACAATTTTCAAAATGAGGTATTTTGTGCTACTTTCTTATAAATATATCACAGAATAGTTTAGGAGGGATCTCTTGAGATCATGTAATCCAATTATATGCTTAAAGGACAAGAATCTCTAAATTTTGAGAACACATAATGAAGAAATAGAAAGACCAAAAATATTTGAAGGTGTTCACTGTGTGTGAATAAGAAAAATGTCATACTAAAAAAAAATCTTACATTTGAGAACAGCTGACTACAATGAACCATTTCTGATGAAGATGCAGATGACATATGGTAGACCTATGCCCAAATGACTACTGACTTACATATCAACCAGACTTAATGACTTACTTACATTTTATAAAAAATCCCCCCGAACAATTCTGTTATATCATTACAAATTTGTCTTATTTTTCCTATTTTTGCTATTTCTTGCATGAAGTTGTTATGCTGTAGGAAAGGGTTTGATTTGCATTCAAGTTCTTGAGCCAAGTTTATAGTAGACTGACTCAACATAATCCAGTTCGTGGGAACATTCCCTCCTGTATCACTGAAGTGCATCTCTGGAGTCAAATTTGTCAGCTATTTTAACAGCAGGCAGCAAAGCTACACAGCAATTTAGAATACGAAGTCAAAAGAAATGTCGTGGGTGTGGTCTGAGGATTTACATTAGAAAAAAATATGTAATTGTAGGTTGAAAAAGAGTGGAAAATTCCAATAAGTAGCATTTGTAAGAAGTAATCTAGCTAGAAAGTAAAAACTACCTTGTGGTTTAGGCCCATTGCTAAAAATAAAAACAGAAAATACTTTTTAAACTAATTATAAGGTCATTTTAAATTAGAGAGTTAAAATACTATCAGTACATGAAAATTACTCTTTCCTGTATCTTGGATTTGAAGGCTTGTAGTAACTGCTGAAGGAAACCTTGTAACTCAAACCCTTCCTTTTTTTGCCAACAGCTGAAAAAAATCATACAAAATCTTGAAATGACACAGATGTTGATTGGAGGAATGGTTTCATTCAAGTGAACAGCATTAATGCTTCTGAGGATACTGTCCCATGAAAACCTACACTGCAAAAGCTAGCCTTCTTATCCTTCCATAGAATATTGTTGTCCCACTGTAATGCAAAGCAGCCTTAGCACCGTATTGAAAGTTGGCACACTGAAGAGAGTTCAGGAGTACAACATTGAGATGTAGATATATTTAAATTTATTAAAGGTTGACAAAGCATTGATGTTATATTCCAAGTCAATATATAACAGCACCTAACAATGAATTCTTAGGTTACAAGTGAAAAATTAGATCCCTGAAAGGGTTCTCTCACATAATGAATTAGTTGAGATATGAAATATCCCAAGGGCAAAGTCTTAGGGTCTATCCATTGATAAAGAAGCCTAGAGATTTGATTGAGGGGAAAAAAAACAGTGTAATATTCTCTTTTAACATGAGAAGCTAAGCCAACACGCCAAATTGAGGACTATTTGGAGATGAAACATAAATGAAGAAGGCCAATGAAAACATAATTACAACAGTTGGCCTAGAAATAACAACAGAATTTATGAAGAACAGTGTGAGCAGGGTGGGCCAGGAAGAACTCAAACTCCCATTTCACGTTCTGCCTAAGTGTGGGAATTAGAGGGAAGATTTCCTCACATGGAGTCTCATTTCAACCAGCCAGAAAGATGGAGTGGAATTCATGCACAACCCAAGACTAATGGACCACAGGGTATTTGAAATTGCACAGGTTTGCTGGTATCAAAAAAACAAAGCAAGAAAAAAATTCCTTTACAGGAAAGTGTCCAGCTGCCTTCCCAGAATCTAAGTTTTTACTGCAAGTATTTAAATGGCAATAGTACAAACATGAAAGAAAAATAGTGAATGGTGGCACTGGTGTTGAAAGGGAAGAAATATAATTAAAAAAATAGAGCAGGCTATTTAAGTTTTGTCCCTTTCTCTACCTTACATAGCGAGATACTATAGTGATGAGAAACAAAAATACTTGGAAAAGTATATTTCATAATACAACAAAGTTTGTCTATTGAAATTACACAATACTATACTTCAAACTGTAATAACAAACTAGTGCTATTTCTTCTGGACAGTACTTTGAAAAAGGACTATAACAAAGGATGTTACAAAAATATAAACATTTGGAATTACATGTTTGAAAGTCTCTGCAAGTGGCTTAAAGATGTTCATTTGCTGGCACTCTGTAGCACAGAAAATCTTCAAGTAAGCATAAAGTCCTCTCGACTAAAATTTATCCTCAGCATTTCAAACCTTCCCCTTCTAAAATTTTGTTTAGAAACAATGGCAACTCATTTCTTTTTGCCATTTTAAAAAAAAAATAAAATCGATGAGGCTTCCTGAGTCACCTGTAGGCCACGCAGCTGTCCTTTTCTATTTACTGTGGAATCTAGACGTCCTGAGAGCTCTGGCTGAAATTCACAGGGAACCAGCTGTCTTTCTCAAAGAGGGTGGGTCCTGCCTAGCAAGCAGCACAGCACAGTGCAACACAGGAAGCCAAGGAGTGGGAGAGCTGATATGAAACCCACAGGTTTCCATGGAAGAGCTGATGAAACCGATAGATTCGCGCAAACTTTTTCAGTTTTAATGAGTATAAATATTCTCACAAAAAGAAAATATTTTTGAGCAAACTAGGTAAAGAACTTGGGGTTTAGCTGGGCACTAGGGTGCCTACAGATCAACAATGACAATTGTCATTTAATTATAAAACTGTCAGTTCAGGTACTGGAGACCCTCCCCCTCTCTGCACTAGTACCAGATTTTATACCACTACATTTTTTTGCTGTTCAGTGAGACTGCTACCTGAACTTTAATAGCTTGGTTATCTACATTATATGGATGTTCTTAAATATCTTTGAAAAAAGTTTTATAGACTCCATTTCAGTGGTCTTTCATACTTTATCCAATTTGTCTTCTTTTGCTTCATCTGAGGAATTACTAAACTTAATTTGATCTTAATATGCATGTGAAGAAAGTTTGAGATAACGGTTGTATAATACAGTCATACAAAAATGTGTTTTATTTGTCTGACATCTATGTATACTAGTAAGAATATTTTAAAAATTACCAGAAAATGCTGAGCTGCAAATGAAATAGGAGGGAATATTATATGGTAAACAAACAAAACGAGCCAAGTTCAACTTGGATATAATTTCTCTTACTTTAGTGGCATTACATCAGGAATTTATTCGACCCAGTGTACTCAGAGCAGCAAACAGAAGTTAAAGCTACAGAGGTGTTAGAAGATAAGCAGGTGCAAATCACCTAGAAAAGGTATTTGCTGTCCCCAGAGTGAAGTTTTGTAAATTCACAGACAAATCAAACGCACCCATAGCTGAAGTGATCTGTGAGAAAGTACTATGTTTTTCTGCTCTACACTGCCACTTTGAAAGGTTTTGTGTGGATATTTTCTAAATTTTTAGTGCTGCTATTGTTCCTACTGTTATTGCATTATCCAGGCAACATGAGGACCGCTTTTTGCTCTACATTGCACAGACTCACAGCAAAAGAGAATATCAGCCTAAGTGACTTTATAAATTAGACAAAGTTATACCGATGATAGAAAGGGGAACAGGACACAAGAAAAGAAGCAACTTACTTGTAGTTACTAATAGAATTCAACTTTCCTCTATTTGAGGCCAGTGCTACCTCTTATCTCAAGATATTTCAAATCATTAGTCTATTTTTGTTGAAAAGAACCAAGATCTCTTCAATAAATTAAATTGTGAACAGTACTGCATGAAACATTATAGCAACATCGTAAGCAATAGCTGAAAGCTGAAAGGAGTTCAACAACTATTTGACAAAGATTGCCAATAGTTTTATTAATCTGAAACAGAAAGCAGAAATTGAGGTAAGATTCACCTTATTCGGGGACCTAGTGTAAAAAGGTTTGTTAGCAGTTGTTTTTCTGTGTGGGGAAAGTAAGAGAAGTTAAGGTTTCGTTCTCATAGCTTACACACTGATCAAAAAGTTAATTCCCCTAATACTACTATGGCAATGGATAAGAACGCAGAATGTTGATTTTCCCTCTCTGAAAACAAAAACTGGACATTTTGGGTGGCAGGAAAAGTTCACATATCTCTTACAACTTCTGAAACATCTTTAAACTCTGAACGCCAAGAAGGGCATTAATTCCAGCTCATGTTAAGGATTATTGTGTGCAGAAGTCCTTTCATAGTGCATTGATGATTTGTGTCCAACATCAGAGCATTGGCTGGCCAAATACATACCACATTTACACTATCTGATAGGTATGCTGAAGCATTACATTGACTTCAAGAGTTTGAAGTTTTGAACCTTAGCAGTTCTTCTGAGGTGTGGACTTCAGAAGCATGAGCCATACATATCGCTATCTCTCTCTTATAAGCACTAGCAAGCAGGCACATGGGAGTATTTCCAAAATGTGTATTCTGGTGGGCACACAGGTAAAAATTTCTATTGAACTGTGAAGGGAAATGTTGGAAAATGGCCTACCCTCCTGCTCCAAACTTTGAAAGAGGAAACTTTTCTTCTTGCAGCTCCCCTGAGTTCCCCCCTTCCTCTTCACCCTCCCAACACATGTTTTCATGAAGTCCTATGATTACAGAAATCAGGAGGAATGAGTCTATATTTTACCTGCAAATGTCTCAGTTTCCGTTGAAGCATGTACATGACAAGTTTTTCCGACTATACACGTGAAAAAAAGCCTCCAGTTCATTTTGCCAAGATATGCACCCCATGACAACATATATGTTGTAAGGAAGTGTCAGGCTTTCAAGCAAGAGATATAGAACTGGAAAATCTATCATGCTGCTATCCTGGTCTGAAAGTCACAAATGGGAAGACAAGAGAGGGCTGAGGGTTGGGCAGAAAGCAAAAGAACCAACAGACATGCAGATAAATATATACACATAAATATACATATAAATAAAACATAAATATGTATACATAAATATACATATAAAATATAAGTAAATACATATGAACACGCATATAATATATATACATATGCACTGGTGTGATTCTTTGAGTGGGACTACTATAAAAATGTTATAGTTTAGTTTTTGAATTAATAATTTATCACATCCAAATATTTAAGTAATTTTATTCAAGGATGTGTTTTCCTTAAATCATCTTAACAGGAGGCAGAAACAGTATTCTGGGAAATTAAGTGGCCCATGGCAATAAAGAGACAACAACAAAAAGTAGCCAGTTAGAAAAAGCCAACAGTTAAAAAATTCTTCTATAGTATTCTTACTATAACTTTGACAGAAATAGATGGCAATTTGTATTACTTTATTTGGTGATCACCAATTTCCTAGTCACCTACATTCTTCAGGCACAGGAACAAACTTCAAAAGCAGTTCATTTAAAATAATGGATTCATGTCTGATATTCACAGAGAGGAAAAAAATTTGGAAAGATGACCCAGTATCTCAGAAAGACACAGACAACAAGAGCCAAATAAAAAGAATGATAATAAAAAGAAGTTGTGTCTTTTATTTTAAAATATCACAAAGTTAATGGTATCTAATGATTCCTGGCTTCTGATTTCTTAATGCTTTTGTTTATGTTTTTTATTGAGAAAATAGTAACAGCTTGGCTAATCATTAAGAAAATTGCAAAACACACGAACTTATAAAGAATGTGAAAACATATGCATTGGATCATAAAATTCAGTAACATTTCTTCAATATAATACATGTTTAGGGAAAGTATAAAAACACTACAAGCATACTACGATAATCCCCACAGTGTGACTTCCCAGATTCTGGTAATGAGAAAAAACAATAAAGGTATATTTCAGAGAAAATATTTGGAACAAACAACTGAGAAACCAGTTTTTGGTGAAGCACCTGAGTTAGCAAAACAGTGATTCAAAATCGGAAGATATCACTGTGTATATGAGGACAGGTTATTTTATCTCCTAAAATGTAATCTATTGTTGGGTGATCCATATGCTCTATTCATTCACAAAAGCCAAAAGACAAGACTTTCCCTGCAGCATTCAAAGTATCCTCTGTCAGGACTGTTTCTTGCGAAGGGAATTCAATCTCCATGCTGTAGTTAATCCTTGACCTTCCATCCACGACTGCCAAAGAAAGTGACACTTAGTGTCAATTAGAGTGATGTGTGTTGTGACTTGGACACAGCTCCACTGGGACCTGGCTTGCAATCAGCAACAAATTATGTGGGAGGCTTAGAACAGATCAGACCAGTTAGTCATGAAATTTTAGCCATTAGACATGACTTAGCCAAATTTGAACTAGTAACTGATAAGATAGTGGCTCCATATTATCATTTCTGTTATTCTACAGACAATTTGCTGATCCATCCAAGATGTGTCTAGGGTCATATATCTTCAAAGACACGCACGAGGGTACTTCAAATTGTTTCTATTGCATAGATGAGTTTTTTCATGCCATTGTATTCAATGTGCATTTTGTTTACAAACCCAGCTAAACTGAATACAGAATCAAAACCAATCAGAAAACAATGTAATTGTAAAAGGCTATGTAATTTAAATGCATTACATAATATTTCCCCTCCTAAATATTTTATTTGAATTGCTTTTCTGCTGTACTTCAGTATAATAGCACTAGGACTATGTGTACTGTTTTGGCCTTTTATATAGCTATCACTGACTTTAGCAAGAGTTAACTAGAATTAGGCCTCAAGTACTGTATATGCCATCAGGAATTGTCTAGGCATTATCAATAGGCATAGTGTATCTTTCAGTTTAGTTCATGGTAGTCTGGGGTAACAAACTTAATGTTACTGTTAAAATTGAAGAGTAAGATGCATCTTTATAAATAACATATCACTGCACATACAGGATCATTTTTACAAAAAAAGAAATTCTTTATTTTAAACAATTAGAAACATAAGGAGCCATCAGAGAAGGATTTGCCAACAGAGCATTAAAACAACACTGTGGAGCACCAGAAAATCTGGAAAATCACTTGAGAAGATAGGAAATACAGTAGAGTATTGTGTACGAATAGACCAGGAGGTGCAGTTCCAGAAAAAACTTCTGCTCACCTGTAGGAATGACTGTATTAAGCCTAAGGCTGAGTAAATTCCCAATCCAGCTCTGAAGGCCATTATACTTACCAAAAAAAAAAAAAAAAAAAGTATGAAAAATAAAAGCATGTACATAAATATGAAATATAAATGTTTATACATTTTTACTTGGAATAAGGATTTGAACCCATATCTAATAAAAGTACAATGGTCCTTTTTAATATGCAGGAATATGTAAATTATGCTTAATTAATCTTAGGGGCAGCATATCACCAATTTCTTTTCGAAGGCATGAATGACTGGAGGGAAGAGTTCATATTGAGGATTGCAACTGCTCCCCAGGGTTTTCCTTCTACCTATAAAAAGGGCCACAAATAAGGTGATGCCTGTGAAGCTGTGACTGCTAGTAGACACCTTTCCATTGCAACACACAACCTTTGCCTTTGTGCAGGTAAGAGTGAGGAAATACCCACGGTTTCAGCTCTTTAGGTCAGGAGAGAACTTGAGCTGGGCTGACTAGATTCCACAAAGGTGGAAAGGACTTCATGGGTGGCATCATTGCTGACTTGAGGACTCAGCTGGGCACACTTGGAAAAATCAACTAAATCCTTCCTGAACAGAGAATAACAAGAATATTTCAAGACCAGTCATGCCATAAATATTTGTGGGAACCAAACATTCTTTTATTTAATGAACAGTGAAGCTGAATGAATGAATGATCTTTTCAGAGGTCGCCTACTTTTAGCTCAATTTCAGAAGTTGGTTACTTTAAACAAAATATTAAGACACTATTTAATGTAATGCATATTTTATGTCACTTAAAGTCCACTGAAATCTGTAGAATTATTCTTAAATTATATCGGTATAAGCAACTTTAAAACAGAGCAAAATCTCCTATTCTTGTCAGGTCTGGGCTTTTTGGTTATGTTTCTTTGATGTGTTTATGCCTGCAATTATAACTTTGTTTCCTTTAAGTAATTTTGGACTTTGGTAAAAGTGTGGAAAAGACATGCAGCTACTGAACATTCAGTATAAAAATTCCCCACTCTGCCTGGAAAAGAAATTAAATCAATCCTTACTTATAAGAAGTTCTGGATGCCTTCAGTCAAGCAACAATATCAGCTGATAATTCTTTGAGGATTTTTTACTAAAGGAAAGAAGAAAGCAAGTACGACATTTTTTAATGAACACTTCCTGGGAGAGTTAGGGTAGGTTTAATAACCTTCATGATTTTGCCTATTTGATGACCATAGGAGTAATGAGGTTGTTGCAACAGTAGCTTTATCAGCTTCTTAAATAGCTGTAGGAGATGTGCAATGAGAGTGTTATTGTCAGCCTGCTGTCACTCTCTAAACCCCTTCTAGTTAGTTTAAGAGAACCTGACAATGAGCAGCAAGGCGTGAAAACTGAAATGTAGCAGTACCCTTGGGAAAGCAGACAGGAGAACTGAAGATCTGTATATCAGATACTTTGATACCACGTATGAACACCGTTGAATTTTTTTCTCCAAGTGTTGTATTAAAAAATGTAAATCAAAAGAGGGTCAACCCCTGGGATCTTTTAGATTCTCAAATTATTTCTGGTGATTCTGGTGAGCCCAGGAGTCATGAGGTATTGTCTACTCCAGATGGAAAAAAAAATCTGAAATCCTTCATGTTGAGACTGTGGCATGGAATATAAAAAGGCTTCTTTTGAGAAAACATCTCTAGGGTTACTTATTTTAAATGAGGTTGAAAAATTTTATTTCAAAGTGTAATCCACCTCTCTTTTGTGGGGTTTTGGGTTTTTTTGAAAGTTGAATGAATCATTGCTATAAAGCTATTGTCCATGACCACAGCACCATGGAATAAATTTAATTTATGCACTGGTTACTTAATACACATTTATTCTGTATAACTGAGTGAAAGGGGATACTGAAGTTTATACCATGTTCTGCTTTGAAGCATATGAAACAGACATCAAGTCTGAGAGATGCAGTTTTAATTATACAGTACATTAGAATTTATTATTCTCTTAGAGATCTGTGTGCTCTCTTATGCATACACAGAAATGCATACATGGGTACAGCAGACACTGTCAAATGAAAAAAAAAATTACTCTGTTTTCAGTGCAAAAAACCCAAACCTTATTGCTATGCTTTGCATGGCCAACAGAGTGCTGAATTATTATCTCTTCTGTAGACATGAAAGAGTAGATCCACACAGAATACATGCTGATTATAAAAAGTGGCAGTTTCTCTGCACCTGCTGCATCCCAACTCCATGGTGGGATTAGACACAGTAACGTCAACCCCCACATGAAGCACATGAAAATGCTTCATTGACTGTAGTAGTGCTAAAAAGGTTGAGAACTATTGATCCAGAGAACCTATGCCAGGTTTCAGTACAATCAGTGTCTACAAGTTCTTTCACAGCAAGTGTAATTGGAGATATGTGAACACTGTTTTGACATTGCAAATGCTTTGGAATGGCCTTCCTTTTTTTGTTTACAATAAATAGGAAATTGGCCTCAAATTGGTAGCAAATAGTTAATAACACTTTATAAAACAGTCCTAAGTTCTGTAACTCAGATACAAACCTGTTTATTTCGAAAAATCTCAAAAGCAGAAAATTAGTCCAAAAAATTGAAGAGTGGTGACTTCTCAGACCTAACCAGATATAATTAATTTGTTTATTTTACATTTTTAAACATCAGTAGGTTAGTTGTACATGACAAGCAAATGTGTTTCTTGGGCTGGATGCACATGTGATATTCTTCCATACTGAGAAACAGAACAGTGAATGCAAACACATCTCAACACAGAATGGCTGCAAAAAACAGAGGACTGCAGTTACC
Organism: Gavia stellata; assembly: GCF_030936135.1. NCBI lineage: Eukaryota > Metazoa > Chordata > Aves > Gaviiformes > Gaviidae > Gavia > Gavia stellata. The sequence continues at coordinate 22,014,537 of NC_082600.1, forward strand.
AGTTAGCCAGTTCTGCTGTATTAGCACAGATTGCATTATTAACCAAACAGATATTAAAGTACTTTTTAATAGGACATTACCAAGTGCTTGTATATAATTGTCTAGATCTGTAGTTTGCTTTAGTTTAAAAAGCCTCTTAGACACTTTTGTCAGAATGGTTTCTCTTCATTGGGAAAATGGTGCTATTTCATTCTGAGCACAAGACAGCTTGACCTACTGAAAATATAACTAACTTCGTTGCTCGAGCCCCAAGTCACAGTCGCTGGCTCAGGGTGTTTCTTCAGCCCAGCATCGGAATCTGGAGGGTAGGGTATCTCCCTCTGAATCAAAACCTGTTTCCAATGGAGCAGCAGTCTCATGGAGGTCAGGTGGCGATGATAGCAAGAAGGAAGAGTTCAGAGAAGAAGCCAAGTGTTCTGTGCAAATACATGGGGCTAGCATGCCAAATGCAGGTCCTGTAGCTTGGTAAATAGATTTCTTAACTTAGCCAGCATTGCCAGTTTACCAACTAAGCACTGAGTTTTCAGGGAGTCACTATCCAGCATGTAGATCAGAAATCAGCAGCTTTCTGTTCTGTTGTCATTTGAGAAGGGAAAAAAAGGTAAACAATTGATTATTTCTTTTTACCCATTCCGATTTGCCACATTTAGCTAGTTTCAATTTTTTTGACACTGATTAGCGCTTCTTAAGGGAGAACAGAGGAGGGAGAATGAGCTCAGAAATTATTAGGTAGCACCAAATTTGGTGCATACTGCTGCCCATCATTTTTACTAGCACCAGGACAAGAAAAAATCCAGAAGTTAAAAAAAAAAGTGTGCATCATTTTGCTGCAGTCACAATTACTGATCTGCAAGTTGCAGATCAGTAGACAGTGCTGAAGTGTTTTGACTCAGATTATGTCAATTTTCACTGTGATGCCACTGTGGTAATAAAAAGCAGTTAATGTTGACTGATTTCACAAATGGCTCAAGTGCTCTCCATTGTTCATTGTTGAAATTCAACATACTTTTCTACTTAAAGTGAAAGTTAAAACTAACAAAGGACTCATTAGGTTCACATATTAACCAGTGATTTTTATGAGGTAATAAAATTGCTTGTCATTTTCTAAGGTTGGAGGATATATTTTCTTTATTTAAGTATTTTTAAAAATTACTCTCTCCAGTTTTAAATGGGAGTCGTTGGTGAGCAGAGGGATAAGTGTGGGGAAAAGATGTAGCCATGACTTAAACTGCTAAATTTTATTAAAAGATACAAAGAAAAAGAGCTTATTTGGTATCTTTGCATGCATTTTTATTTCCCTATGCAAGTTACGATTGAGGAATGTTTTTCAAATGAGTTCTCTTTGGTTCACATAGGATTTTTGTATTTTAGGGCCAGCTGTATCTAGAATAACTGGTACAAATATTTTATTAGTATTCTTTCCATTCACAAATACACATGATCTTAACATACAAACATATCTGTCTTCCCAAATGTGTAGTCAGAATCAAACTATCTGGGCTTGGAGACCTTTTCTGTTATGGAAAGGGTCTATTCCTGGCCACACACAATGGCACTGTGATCTTAATTACAAGAAGTAATTACAAACCAGTCCATGAAGAACTGCCCACTGTAGAAGACCAAGTTTGAGACCATCTAAAGAACCTGAAGGCGCACAAGTCCATGGGACCTGATGAGATGCATTCACGGGTCCTGAGGAAACTGGTGGATGAAATTGCTAAGCCACTATGCATCACATTTGAGAAGTCGTGGCAGTCCGGTGAAGCTCCCACTGACAGGAAAAGGGGAAACATAACCCCCATTTTTAAAAAGGGAAAAAAGGAAGACCCAGGGAACTACAGGCCACTCAGTCTCACCTCTGTGCCCGGCAAGATCATGGAGCAGATCCGCCTGGAAACCATGGTAGGGCACATGGAAAACAAGGAGGTGATTGGTGACAGCCAACACGGCTTCACTAAGGGCAAATCATGCCTAACAAATTTGGTGGCCTTCTACGACGGGGTTACAGCATTGGTGGATATGGGAGGAGCAACTGACATCATCTACCTGGACTTGTGCAAAGCATTTGACACTGTCACGCACAACATCCTTGTCTCTAAAATGGAGAGACATGGATTTGATGGATGGACCCCTCGGTGGATAAGGAAGTGGCTGGATGGTTGCACTCAGAGAGTTGTGGTCATTGGCTTGATATCCAAGTGGCAACCAGTGACGAGTGGCATTCCTCAGGGATCGGTATTGGGACCAGCACTGTTTAACATCTTTGTCAGTGACATGGACAGTGGAATTGAGTGCACCCTCAGCAAGTTTGTCTATGACACCAAGCTGTGTGGTGCAGTCAACATGCTGGAGGGAAGGGATGCCATCCAGAGGGACCCTGACAGGCTTGAGAGGTGGGCCCTTGTGAACCTGATGAAGTTCAACAAGGCCAAGTGCAAGGTCCTGCTCATGGGTTGGGGCAATCCCAAGCACAAATACAGCCTGGGCAGAGAATGGATTGAGAACAGCCCTGTGGAGAAGGACTTGAGGGTGTTGGTTGACAAGAAGCTCAACATGAGACGGTAATGTACGCTTGCAGCCCAGAAAGCCAACCACATCCTGGACTGCATCAAAAGAAGTGTGACCAGCAGGTCAAGTGGGGTGATTCTCCCCCTCTACTCTGTTCTTGTGAGACCCAACCTGGAGTACTGTGTTCAGCTCTGGGGCCCCCAACATAAGAAGGACATGGGCCTGTTGGAATGACTCCAGAGGAGGGCCATGAAGATGATCAGAGGGCTGGAGCACTATAAGGACAGGCTGAGAGAGTTGGAGTTGTTCAGCCTGGAGAAGAGAAGGCTCCAGGGAGACCTTATAGCAGCCTTTCAGTACCTGAAGGGGTCCTGGAAGAGGGTAGATTTAGATTAGAGATTAGGAAGAAATTCTTCACCATGAGGGTGGTGAGGCACTGGAACAGGTTGCCCAGAGAAGTTGTGGATGCCCCAAGCCTGGAAGCGTTCAAGGCCAGGTTGGATGGGGCTTTGAACAACCTGGTCTAGTGGAAGGTGTCCCTGCCCATGGCACGGAGTTTGGAACTCGATGATCTTCAAGTTCTCTTCCAACCTAAAACATTCTATGATTCTGTGTTTTTTGATTTCTGGACTAGGTCTTTTCACTCCTCATTGCACTTGGGAAAAATTTCAGAGCAAGATAGATTTTAGCTAAATTAAATAACAGTTGCTCTTCAGAATCTGCAGGGATTTTTTCTCTCCATGCTATTGTTACATGAAAATTCTGTTGGAACGTATTTCTTGGGTGGTTAGCTTGTACTGAAGAATTGTACTAAAACCTCATTCCTTTAGATAGGACAATTACCCAGCTGCTGTGCTACTGCATATTAAAAAGTTACATGCAATATCACTTTGGTATCAACACCTTATATTTTTATATTTATACTGGGAACAAAAATTAATCTGATGATAGAATCTATTCAGTTGTCAGTAGGAGTAGGCAGGACTTCATCCCTGGCTTTCAGCTGACTAGGTCGGCTAATCGGACTATCTCCAAGACATGTATACTTATATGATCACTATTAACAGCAGCTATGAAATGAATAATGCTCTGGGGGTTAGACTAAAAATTGCTTGGGGCAAACCTGGAACATATAAACCTGCATAGACTGTTTCAATTTTCTGTTACTACAAAGAGTACTTTAATGCAGTAGATTTGGGATGTGTTTGGAGATATTAATTCAATCCCATTTACCATGAAGTCGTGAAACCCTAATAACACACATTCGACTTCCTAAATATACATTTTTTGAGACAAAACTACTCTTTTGCATGAGAACTTCTGTTCACATAAATATAGCCATATGCATAAAATATCCTGAAAACTTAAATAACCTTTCTAAGGTCTGGATGGAGAATTAACCAGTCAATCATTAATGATTGTCAGCTATAAATGGAAAATCACAGGGCTGAGCTTTCAAAGACAGGCATCTATATCTAAAAAGCAAGATAGCAAACTTATATCCTGTTTGTGACCTAAAGCAAGGGGACTGCAAATCCCATCATTTAGCTTGCAAACTCATTTTCTTGCTATTCCCTTAGCCCTCTTCCTTTTGAATACATCATTTGTGCAGATACGTTAAACACTTTTTTTTGAACACACACACACACAATGCAAAGAGTGGGGTGGCAACCCTTAAAAGTAGCAGACACAGGAGACCAGCAGGAGTAAAATACCAGCATTTCAAACAACATTGTGAATGCTCATGGGAAGGCCTAATGTTTCTTACTGAAGTAATTAATTGGATTTCTAAATACTATGTCTTCAGATAAAACTTTGAGAACAAGAAATCTAAAACAAGGTCCTTTTTTGGTAAGAGACACGTATTATCTTACTGTTGTCAAACCAAACTGGTACTGGAAATGCGCAGGATTGCTGCATGTGTTGTTATGAACTCACTTAATGAGAAATAAAAAAAATACCAGCTTGGAGAGAGAGTTTTCCTTCTGGGAGTCTTTGACCCCTCTTTGGGATGGCAAGTACACTGCTTCTCAACAAGGTGACTATAATGGTGCAATCTAGCCTTAAAACCTTCCATCAATCAGCTTCAGCTGACCTCTGTATAACTCAGCTCCCTCTAATAATTAAATATGTACAAACTTAAGGAACTTTACTGAGTATGTGCATCTGTGAGAGGATTAAAATCCAAGAAGGTAGAAATGAATGCTAATTTTGGAAACTGCATTGATTCAAAACAGCTTGATCTTTATTTAAAGGGAAAATTGTTACATTTAAACTATTACATACTTGTCTACTTAATAGCAAGCAGAATTGAAATTCCAAGGATACCTTTGAAGTTCAGTTGATAAATTATCTTCAGATCCTGGAAAACTATTGTAATATAGCTGCCTGACACTATATTCAAATTTCAGACAATAAGAAGATTGTAGCCACCTGCATACTTCTGTCTTGTGTGTGGCGGGGGGTGTGCGTGTTTGTGTTGCAAAGGTAAAATTCTCATAGTTCTATTGGAGATTCACTTGACTTGAGGAAAATTCAGACTGATGTTGCTGCCTTGCATGCTACCTACGCTGCCAAATACAAATAAAGCATCTCCTTAGTGAAGACTGAGTACTGTACTATCTACTTCATCTGCATGAAATTCACTGGACTACCATAAGTTTCATTGGTATGATTATGTCAGGAGGGTTTATAATAGCTAAGGAAATCTTACGGGGTTTTTTTTGTATTCATGGGCCTCTTAGGCTTAACTGAAAACAGCATGCATTAAATGCTTGCACTGTGCTTCAAATCTGCCTCAGCTGGTACTAATGGCTCAGCTTGGAATTGTATGGCCCTATACACATGGGTATTGCCATGGGGTTTTGAATTCTTCTGTAGTAATTTCTTTATTTTCTTCTGAAATTACAGTTACTGTCTAACTTGATTTAAAGAGGACATTTTCTCACCTTTTGAATGCATTTTTGCATTTCTTCTTCCAACTCAAACTGTACTTTCTGGATACAATTGGAAAACATATCACACTGGGAGTGAGTGAGGGGCTATAATTTGTGACTCACCAGCTTAATCTCCTGTATACAAAAGCTTCTCAGTACAGATGATCTGTGGAGCATGCCAAGCCTCCAAGACAGAATTCACATAACAGGCAAGGCAACAATAAATTGCTATAGTAAAATTAACTGTGCTTGTGTAGGAAAACAAAATCATCATACACTCTCTCTGCAAAGAGAAGCAATATGCTTATTCCCTTTGGTGCTATGGGTATGAGGGCTATATAGTATGAGAGAACATTTTTGCACTGAAAGAATGACCTGGAAGATTCAGTCCTGGAGAGTCTTTGATGGATGCTGTAAAACTTTCTGAGAAAGTACCTCTTTGCAGCTAGCAGTGCTCTTTTTCCAGCATCAGTTATTACACGTTTTAGATGTGGATTCATAAACAAGTTACTGCAGGGCTGTCTGGCATGTGTAGACGACCTTCTCCACAGTCCCTATGCACAGTCATACCTCTACTATGTAATACCCTCTACTAGAAAATAGTAAATCCAATGAAATAGCCCTCTCATTGTGTGAAGCCCCTCTTTTTGTCAGCTATGCTATTTCAGAGATTCTGTGGGATACTGCAGTGTTACTGTACAGTAGATGACATGTTGCTTTTGAATTATGCCTACTTCATTTTTGTTCATGTATTGATAGGCTGATACTGACAGCAAACATTCTGTGTTTTCTAGGAATACTACATTTTGTTTATGCACCACACCAGGCTCACTGCCAAAAACTTAAGCTGCAACCTCAAAACCAACATTATAATAACAAGAATGTTTTACACCACATTGCACTCAGCCTCAGCAATCACCTTATTCCCTTTAATAGCAATTGCTAGTAACAAGACTGAGACAGCATGGGGTGAGCTCATGTTAGGAGATCATTTACACTGTTAGTTGCCAAAAAGTGCAGTTCAGTCAAGTGTCAAGTTCTAGAGAAATCCTGCAAAATGTAATGCATCTGCTTCTCTCTACGCCACTGTGACCTAATTGCAAACCAGAATTTCTCATATAACAGGTAGTTCCAAGAGTAGCTGAACTTAAGGAGTATCCTTTTCTGTGGCTTTCATTTATAATATCTTTCTCCCATATGGATTCTTTGGTACCTTACAACAACATTATTTAGTGGAACTTTTCCATCAGTGAGAGAGGCAGTGTCTCTTCTTTTACATGGTTCCCTATTTTCACTGAATTTTTAGGGACTCAATATCTTTGTGAAGTCTCTGTCAAGTGTCAGTAAGAGATGAAGCTGTTAGTGAAAGACAGACAGGCAGAAAGATAGCACAACTGAACAAGGTGTATTTCCTGGAGAAAATGTTAAAAATAACCTCGAATCTCTCAAAAATGTTAACTAAAGTACCCAAGCATAATTCTAACAAAAAACATTGGCAGGGTGCTAGAGCACCAGATAGAAAAATAGTAAATCTCCTGTCCTTACCTCTGACCAAAGCTGGATTTGGCTACCAGCAAGCCTGAGGAGCTCTTCAGCAATACACCTCTACTGCTTACCTTGCAAGAGTGACTGTAGTAGCTGTAGTTCTCCTTGCCACCACCACTCAATGCACCAACCACAGCCATGCTGCGGTGTCTTGCGATGGCGTGGGTTACACAGGGCTCTTCGGCTGACAGTGTGGTGACCAAGAGTGATCACGGGAGTGGATGATGCTGTGATTAAGCACCAAGGCCTCTTTCCATTGTAGCAGCAATGAGAGCAGGTTAATGTAGTTTCAATGGGAAAGACCACAGCAAGAGTCCTTTGGGGACCATGAGTCAGTCTGCCAGTCACAAAGTGGTATTCTTACCTTTCTTTGCAGGATGAGACAACCCTTTTTTAAGAATGCTGGAGATACCATCCTTATGCTATTTTAACCTCCGCCTGCCCCCACCCAAAAAGACTTTATTCTCTCTTGTTCCTAGATCCTAAGCATTTTGTTTTCCAAAATTAGTTTATTGTATAGCTCACTTTGACAGTGTTCGTATTGCAGGGCTGGTAGAGAGTATGCACAGTACTCACGGCAACTTCACCACACTTACAGCCCAGACTGCAGGGTCCCTTTGTACGGCCCACTGCTAGTGATCCCCTTGGTGTCAATATGAGCAGCCTTCTCCCCAAGGGACCAGCAGTACATGGGTATGCATCAGCCCACAGCTTAGCTAGCAGACAGAATTTCACTACTTACAGAAGGTCACAGAATGCGGAGCACACCACAGAGTATCTGTCCTGCTTTGACTTCAACGTTGCAGTTTCAAATCTATTGTCAGACTCAGGTTAATGTTTCCCTATGGCTGATACTCTCAAGCACTGAATATTTGGATAAGACAATCCACTGTGAGGCAATCTATAGTATTTATGAGTCTCTTCCCACCACAGCCACTGTATTTTTTAATTCTAGAAATAGACTTCTAGAATTTTGAACGTGATTCTAGAAATATGTACACTGAGAGGCTCAGGTCTTTAAATTTCTTTCAATAATGAGGTCTTTTGAAGTAGTTTCTGTGCCTTAGTATCTCTTCTGATAAAAATAATCACATGCTATACATTTAAGATACTGTGGCTCACAAAGAAATCCATGTCAAAGAATTTAGGTGGGGTTTTTTCTTTTAAATCAGGTCTATTTATCAAATAGGTAAAGCTCCAATTATAAGACATTTTAAGAGTACAACTGTTAAATAAATTCAGAACACAAGTTGTAGCATATGCCAAGTTTCTACATATGGGGAAACTTTAAACAAATACTTAGTAGGATAATAACTCACAAAGGAATTAAGTGTCCTGGTTGTACAATTTTTCCTTGCAAAAAATGTTAAAGTTCTGTTTTGTTGGGTTTTTTTTTCACAAGGGCATGTCATTTTGCTAATGGATTTAACACCACCATTTGGTCCAATTTCCTCATGTGTGCTTCAATCAGCACACAAACAACTACACAGGAGGAAAAGCATAGAGATTCATCTTCTTCATTTCAGGGCCCTCGAGGAAGCAATCTGTTATTTCTTTTCCTTTGAAAAACTGTATTTAGTGATGGGTGAAGAGATTGAGGAGTAGCGTGCAGTGAGACCTTCCCTGGAGCAGAGCCGAGTCCAGAACCATTGAGATAAATGCAGCATCCATACAAACTGCAGAAAAATACATTGAGTTTTCCTGTTTTTTAATTTTCATGATGGTTTTCTCTTTATTGCTATTTACTTTCTTGCTTCTTTGAACTTTCTTTACCTCCTTTCATTAAATTATAAATTTAATTTTTACTCTCACAGTATTTTGACTGTCTTCATTTGGCTTAACTGAGACCGTTTTTTGGGTACTGCTTATTTAAATGCAAGATGTATATTGGTTTTTGTTTGTCAGTTTTGCCCTTTTGTGGAGTCCTCCTCTCAGAGCAGATAAGTAAGCAGTGTAATGCTCCATATAACAAACCTGATTAGAACAAAGTAATCAAAGTTGATTACCTTGCACGCCTTACCTTTTTATTATACATTGTTTCTGTCATGATCAGCTCAAGGCTTTATCACTACAAAAGGTGCTAGCATGCCAGAAAAGTCTAATGGTCCATCTAGTCTTTTAACTTTAATACCAAAAACTTAAAAGATATTTTCTCCTATTTTAGTGGAGCACTACTTTATTATGCACTATGGAAAAAAACCAACAATGGACAACCAAACAAATCTCCATTGTAAAGTGATTGAAGTAAATAATTATGAAGTGAGATCAACTAATAGCTGAAATTGTTTGGGACAACATATTTTACTGTCAGAAAGTGGTGATTCCTCAGAGACACCTTTCTTTGCAGAAAATGCCATGACTGTTCTGAAAGGTATGGGTTTTTTGCTCTAAAGTTAATAGAAAAACATAATCCAGTCCAGATTAGACAGTTTAGTTAGTAGCTTGGAAGGGGATAACCTTTTTGAAATCTTTGCTTTGTCTGACTTTGCAAGGACTTAACTCAGCCCCCCCATACCAGAGATGGATTTTTAATGGTCTTCAGGAGAGGATCTCTTTTTATCTCTCTTGAGATTTGTCTGTATATTAATAAGGGGAGAAAATTGACCATAAATCACCTCATGAGTGATTCTCTTGTCACTATTCTGGAATATATCAATATTTTCTTCTATTTCTAGAAGATTGTTTTCAGAGTGGAAATCTGATCTCCTGCAAAAGTGTATAGTTTAAGTCACTAGTCACTGCTTTGTGAGACATTTCCTATGTGTCTTCTACAGTTAGGAGAGGTGTGTTAAATTTTTACTCTCTCCTGCTCTGCTCCATTAACACTAAAGGCTACAAACACCTACATGGCCTACACTTTCATTATTTTTATATAGTTTGTACTACTCAAAAGAGGTTTTTACATGGTTTTCTTAGTGATACTCTCACCTTTTGGACTTCCATTTTCTCTTGAATTTGAATTTTACTGGCTCTAATGCTTCTGGAAGGCAGCTTCCAGATCCCTGTCTGTGAGCAGTTGCAGAAATCAAGAACTGACAGTAACGATGCTTTTGTATGTATCCACCCACAGAACAAAAACCAGACCATATGACTTCTCTGGCCAATCTCACCTTAATAAATTATGAATACTGCCACTGTCTACAAAAATTATGATAATAAAAAAGCGTATTCTTTTTAGTTATGAGAATACTTGAAAATGACTGACTAGGAGGAAATTGTTATGTTTTCATAACTAGGAGGGAATGATGCTAAAATAGTACAGTATTATTTGTATATGTTTCACTGATGTGAATGTTCATTTGATATGATGAAATATTCATGGTTTTGTAATTTCTGATTTTATACTCAATTTTAAGTAATATACATGAATATTTTTGATGCCAAAGCCCCATCCTATTTTAAATAAAGGGCAAAAGAAGCTCAACATTATATTAATTTTCATATATCAAACCACTTCAGAAAACTATTTTGATTTATGAGCATTGAATAGATGCAGATTTCATATAAAAAGTTTGTTCAAAGGAATATTCACTGTTTTGATTATGTGAGATCATTGAGATCATATTAATCAAAGGAATATACAAGAAAACAGCACCTGATTTTTTTTATCTTTAATTAACTGTCTGGGTATTTGAAAGAACTTTAATAGCATTACGGAAAAATATATCTGATAGTAATTACATATTTGCAAGAATGGTATCAGGATGGTTTTTTAGTAGTATAGTCCAACGCAAGTGAGTATTGCTTTGACCAGACAGTTAGAGAATCTACTGGGAAGGGAAAAAAAAATCAACTCATGTAGAAACCTCTGAAGCTGCCTTTGGACAATGCCAGAATGAACCAATTTTGCTTAATTAAAGACTGTGGTCAGTTCTTGGTGCTTACATGGTTTGTCCCAAGTACTGTCCTGCCAAATGACGTCTATGAAATGCAGCCTTCCTTGAACACTCAGTAGCTGAGCTGCAATTATTTTATGTCCTCCTGATGGACAGGGAAATTATCTGTGTCACTTTCCATTGTTACTCCTGCCCTCTAACTTCTCTTAGTTCTTCAGGTTGCGAAGTATCAATGAAAGAAATAGAACTATTTACTAGATTTTAAAAAATGCATAGGTGTGACCTATTGCAAAGAAGGTCTCCAAGGGATGGGAAGTAAATTGTTCACACATCATTTCCAAGTCAAGACAATCTTTAGTGGGCAATATTACTAACTTGAAGCTGTTGCATGATCTATTTAAGCTGATTGATGACTCCATTTCTGTTCATTCTAAATGGTTTGGACATTGTAAAAGTACTCTGACATCCTTAGGAAAGGTCAGGAGTTTAACAAATTGTAGTGTTGTACTACTTTATCACTGGTGGAGGTGACAAGACCTGGATTTATCAAGGCAGCTAAGGAAGCATTAGCTTCCTATGCTGCAGTCTAATTATGGTGTGTACAGTCTCAATCATGTGACAGCAACAGTGCATTTGGTATAATCACTCCATCCATGCTGGTCTCTGTTTGGCTATTCACCTAAGGGAGGCTAATTAATGTTTGTTGCTATGTTTTCTCTTGAAGTAGATCCTAGATGCAACACAGACTTTTTTCCACAAAACATTTAAAAGCATTTAGAATTTTTTTCTAGTAAAATGGAGACAAGAGGGAAAGAGCTCTAGCAGGAAATGTTAGAAAGTGAAGAAATTTATAATACTGGCCATGAATACATTTAGGCTGAAAACCAGTAAAATTTTAACTGCCTCTGTAGTGAGGTTCTGAACAGTTTTCTGTTAGAAAAATGATATAAAATAAGTAAAATATTTTCAGGATAGTGTCCTGAATATGTTATCCTATGTGTGATCCTAATCACGTGTATTCTTTGAGTGGGAGATTAGCAGTCAGGAATTAAAATTGCCAACTAGTATTATACTTAACTTCTGCAGTCATTGTTGTTTTTTCCTTTCCCTAATCACAGGCATAATTTTACAGCAGCTTGGATGATCTTTATCTACCTTTGATTAGAGTAAGTTACTTCATCATTCATAAATTTATGTCAAAACTTTATGAAAACAAATTTCAACTTCTCTTTGGCTCATAAATGATTTAAATATTGCTGGCAGTGACTCACTGTTTGAACAGAGAATTGTGTCACCCAAGTAATATGTTTTTGCTCCGTGACTAGATGACATCCAAACAAGAAAATTCTATTTTATGTAGCAAATATTTCTGAAATGAACATTTTTATAAATATTTTACACATGAAAGTGAATAAACGTTTTCAAGTAGATGGAAGTTTTATTCAAGGAAGTGTTTGTGAAAAAGTTTTATTTAATACTTCCTAAAATCTAGACTTCAGCTACTGTCAGATGATAGTTTTTTGTGTAGTTGTTGATTAATCTCCTGTAATCTACTTCAGACCTTTTTTGTGTGTGTGGTTTTTTTTTTTTTTTTTTTGTTTCCTTTCCTTTGCAATGAAATGTAAGGATTGAAATATCTTTCATGTTATACCAGACCTTTCTTTTAATTAGACTTGTAATCTAGTCGGGAGATGCGTAAAATCTGAAGCAGCAAGTAAAGCATGAGAGGAAAAAATATTTAAATGTCAATATCTCTGTGGACCAAGGCAAAGGAGTCTCTTTCAACATATGGGTATCTTTCCATATGCTTAAGCAGGCAAGAAATTAGATTAGAAATGTAATGGAAGCAATATCTGCATATCCATGTTTTACAGACAGGTAGTGAACCCTTCAGAGAAAGGTCTCCCCTGCTGCTCAGTCTTGTCTTTAAGGTGTTAGATCACTTGCTTAAATTACCTCTTTCTCTTCCTGTAGATAGGTCAAATGCCACAGGACATTGCTTTTGTCAGAGAAGATGGTTCACCACTGATGTAGGAAAAGAAATTAAAGGCTAGTCTTGCTCCATATAGATGATTTGGAATGTTCTGCACCCAACTGGAATTTACAGTTGGGATGAAAAAACTCCCTGGGAAATTAAAGGCCGGATTTTAGCTCATGTTTTCATAGGTAGGACCTATGGATTTTAATGACTGGTTTTCTGTTCTTAGCCTTCCTCTAGGAGGAGAAAAGCTGGCCTTGTTGTGATAGCTACTGGTAGAAAAGCCCATAGCCTGGCTAGATGTACTACCATGGCAGCAGATGGGGTGCAGAGATTCCTGCTAGCAGCAGATGGGGGAGGTTAGCGTTTGTCTTCCAAAAGCTTAATTAATATCTGTTTTGGTTTTCAGGTAAGAAATTCTTTTAACAGTTGATCACATATTTTACAACTATCCAGGAACACAAACCCATCTAATATGGCATCCACAATAAGTAAATAAATAAATTATGTGGCTGAGTAATAGGAAGGCCCAAGAGCTTAATATTGGAGTATAAATACTTTTACTTCAGATTCCTTTAAAAGCAATTGGTAGGAAATAGAAGGCTGATATTATTTAACGGTGCTTGGTAGAAAATGAGCTGCAGGTCTCTGTGTTCAAAATCAGCAGCTATCTAGACCTACACATCCAGAGCTGCAAGTAGTACTATTTGTACACGGGCAGGAAATACCACCTGAGATGCAAAAGATGTTATGACTATAGAAACCGAATTTCTAGTTCAATTTCTGAGAAAGATCTTTCTAAAATCTGGAAGAACGGGATATAGAAAACTTGCTTTGTCATTTCCCATGTTGTTCATGAATGAGAGGTCTTCAGTCTTCCTAAATAAAAATCTTTCTTTCTAACTTTAGCTATCTAAAATTTAGATATCTCGTCTAAGCAAATAAGTTATCCTTTCCTGTACTAAATACTATTCAAAGTTCTGTATCCAAAGGGCAATTCATCTAGTTTTAAAAAACAAGCAACAGTTAACTGAAATGAGCTACTCTTTAATGATATTTTTCTGTTTCCATTCCTTATTTAGGGCATCTAGAGTTCTAGAATAGATCAGGAAACAAACTTGTAAATAGACAAAGTTAAGAGGGAGAAATAAGAGTACAAGGTTGTAAAGCCTATTCTTTTGACTGAAACTTAGTTTCAACTTCTCCCCACCCCAAAATAGTCTTTGTTTTAGTGTATTGTTGTGGAAATATAAATATGGTTTGCAAAGAAAGTATAGATACATTATGAAAAATAACAAAAGAAGACCAACATGAATATACTCACAATAAAAAAATTTGAGCTGCACAATCAGTCATTCTTCTAGAGGGAATTGTATACATGGTCCTGTCTAGCTAATCTAAGACCCCTATCTTCTTCACATTACAGCCTCAAGCAAAATGAGAAAGATAAATAGTCCAGACCAAGTGGTGCTTTTACTCTCCATAACAAGCTGTGTATAATTTAAATCCTTATTTCCTTCAGTAATTAAATCAATAAGGACAAAAATCAGAGCTTGGACTGAAATACAAGTTACCAACTTGATAATCTGCCATCCTTCACATTCCCCTGTAAAAAATAAAGTTGTGAGTCAACTATTCAGAAACAGAAGATATCATCCCAGAATAACTATCTGGAGATGGACCAACTATTATCTCATCAGAAGTTAATGCAACTATATTTAAAATTAAAAGCCAGAAACAACAACAGACGGAAGGAATGCAGTCAGCAGCAAAAAAGCATTGCTGTTTAAGTGTAATTTTGATTCTGCACCTCTCCCCAAGGTCCCTTTCCTTATTACACTACATCAACCAGTTGGCTCACAGACTGATCTGCACACGGTGGAGATAAGCTGCACAGGCTGCTGTGTGTATTTGGCATACAGTGGGTCACACTGCATGGCTGTTTGGATAGCTCAGAGTTAGTCTAAGAACTTCATATCTCTCCCCCGCTGTTTTGGTTTCCCTTGCCATTAGGATGCCTTCAACACCTTTCATGCTGTTTAATTTCAGCCAGAACCTCTCCTAAATGTACAGAGCTGAGAGGTTCTTTGAGTAATGTTATAAATTATTATAAAAGGAACAGTAACATTATTATTTAGTCCTTGCAATTTTAAATCATATTAAATAAAAGGGACAATATAATAGTTCTTGTTCCATTGGTTTTTAAGGAGAACAAGATTTTCAGGAAAGTGGTAATATCATTAGACCAACTTATAAGTGAAAGAAAAGCTGATTTTTGTCCCTACACATCTTACTTTCCTCAAATAAAAACAGAACAAGAAATACATATTTTAATGTTTTCCAAAAATACGACATTACATGGTTGGAGGTGAAGGGAGGGAGATTGCTAGGTTTTTTTGGTTTCTCGAAAATCTGAAGTTGAAATACTTCCAATAGTATATAGATAGAGATATAGATGCACAAGGTATTTTGTCAGAGTTTTTCTGAAAAAGCAAAACTTCAGACTCAAACCAAATACCTTTTAGATTTTAAAACTTCCCTTTTAGTTTTGGAAGCAATCCTTAGGTTTTGGGTTTTTTTTTTCCATATCTTTTCCAACACAAAAGATTCAAGATCAGAAGTATCTGAAATCTTGGCTAATTTAGGAGAATGGCCAGGATTTGGACTGTGGAACCTGTGTGAAGTAAATAATCTCACAAAATTTCTTCCTCTTTTGAACCAAGAAATTACGAGAACAACTTACAGAATTTTGTCTTTGACATTCATCTCTTTCCCTGGCTTACTTCTGACTAACACTTTATTTGGAATGACTCTTCCTCGTCCCATTTATTCATAATTAGTCATCTCTGATGGAAAACAGAAAGAAAATGATGATTATACTAAGAGATAAGTTAAGGAAAAAATATATTCACTTATAACCCAAGAAAAGATACAATTAAGTGAAGCATATAATTCATTACTGTTTATCAGAAGCATTCAGAAATAATAACTACCGTTTTCTCTTGAAACTTCAGAAAAATAAACTGTAGGCCTTGGTAATCAAGACAAAAAGATGCAGAAGAGTAATAGGTAAAAGTCTATTGCCTGCTGAAAAAAGACAGACTGATAAATGCACTATGAAGGATAAAATTAAAAACAAAAGAGAATCTGAGTTTGAAAATGTTGGGTTAGAGGTTTAATAGATTAGCCTCACTATTCAAAAATGGATAAGTCATTAAAAGACTCAGTGATATACGGTCTCACCTGCCTTTTCCAGTATTCAAGCCTTGTACACACTGAATTTGTAATGCAGAAACTGGAACACACACAAGTATCTAATAACAAGGAATGTTGGATTGCCGCACTATACAAGTTGGCATAGACAACTCAAAACCCATTAGCAGAAACGTGTATTTAATTAACATGGGAAAGAGTGTTGTCAAACTTCTTTCTACCCCTACTACAAACCAACACCAAAATTAAAACCATGCATGAATCTTAAAAGGTAATTGCCTGTTGTAGTCACTATGTAGTATTAGCAAGGTTTTCGTCTCTTTGTTCTTTTTTTCCAGGGATCAGTTTAAATGTGCAATGTGCTGTAATGTGTGGTTCTATACAGTTGGCATAGATCTCAGCTTGGTAATGATGAATATTCCTGGCAGAAAAATACCTGGTCAAATCAGATCATGGAAATAAGCTCTTTTGGACTTAGGTTTGCATGGAATTTTACCAGTATGCGTGCACTGACCCCGGGTTGAAAGAATGCTTCATTTCAACAGTTTGAGTAGAAATTGATAGTTTCTGTTGTTTTCAGAACAGTAGAGACATAAGAAAAGGGATTTTTTTATTATTTTTGTTTTGCTTTAAAAGTCCTCAAGAGACATCACAATAGTTTTACCAGAGAGAAAATCAAGAAGGAAAAGTGTAAGCACTTTAGCTTATATAATATTTAACAGGAATGAATAAAAATGCTAGTGATGCAGGGGGTTTTACCTTGGTCTTTTCGAGCACTAAGCTTTCTTGACTTTGCATGGCAAAATGATTCACAGTGAAAAGAACTGTGAAGATGCAAAACATAATGTTTTCTTAAGGCACACACAATGGTAGCAAGAATAACTGCGTTGCCAGTTCAGACCTCTAAAAGAAAATATATCAGCAAATAGAAACATCTACAGTGGAAAGAGATGGAGACTGAAGGTTTTGGTAGAGAATTAGGATGTGAGGTTGATCAGCATCAAGATAAGAGGAATTTTATGAGCTGCCTTGAATTCAGTATGAACACATTAGTGTTCCTGCTTGCTTACCCTTCCTTGTAGAGATGCTTAACAGAAGACATTTATAAACCTCACACTAACATGACTAACTGGGTGAACTAAATGTAATGAATAAATTAAATCAACTGATTTAGTCTCTTTTTACATTTACTTTGCAACATGATAGAAGCTTCAATATTTATAAAAATACTTGATTCTTTGAACCAATGGTGGCTGTAATGCTTTTTAGCAGTGGGGAGGCACTGAAAAAAGAATCCTGGAATTTTGGAATAAACTTGGTGTTCATGTGCATACACAAAACATAGGTTTCAGAGTGTATGGTACAAAAGCACAGAATAGGTTATTCATTATCAAGGTACTATCAAACAAGACACTTTTCAGCTTTCATGGCCATTACCTTATAAACAACTTAAAACTGTCTCCTGCATGCTCCTTTTCTCACTTGGAGTAGCTGCATGCCCATATAGGTGAGCTTGTGGACAGCCAACCAGATCCTCACTGCTTGCCATGACATAGGTGCATGAATGCACAAGATATTTATAATAGGTGCAAGCCTCAGTTAAAAAAACCAAACACAACCATAACAAAACCCAAAACCAACCAAACAAAAAAATACCTGTGGAAATTTATTTTGTAACTAGTTGTATGCTTGAGATCTTGCTGACTATCCTCAAATTTACAGAGATATACAGGTATGATAAAAAATGTTGCATCAACTATACATGTGTATCATCCAGTGGAGGAACACGGAATATAGGCAGTAACTTTTTCACTGCATTCAATGTTACTCTGGGTCTAGCAAAGAAGAAATAGTTTTAAACAAAACAAAAAAATATGTTAATAATTTAAATAATTATTAAATTTTGTATTTTCTGTTTGCAAATGAAAATTTACTTATCTGCTGCTGTTTGCTCTGAGGTATTTGCTCATACAGCTTTCTATATGGAGAACCTTTTCTTTTATTGTGCAGGGTGTTGGCCAGACACAGACTTTATTTTTTCTAGTTTCAGAATGATTCTTTACCTCCTGAAGCTTCAGAAGCTATGACCCGTATTCCGGGCATCTAATCATAAGAGCAACACTTCTAGCAGTACAAGTAACACCATCGTGTTGAGCTGCTCTAGGGGTTGAACCTGCTGTGAGACTGAGGCAGGGTACAACTGACACAGGGAAAACTGACTGACAGTGACACTCTGGCTTCTACCTAATTGAGGTCAGCTCACACCCTTGATACTTTTAGACAATTTAATGAGGAACATGGGCTGAATTAATCAAAGCAGTAAGAGCAGGTTAATTTTATTTCAAAAAGTAACCATAATTGCTGAATTTTTATATGGACAAAAAGAAGTACCTGTGTATGTGGATAATACCGTTTCTTGTGTCTGCATGTGTTCTACAAAATTATTTCCACAGAAATAATTAAGGAGTCATAAGGCTAATTTTAGACCAATTCTCCACTGATTTTACTTGCTTAAATAGATTTATGGTAAAGATCTATCTGAGAGAAAAAGGTTATTCTTTTTCACAAGCAATAAAAATGCCTTTCAGTGTTTTTAGGTGACAGAAATGGAGGTTAGGAGAATGAAAACTGAAGTATGACACTTATGCATAGTAGCATGCTTGTGGCATAATTGACAATCCTGAAAATACCTTGTTAGCAATAGAAACGAGGCAAACAAATTCCTAGCCACAGAACTGTCGTTGTGCTGCTTGCTATTTTGGGCTTGACATGAGTCTGATACTTTTCTTAGAGATTCATTTTTGAATTCTGCAATAATATGCATTTTACTTTTCTTTTTATGTTTTTTGGGAAAGAAATAAAAGCTTGAAATTGGGATTTGTGAAGTTTTGTCTCATGACCTTCTAAGGAATGATCCTTGTATTTTCAGTCCTTCATGCTGGCAATATTTTTCTCTGCCAGAATAATTAATGAAAAGTACTACAATCAAAGCTCAGATATTTCCCTCAGAAACAACACAAGGTGTATTATTCCCCTTCATAAAATAACACAAAATTATATCACATTACCAAAAAGAATTACTAGTAGTTCTGTCACCTTGACTGACATTACAGAAAATTCTTTTTACAATAAACAAATTAAGTAAAATCAGATGCCCACTAAAATATTAATAATGCTATAAAGTGTTATTTAATTTGGAATTTTTCCAACTCTGTATAATGAGAAGAGACTTGTTGCTCGTGAATTAACAGGATGGGAAATTAGTCTGCTCTTTAGAGTAATTAATCCTTCCCATCCATCTGCCCCAAATCATAGAAGATCCTTGACATCTATTTCATTTCAGCAGATTCGTGCCTTCCCCAAAATCTTTAAACGCATGTTCTGAAGATTAAATCCTTGCTTTTTATTTACTCTCTGCTGTCCTCCTTGTGTCTCTGGGGAAGCAGGAACACAAGGTGTGGGAGTGACTATGATTCTCTTAAGGTGGGAGCATGCTCTCTGCTGCTGGCTTAGTTGCCATTTTAGAGTCTGTCACCACATATCTGCTGAATATCCTTTCCTGAGTAACCGAAGAGTCTCTGTCCTAGTTCAAAGCACGCTACAGTCACAGTTGCTTCGGACCCAGTCACCCAGTTGACTGTCAGGTGAAAACCACTCACGGCAGCAGTTCTTCAGGACATTATCCAAATTGTCTGCCCAGCAGCCAAAAATAAAGCAATTGTTATAGTGTGACCAGAGAATTGGTCTCCCATGTGAGGTGTCACAACTCCCAGAGGCTCACGGGTTACAGATGCACATACCATGAGTGTGATACTCCTACCAGTGGCTGTGGACACTGGCCCTGAGGACTTTTTTGTAAGGGAAACACACTGCTGGATCCCTGCTAAGACTATTCTTACCATAATGGCGTACAGGCTTGCAGGTGTGGCCAGACCACAGATGGGGTCATGTAGCCCATCTGCACTCCTGAGTTTGTGAAATCCAGAAGAAAGATAAAATTTTCATCTTGAACTTCACTAGCAGTAGACTGTTTTGAATTTGCTGAATTTACATGGGGAATATTTACTCCTTAGATAAAACTGCCCTGGAGCCTTTCACCATGGATAAAACTGAATTACACCTCTAAGATCACCTTTGGGAAGCCTTACTGACCCAGAGCTACCCAAAGATGCATCATCTGCTGGCACTGACACCACCATCACCACAACTGTAAGGGAGGTTGGGGCAGCCTGCCTCAGGGGTCCTAAATTATAATTAGCACATTTTAAAATGCAGATACTTTGTCTGGCTACTGATTTCTTTTCTCTATATAAGCTAGAAAAATTGATGAGTGGTTTTTTAGAAGTTTCATCTACAAATTGTTTAAGAAAACCTCCAGGCTCTCACGAATATGAAACTTCTTTAAGTCATCAAAAATTTAAATAAATAAATTATTTAGATCCTAGTCCTAGTGTATGAGAAGCTCTACAGACAAACTGACAAAATTAATTATTTAAATTGTCATAACAGGTAGATACCTTTTAAATAACTTTGTATCTACATTTTCAATACTCATTTCAAAAAGAAACACTAGGAGAGAAGCCTACATGCTACAAGCTCCTGATAAGATCCTTTTGTTTACTACCAGTTCAACTATATCATCTTATTTTCAAACAGACCTTTTTTAGTGCGTAAATAAACAACAAATACATGCTATGTTTTTCAGTCAAATTGTTTCTAGTTTTTAGTGCTACTTAAGCTATAAAAAATCTCTATAATAAGCTTTGTGTGCAAAGGATATATTAAGTTATATCTAAATAGGGTGCAGAAGCAGCTGGTGTTGAAAGGCAAAGCAGGAGAGAAAAAACTGCAAAAGCTGTGCTAAAGCTATGCTAAAATTGTGCTCTTTTAGGGAACAACTAGATGTGACTGCACTCTGTGAACCATTTTCCTCTTGCAAAACATTGTTGTGAAAATAATGAAACTGTTTTTAATAGAAACACCTCTGTGTCACAAAATTTCATTTAAAAAAATAAAAAAAACCCAAAAGATCAAAAAAGAATAATGAAAATACAGACATCTGAAATATTCTCAGAACAGAATGTTTCCACTTTTCATTTTAAAATTACTTTTTATTTCTATTTCATTTTTGATATTGCACATCAGAATAAAATTAACAATAAGAAAAGATAAATTTGGCATGTCAGGCAATCCTTAAAGACCAAAAAATGAATTAAATAAAGGAAAACCAGTATGGAAGATAGAAACCACGAACTATGTCCTTGAGTAAATACAAAATAACATAGACCGGTATTACAAAGGTTAAGAGCACTATAAATCACAATTAATAACACATGTAAAAGGATAACATTAGGAATAGTTTTCAAACAGGTTTAAAAATGCAGTAATGAAAAGTTCTTTGGAGTTTTGTTTTAGTCATCGTAAAAATCATTCTGATCAGATGCTTAACACAGTCTGTCAACAAAGTGGTAGAAGCATAAGACACGGTAGGAAATTAGCAGGGTAAATAAAACATACACAGGCTAGATGAATTAAGCTATGGTTATGATTAAATTTATTCCTAAAATCTTAGGGGACCAAAAAAAAAAAAAAGGTTACTGTCATTGGTGAATACTACAGAGGCCTTTCCTGAATGTGATATTATTCAATACCTTTATTAATAGAGTAAATTGCACTTAAAATTTGCGTTGTAAGACTCAGCAACTGGAATCCAAAAAGCAATAAAATGAAAAATGAGTCTAAAACACCGAAGAAGAAATTCACTGGAGATATCACAAAGGATCTACACTGAAGAAGAAACAATCAACCAACCTTATAAAAAAGGATATCTGAAAAATGGAATACACTAATGGGGAAATATTGCCAGGCATTAGCAAAAAGTAAATTGGAGTTTGAGAAATATGTGTCAATGCAATGGTGCTTTGGTAAAATTAAATCAATAAACCACAAATGTTATTTTGTAACAGAGGAGTGAAAGTGTAGTAAGTCAGTCATCTACCACATATAATTATATCTTTCGCTACTCAGACCAAGCACGGCCTCAGTTACAATATTGTTTCCAGCATTAGGCTCTTCACCTGAAGCAAAAATATAGAAGAATTAACAAAAAAGGCAGTTTAAGAATTTAGAAAACATGACCTCTACAGAAAAAAAATAAAATTAAAAATTGACAGACATGTATTTTCTTAGTCCAGAAAGAAACACTTACACTGAGGTATGATAATGCTTGAAACTGTAACTTGTTATACAAAAGATAGTAGTTGATCATTATCCATGTCTACCACAGTAGGACAAAAAAAGTAATCAACATAATTTTCAGGAAGAAAGATTTAGGCTGTGTATTAAGAAAGCTAGACTGTATATGAAGAAAGCTCTCACTTTCTCTATAGCTAAGTGCTGGACTAACAGAGGACTGGCAAATCTTGATACTGGGATCTTTAAAAGCAGAACAGATAAAATGTGGCCAAAAATAGTGTAAAAATAATTGATCCTGCCTCAGATAAGAGGAGTGGCATATCTGATATCATAGAATTCTTCCATTCTAATATTTCTATGATACTAAAGATAAGAAGTAATATTATTACTATATTACATGTACTCTTGAGCACCGGAATGTAGCTTTATGATTTTATCAAGCAAAGAATTTTTAATAATATTCTTGGCAGATAAATGTATGCAGGAAGAAATTTTATTTATTTATTTCCATTTCAGGAAGAAGAAAAGAAATCACAGAATTATTGATCAGGGAGCAATATATTTTCTGGCATTCTAATGCAGAGAATAGGAAGCTGTAGAAGGTATTACTCTATTTGAAAAGCAGAGGGAAACACAAAGAACCCTCAGAAAAAAGAACCAATACATATGGATCCTTCTGAACAACCCACTAATCTTCTTTCCTAGAATGTTACCTTAAAGTATTAAAAAAAGGAAACTTTACCTTTTCTGTTCCTGTCTGGTTATTTTCTATCCCATATCTCCCATCTGCAGAGACTGACTTATAGGAATTTGCAGCATAGAGCATTTTGTAAAAATGTGGACTCCACATGTGCAGCAGAGAAGCACAAGCATGGAGTCTGCTTCCCTGACTCTTCCACATCAAGGCTCTGGTATTCTTCCAGCTACCTGTCCTCCCTCATACATAATGTCACTTTTGACACTGTGTAGAAGGAGCTGAAAAAAGATTGCTGCTGCTGAGAGCTGAGGTACCCTTAACGCTTCATTCACCGTTACTGCCAGTGGAGTTTAAGGAATTACTTTTCCAGTGACAAATTTTTTCCTGGCCCTGCATTGTTGGCATGGTGGAAAAATATACTCTAAGAGTACTCAGATTTCACTTCTCCACTTTCTGTATCCCTTCCTGATATTCTGACTATGAAACTTGTTTTGGCAACTCCATGCTGTGGTTGCACTTGACCTGGCAGCTGGGTGGAATTGCTCTTGGTGAGGTGTCTGTCTCTTCACTGCTGCACTCTGGACTTCCAGTCAGCTGTGTGATGTAATACGAAATGACGCATGAGGGTTCCCCAACCACTTGTACTTGTAAACGTCCCAGTAATGTGTAAATTAATTGTGTTACTCAGGTTAGTGATGCTAATACATTAATATCACATATGAAATGTGTGACAAGAATTTTAAAAACTTAAGCAGAAGAGCTCTTCAGCTCCTTGGGCATGTATAACGATAATAACTGTAGTATAGAGACAGTATTCAACTGTCTCATGGTTAGAACAGAGGAATGGTGATATGATTTTTTTAACTTTGTCACTTAGTCATTTACTTGAAGTGTAACTTGGACAATTTGCTTAACTTGTTTTCAGATTTCTTCTACCCATATTTACCAGAAATCAATTTTATTGTAAAGATGGGTTTCGTTTACTAAACACTGACCAGTAAGAAACTTTTGAGTCTAGATTTTTGTTTTATCTTAGTTTATTCTAAAAGGAAGGGCATTTGCATATCTCTAGTTCCAAATTCGGAATATTTCCAAAGTTAGGGACCTTTGGGACTATGGATTTGATTTAGGCCAATTTATAATTTTATCTATTATCAGAATATCCAGAAATATTAGCTATAACATACTGAACACTTACAACTTTACATTCTTCCTGATGTTAAGGTATCTCTTTTCCTATTTCTATTACTTCTGTATCCTGCAGTTACTCTGGAGGTGAAGCTCTTGATGTTATCACACAAAGGCTCAAAATACACTTACTGAGTATCTTGAGTTATAGGACAACAGAAATTATGCATGCATATTTTTTCAGGAGTATCAGGTGAAGGGCCAGTGAGCTGTATCCAGATAGAAACATTTCATGTATCTTTGGATTTGTTCACATCTGAATCCAGTAAACACAACCAATCAAAGGCAGTGGGACCAAACAGGTAGTAATGTGAAAAGGAATTTGCACGAGTTTGCAAAATCGGGATTGCTATTTTCTTCACATGTTGTGAAGCTCACTGTCATAAGCACAATGCCAGATGAACCAGAGCTGCCTTGCATGAGGTCACTAATAAGAACTACCAGACACTGGGCTGCAGTAGGATAGCTAAAATCTGAATTTAATATCAAAGGGGGTTTAATTTAAGTATATTTATCTATTTTAATAACTCTTGCTGAACAGGTCCTGCATCAAGTGACAGGATATTGAATCAGCACTCCGTATAAAATGAGATATGACACATTAAAAAAAATTATTTGAAAGTAGAGAAAAAAATCATATGGGTTAGATGGGATTTTCAAAAGCATGAAGTGTAGGTCTCCAATTGCCCTGAAATCAATATTAAAACATTCAACGACTTCCAGAGGAGCAGATTAAGTACAATGTTGTTCACATTTGTAATTCCCACTCATAAGTATTAATCATATATATCTGAGAATAAAGAAACATAATATGCTAATGACTATTCAGTTGCTCCAGGGTTTTCTTAGATTTAATTTACAAAGTATATGAGTACACATGGCTACAAAATGTTTGCCACATACAACCTATTTGCCTTGTGCTTGATAGCAGTGTAATTGAAATGGTGACCAAACAGATAATTAAACCCTATCAAGTACCTGAGCTGCTTTTTAATACATTTCTGTTCTACTTGAAAAATACATTTTCAAAATGTTTCTAGCTTTAAACTTGCTTTATAATCCTGTAAATCCTGCTTTAATATCTAGTAAATATTGTTGAATTACACAGTGATTTTCTAGGACAGACAGGCAGGCAGATAATATCCCTCAGTGAGAAAAATATAATGACTTTTCAAGTGCTAAAAACATTTAAAGCAACAGTTATAAAAGAGCTGCAAAAAAACCCCGTAATTAAACACTACAGGTGAGGCCATGTCGATCTGTATATTTTCAGCTGCATCACCTGCAGCATAGACAACCATCTAAAAAACAATTATTGACATAGCTGGCAGGCCAGTGTTAATAGTAATAATATCTTCTACAGTATTATTGCTCAAAATGTGTTAGTTAATTACATGGCATGGACATGAGTGTAGATACTTCCCCTGAGATTTTAGCTTTCATTATGCTGAATGGCAACCTGATATAGAGCAAAATAGGATACAATGTAGTTTGGATGTGATGTGAGGTGACAGTGAAGTACCACCAGAAGGATCAGGATGCTTTTCATGAAGGAAAGGGAGTGATGCAAGTGACGCCTTCTGCCTCCATGGCAACAGAGCTGAAGCAAAAATGTATTGCACATTCTATCTAAGATGCCTGTGTAATAAACTTCCATTATATCAAGTTAATTAATCCCATGTGAGAATGATTTATTTTATCATATGAGAGGCAAAAATGAATTAGCAGGAGGAAAAAGTGTTGTACCTCCAGCTTATGCCTGTGGAATATGGGTCACAAAACCAATCACATCCTGGGCAGAGAAAATTGCGATCATAAATAATAATCCATTCAATGCCCCTCAAACAGGAAATATGAAAGTATCAGAGAATGTCAATAAACTAATTGAGTTTGAACAAAAACAGGGTGAAATTTCAGCAGAAAACTGCAGATGGAATTAGACAGGATCTAATTATAATGTTTTAATGGGAATACGACTAACTACAGTGTAACAAATATTAAACAGAAGGTATCAACTATAATTGACTTTTGAAACTTTTTGCTGATTGGGAAGTTAGAGGTCAAACAAGGAGAAATTTAATAAAAAGAATAAAAGAATGACAGAAATCAAAACAGAACAAGAGGATTATTCCCTCGGACTAGACTGACATTGCACCTACACTAATATCTTCTCCTTAAAGAATGCATAGGATAATCCTTCTTTCCTCACATCTAATTTTGGTCTGCAGAGGATGCCTCTCTGCAAAGGCAAAGAACACACACAAGTCAATGAAAAAGTGCATAGGCAAAGCATTAGGACTAGGTCAACACGCAGTTTGGTCAATACCCTGCAATGTAATCAGCTTCTACTGAGAAAGTATCTAGAGCTGTGTCATCTGTAGGAGTCTCTTACAAGACATCTGCAAAGAATCTGCTGTTGTTGCAATTGGATATCAGAGGATTTGGGGGTCTGTTCTGTAGTTCTGCATCATGGTACAGGAATACAGAACAATTGACATGACATTTTTACCCCAGTCCTACTTTTGCAAGTAATAGGGTTGAGTAGAAGAATATTTTTAATACCTCTGTATTTTCCCATAGAAGTTTTTTTCCAAAAATGGTGGCATACTAAACAAATGTTTGACTGTTTCACTCATATAAATCCACTACACCTATATCAAAAATATGGAATTTCTTTTTCAGTCAAATATAATATATAGAAATTTTTAAAAATAAACTAAATATAGATTCAATTTCAATAGGTTTAATTGATCTTAATCCTGTCAATATAAAATCATGTGTAATCATACCAACTTACCTTGTTATTCACACAGATTTCTTCAATTAATCAAAATGCATATCCCTAAAGTATTGAAAATGAGAAGACTGAGGGCATCTATGTTCAACTGGAACCACAACAAATGATTTGACATTTAGTGTCCTATTTTGGCATCAGTATTGAACAAAGTGTTTCAGGATGGTGCTGTCTTGTTACTATGCTGCAGTTATAAGGCAAGAAAGCTTTGACCCCCCTGTACTATTTTTACAAAATTAGGCATCATTCTTTAAAAGAAAATCTGCTATTATTAAGAGTAGTAACGGTTGTATTTTCCCCATGTTTCAGATTGAATTATAATCATATTCTTTTATCTGAGAGATTACTTTTAAAGTCTTGTTCAAAAATTCTGTAGAGTTGTTTAACATTGTACAGCTGTTGTGTTTCATTGATAGATGAGGTAATTCCTGTTTATTAGTTTGGTAAGCATTTTGAAAAAAAATTGTGTTGAATAAAGCTACTGTTGATATATTTATTTTGAAAGCCATGTAATACAGCTTCATAAAGTCATATAAATTTGAGGTGAATAGCTATTAGGTCATCTGGTTTAGTTCAGCCACAAATAACTCAAATGAGTTTTGCATTATTTCTATTGAGTCCCCCGGGAAATTTTTCTGCAGACATGAATTTCAATTATAGAAATTGTATCCTGATAGTCAAACTAAATTTTCCTTCACTCAATTTCATCTCACTCCCCGCTCTTATGTTCTTGGGTTTAGCCAAGGCACTTAATGTCCTTCTGTAAAAAAATAAACCCTTAATTATCTTTTTCTTTTTTATTCCAGAAAGACAAAGGTAAGATTTGATACCTTCTTAGTAAATATGAAAAATTAATAGAGAAGGGGAGATAGATAACCAATGCACCAAAGACCTCAGCAACTGGTTTGAAAATAAGCAATAAACTGTCGTGAAACACTAAGCAAACAGAATGCAGGTAGGCAACATTAAAAGCAAGGGATTACAGTTAAGGTTTTTTGGAATCAGTGACAACAATCTGAAAGGCAAATATACTTCTTCTACCTAGTTGTCCTTCATCTGCATGTCACTGATTACTACGCCTTGGTCTGTACTGCCAGAAGCCAGACATGAAGGAGTTAGGATATAAGAAAAAAGGTTACCCCATTTTTTTGTATTCTCCAATCAGCGTTTAACAATGCTACTTGCATCTACAGTAATTTCCCATGCATATTCTAATAAATTTTCTTGATTTTCTAGGTAATCATCTCTCTCTCTCTTTCTCTCTCTTATCTGTCTAGTTCATCAACCCTTACTGTTTACTAGTTTAAAACGGTGAGCTTTTCTCTATCATGGTAACAGTGCAGCTCTGGTTTCATCAGTCAGAGGCGTATGAAACAGCTTCAGGGCTTTGTCAGTCAGGCACAGTGTTATGACTGCTATTCAGTACCCTAAGTGCTTTTCCAGGTGAGATGGTTTATAAATACAGTATAATTATGATTAAAACATATTGTAGGAGGGTCTACAACATATTGTCTTTCTGTAAAAAGTCTTAGATTTCCCTGTTTTTCATCCTCCATATAGCATTACAAGCATTAATTTTTATTCCTGTCCCCATTACCTAGATGTCCACAGACTTTTCTCCTTGCAGGGTTGTGCTCTTATATTGAATACTTAAGTTCTGTCTTGTTTCTCTGCAAGTGTATTACACTGCCTTTTTCCAGGGTGAGTTAAGTATCTTAATTCAGTTAAGTAGTCCCACAGAGGTCAATGGTCATATTTTCAAAAAAGCTCAGGTCTCATATAAGCATCAACATGAATTGTTTAGATTTTTCAAAGTACTCATGGAGACAAAATTTATAATGACCTTGTCAGGGGAACTTGAGGCTTTTTGATGATCATACCTTAACCCCAATTTTTAAATCACTCTGTTCTATACACTGACTAACTACTCCAGATTATTTTCTGTCTCTAAGTTTTGACTTGATAGGTATGTGCAACACTATAAAATTAGTCTTGAACCATGTGTTTTATTCCCTTTTTCACATACTAAATTAGTGTACTAAATAAATCTGACTCCAAACTGATTCTTTAGTCTTTCTTCTTAACTTCATGCATTATCACTTACTCTCTACTTTTCGTTATAGTGTATAGCTATATCCAGTTGGCTGCAAGCCCTTTTTAACTTCAGTCCATCTGATGCCAACTGCTACTACAGTTTCCTAAATATCCAATTCTTTCCTTAATGCTCAGCATGTCTTAAATTAGTATTTATACCAGTCACCCAAAAGGAAACATCGAGAGCTAGCGGAGACAAAACCCATCTCAGGATGCACCACTCCTAATGACGTTATTTTATATCAAATAAAGGAATTTGATAAGACTGGATCCAGATCCTGGCATATTTCATTTGATTCACGTGATTATTTGCACAGTGTTTCTTTTTAAAAATCAGTTATGTCTAATTATAATTTAGGAAGCAGAGGCAGTTGCTTTTAGGTTTAAAGAAAGAAAAGCACTTGGCTGTTAAATTTCAGTGGCTGCTCACTGTGAACTTTGTGTTGATCTATCAATATATTATTCCAGGGGCTTTTCCTTAAGCCAGAGCACAGGGATTTTATGTAACAGTACAACAAAACACTAAACAACTCTGATCGAGTTTGGGTCACGAAAGAGCTTGGGTTCAGATAGTTCAGCTTCAGTGAAGCCAAATATTTGCTGTGAAGTTACACTGCAAAAAAAGCAGAGCAACTTCATGACATAAATGTCACTAAGTTACAAGGAATGTCAGTCGCTTCCCTGAAGCTGGAATGGACATGCCTGGTGGTCCCACAGACAAAGGGCCTGGGATTTGTGTTCTGCCAAAACTTTCTTGGAGCACAGAGGCCAAAACAGGGTTGTGCTGGGGAACATGCCAGAAAGAAATCTGTGTTTACGGATCCAGATTCTTCAGAATTGTGTTTGGCCAAAATTTTCAGGACTGATTCTCCAAATCACTATAATTGGGGAGAGAAATTCAGTGTAAATTGTCATGGTTCACCTACTTCATTCAAAGTATTTTCACTTTCAAAATGAGAAAAATAATTATCCTAGCATCTTGTATAACATTGTGGCACAGTATTTATCAAGTTGTACTGCAGCTTGGGTGATTTAAGTTCCCATTTTACAACCTGACCATCTAAGAATCCTTGTTTGCTTGAATTTAAGCCTTGATCTATACCTGTATTACAAGCTGTGTCCAGTTTCGTTCATCTATAAATAGTTTTTGTGTTATTTGAGCTGGGAAGCCAAAGATGGTCAGATAATTAAGAAAGCCACACCATTCCCTTGGGTACTTTTGGTGAGAGAACCTAGGATGCTGTATGGCTTTCTAAACATGGACAAACTTTGACTATATGCATTGTTGCAGACAGTGTCTTCAAAGGACTGAAGGTATATCAGCTGTCACATTGTAATATCATCCTGTAAACTAGTTAAATAAAATTCTCATCATCTTTTTAGCTGAGGAAACAGAGATAGAACTAAATGTT
Organism: Gavia stellata; assembly: GCF_030936135.1. NCBI lineage: Eukaryota > Metazoa > Chordata > Aves > Gaviiformes > Gaviidae > Gavia > Gavia stellata. Next base: position 22,044,933 of record NC_082600.1, read on the forward strand.
TTATAGGATCATGGTTTTCTATAAAAAGTCAGAGTTCATGGATATTGTGCCCACATTCTGTTTATTAGATGGGGGATAGGTTTAAAATCATCATGAAAGTAATATTTTTCCATCATTTACAGCTGCACATGAATCTAAACAAGGTTTCAAAATCAGAAGTGCACGCAAGAAGCAGAAAGCATCTGACAAATGAATTCTACTTGCATATTTATTTGACCTTGGTAATAACTCTGGACATTTAAATGGCTTAAACTTCAAGGCAATAGTAATATGCCTTGACTGGTTATAGCTGTGGATATATAAAGGGTTAACGTAGAAATGCAGTAAATTGTATCCTTCGTTGTGATGTTAAATAATACAGCAGACAAGAATCAATACATATCAATACATTATAATGCATTTTTATAGTGAAATAATTTATTTTTCTTCTAACTGGGACAATTTCATTTTGGCAAGACAGCCAAGAATCTGCAGAAGAATATATGCAGAGGATAACCAGTCGAGGCAATGACATTTTAATATTCTCCCACTTCATCTAACCTACTGTATCTGAATGCAAGATTTGTCTGGATCATTTAGCATTGCTCAAAGCCCTGGAAATTGTGTGTAGTGACTTTGAACAGAGATACCCTCTAGTGGTTACATTTTCAATACAAAATGGATATCATTTGCTCCTCAGAATGGAGTATTTACTTAAGAACTAAAGAGATGAAAAGAGCATTCTCTCTTTTCCTTTGCCTCCGTATCAGCAAAGGGAAATAACCTTGGGTTTCTCTGATCTCTGACAAGTTAATTGCTTTCCTTCTTTTATCACTTCAAGCACAACACTGGGAGGTTTCATAGTCTCTTGGCCCTGTTCTGGACAGATATGACAAAATTTAGTCTTCTGAAATAGATGTACAATCACCTTTTGGCCTGTTTTCAGTGAAAATATTTTTGTCTTCATTTTCTTCAATGTCAATACAGAGTGGATTGGATATAAATTATTGCGGAAATGTGTTCTACAGTTGGAGCAAAGGGCTTACATCCAGGGCACTGGATTTTGCTCCCAGGTCTGTCACTGAATTTCACCTTTGATTAGACATTTAAACATTGCATGCCTCGGCTTGAAATAGGTGTAGTAATGATTGCTTTTCTCACAGCATTTTGCCAAGCATTAATTATGTATTTATTAAATCTGTTAAGCTTGTGCAGAAAGAAGTACAGATCCACACCACTGCCTGTAGTGCCTATTCAGAAATGAGGCTTTATGAAGAAATGTAGTCAGGGATCTTTTTCCTGAAATTGTCAGAGGATCTTATCTATCTCTGCTACATACATAGGCAACTTGGTCCTTGTTTCAGCATTCAGCAATGCCCAAGAGAGAGAAAAAAAGTAGTAGCAATCCTCTATCTTCAACTAACATATTAAAAAAGTTATCATACAAAACCAAATATTCACAGGTCATTGGAGTGGCCAACGCACCCCAATCCTCAATGCCCTGCAGCTACTGTAAGGTAGCTTGATGAAAATAATTTTTCACTTACTTCAGTACAAGTACCATACACATATTCACTTAAAGAAGTCTACATGCAACAATTGGCTACCTTTGGCATCTTGTCTGTGTGTGAAAATAATGTGAAAACTCCTAATTTACAATTTTGGATGATCCAGAGATATCGTCAGGCAGAAATAAGTTATTTGTCTATTCATAAAGTTTGAGGGGAAGAAATAAAAAAATGGGGGAATGAAAGGAGAGAATTTTTGTGATTGGAATGGAACCAAAAATATCAGCCAGGCCCCTTTGTACAGGACAAACAATAATAAAAATATGATGACTCAGCCTCTTGTCCAGGAAAGTAACCTATAGCAGGTTATAAATCAAGTATAGATTAGGTAATAATTAAAAAAAAAAAAAAAAATCATGAACCTATGCTTGTTTTAAAATTGCAGTAACTATTTTTGGAAGCATTATTTCTGAATTTTAATCTCAGCCATCCTATTGATAGGTGCATATGTTTATTTGACCTGTAACTTCATGCATTCTGCATGCACTATGTAAGCCTGTTTATTGTTAAGTTAGTATAGTTACCTACCAAACTGAGATCTGAGGAATGAAAAGGAATTAATATGATGTTTAGTGATTCTTTGATATGTGTGCGATTATGAGTAAAAAACCTTAGTCCTTAAACAAATAAGCTCAATTCCACTTTGAAAAATATTCTCCTATTCTGAACCAGAATAGTTCACAGACACAAGATTTCAGAAAAAAGTAGAAGGCAAACCATGGTGAAGCCCGGTATTTCTTTAGCTCACACACTTTAAAAGAAAAAGACTGTACTATATGTGTGTGTGTGTGTATACATGTATGTATAATGTTTACAGAAAATGTATCGGGACAGATAAGTTTGCACTAGCAAACAAGAAAGACTAGGTATGAGTTGACATATTGAGTCTTGCAGCTGTGCTTTACAAAACTATCTTCCCTACACTTCTACCTGGTGTTAATCCTGTCTTACTCCGTACAAATTATAAAGCGGCCATGGTTTAAGACTAGCCCATTAGGGTAAACTGTTTTTTTCTTCAGCCATAGGAGTTACAAAACTGTAGGAGGTACAAAACCAGACATAGCATTTTCAGCCAAGAAGGTGATAACCTCCATAAGAGATCTGAGTGTAGTACAAGTTTTAACCACCACAGATTAACATGTTTGATGTCAATAATTTTATTGCCCTGGTTAGGAGAAAGTACTCTTCACTGTTTTACAGTTGTCTGAAGGGTATTCTGCAAATTTCTGTGTTCACAGAATCACAGAATCATTAAGGTTGGAAAAGACCTGTAAGATCATCAAGTCCAACCATCAACGCAACACCACCATGCCCACTAAACCATGTCCCAAAATGCCATGTCCACACGTTCCTTGAACACCTCCAGGGAGGGTGACTCCACCACCTCCCTGGGCAGCCTGTTCCAATGCTTCACCACTCTCTCAGTAAAAAATTTTTTCCTAATATCCAGCCTGAACCTCCCCTGGTGCAACTTGAGGCCATTTCCTCTTGTCCGGTCACTTGTCACTTGGGAGAAGAGACCAACACCCACCTCTCTGTATATTGTTCTGTATATCTTCAGCTTTTTACAGTCTTCTGTTTCATTCTGCATGTCCATCAGGTTCCTGCAGAACATCAATCAGGGTGAAAACTATTTCCATTATAGCAGACCTGCCCTAGGTAAAATACTCCATTACAAAATCTACTTTGCATTAATTTTGCAATAAAATGAGATTGTTCTTCACACTTTTATGAAATGCTGGAGCTGACCTCTGCTTTATGAGGCAATGTGGAAGATAGGTATAGAAGCATCAGTGAATGCCATCATATGTCCACACCATGAGTACTAAGCCAACTGGCATAAGCCAGCACCAATCTGGAAGCCATGTGAGTGTGTTGCTAAGCCTATACTAATATGGCCTACTGAGAAGCTACAAAGTTGGCATGCAACTCATACTCTCTTTCAACACATGAATCAAGCCTTTTCTGCAATGGCTTAAAAGCCTCCAAACAGATAAGTCTAACCATTAAAATACCTTTCTAAGAGGAAAATATGGATTTGAGACTCCAGGCAGAGCTTCTGGCATAGAAAAGACAGGCTGTAGCTCCTGCTGCAAAGACTGGTTTTGAGGGGGTTCCCATAACAGCTCTCACTTTGCTTTGGCAAACTCTTCTCAGCCCCGCACTATCTATGGGTATCACATCTTTCCCCTCCTAATCTAAATCTAACCTTTTTGTCTGGGCAAATGTTGGCTCAGCCTTCAGTTAGGTTTCGATTTACGATTAGGGCTTGGGTTGCGAGACAGAAAGCCAAGAGCTCCAGCTGGAGTGGGGCATGAAGGGGGCTCCCAAAGGACATTTCACTTTGCAGCCAACCCCTCGCTTTGGCATTCCCTTTCCAGCTCTGATCCAGCTGGAGCTCTAGGCTTTCTATTGCTCTCAGATGTAACCCTACCTCTAACCCAAACTCTAACTCTAGAGCTAAAGATATAGAATTTAGGTCTGCAGTTCTTCGGCAAATCGTTTACTCACCAGGCCATGCAGTGCATGATGATCGTACCAGCCCTCTCCCCTCTGATAGCTCAATTTTTGTACTGAGGTCCATGGTCAGACCTCTCAAAGGAACAGGTGTCAATGTCTATTCTGAAGGCAGAGTTTGGGCTCTGGATCTTCTGAAAACAGAAATTCCTCTTGCTCTTGGATTATATGTAGTTGTCCCCCAGTTTTAGCAGATTTTATTGGCTATCTTAAGTTTTCCCCACTTTGTATGTGTGAAGAGAGAGGGTGGATGGGGAGGACAGATCGCACTGTGACTTGGTGACAGATGTGTCTCCCTATACACCACAAAGGAAGCCAAAGTCCATCATCCAGCAATTGGGATCCTGTTGCAGGTGCTTAACAATTCGATGTTTGACTGAATAGTTTGCAGGTAGATAAGCCTATTATAGGAATGTAGGTATACGGGGCCCTTGTGAATTCACTCCCCAATGAGACTGCATGATTCATTTTAGATAGGCCATCTGAATTAGCTTCTTGTAACCACTGCTGGCATCACTGAGATTGAAAACCATGGTTGAGATTTAGAACTGTGGCTTTAAAAATGAAAAATTCCCAGTTTCATTATGTACTGCCACATACTCAGTTACTAGCAAGTTCTTTAATACATTAAGACCTTAACTATATCAGGCATTATTTTGAGCTACATTTCTTCCCTTTTTTTTTTCTTTCTTTTTTTTTAACATAAGAACACATCTCTCTTTCATCATAATTATTCCAAATTTCTGACAAAATTATTTCTTGCAAAAAGTTAATATGTTCTTATACCAGCCTTTTAAACATGATTCATTTAAGAATTGTGATATTAAAACTCTGACTGGGTAGTTTAGTGTTGCTATTGCATAGGAAACATACTCACTCATTCACTCATTTTATTACTGAGACGTGCCTGGAAAAGAAAACTTTATAAAAATGTAATTAATTGCACACTTTAAAGGTCAGCTTTAATAAAAATCAACATGTAGCTTATTAAGCCCACAGAGAAAATAATTAGTGATCCTTTCAGGTGTTGTTAAAACCAAATATGCAAGAATAATGCATTTTATCTGAAAGATACAGCAGATTCCTTGTCCCCTGTGACAAAGACCTTCAGAACTTTATGTGTCTACCTCACAATTTGAATTATGAGGTGATAGAGAAAAGTTACTTCATAAATTTTAGTCATTGTAGCTGCTCACCATGTAACCTTCAACATTTCATGAAAATAATCAATTTTTCCAGGGTTATTATGAAGCTTCTTTTATTCCCAGAAAGAATTACGAGTTTTGGGAAAGTTTCCCATTCTTTCCATTTCTCTTTTTTTTCACTTGTCGTCATGAAAGTGTCGGTAGAAGACATTAATATGGTAATAGTGCAGGAAATGGCAGAAACATCATTAGTACCTAACTTGTCTATTAAGAAGGAACTCAGAATTGCTAATTATTGCCAATCAAAATCTTTGTTAAAATTAATCTCCACATTTTCCCACTGTCTTTAAAATTTCAGGTCTACTCGCTCAATCTTTCTCCCTTTCCTATATTCTGTAATGGAAATAAGTAGTTGGATGTATATGGCTGATCTCATTTATTGTTGACTCAGAGTAAGAATCTCATACACTTAATCTGTGAGTAGTCCCAGAAGTCAAAACATGGAGTTTAGGTATAGCAAAGATTTCCAAAGAAACATAATCCTGAAATACATTGGCCCTGATCGTTATTTACATAAAGGCCCCTTTACACATTCTGGCAGCAGAAAGGAACCCTAAAGTGTATTTAAATAACCTTTATGCCCACTCTAAGATTTTTTATGCTGCTAGAACTGTGTGAACAAAAATCAGGTCCATTACATCGGAGGTTCTTTTTCTTTCAACTGTTGCACTGTATGTATGGAAAAGCATTTCTTTGTATCTTTGTAAGCCCTACACTATCCTGTCCAAAGACATTAATAAATTCCAACAACACAAATCTAAGGTCTAAAAGGAAAATAATTTCTGGAGTTAGAATAAGGAAGAAAAATTAGGATTATTCTGTTTTAAATACATTAAAAGATAGGTGCATTTTATGAAATGCAATCAAATAAAAATGCCTTGCTTGGTTTTTCTTTTAGTATTCTGAGAAGCTGTGATGCCGCATGCTAGATATCAGAGATTGGTTTTGGAGTGGGAGGGAAAAGGGATTGACTGAAAGATGGCTAGCAGAAAACCAAACCTGTGACCATTCTTAACTGTAGAGCAATTACAGCTGTTTCACAATGAAAAATGAAAAACAGAATGAGTCATGTTCAGTATCATGTGTAGGATGGGTGTTCATTTCTCTTGAAGAAGGTGTGTTATGGAGGCACATTTTTAAGGACTCTCTTAGATTTGCTCTGATAAGACACGCTTGAAACTATGTCGAAGGGAGATGTCAAGTGAATTGCTTTCCAACTGTAGTACCTCTGGCCTTTAGCGTTAATTGCAGACAAATAATGACTTTTCTGTTTGATTACAGCCCAGTTCCTGGGTAGGTTGCACATAGCCTAAGTCCAAGGATTTGTATTGTCTCCCTAAGAGTCCTTTCTCTAGACCTCTAACCTGCAGCTCTGGCCTTGGCCTTGCCCCATTTTAAATTTGTTTTTCCTTACTTTTATGCCAAGATTCCAATGGATTCCAGCCTTTCCCTCTGCAGTAAAACACTCTTGTTTTCATTCCCAGTGGAACCTGAAGCCATAGAAAACAGAAGGCATCTTACCTCTTTATGGGGAAGCATACCTTTTTTTTTTTAATTAATTTGTCACTAAATGCAGTAGATTCCAAGTCTATATTGTCCTGAAATTTCCCTGCTATCGTTTGAAACCTATAGGAACTGAAAGTCTTCAGTGCTTCTTGGCAGCATGCTCATACTTAGAGATTACTTCAAACTCCCCCAGCACTGTCAGTAAAGCAGTGGGTCCTGTTGGTAACCTTGATATGTACCCCTGTTGGAAAAAGCTGAAAATCCTGACTCTGCCCTTCCTCCCTTTTTTATCCACTCTTTCTGTCTTAACTTCTGGTTTCCCCCAATCACCCATTAATCCTAAGACCCTGTGGATGTACTACATAGCTAACAGACTGTCTGTTCTGGCAAGGACTCTCTTGGGACAACTCGCTGCCCATGAACATCAGCGAAGTTTGGACAAAAAGGAACGTTTTCTCCAGCCACTGAAGTGGACAAAATATTTTCCTGGATTCATGTATAATAAAAGTGAGTACCTGGGCTTTTTAACCTGTTGGTGGCTTGTGTTCATCTATTTGACCAGCCAAGGATGCAGTAGAACTTAGCTTCTTAAACCCATCATCCTACTTGTATTTTCTTCTGACATTATTATTAGAGGTCTCACAGCACTAAGTGAAAAAGAGATGCTGCTGATTATCATGAAAAGAATGTGGAAACTTTGCCTCTTGATACAAATTATTTTTATCTTCTCAGACAGAGATTCACAGAGAAAAAATGCTGAAATGTCTTGGAGGAAAGCCAAATGGCAGTGTGAGGTGGAAGAAAATGATTAATAGGCAGCCCAAGAGCAAAATATTATGACATAGTTATCAAAAAGAGGTAGCTTTATGTGTACACGTAAATCAGAAATATCTAAAATGTAGGATCCTCTTCCTCTATCATATGAGATTTCACTATGCTTTGCTTAATATGAGTCTTTTTTTTCCTGTCTCCCTTTGATCATTTGTACAAAATATTTCTTTACTCTGCTTGACCTCTAAATTTTTCTTTAGTCTGCTTGAACTTTATTCCATTTTAATCAGCAACTTGATTCAAACCCACAATACAGTAAAAGCCATTTAACATGAGATACAGTTGTCATAAATGAGAGAATAGTTCTCAGATGTTTTGAATGGCTAAAAGTTCACAAGCCATATCCACCATTGCAATTCTCTCTTTATCTGACAGAACTGATAAAGACCTAGGATTGAGTGGCTGAGGAGCCTGGGTTCCCATGCTACTTTAACATGTTTTGCAAAGTTTCTGAAATTTAGTGAAATGTTTTAGATAAGCTGGTACTGGTCTTACTATACCTTTTCTAGCAGAAAAATGTCCTGATAGACTTTCTTATACTTTAGTTTTAGTTATTTTGAAAATAATTCAGCAAAACATCTGTCTAGTTTATTAAATCTTGTGTAAGTATGGTCTGTGTACTTAAGAATTTTGACTGATGGATGGAAATGGGGTTTTTGCTATTGATCAGATCAAAAATTGTCCCTAGGATACCTGACTCTTTTTTCAGTGCACTTCAGAATGCTTTTCTGAATGATCTTGTATTATCCTCACTTTTGCATGGGCAAAACAGAGACACGTATAAATAATTCTTTGTTCTCTCAGTCCCTTGAGAGCTTCAGAGATCTGTTCATTGGCACACTGTTGTGCTAAGCACATCTCAGAGCAGAAGTGAGAGACAGCCACAGAGACAATAGATTAGGCAGACTAAGGAGCATGAAGAAACGGTGAGACGATTGATTAACATGGTGGGTGGTTTTCACTGCTAGTGGCAACCTGAGCTTTGAAGTTTCTTGTAGGCATCATGGTACAAAATAGTTTCGAGTGTGCTATAAGTGGGAGCATGCTGAAGTAACTTTCTGAATCTTTATAGAGAATACTTTCTAAATATAAAGAAAGGATCAAAGAACCTAACTGAAATCTGAAGAGGGGACATTGAAGGTGGACCCAACATCACCCAGGTGGATAGCCACAAACCAAGAGATAGTCGGGTCTGCAGATCCTCTCCTTGCTTCAAATCCATCAGACCACATTGCAGAACTCTCCCTTGACCTTCACACAAGAGAATAAAAATAACCAACAGACCTACCAGAACAATGCTTAGGTGATTAAGGATTTCTTCTGTTTCAGTGGCACAACAGATGCCACAGCTAATACAGAAGGAGCTATGGAAGTCTGGAAATCTCAACAGAGTGAGAATCAGAGTACTGAAGACTGAGTGTGAACCGAAAGCAACCTGCTTATTTTTCATAATAATTTATCATCAGTAATTTTCTAGGCAGATATTAAAAAATAGAGCTTAAAGAAAGATTTATTGTACTTTATCCACTGCATAACTACAGGACTGCAAGCACTGTATAAAGCAAACAAACAAACCCCATCAAACCCAAACAAAATCTTCTTCAAAGGCACAAAGGTAATTGGTATAACAGCTTTACCTTTCTAGAAGGAAATGTACTTTCTTAGCACGATAGGTGAACTCAGCCCAAAAGCATACCACAGTTTTGGCAGGTTACCTTGTTTACAGTGTGTTTGTTCTGATACTAAAACTGAATTGTCACCACTTTATGGCAACAGATAATATTCCTTGAAAGCTTGCATAGGTTACAGTAGAGCAAAATTTCTTCCTTGCCATTAGAGGACAATGAAGACAGTATCAAAATACTTGAGAACACAAGAATTTACAAGTCAAGCTAAAATAATAAGGATTTATCTGAACTAAACAGAAGTGGATAGAGAGACTATATATAGCAGTTTAGACCCTAAGGTCCTCCCTCTTTTGGCAACTGTATCTGGCTAGCTGTCTGCAAGCCAGACTTGCATACACAGGCAGCAGTTGCAGAAGGGAGAGCCTGTGAATCCATGCAGACAGGAGGTGGATGGGGGTGACTTCTGCATGCAGGCTCAAGATTGCTAATTGTCTCACTGTGCTAAACTGCTGAAACTCTGATGGATTCAGAGCCCTTTCAGCATGCTTTTGGAGACCTGAATGTTCATTACCTCCTACTACAAATGCACCGTTTTACTGGGGCAAAGATCTTTTGTGATATTGAGCAGAACCAGAAATCAGTTCCCTTATGACAATGTTTATATATTTCCTACAAGGCTCGTTTCCCCTTGTAAAATGCACATCTCATTTTCCCTGATGAATGACATCACAGACCTTCATAAACATCTTTCTTTTACTATAGTCCAGGTGTAGTTATTCACCTGAGTCAATATATCAAACACAATTAGTTGAAATAAATCTTGAACAGCTGCAGCTTTTGTGGAAAAAAATTGCTTTATGGACACAGATCTATTGTCACCCCCTGCACAGTCACATTTTCACCTGCACACATAAACACACAGCCACTCATCATATACGACTCTGTAGCTATTCTCAATAGCGTTCATTCCACTTTAAACCACCTGTCAAAACAGCCAATTAATTAGGTTAAGCTGTCTGGCTTTGTGAAAAGGTTTTACTGTACTCTGTTGTCCTTGCTGTAAAATTAATAGTTTGACCAACTTCTGAGGGGACAGGTTTTTGCACTTGTGAAAATCAAATTAAAGTCACCTTTGCCAAACAGGATAAAAAAAAAAAAAAGATCTTGGTGTCTGAAACTTTGAAAGCAACACTTCATTTATTATAATCTTTTTCTAGTGCCAAAGTACAAATTATGTAAAGAAATGGAACTGCAGCTGCAAAGAAGCCAAGACTGTAACATGTAGCACATGTCACCCTTGCAGTTGGTGGGGCAGTTGCAAGACGATGAAGTCATCAAAGGACTTGCACTTTACTCCAGACAATCTATTTGTTGTCTAAGTCACTGAGGAAGAAGGAGAGTCTCTTCACTTTACTGTGCTGTCTCTCACACTTGGGTAAATCTCACTCCTGTGGCTGTCAAAGTAAGTTTGTGTTGGACTCGTGAATCACAGGCTCCCTGAATACCAGCTTAGCTGGGAGTTGAAAATACTATGGTGATACTGATCTGTCAGAATAACCCTTTTTGTCAAGTGACAGCACTCAAAGAAAGAGCATGTCTAAGAAAAAGGGAGTGTTGTTAGGCTGTGGTTACATCCTGGTAACTCCTAAGGAATATGGGCTACTGCCTGCAGAGATTCTACCTTGTTCTGCCTGATTTCCTTCAGACTTGTGAGGTTCTTAAATATAATTGGAGAAAAGCTTCCGCTTATTATGGTAGTTAATACTGACATCACTTGCTTATACTCTTACTACAGTACTATGCCGAAGGTCTATTTAGTATGTGGACCAGGTTCTAGCAACTTATTAAAAAATTAACATGATCCCTGAGGCTCTTACAATCTAATTAAGGCACAGTTATGAAAGAGATGGTGAAGTAAAGCTTACCTGACAATGCATGTGCAGGTTTTTTAATTTTATCTTAGTTTTGTACTAACTGGTTGCTTACATGTGTTGACTGGTAAGATTTTGGCCAATTTTTTTTATTTTCATAGTAACTGTCTGGTAAGAAATTTATTTTATCGGAATTATAGCAGAATCTTCCAGAAAAAAAAAAAATACTACAATTAACAATAATTCATCTTCTGATAGTTACTCGTGGTTTTTTTAATGTTGGTTTGGTTAGACTGCTCACAGCAGATTAGGACACTTGGGATAAGAAAAATTAACTAGGTTTTATCAACAACAAATTTCAAACATACAGTGCTCCCAAATACTCAAGTCTGAACAGAGAAAGACTATCCTAAGGTGTACCTATCCTACAACTACAATAATATATAACTCAGGTCAGGTTCCAAATCTACCTGAGAAGCTTAGTATAGGAAAGCTTGAAGTATAACTTCTACTTAAATTTCAATATTGTCCAACCTCAGTACAGCTGTGAAATAAACTATTTCTCATCAAACTTCTCTTGATTCTCTGGATACACATTCACTGGGACAGTTCATTTTTATTCTTCAGTGTCAACAGAAACTGGTTTTGAACAAATGAACAAGCCACCTACATTTTACTCTTTCCTTTTAAAAAATAAAATGCAACATTTTTTATTTCTGCTAGCTTTTCCTCCAAGCTTCCTTCTCTTTATTTTCCTTTGTTATTGCTGTTTTCTGTAAATTTGTATGAGATAAGTGAAGTATGTCTTTATTTTCTAGGCTCATATTACACTTCCACGTGTGGCTTTCTTAAAGCCTTTCTGGCTCTATGACATTGCTCTAGTGAAGCAGAAGCTGTGGTTTACCAAAAAATGCTCTCTGGAATGTGCAATCAGTGGTAACTCTGTAGTTTCTATGTACCTATCAGTTCTTTTTCTGATAACCACAAAATGGCATGCAAATAATTTCCTTTTTATTTTTGCAATAATTCTACTTAGCTGATATCAACTTTCTGGATTCAAGTGGATTTCTACTGCACCAAGTTGATCTCATTGCTTCAGGCCTTTACTTGTTTGTTTTATTTGTCGTAGAATGGCTGAACACTTTCTGCTTTGCAGAGTATTGTTTGTAGACTGCTATGCTAGGTCTTCTCACTTACTGGGTTTTTTTTGTTTCTAAGATGTTAATTTTATTCAGTTTGATACAATATCTAATAGAGACTTGCAGAAAAAAAATTCACACTCCCCCCCCCGCCCCCCATGCTCCTAAGCATATATTACTGCAGTTTACCTTTGTGGCAGGTCTGATGATCATGCAGCTACAGGGCAAGTTGGTTTAGTGAGCTGATTTGATAGAAAGACAAGTACCAAAAATATTCTGGTACTTCTGTGGAGCAACATACCCTCGATGGCTTTTGTTCGTGGAAGTCTTTCTAAAATTTCATAATAATCTGTAAAACATTTGTGTGGAAGAGATTTCCTGCAGATTTCCTGCAGATTTCCTGCAGCATCATTTCCTGACAGCACAGTGAAAGTGCCAACTGCAGCTCTCCTTGACCTGACCTGCCAGAGTGACGTACACTGAACACACTGGCCACAGTGGAGATGTCCTTCCGTTGGCCACACTTTCTGCCTTGTTCTTCAGTATCCATGTGTGCAGCACCCAAGATTTCAGTCCAACAAGTTTAAACTCAAGACTCTCCAATTGCTAGCCTGGATTCTCCAGGCAAAGAGCTTTTGGACTCCCATTCTTAGGACATATATCTCTTTTTTTTACTGTTGGAAATCAGAAAGCAACAGCTAAATTTTTCTTTTCCTGCTGCTCTTTTGCTGCACTCTGCTTTTAAAGTAAGCAACATATTTCTAATATTGTCTTACATGAGAGTTCATCTTGCTTTCAGATAAACAGGGGATTTTGGTTACATTCCCCTCAGAAACTAAGAACTGTGCTGGAAAGAATAAACAAGACATGGATTTGTTAAGATGCTTTTCTAATATACTTCATTCTCAGCAGCTCAACTCATCACACAGAGTGACCGAGAACCCATGTCCTAGGGGCATTTTCTGTTCTGGATTCTGATAGGGACAATGCACTACTTACCTAACGGTGCATGAATATAAGACAGCAATTAGATTTAATATAGCTGAATTTATGAGAGCAAGCAGTCTAGCCTGTGCCTGAGCTACAGACTGAAACTCAATTTCCTTGCATCCCCTCTGCACTTGCCCAAACAATCAGCCCAGTGGTGCATAACCTCTTTCATTTTGTAAAAATTCTGTGTTGGGTGGTATGATGACTCAGTATCTTATTCTTACTGTTTTCTTATATCCTGGCAGCTGTTGCACTACTGCTGCTGCTTGAATTTTGTACTGGCTCATGGTGTGATTGTTAATGCTTGTTCTTCATCAAAAGTGTACTGGATGTGAACAGTAATTGCATAGAGTTAAAAGGGGTTAATTGGGCACGCAAGCTTCTCTGCAGGTTGTCCGCTTTGCTATAAAATCCAGTGACACTGCAAAAAAGGATCTTCTCAGGAAAAATGTGTCTCTATATAACATACAAAGCACACTGACATCATTGTGACAGGTAGAGTACTATGCTAAGCCATTATTATTGCCATACAGATTTTTTTATAAATATCTACAAAGTACTTAATTAATTTTGTTAGTGGTCCTTTTTATCACAGTGAAAGACAGAGAGAATTAAAAAGTTTGCTTTCAGAACATATGGTATATATTTTATAATTCAGTGAATGCAATCCGAAAAAAGATTGCGTGTGCATATGACTATGACAAAAAGATGAGGGAAGAAGGAGAGAGAGAGACTTTCTATGAATTAGTTTGATTATCTGTAGATTCTTTTCTCTATCACATTTCATTCACCTAATTTTCACTTTATAGCTTTGCAGGAAAAAATACCAGTGTTTGAAAATCATAAGGCACTGAACAAACGCTAGGCACAGTCCTATATATAACTATATATACACCTGTAGCGGCTGCTACCGGAAAAGTTTGCGTGGGCATTCAGCCTATAAAGGCTCCATGTCTTGGTAACTCTCAAGTACTGTGACTGATGGCAAAGAGGCAGATGCCAACAATCCTCCACTCAGTGCAAAAAGCATCGTGCTACAAAAGCCGCTGACATTAATGGACCTTCTGTGGCACCTCTGTGAGTGAACTAGCCTACAGTGAGAGTGGAAGACTCAGATTCTGACCAATGTTATATACTAAAATAAAGTTCCAACTTCTGTGTCTCTCAGAAAAAAAGGGTATATTGTCTAATGATGCTTAAGGGATGGAGTGATTTTAAGGCATACTAATACTTCCACTTTTTAGTTGTACAAGAAGTATGTCTATTTTATTAAGCTTATAAACAATGCTACATGTGATTCTTTGGGAAAGGAGGTATGGGACTGATTTCTGTATGCATATGTGTAAGCAGCTGAGTCTTGTAAGTTTAGTCACATATTCATTTTCCCACCTGACAGCCAACCAGATGAAAAAGGTACAGATAATAATATCCAAAATATCTGCACGTACAGCATGACTCAAGCCAATGGATGTACACAGGAGACAGGACTGCACCCTCTATACATGTTAAAAAGGCTTGTAATATAGTTACAAAACCTCTGTCCTTGCTAATGAATTCTGTACTAGTGTAACTTAACTACCCACTCCAAACTGCTACTGTTTGATGCTCTTCAGAAGGACAACACAAGCTGACGATCCTGTTTTTATCATATTTTCAACCATGTGTTCTCATAAAAGTGCCCGTCTCTCTTTTTATAAAAAACATCTGCAGAAGGGATTTGAACTAGAATATTCACATTGACAAAGTTTTGTTGATGCAAATTTCTTTGATATAAATACAGCCTTAGAAACTTACTTACTTAGTAATTTACTTCCATCCAAGGTAAAATCAGTCATTGTGCTTTTCATAAAGTAATTTAGAATATTTTGAAACAAAAAATGCTGGGCACATTAACATTACCCACTCATATGCTGTACGTATTTTTTGCTTGAGTAAATAATGAAATAAATAATAATTCATTGGAGGAAGCCCTTCTTACTTCACTGTATGCTATATTTCATGTTAGCAGGATTTGGTATATGCATCAGCAGGGAGATAGAACCCATAATAGCAGCCAGTGTCATTTTACACGTTTCCTTTAAGCCAGTACTCTCTGAATATTTTACAAACAATGATTAAAGCTCACAGCCCCATTGGGCTTATAATAAAGTATTACCTAACTATCATACAGGTGAATAGAATTAAGTTTTAGAGAAGAGTGCAGAGTCTGATCTCTCAAGCCCTGCTGTAAATAAGGCATGCCAAGATCGCTCTGAAGAAATGTTTCAACAGTCCTACTGGGTATAGCTCCTATTGTATTAGAGGTGCAAGCCAATGGTTAATAAAGTAGTTCATAAATCTGCAGTCTCTTATCTGGCTGTAGAAATGATGCAGGTCCTTAAAAGTACATAGAATGCGGTTGTGCTGAATGAAAGTAAAGGGGCATGGTCGACCTGATATCTAACCAATTACTAAATTTGAGCTAAAAGTGGTTCTACAGACATTTACAAGAGCCTGGCTGCTTCCTAGAACTTGCAGGGGGATTATTTATTGGTAAATCAGATAGTTCTCACTGATTTCTGGCAGGTCATAATCACAATATTTTTCTGGTCTGACCACTTGGCGGTTCAAAGATCTTAGGTATAGAAACTTTCCTTCCCTACAAAGAACAGCCATTCCATCTGGACTTAGGCAAGCTTTTAAAAGAGTAAAAAGATTCCTTGTGTGCTGCTCCCAAGCTGCATGCACACACAAAGAACTGGTACTATCTGGCTGCAGGTAAATACTGTGCTTGGAGGAATAGGGTAAATTAAAAAAAAAAAAAGGTGTTTAGAAGTGTTTTCTGTTCCTTTCACCAACCAGAAAAAATCTGCAGGACTAGTCCCCTGACAATGCAAATAGCAGACTGTTCTTTAGTAGTGTTGTGCATATACAGACACATTGCACCTGTCCAAATGTGGAAGACGAGCTCCTGCTGTGGGTGAAAAACTTCCAACTAACATACTGTTTTTGAGTGGTACTGTGAGGAAAGTAAAAGACTCTAAGAATCTTTCCTTGAGGTAGAGTTAAGGTTATAAAGAAAATAATTACCTAGCCCTTTTTTTAATGCTCAGGTGGTAGTGACACAGAGAAAATGTAATTCTCACTAAGGTCTGAAATATGTTAGATCTCCTCTAGCAACTTTAGTTCAAATCTTTAAAATCTTTGTCCTATGCATCAAGTGGAAAAACTAACAAAAATCATTATTCAGTAAAACAGTCCTAGAGGTTAAAATGGGATTAAGAGGTTTGGGTGACTAAATCTTAGTGATTGTTTTTATTTTTCAGGTACCAGATGAAAATTCAGAAGAAGTTTTGAGACATGCTGAAATACATAGAGGAAACAAGCACTCAGAGGGGCCTCCCAAGGTGTCCAGAACAGGAGAGCACAGAAAAGTCTGCCTTGATATATGCCGTGACAAATCTTACTCTTTCCTTGGAGAGGACTAAGATGAGTAGGGGTGAAGAAGAGGAAGTACTGTTTCCTTAAAGTTGCTGCTTCATCCATATCTGATTTTTTATTTTTATTTTTTAAATGATGAACTCCCAGTGGATTTACATAGGCCAATCTGAGCTGTATATGTAGTGATGCTGACCTGGGCTGATTACACAGTTAGGTACACAGTGAAACGTGTCTTAAGTCCTACCCTGGAGAACCAGAAGATGTGCTGCTTTGCAGAGATGTTCTTTAGGTAAAGGTCAGCTAAAATCCTGCTAGAAACCTTGAGGATCCTTTAAAGTAGTTCCTTAAGAGAGTGAGTTATTTACTGGACGTGGGTTTCTTTGTGAAACTTCCACTGCTTTTCATAAAAATCAGGGTTTCAGTGAGGTGAACTTTCAGCTGTGCCAAAGAAAACTTCTCTAAGTGGTTATTCTACCTCCAGAGGTGCCTTGAGCCAGTAACTCCTTAATGGTACAGGATTGGGGGTGGCGGGCAAGGGGGGGAAGGGGAAGCTATTAGGCTCAAACACAAGCTTATTTTCAGGTTTGAAAAAGCAGAGGGCCTGAATAAAAGTAAAATTGAAACTCTCATCACCAGCACAAGAGCAGGAGTATAAGAGAATAATATGACAATTCCTGGAGTTATTCTGTGTGCAATATGCAGAAATAATTGAGCATCAGCAGCAGAATGATGCCACTAATGCATAAAGGTCCACTTCATGCTGCTTCTGGACTTCTGGCTGTGGAGCGTCTCAGGTGGCAATGCACATGCTCCTGTAATGTACAAATCCTAGTAATACATCCAAATGGAGCATCCGAGTAATATTTCTCACCTGGACATAAATGTGAGCATCTTGCTTTGTATTTATGTGAGCCTTATTTCCAGGCTCCAGTAGAGCTGCAAAGCTCTTCAGAGCCAGGGATAACAACTCAATGTGACATTTAAGCAAACTCTGTACCATGCTTGCTTGCACCCTGAGTGGCCAGAGACTAGCCTTTATGCCATTTGTACATTCTGAGTCACTTTTGTCTGCCTTTGAAAGCGGTGTCCATAAAATTAAAGATTAATGAGATCAACTGCAGCTATCCCTCACGCAAATAACATTCATCCCCTCATCACTCTGCCTCTACAGAAATGACATTTAGCCTGCTTCACACAATACTGTCTGATATTACAGAGCGTGCAGGGTCACTTCCCCCAGCCTTCCTATCCTAAAACTCATGCGCCTGCACAAAAGTAAGCGAGATTCAGAATCAGCAGGGATTTTTGAAAAGTCATCGCTCTGCATAAATCACTGAGCTTCAATGGTGAAAAGTCAGAAACAATCATTGTGCCAATGCCCAACTCTTAGTTCCAAAAGAGTTAATTTCTGCTTTCCTGGTAACCTATTAAAACCTATTAAAACCCACTCTTCTACAAGCCACAACAGATCAACAAAATAATTACTGCACACAAACTAGGTTTCCAAAATTATTTCCTGACTTTTTAACACCTTCTTTTCTTTTTTTTTTCTGATAAATGATGCAAAATACAATTTCTACATTGGGCATAAAAGGAGGTTTTGCAGAAGAGAGAGAGAGAGATAAGGAGGGGAGGAGTGGGGGAAGAAGAAAAGAAGCAAGCAAGAAAGTAAGGAAAGAAGGAAGGAAAAAAGTGGGAGGAAGGAAAGAAGGAAGGAAGGAAGGGAAAATGATGGACAGAAAGAGAAAAAGAGAGAAAGAGGAAGGAAGGGAGGGAACAGGAATTGTCTAACTTGCATGTGCACACGAAGTGCATTCTGTAAAGTACAGGAAACTGGGTCCTATGTATCCAGCGAACTCATGCATTAAGTGATTTACGTTGAAGAAGACGTTTCATCCAGCTATATAGTCTCATAGAATGTTTATTTTTATTATGAAGGAAACTACAAATCTGCAACTCATAACTCATATACCTCCTTTTTCCTTAATTAACTCTTTAACTAAAAAACATCTGGTAATCTGCCATATGCAATCAGCTCATTCTTCAGACTTTCATTGCCAATTCCTTGTTGTTATGGTATCCAAATGACCCTTTTTACAGGAGGAAAGGAAATGAATCCATGTCCCATTGTTCCTCGCCGCATTAAACTAAATCCTGTGCTTCTTCCTCCCTCCTTTGGGAATTTCTTTAGTGCAAGACAGAGCATACATTCAAGGAGATACGTTTTAATGGATCATTAACTTTCTTACTGGAGGCTTCAGCAAAGGAAATATTCTGCTGTGGTCACTGGTGAGCACAAAATGTATTAAGGGATATGACACAAATGTTTTTATATCCAAGTTATTCTGTGCCTCTACAAAATCTAATGCAGAGAAGCTTAACCTGAGAAGCTAGAAAGGGACCAATTTAAGGGGCCTGGTATTTAGAGCTTTTGTCTTAGTTAAGGACAGCTGAAGCTCAGGCTCCAGCCTTAGTTCAGACCATAAAAGTCACTTAGGGTCCCCTCTGGTTACCAGGTGTTCTTCTACGGTAACTGTCCTCTGATTTTTGCAGGCACTCTCTCTCTTTTTCCCTGTTCCTTGAAAACAGAGCAAATAAAAATGGCTTGTCCTAATGAATAACTTGCAATATTCCAAAACAGTTATCTTCATACAACAGTAAAGCCATATCTCATTCACCACTCTCTATATGACCCTCATCATCACATTGAGTCATTATCAGACTGAGATACGGAAATGCCATAGTTAGGATACCAGACATGGGGATAGCTGGTGTAACTTGCCTGAAAGTATTTAGGAAGGAATAGGTATCCAAAGTATACTTTACAGATTATAACATCCAGTAGAGGACAAAAAGAATCCTGTTTGCTTGTTTGTTTGTTTGTTTCCAAGTAGATTGTTTAGCTATTTCGTACACTGAATGCAAGTATTGAACACTGCAGCTCTTGGCAAGACTGCAGAGCCCTACCTTCTTTCTTCTGCACATATGTTCCTTTGCCCTGTTTGAAGGAAGCAGTTGACATATTGAACCAAATAAAAATCCATAGATAGCCATTCTAGGCAAAATAGACAAATAAGAGAAGGGAAGAGGGGAGACCATAATAAACAGAAAAACAACCTAACTCTAAGAGTATTTGGATTTGAAACCTTTTTTCTCTGTCTGCACATGCATGTGCCAGTCAATAAAGCAAATGTAAAGAAAGGACAGTAACGAGAAAATAAGCTGCAAATTTGTATGTCAGGAGGCTGGATATTAGACTAGAGAGAAAGTAATGATAAAGCTTTGGGTGGGGCAGTGTCATCATTAAAGACTCTTGTTTCTCTTTCATCTCAGCTCCTGTTATAAAACCCAGTGAAATAGATCTTGGGAATCGTAAAGCCAATTGCTGAATTGGTTTGGGGAAGATGAATACTATTGCTATTGCTGCTTGCTCTTGCTCTCTCATACTCTGTCTTGCTCACTCACTGAGCCCGTATTTGGAAGGCAAGAAAAACATTTCTCAGCTAGCTCAAGATTGTATTTTTCACTAGCATTTGACATTTCCATGGCCTGTGATCACAGTGGAATTTTCTCCATAAAGTGGTATCATCTCCACATGACTAAACCAGAGCTGAAAATCAGGCTCAGGAAGATAACAAGCTAAACATACCTGACCACAGCCTTGTATCAGGAAGGGAGGTGACCTGAGACTGCCAAGCAAGGGGAGCAGGTGGAAGGGGAAAAGACTCCCAACTGGAGTATAAATTACTGGGTTTATATTCTTTTAAATAGTTTGTGTGATCTTTAGTGGCCTTTGCTGCCTTTTGTGTCCCTGTGCCTTCAATTTGTGGAAGTCACCTGGACCTACCAATGCAGTAGCATATTTACATGGATGTTAGCTACTGCTAGGTTTCTGTTGCGGAAGTGCAAGTCAGCCAGGGGTTAAGGATACATATGTCCACACTTTTTCCTTAAATAAACACAGGGAAACAAAATATTTTTAATTGAAATAAACATAGAAACTTCCCCTTCCCCCCAAACAACATATCCTAAGACAGAATCACAGAATGGTTGAGGTTGGCCTAATCCAACCCCCTGCTCAAAGCAGGGTCACCTAGGGCAGGTTGCTCAGGTCTCTGTCCAGTTGGGTTTTGAATATCTCAAAAGATGGAGACTCCACAGCCACTCTGGACAATCTGTTCCACTGTTCAGTCACCCTCACAGGAAAAAAAACCTCTCTTTTTTTAATGTTTAAACGGAATTGTTTCTATTTCAGTTTGTGCTGATTGCTTCTTGTTCTCTCACTGGATTCCACTGACAAGATCTAATGCATATTTTTTTAAGAATGTAAATAACATATGATATGCACAGTAGAGACAGATTAAAATAAAAGATTTAAAAACTACACACACACACACATATGTTTGCAGGGTGGATTTTTCCTCCTTTCTTTCTCTCACTCCAGCAATTTCCAGGGCCTCTGAGCTGTAGCACACTCCACACAGTCCTCACTCTGTGTTTGTTTGACTTGGCTATGTATTTGCTTCCTACTGCTCTCAGGACCCTCCTCATCTCTGCTCCCCCTGGATGCTCCCAGCTTGCCCCTTCTCTCAGTCCCTGTTGACCCCTCACCCTCTCTATGGCACCCCTCACTTCCACAGGCACCCCTGCTCTTAAACAGGCATAAGCTCCCCCTCCATCACCAAAAGGGATCCAGAATTTTGCAGCAAGAAGTAGTCAAACAGGTGATCTTCCCTGCTGTTCAGTCAGGGTTTTTAACAGAACATAATATAAATAACGTACTGCAGGAGAAGAACAAATACTGTGTTTGCTGACTGCTAGGTATAGTTGGTAAACATTACTGCTAGCTTTCCAGTATGCTGGTATGCTTAGATTAAGCTGGGAATTTTTCCAAAACTCCCAGTGAAAAAGATGTATTAATCCAAATCAGAACAGTTTCTTTTACAGGATTAGT
Source organism: Gavia stellata (assembly GCF_030936135.1). NCBI lineage: Eukaryota > Metazoa > Chordata > Aves > Gaviiformes > Gaviidae > Gavia > Gavia stellata. Next base: position 22,066,541 of record NC_082600.1, read on the forward strand.
ATTGCATTATGCTGCAAGCAGCAGATGGTGGGAGTACTTGTATAGTAAGGTATACACAGACAGATGATGTAATGAAGGTATATCCTTCATTGCTTGACCTAGAATAATTTTATGTTATAATTTAGGTGTTAATAGATTTAGCTTTGTAGCTCTTTTACACTGCACGTCACTGTCTTGTCCCTATTTTACAGACAAAGATCCAGTCAAAGACAATAATAAAGATCATTATACATTATCACATCAATACATTACCATACACACTAATCCTAGATTTTATACTACAGTAACAGTTTGAGTGACTCGGCTAAACCAACACAGGAAATATGTAAGAGAAACAGGATGATATTCCAGCATTTTTTCTTTTTTTACTTTTTATGTTGTTTTTAACCACAGAGTCTGCCTCTGCTAATGAAAAAATGAAAGATTTAATCCCCCAATGTGCAATACTATGTCACCAGCCTTGACTGACTTTAAATAATGAGGATGATGGTGAGAGTAGGATCACATTAAAACACCATCAGAAAATTTTAGGTGAATTTGGTTTTCCCATATGTATGAGCAGGAGCATTTCCTGTACCCAACAGCATACCTGAAAATAGGAAGTCTTTTGCAATCACAGAAAAGTTATATTAAAACAATCAAAGAAATGAAAAAACAACCCAACATTCATCCTAATCATCAAAATATATTTCAAGCCACCAGCCGCTGAGCTAGCTAGCCTGGAGATTTTTCAACCCCAAGGGATATTGGTTTTGACCCTTTTGGCCTTTTGTTTTAATAATTTTACAGTGTGATTGAATTCTAATATTCAGGTGTCTGGGAAGAGATGGCTGGTGCTGAGCTGGTATTGCTCAGGCTGAGCAGATGGGATACATTGTGTCTGGGAAGAAGCAGCTGATATTTCTTGTTAGTTATGTTTGCACTATGTTGCAATTAAATAAACACAGTAAACATACACACCTAGTTTTTTTTGTTTTCTGGTGGGTTTTTTTTCCTAAAGAAAGAGCTGATTCCTCACCTGTTTGTGAGAGATGAACTGTTAACATACAGTTTTTATCTCTGCTCAGCAATAAAGATGGTTTATAAGTGAGATCTCTGCCATAAGGTAAGCAAAGATAATAGACCTGATTTGTAAGCAGCATATGGGCCCCTGTAACCAATTCATTTCCTTTTTTATTTCTTGGATTTGCCTAAGGCCTGAGTTCTGTTTGTTTAGGGTTTAATCCAAAAATGTATCTTAAAGGTATCTCTTCAAATTGTGCATTGCCCCTGTTATTAACAAAATGTAATTCAGACATCTGCTAAACTGTACCCCAATATAATCTTAAGAAAGACAAAACTAACACAGCTCTAGCCAGTTATTGTGTTAATTCTACACTGTGGAACTTCAGCATCTGCATTTAATAGAAATGTGTTATTAATGAAAATATACAGTTTAAAAACAACTGCTGAAATTTAGTCACTTATCTAGAGGAGGAACATTTTTTGTTGCTATATAAGCATTAAGCATGCATTTTGGATCATGCCATGTTTTTATATGGCCTTCTTTAAGACGGAAGAATAAAGTTAAATTGTATAGTTCAAAGAAAGGTACAAAATAGCTTACTGGGTCTACTTTCTGCCTAATGGCTATGAGACTTGCCAACATCCAAACCTGTGATTTCAAAACCTTCACCAAGCTGTTTCTAGCCCTGGAAGAACCAAAAGTCTCTCTCAGGAAGGAGTTTGACCCCTGTGTTTTTGGAAGTTAGAACACTATCTGCTGGGAGACAGCTGTACTTTAGAGAAAAGAATTAGCCCTTCCTTAGCGTCTGTATCAAAGAACTTTGGCACATGGATCCATTTGCAAATGGATTCAGCTCTGTGTCAGATTTAATTTAAGTCTTAGTCCTAACATGATCAGCAAATACTCAGTGATAACTCTTATGTGCTACTGCACCCATAACTACCACAACAGTTTAAGATGCTGCAGTCACGGCCCATGTGATTGTCTGATATTATGTCTCTAATGGAAGTTAAAACTGAGTGGTGGTAACAGATCATGTGTCCACTGAAATCCTGTCTCAGACTAAAAGAGAATGAGTTAGCTTAAACTGTTTTCAAGATTATTTTGATTAAAGTAGCTTTGCATTTGAAATGGACAAAATAAAATCACACAATCTAGAAGAGCAGCTAAGTTCCAGAAAAAATAACTGTATTTTATTTTTTCTTTATGAAATCTTAGTTCCACTGAAATCCATTAGGACTTAATGCCAAATTTCTTTGTATGAAATTCTTGTTGACTTCCAAGGGATGGAGATTTTACCCCAACTTTTCACAGTGTCAGATTTTGCCAGACAAACAAAACTTACATTATCTTCCCTTTTCTCCAGTGCAAAATAAGTGAACCGCCTGTTTTCGTACTTCCTATTTGGAACTGCTGCAGAAACTGAAGCCTGAATGCAGACTTTGATGTGTAGTTCTTGGCACAAATAAGACAAAACATCCCAAAACTATGCTTTTTCCCCTTTCAGATCACTAGAGCATGAATAACAACCCCATCTACCAGGCCTGTAGAAAAACAGAAAGGCCTTACCTGTTATGTATGGAGGGTCTGTTTTGGCACTTTGCCTAAGGGGCAGATCATACCCTTTTATTTTTAGGTGCCAGGTGACTAAATGAAGAGCCAGAGTTGGGTTCTGAAGGAAAATGAATATTTACTCAGAGTCTTTTAAATCTTCATTGATCCTACTTCCAGAAAGCAGTGACTGAACAACAGAGCATCGTCTCACATGTCCATTGCTAATGAGTGTTATGAAGAAGCCATGTTCTGTTAATTCGTTAGAAGATTTAAAAAGAGACAGCTGAAGGTGCACAGGGTGCCCACATCCCATCTGGTCTCTGTCTCCACAGACAACGGTGCCACTGTGGTATACATGTCCTGCAGGTAGCTCACAGAAGAGGGCAATGAAGCTTTGCTAAAGGTGTAGTTGGCAATATTATGTGATTCTGTGAGGTTGAAGTTTCCTCAGCTGTTAAAAGACGGTGTTCTAGTTGAGTTCTCAGTATTCAGATGAGACCTAAAACTAAAGTCTGCTATACTTACAATCATTTAGAATGTCATGACACTCAGGTATCTGTGAAAGGACATTAATGTAGAAAAATTTAATGAAAAAAATTCCTCTTGTTGTTAGATGTTGTAGGATCTGTAAATCTTATTAAACTGATTCCATTCCACACATCTTGAAACTACAAAGTGGAAAAGGAAAATTTGAGGATAGCAGAACAATCAGTTTAATTTCAATTAATTTGAATAGTATCAGCAAACAAATCAGGTATGTAAGCACTTGCGGAAAACATCATGATGAATATTGGCTAACTTTGACCATCAAGCACAAACTGTAATGAGACAATCTAATTTCTGTCTATGGTGTTGTAACAGTTGATACAGATGGAGAAGCAGTAGAAGTCATACAGTTTGTTTTCTGTGAATCTTTTGTCTCACATGGCATTTTCATCAACAAATTAGGGAAGTATAGTAGAACCACTGCAGGGGAGATGCAAAACTGGTTCCACACTCAGAGTTATCAACAACTCACAGAGCACAAAGAGGGATGAAGTGGCAGAACAGGAACTTGCATGAATGTAGTGATGTTTCATATTCATATACATGACACACAGACAAGAAGATAGTTTCGAAGGTTCAGAACATGTGAATTCAGAAGCTTCTTACAAACCATAGAATTTTTTTGAACTGAGCATCAAATTTAGTTTTTAGAATAAACAGAAAATATTAATATTAACAGCCAACCCATGCAATATTGACTTATGAGTTCTACAGGCACTCAGAAATGAAATTTCTGAAATGTTGTAAGAAATCTAATAATTTTAAAACGTGCTTCACAGAAATGAATACAAATAGCTTAAAAAGGTGCTATTAGGGACTGACACAGCTAAGGACCAACACGTCTGACTTCCATGCTGGAAGACAAAGTATGAAAATAAATAGAACTAATGGTAAGTATAATATACATGGGAAGGTCAGTATAATTTCTGAAAATGAAATTTTGGGTCTCACAGAGCTACCAGAGGTCTTTCAAGGACTACTTAACACATGAATAAAGTGTGAGGAGAGGATGCTATCACAAACTGAACAGGAATCAACAGTGTAATGCTGTGTTGTGAAAAGGAAAATGCCAAACTGGAGCAACAGCTGTAAGAGTGATATAGTTCTGATTTCCTTAGCACTGGTAACATCTCAATATTATATGTAGTTTTGTTGAAAATACAAGCAAACTGCTTGGACAGAGTCATCAGGAAGGAAAAGAAGCAAAAGAAAAGATCTCAGAAGCATGAACAAAAAGAAATGACTGAAGGATCTGACCTTGCTTAGTCAAGAAAGACATGGCAGAGGTTAGAAAAACTAGTAGTTCTTAAAATCAAAAAGGTCCTGTAGAAACAAATAATAAATGTTATTTTATTCTCCATGTCCAGGGCTAGTAGGATAAGTAACAATGGATTTAAATTTCAGCAAGGGTTTAGCAAGTTGTTGGGAAACTTTAACTAAACTCCAGATGTAATTCCCTGGGACATACTATTTATCAATAAATATAAAGCATTGAACAGACATCTATCTGGAATGTCATGAAGTAGTAGAAAGGGAAGAATTAGAGGGCTTAGAACATCCTTTCCAGACTAATTTTCTATGATTCAATAATTATATCCTCACATTTCAAGTTCTGTTTCAGGAATTTTAATCTAAGCACCTAATCTCAATAGTTGCATAATAGTTCAGTTATGACTTTAATTATAACATTTCCAACAAAATGGCTTTGTTTTCTCATAGGAAAGCACCAATCTAATGCTTGTCAAGAATTGCTACAGTATTCCTCTAAGACTAGTTTGGGCAACATTTATCCCAGGCCATTATCATTCCAAAGTGCTCATTAGTCATGGCTGGTCACAGTTAAGAGTTGGTAACGAATGGCAGGCATTTTTTCCATCTCTAACCTTGAATTAAGTATGTTTTTCAGTTTACAGATTGGTATCAAATTTAAGGCTTTGTATGTGGAGACATTTTACATTGGAATGTACACATTTAGTAATCAAATGAGGAAGAGAGTACCTTACTACTAAAAGAGTTCAAGAGATGTTAATAGGCAATTTGAGAATAGGTGACTTTGCACTTCCAAAGAATAAAAAAACCAGTCTATTATTTAATAGGAAGAATGTCAAAACTATCTCTAGATCATTACCGGTGAACGAGCTTTGGGAAGAGAAAATTATTTGGGAAGGGAAGCCCTAGAGGATCCTGAGGCATTGCGGGCTTGAAAAGTTCCCAGGAAAAGATTTACACTAACAAAAACAAAGCAAACAAGCAAAGCTCAGTGTGGCTTAGAAAGAATATTTGATTGTCCAGGAGGAAGCCCTCAGAAAGTAGTTACGCAGTAAGATGGAGACCCATCTTGAATGAGAGAGTTTCCAGCTGAATACTGGCAATAGACAGAAAAATCTGATGTTAGTATAATTCAATAAAGCAGTGTCCTTTTGTTACCTGTCCTTTACATGCATCTATAACATTACTGTATACTTATAGGTTTAAATAGATTTTTTTGCATTTTACCGTAATCTGGTTCAGATTGTGGTCATTAAAATACATATGGCTAACAGCAAGCTATTCTACATCAACAGATGTGGTGATCCTTAAAATTGGGTTCTTATCAAGTTCACAGCTTCCCTAAATATTGATGCAAGAAATTTGAAAGGTAAAAAAATCTGTTCTTCCATTTAAGCTACTTGGATAAGAAACTATATCATGAGATTAAGAGAGAAAGAAATATTTTTCTGTAGTAACTGTGTGGCACTGTAGTGAGCAGGACAACTGAAGCCTGAAGGTCCCAAAGGAATTGTTCAAGTGTGCTATAGCCAAGGTAGTTTGTGTTCCTACTTCCCAGCCACTTGAATCTCAGTCTATTAAACAAGCAAGAATAAGTGTTTTGAAGGTACTATCAAGGACAGAGGCTCACTTTACTGAACAGGTAAGAGAAAAAGAGTAAGGTTCAACCAGTACATTTCTGCTGGAGATTAGAAGATAAGATAGCACAGGGAATTTGCAGAATAAAAAATCCTTTGCCTGACTAAGGACTGCTTTACCCAAAAGAACGGTCACAGCCAGAGCTGTTACTGCACACAGGGAAACAACTGGTTGCTTTTGACAGCAGTTAAGCAAGACATAATGTGTCTGTTGAGAACATGGATGGAGTGTAGAATTATATTCGACTGAGGGGGGAAAAAAAAGCCAGAATAGACAGAAGCTTTTATAGTCCTGGAATACATCATGAAGAATGGGGAGTGTTATTAATACACTTGGAGGAATTGGCTGGAGAAGAGCAGGAATGTATCCTAGAGGGGGAAGGTGTAGGGGGCCTGTCATTAGTGGGAGTTACTAGTTAGTTGCAGGCATGCTGCCTGAAATGATGACTCCTCTTCCATGATAAACATAGAATGGCTAAAAACAGAGAAGTTGTGGATGACAGGTAGAGCTGCCACTGTCAGCAAGCCAGAGGCAGCTAAAGACTTTCATATAAGAACTGAAAAGACAAATTTTATTATCTTAATTTTTAAAGAATTATAAAATCACAGAATCACAGAATCACTAAGGTTGGAAAAGACCTGTAAGATCATCAAGTCCAACCATCAGCTAACACCACCATGCCCATTAAACCATGTCCCACAATGCCTTGTCCACATGTTCTTGAACACTTCCAATGATGACACTTGCCTCCTATTATCCAGAAATAAATTGTTTAATAGACATTTTTATAAAAATCCTTAAGGCAAAATTGAAAATATACGCAACCAAAAAGATTGCGATGCCAGCATAGTATTACCTCATTTACTCTCTGGCTACTAGAAGGTACTTCAGGAATCTGTGTGGTTCATCAGTTTTGACACCCATACAGAAAGAAAAAACAGAAATCTTCACATCTCAATGGATATTTTTTGTGAAGCAGCACTAGGTTGAAGGAAGAACTTCATATATTCGGAGTGTTATGTGGTGATTTAAAATCTACATTATATTTGATGCAACATTATGATCAAAGGCCAAAAGACCGGGAAGAAGTTTTACAGCTGGAATAGTTGCATGAGTTCCTTTGAAGTAGAGGACTTTGTGTTACCCTTAGTCTTTGAAAACTACTCTAAGATGCTAAATTCTTGGGACGGAAGCTTTTAAGGAAATGAACAGGTTAATGAATCTACTTACAATGTCAGGAAATGACACAGTCAGCCTCTGCCACAAAGTGTACACATTAATGGTTTGAAAGCCTGTTACAGAGGTAAAGAGGTTATACACATGGTTTGTAGGAAAGAGGAGGGATCCCAAACCCCTCTTCTGTCAGATATTCTCACCAACAATGAAAGGAAACTCATTCAAGAACATAAGTCTGCTCTGAGAGTTAGCTCCTTCTACAAAGGCAAAACCACACTTTGCAAAATCAATAGAAAAATGTTTTTGGATAAAATCGCAGGTTTTGATGAAGATCCTATCAGAAAAAGTTGCATCCAGGAATATGAGGTTAGGGATGTTTGAACATTGTAATTAAAGACTGAGGCAAAATTAAGTAGCCCCTGAGACACAGTAAGAACATTTTGAAAACTCATTTTCCATATGACTTTACAAAGGCTCAGCACAATGACAATATTTCATTTTTTTCCTTTTTTCAGGGTAAAAAATCTACTAGAAACTTAGAACCAATTCAGCCATCTCAACCAAACTTCCATTGGGTTTAATCAGTCTATATTGTCAAATTAATCTCAAACTGTTCAAATCTGCATTCACCATAGACAATTTGGGAGATCAAGATAGTGCCTCCCGGACTGTTCAGTGCAGAATTTACATTTCAGAAACCAATCAAACAAGAGATGCCAAGACTCCATTATTTTGCCCATGATTATCTTGGTGGCAGTCATTTACAGAAGCAGCTGCAAAGAATACATAGAACAGGTTGCAGTTGTCTTTGAAAAAACAGATCCTGCTTATTAGGAGAACATCTGATGCATTCACAGTTAATCACCTGGGCCACCAGCTTGAGGACAGAATACCTTCCTAGTCCCTAAGTGAAAGCCATAGCAGATTGGATACCTGAAAGCCAAAAATCAATGACTAAGAAAATTCTTTGGACTGTGGAACCATGGTAAGGAGTGTGAATCTTGGAGGCGTGACATAGGAACACATTCTTGTTACCCATTTTTATAGGAAGTTATTGTAAGAAGATTTTTTACAAAAATGAACATGGAATTCACCTTGTATAGCTGTAGGAATGAATGAAGCTGTGAAAGTAGGACACTGAAGTAAAGTCAGAATGAAAATGTGTTGTCGGTTTGATTTTTTTTAAAAAAACTTTCTTAAATATTTCTGTGGATTGATGGAAAATGTGAAACTTTCAGCTTCTTTTCTTCATTTAAGATGCATCAAAATACTGAAATTTGACTATGTCCTTTGAGACCAGAATTTACTTTTCTCCACATTTCTAGGCTTTTCTTCAGTGGAATACTTTCTGATGAGCAAGGAAATCAGTATTGTATCCTCTGCTGGAAATTATTTGTTTTGATAATTCTTTTGATTTGATCACCAGTGGTACGACTGAGGTTTTTGGTATTTTGTCATCTTTTAAATTATAATCAAGCAAAAATATGTACTTGACATGTTTGGGTTTTTTCTAAATTTAAAATTATCTGTGAAAAAAGGTTTGAAAATCTGTCTGATTGCCAAATATTCCTTAGCAAAAGGAAAATAAGGATCAGGCAAAATGTATATTTTTTAAAATGTCATTATTTTTATACTTAATTTAGTTATTTGATGGCTTGATTCATAGCCTTCGTAATCCATGGACTTGGTAACATTTCATTGAATCTGCTCATTCCATCCTAAATCAAGTCATTCCAAGCCCTCTGATGCAGTAGGGGCATAACTGTGATTTTGTTCCTTAGAAGTTATGTGAAATTTTGAAAATAATTTAATGTAATTATTTGTTTGTATTTCTGTAGAAGTGCTATTACTATTTTGAAGTTTAAATAAATTTAAAAGCACAAACACAAACATATTCTGAAGTACAAAAAATGGCCTTGCATTCAAGGCTGTATTACATAATACAGTATCATAAAAAGGCTTTCAGAAAAGCCTCAAATCAAACCTTCTGTTGAGAGGACGTTCAAAGCATGTGTTAATTAAAACCTACATTTAAATCTTACCATTTTGGGCACATCTGTTTTGCTTAACTTATGCCAAAGTATAAGCTATAAAGTTTCTTCACAAAGACATCTTTTTAAATGCAAAGAGGTTTTCATAAGTACTGTCCATTTCTTAATGTTTTAATAGGAGAACAAGGTGATACACTGGGTGAATTACATGCTCGGATACTATTTCATTCTTTTATTCTTCTATCCTTTCTGGTTTTAAAATTTTCAAACTTCACCCCTAAATGAGGCTTATGCAATCAATCACGCTGTTTTTTCTAATATGTGGCAGTGCTTTTAACATAACTCTAAATGCAACTTGTTTGATTTTCTTGGTCTTTTATCATAGCAATACCCTGTTGTTCCTTATTCAGCTTGGTCTAGTGTAATTCCTTAGATGACCTTCTTGCAGCATCACTTCACCGTTTTTGGATAGCTTTATTAAGAAAACAAACATTTTGTGTCCTGCGTCTGCCTGTCAGATTGTCAGTCTCACCTGTTTGGGTTGGGGTTTTTGTTGTTTTGGTTTTTTTTTTAATTTTTTGGTTATTTTTAAGCAAGTAGGAGAATAAAAGATCTCAGAGATAGCCAGATGCTCAAAAATGTGTGAAAATTGGTGACTGGGTAGATTGCAAAGACCCTGTAAATGCCCATCCTCAGGGAAAGTGTTACCCAGCTAGTTCCTTATTTAAATGGTGGTAGGTAATGTGGAAGGAGCTGAAAGCACTGTTCAGGCACAACAGAGATACTGCACTAGAGGTGGGCCCTTAACCAAAAGAAAGGACAGAGTGGAAATGGACATGAAAAAAGAGGGAAAATTAAAATGGAGAAGGATATGGGACATATGGAATAAATTTGAAGCAGGTCAGCTTCATTACTTGCTCATGCAACAATTTTACTCTGGAGGGAGAACCCTCGCTAGGAAGTTGTACTTTTCAGCAGCTTGCAGTACATTTTGGGGAAGAATTCTGTGATATGTTCCCTTAAAGATTCTACAGAATTAGAGTTAATTAAAAGAAGCAACAAAGAACAAGGAGGAAGAGGAAAGAAGTATGAAGAGAAACAGATACAGACTTGTAATATTCTCTATACTTGAAATACCACATCTTCCACATACAAAGTATGTGAACACTAAGCAGAAGGGAAATTATGGAAATACCAGAAGGAAAACTTTGCTAATAAAAAGACTTTTTCTTTGAGAAAAACAAAACAGTTAAATAGCTAACATTTAGATGCAGTGACATGACTGAGAAATACTTAAGAATAAGCAAAGCTTTAGAAAATAAACCATAAAAATTGGTTGCCAGACAAATTGACAATATGAGCTAATGCTGTTTATAGTCATATTTGGATGGGTGGGAAGGGCACAGAGGTGTGACTAGAATACATTCTTCCGCTAGTTAAAAACAGAATTCTGCCAGCTTAAAAAACCAATTTTTGTATCATATCTGAGCTGCAAAAAACAAGTCACATTCAACAATAAAAGAGAAAAGGCATATGGAGGACATCCAGCTGAGTAATGATCAGAGGCAAAGCAGCATGTTCAGGAGTTTGTTTTTGCTATATTAAAAGTCTGTTTTGAAAACAACTTCAAATTGTTTCATTTGATCATCGGAGGAAAGAAAACAACACTGGTAGGTTTTTCCATCAAATTGTATTGGCATTTTTTTTCTTTAACTTTTTTTTTAAATTCAACATATGGAATTTTAGAGCTGAAGTACAAACATGTCTTCAGTTATGTTAGCTGTTTGAAAATTCAACAGAAAATAATTATTATGAAGGTTTATTCATTTCAGCACTATCTATTCAGTGATGTTTTATTTAACAGCAGAAAGTCTGTGAACAATAAGTAGCAGTAATGAAATAATAATATAGAAAATGCTTTCTTCTGAGACTGTGGGTTTTCCTCCTGTAAGAGAGGAAGTTTTTCATTGTTGTAAAGGCTAGTTGCTTTTAACCACCTGACTACCCTTACTTAATTAGATTAAAACAAAGCCCATTATCCCACTATAAATTTACAAATACATCAAGTAGGCACACTTGATACTGTAATAGAGACAAGGTATAATTAGATGTCCCCCAAAACAGAAAGAGATAAGGGAAAGATTGCCTTTCCAAGAGAAGAAGAAATCTTGTCATTGAGGATGTGCTTGATTTAAGTCATGGGAACCAGGTTGTATCATTTTAGGAAACCTACTAAGGATTCTATTTAAGTAACAAAAATATGGAAGGTGCCCTATACAACAGAAATGCACTAAAGTATCCCATTTAAATACGATATAACTTCCTTTAATATCTGTTTAGTATTGCATTTGACCTTCAGCTAGATTTGAGGTCCTTGTACCTTTACATGAGTGAGAATTGGCATATAAAATAGAAACACATGAAACTATGCTTCTTAGAGTAGTATTGAGGGATCTGGAATATCTATCCTCTGAAGAATAAGCAATGATTCACAAAATTTTTCACTTAGAGGGCAATATCTCAATACAAGACTTAATTAATCAATTACTTTTAATGTTGGTAAAGTTAAAGATTTAGAATCTGTTCAGAAAAAAAACAAGCCAGCGCATGAGAGTAAGATTTTAGGAAAGTCTTATGAGAAATGTAATCTCATTAGAGAAGCCAACCATCTCACTGAGAAGGATAGTGTCTTCTAAAGTGGAATTGACAGCTTGTAAAGATTTCTCAGAAACAGATTTTCCCTATCTGAGTTAAGGTTGCTGAATCACTGCAGAAACTATTACCTACTTTGGCATGGGTTTCCACAGTACATTCTCTTTCAGAAGGCTTTATTTAGACTAAATCATAAACCTTAAATTGTAGAGAATTAGTAGTGGAAAAGTAAAAAACCCAATTTTTTTAAACCACATTTTTAATTATATCTTTAAACACTTTAGGCCACTTTATAGGTACTCCTGCAACTAAGATAATGCTTTTTATTCTTAAATAGATTCTTTCCTATAATAGTCCCAATACTAGTCTCCAAACTAGGTTAGAGGGGATGTAAAGGGGCTTTATTACAGCATTTTTTAACACACGTCCTATCCGTCCTTGCCTGTAGCTTAGTAATACAGTATTTCCATTGCTAGCAATAGACCACAGGATTTGTACGGAGTTTATGAGGACTCAGGACTATTGCTTGTCAAACTTACTTTGTCTGACCTTGTCTCAATCTGCCTGGAACTTTACTTTGACCTGGTTTAGCTGTAACGGTATTTTTCTCTAATAACTAGATGACCGTGCTTAATTGATTTTAATATGGGTTGTCTTCTTATAGTATAACCATAGTTTTACATATAGTTGTAATAAGTACTTGTCCTTTATAGAATGAGATATTTGTGACTCTAATGTAATGAAGCAATGTAGAGAAGTACAGACCTGCTATGACAGCAGAGGCCTTGAGAAGAGGAGGCACAGCATGCAGTATAGAGGAATATAAACATGGGATGATAAGAGATGGGGCACAGGCTGGCACTGGAAAGCCTGTGGCTATAAACAGCTCATCAACGGTCAGTTAAAGAAATGCAGACCTGCACAAAACTGGTTTTATGAGTATCACAGGTGCAACATACGTAGTAAATTTGCATGTAATATGGACTTGCAGACCAATTAAGAAAAAGCAAGATGTAAAAGGGAATTAGCAAACAAATAAAAATTACCCCAGTAGATCCTAAAGTGAAGAAGAAACCAACAATGTCAACATAACAGTCTTCCCAGTGAAGGAGTTGGGGTGCTGGTGATTCACCATATGTTACCCCAACAGATGAAAGGATCCTGAGGGGCAGTGGAAGGGTAAGCATAACACCAGAAAAAGGGTTAGCAGCTAGGAAATGTGTGATACAATTCTAACTTTATTATTATTGAAGGAGGTTTTTTTGGTTTGGGGTGGGTTGTGTTTTTTGGCACGGTGGTATCTTTTTCTTTATATTCCTTATTTTCTTCTTTTTCTGTTGTAGTTAGATGTTGACTAACTTTCTAATTAGACTATTAAGATTTCAATTATACTAATAATGAACTCCGGGCTTTACATAGAATCATTGTTTCCTTTTTACCCACAATGTTTTTAAGCAGAAGTGTGGATATTGTGATGATATAATTCCATTTTCGTTTGTATATCTTTATTGAAAATCTGTGGAGTCCATGTATTAGATTAAAGAAATCTTTTTGCTAAAATGGTAAACCAGATTCTTATCTCCTACTAAGATGCCTCTAGGTGAATCTACTGTTTCTCAGCAGAGGTCATATAGCTTCATATGGTGAAATAATAAAAATGCCTAGCTTTTACATAGTGCTTATCCCAAGTAGGTCAGCAAAGGATGTATCACTTGTCCCATTATAAGCAAGAATCAGCAGGCATGCAGACTCAGGATCATTAGCATTTTGGTGTCAGAATTTCTATTTTCTATGCGCTAGATGACACTGAAGGTTAGAACTTTTTATTTGGATCTACAGAAGAAAGCGTAACTGACCTAGATGGCCTTCTACTTGAATTATTCTAATCTGGCAGTGGATTTAGCATGTTTTTGGCTAAAGATATGCTTCAGGAGTCAGGATTCAGTCCAGAACTTGTTGAAGCTGTTAGAATAACTCTCTCTGAAGAAGTCTGTAATGAGATCCACAGATCATTCCAGCACTTTTAAACTCCCATGCAATCCACATTTTGCTAATATCTTTTCAATAAAGAGATGCATTCAAGTACTCTTAAAGGATATAGATATCCTATTAAAAATATGAATATAAATTATATATAATATGTAAAAGCTGGATCCTTTACCATTAACCCTGAATTCCCCAGAAGTTCCAAAAGCTTTGGCTTTTGTCTGTTTAATTTATGGTCCTAACATTTTTTTAAGAATGTAGTGCACATAGTCAGTGAATAGAAAATGGAGAATACAGAGCTAAACTCACAAAACAGGTTTAACTCCCCTCTGTGCCATTCATGTTGCCCAAAGGGCTCATGTCATTCACTAGGGATACATTTGGTGATATACATGTGTCACATTGAATGTTGGAGAAACATGTGGCAGGTAGTGTGACACTGAGGAAAGTTGACAGACATGGTGATGGTCCATCACGCTCCTGGAATCCTCCCTTTCATAGCACCTGCTGAGGGCTCGGCGTTAGCTGTGCAGGTGGACATGCCGGGGAAACTGCTCTTGAGTCACCATCAGAGGACTGAAAGGATCTGTCCTATTTTTTCTCTTCCCTGTTACACGGCTGCTCTGAGAAAAATCTACACATGGAAAAATATGACATATTCTTCATATGATCCGCTCCAGTCTATGTAGTTAAGCAGGAAAAACAAAGGGAGAAAACCTGTGAGCAAATCCAAGAGAGCATTACTAAAGACCTGTCAGGGCTGGAAGCAGTTAATACACCAGAGGACTGGTATTTAGCATGACTAAAAGACCTTTCTGAAGTGGATCATTTCTGAAACACAATTTTTAAATAATTGTGAGAAATAGCCTGTGAATAAAATTTTGAAGGCCATAATGTTCATTAGAAAATACAAATGTATTTTACAGCAAGATGTAAATTCTAACATAAGGAAATTAATGTTATTTCAGGCATATAATACTCTGTACTCAACAGAGAAATGCTGTTAGTGTTTTACTCATAAGTTTTCTATTTGCTATGGTTATTTCACTCTCATTCTTCATCAGCTGTCAAGAGCTAAATCCAAATGAGTACATGTCACCTTTTAGAATCAGTGCAGCGAAGGCGTTCATCTGTAGGTGCATTTCTCTACAATTTCAAATTAAGATCAGCCTTTGAAACACAGATAAATCTTGTCTCCTGATCAAACTCTGTTTGCTGGGTTATTGGGGCTTGCAGAAATTTATCTCTGAACAATTTATCTTCTATAACAAGGCAGAGGAATGTTTGCTGTGAAATTTGTTTTGTTTTGTTTTAACTGACAAACATGCAGCTTTCCAAACTCACTGCAACTCTGCAGACACTGGTATCTTTGGGAAAAAATGTAAAAAGAAATTGGAGTGATTCAAATTAAAAAAAATAAACAGTTGGCAAATGTACATAAGAAATATTTTTTCTCAACCCCAGCAAAACATTATCAATGGTCTATTAATTCAGGCACTTAAAATAAGCAACAACCTTAATTAAATCCCACAAATAGAGAACATTGATTAGATAAAGAACTTTTGTATCTTTATATTTATCACAATTATATCTCTATACCCCAGATCTGTACAGAATTTTTGTTTTGGCCTGTTTTAGGTTAAAATATATTTTTTACCAGCACAGTTTTTGTCTTTCAAATCTCTATTTCTTTCTCCCCCTTTGCCTCCCCCACCCCAAATATTACACTAGCTTTGAAGTTCAGAGTAGTCTGTTACAGAAAGTTCAGAAATTAGAAGGAACTTCATTACTTGTATCATTTCATTTACTAGCAGGGATGATCTCTAGCTGGAAAACAATGAAGTTTACTAACAAATTCTAGGATAATATGCACTCTTTATGCATTTGTATTTCTGAATATGAGAGATATATTCAACAAAATGTGTGCAGTATTATGGGTTAAAAACAAACCCTGAAAACTCATAGTAAATATGTTTTAAATTGCAAAGGCAGGTGTTTAAAAGAGGGGAATATCAGGTTCACAGGTCTGCATGAAATATCCTGCCCTGCTTTGTTTTCATCTTGAGCAATGTGTAAGGCAGGAGACCTATCAAAAACAGTACATAAACTAACAACTAAAAATTACAGTAAAATGCATGTGAACATAAAGGTTCTGAATATTCAGAACTACAGTAAAGCATGGACAGGAGTCATTTTAACTACAAAGTTAACGTATTTGGCAGAAGGAGAGTAGCTGGGGGTACTACAAAGCATGGAGCCTGGTTGGCATCAGGAAACAGCACATACTCAGTGAGGGACCCTGTTCTTAGACCATTCCACAGATGACTTGCCCTTTTTTGGAGAAAAGAGTGGAGACCCTGTCTCTCATCCTTTCCTCCTCACCTTAATACTTATATTGCAATTTATGACCTCAGGAAGGTATGGATAGATTTGTAGATCTAAAAGGTAATGATCTTTTTATACCAGAGTTGTCTCAGAAAGGGACAGTACAGGTGATTGGAGCCATGTATGGAGCATAGAGGACTAGACTTGTAAGCTACTACATGTCTAGGAACACAGTCATTGTCCCGAGCCTGGCAGCTCCCGCACTTGGTCCTTGAATTTGATGTGATTGTTCATGTCTTTTCGTTATGGAGTCAGGACACCTAAGCCGTGCATGAACAACAGAAGCAAACTGTGGGTTTTTCACATTTCAACTCAGCAGCCAGATGCAAATGGAATGGCAGGCAACAAAGGAAAAGATGCTGCTGCAGCACTGTTGATGCAGCAGAGAAGGCTGTTGCGGCATACAAATTTCCTTGAGTTTTTGCTGCAAACAGGCAACCTCCAAAATGGAACACTAGAAGAATATTTCATATCAAATTTCTAAGTCTTCCTGTAATAGCACAGTAGCTGTGTGGCTCATCTCAGCAAGACCTTTTTGGCTCAGTTAGTTAGATAAATGAATTGAGGAGGATGGGTGGCAATGAACACTGCCCATTTGGGCTGCTACATCCAAATGCATCCCATCATGTATGAGATAGGACCTCATTTTGGGCATCCCACAAAAATCCCATATAACAAAGGGGTCTTCGTGAAGCAGAAGGTAAAGAAAGAGTGAGTTAAAAGACAGTTCACATGAGAAGGAAAAACTGTCAAATACAGAGAAAGAAAAATAAGCCACAGAGAAGAAAATTAGATAGAAAAAGTCAACAGTAACGATGTAGAAACAGTCAACAGTCAACAGTAATGATGTAGAAACATCTGAATTTTTCCCTTCTTGTTCGTACTGTCTTTTCCCTTGGTCTACAGTTTATTTAGCAACTACAGAGGACTGTCTTGCTATAAAATGACTCCTCAGATGTATTTTGTGCATTGGAAAGTGTATTTCAGAAGGTACATAGTATCCACTTCCAGGAGCTATGTTAATCTTCTCTGCATTATTCAAGCTTTAGTGCACAGGCTGCCAAAGCACAGACATTATTGAAAAGATGTGCTCACCAATACTGACAATAGAGTTCTTAAAAAAAATTCATGCTATTCTACAACTTTGCTCTCTTTCAGAAGCTTAAATGGGACTGAAATGATGCATAAATACAGAGCAAAAGATCAGTATGGGGCTCAACCTAGACCAATCCATATTTTTACATAGATACATATATACATATATTTATACATTTACAGAAATACAAGCACATGGCTATGTATATACACTTATGTGTATGTCTGAGTATCTATCTATATATGTATGAATGATGTATAAATACAGTGTGCTTGTGCATATATTCGTGTGTGCGTGTGTCTTATGTGTATGTAAAAATGGTGAGAAACAAATAGTGCAGTAGACAGGTACAGAGCAAATTGCTACTACAGCAGCCCAAAAATGCAGGCAATCAGAAAACGGTTTTGTTTTTCTTCTTTTAATCTTAAATGTAAACATTTATAAATGACATTATCACGTGAGGCAGCAAGCAGCAATCTGTCCTTTAAGCTAATCATGCTAGAGAAGGTTGATATGGCATAGAAGAAATGATGCAAATGCAAAGGAAATTGTGATTTTTTCATAGTCTGGGTAGAAACTGAATTGATATCACAGTAGAAGATCATTACCTCATGACAAATGATTCACTGTACTTCCAGCATTTCTGTAGCTTAGCTTTGCTGGGTAATCTTCATCACAGTTTTCAGGTATAATGGTTCTGTAGGAACTTATTCCTTCTATTGTGACAAATAAGCAATAGTATGAACTGCTTGGTTTCAAATGTTAAGAAAACAATTAATTGGACAAGGAATAATGGAGAAAAGTAATAGACATCTAAACTGAAAGTAGGAGTGTCTGATCTGATCACTACCACAATGGCCGCATCTGCTGTGGTTTGGTATTTCGACTGCAAGCACCTTACTAATATTTGCATTGATACAAGGAGAGTCATCAAAAAAGTTACCTTCCAATACTGTCTTGCTACACACTCCTTCTTGAATATAGTGCTGTACCTGGGACTCCAGAACTCCAGGAAATAGTAATTAAAGGCCCACAAAATAAAACTCAGATTCTTCTCTGCTTTTATAGGCATGGGTTGTGCCTTTTGTTACAGACCTCCAAGAGGTGAGGTCTGTAACCTCAGAGAAGATACCTAGTAGGGTCCTGTACAAACCAAAGGTCGTATATAATGCTGCAGAGGACCTGTAATTTGCTGCATCCCTCATAAAATGACCCAGCTCTACATCTGCCAGCTTCTGTAGTCAGCAAAGAGAAATTCCATGGCTCCAGTTATTTTCCCTCTGTTTTTTGAGGGAGAGGTCTGTGAAGTAGCTGTCTTCCTCCTTGATCACTACAGAATTGAGTCTGATGTACCTGAGTGAGGAAGAAGAAACATTTGTCCCCTTCTCTTTGTGCAGCTACTAGTAATAACCTGTAAAACTGAACCTATAGATATGAAGTTTCTATAACCACAAACCTGAGTTTATCCAGTCTTCCCAGCTCAACTTCCTAGCATGACTACTGTAACTAAATGTTGAAAAATAATTAATTCAACTTAAAATTGATAGCAAAATTCTTTAAGATAATTTCTTTCTTAACTCAGTATTCTTAAATTTTGTCTTCTGCTAAAAAGAAGACAGTCTTACCCTTGCTATAACTGTAGCAGAAAATCATTAAAATTTGCTCTACTTTAAATTTGCTCCATTTTCCACTTGTTTGTAGTGTTGAATTATAAAGAGGAAAGCCAAAACCAAAGCAGAAGGGTATAGAAATATAGTTAAGTATTAATTTGTCATGAAGGCAAGTATCACACATGAAGTAGCCTATCCCTCAAACTTTTCATAGATGACAAAGTAAATCAGTGCACGGAGAGACTTCCAAATGAACATCATGACCAATTTGATCTGAGAATACCATGAACCTGACGCTACTCCCTGTAATTAGACCAAAAAAAGAAAATATTGACTTCAAAACTAACCTACAATGTAAATGAAAAGCTGCTTAAACTCATCTCTTATGAATGGAACTCATTTCTTACTTGCTAGGGACCTTTAATATGAAAAGTTTCAATACTTTTATGAGATTTTTTTTATTTGCTTAAAGTACTCAACTGTATATTATTAGAATAACTATAATAATTTGGAATACCTCCCCTTTCTCATATTTCCATTTGTTTATTTTTCTAAGTCATATATGCTTGGTAAGACATACGTGCCTTTTATCAGCTAGTAGTAGTGTCTAGTACTGGTGAGAAAGGTTTACTTGAAAATGACATGGTGCTAATGTGCATGCCTTGCTTCTGCAGTCCTCACTTACAAAGACATGCTAATGCCCTGCTTGAATAAATGAAATTGTTCACATTAACATATATTGCAGTACTTGACTTCACACCAATTCTTAAATTTTCTTAACATGTTTCTTTAATGGGGAAAAATTCTTAACATTCGCACTGTAAGTCAGAGAGCAATGAATTACGTATTGGTTCCTGAACTGTGAATGCACAAACCAGTTTGTGAAGGTTTACAGGTCAGGCTTACAAGACTGTAATTTAAAATATTTGACTTTCAGGTCAAACCAAAGTTTGACATTCAAGTGAGTGTGTTAGAAATTTGGAAGTACTTATCATAGAAATATAAAGCTATGCTAGTTTAACAGTCATCTTTCTTTCTTTCTTTCTTTCTTTCTTTCTTTCTTTCTTTCTTTTTAACCACAGCTAAAGCTTTGAGAAAGTACTGTGCACTTTCTGTAAATACTCATCACATTTTCTTGATACTATTCATTGAAAGGGATTGCAGTAATTTCTGAGGATTTGATTGTATTGGAATATTGTGCATGTGTTAGAAGTGGACGTCATCTGAAGAGTCTGAAAATTGTAAAAGAAATCTAAAATTATGTCACAAATGTATATTTTTAGAGCATGTGTATGTGTCCTTTCTCATGTCCATAAAATGTCAATAAAGAGGAGTATCTCTACATTCCGTCCATCATTATTACTATATCTCATCTTCACAGAACAAAATCTGCCTTTTCTTCATCACAAGCAGGCAGTTTCAAAGTATGAAAGTTACAGCACTCCATCTTCAGACACATTGTTCCAATCCCCATCACAAAGAATTTTATTTATCTGTGTGATCACCTGCTCGAAGTCTATAGGAGTGGAAATATTGATTTCACTCAAGAAATACACCATTTTAACGGAATCTTTCTGGCAATTGTGCTTGTCAAGAATGGTCATGTTCATCTTAGCACTCTGATTAGTATTCATGACGGAGACTTCTTGCTTTTGCACAGAGCTTGTTAAAGCTGTAAACACACACGTGCATTTGAGTTGGAATTTCCATAACAATTTATACACTGTCTTCATTCTTTAAGGCATTCTACACTTAAAAACACAGGATAGTGTAATCAGCATAACTTTTGTTCTTCTTTTATTGCTTCCTTCTGTATATGAATCCTTTCTATACAGAGGAATGTAAATAATAGTCCCAGTGCACTGGGTCAAGATTCATCTTATTCTATATAAGATGTTCCCACCAAAGTGTAACTATACTATAAACTGTTAATATTCATACATGCATTTTTGCAGTCACATATGTTAGCCATAATATGGAGCTGTAAGCAGAAAATGTGTGTGGTTATGTGTAAAAGAACGTACTTGCTATGCTCAGCAGCCTGTTTGTGGCTTTAAATCTTGTGTGGCTTTACATTGGACAATGTTGTTCAGTACTTATTTCTCTCTCCCTTCATTTTCTGTAAAGTGTATTTCACTGCTCCTCTAGCTTTTCAAAAGAGATATCAAGCTTATAACATGATACATAGGCCTCCTGCCTTACTCAGTTGATGTATCTCATGTGGGGATACACAGTGTGACGTATTATACAATGTGTCATACTAGATGTTTTTAATAATCCTTCTGACATATATATTACTCCTATAGATATT
Source organism: Gavia stellata (assembly GCF_030936135.1). NCBI lineage: Eukaryota > Metazoa > Chordata > Aves > Gaviiformes > Gaviidae > Gavia > Gavia stellata. The sequence continues at coordinate 22,087,761 of NC_082600.1, forward strand.
CTGATTTATAGTTGAAATCAGTGGGGTCAGGATTTCATCATAAGAGTGTATTAATTTGTTTTAGGAATGCAAATTATTGTTAAAAAATTCACCAAGTATCTACTTGGGTGATAGAAGTATTTTAGTGATTTTTAGTTTGAGCCTTCACTGACAGTAGAACTTCAAGTAGAATTAAAATATTTGTTTCATACTTTAATGACCGAATGTAGATTCTCCATGTGGCATCATAACTCTTCTTAGATGGAAGAACTCTTTTTAAAGTGAAATATTGAAAAATGTTTACTTAACAATATTGAAAAATACTCCTCTGTGCTCTTGTTTTGGGGGTTCCTTGTAGCTAAACCCTCTATATCCAACCCCAGGAATTTATATACACACACACATGTGCGTGAACAGCTCCAGATAACTGAGCTTAGATCTATAAAAAGTAAATATGAAGACTGATCTCTACTAAGATAAATCATTTTGGGTATTAAAAGTTTATCTGATAAAGTAGTCAGCGCTTGTCAACTTTTTTTTGTGAGAGAGAAAACAAAATTATCGATTGAAAATGATGATGCCATTATTTTTCCCAGAAATATATAAAGGATTGTAACTGTTTATCATTATTTACTTTACCTCTATTCTCCACCTTCCTGTGGTAAGACAAGAAAGTTTGGTTACCAGGGTCTAATCTGGTTCAGAAGAAACACCACGTTCAGGGAAGCATATTAAGGGGGGGGGGCTAGATGTGGATGTATTGCACAGCAGCTCTCAGTAGTTTTACTTGGTATTCAGGGTTAAGACAGAGAATAAGATAATTTATAGATGAATTGTGACACTCAGCAATATTACATTTCTAAGCTTTGAAATGCTACAGCTTGTAACATTCAATATTTCAGGTTCTGGCAAAGCCAAAAAGTAGTAACTAGAAGAGGGGTAATTTTAATTTCTATGTAGCTAAAGCATCTCTTTATATATACTGTATATATTACCATTTATGTTAGGTATAAGATATAAAAAAAATTATTAAGGCCTATGTCTGAATGTTGTGCATTCTGAAAATTCAAGAACAATTTTTAAGGGAGAATTGGGAAAAAACCCACATTCCATTTCAAGGAAAGATTAAATAGATAATAATAGTTAAAAGGCAGGTTTAAGATTGTCAAGGATTAATGTCAAATGCATTTATCGAATGACTATGCATATAATGGGTCACAGCTTCCACATATTTGTTATAGACGTGTAGTTGCTTAAGTGCACCTATTAATTGCAAACACTGGAACACAATCTGTTCTTCTTTTACAGTGCTTTCATATATTCATATGAAAATGAGATAATCTTATAAAGATAAGATTAAATCTGAGAAGTTGAAGTAACAAATGGTTTAACTCTTTGAGAGACAGAAGATGAAAATATTTGTCTTTTAGAATCTGAAGAGAGGGTGGATGTACAGTAGAACATTTGAAAATATTTCCAGGGATGAAAGTACAGAAGTTTGATATTTTTGTTTTTCTGTTTTCCCTTTCAGATATTCACATCCTTATTTTAGTTTACTTGCTCATATAAATACAGCAGGATTGTTGTATTTTTTAAATAACTCTTTACTGAATATGTCAACAAGATAATATATAGTGTATAGTGAGGTTTTGAAGTTAACAATGCGTGCAATATGGCAGATTGCAGAAAACAGATAATGCAGACTTCAAACCATCTATTTTTCCATGTTAAAGATAGAAAGTATACCAAACACAGAACAGAATTAAGTGTGCATGTCTCAGTTAAAATCAATTTTATGAAAGATCATCTTCAGATATTTGGGACCAAGTGATGATAACAATTTGTTTAGCAGCTTATCAGTTTCTGAGAGGATCAGAATTCAGCTCTCATGAGGCACATTTCCACAGAGCCCCAGTACAATAAAAGCTTGCCAAATCTCTTTTGTACTAGTTTTCCAGATGGACTACTAGCCAGTGTCCTTTTAAAGAGCAAGACATTCTATGATGTACAAAAGTTTAATGCCAAATACTTCAATATTGCCTGTAGTATCATCTGGGATAAAAAGCACCCTGTTCAGTAGAGTTCAGGGAATGAGTTATCATCAGCTTCCTAGGATTACCTCTGTGTTTAGAAGAGAGCATCAGGCAGGATTTGAGGCTTAGAGCCTGTAACTTTTGATTTTGGCACTCATTTCTGTTTTGTTTTTCCACTGAGCTGGAAAGATAAGTCATGAGTAAAACCATTATTCTCAAGTTCTAAAGAAAAAACTTTAATATCTCCATGTTATAATTTAAGGTGAAGAAGTACTAAATGGAGAATTCAATGGGAATTAACCACTTTCACTGTCAGAAGCTGAGACTGAACTTTCACTTCAATGTCATTAATAAAGTGCCTTATGTAGACCCTTAAAACCATAACAACAATACAACATGCATGAAGTTGTTTTGCTTGCAAAATTAAAATCGATACATTTCTCAGAGGGAGAAATTTTCTCTCATGAAAAGAGAAAATGATTGAGAGAAAAATGTAGTTGAACTACTCTTGTAGCAAATAGCATATGCTATTTCATTTTTCTGTTTTAAGTGACATTCATTGTAGTCCTTTATTGGCTTACGGGGAAAACTGCTAATATCTTTTCAGTCCAAAGTAACCCAATCCCTAAATATTCAATAATAATGTCTCCAATAAGAACCTGTTAACAAAAAGTCCATGCATTCATCAGGTGTTTGTTTCTGCCAGCAAGCTACATGCAAGGAACACTTGTTATAGTGACAGAATCTGTGAAGATGAGGACCTGTTTGTAAATAAATAAGTCTTCAGAAGGAACCTAAGCACTGGACACAGCAGTCTTGTGATATGGCTTTAACATAGTTTCATTTAAAGTCTTATTTTTATTCCACTCACCAACCTTTTCTGTACATTTATGTCAGCTATTAGCAGTATATGATGGAAGATAGGTGAGATTTTGTCTGTAAACCACTCATTTGCTCTCAGGTCCAATGAACCTGTTCAAATCAGGACCTGGAAGTGAACATTTTGGATGAGTTGTGCATGCACACACTTGGGACTTCTGCTCTATAGCCTTTAGTTAGCATCTGTGGTCAGATATTTGCACTAAGGGAAGATGACCCTAATTTTACGAAGTCCAAGGAAAAACCTACTGATCTTAAACTTTACATCACCAAAAGATCATTGTCCATCCATTGTTAACACTATTTCCAAATAATTTACCTAGTGAAAATTGCCCATTATGTACTTATCTAGATGTGTGACTGACACTTTGAAACATCCCAAACTCTCTTGTAGGTTGAAATACATTAACTCTTTTGCAGCTGGATAGCAATTAGAACTGGGAGAAACATTCTTCAAATGAAACATACGACCTTTCGGTTGACTACAACTGTGAATTTGTTTAGATAATGCTCCCAGTTCTATCCACAATTGGCTTGTTACTTTTTTTCAGAAGTGTATTTATAGAAAAGAAACTTTGTCAGTATCCCATACCATTATATATATTCTTCTTCATACTGAAAAGAAGCATAAACTATGCTATCTTTAATATAATTTTGAATTTTGATCTAGGTAAGTAATAGTCAACAGATAGATAGATATATACATTTCATCATCTGAGATCAAAACGAACAGTTTGTGAATGCCTTCTGGTTTTACCCTATTAGGACAGTAACCACATTTGTTGTCATCAGTTTGGGCTTGTGGATCATTCAGCTACAGTATGACTGAACTCCCTGAATAAGTCATTTGCTACAAATAAGGCGCCTAGCTCACCTTGAAACTATGGTATCCTGAGGCCTAGAACAGAAGATGTTCGTCAAGGAGGACAAAGATTCCTCCAGCATCAGTCATTGAAGTACGAAATTCTAATAAGCGCATACTTTCAAAGGATGCCTTTTGAAATAAAACGTACAGCTAGTTATTTCAGTGAAATTAAACACTACATCTACACCCAATGGGAATCTCTGGCTCTACTTAATTTCAAACAAACTCCAGCATGCAATGGAAGTGTGCAGAAGCACAACTATTTGCTGCTTGTCTTGTGGTCTTTGGCAGCTAAAACATATTAAACAAACAAAACGTAAGTATCAACCTTCTCATCATAATATTCAGTAAATAGGTCACAGAAAAAAACACTTTGCATAGACGTTTCTACCTAGAATTACACCATTTGTAATTATATGGCAGCCTTTTATTCAGCAAAATTTCAGTGACTACTATTACAGTAGCCACACAGGTTGCCTAAAATACCTGTTATAGCTGGAGAAAATAGCAAATATACAGAATATAGAGTGGAATTTCAAAATGTGATTATAAAAGGTGTTGGGGGGAGGATGCTGTTCCTTATACAATGATTGTACTTTGCCATCAATCATAACTGGATTCATTTTGCCATTGCAGAAAATTAGTGTTATCATGCAATTTGAATTTGAGAAACTGCACACTCATAAACTGCTAGGTTTCAAGAATGGGTTGAGTGAAATGAACAAAGGAAAGGATTAAAACCCTCTCTCCCAACATAAGCAGCCTCATAAAGTGAAAATCTAAGCATTCCACAGTGAAAGTGCTTCAGTCTTTACTTCCAGTCCACTTCTAACAACTTTTCCTTGTCCTTAGTTGGTCACTGTAAAAAGTTTTCTCTTTGGTTCCCTACTCCCTCAGGAAAGTTTTGTCTCTCTTTTGTTTCTCTTTGTTGTGAACTTTTGCTTGTCCCCCAGCTCAGGAGAAAGTGAGCTGCATTAAAAAACAAATTAACTGAAAAAAAAGGAAGAAATTACATTCTACCACTGAGCTGGCAAGAAATCCAGAGTTCTTGGCAGTCACAGAGTCAATGGAGTGGCTGGAACATTATATAATTTTCAGAGCAGCTTCATGGTTTTAATACAAGCATGATGTTTCACATAGTGCATGTAAAGCTCAAGGACTCAGAAAGTATTCTGGCTAAAGAATTTGAGGGAATAAAAAAGCAAATTTAAGCCCACCTACTGCTTATAAAGCACAGATCATTATGGAAAACTTCCAAAAGCTTAAGATAAAAGAAGGGTAATTCAGAGGGACAGTGTGTGCTTGTGTTCTCAAAATTCCTCAGCTCAGCTAATCAAATGCTTAGTTAATGTCCGACTCTGTACGCTGGAATGAAAAAAAAACCAAAACAGCTAGGATTTATACATAATTTTCCCTGCTGAACATATTTCAGTTCATGATAGGCCTGGCGGCCTTTCCAGTAATAAATACATTTTTAAAAGGTCTTTCTTATTTGTTTTCTCTGTTTGTCTTTTTTTTCCTACTTCTCCATACTGAACACAAGTCAGACCCCTAAATCAAACAGGGCTTGAACAATAAAAGTCAACAGCAACCTTTCCATTGGCATCATATTTTGTATCATGTTTTCAGCAATGTACACTTCTAGATTCCAAATTCTACATGAATACTGTAGAGCTGGGAGCACTCAGAATTTCCCTCATTCAGCCTTTACCTGAACATGCTGTGTCAACAAATGCTGCTCTATTAAAGAGAGGTGCAACTTAATGACAGCTATCTGTTACATACTGATAACCTTCATCTCCCACTGAGAAGGGTCAGAGAATGCCTAAAGCTTCTTAATCATAATGAAAAGCAGGAACAGTTTCTATCATAATAGTATATAGTATTGGGGGATGTTTTCAGAGTAGCTTTTGCAAATAGGAATCAAGGTCACTTTGAGTTTGACACTGAGCTCTGTCTACCTTTCCCATTCCCAGTATATTGGGAGAAAACTAATCAAACAAGAAAATAGCCTTTTCAGCAGCACTCAGAACTCCAGCTTTCAGCTGGAGGTAGGAAATGCAGAACTGACAAATGGGAACGGAAGTATATCCAACTGTTTGAAGCTCAACTGCAACTGCTGGGTTCAAGTCAGAAGGGTTGTACCCATTTTATCTGAATTGCTTTTGTCCATTCTTAGTGACCCTGTTTTAATATGCACTTATTTTCCTGTACTACAGGACACCTAGAAACTTAACATCCCTCAGACAGCTTCGACAGCAAAGTGGTTAATGTTTGAAGAATGAGTCATTCTTTCCTTTGCCATGACATTGGGTTCTTATTGTACAACCCTGTACAGTACTTAGCAATATTTTTTAAAGATTTAAAAAGCAAAGAGTTACAAAACCATTTGCAATTAACTTGAAATAGAAAAGATAGCACTTTTTTAAATCCCATTATATAGTACACCGTATAAATTACAGAGTATTCAAATGCATAAATGCATCTGGGTAACATTTATCAAATGTAATTTTTTCATTGTTGTTGGGGGGTTACTTTTTCCAGAGTTTTTTCTCTTTGTCCTAGACACCCCCATCTCCCCTCACTATCACGTATGACAGTGCTCCAGGTCTGAGACATTGCTGTTGCAGTATCGCATGTTGTTGGGGATGTGGCAGTCTGTGTAGTTAATGCCCCCGTTTGGGGTATAAATAGGCTGCAGTCTGAAATCTCCTTTAAGGAGCTGATCATTATTTAAGGACACAATCTGGAAGCTGGTTTCCGTCATCTCCAGGATGGAGTTGTCCTTCTTGGTCCCTGCCTCGCAGTAGTCATCTTTCCGACGGCCCCGGTTATATTTCCACTTCTGGGAGGTGTAACGCCCTTTTTTGTGCATGTGCCAGCAAAAAATGCTGAGCAGAACCACGAGGACAAATATCACTGCACCCCCAATCAACCCTGCCAGCAGAAATGGGGAGCCCAGGTTCTGAGAAGTCGTCTGCTCGTGGCTGGAGGGGATGTTGCTGCCATTGCTCAAAAAGGAAGCCTTGGTTGTGGCTTCTGAACAGACAGTAGCTTCTCCAGTTTGGTAATTGTTATAAGTATCCAGAGGAACCAAACAAATCCGATAGGTGGATTTGGGCTCCAGATTTACCAAGCTTAAGTGTTGCTTCTCACCACTAACTATTCGTTCCTGAACAATTCCTCCTACCAGACTATGGCCCATTTTAACCCATGTGAGTTTATATGCCATCACGGTAAAAAGAGACATCCAGTTAACTTGGATGCAAGTGTCATTCACAAAATGGATGGAGAGTTGAATCCTTTCAGATATAGGAGGTGTCACCCTTTCTCTGTCCTCTCTGTCAGGCACAGTGGGGAGTGTGGCTATGGTGGGAGTGAGAGGATTATATTTGCTACTTGGGGGAGGAACTGATGAGGTGGGAACTAATGTAGTTGGCATGACTGTAGCTGGGACTGGGGTGATGATAAGTGGCAGACCAGGGGTGGTGGTGGGGCATGACAACATATTCATATTGAGCTCCCTGACTGCCATACCTCGGACCTGCTCTGGTCCCTGGCACATAAAACCCCGTACATTGATGGAAGCAGGAATAAATTTGAGCCATTCAGTTACCCACTTAATGCTGCAGTCACACAACCAGGGATTATTCCTTACAGTGAGTTGCCTCAGGTTGTGGAGATTATCAAATACCCCCTTTACCAACATCCGAAGTTGGTTGTTGGAAATATCAAGACGTTCCAGCTTGTGGAGGTTCGAAAAGGCTGTAAGTGGTATATGGGTTATCTGGTTGTCCTGCAAGTAGAGCCTTAGCAGATGTGTACCTGGAAGATCGGGAGGAGGGTAGGTCAGTGAATTCCGCACTATTGAGAATTCCTTGAGCTTGGAGAGGTGGCTGAAGGTGCCTTCAGCTATGCCTTTATTAGTAAGGAGATTGCCATCCACAATCAGACGCTCCAGACTTGTAAGATTCTGGAAGGCCAAGTCTGAAATGACAGCAATTCGGTTTTCGTCTACTCGAAGTTCTTGTAAGTCCACCGGAAGGCCTACTGGTACACTGCTTAAGTGATTCTTGGACAAGAACAGAAGCTTGAGGCTGATGGCTTCCCGGAATGCCCCATCCTCAACGCCAACAGTGGAGATGGAGTTGTCATCCAGGTGCAGCTCTTCCAGCTTCAAAAGCTGAGCAAGGGCAGCCCGAGAAATGGTCTGAATGTTGTTTTCCTGCAGGTGGAGAACCCTGACATTCTTGGGCAGGTTCATGGGGAATTCATCTAACTGGTTGCCATACAGGTAGACTGTGTGCACAGACTGGACATTGTGCAACTCTGCAGGAAATCCAGCATTATTAATTTGGTTATTATGGAGGTAGAGGACGGTTACACCCTCCGGTATCCCAAGAGGCACTGAGGTCAAGCTTCGCTCATTACAGTAGACAAAGTTTCGGTCACAGCGGCACACTTTTGGGCAGGCCAAAGTTTTGGAGACCTCCATGTAGAGCCCCAGGGAAAAGATAAGCCATGATTTCATGAGAACAGACCAATCTGTAGGCCACATTCTAGTCCACGAACCCATTTCTAATTTAAAGAAATAAAGTATCAAAGTGTTAAAGAACTAATAACTAATAAAGCACAGGTAGCAAAATCTCAGGTCATTAAAATTGGCTTCTATTTATGTCCAGTGTTCAGGCCAGAGTTAAAGTCCTGGAGAATAAGTATAAAATAATCCTTTTATAATTGGCCTAGCTCCTACTTTTGATAAGAAAGCCACAGTCTTATTAGCCAGGGTTACAAAGTTTGTTGCCTTCCTCCATGTGTGCTGAAAGAAACAATAGCCGTGTCTTTGCAGGTGAGCAACAGGTTAATTTAAAGCTACCAAAAGTTGTCTGTGTATGAGTTGCTTGGAAGGATAATATGTCCTTTCACTGAAGTCTGCTTTCTGAAGTCAGCAAAGTCCTCACATGAGCTATCTGCCGGATCCGGCCTGCCTGTAAAAGAAAAGAGAAAAAAAAAAAGCTGAATAGCATGAAATGTTTAATAGGGAAGAGCAAGCCCATTGGAAGACTATTCTAAGGCTGTGCTCTTTATGACTGTCTGGAAAAAAGGCATTAATATTAAACATTAGCTTAATATTACTGTTAAATAGTCTTGAAATAGATTTGATGCAAAGTCATTGCAGTGATTGAAGGACTTTCAGTGACTTCAGTGAAGGCTAGATCTTTCACTTGTGTTTGCATATTGTACGTTCAATCTTTGTCCTCTCACAGCCTGTTTCAAATCCTAGAACTAAAACATTTTACAAACCTAAAAGTAAACCATTTAACTGGAAATTTTTGCTCAGTTTTTTTTTTTTTTATCTTTTGCAGAACCACTGACTTCAATGAATGCTATTCACGGATGCCTGACAGAGTAGACTCTGGGCCATATTATTTAATCACGCTCTATGTTTTTTTCATTTCCTACCAGACTCTGGAATGTTCTGCTTCTATTTCTGTAATGCCATTATGTATATTCTTCAGCTTAATGCACACTGCCAGATTATTGCACCTCACTACAGTGAATTAGCTACTTATGAGGACAGCCTTTTAAATAAGTATGGTAATCCACAAATACAAGGTACCCTGCTGAACGGCATATCTTTGCTAAAACTATCATCTTGACATTGTTTCTGGTGTGAACTGTGCTGTCAACAGACTTCAGAATTAGCTTTCCACTAAATGAAACAGGTTCACATCTGCTAAGTTACTGTTTTAGGATATCAGCTCAGACTACAGCAGTTTTGCAGAAGAGCACTTTCTTTGAAACCATGAAGGTTAGATACTTCTTTTAATTCTACCACGCAGTTGTCTGTGAACGGCTTCATAAACAAATTTGTTAGCTTCGGTATAGGTGAGTTCTTTAATGTATATTTTCAGCTTTTAAGTGTATTTTTAACTTTTACCTTCCCAGCTACTATTTATTATTCAAATCTGTAACCAAACAATTCAAATCTCTAAAGCATGCACTGAAAGATACTGTATCATATGACATTATCTTGTCTTGTTATATGTTGTTTCTAATTACTGAAAAAAAATGCTGCATTTTATATACTTGAACATAATGAAGGATATAAACCTTGACAAGTACCAAGCATGTGTAGATCTCAGGGTCTTGAATTGCAGTTACATAAGCACAGTATTTTTCCAGATTTTGTTCACCCAGATAAAAACTCATTGGCTGGGATTCCAGGAAAACAGAATTTCAGTGAACAGAAATCATGTTTAAAAATCCCTTTTCCCTTATTTAAGCTATTTAAACACCATCCAGGTTATTCAGAAAGGAATGTAATTCAGGAGTACATGAAAGCTTGTTCTTCTGCTACAGCTGCGCAGTTTATAACATGTCCTAAATGCTGCTTTTCGGAAGCCCATGGACTGACAGTGTAGAAAGTCTCTTTAGGAGTCAAACTGTTATAACCCTGCAACCTTACACGTGCAGATTACTATATTTATTTGGAACGTCATCAGGTATCAGCCTCAAGGCTAGAACAGTCAGAGATAAAAAGCGAGACCCTGAAAAGTCCTGTAGCTTATCATGAATTCAAATGGTAAACGTACCTATACTGTAATGCAGACTATACTGTGTGATATTAGCCACCCCACTGTTCAAGGTTTTCTCTCTCGCAGGCATATTTCAGTCAAGAGTGGTTTCTTTTCAATTATGTAAGATGACGTGATACTGTAGAGAAACTCTAACAGGATTACATTCTAACATGAGCCTAAGTGTGACAGTTTATCCGCCTTTAATATGGCCTGGCTCCCATCTAGATCATACTGCTCTCATCTGTCATGACACTGTTTTTTTAAAATAAGAAAGGACGTACAGAGCCTCCTCTGAGATGCTTGGAACCACACAGAATAATAGGGGTTCTCTCACTCCCTCGCCATCATCAGAGAAAGACAGTCTGTACCTCCTAACAGGGCCAATGCCCTGCATGAGTTGTCTTTCGATTGTAAGTCCGATTGCTGATTAGGTTTTATTTGACTGCCGGGTATGACAGAAAGCCCAGATAAGGATGTGCAGCCACAGGCAGCTGCAGCTCCTGGTTTGCTGGGGATTTCCTAAGGAGTGAATGTCATATTAAACCTGATTTATGCATTTACCTTTTTTTTGGACTCTGCCAAGAGTACTTCTCACCACGGTAAATATGGCACCTGAATAAAAGATTTCAGTAATAATTCTAGTAAATTGAGTCAAACACACAGCACTTCTCATTAGATATTACAAGTAAAAGAGCTTTGACTGGACAGTCACTTAAGCATATCAGCACTTTGGAAGGTGGCACTCTGGAGTTTATCTCCTTTTTATTTTTACATGGATTTTGCCCTTAGAAATCTGTTAAAACTTCTCTATTGTTTTCTCCCCTTATGATGGTGAGAAATGGAGTCCTTTTATTAATGCCAGTATCCTAATCTCCAGCTATCAGTCCTTAATAAACCAATACTATAAAATTCAGTACAGAAAATATGCATTGGTAACTACGGTTGATTGTATTAAGCAAGAGCACAAGGACAAATCTAATTAGATATTTATGACTTCAGGGTTGACTGTGGTGTGACAGAGGGAAGGAATGAAGAAGCAAAGATACAACTGAATGTGTTTAAATAAATTATTTGGGGAAAGTTTTACCTCAGTAGTCTTTTACAGCTGTTTAATAATAACTCATAGTAGTTGTCATTGTTGCAATATTTTTCAGCAAATCTCAAGGACTCTAATGCAAAAGTGAGTTGTGTCCCTGTGTTAGAAATCTCTACCCCAAAGACATTAAAAAGACTGAAGATTTGAACAACCTGCTTGATTTAAAAAAGAAACTCTGTGAAGGAAAAACATCCTTGGCAAATTCCAGAAGGCTGCAAAGTTTGTTCTTTAGCAAATTGCCAACACTGAAGGCAGATAGAGTAATTGAGCTTTCTCCCCATCCCTGTCATGTTGACTTCCTAAAGCAAGCTCTCTATTTTCAATATTCTTACAAGAATGAACTGAGTCTCTCTGAGAATGAACTGGTCATTTTCAGAAGTAGAATTTTGGAAGTGGAGGAGTTAAGGACACTCAATATCTTTAGCTTTCGTGATTGTGAATCTTGGAAATTGACTCAGAATAGATGTCAGCGATTTTGCTTATTGTGAAGCTGGAAAGTTCTAAAAACCAATCTAGGAAGCAAGGATGAGGGCGAGGGAATTTGTTGCAGTTAACATAAAGAAATCAGCGAGCAAATACCTCAATAATAACACACCTGCCCATCATCACCTTGGTCACTTTTGTTTCTATTTCCCTACCCTGTACACTTGATTTCAATTATTTCTCACTATATCCTCCTTGGAGCACAAGCCACGTCTTCCAAGTGTCTAGGACATTTCCTGTCTTACTGCAGCCAGGATATTAAATCCCATTAGGATTTAAGGAATGATATAATAAGGTTGAGAAAAGCACATTGAAATAGATGAGAACATATGCACACATTTTAGGTATCCATGTCTTAAAATTTGGCTTAGTGCCCTGAGTTCCTGACATCAGTGGAAATGTTCCCTTTCATATCTTAAGAGGAATTTCTGATCAACATTTTTATCTCACTGTCTTTTTTTCTAACCTGCCTTATTTAAATATCCTTTTGGCATAACTAATGTTAGCTCGAGAAGAACAATTCTGGCTTTGTGTACTGGATAAAAATTTCAAATTTGCTTTTGTTCAACACTGCATCTGAACAGCTCCTTTCAGATATTTTGATTAAAGGTATTTAAAGGTTGAAACATCTGGCTGCAAGTTGGGAAGGTGAAGGTTTTATTAGTCTCCCCTTCACTGGTCAGAAACATCCACACAACTTCAAGCTTTAGTCACCCTATGTGTCACCACATAGCCATGAAATAATTCAGCTACAATAAACAAACATGCTTCAATAATTAATATATTACTGAAAATGCTACTCGATCATACATTTGCGGTTTCTAGGGAAAAAACCCAATAACCCACTAGCAGCCTGCTTATGGAACTCTTTCCTACCTCACTGACCAGTATTGCCTCAGTGGCTGTGTCTATGGTGTCTAAAGAAGCTCCAGAAATGCCCTCAGGGCTTCCCCCCCACCTTTCATGCTGATCTTCCAAACATGCAGTCCCAGGTGTAGCAATCAAGGTCCCTGTGGCTGCTTGAAAACCTATTAATGTTCACGGTAGATAACAGAGAATCAAGGGAGGAGATAGCATATGGAGCACAGCCTGAATATGAGTACTTACTATGTTATAAGCACAGGAGTTTTGTTGTGCTCCTGAAGCCAGGTTGTCTGTCTTCATTGGTCTTCTCATGTTTTATATTAAGGCTATTAATTTTTTAGAGGGAATAAAATTAACAACACTTGGCTATTCTTTCCTTCAAGGAATCCTGAAAATAGATCAAATAGAATCAAAAATAGATCCTAGGAATCCAAGTTCTTTCTCTGATATTCTAACCACTTAGGACCACTTTTCCTAGCAGTTCATCCATTTATCTGAACCTGAGTGCTATGCAACATAAATAGAAAGGCAAGCAAAACCAAAACCAAATGGTCATATCTACTCTTTTCATTACTACCACTCAGTGACTCTCAATTAGCACAAAACCATTTGGCATAAATTTTCTTGGCTTTACTGCAGACCAAGGTCATAATAAAGTCATAATCTTACTCTACATAATTATAATATACAGTAAGTACAAGGCTATTATGTCTGGAATTGAATGACAACCAGAAAACAAAATCTAATTCCATTCCTCAGAAACCTAGTACAGAGTTCCTAGTGCTTAAGAAAAATGCCCCTGTGTTTCTATCACCTGGTAACAAAAATAATTATGGAATAATACCTGATAAATCCCTTTTTCCACCTAAGTAGAGTTTACTTCTACACATGCATGAACATCCTGCTTTTTTTTAACTGATTAGGAGCCTAAGGTGATGGTTTACTGTATGTGTTTTTCTGAGTTACTTGTTTTTGAACTGTGTGTTGAAAATTTTATATGAGGCTATAATCTCTGCACCAAAGGCACAGAGAAAATGACCCAAAGGAACCAAAATGCTTTTACAGGAAGCCCTTTTGCATGCTTGCTGCTGTGGCTGCTTCATTGTGTATTATGTAAGAAGAAGAGGTAAGGAAGAAGAAAAAGACATGAAGAGGAAGAGGAGAAACTGTCCTTGGTGCCCTCTTCTAAAGTGAATATTGATGTCAGGATAATGATCAGTAGCTAGTACTGGAAGGAAATCTTAAAGTGTCTCTGTACACTGTTACAGACACTATGAAGTCTATATAGGCAGATATTGGCAGAGAAAGACATTATTGCCTTTGCAATACTGTTAGCAAAATGAGTCAGCAAACGTACACAAATTCTGCTCTGATCACGACGTTTCTGGTTTTGCGTCTCAATTTGCACTTACAGTTATTCTCAAAAGCTCAGATCAGGCAACCTCCTGCCGACAAATGAAATGGATTTGGATCTGCCTTGGTGGAGGCAGGAGAAAGTTTAGAGAGTGGTACATCTTGCAACAATGGGTGTAAAGACGTCATTCACCATCCTTCTCCCCCTTGCTCTTCTCTAACCTTCCGCTCCTCCCAAGACTTTTATCTCTTTCCAGCTACATTCCTGCAAATTATTAAGCAGACACATTTCCCAGAAGAATGCAGGCTTCAGGAAATCCGTTTTTAAAAGGCATGATATCATAATCAACAAAAGCTTTGTCTTTGGATGTTTGGGTAGTGTAGAGGTTCTTGTCAGTCAACAGGAATCTGACAGAGACCAATTCCTGACTGCCAGGAGGGGGAGCTAAGGCAGCAGGAAACTCTCTCCCCTGACTAAACAAAAAAATGAAAAAATGTGGGACTCGTTCTCTTCCCACTTTGTCCATCCCCACACACATGCACACACTTCTTCCTCACAGATGTCTGGGATAGCCAGTGATTGCTTGCTTGTTTGACAGCGTCTCTGTTACATGCCTGACAAACCGTTTGAGCAGTATAACACTTTGTTTCTACGAAAATTAATATTTCTATATTCTAATAATGAGCATTATTCCCAGTTTGAATTTTATGTGCTTCATGATTCAAGACTGTTCTTTACTTGTGGGTTACTACAGAGTGTAATTATTGCATAGGTATGAGGAGACATGGGGGGGTGGTGGTGGTGGTGAAGATAGTTTGCAGTGGAAAAAAGAAAACGAGGTTTGTGAGAGATACAGCTCAGTTATAGCAGATTTTTCTCCTTTTACAGATTAGTAGGAAGCAGTGGCACCTCAAAAGAGAGAACAAACTACAAGACATAATCACTAGAGTGACCACCGCACTCCAGGAAGCAGGGCTGAAATAACTACAAGAACAATGGCACTAATACTTCAGGTGGAGCCATGAATTCAAGGCTGCCACAGGGTACTGTGCTGTGCCACACATCCTACTCAGCTTCTCAGACCTCTTCATAAGTGGGCATTGAAGTACCAAAGTTCAGATGTGGAGAATAGTCTGCCTAGACAAACATATATTCATTCCTGCATTTACTTTAACAGTTATTTATTTATGATAGAAGGAAGTTATTCTCAAAACTTGATGATGCATAACTTCATCAAGACTGTATCACCTGTGATAATTAATAAACCCCTGAGCCCAGAAACATTTGTGTTTCCTTTCTGTGACAAAAAAATTCATCTCTGCTCGTGCACACAGATGCCCTATAGGTTAATACAATTTTTTGTCATAGTCAGCGTATGTCAAGGAATATGACTATTTTTAGTAATAAAACATGGTATATATCTTTCAATTTCAGAAATAAAAGACTATAGAACATCTAATGGAAAACATCAAAGAAAAAGCACATTTCTTACTGCAAGCTGCATTAGTGGACACTGTTGTGCTATCCATCCAAATTTATCTTTTGGTTTGTCATACCACCCAGTCCAATCTGAATGCCTGTCTGCATGGATTAATCCTGCACAGATCTTTGCTGTTGATCATTTCAGCTTCTGGCATAACCAGAAGGAGAGTCTTAGAAACAGAAAAATGCCACTAAGGAATTCCTGCCTGTGGAGTCCTGAATTATAATGTAGGAATTGTCAGAAACAACTATTTCAGCTAATTGTAGCTGTCAGAGTAAAAGGTAATGAGGACACACATGGCAAATGAAAAAGCAAAATCTAATTGCCTGCACAAGCAGACAGGACTCCCTCATAGAAAACAAGGGAGAAGGAAACGTGCAGAACTCCAGGTTAACTAATGTGAGCTTCTGAGTTGTGTAGGACGTCAAGGCAGCCCAAAGTCATTGATAGCTGAAGCATCTGTTTATAAGGAAATATCCCTGTTTTCATTATAAAATTGCTGATTCTTGAAAATTTACTCCAGATGGTGACCATCATGATATTTTCACTCCAGTAGGCAAAGAGGAACAGATGATCACCTCCAGGACTCATATTAAATGGAGTATTACAACTACTAGCAAAGGGCTATTGGTGTCTTTTTTAACCTTCCCCCAAGGCCTAGTCTACTTTTTCACCAGTTTAATGCTGCACTGTTCAAAACTTAACAAATTTGTCAAAAAGTGGGAACGATCAATTTAGCACGGTGGTGAATTAATTCCCTAGTCTTTTATCCCCAAAGAACTGATCTCGTATCTTAGGTGAAATACTTTTGATGGATCTCATCTAGGACTCCATAAACTCAGCAATGTACTATGTGGTGATGTAAAGCTGGACTGAGAAAGTTGGAAATGGCAGATGAAAAGAATCTTACATGAGGAGCTATCTGGAACATTTCAACAAAATGCATTTTCATGAAAATATACGATTTCAATGAAGCCAAAACGTTTCATGGAGATTTGTCAGTTTTGATTATGTTTTCAATAGGAAATGTGCCTGAGGTCCAATGCTTTCTGATCATTTATGACCAGCAGCAGAGACAGAAAAAAGAATAGAGGAAGAGTAAAAAATTTACCTTTTTACCCAAAAAGGTAAGTTTTGACACAATTTCATTTCATGAAAGCAATTCATAAAATACCTTTTTCATACCACATTTTAAAACCACGAAAGCTGTTGTGGAATTATCTGCCTCTGGACAGCTGTACTTAACATGGTAAAAGGAAAAGAAAAATATTCTTTGTTTGCTTTCTTGACCCTTTTCCAGAGGACTTAGAGCTTTCTGTGACAAAAAGTGGACACATCTGTTTGAGAAAAACTAATAATACCAAACTAGTTTAAAATAATTTCCCTTTCAGAACATAAATGTTCTGTACTGTGGTTAGCATAATGCATTTTGTACTAAGAAAAAATGAAGGTAACCTGCTGTTTCTTTGCAAGCAAATTGGTCCCTACCTATAAATTATTCTACACTGTGAAGTAAACAGTTTGCTTTTATCTAGAGATATGTGGGCAGCCTGGCAAAACGTCTGTGGATAATTTGAAAAAGCTGCTTTTAGTGACCTAAGTGACTAAACATTGCTTCTGTGGAGACAACATCTTGACACATTTTAAATGTGTCGTATGGTGCTACATCATTGATGAGATTCTGGATGGTGTCACATTAGCTTGTAGGGTATCATTCGTTTAGGGTTTCAGGCAATTGAGTGTGGGCTGCCATGTTCATATATTCCCTATTTGTAGCATATGGCCCAGGGAGAAGATATGGCACTAGCTGCCCCTCAACCTCTCAGGCACATTGATGTAAATAAAGCTGAAAGTATCATCATACATTCATTTTCCCAACAAAGCCAGACAGAGATCTCTCCTTCCCCTTTTAATACTACTTAACATGCTGCTCCTTCACAGTACTAAGAACTACTCCATAAACACAGTTAAGGAGCTACCAAGAAAGATTAATAAAGTTGTTTGCACCCTAACTGCTTCAGAAAACCTGTCATGTATGGTGTAGTCACTTATTGGACCACTGAACAAAAGATGTTCCCCAGCTAGAGAACAAATCTTGCTTCTGTGACACAGCCCCTGTGACAGGCAAACAGAAGGTTATCAAACAAATTTTTTAAATCATTGCCATCAGATAGCCAGTTAACAGGAAAGAGGAAAGATATTAAAATGATGGATGCAGAATGTACAGCTAAGCCTCTGAAATCCCTATTCAGCTAAATAGCTGAATTATTTATCAACTGTACAATATCTCAGCATCAGTAGTGCTTGACAAAGGTCTGGGGATCTGGATTTGTTATCTTTTCCCAGTGATCCAATTACACTTTTCTGTATGCATAGGTGGAGAAAGCGCAATATTCTCACTGCTCCAGGAATGACAATAGAGCATTTCATACAGGAAACACCTTGTGCTCCCACATCTCATCAGAATCAAAAATTTTATTTTACAGCAATATAAAACACTAAAGATACAGCAGTGACTATGTTATAGCAGTACAAAATCATCCAGCATGTGGTGGAATTCTTTCAAAATCCACTGTTTACCTGGATATCAGTAGAACCAATGATTTCCCTTAGAGTACAAAGAGGAAAGAAACACCAGAGGCAGTAGGGGAAAAGAGTTTACCGAGTATATGGACCATATATGGATTTATTTTTCAGTTAATTTTGTTTGGTTTTGCCATTATCTTTTGCTCATTTGCATTCAGGATTCCAGTAACTCTGTATGATAATAACTGTTTTCAGTGAGAGGGTCCTGTTGTCCCTTCTCAGTATTGATGGCCAAGCACATATCCTAAGAATGTACACATCTGAGGAATAAAAGGACTGATAGCAGTCATTCAGATATGATAGGTGGTGGGATTAAAGAACTTCTTTGGTGCAATAGGGATGTGAATCCCCAAGTCCTGATTCTGATGGAGAGCAAACTTTTTTAGCATGTTGCTCTGGTTTGGTTCTCCTTTGGTAAAAGGGTACAATACTACATTTCCCCCGCAGTCATTCAGATTTCCCATTTAATTTCAAAGTTCTTCAAGAAAGGGAGGCTGCATGGGACTGCACAGAACTTAACATAGGGCAGATTCAGTTTTAGGTACAAGGAGAAATAAGAACAAGCTAGAAATAGTAAATAGACATTTCTATCCCAATGATTCTCAGCCATGGTTTTAAAACCACAAGAAGATCATGAAATGTATTAAGGGATCACAAAGTAATAAACAAAGACAGTGTCAGCCAGTAAGAGCACTGCTCCTGCAGGATGAAGGAGTACAGATTACGTGTTTAAACACTGGCTGCAACAGTTTACATCAGCCAAGGAATTACTAGTTGCCTTTAATTTGTGGCAGCAGCTCAGTTCCCTGGGGAAGAAAAGACAGAGCAGAAGAAATGGTGTTTACATCTGCAGCTATGATTAAAGTCACTTCTCAGGCTTCATCCTGCTCTATTCTTTCCTTGAAGGAGCAGAGATGCTGCCAACACAAGGGGTGCACAAAGACAAAGCAGAGCCAAATGGACATTATATTTCCAGAAGCTGGAAATGTGCTGCTCCAGCCAATTTTTCTTCTGCCCCATGCCGATGGCTGCAGGACAGAATATTCTGTGTGAAGTTTCACAAGCTATACAGCATCGTAAGTCTTCTGACCATGAACAGAGGAAAGAGGATACAGTAATGGCAATAAGTCTCATTTTCTCCACCAAGTACAGCGTGACAGGAAAGAACCTGCCATCTGCGTGTGTTTATGAAGAAGCAGATCACAGCAGAATAAACTCCTGGTATTCTCTCCTAAAGTTTCTGTCGTTATATTTTCTCAGTAACTGCTCTAAAACTTTTTTTAAAGAGCTCTCCTAAGCTTATTTCACTTAGGAAGTTCAAAGACTTCATGTTGAATGAATCCTGACAAAGATAGAAGAGAGCACAAAAAGCAATTCAGCTTTGTTTTTCCACTTCTCCCCTTTGCCTTTGAGGTCTGTGTGTGGTTGCATCAGTGAGATCAAAATTGCCAGCAGGCCCACAAATGACACCTACCAGCAGTAGAGCAAAAAACATAGTCCTCTACCATTAATGCTTCACAGTGGGTGATCTTTAGCCCTCCGCAGACAGCCAACAAGGGCTTGTGCACCACTTAAACTCTCCTAATAGCTTTTAAGTGGGTCCTAAGAGATACAGAAGCCTGGAGTTGGCCTTCAGCCCAAAAGCAAATTCCATCTAACATGTGTCAAAGTATTTCAGGCAACGGACTCCTTATCAATATATGTCCTTGTGCTACTTTTCAGCACAGTCGTTATTGCAAGGAATCACAGCAGTATTCTTATCAGCATTTTGTGCTCATACAAAACGAGACATCTCGAATGAGTTCAGGAAGGCAGACAGGCAGTGCACAATAAAACCTGAGAGAGGGCCAGAGGGACAAATATTAAAAAAAAAAAGAGTGAGATAGAGTTTTAAGCTATTCTACAGGCAGCAAAATATGCCTGCTCAAAAATGCAATTATTGTTTTCCTCTGTTTGCAGAGCACTCCATCTATTCAGGTCACTGCATGAATCAAATAAGAAGACACTCTTTTATGTTTTCTGTGTAGACCTCTGGGTACTTTAAAAGGACCTCATATGAAGATCTGCTAAGGGATTTGGGGGCTTGCTGATGGGTATTTTGCTTGGACTGAAAACTGAGGTAGGTCCCTAATATAAGTACTTTGGTAAGCATGGGAAATATTGGATCTTGACCTATGTCTACATCAAAATTTTAGATACTGGAGGCACAGGTTCTTTATTTATACTTTTGTTAAGAAGGCATGTATTGTAACTGACTAATGTAGAGTATAAAGCCAATATTAACTTTATATCCAATCCATGATATTTTCAGCAATTTTATCGATGGGCTGAGGCCAACTGTATGAGGTTCAACAAGGCCAAGTGACGGGTCCTACACCTGGGTCACAACAACCCCATGCAACACTACAGGCTGGGGGAAGAGTGGCTGGAAAGCTGCCTGGCAGAAAAGGACCTGGGGGTGTTGATCGACATCCGGCTGGATATGAGCCAGCAGCGTGCCCAGGTGGCCAAGAAGGCTAATGGCATCCTGGCTTCTATCAGAAATAGTGTGGCCAGCAGGAGTAGAGAAGTGATTGTCCCCCTGTACTCAGCACTGGTGAGGCTGCACCTCGAATACTGTGTTCAGTTTTGGGCCCCTTCACTACAAGAAGGACACTGAGGTGCTGGAGCATGTCCAGAGAAGGGCAATGAAGCTGGTGAGGGGTCTGGAGCACAAGTCCTATGAGAAGCGGCTGAGGGAACTGGCGTTGTTTAGCCTGGAGAAAAGGAGGCTGAGGGGAGACCTTATCACTCTCTATATCTACTTGAAAGGAGGTTGTAGAGAGGTGGGTGGTGGTCTCTTCTCCCAAGTGACAAGTGATAGGACAAGTTGCATCAGGTGAGGTTTAGGTTGGATATTAAGAAAGACTTCTTCACTGAAAGGGTTGTCAGACATTGGACTAGGCTGCCCAAGAAGGTGGTTGAATCACCATCCCTGGAGGTATTTAAAAGATGTGTGGATGAGGTGCTTAGGGGCATGGTTTAGTGGTGGACTTAGCAGTGTTAGGTTAATGGTTGGGCTTGATGATCTTAAAGGTCTTTTCCAACCTAAATGATTCTATGATTCTACCCTTGCTAGTCTGTTCTGACCTCTACACAATCCTTTTGTATATGGGTTATAAGATAAGGGAACTAAAAAACAGATCAGCTTTAATGGCCAGGGAAGTATTCCTATTGCAGACACACATAACAGCAGGCATAGGCTTGCACCTTCCTGTTTCATTTCTTACTGGATACATGCATGCAGATATGGAAGGACACCTATGGAGCAGATGAGAAAAAAACCCCAAATTCTCTGCTTTATGGATAGATGAAGGGCAGCAAAGCCTACAAGCAGCCTGGAAAAATGATTCTGAGAATTGGAGTAGCTGCAGATGTTGATTTGATTACACAAAGGAAATTTTCTTACAGTGCAAAACCCTTTTTACTCCACCTCTGTCTTCGGGCTACTGCATCTGTGTTGTGTTACTAAAGACATACAGCCTAGACAACAGAAGTGGCACTGAGGGTCAGAATAAGTATGAAGGGGGGAAGCCACCTGAGCCTTCACACACACACACACACATACGCACACCTTCAGTTTTGATTTGGCAGGAATTTATCAGACATTTAACTCCAGATCAATCTAGGGCTCTCTGATCCATTATAGTCAATAGCTGACCTTAATTCAAAAAGTGGTGTGAAATAATAAAGGAAAAAAACCAAACCAGTTGCAGCTATTCCAGAAGATAACAGACTTACTGACTCCTAAGGGCTTGAATGAGCTCAGCCCACAGCAGTGGAGTTTGTTTACTGTATACTATTATTTTAGAAATCCTTTTCTTGCTATTTCAATCAAAATGAACTGCATTTCCTAATACCATACATCCTGAGAGATACTGCCACATACTCTATCCAAACACTGGCTTAAACTAACCCACCCTGGCAGCAAATATCTTCAAGGCTTTCAAGCCTCTTGGGAGATATTGCCCTCCTCTGTTCCAGTGAAGCAGAAAACCATCTTGTATTCAAGAGAAAAAAAAAATATCTTTCCATATTCACTGCAAATATTTTAAGCATTAACCCTCCTCCCCCTGAAAAATTTACTCATATCTTCTGTGTAGGGTTTATATGAAGGAGGAAGGCTTGCCAAAGCAATAGTGTTCATTACTATTACGAGTAATAACCAACGATTTTTGAAGCAGAGATAAGGACTGACTGTTCTGGTCACTTTCTGAGTTCACTTCCCACAAATTGTTGAGCTACACTATAACAAAAGAAAATTTAAGGTGATTTGCATAGGTACATGTAGCAAATTAATGGTAAATTCACAGGCACCAGTCTTCTGGGAAGCTCCTGACTCCCACTGCCCGACAACAAGCACTGAATTAGAAAAATTCCTGTATGAAAATCATATTTTTAATACCAAGAGCCACTGAACTTTACTAAAATTATTAAGGTATTTGTTTAAAACAGATAATACAAAGTACTCCTTTACACAGCAGATAGTGAAGTGAAATTTGCTGCCACGGGTGTCTATGGAGCAGACAGTTTTGGCAGGTTCAGAAAAGGATTCCACAATTTCATGGTCTTTAAACAGGTTCCCTTAAAGAGACGAGGAAGGGATGCACCCTCTAATATGCCTAGTTTGACCATTTCAGGCACTGCCAGCGGCATTCAGGGGGAAAATGGATGGCAAAAAGCATCTCCAACAATTTGTTTTCTTTGTTAGAGACAAAACACTGAGCTAGATGGACTGCTGGCCTGTCTCAGTTGGGAGTTTCTTATGTTTTAGTGAGTCACACTTTACGGTCAGAACCAGGGACTGAGCACAACAGTGGAAATGTAGCATGCATGGACCTGTCCATCGCATTTGAAGAGTATTTGAGTCAGAAATTAAATATAGTGCCATCCCATAATGTATCAGATAGCTTAAAAGTCATTGACACAGCTCAAATTCTACAATTTGAAACTCTGGATAGCTGCTAATGACCATAAATACAATATTAAACCTAAACTGACCAAATAATGTAATCTCAAGCAATTGTTATTTACTCCTGCACATTCCAGATGCAACAAAAAAGGAAAAGGGACTCTTCACTTCTCTATTCTGCTTTTGGGGCCATGGGTTTTTAAAGTGAGAACAAAAATAAAATAGTAAAACAACGATGCAAAAGTGTGCTTGCTTCCAGGGCTATAGTGAGTTCTAGTTCCCTAAACAGCAATGTCCTGCTTTAGCCTTAGAGGACTGGAAACTTTATAGAGTGAGGTAGTGACCACAGAAGGAATTGAAACATATCATCCTGTTTTGGACTATTCTCTTCAATGACCTCTGAACCTTTCCTGTAGAGAAAAACCCAAGCCACAATGTCTGTATATAGAATTGCACTGCCTTGAAGCTCAGACTGTTTTGAATCTAGGGTTTCAGTTTGAACACATCTGTAATTTTTATTTCTCTAAGCTTTGCAGAAACATCATTAAATTCTTTTTTCAATTCCATTTGTATTCTTTGTATGATATAGATGGGATCTTTCTTCTCAGTCTCCTGACCAAACTTTGGTGAAAGAGGTCATTAGACCAGCCGCTATATAAAGTCTAAATAAAGTCTGTGAACTTGCTAGGTTACGTCTTTTCCTTTTTGACTGCTGGGAAGATTGTCAGAGTCCTTTGTAAGAAGGACTTGCTCACAAGCTCCCTTCACCTCCTTTGAGATACGATATTTTGAAAGAGCCTCATCTTTTACTAACCTATAGAATCCATAACTTTGCTTCTGCTGCAATGTAAGGAGAGTTTAGCAAAAATGTTAGCTCTTTCTAAATTTGATACTTTTGATAAAATTTCAGAATAAATATAGTGATAAAAAGAAACAAAAGCAGAGGATATCCACACCTTTGCTTCTCCTGATCCTGCACTCAATTTTGTCCCATCACTGCCAGTAATACCTCAGCACCCATCCTGATCAATCCCTCTCCCCTTTTGGTGGATGAACACCAAAAACCTCCACGCCTCTCTGCTATTATTACCTACGTAATAACAATCACATTTGTTAAAGTCTTTTTTCTAACCAATCACTATTTTTCTGCTGTTTGAATGTGCTAAAGTAAATAAAATAAATTCCAGAGATGGTCTCTTGACAGCTATGGTACTGGCAGTCAGTAAATGCTTGGTAAACAAGCATTGCTTATTTTCTCCTTCTCTAAAAAATGCAGTTACAAATTTGTGATCACAAATGAGAATTTCCTTTCCATGCTGCATTTGCACTCTCTCTTAGAGAGTCAGCTCAGCTTTTGCATCAGCTACTGCAGGACAAAGTGAATATAATCTTACAGTGTTAACACAGCCATGAAGTTTCAAACACTGCTTTATTGCTAAAGGATAATTATATCCCACAATCTGTTGGGCACAATCATACTTGTCATTGTACACATCATTATTCACCTTCTGTGGGCCCTTTCTAATCCAGACTAGGTCAGTAGTGTCCAGCCATCAGTCATTAGAATGGGTGAAAAATGAGGTGGCAACTATTCCTTAGGAGAAGTAGAGTCTGAAACAGTGTGAAGAAGAGGCAGTTGCATGTAAAACAGTCTTATTTTGCTTTCCTGACTCCAACACCAAACCTTTGATTAATTACTGAGCCAGGAACAGTCAGGCATATCTCTAAAAGGGGTGCTTAGGGAGACTAGTGCCACTCTTCTGACAGAAAACACTACTCTTCAGACTCTCTTCTTTGTAGACACTGTTTTTTCTCTGACAAGCTCTTTGGGTGAAAACCACCTTACTGCTGGAAGCAGTAGGTGAAGGCAGGATTGAAAATGAGACCATCCTCCTAACGTATGGCAAGTAGAATACCCCAGCACTCAGAGACCTAAATGGTGTTGTTTAACTGCTGAAATAATTTTTTTTCTAAGAAATGTTGTGGTGGCCTGGACATTCATTAGCATTCACATTTGCAAGCACTATTCACATCCCTATAATCACAAAGTCTTGCATCTTAGGGAAGAAAAGCCCAAGTTCTTCCAGACCCAGAGGTTCCAGGAGAAGGAGCGATAAAAGAAATGCCAAGTATCTTAGGATTCACAATAAAATCAGAACTGGAAATGTTGCAAGTCAGAACCTATAATCAGGCATAAAACCAGTAGATATGTTTCTTAAACTCAGTGTGAGCATTAAGTAAATATGACCAACTAATCCAATCATCCCACCTGGCTTCCCACGTGAATATTTATGATAAGTCTATCTGTCATGAGCATAACAGAAGGTAGAATGAAGCCAAGCATCTAAAAACAGCATTCTCCATCAAGCTGTGTGGGTAGGCTGTCCCAGATATCTCACTACAAAGGTGATGAAAATAAACAAGATAAAGTGTCCTCTGCTGGTTTGTATTCAACAGGCAAAGAAACAGGGTTTGTGGCAGTACCACAGGTTTCATTGAACCAGTGTCATGGCAGAAAGAAAGGAAATTTTCCTTTTCTGATACTTTTTTTTAAAACTTGTCAGGTTTTGGATTGCCATCCTCAAAATAAGGAGTCAAAAGGCCAGGCCTCATATGTGTATGTGCTGGCTTTGTGAAGGTATTTTTTTGGCAATACAAGATACAGTTAATTACATTCACCCCAGCGCTCATTTACATGTGTCAGTCTGGGATTTGAGAGCTCTGCCCTGGAACAGCAACACTGACCACATTTCTGACTGCCAGCAGGAGACGGGTTAATTCCCTGGTTCGTTTGTGTGTTATGGGAACCTGGGACTGGGACTGACCTCCTGGGTCAGAGTCCAGACCCCTGCTATCACAGGCAGCCCTGTCACTGAAAGGCAATATGTTAGCTAGGACCCAATGTATGGTTTGGTCTTCCTGCTGCGAATCCTTTCGTGGCCCTTCCTGGTTTCTCCTGGGAGATAAGGTCTTGTGCTTCAGCTGCTTTTGTTCCCAGGGTTAGCTAACGATACCTTGCAAAATCATGGCATGACAAGCATTATTAGCTTCCTCCTGGAGTTCAAAAAACATTTTTATTTTTCAGTTTAGATTGAAACATCGCAGCTGTGTATTTTGGGTTCAGCTATGGACTGCATACAGCATTGTGGCAGAATATAGGAACTACAGAAAACCTTTAGTCTCCTCAGAGGAAACTGGCACAGACAGTATCAAAAGCAGCTCAGACTTTTCCAAGAAGTGCAGGATAAGACCTAGTATATGGGATATAAGGGAGTAAGGCCCAGGGCTTTAAGACCTTACATAAGTGTACTACATTGAAGGTTATTCTGAGCTTCCATCAGGAGGCCTTCTTGCACCCTTGGAGCAACCCAGAATGAGGACAACTCAAAGTGTGTCTTAAGTCTCCCTTGGCCTTTGGGGTTGGTGTTGCAAGTCTAAAAAAGGCAATGCTAGGTCTTCCTCAGAGTTAAATACAGTTGCTTGAGAGTTGCAAAGTAAGACGGGAGCACAAGTAAAATTAAAAGTTACAAGTTCCTGTCTCCTAGTCTGCATTCAATCAGTGAAACCACATGTTCTCTCTGCTTCAACATCCAGCTTTGAAGACGTGGCCCTTGACGGCCTGAGGTTTGACTGTTCCAGCTTTGTTATTTTGTGGGGTTTTTTTTTCCCTTCAGCCTTTACTACCAACCTCAGACAGAGTCATTCAATGCAAGTATAGGGAAGAAGACTGGTGTCACAGTGGGGAACTTAATTTAATGAAAGCACTTGCAGAAGTTATTTTGTTTACTGAAAGCATGCAAATGGACAGTATGATTTACAAGGTTACAAGGAAACAAGTACAGAGCTTCCCCTGATGCTGTGGTTAAGACAGCTTGGAAACTATTGTGCTGTGTGACAGAACAGCACAAACACACACTGACGAAAGCCGCAGCAACTATTCAAATCCATCTTTGTTTTAAGTACCAACTATTAAAGTGACCATGCTGGTTTTACCTTGTCTCTCTGACAGTGGGTGACAAAAGTCCTTTTAAATGCTGAAAAGTTGCAAGTCTGCCTTTTCTGAACTGCAGAGGGAATTTGTCTTTGTGGTTTCTGAATGGCGCTCCGGAGCCAAAGCCAAAAAGAATAGCTGCACATACTGTGTCAACTATGCACAGTAGAAAGCAAATATAAACCTGGAATATGAAGACCCACATGAATTAAAGTGCCTAGATTTTATGGCATCCAGGTTTTAATGTAACCTGAATGAGTCATGGTAGAACTCATGGCAGTTATTTTACTTCATGAGCAAAAAATATACCTCATGTTGGTAATGTCAGGATACTCCACATAGGCAGATTACCCCAATCTCTTGATTCAACAATATCATGTGAACAACTTTGTGCCAAAATTAAATAATATTTGTGTCTTCCAGCACTTCTTGCACTTCTGTTGACATAGGACTGAATAAGCCTTCTTAGTCTTCCAACTGAGACAAAAAAATTGCAATAGCTAAATGATAATATCACCTCTTATTCTGTTCTTGGAGTGCTCTTGATTCAAATATCATTATTTCC
Source organism: Gavia stellata (assembly GCF_030936135.1). NCBI lineage: Eukaryota > Metazoa > Chordata > Aves > Gaviiformes > Gaviidae > Gavia > Gavia stellata. Next base: position 22,115,471 of record NC_082600.1, read on the forward strand.
TAAAATACATTAATTATTTGGAATTATACAATAAAATATTCTGCAAATTACAGCAATGATAGAGGTTATTATTGAAAGTGCCCTTATTATTTGCAGTTGGTCACATTAGTCATATGGAGAGCTTCTGGTTTCATGTTCAGTGCTCATAATTCCTATGATTGATTTTCTGTTGGAAATGTTCATAGAAAGATATGTAAGACAAACTCATCACAACAGCTTATAATTCATTTTTCAAAGCCTTCTCAAAACTCGCGCAAATGTACCCAAACACCAAGAAAAAAGGAATGCAAATGCATCTCTCCAATTTTCAGGCATTTCTGCTTCAGGGCCAAACTCTCTGTTGATGAAAGCAAGCCATTTTATTGTGCTTGTCTGGCAGAGAACATACTGTACAATATTTTGACATTTCAAACCAAAGTCTGTCTAAGGGATTACATGGACATTTTAAGAAATGAGTAAAAAGGAGCTGTATAATTCTTAGCGCCTTACAAAGGTTTTTTCAGGTTTGGTTTTAAACTTACTTAACATATGTGGAGAAATATTTATTTTTTAAAACTGATGCCACAATCTTGTAATGAAATTTGAGAACGTGAATGCTCTTCCTCTCTTAAAAAAAGACAAACAAAAAATGCCCCCATTCTGACCTTCTTTCCAATGTTGTATGCTAATATGTTAGAATAACATCTAGTCCTGTATGCTTTCTCAACAAAATTAGTATTGGTATTGTTAGTAGAGTACAAAACAGACTTTACTGTGAATGCTAGTTATTTTATTGCTTAATTTTAAATATTCAAGTTCTATAATACTTTACTTCTCATATGTATTTTATATTTTTGACAGGAAGATAGGTTTATTTGCACTAGGTTGCAAGACTATGTGCTTTATTTCAAGAGAAGCCAGAAATTATTAAAATTGATAAAAGAAGATGGTCTATAATAAAAGTACAATTTTGAGAAACTAGTACAAAATCATAGTCACGGATTCCTTTCCCATGTATGAAGCTCATGGCTCTGATTCTATTCTACTGCTTTTGAAGTAAATGGAAAATTTCCCATTAGTTTCAGTTGACTCTTTGTTTTATTTTCAGAAATATTTTTTAAAGTTCCCCATTTCCAAGTTCCCATGATTTAACCTTGGGTGTGATCTTGAAAGAATTTTTATGCACATGAGTAAACAGAGTTACTGAAGTCAATGAGCCTGGAGGGCTGGACCCAACGTCAGCATTTATAGTGCTATATTCTGTTAACTGCATGGAATGCCAATCACATCACTTGATTTCTCCATCCCACTTTATAATCCAAGATATACAGCTCTGCAGCTTATGCAATAGTTATATTGCTAACAATGGCAGCTCACTAGAAAAACACAGTTAATACTTTGTGGAATGACAAGGACATAAAACTGCAAGAGAGTGCTTTCAGTACATTAGGAAAAAAAGCAAAAAACCAATTTTCTCCAAGTTTCTTGGGACTGTTCTGAATGACATTAAGTGTGATAGGCTTGAGAGCAATATTTTGAAGAAAGTTTCTGAAACATTCTTTTACATAAAGTCAGTTGATTCAGGCATGTAATTATTGCTGTATCAAGGGTTTTTTTAAAGACCTGAATAACAAACAAAATAATGGGCTCCATTAGTTTCATAGGATATTTAAGTGTCTAATACAGTTTTCGAAATGAAAATTTATCCCAAAGTTTCATCTGGTGATGCAATGCACCATCATGCACTGTGTAAAATCTAGCAGTCATGGTTTGATTTAATTTGAAGTAAAAATAAAAACACCACTGCATGTTACAGCAGCTTTGCTAATGATAGTCAGCCAAAACTTTAACTTATTCCAGGCATTGTTCTTTTTTACTTTTAACCTCACATCTTTCTACAAAATCAATGCTATTTTATTTGCTGTCAGTTAAATTTTCTAAAGTGCTTTTTCTTCTCCTTCCTCCCACCTTCCCCCCATCTTAACAAAGATATCATTGGTACCATGAAATGCCCAGGAAGAACCCAACCGGAACGATGTACCAGACATTCTTCTCTCTATTCTGTAAAAATAAACTAAGTTCACACACACACAGGCAGAGACACACACATGCACACACACGTCTGTATTTCCACTATTTCTTTCTGTTTCTCTCTTCTGGGCATTTGTTCTACATTCTTTCTCCCTCATCTCCCCACTCCCCAAGGTGAAGCACAGTCCACTCCAGGAGGTTTCTGTGGATTTCAGCAAGTGTGGGCTGGTTTCTGACTGGTGTTCTCTCCCTCCCATGACTTACATGAATTAAATGGTATCCGGATTTTTGAAAGGATTGTATTTGATTGGAAACTGAATATTTTGATTCTTAATTGTTCAAAACAGAATTTCTAAGTGTGTTTTTTCTCCCTCTTAAGTATCAAAGTAATTGAGTCTCCAGCAGCTCCAACTGAGTTTCCCTTAGATTTGTGAACTGAACTTTTTGTTTCCTTCAGTGTGCTGATATTTTTCCAAAATGGCATCAATGAAAAGAGCATAGAAAATAAATCCATTTCTCTTGCAAGATGTATTCTGTGCTAAATAAATGGATTTAAGGATGTCCAGGCTCTGCCCATAGGTGATAATAAGAACACTTAGCATTTACAGTAAATGTATTTTCTGCTAAATGACTTTTCATCTCTCAAGTGTAGTAGAAACTTCAAGTAGTGAAGCTCCAGTCTAATAGCAAAACAGCAAATGGATAATTAAGAAAACAGTGAACATTAGAAAAACCTATAAAAACCCAGACATGAAGCTAGGCCAGTTCGTTAAGTTCAGTCTAACTTGATTTCAGCTGTAACTATGATAATATCCAGCAGACACCCCCCTGCTGAGAGCTGAATGTGCAAAGAATCTCTTGACCTACTGATTTTAATAAAACACTTGTTTCAAATGCTTCTTTTTAATTAAATGTCTGGGTTAGGGGATGCTAGGTACCAAAGAAGGAGTGCTGGATACCCAAGAAGTAGGCACTACATAGCTGAATATATTTGCTTATAATAAGTTGAACAAAGAAATTATGAAAATTACTATTAAACATCGGTAAGTGATAAACTATTGGGAAAAGATTGCAGAAGGGAAGTTCAGGAATCAAGAATAAAAAACTGGTCAAGGACTCAAAAAATATAGAAAGAACACATTATGAAACATCTCCTATGGTTAAAAGCAAAATATGTACAAGTAGACTTCCCCACACAACCATAATTGGGACTGATACAAAAATATGTAAAACAGAGAAAATGAATTCTACATCAATAAGGCCTCAAATCAGAATAGACAACTTCTGGATGTAAACAACATAAACTTGTGATAAGAGTCCTGAATTACTCAGTATGTCACTACCTCCAGGGGTTCAAATAGACTAAATACATTTCTTGATTGAACCATATTTGTTTCAGGGCTTTGATGGTCTCCTATGGGAAAGGAGAAGATACTTGTCTACCTGCCTTGATGAATAATTTAGGGTTTGGGACATTTTCTTCTATTGGCTGCTGGACCACCCTTGGAAAGGAGAGAGGGAGTGGGTGCACCTTGCACTCTTTTCCCTGGCACTATTCTCCTGTGATCCTAGCAACAGCACAGTCTCTCAAGCGAGTACGGTTAAAAAAACATGCTTTGAGTTACATTGATTGTCCAGTTTGGGATTGAAAGCAAATGTTTCCTCTCTCCCAGTTGTTTTTTGGAGAGAGGGCGTTATTTGTTGTCCTATCTAGTGTGAACAGAGACAACCTCTTATTTGTGAATTTATTAAAGAGAACTCCCCATGTGAGTCCCCATGTGAGTGTAGGAAGTGGAACACTACTCACACTAGATAGGACAACAAATAATGCCCTCTCTCTAAAGAGAGGTTGCGCTTACTTGTGAATCCCATGTTATTCCTACTGCCAGAATTGTTTTGACTTTTCATCTTAAACTGGGCTTTAAAATGTATTTTCTGGCCTGTAGCATATGACGGTAGGCAAAACAAATGATGTGAACGATTGCAAGGTTCCTTTCAATATTTTTCTACCAATACTAAGGATACCGGTGCAGAATCAGTATTCTCCTCATATCTCTACTGAACATACCAGGCATACAATGCTGCCACAAAGGGTTTGTAAATCCCAGGTTCTCAGATGATCTATGCTCAGATGATCTCTGCTCTAAGATAATGTCTGCTCTGTTGCTTTAAGGTAGCTCTGGTACTTGCAAAATTTAGAGGCACTTTAGGTTGCTCTAAATCCTTCTGGCTGGTAGCAGCCTATGCGCAGCCATTTGCCATCTGAGAGCAATTGTAAGCAGATGCCAAGTGGTTGCCTCTGGTAAACGGTTGGCTCTGGCCCATCTGACTCCCAGGGTAACCCATCTTTTGTGGCCAGGCTAGTGATGGAATTGTTAACTGGGAATAAGCAATACTACTTATTCTTCTACTTTCTTCTGCCAGAGTAAAGCTGGATTGCAAGACAAGTTCTGAACAATTCTCTATAGGGTAAGCAATATATACATCAAAAATTATTGAAGTATTTAGTGTTTTGCATAGGAAGAACTGCTCAAAGGATGCTACATAGGTGTCTAGAAATTAACCTTGATGACCATGCAGACTGTTTCGCCACGAAGAATGAAGAGGGACCTTTCTTTTTCCCCACTTTTTTTTCGCATGAGAACAGGTGATGGGACTAGTGATGAGGGTACCTGGGCTCTGGTTCCTGTGAGTCCCCTAGGAGGGACAATGCACTACTGACAGCCTCCTCTTAGCCCATGAAGCTTGCTGAGTGAGATTTACTCTCATCTCTTGGCCTCTGAAACTCTTTAGCTATTCAGTTGTTTGAGCCGTGCAAGAGATCCTATCTCACTTGCTTCACTGACCTTGTCAGCAGAACAGGACGAGACCATGCATCAGATGGGGGGTTTTATGGGGAGGGCTCAAGTATGTCCCCAGTCTCACTGATGGGGTGTTCAGCACACCTGCCTCCTCTTGGACTAATGGGGAGGAAAGAACATATGTATATATGTGAAGACTCTGGCCTTCATTCCCACCCCAACTATTGTGGTCACCGTCAAAAATGAAGGATGTCCTCAGAACATTACCAGTAGCTTCTGACAGAGTGGAAAAGGTGTAGTCTGTACTTTGACTGAGAATACTGACTATAGACTCACAAGCAAGAGAACAGAAATGACAGTGTTTAAGACTTTGCATTACAAGAAAATCAGAAATTGAATTGTTTGGGACAAAGCCTTGGGGCTATCTCTTGACTAATATCAGATGTCTGTTGTAAATAATACAGATGTGAAAGTTTCTGAAAGAAAAGTTCACAGTAATCCTTTGTAAAGGAATTGCTAGCCAACCTAAATATAGAATTTGCAATTAGCTCCCACTATAATTATTGAGTCAAAACCCAGATGGGAATAATAGACATGAAAAATAAAATTCTCTAATTCTATTTAACAAAATGTTAGAGGCAACTAATACTAGGACTACATTCCAAAAGCAACTGTTTGAATATTTTAATAAAGTTCCCCACTTTCAATCATATAATCATAACAATTTTAAGATCTGAGTGTTTTCTAAATGCCAAATTATTATTCCTGACATTTAGAGACTGTGATTATACAAAGAAAATAAGATTTTAATCTCAGGAAGGACTATCAAAAATTAATGAAACTTAGAGAGAGGTATGGCAGTCTAGCCCTGAGTGAGATCAGGGAGTTTTTCAGATTAAGAGATGTTAGCAGTGCATGCATCACAGTAACGCTTGATTACATGCCTTTTTACATTTAAAAGCATGTTACAAACATGAACAAGTCACCAACATTTTCTGTAGGGTAGATAAATACTGTATACAAACTGGTTGAAGCAGAAAACTGAAGAACGGTATTTTGGAGGTTCTAGGCAACCACAGGTAACTTGATTTCTAATAGGATTTTAGATGTTTAGTACTAGGCTGGTATTTATTTTTCAGCAATGCATATTTCTGGTGGAAAATCCTGAATCAATGACATAGAAAAGGTTTTTACTGTACTGCTACCATTAGATTTTAAACTGTAAACTGAATTTAAAAACTATTGAGACACGGATGATATTTCATTGTTCATACAAACCGACATCTTCCTACTGTTGACCTGGGATAAGATGACTCTGAGGGTTGATTCCAACCAGTCTCACACTTTTCCATAATCAGCTACTGCACCTTCTCTTGGCCAGGTTCCCACAGCCCACCCTGGCTCTCTGGAGCCAGGAAGGGAGAAAAGGTGGATCTGGATCCATGCAGATGTGGATTCAGTCTTCCTTCTGGGCATATATTCTGTCAACAAGGTGCCATACCCATGTTCATATAACCAAGTCCAGGTCCCACAGTTACCAAGGACAAACTAGTTTTAACTAAGTATAAAAAAAAAATATTTAGTAAGGCTGAAGTGAGATGCCTTGGAAAATCTCAAGAGTTCTATTTGTCATTACTATTAAAGAAGAAAACATATTTTAAAATTATAAAATTCAACATAGTTCTCATTTTCACAGATTTTTTTGAGGGCCAAATAGAAAATAATCAGGATTTAGAGCTACGACAATGCAGATTTGCCCCAAAGCAGTAGGGGTCAAATGCAATTAGGCCTAGCTTCCACATCAAAGTCAGACACATCTATAATAGTTTCTTCATGACCTGCTCCTAGTTTCAGCCTATAAAAGTTTAGATTGGAAATACTGTCCTGAAAAGAATACAGATTGTAGACATAGTATTAGATTAATATAATTATGAGGAATTATTTGGTTGAAAAACTTGGAAATAGAACAGAAGATCCCTCAGACTTTGGCATATTATTTCAAATTGATCTCAGCTGGACCCAACAGTTGTTGCCAGCTGATGGCAGTTCCATATTAAATAAGTAAGTAGATTCCAGCACAGTTATCACTGGACAGGTGTGCACAGCAAAAATCACAGTTCACATTTGCAATAGCTGCCCCCTTGTGGGGCCAAAAAAGCAAGTAAGCATGGAGTTGAAATTATCCACTTATTCACTGAAAGGTACCTCAGGGCTAAGTTGAGGAACAGAGAGAGACAATATGTATATGTGAAAGAAGGATAAAAGCATGGCTCGTGCTTCCATAGTGCTTGTGCTGTATTTCTTCTATAAATAATTGGAGACTTTCATTGTTCAAGGCTTTCAGTCTGATAAACCAGCACTACAATAATTAATCATTGAAAATGGTGAAAATAAATCTTTTCTACTCATTAAAATGACAAGATGGGTAAGTACAAAATACAGGCTTCTAAGTATGTTTTCTACTCTGTATTAAAATGAGAAGCCATTTAAATGTCTTTATTCTTATTCTTCTTAATATGGTATCAAAGAAAAATTAATCACACTCATATCACCCTTCACCAAAAAAATGAAGGGAAAAACTTCTCTATGCTGCACGCAGATTTATGTATGATCTCCATTAACATTAATGGGAACCTTTGGCTAAATCCCCAAGCCCTGCAGCAGACATCTACCCTCATAACTTAGGGAAGAACTGAAAAGATGGTGGAGTAAGACCTAACAAACATGAAAAAAAATATCAGCAGAAATCAAATAGTAACTGGAATTGCAATAGGGAACAGCAAAAACACTGCAGAAGTTTGTGGTTTGCAAAGGAATGGGGTTCTTGAATTCCAGCAGAGCCCTGAAAAGGTAAAAATAGAGCTGGTGTGAAAAGGAGTGGCAGAAGTCCAAGCAGCTTAGGAAGCCCAGTAGCCTATCATCACCTCCAGGAATAGCGGCATACGCCTCCATGATGGTGCAGAATGGAAGACATGGTATTATTTTTCCAGGGATGAATCAAAGTGATACTTTCCGTCTCTATATTGTGTTTTGTTGGTGGGTAATTGGCTTCTTGGAAACAAATTTATCTGTCCTTGTTTCAGCAAAGGGAACATGGAAGAAGATATATATGAAAAACCCTGTGCTTTTCCAAGCAAACAAAAGCCAAAATAATTTTTTAAACCAGATGAGCTCTTGTTATAGCTGGCTGTATATTAAATACAATTTTGCAGCATAAAAGTTCATTCTTTGAGTTTTCCTCTGACTCTTCACACTATATGTACACTGAAAGAAAATAAGACACATTCACAGGGGTGAGTATGTCAGTCTTGGCAATCTAAGCTATTGTATCTTATAACAACTTCTGTTCTCTTATCCCACATCTTGTAAGTTAAATCCCATATCAAATCAGACCCCCTACATGGGATTAGAATTTAATGTAAACAGAAAACAAGATTTAATGGAATTATGCCAAGAATACTTTCTGGCCAAGCTGTATATAATAGAATTTCTGCCAGTGAATTGGGTGACAGGAGCAGAAAATCTAATCAACTTTTTTACTATGCTATCACCTTTGAATCTAACTGCAGACAAACAAATATCAGAATGTATCATTTCCATGCAATGGGGGGGGGGGGGGGGGGGGGAAACGACTGCAAAAATATAGATATCAAATGAAATAACCATTTGAAAGGCAGAAAAGAAAGTGAGTTTAAAGCAGTCTGACCCAGTGTGGCTGGGGATCTCCAGTACATGGTGTATTTTTCACACCTGGAAGAGTGGTGCTGCAGAGCAGGGTACTTATGCAGAGCAAAGACAAAATGAATGAAAGATTTAATTTACTATGTGCTCTAGAAAAAGGCCAGCTTCTTAAGGAGTTGAATAGGAAGAATTAAATTCAAGCATTAATTTAACATGTAAAAGACTGTTCTCTGAGTTGTGATTAGCATTGTGATTCTAGATTAAGAAAATCAAATTTGGTCAACATTTGTGTGATACATTATCTGTGTTGCCTGTTTCCAACAAATGTGCAAGACCCTTCTATAGTCATTAAAGTCACTAACCATGGCTTGTTTTTCACTCCCATTTCAGCTGTAGTGAAGTTCAGAAGTTCATCTATAACTTGTAAATTGACACTGCAAACAGTTTGGCCCTCTGGCAAACCAGGAAGCCTTGGCTTACTCTGCGTTCATTCTAGCTGTCCTCTTACTTTGCATTCACTCATATCTATAGTTAGGTGTATTTCTTTATGAATCAAGAATCAGCAGAGTAAAATGGCTACAAAAAATGACAAAGACTGTGTTTCACAGTAACAGATGTAACCTAAAAGTTGCACAGAATTAGAGAACTGTGAATTAGGATCAATACAGGGAAAGGAGTTACAGTCACCAAAATAAAAGAAAACTCTACTGAAATAGGTAGAGAGTGCTTCTCTCTCTTCCCCATTAAACTCTGCTGTTATTGAAATTAATACACTGATGTAGATGAACTTTATCAGGAAATTCTGAAGAATTACTTTTTTAAACATATGGGATCTAATTTCTCTTTCACTTATAAATGAAAAGTAAAGAACTATCATCATTAATGACATAATTTTGAAAAAGTGATGAGAGTTCTAAAGAAAATCTGAAATCTGTGTTCTGAAATTTGTCTGCAAGAAATACAGTGTATGTGTGTATGTATGTATATGCATATATTTTCCTGTGAAGTTTTTTCCCTTGCTTCTAAACCTGTATCAAGTTTACCCAGAGAAACAGTATCAAAGGGGTTAAAGACATAATATTAGTGCTATACTACACTGATGTCAGCAATTTATGATGGGATGGTGGGTTCCAATGCCAGAAGCTATGGCACAGGAGAGAATGTTATTTTGACAGCATGATTCTCTATGAAAACCTGTCATCTTCTGTTCTTGAACCTTTGCTAATGTACTAAGGTGACATGCCCAGATAGAACAGGAATGTTTTTCAGCTGTTATGTGTTGGCTCTTAATATAGTTACTGCTTTAAAATAAATATGTTGCTACTGCTTGCCATCATTATAAATTGACAAAGACATAGGAATCTTTTGGGACACCGTTATTTCTGAAGGGCCACATCCTTATTCAGATGAAACTCTTAATAACTTAGGTCAGGAGAAATTTTCCTTTTAAGAATTTTAAGCCCTTGAGACCATCCGGGTACAAATACCACGCTGTGTCAGGCCACAGTCACTGTGACTGACAGGGCATAATGCAACACACAAGTTCGAATTTTTCTGCATTGCTGCTCTCATATTCCTTTGATATTATTCTAACATGCCTGACAATACTATAGTGAAATCCAGCACATGCTCAGCAACAGGAAGACAGAGATGAAATTCTGAACATTATGACTGATTTACCATTACATCTGACTAATAGCCCTCACAACTCACAGTGGATGAATACATAGTTTAACTTGTTTAACTCTTCCCAGAATTTCCTTTCTTTCTGCTACCACTTTCCCAAATCACTCACCTGTATTCCAAAGATTTCCTTACTTCTTTTTCAAAACCAAATGAAAGGCAAAGAGAAACTTTCTGTCTAGTAACAAGATTTTTTATGTGTGGCATTTGACCAGTTGCATATGGTTTTGTTTTGGCTAACAAGTTCTTGCAACATCATGGCCAAGGACTATAGAGCTAACTCTTCAAGGCCCGATGGACAGTTTTACACAGTTGTTCATAGCCTACACACATGTCCTTCTAGACAAATTATCAACAATGCCTGTTCTTGAAAAGATAATTCTGTCTACCCCATTCATCAAGAAAGAAATCACCAAGGTGAGCAGATGCACCTTGATCATCCCAGTCACCTGAGACTATTAGGTCACCTGAGCCAATGTGGCACTTCGAGGCATCAAACTGCTCACAGAATCAGCTCAGTGATCTGGGAGAGCAAGAAAATTCTGTGGAATCAGCAGAACTTATACAAAAAACATCTACAGAGAAATATTTACATCTCTGTATTTGAATTTCCTATATGTCTGTAAAAATAAAATACTTCTTTAAAGTTAAATCAAAGTAGCTTGTTAATGCCTTTTATACCAAAATTAAAATGTAACATGCGTGTATACATTACTGCTCATATTTGAAGTAGTGCTACAGTAGCTGTTAAACTGGTTGGTTTTCATACCTACTCATACATAATTCCTGCTCAGAGGGTTTACCATCTACCTTTCATGTACTTTGTTGCCTTCACTCACTCTGATCTGTTTTTCTGCCAAAAATACACGAAGCAAAACTTTAAAATTCACTGGAAAATGCGGAAGTGTAGCATTTTTTTCTTTATACATAAAAGATAGAGAGAGAAAGGGGGGGGGGGGGGGGGGGGAAGAAAAAAAAAGAAAAAAGAAACAAATCCCAAACTGTCTCCCTGACTGAATCACTGCTGGAAATAAAAATTGAAGAGACTTTAGACAATGTTGAACAAGATCTTAGCAGAGGAAGAACTAATCACAGAAATAGGTGATCTACTGGTTCGAGCACAGAACTGCAATTTTTATGAGCATATGCGGTAGAACTAGAGGAGACATCCTGGGTCAGTGAATCCAATTCCCTGCTATCATAAGTAATCATGTCATATAATCCCATTCATCTCATTTGAGCTCCATCTTAAAACCCTTTTTATGAATTTCCAGAATAAATGCATTCATAGCTAGTTTATATTCTTTTGTTCTTGTGTAACCTTGTTCTCTAGCAAAAATAGCTCATCCTCCTCCCGCCCCCCATTTATTTATAGAAAGCAATCATACTTTATCACAGCTATTATTTTGCTATGCTAAGTCCAGCTCTTTCAGTCCCCTCATGTAAAATACCTTCTTCATTCCTCTAATTATCAAAGCAGCTGGTCTGCATACCTGCTCCACTTCAAACATCTTTTTTTGAACACTCTCTACAATGTTCCAAGTAGTTTTAACTTTTCCTACTATTAACCATCAAATTTTCATTACCTACTGGAAATACTTAGCTTCATACATACTAAGTTGTTTTCCTTCTCTCATTCTCTCTCCCCTTCTTTCTTTTCTTTCTTTTCTCTCTCTCTGTGTCATGGCCAAGTCACACAAGTGTTTTGTGATTGACTAATACATCCAAGTCTCCCTTCCCATCTGCTTTTTTCCTAGCCTGCAAGTTAAACTTTTTGTTAATTAATGATATAAATGTACCAATACTTAATATTTTTATTTGGTTTGCTTTATTTCATCATAAATCTGTTACTTCTGTGTCTTAGAACTGTCAAAGATTTTTCATATATTATTGCAGTACTCTAATGAGAATTTTTCTCAAATTTGTGTCATTGGTTGATTTTATTCCTAATAAACTAAATTCCTAAATGAAAATGTTAATAACTGTCAGCTCCAAAGGTAACGCTAGAGGAATTCTGATAATATCATCTCTGGAGTCATATTACTCCTTTTTTTAACTCTCTTCCCTTTAGTTGTTTTACATTTAGAAAACTAATTGTTTCTAAGTCTCATAAGTGTCTAAGTCTTTTCTTCAGGCTAAACAATTTCACCATATCAGATGTTCTCTTGAAGTCCAGATAGAAAAGGTACACTGTACTTTTCTTCTACAAAATCAGTTATCTTGTTATAGTCAGCTATCAGGCTAGCCTAGCGTGACTCCTCCCTCTATCTTTGGCTAATGCAAATTGCATTCCATCCCATTTTGCACAGATATCTATGATCTTAAATATTTTTCTCAAAATGTGTTTTAAATCCTTGATTATGAAAAAGGCAAAAAACCATTAGCCATAATAACAAAGATGATTGCTTCCTTTTTTTCTTCTTCCTTTTCACATGTCCTCCAATGATGAAGGATGCTTCATGAGTCACTGTTTCAAATCTTCCAGATTTCCAGGGTGAAATTTATGTGTCCTTAACTCTTGCTGCATTCTCAGATGAAGGAACATCAGTTTTTTAATACATGTTTCTATTAGCCTTTCTGCCTTCGTATTTTTCAGTGTCATCTTCACTGAAAACTCAGTAACAGAGTTCTAATCCTGATACAGAGGCTAATTTAACTTACTTGGAAGGAGTCATAAAAATTTCTCCCTTCATCTGTTTCCCTACAATAGGGATAATGAAATATATGTCACGCAAAGCAGGGTTAGGAGGTTCGATTTGCTTGTATTTATGTGTTGCTTTAGAAATAAAAAGCACTGTCTGTGGCATCATTGTATCCCCAGTAAATGACACTGTGATCTCATAACCTAAGTGTCCAAATGCTAACCCTCTTGGGTCTCTCACAAGTTCTGCTGGATGAAAAACTCTCCTATTATGTATTTTCTAGCAGTGCACCTAGATTAAAACATTACTGTCTATCTTTTTGCTGTTGTGCTATGATAATAAGTTATTATACTTATACTATAATCCTACAATGGCAAAAAATTGCTACATTTTTATTACAATAGGTTCATAATTCATGAAAGCAAACGAGAAACAGAAAATGCTACATAGGCTGAAAATTCTAATAAGAAATGTATGCAGCGTAGATAATATTTATGTGCGGGTGCATATATATATGCATGAAAAATCTTTATAAAATATAGCTCAGTAATGTAGACTAGTAGCTTAGATAAATGCACTTTAATCGGTACTAAACATGGTAAGTAGATGCTGAAAAGGCTACACAGTATTAGAAAGAATGAGAGGATTAGTGCTGAAAATATATGAAAAAGAAGATAGTATAACTTTTTAAACAATATGGTAAGTGCCAAGATCCTGACTAGAAAAAATAATTGTTTCATTTGGAAAATGTATGCTATACATCACAGAAGGGAGAAGAAGGGCAAGCCAGACCAGTCAAAAGCAGTGGCCATCACCAGGCACTTCAGAAAGACCTAAAGACTAAAACACTAGAGATCCTAAGTTCTAATTGTTCACATATTTGTAAACAAGTTTCTAAGCTTCTACCTAGCTCCTGAATGATTAACAGCTGTCTTATTCACTCCCTTACAAAAGCACATATCCTTATACCCATAAAATATTTTTATTTTGTAACTAAGAATGTCCCGTTACCCATATAAATAGCTCATACTTGTCCTACCATAACTTTTTGACTTTATGGATATCCTGTGGCACTGAGTTCAGCAGGATAGCTCCTAACTATAGAGAATGCAATCACTTTAGTAAGTATTTGCCTATTTTTATAGTATTCTTTATATAGACCCTTGACCTGATATAATGAAAAAGTCACTTTGGAATATTCTTTTTGGGCATCTCTCTTCTGAGCTAGATATTTCTATTTTGTGTAGCATCTCCTCACAATATTAACAAATTTTTTTGTGAAAAATGCATGTTTCCTTTAAAAAAAAAAAAGCAACAAAACCAAACACAGGAAATTCTCTTTTGCCATTCACTTCAATTTTGCAGAAATTGAGATATCTAGAATTTTATGGGACATTTCATACAAAGATCGTCTTTCACTGCATCATCTTTAAGTGTTTTACAGACAATAGATGATTCACCAACACAGCTTTGAACAAACTTTCTGGGATATGTCAGAATTTTTAACCAGGTAAGACCAAAGGTTAAATGACTTGACCAAGTAAGCTCAGTGAGTCAGCAACGGAGTCAGAAGAAATAGATGCAGTAGTGAAATCTCATCTTTTTAAAGCCAACATAAATTTCCCAATATTTTCTGCAGAGCCAGGATTTCACTTCAGTTTCTGTAATATGCTTCTCCCTCCTCTGATCACTAAAGCACGATTGCACTAAGTGGCTTTTCAGTTACTAAATTTTTAAAGGCTGTTTTGTTGGTGGTGCTGGTGATAGTTTTTGCCCACTCATGTACTTGATTTCACATGATTACACAAAAATGCTCATCATGCATTATTTCCATAATACAAGCTTAGGCAAGTAGCATGATTTAAAATTTACTGACACTATAATACCTTTAAATAGTTCTGGCATAGCATTAATTTATTATAGGGAATTAAACTGACAGTATAATACCAAAATTGAATCAAGTAAACTACAAATAAAATTTCTGTAGAAAGACAGATCTCATTTCAGGCTATTTGCAACAAAGAACATTATGATAATGTACAATATGTGTGTACTTGATCTAGAAATGCTTTAGCAACTTTTGTTTATTTGTATGGGACTCATACTAATAAACAATGATAACATTTTCCATCCTAAATCTTTGGAAACTGTGAAAGAAAGTAAACAAAATAAAACTACTGTATTTTTGATCAGTCTGGAGAAAATCAAATAGTCCAGCAGATTTAAATCTTCCTTCTTTTGATAGCAACAAAGCTGTTCAGGTATTCACGTAAAATAACTCTTTGCAAAAATCACAAAAATTTGCAGGCACCAAATTGCCTCTAATGTTTTTGCGGCAACACTCAAAAGTTAGTGGAAGCTCAGTTCAGATATCTTCAATACTTTCTTGATAATCCTAATAATTTTCTGATGATAGCAACTCTCCAGAATTTTGCTCAAAATGCTTGAGAAATATTAAATCAAAGTGATTCTTTGATTTAATACTTATATTTTTAACCAATACAGACGGGCATATTCTCCAACGCAGTTTTACCAGTAACATTCAATCTGGACAGCTACAGTTCTCACATTACTAAGATAATGCTATTGCTATTAATAACCTCAAAGAACCTCTGAGTTTTAACACACTGCATAGAGCTGCAGATGGCTGCATAAATGTCATTATTTTTATAGCTATAACATTAAAAATACTGGGAACTCCATACACATGGCTTTGTTCTGCTGTATCTTCACCTTCAAAAAGCCAGAAATTAATGTGACAGGAAGAATACTTGCAGGAAACATAACACTATATAAATGACACTCTCGTGCAAGCTAAGCTTATGGCAATATAAATATTGATGTTATTAATGCCACCTAAAGTATCCAAGTATAAAATATATCTCCCTATTTTGTGAGCAACATAACTGTTTATGTCAGCAAGGCATTACTTCTGTTGCAATAAGTTTTATTTTAAAATTATTTATTGTACTGAAGTCCATCAGGAAGGAAAAGGAGCTTGAGGAGGTACACAATGGGAGTAAGAGAGAGGACCAGGAAAAGAAAGGAGAACCGGATGCATGTAGAGTTCAATAACATAAGTGATCATAGTATCTTTCCAGAGGTTTCTACAGTACACGATTTTATCTGTTGGCTACAACATACATACTTCTCTTATGTGAATGTGGTTTCTTGAAGTGAATGGGAATTTGGACATTTGTAAAGGTTTAGCAAATTGGACCTATGGATATAAGATCTGGAATATATACAGAACAGATCTTATGAACAGGCGCCTGGACAAAAACTCTGCCAGTGTTTAATAGACTCTTGCTGTTATTTCAGTGCCTTGTGTTCCCATTATCTTCTTAATTACTCACCTGTAGCTCCAATTGATGACAATGATGTTATAGTCAGTGCATTCTATGTCAAAGGAGAAGATATGAATCCTATGGTAAGATTTGACCCTGGTCATTCCTTTCTTCTATTCCAAACGACCAAACTCAGTTAATTAAATGATAAGAAAGTTTTCTTATGCCAGCTGTACCAGCCCTGTCACTGCAGGCATATTTTCAACACTAATACATCAGCACTTTGTCAAAGCTAATTTTATTTGTGCCTAGAAATGAGGCTTCCATAATTTCTTGGAGACTGTGTAATAATATTTGCTCTTAGAAAAATGTCCTGATGTTCTGCTTATTTGAGACAAAGCCTAAAAGAGTAAAGATAGCATTCCAGCTAGTGAGACAAGTATCATGATTTTCAGTTTCTCAGAGAATACTCAACATCCCTCACTGGTTTTTATCTGATTATCTGGAGAAAAACACTTTTAAGAAAGGCAATTTATTAGGGTCTGTGAAGAATTCAAGCTTGAATGTTACAAGTCTATATGGCAAAATATACGTGTAAGTATTGGCATCTGGTTTTACAAACTTTTTTTAGATCATTTAAGTTCAAAGTTATTTTTACACGGTTCTGCTGAAAGATGCTTACATGCAGTACTGAGTCTGAATTATACACAGAACTCATAGGTATTAGCTTAGATTCCGGGTGTCTGTGTAATATTTTTTTGTCTCACTTTAGGGTCTATGCTTGTCTCAGTACCCATGTTCCATTGGTGCACTGAGCAGGAAGAAGAGGAATATATCCCTTTCCAGGGGGCTTGTAGGACTTTACAGTAGAGTTAAAACTAGCAACAAGACCACAAGTTAAGCATTTATATGTGACCTTTTGTTGGATGGATGCTCCTTTGCCTGAGAGGAAGCATAAAGAGCTCATAAGCATATTAAAATTTTTAGCCACTACTCAATGTTATGCTTCAATGAAGTCCTAATTAGCCATAAGGGATTTAGAAAGGGTACTCAGAAGTTACCCCACTCCTTTGATGTCAGTGGGAATTATTTCTATGGATTTTCCTGAAGGCCAAAACAACACCTAGGTCTTTGACTCCAGGAACTTTAGTCACTCATATTAAACAGAGACTCTCAGCTACTTTCGTGCTATTATCTACACAAGTACCTAAAAATGGACTATATCCAAATTAATCAATTAAATATAACAATTGGCTGGCATTAAATTTCAGGGGTTTATGCAGACCAAAATAGTATTTAAGGCAGCAAATAAGTAATTCTGCATCACTTTAGATACCCTGTTTCACCAAATCAAAATGTTTTATTTGAAATTTATTTAAATATTTCTAAGATTTCAGCCAATTCTGAGCATAATATCAAAGAGAAAATTCATGACTTTGTGTTAAATTTAAGAGGAATGGATTCATCATTAATATCTGACATTCTCTTTAACTTTTGCTACTCTGGAAAGCTAATCTAGAGATCAGATCATCTAGTTGACCATTCATTCCTTGGTTCAAATCCTAAACTAGCATAACTCATCTAATGATGAGATAATTAAAGCCAAGAAAATTATGTCAGTACAGACCAACTGAGAAGCAGACCTGCATGTTCACATTACAGAGTATATATTCTAGCATCGTCGGTTACACTAAATATCAAATCAGTAACTGGATGCCATACTTTCAGCCCACTGGAATCACTCCCACTACAATATTACAGTATTTTCTCTCCAGTAAACACTTGAGAAGGAAAATTTCAGATATGTATGAGAAATCACTCGGATAAGCCTCATATTGCAAAAATTATTTCAATAATCATTCTTTATTTGGGAATTTAGTTTGGGAAGTTTTAGTACAGAGACAACTTGTGTAATTCAAGCAAACCAAGATGTTGGAGACATGCATAAAAGCTTTCCTTTGAAATAAATTTTAATTCCTCCCACGTCTCTAGAAGGAAACTGCTTTTGACAGACTATATTTTGCCACTGTTTCATTTAATAATTCATACCTACATTTACCAAGGCAGATTGGTCTTTGCTTTAATTCTCATTGTATGCCAGCCAACCTGCTACCTATTCTTATGACTTTTATTACTTATTGCTGTTGTTTTGTGGACTTCGCAGGTGATACTGCTACAATGAAACAAAAAACATCAACATGAGAAAATTTGATCTTCAGAAAGGGCTTTTGTTTCAAACTGTCTCAGATTTATATTTTAGGTCATACTATATTTTGAAATTAAATCTTTCTCACTCAAAAACCTAACAATGTAATGGGTGATGCTTCTTTATCCTTCAAATGGAGATAGCTGCAAGCCATTTCTTTGTGTTTGAAAATATGTGGAGACCCTGCAAAATGGTTATCATGGTCAAAACCTATTGACTTTGACTGGAATTGAAAGTATGCAAAACTTTTCAGAATTTGGCCTCAGCTGAGGAAAGGGGACTGCTTCGCTAATTTCTTTTTGATCAAGCTGGAAATAGGAGAAGCCAATGTCATATACAGCATAAAATGGAGGCCTACCTTTCACAGGAGTAATACCGTAGTCACTTTTGGGGACGGGGGAAAGGTAGGGAAGAAATCAAAGAAACTTCTGTTGTTTTGGCATGGAATAACTGCAAAATGAGTACTGCTGCATCATTCTTAAGCTTTGGGGGAAAAATGGTCTTAGATATTGTTAAATTGAAGTAATGTGGAATCAATTCTCCTCAGGGGCAATACTCTATATGCACTGAAATACTCGTGAGGAAATATTCCTGACTTACATCTCTACAATGGAGAGCAAAACCCTTAGAAATCAACCATGGCTGCCTATAGCTTTCTGTAAAAAGTGATATATACATAAGTTGTAACAGTAATAGTCACTTTGTTACAGTATTCTCCAGATTTTAGCTGCACTTTCTGGACAGCCTTACAATGACCTTCCCCTATTTACTCCAAATTCAGTTTGTATATGGAAAAATCAGATATTGTGAAGTTGCAGCTTCATTAGTAATTATCTGATTATAGTAACAATTTTAGATCTTGTACTTGGGCTGGAAGTAGACAATTATTCTGCTGGATTTACTTTTATTATTCTCCCGGGCCCCACACAATCAAGTGGCAGAATGGCCACATACTAAGCACATGTATGAGTTTCTCTACAGGTTAGCATGTTAATCACCAAAATAAATCAAGAAACTTGGCTCAAACAATGTGATAATTTTGCTGTTTATTGAATGATGATTTTTTCACAGTTTATATTAAAAAGTAGAAGATTCTTTTCCATTTCCCTATTACTTAGTATTTTTAATGAAAATCTAACACGCTTTAAAAAAATGAATTTTTGGATATTCCCTTTGGACTAAATGTTCTACTTTTGATTCTGTTTTCAAAAATGTTGTGGAATTTTGCACTTGCTTTTTAAACTCTACTATGGATAATGGTGGCATGTACAAATAGGCAAGTCTTTGTAGTTACCCATTTGATTTGTCAATGCACAGATATCTATGCATTGATTCATAAACCATCAGCACCCTCTACTTTACATCAGGCATTTCACACAATTCTGAACATGCACTGCATTTCTGATTATTTACAGCCCTAAACATGTTTTGCAGTGAGACTGTCAATTGGTCTGATGTAAGTACGCTCATCTTCTTTCTGGTTTACCCTATGGATGAAGATTTGAAACAAGGAGTAAGTGTCTTCATTTTCAGTTATGTAGATGTAAAATAATTCCAGATTTCAGAAGAATAAACCTGGATTTATACTGCAGAAAATCTGTGGTGAAAGTGTGATCAGTCACACACTGGTTCTTGCTATTTTAGGTTTTATAATTCCTTTTCCCTTATTGGTAGTGGTGTGTCATCAGAAGATTTAAATAGTGAAAAATTGTCAGAAAGATCCTCCTCTATTTAAGGCCAGTAATATGAGATACGGAGATATTTAGTATGATTTTATTTGCAGCATTGCAATGCATATAAGGGAAAGAAATAAGGATTCCCATGTGATTTTCACCAACTATAGAGAACACGTGCATATTTATAATAAGGAGAATCTTCCTACTGGAAATTGCCTAAAAAGCAAGCAACACACTGAGCTGATGAATTCAATTTGTATAATTACCTGGGAGAAAGGAACTAGAGTGGAGGAAGGGGACATTTGCTTCTTGTCAGATCGGCTCTAATCTCATTTCCACACAGTCTAAAATGACAGCTTTGTACCTATATCTATTAGTGAACCTGTAGACTCCTTCCTAAAGTAGCTCTCTCAGATAAGAGATATTAAAATACATAGAATCATAGGACCATGAAAGTACAACCCTTTAATCTTGGTGGCAAGACCTTTGTTTCAATATATCTAGGGTTTTAAACATTGGAGGTTAAGACAGTAGTTAGAGAGCAAGAGCAAGGATGAGACAGAGATACTGTATATTACATTTCTAAAAGAACAATCCATTGGGAATCACTTTTGCAACACTGTTATTTGCAGTTGGAATATGCAGCACAATTGATGTCATTTTGCTGATTACTTATCTAGATTGCTCATATGAATAAAGTCAGTGGAGTTATAAATATGATCCATGCACTCATAAATAATTGTGGGTACAAACCACTGCCCTGAACTTCATGTTCAGAAGGGAATTTAAAGCTTTGCAATTCTGACTGACCAGGTCTTATGTTGCGTATTAATAATTCTCTGCATGAAATAAAGTCATCTGATATTATCAAACACTGCAGAATTCTTCTGTAACGACACCTTTCACTGAAGTTTTACAGATTGGCATTAGGCTATGAGCGATGAGCAGACTATAAGATCAAATAGAACAGAACAGAATGTGGCTCATTATTATTCAGATTATTTTATATCTAGTTGCAAAACACTATACTAGTTTCTATAAAGGAAACAATGACTAACAAAATGGATACCTTTATTCTTAGACATTAACTGCTTCTGGGGTACTACTGAAATTTGTACTGGAAAAAGGCCGCTAAATCATGTATTAAAAGACTTCACCAGTTACCAGCTAGCAAAGCTCCACACACTTTGCTGCCCATTTCTGTTTGGAGACAACAGTGTAAAGTCTCACTGTAGATTCTGGAGGTAAATATTCACCTGCAAAGCAGCAGTACTTGGTTATCTACAGTAACATTAAAGCAATTTCCTCATACTGCTCTTATCTTTCTTGGACAACAACAACATCAGTATATGCACAACTATAGGCTTAATTGAAATTAAAAAAATGTCAAATTCATAGAGGACTCTGTCATTATTCTCCCCACTCCTGCAGTAGAGAGCAAGAGAAATTATTTAATTCACTAAAACCAATCAGTTTGAAAGTTAATGCAAGTGCCAAAAGTCTACAGCTGCTTTGATAAAACCAGTATGTCTGTAGTCCTCTGGCAAAAGGAGATGATGGTTTGGTTAGACTAGTAAATTTTTTAGAGCCATACTACATGCCCACGATGGTCACATGCGTGTGAAAATCAAGCTTCATTAGATATAGCAACTGCGTGAAAAATGTCATGGAAAATATGTCAGTCACAATGGGTAAAACAATTGCTATGAGACAGATATAAGAAACATAACTGAAGTATAAATAGATGCCTCAATAAATTACATAACAATGTCCACATATGAATCTGGAACTACAAACTGTGCAGCAAGTAACTAGAGCAGTGCTGTAAACCTGACCTTAGACAATCATATGCCCAAGCATTTCCTTAAATCACCAGTTAAATTGAGAAAAAAAACATTCACTTTGTGTGAGACATTTGACGAGCCGGGTCCTCTATTGATTGAGAGGCAGCTAAGGCACAAAGAGCAGAGTGTCAGCTCCCAGACTACAATCCTTTCCCCTTATTGCTAAGGAAGGAAGGCAGGCCTACAGTCATGGCTCTAACAAGGAACTCAGCAAAGAAGATTTCTGGTTTATGTTGTGGATATTCAGCTGCTGTAAACTGGTCCAGCCCTGATTTACATGAGCGCTACACTTCTAATATCAAGCAGCTTTCTGAATCTACTTGTGTATCAGCACTGCTTTGATCAAATGCTCTTATTAGCTCATCCTTCTATCTTTTGTTTGCGTTGCCTCTTTTTATGTCAGGAAAAATGGTGCAGAGTTTGTTTCTGATAATGTGTTTTTTACAAGTACTTGTACAGTATGACTTAGGCTCAGTTCTGCTTTGTAATAACAGAGGAAGAAGAGGATGTGGAGGTGAAAGAGCAGTTCATCCTCCTTACCTAATAAATCTTTTCACTTCTGACAGGGACTGGAAAAATGAGGCTCTGTTAATAGTGGTGGGTTTACCTGAGATCACCTTTCATTTGGTATATAGATCACTGTAGACTATGTCTGGATTTCAAAGAGAAACGGAAAGATTTTGTATTCAGTAGGAGAAACCCGGTGTCATTCTGTCCCCTCTTAAGCTTTAAAAATATTGCACATTTTGGTTATTTGTCTTAGACTGTTAGGAAAGATGGGTCAGAAGCCGTAACATTGTTCCTGTTCTCAGGAGTGAAATGTTGGCTAGTAAGAAATAATTCAGGGTGTTTTAATTTTCACTTATACTTAATTTCTTTGAAATGTCTAATAAAAGACTTACAAATCTGACAAAATAAAAGTTTTCTCCAACTCTCTAAAAACAATTACTTAAAAAACATGTTTGGCTGAATTTCATTGCTCATGAAAAGGGAAGACAGATACCACTGAGTGAAGCATCGCACACATGTTCCCCGGAGCAGTTCTGCCAATGCAGTTCAGTCCCACACCTGTCCTGGAACTATTCACAGAGCTAATCTATGCAGTAGTTATTCCCGTGTGGGCAACTATCCATGAGAGGCTTGACTGAGACCAGCCAAATTCATCTGACTTGGGTTTTATTACTCACAGGAAGCTTGATCTGAAAGAATGAAGGGCTAACATGTTAACTCATACAGTGCCATCTTTCCACTGAGTTCTTTCTTCTCTTTTACAGTTACGGTAACTGAATTCTACTCAGATTCTCTAATAGACTTTCTGCAAGATTACAAGTAAGCAAATAAGTAGAGTTACATATTGTCCCAAATCTTATTACTACCAGAACACTTGTGGAGAATGACAAAATCATAAAAAAATTGCACACCCTCTCTAACAAAGCAAGGGCATATATCTTTAGTATAACCTTCCCCATAAATTATCTGCTTCCTTCATATTAAGCACCCGGACTTGGTGCTGCTGATGATTGTGGGTATTTGGTGTGTCTTGGGGGAGACAAATGCCAACTATCCCATATGTACACGCATGCAGGAAGTTTCTGCAACTGCTGCCAGTTCAGTCCTCAGTATGCACCACTCTTGGTCCCCTTTCTGTTTTTAGAATCCAGTGTTGAAATATGCCTTTCCTTCAGCTGCAAGGAGAAAGAGCATACTGCAAGCTCAGACCATAATGTAGAGTTTGATCAATGTTTGACCTAGCCAGTGATTTAATCAATGGGACAGCATGAATGTGCTGATGACGCAGAAGAAACATCAAAATTCTGTGTGTTGCCGTGCACAATGACAATTTCCTTCAGTATATTTCTTATAAGCAAGGATAATAAAGACCCACTTCAGTGCCATTTGCCCCCCCATATTGTCCCCAGTGTTCCCCTAATTCAGTCTTTTTTTGTTACATAATGGATCTCCAATATCTTTCAGATGAGAGGTCTAAAGGCAAGTGAAAACTAAACAACATAAAAGCTGCCAGGATCTATATTACATATTCTAAATAACAAATAATATTCACAGAATCACAGAATCATTAAGGTTGGAAAAGACCTGTAAGATCATCAAGTCCAACCATCAATGCAACACCACCATGCCCACTAAACCATGTCCCAAAATACCTCGTCCACACGTTCCTTGAACACCTCCAGGGAGGGTGACTCCACCACCTCCCTGGGCAGCCTGGTCCAATGTTTCACCACTCTCTCAGTAAAGAAATTTCTCCTAATATGCAGCCTAACCCCTCCCCGGTGCAACTTGAGGCATTTCCTCTTGTCCTGTTGCTAGTTACTTGGGAGAAGAGACCAACACCCACCTCTCTGCAACCCCCTTTCAGGTAATTGTAGAGAGCGATGAGGTCTCCCCTCAGCCTCCTCTTCTGCAGACTGAACAACCCCAGTTTCCTCAGCCACTCCTCATAAGACTTGTGCTCCAGACCCCTCACCATCTTTGTCGCCCTTCTCTGGACACACTCCAGCACCTCCATGTCCTTCTTGTAGTGAGGGGCCCAAAACTGAACACAGTATTTGAGGTGCGGCCTCACCAGTGCCGAGTACAGGGGCACGATCACCTCCCTACTCCTGCTGGCCACACTATTTCTGATACAGGCCAGGATGCCGTTGGCCTTCTTGGCCACCTGGGCACACTGCTGGCTCATATCCAGCCGGATGTCGATCAACACCCCCAGGTCCTTTTCTGCAGGGCAGCTTTCCAGCCACTCGTCCCCCAGCCTGTAGCATTGCATGGGGTTGTTGTGATCCACGTGCAGGACCCGGCACTTGGCCTTGTTGAAACTCATACAATTGGCCTCGGCCCATCAATCCAGCCTGTCCAGATCCCTCTGCAGATCCTTCCTACCCTCAAGCAGATCAACACTCCTGCCCAACTTGGTGTCATCTGCAAACTTACTGAGGGTGCACTTGAACCCCATGTCCAGATAAAGATATTAAACAAGATTGGCCCCAAAACTGAGCCCTGGGGGACTCCGCTTGTGACCGGCCACCAACTGGATTTCACTCCATTCATCACAACTCTCTGGGCTCAGCTGTCCAGCCAGTTTTTTACCCAGCGAAGAGTGCACCTGCATAAGCCATGAGCTGCCACTTTCTCCAGGAGAATACTGTGAGAGACAGTGTCGAAGGCTTTACTAAAGTCCAGGTAGACAACATCCACAGCCTTTCCCTCATCCACTAGGCGGGTCACCTGGTCATAGAAGGAGATCAGGTTGGTCAAGCAGGACCTGCCTTTCATGAACCCGTGCTGGCTGGGCCTGATCCCTTGGTTGTCCTGCACGTGTCCTGTGAGCGCCCTCAGGATGAACCTCTCCATAATCTTCCCTGGCACCGAGGTCAGGCTGACAGGCCTGTAGTTCCCTGGATCCTCCTTCCAGCCCTTCTTGAAGATGGGCATCACATTGGCAAGGCTCCAATCGTCTGGGACCTCCCCTGTTAACCAGGACTGTTGATAAATGATGGAGAGTGGCTTAGCAATCTCCTCCGCCAGCTCCCTCAGTACTGTTGGGTGGATGCCATCAGGCTCCATAGACTTGTGAGTGTCCAGGTGGCATAGCAGGTCATTAACTGCTTCCTCCTTTGATTTATCTATATAAAGCGGACTTTCTGTGTACATACCCATGCCTAAGAGAAAAAGTTGAGGCTAGTTACCCACTAATTGCTTTATCCATCCCATCTTTACTGTGTATCCATTTTTTCTTATGGTTAACATGCACAGTTTCTAAGGTCACAAAAATGAGGACATGGAATAATATTAAGAGGGAACACACCAAACACACCACGGACTCGCCAAAGCAGTAACGGTTCTGTTCTAGAGCTAACACACTCTGAGATAACATTAACTCCATCTGATGACTCCCATGTGCTATGCCCACCACAGAAAGAACTAGGGGAACTTGACAGAGCCTTTTCTCCCCTCCCAGCTCCTCCCAGATTGTGCATTGCCCTACCTCTCCCTCTCATTGCAGTTGACAGTCTTCCTCTCAGATGAAAAACAGCTTAGGTGGTTAAAACTGTGATCATTAGGAAACTCCTATTTCCTGTTGCACAGAAAGTTGCTTGTTTATCTCTGCGCTTCATTCAGTCTGGGCAATTTTGATTACTCACTTTCATACTGGTTTTCCTCTGGTTATTTTCTAGTCACTTTCCCTTTCCTTCTTATATCTTCCCTCTGCACAACACAGCAATACTTGACCTGCAGAAATAATATGGGAAATATTTAAATGAAAATAAAAGCTTCCATCAGCATTATTGCTTATTTTAGTTTTGATAATATCTTTAGGATACTTTGTGTCCTCAATGCACCTGACATGACAGACATAACAGAATGAACTCCAGCTTAAAAGAGAGATCTTTCTTAGGTGAAGAGCTAACTAAAAATTCTGATTCAGTCTGTGTTGCTGCATGTATTTAAAAAATAAAGAGAGAGTGAGAGAGAGGTATGCTGCTACCAGAATAAGTATCCCAGATGGTGGAAGGGAGTGTAAATTTCATAGCAAGGCTACAGATCTTTGCATTATTTCTGCTTCTAATAAGCAGGAGATACTTTTTAGCATAGCATTGAAGAAGTTAAAAAGAATGCCTTTCTGTCAGACATGGTTACCATTCAACACAAGACAATATACAGGGCTATACTAAACACCCTTTCCCAAGATCACCAAATATTTCTTCACAAGTCCTAAGTAGCTTGTGAACTGATACTGATGTTATCTAAAATTTAAAGTTGTTTATTCTCCTAGTGCTTAAAGAGGATCATCTTTCTGCAGCTGGTTGACTAGACTGTAGGATGTCTTCTCTCGGTCAACACATGCATAACCAGACAATCATTCAGCAGCTTGTAAAATATGGTTGCATATGAGATATCGATGGCCTCAGGGAAGTTCTGAATATCAGAGGTTCATAATTAGAATACCTATGCATTTGATCCAATAGAGTTTCCATCAATGTCACAGAGATGAGTGATTATGAATTTCAGAGTCATCTCTGCTCGTACAGGCTGATTTATGCACTTTCAACTTTGGACAAATGAAGGGTGAAGAATTAAAGCCAAAACCTTCTACCTAGAGAGCTCCTTATCCTTAGAGGGGTTCTGAAATTTATAATCGCCTCTCCCAGTGCTCAGGATCAAGCTCCACAGTTGGTAACTCATGACCTATTTATGTTCATGCCATCCATCCACTTTCAGTCATTCTGTCCTCTTATCTGTAAATCCACAGTCACACCATGTAGGACGTGTGGATCTGCTGATAAGAAATTTTTGCAGGAAAGTGAATCTGGGCAGACCAACAGTTCTGTTGCCAGAGCTGCTGGCAGCAACTCTAACATCTCATTTATTCCAGATTTATAAAGATCCACTGTGCTGATCTGAGGATAGAGCTGAGTGTTTGACTTCTGTGATAACAGACTATCTAGTTGGAACCTGTATTTGGTACTAAATATTAAGTGAAATAGATACTGATAAGATTATCCAGTGTGGGACAGAAAACAATCATCTTGTTAGCATTGAGATTTCCATAGTTCCTGGGCTGTGGGTTTCAGTTTCCTTTGGTTTTGCTTTTGGGTTTGGTCTGGTTTGTTGGCTTTTTTTTTCCTTTTATTAAATTTTAAATCACTGCATTTTACTGGAATTATACATAACTAAAAACTAAGGGTCTAGTGTGAAGACAGGGATTCAGCACCCTGTAGCCAGCACTCAAAAAAAAAAAAAAAAAATAGAAAATCAATTGCAACATTCTTTTTAAAACTATATTAAACAGAGTACTACTTGTGAAAACAGTTCTCTATTAACTATGGGGGGAAAGCACTAGGGGACAAAAGCAAACAACTAGAAAAACTCATATACAGTTTCCATTTCAAAGTTTTACAGTATCACTGATTGCCCTCCTATCTACTTAAATTATAAAGAAGGAAGATGCTAACTAAGCTTCAGAAGGAAACAGATTTTGCTAAATAATCTTTTGCCATTCTAATTGTCTCAGAAATCTTTTTTTTTTTTTACAGTTTGTTTGTGTGCGTGTCCCTGCATGTATGTGCATGCATGTTTATCATTATGAATACACAACACCACATGAATAAAAAAGAGATTTTGGTAGGGCACGACATGGACAAAGCAATTAA
The DNA here is from genome assembly GCF_030936135.1 of Gavia stellata. Lineage (NCBI taxonomy): Eukaryota > Metazoa > Chordata > Aves > Gaviiformes > Gaviidae > Gavia > Gavia stellata. The sequence goes on from NC_082600.1 coordinate 22,143,471, forward strand.
AGTAACCTTACTGTCAGGTGCTCTGCCACAGAGGCTTAGGCATCTCTGGGCAATTATAAGGGACTTGCCTCAGTCTGTGGCATTCAAAGTGCACATTTAAAAAAAAAATTAAAGGTGTCCATTATGCTTCTTTCTTGCTGAAATATTTTCAAAGTTATAATGGTAGACACTTTTCTCTCTGAGTAAAGACTGTTATTCTGTTGCACAACTGCTAAAGAATAAGGTTCTGAAATTAATTTTGTCAAACAGTGAAAATAATTTCTCAAATAAAAAAAAAAGACTTTTACTGGCAAAATGCATTTTACAATTTACTGCTGAACTGCTGCAAGAAGCAGCTCTTCACTGAGCAGCATGGCACAGGGCCAGAATGAGCTATTTCAAAAATCACTGTTGGGCATATACCAATTTGATACACAGGATTTAGCAATACAGTTGGGAATGACTCTGTGTGTCTGTGTTCATGTTCTGTTAAATTTTAGCAGTCTCTAACTGTATACTCATCTTCAGTATGAGGAAATTTGTTGTTAGACTGCTAAATTTGTTTTAAAGAAGAAGAAATGTATCATTCTGGATAATAGCACTTTTTACTTGTTTAATTTACCTATTTTGTGTTGGAAATTAATTTTCTATGGGCAGTTCAAAGGATAAAATGTCTCAGACGAAATCTTTGAAAACATTTAAATTAAGAATGAAAATTTTATGAGTGTAGTAGAGAAATGACTGTAAGCTGTTGGTTAGCCTTATACGTCTTTTCCACCTCCAGATTCTCTTGTTCAATGAATAATGCGGGGGCTTACAGTAATGGATCAGTACATCATGCAGTATGCATATAGAGCATTAACATATTAAATTCGAGTCCTCCAACCACCCAATCCAGGTTCACACCAATTCAGGTATTAAAGCGATTTTGTCTTTTTTTACATAATTATAACAAATTATGAAATAAATAGCAAGTTTTCAACTGATATGGCTCAAGAAATAATGTTTAGTCTGGGAGCATTTGTGACTGACTCCAAAGCTAAGTGGTTAAAGATAAGAACAAGGTTAAACCTAGATCATCAGTCAATGAGGTGGCCTGTGAAACCAGATGAACAAGATTGCTAAATGGGGTACATTTAGTTGGATGCAAATCTCTCAATGACACAAGAAGCACCACCTAGGAAAAACTTCCTAGATCACAAATGAAATTATAAGGTACTACTAAAAAATATTCCTTCATTTAGAGACACCTCACATGATTTCGGCTAGCATTTCAGGCATGAAACAGGCTCACTAAAACCACCTCACTTACCAAAATCATAATTCATTAAACGATATGCACACCCAATGCCCCATCTACAGATAGTTTTTATAGAAGTATAGCAATGTAGGTTGTGTCTGTGACAAACACATACTGCTACAATCCTAATACGGATGCAGTTCTAGTCATTTAAATGATTTGTACCTACATAGCTTGTTTTCCCATACACATATGAAGAAACTACTAATGAAAGCATATATACATTAGTATAACCAGAGACACACTGTTGGGGTTGTATCATCTTCAATTACAGCTAAATGACATCACTTCTGGGTATTCAAATTATTACTCACATAAGTAATCTCTAATCATGAGAAGAGTGTCTGTGAAATTAACTTGCCCATGATAGAGAGAAGGATTGAGTCTGGAATCAAATACATCAATTTAAAAGCAGGTTTTGAGCTGTGAAGTTCTATTTCATAAGCACAAGTAAGTTTGCTACAGACTCTTTTCATCAACCTTGGGAGCAATACCTCTTGGGAGCACCTCGGGTTTTTTACCCAGTATAGAAATTTCCAACACACTGTAGGAAAAATGTAAGTTTTTCTTCTCGTTTGATTTGATTTGTAGTTCACCAACAAAATTAATTTTGAATGAAAATTAATTATATATGCTTTGAAGGGTCTGACGGAGACCTCTGTGATTATAGACAAAGTCACAGTCACGTATATATGTAACACATACACAAATTATATATATAAGTATGTATATATATAAAAAACCTGAATTTCTTCTTCAGAACTCTATAATAAAACTCTTGTTCTGTCAGTCAGATGTTGATATAAAATAATACTTTTTTTTTTTGTTGCATTCATTTCCAATGACATTGTGAATGTCATACCCATTTTAAAACAGTCTAATATTGCATTTCTTTTTCTCTGTAGGAAAAGCATGCAGGAAATCTCGAGAGAAAGAAATATTTGTAAATCTGAACCTACAAGCCTGTGTTTGATGATCCTATGACTGCAGTTTGACCATGGTTTGGTCCTCTGCCACCTGTGTGAAGATTAAGGACTGTGTATGAGCATCACCGAAGGCTCCCAGCAGTTCTAGGACACGCTGCGGGAACGCTGTGTCCTTTCCCCACACGGGCAACCCTTTTCCACATGATGTCCTTGGCTAACTTTTATGGAACAGCTCAGCGAGGTATGAGCTACTGATGCGGCTACGTGGTGCAGGACTGGAAGTACTGTCAAGAAAAGCTCTTCTCTTTAGTTTAATTTTCCCTGTTGGTTTTGATTAAGGAATGACAAAAGCTGCCACCAGGAACTGGGAGTGACAGTGCCGCACACTGATTTCAGTTCTCAGAAGTTGTGATGAGGCTTTTCATTCAGAGCTCTGACCTTTCCTGCTCTTAATGGGTCATGTAGTACTTCCGCATAGTTTACAGTATTTACTACAAGAGAACTGTTTAGCATCAGCCTGCCCAGACCTTGCTGAACACAGAAGTGCGTGACAGTGAATGGCTAATGAATCAGAGAGATGGAATTCCAAAATCTTTTGCCTGTAATTCTCCCTCAAGATCCTTGACATTAAACAAATTTTGTCAATTTTGTCTAAATAAAGATTGTGGAGTAGTTTTGGATTAATTCAGTCATAGCTAGCATGTTCTCAGGAAGGAACTGATCTGATGTCTATATGATTTTGCATTTTTAAGATAATTAGATTGCCCATGACAACTTGGTCACAATAAAGAACTTTGACCAAAGAGCAGAACTTCTGCCCCTTCATCCAAACATTTTCACTGTGATATATTCACAAATAAATGATAATAAAAGGAACTAAATGCCCTCTTCTGTATTCTGTGGCTCAAGATATGTCCCTATCTGAGCTGGGATTTGTAAAACCAGACTGCAGACCATTGCAGCAATCTACAGATTGTTGGCTGAACTACCTTTCAAAATTATTCTTTTTCTTCAAATTTTTTTTTTTACTGCAGTCTTTATCCCATAACTGTAGCAGAAAATTACAATGATAATTTACCTTGTGAATAGGTAGCTGGTAATTAAGTGTTATGAAAGTGGCCTGTTGACTTGAAGGCCAAGCCAGAATATTATCTCTGACCTTTAATATTCCGCTTCGTAAGGGGCAGATCCTACAAAATACTGACCAGGGCCTGTTGGAAGCAAGTCACATCTCACCTGGGGCCAAAGTAAAATCATCACGTTGTAGGACCAAGTCTAGCAATGATCTGATCCTGTACATCAAAAGCCTACTGAGTTTTGTCTGGAAGGACTGAAAGATCAGTTTCAATGACAGTGTACCTTTGAATTATCAACAATTCTCTGTGCCATATGCTTTTATGAATGCATCTTTGCATTAAACTAGGCTAGAAAAGGTTTCTTTTACAACAAATTAATAAATAAAGCAGTTAAGCTTGAAGTAAAATATACAGGAGATTGTTTCTAGGTAGAGCTGATAGATAGCACAGGATTTCTTTTTAGAAGGGATATTTTACAGACCTTTTTATGCATCATTAAGTTTTCAGGAATGCTGAATAGAGCATGATGGATTTGTTTTAAGTTGTTGCTAGTATTTAATTTTGATTCAGTTCAAAGGGCCATGCCAGAAGAAGGAATTGAAGAGGGGAAAAAAAATCACGATAGCTGGGTAAATCATCAATTAAAAAAAAGGCAGGTATAAGAAAGTCCCAACATCTTTCACTTGTGGCTGAAAATACCAGATTAAATTGCACTGTTCCTGGGACATATCGTTTGATGTGACTAGAATATAATTTGTTAAACAGAGAATAGTTTTTATTTCAAATGCTTGTTTCCTGAGCATTACCCATGGATTAAGGTTTGGGTTTGTTTTAAATAAATAAATAAAACATGCCTGTCAAGAAACATATTTTAATTATGATTTTTTCTGGTTGTTTTTCTTTAAAAGAAGTCAATTACTTGAAAGGTGTAGGTTATATATAGCTACAGGGGAACTAAAGCACCTATCTTCAGATTATGTTAAATTAGCTTTCTTTACAATGATAACTATATATTATTCTTTTATACTCTTTTTTATAAAAGGCAAAAAAAATACAAATACTTGTTTTACCAAAAGAAAAGAAAAAGCAATTTTTATACCTCTGGGGCAAGTTCCAGCTCTTTTGGTTTCTTGAAGGAAATAAATAAAAAGCATTGGCAGAAAGACTCCTAAAAAGACTGCCCAAGGGGGAGGGATGGAAACACCTAAAAACATCATATTACCAAGCGCTGAGGTAATCAACTACAATCTGGGAAATGTCAAACAATGGTATTCACCTATCCAAAGATATTGCTGTTCAAGTCCTCAACTGCCATTTACAATCACTAACTGAAACATGGAATATAGCTGCGGATATAAACAAGAGACAAATTAGTATTGGGAAGCTGGGTTTAATAATCCCCTAAAAGAGACCATCTGTTTATAAAGACCCCCTTTTCCTTGATCTCTAACATGTATTCCTAATATAGAGACAGCTGGATTTTTTTTTTTTTACATTTTTTAAACACCCCGCTACTATAAAGTCTACTTATAGTATATATGGTCTGAGTGTTGGTCTCAAGTTTCAGTTATTATGTAAGCACTCAGGGGCAATAAAATTTCACATAGAGTCAGCCTGCTTTAGAGTAAGTATTAAACCATCAGACAAACATAAATGCAATTCCTTTATTATTGATGTTCAATACTCCGGGATACTTTTTATTTTTCTGATTTTTGCATATGTTCATCATATTATCACTGGAATAGCTGGAACAGATTTAGAGTTCTTTTCAAGTTCGGGTTTGATGTTTGGAACTGGAGTTTGGTTTTCTTGTTTTCCTTCTTAAAACACTAGGAAATCGCATAGTCCGTAATGGATATGACATTGATAACCTGACAAGCTAGGTGATTTGCAGGTATAAAAGACCAAAATAATTTATTGTCTGTGTTTCCAATCCACTATGGTGAAGAAAAAGGGAAAAAAACACCATTGACTACACACTTCTCACAGATAGAGGTCACTAATGGACTGGATTTGAATCCGCCTGGTAAAAGCCTGAAAGTTACATGAAAGTAATCTAAGTGAAAAATGAACTCATTTTGAGATTAAAGAGGTAGCAGAAATGATTAAGAAATAAAGCTCTCACCTTCCTGGAAACAATATTATCTTAAGTGTGCCTTCTTTCTAGTGCTCTAAATAGAAAGTGCAGTACAGGAAAAGCCTGATAGTGATGCTTGTTTGAACTTCTTTTGGTTTTCTTGACTTGGTAAAACTATGTCTCTTTCTTTTCTGCGGGAAGGGTAGGGAAGTCAGACCTAATAACATCCTACATTTTAGATACTGCTATTTTAAGCAGTTAAAGGCAAGCACATTCTTGATTCTCGAAGGAAACCATAGCCTATGTAATGCAGATTTCAACTGGGAGGGTGTAGGGTTGCGCAAAGGAGATATGTCTACATCCTAAATCAAACTATCCAGCAGGCCAGGATATAAATGTGACTTGTAACAGTGGCTCAAATTAGATCCAGACTCTCAAAGCCAAACACAGATAACATCACCTTATACAAAATATAGGGTGTATGTGTATGTGAAGAGCGACTCTTTTAAGAACGCTGGGTGCATTCCAGCACTTCTTCTTGCTACAGCCTTGGACTTTGGAAAACACTGACGACTGTTCTAGTCACAGGTAGTTCTACAGACACTGTATTTACAGAGTGCTCTGACTTGCTTCACCTACAGTACTCCAGGCCTGCATTCTCTTACTTTTAACTGCCTCACTACCATATCAGGACAGAGAACAACCGTTTAAATAGAAAACCTCCTACAAAAAGTAATGATGTTTGAAATCTCTCCTCCCACATAATTTTCAGGAACAAGATCAACACTAACATTTGAACATCACTTTTGTCACTTAGAAATGGTGACTTTTAAATAACATCTGTTGTATCTTTTTGATTATGCAAAGATTATGTCTCAGTGGTAACACTGCATACATTGACTCTTTAAAGGAAGAAAGGAAAGAAAGGTGGATAAAGGTATAGGTACAGTACCTTTTAAGTGTTTTGAAAAAATACCAGGATGGATTTTTCTCCTTCCGAAAATACATATATCTGAAAACAATTAATGAATTTCCTCTGCAACTACAAATATATAAAGGTGCTCTTGGAGAAAGACCATGTCAGTGAGTGAAGCAAGGAATTCAGTCCATGGAAGGTTGTGGGGGGCTTTTCTCTGGTTGGTTGGGTTTTTTAAACTCAAGTAGTGATCAGTCACAACCTCTAAACTGGTTTAATTTCCTTGCAAGCACTGTAAAGTTAGATGCAGTAAATAAATCTCTCTTTAACACAGACCCTGTCTTTCTGTGCACGCGCGTGCGTGTGTGTATGTCTGTGTGTGAGAGAGGTCTGACTTGCTTTAGTATCTTTTTCTGCTCCTCATGCAAGGAACCTCTCCCTTTCTATTTAGCTGAGCTCTGCATTGCAAAAAGCAGCATCTGAAGAAATCTAATCAGTACCTTCCACACACAGTACAGGAATTTACACGGATTTGTGCCTTGGATTTATTAGCTTATTGTAAGCCTTAAAACAGATTTCCTCCATTAAAATTAATTAAAAGCTCCTGGTGACTGATTCCCACTCCGAAAAGAAGGTGGAGAGTCTTATTCTCTTACTTTGCTGCTGATTTCTTTATCTTTTATGGGTTTTATCTCATGCTCTAGAGAGGTCTTTTCAGCTGTTTGAATTCTTTTTGCGATCTGTTATTTTTTGTTCACACGCCTCCCCTCCCCCGCAATATTTGTTATTATTTTGCCAGAGATCACCGTCTAAATTCATCAGGTTTATGAGGGGCTCCTTTGTGTTCCCAAGCCCTGATTCAATTCTCTTAACCTCGCCCCCACCCACTCACCACTAGCCCCGCTCCAGAGGCTTCTGACGGGGATCTGATGGATCTTCCTGCCGGGCGCAGTTCCCTGCTCTCCCCGTAGATCTCTTAACGCTTGCCAGCGCCGAGCTAAACTAAGCTAAGCCGACTGCCTCTTCCGAGCAAGGCTCACCTTTAAAGGTCCCGTTTCTCAAAACCACCTCCCAAATAATACTAATGGTGGTGCTAACACAGGCGCTCTGCCGGTTCCCCTGCAGCAGGGGTACTTCCCGGCTCTCCCTTCCCCGCCCGGCGGGGTGCGGGGGCCACGGGGTGGGGGCCAGGTTCGGCACCCTCCCGCTCGGCACTGAAATGCGACCGGGGATCCGGGGCCCCGCTGCAGCTGCGAGCTCCGAGTCCCCCTCCTAACCCACACACTGGCGTAAAATAACCCGGCGACCCTCTTAACACTTGCCGCCGGCCATTCATAAATTCGTGCGTGTGTGTGCCCGGCGCCGCACACTCGCAGACATGGGGCTCTAATGAGGCGGAGGCGATATTTCTGACACACGTCCTGGTCCCTGCTCCTTTGCCTTCTCGGGGAAGGCAAAGGGCACCGCGGCTTTAAATGGCCCGGGGCTAGAATTACCAGGAAGGAAAAGAGAGAGAAATGAAATCCCAACTGTACCTGGCGGTGTCTGGGAATCCCTCGTCGGCACCGATCATAATCCCCCTCCGCGCCTCTGGCCCCCCACACCAAAACTTTTCCGCCGCCGCCGCTCCTCGGTGGTGGCCGCCGCCCTCCGCGCCGCGCAGCTCGGCCGCCCAGAGCCGCTCCCGGCCGGCCCCGCGGGTCCGCTCCCCGCCGGCCGCAGCCGCTCCGGAGCGACCCCCGCGCCTCCCGCGCCTTCCTCCGCCCTTACGAGGCAGCGGCATCGTCCTCCCCCCTTCTCCGCCACCTCCTCCTCCGGCGCGCAGCCCGCGGCTCTGGCATCCCCAACGCACTTTCTCTCCTCGATTCGCTCGCTCTTCTCCCCGCCGTTCCTCCTTCTCCGGTAAAAAATAAACGAGAAGGGACCGCGGGTACGCCTGGTCTTGGGGTTTCTTTCTTTCTTTTTTCTCTCTTTCTGTCCTCTGGAAATGATGAAAGGATCACATGAGGAGCAGGCGCGGAGACCCAGGACCCTTGGAAGTCAGAGAAGGCATCGGACACATATATGTGAGTATATGTGTGAGTGCGTGTGCCTGGCTCTCAAAGTCCTGCGCCTGCCTTCAGCCGGGATTGCAGGCTGGTCTTAGCAGTAATGATGCCTCAGATCTGACTATTCCCTGCTAATGTAACTCGTGCCTTTTTTTCCTCCCTGCCTGACACCCCAGGGAGATGTTTACAGTAATGAATTCAGTTGATAGCCATCTCTCTCTCTCTCTCTCCTGGAGTCCCTCCCACATTTCTAGTTTAAAGAATGCTTGGAAGGCAGGGCTGCAACCTAAAGCTTTCCAAGAGGCAAAGTCAGGCTAGGTTTTCTCTTTTCTTTCTTTCTTGCCTTCTTTTTTTTTTTTTTTCCCTCCCGCTTTTAACCCATTGCTTGCTGAGGGCAGTTTAGCGAGATCCGTCCCTTTAGACTCGCCCTCCCCCCTACTCTCAGCGAGGGGAACCAAGCGGGCGGCGCTGCCCGGGGGGGTGTGTGGGCTGCGCAACCCCCGGCCCCCCTCCCCGCCTCCCCGCGGAGCCCGCCGGGCCGGGACTGCGGGAAAGGAAGGTGCGGGTTATCACCGCCTTTCGCGGCGGGGCGGCCTCGGCCCCGTAGCTCTGGCGACTCTCGGGGTGTATCGGAAGGGAAGCCGGGGAGTGAGCTGAAAAACTCCCCGAGCTGCGGTCCTAACTGGGAGATGCCCTCGCTAGCAATAATTACAGCCGCGCTCTCCACCAACATGGCGATATTTCATGTGCAGCCACCGACAAGCCCGCTTCCCCCACCCCCTTCTTTCCCTCTCCTTCCCCCCCTGCGAACTTTTAGGTAGGCAATAGGAGTACGCAATAAATGTAACACAGAATAAAAGAAAGTCCAACCCTCAGGGAAGAGACGGACCTCCTTTAGTATTCCGCCTGATTTCCATCATCAGCCAGCAAGACTTTAAAACCGCTGGAGAAACCGCCTTTTGCCCTAAAGCGCTCACAAACACCCCACCGCCCCAGTGTCTCCTGTGCACGTTGTGCTCGTGGGGGTGTGTGCGCGCGTGTGTCTATATGCATCCCGGGCTGTCTGCGCTTGTTTCGGGGTAACCCTTCCCCCGCAGCCCAGTTCCCTAGTAAGCTACCGCCTTGTCCTGACAAGTCCACTTAAAGGCAAGACTATTTAATGCCGAGAAGCACTTGAGCGATAGGATACAGTAATCAAAGTAGGACGTGGGGGGTGCGAAGCGAATTTGCCTCAACCTCCTCCAAGAGTAAAGAAAATGCACAATACGGCTTTTGCTGCGAGTTACTTTCAGAGAGGAGCTGGGGAGGGATGGAGGAGAGAAGAGGAGAGCTGATCAATGCCATGTGTCGAGGAAACAGAAAAGGCAACTGAAATGCCTCGGGGTTTGCTTCCCCCTCACCCCTGACCGCTGACTAGCTTGCATTTTCTGCTCAGCCGTACCTCAAAAGCTGAATCACTCCCCATAGTCTCCGCACCTCCTTCGCCCGGCGCTGGGGGGGCAGGGAGGGAGGGCTAAATTGTTCACGACTTCAAAGGCTTAATAAACCGTACCTAGGAGCCCGTCGCGGAGCCCCGGCGAGGGTCAGCCCAGCCGCGGTGTGCTCGGCGCGGCTCCTGCGGGGGGGCAGCCGCCCTGCCCTCCACCCCCTGCCCGTCACGGGGGCTTAGGAGAGCCCCCGCGCATCGATAGCCCCGAGATGAGCCGCGCTGCCTGCCCACTAGGAGAAGAGGTTGTGTCCTCATCTACGCGGATGCGCGGAGTGATGGGGGGACGGCGCGGAAGGGGGAGCGCAGGTAGCCCGCCATTTCTAGGGGGACTCGGCCAGGGGAAAGGAGTTGAGGACGAGATCCCGCTCCCCTGCTGGCACCGCTGCCTCGGGGCCCGGGGGTCTGCCCTAGGCCCCAGGGATGGAGGGGAAGGAGCCCGGGGCCTTCCGCGGGGCTCAGCCGGCCGGGAAGGAGCGGGTCTGGCACGGACCAGAGCCGCGGGGAGAGCCTGTATCCCCGGCTCGGAGAAGGGGCCGCTCTGAAGTCGAGTTTCTGCCTGCAGCTTTCAGCTGGTCCCGCGGGATGAAAGGATCAGGAGCCCCGTAGGGTCCAAAAGCGAATGAACAACCTTTTTCAAAGCCTGGTCTGGGTCTTTTTTGTCTTTTTAAGATTTTTTTTTTCTCTCTCTTTTTTTTTTAAGGCTCTGCATACTCTTCAGAGCACTTATTTGGGCATGACTTACATCTCTTCCCGAAGCTGATGGACAACGGGTGCATTTTCTCGTGAAAAATCCCCCCTTCTAAGTCTTTCTCATCCTCTGCCCACCCATCCCTTCTTTCTCCACGTCCCCTGTATCAGCAACCTGTCGACAACACATAAGGCAAAGCAGACCTTTGTCGATCACAGGCATTTCTGCCCCCTATGCCCCCAATCACGGAGGGAAGTGGGAATGCTAAAAACTTCTGCAAGGTTGCAGGCTGCTGCCCTGCCCCACAGGCTCAGAAAGGTTAGGCGGAATTATGCCTGTCCCCCGCCCTGCCCCTGGCCCCTCAACCAGCCCACACTTCAAATCAGAGAAAGATACTCAGGACACACTTTGATCAAATCAAGATTGTGTCAATCCAGAAAGTAACTTAACTAGCCGTTACCTGCTCCTGCGGAGGTGGGTCCTCCTCGGTAGGTCACCCAAAGCCCACCGGGTCCGGCAGGTTGAAAGGGGAGAAAGTGGCAGAACAGCTGGGCTCCGGCATGGTATTATTTTAAGGATCACCACCAAGGTCTCTGTTTTCCATAGCTGCCAATGGTCACCATCACCCAAGGTTTCTCTCAAGGGAAGAAGGAAGGAAATTTTCTTTCCAAGCTGCAGTCCAGCCGGTCATTTGACCCTGACACCCACCGATGACACTGAAGAACACCCTGCTAAAGCGGTTAAATGCCTCGTAATTTCCTTTCTTCTCTTTCCCCCGGCGGCTCCGGCGCAACGCCGCGGAGCGATCTTATCGCCGTGTGATCATTATTCACCAGTGACAACCAAAGATGCAGAGCTCCTAAGTGAGGGTGACAGATTTCAAACGCGGGGCTGCAGCGTACTCAGCCTCAGACATATTCTTCCTCAAACTTTGCCTAGCAAGCAAGTCAGCGGCTTAACCCTTCGCAGCCCTTTCTCTCGCGCGGGCACCGACACCTCAGCCCAAGGGGGAGCACTTACTTGAGAGGAGCCGCAGCGCACGCGGCTGCTTGGCTGGGGACTTTTTATTACGTGTCATTTTCTATTCTTGGTTCTTTTCAGCTGAAACAAATCAGAACCGCCAACTCTGGGGAGCAGCTGGAGAGCTGAATAATTCTCCTCTGTGGTTAGGGACTGGAAAAATCCTCCCGGCAAAGCAGATCTCTTGGGGAACTCACCTGTGGTCCCTACTTTGTCACTGAGTCTGGTGTGCAAACTGTCATACTCATTGCATGAATCCCTCTCACACACGCACATACAGAGCTTCTGCACTTTCCTCAGCGTGGTGCGGCTGAAAGTACAGATCCAAAAGTACTATTCCACTCAGACCTCCGGATTCAACTCGTTTACAGGTTACTAATAACAGCAGAGAAAGGAGCAAACAAGAGAGAAATGTATTTCCATGAAAAAAAAAAAAAAAAGCAAGCCTTTTTCACACCTGCACTTTGTAGTCAAAGGAAATATTTACCACCAGCAAACTCCAGCATGTCAGAACATGTTTCCTCCGAAGCAGAAGAGAGCCTTAAAAATGAGAGAAAAAGCATGTGCAATTCAATGATGAAATGAAGCTCATGAAAGCTTTCCAAACTCAGTACCACCGGCTCAGACCCCGATGTCAAGACAACGCTGTAGCACTGTAACACGAAGATGTAGAGAGGGAAACAAGGAAATTAGCAAACTCCATTGGTTTTCTAATATTCATATATGTATTTTTTCAGTAAAAGATGATGTTTCTGTCACCCTTCTCTGCTCTCCCCCCCAAAAAAAAATGGGGGACCTCTAACCGCAGCTGAACAACACGTGAGGTGGGCTGCTGGGAGCTCCTTCAGAGCCCCAGTGGTCACGCAGTAAGAAGGACACGGAGGCAGGTCGGCGTGTGTGAACAGGAGTCTGAGTGCTCTCTTCATTAAATGTGTAAGATAAGGCTGGACAAGGAAGGAGAAGAATCCTACAATAAGCGAACGGGCAGGAAAAAAAAGGATTCTCCTCCCACCCACATTTCTAAGTTTCGAATTTAAGCACAACAGGCAAATAAACCTCCTTTGAAGCCCCTTTCCAAAAATAGCAGACTCTTTAGACATCGCATCTATCCTTGCCCTATTTGTAACAGAGGGTGACACAAGCGGAGAGCGCGATTAGACCTGACCGACTGAGGTTTCCCAGGCGGGAGGACAGCTGCCGCAGGTGCGCAGCGGGAGTTCCGCGGGCGCGGAGCGGGGGCCCCGGCGCGGCGCCGCCTGCACGTCCCGCGGCGCGGCCAAGGTGGCAGCAGAGCACAGCGCTAGGGCGCTCGGCGGCCGGCGCCGGAGCCGGGCCGCAGCGGGGGCAAACTTCCCCCCTTTCCTCCCTCCGACACACTCTGTTTAAACTGGTAGCACCTTCCCCCCCGCTCTTTTAATCTTGGTTGTAGTCCGATTACTTGGACTTTAAACAATCCCCCTCACAAATGTGTGAAGCGTGTATTTATTTATTGTCAAACTGCTGTGCATGGTTGAAAGGCTGTGAACTGAAAGGAGAATGTAGAAACGTATTCTCTTCAAATTATCTCTGATCATACAAGATGGCTAGCCTGGAGTGATGGTCCATTGATCCATAATACAACCTCACTTATTTTAAAGAGGATGTGAAATGGGGTAACATTAAGAAAGATTATAAAAATGAAAGTGTCTTTTTCATAAATGTCTTTTTTTTTTTCCCAGCTACATTGTTAAAATGATTTCTGTAGCTTGCAAGAGAGACGGTAAAAGGAGCTGGAAGTAGTTCTGTAGCTGGAAGACTGGTCCAAAACACACTGAATAATCTCAATTTTTGTCAATAATGTCAAATTTTGGACCAGGCCTTAAATTCATGCAGCTGTCAGAAGATAAAAATCACAAAGTTAATTCTTCATCATATTTTGGCAAAATCAGTTGTTTTTTGGGGTTTTTTTCTAAGTATTTTGAGGAAGGGAAGGCAACGCAACGCAAGGCAAGGCAAGGCAAAACCAAAGGAAAGTTCAGAATAGCACACCAATGAGTTATTAAGATATTGTTATATTATATCAAATTCCAGACAAGTTAAAAGTATGAATGTGTTCCTTTCCACTTTAATGAAACAGATGAAGCACTTTAACTAGAACTACATTAGACTGGGAAAAACCCACACCCAATGTATATTTTCTCTGAGCTCTCACTTCTATGGTGAGCTTAAAATGAAAATACCATGCCAGTTCTGAAACAGACTTTGGCAGAGTTTGTGATATGACTCAAATGGTAAACTTCTACCATTTTAGACTGTAGGAATTGGATATCATTTCCAAATAAAATTAATAATAAAACTTAAGTATGCCATTAGACTGTCCTTGTTTATTGTGTTTCTCATCAGCTCTTTCTTGCCTCCCTCTTTCCCTTCAGCCCACTGTTACCTTCTTTTTTTTACTTGTATATGTTGTTAGGTATCATAATGCTTTGGGTTGCTGCACTTCATAGCCTTGACCTAGTAGAGACTCTCCCTTCTTTCCTCCAAGGGACCTCTGCATTTAGCTTTTGACAGTATCATGATAAACTATTTCTATGTATTGCCTTCGGCCATCCTTCACTGTCTTGTCCCAGGGGGCACAGGAATCGGGGAGTCATATAGATCTTTTTTTTGTCTTTAATACTGAGGAGGATGTTCCAAGGTTTTCTGTTTACAGCCTCTTTGTCAAGTTGATTTCCAATAAAACCAGGAAATAAGCTGGTCAAAATCTGTTGAAAATATTTTTTTTTTTCCTTCAGAATACTTTAGAGACTCATTTCAAATTTTGTTCAAATCAAAATAGATCCACTCAGATGCCATCTGATAGACACATTGGAAATAGACAGATAAATAAGTAAGTAAGGAAGACTGGTTTGTAACATTTTATTATATTTGAAACAATAAAAAATATTTTTTTCTGACGACGCTTTGTGACCAAAGTAAATTATGACAAATTGCATTGCATATTGTGCCATCTCATTTTAAGCAAAAAGTCTGCAGGGAAGACAAAATTGTGTGTATAAGTTGCTGATTGCTCATCTTAATGTTCATGCTGAAAACAGTTGCACAAATATAGACTAATCCAGCCAACAATTAATTGCATCTGATGAAATTCAGGTAACTGAAATGGCTAAATCTTAACAGACATAAGAATCTGGCAGTCATTAAACATTGTTACGCATTGGTTCTTTGTTTTTTTCATATATGCAAAATGCAAGGGGAAAATAGAATGATGAGAGAAGCAACTGGCTGAAATCAACACACATAAGAAAAAAAAAGTTCATTTACAATTGACATATTTACTTACCATGGTGGGAGTGGGAGACATAAGTAGAACCTTGTGAATAGCATCAAAATGGCCCATGTAAGTTGTTGCTTGAACAGATTCTAAGTAAAATCATTATGGTCCTTTTCATTGTCATAGCCAGCTTTTAAAATGAATTTTTTCCATCTCTAGTTCTGCCACTGAACCTTTACCTTTCTGGAAAAAAAATCCACAATCTTCTATCAATCAGATGTACTCTAGGTGCACTATATAAAACTGAAACACCACCTCAGTGAAAGTCACACAGCATTCATTAAGTTGCCCCTTATGCATTCATCACTCTTCTTCTATTCGAACTGGAGAAGGCTAGAAGGCAGACTATCAGTCTACTCTAGAAAAAGCATCACTTTCTGATCTCAAGGCCATCTGCCCTATCTCCCAAGGGACCTCAAGAGCTCACTCATTCTAATTTTCTAGTGATTAAAAAACCAGATTCATTTGTACTTTCTTATCCATAGGTTCAGCAAGCTAAAATCATTCTTTCACTTTTGTCTCTGTCAAGTCCGTTTCTGTAACTTTTTGTATTTTCAAGAGGATGGTTACAAATATGGAAGAGTCCCTCTAAATGATCTAAGAGGATCCAGTTTTCTTTCAGCTTTAAAATTATGAGGATTTATGAAAGTTGGATGGGAGAAAACTACTTTCAAACAATTAGCCTGGTCAAAGTCTCTCAATATTATTTAAAGAGATAACATGAATAAATTGCTACAATGTATAATATAGACCTCAGGGCTCATAGCATAGTTCTTATAGCTTTATAGCTGCTTGATTTCCATGCAGCACTTTACGCAAGACTAACAAACTTTGTTCTACAGTGTTTTAAAACCCCTTGAGCTCTATCTGACAACTGTTGTTAACCCCCTTTCAATTCCAGTATAAGCTAATTATGTGTAATAGGATACAAAGGAGAATGTAGATTTTCTATTGAAATTTATTGATTTTTTCTTTTTCTGGATTAATCCCTTGATTATGATAAAGAGGTAATGCTGTTTTGTGAAGCCTTTTCTAATCCTTCCTGCTTATTTATTTTAGAACATATTGTTGTAAAAGGGATAGGTGAAAAGGAAAATTGGTTTCAGTTACCTAAAGAAGAAGGTATAAAGACATTACCCTGACCATCAAGGTCAAGAATCAGAGGCTACGTGATTACACCTCCAAACTCAGAAATAAATGAGCAAAGGTCTTCACATGTTGTTGTGCCAGAAGGTCCCCTTTCCAGGGGCTATTACCAGAGGGCTGAAAAGCATGTCACCATGGTCCAGACTGATCACCTGAAAGAAAAGAAAAAAAAAAAAACCCAGGCAGAATGAGTAGGCAGATGGTATCTGTTTTGAATCCTGATAAATTGGCAGTAAGCTTTCAGGTCTTTGAGAGGATTTTGAGGCAGTGAAAATATCTTGTGAAACCATTTGTCTTGCTCTTCAGCAGTGCAAAGCACCCACGTCACAGATTTATGGACTGAGGGTGATAGGAAGGCTGTCACAGTAATCAACAACTCTTCATCAGTTTTGAAACACGGGGCACCAGCTTAATTTTGTTCAGTCCTAAACTTCTTCTTAGGATCTAGTAAAAGAGAGCTTATGCCACTTCATTAATCTTTTTATGAACAGGAAGGCATTGCCTTTTAGACTTAGGGGAAATGTTCTTAAAAGGAGTAAGGACGTCTGATGAGATATACTGAACCAGTGAAATGTTCAGCATCCATCCAGGTAACCATGGCCTACTGGCAGAGAAATAGAAGGGATGTGCTTTAATGAGGGATGTGTGCTGTGTGGAAGCAGAAATGCTCTGCTGAAAGGTATGAGGTTACTTACTACATTGATGCTGTGAAGAATATTTAGTTGCTAGTACTAATAGATATTTTCTTAATCTCATTCCCATACTGTAGCAGAACTGGGAAAGGTAATAGATTTATTTCACTAATGGGATACTGAAGGAGCCTGTCTAGTGAGAAAACCCATCTGCAGAATTGCACCAGAATTGCAAATTTAGGGTGAGTTTAATTCAGCAGGGGGTGGTTGTTAGGAAATTCCACTCCTGTTGGTTTTTCTTTTCGCAGTCTTCGCAATTCTCGAGACCTTGAACAGTCCCTGGGGAATGACCTATATCAGCTTTGTAGGTACTATATTCATTCAGCCTGTGAGACACTGCTGACCATTTTGTATAAAGAAAACAGCTGTATGCAAAGGCAGCAGCACATGGGAAGGTTTTTCTGGATCTACTATTATTATTACTATTATTATTGATTATTTAATAATTAAGAAATTGCAGTCTGCTTCTTTGCTTTTAACTCAAACAGAGCCTTCCTCAATTCATGATGAGTTTTCTCTTCAGTTACTTCTGCTTACTTGGTGGTGATAAATTTCATTTGAAATCAACCACAGGCTTATTTAGTTAAACACACCACACATACAATGTCCTAGGCAGAGCAGTTATGAAGAAGAGTCAGGAATATACCCCCAGGATAAATGGAAGTTTTCACTTGTGTCAAAAAATGATCTTCCTTTCTGTGCCTCAGGCAAAAAGAATGCTAAGAAGTTAAGCTCTTCTTTTGACAGGGTTAAAGAAGGCAGTGAAATCCTCCCTGAAAAGAATGAAGCAGCTTGAGTATGTAATAGTTTATTGGTGACTTTTAGTGAGTCCAAACAAAATGAGTTAGGGAGAGGACAGTTTTCAGGAATTGACTCGTCCATTTTATTTTTGAAGCACATGCATGGTTGCCAGCATTCATTCAGCAGAAGACAGAATTCTGTAAGCTCAGAGACAAGCTGGATTTTCACTACAGAAACACCTTTGGTGTTTGTTTTGTGCATTTGCTCAACACAGTTTGCCTTAACCACTATTGAAAAAAATAGGGTAATTACATACTTCCATTGTCATTGTTCTTCGATTTCTCTGGTCTCTGACTCGTTGTTGGCTATTGAATGTTGTTATGGCCAGTCTTGGCATCCTCGTGGTTACTGGCTTATTGCTGGACTTATTGTCAGGCAGCAGCAAGAGCAAGGCTGCTCCACAAGGGAGAATGATCTGGAAGCTGAGGGTGAGCCCAGGCAGAGGCAGTGCCCTCAGGCAGTCCTTCAGCAGGGAGGTAGGGTGGGCAGAGTAGGGTGCTGAGGACAGAGTCCATTGACAGTCCATGACAGGGCAGGGTGGAGAGTCAGGCTCAGGACTGGAGAGAAGGCTATCACATATGTCAAGGGTCCATACAGAAGACAGGACTGGAGACCTGCACACCTCCAGCAGTGCTCAGGATGGGTCTGGGTACCATGCCCCAGCTGACACAGAGCTCCCGTACTGGGGCAGATGGTGTGTGGGGTGTCCCAGGGAGGATGGCCCCAGTCAGGGCCTATGGGTGACACCAGGGCTCTGACACTTCTGATACTAACCACCAGCAACTGTATATTTGACTTACTAAAAACACATAATGCTTCATTACACCAATACGTAACATCAGCTGTCTGAAGGGCCATTTTATAAGCTCACAAACAAGCTTCAGCTTTTTTCTCAGACAGTGATGATTTTACCAATCTGTACTGGATAGTCTAATACAACAAATATTTGAAAGATTCGGTGGGAGTGTTGATCTGCTCAAGGGTAGGAAGGCTCTGCAGAGGGATCTGGACAGGCTGGATCGATGGGCCCAGGCCAATTGGATGAGGTTCAACAAGGCCAAGTGCCAAGTCCTACACTTGCATCACAACAACCCCATGCAACGCTACAGACATGGGGAAGAGTGGCTGGAAAGCTGCCTGGCAGAAAAGGACCTGGTGGTGTTGATTGACAGCCGACTGAATATGAGCCAGCAGTGTGCCCAGGTGGCCAAGAAGGCCAACAGCATCCTGGCCTGTATCAGAAATAGTGTGGCCAGCAGGAGTAGGGAGGTGATCATGCCTCTGTACTTGGCGCTGGTGAGGCCGCACCTTGAATCCTGTGTTCAGTTTTGGGCCCCTCACTACAAGAAGGACATTGAGGTGCTGGAGCGTGTCCAGAGAAGGGCAACAAAGCTGGTGAGGGGTCTGGAGCACAAGTCTTATGAGGAGCGGCTGAGGGAAGTGGGGTTGTTCAGCCTGGAGAAGAGGAGGCTGAGGGGAGACCTCATCGCTCTCTACAATTACCTCAAAGGGGGTTGCAGAGGTCGGTGTTGGTCTCTTCTCCCAAGTGACGATTGACAGGACAAGAGGAAATGGCCTCAAGTTGCGCCAGGGGAGGTTCAGGCTGGATATTAGGAGAAATTTCTTTACTGAGGGAGTGGTGAAACACTGGACCAGGCTGCCCAGGGAGGTGGTGGAATCACCCTCACTGGAGGTGTTCAAGGAACGTGTGGACGAGGCATTGTAGGACATGGTTTAGTGGGCATGGTGGTGTTGGGTTGATGGTTGGACTTGATGATCTTACAGGTCTTTTCCAACCTTAGTGTTTCTGTGATTCTGTGATACCGTAATTCATTTACATGTGAGAAAGCTTTTAAGCTCATTGAAGATAGTATCAATGTTTCACTTTTCTTAGTCTTTTTCATTGCTATACATAAGATTGGACAGTGTGATGGGTTGACCTTGGCTGGATGCCAGGTGCCTGCCAAAACCGCTCTATCAGCCCCCTTCCTCAGTTGGACAGGGGAGAGAAAATATAACAAAATGCTCGTGAGTCAAGATAAAGACAGGGAGATCACTCATCAGTTACCATCACGGGCAAAACAGACTCGACTTCGGGAAAATAGTTTAATATATTGCCAATCAAATCAGAGTAGGATAATGAGAAATAAAACCAAATCTTAAAAAACACCTTTCAACTACCCCTCCTTTCTTCCTGGGCTCAACTTCTGTGCCAATTTTCTCTACCTCCTCCCTCGTGGTGGTGCAGGTGGATGGGGAATGGGCGTTGCAGTCAGTTCATCACATGTTTCTGCCGCTCCTTCCTCCTCAGGAATCCACTAATCCACAGACATACACGATTGGACCATTAAGACTCATTAAATGCATTGATTTGTCTTTCTTCTTTCTGTTTCTTATCAGTCATTAATGATGCACAATGATTTGTCTCCCAATTTTTTCATCTGTTTTCATCTATATTCCTCATATTTTATCTCGAACAAAGAGTAGTCTTGTGCCATGAAGGCTCATCAAAGTCATAATTACATTTCATTCATCTGCATTGAACTGTCTGTCATCTGTTAGCATTTTGAATGCTCTATATGTCTTTCTGCACTTGTCTGCATTCTTCCTCATTATTTACTCCTCCTCGACCATCCATTACTGATTGCTAACTGCTTTCTGCTTTTAATTTTTTTAATTACCAGCTGTGTTTGTAACCTTCTAGCAGTTTCAACCCAGAAATATTGGTAATGCTTTTTTTCCACATTTAGCAAGTGCTCATACTCTTAACACTAATGTTTATCTATAAGACCATTGTGCTAAAGCAAGGCAGGATAAATCTCAGGATTAGAGATCTGTTATATCCCACAGCTGTCTACACACTTTTTCCTAGTCTACCTTTTATGCTTTGGACACTGTTCTTGACATAGCCTAAAACTCAAAAGCACTCCAAATTCCTTGTTGTAAGTACTTTCTTTTGTGATGTAAAAGTGTCAGCTGATAATGACTAGATTGGTGCCCAGGAGGGGGTAAGGACTGTTACTGATGGTTTTCATTCCTTCTTGGTTTTATTATGCATCATGTTTTATTTTTATTTAATTAAAATATTTCCTTAGTTTTTTCTTCTCAGGTAACTGCTTAGCTCGTCTTTGAGATCTTTTTCTTCCTAGGTACCTGTTTCATCATTAATTACATCTTATTTTAAAAAAAGAGTACACGTTATCAGCAAAGGTGTCTTTTCACATATATGCAATACCTGGCAAAGTTGGGTCCCAAAAGATGATTTTCAACTTAGATGAAGAACCCAAATTTCAAAGGCCTGCTTTGAAAGAAATAAATGTCAAAAACATTAATTATGGGTTGTACAGGTACTGTATTCCTTAACTGTAAAATGGGACAAATAAGCATCGTTTCCTTCACAAGGAAATCCTTCTCATGAGTAGGTGAAGGTTATCAGACAGAACGTTCCTGTAGAAGGATAAAATAGTATACACTTCATGGTTCAGATTCTTAACTGATGTGCATTGGTATAACTTAAATTGAGTCAATGAAACTATGGTGGTTTATATAAAAGGAAAACATGAACATGCATGGGTTTGTTTATTTGTTTTTGCTTTTAACAGAGATTCAGGCAGATCTAACTGCGGTATCATTACATCATGACGGCTGGTTTCAGAGGTCTAGCACTATTTAGTGCTTAGTAATTCTTTAGACTAGAAATAGTAACAGGCCACAAGAAATCTGCCGAGGCTTAGTTTACTTTCACATCTTTCTGTAATTAATTTTTCTACTCTCACTAAACCAGAAATTTCTGATAGTGTATGCAAACTGTTAAGTAACATTAAAAAGAGCAGAAGCCATCACAAAAGTGAAAAATACTTCACCAGCCTTATTAACTTTTCATATACTGGTTTAATTTCAATTTATTTTGCAAATACCAGAAATACTTTATATCTTTATACACCCTGTACCATGAAATTAATCAATACAAATTTTAATGAGTGTTGTATTTTTAAAGCAGCAATCTAATCTTCTAAGGCGTCTATGTAGCATTGCTAGAGTATGCCTGATTTGATTTAAAAATGTTTGTATTGAGCTAGTACGTTTTAACTGTGAAAGAACATACAGCTTAGAAAGATAACTGAACTCTTGATAATCCATCATGATGGTTAATTGTCTTCGATGCTAATTATAGATTTGAGTTTGTCTATCTTGAATTTTCAGCCATTGGTCCCTATTACTGATTATACATAATTTTGTTCATGCAACTACTTATAAATGATGATTAAATGACATAGGGACCTTCTCTTCACAAGCAAAATGGATTCAGCTCCTTAACTCTCTTAAGTAATAAAATCTTTTTTTTTCCTCTTTCCCACTCTTTTGTTGGTTAATTGTTCCTTGTCAACTACAGCATCACCCACCCACACATCCCAGGTGCCACTGTCTCATTTTCTGTCCAAAACAGCAGAATGCATCACCTGTTATCTATACTGCCATTCATTCTCAAGAAACAATCAAGAAATAGGTACTTATCTAAGACTCCTGGCAGCTATCCATGTCTGAAAGATTGAGGAATTCTATTTCTAGTCTATTTCCTGATCTTCATCAGCATAGAGCATAACATGGCTCTGGAGAAACTTCTGAACTTCCACTAGAAATAGCTAGTCACACAATGGGAATGGAACAATTTTGTGGTATTGTTGAGGTAGCCAGTGAAAAACTCATTTCCAACCGCAGCAGCCAGAAGGATCTCCATTCTCCTGGCCCTTAAGGACACAGACAAGACTTTACCTCTGACATCCCATCTCCTCTGCTTCTCTGCTGCTCTGTCACAAATTCTGTCAGTTTTTTGTCCAGCCATTTCACAGCTTGCTTGTTCCTGCCACTTAATTTGCCTTGCTAAATGCTATAGCACATTCAAACCTTTTGACTGACTCTTCTTTGCTGTCATTTAATCACCTTTGCTAGCTTTCTCCCCCTTTCTGCCAACGAATTGACTGCTTTACTGCTGCCACTTGGGTAATTGAGGTTGTTATTTTATTCATCTATGCTGAGGTATGCTGTGGATTAACTCTTTCTTACTATTAGTTCTTAACTTTGACTTATTTATTGCTTCAAAGGACATAACTCTTCTCATGCTGCCTTTTTTTCTTTTCTTGTACTCCTTTTCCCTCCTTCTTTCCCCTACCCTTTCATTTCTTAACTTCCCCTTATCTTACCCCAGAATCTCAAGCCCTAAATCACTAAGTTGAATGTAATAAGCACAAATGACTGTGCTGTTATAACTTAAAAAAGAAAATGAAGAAGGGTCAGGGAAAATGGCCTAGTTAATCTCTGCTCCTGTATTTTATACAGCCATTGTCACCCCTGCAGGACAGATAGCAAATGCTAGCAACTTTCAACTTTGCCCCAACTTGCCCACAGGCAAAGACAATGCAAAGTGGAAGATGAGTCACTACAGGCCATGCCCTGTAGACATGCATATCTTCTAGAAATGACATATTCTTGCTTTGGTTTTTTTCCTTTTTCCTCCCCACAAACTGTATCTTCCCTTAAAATTTTGTCCTCCTGTGTTATCACCAGTGCTTTGTTGTATCTAACCACAGCACATGGTATACCAGGGAGCACCACAGTCTTCATTCTCGGTTCTGCTTAGCGATAGCAGGTGAAAACAAAAACTTCATTCCAGCTTATATAGCTGACAGCATCATTTAGAGCTACTGTCTGCTCGACCGGTTATTGCTACAGCCTCTCCACCTAACAGTAGCTGCTCACATTCAGTGGTTTTTGGCTCTCCTACTCCTGCCACACTACTGCCAGGGAAGTTTATGAGAGGAACCAGCCTAAGACAGCTGTAAGCTGAAGAGATATTGAGCCGGAGGCAGAATCTGACTATATTCAGGACCTTGTGGCACAATTCCGAATCAGGAAGAGGGTGTCCCGCTCTGTGGAATTGACATTGAGAGTCTTCTTCATGAACCAAATTAACTTCTTCATTAACCAAAAGAACTTTTGTCTGGAATGTGTCCAGGAGTGTTTTATATCACATATCCCACGTCCTTCCCCATCTTCTGATAACAATAAGTCTATGTTGTGACTGAAACTTAGTAGATGGTCTTCCACCAGAGCACAAAAGCGTTTTGGAAAAAGGACGGATGTGACCTGTTTTACATTTTGGGAATGCAGTGGCCATATTTTGGTCATGTGTCGAGGGAGGATTATGAAGACCTTATAAAATGAGGCAACCCTCGCTGCCTTCATCCAAATAGTTCATCTGGTTTATATTGTATTTTCTGCATGTCTGTGACCTCTCTCTTCTCATCAGCTCCTCCCTCTAGGGTGAAAGAGTGACAAGATGGCTGCTGGCACCACACTTGGTTTGAAAGGTATTAGCAAAATTAATCCCCTAAAGAAAAAGGTGCAGGGAGCAGTCTATAATTTACACTATTTGTGCAACCTTCAGTGGAAGCGTGAGAGGAAAACTGAAAGGAAAATCAAAGATATAAAAACTAAAAAGCTAAAAACTAAAAAGGTAGGGATGAGGGAAAGTTTGGGAGCAGCGGATATCTGAAAGCTGTTTCATATTCATTTTGATTCGGTATATTGTTAATCAGCAGCCTGCCATTTTATTACTTTTTTTTTTTTCATTTGGATGTACTTCTCAAGCCATGAAACAACAAGACAAACCAATCACTTTTCAGTGTTAAATGCAAATTAAGGTCGTTTGCTTTATTACCTTTTGCAATGCACTATTTTGTGAAAATAATTTTTCATTAGTTCTTTCTAGCCTAGGCAGGGATCTTCATCCATACATATGTACAGTGTACAAATGCATGTGTACACAAATAAATATATTTGTATAGGAAGGGATCTGCCTATACTGGAACAATCTTTAAGCCAAATTCAACATTTATACAACTTGTCTCTCCGTATTACTCTAGTGTGTTTGGATTAAGCAAGTCTGCAGCTTTCTAATGAAAGATAAGACACTCTCCCTTCCCTCCCTGCATAGCCTGTACATCTGGGAGATGATTTTGGAAGTGCTAAGAGGAAAGATCACTTCCTGGCATGTGTCCTACTTCAGCTGAACATGGCAGCAGGTTCTTTTCCATTGCTTACTTGGTGTTAGTGCTCTGCGAAGGGATCCTATCACCACAGGACTGTCTTCCACTCAGGTTAGTGGAAATTGTCAAATTATATGTCAGTCCTTTACCAATCACAAATCCAGCTGGGCAGTGGTGAAAGAGCAATGCCCTTTTTGCCCCAGTGTGAATCACGGAGCATCTACTCTGGATGTCTTTCTCAGTGGCAAGTCACTGAAGGCTGGGTGGGGAAGGAATCTCTTGGTATGGTCAGGATGGAAAATCCCCCTCTTCTATCTTCTCAGAAGGCATTGATTAGCTGAAGGTAAACCCTCATGGACTCGTCTTTCAAAAGAACCCATACAAGTCACAAGTCATCATGGCTAGCAGTAAATGCCTTGCTGTGTTGAAACATCAAAAACTTCAAATTTTCTTGCAGGCTCTGAACTCTCAAGTCATAAAAATAACATCGGTCTGATTGCCTGCTTGCTTTTCCCCCGTGTTTTGTTTCTAACTTAAAAGCAGTAGTTATTTTCACAGCAATTGATGCTACTGTTCCTTAAAAGCTGGAAAAGCCTTACAAATGATGGTGCAAAGGTTTAATACCTTCTCCGGAATGGCCAAACCTATGCTGTTTCCTTCACTGTCTCATTCTGGATTTCTGTAAAGTAGACAGGAGTTGTTCTCACTGATTTAATCCTCAGCTTGTTATACCTGTTACAAAGTAGATGGCAGATGTTCTGCATTCTCCACATCTCAGAAAAGGATTTACATTGATAGCAATTCTGTTAGTTTTTAGATCTCATAAAAAACATGTAGATAAGTGCAGCATGCCATTATTTTTGGCACTGGTAAGTGAAAAGTTGAATTATGAACAAGTTGCTGCTGTGATTTCAGCAGATCCAGTGATTAATTGTGTACTTACTGGAAGTTTGTGCACATTTCTGGAGGTTTGTAGCAATATTCAGGTTTAGCATTGTTTGTCATAGGTATGCTTGACTTGCAGCTGAAGAGTAAATAGAATTTAGAAAACTGTAGAATATATATGGCCAAATAGAGGAATATCATTATGTGACTGGATATGTATTTACACAATGTAGAATAACGGTTCCAGAGAAAGTTTTCTGGCCTAGTGGGTGAATAAAATGCATTTCTTAAAGCATTCCAATAATACCTTCATAGTATTATGGGGAAATGGGCTAATTACTGCTAAGGACGTTTAAATGAGTTTCCTGTCTATATTTACCTGGGAGACTCATGCTGTTTGATAGGAATTTTCAGCAATTATTATCTAACATCTTAAATAATGTCCCCTTTAATTCTAATGGAAAAGAAATAGACAGAAGCAAGTCTTTAATTTAATTTGCTTACTTAACTAAAGATAAACAACATATTAAGATAGCTCACGCTTAAAAAAACAAAACACAACAAACCTGAAGAGAAAGAGGTATATTTAATGGAAATTCAGTGAGCCAGACATCACAAAGATTTGTGAAATATGTTTCTGATGGACAGAGATATCAAGAAGTGCATGACCAATGTGTACAGCTTGGCTGGCACAAAAGCCTTTGACATAGTCATACCAAAATGTGCTGTGACTGGAATAGCTTACTTTCCTTGGTGGGAAATTAGCATGAACCAGAAGAGGAAAAGTAGAGTTTATTCAGAATGATGTGTAATAACTCTAGTAGTACCTTGCACAAGTGCTAGAGAGGTATATGGGCATTCAGGACAAAATCCTTAATGAGACAACTTGACACCCAGGACATCTTTTCTCTTCCAGGGGCTTCCTTTCCACTGTTACTACAGTACTGCTTTACTCCAGTTCAACACACTGCTGAAAGCAGGGTCAACTCATTGTCAGATGAAGTTGCTCAGGGATTTATCCTGTCAGACCTTGAAAATGGCCAAGGCATGGCACCTCTCTGGGCAACCTATTTCATCTTGACTGCTCTCGTGGGGAGAAAGTTTTTCCATATATCATGTGAACAGCTCTTCTTTAGGTTTATGCTTCTTGTCTCTCATCCTCCCATCACACATGAAGAGGCTGGCTCTTTCTTCTCAACAGTCTCCATGTAGGTGTTAGGTCACCCTGAAGCCACCTTCTTCTCCAGGCTGAACAAGCTCTGGTCCCTCAACCTCTCTTCACAGGGCAAGCGATCCAGCCCCCGATCACGTTGGTGCCTCCTGCAGAACTCACTCCTCTTTATCAATGTCTTTACTGTATGGAGTGGGCCAAAACTGGACAAAGTAGTCTTGTAGTGGTCTAATGAGTGCCGTGTAAAGGGGAATAAACACTTCCCTCGATTTCCTGAATGTGCTCTGCTCCTGTTCATACAGCTCAGGTTGCAGTTGGCCTTTGCTGTTGCAGGTGCACACTGCTGGCTTGTGCTCAGCTTGCTGCCCACTATGAGCCCCAGGACCTTTTCAGGAGAACTGCCTGCAACCAGTCCATTCCCAGCCTGTAACGCTGAAAGAGGCTCTGCTTCCCATGTGCAGGATTTTACATTTGTCTTTGATGAATTTGATAAGGTTCCTGTTGGCCCCATTCCTTCAGCAGGTCTGGGTCCCTCCATCCTCAACTGTATTGACTGTTCCCCCCTTCTTGGTGTCACCTGCAAACTTGAAGAAAGAGCATTTCATCACCTCCTTCAGGTTATTGTTAGAGAAGCTAAACAGGACAGATATGTATGCAACATTTGTGTTTCAAGAATTCACGTAGTTCCTTGGGTCTTTCTGGTTCTGAGACTCACAAAGTCTCTCTCCTAACTGTTCTTAAGTCTGATGAACTGAAGTGATTTGAACTAAGGGTAAACTGATGGGCTGTATTATAACACCAAAAAATGTCTTTATTTCACTGAAAATGTTACCTGAATGAAGACTGAAAGACTGTGTGGTTCATAATATTGGGCAGGCTTTCAACAAAGGTATTTCAAGAAAATCTCTGGTTCAGCAAATGCATAAAAGCAAGTCTTTTGATTTTCATAGCTATACAGTGTGGTGCTGGCAGGGTGAGCTTCGTGTGTAATTATCATTTCTAAGAATGAATTCTATTAAAATTGAAATAAAAGATCTTTGTGAGGAAATATGAGCTCTAAAATGTGAGTGTTACATTCTACAGATCGTCATTATTTTGAAGCCTTAAAATAAATAAATGTTTCCAGAAGCAAACACAAGCTATTCAGATGCCAAACTCTTTTGTTTTCATAAGTGTCCCTTTGAATGCATTGAATTCAGCGTTTAGCACTTGGCATCTAATTAATACGTTATCAGGGAGGAAGTCACGGAGTGATGCAATTCCCCATTCTCGTAAGTACCAGAATCTGTTTTTAAAACTGTGGAGGCAGAGCACTAATAACAGGTTTCTCAGCTTAAATACTATTTCCCTTCCAGCTCCACATTATACCCTAAAGAAACGCTCCCCCAAGCTCAGGGGAAAAAAACCAAAAAATAAATCCCCAAAAAACCCTCCTTAGCAAAATATAACCCTCAGGAATTTTTTCCATTAGTAAATTAAATCACATTGTTCTTTTATTCTACTTTGAGAAGCCTCATTCTCAGTACATTTTTAAGTTAATGGAGATAATATTCTGGGGAAAATGAACCAAGGGGTCTGCATATTTTCTATAACTGGACTTCCCAGAGACCAATTAATTTTAACTGGAATGATGGAGGGACAGTTCTGTTATTCACCTTTTCAAAGTGCAGAACAGGCCTTGCTTTTACTGAGTAGGCTCATCAAATCTACATCACCATTTAATTAAATGTTTGTAGTAATAATTGACCTCAGGAGTAAGTCATGTGGTAATAAATAGATTCCACTGTTTCTAAATAGTATTTTATGGAATCTGAGATGCTATTCATAACCTAGTAGCTTTGCCACAAACCTCATCAGCAATTTACTTAAATGCATATTCCGTTGTAAAACTGACAGTGAATCAGAATGAAGTTTAACAATAGAGATTTCAGCGCATGGTCCAAAACAGAAAATAATATGCATTTCTCTGAGGCATTTATTTTCAGGGACAGATCAAAACTGAGACAGGAAAAAAAAAACAGACAAACAACTCAAACCCTGATTTATTTAGTGTCTTCATGTTTTTCTATTTTTTTGACCTGCTTAAATAATTGCTTAAAGAATTCTGTGTATATGTCAATTTGAGTTCAATAATGTTTCAAGTAAAAAGACAGGAGCTTTTTATTAGTTTTGATGAAATACAGTGATAACCTCGAGAAACCAAAATGGACATACATTTAATGTCCTCCCTCCTTCAAACTATCAATCTATTACGCCGCTTTTGTTTAAAACTTACTTATGAGCTAAGTTCAGAGGTGATGCATAAAGTGTGTAATTTAGAGTCCTTTATGCTCAGTTAGGCACCTTAAGACCTACTTACACTCACTTACTAGAGTATAAGTCAGTGAAATGGAGTGTAAATTGATGTGATTTACATGTGGAGGAGCTGGAAGAGTGAGAAGGTATTACCTATAGAAGGGAATAGACTTTTTATGAGCCCTTTCTAATACTCAGCTGGTTTTCTTGCTACACCTCTGTACTCCTGAGTAAACACATTTGCATTTGCCTGTTTAAGCTCCTGTGCATTCAGTGAGACTTTCTGGGCCAAAGTCGCTGATGATATGTAAGAAGTGTAATAGAAGTTGTGTGCTGAGGAGTGAGTATGAGGCTTATAAATAAGTAAGTAAAGGCTCTTGTTCACATTCTTCTTTGTAGTTATCTGCAAACCCAGCAGTTTTGTAGTTACTTGTAATGACTGAAGATTTTCTGATCTAAGGTGCTTGCTTCACATTCTATTGGAAAGATTTTACACCCAACGCACACTGCACGTTGTGCCCCGGTGCCTTGTTTGACAAGCTGGCAGGCAAGAGGTTAAGCTCTGTCATGTTTTCTGTGGGATAAGAACATGCACCTGGCAGCTACCACGTTGCTGTAATTTCACACTCTTACCCTGTGGTAAGTTGCTCTTTTGCCAAGTGAGCTGTGTAAAGCCTTGTCAGCTCCCAGAATTGTACCACTTGAAACATGTCTGTTGAAGCACTACCAGTAGAGAGGCAATTCCTTCAGGATACAGAACCTTAAATCTATTAATCTCAATTTCTACTGCCTTAAAAAACTCTGCTGATAGTACATCAATTTAATCATTTAAAAAAAAAATCCTGATAAAAATACTTACCCTAAGATCATGGTTATACATAAGCAAGGTTCAAGTTTAAAATGAATCTGAAGCACAGTGAACATATGTGGGGAGAAAAGAGAAGGAAGAGGAGTAAAGGAGATACAAACTATCCTAGTTAAGACTCTGGAAAGACTTTGGCCTGGACTCTTCCGGAAAGCTTTGCAGCATATGTCAGATAAAGTGTGAAAAACAAAACAGAAAAATCTATCTAGCTTTTGCTATGCTGGCAAAACCAGACACATTTGTTCTGGCCAAAAAATGTTTCAGCAAGTGTAGTTCATTTTGCTCAAAGAACTAATATTGGCTTTTCTTTTTTTTCTTTTTTTTTTTTTAATGCTACATTTTTATAGAAAGACTTTACCAACTCATTGTAGTGATGTAGCTATCTGTTTTAGTATACAAGATGATAAAGGCATTCATATAGGTATGCTCCATATGTAAATTTTTTGCTAAGTATATTAGTGTGATATACAAGTACAGTTAAACTTCATATACAGGAAGAGTTAAGCCTTCATATGAACTCTAATTTTCCTCTGCAATATGTTTTTTTTTTTTTTTTTTAATTTTTCCCACAGCTAAACTTTGAACAGGTAGCTAAACCACAATAAGAAAACCTACTCTAGGACCAAATTGGTATTTCAGTTTGCATTCAAATCTTGATTTATACTAAGAAGATTTTGCAGCACAGCCAAAAGCTGCTTCTGTGCAGGACTGGATCCAAATAATTCTTTCTGAAACTGTAGTCAAGACAAGGCAAGTCCCTTTTTGTCCCAATATTAACTCAATCCACTTTCTATATAACTAGCTTTGTCATGATTAGAGTTTTTGAAGGTGCTAATTAGTTTCTGCTAGGAAATAAAATAAAAATTTTCATACTTTTCTTTTTTTTTTTCCATTCTTTTCTGGATGAAATCTTAGAATCACCCTTGAATTTAGGCATACACTTTTCCCAGATAGTAATTTTGGCTCTAAAATTATGTATATTAGGGTCACGCACCTCATCTATTAAGTCCTTCTTTCAATAACAAAGACATGAAGCCGTCAAAGAATTTTACCTAATTGGTGGTCACAGCTGCAGTCCATTCTCAGCTCATAGTTAAACTGTACCTCACAAATAAACAAATATTTCATCCTACTTGTTTCTATTCAAAATAGTAAACATTATATCTTAAAACAAATATTTTAAAAGAAAAAATAAAATCCAGACAAAATACAGCACTAATTCTGAGATGAGAAATAAAAAGGAGAGTTTGGGAGATCTTGTAACTTAACTGAAAATAGGGATTTATCATGTTACTCTTTGTTAAAAAAGAAAGGTGAAAGTACAAGGGACTAAATTTAGAAGAAAGAGGAAATATGCCTGCTAGCTTACATAGAATATCCTCAAGGAGGATAACAAATATGAGGTCACTTGGAGAAACTGCTGATGTTCAGGTGAGCAAATCTTTATTTTAAGGGAAACTGACTCAGCAAAACAAAAAGTTACAGCATATGTCAATGAAACAATTTCCTATGAACCAGCAAGACATTAGAATGAGTTTGTATGTGTAAATGCAGCTGAGGAACCAGCATGCTGTCCCCACAGGAGCTCTTTCACTGGCTGTGATCAGCAGGACCACTTGGAACAGGGTGAGACCAGGGCCACCCGCAGGATAGCCCTGGCTGACCTGGGAGATCATCATAGCATAGTCACACGCATGAAAGTGTTGATTTACCAGCATCACTTTGACATTTGAAAAGTCTGACTATGGCTGTGGTCTCATGCACAGATGTTTTGGAATTAACTAACGGGAATATCATTATCTATGATATTTATGCATCTCCAGTTACTGTACTATTTTGGTGTCAGCTGTAAAGCTAAGATAACAGCACCGGCCCAAGGAGCTACTTCTTTTGCCATGGTTCTCCTGAGTGTACAAGGAGAAGCTTTTATATTCCCTTGTCTTTCTGCATTTTTGCTTTTTATAGGATACTTGCGAACACCACGTTGTGCCCCTAAGATTCACAATTAACATGGCAAAAGACAGAAAATAAATCAGGATGATGGATTTTTTTGAACAGAGTCACAGGAGGTATAAATCCATGTTGGCACAGACTAAGATAGGAGTTCAGGAAGTGGATTCAGACTGTGAACTCTTGTAAGATGAAGCCCAAAAAATACTTCTTAAAGAATTTATTATCTAGATTCAGTCATTCTTCTTTTTCTTTCTCCTGTTTCATTTAATCAATTTTCTTGGGAAATTTGGGGCTGAAATTATATCTAAATTGTAGGTGTTTTGGTTTTTTTTTTCATTTCTGTTTGACAGACTTTGGGCAGTTACATTTGAGGATACCAGAATTCATCAAGCAGAATTAAAAACTATTTGCCAGCACCTTCATCTCACCACACTTTTAGTAAACAGCTTCAACATTTTTTTCACCAAATTCATCACCATTGGTATCAGGCATGGGAAGAAATGTAAACCTGCGTAACTGCCTTTAAGCAGCTAACAATGCTATGTAATTTAAGGACAACAGGGTTTTGAGTGTTTTAATTCATTTTCTGCTTTGTAGAAGTCTTAATAGCCTTTGCATGAGTAAATGAGGCATTTTCTTCAAACATTACCTTTATATCTAAGCAGTTCCTATATACGTCTAAAAGGTTCAACATTAGCCAAATTCATCTGTTTGTTCAAGCCAGGATTCTTTTTTATAAAGGGAGTGCATAGCTATTTGTAGCTGTTTATTGCATAGCTACTTATTGACTATGATTCTGACTTAATTGGGAACAGTTTTTAAAAGCTGTACTGTTGTCTTAAAAAGCAGGTAAGTTGCTAGTGGAATTTTCAAAGGTACCTCACCTTTCTAAGGTAGTTCTGCACATTTAAGAGTTGCAATATTTTATAAAATCTGATCCCTGAGGTTTATACATTGATATAATCTCAACCTTTTATCTGTGTTCTGTTTTGAAGGGCAGACTGGTGTGCAAAGTTTTTGTTCATGGGATGCATATTTTTGAGGTGAAGAAAAATACACCTTCAATAGTTCACAAAGCCACACTAAAGTCAAGGACCCACATTCTGCTATGATTTAGTGCTTGTATCTTCACTGAAGTAGAAAGAGGTGTTCCAGATTGTCAGAAGTGTGACATGAGAACAAGATCTTTCCCTAACATGCATCACTGTGAATTTTAACACCATACATATGTCTAAAATCCAAAGAAATTCATATCTATATTTGGCTTTGGAAGCTTATGAATTTTGAGTGAGCAGTTTTCTCAACGAAGAAGAATTAAAAATAGCAGATAAAAGTATCTAATGCAGAGCAAAATTAGATACAAATGGCATATGAATCAGTGAACAACTCAGGCTATGACCTCTTTGATTGATTCATGAAGTTTATGTCCTCTCGATCTTTATATTAAGCACAGTGATTCCTGATTTTATGATGCTACCTGCTTTGAAAACAGCACATTCCCTGATCACTGACAGGTCTCTGTTGGGTCAGGTTTTTGCTACTGTGTTCATCAAACAAATTCACATTTGATATTACAGAATGAGAAAAAGCAATGCAAGGCAGTAGTATTAATGTTACACCTCACCACCTGTATTTCAGCTTCAGCTGTAAAGGTAGCTATTCATAATATTAGAAGAGAATTGTATTGAAGTAATGACTTAGGAAATGCCTAGACCAGAGTCACAGCAAGCCAGGAAGAGAAATCTTTCTAAGGTCTGGTCTAATCAGTTGGGTGTTATCAACTGTCCCACACAAAGGGAGAGCTCATGAACATTTCTTGGAGTAGAAATACTCATTGAGATCTTTAATTGAAAGCATGAAAAGTCTGTGTTTGAAAGGAAGTGAAATAGTCAAAGGGTCTGTCATACCTTGAGTTTTCTCCTCTCCATCTTTTTCCCTTTGTAAGATTTTGATGGTTATATTTTGGGCTTGGGCCTATGCCACTTATGGTCTTGCTAAAACTTCCTTTTTTTATCTGATAGCTCAAGCAACAAAGGAAAACCATGTACTATTAAGAAAAGCACAGTTCCTAGACACAGTCCCAGAGTGCTCTTCAGCTCCTTTTTCCCTTTTGCCTGTAATATCTGCTTGAAAGATGCGACATGATTCTCAGGGAGAACAGATTTTCTATATGCATTAGCAAAGCCTATTAAAAAATCCATGGAGTATTTTTCACTTGGGCACGCAGAAGAGCAATTTTTCATTGTTTGGAGTGCTCCATCTGCATTGTTTTATTAAACAGAATGAAAACAATCAAGCTCCACCAAAGCACTTTTGACAAAAGATTCAGACATGTATGGAACCACAGGCAAATGCCTCCACTTAGGTCAGTTGCTTGCTTCCTACGGGGGCACTGGTTTCACAACAAGCAGAGAGTGGTGGTGATTGGACCTTTTCTCAGTGAGGAGTAGCTGCCTTTTAGCTAGACTCTCTACTAGATGAAGGTGGATAGGATCCTGAGCAACTCGATCTTTCAAAGCTGAATCTAACTTAGATATTTGCTCTGCTTTAAGTGGGTATTGGACTAATGGCCTCTGGATGTCCTTTCTATGCCAAATCACTAAGATGGTATTTTGGTTTTCTTTGGTCCAGGTTGTGGGGCTTAAGACTGAAGTTTGGACCTCTCTCTTTCTACAGGAAAAAAACCTGTAGTCTTAAGAATAACTTCCTTAAGCTAATTCAGTAACTTGCAGACTCGGGAATAACTGAGTCAGTCAGTAAACAGAGTAGGTGGCACCAATCTTCAAAACATAAAGAAAGTGCATTATATTTCACCATTAAAACTCACCTCCTTACTCTTGGGATTCCCTTTAAAGACAATTAGTGGGCTAGCCAAGTAAATCAAATCTCAAGCCGTGGTTCAGAGCCTCAGAAATCAGAGTACAGCCTGCCTGTTGATGTAGGCTGGTACCCTAGAGGGCAGGCTCTGCCCTGACAGCATTGCATGGAAACCATTCATTCAGTATGCTCTCACTGTTTTCAGAGTGTATCCTGGACATCCTGGTTAAGAGGTGACAAGTGGCTTCTTTCTTTCCCTCCTTGACCATTCAGATAGAGTTAAATGGGGTAAAGTGAATGACAGTTGTGACATCTTTCATTGTTTGTCTACTTTGGATAATCATTAGTTTAGAGTTTGGCTTGACTTGGATTTGAACTCCGATTATCACCTCTTGGTATGTTATGAGCTGCCTCAAAAAGATGACAGGATAAGCGTAAAAATCTCCTACCAAGGACAGAAGCAGAAGACAGCTAGCACAAGGCATATACTGTGGCAGGAACAGCTGCACTAAAAGCTGTCTCTGTTTGGGATGGAGCTAATGAGAAGTAACTCGGAGAGGGAAGGAAGAAAAACTAAAGAGATGATACTATGCTGTTGCAGCAGTGACTTTTCCAGTTATGTTTTAAAGACCAAACTGCATTAGTCATTTCACCAGTGTTTATGTCTGGGAAAAATGGGGAAATATTGCATAAGTTCCAGGAAGAAGTTAGAAATAAAATTTATAAATATATTCACTAGAATTATTCTGCAAAGAACTTGTAAGTGAATGTTGAAGACTTGACACGTTTATAAAAGTCCTGGAAGGTTCATCTCTGTGCCCAATGTATTTCTGATGTTGTTATTTCTGCCTTCTGAGTACATTATCTTTATAATCCAGTTAAACAAACTGTGGCTATGAATCCAAATTTTTATTTTGCTGGTGCGTCTTTGAGCAATGCTTAGCATCACTACACGTGGTAATTATGAGCAGAGCAACATCAGTTCCTGGGTTTAGGGACAATTAAAAAGGGGATCAGTTGTAAGATACATAAACTATAGATAGACAGAAATAGTGATTCTAGTCACTGTTCCCTTCACAGAAAATGGCTCTGCTCTCATGTCAAGTTCTTGTGATGGTGAGTAAGCACTGAAAGAATGAAATCAGCTCAGAATGTCAGTGTAGCAAAAGCTGTATCTCAAACTTTGCTCTGAACTTCTGATCCCATAGAGATAATGCCCTTCTTAGTGCTGCTGAACTCCTAAGCTATAAGTAATATCCAGAGTAATCTCTGCACTGTCTTCTTCTCAAGAGAAAACTTTTGATTTTGTGCCCATGAGTAAACAGATAGGATCTGAATATTATTTTTAAACAAAGCTTAGGAATCTGCCACTCTGCTTATCTACATATCTCTGGACATATCCTGAAGGGCAGGAGAGAAGAAACTTGCTTTGAGGATATTGCTGTTAGACACTAATGTTGCTCCTTTTGGCACAATGACATAGATAAAGAGAGATAAACGGCAAATATCAATTTATCAGGGACCCCAGCAGAGCAAGATACTTGTATACAACACATTTATATAAAGCATTTCACCACCTTGCTTCAGTTTATCTGTCTATTAAATAGTTCTGGTTACTCTTATCTATCAGAAAGGGTCTTCTAGGGATCACCCTCATGAACTATGCTAACACACATTCAACATTAGCTCAGCTTTTTAGTAACTAATAACACCATAATTTCAGAATTGTGATTGCAAAAATGTGGTGAATTATGGCTTACAAAAATACAGTAGAGAGAGTTTTCACAGTTATTTAAAAGTATGTCTTCTGAAAGTTATCTGCTTTTTCATTGCTGTTCAATCTCTACAGAGGCATGGGTTTCCTAGGAAAATCCCTGTTGCTCAGAGAGAGGATCGTGTGATCTCATGCTGCAAATATCATTTTTCCTCTAAGCCAAGAAATTTTGACCCACTTACAATTCAGGTCAGTTTATACTCAGGACAGGTTCTTCACTGGACAGCTGGTTGTATGCAGTTGTCTTGAGTCAGTTTCCTCTTTAATTTGTCTTAAAGTTCTCTCCCTTGGGATAACTCATTAATGGACGAGTGAACAAAACCCATTAGGTTTCACCACCAGTGGTCATAATTCTTAACTAAATGGTCAGAAATAAGGATTAACTTGCCTGAAATAAATTGTAGCACAAAGCTGGTGGGGCAGCAGGATAAGATTCCAGGCACTTTATGGCATAGTTCTATTCTAGTGGATTGTTGACTTTGATGACAGCAAGGGCCAGATCAGAGCTTTCATATCTTCTGAAGGGAAATTACCTTAGTATATGTAATCTTAACACAAATTTTAGGAAATATAAGTTCACTCATCTCATTCATCTTAATTTTGCTCTTTTTTCCTTGAATTTTGTCGTAAGGCTTGAAAAAAGTATGCATCAGGACCTTTTAAATCAAGACCGGGGGAGCAGAACACCTGCAAAGTGTTAAATAGGTGTGCCACTGGCAAAGGAAGTCTAATGCTTTGGTGCACTGGGACCAGGAAACAGTAACAAGAAGTTCCATTGGTGATTAATGAGAATTCATGACTGATTTTTAGCCTGAATATCAAGGCTATAAGTACAGTCTTAGGACCTCAGTGACTCGGTAAATGAAGGCACCTCAGCTCCCTCTTATAGATTATTTTTGCATAGCCTTTGTAAGAATTTGTGGGCATATAATCTTCTGGGTGCTGCATATCATTGTGTAAGCAATGTAAAATAAGTTCAGAAAGCATGAACCACTGCACTGTGGTGTTTCAGTCACCCTTGATTCCCGTTTCCAACATCCAGATTTACAGTTGCCCTTGACAGACTTATCAGGGTTCTTTTCTCCTAAGAAAATGAAATTATACATGTCAGAT
Organism: Gavia stellata; assembly: GCF_030936135.1. NCBI lineage: Eukaryota > Metazoa > Chordata > Aves > Gaviiformes > Gaviidae > Gavia > Gavia stellata. The sequence goes on from NC_082600.1 coordinate 22,180,861, forward strand.
TTCCTTTCAGGGTGAGGTTTCTAAATAGCATCTCCTTGCTTTTTACATAACTAGGACTCTGGGAGTAGCTTTCTTCTATGCTCTTTGATACTGGCATACTGGCTTCACTGGGCTACCTTCTAATTTGTAGTGATTTTGGTGAGAAGTGATTCAGGTCTGTCGTGCCAGAGATTTGCATAAACAACTCTTTGTTCCATATGCAACATTGTGGTTTAACTTTCGATGGGAAAGTAGAACTCATGGTGTCTGACCTATTTATCACTTTTTTGTTCCGTTTTTTGAGATAAAAGTGTCATATAGATTAATTGTAGACAGCAGAGTATGTGTGTTTGGTTACTGTGTCACTTTTGGTAAATCAAATAGAAAAATCTTTTGTAATCAGCTAGCCTTTAACTTAATAACACTTTTGATAAATTGCTTGTATACAGTAGGTTATCAAACCCAAACATTAAAGACTTCAATTTGACACTGCAGGAATGAATCATACAGACAATGAAAAACCCAAATTTACAATTCTTTATCTGGAGCAAAGAAAAAAAAAGTATCCATTTCAAGAACCGCACTAATGGCTGAATAAAGAATTTTAGAACTGGCCTAAGGAAGCTAAATATATGCTTGAAGTGTAACTGTTCATTACAACAACATTCCCAATTCCTTTACCAGTGAGTTTTAGCACTCTGTGGATCATTGTTCTTTAGTTTATTGTATGGTGCCATTAGGAAGGTCGTCCTTATCTCCTTTTTTTCCCCTTCTTTTCCTAATTTATTCCCAGGTCTTGTGCCTTGTCAGCTTCCCCCACACACCCTCTGCTGGAGCTTCCGTACTTCAAGATACGTGAGTGACAAGAGGTTTGACAGCCTTTGGGGTGGTGAAGGATCTGGCGGGAGCAAGCCTCCCCAGCATGCTCATCAGGTTAGGAGGGATAGTGTCATGGATGGCGATGTCTCATACTCATGTCAGCCAAAAGTGTGAAGTGATTGCAGCCAAACCTCTCCTCACAACAAAAGGAGGAAAGACTGAAGAAACCTTCACTAGATAGCGACTTGAAAGATTATAATGCTTTCCAATTTGTAAAACAAGGCTCTCATCAAAGTACTTTGCAAATGCACCTGCTTCTCATTTCTGTCGCTTTCACACTATAAAGAGGCTATACAGTGGCTGTAAATACAATTTATTTGAATTTCATAGTCTTTTATGCTGCTGGAACACTGTGTTGAGGCTTCAGCGCAAATATGAATTAAAAGCCAGATTGTGCTGTTAAGGCCTTCATTGGCCTAATTTAGAAATTCCCCTCTCAAAAAGGAGATCACAGAGGCAAAAAGATTTTAAAGGGTAACCCTGACTGCACAAGGGAAATAACTACTTCAGTCTCCCCAAGACTCAAGCACGCCCTCTTTTTAGCATTTGTGTGTGTGCATGCGTGCACACGTGTGTGTACACCTATCTCCTTCCTGTACCTTTAGGTGGCCAGCAACTACAGAGACCCTCTCCAAGGAGATGATATTAAAGCAGCCATATCCGGCCCATTCATTGGAAAAAGGTGGGGGGATGCTGGCTGCAGTGTGGTGGCAGGTATGGGGAAGCAGCTATCCATCTCAAGGTCAGCACCTCAGCAGCAGGAATCTGCCAGGGACTTCAGTTTATGCTAATATGTTAAAACAGAAATACAATTTATCCCATTTCAGTCTGCATTAAAATGTGCTCTGTCTCCTTGCTGCAAAGGTAATAATCATCATAACCATTGGCAGATGAGCAGGAGAGAGAATAGCGAGCATTTACCATGTTTGTTGTCCCTATGACACCACACCACCAAACGTAACTAAACATCCTGAGGTTGAGAGAAAAAGATAGTACATCTCCACTCCCATTGCACACCCTCATCATAGCCAGGTAAAACATGATTTTCACAAGCTCCTTTTGATACAGGTAAAAATAATTGTAGCCTATTTAAATCTGGTAGGTGAAAGACTCAAAGTTAAGTGACATATTCTAGGTCAAAGAGAATCAACACCTGTATTTGCAATGGAGTGCTGGAGCCCTGACTTCTGTCTTGTGCTCCCACTGCTAAATCGTATCTCATAGAGCTGAGCAGTGGTGATGAATGTGCTGCGGAATTTGCTTTGCAAAACAAATATTTAACTTTCTACAGATCACTGAAGACCTGATAAAACTCTTAAGTGTCACCTAACCTATTTCCTTTTCTTTTTAATTGAAGAATCTTTTTATTTTTTTCATTTAAATGTATGGTTCAAATAAAATTGGAAAGGCCATTTACAGTTATCTTCAAATACCATTCATGCAAATAAGCCTCACAAAGTCAGAGTGTTCGGAACAAGGCTTTGAAGGTAAAATTCCCATTAAAAGCATTAGTTATTTCAAAAATAAGAATCACATTTTTGATTAGTCAAGAAGGCCAATGCTTCCTTCTTGCTTTCAGGTGTGGAGAGGTGAATGGTCAGGAAGGGGGGGTGACGTGCCCAGCTTCCGCAGCCTGGGTGCTGCTCCATTGCGCACAGGCTTGTGGTGTAAATTCCATGGTGGGGAAGGGCAGACCAGGAGCCAAGCAAGCACTCCAGAGAGCAAGATAGTGAGATAGATAGTTCCTTCCCAGCAAAGACATGGGAATGCCAGAACGAGCTAATAATTCATCCAGCTCCAATCTCCAAAATGGGGGATTGAAAAGCACAAAAGGCATTCAGCATGCAACAGGAGAGAGTTGAGGGGTTTTTTATGGTTTATTGTTTACAGTACCTTCTTTCCTATGTTTGGGTAGAAAAGCAAAGACAGCACAGATGCTGAAAGATATATCCAAATACAACATTTGTAGGAAAAGCCAGCCTGAAAATGTCAGTGTGATGGAGGAATTCTGCACAGGGGACTTTACATAGTTGTTTTTGAGCCATTTTCAATAAATCAACTAAATATATAACCTACATCATTTGTTGTTCATATTCACTTAGATCACTCTGTCTACAGCAAGATTCCAATTTGACAAAATATTTTTTTTTTTATAGCTCAAGATCTTATAGATTTAAATTCTAAATATTTCATGTCAAACTTTATTCCTCCTTCACTCCTGCACGGAAAGCAAAAGAGGCCTTTTTGCAAGTGTTGATATATTTAGTCTTGTCAAGTTCTGATATTAAAAAAAATTGCTTAAAAAAAAAGGCAATCATGGCTTAGGAAGTATTACAAAAGGAACTGAGTATGAAATGGAAAACATCATTGTGTTACTGTATAACTTGGTGGAGTGCCCATAGATTCAACATTGCATTACTTTCTGATCTGCTTATCCTAAAATGGCATACAGTAAAACAAGACAAGGTGCATCGAAAGGAGAGAAGGCTGATTAAAGAAACAAATGGCTTCTATATTAAGAACATACAAATAGATTAGGATTAAACAAGACAGAAAAGACACAAGTGAGGAGGAAATTACAGAGATCTAAACCAACATTTTTTGCCTGGGGAAGGCATGTCTATATGCAATGACTATTCACTACTTCTCTGAATACAGGAAGCAAGGGAAATCAAATTAAGTTTTCATGTAGTAGGTTCAAACCAAACAAAACGTTTTGGTTTTGTTTTTTTCTACACAAAAAAGTATTAATCTATGCAACTTGCTGCTACAGTATGTTGCCGATGCCAAAAATTTACATAAATTTAAAAACTCATTAAGCAGACTCAGAGAAACATAAGATACAACCTGCTAATCAGGAAGACCTTGAACTTCGGATCAGAGGAAGCTGTTAGATTATACTAAGAAAGTACCTCTTTAATAAAATTTGCTGTGTTTCTGTACTGTTCTGTAAACAACTCTACGCTTCTTGCATCTTCCTTGGTCAGCACTGAAGACAAGAAACAGGACTACGTGTATCTTTGTTCTACCAAGCTAAGTTATTCTTTTTCTGGAGAACAAAAAATCTGAACAAACATCCAAAATTTAGCAAAACTAAATACTTTGATTGTCAGAAAAATGTTTGCCAGGTTGCCGTGACTTAAGGTAAAAAAGAAATAGTAAAAAGGCAAACTATCTATTTACAAGACAGAAAATCTTATTTTCCTCCCACACCTATTCATACCTACTTGAAGTCATTACAGGTAAGAACATACTGCTTGTAAGGATACTTAAACATATAATTACACTAAAGATATAGCTAGTAAAGTAGTAAAACAGGCAGAATCAGATAATACAAAAATAAGGTTTATTTTATATTAGACTAGGTTTAAAATGAAATTTTATTATTATTTTTGGATCAGCTCCATTGAAAATATTAAAGAATCCCTTCTTACTGTTTTTGTGATGTTTTAACTTGGGATATTTTGTTATCCCACTTGTCTCAGTCAGTTTGCCTAACTTTCACCATCTGGTCATCTAACAGAGCAATTTAGAAGATGTGTATTTTAACAAAACAAAGTAAGTGACGTTTTATTATGCTCTGCTCTGCAACAAAATGATTTCTTCTGCTCTTGCTTTGCAGCTAATTGTACAATCTCCTTCAAATTCTTAGTAAGCATAAATCTGCCTTTTCTGGTGATTGATACAGAAATACCCTGATTTATAAAAACAGAGAACACCTAATCCTAATAGCATGTACCAAAAGGAATTGAATAAGAAAACAAAATGAAAAAGAACAAATCTTCAAAATGTGAGGAACAAAACTGACTTTATTGCCCCTAAATACGGTGTTCTAAGTGTGCAAACTGGGTTTCACATCATTACATATGGAAAGTTTTAGCTACTATTTATCAGATTTATACCACTATTACCACTTTTAATTCAAGGAATCCTGATGTTGCATAGGAAGAATTTTTGTTAAACTAATTGAAGCTAAACTAACTGTAGCTGGAAAAAACAAACAAGCTTTTACACAGAAACCATTATTTCAGCCTTAAAAAGAAGCCTTTTTCTTTTCTGCCTCAGAAAGCTGGACTATTTTTTTTCAGTTATCACTCATTTCAATGACAGTTATTTCCTCTTCCTACAAAATTTTAATTTCCCCTAGCCTTAAGCAATCATGACTGTGATGGTGCTACTGAAATAAAGAGATCCTGAAGGACCAGCAGACTGAAAGGTGACTAAGAAGAGGTTAGAGCCATGACTATTTGTTTAGGAATAGATATCCTTCTGTTACCAGTATGGAGAGGCAGTGATGATCTAGCACAGTCAGAACTGGATCTGCTTGGTTTGAACAGCTGGGAGAGCAAAGGTGAAGCATGTACTATTTAGTGTAATTCCGTGTGTTAGAAAAATCCAGAATCTTTCCAAAATCCCTTAAGAAACCGGACACCTGAACTGCAAACAGATGACATAAGCAGCAGTGGTCAATAATTTAGAAGTTTATCTCTCTTTTGTACAATTCAGTGGGTGTTTAAACATTGATTTTCTTGAAATCAGGATCAGGCTCCTGGGTTCTAAATTAATTTTTAACTAATGTACAGAAAGAAATGCTTCATTAAATTGCTGCTACTGTTTTATTTGTCACAACCCCAACACCACCTTTTGCTGTTGCAGAGGCCTCAGTTCAGCAGCCCCTCATCCTCCAAGCTCCTTGAAATAGATAGCACTGTCTTCAGTCTCCCATAAAATAACAAAAAGACTGTCAGCCGAAACCCCACATAGGACTGAAATATATGGAAGCTCATGTGGTCGTTATTTGCATTTAAGAACAAAATAACTGTTGAGAAATACCTTTTTAAACCTGAAGTGTTATAGTTTGTTGTTCACCTAGGGCTTTGTGTAAGAAAGTTCCTTTGCTTCATGGGCTCTCTGTGGACTCCCAGTTGTGTAAGAAATCCTGACATGAAGCCTGAGGTTCAAAGTCTGAACGTCCTCTTCCTGAAGTTTTCAACTTCGCATAGAGCTGCTGGACTAGAGTGTATTAATGTGATGTTCAGTTTGCCCTCATTTTCCTTCCATTAAGTGAAATGTGGACATTCGGTAAATTTGCCAATCTGCTATGCTTGGCATTACTGGACTAGGTCAGCCAGTCTGAAGTTTCGTGAAGTGCCTTCCTTGCAGGAGCAATTAGAACCTGACAGTCTTTTATTTGTTCTTGACCCTTCCAGGCTTGTTTTAAATATAATAAAACAGCAACAAATACAACGGGGTGATTTTTATTACACCAAGCTCATTTAGCATTGTTATGTCACGTTAAGTTACGTTTTTAAGAGGAAACCACCAAATTACCCATTTATGGTTCCAGTGTGGTAAATTACAACACCATTATTAAGATAGAAAACTCTACAAAAATAATACTGTGCTCTCTATTTTTGCAATTAATTCTAGAATGTCTCTGCCTTTGTCTCTATGAATGGACAGAGAAATAATAGCCAATATATGTCCAAAACATATAGATAAGTTTGTATGTAGCTGCTACACTTTTAATCTAAAAATAAAGCTGCTTATGTACATTCTGTTGCATGTTCTTATAGCTGTAAATGGGCAGAGTGTACTTTGCATGTGAAAGCAAACACAGCTGCACATCAACAGGTAGGCCATAAAACTACATTGACCCTCTGAGGTCAATGAAAAGAATGTTAGTGATTTCAGTGACTTTTGAGTTAGATTCTGGGTATATGTACCTATGTCACCAGAGGTGTATGTTTCAACTGCAATAGTAGACAAAAGTATTTACAGCAAAATGAATCATTCTTAAGGCATGACTATTTTGCTTTACTTACTAACCAAAACATGCTTGGTTTTGTTCAGGAAGCTTTCACACAGCTTCACTCTCATTGCAGTAAATAAAAATAAAAATTATTTCAATCCTTTTCTTGCCTCCTTGCATAATTTTACAATTTTGTTTTGGTGGTTTCATGGTTCATGAATGGTTTTAATTAAGTAAAAATGTGTTTAATTTGTATAAATCAATAGTTTCAGATAATCATGTTTAGAAGTTCAAATGAACAGAATGAACGGAGGAAAATGCCTCTTCTAATCTTGATATTGGTTTAGGATGAACACATTTCGTTGTTGACATTTGATTTTGTTACTGGTGTAAGTTCAAATGACAACCGTGGAGGCATATTTGTTTCAGGTTTAAAACTCTTTTTGTTTTAATATAGCTGTCAAGTCATGAAAAAAAGTCAGGTCATACAAATGACAGTTTTAAATAGAAAAATATTTTATAAGGCTGTTAAATTTCATTTGTCTTAGCTTCAAAGAAGAATGGGTTATTTCAAAGTTACAAAGTGGCTAGCAAATAATTTTGTATCTGATTTGCTTCATTGGTAAGGGCAAGATGAAGCACGCAATGTCCTACTGATGTTCACAGTAGACATATCCCCACGTTTCACAAACCATTAGAGATATTAGGTTCTAAAAGCTAATTTGAAATACCTGATGAAGAAAGAGCTTTTCTTCACGTTGTCTGTTTCATAAGATAACCTTTCTAAATGCTCTGCCAAGAAGCAGGCTTAAATTTAATTTTGTGTCTATTCACAATGAATTTCTTGAAAGAGTTAAGAAATAGTCCAGGACAAAGACATCTTGAGGGAATCACATTCTTTTGAAATGTATGATTCTGTCAAAACTGTATTTCTTATATTGGATACAATTTGCAAAGTTTCATCTTGTTGGGGAAAAATAAAAATCACCACAATGTTAAAAAATCTCATTCTACAATTTTCATAGCGTTGAAGTTTTGGTTTTGATTTTACCAGCTGCATTTTACTTTTTATTTCTGTTGTGCTTTATCCCACTCTGTAAATTACAACACTTAAAAAGTTTAATTAGCCACAGTAATCTTCCCTCCCTTGTGTCACCCCTGCTAAAAATTACCTTCCTGGATGGTTTGGAGTTTGGGTGCTTTGTTATGCGTTGGAAATTCTTCACAAAACAGAACTTCCAGCTCCTGCACAGCTCTAAGAGCTGCCTCCAGTGTAAACAAATTTCCTAAAAGCTCTTTACCCTCCTATGCAAATTTCATGTAAAAAAGTGATAATTCTGCAAGAGCCCACTTGCAAAGTGTCCAATGCTTGGTGCACCTGAAGTAGAGGCGAGCAGACCGATTGAGGAGGTCATAGATACACATCTCAGGCAATTCAGGACAGTCTTCGCTGTCCAAAATGAAAAGGGTACACTTCTACAGCGACGACCTGGGTCTGTGGGCTATTTTTAAAGTAAAACATGAAGTCTGCCCACTTCAGTGTAAAGAAAGGAATAAACAGAGGTTCTCCCTCTGGGAGGATGCTCAGGGCTGGAGTTCAGGAACGTCAAGTGCTCATGTGCCACTGGGACCCACACCTGAGGAGGGCTGGGTGACATTTCTGATGTCCTCCTGACCACAGAGTGTCCCTGTTGGCTAATTCTCATCTAGTGATTGCTGAGCTGGGGGATACTGAGTGGCTCCAGCCGCCCTGGCTGCCTTTTGGTGTGCTGCTGTGAGGGGTCTGGCTCTCTGAATGCACTCTGCCGGGAGCCTGTGCACTCAGCACAGAGGTTTCTGTGCCCAACGTTTTTTTAATCACCTAAGTTCTTTGTAGGCTCTGGCCTTTTGTAAAAATGAAGCTGCAGCTGAATCTGAGGATATTTAGGTCAGGGCTATCAAAACCGAAGTTGTTTAACAAAGATCCTCTCTTGTTCAGATATCACAGTGCACTGTTTTGCAGTGAAACTATTTGCTGAATTTTAATTTCTTGGCAAATCTGAAGATGAAAATTTTGCTGGCTTGATTTTCAAAGTTGTGTGTATTCGTAGTTTCAGTTAGCTTCGATGCTTATATACTGTTGTTTATGCTAAGTGTTCTTCATTGTTGTTACATTTATATTGTTCACATAGTCACTTTGGTTTTTTGTTTTGTTTTGTTTTGGACAGAGGTATGTATTTTCTTCCTTTAAGGAAAGAATATATCTTTTATGGATGCACAAAGCACACTGTTTTGACTGTTGATGCGTATTTTCTGACATGTTCAGGCTTTTTTGAAAGTTTTGATGTAACTGGCTGCCAGCATCAGAAAGAGTATTTCAGGACTAGTGCTTGAAATGTATTTGCTTTTTTCAGGCCAGCTGAATAATGAAAACATGTTTAATTATTTCCAGCCTTGCGAATGGTGTACAGTGTAATTAACTATGATGTGTATTTCCAAGCTAATTAGAGAAAACTGTAGCACCAAGCTAATTGAACACAATAGTACCTCTGAAGTGCAATAAAACAAGTTTATCACTTCCTGCGACTGTCATAAAAGTAGTATGAATACAGTATGTAAAACAAAATTAGGAAAGCTGTGAAGATGATCTTCATAGCAAGATGAATTCCTAACTGTCAGTTCATTTCAGAATCAAGTGTGTCTTTGCCTTATTTCATTCAAGGCTGCTTCTTTTTAAGTGTAGCTGCCCGCCAACACGATGGACCTCACCTCTCACAACTCCCCAAGCCGCCTTCTGCTCAGACAGGAAAGTTTTCCCTTATAGCTACTCGGATTCTCATGAATCCACTGTCTCAAACTCTCAAGATTTTATGACACAGTTCACTGACATATGCAATTTGTCCTAAAAACTTAGCTTCTGGAGTCATACTAATTTTTATGAACTTCAGCTTTCTTTGGAGGGGAAAATCATCTATAGAATAAGTCTGAGAATGGATTTTGTCATATGCTAAAAGGTAAAAAAGAAACTAGGCAAAGAACAAAAAAAAATACAACGTACATCAATGTTATAATAATCATCTGAAGGATTTAAAGCTAGTTTCATCATATTGGTGAAGTCAGACTCCAGTTCCTGAGTTTTGACTCTCTGAGATTAGAAAAAACTATTATCCTAAGTCCCATTGCATCAGTGTCTGAGAAAGTCTGGCTAGCCTTCCTTGGACTCTCTCAATCCTTTGGTAATCTCATCTGAAAAAAAAAAAAGAAGGGAAGAAAAAGAAAGAGAGAAAGAGAGAGAGAAAGAAAGAGAGAGAAAGAAAGAAAGAAAGAAAGAAAGAAAGAAAGAAAGAAAGAAAGAAAGAAAAGAAAGAAAACTCTCCCCACCAAACACAAGTATTTCTATCTTGTTACTTTTTCTTTGTTGCTCATTCTCCATTTTTGTTATTTCAGGTTTTAAATTATCATGGTCCTCATTTTAAACTGAAATGTAATTTTGCCTAAATTCATCTATTATTTACTTTTTATTTTACTTTTTATTTTACTTTTCTTTCAAAGTACAGCCTAAATCTTTCTTTCTGGTTCTGTGAAGTATTTCAGGGGTTGACTTCTGAGACACAGTACACAGCAGAGTCAGGAAAAACTAGCTGGGTTTAATGCCAGAGCAAAGTTGTTTTTAACTGTGGAAGTGAGAAAGTGGCAGAAATTTTCTTGTTATTTACAGAATGGCTACAAGACAGGCAAGTGGGTTGCTTCTTTGTGTATGTCAAAATCCTCAAAGTAGTTAAAGATTGCAAATTTAATTTTGCCTTTCTCTACTTCAGTACCATCCAGGATACCAGTTGTGACCCTCATGGGAGGTGGCAGGTGCCTCTGCCACTGCTCCTCTCCCTGGGCCAGGAGGGTCAGGGCAGAGGCATCTCTCTTACAGCTCTGCGGCCAGGGATTTGGTGTCATGCTGTTGGCTTTCATGAAGAGAATATGACAGTACATTAAGATCCCTCCTTTAAAAGGCATAATCATTGTATTTGTTTCTTTGATTACAAACATGGGTTATGGTCAGTACTTTCTTTTGGGATCTGGGATCTGGAGTGTTAAGAGTAGAAAGCACGTAAAACCCAAAACACAGCTGAAAAGTTCTTTTAAGTCTTAGCACCTGTGATAATATTAGTGACCTTTACAGTACAGTCATGGGGAACTGTCTCCATGTTCTACGCTTCTTCCAGGCAGTCCCATGCAGTCACCCCTGTGACAATGTTGGTGCTGGGAAAAATTAGCAGTGGCTGGATCTACGGTGGGATCTGTTTATGTCTAAGAAAGTGCAGCTCTACAGGCCATAACTACAGTTCAGCTGTAACCTGAGACTGCCCAGATGCGCTCAGACATGAAATGAGACTGTAAGCTCCTGAACCCTTGGCAACAATACCAGTCCCATTGATGTTATCATCAGTTAAACTGTACCCACTGGGAATTAATTGTCCAAAAAATCCAAGTATAGAAAAAGCCACTGTGAGTGCAATTGTTCACTGTAAATGGAGAGAGATTAAAAGCATTACAAAAGAGGTATTTTCCCCACACATACCATTGAATCTGCACTTGTATAGATTAAATATGAAATGTTACGACATTTTCAGACTTTTACTTAAAATGGCTCACAGCGAACAAACGGAGACACTTAATTCTGCTAGCTTTGATACACATCTGTTCAAATAAATTAAGCATTAGGGAGATGACCTGCAGGACTATTTGCACTTGAGCTTTTCTTTCTTAAAGGACTAAGCCCGTATTTTCCTTTTAATTTCTCTAAGAAGAGCTGTGGACCTTGTGTCCTCAGCACAGAGAAGATGGACAGTACAAAAACTTAAGCATAAGATGAAACAAGACACAGAAATGAGTTTTTTTGGGTTTGTTTGTGTCTGGCTTTTTTTTTTTTTCAAATCCTTCCCTGCTGGCTGCAGTAACAGGCAGCAACAATATCTTGTAGTGACAGGGCCCTAAGGGTACTAATAGGCTTTAATGGTCCTGACCTGCCTCACCTGGGGCATCTACCCCTCCAATGGTCCCAGGAGCCCCATTTAAGCTAATGTTTGGGAGCTGAGTCTTTCCCTGGTCATCCAAGTGGAGACCAGTGATGAGCGGTGTTCCTCAGGGGTCAGTACTGGGACTGGATCTGTTTAACATCTTTGTCAGTGACATGGACAGTGGGATTGAGTGCACCCTCAGCAAGTTTGCTGATGACACCAAGCTGTGTGGTGCAGTCAACATGCTGGAGGGACGGGATGCCATCCAGAGGGACCTTGACAGGCTTGAGAGGTGGGCCCATGCAGACCTCATGAAGTTCAACAAGGCCAGGTGCAAGGTCCTGCACATGGGTCAGGGCAATCCCAAGCACAAATACAGCCTGGACAGAGAATGGATTGAGGCCAGACCTGAGGAGAAGGACTTGGGAGTTTTGGTTGACAAGAATCTTCACATGAGGCAGCAGTGCATGCTTGCAGCCCAGAAAGCCAGCTGTATCCTGGGCTGCATCAGAATGTGCGTGACCAGCAGGGTGAAGGGAGAGACCCCACCTGGAGTACTGCATCCAGCCCTGGGGCCCCCAACATAAGGACATGGACCTGTCGGAGTGAGTACAGAGGAGGGCCAAGAAGATGATTAGAGGGCTGGATTGTTCAGCCTGGAGAAGAGAAGGCTCTGGGGAGGCGTTCTAGCAGCCTTCCAGTACCTGAAGGGGGCCTACGAGAAAGCTGGAGAGGGACTTTTTACATGGGCATGTAGTGATAGGACAAGGGGTAATGGCTTTAAACTGAAAGAGGGTAGATTTATATTAGCTATTAGGAAGAAACTCTTCACCATGAGGGTGGTGAAGCACTGGAAGATGTTGCCCAGAGAAGCTGTGTCTGCTCCAACCCTGGCAATGTTCAAGGCCAGGTTAGACAGGGCTTTGAGCAGCCTGGTCTAGTGGAAGGTGTCCCTATCCATGGCAGGCGGGTTGGAACTAGATGATCTTTAAGGTCCTTTCCAACCCAAACCATTCTATGATTCTAGGATTTGATCCCCATGCAATGCTCTGGAAGATAGTGACAATCTCGATGTCTTTGCTGTTATGTTCTGGGAGAAATGTTCCTTTGGACCCTTGTTTAGTGCATCACTTTTGTCTTGAGCATAAAAGGAAGAATTATTTTTCTTAAGTAATCAATGGTTACATGATAACTTAAAATGCAGTGGCCTAACTTTCAAAGACAGTGAGCAAGAGCTGTTTCTACTGGTGTCAGAGGCAGATATGGTGTTTGGCACTTCTGCAACTCAACCCCCTACATGTTAAGGTCTTGGCCCAAGCCTTGGATAAGTCTTAATAACCCCAGTTTTTCTGATTGCTCTGCAGAATGTTTTGTGCCTTTTGGAGGTAACTAAAGCACAGAGTAATTGGACTGTGCTCTTAACCTGTTCCTATAATGGGGGCAAGAAACAGATGATTAAGAGGTATGTATATTGGATATTTGCTAGCCAGGGCAGGAACATTTTTGTTGGAGGTGCAGGATCCTATTTGTGCCTTCACAGCAGTGAAAAGGGGTCAGAGTGAATATGTAAGTCTCAGAACAGGCTAACCTTGCTTGTGTAAGTTCTGTTGTGTCTGAATCTCTACTAATATTGACAGCGAATTTGAAGCAGTCACTGGTATATTGCATCCTAATGCATGTAGAGCTAGGGGGTGGATTTAAGTCCTTTGTGTTTTTCTGTGGTAGCATGGAAAGGAGATTAATTTATCCACTTGATGCACTTTGAAGGGAAATATGTTATAGTAGTCCAACAAAGCCAAGACAAACATTTGAGGTTTACTTATTAGCCTAGATTTAAAAACACTAACATATACTAGTTTTCATTTTGCAAAACCTATTGTACATGTGGAAGAGAGAATAGCTCAGGTTTTGATAGTTCACAGTGAAACATTTGTTTGGGTTGGAACTGGACCTGAGAAAATGGTCTTTTTCTCTGGGTTGCCAGAGGACACTCAATCCCTGCTAGCAATGCTTACAAGGAACCATCTTTTATGCATTTTCTTCATCCTCAGTCCAGGTTTTAACTAGAATTGTGAAACAAAGAAAGGTAGAGGGGAACAACTCAAAACAGAATTTCTCTCTATACAAAGCCTCAGTTACATTTCCCTTCTTAAGTACAGTAAAAGATTCATGCATGAAGGACCTTTAGTATGAATGCATACATGTGACACATACGCAATGCTTTTCAGTGAAGGATAAACAAATGTAAATTACCCTTATGGTTTACTTTTTTGTTGTAAAATATACTTGTATACTATGTTGGGAAGGGTTTCAGTGACTCTGCAACCACACTGGGCCACAGAGGGATGCCAGTATATAAACTACTTATAAAAAATAGTATCTTATACCACCACCTCCCTGTCTAAGCCTAGATACCTTTTTCACCTGTTAGTTATGGGTAAGGAAAAGGGTACTTTGAGCTACCTTGTTGACAGTCTCTTTCATGTCTCCATTATGTTTTATGGATGTATAACACAAACAGGGGCAGCTCACAGCTCCTTGATTTTTAGCAAGTTATGGTTGGGGCACATGCATGGCTGAAGACAAGACTACTTAATGTCAACTTTAATTCTTATTCATCCTTCATCTCTCCATTTACATTGTGTATCACTTTCTCCTTTACTTATCTGTGCTTAGTTCTTATTCTTCCCTCTTTTAAAATGTTCTTTTGCTTCAGAAACAAAGATTAATTAAAGTGATATTAACACTTACCATGCAATGCTATTGCGCAAAGCATGATTAATTTGTAATAAAACCTGTTGGGTAAAAACATAACCAGAAGAAAAAGTTGTATGAACAGTTATGTACAGAGCACATATAAGACTTGAGCAGTTTCCAGAAAACGTACACTTCTGGTATGTTCTTGTCTGAGTTTCAGGAAGTATTTAGGAGAACAAAGACTTGATTTGATAAGTTAAAAATGTGCATATAATGGAATCGTCTGGAGATATCTGTCACGTACTGTTGTTACTGAAGTCACGTTCATTAACAGAGGCTTTTAAGTGCTACTGTGTATTGATTCATGACAGGATTAGAAGGATCACCAGCCACTGTGACATGCTTACTGACAGACACTTTTCCACCCTCTGCAAAGGTACAAATTAAACTGAAATTCTGAAAGTGAAGATTCTTACAGTAATGAAAGTCATAATTGCTGTGCCTCTTCTTTTCATGGCAATTGCCTAGCGTTTTAAAACCTTGGGCACAGAATTTTTGTGCATTGTGCTGGGGAGGTAGACACCAGCACCAGGCTTCTCAACAGTCAAGACTCTAACTTGGGGAGGGGACATGGGAGAAGAAGATGGATTAGGCACCTTAACTAGTCAATAAGAAAAACAGAAAGAACACTTTTGTTTGATTCTGCCCATCTCACTTTCTCATCTTCACTTCTAGGCTGAACTCTCAGACTTTTCCATGTTTATTCAATCTTTTCCTTTGAAATGGTGCTAGGGGTGTGGGATAGTGATGACCTTCCTTATATTAATTGAACATTATGCTAAACTCTGAAATGATAGACTCAAACTCAAGTTCTTGCCAGTCTACGGACATTCAGATCAGCATTGTTCTCTTTAGGAGGTTAGACAAACTTTAGGATAATGGTAGAATGTCTCTTTCTTGCTGTTTTCAAATCAAGTGGGTGTTTTTCTGATATCATGCTTCAGTTGACATAGAGCATTTGGCACTCTGTCAGTGGTAGCTAACTAAAATTCTTTAGATTATAGCATGCAGACTAATACTCACCTCTGCCCTTAAAATCTGTTGTCAAGAGCCTGTGACTTGTAGGTCAACTTCTAATCCTTACTAGAGTGTTCAGTAGACTATGATTTCACCTTCATTGTTTTTTCTTTCACTGTATACATTGCATTGTTACATGCTTTAAATTATTTTCCTAATTGTGGAATTAATCTTTTCACAGAACTGATAGAACTGTTCTTGAGTTTTACTATTGGGCTTGGAGTCCTTTTCACATATTGATAACTTGTCTGGCATAAATGCAATGGAAGATTGTATTTTTGACCTTTTCTTTCTTTTCAGTCTTGTTTGTGGATCAGATTTTTTGCTTGCATTACAATAACATCTACAAGCTAGTAAAGAGCAAGCATTAGCAGCCAGTAAGCTCAAGGAAGTATTATTGCCCTACCAGACAACTTACTGTTTTTGTGTTTATATATTATTAGCATGCTTTTTTCCCCCACTTCATTACAAAGCACACTTATACAAATGCTGAATGGCTGCCTAGTTTTATTTTTCTGTATATACAGAAATAACAGGAAGATGTGCATAGGGCTTTACAGATGGCAATGGTCTGATCATGTGAAATCAGTTGCAAGGATTGTATTAGAAAGTTAAGTTTTTCTAGCAATGGTATTAGTATGCTGAGTAGAAATGAGCTTCAGCTTCACTGGTAGTAAAGAGTATTTGGCTGTTCTTGGGAAGGACCACAAGAACTGTAGAGATATCCATAACTATCAACAGTATATCAGGTGCAGGCTTGAGGTCTGGTGGTAGGCTGGCGATAAGGCTGCAGCAGGCAGTGCATTGGAGATTCTGGGAATGTTGTGTACTATAGTACACCTAACGGTGTTTGTTCAGACTTCCAGCTTTCTACTAAGTACAGTTATGAAGACCCCCCACAAAAAAGCAGGCTAGAAGAAGGTGGCACTTAAAACCTCTGTGGCTTCTTTCTTTTCTCCCACCCATTATGTTCTACAGCCAGAATGTAGTATGCCATTTCTCTAGCAACAAAGAATGTCTTAAAAAAAAAAAAAAAAGGGAAAAAAAAAAACTGTGTAGAATTTCTGTGAACCTCTCTATGTATTTATATCTTAAAGATTTCACTTTCATCTCAAATATCAAACTAGCTGTCCACCCACTCTGCTGGGGAGTGATGTGTGTCAAGCAAAGTATCTCCAAGCCCCAGAAGAAAATGCATCTTTGTAAGCTTCTCTGCAAGACATCCTCCTGATAGGATAGTCCCCTTTCACCCCCTCACTTAGTCTGCAGCAGTTTTCCCACCCAGTCTGCTCCTTTTCATGTTTTATTTTCTCAAGGCTTTCCCATCTTCTATCCTTAACCTATGCACACTTTTTCCAGATGTGTGGCAAACATTGCCTTTTCAGAACACAGTTCTAAAAACAAAAACATTCCAGGGGCTAATTTATCTCAGAACATTGATGTCTTTGTGTGAGCAGATACCAGATGAGTTCAGAAGCTTGGGGAGGCCTCTTCTTCCAGCCTTCCTGGTAATATGAGTCAAAACTCTGTGTACTCAGCATGAAGAGGAAACCTGTTTCCTCTAGCACTGGATGGGGCAGAAAAATATCTGCAGCTGAGCTGATATTAGCCCTTATGATGTTTTAGTTGTTGATTTTGAGATTTTGTAACTTTATGATTTGGTAGAGCCACTGTGTAATGATTACAAGGTGTGCAATGTTTTGAATCCCTCTTAGAAAAATGCTTGAAGCTGTTTTCAGGGACAGATTGCAAATTTGAAGTCAGAATTGGGTCCTGCGATTTGGCCCCTCTTCTCTGATGGGGTGATCTGACCCCTATAAGGAAGTGAAGTAGTACCTATTGAGGCTGCAGGAGATCATGGCCCAGGTTTACGGAGGTACAAGGCTTTTTAATAAGCTGCTATTTTATCTACTAGTGGAGGGGACTGGGAAAATTAAGGCACTGAGATGAATGTATGAGCTAGATCTAGGCAGTAGCATGAAGTTTGTCTCTGAGAACATGAGTACCTAAACACCGGTAAGATAATGAAAGACCAGAACTTCAGGGATGCCTCAAGATGAAGCTCCTAATAAAAGCTCTTGTGTGTTGGGAATTTCTTCTGAAACTCCAAGCATTGTGGAGAAAGTGTAGTCTTCAAATTAACTTAATGAATTCGGAACTATTTAATGTTTTGTTGTATGTGGAGATGCTTCTTAAAGGCACTTTACTTAGCTTTTGCTTTGAGGCTGTTGACTTTCCTTGAAAGCTAATCCAAGCCCTTATTTTGTTCAACTTGTATGTTTTAAGACTATTTTTTAGAGCTTTACGGAGTCTGAAATGGCTCTTGGCTGTGTTAACTACTAATTATGCATTCCAGGAAATATCTAATTGCTCAAACCAAGCCCAGTGCAGCTGCAGTGGAAGAGATGTTCATAATCGTAAACATCGTGGAAAGATACATGCTGTAGTAATGGATCATGACAGCTAAAACCAAGGTCCTTTCTGGTCTTTGTTATTACTCAGTAAGATAGAGACTTAGCACTACTTGAATAATGTCAAGAATTATTTGTGAGTAATTTAGTTCACAACTGACACAAACACTTATTGAATACACTCTTTCTATGTGTGATCTGTCCTAGTAAAGGCATAGTTTGAAAGCAAATGTACAGAACACTTCCTTTCAAACAGGCTTTTCTAACTGCAGATGAAAAGTGTCAGTTTGCAAGAAATGTTTTAGTAATAACAGGACAACCATATTAGGTAGCATAAGCATCTGCATAGTTTTTGATCCAAAACTTTATATTGTGACAAAATGGAATTGACTTTCCCTGCCCATTCATTCCTTGATCACAGCTCTGAGATTGACAGTAAAGTGGAGCCTTGTGTAGGTAGATGAATAGGGTGAAATCTAGGCAAAATACAGTATTTTCCCACTGAGTGTTTCCCTGCAAGTTGTCAACCACTCATGAGACAATAATTATCTTTACTCTCAATCAACTTGGATCAGGAAAGAAGCATTAACTGTGTTCATCATATCTTCCTATGTCATGCACAAACTAATATAGTACTTGTTCATTTTAATTTATTTTTTATTACCTGAAAGTTTTTTCATATGTGCATATGAAATAGGATGAAACTTTTTTGTTGATTATACACTTACATTTATTTTGTTGCATCTCCTTTGGATCTTCAGAGTTTGAACCTGAGATCGATCTTTTTATCTTCAGAGGTTTTTGGGTGACTGTACTGTTCATGCATTAAATGCAGGAGATGCTTCAACAGTTTGACAGAAAATGTGAGTGACATTTGATTAGATAGATTAAGTTAAACTGCTCAAGTTTGTCTTGTCAATTATAAACATTGTTTCATTCCCTTTCTACAGATGAGGGACAGAGTTATATACTGTATATCATCAGATCAATATGCATTAAAAGCAGTCAGTTAAAGAAAAAAGTAAGAAAGATTTTGTGTAATTGGCTCACTAAGGACTACAAATGGAATTATGGCAGCTTGTGGTTTCAGTGGTGTAAATTATCCACTGTCTTATTGATTATTAAGCAAAAATGGAAGGATAATCTAATGTCATTACAGGATCACTTGCAGGATTTAAACTTCCTTTTCCAGAAGACTGATTTTTTTTTTTTCTGGCATCTATTTAAGAAATGTTCAGTAGTGCTTGTTCTTTAAAAAAACCCACCACTGCAGATACTTCAGAAAGAGGTTTCACTTAAGGATGCTTTCATTCCTAGGCATGTTTATCATGTCCTGTCTGTGTAATTAAAACTAATTTTTTTTTCCTCACTTAATTGAGCTATTCACTGTCTTTCAAAGGACTAAAGTTTAATTTCTTGGTTTAATATTCTTAAAGCTGTGTTTCTTGAATAAGGTCTGCATTTTTACTAATGCTTTCAAAGCCCAAAAGAAATAAATTGTAAATTCCTGTGATCCCTCAAGGCCAATGGGAAACCAAGCATTCATCCTCATTTTGGCTACTTTTAGAAAGATGTAGTTAATCAGGGATAAGAAGGATCAGGTTCTGAAGGAATTATTAGGAATGTGCTAGAATATCATACAGATTAACCTGTGGGTTGATAAAAACACGGTGACTAGATTTTTCCCTAGACTTCCTCTTCAGATGAGTTTGCACCTGAGAAGTAGATGGGATACTGATTTGCCAAAACTGCATGTCAGAGTCTTATAGTTTATAGCATTTATAGTTTAATAGTTTGTAGCCATTAAGGATCCTCCTTTCTGGTTGCATTCCTCTGAGCTGAAAAAGAGGAGGAGGGATGTGGTAATGATTCAGAGTGAGCAGACAGGACCCATCTGACCATTGTTTCTAACAGGTTTTGCTGAACAGTTACTGTCCTTACACATCACTTTTCCGTATGGTAACTGCAAAGCTGACCCTGACCTTTCTGCATTAAAAACATGAAACCAACAAATGTTATTGTGGACTCTTTGGGATCCTGGACTATCAGACTGTTACTACAGCTGGAATTGATGCTTTCTGTGTCTTTGCTTGCTGTAATTTCATTCATAATAAGCAAGGTCAAACTTGTTTGGTAATAGAATAGGATATCTCCTGAGTTATCAGCAGGCAATAGTCTGTTTTCCGGGAAAGAAGTCAACAGGATTACCTTCTGACTGGTTTTCAACCTGCTTGGCAGGTTTTTTTGCAGAGCATCCTCAGCTTCAGAGAAACCAGATCTTGCATCCTCAACCAGTCTGGTGTATGAATGTCTGGAAGCTGGTGTCACCATGCTGATTCAGCCAGCTGGGAATGAAGGAGTATCATGTGGCTGTACAAACCTGGAATCCAGCTTTCATGGCTGCTGAGATTAGCTCAGCCTGAAGGACTGGATGAGGAAAGTGGAGTCTCTGCATGTGCAACAAGCACCCTGTCAAAGCTGATTGGATCATTTTTACTTTTCTGATGTTGCAAACCTAGAAGTGCTAGGAAATGTTACATTGTTATAAAAATACATTCTTTACTACACCTACTATTAAGCACAGCGTCCTCTAAGGCTTGAAATATTTTATTTAACTAATATGGCAATTTAATTTGAAATTGACTGCTTGGATAAGAAATTAAAAATTATTTGTTTTCTTTAGCTGTACTAATGAAGTATTTTCACACTAAGGATGATTGTCTGCTCCATTAACAGACAATAGGGCCTCCATTAACAGGCAATGTGTGATAGCACATAGCATTAATCCCAAACTTCTTCAGTACTTGATTTTACCATTGAAAAATAGAAATGTATGTCTTGCAGGAGAATATTGTTGGTGAGTTAATAAATATTTCAGATACTGAGTCAAAATTCCATCTGAAAGCATCTAAGAACAAACGTCTGTGATACTTTTTTAAGATTTTTTGGCACTTTTTTGGCAGGAACAGAAGTGATAATAGAATTGAGAGCACCATAGCCAGATTGCTTCTGGGGGAGGGGAGGAGTAGTTTGGTTTCTATGTTGTTGCTGCTGTTGTGAATCTGCTGACATCCCTGAAATCTCATGGGGTTGTTTTGAGTTTGAGAGCTACAATTAAGATTAAAATCTAGTTCATCATCACAGCATAGTCCTAAAGGCAGTCTCTGGGCCAGAACAGGCCCAAGGGATGTTTCATCCAAATTGCGCTTTTATGCCAGGGGAGGTAGAGAGTAACTGGCTGGGCAATAAACAATTCTATAACAACTAACACTATTAATCCTGAAAGTGGCTTAGCATAAAGACAGGTGTATATCACTGTCACCACACTACTCACACTGACCAAGGAGTGGACACTTGGGTGTCTAATATGATAGCCGTCTCCCATGGTGACCAAGACTGGGTCTTAATTAAGAAATTGGGACCCAGATTAACATCGTCTTTGTTCAGTCTTGTTGGACAAGCCATATCTCTCATTGTTCCTTTATACTTTCTTAGTCTTTCCTTTGTCAATAAATCATGTAATTCTTACTTGTCAGTCTTGGGAGAAGTGATGGATTTAACTTTAGGACTTGTCAAGAAAAAAAGCCATTTCCAGTTTTCCACTAGAAAATAGTGTTTTTCACTGAGTAGAGCTTTCTCTGAGAATGTCTGAAACATTTAACTCTTTTTACAGGCAAGAGTCTAGGTGGAAACAATCAGCTGATAAATATAGGTTCTGAAAACCTTTGGGCCTGTGAAAGATCTACAGGAAAAGTAGATAATATAGATCTCAAACTGAGTCAAAACCAGGCATGCTGTTGCGAAAAAGTGAACATCGAATTGGGCATATCAACAAAGCTGTCGTTTGGAAGGCACCAAGAGTAAACTGTAAGGATTAGGCTTTCAGACATGAGTACTTTTGAACTCATTGCTTGAGTGATTACTAGTTGAGTTGAAGACAGTTAAGAAAGCATTTTAGGAGAACCTACAAAACAAACAAAACTGTAGTGTTTTACATCACAGAAGATGAAGAGAAATATGCCAATAGTTTTTAAAGACATAAAAGGTTGCTGAGAAGGAGGCTGTAATCTGTTATTTGTTTACATGGTGGGTAGAGCAAGAAGTAATGGGCTTAAACTGCATGAAGAAATCCTCATGAGGTCTCTTTTAGCACCTTCTGTCTATGATGATGTAGTACTATAAATATTCTAACCTACATTAAATGCAGTTGCAAATAGAGTTTTCTTTCAGGTAAATGTGACAAATCAAGGAAGTGAATCAAAAAAACCCCACCCCAAATATAGCACAGCACCACTGAAATGGCAACATGAAAATCTCCTGGGGAATTGAAACTATGTGGTCTGGGAGCTTTGAAAGGCAGTGTTTTGAGTAGGGAGGTGATTATATTTGTGGGAGAAATCAGGGGACTTGAATAGATTCAAGAAGAAAAAAATCAGGAGTGTCCAAAGAACTCACAGGAAGAGGGTGAAGCGTTTTGAGTTGATATCCAGCTCAGAGACTTGGAGAACTGATGAAGCTACTTGTTTTGCTTTATGTTTTCATAGGAAATACTTCCTCCTTCATTTAAGAGGAGAAATCAACAATAAGCCTATTCTTTTGATATGATCCTTCTTACTTTATAAGATATAAAAAATGTGCAAGATATACTTTATTTGTAATTACTCTGGTCAATAAGCAGTATAACTTGATTATTAAAGCATTCAGAAATTATTTCAGTCCTGACTTGGAACTGGAAGAAATTTCCTAATGAAAACACTTCTGTGAGTTTGCTTTATTTGTTGTATGTTTTTATTGACATACCGTAATTAACTAGTTATGGCACAGAACTACTGAGTGTACTCAGTATTTTGTTATGTCAAGTGAAGGTGTGGGAATAAAACCTGGATCAAACCCTTTTTAGAGACCCTTACTACATATAAATGTCATGGGCTTACAGTAGTTGATATGAATTTTGGGTCACTAAGACACTTGGAGAAAAATATGCTTGTTTGAAATGAGGCAAAAATTGATAAACTGTATATAAGAACTAAAAATCTGACAAACGTGCTTAATTCTGTTCAAGGATAGGTCTGATCCACATTTCAGTTAACATTTCAAATGTCCCCAAAGATCAAATCCTAATTTTTATTTTTGCAAAGTGCTAGTGATAAGACTGATCCTAAACTAAAGGTTTTTTGCTCTTCTGTCCTCTATTTCTACTTTAGGATTATATATAAATCATAGCATAGATAATGTAGTTTACTATATAAATTATATTAGATATATTAAACCAGATTAGTTCTGTGAGAATTACATTCATATATGTGTTTATAAAAATGAGCAATCAAATATCATGCTTCAGGGGCATTGCTTGATCACTTTTTGCCACAAAAAAGCCATTGTAGCATAGCTTCCTGGAAAGCATTGTACAATTAACTTTTTATTTCATCTCTCAAAGTGCTTCATTCAGTAGAATAATGGATTAGAAAGCCTGTGTTTGTAAACAAATAAACTTTATTCAATATAAATGACTATGACCCTCAGCAGATGATAAATGCCTGGTCTTAGACACAGGCAGTCTTAGACACAGACTGACAGGGCTATCAAAGTTATTTGGGATGTTCTTAAAGAGATAAGGGAATCTATTAAATTAAAGTTAAGGAGAAGTCTGGTGTTATTTGTTGAAGCTAGTATTAATATTCAGTTTATTTCACAGGAAAGATAAACACATTAACAAAAAAGGAGTATTTCCAACCAAAACCCCCACCATTAAATCTTTAAGAAATATATAAATAATATTGTCAGCAAGGTGTTTCCTACTTGGAATTCCTAATTAAGTGTAGAATGGTGACCTACAGCATATAGACTGAGGAACTGTGTGTGGTAATCACAAATGGCAAGTTATCACTCTGTAGAATATATCATTTGTCAGTAAAAGCATGTCAACTATGTTTAGAATTATAAAATCCCTTTTACGACGATTGTGAAATGATTTTGGTTATGACACTGACTTAACATTTTATGTAGTGTTAATTTCTTTGATAAACCAGCAAGTCTGTAAAAGATCCTAAAATACCAAGTTATTATTATTAAGATTTTTTATAACATTTACTTCACATTGCATTTTTTCCTAGCATACATTAGGAAAGATCATGACCTACCTCTTTGCCAGAGTTGTCAGAATTTCTATGATTTTTTCGGTATATAAGGGATTTTTAGGAATACAAGAATTGTCTTAGTGGAACTATCAACCCTAGCTCTATGTCTCCTGCTATGGATAATGGTGGAAACAGGAAGTTTAATGTACTCCCTCCTACTCTCATAATCCACCTAATTCCAATACTTCATGACATATTTCCTTCTGACCCCTGTTCATGCTTTGAACACACTTATTGACAAGCCTTGTAGTTTTGTACCTGTAGGTATCTGTAAAAGTTGATTTTTATATTAGTAAATATATAAACCCTTTCAAGAATTCATCCTGCTAATGTTTTGTGACAGTGAATTCCACAGTTTGATTATGTATTATACTCATGATGATGTCTGTGGTTAAGGCTTATTTATAGTTTTACTGTTTTAAGTTTGCTCACAAATGGCTTTTTGATGAAAATACGTTTTGAGATACAGCACCAATGAGGAAAAAATAAAGTAGAAGAGACCATGAGCAATTACAAACAAATGCAGCACCAGCCTCAACTCCTTGTCTCAGTTAGGTTTCAATGTATTCTGCTTATCAAAGATATCAAGACTGAGAAGAGATTTCTCTTAAGGCTTGGACAATGACTGAAAGGTCCTGTTATAAGACTGAGTGCTGAAGAAAGGTTTTGAAGCCTAGAGGCAGACAGATCAGTCTTCATAAATATTGGATGGAGAAATGGCTATCTCATAATCTTGTGGGAAACCTTGTAATTTAGATTATTTTCACCAGTTGTTAGTTGTATCTCATTTAAAAGTAGTCTTGCACAGGTTCTTGTCCAGAGTGGCTCTGCTGGCCTCATATCTCCCTGACACTGCAGCTGAGCTTGTTTGGCAAGGGACTTCTTCCAGCTGGTTAATTCCTACCAATTATCCTTTATCATCAGATGTCACTCCTGATGTCCCTTGACAAATTTTACTGTAGAGCAAGCTTATTCCTTGCTGGTGACCAAGTGAGTTGGGACCTCTTCCTTGAGCATGTGGTTGTATTTAATTGTATAAATTTAGACTTCATGTTTTGATGCCTCCTGGAGGAACAGGTTGACTGGGCTCCTTTTTCAGTGCTCAGGAAATTCCCCCTCAATCTTTGTGGACTTGCCAAATGAGCCACTCTCACCTGGTAGAGATAAACAGGGTGTCCCTCTCTCTGCTCTCAGTGAGCACCGTGTTGTGGCCTAGGCAGATGCAGGTGGGTAAGAATCACTTGCCACTGTTGATGCAACAACGGTGCAAATCATACAAGCAATGTTTGTTTTGTGTATGCCCTGTGTGCATAGCAGGAGGAATTGGGAGTGCCTGACTAATGTTTTGCCGACAATCAGAAAATCTTCCCTATACCAGAAACAGGGCAATTTAAGTAATTTGAGGTCTGATCATGTCTTCCCCACTGACTGCAAAACTAGATTATTCACTAGCTCTATCATTTCTGGCCCTATTATATGGCCTCAAATCAAGTGCTAATAAAGGGCTGTACTACTCTCCATCCACTGTATGACAAAACTAGATACCGTTCATTACTATTAAGCAATTTAAAAGTACAAACTATATTACAGAAATTTCCCTGGAGCTAGAAGTATTTTGGGAGGCATGTAAAAGTGTCTGTCTCTTTCCTTGAAAGATATTAAAAGAAACAGACTGACTAACCAGTAGGTGTAGCTTAGTCACAAAATCCTATGTGTAGTAGTCAAACTCGAGACTATTATTCCAGTGTCTATTTTCATTAGTGTTATCGACTCCCCTGCACAGCAGGATTTAGATGCAAACTATATCTTGTAGGGAATTTTCAAAATAAGTATGTTCTTTTCACTGAAGAGTCAAAGTTGAGTTTATAATACCATGACGATCCTTAAAAATCTAATATGAAATAATCCAAGAAGATGGTGGGTTTTTTGCATATGGAGCTCCTACCTCAGTTAAAATTAAACATTTTTTTTCTTACTTTCCTCCCTTCCTCTGAACAAATTCTGTGAGATATGACACTGAAGTAGTCTAGGTGAAAATGATATTTCCTCATGGAATTGTCATGAAAAATTTTACTTTGGCTTTCTAGCACAGTATTGTTTCCAAAAGTAATATTCTCTACTAGAATATTTGAGTTTAGTTTAGTTTTTATACAATTAGCAACCCTTTTTCTGTGATCATGTTTGGTATACAGATATGTTCATTCCCAAACATCTGGGGGGTTTTTTGTCCCAGAACATATCTGAAAGATGTCACAGAAGGACTCTGACTTTTATGGATTCCCAAATATTAGTAGCTCCATAGAGTTATATGACATAATGTATTTCTGACAAGCAATAGAGGATTTTATACGTAATTACAGAATAATATTATTTTAAATCAAGATTTAAACTCCAGTTAAAAAATTCAAAATCAGTGAAACATTGGTATGATCTTAAAAGTTTGAGTCATGAGATTAAAATTCATTTTGCAGATTGGGTAACTGAAGCACAAAAGTATCAGGTATGTGATTCTAGAAAAAGTTGAGTCTACTGAACTCTTTAAATCACGTTTGAGTTAGGCCTTGTCATGATCTTGGTGGACAGGCTCAATATTGTTCTAAGTGCCACAGCTAGCAATAGAATTTTTCTTGAGTAGGAAACAAAACAACTATAACTTTCTTCCCAGATGGGCTTTCCTGAACTTTATTTTGTTGTGTCTATGAGATCAAAACAATCAAATGGGCCTTGACCCTCAAAATATGAAATAGAATTGATGTCATAATAGATTTTGGCCTTCATATCCTAGTTAGCATATGCTTGGTTGAATTTAAGTACCAAAAAGGCTGGGAAGCACAAGTAAATCTCCATAGTTGTGCCAATTGTGAAACAGCCCTAGTTCAACAAATATTGGAAAACTGGAATTACAACAGATGTAATCAAAGTTGACCCACAACTATTTTGAAGATATCTAAAGCTCTGACTTTAAAAAGGAGTCTTGGGAAGTTTTAGGAGTTCCCAATGGGGACTAAGACTCATAATGGGCCATGAAATAGCCCATGGGATTCTTAATGGGTTGAGGGATACTTTGCTTGCAAATTGCCTGATGAAGTTCAGTCTCTGGCCTTTGTGACTGGCTGTCATATCATGCAGTAGTGGTTAAGTGCCTACTGTGTAGGAAATTAATCGCTGACTTTCAATTAAACACATTCCCAGTGAGTGGGCAAGGGTTACAACTGGTGAATTTTTTTAGACCCTACAACTTAGGAAACTAAGAATGAATGGGACCTCTGGCTCATTAAATCCAACCCCATACTTCTGCAGACCATCTGTATCTTAATATTTATTTTGTAAACCAATAATTCTGTATTAAAGCTACTACTTTTGTGCTCAACTAAAGAGGTGTTGTTATAGAAGAACAGTTGGATAGTGAGAACATGATGCAGATGATTTTTTGACCATTAGAAATATTCTAGTCACATAATAAACTTATTCTGTGTGTAAACCACTGATTTCTCTATCAGCTTAATCTTTTACTTGAATAACTCTTAATCCTCCATAGCACTTAACTCATTTGCTCTATTTATACATGGCAAAAATAGTTTCCCAAAACTCATTTTTTGGCAGACTATGAAAGCTACTTTCTTTTAATTTTCTATATTTTTTTTCATTCTTTCAATCATCTCAGACTTTTAGTTAGCCCTTCTGAAAACTGGTCATAATAATACAAATCTTGTAGTCTAGATGAGATCTTATGTTTCTTTATTGGAAATATTGCTTGATACTAAAATTTTTCCTTTTTTAAGACATCAACACACAGTTTGCAGTCAGTCTCTAATTCACTCTGTTATTCTTAAGGGTCTTATCTGCTGGGATTTCAATTCTAAGAAATTTCAGTTTTAGTGTAGACAGTCTTGATTCAGCCCTGAAGTAAGACTTACTGCATCACCTTGCATTTCATTCTGTTGAAACGCATAAAATTAAGTTTTACTGCAATTCCCAAAGTCATCCAGTCCTTTTGTGTGTCCTTCTGATCCTTATTTAGCAAAAACTTTTACCT
The DNA here is from genome assembly GCF_030936135.1 of Gavia stellata. NCBI lineage: Eukaryota > Metazoa > Chordata > Aves > Gaviiformes > Gaviidae > Gavia > Gavia stellata. Next base: position 22,208,823 of record NC_082600.1, read on the forward strand.
CCTACTCAATATTAGGAGTATATGCATAAGTGACAACTTTTATGACAGGGAACTTTTTAATATCCTAAACTGGTGATTGGTGATCTTTCATACATGTAAAATTGTGGGTGGCTTCATTATAAACTCATCCATAAGGCTATTTCAGTATCGTAACAAATGTATTTATCTAGAATGAATGCAGGTATCATTATATACAGTGAAGCATAAACATAACCATGCAAGTGGATTTATATGCACATACACGTTGTATATATAGTTGTCTTTCACTTTTTGCATTCCCAGCTATAAGCTTCCTCTTGTCATTTTATGGCTTTAGATTACATCTTGGGTAATACACTTTGCATGTAGCTGTGTCCTTCAGTCTACCATACATTTTAAGAGTTTTGTTGTAAGTTATGTGACTTCTTTTCACAATATATTTTGACTGATGAACCAGAAGAACACAAAGCCAGCCTTGGCACATAATAAAATAACTAATAATGGATTTTAGATGTAAATATACATAGGGATAATAATTCTATGTTGATTGCTATGATGGTTTCTTTTGCTGAATATGATTGAGAGGATGTTAGCCCTAAGCTATTTACTGTTTTTCTCACTGAATTAGAAAATAAACTTTAATCCTAGTTGGTGAAGAGAATGCCGAAACATATGTAGTGATAAATAACGTAGTGGTTATAATAAAGGGAATAGGTCTGTAATACAGGCTTGATGTACTGGTGACCTGGATACAGAAAAACATTATATACTTGTCAAATGTAGGGTCCTTCTTACAGGAACAAATTAGTTAGATTATATTTTCAGAATGGAGGGATCTTTTATGGGAAATAACAGGATTCAGGTCTGTGTAGAATGGAAAATACTTATATTGCAATATAATTTCCTATAGCCCCCAGGGCATCTGTGTGATATCATCCCTGAATGCCTGAAGATAAATCAAAAGAAGTTATTTGAAAAACCTGACAAGAATGTAAAACAGTGACATTGAAGCTTCATCTCATCAGAGATGGTCTGGATAATAAATGAGGGGATATTTCTTACTCTCCACCTTCCTGATGGAGAGCTTTTTGCCAAAGTTGATGGAATAGATCAGAAATCAGTGATTTGTTAAGATCCAACTAGAGGACTGAAAATGGAAGTTCCAGACTCCTGCATGCTGGCATGGACTGAGACAGGATCTATAATGAGTTTGCTATTACTTGGTTATTAAGAGAGCAGAGAATACTAAAACTCAGTTAACCCTATTTAATCTTGAAATAATGCTAATATAGGAAGAAAAAACTTACTACAGGACTGATTTTAAATATATATATTTGCATATTCCATAGTGTAGCAGAAACAAAAGAAACTACTTTCCAAAAATAGTATTGCTTTTTAGTTAAGGAACATAATAACAAAGTATATTTAAGAATGGTATTAGGCATGTGTATGTGCAACATTATCTTGGCAGGTAAAAGGAAGCTCTCTGTGCTCCTGGAAACTCAGATGGAAAGTGACTGAACTGAGGTGTCATCCCCCCAAAATAAGGGGAATGGACTTATTTCAAGAATGTGGAAAAGCAAGCTGGAAAATGGCACCTAGCCAGAGACTGTAGAGGAAATCCTTGTAACCAATCAGCTGAACATGTGCTTAAGGCCAAAAAGGCAAAGAAAATCTGTGGATGTTCAAAGTCTTACAGAGGAAAAAAAAATCAGTAGGGAAAGAAAAACATGCAGCTTGTTAATCACAGTAATAAACGGGGAGTTAAGGCTCAGATTTTGCCTTTTTCTTTAGAACTCTATGGTTACCCTGTTCAAAATAAGATTCAATTTAGATTTTATAAATAACCTCTCACTGACTAGTCAAGTGTTTGATATATCTGAAAATAATTCACTTATCTGAAGTCTAATATGAACTTTATACCTCAATATCAGATTGCTCTTTATAGAAAATTTTATATTGTGTGCTGACTGGGCCTCTTTCAACACTCACATTATGTAGTCATTTACACTTGTGAAAAGCAGCACACTAAAATGTTAATTCGTTTTACATCCATATCACAATCATTTGTATGGACGACTACTTAGGATTCAAGGCAAGTAAGAACTGGGACACGCACAAGCCTTTTTGTCCTGCTCATCTGAATAAGTTTATTCCCTCAAGGCTACAGAAATGTTCAAGAAGTTAAGTGTTCACTCAGAACAGAAGTTCTGTAGGCTGCGTGGGGGCAGAAACTACCAAGGAATGTTTTGTATCAAATTTACACCCAACAGAGTGGGGATGAGTAATTGTTAGGTGAGAAGTTGCTATAACTTTGTGTTAGCAGTTCTGAGTTCAGCTGCAAGATATTATCTAAGACTCAATGGAGAGCTGACTAAGTGACTCAGAAAATTAGTTATGGCTTATACAATCATTTCTAGGTCAACAGTTAGTATATATTGAACTTTATTGTTGCAAGTCGTCACTAGCTGATGACTCTTCTGTGGTCTCTGAATTAATTGTTATTCTGTATTTGTTTTAGTGGATGGATCACTTAAGGCCTGCCATGGCAGTTATTTTATTTGGCATAGCTGCTCATTACTGCAGTAAAAACTGAGACCTGAATGGGCATGGAGGATGTAACTGCTCTCTCAACCCTAGAAGTAGCTCTTTCAAAGTAGAAATTAGATGTGTGCAGTGTAACATGGAAAAGGCAGAACTGAGAAGTTTAAAACCAGCTGAGACAACTGAACTGTCTAGTCTGATACTCCCTGTAAGAAACTTAAATTCACCAAGTTTTCCCTGAACTGACCTTAGTATCTTGTGTAAGTGACAACCAGAAAGATATTCAGAACCAGAATCATCCTTGTAAGCTGCCTTCTTCTCTCAGTTGGCTACTGGAAGAGTGAAGGCACTTTATTTTGAGCATATTATTAAAATGCTTGAAGCTGGATGACCCAAATCCAGGTCTGTCTGAGTCTGAAGAATCACATTACTTCCTTTAGCTGCTTATCTCCAAATCAAATTTCTTCAAGTGATTTTTCACTTTCTAAGAATTGTGTGCTTTATTTCTAATTGGAATTTGCCTGACTTCATCTTGCAGTCATTAGTTATGATTTTCTTTTCCTACGAGTTTGGATGGGTCTTTATTATCAGTATTGCCTTCCTGTGGAAGTTACTATGTATCACAGGTAGGTTAATTTACAATTGTAAATGTTAGTGATCCATGAATGAAGAATATGCTGTGCTTGAATTAGAATTAAACAATAACACTGACTTTTAAATGCTGAACATTTCCTTAATGCTTTGAAATTATCTAGTAAGTTTAGAAGAACATGTTGTCCAAGGAAACTGTTACGTGTGGATAAATAAATAATAGGAAATCACTAACTTTTTATACTGCAGTCCCTGTTTCTGTTGCTGCGTCTGAAAATAATTAATTACATGTTAGTGTTATTGTGCAAGAATTAGGTGTTTGAGATAATTTTAATGAGTTTTATTAGATGCTGAAAAAAACAGAAAAAATACTCATTTTACAGGCTTTTTTTGAAGTGTTTTCCCTTACTATAAAACTTAATCATGGTGTTGTAGTAAAAAGAAACAGTTCAAAGTGGTGATATGGCTAGGCCATATCTTTAGCAAAAAAATATATTCTAATTTAAAAAGCAACATTTTCATTTGTACACATTTTATGTTGCTGAAGAAGCAGGCAGGAGTGAGACAGGCATTTCTGATTTTAACAGAGGCAGAAGTTCTGACGGAGAGGTTTTGAGGTTCGTAATGCAAATTTTCAGATTTAATATTCTTTATTAGCTTGGGGGTGGGGGGAACTGATAGCTTTGGGCATCTGTGTACTTCAAACATCTGGACCTCCTGAGGACCACCCACTTCTACTTACACATTGTATCTGAACTGGACATTGTAGAAATTGTGTTCCCAGTTCTTATTTACACTTAGAATTTCCACATAAAGACTTAAATTAAAGGAGTCAGATAAAACCTTTCTCTTAGATTTAGATTGCATCTAGATGCATCTTCTGCCCACAAAGAAGGCTCAGCCCAATGTTCTCTGAAGACTAAGTTGGTTCTTTTCTTACATATAAATTATACAGGTGTTAAATCTGGTCTTGACATGACTGGAGGAAATCATGTTTTCTGCTCTCTTTACAGTAGTTTCCATGTATTCTTCATTTCAGTGAGTTCTCTATCATGTCAGCGTGGCTCAAAGAGCATCTTTGCAATTTCATGAACACGCTGTTTACCAAATCATTAATACTGAATATGTGTCAAAACCAGCAATAAGTTTTCCAAACCACATTTTCAGAAGTGATAAGGAGACAGCATTTTCTTCAGAAATTATTGTTAGACAGGACTTCAGAGGGTGGTTCTCCACAAGTGCAAAGGACTAACAGATGTCAAAAATCAAGACTGCTACAACATCAAAATAGAACGAGGACAACATCTTCATCCATAGTGCTCTCTGACAGCCTGTTCCTTTGTGCTGATTTCTTCCTTGTGGAAATTAGTGTTGAGCCCACCCTTAACCCCACTTTCTTTGAAAATGATGTCACTTTCTTGCTTCTCAGGGAGAGTTCATTACAGAGCCTCAATGTGACTGATGAATTTGAGCAGTTACAGGTGGAAAGGAAAAAAAGCATTTGGGAAAATGAGAAAGGTCAAGAAATAGGTTGACAGTTCAGCTTGTAATAGAAAAAAAAATGGAAAGAATAATGGAAAATAAATGCATAGTGTAAACCTGTCTCCCATATTCTTACAGCTGTGGAAGAGCTGCATTTATTTCCTTGATTCCATCTTGAATTGTTCCTATAGATTGGGGATAATGTTAAATAATGGTTTTGTTGGTGTCAGGTACCTCTGATTATATTACACCACGCAGAACAGTGTAAAGACACTGTTGAAGAGGGATTTTTTTTTTTTTTTTTTTTTTTACACTTCAAAAACACTAATAGTATCTTAACAGTGTTACTGTATTTCTGTGATAACAGGTGCTTGGATGATCTTGGAAGCAAAAGCTGGGTTTTGTGCACATGTGGGGGCATGTGTGTTGTCAATATGTGTGTATGCATTTTAATACTAATTAGAAATGTCAGTGTTTATTGAAGTCTTGGAAACTGAAATAATTTTCTTTACTTATGTGATATTTATTCCTTAATAATATTTACCTGAATCAATGGTTCTAGAAGTAATGGGAAAGTCTCATTTTGACTCTTTGGGGTATTTCTGACACTGGCTTATCTGATACAGACACATAGCCTAGGGAAAATGCCCAAAGACCATCGCTTAGCTTGGCCAAAAACCTTGAGCAATCTAAACAGGCCTAGATTTAAATTTTGATGGCACTAGGAAGTGCCAGCGCAAGACCAGTGTATCACCTGACTCTCACTCCATACTTTACCACGAGTTGTTAATGGGTTCATGAGCATCTGGCACAGGAATGAACTTGATTTATCACTCCATCAACATTGATGCTCTAGTTACCTTTTAGTGCTAGTGACATGAATTGGGAGAACAGAATTTTGCTCACTTTAGAAACATAGTGCACCATGGCCTTTGGGTAGTTATGGTAGAATTACATCTGAATGCAGGGAACTAATCAAAACAGGGAGTTTGTAATTCCTCTGTCTCAGCACATGTTTAAATTTAAATACAAATGTAGATGCTTTCTTAAATAAGGATGTCTTTGCTAATCTGAGCTGTAATGAAGATGACAAATTTTAATGAATGTTGTGATTTTCCTTCCCCCAAATATATTATTCAAAACACTTTATTTTTCATTGTTCACCAAGCAGTACTGGAATCAGAGAAACTATAAACATATTCCTCCCAGAATAGGATTTTTATATGCAGAATATTTAAAGGTTTATTTCCAGTCTACTTTTTAAGTCTCAGTGGATAGAGATTTGGTAACTTTTCATAAACTATTGCATATTCTAGTAGAAGCGACTTTGACTTTCTTTTTTCCTCTCAGTTGTGTCCCATTAATATTAGTTTTCCAGACCTTAAAGTGGTAAGTATGGTAAACTGTAAATTCTTATACATAGGCTTAACACCTATAATAGTTCTTATTGCAGGATCTAGACCTTTAGCCTAATAGTCTACAGGTGTATGAAAGTTGTGTGGAATGTCATATTTCAATTTTCTTATGTCATCCATTAGCCAACCTGTATGTGTGGATGTTCCCTATGAAAGTGTCTTTTTAGTACAATATTTAATAGATCGCACTTAAAAGGTGTTTATTACTATTGTTGTCACATATTTAAAATGATGTTAAGTGAACATAATTTCTTCCTTGCAACTTTACCTCAACAGAAGATGTCTTTTGTTAGACCAGTTGCTAGAATTGGAAGCATCTGACAACTTTGGGGGTATATAAACTCATTTGGCTCTAATCTTAGACCATCAATTCAACAATGGTTTCCCTCCTGACTAAAACTCCAGGGCCACACTGCACATGTGAACTCCTTGTGTCACTGCTTGTGGCTGCTGTGAGCCCCACATACCTGGAAGCATATCTATTATCCTCTGGAGTAAAAGGTAGCACATAGGATGAGATAGAAGCATGTCTTCAGAAAAAAAGTGTGAATATTTCAAACAAGATATTTATTTTCCCTGAATGTTTTATACACACATGATAAGGTGTGTTTACAGCAGTCAAAATCCTCAGACCTAATTTACACTCAGTTTGAAAACAACTAATAAATGATCAGACAGGAAGCTCTACCCTGCTGTCACAAGAATGTGTTGTTCACATGTCTTCATTTAGAGAGGTCTCTTTTGGCTAGAGGCAACAAGGTAGTTTTCACTCTGGTGTTAATATACAGTGAGGTTTAAATAGTCCTCTTAACCCTTTTCTACATATCATTTAGCTTCTCTGTGAGCAGTGCTGAGATCCTTGGTAGAGTGGGGAGATCCTCAAATTTATTATGCTTCTGAAATGATGCAGTTAGTGCAATAGGTAACTGACAACTGCTATATATACACTGCTGAAATGTATGCATAAAGTGCCACTTATTTGTTTTCTTTTGCACTTTTATGAAGGCAGCAAAACAATTTCAGCCTGGAAAAGAAAACAACCCACGTACACCTCTCTGACTTGCAAAGATAAATTGGACTTGCCATTTTGACTGCGTTATGAATCACCTGGCCTTTTTGAGCCTTAGTGTGCTTCGGTTTGTAGGACTGGCACACTTCTCATGAAATTGCCTATTTCATATTAACAATGCAGATATGACCTCTTCCAGTTCCAGAGGAAAGAAAGATTATTTTTTTCCCACCTTTTAGTCCTCAAGAGTCCAAATTTTATGTTCTTTTACTGAAAAAAAATTATATTTAGTGGAGTCTTACAATTTTTCTATTTTCTCTGAGAACTTCATAAGAGGTAATTTTGAGTTAAAGAGAAGGGAAGGAGGGAGCCTGTCTTTTAGAAGAGACAGGTTCTTCAGATGAGAGGCAGATCTTACCTAGGGCAAGTTCCATTGGGTTTTTTCCTAGGGTTGAGATGAAATAAGCCATGTTGCTTCAGGCAGATAAAAGCTGGGAAGAAGATGGGGGCTGGTTCTGACCCCAGTTCCTGCTTGTCAAAAATGTGTGATTTGTTCCCTGTTTAAATATTTTATAAAGAGCAGAGGGGGGTGGAGTGAAAAATGGAGGAAGAAAGCCAAAAAAAAATCAACAATTTTCTGGCAGGTTAGCCATCAAATCTCATCATGAGAACGACTATGGTATGATACCAACCTTGCAATGTGGAATGCAAATATGTCTTTTGCTGAGACTGATTTGTTTTAAAGGGCCTGTGCTCAAAGGCACTCTCCAGGAAACAGTTTAATACTGCAATGTTAAGGTAAAAAAGATTATTTTAACAGGAACTTTGTTGTTCAACATTAACAAACCTTTAACACTACCTTAAGGAGCATGTTATTGAAAAGTAAAATGTGTTATGTATATCTCACTTAATTTAAAAAAGCAGAGTGCTCAGACCTACCACAGAATGGACAGCACTTCTTTCTGAGAGAGTTCTGACAGATTACAAGCTTCTTGGTCAGACCCCATGCGTATCAGTTAGCCACTGTCCTCTATTCATATTCAATAGTCCTTATTAAATGAGATGCATCAATCTCAACTGGTATCCGAACTACAGTGCTTACAAATAACTGGGGAAGAAGGTTATTTGTTCTGAGTATAGTTCTCTCCTGGAAGGGATCCAGTTTAGTGTTTAATAATCCTTATATATTTAGGGTTCAGGCTTGCAGTCTTTGCTTGTACAAAATTTCTGCTGAAGTCACGAGCATTAACTCTGTAACTTAAAAAATAACATAGTTGTTATATTTAACACACATATCTTGAAAAACTGTACAAATTGTTTTGTTCATCCTGTCATCACCCTTTTATCCTGGGAGAAATTTCCTTCTCCCCAAAAATCTCAGGGTTGCATGTCATTTTTGTCTCTTGTCAATTTATGGTCTGTATCTTATCCTCTGTATACATTAAGCAATCCAGGTGAAGTCATTAGGAAATAGGGATACTAGAAATGTTTGGCTAGAGCAGGCTTTGTAATTGTATTGCTGCCTGTTAGAGGTGTGAATGATAACTTTGCCCAAACTCAAGCACTGTTAGAAAATGTTGGTAGTGGAGCACATCCATCTTTAGTTCCATCGTGTTCTGCTGTATAATCTCCTAAAAGTTCTTCATGTACCTTGTTTTGTTTATATACCTACCTGCAACTTGAAGAGAAAGGGCAGGAATTTGGTGGAAAGACATAGTAAATAGTTAAATATTGGCAGTCAGAAAAGGAAATACCAAACATGGCTAGAAAAAAATACCTACATACCCGTCACTAATAAACACATGGTTTTTTTGTGACTCGCTTAAATTGTGTAATATGTCTCACAAAACTCAGTCTCATCAACCTCATTAAATTATATCTTCATCATATTATGCCATTTTAGAGGTACCAATTGCTTTTGAGAAATTAAGCAGTTTATCTATGCAGAGCCTCTCTAGCTATGCTAAGCCTTAGAAATGTTGTAAACATTTGCATTTGTTATGACTAGTTATTTTATCATAATTTATGAAACATAGTATCACAAGTCAATAGCTTTAGCAGAAGCTCTGTTTGCTCTCTGAAAGCCACATCAGAAAAATAGGTGACTAATTTTCAGAAAGGATAGTTCTACTGGACATTTCTAAATTTCTGCAAGAGAATTAGTGCATTCAGTTAACCTCACGATACTGAAAATCAGCTCAAACTTCAGATCTGAAGTTCAGACTGAATCTAAGCTTCCAGACACTTGAGAAAATAACAAACTAGATGTGCTCATATATTACTTGAAAATCCTTGTATTTACTAAAAGGACTTAAACACAATATCATAGTAAAATGAATAATACTATGACTCTAAATTTGGATTTGAGCATTAGTTTGATAAGATGATATAACAATAGTGATGCTTTAAAATGTATAGAAAAAATTAAAATGCATAGGAAGAAAAATATCTTTGTCAGAAAATTTTTGATTCTCTAAAATTTTAGTTAATCTCATCTCTCTAAAAATACTGTTTTAATAATATCTAGGGAGGCTCTTATAGTTGGATTTGAGATCAGACTGTGGAGCACTGATGTTACTTGAATCATCCATATTTTATGGAATCCATGTTATCTACGAATTTAGTAAGTTCCCAGGTAGCGTTAATCTTTCAAAAAATTAATACTCTGGATTTTTCAGAACAATACAAACATGGCAGGTTATTTTTCCCAGTTTTAAGTCTATTTTGTCTATGTTATAGGCCCTGGTTAATAACAACATGCTGTTGTCTCTGCCATCTGTCTAGGGGACATGAGACATCACAGGTTGTGTAGTAGAGCTATGAGAAGACATCTTATCTGATGGAAAGAGGAGTTCTAGGTTGTGTGGTAAAAACATGCAACAGTTAGTCAGAAATCATACTACCTACTTTCTAATTATGGCTCCTCCACCTACTAGCTGCATATCATGGAACAACTGATTTTTTAACTCCAGAATTAAAAGGCACTCATAAAGAACGAGGTTGATAGGCAAGGCTGGGTGAACATACATACTAGAAGCTGTTCCACCCCTGATGTGATTGACATTCTACCATTGTAAAACAACACAGAATAGCAATGGTCTCAAGGGCAGATGCATGCCTTGGTAAGGCACTATTGAGCAGATAAAAACTGCCTGAGCAAGGACCATGGGGGAGGCTGGAGAGTTTGGGTCCAGTACAGAACTAGGTCAGCCAGAGCAGTTGGATCTCTGGAGTGGCAAAGAAGGTGGCTGGGATAGGAGCAAGGAGAAAGAGATGGCAGTGTTCAACCTGGAGAATGAGGTGGTGGGGGGAACTGAATGCAGTGTTTTGCATGTTTATTTTCCCCACTAAAGAAAGTCTTCAAAAAGTTTAGGGATGGCTGTGCTATACTCTGTGTGTGTATACTCAGAAGGAATACAGGGAAATAGATTAGTTATCTCACAGAGGATGGAATGGATCTGCTGTGTTGCTTTCATCCTTTACCTCTGTGTAAGCACTGTCTGATGTGCCTAGATAGACTTCTTTAGCTTATCTGAGGAAAAGTGCTTCTACACTTCTGTAGACACTATGGAAGACACTGTCAGTGATGCAATAAAGGTATTTTTTTCCCCACTCTGTTAAATGAAGAATGTAATACTTATTATCTGATTATTTTCATGTGAAGGTCAATCATAATGGCTGAGGAAAAAGATGATATCTAGAATTTGTTTTTGTCAAGCTGCTAAAAACTTGACCTAGAATATTGATCTGTATAGCTGTGATGATATCCATTTTTTACTATTGACTAAATACATTACAATAGTTACATCACTGAATACATAAAGCAGTCCTAGTAACTTAATGAAAAAGAAACTGAACATAACATTTTCTTTTATGTGAGATCATCTATAGTAAAACAGGTTTAAATGTTTAAACTGATCTTATTTCACAACTGGAAGATTAAAAATTCTTGGCTAGAATGACATGTGCAGGGGTATATGTGCCACTGTACACATTAAATTCTCTACTTACTCAAATATAAAAACACTGAACTTTTGAGGTAGCTCAAAAAAAATAGAATTTATTGAGTCTTAATATGATCTTTTCTTAGCTAAGAATGTATTTCTTTGATTTAATATAAATTTACTTTTCTTACATATATCTGCCACCATGGGTGTGCAAGGTTAAGTCAATGTACTTGAGTTTTGTTTTCTAAGTGAACCTAGTGATTCCTTTTTCATATACTGAAAGCTAATACACAGAGGTATTGTGTACACCTTGAACTATGACAATCAACAAACTAAGCATAATAAAGCAGGACTTCATTATTAATTTAGACAGCAAAGCAACATCAAGGACCAAGTGCTTTCATTGCATGTATCAGATGAAAGGCTTGGAATATCTTATGTATCAGAGACTGGGGGACAGCCCTTTGTAGACACCTGGTACTTTGCCCACAGGGATAACACCTGAGCCAGCTACATCCTACTTCTATGGTTTAAATCTTTGCTGGTCACAGAATAGTAAAAGAATAAGAAAAACTAGATTTGGAGGGAGAATAGGGAGTCACCTGCAGATGACAACATGGTAAAGAACTGTCTTAGCTATAGGAATTTATCAGAAGAACAAAAGTCTCAGCATCCTCCCCTCAACATCATCAGCTGTGTCAGAGCAGACAGTTTTTGCCATTTAAAGTCTTTGCAGAACACTGCTTACAGTGAAAGTGTCTGTGTGGGTGCAGAAACTGATGGAAGGAAAAGGAGTCTACTGCACTGGTATAGTCACCACAACTAAATCTGCTCCTAGGTTGTACTTTCTCCTCAGGTACCTCAATCTCACTCTGGTCCCGGCAAGGGAAAAATAGTTAAAATCTAAAGAGAAGATGTCTTCTAGTGGCTAAATATTTTTCTCTTGGTTTTTCAAACAGAGGAAGATTTCCCGAAAGTTGTAACCACTGTTATATTTTGGGCTGCATGCTACTGCCATTTCTCTTCTGATCTAGAAGAAAACAAGTTGATGCAGAAAGAACTGAAATGAAGTTCTAGGGAATCAGACAGAATACAGTTGAGATTTGGAGGACTCTGAGAAGCGTATTTAGCACTTTCAGACAAAACTGTCTGAACATAACAACCAACTACATTGTTGAGAAGGGAGAGAAGCTAACGCGTTATTTTTATGCTGTATATTTTTAGGTAGAAGAGTAGGTTTTTGAGAGGGTGGAAAATACTGGAGGCATTTTGTAGTACTGTTAATGGGTATTTTAATATTATTTTGTTTCCATTGCATTTCCTCGGATCTCTTATTTTGGACCCAAACTGGGCTAGGCACTGTGAGAATTTCTCAAAGGGATTAAATGAGCTCGATATCACTGTTCCTCTCAGCTCCTCAGCTGCAGTTCCAGCTGATCATCATGCTAACCAACACTATATGGTACATAGGCTTTTGTGGCGGAACAAAACTGCTTTTGTAACACTGTTGCTGCTGTACAGCCGGGCACTAGTCTTCAAAATACACTTGGGGCTGCTTTCTGAGCCCTGCATGTTCTGCGAGACCTAGTGCTGGCTCAGGGTGTCACTTTGCATGGCTAACTTTAGGGTAGACACCTTCACTATGTTCCATCTGCTCCTTAAATTGAGGTTGCAGACATTTGTACTAACACCACTGAACAAAAATAGTTCTCTATCCCAAAGTACTTAAAATACTAGAGAAACGAAGAACAAAAAATATGAAATGTGTATGCAAGTAAAAAACCCTGGTTAACTATCTAAAACAATGGCAAAATTTCTGGTAACCAAAATCAGGACCTGAAGATTGTTTTGGATGTTTCCACTGGAGATTAATTAAAGAGGCATGTGTATATCCTGAGAAGTAGATTTCTGCTGAATGAAGTGGCTGTCCACTATAGCTTCTTGAGTGAGATGCTATAATGCAGGCATCAATCTCTAAAATGTTTAGCGATGCATGAGAGATGATATGGTTGTAAATGATGATAAAGAATTAAAGTCAAGAAATGTTAAGGACACTTTAATTGTTAACTAGATTAAAATTTGCTTTCTTGTATATAAACATGCACAGTCACTTAATACTGGCAGGTATCTAACGGCTTGCTGATGCTACATTGGTGAAATTAATTATTTGGCTGAAAGGAGAAAATTCCCCAAAATCTAAAAGCAATGGAAGCTGAAACAAAGAATGAGAGTACAAGGTATTGTACAGAAAGCACTAGAAAGAACAACAGTGGTCTCCTGTTTTTCACTTTATAAACAGTTGATTTAATTATAGATGGTATTTTTTTATTTGGCTAAATTTTGAAATGCTAGTTCAATTGGAATCCTACTGTATTGGAGGAAGGTAGCAATGCACACAAAGCAACTATGTACTGGTCTACCTGAAGACATTCAGAAAAACTTTACAGTGAAAAGTGAATCTACGCAAGTACCTTGTACTTGCATTCAGAAAATCAAAAGATCTCTGTAGGACTAAATAGCACTTTGATCCTTAATGATAACAAATGCAAGGACTATTACCCATTTTAATTTATGCACATTGATTTAAGCTTTGGTGGGCTTGCATTAACTTTTCTAACAATTCCAGTGTCAACAAACTATAGAATTGTTAGAGAGCTTGCTTTTTGGGTCTTAGATAATGGCCTAAACAAATTCTACAAAGTTAGCAAGTGACTTAAAGTGCTATAATGTAGATTGCAGTCTCCTTCTATGACATTAAAACTCACAAAATCAACTTCACCTTCCATGTCAGTTTTTCTCACTAGGCCTAATTAGTCAATTCCCACAGGAGGAAAAACCATCACCATTCCACTATCTCATAGAGTTATGGTTAGGATTGGGGTCTATAGGATGAAGAATAAAGCGATTGAGATTTACAGTTGTTATAAGCCTTTTTCGTAACTCTTTTGGACAACCTAGCAAATGCAATAGATTCCTTTGGTTTCAGAATAGAGTATGTTGAGTGTAGCTAAGTGCCAAAGGGGTCTAAGGAACAAATATCTTCTGTTTGCTCTCTTCCCAGATGTGTCTTCACTTTGAATTGTTTGTTCATTCTCTGGAAGGTCACTTATTCCCTCTTTCTGAAGTGCTTTGTTATTTGTTGCTCAAAATGGTGTTCCTATTGGGTAAAAACAAAGCAAAATAGCAAGCTTCTTAAAACCATTGCTTCCTGAATTCCAAATTCCACTTTAGGAAAATGCACAAAAGAACACAGACAATAACAGGGCATACAAGGCTTTTCTAAACCACAGCTATGGAAAGGATTTCATACTTTTTGAACAATTATATGCTAATCCTAATTCTAATCCTATAATGCTTCAGTATAGCCAAACAGCTAACCTACTTCAGAGACGGTTAACCAAGCAGGATCATCTTCTCATCTCAGGAAAGGGTTTATAGACTAAAGAAAATAAAAATTGCATATAATCAAAATTACTATCTGTTCTTGTATCTGCCTTATGTATTTTTCTGCCTGTTTTCCAACACTTTTGGAGTGTCACTAAAATGGGTGATTTAAAAGAAGTCAGAAGTTAATTGTACTTACATTTCAGGATCTAAGAAAACTTCCTGTGGAGATAAGGAAGTATAGGCAGTTTTCATTCATGCACAATGGGCTGGATTATTTTCTTCCCCTCAAACTTCGAATGCATCTGGACAATTTTAGAGTCAGAGCACTAGATAAGAGCAAAAAGATGGGCGATCTGATTTATTATGGCAAATCTTACTTCCTGTGTTGGTTGTTTCTCCTTGAAATGCTAAGTCTTTTACTCAATCTTCATAGAGGAAAAGCTCAGCTGTGCTTGAGTTAAGATTTTTCTGTTCTTTGGACTATGTTCTACATTCATAAACCCTGGAGTTAAATTGATGGTGAGAAAGCTAAAGAAATATCTTATGCTATTGCTAAACTATATTTTTAATTAATATCTCAGTGTAAAATCCACTGGTCTCAAGGGTCTTCCATGACCTGGATTCAGGCTGAAGTAGTAAGCATACCAAGGCAAAACATACTTGTTTTTCTGTGATGTGAAGGGGTCTTTCAAACTTTCTTACATTGATAATATAAGAGTTTTGTATAATCTTGATCGTTCTGAGGAAGGCTTTGGTGGCAGCCACAAAAGTGAGTGGGCTCCTCTCTCTATGGGGTCACAGGTCCTGCCAGGAGCCTGCTCCAGCACAGTCTCTCCCACAGGGTCACAGCTTCCTTCAGGGCATAGCCACCTGCTCTGGTGTGGGGTCCTCCATGGGCTGCAGGTGGATATCTGCTCCACCTTGGACCTCCATGGGCTGCAGGTGGATATCTGCTCCACCTTGGACCTCCATGGACTGCAGGTGGATATCTGCTCCACCTTGGACCTCCATGGACTGCAGGTGGATATCTGCTCCACCTTGGACCTCCATGGGCTGCAGGACGACACCCTGCCTCACCATGGGCTACAGGGGAATTTCTGCTCCAGCGCCTGGAGTACCTCCTCCCCCTGCTTTGTCAGTGACTTTGGTATCTGTGTAGTTGTTTCTCTCACGTACTCTCACTCCTCTCCCCAAGTTGCTTTGCACAGTGTTTTTTATGCCTTCTCAAACATTGTCACAGAGGCCCTACCACTGCTGTTGATGGGCTCAGCTTTGGCCAGTGGCAGGTCTCTTTTGGAGCCGGCTG
This sequence comes from Gavia stellata, assembly GCF_030936135.1. NCBI lineage: Eukaryota > Metazoa > Chordata > Aves > Gaviiformes > Gaviidae > Gavia > Gavia stellata. The sequence goes on from NC_082600.1 coordinate 22,224,483, forward strand.
GAACTGGCTCTATCGGACATGAGGGGCAGCTTCTGGCATCTTCTCACAGGAGCCACGCCTGCAGACCCCTGCTACCAAGACCTTGACACATAAACCCAAGACAGTGTGCAAGAATTAAAATGGGTAGAAAAGGTCCTAGATGCGAGGTCAATAAGGAGTCAAGGAAATGTCGGTTGAATTACTTCATATCTTAAGGTATAAACATTTAAAAATGGGATTATTTCTTTGCCATTTAAATGATGCATGATGATTCTGCAAGTGAAACGTGTGGTTTTGGGGCACGTATCTTGTTTCAGAAAATAATTAGACTAAATAAATTGAACAATAGCTTAATATTAGTTTTTTACTCTTTAAAAAAAAACCCAAACAAACAGTATTATTACTATAATGAGTCATAGATTTACTGGACGGATAAAGAACACACATAACAAGACTGACCAGGTTGTTAGAAACCAGCCAGGAAAAGGGAGGAATCACTAGGAAGAATTTTAGCTGGAATATCCTGTGCTCTTGAAAATAACCACAACTCCTGATCTAATGATTCAGGCAGAAGGTCACAGAAGCACTCAAGCATTAAAGATACCACTTATAAGATTCCTAAGAGAAAATTTCTGAATCTGTAGGAGGCTTACATCACAGAAAACATGTTTTCCACACATATATCATCTGATAGCTGAGCTCATCAGAGTTGAAGATTGTAAATAAACTGAAGTGAAATATTTTGGCCAAAGCATTGACTCTTTTTTTGGCAGAAAATGCAACCAGCAACTCTGAAACATGTTGTGAACTTAAGTCAGCTTCACCACGTTATGTATTCAGGGGAATCTGGAAAATTTAATATAGTTAATTTTAACACTTTCTAATGAAATATTTTGCTTTCTAGACTTAAAAAGAAATTAAAAAATCCTCATACCTTTATCTTGTAAACTCATAACAGTTATTTGGACTGTTATAAATGGTCCAAATTTAAGTAATGTTTTGGTTTCACCACTGAACAAAACCTTTTTTCCACTCTTCTACAATTGCCCCGAGAGCAAAGGCAGTTATTGCAACTAGTCCAACTGTACTTGCAGGCATTGAAAACAGTCCTGTGAACTTTGGTTATGATCAAAGTATGACCAAATGAGGTGTTAGGGGATGGGGCTAGAATCCATTGTGTGCCACTTGAATATGGATAGCTGCTATTTCAGGTTTATTTATGAGGGTAGTCCTTTATTACCTGATGCTTGCTCTGCACTTGCATATTTTACAGACTTAAAGGAGACAAGCCAGGAGAGCTGCAATCTTTAAGTCTCAAGGCTATAGAGGCTGCAAAACTCAGATTAGCTATTAGCTCTAAGCTGGAGCTATGCCTTTGCTAACAGAAAAGCAGCAGCACAAGTCACTGAGGTGAAGGTTTATTAATTCTTCCCTGCCTTCACTGGCTTTACATGGGAAAAATAATGGTCTCTACGGTTGGAGCATTTTAAGATAAGAGTAACTGATATTTTATATGCTGATACCTGAATAACTTTTGATACATGTTACAAATTACTGTTAGAGCAGCAGCTAAGGACAAGCCACCTATTAACCTCCTGCAAGTTACACAGGCTCCAGATTGATTGCTGACAAGATTTTGTTTTGTTTGGGGGGGGGGGGGGGAAGTGGGAGACTGCCATTCTTTTCTAGTTCTGAAGAGCCCCAGGGACACAAAAATAATCTTACAGCTATGCTAAAAAAAGCTGAAACTTGCCTGTAATACAAACTTCATATATATTTTGCTGGGGGTTATGAACAATTGTAATCACTAATTAACTTAGCTTTGCAGATAAAAAGCTGTTTTGTCAACACAGGGAGTTTCACTGAGGAGTGGGGAGAACTTAGGGTGGGTCATAACATGCAGCTCTCAAAAGTTTTTGCTGGTGCGGGATAAAGTTCTACTTGTCTGTACTGGCAAAATGCTTGTAGTATAGGCATCTGATAAATCACCCACGAAAGAAAATGATAAGAGGGAATGTTTGTGTGCACACAGTAGTGCGGAGCTGTGAATGTTGCATTAAAAGTTAGTATTTGTATTTTTTGGATGAGTAACAAAGTGAAAGAGTTTATGGGGAGGGGAGGAAAGAATTATTGACTTAGCTTTTAATTAGAGGTAATTCATAGCATTATAATATTTGCTTTCTTTATAATATTTATCATATTTTTCATGGACAGGGAAATACTTTCCTGACTCTGAAATTTACAATGCACCGTCTCTTTGCAAACTGACTGGGAACTGCGAGAATTGCATCAGCTTTACAGTTGTTAACACTTAAGTTTTTATACTGTGTAATAGTTTCAAAGAAAGAAAAGAAGCTGAGTTTCAAGAAAAAGGGTAGGGTTAGACTAGAATGATGTGTAATTCTGCTTCTATGTCTCTTTTTTCTCACTATATTTACAGGGTTTCAAAATATGTGATAGGCAAGGAACCAAAAGGGGGAGGCTGTAGATAATATTTCCATACTAGTTGTTAGGTTGTGAGAGGGTAGGCTGGCATAATTTATGGGCTGATAGAGTGAGAGAAGGTGTGATCTATATCACTTTATTCTCCTTTAAACTTACTTACACATCAGATCTGAGCTTGGACCAACGACTAATTTGCCAGGTAAAATCTGTTCTGCAGCCTTCTATCCCAACATTATCATTCAAAATTTTGTTTTTGTTGTTTTGGTTTCTGATTTGAGCCTTTGTAGGCTGTTATGGTATAAACTCACTTGTTTGCCTCTTATGTTATTCAAGCTCTTAATGTGACCTAGATATATAGAAGAAATGTGAGAACATAATGTTACTTACTGGAAAGAGAAATGATGGTCTTATTTATATGCTATATCACTGACTGGGAAGAAAAAGTTCAGTTAAAGTAATAAATACTCCACAATATGACATCTCAGTAACCCCGAATTATACACAGCAAGGGTTATGGGTGAACCTGTAATAGAACATTGTGGGGGAGGGGGAATAGCTAGATGTCAATTTAATATCAACCATATAATATTGAAGTACACTGAAGGAAGAGGAATTACCCTTTCCACCTGTGTGAATATTTCACTCTTCTTTTGTAACTACTCTGATTATAGGGATATTTACATAGTTGCATATTCTATCTTTCTATGTCTGGAAATACCTTAGTGGCAAGTGATCTGTTTGAAAAATGTCAAATGCTTTACTAAACACTTTATTTCAAACAGTTGATCATAAATGTTTTTGCATTTGGTTTAATTTGAGATGTGCTGATCCCCCTGGCTTATAGAAAATACTTATTAGAGGAACCAGTTACCTCTCTGTGGTGTGCGTTTGGAGTTTTATGAATTGAGATATAAGGGATGGGCAAACTGATTAGGGGAAGTAGGAGACACAGTTGTTGGACTGATGCACTGCAGATGACTGTAGTTTTCTCATTGTATATTTAGATACTTAGTTACGTACATGGAATGATGACAGGGTTGCATTCTCATTCAGTTTTTTACCTTCTGCTGGGGCATGAGAGCCAATTGGTACCTTCTATGAAGCTAACGAGCAGTTAAGGATAGGTGTAGCCTGGACTCTGATCCAAAGCTTTATAAAATAAATTTCAGTTTCTACATTGAGTTCAGTGGACTTTGGATTAGGCTTCAAGGTACTGAAGGTTTGGGACATGTCATATACAGTTTCAAAAAAATCTTAATGAAGCTGTAATTTACTTTCTTGACTTCCAAGTTCTACTTCTGTCTTGGAAATGTGTGCTGATATCCTCAACTGTACAGCCTCTAGTTATGGTTGTAGGGACATACACAAGGGGTTGTCCATTGCTGCTCTCAGTGTTTTGGGGTAGTGACAGCTCAAATTTTATTATTATGGACTTCCTGGAATTTATTCTTATGGACTGTCCATACCACTGTATTATGGACTGTATCAAGCCTCAAAGGAACTGAGGAAGTCATTTTATCTGTCACTTTATTCACATTTTAAAGATAATAAACACGTCTCTTGTCAATTTGCCTATAGGACTTAACCCACCTTAAAATGGGAAAAAGTTAACCTAATGCTGTTAAAATCAAATTAGAAATGGCTAATGTCAAGTCTTTAGTCAGCTTCCGACTTTTGACTTATATATTCAAACCTATTTCTATTTCATATCAACCATATGTATTTGAAATAACATACCTGTTGTTTGTTTATACCCCTCTATGGTAATTTCTGAAAAATGGTACTATATGCATTGCTTCCACTGAATCCGTGTAAAAAATACGCCGGAAAAAAGAGCAAACAAGTTTGTTTATCCCTTTAGAATAGTGAAGATGATCACTATTGGCCTGTCATGTCTCTTTTCAGTATGTATTACTTCAGCAGAGTCCAGGGGAAGAGACTGTGGGGAAACTCCAGCCTCAGCCGTGTTTGGTCCTGATGCAGGGTCCATGCCACCCACAGTTCATTGGATGTTCTCCTACCTCCTCAGAGCCCCTTCTCTGGCTCAGAGGCAGGGGCCTGCCTTGGGAGGCCTCCAGCTCCCCGTCACCAGCTCTATTCCCACAGGCTCAACCACATCTCTGGAATGAGGTGATACTCTTCTGGCAGTACATCCCTGCTACTCCTCTGTAATAACTTTACCAGAAGTGAAATGGAATGGAAAGGTACCTGACATTTCTGAGGAAAACAGTGCTACTTAATTTCCCAGAGTTCTATAAATATTGTATAAAATCTGGGTTCTCTATTATGTTGTGAATCCTGAGAAGGAAATGCCTACAGAGGTGAGTTTATTAGGAGCAAGAGCTACCACCCTCTAAACTGAAGACATACAGAGCAAAAAATTTTTTCACTGCTCTCATTTCTGAGTAATAAATATAGGCAGGTTTTTCTTTAATTTGGATTTCTTGGTATTTGGAGTGATTTTGATTCCCAGTGATCAGTTTTGAGACTGATTTAGTCTGCATTATGTTTTTATGCAGACTTTACTTAGCTCTGCCAGACTGTATCAGATTAGAGAACAGAAATTTTAGGGGGTGCCATCCTAGGGGATGGCAGAAGCAGAAGAGCTCTTATGTACTTCAACTCTGCCTAAATTTGAGGAAATGGCTTATGAGATCTGCACCAAAGCATTTGTTAGGAAAGTCTTTAGACCCCTGGAGGACTTATCCTGCCTAACTTCAGGCTTTAAAGAACAAGTGCGGATTTTAATTTCTTAGTATTAAAGTGGAGATGAGCTCTCCCAAAGAGTCAGTCAGCTTGCTGAAGATCTGAACTGTCTTTTAGAAGTGACTGACTACTGCTATTTGTTCACAGAGCAAGCCTAGGGTGGCTAGGCTCCTGGTTAAGCCCCTGAGGTTGTATAGGGATGAATTTGGGTATGTGTGCTACTATTTTGTAAATTAAGAATGCAGTTATCCTGTCAGAGCTGGATGTCACTGTGTTAAGGCAGTCTCAGAGCAGGTCTCAGGCTTATTCTTATGTAGGCATTTCCTGACAGGCTTAGCTCGTTTTGGCACATACATGTTACACATGGCATACACTTAGATCCAGGCTGTGAATCCAGAGGTGTTTACTTTTGGCTATCATTAGGAACCCAAAGCAAGGAAAAAGACCAGATTTCAAATAGTCTTCTCTCTTCTCAGCATGTCTCACCACTGCTTACCCTGTTCAATAAGGTGGCTATTGTTAATTTTGCTTTAATGCTTGAAAATGCCATCTTTATTTAGCTAAATATGTAAACATGTGATCTACTGTTTGTGGTTACCTAAATAAGCTTTGTAAATTTAAAGTTTGGAAGTTGAAAGTTAGGAACATCCACATTAAACTCTTCCTCAGTCTGGGATCAAATCACCTTGCAACATCAGAGGAAGGTTGTAAAAGAGTATGGCTCTGAACCAGTGTGTCTTTTATACACCCATTAGATCATATTTGCCCTCCTGTTCCACAATAGATTTTTAGCAAACTAAAGGACTTGTGCCTCAGGGGCATCTGGACTGCACTCTTTGTTTAGACAGTGGACATGGAAATAGCTGCTACAATCTTCCCCAAAGCTCATTTCTGATGATGCCTTGAAGAACGAAATGGTTTATTTGCAGATCTGTATGAATGTCCCCAATAATAAAGAAAAAAAAAATAAAAAAAAACCCCAAAAACCAAACCCAGAAAATTGTTTCTGAAAACTGTCTTTGGTTTAGGGCAAGTAGCAGCTCCTTTTCTAAAGACAAAGTCTTTTTTTTATTATTCACTCACACAATTTGTTCAGCTTATTTAACTAGGAAGAAATTATTAGAAGGCAAACAGAGAATTCATTCAGTTCAGAAGGCTTATCCATGCCTTACTGAACTATGAACTTACTGAGCTATACTGAAACATACAGAACTATAAATGCCCTCGTTGTAAGTTGGACATAAATATTGTCTATAAATACTGGCTCCTGAATAATATACTTTCTTAAAAAGGTTCAAAGACGTACTGTATTTTAAACTGTAGTAATACCAATGTAGCTTGAGTTACAAACATCTGCTCAGAACATTTCTTTAGTCAGCACTGCTTCTTTTACAAGCAAAAATCTGAAGAAAATTTCAAGCTATAGCCATTACATCAGTTAAGACTTTTCACACCTCTGTAAGGTACAAGTTTATACAAGCTTTCACAAATCAATAAACTTTTAAATGAAAGCCTGCCACCATTTTGTGCACAGAAGCATTTCCAAAATTCGCTCACTGACAGGTAAAAAGAAAATAAATGTCCCTGGCTGAGAGTAGGTCTTTTAATTGTGTGTGTAAATAAAGTATTTTTTCAATCTCTTGTTGGCTGGATTCTATCTCACTAAGGAAGTAATATTGTGGTTAATGCTATCAGAAAGCTGGTGATAGAATACATCAAAAGCTTTTGTATCAGCAGAGAAAAAGTTCTTTTCAGAACATCCCTGGAGAAAAATCTTATGAAGCCTATGGAATTTATACCTTTACAGTGAACATGTAAGGTTAGCCACTGACTGACTTCAATTTCTCTGGCAGAACTACAGGATAATTTTGGAGGACCCTGCAACAGCACTTCTATAAGGATAGAGATATATGTGAGTCATGGCATGAGCTTATTTGCAATAGGAATCAAAGGAATAAAAGGGATCTTATTTGTGTTAAGTAACATTCACATTCCTGATACAGTAGTGTGCCTTTCTCAGAAATGACAGGTGGATTGGGAGGGTTGATGATGTATATTAAACAGCATTAAAAGGGACTTGTGTATATCTACTATATTTACATTGATAATTCCTTCTTTGGTGTCATTCTCAGGAACTACCACCATAATATCTAAACAGATATCATGGATGCTTTTTGCTTCTTCATATGACTTGAACATGTTTCCTATATATATTTTGCTTTCTGTGGGTAATACAATTCAATAAGGTTTTTTCTTTTTATCTCTAAACTACTTCAGAGGAAAGATCTCAGGAAAGATGTATTTTACCCTTCTTAGTGTGTTCAGGAGCTTTGGCTAGGTTAACTAAAGTTTAAATGAGAAGCTAAACTACTTCTAACTAAATCTTTGACGCATTTGTGACAATTTTTCAGTACTTTTTTTCAGTGATTTTTTTAAATTATTATTTTTATTATTCTGAAGCTACCAAGGGCCATTATTCACCTTGTTAGGGATAGATGCCACCTCTTTATATCATAAAGGAACGTTCTAAACTTATGTTCTGACATAATATACAGTAAAGCCAAGTTTAGCCAGACTGTGTGCTTAACTGAATTGCCTTTTCAAAGCAAAAAGGATTGACTGAACCCTGCTATTCACCTGGAATGGCCTGAGACTCATTTCACCGTAGAGTTTGTGCAATCACAACAGGCCTGTGCCAGTCCTCAAAAACAAAACTAATTCCTTTTTTTATGCCTGTGTAGTTCTGTTATTGTATAGGTTAAAATTCAAAGGTGAAAGCATGAGAAAATTTAGCTCTGTCTTGACTAGAGTGTTGGTATAATGTTCTTTGTGACCCACAAGGAAGCTTGCTTATGTTAAATAAGAGTTTTTACTGTTATGTGCTAATAGATGAGTATCTGGGAAAGATAATGGTAAGGGTCAATGAACAGAGTTACTGTTCAGTCAGAGTACATGATGTGCTGCAGACTTAGGCATGTGCCACCCTGTTACTTCACAACTATCAGATCAAGACAGGTGCCACGGTCATTCAAAGACACCAAATATAGTTGACACCTATTCCCCAAATAGTCTTTCATTATTTCCTTTGAAGATTCACTGCAGAGTGATATAGGTTATTTGTAATTACTGCTTACTTTTTTGTGTTTTTTCATCTTCAAGTTGTTTTATTAGAGCTCAGATTTCAAAAACGGAGCTACATGCTATTCTAAAATTCGTATAACTAAGAACAAGATATTTGATTCCTGCAGTGGTTTGGGTTTTTTGTTGTTTGTGTCTTCTAAAAGCTTTCTCTGGTATTCAGCTGAACATTTGTTTTATTCATTTATGAATGGTGCGGTTTTTGTTAACACTTTGATGCTTTGCAAAACTAATGCCTTTATGTGGTTTTCGTAACATCTTCAGGTGTTAAGTGGAGAAGAACACTGAGTTCTCAGTAGTAAAATAAATCCTCTAGTTAATACAAAACATTTTGTGTACAGAATGTTTTTGTAAAAGTTCACAGAGAGGGTCAAATTCAAGGATACAATTTCAGGAATGGACATCAAGTTTCTTTGTAGTATTTCTTCATAATTTAGCTCTCTGTATTACAGACAGAAAATGAGGTATGAGTCGAGCACTGTTCTGCATTGCTGCCATTTCTCTCAATTTTTATGTTGATTTTGGTACATATATTATTCTGAAAGACTACGCAGGAAGATATATCCATTAAGACAGCATTTTTAAGGGACTTGATGAAAATACATAGGTATTTTGTTTATTGTAAATTGTAAATATTTGGATCAATAACACAATAAGAACATATTTTTGGATTTGATCCATGCATGTTAGTCAAATGATAGTTCATACCCACATCTTTATTTGAAAAGCAACATTAAAACACACTATAAGGAGTTTTATTTTTTAAAATTATTTAGGGATCTTATTGCATCAAGAAGATTAAAATTCTCATCTCTATATTCAGTATGTTAGCAGGCTGCCCTGCTTTGAGCCAGAAGTGGTACTTTGAGCCAGAAGCTACACTGTGGTAGCTGAATTGATATGGTTCGTGTCATATTTGATGTATTGCCATTTCTTTACATAGACAGGGCCTAAGAGTTTTATTAAAAGGACAGACAAAACCAGTGAGAACTAGATTTCAGTTCCTTCTGTGTGTATAGAGAAGGTAGAAGGCACAAGGGAAGAGTTACTGTAGGCCCACAGACCATCTCCCTCACGCAGACTTCTATCACTGGTTTTGTCTGAGCTGTTCCAAAACCTTTTTTCAATAAATGTAAAAAAGAAAAAAATCTGTTATTTTTACCAGTCACAATGTTCCCTCTGGCTGTTTTAGGATAATCAATTTTGGCAATGTGCCTGCAGGAATCTTTTGGCTACATATTTTAATAACTTCTAGGAGTAGAAATGAAAGCTTCTACAGAGGCAAGAAAGAATAAACCTTTAATATATTTTCTGAAAGACATGCCTCCAGAAAACCTCTATCCAGCTTGCTGAAGAAACATTAACCTTCACATAAACACAGGTTATTAAACTAAAACATGCATTATTTTCATGTCGATAATGCTGATAATGAAAATTAGTTTTAATCAGGGCAGCTACTAAGTTAACTGTACAAGTGAAACCTATTTTTCCTTCTATAAATTCAAAGCTATTTAAGGACCACTTGTTTAGTTTTATGGTTATCTATTACTAGTTTAGTTTTCAAATGCCATCTTTATTTAGAGCTAGAAATACCAAACATTCTATCATAATTGATCATTCTCTAAACTGACCCAGAACACAAAGTGACTATCTGACTGTAGACATGAACTAGAGGAAGTCACTGTTCACAGCAATTGCAGAGGGGGAGATGGAAACAAACAAAAAACCCAACACAGCCCTTGACCTTCTTTCTCCTGCAGGGTTTGGTATTCAAATTGTAAAGTTTGGATCTTTTTTTACTAAGTTCTGCAGTCCAAGTCATAATACTTGCTGAATCAAGTTTAGATCAACTTTCATACACTTTTTCACTTGTGAATGATTTCTTTTATCCAAACAGAGCTCTGTATTTTCGAATATTATTTAATTGGAATGTTCCACAGGTGGTATTCATCTCCTACTGAAAAAGAGATCTCATCAGTTAAAAGTTGGGGGTTTTTTTCCAGCACAATGAAAGTTACTTTATTCATCAGAAACTGTTTGTTTTCTGCATTTGTGCCTATCAACCAAACTGTTTCTTTTTCTCCCCACCTAACCTTATTTTCATATCGGAGCAAATCTCTCATTTCAAGTACTGATGGTGACATATTTTTACTAGAAGCGGAACAATTACTCCTTTAACACTGGAAGAACCTTCCTTAAAAGAGCAACACTAAGATACTACAAGTCAGTTCTAAGGTTTCTAAAATGTTTTTCTCTCATTTTTTCTGTCCTTTTTTCCTACCCCATCTCATAAAGACTCTTCATGTGATATTTGTACTGTAATTTAATAGCTGAAGAAAAACCGTAAAAACATTTTCAAAACTCTCCAAAGATTTTTTTATTTTTAATAGATTTTTATAGAATAAGTCCTTGTACAGAATTACCTTATGGTTATTTGTGGTTTGAATGTATTGCCATAATTCATTTACTACTGGTAAGAAATTCACGTATCTCAAATATCTGCAGATATATTGCTTATTCTTTACTATAACATCACAGTAGTAGTGCGTGATATTATGCAGTCCCTTATTGTAAGGCTACATAATATAAGTATGTAAGTATATATTTGCTTAGTTAAAAAGCCCAATGGAGTGGTTTTTATAATCTTGCTGTTACTCACCATTCATCACATAGAGATGGAATAAAAACAAACTTTGGAAAAATTGTAGGTTCTTAATTCAGTTAATCAAAACAGCATATTTCCTGTTTTTTTCCTCCTTGCTGACGCCCAAGTTCACAAAATGGACACTAGTTCTCTATGGGTGAGGTCTCCCTAAAAAGACGACCTACAATTGGCTGCAGATCCAGAATAACAAGTTATCTTTTTTGTAGTCCTTCCTCTAACAAGAGCATGTAAAGCTTTCACTATTTAAATGATGCTGTTAGCTATTTCTTCATCAGCAATTGGCAAATATAAGATATTCATTAAAGTAAAATAATTTTTTTTCAGGTACTCATCCTTGAGTGCTGCCAGTTGAATTCTTGTTGTATAGAGCTATAATCAACATTGATCAGTCACTGGTGTGACTTTCCTCTTGATAATATGCAAAAGCACATGGTTGATATTCCAGGATGATTGCCAGCTCCCAGAAAGCTATATTGCTACTATTTACAATAATTAATGAAAGCCACATATGTAGACCTATCTGTTTTTATTGAACTCCAAATGACTGTGAAGTACAATTTCTGAAATATATGGCATACATTGTGGAGACTGACACGATTTAAATAAAATTATTCATATATATGCAGTATTTACTTATCTTTCACCTTTTGGAGTCTTCTATCATATTTTCTTTTTGAAATGATACCCAGAGAGATGGTCCTAGGGTAAAAATATAAAAAAAGATTATGAAAGCCAGTGCATTTACTCGTAGGCATTATTACTTTGGTATAATTACTCATCATAATGAAGACTTCTCCTGACAAAATCATTGCTTTTAATCAATCTCTCAGGCTTGAATGTGATTCTGCTTGTCACAGAAAGGAAATGCCTTTAAGTTTGTTTTATTTCAGACTGGTCTTTTCTAAAAGCACTCTGAGGCCAGCTCAGGTGTCAATCCATTCATTGGAAGGACACTGGATTTTTCAAAACATCAGATGTATAGCAGGGCTGTCTGAAACACAGGTGTTCTGTGATGAATGTCTCAATAGTTTCCACTGAAGCTTCCTGGCATTGGAAAGAATTTAAAATTTGTGTTAGATTAAACACAAAAATGATGCCTTAATTCAAACTTATCTGAATTTTCTGACAACTGTTCTTTGGAAAAATGTGCATGTATCTTAATTTTAATTGACTTTCCTCTTTTTTGAAACCTGTGGAAAAGAACCAAATGGAGTTAGTCAGAACACGTGTATCCTGACCAGTGCTTAAAGAAATTAGGCAAACAGTCACATTAAAGGCAAAAGTCCCTTGTGCTCTCTTGAGACTTCAAGCTTTTATCTGTATATGTTTTATCCATATCTGAATATTTTTGAACAACCCTGAGTTCAATTAAAAGAAAAAATAGTAGAATTGTCTTTCTGCAGGTAGTTTGTATTAGCAGTCTATTAAATAAGAGCCAAGCAATGAATTGGAAAATGATGGTACAGTGAAGGAATAACATGGGAGTTTACCATCTTATAAAATAGTACTAGCCAATCCTTATGACATCTGGGGCACAGGAGGAGGTTGGCTTTGATCACTTGAAAATGTATGTTTTCTGTGGAGGAACTAGCTCCTGTTTGTCTTTGTGGTCTTTGGTACAGACTATTTTCTTTTTTTTCTGACTAGAATGGCGCTGTTTTATATTTATTCTGCACTGATGAGAAAGAGTCTTTGCACTTCAAAGAATGAGGCACTTATTGATGTATGTTTATGAAGTATTTTGAATTTGCAATGATTACGCTTTTAAAGTATATAAACAAGGGTAGAGGGGGGAAAAAGCAAGACAACTGATTCAAATGAAGCAGAAATATAAGGTCCTTGTTTGACAACTTGAATGAGTGCTTTCCTAGCTAAGAACCATTTTAACAAAGATCAAAATTAAAACTGAGCAGGGTAGGTAGGATTGCAACCTCTACTCGAGCAAAAGAGTTTATGAAAAGCATGTATCTGCCTGATTTTTCTGATGAATCTTAATGGCTTGAGTAGAAGGTAAATAGGATAGCATGTAGTCAAGAGGGCCATGTGATTTTACTTCTAACTGGGAAAGATGTCCAAAATGTCTTTCAAATGCTAGAATAGTTTGAGAAGTTAATAAAAGCTGTGGATATATATACACACATATGCATGTATGTATATATCTATACATATAAACACAGTACCCATTTTGTTATTGGATCTAAAATTTCAGTGTAATAAATACATACAGAAAAGGTGCTATCGTTGGTATTTGCTGCAGAGTCAAATATTCAGAGCATGATACATGGCATCAGTGTTACCATGATGTGTAATATGAGGTACCCCTGAAATTCATGACTGACTTGGTAGGTTCCTACTAGGGACAATGTTATTACAAAGAGATTTGTTATAAATGCTGATAGTATCACTAAAAATTAAGTAGTTAAATAGCATACCTAGTGAAATAATGGTATGGTAAAATCTTTTCTGTCTTTTACAGAACTGCTGTGATGGAAGATTTCTCTGGGGACTGGGAGTTTGAGGACAAGTCATGTATAAACTACAGCAGCTTACAGGTAGCAAAAGGAATTCCTGGGACTTATGACACAGTGCAATAGTAATGGCAAATTACATTTCCTGAACTGAGTCAGCTGCACCACATAATGTATGAGAAAGGAGCTCTCCCTATTTCCTCCTCACATATCTTTTCTGTTTTCTTAGGGAGAGAAATATGCAGGGGGAGGAGGGGAATAATGGTGCCTTTCAGGGACTTGCCATCTAATTTAGTATTCAGGAATATTTGCTGATAGGTAAAAGCAATGAATCTTTCCTCTCACATCAGTTAGTTAACCAAACACCTTTCTTCCCATAGTTCATTGTACCTGTTGCATCATTGCATTTACTTAGCCAGTGGGTAAATCTTCACACCTGATTTTAAGTTGGTGAGTGAGATGCTGCCTAAGGATTAAATCACCACTTACCCAGGTAGAGAATTTAGGGGCTATGCCTTTTATTTAAGCACCTTGGTTGAAGTGCCCGTGGATCAGAGAGGCACAGGGAGTAGTTACGCCTATATAACCAGCTGTGAAAGACATTGCTGGAGCATTTTGGTGGCATGGTTTATTGATTATATTTTCCCTTTAAGTATATTATACTATAAGCTATATATAAGGCTTATAGATTACTAAATATAGTATATAATAATACAGTTTCAAGATTCACGCTCGGAGTGATCTCTTGTTCTGACCATCACTACCTGCAGAAGAGAAGGTGTGAGAAAGCCGTACTTTGACATAATATATTCCATCCACAAGAGTAATCACCTTGGAGGAATTATTGTGTAAGGAAGCAGCTCCACTTGGGGACTACAACAGGGCTTATCTAGAGCTATTCACAACTGAGTAGTACACGGGTGCAGTTCTGGCTTTGTGGTCATTATCTAAAATCAAATGACAAACAGTAGGAAGCAAGGCCAGAAAAAATATGCTGAAGTCATATCAGCCAGTTCACCCAAGTGTTCACTCTAGCCTTTTTCAGATCAAGTTTTACTCCCCTTTTGCTTCAAAACCCATTTTTGTTTGGTAAGAAGAGGAGGAGGGAACAGCTACGCCCTAGCTTAGGTGGGTTTGTTACTTTTTCTGGGAACTGTGATGCATATATTAAGACTATTCTCTACTACATACATTACAGTGAAGCAGGCAATACTTAAAAGTTGAAAAATATATACATACATGTATTGAAGTGTATTCAGAGATGGTAATATATTTTTGAACCTTGATTATTTCAGGAAAATTTTAGAGATGCTGTCACTTTTCTCAGGAAAAACAAAATTCAGCCAGGCCATGAGTGGAACTTGTGTGGGTTACTGTTGTTAACTGTCGAGAAACTGTTAAGACATGAAAATATTTTTCAGCCAGTATTTCAACCCTCTATATTTTATTGTATGTTAAATGGAATTTGGTTGATCTTTAAAACTTGTCCCAGGTGAGATGATAACACTTCAGGTTAGAGATAAGCAGGAGCCAAAATGAAGGCAGAAATTGCAGAAGATTCAGGAAGTGGCTTTATGTGTTACTCATGAGGAATGGATGACATCATTGTTGCCAATCAGTGAAGATATTTTTGCCAGTTACTTAAAATATTAATATCTCCTGAATAAGATAGTTCCTATGTGATATGAATCCACAGCTACTCTTCACAGAGCGTCAATGTCTGAAGAGAGGCCAGACTAATGCAGAATGCCAAGTGCCATCTCTCAAAGCTAATTCAAATATAGGATCCTTTCTTACAGTAGGCTAGCAAAGCGGTCACTGAAGACTGTGTCTAGAAGAAGGGACTTTTATTATAATTTTTTATTAAGAAATCTCATGGGAGCTGTTTATTTGCTTCCCCTCCAAGCCACCCAGCTGTTCCTTCCATTTGTGGTCTTAGGGCTAATTACATAATGTCCTTAATTTATACTCACTAGTAAATCAGATCAGAGCATTACCTGGAGGGCAAGCTCTAATTAGAGGAATTTCAGAACAAATTGTCTAAAGAGCTTGTTTAGTGTGATTAAATGCAAGTGATGGGCCTCTCTCTCTTCCCCTTACCTCTTTAAAAACATTAATATTTACCTTACACAAAAAACTTGCAGATTAAAAAGAGAATCCCAGCAATGACAGTTTTAATTAAAGGAATATAAAACAAATGGCAGTGCTACCCAAGAGAGCAAACTAAATTCCCTATTTGTGGATATATGCAGATGAATGGTGTATTCTCTTACTACTGGTTTAATATCTTAAAAATAACAAAGTGGACAGTAAGTGGCTTACATCATGGATGAACGGAAAAGAGATACATGTGAATCCCTGCTTCATATTGTGTCTGCTGCATGTTGTCTAGGAACAGAGAAAAACAAAGAAGAAAAGTATGCAATCATTTGTCCTATATAGCCTTGGAAAATATACAGTTTCATCTTTATAATGGCACATACTGGTTGAGATATGTTATCAAAGTTCTTGCTGAACAGTAGAAAGGACTAAGTAGAAATGACTCTTTGTACTTCGGCTGGGGAAGGATAAAAAGTTCCTCAGTTTATATCAGAGTTAAATAACCTGGAAGTGGGAGGATCCCCATCTCATGCAAACTGTCTTGGAGTTCATAAGGCGAACAGTGGGCAGCAAAGTGTGAAGTCGAATAAGAGAGATGATACAACTTTTATGTTTTGCTGGTAGTGCAGATTCTGGTTGGAGACTTTGGAATCAGATTCATCCACCAAGATGCACCAACAGAGGAAAAGAATTGCATGGAGATTTAGGAAATGAATACTGATATTTTAATACTCTATCTTGTATTGTGCTTATGGAAATGTAAATGATCTGTTTTACAAGAGGATGAAGAGGGTGTTATATTACCATGATCTGCCCTATTCCTGATCCCTTTGAAATCCTACTGTACCATGTGAATTCGAGGTTGTCTGACATTCTATAATTAAATTTCTTGTCCTGGGTTGACCTTGAAAACATTGACTCCATTATCCTCAGCAGCTAATGTAATGTAACGTCAGCCTTCTTCCTGAAGCAACACCCCACTTGTGTGAAAGGACATCATGTAAACATTTTTCTCTGAAGAAGATACCCTGAACTCCTTTTTTTACCACCTACCTGTATAAAAATAACAAGAATTTGGAACCAGTACTATGAAGGTTATTTTAATATGTACCCAGTTCTTGGGCACATGAAGGTAGTATAGTAATTATCAGCTGAAGTTATAGCTCCCCTTCCCTGCCTCTTGATTAGAGACAAAAAGAAACAAATCATGTGAACAGTGTATGAAGCCTGCTGAATAGGTTTTGAGACACTTTGATTTGCTCTCAGACTGATCTTTACAGCATTTAGGAGCAAGTACCTTTCTAGTCTCCCTAGTTTCTGCTTCTTGCACCACCCCACCAGCGAGTAGGCTGGGGGTGCACTAGAAGTTAGGAGGGGACACAGCTGAGACATCTGACCCCAACTGACCAAAGGGATATTCCATACCGTATGATGTCATGATTAGCATATAAACTAGGGGGACAGCTGGCCAGGAGGATTTTGCTTGGGGACAGGCTGGGCATCAGCTGGAGGATGGTGAGCAATTGTTTTCATTTGAATCACTTGTCTTTCTTGGGTTTTATTTATCTTTTTTTGTTATTTGCCTTTTCATTACAATTTCTTATCATCATCATCATTATTATTATTATTATTATTATTATTTTATTTCATTAATTAAACTGTTCTTATCTCAACCCACGAGCTTTCTCAATTTTACTCTTCTGATTCTCTCCCCCATCCCACTAGGCCAGGGGTGAGTGAGCAAGCATCTGTGTGGTGCTTAGTTGTCAGCTGGGGTTAAACCACAACAGTCCTGTAATTTTCCTGGATGGATGCTTTTTGGCTGTTTTTTTTCCTTGCAGTTCCTGCACCTGAGCTTCTAGTCCCCAGGTAGGTTCACCATCCCTCTTCCTCATGTCCTCCCCCTGGTCACGCAGGAAGAACCACAGGGTTGCACGTGGTGTGCGCCACCGGTACCCTTTCACTTGAACAGGAAAAGGCTGACTCTTAATAGCTGAGGCCTTGGTTGGAGTGCATGAGGAAAACCTACC
This sequence comes from Gavia stellata, assembly GCF_030936135.1. Lineage (NCBI taxonomy): Eukaryota > Metazoa > Chordata > Aves > Gaviiformes > Gaviidae > Gavia > Gavia stellata. The sequence continues at coordinate 22,242,014 of NC_082600.1, forward strand.
CTTCTCAGCTTGCTCGAACATGTTTTGGGTCAGTCTGTGTCTGTCCACAGACGAGACACAAGCAGACATGGAGGGAGCAAGATTATCTTCGTATTCTCGGTGTTGTCTGTCCGGTTCATCTATAGTTGGTGCCTCAGCGTCTGTCCAGCTCATTTTTGCTAGGGTGTGGGTGTATGATGTCACTGCATTTTGTACAAACTTCTCCACATGGACCGTGTGCACCGGATTTCATCCGGGTCTTTGGATGCCTGGTCATTATAGATCACCTCCAACACAGCTAATTCCCTCAGATACTGGATGCCCCCCTCAATGTTGATCCATTTCCGTCGAGAATTTGCAAGTTCTTCCTTGAAGAGATACCTGTCCTTCACACTTGACAGGAGTCGCTGCCAAAGACTGAGGACTCCTGCTTTTTTTCCAATCCCTTTGTCAATGGCCTTGTCCTTAGCAAGGGATCCCAGCTGCCGGGCTTCCTTACCCTCTAATTCCTGACTACTGGCCCCAATATCCCAGCATCAAAGCAACCAGCTGAGAACTAGCTCACCTGGTTGATGGCTAAAATCTTTTTGCATATCTCGTAGCTCACTTAGGGATAGGGATCAGGTGGTTTCTGTCTCATTGATTATCTCAGTCTCTTCCTCCTCCTGTTCTTGTGGCTGCTCTGCCGCAGAACAGGCTGCCTCTTCTGATTCTTTCTCCTGCTCCCTCTTAGGAGAAGCTTCTTCATCCCTTACTAAATGAGTTGACTTCCACTTCTCTTGTTTCTTTTTGTTATAGGGGCGACTGATACAGTGCCTGGTTTAGCCACACTGTCTGTTGGTTTGTTTTCCCTCTCTTCTCCCTGAGGGTGCTCCCTCACTGCTCCCTGAGCAGTGTTTGGTAGGTACTGGCCAGGGCCCAGCAGAGCACAGTAAGTAGTGCCTCTTTGGACTAGCTATGGATTTTTTTTTTTTTTTTTCAAACATCCTACCACTTCATCAGGATCCTGTAGTTGTTGGGGAGTGAAGTTCCAGACCACTGGAGGTAAGAAGTCCTCTAGATACCTGCCCGTATTCTCCCACATGCCATGCCACCCGTGACCATACTCTTGCTGAGCCTGGGTCATATTCCTAAATTGCGTGTTAACTTTAGACAAAACTGAAGCAATATGTCTAAGAAATACCAATAGAAGTATTTTAACTACCCAAGGATGTTCTAGATATTGAGAAATTGCTGTAACGAGGGAGACAGCATCACAGAATAAGATAGCAAGAGTGCCATTCTGTATCCCTCAGCAATAAACCTCTCAGAGGAAGAAGTTTAATTGTTAATTGTCTTCATGAGATGGTACATGAAGTACAGTAATGGCTTCAGTACAGAGACCAAATACCAGATGAAGCTCAAGGTCAGTGTTTTAAAAACAAATCTCCCAGGCAAAACATCACTAATTACTACAGAGCATTGCAAACTGCAAAAACCAACACCAATCTTTAACAGGTACAGCAAAAAAAAGAGCACGGTGCAGATGAGATAAACTAATGTCGAGAACAGATGAATCAATATCATGACCTGCAACTGTTAACAGATGGAAATCCCTTCTAATATGCTCTGTTGAATCTGTTATTATGTCAAACTCTTTGAGCTCCACATTGGGCACCAAAAAGGACTGTTGTGGTTTAAGCCCAGCTGGCAACTAAGCACCACACAGACGCTCGCTCACTCACCCCCACCCCAGTGGATGGGTGAGAGAATAGGAAGAGTAAAATTGAGAAAGCTTCTGGGTTGAGATAAGAACAGTTTAATAAATGAAATAAAAATAATTATAATTAATTATAATGAAAAGAAAATAACAAAAAAAAAAAGTAAAACCCAAGAAAGACAAATTACGCAAATGAAAACAATTGCTCACCACCCTCCAACTGATGCCCAGCCTGTCCCCAAGAAGCGGTCTCCTGGCCAGCTTTCCCCCTAGTTTATATGCTGAGCATGACATCATATGGTATGGAATATCCCTTTGGTCAGCTGGGGTCAGCCATCCCAGCTGTGTCCCCTCCCAGCTTCCTGTGCACCCCCAGCCTACTCGCTGGTGGGATGCTGTGAGAAGCAGAAAAGGCCTTCACTCTGTGTAAGCACTGCTCAGCAATAACAAAAACATCCCTGTGTTATCAACACTGTTTTCAGCACAAATCCAAAACATAGCCCCTTACTAGCTACTATGAAGAAAATTAACTCTATCCCAGCCAAAACCAGTACAACAACTAAAAGAGAGGAAGCAGAGGGTTTAGTGAAGAGTGGCCACTGATATTTTAGACTGAACGTGACAAGCTGCCAAGAACATCTAATGTGAATGCCCTATCCCTACTTTCCATGAGTTATCACATAGTTATCTATACAAACACACAAGTGTGTTCCCCTTGGCTTAAGGATAACAAGAAAGACCACTATCATGTGGTCAGCTTTAAATTTAGAGGTAATAAAATATTTCTCTGGAGTGATTGGGAGAGCTTGGACACTCTCCAAAGACTTTGACGATTTGTATTTCGTACTCTGGTGTGATCTTGAATAAAACCTTTAATCTACCTATGCCTGAATTTTTCTTCCCCAAAAATGATAATAGTGCCTCTCTCTTCAACATTTATTTCTTTTATCTGTGGAAGTTTCTGCTAAAGGAACTGCTTTTTTATTCATACTTGTACAGAATCTAATGCGCTGAGGCCCAAATCTTGGTTCATTCTCTAGGCAGCACTGTAATATAGGTAATAATAATATTGATATGTATGTATATGTAATATGTATAAAAAGACTGCTTGGAGTGAAGTACATGATAGAATTATAGTGAATGGAGATTTAATACTCTGACACCATGGAGGAAAGTTTTACAGGCAGTTTAAGGTGATATTTTAAAGCAATGATTTCAAAGATATAAATAGCAGTTATGCTGCACACTTTCATTTCCATTATGTGGCCATTAGCTATTATTAGATATATTTGCCTTTGAAAAATATCTTTCTAAAACATATATAAAGCACACTGCTGTTCAATGGAATAATGCTGTATGTAAATTTCTGAAATACATTTAAGATCCCTAATTCATAATAATTCATAGTAATTATTTGTGATGTTCATAGCTGGAATAAATGCCAACAATTGCCAAATAAATGACAGTTTGAAAGCAGAGGACTCACACAGTAGTTAAAATCAGGTCAAACTATTAGCCAATTCAATACACACAGTCAATAGCTAGAGCTTGGCTCCACACATCAGAGATTCTGAGCAAGAGAGAGTGGCAGGAAGAAATATTTAACTTTATAACTGATTCACATTCTTTCTGCTAACTGCTTTATTAGGACAAGTGAAGTTTAAATTGCTTGATTGAAAATTTATTTTATTTGCTCAAGCTTGAAGTTAAAACCGTGCTCTTCCTTGACTCTCTGTGCTTATGAAATGTACAGAGTTGAGAGCTCATAAAATAGACTTTTCACTGGCATCCTATCAATATTTTGTCATGTGAAAATATCAAGGAAATTAGAATTATGTGGTTTTGTTTCTTCTTGGGAAAAGATGCTACAGAAAATGAAAACTTTTAATTCTGATAGGAAGAGGTAACGTTTGTTTGGTTGTGTGGTTTTTTTGGTTTTTGGTGGGTTTTTTTTTTTTTCATTTTAAAATGAAAAATGGTTTATTTTCAAAGGGAAAATATTACCAATGTTTTTGATTGACCAAAGTTTTCAAAAGCAGCTAAGGAGTTTGCCTGCAGAACCAGATTGCCAGATGGATACCCCAATATCTTCACAACCCCTAATCATCAAGTTTGTTGAAAATATTTGTCACTAAATTGTATACGGTATTGAATAGAGATTTAAGTTTATGGTACTCCATAGTATACATAATATATAATTTAATCCATATTTTTACTTTCCCATATACTTTAGGTGACTGTACTAATGAGTATATCTGAATGAGTTGGCTCTCCACTGCTAATTGTAGTTCAAAGCTCCAAAGTTATATTATATACAATATACAGTATATAATAAATAATTATACAGTAAATAGTATATAGTATATACTCTATATTGTATGTTATATATTATAATATACCAGCCCCTTTCTTTCAGCTTCACTGTGAATCCCCTAAGAGCTTTTAAATGGCTATAGGAAAGAAAGTGTCTTATAGTGTGTTAAACCTGGCAAATTGGAGGCCAGATAGCAACAACTCATAAATTAAATCCCTGGCAGTATTCTGAGAAGGAATCTTTAGGGAGCATCAGTTTTCCATATATCAATTTCAGAATATGTCTTTAATATGCGTGTTGGAAAAAATCTGACTATTTTAAAAGTAACTGTCTGTTTACGTTCAGCTGTCAAACAATAAACATGGCTAATGACCTTTCAGTTTTAGAAAGTAAAACTACAGTTATTGTGCAGACTCAGCTTTTTATTATGTATATAATAATAAAGAATCTTTCCAAGTTACTAGGTTCTAACAAGGTTTTTTTGGTGACTTTCCAATCTGCTTTCAGAGAGGTGGTATAACGAAAATCCTAGTCAAACTACTGTCATAGGAATGTAGAACCACAGAATAATTTAGGCTGGCAGGGACCTCCTGAAGTCTCTAGTCCAAACCCTGCTGAGGACAGTAGGGCTAACTTCAAAGTTAGATCAGAGTGTTCTGGGTATTACTGAGTTTTGAATATATCTGGGGTTGGAGAGAACATTTCTGGGCAATCTTCTCCACTGCATATTCATGTTTATTGTGATTTTTTTTTTTTCCTTGTACCTGATCAGAATTTCCCTTCTTTCAACACATGACTTGCAGCCAGAAAAGTCTGTCTCAGCTTTCCCTGCAATGCCGCTCTAAGTAGTTGAAGACTGCAATTAGATCCCCCTTAATCGAGCAAGCTTCACTCCCTCACACTCTCCTCATGGATCATACACTCCATACCCCTGTTGGGCTTGCTCCAGTTGGTCAATATGTATTAAGTATTGGGGAACCCAAAACTGGGCAAAGAAAACATGACTCCAGAAGTGCTTCAGAGAGGGTAATACTCACTTTCTTCGATCTTCTGGTCATGCGCTACCTTATGCAGGGCATCTCTGTGCACTCTTACTTTTCTTTTTTGCTTTGTGGCACTGGCTCCACCCCCAGTCAGGCATGACTTAAGCAGAAGCCTCTCAGCAACAACTTCCCTGCTTCACATTTTGCCAGGTGCCTCTGCAGGTTCTGCATGTGACCTTTTGTACATAAAAGGAAGCTACAGTCCTCCAGCCTCCACCATCCCTGTCCCTGTCTGCCCCTTGCTCAAGCGCAGTCTCTGGCTCTCCCTCCTGGGAGCTCCTTCATCTGTCATGTCTGTGTCTCTATCAGAGCTCCTCTCCCAAAGGTGAGGCTGCAGTCCCCATCCCTAGCCTTGGAGAGGAACTCAGCCACCCCCTGGAGCCCGAGACCTTGGGAGCTCCCTCGGGGCCCGGGCTGCTGCAGTGCAAGGGGTAATCACTGTAGCCTGTGCCTGCGATTGTGCTCCCTGGCACATCTCCATCAGCCTCCTTGCGCAGTCACCCTCCGTCCAGCACCCCTGGACTCAACGGACACCCTCAGCCTATCCTCTCTATTGTTTTCCATGGGGTTGTGAAGATAGAGGCAGATGAAAACTATCTTTAATTTTGAGATTTCCTTGCACCCCAGGACTGAATAGAAGCAGTAATAAAATACGAGGGGAAAAAAAGAACTTCATCCAGTTGAAAGGAAGAGTTTTCATATGTCTGAGTGAATTCTGGCTCTCTTTGAAGCAATAACAAAGCTCCCACTGACTTCAGCGGAGTAGGATTTATCCCTGTTATTTATGGAGAATCCCTCCTCTGGTGAGCATCTAGGATCTGAAATAGCCTGTAGCCTCTGACATATATGAGTAGAGTAAGTTTATCTTCATTCAAAGTTTTATGAAATGAATATAATAAAAACAAATCAAACTCCCCCCCCCCCCGAGGAAACATGCCTTTAATAACTGGATGGCAGATATATTACATGCAAGTCTTATTCTAATAAATATAAATGGTAAATCTATTAGGTTGGCTATTGAACATAACTTTAATAAAAATTGATTGTTAAAGACATTTTCATTTCACCATCATTGAGTATTCATAGTTCTTACACACTCCTCTTAATTGTCCTGGAATATAATTAATCAATTTAAATTAAGTTGCTCTGTGATCAATAATGATGTTACTGTGCCACACGAGGGTCAGGAAAAGTTCATGAAATAGGGAACACAAAATGACTGTGAATGTATTTGGAAGAGAGAAGGAGAAGGCAGATATTTTACAAAGCACAGGAGTGACCACTTGAGATCTTTTCTTAATACCTTTCTGTAATGGAACACAAGGGTTTTGTGGGACTACTATTCTTAAAACTAAAAGACAAAGTGGCATGAATCATACCCTACCTGTTGACTACTTTGCCATGGGAAAATCTGTAGAAATCTGGCTCGGTAAGGTTCAGATAAAGATTAGATTCACATTAGTAAGAATGTAAAAGAAGGTAGGAATAACATCTGAAGTTATTCTAGCTCAGAAGATGGCTACAAAGGCTGTTTATTAATTACCCTGGTGATAAGCCAAACACACCCATGACAAGAAGAAACCACAGCTATTGTGATGGATTTCATAAACCATTAGTCATGGTCTACTTTACCTTTCTTTTAAGGTTCACCTCTACTTGAATAAAAGGCGATGCACTGATCTTGTCAGGTAACAGCAAATTTTGTGAGACTTTTCTTGCTGCTAACCTAAACAAACACAGACTATGATCTCTGTAGACTGTCCCCCATTAGAAGAAAGGTAACAGGTAAGCTTGTGGGCTTATATTGTGGCATACATATATCAGCTGCTTGTTCTTCCTTCAGTCATATCAGTCATCTGTGGAAACTTCAGCCAGGTTAAAAGCCCACATTTCCATTCCATGGAAAACAGTGCAGTGATCTCAGAGCTGATCTCATCCCAGCATCAGGCTGGGACATGATCTAGGAATGGACCCAAATTCTGGAGCTTGGAAGGAGTCCTGGGTCCTCTAGACAAAAACAATACTCCGACAACTTTAGAACATTTTAATGTATGATTTTGATACAGGCACTTTGTTAGAAAGCTTGTTCTGAAACCAGTGGACCCTTGAGAGATGTTAATTAATAGAAATGAATACATTAATAAGGAAGGAGGCTTTCATTCTACAAGATCCCTATTCAGACTGGCCAATCCAAGGAATTTAGATCTGGTCAGAGAGATTTCATTTTTATTTTTATTGTGGTGTTTTAAGCTTTCTAGATATTTCACTGAGTTGTTTTACACCTGCTTTTGCTAACCCTCTTCCATGAAAGTTTCTTAAGTGTTAAGTTCCAAAAAAGAGAACAAAGAAAAGAGTATAAAGTGGTATTAATTTCCTAAGGTTAATGATGTGCTTAAGAGTAATTTTAATTAGGTGGATCTGTAAAGAACATAATGATTTTTTAAAATAAAAGTTATTGGAACAGTGTTTTCCATTTTCATCATCAAAAAAAGTTGTTCCTTCATGAAAACTGTTTTAAGCTTCAAGCTCGACCGAACTTGAAAGATTCAGAGCAAAATTCTGCCAGATTTAATCTGAAACCTTCTCTGGCATATAAAACTTGGATGAGGTTTTGATACTTCTGGAGCATATTGAAAAAACAGGTCCAACCTTCAGATTTGTAAAAAACTGTCTTATGTTCTTTTTCAAGGATTTTCTTTCTTAATTTTTCACTGACTTTATATGACCTCAAACCATATAAATCACCTCAAGATTTTTTATGCTTAATTTTGCCTAAATATAGGAATGGTGTAATACATTATCAGGGATGCTATGGGCTTAAGTAATTAATTTATTTTAATTTTTTAATTCAGTTTTGAAGACATAGCAGTAAATGAGCATTACAACTTTACAATTGTAACAATTTCACAGTGAAAAATAGAGGCACAACAGTGTCTCTTCAGATATTCTTTCCTATTTTAAAATCAGTTCACATGAATCAAGCTTATGCCCCCTTTATTTTCTCTGAGTGCTCATTCTCTGAAGCACTCTATGTGAATAGGTTTAGCTGGCTAGACTGTTTGTGAAACCTGCGTTTAATATTTATACAAAATGAGCATTCACTACTGGCAGTATTAACACAGACAGCCAATGAGAGGTTGGTAGCAATTTTGTGCAAGTTAATTGACCAATCACATCTAACAGTTTAAATAGCAAATATAATGTGGGACAGAGTTTGACATGTTTGAATAGTCCTTTTGTTTGCTACACTTAGGCTCCCACAGAAAGCTGCTATTCAGGGTAAGCGAGAGTACTGACTGAAGGCTAATCCGCATTTTCTACAGACAAGAGGTTTTCATGACCAAGCTATAAAAAGCAAGGAATAATAATTAATTGGATATTTTAAAATACGTATCTAATAAAAATATTAGTAATGGTCAGAAGTCTCTCATGAGCAGAAAAGTTAGATCATTGCAGAATGATTCACTGTGAATTATTCACACAGCTGTAGAAATGATTCAGACTGACAGATTGATGGGTAGAACATGCCCATAAAAACAGGATATTCCCCACTCTTTGTTATCCTTTTTCTGTTACAGACTCTATGGCTTTGACTGAGATTCTACAAGTACATGCAAAGCAATGAACGTTAGCCAGCAGAATGATCTCTGATTTTCCTGTAAGCACAAAATTAAAGGATATGACCCAACAGGAGCAACTGAAGAAAGAAATGGAAACTGTATTCTCAGTTAACAGTGGAGTTATCAACTGAAACGCATATTTTGTACTTTTTGGCTTCAGTTTTATGAGAGATGTGTGTAAAAGTTCAGAGTAAGCCGTTTGGTTGTTTTTTTTTTTTTTCTGGTCAGGTAAAACACTTCTTAGTAATAAACAAACAGTCAAAGGAAATGGGTCATCTTTTTTTATTGCAATCCAGAGCAAACGTCCAATGGTTAAATTAGTGTAATGAAATATGCTGTGAAACTTCAGTGACAGGGGCATAATATTTTTCTAAAATAACATGCTTTGGAACTGATGTCTCCCTGTTTCTTCATGTAAGAATAATAATATTTCTGTAGTTTTAGATATTTTTTTTTGGTTGAAGTTACAGTAATACTGATCTCAGTCAAGTTTAATCTAATGAATTTATGAATAGTCCCTTTAAGCTTTAGCATGAAGAACTTACTTGTAGCTTCTGTACTGGCAGTTTAACACCTTAGTGACTGTAAAGCATTTACAATAAACGGAACATAGTCTTCAAAAAGACAGAAAATAAGTCTGTCATTCTTACTTGAATATGTTTCTGCTCCGTTTAAAACACCACAGCTGGTACACTTTGATTAAGTAATGCCTAGCAAGTGGATTACTTTAAACGGAAATTTTATAGTGCTCGCATTTGGATAGGAGAAGCTAGATTTGTAGACACATGTACACTGTGTTTCAGCTGCACAATGCAATGAATGCAATGAAGGTTTTAAGCGAGGAAGTAGCATAAGATATTTGACCTTTTGGATTTTTATTTGTACTCTTCTGAAGCCAACCCAGTAAGATTTGGTACTGAAAATGAAATCAGAAGATATTTTGCCTTTATTTTTTTGTATGCTATGGTGTGCTAGGTACCTTCTAGGGAAAAAAAACAAACAACAACAACAAAAGTCTAGTCTTATTCCTCAAAGAACTGTCACGGTATGTTCTTCACCCTGCTATAGCCTTTGGGGTGTATTATTAATTCAGGTAATTTCACTTGCATAGGGCTCCTAAAGGTTGTTACTTCCTTACAGAGAGGAATGAAGAAATGGGTCCTATCTTAAAGATCTTGTGGTCTCTTACCATGAATCTAAGAATCCTTAGGCCATGGAATACAGTATTTTCAGTAGATAATCATATGCATGGACCTCAAACCGTACTTTTCTCTAAGGAATGTAGGCAGCAAGCATCAATTCATTTACAATTTAAGTGCTTAGTTCCAATAGTGATTTACAAATGTTGTTTAATTACTAAGAAGTCCTGAGATGCGTAGATATCTTTGTTTATAAAATTACCATCCCTGTACAGCCTGATCCAGTAAGTATTTACACATACAGAAAGTTAATTTGAAAGTCACTGTCCATAAATGGGAGTGGGAGGAGACAGCCAAGATCTTTTTGATAATACACTCATGATTGGAGGAGTTGTGTGGGAAGTCCTAAACTTGGATTCCCTTCTCACACTTAAAAAGCTCCAACCCATATCTTCTACTTCAGTCACTACATTTTCTTCCAGAGTGGTTTTTAAAAGAGTTTTCTGGACACACTTTCCACTTCCCTTGTCCAAGCTAATTCACTGCATAGCAAGGAATACAGGAGTCATAGAGACAGAAGAAAAAAAAAAAAAGAAGGGGAAAAAAAAAGGGAAAAAACTGATCTTGACTCTATATTAAAATAAAAGGAGATCGCTTCTGCATTTTTCAGTACAGTAACATCCATAAACATCACTTGGCATCGGAATGAGAATCCAGAGTCACTTTCTCCATGGTCTCTCTCAGGAATCTCATTTGCAGTTCCTGGAAAATTCAATGGCAAGTGAGAGAAAAACTTGGAGGTCTTTTGGAAAACGAACACTTAGTCCTGAGAAACAGAGGAATTCACTTTCCTTGCAGTGCTGAGGAGAGCTGCACACACACTGAATAATGTACCAGGCGGCGTGGGTGGGTGTGCATGTACAGGCAGAAGATCCCAATGCCACTGCTGGTTCACAATGAAAATCCATTCCCAGACATGTCTTTTCCACATAATCATTTTAACACTTTGCTCCTAACCTAAACATGTTGAGCACAAAGGAACTTCATGCATCGTGCTGTTTATCCTTGACCTTTCCTGCTGGGTTCAGGGAGGTACATGTCTTCTACTTTCTCTTGGAATATTCTAATTAAAAGAGAAGGGAGAGATTTAAATGTGTGAAATTTTAATAGAGTTTCCCAGTGTAGCAATTGTACGTTATGTCATCTTGGATAAATTTTGACTGAATTAGCTTTTGCAGAATGCTCACCAGACCTGCTTTCACAGGCTGTTTTGCCATCTGCACATTAAAACATCCCCATTAAGTGTGCCTAGGGTCTAATCTTTTGCAACTGATTACAAATTGTCCATAATGCACAGCCTGAAGTAGAATTGCAGGAATTAATTTTTTAAAATTAAACTTGCAAATTCATTATACCAGAAACAAAAGGATATATCTAGTTATAATAATTTTAACCTGGAAAGGATGAAGATTATGTTGGTCACAGACACTGATAATAAAGAGCAGATACTAATAAAATACAATAATTTGACTCATGAGTGTTCAGGAAAGTTTTAATGTGTTTATATTGCAAGTCTGACAGAAGCTCTTGTATTTATCTGGAATTCTGGTTGGAAAATCCCACTGTATGTGAGTCACTGCCCTCTCACTGGAGTCAAATGTTACATACTCATAGAGTAAAGAAAAATTACTAAAAAAGCTGCTCTGTAAACCAAATCTCTGTTCTTCTGGATAGCTGCAGGGGAGAAAGGTTTGCTGTTTTCCTGTGTCCCTCTTAACAATGGTGTTGTTACAAAATATTCTTCATCATTTTTGTCTCTGAAAAAGGGAAAGAAGTAAGGGAAAGTCTAGAAGGTACTGCCTGGAAACTAGACGTATAGGTTCAAATCTTGCTCTGTGACTATCACCTTCTCCCTGTTCAGACAAGTCAGGTATATCCTGCCCTGCACTTCAGTTTCTTCCCCGGTTATCCTTATCTATCTCATGGAAGGTATGGTTCTTGTATTACGACAGAGGGTAATAAATAGTCACACGGAGCTAACTCAAGGTCAGCTTTGAAGCAGATGAAGTCAGTAAAGTCAATAAGTTTCTAGAATGCGTGTCTATTTGTCTACCATTAATGATGTATTTCCTGTTTGGGGGTCCCTTCTGCAACAAAAAAAGGCCACTGGGGGGATTCTGCTCAGAATCTGGATTCCTAAAATAAGATTTTTTAGCCTGGTTCCATATCTATTTAGAAGTAAGTAACATATGGATGGAGAAAGCAAAGTAGTAGAAGTCAGGAATATTTCAGGCATTTTTAAATATCAGAGCTGTGTAAAACCACAAAGGGTGTTGCAAGTCTTGGCTTGAACTGGTATTCCCATGATTTCCAGGCTCATTTTCACAAAACTGAAACCTGAAACCCTATGAACATCCTTTAGTTAACTATAATGCTTCACTAGAATTCAGACATTCAATAGAATGCCTACAAATTATGATTTGGGATGCAGAGAATGGTCCTTTTGAAAGTTACTGATTCCATTTCTAGCACGCTGAAAGAAATAACATTTCCTGATGAGAGCCCTAGTGTCTACCTTCTGCAGCTGTATGCTGTATGTAAACTTATCTGCACTTTTTCTCCCCTCTGTGTCCATCTTTACCCCTGAAAATGTCTCAAAGGCTGAATATCTGAACATTTCTTTCCTCAAAAAAGATAGGGAAAACATTCTGTTCAGATTTTTAAGGTGAAAAGTCCAATACTAAAGCTGTTCTTGAAAGGGTAAAGAGAAAGCAGATCCCTCCCAACACTGCAACAGCATCTTTGCATTCCTCTGAAGAATCCATCTGGATTTCTCAGGCTATCAGTATTCCTTGGAGCATTCATTCCTTGTATGTCTTAGAGCTGGGAAGTTTGACTGCCATATCAGGGCTCAGAGTCTAGACTCTTGGTTCAGAACTCCAGACTACCTTTTCTTTTACAACTGCTGACGTAAGAGCAGCAATGAAGAACGATCGGGAGATAGATAAGTATGCCCTCATCCAACCCTCAAATGGCTGTCACCATTCTATAGTAGATGAATAGTGCATTGATCAGCACGTGCCTTCTTATGTTGTGCATACAAACACATTGTGGTGGCATATTTCCTCTTTCTTTTGCACTTTGCACACCACATCTATCAAGAAGAAATATGGACTAGGCAGCTCAAAAGGCAAATAAAGCTGTTTCAGCAATAGGGGGATGACTTAACAGGGAAATGACACAGGGAGAATGCAATGTTTATCTCTTTAGAAGGATGCAGACAGATAACTACTCATTCATTCAGAAGCACTAGGTGTGGCAGTTCTCACCTCTCTCTCTCTCCCTGATCTTGTATCCGGTCTAAACAGCAGCTCGTAACAATCTTACCAAATAAGGCAATGCGTTTAAAAAGTCCGAATGAACATCTGCATCATGCAGCTGCCTTTCCTTCAATCAGGTCTAAATAACAGGGACGGAGCTTACTCAATACTAAACTTGAAATAACTGGACTGTAACTTGTTTGCAATGACTTAAATGAACAGAGAAAGAATCCGGTTCAGGCTAGTGAGAGGCAGAGCATTTTTTCAGAAATATCCATCAGCTCTGATTTATTCACATCATATTATTCTCCACAAGGCAAAAAGATCATACATATTCCAAACCAGACCAGCAACAAGAGCACAATGGAAAGGGGATTCTGGAGCTGGGGTAAGGCCAGAGTGTGAGCAATGCTCAGGATAATTGGTCTCTCTAGATTCCCTAATGTCAGTTCTGTCTGAGCCTCTCAGGAGATGGTTTGCTTGTACTAGCATCAATATTTAGACTGTCAATAGAGGAAAGCTAAAAAGAAGCAGAGGAAAGCAAACAAGTGGATGCCACAACATGCCGATTCATACTTCAAAAATTCTATGGTGACTCTGGTAAATCCAGCAGCAGCAGCATGGATTTTCCGTGGGTTCTCTGAAGAGAAGGGAAATAAAGTCCTCTTTTGCAGCTATTGACTGGACATGCCTCAGAGCTGGGCCTTTCCTAGGGTTGCTGAAAGCCTTCTAATCCTGGCTTCCACCTGCTCCAGTACATCACATTTCTCAGCTCGGCAAGACTCTATCTTTAGCCTCTCAGTGGTGGGACATTTTAGGCAGAAGAGGATTAAGCAGGCTAGCACAGATTTAAGGGCAGCCTGCAACTAGCCACAAATGTATTACCTGCATAAGCTGTCAGTATTGACAAGAACATAAAACATGATTGTTATTTTGCACCATTTTTGATTAACTGGTTTCTGTTAAGGCATGAAGGAAGAGTTTTTCTAGCTAAATAATAGTGATATTTGTAGCAATAAAACTTCATTACACCATGTCTGTATAATTTAGCATTTGTTTGAACAAGGGGAACTGAGCCTTATAAAGACACATGAGGGAAAAGATGTCTTGACTGAAGAAAATGTGCCACACCAAACATTATTACTATAAAGTCAAAGTGACATATGTTTGGCAAATCTAGCAGGCTAAATCAAAGTGTGGGCATGGGAAACTTTTAATCCTGATTTGTGTGTCACTTACATTTCAGAATTTACAGTATTAAAACATTTGTCCCTAAAATCACAATGTTTTACTTCATTAGATGTTGTTGTACAATTTCTTCATTGTGGAGTCATAGCTATGACAGGAACACGATTTTATTACATTTTGTTTTTTCTATAAAGGCTTGAAGGGGTGTTGGGATTTAGAAATTATTTACATGAATCCTCAAGAGCAGGAGGTTTAAACTGGAAGGACTCATTACTGTGACTGGGTGCACTACTCACATGCAAGCATCTTCGCTTTTGTGAGGATGAGTTTCCTCACATAAGATTCTCTCCTCTTTGGAAATGTTCTTCTTTTGGAACTGAGATGTGTCCTTGCTCTGAACTTGGGTTTGGCAGAGTATTTCCCTGTACCTGGGATCTCTGCCAGAAAAGCATGAAGACATGGGGTGGGACAAAGGAAAGAATGGGCTAGCCTGAGGGAGAGGTTAGCAGCCTGTGGCCAAGGGTTACAGAAACTCAAAGTATAAAACCTTCTCTGAAGCTTAATTTCAGAAGAATGAAAAACAATTTAGGGGACAATCCTTCTGACCTGTAAGAGTGTTCAGATGGAGATGTGCTGGGCTGGACTTCTGATTTCTGTACATAGCAGAACTCCACTGATGGTAACTGGAGTCTTACATATTTATTGTGGTAGAAATGATATTCTAATTTGGATTTGTTGTTTCTTCTTTTTTCTTCAGCCTTGCAGAGTGAAAATCAATTATTATTTGAGGTGACATTTTTACTGCATTTTCTTCAGTCAAGTTTGAGATTTTTGTTCTTTATTTTTTTTCTTTGTAAAGTTTAAAGAAAATGTATGTATCTTGTGTGAAACTATTGGGTAAAAGAATATATGTTTTATGTTCTGAAAAAAATTTCACCTTTCTGTGTGGATCCACAACTCAAAACCAGGCTGATTTTAAACAAGTACTTTGTAATGAGGAAGCAGCTTTTCCTGGTCTGAAGAGAGATAGGGTTGGGATAATATGTGCACATCTATTTAAAAATCATAATTTGTTAATATGAAGTACAGTGCTAACTGTGTTTCTTTAGGCAGCTATGACAAAGTCAATTATCTCTAATGAACACAAAAGAATTAGAAATGAGGAAAACACTCAAAAGTATTGTATGAATTTTTTTCCCCCTCAAATAACTAACCCTTTGAGCAATAAGACTTCAACTTCTGTTTAACTTGCATTTGGCTCCTTTATGGTGGTAAATAATAAATCCTTTTACCTGCTGCTTCCATTCCAAATAGAAAATAGTTCATTTATGAAGAAAAAAATTGTTCTTGTTGCAGGGGTAGATGAGTTAAATTGCGAAGCCTGAGTTACCCAAGGAAGACAGACTTGATGGGCTAAAATTCCTTTCTGCTTGTAAATCTATAAATTTTAAGATAGTTTGTTCACTGTCCCAAATCCTGTCAAAGTAGTCTTGACTTTTAAGAATAAGTGCTCAGAGCTGTACTCAGTTCGAATTCGATGTGCAGCTATTGCTGTTGTGGATGGACATAAGCTGTGTAATTACATGTGCACTTGTCCCCTCGCTACCCCTAAAGAGTCATGACACTTGTGAGAATGATTTTAACTGAAATAAACCTTGCCTTTGGAGCAACCAAGATTGTACGCAGACACTGCATCATCTCTGCCTAGAAGAGCAGTGAGAGCAGGAAAATAGGCCGTGACACAAACTGTTTGGCTTCTACATGCAAATATTATTTTCCAGCCCTTATGAGTCATTATGTGCATGGTTCAAACTCAATAAAAATTTTAGTTATTGCTTGAAGCAGAGGGTTTTGTCTAGTGAGACCTTCAGGGCAAGTAATCCAGGGCAATCCAGAGCAAATTCTATGTAGAGCTGCCCTATCTTCTTGCATTGCTCAACTCCGTCTACACCCCGTGCTGGAAGACTTGCCAGAATTGTCTGATTTATTAGTTGCTGCAATTGCTGGCATGACAGAGCAGCCCCTCCTCCTCTGAGACTGCAAATGTCCTTCTATAACAGGCAGTCATTATTTGGGGAAGTACAGGGGCCTCTGGAGATCTGGAATATATTTAACAAGACATAGTTTATCAATTTGTGTAAAGTTTGCTCACGTGGTGCATAGTGGCATGTCGCTTCACCTTAAATTAAAGTCAAGAAATCTGTGTGAATGCTGTTGGCATAGTAATAATTTTCTTAATTTATGATGACCTTGGTCAGGTCACAGATATAGTGGATGCCTCAGGTAGTACTAACATACTTCACAGCCCTATAAATATTCAAACTCCTTTTTCTAATGCTAAGACTCCCACCTAGTTCTTCATCAGGCTCTTTATATGAGTATCACACTTGAGTTGAGTTAAAGCAGAAGACCTGTGATGATGGATATGAACTTCATCATCATCTCTCTGCTGTACCTCTAAGTATACAGAAAGGGAGAGAGTCAGTCTTTATTAAAGGGAATGGGGACACTTCTTTCTAGTTCTCTACCTTTCTTGTTCTAATGTTCCTTGTCAAATTTCTTTATAATCACCTACAATTTATGTACACGATTTGAAAAGCAAAACCCAAATTCTCCTTTCAGATCCACTCATCCATCAATCCATTTAAAAATGATGTTACAAATTTGATTATTAAACAACAAAGCAACAAAATGCATATCTTATTCTTTGATCAGATTTATAAAACCTTCAATAAGGAAGCTGTTGATGGTCTGTATAACAGAGAAACTGAAGCTGGCTACTCACCAAAATCTTTCTCAGAATAAAGTTTTTAAAAACTTGTGGAAAAATTAATTATGGGAATGGCAGCTGTTACCTACAAATAGACAGTAAAATGGTTTTCCAAACTGATAGTGCCCCATTAAAGCAGTAAAGAGCCATGTGCAGACAGTTTTGGATGAAGAATTTGCTCATAATTCTTGAAACCTCAGAAGAAAACAGAATAATTTGTACATGAGCCTCTAGCCTTCTGGGAGCCAATGTGGAAAGAGTTAGACTGGAACTTCAAATCATGTTCTTGTGTGTGTGTTGTTGAAAATTTTGTGTACTGAAGGAATAACATCTTAAAAATACAGTGAAATAGAAAAGGGGGGTTTGTTTGCTTGTTTGTTTTAATACAGAAACTTTTTCATACCCATTCAGTTTTGAAATTGCTCACAGAAATGTTAAGGTCACTAAACAAAGACTATAATCAAGTATACTGAATATTATCGCTAGACAGGTCAAAACAAATAGATGATGACTTCTGAGTTTGTGGCTCGTATAAAATCACATCATATTCTGAGAGCTAAATGAAAGAGAAATATATCTGAAAATATGCATTATTTTTAAATATTTCAGTTAAATTATTGTCTTTTATGTTTATATGAATACATATATGCAGACACACACAAATATGTGTGTGTGTGTGTGTGTGTGTGTGTATACATATATATATATATATGATGTATCTATCTGCATACAGATACCTTAAAAGAGAACATAAATTTTAAAAATAAACCTAGGAGAAAAATTCTCAGTGTCTGAAAATTGTCATTGATGTTAATGGAGTTGTATTTTGATATATCAGCAGAGAACCAAGTCTGTATCAATCATTAAGGCAGACTTTCAGGAATATTGCTGCATTCAAGAAGACGCTTAATCACATATTCAATTTACATCAAGGTTAACGTAAAGAAGATGCTGAACTGGATCCAATCAGAATGTACATTCAGTGTCCAAACTTACAGTTGCAAAACAACATATAAGCAAAAGTTAACCTTTATTGTTTTCCTAAATTGCTGAACTTGGAATTTAAATATTTTGTCAGCAGAAGTTGAAGTTCAGAGAAGAGCAGTCTAGAATAAATAGCAGGACATGTCATATGGTGATGTTCTCACTGAGTAATGGAGCACAAAGGAGAAATCCCTCAGGTTTACATCCACATGCCATAATTAACATAGACATGATATCAGGATGCTAAAAAGAAATAAAATCTCTGATACTATCCATGCTGGGCTTCCAACAGGTTCAGGACTTATCCTGAAAACATGTAATAGAAATTCCTGTTAGGATCAATAGCAGTTTGCCTTAAAAAAAAATAATCTGTATTTATATCCTCTATATGTCTATCTAGAACCTAACTACATCTTCATCTAAACAGCACAACATATGGCTTTCTTACAGAGTGTCAAAAATATATGTGATGGAAAAATGTCTTTGCTTTAAGTGCATTTTGAATTATATTGGAAAGAACAAGGAATACATCACAGAAAATATTTTATTCAAAGCTCATAGAATGCAATGGAGACAAACAATTACATTACAATTCTCACTATGCCCTGGGACTGCATATTTCTAAATATTTCTACTTTAAACTGAAGAATTTCAGAGTGGAAACATTCATAGAACAAACACCAAGAAAAAAAAAAGATTTTAATCATTAAAAAAGAATAAATCTGTAAATCCCAGATGTTTGAAACACATTTTCAGTTAACCATCGGTATTCCCCACAAGAAATGATCTGACAGAAAAAGAATGACCAGCCTGCATATTTTTTTTCTGGATGCTGCCTGAAATTTTGGTTTTAGGTTGTTTAACTGACTAAAGTGACACCTATGTAGCTCAGAATGGGACCAACACATAATTTCAATCACTTTAACTGAGTGCAAATTCCATATATTTCCACTACAGTTAATTTAGAGAGCTGTGCACTCTAAACTCGTAATTCGGGTTCAAGGTGAATTGTCTATTATATTTGACTGACTACAAGAGGAACTTAGGCTTAGTAAGTTCCTAATTTGAGTGCTTCTTTTAGGTACTCAAAGCAAGGTTTCATAAATCTCAACAAAATGCTACCATTTTACAAGAATGAAGGGCTACATGTTGTCTTGTACTTTATATTTCAGTGATATAGCAGAAGCACAACTCAACTCTGAACTCTGGTCTTTTCCAGCTTGTATGAAAAGTCTTTTGATACTGACATAACTTGCTTTTAGCTGAAGTTATTTGTCATTCACATCTTCACTAGTACTTTCTAATGATCTTAGGGAGTTTATTTTTTTATTAGCAAAACCTTTGCCACCCTCCTTCAAATCTTTAAATGAGTAGCAATAGCTTGCAAACATTAAAACCATGTACAGCTATCCACCATAGAAGAAAAACGAACATTTTAACATACTAAACCAAACAAATAAGTACTTGTTTGACAAAACCACCCCAAAATCTTGCTAGAAACTAACACATGATATGACAAGTGGTTTATTTTTCATACCAGTCTCTTTTCTGCTATTGTATATTCAAGTTATGACGCTTGATATTAAATTGCACACAGTCTAAAACACACAGCTCTGTGGGCTATAATGATCTGTCCCTGCTTTGCCCAGACTGAAGTAAACATCATACATGTGGTACTCATTTCACATAAATTTCAGTTTCTGATCGGTGGTTACTGTCACTCGTTCAAGATAACAAACACAAAATTATGGGAGAGCAATGCGGTGCAAAGTAGCCTGGAAGTTATCCACAGAGCACGTCTTTTATATCTCAAGTTGTAATCCAGCTCACAAGAATGCCTTTCATGTATGAAGAAAGAAGTTATTATCCTATTGGTATACAATCTGTTAATAACAAACATGAGGAGAGAGCAATTCATTTGCCCTGACAGCTTTGTTGAACAGGCTTAGAAACTGTTCTGAATAGTGGAATACATTAAGAAAAAGATGTTATTTATGGCAGAAGACAGGAAAGGGAGCTTTCCTCCTGGAATTTAGGAAACTTCAGCCAGCCAAAACATAGCAAAATTTCCAAAATACATTTGCAAGATTAATGAAAGACAGACCTTCTTATTTTCACCTCAGATTTAAAGGTGAAGACCGTGTCACTTGGTGACACATTTTTCAAGGAACAATATTGAAAAACTATCAATTTTACTCATACAAAAACATAGGCAGATCTGAGTTCCTAAGAAAAGCTGGTCATTTTATTGGTCTGACCTCTGATTTAATTTTATTTCAGTATTGTTAACCTAAATAATTCATTTTATTCAGCCTGCACTTCTGGATGCTTTGGTCCTATCTGGCCTTTCTCAAGAAACATTATGTAATAGGAGATGGAGGCAACTTGCGCATGCCTGCATGGGCCTAGACATAGTCTGCTGATGTAATGAACCTCCAGACCTACTGTATGTGATTACTATATTTGATATTATATTTGTATTTGATATTATATCTATATTTTATATAGATATAATATATACATATACACACACTCCTATACCAAAGGATATTTTTGTTACTGAATATCCTTCTTTCTGATTATGACCATGGTATTGCCAACAATTACACTTAGAGCTAATAAAATGAAAAATAAAAATTAAAAAGAAAAAGGTTACAAACAATTATGCTGATCATTATTTTGTAGTACCTTAAGAAATGGTTGCATAGACATGGAGATGTATCTGAACAATTCAGAAATTCAGATTTTCTAATTGCATGTATTTTATACAGTGAGATTTGCAATATATGGTAGATTTGCAATAGATTCTTGTTAGCTGTAACAAAAAAGTTCTGAAAGAGTTCAGCAAAGGATACTGTGTGCTCCTTCGATCAGTAAAAGGAGGTTCTTGTTTTAAGAGCTTACATACTTCATAAATAATAGAGGTGGAAACAGCTAGAGAATTCCTTCCTTCCTCCCCCTCCCCATGAGTGCTAAATCTGAGAATAAAACCCAGATTTTCTCCCAGTCCAGTGCCTTCATTACTTTCCTCTTAGGGAAGCGGCTACCACGTGCATGGGTCATGCAGTTACAGGTGGGTGTCGGAGGTGCTGCCTGGTGAAGCAGGACCTGGGCCAGCCACATGAGGCCACGGGGCTCTGGCAGCTGCTCAGAAAATACGTGTATGTGATGATCCTGATATAGACTTTATCAAGCTGGGTAAGCACTTCAAAACATAGCACAAAAATCCCATTGTTGAATCTGACTTTCCTTGGTTCCCTGTTACATTCATGTCCTGGTCTCCTGTAATTTTTTGGAATGAAGCTTTGTTTTTATACTAAGAATATGTACCTCCCACATGCAATTTTACAAGTGTGAAATAATAACACCTGCAACTAACCTTTATTGAAAAGGGACCTAACAATTTTTTTGCTAATATATTTTAAAATACATTTATAGTTCCTGCCCTTGTTATTTGTGTTTTAAACGCACGTGCCATATTTTCAAAGAAATAAAGTGAGAGAATAAACAAAAAATATCCCCTATGAAACAGTTTTAGTTTTACATTTATGAAGCAAAAGTTACTGTCCTTAATAGAACAGACAATTCAGCAATTCAATTACAGTATTATTGATCTGTTATGGTCATTACACAGTGAAAAGATTGACTCTGAACTATTTTCATTAAAATTATTTATTCACATCTCATGGTGGTTGGGTTTTTTTAAATTAACTTGTCAGCTGATGAAAAGGTGCTGAACTTGCAGGCTGAAGTCCACTATTTATGCAAAAAAGACAGAAAACCAAGCAGAAAACCACCACTTTCATTTGTTAAGAGGAAACATTTTCTGTATAGGATCCAACGTTTCCTCTCTGCGGGACTGACAAGGGAAATCCACATGGGGTAATTCACTGGAAAAAATCCAACAAACTGTATCATAAGTTTTTGTGAAGAGCACAGACACCAGACAACATAATGAAGTTAATTACTATTGGGTCTGGAATTCCGACTCATCAATCAAACAATGAACTTCCTCACTCCGTGTTGCATTAGTATGTGTCAGCCTACTCAGATGAGAGCTGGAAATCCTTAGTAAAGAAAGCATTATCTGTGAAGTGATGGCCAAACAGGTATGTACTAAATCACAAAGATTGAACTAGTTGGGAAAATTCATTTTGCATCTGTTGCCATCTGATAGATGAGGGGACGAGTGGATGAAAGATTTAAAGATGAATGTTTTTCTATCCCAATAGTATTTTTTATTATCAGTCTTGTATCTTCAGGATTAACAGTTCATTAATATTAGAAACATGGATGCCTTATGGTCCAAATTTCTATCAAATCTCCCACACAATCTGAAGGGAAATCCACATGTGCATTCAAAAATTCATATTTTCATTACTAACTGGTGGCTAAAAGACACAGTTATCCAAATCACATGTGCAGCAAAAATCAAGGATGTCAAGGTATGAGGATCAAAAAAGCTTTTCCCACAGGTGCATTTTTAAGTGCAAGCAATTATCTTCTGAAAATAGCAGTGCTTATTCTAGGGCTTGGGTAATTAGGAAGAAGAAGGAATTAGATTCTGCAAATATAAGAAATGATCCACCACCACAAGTCCACACACAAATATATTTTTATTCTCATTTCAGCTTAAATGATTTTTAGGTGGCTTTTCTTCACAAGTGTGATCTTTCTGTAAGAGTGAGGACATACTGAATGCCCTGATTCAAATGAAGAACATGAAGACTGAGAAAAGACAGTTTTGCAAGTTCACAAAGAAGCAGGTGGGTGGAGTTCAGTGAGATCCCTCATCAACACAAAATCAAACGTACTTCTAGAGGAAGTCCCTTTTTTTATCCAACTTACTGAGATTATAATTTCAGTGTTCAGTTGGACATGATTGCAGCCCTCGCTTACTGCAGCTTTTTTTTCTGCTGCTTACTGCCATTTTAACACTGTGGAGATTGGCCACATAATACACTCCCATGCTTTGAGCCGTGGGCTTTGTATTGCAAACCAACATTCTCCTTTAAATTCTGTACAATAAATTGGAAGTTCTGAGTGTGACTTTTTCTCAATAAAGAGCTCTGTAGAAGTTGGAAAATACATTTGGAAAGTCACTGGAGAAACCGACTGGAGAAAGACTAGTATTGTGTTACTCTTTCTAGGAGGTTTGTGAGCCAGACTTGATTCAGCATGTTACAAATAAGTATGCACTGTATTCTCTAATAGAGACATTATCTCTATTCTTATTTCCATTTCTAGTTTTCCCTTATAATAAAATAAATCATTCAAACTGAAATGTATCTCCAAGTTTCAGGTTTTTTTAGTTGGCTGGTTGTCATTGGCTTTGGCTTTCATGCGCTTATGACTATTACATTTTAGAAGAACAAACAGATGCAAGATATCTCACAAGAGAGTTTTTATCACATTATATTTCCAGTTCAGTTCCCAATCCAGATAGCTGAGTAATGAATACATATTCAACAAAAAAATAAAATTCCAAATATGTCATTTAGTACTATGTTCAGCCGAAAGTGCCAGTGTATTTCATACACACCATTTTGATATCTTTAAGACGTTATGATGCTAAATCCCCTCAGAGGTGTCTTAAGCTAGGGTTTTCTAAAGAGCCTCAGGGTATAGGGAGCAGTTACCTGTTTTCTTTAGTTTCTCCTAGCTATATCTGGCTTAGCTTCAGAAGACCTTATTTTTCCCTTTAGAAGTCCCATGACCATAAATGTTATGTCAAAGGTGTTTGTTTTGTTTTTTTTAATCTTACAATTACTGGCTACAAATTCAAAACATCTTAAAATGAAATCACTTTTGGATTCCTGATTTGTGGGAGGTGTTTGAACTGTTTGTAAGATATGAGCACACTAAAACATATCAGCTGTTAATGCACTAACATTAAAGTTACTACTTTAATGCTGTTAATATTATAGTTAATAAATATTTCATATTTATTTATCTTTCAGATGATTATGCACCATGTTGGTAATTATTATTATTATTGTTATTATTAACAATAGGGTTTAAATCTGTCTGAAGAAATTCTAGGTTAATTCTATAAGAGATTATACAAATATGAAAGTGGAGACAAATCTTCATTTTTACCAAGCTCCATAAAACCATGTGAAATAGAGTTTAAAGTCTTTACATATTTTATGACTTGTATACTAATACAAGTGGTGTTGAGGAAGACAGGCATAGAATAGTCCTCAGCCTCCCACACGCTGCCTTGCCTTGGTGCTCCATCAGAGACCTCCACACATTTCTGTGGCAGAGTAGAGGCTCTTTCTTTGATTCTAAGATCACACCACTAATGCATCAGCTAAATATTATCAAGATTATTACACCTTTTATATATTTTTATTATTGCTTCCAGAAGAAGCAACAGCTTCCTTCAGGTGCTATACAATAGAAAAGTAAGCATAAAAGCTACCCTGAGGAATCTGCTATATATAATAGCTAACCCTGCCTAATGTAGATGTGGGGGTTTGTTTTTTTCTTTCAGTTTGGGCAATATTTTTTGCCTCCACAGTTAATAAAACTCCTAAGGATAGAAAAAAGTGACATTTAATTTTCTTGGCTTTGGCTACCACATTGCTGTGTCTACATATGCATGCACTCATCTATGGCTGCTCACACCCACCCTTCCACCCACCCATGTACACACAAAGTTAATCACAGTGTTTGTAAAATAGAATAATTCCTTACTGCCTAACCACAATGGCAACCCCGCCAGCTCATTTGATTCACCACGAATAAAATACATGGAATACCCCACTAGTGAATATTTTGGTTAAAATGAACATTTTTTGAAACCACACTATTTAAGCTTCTGGTAGTTGAGCTGTGTTGTCTTCATTGTGATTCTGTGACAGTGCTAACAGAATTTGAGTTCACAGAGTTCATGAGAAGTCAAGATCATAAAACACTGAAGACCAAATGTGATAATCTGCTCTGGAATGTTGCCTCATCACATCTGAAAAGTCTGTATTTGTGTTGAAGACATAACAAAGAGAACTTCTGCTTTCAGACTCACTGAAGGTATTTTAAATACTCATCATGCTAGGGATCTCATTTATCATCAGTGTATTCAGATATCAATTTTATAAATGTACATTTTTATATATCACCTAGGCACTGAAGATTTTAATCTCTCACCTTCTCCACTCAGGGAATCAAAGAAATCAAAAAATCAGCGCTTATTTATTTATTTATTTATTTCCTTCCTGCAGGGCTAGCTCTTTTGCTTTAAAACTGGGAATCAGAGTATATGAGTTAAAGCCAAATCCCACAGTAGGAGTGCTTTTAAGACTTGGAACAAGTTAAGATGTATGTTTTCTTATTTATGAAAGAGGAAAAGAATGGCAGACAAAGGAAGGATAGGAAAAAGAGAAACTGCATTTCTGTGATTCAAATGTAAGTGTGTAGTTGCAAACTGAGAGCTCTTTGCAGACATTGTGTGATATCGGCCTTTCCCACAAAACAGGAAAGTATAACACTTTAACAATGTTTAAAGAAGCTGAAATGCTTTGCACTAAACAGAACAAACTCATCCTTTGGTGCACACTCCTTAATGGAAAAAGCCTCTAATTACTTTCTCCAATAATCCTTTTTCAATAATGAAGTTTGGGTATAATCTTTAACAGCTTTCATTACTAATATTGTCAGAGGTATGCCTATAATACGGGGGCACAATTGAGCACATTTCCACATTGACACTGTGTTAAAAGGTGATTGCAAAGGTGTTGCAAATTCAAGGAATCAAAACCAAGAAAATGCAGTTTTAATTCCACCTACTTAGGCACATCCATTCTGTACATATTTGGATTTTGTGATCCTATACTGCCTCAGTAACTGCCAAGGATGAATGATGTACTGTAATGAACAATTATTTTTTTTCTTTATATTTAAATTCTTACTGATATAACTGAATTACTGCACCATTCCAGGTGAGGGCTCACCAGAGCAGAGTCGAGGGGGAGAATCACCTCCCTTGAGCTTCTGGACACACTTTTTTTATGTAGCCCAGGATACGATTGGCTTTCTGGGCTGCAAGCCCACATTGCTGGCTCATGTCCAGCTTTTCATCCACCAGTACCCCCCAGTCCTTCTCCACAGGGCTGCTCTCAATCCACTTACCACCCAGCCTGTATCCATGTTAGGGATTGCCCCGACTCAGGTGCAGGACCTTGCACTTGGCCTTGTTGAACTTCATGACGTTCACACAGGCCTACCTCTTGAGCCTGTCAAGGGCCCTCTTGGTGACATTCCTTCCCTCCAGAGTATCAACCACACCACTCAGTCTAGTGTCATCTGCAAACTTGCTGAGAGTGCACTCAATTGCACTGTCCATGTCGCTGACAAAGATGTTAAATAATACTGGTCCCAATATGGACCTCTAAGGGACTCCACTCGTCACTGGTCTCCACCCGGACATCGAGATGTTGACCACAACTCTTTGAGTGTGACCATCCAGCCAATTCCTTATCCATTGAGTGGTCCACCCATCAAATCCATGTCTCTCCATTTGAGAGACAAGGATGTTGTGTGGGACAGTATCAAATGCTTTGCACAAGTCTGGGTAGACGATGTCAGTCGCTCTTCCCTTATCCACCAATGCTGTAACCCATCGTAGAAGGCCACCAAATTTGTCAGGCACAATTTGCCCTTAGTGAAGCCGTGTTGGCTGTCACCAATCACGTCTCTGTTATCCATGTGCCCTAGCATGGTTTCCAGGAGGATCTGCTTCATGATTTTGCTGGGCACGGAGGTGAGACTGAGTGGCCTGTAGTTCCCTGGGTCTTCCTTTTTTCCCTTTTTAAAAATGAAGGTTGTGTTTCCCCTTTTCCCGTCAGTGGGAACTTCACCAGTCTGCCACAACTTTTCTAATATGATGGATAGTGGCTTAGCAACTTCATCCACCAGTTTCCTCAGGACCCTTGGATGCATCTCATCAGGTCCCATCGACTTGTGCACCTTCAGGTTCCTTAGATGGTCTTGAACCTGATCTTTTCCTATGGTGTGTGGTACTTCATTCTCCCAGTCCCTGCCTTTGGATTCTGTACTTCATTTTTTTTGTAGTCCTATGGGGTATGGAAAAGGAATTATTAAAGTCACAGAATGGGTTTAGTGTGTCCAGAGAAGGATGACGAAACTGGTGAGGGGTCTGGAGCACAAGTCTGATGAGGAGCAGCTGAGGGAACTGGGGTTGTTCAGTCTGCAGAAGAGGAGGCTGAGGGGAGACCTCATCGCTCTCTACAGTTTGCAGAGAGGTGGGTGTTGGCCTCTTCTCCCAAGTGACTAGTGACAGGACTAGAGGAAATGCCTTCAAGTTGCGCCAGGGGAGGTTCAGACTGGATATTAGGAAAAAATTCTTTACTGAGAGAGTGGTAAGACACTGGAATAAACCGCCCAGGGAAGTGGTGGAGTCACCCTCCCTGGAGGTATTCAAGGAATGTGTGGACATGGCATTGTGGGACATGGTTTAATGGGCATGGTGGTGTTTTTTTGGTTGATGGTTGGACTTGATGATCTTACAGGTCTTTTCCACCCTTAGTGATTCTGTGATTCTGTGATTCTGTGGAAGCTGACAATTTGTTGGTATGGTTAAGTTATGAGAGCTCTTGTTGAAAAAGTGAAAAGAGTTATTTATCTAGTGTAACATTCACCAGCCTTTGGCTTCTGATGGTCACTCTTCAGGATATTTTCAGAAGTCCAGAGCAAGTCATTAAGTCAAGCTCTTAACTCACATGGAGACTATACCTCTTTCAAATGAAATAAAAACCAAAACAATAGCCATTGCTTTTAGCAACATAGTAGCAGAAAAAAACCCCAAACAACGTATTACGATTAGTAGTAAGACTTTTAAAGTTATAAAAATATTGTCTACATTACATCTGATGTTGAAATAGTTATACTGGTATGATGTATGTTGCATCAGTACAGTTTAATTCACCTGTGTAAGGAATTTCAGCCTCCTGAGGTATTAATTACATTTCAAGTCTTCCTAGAATAATTTGCTGTAAGAAATCTTTTTTTTTCCATGCAGTAATCCTTCTTGTGAAAAAAGTAGCATTTAGAAGCAAGACTACACCACATAAAATGAACAGTGTTATGTTTAATATTTCATTATTACTGTTTAACAATTAATATTTAATAATCAACTACCAATAGATTTGACCAATGGCAATAATAACGTGTATAAGAGCAGAAAGTAACCCATTTTAGGTGTCTAAAAAAACCCCACTTTCTAAATTAAAAGTAAGTATCTTTGGTTTATATAATGAATTTTAAAGGGATCCTTTCTCAAAAAGTGTTTGTGGCAAATATATTTTTACCAAAGTTTGAGAGTAATAAGAAACTAGATGATGCAGAAAAGGAGGGGGAAAAAGAAGCAAAACCTTTTTCACTGTGTTATTTAAGTTGATGTGAATTTCTAACAGATTCCTTTCTCTGACAGACCTGATTAGCTCAGATGAAGACACTAAAAGGGATATAAAAATGGAGGTGGGGGGAATCCACCCCCACACTGTTGGGGAGGGAGAAGAGAGCGTGTCTATCAAAAGAGGTCCCTTGCTGTCTGGGCAGCATATGAGTAAACACAACAGCAGTCACAGAACTCATGGGAAAGGAAACAAAAAATGTTTGAAAACCTGGTACTCGTCAATGTGAGCTCCATCCATTCCACCAGAGGTGTGGGGTACAGGGGTTAGGAAGCGAGGAGCTCAGAGCCCCACACCGTGCTAAGAGAAATCGTGACTATAGGAAAAAGTCAAACAAATTCAAAGTAATTGTTGTGATCCTTCACTTCCTAGGAGTTGTCTTATTTGTAACCAAAAGAAAAATAAAAAAAGCTACAGGAAAGGTTTTGGGCCAGTCATGCAATTGTGTTAGAGTGCTAGCCCTTTAAATTTATCATGTAATTATTTTTGTAAGGTATTTTTATTATGGTGTCATAGTCTTTCTCCATTATGAAGCTCAGCAATTGTCACTATTTAATATTCTGGTTTTAAAACAGGCATTAATTTCAAGTTTTCTAGAATATCTTAATAAGGAATACACTGTTTTCTGAACTAAGACTTAGTTCTTTGTAAAAATCCCATACATAATAAACAAAAGGAAATGCAGATGAAGATTTAAGGTATATAATACCGATCAAATTCTTCAGTCATTTTTTGGGCAGAATATTTAGAATCCACAAATGCAGTTTCTTTACAAGAGGGTTTCCTACTGTCCTTAAAAAAAACTGTGACTTTCTAACAAGATTTTAATATAGGATTTCACCAATTTGCTGAGGAGGGTAAGCTGTATGCTGTAAAGATAAAATCTCTGACAGCAATAATCCTTCATGCATAAAATCTAATGACTGAAGTCAGAGGTTTAGCATAGTTACGGTCTCAAACAATATGTCTAAAAGCTGGAATTTCCTGGCTTTAACTAATGAAACTTCTTATTCATGGCAAAGGAATTGCGTCCACTTGTGAACTTGGCCCCAGGTATGGAAAAAGGGCCTTTTCAGTTTCGTTTTATTGTATTAGTTCTCCCTGTAAAGTATTGACATATTAACATCAGTGTAGCTGTCTAACTTGCCATTTTACTCGATTGCATAGTAAATGGCAAGTATTTTTCAGCTTTTTGAACAAGCTTTCCACCACCCAGACATTTTTTCTGAAGATATGTCTGTAATGATCACACAGGTGTAAAACACTAATGAAGCTTCCGGCATTCATTGTTAAGTGTACAATTATCTGATTTACCTTTAAAAGGTTATTTTGGAAATTATGCATATTGCATAACAACAAAATAAGACTGTGAATTTCAATTGAATGTACATTGAGAACAATTTTACAAATAGTGTTTCTGATTTTTCAAGTTTCACTTTTTGGATAACTTTCTACCTAAATTGTCTGAAATTAAATGACCCAAAACAAGGAAATTGTGGTTTTATTTTTTGCAGTTTCCCTTGCCATAGTGAACAACCTGGTACATTTCTTTGCAAAGTTTAAGAAAGTGACTTTATGTTCTGTCTCTCCAAACCATAACAACAGACTATCAGAACAACAAACTACTGACTTCAATTCTGTTCTTAAAGGGATATTGTCTCCAACCTTAAAAAAAAAAAGAAAAAGTAACAGAAGGGTAATTAATACTAATTGCACCTTTGCTGTCAACCTCAACTGACATGAGCAAGATTCTCTGCCTAAAATGGCTAGGAACAATCTCAAATGAAGTCCTAATCCAACAGAGGACCTTTGCCAATACATCAGCAAATACTTTTTCTGATAATAATTATGGCCATTCAGCAAACAAGAGCACACAGACATGTGAACATTGGTGTATGTGCACACGTGTGTACATGCACAAAGCCCTGAAAAAACCCAATCCATCCTTCCATGCATAGCTAAATTTGTAAAAGCCCTGATTTTTATATGGATTTGCCAACAACACTGTCCTTGCTTTGATCCATGCTACTCAGAGAGCTCAACTCTGGCAAAGGTGTGTACTTTTGTAGTGGATGGCTACATAGACAAAAGGTTTCTAGAATGGGCTAAACTATAAAGAAGATACTTTGACACCAGTGGTTCCATCACTATATGAATTAAAATATATTTACCTTCCAGTTCACCTATCCAGCATCTCTCATACCACTTCTGTTTAAAAAAGAGTACTCTAAGGATGAAAGAGTTAAGAGTTGACTACATTTAAGGGTTTTATAGACATTAAACTTTATGCTTCAAACACCTTCATGATAATGCCTATGCTATGACACACACGGTTACACCCACATTATCACATTGCATAAGAATGTTACAGGATTTTTTTTAAAAATATTTCTCAATCTCATATTGAATAGGCATTTGCACAATAGAATTGTAGAGTTTTATGCAAACGTCTTCTACCCACCCACACAAAAATTTGAATTAAAATGGGTAGAGATCCAGACAGGCTATTTACAAAACATCAAGCTTATGAGATATATGCAGATCAAATACTTCTCTTAAACTAGACATCCAACAAAGACAACAAGAAGTGATAAAAAAATTCTAATAAGCTTCCAAAACACAACCCTGCAGTTATCAAAAGTGACATTACCTGTATAGTAATTAACCTACTTAATTTATTCAAAGCAGTTTAAGATTTGAAAATAGGACTAATGTCTGACTAAAAGTGGAACCCCAGAGGCAAAATGAAATAATCAGAGGCTAAGAAAAAAATAATAGCTGTACATGAAAATGTTAAAAACCTCCTAGATAATATGCATGACATGTTCTAGTAGGAGATTAGAGTTCAATGTTCTCACTGTTTTCTCCAGACAGTACTAATTTGTTTCCAATTAGTAGAAAATGTAATGCAACTGACTTAACAGACTAAAGTGGTCACAGGAATATTGTCTCCGCTTGTGATCATGCCACAGAAATCTGTTCTCCCCTGTGCTACCTTGTTCTGAAAAATTATACCCAGTCAGTTGTCTGCTTGCCACGTACTCAGTCTTTTTTTTTTTTTAATAGGATATAATTTGTGAGAACACACATTAATTTAGACATTCCTCAACCACATTAGATGCCACTACAGAAGAGAGGATTTGTAGCTGCTCTGGTGTAAATAATAACGGAGTAATTGCAACCAATTATTATACTGTACTTAAGCCACTTGCAACAGTCTGCAAAGATCTTGCATGGGAATTATATACTGAGCAAAGATTAATGAACTTCTGTTCTCAGTGCATGAGGCTTTTTTTTCCAGGCAGTTGTTAATGTCCTAATCTTTAATAGGAAAATATTTTTGCACTGCTGTAGGAGTAGGTAATTGTTTCCTTATGAGCCTAATCTTTCCAATACCTTTGCAATGGGGTGTGAGTCACCTTTGGCACTGTAGAAAAACAAGCCACAGAAAGTGGAAAGAACACAGTTTCTAAAAGATGATAGTGGACCTTTGCATTGAGGTGACACCATTGCTTGTCTTTCCAAATAAAAGTTGGGAAATTCTTCTAATTCTTTCTCTCCCCCTCTTACTAAGCTGTAGCTAAAAGATCAGGAAGCTGTGTTAACATCTCAAAAGAGAAACCAATTCAAGAAACACACATTAAAAGAAAAATAGCAAATTTATACTCAGAAGATCCCCCTTGTGGGTGCAACTCTCCAACCATTCAGCTGCACAAAACATCTCTTCAGTAAGGCAAGGGTGCACCTAACTTGAGTGGCACATGGAAAAACTCATGTCTAAGGCAACAACCTCGTCCCACTGGGCAGGACATTCATTACCACTTCTCCAGCAAACTTTGTGAAATCAACTAGGTAACGTAAGAGCGAAATGTCAGATACTGGAAAATGAAGGTCTGCACATAGAATAATTAGAAAGTTGAGATATATGAGTGTTTAAGGAGAGAAGCAAAGACTAAATGTCTTGCCAATTCATGCTGAGTGGCAGGTAACATTATTTTTCATTGTTTGGCAAAGTGGTACAGTGATAAGACAGTGGTCTGAGAATGAGATAACCTAAGCTTTACCTTTGCCATTGACCAAATGTGGGTCATGTTATAGGCAGGTCACTTCAATCTTTGTAGCTCAGATTCTTCAGATGTAAATTAGGATTAAAATATTCTCTCTTTCTTTTTAAAATTTTTTTTTTAAATAAAATAGACATCTCTATCAAATATGAAACATTAAGTCACCCTGACTATTTCTTAATTTTTTCCCTCTCTTACCATCTGGGATTCCATGGACAGAAAGACTCTATTGCAAACTTAGGTGAAGATATCAGTAAATTTAGAAATTTATTACCTTTGTCATCAAGTAAAGGCTCTGTAATACTACGTTTTTATTTAAAAAAAAAAAAAAGACATTTTCCTTAATTTATTATTGTCACGGGGGGATAAGATTAGATTTTACTTTTTCATAGCCCCGGTTTTTGTCACTACTTGCAT
The DNA here is from genome assembly GCF_030936135.1 of Gavia stellata. NCBI lineage: Eukaryota > Metazoa > Chordata > Aves > Gaviiformes > Gaviidae > Gavia > Gavia stellata. The sequence continues at coordinate 22,274,987 of NC_082600.1, forward strand.
AACTGTTACTCCAATGTTGCCCTACATTTTCAATTAATGCTCTCATCAAACGGACAAGGAACTTTTAGCCTCTATTAAGCCTTGGTCTTAGCTGCTTGGAAAAGTCACTTTACACTCTTGTACCTCAGTTTTCTCATATTTAAAACAAGTTTGTTAAGGGTAATCATCCTATATTAATTACTCAGATCTCTACGTCCTAAATAGCAGCTGCCTCCAAAGTTTCGTTTTTTATAAATCATCACTTCTCATTGAAAATTAATTTAGTCATAACCTTTCTGATCACTTCTAATTAGCATATTACTATCAGAGAATAACATATACTTTTCCTTGTTACACATAAATAATGTATATGCTATTTTTCAACTTCATGTGCTTACAGCTATAGGCCAAATAACTAAAACCAATTTATGTTAGCAGCCAGCATTAGTTTACATTTTTTACAGTTGTTTAGAGGACTGACAAAAACATCTGAAAATCAAAGTCTTCTTATCAGATTGCGTGCTCATTTAGTTTGGTTTTGCTCCTTCATTTTGCAACTCTTGCTACTGCCATGCACAGCAGGAAATTCAGCTGAAGTCAAAAGACTAAGCAAATAAACAAAGCAGCTGCTTTAAAATACTTCAGACAGGGCCAATTGCTGAGTTACAGGGCAAGTTAGCTAAAATAAGGAAGGTGAAAAATCAAGAGTATAAAAATACTTTATATCTCTCCCATCATAAAGGGCATTTCATTCAGGTTTTAATTCATTCAGTGTTTAATTAAAAAATGAAGAAACACTGATGGAGGGAGATTGCTAGTTGAAGACTAAGGGTCTAGTTCTGGTTTTGGGTGCCTACCTGTAGTTCCTATTTGACTGAGAAGAGGCCTGAGGCCACAGTTTGGCCCTGAGTGATTTGTGACAGATGGTGAATAACAAATAAACTCTCTAAGTGGAGATCAAGGGCTTTGGGTAAACATCTCAGATTCTTGCCAGGGAAGATGCAAGGGCTTTGTTATAACTTGCATTTCAGCAACATTTACCTGTCATTAAACCTTACATAAACACAGAAAGGATAAGGATGGGAGAAATATATTAAACAAATGTGGGCACAGGTGCTCAAAGGTTGTTGATTCTGACTGCTGATCATTGTCACCTTCTTTAACAAGGCAGGTAATCTAGCCTGACATATAGACATGGTAGAAAAGGGAGACAGCTGACAGTTTATGCATTATACCAGAGTGACCAACCCAAGAGACAACACCAAACCTTTTGCTGAGAAAGCCCTTCATCATGCCATCACCTTGGTATGATATTATCAATCTATTGTTGTACTGTGCCAAGATATTTCAATGTGCCTCCATGAAAGGAGTTTACTGTAAAATAAATGTGTTTTGGAAATGAGAACCTCCTAAAAGTAATAGGTGTAGTATCAGATTTGGGCCTGGTTTTAGGCAAAGACTGCTAATGGATAGTGCAGAGGGCTTATTTTAGAGAAAAATTTGTTTCATGTAGACATTGACTGGATAAAGGTACATAGATTTGTGAAGACACACTGGTTACTGCAAGTTTTATGCAAACGTGAACTGACATCCTAGCTAATAGTCTATTAGACTGTATCATTTGACTAAAATATCACTCATTCAGTAAAAGAATAGTTTGGCAGTCTGCAATATGATGTTCTCATGTTAACTCCAGGAAAAGTAGTGATAAACTGATGTTACCAGTTTCATACTGTACCCACAGTATTAGTCTTGACACTGACTGTGTGCAGGTGGATTATAATGCATAATATTGATCTGGAGGATTTTTTTCCCCTTCAGCTGTATCTTAGCTTCTAGCCTTGATCTTAAAAGTTAAGATGGATGTTCGGTATTATTATCTAGCAGAGAGGGTAAAAAATCAATTTTATCTCCTGGTGCTTCATTCCCTCATCTTCCAGTGCTGGAGCAGTGGGGTTGTAACAGCTGTCAGCATAAAATCATTTATTAGCTGGTGTTATGACAACTTCTGGCAGATGAATATATTACTATATGTACGTTGATGCTCCTGAAATCAACTTTCTGATTAAAGATACGAAAAGAGTATGGCAACCAATCAACTGTTTTAATGGAGTAATAATTTCATAAAGCACTGCATTGCAGAATGAGAGTAGTAAGATCTAGCTAAGAAAAACCTATGTGTGAACCACGCATTTTTCAAGACTGATGGCGATAGGTGATAGTTACTCATTAAAGTTTATGGATTTTAAAGGTGACCTGACCAGATAAAAAAGGACAGTTTCAAAAATTTTGGCTTTTTACTTTCCAAAAGGTAATGAAATCAAACAAAGGAAGGATTCTCATCTTTACTAACCCTGGCCTAAGTTACTGGAAAAGCTTTGATTCGTCTTTAGCTTGAATTCTAGATGTAGTTAATTTTCTATTAAAATGTATTGATGAGTCCTCTAAACTTCATTGGAGGACTTCCTTATCTCACAGGGTGCCTTGGGACTGGGAAGTAAAAACCTGCCTTCCCACCCTGCTTCCAGGACAATATTCAGCCGTAAATGAGGATTTGTGCCACTATCCCCTGGTCTTTCCTAACCTTTTAAACCTCATTAATCCTTTCCTGCCATGTCCTCTATAATCCAATTTGTTAAATGCAGGCCTCATTCAGCCCTTCATTAGCCCAGTAAATCTTTTTATGTCTGATTATTTTACACAGATGTAACGTAGATCAGAATCTAAGCAAAATCTTTACTGCTGAAAGCCACATTGAACTGTTAGTTTTTCCTCACCACGTCGATGGTTCTGCGCTCATACATAACAATTTCTTGTACGATATTGTCTGCATGGTATAGATAACAGTGTAACAGAACAAGTTACCAAGCTACACTAACAGTATTTATGCAATGAATTTATTCCTTTAAAAAGTTATCATGCGGGCTGCTGACCTACCAAAAAAAGCTGAGACCAGGTAAAGATTATAAAATACATATGTTACTCTGATCTCCCTTAAAACAATATAGTAAGGGGTAGTTCTGTTGAAATGCGCAGAATTTTATACCTACTTAAACTCGCTGAACAGCAGGGTAAATGACTGCATATAATGAAATCATCAGAGGCTTAGTGTTTTACATATTTTATAAGATGGTATTAAAATGCTATTAAGACACCACCTATCTTTCTTAACCTTCAAAGAGAATCCAATCTACTTCTGACAGTTTCAGTATTCCTATTAAAAATGGAGCCAAAATCATGAGATTAGATTAAACATTGTTGAATATAAAATAAATGCTATACATTTACTTTTATGCTTCTTTCTTTCCCCTTTGCTTTTTTGTTTCTGAGCATTCAAGGTTATTAAAGGAAAGAATTAAAAGAGATGTTTTTTCAAATGGCTGATATATTTGGGAAAAATAATAGCAAAGACAGTAATAGTAGCAATAAATAGTTAAAACAGCCAATACTAGCATATAATGACTTGACACCCTGAGTTAAAAATTACGAAGAGTTAAAAGTCAGGATACATTGCTGTGCTTTTGTTTTTCTTTCTCTTATTTGTTTTTTACAATTCAGCTTCTATTTACAGACATTTGTCTTTCATTTTCTTCTTATAATCAATATATATTTAAGTTCTTTAAAAGCATTTAGAAGGTTTATGTTTATAAACGTATGACCATGCAGTATTAAATATAACTTTCAAAAGGAAAACTTTTAGATGTTTATACATCTGCATAAAATGTTATAGAACAGGCCTATTAGTTTATCTTCTAAGCATTTTGATAATAATAAAATCTGAAAATTTTAAAGAGTGTATGTTTTGTATTTAAAAAGTAAATATATTATTTCAGTGTTTGTTAAGTGGTTTCAGTCAAGATTACCTTCATGGAAATTTTTGGCGAAAAGAGTAACGATTTATCATTTTTGTTATGTTTTATATTAATTAATAGAAACCAAGATCAGAAATATAAATTTCTGATAAATTCTTTATTATATGAGAATAAGATAATTTTGTATTGATTTGTGTAAATTTAAAAAAAAATTCTCTCAATTTCTATCAAGGTATCCCAATTAGCATAAACTCTAACAGTAAGTATTTAACTGAGACCAGGCAAGTAGATGAACCCTTTATTTAACTGCCTGCATATCTTAAGCCAATGGGCTATTCATTTCTGTACCCCAAGATTTGAAATGAATCCATTTTTCTTTAAGAAATAAAAAGCAGAAGCTTTAGCAGCATGGAGTAGATTACTGCAGTGCACAGAACTAAACATAATAAACCCACTCATTTTAATGATGTTTACAGATGTGACAACAAATGTATGAAAATTATTCAGATGTGAGCTGTAAAAATAAAGACTGGCACTGAAGCCAATTGAAATCCCTACCAAAGGTAATTCTATACCTGAGAAAATAGTAATTTCGTTGTGCAGCAAATTCTGTGTTTCTGGTGAAAACAGCACCAAGTAACATAATGATAAGACATAATTCTTTACTTCCCTCTATGCTGTTGTCATGCTGTCTTTCATTTTTTTAAAGGATAAAACACACACAAGCACACACAGACTATACTTGGAATGGCTAGAATATTTAGACTCCTCTAGGGTTGTTATATGCAGGTACCACAGCAGTGAACCCGCTTTTCTGGTGGTGTTGACATCCTTTCCCTCTCATGTGGCTGATTTTTTCCATTGCTTCTCATCTATGGACAATGGATAGCAAATTTAATTATTTACTATACCTCCACCTATTTTAAGGAATGAACGGAAAACTTGGCGTGTAATAGAAGATGTTACTGTTTAGTCACAGTGAGAACACGTCCCAGTATTTTACCTACACAGGTAAATAAATCCAGGTATTTAGCAGAGTAATATTATCCTAAACAGCAATTTGCTTATATCCTCAGCTTTAGCTGGGTATTACTCAGGTGTCCCATAGTAGCAGATAGCACAGTAGAAATAATTCTGTTGCAAAAAGAGCATGCAATTGAGAAATTAATTTGGTTTCCAATGAAATAAACTTGATATTCATAAAATCCAAGTAAAGAGAATAAGGAACTGTAATAATGGGTTTCAAGTCATCCCCCATGTCCACGCGTCAAAATAATAAGGTACAATGGAAATGTGGCTGATCTATGCTAGCAACAACCCTTCCAGATTTAGGTCTGTGAAGTTATTTGTCTTCAGACAAACTGTAAATTATACGTGTCTGATAATTGTCTATCAGAGAGAAAAAGAAATACATTCTGGAAGACCAAAGAGAAATTTGGTATCAAATGAATTGCATCATATTCATATAATTGTGTGTATACATATAATTTGAAGACATGGATTTCTGAAAAGCATAATTTAAGGTAGGACTTATGAGCAGCACTGAACTTCTGTCATGAAGCTGAAAGAAACTAGTGTCAGAAGAACAATATGTGAAGATAGAGAAATCACAGCATATCAAAAACTCGGAAAGTGGAACATATAATTTTTGATATGTTTCTGTCTGGACTGTGTGCCACACGTATTTCTGGAATGGCATTTTTGGATCTTAGGAACACAATGCTTAAAAGGATTGCTTTGTCTGAACTGTTTTCTTTGGAGCTTATATTTTTATTTTATGTTATGAAATTCAGGCCCAATATATAGGGTAATATATATATATTATTTAGATCTGACCAATTTAAAACTTTTCCTTGAAATGGAAGGCCTGGACTGACCTGCACTTTAGCAACACTACTCCTTAATCTACATTCCTACTACCTCAAGAGAAAAGCATTGGGGTTTTAGGATTTTGCAGTTCACATATTAATTTACCTCAAATCATGTTCAAGAAAACCAATTCGAATTCATAAAAAACCCTGTAATAAAAACAATCTTACTATATTATGCATTTAAAATAACTATTATGATCAGAACAGTCTGAGTAATATTAGCCTACTTCACACACTAAGAGCCTAAGCTCTGCTTTCAAACAGCATGTAGGCAATTAGATGAAAAGGGTCTGTTGCAAAGGACCAAAGTCTGAGAATGTGCACATTCCACAGATCTCCTCAGCTTCTGTTGAATTGCACCACCTGAAAACCACAATAATGCTAAACTCCTGGAAACACCTGCTTGTACGTTATCTTTTCAGCTCATGTCTGAGCAGCTTCATTTCTATGACAGCCTTGTGATGAGGGAACAAAAATAAAACAAAAGACCATAGTTAAAATTGATAAGTTATGTAAATGTCACATATAGAGTGAAATGTTGTTTCTGAGTAAAGAAATGTTATTGTGAAGAATATTACTGGGCATGTCTACATGTGCTCAGAACACTGCTCTTTTCACCGTTGTTTGGAATGAACAGTACGGACACTTAATATCCGCCTCCTGGGGAAGATCCTGGCATTAAGGTTCAGAAGCTGAAAGCGTCACTTTTAAACTCAAGAAAAGGACTACACACAATCAAAAGAATCACTCTCCATAGCTGTTACACCTTTGACTAGAGATCGAAATAAAAAAAAAAAAAGAGTGACACAATTCAGGAATTAATTTGGTGACAGTTTCCCCAGACTTTTCTGTACGTCCCTAAATAAATTGTTTAGAATTATTGTTAATTATTCTGTGTTGCATGTATATAATAACTTAAATGGAAACATAAATTATTTTAGAAGGAAATAAGGGATTAAAAAGAAAAAAACCTCAACAATCTATACATCCTAGTTTGGCATTTTACTTCAACAAACCTATTTAAAATTACATAGGTGGTTCCCTAAAGAATAAACATATGGAGGGGTGGGTGTGGATGTATATGTACATACAAACAAACTGCCCAGATATTGAATAGTAGTTCCATGTATTTAAGATTTACTAGGTTTTTAAAACACCACCTACTTCTGGTTCTCCTGCAAGCCTTCTAAAGGATTTGGAACAAATCCTTTCTCTGTGTATAGTTATTCTACTTTTTTTCCTCAATTGTGATAATAGAGTTTGTGATTGAGCACTGAGGATGCCATAGAGCTAGATGCTTTTACACCACAGGGATCAACTTCCCAAAGCGACTCACACTTCTTTTCCTCTCTTAAGGAGAATGACAAAGGATTAGGCCATCAGCAGAGATGTCGTGTAGCTCTATAGTAGCTCCAGGGATCCCTGCTGTAGATATCAGGAAGTGAAAAACAGTAGTAATCCAATTGAGGTTCGTTTTTGGAGTACAAACGGATTAAGAATGTGATCCAATGTGGTGGAAATTGATACTGAAATACAATTCTTGCTTTTCATTCCAATTACTTCTCATTTATTCTTCATTCAGCTTGACTCATGTAACTTACAGAAGAAAAAACCTAGTATTTTCAACTGAAAATTGTGTTAAAACTTTATTTCCAGAAAGTATAGGTCATGTAATAGCATATAAAATAGGTAACTACATGAACTGATTAACAAAACTAATTAAAAGCCAAAATACAGCATTCATTCTCTGCCTTAGCTTAAATCCAGGGTAAATCAGGTCTTCTGTCTTCCCTCAGGTTATTGACACTGCTCAGAACTGTAGGGTACTCAAAGAAACACCTTTTCTCTTTAGTTTTGTGATTTTTTTGTTAGTGTCCTTTTCAGATTTTCCAGGGAAATGAAGCATGTGTTTGAAATTGGGCCTCTGAGGACTATTAATGAAGTGCCTAAAAATCAGCACAGGTGGGCTCCCAACCACATTAAACAACAAAAATGGCTCATAGAAGTTCTTTGCATGTATTGCAGGTCACTGCAAGGGAAATACCCTTTAGCTCAGTTGTGAACTTTAGTTAGCAGATATCTTTGGACAATTAATCCTTCTTAAGCTCCACTGAATTTGCTTCGTATATATATAGTCCAGTCTACTTCAAGTCTCTCAGTTTCTCGTTAATACAGTGATATGGAACACACATAGCAAAATACTTCAAAATTCCATGTTACCACACACTACTTTTAATTAAACTAATTCAAAATACCATAGCATAGACATACCTATAAATGTGGAACAAAATGTCCACATGTATTTTCATCAGAAGTTAATCAAAGAAATCCCATGTGTGTCCCTGATTTTTCAGGTTTTTTGCTTGAGAAGAAATGCTGAGCTTTTAGGAAAAATAAAATTTAAAAAACCCAACACATTCAATGAGGTTTGGAATGAGGGCCAGAACCTGTATATATCTAGGAAGTCAGAGATTTGAGGCCTTTCTGTGAATCTTTGAGTGTGTACCTATGTATTTACAAAAATAAGAAAAAGTGATTTCTTTTTGTTATTGTCCATTTACTTTAGGTTTATTTCTGAAGTTTTTTTCACAGTCCAAACTTATAAAGCATTATAAATCTGTTTATCAAAATATAATTTTGATTATATAAAAACATCAACATTTGATTATCAAAATATAATTTTGAAAATATCTGACAGTCGATCAAACCGTTATGATTCGCTGTGCAGTTGGATGGTATTCTAGTTCTCTGGACAAAACCTGTTTATTTTTGCCTGTTCTTTCTCTAGAATTTTGTTCTGAATTATATAATCATATCATATTGCATATTGTATAGGATAATTTCCCACATCAAAATCACATCCTGGAGATCTACAGCAGTTCACCAGGTATATGCAGGAACTCTTTTACCAAAATACCATTTTCCCCAAACAAGTGCTGCCACCCATACCAGCCCTGCTTTTTTTGGTGCCGTCTGTTGCATTACTAATGTGTGATGCCATCTTAAGCTTTTTTTTAATTGCTTATTGATCATCTGTATTCCAGTTATGGTTATCATTGCCATCTTCAATGCTGTATTGTTTCTTTCAAGGGACACTAATGCCAGAGGCAAAACTCATGAGTGGCATTAGTTGCATCCTTACACTTTTTCAGGGTCAAGTGCATTTAAAAAGTCTTCCGTATCACTGGTAAGAAGAAATGGAATTAAAAAAAAAAAAAAAGTAAAATAAGGAAACAGCACTATGCCTGTTTGTGGCTGTTTCTCGTTCCTCTTCTTCTGATGGGCATAGTAAGAGTTTAGGTTGCAATCCATAACAACGCAGTGTTTTCCCATTCAAGGTGACTGCAAATTCAATTCTTCTTGGCAGCACAAATTATTCACCTCTCAAGTTTTCCTTCTGACACTGAAATCGGTTGCACAAGAAAATGTGTCTAGCAGCCTTGAAATGGAAACAGACAAATTGTAAAGAAGTGTAGCAAGGCATCTAAGCGCTTCTGCCGCATCTTGCTAACAGATGGAATCTGTAACACCAGTTGCCAGTGCTTGCAACTCCAGCGCGGTTAAAGAAAAGGAAGCATTCATCAAGCAATTCATTTCTCATTCTTCAAATAGAAGGCTGTTTACATCATGTCAGCAAATGATTACCCTCTGCTGCTGCTGTTGTGCTGCCTATTGGAAAAGGTGAAGAGGTTATGTTTTGAAATCCCGTGGAGATGTTGATTAAGGAAACAAAGGAAGCTGGTTCTTAACACCCAACCCCCCAAAAAATAGGAAGCAGGCATCATCACACTTACATCTCTGACATGAGAAATGGGTACTTCTTGGGGAGAACAATGAATTCAAAGCACAAACTGCTTACATATATCAAGGGAGAACCAAAGGGTGTAAGCACTTTCCCTTCCCACTGGGTGCTGTCTTTGGGTCCTTTCTGTGGTTTTAGGTCCTTACTCAGCTCTTATCTAAGAGCTGACCTGGGACGGCATGGATCCCCTATTTCCTTGGCTTCTTCTTAAGGCTTCATTAACTGTGCCTAAGAAAACAAAGCCTTATAACCTGTGTGGAAACCTGAAAATGTGTAACTTTGTAAATGAGTCCATACTGGACCATCACTGGAAAAAAATAGGGGTCTATAAACTGAAAAAGATTGAGAACTACTGTTTTAGGCATTGAATTCCTACCAAGCTTAAGTTAAAATGTGCTGAGGACTACTAGAAATCATTCAGTCTTTGCAGGGTCCTTGTCAAGAACAAGACTCAGTTTAACAACTCACGAATTTCTCAGACTTAGAGGTAGAGTCTTTGGCTCTCAAAGAAGACACATGAAATGATTCTACTGTTAAAGGTAGAACTTGGCTTATTTGAAAGTATCAGATGTAACTGCGCACAAAATTATCGTGGTGATTTCCATGCTTTATATTAGTCTGGGCTGTCTCCAAGACTTTTTTTGTTTGAATGTGTGCATTTCACCATTCTTAAAGAAGACTGATTTTTCTCCCTCCAAGATTTAGTCTAATATCTGGGCTTAGATAATTGTTTAGAAAACTATTTCAAGGGTATGTAAAGTAGAAAATAGTACATTCAATTTTATCAGGATCAACATGTCGTCTTTGCTTCCTGTTCTAAACTGCTATTGAAACAACTCAAACCTTCCACCTGTGTGATGGCTTTATTTCACTTTCCTTAAGCTTTTAAAGTCTAGTAGACCTTTAGTGCCTTTCTTGACTTGCGAGATGAATTCCATTTTAAAAATGTATAACTGCTGTTAAAAAACCACATGCATTCTTATTGTAGGGTAAATTAAATTTTAGGACTCCAAGACTACTGCTCAGTAAGTGGATATTATATTATGTAGATTATTTTCTTTCTTCTTATTCATATTTATCTCTTGTCCACCAGAGACTTCATCCTGTCTCAGAATATCAACTTCTACCAAGTACATTGCATTGGATTTCTTTTAGTTCAGCTGTGCACATTTTAATTGAGACCGGTTTCAGCTTCTTTCCCATGCTTTATGAAGTGTGGCTGCCTTTCCTTCTTATCCTGTGCAAGTTGTACACAAGTAACTGATATACCCTGGGTTCTGCCCCAATATCTATTTCCTGTCTCTCCACTTGAGTAGTTCCTACAAAATAAAGTAGCTCTCAGCACTGAAATTCTTAATTGTGTCCTACAGGAGAATGTTGGGTTCTGTATTGTTTCGGTTCCCAGACTGTCGCAAATGAGTGATTTAGGCTGCTTAAAGAATCACTGTCAAGGGTATTGGTAAAAGTGATTTTAATAGAAGTTTATAAAAATGTGACTGAACAGAATACAATGGCAAGGTTCACTCTACTACTTACTAAAACAAAGGAAAATCAAATTAGAATGAACTCAGAATGATTTATACAGAAAGAGAGAGAGCAGAGAAACAAAGGGGTAAAGAATAGGGAAGACCCTCACATTGAGTCACGAGGTTCAGAATGGACTCCCTTGCTTTCTAAACTTCTCAAAGAGGATTTTAGGTGTGGCTGAATCTAGACTTAGTCTCAGACTTGGTCAACGGTTTATGTCTAAAGGAAAAGAGAAGGTACAAGGGACAAAGAAATCCTCCCGTTGAGTCATGAGGTTTGGAATAGACCCCCTTGCTTTCTAAACTCCTTCTCAGAGAGGACTTTAGGTGCAGCTAGGTCTAATCCTAGTCCCAGACTTAGTCAGTGGGTTTCATCTAAGAATTATGTGTATTTAGCAGCAATTTGAGGTTCAGTCACAGTTTGAGCTAAATCATAAGATTTTAGCAGCACTTAATCATGGATTAGTTTTAAGATTTACAAAGCGAGCTAATCACAACAATAGTTTGATTACAGATTGATTGACACACATATGCACACAGACATAAAGCTATAGATATATATATACAGGTACCTGTTAAAAATTCCCCTTGAGTCCTGTGAAAATACTCACTCCAAATGTCTTGGCATTCCTCAACAGGCAGGGTTGAGTCTTGGGGAGGGGTGATTTAAGCCCAGGTTGCGGTCCTCCAAAATTTCACAAACTGGAGAGTTGGCAAAAGAATCTGAGAGGCATCCCACTCAGAGGGAGATGCTGGTCACAGCCTGCTGCAGTCCAGGAGAGCTCAAAGGGTCTTGCTTGGGACCACTGTTTATAGGTTTGCAAGATGATTGGCTTTAGTCATTAGTAAAATGATGGAGTTTCTGTAACCATGGTGTCGTTCCACTTGGGTTACGATCCTGATAAGGAGTCCTCCACGGCTCTTAGGGAATGATGGATTATCCCATTCTTCTTTCTCTCATTACCCGCCTCGGTCAGGTAACAGGAGTGCCTGATACAGTCAGTGTCATTCCCTGCCTTAACCATGTAAGAGTTCCTGGAACAGTCAAGGGACACTTAACCACCCAACTCATTACACAAAGGTCAGGGCTTAGCTGGAGTTTCTGAGGTTGTACAGCGGCCCAGGAAAGAGGGGAAAGGAATGCACCACCACACAGACGCAGTTCCTGAAGAGGCTAACCTGCACATGAAAGCTTCAATGTAAGAGATAAATAAAAATTTAACTCTGTGAATATCGGAAGTGAAATACAGCTTCCTGTATATAAACTGAATATAAACTTCCCTGAAAGTTTACATTTATAAAACTGCCTCAGTTTTATTTTCAAAGAAAATGATCAGCCATATCTTATCCATGTGGTCAACCCAAAATTTACATTTTGATTTGGAAAAAAATGAAACTGCATCTAATATTTTTCTCTTTATTATGACAAATTTGTGTTATAATGAAAGACGTAGGCATCATTTTCAAGTTTTTTTGGGCATCAGTGCCTGTAACTACTGTGTCTGCATATGACATGAGTTCTCTTGTTTCTACAACATTTTTATTCAGAAGACTGCAACCAGAAAATACTATGTATATATGAGGAAGGTCTCATATTGATGAAACAGACCCAGCTCTAGAACAGACACAGTGTATAAGACTGTACAGAAATACAGGAAGAGAGCAAGACTTACATGTTTAGCAGATATGCCCAAGGTGGAAAATGGAAAAAGGAGAGATAAAAGAACTGCCCGGTATGTCATGTAGTTCTATTTTGCCTGTATGGCTTAGCAACTTCCCCACATCACAAGTAGAGTCACCCCTGGTAATTTTGGAGGTAAGAAAAATGGATAAGGTCCTTATCTAATAATTATACTCTCAAAAGATTAAATAATCATACTCAAAACCCAACACTATTAGGAGACAATAATGTCAGAGTCAGAATGGAATACCTAATTTCAAAGGCATAACTTTAAAATTATGTGAATCAAGAATATTAACCAAAAATGTTCAGTGCGTTGATGAATTATCTGCCTGTTATACAAAACCTTCATCCTTTGATTTTGTTATATAATGTATGTTTCAGTTATTTAACATAACATATTAAATCAAATACTGTGTAAAAAATCTGAACCTCATAACAGCCCATCTGAAATACTCACAGTACTTTGAATGTGATTGTAGACATGGTACACAGAGCGGAACAAGCATGTTAAACATGAAACTGTCTGCTTTTACAGCAATACTCTAACCCTGTTAGCCACAAAGATTTTGAACAACTGGGAATTGTGTACAGAGAGTCAGTTTGTCATTAATACAATACAACACTACTTTTCTTATTTCTAACCAATGTTTATATGCTATTCATTTGGCAGTTCTCTTAAACTTTGCTCTGTTTCTGATTCTAAACCTCAGGTGCATGGTAACTTACCGCTAATACTGTAACTTCTGCATAGGACTCTGCTAGGTTTTATGACCCTAGGTTAGGTAATTCACACCACTGCTGATGATGTTATGAATGGCTAGCATAAAATGAACACATGATTAACTTTAACTAAGTCACAGACATTGACAATAAAAAGAAAATTGTAATTTGCACTGCATAAGTCTAGATAGTTAAAGCAGACCCTATTGAAAACAGGACTGTTTTGAGCATATTTGAAATTTTTCATTTCTGCCAGCTAAGTATTTAAAGACATACAAGTATGTACACTTATATAAAACAGCAAATACAAACACACGATCTGTACAGATATGAGTATATAGGTGGTAAGACTGTTTCACAATCAGAACTTTAGCAGTATCAATGGAACAACAACTATATGCTGATGTGGGCATGTTAATGTATTCTTTCTTTGAGTAAGAATATAGTAAACTTCTACACCTGGAACCAGTATACCACCTGAATTAAGCCTGGGGTCAGGTAGTTTTGGATTTCTGACAACATTTTTCTTTCATCTTTAAGCTGGATTTTCAACCTCCTCAAAGGAGAATGTTCAGACCTAGGATCCTTTTTGAGTTCTCAAAACCCTTCCAGAAGCCATTTCAAAAGTCATTCATGCTACATAGCAAATCACAAAGAACTGCAGATTATTCCACACCAGCACCTGGAGTCTTTCTTCCTTACACCTGAGAAGTTAAGAGACAGAGTTGGTTCATACACTACTTCAGCACCTACAGAAACAGATTTAGAATCAGCCTCAGGTGCAGTACTTACTTGGAAACTGCAGGCATTCTCTAAGCCAGAATGACAGACCCCTTTCTATATTTGAAAAAAAGAAAAGTAAAAAAAAAAAGTAATTATGTAAGCAAAAAGTACAATATGCAGTACCAATATAAGTAAGTAACTATGCCAACATATCCACAGAAGAACAAAGGTGAACGCAGCATTTTAGTGGTGAGGCAAGCTAGAAAACCATTGTTAATGACAGTTTGTTAATACACAGTGAATATTCCTGTATCTGTACCAGGACTGACATAAATTAGCATTATGGTAAAAGAGGCATGAGAATAAGATAAGGAACAGATCTGTAAGGGATTTCAAGAGATGATCTAGCTTATTCATTCTCCCAGGCCATAACTGTTACATCTTTGCCTTTGTTAACAAAAGAATTTTATAAAAGACGATAGCTAGAAGCACTGCAAATCAAAGCAGAGATGTATCAGCACATTACTGGTGAGGAGCAAGAGAAAGAAAAAAGTGGGAAATTGTGGTGAACAGCTTCAGGGGCTGGTTCTAGGCCCTCACCTGAACACAGCCAAAACTGGCAGTATGCCAAAGTGACTCAAAATATTAAGCTAAAAACTAAATAGTAAAAAAAAATCTAGTAATAGTAAAAAACATATTATCATATAATATATATGACACTTACCATATATTATAACATATTATATCTTACAATAATATTAGTATATTAATTTAAAATGTTTCTGTTAAAATTACTAAAAATATCTTACTGTCTGAAGATACTAAAATCTACAATCTGTTCTGCAAGAAAACCTAATCAGCCAGGAAAATTTACATGTTGTTTCGCTTGTCTTCATTAATTATTAATGGATGAGAAAAGTATGACCTTACTTCTCTCTTCCCACCTCCCTGATCTTTTCACTCACACCTAGCTCCCTTGTCTCTCCAAATGATGCTGATACACTTAGGGCAAAATCTTCCTACTTTACTGCCTCTGCCATTTGGAACAGTCTTCCTGCAATTCTTCATCTCATTGTCATAAAATCACCTGAAAAGCTCTCCTCTTTTCAGGTCTGTGAGTTTTAGCTTCTCTTTCTTTCTATTGACATTCTAACACCATATTATTCAGTCTATGAGTACTTACATCAAGACGTGTGGATCCTAATGCCAACTTTTGCACAGGCTTCGTGTATGTCTCTTAGCCTAAACTAACCTCTTTGCAGAACAGAGAAAAAAAATGTATAAATATTGTATAAAAATGCACCCCTTACAGATATCAGCCCATCATGCACAGAAGCATTCTGTAATATATATTAAGGTTAATTAGGAACCTGCTGATTTGAAAGACGTTGCCTAAATTAAACTGGAATGATGCTGTGTTATGATCAGAATCATTGACTGTTTGAGAATATCTTCAGTACATCCTCCAAACTGATTCATTATCAGAATTTATGGCTTGATTTTCAAAGTTGTGCAGTCCCACAGACTAGCAGATATCTCAGTTACCCGTGCACTTAGCCAGTTAAATGGGTAAATAACTTATTAGGTTATTGACACAGCAAATTATTTTCCATATATACTTACATGGATTCATTGTCTGGTTGTCAAATTCCCTTTGGTATTTACGGAAACAAATAAGGGTTTCAGTTAATTAGGAAAATCTATTTGCCACTCGTTCTCTAAATTTTTTCTTACAGAGAAACTTTGGTTTTGTAGCTGGGGCACTAGACTGTGAATTTTCTGATTATGGTACTGAACTTGGTGCATTTTTCTTTTTAAGTATAAAGCAAAGGAACGGCATTCTTAACAATCTTCCCTTATAACAGTTCCCAGGGTTTGGAGGAAATGGGTCACTGGTGTTGTTAACAGTATTGAACAGTTCACTGATGCGAAGTAATATATTTTTTTCTTTCTGACATGGCAAAAGTAACTGAATAGAAAAGCTCTTGTTCATTGGCACTTAACCTTACTGTCTTCTACCAGTCATGCAACAAACATACTGAATATTTTTTCAAAAGGAATCAACAGAATAATACTACTAGACAACCCAACATTTAATGCTGTGTTCCATTCCTGGATCTGTCAGTGACTTACTGCTTAGCCCTGTAGATGTAGTTCATTTAACCAATGTACAATTTGATATATTGAGGCATTTAGAGTTCTGATAACATAATTTGCTTAAATGTTTATGCAACATGGTGTATTTTGATGTTATAAGAACATATTGTACTTAATGGTAGGGCAAGCAGCAGAATGTGAAGAAAGCTGTTTTAAATAATACTTTGCCAAGTGTTAAAACTTTTATTTTCACCTCTTTTTTTTTTCTTTTTAATTTAGGATAAAATATAGTCATCAAAATCTGAAATAGCCGAATTATATACTTGTGTCTGTGAGAGCTGTGTGTTTCAGTGAAATGGTCCTTTAGTGGGGTGCTATGCACTAATCTTACAGAACATATTAATTCCAATGCAAAACAGATATCAGAAAAGTACATTTTTTGGACATTCTTACATAATGCCACAAACCTGAAAATCTCCAACTTGTGATTTGCTTTATATGCCTGATGGATTTAATACAAATTACTCGCATACATAAAATCAGTCATATGCTTATTTTGTTCAGCATCAGAGTCTCAATCCTTACAACATTGTTAAAATTATATAACTCCAAAACTCTTGTTTGATATTCTGTCTTTTGTATGAAGGCTACTATCTCTAACTATTCAGTTTAAGGGATGATAATCGAAAAGCGTTTCTGAAACTGACTTTGTAAAACGTTCAGTAATGAGGAATCTGTTACCATAGTTATTATTTTAAAAATAATAATTATATCATTATAGAAGCATTGCTTTAAAAATAAAACCCAAATGAATGCTGAATTACATTTGATCTAATATGAGTATTAAGGTATTATGTAAATGAGAAAAAGTGAAGGAGACCCTGGTTTTCCCAAGGAAAAGAGCACACCCTTTGTACTATGCCAGGTTTACTTCTGTAACCCAACAGAAACAACAGTAAGAAATTCATTCAGAACAGAAGGTTTTATTTTCTCTGTAATATAAAGGGGTAAGCCAACAGCATAAAGAAGCCAAAGCCAGCTGAAGATGATTTTAGAAAAGAAAATGTGTATCTACATCTGAGCTTTGGTGATGTTCAGGTAATCTGGATCCCAGTGTTTTGATCAGGATTTATTTCTAATCACAGTCTGATCACTGACTCGTGGTTCACAATATAAATACTATCCGAGATGAAGGTTTGGGATAATTCCTAAACTATATAAAGTATTTATACTATTTTCTTGTTGATGCTTAAAGACCTAATGGTAAGACCATATTGAACTACCTGTTTTAGGAATAACCGATTTTCAAATTTCTGAACATGGAAAACCTTTGAGCACATCCAGAAGCAAGGAAAAGAACACAATTCAGACAAATTTTTCAAGTTCCAAAATTTTAATCTTTATCAAAAAGCAATCACATTCAAAACATGCCTTTTTATTATTTTTTTCAGTAAAATAACATTTCCCAAACAGAATTTGTTGCTTAGTAAGGTGAATGCATTTTACACATTTCTCTGTTTATAAGTCAATAAAGTCTCCATAAGACAGTCAGCAAATCAGTCATCAGCTTCATTTTAAGATTCGACTACAGTTCCTAGTGTTGATGTTCAACTCTCAAGAACTCTATTAGAAAAAAATCACCCCTTACATGCAAGATGAGTTGGGAGAGACTGTTTTAGAAAATTTTATATAGCAGGTGTTTATATTTAGTATCAGTATTTAGCATACAGTCCTTTGACTAGTCGGGAACTTTAATGGCCTTCTATAGCATCTGCAAATAAATATTTCAAGTAACTTACTGTTGCATTGTTTAGAAGTTAATCTTCAGGTAATATTAGTGATCATATGGAATAGCATCTGTTAGCATCAATCACTCTAATTTTAAGCACTTGAAAGGCTCATGAAGAATTGGAAATCCTTCAGAACAAAGTAGTTCTTGATGATTTTTCTAATAAGTAAATTTTTAAAAGAAGACCCAGTAACCCATATAGCATTGTTTATTTTTCATCTAATTAATATATACATCTAAAATATACGTATGACTAGTGTGAAGATCACACAGAAAATAGTAATATTTAACTGCTGAGGAATACTGAAGATGCAGATGCATGACTGCCTTGACCACTGGCTTTGTAGAGCGTGGTGTAAATCTCTGTCTACATTAACCAGATATTTATGAGGTGTCACAAGGTGCTTTCCAAAGTACACACAGAGCAATGTCATTGAATGTGCCACAAGCATGCTGTTCTGCTCATAGGTGTTAGAGAAGTGCTGCCCAAATGCATGGGGCAGGAAGTGCACAGCCAACCAGAGCTACGTGGATTTTCAGAGGAAATATCAGATGGAGAGATTATAACTATATGCAGTGGAATTTGGCCAGGACACTGAAATTAACACATTCAGCCCTTCTGAAATCATTATGCAAGCTTGGAAAAATGCAAGCAGTTGGGGTATGTTTCATATCTCATCCAAAAATAGTGTACTTCTAACACGATGAAGCTCCTTGAAACCATAATGGAAAGTATATAGTCTATTATCTTAGAAGGTACCAGAGGTACCTAGAAGTTAGCATGACTTAAATGATGTTACTCCTAATTTATACATGTGTGAAAGAGAAGAAAATTAGATCTTGGGTTTCCTTGTTTTCCTCCTCGGGAGGGGCAACAACCTCATGAAATCCTAGCTCATTTGTTAGGCGTTTCCAGAGCAGAGTAAAAGTTGTGCCAAATGTTGCAGTTCACATGTGGTGTGAGCTCAGAGACCCCAAGACTATTTCATTTACAAGGATATAAACTTTACTGTAGCTTGAATCATGATCACACAGGGGAAGACCTGGTTCTCTATTCCCCATATTCTGCTCCTCCTTGATACTGCCTTAAGTACTTTCAGGTTGTGTTTGTTCAAACCATACTCTGCGACATGGATTTTATCATGTCTAATTGGAAATACAATGCCAATGCAAACATGTAACATTACACATTACTTTTTGGAGACGTTTAAAAAGACTGTAGTTCGGTTTATAATAACTATAAATTAGTCTGAAAGCTATAGTATACTATAAAACCAGAAATACATAAACACCTGATAATGCTCTGAATGAAGTAGCCAATTTGCCTCTACAGATTAAATGTAAGGGAAGAATTAGTCTGAGTAATGTTTTGTTGTTTCAGACAGGGATTTTTTTCACATTTTTAAGGTCTTTGTATGTAAAAGATGTTAATGCTAGGGATATCTAAAGAATTGAGAGAATGAATCCTAATGAAAACTGGTGTTAGCTGGATATTTAAATCTCTAAAGACCATTTTGACATCTCAGCAAAAAAAAGTCGATGTACATTTAGTTGATGATTTAGGCCAAACAATTAATTAAGTTTTTTGATTTAGTTTACTAGCCATGCCTGAACCTGAAATTGAATTAATATCTTGAAAGGAGTTAAAAATATGTATTTTTTCACATTCCTATAAAATTAAAAACTTCGTTATATTCTGTTAGTGCATTTTAAATAAATCAGAGCAAGGGGAATGATGACCTAAACTTAGACTGTGGTTTCATCATCTGTAAATCCACTGTATAATCCAACAGTACATATTTGATCCAGATCAGACAATTACATTCCTGTTAAATTAGCCAGAGTACATGTTATGGAGTTTTAATGCTGGCATTATGCATTATGCCTGCTGTAGAAGGACAGATGATACATGACTTGGCATAAAGCCTGCTCATTCAAAATTAATGCAACACAATTTTGATCATATTTAAATCAACAGAGTAAATTACAGTGGGTTAATATTTTGTATCAACTGGTCAGAACATTTCTGAATCCAAATTCTAAGTGTTTAAAACCTGGATTTCCTGCCCTGATGACCAGCACATAAAAGCAGCATCAAAATAGGACATCTTTAGTGGCCTAACCCACCTCCACCATCAGAAAGAGGAGGCATGAGAAGTAGAGAAGTCACAGAGAATGCATGAGAGCTGAGTTCACCTTTTCAGAATGGTTTACTAATCCTCCTGCCATTTGCTCTTCAGGGTGAAATATTTCTCAGGCTTTTCTTTTGATGCTTTTCTACTTTGTATTAGAAACATAAAGCTACAAGATAGTCTGACAGTTAAGGCAAGTATGTGGGACACTGGTGTTTCCATTCTTGTACCAGGGAATGCTTGAGTATTTAGGAAGGAGCGAAACATCTTTTAAGAGTGACTGATGATAGGTTCTATTTTATTTTTTATAGGCTACTTAGCACGTTCTAATAAGATTTGGGAGATATATGTATGGCAGATTCCAGGATATAATTTGATTTACATTAATAGTGGATCAGTTTTTCTTCTCAAATCATGACTGATCTGAATCATGAATCTTCTATAAGAAAAGCTGTGCATCCACTTCCTCTCCTCTCCTCTCCTCTCCTCTCCTCTCCTCTCCTCTCCTCTCCTCTCCTCTCCTCTCCTCTCCTCTCCTCTCCTCTCCTCTCCTCTCCTCTCCTCTCCTCTCCTCTCCTCTCCCCTCCCCTCCCCTTCCCTCCCCTCCCCAAGAATATGGAAATAGTCATAAGAATTGCTGTAAATTCTTTCCACTCCAACAATTTATCTGTATATCACTAGTGTAAGAAAGCAGAAGTCACAGGAGCAGCACCTGATTTCTCATGAAAGTTCATTTCTATGCTTGTTTGCTTGATGTAATCTATATTTCACTAAATCAAAAAAAGTTCTAATATTAAATACCAGTGACAATGGTTATTTTTTTTTTATTGCTATTGTTGTATTTTTAAATGAAATTGAAAGTTAAATGTTTAGGAAAAAAGAGTATCTGTTTACACTGTGCTTGGCCAATCAGATCTTTTTTTTGGTCTCCACTAGTTAAAATTTTAGACTAACCTGATCAAAGAAACAAGTTTACAAAGATTCAAATAAAAGCAAAATAGTCCTCTTTCTTTGGTTCATTTATTCCCGGTTCTCAAGTGGTTCAGTATTATTATCTGGAAAGAATATTAAATATACACATTTCATACATATTTTAGGAGATGAAAATGTCTTTTATTTGAATGAAAACTTGATCTTAGGTTCTGGAATGATGCCGTTTCAGAAGAATGGCTCTCTACATGAGTGCATTGGGTTTACTCATTTCTGTATGCCTTTCATATAAGTATAAATAAGTCAATGTGACAAAATGACAAAACCATGAGAAATCTTGGGGACTGTTCAAGGGTCTCCCTCAATCTTCTCTCAGCATTCCTCATTTTTAGCAGCAGTGTTTCAGCTACTTCAGTTAAAAGTGATACCAAACAACTTTGTTAAGGTTTGTCAAGTCAATTCTTCTATGCAAAACTTCTAGTTTGTTAGAAAGGGCGGACAAACCTATGCACTGCGATAGCAATGATGGTTTCATTATTGCTTTTCTTATTTAAACTTATTTGAATGTGGTGCCAAACCTTGAACATGGTGTTCAAAAGTATGTTCTCACTCTACATAGCTCTTTTTATGCCAAAATAAGCTTTACCTTGTCTTCCTTTAAAATGTTCTGTTTTAAGAAAAGTCAATCTTGGAGTGTCCACAATTCAGTTATTAGAGATTCACTTTAGGGGGGTGGGGAAGTAGAAAAAAATAAATTAGAAAATCCTATTAATTTGATTCCTTTGTTAGAACAAATTAGAGTACAATTTTGCTTTTGTTCATTTTAAACACAGCTGGTTGAGATCACGCAACATTTTATTAATTAGAACACAATTCCTCCAGACCTGCTGTTATTGTAACAATTCATTAAACAGTCCAGGTGTAAAATATGAGGGATTTGATTGCTCATGGGATTGGTAAGAGCATATGGAGTTTTTCACCTCTAAGCTGTTGGTGTGAATCCAGCCTAGGCCAATAGTCAGCAACTCTTGAGTTGTTACTCTCTGATGACTCTCTGTAGTTTAGGGGATATGCTTAAGTAGTTGCAGTCTCATTCCCAAGTGTCTAACTCACAAAATTTCTGAACATTACCTTGACAATTCCAGCTAATGGGATGAACAGTAAAAACAAAAATATAGACTGATTTATTTTCAGTGGTCCAGTTTTGAGACATATTGGGAAACTTGTAGAGATGATGTTCTGAACTCATTCTTTCAGTAGCAGAATATGAAAGGGATTCTTTTCCAACGCTTCTAATCTACCATCTTCAGCAAGCACTACTTTTAGAAATAAGCCATATTGCACCTCACTATTATTCTAGCTAGCTCTCTGCCCGAAGGCAGAAAAAAGTATTTCAAGACAGAAGACCTTATATAAAGAAAGGCCCAGTTTCTATCTGTCATCAAGACTTTGTATTTTCTTTTTCTTGGTAAGGACAATTTCTTTTATCAAAAGGAGTAGGGTAAGTCATGGTAGTGAATTGCCTCATGTTCCAGTGGCCTGGGAGGGTCTGGTCTTTAGTTCATGTAAATGGAGTTGATGAAGCGATGATACATAACCGAAAGAAATCTGGGGGCAATACATACATAAACAAATGATTAAGAGCAGGTGAGACCAATTTTAAACTAATTTTATATTATAAAAAATATTTACACCTCTCTGGAGAACCCCTGAAATCTGCAGGTCTATTTTTTAATTTTTATAAGTCACCATGCAAATGCTGCAGTTCGGAGTTCTGCTGCCATCTGATTGGGATTGGGCCGTCCTTGCTGCTTTGATGTAACATAAGTTTCTGTGTAGCAGGTGGTCTTCCCTGCTGTTTATAGTGCAGCATAGGGAGGTCTGTCAGATGTAACCGCTCTTCTTTATCTGCATGGAATTTGGGTAAATCACAATGGAACAGATGGAAAAATGCTCATGTACCACCACAGTCCCACCTCTTAGTAGCAGCTTGTAAAATTCCACAAACATGCCCAACTCCCCAAAAGATAGAAAAAAGCCCGATGGGTGTTTCTGAACTGCCGGATGATATTCACTTTGTTTGTACACAAACCTAAACCTAGGAATTAGGAAAAGAGAACCAAGCTAACAAACAATTTAAATTATCATCACAGCTGTTCTGTACATATGTTTTACAGTTACATTCCAGATCTCTGCAGGAAAACATTGGGAAACTGGAAATTATTCCCTAATCTCCTGTGCTAATTCAAAATACATTCCCTTCCCTTCCCTTCCCTTCCCTTCCCTTCCCTTCCCTTCCCTTCCCTTCCCTTCCCTTCCCTTCCCTTCCTTTCCCTTCCCTTGTTTTTCTTTTTCCTTTCTTTCATTCTTTTTCCTTTTCTCCTCTTCTCTCCTTAAAATTTGACACACATCTCTAATTAATTTTATAAGAAAACTATTTAGTGAAACCAAATGTTGCTAAGATTCTTACCTAAAAGAGCTTTCTTTAATGAGTTGGTTGATAAACATTTGCAAAAATCTTCCTCATGCAAGGTTTTAAAGAGCTCTTTCATATTTTAAAAGATGCCAAGAATTACAGATGTATAACAAGGATAATACTTAAAAATTACCTACAAAAATTCATTTAAGGGGAAAAAATCTAAGCAAATAAACTACTTTAGAAAAAACATTCTTGACACTGATGGTTCAGATTTTCAAAACAAACATTTTCCTTTTGCATACCAAACCAGTAGTTTATTTAAAAACAATAACATTCCCAGCACACTAGGTACTGAATTTCCATTGAATACCTGCTTTTTCTGTGGGTGATAAACAGGGAAGTGACTTCTTTCATAAATATGACATGACCATGTATATATACTTATCAACAATCCGTGTTTCTTCCAGTTTGATTTCTTTCCATTTGTTTCAGGTTCTTTTCGACTCCCATTTTCTTATAAAATAAAAATGAAAACGCTCAGAAAGCTGTGCATGTCCATTTATCAATAGCAAAAACATCAGCTAAAACTCATGAGAATATTAGCTCATTAATTCTGTCTATGTCTCTGACTATATGATAACTGTAGATGGGAAAGATGGTTCAGTCCTACAGGAATTTGATTTAGTCAGGGATTGCCAAGCTTCTTCTCATTTTAATTTTATTTGTGAAAGGGGTAGATGATCTGTCTCACAAGAGAGATGCAGCTACACAGGGTACACTACGAAGTGCTCAGATGGTTTGATACTGAGTAGCATATAAATATATTTGTGCATTAATATTTGACTAAAAGAGTTACATTCACCTTAAGTTCATACATGTCTATGAAGTTGTGAACATGGCTCTGTCCACCTGCTTTACTCAGCAAGTTCCCATAGTTTTGGAGCTAAAGTCAGTCTACTTGAAAAAGATAGGACAGAATTAAACTAATAAGGTGACATATTTATCTGCAATACTACATAAGCCCAACTTCGCATGACGTGTTTTATTATAATGGTTGGAGATTACATTAAGTATCACGAAGCTCCGTCATGTAAGGGAGATGTCTGCTATCTGTTATGTTATCTGATTCTTGTATTTACTTCTTTCTAACAATTCTTTAAAAAAGGGAAGATTTTATTTTATTTATTTTTTAAATTAATTACCAGTACTAGCTTTCATTATATGAATATACAGAACTAACATAATGAGATCCTGATATCTCATTTAAGTGTCTAGACAACATCATACTATAAATAATAACTTTACAATAATAGGAATTTAGCTTATATGCAAAGCTAGAACAACAATTCATTCTGTTTTTCACATATACAGAAAACTTTTCATCAGATAGAGAGATTCTAGAACTGAAGCTTATTTCATTTGCTGGTACCAGTGGAAAACAAAATCCTTTGTCAGCTACTTGCAATGCAAAGTCCTTACCGGAAAGTAAACCCTTCCCTTTAGGCATTCTCTTCCTCACTGAACTGTTTCCATTAATTAAAGGTAGCACAGAAAAAGCTCTGTGTTGTCTAAGTAAAGATGAAAAAAAAAAAAAAGAGTGAGTGAGAAACAGACGGAAAAACGGAAGTATCTTAGCAGTTTCCACTTCTTCTTTGGAAGGTTTCCTTTGTACACTGCTTGCTTCTGCCAAGAAGAAAAGAAATTAATAAAGGGGTGCCCCACCAAGCATCCTGTGTGTCAGAGTATACTGTAAATTTCAGAGCTATATGCCAGTGAAAACACACACTTCAAACAAAAGCAGAATTGATCAACATTTGTGGACTAAAAATAACAGCTCTTAATTTCCAACTGAAAAACACAGCTGCTAAGTGCTGATGCAGCTTTATATTTGATGTGATCTTCAATTTAACATTTTCTGACATATTTAAGATAGTACTTGAGGCTTTGGCAGGTAAATAATAACTTTCAAAGGCAGTTAATATTTTAATTTAAGACCACCAGTCTGTGCTATCTTGCCCTGCAATAATTATTTTTCTTCCCCTGAAGAGTGCAGTGTACACAAGATCACCAAATTGTTGTTACAAGAGGCAAGCCAATGCTTAGGAAAAAAGTCTATGAACAGGGTGTTTGGGTAACTGTGAAAATCTGGGGAAGCTAGTTAATTGTTTTGGCCCTGATTTAGGGAAAATTTTAAGTCTGTTTTTAGTGTTGAACTTGTGTTTAAGCCCTGCTCATTTCTGGGTGTTATATATTCATGTTTAGACTGCTGTCTTGAACAAGGGTACTTCCCCATAGCAAATCACTCTATTATAGTATTTCCATCTTTATAGTGGTTATGATTATTTTTATTCTATCAACACATTGTGAAATATGACTGCTGTTTCTGTTGACATCTTGGGGCAAATTTTAAAATACAATTTTAATATAAAATTCAAATGCTAAATTATAATTTTACAGAGAAAAGAACCTGACTAGTGTACGCTCATTTTGCAAAAGTGAATTTTCTGATTTGCATAAGCATTTGCATTGTGTTGGGCAGAGACACATTCTGTTAGAAATTCTCAAAATTTAACACCATGTACTTGAACACGCCCTGTTTTACTACACTAAAAACTATACTTCATGTAAAGTGATTAGCTAAATATCTACCTCTGTGCACCAAAAATCAACATTTTTGACCTTGTGACATTTTTTAGATATCTTGCACAACCGGAACAGATTGAGTGCTGAAAGACTTTCTGAGTAAAACAGATAGAGTTTTAAAAGGACAACAGATGTATTTATGTCTTGTATTTATGTCTTAAGCATCCTATTCTGTTGTGTATAACTTCTTAAACATATTCCACCTCTGAACCTTGTTTTGAATGTCTTTGCAAAAATAAAAAAGTCAATTAGAATAGCAGCTACAGCTGAAGTAAACAGTCGTTAGGCATGTACTGACACTGTCTGTGCATCCAACTTGAAAATACTGTTTTGACTGCATTTCAGCATTTCAGTGTGATGTCTAATGACTTTTTTTCCCAGTTTCAGGGCCTCTAAAATATTGCTGAAAGCTAAAATCTTTCCTTTGCTTGAACTGCTAATTAGTTTTGTGTATATGGGATTTATGAAGTACCGGGTGTTTAAATCGTATCTCAGGCTAGATCTGCCTGGAAGTGCTCTACATTACAAAATAGATAAACAAAAGCAGTATTCTAACAAATACAAAGTTTGTGACTTACATCCATGCAGATCTTATGGATAAAATTAATCTGTAAGTCTTTTACCCAACAATTGTTGATTTCCCCAGTCCTCTTGTTTTAATTGTATTTCCTTTGATTAAATCCTTTATCCAACCTTGAATGGAATCCTAGTTCTGACCAAGAAATAATGAAAACAACATGCAATGCCAGGCCTTCACGTCTCACTGGCTGTTTTGCTGACAGAGAAAGGTTTGTACAAATCTTGCACAGCTTCTGTCACCTGATATCCAAGTTCATTGCCTAAACAAGGAAGAAAAAAATATCCACTTAGTGATAAAGCTTATATTTTCATCTTCTTTAGATTTTGTAGACATTGTCTTGTTAGGAATCCAGTCTGTCAGGAAAAACAAAGTCTATGTGAAGACATTTTTATTGGCTCTGTGTTATGTTACGGTACTTTTATTAGATGGTGACATTCCTGAGACAGCACCTGCTGTGTGGATTTGGGCCGTTAGCCAGAAAAGAAATAAAAAAGAAATGTGTGGTTTAAATCTGAGTGGCAATGGGCTTGCATTACTGTAACAAATACCCACATGCCTGAACAGTTGGAAAGTTAGAGTGAATCGCAGTTATAAGCATTGGGGATAAATATATGTATAAGTGGCATTGTTATCACCATAGCTTTCAGAGCAACAAAGATATAAAATGTCTCTTCCACATCTGTTCTCCTTTCCTCTGCGAATCTGACTATTGAATAATATTTTCTACCCAATATGTATGAAAAGATTGAACTTTTTCTTTCCTTCATCTGTGGATTTGTTAGCACACTCTGGCCCATTCTACTGCTAAAGCAACAGAATCTGTACTGAGAAAAAAACAATCAAATTCTGTTTTTCCTTATAGCACTGTAAATCTGGAAGAGCTCTAGATTTACTGCTGTATGAATGTGGCTGAAGGCAGAATTCTGTCTAGAAATATTTGTGGGTTTCCAGGGCTGCTCAAAGAATGACTGTTCTCCATGTGTTAAAATTCACTCCCCAAAGCCAAAGGAGCTTGTGAATCCAAAGCAAATGTACTCTTCAGACATGATATAAAAGATCATTTCTCATTTGTGAGTTCTGCATTCCATATGCTAGAAGGGAGATCTGGATATATGATCAAATCTAAAAAGCAAGCAATAAAATAAATAAGCTCAAGAAAACAAGCAGATACTAAACTAGAACATTGTAAGCCTTTTTTACTCAACAAATGTGAATGTAGAATTTTCTTTCTGAATTAGTTGTTGATATCCCCCCTCTAACACCCTGCAATTCAGGGCAGATGTCATAAAATTCATGCTTATTGATCACAGACAAGTTATTTTAGAAAGAACATAAGACTGCTCTGGACCCTCATGCAAAGAGGGAGCTTCTACTTTAGAAACTAATGTCTAGCAACAAGATTGTCTTTGAAAAAGCCAGTAAGTAACATTCTGTCAGCTTCCGGCACTCATCAGTTTCTCAGAAAAGCAGTATTTTGGCCTTTGAGACACCCCTCTGTTTATGTTCAAGGGTGCTGATTTTATGGGGTTAGTCCAGATAACCATAACTTTACGTGAGGCAAGTGCAAGTAATTCTTCAGACTTTTAATGGGAGATGGGTAAGATACAGATCAATTGTTCTCAGTGTGATAGTCACACTCCTCTGACAGATATAGGATGAAAACAAAAATTTCATAATTTGAGTAACGGTACTTAATGGAAGCCTATTGTTATTATTGCTGCAATTTATTTAGCAGCTGCCTCAATGTTTTGGGAACTTTCCGAATATTCAAGAAAATTCCTACACTGAGAAAACTCATAATAATTGGAACTCATTGAGAGGTCCTTGGCTATGTTCAGAAGGTAGGGTTAAACCTTCCTTCATAAGTATTGTTATGAGGTTGGAGGTAAAGTGAAGGCATAAACTTCTGTAGTGCTGATTAGAAAAATCTTATGCAACTTGATGTCATTAAATTGTGACCAGTTTTGCGACTGATGAAAAAGTATGTTTGCCTGGGACTCTGTTCCGAACTGTGGGTGGTGTGGCAATGCACATAAAGGAAATGCTAATGAAGGGGTTTCTGATGTTCTCCCTAGTGTGTCCTGCTAGTGTGAAGGTATAATGATGTTAGAGTAAAAGAGAGCTTTCCAAAACTTAAAACTGGACTCTCTTCTGCTGATAACCTTTCTTTATACACACCCCTGCACCTGTATCCACTCATAAAACTGTTCATGCATTGTTTTGCACATGCTGTTCCATCTTCTTGTTATGTGGTTTGAAAAGAAGATGAAAACAAGTGGAAGTACTATTCTCCATATATTTGACATATTATTTAAACATCTTAGCATCAGTCCAAAAGGATTGTTTCTGAAACTGGATCAGATATGGACGGTCTTAAGTCCCAAAATTTCTTCCTGAAAATGAATGACTGTGAGTAAGTCCTTGAGTTAGTGCTGTTGATTTAGCTATTGAAGGCAACCAACTAAGATGTCTTTTATGCTCATGAGGTCCTCATCTGCACAATATAGTGGATATTAATATTGCTTCATTACTAGGGAAATAGGACGCCTTCGTATTTCTAAAGGTCAGTAACATACAAAATCAAAAAATGTTCTCTAGGTAACATGTCTTTCTGTTTATTTCTGTTTATGGATGTCTGTAGGTTACAGATTTCTTTTAGGAGCATCCTTCTTAAAATGTTCCAAGCTTTTGGGGAGGAGAAATGGATGTCTTATTTTTCCTTTACTTAAATGCTTTAAGTTTTGGAGAAAAGACTGCCTCTTTGCTCTGTGGCTGAACTGTACAACCCAATTCAGGGTGGAGATTTTTGTTCATGATTAGACCTTTTAGTTTTTCTCAGCCATACTAATTAATAATAAGAGTAATAGTGACCTTCCCAATTGACAGTTGAGTAGCTTATTTCACAACAGCCTTTTCACACAAGGTACCCATGCAAAAAACTTCCAACGAGCATCTTGCAGAATGTACATGGGCATGTTACCTCAGTGATGAGCAAACCTAAAACAATTCAGAAGACACTGCACTTCCCTGAACCTTCATGTCTAGGCACAACACACATCATAAATCTCTTCTGTGTGTGTAGATGGGTATGATTTCACAGGGCTCAAGATTGAAGAATTGGCCCCCCAGGTTTTCCAGCTGGGCTCTGATAAACTGCCTGAAATTGTTATATACTTGGATGTCTTAAGGCTTCTAGGTTAGGCTTGCCTGGAAGATTTGCAGTAGCTTTCAGGAAGTGTAGCCTTGTGGATGATGCAGTGTGTCAGTACTTGGCATTCCTTGTGCTCCCATGAACTTTCTGTATCTCAGTTTATCCTACTGGAAGAGACGGTTATTGATTAGTGGTTTCCCATTTAATATAGGAATATTAGTTTTTTTCTATTTTCATCTAACTCTGTAAGCACATAAAAATAAGAAACTTCATACAAGACTAAGTATAATGCTTGTTATTTGTATTATCCTTGAATATTGTGATTTCATATTGGGATAACACTACTGCAGACAGTGATCTTAGTGGTATTTCTGTTATTCTCTATCAAGGCAAGTGATGGTTACTTTAAGAATATGGGAGAGAAGATAAATACTCAGAAGAAAAGGATAGCTATGACAAGAGTAACTGTCCTTGTCATTGTTTAGCAAAGTAAATCCCACCTCTAATTCTTTCTAGATAAACCCTTAGTGGTTTGGGTTTTTTTTGTTTCATTTTGTTTTGTTTTTTCTCTCTAGGTGGGTTATCCCTACTGTTATTATTTAACACATTGGTATTTTTAATAGATTTGTGAAAAATGCTGACAGACGTTGCATTACTAATTTAAAAGAAAGCTCTGCTGAGCCACTGCTGATATGGCCTTTATTTCTGAAGTAGTCCTGTTTGCATCAATTCCCTTGTTAACAACAGCACTTTGCCTCCATCGCTCAGTGTTACCTGCTGCATTATCCCTGTCCATTGCAGGGGGTTGGAACTAGATGATCTTTAAAGACCTCTTCCAACCCAAACCAGTCTATGATTCTAAGAATAATGCATACAGTTTTCTTTTTACCTTCATTTCCTTCCCAGACTGGGATGTTCTTTTTGACCCCTCTACACAGAGGTATTTGCACTGCTACAGGTCACATAACCTGAAGCCCTTACCTTCAGTCACCCTTTTCACCTCTGTTGCAAATGAGAAACAACATGTTCACTAATTTGGCAAAAGAGACTATGTCACCAAGTACCTCACAAGCATGTGCTTCTTTAAAAGGCAATGCATTCACTGTAAACACAGATTTTTTTTTCTGTTTGACACATTCCCAGTCTTTATGCTGTTTATTGCTGTAAATTGTTAACCTCAGAAGCAATGCATATTTATATCAAGACTGGAAGAAAATTAATGCTTAGAAATGTTGCATTCATCATCTTTCTTTGCATTTTGAATGTTGTCTTTTGTTCTGGTCTTTAAAACAAATTCTGCATGGCAGTGTTAAGTAGGGATGTTATAGATCTCAGGGCACCATTTTGGAAATAATTTAAAGAGTGCTGATGGATTAATTGTCATGAAAAGGTAGAGAGGTTGTCAAGGAGCTCACAGAGGCAAGGGCTGCTATGACTCCTAGGGAAAATATGCTTTCAGGACAGAAGATGCAGTCCTTGTTATAAGTGTAAGCTCACAGTGACTGTCAAACTTTTCTAGAGAAATCATGAAAGCATGGTGTTTAGAGAACACACAGGATCAGAAAAGGTTAATTTCCACATTTCCCAGAAGGAGCACTGGGACAGAAAAACTGAGTCCCAGGAGAAGCACAGGGAAATCTTGTCAGTACAACAAGAGGAAGATTCTATCATTGTATAAGCTCTTATGAGTTAATTCTTCTGCAGCAGTGATCAAAATGAACCATACTTCATGCCAGGGCTTGAGGGCTCTGAAATTTCTGAGACTTTAAAGTATCTTTGAAGGTAAGATTCTAATCTTCCTTCAAGGAATGTGACTTTAAAATCCGAATTATATAGATGTGTGGCTTTGGGTGTGGGCAGGGAGGGGAGGGCTGCTTTTTTCCTGTCTAAAATTTTGTAGATCTGCCTGTCTGTGGAGTGTGTAGGAATCCTATTTTCTTCATGAAGCACTATAGACACACAGCATTTTTAGAACCTGCAAGCATGTGAACTAGCATCATACGCTCATCCTTGTTCTGCATGTTATCTCCTGTCCCCCTGCAATAAAATTTTTATTCTATGAAAAGGGTTTTAAAATGCAAGATTGAAAAGAGAGGATTTTTTTCTTAAAAAGTGTTTTTCTTAAATAATGTTTCTCTTTCCCATTATAATTACAAGACTATGCTTAGGATGAAATGCGGGATGTTGGCCCTAATACTCACTCATTTGTTCTGCTGTAGATAAGGAATAACTCAATTAATATTAATGAAAATACAGCACTATCAATAAGAAAAATGCAGCCTACAGAAGTAGCTACTTATGTCACCCTGTTCTCTGACTTCCCCCACACTCCTGCCCTGTAAGGAAAAGCAGGAGGGAGCTGGGGACAACATCTTCCAAAACCCATTATCCTTCCCTGTTCACCTCCAGTGATCTGTCACATAGCACATTTTCCATCCTTGAAGGCATGTGGTGGGCATTAGTGATAATAGCTGCAGCATGTTGATCCTGGCCCTACACACCCTTGTTTGACACACTAGATTGTTGAATGACATTTACCTTGACAAAAAGATTGTATGTGCCTTTTCTTTTTCCGCTTTTAAACACATGTAGCACTTCCCTAAATACAAGTGAGGAACAGAGTTTCTGTTTAGCTTATAACCGATTTTTATACTATTCAAGAATGAGATGAATACTGTCTGTAAGATAAATGGACAAAGCTGGGCAAGTGTCACCAAAACAGCTGATTGGATTCCTTTTCTGCTAGCAGAATATCTGCAAAAAGGCTGTGATTTCATCTGGTCTTTGTAGTTTGGAGTATTTTATAAATCAGTAATTATTGTTCAAAGGCATCCCCTGTGCTGTTGAATTAGATTTTGGGCACACTGACTTATAGTTCAGTGTAATATTTCTATGCAGAAGATAAGCAAAGAGCAGGACAAAAATTAGGATAAACTGTACCACATGAAATGGGCAGTAGGGCAATGGATATAGAACCATAGAATCACAGGATCATTCAGGTTGGAAAACACCTTTAAGATCATCGAGTCCAACCGTGAACCTAACACTGTCAAGTCCACCACTAAACCATATCTCTAAGCACCTCATCCACACGTCTTTTAAATACCTCCAGGGATGGTGATTCAACCACCTCCCTGGGCAGCCTGTACCAATGTCTGACAACTCTTTCAGTGAAGAAGTTTTTCCTAATATCCAATATAAACCTTCCCTGGAGCAACTTGGGGCCATTTCCTCTTGTCCTATCACTTCTCACTTGGGAGAAGAGACCAGCATCCACCTCTCTACAGCCTCCTTTCAGGTAACTGTAGAGAGCAATAAGGACTCTCCTCAGCCTCCTCTTCTCCAGGCTAAATAACCCCAGTTCTCTCAACTGCTCCTCATAAGACTTGTGCTCCAGACCCCTCACCAGCATTGTTGCCCTTCTCTGGACACACTCCAGCACCTCAATGTCTTTCTTGTAGTGAGGGGCCCAAAAGTGAACACAGTATTCAAGGTGCAGCCTCACCATTGCCGAGTACAGGGGTACAAAGACTTCCCTACTCCTGCTGGCCACACTATTTCTGATACAGGCCAAGATGCCATTGGCCTTCTTGGCCACCTGGGCACACTGCTGGCTCATATTCAGCCGGCTGTTGACCAACACCACCCCACCCCCACCCCGCACCCCCCCCCCCCCCGGTCCTTTTCTGTGGGGCAACTTTCAGCCACTCGTCCCCAAGCCTGTAGCGTTGCATGGGGTTGTTGTGACCCAAGTGCAGGACCCAGTCATATGATATAACAATTGTTTATTTAAGATTCTGTCAGGGATTTCGGTTTGGTTTTGTTTTCTATTTATTTAATCTATCTCTATGGGAGTAAAATAGCTGATCAATTTCTATGACTGTAAAAAAAATATGCAAAAGAATTAGGGTTAAATTGCTGTAGTGACTTGAGATATATATATGATGTTTTGGAGAAAACTGACTTGTGCTGAAAAGGTTCTTCTTTAATAACAAGGACTAATGGTAATCAGAATCAGAAAATTTATCTTGGGTTACACATAGAGATCTGTCTCTCTGGAATTAGTATGGAATTATTTCCTCAATATATTGATTAATGCTTTTATCAGTCCAGTTCTAAACTGCATAAGCTATGGAGTTTTTACCCTTTTCTTTGGGTCATTAGGAAGTTATTTCCACTGTTATATCACTGGAAAACATTAATATCCTTTAGTTCAGGTTGTTTTCTCACTTTTAACCTACTCTTTTTTGCCAAGTTAAGGAAATTTGGACAGAACTTTTGGGCAGACCATAGCTCTCAAATTTCTTAGGGTCCTTATAGTTCTAACCTTCATACTGTTGTGTCATTCTTTTCTTTAAAAAACACACATTCCTATTCATTAAATTTTTCTAGTCAAGTTGCAAAAGAGCTTTGAAAAATGAATGTCAGTTTTCATTAAAAGCATTTATTACTTACAGTTCTCATTTTCTCATCTCAGTATTGAACCTTTGCCAAAGCAAAAAATGGAATAAAAACCCTTAGACTCGGTTTCTAGCCTTGCTCAAGCAAATATCTCACACAATAAATTCCGTTGACTTCAGGCATTTTTGATTACAAACTATAGGTCAGGTACATTCTTCGGATTGTATAATTTATTTGAATGGTACTTACAGATATCACATAAAAATTGCTTGAGAATGTATGGGTACATGTGGACAGAGCTTCCGTTTCATACTTTTTGCAGTTGCATACTGTTTCCAGTAAGACATGCTCTGTATTGCCTTCCTCTAGAGTTATGGAGTCTCACTGCTTCTGAAATGCAGACCCAGGAGGTATGCTCAACTGAGAGAATACCAATGTCCGTAGATGTTAGTCAGCTGTCTAGTGTTGCTCCTACTAAGGGGAGAGAGTTCAAATGAAACCATCAACAAATAAGACAGTGAGTTATGTAAGTTTAACATCCCCTCATACTCACAGCGTATCTGAATTTGGAAAAAAATAGTTGCCCATTTTTAAAAATAATAGTGGGCATTTCTGATTTTTTAAAATATTTTCTCACTCTGTCACTTGTATAAGAATGGAGGCAGTCTTTTCTATAAAGTCCTGTATGTCAAATTGTGATACTTTATTATCTATCTAATCTTCTGTTTGTTCAATCGAAGTAAGTAGGGGCAATTCATGAAAAAAAAATTACTTGAATTAGAATATACTAAGTAGCTGTAATACTGCAACTTCAACATAGCTGTTGTCCTTTCTGTTTGATGGATATCTAATCTTCTAATCTTCTGTTTGTTCAATCGAAGTAAGTAGGGGCAATTCATGAAAAAAAATTACTTGAATTAGAATACACTAAGTAGCAGTAATACTGCAACTTCAACATAGCTGTTGTCCTTTCTGTTTGATGGATACATTTTAGACATAAACACTCATCAGTGCTGGCAATTTTTGCAGTGACGGGGAGTCTTGTGAGGATTCAGTAAACTTTTCCAGAGTTTGATTCAGAGAGATCTTAACCACATAGCTCACTTAGGCTTGCATTTTCATCAGTTGCAACTTTCTAGACTTTTCTCTTTTTTTTTTCATTAGAAGACAATTTACTTCCTCCCTCTTCCCAGACACACAACAAAGGCATCTTTGTAGTGGAGTGTTTAAGTTTTAGACGGCATGTGTTCCCAGGATGTAATTCTGCCATGATAACTGCCTTGATATCTAATGACTTAATTAGATAATCATATAATTGCAATAAGTAAAGAAGGTGTGCAAAATGGAATAAATCATTGAAATTAATTATTCTTGTAGAGGAAAGGGTAAATTTCAAATTTCATAACCTTAGCTTATCAGCATCGCTAATTAGACCTTGCCTTTTAATAATCTTCCATTAAAATAGCTGCTGAGAGGCTAGACAGATATATTTCTTACTCAGTGAGCCTTTATGAGATGAACACAAGCAGTAAAAAAACTTTTCTTCCTCTCCCTGGGGGAAAAAAAAGTATATTCCATTATCTCTATTGCCTTTTTTTCTTCTTTCTTTATTCCCTTCTTTTTTCTTTTTTTCTTTTTTTTTTCTTCTTCTGCCTGACAGGAAGAAATTAATTAAGACTGAGTTAATATGGCCTACAAGTTAATTTGAGAGTGGGTGGGTATAGGCTTCTATTTTCAGTCCCATTTTCCATCTCACAGGAGCTAACTCCTAAAACCCTTGCAGAGTCCTTCATTATTCAACAGTCCCATTTGAACTAGCCAGTTTTGCTGGGGGAAGAGTTTTAGATTCGGCCCATGTCAGACACAAGGTATTCCAAACAGTTGCTTTGCCCAAAATTTTTATTAGCTATGACATAATCAAGGGGGTTATCTGATAGTTAGTCAAGCAATCTATTATTTAGGATTACTCAGTAGGTTCATTACTGTCACTGCATTAAGCAGATGAGTCTCGATTGCTGAGAAAGATTTTTAATCTGCTCATCTGATATATGTTTTTATGATGTTTACTTTATCATTAAAATCATCAGAAGGAAAAAATGACGTGGGACCTACTTAAAGGAATTTTGAATATCTGAGGGATCATTTGTTTAATCAGCATTAATTTTAGAGAGTGACTTTCTGTAGTTTATCATGAGCACTAGATAGATGATCACATCTTTGAATCTTCTCATTGTTATAAATGTCAGAGATGAAATACTGAATGATGTCACTTTCTGAAGCTCTTCTCTACTTTTTTTTTTTTGTTTTCTTTATCTGTACAGCCAACATTTTTAAGCCTGACTGCCTGCATTGGGCTCTGGTAAATAATGTTCTGATTTCATAGATGCTGACAATTGGATCAAAACCTCTATATCCTCCAAGTGACAAACTAGTTTTATATTGTGGGTATGTTACCAGTTGTCTTTCCCAAAGTCATCAACACTACTTCAGGCATATGTGAACTAACAGGTTGGATAGTAGTTGTGGCAGCAGAGAGCACAGTCAGGCTGTGAAATCTCTCTGGGAAAATGAATAAATATTAAGATGTTTAGTCAATGCTGATATCTGTGCTACTGAGGTTATATTGCTATCTACAGTGACTGCCATGTAATCATGCCGTATGTCACACAATCTGGCCTTAACTTCTTGTTTGTTTTCTTTTGGGGGTTAGGTTCATGTTCCTTTTGGTCTCATCCAAAAGCAGCAATATGTTAATAAGGAAAGGGACTTCCCTTGGAGCTATTATTAACAAGGAATATAATTTACAATATATATTAACATATTCAGACAGAAAATTACATTTGCTGTTACAGATGTGGATTTGCTGGCTCTACCGAAAGGAGATGATTTTTGAAGGCTACTAGGGTAATTTTTCCATGCTCACGTTACCGACATTTGAAAGCAGCTTTTTAAAAGGCCTGATTACCCCAAAAAGGAAACTAAGAAAATCTCACCTTAGTTGTGAAGTGTTGATAAGCTCTGACTGGTCCTGAAGGCAGGTGGTATCTACACCCACCTTTATATGAGATATCTAGTCCTAGCAGAGCTAACCCGTGCTGTACATTTTGTTTTTCATTTAGAAGATATTTTTATTTTAACCCAGCCCTAGCTGCTTCAGAACCACTGAGACTCGCAAAGCTGAAAATCAGTTATCAGAGAAACTAATCATTCACATTATTTTAAATGTATGGATTTAAACCCTGGCTTTACAGACTCACTCGGGACCCACAAGGTTCAGGGATTCCAGTCCTTACTGTCTTGTTGAAATAAAGCACTGGATAATGATAGTCACTGTGAGATGTTTCATCATTTCCCAAATGGGTCCACAAAGCCACAAAGCTAGTAGCAGTATGTCCTCTGTACCTCACATGCTGTAATAACTGTAATAGTACATTAGGTTCTTCAAGAGTATCCTGGTTTGAGGATTGTCACTTCCCCAGAGATGGAATGCCCTCACATCCATCAGGTACTTACAAATCACCCTTGACATGAACATAAAACTAAGGACTGAAGTCGAGCTACTATGCAATTACTAAATACAGAGAAATGTATAAGAATTAAATAAAAAAAATCATGCTTACAATCTATTTTTGCTTTAGATTTTCATGTAAAGGGTCTTAGCTGCATTTTACTAAAATTAGGAGACTCTGCTGAAATAAGGTAAAAGTATTTTTTGTGCACACGGTGACTGCCACAGCAACACTCAGAAGTGTTGTATAAGGCCGATTGCAGTGAAAAGCAAAAGATGATACTATGGTTTAGAGTCTAGTTCCAACAAACTATAGCATGAAGTAGTATGACATGTGGATGGATCCACAGGTTTCAAAATCAGGTACCAAGTTTTGAAATAACTTTACCCTATTTGTCTTGTGCTTTAAGATTTACTATTGTTCAGAAAGGAGCCACTACTATTTTCAAATGACAAGAAAAAAAGAGCGTTTCTGAGTCTGCTGTAAATTGCTGTTTATTTCTTTTTTAAAAATTAATTACATAGTAAACTGCATGATTTTTGTTATGAAATTGTGAATATTTCTGTATCATTAAAAAATTAACAAAACCAAAACTATATGGTCTGCATGCATGCATGTTTGTGGGTAGCACTAATAAGTAGTTGCATGTGAATCACCCAGTCTGGTGTCTTGCATTATTCTATGCATGTTTTAGAATGTTTTCTGAAATTCTTTTGCAGTTAGATTTGTTGACAAGAGATAAGAAGGTCCATAATAGATTCTGGATTAAAATAATTTACTTAAAGCTAGGCATTTGATTTTTGCCTTTGCAGTAAATCAAATACCTAATTTTACACAAGAAGCATTCCAAAGAAATCGAAAGAACTACTCATGTGGTTCAGACCACAATTCTTAGCTTAGCCATATTCATTTTATAATGTAGTAGACCAAATCCAGCTTTCTGTATTCATGTTAACTGGCAACAAGGGTTGATAAAAATGAGTATAAATACTTGTTCAAGACTTCATAATTTTTAAATTTCAGTATGGTTATTTAAAGTTACATATATTTTATTTTTCTATCTTGTAAAATTCTTGCAAGGATTTATTGGAGTCTTTTAATAGGGAAAATAAAAAATACTGTAATCGTGAAAACATATTTCTATTAATTTTCTGTGTATTCAAAATTATTCAGAAAGATCTTACCCTTTTAAGCCCTTCTTGCAGATACAATCTGACAAACAGGTAGACAGATGGACAAATAGAATTGGCAGATAGGTATCACAGTTTATTTTTCTAGTGAATCAGTGGATTACTTTGGGAAAACTGGCTATACAAACACAGGGGATGGAAGAAAACAGATGGTATGCATTCCAATGCCTGGTGGCTGTTTGGGCATTAAACATTTGTCTGAACCAATTCCCTGTAAGTAAAGAATCTGTATATTTTAATATCTTCAATTAAATGAAGACCCAGCAAATGGGGAAATGATGAAAAGAGAATGAATTTTACAGCTTGTAATGTCATTTAAAAGACTTAAGTGTTCTTTATGCATTAAACCTAGTAAACTATAATGGGAAAGTCTTTGTTTAAAATGAGCATCACATAAAGGAAATTATAAACACTTAAAAGTAGAAACAGGAAAAGGTAAAACTCTCAAGCAACTATGCAAAATCTGTTCCAAAATGGTTTATTCTTCCATGAAGATGTTTTGCACCAGTCATTTTTAAGAAGCTTCCTCCCATTCCTGTTAGGTCGACAGAAACATTAGTGTGCAGGTCTGCTTGCAGATGGATGGTGGAGTGTAAGCTCTTAAGTTTTATATTACTGCTATCCTAATAGCAGAATCAATGACATTATACAAAACAGGCTCACACCCATCACCTGCAATTACAATGAGTTGCTGTTCATTGCATATGTGGTTGTTGTTTTTAAGTCACTGAGGGTTAAGAAAGAGAGAAAAATGTACCACAGTCCAAAGTCATGAAAGGGAAAGTGTGTAAGAGTCACATACTCTGTATATTTATTTACTTATGATGAGCCCAGCCACGAGCCATCAGCTTACAGTTTCTCTTACAATCACCCTCATTGGCTATTCATGAACATGTCATGAATAGCAGGATTATATCACTTTGTTTTTGCTTCCTTAATAGGAGCTATTAAAGAGCCACTTTTCAGATTGGTATTATTAACTGTTTGTTAGGCTATATTTTATGAATAGTGCTTTCCTTATTCAGAAAGAGAACAGCATAGAAAACTGGAAATGGTTTGAGAAGTAATATGAACATCAAAATATTTGTAAGACAGGAAATAATTGGTATACATTGGCAAATGTAGTTTGAATAAAAGTGCTGAATACAAGCCTATTGCAGGAACCAGAGCAGTTTAGATAGTTATTCTGAACAGATCTGCACCTCTACTATCCAAATTGCCTATGTTGCTTTTCAGGTCAGTAGATTTTAAGGCCCAAAAAGGGCATTTACATCTTAACCTAATGACTAACAAACTATAGGACAATGAATTTCATCAAGTGATCCACAATGAAAGCCATAATTTCATAAAGTTTTCAAGAGGCAACCAAACATACCCAAACTTTATTTTAAGTGTTGAAACCACTTCATTTCATGGCATAAAAAATTTACTGCATCCCTAGGTGAGATGTCCCAAAGATTCAATACTTTATCCATTAAATGTGTGTAGCATGATCCTGGTCTGAATTTGTGTAGCACTGTGTCATCACTTTTTGGGAGTATTGTAGTTAACTAAGGACTAAGAACAAGTGGAAAAACTTAAGTAAGACAGAGCAACAATCCTTTGCTATTATAAACATCAGATCATTTCTTGCCAACAGACAACAAATTGTGGATTTTCTTGCCCTCATTTGTTCAAGAACTGAATCTCAGAGCCTCTTTTCCAAGTCTGTGTAGTCTGAGTGGTACAAGGTAAAATAAAATGTTTGTTTGACTTATTAAGTTTCTTAGGGTTACAAATGTTGGCATCTCACTTACAAAAGATGTGTCAGTAGTGTTGATGAACTTGTGCCAAGATGATTATGCTAGAAACAATCAGAGATTTTTTCAAAAGTCTTTAAACCCAAACCAGTCTTTTCATTTTTTATTCCATGGGAACTTTCTATGTAGAATGCAAGAGGTGCAAATGTCAATTTAAAAAGAGAAATTTTAATCCTATTTTTCTTCACAGTATAATTTTATGGGACTTTATTAATTATTTTTATCTCCCTTTTGTTCTGTTTCAGAACAGTAAATAAATTATTAAAATTTCAGCATTTCTTTTCAAACTGAAGATCAGGTGTTGGCCGCACTATATTCATAATGATCCCTTACTCGTGAAACTTAAAATTCATCACTACTGGGAAAAAAGGGAATAAGAGCTACAGAAAAAACAAAAGAAAAGTTTAGTGGGGAGTGACAGACTTCTGTAGACATTGAATAAAAGGGTTAATATTTAAGTGAATACTTCATTTTAATTAAATAAGAAAACAACATTAGAATTACAATAAACATTACCTTAATCAACCATTCTCAAGATTACATCCAAAAACCTCTCACAGAATAAAAAACGTGGCTGTATATCCATCCCAAATGTTGAAGGGCAAAAGGAAACATGCTAGGATTTGACTAAATATGTTTATTTTCATGGCAGTTAACCGTGGTTATAACAAGAAACCTCAACTGTTCACCTGCTCACTTTTTTTAGTTTTACATAATATCATGTTTGTTCAAGCACTGAAAATAATAGAGGTTCACCTAAAATTAAGAGATCAAAACTCTTTTGTCTACTTTATTAATATAAATGTGAAGTATCAACAGCTAAATCACATTCAACAGAGGTCATAAGATCTTAGGATAATTCAGGTTGGGAGGGAGCTCAGGAAATCTCTAGTCCAAGTCCCTGCTCAAAGCAGATATGAAATCAGCACTTGTATCTAGTCTGATCCTGACGACTTCCAAGGATGAAGACTGCTTAACGTCTCTGCAGTACCTCTTCCAATACTTGATTGTCTTCATGGTGAAAAAAATTTTCCTTACATCTAGTTTGAAGCACTGTTGTTTCAGTTTAGGCCTATTTTTCATCCTCCTATTGCACACCATGGTGAAGAGCCTGGCTCCATCTTCTCCATATCCTCCACGTAAGTGTTAAGTCCCCCCGAAGCTACCTCTTTTCCAGACTGAACGTACCCTAGACCCTCAGCCTCTTTTCAGAGTGCAAGTGCTCCAGCCCACCCTTGGCAGCCTCTGCTGAACTTGTGTTAGTTTATTGACATCTTTCTCATTATGAGGGACTTAAAACTGGATACAATATTCTTGACGTTTTTCTTATCCTCAGAACTCACAGGTAGAGATGAGCACAAAGACAGATTGTCAAAAATGTGTGCCAATGTAATTTTGTCTTTTGGAGGGGGAAGAATCTTTGTATTTACAAACAACAAGGCCCTAAACATTTGTCAGCAAACATCTTCGTGGTATTGTGGAGTGTGCACAAATGTGTTTGACAGAGTGTTACAGGTATGTGTAATCAGATGGACTGCTAGGACTCTCCACAAGAGAAAATGACACAAACCCTCGAGAATGAGGATGGACATTCCTTCTCCATAAGATGCCATTACAGAAAAAAGCATCAATAAGAACGATGCTTTTTCCAACCCAGCCGGTAACCTAAGCAAGATTGCAAACAGGATGATTTACACAGCATGATCAAAAGAAAAATTATATATAACACACAGTTCAAAATCTGCCGGTTTCTCTTTAAAACAGTGGTGAGAAGGTTACAGATTTCTTTTTTAAACCTTTTTTTTAAACCCTGACCTTCTCAGAAGACAGCACAGCACAAAGGCATATACATACATGCCCATATAAACCTATGCTATATCCATATATGCATTTTGGGGAGTATCACAATTTTTGCTTATATTTGCAATATTACAGGAACGGTGACAATTCGTGTCATATTTAAATACCTGGAGGTATTTAAAAGACGTGTGGATGAGGTGGTTAGGGTCATGGTTTAGTGGTGGACTTGGCAGTGTTAGGTTTACTGTTGGACTTCATGATCTTAATGGCCTTTTCCAACCTAAATGATTCTATGATTCTATGAATCTATATTTCTGTGTAGAAAAGGAATATAGCAGAGGGGAAACAACAGCTCAGAAGATGGAGTAGTGTATTAGTGCAATGAGGCTATTGTCTCTTTCCATCAAAACGTACTTTCAAATCTGCACATTAAAAAAAAAAATGTAAAATTTCAACACTCAATTCGATATCTTTAACTTTTTGAAGCGTCCAAGACAATGTATTTTTCCCTTGTAGCTTTGTTTCAGACTCATGTACAGATTTGTATTGCCCACAGAAGTTGCAGCAATGGCAGAGTAACACCACGATTGTTTCAAGAAAATGGAAACTGTGCCAGGGGGTATTCATTCCAGGATTTGCTTGTGCAGTTTTCCATCTGCATCTGCAGTTTGCATTTGTGAAATTGCTTAGGTTATATGATATCTCTAACAGACAACTGGTTAGTAATTTCACGACATTCTCCCATCAGAAGCACAACAGAAAGCCTATCTATAGGAAACTAAAAAAGCTAACCAAATGGAACCAGCAACTCAGAAACATACTTGCATGGCTAAAAGTCCAGACATGGATATAAACTTCAGGTAACAGGCCTTTTTCTTTTTTTTTTGATAAAGAATCCAACCTCAAATTTTAACTTTTACATCCACCTGTGAATTCTAGTTGTTTTAGGTTTTTTATTATCACCTTCTGCACTGGGGGAAAAAAAAAGTCACCATACTCACACAAACACGAAACTAGTATCCTCTCAACTATAAGTCCAAATACACCTACCACTGCTTAGAAAGAAAGGACACAATAATTTTTTGTTACAGATTTGATTGGAAGCATAAAATCTGGGGTTTTTTTGACAATACTTAAGAAGAAACAATAGAGCTCAAGTTTCCTTGTTCTTATTAATTATACCTGTGCTACATGTCAGTCACTGTCAATTTTTCTTCTTTGAAAAGGGTTTCCAGCCCTGTGGCATGCATGAAAATGTACCTGTCTTTTCAACCAATCTCTGCCTGCTCCTTGTAAATTGATACCTCTGTTTTACTAGCCTTAGTGCAACACAGTCTTTTGTGGTGAAGTTATGCCTCCCCTCCTCCTTCTGATGAATAGACTCATTGTTGAAAATTTAGTAGTTAAACTTTTATTAATCTTGGCTGTCTCCAGAGGTGCACAAACATGTTGCCTAGTCAGAAGGGAGGGTTCTTTTCATGTGGCATTACAATACAGATAGTTTTTATGAGTTTCTGTTTGGATGCCAGATTCAAAACAGAACATACCCATCCCAGTCATCTTCCTGTGACTTGGGGCTCTATGGGTGTATGCCTGGGAGGCTGATTGCTGAGCAAGTTTAACATGGTCTCAAGGGAAGAAAAAGGGGAAGATATTTAAAAGAAGTAGTGTGTAAGTATAGCAAAGGGGTTTTCTACTGACTAAAAGGGCTAATTGTTGATTACAAAAATAGATGTGAGAATTAAGGACACCTGAACCAATAAGGTCCAATTTTTGCATTTTTGGAGGGGAGAGAACAAATAAAAAATTTGCAAAGAAAGTAAACTTTTTAGGAAAGCTGTGAAAATTTGAAGAAAAAAAAACCCCAAACCACAATACCTTGTGATGATCTTTGTCTAGTACTATTCAATTTCACCTGCTAAAACAAGAAATGGATAACTTGTGAATGGGAAAGGATATTTTTAGTGTGATTATTTTGTTTCAATTTTACAAAATCTTTTGTTTTCTCTCTTTTTGCTCACTGTTCTCATCCCTAAAATAAATCTACTATTCATGATATTGGCTTGCAT
Organism: Gavia stellata; assembly: GCF_030936135.1. Lineage (NCBI taxonomy): Eukaryota > Metazoa > Chordata > Aves > Gaviiformes > Gaviidae > Gavia > Gavia stellata. Next base: position 22,319,613 of record NC_082600.1, read on the forward strand.
TGTATGAATAACATGCACTCAGCAAGGTAGGATCCTTAAACACATTCTTTCATGCATGAAATATAGCCATGTCTGCGTGGAACCTGACAACTTTTTAGCAGCACACAGCAGCTTGACACAGTAGTCAAGGGCAAGAAAGGCTGGATCGAGCTGAGCATTTCCTGAATGGTTCTGAGAGCATTCACTTACAGGACATGCAAGGTGCACTCAGTTTCCTTCAGATTTAAGAATTTTCTTCTAGGAAATGTCATATAAACCTTGTCTTTCTTCAGCACTGTTTTGTTACTGTTTTCCCCCACATCATCTCCTCCCTTCCCAGACTTGTATTATGCTTCTGGTTAGTTTTAAGCTACTTGTGACAGGAAAGAGATAATGTTTTGTCCAGCTGTTTGGTAGGAATAAACAGGTCAGTTCAGGACAGCAAATTTCCAAGGTGGTATTTGCTTTTTCTCAGGTAAGTGTTAGAGTAGGCACAGTTTTTGGATCTCTTTGAAAACCCGTTTTCATTGAAGCCAACTTGTTTTGGAATACTGAAACACAACTGATCTGACATTTCATGCTGAGCTTGTTTGCACTGCAATAAAAGGGGAGAAGATGCAGAAAAATCAGTCAACAGATTGTGTGAATGATAATCTTACTCTAGGGCTTATTTTTTATATCACTGCATAGTTAAGATATAGTGATAGTCCATCCTGAAATGAAACCCAAACACAGCTAGAAGAGTAGAAGGCTTGAGAAAAAGGGGCTTGAAATTATTGCTCATAGTATATCCTACCTGAGTGTAGCCATGTCAGCCTAAATTTACCATTCTTCCTTTCCCTCTGCAATGTGAGATGCGTTCTAACCCTCCTGATGTTACTGGATTTGGGGACTGTTGGTACAAAGGGTTTGTGGGTAGGCAGTAAAGAGGAAAACAGCAATGATATGTGTATACATTGGAGGGTAAATGTGTTACACAGCTGTTGTTTTGCTCTGTAAGGTATGAGTAATCCTTAGAGGGTGAGACCTAGGAAATACAACAGCCGTGGTCTGAATGGCCTGGTGCCACCAGAGCAATTTCCTTCAAATGCTGATTCTATTCAGTGTTAACCAATAGCACATGAATCATCAGGCCAAATTCATTTCAGATGTACAATGCTCTTCATTCTATACGTTGGATCACTGGCTAGGATTAGGTGAAACATGTAGAATGGTGGTACACACTTCTCATAAAAAAACCTGCATGTGGCCATGGCTGGGGAGGATGGACATAAATCTTCAAGAGCAAAGAGAAGCAGTGGAAATTGTGTGGTTGTGACTTTGAGTTGATACTAAAAAAAAGATTCCATCATAAAGAGGAAGTCTCGATATTAGCTAGCAGAACTATGACAAAATGATACATACACACTACTAAGAACAGTCACATGAAAATAAAATCACTACTATTTTAATTGTGGTCCTTACTGCATCACATTTTCCAAGAGATTGTCCTGAAATGGTACTTTTGTGTGTAACAATCATGACTGAAGTTTGTCCTCTTTTTATCCTGTAGCAGTGAAGTTGGGTGATTACTCTGCAATCCCTCTGCTAGTGCTTTACAAGGCCTTAATCTCATTCTAGAGCTAATAGACTAAGAAATATATTAAGTACACTAGGTAATTAACTGGAATTGAAGTAATTAAACAAATAGAATAAGTGGCACTCCTTGCAAGCAGAATTTGAAAAAGAATAGTAGCATGAATGATCATAAAGAACTGTTTCAGATGCATGGACAGGAGAGAGAGAGGATTAAGGCTGTGGTAAGGGGGTAAAGAACAGCAATCCTGTGGAACCACATTGGCTTTTTCTGAGTTCTAAAGAACATTTTTCCCATGTCTATGTTCCAGTTCTGCACGCAAACAATTTTACTAACATAAAGAAAACTCAATCAACTCTGTGTAGGCAACTAAATTTTACTCATATATAACCCATCTGTTAAAATGGAATTTTGTATATACATCCTCCATAGTAGGTGGGTAAGTTTCCAAGGCTGTCAAATGGCTTTTATAATGTCTTGAGATCTTGAGGCTAGGAGCTTGAATTTTATATTTGGGTCCTGAGCGCACTATTCTGCTGGCCATCCTGAAAAACAAGAAAACCAAATAGCATCCAAGGAAATAGTATAAACACATAAGGAAGGGATGTATGAGAGCATCTAATTTGGGAAGGGAGGGTTGTCTGTACAAATCTGTGAATGTATAACAGGATTTGGAAATGTAGGAACTGAAGCTGAGTGACTATCAGAGTATCAAAATACATGATATAAGTTGCATAGGCTTTATTCGTCTTGACAGGAAAATTGTTACTGTGCCAAGTCTTGTTCTTCTTGTTCAGGCTCACTGGGGGCAAACAATAGGACCACATAGCCAGATCCCTGTGCAATAGCACTCCTGAGATTCTCAGAAGTGCTACACAAGGACTGGACAAGGACTTTTCTGGTTGTTTCTATTATAGTCAGACATACTTTATATTGAGGACCTCATAGTTTCCAGACTTGGGACCTTCTAGAGTGTCCCATGGCTCCTTGCATCTCCCTGAGCTCACTTTTCATTCTAAAAAGGCAGGTGAAGGAATGGTATATATCTAAGTTTTTACCCACACGATACAAACTTGCATTGCTGGTGTATCACAGAACACATCTGTCCTGCAGAATGCACATAGTGTCTGAGTCTAGATCTTACCAAGTTAGATTGTAATCACCCTTTCTGGTGGCTTGTCTGAAGTTAGGCACTCAGAGGGAAAATCAGGAGAGAGGAGATGAAGATGTAGGAATTGACAAGACTGGAAGTGCCAAGAAAAGCTTTGTTTAGTACCCACATCACCAATTCACTGGAGTGAGCATCGTGACCCTGCATCACTATAAGGTGGAAATTTAATTCTCTCTCTGTCAGAGATTAGAGTTTGTATATATCTAACACTATCAAGCTGGCTACAAGTTCCACATGCTTCAGATTGTAAATAATGATGGTTATCACTAGACTAGAGTTGGACTTAAAAAAAGACTCTGCTTCCTATAAAATCCAGACTTTGTAAACAACTACAGCAATATATTATTATATAGAATAATTAAAATGAAGATTGCAATCTCTTCTCTCCTCCCCATACTTTTCTTCTGTGCTTTGTTTTCTCAACAATCCTTCTAACAAAGAGGAATCCTTTAAGAAAGATTTCTGGTGGATATGAATGACAGTAATTCTATTTGCTAAGGTTGACTAATATAATGGCCAGTATTTTAAAATTAACTTTGATGAGTATTTCTGTCTACAGTTGTTAATCCCTTCTTAAGAGATTAATGCAACCCTCATTGAAAATTTCTAGGCAGGGATAGATTTGATTCCTAAAAAAATTAAACCTATATCTAAATAGAATTAACACATGAATTGAATATGAACGTTTGGTAAATTGCTCATACCACACCAGCAAGTTATTTTATGTCTTGGTATGGTACAGGGAGTAAAATACTTTCCGTCTTGCTGCTTGATTCTTCTTTTACATTGTTGCCTGTTTGTTGGTGTGAATTTCTAGTAAGGATCAAAATACCAGGCAATATTTTTAAAAAGAAGGGGTGAGGACACGACACCAGATTTACAAAGGTACTTGGGTTACCATGTATACAGATATGTTGTTAGCAGCATTTTTTAAAGATGTGAATAACTTTTTTTTTAAATCACTGCTGTTCAGGGCCCAGCATAAAAACATGGCTTTGAAGTAGGTGGCTATTTGAAAATTTCCATGCTCAAATCCTTTTATGAAGCTGGATGATTCTTTCTAGAATTACAGCCAACAAAAGAATAGTGCACTTTTTTAATCCCTTGTCAGTTTCTGAAGTATCACTAGAAAGTATGACACAGGTATGCATCATACTAATTTTTTAAAAGGGCCTGATTTATTTTTTGCAAGGAGAACAGTTGTAGCATTTATGGATAGACACGCTATGTGAGGGGTGAGTTAATCACATTTTAGGGTGTCACCTGATCTTTATGAAGTAAACCTCATGCCTAAGTGCAGTAGAGCAGAACTGATTGGGTCCATTACAGTAATTTGTGCTTTCTCTAGGAGATACTAAACTTCATGGACTTTCAATAGGTTCTAATAAGGAAAAATCCTCTCTGGATGTAAATCGCACACTTGGCAGCTGAGATAAGTTGAACATGGTTCCGGCTGGCTCAGTCAAAACAATATTCCTTTGGTAGAATTTTAAGTATCCCAGATGAACTGCCTTCAAAGTTTAATTCTCACTGAAGTTGAGGTAATTGCCCTCTACTTATTAGTTCAACCATAAGACAGCTGCACTATTTCAAAAGCACAGGTACGCATCTCTATTTTTGCATAGCAAATATGATTGTAGTAAGAACTGTCACAACTTTTAATACAGAAATTGTTTTTCCTCAAGGTTTTTTACTAAAATTTTACTTAAAAAAAATTAAACAAAACCTATAACTATTGACATTGGAAAGTGATTCCAGTGATTCCTCCCCCCCCCCCCCCCCGCCTTTTCCTTATATTAGTTTAGGAAGGTATAACTTTTCTTCTTATGCTTTTGCCCTAACCTTTCAGAAGAGACTCTGAAAGAAATGGAATTAAAAGAGTGAAAGTCAAAGTGTGAAAAAAGAAGATTCCAAGCATATGATACAAATTTACATTAACTCTTCCCTTTTTCAAAACCTGTGAAAATACCTATAAGATTTTTCATTTTGTTGGGGTTTCTATAGAATTGCACTTGCAGTATTTAAGCATTTCAGGTTTTTTCTCTTTACTAGTTTTACATGAATAAAAAATAATTCAAATCCTATAAAATAAAATAAAAAAGATTTTTCTATATTTTGTCTATTAAAATGTGCGTGATTTTTATTTGCTTGTTCCATTTTTTCTTTTTTCTGTAAGTTTTTTTTCCTTTGTAGCACAATTCTAATTGTTTCATAGCAGTTGTCCTCTACTCCTTGCCGATATGCAATGCACCTTTCATACATTGTTCACAAAAGCCTTTACTGTCATCCATGGTTCTTGTCCAAAGACAAGAAAAATTGAAAAGTAATGTCAAAAAACAGAGACAAGTGTGAAACTGTACAACTTTACTTATTTAGCATTGCTGCCTAAGTTACAGGTAGTTCTTTAGAGCATAGTAGCTTCTTTTGATTTTATCTGTCACACAGTGGCTAAAACTAGATTCTTCTTACCAGTGATATTTTGCCTGCTTTGCATTCTGTGCCCTGCAGATGACTTGTTCTTTGACTAAAAATTTAATTTTTAACATTGGCCTATCCTGCCTTAGTGTAAGACTAACTGTGTGTGGTGCAGGTGGTGGTGGTTTAGATTGGGTTGACTGGCAATCTTTCTGTGAAACAGCATAGTTTATATTTATTTATAAATACGTCTAATGACATTTATATTTTTCCTGGCCTAGTTTTAGTATGCAGAAAAAAACTTGAGAAATAAAGAAATTACTGTAGTTTTCTGTACTCCATTATTTATAATTAATTGTATTTAAAGAAAAAGGGCTAGGAGACAGAAATCAACAGCAATACTGTCATAAATTAGTAGCATACCTTAAATAATGCCAAGAAAAGCTACATGATTGTTGTGCTTTAAGCCCAGCTGGCAACTAAGCACCACACAGCCGCTCGCTCACTCCCCCCCGGCCCCAGCAGGATGGGGGAGAGAATCAGAAAAGTAAAAGTGAGAAAGCTCCTGGGTTGAGATAAGAACAGTTTAATGAATAAAATAAAATAAAATAAAATAAAATAAAATAAAATAAAAATAATGATAATGATAATAATAATAAAAATTGTATTGAAAAGGAAAATAACAACAAACAAGAAAGACAAGTGATGCAAATGAAAACAATTGCTCACCACCAACCGACCAATGCCCAGCCTGTCCCCAAGCAGCAGTCTCCCAGCCAGTTTATATACTAGTTTATATACTGAGCATGACATCATATGATATGGAATATCCCTCTGGTCAGTTGGGGTCAGCTGTCCCGGCTGTGTCCCCTCCCAACTTCTTGTGCACCCCCAGCCTACTCGCTGGTGGGATGCTGTGAGAAGCAGAAAAGGCCTTCACTCTGTGTAAGCACTGCTCAGCAGTAACTAAAACATCCCTGCTTTATCAACACTGTTTTCAGCACAAATCCAAAACACAGCCCCATCCTAGCTGCTATGAAGAAAATTAACTCTATCACAGCCAAAACCAGCACAATGACGCATACCTTGTTAGTTCGTTATACATATAAGTGATGGTTTCCACTGAATTATTTGCTCCTTTTAATCCAATATGTTATTGGTCAGACAAATCTGTGGTTCAGTAGGGGAAACAGGCAGGAGGATTATTTTTTAACCCAAAGATTGTGTTTCCACTTTCAACCCGCTCCTCCTACTACTACTACAAAAAAGAACACTCTACTGATTCGAAGTCAGCAAGCACAATATTAATCTCTGTGAATAAAATGTCAGCTGAAGATTTTCTAAGAAGGTTTAACTTTAACTCCAGCATTTGAGGAGCATATAATGAATGGCTGGTGACCTATTTCTTGCTCTTTAAAGCTTTATGAATTGTGCCCTAAATCTCAAAGTCATCTACAACATGCTTTCTAAAAGAGTTTAAAAATACAGTGTTGGAATGAGGGCAAGACTGTAGTGTCACATAATTCCAAAGGAAAATATTGTATTGTACAAACTTCTGGGATAATAGCAATACCTTTTCTTGGCTTGGAAATAAAGGGCCCACTGAACATTTACTGTTCAAATGTCAAATGAAGAGTTTCTGAAATCCCACAAGTTTCATCTTCACATTTTTATTTCATTGTCTGACAAAAAGACATAGAGAAATGGGAAAGGTTTCACAGCTGATACAGAGATCTTTTAACACCAGACATAGTTGCAGCCTATGAAGAGTAACCCAGTGTCCCTGTTGAATCTTGCACAGGGAAAGCAGCATAAGACAACAGAATATATGGAAAGTCAGGTTGTTTTAATAATTTCCTGACAGCATTGCAACAAACCAATGTGTTTAACAGATTGAGATAGGCTTTCCCGATGCTTATGATCACTTTTGGCATCACATCAATTAGCTAAACGCTATGACAAACAACCAAGTGTCATTGTATCTAAGTAAAGTAAGAAAATGAAAGATTGCCTTTCTTTTATAACTGTTCAGCTGTCCAATCTTGTCCATCAAAGCATATAAAACCACCCTGTCCTTCAAAACACAAATGCAATGGGACTTAAGCAAGTACTTGCAAGTGAGCACATGGTTAATTTTGCAGCATACAGACACACTTCAAATACTTTGCTGAAAGAGAACTGTTACATAGCTGTGTCACATAAGCCATATAGCTGTTGTAAAATTTTAAGGGGATAAGAAAAATTACAGCTAAATTAGATTTAAAAAAAAGTGATTAAATAAATTATAAAACAACAGTAGAATTCTTTTTATTCATTTTAAGGAAATTGGTTAATTTAGCACTTGAATGCAAATGTGCCTTTTCCATATGTCAAGAAATGTCAAATGAGTGTGGTATAATTATTCTGACACTATTCAAGTATTATTCTGTGCAATCTAAACACGATCTTATGCTTTCCATGAGATAATGTGGTAGACAGATTAAAAAAATATTCCTAGCACTGAAATAATCCAATGTTAATAGGTATTGGATTATTATAACAATTTGTGTATGGTTTATGTGTATTTAAATGTAAAATAAAAACCTACATTAGTAAAGAATGTAAGACTGCCAATTCAAAATAATGAATGGTGTCCTGTCTATCTAGATCAGGTAGAAATTGAGGTATAAGGGTGATAGCAGTGTTTATTGCATTCTGTGCTCCTCTGTACCATTCTTCAGTTGTCCCAATATTATAGACCTACCTTAACTCTGAGACCACTATAAGGAACGAAGAGCATTAAAAGTTATTTTTCTAAAGGTCATTGAGTCCTCCCTACTGAGATCATTAACAATGCAGCCAGTACGTGTTGTAGTGATAAAGACTGCAATGTAGGTAATCGCCTTCATCAACACATTATACATCAAGCAGATTTCACAGGACCAAATAGTTCATATATTCTCCAGGTTTTCTTATCATATAGCTTTCTTAAACATAACTGGTGTGAGATGGGGTGCTGGCTGACTCTTTACATTAGTTATGCATTTCTCCCTAAAAACATGAGTGAGCACTGTGGAGACAATACACGTTTGTACCTCCTGATAGTGTCAACGTCAGAAGGAAAAGATACGAGCTTTTCATGGTTTTTTTTTTTCTTATCTGAACACTATCAAGGAAGTTTGTCATTAGGAGACAATGTTGTGTTCAGACACTTCCATTCATTTAGGAAAAAAAAAAAGTCTTAGGTTGTCCTACCAGATGGAGTCTGAAAATTAAGTCTATTACTGCACATACTCCTTATACCTCCACCAGCTCATGTAGATCACAAATAGAAACCAAGATATTGATCATGTTAGAAACCTAGGAATAAAAGTTACTAGATAAATATAAAACTTGATCATGATGATAACATCTTTGTTCATATTGAAACAGTGATGGACAGGTTGCTAATGCATTAAGATTTATTATTTGATGGATGCGCCATTCTGCAAGTTGGTGGTTCGATATTAACTTTAATAGAAACAGACATCTTACTGCCGTGCCTCACTTTTAAAAGGATTACCATAGCTGCCTATACTCAGCACTTAAATTGGACTGAAAGAAGTGCCATATCCATCCATCATTGCCAAATGATAGATTTTTGTCAGTTCTTAATAAAATTGAATTGCTTGGACAGTCTGCTGAGATAAATTTAACGCTCTTTGGGAAAAAGAGTATTCTTGGCCTTGGCAGCTGAATATCAACCATGCAAGAAGTGTTCATAGAGCAGCAATTTACTGCATAGTGAAACCCCTAAATCTAACAGCATTGTTCCTTTCCTTCAGTTTTTTAGTTGCTTTTTTTCACTCTTATATTTACTAAGAAGATATTATTTTCTAATGGTTTTAAATATGATTTGATTTTTTGCAACATCTACCTTAAAAGAAGGTAGGAAAAGGAAATTCTATCTTAGCTCTGTTGTTAACAAATGGATGTTTATTTCTGTATCTGAAGTTAATCATGGAAAGAATACCAGACAATAAGTAGAAATTTGTGATCTTAAAACGGGACAAAAAGTGGACAGGAAGGCAGACAATGCTGTGTCCCTCCCACTGTCTTCCTCTGGCATGAATTTAACACATGCAAACAAACAGACATCTGTACACATAAAAACAAACTTGAACCAATTTCAAGACCTGAACCCAAGCACTGGATTTTTATTTAATTATTAAAATAGACTGTTACTCCACCTGCTTCTGTATTTCAAACAATTACTGGACCTAGTAGAAATTAAATATCCCTCTTAGGTTTAAAGAGGTTATCCCAAAGTACTCCCATCCTAACATGGCAGAGATGTAATGAGTGGTGTACCTGGTAAGGAACATGGGACCTGCAGAACAATTCTCCAAGCTAAAATAATTCCATTATTCCACTATGTTACACCAGGAATGACCTCAGTGCTCAGACTTCAGATAATACAGAAGAGGGTATCCTGCATATAATGGCATAAAGGAAGAATACTTCCAATGAATTTCATTAGTTAGCTAAAAATGTGAAGGAGGTAAAAAATAAGAATAGGCCTTATGCAAAACATTCAAACATTAGCTGCTCTGTCTAATGGAGCAGAACACAGAAGGGAATTTTCAAGAAAGTATGGCAAAGAGGTAAATTGTAGTAGGTCTTTTGATTAAAAAGCCAGTGTTATTTTTCTACTGTGCTTTGAAAAATCTAAATTTAAAAGTAAAATAAAGTTTTCTAAAAGATTGATGTAATATATTACCATTGCCAGCTATAAAACAGACTGTTTTGATATGTGCAAATACTGTTAGAAACATTCAAAAAATGTTAACAGATCAAATTAATCTGCAAGCAAGAGGAGATACGTCTCCTTAAATTACCAGAATTTATGCTAACAAACTGCATTTTATTAGGTGCTATCACTGAGATTTATCTGATAGATGTGCAGAACTTCAAGACCTACAGAATGATACTGTGATTTTTTTAATTTTAAATCTGAACAAGCTTTTCTTTTAAAAAATAATTCTTTTTAATTTTGTAGTCTTTTTTGGGATATACATTCCTCATGTTGTGCCATGTCCCACATTAAGGTCCTGGAAGGTTTAGAGGCTCATAACAGAAGAGTAATTTAGTAATATAAGATATATATAGAAAAGACAGTTCAATGAAGAATGGATTCTGAAAATGAGTTTGAGTTATCAGAAAATGTCCTACTTTATTATTTTGCATATATTTTCTGATAACTCAAACTCATTTTCAGAACCCATTCTTCATTGAGCTGTCTGTCTTTTCTATGGGCTTTAGCCAAGAAAAGCTTCCAAGCATGCTTCTCTCCTGGTAAGCTTGTTTGCTAGTTGAAATTTCTGCATTAAAGGGAGTTACATTCCTGCTGAAATTTGTTTGGATTAAGACCTGTTTCCAGTAAAGTTTGAATGTAACTTATTGATCAGCAACGGAAAAATAATGCTTCTACTAAGGTACAAAAAAATACCAGGATCATCCAGAAAAAGAGCTGTCCTCATTCATTCCATACAAGTGAATGAAATAATTATTTTATTATTGTTAAGTACCATCATAAAGCATGCAAATTCCATGTAATTTAACCAATTGAGAAAACAATCTTTTCTTCTCTGAACAGTAACTTCCACTACTACCATTATTTGAACTTAAATAAAAAATATTAGTTGCACCCACACTTGAATAAAGAAACTTGTACCAAGTCTGTAGTCTACCTGTTCCATATAATGTTGAATGTACATAGTCAAATCCACCTCCTGATATCGGCATCTTTTGACACAAACCTTCAATGTTACTGAGCAACTGAATGTGCAACTGAATTTTAGCAAATGTTACTGCAAGGGTTGAGCCATAACGTGAACAAAGAATTTAAGCCATAACAGGCAGTTAGATTTATTCCAGGCTTTTCCTGAAGTAAGAAATGCTTGTGAAGGTCATTTGTTAGGGATCTTATTTCTCATGTCAACACATTTGATGCCAAGATGCAACATCGAGTGTACTCAGGTGCAGGATAGTGATAAAATCAGAAATGTGACAAAGCTTGTCAGTTGAGACCTATAATAAATGTTTCCAGAATGGCTTTAATTTTACATCTGACTGTGTAGGAATTGGTTAAGAATCACTAATTATTACAAATGTACACATCTCAGCAAACATGTTTCAGACTGTTTGTTTCTCAATTTTCTCTCCTTACCTGTTTGAAAAATCGACTTACATTTACAAATTATATATATAATTATATCTATAAATTGTAATATAAACATTTCAATACTTTTATTTTAATTAAGCAGCTGCAAAGTGTCAGCAATTTACTCTTTGTTTATGATTTTGCAAGTTTTTATAACCCACTGATTATGAGATACGTCACCTAAGGAGCAAACCAAACTTCTAAATAGCACATTTGTAAGTATCCCCAAAAGCAAGCCAGTATGCATACAAACTATAACTCACGAGTGATGAGGGACTCTGCGATAACACACTGATGTAAACAGCTGACTGTTTAAGAACACAGTGGCACAGTAACCAATTATATTACAGTAGCTATGAGTATCTTTCAGAATGTGAAGCTGAGTATGCAGAGTTCTTGATGAAGAAGTTGTGGCTTTGTGTTATTTGGCATCACATCAGGCAATCCTTATAATACCTTCAAGGGCATTTCACTTCTTTTACATTAGTTATCTGTGTAGATAAGACAGGAATTAATGATCCAAGAGAATACCGGATACATGCCACAAACTTGCATGTGAGTCTGTAGGAGTGGAGTATAATTCAGAAAAAGCAACCTTTTTATTTAAATGAATCATCTGTTCTTCATTTAAAGGGGGGAAATACAATATTCCTTCTCTCATTCTTTACCAAGTCCATAAACAAAGAATTTTTTAGTCCTGCAAAAAGGATGATATTGGATGAAGTCATTTGATACAGATAAAAACAGCGTGAGAGACAGCACACACACGGAAGTTAGACACCTGTTACACACCTAATATGCTTAAAAACTAAATGCTATAAAGGAAACGTTATCTGTAAAGCAATTAGACATATAAAGGCATGAAATTCAACATCTTTATTTATAGCAGAGATAATAACTTACAATTTGCTGCTTTTTTTCTCCTGCTGTTTCAAGTTCACTGAATTTAGTGTAAAAACAAATGTACATCCAAAGTAGTAATGCGCAAAGAATGCTACACATGTGTGTGTATATATATATACACACAACAGTCTTTAACGTCTTTGTTTTACAGGCAGTATTTGTAAGTGTAATAAAAACAAAAAGACAAAACATCCATCAAATGATAAATGACATTCAAAATTTGGTGATCTCAACAGAAATTTTCCATTAATCCTGTTGGGTATTATATTATAAACCTAATCATTGTTGTTGTTTTTTAAACACAAATCACATGGATTTCTTTCTAACTGTGACTTATCCGAGTATCTTTAATGATCTGATATCTTAAATATCTGAGGAAGTGGTAGAATTTGGAAAAGGTATGTAATGTAACAGAGGCTTTTCAATATAAATGAGAAAATTTACCTTTAAGTGTTATTTCATGGAAGACAATATTGAATTAAAAGCACCTTATCTCAGCCAGGATATCTTTTGTGTGAATCAGTGTATCTCGAGCAGTGAGAATTGCAGTGAGTGGCAGAATTATTTTAAATAAATGCATAGCATCCAAAGACTTAGCTATGTTACCAGTATGTCTTTATAGTGTGGAATCAACTAAGCATATAACACCTATGTGCTTTTACAATCCAAACAAAATAAGCATGAATGCTTATATATAATTTGCACAACCATTTTTATTGAGAGAACAGACAATTTCATACAGAGTTTCACTGGAAGTTCAGTAGGGCTGTACTGGTATTAACGCATCTTTTCTCAATTACTCAGAGAGTATTAAAAGTATGTCAGACGCAACAGAGAAGCACCAGGAAGCTACTGGTGAAATACATAGAGTGAAATATAAATTACAGGTCATTTTCCCTAGTCAGTCTGTACATGCTGGGCCTCACATCTTCATTTTTATTAACAAACATACATCTGGGCCAGATGAAGGCAGGTAATATTTTACATAATCATACTTTCCAGATAAGAATAAACACTGTATAATTGGTGCCAGACTAAAAATTTATATCAGGAGTATTCATCAGTTCCAGCAAGGGATTAAAATTTGTTTAAATCCTATGTATATGGACATGTGTATGACCATCCTCCCTTTTTTCCCCCTGTTTTTTTATTGATTTTAATTTTAACCATGGACCTCTTTAGGCATTTTACTTACATTGTGCAAATAAAATAACACTTAAAATTCCTCCCCCATGCCATATGCATATACTTACATTTCCTTTGAGACTGACAGCCTTAGTAGATTTTGCACATAACTTCTACAATCTGAAACACAAATCAGTTTACAAAGCTTGCATACTCACTTGGAAGAGAAGTTTATGACATGGTTTAACTTTTCTGTGAATTCTCTCCTGAAGTAGTTTGCAGGACCAAGTGAAGCTGCCTGAGATCAAGCCACTCAAAAACTGCAGTTCATTGCCTCTAAAGCGAATCCCACATTTTCTATAGCACTTCAGTTTCTGGTTCTTGATATTGTGATATTAGAGACATCTATTATGCAACAGGTGAACTGAAGCAACCCTCCTAATAAAATGATGCAGGATTTCATTTCAGCTCTAACCAACAACTCACCAAGATCTTTCTGTGTGAGGTACTGTTTAAAGTAAATAAATGAGCAAATACTCAAAACTCAACTTCATGTCATTTATATGTGCTACTTTAGACTTTTGTCAAGAAAGGATCTAACAAAGACAGGACAATCATATTCTTAACAGCAAACAAAAATCTTTCTGAAAAGGAGAGGGGAAAGCACAAAACCTGAAATCTGAGTAATTTCAAAGTACCGTAAATGGAAAAAGACAGGGAATCTGAGGGGACATCAAAAGGAACATCCCCTGCATTGCCACAATGCTATGAAAAATGCCAGAAGCATTTGAATGCTGCCCACAGGTTGTACCTGTGAAAGGCCCAGTGATTACAAGTCTCTGGCATGCATCCAGTCAAAATTTCCTCCTTCCAATGACATGATCAGCTCCTGCTGGAGACACAGCTGAGACAGGATAGGTGTTTTATCATATTACAGGGTGTTCATAAGACTGAATCAAATGACAGTTCCAACAAAGGGATAAGTTGAATGGTTTTTCCTTTATCAAATGTGACTGAAAGACAGATTTATAAAAGTATTTAGATGTTAAAGGGCTCAGAAAAATAGGTATTTCAAGAACAGCTAAGCAGACAGTAGTCCATCTATATTTCTGTATCTAAATGACTTTCATTTTCTATTTGTATGGCCTTCAAAATTGCCTGGAAAATAGGAAACAGCAACCTTAAGAAAGTAATGTAAATCTGTCTTTGTGATTTTGGCTCTGTCTGAAGTATTTCAAGGAGTGTGAGTTAAAGAGCAGATCAGAGTGTAATAAACCCATGAACAATGCTCCTTGCATTAACACTGCAATGAGGTCATCTTCAGATTAGTTGCCTATGGCTCCTGTTGAAATTTGTGGCAAATTACATTGCACTTTTCCTGGAGGGACCCTTATGACTTCTTTAAGCCACTTGATACTTAGTGCAAGTCAAGATGAGATAGTGGATGGGCTTTTAGGCCAGAAAAGTCATGATTATATTTGTCTTGTTTGTACTGTAGGTAGGGATACCCTCCAGAGTCTACTGAACCACAACAGGTCATTACTTGTTTCTTTGGCTGGTTCTGTTTAAGACAAATCTGCCCAAGAGAGGACTAGTTACAAGAAGTCTAGATGAAAATCCAGCAGGGCCAGTTTATCTCAGGGCTAAGAACTGTTTCTGGTCTTCTTTAATTTAGTAATATAGACATAGCCTGCTAGTTTAAATTGTCTTCCCTTGCCATTCCCACCCCCTTAAATTGGAAACACAGATGGAAAAGCAGTGTATAAAATAATTTGCATCTCATTTGCCTATTGTTAAATGATAAAGCAAAGTAACATGTAGAAAGTCCTCTGGAAGAAGGAAAAAAGAGTCTGAAATAGAAGAGTGGAGCCAATGAAACAACTATTTCTTAGCCTGACAATTTCCATATGGCCCCCAAGAAACATCACACTTGTGAAATTATATGAGTACTTGACCTTCTTGTTGTTAACAGCAGAAGGAGAGAAAGAAAGAGAAAGAGAAAAGAAGACAGAAACAACAACTTCTCTGAGCCTCTCAGCATTTGTCTGGAACTCACATTTGCAAAGACTCTATGACTTCCCTTTAGGAAGGCAGACGTGTCACAGTGGTGTATTTGTTGGGACGGTGCAAGAGAAAAGTGAGGCTGAAGAACAGATTCTTTGGGTTACGTAGTGTCCTCTGAAATTATTAAGATATGGGGACAAATGCATGGAAGAAAAAAAAGCTGCAGAACATTACAGGGAAGTTAGAGTATATGAAATAAAAATATCAAGAATTTTCCAGGTGCCTCCACTACCATTCAAGTTCAAATAGGCAATGAAAATACAC
Organism: Gavia stellata; assembly: GCF_030936135.1. Lineage (NCBI taxonomy): Eukaryota > Metazoa > Chordata > Aves > Gaviiformes > Gaviidae > Gavia > Gavia stellata. The sequence continues at coordinate 22,335,291 of NC_082600.1, forward strand.
TCTTTATCTGGAACCTGGTGCAATTTCCTGTGTCCTCTGTCCTATGATGTCTGCTGCTTTACGACCCAAAAGACTTAAAGATTGCCAAGCTATGGAGAAGTTCATGCAGATCTTTGTCAGGACCCATGTCAGACGGAGATTTACAATACAGCTTAAGTGCCAACGTATTAGCCAGTGAAAGACTGATCATGCTGTCTGCTCTGCTTCCTCCTCCATACGTGGTCTGGTCTAACAATTCTTTTGTTGCCTTTGCTAACACCTATGGTCATATAATTACGATATCCCTTTGAGCATAACATGAATTTCAATTAGTTCAGTTATTGAAGAGGAAAAGTTAATAGCCAAAATGGATGGTAAAGACCAAGAGATATTTTATTCAGACTGGATGTCTAAACTTGTTAAAAGATACTGGGATATATCCTCTTTGGATTTATAACCAGGACACTAGAGGAATCCAAGAACAATATTTCTCTAAAAGGAAAGTTGAACATGCACTAAAAAAGCTAATGTGATTAATGTGATCCTTGATGCATAAATGATTGACAACATATAATGGATATCATTATATCTTTGGTACTATGTGTAACAACTCCTAAACTGTTGTGTCCAGCTCCAATGTCAGACTCTCAGGAAGAATGCTGAAAACGTGGAAAAAGGCCATAAAAGACCCCCCAAAATGAGAAAAATATTCATTATGACAAATATGTTTTTTAGTTTAGCAAAGAGGGATTGACCCCGTTTTTAAAGGTTGACTTTTAAAGGTCCCTTCCAACCCAAGTTATTCTATGACTCTATGATTCTATGATAAAATGTTAACTGATGGCTTCATCTGTCCTTCAGAACAAACTTGTTTGTCTATATAAATATAGACACTGGGAACTCAAATTTGATAACTGTTCATCAGCTGAGGTGACAAGAGCATTGCAGACCAGAGAAGCTGGGAATTGAATCTCTCTCTGTTTTTAAAGAATATTCTACATCAAATATATATTATATGAAGATACAGAACATTTTGTTGAAGCTATTAACCTTCAAATATTTTTTAAAGAATTGTGGCAGACCCTTACTACATTTTTAAATCAAGTTGGGATATTTCTACACAAGATACAGGATTTGTAGCAGGTAGGAAAGGAACACGGGATAATCCCAGGGCATGCTTTATGCAGGAGGACAGACTAAACATTGGCCTTAAATGCTACTGCCTTCTGGCTTTCAAATGTGTGAATCATGAATCTGAGATTCTTTTTAATTGACAGTTCATTGCAAGGAAGAACTTGGGGGTTTAGTTTGTACCGTCTGAATACTGACACAGTATGGAAGCTATAAATAGTGTTCAGGTTACAGACTTTGCTACTGCGTTTCCCAGCCTTGATTTAATAATCTCTGAGTTGCCATGGATTTAGAGGATAAACATCCAGGTTTTTCAATATACAAACTGAACCTATGAAATCCACATGTCACTGCTTGTGATACACAGAAACAAAGTTTATATACTTTCAGTTTGACAAGTATCAGAGTCAGATGATCCCAGAAATCTAAGGTGGGGGGAGGTGGAATAGGAATCAAGAATGGAATTTCTGTGGTTTAACTATCTTCACTCATTATTAGTAACAATCTATTTTTCTAATTAAAATTCCATGCAGAGTGTATAAATGGCTGGAACATCAAACTTTAAATCACTGTCTAAAGCAGCTAAAGAATCCAGTGCTTAGACTGTAATTTCTAAAATGGTTGTTTAATGTCTTTGGAGCAGAAACTAAGGAGATATGTTTAGACTGATATGTATAATTTTTCATATCCACACACGGATAAGTCTGCTAAGCATTTTCTTTTTCCTTGAAATATCCCAGTGAAAAGATGATCTCTAGTAGCTGTCAGGCAAGTACAGTACTCTATGAAATCTCTTATTTAGCAGAGGGAGGTTGGGATAGAGTTACATATTTTTTTAGTAGCTTATCAGGAGTGTACTTCATTGCTTTTCAGAGAATATTTCTTGAAATGCCAAAGCAGGTGTCTTAAAATGCCTCATATTTTGTGCAGTAAACCTCACTCATAAAAACCCTGCTATGCATGTTAAAACTTAATAGCTGGAATAGATCATATTAACACACCAAGAGCTATATTGAAGCAACATTATGAAACTGAGACTTACACCCAGAAAAAGTCAGGTAATTTACTGTAAGTGATTTCACTTGAGCTTCACATATTTTTGCACTGTGTCTGAGTGACACAAGAGTGTGAAATCAATTTGCGATGTTGAATATTTGAAGGCTGAGACTACAGTGTAAACAAATGCAGGCAAAGAAAGCATACGTATCACAAACTGATCGCTAACTAGAAGGAATGCAGTGGAATTAAAAATATATCCTTCTCTCAAAGCTATACTTGCCTTTATGGATGAACATAAACCAAATGAGTTAAAGGGTTAAGGCTGCCAGGAGCAGGGAACACCTAGCACAATTCTCTTCTGGTTCTATACTGTCGATAGTTTCCAGTGAACCAGAAAGTACAGTTGCCTAGAAAAAGAGGGTTACTTATTTTCTTGGCATTAGTTTTGTTCAAAGTTTTTATACTCTGGATAAAATCAATAAAAGGAACCCAGTCCTTAATTGTTTGGACTGTGTGTGCTTGGGGAGTGGGGAGGGAGGAGTTATACTGACTGTAAGAACAATTATAAGAACAATTAAAACAAATGCAGCTATAGTGCTTTGATTCACTGAAGTTAATTAGTGAGACACGTGATTACAGCTGTAAAGTGTTTTCCGTGGAACCTCTTGTTTCTACCTCATCCCTCCTAACTTTTTGACTTAGGCAGAGTAAATTCCATATAATTCTATGTGCTCCTGTGATACAAACCATTTGTGGGTTATTCAACAAAGACATAGGCATCTAATCTCTGCAGGTCTTAAGTAGGTCTATAGTAATTACTTATATATATTAGGTAGATGGACAGTAGTGAGATGCAGGAATGATCTGTTCTGATCTGGGCAGTGGTAGAGGAAGGCACAAACAAGAATAGCTGGATACGTAACAGCCAAATAAATCGTAAGCTCAGTGTCAGACACCATTTCATAATGGCGAAGTTTAAGGAGTTTCAAGTAGCCTCCCTAGAAAAACAGCAGAAACTTGACCTGTTGAGTACTATTTAAAGAGATCAGTCAAAGCTTTAGAGAATGATTAGTTGAGCAGCTACCAGTGATTATTGCAAAGAAATTCTTTGGTTCTCACATTTTTTTTAGTTTGATTAGTGAACATTCTTCAGAGACTATTTCTATATTTTAACTCAGTTAAAATCTCAATCCTGTTCATTAAATGAGAAAGGTACAAGGCACATGAAACTATGCAAGACATTTATGGGTTTTGCTAACGATAGCTTTGCCCAACTTCTTTGTTTTTTGAATAATCAGCTGAAATATATCCACTTTCATTGTCTCAACTACACTTCCATAGTCCTTTCAAATATACTTCTACATTAGACATTTCTTTTTAATAATCCACCAATTTTTTCTCATTTTTCATCACTTTCAGTCACCATCACTTGATGAGAGGTGCTCTCACTTGATGAGAGGTGCTCTACAAATGCAAATACATAGATAGATTCTTCCACAATCCCCATAGCTTTCAGTATCCCATCTCCCTTTCTACCAGAAGACCAAGATAAAATTTGAAGTCAAGGGAAAGAAGAGGGCAATACAAATACTAGGAAGAGACTAGATGCATGACATTAATAAATCTATGTAATAGATGCAGATAATATACTATGTTTTGGACTAGCCCTTTTTTTTTCTTTCTCCAAACTGTTTGCCCAATCTTCCTTTAAAATGAGTTAAGTTAAACTCATTAACTGAATCAGGACCTGCTTCTAGGAGTGATCCATGTTTCAGCACCATGTGAATTTTTATGACTAAATTATTGCCCCTGCTGGAAATAGTGCAGGATTTTACAATGGAAATAGTGACAGGTAAACCCTTAGCCATTATAAGGTTAGTAGTGAGACTGTGCAAATGCAAAGGCATTACTGGAGTTCCTGAGGGAATTACAATTACATGATATATATACTTTCCTAATTAAAACCTGCCATCCATGTTTTAATGAGGAAGCCTGGGAATACATAAATCCTTTTGCCAACAGACCTATAAACAGTCTGGATTATTGGGACCAATTCTGCCATTCACGGCTGAAGATGCCTCAGGTATTAACATAAGTTGGGTCTTCAGAGTAATGCACTACTCACACTAAGAAAGGGTAAATGGTATGAGTCCTGTGCTGGGGCCAGGTCCAAAAGGAAAAATCAATTAAAGTTTAAAGAAAAAATCATCAAAATAGTGAGAATAAGTTTCTCTTTCCTCTATTCTCTGTCAAAAATGAGGCCTCCAAGAATCTCAAGAGAAAGCCTGTTACTGTCAGAAAAATATCTACCTAATAATGCAGAATAAAGAAGCTCAGATAATTTGTAATTAATACATATCATTACTCAAAATTTATAATTATTAATGACAATTACCCTGACTTCTGAAAAGTCCACAAGTTATCTGAATTCATGTGACTGAGTGCATTTCTGTAGGAAGTCCTGAAAGACTCAGAAATTTTTCTGGTTCACAGTAGAAGCTACAGAATTTTTTCAAAATCTTATATGAAGTTTAAAGAGACAATAAAATACAAACAATAATGAAACACTGCATTAATCTCCGTTCACATATAGGAAAATTGAGTCACATGTTATTTCTTGTAGGTGTCAGAGGAAAACAAACTCAGAAGATAGGAATCCTTAGTTCTCCAGTCACTCTCTTATATCTAGACCTAATCTGTGTTAAAACCTCCCAACTAATGCCACTTTTTCCTTCCAGCTGTGCGGTGAGGGTAATGGAGCTGGAGAGAGCTGCCTGTGCTGTGATACAGCAAGGCCCTTGCATAGCACTCCCATCTCCTGCTGCGGGCAGTTCTGCATTTTTCAGCCAGTACTTCTGCACAGCAGACACCTCTGTCAAACCAGATCTGGAAATTCTGTTTGCACTTTTCAAGGTTCTGAGGACACCCATAGACCTTGACTGCCCTGGCAGCCCCCAGGACACTTACCCATGCACCCTCTGCCCTGGATCTGGATCTCCATGTCAGCTCAGGCCTGGGCACCCATGGTGGCCTAGGCAATGTCATGGGTCAACCTGTGTCCAGGCCTGCTTCTGCTGCTCTAGATTACTGGCAGGTTTTCCTGGATGGACTCTAGACCTACATGCTAGTGCATTGTCTTCAGTCCTACCTATGCTGTGGTCACCCTTGGCTCACGTCTTGTCCTGCCTTGTGGAACAGTCCCCCTCTTGCTCCTCTGTGTCAACAGTTTTCACTTTCTTACCTCCTCCCCTCCTCTTTTTCTTCATATTCATATCATGACTGCTCCAGCTTGGAGCTGAGCACTTATTTTTTCCTTGCTTTTAACGATGTGAAGTCTTCAGACTACAGTTTAATGGGAGGCCAAAGGGCTGCTAATAATACTTGAAGTCTGGAGTTCAGAAGTCAAGTGCTTTTAGACTGCCATCTGGGTTCCAGAGAGAAAGAAAATTCAAGAAGCCCTACCTACTTTCTCCCTTCACCTTTGCAAGTCAGCCTGCAATGTTATAATAATAGTACTACTTATGTTTAACCTAAGCTCCTTCAACTGAGGGATATAACTGACTTCATTTCTCTAAAGAGGTTCAGGTTTGAAGGTGATTTGCTTAAAGTCATAGATCAACAGAACTGAAAATGCAGCTGTTATGCTCAGTATAGACCACATTTTGTAACCCCCAGTTTGTGCTCAAACTTCCAACTATGTCCCAGTGTTCAGTCACAACATCTAGCTTGAAATCTTTGTCTTTCCTACCCAGCCTTCATCTGTATTTGGTGGAAAGAAGAAAAATCTTTCAGAGTGCAGGTCTGGAGGATCTGGTTTCTTTCTTTCGGCAAAATATGAAACATAGGCTCTGATCTCAGGCATATTAAAGGCTTAATTGTAAAATGCTCCACCATAAGCAACAGTATCAGACCTGCACTGCCCACTTTTTCATGTAGCATAGAAAGAAATTACCTTTGGAAGTACTCCTCCTATAGAGGGGAGTGTACAGTTATCAGAAGACAACCTTGAGACCTACTCATTAAAGTTTGTGTTATCCTAGGAAAACAGACTGCAAAGGCAGAGATTCCACCACTCAGACTATCTCTAACTGACAAAGGGTCACCTGCAGGGAAAAATTAGGTAGAACCAGGCAAGGAAGGGGCAAACTGAAATAGGTCTTCCCACTTCCTCTTTTCTGCTGGGAGGTCTCAATGGCAAGATGAAGATCATTCATTTTAGATTTTCTTAAATGGTTAGATTTTGAACAAGTTTCAGTAAATTTTGGGATTTTTTTTCATCTCAAAACAGTGTTAATTTCAGTTAATTTCTTCATGAAGTAAGCATTCACTGTAATCAAAGATGATGCTCAGCATTTATGCCCAAGAAGGAAAGAGATGGATTGATTGGTCAATTGAATGATAGATCCTTCTGTCTATATATAGATAGAGATCTCTCTCTCTCTCTTTCTCTCTCCATCGCCCCCTTCCCCCAAGTCTTGAGTGATAGAATCATGGATTGATTTGGGTTGGAAAAGACCCTTAAGATCATCAAGTCCAATCATTAACCTAACACTGCCAAGTCCACCACTAAACCATGTGCCTAAGCACCTCATCCAAATGTCTTTTAAATACCTCCAAAGATGATGACTCAACCACTTCCCTGGGCAGCCTGTTCAATTGCTTGATAACTCTTTCGGTGAAGAAATTTTTTCCTAATATCCAATCTAAACCTCCCCTGGCACAACTTGAGGCCGTTTCCTCTTGTCCTATTGCTTGTTACTTGGGAAAAGAGACTGACACTCACCTCACTACAACCTCTTTTCAGATAGTTGTAGAGAGTCAAAAGGTGTCCCCTCAGTTTCCTTTTCTCCAAACTAAACAAACCCAGTTCTCTCAGCCGTTCCTCATAAGACTTGTGCCCCAGACCCCTCACCAGCTTCGTCGCCCTTCTCTGGACATGCTCCAGCAGCTCAATGTCCTTTTTGTAGTGAGGGGCCCAAAACTGAAGACAGTATTCGAGATGCTGTCTCACCAGTGCTGGGTACAAAGGGATGATCACTTCTCTAGTCCTGTTGGCCACACTATTTCTGATACAGGCCAGGATGCTGTTGGCCTTCATGGCCACCTGGGCACACTGCCAGCTCGGAGTCAGGTGATAGAATTATTAAGAGGAATCATACAGCTTTTGTGTTACTACCAGATCCTCTTCTGCTAAAAATGTAAATTCAGAGGAAACTTCAAAATAAAAACCAAGTATCTTGAAGTAAATTAATTTCCAACTTTTGAATGTCAAAGTTGGAAACAGGGAAGGAGAAAACGGGAAGGATGGCAGTAGGGTTCTGTTCATTATTTTAATGTTCACAAGATAATGAGCTTGAAATCTTCCTTTATAAATATAAGACCTGCTTGACATGCAGTTATTATAAAAAAATTGGTAGCTGAAGAGACTGTTACCTAGGGATATTTGCATACGTAAATTAGCATAGGGTGAAATGTCATTGCTGGAGTTTTCTGCTTTCATTGATAGTTACTCCGTATAACAGTGTTATCCATGCACAAATTAACGCCATTTTCTGTGCAGTTCTAGTTTTATCACGGTTTATTAATTTGATAACTAATCACTCCAAGTCCCATGATACTTTGGTTATATGGAACTGGCTGGCTCCCATAAACTACCAAACCTATAATTTTAATTTTAAGCAGAGTTCCTATTTAAAATATCTGAGGAGTAAACTAAATGTCAGGTTGGTATTTGCTGTTTGGGGAGGATTATGTATCTGTGATATGCAAAGCAGTTTCCAAAAATTTAGCACAGAAATTAGATTAATTGAAATTGGTTTGAATTTCATTTTATTACTTGCTTCACCAATATATAAATCAGGTTCACAAAGGTATTATGCAGTTGTGTTTTGCATTAGTGATCACATACATTTATATAGGGGTTTTTTTTGGTTTGTTTTTTTTTGTAATTTTTATTTTTAGCGAATAATATAAGATTGGCAGTTCCTCTGCAGTCTTACCAGAACTTAAACCAAAACCAGTATAGGTGAGGTTAAACAAGTGACCAATTCTGGGGAGAAAGTTGATCTAAGTTGGGAATTCTCTCTTTTCCAAGCTATAAAAAAGTCCTGTCTTGCTATGTGTGTTTCTCCCTTCCACCAAAGAGTCAACCATTCTCAGTCAGGGATTTTCTCATCCCTGTAAAACCACCTGAGGACATATGAGAGACAACATTAATAAGCATCTTATGGCGTAAGACTATGGACCATTGGATTGGAAACTGTGGTATGAATTTTAGGGTCTGACTTGCACAAATGGCAAGAGAAGTTGTTCATTGGGCCAAGTGGTCTCTGAATGAAAACAAAACATTAATGGGAGTGAAATTTGGAGGAGGCAGGCTTTAATAGCTGTTTCAGAAGCCAACCACAATTTGAACAACCGATTCTAATGAATTTATCTCACTGGTCATCAAAACCCTGTCTACTATGTGCTCATAAGGAAAATCACCATTGTACTATATGAACTTTACAGTTGGGGAAGAATAAGGAGCTATCCCACTGTGACCTCATATAAAGCAAATGTGTGTATACTGAAGCAATAGGGACATTCTCAAAGGATTTGTGGTATTGCTGTATGCCACGTGCAATTCCCTCTAAAATGAACTTTCTTAGGGTATAATTTCTTCTTGAGAACAATGAATTCAGTGTGCACGCAGGGCAGATTCAAATCATCACCCAATGAATTGCATGAAATTGCCAGCTGAATATATAGTAGTTGTTACCACATGTGAATATATATTGCTAAACGCTTCTGTGGTCAAGATCTTTCTGTTTCACAATGTTTTTGTATGAGAATACTATAGTAATGATACAAAAAAATGTGATAAAATTGAGTTAACTCCTGCGCTCTCATTGAAAGAAAAAGCAAAGTTTTGAAAATGAGAAAGCTGGTGTTAAACAGCTAGGGAAGAGGATCACATGGAAGAAGATGACTTCCTTCCAGAACCCATGGCACTGAAAGGCTACATTAGCTTCACATTGAAGCCATTTGGGTCAATTGCATTTCCAGACTTTAACATCCCATGGAATTGCCTTGTCATTGTGACAACCAAGAGAAAATGGGATAGGAAAAGGGAGGAAATTGCAAAGCTGAGAGGAAATTAGATCAACTTTGCTTGTCAGAACTATAACTAGTTGCACCCTGGATCAATTACCAACATTAGCTGAGGTTGCTTCTCAACAATTTAAGCCAGATTTTTCGGAGGTGAAGCAGGAGTTGGAAATGAGAGCTCCACTGATTGACCCAACCCCTAGACTACCAAGTCTTTCTTTCTCCCTCAGACTCTCTGTTCTTCAGTGAGTACTGGATAAATAAAATAATATATTTTAGGAGGGGAACTGAGAGAATTATGCCTCAGGATAGATAGTAATCAGAGGCTCAGGTCACAGCTCTGAGAGATGAGAGATATATTAAATAGAAAATGCCGGTTTTGAGTATCAGTGTGTCATATCTGGTTCAATGTTCTATCAGCTTGACTACTAGCTATTTAAAATTTCTTTCTGCCTGGGATTTTTGAGTCAATGAGAGAATGCTTGTCATACATGTCTTCAGAGCTAAGCTTCCTGGAAGTACCCAGTAAATGTAAATATATCTTTATTGAAAAAGTCTTTTCCCAAATACCTTGTCAGTCTGGTGCTAAATTGCTTAGGCTTATCAAAATTTAGGTAAGCATAGTAATCACCAGAAATGCAGACTCATAGGAAGGAATGTCATAAGGTTATGTGACAATTGAGTGGGGGAATGCAAGCATTATTTTTCTCTAAATATGGACCTAGTTGCTTAAAAAGATGGTTAGACAACTTTGCCCATCTAATTTTTTCTCGTAGCTGCACTGACATCAATACGGCAGTTACACAACAGTTACTCAATATAACTATCCCTAATTTTACTAGATGTGTAGTGAAAGTATTGAGCTGCTTTTTTCTGTTGGAAGAATATTCTCAAGCATTATTGTGACATCTTCAAATGCAGTATCTACTTAAAAAAAATTTTGAAAACAACCGGGGAGGTTTTTGGATTGATTTATCGTCTTCTTTTGTTATTCTGCATAAACCACTCTGTCAAGCAAGTAACATTTTGTGTTTTTCTCTAATTTCAGTGATGTTTCAAGTCTTTCCTGTATACATGTTCTAATAAACACATTAGAAGAATGATATTTTCAAAAAAAAATTATGTGCATCATTCAAAATAGAATTTACTGCTGTTATGCTTCCTAACTTTTTCCATTTAGCTTACACAGACATTCTTGAGAACAAGTTGTAGTTATTTTTAAGATGAAGAAAGTAATAGATTTTAGTATTTCTTGTATGAATATTGACGAAAAAACTTTGTAATTCAAAGGTACAAATAGTCAGACATGAAAATAAATGCCATGTGATTTATACAGCTCATTCAGATTACCTAGCAAAGATTGTATTTCAGATATTTTCAATCATTAGGTATAATGTAAACAAACTCAAAGTAGCTCAGTAATCACAACTGTAAAAATGTCTATGAAATTTCTGTTTCTCTTTAATGAGAAAAGATGCAAAACTCCTTAGATAAGTGATACTTTGCATATTATTAATGCTATTCTATGACATATTTTTGTCTGGGAAGAGACATGTCAAGCAAGATGATTTTTTTTGGTGTGTTTCTGAAATAGGTGAAATCATCTTTAATTGGCACCTAAGTTGTCATTGGCTACCATACAGTTTTTAATAAAAGCTCGTGTGTTTTTTCTTCATAACTCTGTTTCTATTGTGTGCTTTCCAAAGGTCTAGCAATGGGCTTATTCTGCTTCCTGTAGAACTATGTCAACCCAAATTAGGAACACCAGAAAGATTAGATTTAGATATTTCCTTCTCAGTTGCCATCCTGTTGTTCTCCAGTAAGCAGGGTCAAAACTGATTCTGAAAAAAATCATGGGAAAGTTCAAACATCTTTTCAGAAAGTCTTAGGGCAGCATACTGTATAAACAGATTTTCACTGAACATCATATAAATAGTTTCCTGCAATTAGAACTATACTCTTGGCCATTAGTTCTATTACGGGGGGGGTGGGGGGTGGGGTGGGGTGTGGGGAAGCAACAGTATTGGATGTCAGAGAAAGTAAATGACAGATCACAGCTGAAAATTTTTAATCTGATGGAATAGCTGCCCAAATAGATGGAAGGAAAATTATGTACCTGCTATTCATTTTCAAGCAGGAAATAATGTTCTAGTGGCACCAGTCATATGTTAACTTGCCATCTTGCCATTGTGAATATTTGCTTAAGTAGATTTTATTAGTGGCCACTGAAGATTCCAGATATTTTTATTCAAGTGGGGTCCCAAGAATAAAGAGAATGAGAGGGAAAAAAATTGGTAAATATACTGTCCTATAGGAGTTAAAAGCAACAATTAAAGCAAAGTACTTCTGAGTGGAAAAAAGGAGCTGGATTCTTTCAATACCAGAGACCTGTAACTGCAGGACTTCTATTTGGCTTTGTTTGAGCCTTTGTTTGTATTTAGATTAACTTTTTTTTTTTGCCTCATTTTACAGTATTCTTTAAGTTGTCACATTCTATAGTGCTTGTCATCTAACCAGCAGGCGATTGAGGCTCAGGTCTTCCCATTAACAAGGTAAGAGAACTCTTTTTTTATCTTAAAGTAAATAAATGAATAAAATAAATAAACAAAAAAAATAGGAAAACTGTTGTTAAGGAAACAGAAGCACGATAAGAACTGACACAGCTGATCCGGTTAGATTCACTGGGAAATAAACTTGCAAATTCCCTTTTCCGTTCCCAGTTCTCTGAAGTTATTTAAAGTGTGTGTTGTTCTGCCATATTCTATTTCAAAGGTGGCTGGATTTCAGTGGCAGTTGGAATAATAATATTCTGCTTGCTTCATTTATACTTAAATTCATTGACCAATCCTCTAATATGGTCATAAACTAAATTCAATAGGACTATTCAGATATATATATTTAACAGGTTTTGACTGCAGCATTGAATTCCTTCTTCCATCGAAGTACCTAGTTAAATGTCTATCAATTGTCACAGAGTCAGAATTTCACTCATGGCTCATGTTGTATCTTTTCCCTTTGTATCTGCTATACACCCTTTTTTTGTTCATATCTCTTGCAGTCACTGGCACTTCTTGAAACCACTTATGAACAAAAAGTGTGGAAATATTGCAAACATATAAAAATAAAAAAAAATAGAAACAAAAATTACTGAAGCTTTAAATATTTGTAAGAAGGACAACTCTGCAATTGAGTGAATAGAAAAGAAGACCAAAAAGTTTACTAATGAACCTTTAAACTCTCTTTGGAAATAAAAAAAAAAAAAAAGACATAATAATAACAGATGAGCAGTTAAAGGATATTAAACATGGCCCAAAAATCTTAGCCATAAAAGATAAAAGCAGCAGTTATTCAAGTTGCCTGAGATAATTTCTTGCATGTAGTAATAGCATCACTCTCCCTAATGTCTTAGTCTTGAGACCTGGCACATGCCGATAAGGTTCAAGACTGAGCTATTCTCAGGTTCAGGTTTTCTCCCAGCCTTTTCCACCCCCCCATTCCCCGTCATTTCAAGCTGTTTTGAAGAATTTTGTTATCAGCTCCTCAACGGGGAGACAAACACACGGTAGTTTGAATATTTAAATTCCTCCTAGCTCTAATCATTTCACCCTGTCAGGCAAGAGGGCAGAAATAATAATAATAAAAAAAGTTAAAACTTGAGACTGTGAGCCAGTGTCAACTCTAACTTGTTTCATCTGCTTTTTGTTGGTTTTATCCATCCCTAGATTTTTTTTTTCCCCAGATTGCACATTGCTTATACCGAAGAAGAAATAAAGTCATGGTTTGAATGATATCCCTCTGCATCTTTCCAGGTTCTCACCCAACAGATACATGCATCAGCACTCATTCTTCCTTGTTGTCTTAATAATAATAGTAATAATAGCAATAATAATGACATTAAACCTCAGAGTGAGGCACATGTTAGTTTTTGATGGCTGATATCCTCCATGTGATCATCCAGAGTCCTTACTAACTTATTTCAATTAGCATGTCAAGCAGAAATTTGAAATATTGCCAAGACAGAGACAGGGAAAATGCAAAACCAAAGTTTTCTTTCTTAGGTGGGATTAGATTGAGACGATAATGAAGCTGCCAAAGTAATCTGAATGCTGTAGTCAGAAGAGGTGATGCCCTTCTTGGCTGACTGATTTTCTATTGGTGGCCTGTCATAATTTATAAAACATAAGCCATAGAGCAATATAAACAAAAGAATGTCTGGAAGGGCCAATGCAGATAAAAGAACCCAGGAAGATTTCTGACAAGTATGAATACTGTTGTGGGGTCGTTCAACACCACTGGCTTTTGGATCTTCTCTCTCAAATTCTTTCATAACTTAACCAAGTCTGACCTATTTGGGGAAGAAAGAGGGGACTAATGGGGTTGTACTAGCAACAACAATGGTATAGGATTGTTATTTATTTCTAGGAATGCCACATCTTCTGCACAGCCATAGAACAACTAAAATTATTTTCTGCAAAAATAGGAACGTACACAACACACTGTTTCAGATTTTTGTGGTTTTTTTTTTTTTTTTTCCTGTTTCTCACATGTGCATTAGCACAATTCTGTTTTGGGAATTTTGTGGCTTTAAGGGGAAGTGGATGAAGTAGAGTGAGGTGGTGTCTCCTTTCCTTTTCAAGTGTATTATAGAACTTAAAATACTACGAGAGAAGACTTTCCTTCAGAAATGTTTGGTCATGTTAATTATTTGCCTATTTTTTAAATGGGTAGTAAAAATACTGTAGGAAAAAAACCAAACAAAAATAGGTTGTTGCAAACAAAAATAGGTTGTTGCTTAGACCACTGTAAATTTTCTCCAATGTTAGAGAAATTTTTGTGGTGTCAGCTGAAATCAGTGAGGCTGAAAGCCAATTTCCCTAGCCAGCCAGCTTGAGTTACACATCTTGTCCTCATCTGACTCATATTTTCTGTTGGTATACATATTTGGTTTTTACCTGGTTCGCAGAGAAATACATTGCCTTTTAGATAACAAATAATCAATAATATGACTCGTGAATTCCTTTCTGGAAGAAATCAGCATGTGAGAGGAGAGAAGGGTAAGGGGTTGTTATTATCTTTTGCTTCTGTTAATTCTATATAGTCCAGAACTTCTGCTATGTAAAGGGAATATAACATGTTAAAAAATCTGTAAAACTTGTGTTCCTGGGATTTTTTCTATAGTCTTAGATTTATGTCTGATTTGCTATGCATTTATGGTCAAATTCGTATCATTTGAAGCAGCAATATGTTGAAAGATGAGATAATGTGCAACGGGTCTTAGGGTTAGAACTATATTAAAAACATAACTTACAGTTACTGGCAGGAATCTGCCCAGGAAAAATTCTTGAGCCAAGGAACTAAGACCTTTTACTTCAGACAATCTAACCTCATATTTTTTTTGCATTTATAGAAATGAAGATCTCTAATGACTTTAAAAATATGGCATAAATCATTCTCAGTCCAGACATACAAATGGTAGTAATGAATATGTACCTATTATACACATATCAGATAAATTGTCATCTAGCACCTGCTAAATTTAGAATAAAATGTTGGTGTTCTATACCATTCACCTGATATTAATAGACTTTGGCATCTTAAACAAATCACTTCATTATTTGTGCTTTGTTTCCACAGCAAACCTTTGCCTATGGTCTCTAATTAGGGAGGATTTCTGGAGCCAGGGATGGCCAATTATTTCCTTTGTACAGAACAAATAAACCCAAAGCTACAAGGAAATTAACTAAAACTGGATACACTTTTGAAAAGCATCTCAGTACTAAGCAGATGTACATTTTGGCCGTGCTTGGGCATGTATACTTTAGGTATATGTTTTATCTTGATTGCTCTCAAAAGTTTACGAGAAAGCTATTTTTGCTTTTTCAGTTTTACTCTGAAGCATGCTTTACAGAAAAGTAAATAGCCAAATCTCATTTACAAATTTTTTTGAACGCTGCTAGACAATGGGAAAGTAGGTGTGTAACGTGCATTTCCTTAACTAATTTCTTTCTGGTTATTTGCAAAATTCTAAGGTAAAGGCTTGACAACTGGGAATCGAAAGCGTCTTCTAAAAACCAGGAAGAGTAAAAAAGGCTCAGGTTGTATAGAAACATATGGGGAAAAAAATCGATATAGGCCTATATAAGGTTAGTCCTCCAACCATCAACTTTCAGCTGGATATTTTTTGCATCTTAGAGGAATTCCAGGATGTTTGTGTTACCATGTGGAAATTTCTAACAGGAATCTTTCAGTTGTCGAAAACCTATGAAATATCCACTAAGGTCAACATGAATCTACTGTACCAAATAAAATAAAAGCTAACCTTTCTTTTTGTATTCCTCAGCTTTTTTTAGAAATTGAAGCTCACAGTGACACATCTGGAGCTAACATTAAAAAGAGCAGTAATAAAAGCAATCCAAGTAGTTTACAGAAGATGTACATCTTAAATATATATTTTTGGAAGACTGGTGAAAGCTAGGTCAAAGACTTATTTCCATGATGAAGAGCTTGAAGAAAGCCATTGATCAGTGACTCTGTCACAGAAGACAAGTGGGGAATTTGACATAATTTTTTCAAAACTGTCATCCTAATTTGAATTATGTTTTTCAATGCTTTTTTTTCCAAACAAAGAAAATGACAAGTGAGATGTAATGCTCCTTTTCATAGGATTTTAGAAATCTTTGCACAAGAGGAGCTATGGACTCATTATCTTTCCATGTCACACTTAATTCTTCTTTGCATACAAATATATATGGGAGATAAACTTGTTTACACCCTTTTTCTTTGTGTTTTCCATTCAGTTCAACCACAGTGAGTAGCAAATCCTCAAAATATTCTGTCATAAGGAAATGCTGAACTTGGAAATGCTGAACTTAGAAATGCTTTTTGGCTTTTCTGCAACTGTTTTGAGGACTGGTATCAAGAGCAGAGAGGCTAGTGACACCAGAACACCAGCCAATTCAGTGATAATGTTCTCTTTTCACATTAACATCTTTCCTGTGTTGTCAAGGTAAGACTTTACCAGAGGATTTTTACTCAGTAATTTTATCTTTTCTATGCAGCAAGACAGTTGAGTGACAGAATTATTTAGACATGTGACAAGATGGCATGTGGTATTACTAGTGTCTCGCAACTTCTTCCACAGGGCTTTGTAGTTTACTAAGTAAAAGAAGATGAAGAAAAAGGAAAACAGCTTAATTTGGCTCCAGAAGGACAAGTTTATAAGCAGGAGAAAAAAAATTCCTTAAATTCAGAGGAAAAAAAGTGAAAAGCACTCACCTTCAATAAGAGTGCAGCCAGAGTTGTATTGGAGATAGTAGATACAACTTCATATTTATTTTGCTGGTAATATAAATTAATCTATCTGTTCATACACACAGTTATCTGTATAGCATGTACATATGCATGTAGGATCATGTATACACTTACTGTCTCTTTATTTCTAACTCCTTTCCTTTCAGAGAGGACTGGCACTGAAGAAATTTGCTCTATGAAATGTTAAGGATGGTAGAAATAATCACTACAAGCTATTTGCTGGATCATCTCAATATTTGCAAATTGCCTTTGTTCTATGTTCTTCATTGTATTTATCTGTTACTGAATACATATCCTTCAAGTCTCACCTCTGTACTGATTAAAGGTGCACGTTTCAGCACACATTTCAGTTCCTGAAAAATCTTTTCAGCTGAAAATTTTCCTCTTTACTTTTTGAGTTTTTCAGTGACTATTTGATCAACTCATTTGTATTTTGCTTAATTTTCTACAAATCCTACTGTGTGATAGCCTCTTTTTGCTGGATGTGCTATGCAGAGTGTTTCTAGTAGAAAAAAGCAAGGCAAGTCTGAATTACAAGGTATTTTCCCTCTATTAGCTTTGATCTGCAAATCTCTTAAGTTCCCTCTTGTTGTCGTTTAACTCCAGCCAACAACTAAGCACCACACAGTTGCTCGCTCACTCCCCCCACCGTGGGATGGGAGAAAGAATCAGAAAGGTAAAAGTGAGAAAGCTCATGGGTTGAAATAAAGACAGTTTAATAGGTAAAGCAAAAGCTGCACATGCAAGCAAAGCAAAACAAGGAATTCATTCATTACTTCCCATCAGCAGTCAGGTGTTCAGCCACCTCCAGGAAAGCAGGGATCCATCACAGGTAATGGTGACTTGGGAAGACAAACACCACCACTCCAAATGTCCCTCCACTTCCTCCTTCTTCCCCCTAGTTTATATGCTGAGCATGACATCATATGGTATGCAATATCCCTTTGGTCAGTTGGGATCAGCTGTCCCGGCTGTGTCACCTCCCAACTTCTTGTGCACCCCCAGCCTACTCACTGGTGGGGTGGGGTGAGGAGCAGAAAAGGCCTTCACTCTGTGTAAGCACTGCTCAGCAGTAACTAAACCACCCCTGTATTATCAACACTGTTTCCAGCATGATCCTAAAACATCGCCTCCTACTAGCTACTATGAAGAAAATTAACTCCATCCCAGACAAAACCAGGACACCTCTGTTTATCTTAAGAGCTCAGAAAGGAACATGTGCTTCTCGTTTGCATTAACAATAGTAATAAGAGGATGCTCATTTCTACAATGAAAAGGCAAAAATAGCAAGCATTCAAAACTGGGACACTGAAAAGTCAAATCAGTATAAGAAGTTTTCTGAATCACAGAGAGGAAAAGATGCAACAGAGGATTTAGAATTGTATCCATTGATTAGACACAAGGCAAACAGGATTCTGCTGCTTCAGAAATGTTGACTCATTAATCCCTCTGCTATCAGAATGCTGAAGATGCTGAGGAAAGCCCAGGTGTGCTTTAATTCCCAGCCTCCTCAGGGAAATGCTCTCAATGTGTTTATTAAGCTATGTGGGTAACAGCATTTAATAAAGTATTTAAAAACATTAAAGATGTTTGCTTATTTGAGAGTGAAAGGGGGAGAGACAAGTAGTCCCTGCTCTCCTTTTCATGGTGTTACGGAAGGAAATTACTTGTGGAAGGGACTGGAACAGGGACACTCTGCTCAATTGTGCCACTGCTCATCAAGCCCAGATTGGGGTGTATGGGCTGCGGTTACTGCACTCTCACAGTCCTGAAGTGTTGTTGCAATAGTCGGGAACGAGTTTCATTTCACACGGAGCACAGAAAGGGGTAAGCTGACTATGCCTTATTACTCCAAACATGTGCCCCCTTCCCTTGCAGCCTTTGGTCTCTGTGCTAGGATTTCCAATAAGGTGCTACTTAGGCTTTTTGTTTTTATTGATCACTGTTCATGGGATGTGAGCACAGACCTGCTAGTAGTTGAGATCAGCAGCTGAGACATCCATTTATTTCCTACAAACTAACAAACAGCTATTTGTTAATAATGACTTCTAACTGACATCATCTGGACTGACTTTAGAACAGTGCCATAAAGAAGGTTACTTATTCTATAGTGACATTTTCAAACGATTCAGGATAAGGAAGAGGTCAGGACAGGAAAGTGCAAAAATTGTCAGATGTTGTGCAATAAGCAAATAGTAACGTAACACCATTCATTTGTGACCATGGCATTAATATGGGGATTCTGTACTTGAGCTGAGTCTTAGTCTTCCGTGTGAACTAAATTTGTCCCTGGGATCAGTTGTCACAGCTGCACTGAGATCACTGGAGCTTTAGAAGTCATCAGCAAAAGTGAATCCATTTCTTTTTTTTGGTGACTTTGGTCTTAGATCATAACATATGCTTTCTAAAACCAATAATATGTGGCACACTAAGCATGTTAATGGCCAAAGTTTTGGTGGAGTTCCTGTGCATACAATTGGCTAGTTAGTCACCCAGCTGCATATGGACATGCGAACACACAGGCATGTCAGGACTAGCTAAGCTGTGCAGATCTGCGTGCCCTACTATTTGCATTAAAGTTCCTATAATGTCCATTTACCCAAATTTCTGAGATAGGAAACTCAGTAAAAGAGGGAAGCTTATTTGCATAGCTGAAGGTATTTGCTTTGCTTGGAGAAACAACTCTTCTATTTTCCCCCTGAGCTGTAAAGAAAAGTCTTCTACACAGTTTAAAACAGTTTCAGGAGGAGAACAAGTTTTTTTTTATTACCCCTTCATTTCACACATCGTATCAAACTGTCTGATTTA
Source organism: Gavia stellata (assembly GCF_030936135.1). Taxonomy (NCBI): domain Eukaryota; kingdom Metazoa; phylum Chordata; class Aves; order Gaviiformes; family Gaviidae; genus Gavia; species Gavia stellata. The sequence continues at coordinate 22,354,608 of NC_082600.1, forward strand.
AACAAGTTACATTCCTGCATCTTTCACGATTTATTTATTTATATTTTGTAAGTGCCATCTCAAATGGATCTCCATGCAGGACAGCTAGTATTTGACATGAATATGATTTGACAGGTTAAAATAAATACTGAAAAGTTTGTAGGCCCAAGTTGGCCATATGTTATGTTTCGCATATTGGACTGCATAACCAGCCCTCATACTGGAGTGTGCCACAGCCAGGTATTAATTCTGCCATAGCCCTGGTGAGGACAGCTCCAGGGAAATGCATAAAGTTCCTTATTTGTAATTTTTCTGCAAATTGAAAAATATCTTGTTCATAATTTAGAAGAAATTCTGTAAGAGCAGTAGTAGGACTAGTAATACTAATTCACTAGTCCTTTTATAGTCACTTCACTATGACAAAAAAGGTTGCTAGGGCATTTAATTAGTATACAGATCGGAATTCCACATTCTTTTTGTACTTGCAGTAAATGCAAACTTGTGCAGATTCCTTTAACATTTGATCTTTAGTTGAAGACCATAACGAAAACATCCTCAGAAGTCCATCAAGGCCTCAGGCTACACTCCACATGTTTGATCATACTGGATACTTCTAAACTGAAGATTATTCCCTTTTGACAACAGAAATACAGCCACTGACAATAAATATTGTTTTCTGCTTTCTTGAAAATACTCTTGCTGTGTATCTTCTTGACATTTGGGTATTCATGAAGAACTATACAGTCATCTGTTGTGTATTATTTTTAATTGTGATATGTGACTTTCTCATACCAGATGTATCTATCTTATCTGACTTCAACTCTTTAAAAGTGACATGCTTTGTCTGAACTAATAGAATGAAATGAGCTTTCTCAGGTGCAGATTCTTTCTAGTTAAGATAGTTCACAATTGCAGTGGACTAAATAATTTTTAGATTATGTATTTCTCTGTTGCCTGTAATTCTATGCTTAGTAACTTTAAATCCAGTTGAATTAGTAGGAAGGGGTTCCTCACAGGTGTTGTGGGTTAACTCTGGTAGGCAGCTAACCCCAACATAGCATCTTGCTCACTCCTCCCCAGTGGGATGGGAGGGAGTATCAGAAGGGTAAAAGTGAGAAAACTCGTGGGTTGAAATAAAGACAGTTTAACAGGTAAAGCAACAGCTGCACATGCAAGCAAAGTGAAGCAAGGAATTCACTCGCTACTTCCCATCAGCAGTCAGGTGTTCAGATATTTCCAGGAAAACAGGGCTTCATCATGCTTAACACTTACTTGCAAAACAAACGCCGTAACTCCAAACATGTGTGCCCCCTCTTCCTCCTTCCTCCCTGCACATTTTATTGCTGAGCATGATGTCATATGGTATGGAATATCCCTTTGGTCAGTTGGGGTCAGCTGTCCTGACTGTGTCCCCTCCCAACTTCTTGTGCACCCCCAGCCTACTCGCTGGTGGGGTGGGGTGAGAAACAGAAAAGACCTTGACACTGTGTAAGCACGGCTCAGTGATATCTAAACCTATCAACACTGTTTTCAGCACAAATCCAAAACACAGCACCATACAATCTACTATGAAGCAAATTAATTCTCTCCCAAACAACAACTACAATAGGGAAGGGTCTCCTGATGTTATACAATAGCTGTCATACAGTACAAAGGAAATAGGAGGATAGCTAAAGTGTCTCTTCAGAAAGCAATATTCAGAGATAAATTTCAGAGCTACTAATTGTAAACCATGGCAAGAAAGTGTGAATAGCTTTCAGTTTACTTTCACAAAGTGGGTACCATTCAGTTGACAGTGCAACACTGTGTTCTTGTCGACGACACATATAACAAAAGCGTTGCATGGTCATGGTGCCTCATGAAAGAACAGATCATAGAATCATGGAATCATAGAATATATCAAGTTGGAAGGGACCTATAAGGATCATCAAGTCCAACTCCCTGCTCCTTTAGTTTTACCTGAAACTAAACCATATGATTGAGAGCATTGTCCAGACGCTCACTGAACTCTGACAGGTTTGATGCCGTGATCACTTTCCTGGGGAGCCTCTTCCAGTGACCAACCACTGCCTCAGTGAGGAACCTCCTCCTAATGTCCAGTCTGAACTTCCCCTGACGCAGCTTCTTTCCATTTCCTTGTGTCCTATTGCTGGTCACCAGAGAGAGATCAGCATGTCCCCTTCCAGTGTCCCCCTTGAGGAAGTTGTAGACTGCCATGAGGTCACCCCTCAGCCTTCTATTCTCCAAGCTGAACAAACCAAGTGACCTCAGCTGCTCCTCATAAGTCTTTCCCTCAAGGCCTTTCACCACCTTGGTCACCCTCCTCTGGACACACTCTAATAGTTTGATGTCCTTCTTATATTGAGGCGCCCAAATCTGCACATGGTACTCAAGGTGGGACCACACCACTGCAGCATAGAGTGGGACAATCACCTCCCTCAACCAGCTAGCTATGCTGTGCTGGATGCACCCCAGGACACGGTTGGCCCTTTTGGCTGTCAGGGCACACTCTTGACTCATATTCAACTTCCCATCAACCCAAACCCCCAGATCTCTTTCTGTGGGGCTGTTCTCCAGCCTCTCATCCCCCGGTTTGTACGTATAAGCAGGATTACCCCATCCCAGGTGGAAAACTGGGCACTTGCTCTTGTTAAATTTCATATGGTTAGTGATCGCCCACCTCTCTAGTCTATCCAGATCTTGCTGTAAGCCCTCTCTACCTTGAGGGAGTCCACAGCTCCTCCCAGTTTAGTATCCTTGTTAAACTTACTTAATGTACATTTGATTCATGCATCCAGACCATTTATAAAAACATTAGAGAGCACTGGACCTAAAATTGAGCCCTGGGGAACCCCACTAGTGACAGGTCGCCAGCCTGATGTAACCCCATTCACTATAACTCTTTGAGCCCGACCCATCAGCCAACTGCTCACCCAATGTATTACAGACTTGTCCAGCTGTGTGCTGGACAGTTTATCCAGAAGAATACTGTGAGAGATAGTATCAAAATTTTTGCTAAAATTGAAGAACACCACATCTACTGGCTTTCCTTGGTCAACTAGATGGGTGTCCTTGTCATAAAAGAAAATTAATTTGGTTAAGCAGGGCTTTCCCCTCATGAACCCCTGCTGGCTATGACCAAAGACTGAGTTGTCTCTCAAGTGTTTTTCAATAACTCCCAGAATAACCTTCTCCATAGTTCTACCAGGCACTGGTAGTGGGGGGTCCCAGGGCCCATCATCGATGTTGAAGACAGAGGTGAAAAAGGCAAACATATCTGCTTTGTCCACTCCCTATTTTTGAGGTGACCAACCTCATCAGGCAATAGACCAATGTTATCTCTGATTCTCCTTTTGCTATTAACATATTTTACAAAGCCCTTTTTGTTGTCCTTCACAGTGCTGGCCAGCTTGAACCGTAATCGAGCTTTGCCTGAATTTTCTCCCCACAGTGGCGAACAGCATCTCTGTAGTCCTCCAGTGTCACCTGTCCTTGCTTCCAATGTCTGTACACTTTCCTTTTTCACCTAAGTTCTAGAAGAAGATCCCTGCTCAGCCAAGCCAGCCTTCTGCCCTGCTTGCTTGGCTTCCAACACTTCACAAGTGCCTGCTCCTGCGCTCTTAAGAGATGGCTTTTAGAAAGTGACCAGCATTCATGGACCCCAATACCTTCAAAAGCAGATTCCCTTGGGACCTTACTGATTAGCTCCTTCAGCAGCCCAAAGTCTGCTCTCCCCATATCCAGGGTTGAAGTTTTGATGGCAGTTTTTGTCCTGTCAACCAATGATTTGAAACTCATCTACTTTGTGGTCACTGTGACCAAGACAGCCATCAATCACCACTTCACCTACAAGTCCCTCTCTGTTTACGAACAACAAATCTAGGAGCACACCTTTCCTAGTTGGCTCCCTTAGTACCTGCACCAAGAAGTTATGCTTGATGCAGCCTGAAGCTGAAGCTTCAACATGCTTCAGAAATTTCCTGGACCTGTTTGCATCCACTGTATGATATTCCCAGTTGATGTCTGGAAAGTTAAAATCACCCATAAGGACAAGGGCAATCGATCTAGTGATAACCCTTAATTCCTTGTAGAATAAGACAGCCCACTTTGGGCTGAGGAATGCTGGATGGTTAAATTTTCTGAAGAGTTCAGACAGTTGATAGTCTAAGTGGTTTAATATCTAGCAAAACAAAGTATATAATTTCATCTGGACATATTAACACAAATAATTTTGACACTTCTAAGTGGAAAAATTCAGGTTTTGACAAAACATATTTTTTGTATTTTGGATGCTTAAACAAAAATCAAAACTTTGCATAAGATTCAGATACTTGTAGAAAAAGAAACAAAAAAAATTGGTTGAAAATAATATTTTCCCTTAAATAAGATTTATTGGTGTACTTCATTTAACCTTGGATTAATACATCCATACACAATACACTCTAGAGATATATTTTTGACAGTGTAATACGAATGTAGATCCTTCAGTCTCTAACACATAGCTACATTTCATTTGGCTACAGCTAGATTTTGTGGTTCAGGCACTTTGTGATGTATCTTGGTTCCTAGATCCATAAATAACTCAAATTATTCAGGCTATATGTGCAGATTTCCCTCAAAACATAATGTGCTTTAGCTAGGCAAACGAAGTGATGGGAAACATGGCAGGCTCCAATATGGGGAAACATTCTCAGATCCTGCATTAGCTGAGAAGTCCCCATGATGTCACCATTCTTCCTTATTTTTCTTTCCCCTCTACTTCTAAGAGAAACCGATATGCATGGAAGAAGGAAACGGTGCTTCTTAGTGCTTAAGCAGAGGGATTCTCAGTCGATCAGTTATGGTTTGATTCACACTTTTGCGAGGATCATGTGGCACAAAATTGCGTGGTTTTTTCGAGCATTACTTATTTTAATACTTCCCACAGTTTGCTTTGCATGTAAGTGTCACTTTGTGTAACAGCACAGGTTGCACACAGTAAGTTAGAAGACTTGGAAGACCTGTTTAAAAGAACTTTTATGTTGTGTTTTCTTTTAACTTCCATGTTTATATCATGGTGAAAAAACCTTATTGGTCTTTGATCTAATTCTATTCTCCCACATAAACCACCAGAACATTTTTCTTTGGAAGGTTACAAGGTACTAATGAAACCAAAGATAAACACTATACAGAAGTGAAACTAGAAAGCAAAATAAACCCCAGCTTTCCATCACCGAAAATATTGTCCATATAAAATAAATCTAAGACACCAACTTATTAAATTGAGCAGCAGTTTTCACTTAGTTGTATCTACAGGGCCAGTCAACTCCTGCTATACATAATGACCATTCTTCATCTCCTCCTACTGATGCTCCCTGCCTCAAACACTGCCCAATGAACTGCTCCTTCCTGGCAACTGTTGGTCTATGAGTTGAAAGTCCCTTTGTGGTGGTATAATCACATACAGAAAATGTCTCTCACAGAAGCTGCATCTACCGTTTGTTAACAAACCATTTCTTTTCATAGCAAGCTCTACAGAAAAAAAACACTAATCCCCAGAGAAATAGCTGGCAGAAGTATCCAATATACTAAATTAGTATTTTTTGCTTCCCTACCCCAAAATTTCCCTCAACAACATATTTAAGATCACATAGCTATATCATTAAATACTTGTGAAGCAACAGTTATTGATAACTGTTTTATAGCTGCTTCTTATCTTCTTTCTTTCTTTTTTCTTTTTTGTGTGGTAAAGAAATGAATGTAGAATTTCACTGCTAGAACTATGTTATGGTAGTAGGTGACCGAAACAAAAAACCAAAGAATAATGAAACATTCCTAGTCTATCTGTTTCCTATAACACAGAATCATGGGAATTAAAATCTTTTTTCTTGGCCTTTTTTTTGACTTATAAAGCTAAAATAACAAAAAAAAAAAAAAAGTTTGGTCTTCTATTGGCAAAGCTGTTGGCCAAGTTCTGCAGCAATATCATTAGTGTCAATGGTGAAAGAATGTCCAAGTTCCTCAGAAGTCTTCTTCCACCTGGAGGAGGAATGTTCTCTTGTAACAAGATACCACCTTGAATTTTCCAGGGAATTCCAGGTATTCCTCCTGCCATGTTCCAGTATTTACATGAATTTGATACATTCCCTTTTGCTGGCACATCAAAATCTCTAACATTTTTGCAAAAATATTTTTTCAGATAAATGTACTTCCTTTCCTTATATATATCTCTTGCCTATTACTGTTAAGGGTAAATACTGTTGGCTTTGAGGTAATTCTTTTTTTGTGTATTGGAAACATGAGTTCTCATCTTTTAAACTCCTTCTCCCTCTTCCTCCAACCACTTGACAAATTAATCGTGATCTTGTGTTAGATTTTTTTTGTACCACAGATTTATCCTATAGCCTTTATGATCATTGTCTTATAAATTTGTATTGCAGTTTCTTTTATGTTTTTACTATATATGCATCATTAAACCACATTCTCCAGCTATTTCAGTAAGAATGCATGCTCTTTTCAAGCTTTTTTAAAATTAACTAGGATTTTCTTGCCAAGCCTGTTTTGGTTCTGCCTTTATTCTCTTTTTCCAAGGTTAGGAAAAATTTCTTTATTGAGAGAGTGGTGAAACACTGGACCAGGCTGCCCAGGGAGGTGGTGGAGTCACCATCACTGGAGGCGTTCAAGGAACGTGTGGACGTGGCATTGCGGGATATGGTTTAGTGGGCATGGTGGTGTTGGGTTAATGGTTGGACTTGATGATCTTACAGGTCTTTTCCAACCGTAGTGATTCTGTGATTCTGTTTCTTCTCCAATTTTAGAGGTTTTTTTCCATAGGGATTTTGCCATTCACAACTGTATTCAAATTACGTCTAATGTCAATTAAAGTATCAAAAGAACACACAAAGAACTCCCTTGACTTTCCATTATGGAGACAGTTAATGTTGTTAAGCTGAATGCTCTTCGCCACATTTCACTGCTCTTTCAAACACTCTATCATTATATTTAGTTGAGAATTTTCTAGGTACTTGAGTTTTATCTGGAACCAAACCAAACACACAACAAAAAAATGTATCAATTGGATAAAACAATGGCTTCACTGGTCAGATTTCCAGCTTTTGTTTCTTTCAACTTTACAGGCATCTTTATTGTTACAGGGAATGTTTCCCTCTGACATTATCTACATTGATGACCTTTTCACTATGGTTATATTCATTTACTTTTTGTAGTATTTATGGAAATGCCGGCTAATAACACCTGGATGCTCCAGGCACAGTACAGACAGAGGGAAATACAGCTTTTTTTACTGATGTTTGTGAATTTACGGCTCTCTGTTCTAGAGATATTTGAACCCTGTACCTCAGAAATTGTTCTGGATTGTAAATCAATCTTTTTTGAAGAATTGATACTTCCTTTTATGGATAACAAAGCAACTCACTCAGGATATGTTGACACTGATCTACTTTCAAAGACACTAGTGAGCTTTTGTTCATAAATATTTGTAAAGAGAATTGGACTTCTTCGAAGTCAAGACTTCTTAGACCTGTGAACTATTATTATGCTATTCACATACAATCTTGTATCTGATTATAAGAGGATATAACCACCTGTCATGAAATTTCCAAGGCTATGGGTGAGAGATCTAATGATGAGTGAAAAAATTTCATATTTCCCCACTGCACAGCTGTTCAAATCCCTAAAGACCTTACTTTCCCCCAGTCTATCTTAATCCAGTTTTCCCCTGAATTTTTCCAATCCCAAGAAAAAGATGCCAGGTGGTAGATGGATCCCCAAAGATACTTTGAGGTCTGTCATGTAATCAGTGGTGTTTTTAACACATGTTTTAAAAGATTATTTACAGCACCATAGAGCGCAATTTAACAGTGTTTATCACTTACAATTGCAGAAGCTAATCAAGTTTTAAGGCTTCTTTCAGAAAGTTACATAACTTGACCCTTCTGAGATATCAAAATAAATTTGAAACTGAAAGTGGGTTTTTCATGCAGAAACAAAGCTGGATTATTAAAATGCCATAACAATTCTAATTCATAGACATAGTGCTGAACATATTAACAGATATATCTTTTGAATTATTTTTATTCCATCCATCTTTTTGCTAAGTCTTTTGAGAGTCTCCTTTATCAGTTGTTATGACTTAGCTAATACGAAAGAAGCTGATGGATGAAAGTATGGCAATTCTTACTCATTTTCCTTTTTCTATGCTTCTGTGAAATGGCTACAAGAACTCACTATTGAGTGTTAAATATTTTAATATCCCCAAGTGTGTTAGGGATTAAGCTAGAACAAACAGGTAAAACGGTGATGAAAACAAATGTCAGTCTATCTCCAGGCAGTTGAAAATCAGAGTTTAGAGTGTGGAACTTAAATAAATAAAAATCTTAAATCAGCACATGATATCAGAATACTGAAGGTATTCCATTGGGTAAGAGTGACTTTTCCAGTGGTTGAATATATCTTTGAGGTTCAATTCACTACAATCATAGAAACATAGAATCATTTAGGTTGGAAAAGACCCTTAAGATCATTGAGTCCAACCATAAACCTAACACTGTCAAGTCCACCACTAAACCATGTCCCTAAGTGCCACATCTACATATCTTTTAAATACCTCCAGGGAATGTTAGGATGAGTGTAGAAGTGGAGTTTGATAATGCTGAACAAGTTAGGAAGAAGCTGTCATAGTGCCAGTATTGGTACTCAAAAGTGATTAAGTTTCCGAGTTCTCTGTGCTATCGTCATCATTGTCAATTACTACCTGAAAGGACCAATTAACTGATCCTTCACATAACCAAGCGACAGGAGTGTTAAAAGAGGATTTTTGTCCAGTTTGAAGGCACTTGCAGAAGACAGCTCCGACCCTTTGCAGGTTGTTCTACAGGTTTCTCTTAAATTCTGCTTTCCCTAGTTTCATCCCACAACTCCACTACATGTCCTATCAATGGGACCATTATATAACTCCGTTACATATCCTGTCAATCGGTTCTTCTCTGCCTGCACTGCTGATGCATTCCAGATTCCAACACGTAACAAAAAGAGACTAATAGGATATATCTATCAGTTGCTGTGTTAGCCTGTTTACATTTGCATGTTCAGCCTTCTGGAATCATTGAGTTTAGCTGGCTATTAAAGTATCACATTAATTCCTGGCAGTTACCGAGCTGTGCAGTACTTGACACAGACATAGAGAGAAGATTCATGCTGTTAAGAATGGCTAGCAGAATTTCATAACACAAAAAATCAGAACAGGCCTTTCATGAACTCAAGAACAGCCTTGTGCTGAACTTGACAGCTTTGAGGAATTAATTCAACTACTGGGACACTTGCATGGGCTAATGGAATAAGAAGATATATATACATAGGAGCCTCTTAACAAGAACTAGATAAAGAACTTGAAGGTCTGAATCTCTAAAATGTTAAAATAACACAACAATGATGTGAACTAATTACATCTATTAGTGCTAAAAATAGAAAACTGATGATCTGTTCATGGACTACGTAAGTAAACTCATGTATAATAGAATCTGAAAAGCCAATGAGGTTAGAGGACAAAGATCTTTTTATCTTCTACAGTCTATAAAAAGCTAGAAAGGAGCATGATTATTTCCCACATAACTAAATAAAGCAAGCCTTGAGCCATTAAGGCTGTTAAGATTCATAATATTTTCATTAACAGTGGGGAATTTGTTTCATTTGAATTTTCAACTCGATTCAAAAAGTACAGTTTAGGACTATTTCTTTCATGCATATGTCACATGCTGACTTCAAAGGAAGAGGAACAAAGAGACTCAGACATGCAATACTCTTTAAATTTTGTTCATTTCTCTTTGCCTTCTCCTCTGGCCACAGATATTCTAATACATGGTTCTATTCACTCTTATGTTTGTTGTTATCTGATGGCCCATTATTCATCTAGGATATCACTTAGTGAGTGTCAGTATCCAACATGTCATTTTAAGCATACAGGTATGTCGTGGTTTAAGCCCAGCTGGCAACTAAGCACCACACAGCCGCTCGCTCACTCCCCACCAGGTGGGATGGGGGAGAGAACTAGAAGAGTAAAAGTGATAAAACTCGTGGGTTGAGATAAAGACAGTTGAATAGGTAGAGCAAAAGCTGCACATGCAAGCAAAGCAAAACAAGAAATTAATTCACTGCTTCCCATGGGCAGGCAGGTGTTCAGCCACCTCCAGGAAAGCAGGGATCCATCACACTTAACAGTTACTTGGGAAGACAAACACCACCACTCCAAATGTCCCTCCCTTCCTTCTTCTTTCCCCAGCTTTATAGCTGAGCATGTTGTCATATGGTATGGAATATCCCTTTGGTCAGTTGGGGTCAGCTGTCCCGGCTGTGTCCCCTCCCAACTTCTTGTGCACCCCCAGCCTACTCGCTGGTGGGGTGGGGTGAGAAGCAGAAAAGGCCTTCACTCTCTGTGAGCACTGCTCAGTGGTAACTAAAACATCCCTGCTTTATCAACACTGTTTTCAGCACAAATCCAAAACACAGCCCCATACTAGCTACTACGAAGAAAATTAACTCTACCCCAGCCAAAACCAGCACAAGGTATTAAAGGTTGAAAACAGTTTTACACATCCTATATGGCATATAATTGCATTTTATGATGTTTTTCAAGTCTTTGGGCCATTCTGAAAGGATACAAAAGCCTTACAGTAGCCATTCCCAGTGAGTTTTCGCAGAGAACTAGCCCCTGAGCCAGGCAGATGTCCAGACTTCAAGAGATTAATTAGCACTAATGACTTAGAGGTGGATCAGACAGTAAGTATTATACAGGAGTTAATTAGGTACAGCCGGGCTTAGGTGAGCTCATCAACTTCAAGGAGAGGGGAGTTCCTCTTGATGAAAGCCACTGAATTGTACTGACCATAAGCTAATACAGCATTTTTAGGGAAGTTCAACAGCTGAGTTTAGTTATGCCCAGAGCCTCCAAAAGCAGATTCCTTAAGAACTAAAATGAACAGCAGTCTTTTGAGTAGGAGCCAAAATGAGAGATGAGGAAGAGAACATGAAAACAGAGTGGTTTCTTTCTTTCCTGTTGTTTGTTGTTTACAGATTAAAAAGCTTTAAATGGAAAGGTGGCCAGAAAACACAGTGGTTTGGGTTGTTTTTGTTGAACTGGAAAACAAATAGCTCCTGAAATGCTGAATCTGCAGAGGGACTTAGGATTTCTTCTGTACTAACATTCAGATGCATGTTTAGTCTAACCTCTGAAAGGGCAATATCACAAATCTAAATTGGAAGTAAGAATCTATTTAGGGCTGTAAAAATCCAAAGCATTTGGATAGGTGCATGCAAACAAAATCATATAAAATACCCAAGAAAGACCAAGGAAAATGTAAACCAGTAAATGAGGCTGCAAAAGACGTAAACTGGAAATATTGCGGTACCTCTCATCCAGAGAAGCTGATGAATAAGATATCCAGAGTAGTTTAAAAGGAAGAATATGTCCATGTCAAGAATATTTACGGGGGGAGGTGTATTTAATTATAAAGCAACTGTCTAAAAGAAGGAACCTAGGAGATTTCAGTTTGGTTAAATAGTTTTTGTGACAACATGTTTCTATTTTCAACCCCTTCACATATTTTTCCCCTTTCTACACTTCCAACACCTAGCAGGTGTGTGTAAGTTTTTAGTATTATTATTATTTTTATTACTATTACTATTATTGAAATGTTTCTTTATAGGCAGTGGCTCTGCCTGGGCCTGTTTTTCTGTTCATGGTAGTAAACTATTTTTAGTAACAGTTTTTGAAAGAGTTGAGGCATTACTCTTATTGCACACACACACTGAGAGCTTCACATCCTAAAGAAAGACTTTTCAGAGCACAGTAATTACTTAGTCAATCCATACATGTACCTTTTGAACAGTGTTCAGGCAACTATTTAATCCCTTGTAGAAGCACTGTATTGGAATAAGGTTTTCCCATTCAAGAACTTTCATCAGTGTTAAGGCTGAGCAACATTATTGCCTCACCAGTTTCAAGGGTGATTTTTGACAGAGCTAGTATATATATCTGTATCTTAAAAAGTGAAAAAAAATCATAAAAGAAGATAATATCTTTGAAACAGGGAACCAAATTAATGGTATGAATTTCCTGGTTTTTACCAATTCCTTTGAAATGAACTATTATTAATAGGCTGTATAGATGGCTGTAGCCTTTTAAAATATTGCCTCACTTAAACAGCAGCAAATATCAAAGATGTGCTGAAATCAAACAAAAACATGAAATACTAGCTTCAGGGGAATCAGAGTAGCAGTTTAAATTCTAGGTATATAAGAAGAAAAAAAGTTACAAGAACCATAGGTTTGGTTTGGTTTGGTTTGGTTTGGTTTGGTTTGGTTTGGTTTGGTTTGGTTTTGTGTTGTGTTTTTTTTTTTTTAAATCGGATCACCAGCCTGCTAATCTGAGCTCTTGTGGACTTTAGGGCACTCAACCTACCAGTGAATGATAGACAGAGTGTTACACAGAAATTTCAAATCAGACTAAAGTAGTATTACTGCAGGCCTTAATAAATGTATACATTAATACAGGCATACGTTAATAAAGGCATTTTAAAAACTGGGAAGGCAGGCAAGATTCTGGAACAAATTCATTTTCTCTTACAGAAATGTCTGGTTTCTTGATCAAGGTAGATGTACTTTACTGATGTTCATTGATTGTATTGTAGTAGCAATCTTCACATTCTGAGTTAGCTCACTGCTCCCAGAGCTACGGGCTCAGTGAGGGGAAGGAACTGTTGTGACTGACAGACCTTACTCTTTCCAGAAAACGGAATAAAAAAGACTGGTAATTACCAGTTTGCCTTGACATATTTTAAGCAATTACCCAAGCATTGAAATGTCATTCAAAATAACAATATTTGCTGATTTAACAGGTCTATAGTTTTAAAAGGTGAGTGATTTCTATGGAACTGGATGTCAGAACCTGAAATAGAAAAGCCTAATGAATTGCCAGCTCTTTCCTGATTTTTTGCCCCCAGTTAAATTAGTGACAATAGGTCGCATCTATCTGACCCACTCCCTTTATTCCTTTTTGTTTCATCGTCCTCCAAATTTAGCAATTACTGACAGGCACCATGAGCATTTTGCTTACAGAGCTGGATTTACCAGAGAGGGTCCTAGGGTTTTCCATCTCCTTGCCCTCTAGATCCCATTATAGAGGAGCTGCACAGCATATGTCCCTCAAACCTCCTCTAAAAGTATCTGGATCTGTATCCGCCCTTTGATTTCAATGCTGTTGTGAATTTTATCATAAGAAATCAGAAAAATAGAGCAAGAGACTTTTTTGGCAAAGCTTTACATCTCTCTGGTGCTTTACATTTAGGGCAGGAGAGAAAACAAAGGGGAGCCAAAAACATGGAAAATCTAACCACTTGTATTAAACACGGGTCGGGGGGGAGGTGAGGGGGAGAATCCTTTGCTGACCCCCCTGGGCAATTAGCTTGCAATAGTTAGTCATGCGACTTCATTAGTTGCTCTCTGCTAGACAGTACTGCTGCCTTCTCAACAAGCCCACACACCATGTGTTCTAGTCAGCTAATTACTGCTATATTTCTATCTTATCCTAGTCCACAAATGGTATTAGAAGGTAGATAATGCCACAAATCTTCAAACCAACTTTCACAGTCAAATGGTCTGTGACAAATTCTTCTTTGGGCTTCATACAGGTAGAAAGGCCCCTTTGCTTTGCACTTATTGCTATATTATGTCTGACGCGTACCTCACTATGCTGAGACATTTCAATAGATAAGTTTGACACAGGTAACCAAAGGACTTTTTGGGAAGCTGAAACTGAAATTCTTTAATCTCTGGGGCAGTATGGAGTGGGGTGGTGGGGAAGAGGGCTCAGCCACTGTTTTCTCCCTATTTTCATGCATCAGGATAGAGTTTAGACAGCTTTTCTCTCCAGGATCTGTTTTGAATGTTGCTGTGCAAAAATTGGTGAATTTTAATTTGTTTTTATTTTGATGTATTGTGGTCCCAGTTTTTCAGTTTTATACTGTGGACTGTCACATTATTTAGTTTCAGCTACAGAATGCTTAAGCTTTTGGTGTTTGTTTTAATGACACATTTTGACACATTACAAAGAATGTAAAATTCTGTATTTCATATAATTTATTTATGCACAAGCAGTATAGAAAATGCATCGTTTTTTTGTCATTAAAGTACCTCTACCCACATTTTCTGTTTCCAGATCTGTCTTTTTAATGCTGAAACAGTTCTTCTTCAGCAATTTCACTGAAATATATATTGACACATAACTCCCTTTTACACCTCAGGAAGTACTCTGATTAAGATCCGTTCATGCTCGTGAAGGGCAAATCTCAAAAGGCATAAATCAGATCAATCATGCATTTTTTTATGCTTACACAAATATCAGCTATTCTGAAATAAAACTGGCCTGGCAGTTTCAGAAGTAAAAAGTTTTCTCATGAGATTTTTTGGTATTTCTGACTCTATTCCCAGCCAAAAATGTAAATTCTCACTTTTTCTTAACTTTACTTCCAGTCCCTAGTAGGTCACACCCCAACATTTTAGAAATTTTAAAAAAGGAGTCAACACAAAATTGCTTACAAATGTGAAAGCACCCTTCAAATGGAAGTAGCTGCTCCAAGTTTTTTTTTCTGTAGTGAAATTTTTCCAGGAAGCATTTTGGTTCCAATTCTGCTTTATTTATTTCATATCCTGTTGGCTTTACAATTTCTTTGGGCTACTGAACACACCCTGACAGAGATCCCCAGTCTTTATTACAATAAATTATTACTATTTTTAAGCAATATGTAAGTAACTATTTATTAATGATTAAAAAGGTAAGAATTAGGGGAAATCCAAAACATAATTCTTAAAATTTGGAATCTGAATTTTTTCATTAAAAACATATATTTATACATATACTTTCTAAAAAACAATAATTTAACTACAGCAAACCAAAATATTTAGATTGGCTGCTTACATACGAAGCAAAAAAGACAGCCTTATTTGATCTCATACAGAAAGTTTTCTGTGAATGCATTTGCTCTGTGAATGTATTTGCTCCGTAAAATTCTCTAGACACATAAAGAGGTTTCATCTCAGATCAGCATGTGGTTAAAAGACTTGCATAGCTTGTTTAATTAACTCTTTTCACCATTGGCCATGACTTCAATCATTTGCAGTAGCTTAAATTTCACAGGTGTGCTTGTGTGTTTGTTTTTCACTCAGTATAAAACAACAACACACGCTCTTCCTAACTTATTAGTGTTCTGCCATCTCAGCAGATTATTGCCCTTCTGTGGAGGAAAGGCTGAAGGGCTGAGTTGAGAAGCACCAAGCAGGGAGAAGGAACAGTGCCACCTACTGAAGTAGCTCTTCCCAGTCCACCTCCAAATTCGGTTTTACTCAGAGGCGTCCAAGCTGAAGTTGCTTGCGCCAAGAGCTGCAGTATCACTGTTGCCCCAGCAGTGTAATTGCATATGCTGCTGTCAAAGGTCCTGAAGAACCTGCTACTTATATTATGAAAAGCCATGAACATCAGCAAACTCCTCACTTTCCTTTTTGTTGTGCTTCTTTGCTGGTTGGGGAATTCACCTAAATATGTGTGGCAAAGCTAAAAGGAAAAGGCATATGTAGTGATAATGTCTCAGTGCTACTTCCTTTAGAAGGTACAGCATGCAATTTTCTTGGCACTTACACCCAAAGACATGTGTCTGACCAATATGTTAGCAGGCATGAGGCCATTTGGCAGATGGATATGAGCATACTTAGCCAACAAATATGTTCATCAACTGTATATGTTGAAGGCTTAATATTCACCTGGGGAATTCAAAATGGATCTCAGGCCATGGGAGTTTCCACACCCGTGATAAAGCTAGCAGGAAAATAACTCAAAGCCCAATGATTTAAGATAAAAAATGTCAAATTTATTCCAAGTCAAAGTGATATTCTTACTACCTAATTTGACTCAGAAAATGGACTTTTGAAATGGGGCTTTTGAGGTATGTATTATCATTTCTAATGCTGAGATTTCCTTACACTATCTAATAAAAAATCACAAGCAATATCATTCTGATTGTTGCCTGATCACCGATAATTTTTATAGTTACTTTAGGTAAATATCTAACACTATGGAAAAAAAATCAGATTGACAAACTAAAAAAAAATTGCACAAAAGTGCTTCCTCTGTAAAGCATGTGATAACGCCTCGTTTAGCTCATTTTTTGTTTGTTGAGACCAACAGTCTTCAAAGTAAATGATACAATGTTCACTGAGTTTAAAGAGTTTCAGCTGAAACATAGGGTGATTATCCCATCTAGATTTTGCTTTCCATACTGATTTGATCAATTTAAGAAATTATGCAGCAATATAGAACAGTATTAGTATTTGCTCCTAAATTGAAAATAAACCTCACCTTAGTGAAGTGCTGTAGGAGTAGCACCCAATCTTTTCAACTGCACATTGGAAACTTAAGTAAATATAATTATTATTCCATTTGATTGTCCATTATTAAGCTATCTAATTCATTACGTACTTTCTCTCATCACTAGAGATCACTAGACAGATGAAATATGTCCTCTGGAAAAATTGAGGTTCCATGCACAAAGATGTCTTACTGTTTCTAAAACTTAAACGTTATAATGAAGACAGATTTTTAAGACATTGTCACTTTCTGATGAAGGAAGTTATTCAGAACATGACGTTGAACTTTCCTCAGCTATATGTGCAGAGAATCAGATTCACTCCCAGTTAAGGTTAATGAAAAGACTTCAAGGCTTCCACTACTCTGTATTGGTATACCTGTGTTGGTATAAATCAATGCTAAAAAAGGAAATGCATTTTTATCTCCTTGCTCTGTATACATGATTCCTGTCAAGGCTGACACAATGCGCACCTCTTTTTAGATAAGCTTTTAGATAAGACTGTTTGGAATCATGTTTTGAATTCCTTTTGTTAAATAACATTTGAATAGTAATTAAAAGGATCTTTCATATTTCTATATAAATCCTTGAAAGTTGTTTTCAACTAAAAAATTTTAATTATTTTGTATGACCTTACACTGTACTGCCCCTGGGAAAGCTCTCCATCATCCTTATTACAAATTTACTTAGTGTTGTCTCTTGTTAGCAGATGTGCTCTTTCTTTTTAGCCATTCATTATGTTGTTATTGTGTACCTAACTATTTCATTTCAATAGCCTTACTATTGTTTACAGTGTTGCTTTCTTTATGGGAGCAATACATTCCATGTTTCTATTCATACATTTTTTGTAGCTCAGCCTTTTTATATAATCTGTTAATTAGATGTAATCATTTGCTTTTTGTTTGCATTTGCTTTTTGTTTGCATTTGCTTTTTATACAGTCTCTTGAGTGAGGGCTGTAAGTGAGGAATATCATTCAGTGCAGATCCAATCCTGGTCAAAGGTATTCATTAAATAAATTCATTCAATAAATTAATTAAATAAATGCTTTCCATGAGAGGCCATAATTGAACATGTCAGAAATAACATTTCATCCTTATGTAATAATTTCAGTTGGACAATTTAACATTACTTATAAAATTCTATAATATGGGCTTAAAGCACTGTGTTAGGTAAATGTTACTGTTATTTTTGTTGGTGAAGAAAATAAGTATAAAATGTAAAGGACTAGATTATTAATTAGATTATATTATCATCTCTAGTTCATTAAATGAGCACACTCTTACTTTTATACACAGAGTACTGAGATACCTATTTTCTACCAATTTGAAGTTGTCCCTTTGGATCATTCTGCATATATTACCTTAGGGAAATTATTTCTTCCCTATAGATGGACTTTCAAACTTTTACTCTGGCAAGTGTTTCACATTGCACACAGAAAAGAGAAAGATCATCTGATGCTTGCTGCCTACCACTAATATAATATCTGAGTTTGGTAATATCTTCACAGAATTGAAAGTTTGTTCACTATGACTGACAAGGCTGTGACTTATTGTTTACATTCCTTTTTTCCTAGGGTATTTATATATTTATTTATAAATTATAAATTTACCTTTGGAAAGATTGTGTCATCTTGAATGAATATGACAAACTGAATAACTGAGCAGATGTATTGAGAGTTTAGCAGACAGGCATACACTTTCATAGATGAGGTGACCCATGTCCATTTCATTACAGGAATGTCTGGAAAAAATGGAGAACAAGAACAAAAAGAGATGAAAAATCCCTAATATTAGAAAATTTTTATAATATTTTGTGATGAGTTGAAGAGCTGTAATTAGTTATTAAAAAAGAAACATCTTTGAATCTGACAGCGCAATTTCATGTATTACAATTACTGTCACGGGGTGAATTTGGCTAAATCATACTTAATCATATCATAAAATGAAGAGAGATCATTATTTAACGTTAAAGTCTGAATATGCTAATGCATCATTTCCCATCTTAAAGACATGCAACAATAACTGCTAAATATTTTGAGAGCATTCATTTTGTCTTCTGAAAACAACAACCCTAGCAGTCTTCTGCGGAGTTTCTGGATTAGATACACAAGGACAGTAGATCACAGTAGCAAGTTAGGGATCTTACCTCTTCTGCACTATGTATGGGAAAAGCGAGTCACAAAAGCTAGCAGAGCAAGTGAGGCTCTGTAGAAGGCAGTTGCTGTGGCGAGGCATGCTGGCTTACTCCCTGCCTGTTTCACGGACATGAGACATGTCTCTGCAGTGTAATACAGGGTTTTGCTAGGGATCACTGAACCAGCTCTGAGGAAGCTGGGTTTTTTACACAGTAAAGTGATGCGCCACTGAAAGATAATCATTTGGATCTGGGAAGCAGTACAAACATGTCAGTTAATTAGCTTTGCTCTCAGTTTACACAGCTGCACTGCTCCAGGTTGAGTATGACGCTGTACTGTACGGTGCAGGCATGCCCTTGGGACTCCTCTGCAGATACCTAACCTTGATTTCTTCTTTTGAGATAGCCACTTAAGTGATTCTTCAAAAACCATACAGTTATCAGTCCTTTCAAAAGCCAGCTGGAGCACATGGAGGTTGAAAACCCCCAATGCTATGCACAGATCAATAGTTACCATCAGATTAAAAAGAAAACTGGGAGAATTTCATTTCAGTACCTACCCTGTTCATATTAAGAATAGGAACTAACTATAACTTCAGACTAATTGTGCATAGTGCTCCCTTGCTTCCCACCACTGAAATTTATTCTCTTTGTATGAAATATCCCATTTCCACAGGTGCAGGTCTCCCAGCAGGTTTTGCCTTCTTCCAGGTGAGTGCCCTAACTGCTAGGGCAGAAGGTAAAATTACAGATAGGAATGGGAGACAGCAGAGTCATTTTGTTTCCATCCTTTTTCAAGGACGATAAACAAAATAAATTCCTATCAAAATTTTGTTAACTATAAACTGTATCACAATGTATAAAGTGGTATTCAACTGAAGCAGCCTTGCTTCAGTTGAATTCCCAAACAAGTTCTTTTGTTACTCACATGAGACCCATGAGGCACTTCAAGGTCCTGCTATGGCCAAATCTTTATCAAACACTTAAGCCAAGTCATCAGAAAAAAATAAGATATATCCAGTTTAAATGCCTGACATTTGCATTGAAGATCTGCAGAAATTTCTGTGCAGAATGTAAATATTGGGGAAGTTTCTCAGTTTTCATTGTCTTCATCTATGATCCTGTGTCCCTGCTTTTTTTATGTTCTCCCCGATGCATGTGATTGCTGAAAAGCACTCCTTTGTTTGTAGAGCTACAAGGCTTTACCAATACTTCCTACAGCAATGTCATGATATTAGGTGCTTTGAGCAGGAGAGGGCTCAGTGTGACCCCGGTATTGGTGCCATCAAACTTTCTCTTGTGAAACACAAGCTAAGCTTTTATAGAAAGAGAAAGAGAAAGAGAAAGAGAAAGAGAAAGAGAAAGAGAAAGAGAAAGAGAAAGAGAGAAAGAGAAAAAAAGGGGAGAGAAGAGAGGGGAGGGGAGGGGAGGAGACCCAGACATTGCTGCTAGGAAGGGTCCTGGAAATGTAAACAAGCAAGAGATAATACAAACCAAGCCAAAACCAAGCCGCTGGACTCCTCTTCAGCAGCTGGAAGCTGTGGGGAACCTTAAGTCCTCACACTCCTCATACGCATACTCTCCCTGAAAATGAGTCAGTTTTATAGGAATCTCACAGAAAAATAGGCAGGAAAAGACCTTGACGGGTCATGTAGGTTTTGTCCCTTCTCCAGCCCTTATTGTTTCCAAAATCCAGGCTGGTCCTATGAATAATTTATGTTTTATCTTTCCCCAGCCTAAATAAACAAACATAAATAAATGCTATTTACACAAAGAGTAAGTGTACAACAGCTTGTGAGAAGATGACGGCCTCTTGTCTTAAATTAAAAAAATAGCCACAATAGTTTGTGAACTCTGGGACTCATGGCATTTGCTACAATGGGGGAATGGCAAAAATTGTTTATCTAAGGATTTCCACTTTTGTTTCTAATTTGGGTGGAAAGATTTTCCAGAGTTCCTTTTCAGATTATTAGCAGCACCTCGCTGACACACAATTGTTTTGCAAACTTTTTTTTTTTTTTAAATAAATTTCTGGAGGATTTTTATGTGCTGTGAGGCAGGTTGTATACAAAACTGAATGGGGCAACACAGAATATTTTTAAAAGGTGGCAGACTGTGATTTTTTCCAGTGAAGTACTCGTAATTTTCCTTTTGCTGAGACAAACCAAAATGATATGTAAGGAATAGAATTAGCATGATAATCAACTGCACATATGTCATGATGTTTACATATTCAGGTGGAAGAGAAAAAAAAAGACAAAGGAAGGAGAACTATAGGGCATAAATTTTTTTTGTGTTGCAACAGAGAAGAAAGAATATCTACAATTTTTTTTCTCAAACTTTTTAAGAAACACTCCACTGCAAGTGTTAATCCTGAATAAATAAGTTCCAGCTGTTTATCTCAGGCCAAAATCTCTACCCTGCTATATATCTGAAAAGGTTTTAACATGAGTGTGTTGATAGATTCCAGCAAAATTAACCTTCCCATGGAGTGAAAGGGTACTTATAAACACTTTGTAGCCATGAATGTAGCCATTAACCTGCAAATTCTCCAGCCCCCCCTTTCCTATTCTGGTAATCTGTCTCATCTCTACATTAAATTCTATTTGCATTTCTTCATTTAGTCTATTCTTTTGAAGATAGTATGGAACAAGGGCAGGATTTTCTTCAGAAAATTATTCTTCTCTTCTTCATCTTCTCTTCCGTCCCTCCTTCCTGCCTTTTCTGAAGCCCCTACATATCTGCAATGTGAAAAACAAAAAAAGGGAAAATGCAATTCCATCAGTATGGATCTGACCCAGCATTGAAAGGCATTTCCTCAGACCTTAGAAATTATTCTTCTTTGATTACTCAAAATAAAACAAGCACAAAAGAGAAACTAAAAGTGTTGAATAACAGTCACTGAATTGACGGTGGCTCTTCTATGTGATTTCTCAGATTACCTGTGATGAGATAATGGCTGAGTGCTTGGCTTTGAATTGCTACATCCCCTGGTGTTTGAGCTTATCCACTAACTTGCATTCAGGCCTCTCAAAGTATTGGGTCTGGTGTGCTTTTGTAGCATAGTCTGTTCAGGGTTTCAAGCAAAGTAGAAGTCAGATCCTGGGCTAGTCGTTTCCATGGTTGTATAAACATAGAGAAACCTCTTTACATATGTGCCACTCCTCAACATCCTTACTCATGGTGTGTGAAAAAAAAAACAGGATACCTATGCTGTAGTATTCTTTTGCTCTGATTTAAATGTTTAGGGACTTCTGTGGGCTTAGTATTCGGAAAATGGAAGTAAAGAGAATCACAGAATCATTAAGGTTGGAAAAGACCTTTAAGATCATCAAGTCCAACCATCAACCAAGAAAACCTTTTAAAATCCAAGAGAACTCAGCACAAAGAGATAAAGTGTGGGGTCAGTCTTTAGGACCTGCATACCAGAACTTCAGGTAAGTTGCAGTTTACAGGAGTGAGAAAAGAAAGCAGACTGCTCAGAAGAAGGAAAAGACTGAGACGATATCATGGCCTACAGCTTTTCAGTATAGACCTGGATTCAAAGTCTACAAAAAAAAGGTGAGAGGAACAGTATTGTTTTTTTCTACAGTCACAATCAAGAAGGCTTCTTAAGAGGGGCTGAACAGATACTTGGGCATCACCATAAAATGCTGAGAATTTGGGTTTTTTTCTTTTTTTTTCTTTTTGAGAGAAAGGATGGACTTACAGAATTCTCCATACTAAGCAGATTGTTTATTATACTAGTGATATCCAAAGCTGAATTTATGGAGAACTTGTAGCCTACAGACAACTGTAAATTGTCAACAGCTGATTTGGAAAACTAGATAAAATAATATCACTAGAAAATGTCTACTCTTTAAGTTGTATCAGTGATTTATGAGAAAATTTGAGAGAGGATAAAAAGATATTGTTTTAGAGCTTAGCAACAGTTGAATCAGACCACACTTCAATGGGAGTCAAATTTTATACAATCAGATTAATAGAAGTTAACTAATATGAACAATCCTCATTTAAGTTTTGAAACTATATTAAGAAGAATAACAAAAAATATCCCCCCCCCAGACTTAGGTCATGATAAAATTTTTGATGTATACATTTTTTGTTTTCTCCAAAAATCACTATAAAACCACCTTAGAACAAAGAACTACATGGATGAAACCTCTACTAATCTTGAAAATTAATTACAAATCTGATGCATGAGTTGACCATTTCTATATAGCTTTATACAATAATGTTGTATACTCTACAGCATGAGGAGGAAATTTGGAAACAGTTCCAGCAAAGTACTAGCTATGATAGTCTTCACTATTTCTTTACAGTCATAAAAGCAATGCCTAAAGAAATTAACTCAGATAAGCTTCTGCCCATGAACAGAAATTTGTAGAGCTTTATCAAATGGAACATGTATTTCTACACTGAATAATTCAGCCAGTGAATATGTCCATTCTCATGCATTATCTGATGTTAAAACTTTATTTTTCTAGTTTACCTATTTTTGTATTACTTATAAAGTTCTTCAACAAACAATTATGAAAGTTTGAAAGGAGCTGTAGGGTCATATCTTCTTTTGGGTCTCTACTTGCTTATTTCTTGAAGTGTATCTTTGGTCCAGCAGTGTTTCCAGAGACAAAACACTACTCTCTTTTAATAATAACATAGTAAGGAAGTTTTCTTGTTAATATTAATTCCACCAATAATTTAGTTCCTTTGGTGCTACACAGTCAAAGATGGATGTAATACTTCAGTAATGCCCAGAGAGGATCTTATTGTCTTTTTGTCTTTCCTGTACAAAAGGTCCCACTGAGATGAACCAAAGTAGGAATGTGAATCGATGAGGATAGAAAATGTTCATATTCAGTGTGAATGCCCATTTTGACTTTGTCAAGTCGTCTAGAAGCTAGAAATACAAATAACTAGGAATCCAAGTTAATGGGGAAAAAAGTTCCCTTTAAATAATTACCAAGCAAGGAAGAGTCTTTTTTTATTTTATTTTATTTTATTTTATTTTATTTTATTTTATTTTATTTTTTTATTTTATTTTTGAAATGGCAGGTGAAAGGACACATTTTATCCTTCCTTGCAATGATTCCAGAGCATTGTTTCCTGTCCACACATTGATTTCAGTGAAACTGTAACTTATTAATTTATCAGCTCAGACTTCCTGTTTCAAAAATAGAGATTTCTCTGAGCTAGAAGTTTATTCTCTTGAAAGGACTGTATCTATTTACATACTACTGATTTCAAAGAGATTCATCTGATACTACAACCAGTGGTACCATCTTCTTTAGCATCAGTAGCATCATCTTCTTTAATCTGGTAGACAGAAAAAAAAGTGTTCTTTTTAACAGTTAAATACTTGCCAGTCATTGGGGATAGAAATCTTAAATTTGCATTCAAATTTCAGGACAAATTGACCCTGAATATCTGATGGAATTTAAAATACTGTTTTCTAATCAAATATCTAGTTGTTCATCTGGAAGATGCGTGTTTCTTCATTCTAAATGAAAGTGCCATATGGTTTGTCCAAGGATAAACTACAGTACCAAAACTCATGTAGTGGAAAAGCTGTTAACACTATCCAACACGTTTAGCTTTGCAGACCTAAGAGGATCGCTTCTCAACATCAAGGAGCCAAGTATAAGCTACGTTATATGTAGTAGTAATTAGACAAGAAAGTAGAATTTCCCTAATGTAAAACATATTGGGATCTTAGCCTCTAAATATAGGAACAGTTTTCCAAATATCTGGCTAAGAACTAATGTTGATAGTGGGGTTTTCTTGCCCCTGTCCATTTTTCTTGCCAAGTAAACATGCTTATCTATGGCAACATTCAGAACTGAATGGTACTTGATTATTTTGTACATACAAGTATTTTTATTTTATAGTAATAGAAAAGAAGGTACCAATACTGGAGCTAGTATAAATCAGCACAACTCCATTCCTTCACGTTTTGTTGGAACCTGTGGTGGGCTAACCTTGGATGGCAGCCAGACCCTAACTCAGCCACTCTATCAGCAGGACAGGGAGAGAAAAAGATGGAAACACTTGTGGTTGAGATAAAGCCAGGGATATCACTGACCAGTTACTGTCATGGGCAAAACAGGCTCAATTTGGGAAAAATGAATTTAATTTATTGTCAATTGAAAATAGAGTAGGATGGTGAGAAACAAAGACAAAACTAAAACCACCTCCCCCCATATCTGCTTCTTCCCAGGCTCAACTTCACTACTTCATTCCTGACTCTTCTACCTCTTTCCCCCCAGGAAGCACAGGGGGATGGGAACAGTGGCTTGCAGTCAGTTCATAACACCGTCTCTGCTGCTCCTTCCTCTTCACACTTTTTCCCTGCTCCAGCATGGGTCCTTTCCACAGGGTACAGTCCTTTAAGAACAGACTGCTTCTGCATGGGCTCCTCTCCATGGGCAACAGTTCCTGCCAGAAAACCTGCTCCTATGTGAACCCTCCACAGGCTGCAAGGGGACAACCTGCGTCACCATGGTCTTCTCCATGGGCTGCAGGGAAATCTCTGCTCCAGCACCTGGAGCACCTCCTCCCCTTTCTTCTTCTCTGAACTGGGTGTCTGCAGGGGTGTTTCCCTCACATTTTTTGCCGCTCCTGTCTCTCACAACTGCTGCACAGTGTTTTCTACCCTTTTGTAACTACCAGGCACCACCAGCTCATCTGATGGGCTCAGCTATGTCGTGCGGTGGGTCCACTGGAGACAGCTGGAACTGGCTGTGGCCTCTTCTCACAGACACCACCCCTGCAGTCCCCTGCTACCAACACCTTGACAAATAAACCCAATACAGAACAATCCTGGAGAACATCAGCTGACAGTTTTGACCAGAATGTGTTTTCACAGAATCACAGAATCATTAAAGTTGGAAAAGACCTGTAAGATCATCAAGTCCAACCATTAACCCAACACCCACTAAACCATGTCCTGCAATGCCACGTCCACATGTTCCTTGAACACCTCCAGTGATGGTGACTCCACCACCTCCCTGGGCAGCCTGGTCCAGTGCTTCACCACTCCCTCAGTAAAGAAACTTCTCCTAATATGCAGCCTAAACCTCCCCTGGTACAACTTGAGGCCATTTCCTCTAGTCCTGTCACTTGTCACTTGGGAGAAGAGACCAACACCCACCTCTCTGCAACCTCCTTTCAGGTAGTTGTAGAGAGCGATAAGGTCTCCCCTCAGCCTCCTCTTCTCCAGACTGAACAACCCCAGTTCCCTCAGCCGCTCCTCAGAAGACTTGTGCTCCAGATCCCCCATCAGCTTCATCGCCCTTTTCTGGACATGCTCCACCACCTCAATGTCCTTCTTGTAGGGAGGGGCCCAAAACTGAACACAGTATTTGAGGTGCGGCCTCACCAGTGCAGAGTACAAGGGCACGATCACTTCCCTACTCCTGTTGGCCACACTATTTCTGATACAGGCCAGGATGCCATTGGCCTTCTTGGCCACCTGGGCACACTGCTGGCTCATATTCAGCCGGCTGTCAATCAACACCTTTTCTGCGGGGCAGCTTTCCAGCCACTCTTCTGTGGAAACTGGCACAAGCTGCCAGTTTCTCCAGAAGAATACTGTGGGAGAGTGTCAAAGGCTTTACTAAAGTCCAGGTAGACAACATCGACAGCCTTTCCCCCATCCACTAGGCGGGTCACCTGGTCATAGAAGGAGATCAGGTTGGTCAAGCAGGACCTGCCTTTCATGAACCCGTGCTGGCTGGGCCTGATCCCTTGGTTATCCTGCATGTGCCCTGTGAGTGCCCTCAAGATGAACCTCTCCATAATCTTACCCGGCACTGAGGTCAGGCTGACAGGCCTGTAGTTCCTCGGATCCTCCTTCTGGCCCCTCTTGTAGATGGATGTCACATTGGCAAGCCTTCAGTCATCTAGGACCTCCCCTGTTAACCAGGACTATTGATAAATGATGGAGAGTGGCTTGGCAAGCTTCTCTGCCAGCTCCCTCAGTACCCTTGGGTGGATCCCATCAGGCCCCATAAAAGATCACAAAAGATCATTCAAGATCTTGACATCCCATTAAGTGTTGTAATTCCATAGGTAGGTAAGGCTTAATTTTTGCTAGCACTAATGAGAAAATAAAAATCCAACTCCTAATTGCCACTTCTTTCCCTAGGCTTCCCTTAATTTTTTTCTGTTACTTTTTAATTGTAAATTTCCTGTTACTTCCCCATCTTGGACAGCAGAATCACAGGCACTGGCAGTAGAACAAGAAAATGTTATGAGTACCTAATTCATTAGCTATAAAAATAGGAAACATGGCATAGAGGCAAAAGCTCTTTGGAGCTTCTAACTGATAACAGCCCTAGCAGTGACTTCAAGTTGCAAATACAGAACATTTCACATGATGGGGTCAGTCATCCATTTCAACTGAGCATGCAAAACTTTTAACTACTTGTTCCAGAGCAAGGCACCAAAATCAGTAAACTTCTGTTAGTCTCTAAAATAAAGTAAGCTGTTCTGATTTCAGCTTTGTCATCAGGATTTGTTTTGAGACAGGCTTGTTAAACTTGGAGAGAAAACTACAAGGCCCAGTTCTTCCTCCTACTGATCAACCTCATCAACGAAAGTATTGCCTTGTCACTGCTGCTGCCACAGATACTACTCTTTTAGAAGAAGATCTGAATTTTAAGCACTTATCTAACGTCTCTCCCTAATCAAGACAGCCCACCATAATGTGCGTATTTTGTTTTAATTTAAGATCAATTAATGGGCCTAGGCTTAAGCATGTACTTAAGTGCTTTGATGAATGGGAAAGGAGAATGCTTATCTAAGCATTCATGGCATTTTTTGATTGATACAAGTGATCATAGTCTGGGATTCCTTCTTTCTGTCAGTTGCAGATAAAAAGCAACTGTAAGGACTTAAGGGCTGTTCTCCTTTACTTTGATGTTCTTTACACTTAATTTTCTCTGATTTTCCTTTTATACCCTAGATTTATCCCAATGCAGCTGAAAGCAGCAGTTGGCTCTTACTAATTGAGACAGAAATAAAAGCAAGCACAATTTGTCAGTTTGAAAAGCCCTCGCCAGACATTTATTAAAAAGAATAGTTAATTTTCTAACCTTTCTTCTTACTTTTTCTAGACAAGAGAGGAGGTGGTAGTGGGGAATATGATATAGCTGTTTATGAAGCCAAACATATCTGCAACAAGGGATTAACATTCTTTTCTCTCCCAGAAGCAGACCCACTTATATTCTCTTGGAGTTCTGTAGGTGCTCTTACATAGTGTAAAAACCTTGAAGAAATATAACTAAAACTACCATTTTGGCGAGAAGGTCTTAAGTTTTTGGCAGATTTTGTAAAAATGTGTTTGAAACCTCCAATTCCTGTTGAATGCTACAGATAAAGTTAAACATTTAATGGGAGACGGGATTCTGACAAAGGCTGGTAACTAAAATTAAATCAGCCAGTCGTGTTTAGCTGACAAAAAAGCAAGAAGAACAATTGGGGAAATTATTTTTCAATTTTTAATGGTCTTTTATTTGTGCTTTTGTGTTGAAGTTTGTTAATGATAATTGCCTTTCCCTGTAGTGTTTATTTTTAATGAGCCCCTCAAAATGGAGAATAAATACTGTAAAATCACAACAGTTATTATGATTGACTTATAAAAGAGTATTAAAAAAATAAACAGGACACTTGTGAATTTAGAGCTTGAATGAAGTTTGATAAATGATTCAAAACACTGTTTAACATCACAAATCTGGGGTGCAGACTTGGGTTTAACTTCCGTAAAAATGATCCAAAGCAGTATCTCAAGACAATGGCCCACCTTTCTAAACAGTTCTAGTTCCAGTCCGGTTGGTATTTGAAAGCCATGGTCCATACGGAGGGACATAGCACTGAGAAGCTACCCAAACAACCTCAGAGACAACTTTTATACCTCTATCAGGGCACAAGTTTAAGTCCAATAAAAAAGGACCAAAGAACCAGGTAGACCATACAGTGGTCTACTGATGCAGCTATATTGCTTCTGAAACAAACCATTTGGTACTTATTCAAGGATCCTCTGAGTTTAACCATAGGAGGTAAAGAAGCCCAGAAAATAAGGTGTTCAAACACCTCTACCAGCAGTGAGGGGGCAGAGACAGAAAAACTGTAGGAAAGCCCTTGAGAGTGTTGGAGTAGGTTTGCACTATTAAATTAATCAGCAGCAGGGAATGTTTTCAGACACTGGATCATTGTGCGTTGTAAGAATAGTTGTAAGCATGTTTTGTGTACAGCACTTCCAAACAATGTCCAGGTAGAAATCAGGATTTACTATGGGGTAGTGAGCATTAACAGCAGGCAAAGCACATTCAGGCACCCTGTCCTGGCAACTAGGAAAGTTCAATAGCACAGATGTGGATCATTGGTCCTGGCTGGTGTCCAGGCCAAGGAATGGTCTCAGGAACACTAAATCTACTAGTACAATTTTAGCCACAGATCACTTTAAAACAATTAAGTAATTGCACACTAAATTCCATATAAAAAAGGGATTTAGGCAATTGCTCCCATTTTCTTTAAAGTTACTGAATCAATGGAAGCTAAATCCTTGGATTTGGGACCAATTTCAAGCCACTGTGCCTTGTCTTTCACTGCTGCCTTTACTGTGAGATTAACATCCTAATTCAGAGAGACATAGACCAAGTTTTTTAAACATTATTCCTTTAAAGCAAGATTTGTATGAACAATATATCTGCATTAAGTAAATATATAGACAGATATAAGTCTGTATATATTTGTATACATCATCAGATATAAAAAATTATTTATAAATATATAAATACATAATTTCACAGGTATGTGAAATTACTGTCAAGAAGTTAAACATTAATTCCTGGATCTCCTCTCAAATCCATTTCTAAACCAACAGTACCGTGGAGGTCGTAGAGGAAAACCTTTGTTCCATTAATTCTGAAAGTAGTAGCTACAACAAGCTGGTAACCTCAGTACTTTTCTTCTTCAGTGAAGGCTTTTTAATTGCTCCATACTAAGGACCCACCATTCACGTTTCTCACATGTGTTACTTTCAATGATGTGTTGCTTTCAATGATACAGTGCAGGAAGGTAGAGAACTCTCTCTCATCATAACGATATGCTGCTGGGAAGGGAAAGGATCTGTTCCCAGATCTGAACTTTGGGTAATCACTTTTCATGCTTAAGAATCATGAAAACCTGTTTGCTTGATACCTATCCCTATATTGTCTTGTACTTCCACTTTATAATTCAGCATGCCTTCCTGTGAGTACCTTTCCCCTAAGGAGTGACAATGAGTGCTAATTCTCCAAAGCTTTTGAAGCACGTATATGCTGGACTGTCAAGATTCCCCAGACAGAATGCACGGTGTAACTGCTTAATGCCTTTCCATCTCCTTGCCTTGGCACATTGTCCTGAAGTTGTAGTGCACCAGCTGCAGGTTCCTGCAGAGTGCTTTGTTAAGATGTGGCGTGCGGCTCCGCACCGCTTCCTCTGACAGGTCTGCCTTATGGGGGTGGATTTCTCAGTGCTCTCCTTGCTTTTGTGCTGCACAGTGGACAGAGTGTGCAGCTTTCTAAATGTGCATGCATTACACAGACCTTTTTGTTTACCTTGGGATATTATAAGGAAAGTCATTAAATCTTATGGGGAAACCATGACTCTGGTGTCAGACTGCATCCTCTGATACAGAGTTCATTTCTAACTTGTAAGCCTCACTTGCCAGGGTTGTCCATACAGCTATGACATTTCCTTTGTTTTCTGTATAGTGTGTTTTAAAATTGCTAAGGATGACAGCTCTCAATAAACATTCTGCTCTCAGAACTGAAGCAAAGGACATACATACTTATACAGTAGGATACTTGTTCACATCAGATCAACTAATTCATGAACCTATCACATGCTCTTTTACATCCTTGTCTCATATTTTAACAATATTCCCAGCTTATTCCAGTGTTTCCTTTAATTTCTTTGGTACATGGGGTTTCTATGAAATCAGAGTACAGAGACAAAATAAAAGATTGGCATTTGCTATATGGGACTACTAGCTGTGTAGCAAGAGCACCTTTTGCAGGCCCCTTTTACACTGGCTAAGCTGGTACACAGTGTCTATAAGGAATCCCAGATCAGATCCATGGTTCTTTATAACAGGCTTCACTTTTGTTCCTTCTTTTTGTTTAACCTTTCAAGGATGATCTGACAAAAGGATACATACTTTTTTGGAAGATAAAACATTTATAAAGTCCACAGTGATAATAATGGGATTGTAAAATAATAAAAAAGACCCTGAAATACAGAGGTCAGGTACAAAAGAAAAAGAAAAATGAAACAAAAAACATGAGAAAGCATGGAATGTAGAACAGAAAGATTTTGCAATACCAGAGCTATCTCTGTTACAACGAGAACAATTGTAAACTGTAATGTATAATGAACTACCATATAGCATTGTAATTAAATTAATTTCTTCAAATTGTTGTAAAGACCTGAATTTACAAAGGACAGGAGGGTCACAAATTAATTGGAATCAGACTGCATTTCATTATTATCATTGTTGCTGTTATTATTGTGGAATATTTCAGATTATTTTGAAGACCTTACACAGTTTTAATTTGTTCATTCAATTTAAACAGAAAATATATAGATTGACTTTACAATTTATATTAATGAATATAGTACTTTATTTGTGATTAGGTGATTCTGACGTACATCATCGAAATCGTTAGTCCTAAAAAGTGGTTTCTGTTTCCCTCCCTGCCTGTTTAGAGTTAATTCCCTCAGAACCATTCCATAAAACATTCCTATACTCCTCCTGCTCCAATACCTCCTTATCAGTCACAATGAAGAGAAGATCTTTTTTCAGATGGTGACAACTCTTGGACAACTGCTAACATCCCTTTTTTTTGCCTGTTGGAAAAAAACCCCAATGACCAGAGTTAGGCTTCATTTTCACAGGCAGGTAATAACAATTAATTACTGCTTCAAGAGGGCCATCTCATTCTTGTCTTTCCCTTCAGCTGCCCCTTGACTCTTTCAGTAATACTGAACTGCTTTCCAGTCTCATCACATCCCATATCACTGTCCTAGTAGTGTCTTTCCTAATATGCAATAGTTATGACATATATAAATGATAAATCAAGAAATAGAGGCCTAGATATGGTAAGTGACTTATTTAAAATCACCTAGAGGTACAGTGACTGAGCCAGATCTAAACACAGTATTGTTCCTAATGCAAGGTAAAAGATTTGCTTTCTCCCATGGTACCTTTTTGTCTCTCTCTCTCATTTTCTCTCTCTTCTATCTTGTAGTTTTTATTTTCTCCCAGAATTATAAATGTGTAAAGTAAGAGGTTTCTCTCCTCCTTCTGAGCACAGACACCAGTCTCTCTGGGGGAGGAATTACGAGTTTTATTTTGTAAAGCCTTGTCATAGCACGCTTTTGTTTGTCATAAACTGAACAAATAATAATAACAATAAATAGCAGTAAGAATGACTTTATTTACATTACCACTAGTGTGGAAGAAAGCAGTAATTTGCCAGTACTTTGTAAGCACAAGTAATACTTATACATGACTTTTAGTTAAACCTGCTGTGGCCAGCTGAAATGGCGGGGGGAATCACAAATAAGCTGAAGCAAATCGGGTCGCAGCTACAGTCCCCTACAGGTAGACTTTGTTAGCTTTTAATATGAAGTCAGATGATTGCTAGTGTGACAAGAGGGAGTTGAAGCATTCAGTCTAGCTATTCAAAGGGCAACGTGGGCAGTTGACACTACTGCTGTCCATTCTGTCTTTGTGTAGAAACGTGTGTATGGATTATGGCTTACTGATTATGGTGCAGTGGACAACTGACTTCTGCCAGCTGCTGCCATTGCTATCAGTACTTTTTTTGGTGGGGGAACTTACTACAGCATCTCAGTCCATACTTCAGTATTGTGCTGTGAGCTCTACAGATATACAGCAATATATTACAATGCACCAACAAGATTTCATTCTTAATCTTAGGTCACTAGAACCCGATTTGGGGCTCCTAATTAATTTCAGCCTGGCAGGGCAGCTATTTGCACCTATTCCAGACCTGTACTGACATATGTATGACATGATACAGGTCTCATGTCTGATCTCCTGCACCATTCAGCCTCATGCTTAAAAAGCAAGCAAAACAAAAAGAAAAAACACCTTTTAACAGGCTTCCTAATAGCAAAGAATTTATTATAGACCTTGTAAGAGAAAGACAGATGTTTGGGGATAAAGAAACCATAACACAGCAGACTAAAATAGTCTCTGAAGACAGCACTGTATATCAAGGCCTGCCAAGTCCTTTTCTAAACCCCATTATTGAAAAGATTGTTAAAAGTCCTTAAATACAGATTGTCAGCATGGAGTTGTTTGCCTCCAAATTGGAGAAAGTTCACATGAAAGTCTCACACAGTGAGAAAAGAGGTAGCAAAGACAGCAAAGTGAGAAGCTAGGAGACCATAAGGGTAAGCCAACAAATTGTTCCACCAAAGAGTCATTAGCAGCTATTCAGCCAAGACTTGGGAAACCTTACACATTTTTTCATCTTCTTTCCTTTTATTGTTCATTAAGTGTGAATGTTTGTACATATGAATATGCATGCATGAAATTAGCACTCACAGAAAGGATTCCATTTTCTATGATGCAGCATAAAATCTTACACTTATTTCAGACGCAGTATGGTAGAGATGAAACTCTCTAAGTTATCCACATGTTGCCTTAGTGAGATGTTCCAATCCTGCCATCATCTCTGGGACTGAATATCTATACAGTTCTTATACTCCTTCTGCTCGCTATTACTAAACAGGATTTTTAAAGAAGCTCGAATAATTAGCCACAGAAATTTTTATGGGATTGGGGATGTAACATTCTCAGACCACTTAGGATCTATAAAAAGAGGAAGTGTTTTTTAGCTTATGAAATAATAATTTACAACTGTGCAACGTCACATAAAATGTCTTTAACTATCATGTTTTTCTCCACACTGCTTCTCTAGCTAGACTTTTTTTTTTTGGCCATTATATCCCCATCAGCAACTAGTAAGGCCTACAGTTCCCTATGGTTCCTGTGAACAAGTCTATTGACAGTAGAGGTATGAGTTTTTCTCTTCTTGACAGAAACTTTTAGCAGATTTTCATGCCTTTATCTCTTCCTTTTCATCAGACTGATGCTGAAAAAGTGTCTGTAATGAATAATGAATAATTTTCCAATACTGGAGCTTACTGTGGTTCATAAACTGCGTATCCTGAATTTAGCTAGAAAGACAGCAAAGTCCAAAAACAGACCAGGTGCTGCCATCAAATGAAAGTACTGTAAGTAATGGAATACTAAAGCGAAAGAAGAATCAGCTTGTTTGTTTGTATGTTCTGTTTTGGTTTGGTTTTAATTATTATTCTCAAACTGATTTTAGAGATGATTTTTATACATAAATTAAATGGAATATAAAATTAAGGTTAATCAAAGAAGACCTTCCATACAACTTTGAATATACAGAGGTAGGATAATATCCTTATTGTTGTGTTTGCATAGCAGCATAGGATGGTCACATGTGACCTTAACCATCTGTTCCAGATGATCCAATTAAGTGAACAGTTTATAAAAAATCAGAAAAATGAGCTTTATTATTAAAAGTAGAAAACACATAAAAGGATAGTAGTTACTTGGGCTAATTAAATAGCTATTTATTAATACTTAAGACGTTGCATTGTGTGGTTTTAGAATACTTGGAGTTCTGCTGTTATTAATTATTGGTTTTCATTTTATGGTCATCAAACTACATAAGGTTTCACAAGCATTTGAAACTAGGTTATTCATACATTAAAATAAATGACAGGTGCTTAACCTGCATTCAGAATTAAGGCAAGCAATACATGAAAGACAGGGAAAAAGTAAGTACACCATTTTACAGGCATAGTAATCTCAGAAGCTGTATGTCTTAGATGATCTCATGTCTGTAGTATCTAAACAAATTAATGGAGATGAGGTACAAAGAGGATAAATAAATATTCAAGATCATGTACGAACTTCAAAGACTGTCAAGAAGTTGAAACCTGTATGGGTAGGTCCAGCACCTGGACCTTGAAGTATTTTACCTCTCCAAAAGACAAGTACCACTGACAGATTGTCTGTAATTGCACAGTGGAAAATGAAAGCAGAAGATCTGACTTCTAATTGACTGGTCTAACCTCTATCCAAGGAAGATTCAGCTGCAGTAGAAATGAATATTCAGACATTTATTTTAGCAATCTTACAGTTCAAGAAGAAAAATTTAGATAGTGATTATTCTGGAAAAAAGGTGCATATTAAGTAAGGTGATAAACATTTTAGAGGGAAAAAGTTCAATCAATTTAATTAAATTATGTTCTTTTCTGTAGGAGAGTCAACATAGTGGGAAAAGCTCAGTTGAGCATTAAAGCATTCATAAGCAAAAAAGCCCCTACACATGAAGGCATTGATTTAAAAATGCCTCAACTATGATTATCACAAACTGTTTATCACAAAATTTTCGAAGTTTGGATCAAAATAGATGTATTTTCTGCAGTCAGTAAGGCTGGCAATTACATCTAGTTGCTTATGAATGCATCTTGCACAATTTGAAATTACTGTACAAACTAGAACACTATCCAGTGTTCCTATTGTGTGCAGGAATCTCAGCAATCCTCATATCTAAAAACAGTAGCTGATTGAGATTTCATGTGCCCAACATCTGTAAAATTATATATAAATCACATTTTATTTTGTTTTCTGTCTCAATACCTTCTTTTAATCCATTTCTTTTGGTATAAGTGACAGAAACACACTCTTCTGAGACAGAAACTAAGGCTATGATTTCAGTCGGTATGAGGGTAAGCCTGTTCAATCAGATCTGTTCCTTAGTATCTCCCATTTCATCACAGACTCAGAGATTGACCCAAGCACTTATAGCAAGTTCAGAGCTTCCCCAGTTTGGGATCTTTGGTTATCTTTACCTTTTATTATTATGGTGATTTTTACTCCATTCTCTTCTATACTGTAAAGTAACAGCAGGTAGTAAACTACTTCGCAATTTTTACCTCATTGTTTTCCACCAGTACATCTCCTTCCATTCTTATGACACCTAGACAGGCCAGATGTATCTACAGGAGACTCCCTTTCCATCTAATCTCTGACTGAATGCGCTTAAGTGTACTGCTTAAATCCACCTGGTTTATTAGCCAGAAATATCAGAAGTAGTGAACCCTTTCTTCTTAATTTTCAGTGAGTCTTGATTTTCTAAACTTTCATGGGTGGCAAAAGTGATAAAATTGATTGTAATATAAAACAATGTATCTTAAAATGTGTCTTAAAGAGAGTAAACACAGGTTCTTCTTTATCTAGTACAGGAAAGTTCGAGACCCAAAGGCTGAATGCTGGAAATTTCTTATCTCCATGGTTTTATTTTTTTTTAATCTATATATCTTGGTTATCACTATTTCTGCTAATGCTGCTAAGCACTAGTTTCAAGAAAAAAGTAATGGAGACAGCTGTAGACTTGATGGTTCACTGAGATCTTTGAAGACTTTGGTTTTATGGACATCTCTTTAGTTTCTATTTAGATCTTGTCAGCCTGGCAGACATCACTCCCAACACTGTATTCTTTCCATCTTTTATTCAGGTATCTTTTAAGTAAAGTTAGCCTCTGCTTTCCTTTGTGATCTGTTGCTGATTTCCATATCTCTGTGCACCTACAAAGATTTTTTGAACTGATTACATGCAAAATATAACTGAGCTGAATATTATTGTAAGTAATTTCAGTTGAGACTGATTATGTTTGTACAAGAGAAGGAAAGAACTGATTTCAACAACAGGCAGATTTCATCAGAAGAAAAGCTGCTTTTTATGTTGTTTGACAAACTCACTCTTCTATATTCTGAATATGCTATTGAGTATAAATCATTTTTATTATAGCATGCACTGTTCTTGGTAATAAACTTTTAAACACTATTTATTGTGTTACCCATACAAAACTAGTACCTTTTGGCTAACAGCAATGGTTCCTTTCACTACAAGTAATGATTTTAAAAGACTATGGGAAACATTGATACTCCAAGAAAGCCTAACAGTACCCACTGATTGATGCTTTTCCCACCCAGACCAGTTTGTTAACACAACTGCCTAATTTTGTCCTTTCTCTGAAAAGGACTAATTATTTCCTCCCAGCAGTTGTAAAGTAATTGTTGTTGTATGACCAGCAAATAGCTACGCAAGCAATCAGACACAGATAGAATAAAAAAAGGCAAACTGAACAACACTAAACCCTTTGATTCTCCCACACTCAAATATCAAAGTAAGTTTTCCATGACTGATAGACTCTAGAGAGACCATTTAGTCTCTCTGTTAGTTGGATTCTGGAGGCCACATATGAGAAACTTAGCTATGCAACACTTCATACAGGATTGATAATCTTAATAGTACTTGAGTGATATGAAAGATAATAGAACTCTCTTAAACCCATCCACTTGTGGAGTATGGGATAAGCATTAAAACAGTGCAGATGAGCTTGGAGTGGAGGGATTTGTTGTTTCCGCACAATTAAGTTTCTAAGAGGTCTCCTCAAACCCCTAATTTAAAATACAAATCCCAATAGGTTTCATGCCTCTCCCTCTTGAAGACTTCAGGCTACAGGTTCCCTTTTTTGGATAGACTTAGCTTCTGACAGATAGCAGGGGTCGTCTTCTTACTTTACACATTTGTGGAATGGCTTAGAAAATGTTGATACAATTTATTACCTTTAAGAACTTAATCTAATAGGTCCTAGGAAAGAAAGAATTCTACCCCTTGCCTTAACATTGTAATGTCCTTCCTGCTGCCTACTGATGCATTAAGATAGTAAGTGCTATCTTCAGTGATAAGTGTCACAAACTTTCTTTTGAATCTTGAGTTGAGAGTGAGATACTTTGAGAGACAGTGTAGAGGAAGTGCATAGTGTTTATACTGTGGTCATAAAAAAAAAATAAAGCTACAGACTTTGACTTCAAAAGCTTTCAGCTCAAGACCCTTCATGACATTCACATTCAATAATCCCAAAAAATGATAAATTGTGCATAAAAATATCTTAACTATGCACAGTTTACCTAAGCAGCTTCAGAGAACTATTTTTCTTAACACACATAGATAGAAAAGTCATTAAACTTCTTCCACAATTTTTTCAACTGCTTTTAGATAGTGTTAACTTCACATCAGCAACTCTCTCAACTTTGAGTAACCAAGTTAACCTTTCTTCCATTATTCAGGACTCTTTATGTCTCATACGACCTGACGCATCTCAGTTACACATCCTATTAACTTGATATTTGTAGGTAGGTGAACAACTTTTGCAGATATGTCTGTCTATCCTGAGCAGTACTCAGATTTTATTCCTATCTTTTCACTTTTCCCTCAAAGACCTGTGAAACACTTGTTAGGAGCCTATCTAAATTCCATAAGACTGAAGGAGGCAAAAGCTATTATGATCCTCTAATCTGACCTGCTATATTACTTGGGCCAATCATTTTCACTGTGACTTCGAGAACATGGTAATTTGTAATTTTATAGATGATTTAAGCTATAATCTAAACATTTATGGTGAATTTTTATTGTTAAAAACCACAAAGCATGCTTCCGGGTATTGTAAACTCAAAGCATTAAATAATTAGTCATTATTAATCATTACTATGAACAGCACATGGGATTTACAATTATTGAAGTAAGTCATGCATACAGAATGTCAACTGATTCAAAGAAGCTTGGTCAATGAATGAATCCAGGCAACTATTGCTGTGCTCCTTCAATGTTTTTACGTGAACAGGAAAATATCATATATCACCTGAAAAAGCAAACATATGAGTTATTTCCATTGATATGAAAACAGACATTTCCCTTTCCTAATTGCAGTACTCCTACAACCTATTCCACCATGTACGAAGAACTTATTTTGTCTGGAAAAGAAATAAGTCAGTGAACCTGTTTCTCACTAATATGTGATTTAGCTCCAGGTTACGTCTAAATGTAAACTAAAATCTCTGCTGCCGTGCTAGATAACCAAGACCTAATGAATAAAGTCAAAATAGCTTAGGCTGCCATTCAGCTTATCCTAAAACAGACACCTACAGTATGGTCAGCAGAAACAGTCTATTAGGCTGTACTGATTATATTAGCTAGATCTTCATTAACCATAGAGGCAGGTCTGTCACCTCACTCACATGTAGACACTGACCTGTAGGTACCTAATCTCAGATTTCCACACAAAATTGACCCTGTCTGAATGTAGTCCTTCTTGTCTCAGTGTAGTCCTTCTTGTAACTGCAGTGAAAAACACTAAAAAACTGTAATGCTCTCAGGAATCTTCTTGTTATGAAGCCTAGGAAACAAGAAGAATCACTGAGAGTGTACGGTAATCAAGACAGGTAATAATGAAAATATATACGAAAGCAATTGGCATTGTGAATCTCCATCAGATATATCTGTCCTTAAATGCAAAATAAGCCACCATAGTCATGGAGAAAGATGTCTTTAAGACAATACCTTTCCATCATTGTTATCTTAGTAGATAAAGAAAATATATAGGAAGCATAGATACTTTCTACAATATACATACTCTTTTATTATCCATTCTCAAGCTTCTGTTTTGCAGTATGTACAAACACACAGTACCTGAAAGTGAGTCCCATAGGCAAGTATCAGTCATTTTAGAGAATTCAGCAATCCACATGTGGATTTAGGCTGTGATGCATTCCTTTACTTTTAAAAGTAACAAATTTAGGCCAGCTATAAAGTAAACCCAAGGCAAACCCATTTAACTTCCTGAATATTCCTTGAGAATGAGGAAAAAAAGATGTTCCGAGCAAATATAGTGTTTCAATTTAAAATTTTTAAGTCAATTACCCAAAACAGATTTTTTATTCAAATATTTTACATATGCACTTTGCCGTATGAATTTTTAGTAATGGATAAACATCTCTGTGAATGTATAGCTGCTGACCCCACAATAACGTATCAAACGTTTAAAACAGCTGAGTAAAAGCCATATACCCCAGGCTTCCTAAACTGTTCTTAAAGAAAAAGTCATGTTTGAGTTTAGCAATACAGAAACAAGTATGTCAGCAGATCTGCATGCTTCACATTTTAATTAACTTTAGATGTTGTTCAAATGTTCTTTGAGCCTTTCCCAGGGTTTAGCCAGAAACATCACCACACACAGCAAAAATGGAAACAAGGCACTATTATCAACTCAGACACCACAGTGTGTCTTTTATTTTTATATTGGCAGAACTTCAATACTTGTCACATTCTGAGCATAACTCCCCATTAAATCATGTTGTTGGATCTGAGAGGAGAGGAAGAAAAGTAACACAACATAAACTTATTTCCCAAATTAGTTTTGAAAAC
Organism: Gavia stellata; assembly: GCF_030936135.1. Taxonomy (NCBI): domain Eukaryota; kingdom Metazoa; phylum Chordata; class Aves; order Gaviiformes; family Gaviidae; genus Gavia; species Gavia stellata. Next base: position 22,394,516 of record NC_082600.1, read on the forward strand.
TTAGTTATGAATTAGCAATAAGATAGTCTGTTCATGCTTTTAAAAGAAAGAATGGCTGAGCCTTGTCAGTTAAAACAATTACTGACCTATGATTTCAAGCTAAATTAAAACAAGGCTGAACCAAAACACTTCCGGTTACTTAACAGTGAAATGTGTAGGACCCTTTGTAACTGTCACATACTTCACTTCCCCACTTTTTAAGCTGTTCTTAGTAGTCACTTCAGGAGAGATCAACAGAATTCGACATCTGTGGTCTAACCTCTGAGTTAGTCATTTGGTTCAATTGCGTCTATATAGGTAACTAGTTACAGACATTTGTGGTATCTGCCTGTGAGCAAATTAATTATGTCAATGAAAACAGACATTTGTAGGGTGAAATTTGTCTGAAGAAGATCCCTAAGGCATGTAAAGTGTACTGTTCTGAAGCACCTGGGGTTCTTTTGTCGTCTGAAGTTAGATGAGGAAAATCCCATCCAAATTCCTAACAGGAAAGTTTCTGATGATTTCCATCAACTACATGAGACGTTATGCAAACTTCTGCTGGCAATCTTGTACTAATGGGGAAGGCAAAGAAGGGGTAAAGACACAGTAGTCTAAGATGAACAGAGAAGACAGTTGCTAGCCTGGTTCAGTGGCACTAAAAGAAGATAAGTGGACAGGAACTTAGAAATAGTGTCCTATCAGGTGTATCTACATACCCCATGTAGCAGAAAATCTAGATCTCAGATATTTACTGCTTCCTGTTATTCAAAGAGAGGGGAGGTGTTGATTTTTTTTTGGGAGGTGGAGTTTTTTTCTGTTGGTGTTTTGTTTTTATTCTCTCAGAAGCTGCAGGTGAAATAATTAAAATTTCCTGCAGGTTATTTTGTCCTTATACATTAATTAGAACTGGTAACTACTGGTTAATATTTTCTGACAGTTTTGTTTTCTTACAAATTCCAGTTTGAATTAGCTGGTAAAGAATTTTAACAATTTGAAATAATCATCCAGAAATTGGGACTCATAGTCTGAGAAACAACTTTCTTAATGATGTGATGTATTAGAATGAACATGAACTTTTACTGTGTGGGAAGATTATACATGATTCTGTGGCTAGTTAAAGAGAGAAATAAATTGAAGAAAAAATAATAAAATAAACAGAACAAACCCACACAGCTTTATATACATGTATAAAATGATGTACTACTCAGACACTGAAGAGAATAATCAGCTGTTCCCTGCAGTGGTAAGAAAAGCCTTGACAGCTGTGAACCAATTATGGCCCCTGAAACCTTCACCAAGCCCTAATCAAGAAAAGTGTTTGTTATTGTTTACGCTGCAATGTCTGGAAAACAAGACAACTGAATGCCTTGGAGGCATGGAGGAAATGTCTTAGGCATAAAACCTAAGAACTGTCTTTGGGTGTGTTTGTATTGCTCTCAGAAGATAGAGAATTTTCTGAAATAATAAATTAAGTACATTCCCCAAAGAGATCCCCTTAAGAAATAATTCTGACATAAAGTTTTCAGTTCCTTATCTTTCTGTTACTGAACCTTTAATTCTTTTCTCCATGGAAAACTTTTATCACACCCCACTTCACCCATCTGAGCCTACCCCACCCCTTCCAAATTCCTAAGTGAAACCATACCCAGAGCCAGAAATATTCGTAGCACTTGTCCAGAATACTTAAAATTATGCAGGAAAAGGCTCTCATTGATCAAACCTGACTAGTTTACTGCTGCAAATGTTTGCAGTGAGCTTCATTTAAATCTTGGATTAACCAGCTGCTGCATTTGGCTCCAAAGATCCTATCCAAGGAGGGTGAGGTCAGGGAATCTGTGTGAGCATGGGAAGCTACAACGGGCTGTGAGCTTTGAGTTCAGTATACTTGAAGAAGGAAAAAGCCTTAAATCATGGTGCAGTGGTTACTTTCTGTTGGTAGAACATAGAAACATAACTAGAAGAAAATTACTGACTAAACCACTGTACTGAGACCAGCTCCCTGACTCTAAGCTCATGTAAGATTTGTTTCACAAGAAGCCTTTAAACCATCTTCTCTCTGTGGACATGGCATGTGAATTTGATACTTATACAATCCAAGTTTATCACTTCAGGGCAGTAAACAAAGTGTATCATAGCCTGTAGGGTTAAATAATTTTTGGCACAATTAAGCAAAGCAGAGCTGGAATGAGAGAAGATAAACAAATTTCACTTGCAATAAACTAAAATGAACCATCAGAGATACCCAGTTGTTAGTGGGAAACTTGGATTTTTTTTTTAAAAAGAAGATTGCACCCTTTCTTGATTTAAACTGAAAGCAGAAGTCTGTGAGATTGTGCTAGCTTTCTTAAAAACATTCCACAAGGTTGTGTTCATCCCTCTGTCCAGCTCCCCTTTCTAAGTTTCAAGATCAGCCAAATTCAAAAATTAAAAAGCAAAATCTAGACAGAACAGCTGAGTCTGACCTGATTTTGACATGGAACCACAAATTGTCCCCAGATTTATTCTGGTCTGGACCTGGCTTTCATTCAAAGATTAGAAAAAACCCAGTAATCCTTTTGATGAATCTGGGCTCTGGGCAGAAGTTTCAATAAAACTCTAGGCCAACTTACGGTGGTTCCTGAATTTGTACAGAAGATCTACAATTTCTAGAGGTCAAATACCTCCAATACCTTACAGTATTTCCCATTTGTCCTTGGAAATGGTTTATCTTACTTGCTGTTTGTATTGGATAGGTATTGCAACCTTTCAAAATTTAAACAGAATAATCATGAAGTGACGTGAGTTTATCAGCTTCAAGATCTCCTGAACTGCTTTGCTATTATAAAAGCTTGGCACTGTACATGGGACAACTGTGTCAAAATTTATACTCTCCTGCATACATACCTATGAGGAAGCTGGTCTGACACTAAGTGCTATTAGGGAAGTGGACCTAAACTGGGACTGCCAGAACTAGAGGCATGAGGATTTATGCAAGTGTTTTGTGGCATGCCTTGAGGCACTGGTCCCCCACTTATAGAGACTAAAGACCTGTCAGGACACTCCACAGTAATCAACCATCCAGTGCCTGATTTTCATTAACATGAAAACATGGAAGAGGAAGAATGAAGGGAATACTAAAGAGAGTGAAATAATGCAATATATTTACATCTCCCACTGGGGATGGAAGTGTCCAGAAGAAGCTTGAATCTGGGCATCAGAAGACCCCTGAAATTTGGTAAAAGTTGGGTTCATATCTCACTCCTGGTTTAAGTATCTCTACACATCCAGTTTAAAAGGTGGTATTAATTGGTGTTATTTAAATAAGGAAAATAGGATTTGCATGGATTTAGAAGGCAGAATGCTCTTCTGCTTTCTGTCTTACTGTATGAGAGACAAAACACACGTTTGAAAACGATACAGAGCATATATTCACTAAGGATCAATACCTGGTCCCAAAGAGACCAAGGATGCAAATTCTATGAAATTTGCTGTCAGTTCATGGAGATCATGGAATCTGTCGTTTTCTTGTTCCACAGCATCCATAGCAGTAATTTTTGCACCTTTCTCAAAAGCATATAGCTGCCAGAATATTTCACTAGACTTTTGTAACCATAATACAATCTAAGATAATATTTTAACTGCAGTAGAGTGAAGCACAAATAGACATATAGGTCTAGAAAAACATGACGTATGATTGCAAGCATGCTCTTTGGATTCTGAATGTAGATTATTAGAGAAGGGGAATGGTTTTTTGAACCGGTGTTTGCGTGTTTCTTAGTCTTGAAATTTCATCTCATGAGGCTCAGTGGAATGATGATTGATGCTTTTATGAGTGTATGATGAATAGAAACTTCCATCCTTTGTACCCCTTTACTACCTTGAACTAAATATGAAACACTTCACTTTTGCTCTGAGAATATTTTCATGGTAGTTTTCACGTTTACTTCTAATAGAGCTTATGAGATAGGTTCTTCTCACCAGTACTTACTTTAGCAGAAGCTCTGAGGATGCCAGAACAGCAAGGAAACCAATCTATTCATTATACTCAGAAATGAGTGATTGGTGTAGAACTTTCACCTTTTAATTTTTCTCTCTTAAGACCTTTTTGTAACATTTTCTTGGTTTTGAGTATGTCAGCATGGATAGGAGACAATTACATTTGGTTCAGAGTAACACAATTTAAAAATAAAATAGTCCATATGTACAAAATGTATGCATATTGCATAAAGAGAAAATAATAAACAAGTAAATGCCTACCCCTCCTGAAGAGCTTACAGCCATCCATTGCAGCACTCCAGTCACGCAAGTCGTCCCACCATGTTTCTGTGATGGCAACTACGTCATAGCTGTCCTGCTGCATAACGGCTTCCAGCTCCTCCTGTTTGCTACCCATGCTGCGTGCATTGGAATAGGTGCGCTTGAGCTGGGCTATCGATTTCGTCCCCAACATCGGCATGCCACACCTAGGCTCATATCTAGGTAGCCTGGCTTCATCCCCTACCCCCTTCAAATATAGTTTAAAGCCCTCTCCATGAGGCTCGCCAACTCATGAGTGAGGATCCTTTTCCCCCTTGACGATAGTTGAACACCGTCTGCAGCCAGCAGGCCCGGTGCCGTGTAAACCACCCCATGATCAAAAAAACTCAAAACTCCTCCGATGGCACCAGCCTCTGAGCCTCATGTTAACCATGCTTTCTTGTTCCTTTCAGCGTTCCTCCCCACCACTGAAGGGATCGAGGAAAACACCGCCTGTGCTCCCAATCCCTCAACCAGTCTCCCCAGCGCCCTGAAGTCCCTCTTGATCACTTTCAGGCTTCTTTGCTCAACCTCATCACTGCCAACCTGCAAAACCAACAGCCGATAGTAATCACTGGGCCATACCAGACCAGGGAGTTTCCTAGTGACCTCTCTCACCCGGGCCCCAGGGAGGCAGCAGACTTCCCTGTGGGTTGGGTCTGGTCGGCATATTGGGCCCTCTGTTCCCCTCAGGAGGGAATCACCTACAACAATTACCCTCCTTTTTGTCTTAGTAGAGGTAGTTGTGATGCACAGGGCAGACTGCATCACCCTAGGCAGCCCCCTGGAAGGACTTTCATCCATATCCTCATTACCCTGGCCCTCAAGTTCCAGAGCCCCGTATCTGTTGTGTAGGGGCAGCTGGGAAGGTGAGGGAGGCCGGGAGGGGATTCGCCTGCTGCCCTGAGCAGGGACCTGTTTCCATTCCCCTTCACCTCTTAGGTCCCCTCCTTCTGCCCAGCTGCAAGAGGGTAAGGGATCCTCTGCCTTTCCCTCAGGGACGGTAGGGCATGGCTCCACCAGTCTATCTTCCTCTCACACTCCCTGATAGTCCTCAGCCTCTCCACTTCCTCTTTCAGCTCTGTCACCAGGCTGAGCAGATCATTCACCTGGTCGCACCGCACACGGGTGTTGTCTCCCCCAGCCTCCGGCACCAGCAACAGGCGCAGGCACTCCCGGCAGCCAGAGACCTGGACAGCCGCGTGCCTGGGCAGGAGCTCCGTGTGGGTCACGACATTCCTTCTGGCAATGGCTGTGTGGAGACCATAGCTGGGCCTCTTCTGGGAGTGCGATGACTACTGGTCAAGAGAGCCTCTAGAGCCAGGAGGGAGGTCTGCGCCCAGCCAGCCCGCCCGCCCGCCGGCCGGCCTTCCCTGCGCGAACTCCGCCCGCCTTCCCTGCGCGAACTGCCGCGCGAACTGCCACGCCACGCCCTTCTGACGCGCCACGTCCTATTTGCCCGCCCTGGTGGTCGCACTCCCCGGGGGCTGCTCTTGTACGCGAGGGGCTCAGGCCGCCGCCGTTCTCGTCCCCGCCCACGCTGAGTCAGAGCTGCCGCTCGCCAGGAGCTCGCGCTGCCGGCTCCGGGGGGGGCGGTGGGGCGGACTGGGGCAGCCTCTCTCTCCCGGTGCTTTCGCCTTCGCGGTTTGCCGCCCTGGGAAGGGTTCCCCGGCGCGATCCTCCGCTCCGGAGCCCTTCGCCTTGGTGGCTTATTCAAAGCAAATAAAAAAGCACAAACCTTCATATTTCAATAGTCAATGTGATTCTTTTCAAGTACACTTTGTCTGGATCTGCTGCTTTTGGTTAAAACGACAATGTCAACTATTTGTATTTGTGCTTAACCTATTTTTTTCCCTAAAATCCAGTTACAAGTTTGAAAATGTTTTTCTTTTCTGATGTGAGTATTTTTCCCATTTGGTAAGCACTAATATTTTTCCTCCCTAACACAGATGGCATGGTGACTCTTTTCTTGTAACAGTTATAAGAATTAGAATTTTTCTAGCATCTTAGCAAATCAGTGTTATTTGTCCAAACTCATCTCCTGATTATTATAATTTATTTTTGGTTTGTGCTTATGACAAGAAACACTCTGCTCAGAGTTAGGTGCCTGTTGTACTCTATAAAATACAGAAGAAAAAGGTAGAGCCTTCCCAATAACTGATAAAACCAACATCAAAGGACTTCTGAAGGCCAAAGTTAACTGCTTTGTTAAATGATTTGATATACAGGATTGATGGTTTCATTTTCTTGGTTTTCTCTCTTGCTTCAAAACAGTGGAGGGAAAAAGTTCATATAGAAACAAAATTATTAATTATTCATAGTATCCTGTGTGATCATTCTTGTGCAAGACATCTTGACATGTTCGTGTTGATTTAAGAATTTTGCATTTCACTTTTATTCTTTGTGCTAGAGTAGGGTTATAGACACATTTTAAATGAACCTCCTATGAACTACTGAGGTACACATAAGAAGTACAGATTTAGATTATAAAACTGTATTAAGTAGCCACACCATCCTAGAATGTTTTCAACATACTGCTAGGTACTGGAAGGATAACAAGTATCTGCTCTTCTCCAGAGATCTCTATTAGTTATTCTCTTTAACAAGGTCTTCCTGTTGAACCATTTACTACACACTCTGTTTCAGAAGCCAAAAATGAATGTGCAAGATTATTTTACATTTCTGAAATCTCCAAAACACTTTCCCTTTATTTTCTTTTGTTTCATATTTTTACCACATGCAGGAGGTAAAAATCAGAACTTCTGCTAATGTGCTTTTCAGAAATCCTTTAAATTGTCCTAGGAGCACACACGACTTATTTGATCTGCATTTAAGGACAAAATTAAACAAAAAAGTAAAAAAATCTATAAGGAGTTTGATTTCATATCTTAAAAGAGAAAGATAAAGGTTGTTTACCACTGTTTTTAGGTATCATTTTGTCCAGATCAGGTAATATAAAATTTCAAAAAGAAAAAGTTGTGGGTTTTTGTTTTGTTTTATTTGGTTTTGTTCTGTTTTTAAGCAAGTATGAATTCTTACAGTTGCATTCAATAGATAGATTCTTGTTCTCCCTATTCAACATATTCAGCATTTAATCCATCGAAAAAACAGAACCAAATCAGGACCTATAGGTGGAAGGAGCCTTGTATTCCAGCAGGATAGGTTGTGATTTGGATGGTACAATGGACACCCAGGAAGAAGCAAACAATTCTCTTCTGCATAGTTCTCTCCAGAACAGAGAAGAAGAGTTTGTGGTGGGATGGAGGAAAGTCAAGATATTGACTAACTGGCAAGTATGGTAGGGTGTGTGTAGCTAAAAAAAATTATTAGTGGCATAAAACTGCCGCAAATGATTTGCCCTATTTTCTAAGCCAAGAGCAAGGAGGAAGCAATTTTCCCTAATATTAAGAATACTGAGATGTGAATTTATATGACATTGCCTCCTGGCAGTGATTTCTGCCAATGGTAAATTTGTGCTCTGAGTATTAGTATTACTCTGATTCAGCACTCAGATAACAGAAGCTTGTGATAAGTTACAAGTGCTATTGTGAATTAAGTGCAAGTAATCCTTCTGTCCTTTCAGAGTTCCACTTGGTTCTTTTTATGAGTTTAGGAAGATTATAACTTTCAAAGTAGAATAAATAAATCAGAACCTGCTGTGACCTGCTGTGACTATCCTCCTGGAAAGGAGTGAGCGTCCAGTAAATTCACAGCTTCACATTGTCTTCTTTCCATGAAGAGCTCTTCAGTAACACAAGACTCATTCCACTAATCTGAGTTACCTAAAGAAATCTAGTCTAAACTAGTCATCTAGTCTCTCTAGTCTCTAGTCAAGGAATAAACCCTATCAGAATATTTTATCTGACCATTCTCTGCTGGATGTCATTGACTGGCTCTGAAATGGAAGCCATTTGAAACTGGTGACCAAAGTACTGATCAAGTAAAACTGAACTTTCTATTTTAAATATTAATAGTAGTAGTACTACTGGTAGCAGCAGCAATAGACTTAATATCGAAACAATAATGACAATAGCAGTCATAATAGTAACAGTAATAAGGGCTAAAAGTAATAGTAGTAGTCACAGTAATAGCACTACCAGTCAGTAATGTTGTAGTAAAAGTATACTAATGATGGCAGTAGTTTTGACTGTTGCATGATGTTGAAGTTTCAGGGGTTTAGCATAATTCTTAAGGATAAACACCACCAAATCTCGTTTCACAAGCAGCTGTGGTAGCAACCAGACAGAATATTACTTTCTCAGTCACTAGAAGGAGTTATTCTTGTTAGTGGAAGACAAAGAAAGTTTTCTTTAAGACAAGTGTGGTCTGTTTCCAGACTTACAGGTTTGTCAGTCGTTTGCATTAAAGCAAGAAAAAGACAAGACAACAAAAAAACCACTTTAAGTATCTTGCTTAGAGTCAATAACCTTTTTTTCAATTCAAACACAGATTGTTAATTAAATCTTCATTTATTAAAGTGAAACAACTTTCAGAATGAAAAGATATGTTGCAGTAATGAAAACATAAATGGTAACAGATGCAAACTGAAACGTGTTTAGCATTCTGAAAAACTTTCCCTCTTTTAAACTGAGCTTTCTAGCTCTTCAGTAGCACCTGCTTTCCCCTGCCTGGTCCACATACAGGTTAAGTATCATAGTGATTCTGTCCAGTGAGCCACTGAAAGTTCATACTTGGGCACTGCCATTACCTGTCAGCCTTGAAAGAAATCAGTGAGAGAGCTGACAGTGTGTTACAGATCTCAGGCTGCATGGTGAGGAATAGTTGGACTTTGGCTGTTCCCCAAAAAAATCAAAACCAAAAACCTGAAATGTAGTACAGAAATGTCAGGAATCTTGTTCTGCAGTTGGGCTTGAGTTTCACATAAACAGAAACACGCAGTCTTCCAGTGAGAGATTTTATTAAAAAATCAAAGGATTTTTTGCTAGAGAAGATGTTTAAAGACTGAAGACTGTTCATTGAAATCTGGTCAGTTTTATAGTGAAAGAAAAAGCACAAGATGTGACACCTTGCATATGTTCTGTGTTGGAGGATTTTCTGGATATCTTTTTATATTCCATAAGAAAATGGTGCTTATGATCCTTACGGACCGCAGCTAAAGCTCAAGCTATGTGAAAATACATGAATGTGGGTTCTAATGAGGATACAGATATGGTCCTCTTAGTGAATTTTTTTGCTATTCTTTTCTTCCACCCGTCTAGCTCTATAGTACCCAACAGCCCTATTATTAGAGCTAAATGCAAACTAGAATTATTAGCTTATGATAAACCCGTTTTTAAAATTCTCTTTTGTTTAAATCTGGATGAAAAAAAGAAATGTCTGTGTTTTTTTTTAATATGACATTAGATATATTCTGTGTCTTTTAATGCATGTTTTAACTGTAGCAGTAAACCTTTTGAATTTAGTGTTTACCTGCCATTTAGGCCCTGCAGACTGAGAAAAAGAGGAGGAAGCAAAGATGTTTCTAGGTTTTGAAAGGTATATATGTCTAGAAGCTGTGCAGTTTTATCCAAATAACTATCAAAAGCTAAGAAAAGTTAGATATTTATTTTGATGGGTGTTTCATAGATAAAACCCAAGATTCTGCAGAAAGTAGAAATAATGTATTAGAAGGGGTTAGTAGAACCTGCGAAGATTTTTCAGCATCAGAAAATCAATATTCTTCAGGGACAGATATACTATAATTCTGTCCCGTTAACACTCATATCTAAAGCGTGTTGGCAAAAGACCTGCATTTCAACATACCTTGAGTTTTATCTGAAGTTGTCACATATACATGAACAGTTCTCTTCATTAAGGGCTAATACCATTTTGGACACATGGCATTTCATTATCTAACACATGGTATATCAAACATGACTTATTACTGAGTCAATACCTAAGCTTCATTAATAATATGCAAAACTAAGCTATAACCAAAAGTGAAATGGGCTTACAAGATGTATTTCTTTGTGAGGTTTTGGAATAAGCTTGCAATCAGAATAGTGTTAAAAAAGCAAAATTATATTTGAGATGTAACTCAAATAGGATTCATGGCATGATGCCCTTTAACAAATACATGGATTCCACTTGGTTCTTTATATCTGTGTTCCTAAATCACTTTTTTTTTAGCCATTAAAAATTTTATTAAGTCGCACATAAGCATGTATGTTAACATGAGTGACCTGGCTAGATTTGTTAATTTATATTTTACCTTACTAATATTTATGTCTGTATCTATCACAGAATATAAAATTATCTTTCCTATTTTGTTCTCATGAAATTTTGCTTGATACAGCATACATTCAAAGCCTAGTATTTCAGATGTAGATGACTGGTGTGAAAAATAAAACAAAAATGACAACTGGTTTTATGTCATAAAAGCACACATAGTACATGACAGTAGCTAGGGCTGAAAATATAAGAGGTTAACCTCTGCACATAATTACACACACACTCACATATACATTCCCACACAATCACAGACAAGCCATAAATAAAAATGTCTCAAATTACCAAGAAATAAAAGAACCATTCATGGAGCACTTGATTGTCCCACACTGTGTTACGTAGTATGTAGTAATAGTTGTTTCACATCACAAAGCCATCAGGTGTTTCAAGACAAACGAGATATAAAAGCCATGTTTGGAGGGGGAGGAAGGTTGTCAAAGTTTGAATGTACCTATTGAATCTCAATAATTGCCACTTAGTGCTTGATTTATTGAAAGCCACTGAATAAAGGCAACTATTTCCTTTGTCACGGCTCATGTTCCCATTTGTACTATACCCTTCTCTGTCTTCCAAAGTCAAAGACACAATCCTGCATCTCAATCAGAGTTCCACTTCCTTCCCTTCTCCTGCATTACTGTTTCCAGTTATCAGCTCTGAAGCTAACAAGCTTGCTTTGACTCAGCCTTAGACAGACTGAAATGATACAACCACAAATGCACTCAAAACTACGTGCCTGCCTGTGTGTTCTAGCAGAAATATTTGGCCTACACTATAGTGGTGTTTGTCATCCAAGCTCCTTGCAGACATACCATTTGTTTATCATAGAAGAGATTGTTTACAACTTCTTTTTTTTTTTCTTCTCTCAATAGCTGAAAGAAATTCTGACAAATCTACAAAGCTCTCTGTGTCAATATAGGGATGGGAGGGTGCTGTTTTCATCACACTCAACTTTTCAAATTGTTAAAGTCCTGTTCTGAAAGTTTAAGTCGTGTTCTGATGACAGCATTGATAAGAAATCAAGAGAATAAACATGATAAGAAAACTATTTATTCAGATGTTGATTTATTTTACTGTTAACTGCTACCAAGTCTCTCTTGGTTAAGGTTTCTTGAGGGACAAGGGGAATCCTTTATTGTTTCAAGGAATAGTTTTTTAGAATTTAGAATCCTTTCAACTCAGTTAATTTATATCCTGAACATAAATTTCAAAGCAAACATTCCTTAAAAAATTTAGATTTGGAAATGGGATTGGAAACAGGTTTGCTGAAACACCATGAGAAAGACCTTTTTATCTTTCTCTTCTCAGATATTAAATTGAAAAATAATAAGCTACTTAACTACAATTCCTGTACTGTTGAAAATTCCTCAACTGAATTTAAGATTTAAATGAGGGTTAATTACAAAGGTGGGGTACAAATGAGGACATATAGAGGACACAAAATTCTCCATTGTTTTCATTCTTGTTGAGAAACTAGAGAAAAATGAGGAATGAGTTTTGGAAGAGATGGTGAAATAGGCAAGGAGGCAAAATTTAGCAAATGGTGTGTATATATATAATATAAGGTGTTTAGGATGATGAAGACATGGCAATATTCTTACTTCACCAGCACATCCAGATCTATGGATGTGACTTTCAAAGTACTTAAATTCTACCTACATTTTCTCTTAGGTTCCAGTATGTGATTGAATCCTTTCCTTAGAAACAAGTGATGTGGCTCCCCATGATATATAAATCTTGCCTGTAAGGGGAAAAGTTGACTGGCATAGCAATTTCATTATAAAGGCCTTGTCACGAGCAGAACAATTATTCTGGAATAAAGATATTTCTCTTTTAAAATAAAGCCTCCACAGGAGAGCTGTTCTAGTCAATTTACACATGGAGACAAGTCTCTGGGCTCCTAAATGAATAATTACTTCTAAAAATGCAGTAATGTTCCAAAGTCAGATGAGTGCTTTTGTGAGGGCAAAAAACAAACCAAACCAATCCAAAACACCCAACAAATTTATTTTGAATAAATAGAAATACTACATAGCAAAAAACTTGCACCATACTTTTGGATGTCTGTGAGACACAAATTATTTTATTCTATAAAATGAATTTTGTATTGTCACAGTTGAAACATCCTTGCTGTATAGGCATAATAAAACTTACCCTCCTATCTGTGTTTCTATCTCCCAAATTCCATTTTAAGAAAAAGGACAAAAATTTTCAGTGAAATTGGAGTGGATTTTTTTAATTGTTTCTGAGAGCTGTTGAATCTCTCTAGTCTGCTGTTTCTTTCTCTGTCTGACTTCCATTTGGTTGAAAACCAGTATTTGGTCTAGCCTAGTCCTGTCAGTCTGTTTATTTAAAATTAGAAGAACAAGCTACAGGGTTGGAAGAAACTTGACAGAAGAGGTAGGTATGTCTAGACTTATTTTAACCACTCGGCTACTTCTGAACCTTCCGTGTACGTTCAGGTAGAGTGCTCTGGCTGTGCTGCTGAGCAAACACCATCTGTGTTAAGAGACCATGCCAAAAGCATCCGTGTAGAATGTGTCTGCTGGCAAGTATTTCCAGTACTGCATATCCTGGTAAACTACATCTGCTACAAAGCTGCTTTTTTTTTTTTTTTCTTTTTTCTTTTTTTTTTTTCTTTTCAGGGGACGTGAGGCATGTCCAAGCAAAATGAGATTGTTTTGCTGAAAAATCATAGGTAGCCAAAAATAGGAAGTTCCAATTGCTCCTCCCAATTCTCTGGACATCTTGAAGCAGTACTGTCTTTCCAATCTTCCAGGACATCCAGCAGCAAGAACATGCCGTCTACAACTCAATAATTCATATCCACAATCCATAAAACGGCCATGAAGTGCAGCAGGGGTCCCAATGCACCTTTCATACACAAACGTCTCTACCCAAATGGCTAAATAGTGACCTAAATATTCTTTTGCATTTGATACCGAGCAGAATAAAATAAGAAGCAAGAGTTCTGCTGGTTTGAGTTTCACAGCAATATACAGTTCTCTCTTCATCCCAAGACCACCATTACATGCATGCAATTATATTTTTATTAATTGTTATAGTTAAATAAATACACTAAACCTCATCATCTTGCTTTTCATAATCATTCATCCTTATTGTTCCTGATTGTAATTTAACTGGAAGCCAGGGCAGGATCTTTTTGTATAATGTGTGAAACAAATGCTGTTTTGGGTTTTTTTAATATTAGGATGTATTCTGGTAATGCCTGCTGAAGACAGAGACATAGGATATGGAAGGATGTAGGGTATAGCACACTCGTATAAAGAGAATTTCCTGTCCTGGGACCAATATGAAGAATCACAACTTCTGGGGCAGCAAACCTGAACTGTATGTGTGCGGCAAACCTGAATTTTACGTGCATTTGAGTGGTTTTATTACTTCTTTGGGTTTTTCTATGTGTTATATCTCTGACTTTCTAGGAAACTTACTTGTCTGTAGATACAACAGACACTTTAGCAAACTTTTCATATGCTTGGACAAAAGATAAAAAAGGTTTGTGTTCTTACCTGAAGCTTTTACACTTGTCCATTCTTCTTTTTTCATGGTCTAAAAAGTGCATAATTTTAAATCAAAAGTCAATGTTAGCAATTTGTGTGAAGAAAAACAAACAACTTTACAGTTTTTTATATTTTTAAAAGTAGGGAAATCCTTTATGTTTTTGCTGGGTTATTTTGTTGGGGTTTTTTTTACAGAGGTAATTAAGAAACAGGTTTCTCTCTATGTGCCTATATATGATATGACAACCTAATTGAGTGGTTGGAAGGCTAATGAAGGCAGTGTAGGAGGGAAATCCAGGTAAGCTATTCAAAAGAACAGCTCATTTCACTAGTAGGCACCAAATTCTTTTGGTAGAAACCAAAGCAAATAGACATGGGGGGAAGGAAGTAGGAGGTATATAATGAAAACTTAAAAAACTTAGAGGAGAATAAAAAGAGATGAATGCTGGGTTTTAGTAGAGCTTGTAGACTTAATATTAAGCCTTTTAAATGTTAATATTCATTAGCATCTGAAAAGGACTACCAGAAGAAGAAGAGTAGAATAGATCAAGATTCTTATTTAGGTAGGTGGAACAGAGGAATACCCATTTTCTTATGTGTGAAATATAAGAGTTTCCTAGGGTAGGCAAGTAAGAAAAGCTCTGACAGATTGGGCAGAATCCTTCATTTGAAGATCACAGCTGCAATCCAACTGAAATACTCTACAGTCATCTCTCTTTTTTTCTCCCAGTAAAAGATATTTGAACGTTACAGTAGTAAAATAGATATTTTATTAAATTCATAAAAACAGATGGATTAGAACAGTATGTGTGTGTTTAGAGCATAAAACCCTTCAGAAAAGAAACGTCATATCATTTTTTTCTCTATTGCCTATCCTGCCATTATTAACTTTACATATACTTTGCGAAAAATGCCATACAAACCTAAATCTTTCACTTTTATAGTGGTATGCTGACAGACCTGACAGTGCCCCATAACATTACAATGTCTGTTTCTGTAGCAGTGATATGGAGGGAAGATTGTAGAAACCTCTTATAAACTAAGCTGTTTAAAGCTTTGTTATCCGTTATGTAACACAACACTGCACAACAGGTGAAAGATACTTGTACACAAAGACTTAATGTTGAAAAGAAAATGAGGATAAAGGTAAAAAAAGCAAAGATATTTCTGGATGTTGCATTACCTTATGAATCTAAACCTCTTTTTCCTTATTATAAGAAGTGCTAAAAAAGTGGAGAAAATGTTTTTATTTATGCCTTGCTTAACCAGTTATGAAAATTTCCTTGCAAATGAACATTCTCAAGAGTAGAATTCTGGTGTATAATTATAAAATGTTTATATATATATTATATATATTGTTTATATTTATGTATATTATTTATATATGTGTGTTTAATTTTACTTGTTGTTCAGTTCTACAAAGACTCTTTCCACTCACCTCTCACCATGGAGTTTGGATTAAATTCAAAAGAATGAATGAGACAAAACATATGACTTTACTGGTAAATAAACTTATTAATAAAATGAACATAGTTATTTCACACACGAAGTGCTACTGAAGGCAACATTTTAATTTTCTCATTTTAAAGAAAGCAGAATGTTATGGTATTTTGGATACAGTAAATTTATCTAAAAAGTGCTTTTTGGTATAGAGGCTACTAGAACACAACAAATATCAAAGTAAATATAACTAGAGCTTTGCTGACATTAAGATGAATCTCATTTTCTATAATCACATCTATTCTGTCACTTTTTGCTTTGCCATTAGCTTTAGACATTTTGTTACACTATCTCAACATTCACTTTAAGCATTACTAGTTCTTAAAATAAAAAAAGCAAAAACAAGCTTAGCTGTAAACTGCAAATGATTGCCCTTTTAGAAAGTGGAAATAAAATGCAACCATTCTATATGGCTATACCAGCTATAAATACGTGTTGGTAGGTGTTCTGGGACCAAAGAAGTGTAAATGTAAAGCGGAGCATTGAAGTCCTTTGTGGGAGGGGAAATGGCACTTGCTGTGACAGTGCAGTTGTCTGGAGCAGGCAGCACTCCCTTCAAGTATTATCCAGAGGAGATGTATAATCCAGCTTCTTCTCCAACTGCTGATTTGATGTGTTGCAGCAGCTGGACAATGTTTGCAGCATTTTAAAAGCCAATATAACCTTGACTCAAAATCATTTTGTTCATATAAACAAAACAAAACACCTTGGGCCTGGCCAACCAAAGCCATAAAATGCAACCTGCACTCCTCTGTACCCCCTCTGCACCAGGAGTGGGAACTGGAACCAGTGAGATGTTTGTGCTGAAGGGTTTCTTTGGAATGATCACCCAGGCATTTCTACTCTGTCCATCCAGAACTGAAAGCCAACATAGATTAATAAAGGTTTATGTTTTAGAAGTGTTTTCTCTAAATAAAACAAAACTTTCATTCTTCCTCCAGGTGCCCATTTTATGTCATTACTGGGAATATATCTGCCTCATTCAGGTCCAGGTTATAAGGTTTATTTTAAATTATTCTACCTTCATGGTGGAGTATGTCATACTTCCTTTTCCTCCTGATAACTTTTGGGCAATGACTTTTTCTAAATTTCCAGAGAACCAGTTTAGACTGCCTAAACCACAATCTGATACGATAGATATTCCAGCAGTATACCCCTTACCTGCTGCTGTTCAGTCATCCTTCTGAGCCAAAGATCTAACAAAGTCCTACTTTAAGGTACAGTCTGAGCCCTGATGGCATCATTAGTCCAGACAAAAAATTGTTTCCAGCTTTTTGATGCCCATAGCCCTTTGAGATTAAATTCCTTCCACACACCAGGCATCTCACTAATAATAATACTGACCTCTTAAAAAGTCCATTTGTGTGAAGATTTCAAGTTGCTTCATATAGGAACTTGAAATATAGCAACCCAGGGAAGCAGAGGCACATGCGAATGCCATGGCTCCTACGCCACAGCCAATAGTCTGTTCAGCAAACTGCCTCACCATTATCACCCATAAAAATAATGACCAAACTTTGGAAACTTGCATGACTGGCTTCCCACCACTGGTTTCTTCTCATGCAAAGGCTTGGAAGATCAAAACCTGTCAGTCCTTCCCTCATGCAAAGCAAGGGCCCAGGAACATCAGGCAATGCTAACTTCAATGTTGTCCTTGAATATGTTGTTGTTTTTGTTGACAGACCAAAATGTGCTATACTGACTCACAGCAGTAGCCACTTCACTCTACTGCTTTTTTCCCAGCCTTGGCATGTATTCCTTGACTCTCAGGTGCACAAATAATGCAGTAAAGATTCCAGCATCATATACCATAAAATGATTTGAGAAAATTCGGTGAGGGATTAATTGTTCAGCACAATAAGATTTCCCATCACATCTCTTTTTGGAATGCACTCTTTCCAATATAAATAACTTGCAGTAGTAAAGATAATAAATTTTGTGAAGAGCAGGTCTTGAATACAGCTCTAAAATAAGGAATGTCTATAATGGACATCCTGGCAATTTTTCTGTGTACATGACACAGAAAGAGGAGAGAGAAAGCATCTGTGAAAATTCCTTATTCAAACCAAACAAAATTTCTTCTCATCATAATAATAAAGCCAGCCACACAGATTGTTGCTTCACTTGATGTCTTTTAACTCTCTGATCATCGTTTCAAACAACATAACCTTTCAAAGATTCTCTTTTTTTTTCTGTTAAACCCAGTGCTAAACTGAGCTGAAATGGACCTTTTAAAACTTTGGGAGTCTCAGTTATACTGGACAGTTTTTAAAAAGTCATTTTCTCACTAGTGTTTGTTTTTCCTGCATATCTCTATCCCCATTTCTTTTGTGACATCTCTGTGTGCTTTCTTACCAGTGATATAATGTGTTCAGCCTGGGAACCTGGGCAGGGAGTGAAATGGAGCTTTACTCTTTAGCTATCTGTTTGAATATCTTCATGCTTGTGCTGTGGTACAATTTGCAGTTGTCTATGTCATCCGTAAATTTGTCTATTATATAAATGAAGCATAGGAAAGACATTGTACTGTGACAATAGTTTTCTAAGTATGAATTTGAGATCACTGCACTCATAAATGGCAAAACCATGAGAGAATTATACAGGCTGTCCCAGTAGGGCATTAACAGAGTTATAATACCACTCTACACTACAAGCAATCTGAATGTGCCATGTATATTACAGGAAAGAAAGTGAGCTATTTTATAAATGTGTTTTAAAGAAATAAAAAAACCCAAAAAACTATGGAAACCATGTCTTTATCCCCCACCTGTGAAGCCAGGTGCTTTATTTATTGCAAGAAACTGAAAGAGGTATATATTATACTAATAACACTTTAAAATATCTAAAGTGTCTTAAAAAGCTCTTTCTGTGTATTTGGAGACCAAACTTGTGAAATACCAGAATTATATGCAGGGGCAACATCCCCATCAGGAAAAAAATATTACAACTTCCCACAGCAAAAAGAAATAGTTCTCAAGCTTAACGATTTATAACAGTCTGAGCAATAAAATCTAAAAGTGATTCAGGATTGGTGCTGTCTTTTCTCTCCTTTCAGAGACATGTTAGACTGCCACACTTTCTAAATAAAAGGAGAATC
Source organism: Gavia stellata (assembly GCF_030936135.1). Lineage (NCBI taxonomy): Eukaryota > Metazoa > Chordata > Aves > Gaviiformes > Gaviidae > Gavia > Gavia stellata. Next base: position 22,413,116 of record NC_082600.1, read on the forward strand.
CTTTCTGAAGCAGCAATAGTGTGTACATGTAATGTGTACCAATAAATAGTGATGAAGCTTTTGTGAGTTTCTCTGTGTGATAATTTAGCATATGTTTCTTTTACCATGGGAAAACAGTCCATTTTTTGCTACACACTTGTGGTCAGTTCCTGTGGTCTTTACGCTCACATGTTATTCTCTCATGTCTTTGTGTTACATACCATTATTCTGACTTTTTTCTTCATTAATTTTGACACAATAAGTATATACCTCCCAATGCAGCTGATGGTGTGTATTCATACCCTCCAACTCTGTGATAGTGATGTCACTGAACTGTTGTTCAAGATTTGCACTGAGCATGTCTCTGCAAGGAGGGGAGATTAGCCTACTCCTCAACCTTTCTTTGTATTTTAAATGGCTATACAAAGTGGCTTTGGGTAGTGTGTTTTCTGGCACATGCACCATGAAGTGAAGAATGAAGCTGCATTGTGTCAGTGATAAATGTTTGACAATTCTATAAGACTCTAGTATTTCATATTGAATTCTGTCATTTTTTTCTAGAAAAGACAAAAAGACAGCATAGTTGACTGACTTAGTCCCTTCAAACAATAACTGTAACGTGTCTTGGGTTTGCAGGTATACAGTAGGGTAGTAACAGCAATTGTATGGTACGAATCTAAATTTGTTTGTAGGGAGATGCCTCTTTCATTTTAGTCATCCTGTTTTTGTCTTCCAGAAGCTACTTCACTTCTTGCTGTCCTCCATGTGACATGGTGATTCCTACAGCAAACTGATGAGCTAGCAGAATTCTCTTATTTCAGTGTATTTAAGGCCTCAACATATCTTTTAGCAGGGAAAGGGCTGCAATCGACCTTTGTTTTTCTTACGCTAATGGTCAAAATTAACCATTTGGCAGCTTGATCAAAACAGACAGAAATGTGCTGAACATACACAAGAGCACTTATCAGCAACTTGCCGTTATCAGTAGTGCCCAGAATAAGACTAGTAGATTTGGAACAGCACAGAGCATCTGCCATCCAGGCAAAGTTGAATAAAGATGCTTTTATCTTTCTTTGTCCCTAAAAGCACTATGGAAGTGTACCTATATGCAAGCACAGTGAGAGAGCACAGCTTTGCTTACTGCCATTTTTGATAATGAAAGAATCTGTCAGACTTTCTACACTGAGGGTCCTCTGCACCGTATCACCAAAAGATAAGCAAACAATATTCTCAGGCTTGTGTGTACAGCCAAAGTCCTACAGAGGCCTCAAGAGATCTTCAGGGATGACAGGATGAGAAACTCTGGTCAGGTCATATGTGATTACATAAAAATTTTCATTCCATTCCTCAAAACTTTCTTGCACCTATTCAGCTGCAGAAATCTTATTAAGCTGAATTTAATTTATCATTTAAGCTGAATTTACTCGAAGGAAGTTCTTCTGAGTAGCTCCACTAGCAACTCCATTGCTTATTTTTCTGGAAAAATTTTTCCAGGAAACAGAGAAGCAAGGTAGTCCAGCATTTATCACAGCATGACTGGTAACCTTTTTGTTTGAAGAGGTCAATGATGCTGGCAAACTTGAACTCCCAGGTCACTATCTCCTTATTTAATCTCCTCTTGGTGTGGTGACTGCTATAAATTGGTAAGAATAACATGAGACCTCGTTGCCTTGAAGAGCAACAACTGTGTAACCCTATAAAGACACTGCAAATAACTGCTGGTTTGCTAGCTGGCTCCTAAGTACAGCAGCGGAATTTTATCAAAAGTTTCATTACGGTTAACATACAAACAGCTTAGCAAAGCATGGAAGTATCTGCATCAGTAATGCATTATTTCATATTTGTTCTTAACAGAACCTGGTCATCTTCACCAAAGAAATGCAAAATGCCACTGATTTTAGGGGAACAGACTGCTTTTGAATGCTGTAGAAATGTGTGACCTTTTTCTGGATCTGCAGCTTGATGAAACTCTTCCCACCTCTTGTACCCACCATTTATCATGCTTGACTTAAAGCCTTTCTTGTTTCCTGTTTGGCTGTAAGATAAGCAGCTTTCCCTTTCACCTTTTTTTTTTTTTAATCGAAGATTTTCATAATACATGCATAACAGTTAATAGGGATTTAATAGACTCCTCTTTTTATCAAATTAATTTTGATGATGGCATTTGACAAAGGTAAAACCTCTTGTGAGACATTTCATAAACACCTATGAAACTTTTCTACTCCTGTTCAACACCTTTAGATTTGATTTTTTAACCAAACTATTAAAGGATTGAACTTGGTCTCAAGTCAATTCTTACTCTTGGGCGTTTTTAAGTAATTCAAGATTTAGTGCTTCAGAGAGCTAGATTCACTGCAACATATGACAGTGGCAGCCACCTACACGCAGCATTTCACTAGGCTCTGGCCAGACTGGTTATCTACATGGCCTGGCTATTTTTGACATTATGAATGTCAGCTTTTATACACTGATGCAATCAAAAAGACGGCAGAGGTTGGAATGCAGATATACATGCACCCTGTCAGTTGTTGGAGTATGTGTCTGTAGTTACCACCATAAAGTGTTAGTTGTAGATGGCAGGTGAATTTTCCTTCAGAACATGTTGTCCTTTCCTAAAAGTTTAAAGTCCTGCCAATACAGGTATTAAAGTTTCGGTGTGATGAGACTTTGTAATTTCAAAAGTTCAAGGTAAATATGTTCTAGTAATACAATATGAAGTGCTTTTTGATCATTGTATGTCATGGCCCATTCATTGGTACTAATAATGGAGTGACAACTACATAAGAAGCCAGTTCATCATACCACCAAGTTGGCCTTGGAGTCATTGGGAAGTAAATCCAACCCACAGGAAATACATATCGCAAAGTCTGCTCAAGATAGCTTATTTTCTCACTTTCTCATCCAATGAAAATCGAGTTGACTCCAAAGTCTTTCAAGCTGAGCTTTACCAAGAAGGCAAGTTTTGTCAGAGCCTGCTATGGCAGTGTTGGAGCAGACAATCTGAAAGTCCAGAAGTTCTATGAGTTCTTCAGGTCCTGCATCAGTATCAAGAAGTGTTAAGACTTTCCATGTCTTAGTGTGAAGATGGCTGTGGACTCCCACGTACACACAAGTGTGGAGTTCTCTATGCTCCATGTCCATTGCCATTCACTCTTTGCCATATGACTTGCAATAGCTAAGGATAATATGAAGACAATATGGCATAAAACTGCTGAAAAGCATACACAGTGAACTGAGTACTAGTGCTGGTCCCCCATTTCTCATGTTCAGTCGCTGTATTATCTGTGCTATGGTTTAGTAGAAAATTATGATAGAGGTCCACTTGAATATGTCTGATAACCGGAGTACCTATGGGCCTAATGTCAAAACTCCCTTCCTCTCCAACTACATTCATCTTGGGGTTTTTTAAAAAAGCAAGTCACTTGAGAACAGGGAATAAATCAAATATAATAAACTGCAGTGCTCTTCTATTTACGCATCTGGTCTGTATCTTCATTGGCTTCTGTGAATCTGTGGTCAGCTCCAAGGCTTACTGTGCTTCACATCAGGTCCAGCAGTATTGCTATGAAATACACAAACCACTGTCTAAAACTTCTGATTTTGACTCTGCTTCTTGGATGAAAATGATGAATATGTGGGTTATATTGGGAACCATATCTTTGAAAGGGTCTCAAGCAAGCACATTTTGTTTTCTCCATCAAAGACTGCTTCTACCAACAGAAGGAACTGCTTCCAGAACTGGTTTGCTGTGGGCCTGAAGGTTAAGAATGGAGCAGGAAAAAATACCCAGCATGTGCTCAACTGTTAAACAAATATACTAAATATTTGTGCTCAATGCAATATCTTGGTTATAGAAACTGTGGCAAATAAATTAGATAAGCAACAAGTTTAAAGAGGCAAAAATTCTGTGAAGAACATGACCAAAGGGTAGACTGGTGTCCTACAAGTAAATCTAAGTTAACACCATTAAAACTTCACTTCCTTTACAGTAATGCAATTTCTGCCCTTGCACTGCAGGTACAAAGGCTCCCAGGCAACATGACCAATGTGGGATGTCCTGTAAATGAAGCTAAATACAATGAAGAAAACCAGCTCACTTCCCAGGCAGTGAGCAGTTTGGAAACCAAGTGTGGGAACAGCAGAGAGGGACAACAGGAGGAGCTGGGACAATCATATTAAAAAGCAGGATCTGAGTCTATGCATATTCTTTTGTCTTCTCAAGAGGTGTGTGAGGAGAGCAGGACAGAAATCCAAATACAGCTTTGTTCCCCCCTAACTACCACCCAAGCATCTAATAATGGCCCTCGTGTTGCTCGGTAGCTGTGAGGCTCTTGATTTTGTCTTGGAATCAGAATTTGAGCTGAAGTTGAGGAGATTAAATCAAATCAAGTGCTTTGAGTTCATGCTTGAAAATCTATTTTTTTTTTTTTAATAAAAAACCTTAACCACCAAAATGAAAACCAGCTCTGTACTTGATTGTAATATATTCTTTTCTCTCTCTTTCTCCATCCAGAATGGAGGAGGAGCAGGAAGACATAAGCACACATGGTATGGAGGATGAAAGCAATTATAATGCATGATGTAGGAGGAAGAAAATTATGGGGAAATTATCCATAGCAGTTCACTGATAATTACATTGCATAGATTATAAAAGAATCACTGAAAATATGTATGTAAATTACCTAAATTTTCTATTGGAGTTTTCCTCTGTTCTCTATATTGTAAAACTTCAGTGAAATTTTGTGAATTAAAGACAAAGATAAAAATAAAAGTCAATTTATTTTATTTTCAATGATTCATGATGCATGGCAGATGCATAAATGTTTGGTTTGTGTGTGTACAATTCTTTTGTAAAATATATATGTGATGAGTTTGTTAAAGTACTGCTGAAAGGGAATTCAGTTTAGGAACAGTCTACAATTTGGAGTGATGACGATAAAGCAAAATAATTGCATCTGGATTTTAACTTTTTTTTTTTTTTGAGACCCTATTCTATTAAACTTTTGTATGGCTTGGAAAATGTTTAAATTCACAATGTTTTGTATACATACACAGTCATTTTCTACTGTATGCTTAGATATTACAGTTTAGATAAGTTCCATTAAAGCCTTTTATTTAATCCACTGTTCAAAACAAATATGCAGAACAGGATTTTCCCTTTTTCCATATTTATTTTATTTTTCACACCAATATTAGTACAGCTATTTCACAGAAAGCATGTCACTTACAGAAAATCATTTGGTGTACCTGGAAGAAATGAAAGAGAGGGATGAAAGATCTGATTTTCCATTATAATCTGAGCTTCAGAAATGATAGTTATAAAGGATGTCCAGGCAAAAACCTTTTGAACTCTGAGTTTGATTCAGTTACACCGATATAAATCAGGAATAGCCTTCTCTAAAACAAAGGCAATTACTTAAGAAGAAAACCCATGAGTTCTGAGTAGAAGCTTGAGGTTTTGTTATTCTCTTGTTTTTTTACATGTCAGACCTAGTTTAGTCAGACCTAAATTTCTGACCAACACCTCCTTAAGTTACTATTGACAGAATGGTACTTTTTTTTTCTCTTTCTTACTTGTTATACTCTAATTCCTGCTAAACACTGCACTAATATGCAACAAGTTAATTTCGCCACTGGTATGAAAAACGACATTAGAGTCAAACTTCTACCTGTCATATGGGTATAGTTGATAATTGATTATTTCTTTGTATCGCTTGGGCATCTCTATATCTTGGAACAGGAGTTCGCATCTTTCCACAGAAACAAGAGATGGGGGGCACCAGTCTATTACATGCAGAAGCAGTTATTTCACATAGGTTCCCTTTCTCATTCTTCCCTTCCCATATTTCTCCCTTGTTCTTTACCCAGGGGTGACAGTCTGACTGTAAGAAGTGAGTAACAGCTCTTGCAAGGGTTCGCAGACTTCTTGGAGGAAGGTTTTTCATTCACCACACAGCTTTTCCTCTTCCAGGTAGTCTCTATTAATTTCAAGAAAATTTCAACAGCCTTGGTAGTCCCAGTTACAAACTGGAACAAAGCAGGCTCTCATCAGATACTGTTACACAAAACACACACAGAAGTTTCCCAACTTTCCCTCTGAACTAATATCTGGCACTATTACTCTTTCACAATGACCACCCTGGAAGGTATTTTGAGATCACAGTTCATGTCTTCATGAACTTTATGTGTGTTCCTGAAGCTATTCTCTTCTCGCTTAAGCTGAAAACAAAAATCTGGATGAAATAATAAACACTTGCATGATTTCCTCTGATTCTGTTCCCTTACTACACTGAAGTTGTCTGGGACCAGGTCAGAATATTCAGTTTCATTTAAAGATTCTTCCCAGCACTTTCGGTTTCGTTCATGAATTACAAAGTTTTACAACTCAGAGAATGTTCCTGAGATGCTTTGGGTTTGGTTCCTGCCCTTTTGGAATGAAATGGAAAATATTTTTCTTTTAAATAATCATGTCATATTTAAATGGCCAGATGATTAAAATTGCTTATTAGATAATTTACTAGATTAGTAAATTAGATAATTTATCACCCTGGAGAGTCAGATTTTATCAATATCTTGGTTTGGATGATAGCCATCTCTCAATTTAGGGATTTTGATTTAGCAAATGAGAAGTTAAACTACCATGGTGTTACATACAAGAATTTCTCTAGACGTTTCCTTGAGGTTTTATCGCAGCATGGAGGCAAATGTAACAGGGCTGGCAATTGCATCTCATTCACAAAACATCCACAAAACCGCATGGGTACTGGCACAGAATTTTCAATACTGAACACAGTGAACAATCTGCAATACAGTCACAATCTACAAATGTTTGTGTTAATAAATCATCAAAGGTGGATTCCACCCCTTTTTTAAAGGGAAACTTCAGAAGTGTCATCTTGCATTTGTTTCTGCATCTGATTTTTGTGATGGTGTACAGAACACAGATAAGCTTCACAGAGAGGAAGAAAGACGAATGAGATATAAAAACTGTACTGGACTAATTAAATGGGACACTTATCAGCAGCAACAGTAACAAAATGTAGTGAAAATCCAAAGCAAGTTTTCTGCCTGTGAGATCAGTCAGTTATGTACCTAGGAGCCGAAGCTCTGCCAGCATTCAAGAAAAATTTGTATGTTATAGGGTGTGGAAACCGATCTTTTATGCAGAACAAGTGACAAACTTGAGAAGTGGGCCCATGTGAACATCATGAGGTTCAACAAGGCCAAGTGCAAGGTTCTGCATCTAGGTCAGGGCAACCCCCGGTATCAATACAGGCTGGGTGATGAAGGGATTGAGAGCAGCCCTGCAGAGAAGGACTTGGGAGTACTGCTGGATGAAAAGCTGGACATGAGGAGGCAATGTGCGCTCACAGCCCAGAAAGCCAACCATATCCTGGGCTGCATCAAAAGAAGCATGGCCAGCAGGTCCGAGGGAGGTGATTCTGCCCCTCTGCTCCGCTCTGGTGAGACCCCACCTGGAATACTGCGTCCAGCTCTGGAGTCCTCAGCACAGGAAAGACATGGAGCTGTTGGAGCAGGTCTGGAGGAGGGCCACAAAAATGATCAGAGGGATGGAACACTTCTCCTGTGAGGAAAGGATGAGAGAGCTGGCATTGTTTAGCGTGGAGAAGAGAAGGCTCTGGGGAGACCATATTGCGGCTTTTCAGTACTTAAAGTGAGCTTATGAGAAAGATGGGGACAGACTTTTTAGTAGGGCCTGTTGCGACAGGACAAGGGGTAACTGTTTTAAACTAAAAGAGGGTAGATTCAGACTAGATCCGGAAAAAAAAATTTTTATGATGAGGGTGGTGAAACAGTGGAACAGGTTGCCCAGAGAGATTGTAGATGCCCCATCCCTGGACACATTCAAGGTCAGGTTGGACGGGGCTCTGAGCAACCTGATCTAATTGAAGGTGTCCCTGCTCATTGCAGGGGGGTTGGACTAGATGACCTTTGAAGGTCCTTTCCAACACAAACTATTCTATGATTCTGTGATTCTATGAAACAGCTTTTTATAGAGATAATGGAGTTTGTGTGATCTGATTCCTCATGTCATGTAATTGAACTGTTCATGTATCATGTTACCAAAATGCTGCTATTCTCCATCACTAAATGTCTGTACGGTAAAAGGCAGCATGATGTATGTATATCAGATAATATGAAGGCACACTGCAGAGCCTTTAGAAAGGGACAGCTAGGAGTAGGATGTCAAAAACATCCATACAACATAAGGAAAGCCTCATGTTCTGAGGAGAACATGAATAAAAGCATGGCACAGAGCTGTCATCCACTTTCCAGCACCTAACAGGGAAAAGATAAAGCTTCATAGAAGCATATAGATTAAAGAGGTGACCTGCTCATCACTTAAGTCACCTGAGAGCCTGGGCGTCTTTAAGAATTAATGTAGGCATGCCATGATTTTGATCCAGAAGAAGGCTGAAAACATTCTAGAAAAATAATCAGAGAAAATTTGCAATACTGGGAGATGAATGGGAGTTAAAAGTCATAAAACTGCAACTGGTGAAATATCAGTAGGAAAAAGGAAGGCTTAGAAACCACATTCCAATCAGCATCTAACTGCGTGAAATTGTCTAATGTTATTCTCTCTATCAAACAACAAATGTGACAGAGAAACATTTTCAAATCTGCAGACTGACAAAAGGTTTCTCTAATCAGCCCAGCACCTCTTGAACATGGAGCTGTCAACATACCTTGGAGTAGAAAAGGCCTTTTTACACTAACTGCAGACCACCTGCAGTATTTGTCTTTGAAAAGCAAACACAAAGTCTTGGGATAAACAGATTTCAGGGCTGTGAACTGCTGGTGTAATTTATTGTTGTTCCTGAAAAAACTGCTCATAACAGGAGTGGTCAAGTCTGAGCACTCTTTCTTCTCTTTCCGTATGCAATACTGCATTGCTTCTCCTGTGACAATTTTTGAGACATGTGAAATAAAGCTATTCACACTCATTATTGGAATGAAGAGCACCCTGCTTATTATCGTAAGAGAAAAGGGGACGTGAGGACAAATGCTGCCTTGCAGGTCTGTCTCAGTGCAGTATTCCTCAGTACTCCTCCCGGCTTGCTGTTCTACCAAGTTATGCTTCACTAAATCAAATACCATGTTGCAATTCACAGTATTTTATACCTGAAACAGATTACATTACATTGTGCTTAGTCTGCCTCAGAATTGCACTCTGGTTTGGAATGACGTCACTAATATTCCAAGGTTCAAATTCTCAGCTGATTTAAGCTGCCTAAAGTAATTTTCTGCAAATTTCCTTTAGAACTAAGTCCAATAGTTCTAAACTAAGTCCATAATCCAAAGTTATGTTCTCCTGAGACATTATGTGCAGTGAAAGTGCATCAAGACACCCACTAATGTTTAATGAAGTTCCTTAATCATGAAGCAGTATCTCTTCCTAGAACTAGAATATGCCCTGGTGTCCATATTTTTAAAAGTCATTTCCACCTCTTTATCCCTCAGTGATGTAGACCTATAATCTATCAGAGGCATAATGGTGTCACATTGTATGAGCTCAGACACTCTAAACATCATCTCTGTGGTTTTAATCTGAAGATGAGAGAAGCAAATAGAGTTTTCTGCTCCTGCCTTTGATTCCCATGTTGACCCTTGAGACCAAATTTGTTGAATTTAAGACTGTTGATTAAGTCAGCAATGCAGCAACAGTTTCTGAAACTGAGGGATTTTGTCCCCTGACATCTGTTCTTTTAAGTTAACATCTTCTTCCTGTTGGCAGTGCTCATAAGGAAGTCTCCGGTTGTTACATGGTCATGCTCATGGTGCAGCTGTTTTACTAAGTTTCTAAAATATGTATTGAAAATCAAAGTGAATTTGAAAGCAAAGGAGAAATTCAGAAGTGTAGGAAATTTTCCTTCAAGTCTGCCTTTTAACTCCAGAATAAATAGAAAGGTTTTGAAAGGAAACACTAGCAATGCTACTTGAATTTTATCACTGTAAAAAAGGCACTACACTTTTTTTCCTCCTTGCCCTCCTGCTAGCTGACCTCTGGAAGCTGTTCTTGCTCAGGTATGCTCCTTTTACTAAAATCTCTATTCTCCCTTAGATGCCCAATGCTTCATAAAGCAAAAGACTGTATGAAAGAATGGTTAACACGTACTGATAACTTGAGAAGAATCAGAGTTAAGCCAGCAAAGCCAGTTAAACAACAAATTACTAAGTGCTCTTCAACAGCTTTGCACAGTGAGTGCAATGGCTAATCTCCAGCTAGTAGAAATCTGTTTTCAAAATTTAAAAAAAAAAAATCATAATTTCATACATGATAGAAATACCTTTTGCCGTTTTGGAAAACACTAAATATTTGGTCACAGAAGACATTTATCCAATCTTCACAATTTCCAGCTATTAAAAGGTGATTCCTGGGGCCTTAGAAGATCTTAACAATCTTCTAACGTTTTCTGTCATCCCATGAGTGTAGTACACGGCCATGGACATTCCAATCACTTGAAAAGGATTTTCAGATGAACTAGTTCATTTAGATTCAACTTGGCAATAAGAAAGCATAATATGTGTAACCCATTGATTTAAGGAGATCAAAGAGAATGCAAATGAATCCAAAAGAGAACTCTGCTAGCAAAATCTTCAGCAATGTGTTCAAGAAAAGTAAAGAATAATGCCTGAAGCTTCATTTCTAGCTAGGTGGCTCTTTCTGCTACATTGCCTCATTTTTTTCCCCCTCTTCCAGTATTTGAAATCCTCAGCCTAATATATTATTTTCTATAACTAGTGTATCTTATGTCTATTTACTTCCTTGCACTGTTCTACCCAAATCCTTACCTGATGCTCTTGCAATATTAATTAGTGCCTAGCATCAAGTTACCTAACAGAGCCTTAGAAGGGATTTTGTTTGAAGAGAGTTTTGCAAAGGACCTTTCACTATATTTTGCTTCTACATAATAGAGGCTGTTTCGTGTCAAGAGATAGAAGAAAAAAGAAAACTAGTCTATATCCATGCATGTTAGTAAAACAAACAATATCAGAGCCCATTCTTTGGTCTTTTGACCAACTAGAAAGATATAGCTATGCCATACTATTAAGCTCTTACCTTTCAAAGCAGATGACCGTTTCCAATCTGCTTAGTAGGAGCAGTTGCTGATTTGGGCTGACAACCAAGATGTGTCCAAAACTTGTCTTGAAGGTTTCTAGTTGGGGCAGAGAGGTGGCACGGACTGATTTAATGATAAAAATGACACAGTTTCACTGGCAGGGGAGAGGATAGGGTATGTTTAATCCACAAATATAAACTGTGTACTATTATCTGGCTCCAATGGAGCTAGTAAGTTTCATGGAATTTAAAAATGTGTTGGAAAGTGGGTGGTGGAAGAAGTAAATAATTGAATTAACTACAGCTGGAATTTAGAAAAGACTGTAGGAACCTGTGCAATTCTGATCACAGCATACCTTTTCAAGCATCATTTTTGGCTTAAGTTGATCGGGAATCTGGTAATGATCTGAGTTGTGCTTATTTATATTTGAGGGAGGGGTAAGTGACCCAGACAGAGAAAGGAAGAGTTTTGATTTGTGTTCTTTTAGTGTAGTGGTAGAGTTGTTATGATTTATCTTGTTGCAATCTCAGAGATGTAATCAAACGTACTTATCACAAGTATAAAAGCCAGCTCATGCAGTATGTTATCTACTGACTACGGCAGGTTTTATTGCTAAAGAGCACATGACTTTTGTAGGACAAACTATTGTGTTTTTTTTTCTAGTTTCTAAGCTTTCAGTAGTGCATTTTTCTCATATACGTAAGAGATACAAGGCTTTCACAGCACAACAAACAAGAAGCTAAAAGCTTACAAAATGTGTGAGGGATTTTTTTGTATATGAATATTAGCAGTACCACATTTTCTGTCTTTATTAAAGAGAATGTACAAAATCTATATATATAATGCATTGTATACTTCTCTCCCAATGCCTACAGAGACTCCAGCTTTCGCAGGTATCTAGCTAGAACATGATCCAAAGACAAAATTCTTTGTGATTAGCATTGATGAAAAACCATTTGGTAGGTCTCAGGTTTTAATAGTTATTTAAATATCATGATCAATGGGATGTGTTGCTAAAATGACCCTTCAGCAGGTTCAGTATCTGAGTTTTCATTTTTGAATGGAATAAATAGGTTGAAATATTTTTTCTGTGGTTTGTAATTTCTTTAGTCTCAATTAGATTTTTTTTGTTTTTTTTTTTTTTTTACTGTCTGGACATGGGCAATTTTTGTGAACAATACTACCCTCTACCTACACATTGTCATTCATGTGTGTTTAAAAAAACTTACTTACTTGCAAAAATATCTTAAATCTAAATATTTCCTATTATGCTCCCAACTCTACTGGAAAGGCCTTTATTACTTTAACCTATGTTAGAAGGTGTAATAACCTTCCTACTTGTACCACCCAGAGCTTTCAAGCATTGTGAATCTCTATTTAAGACTTGCAGCAGGATTTATCCAAAGGTAACAGTGTTAGTGTGGTTCAGAATACAACAGAATGTCTAACGGAATGCTTTTTGCAGAGTTTAATGTATTATGTCAGCTGTATACTTGGTGTGTTGGCACTGTGTAGAGAAACAGACTGGTCTGGTGCTAGTTTTCCAAGTGCAACTAATGACACAGGATTTAGTCATGTCCATTACATCTTTGATCCCTTAGCAATTAGGGTCATTGTCTTAAATATCTCCTACTGTTTATGAAACCTTTCAAGGACTTCTGCTTGCTCCCTGTGCTAGAGAAGGCTGTAAGTTCAGAAGGAAGAAAGATTTGTTTAATGTCTCTGTGATGGGTTGAACTCGGTCAGCAGCCAAACACCCACCCTGCCTCTTGGTCACTCCCCTCTCCCATGGGATGGGGAGAAAATAGAAGGAAAGCCAGAAGACTCATGGATAGAGATAATGACAGTTTTATATGGAAAGCAAAAGCTGTGCATTCTAGCAAATAAAAAAGTGGAATTCATTCACTACTTTCCATTGGCAAGCAGATGTCCAACTACTTCCCAGAGAGCAGGGCCTCAGCATGCATAACAGTTTCTTGGGAAGACAAACACCACAACCATGAATGTCCCTCCTTCTCTTTCCTTTCTCTGAGCTTTTCTTGCTGGAAATGACATTATACAGTATGAAATATCCCTTTGGTCAGTTTGGGTCAGCTGTCCCCTCACAGGCTCTTGCCCATCCCCAGCCTATTTGCTTTCAAATAAATTTCCTTCAGTCTATTTGTGGAAGGGCCATTACAGTTCTCACTTCTCTGGATTTAGAATAGGTATTTAACAATTAAGCAAAATTTATTCATGAACTATTACAGTTGATTTTGTAGTTTTCTCTAATTTTCTTCTCTTTTTCTATTTACCTTCTTCCCCACACTCCTTCCTTCCTCTGGCTTCTATTCAAGTCCTGAATGGAGGCTCTGATGGAGAAAGATGCTCGCAATATTCAGATAGCGCAGATAGTGGGCTCTGTTTGATGGAGGGCTGCAAAGCATGTGCCTTGTATGTGTGGAACGATCACTGCACTCCTGTGAGTGGGAGCTGGAGCTTTATTCCTGTCTCTGTCCTGAAACTCAGCCAAGCTTGGAGAATATTGCGCATTAATGAGCACACTAACAGAAGTCAAGTTTTGCAGCTAGAGCACAGATAAGTATTTACTGGAGCACAGCCCTGGAATTCTCCTTTCCCAACTGATATCATGCAATCATGGGGAAAAAGTCTAGCCCAGAATATTTTTTAGAGGTGAGAGGTTGCATGAATATATTGTTATATTTTCTAATAGTCATATTAAGAAGTACAGAACTTTAGGATGGCATTTAAACAGGATTAACCCTAGCTACTGTTGATTTTAGATTTTATTTCTTATTAACACTCAGTTGGGTTTAATGTACCTCTAGCTTTAGATTTGTAAAGGCCACTGGTTAAAAGATCAATTTACAGAAAAGCATCATCTGCTGTTTGAAAGACAGGTGCTCAGCTTTCAAGAGCTACTTCTTACACAGCTGGGTAGTCACTAATGAATTGCTGTTAACATATTTCCTTGGAACGTTCTGCATGTGAACACCAAGCAGACATTTAAAGAATTATTCATTGGTTCTTCTACTTGAGATTGGATAATCTTGCATTAAGAAAAGATGTTTTATTTCACCTTTTTTTGTCTAAAAACCCAAGCACAAGTCTACCAATTTCATTCAGTAGAGGAAAGAGAGAGATGTATGTTTAAGGAGTTGGACGTGTAAACATGCAGAATTGCTGCTAGCTCCTGTAAGTAATGTAATATTCAGCACCACCAGATATCGTCTTATGAGACAGGGTCTTTTTTTTTTTCCAATGGGAATTAAATTCCAAAAAAAAACCCAAAACAAAGCAAAATGAAACAAAACAGCAATTCCTAATGGAAAAAAAAGAAAAAACCTTTAGAACTTGTAAAATTGGCATAACAGTAATGAAAACTGAAAAGTCCAGAATGCAAAATATGACTGCTCCGCAAATAAGATTGCCTGTGCAGTCTTTAATATGACTTTTATATACACATTCCATGCAGAATTGTATGATGAGCTTTAAAACTGACAAAGCTTCCTGTCACAGTGCACAGGAGACACATTGCTTCTTAAAAGCTATTGACTATATAGGTTTGTCCTTAGTGTTCAAAATGGATGATGCCTTTATTCTGCATGATTATTCAACACATTCAGCAGACAGGATTATTTATTTTCTACAGTACATAAGTACTTTGCAGAAATTAATTTCCCTTTACAATACTCTCTTTATTCAGAGGAATCGAAGGAAAGACCAATTTGACATCCTATTTGATGTACGTGGGTTGTGAATTTTACTCGTTTTGAGTGTGCATTAGTACCAGCTATGTTCAAAAGGCAGATCCCCTCAATTTTATTTGCATAAATTAGGAACATGTGAAACCCAGGAACAACAAATACATAGTTAGGGACCCTCCCCCAAAAGTTTTGATTTTAAAAATGGATCATTTGCCTCGCCTGACAAAGGAACTCCTTCGTAGAAGCAGGAATTCCCTTGTTCTTTTCAAGTATTTTATTTCTTTCACTGCTTACTGCATACTGTTTTCCAAATCTGTAATAAGCAAGATCCAAGTCCTATAGCACTAATCTGCTTTACTGCACAGGCTGGCTCATTTCTTAAGTCTGCTATACAGAAAAATATCTGCAAATGTTAACTGCTTAGTCCACTCTCCCTCTTGAGAAACCTTTATCCATTAATTTCCTCTCTACACTATCAAATGTGATGGAGATCTTCTGTTATGCCTGACAGCATGCCCTCCCCCTCTCCCCTCCCTTTCTAGCATTGATCTTTCTTTGCTAGTCCCTTAGAGTAACTGATATATCAGATTATCTGATTGGTTCTGGCAAAACTTGCAAAGAAAAGTAATATCTCTTACTAGAAAATCTGCATATAATTGGAAAAAGCAGGTAAACTTTCAAGAATCCAAGTCCTTCTTGAAGTCTGGTATGAGTGTGGCAAACTTCAAGATATGTGTAGACAAGAACAGTTATGTCAATTTATTAGATGAGTTGAGAGGAAAATGTAGTTGGCAGTTGCAGAGCAGAAGAGGCAGAGAGGGGGCAGAGAGGAGGGAAATCTCTAGTCACTATGGGATAGGCAGATATTGACACTATAATGTGTCTGCCTATGATCTGGAACCTTTCTAACCCCTGTACTGATACTCCTGGCACTTTAGAGGGAAATCCTAACTTTGCATCTATGAAGGATAGAGTGGATGTTTGATATTCTAGAAATTATCTGATTTTCACTAATTTCTGAATGGGTCATCACTGTATATTAATAACCAGTTTTGAACTGTGCCTGAAATTTTCTCAACTCATAAAACAGAAAAATTGAAACTCATTTAAACAAGGGGACATTAAACACTCCTTTTATGTCTTGAATCTTTTCAAATCCTAAGCTATATCTGATCGACAAGATTCTGTTCTCAGTAACATATGTGCAGGGCCAAAATAACCCAGATGACATCACCAAAGTATTCTGAATCCATAGTAGAAGCTAACGGCAATGTATCTCTCTTCTCCATACAGGTCATGATGGTGTTTCCATTCTGATTCAGCTCAGATCTTTGTTCAGACTCCTGGTTCTCTGCAAGAGCTGTGCAATTTAGGATTCTTCCTAAAACTGTCCAGTGTCCAAAACACTGTGCCACCTCTTTTGATGTCTCCTTTCTTGGCTGTCACAAATTTTCCTTACAAATCCGTGAATTTTGGGTTTTGAGATCTTTACCTCCAAATTCTATGGATAAATCCGAATTTTTTCATACCATGAAGTTAGATGTCCAAGTTTGAAAGTTTGCTGCCAAGTTGAAATGACTAAAAGTTACAACCAGCTTCTGGCTTTCTAATTGTTTTGTCATTTCTCTATCACTACTATTGCTATTAATATTTATATTATTATTCATTCCTATTTATGTTATAAAACACAGTTAGTATTAATTATTATCTATGTTTGTCTCCAATAATTCAATGAGTCATTTGATGCATCAAGACTGAACAGACTACAGGAGATAACTGTAGGTTTCGTTAAAGCTTTCTCAATTCTCTGGTATGATAGATTTCAGCCACCAAACTGAAAACTTGAACAGCAGTACACACCCTATACTTTCTTCTAAGCACTGAGACAGAAAACAATGGCTAACACATAAAAGAGCACAGAATAAGTTTCGTGCCCTGATACTGTTACAGATTTCTGAAGTAACATGCATTCCATAAAAACATTCCTTTTATAGCTTTTCATGAGTTCAGTGTAGGTTTTGTGTCATTCTGAAAAGAACAAGTGTGGGCAGGTGCTGTGCGCTTTTCTCTTCATGATTCTGCAGATGCTTTAAAGCTTTCCTTTAATGGAACTGCACAACAGTATGTGGTAGTGCTGTGAACACCTGGCAATTAATTAAAGCCATGAGGTTCTATTCTTGACACAAACCAGTCTCATACTAAGCCCCACAGAACTGAAAGCCCACATGCTGTAGCATTGCCTGCACAGTCTCTCCCAATGCTAGTTTAGTGCAGTCATAGCCATTCAGACAGACTGATGTTTTCCACTCAGTGAATTATGGGAAAACTCACCCTCGCCTTACGGTTTGTCGTGTTTGCGTATTCATCCAAGAAGGCCATGAATCTTGACTAGAGGTGTCTTGCTTCAGTTTCTAGGCCAATTTTAGGCTCATTACTAGCAGATATAACTCAAATTCTTCACATTCCATTCTGTATTGCTGGCAGCTACAGTCTTTACCTTACAGTTAGTGATGAATCAAACAATAATTTTACACAGGAAAGGGCACTGGTTATCTTAATACCAACTTCCATGACAGTAATGTTTCACCTAATGCACTTTGAAGGCACAATCACCATTACACAGCTTGCTGATACATTAATTGAACTTGCTTTTGTGATTAATATATGTGAATTATTAGCTCATTTTAAGGAAAAGAGCTGAACATTCTGAAAAGCATATACAGCAGAATTATACGAATTTTATATTTTACTAATTCATGCATTTTTCAATTTGCCACATAAAAATGACTGGCCTTTTTCCAAAGAAATATTTAAGATGGGAACGGTTGTGACATATTCCACTAAGATTTTTTTTTAAATAAATTTCACCACTCTTTGCACTGTTAATATTAGTAATGAAAATTAAATTATGCTTTACAAAATACACAGATAAACTTCTATTTATGATCCATTACATTTAAAATTTTACAGTTTGTTAATATTAATGTGTTGGTTTCCTTACCTACTAATACGCAGTATTAAGTAATTTCCTTTGTTTATTTCTGACATTAGCAAGTTAGCAACGTTGTCTCATAATGCTGTAAAGGACAAAAACATTGGTGTATGGGCCTACTACTCTTTCAAACAAAGGTTCTGGAACAGTGTAAAGTGGGTTTTTGTTTGCTTGCTTTGTTTGTTGTCTCCAAAGAATTATGGGAATCCAGCTAGTAATCTCATAATTAGAGTTTGAAGATATTTTGGTACATAATATTATGCAAAAAAAAAATTTACAACCTTTCATAGGGAAAATACCTTTTTTTTTCTGGTTACTGTCATTGTCAGAAATCTAAGCAGGGAAGCTTATTCTTCCAAAATTTCTCAATCTGGAAATCTGAGAAGTATTTAAGAAAATTATTTTTAAAAACCTTAAGATAAGTGCTCACCTACTTGGCTGCATTTCTTCTTTTAATTTATGGCTAACTGAAAGGCAGAAAAAAACCCTGAAAGTTGCTAAGCATCCTCAAGTTCCTAGCAACTTTGTTGTCAGATGGATTTACTCAGCCTCAGTCAGGATCACTGCTGATCTCTGTGAAATATTGCAGGTCCACTTATCACCGGTTCCCAGGTGACCAATCTTCAATTTATACATATCAGAAACCTTTTTTCCTTTGGCCACTCTGATTCTAATGTGGACTGTATATCATCAGGCAATCACAAAAACAGATGAATTGATCTCTCCTGGCATAATGAGTTTATTTTTGTCTTCAACCATGCCTTTGTAGTGGAGGAGATATTATAAACTGTCTGTCACTTATTTGGACATGTATACACAGAAGAAACAACACCCAGCAGCTTCAGGGAATGAGCTGTGTGTGCTCAAGTAAAACTCATGAAAATGTTTCATAATAAGCTTTGGAACAAACAAAACTTTTAATAGAAGAAGTGATCTGTTCCTACCCCAGAAGCTTTTAATAACTGTACTTCTCCACCGATGAGGTACTTGGGTAAATTGACCTGAATTTGGGGACAATGGCTGTAATCTGCAAAAAGCCCAGTAGGCTGTACAGAGGCTTCAGCATCAATCAGAGAAAGAAATTGAAGTTAAACAAGCACCACTGGATTTTGTGCTTTTTTTCCCCCCATGCTCTGTTTGTTTAACCATCAGGGTGGCACCAGGTGGATGTTAACGTTCATGTACAAGGCTTTCACAGAGATTGATGTTCACAGCAACAGCTGAGTTCATTTACAGTGCTGTTCTCTGAAAGCCTCACTGAATAGATTCCTAAAGACAGTAATTTACTGTCTTCCTCTTTTATTATATTCCACCACCAAAGATGCCTATTCTTATTTAATGACTTAAGTATCCTTGCTTAAAGGTGCTTATACATTTTCAAACTCTGTTACTGTTAGAAAAAGGAGAGAAGGAAGAATTATGACTGAGCTGTCTTTGAATAGTTGTGGCAGTCTTGCTGTCCAGTAACCATTGCAAAATGTTGCATTGTCTTACTATTACTGGGAGGTCTGAACAGCAAACAAACTTGAAAGAAAAAAGTGCATCTTCTGAAGAGATCCCTCTGTATTCTCTACCATCTCCTTTCCTATGCAATGTGTGTGAGTACATCGTCTTGAGGATTAACACTGGATAGGGTTTAAATCATTGAAGAATTAAAAAGGTAGCAACACGTCATAGGAACTTAATAATTGCTTGCCCCAGGACAACATGTGCTAGCCAGACTTTTTAGAAGAATTTTTGACCTTCAGTCCTGGCTGTGAGGTGACCACATATTCCTTCATTCAGTTTGTAGATGGATAAAACTGACAGAGTTGAACAAAGTTTGCTATCTGTTTGTAACATTCACACTTTAAATGCTTAAATTGTGAAAAAAAACCCAAACAAACAAAAAAAAAGACAAAAAACATTCTATAAAACTACAAACCATTATTTCTGACAATTTGCACATTTGATGAGCTGGGTAGTGGTTTTGATGCTAGGGTGGGGGATCAAAAAGTTATTTTTATACCCTTAAATAAATTATCTGGAATAAAGATAATTGACATGAACCAGGTTCTGGATCTCCAAGGGTCTCATATGAAAGTAAACAGATATGCACCGAGGAACTGAACCAAAGTTTGTGGAAATTATTGAGAGTTTTTCCACTAATGGTATTGGGTTTTGGATCAAGCTTTTGAAAAGCTCTCTCAATTTAGCTGCAATCCCATCACCCCATCTAATAGCTAAGTTACAACGTACTTCCTAAGAGATTATACATACTAATTTCAGACACCAGAATGTTACATCTTGTTCACATCTTTTTTTCAAGTTTCTGTATTTGAATTTCACTCAATTTAAATGTTATGAAATTAAAAATAAAGATATATAGGGGAAAGGAGTTATAAGAAAAATGGACAGCACACTGCTGCTTATAGCTTATAAAGCTCCACCCGATAACTGAAATTTGTCAAATATAATGCATATTATGTCATTTCTGTTCGTATTCCAGAAGGAGATATGCTCATTTTAGTTTTCTCATACAGAAGTTGCAGTGGATTGTTGTGAGTGGCTTTTATAAGTATCAAGAATCTCAGTGAATTTCCCAAGAAAAGTGATCTAAAATATCCATTGTAGGTGGATCTGCAGCTTAATAGATCTTCCCTCATTTCTAAAATATGAAGAAAAAAGTACAGAAAAGGTGGGAGATATCTCTGTATCCAAGGATGATCCTGTTAAGAAGGGAATCCTCAAAATCTAATGATCGTCTATTGTCAGAACTATACTCTGTGTGAGCCTCTATTTTACTACCACCTCCAGGATTTAGCTTTTTATGAAAGTAAAAATATGCAGAGAAAAGATTCAGTCTTTTCAATGTATAATTTCCCTGGCTTTCTTTTCAGGGTAACTTGTGTGCTGATATTTTTTTACATTCAAGAGCTTGGCTTCCTTTTTCTCCTTCCAGACCCAAGCTGAGGCATGGATATTAATAACAGGAGGAAACCTGCATTGTTTTTGCTTATGTATGTGTAGAAGAGGCCAGTCTCATAAGCAAACAGTCTGTCACCTTTAACTGGTGTCAAAGCCCTCCCCCTCCAGAAAAATAAAAAATGTAACCCTAAGATTATAAAAGACAAAAGTAACTCATCTCACATCATGAACGGTAGACAGATAGATGAAAGGGATGCAGTATTTAGCAGTTTCAAAAAAATCCTCTCTTCTAATCCTGGTAACACAGATGTACATCCTAAATAGTCAGAAAATCACATATTGTTCCTGTTAATGTTTTGTTAAGCAATTTTGACAACAATACACATTTGGACAACTCACAGATATAGCATGCCTTGTCCTTTGAATTGATGATAGTTTGCACTATGTTAAGAATGACAACAATTAAGGAATTTGCATGCATCTGCCAACAGAACAGATGGCCTTGTTGTTGGAGGACAATTGAAAGAAATGTTCAAATGAAATCCAAAATAACAAAGAAATCTTAACTGGATGCTAATATACAGGGCAATAAAGAACTTGTTTTGAAAATATTGCAGTAGTAGGGGAAGGGAAGAGACTGAAATGGATACTTTCTGAGGAAAGTATGGGAAGTGGATGTCCCTGCTTCCACCACATTAAATCATGTATATTCCTTAGCCCTCTGCTAGCTACAACTGCTGGTTGTAGTTATACTGGTGTACCTCATTCAGCCCTAACGTCTCCACTGAAGTTAAGGTTTTGATCATGACAGACATATAAAGATACCCACAATATGGAAAGTTCACTTGTAGAAACAGCTCTTAGAGTGTAAATACTGCCAAAGTCGTCAAAAAATGATTGAAGTAGTTACTATATCCATGATTTTGCATAGCTGAAAAAGCTAAAGACATATGCATAGTTCCATTTCTTTCATCCTTATACTTCAGTGGCTAACTATTCAGCTAATCAATGGCAGATAGCATATTCATACTGGTACTTATATTTTCCAATAGCAGAAACTGTTTTTCTACCATAGGTATCTCAATCACACCTCCACTCTGATAGACGCTTTACAATATACTGAACAAGAATATATCTCTGCCCCATTCATTTTACAATCTAGGAAGCAAGAAGATTTCTGTGTGTATATGAAAAGCAAGACACAGGGAATTATATGATACAATATTGAGCAGCGTGGAAGACAGATGCCATAGCACATCAGTAGCTGAAATGATACATTTTTTTAATTATTATTTTTAAAGCATTGAACAAAAAGAAATTTCAAAAGAAAGATTTTAGGGATAGAATGAAATAGATCTGCAGAATCCACAGTGACCTCTTCCCACATATGCCAGTCAGCATGGGAAAAAGAGCACAAAGATCCTATTTGAAAAATAATTAATTGAATGTAACAGTATAACCAGTTAGAATTGGGACTTGACCTCAATACTAAACAAAAGACAATAGGAAAGGTGAATATCAGCTAAGAAATATTACGAAAAAAGCTGTGCTAAGAAAAGTGAAAAGAGAAAAAGGGATTCTTAATGACCCACTAAGGAAACAGTTGACAAAATGCATCTCTGATTCACAACAATTCCCTGCAATTCAAGGTGCTCTTAACAAATGAGAGTGGGACAAACTATACGCTAATACAACCAAGTTTTTCAAACTGATGGTTTGTCCTTTTGGGACAAAATCATAGCCAGTGTAATTTGGGACAAATGCTACTTCATTGGTATCTTCTGAATTTCTTATCCATTATTGCATCAAATCCATATTTAGCCCAAAGTATTTTACATTTATTAGTATTTAGTGTAGGTGCTATTTGTCCCCTTGTTGTCTTGCCACCTGTAAGTACCTATAATTCCAGTTTGTTCTCCTGGACAGCATTCATTAAGGTCTAGTCACTGTATGCACACACTATCTCATCTCACTTCACCTTTCCAGGCACTTCCATATGACTGCAAAGGTTTTTTATTGAAGAGGGAGGATTTGACACTGAAGATTGCTTCCTGTGAAGTGTTTTTTCTTCCATGTTCCATGAAGTGTTTTTTCTTATTTAGCTATATATTCAGATGTAAATGAGTCATATTACAGTGGCACCAGTACACCTCACAGAAGCTAAAAATAAATATACATTGTCCCAGACCAAGGTCCTGGGACTTAATAGGACAAATTTTATGTGCTTAATTTTCCATCTCTTACTGTATTTCCTTATTTTTGTCTCTGTCAGTATCTTTCTTTTTTAGTTATTGAATTTTATTTTATAATGGAAAATGTATCTGTGAGAAATTTTAAATGGAAGAAATGGGTCTTGCAAATTGTTTTGAAGATTTTGACTCTTTTTGTGGACATTTCTGTCTCCAATCAGGTGAGACCTAAAAGGCCTTACCCTTTTTTCTACTGAAGCTCTATTCCCTGCTTTCGTGACTGTCATCTTTGAAGTAGAAAATTTCATCATATAGTCTTCAAGAAATGGCCATTAAGGAGAAGAGACAAGAGAGACAAATTGTCTAAACTAGCTCTTGTATTACTGAATGAATGCACTGTTTCTGTTTAATGTCAAGCTGTTCATGAGTGACCACACTGGTTACAAAAAACATTCAAAGTCATAAAGAGGTAGCCAAATAACAGGTGAGATCACAGCCTTCTGTCCCAAAGCCAAAGGGAAGAAGTGAGATGAACTCAGGAAAAGATCAAAGAGCTGAGATGGATGACCTTCCATGTCTCAGGTCTGTATAATGGTAGGGTGAGCTCTGATGGGGCTTGCAAATTGTTTTTTAGAATCAAGTTAGGGATGGTTAAATGCTGACGGCAGCCAATGAAATTTGTGCATATTTCTTTCAGTAACAGAAAGTGTGCTCTATAAAGAAGGCATCAGATGCTATCCACAGTTAGATATGAATTACAGGGTGTCTATACTCAGGTAATCAACAGGGGGTGTGAATTGTTACAGATACAAATCTAAAACCCCAGCAGCTGCCGCTTTCTTCCCAGTGAAAACTGTCCCTGAGTGGGGCTGATAGTCCTCTAATTATAAAAAAAATTAATAATATATATATTTTTCTCTGTGGCAATGTGCAACTATTGAAAAGAACTCTGCCTAGTAAGATCCCATTCAGACATATGTGCATCCATGTTCACTTAATATTTTCCTTTAATTTAGATCTTGCAAAAAGACGTTATCGTAACTGTTATTTTAAATCTGAAATCCCTGTGTTCAGCCATCTGAATTACTGCAGAAAATTAAGCATTGGAAATAGAAGAACATTATCATATTGATGTGAGGAGAAAATTCCTAGTTAGAAGGTATTTCCAGCATTTCTTTGGTTTCATACTGTGCTTCTTTTTTACATTTAAAACTATAAAGAGAGTGAAGTCATTCTTAAGAGATGCAAGTAGAAGTATTTATAGAACAATTTGGAGACTGTGAACATGATTAGTCACATTCTGATCCCAATTACATACATGCAATATTGGAGAATTTCAGTGAAGTTGAATTAGTAGCAGAATCTATCTCATTGATTTTTTTTGAAGTATTGTGTTCAAAGATCAAATAAACAGAAGTTATATTGTTTGAATTTAATGTCTCCTTCCAATAGGTAAGGTGAATAAAATCATTGCCATATCTTAGAGCTTCAGATCCTATGGCTCACATACCATGAATATAATGGAAGCCTGAACATAGTCTGCTTACAAATTCCATCTACCTTTGTTGCCATAAAAAAATGGGTGTCCTGCATGCTTACCACTGGCCACGTGATATTCCCAAAAGGCCCATGTACATATCTACGCATACATTCATTCTTATAGCAGAAAAGGTATGATGTGCTTACACCAATGACTCTAGTAACAGAAGTACACTTGAGCCCAAATTAAAAGATAACACCCCTTAACCATTTATTTGCCTTTCATCCCTGATACATCCAAAAGCTATCCTGAAGGTGCTGCAGCTCACTACAATTGTTTTTGATTGAGTTTTGATTTAGCATTTATATATATATAAAGTGAGACTGTATTTATTCTATACGGAATATATACTTTCATATACGTTACCCATTTATAGCTCATTATCTCTCTCCCTGAATCTATACACATACTGGCGTGTGTATGTAATAGCTGTCACATATCATATGTTTTCATTCTTTTTTCTGGGAGCTTGCACAAACATCTGATTAAAAGTCTGATTTTGTTGACTGAAAGTAATCTGATATTTGAAAATACACTCATTTGAAAATACATTTATCGATAAACTAGTTTGTCTACTTGAGTCTCAAGAATATATCTTTATTTTCATTAAGGACAATATCTCTCTCTTAAAGGTCAAGTGTTAAACAGCTAATGGCATTGATTTATAGCTAATAGTCACTTCATTTCTGTTATGGGAACTCTGAGGACAGGCTTGGTCTCCAGGCTGTGACAAAATGTAGGTTAAGTATGCCATTTATTATTTGTTCCTTTGAGATTAATTGATCATTTTGAATGTTGATTACTTAATAATCCAAAATATTAATCAGCAGCCAGCTAAACAGTAACTCTAAATTGGTTTAATATCAATGACCAGGTGGCCACTGAAAGGAAGAAATCTGTCCAATTAAAAAGCTGACTTTAGATTTTGCTGTAAAACGCTCACTGTTAACCTCACCTCCCTACTTGCTGCTGAAAGCTCAGTACTGATCTGGCACTTCACCAAAATCAGCCCTCTGAAGTGCTGGAATCAGGACTTTTACTCAGCAAATGCCTGAGTTGTTTCAAAATCCAAGGGAAATTCCATGTGGCCCAGGCAATGTTTTGTAACACCATCACAAGTTCTTCTGTATGCAAATAAATATGCCTACAGCTCACTGTAAGCTAGCTGATCAATGTGATAATTCAAAGTAATACTGCAATGGTAGCCAAACTCACTCTTGCTATGTGAGGAAATTAATTATCACACGATTATGTGTCCAAAAAGATTCCATCTATATCATCTTTATTATCCTTGATGAAACAAATTCCCTGCTTCAAACTGGTGTAGCTCCTTTTCACTTTGTTAGTGAATACTGGGAAAATTATCCTCTTATTGTAGACTCAGCATAACTGTGAACACAGTTTTGCCGAGCTGGCTCTGTAGACTGAAGATTTGGTGTAGTTTAGTGATCAATGAACTGATGTTGTGGCAATTGTGTTCTCACATTTATTACAACATACCACCCAATCTTTGTGTGCCTCAGTATACTGAATAGTAAAGTCTTTTTATAATTATGTTACTGATGCAATTTTTTGTAATGGTATTTTACTGAGTTAATAAACATGTCCTGAACCTATCTAATTATTGTATTGATAAACACAATAGAACTAATGATAATGTGTTCTGTGCTTTAGCTAGTTGCAGTATACTGTATGTATCAAAATACAGTATTTTACTGCATGACCTAGTCACCTTCAGGAAGAGATAAGGACTCTAAAGAAAGGAGCACAGTGGGCAGTCAGGCTGCAATATGCTGCTACTTTATGTTTCATTTTAATTTTCCAGATGACAAATAAAAACAATCAAGGATGGTCTAAAATGACCGTATCACCAGACTGTTCTGATAATCCCAGGGCTACAACAAAAAGCCTAGTAATGCAGAGATGACATTGCTGGATGATGCAGCAACCATCTACAATCCTAATCTGGAGTAGCTAGATTGTTTCGATCATATAATAGTTAAAAACGATGCATGGGGAAAGCTTGAATAGCATTTATTTCGACTCTTCAAGCAAAAGTACGTGCTGTTACTCATTTACTGTGATCAGCAACCAAATTTGTTAGTGAGTTTTAAAACCTTCACTTATATTTTAAATACCACAAGGTTGGCTACTATCGCGGGATGTTATGTAATCAAATAGTATGGTCCTTATGTCAAAAATGCTAACAAAATCAGTTTGAAATCCCCTCTCAAGTTATCTGGCAATTACAGTCCATATTAATTTACTTTTCTGAATGTTCTCAATTTAGAAGTTTCCACCATCAAGCATTTCATGAACACTTTGCTCAGTTTGTGAGAAAAACTGGAATAAAAGTTGGGAAAAGCCTTCTTTCAGGGGCAGGGCAAGTTCATGACAGCACACTCATTAAATAGATCCTTTAAAAAAAGCATCTTTCTCAACTATTTGTAGAGATAAGTTGGCCATTCATCTCCTTAAGTAAACTCTGATACATTTGTTAGCATTTCCTAATGAGTGTAAATCAGATGAAAGATAAAACAAGAATTTAAAATGTTAGGAAATGTCTATTAAGTGTTAGGAAATGAAGTTTCAGTACATGGTAACACTGCAGGTAGAACAACTATCCTATGATATTGAAGCAAGCTAGTCATGAAGTGAAAAGATGCTACCTCAGGTAGCTTCAAAGCAAGGCAGAATATTCTATTTCTCCTAAGGGCTGATATTTAAGGTAGTATATTATACATGGTAATATGTTATATTACCTGTCCAACTACATTTAGTTTTTCTATTTGGAGTGCTGTATTTATGCAGATTTCCTGTTCAGTTACATTAGCTTTATTATAGCTATTCCTTCAACTATTTTATATTTAAGATGTGCTCTATTTCTGGCCATTTGGAAAGGTGCAGGAGAGCAGAGTGTTAAAAACCAAACAACTAAACTGAATATAGTTCATAGTAAGCATGAACTATAGCTAGGTACCAATATATGAAATCTTAGACCCAAAGTGGTCCATAGAAAACCTACACTGAATAGACTTTGAACATAATTTCTCCCCAAAATGCTGTTAATATTATGCACAGAAGCAAGTGTATGCAAATATTATATTTGTGAGAACTCATGGAAAGCTCAGTACTTATGAACAGTTTTTGAAGTGACCATTTGGCCCTCCACAATTCTCAAAACATTTCTGTAATGAGCTTGATTTGCATGCAGTTATTAATGATTTGTAAGGATTTGCAAAAGTAGGCAATGAAAAGATCATGTATTACTAAAAAAAAAAAGTTGTCTTGACAAGTTGTTATTTATTTTTTTTAATATTACCGTGTTTATGTTCATCAATAGGGAAAAATGGCAAAACAAACAAACAAACAAACACACAAACACTAGGTCCTGATTATGATTCTTGTGTGTTCATTCATTTTTTCCCCTACAGTATTAAAACAGCAATGGTGATCAATGTTAAAAAGAATTAATGGTATACACACAAACAATAATATGGCATGAGTGCCAACATTTACTTTTGGTTTTGATCAGCTTGAGTCTACCTGTCCATCTTTGTTCTTGGAGAAATGTAGGACTCAACTGCAGCAGTAGGTAAATCCTTGATCTGATGTGGAAAACAATTGGTTTACCACTTCCATGAAAGCCGTGATCAAGTGATTAAATCTATGTTCGGGTACACAGGACTCACTCACTTTCCTTGTCATTGATTTGTGTGTAATTTCAGAGAAGTTGCTTTCCTCACTACGTCATTGTGAACTATATGAATTTTCACATAAGATAGCAAAAAACCCCAACTTAACACCCCCCTGCCCCAAACAAACAAAAAAATCAAGCACCACAGGATGACAACTTCTGTCTTTGAGATTGATAGTGGAAAAAGGGACATTGATGTTTATGGGAAGCAATATGCTTCTCACTATCTCAACTCATCTTCAGTGTACCCAAAAAATACCTTCATACCTAAGAAAGAATCTATGATACAAGTTTGTGAGAAAAGTGCAAGATATATCCTTGTGACTGCTTGTTGATATTAGGTTGCCCTGAAAATGACAACAAATGAAAAAGCCATAACTAATTAATGAACATCCTGTGCTTAAAACCAAACTTCCTGAAGGCCTGTCTGTAAGAGACATACTGCAGTCAAAGCATTGGGTTGCTCCTGGAGTAAACCAATAATTTTAATGGCTGACAGTACTGGACAGGAAAATAACAAGCAGATTTAGTGTTAGTACCCTCTGTATTCTTCAGTATCATGATGTCACTTCAGAACTCAATGTTTCAAACTTATTCAGATCAGTTGATTTCTAGCTTGATATATGCATAGTCCTGTTTTGGCTTAGAAGGATCATTGTTCCCTTTTTAGATTGCAGCAGAAGAGTCTTTGGAAAACGTGGTTTTTAACTTCTGACAAGCTGGAGATACTAGGTAATTCTGATAGGTATTTTGTGTTTTTATTAGGAAGAAAGAAAAAGTCTTTGCTTGTTGTTTTTTGGATTGTTTGCATTTTTATTTTTTTTCTTTCCTCTATTCTATGCTTCACCACAGGAATATTGAGGTTGAATCTGAGACTTACCAGTTTTTACAAGACTTTTGCTGAGAAATACTTTTCTGAGTCAAAACATAGTTTGTGGAGAAAAATGCATAAACACACAACCGAAATTTCTGATCAAACTCTAAAAATAACTATATACTAAGACACTCTCACAGAAAAGCTGAATGTCAAGGAAATATGAAACCTGCAGTTCAAACCCTTCCTGTTCCTGACTCACTGTGGATTTGAACCAGATTCTCTCGCATCAGAAGTAGGTATCTTTATCTCTGGTCTTTTCTGAGACATCATTTTCATATAGTCCTTATTTTCATCTTGGAGTAGAAATAGAATTTTTTTTTTTTCTCACATACGTATCTTTAATGTCTGTGAAAATAATGAGGGCTTTTTTCCCTTCAATTTAGACTCTCAAAATTATCCTTACATCTGGGTCACTCAATCTCTGTTATATAAAACAATCAATTAAACAACAGAATAATCTGGCCCAGGATTTCTTACAATTTCTGTCCCTGATTAACCAATATTCCAAGGTAGCTTCAGAGTGCTGTTGACCACATGGGTTTAGATCCCCACCTTATGCAAATCAAATTCAAAGCCAGCATTAAGCCTCTTTGAAGGACAGGTACCGCTAATTCTACTCCCCGTTTTGTTCCAGTTCATGTTGAACTGTGGACTCTAAGATGGAATCTCTTAAGACTAGAAGAGTACCCAGCCTAACTGGGGTCTAATTTCATTAGAGATCTGTATTAAAAATAAGCAAATATAAAGCATCACTGATACCATGCAGTGTGTTGACACAGTATCTGTTTATGCATATCAGGTACATAATACATAATTTCCAAATAAAAAACTGTCTGAGGTAATAAATACTGCTTTTGGTTTTACTGGAAAACTGAAAAAGAGTTGTCTGCATTTTAATTATAATTAATGAAATAAATTTTTAGGAAACAAATAAATGTGCTTATATTTTTCAAATGTTTCTGCACTACATATTGGCTGACTAAAATGATAATGTCTGAGAGTAGACACAGAAAGGTACAGAGAGTCATCTGGTATAGCTCTGTTATTATGCAGTAAATGAGAATGTGATGTGAATGTACTTTGAGATTAAATGGTGATATGGTCAGTTGCTGGAACATAGACAGGCATGACATTGATTCCACAGAGAATCATAAAAAAGATCATTTTCATAAAATAAATAGGATCTAAACCAAGACTTTTACTCACCATTATCCTTTTCAAATTTAGGAGAGAAATCAAGTGCTGTAACAGCTCAGGATTCTAAAATGCAACACTCAGTCGTGTGCAGATGGCCTTCTATCTGCTGCAGACTCTAACATGCCCCTGTAGACAACTACAAATGGTTCTCAAGCTACAGGCTCATATGTCCCACATGATATATCAACTCTTCAGGAATCCATACAGACTTTAGACCTCTCCTGATTCTCTCAGATAAATGATGGCCAGATGTCACTGGCATAAAATAACCAATGGGATGCAACACTAAAGAATTCTGCACTCACATGTGTATCGGCAAATCCCAGGAATTTCCCAGCCAGTGGAAATTTTCTAGTGATAATAAAAGCAATCAATGGCATTTGAAATAAGTTATTGTTAAAATAGGTTTTCAAATAGGTTTTAAAATAGATTTTTATATTTAAAACATATTCAGAAAAATGAATCTGAAGTGGATGTAATATAGGAGTAGCTAGATACAAATGACACCATAATGCTCAATAATAAGTCACAGAGTATGAGAACCATTTGTTGGAATATGCTCAGTGACAGTAAAACCCAAAATTATTAAACTTTTATTCTTTTATTACCTTTGCAAAATAAGTCTTTTGCCTTGACCATACCTTTAGCAGGTTGAAATATAAAAAAGAAAATAAACAAGATCAATCAGATGAGAGACACAGATGAACAGGATACTGAGCTCCAATCTGTTCTTGGCCTACTCAGAGTAAATAATATGGCATGTGAGAAACAGAAAAGGTCTTGCTACAGAAAATGTCTGCTTGAGCTGTTGAATCTTTGATGTTGAAAATAACTGCAGAAAAGTTACACATGTATAGAATAGAGAAGTGATGAATTAGTAGCAAAACAAAGCCAACTTCCAGGAGAATAGGTAGCTAAAAGAAGCAGAAAATAGTATCTTCATATTCAACTGAATTGCAGCAGGAAGAAGCCTGCAAAATGGGAGGCCTAGCTCCTGGTCACCTGGTGTGAGGATCTGATCTAGGAAGCTGTTGATCGATAGTGATGAGGTAGACACTTAAAGTATTAATTGCTCTGATGTCACACATGTTCTGTGAAAAAAAATCTCTGGCTTGACAGATGGTCTGTATTTTTGTCTCTCTTTATCTTAAGGGATCATATCTAAAATCCTAGCTGAGGACCTTATAAAGCTCCACAATTTTTAGTTTCTAGAGGAAAATATGCGGGTACATTCAACAGAAACAATGGGAGACAAATAAAATAGTAATGGCCCAGTATGCTAAATGACAGACAGAAGAGATTATTCAACTGCTGCTGCCACTCAGCAAAAGCAAGAATACTCCTTTCACGCAGAAGCATTAGAGCATCAGAATGAAATACACTGTGAAGGCATCACTCAGCTGGTACAGGGATTTGGTGCCGCATACAGAAATGATGATGAGCAAGCAATGAAAGCTAGAAAGTGGTCAAGAATCTAGACTAGCATCTAAGGTACCAAAATGTAAGTGTTAGAAAGTACAAATGAAAAGAGTAATAAACTCAGCTGCTACATGTCACTGAGCAAAATAAGTTGATGTTACTGGATTGCTTCGCTAAAGAGGCATGTGCAAAACTGAAGTAAACCCTGTGAGTAATGAACTCCTGCCTAAATCCAAAAATGAAAACTGTGTAATCAATGTGACAATGAGTCAACAGGAATGAACTCCAGTATGCCATATATGAGGAGATTCAGAAAAAGATACCTTTTTAAAACTAGAATAAATTATATAATAGTTATATCCCCATCTATTTTTACATTAATTTGTTACTTCCTCTGAAAGCAATTAGGAATTGTCATTCTTTACCTTGGGAGGCAGAAAAGAATGTCTGAGTGGTTGCAGTGATTTTCCACTGTGTTATAAACTGGAATTCAGCAGCACGCTGGTCTCCTTCAGAGTTTCTCTGTGATCTTTTGGCAAGTCACTTAAACCTTCAAAACCACAGTAAAACAAGAATAATACAACTTTTATGATCTGTTTCTAGTTTGATGATAGCAGTTCTGTCATACTTGCACATACTGGCATGAAGATATTTAGGCTTAATGTTCTGAAGAAGAAATAGCATGCAACAATGGCACCTGACATCTATGGCAAAAGTGAAAACTCCAAAACTCTCCAAAAATGACAGTTATGAGGGGAAATATGTTGAAATTTGGTAGCACAGAAGGGCAGTCTTGGAACATATTTGCATGTGCTGTGCATATTTAAGAGACATTGGTGTTAAATAGGAAATTATAGCTTCTAGTAGAGATAAGTTTGTAGTTTTGAACATGTGTAGAAATGTAGGCTGACTCTGCCTAAATGTTCCTGAGGGGAGAGGTTTCCTTAATCCAAACCAATGGTTTTTAGTATAATGATAAAATGCTCAAACCCAAAATAAGAAAATGTTAAGAAACCTAGTGCAAGAGCCTCCTGTGAGCAGCGACATATGAAGTAGTTCAATCTCTTGCGAGTTGAGCAATTGTTCGATTCACCATGGGATACACTCTTTTTCAAGAGCCAAAGTAACAAAAACTGTGGGCAGATCCGTGGGAGCTATTTACACTGGCTTTTGGTGGTAGGCATGACTAGAGGGGGAGGCCAATGGAGTGAGGAGCAGCTAACAAAAACAAGTCGTAGCACCGTATCTCATCAACTTAATTCAGACCTTAGCACCAGCAAGACTTAAAAACATGAGTGAAGGAAGGCTATTGCAAGAGGAGCCTCACAGTGGCTTCCTAGAGACAGAGACTATAACTTGGTTTAGTTCTGTTGTAGAAATTAGGTGGTGTTCTCTATTAAGCTTTGCAGTTAGAGCTTTTTTCTCCCTCTTAAATCCATATTGTTTAACAAACCACTTGGATCCTACCTGAGAGAGGGGAAAACAAGTTCACTGAGAGCCTGAATTTTAATATCGTTTCCCCAAGTTCAGAGGATTTTGCCACAGCTTTGAGCCAGGGCTTTTTGTAGTGACCTTTAATTTCAGTCCAGATCGTGTTGCTGCCTATCAAGTCAGATGGGAACAAAGGCTTGAATAAAACAGCAACATACCACTGGCTTAGGAAAAATCATAGTGTCAAAACTCAAAATATACATAATGACATCTGTATTTTTTTGGTCATGCCCCACCCTACAGATCCTGATGTGTCTTCACTTCCTCCACACCACAGCAGCACTTGAAATGCATCTGGTGGAAAAGTCCCTCTGAAATGGATGGGGAGGCCAGGCTGATCCTGTGAGTCTTAGGTGTGCTCCTGGGTATAGCTAGCAGTGTGAGATGACTCAGAGCAAGCAAACTTCCTGCAAAGGTGTTCAGAGTGACATTGACTTTCCTCTAAAGTATTACAGCTCCATCTATTCGGTGGCTTTTCAATGAGTAAAATAACTCAGGAGCACTGAAAATCAAATTTGCATCGTTTGACAAACACTAAGAAAAAGTGCTAGAATTTATCAGTGATCTGGTTAAAAGCCTTCCTTTCTGTCCCTGATACATAGTAGAGACACAAACTTAAGAAAAACTGACTGGGAAAATTATTTCACAAGGAGGAAGATAGCTGTCAGCAACATAAAATATCTTTTTACAGATTCACTTCTTCCATTCTCTTCAGGAGCAATATAAAAGAAATGGAGAGCACCATCTACTAGAAAAGGAGGAGTCCAGCAAACTGC
Organism: Gavia stellata; assembly: GCF_030936135.1. Lineage (NCBI taxonomy): Eukaryota > Metazoa > Chordata > Aves > Gaviiformes > Gaviidae > Gavia > Gavia stellata. Next base: position 22,446,974 of record NC_082600.1, read on the forward strand.
CACACTGCCTGATGTATTTTCCTTCTCATCTCAGGACTGTCTACTACATAATTGGCAATAAATTGTTATTATTTCCCACTATGGCAAATCCCTTTATGGCTTTTATATAGTTTGGATAGGCTATGACTGAGCCATAGAGTGAATAAAAAAAAATACAAGCATAGTGCTATCAATAAGAAAAGGATATTAGTGACAATAATGTAAAGCCTGAAAAGGATTTTCATATTTCACATAAGCTGTACAATAGAAACTTTGTTCATGTGCCACACCTTGGTCCAGGTCAGTACAAAGAATATAGCTTTCTTTTTCTAATAGCACATGTTATTAAAAAATGTATTTGCATCCCACCTGTTTGCAGATGTGTTACCATTCTAATATAAGTAGATTATGTTAGCTGATAGAAGTAAACAATAAGAAAATTATATCACCTAAGGCTTTACTTGCTCTGTCTTGTTGGTTCTTAATTGCCATTCTCCTTTTTTCTCTGCTTCTTTTACTCTTTACTATCTTTATGTGTAACTGAATCTCTTAACACTCTGAAGGTATATTTTAAATTAATATTTTACTATCTTTTTTTTCTGAACAACTGGACTTCCTGCTGGATTCTTGAGTCTATCCTAGATTCCAGAGATATTTACAGAAGCTATATTTACTAATCAAAGTAAAAGATAAACTGAAATAAACAATAATAACTCCTACATGCCGTTTCTGGTAATGCTTCATGACTTTCTTTGTTGGCTTTTATGTTGCTGAAAATACATTGGGATTTTTGCTTGAGAGATTGAGAGAAACAAAATACAAACTTGAACGATTTGCAACATGACTTGAAATTATTAGAGCAGCTGAGGTGCAGGTAATGAGAGAATATTCCATAACAAGTGACATAAAGCCCCATATTCAAGAAAAAATAAACAGTGCAGAAACAAACTAAAGAAACAGGGGAATGTAACTAGATATCTAGACCCATCACCATTACAGAGATTTTTATTTTTGCCTGGCCTTTCTGTCTCAGCCATTGCTATTGCACTCCCCAAAATGACCCCCCAAATCTTTGTTTGGAATGGTTGACAAAGATCCTATGGACAACTTCACAGAATAACCTGACACTGGTTAACTACACAGAGTTAACCTGACACTGCAAAATTTGCTTATATGTAAGCCTTTTATAAAAGTACTAGGAGACTTTAAGGCCTGAAGCTAAGCTTCTTCAAATCAGGTCTAATTTTGTCCTGTGAGGTCCTGTGCTGTCTCTGTGGAAGGCTTGACACTGAAAACTATAGAGTACAAGACACGCAGAAATTCTTATTTGTTCATACCAGTGCTGTCAGTAATTAATCTTTTCATCCTTACCAATCTTCCAATATACTGAGGCAAAATCTTCCCTTTCCACATATTCACAATGAGGCTAAAGACAGAGGGAGAGAGAGAGAGAGATCAGAGATGTGAGAATGTTCTCAGAAGCACAAGTGTGGAGCAAATTAGAGGTGTGCTCATTAGAGGTGTGCTTGGAGAAAGAAGAATGCACTGAAGGTAGAATCAAATGCAAAGGAGTGTTGACATCTGCAGAAGCACTGGAATGATTTTTCCAATGCTAGACCTGAAGGTCTCACCGTCTTATATAGAATGAAAACTTTCTCATGCCCTAAAAGTCCAGATTCAGGACAATGCAAAGATTGCTTCAAGCCTTTTAGAAATATAAAGGAGAATAACATTCTCCATCTGTAAGTTATGATTAAAATATTTTGTTATTTACCTCACACATTATTTATGAATAATTGTTCCCTGCAGAGACGTGAAGTCATGTTGGGACAAATCCTGGGGTTTTTTCTTCTAATTTTTCTTTATTTAGGAAAAAGTCATGTCGAAGTCAAGGCATGTGAAATCTTTTTAAAATCTTTTTTATTCACAATATCTTTGCTGTTCAAACAGAACTTGAACTATGCTGACATATTTGCTTTGTTTTCTACTTGAAATTACCACAGCCCTATGAAAAGTGAATAATATAATCTAAGCTTCAAAAAGAAAAAAGAAAAAGAAAAAAAAAAGAAACCTTGGAATAAAAACTGTGTTTATGCAGCTGTGTTCATTTTCTGTCCTCTTGATAAACAGAGAAAACTGATTGAAACCTGAGTGAGCATTTACTCATCTTTCCTCAGAAACTTGGATTTTTTCCCATTGGATGTCTATAACCACACACCTTGCTGAGGTCTCTAATGCGTCTTCTTAATTCTTCAATTAAGAACAAAGTAGTTATGGAATTCTGACATGAGGTTTCTTGATTGCTTTTGTTTATTTGCTTATTATTTCTTTCTTTGAAAGATTGGACTGGATATGGTCCAACTAATTTAGTAAAAAATAAATGTTATTCCAATTAAATATTCTTTTGTCATAATAAGGAGTATATATATGTACTGAAATGTTCTCATGGCAGAAAAGTCAGTATCTTTTACCTCAATATATTCTTTCTATTCATGGTGCATTGTTTTGCATTTGCTTGCACGATAGTAAGAAGAGAATTTTCTAGTTTTCAGATTTTATCAATGACAAAAACCTATTTTATGAAGTAGGTAGTAAGATGTGGCTACTGTGAGAACAGTAGCTAAGTATATTTAATGATTGACGATCCTTTCCAGTCCCATTAGCCACACAATAAAACTCCTAGAAATCTCATTACAGAAACATCAACTTTATTAAATCACAAGGTAAATATTTTTGGATTAAATGCTGATATTTTATCCAGCTGAACAGAACCCTATTTTACAAATGCTCCTGTCATAATTTTTTAAACAACTTGTGGCAGAAGATACTATTCAGAATGCAATAAAGATTGGCTCTGCATCTTATGAAATAATGAGATACAAATAATTTTTAAAAAGAGATAACAAAAAAAGTCCATGCAATGTTAATAAGAAACAATAAGAATTTGGGGTGGTGGGGAGAATGAGAGGGTGGAGGAGACCAAAGTGACTCTTGGAGCTACTGAGCACTGAAACATCTTCATTTCAATGGACAGTGAACTGGTTCCAATATACAATGCCCAGTTATATCTTTGAATGATATCATAAAGCAAGTTGTTCGGAGACTGCTATTTTTTAATTATATTTTTAATGCTAGAAGAAAGTAGAAATTACAAGCTAATCATTCCTTAGTGTTATTTTAATTTTCTTTCATCTTGAGGCAAAAGAAGAAAAAATATTTTCTGATCCAGCAAAAACTGTGTCAGGCTCTAGGTGTTTTTCTTTTCCTTTTTAATAAATTGAAGTGCATTTCAAAGTGCAAGAATAGAAGAATCAAAAATAATCTTTCCAACAGCTTGAAATTTTTGCAGGTTTTTCTTTTTTCTTTTTCTCAATTGAAATCATTACTACAATTCATAAAACAAGGAACTTGAAAGGACTTTGACAGGTCATCTAGCTTGTCTCTGTAAATTTGATGAATCCTACATGAATATTTGAGTCAATCCAAAATCCACTCCTTTAGTGAAAAATGTTTCTTCTGAAAAAAATCACCCAGTTCTGTCATGTGGCTTAAAGTTAGGATAAACCCAACATATTTCCCAAAAAAGTTCGTGGTTTAGGGAGGAGTCCTAAAAACTGACAATATAGAATATGCATTATTAGAGATGCTAGTTTATAGTCTTTTCATTCTGTAGGCCAACTCCCATCTTATAGTGATTAAATGAAATCTTAGAGAAAACATACCCTGCAAAGAAAAATAAATGCAGTAGAATCCTGAAATTCTTTTTGTAAGGGAAAAGTCAAGGCCATGTGAAACCTAGAATAGTACAGTTAATACTTGTCTTCAGCAAACAGCCTATGTGGTATTTATGATGTATCACAAATTCCTGCTCACTATGTCCCTTTGTTCTCAAGTGATGTAAAGAAGAATTTGCAGTTTTTCTGGGAACAAAGGACTTGTTAGTAATTCTGAATCCTAGCTTGCATTCGTTCTTTCTTTCTTTCTTTTTTCTTCTTTTCTGTTCTTAATTTTACCTTTCCCTGACGTATTTTAATTTTTATTCTGATTCACCACAGAGATGTCACCAAGCTCCTATGCATCAGCTATCTCTTCAGTGTCTAATCACCAGCCTTTCAAGTGAAATAGAAATACCGATTTCACGATAGTCTGAAAACAGAAGTAAACCACTTTGCAGTTCTGCTCTGAACGTATGCGCTTCCAAGTTACTACTACAAGCATTCATAGATTTATAGTACTCTGTTAGGCTCTCTCTGGCTGGTTTTTGAATGCTCATTTTCTTATGAAAACTGTCTATTTGATGTGCCCAAGCTAACATTGCCCTTTCCTATAAAACTGAATCACTCACTGTATATGAATACAAAATTCTGCAGGGCTGTTTCAGATGTCAATGCTAAATAAGCTTGGGCAAATGATACGAAGGGTCATGCAGCCTGATACAGGTCAAAAATCTAACCCCTGAAATAGATGTTATAATGGTAGAATAAAATATCATCATTGCTGTATAAAGCAAAAACTGTTAAGTGTGAGATACATTAGTATCGTGTTTGAGTTCTCACAAGAAGAGCTGTAGTAAAGATGACTATTCCCTAATCTTTTTTGCAGACTGTTTCTGCATACGTGTGGCTTCCTTTCATGATGGATCATTTTATGTTCCTGCAAAATGTGGTAGTCCCACTAAGTGTTCACGAACAGCATATCAAGTCAAGTATCAACATCCTTGCAGAGTAGCAATGGCTGCAGGATAGAGAGTTCACTATGTTTGAAAACCCCAACTTCAAGTAGAGTTGTTTGTATTCCCGATACCAACATTAACTCAAACTTTTGTTTCAAATGGCTATAGGTTTATCAGCCTGAAAATCTAATTCTCACAGAATGACGGTCTGTAGGATAATAGTGAGGATAGGTAAACCTGCACCTATATATTGAATTTTAAAAGGAATTCTCCTTTATCTTTTCTCCTTTATCCTATTCTACTTTATCATTCTTGATCGTACAGAGGACAAAGGGATGAATAATACAGACTGAACATAAATGCTTATAAAAAAAATGGGGAGAGATTCAAAATAGTGACTTGCTTTTGTGCCTATGTGTATGCGTTTACGTACACCTTTCTTAATATTGTAGCTTTATATAGCCCATGCATACGTTCTCTAATAACATTTATATCAATCTATATTTATATCCTGGCTTAAAATATATTTATATGTATTTTATATCCAACTATTCACCTGGATGCATTCCTGTGCAATCTGTTCTAGGTGAACCTGCTCTGGCGGGGGGATTGGACTAGATGATCTCCAAAGGTCCCTTCCAACCCTTACCATTCCGTGATTCTGTGATTTATACAAAGCAAGAGCTCTTAATTTGTAAAAAATAGTCATATGAAAAAAATATTACTTTATATAGGTATTTGCAGGATTGAATTTCTAAGTGTTTTTGAATTTTTGTACACCAGATAGAATTCACACCCTTATGCTGTTGTAGCATTGAAGTATGCTGTTTATACCATATAAGTTTTCTGACCTTTCCTCAGTTTGTGCTTCTCCTACACCCTTGCACATGATCCATATGTTTAAACCTCACAAAGACCTCATTTTGGTTTTGACTGAGGTACAAGATACTATTTTTTTCTGATTCAGTTAGAAGAAATGTGCTGCCAGATTAATATTCCAAACAGCCACACATAGAAAAGCCTTCTTGCTCTCAATAATATACAGGCATTTCATTTTTACAGTAGTGTACACTCATTATAAAATGATTACATAGGAGCACTCTGGGAAAAAAAAGTCTTCTTACTATTTTTTTTTTTTTATTTTTTCTCTTCTTTCTGTCCCAGATGACTATATACAATTATTACAATTAACACAAACTAATATTTGAATGACTCATATTGTGAATCAGAGCCCTGCAGGCCCAATTGATGAAACTCAGTTCCCCAAGGTGCCTTTTTGGTAAATAACAACCAGCAGCATATGTGAGACCAGAAATCTGACAGAAAGTTTTGGTCAATATCAAGTGCCAATTATGAAGAATTTTATTTGAACCGATCATCAGAATTCCAACTTCCACAAGATCCTTCCAACTGCAATTACAAAATTTTTTCAACAGCTTTTTGCCACATAACATTCTTCTGCTTTTCACACTTCATTGTCTTTGCTGTATCATCTGTAGTAAAAAGAAAGGGTAGGGTGATTAAGAGTATGTACCATCTTTTTGCCCCTGTGGAGTACATCATTAGCTATGTCTCAATTTCATTATTCCAATGTGAAATGTGGAAAAATGTGATAGGATTCATTTAATCTGCATTTGAACTGATATAATTTATCTAAGTTGGGAATATCTCTCAGGCTATTCATTTGGTGTTTTCTACAACAAAAGCATTTATACTTAAAATTTAGTGAAGGCACAGATTTTTCTTTCAGGGTGGATTTTCTCTAGCCCTGATTCTACTTCTGTTTTAGAGGTCAAAGTAATACTAATGAAACATACAGTCAGGTGTGTACTTCTGGATAGGCATTGGAAGAGTAGGAAGGATTTAGCCTGCAAATGCGCTTCAGTGTGTTTCTCAATCAAATAAGGCAGAACAGAGCTGTGAACTCCCCTCCCTCGGCTCCTTACAAACTGTAAGGTACTTCTGGAGGTCTGTGGATTTGGTGGGTTGCATTTCTATTTGATTTTCTGTGCTTATTGAGCTTGTCTTGAAAGCTGAATAGGTTACCAAACCTTAACAGATTATTCTGGTTACCACAGCCTAAAATACTTTGGTAGGTACTTTATGAAAGAGTTGTTAACAGCATTGCTTATTATCTAGATTTTATGAAAGTCATAGACAATGGTTCCTTTGGTTTTGGTGGGGACCACGTAAGGGTCCTTGTTATCACATCATCATCAAAAAAGTCTCAAAACATTTTATGAAATTTAAATCCATACTGTATACATGTATAGAATTTGTGCCATATAAACTACTTGACATCAGTTATGATCATCTACTGGGAAAAAAGAAAGTTTGGAGGTAGCTTTTCCATTTTTTATCAACACATTCTAATAGTCAAACTGTGGCTGAATTATGGAGTTTTTAAATTTGTTTTCACATAAAACTTCTATATTATATATGTGGAACTGTGGTAATTTTTACAAGACAGATGAACTGTATTTCTGTGTAGGTACAGACATATAGATATAGTTATTCTAAAAATGCAGTGATAAGAAACAAAGTGGCAACTCTGCCTTTGTTCACATCTTTCTCAGTGGGGGACTCCACTGAATAAAGTAGATAAGATTTTAATAGCTTTCTCTTCCTTTCTTTGGACCAGTAGGAAGTGCTGCCTCTGCAATAAATTTGCCTCTTTGACATAATCATACAATCATAGAATGGTTTAGGTTGGAAGGGACCTTAAAGATTTAGTTCCAACCCCCCTGCCATGGGCAGGGACACCTTCCACTAGACCGGGTTGCTCAAAGCCCCATCCAACCTGGCCTTGAACACTTCCAGGATTGGGCCATCCACAACTTCTCTGGGCAACCTGTTCCAGTGCCTCACCACCATGTTGAATGCAATTATTTTCTTGAATGGGACAGTTCCTGCTCTGGAATGCAAACAACAAAAATATCATCCAGTTTGACCAGAGACAAAATCACCCAGATTGTATTAAAAACAGGAACATCGAAATTCTTTTTGCAGTCAGTAAAGAAGTTCCCACTGGCTTCAATAACTATATGCTTATGGCTTAAAATTTAACACAAATATCAGATGGGGGGAACCTTGCAATTCTTTCTCTTTTTTTATACTATAAATTACATTATTTTGCATTCCCTTGCAACTTCTTTCTGTTCCTATGTCACATATGAATAGGATTTTCAAAAGGACTCAGGATTGGTCTAATGCAGTGTCTAATGCAGTTTCTGCTGAAGTCTATGACAGCCTTGTCAGTAACCTCAATGGCAACAGGTAAACTAATGGGAATTTAAGAAATGTCCCCCTATTAAATGTTAGTTTCTTTCTAAAAGAAAGAAAGAATGAGTCAATGGATTATTTTACTGTTACTACTAATTTTACTATTGGTTTTATCTAATAAATCAAAGCTCTACCTGTTAATTTGGTATCTTATTTCTTTTTCTATTGTTTATAGCCACTATAGTTTTGGTATTTATGAGAAAAACAGGTTGGTAAAGGATCAATAAATGATCAGCAGTAACCAAGCACCAGCAATGTTAGGCTGAATTGTAATTGCTGGCTGTATTCAGGAGACTTCTGTCATTGATTCCTTTTCTTCAGAGAACTTTTTTGTTGCTTAGACAAGTAAACAGGGCAAGTGACAGTAATTTAATTCATTTTATTCCATTTTCCTAGACTTTTATGCATTGCCATACCAAATAGTCTTGCAGGCCTCAGTATTTCACAATACCCCATTGTAGAACTCAATGTTTTGTATGCTGACACTCCTTTCAAATGAAGTAAGAGTGATATAAACAAATGCTTAGCCTGCAGCAAAGCTCAACTGTTAGGGAGTAATGTGAACTGCTGAAGAATCTGGCTTCAGAACAAAATCAGTGCGTTTTTATTGTTGTTTTGTAGTACTGCCAGAAAGCACTTTGCCGAAGGGTCAAATAGGGGAAATAATGCCAGTTAGCAATTCTGCAGAGTACCTTCTTCTTAGCTCTGTTGATTTCGATATAATGCACAGAAGCCAATAAGAAATGGAGAAAACAGTGCAACCATTTGTTCTTTTGCAATTTTTTTAGACATAAAAATGCAATGGAACCATCACAATATAAACTCCTACCACACCTGAGTGACCATGTGGTACTTGAACCACTCATTCAGTGTTTCTGATCTGGGAAATCAAGAGGAAGGGAGAAGGCAAAGGAGTGACAGGAAACACCTTCTTATTTCAAATATGCTCTGAAGAGAAGCTCTGGAATTGAGTGAACTTGCTGCTTGCTAGTTTTGCCTTTCTACTGCTTCTTTCTGTGGATGTATACCAGAATGAAAAATGGTCTTTCTCTTCTTTTTAGCTGTGCTATAGTTAAGAAACACAGCTGGCTGATACGGAGTTTTTTTTACAGAGAAAGCAGCAGTAGAAAATTGCCTGGGTCAAACACCTCTATTTTTTACAGTTGAAGCCTCTTTGGGAATATTCAACATGGTCAGAGGGTTTTTTTATTTTATTAAATCATCACCCTGATTTTGCTTGGACTTACTCCTCCATCCTTGATGAAAAGTTTAGTAGCTAGAGCTAGGGCTTTTAAAAAAAAATATATAGTAGTCATGTTAAGTATATATTACCTACTGCTGGTTCAAAGCTTAGAGCACTTTGTACTGGCTCAAGTGCTACCTAAGTACACACAGTAGGAAGCAAGCTGTCCCAGTTTCTCCTTCCTGTTATTAATCACTGAGAAGTAACACCTGGTGCAGGTAAAACAACTGTTCTTTATTAGTTGGGTATTCAGCAGGTCTATCGCTTCATGTGATCATATGATACATAATCATTCACCTCCATCCAAGAGTATATTTATACACTTTTAAATTCAATTCTGTATACAGAAAAATAATAAATACTATTCCAAAATCCAGGTTCTACAACACTCTGACTCATCTCCATGAATGTCTTAATAAGTTGATTGATTTAATTAAAATTTATGGTACTCAACATCTGTCAATTCTGAACATCCATACACTTCTAGTTTCACGCTGCTGATTGAGGCAGGCCTGGGATATAATTCTAAGCTCTTTTCTCTGTAAAGTCTCTGAGAAGCCACAGGATGCTGCCAACATGTTAAGGACCTTTTCTTTCTTGCCACCTGCATGTCCAGCAGCATCTTTCCCCGTATAGTTGTGCACACTAGTACTGGCTCTTAGGCATGTGTCTGAATCTTTATGTGGCTTCGTTGTAATACTTAGATATTGAAGTATGCAGCTATATTTTCTATGACTTATTTTTTTCAATAAGATAAGTCATCCTTTCTACTTATAATCACATCTGAAAACATGTCTCAGTGAACTCATGGTAGAAAGATAAAGTAAAAATACTCTAAAAGATTCAATTAATTTGCATCACTAATGAAGGCACTGGAATTTGAAAGTAAGTGATCATTCCATACAGATAAGTATGAAAATAAACATCCGGAGAGAGGTTGCAATAAACAAATAATTGATTAATTAATTAATCATTCTGCATACATTTAATTAATCAGATAGAAGCATCATAGAACAAAAGAGAGACTTTATATAAATGGAGCTGGAATTTTAGTCATTAAAAGAAAGCCAGCTGTTCATTTGATAGATAAGCTCTTTGCTATAAATACAAACATGTGCTCTTTTTCTGTTTTGATAAATCAACAAGAGAATTCAGGTGTAAGTATTTGCGTCCTGTTGGACAGAGATAACTTTAGCTGATTTTCAACTTATACTTTTTATGACTTGTTTTTATGAGAAATATGTGAACTTTGGGATATATTACCGTGTAGTAATCAACAATTAATGGCAAAGAGACTGCTTTAAAATGTTAGGCTGGGTAAATTTCTTTCTGCTAATGAATTTACAGGTAGATATGTGTTCCAAGAAGGGCACTGAATCAGCTTCCTTTGGCTCATACCTATTATCCAGATGCATAACTAGAAGACTTGGCTGGTTTCTTTTTCTTCCTTGCTTTTCCTTGCCTTGCCTTACCTTGCCTCATCATGCCTTTTATGAACTTAACTCCCAATTCCTTACTAGCATTATAATACCTTATCTCTTCATAAGTAGCTCAGAATTTCCTGCTTAAGATACTTCTAATATTCAGTGTGTCCATCACTACTGTATGAACTTATGAGGAATTTCTACCTTTTTAAGTTGCAAAGTCTCATATATTGGAGCTACATACCAGTGGTCATATTAGTGAGCTGCTTAACAGGTCTGCAAAATGAACTGCTTAATGACTACAGGGGGGAACTACAGGCCTGACAGTCTGACCTCAGTGCCGGGGAAGATTATGGAGCAGATCATCTTGAGTGCCATCACGGAGCAGGTACAGGACAACCAGGTAATCAGGCCCAGTCAGCATGTGTTTATGAAAGGCAGGTCCTGCTCAACTAACCTGATCTCCTTCTGTGACAAAGTGACCCACTTAGTGGGCAAGGGAAGGGCTGTGGATGTTGTTTACCTAGACTTTAGTAAAGCCTTTGACACCGTTTCCCACAGCATTATCCTAGAGAAACTGACTGCTCATGGCTTGGAAGGGCACACGCTTTGCTGGGTAAAAAACTGGCAGGATGGCCGGGACCAAAGGGTTGTGGTGAATGGACTTAAATCCAGTTGGCTGCCAGTCACAAGTCGTGTTCCCCAGGGCTCAATACTGGGGCCAGTCTTGTTTAATGTATTTATCAATGATCTGGATGAGGGGATTGAGTGCACCCTCAGTAAGTTTGCAGTTGACACCAAGTTGGGCGGGAGTGTTGATCTGCTTGAGGGTAGGAAGGCTCTGCAGAGGGATCTGGACAGGCTGGATCGATGGGCTGAGGCCAACTGCATGAGGTTCAACAAGGCCAAATCATCAATCCTGCACTTGGATCACAACAACCCCATGCAACACTACAGGCTTGGGGACGAGTGGCTGGAGAACTGCCTCGCAGAAAAGGACCTGGGGGTGTTGATCGACAGCCGGCTGAATATGAGCCAGCAGTGTGCCCAGGTGGCCAAGAAAGCCAACGGCATCCTGGCCTGTATCAGAAATAGTGTGGCCAGCAGGAGTAGGGAGGTGATCGTGCCCCTGTACTTGGCACTGGTGAGGCTGCACCTCGAATACTGTGTTCACTTTTGGGCCCCTCCCTACAAGAAAGACATTGAAGTGCTGGAGTGTGTCCAGAGAAGGGCAACGAAGCTGGTAAAGGGTCTGGAGCACAAGTCTTATGAGGAACGGTTGTTCAGCCTGGAGAATAAGAGACTGAGGGGAGACCTTATTGATCTCTACAGCTCCCTGAAAGGGGGTTGCAGAGAGGTGGGTGTTGGTCTCTTCTCCCAAGTGGGAAAGTGATAGGACAAGAGGAAATGGCCTCTAGTTGCGCCAGGGGAGGTTTAGACTGGATATTAGGAAAAACTTCTTCACTGAAGGGGTCGTCAGACATTGCACCAGGCTGCCCAGGGAGGTGGTTGAGTCACCATCCCTGGAGGTATTTAGAAGACATGTGGATGAGGTGCTTAGGGACATGTTTTAGTGGTGGACTTAGCAGTGTTAGGTTTATGGTTGGACTTGATGATCTTAAAGGTCTTTTCCAACCTAAATGCTTCTATGCTTCTATGATTCTGTCTCTATTCCTTGGTCCTTGTCTGTACATTATATACAGCAATACACAAGTATCTCTCACAGGATCAAATCCACCTTCTATCAAAGTCGAAAGCTGGACTGAACTCAAGCGGTTTTATGATATGTCATGGCTAGAGTACTATTGCAATGATTTGACCACTTTCTTGTTCCTGAAAGCACTCCTTCAGGCAGAACCTCATTCCCTTATCTATTTGAAAGTGCATTTCTGGAATTCTGCTCTTAAGCTAAATCTGGGTACAGCACACTCATGGTTGCTTAGCATGCAATTTCACATGCCAGATGCATTTTCTTCCCTTTGAAAAAAGGAGGTCACCCTCATTCTGGGTGTCATCTCAAAGCACCTGGAGGAAAAGTAGGTTATCAGAAGTAGTCAACATGGATTCACCAAGGGGAAATCATGTTTGACCAATCTGATATCTTTCTGCGATGGTATGACTGGATGGATAGATGAGGGAAGGGCAGTGGATGTTGTCTACTTTGACTTCAGCAAGGCTTTTGACACTGTCTCCCACATCATCCTCATAGGCAAGTTTAGGAAGTGTGGGTTTGATGAATGGACAGTGGGGTGGATTGAAAACTGGCTGATAGATAGAGCTCAGAGGGTTGTGGTTAGTGGCACAGAGTCTAGTTGGAGGTCTGTAACAAGCGGTGTTCCCCAGGGGTCAGTACTGGGTCCAGTCCTGCTCAATATATTCATCAATGACCTGGATGAAGGGATGGAGTATGCCCTCAGCAAGTTTGCTGATGACACAAAACCGGGAGGAGTGGCGGACACACCCGAAGGCTGCGCTGCCATTCAGCGTGACCTGGACAGGCTGGAGAGTTGGGCGGAGAGGAACCTTATGAAATTCAGCAAAGGCAAGTGTAGGGTAGTGCACCTGGGGTGGAATAAGCCCATGCATCAGTATGGGTTAGGGGCTGACCTGCTGGAGAGCAGCTCTGTGGAAAGGGACCTGGGAGTCCTGGGGGACAACAGGATGACCATGAGCCACCAATGTGCCCTTGTGGCCAAGAAGGCCAATGGCATCCTGGGGTGCATCAAGAAGAGTGTGGCTAGCAGGTTGAGAGAGGTTATCCTTCCCTTCTACTCTGCTCTGGAGTACTGTGTCCAGCTCTGGGCTCCCCGGTTCAAGAAGGACAGGGAGCTGCTGGAGAAGATACAGCAAAGGGCTACGAAGATGATTAGGGGACTGGAACACCTTTCTTATGAGGAAAGGCTGAGGGACTTGGGTCTTTTTAGTCTGGAGAAGAGAAGACTGAGGGGCCATCTTATTAATGCTTGTAAATACTTAAGGGGTGGGTGCCAGGAGGACGGGGCCAGTCTTTTTTCAGTGGTGCCCAGTGGCAGCACAAGAGGTAATGGGCACAGACTTGGTCATAGGAAGTTCCACCTGAACACGAGGAGGAACTTCTTTACTGTGAGGGTGGCAGAGCACTGGAACAAGCTGCCCAGAGATGTTGTGGAGTCTCCTTCTCTGGAGATATTCAAAACTCACCTGGATGCATTCCTGTGCAATCTGCTCTAGGTGAACCTGCTCTGGCGGGGGGGTTGGACTAGATGATCTCCAGAGGTCCCATCTAACCCCTATCATTCTGTGATTCTGTGATTCTGTGAATACATATACTTTTACCAGTGTAGTACATGGGGATGAGCAAACTTCTTAAAATACATGAAATTAAGCAGTAGATTAAAAAACAAAGAAATGAACAAACAAACAAAAAAACCCCATCGTAAAGCATGTGAATACTTTACTTACCTGAGGATGCATTTAGGGCCAGACTCCCTTGTCACTAGAGTAGAGCCACAGGAAATATGCAGTGGGGAAATTGGTCCAAGGGAGAGCCCTGGGAGAGCAAACTGCTACTACAGGGGAAGCAGCATAAATTGGGGTGGCAACCACCTGTGGCTGCTGCTCACACACCTCAAAACTTGCCTGAGCAGCAGTGATCAGTTTTGAGGACTCTGCTTTAGCAAATGTCATAGCAGTGACATAGATATTTTCTGATCCCTCACTATCTGCCTCTCAGGCAATTTCCCTTTTGACTGCTTAGCTGCTTGCAGGTCCCAGGCTGGTCTCCATACTTTCTAAACTTTATGTGGTTTAGGTTTTTCCCTTGTTGTCAAAACTATTCCTTTATAAATCTCCACTCTTTCTCTGCGAGGCAGTTCTATATATTGCATTGGTCTGAACTGTAAATCCTAGATATGAAAATTTCTATTTTCTATAACCTGTTTCATACAGTTAGATGTTATTTGACTCTTTGCCGTTCAGATTCATTATGCTGAAAATACTTTTTATTACCAGCCTTGTCTCCAAGGAAGATCATGCTTTCTTCTGCTACCACTATTTTCTCCCCCTCCTGCTGTTTGTTCCCTCTCTCTAATTCAGGAATCTTATACACAAAATCGTATTTTGTGGTAGAGAACTATTGCCATTAGCAGAGTCCCACAAGCTGTTGCACTGAGATTTGTATTTTTTTCAGATCCATACTGAGAAAATACGTTGAGATTTTGAATTATTCATTGAAGTGACTGGTCTTAGAAGGATCATCTTAAACAGTCTGGTTTATTTCTTGTTATTCTGACAGCAGCTAGGTCATACAAAAACTTTTGAGCTTTAAGAGAAGGCCATGTGAATCAATACTAGTGTATAAGTATGTAGTATAGGACAACCCCTAAATTGAAATAACAAAACTTAGGGAAGCGTACAGACAAGGCAGTCCATTCATAAAGAATCACAGAGGCAGTTACTGAGCTCAGGCTGGGTTCCATTGTGGAGCTTCATACATGTTAGTGTAAACTCTATATTGCTAAGTTATATTTTTATTAAATCCAAGATAACAAAAGAAACTCTAAATAAAAGAACATGCCTACACAGTGAAGCAGACCTAGAAAGAAACAGACCTTTTAAGAATAATGAAAAAAGTTTAAAATTATTGTTCACACATACAATCTCCTTTCTTCACAAATATTTTCTTAGGGCTACAGAATAAATAACACTCCGAGAATTCTATCAAGATCACAGACAATTTTCAAAGACACATCCTGTAATTTCGTTTTGCCAATTTGTGAGGTCCATAGCTGGCATTATTGTTTGGGCATTGTTTGGGTTTTTTTTCAGATTTGAAAATCTACAAAAGAGTTTATTTCTGAGAAAAACAATTTATTTGAGAGTTACCTTTTTTTGCTGGAAATGTTTTAATTTAAACATGAAAATGCAATGGAGCATGGAAGTCTGTCTGATTCTCAATTCGCAATGAAAACAAAACATGCTGAGCATTTTAAATTATGTAAGCAATACTCCCCATTGCATCTCTTTTCCTAATGAGTAATATCTTAATTTTCTTTAGTATTTTTAAAAAATCACATTGATTCTTCCTTATTAATCACATTAACCTTCTGCATAATCCCACAGTAAAAGTACAATTCATAATTTCTGACATTTGCAAGCTCTCTCCATGGAAACTAGAAAGACACTACAAATTTAAATTTATATCCAATCTCTTCAAAATCCTCCTTATGTTGTTTGTGATTTCTTCCCTCCTGTTTTATAGATTACACATTTTTCCCTTTTCCTGCCTTCAAGTTTCTCCTAGGCTGTCCCATTTACTTGAAATTTTCTCTTTCTCTACTTTTCTTACATCACAGCAACTCCCTACTGAACAAAAAGTTACACAGTGTAAACTAAATAAAAACAGCATGGCAAACATAACAGGAAAAAAAACAGGAAAAATCTCTTATAAGGTAGATGTTTTGACACAAATCTATTGAAGATTCCTGAACATGAAAATCTCTGATAAAAAGGTATGGAAAGATGTGAAAGCGTTGTTTTTAAAAAGGCACCAAACTGTAAAATTAAAAAAATACTTCCACAGAAACAAGAATTAGTATAGACGGTATCTAAGAATGACAAATATAATCCTGGTGAAAAATAAGAGCCCAAATGCCAATATATTTATTCATTTGCATGTAACATACTGCAATGTTTTATATCAAGGATCTGTAAGTTGTAACTATATTTTTTCTTTCTTTTTTTTTTCCCTAACATTCCCCTGATATTCGTTGGTTTAGTGCATAAACTCTTGCTATTTGTTGAGATGATAAGAAGAAATATGCAAATATTGAAGAGATACAAATACTGGGAAAAGTGAAGACCTTCTTTCTTTAAGGTTTCGTGAAACTGCCTTTCCAGTCAAACATTTCAGGTTCAATTAATTTGGGGAATTTTACTGAACATCTCAACAACTGAATTTACAATGTTTTCAATTTCAGCCATCAACAGTCAGGAGTCAGAGACTGACCTTGTAGCAATAGTGAGAATTACAATCCAATTCTTTTTGATGTTCAAATAGTAATGTTGGTTACTGCATAGAATTACAGGCATTAAACACTATCTGATTCATGTATGCTGAAGAGGAGCTAAACAAACCTTCTATCTCAAGCAGTTCAAGCTCATTTTTTTGTTAGAGAGTAAATGTTTTCACCATTTTCAATGGGTATTTTTTTGTGTCCACAATATATAAAAATAATGATCAGATAACTGTGAAGTTCCAAGGAAAAACATACAGATTGTTTTTCTAGTTTTTAGCAGTCAGGTCCAGGGTGCTCAAGTTATACAAACTAAATATTAATCCAGTTTCAGGTTTCTGAGGTAGAGGGACTGGATTTTTTTTTTTTCAAGAAGTCAGAAAATTCCTTTTACTTTTTTTTTTATTCCAAAAAAGCTGCTTAGGAGGAGAAATAAACTATGTCCTATTGCTGGATTCATGTATTGCCAATGCAACATTTAATTGTTTCCAACGATATTATTGGAATAAAACCAGCCCTCTGACTAGGGATGTAAATGAAGCCAAATTCTTTTATAGGACTCTTGGTTGAAAGCGTTTCAAAACAGCAACCTGTTAGTAGTAACCTTGTTAACCTGTAAAGTGTTGAAAACATTCCATCACAATGTGTACTTCCCTCTCCCATCCCTTAAGTATGTCCTTCCACTTCATCTTCAAGTGTCTTCTATACTCTGTACCCTGCAAAGGAAACAGGGTCGTGGACTTGGGGAAACTATGAAACCCAGTATTTTTAAAACAATGTTCCAGCCTTCTGCATAAAGGACTATGTATGTTCCCTAAAAAGTCAACTGACTCTGCACACAGAGCATGCAGAGAGAAATGTAAAGCCACCACAGTGTCTGTGCTCCATAAGATGTGCACCATTGCTCTCATAACAAGCTGACGAGGTGCCAGAAAGGCAGAGCACAACTGGGAGAAAAATATGCTCAGATCTTTGCACAGAAGGAACTTTTCCAGCACACAGTGTTTTTAAATATACATACCCCCCAATTCAACAGCAAATGAACTAATGTTAGCTTAATGTTAACTCATGGAGGAGGTATCTGAAATTAGCGGCACCTTAAGGTGCTCTCTTAGGAAGGACAAAAAATCTATGGAAAGTAGACACAGATGAGAACACAGAGAAGTAAGCACCATTTTTGTAATATAATGTTACTTTTTTGGTTCCATACCTGAAACAAGACAGAAGAAGCCTAGGTGAGACACAGCTACTAGATCCTGCCAATTTCAGTATCCTCTGCTGTTGCTGTTCTTATGTCCATTTCTCAACTTGTGAACACATATGGGAAATATTTCTCACTTGTGCCTGGCAAGTCAAGCCTTATGGTTTATATCCTTAGTCTTCATTAGAAGTGTGAGTTGGAGATATCAATAATTAAATAAATAAAAATCCTATCATGAGGACACATGTACTGATCGCTTTGAGATTTTGGAAAGCTCCAAAGTCAGGGGTGGAGCTGGATCAGAGAATTTATCTCTGGTCTGAAATAAATTTTTTATTTCAGAAAGGAAAAGCAAACTGATAGGAGGGTTGTTACAAAACTTGGCATTTCCAGTTCCACAGCATATTAGAACAGAAATACTTTTGTAATGCTCTTTATTCACATAATTAGTTTTAATTTACAACTCCAGTTTTGCTTCACGCTACCATTGATCCTTTCTCTTATATTTTTTCCTCCTGACACATAAGTGCTGGTATTTTGGGAAAAAAAGAAAACAAAACCAGTGAACAAATATAAATCAAAGAACAGAATATAAATATCCAGCCTAAGAACATAGAGAAATTTTCTTATATTCTATCTGAAAAGGGACAAACCAGCAAACTAGACAGTATCTGAGATGTGTTCTACACAGTAGCATTTTAAGATCAGCTTCAGGGAACTTTTCTTGTACTCATTGCAAAAATACTCACTCACCAACACAACTAATTTAAAGTCTGGGAGTGAGACTTGCAGCAATGCTACAATACTCAATATGCATTGCAAACAGGCCATTGTCCACACAATTGTTACGTTGAACATAGTTTAACATCTGTTCTTGCAATACTGTTACCCATTTCTGAACCTTTGTTTCTGAGACTTATTGAAGATTTGGATGCTTAAAAATTTATTTAGTGTTCCTTACCTGGAAGTCTAAGAATCTCTGGAAGATTCTTAAATGAATAAAGATGTAGTTTCAGGGAAAGACTGTGGGTAAATACTGAGAGAGGAGAGCTGAGGGAATAAATAAGAATTAAATATTGAAACAAGTGTAGCATAGTTAACTATAGTGTAGAAAAGCAAGGTCTGCTGGTTAGTGCTGATGTTGCCTTATTGGGTTTGAGAAGGAAAAAAAAATGAAAATACAGCTCATCATCCATGACCTAATTACAACTGTCTGGAATAATTTGTATTTAAAGTAGGGGCCAGAGTGCCACAGTGAATTTACTCAGATAAACACACAGTCACACAACATGTGCTCAGCTCTCTTTGCAATGGGATATAGCATTCTTCTATTATGTCGCTTTGTGAGATGAGTTAAATTAAGCTTGAAATTGCATGAGAGAAGTTTGGCTGAGAGAAATTTTGCAAGTGTTCAGACAACAAGATGGTGGTAGAACACACTGCAGCTCGGTGTGTAAAATGGTTCAGATCAGCACAACTTTACCACAGCTGTAGGAATAAGATGGAGAATTCTTCAGCAAACAAAAAGCTTTTAGCTCTGTTGATCTGAGTGCTCTCTTACCACTCTGAATGCTAATGTTGATGATGAAATTGAACTGAATTACCTCATTCCTTAAAAATTCTTGGTATGTTCCCCCTCTTTTGTGCTCCTGGGGTAAGTTGTTTGTAATGTGTGTTTGATGGTAAAATGGACAGGTTCTGCTGGCATTCTCTGTTCAAGTGCAAGTGATGGCAAAGCAGTAATAGCACATCTGGTATCCTGGATACAGCAGAATTGGTGATTGGTGAATTCTATGTACCCAGAAATTAATATACTGCACACACTGAATAAACTATGCTTTAACAGTAGAGCTGATATAGATGCAAAGAGTATGTTTGGCACATCTGGAAATTCGCAAAAATAGTAGGGAAGTGTGGACTGCTCCATAGATATTTGCCAGTGTTTGTAATAGTTTTGTAGTAGATACCACAATTCCGTTATTGACAGACTGGAGAATGACTTGTATGGTACACTCACATTAGAAAAAAGAATAGAGCTTATTGAAAACTTGATTTTATTGGCAAAATAAATAAATAAATAAATATTATATTTTTTAATTAGCCTGATATCTATTTTTCCACAATTTTTCAAGTAACTTAAAAATGAATAAATTACTATCATTCCACTGTTGGAGGATATTTTACCCTTGAAAAATAATTTTGGATATATATTTTTAATGAAATAGCATTTTTAAACACAATCATAAAATAAATAATTTTTTAAAAAGTCAAATGAAACTTTAACCTTTAGGTATGTATATGTTTGATTGTAGCATACTGGAAAAAAGTTAATATACTTAGTGCAAAAACCTTAACCAATTCCCTCAGATCTCTTCAGGGAATCCTTTCCAAATACCAAGTCTGTGGTAAGAGAAATTTCTTCTGCCTGAAATTTCAAAATGTTAAAAAAAATGGAACTGACAGCAAATGTTTAAGAAGGGACACTGCCTCCTACTTTCTATGTTTAAGAATGAAAAATAACCATTGTTTTTATGTGAATATAACCCAAAGCAAAATTATTAATATGCAATATTTTGCTTGTTCCATTATTTATCTTGCTTGTCACTGTATCTCCTGTTTTTTGATATTTCCCTCCTCATTTTTAAGTTTAGGAATTTTAGATCCCTTCAGATAACCTTTCAAGTAGCTGTGCAGATGTATTAAAATCTTCAGACTTCTTAAGGTTTTCAACTCCCAGTCGAAGTCGAGACAAAGTGCTTGGACACGCATTTTAGTGCCTTCATACAGATCTTTTCTCTGCTTAATTGCAACAGGTGGCCAGCGTAGCTGTGCTGGCCAGGCACTGAAACCTTAGATTCTAGGAAAATTGCAGATGAACAGAGCAATTGCAGAGGATAGAGCAAAAAGTGCAGTAGCAGAGTATTTAACACATATATGGCAATAGTATGGCAGCAAAGTCCAAATTATTGTGGCATGATTGTGATATATATATTAGTTCTGATAGGGACTTTATTGCTATTAAAATCAGCAATGAGAAGAAAGGACAAGGTAATTAATTGAGATATATTTGTCCATGCAGTCCTTTTTATACACTGGTCCTAGAGCTAAGAGGACTCTATGGCTGACCACCTTAGATTTCTCTCTTAAACATTGATTGTAAGAGTAATTACATAAGAACAGTCTGAGGACAAAAATTGATAATTAATGGTATGGAAGAAATAATAAAGCTTCAAAAGCAAGATTATCTTTTTTTCTCTTTTCCTGTTTCTCCTCTCTTCTAGACAATACTTTTCAAGGAAATGTACTGTGAATAAGCATTTATCACATTATTTAAATAAGATTTCCCAGTAACAATGGGGTTTTCTTTTAAGACTACCTGTGAAGAAACTGTCTTCAGCACTTTAAAAATAGGCTGTATTAGAGAAAAAAAATGAAGCACTTGCTGTCTGATTTTCAGTAAGAACTGTTATAATTGTTGTCTGTAAATGAACTTACACCTTTGTTCTATTAACTTGATCCTATGTTTTTATAGATTTCTTTATAATCTGATTCTCCACAAAAGGAAGAGCCCACAAAGTTTCTTCGTATGCTTATTCATTTACATCTATAAAAAAATATTTCTGATATGTTGCCTCAGAAATCATATTGACTTCTTAACCTAAAATTCAGTCACAAGTACATTGATAGAATCTTTTGCAATAATGCACCTTCTCAAATATGAATATGTGTTAGTCTGTGTGTCATTTTTCTAGGACTTTAGTGAGCAAAGCCTTTATGTGTTTACATGTCATGAAGCATAACAAAATAATCTGATCTAAAGTGAATAATTTTGTAATTATTTTTTTTTTTAGATATTACTATGAGTTGAATTTTACAGAAAATTCTCATAGAAGGTTGGCTGAGTCAATTTGAATGGATAGGTGAATAAATAGTGCTTGAAACAATCCATCTTGTATTTTATTAACTAGAAAACCTGGGCTATTTCTTTGTTCACACAGTTTTCAGGATAAATAATATATTTCAACGTACTGACTAAATCAAAATTCTGACCAGTGGTAGGGTTATAGATTTTATTTAATCTTGAACTGCATAACTCATTCTCATGCATTAGATCACAACTGATTGGAAAGCTGGACTTTAGGTGGCTCTGAGCCAACTGAACTGGATCCAGAGCAAAGTGCTAAGCTTTGACATGTTACCCTTGAAAAGAATGGTTGAATTAAAATTAAAATTCTTCTGCTGGAGTTGAACATTTTACACTACTTGAGAACTATTTACTATGGGCATATCAGACATGCAGACTGATCTCTTTTCCAGACCACTTGTTTTAAACTGTTGAGTGTGGATTTCAAAAATGAGTAAGAAATCTTCATACAGACCAGTTGTCTAACTTTCTTTGCTTTTATTAAGAAACACACAGTAGAAAACAATAGGGCTGTGAAAGTCATCTTATTGTTTGTTTGTTTATGACAGTCTTCAGTCAAGTAAATATGCAAGTATGAAAAAACCACGCATTTATATTATCTCCCTACTGATAATACTGTTGGTTGTACAATAGGTCATATATGTCTGTCCATTGTTTCTCATCAGGCTTAGTCGTATTTATTTTCTGGCTTTTTTATAAATGCAGTTTCAATACATGGCTTATGATTGCACCTTCCAAATGCTGCAACTACATGTATAATAAAAAATACATACTATAAAGCTTGGTTAGCAAAAGTTTAGGCTTTGCATTATGCAACTGAAGCACTACAGTGTAAGACTGGAGCTATACTGCATGATAATCAAATCCTAGTCTGTATTAAAACTGTCACTCTTCCTACCAGCTGTAGATACTACTCCTCTGTCAACCACAGAACTTGAGAAAAGGCACTGCGCTAAGGAGAAATTTGCAAGAGGAAAGAAGGAAAGAGCATCATAAGACATTTGAATTACATTGTATAATCATTGATGATAAAAATGAGAATGTGATGCTTAAATTAGGTTTTAAAAAGAAATCATGGTTGTTTTGAATAAGAAATATTCAAATATTTTTACACTGTATTACTGACTTTGTGCAATAAACCAGTAAGTAACATCTGGAAGTAGGAAAAAGTGCTAACACAATTTTTTCTACTTCCACAATTGCCTTCTAGGCTTACCAGTTGCTATGCAGTATCCTTCTAAACAGAAGGAATATAAGAAACGGAGTTCTCAGGAGTCTGCCACTAACACCAAATGATTAGGGTGTCACTTTAGCAGTAACAGGTTTCAAATGCCACCTCAAGTCCAACAACCCAGGACACAGGCTTTCTTTCTATAATGTACTGTAACGTTGTGCTGAACTTTATAATTGGATGGGCAATCTGAATGATAGGTACTTGCTTAAAAACAGCTGTTCCTGTTTGATCAGATTGTAAATTGCCAATATTTTGCTTACTCTTTCTGTGAAATAGTAAGTGCAAATTCTCTGTAATGCACGGAGGAAGAGGGAAACACAAACCTTTCCTTGTGCTAAGCTTCATGTACTCAGTCATTAAATACAATTAAATACATGCCTTCTGGCATCCTCTATGTATTCAGACATTCAGACAAGCTGGAATAACACCATGAGTTTGAACAGTAATTTACATCATTTGACAGCAACAAGAAAACAAAGAAGTGAAGAGAACCCCCAACCACAACACTAGTAATGGAGTTTGTCTCACCCAGCTTTAAATGTCTATAATGTGGGTGTTTATGGACAAACATATTTTCTGTATTCCACTCCCTGCACTATCTAAAAGCAGAAGCAAAATAGTTCTAACAGCAGCTGTATTTTGTTAAAACATTAATTCCAAAGTTCCTAATGTGGGATACCTGTGAATAAAAGAAGGATCTCATTATAAAAATAAATAAAATAAAAAGAAAGTTAATTAAAATTTGATGCTATGACTTTCTAAAATTATTATGTTAGCTGTCTCCTTCATGATCTCTCCGGTTTTTTACTCAGTTTTGCTGTGCTTGGTGCAGCACATACTTGAGATAATAGAAAGAAATGGAGGCAATGCAATTTTAGGAGTCTGCTTGCTGATGATTGTACCAGAAAGAAATTTTTAACAAGCAAAAAGGTTATTTTGATTTCTTCACAAATCCCTTTTTGCTTTTATAATTACTTGAATTATAAAGAAGATAGTGTACATAGTGATGACAAAACTAGAAAAGAAAAATCATTATGAAATACAAATTCTGGAGAATCTTAATCCTTATGGTAACTGAGAATTAAAAGGCAGCTTTTGTTTAAAACAAGGAAAACTAATGCTTATGAGGGTGATGTCTGATATGAAGATTAAAATAAGCAAAAGAGCAGATCACAGAAGCACCTATAATTAATTTAAACAGGTGTATTTTCAAAACTTTATGCATCATATCTCCACTCACATCAAATTCAGTGGTACTTATGCAACTTTAAACTTCACATCTGACTTTGAAATTCTTTCTTCCTGAGGGGATGTATCATTAAAGACATTTGAAAATGTTTCATGCACAGCTGTACAATACTTGGTTTGTAAAGCTACTTTTCAACTCATAATTTCTATAATCTCCTTTCACTAGTCTGTCTCTAAAACCTGGTGTATAAGCAAATGCTTTAGAATAACAGTAAACTGTATATTACTTGGTATTGACTCATTTCTTCTACAGATTACATTTATTGCACTTATCTATAAAGCATCTTTTTCTATGAGTTTTACAGAAAGGATTGCATGAAATAGTTGTCTTTGCTAACAGACGACAGGACTTGGTGACCCAGGAGGTCTCTGGCAGTCATATATCCATATAATGGTATTAGAATGCTTTTTTTCTTACAGAGTGAGCACTGCATGACATCTATATTTTACAATGATTTACACATCTAACAAACTGTGCAATTACTTAATCGTCTCCCATTACTTCACTGTCCTAGTGAGCCACCCATGTATATCCAGTCCATAATTTCATGCACTAGCCATATTAAAACTGGCTTCACATTGGAGATTATTAAGATTCTCAAGAAATGGGTGGAGTGTATCTATGGAATACAAGGAGGGGCTCTGAGACATCACACGTTGGCTAAGATCAAAGGCTTGTCTTAATGATAATGAAAAATTGACTCATCAAAGCTTTGTTTAATCTTTATACTTGCAAAAAGATCAGCTCATTTAGTATTGGGGGGGGGGATGAGGGAGGAGGAGACGAGATGGGAGAGAGAAAGGGGGAGAAGGGGAAAGGGTAGAGAAGACAGAGAGAATATCTCTCTAGATGGAAACAAGAAGATAAAAACCCAGAAACTTATCTTAGTATAGGGTCTAAAGTGTTTACTGACATTTTCTTGCCAGTATGGAGCTGCTAGAGTTGTACATTCAAATTAAGAATACCAATCTGCTCCACTTAAGAAACATTACCAAAGTGAAGTAGATAGAAAGTCTGTGTAGCAGAAGCCGCCAACTTCCCTCACTGTGGTACTTGCATATCAAAACTGTTAAATAATTGAGAGATAGATATTGCATTCCTTGGGGAGATATGAGTGTTATGTTACAGAGGAGACTGGAGATGATGGTTCTGCAGGGATCCTGAGACTCCAGGGCTGGCTTTTGGCTAAATTTCAGAAAAGCTACCAAAGCCTGTCATCAGCAATCTTGTTTACTCCCACACCCAGGAATGTAGGTCTAGAAAAGAGTCTGTATTTGAATTGCTCATGAACTCCATGTGACTGGAGTGCCAGCAGCTGGCCTCAGTTTCAGATAGTCAGCCCTCAGTGGCATTTTCAATTAGAAAACAAAGCAAGAGAAAACATGCATAAAATCTCAGTGTCTTCCATGGTTTAGAAAGCAGGAGCACATTCTATTCCGTCATAAGGATTGGATGCAATAACCTGCCCATCCACCCATCTATCCACTTTAACCTGGTGATTTTATTTCTTCTTGCTAGTTTTCTTCTTCTTATAGTACAGGCTTGCCTTTGTTTAATGTTATAGATATTGAATAGCCTAAATTAAGATAATAATGGATGAAACTGATATTCAGCATTGTACAAATATTGATGACTCAATTATAGACATATATGGCACAAAGCTGGGGCAAACTTGCAAGAGGAGATGGTCAGATGGCTTCTACCATCTGCACTTTACTAAACAGCTCCTCGGGTAAAAAACTATGAGAGCATTTTGCAGACCAATTCCCCTTCTATACTCCAGTGACTGATGTAAAAACAATGTATTAAACAAGTTTAATAAAACTGACATGAAATGACGCACTGCAGGAACAGCAAAGGGATAAACAAAGTGTGTGATACAGTGTGATAGTTTCAGGAAACTATATTTAACAGAGTAATCTCTGGCAAGCATTAGCTAGTTTATCTCCTCCTTTTGTGTAGAATCCAGTTTAACTATCAGGACTGATAACAACATAATCCTGCCTGATCTAAATGACAGTGGACCATGGGGGTCATTCTAAACCCAGGTGAATGTGGTGTCATATTTTTAGCATGTAACTAATAAGAAGGTTATGTCAGTACTTCATTATTATAAGTCTTTAATAGAGGAACAGATATATTAACATTAAAAAGCTGGAAAGAGAAGGAGGGAACTTTGCATTCTTAGACTGCTAATTCTCAAAGTTAACAACACAGTGGGAGCTGGTCTACACTAGATTTTTCTCGAGCTGGCAGGATAATGTATGTTAACCCATGCTTTAAATGGCCAAACCATAGGAAGGAGTGGAGGCAGACTTCCTCCACTTTGTAGTACATTCTTCTTGATGTATAACAGCAAACAAATATTGTATAAAACCTTAGGTCATGTTGTATATCTTCCAGTAATTCAAGGACTGTTCTTTAGTCGAGAGTTACCAAGCTGCTTTCAGAAATCTAGAGTGAAAAAGTTTCAATCCGTGGTACATTGAGCCATGTCTTAATAGAGTAATCAGCAGCACTGGTTTTTATTTTGTTTGATGCGCTAACTCTCCTGTTTTAATTTTCTTTAGAGAAGGCTAAGTAGCAATGATACAGTGCATGTGCTGAATATAAAAATCCGCACTCAAAAGGACTATGAGGTACTGAGGAGATTGTATTTAATACCAACAGGCATGGGAAGACAAAATACCCAATAGCAATGCCAGCAGTATCAATTAATAGTAGTGGTCTGGGCAGGCTGAGGATTGGACCTACTATTATTTTAGACAAGAATAGACTCTATAAATAGGTTTGAGTGTTACAAACCTTTTCCACTACTCGATGCCACTTAGAGAGTGTATTATGCCTAAGCAAACAAAATGAGTGATAACACTCCTGTCTCTACTGACCTACATAACAAAATGTAGACTTGCAGCGTTCCAATCAATTACTTTGCTAACCCAGCTGGCTCTTCCATTCTCAATCAATGAGATCACAGATGAAGCACTCATTCCCCATTTCCTTGGTCTGAATGAATATGGATTTGCTCATGAACTCAACACACTTTTTGCTCTAAGGGCAGAGCAAAGAAAAAGGTTTTTCTCAACTTAGCAGGTTGGTGACAAAGTGTTAAAGGACAGCCCTTTTCCAGTGATGCCAACAGAGACTTTTCTACTTATTTTAAATAACACACTACCAGGCATTTGTCTGAGATAAAGACAGAAGTTACAGATTCCTCATATGCATCGGGAATGTGAAGGTCTCAAATTTCAGAGCACTGGTGTTTTGCTTTAATCTATAACAAAGTTAGGGCACCACTGGAAAATATAGAAAAGGTTAGGTCTACCATCTGCGGTGTCAAGGAAGAAAAAATAGGTATTAACAAGCTCTTGACAAGGTTGTATGCTGATGGCATATGTCCTTTACTGAGCTACCAAATATTTTCTTTTTTCCCTCTTAAGAGTTTTGAGCTTTAAAACAATTGGGCAGGAAATTTCAAAAGTAAATGCATTTTTGCAAGAGTCAATGGACAGCCAGCATTAGACAACTAAATCCACATTTAAGGATTTGAATATGCTTTACCTGGTTTTCAGAAATGCTGAATATCAACAACTCTCAGTGTCATCAGTGTTAGTAAACAGCTGAAATAAAACAAACAATTAAATAAATAAATACCCACCCTCCAAAAACGTCCAAAAAATCCACCCAAACAATGTATTAAGTCTTTATACAAAGCATTCCATCCTTAGCAACCATTTGCCTGGAAGAATGGAAGGTTTTCTTTTAGTCACTCATTTATGTACTCTTGCAAGAGTCCAGTACACTTAAGGAAGTGGTGGAATGTTCCTTTGCTCAGTGAGGAGTGAACAAACTAAATGTAGACAAAATAACACAAGAAATACCATGTCCTAGCATTGATAATACACTAAGAAATTTAAATGCTATTTGTCACATCTAGTGATTAGCAAACTAACCATTTAAGTTAATGTTAAACTAGCACCCAGCCAGAACCTCAAAAGCTGTACACAATTTGGTAAGTATTATATACTTTCAACATGAAAATTAGATCAGCAATAACCACTTTTAATTAGGCTTTCTTTAATGCATGGATGGAAATTGGATTTTGGCTGTGTTCATCAGTCTTGAAAACAAGAAATCCTTAAATGTAGTCAGAAAGCTGTTAGAAAGACATAACAGAACTTGAATCAAATTGATAATATTCCACTGTGGGATGTTCTTGCCATCCATTTTAAGCCATAATAAGGTCAACATGATCCTACTGCTCATAGATTGCCTTACGCAGGACAGGATTTTTATAAAGGCTTTAGGGTATCCTATCTAAAAAACTAAGCAGATTTTCAAAAAATGTTTTGCACTCAGAAACAGACACAGAAGTCAGAAGACATTAACACGGCACAAAACTATTGAACATATCTAAGTGTGAAGACTAAAAGGAAATACACCAATCTAAGTGGCCACATGGATTTGTGTGAAGTCATTAAACAGATGCAAAGTTTTCTCTGACACTGTTTTTCTAAACTACATCACAAATACTATTCAGTACAAGCATATTGGAATTATCTGCAAAATGATAGTTATGTGAGAATAGGGAATGATTTCTATTTTTATTATGTTTCAAAAAATTCTTTGTTTTACATGATCTAAATTTCAGGCCTCAACTTAATAGTATCCATTAACACTCTTACAAATTACCCAAATTAATAGTTGTAGATTCCAGAGAATCATCTCCTCTATTTGAAAAACAAAATGCTTTTTTCTGATCCTGAAATGGTATAATAATTTTAACTTATTCAATCTGAAAAAGGGAGACAAATATAGGTAAAGAAAAATAACCAGTAATTAGATGAAGTGTGGAAATTAAAGAATTTTAATTTGATATATTTATATTTTATTTGATATATTTATAACATGTGTGGTTTGTAAACAGTGCCCAAAGCTCGTGAACGCGATGAACATATTCAACTGTCTATATAAGAATGGGTTTCCAAAGCGAAGAAACTGAAGTCATCCATGTGTAGATCACAAAAAATTGCTTTTTCTTTGGCAAGACATTTCTAGCACAACCACCTGATGATAAAGACAATACTCCCCAGGAACATTTGCTTTCAACCCAAGAAGAAAAAGACTAGACATTTCTATGCTAGTCACTGAAATCTGACAAACTGGTCAAACTGCCCACAGTGTATTTGGGTCATTCAGCAGTATGAATGTGTGAAAAACCTTAAGATAGAAGGAATAAGTAAGATGGAGCAAAATAATTGGAGCTTCAGTGATGTCTGAAGCTCAACTGTTAGAACAGAAATGTTAGGGAGGTGAAAGACTTGGTTACGTACTTCACTTAATTCAAGTGTGTTGCTGTAGACATAGGCTATGTAGTTATTCTGGTTTTGTGTATAACCAAATATAGGGTAGGTGTAGTTCTAACTGATTGTCATTAAATGTTACTGTGCTTATTCAAAGTATATGTTGAAGAAATTATCATCAGACTAAAGCATTTGCCTATCAGGTCAATGATCTTCTTTAGAGGGAGTTCCAGAAGCTTCTAAGTCTTGCCTATGGTGGTAAGGAATGACCTCAGTGATCGATACCTATGTTATAGCAGTTCATGGAGGTGCTAATACTCAGCATGATATAGGGAGTTTTATATGTGATTTAATATATTATTACAGTCTCCTTAAGATGTTGAAGTAAAAACTTCACAAATAATTTAAGTATTTTATCATTTTTCTGACCTTATATCTATTAGTCCAATCATCTAGTCAGGTAGTTTTTAAAACTAAACTAGACTTTTCATCTGGATCAGCTCTTTGAACCCACAATCTGTTTTGTTGTGAGTGTCTGTGTTCACAGTATTTCTCTGATCCATCCTTATTATCCGCCATCTCAGCAACTGAATAAGCATTTTACAAGTCTAGGTAACAGTTTCATATCAGACAATTATTTTTACTGACTGCTCATTTCAGTTAAGTAATCATTTTAGAATTTGTCAATGATTGTCTTCTATCTTTTTATAGAGAGAGCACAGGGCAGGATGAATTTGAAATGTGTAAATATCAGATAGGCAGCTTTTAAATGTAAGATGAGATTTGTCCAAAAAAATCACGGAAACCACAAAGCCACAATCAACGTCATGAAAAAGGTAAAAATTAACGTTAAGCTCTATAATTACTTTACAGTTTAGAGGCCTCATAGATATGCAGATAATATGTGGTTGTAATTATATTTCTGAAAACAGATGCTTTCTCCTGCCATCTGTGATAAGCCTATTTGTACCCCAGCCTTCTTACTTATTTAGAAGCTAGAATAAATAAAACAAAAATGTCTCCTAAAAAGCACTGGTAAAATAATGCCAGTTCATTAATTTTCATACCACGTCATTTTCCCACGTCAATACATAGCACATTTTTCTCTCTGTTACTTTTAACAATAAGCTTATGATAATTTTATTTTTTTAACAATTAAAAAAAAAAAAAGATTCCTAGTCCTTTCTAGAGGGACTACTTAACAGACTGGGGATCCCCTCAGCTAAGAGCTGTGAGAACTCTGGGGACACTTTCTGGCCATGTGAACCCAACCAAACCTGTGGAAAAGGAAGTCTTGAGAAGCAAATACCTTGGCGGGGGGTGGTGGTGGTCATGACCACTGTATTAACAGTCAAGAAAAGCCCGATGTGGGACAAGGGTAGGGCTTTCAAATTTGTGTCCTCTGCTTCAGGCATTGGCCAGAAGGACTTACTGAAAATGTTAGCATATGCTCTAAATTTTGGTCTTAGATTCAGAATTTTCTCATTTACAATAAAATTGTGTACTGCAAAGTATTTTTTCAGTCTATCAGTGCATGCAAAAGTGCCCTGATCTAATACTTATAAATAGGTAACAGTATAACATTCAACACAGTTACCAGCTGATATATGTATATCTGTATCTATGTCTATATCTCTCACAGCTGCACTGACTTTCTGTGTATTCAGTGGGTTTGACAAATATTGGCTGATAATTCACTTTGTTAAACCAGCTTTTATAATCTGGATAGAAAATTTAACAAGCTTTGATGTGTAATGGATCACTGTAGGTGGATGTGCCAGCTATATTTTGTCGTGCAATAATGCAATATTTTTTTTGGTTCTGCATCCTTTGCTTTTTCACAATGATATCTTATTTGAAATGAGGACAAAGGAAGCAATAAAAAGGATAACAATAAACTTGTGCCTCAACTAGAGACAAACAGACATTTCAGAGAGAAAATAAGAGAATTTGCCCATGAGTTTAATGGTTCAGAACACTGGGACTAAATACAAAGTTTACTTCTGTCCTTCCAAGTTCTGTCTGTAGACTGCTGAGAATGACACTGTAACGTGTTCTGATTTGGTGGTTATTTTATGGCTAGGACACTACAGTGTCCCTGAGTCTTTTTATGACTAGGAAACCACTATGTCCCTGAGTCTTTTCACTTTGTTATAGAGAGAAATAATTGCTCTAAAACAAGATGGTAAGAAGACTGTCAGAGCTTCAATATATAAGGGCTGTCAAAACTGCTACTATCTTCCCACTGAACTTCACAACAGCTGAAGAAAAAGGCACCATACAATCCAGTAGGTCTTTGAAAATATTGATAGGTCATTAATATTTGTAAAACATTTTAGAACACTATTACTGAAAGATAATATTAAAGTTCTTACCATTTAGTTATAGTTTAGATGTTGTTTTTTTCCTTCACTTACATTTATTTTGGGATTCTGAAATGTACATTTAGTTCACTTTCTCAAGGGTGGTTTAACTCCACAGTAAGACAGATAGTACAATTAAAAATTATTTTCTTTGAGAAACCTATAAAAACTAAAGTCTTCAGTATGTTTTTATAGCATATTATAACTGGTTTTGTGCGAGCTTGGAAAGTAGTATCATATGTAAATAGTAAAGATAAACAAAAAAGCCTGGAAATTTCACATATAAATTCTAAATTAAGGTTTTCTCAATAAAACCAGATTAAATCCAGAAAGCTTAAATACAGATTGCCAGCATAACAACCACTGTGGACTCTACAAGGGGTTGTGCCAATTGCAGAAATAAAAACACTTGAAAGCATTTGTGGACTTGTTATAAGAAAGTGCTTTGGGACAATGTAGTGTCCTTGTTATACAGTAAACACTAAATAAAAACATTTGCAGTGTCATTCTCAGAAGCTTGCAAACCAAACTTGGGGGAACAGAACTAAGCAAGTGCTTATAACAAATACATTGATTTGTAGTTTGTACAAATCTATGATAAGTCATCATCTAAAGTCATCATCTTAAGTAAATTATTATCTGCTTTGATTTAAGGACACTGAAGACCATCTGGACTTCTGCATAACACAGAATCTGAAACATTTAATATTAATACAATTAGACTGCCAAGACTGACATTTTTATTTATTTACCGATCCTCCTAAAGTCAGCAAGATGGAATAGCCATCAGAAAGAATAGCCATTCTATCTTAACAACTCAAAAACATGGCCTTATTTGGCGAGCAGAATGAAGCTACACTTGGCAAAACTTGTCTATAAGAAGTACTCCAATACAGTACCATACCCTTCAAACTTCATTCTTATAATAAGACAGAAAAAAAAATATTTAATTTTTGGTTTCAAAAATCTTCACACTATACTCTAAATTATATTAGTTTAATCCATTCTTTTCTATATAGTACTACTGACATGAACATTTAGGAATCCTGGTATAAAAAGCAGAAAAATCTAGTTTTGCTTATATTCTATCCCTGTACGGAAAGGTTGATTTATCACTTTGGAATGCCTTAGTGTCATATTGGAATACATGGATCCATCCTGGCAATTATATCTCCAAACATGTGTGAGTGTTTGTATGTGAGACTGTGTGTATATTCATATATGCATATATATGTTTACTGACATGTGTATATATATTTACATACACACACATCTCTATGCTGAATTGGATTAGTTACAAGATGCAGAAAATTAAGTCTTCATTTTTTAAAATCTTTCCACATTTTATAAGATGTGCCACTGAAATTTTAAAAAACCCCAATTATTAGATAGATTTGTTTGGCAACAAGCAGGGAATGTAAGTAAAAGTTCTTTAACATTAAATACCTTCAGCTCCCTATTTTCTTATACATTATTGTTTACTGTTTGTAACCCTGCATTGACCTTAAAATTGTCAGTGACCAAGGATGAAATAGCAAAAATGCAGTTTTCAATTCTTTCTTATGTCATCCACTTGTAAGGGTGGAGGGACAGTAAGAGAAAAACAAAGTAAGTCTGTTTTGGGTGGATATACTTTAATGAAGCAATGATCACATGAGGAAAATTATAGCAAGTTTGGAATCTTATTGAATAGGATCCAGCTGAGATTATTGGACTGAGTGCAGGAGAGCAAGGTCAAAGACAAAAAAATTGATTTATGTTCAAAAGTTGTTTTATTTTTCTAGATATAAATGGGACTTATTTTATAAGTTGCATGCTTATGTGTGTGTATATATTTTTAGACAGAGCAGATATATAAGGTGGAGAAAAATATCCCAATATATTTTAAGGTATTTCCACTTCATGTCACCCCATTTGGCTGGGTCTAAAATAATATTCATGTAAACTTCATGTAAATTTCTCATGTGAGAAAAATATTCTCTGACAATATACAATGCAGTCAGAATGGAGAACCATAAAATTTTCAGAAAGTATGAATTCTCTTTCCAGTTTGAACTGATTACTGAATCAAAGTGATTCAGAAAAGTATACCTTCATAGGTATTGCCATAGACAAGGTTACATGAAAGCTGGCAGTTCCCTAGGCACTTTAGTCGAGCTATGTTGACACTCACTAAGATTTAACTGGTATAGTATACGAATACTATATACAGCATATGAAGCATAGGAAGAGCATATGAATAGTTACTGTTGTTACAGTAGATTGAAACAGAGTAGACTTTTTTACCAAAACAAGCATGACGGAGTTGCTTACTAATACTGAAAAAAACACAGGGGAAGTCAAGGAAATTCTTCATTTCAGCAGGAAGAAGGAGCTGCGTCATTCTGTGTTTGCCCATACTGTAGCTGCTGGGTAGGTACAGAGACCTAGATAGGGAAGGATCTTCTTAGACAGTCCTGGAGAATAGGTCCACCAGCTGACATTGCATATGTAGGTGCAGAATTGTAATCGTGCCTCCCTTATTCATGCATTTTGGGTACACACACATA
Source organism: Gavia stellata (assembly GCF_030936135.1). Classification (NCBI taxonomy): domain Eukaryota; kingdom Metazoa; phylum Chordata; class Aves; order Gaviiformes; family Gaviidae; genus Gavia; species Gavia stellata. Next base: position 22,481,391 of record NC_082600.1, read on the forward strand.
TTCAAGAAATTTAATGCATTTTAAGAGAAAAGTAGAAAACTCGAATTTAACACAGTAACTAGAATCATTACTTGAGCCCTCTGTAAGGAAAACAAGTTGACAAATCACACTGGGAAAATAAATAAAAAGACATGATTGTAATCTTATAATTTTAGTTCTTCCTAGCTATCTCCTACAGCTATCTACACATTCATTCATTATTAAGCACACATTAATAGCTAGGGCATTCTTTTTAACAAGAGCTATAACATGAAATATTAGGCTTATGCTTTTTCGCCCTGGCGTTGACATCAGATTTTATTTACAACGTTTTGCAGGAGAAGGATGGAAGAGTGACCTAGATCAAGTTTGAAATTCAGAACTCTGTGCCTTCTTAAATTACCTGCTTAAGTCTGTGCACGGGAATGTGTGATTGTCTGCGTGTATGCCCATGTGTTCATGTCTGTATCTTTGTGTATAAACAGGTTTCAGCTTGCTATGCCTATACTCTGACCAGATATAATAAGCAAGTTCCAGCCTAACTGCGTGTGTAAGCATAATGCCCAAGCCAGTTAAGTTCACCATTTCAGCTGATCCTATTATCTTGGAAATAACACTTCTCTAACACAGCTGGACAGCATCTGGCCAGCGTAATGTGGGCACACACCTATGCACACAGTTTTGTAGACATGCCCTAGAATCTCAATTCTCCTCTTGTCACATAAGTCTAAAAATATTACCCTCATGCAAAGTTAAGTCGCAATTTTTTTTCCACTTGTTTTTGTGGTAAAGTGTACCTCATACAAACTGAATCTTTTTCTCACAAACAAGAAGCTCCTTCATCCTTACGGCTGTATTGTGCACTTGCCTGGACCTTGGAGCTTCCACTTGATAATATCCAGAGTTTTCTGAGCTTTTGGTTTTTCAGGTGAACTTTCACTTTGTATTATTCAATTCCACCCTGTTTCTACTGTCATTTGGTTCTTCCTGTATATAGCTCCTGTATAGTGTAATACTCTACATGTGTTAGTCAGCGTCCAGTATGATCCTGGAAAGTCCGTTTGGTAATCTCGTCAAATTCATTAATACCACTTAGCGATTATTATTCAATTACCTTGTCTCTAACTCCTTAGATGCTTAATGCTTACTGATATGGATTCGATCTTTTGATATGCTAAGAGCTGAGAGCCTTTTTTTCGGAGATTTTAAGTGTCATTCATAGGTGTGGTCAGTTAGCCTTAGCTAACAGCCAAGTGTTCGCCCAACCACTCACACACTCCCCCTCACACACCCTTCCCTCCACACTGCTTTCACCACTCTGAGCAGCGCGGTGGTGATCTGCGTTTGGTGCGGGTGTGTTACAGTCAGCACATAGCAGTTTCTGTCTGCTGCTCCTTCCTCCTCAGACTTTTCCTCTGCTCTGGTGTGGGCTCTCCGTGGGCCACAGTTCCTTCAGGAATATCCAACTGCTCCAGCATGAGTCCTCTGCAGGCTGCAATAGATATCTACTCCGTCATGGAGCACCTCCCTCTCCTTCTCTGACCTTGGTATTTCCTCTATTGTCACTCTTTTTGTTCCCTCCTCCTCTCTCTGTGCAGTGTTTTCTCCCCTTTCTTAAATATGTTTTTCCAGAGGTGCCACCAGCTTGGCTGATGGGCTCAGCTGCCTCCTGTGGTGGGTAGATTGTGGAGCCAGCTGGAATGGTCTGTGTCTGGCCCAGGGCAGACACTAACCTCTTCTCACAGAGGCCACCCCTGCAACCCCATCTCCTCTTCTGTCCCCCTCCCAGCTACCGAAACCTTGTCACCTATGCCCAATACATTAGTTTTACACTTTCAGAAATGTAGTTTCAATACTTAGGATATAACATTATATTAATTTTATTTCAACTATGTGCTCCTTTTGTGACATTTTTTCACATCAGGTAATGAGGCCTTAGATGAAAAGCGGAGTTGTTTCAGTATTTTGTGAGACCTATTCGTTCTAATCTATAGATTTTAGGGCCAACAGAGGACTAAAAGTCATCTGCTCTAAGGTCCTATATAATGCAGACCGTAGAGTTTCAGCCATTGTAATTTAGTCTGTTCTGATCCTGATAAATGGTGTTTGACTAAAACATATGCATTAGCTGTGCTTAGCAGCTGTGAAAAAACCCTGTTGAACTCAACAGTCACAGCCATTATCTTCAGTTTGAGGTGAGTGTAAGGAATGAACAAGCTCCTTTAGAGAATCACATGGCTGAAACTGTAGGCATCATTAACCTATACCCAGGCATGTGAGAAATCTCAAGCAGTAGTTGCACTATATGTTCTAAGATGTTTGATGGAACTTCATGCAGAATGTTTACACTGTCTATTTAAATTCAAAAAAAAAGTAAAAGTTCACAGAAATGTAAAAATAAAGAACAAAAGCCACCAAACACAACCAGGAAACCCTTTGTAGCATGACTGACTGATAAACAGGTGAGAAAAGTTTTCCATGAAGTGTGAAAGGGAATAAAGAAACTAGTTTGGTTGTTTTCTTCCCAGAAAAGTTGCCATGCATTCTTTATAAGTAAACACTGGTGCATGGAAGAAATACCAGATTCTTTTATGCATTTATCTTTTTGATACAAGTAAACAACTTCTAGACAAAAAAATAATGACTTGGAATAAAAATATCCCCAATTTTCCATGCTTACATATAGCCTTATAACATACATAGTCTTATAATATAGTCTTAATTTATAGACTTTTTAAAAACATAGAGACTCTAATGTTTTTCTCTTTGTGAAAATTCATTATACTCAGGTCTTTATGTCATTAGCACCATCTATTTCCTTTCTACACAATGCATTCCATGACTCACACATGACCTGTTCCAGTAAAACAAAGAGTAGTTTTCTATTGACATCCCTGACAGAAATCTTCCAGTTCAGCACACAAATGAGAGAGTAACATTTCTACTCAAGTAAACTGGTGCAAGGGAGCTGTGTTGATTTACCAAAGCTCTAATAATATATTGACAATGTCTGTAAAGTATATTTAGTCTCACTGGCAATGTTCAGTTTATCTGAAGTGAACACTGGGCTATCAGTCTACCGGTCTGTGGTCAGGAACCTGAAGAGATCTCACATGAAGAACCAGTGCACAATGACTGTCATCAGCTTTTATATATAGATTTCCCTCCTAATAATCTAAGGTGTCGAGACTGGCTGGTGAATACTCAGACTTCACAGTGGAGTTGCAATATGTCTGGAGGGCATATCTGGATCAGGTAGTCAGAAGCACCCCAAGTTCAGTAATTCCGTCATTGTTACTAAATGGAGTATTTGCATAAAGGACAGTAAATTAATTCCCAAGTACTTTCTTACAATCTACTGTGCTATATTTTGTGAGGATACTAGAAACATTTTGTCTCACCCTTCAATGGTGAGACTAGCTCAACAGATGGGCAATCAAACGTAGTTTGACTGCAGGTTAAAAAGGCAAAAGTCAATAAAGACAAATGTGTACAAAGGGCAAAGCTGTTACCCGAAATTTATTGATGTCCTTCAGTGTCTTGTCCAAACCTTGCTCTTTATTGCTGTACTTCTGTCCTTAAAGGAAGGAATCACTCAAGTCCACATATAGAAAATAAACAGAGCAGCTACCACCCAAATCTCTCTGTTTCCCTCAAATCAACAGCTGCTTTTTGGAACATGTTGCTTTTGTTGAGTTAGGCTGTGGTTTAATTCCAGAGGCTTGCCTGTGAGTGAAGAAAGCACAGCCAAAGCCACCAGCAGTATGATTCAACTTTCAACAGCCCAGACAGAGTTAAGCCTCCAGAATAGTTACTTCCGAAAGGAAAAGCTCAGGCAAGGGAATTACGGTGAACTTGCACCATTAAACAGACATGCATACCACTGAGAAGGATGCCTGCTCTCTTATTGCTGCTACTTAGTATTGCTCTGAATAATGATACTAATGACCTAGCCCCTAAGACAACAGGAAAAGGAAACAAGAAAATAGAGGGGATTAATAAAAATCGGGGATGGAAAAAGATAGGTTTCTTATGACAAGCAGTCAAAAAAGTATGCACATAAGAAAGAGCTAGAAACACAGCAACTATAGGAATCACTCTTGCAAGCCAATGTATTATGTGGGATTACAAGAGCTTTTTTTCCTGCAGGCTGTGGTAATTTATATGATTCAGTTTTGATTTTCATTAAAATGAAGGGGAGAGACTATATTTTAACTACAATAAAGCATAGAGGCTGAAGGATTGCTACTGGGAATTTGCACCCAGAGGAGAGGGGTAGTGCTCTGTTCAAACACAAGGTCTAGGAACTGAAATGTAAGTTTCTTTAATTCTCCTTGTAGCTTGATACTAAAGCAAAAATCGAGAGGCATTTTTAAAGAAGCCTAAAGGTACTGAAACCTCAATGACTTTTTATATGATTTTCATGTCAACAGCCTTGGTGTCTTTTGAAAATCTTCACCTAGAAGACTACTGAAAGTTGGAATGGCCTTAGGGCTTCACTTATTCATGTTTTGTAGCTTTTGTGCCTTGTGTGGTTTTTTTGTAAATAGAATTCTTTTATTCCACATCTGTTGGGGGGGGGGGGGGGAGTGATAGAAGGGGAAGAAAGAAGAACCTCCTACACTAGATTTCTGCAAAGAAATAGGGTCAATATTATAAGCAGGGGAAAAGTTTTAAAGGAGAATTACAGTACTGGATTTCCAGAAATATTTAAATACAAAGTAAATCAACTTCTTATCCACTGTACACATTGCAGATGTTAATGCCTGACAATTTTGAAATTGATGCATTGTTGAATCTAAATCAGTTTACCCAAATATTTTGAATGGAAGATTCACCCTGCCTCTTTAATTTCCAGTGACTACTCCCTACTTGGCATGATTTATTTACAATAAATAATTTCATAAATATAAATGGATCATTATGGAGACAAAGGGAACGATGATTTTATTGACAGCTTGCGTTAGTTAATTTATGTATTTATTTATTTATTCTCTGGCCAAAATTTAATTTTCAGACTTGTTTTGCAGTCTGCTTTAAGATTCTTTTCTCCCCAGTGACCGTGATGTCTCTGGGAACCATTTTACTCTGTTGTCTTAATTGTTAAAGCTTGTGATATTTTGTGTCCTGCCAATGCACAACATGAGAAATTTTGAGGATGCCTCCCACCTCCCTTTACATATGCATATTTGACTTTTTGAAAGTGTTTGCGTTTAATAGGACTATAAAGTCTTCTGTCTCTGGGTGGTCCATTCTGTATGCACATATGTGTTAAATGACTTTTTTATCTGAATATACTAACACATGCATATATGCACATGATAACTGAGGTACTTGAACATATATTTTTTCTTGTTAAAGGTAGTTAAGGGAAAGGTGCCAATGAATCAAAGAAATATGTTCTCTGTGTTTAATGAAGCTTCAGAGAATTTAAAGAATTCTGGTCTTTTAAATAGTCAGAGAATTGAAAATACAAAACTGGAGTCTCTGGAGTTAAGAAGGGAAACCAATATATTTGATGCATAATTTAAATAAGAACTCAGAAGTCTTTTTTATTGAATTTGTTGATGTTATTTTTGTTGATGTTATTTCTTTCTTTATTTTATTTTGAACTCCTTGAAGATGTTGATGGGAAAAATTCTGCTCTTATTTATACTGACGTAAATCCAAAGTAACTGAATGAATACAGTTGTTTGGAATTAGAACTAAACTTTTTTCTTTTTTTTTTCCTTCCCATATAGATGCAACTTATTTGTTGAAAGCCAAAGTTCCAATGGAACATTTCTTGGGAAATGATTTATCAGATCCAAGATGACACTTGATATATCATGTCTTTGTCCACCCCTCAGAATATTAAGATGGGCTGGAACATTCAGGTGGTGGGAAACCTAGATCTCGGTCCCTAATTTCCCTAATAAAAATCGCGAGTTCGAATATGGATGTCATATCATGATGGAGAAGCTTAAATGTACATTTCTTTCTCTGTTCCAGTGAATTAAATCTTGGAAAAATTAGATCTTGGCCAGTAAGTTAAGTCTTGGAAAAATTAAATCCTGGATGAAATTGTTGAATGAGAAAAAATGTTTTCCACCATAGTATACTGAGGTTTCCCAAGGGAAGGGAAGGCAAGGCAAGGCAAGGCAAGGCAAGGAAAGGCAAAAAGAAAGGAAAGGAAAGACAAGGCAGAAAGCAAGGAAAGGAAAGGAAAAAGGGAAGAGGAAAGCAGAAAGATAAGAGGAAAGGATACAAAGATTTTATTCAAATTTTTATGGAGTAGCAAACTTACTACAGTTAGAGAACAAAATGTTCTAAATAAAGGAAGTGAACATTCATTTAGGCTCATTACACTTGGTAACGAAATGTAGTATCAACCATTAGAAGACAGATGGATTAAAGGGGGCTTTTAAAAAATCTCCATGAAAAGTCTTCATCTCCTAATGGGGACAGAAGGAGAGGAAAAACCTATGTGGGCACAGAAAACACATCTTAATATCTTCCTTCCTCTTTCCAAACCCCAGAAACAAGCTTTGATTGTGAGAAAGAATAAGGATAAACAAAAAAGCCTGTTCTACTTTGGTTTTGAAGTGAAATGTAGACTTCACATTTCCTTATAGGTTTGGATCTCATTGTTGCCATCGTAAGATATTCTGTACATCTTTCCCAGAGTTTGCCCTTATCCTCACCTCATACAGAATCATCTAAAACCCCTTTCATGGCACTACCGATCAGGTTTTGCCAAGTTCATAACTTCCAAAACCCTTTAAGACAGAATTTCCTAGTGTATAAGATATGTCAAACAAATTAGTGAAGAGAGGCAGAGAAGGTACATTTGGGAAAGACAGGTCTTTGAAAACACAGAGCAACTGTGAGTGTGTTCAGTTCTTTGGCCAAGATTGTTGCCTTTCAAAGTCTGAGAAAAGGTTCCTTGAGGGATATGAATTTTACACAAGCTACCATATTTCACTGTATCTGCTTCTTTGACAGAGTGCCATTTTTTAGCTCCTTAATACCATTTTCAATGGGTGATTTAATCACTCATATGTAGGGGAGATTTGGTTTCCTGTATCTTAGGTATGGTTCATTAATGTCTCATTTTGTAAAAGTGCTTGCCAACTTTAATTCAGCCACGGTCCCTAGTATATGCAAATAGTAGTTAGATACAATACATTCTTCCTAATGTGCTTTCTAATCATTGCTCAGCTTATGTCAGGAGCAAAGGATATGAAAGATACTGGCCCCAGCTGTCTACTGTTCTAGCATTAGCTATTATATGGTAAATCAGCTTGGAGTAAATTCTGTAGTATCCAGTAAATTTTGTTTAATATATAGCAGGCCAAACTAAGCACAGGATACTTGTGCATGCAGCTGATGCAGACCAGCAATTCTTGCTGCTGAAACTCTTCTGCAAAGTATGTTGAATAAATATGATTTCTTCTTTATAATTAATTTTTTTTTCTTGGATTTTTTATTTGTAAAAGATTAAAAAATAACCATTTCTCATGCATATCAGATTGCTTTCCAGATTCAGTTACAGGATATTTTATACTTTGTTCTGGACTATTTATTTTTGTGAATGCCTTTTTGAACCTTATTGTACCATTTTCCCTAGTAAGTGATTAATTGATGTTCCTATATTTTGTCATATCAAAGGAAAGAAGTTTTCACTCACTGTATCCCCAGTCCTGATTTTACGATTGCTGTCTCTGATGCTCACAAGGAAGACAATTCACTTTGTAAAAGAGTTTGGGTGATGAGTGGTATATTTTCTTTTACTTTTTTCTAACAACAAGAGCCTTAAAAGTAATGTGCTGAGACTTCAGAAGAAAAAAAATTGTGACAGAAACCAGATAGAAACTACAAGGAAGAGATCTCCAGAAATAATGTGTAATTGTTTAGGTTGCTACCACCTCTTAGCCTGTTATTAAATCTTTAGGTGTTTTTTTTTAGTATTGTTCTGGAAGTAAGAACTTGCACCTAAGTCTTTTCCCTGGGTAACTGGTCTAAGCATCAGGTTAATGAATAATTAATGCATTTTCTTTTCTTCTCTCTAGCCTAAATACTTGGTCATTTCATGAAAACAGAATTAAATACATCAGGGGAAAATGAAAATTCCCTATTCTATGAAATTATATCACATTTAATATTTTCCCATGGAAGTGAAGTCAAATCCTCTCAGACAGAACAAATTTTCATTCCCTGGGACAAGAAATCAATGAAGTAATGAATAGTGGATACCACATTTCCATTGCCTTTAGCACTTAACCTGTGAACAGGCAGATGTCTGTGTCACCCATTTGGGGGATAAGAACCTTCTTATAGCAATGAATAAGCTACCATAGTCTTCAAAGCAGTTGAGTTTAATGCATCGTCTTCTGACATTATCCTTTCGACTTTCTTTGGCATCCCACTATATTAGCAGGTTTGCTTTCCTCTCTCTAGCTCCCAGATGCTTAATTCCTTCTAGGCATTGAGCTAAGAAGTAAACACCTTACTCAAGCACACAGATGCTAGGAATTAAAGAGACCAGAGACTGGGTGCTGCAATTTTCAGTCTTGCAATACTTTATCCTTTTCTGAATCTACTTCTCAGGTTCTCTGTGACTTCATTCGGAGAGAATAGTTCTTCGCTACTTTTTCACAATAGACATGTGCAAGGTGTCCTGATCCACCCTCTTAGGGTGCATATAAGCATCTTATTCCAAGATGTACCAGATCTACTCAGAAGGACAAGATTAAGATAGAAGAGAATCTTGGAACCTTCCACAGGGAACTTAATTGCTTCTATATCCAAAAGGCATCTAGCACATATTCAGTTTATCAATTTCTAGAAAACTAACAAGGAACGCAAAATAGAGAGGCAGATTCCCCTCAGTGGGACATTAGGCATCAAGAATTCTTCAAATAAGGAGATAAATAATCCATCTGGTATGCATTTTCTAAAGAGAGAATTATCCATTTCTCTATAAATTTATGCAGGTAATTCATTACAGTCCATTAGTAAAAATACTCATGGTTTATGTAGTGTTACTGTTCTTTCTATTGCTGTTACTATTACTGATACTGTTACTGTTATTGTTACTGTTACTATTATTGGAGTTATTATTATCTCATCTTCCAGTCATGAACCAGGACCTTATTGTCCTATTTTCATTTTCTGGTTTAAGGCTGAGACTTCTTTTTTTTCCCATTAATATCTTGCATATGTTGTCAGAAATTCACTTGTTCCCAGGATTGCCAAATTTGGCACAGAATCTTTCAGCCTCTAAGAATAGAAATTCTTCTAAGAGAAAATTGTCTTTCCCTCTCTTCCTCACACACATGTTCATTCAGACATACATACATAACTGGAAATAAAAATTACATTCAAAGAATATTTAAGGTGGCTACAAAAAACAATGAATGAAAGGAAATGTTAGTCAAGGGTGAAAGGTACCATATGTCCTCAAATACATTGGCACAATGGGGAACCACATAAATAGCTTTTTTAATGCACCCTGCTGTGCCTAGGTATTGATGGACATATGGTACATTTCACCCTGAACTGTGAATTTCCTGAAACAGCTGTAATGCTCTTTTAATGTTTTTCTGGATAATGACACATTCGCAGCATACATTATTTAACCATTCTTCCCTGACCTTTTACGGGGCCCATGTACTTTATCAGTCTATAGAAAACAGGATATCACTGCATCATTTATCTTCTGGTTGCATAAATATGTCTTATTCATTGACATATTCTGCACAGGCTTAAAGTTGGTGACTGTGCACCATGAGAAATCCAGCAAGATATTCAAGATTGCTGCCCTCTGGTAAGATTGCAAACAGGCTCAAGACACAGGCACATAACAGAGTTAAACATGAGAGTAGTTCTTTGCTTAGATAGCAGTACGTTTCATTTCGTTACTCTCATTTTCGCAAGATAAATGAGGAAAAGTGCATGGGCATACATGGACAACTCAAGACAGACCCAAGTGAAAACATGTAAAGTAATGAGATAATATGATATTGGTATACGTGCGTTATTTTCCCTGTAGTTCTAATTCCTCTGTGTAGCTCCTCCTGTGAATTATCACCCTTTATACATGCCACAGGATCATTCATTTTTTATTTCACTGATGACTGGTAAATTGAAATTTCTTAACTATTATGATCAGTTCCTGGCAGTGTAAAATCTAACTTATAAATCTGTTTGGGCAAATAGATCTAAGGAGAGAAATTACATTATCTGCAAGATTATCTCTTTCTTGCTATTTAAAAAACCCAAAATGCATAAATTTTCAGATTAAAAAGCTTTTAAAAATAATCATTTGGTCTAAATAAAACTGATTTTCTCATACCAGAAACATTATTTGAACAATTTTCTTACTGTTATTTAGGGGAATTACTGATTGATGAAAAACTTTAGGTTAATAAAGTTTTAAAGACTGTTTCTTTTTTATTGTTACTGCACTTTCCTTTTGTTATCATGTCCTTTCTGTAAAGACGACAGCGTATTTTACAGGTGTTCAGTCTCTTCATCACTTCTGTGCAGTAATGCACTGCACAAATTGAATTTTTGTATGATAAACCAGAGCAATCAGGCATCTGAATGGTTCAGAGAGATTGGTACTATAACCTTAACATTAATGTCATCATCTCTTTCCTGAAACTTTAGATCACATATTCGATAACAACAACTAAAAAGTAAGCAAGAAAAAATAAATAACCAGTTTCCCCACCATATATTTTATAGAAGTAGCATCTACTTCATTACATAATCACTGATTCCTTTATTGCATATTAGATTACCATGTTAAAGAGCTCCCACGTGTAGCATCGAACTGCTGCTTTATTAAAATAACTGTTTCCAGAAATGCTGTGGTCAATAAAAAGTACATATAAATTTGCTATTTTTGACTCCCAAAAGGCAGACAGTCATGAATAATTAGAATTTAGCTGGTTGCTGGTTTATTGGTTCTTTTTGCTGGAAGGATTATATTGTGGATTTTTTGTATATCCCCCAGTCATACCCAACGTGCTGGTCTGAAAACTGATGTTGCTACTTTCCCAAGCTTATTTAATTAATGTAACTCTGTCTCTGTCATAGGTCTTACTCACACAAATATTCATTTCTTACTCAGAGATTACTTCTACCCACCCAAATTTCAAATCAATCATATCCTGTCAGATGCTGCATCAGTTCTGTCCCAGCCCTCTACTTTCACATCAAATTTGCAAAGCGGATCCTCCCCCTCATTTAATTTTGCCTTCCTGTTCTGTCCTCCTGCTTCTTCTGGTATGCTACAGCATTTACTTGATGCCTGGGAAGTGAAGTTGCAAGGTCCTCCCACCTTTTCAGGAGGAGGTACTGCACTGAGGAGGAACAAGTAATGGAGAGAACAGAGTAGAATACAGCAGAGTTTTCCTGCAGCAGAACTGACTTAGTGCTTCTCTTCTAGGGGAAGGCAAATGGGGTAGGTATGCGGTTGAATGAGTTTCCCTTCCCTCTCCCAAGTAAGACCAAAATTTGTGAGAATACTGGAATCTATTGCATTTATATCATAAGACTCAGTCCTGACAAAATACACTTGCTGAATCTCACCGAAGCAGAGAAAATACAAGCTGTACTCCTCCAGGGAGATGTGTTTGTCAACACCTTTAGTAGAAACTGGAGAATCATCAGTGTAAAGATTCTAATGACAACAAAGTGGTTAGATGTCTATCTAACAGGCTGTACCTTAATTATAAAATAATTGTATATCTCTCATTGTTTCAGAAAGCAAAGAACTGGAAATGTAATTAAAAAAAAGTAATGATCTGTAAATGATCTGATTTTCAGATATCTATTTCAGGGTTTTATAATATTTATGATTGAAAATACCATACTATTGATATGCTAATTAGCACTAATACAAAATCACCCTATGGTTATCCAAACAAAAATAAAAATCACAAGTAAATGTCAATCTGATAAACTTTTTTATTTTGAAGCATTTCATGTTCTTCATACTGTCACAGGAGAACACTCCTAACAGGACAAGAACGTGAGCTGCTTTCTCTGTTTTGGGTATAGAAACCTCATCATTACAGAGAGGTCTGAATCGCACAGTATTACACCCTGAGTCTCATCAGTTATTTAAATTTGTACTTATATCTTAACAGAAATGGGCTTCTTCATTATCAAACTCAACAAATGCTGGAAAACATGCTTCAAGCTGAGGTTGTTTAATTTTCGACACCTTTTGAATGGCTTGGATTTTATTGTCTGCTTCCATATTCTGTGTATCAAATCTACAATCAATACAAAAAACTGGCAACAAAATCTTAAAATTCCATTCTTCTTCACTTGTCCATGATTTGCCAACTTTCCAGCACAGCACTTCCTAATTGTAAACTCAAACACCAGCTGTCACACATAAAAGTATTGATGGAAATGAAAACTCCTGGAACTTAACAGCAAAACAAATGCTGAAGTGAAAGATTTATGAACACAAGAGAATTAGAAAGCAGCTCCATCCAAACTTCCCATCGTACTCCAAATAGCTAACCTAAAAGCTCAGTTGCTGCCCACAGCTTGCAGATTAAAACTTCAATTACATTAATTTAAATCACACCTATCCACAAATTCTTTTTCAGTTTTACATCATATGTAAAGATCAGCCTGGGAAAATACTATCAGAATGTGAGGGTTGCTGTAGAGCATGAGGAGATTTTATTTTTGTACAAAGGAAAAATTAGGATTTACATAAATAGTAATTGTCTAATAGAAATATAACTCACAGATTCACAGGGGTTTCACAAGGTGATGGTGTTATGGATCCTGAAGTTTTAGACAGCAATAATTACTAGTCAAAATATTCAGTTATGAGAAGAGATAACACAAAGACAGATATGCACTTTATTAAATGGAAAAGGTGTCCTCTAGTTATCAGAAATCCACCCCCTCGTGGGAAAACATTGTGTGTTCCTTTGTAAACAGAAAGACAATGGAGAGCAGCATTATTGTCATATAAACCCAAATCCCACTAATGGGCGGTACATAGGACTACAACTCATTCTATTTAAGTAACATTGGGTAGAAAATGGTGCAATGCTGTAAAAGTACACACCTACATTCACAGACTGACTTCTTTTGAAATGTCCCCATAAGATCCATGTATTTTATAGATTCACTTTTGTACACAATTTTCCACTTCAAAATGGGATATGAACTCCATGCAAACATGGATTTTAATATTCTAGACCACTGCTTATAAGCAAATACTGTTCTCTGATATTGGCCTATGTGAAACCCAGTGTACTATACAGTTCTTGCAGATTCTTGCTCTAGAAATGAAACGTGTCTAAAATGTACGTGAGACCAGATGCAGCTCAGAAATATTTATGCATTCTTTGCTGGCAAGAAAGTGGTTATTCTCTCTAAAATAACTGCAAAATTTTGGGTTTTTTTCCATCCCCACTTTGATGTAGAAATCTGAAAATCTTTAATTAGCCATTTATTTACTTGGAAATGCACACATATGTACTCCTATTATAAAAATGTTGTCGAAACACCAAAATTAGAGAAAAAAGAGGTAGGTCTACTCAGGGAAAAAAGGACATCCACAAATTACTACTGCCATCTATTGGTAATAGCCTGGAACTACAAGTTGTTATAATTTGCATAACAGGTTGACTAATTAAACATTTGAGTCATGACATCCTACCAGTAGAAAGACTTAAAAAGGAAATACGATATTACTGAAATCACTTGCAAGACACCAGTTCTGGAAGAGTATCTTCACTGGGAGATGTCAGTAAGTTTGGAGGTGTCCTTGTCTATTTTTGAGCGTTGAGAGTATAGTCTGTGGTTTTCAATGAATTATCTTAATAAAGGGCCTGGAGCTAGCAATCCGTAATCATACCAAATAGTACTTTTTGCACTATCCAATAAAGGACTCAAGTGCCTAAAAGCTCTTCACAGTAACACAAACTTTCAGTCCTTTAGAGCACAACCCAGCTCCGTGTTTCAGTAACCTGGTTTGAGAATATCAACAGAGGTGAACAGCTCTGACTGGAATCCAGAAGTGCAGCATTTCTGAGCATGAAGCTGTTTAAATTTAATAGTTAGCTGCCTAGGCTAGGCACTGTCTTGTATTTGAAATCTGTCTGGACCTGATGCACCCAGGTTAATGTTATAGAGGAAGAGCTTCCATCTCAACTGGGATCTACAGCTTGAAGGCCTCTCTTCACTGTCCAAACACTGTCAATAGAGTGAATAAGGCCACTTTTATGTGGCAGCACAAATAACTTATTTGTGCAGACAGCAGGAAGGTCAGATTCATCTCCTGGCTTGGCTGGGCTTGCACTCCCAGCTATCCTCCCAGAAGATGTTTTTTCCCACTATGTTTTATTCTGAGAGCAAGAGGGGAGTGTTCAACTACTGCTCTCACTAAAGATCACAGAATCACTATGGTTGGAAAAGACCTGTGAGATCATCAAGTTGAACCATCAACTAACACCACCATGCCCATTAAACCATGTCCCACAATGCCTCATCCACACGTTCCTTGAAATGAAAGACAATAAATCAAGGTTGGGGTACTCAAGAGATGCCATGACTAGGACACTTGGATATTTGGCTACAAGATGAGATCCCTTGTTTTCAGCTTTCTTTCCAAGTGTCCTTCTGCCTTTTGCAAGAATCAGCCTCACCATCAAGGCTTACTTCCCAATGAATGCATAGGTCTTCTGTCTCCTGGGCAAGTGCTCTGACCAGCAGAGTATTCAACACCAAAAGCAGTAACAATACTAAGCACCAGCATGTGTTAAAGGGAAGTAAAATCTGTACTGCAGGTCCCTGTAGAAACTGATGCTATCAATGCATGTGAGGTGTGTGGTGACAGAATAACCGGCTCAGGACACTCAGGAATTACAGACTTAATTCTCACAGTAAATGCCTAAATACTTTCTTGGTAACAGACATTAACCCCTGACCAACCATTCTGAAGGTGCCAGCTGTGTTACAATTTTCAAACATATGTATATCCAGTCCAGGGTTATAAATTCTTCCCTTCAGGAAGTAATGTAGAATTCACAGCAAATGAATGGTGAAAAAATAATCATTTTCAATAATCACTAACATTGCATTCTGGTTATTCCATTTTCATTTTTATGTGTGATTTTCTGTTAGACATCCCATTAGAAAATATAAATTTTTTTAAAGCAGAAATGTCTGCTTTGGAACCAGCCACCATAAACAATGGTTGGTTGATTAAAACAATGGGTTAATGTTCTGTTTCAACACAAACAAAAAATGAGTAGTGCTTCATATCAGTGAAACAGACACATTCAGATAGAAGTTATCCAGAATTTGTATATGTCTTCTTCCTTACAAACAGAAGACTCTTCCTTTTTTAAGAGATACCAAAAAAAAGTCTTGCCTGTTTTTTAGGCTGTGAGGACAGATAATACTAGTTTGCTGGTGCAATGATAGCAGTGGACTTTGCCTTTACTGATATATGGCACTTATTCATGCTCTTAGTTTCTCAAAATCCAGATCTCTACTCTGTGCTCAACTTTCTCTCCCTCCACAGACACTTCTTTCCAATTCTCAAAGAAGGATCAGATGCTAATGTCATACCTTCACCATGTACTCCATCATGTACTCCATCAACAGTTGTGGCGAACATAGTCATTTTCCAGACTATAGCCACACCTCACCAACATCATATTCCTCTCCCGACCTTGCTTCCACCTCTGCAGCCAACCTAGATTCCAGTCAGGCTGGCTATTAAATCGAAGCCTACTTCCACAAAGGTGAGGACAAAACAACTCCAGTCCCAATGGATTGGGAAAATTACATGGTGAAAGCAAAGCAGTTGCTTTAGGGACAATTTTCCCCAACCAACTCAGTGTTCTGAGACAGAGTAAGCGCCATAGCCCCTGCAATGAACAGATACAGACTTTATGCCTGTGTCCCCAGCTTCTACCCTTTGCTGAGATATGATAGCATCTCTAGTTACAAGGAGGTAGATAGGGGTTACAGGACCATACCGTAATCTTTCTGCCTCACTCCTGTCCTCCATCCCTCTGCTGGGATAAACTGCTATTTAAATGGATTTTCTCCCCAACAAGTGTGCTTTAGGGGTGAAAAAAGGAAAAGGTTGGATGCGCAACAACAGGGGCCATGGCCAAGGACTGCTGACACAGAGTACTGAAATTCTTGGGAGGTTGCTGTCTGCAGAAGCTGCTCTGCCACGTCTACCGATTTTCCCATCAAAATCCCATCATGCTGTTGCCCTGGGCAACTTCTTGCTTTGCCTAAGGACATCCCTGGCTCCTAACAGCACAAAAGCCAGATTTCAAACTGGCGTTCTTCCTATTTCTGACACCTCTGTTGCATCCCAGCGTCAGCATCACTTTGAAATTGTTCAGAAATCACTAGCAGGCAACACTAGTGACTGGGTCTCTTCTTGACTAAAAATATGACCTGCAAAAGGTATTATCCCCTAGGCATTTAGGAAAATTGGTTTTCATTCCATTTGGTTAATTCGTGTTAGCTGTAATCAAGACATAGCAGGAGATGAGAGTGATAGTCTTTATAGTTTTTAACACAAAAATGTTTTCAGTTAAGTAGTATTTACCTTAGGAAAATGTCGAAGATTTCTTCCTGCCCTTTGTGTTACTATTGTTTGATGAAGGCAATTTTTGCAAGACTGTAAAATATATATTTGGTTGGCTATATTTGTGCAATGTAACAAGTCAGAAATGTTATGTCTTTGATAATGAAAGAACAAATTTTTGAGCTGAGAAAAAAATGTAGAAAGAGCTTGAAACACATTGTCTCTTTTTTTTAACCTGTGTTCTTCTCTTGTGCCTACTCCTAAAGCAATTTTTCAAGTACTTCATTGTGTTTCGAGAGGCAGTTACAATCTCCATCATGCAAATTGTCCAAGCAGTCATTTAAAAGCAACACTTTTTGTGCTTGTCAGACTGAAGGGCAGAGAAAATGAGTAATTTTCCCATCCTATGCTTGATATTGAAAGGGGTGGGGAACTCACCCAACTGTTAAAATCTTAGCAGATTCCAACTGAGTCATATTTCTCTTTTTTCCCTCCCCTTTTAATTTTTTTTTTTTTTTTTTTTTTTTTAATCTAGAACTCCTTCATTCTAGGTCTCTAACTATGACCATGCTTGCTATAGTCATGGTTAACATAAAAATACATTTGTATTCTCTTCTAATGCAGAGCTGGTATTTGTCACTGCTTCTGAACTCTAAAGGGACCGAACAAAATTTTCTTTTCACTTTGTGTTTCCTGTCTTTCACTGATAACTCAGAGATGATACTGTTAAAATTGTGTTGTAATTTGAGGTAACTTCACAGAAGTAGAGCGAGGAAATAACAGTCAAAATAGAAGTGTTTTCCCTGAAAATATTTTATTCTTGGAGAGTCATCAAGAGAAAAAGTTTGGGTTTTTTACAGAAAAAAAGGCAAAACTTTATCATTGTCACTGAAAAGAAGACTGGCACCATCCTTGTGAAATAAATTGATAATGGTGGTTTTTTTTGGAATACAGGATGCATTATTTCTAAAGGTAAAGTGCACATATAGTGAATTCAATATTCCTTCCTTTGTTGGCACCTCCTCTGAATAAAAGCCACATGGCAAAAATAATTTCTTTCTGACAAAACGTTTGTGCTAACATTCCGTTTTGCTGGCATGGGACTAGTAATGTAAGCACAGGTACAACAGGGAGGTTCCTCAAGTGCTTTGTTGCCTCATAACATTGTGTGCTCTGGGATTTTCTGTCTCACAGGACGTGCCTCAGCTGCAGACAAAGAGATGGCTGCAACGCCATAGGTATATCAAAGTAAGCTTTAACCTAACTCTGGTATTGAATGCAGAGTGGAAATCTGTTGAAGCACAGGGGCTGGTTGATAAAGACAATTTTTTCAGGCTGTGTTGAACTTCCTGCCACAAGAGCTATGTTGGTGCTGGCAATTTAACCCTTGCTTACGTGTTTCTTTTAACGGCAGTGCAGTTATGCTGACATATCTTTATTCCTGCTGGAAGTCCATATTCTTATCAGTCATTCCCTGTTAGCCTGAGACGTAGGATGAGAATTCCACAGTCAGTTGTTTAGTTAATCAATAATTTTCAGTCTCCTGTGTTTAACTTGGTTTTTTTGTAAAGATTTGGGCTAGGAGGTGAGTTTCTCACTTCTGAAAGGAGATGGCCAAATGACATGGCAATTAATCTAATTAGTGCATGTCCAATAGCAATATTGTGGAACACCATACAAGAAGCTGCTTGGAAGCTCACACTTAAAATATAATGGTTTTATTCCCTTATTCTTAATTTTTCTCCTCGAACATCTTAAAGCAAACTACTCCACTTGCTGGAATCGATTTTTTTTAATGCAGTACAAGGTATTAGTAACTCATTTTAAAGAAGAAATTGAATATGGTAAGTGGAAGGATGAGACAGCGGTTCTGTCTTCACTTATTTGGTTATGGCAAAATTCCCAGAGCCTGTTCCATACAGGTACTTACTGTGTACAGCATATAGAGTACAAATAGGAAACTGCAACTTAAGAAAAATGAGTGTCAGGAGATTAGAAATGAAACTAAAGCTCCTGTTGGAAGGAAGATAAATCAAGAGTACTTTGATTTCTTCTATTTAAAAATAAAATAAAAATGACAATCAAAAAAATATGGCAATAGCAGTTGATATGCTGAATAAGCAAGTGAAGAGCTACAAATCCCAGGTGGATTCTCTGCTTATCTTCATTCTCTATTTATTGTACTACATGATGCACTACAAAAAAGGTGACCAAATTCATTTTTTGAATATATGCCAAGCTACATAGCAATATGAATTCATTTTCTAGCTGCCAATTTACCTCATTCCTGAGCTGCAATACCCCTGTATTATTTCAATTTTCCTAGCCTCTTTGGGGCAGAGACTGTTAATCTTTTATTCCCATTTATGCAGATATTTCTTGAGGTAGACATGTGAGGTAGGCAAAGTGAGGATCCATGCTACTAGACCCATATTAATATGTTTCTTGACCAAATATATAATTCCAAAGACAAGATCACTACAATAACTCCGTGCAGCATATCTTTGTTTTCTGTAAAAGCCCACCAGAACACAGCTGTGTAAATTATGTCAGATATTTTCCCAAGGATACCGTGTATTAATCCATTACAGTAGTGAGAGGATCATAGAGATGTGAATTATTCAAGTATTTTCTGAAGACGAGTGAAATTCAGCAATTTGGTAAAGTATGTCACAGTGGAAGTGTATTGCATAGCCCACGCATGGTAAATATACAGTGACTAGAAAGTAAATATTTCTTGTTTGTTGTAATACTATGTTATGCATGAATGGAACTGACTTATGGAAAGCCTCGTAGTAAGTATTGGTACCTGGAGGTGGAGAAGAAAGCAAAAGTATGACATGCAGGAAGCTGAACTAATTCAAGAATATTTCTATTTACATGGGAAACAGATGTAACTGTCAATACATAAATAGCTCAGGTACTGTTTTGTTTCTGTATTAAGGTCAAAGCCTACATAAAATATGCTTATACTTGCATGGATATTGAAAAATAATAGTAGATTATTTAAAAATTCAGCTTTTGTTTTTTTCAGGATCAGTCTTTTCTTTCTTCTTTCTTCCTTCCTCTCCTCTTTTCCCCAATTCAATTCTTCATTATTTAGTACAGTACAGTGAAAATCTTCAAACTATGACTGTGGATCAAATATAAACTGATTATTTAGACATCTAATGACATCATGGCATTTGTTTTTAAACCAAAAAAATCAAAAGAGATCAGAAACTTAAAATAAGGACCAATAATGGCTTTTTTTCTTCCATCTTTATTCACAATTTATAGTAATTAACTCTGGTTCTGTACTTTAACTATTGAAATCAGTGGGCATAGGCTTTGGTCCTTGTTGATAGCTTTGAAAGAGCCTTTTAGAAAAAATGAAAAGCAAAAAAAAAAAACACTTTAAAAAGTTTTGTGTTATCAAAATGTTGTGGAGCAGATTGGATCTTTGTATTTTCCAGTTTGTTCAGCTGAAATGAAGTAAGTAAACTATTACTGATTGTATTGGGTTTGCTTGGCAAGGTTTTGGTAGTAGGGTTGTTACAGGAGTGGCTTCTGTGAGAAGCTGCTAGAAGCTTTCCTTATGTCCGATAGAGCCAATGTCAGTTGGCTCCAAGATGGACACGCTGCTGGCCAAGGCCGAGCCAATCAGCGACAGTGGTAGTGCCTCTGGGATAACATATTTAAGAAAAGGGGAAAACAACTGTGCAAAGGCAGCCAGAGAAGAGTGGAATGAGAATATGTGAGAGAAAGAACTCTGCAGACACCAAGGTCAGTGAAGAAGGAGGGGAGGAGGTGCTCCAGGCACCAGAGCAGAGATTCCCCTGCAGCCCATGGTGAAGACCACGGTGAGGCAGGCTGTGCCCCTGCAGCACATGGAGGTCCATGGTGGAGGAGATATCCACCTGCAGCCCGTGGAGGAACCCATGCCCGAGCAGGTGGATGCACCCGAAGGAGGCTGTGACCCTGTGGGAAGCCAGCGTTGAAGCAAGCTCCTGGCAGGACCTGTGGCCCCATGGAGAGAGGTTCCCACGCTGGACCAGGTTTTCTGGCAGGACTTGTGGCCCTGTGGGGGACCCATGCTGGAGCAGTCTGTTCCTGAAGGACTGCACCCCGTGGAAAGGACCCACGCTGGAGCAGTTCGTGAAGAACTCTAGCCTGTGGGAAGGACTCACATTGGAGAAGTTTGTGGAAGACTGTCTCCCATGGGAGGGACCCCACGCTGGAGCAGGGGAAGAGTGTGAGGAGGAAGGAGCGGCAGAAACAACATGTGATGAACTGACCATAACCCCTATTCCCCATCCCCCTGTGCCTCTTGGAGGGGAGAAGGTAGAGAAAGTCAGGTGTGAAGTTGAGCCCAGGAAGAAGGAGGGTTAGGGGGAAGGTGGTTTAAGATGGTTTTTTTTTTCTCATTATCCTACTCTGATTTGATTGGTGATAAATTAAACTAATTTCCCCAAGTTGAGTCTGTTTTGTCTGTGATGGTAATTGGTGAGGGGTCTCCCTGTCCTTATCTCAACCCATGAGCCTTTCGTTACATTTTTCTCTCCCTTGTCCAGTCAAGGAGGGGGAGTGACAGAGCAGCTTTGGTGGGCACCTGGCATCCAGACAGAGTTAACCCACCACACTGATTCAGTTTGGCATATGACTAGTCATTTTGTGCTGGCTGAGTTATAGGGACTGATGTTTTGGAAATGCAGTACCCAAATTTCCCCAGCTTCCTAGCCATTTTGACTGCCTGCCATACCATGTTTTCAGAGACACAATTTATCTGGCTACCTATCCACATCCAGCCCCAAATTTCCGTGACACTGTGCAAGCATTCATGGATGCTTAAAATGGGCTATATTCTGGCTGTTTCTCTCCTAATGTACTGAGATAATGGTTTATCTACCTTGGTGAATGCTGAAACAGAGACTGTTTTCTATTATACTTTCAAGACTTTTGGTGCTAGCAAGTGATGAATAATGAAAGAGTCCTTCCTTCAGTAATGGCTTTATATAACAAAATCACTTGATAAAGCAATGAATTTCAGAAGGTAAGGGGAGCTCTTAGATTTAAAACTAAAGCTCCAGACATGAATATCTCAAGTACATAAATGCTTCATTGCTCTGACAGGGGAGAATAGCTAGTAATTGACTGTCTTAGTAGGATTCAGTATTGAAAGATCATTACATAAGCAGAAAGAGCCATTTGGAGTAAGTCTACGCATTGTAATCACAGAATAAGAGTTTCTAACAAGACTGTTGCTGGAGTGTTAATAACACAGATGAAAAGCTGGTGATTCTTCCAAGCATGCAAATCACTGAAAGTTTCACATGTGCATGGAAGTCAGAGAACTGTCCGAGAGAAACCTATTTCAGAATTTTCTGTAGACTTGGGACTGCACTGAATTTCTAGATTGTAAATAATGCTTCAATTATGTTTTAAACATCAAAAAAATCTTTATACACTTGGAAAATTGCCTTTGATGTGTTTTTCTCTGTTCTTTTTTGCTCTATTTCATTCTGTGGAGAAAAGGAAAAGTGTTTTGACTGAAATTTTACAGAACTTTCAGAAAGAAAGTTTTAGCCTTGGAGCAAACCCTGGTGAATGATTCAAATACAAAACCAATCTGATACCTGCATTTGAATTGCTAATAATAACAAAAGTTGCTGCTCATGCTGCCACTGCTTGCTGCTCACTCCTGCTAAGCCAGATGTCTGTTACCCATCCTTCTGCATGCAAATAAAATTGCTATCTTTTAGAAAGACTTTTTCAACTTGTACTGCAGTGGTTTTTAACATCCAGGGCCAAACTCACATCTGGTATAAGCTCTGTTGAAGACAATGGTTTTTACACTAGGAATGATTTTGACTTGCAACACGAAGACTGTTTTTATTACTATGTGCTTTAACACGTTCAGACTTGATTCTGAAGTTAGCTTGTGTTTTGTCTTTCATTTAGCCACTTTTGGTTATTTAAAAATGTAAAGCCAAAGGTGGTGTGAATCAACATTTCACTTTTGAACTCATCTTCCCCCCCGACATTTACATTCTTATGCTCAGAATTTGAATCCTTCTCAGCACTAGCATTGTACTGCATTGCTGTAGCTGTGCTTTTAAACTGTCCGTCTCTTGTGTCTGTTTATCTACCTTAGATTTCTGTGACAGTGTTGTCATTATGTCACATATGGATTGTTAGTTTGAAAAATAAAGATTACACAATTTTTAGTGCTGAATGGAACACACATAAGGTGATATAGCGATAATAAAAGCATACAACTGCAGTTATGGGTATTTTCTCCAGAGACCTCACAGAACATTAAAAATACTAGTTTTATTAAGCCAAGAAAATGCTTTCCACTACAATATTATTTTACTTGATAATGGACAAACTACAGCTCTGTGGAATTAAGTTACTCCCCAAGACTTCGGAGTACATCGGTACCATAGTCAAGAATAAATTCTTTGTCCCATTGTAGTTATTGCAAAATAAAACAGAAGAAAGCAAAATCCTCTTCATTTTAAAGGGATTAGGATTTCACATCATAGTTTAGGACTTACTTGTCTGCCTTCATTTATTTCAAACTGTCAACTAAATGTACTAGCCATGATATGGTGGGATATCTAAGTATTTTGGCATACCTAAAATGTAGCTATATGTTTAAAAAAGTAAACAAATCCCTAAGTTGAAAGAAGGTGCGATACACAGTGTCTCCTGAAAGTAATGGGAGATTATCTGATTCTGAAAGTCTCCTCAGAGATCAAAGTTTTGCTGCTACTGGTAATGGGTTGCACCTACACACTTCTGATACACAGTACTATGAGACACCAATGCCTTCTACTATAGTTACATGGATGGCCGACGAAGTGGTGTGAATTTCTGCTTTTTACCTATAGATAGGTCTCCTGTATCTCTCTGTGCTCATAGGTACATTCCCAGTATGAGGGCCAGATAGATGATGACAATGATGGTAATTATTCCTAGAAAAAGAAATGGGGTAAAAGCAGTGAAATATTCTTAAGTAAAAGGGAAAGAAAATAGTTCTTCCTCCCCACACAGTGGCAACAGAGATGGGTAAAGTAAGGTCAGCAGTGACCTATGATTTAAATCTACTTAATTGAAAAAGTAGTCTTGTAGTTTACTCTCCTTCAGGAAAAAAATTGATGGATGCTTTGTTTTGATTTAGAGTCATGTTTCACAGTCGGGGGAATTTCCTGCCTCACTGCAGTGATTCTCAGTGTACGGCTGGTGTGATTAGTGGAAAAGGGTTTGGCTGTTGCAACAGACTGGACTTTGAGAAGTCTGAACAACTTTTGAATATTTATTTCAGCATGTAGATAGTACTTGAATCAGTGAATTTACTACAAGGAGAACACTTCAAGGAGAACACATGAATCAGAAAAGCTCTGAGTTGAAGGTTCCCTTTTGTGCTTGTCAGCCAATCTCATGATGTGAGTTGTTGAGGCCACTGAAGATATGACATCAACACAAAATGTAAATGATACATGATATCGTCACTCAAAAGAACTCTAGGACAACATAACCTCCCCACAGCATAGCAAGCCTCTGGAATAACATTTTTATCTGTTGCTTTCTAATGTACTAGGTCTAGAGAAGACTACTGTCAAAAATGAAAATAATATCAGATAATGTTTCTAGGGTTGCATAGTTGTAGCTTTGCTGGAAGTACCAAAGGATTTAAACAGCTTTATTATATGACTAATCAATTCTAGCTAGTCATTTCCTACTCACATACTTCCTGGCCATTAAAAACATCATTTGATGGGACATAGGTTTATGTCTTTGTTACTTTGAATCTCATTAGATTGTATATTGGCATCCTGGTTGACAGTCCATATGTGATTTTTCTTCTTTTCACAAAGAATGTTTTACAGTTATTAGTAGATTTTACACAACTCAGCTCAGGTTGCATCTTTTCTTTAGGAGAATGATTATTTTATTCACTCAGAGGCAATTTTATTGTGTCTCATATTAAGTTATAGGTAATAGCTGGCATTCATGGGTCTGATGCTAGTTTTTTAAACACAGAAATGTTGTCAATATTTAGGGAACAGAGGTATTGGAAGGGTCATGTCCTGCATTTTAGAACAGTGCATCATGGGACACCCTACTAAAGCTGAGTTTTGGTTAAGGTAGGATCTGAAGCATGGTTTGGATCCAAATTCAGCTGTATTAGCAAAAGTATAAGAATCCACACTAAGTTACTACTTTGGGAACTCTGAAGTACATAACCATCACAAGCTTCTGCGTGTGCCAACATGCATCAGTAAGATATTTTGAAAAGCAAGGAATAATGTATCGCGGCACTGTGCTTTGTTTACATACAACATGTAATAAAGCAAGCCTTCCTTTCTGCAGTGCCCAAGATTGACTCACCACTTATCAAAGAACAAATCCTGAAAAACAAACAATAGAATGTCAAAGAAGAGCTAAAACACCTTAAAATTCTTTATGTTTCTATTATCAAGCAGACATAGTTAGAAATAAAAATCATCTATCACAATAATGTCTTTTATAAGCTCGCTTGAATTGAGGTTACAGTTCAGATTCAAGACATTGATAGAACAGTCTAAATTTATCTATGGTGCCACTTCAAAAAGTAACTTGAAAGTTCTGGAATCAAGCGTTGCCATGGCTCATTGCTTCTGGGATATCAGGTTGCACCAGGGGAGGTTTAGACTGGATATTAGGAAAAAATTCTTTACTGAGAGAGTGGTGAAACATTGGAACAGGCTGTCCAGGGAGGTGGTGGAGTCACCAAAAAACGTGTAGACATGGCACTGCAGGACATGGTTTAGTGAGCATGGTGGTTTTGGGTTGGACTTGATCTTACAGGTCTTTTCCAACCTTAATGATTCTGTGATTCTGTGACTCTGTGATACCATGGCCTAATGAAATGAAGTAAATGCAAAAACTCCTGCTGACAACGTTAGGATTTGGATCATTCACTAAAGAAAGAAGCCCAACCTAAATTTCTGTCTTGCAGTAAGCCTTATTCAACATGAAGTAAAAAAAAATAAAAAGAAATTATTAACTTAATTTTGATTAGGCAATTCTGTGCCAATTATTTCTAATTAAGAGGAATTACTCTTTCCCAAATTAATAGCTTTTTGTTTACATGTCTATGAACATAAACAGAATTAATTATCAACCAGGGCACTTATTCAGAAACAGAGGTCAGGTGCCAGCTCAAATTGCTTGTTACATTTTATCTTTTCCTCATAATTTAATTAGGAATTGGTCAACTTTGAAAAAGCTTAGACTACATTTACAACCTGAACACTGGATACTTATCTACATTATCTGTCCATCTGCATTTCTGAAAATTGGCTTAATAGTGAGATACCTGTTACTTTACCACTTGTAATGGGTTAAGGAGAAAACTGCTTTCCCTATAACTTTTCAGGAGCAAAAAAAAATGACAGACTGAGCTGCATAAACAATATCAAATGCACTTATATTAATTGGTGGTGTTGAACTCTTTTTTTGTTTGCTTCCTGAGTTTCTGCTAAAGGGATCTTTTGTGAAAAAAAATATCCTTAAATATCCATATAAAGTAAACATGGAGAACGAAGCTCAATGTCACATTGTCATCCATGAGATAGCACAAAAATTTTCTCAAGAGCACTTTGCTTTTTTTCAACTTATATCTGGAGATGGCTGGTGAGTTGAGGATCACAATGTATGTGTGCTGGATGTACATATATCATGCAGCTGATCTGCAGGTACACAGCAAGTCCAACACCTGAAAGCTATCCTGTGCTTGCAGAGTGACTTTATGTTACAGGCACTGTGAAATCAGATATACCAGAGCTGTTCTGCCCAAGTCCTTACAGTCCCCAGGAGGCTTGTAAAGCTGCACTGTGCAAATGCAGAATCCCCCTGTTTTGCAAATACGACACAGACATGTGGTTACATAGGAATTCTTCAGAAAACTCTTCCGAAAATCCAGTAGTTGAACTTAAAACTTTTAACTACTATTGCAGTCCATAATCATAGGAGTGCTAAGGACAGAACTGAATTATTTTTCTTAGGAATGCTGTGTATACACAGAAACTTTGAGATTAAATGTTTGTGTCTGGGGAATGACTTTTTTTCTTCCAATTTGTGAAAATACCACATAAGCTTAACCTATGAAATTTTTGTGTATGCTCTTTTCCACTATGAAAGTATACTGGTGCGATTTTGCTGATGCACTTCAGTTCTGAAATTTGGCACACTGTTATTTTCCTGTGTTCCCTCTATTTGAAGCAAAAATTGCCATTTAGGACATATGCTGTGGTATTTTCCTAACATGATCCAGGGATTAGGATGAGGTATTCAAACTTATTTTCAGTTATGAGATAAATGGGCTTTGAATCTAGTTCCTTGGACTGCTTCACTAAGCCACTGTTCCATTTACAGCCCTTCAGTAGGAACAAATATTTCTCCAAAATAAGCTCTTTCTGTTAAATGTCTATGGCAGTCTGCTTGGCAGCTGTAGACACAATTTGGGTCACTGTGTTGGAATTTAAGCATATATGTATATATTCTGTGCCACCTCTGACACTATTATGTCATGAATTGAATGCACAAGTGAATAGATGATGATGGTGATTTATTCTGATAAAAGAGACAGAATGACCTGAAGGTAATTCTTTACACTAAGGACACAATATATAATTAAGAACATTTATGAGCTTAGGACCTTTTCCTACACTGCTTTCTGTATTTTCTCAAAACTCTACCCTTAATGACCTTTCTCCTAATTGAAAAAATGGAAAATCCCCATAGATGTTGGTTAAACTAACTCACCAGTGCAGAAGATATACAGACAGCATATAACAGAGGCAGAGTGCAATTACTCTGTGGTAGTCTCAGCTGGTATAAATCAGTGTTGCTATGATGATTTACACCATTAGAGAAGCTGGACCAACATTATTTTTATTTCTTTTAAGGAATACCAAAATGTAAGAAGTACAAGTTCTTGTTCAGAATTTTATAAAAGTTACATACATCAAGGCATAGCTAATGAGGGCCATAAACAAGCAAAACTGGTGAAGAAAGTTGTTAAAACTGGTAAAGCTAAGAGCACATTGTCTCAATACAGTGTTTTCACAAACTCCATTAATTGTAACTATCTTTTCAAATTTCTATGTAATAATGGCAAATATAATTTTACACAGCTAAAATTAGAACTATTAAAGGAATAGGTGTTACACTAGAAGCTAGATCTTGGATCATTTGAAGGTCATTTTGTGATTTCAGAATGATTCAAGAAAGTACCTTGCTCCATTCTGGCATTACCAGCACGGCAAGGTGTTCTGAGTCCAAAAGCAGTGTAATGAGCCTGCTGAAATGAGGCTAAGCCATGCTGGGATAGGAAGGATTTGGAGATGGAGCATGGCATACTTCATTAAAAGTCCATAGCAACTTGGGCTATAAAGTGCAATATGGATAAACACTCCTTTTTCTTTATTCTTTCCTTCTCCACAGAAATTCTATCTTTATAACTAGGACTACTTGGTCTTTAACCAATGTAAAATTAATTTGATTCTGCCAGATCATACTGGTAGTATTGTCAAAACAATTGTTGAGCTTGCACAGCTTTATGGGAAAAACACACACCAAAGGTCACATATATTCATAAATTATTGGGATTCCTGCTACACCAGTTGTGGCTGTCTTTCAGTGGTTTTGACACTAGATTAAGGGTGGTTAAAGCTTCTCTGGAAAGAATCACAAAACGCAAAGCACTTTGTACAATTAAACCCCCCAGAGGAAACATCTGAATTTTTGTATCAAAAATATATTCTTTCTTAATTTCAGATGTACACAATGTCATGTTTAGCCATTGACATTACCTGCTCTAGTGAAATGACAAGGGGGATTGAACTAGATGTTCTTTCAAAGGTCCCTTCCAAGCCAAACAACTCTATGATTCTATAGGTTGAGAAGATTAAGGATGGTAAGACCCACACCTGAGATTCTTTAAGATTTCAGGATAGGTGTAGTTGTACAAATCTTATTTCTGTTCTGACCAATGATATTATTTAATTTAGTTCCTTGCCCACATCAGGTTTGAGCCGCTTTTAATAACTCAGTAACCAGTTCTCTGATGTTTTGAGATTTTGATGATCCTTTTCCAGATGTAGATTTCCCTAGTACTATCCTAGGGTTTAGTAAGAAAACCTAAACACAACACCAAGGTCTTTAATTTCTTTTCTATTTCCAAAATAAAGAGATTATAAATTCATGAAGAGTTTTTAATTTGTCAGGCTGAATGCCTTTTTAAGTTTGGGAAAGATACAGATACAATGCAGATTTCGTTCTTTGCCCTTTTACAACTTATCACTGAACTTGGGTGAACTGCTCTGGGGTGAAAGGACTGAATGGAGTTCGTTTAGGGCCTCATTTGATAAAAGGCAGAAGATTGTGATCAAGAACATATGGGATTGGAGTTGGAGGAGAGGTTGACATTTTTATGGAATAATGATGATTAGTAAAACTGGGCTTTTCAAAATTGTCTATGAACAGCTCTGCACCTAAGACTTCTTGGACAGAAAAAGAGCAGAAACTTTCATCGCTACAGTATCTCATTTTGAGAAAACTTTGCCATATAGTTGAAAAACCTGCACATCCTGAGAGCAGAAGTGAAAGAGGTTTCTCAGTCATTTTCATTTTTACACTGTTCCCTGAAGAACCTGAAGGCTCAAGAGGTCACATATTAGAAGAACTAACAAATACAATAACAAAAGAATATTTGTAATTTATTCAGACAACACAAGAAGCCCGACAATTGACCAGATAGTGGAGGAACCAAGCTTTGCACATTTTTGTTTCATCATATTCCTTACAGTGTATTTCTGCGACTTATACTTGTT
Organism: Gavia stellata; assembly: GCF_030936135.1. Taxonomy (NCBI): domain Eukaryota; kingdom Metazoa; phylum Chordata; class Aves; order Gaviiformes; family Gaviidae; genus Gavia; species Gavia stellata. The sequence goes on from NC_082600.1 coordinate 22,510,815, forward strand.
GTTGCAGAATCAGAAATACTCAAAGAATTGCATCAAACCCTGAAGCTAAGAGCACTGACAATCCATTTAAAAAGGTTTTCCTAAAAGCTACAGAAAGCAATTTCTAGACTGAAGAAACTAGGTAAGACTCTAAATAGTGGAGCCTGCCTCTAAAATTTCTTTATCAAATGCACAATTTAAAGGAAAAAGAAAATATATGTCAGCCTGCGACTGAAGAAAATTAAGCATATGTCCACATTAGCAGGACACACAATAAAAGGACAGTGTGTGGAACCAGTGCTGAGAACCCCACACCTCTAAAAACTTTTTCTTTGGTGTGGAGGAGATTACTTCAGGTTTGTTCTTTTTTGGTCTCATAAACCGAATGCCCATTTGTAGCAGGAATGAAATACGTGCATCCCTAGGTCACATCTTCTAGGAATCTAGTTCTTTGAGTCTGGGATCATTCCACTATGTGAACCAAAGACAAGTAAGTGGAGAGAACTGTGAGATTCACTTTGAAAGTGCACTCCTGAGAACATTAATGTAGACACACTGTATGTCTCTTGAAACCTGCCTATACAAACAGATGGTTGCACCTACTGAAAGAGGGGAAAGCTGAAAGAGAGGAACATGAGGGGTGACTGAGAGGAAAGGTGGCAATAAAGCTGAGATGGCTAGCATGAAAGGAAAACAAATTACAGAAATATAGTCTGGAATCTTACGGGCTCATGATAGAGTGATTGTATATCAGAAACTTATTTATTTTAAATAAATTTAAAAGTGCAGAGATATATATACACACACACACACATATATATATTTATATGTAACCCCTTCATGGTCAGACAAATATTTTGGCTCAGATTCCTACACTGTATGGCCTAGGAACGACTTCCTCTTTGGGTGCCTCTTTCATGCACTTTCTTTTCTCCCACTCCTTTCTACAGGGTATCTGATACACAATCACTCTGTCGTGATCCCATTAGATTCCAGACTATATTTCTGTGATTTCTTTCAGATCCAGCTGTTTCTTTTGATTCAAAATGATTCAGCATCTGGATCTGAAATGTTCTCCAATCCATATGTCTTTATTATACTGTTAAATACCCTGCCTTTAAACAAGCAAAATTCTTACTGGGACAATTGCAGGAGGGGTGATGTTGGTTTTGGTTTTTTTTTTTTTTTTTTTTTTGGGGGGGGTGTTAGTTAGTGACTTTTTAAGACAGTTTTTTGTAACATATTCCAAGAATAAAGTTTTCAGTAGTGATGTTTATCACTGTTCTACTCAGTTCTCAGGAGAATGTGCTGGCATTGGTTTTAACAAGCAGTGTAAGCATTTCCAAGTTTATGACAAAAGGCCACATAAGCCTCTCCCTTCTGCTTTGTTCTTATCCCACTTCCAAAGCACAATCTTCTAGGAGGACCTTAGAGACTGAATCATTGTTCAGATTCTAAAACACATGGCAAAGCAATGAAGATAATGAATGTATATTTGGACAGGATAGGCCAGTTCAAAGGAGTTCAATTCTTTATGCAGGCTTCTCACACATTGTCATAGTGTTATGTAGCTACCTTATTACTGATTTGGTTGACCTTCTTTATTATCACTGCAGTGCCACCATCTCAGTTGTAATACTTATTTAATACTACTACTTAGCAGTTTTTAACAAAACTTGCAATAATTTTAGGCTCCCTTCATGGTTCTTCCATTTCTGCATTTTGGGTAGGGACAATCATAATAAAACCATAGTTTGAAGGCACCTTGATTTCTGCTTCCCTTAAATCTTGAAGATGGACAATATCCAAAGTAGAGGGTTATAACCTTTTCCACACCTCCTGTGTCTCCCTCAGACATACTGAAAATGCTTCCTAGGATATAGTTTGTGGAGAGCCAGCCCCTTCATATGACTTTGGGGACTCTGAACAAAAGGGGTTTGATACAGTAATTAATGAAATTGAAACTGCGTCAGGAAAATCAGCCCTGACTCTGGGGAAAATTGCTACAGGATCTTTAACAAACACATGTGTTGAGGAGATACAGAAATCTTCAGATATTCAGAATAGCATTATTCATCCATTCCCTATGACAACATCTTTTTTATTCTTATTAACCTTTAGAAGAAAACACAGAAAACAATACTGGGAAAACAAATTCTCTTCTTTCAGTGTTAAGAAAATCAATTACATTAACATAACATATCTTTTAAAATTTAAAGAAAGATGAATTAGTGAATTAAAAAAAGAAAAAAAGAGATTAAAACTTTTAAAAGTTGCAGTTCTATTCCAAGGTCTCATATCTCTTCTAAATGCAATATATTATATGGATCACTCTATGAATTTCACAGTAACTTGCACAGGAGTTCTGACATTCTGTCTCCAATTTGAAATGCTGAAGCAGCACATCTAAGAAGGGACATTTAATGCTACCATCTAAGTGAGAGTTCAACCATGTAACATCACCACTTAGGTCATTTCCTTTGAACATTACATCCTTATTTACAAGGAAATATCTGAGCCTTTACCAAAACATCTCTTTCACTATTCTAGCTTGCTAAATTCTTTTGCCAACACTCCGTAGTGCTGATATTGACACCTGGCAGGAAAAGGAAGATGAAACACACTGAGGAAACTGTATTTATGCTACTGATATTAAAGAACCAAAGCGTGCTTTTATTTTGCATGATGACTTTTCTTTGGCAAAACATTAAAAGTTATGGAGGATCACTGAAAAGATGTTTTTTTGGCAGCCTGAAGTCTGGTGTAATGTTTACTATGTCTGACTTAGGTACTTGAGAGTTCTTTTATACCATGGTTTAGCTGTCCCCCTTATATCTAATGTCTTTTCCTTCCCATTACACTCACTAGGTAGGAAGGTGTTATTATATACATTTTAGAGGCAAGAAGCAAAGGCACGAGAAGGATATGACTACAGAGGATTTAGGTACCCTAGTTGTGACATATCAGTCTCCAGTTTCCTTATAGCTATCTATGAATATAATCCACTGGCTGGGATCCCTATACATTTAATGTATAGACGAAATGATGGAAAATGTGGAACTCAGTGTGCTAAAAGGCGACAAATGCCAAGCAGCAAATAGGAAATATGGAGAAGGCTTTGTATAGATACATCCTCCATTCCTGTTTGTCCTAAATGTTTTCCTTTCAAGACAGCTCTAATGTGTCTTAGAACTCAGAGATAGAAGAAATTGCAGAAGCACCTGTTTCTAGAGTGTTTCTACAGCACTCAAATTTAGGATAGTCTTTTTCCTGAATTTGGATTTGTTAACTTTTCTCACAGACAGGAAGTTCACATTCCTAAATTTACACCTTTCAGTTCCTCTCCCAATGTCAAGTGCCTGAAAGTTTTGTGATGCAGCTGTTGGGCGCCAGTGACCCTTGCGATCTACTTCTAGATTCCTGAAATAGTAACTGTCATTCCCAAATTCTATTGTCCTACCTGATACACCTGCATTAATTATAAATGGGCTTGAATTTGTAACTTTGTTTCCTAAGACCTAGTTGATCTACCTACAGAACCATCCTTTCTTTATACTGCTAAAAAAAAGTATATACTAAATCCTAAAGAATAAAATTCCTTGAAACCTGGTTTGTTGCAAAGATTTTATAATATATGTCGCCCTATAAACACTTCTTCCTGTTTCCTGGTTGCTGCCTTTTCTATCTGCATTCTTATATTGAATCTTGACACTTGAGGTTTTGTGCTTTAGACTGATCACAACTGCACTGGAGAACACAATCAATCCTCTAGTCCTTACCATTTCTGGAAGCTGAACTAAGTGAAGAGACAGAAAATATGGACAATGAGCAGAGTCATAGAAAAATAGAATAAAATCAGCTTCAGTACAGAGGTTGTAATAACACACTGCTGATGCCCTCCCTTTCTGTCATTGCAGTCCATCCTTGTCACTGTCTTATCAGACAATAGTTAATGCCTATCACACACCCTGTATGAGTACAGTTTTAAGCCAGCTTCCCACTACCAATCTTTTATTTCTCTGATATTATGTAACTGTGTTCACTTTGTCTTAATATTAAAAGTAATGTTGTGTGTAAGAGCCAACATTGGTGCATTTTTCTATGTATGTCAGAAGACTGGAGTTCGAAAATGGCTCTGCCATTGAGTCAACACTTGAGTGTGGCATTGTCATTTGCTGTCCTTTACCTTGATTTGCTTATCTGGTCAGTGAGTAATGGATATAAAACTGCTACGTAAGTGGAAAGTTGTATTATTTATTGTCTGTGACATGATGACAACAGATGTGTGTATTTACATACCTTGAGTCAGAAATTACTATGTCTATATAAAGAGTTGTAGCAACTTCCTACATAGTACCACGTTAAGGACCCCAAAGTTCAAGAGCATACATTCCTTAAGACTTTCTGTAGGCATACAGGGCAAGTAAAAGAAAAACAGTTAATTAAAAATAGCAGATTTTTTTTTTTTAAAATTGAGACTTTGGATCACTCTTGATGTATTAATACTTCTGATGTATATGTATTAACTTGACTGAATAGTAACTTACGTAAGATTGATATGTAAACCACAAATCTTCCTTCTTTTGTATCTCAAACTGGCCATTAAATTTTTATAAAATCTTAAAAAGAAAGAAGGACTAGGGAGTTTAGCTCCTAAAATAAAAAGGCATTAAAAATATAAGAAAATACATATACATACAGAAATGGTAGACTGAAAAAATATACAGAAATAAATATTGTGGAATAGATTATCGATGGGAAATTAATTTCGAATCTTCATTTACAATTTATGCAAACAAATTGCATGAACATGCTTTGTGACATGTATGTGCATTTATAGACTTCTTACTTTGAATCTCAGGTTTGGATGAAACATTTATGGAATGATTTATAGTAAGTTTTTGGGAAGCAACTTGTTCTGAGACAATGTGTAGGCAGAAAAGAAGAGCAGAAATATATAAATAGATTATTTACTTCTATTAGTTTTTTCCAAATCTAGTCTCAGATTATTGTAACTGCCATAATGACCTTTAAGAAGACAGGAGGTATCTTCTCATGGCATAAGAATACCACATTAATAGTTTATATTTTACTTTCTTCCTATCAGCCTTGAAGAAACTTTGAGGAATGTCTGTCTCCAAAATAAATCCCAAACCCTCTGTTTTTCTAAGTATGATTTACCATCTGTTCTCAGATAGAGCTAAAGAAGAGCTATATTATTTCTATACATTTAACAGCCTGACCTTTTCAGATTAATGTCAGAGGTATTGGCATAAATTTTTGACAGCATAGTGAAGAAAAGATATCAGTACTCCAGAGGCAACGCTGTGTATATGTACTTTCCAGTACCATGCACAATCAAACATGTGAGGAATGTATAGAAGCAAATGGAATTTTCCCCTATTTATCCTAAAGAAACTCAGTCAGTCTGGCTTTTGCTTTTTAAACAGAATGCTGTTAAGAAGAATGTAAGAAAAACTACATCAAAGGGAAACAAATCTTGTTTGTAATGTTTAAAAATGTGAAGAAAAAAAAGAATATTCCCTAGCACTGTCAAGAGACAAAAAAATCATTCTGCATTTAGTTTTAAAACAATTCTGATGTAAATTTTGATAGTGTTAAAAAAGGGGAAAAATACTAACAATAACATATACTCTTTGCTATCCATTGCATTGTAAAGAAGGAATGTTAATTACTTTTTTTTTCTTTCAATAGCAGGAAAGCCTTAATTTCACCTACCCTGAAAATATGCCCAGACCACAAGCATTTGAAAGCAAGGGAACACCTGCAAGTCAAGCAAGAATGAAACAGAGACTGCCAAAAGCTGTAATTTTCTTTACTTGGTTCTTTGCTGTGAAATGCATCAGGGGTATTATCAGATCATTTACTGACATCAAAAAGAGGTACTCACAGATCTGTCTGTCACAAACATAGTTCCTAATCTTAAATCTACTGTCGCCAAGAGAAAGATCCTCGTTTACTTCAGTGGCAAGTTATTTGAGGGCTAAAAATGTTATTAAACTCAGTACAGTTACATCAATGTACTCAAGCAAAGAATTTTAAACTGTTATTTATATATAAAAGCACAATGATGTAAACTTTAATATATTTACACTGTCCTATTTTATTTCATGGCAAGTTTTAAGCACCGCATTTGTTCTGCTTCAGAAAAAAAAAGAACTTTGCCCTTTAGACCTATAATCAAAATTACTACTGTCAGGAAATTATTTTGTTAGTATAAAAAACCAACCGGTTTGCAATTTAAGTTTCTGCTTCTTTCTTTTTTCATTTCATCCATACAAAAAATATTACATTCAGTGTGACAATAGAAATTTGATACACTTTCCAATTGAGAATTTAAGTGAAAACCATGGGTTTCAATGACTTCTGCTGATTTGGATGAAACAGCAGACTTTGATCAGTCTGCCTCTGTTTTACTGATGCTGAAAATACTCTGTCCAGGTTTAATTATGTTGACTTGTTAGGGAGGTAGTTAAAGCAATGTAAGTGAAATGTTTTTATATCTCTCTATAGTTGGATAAATTAAACACAGGGAAAGTGGTTTTTCTGCTATTGTTTTTTATAGTCACAATTTATACTGCACAGGGCTCAATTTTCAACCTGCCTAACACTGCATACGGGACACAAGCATGTGATTCACTCATGCCAGGAGTTTTCAGCCAGACAGTCATGAATTTTTCAGTAAATTCCATAAATCAGTCACTTAAACATGCTATGGACCTTCATCTCTTTCTCACTTTGTACTTGCAACGTAGAAAGAGCAGATATCCTTATCTTAGATTTCATGCATAGTGGAATATCCCAGCAATATATTTTTATAATCCTAATAAATATTGCTGGAATTTGGGAAAATTAAAGTAATTGTACAAACTAGGCTAAAAAGAGAAAATTAAGTGGATATCCAGGAAGTCACTTTAGCCTGGAAAACCTGGTCTTACTAGATGTCTTCTTAAGTTAATGTAGGGAAAAATGTTCTGTGAGTAATGTTCAGAATATCCAAGTCCATATTGTGAAACATCTTGTGAAGTAGCCTATTTCTGCTGAGACAGAAAGGAATTAGCATCCCACAGCTACAGCTGACCTTCCTAAATACCTAAATACTCTCCTAATTGATTTGCCAGGACGTTACATTTAAAATCTGAAGCCAAAGTCCAAATTGCCTGTAACAAAGTCATATTTCCTCTCCAGCAGTTCATTTTAAAAACCATTCTGAAAATTGGAACTTAGCTATTCTACATATGTTATTTATATATGTCCAGAAAGAAAATATCTTTAAACTTTGCTCAGAGTTTTCATCCATATCTGAGTATCTACATGACTGAATGTGAAGATTGCAGATCAAGTAGCTGTATGACCTTATGCTATAAAATCACGTATTGTAGACATTCACCATGTAAATGCATTCTGTAAGACTATTACTTTTCCCCCCTTACTTTAAATTACTTTATTTTTCATTGAGCTCTGTGGGTGATTACCTTTGAAAGTTGATTCATGCACTCATATTCACAACTTGGGCGTTACTCTGTCACTCCCCCTGAGTCAGAGAAACTTACAAGTATGCAAAAAAAAAAGACATCATTGCCATTTGTTGCTGAATACTCATACTTTAACTGGGTTGCATGGATATTCACCAAAACTGCAACATGACAGTACCTTGAGATGAAAACTGATTGCCATACACTTTTATTCTCCCAGTACACTTGATTCCCATAGGAAGGAATCCAGACAGATTCACCAGGGAAATATTTCACTCCACATCTTTCCTTACTGTGGATAATGACTAAACAGAACTGTAGGACCAAGCTGTGATTGAAGCAGAGCTGCCCAACTCTTTGAATGGAACCACTATGATATTACCTAAAATTTACTAAAGTGAATAGCAAGGCATTCTTTTGACCGTAGTGGGCTTTGGAACACCCCTTAAATTCGTATTAATAATGACATGGGATACTCCCATTAAATCCAAAATAAGGTTATTATATCCCATTTTTGGGTACCTAGAAAAGAAATTGAGTGCTTAGCAATAATATAGACATATACATTATACCATTTAAAAGAGAATAAACCTAACAGTACCTCTTGGAATGCAACACCACAAAAAAAAAAAAAAAAGAAGTCCCAACAAGAATTCAAGAAAGTACAGCTTGATGAATGGACAAAACACTATGTTATTAATCCACGAGGCAAAAAATGTGTAAAATATTTATATATAGTGTATATCTATATAAAGCATCTATATATTATACATATTATATAAAAGTATATATGGTATATCATATGTTATAATGTATTTTATATTATTTGCATAAATATAATACTAATGTAATATAACATGAATATGATATAACACATCATGATGTATATTATGTCACATTATGTTATAAATTAAATTATACAGAAATTGTGTATTATATGAATAGAACATAATGTTATATTTAAATATATCTAATACAATATGTGTATATTAAATATGTATATATAAAATGGTTATTAAAACAGTTTAGAATGAGTTTTTATATATATGTGTGTGTGTGTGTGTGTGTGTATGGATACACACCAAGCATTTTATTCATGTTTTCTGACTTAGATATGGTAATTAGTAGAACTCAATAATAATATAGTCCAGGGTTCTGTGATATTTATTCAAAATAAGCAAGGCGCAGTTTGTTAGCAACGCCCAGCTTGATAGTACTGAGAAGAGATGATGAATTTGGAAGCATGTCTTAGACCAGTTCCAGCCCTTACAGTTATTTACTTTTCTTTGTTAGGCTCTTCAGCCTAGAAAGGACAGAAAGCATTCAAAAGGGACAAACTACACTCTACACACACATGCACACACAGACATGCACACACACACAAACACAGAGTAGGATTCCTTCAAAGACGTAAGACACAAACGAACTAAACAGGAACTGATTTGAACTGTTTTAATAACAGGAAAACTCCAGAAGGGTGTAAACTTGAGAGAATCCTGGTGAGATGCAGAAATAAAATTCAGTTGAAAGTTTACAATGCCAGACATCATTAGGAAAAATTAATGCAATTTTATTAACGCAATGCAAGGAGAATATGCTAAGGCAACACATGACAGATAACGACGGCAACAGCTTTTGACAGGTATCTGATTTACCTTTGTCTGAAGTGTGATTAATCCCGGCCCTTCCATTACCAAATCCACACTGATACATTCTGTTTCTTTGACAACTGAAAATCTGGAAGAATTAGCTACAGGTATTTTATGAGCTATTTTGTTTCTAAGAGTAATTAGTGCTCAAGAAAAACCTAATCTTTGGTGAATCTCATGTGGAGTGGTCTCTTTAAGGTGAAGTAGTGTCTTCATTGGTATTCTAGTAGCACAGGAGATTTATGTATTTACTTATTTACTCTGGTCAAAATTACGTTTTTTTGTTGTTAATTTTCTTGGCCTACTGAAGGCTTCTCTAAGGGAGGAAAAGCTATGTCTGTTGGGATCTTTCTGCAGTGACAGTATCATCATTTTTCATCCATTAGGGTTAACAGTGATGATTTCTTCACTGTAACATAGCATTTCTTCCCCCTTTTCTTTTCCTGAGTGTATGCTGACATGGCAACAGACCTATCTGAAAAATAGGCACTGTTATATGTTCCTGTGGTTTTCAGTCACGATCATCTTCCCCATGTGCTCTTCCACAGATCTTGATGAGTGCCATGCAGACAGCAGCAAGGGGCACAGGCCATCCTACGTGTTTCAGCAAGTCCTTGATCAGCAGCAGTTGCACCCTCACGAGGCGGTTTCAGATCCTTTTCGATTGCATTACAGGCATTTTCTTAAGCTACATAAGTGGGGGTTTATTCTGTCCCATTATAACGTTCTCATGACTGTTGAGGATAGTGCTTAGAGAAAATATTCCTAACTGTTCAGGATTAACTTCACTTTTATACTATATAGGTTACCATCAGCATTACAAAGGGTGTTAAAACAGTATGAGGATTACATACATACAAATATAATATCTTTGTTGAAGAATTTGGTGATTACTGTGCCAATAAAAGAGCTCCTTAGCCTCCTACCATCCACACTTTATCTCCTGTAGAATGTGTCTAGGTCACATTGCAGTTTCCTAATGCTCCTGCTGTGGGAGTTTTGACACTGAGAAGTCATGCATGGGAGGTGTTCTTGTCAGAGAGACACTCTTTGAGATGCTCTTTATTTGAAACCAACCATGTATGTTTCGTATAGACCCATGCTGTTTTGGAGAGGCAAGCAAGGAATCTTTGTTATTTGCCTATTACTATGTTTCAAGGTTGTGCTTCTTTAGCTGCAGTTGTGCTAAGATTACATCTGTGCTGAATTCACTTCTGGCCTCTGAGAAGAGTTTACAGAATGAATAAGGATGATAAATTCCTTAGATCTGGAAAGCTGTTTCTCAGGCTATCAACTCTGCTCATAATCTGAATGACATGAAAATCACACAAATCCTTCTCTCTTGTGATAAGCCAATCTATCTTGTACCACTGCCTGAAGTACACGTGTCTAAATAATTCTATGATACATAGTCCACTGGAAGTTTTTGTTAGCTGTGCAGGACTGGTGCTAGCTGAAAAAGCAATCACTGAATCACCAAGAGTTATGATTTACCTTAGCAATTAGTGATGTTTTCAGAATTGTCATCAAATTCCTTTTTTTGTCTGATCAGAATGGGTGATGGTAGGAGCATAAACACTGTTCAGAAAGGTACCTACAAGGGCATGCACAAGTTTATCAAGGACTTATTGCTTTCTACAAGAGAGTTTTCTAGCTTGGACAAAACTATTGTAATGTATCCCTGACTGAGTTCATGCTGTTCCTCAGAAGTTTACCAATCCAGAATTAAAGTGTATTCATCACCAGTTTAATGTGTGGAGGAGTCTTGCTGGCCTAAGGCCTTTCCTGTTGGGGTCATCCTTTATTCAAATACGTTAGTAGTGTTGACAACAGAGATTTTTCACAATATTTGTGTCTAGTTTTTGAGGTATATTATACACAGACATATATATTTGAATCCAATTACAGTTTTGCATACTAAGGCAGCAGTAGCAGGCTGAGGGGGCTTGGTGAAACAGGTAATGTTTGAAGCATATTGTTCTTCTCCCTTCTCTAGGCAGGTGTGAGTCATGACACAAACTGGCATAAATTCTCCTTCCATGAGAATTGAATGCTGTGCCTTATATCCTCAGGTGGTATAAATAGCATAAGTCAACACAGGAGTGCCAATTTACATAAATTTCTACACATAATTTGGCTAAATGACAACTCATAAGGATATGATAACATTCTGCAAGTATTTGAAGGCCATAAACACTAGGCAGGGGGAGAAATGATTTAGGGTGGCATAAGGAGACATAATTAGGAGCAATGGGAGGAAATTAAGGGAGGAAAAAATTAGTCTGAATATCAGAAACAATTTTCTGACAGTGAGATGTATGAGACTGTGGAAAATAAGTCTCCCAACGGACATTCCATTGCTCAAGATGTTTAGACTGGACAAAATACTAATACGTGTACAACAGGGACTAACTTTGCAATGTCTGGTGCATAGACCAGAGACCTTTAATGGGGTAAAAAGAATTCTGCATTAAGAAAAGCAAACAAATAAATCCTTTTTTATCACTTCCACCAAATGCATGGATATGTCTGTATGTTTTACATATGTCCATTTACACGTGTATACATGTGTATAAGGACATTATTTTCCCTTTTTTTCTAAAAATTAAAAAGATTTTTTTAAAAATCTAATTTTCTTCAAAAAAGTATGGCTTCAGTTTACTGATAATGGCAAATTTCTTCTCCTCAGCTAGCTATTAAATGCAAAATTGCTATATTTGCTAGTATTTAAATTTTTTTTTCAAACTCAGCAGATTCACACTTTTTGTTAACCCAGGGAAGAAAAATCATCTACTTAATTTCTTTTGTTATAGACAGGTTTCATTTTCCTGTCTGTTACAGAACTAGATAGCCTTCTGGAACGTTATCAATATTTGTATGGATGTTGACTTTGATATGTTTCTTATTCTGAAAATAGCTGAAAAAATGTTCTGAAATCATTAAAATGTCCCATTTTAATAATTTTTCGAATGAATGCTAAGGTAAGTTATTGTTCTTCCTGCATCTAGTTGGTCTTTAATCACTGGAAGAAATGTTTCCAAGTTAAATGTTTGCAAGACTAATTCTAGAAATACATTTCAAAAACTACTTTTTCAAAACTCTTTATCTTTAAAGTTTTTTGTACAATTCAGGGATGAAGACTGGGGTGGTTCTTATTTTATCTTAGACTGATATCAGCTAAGTAAATAGAATGAGCTCTCAGAGTAGCTTCATTACTTTTTTTTTTTAATTGGGTTATATGTGATTCCACGAAATGCAAATGTAAAGTATGCTCTAGAAGGCTAGACAGTGTATTTGGTTGCTGAGTGTCTAGAAGGCAAACTATAAAACAAAAATATGCAAAACAGCTACACCTAACAAAGAAATCTGTGAGATGTCATTAAGTAAACAACTCCAGGACCACAAATATATACAGCTTGTTTTACTGAGTACTGTATTGATGCAAGTGGCAGAAAAGAGAAAGTTTTATGTATTGAGCTCACAAAAGAGAAATTAAATTACCTGAGTCAGAAAGGTGTAAAATTACAAAAAGATGTTGGAACTACTTTGGTAACAATTTGTTCTTTTTTACTGAGGAGGAGGTATAACCCCTAGTACTTCAGAAGTTGTCAATCGGCTGTTTTTTATTATATACCTGTTTCCATTTTCCACATCTATTTCCTTGGCAAATCCTGCTACACATACTCAGATGTGTAACATAGCTGAATTTAATTTATTTTAGATCCATTTTTCAGCATGATTATAGACTGAAAGTAGACCTGTATAGCTGACACGCTAATTCAAGAAGAAGTACAGAGAACATACAGACTTTTTAGCCACTTGTCCTGTCTCCTACTGCAGTAGTTTTTCTGTAAAGAAAAAATCCAGGGAAAATAGCATCATTGCCAGATGTCCCTTCTCTATGACCATTCTGGACAACACTTTCTACTTACTAGAAAAACATTAGTTCACCATGAGTTGTGTGAGAATTGCAATCCCCAAATGAGCAGCTCTCAAAATAAAAAAAAATCTGTTGCTGTTTTGAATTACAAGAGAGTAAGCAGCTTCAACAGGCTAAAAGTGCAGTATGAGTAATAGCATGGTTTGCGGTATAAAAAGATCAATCCACACATTGTCATAGTCCTAATTTCACCAAAATCCGCCATTTCTAAAGTTGAAAGTATCTGCATTAACTCTAGGAAATGTGCTGTTGGGAATTGCTATAGATACCGGTCTAAATTCTTGAGATTCAGATGCAACAACTAGCTAAATTCCAAAGGAAATGAAATTGATGTTTAACACTTTTCAACTGCATTTTGATAACACTGTGGAGAGTTTAGATCTTTGTGGTTTTTTTTCCTTAGTGACTTGAAATGTTCCAGTTGTCATTACTAAGCAGTAGTAGCAACAAAAAACGTTATGCCTCAAGTGTTGTAACATAAAGAATCTGATTTTATACCACTGAAATGATAGACATTCTTGGTTATGTTAGCACTAGTTCTCAAGTGATGACAACTTCAAGTTTATATCTTGTAATCTTTATTTAGATAAGTCAAATAAGTATATTGAGAAAAGAGAGGATCACACCCATATCTTTATTTTATTATTTTAACACCACTTAGTGTGGAAAGCTCTGATATTTTTCATAGTATAATTACTTTCCTAGGTAGAAACACTATTTATTTACCTTCAGAGGACACTCAATATACAGTGGATGAAAAATACTGGATTTAATTAGAAGCCAGCTAGAGAAACATGCCTTTTACTAGTGTGCCACATCATAAATCATTGAGTCTTACAGGTGTTAAAGTTTTCTCTAGATTTTATGATTATGGAAACAAATTTATTGTTTTACTGATTCCCTCGTTTTGCTGGCATTACCTCAGGAAATTAAGATAATTTTTTTATTGTTTCTCTTCTTTTGTTGGCATTGTTTAGGAAATTAAGATAATTTAAAAAAAAATCTATTGTAAAACAGTAAAAGATGCTTTTAAATAGAATAAGATTTTTGCTCTTTCCATGCTACATTTTAACTTTCTATTTTAAGAAAATTGGTACTTATTATTTACTAATTAAACCACTTTAAATCAAATGAAAATCATATAAGACTTCTTAGTTATCCTTTGATTTGATTCCTCTAAGTATATAATCCGAAACATTTTACAGGCTCATGAAAAAGGTTTGAATGACAGCTAGTAAACAACAGAGCTTTACTATATTCAGAGCCCACTGATGGGATATATGATATAATTCCATGTCATATCATCATGGTTGATGTGATAAAACCCGCTTAACCAAAAATAACTGGGATTGTCTTTGTCTAGAGCAGATTGATGCCTTTTCTTTAATTTCACTTCTGATCATTTTCAGACCTCCTAGAATTCAGGAGCTCTATTTCCAGAACACATGATGTAACTGAAGAACACTTTCTGGTGACAATGCATAATGCCTTTAAAGCTTGTAAGATTCCTTTACCCTTGATATCTGTAGGCCAATGAAGTCCCGGGGTCTGGAATGGACTTTCAGCCACCATAAGAGGAGTCTCAGTAGCCGTATGTGGCATTACTACAGTAAAGGGCTAGTGTATGCTGTTGATTTCTGTTTCTATAGCTGGACCTCCTGGATCTGTGGTCATACTCCGCAATGTGTTCAGTGTAGAGATGAAGTGGAAAAAATTTCTTCACCCTGAAAAAACACATTCTTAGATGTGCTTGCCTGAAATAATTTTAAGTTAACACAATGGTAAAACTAGCAATATTAATTGCTACAGCTGACCTATGGGCTCTCTTTGAACCTACACTGGTGGAGCAAGTAAGCTGCTTCACATACGTCCCTCACATTGAGTACTGTTTATTTTGTTGTACAGAGTCATTGCATGTGTTGGAGAGTTTCAAGGGTTTAACCCAGTCAAAAATCAAGATAACTTGTCTGACCGCCACATCAGACTGAGTTTATACTTGGATTAGTGAAGCTGTATTAGAAAAACACTCTCTTTTTTTGCTACATACATGCCCTTTCTCTGTTTTCCTAAGTGGAGCTATTTTCAAAGGTTTATGGAGTTCAGAAAAAAATTTGAATGTGTAAACAACAAAATCTTTTTAAAAAGACAGTGAAAAATCCTGCAGCTGCTTCAGTGCAGGGTGTTATGAATCTAATGAGCCTGAATGGTTTAGCTCTTGAAAAGCTGCTGTCTATCATGCAGATTTTCAGGCACACCTGATGACCGACATTTTGGCAAGACTTGAGCTGTGGTTCAGTGACAGCAGATGGTTTGTCTTAACAACCGAATAACAATGAAAGTCTCTGGATTTTCCTTTCTTTTTTTTATTTTCAAACTTCTTATAAGGAATTTCTGAAGAATGAAAAATATTATAAATATCGTAATCAGCTGGACTTCTAGAAAACATGGTATCATATCAATTTAGTACTTAAAAATATCTTTCTTACATGCTACAAAGGTTCAAGGGTTTGGAATGTTTTTATGTTGAGACAGTATCTGTAGAAAAAGTGCTGCATAATGGTACTATGGATTTTATGGTTTCAAACGTAACACAGCACACAAGAACTAAAGAATTCATACATACTTTGTCATGGATAAAGCCTTTTATATTACTTAATCTCTTCTTTCACTTCTACTACAGTAGCAATAGGGTGCTTTGCATTCTTGAGCTGTCATTGAATTTTCTGTAGAACTTACCTCTTCAGGTGAAATTGCTACCCAGCATTTTGGTTTTGTTTCTTTTTTCTATGCAGGTTTTTTTGGGTGATTTTTTTTCCTTTTTTTTTTTTTACCCTTTGACACTTAATATGAAAAACATTAACCCAGTGTGATAGATGATTGTTATCATTCTGAATTTCCAGACTGGCTGTAAGAACAATTTTAAAAGGCATGACTTTCCAAGATCATGTCACTCAAAATGCCACAAACTCTGTAATATCATCCTCAGAATTTGGCATCTTTCCAATGCATTACAGAATTCAACACTTTAAAGAGGGAAATAACCATTCTGCAGCAGCAAGACATCTGACACTATACATTTTCTTTGTCTACTGGGAGATTCCTGTAGATGTTTTTTCTTTTACATATGCTTATGCTGCTGACAAGGCGGTGGCAGTTACAAATGCTGTAGTAACCCACTGCATTCTCCCTGGGGAAAACAAGACATTTCTGTTTGAAGAGCATACACTCCTGAAACAATCAAATGTCTCCCTCTGTGATTTGAAATGGTGGTACCTCCTACCTCATGGTGGGTTTATTGTGCTTAAGGGCACACGCAGGCCTGGGAGCTACTGCTGTCATCTCAGTGGAGACTGCTAATGAGGGGTAGCAGTCTGGCCTGGTTGCATTCACTTAGAGCACTAAGCCTAGACTTGATTAACATATCCAGCTTGCATGCCATGTATCTCAAAATTACAGAAGATATTGACCTATGTTTTCCTACAATGGTTTCTCCTTTCTGCCCTTTCAGCATAATGCCTTTCCTGCAGAGATCTAGTTTTTTAGCTTTCTTCTCTTAGATACTCCCTTATTTATCTTTGTTCTGGAGATATCTAGGACTTAAAGTATGAATTATCAAACTTAAAGGTTTTTTCCTTTGGAGCTCTTGATGGGTTCTGTACCTTCTACAAACCAACACAGAGTGAGAACCTGTAATATTTATTTTTCCAAGGACTATCCCTCAAAGACAAAGGGAGATACTTTAAAATCTTTCTCTATTTTCTGCTGAACTACAATAAACTTGGTGGCAGAGGTGAGGAAGTCAAGTGAGTTAATGGAATAAACCTCTGCTTATTTTTGGGTTACTAGAAGTGTTAATTTATTACTTATTAATATTAATTCTGTATGGATTTGGAATAACTCCATATACCATAACTAATGAAGCTGAATTATTATTGAAAGAAGTCTTAAATGCCTTCATCACATCTAGTTTATAGAATGAATATTTTTTTACTGTTCATAGATATTACAGCTCAGGTTCATTGCACCTAACTTTACCACTTTCCTAACACATAAAAATTATGACAATGTCTGTCTTGTGTCACTTCTTTAGTCAGAGAATGGACACCAGAGCTCTTGATTGTCCTTTAGTTCATCTAAGATCTTTATTGTCACTATAGAGCTGCCTGTCTTTTTCCATGTACATTTCCAAAGTAACATGCAATAAATCTAAATATGTCAATTTGCTGCATATGTATCCTTTTTATTTCCATTATAATCAACCTTTTATATATGTGCACAGAGCAGTAGAGGGCTGTGAATCGTATGTGTGTGCACTTAGATTGGCCAAGGGTCTGGAGTTCCTTCTGCTCTTGCCATGAATGATGGTACATTTTGGAACATCTACTCTGCTGCTTTTCATGTTGCAGCCCAAGGTAGCTCTATAGTCATACATCTGGAATGGAGGATATTTTGCTTTTGGTGTTAGGTTGAAACTTTGAAACCTTGTGACTTTTTAGGTGAGTTTAACTTTAACTTCTTAAGGGTTTGTCCACACTTAGTCAAACTTAGTTTCAGAGATATAAAACAGAAAAAAAATGTCAGGCATGTGAACTGAATTCTATATCCTTTATGTCTTCAACGGAAAAAGATAATAGTGTAGTTTATTGTAGCAAGAAAATAAATTCATTAGGAACTGGTAAAAAATTGTCTTTGATATGTAAAATTATGTGTTTACCTGTAATATAAGGATACTAAATTCAGATCTGTGAATGCTTTTACAGGCTTCAGTTCCGGTCTTCATGTATTTGCTATAACCGGAAGAGTTAAACACAGTAAAAACTAGATTCTCCAGTATTCAAAGTTTTCTCATGGTTTTTGGAAACTGTGAAGAAGTCAAAAAATTTGTCAGTTTCTCTGTTCAGAAAGTTCTAAACAAATGCAGTAATAATTCATTTGATTAATTTCTTTATTAGACATATAGAAAATATCACCTTTTTTTTTTGATTATTTTTAGAGGACCATATAACCTTTTTTAGCTTCCTTCTCTGCAGATCTATGCTCTTTATGTTTATTAGTGTGAATGAAATTGACCAGAAAAGGGTGAAAACAGAACACTGGATCTCGAGAAGGCCTCAGCCTCCAAAGTGTGACACTTATTTTTATATGAAAAAACAATTTTTATAATTCTACTGTGCCCAGTTATTCCATATGCCAAGCAACAGAGGATGGTGATGGCTGCTAAGAAAAAAAACCCAACATATTGATTTAGTGACAGCTGACAAGATGGGTAGTATTGAAGGCAAAGCTTTGATTTCAGGAACTTATACACAAGGAACTCATATTTCACCTTCTAAGGAACTAATATTCTTCATTTATGATTAATTTACTTTAACTTTCTCATTGTACTATATAGTCTAAATTTTTAAGTGGAACATATACAATACCGAGTCACTTTGGGCTGGGTGAATTTTATATTGAGATTCTTTTCAATAAAGCTATCAAAGTTTGATATTAAGAGCATTCAAAATAATTTAGGCATGCATATAATAAAATTTTTAAATTGGGTGCAACAAAAAGCCTCCAGAAGGCTAAAAGCTGATTTCATATTTGAAATATATTTTCATTTGAATTGCATTTTCATACTTGTTATTGGGACTGCAAAATAAACAATCTTGTTTTCCCTATAGGACTTTGACCTATGAGGCCTTGTCTGCCTCTTGATCTGTATCAGTCTTTGATGCTTTTTACAGGGTACAAGGTCCTTGGAGTGAATGTCTTGTAAAAGTATGATTCTGTTTGCTTCATCTTACAGTGAAGAGATACCATAAAATCCCAGGAGTTTCTAGGATATATCAGTTGCTTGTAAATGAAAAATATGGTATATTAGAAATACTGGTTCATCTTCCTATTTCATTTGAATAGGATGTTACCTATCAATTTATAGTACAGTGTCTTTGAAACCACTCAAAAAAAAGCCCAAAAAATGGAGAGATACGTGTAAATTCTATGTTCATTTAAAACAGAAATATTTGAAATGATTGAATTTTTCTCTAGGTGTCTACTAGACTTGTGTAAATTAAGGAATTGTATCTATCTATTTACAACTGTGGAATCAAATTTATGTATTTCCTTTATAATAAAGACAAGACATATCAGAGATCTTAAAGTTCCTTAGGTAAATTCAACTATTGAAGGACTGTACAAGTCTCTCTTCATTTTATACAAAACATGTAATCTCGTCTAATTAGTCTCCGATTCCTAGTAAATATTAATTCATTAGCCTGCATTATTTACTCAAATTTATTCCCTAATCACTGAAAGTAGATAGTGACAGTCATAGGAACACAGGCTTTGCCAGCCCCAGGCTGTAATGGGATTCATCTTCACACTGGCAAATCCAGTGAGACTAGTTACGTTACTAGAATTTGTGCTCCAGCACCACTGAGTTATGAAACTAATGAAAAAGTACTGGTGTATATGTGTAAACAAATCTCTCTTACCTCTACAGTGTTATTTATTTATTTATTTGTTGTGTTACTGTCTAGCAGGTAGTGTTCTGGTGTAGCAGAGGTTTCCGTTATGTCAAATTCTGCACAAAGTCAGAAGAATAGCCTTCTCCCAAACAAGGGAGATCAGAAGGAACAAATAGGGGACTATTAGAAAGCAGAATGGCTTTGGTTAGCATGAAATGTACTGCCCTCCATGCAGCAGCTCATCAATTTTGTTTAAAGCATAACAGCAGCAAAAGTTCCTGTCGTAGTTTAAAGCCAGTCAGCCGCTAAGCACCATATAGCTGCTCACTCACTCACCCCCTGCCCCAGCGGGATGGGGGAGAGAATCGGAACAGTAAAAGTGAGAAAGCTCGTGGGTTGAGATAAGAACAGTTTAATAAATAAAATTAAATAAAATAAAATAATAATAATAAATAATAAAAATTGTAATGAAAAGGAAAATAATGACAACAACAACAACAACAAAATAAACCCCAAGAAAGACAAGTGATGCCAATGAAAACAATTGCTCACCACCCTCCAACCGATGCCCAGCCTGTCCCCAAGCAGCAGTCTCCCAGCCAGCTTTCCCCCTAGTTTATGTACTGAGCATGACGTCATATGGTATGGAATATCCCTTTGGTCAGTTGGGATCAGCTGTCCCGGCTGTGTCCCCTCCCAACTTCTTGTGCACCCCCAGCCTACTCGCTGGTGGGGTGGGGTGAGAAGCAGAAAAGGCCTTCACTCTGTGTAAGCACTGCTCAGCAATAAGGAAAACATCCCTGTGTTACAAACACTGTTTCCAGCACAAATCCAAACCACAGCCCCGTACTAGCTACTATGAAGAAAATTAACTCTACCCCAGCCAAAACCAGCACAGTTCCAAAGAAGAGATTTGAAGGACAAATAACCTCTTCAGAGTATTTGCAGCATGAGAGGTAGCACAAGGTATGTTGGGTTAGTAAGTGTCCTGCTTTGACCTAGAAGTAGCCTGGATAATCTAGTAAATCTTTTTTATCTTTAACTTTCTTTTAATGCTCTTTTACATTTTTGGTTGTGCTAAATGACTTTCTAACAGAATACTGATTAGGAATCTTGCACAATTTAATTAACAGAAATAAAGTAAGATTGCCACAATTAATATATTTTCATCATTTAATTCAATCTGCCACTGATTTTGAAATGTACAAAGATTTCCTTTCTTTGATTTTTTTCCAGACTGCCAGCAGAACCCATGTAAAATCACACCCCAGAAAATACGGAGAGAAAAACAAAAGCCAAAGCGTCTAGTGAGCCCTGTAGGTCATGGAGAGATATCTTTACTGACACATTCATATACTGAGACTTTATTTGCCAGCCTTAATTCATTTACAAGGAAATAAAATGTGAAACTTCAGTAGTTTCTTGTAGATTAGGTCTGTTTGTTCAAGAACACTATTACACTATTGATGAAGCTATACATTTTCTTAATGAAGAACAAGAAATTTAAACCAGACATATGACAACATTCTTCAGTCTTTTATCAAGGTGGGTGTCCATGGCTCTTTGAACTTTGAGCTTTCAGAAATAACAATACCAGTAAGGCAGTTGTAACATGCAGCTCTTTGTGAGATTTAAATTCTGATTGCTGTAAAGTTATCAAGAAAAAGAGCAATAAAAAGGCAGTTTAAAAAGCAGACAAAGCTCTAATGTCAGAATACCTGATATTTATTATCTCCTTTGTATGCAAAGACATAGAAGCCTGCTTCTTGCTGTGTGGAAACATAAATATTAGCCTGTAGAGTCTTTAAATTGCTGATGAGGCAGATGCTGCATTGTCTCCTCTCAGCAGTATATAAAATCAAATGAGCAGAATTTCACTAGCAGTTGATAATAATTTGACATTTTTGATCTGCTTCGGTTTCTGAGTCTCCATGAATGAAGTAGATACGGGTGATCTAATAGTGATACAATTAGAAACATGCAGGTCTTTTGCTCAACCTCAGCTCTTGTTTTAAACTGGAACCAAATGTGAGCTAAACTTACCTTGGAACCTCTTGGTTATTTTGAAAGAATCTTTTTCAGGTTTTTTTAGGATAGCAGCTTGGTTTGCAAATAGAAGTAAAAATCCCATGAAAAATTATAATTATCAGGGATGTCTGTTCCAAGTTTGAAGACACTGAAGAAGTTGATGTGCATCCAAAACAGATCAGAATGCTTCCTCCCTTTAGACTTCTTCATTACTAGCATGAAAATAGATTTTATTTTCAATGTCCACTCTTGGGCAAAGATTACTGTAAAAGCTGTATAAAATACTTATCTCTTAACTTCAGGAATCTATTTCCAATAAAGACTAATTTCAGCAGTCATAACCTGTGGTCCAAGAAACCTCAGAATAAGAAGCAATGAAATCCCTAGCCCTTGAGAAAAGTTTGTTCCTTCATAAAACCAATTAAAGGTTAGCTTCTTTACGAACTTTCCCAAAGTCTTGCTGTTCAACATTTTATAATAATTTCATTGTTGTATTGACAAACACTTTTTAAGATTAAAAAAGTAAAGAAGAACACAGAACTTTGTATTATAAGCCACTTTGTAATATTTTGCATTGTGACATATTTCAGTTGTGAAGATAGTGACAATGAATTCATCTTTCTGATAGATAAAATCCTCAACCAGAAATACTGCAAAAATCTTCTGAAATTATACATTCTGTCTGGCAAAGTATACCATCTCATGATAATTTTCCTAAACATCAGTAAATTTTTGAAGGCAAGATGTTTTATTATTTGTCCAAATATTAATTACTGGACAGTTATCCAGCTGGCAGAATAGTCACTGTCTCCTTAATCAGCTATAGTTTATTTTTAAAAATTAAGATAATTCAGACGATTCAATTTGACTTTCTTAGCATTAGAATAATAATTTAACTTTTTAGCAGAAATAAAGGTTTATGAGGAAATACAGTGTTTAAGTTCTAGTTTCTTAATCACGACTGTATTACATTTTCTCTTAAAACAACACAACAGGATGTGGCAAATCCCCTTGTCCTAACAATTTTAACATCTAATTTGTATATGATTTTTTTTTCTTCAACTTGTTTCTATTTCCCTCACAAAGAACTCTTGAAATACAGCTATTTTGTAAGACTGACCCTGGGCCTTGGGATCTCTGACTGAGCTGGCTGGGAAGTATCTGTGTTTTCCATACTAATAAGACTTGGCTTTCTTGCTTGGGTTCTGACTACAGACAAGCATGTCAGTTAATCAAGGTTCCAGTCAAAAGTTCATTACAAGTCTGCTGTGACTATACCAAGAAAAACAGATATTTATGGGAAAGTTAACTCAAGAATTTTGGTATAATGTTATAGGTGTAATATACTAATTCATAAACCACAAAATGCTATGTAGTGAAATTACATAACATTAATGTGCTTGACATGGAAACTGTAGAATATATTCAACACATGATCTGTCTGTCATGATTTGTCTTACCGCTGCTTAGATTGGAAGTTACTCATGGTGATAATACTAGTGGTTGTCTAATTGAATAAACTTAGAGCATATCTGACCTTTATTAAATTTCGGTAGAAAAAAGCTGTGGTGGAATCTTTGAGAAGACTAAGCAAATTTAGTACTTTTAAAGCAAAACAAACGTTCTGATCTGGTGGTCCAAAACATTCAAATATGGACTCATTTTTTGTAGACTGATGACTGGCTTTGCAGCTGGCTGGAATGGACATGTAGTTGATATGGTATCCATCTGAAGTGTTGCACTGGTTATTTTTCAAGGCTGTCCTGCAAGGAAATAAAATTAAATTCTTGTGCTCTGCAGTCATATCAAAAATTTGTTGCACCAAAACAATGCATAGTATTCCAGTATTCACTAGCAAATGAAACATCAACATATTTTTAAAGAAACATTCAATTCACACATGTTTCGTTATTATAGCAAATTGACACAATTCAGCATTTATACCTCATTATATTTAGCTATAAATTCAAATAACATTGAGAAATGCCATTTTGTTTTCACTTATCAAATCCTAAAAATGTGGGTCAATGAATTTTTTGAGCGGAAATGTAAAAGGACATTTTAAAGGCAAATGTGCTGGTTTTGGCTGGGGTAGAGTTAATTTTCTTCATAGCAGCTAGTATGGGGCTGTGTTTTGGATTTGTGCTGGAAACAGTGTTGATAACACAGGGATGTTTTAGTTACTGCTGAGCAGTGCTTACACAGAGTCAAGGCCTTTTCTGCTTCTCACCCCACCCCACCAGCGAGCAGGCTGGGGGTGCACAAGAAGTTGGGAGGGGACACAGCCGGGACAGCTGATCCCAACTGACCAAAGGGATATTCCATACCATATGACGTCATGCTCAGTACATAAACTAGGGGGAAAGCTGGCTGGGAGACTGCTGCTTGGGGACAGGCTGGGCATCGGTTGGAGGGTGGTGAGCAATTGTTTTCATTGGCATCACTTGTCTTTCTTGGGGTTTATTTCTCTTTTTTTTTGTTATTTTCCTCTTCTTTACTATGTATTATTATAATTATCATTATTAGTATTTTATTTTATTTTATTTTATTTCATTTATTAAACTGTTCTTATCTGAATCCATGAGCTTTCTCACTTTTCTGATTCTCTCCCCCATCCTGCTGGGGCAGGGGGTGAGTGAGCAAGTGTCTGTATGGTGCTTAGTGGCTGGCAGGGGTTAAACCACAACAGCAAGATACTGAAGTCATTCTAGCAAACCTGTTTGAAGTTTGACGCTTTTTGAAAAATACTGAAGAAAATTCTGGTACCGTTCTAGCACTGATTGAGGGGAGCCTCACCCAATCAAGGGGAGCCTATTGACGAAGCCTTATTACTCCAGCTACAGGAGGCATCGCGCTCGCAGGCTCTCATCTTGCTGGGGGACTTCAACCACCCTGAAATCTGCTGGAAAAGTAGCATAGCAAGCTGTAGACAATCCAGAAGACTCCTGGAGTGCACTGAGGATCACTTGTTAAGCCAGGTAATAGACAGCCCTGCCAGAGGGGATGCGATACTGGACCTGATGGCCACCAACGCAAGTGAGCTAATGAGAGACGTCAAGATTGGAGGCAGCCTGGGCTGCAGTGATCATGCACTGGTGGAGTTTGCAGTCCTGAGGGATATGGGTCAGGCAAAGAGTAAAGTCAGGACCCTGAATTTTAGGAAAGAAAACTTCCAGTTGCTTAAGGAGTTAGTTAATAGGACCCCCTGGGAAACTGCCCTCAGGGACAAGGGAGCAGAACAGAGCTGGCAGACCTTTAAGGACACTTCCAGAGAGCGCAAGAGCTTTCTATCCGCACACGTAAGAAATCAGGAAAGGAAGGCAAGACGCCGGCATGGATGAGTCAAGACCTGCTGGTCAAACTAAAGAGCAAGAAGGAAATTCACAGGCAGTGGAAGCAGGGACAGGTATCCTGGGAAGAGTGCAGGGACAGTGCCTGGTTGTGTAGGGATGGGGTCAGGAAGGCCAAGGCGGGGCTGGAGCTGAACTTGGCAAGGGACGGAAAGAATAATAAGGGCTTCTGTGTCAACTGGAAAAGGAAGGGTAAAGAAAGTGTACCCCCCCAAGGAACACAACTGGCAAACTGGTAACAACGGACGAGGAGAAGGCTGAGGTACTCAATAACTTTTTTGCCTCAGTCTTCACTGGCAACCTCTCTTCCAGACTTCTCGAATGGATGGACTGCAAGACAGGGACTGGGGGAGCAGAGTCCTAAAAGGAATTATTTGTTACAGAAAGAACAGTATTTCACAGTAATTCACAGCTGTGCAACTAAGAAAAGAACATGGGCTATTGCAGGTCTTTTTTTTAATAGTACTTATTAGGAAAGCACTTAAACGCCAATGAAGAATTCAACTACATTATGCTAGGCAATAGAATCATTCCTTTCATACAGTATTCATTACAAATTAACAAGAAGTACACAGCATGTGGGACATTCTTAATAGCACCAAGGTAAAACAATGGCAGAAAGAATAATCTCCCATTTGTTTTTTTTAAGATGTATTTGTTAATGAAGGCTAAAATTCATGGAAAGAGGAGGGAAGGTGAAGAGCAGAGTTATTGGTATGAAATTGATAAGAAGGAAGTCCAGTGGAGTAAAAAAGAAATAAAGATATTGTAGATGGAGAGGAAGAGAGAGTTTGTAGCAAGCAGCTCCAAGCCCTGCCTAGACGATGCCTTTCCGAACTGGAGGAACAGGGAGTTCTCTGACTACCCAGCCAACATTAGAGTTGTTCCTTATGCAGCAGTTCCTCACAGAGGCCTAAGACTAGCCTGCACCAACATCCACAATAGCAAAAGATAGTGCTCAAAACTGTCAACTATGTGATGTGATATCATAGCCATATTTGTGGCTTTCAAAAGAACCATGTTGTATAAGTGAATAAAATACGTCATTTATTCCTTCTTTAGTTTACTATGTTGGGTAGGCACTTTCAGTTTGTTTTTTTTTTTTTCTTTGCCTTTTTATGCACCAATGCTATTTTGCCATAGAACTATACTATCTGAGGTGGTTTCTGTATATATTATAGCAATGAACAAGAGTGAGAGAAAGTGCTTGCTTATGACACTATAGATTTTCCCTTTTTCAGAAAAATGCCTTGTCCTCTGCGTTTTTGAGTAAAAATGTCTCCTAATGTTTTGGGTGCAAGAATAACAAAAAACCCCACAACTACTTTTATTCAACCCCAGGATATGATCAGGCAATCTTTCTTCAAGTCCCTTCTCCTTTCTCTTCCTTCATAATTACTAGTATAGAAGTATGTCTTAATTTGTGTTTCTTCTGTTAGGTAACACTAGAAGTGAAATCAAATTGAGTATTCAATTAAAGTAATCCCAGAAGTAAAATCTTCAAATCAGGCTTTAAGTTCATAAAGTCTGGGATAATTCAGGAAATCTTGATATAAGTTTTATGTAATACAGACTGTTTTCAAGGTTCAGATTTTTCCTCTTTGTAGAAAGAAAGTGTTGGAATTATTGTATCATGGTACAAGATTTAAAACTGCATATTATGTACTGCACACATAAAATGTTTTCTCTAATAAATACAGATTAGAAGTAGACTCTTTGTAGTAAAACTAATAAATCACCTGAACGGCATCACAACTGACATGTCGTAGAGTCATTTTGTGTAATTGGCTAATGGTGTATTTATTCTTGTGCTATTGGATCACCCTCAGGGATAATTCCAATAAGTTTTGAATCTCCAGAAGGATTTCTCTGCAGAGGGAGATTATTACTTTTTAAAGAACACTAACTAATTACTTTTATTTAAATTCATTTCTAAAGCAATCAGTATGTCTTGAGGTCTCACTGCACTTTCAAGAAGTGATGAATTTGATGTTCTCTGATGCCTTGACTTTCCCCCTTGAGCCAAGAAAGGTGATGAGAAAAGGAAATGAAGCCCCAAAATCAGAGTTCATGAAACATGCAGTATTAAAAACATATGTGGCATATACAAAGAGGATCTCAGCCAGTGCCCTCTGGTTGTGCATGATTATAAATGACTAAAATTCTTGTTCTCAGGGAAAATAATCAACTTAACATACTCAAAGCATAGAAGACTTCTCTGTAAGTGTAGGCGATAGCAGATACTGGGATTCTCAGAAAAAGAGTATAGAAGCTGTATAAAACTATAATCTTTTAACGTCATCTTGTAACAAGCTAAACAGGTCAATGCATACGCCAAAGGATTTTTTTTTCCCACCCTCCAGATAGCTCTCTATTTTATCTATGGATTTGCAGATGTACCTTTGAATATATTTCCCTCATTGTTTATCCAAAATTTCTGTATTTTCTAAATAGAATAGATCTAATGGGGAACATGGCAATTTATGAACTCATGTTTACTGGGCACTGGACAAACAAACTAAAAAAAAAGAAAGAAAACCCTAAAAAAACCTTTTTGCTTTTAAAGCAAAAAGAAAAGAAAAAGAAAATAGATTTATACCTTCTGAAGACATTTCTCAAAAGTAGGTGCTTCGGAATTAATCTACATTTAGTTTCAGAGTAATGATTAATAAGATAGAGGAAAAGATATTTAGATTAAATATTCAGGAAAAAAAATCTTTAGGACCATGACATTCAGCTTTGGAATTACTGGTTTCTGTTAATTAGCTTTGTTCAGTTGCTGGATTCAGAGTGTTTTATTGGAAATGTGTGATTTTAATGAAGACATGAAGCCTTTCTGTAGATTTTATTTGTAGATAAGCAGCAAAATTCATAGTAAGTGGACCATGCGTTCCAAACTGATTTGAGAATCTCTTTACCTTTGAAAGTTATTTTCCTTCCTCTTCATAAAAGCTAACAAATTCATCTTGAAATTAAAAGATCATGAGAAGAAAACAATTTAATCACAGAATCACAGAATCATTAAGGTTAGAAAACACCTATAAGATCGTCAAGTCCAACCATCAACCCAACACCACCATGCCCACTAAACCATGTCCCACAATGCCATGTCCACATGTTCCTTGAACACCTCCAGTGATGGTGACTCAACCACCTCCCTGGGCAGCCTGGTCCAATGCTTCACCACTCTCTCAGTAAAGAAACTTTTCCTAATATCCAGCCTGAACCTCCCCAGGCGCAACTTGAGGCCATTTCCTCTTGTCCTGTCACTCGTCACTTGGGAGAAGAGACCAACACCCACCTCACCACAACCCCCTTTCAGGTAATTGTAGAGAGCGATAAGGTCTCTCCTCAGCCTCCTCTTCTCCAGACTGAACAACCCCAGTTCCCTCAGCCACTCCTCACAAGACTTGTGCTCCAGACCCCTCACCAGCTTCGTCGCCCTTCTCTGGACACACTCCAGCACCTCAATGTCCTTCTTGTAGTGAAGGGGCCCAAAACTGAATAGAGTATTTGGGATGCAGCCTCACCAGCGCCGAGTACAGGGGCACGATCACCTCCCTACTCCTGCTGGCCACACTATTTCTGATACAGGCCAGGATGCCATTGGCCTTCTTGGCCACCTGGGCACACTGCTGGCTCATCTTCAGCCGGCTGTTGACCAACACTCCCAGGTTCTTTTCTGCGGGGGAGCTTTCCAGCCACTCTTCCCCATGTCTGTAGCATTGCATGGGGTTGTTGTGAACCAAGTGTAGGACTCAGCACTTGGCCTTGTTGAACCTCATACAATTGGCCTCAGCCCATCGATCCAGCCTGTCCAGATCCCTCTGCAGGGCTTTCCTACCGTCAAGCAGATCAACACTCCCTCCCAGCTTGGTGTCATCTGCAAGCTTACTGAGGATGCACTCAATCCCCTCGTCCAGATCATTGATAAAGATATTAAACAAGACCGGTCCCAAAACTGAGCCCTGGGGGACTCCGCTTGTGACCAGCCACCAACTGGATTTCACTCCATTCACCACGACTCTCTGGGCTCGGCCATCCAGCCAGTTTTTTACCCAGCGAAAACAGGCTGCTGCAATTTTATTGCCATGAAATTGTTATTCAGTAAAATATGGGGTTTATTCCAAAAAGCCTATTGCTTTCTATTCATTTCCACATTAACTAGTGTCCACCTTGTCCATCTTCTCTCTCTCTCTCTAGGCAGTTTGAACAGTGTGATGTAAAAGCCTGAGTTCTTGGAACATCAGTTGACCTCAGTGGAGTTGATAGAGTTTTTGTTTGTGGATTTTGGGGTAAGGGTTGGAATCTAATGATCAGCTGGAGGAACAAAAACTGAAAAGATAAAATAACATTGTCCATTTTCTTGAATAAAAAGACAAGTAAGCAAGGAATTAATATGGACAAAAAACTTCCAACCTGGGTTGCAAAGATGAATCAAAGCCTTTACCATTTGAAAGAAAATTTCCTTTGTAACCTGGAAAATAAGTTTGATGAGAGCAAGACTGGAATCAGTTTTTTTAAAGGAACTGTTCTTTGGACTTTAACAAGGTAAATAGTGTGATTATTAGAAACTATGTGAAAGTGACAAAATATCCAATGGAACAAGGAAAAATAATTACCATTAATTTCTCTGACTCCTCTTTGATACTAAGTGCATAAAACATTACTTGATAAGAAGAGTTTTGGAATCTTTAAATTATTAGAATATAGAGAATTAAGTTGGCAAAAAATCAGCATATAAAGCAGCATGTAGTCCTTAACTTCTAACAGCCTACCTCAGTAATGGTGCTTGATGACTGCAGGGCTGGATAAATAAGAAGTAATTATTCATAATAATGTTGGGTCAGATGGTCTCTTGAGAAAGTTATGCTAGTAAAGAGTTTGGCCCACAAATTTGATTTTGCTCTTGTTGATGCATGGAATTATTCTGTTGCTGAAATATCTCTTTGTGACTCCCACAGTGTTAGGCTTTTGATACTCTTTTTTCAGCAGGCTGAAAATTTGATACTCTGTGGTGATGGCTCGGATTTTTAAAGACTGAGAGGAGCTGGCTGCTTAGTTAAAGCCAGTGGTACTTGGACACATGCTTTTCTTAAGCTCCTATTAGCTTCCCCTTGTCATGCAATGAAATGCTGTGTCAAGACTCCTTATGTCACCTGATCCAGGAAGGACAGATTTATGTTAGACTAATATATCAACTGGGCTGGGATGAAGGCAGTTAATGGAACTGCACTTTCATTGTTGTAGTCAGCTCACATGCCACTTGATCAGATGTCACTAGGGCAAACTCACAGAGCTGTTGGTTTTGGGTAACTTTGCCTTAAGACAGTAAGTCTTCTCTGTTTATTAGTATTTTGAATAATTCATGTATGTTTTTGAGTAATATTACATACTGTAATATATGGGTGGATTCAGAACTGTTTTGAAGCTGATTCCAGAAATTAAGAGTGCAATGAGGAAGCAACTGATACATTACACTTTGGTTGGGATAGAAAATACCAGACACCATTAAGCTCCTCTAGCCCAAAATTAATGAAAACCCCTAGTTCTTGAACAAATTTTAATTTTCAGAAAAGTTCCAAAAGAAGTACATTTCACTAGTTTGGGGTTTTTTTCATCTCTATTGATAAAATTTTCTGACATTTTCCTATGTTGGACAGAAAAGCCTTGTCTATTGAGAGTTCAGATAACTGCAGTGTATAAAACATATTTCTACATAATTTCTACATAAATTAGGAAAGATAAGTTGAAACTTTATCAGTACATTAAGACCAGCAAAAATATTCCAGGCTAATTACTGCTGCAATACCTCATATATCTTTAGATTTTTGTTCATCTTAGTGAGGCAGAACTGTGGAGGTGAATTCTTATTCTGATATACCCTACAATTTGCTTCTGCAAGTGGAGAAAAATAATTGAAGACCCTGTATTGTAAAATCACTGTTCATGTAGACTGTCTCTCATATCTAGGAACTAAGGAAATCATCACTGAAAGCAACCTCCAAAAAATGTGAAATGACAGAGGAGATTTATATATTTGAAACACCTCTTCTGTTCTTTCTCTATAATCTCCCTTGCACACACTAGAACATTATTAATACAATTTATTTTAAATGTCTAACTAACCCTGACTTTTTCTATCTCCAATATATTTCCCTGTACTACCGAATACCAAACAAAACATTAGAAGCCTGATTCACTCATTTGTAGGTGATCTACGATGCAATTTATAAGTCTTTACAATTTTTTTTCTCAGTAAGCACTGTAAACAACTCAATGTTTTGAATAAACTTCACAGATAATATATTCAGGTTTGATTTATTTTATGAAGGTTTTACAGAAGCAAAACATACCTAGGAAGTACAGGAAAAAAATAGGAATTTATAGAAGCATAACCAAATATCACTTTTTCACACCACTCAAATTTCTTGTTTTAATAAAGAAGTGAAATTACCACAGAATTGGTTGTTCTAACTTGTATTGCTCTTTTCAGCTCAGTTCACTGGATTTTCTACTGATACATAATCCTGTAACCATGAGGACAACAATCCCATTGCAGTATTTATTATTTATCCAAAGCCAGAACAGGTGCCAAACCTCTTTATCTTGCGTTGCCTTTCCTTCCATTTCCAGACACAGAATCCAGGTGTAACTTGGATGCTTCTGTGTGCTGAACTTATAACTGTTTCATAGCAGAAGATTGTCATAAAATGATGACTCAAAGTATATTTGCACTGCTTCTGCCAAGATTGCAGTTTTTATGCAGTTACTTTCAATATTTTCCCCACACTCCTTCCTTGGCCAAATAAGGGCTGTGGTTCTCCAGTTCTGATTTGAAGGAGAGGCTGGACCATTGTATTTGGATATGTCTATTTGGATTACTGCACAATGTTTAGAATTCTTATGCTTTTTTTTTCTTAAAGTCTAGTCCGAAGGTAACAGGATTTCTTCAGAAATTAAGAGAACTTAAGCATGTGTTTAAATTGAGGAAGAAATTAATGTTATTATCATTCAGAAAATGAAATCACAGGGAGGTTGTCTTCCCTCTGGTATTTTGTGAGAAGCAACTGACTGGAATAGTGGTATTTCAGTTCTTGCTATGACAGACAACTGATGTTGATGAAGTGTGAATAAGAGCTCAGAAAGATGCTAGGATATAATACTGTAAGTTAATAGGCATATTTGGAGATTTTACTCTAAATTTAATTTTTCTGCTAAACAAAAGCACCCTGCCCTCTGACACAGTGAAGGGAACTTAGACGCTTCTCAACAAGTCAGCATGTTCTTAATGAGGACAGAAAACTGTCTAAAGAGTGACTCTTAAATAGTGTATTATTCCAGTGATCTATATCTAAATCAGATCCATTCCTTATTTGTTCCTAGATTTGTGTAGGCTTACTAGAAGCAGAAGTAATAGAAAGAACCAAAGATACTTAAGACTCTTGAGAGGGAAAGGAAGAGAAGGTAAACTCACAAAGTGACATCTGGAATGACTGAGAGATAATAAGCATTGGAACCTTAAAAGGACATTTTTTTTCATTCCTGTTCTTATTTATGCTGAATTCAGTGATATCAGATGCTAGACAGATGCACCTCTCTATTTGTCTGTTTCAGTGCATAGACTGAGATTCTTCTTATCCTCTCCCTCAAACATTGTCTTCAAGTTTCCTAAGTCCAAAGATGCTGTGTCATTTTCCTAAGTAAAGAAAGAAGCAGAAGACATTTGTAAGAGGACAGTTTGTAAATTCCCAAGGAATAGCTGGGCATCATAATATTAACAAGGAATTAGTGTTTGGCACCCAACCAGATGCTTTTTACTTTGAAAGCTGGCTTCATGCTTAGCCTTAAGGAATCACAAATGTCAGGACTGTGCTACAGTGTAGCTTTCCTGCCTTTCTAAACAGTGTCCTGTGTTAATCTGTCTGGCACATCTGGTAACTTTCAAAAGCAGAAGTAAAAAGACAATTCTATGTAGCAAAAAGTGTGAGAAAGAAATTCTGAAGCACCATCCTTCTTTTTACAGACAAAGAAAATTACTAGAGCACAGTTGGTATTTTTCATTTATTGAGAACATACAGCAGCTCAGTTTTACCAAGGCTAATTGATTTTCACAGCTTGTGCATGAAAGGCTAAAGATGATATGAAATTTGAAAAGGAACCTTGTCTAGCCCCTGAAGCTTCTGGTATCTGTGGAGACAACAGAAAATCTTTGGAACTGGAGATACTAATACATCCAAGAATAACTTCAGGTCACTGGGATGTTTAAGATATTTATTGATCTGTCCATGCTGCAGGTAGTTACAAGAAACCATATCCTTTCTCTTAAGAGAATTTCACATATGTCTCATGTATTTACTTTCATTGTGATACCAAAAAGGGTGAATAGGTTTATGTCACATGTGACATAATTGCCTACAGAATGCAACATCTTACTGAATAAGCATGTTTTAGTATTCATTACAGGCAAAACAGATCATATAGCTGAGACAAGTCTGCTATAGCTGATCCATCATCATGGGGAGGGTTTCTCTGAAAAAAAGAAAAGACCTTTCTACTGTGGAAGGGATTACACTGCTGTAAAAGTCAATCTTTCATAGCACTTAATCTTGTTCGGTATATCAGATTTCTTCATGTGTGGTCAATCTTCCTTACTACTGATAAACAAATCAGTGGGATACACACATTAAGACTGTTGGGGTTTAAGCATGTACCCCGATCTCTTACTGCATGCTAAAGAGTTTTTTTGATTGCCTTTAGTTACTTAAAATCAATTCTCTCTTGATCCATGTGGTACCAGCTTTCTATTTCATGTATATATAATGGGAATAAAGATCTTTTACCTGTTGATTTATAAAAAAGGAAGGGCACATCTCAAACTGCCACAATGTCTCCAGCTTGTAGCTATGCCATGGCTTTGCATGAAGAACATCTTTTAACAAGGTCTCATCTGCTCCACTTGACTTGCCAGTAAATAACCGATACTTAATCTTACCCTTTCCCCCTTGGTAATTCATTAGTATGTTTCAACATGAAGTATTTCCTACGTTGAACCTTACTTTCCATAACCATTATATATATTAATACACATACTTCATGCAAACATCTAAGTCAAGTAAGTGCATGTAGTTGTTACAGGCTGCTTATTGAAACAAAGCATAATGGTAATTGATGATTTTGGATAACAATAGACTTTAAAAGACTGGTTAAGAAGACTTTTCTCTGAAATCCACTGCTATACTACTATAAAAAATGTCAGAGCACCATAGGTTAATTTTTGAAGGCAGTGAGAGAGCTCTATATGATGTGATATTTGGATTTTGGTATTTTGAGATGGTAGAGATACAAGATATACAAGCTGTCCTGTGCATCTAGGAGCAGCTTAGAATGCAAAATGCATAAACCCTCAAACTGAAATGGATGAAGTAAATGAGATCTGAAAAAAAATCACGTTTTGACACACAACAGATCACTACCAAGAGATAAATTAGAGGAAGGGTATCAACATTTAGACAACAGTTTATAAAACATCCAGTGACCAAAATGTACCAGTTATGTTGTCATAGAAATGTAACATGAATTGGTCATACACGCTGATCTTCTCTCCAGGTGTTTTGCTTATGAGTGACAGAAATTCAGATACCTGTTTACCAATCACTTTTTTTCTCATATTGTAGGCAAATATGGCTAACCCTCTCCTGTGAGGCCCTCCATGACTGGCTTTTCTTTCTCTTAGACAAAAGAATCAGATGTAGTTTGATGGTGGCCATGTCAGGAATTTTGAGCATAACATTAAAATTTAGCCTGAATCAATCCCCCCAGGACCCAGCCTGAATGTGTGAAGATTAGCTCTGTGTCATTTGAAGAGTCATCAGGTCCAATACTAAAAGGGTGTTCCATAGGAAATTGAGGAGGCTAATTGTAATACCTAAGTTACAACTTACAATAAAAATGGTTTGAGGGAATTTGAGCTGATCATTTGGCTGGCACCTTTGTAATAAGGAATCCTGTATTCAGGCAGTGCTCCCCCAAGTTCACCTGACTCACATCAAGTTTGATCCCTAGTAAAGACCAGTAACATACTGGTTAGTAACATATCAGGGATGACAAAAATTTTATAACCTGTTGCTATGGGAGATGAGGGAAAATTCTTAGAAACTCATTTAGACTAAAGGGAAAAGGATAGAGAGGGAGGAATCTTGTTATCAGGGATATAGTTTTCGTACTGGCAAATAACTGAAATGGTTTCTTCTTTCTCTGAGAGACAGTGGCAGGGAAAGAGGATGGGAAAGCATCCATATGCAAAACAGCAGTGAAGTAACATTATTTTTTACAAGGTTGAATTGGGTGGGAAAGGTGAATATGAGATTGCAAACATTTTGAGACTATAAGGCTTGGAATAATAAATGACTGAATTCCTCTTCTCAACAAAGCCATGCTTTTCTCTCACGCTCCATTTCCTTGCGGCTAATAAACTCTAATGAAATACCAGTGCCTTTATATTTCTGTGTTGTACAGATGTCCTTTCTCACTTTGACTCCTCTTGTGGCTAATTTGTCTCTCTGATTATATGATTATAGGAACATTACAGTCGCACTTGTTTCATTACTTTCATTTCTCTCTTGCTCTCTGTCTATGATGAGAACTTTTTTTTTTTAATTGACGCCTAAGAAAAGATAACACAGAGACAATATAAAAGAGGGCTAGAGGGTTTTAGACTTTGTCTTAATTAAAATGTCAGACAAGTTAATTGCAAGCACACAAAATGAAAGACTATTTACCATTTGAGGCCTAATAAACAGTTTTACAGTTTTGATTCCTTCCTTCCTCCCTCAGTCTCCTAAAGAGACTGTAGTTAGAGGCACTTCCTTGAAAGCAGGTGATGGCCGTATAATGAGACAATTTCTCCTATTAGGCTAATCCATGTACACCAAGTAGGTACAGAAGGATAATAAAGCCTGCTGAAAGAAAAATCCATCTAGCACCATTTTAAAATATGGAGAAAGAAAAGGTGAACTATAACAGATATTTTCCATCATTAGGTTCAATACTACCAACACTGGCAGTCTTCAGCTGCAGCTAACAGAGCTGCTGAGTTTGGCAATACATAATCTCAACAGCATGCACACATCTATGTAGAAATGTGAATGTTGATGTTCACTTCAGAGGAGTTTGGTTAGGAGATGTAAGCTGAACAGCATCAGTATAACTGAGACAGGCCTCTTTGACACTATAAATCTGAAATAGACTGTTTTGTGAATGATCTTGGCACAGGTTATGTATATTCTGTACACGAAGGCTAAAGGTCTGAGTGTATCATAGAAGTGACACTGATAGAGACAGATGGAAACCAATCTAAGTTGGATCTAAAGTTAAGTTTGATTAGACATAGAGATTTTTCATTTGAAGCCATTCTTACTTGGTGAATTGATGTACCGTGTAAGATCTCTCAGCCTTCTGGGAGCTAAAAAAGATATCAAGAACAGTTGTATAATCCTAATAAAGGTTACAAACTGTCCAATTTGATTTTTGGTTTGTATTTTCTTTTTGGATTTTTTATGATACGCAAAGGAAAAAGTTGCATGATACTATGACATATTTTTAAGTTGCTTGCACTACTTTTTTCTTGACTGGCTAAAAATCCTATTTTCCA
The DNA here is from genome assembly GCF_030936135.1 of Gavia stellata. NCBI lineage: Eukaryota > Metazoa > Chordata > Aves > Gaviiformes > Gaviidae > Gavia > Gavia stellata. Next base: position 22,547,362 of record NC_082600.1, read on the forward strand.
ATCAGTGGTGCCTCCATTAGCCTTCTATGTTATTAGGAAATAGACAAAAATCTTCATTTTCTTTCTCAACGCTACAGCTGTTCCAAATTTGGCTCAATTTCATTCACTTAGACTTAGAGCCAAAGTTTATACTACATTGAAAGAGCAATTCCAGAGCAATCATAATCTGAGGACACTTTTTCTTTCCTCTATTACCTCAATGTGTTTATCTCACAAGCAGCCTGTGGATGGCCTGTGTAAGTGTGTCTGGCAATTCATTAAGATACTGGAAATTTCAAGCATGGTGTCCCACAGGCTCTAAGGAATAGCCTTTGGCTATGATACAGCTGTATCAGAAGCCCTGCTTGCAGATTTGCAATGTGAAAGGAACCGTGAGTTTAAAGTCCTCAATGGGTCTATCATTAAAAAAAAGTCTAATGGGTAGTAATTCTGGGGCAATTTCTGACCCCAATGGCATAAATGGCTTAGAATCTCATGTAATTAGGTCATTATGGAAGAGGTTTCAGAGAAAAAAAGGATTAGTCATTTTGTGTGCCAGTACTGCCATTTGGCAGAAATGGCAAAGTAGGAAGTGAAGGAGAGTGGTCAGAAAGTTCCTATGACATATATTTTCTAAGCTGGTGATTAGCTCTCTTGAATCTCTTACTATGTGTGAGAGCATAGAATATGCTGATGCTGAAGCTAAAAAGCCATTAGAAACAGGAAGCTTTACCCAGCTTCCAAAGGGAGTGAAATTCCTCCAACACACCTTCTTCAACTTTCCATATGCTAAATGACATGTAAATACTTCTTTTCAGCTCATCACAACTGACTGCTCAGTGGAATGATGAATCTTCACTAAATTCAAAACACCTAGTTTTCATGAAAGGGAGAAAGTTGATATTGATCTCATATACCTGTAGCTCACATGCAGTCATCTATATTGTAGATATCCAGTCATCCTAACCTCCCTTTATAACCATATAAAATATGGAGACAAGCTGACAGATTAGGGAATACCACCCATATGAATTACATTCCAAAAGTGAAAAATCCTCTTATGGATTATAGTTGTCTTGATGCTTCACTCAAATGTTAAAATTGTGGTTCTCTGCAATTACAGAATCACAGATTCTGCAATTCTGTATGCATAAGATCACAGATTCTGTAATTCTGTACACATAAAATTCTGGATTTTACATTTTCTTCCTCCACCAGTGACCTAGGAATACTAAACATCCCCAGTTGTTCTTTCACAGTTTCAATTTAAAGATCATTCACTAACTCAGGTGGACCGGGAAGTCAAAGAAAACAGCTTTATTCACAATTTCAAATGCATATTTCCCCTACACTCGACGTGTTTATTAGCATCCAAACTGAGTTCAGGACAGTAAAGATTCTCATGTTTATCATTTATAGGGAAGGGAGAGAACCACCTCCATTCTGGTGTGCATTCATACAAGAAATGAGAAGTTAGACTCTCTTAAACACAGTGTCTGAATTTGGATTGATCTAAGGGAATCTAATGTGATACAATTTATATGCTGAAGGAGTAGTTCAGAAGACTCCAGCAAGAAAAACAAACAGCGTAAGAGCATAAAGAGAACTAATCCCTGCTGCCGTAATTAAGAAAGCAATATATTATAATCATAAACATCTCTTTAAATAGTTATGTCAGGTCATTAAGAGAGCACCTGAGTTTGTTGCAACGTGTCCTCAAAAAGCAGATGGGACTCCGTCAGTTTGGCGATAGCCCAATGAAATTTGCTGGTAGGCATTATTGTAGCTTCCATGTTATTACTGTTAGTTCACCTTCAGCTAGGAAGATAGCATGAGACAGATGGTAATTAATTCTGGACAGGTCAAAAGGAATTACTGTGAAAAGAAGAGAGAAGTGGTCTGGACATTAGGGCTCCTGGTTTAAGTTTCTCAGTGCCACTGAATCATAGGAGGGAAAGTCACTGAATACATATATGCCTCTGTGATACAACCTACCTTGCAGGTCTGTATTTTCACAGTAGCAATAAGTATAGATACACTGATAGTCCAGTTCATTAAAAATAATGCTTTGAAATCTTTGAAATGTAAACAATTTTACTGAATTTATTTCATACTACTTGATAGCACAGGTTTTTTTAAGAAACATCTTTTAGTGTTTGCTTTACCTTTACTTCAGTTGTAAAGCTTATCTAAACTTCTTCCTAAAGCTTTAACTTTTCACTATAACTATCATTGGGACACTGGGAAAAGGAGCAGGGGTGTCAACTATGAACCTTAAGTGTTAGTATCTTTTGAATATAATACAAAGAAGCTTTTTTCCCCACCTCCTTACTGATGTCTAGCTGACCCACTTATTCCTCCATGACGTGGAATAAGACACCAGTTACTTTTAAATAACAAAATAGGTTTCTATATAACTGCATATGAACTGCTATAGATCTTATACTAAGGGCAGAAAAATACAGAAGAGCAGCTTCCAGATGGAGCATTTAAACAAATTTCAAACTTTTTTTAGTAATGTGACTGTTGACATATTAAGAATAATTACCCAAAGTGTCACCCTAATTCTCAGTTCTTCATTAAATCACCTTTGTTGCAAACAGATGTATTCTTGGATTTCAGAAGAAAGGTAAGTAGGGATATATTTTAAAACTTTCCCCTTTTAGAATGGTTTTATCCTCATAAAGATGTGAGCTAGTGTTGTTACCGGCAAGAGAAATCATGGAAGTCTTAGAAAACAGAACAGAAAGACAAGACCTAAAGAGAACTGAAAAGCTCCGCTTACATCCTTGCTACATAGAGGTCCCATTTATACATGCCATTAAAACAAGGCAAAGTATATTTGTGCAAGTCTCTGATCTATAGAATACTAGGCTGTTACTCTCTTAGTCACTTGGAGCACCTCTGGAGCATGGTATTGAATTGTTTTTTGCAGCTTTGCCTTTTGATAGAGAACCCTTTAGTCTGCATTCAAAAACTGACATTCTGATTCCCTAAAACAATTTAGTTAGCTGCACAGGCAACTCTCTGTGTGCTAATGGTCCTTCTTTAGATTTGAAACATCAGGTGTTAGCAGTTTTTCTATTCTGTACCACTGTGGGTTTTTTCCTCATTGTTGGGTTTGGTTTTTTTTTCTGTTTTCCCTCCAAATAAACTACCATCACATTCTATTAATTCAATTACTTGCTCAAAAAATGCCTCAGACTGTATAAATACATTATTGTATGTCAGACTGGCTTTGCCACTGAGAAAATAAATTAAGAAGACAAAGCCTGTGGTAAAAACTAAAAAAAGAAAAAATACTACCAAGCATTAAGGAAAAAAATATAAAAACACAATAGAAAGAAAGTAAAATCATGGAACATTTTGGGAAAGAAAAAAATGTTTAATTGTGTTCATGCACAACGTGTTACTGCAGATCTGAGAAGTGAAATTTCATTCCTTAGAATGAAAAAACCCACCTTTGAAAAATCTCTTTAAAAATAAAAAAAAATCCCTGTTCAGCTCAAAGTCTTACATTTTTTACAATACAAAATTACCTAAATGTCAAAAGAAAAAATTAATCTGGAAACAGTTCAAGTGAATCTGAAAGTTTACTTGGAAGAATTTGGCATATAATCTTCAGCAAATCCATGAATCACCATGCATAAAAAGCCAACCTACTTCAAACCACTGGGAAAACTAAGTAAATTCCACCATGTTCTGTCATAAATAACAAGCAAGTTTGTCCTAGTGCATATTATCTTGACTGAAACGAGCCTCTTGATTAGCAAAGTTAAAAAATGTGCTGGTTCATTTTAAATAGAGCAGTAGAAAACAGCTCTATAAAGGGTGTAATCAAACTGTTATCCATAAAAGCCAGCTGATGTTTTCTCTAATTTAACACATTTTGGATGGAGTATTAAGCATACATTTTTTGACAACTACGATGATGTCTATCTATCTGAACATCTAAAACATTAATGTCTAAAGTCTGGGATGAATATCTCAAGTAATCACATGCTTGTGGACCCAGTCATGAAACAAAGAATAAAAAATATATGAGCAAAACTGAAAAATTGTTTACAAATGTCAGAAAAAAACCTCTATGCAGAGGGGTTTTTTTGAAATCTGAAATTTAACAAAACAAAATTTTGAAATTTGATAGTTGCTATAAGACACTGACAAATTATAGATTATAAATTTAGAAGGTTCCTCAAGAAGAAATTTGGTCTGTTACACCCAAAGGACAAATGTAATACACATAAACCATCCCTGATAGTATTAAATATCTGAACTAAAGAAATACCATAGCATCCTTAGGCAATTTATATCAGTGCTTGTCTATCCGTTTTATTTAAAATTTAGGGTTGGTTTTCACTCTTTTTTATTTTTCTGATCTTGCTCCCTCTCAACAACAGACCTTGAAATGTCTGACAACAAAATAATCCTACAGATTAAAGTCCTTTATCTATTTTCAATAATTTCTAATCAAAGATCACACCACTGTGATTACAGTTACATTTTTCCTGATGTCATATAGAAGCAGAGTTCCTACAAGCATCTGCAAGAAAAGGAGGATAAACATTGGTTAGTATTCTTGGGAAATAAGCAGATCAGCAATAAAGAAGGCTTATGTTTTCAAAATGGATCTGGAAAAATCAAGGAATTTTTCTAATAAGAGAACAAAATATAGTTTTGTTGTAACGTACAGATATATTTCTCATAGACTTATATGTGTGTATATACATATTTTTGTAGGGAGTGACATTTTCTTCTCAGATCAAGATTCATTCTGTTCAATCAAAGCTCCTCACTTCTCTCTTCCATCGTTACTGATCTTTCATAATAAAAGATTTTAGCAAAGCAGGTTTGACAGCTTCAGTTACAAGTTCTATTATATTTATTTATATAATTTTAACTTGAATATGAATCGTATCTTAATAAAACTGATTGAAGATTGCTACAACTGTTAGAGATAGGAACATATTTTTGCTCAAACACTGACCAAACCTCATCCTCTCTAATTCTGAAAAGAACTCCTGAAGTACAACTGTAAAACTGTCACAAGGCCTGGGCACCTTTGCTCTTTCACTACTAGGGCTTGCACACAAACATAACACTGTGATTCAGTCGTTAGTTGATGTGGCAAGATCTGCTATTCTAGCTTTTTAGATTCTATGATCTTTGTTGACACTCCTTAATCCTGACCTCAAACAGTCCATTATTCCACTCATTGCACTCTTTTGATCAGAAAACAGTAATCACAGCAAAGTGCATGATAGCTTTATGGTACTACTATCCAAAAGATATGAACAGGGACACCAAATTACTACAGTTTATAAGTTGCACTATGACCTGAACTGTGAAAAGAGGCATACATGGATTTTCACTTAATTTGGGAAGTTTATCTTGTCTAAATCTATCCAGCTGTGTTGTCTCTGTGGGAGAAGAAAAGTGTATTCTCAACATGAGTTATTCACGATGTCAAATTTTACTGAAGACTAGGCAAAATATAATTCTTACATGATTCATACACTTATTTAAAGACTACAGGGAAGTTTTCATTTTTCCTTGGCCTGTTAGCATGTTTGTAGTGAAGACTATAAACTGCTTTGTTTGCACTGGGATTTTATTTCAAGATAACTAACTCAAGAATATACATTTTTATAAGTGACAGAAAGGATTTTGATTGTATGAAGTACAAGAAAGTAAGTGTTGCAAATGGTTCCAACAAGAAGGCAATTTTCAGAATGTGGTCTTTGGCACAGCAATAGTCCATAAAGCTATGGTAAAAGTTTTGCAGATAGATCATGGAGTTACATTACTAGCAAAACATACAGCATTTTCAATTACAGTTATACACTAAAGCATGAGTTGAAACTTAGATTTGACACTTATCCATGGACTAATAAGATAAAACAATTGTTTTGCCTGGCATTGCAATTTCTAATAAAAGTCTTTATGGTGAATATATGTGTATGATGGATAAGCTATAGGAGAATCAATTCTCCCAATTTTATTGTTCTATTAGTTACTATGGGACTAGACTAATTAGATCTAAAGATAATACTAATACTTATTTAGACAAATAAAAGCCTAATTTGAAACTAGTAAGAAAAAAGGGAAAGCAAGTTAGAGAAGGAAAAATCAGATCAGTGTAGACAAGCATGTAATTTCAAAGTTTAATTAATTAGGACATTCTTTTTTTAAAGTCACATAGGCTGTGTGTCCAAATGCATGATTGTTAACAGCAGGCATGCAGACTATCTTTGACGCAAAGTCTTGGGGTTACCCAGACTACAAAACTGCAAATCTCAGCAAAGCTGTGCATTTAGGGCATAGAAATGAGCCCTTCTTCCCTTGGGAGACCAACCCCTGGCCCTGTAGCAAGAAAGACGAAAGCTTGACAGGTCCATCTGTGACAACTGTGAGACAACAGTGATCATATTTGGCAGTTTGAAGTGGGAACATTTTAGTTATTTCAACTGTTAACAGCATTTCAAGCAAATTACACCAGGCTGCTTTGGATAAACAGAGTAAATTGCTCACAATAGCAGGAAGAGTAGGAAGATGTCTCTTTCTCTTCCCCCACCCTAGACTATTGCTAAAACCACTGTATTCTTTTCCTATAGCTTCACAAAGTGAGATTAAAAAAAGAACAAAAAATAATCAGTAGTCTATAGGTATCCTTTTCAGACAACAATCTGAACCTTCCTCTCCTCTTTCTGTGTTACCGAGGAATACTACACATTACTAGCTGTCGACTGTTCAGTGGGCCTTTAAGTGGCATCAGTCAATTTATACTTGCTCCCTTGCTTGATAAAAGAGCAATATTATGCTATTTTTGAGCATTGCTAAGTTTCCAATTGCTTAAGGATGTTCAGCAGCATACAAGTTGATGCTAGATATATTAAGACATGATAAAGTTATCTGAAATTACATTATAGGCTTAGTTTCTCATTTACTTTCTACTTATATACATGTAAACAATTTCTGTTAAATTACTCAATACCACAGTAGCACATGGAAACTTCAGATGAATTAAGTATTATAGGATCTTATAAGGTCTCTGTTCATTTAATATTTTCCTCACAATGAGAATAAATAGAATTGTTCTTCATCTATGTGTAAGAATACTGAGTTGTAGAGATATTAAAAGACCTGTCTGAGGTCAAACAACATGCGTGTGATATACACGGAAAGATTCAGACATGTAGTTTAAGATTATCTGCCTTTTCACAAAGTGGACAGAGAAAGCACATTTATGCAGATAGAGACAAGAAAAAGGGAAGATGTAGGCTAGAGTGTGCCTATGGACTGAATTATAGCTCAGCTCAGTGAATCTTGCTTATATAACTATTACAGTCATTAAATGTGATTTTAGGAAGGCATTTTCTCCAAGCTGAATGGCTTACATTACTGTTTCTTCTTTAGCTTTCACATATAAGATCAAAAATCATCTAGAAATTTCCCCAAATAAAATTGCCTGTGTTGGAATTTAGGAATGACATTCATAATGTTAGTTAACAAGTGGTAAAAGATTGCTCCTTCCACCTAATTTCGTGGCAATATAGTGATGTGGTTTGATCTTTTATTATCTATTTGAAGTTCATAAAAGGGTTCTGGAAAATGTATTTTTTTGCATGTGATGCATAGTGCCATATGAAATGCATGTCATATAGACTGTTCTGTATTAACTCATTGTTACAACCATGGGAAACAGGACAGGCTGACCTTGGTTGTCCAATAGAGAATTGTATTCCTGATTTGATCTGTGTTTTATTTTAGCTAATTCAGCTGTTCCCCACATTTATTTATTTATTTCAAATCATCAAAGCTATGCTTCTTCATTTCCATTTCTTACCATATTCTTCTATAAAAATAGTGTACATTAATGGCATACACATCACAAGAGGTATGGAGACACCAATGTATCATCAAAGGTTTCCAATGTAAGTACTGTCATTGTTTAGTACAAAGGTGAGCCTGAATGTGGTGCTTCCAAAAGTCCCTGCGACATTTTTGGAAGAGAAATATGACGGAGTTAGTATATGGGAGTGTTCAAACTAAGAACCCATGGAGGAATCAAAAGAGACAAGTTTTTATTGCTTTAGGAGTTCGGAACACTGTGTGCAGCATTCTGCTGCAGCTTAGCATGAGCCAGCAGGCTTCTTTGCATGCTGACTGTCAGTAGTATTTTTAGCAAATTTTCTTTTCAGATGTTTCTTTGAAGAAGCTGCTGTGGAGAAGATAAGACTACAATTTCTCTTATTTCTGTAAGCTTTCTGTCTTCCCACTCTTTCTTGAATCCACGTTCCTTTCTTTCTTGCTTAACTCTTCTTGAAATAGTCCACAAAGTATTTGTCAAAACCCATTCATTAAGAGCCATCAAGTGTTAGAAGTCCAGCGAGGTATATCTGAAACTTGTAGTACAATCATAGTGAGGCAGAACAGACCTCATGGGTCAGCAGAAGAGTACGGTTTTGCTATTGAAGACAGTGGGAGAATCCAAGTAATAAAACTGATAGAAGAACTTGTGATATAAGCAAGACTGATCATATCCAACTAAAGCAACACAAAAAAAGTACAGCTATCCATTTTTTCTGGTTTAGTTTTCCTTCTGAATTTTACTTTTGCCCAGCTGAACACCTGAAACTGATTTCAATATGTCTGCTCTTAGAACTTACTTTTGCAAATGTGCTTCTGGGTAGATATGTGTATCTTTTAGGTAAGAATGGTTTCTACAGTTACACTTTAGACACTGAATAGAAGTTGTTTAGGCATTTGTGCATCATCAATTTGAAAAGCACATCTGAATGGGGTAAAATTGGAGGTATTTAGGGTACTGATTTTGACACACTCTTTACAATGCAGTATTAGCTAGTCTGATATTTTACTGCTAAACTATCTATGCTCTTAAACAGGCATTATTCAGAGCTCTGGATTTATGTTCCCCATGTAAATACACTGAACTACAGTCAAATTCAGTTAGTAGGTTAAGTCATGAAAACAGTCAAATGCACATAATATTGCTTGTGCAGCAGTGATGGAATGATAAAATGAGTCAAATCACCTCAGCATTTCTCAGATGTAATCATCCCTCCAAAGCCATAAAGATTCTATAACGGTTCCCTTCCCGAGGAGAGAAGCCAACCGAGTTTTCAAATAATAACAAAGGAAGCCATCAAAGTTCAAGACATTGTGTTATATTTCACCAATAAAAGATGCCATGCTTTGTGATCAGTTCTCCACTTTTTGAGCTGAACTTCGCTTACAGTCTGAAAGCATGACACAGCCACAGGATTAACCCCCTTCTCCCCCAATCAACAATAAAATCTATGCATTTTCCAAGCTAAAGAATACATATTAAGCAAATGTGGGCTTAATTATATCAGAAGAATTTCCTTATGGTGAAGTCTATTAGATTGTGGAATAGTTTCTCAAGGGAAATTGTGGAATCCTAATAGCTGGAGATAGTTTAAGCTGTAGGGAAGGAAACTTTCATTGGTTAATAAGGTTGGAAAATTAATTTAAACATTGTTTTTGGACTCTATTTTATATGTAGTAAGGAGGGGGAGATTCTATGTCCTACTGCTGTGACAAATTGCCTTGTAAGCTTCAAAATGCATTGGGCAAAAAGTGAGTAAACTGGGTAAAGAGCAGTAAAGGCAGATGTGAATATTTTATAGTTCATGTTTGTTTAGCATAAATATTTCATAGTGTATAGCTGCAGGCAGACACAAAAATGAAAGTTTATTTTAGGTAAAACACTGAGGCTGCAAAATCTCCTGAAGTCGAACAGTAATAATGATCTTTAACTGACAATCCTACTTCATTTAACAAAACATTCAGTGTTCTTCTCTTTCTCCTTCTCCCCCTTTTCCCCTCCTTTGTATTCCCTGGCTATTTAATGCCTTACATAGTGGCCTGGTGAGCATATGTTCTTGGTTAGGGACCATTGTTTATGAAATTGTTACAGGTTTCAGATTTCTATGTGGCAAGCAGAACACCCAGGCCCCTGGCTGGTAGCAATTGGAGCCATTCAGAGGTATGTAAACATTAGAGTGAGGAATTTATGAGTCTACAGTTCAGTTGCGTGGAACATTTCTCAACTTGGATTTTTTTCTTTTTCTCTTTTGTGTGTGTGAATAGATTGTTTCACTTCAAACACAGCTGAGCAGTACCTGGGTGTAGGTAGAAAGGAACAACATCTGGAAATAATAACTGCTTAGCCATTAGTCTAAAGCCTGTAGTAAGGACTAAAAGAATATTCAAGTTTAAATTGAGAAAGTTGTTCTCAATGAATCACCCAGATGATCTTGGCCTAAGCAAGTAAGTAGGATAAAAGTGGAAGGAGATAAAATTACGGGACTTCAGTAGAGCAGTCCAGTTATTGACTGAATATGTGAAAAGCAAAGAAAATGAAGATACCTGATCAGTGAAAAATTCTCTGGAAATTAAGGCTGGGAATTGGAATTGTGTTAACAATTAAAAAATTACACACACAGGAAATGTCCTTCCTTTGCCATGCAGTGTATCCTCTTGTATCACAGAAGAATGTGGGGAATTTTCCCATGACAATAAGGTCATTGTCATTCATTTCTGAAAAAAATCTTACTCTGGATGGTGGGGAAAAAATGCACATGATCAAAGTTAATTTCAGCCTCTCCTATGACTTTCTCCTCCCTGAATGTACGGTACATTTTAAGCTTATTGAACTGGCTTAATGAGACGGAAAACAGGACTAGCTTTTGTGAGCATGCATAAGTATGAGCTACTGGATAGATGTTTTGTCATCATCACTGAGAGAAAAATAATTGTCAAAGCTGCACACATATAAACCAATGGTGCCTGCAGAGAATGATGCAGTCAGCTTCATCATTCCCTTCCTCACTGACGATAAGAAGATACAAATTATAAAAAGGATCAATCACTGATTTCAGTGACTTTAGTCTCAGTATTAAAAGTGTGCAGCAGTACTTTGAGTCATATGTGTTTGGACCCTTAGAATTTAGTTATAACATTTAGGCATAGCTCTGGGTTAAAGAGGGTATTCATTGCATCTAAAGGAGGATCTCAGCAGAATTTTCATCTGGAAAGCTCTTACATGCTATTTTATTTAGTGTGTTTATTGCTGTCATTCTTTAAATTCTACACTTTCCTGTAGACCCAATCCTTTCCTGTTCTTCAACTTGTTTCCTGAAATGTGTACTGAGAAATGGAGAGAAAAAAAGCATTGTCTGTATTTAACACATATTCCTCAAAGTCATTGGATAGTAGGTCCAAGGTGTTGTCATATATTGCATGTGCAATGCACGTGAAAAAGTCAAAACATGGGGTTATTTATTTCCTTAATATCCCAGTGCAGACCAATGGCTAATATGCATAATGAAACTTCACAGTGGAAACAATTCTATTAGTGCATGAAAAGGACATAAGACAAACATTTGCTTTAGTGTAAAAATTGATCCAAAGTTTTAAATCCTAAATTCTGAACAAGGAAAAAGTTAGGTTTTAGTCAAAATGTAATTTGTTCTTGGAGGAACATTTTAGGGTAGTCTAAAAGTAGTCCCAAATAATTTACAGGTGCTCACTGGGCACTATCTTATTTACAAGTCAAAGAAATAGTATGTTGCTTATGAGGGTGTATTCTGGCCGTATTTCAAACTGAGCCTGAACAGCAAAAGCAAAGAAGAAAACAGATACTCTCAGAGGAGATTTGCAATTCTGAAAAAAAATTATAAGCATCCACTTCCATGTGTGATGGTAGTTGACAATATCCATGAAATGTCTGTTTTCCAGTAGTGGGTCAGCTAGAAATTTTCATTGTGACAGTAGAGATTCATCTGATGCTGAATTTGCAAAAATGACTAAAGGTCTCTGTTCATTCCTAATGCAGGTTTTTGTGGAATTTTGTTGAGGTGTCCATATTTGCTGTTATGACATTTTCTCAGCAGAAAAACTTGGAAAGTGTCACCCTCCATTAATTCAATCCACCATAGACCTGTCTAACTACAGCAGTGATATGGTGAAAAGTCTGTCTATGTGTTTCCATTCCATCTAAGACAGCCGCATGGTAATTTGCTCTAGGCTAAAATTTGGCACAGGATTTAAGATGCAGTTCTCTTTTTCCTCCAGTTTTGAAAAGCCCTTAGTTTCTGTTGACATTTTTCCTTCTCCTTTCTTTCCCCTAAAAAAGCAAACAAACAAACAAACAAACAAACAAAACAAACAAACAAATAAAAAACCCCAGAACTAAAAAGTAAATGACCCCAGATTTTGGTGGGGGCAGTTTGCACCTAAACCAAACCTTTTTGGTTTTTTTTGTTTCTTTTTCTTTTTTGGTTTTTTTTTTGTCTTTGAGAAAAAGACACACCTTAGCTCAACATACAGCAATACCATATGTAGAATTCAGGCAATGCTTCCCAACCTGTGGCTGCAGACCTATTTGAAATGTTTATATTTTTGCCCCTGAATGTGGACGATAAAGTTATAGTTAAGTATGAATTAATCCTCTGTTCTCTAGGCCATTCTCAAGAACTGTTAACATACTGTTAGCATCTTCTGGTCCCGAACAATTAATTAAAGTATTCAAAGTTTCACTGACTGCTTATTCTTTTGAAATTCTTTTGCTAGTTTCTTTTTGACATAACTTCCTATTTATTCATCCATGTATAGACTAAGAAGTGTGTAAAATACAACACACGCACACAAAAAAAATCAGTACTTTGACTTCTGTTCCGCAAAACTACTGTTCAGTCTCTTGGACTCTACATCTGTGAAAATATTCCTGGTTCAGAAATGTATCATCCAAGCACAATGGAATTTTTCAACAAATGCAAGAGGGCACAGTATCAGTAGCCTCAGTAGCAATTCAACAGGGAAAAAGTTTCATTCTACTCAGTTTCTTATATGGCCTGCCTTACTATAGTATACAGAAATACTCTAGAAATGTATTAAAGAACATGAATATTGAAGTTTGCATACTGCATATGTAACAGGGAGGTGCTACTAATATTTCTGAAAACAAACTCTGTAAAAACATTCCATGCAATTTAGAAACAAATGTAGCAATCCATTTATTTGTGTTTACTTGTTTATTTTGGGCTGGAGAAGGAGGAATTTCCATATTATTCATAGGATGATGAAAGCAGGATGACCAAAGTATGCCAAAAGAATGGCTATGATTCACAAATTCCTATTCATTCCAATAGCAATATTATTAATACGAAAATCATAAATTCATTCACTTTACAGAAGACCTTTCTGTTGTTCAGAAAAAACTTTATCCTCAGTCAAGCAGCTTTGCCTGAGTTGATGTGTTGGGTTCTAGGGTCTTCTGTGACATGAGTAACTGAGTAAACAATCTATTGATATGCTATTTAATTTTTATGTTTCTCGTTCCCTCTAAACTAAGCCTAATAGTACATCATACTCAAATAATCTACTTGGCATTGCATATCCCTGAAAAGACTGAATGATGTTTATCTCTATCAAATACAGAGAAATTATGTAATTGTCCAAATTTCTAAATGGAAATCAGAATTGAAATAGCATTTCTTCATAACTACAGACTGATATGCACTTATGTGTATCTTTGTCAGTCCCCAAGGTATAATTATCATAAGTTTATTACCTGTCTTTATGAATAGCTAAGAGAACTAAGTAGTATTAACTTCCCTCTTCTCAAGAACTTTAACCTAATGGACCAGAAAAGTACCTGACCTAGAGCGCTATTTATTGGGCATATCCTTTCTCTCTGAGGCTGCTCCTGAGCTCCTGAGGCCAAACCAAAAGATCCTTGTTGAGTTTTCACTTTCCCCTTTTGTAGACACAACTTTCATTTACTTTAATAGGAGTTTTGCTTGTTCTGATTGCCTGACACTTATGTGATGCAGAGGAGCAGATTGCAGAGGAGGTGTTAGTAATGGCCTTTAAAGCTGTCAAGAGCCCAAAAGACAGTGATGTTATCTCAGGAAGAGCTTTTGTGCAGGAGTAATTTCATTTAGAGTGTTCTGTGTGTCTATGAGTGTGTTAACTCTCTCTCTCCAGTACACACAAGAGAGAAACTCCTCGATATGGACTGTATTTTCCTCCCTTCTGCTGTGGTGTATGCATCTGTGTTCCCGCTTTGTGTTTCTGCTCCTGACAGAAAACAAAGTGATGTTGTTGTCAGATGATTCAAAATGCCTCACCACAGCAGTATCCTCTGTGCTGGACTACACAATTAGCCTGTCATCTTTAAGTGGGGACCTTTTCTTGTGCTGACCATAATACTGACCATGCACTCAGCTTACAATTTAGTGGTGAGTAATATTCAAATCTATTCAATGATTACAGTCCTTCTTTCCCTCAAGCACTTATTTTAAAGTCAAATGGAAGGACAAACATATTCCTATGACAAACCATGGCATAGAAAATGCAGCATAGGTCTAGAAAGGCACAATTAACAAACTGTTATTCATTTTTTCTGAAAACAAGACAGTCAAATCTACAATGGCTTTCTAAGTTATAGAATGACCTAATGAAGGTCTAATCTATTCAAAAGGAATGAATATTGTGTATGTTAGTGCACTATCCATGTTTCCAGATACCTGCTCCTTATGATAACCATCTGAACCGTTGGGAAATTTACACTTTTGACAGTCATCATACAGCTCAATCAGAACCTCTGTCTAACAAAATGTGTTTGTTTTTAATGAAATCTTTCTTGAAAACATAACTTCGACCCCCAGATCTCCACCCAAAGCTGAACAAAAAAAATCCATCCCTCAACAAAGCAATGAGAGAGAAACAAGTTTAAGTGCTTATCCTTTCCCCTAATTATCTCTTTTTTTCCTAATACTTAGCCTGAAAGAACTGAAATTAATTGGTTTTTTCCATCCAAAATTTGATATGATGGCAAAGAAAATAATCAAAGTAGTGGAAGAGATACAGCATTTTATTAGCAGTGTTTAGCATAACGTAAATGGAAAATGGGAATGCTGAAGAATGCCTGAAGGTAATTTCTGAAATATCTATTGTTTTGTTCAATTGTAAACTAAATAAAGCCACACTGTTCCTTCTGGTACAGAAGAGAATTTGCATGATCTTTTCCCACATCTAATATATATGGTTCTGTGATGTTAACCTGCATATAGTTCTTGGACATCAATACACATGTACACATTGCCACCCAGTTTTCCTGGGCTACCAGGAGCGTGGAAGACAAAGAAGCTGTAAATTATGGATGAAATGTCATCCTTAACATCAAACTTCCCAGTTTTTGCCATCTTGTGTCCTAAAGCTCAGAATCTTTTAAATTTACTGTTTTGATTTGTTCGTCAAGTGACAGATAGCCAGTGCTGCACTTGTATTTTACCATGGAGTTCTGGTGACACCACCAAACCTTGCAGGCTCTACTTTTGAAGCCGATGGAGTCAGGAGAGCCCTGAGATAAGATTATTGCTTTCCAGTGTAAACTTTAGGTTTAAGTATATGTGTTATCATAACAGACGAGAGAAACATTTCAAAGGAGAGGGACACTCAGCACTCTGATTTCTTTTGCCTTCTGCCACACAGCTTCTCAAAGAGAGCACTCTATAATCAAACTCTACAGCAGAATAGAATTGCATTGCAAAAATAATATATTTGGACACCATTTCTGTGACGCAAAATCAATGCATTTCAATACTTTTAGTGTATGATGTCACTGAATCAAAAATTGTGAAACTTTATTTTTAAGTTGTCTTCATTGTGTATTAAATGAAATTGTGTATATAAAATCAAGGACTTGTCATATATTACAGAAGTTACTGAAAACCTCAACACTTTGTCCCAATTACCTTCAGTAATCATGACGTTACTACATATTTGAGGCGTGGTGCAACTGCAGAATGATGTCAAAGGCTGAAAGTTTTGGCTCACCCACCATTTCATAGGAAATGCCAGACTTCAAAACATTTTGAACTAAGTAGAAATAACAATCCATGCTGACATGGATTTTTAGTTTCTAAAGTATTCTACAACTTTATAAACTGATTTACAAATTACACAGTTGGGAAAATTCAAAACATCTAGGTAATAAGTGATTAAAAATTAAGTAAGGAACTAAAAAGATTGGTGTAGCTATTTTTCAGCCTCCATACAAACACAGCTATATCTGGCATCATAAGCAAATGCCAACAAAATGCTATGCATTTGGTTTTCAGTTGTCATGCCAGAGAAGACTTTCAATGACAACAGACCAGAATTTATGCTGAAAAAAACTTCATTAAATTAGAATTGAACAAAATTTTAAAACTAAATGATCCAGTAGCCTTTCAGAATCATTTATTTCAATTTCAAAAACAGGAACTTGGGCTACAAAATCAGAAATGTGCACTAACCATGGGCAGACTTTTTCATCACATGTACAAAATTGTCTCACTACACTGATGTCTGGTCAGAATCTGATTAACTCTGCTAATTTACCTATTTCCTAGCTTTGGACAGTTGGAAATTTGCATAGTAGTAGTAAAGAAACAATCTTCATTTTATAGCACAGCAGCTAGAACATGATATTTGTGACAAAATAGAAAGTGTGAGTCCCATGAAAATAAAAAAAAATTATTCAGTCATAATTTTGTTTTATACTAGAATAAATTCAAAATACGACAAGATCTGGTACAGTCATATAGATGAGCTGAACATTACAGAGTTATCAAGTAATACTAACCAGCCTGATTGATAGAAGAAAAACTAGAAGGAAGAAAAAATAAACTCTTCCTTTATACCCCTCACAAGCAGAAACTATCAAGAACTATGTGAATATTATCTGCTCCTTTGTGGCCAGGAGAGGAAAACAATTCTATCTGAGAGAAATAAAGGTTACAAATGTTGATGCTAATTATTGTTATAAAGAGGAAGTTGTAAAAACATAGAAGTTTTCTCTGTTGATCTTTCTATATTGTACTTGTAAAGATCCTTGTGTGGGTGTTGGGGTAGTGTTTGTACATGTATGTTCACTCCTCAGACAGTAACTTTTTCCTCTTCAGAGGTTCTGTTCCACAGCTGTCATCACTAACTGTGTTCTCAGTGCATTTTTATTTTGTTGTTCTATAAACACGCATCTGCTTGTCAGCTTGGATAGCAGATCCAAGTAAATTAGGGGCAGTTTACATCAACAGTCTAACTACATCTCCTTTATAAAGAAAAGTGAGAGCAGATTCACATCTTTTAACAACAACCTTTCATGTTGCCATAGGAATATTGCACTCTGAAATACAAGTCAGTAAATACTTGTGATTTGTAAGGCATTAGTAGTTACCTGCAAATTATACATAAATTCTCTAACTTAGTTATTCTTGTCTTCATAGTCATATGTACCCAAAGTAAGTATTAATTTTTATGCGATTTGATTTAAAGGTGATGGAACCGGGGTGAGGTGAGGTCCTTTTCCTCAAAGTTCTGTTAGCATCCATGGAAATAAAGAAATTTATCTGTTTGACAGAGGATTCCCCACTTAACATATCTGTTTCCTTGAGGTTAAGTTACAGGTCAATGGATGAAGTGGGGTTTGGATTTTAGTCCCTATAATTTTAGAAGTTGGCATCACATAAAACTATTCACATTTCCAGAAGTTCCAAGAATTTTTTGGCAAAGGATTTTGCTTGCATATACTATGTGTTTTTATGTCAATATACTATATGTTTCCATGCCAATATACTGTATGTTTCCATGTCAATATGCCTTTCTCTCAATGATAGATAATCAGGACTAATGAGTTAAAATTTTGAAAAATTGGTATTTGCAATGAACACTATCTTTAAAAAAACAAAACAAAAAACCCCAAACACACCCTTCTGAGAAAGATTTTGTTTTCTTTGTAAACAATATATTCTCCTAAAAAGAAATTACGGGACCTTCTTTTTTTTAGAACAGACAAAGCAGTGGAAGTACTCTGAGCAGTAATCCACTGTTACAGAAAGAGTAACAGGTTAAGACATAAAAGGTCGCTCCTCAATCGTATTTTCTCTAAAAATACAGTAGCTTCTTTACATCTGTCCCTGTTGTTTTCAAACCACCTTATGAATATTAAGAAACTGATGTCTTTTTAGTTTTATCTGCTTCTCTTCTTCACACAAGAACCTTAGTAAATGCCTGTGAAGGGTTGTGGTAAAGTTCAGGCACAGACTGGGCTTCACCTGGCAGTGCAAGTTACCTGGATTTGTCTTGAGCAAATGGCACAAGCATATTTTGCCAACTGTCATGTTTAAACCCTGTCCTCTTCAGCTTATACCTGAGAGTTTTCTTTTTAGTATTCTAACGTCTTCATTGTGGACTAGGAAATCATTGCTATCATTGTTATATCATTCTCCTTTGGACAAAAGAGAATCAAGTACATAGATTATCTAAAGGAATGGAAAGTTGGTTCCAGCAAATGCAGGAAGCCTGTATAGGCCCTATACAAGACTTCCAGTGGAGTGCTGGAGATGGCCATATTTCAAATCATTTAGTTGCTAAAATAAACATTGAATTTAACAAAATGTAGAGAATTTGCTGGATCACACTAATTTAATGGTATTTCTAAAAGAATTGGGGATTATTTTATTACTGAAAAGATCAAAGACATCATTCATATGGAAATTATTGATATATTTAAAGTCTTACCTAGGACAATAGTGAAGGAGGCAACAGCATACCTGTAAAAGAAAGATTTGTTAGAGCTCAGCATGGCTGCAGGGATTTTATCTGCTCTGACATCTTTGTTAATTTGACAGTTGCCTTTATTACTAAAAAAGGAGACAGTCTAGCCTCTGTAAGTTGAAGCTGTATCTTGGGTGCAAGCTGAACAGAATACGATCTTATCATAATTACACCAGGATGACAAACCTGAACTTTTGTAATCTACTGACATGCCCCGTAAATTTATCTATTTCAATGGCTACTGAAGGCTCTTTCTCAAAATATAAATTGATAAAATAAATGACAAGCAGACCATATTTCCTTTCCTTGATAAAATTAGAAGCCTTAAATTACACAGTTTTGGGTACATTAGGCTTTGGGCTTGGGTTTTATGATTCTTCACCCTAGACATTGGTCAGGAGGTGATCAGATTGATCACAGTTTTTGATTAAACAGCAATATGCAGCTGGGTACAGCATTAGCTATGCAGTATCTCAGCATAACTATGTTGGTATGGTGAACAACAACAATGGACTAGGTCATTTTGTAGTGGGTTTATTTTCCATCTGTATGCCCGTGCAAAAAAATGAAGGTGAAAAGGAAGTTATACTTTGTTATATATTAGGATGATTCACACACAAGGACAACAGGAAACCCAACAGGCCTACTGTGGCTATGAATACAAGATAATTTCTTGTTTATGTCAATAATTTAGCACTCCAAATGAAGGCTTGTAACAAAATCATAGTAGAACTCAGTGTTTAATGATTGCAGCCACTGTATACCCAGGCCTCATCAAATAGACTTTCTACTATAAATTTGGTCCAGATGAAATTGAAGGATTTTAGAATTTTTTGTAATACCTGGACTACTGTCATCCTAATTAAAGCTGCTTTTCTGTGTGGGTTGCCAGGCTTCTGAGACCCTGGACAAGGGTGTATCATTTCCTCAGTAAATGTACATTAAACCAAAGTTTTCTGGAAGTGTCAATCTAACTTGCAAACACAAGGCAAAACATAGCCATATAGTATTTTCTGAGAAATCCCAAACAGAAAAATGGAATTCCTATCAGTAGTCAAGGAGCCTCAAAATGTTTAGAGGTTTGATTTGGAACAACATTTGAGTCTGGAAGCTATTTTAGAAGGCTGGAATTATAAAAGTAGCACATGGAAAAATGTATTCAGTCATTCAATTTCCTTTTGTTGATGCAAGATTGTTGCCTATGGCTATTTTTTTTTTTGGGGGGGGGGGGGGGTTGGAGATGCATTTAGCCACAGTAGTTTGAATTTCTTGGTGCTAAAAAAATACACTTGAGTTCCAGATCAGACTTTTTACAGTATTTCCATACCACTTTGCATCTAGGCTTTCTAAGAAGTTTTGTTTGTTGATGGAAGTGAAAAGTGCAGGTGTAGCAATAAGCACAGAAAAGAAGAGATAAAGGTAGAAGCCAGCACTTCACAAAGATCCAGAAAATGATCAGTTTGAGACTTTTCTAAGTCTATTAAAAGGCCAACACCTTCTGTACTTTATATATTCTCAAAATAAGTAATCAATAAACTTTTTATGAATAATTTAAAAGTTCTCCTGTGAAACAGATGTATCATGTTGGATTTGGTTTTGTGTCTTTAAGCAAGGTTCAGATTCACTCATATAAATTCATAACCTTTTGGGTTTGTGTCTTCTCAGATGAGGCACTTTGGTATTAATTTAACCTGGTTAATTATGGTGAAAGGAAATTCTTTACAAAGGATACGTCTATTTTGTATTCAGTTGTTCTTGGTTACCGATACCTCTATAGGCAATAGAAAAAAAAAAAAAAAACAACTTACTTAATTGTATTCAGTTTTGTAACTTGAGCTTACATTTCAAATCAGACTCAGAAAAAGTGACGTGCTAAAGATGGATACTGTCCTAAGCAAGTTACAATTATTTCATAGCAGATGGATCTTGACACTGCAAAGAACTATATTAATCTATAAATCACCGCAAAATCATGTAATGAGGCCTGAAGTCATGAGAACAGGTTAGCTTGCACAGGTTTTTGATGACATCCAACAGACTTCCCTCTGTGCTTGTTATAACCTTGAGAACAATGATGGAGAGCTTCAAAATCAGATGACAATATGCAAATAGTCAGAAGTAGAAATGATAAAAAGAAATCTTATTATCCATTGAAAGACCTGGACTAAGAAACTACCAAAATGTCACTCAAGTAAACTGAGATTATGAGGCATGCAGAGAGTGAGGGGCAAAACTGCGGACATATGATCACTAACAGCAGGATTAAGAACTAGAGTATCTTGATTAAATTAAAAAAAAAAAAAAAGAGTGAGAAGATATCAGAGCTATGACTGTCCTTGTGGGCCATCTGCATAACAATTGTCTGTCAGTGTTCTTGCAGAGACCTCATGGCAGAAACATAGACAGGTAATGCAGGACTTCATAGAGGAATTTGGAGGTGATCAGGAAAGTGACTGCATACATAAATTAAAAACATAAGAATTTATGATGTTCTTCCTACTGGGTCAGACCATGAGCCCATCCAGTCCAGTGCCCTGTCACCAGCACTGGCAGAAGGAGATGTTTAGTGAGAGAATATGAATCTGGCAGCTTTTTGCAGTCCAACCTCTGTCAACATCCCCAGCTGTTGTTAAATGGTACGCAGTTGCTTAGACCTTTTAGTAAGTTAATATCTAATTCTTTTTGAACTTACTGACACTGCCTCCATCTACAACTTCCTAGGGCAGCAAGCTCCAGATATTTACTGCCTGCTGTTTTAAGAAGCACTGTCTTTGATCTGCTTGAAAATTACCTCCTAGTTTGAAGAACCCTCAGTTCTAATATTGCAGTTTGGTAAATAACAGCTTCATATTCACTTTCAGGATTTTTTAAACCTAGGTAACATCCCCACTCATTATTCTTCTCCCCAAAAGAAAATAGTATCAGCCACAGACTTGCAGGCTCATTGTCCATTTCTTCTCCAGATCTCTAAGATCAGGAATAAAACTGATCACAGCACCTACCCTATGGGACCCCCTTGCATACCCTTCCCCATCCTGAAAAGCAACTGTTAAATCTTTTCCTACCCTTTCTATCCTTTAACCAACTTTCAGTGCATAAAGAAAACTTTTCACCAACCCTATAATAATTTACTTTCTTTAACAGCCTTTGGTGAGGTCAAAGGCTTTTTGAAAATCCAAATACATTGGGCCAACTTTATCTTATTTACGCCCATGCTTATTGTCATTCTTACAGAACTGCAGCAGGTCGTGAGGCAGGATTTCCGTTTACAGAAGGTACGCTGACTCTTTCCCAGCAGACTACGTTTATCGATGTGTTCAAAGATCTTATTTTTGTATTATAGACCCAACCATCTTACCAGGGATGGAAGTCAGTTTCATTGCTCTTGTAATTCCCACTATCCTAGCTAGATCTTTTTCCACAGATCGGAGTCACCTTTACAATCTTCCTGTCCTGTCCGCGCAGTGGCCTGATAATGATAGGTTACTCACCTTGGTAAAATATCGTCTGGTCCTGCTGACTTATAAACATCTAATTTACCTATTTTGTCTAATAAATCTTGTATATTTTCTAGAATTGATTGAATTCCTTTGCCCTATATGCTACAAAAGGTCTTTAGATGGGGGAATCTGTCCAATGTCTTCAGCAGTAAAGACCAACACAAAGAATTAACTGTGCTTATCCGCTATAGTTTTATCATACCCAAATATTCTTTCATAATTTTGTCACCGTGGTCTCATCAATTCCCTACCAGATCTGTTTTGATGTGCTTAGAGAAAGTTTTACTATCAGTCTAAGCACACTATGCCAGGTGCTCTTCAAATTCTTTTTGAGTTTTCTTAATTTCCTCCTTAGGTTTCATCCCCATATTTTATTGGCTATGCTGTTCTCCGTATTTGGCATGTTTTTCATTTCTTAGATGCTGACTTTTTCTCTATGGTAGTCTCCTTAGCTTGTATTCTGAACTAGTGAGCTAATGTAGGATTTTGAGGTCTTTTAGCCATTTTGCTTTATTTTTTATGTGACATTCATTTTACTTGGACTTCCACTGTAATCTTTTTTAGGTAGAGTTTAAGATGCCTTTTGGCTTCTTGTGGGTATTTTTGCAGGGTTTTCTTTCTCATTTGTTTTGTAAAGTTTTCTTCCATTTTGGAAGTTGAAAAATCACATTCTGGATTTGTTTGACCTGTTTCCTGCTTTTAAACCTTCTTTTGGCATGGTCACTGCTACAGATCATATATCCCGATAATAGCTCTTGAAATGGGTCTTCCTGCACTGCTCAAGACCAAATTCTTAACAGAATCTTTTCCTGTGACTTCTAAGAATTTTATGTTCTAGAAATAAACCATTCATTATATCAAAAAATTTAAGTTTACATCTCATGCCATTCAAGCACTTACCAGATTTCTAGATAGGTAATCAAAATCTCTCACACTTAGTACTTCTCCCAAACTTGGAACTTCTGTAGTCTCACTCAGCATTTCCCGATCACTACCATTGTTCTGATAAGGACATAGTTCCATGCTAGTTCTACATTTTTATTAATAACATGAGATTTCCACCCAAAAGGAATAATGCTTTTCCTTTTTTATTGTAACACTTTAGTGTTGTTTAAGCTTCATACTGCCCTTCACACAGCGCCACTCCTCCTCCGTTATGTCCTAGCCTAGCATTCCTATGAAGCTGAAAGCCTGGCAACGCAGCATCCCATGGCTTATCCTCCTTCCACCAAGTCTCTGAAGTACCTGGTATGTCAGGGTTGTTGTTTTGATTCAAAGCATTGCAATAATTCCTTATCTTATTTTCCAGGCTCCCACCATAGGTAAGGAAGCACTAATAAGTTTTGCCCCTATTTCACTGATTAATGTTGCATATTCTATGTATAAGGTATTATGCTTACATTGTTAATTTCCTTCCTTTCTTTTGAGAGGCACACTTAGCATTAGCTTTGATATCACTTTTGTAGACCGTGTCCCAAAGTAGTTGCTCTTGTGCAACGGCTGGCTTTCTTTTAACTTCTGATTTAAATAATCCTTTACGAGCTTTTTAGTTTTGGTTTAGCTTTTTACCGTTAGGAGTAAGGTGCAGCTGGTTTCTTTCTGCTCAGGTTCCTTCTGTTCAAAAAGTTCTACAGTTCCTAATGTATCTAAAAACCTGTTGTTTATTCAATCCTCTTGTTGACTCCTCCACATATCAAAACTCTAGACTTCTATCTGTATGTAGAATTAAATAGAATTTCAGAGTTCAAGAAGAGCTCTCCAGCTAAAAAATAAGCATGGAAAAAGAATGAAAACAGTTGAGGTTAAAAGTGGACAAAGCAAAAGATTGTCATCTTAAGAAAAGTGGAAATTTCTTGAGGCATTGAACTCTCATAGTGACCTTCAATGCAGTAAGCATGAGTCAGAGAAATACCCATGACAAGTTGATGTTATACCTAGCATGGTAGACCTAACAAGATTATAATAAATGCAGGAGTTTTAAGAATATCCAAAATGAGAAAAATGGTTATATATCTTTTCAATAGGCAACTCTTTTTCTTTTTTTTTTTTTTTTTTTTTTTTCCAGAAAGCATTCCTTTGAAGCCCATATTTACAGTCTTTGATTAGCAGTGCCCTCATTTCCCAAACTGTGCAATGTGGAAAACATTCCTCTGAAAATGTCAAAAAATATTCTTCCAAATTCCTGCCTTTTACAGTCATCAGTACATTTTTTTTCCAGTCCATAAGGTATATAGTTTTATGGAACATATTTACTTCAAACCATTCACCGTTTCAAAACTCACTTTTAAAAGCAATATTAAGTAGCAGGTTAAAAAACAACAGGTGAAAGCCGTAAAGAGTTTTCCTTTGTTCTGTGGAAAGATAAAAAGGCATCCGACTTCTCAATATTGCATGGGCAAAGGTAGGAAGGGGAGAAAAAATGTCTTTTTAAACTTGGGAATGATTTTACTTGATTGACATGTAAAATGCAGTCTAAGTTCCAAAGAACTTAATAGGCTACAAGTACAAGTAGGAATTGAATTAATTTCTGTGTTCTGTAACACCTCTAGCAAAATTCGTATGTTCCTTCTTACATACACACGAAGCTGAAAAAAGCACTTGTCTAAGGAAGTTGGAAAAAACTGGTCCAGCTATTTTGTTGTTGTTGTTGTTGTTGTTGTTGTTGTTGTTATTTGTAAGTAGAAAGACAATTCATCATCATACTGTCCCCATATCAAACTATACATAGCGGTTGCTCTTGAGACAGTCAATATAAATATTACAGGTGTTTATCAGACCCCACAACACTGGGTCAATGCAGTTCCAGTTTTTGAGTTACTATGAGTTGCAAATTTGCAATTTGTTTCGTCTCTTTCAGGACAAAATCATTTACTTTAGTGTACTATGAAGTTTATTTTTTATAAGACCACACATTTTGCTAACAATCTTGTAAGTCTAGATTGACCTTTGATCCTCTTTGTACTTGATTCTTTTGAGCCATCTTTGTCCAACTCACCACAGGGAAGTACTAGGTTCCTAAGAAGTAAGATAGAATATGTTTTAATGCTAAATGACTTCTTAAGATTATTAGTATGTTCTTTTTAATGACACAGTCAATAGAGCTTTGCCCACAGTTTTGTCCTGTTCAGTAAAGCAATCATCACTCTCTCCCTCAAAAACATTCACATAAAAGCTTTCATTTAGAACAAAGCCCTGCGACACAAAAGCAAAATTTTATGAGTGAATATCTGCAATTTTCAGTGAAAGCAGTGAGTTCTGCATACTTGGACACACCATCAGGTGCTGTCAGGTATGTTCGTCATAATCAATTCAAATTGCATGTGTCTGAGATTTATAGTGATGGAGGCCAAGCTTTTAAATTTATTAATATGAAGATGATGGTATTTTATTTGTATTACAAAGGCTTCTTCTGACCTGAGGAAATGGTTTCACACCATGAGCCAAACAGAATTTAAAATCTTATGTGAAGATTGAACTGTTCAGGAAAGGATTCTGTTGCTTTCAAGACAACGTCACAGTGGAATGTGTAACAGATTAAAAGCCAACACAGTCCTATCTGAAGGAGAGATACTTAAACCCTCTGGTTTGCTGGCTGGGTTTGAGAATGCTGGTCAAAGTTTAAAAGGCTATATGGTACACTTCTGTGCTGGTGACTATGAATGATGGCCCAGACAAGATCTTCAGTCGCTGATACCAACCTTTTACTTTTGTAGGCAGTTTTGGACTTGTTGTCCATACAAAGAAAACTGCTGTGTTAACCATGTCCACTCACTATTAGACATTTTTGAACTGTATTGATTTTTTGACCAACTAAATCAGTGTGGACACACAAAAAGTTAGCGTGTTTTTTTTAGCATTATAAATATGGACTTAGCTTAGGGCAATGCTCCTTACACTATGATGTTCCATCCTGGACTATGAGGGATTCACAACAGTGCTGACAGTAGCTCTCCAAAGGTCTTAGTGAGACCCATCAGCTCAACTGAGATAGGAGCTGCAAAAATATGTAGATGTGCTTTCCTGAACCACAGCTGAGAAGTCTGGAGAGAAGCTGCATTTGATTTATGAAATCTACATTTAATGGAGTTATCTGTTTGAAAAATACTGGGATCCAAAATCAAGACAGAAACATTTAGGGAAAGAGATTTGGATTTCACTGTTAGTTTTTCAAACTCAGTTTTACATGACAACACAAGATGCCTTACACCTTTGCACCACTGAGCTGTCTCCTTTAGAACTTCTGAGACCTGGCAGTATTGAAGAAGGTCCTCCCAGTCATTCAGGTGGGTGAGAAAGAACACGAATGAGATATGTACAGTGACCCACTGATGCAACTCCCACCTGAGCTTCTCAGTGTTTTTAATCTACTTCCTCGTCAGACAGCAGGGATGCTGTGAAGGTGTAAGTGCTCCCCTGATAATGACCACAGACTCTGCCACCCTTATTCAGGCTGATCAGTATTTTACCATGAGTAATGTAAGTGATTGTTATGTGACAGGGTAATTCAGAGCCAACAAACCACAGGTTTTAGCTTTCTTACTATTTTTCTCATCTCATATTCACATAATTTAGTTTCCACTTCTGACACGTTACAAGCTGACTGGGACAAATGTGTCTGCATGACAGTCAGGTGTAAAGACAGCAAATCAAAGTGCCGGTATTATTATTACGATTATGATTAACAACAACAACAACAATTTTTTTTTTGTGTGTGTGTGTCTAATTTCAGCCAGAAAAACACTTGCCATTGCAGAGACTCCAATAAGCCCATCATGGAATTCTCCCATGATTCATTCTCCTTCAGCCAATAAAAGCAAAGAAGATTTGATTTCATGATGTCCTAATTTTTGCAGGGTGGTGTGTCCAAATTCTTCCATTTGTTTATTCAGATGCCATTTCCTTGGAAACAGCAGCCCACATACTTCACACAGTTTAATGTCTGTTCTACCAATTGAGAAAAAGAAAATGCAAACAAGCATTATTTAATGATACATTAATATTTAAATATATACATATAATTATTTGAGTAGGTTTTTCTTACTTCTGTCCCATAATCTGCATGTTGAGGAAATATTTAAAAGACAAGTATTAAAGAAGTGGTATAATCACAAATCAGGCCAGCTAGGTTTGTTTGCAGAAAATGTATCTGTGAAATAAATATTGCAAGATTTAAATTTACTGCTGAGATTCTCAAGATGGTTTAGCATTGAGTGAGTCTGTGGGAGTTCAGGGAATGTGAGATAAAGAGAAGTTCCAGAGCTGTTATCCATTATTTTGCTCCTAGAAGAGATTTTTTGTCCCAGATTAATGTTTGTATTTAATTTGACTGGTAGAAAACATACAGGGTGCCCTAGATGCTGCTTTATGTTACAAATTAAGTACAAGTACTAGGAGCACTAAGCCACCCTGTACATTTTATCTTTCATTGTCAAGTAAACATCAGCTATGCTGTCAGATATTTTAGTTTCTTTTTTTCTGCACATGAAAGTTTAAAAAGGACATGAACATTAAAAATAAAAATCTCTATTAATTCATTCTTCCATGTTTCTATTGCAGTGAGAAGATTCAACAGTTTCCTTCTCACTGGCTTGCTACAGAATAATTTCAATCAGTTTATATGTTTTTTTAATTGAATTAACAAGGTCTTAAACTTAATCTGTAGCATTTTAATTTGCCTGGTGGTATAAAAATAATGATAGATTGGCAGTTGGGAGAAAAAATACAAGTAATAGTTATGGAGGAAAACACGGGGAACAAATGGAACTCCTGACAGTGGGAAGGCGAATGGGAGATATCTGGAGTCCTTGCAATTGGAAGAAGACAGTGGAAAGAGGAAGAAAAATATGGGGCCATAAGTAGCTCAGGGCTTTAGGTATGGGCTTGTAATCTCATTCCTTAAGGTCATTCTCTTATGTCTGTTTGGTTTGGGTCATGTCATCATTCCCCCACTTTTTTTTGCTTTTTTTGCCCCAATTTTATCATTTTCAAGAACAAAAACCATATATGGTTTCTTTCCCAAAACTGGTTCCCCAGACAACAAAGCCCCAGTATAAAGACAACACCATACCTGGTGATTACAAGTCTGAATCCAGATGTGGGGGAGCAATTCTACATCACATGCATAATATGTCTGGACTAAACGAACAAAAGATACATTTGCCTTATATTTATAAATGGTGCTTGCTCAACAAACATGATTTCTTAGTATAATATCAATCTTTTTCCTAGCATTTATAGAGCCCTTCTCTCACTTATTTTATTCTACCTACCTTGAATACTTCCTATAACTTTTGGAGTAGAACTATAAGACTTGCCTACCAAAAGTAGCCTGGTAAAAACGATTCATGTCAATCAAAACATCCTCTGACAGATCCTAGAGTTGAAACACAGAAAGACAGCACAAATCCATTCAGAGTGTTTACATAAATTGTATTTCTTTCTTCATCTTATTTTGAGAATAAAGGCTATCTTTTATATTTCCTCTAACACTAGAAGGTGTTAATCCTGCAGTAAACCAGACTCTCAGGATCCATGCTGTAAATTTTAGAAATTTGGTGACAGCTAAAAAAAGAGGGTTGGAATAAAGATAAAAGTAACTCACCCTGGTAATAATGGAATATGGAGCTTTTTATTACCTATCACAGGTCACTGTTCCACTTTCAGTCCAGGGTAGTAGTGACCCCAGACCATTACCTGCTGACAGCTGTTTAATGATCTATATAAAATGAGTTGCTAAGCTCACTGCATTTTCCAGTCCAAGCATATGAATATACACTTTGATATAAACTGGCACCATTTTCACAAGTCTTATCTGAGAAGCCAAGAACTGAATGTGACATATCTTGACCTAAGACTGTATCTTCCGGATTAGGGCTGAGGTAAATAGGTGGAGAAGCTTGAATTAGGGGACCCTGTATTGATTTTGTTCAGTGATGACTTTTCTCCCTAAAACTCTTAATATCAAATTTCTTACCAACTTTAACTTAATTTAAAAGTCATTTCAGTAAATTGATTTTTTTCTTGGTAAGTGATTTAATTTTATTGTTTGGGAAGAGGGAAGGCTGGGGGTGTGAGATATTGTTAGTCATCTTTTAAAACAGAGACTTTTGTTCAGGTGAGCAATCAGGCACCCAGATGATACCAATTTTTTCAGGGTGAAAATTAATTAGTAACCAGAAGCAAAAAGCTGAATGATTTTGCACCTTCAACCCTCAAAAGTGAAAATCCATTCTTAAGTACAGATTTTGCCTAAAAGACTCAACAGAGCAATGCAGTTCTTAATAATTAATTAAGCCCTTAATTGTATAATTGTACATGTGTTAATGATGCCAATCTAGGATGTTTCCAGGCAGTCAAACTCAAAGTTCTATGGCTGGAGTATAATTAATTTTTGTTTTAAATGTCATAGTGATCTATGGGGCAGTTTTCCAAGCAATACGTAAAGTAGGCAAAATCTTGCCCATTTGTTTTCAGTGAAGATCCTGTGGCATTTTTGCCTGGTTTGGAAGTGCATGTTTACAATGCTTGATGCAAAAATCGCTGTTCATGCAATTCAATCTAGCCTTCTGTTGAGAAACAGATCTTCAATTACAAACATGGAAAGGATGCACTTCTTATCAGACAGCTGTGTACTGTTGGGTTACGTTGTTCAACTATACATGTGAGAAAGGGAAGATTCAACCAGACAGAACTGTATTATTTGTATTCTGGCTGAAAAAAATTGCAGACATGCCAAATCCTGAAATATGCTGAACCTGCAGCTCACACAGAAATAAAAAACAGTTTAGCTGTACAAGGCTCAAATTACTTAAAATAAAATAAATACACAGCAAAAGAGGAATGATTTGATCCTGTAAATCTCTATATTTTTTAAATCATGGAGGACTCTACATCTAGAATATTAGAGACTCTATCCAAGGACCATGAAGATGACCGAGGAACTGAAGCAGCTCTCATATGAGGTGAGGCTGAAAGAGCTGGGATTGTTCAGCTTTTGAAAAATGATGTTTCAGCTTTTTGAACCTTTTTTTTTTGCTTCAAGGGTGGTCAAACACTGGAACAAGTCACCCAGAGAGGTTATGGAATCTCTGTCCTTGGAGATATTCAAAATTCAACTGGACATGGCCCTGAACAACCTTCTATAGCTGACCCTGCTTTGAGGGAGGGTGGGGTGACTGGATGATCTCCAGAGATCCCTTCCAACCTCAGTCGTTTTGTGGTTCTGTGAATTTTTGTGTGGTGCACTAATATACCAAAGCAATAAGAGAAGGAAAAGGAAAGTATTATCTTTCTTCCAGCAGTGATGGCTGTAATTATTCCATAGAAACTGATGTTTTGTGAGTGAGTTAGCCTTGTTCTAGCCTTGCCTGATGTGGCAAAATGCCTAATTTGACCATACTGAGGCCTGAGTTTGGGAAGTAGCTTTGTCCTGTTCCAAAGGAGGTACTGGTTCACAAAACCAGAAATAGTGCTTTAGACACCTGGATAACTTCTGGCAAAAACTGAACATCCATAGGTTTAGAGTTAGTGTGTGCATATGTGAAAGGGAATTCAGAATCCTGCTAAATCCTGCTCCTATGCTGCCAAAGCAGAGGCACTCAAATTCTG
The DNA here is from genome assembly GCF_030936135.1 of Gavia stellata. Taxonomy (NCBI): domain Eukaryota; kingdom Metazoa; phylum Chordata; class Aves; order Gaviiformes; family Gaviidae; genus Gavia; species Gavia stellata. Next base: position 22,578,096 of record NC_082600.1, read on the forward strand.
TCTAGGTGGTACTTTCTCAGTTCTTGTAGGAGTCAGATCTTAAGTTATTTGAACCCAGGTTACTTTCAATGCTTTGACCATTGGGTGTCCCTCACCCACATACTTATTGCTCTCCTGGGTACCCTAACAGAAGGTCTTTGCCTCTGTTTTTGTGTCCTACTAAATTGGTAGTTCCTATACAGAAGTAAATAGCAAGTCCAACTCCCATTATTCTGCTCAAGCCCATAAGCAAAATCTCATAATCTTGACCTAAGTATGATACACACGTGTGTGACATCAAAACTGTGCCTGAATGTACACATATATACATGTGCACATACATGTGAATTTAAAATAGCTATAGTAGTCACAGAACCAAAAAAATCTTGTGTAGGTGTGTGCATGTAAATGTAATTTCTCAGTCACCTTTACAGCAGGTTTATATGCCCAGAAATAATATTAAAATGGGAAAAAAACCCCAAAGCCCTTATTTGTTTACCAAATATTGTGAAATGCCAGGCTTTTTTAATGATTACTGCATGCCAGACTGAGACAGAAATGTCAGCTAGCCAGCATAAATGGAAAACAAGATTATACTATTTCTTCATAGCCCTGCCAAGGTCTGAGACTGCAGAAATGCTTTTACATTTTATGAACATTGGCTCTGCAGTTGTTAGGTGTGACAACCCTTTAGGTGCATGGTCTAACTTAAACGCAAACATTCTTACTTTTCCCTTTCCATCCCCTGCCCTTTTTCAGCTCTGCTCTCACATCTGAACAGTCTCAGCAGGCACATGAAGAGTAGCCTGTTAATTGTCTGTCCAGCATTTTGGTTTAGCTTTTGGATTTCTTTGTTTGCTTTTGAAAGAGGAAAAAGAAAATGCAAAATATATTTGTAGAAACATTACTCAGAAAGAAAAAGATCGAATGAAGAAAAGGGAAAGGGCAAGAAATCCTTCCATGATCCCACTTGTGGGCTAATGGCAATTGTCTTTATGTTGCAGAATTTCTGTCTGAAATTGCCAGCTGGAATTGTCTGAAGAGAAATGCAAGCTGTGGCAAGCTGGCCGGACACATAGGAAACTGACACATCGATTTGCCCTTTGGAAACGAAACAAACAAACAAACAGGGGGGGAGATCACGTCAGTATTTTGCCCTTCAAAAGAAAAAAGAGGCTATAAATGTTTCAATAAAATGATATGGCTGTCACAAATGTAATGTCATCAACCTCTTTCAGTAACAGGATCATGAAAAGTACCGGAGCAGGGGAAGGAGGGGAGGGAATAGTAGAAATAAATGATGCCTTTACTATGAAATATTTTCATCTGTGATCAGTGGCAGTATGTTCTCAAAAGCTTTTTTTTTTTTTCCTTCTTGTTTTTTCTTTTTTCTTTTCTGCAGCCTCTGAATACTCAGAAACTTGCATGACACCCAGATGGCAAGCATGAACTGCTGAGGTAGCTGGAGAAAAGACCAATGTTAAGCTTACAGGAATGGTGCAGTTTCAGTTTGGTTTCAGATTCTGTCAATCCATCTGTAGGAAGCTGAAGGAAATAATAAAAGCAGCTGTTATTAGACTATCTAAACATCTCAAAGAAAGGCAATTGTGAATAGTGTCCAGGTGCAGGTGAAGAGCTGGTGACACTAACCAGACCCTCCAGGTCTGCTAATAGTCCTTTATACCTCATCTCTTATTTTGCTCCTCCTCTTCATACTTGTTTGCTGTGGCAAATTCATGAAATCACTTTGAATCTAGACTTTGTAATTTGGAAGCTAATTTTCATCCTATTTAAGGCTTTAAAGGTATGTTGTTCAAACATGCAGATTATACTAATGAGTGTGTTTTGCCAGTCTGTGTATCCAGGAGAAGCAATGAACATTACTACTGATATTCATTCATTTATTTTGATGCAATTTGAAGCATCTGTCTCTGGCTCCAGGCATTTTTAGAGTAATTTAAATGTGCAATCGTGAACATGGAAATTCACACAAAATATAGAGGCAAAGCTGTCCAGTTAAAACAAAACTGACTATTTCTGCATAGTGATACTTTCCATCTGAATATTTGCGACACTAACTGCCGCGTTACCTCCCTAATTATTCTGGAAATTTAGCAAAGTATCCAACTGATTTCACAAGGCTTTGAATTGGTTTCCACATGTGTGTGTAAAAATGACTTTTTTATGTGTCTTGCAATATAATATAAAAACGCTGGGATGAATCAGACCAAGAGAAGAACTGAAAACAGTGGTCACAATATGCACCATCAAAGCCCTTAATTTTAAACTAGGTGGGTTTTATTTGAAACATTTCCAGTGATTATGGCTGCACTTGTGTTACACAGAGATGTTAATTTACACAACTGTGTCCCAAGATTCTAGAACTTTATTATTAAAACAATGTTGTTCTTCAGAAGATGAACAACTGTAGCTGTGGGATGCACCTTCCCAAACTAAAATTAACTGTCAAATTTTTCAAAAGCTGCTGTGTTGCAGGAACCTGTGTGTTGTGGGGATGTTGAACAGGTTGCTCTTGTAAGCACAAAGGTCTTGATTCAATTGAGCATATGTTATCATATAAGTGGCATCTCAGATGCCTCAGGATCTGTAAGACGTTCACGTGGACTGACTGATACGGGGGAAACCTACTGGTGACCCAAGGCTTTCCCTAGTGGCAGCCGGAGTTTGGGCTGGTTACTCCTCACGTTATCTCCAATAGAGCTCAGCAATTGGATGTCCAGGAAACTGAAACAAGTGCAAAATATGAATGGAGAGTTTGTCTTGGCTGCATTTACACTAGTAACTCAAGTGTGACTTGGACTTTTCTCTGACCTGAGATCCAAAGTGACCATGCTGAGCTAGTACCATTTTTATTATGCACTCTCCCACCTCAGAAAAGGGTAGAAACATGCAAACCGTCTGCTGGGAATGGCTAACATCCAGACTATGTTTGGGACAGGGCTAGCTGGCTTGGGCCAAAACTTTGACAGGGAATACCCTAATGATTCACGGGTACAATCCGTTCACTTCCAATGTTTTGAGTTTACTCCCTGCCTGTTCTCAGTTGTCCCACAGAGATGTTGACCATGTGTTCAGGCCACTGCCAGGGCACTGCAAATGTCAGCAGCTGTCTGTGGGCCTCCACAGGGATTCCCCAGGGTGATAGCCAGGACCCATCCCACTGCCCCAGCCAGGAGCAGGGCAGCTGAGGGCACCAGGACAGCCCCAGTCCCTGGCATCGGGCACCTCCCTGGGGACAGAATTGGGCCAGGGCCAGGATGGGCTGTGGGCCCATGGGTGGTCCTAGCTTGGCAGGGCCGATGGCTGGGCAGGGCAGGGCTGTGGGGAGCTGGAGACTGGCCCTGCCATGGTGTTTTTTGGGCAGGGACTGATGGCCCCGGGGAGCTGACATTGATTCCTGGGCTGTAGGCAGGTTGGGGAAGTCTCAGGGGAGCTCAGGCAGGGGCAGCCAGGCCTGTCAGGGCCCTGACAGTAGCCTCCTCAGTACCAGTATCTTCATGGACTCTAATAGAGGCTACTGACTTCACAGGAACAGCACCAGCTCTCAGCAGTGGGAGATTGCTGAGCAGCTCCTAATAAGGAGGAAAAATGTTTACCTAGGGCAAATGGGAGTACATAAAGTCAAGTCTTTAATGTAAATAGGTCTGTTAGAGTGCCTCTACAAGGATATTATATGAGCAGTTAAAGGGTGGGGAATGAGAAAGCTGAGAATTCAGCTGATCTGACTTCACGGCAGAGGCCTGAGTTCAGGACAAGACAGTCCTGGAGGTGAGGACTGATGGCAATCAGCAGAGCCCTTTTAATGTCCCCAAGTTTGCACACAACCCTGCCATTATACAGTCAGCACTAATTTGCCTGTCATTGTCAGAGCCAAGAATATTTGATATACTAATATTAAAATGAACATTCCACCACACCAGAAAACCAGTTGCTTTCAGGGCTAATGCTGATAAATTTATTGTGAAACATACACAGAGTAATCCGCAGTACAGTATGTTGCCTGGTTTCCAAAGCCCTGGCTAATGGGGGAGCGTGCCCTGTCTTGCTTTTTATTTCCAACATCCAACTGTACAGAGGCAAAAATTTAAAATTAAAAATAATCTTTCAGCTGATTCCTTGCATAATTGCTATCTTGTTTTGTTAATACTGTGGCTGAATTATAACTTGCAGAAACCCTGGAGATTTGCATGTTGGTTTATCAGCCTGCATTTGCATTGACGTGCTTTTCAGTCAAGTGAGTAACTAAATCCTGTGGCCTTGAGTGAGCCTGGCAGTATTTGCATAGGAAATCAGAGGCAGATTAGGGAGAATTGCTATTGCTGTCTCCATAAATAGATTCAATGATGAAAATTTTGTGCATCTCGAAATACTACTGAATTTCATTGACTGACTGTGGCTGACATACCAGCAATGGTTTGAAAAAGCAATACAATAAAAATAGGTGCAACACAGCCAAACCTCTGCTGCAATACCAGGCAGCCTTCCAGTGTGGTTGTCGGAAATGCCCATGTCTCACTTGACTAACATTCATGCATGAACATGAACAGACTAAAGCAGCCATTTCACCTGAAAAGTTGCTCATCATTCCCTATTAACACCCCAGTGAAATTAGAACTTTACATTATTGTGGAGCAGATCTGTACACAGACCAAACTTCTCAGTTTCCCCAAGCTGTGGAATTTTTTTTTTTTTTTTCCCTTAAAAAGGAACAGTCAATTTTGTAAAGGTTTCATCCTGGTTATCACAAAGGCTGATGATGCCAAAATATCCTTTTAGGTTTTTTCTCCTGTTTGTTATGAAAGATTGGGAAAAACCTTTCAAATTAAGGATGTATTTATTAATTTCATTGTTAATAATCTTCTGAACAAGGCCTGTCATCACCAAAAAGAAATGGACATGTTCCATACAGTTTCAGACAGTATTAGACACTTTATAAGAACCTGCAAGAAGTCTCATAAAGAACTACTGAATTAGTTCCCTTTAAGTTAAGTATCTAGTTTTAAGGGTTTTTTGCTCATGCTCCAATCCATCAGGTTTTATTGAATCCATAATTTTGCTTAATGTAACTGAGGATATTTTGAAGTCTGAGCATCAGTTAAGTAAGTTATATCCATAAATCTGGAACTCCACAATGAATAGGAGTATTGTCCTCAGAGCCCTTGAGTGCTTTTACAAGAATATTTCTGCTTGAGTATAAGTTCTGATTAAACCAGCTCTTCGTGTTTCTTGAGCTTCTGAGAGCTTCTCTCACTTGACAGCGGAGAGTAGGAGCAGATGGGTTTCATTAGATGGCCCAAGCCTTTATCTTTTAATCACCTGCCTCACCCAATATGAGGGGGTAAAAGGGCAGACATATGAGAAACCTCCTCCTTTCTGCTTCTCTCTCTCTCCAGTTCTCTGCAAAGTATCTGCTAAGACCTCATTCATCACTGTGAAAGCTGCGAATGAATAGCTGTGTAATACCCCAAGGTCTTGTCTGCTGCGGTGGTGTAGTACCTAACCTCTCCCCTGTAAAAGGAAAGGCTACGTGTACTTTTGTCAACCTGTCAGCAAGCACTTCTCTCTCAATACTGTTTGTTCAACCCTCACCCCCCATCCTGACAATATCAGCTTTCTGAAAATATTTCATTTTGAAGAAAGCCCTAGATGTAGTTCTCATGAGCATGTATTCTTTATGCCATTCCTCCGTGCACAGCCGTATGTGAAATACATATTTGTGTGCATGTGTGTTTGTGTATGTGTGTACATATCTGTGTGTCTCAAAAATGTGAAAAAATAGTGGATCTTGTGTGCCCTTTGGGTATAAAAAATATCAGTGTTGGCTAATAAATTTTATTTTTTGACCACGGTTTTAAGTGAGTCTGCAATAAAACCACAATCTTCCTTCTCTGTTTTTGCTTCAATGAAAAGTAGTCCACAGAATCCTCCAGAAATAAGAAACAATATTCTCCTTGGGCTGCTGAAGAGTGGTAAGTTAATTCTTTCCAGAAGAGTCTTCCGATATTCTACTACTGTTTCCTGCTGAATGGTAATTTAGGATTCTCATACTAGCTCACATTTAACATTAATCACAGTTTTCCAGGCAAAAAATACCAAGACCAATGACTGATTAAACTAGACGTATAGAAGTTTCTTTGATTTAAGGCCAAATATTTTACAGCTCCCTTACTTTTTAGCCAGTTTTTACCCAGACAAGTCTCTGTTTGAGCTAAACTTTTTTTTTTATTCTGTCCAAGCCAGCAGAATTCTCATCAGAATTCAGATCAACAGTGAAAGATTCAAATCTTGCAAACTATCAATACTTCCATAAAAAAATTTATAAATAAGAAACAATTTATATATATACACGACATGATCAATTTCATAAGATCAAACAGTAATTTGAATATAAATAAACTTTAAGAATAAACAATTAACCTAGACAGTGCTTAAGCATTGCTCAGATGTCTAAGCTTATTTGCTGTAAGGATTGTATTCAGCTTCCATTGAAGTTACATAAAGAGACGTGTTCTTTCTTTTAAGAGATTTTAAATTTTTAGCGTCACTACCTAACTAAAGGAACTTAATGGTTTACATTTAGTAAGACGGGCTTTGCAAATTAAGCCATTCTATTGCTAGAATTCCTAATAACATTTTTATTGGTGCACAAAGTCATGCAGATTAAGCAAAGAATATTTCTCATTAATTTCAATAAACTGAAAAGGGAACTTATATAGACTACTTTTTTACCTCTGTCTTACATATCATAGTGACATTTATGTGATAAATTGCACTCTTTATGTTGCCTGGACCACTTTAAATTCCCTCTACCTCATGGTCTCTTTCTTGGGATTGCTTTTGACATTTCAAACAGCAGAATGTCTTCAGAACATCTTGGTAAGAATCTCCATTTCTCCTCTTTCTCATCTCATAAGATTTTGAACAAAAGTGAACTAATTTATTTTAAACTCTAACTAATCCTCTACTAGCCCTACCATCCACAGCAGCTATTTTGCTGGCTTTGAAAAATTTGGGACAAAAGCTCAGGAAAGGTCTCCTCTGAACCAAAGAACTACCTGGTCAGAGTTGAACGAACTGAGTGTAAATCCTTTATCTCTACAGTTCAGCATGTTTCCTGTTTTTGTTGGCAAATTAGTTCATTTAAAGAAGTATTATTCATTGACCATATGGACCAAGTTTATCAGGTGAAAAATTAAGAAGTCAGAGCTGTGGATGCAACTGTGTAAGGGTTGTCAGAATACAGAATTAATCCTCATCTGTTATGACCCTTTCAGGTGCTTGCATACTGTACTCCAGTTACTTACCCATCTAGAAAATGCAAGGATAAATTCTCATAGGTGAGGCAGTAAACTAGCAAAATATTCTCAGGCAAAGGAGAGTCACTGCATATACTTCCCTCATAACACTCCCTTAGAGGGTATTGAACTTTGAAATTGATTTAAACCTCTTTTATGCTTCTATTGAAAACAACCCCCACGTGCTCCCAGTTCTCTTCTCGGAGCACTTGTGTCTCCATAATGATTTTTCTTTTGGAAAAATTGGATTTTCAAGATATGGTGCAATACCTTGGTATAAGCCATGGAGTGTGCTTCTGAGTGTTCTGTTCTCTCTGTTCAAATAGCTATCACTGGTCAGCATTATCGATGAAAAAGATGGTCAAATTGCTGGGAAAAAATTAAAACTGCAGGATTGAACTGGTGACCAAAATATAAAGCAGAGAAATTTTGTCCATTTTTGGGTTTTCAAACAGTTTAACAGTATTTTGAAGGTAGAAGGGGAAAAATAATCTTTCTTAGTGGACTGAGAAAGGGATGCAAAAAGACTTGCCTTTTTTCCTACAGCTCCTGCCCGGTTCCTAGGCAGCTGGGAGCAAGTGATTTTAATAGTTTTGCCTCAGTTTCTCACTCTAAAACAGAGCTGCTGATTCTAGTAGTTCTGCAGTGATTCTTAATTAGCTAAAGATAACAAATACTTTCATTTTTATTATGAAGTTAGTAACTATTTTTCATGTTTCTTTAAGATTTGTATTTATTATATCTCCAAGAAAAAAATGGAAGGAAAAGAGTATCTTGTGCCAAAACTTAGCTTTATACAATATCCGTCTTCTCTTGTTCTTCATAGAATGCCTAGGAAATATGATCTAAATTTACATGAGGATGAAATCCTTAAAAGGCTGTATAGGAAAAGAATAGTGCTAGCTATTTCAGATTCTGATGGGTAGTACCAATAAATAGAGAAGAAGATGAGCTAAACAATCATCATGCAATAGAAAGTAAGCATATGTCAGGTACTCTTTTTGTGGTTTTCTCTTCTTCTTACTGAAAAGTGGAAGTATGACAGCATCCACCCTACAGGATAGCTAAAGACAGCAGTCACGGGTGAGATGACTACAGTGGACCTGCACCTTTCCAAAATACTTAGGCAGACAGATGGCCCTATGCTTATCTTCCGCATGAGACATCAGACCTGCACCTATTCAAAATTGTTTCCTGACATAAATACAAATGTATGGAATGCCTGAGGTGTAACCAGACTCTGGACTACTTTCCAAAAGGCCAGATTTTCCCACCCAGAATCCCACCTGCAAGGTTCTTACTTAGCTTTCATTCAGCAGGATGGCTCACGAAGAATGTTGCACTCTGGATTTGAGCTGTAGTGACAGAATCCAGCTTTTGCTCATACACATCTGCAGGGTTCTGTGCAAACAGCACTTTCACCATTTCCATACAGATCTCATCGCCAACAAATAGGTTTTGTACTTTGCAGCTAACCTGACTTCTGTGTTTTTACCAGAGCTCTAAGAAATGTACAGTAGTATGAAAACTGCTGCCTGTTTCACATCCTCTCCAATTCACAGCAAGACCAGCAGTGTCGAAAATGACAGTACATATGCTATGACTGTTTGAATTTTCAACAGCCTGTGCTTAATTCTACATAATTGGTACCTGCTTAAGATAGAAGCTTGCAAGTATTCTTTATGAGACATAGAAACAGATAAAGAGCTAGTGTAAGAAACAGAAGGCAGATAATGCTAGTAAGAGAAACCATGTCCACTCTGGGAGAAGCATTAAGTGTGTCCCACATGGATTAAGACAGATCTCTACTGCCTTTTATCCATATAACTGATCTGGACATTAGGATCAAGTTTAAGTGGTTACATTTGCTGATGCTGATTGGAGAGCAGCAACCATAGATAGTTGCCAGAAATACTCAGGAGGTAGAAAAGTGCTTTAGCTCTGGGCTACAGACTGACATACTGTATTTACTTGTTTCAAACAACCTGATTCTGAACTCACTCTGGTTTTACTTTCATACAATGCAACTGACTCATTAGAATTACTTCTAAGTTAACCTCATCTTTTTCTAATACTGAGAAGAAAGGCTTGCAACTTTAGCATGAATTTACATTTTTGTGGAAGGAAGAGAGAAAGACAAACAGACCTTCAAATCAAAAAATAATCTAGTTCACAGCTCTGTGAAGTTAAGGAATACCTTAACTGAGAGTAAGAATCTGGGATTCAAAGTAACTGTAATATGCAAAACTGGATGTGCTACCATGCTTTTATTTCCCCATTTCCACCATACCTATGCACTCACAGGATCAGTATGTCTCAGGAAGGTAATAGTTAAGATAGTATCAGGTGCCCCTTGACAAATTATAACAGCTAGTATGAGCTCTGCATATATGTGGCATCTTCTACTTAGGTAAGGAGATCAAGATAAAATAGAAAAAGTAGTAGAGCTGGCTGTTTTGGTGACCCTTGACACTAAATTCCTCCACGCTGGAAGAGAGATTTCCAAATCCATTATGCCACTGGAGCTCCATAAACAAAATTAATTGAATCAGGGTCTTCTATTGCATGAAAAAAAAAGATATTAATTCCTGGAAAAAAAAATCCAGTTAAATTATAAATAGTTTATAGAATGGTAGTCACCAAAATTTAATTCAGCTCGAAGTAGGTATGGCACCTACTATAGTTAGTGTTACAATACTGGGAGTTTCGGAACAACAGCTAAAATTATTTTTTCCGGGTGTCAAGGAACGGAAAAGTTTTTAAGAGATCTCGAAAAGAGATAATATTTAAGGATTAAAAATATTTCTACTCAATAATGGAAGATGAGTAACTTCTCTAATCTTCCATAAAAAAGTGAAGGAAATTATCAGAATGCAATCAGTTCATGCTATGACAAACCATATAATTACATACATTTCATCATTCTTCCATAGACTAACTGAGGACAACAGTTATCATTACAAATCTAGGCTGACACTCCTTGGATTTGCCTAAAAATTACAACTATAAGCAACAAAATATCAAGAAAGCCTTCCTCAAAAAATTTCAGATGAGATAGAGTCAGTAAGGACTTCAGAATTGTACCCATGGAAATCTGTAACCAATGTCTTAGAAGTAAGAAAATATTTATGGAAACACTAAGAGATTGTCTATTATTAGATGTATCTGGTAGATGTACCGTATCTATCATCAGATGTATCTGTAGCTGTCTTTAAATCAACACTCATTTTCACCTAAAGTATATTGGCTTGAATGACTTCTGCTTTCAGGGAAAAAATATCTTCCTTATTTTTCCTAAAATCTTTATTATACAAATTAAAAATTTCCATCTTCCACTGTTCATTTGTTATGCTCCTTTTCTTTGAATGATTCTTTAAGCTTTTTAATTCAGTGGGGTTTTTTCTTCAAAGTTTCTAATACTCAAGTATAATGAGTACTTTGCAGAATATTTAGTAAATATTCATTACTAGAAAACATACTAAATAGACAATTAGAAGGACAGGCTTGAGAGACAAGAAAAGGAGAGAAGGAAAAGGATAAATAACTGAGACACATATATGTCCTTTGAGAAAGGGTTGGTAACATTGCAATCTTATGTTAGCAGGCTTAATGCTTTTTTGTTTTCAGTGTACTGTTCTTTCAAAGAGTCTCCTTTGGCCAAAGTAGAATAGCACTTTCCAGCAAAGAATACATAACATCTTGAAGCAAAGCAAAGCAAAGCAAAGCAAAGCAAAGCAAAAAATTTAAAAAAAATAAAGTAAAATAAAATAAAGTAAAATAAAACAAAACAACTTTTGATGCAAACATAACCTTACAGTACTATAATAATGATAAATATTTTGGAGACTGTACAAACATTCAAATTACTGGATATGTAGATACAAATAAGTTAATAGAGTTTCAAAAAGAAATCTCAGTTACTTTTATATTTTTTCTTGATAAGAATTGCTTTAATAGCTGTTTTTAAACCTAACTGATTCTTACCGCCATATGTTACTCCATATGATTTTCCATTATTTTACATTTTTCCTTATATTGGATTAAATTACCCAAGGCAAATGTTTCAAAGCAGACTCCAACTAGACTTCTGTGTTTGAAGGCTGGCAAGGAATATATACGCACATACATACATATATGACTCTGGAGGCTCAAACATCTTCTTGTCATTTCCCAGACTAATACACTCTGTCTCTTTGATTTTGTAGTCTGTCCAGGAATGTGTCACAAAAAAAGAAAAAAAGGCTGTAACTGCATTAGAAATCAAGTAGTTTGTTTTTACCTAATACACTCAATTTTCAGAAAGAGGCACTGTATTTTCATAAGGGCATAAGGTATTTAGCTGTTCTGTTGGATTCTTTTCTTGCCATGCTGCAATTGCTAATCAAATTGGCACATTGCATTTGGCCACAGAAATATTTTTTGGTGACAGAACCGTGTTGAACAATACTCTTTAACAAAAATACACAATTTTATGTGTTTGACCCACAGACGGTAAGGACAACCTTCTGTTTTCATCTCAATAGCTCATTTGTACTGATTGATCCTGCCTGTATAGCAGAGGTAGGTATCATTGGCCTCATTTCTGAAGTGATTTCCGAATAAAATATACTTGTGGATTGGAATTAGGTCTTTGTGATTTTACTTAGCACTCTAATAGATTTTAAAGGGAGTTCTAAGCCATATATTCTAGTGTGTTCAAGAGCCACAGCTGGCTTCAAAATATCACGCTTTCCATTTATTTTATAATAGTAGCTATAGTTTCAAAAGTACACATTCCTCAGCAACTACTATAAGGAATAGGTTAGGTGAGACCATGTACCATGTAGAGTTCTTTTGAAAATCTGTTTATGAGTGAAATGAATTTTTATAAATAACCAAGCTCTACATGCTTTGGTTGTCTGCCACTTGTGACTACAAGTAAACACACATTGCTTACCTAAGTTGCAAAAGTTTTGTTCAGAAATATTTGGAAAATGGTTTTGGACCTAATGATTAGGCGATACTATAAATACCAAGTATTATTATATTGCTGGCCAAGAAGAAGCAGACAAAAGCATGCAGAATCCATTAGATGAGTATGAATTTCCCTTACACTTCATTAGAAAGTCAAGCATACTGAGACATAAAAAGCAACAGAATGGACCATACCACATAACTGGAGAACAGAAAATCTCTTTTTAAAACAAAATTCATAACCAAAAGGTTTTCATCTTCCAAAGCAAGCTGACACAGTTCCTTTTTTAGATCCACTACTGAATTTGACTTGTTTGAAAGTCTTTAAAGAGTCTTGTCTTGTCTTGTACTTACAGTAGGATCCTTGCTATCATATATGGCTTTGCTTTTCCATCAATTTAACTTGAAATGAAATGTAAAAAACCCATTTCAAATGCTTGTCTTATGGAAAAGAAAGGAAAACTTTAAGCATGTATTTACAATTTGAGAACTATTACACGGTTTTCAAGATTTTATTCAGATAACTAACAAAATGAGTAAGAGAAACAGCTAAACAAGTTTTTTTTAATCAGTTACAAAAGGACTTAAACATTTACACGTGCTTTTGGGAAAAAAAAAGCAAAACATTCAGATCATATCTACAATAAAAAATGCTTTTATAAGAAACAGAAAGAAAAAATTTCCTTAGATATTTTATCGCTTACCTGTCCAATATTCAGCCTCATTTTTCAAAACAGTGCGAACATTAAATTGTTGTTAGGTAGCATTGAAAGGAAAATATCAAAGTTTTGTAAGTGCTAAAAGTGAGGGGCAAGAGGGGTTGTAAACAAAATATGTGCCATAAATCAAACCAGGAATATGCATATATGTATGGCTAATACATGAAAAATGCATGTGAGATATCTGTTTGTGGGTGTGTGTAATTAAATTATACAGCATTTTAATTCCTGAGTAAGGCAGTGGAGATTTATAATTCAGGCAAGTCTACAAATTTGAGCAACAAATTTATAGACTCCTATGTGCTACAGTAGCTCCTATGTGCTACTGTGGGAGTTTGGAAAGAGAAACTTCCTAGAAGTAGAAGAAACTGAACCAGATGTCCAAGATAGATAAAAATAGGGGCAAAATACTGAATCACAGTTTAGTAATTGAATGGGCAATGAGGCATGTGCACAAGAGGAGTTCAGAGCCCAGGGTTTTTCCAAGTGTGGAAAAGTAGACACAGCTGTTTGTAGCCCAGAGAATCATGATGCTAGTAGCTGATTTATCCCAGCCTCAGCCTAACACTCATTCTAACTGTACATAATACAATACAGTACTGAAGTTCAGATCTCTGTAACTTTAAGGTCTTTGGTTTTTGAGTATTTGGACCATCAATATGTATGAAGGTATCAACAGGCATGCTGGTCTTTTAGTATTTAATGTACCGATGCACAATGGAACTAGAGGTTAGTCAAGCAATGCATTGATGGGGTCGTCCTTCTTCATGTGACTGATATCTTGGAAAGGACTTTCTGAATCTACTCTCTGGACATCTACTTTATATGGCAGCATTATAGCACTAAAAGCAGATAAGTAATTATTGTATTTTAGGCAGCCCCTGAGTTTTGTTGCTGTTCTATCCTTGACTGCCTGAGTTTCCTTGTTGAGCAACATAGCATTTAACGATCTTTGGGACAGTTGGTAAATCTGGAAGTGAAAGTTTTCCTTTCTATATCTAGATATCCTGAGAACATCAGAACAAGGAAACACTAGAAAACTGTTCCGATGACATTTTCAGCCTTTTTTACAACAAGATTTCCAGATGAAATAAAATGAACAGACAAAATTCAGGAAGCTTCTCTGAACTCCACCATGATTGCTCATCACTAGATCTGGTTTAGGGACAGTTTGGTCCAGGAGAGTCCTGACAGCCTAACTCATAACTGTGCAAGGGCAGGTCAATGATATATCTTCTGGCTTAGGTTTCATAAATGAATGCTGGCTGCACACATTACCAGAATGACTGGTTTAGATTTTAGCCTGTGAAAAGATTGCTATATAGTGAGGACAGTATGCAGTGCCCAGATTACAGGATCCAAGACCAAGACAGAAAATGTAATTCACTTCATCACAGTTACACTGGATAGAGCATCAAAGGAGAAGAAAAAATGGTCATTAAGATTAAAAAAAAAAAATTTACTTCAACCCGTGAACAAATCAGTGATGTGACTAGCCTAGTGGAAGAATAAGGGTTTGTCTTATGTCCCTGTTACTCTGTTCAGAGACAAAAGCAACATGTGACAATATTTCAAAGGAATTATACTCCTATTTCCATTTCCTGTGGGGGTGTGATTTGCAGTGTGAACCACATAATAAAGGATTCTTTGGACAGGGAAAACTGTGTAGCCTTTGTTTTACAGAAGGTCAAATCAGATGATCCATGCTTAATTTCTGATGTGGTGTTCATATATACACATTGATATGCATACATTTGTCATTCATGAAAACCAGGGGAACAAATATTACAAAGTCTACTGAACTGGAACCTAATGAATCATCCCTAAATAAAATTGACTTTCCTAAATTCCCCTATCAGTTTGGGCTCTTCTACTTCCCTTTTGAAAATGTTCAAAGCCCAGCTGCAGAATGGACTTTCCAGCTTTGCATCTAACCAGTAGTCAAGTGAGTGTAAAAATGGTCAGTCAAAGTTCAGACAAAAAGGGTTACAGACTTTGTTCCACTAGTTGTTCAAAATATTATATAAATGTTGGTGGAAACACACTTTTGATCCTCTCAGTTAATTCACAGTATATTCATTACTAATTTTTAAAGTCACACACATCAGTCATATAAAGGGAGGAGAGGTAAGAGGAAGGGAGAGGAGAGGAGAAGAGAGGAGATAGGAGAAGGGAAAGGCAAGGCAAGGCAAGGCAAGGCAAGGGAGTCTGCTTTATTCAGAACAAGAATTTTTGTTTTCCTCCATCTTGAGTCCACCAGTGAGAAATGACCCAAAACTAACTTTTGAAGATAACCCTAGAAACAAGCATACTACTACTACTACTACTACTACTACTACTACTACTACTACTACTGCTACTACTACTGCTACTACTATTATTATTATTATTATTATTATTGGGGTATTTTTCCAGAAGTTTTGTTTTGTTAGGGGTTTTTTTATTTCTTTTTTCCCCCACAAAGATTTTACGTATCTTAGCTCTTAATTCCATGTATACAAAATCACAGAATCACAGAATCATTAAGGTTGGACAAGACCTGTAAGATCATCAAGTCCAACCATCAACCCGACACCATCATGCCCACTAAACAATGTCCCGCAATGCCACGTCCACACGTTAATGTTAAAATTTTCCAAATTATTGAATTACATTTTCTAAACTGCTTTGTTTCGATTATGAACCACAGAACTTAACATGATTAAAAGGTCAACTCTAGTGTATTATGCTGGAAACAGAGAAAATTCCCTTGTTATAGCAACTACCTCTTTGCAGGATCTCAAGATACCAACCTTTAAAGTGGTGCTGGTTTTATCCATTGAAAAGTCCTTATGGGAGGAATCTGGGTTTTTATTTTATTGAACCACAATCTGCTAATTTAGGGGATAATTCTATCCACAGAAAAGGAGAATTTTGGTGCAGAATCTCTAAATGTATCAGCCTGGAATTGTTCAAAAACTTAGTGTGGTAAAGAGCACCTCGCATAAGCATTCAGTGAACAGAGGAGCAAGAAAAGGGTGTTATTACACACATATGCAATATGTGATTTGCTGAACATTTACTTTAAATCAGGCTGCTCTAGAACCCCGGAGGAGTGAGTATAGGTGTATGTGCTCATATATGTGTTTGCAGACTTCCCTGTAAAAAGTCTTGCATAATTTTGGCATTGTATATTATAAACAAGCAAACAGACAAAGGGAGGTTATTCCTTTTTAAACAAAGGTGAAAGACAAACCCTACAGGAGTCCCCAAGAAAAAGGGAAACCTGAGGAGTGAAATAATGTGAATTGTGTGAGCTCAAAGGCAAGGGATTAATGAAAAGCCACCATTGCCATTTAAGCAATGGTTTATTGAGGCTCCAAAAGGAATATGAGAAGTCAGAATTAGCCTGGAGAATAACAGCCAAATCTCGGTGGTAGGTGCTTTGCAGTGGTGGGTCTGCACAGAGTTGTGTGTCAAGAAATCCTGAGACTGAAAAACTCTGAATTCTGACCCAATCAAATGGCTAAAGTGCCTGGGGATATGGTGGCTGGAACATCTGACAGCACTCTGGTGAAAGGCCAAGGGGGGCATTAGGCCAGATGCCAGCACAGCTAAGTTCACCACCTAAGGAGACAGAAATCCTTTCCTGCCTGTCATCAGAGAACTGCATCTGTTCCTCTAAATGATATACAAGACATTATGTGCGTAGCAGGAACCTCGGCCTCAGAAGCTGAACATAGCACAAGGGAGTTGAGGAGAACGAGCTGTCCCCAAGGAGGAAACCCAGCCGTATGGGCACAGAGACAACACATGTGATTGACAGGTTCAGTTCCATCTGGAGAGAGGATACAGCTGAGAGTGCTTTTCTGTTGTTGTTTGAATGTTCTTTGTTCCTAAATGTTTTTATGTTTGTCTTCAGTCACGTCAGCACGAAGGATTTTCTTTTGATCTGATTTATGCCCTAGCCAGGGTATGTCTGACTCTAAGCAGAGCCAAGAAAGTGGATGAACAAGCATGGGTGACTCCTTTGCTGTTTCATTTAGAAGACATGTATGCTGGCTTTCAAACACACTGTTAACTCAAAAAAATCCTCTCAAAAAACTTTCTTATTTCTTTCTAGGGCAGGCAATGAAATTAAGGTAGATTATATACCCTTCACTCCTATGATGATCCCATCTGTGTTTCTCAAACCACTGATGTAAGGCTGGCTTGTTTATGTATAAGAATGATGAGTATGAATAGTTGTCCCTCTGATAGAGAATGATTAATCATTAATCATTCTGCCCAGAATGAAGCTATGAAGCTGTTCCCAGCTTTTTTTGAAATATTTATAGCAACGATACTCATCAGCAGTCCATGATGATGATTCACTTCCCCACCACTCCCAAACTCTTCCCTCCCCCTATGAAAGCATTCACTCCTGCAAACCCAGTGGTTCCATTTTTTATTAGATCAGATGTAACTGGATTTGTCTCAGAGTGAGAAGACTGATTTTCAAATCAAGTTCTTAACCAATACATTCAAAATTGCCAGGGAAAAGAGAAGCACATGCCTAGAGCCTAGTTAACCTACAGCCACACCTTATATTTTATATCCTTTTCATATTGTTCTGTGTTATTAGCTGGACAGCCAAACTTTGGTGTGACTCAGTAATCATATACTTACATCAAACAGAAAATTTCAAAGAAAAAATTCCCACTATTTTAGCTTGTTTTCTGTTGCTATAGATGTATTTCATATTCAAGGGACAGATAGGTCTTAAAATGTCTGAAAGTACTTCAGTGTCTATTCCTCAAAACTTGTGTAACCTCACCATACTATGGGTGGTATGGGCTGATTATACACATGCCATTGATCCTCAGCATGTAAGAAGGCATATTGAACTACAAAGATATGTATTAGATCAAGTAAATAATGAGATTTTAATTGCAGGGCTTTCAAAATGAGTTTTTTCCCTTTCCACATTTGTTAAAAGATCTGACAGATGTTTCTCTAGTTGCAGAAATTCAAGTTTTCCATGCATAAACATCCTACTTTTAAAACAATTTCTTGTGTACTTTATAATTTACATAATTCTACTATTTAATGAAGTTATATTTTTTCACATTAAGCCTAAATAGTATTTTAGCTTTTTAGATTTTCTGGATACGTATTTTAATGTAACATTACTTTTATTATTTAATCTACAGGAAACAAATTAAGAGCAGGATCTTAACTTAGACGACTCAGATGCTCTCTCTAACCATGGTGATTCTCTGGTGCTTTCCTTAGCTCCAACAGGCACACTGTTATAGTAAAACCTTTATAAAGCATTTTGAAAGCCCCAAGTGGAAAGAGATATACATATGCATGTCTTTAGCAAGGCATTGTAATAAAAAATTCAACTAATTTTCTTTTTAAAATAACTACTAGTAACAATCAATCCTTGACTACAGGATTGTATCTGGTTTCTTTTCTTCCCATTCTTTACCTCATAAACAGAATCCTATGCATTCCACTGTCCCTCCTAATTGCCTTGACTGCGTCATACCTTAAATGAATCAAGAAAATCCATCTTGGGACCAGAAAAAAATATAGTGTTCATGTGCCACAGATGAAACATTGTGTGGGAAAACATTTTATTCTTCCTAAGCACTGGGTATATGTTCATACTGTCATTGCATCTTTTTATTGCAGCTACACAGCTACCAAACAACCCTGACAACATTTGTTAGATCATAGATTAGTACAAGAGGTCAGGCTCTTTCTCAGGCAGACCCCAAGTTGTTGTAATATGTGATAAATATGTTTAATATGGGAAAAAAGACAAAAAGTCAATTCATGCCTGAATTTTGGCAGCATACTACCTGCACAACCTAACACTCAACCAGTGCTTTGCTGGGCATGAATCTGGTAAACATCACACAACTGTGTCTATGGAAACCAGAAATGCTTTGATCATCAGCAGTGACTTAAAAAGCTCTCAAAATATCTGTGTGCAAGAGAGAATACATAATTTCACTGACAAAGCTGCTTACTTCTACACTGACGTTTGCCAGATCCTGCACTGTTTAACTGTGTGTCATACCAGAACAACCAAATAATTCTGTCAATATGTAGGGATCCACAAGCTTAATAATACTGTTATTTATCATAACAAGGATGTATCAGATCGCAATGGTGATGAGAACTTCCCACTTAAAGTGATAAAGAGTAAGCAAACTCTACCACCCTAAATGGGATGAGTGGGTTGCCTACTTGGGTACTAGAAATTAGATATCTTTCTCACCACTGAAACCAAGTGGGTTTCAGCGAGAGAGGCTGGTAGCACAGAAAATATGCCTTGCAAGAGACACAAGGATTTATTTCTTGTTTTATTTTACATCATGAAAAGAATATTAAAATTTGAAATTTAACCACTCAGAAATCAAATTATATACGAGTAAAATTGACACTCAATGTCTAAAAAATTCTTATATCCCAAAACATGATCTCTTTTATATTCAAGTAAGATACTCAGTTTTAGTATGCTACATCTTCACGTAATATTGTGTAAGTACTTATAATTTTACTGAAGTTTTAGTATAGAGCATTCAATATTCAAGATGCTGAAAGAAAATTGATTTGGAAGTGATAAGTGTTTAAAGATTGTAGTAAAAATATTTTCCTCTATGTTTATAAATCCTCTTAAATTAGGCTGTTTTTATTTAGCTATAGAGCATACAGATTATAACAATATCAATGTACTGGACTGGAAATCAGGTACAATTTGCAACCATTGCATGTGAATGAAGAGCTTTCTGCTAGTTAACTGAAATTCTGTAAATTTCAACATTCAAAAATTTGAAAAGGAACTGTGGACTTTGTCCCTCTTCTTTGAACTACAGGCAGCTGCATTTATGGACATTATTCTCTCTTGATAATGTTATTTCAACTTGATGTATTAAAGGATTGTACTTAGAAAGGTAAATAATTCGTCTGCAAGTGGGCCACATTGTGTCATTGACTCTGAACAGCCCTGTGAAATTCACAGAAAGTTGTGCTTTCAGTAATGTTGATTGGTTTTGTGTCATTTAAAATAACATATGGATGTGCAAACACACACACACAAGTTTTCTTTCTGAATCTCCTATCTTTTCAGTCATTTATTTTTTATTTATTATCTGTGTGCTGAATATAGAGAAATAAATAAATAATATGAATTAATTATATAACAGTACTTTGGTAAAGACTGCGGGAACATAAAAGGCTGCTATAAAGAAGAAAGAGATTAATTATGCTTCATCGTCAAGGTAGACAGAACAAGAAATAATTGCCTCAAGCTTCAGTGGGAAAAATGTAGGCTAAATATTAGGACAAAAGATTTACTGCTGAAAGAATAGTTAAACAATAGAATAAGCTGTCAAGGAAAGTTTTGTAACTGCCAAAATTGGGATTATTAATGGCTAGAACAGATGCCCAACTAGCAAAGATAGGTTACTGATAACAACATCCAGTTCTGCCATGATGTAGATGGATCTTAGTGTCTAACAGATAGATCGTGCAGCTGATATATCGGCCCTCACTAGGTGAAGAAGATCTCTTCTATCCAAGAAGTTTCTGAATGTGTGAATTTTCATCCAGAAAAGCTCAGTACCTAAATAAATGAATGTATGTGTAGTTAAAGGCATGTTAGCCCAAATTCTTGACAGTGTCTCTAAATATCAGCAGTTTCTTTCTCAACTGACACACATTTACCTCTATTGCAATAGTGTTAGTATCATGCTTGTTGTGAAAACTTACAAGATTTAAGTACGTAATTCTGTAACCATTAAACATAACACAAAATGTCTGTAAAAAGTATATGGACTCAGCCCAAATAATTCTTTTTCAGTTGGATGTATTGCAAAATATTTCTAGTATTTTCATTTATAGTAGAAGAGATACTGATAGCATTTTTTTAAGTGTTTTGGGTTTTTTTTTTACAAAATCTTTGGAAACAAAAGCTAAGTCAGGAATTTGGTGGTCAAAACCTCAGGAATTCATCTTTTCCACGCTAGTTGGTATTTTATATTCTATGTGTCCTGCAGGATAATATAAAGGAATAAATTAATGGTACTGAATTTATTAGGAAATTGTTTTCAGGCACAGAACACCGATTGCAATATCGAATCACCAATTACATATTCAAACCATTGTCAATAATGTCACTTAATTGCATGCTGGGGTATTAAATTCAATCCAAATGGTAAAATGGGCATTTGAGATTGATTAGTTTATTATATAAATGCATTAGCTGGTTACTTAAAATTGATTAGCAAGGTTTCAGTTCAGTGCAGGAAATTGCTACGTTAATCCCAGCACTTCTCTCTTTATTCTCCAATTACATAAAATACACTACACACATTACAACTGGGAAAAAAAATTGCATTGGTTTTCTTCAGAAATTCTACCCATAAATCACAAGAGGCCAAAGATAAGATATTTTGTGAAGAAAAGTTTGGCTCTTTGGCTTACAGTACATAAGCATGCTAGGAACTCAGAAAGCTTATCATTTGTAGCCCTGCTTTTTCACTAGGCGTGACATCCACAGAACTTAAGTAGAACTGTGAATTTTAGGTGCCCACTTTGAAAAATATGATCTTGATAAAAGCCCTGTTTGGTGTACATTTGCTCTTGGAAAGCAGTTGAATGCCATAGGCTTTGTATTTTAAGTTCCCAACACGTTAATCACTGTGTATTTCAGCATGCATGGAAGTGCCTCTGATTTGACAGGCTGAGCAAATTGCACTTAAATAATGGCTCAGTCTGATCAAGGTAGAGAAACCAGGCACAGCTTCACTGGAGATTCTGTAATCTGGTGGATCTTAACATACACTCTTAACAACAGACTGTCCATAAAGAAGCAATGGTGTCTGATATTTCCCCTTAAATCATGACTGAGCTGACTGCTGGTACTTGTGCACACATTTTAATGAACTAG
Source organism: Gavia stellata (assembly GCF_030936135.1). Lineage (NCBI taxonomy): Eukaryota > Metazoa > Chordata > Aves > Gaviiformes > Gaviidae > Gavia > Gavia stellata. Next base: position 22,599,986 of record NC_082600.1, read on the forward strand.
TTTGAGGTGCTTGAAGAAATTCTCCGAAGTTTGAAAGTCTGTGCTCTCCTCAGCCTGAACTGATGCAATTTAAATCCAAAGAGAGACAAAAAAGGGAAATGGGAGACACTGTAAACTAGTAATCATTTAGCATCATGAAGTTCTGCATTTTCATGCTTATTCCTAGATCTCTTTATTATTGTTATAGCTCTATATTCAGCAATCACTATAAGAAATATGTGCTACTATCAATTCATTCTCTTGCTGGAGTCGTGTTTTAAGAAACAGGAATGAACTTTGCTTCACTCTTTTAAAATGAAGATAGACCTTTAAGTGAGAATTTTGGATCTCAAATAGGATGTCCCTGCAAACTTAAGCTTCTCACAGAAACAATGTTTCAGGTGTACCTTTGTCTTCAGTCTATTCTTACATTTTTAAATAGCTTCTTGCTCGCCATCGAGTTTTAGATCCCATTTTGAGGTGCCAAACACTCCCACATACTTTCTATGTGGTGGTCTCTGTTCCTCTCTGTATGTCGAATGCATTATAACAACTAATATCAAAATTCTCTTAAAATGTTTAACTAATTAATCTAATTCAGCATTTTGAACTGATGTAAATCCCAACATAATTTTTCAGTGGAGGTAAGGGCAGACTCCTTTGGCAACTTCACCTATGTAGACTAATACATGAAAAAGATGAACTTAACTGTTTTTAACTGGTTTCTAAAATTCCTTTTAGAAGTTGTCCGTGGACTCCAGGTATCCACCCATCACATTAAAAATGTGTTGAGATTAGTCACTCAAACCAAAACTATGACATCCGCACTTCTGATTGTTTCCTGGTGTACACCTAGTCATTCCACTAGATCTATGAACATTTATAATAGCAAGAAAATGTTTGAACATACCTTTGGTAAATAGGCTGCTATTAATAATCCTATTAAAGATCTACAAATCTTCTGGCATTTATTACCTTGTCATTCTCATGCTAGATCAAATAGAAGATAAAGATGCAGATCTCTTTAGACCGAGTTTACCCTGACAAGCTTTGCCTTCCATAGTGAAAAAGGGAAACATCCTATTAAAGGACAAAGAAATTAAGGGATTTTTACAGAAGAAAGAATAGTCCTAAGAATATAGGCATCTCAAAACCCACCACACATATATAAGCATAGTAGCCACTTTCTTTGATGCTCAGTTGCTCGTGGTACATTAAAATTAGAAGTCCCTTGAATAAATGTTTGCTAATTCAAAGGAAGGTACTGGATCAGTTGCCATTTGAGCTGGTTAGGGGTTTTTTTAAGATTTAGGAAGTCAGACAAAAAGACCTAGTCAAGTGCTGGATCTGCCTTTTGAAAGAACAACTAATTTGAAAAATATCCATCAGAAATAATCCTTTAAGTTCTTAAACAATTGATCTAATTGCTTTACATGTGAACATTCCAGAAAATGAGTCTGTTGCCTGGAAAACTTTGGGAAATATATCTTTGGAATGAATGCTGCAGAGTAATAAAAGAAAACAAATTTGGATTAATTTGTATTGTCATCAGCACAAGTATTTATCATCAACCTGGTTCCAGTAGTCCTACTCATTTGACAAAGACCAAGAGATAATACCCTATATCTTACTCTGCTATTATAGTAGTTTTAATATTAAAAGCCTGTAATGAGTATTTCATCACTTAGCAACTTCCAAATAACAATTCATTAATTCAATTCAGGAAATATTTTTTTGAAACATAACAATTAATTAAATCAGATCACAGCCAAACAAAAACCAAAACAACAAAAAATGAGACAAAATGAGTTGAATAAATTATTACTTACAAACCATTTAACACGAGCAGGTCAGATAGAGATCATTAATCTCTGCAGAATCAGAGGAAACAAAGTATAGCAAACTAAATCATGTGGATTTGTTGAATATTTTTAGTGGAAAAAGACTGGAGAGCACTTAATATGTATTCTCATGTGAACTCATGGGGAATGCTGAGCTTTTGGGTTTTATTTTATTTTTAAATTAAAAGAAACCAACTAGCTCTGGTGGAAGGTGTAAAAGTTTAAAATCACCAATTTTATCTGTATGGCTGTAAGACATATTCTTATTGATTTACTCCACCTCCCAAAAACCTGAATTCTCCTTAGGTTCCTTTTGTAGTGTTTTGCTGTTTAAAGATATGTGAAGATGTGTGAAAAGGGAATTTATTTCTATATCATTGTGTTGTTCTACTAAATCATTTAAAATGAAGTATAGTACTTTGCATTTGGTGTGTGTTACAGCACCTCCTCTCTTCCTCAAGGAGGTATCACTGTCTGTTCATGACTGCATATTCAGCTCTTCTGACTGGACATCTACTGCATTTTCCAGTAGTGAATTGCAGTATACAAGCACAAGTGAAACTTTCTGGAACTTTAAAACATAAAATTTTATTAGCATTAGGAACCTTTTAAAATGTGGAAGTATCATCATTAAAATTAATGAGTAACTTTTTCACAAAAAAACAAAAAACAAGGATTTGGTACTTCTTAATAGATTTCGTTGCGTATTTATTCCTATTTCTCTACTAAGTTAACCACTTTTATTTTGTAGGAGCATAATTGATGAACCAGGCGATTCAAACTGGCCCAGAAATTCTTTATTATCTGTTAAGTGTTTACAAGTTAATGCAAATTAATAATTTCTATTCCATGGACTTAAAAATTTGTCATGTTGAGTCTTCATTATGAGTCCCAACTTTGTAACCTATTAGCGTTAGACTGCATTCATAGGCTTATACCATGAACATTAGTGATTGATTGCCTATCTTGCAATACACACAGAAGAATGCTAGCTATGTTGGCTAATGAGTATAAAGGAGGTAACCAAGATCCCATCCCTGCTTTGGTTCTTCTATCTGTAGACTGTATACTGGTACTCCACCGCACAATTCAGCATATTCTCTAAATTTTATTAGATCATATTTGACCAAACAGAGAAAACTGTTGTATGAGGATCTTGCTTTTGGGTAGGATAGTAGCAATCAATATGCATTATGTAAGTCATTGTTCATTCAGAACGAACCCTTGAAGAACATATTATTTGTGTTATAATTATTTTATATTTTGGAATTCAATTATTTGAATAATCCAGACGTTGCCTGAATACTTGTGCGTGGTAAATAATGTAACCTAATGATTATAGTTAACACTAGCTTGGCACTACTATACACAAACATGCATATGCATAAATACAAAAATATATACATATACATGTTTTATATGTTTATATAAATATATGTGACAGGATTTTTTTTAAGTGCTATTTGTTTTCTTCTTATTGTTATCACGTTATGTACATTTTTTATTTCTTAGCTAGACAAGTGTGTTAGCAAAATGTGCCTCTTAGATTCTATATAACATGCTGATAAAAATCTTATAGTGAGTTGATCAATGTGTTTTGAAGAATTTTTGTAGGCTTATTGATGGCAACGTGTGACCTAAGATGAATCCATTTAGTTCTTCATTTTCACCATGCCATCTATCAATTCTCTCTGAAAATCTTCCATAAACTGGATTGTTTTCACTTTTATGTGAGCAAGATGCAATTTTTTCTTCTCTTCTTATTTCTGCGTTTCATGGGCATATGTTTAATTTATTGAGCCATAGTCAATATATGACCAAAAAGAAGGTTAAATCAGCCCCAATGGAGTTCTATGGTGCCGCCGCTATGCTGCTTTCCAGACCCAACTTAGTTGATTTAGTTCAAAGACAACTAAGTCAGATATCTTTACGCTGCATGATGCTGGATTATTTTGATCATATAACATGGGTCTCCACAATGCACAAAGCAAAGAGATAATTTAAAAGTATCTTTCAGAAGGAAAGAAATAAAAATAATTTTTTTTTGGTTTTCATTCCTGGAAAGCCATTCCAATGCTTCACTTTCTTCAGTGTGGGGGAAAAAGGCATGGAGCTAACAGCTCAGTCTCATCTTTCATATGCTGAAGATTGGTTTCCTAGACATTATATACAATTAGATATCTAAATATGAAATCTATAATTAAATCATTTTTTCCATCAAAACACATTTAAGTCCTAAGTCCCTAAAGAAATGTCTTACTTTGCATCAACATCACCATTTTCTTGATATTCTGTAATTAAACACATTTTTTTCTTTGAACTTTCTCTGATTTGTCAATATTCTTTTCAATCATAAGCACCAAAACAAGACACATGTTATAGTAACAACTTTACAGGAGTCAATGATACAATCATCCCACTTCTATGCGAAAATCCATTATTTATATCTGAGGATCACATGGGCCTTTTCATCATAATACTATACTGGAAACTTTCATTCTGCTGTTGGCCAACTGTGAAATATAAGTCCTTTTATATTTTTCTAAAATGGCATCATTCATGTCACTGAAACACTATATTGAAATCCATGTCATGCAGATGGCCCTATGAGACCTGATTGTCTCATTTGGACATTTTATGTATAAGTAGAACATTATGTTTTTCCCGTTTGACTGGATCTTTCCAAATATTCAAAATTAACTGAAAATCATCATTACAATCAAGTTCTTGGATAGAAGTTATAAAGTCCTGCTTGTTCAAGATCAGTGTAGACTTGCACCATTTTTTACTGTAAGGCTATAAAAAAATTAATACTTATCATAGGGATATGAATACATCCTCTCAAATACAGAATAATTCAATAAATATTTAGTTATTAGGCCTGATAATAATTTTATAATTTCCAGCTGGTATGTAACCAAACCAATCATAGGAATCTTTTGTTTGTTATGTGATTCTTAAACTAATTTTTAAATTGCCTTAACTCTGCTGATCACATATAGAATCACAGAAAGGCTGAGGTTGGTAGGGGCCTCCTGAGACCATCTAATTCAACTTTCCCCACTCAAAGTAGGGTCAGCTACAGCAAGTGGCTCATGGCTTTGTCAAGACAAGTTTTAAATATCTCACAGACAGGCACTCCAAAAAATCTCCACGCAACTGGTTCCAGTGTTTGACTACTCTCACAGTAAAAAAAAAAGTGGAATATCCTGCATTTCCATCTGTGCTCCCATGCCTTTTGTTATATAACTGGATGACAGTGAGAAGTGTCGGGCTCTGTAGTCTTACTCTACCTCACATCAGTTATTCATACGTATCTTTCCTAGTGTTTTATTACTTACCTTATCTACAGTCTCTAGCATCCAATCTATGCATTTCTTCATTAACTGTTGTCAGCTCTCCCTGCCTTCCCTTACTCTGTGTATCTTTGTGTCTGTCTGTATTTGTGTTATGACTACATATAGTGTGTCTAGTGCTTTAACCTAGCTGAGATTTTATTATCACTTCTTTTCTTCCTTTTTCTATTTCAAAAAATAAAACAAACAAATTCCCCACCCCTCCAAGTGCAACAAGGCAGTCTGTGTACATGTTTTTATGTGTGTTTTGTCAATAATGAGACTGTGGCTTCTTGAGCACCTAAGTGAAACATGTTCTGCTCCACTTATCCTTCCCATTCTATATTTAAAACATTTCTCCAAATGATTTGTTTTGGTTTTCCTATTGCTTTCAGCTTCTGAATTTAGCTCTTCTAAAACCTGTAACTACAAACATTTCTACCTTCATCCTTTTATCCTAAAGAGATGGTATTTTTTGCTGTTCATCAATCAATACCATTTGGCTAGATTTTGCAACTGATATGAACACACCTGGTTAGCCTTAAGAAAATTTGCCCTGACCTTGGACTTATTTGCAATTTTAAACTCTTTTTGAAACATTAGGATCAAATTGTTCTGAAAGAATCAATCGGGAGTTGAAAATGCTCCCTAAATACTTTTGGTGAGGTAGATCTTTAAACATTCCTAACTCACCCTGAACTCCTGGGTTTTTTTTCCCTAAGGAGAGGGTCAGTGTAGTGTTTTCACTTTTGATCTTGCATCAACAAATGTGATTCAAAATTTTATCCAAATCTGATTTGAATGCCTTTGCCCATTTGGTATTTATATACTTATGGAGATTTCAGTGATCACTCTTTAATATTTTTCTTGGTGAAAGAATACTTAAGCTTGTTTTGAGTGGATGCTTTCAAATGTTCTAGTGGATGTCTGATGTTATGCCTTTATTTTAAGTATGAACATGAAGAAGGAAAGAGTTAAGAAATTCTACCTTTGCTGGCTGATGTGAGAGTGCAAATGTTGGTATCTGTAAAGTTAGACTGTTTAAGATATGATATGTCATATGAATGGTATCTAGGTGAGAACCTGCTACTGAAATTCTTGGGATTTGAAATAGAATAGAAAGGAATTGAAAGACAATGAGATGGATCTTCTTTGAGTTGTAAAAGTAGCATAATATTCCTTGTGTATCTAAGACATGAAGAAAGAGATGTAAGGAAAAGAAAAACAGAAGACAGAAAAAGAAGGTGGAATGTTTACCAGGTCATATACACATCTGAGACAAAATGTGTCAGCTTTTAGAAGAATTAATAAAGGGGTGGATGTTATCAGCTAGGTCTTACCATCTAAGATTTTGTGAGTTTGACTGTTGTTCTGAGTCCAATATAAATAAACCTTCATCTTTCAAAATCAGTATCACAAATAGTATTACACTTCATTTTTGGTATAGCTGATAATACTGTCCAGGAAAGACCAATGACAATAACAATAATAGAACTTGAGCTTGTTCTGTACAACCTAGATCTTGTCTGAAGCACATTATCAATAGTTCCAACTATTGTTGGAAAACTTTCCTCTACTCTGATTTGCTTTACCTGATCTACTGCATGATAATCTCAGTTAGCAGTTTAGTGCCTTTCACAATTGCCCTATTCAATTTGGAAAAGGAGAGGAGCAATTCTAGATGATGAAAAGGATGACTGTAAGTTTATAACAGGATGCAAAAATTGAAAACCAAGCCACAATAGGCTTAAATCAGAGAAAAAGAAGGTTGGAATAAAGAACCCTATAGAATATATCAATTTTACTGCCTTAGTTTAGGTAAATAAATGAGAGAGTTCTTTCTAAATTATGGAAGACATGGATATTTTAAATAAACACATGAATTTAATGCTGTTAAAGAGAAGGAAAGGCAGTTTGCCAAGAAAATTAAAAGCTTGAACTACTCACTGTACAAAAGTAATGCGGGTTTTAATTTCTTCACTTTTGAATTAAGACCTATGTTGCCCCTTGTAACTCACACTATACCTGTTGAAGGCATCCTTTATCTGGCTGCTTTTTAAAGTGCTATGTGGTCTTGGGCAACCTCTAATTGTACCTTTACAGCACAAGAAAGCATTATAGATGGCCAAAGGAAACTAAAATTCAAGAGGTAATTTTATTCTATGATGACATTTGTTTGCTGCTATTCAAGCTGAATAGTCCCTTAATTTGCAATTAAACTTACTGAAATCTTGGGATGAAATCTTGTCTGCTTTGAAATCGGTGATAAAACTGCTGGATTTTAATGAAAGCTGAATTCCACAAGCATAAGCTCTTCGGAGCAAAAAGAAAAAAAGCTTAAAAGCATAATGAATAATGTTTGTTTCATAAGTGAAGTGAGCTTCTGTTTGCTAGTTTTTAAGTCTGCCCAATCATTTTGCCCTTTAAAATATTATTTTTAAAATCAATACTCTTGCATTTTTAGACAGATAATATCTTTAGGATTCCCAACTGCATGCTCAAAATGCTATTGGTAGTGGCAAAACCAAATGGCAAAAACTATTTCCACTAATCTTTCCATAACCTATCACAACCTGTGTCGACTTCAACTTTGAACATTTATCAAGACACATCTCCAAACATGACCCTAACATCTTTTCTTACTATTTTCTGCAAAAAGCACAGAGGGACAAATAAGAAGAGGAATTCTAAATTTTTGGTGAAGCACCTATATTTTCTCTAAATGAAGCATGCTCTTAGACACTTCTGCAGCAGGTGAGATTATCTTCCAAAAACATTGTTTGCAAAGTTAGTCAAAAAGTGAAAGAGAAAGCTTTTTTTTTTCCCTGTCTTTTTTTTTTTTTTTTTAATTAGAAAATGCTCCACACAACAGGTCTTAGATTGCGAATTACATCCAGATGATTTCAGCTTCTTGCCAGGAAGGAAATTTTTTTAGGGAAAACAGTGACAGTTGAACTCTGGTTTTATGTGGTCGTTCACACATGGTAAAATAACATGGCTCACCCTGTCTCCATTATGAAATTGAACATGGTTTACCGCAATAGAGTCAGGTTTAGCAAATTAGACCAATGAACTTTTGTCCGCATTCTTAGCAAATACTGAGGTATCATTAGAACAAAGTAAATCTGGAATGCTGTTTATACAAGGAGGTTTCTCCAAATTTGAGCTGCTCTTGAAGGAAAACAGGCTGTGCGAACACAGCTTCTTCAAAACAATGACTTTAACTGTTATTTCAGAAACCTTAAACAGTAAGACACAGGAGCACAGTAGAGACAGAATCAGTTTGTTTTAGAACTTAAATGTTGCAGAATGAGTAGTTTGTCTTTGCTTCTGCAGGTTAGCTGTAGACATGTATTTGAATGAGGTATCTTTCACAAGGGCCTTCTGGACTCAAATATAGAAGCAAGATTGCAGATAATTGGCATAATTAATTAGTACTCTCCAAATACAAAAGCAATTGGAGAGAAAAATAAATAAAGAACAGTGTAAACGGTCAGGAGAGTAATGGTATATTTACTTTATAGTTAGCACTGGTTAAAGATTAGAATAATGTCCTGTTTTCATATAAGGAACTGAACCACACAGTTTACAGTTCTATAAACATCCAGCCCACTATTTTCTACTAAAACCTTTAACTTGAACTGGAGTTGTATAGGATAGATTATGTTCCAGAACTCATTTAGCAATAATGCTCTTTGCTGAATCAACAGATAATTGTCCTCTCAGAAGCAGTAAGTTTCTGTCTCCAGAGCAATAAAAGTAAAGCAGGGTATTTAATAAGAGACAAAAATAGTTACATCAACATCTGAGACCATACAGTAAGCAAGACAGTAAGCAAGAACTTGAGACACAGAATGTAGAAAGGTATCAGTGGTATCAGTGAGGCCCATAAAATATATAAAAAATAGTTGATTTCTTTGGCCTGATCCTGTTCCCATTAAGGCAATAGGAAGATCCTTATTATTTAAGTAAATTATGAAGCAACAATAATATTTGTCTTCAGAAAATTAGTAGAATCCATCCAGCTGCAAAACAAAATCCCAAAATGTCACTGGAGTTAGTGGATTATAATTACCCTTGGAATAAACATTCTAATAACCCAAAATCAACAGAACTGAATTCTTATGCAAAGAAAATGGCTGTAGTTAAGTATTTGTCACATTTTTAAAAAATGAGGTGTAAAGGGCTTAAAATACAATCATGTTTGAAATACTGCATCTGAACATCTGGTGTCATATATTCTATGCTCCACTAGCTTCTTTTTTGAATCTCCTCCTGTGTATGGGGATTTAAATCATGGTGCAATGGTGTAACATTAATCGTAGAGTCACAAGTCACTAACTATGATAATGTATGTGTAGACACAATATCATGGTATAACAAGTTAAATCATGAAAAGCTTGGCTTCTAATACTATATATGTATATTACAGTAGGTATGTTAGGTACTTAAGTAATTTAGTACTTACATGAGATAAACCTATTGGATAACTCCCAAATAACATTTTATGAGTTCACAGTTCAATCTAGAGATAATAAATAAATAAAATAAATAAATAAATAAATAAATAAATAAATCAGTATAAAATCATCATTCCAAGCAGTAATCTGAGGGTACAGTCAACTAAGATTCTGTATTCTTAACACTAGAAATTTTCAGCAGCCAAAATGACAGAACTATATGTTGATTCCTATAGAGATAAGAAAGAGCTGATAACACCCTCTGCAAAGAATTTCTAAGTAAGTGTAACAGGATGGGTTTTTGTATACTCAGGGTTCTCTTCATCTCAGAGATGGTTTCATAGATAGGCTATTGGAAAATGTATCTGTACAATCTGTTGAAAACAGATAGCAAATTAATGAACGTAAACATATCAACACCGTAGCCTAGTAGCTTAGTCATGACTAACTATAGCTTAGTTGTGACATTGCTATGACTATAGCGTGTAATTGTCCATGAGAAAACTTTGTTTATTTAAAAACACCATGACATCATAAAAAGCTAACAGTGTAATACTTCTACACCAGAAACATGTATTTGCCAGGCTAGGGAAAATCTATTTACTTTTTTTAATATTAGCAGGTCAGATGCTATCTTAACCATGTTTTCCATGTATTCACAGGAAGAGAGATTCAATTATCTGTTTCCAATTAGATAAACTCTGTCTTTTAGAAATACGGTTGCCCTCATTTTAGCAAATGCCATAATAACAGAAGTATCCATTCTGCATGGATATGATCAGTATATGCAAGCTTTTGCTGAGCTTTTCTTTCATCCTGATTGACATTTTAGCATGTCAGTAATAAGACAAAAAATAGCCTCTAACTAAAGGAATTTCTGTTCCTTTCTGCTATAGCATCACTTCAGATCAGTTTTAGCTTTTCTCCATATCAGCCTCATTACATAGAATCAGTATCTGTGTTCAGACTCCTCGAAGCAGAACATTTAATGACCCAAGTGAGCCAAAAAGTATTACACACGTTTGTGCTAGGGAACCAGGTGGTGCTAAGGAGCACTATGATGAGATAGAGGAAATAATCTTGAAATATAATACTGTTTTTTCCAGGCCCCTGTTAAATGACTATCATCTTGCACCACATAAAGTATGTTTTCCTGAGGTAAAGTCAATGAACCCAGCGGACCAGGATGAAGTCCATTTCTCACTGTCTTTCCATCTTGCCTTAGCTTCTTCCCCTTCATTTTAAAGGAAAATCCCCCACACCCTGCAAATAAAGTAAGTATTAATGCAATGTAGTTCTATAGAAATTACTATATGAATCTAAAAATTCTGAATCTAATAGAAAATTTGATTTTATTCTCTAGATTTTTACATTCTCTCCCTATTTTGTAATACTATAAAAGGAGTATTCTTTCTGTTTGTTTGTTTGTTTGTTTAAATTCTGTAAAATTATCTCCAGAGCTTCTGCAAAAGAGGGGTATTGGTACGGGGTAGGGGTGGGGGGGGGCAGGACAACAGGCAATACTGCAAAACTTGGAAACCTTCCACTTGATATTAGGTCTCTATTATGCATCCAGAGATAAATGGTTATTAGACAGTGAGTGACCTATCTTCCATTTCTGTTCTGATGCTACCACAAGGGACTGTGGAGCAGATTTCTTTTTTTCCTTAATGAAGCTTCTCTGGAAGAAAGAAAAGGGCAACAAACTATCTGGGACCTAAAAGACCTTTACAAGTTTTTAAGATAAGCTTTTGAGAAACAGATGAAAATATTAAAAAATAAGAAATTCAAGCAAAAACATTTCCCAGATGATTAAAAAAATGAACATAGTTACCACACTGATACTGTTATGAGATCTAGATCATAAAGAAGACAGATGGGCCTGAAACATGGAATAAGAAACAGATGGAGATAAAGATTTGCACATGTAAGTGAAGGAAACTTTTCTTTCTTTAATGTTTAGTCAGAACAAGGGTCTCCATTAACAAATCTTTTATGGGGTGAGAGAACTGCGAGATTTAAAAAAAAAAAAGACAGTGAGAAAGAGAATGTCCAGCTTTGAACTGATTGTGTCTTTTAGTGACATAAACGCCAGCGTCTTAAAAGTTAATGTCTTTCTGGTGTTTGTTTCCCATAATTAGTGAACTTAGAGATGAGAACGGATAGGCTTAGATATTCAAACTTTTATTCAAACTCTGAAGACAGGGTGGGCAAATTCAGTGTGAGTATCCACTGACTTTTGCTGTGAGTTTTTACCAACCCTGACAGGAAATGAAATCCTAAAACAAGAAGTGGGGATTTCAGTTTTCATGGTCCAGACACTCTCTTGGGAAATTGTCAGATAGTTCCCATTGTGCAGGTAATCTTTAAGATCCAAGCACCTCTTTACATCTGTGTTCTAAATATTGGCACTGAGCTATCTGACCTCAGAACTACTATCACAGTAGCCCTTGGCAGGGCTGAAGACTCAGATACACTTAAATAAGTGGATCTGTTTATAGCAGATATCTCAGACGACAGCTTGTTTCCTAACTCAAGCATGTCCTTCACAAGCATGAGGTCTGCATTTCACTCAATCTCCCTCCAGATTTTATAGGGTTTTGCTGCTTTTTGATTACTAGCCCACACTGAATGTTGTTACCAGTTCTGATAGGTAAATCAGGATGTTTTTTAACAGCTGCTTTTCTTTTTTTGCCTTTTTTTTTTTCCTTTTTCTTTTGGTTTAACCACATTATGAGGTCAGAATATGCTGCAGATTTCCAGGATGGCTTTTTCTGAATGTTGGCTTCCTGTCCCTAGGGAATCTTTCAGCATGCCTACATATGGGTGTGTACCCTGCCAGGTAATCCTAGCTGACAAAGTCACAGCCAGACATGCTGTCCCACATCAAAGAAGGTTAACAGAATCTATCATTAGGTTGGAAATCTAAGCAGCTCTCCTAATATCTCAGTAAAAAACTACCATGTGTGTTTTACTGGACTCCGTGATGCAAAAACAAAAATGAAGGTGACTAAGATAGCACTTGTTCAGATTATTATATGAGATGTTCAAAGATGGAGGGCTAACACCAACGGATATATTCTGCTTTTGGGTCCCTGCAATATTTATCTCTGGAACTCCACAGTGTTGTCTGAACTTTTATCCTGCACTTATTTCCAACTCCCTTCAGAAATTTTCTTCAAATAAGGGAATGTAGGCAACATAGGAAAGGAATAATGAGAGCCCCTCAGATATCAGTCATCACTTCCAGGAATGAATTTAAAGTTTAGGACAGATTTTTCAATTGTGAGAAGTCAGAGCTGAGTGGAGCTTTGTGATGCTGATGAACAGGAAAGCACATCACCATTCTCCAACAATTGAGTAAAAATTGAGATAGTGTAAAATTCATTTTTCAGACAAAAGGAGATACAAAAGAACTGTTCATTCACTCTGCCTATGTTCTAGCTGTGAACAGTAGTTATCTGGAATTGCAAATACCACATTGGCTCATCACTAGGAAGTAGAGGATAGTTACTGGTGCTACCAAGCCTGCAATAGGCACCAATGTGGTGAAGCCAGGATGCTCACTCTGTCCCTCTGGATTCTCCTGGGAGGCAAGGAAAGCTCCCCACCCACCTCCCTGATCCTCCTGAGCATGGAAGCAGGCTTGATTTGTGTTGTATGGTCAGAACAGGTCTGGATTATTTCCCTGACTCTGGATGCTTAACCTCAAGCCAGGATCTAGCCTGCAGCCTGGCCATTTGCCTGCAGCCCTAGAAGTTTCTAAGAGTTTTATTCCTATTTCTTAAATATTAGCAATATGGAGGGTAGGATAAATAAAACACATCCCACCACCATGCACTAAAGGTATGATTTATTTGTGTATCATGTCTGTACTTTTGATCAGTTCTTTTAGTTCTGCTACAGGGTTTGAACTCTTCCAGCATGGCAAGCTGAAGCTTCATTTAATCTGATATGCAACTGCAGGTTATTTTTCATACTTTTGAATAAAACCCAAAGAAATATAAAAAAAGGACAGTAGCAAATTAGTATAAATAGTACCTTTTCCAATAGGGATTAACAATCCTACTGTCACAGATTAAATAATAGAAGGGAGTCACTGGACCTAACCATGAAATGGCTGCCATTTCTGGGATGAGTTATAACTCATGTTTCAAATTAGAAACAGAGAACATAACATTCAATTGCTCATAAAAGAATTATGTTACTGATGTTATGACATAATTAATAAAACTGGAATTTTAGCCATATCCCTGTGACTGTGACACTCTTTTTCTTGCAAAAATTGTCAGTTATGATTAGCACATTGGAATGAATAAAGTGGATTATCTTGAATTAGATATAGTATTCAAAAAAGTCCAGAAACAACTTCAGAAGTCTTCGGCAACTTGTTAGGAACACATGAAGTTGATGACAAGGAGCGGTCAGCTCAGAGAGAGAAGTCAACTAAGTACAAACTTTCATGAGAAGAAACATTGGAGTGTCTCATTATGAAAAAGACCAGTCAAATAGACATAACACAAACAGACAGTGGTACATATTCAAACACTGATCCCAACATTGCTGAAATGCTGATGATCTGAATGCAATCGGCTCATAAGAGCCAGAGCACCCAGAGTTCAGGCTACAAGCTGTATGTTCAGGCAATTGTAGCTTACATTAGAAGCTCAGTTTTCCTTCTTTCTCTTATCATACTTCAACTAAAAAAATAACTGGGAGCTTTTGTATCTCAGCTTTGTCTCTCCCAGTTTTTGTAACAAGATGTGTTTGTCTCACTCTTCACTAATGTGACACTGGCATATTAAAGAAAAGGGGCAAAAGGAACTCTGCTGAGAATGAGTGATGCCATCCCACTCAATTGGGGCTGTGAATTTAAGAGTTAATCTTGCAAGTGAAGCTAGAATTTTATATTCTAATGTGTATTTAATCTTTCCAAGATTCCCAAAAAAACTTCAGTGAAGAGGTTCAAATACAATTTTTTTCCAGTAAGTTCTTATTAATCATCTGCTATCAGCCAGCTGAGCTCCACATTAATCAAACATTACCAGAGAAATGGCAGTGACTAATCACAACTTGTAACTGAAATCAACTAACTCAGCTGGGTATGAGAAATGGTTAATTCTCCAAATACTTATAGGCATGGAGAAGCCTCTAAATGTCTTTTGCAGAGAGGAACTCAGAGAAAGTGCTATCACAAATACCGTTAATCACTCTCTGAAATGTAATAGCTTTCTTTTTGTTGGCTATATCCGTAGCTAAGGTAGATTCAGGTGTCAACTATCTGACACATTTATTTTGCCCAAATACTGAAAGTATGAAATAATTCAATAGCAATAATATAACTCTGGTTAATATCATGTGCTGGATGAAATACATGCCTTGTTTTTGTGGAGATACTTCAGATAGAGAAGGTGAAAGACTTCAACTAAAATGCAGGGTTTATAAACGCTCAGAGCCACTCTGGTATTCCTTATGCTGAATTTAATGTACTAAAAGATTTTCTTGTGCAAAAGAATGAACACAGGACCATGTTCTACAAAACATAGTAAAAGAATCTTATGTTTTAAGCTTCTGAGGTCTCCATATGGTTGCTTACTTCCAAACAGGCTTCTGAAAATGTAAATTGCTTTGGAAACCACTAATATATTATATTCCTATTTTACATATGACTTTCTATAAACCAGAAATGATGATGTATGCTTCTAGTAGCAAGAATAAACGTACTATCCTAGCTAACAAAATCTGATAGACTGATCTGCTATTTACAGACACTTCTGAATGAGTCAACATGCCTATTATTGAGGTCATCACAGGGATTTTCCTAGTCTATTTTGTTCCATTCATTGGAATGGAACCTTACAAAAGTTTTTGCTTGATTTAAATTACAGGGTTTAGCTTTAACATCCAGGGCCTGTAAATTTTATTCCAGAAATTAAGAAACTTTATGCCCAATTTTTTGGTTTAAATTTTAAAAGTTTAAATATTTTTGTTATGAGAAATATAGTCCAGGATGTTAGTATCATTGCAGATTTACTACCTAATTTCAGTAAATTCATCAATTTGCCTTAACAGAAAAAAGGGCAGAACTGTGATAATGAACACAGCTTGACCCACAAAAAGTGTAGACAAGAATATCTTTCATGATATAGAGTCGATCTCTTTTGAATAGCTGAGTTTCCAGATCCAGATCTACCTAGTTTACAAACAACACACAGAGCAGTCAGTGCCCTAAACTCTTATATCTGGTGTCTTTTCAGATGCCTCTAGGTACGGCGGCCTCTAGCTGCCATTTCAGAATGTGCAGGATTCCAATGGCATATCTGCCACCTCCAAAACTACATCCTGGGCACACCGTGCCAAAAAACCCAGATGTACACGCAAATGTTTAAGCAACAGAATCACTTCTCAACATCACAGGATTTCACTGGCCCTCACCTGGAATTTGTTTTAATTTAAGTTTCACAAAACTTATGGGGATACCCACTACCCTCATAGTAGCTTCTGCAGTGTATGATTTTCAAAGCCATCATAGTTAAAAATATAATCTTGCCATTTGTATCTTCAATTTTACATACATATTGCTGCCTCACATGACTAGTCTAAGCATGGCTGTGAAAACATATTTTTGAATGTGACATTTCACTTGTAAATGATGCTAGAGAAACAGAAAAAACCAAAACAACAGACATTGCTATGAAAATCAATATAATTCTTAACTAAATGACTTGAGTCCACCTTTTCAGACTGCAGATGCTATTCTTCATATTCAAGTTACGCAAACAAAAGCATTTGTGAGAACAAATTGCATTTTCGCATTAGTCTTGAGGTAATCTGACATGAAAAAGTCTTTGATTTTAAAGATGGTTTAGGAATGTTCAAAAGGCAAACTTTTCTATAATATTTGCATGGGGATTTGGGGATTAGATTTATTACAATAATATTTACAGAGTTTTAGTTGTCTGTATACTCAGCTACATTTGGAGATATCTAAAGAACCTTTTGGTGCATGGAAAATACCCAATGATGATGATGATGATGGTGATTAGTGTGTGCTATTCTATAAAATGAGAAAACGTTTTCAATCCTAGACCATAAAGGCCTTGGAAAGGTACTTTGTCATTGTGTTGCAACCCTTAAGGATCAGAAGGAAAAACATAAACTGATATATATGTATGTACCTACTCAAGAGACTTTTACTGGAATAGAAAAAGTGTTTTACATAAAAGATAAATATGTTACTTCATATTCAAAACAGCTTCTTCTTTACAACTTTTTGGACAGAAACTTTCTGGATTCAAAGCAAATCTTTGCACAGGGGACTGTATGCCTGTTAATCTTGAGGGGACACATATTCAAAGGAGAGAACAATATATCTACATTCAAAATAGCTGCTTGTGTTAAAAAGTCACATAGAAGAGGGTCTTGATTATTTTCTAAACAGCTGCTGTAACACTAAATATCTCTGAATGATGAGAAGATCAAATTATTTTCATTTTGAAAAAAAAATCATATGTCCTGAAAAATAAAGACAAGAAATCCCTCAACAATTAAAATCTGGATTCTCTCCTGTCAGAAAGACTGTTAATTTTCTAATACATAATGATGCACTTCCAGTTCTCATCTTGGTTTTTAAATTTCAACAAAAAATGAAGTGACAGCATGATCATTTTAATATATGTTTATCATTGGGTCAAGGGAAAAAGAATGGATGTTTTCTCTAGTAATATGCAGCTCTCTTCCCTGACAAAAGACAAAACGTATCAAGGGCAAGCAATGACAGAATCAGGCAAACAGAACGCTCTTGCAAGAAAAGGATATAGTTTTTGATGTAAGCGTTGTGAAGTACAAGTTAATAAATTAAATAGGCAATACTTATCATTTTCAGTTATGAAGATTGTTTTATTTTCCAGCTCTGGGAGGGGGTGGCTAAAGTGATCACCACACATCAAAAGAAGAATATTAACTCAGTAACATGTAGCAATTAAATTCCTTTCAACTATTTTCACACCCAGAAAATTAAGATTTATTTTGAGATTCCCTTCAGGTAACAAGCCTCATAAGCCACCTTTCCCCTCTCTACATTGCTAATTGGTAGCCGAAATCAAATCCATAAATATGCAATACCAGAAGACCTGGTTCTCTAACATTTTGTCAAGATGGTTCTTTGGGAATCAGCTTAAGAATAGTGGGACAGTAAATTTATTTGCCTGAGGTACAGCTTAAAAAACATTGCAGAAATGCTGTGTGACTATCAAAGAAGGTCTTCTAGGCCTGAAGTCAATTCTTGCAAGAAGCTTGTACTTAGGATATGGTTATATATTAGAGTTTTATAATATTAAGGTCAATCTAAGCATAGACACAGTCAAAACGTTTAAGAGTCAAGCTGTTTTCAGCATTTGGAGACACCAGTGACAGTATTTCCTCACTCCCATCACAAGTTGAGAGGTTGAGAATCCTTCAGGAAGCTCCATTATCAATATACGTGAAAGAATTGTCGTCAATACTTGTGCGAAGAAAAGGGCAGTCAAGTAAGCCACTGAAAGATCCAACAACAGATGATGTAACGTATTTATCATTTACAGTTACTACATTTATTCTGATTTCAGGAGTTAGAGAGGATTCTGCTAATGACAGAGAACACTATTGGAGCTTGAGTATTTTCTTTATATACATAATCTGAATATAGAATAAAGAGCAAATATAATGGAGGGAACCACCTGTTAGTCTGAAACTAACTCCGAAGGTTTTATTGTGTGAAAAAGCCATGAAAGCTGGTTTAAGGTAGGGCTACGGTTTTTTGGGGTTTTTTTCCCCTAAAGAATTCATTATTCTGTCAGATGCAGACTTAGCCTTTAAGGAATTACTTCATAAACTTAATTAAACACATTAATCCTTTAAAAGACAAATTAATGTTCTAAGTGATTGGTACAGCCAAGAGAGTTGAACTATAAATTCTGTTAAGCAGGTGTATTCCATCTTTTTTTTTTCCTTTCTTTCTCCCTTTTTAATTATCTTGCTTTGATTCATGTTTTCTATATCATTTAAAATACAGGAAATGTTGATAAATTGGCAAAACTAGCTCTGATTATAGTTTCTGGGATTTTAAAAATAAGAATTAATTTTTTGGGGACAACTGTAATTATTCAATGTATTTGAAATATTAGTTGCCTCATTCAGTCATCTTTTTTATTACAAAATGGGATAGACACGGGAAAGGTCAGAATATTTTCATTTTAGGAAGATGTGTTTGAAAAATCTCAGCTGGAATTCAGTTTTATTCGAACTTTAAAAAGAGAGAGAAAGAGAAAGAGAAAGAGAAAGAGAAAGAGAAAGAGAAAGAGAAAGAGAGAAAGAGAAGAGAAGCAGGAGGAGGGAGGGAGAGAGAAGAGAATCAGGAGGAGGGAGGGAGAGAGGAAGGAAGGAAAAGAAAGAAAGGAAAAGAAACTAAGTTAAAGAAAGCGAGCAAAAGAAAGCAATAAAGCAGCAAAGCAAGCAAGCAAGCCAGCAAGAAAACAGAAAATTGCGCAGAAAACTGTATGACAAAACTATGGTAATCAGGAAGAATAATTTGGGAAAGCAATGATGCACAAGTCTATGGCATGACAAGAAATTAGGATTTCCAGCAGGGCTGAATGGTTAGATGAATATGTATTTTTTAGGTTCTATGCATCCTTTAGAGTGATGCCTATCTTAATCAAATTGTTTTAATTTTTCAAGATCATCAAATTCAGTTAGGTAAACACTAAAAATGCTATATAAAAATCCTCAGACTGAAAAGATTTTGGAGTATTGTCTTCCTCTTTTGGGCAAGTAAATCAAAAGTTGCTGTTGGCTGCAACAACGTGCTTCATTATCTGTTCATCCTGATGAGCCATCTGGGATTACTGAAATTCCATTATTCTCCGTGACATTCAGCTTTTTAGTTTTCTGGTTTATGCATGGATTTAAACCTAATTTTTCAGCTAATAAGGAGAGAGTAATGTGAATATCTTTATCAACTACAGGTTTTTAGAAATAATTTGTAGCAGGAGGTTATCAGATGTGCTGATGTCCTAATCAAAATCGTCACAGTTGTGGAGAAACTATGGTGTTTTTGTTGGGAAGAGATCATTATCCACATAAATGAATCTGTATTATTGCAGGCCACATAAAAAGAGGAAATTATCTTGCAAGTTTTTTTAAAAACTTTGCACTTCAGGTGAAATTTCTAAAATTCATCATTCAATGTTTTAGAAAATTTTAGAAATATGAGGAGAAGGAGAAGGACTAAAAGAAGTGTTTTTCATTTTTAGCTCATTTCCAAACTTGAACACTAAAAAAAACCCAAAGGAAGCAGGCCTTGAAGATTGTGGTATTAAACAATAGTAAATAGATAAAAAACTGTTACATTTTTCTCCTCAGGTAGATCCTTCAGGATATCCTTTTTCAAACTTTTCTCTGTAACCTTGAAGAATATAAATGAGCATTTAAAAGCAAAATAAAAGAATCTAAAGGTTCCTCAGATTCTTTTTGTCTACCTGGAACATGCTCCACTTCTCATTTAGCAAATACTGGTAGAAAGAAAAATGGAAGATGATGTCACTAATTTTTTATATCCTGGAGTAGTGGTCAGAATACTTATTCGAGAAGCTGATTCAGATTCTGAGACCTCTGTGATCATATTCACATCTCCTCGGAGCAGCCTAAAGGCTGTGGGGAATCTCCCACTCCTTTTGAAGGGATCACAGTAGTTAAGATCCATACAACCAAAGTAGGAATAAGAGTAAATATAATTTTGTAACTACCCAGTGAATCTGCTCCATAGAAAACAGTAGCCATGAGATGCCTGTTTGTCTTACTAAGCACTTTTTATGCCTATTTATGCCTGTCTACATGCAGAAAAATACATATGCTTATGTTCATGTACAAGTTCATACTTCTACAGCCTTTAGATGGAGAGAGGCCAATAAGAAAACTAAAAAAAAAAATCTGTCCTTGAAAATGTTATGTTTGTTACAAGATACCTCCATTTTCCATGAAGGTAGAGATTTAAGGAAGTTTGCATTTGTCCCTCAGCCTCCATCAATAAACATCGTAGTACAAATGCTTTAACATCTTAATAATTGCCAGGCTAAATTAACGGTCTGATAGTGTTTTGATTTATGATTTGGAGGCCCCTTCTCTGTGCTGGCCTTCAGAAAGATTGAGCTGTCTCCCATGTTCCCTGAAAGTGAGTCAATGACTGTTTATTCATTCCCTTGATTAGAAGGCTGCCCTGAAGCCAAATACAAGAGGCTGCTATAATAAATGCAAGACTCATATGCTTTGTTTTGCTTTCTGGATTTAGTGCTAAACATTAAAAGGAATTGGAGATTGATTTTTGTGTGGGGAGCAGTGCCAGATAAAACAACAAGCAAGTGAATGGCCTTCTTCATAGAAACAAGCTCTATTACTATGAGATGCCAGAGACATAGTGGAGATTTAACATTGCTGCTATTGAGCTGCTTTTGGAGGATTTTTTTAAAATGTCTCATCAACTGTTGATTGACACCAGAGATCTCTTTTTATTTTAGCTTGCAGAGAAGCCATTTTGGTAGAAAATAATGAGTGGTAATTACCTTTCTGCAACTAAGGATCACATTGACTTTTTCAAACACTGAGGGAAGGATACTTAACTATGCAGTTTTATTTGTCTCCTGTGCCACCATTGCTAAAGGGACACACATGCACACATGCACACACAGGTGGGTGGGAGAATGAAAGATAATGAACTTATTAATACATTAATGTTTTCATGTTCCTTTTTTCCTGTTCATTCCTTGTCTCATAACCTGATGATCTAGAGGTACATGACAAACTGATTTCTCACAGCTTACCTCCTCCCTTCACTCCTGTTGTGGGATGCTTTTTTTATCTGGCAGAGCAAGGAAGTGGTTTCAGTAGCAACTGACAAATTGGCCAATAACGTGGGTAATAAATGCAGTCAGTAGTCATTTCTCGACGCTGCAATTTACATGTCAAGCTTGAAAAGACTCTTCTCCTGTGTTACGGGACTTAGAAGCACATCAAATAACATTTGCTAATGGAGTCTCTGCTAAAATGAAACCAAAATTGAGAGACCAATAAGCAAAACTATTGCCTACTGGATATTAGTTTGAAGAGGATATTTACAGTTTTTGAACCTGGACAAATTAATTGTTCTTTATAATAAAGGACTGGACCTGCACGGAAAAATTCTCTAGCATGGTATATTCAGGAGACCTTATTCTGCTGAAGTAACTAGGATACCTGGAGGGTTAGTGACAGAGTGGCTTTGAGAATTACAAGCCCTCAAAATTGCTTACAAAATAAGGACAGATTCTAATCAGCTAAAAAGAAGATTTTTTAAAAAGTGAGGAAAAACAGCTAATGAAAGGCAATTTATTGAATGGCAGTGCTTTGAGGAAGAGAAAAGCAGGACTGACTTGCACTGAGCTTTCAAAAGTAGGCATGTGTCATTTGTAAATTGCAGGACACAGGTACAAATCAGGACTGTGTGCCCTATATAGCTACATACATTCCGAGATATTAATTGGGCCTTGGAATTTACATGGCAAGTATGGAAAATCTGGGCATAACTCATTCAGATGGCATTTCTTTGATCAGTCCTGTAGCAAGACATAATGCATTCTGAAGTCAGTTTTCCCCAACCATATTTATTCTTTTACTTAATGATATGGCACTGTTTTAAAGAGCTGTTGACCTCTTTCTTTGAACACTCCCCATTCATCAAGGTTTTCTCAGACTCTTTCTGACTTTCTCGGATTTTCCAGCTCAAACAGCCTTTTTTATTATTTTATTTTATTTTATTTTATTTTATTTTATTTTATTTTATTTTATTTTATTTTATTTTATTTTATTTTATATTAATGTATAAATTCACTGACAGTTGTCATGAATGGAAAGATGGTATTTATTATGAAATCTTAGGAAATTATTTCAAATACACTAAGGCTTGCTCTCTTACTTTTTTCTTCCTTCTTGGACTGTAAGCACAGCATTTCTTACAAAATAATGGACCTAAAAGGAACTCATCACATCCCTTATTATCAGGAGTCCAAAGAAATTTTAGAAATTAGGACTTCAAATTAATGTTTTACAGAAATTATGCTACCAGAAGATTTTGGGAAATGTATTTCCATATCTGACTCTTAAAGTACTTCCCCTTTCACAAAAAGACTTCTAGAATTAAAGATTTTCTATTGTATGGTACCACCTGGCTAAACCGGTTTCGGAGCACAAAGGCGAGATGCAGGGAGTTGTGATGCGACTCAGCTTTGTCTCACCTTGACAGATCTTTATCTATGCAGAGATGACTTGGGGGGAGCTGTGGAAAGGGCTCAGCCCGGGGTTGCCTGAACAACCCAATCCCGAATGGAGCCGTGAATGATCCCTCGACAAATAAAATGCCCTGAGTGCCGTTCCACCACTATGCAGTAACTTTGTGTGCTAGACATCACAAAATTAGCCATACAGACTAAGGAATCATCAAGGCACCAGGGATAAACATTCGTGCATAATCCTGCCCCCACCCATCACATCAGGGAATAAAACCTGTAAGGTTTGGGCAGAAAAGTGGGGAGTCTTTTTCCAAGGATACAGCTGGCCTGTAGGAGATTCTTCCCCCTTGTCCAGGACGCTGTACAAGGTAACTTCCCAGGGATTAAGAGGCCTTACCTGAGAGAGAGGGTAAGTGATTAAGAAACATACGTATGGTATTTGGCATGCTGTAAGATCATGATTAGTGCACTCTTTTAAGGTGTTAATATCTAGCGCACTTGTGAATAGTATATTTAATTGCAATAGTGCATTCCTTCATTGTATACATAAAAAACCTGCAATAGTGGCATATTGGACCTGTGAGCAAAGTTCAAATAAATTGTTGATTTGAACCTTACAGTAGAATCTCTTTCCCTCTGTCACATCTATGCCCTAGGAAATCAGCCAATGCAAATTATGATTGTCTGCAATGGAGGCTATCAGATTTTTCATTGAAGTTAATCCCTCTCTTTGTTTAGACAGAGAGATCCGTAAGTTTTCATCATGTTTTCTTAAACTCCCTGCAATGATTCTGGCCTAATGTTACTGTTAGTTAAAATGTTCCTGGATCAATTAGGAACAGAACTCTTGACTAACAAGTTTTTGAGCAATAGTTCAATCATAGCATAGAAAGGGCTGAATGAGCATGTATTCATTTTAAAGTTTTGGTATTTGTACCCATCATTGTACCCACTGTATGTGGACATCTTCTTTACAAAGTAGACTGGAAACACTGTATTGCAAGAGTATATCATAGGAATGCTGGATGTATTTACCAGTTTCTAGAAAGCACTACCTTCAAGGAAAGCACACATTCTTTGAAGCATCCCTCCAGTCTTTCAGTTTGTTTTAATTTCTCAGAGGAAAGCTACTTTAGGGAACCTAGGACGCAAGCCAAAGAGAGATTAAAGAGCTGATGCTGGACCCCAATTGTGGGTGTACACGTGGTGCACAGAAAGTAAGGATTATGCGAGGAAATGGGATGGATAGTAAGAATAGGGAAGTAGAAGACAGTATGGTTTTGGGAGAGTTTTAGAAGGCGAGGAGCCACCTGTGTGCTGGGATTTAGTGCTCCTTCTATTAGTGACATCATCTAATAAAACTACATGTGGAAATTCCACTTTCAGACCACTGCTTCTGATAACTTTGAAATAAAGGCACAACAGCATTTTGTAGTATACACAATAATTTGTTCATTTCAATGTTAGAAAATCCTAGGTTTAGTTCTACTCTGCAATGATTTAATTCATGTGCTTTACAGCATAAGCTTTTGTAAATGAGGTCTTTTTCCTCATGAACTTAGACCAATTTTTCTGGATCTGCTCTCTAGCTAAGCAGACTTTCTGGAGTGTTTTCTTTTTTCCCTCCCTGGAAAAATATATTTCTTTAAAATTTCAATAATTCTCTGAAGTCCTTTCCTATTACAGAGAAACTATGAACCATGTTGCAGACAAGGAGATTATCACTATTCCTTTCAAGAAAAGCAACTTCCAAGTTCATGAGATATTGCTGATAAGTCTGCCCACTGGTTCATTGAGATCTTGGCCTCTAAGTTAAAAATAGAACAGGACTAACAATTAGAAACATTTTATGATTTCATTTCTGTACTAAACTTTTTTTTCCCTGCTCTATTTCGGCAAAGGAAAATATTTTTAATCTTTTTCATTATGCAAAAGTAACTCTAAAAAAAGCACCAAACCCCAAAGAATGTATCATAACTGTTTACTGCTGTTGTCAGAAAGACTTCAGAGATTCATAGTCTCTTCCTGACTCCATAGGAAATTCATTATAAAACTAAGTTGCATGAATGAAGCAGTATCCGATAATTCTTTTTTGTCTCTATTAATTAATAAATAGAAGGGTCTTTGTTCCCAAGGTTAATTTAACACCTTTCATGCTCATTAAATACAAGAGTTCTCTATTCAGGAACTCATCATTATCTTCATCATTATTAAATGCAAGATGATAAAAAAAATGCACAAGATTATTGTGCTTCCTTTTCAAACCCATCTTCAAGAAAACACCATCTCACAATACTTCTTATTGATTTTTTCAAAGGAAATAAACATGTGTCTTCATATCTTTGTTTAAACAGCTGCTGATAACAAGATAAAAGTCTGATATGTTGCTAGGCAGAGGGGAAAAGGAAATACAAGTCAAAGCCTCTGACCCTTAGGATGCTGCTTCAGATTCATCCTCAGATAATACTGACTGAAAGTCATTATCTCCTAATGACCATTCAGCTTATATAAACTTCGTTGTATGCATCTCAGTCTGAGTTCCTGGTAAGTAAACACCCACAGCAGAATTAAGTCTCAATGCATCTTCTAGAAAGGTCAAATGCATAACAAATCATGGAGATAAAAATCCACTGTCAACCATATAAACACTTTTTTAGGCAATGATTTGGAACAATGCTGAAGAAAATAGGGTAAAACTGCACAGGAAGGATAAAACACAGCCTGTAGTAAAACAGGCTGTAGTAAAAATAACACACTAATAATTCAGTGCCTAGATTGTCAGTGCAATATCTTACATTAACATAATTCAGATTTTTTATGTTTGAAAGAACTAATGAACTAAAAAACTCAGCTTCTCTTCTCTTATATTTGCATGAGACAAATCACTCTCAATATATCTTTACGTATGATAAACCAGTGTCTGGTTTTCCAAATATATTACTAAATACTGTTCAAAATAATCTTCTGGATTTCTGATAGAGGATTTTTTTAACCTATTTTATTCCCGTTCAGCAAAAAAACAGCTTTTCTCATAAAGTGAATGTGGGTCATCATTCCCACTAAACTTGGAGTAGCCCCCTCTTAACAATCACTTAAATATGGTATTCAAACGGCTTGATGACAAATACGAAATTTCAGATGAATATATCTTTAAAAAATTAAGCCATTCACTCAAGATGAAAGGGACTAATTCCATAGTACTTTTTGCCTTCAGATATCAATTTTATATCTGGAATCTAGAACCACAAATAGCTATTTGGCTTTCTGAGGAAATTTGAAGGTAACAGTTATAGAGCCAAAACGTTGATGTTCTGTTTTCTCCTGCAATTATGTGTTTATTGTCCTATTTGCACCTAAAAGCTCTGCTGAAAAGTTGGGAAGAAATCCATAAACTCATTCATGCTAAATCTCACAATTCTTCAGCATACCCAAAGTGCAAATCCTAGTCCTGCACCTTAAAAACTTTACAAAGTAAGTACCTTTTATATCTTTGATGATCACCAGTGAGAGCTACTGCATGATTTCCTGAGTGTTCTTTTGTTTCTTTTCTTTTGTTCCTTAATGATTATTTGCAACTCTTGTCAAGATACATCTTAATTTAGCTACTATGTTATTTTCTGGGAAGAAGGAGACAGAAGAAATGCCCTCTTTTTTCTTTTTTTTTCTTTTTTTTCCCTCTCTTTTTTTTCCTGGGCTTCTTGAATATATAGTGTTACATAGAGCATAATATCTTGAGAAATAGCTCCCAGCTGTAGGAAATAGAGTTTTATAAGAAACAAGGGAGATGATGAGAGCATTATATGTCTGTTGGCATTACAGGCTAGCCTGTTAAAAGCAAAGTGATATTCTTCAACTCATAACTAAAACAACTTTACATTCCTACAGAATCTTTCCTTCTAGAACTTTAGTCATTCAACACATCCACTAGCAGGGCCTATTAAGTTCACTGCACACAGGTAAATGGAAAGATACAATGGACTTTTTTTTTTTTCCCCAGATTGATTGATGAATCAATGTGGACTCAAAACCGGCTCTGAAATCCTGAATGAACCCCTTGTTCTAATAATTAGACTGCACTTTTTCCCACCTGCAGTCAAAGATCAAGATGTTGAAAAGTGTTAACTTTGTTAACTTCATACAATGAATTCAGCTGAAGTTGATGATACCTGCTACCCCCAGGACTTAGCTCATCTATTGCACTTAGGGACATTTCAACTGTTTCATCAATATTCCACAATGTTTCTTGCTCCTCTAAATACTCGCATATTACTTGCTCTTGTTTCTTCCCTACCACCCTCTTGCATCCTTTGCAAGTAACTGTTAATCCATGTGACAGATATTTTATGTAGGGTATCATATTGTCTCCTTAAGCAGCTGAGCTATGGATGACATAAATAAAGAAAACTGATGATTGTATATTCTAGTTTCAGAGGTAGCTCAGGTGTCTTAGCAACTCAGGAGGAGAGAGAGATGAGCTAACACTGCTGTCCCTAGATTTCCACTTGGTATTACTACAAATGCTGCTGAGTTTGGGAATGCAGGAGTTGAGGATCTCTGCTGAATGACAGGAAGAAATCCACAGGAGACAATAGAGAGAGGTGCTGGCTAAGCAGTTAGTTCTTAAGAAACACAAAATGATTCACAATTTGGTATCAGTGGGTCAAAGCCAGTGGGTGTTTGACACCAGAATTCATTTCAGGGATTAATACCAGTGATATCAGGGATAAATATCAGGGATGTTTCTGTGTCCTTGCACTATTTTTTTCCCCACAAAACATCTATTTTACAAAACAGACAAGTGTTCAGAGCTATTTCAAAAAGTTAATGAGGCAAAAAGCTGTTTGATGATGATCAATAGGAAAAAGACATCTGGCACATTGAAGAAAGGAGGCAAAAGCTGGATTTGGAAGGGTAAAAAGTTCATGCTCTTGCAGAGTTCCAAGTTCCTGGTTTCCATTACATTTTTATTATTATAATTTTTGCATGACTGTAGCTGGACCTGTCATAACCTTCCCATTTTGAAAGCTAAAGGAAAAGTTCTTAGCTTCAGTCAGACAGGAAACCCTCCTCCCTGAAGCTCAACAATGCCTCATAAAAATATAAGGTCACAGAGGAGAACAGAATTACCTGAAAGTTCAAAAATAGCAAGTCTTCCCTCACTATGTCTGCTATTAAAAATAACTTTTAACCTGCTTAAGATGGAAAGGAGACACACCAAGATAATATTATTCCTATTCTCAAGTTCTCACTCTTTCTCTTTTTGATTTGAAGTGGTAAATTGACTTTTAAGTATTTATTAAAGACAAACAAACGGTGTCTAATGGACCTTTGTGGCTAGCCATACTAATTTGTAATAATTTCTGTATATGAATGACAAAAAGTCCAAAGATGAATTCACAATTTAATTCTAACTGGTGACATTTTTAATATTTCTCATTTTGTCATGTGATGCTGGTATACCTCCTCACAAATTCTAGATGCCATCTCAAATCTTCAGCCAAGTCTCCAGGTAGGCTGCACAAGGTTTACAAGAAGACTGAGGTCACTGGGGCTGTGCATGTAGTTGCATACAGACTGCAACTTTTACAGAAACAAGAAACATATTTTTCATGCAAAAAGCTATCCCAAAACAAACCCAAGTTCAGATTTTTAACTGAAAAATTTTACCTAATAAAGCAGGTGAGTCAGTGACACTAGAAAATATATTTCCAATATATAATCTCCCTTTTTATTTGCAGATTGTCCATTTTCACAAATATGTCCATGGCTCAAGGCCTGATGTTTCCAGTAATCCACCTTTCAAATTGTAGTAGTTATGATTCAGTATCTGAGTACTGTAACTTGCCCTCAAAACTTCATGCCCTACTTTTGGATTCCTGATCCAAAAGAGTTATCCTTCCTGCCTGAAAAAAAAATTTAGTCTATTGCAATATTACATATTTCATGGAATCTTTCTTTGCTGGGATGGATTGTTGTTGTTGTAGTGTATGAATATGTGAAAACCAGATGCAGCTCCCATGGAATCTGAGCACTGAGACAGCCACCTCTCTCTTTTTTGTCTTCATTCCTGCACACATCAAAGATGTAGCATGGTCCCTCAAACCCTGATATCTAGGTATCATGATAGTCACCCAACCTACTGCTAGTACTTCATCCCTAAGTACAGGACATGGCAACAGTGCATTCTGGCACTCATCTTCTCTTGACTTAAAAAGTGGGGTTTTTGGTGTCTTTCTACTATTAATTTTCAGTGCCCTTACATCACTGCTGAAACTACTCACTACCCCACTGCAACTCCATGACACCTCTGAAAGATCAGACGGAAATTATGAATCTGCAATTAGCTCCTGAGAGTTGCCAGTGCTGCAACACACTGCAGAGACCCTCTGCACTACCATCATGCCCAGCGTAGGAATGCAGCTTTGTTCATCTGAATATCAACCAGATAGGACTGAAAACAAATCCGGTTGAAACTTCATCTCAAAATCTCCCAAACAATTGCTCTAATACCTTAACCATTTCTAATCCCTGATTCTTCTTCCTGTTCCTGAATGCTACTAACACAGGTATGTATGACTCTCCTAATCACAAGATGCTCCTCAGAAAGAGGATATTACCAACCACAACCATTTCAGAAGGTACAATAAGTTAAATCTCATTCCTTTGCCTCATCTAATCTTTAAATAGAGAGACTTGGAGTAGAAATGTGAAGCAGAATCAGACCTGAGCAGTTAAGTGAGTAAAAAGGCTACCTTCTTTGAAGTTAGTGTCTGAGTCCAAACAGCCTGGCACTTTGAGCAGAACGTTAAATGGGTGGGAGTGACCAGACCAATGTGAGACTGTTTTGTGTTCTCCTATGCTAACCAATTCTAAGGCCATAGAAGACCACAGAGAACTGTGATGCTCTGGCAAACTTTTGAACGTGTAAGCTTCACTGTGTTTCACCCTTTGGTAGCTATTCTAAGGACCCTGAGACTTAACTCCTTGCATTTTCATTTTATACAATTTCTTCTTCTAAGAATTCATATTTTTCACGTGTTGGAAAAATAAATATTTCAGACAACCAACAGAAATTCCAGTTCTCTCTTAGGTTGAAGAACTGCTTAATATACTGCTTTCAAATGGTTGGGGGAGGGGGACAGAATTTAAGTTGATTCATTTAGATGGTGCATAATATGTACAGTGAAAAGGACACATTAAGTAGAAGACAGTTCTCACAAATGTGTCACTCCAAAGAGATGACTCAAAGTTAGGCTGCTCTTTAACTGCCTTGCTAAACCACAGTCTAAAATCACAGCATGCATAGTTACAACCTTTTCACCTTTACATACTGACAGGATCCTGACAGCTTCCTTTCTGAAGAGTTTAACACCTTTTCCACCCACCAGTAAAAAAAGCGTAATGGGAAAGAGACAAAAAAGATACAGAAATATGAGAAACTTCACTTGGACAAGGCTATGGGCTACACCAAATTTTCACAGTGGAGAAGCACATATGGCTTTCACAGGAAATTGAATTTCTCATTTTGTTTAACTAGTGCTTGATCTATGTGCCGCCTTCCATAAATAAATCCATTTTTGTTAAAGAGGGCTGCCTTCAACAGGGCCTGATTTATTTTCATCTTAAAAAGGAGAAAAAAAGTTTTTTACATGCAGTTCTTCCTAGCATGGGCCAGTCAGAATCTCTGAAGCAACCAGTTAAAATAACTGAGACTGGCTCCAGATCTCCGTGGAATCATAGAATCATAGAATATCTCAAGTTGGAAGGGACCCATGAGGATCATCAAGTCCAACTCCCTGCTCCTTTAGTTTTACCTAAAACTAAATCATATGACTGAGAGCATTGTCCAGACGCTCACTGAACTCTGACAGGTTTGATGCCGTGATCACTTTCCTGGGGAGCCTCTTCCAGTGACCAACCACTGTCTCAGTGAGGAACCTTCTCCTAATGTCCAGTCTGAACTTCCCCTGACGCAGCTTCTTTCCATTTCCTTGTGTCCTATTGCTGGTCACCAGAGAGAGATCAGCATGTCCCCTTCCAGTGTCCCCCTTGAGGAAGTTGTAGACTGCCATGAGGTCACCCCTCAGCCTTCTATTCTCCAAGCTGAACAAACCAAGTGACCTCAGCTGCTCCTCATAAGTCTTGCCCTCAAGGCCTTTCACCACCTTGGTCACCCTCCTCTGGACACACTCTAATAGTTTGATGTCCTTCTTATATTGAGGCGCCCAAATCTGCACATGGTACTCAAGGTGGGA
Organism: Gavia stellata; assembly: GCF_030936135.1. Taxonomy (NCBI): domain Eukaryota; kingdom Metazoa; phylum Chordata; class Aves; order Gaviiformes; family Gaviidae; genus Gavia; species Gavia stellata. Next base: position 22,631,154 of record NC_082600.1, read on the forward strand.
CCACACCACTGCAGCATAGAGTGGGACAATCACCTCCCTCGACCAGCTAGCTATGCTGTGCTGGATGCACCCCAGGACACGGTTGGCCCTTTTGGCTGTCAGGGCACACTCTTGACTCATATTCAACTTCCCATCAACCCAACCCCCAGATCTCTTTCTGTGGGGCTGTTCTCCAGCCTCTCATCCCCCAGTTTGTATGTATAAGCAGGATTACCCCATCCCAGGTGGAAAACTGGGCACTTGCTCTTGTTAAATTTCATATGGTTGGTGATTGCCCAGCTCTCTAGTCTATCCAGATCTTGCTGTAAGGCCTCTCTACCCTTGAGGGAGTCCACAGCTCCCCCTAATTTAGTATCACCAGTCAGTACAGTTTACTTCTAAATCTCCTCCACAAGAGCCCTCCCAGCTCCTTGTTATTAGCAAGATACTATATTTGCAATTGCAGTCCACCTGCTCATAAAATATTAAAAAAAAAAAAAAAAGCTGAAGTTCTCTATGGGCTCATCTCACAAAACATTCCTCCATCTCTTGGTGGTATACTGACGAGCTGGACAATTAATGAGGATTTAGTAAAATTGTATTTCCATTGCTAACACTAAGCTTCCCCACCTTTTCTGATGGAATAGAAGGATTTCATATTTTGTTAATGCGCTGAATTGCTCACTGCCTTACAATTTGATTTCAGCAAGAGAACTCAGAATGGTTGCTCTCTACCATTTATGAACATGAATAAACATGCTTGGCAAAGTGGCATGAGGCAGGAACATAGTCCTTACATCACAGGCTACATTATCTTCTACCAGAGGTTGGTCACAGCTTTTCTTTCAGTACAGTAGGAGCTGCAGCACAGTTATGCTTCCTACCATGTGATTCTCTATCTTTGGCCTGTAAATCACGATGCATCTCTAAACAGAACTTTACAACCTCTGCACTGCACAGGTTCTTCTGTAGCACAGAGCAGCATGCAGGATCTGGCCCTCAAAGCTCTGTACTTCCATTTCCCTTACTTGTAAAACAGACACAAAGTAGATGGTTGCTGTGATTCTGAATTTGTTAAAAATTTCTAGCATGCTTTAAATCTGGGAAAGTTTTTACGCTGTCATTTATGTATTATCCTTGCCAGCCACCAGTGTGCTGTTTTCCTGTAGCCGTGCCTATGTGCTCTGTGTAGACACACACGGTAGAAAAAGAAACCAGCTGTGCTTCACCCACTTCCAAACACATTGCTGGAGAAATCAGCAATAAGATCACTGTAATGAACTTTCTTCCTCTACCCTCCATTTCCCTGCCAGTGAGAATTTAAGGTTTACTTGGGAGAGGAACAATATTTGTCCTTCATGTATCCTAGAACTTGTTTATTTATTTTCTGTAAATCAAATAACTCCCCTTTTAACCTTGAACATTCCCCAGTCTTGACACAGATAGTCTTGCAAAATAGGCCAGTCAATCATGTTCTCCTTCTCATTGCATAGGGTGGTAGTGGGAGAATAGAAAAACCTTCTGTCACTAAATCCTTTCCACCCACAGGCAAAAACTCTTCACCCAATTAACTAACACCAGGTGCACACTTGAATGCATCTGAGGTATGTGCTATACTTACTGGCTCTGTTCCTAACTTGGCAGACAGACATGAAACCTGCCCCTGATTAGCCTATTTTGCTGGAGCTGCAGTGAAGGGTGTCTCTCCTCTCAAGAAAAAAATCTTAGGTGTTTCTGTGTAAATAATGAATGCCTTGACCATGCAAGACCCAGAGTACATTGTGCATTAAAAGGACTATCCTTCTCATGAACCGATTTGTCAAGATGGACAAGTGGCAGCAGTTCACTGCAAAATAAAAAGTATTAGCAGTGCCTGACCAGCATTTTGTGCAAATGCTGTATACGTAGAAAGTATCACAGTCCATCTCCACAGTGGGATTCCTGCCTTTATGGGTATAGGGATACTTAAGACCCTCTGGTTCCCTCCAGGTTTGCCTTCTCCTACATATATTTTTGCTCTGCCACCTTTAGCTAGCAGAGAGAATACTTTTAAATGTCTGTGGCCAAAATCAGTCCAAGTACATACACATTTCAGTCTCTGAATACAACTGGTGTGGCTTTTAGGGAGCCTGAACCTCCCTCAGTTCCATTTTTGACTTAGAGGATTTCAAAGCACCAAGCATTCCTGAAAATCATATGGTTTCGTTTGTAAACTTAGCTTGAGTACAAAGAAACTGAGACATCCAGGATTAGCACAAGACTTTAAATATTTTTCCCGGAATGTTCTTGTTCTTTATTAATATTCCATGAATAAGGTGAAAGCTGAAAAAATTTGTGAGGCCTTAGCCTGATCTGTGTGATGGACAAATTCTTTTATGTAAAGCTATTGGTTTATTTTCTTGTAGCAAAGCAGCTTAACCTGTAACTGATGCAACAAGCCATATTCAAGACTTTACAGTTACTACATATGACTAACACACTTAAATAGCTAAAATCTTGTAATTCAGGATTTCTACCTACTATTCGTAACATGCACTTTCTCATTCTTTTAAGGCACTTACAGAGCATAGATGATCAATGCATAGACTAGACGATGAATTATAGCTACTGAATGTAGCCAACAGAATGAGGTATAAAACCATAACAGCTGTGAAGTTGCGTTAAGTTTTCCCATTCCATGGCTACGAAATTATTAAGTTACTATTAAGCTATTCTTGGAACTATTTTCTCTGCTACTTTATGGTACCTTGAAACATCTAGGCCAAAACACATGCCAAAATCCTTATTCTAGGATTTGGCCACTTGAGAGGGATATGAATCTGTACTTGCAGGTAACTTGAGCTTGGCCTTCCTACAGGTCTATCACCTCCCTTAATTCATCAGCTTCCCCTTTTTTCTCTCTAACTAGAAGATATTGAGGACTATGTTTTAAAATCTGAGAGACTTAAATTCACATTTAACCGTCTTTAAAAAACGTGTCTTTCAGACAAATTGAATCTGATATAACACAGTCTACTGTGCTCTCTGAAATTAAAATACAAAACACATTGCATGTATATCCATCCCACTGCAGATTCTTCTAGAGAAAGAGCTGGAATTCGAATCCTGGTCTGTAGAAGAACAGAAGAACACAGGATCGGCTCAAAGATCCATTCAGCCTAGAACACCATTGTCCTCTGGAGCTAGGTGTGTAGCCCCAGGAAATATATTAGAAATAGGGTAAGTATAGAGTAATCCTTCCCTGGCATAAACTCCCACTCTGTAGAGATTATAATTTTAGAGAGTTGCTGTATAGGAAAGTTGCAACTAGATCATTCTATTTAATATAGCCAAGGCTGGGTCTGTTTTTCATGAATTTATCCAAATTTTATTTTTTTTGTAATACAGGAAATCCACAATATTCTCACAATGACTTCCACAGTTCAGTTACGTATTTATGTGAAAAAAACCTCTTCCTTTATTTTACCTTACATTTGCTGTCAAGCAATGCCAGTTTGTGCTCCCTGCTTTCCTATAGTGAGAGAGAGTGAATAATTCCCTTGTTCATCATACCTGTATCTTCCTCTTTTTATATGTCTCTATGATATCATTCTTCATCTTCTTCTATTCCAGAGTGATAAATCTTAATCAATTTAATCTCACCTTGTCTTTAGTGTTGCCCTGTAACTGCTTGTTACCATTCACTGTGTCTTTGCTAATTCTTTCATAGTAATTTTGAGATGCAGTTGAATTTGGCTTATTTTCCTTAGAAATGAGCTGAAAATTCTTCACAAAATTAAATATTAAATGCCGTATCCAAATATATAATGTCATATGTAGTAAGTTTTTTGTTTATCAACTAAAGCGTTTCCATGCATTAAGAGAATTCCACATATTGTCTGCCTAGAACAGATATGAGGAAACACTTTTGCACAGCCATATAATAACTATATGATTTTTTTATGTCACCACAGTGTTCACCAAGACTGAGACTTTTTAAGTAATATACTCCCTGTTACTTAGTATTTGATAGTGTAACTATTCCTTTTAATCTTTTATCTGTCTTCCCCACCCTAATTCTATATTGGAATTTGTCACAATATTAGTATGTACTTCTGGCCTACGATCAATATTTGAATCACCACTGGTCATTTCTAAAAATCTTCACTAACGTCAGACTTTGTAATATGTGTCTTCTTATTTTGTCTGAAAAAGGAATTGTTATGGGTAACTAGTTGTAACCTAGATAACAGAGGTTAGGAAAATCCAGAGAACAGATTTTCTCTGACGTATAGTTGGCATAATTATTGTCTTAATCTCAACATACTGTAATTTTCTAGTTTTTCTCTTTTCAGTGACACACTCTGAGACCCATTAACACAGCTAAGGGCAACGAGCAAGTGCAGAGAATGAATGTTCTGATTCAGTTTATGTTCCAGGGCAGCATGAGTTATATCCCTAAATAATTACGTAAGAATTTTACACCAGGATTAGTTATTCAGGAGCTAGAGAACATGTCACAAAATAAAACTATTTTTTCAGTGAGCCACCCTGTAGTGATTTTTGATGGTGGAGGAAGTGATCATACAGATCAGAAAAATGCCAAGGGAAAAGCAGTAATTAAATTTTGGGTGACATACCTACTGTTACACAGTCTTATTTCAGTAGACCAAGGCTAGTTTATACTAAAAGCCATTAGGAATTCAAATGGATACCAAAGTCTTCCACCTTCCCCTACAATAACATCCATATGGCTTTCTACCTATTGTTGCAAATTCAAATCACTGAGGAATTCCATGCAGTGCTTTTATCCTCTCACCTAACAAATCATCTATAAAGCTAAGTACCCTTCATGTGGTATTTGTATTAAGGGGTCATCTACTGTTTTCACAGACATCTATTTCTTATTGGCATGTTTAGGTTCCGCATATAAATAGCACAGATTTATAATCAAATATTTTTGTGCAAAGTCAAAACATTTAGAGGAACTGGATGAAAAAGTGACTGGAGGCAAGTCTTTGCCATCTACTTTCCCACTTTTCCATGGCCTCTTCTTAATGGCAGCAGGCTGTCTACAGTTTTCTAGGAATTAAGTACACATCTACCCTGCCCACAGGGCAGATAAATCAGAGTTTATGCTGTGTTGTTTGAAGATTTTTTTTATACGCTTATTAGTAGAGGTAGAGGAAACAGAGTGGGAGGGAAGGGATAAAAGCCTGCTGACTCTGCAGGTTCCATCCTGCAAGTTCAGGCAGCTTGCATGACCCCCCCCCACCTCCTCCACCACTATATGTCAAAGGTGACATCTTTGCAATAATTAAGAGTACTTTTTTTCTGTGCCTTGTAAAAAAAAATTAGGGCAGATGAATGAGTGAACCAGTCAGGGAAAAGATAATTCTAGATTTGTCTCTTAAAATGGACAATAGGAGATGTTTTTGTAAGATTGTAAAAACAGAACAAGCATATACCAATACTTCCCACAGTGCTACACCAGATGCCAGCAATCTGTGATTCAAGGACTCTCAGAGAAAGATGCAGTTTCATTTTTAATTCAGTTGCTCTCCTTTGAATTCTATCACTTTAACCAATGATGTTCAGAACCCCTATAAACTTTTTCCCCATAAACTCATAAGGCACAATGCTCCACTTTTAACCACATGTTGTATGAAGGAATATCTCCTTTGGCTAGTTTCTAAGCAGGATCCAGGAAACACGTGTGAGCAGAGCAAAGCAGATTTATCACCTCAAGCCCAAACCTCTCGAGTATTCAAATGCTTATCTTCTGAATGATAAAGGAAGTAAATTCTGAAATGGCCTTCAGAGCTACCATTGTATGCTGTTCATTTTCAAATCAATGGCAGTACTAACAATTATTCCAATGAAAGATTAGTCAGCTTTTAATTTCACCCTATTACCTCTAACAGGTTTTTTTCTTTTTCACTGTGTAAGTTCTGCATCAAAGCATCAAAGTAAAGACATTAAACTTGTTCAGCAGCTTTCTTTTATTTTATTTCCCTGGATAAGAGGCTGACTTAAACCTCATCATTAAGGGTCACAGAAAATGAAGAGAGCTAGAAAGGCTTCACGTACAGATTTGGGGCCATTTCATGTAAGAACAATCTGCTTGCAAGACTGAGATTTTCTTCCTTAGCTTATGCAACATACCAATTCTTTTGTGAAGCCATTGAAGATAGCACAACAAAAGTGTGTTTTGTGAGGTGCTTCTCATAAAAAACACTGTACTATTGCTTTACATAACTCAACAGCTATAAGCAGTAAGTAAGCAGGAAGGTCCAGGGTCAAGAGGCAATTCAGTGTTTTCTGATGAGTGCAGGAGCTGACAGAATAGATGTGCTCTGGGAGTCTGGAGGTCAGGGAGGATGTTCTGCACTGGTGGTGGTGCCAGAGTGCAGGACTCTGACCAGATTCCTTTAGATATACCACACATGGGGGGTTTAATGTGTAATACAGGATTTACTTATTTTAAGTTATTTTAAGTTACATGGGATTTTGATTTAGCAGAGAGATGCAGGAATGCATTTGAATCACAGTGCAAGTACAAATTGCACTTAGCAGAGCGCAGCAATTGCAGTATTCAGTTGAATCACAATACAAACAAGAATTTCCTTATTGAGCTCTATAATATCCTCATCATCATGACACCAGACATCCCCAGCCACTACAAAGCATACATGGGTTGAAACCAGCTCAAGCCCTTTGGTCTCCTCAAAGGTCTTTTGTTTGTTGCTCACTTTGGATTCTCTGTGTGACATATTTGTTGCATTTTATTAACTAAGGGATGAACAGTTACCAAACGGTTGGTATAACCATTCATAGAGAGCAAAGGCTCCCCTCTGGTCCCCTTTGCCATGAGTTCAGCATCCTTTACAACAGCCATGGTCAGTCACTCTGCACATTCTTACCCAAGCTTCATAAGCACATCGTACTTGGCCATCTCCTCTGAGCCTTCCATTGTAAGGGCCCATTCATCAGTTACAAGTGGCCGTGTCACAGAATGATAAAGACAAAAGGCAGATGTTTACTGAGCAAAGAATACAGAAATGAAAGCAAAAAGTGTTAAATCCTACCAGGTAATTGCAGTCAAGCTAGTGAAACAGAATATAATATAAATGAGGATGAGAAGAAAAGGTCAAAGGAGGTGCAGCAGTTGTTCATGCCTTTATGTAGGTGTAGATGGATGAAATATCCAAAAGGCTTTGGGTGGTTTGGTTTATCTGTCAGCTTTATGTTCCTGTGAGAAAATAACTTCCTTCCCTCTGTGAGTCCTACTCCCCTGCTAGACCCCAGCAAGTTAATAAGAAGTTTCTGTTATTCTCATACAGCTCAATAATTTCAAAATCATCAGAAGTTTTTGCTTAGTTTAAAGCAAACCTTTTCTAGAGCTTTACCTAATGTCTCAGACTTACAGAAATGTGATGATATTCTTGTGTGAATAGAAGGAAATGAAAATAGAAGAGGTTTTTTGTTTGTTTGGAGATGTTTTTTTCACCCCTGTCTGCCTCTAAAAGGGTTAACTTCATATTTGGACTACAGTTCATAGTGGAATAAGGTGAGCATGAGGGCCTATTGTTATATTCAGAATGATTTCCCCATTTCAGCTCAACAGCATTTTTAAATCTTTGTCATTTGCCCAGCAGCTGTGTTACCTCGTAAACACAAGAATTTTCACTAAGGGATGTCAGCCTCAGCAAAACTATAACAAACAAAGAATTTAAAGACAAAGTTTGATTAGCTGCATAAAAGAAGGTTCTGCACAATTTACTCATCTACCCTAACAAACCTTCATCTTTTGTAAGCCTCAGACAATTGCTTATACCCCGTGATTGCCTACTGTTTAACAACAGAAAGGAAGTATTGTGATTGCCGGTCTTTTTAACGTAAAGTCTTGCACTTAAGACACTTTAAATAATTGGACAAAATGATAGTATAAAACTCATCAGGATATACTGCTGATTCACACACTATCATCATTGATGGGCCCAGGTGCAGTAGAGCCTAGCAGTTGTTTGTTCTTGTTCTGTTTTGCATTTCTCCCTCCTCTTCTCTCTCCTCTATGTGGTTAAGTTTTATATTATTTGAAAATTAATTTAGAAATGGCAGCATATCAAAACAGTTCTAAAAACATTGGTTTAAGTTAGAGTAAATGTTTAGGCTGAGACACAAGAGAAACAGCCTAGTTTAGCAGCCAAGACATTGGTATGGTAGTTACAAGAGACTGATTCCATGTTTAGCTTTCTCATTTATATTTTCAAAGTTCTATACTATGCTTCCTTATAATGCTTATTTGCACTGTAATACCAACAGGGCAGAAACCATCTAGATTGTATGCATGTATAGTGGCTAGTATGATGGTATTCTGAACTCAGACCCTTGATGTGCTATCATAATGAAAAAAATAAGTAAGAAATTTATGCTGCTGAAAAGCAAATTGTGGATAACTTAACTTACCTAGTTTGAATGCTTACTTTAATTTTGACACAGAACAAAAAAAAAAAAGAGTTTATCAAATCTTTTGTCTTATTATGAAGAGAATCAAACTCTCCACTATGCAAACAGCTATCAAAATAGCTCTTACCATCTTTGGAACTCTGATGTCACAGAACACAGTTTTCTCAACTCAATATCACATCACATATCCAGCCAGCTTCCTAACAAGTTTTATCCAACACTGAACACACTCAGAAATACCCAGAACAACTCCATGCCTCTGCAAACTTCTGATAACTCACAATCCAGCTGAGCTATAAGGGAAGAAATATTTCACGATCACCATAAAGACAAATCCACACAAAAGTGCACTAGTGGGAATTTAAAAAGCTTTCAAGCAGCATTACAGTTACCACTAGTACAAGCAAGAATTTTTTGGATCTTATTTTAGTGTAACTAGTCTGTATTTAAGTAAATAACAATGAGACTAGCCTAAGAATTTAAATGTTTTTCTGTTGTAAAATATTTAGAGAGTAAAATTTTCATAGTTCATTAAAATATATACTACATTTTCCCTCTTCTTCATTAGGAATTACGTTTGATGACATCTGATGTAAGAAGCAGACTTGCAACATCTTTTCTATGTAGGAAAAAAGTATACATTTAGAAGTTATTAAAATAATCTCTAAAGCATAGGAATCCTTGTCAAAGTATCTCATCTAAATCTTCTCTCTTCATTAACCCACAAAGCTCAAAAGCAGCATATGATTCATAATTAACTAAGTGAAACAGTCAGTTAAGCACTGTGTTTCCCTATTTGTTTCTTATTTAAGAACATGCCCCAAGTTCTGTAAAGGTATTTGGTTTTTCTTAATATTCAGAAATAATTTCATATTAAAATAATTTTCAAATAATTCTCATCCAATGGATTACTCCTGCACTGCAGTCTGTTTTTCTATTCACAGTGAATAGGTGGACAGCTAAGTCACAGGGAACTATTTCTATTTTGGCTGATTGGCTAAAACTTTCTTAATTGAGAGAAAAATATGGTTAAAAAAAGGCAATAAATGGTTCTCCTGCTATCAGAAGGTTAGCCACTTCCCAATACATTTTATGAACAAAAATTAGTTCAGACCTATCTCCAGAAAGAGCAACTAAAGAAAGGTAAACAAAGTTGAAAAGAAAACACCAAACTTCTTGTAATTTAAATGAAGGCTGTTTTTACTGCTCACTTCTAATTCAGCTAACTAATTCCGCCTAAGACTTTTGATATATCTAGGAAGGAGACTTTCAAAGAACAAACAGGAGCCAGGCACCTACATTCCACTGATAGCTAATAGGGACTGGGCACCTGTGCCTTTGAAAATCTCCCCCAGTCAATCATGTTTGACAATTATTCATCAACTTTTCCTACTATTGTACTGAAAAAAATGTGAGTTGTCACTTTCGAGACTGCTCCTGTACACAAGAGAAGCCAAATTCATATCGATCAAAGTGACATGTTTGTAGTGTGAAATAAACTGAAACATCTATACAATTTATGGCTCATTATGTTTGGTGATAAATAGATGCTTTAATTAAGTTTAAGTTTCAGAGCCTTTTAAACCTACTGCCTGAATTTTATCACCTATAAATAAAGAGGCCTTTGGAAAGAGGAATAGATAAGCATGAGTATTGATTTTGGTTACAGATGAGGACCTAAGTCCCAGCAGTTACAGCAAATAACATACTGCGTGCCCCTTTTAAACTGCAGTTACCTGCAGAAAACAGTCTGTTATGTTCAGTTCAAGACAACAGAGGTGTTGAAAACTTACAATAGCACATTTCAGCAGGTGAGGAAGTTAAGTAACTGCAAAGATGCAGGGTTTACAAAGAGCATCTGGATACAGCAGTAACCTTTAACCTTGTCATCATCTATGGGTGTCCCAGGCCCTGTTTATTAGAAGTTTTGGTAATTACATTCTGAAGTATAGAAATATAAAGTACAGGTGATATTACAGGGCAGATTCTGAAATAGAAGAGCACCTTAATTCCTCTTTCACAAAGAAAAGCTGAAGGCTTTGGAATTCATAGTGCACTTTTATGTTGGCACTTCCAAATATTTCTTCAGTGAATACTAAGCTTGCTTGTGCTTAATTTTGCCTCCTTTTAGATGGATGAAAATAGAGGCACTATATGTTTATTTGTAGAATTAGTGTCGCTTCGATGCATAACTTTTGGGTGGTTAATCAATATAAGCTCATTCTATACTCAAGGGAGAAAATCAGGCAACTACAGTGAGAGTTTCATACTCTCTCTCTATATAAATACACACATATATCAAAAAAGCTTCATGAATTGCCCTTAGGATGCACCCATGTACCTCTACTGACTACAAAGAAAGGCTACAGACTCACTCAGACTAGAGGCTTAATTCCTAAAATTTATTACCTAAAATTTGTTGAGGCAGACTGTAACCCAAAAAACTTTTTTAACGCTTACACTGATTTATTGGTACAGCTGGACAGACTCTTAAAGTCCCAACTAGATTTTTTTGTAGCTTTGGTTTACCTTACTGTCTCTGGCCTATCCCTTAAGAAAGTCTCTAGTAATGGTATTATTTTAAACAGCTTTGTAGGTTTCAGGGAATGAGAAATGTGGAGCATCTTTTTGCTATACTTTGAACAAATATAATGGTTAAGATGAGAGAAAGCTATAAGGATAGAGGATCTATGATAAATTATTTCAGGGACTTTAATTATTTGTTAGTCTCATGAAAAGATCAGACCTTGCATCATTTTAAGGCAGAGGTTGTGTTCAGTTTTGGCTGTTGGAGATGTCTTACTTTCAGATTTTTATTCTTATTTAGGCCTGGAACTTAACATTAAATGGGAAACTGAAGTGCCTTCAAGCTGAAAAAAGTTTACCAAGTATCATCATCAAAAAACTAAGCTTGAAGTCCCTCTAATTCTAACTCCTCATTCCCTCTACTTAATCCTCAGACGTCTTGTTTACTATAATAGATTTTACATTGTCTTTCTTTCCTTTAAGAGGTGTAGTTTATAGCACATCCCAAGCTAACTGATACAAATAAGATAAAACTCGTGCTAGATATTGCTGAGAAGAGAGCGCAAACGTTAAGAGAAACAGTCCAGTAAAGAAGGCAGAGCTAACAGATCTAATTGGAATCTGTTTATTGGCTTTCTACTTGCAAACTTTGCCATCAAGACGTAGTACCTTCAGCTCAGCAGCAGGTTATGCTGTTACTGTCCAAAAACTGATGACACAGTGTTTTGAAGAAAATTCCACACCTGTTCTTTTAGATGACGGAAAAGAAATAATCCTTCCCAGAGTTTCTTCAGATCTGACCCTGTTATAAAATTTTGAACTTTCTGTGTCCACTTCTGGAATGTCAATATTTGGAAATATTAATGTGCCAAATTTTAACTAATTCATCTCAGTTTTGATATAGCATCTATTTTTGAGACTGCAGGGCTTAGCAACCACTTTAAGACTACCAACCAGCCTGAACATGTTCGTCAAAGCTGATAGTGAAAAGAACTTTAGTTTATTAACTCTGGCCTGTCACACAAACCACTCAAACATTCATCACGCTTTTAGGTAATTTTATTATTGCTTTCTGGGTATTGATTAAAAAGGTGAATATCGCTCACAATTGTGACAATCCAAGAAAAAAAAAATCAGGTTCAGTGTGACAGTTCAATAAAAATTCTGCTCAGCACACAACACTGGGTTGTAGGGGAAGACCAAAAAGAAGGAATTTTAAGGATTAAGGAAAGATTGGGAAAGCCTTGGTTGCTGGTGTATTTTAATACAGTTACATAAACATATGGCAGATCCTTACATCTAATTGGCATATATATAATTTTTTTCATATGTTAAAAAAAAAAGGAAGGAGCGGGTGCGTTTTTGAGGACATGTTAGGAAAATTACATGAAACACAACTTTTCAATGATCCATGGAAATAATAAATTTCATTTATTCAAAAGAGGAATTAACTAAGAGGGAGAAAGAGAAAGAATCTGTGAAGAGTCCAAAGAATATAAATAATATTTTTGGAAGAGATTTTTTTTTTATTGCAGTTGCTATTCTTGAAATTACAAAAGCATGGAAGTGTAAATTGAAAGTAAAAGGAAGCACATTAAAATAAAAAACAAAACAGAAGTGATTTTCAAGCAATGAATAAATAACCTCTGGAATTAATTTTACATGATACTACACTGGCCATGGAATTGACAGCATTAAAATACGTCAGAATCCACAAACATCCAGTTTACAAGGAATAATTTTCCATTTGTCACATTTAAAGCATCTTGACAATAGAAGAATGGATTCTCAATTAGCCTAAAATTCGCCTCCTAAAATTCTGAGTAGTCAAGTAAGATATAATAATTTGCCTGAATTGAAGATATGTCACCTGGAAGAACAAGCTATTATCTATACTAGGAATATGGCCCAAGATATTTTTGTGTTAAAGTGGCTAATTTAGAGCTCAGGTGATAGCAGCCCTTCAGCAGCAGAACTCCATGGATCAGCTGTGAGATTTGAACAATTCAAACACTCTTACTGCAGAGATCAATGAAAAAGGAACATTTTTTAAAGCGTGAACTGTCTATTTTTTGCTTTATTTTTATTACTAAGTTGACATGTGTCACCTCTGAAACAGTGGGCAATACAAATGAGAATTGAGCCCAAGGCTCTAGTATGACACAAGTCACTGAGTGGTTAAAAAAGTGTGGATCTATTTGTCTGGAAGAAAGTTCCAAACTTGTTTCAACATCAAGAACATTTTGCTAAGAGTGCTATGTAGTCCAGGGGAGAATTAACTCTTGAATGTTCATCTTCTATTTTCCTTTCTTTTTTTTTGTTTTTTATACAATAGGCTGAAGGCTGAAAAAGTGCAGACATAATGTTTTTGTCAAGGATGACATCTTAATTAGGCTGAAGAGTTATGCTAGTTATCTGAAAGGATTTTGGACCTCCTTTACACAGCAGCTGGTGTGTTTGGTTTTATATGTATGTGTTCCTCTTTCAGCACTGAACTCCTTAACATGACTGGGAGAAAGTGAAAAATCTTCACGTTGCTTGAATCCATTTAGCTTAACTATAGAGTTAAGCTATATAAAGTGCTAAATTTTCAATCTTTGAGAATAGTATTCTGTTTTGAGAACACTGCTATGCGCAAAGTCACCTATGATCAAAAGAATCACCAAGAATGTTTTGTTGGTTGGTTGTTGGTTGGTTTGGTTTTCGGTGGGGTTTTTTAGGGTTTTTTTTGGTAAGGACTGTCATGCAGCTAATTGACACATAAGATGCAGTTACCAAAGAGGAATTGATTTCAATGTATATGTATCTTCTCCATGGTTTATTTAACTAATTACTTCTCAGTAGAAAAAAGATGGAGGGTATAGTAAAAAAAACCAGCAGTGCTCTTTTCTGGCTTTGCAGTACACTTCACGTCTTTGTCTGCACTTCATGTAATTATTAACAGCCATGTCACATGTTTAAATCAGTAAGTCACTAACTTCCCATTTTGGGTGTAAATAATAAATAAGATGAAGAGCAGAAGAGCAATTCTTAAATCTAAGTTGCATAGTACATTAAGAAAAAATAAAAACCACTGGTTTTATTAATTATCTATTTCACAGTGAATTCCAGTTCACACTATTTCTTGCATTATACAACAGGAATGTCCTTTCTGATTACTCCATTGTCCTCTTAGTAGATACAATGGCTACTTGACTGAATCTTTGCAAAAAGGTTAATTCTGTAAAGGAGACTTGGAGGTTGTTTTCATGATCCGTTCTCATTTGATCCAAAAAAGTTAGCACAGCTGATAGTATAAAATAATTTTATGGGCACTAAAGCTGTCAAAAGGAAGAACAAATATTCATTCTTTAACATGTTTTACTTGGTTATGCTTGTTTTTTTGGATGAGGATGATTATGATCGTTATTATTTCCTGATTTAAAAAGGTGAGATGATGTATGACAAGTTAAGAAATATTTTGGACTGGATTTGGCAAAAAGTCTAACATTTTCTCAAAGATAAGTTGTTGTCGTGGTACACCTCAGATTTTGTATCATAGGCAAATGAAGAATTTAAAACAAAGATGCCTCTTAAGAACTAAAACAAGGGGGAAAGAGCATGCTGAGACTCCATTCACCTACCACATATCCACAAGCATGACAAATTTGTTCAAAGGGGACAATAATAAGTATGTTATTAAAAGTTCATAATGCTTTGAGTTTGATTTCCTCTCTTTCCCCTATTTTTAATGTCATCCAGTCATTCAAGAGCAAAAGCTGCTCAACGGTACCAAATTATATTTAAATGTCCCATTTTTGTGAATATTAGAGATACTTATCACATTATGCATGAAAAAAAAATCTTAGCAACTGTTTAGTCAAAACTATACGGCTATAGGTGGTTAGATTGAATTACTTAAATGTCAGACCTGGTGAGTCTTTTAAGTCATATGAATTGTTCCAAGGATTCATAAATGCAGCCAAGCACTTGCTGTGCACTGTTTGTATTAACAATATCAGTTAAAATATGCACATCTATTCTAAACATATATATATATTCTGTATAAGTAGTACATATCTATATCAAGATAAAAAAGAATAGGATGAATAACTTAAATATGGTAGGCCTCAACTTTCCAACAGTTTGGAAATCACAGCTCATGCTGTATTAAACAGCAACAAAAAATGTAGAAGACAAAAGTTGCGTTTTGAGATTTTTATTTTGTATTCTTACACAGAATATTAATGATACATATATTGATGTATAAAGAGTGTGATTATACCTCAGTTTTGACTTTATTTTAGTTATTTAGAATTCATCATTGGTGAATGATTGGTCTTGTTAGTCATAGTTTAGGAAGAACTCTTCCATTAAAAAAACTATACTAGGGACTATAAGTAAGAGGCTAGAAATAACAACAAAAAAGCATTAGAAGAAAAAAACAAAGCAAGTATCGTGGCTTTGCAGAAGCAATGGGGATTTCACATTCCATAACAATCCTTAAAATCTCCAAATGCTCTTGCGAAAGGGAAAGTACTTTAAAGCACTGTTGAAACTGAATCATGATTCTCATTTGTCACCAATTAGTGCAAAGGAATCACAGGAAATTCAACAAAAACTCTGTATTATAAACACACACATAAAAGTTTTTTAAATATACAACAGGTACAGACTGCTTTCTGTTGCACTTCCTTTGCTGTCTATCCACACTGTATAATGAGGAAATACAGTATTCAAAATCCAAATTGCACAGTAGGGTGTTTGAAAGAAAGATCTAGATTTTAATTTTGAAATGCCTTGCTTAACAACATTCCTTTTCATAGGTGAGAGTGCTAAAATACAGGAAAATGGCATTTTTCTATCTCTCACGGAACAATATATAACCTTCTCTGATCATGACATGATGTCCATATCACAAAGCCCAGTTACTCATACTGAAGATAAATTAAGCATGATCCTGTGCGAAAACAGTAAAAAAAAAAAAATAGTTATTTAGAGTATTTAAACAGCACAAAACTATCAATTTCTCTTCAGGTAATCGTGTGTGAAAAATGCAATTCTTCCTTCCAGAGCTTTCTGTGCACCTCCAGGTGTACTGATTTGAGGTAGTCTAGAAAGGTTAGGGTTTTATTTTCACAGAAACCAAACTATTTGCTGTTTTAAATAGTAGTGGGCTACTCATCAACTGTTATAATTTTCATGTGCAAATTTGACCAGAAGGGAAAAACATTTAGTAGTTTTATGAATGTAGAAGGACCAATGTCTTGTAATATGCAGATCATATGACATGGTTTACCTATTTCAAAAGGAAAATAAATGCCCTGCATTGCACATCTGTCTCCACAAGATCTCTAGCCAGCAATGTACTGTAGGAATCTAAGTGGCTGGATGTAAGTGGATTGCTGAAGAAGGGGGAAGAGAGCAAGAAAGAGAGTGTAAAAACATCTTAATGATGAGAGTCAAATCAAACAGAATGAGGGTCTGTAAGCTTTATGCCATGGCTTCTTTAACATAGAAGCCAAATAAAGGGACTGCTATGTTGAAGAAGGAGAGGTTCTGCTCTAAAGTGGTGTTAAATATTTGTAAGAAATGAAAATGGTGTCTGAATTTGTTTGAACTTTTACAGGCTAAAAACCTGAACAGACAAATCCAAATTAATTTAACTATTACTTCTAAAAAGGCCAACATTTTTTCCTTCTGGATTGGAGTTTTATTGTAAGTCAAAGACAGTCTAACTTCATTAGAAGGAAACTTGTACCCCTATTTCAAAGGCACTAAACGCAGTCTGCGTTTTCATGCTCAAATTAAGAATGTTTAGCATGGTTTATCCATGGTATGTATTGATTACAACGGCGTTTTCCTTTGAGGCTTAGAGTTGGTTGTTCAGTGAAACTCAGGACATCATATGTATCACACTGAGCAGAAAGAAGACTAGAGCTGCTGAGCTGAACATTTTACATTGCTTTATACTACACTTAAATCAACAGCAATTTATGTATTTCACAATGGGAAGAGTTTTCAAAAGAGGGAAAAGGGAAACTGGAGTGGAGATCCAGAGTGGGATGGGTACTACATTCGATTCCTTGGTCTGGCAGGTAGTAGCAGCCAGACATGAATGTATTACTGTTCGTAGTGCTTAACCGCAGATGTGCCAGCTTGATCCTCTTGCATGCCACAATTTGATACCTTACTGTAAAGACAGCACATAGCCTTGGGCACATGAACTGTGCTGTAAACTGGAAAAATAAAGAAGTTTTTCAAAGGAAACTATGCAAATTTTTTCGCAAATGGCATGAGCTGTTCATATGTATCATTAGATAGATTACAGTAGAAACTCAAGTAAACTACACATCAATAAGCCTGAAATAACCAAAAGGCATAAAGAGATTAAGTTTGTAGTCTTCTCAGTTTTGGATGCCACTGGTGTAAATGAAAGAGAGAGAATCAGCTACATTAAATAATAACATAGTTATACATAGTCAAAGAGTAACAGAAAGACTGTGTAAGGTGGTGTTAAAATGAAGGGAACATTTTTTTTATATTGGGGAAAAAATCAAATTAATCAAAAGTCATTCTAAAATAGTATTTTTGAGGGAATAGTGAACTTATATGTTGAGAAATTTGGGTGGCTACACATGTAGAGTGGAAAAATAAGGGGTAGGAAAAATATGTTATCTAATTTACAAATTTACAAAATTACAAATTAAGAATGTAAAAGCAGACACAGTGTATTAGTGTTCTATACAGACCAGCATTTTGTTTCTGACAACCATCAAAAGTGATGCCTAGGAAACAGCAAAAGGAAAGGGCATGAAAATATGACATTTCACCTGAGTTTTCTCCCGGTTTCCAATGACTTAGGGCTCAGGATGGATTTTTCTCCCATTAACTTGCCCAGTTTTATCTTCAACTTATATAGCCTTTTACTGTCTACAATGTCCTAGAAGGAATTCCACAAATTAACTACCCTTTTCATGAAAGGCCCACTTCTTTTCATTTTCTTTTGATCTGCTATCTGCTAGCATCATTTGATGACTCACAATAATACATAAACTGTCTATAGTTCTTCCACACTTCTGCGCATGCTCCAAGCCAAGGCACAGATGTTAGTGAGTTGGGTTTTTGTGGGTTTTTTGTTTCGTTTTTTTTTGTCAAGCAAACAGTTAAATGAAATTCAACATACTTCGGAGGAGCTATAGTCCAGATTCAGCTCTAGCAATGACTAACCAATAGATACCTTAAGAGGATACCTAATCATGCTCTTCCTTTCCTCATTAGCTCTAAAAATTGTCATTGGCAACTCAAAAAATCATGATTATTCCTACATCCAATATGCCTTCCCTATCCAGGCACACAGTCAATACTTATTCCAAGAGATCCATGGAGTCCTGAATCCAAGAATGTTTTGATCATGCTACCAGCAATTGCTATGTTACAAAAAAAAAAAAAAAAAAAAAAGAATCTTGGCAGCAGAAATGCTCAAAAGCAAGAGAGCACTTTCCCTACCAAGTCAGTCATGTTTGCTGTAGTATTACTATAGCCTGATCAATCCTGATTTCTTCAGGAAGGGAGAAGAACTTGGCTAGAAAGAATAACCAATGATTTAATAAGTTTCCTTCTGCCTGACGTAAGTCTTAGAAAATTTGGATGAGGAAGGAATGAACCAGTCTTTAGAATCACAGTCTGAGTGGTCCTATCATGAGGTGCCTCAACAACCAGGCTGAGGCACTACTTCTCACCTATGTCAATAAATACTTCAGAAACATCATTAGCCTTTCTCATTTATTTGGGAGAGTTTTCCAGGCTGTGGCTCCCAAGAGAAATGAGGAGACTTCTGAAGCCTGGCATCCTGTGTCTCAGGGCATTTCAGATTCTTGGTGAATACATAGAGTTTAGACAATTCCACACTGGTTTGAATCTCATTTCAGTGTACCTTGTACAGACAGCTAAAGTGCCTACCATATAGTCAGAATTTCCAAATGGCAGTGGAGTAGCCAGATTCAGTACTCATGTTAGTTATTGAATCTAAGAACGATTTCTTCCTATTTCCACAAAATGTAAGTAACTAGGAAGTGAATGAGAAATACACAGCCCTGTGTAGGATGGTAGAAAGTATTGATAAAGGTCAGCAGCAGGTGTCAATTAGCTGCTCCAAGAGGAAAACAGAGACAAGTAACAATAGAGAGGAGCCCTAGTGTATATATATACAAACTATGTCAGCTTGCACTGTTCCTTCTCAGGTTTGAGTCTCTTAAGCAATGCCACGGTGTATACATATGTCAGTGTACAAATAACTATGTATTGTGAATGTACATATTAAACAGTAAGTATACCCAAAACCAGAGGAAGAAGCATTTTTAAGTAAGCAGGCCTAATCCAAATCTCCAGATGCTGATTGCCTTCAGCTTAGAGGTGTAGATTTATATTCGGACTTCACAGGTCACTCTGATTTTATCAAAGCTCAGAACTCTACATAGTTCTACATATTGCAGCACTTCTTTTCTATTTTTAAAACCAGAAAAATCCTTTTTTATCCTTAATATATACTTGTAACAATACATAAAATAGTTGGCCCCTGCTAGCACAAAATTACCATGCCAAACTCTTAATCAGAGTAGGTTCAGACAAATATGTGCTTTGAAAGAAGGATTCCTTAAGTGCCCGTAGTCACTAGACGGGGGGAAAAAAAAAAGAAAAAAAAGAAAGGAAAAAGAAAACAACCCAAGTCATGTGTCAAATTGTCCAACTGTATGTTGTTACAAGAAGAATTATGTTAAAAAGCATTGTTTTTAAACAACCATCTTCTGTTTGTTCTATACTTAAGTCAAAGGACGTGGTTCTTCTGCCTTGACTACCAGCATGGTTACCAGAGGAGGCTCCTCTGAAGCTGATGGAATTACTACTATTAAAAACCATGGCAGGATCAGGCCCATTTTCTTTATTTAAACATTCATTTAAAGAATGCATACCAGATTGATGAATACATTACGTGAAATACAACTAGACCTGGCAAAGGAGTAACTTGCTTTAAGTTGGGAATGAAACATTTTGCAGTTATCTTAATCATTTGGTCTCGTAAGAGAAATAATCAGGTCCCTTCATGAACACAACAGAGTGTGCTGAGCCTTCACTGTCCAGCAAGACAACACATAAAAGGAATCTTTGCTCTTTCCTCTTGGATGGTTGTCTGCTCATGTCTCTAGTATGTTTTGATATTTTTCTTCTGCAAGTTAGTTACTAAATCTTCCGAAAGGCTTGCATTGTTCCTCTCCAGTGGAATGTGCTGAAGGAAGCAATGTGAGCAGTGCACTCTCAACCCCCTCAGTTTCCTGCTGCCCCCAGCTGCCCTGCACATTGTCGGGATATGTAAACAATGCAGACAAACCAGGCATTACAAACCTATCTCTTCCCCACTGCCTGATGGATGCATTTTGGAAATGGCACCTTTTGCATTGCTGAAGAATCTGTCACTTGTGTCCTCTTCTTAAACCTCAAGTTGTACAGATGAAGGAACAAATAAGAATATTGTGATAGATCATACCAGGATGCTGCAAGTGCTCTGAATGCACTCTTAGGTTATATTTAGGCATGATGAAACAAAAGGGGATCACTTCCCTTACATGCAGGAAAAAGAAGAAACTATGGACTGTTCCTGGTTCTACCCCCCCCCACCCCTGGCCCATGGTCATTTTTACCATTCTACAAAATGCAACTACTTTGAAGCTGTAAGAAGGCACTCGCTTTTCTCCAGTCCATTGACATAATCCTAATCCATCTCTCCTAACCATCACTAGGAGAAGACGACTTTTCCTGATAATATTAACTAGTTTAATGAGTCCTCTGTGGCTTTTTTGAAAACAAGAATATAGATTTCTAGGACACCAGATACACATTTGAAAAAGTCAGCCTACACAGTATGGATTTATAACAGTCCAATCAAGATCAGTATCTAACCTATATTTTCATGAATTCCTGATTCTCATTCAGATAAAATAAAGATTTTGTCATGGAAAAAGCTAAACTGAATGCTACTCACTTGCATTATGTGGCTTACCATTCCCTCCCCAATCCACCACAAAGCTGTGACAGCATTCTACACTATGAATTGGCTGTCTGTTCTAAAATGTTATCCTGCTTTTTATAAGAGCCATCAAAGAGCCAAGCAAAGTGTTTGTAACCAGGAGAAATATTTATAATAGGCTGTAATGAAACTGGAGTTCAATGTAAATGGCAAACAGAGTACAGAATACAGCCAAACAGAAGTCTTTTGATAATAAACGTACCAGTTCAGGTGTAGCACAAGAATTTTTAATAGGAATTTATTGAAGTAGAGTAATGTGGAAAAACGTCATGTCAGGAACACCTTTATAAATAGACTTAATTCACTAATTATATAAATCCACAGAATAGATTTGGGCTGTGTTACTTTGCCAGCCTGCAAAACCCTCATATGGTCAACTTGTCATATTTTTTTTTCAAAGAGCTGTATACACCAAGCAAAGCAGACAGCAACACAGAACATCCAGAATATTGAGAACATATGTTGTCTGCTTTGGGATGTTTAGTCCAGATTTACAAAACAGAGTTTAAACCACAGTCTCAAGTTCCCTGAGAGTTTCTGAAGCAGCTGTTAAAATAATAGATAAAAGCTTGCCTGAAATCAGATGCATGGACTGGAGAGTGCTTTATACTTTTGGCTTAACATGGCAGATACGTAGGATTCAGACACTTACTACCTCAGAAAAGAAAGAGAGCAAAGCCATTGTGCTTTCTAACAGAGTCCTAATCTACACCATCCAGGCCCTCAGCATGCAGTTTCCCTCCTGCATCAGCAGATAAATCTAAACATAACTTTTGCAGCAAGTGTCTCTCCACCTTGTTGCACCATGCAGTTTTTAGCACAAACAGGAAGCATTTCCAAAAGATTTTACCATTTTCATTTATTTTCAAAATGAAAAAGTTTTGACTACAGATACATCTTGATGTTATATATTGTATAACCACATAGATATGCAATACACATACACAAATGCAATCTCAAAATTACACAAGTCTCACAGATAATCAGATACTGTCTGCTTCTTTATTCTTTATGCTTTCTCCCCTCAAAAGTTATCCAAAGTGAATATAGGATCATGTTTACTACTGACATGTCTAAATATCAAGCTTTCTGTTAGCACAGTTATAGCACTATTTCTCAGACTTATGTCAACTGCCAACAAAATAAATATGGGTTTTCTATAGTAGTCTGTTACTTGTAAGGAGAAAGACTACATTTTAAAACACATTCCTGGTCTTGTCCTGTACACAACAAACGTGGCCACACCACAGGTCCATGTAACTGAGTGCTGTGTGGCAATTTGGGAATATATAGAGAAGAGTATGTACAAAAAAGGATATATCTATTCTTTATATATTTATTCCTCAATATGCTGTTCTACTGTCCACCAACTTGTTCTATGGACTTCCTAAAACAGAAGTCATACCACTATATTTAAAAATACTTCAGGATTTTTTCTTCTATGAATTTGTCAGTCATTTTTCTGAACTTTTGTTAACTTTCAGTTTAACTTCACGTTGGTAAGTGAAGTTACACCATTTTCTTTTGTTTCAATATTGTCCATGGTCACATTGATGCAATTCAAATGAACAGATTGATTTCACTTGATTCTACAATGCATTTTAACAGAGTTTGGCCTCTCATTCAGATAGCTTCACAGCAACTTCATATCTTTTTGTCTACTGCCAAGGATCGTATTTTCCCATCCATCCTGGTTCAGAAGAAACTTGGCAGAAAAAATAATGCAGGAAGTAGTGCGCTATTACAGTTTTCAGGAATTTTAGAAAGATTTGAACACTTTCTATTAGTGTCAAACTTCATCATTAAAATAGCAAAAATAAATCCAACCTGTAAGGAAGGAGATGTGTTAGGGGTGAATGCTTAAACCTGGAAGTAACTTGATAACTACTGGATCTTGCTCACACACACACACAAACACAAGATTAACTGCTAAAAAAACTTGGAATTACTTTACACTGTTTAATTCTTGTTTGGCAGGTTTGGTAGTGAATGTAATTGTCTCTGTAACTATGGCATTCTTGGGAGCATTACAAATTTTGAACCAATTAGATGCATCAGCTACTCAACCTAAGAATGCCGTAACAGAGGCAGTTAACAAACACTGAAGGGGATTCAAATATAAAATAACATCAAACTGTTTCTCTAAGAAACTAATAATAACAACAATAAAAACAAGGAGGAAATGTGAAATGTCTGTTTATTGTGGAAGTACAGATTCCATTTCAAAAGAAAGCAAATTAGAATATAATACAACAGCCTCTTCTAAGAAAATATTTAACTCAAAATTGACCTCAGATTTTATGAGTCTTTATAAACTATATACTATATATAACCTATTTAAATCTTTCAGATTTAACATCTCTTAATTATGAATTAGGTTTTCTAAAAGTAAGAACTAGAAAGTCAATGCCATTTTAACAATTTGATAGAGCAAATGAGGTTTAGTTTGAAGAAGAGCGGACCTACGTTAGAAGGTTTTGTATGGTCTGAAATAGTTGAAGTTAACTTTTTCTTTTTCTATCCATTCTTATAAAGGTTATAAAATTACCTCCAGCTCTCTGCATCATTGCCTGTAAAATCTTGTGAAATAATCTTTTCATGCTGATCCTCATCATTCTCACTCACCTGTTGCAAAAAGGATGAATCATGATGTTGAGATTTAATTTAAAAGCACTCTTAAAGTCTCACCTGAACAAAAGAGAACTTGTTCCCTTATCAGTTGCTACTTTCACCTACTGGATGTCTTTTCAGGAGTTGTATGTATTAAAAAAAATATTAATGTTAAATTCAATATAAAAGTTCAAAACGCCCCTATACATTGACAGAAAACTCTTTGGAACCAGCAGGTAATAAGATCAAAGTGTGCATTAAATTCAGCTGGAAGGCTGCATCAGGTTAGTTAATGGTCATCTGTGACAACTGCGTGACTTTAGTAGATTGCTCAAGACCTCTAACACAGCTTCTGAAAAGCAACATGACATGGGAGGCTGTTAAATCACAAACATGGTCACTTTCTGTAAGGGACTGTGTTACAGCAGTGCTGTACCCTAAATAATCATGTTGCTACTTTCCAAATTTAATATCTAGTGCTAAACTTCAGCTTTAATTCAGATCATATAAGATTTGTTATCTTTGCCAATCTCAACTCTGAAGATATTTCTGTTTCAAGTGTCTGGCAGCCTTTTATGAAGGTTATGACACCTCTCAGCCTAATCAGGCAAACCACCTGCTGGTATTTCTGCAATCAATATGCAGATTGCCTAAAACGGCCTGTGTAGTTAAGAAGTGAGAAGAGCTGGAAGCATATCAGTGCTCTGCTGCTCCCATGACCGCCCTTTTAAGAATGGCATAACAACAGCTACTGAGTCTGTTATACCAGACATGATAAATTGAATTATCCATTTAGCAGGTGTTATTGAGACAATATGCATTTAAGATAGTCTGTAATGATATGATATTCTAAAGGAATGGCTTATGATTTGCTGGAAAAATCCAGCAAGATCTATTCAGGGAGCTCTGGGAAGAGCTATTTTTAGTATATCAATGTCAATGTTTCAATGTCTGATTAAGACTCGTAAAGCTGTTGTGACTAATTCATGCCTCAAATCATATTCTATATAGGAGTGCCATGCCCCAACTTTCAAACAAGTTTGCTTTGATTTGGGGATAGGAAAGGGAGTAAGATGAATTGAAAAGCTAAGGTACTTGATCCTTTTTTTCACTGAGTATAAAGCACAGGTGGCTATGTTGATTTTCTTCTGTCCTAGACAATCTCATTAAATCTGGGGAGCTGAGTTCTGGAAAGTTGGAAAGATTTCATTGAAAAGGTTGAGAACAACTGGATATGATAGGATTTACACCTCTTTGGAAATGCTTATTGAAAACCTAATAAATCTGTGTAAGGTTGTCTGTCAAGGCTGAACTGGGAACTTCTTTTATCATTGTCCTTAATCTTTCAAAGGCAAGCTGAGTTACTATGATTTAAAGAGACACAGTACTAGTTTGAACCCTTCATTTCCTTCTCACTAGATAATGAGAAACATAAATGGACCACAGTGTCAATTATAATAGTGTTTTATTATATTGCTTTATTACCTGAAATTTTCAAATAATTATAATTTAATGAGAGTATTATTGTGGGGGAATTTTCTCTTAAGTTCCCTACTGTTACTTTCCCTTTTAGTAATTTGGTAGTTGCTGAGGGATTTTGTTAATCTACCAGTCTGAATTCACCTACCTAATTACACACAGCCACTGTGAATTTTGCAGGCCTAGCCACTGCCCTTTATTCAGAAATAGTGTAGGTGAAGCAGTAGAAGTAATCATCAAAAGTGCAGGCACAAGGCAAGCCTTAAACAGCAGTTGAACAACCAGGCTTAAGGCAGTTTCCCAAGCGGCAGATGATAGAGCAAATGCAGGGCCTCAGCATTGGCTGGGGGTGCTGTATGTCTGTAGGCAAAGTAGAAAAATGCAGCAGGAAAAGAAAAAAGAACAGAACAGCCTAAACGCAGAGGAAGAAATCTGAGCAACAGGACTAGAGAAAGGAAAAAAAAGAACTACAGCATGAAGCTCAAAGTAAAGCACTGGTATCTAAAGGCTTAGATACTGTTACTATTATTTTTGTGGGTTTATTCCTTTTTATTTGTATGTTTTATCCTGTGAAAGTGATAAGGATTTCAAAGAAAACCTTAGAGAGGACCTGTTTTTTACTCTGACTTAAATAGTTTTTAAGTCCACAAATTTTAGCGGTAATTCTTACCTCTGCCATCATAACTATTTGTTGTATTTGTTCACATTTTACACAAAAGTTTCATTTCTGGAATTCTTAAGGGCTTTTTGATATATTGATATTTTTGTAAGGAATTTGCGTTAGTATTTGATTGTCACATATTCAAAGCAACAAACAAACAGATTCTATTGTAATTCTACCTTTTTTTGGCATTTCATTCTATTTTAAAAATAAATTTTAATATAAACTACAGAGTTTTGCTTGTATTGTGCGAGTGTCAGGTTCAGGGCTTCAAGTCTTTGACAACTATATAAAAGATACCTGTCTAAATAAAGTGGAAGAAAGGTAGTAGGGTAGAAGTGTGAACTGCAGAGTCATTTCAGATGACAGACCCTTGTCTTCTAAGGTTTCCTCTACACATCACTACAGTCTCAGCTTCTATCATAAGGTTTCTTTTTTCCTTTTTTTTTTTCAATTCAGTTATTTCCTCTGTTGTTTCTCATCTTCCCAGTGAAGAACAGTAAAAGTCTGAAATACGATATTTATCATCTGTCAGGGTACAGCAAGGGCTGCCTTTACTAAAGTAAAGGATTACAGACCCTTCAGCTCATTTATGCCACGTAATACTGTATAGGTGTAGTATTATGCTAAAATAGCTATACTGTTCAAGCAATGTACTAATATTTCTGGATAGCATTATTGGTGCTATGCCTGCCTCTTCAGAGCTACCTCAAGGATATCTGTCCAGTGACACAGTCACCCTAATTAATGTAAGTTATTAACAGTTAGACATGCTATAATATAACATCATATTTCATTTAAGCAGGCATGTATTGTGTAATTTGCACTAGAAGTAATTCCATTCACCTTTGCTTCCTGTCACTAGAGACTGACCACATCTGTCATGCCATTGCTGTTCCCACATCAGCTCACAGCAGTGTTATGCTGACTCCAGCTCGTGCCAGTAAACTCCTGAAAGCCTCGTGCAGTACCATCAGGGGGAAATTAAAATAAAGGTTAATGTCATTTTTTATGGTTGACTAGTTCTTTAAAAAGACAAAAGGGAAGGTAGCCTCTGAAGCCTGAAGTATTTATTAGACTGAGGATCATCAGGGAGTGCCAAATACAGCTGTCAAAGCTGAGCTTATCATCTTGTGAGGAGGAATTACAAGTGCTTGTTACAGAAGCAGTGAAATCAGCAATTCTGCTTTCAAGTTAGCATTGATAAAACAAGGATGGTAGCAGAAAACCACACACAGGAGTGAGTAAAACACAAAATTGAACTGTAGTATAATTTCTAAGCTCAGGACTAACCTTTACAGGATTTTTTTTTTTCTGTAAAAATACATTACAAAAGAAGGAAAACACACATTTAGTATACTCCGTGCGCATGTGTGTGTGCACACGCGCACGTGTGCTAGTATAGGGGAAAAAAATCTGTTTTGTATCGTATATATCACAGAGGTTCCTTATAGATCATGATCAATGAATTTACCTCAGTGAAAATTTTGGATTGATAACTATACAAATTCAGCAATATCATACTGGTACAGCAGGAAAATATAATTTACACAATATTGGTCAGTAATTACCATTCTTCATGTGGAAGGATTATTTTGTTTGCTGGTCATGGATTCATTTTGCATCACATGCTTGATCCTTGGCTTTTCCAAAACTAGTCAAATAAAGTGATGATTAGATCACAGGTTACAGTGACTGCATTGTTTGGTATAGTTTTGGTTTTTTAGATTGGGAGGCTGCACTATAATTTTATTAGGTAATTAAACTGACTAGTGAGTTGAGCCAGTAACTACACCCTGATGTCATGGTACCATCTCATTATGTCCCAAACACCTTCTGGCCTAAACAGCCTACAATATCGAACAAGTAGTGATTGGTAGATGAAAGACTTACCAATAAGAAAATGAGAACAGATGATTAAATAACTCACCAAAGTTTAATGAGCTAGAGCAACACAGTGAATCTAAGTCTCCCGTGTAGGTCCACAACCAAATTGTCATGAAAATCAATAGAGTATGTATGATGACATTAGCCGGATTTGAGCCAGCAGTTGCTAAGCGTGAAGGGTGCCCTACAGCACTGTCAATGTTCTGCAAACTGCATCAATAACCCCCCCCGGATAATTAGCATAAATTCTGCCAATATTAGATTGCTGCACATGTTATAAAAAAAAAAAAAAAAGTCTTGTACAATAACTTTACTGAGTTTTGTGTATGTATATACACATTCTATAGGTTATTGCATAAAGTTTATCGATTTGTGCTTTGGATATTTGCTTCTGTAATAAACTGGTGTTTTATGAATTGACATGATGTACTCAAAGAATATTGGTTGGTATAGATCAATACTTGAAGAAATATGTTCTCTGGGGACATGAGAACCATACTGTTTTGACATTTAATAAATTGGATTAGACCATATGCATATTTGGGCAATAATTCCATTTGTAAACTATATTTCAAAAAACAGGTGTAACTTACTAAACTTGTGCTGCCGATGATCTGTAACATTTTTCAATGTATATGGCACTGTGAATTCTGTTTACTGGAAACCATAAAAATAACTACATAGCAATTATGTAGGTGGGTTGACTGTTTATCTGACAGATTACATCTACAGAAGCCTGTATCTGTTTTTCTTTACATCTTTCCACTCAGATGTGTAGTAGATTATGTAAGATCTGTGCAGTAAGTACCCCTTAAATAAATTTCCTACCTACTTACAACATCTATTATTCAATTTACATACTTGTCAAGACACTGAGTACCCCAGCAGGCCCTAATTGCCCTGACTAGCCACATTTGGCATCTCCACCCATGCATAGTTTGTCCACTGGCCCAAGAGCTGCATTTAAGTTCAGGCTCTTTTCCTTGCCTGAGCTATGTTGTAGGTACATGTGCTTTGCTTTGCTGCCTGTGCCTTAATGTCTGGTATGTGTGGATGTGCCTAGTGCTTGCTGACTAGTTGACTGAACCTGTCTGCTGTCACTGGACTTGTTCATCTCATCTTGTTCAGATACGGTGAGACTGGAACCATTGTATTCATCCCTCTGCTGCCTTGATTTTATTAGTTCCTGGGCTGCCTTCTCTTGCTGAGCAGTCCATTCCCGCTACTTTTGATACTTCTTCATGCCAGGATTAAACCAGGATCTTTCTAGGGTAGCAATGCTGTAAAAAATAAGGTACACCCACAAACTCCTTGTAGGTTTCTTCTGCACATACCTTTCAATTCTATTTTAAAATGGGCCTTTTTGCACAGCAGGTATTAAACTGACATGTACTCAAGTAACCTGCAAGTGGTGTTTGATATACTTCTTTTACACTATTAGGTAGGAGCATTTCTGGCGTTAATTAGATTTAAAAAAAAAAAAAAAAAAGCAGTATTTACTCTGTCTTAGAATGGCTACTTTCCTTTTAAGGGAAAATGGAACACTGTAAAGAAACCTATAACTAAGCCTAACGTACAAATTGTACTATTGAGGGAATACAGAATATATTGCACTGTTGCACAGTAGAGAGAAAAAAACCATAGCTGTGGCTTGCTTAATTTCATTGTTATTAAATTACACTTTCCAAATGAATATCAAAGTGCAACTAATTTGCTCTGAGGTGTATTTACTGACTGAAACATGAACTGTGAAGTTGATCACCATTTGAGTGCCTCAGATGAGAAACAGGCCAAGCGTGTTTTGGAAAGCAAAAGCAGTACTGAATCCGTCAATGCACTGGGTGTGACTGTTGTTCTTGGTTTCTTCTTGAATAATAAATAGAGGTGCATTGACAGCAGTGCAGCACCCCAGACCAAAGTTATCCTGCTAATGGGTCAGTGGCAGAAAGATGAGGTGTGAAGCTGGACTTAAAATAAAAATACTGGAGTTTAAGAACAAGGTAGAGATAATGGTTTCTTACCTAACTTAACACTTCAGAGTCATAGGGGTCAGTTTATCATCTATGGGAATTAGCAAGATATGGCTAAATCTTGTTTGTACTTCTTTTCTTCCTTTTATTAAACTTCGTCTGGTGACTGTGTCTGCCTGTTTTTAGTTTGTATATTGTCTAGGGCAAATAAGGGTAATCTAGCCATATACCGTCTTGCAAGCTTGTTCAGTGTCTGTCACACTGTAAATACAAGATAAGGAAAATAGTTTGTCTTTTCTCCTATGACAAATTTCATGCACCTGTAAAGCCATTTTTAATCCTTTATTCCTACCCATATCAACTTGCCTTAGTGCCTATATCATTCTGGTCAGGTGCTCCTAGGTTGGTTCCTCTCATCCCATCTGTAGACTTCAAGACTGCACGCTACTTCCCATGTGGTAGCTTTGCCTGAGTTCTAGTTATCCTACCTGAAGAGGAACATTCTTTATCCATAAATGTGTGCATGTTAGGGAAAATTCACATGTTTAGCAAATAATTCTCATGCTTCTGTAAAAATGTTACTGCAGTTAATGAAAGAAATATCAGCCTAGGAGTGGTGTGTGCTGAGGGAAGAACATTAGGCAGAAGGAAACAGACAGTGAGAAGGGAGAGTATAGCCACTACTCTTCTGGTAATTACTTACTCTGTACTCTTTCTAGTTACAGTAAAACTTCTTGTTGCTTTTTGGTTTGTCTGACTGCTAGAGTAATTAGATAAACTATTTGTATAGTGATCCATAGTATGTGTCTATACATGATCTTCATGAAGTTATCAGCACCCAGAAACAATTTCTAATGTATTACACTGTGATAAGATACTCTGCAATTGACTGTAGCGTTACTGCAGAGTGAATTACTTTATGCTCCGTAATCATGCTTATGGGTGAAATGTCTGAGAGTAGAAACTCTTCTTAAGGCTTATGAACAACCACACTAGCCTTTTATTCACTGGATACTTGGATCATTATGCAATTTTACGTGGACCATTATGCAATTTTTTCTTCTGGAATTTTCCTGCTACAAAGAGTTGATAAGAAATAAGGCCTTGCTTTGGCCCACTGCATTGGCATCAGTTTTTCTAGTAATATCTGATGGCTAGTTATGCCCCAGTCCCTTCAGACTTCACCAAATTCCTGCTAAGGAAGAGTTAAACGTATTATAATAAAGCAGGAAACCAGCTGCTGAAATGTGTCCTTCAGATTACTTCAGAGCTGGTTCATGATCTAATTGCTGTTTCCGCTGCACATGCTCCACAATAGCAACATCAAGCTGACAGAGACAGGCTGCCAGCACTGTACCTGCCCAAGGCCAGAGAGAACACTTATTTTCACCCGCAATTTGAAGTGGTAAGCTGAGAAACCATTCATTTATTATGTTCTAACTTTTGTCCAAGCACATTATAAGGTAGGTCAGGCCTATCTTCTAAGAACTGCAACACTACAGTACTGCAGAACTGCATTAGTTTAATGCAGAACTTGCATGAAAATAAGTCAATTTTTCTGTACAGTGTACATTCTGTTAGTTGAAGTATAGTTACAAAGACTGTAACAACTGACAACAGGATTTCTTCAGTCCTATATAGAGCTTATGCTTAACTTTTTGATTATGGACAGAAAAGACGATTGTAAACCAGAATATTTTTACAAGACTAATGCATTCACTCCTGAAATACCACAAAATTTTTCTTTTGAAATGCTGAAGCTCTTTAATATTTACTTTATTTTGTCTCAGGACAATTAGCTGGATAATGTTTTGAATAACTTTGAATTATTGATGCAATATCTAATGAATTAGATCAGTACAAGACTTCAAAATTCTCATTTTTGAGAAATTCTGAAACATTTTTGCTACTAATTTTATATCTAAAGTCAAAATACTAATAAAACATACCAGGAGAAGCCAGTCTGGTAGATTTTCGAACTAAACATGGATCCACTTTGCTGTCCTTTCTACCTGGTTGGTTCCTGATGGTCAGGAACTAATAGGCATGGTTGGATTTCTGTTATTACACCTAAAGAAAATGCCTTGAGAAGCAGTTTGAGGTAGTGGAAGGAGGTATCTTTACTCTTTCTGCAGCAACCTGATTAAATGACTTCAGTTATCAAACTGTCTTTTTGAACTTTAAACTTAAGTCTACTTAAGACCGTAATATTTAAAGCTACTGTTTAAGAAATTGCCATTTGAAAGAAAATCTTGTTCAGTGCCCACTGCTAAGTAATTCTGGCCTGAATACTACGGGTGTACACTAAAACATATCAATTATGTTCAAAAAATATCCATGTAGCAGCAGTAGCTAGACAAAACTTTGAGACATTCATACATTTGCATACATTAAATTAATGTAGAAATGTCATTAGTGACAGTGCACTGAAAATAAAATTTAGCAGGGGCAAAGTGTTTGAACACCACCACAGGATGGTCAGCTGCAAGTGAAAAATATCAGTTACTGAACAAAAATATCTGTCACTATTGTCCTAGAAGACTCTAAAATGCAACAGCCACTCTTCATGACACTGACACAGATTATGCTTATGCAGCAAGTTCATGCTGTTTGCTGTAATTATTGTAAAACATTTGCCTGGGTCATGAAACCAGACAATGTCAATTAGTGCTCTGCATGCAATTCAAGTGGATTAAGCCCCAAGGTGGAATGCTGAAGAGATTCAAGGGATGCATTATTGCATTACAGGACTGCAAAGTACATAAACCAAACAGCAATTTCAGTGTATGAGGTGTCTCACCAGACTAAGTTATCTCAAGGTCCTACAGTAAACTGCACACAAATTTCAGTGCAGAAAAAATAGCAAACAAATGCAAACAGCAAAATGCAAGTATAGGTGTGTCTGTATGCATAATTATATGCTTATACACTGTACAAATTCAGCAGCAGCAAATATAAGCTTCCCTTTTAATTTAGCTAATGGATAATATTTTTGCTCATTCTGACAGGAGTTAATGGACAGAGTACACAAGCACTGACAAACTAAGATAGTACTGAAGCATTAAACAAGAGCATCCAAGCAGCCATGTAAGCAGATGTTATCACTTTTTCTCATAGTTAAAGCTGTTTGCTTAGCTCAGAATATTTGACTGCTACTGGCACTTGAGACTTTCTTCTCTGTCTTTCTAGAAAAGGCAAGTCAAGTTCCTCTCCCTTCAGGAAACTCATGAAGATGTCAGATGAGTACTTCCAAGTGAAATCTTGCTTTTTCTCTCTCCAATTTCTCAAATGCTTTTGACATGGCTGCTTTTTAAGCACTGCTGAAGAAATGATCTGGCTATGGATGCAGCCTCTACCATGATTATAAGTTGTTACACAGTAGGTCAAGAACCACCTTATGGAAACAATTTAGCATCTGCATCACTGCCATTATAAAGATGTTGAGCACTTTATACACTAATATTAAGCTTCACAACCCTATTGTGCAATATACATATTCTGCCATATCCTTTCCTGGTAGATGCACTGAAGATGATTTTTTTAAATCAAGCTTCACAGTGAGGCATTGACAAAGTTAGCAATAGAAGCAAGCCGTACAGACTCTGAGGCACGTGTTCCAGTTCCTAGATACTTTCTATAGCAATCAGCAGGAGTTACGTTCTCACTCTGGCTGATTGGAAGTTGAGCAGAAAATGGTTTACTGCTGCTGCATTCGTCTTAATAAAGAATAGGTAGAACAAGTTACATATAAATCACTCATGATACTTAATTGCTATAGCATAGCAGGGAAGATGTACAGGCATTGGGATTTCTTTTAAAGAAAGAAAAGGTTGGACACTATAACACGGTAAACTGGAAATAAAGCATTGGGGTTTTTTGCAAGAAATGAAGCATGAATGAACATCTCTGCTTAAGTAACTGCACATATGCTGCCCCAATTGCATCAGTTTTGCTAGAGAAAGCCACTGCAACCACCTTACAGCTGTATGGAAATACAATTAAACATGCTCACATGAAAAGATATATTATATGAAGTGTGAATATGTTTCAGAATGCCTTGGGTTCCCTCCACTCCCACTTACCTCACCTATGTACTTCATATTCCACCAACACTGCCTCAGAAAAATGTATCTTTCCCCTAAAGCAGATGTTATACTTCTTTGAGTTTTCTATAAGAAAAAACATTTTTCCAAATCATAAAAAAAACCACCAACCCTGATAAACTTACTATCTAATCATCCATAGCTGGAAATCATTATTGATAACATATAAGTTATATTTCATTTGAAGACCTTGTAAGTCCTTGGGCAGATATTTCATGCCAAAACATAGATCAGAAAGCAATAGGCAAAGTATAGTCTCCATAGGAGGGTACACCATATGTTTCCCTAACTAATTTAAGATACTGCTTAACAGAACAGTTATTGTCTTAGATTACTCTGGGAAAAAAATTATTTCGGGAAAAAAAGAAGCATGCCTGTTTAATGGCTACGTACAGCACAAGTGTTTATAAATGGTTTGTTTCTGTGCTAATTTTTTTTTATTATTTTCAGTGTGAATAAGCAGACAATCATGATGAAGAGAAACTCTGCTTACATGCAAAAAGTCTATAAAGGTGAAAACCACAATACAATGGAAAGCATGTGAAACTGTGACTTATTTCTCTTGCAGTCAGGTATTTGGTGCCTTGTTTTACTCTGTCAGTATAACTATACAACTTTTAAAGTTAAAAAAAAGGTCTTTTTTTATCTTTGGCAAGTTTAAATAAGAGATTTAATTATCTAAAAAAATTTAATTATTTCTCTGCTTAATTTTAGACATGGAATAACCTTTCCCCTGCAGAAGCTTTCACATAAAGTCCCATGATTTTTATCATGTCTTTTTTTTTCTGTTTCAAAGTGCAGACACTCCAGCATAGTTCTCCTGTCTTCAGCAAAATAACTTTCTTAGCAAGTCTTCTCAGACCTATAATAAAAGAAAGTCTCCTATTTCTACCCATGATTTTTACCCACAATTATCTATTCTATTCTCTCTATGCAGTAAGGGCAGAATGGGTAGGTTTAAAATAGGCCAAAGTTAGGTTTTGAACCCCCTTAAATCATGGAACTCACCTTAAGACCATGGAATAGTTTGCAGTATTGCAGCTACAGCCTGTTTCTGATAGCTGTTTTCCCCTTCCATTGCACTACTACTCTGTATTTTGAAAGTCATGGAGAACTGATGTTTTTATCATAGAACAATAACAATTCTCACAAAATCATTCAGCCAAGTTTGAAGTTTTTGCAATGTTTATATCCTGTGCACTTTTCAAACTGGCTCACTAAATTCTCATGCAAAGTAGAATAACCTAAGAAACAGATCATAGTCACATATTTTACTGTATTGAATTATTATGAATGCTGAATGTACAAAAACTTAACCAAGAACAATACTTCTTTTTATAGCTTCTCTCTTTATCCTTTTTCTCAATATATCTAAATCTATTTCTGGCAAGTCTAATGAGTCCTCAGGTTCTTTATGAATTCAAGCCAAGAAGCTAGAATTTAATACATGCTGGACTTAGAGATGTTTCTCCCATTGGAAGAGTAGAAGGCCTTAAATGAGATCAAGTATCTGAAGCTGTTATAAGGAGAAAAAACGGCTAAAGTGAAGAAGCTGTGGTGAGAAAACTGCCTAGAACAGGGAGCTAAGCTATGATGTAGTGTGTTTTACCTTGCACTCATGCAGGCAAGGTGGGCAGTAAATGCAAGTTACAGGATAGGAATACATGTTCTCTCAAGTTGTTGCATCATTTGGAGTTTCTGTAAGAATTATGGCTAGAACAAAGCGAATCTTTTGTAATGAATCCCCAGGTGGGCAGCTGGAGCTTAATTATGGAGTTTCATCACAATTCTGAATTTCATGGGTAAACTGTCACTGATATTTTGAAAGACTTGGGACTGAATTTAAACACTGTCCAAAGTGTAGAAAGTAAACACACCCTTGTCTGAGACCTGTAAAAATTGCCTGTGAGTTAGAGACTTGAAGCACTTTATTTATCGTATCTAAAAGAAGACTGAGACGTGGTTGTATTGTGGTCTATAACTACCTTAGTAGTACTTATTTATTAAAATATCAGATTCTAAAGAGATCTTTACTATGGAAAAAAAAAATGGAAAGAATGAATGGCTTGAACATGAGTTAGATGAATGCAAGGCCCTGCATAATTGAAAAGGGAAGTAAGAGATTTTAGACAATTTGTTGTATCTGTGACTGAATATCCTTTTAATTTGGCTGCTGGTTTTGATGCCTTTTTTTAAAAGGGGCAAGTAAACAAAATCTGGAATGATACATGCAGCTTGCAGAGAGTTAGTTCCTCATGTCAATAGTGTTGAGTGAGACTAAAAAGCTGCATAAGCAGTGATGTATAAGTAAAGTAAATTATGGAAGTTGGCAGATAATTCAGTAGTTATAAAATAAATTCAGTAGGAATAGTTTGGGGGACTCTGGATTAGGTCTGCAATTGAAAAACTGTTTAAATGACCAGGAAGTCATATAAAAAGATGGATTGCAAATCTGAGAACAAGCATTTTGTGTGAGAAATTGGATAATAGGAGTCTGAATTTACAAGGGTGAAGAGAATTGGAAAGACTCCCAGGACAGAAAGGGCCTCTTCTAAATTGTTCCAGAACAACATCTTTTAATCTGTGTATGACTTTCTAAACTCTCACACTTCAGGAAAGCTGAAAAAAGTCAGGTTTGGGTTGGTTTTTTTTTTTTTTGGTATGTAAGATGCTTTTTATTTTTTAGTGGCTTGAGGCCATGCAATTCAGTAGGAGTATCTAAATAGAGTTAAGATTTCATGCTATTATTTATGGGTATTTGTATCTTGTGTTTAGATTTTGTCACTGTTTTGGTTTGGGATTTTTTTTAAAGTACTTTTCTGGCAGACACAATTCCATTACTCTCTAATTGTGACTGAACTTTTATATTCCTGTTCTATAGATGGGGTAATCAAGATTGTTTAAGATAGAAGTAGGTTGCTAGTAAAAATGTAAGGGAAAAAAAAATTAATGATTGGGGTTCATCATTTGTGTGTCTTAAAAATTCACAATTTAAGTTCTATCACATTATGTGAAAAGCTTTCTTAATTTTCCAAGTATTCCTCTATTTTTGGTAGGTTTGTCTGTGCAGCTTTTTCACATGCACTTATGCATGCTGGAGTGGCTACAGATGTGAACATATAACGTAATTAGATTAATTCAAATCAGTTTTCTGATAAAACTTCCTTTTTATTACAGGAAGATGTCCCACATGTATGACAAGCAAACTTCAAATTTCCGTATTAGCTGGCATTGAAGCATACATTCAAACCTGTATGTTTTGGAGGTGTTTGAAGTGAAAGCATTAGCTAATCTAATGCAATCTGAACTAATCTCCATAGTTTTACATGCCTTTTCCCTTTCTGATCTTTGTTCTTGATTCCAAACACTCTTAATTTCCAATTTGCTGCCACTAGTTATAAAGAAAATTTCTGTTTGTTTTAGTAAGCCAACTGAATCTAAACGGAGGTTTTTAAAGTTCGTATGACGTATGGTAAACACCAGCTCCAAGCTTCAGGTTCATACTCTGTCCAGGTTCTGAGTACATATTAAATTGGGTACATGTTGTCCTGTGTATCCATATTGCTCCTGAAGAAAGTCCTCAATGTAATCTCAAGGGAGACATAGGATACTCCCACGGTGTGAATAGCTGAGGAATTATAATTGCAAGGGCACCTCAGGATGCACGTGTCCCACAGTATGGATTTACCTGTTGTCTAATAGCATTTATATTGATCTTTATTAGTTTATAATTCTGTTTATATTCATAATCTGGAGACAAAACAGAAGTATTCACTTCAAGTACTATTTTAGAATGTACCCAATCAATTTGGATGTTAAAATCCACCTAATGCTAAATGCTGTGAAGAAGCTAGAAGCCATCAAACATTGCAATGTTTATACTGTATATGATATGCTGTATCCTTTAGATCTGAGCAGAACTCAGATCTAAACAATATTTAGTTTGTGAGCCTTTGGAAGGGGAGGGAGTGAAGGGTTGATTCTCTGGTTCTGATTTGTGGTCCCAGAACTGATTATACATTTTACAGTAAAGCTGATAGATACAACTGGATCCAGTCTTTGGGCCGCCATAGTGAAGTACCAAACCTCATGTAAAACACCAAGCTAAGGAATTGTAGCTCTTCTGTGGTTTCTTCTAAATTGTGCATTCCTGTCTGCACAATGGCCAAGGGTCTTGGAAAAGATGACTTTGAAAAATCCACTGCAAGTTCCAAGTCTTTTCCCCACTGAAAACAAAGCTGTAATTGGAGTCACTGGGGTTACATAAGGGGTGATTTCAGCCTGTTCTCATATAGATAAGCATTTTTGCACCTTGTATGACCTTGATCGTCTGACATCTGAACAGATATTGCAGTAAATTTCTGTTCATTTGAAACAATTCTGTACAGATGTTTTCCTGGGATAAGAAAGCTGATCAGAAGGCACTTGAAATCCAGGAAAAGATAAATATAATATATGAAATAAACAAGTGAAACTGACACTGCTTGGACCTTTAATTGATGTATTGTGCTGACAGCAATGCTGAACATTTAAATGTTTTGCTCAAGATTGTGGAAACTTTAACCCCTGGGAAGATTAGTCATGGGAATTGCTGCACAGGTTTTCTCATAGTAATTTTTGTTTCCAAACAATATTAAAAATGAGTGGAGTAATTCAAAATAAATTGCACCCAGCCAAGAGCTTTGCCTAGATTTTGATCTGAACCTTTCTTTTGGTTCAGGCAAGCTGAGATAGTGTTTATAAAAGCTTTTGTCATTTCTGGTCTGGTCTCTGAAGGAAATGAGATCATGGTTTGTCTCCTTCTGCTCCTCCGTATCTGTCTGTCAACTCCCACCTCTGTATAACAATGTTTAAATCTATTGGCCAAATGGACTACTTTGACATAGGTAGAGGGGCTTCAAATATTTATTTCACAGAAATTATTGTGAAAATAAAAAAACATGGTAAAGGCAGACTGCCTTGATTTTCTTTGTGATCAGCTCAATAAAAAAGTACAGAACTTAAACAAGGAAACATCACCTGGAACTTTCTAAGCATGGAATAAGCTTTAAGTGGATCTTGTGCTCTATCAGCTACCGATACAATCTACGTACAAGATACCAGACTTCAACAATTCTGCTGTTTATGGGTCTAGTTATTGTATTTCTTGTTACGACAGAGGTAGGAAACACCTTTCTACGACTTCATATTCTTTTTCATTTAAACTTCTTGTCCACTATTGGGAAAGTGAGATGAAGTATTCTCTTCTACTGCTGTACAGTCTTCTCTACAAAGTCCTTTCTTCTGTACCAGGTATTCTATCCTAGCCCTCAAAGTTTGCTTGACAGTTTTCTTGAGCCACCCCTTGCCCCTTCTTTCTCTGAGTGTTAATTAAATATGCTATAGATGAAAAAATTCTAGACACACACTGCTGTTTCAAATGTCTCCTTCATTTCTCTGTGGTGTCAACAACTGGACCATAACTTTTGAAAGTTTGTCCTTTCTTAACCATTCAGTTTTCTTCAATCTTTATTTAAGACTGAAAAATTTCCAGGACATGGCCCATCCTCTTTTTATACATTCTCAAGCCCACAAGGCTCTCAGCAAATAACAAATATTAATATTAAACACAAATACACAAGAAGGGCTGTAAATTTAGTGCATGAGAGATTTGTTAAATCTTAGTGACATAAATCTGGTCCTTTACAAGGCTATTTGTCTTCAAGCTGTAATATATGCAAGCATACACATTATGGCTTCAAGAAAAATAATACTGTGTGCATATATGTAATATATATAAAAATATGTGTTCTCTAGGACAATAGAATATATTTAAATGTACAGAAATCCCATGTGTCAAGTTCCAAAATTAACAGTACAAACAAACAGCTGCATAGCTAGATATCTGTTCACTGAAGGGAAAAGAAAAAAAATAAATCACATCTTGACCTGAGGGCCAAGTTCTCTGTGAATAAAATGGCATTTTTTCTTCTTCTCTAATTTGGTTTGAGGTCTCAATTTTAGCTCTGGACGACTCTCTGTTTCTTGTTTTGCCGTGGTTTTTAGGACTGATGGCCTCAAGGAATGAAGGAGAAAGGTTAGATAAAGGGCCACTCATGCCTTTTTTTCTTTTTGCAAGGTCTAACCCTAGGAAAACTATAATTACTGTAGTGATGTCATCACAACTTTTCCTTTTGTTGGGGGGTGTGTGTGTGTGTGTGTTTATACATCCTGGTTTCTGCCATTTCCTCCTCCATCAGATCGCCAAAAACTCCAACAAAGACCAATCAGTGAGCCAGCAGCAACACTCTCAGAGTTAGGTTGAACACAATATTACACAAAAACCCCAGCCTAGTCAGTTCAGAAAAATAATTCTTCTCTGCCCCCTGTTGTGCAGACAATGCAGCTGCCCAAAAGATACACCATTTTGCCTTTCTACAGAATCATTCAACAAAAATACTTCAAAGTACTTTTCAAACAACAAAATCAAGCTCACTCTATGTCACAAAAACCTTTCTTAGGGAAACTGAGGCAAGGGAGCCTAACCACAGTTTCTCAGTATTCAGCCTTTCATTCCATGTAAAGGAAATAGAGTTTCTTCCTGTTTCTTCATTTTACTGCAAGATTGTTTTGCTGTCTGTTTTCAGTTATAATTTATTCTTTAAGTCCTGTGGGATCCAGACCTCAAATTTTACCAGTTCTTCCTATATCTTACATTTTCACAGAATAAACTCCACCAAATTTGTCTTGCCATTCTAGTCAGCAGAATATATTCATTGGCTAGGAAATCTTATATATATTTATGAAGTATCTTCTCTATCTGTCAATGTACACAACTCAGAAGTTTAAATAGTAAAGCATATTATACAATCAAGAAAGGTACAAATTATGTAAAACTACATTTAAAGCAAATCCTTACTGCTAAATCATGACATGTGTTTACAAAAATATTTCTAAATATTTCTCCAAGGTCTGTTTTCCTCACTTCTGTTAAGAATAGAAGTAGCTAAAAGATCATTTGAGGCTTAAGAGACATGGACTGAGATTCTGGTCTCATTGTCATCAAACCCCACTGAAGTAAATGGGAGCTTTCTTAAATTTTTGATGAAGACATTATTCAACTTTGATGCTTCCAAGCTGAAGTGAAGGAAGAAACAAACATTCGTCTGCAAGAACAAATAAAAAAGCACCTTTTGCTTGAAATTTTTTAATTAGTTATGAAAACTGGTTTTGTGGGACATACAGATGTTTATGTATATTTTTCTGCATATGATTACAGTGTGGTAAATTTTGTATGGCATTCAAACATATTAGTGTACTTTGAACAAAAAAGGAAGTTTTTGTGTAAGCAGGAATGATGAAAAAAAATTGAGACCAGTAGTATCAATATCGGAAGAGAAACTTCGAGTTGAAAGGATACTTCAGACATTTAACTACTTGTCCATCACTAGTTACAGGCATTGTAATCATGAACTGAAAGGGACTTTATTGCATCTATTGTTTTAGGCCAGTTAGCTTTAAGAAAAAACTATAAAAATAATTAGAGTTTCCTGGTCACGAGGCTTATTTCCTTTGTCTATAACTAGCCAGGAAATCACTTGGCATTAGTCACTGGAAAGGCCATAGGTAATTGTGCCAGCTTTATCACTTCCTGAGCTAATGCTTGTAGGAAGCGGACATGAAAACAATAAAATTTTCAGTTAGGGTTCATTTACCTTTTAAGAATAGAAAACTAACAAGAGTTTAACATTTGACTGCCACCTCAATCTGGAAATCAACCGTAAGAAGGGGCAATTGGCAACCAGAGATATTGACCTGTACTATTCTATTTAGAGCATTGTATACAGCTAACGAGCCAAGTACCAACTCTGGCAGCTTCTCTTTTATTCCCAGCTATGTATTCTAATATATTAGTAAAATTTTCATCACTAAGCTTTGTGACAAAGGAAACACACTGTCAGATTACAACTTCAAATATAATCCAAATATAATTAAATATCCATAATTTCCCATGTGTGAAAAAAATTGAAAACCTACTCTGGTCTTCTTCAGATTTCAGTATAGCTGAACTATAGATTCAGACAATTTTTTTTATTATTAGCAGCAGCATTTGAAAGTGAACATAAGTGATGAAGATGTATGACTGAATCTGGAATTTAAAATAACCAATAATCTTTTAGAAGCAAAGCAGTTATTTCCTCTGCCATTTCCAGCTGACAACTCCAAGTATCTGTCAAAAACTGGATTAGAGCAAAGAATAAACTCCTAAATGAAGGACACATTCAATATGGAATCACTCAATGAAATTTGTTCACTGTTTTATACATGTTCTCTTTTACACTCAGAATGCACATATGTATATTCTGTGATTCTGTGATATGTTTATACTTTGAGTAATTTGTGCTATTGACAGGAATCTAGAAACTTTCTGAAGTGGTTCCTTGACAGATTCAGAAGAAAAAACTAATCTACTGTATGAATCAGGAAATATATACTGACAGTTTATGAAGCAGAATTTATATGCAGTGCAAAGGGTATTGTATTTGCTTTATTTTTATAGGTATAAATAAATATAGAGCTAAGTAACAACCACATAGTTTTTGAAATAACATTTGAAGTGTAAAATTAAGCATTTGAAATTCATTAGAAAATACAAGAATTAGGCCACCTTGATGATTCTTTTTCTTTTTTGGGGCCTAACTTAACTGCAATGAAAAACTTCCAATCATACAGGAAATGTATTTTTATTTACCATTGCCAACAATTTGCTATTTTACTTCATCAGTTTTGTTTCTGCAGACTTTTGTTTCTGTATTGTACATTCTTTTGCAAGATGGTCTTTTATTCCAGAGACATGGACATATCTCTGACATTTGAATTAAAGTTGTACCATTCTAGACATTAACAACAGGAATTTACAACACACTTTTGGGCAATGAATAACCAGACACATTAGTCAGCATGTAATAATTATAATTTTTTTAAAAGGCATAGAAGGTTTACAATGCTTGTGCTTAGCATTTAATGTTGCATTGAATGTTCCATGTCAGTTATCTTATTAGCCCTTGTGCAAGTGTCTAATATCCCTCATTGATTAAAGAATGATAAATCTACATAAATCTATTATTTTCCAATAGGGAAAAACTGCCCCATATAGGGCCTGTCTGCTCCTGTCTGTGCCTTACAGAATTGCTATAGGCTTCCCACCAACTCTAAGGACCTGTAAATACTGTAGATAAACTGACACTTTGAAAACACTCAACTTTCTGAAAAACAAATCTTACACTTGGTTCTGTGTAAGAAGTTTTCACTTCCTTCTTCTTCACAAAGTTAGATAGCATCTTCCTTTGATGCAGATTAACAATTTTGACACTGATTAGCATTGAGTGGGCAGAAGAAACATAATACCTTTGGTTCTGTTGTTGCGGGTTTTTTATTTTAATTCCTCTGAAAAGACTTTTCAGTTTCTGTAATTCCGTTCTAGAGGAATAGTGTGTAATAATGAAAACTGAAGTCTATAAATCAGTTCTAGACTAAGGGATTAAAGTGAACCCAGTAGTTTTTTCATTAAAATCCTGAAAAAGTCACACTTCTACTTGGAGTTAAGACAGACTGTTCATCAGATGCACTGTGGCT
Organism: Gavia stellata; assembly: GCF_030936135.1. NCBI lineage: Eukaryota > Metazoa > Chordata > Aves > Gaviiformes > Gaviidae > Gavia > Gavia stellata. The sequence goes on from NC_082600.1 coordinate 22,674,495, forward strand.
GTTGCTATGCAAGTTTGTAAATTTTTTGAAGGTTTTTTCTTTGAGAAACTATATCTGTTCATACCTGTGACTCAAAAGTTTGAGAAAGTTTAGTATATCTACAAATCAGATTAAAACTGCTGCCAACTTGTTTGAAAGATAGAGCTGAGGGGTTTTTTATAGCTCTAATAATTACATTTTAATACAGGGCATATGTACAAGTGTTTAAAATTCTTTGTTCTGTTTTCTGTTTTCCATTTGTGATAGCTAAGTCAACTAATTGGTGAAAAAGTAAGACACTGGTATTGGTATGACTTGCTTCTGTTGTCTTATTTCAGGTCAAGGCCCCTTATTATCTGTTAAGTATGCTATGTTGGCTTTCCAAAGCTGGTTAAGAGTAAGAGGCTGGGAAATGGACAGAGACCTTTTCAGTTTGGTCTAAGGTGAGAATCAAATGCATTAAGTCTTTATACTGCAAGCTTCTTCAACTCCAGACCAAAGCAAATTATTGTTTATTGAAGTTCAAGATCTCTTTCATCTCTAACTCAAAATCAAACATATGCTAGTATACTTTATACACAACATACTTTGAGAAGCAAATCTAATCCCTTGCTTTCACTGAGTAGCAACTTAGCCCATGGTAATTCCACAAGATATTGTGCAGGTCTCCCTCTCTGTAGAGGAAAGTATTTTATAGAGTGAGTAAAGGAGAAAGAGAATATGATTTGTGATAAATATCACCATTCTCAGGATGTTCTTAAATGCATACTTAAACACTTGCACAAGAACATAAGTTTTCAAAATACAGCAGTATAAAATAGTCTTCCAGATAATTAAAAAAAATTATAAAGGAAAACAACTGTTCCTTGATAAGCTGACAGAAATAATTTCAGTTTAACACTGGAGAATAAAAGCTAAAAGCAAATGTTACAGCCATAGGGGTTCTGCCAAAGTAAAGCTGCCACATACATTAAAGATAAGCTTCAATATAAGGGAAAGTAATTTTTCATACCTGTGAGAAATTATGGCTCAGTCTTTTATTGCAAGGCATTTCTGAATTGAAGGTGCAGAGAAAAATCTTCTCTGATGCTCAGAGCACATCTTGCTGACCACATTTGTTTAATGCGATTCACTCAAACTAAAAGACAGAATGTGGCTGAACTTTAAAATGATACCACACAAAGAAAAGTTATTACTTTATGTCCATTTTAATTTTTTTCTGCAACACTTGAAATCATTGATATGCTTTAAAAGGGGTGCGAAAATTATTTTTGTAATATAAATTAAAGCTTATGAAAATATGTTGAAGTGAATACACTGGTTAGCAAGTTTTCCGAGCATGACCAGCTCATTGACCTGCATGTGTTTTCTTTGTATTAATTTGCTCTTCAGTCTTAGGTCCCAACCTCAGTTGGGACAATCAAGTATTTGATCATCAGGATCATCACATTACACTGTGAACAGTGATACTATTCTTGTGAAATGTAACCACCAGAATCTTGCAACCATAGTCTTGTGCTTCCTTTGACGTGTCATAATCACCTAACACTTGAACATTTCAACAGCTAAAAGCATGCAGCACCTCAATCCTCTTGCTTCCTCCCAGGTAAGACTTCTAAGCTCTCAATTCACTGTTTTCTGTTATCTTCCGTTCTGAACAAATGTTTTTGTGGCTGTCTAACCCTCACCAGCCATATTTCCAAGCTACTGAAACTGGTGTGTATGTGTACACTTTGCATTGGCCAGAGTTCTGAAAGAATTCATAATTTATATGGAACTTAATCATATTTCTAGATGGTATTTTCATAAACCCCAAACAATTAAAATTAATAATTAAGCCACCTGGCAATTCTGGATTTTTTTTCCTTAATAACTATCTTGGGGGTACATACAATGAATGATAGAATAAACTTCTGCAAACTAGTTTGAAATAATTATCACCAAGGCTGCAGTCCTTGGAGAGGAACTCGATTCATTGTTCCATTGAATTTCATTGCACTTAGATGAAATGAAAAGCAGGCACACCTTTGGTTCAAACATTTGACACATTCCAACTAATCATGTGCTTCTTCATTTCTCACATGGGTTCATCAAGATCCAAATCCTTCCCTTCTACTCCCCACCTCACTTCTCAGTTTTATCAGAAGCTAATTAGGGTGATCACAACAGGAAAAGGCATGAATTTCCAAAGTGACCTTTTTTTCCTTTTTCTTTTATGAGGGGCTTCAGCTTTCTATCAGATCAATTAGTTAATTGGGCATCACTCCCCTAACACATCTCACTTACAAAAAAGCCTTCACCTTAAATAAACAGTCCTTCATTTTAGATTGAAGGCTGGAAGCTCATTATAACTGGTTTCTGCTGCTGTTTCTTTGGGCATGGTCTTATCTGGGGATCAAGCTGCATGTAATGCAATCTTCTTCCACATGAACAAGAATGTTATCAAAATAAACCTTTTCTGCTGTCCCTCTCCTACCCTGCTTTCTCTGCCATAATGCTAACTGAAATAGTAGACTCTTTAAAAAAAAAGGGAAAAGCCCTCAATTAGGCTGAGCAAGATTGAAAGGGAATTTTATATTCATACGGTATTTTAACTTCAATGTTGTTATTGAATCCTGCATTCAATTACATTGCAGTTGTACTGTTAATGATCCCCTATATAAATACACAATATCATACTAACAGTGAAGTATAAGGTGGTTATCAAGAGGTCACACTGTTTAAAAAAACAGATATGATGTAGCTGAGGGCCTCTTAGAACTGTTCTCCCATATACTTTTACAGGCTTTTTCAGATACATTTTGACTTAATCCTCTCCTTTTGTATCCTATTTCTTTCTTAGTCAAGACTCCTAGCGACAAGTAATCTAAAAGAAAATAAGGGCTTAATAACTAAATATCTCATGGTTTTATATTAGAGTATTAGTGCAGCTGTGATATATATACTTTATTTAGGGAGAGACAGTACACATTTTGACATACACTGTTTATATGTTTTCTTCTTCTATGTGCATTCCTTTAGGTCTTTTATGCAGGACTACTCCATAAGTTGTGAAAATGGCATTTTTATAAATGTGAACAAGGCCAATACATGACATTATATGAAGCACAAGCATTGCACAGGAGAGTGCCATTCCTCTCCATGACAGTGGGGTTGCTATCAGATATCTCTTAGGTCTGGAGTTGACCTTTGAGACTGAAAGATAATAGACACCTTAAGAACAGCTGTTCTTAGGGGAAAAAACAACAACTGTAAAAAGTATCTTAAAACTACGACAAACATTACAAATTAACTCTGTTTATTTTAGCAGTCTGCATTGAAGTTGCTATCAACTTTAACATCTCAGAGTAAAAGGCTTATGAAACACAAAATGAAGAGTTTCCAATGCTCAGGCATTCATTCCCAAGCTCTTTGTTAATAGTAATGATTGAAAATATACATCCAGGAATCTTTTCACTCATCACTGAAACAGAGCTATGTCCAAAATCAAATGTGACAGCTGTTTAGCAGCACATGACAACACTAAACAAATGTTTAGACAAGGGGAATGAAAAATATTATATGAAAAATTATACTTCAGTAGGGTTTATTTACAGAAAGCAATGTAGGAAGAATTGTTTCTAAATGTTTAACATGTTTTCCAGACATGGGCTTTGGCTCCTGAAATATACCTGCATTCCACTGATTACTAATATAACGGACTTTAATGTTTTGGTATATTAATGTTCATAAAACTACACCCTTCACTTCTCAATACAATACAGAGAATTTTTTCTGAACCAAATATATCCTATGTATAAGGATTGTCTCCAAAGATTTTATACCAGTGATAAATGTTTTCCACTCTGTTCAGTATATCAGGTTTGTCATTGCAGTCAACTGCTGTTTTGTCATTAATTTGAACAGAGGGTAAGCAAAAGTTGTTGTAGTGGTCTGCAGCTATATCAGCAATTATATTTGTGGGCATCACAGACTATACCTTTGAAATGTCAAAAAGCATGGATTTAAGAAATAATTGGAACACAATGTTGTTTGTTATCGTATTTGTTGTTGTAGCTTGCAATGAATGAAAAAAGGAAGGGGGGGGGGAGTAACTGAATTTTATACTTTAGCGTCTAAAAAGACCTGTACTAGGGATCAGGAAGGAACATTGCTGATGTTTTTGAACTGACAAGGTATTTTAGAAGTAGGCAGTATTTGCAGGTGAAGGATGTCCGTTGTGGGCTAATGATACCTTTAATTGAATATAGCTAGGTCTAAGTTTCTTCAATAATTCAAGTTGTTTACTTAATTGCCAGTAAAGAGTGTTAAGACATCAATACTGTATTGCAAGAGAGACTGCAGGAGAATGAAAATGCATTTAAATAAGTAAAGCCTAGACCAGTGCAGGATGAAGGTTTTAATATAATCAAGAATTGAGAAGCAGAAACCCTAGGGAAGGAATTTGTATGAGTAAACTCTAACATAGCACTGCCCTCTTCATGTTTAGTCATGTATATCTTTCTTTCATTTACTTTTGACAAAGTGAGAAGGTAAGAACAAAGTCAAGACACAGGTATCAACATTAATTTTTGACATAAGCAAACACAAGCAAATGGTAACTGAATATTTATGCAGTGGAATCAAACAATATCAAGTCATTTTAATTATGATTTTAAGCATGCTAATTGTGTGATGATATATGATACGATGTTCAAGCAGACAGAGAAAAGCATTAGGGAGGAGGTGGAACAGAAAGCAAAAAGATAGTTCTGGTTGCCAGTATGACAAGTAGTAGTCAGTCTTGGCTAATCTTTTCCCTAAAACTCGAAGGACATGCCTGGTGGATGTAAGTGGCTTTAGTTTACTGATGTCCCTGATAGTGGCTTGTTAGAAATGAAAGAAAGAACTTCTAAGTCACTTTTCAAAAGAGATTAAGGAAGGATCAGATTCTGCAAGCATTAGTTCTGCTGAAGAGCACTTAACAGCTGTAAGTTCTATTGTGATGTTGGCCTTAAATAGGATTTCTTGCATGGATTATGCCTAGTCTATTATAATGTGCCCTAACAGAAGCTTTTCTGAGTAACAAAGAATGATCTCTTAGGTCTAAGAATAGTTGTTTCCTATGGTAAGAAGAAAGACAGAATTACAGATTGGTTTAAAGTCAAGAAAGCCATGGAAGTTTCATCAGTGACCTCACTAGACTTTTTCAGTAAGGCACTTTAGAAAAAGTCTACCTTATTTCAAATAAGTTTATTTTTTTGGTATGATGCTGAGCTCAATGTTAGCATTGTGGATTTTGAATTTGAACTGCTTCACAGCATTTGGATATTTTGTGATGTGTCAGTTTGGCTGAAGTCCAAATCTGCCCTACAAAGATTTTTGTTTTACCATATCAAATGCCAGAGCTGTTTCTTTTTTGCTGTTGCCTAGTTTGGGGCAGAAGCCAAGGAATGTGTGGGCAGGCTAGGGCTCTACAGTAAGGAGGGACTGGCCACCCTACATGCATAGTTTTCTGACAAACTGAGTGCTGGTGGTACCGTCTGCAGCCTACAGTAAAGGTGGTATGGCTTTCAGAGAGGATGAAAAAGTGTCAGGAAGACCATTTTCACAGAGGTGGAAACAATTTTAAGAACAATTTTAACCACAGGTTCAAAAACTAGCTGTGATCTCAACAGTCGTTCGGCTGAATCAAATTGCCTCAAAGTCTAACACATATCTTGCAAACAGTAATAACTGAGTAGCGTTCTCAGGGGGTGCCAATTTTGAACGCTCACTTTTCAGCAACCAAAAGATTATTTTGTGGAGTGCCTACACTATAAATCTATTTGCATAGCTAACCTACCATCCTGTTGAGGTGCTGGATGACTACTTTATAGCAGATGTGGACATTTACTTTCCTTTGCAAAAAAGGTCAATAACAGCCTCAGTAACGGGACCTTTAAAAATCTAATATGGCATAAAACACTGTTCCCAATGTACAATAAAAAAATAAAATACTTGAAGGTGCAAAAACTGCTGCAAATAGCTTCTCTAAGAACTTGAATGACTTGGTCTAACACTTCTAAATTCCTGTAGGCCTGCCTAAATAAAGGAAGAAAAAAATGTTAAAGCTTAGTTATCATTACAGAAAAAGATAATAGGATCTCCTTGCACTTATAAATTAAGATACTTTGTTTTTATACTTCTGGAGTCAGAATACCTTGTGGAAAGAAATGTGTTGTAGTGGGTTAGTCATTCATTACCCAACAGATAAGAAAACCTTACCACCTCAGGAAAACGCTTTGGTATAAGAATGTGTACAAAACCAACTATGTCTTATGTCTTATTGACCTATCATTTGCTATCCACAGGGGCTGATTTTGAGGCTCATTGTTTGGTATAAAGGAAAAAGATTGTGTTTTTCCTCCTTCTAGCTCTAAAATTTGTGTACAACTTTTTCTGAAAGTCTGAGCAATTATTTGAAGAAACTGAAGAAATGTATTTAAATGTTTGAATACTTGATCTTGTTTCCAACAACAATATTTTCTGGCCTTCAGCAATAAATATAACACAAATATTAGCACTCAAACAGAAAATTTTCAAAGATTTTCATAACTAAAGAAGTGCAGTCCTCTTTTATTGTAATTGGAAGCTGAGACAAATTGACAATGCTTTAGCTGTATGTTTGATTAAACTTGGCTTTCAGTTCTGTGCCTTAACGACAAGACTATTTTTGCCCCAATACAGCAGTAAAATCCAGTACTTAACATAGAGGGAATGCTGTGGGAGAACAGAAATTTTATAAATCACCAGAATAAATGCATAGAACTATATGATGAAGAGAAATGTAAGGTTCGCTGTGTCATTTTTATTACCCAAAAGCATTGATAGAAAAAAGAAATAGAAGTCTTTACTGGGTTTGTGGTGTGCATGCTGAATGGATGGATGCTTTTGGATAAACCTTGTTTCTAGAAATTATGACATTCTGAGAAAGCTGTCTATAAGCTTATCATTCTTGCATTAAAACTGACTCCTAAATCTACTGAATGCAATTTCCCAAATATATCCAAGAAGGGTGGAAATTTGAACATTTTTTCAGTTCATCGTGCAAATATATCAATATTATATACTGTCCACATATATACACTCATAGTATATATATACTATGTATTAATAAACTCTTTTTTTTCTATGAAAAATGCTGTAGTTTGGGGAGGAAGGTTTAATCAAATTGCAGAATCACAAAGTCCTGGTAGAAAACCTTTTGCATTATGGTGATGTTATTTACATCTTATAAACACAGTCACTGACTTGTAGCTTCTGTCATGGATCCTTAGTGTTGTCTTGCTACTCATCCTGTCACATATGAATGCCTGCCTTTAAGGCCTGCTCCCAGGCAGTGTGCTGGTTTTGGCTGGGATAGAGTTAATTTTCTTCATAGTAGCTAGTATGGGGCTGTGTTTTGGATTTGTGCTGGAAACAGTGTTTGTAACACAGGGATGTTTTAGTTACTGCTGAGCAGGGCTTACACAGAGTCAAGATCTTTTCTACTTCTCACCCCACCCCACCAGCGAGTAGGCTGGGGGTGCACGGGAAGTTGGGAGGGGACACAGCCGGGACAGCTGACCCCAACTGACCAAAGGGATATTCCATACTGTATGACATCATGCTCAGCATATAAAGCTGGGGGAAGAAGAAGGAAGGGGGGGAAGTATGGAGTGATGGCGTCTGTCTTCCCAAGTAACCGTTACGTGTGATGGAGCCCTGCTTTCCTGGGGATGGCTGAACACCTGCCTGCCAATGGGAAGTGGTGAATGAATTCCTTGTTTCGCTTTGCTTGTGTGCGTGGCTTTTGCTTTACCTATTAAACTGTCTTTATCTCAACCCACGAGTTTTCTCACTTCTACTCTTCCGATTCTCTCCCATCTGGGGGGAGTGAGTGAGCAGCTGTGTGGTGCTTAGTTGCCAGCTGGGCTTAAACCACGACAGGTGGTTGAGCCCCCTCCTGGAATTTATGCTGTTTGGTTTGGGCCTTTCATGGGAGAGAAAAAGGCTGACATATTCTTAGTCAAGCATAATATGAAGATGTAAGCTGAAAGTAAGTTGGTTTCACTTATTCCTTTTTCCCCAAAGAGATGGCAAAACCATCACATCTTCTGTTCCATTTTCTATAGCATTCGTACATGTGTACTGATGTACACAAATTTTAAAAGCATAGCTCTTTATTGGATCCAATTGATTTTCCATCCCAACAGACTATACTGAGCTGCCATTTGACCAGTGTCTAAGTAAGAGAGTGAGAAGGTGAAGGGAAGTATAGAAAGAACAGCATTGATCAACTAGACAAACACATAGAGAATATTTTTAAGAGTATAAATCATGAACAGCCTCTCCGTCACAGAATCACAGAATCACAGAATCACTAAGGTTGGAAAAGACCACACACAATGACTGCATAATTTATAAACATTGTCCTGTCAGACTAGGCACTGTTTCCTTCTGTTTTTCTGTTAAATTCTCCTGAAATTTGTCATATTGTATTTGATTGTGAAAATAGTAGTACTGAATAAAGTTTACCACAGTAGCAGGGAGTAACAGATACAAATAGGTATCACTAGACAGGTACAAGATTCAGTTGTAACTGTGCCTGACTGGCTTCTCTCTCCTTTTTTTTGAACCTCTTTCTCACATTTTTTTTTAATTGCTTTAGGCCTTGTAAATGTTGTTTTAGGGAATTAAGGCATTTCACCAAATGATTTTCACAAGCTTAATGTGTTTTAACACTGAGGATAGTCTGCCCTTTACATTTTCAGAAGGTAGTTTCAGCAATAACAGAGACAATAACACATCCTCTATACTGAGGCACCAATGATCTCAATTCATACCAGCCACCTTTGGGATGAAAATCTGGTCCAGGATCCATGCTCTGTTCAGTTCTTAGTTTTTCAGAGTAGACTTGGTAAGTTATGCGATATGGATTAGTCCTGTGAGAACTGAGACAGTGAAAGAGAACTGTGTTGTCAGCTACTGCAGAAGCATCAGAAGATCTGCCAATTTTCCTGGCCTAGAATACAAGGGTCTGTATCTCTTGGTTTTATATATTTTTTCTGAAACCACTAGTTTTTATGCTCTGACATCTTGCAGTCTGGTCATAGACTTGAAATGGATCTGTCTCCATCTTTTCCTTAAGTGAGCATGCTAAAAAGTTCAAAATAACTTTGAATATTTAAACTAGGTTTTATTGGGATACAAAGAAGATGAACAACTTTTTAAAGAGGATATGCAGTAATATTATGTCCAGCAGATATTAAAAAAAAAAAAAAAAAAAAAAGTTGAAAAACAATGATGCCCTGTGTCCTTTTCTACAGGATCATACTATGTTTAGTAAACATCACTGGGTTTCTTTATTGCAGTATGATCTACTGTTGTGGGTTGACTCCAGCCAACATCTGAACTCTCAGACTCTCTCTCTTATTCCCCTCTCCTTCGGAACAAGGACAAAATAGAAGGAAGATGGGAAGAACTGTGGATTGAGATAAAGACAGTTTAATAGGTGAAGCAAAAGCTGTGCCTGCAAACAAAGAAAAGAAGCAATTTATTCACTACCTCCCTTCGGCAGCCAGATGTTTAGTTACTTCCTGGAAAGCGGGGTCTCAGCATGTGTAACCGTGGCTTGGAAAGATAAAAGCCATGATCACAAAGGCAATTGCTGTTAAAGCAATGCCAAAAAAGAGAAACCAGAAATCCTCCCAGCCAGAGGTCACTCTGGAAATCTGATTTCCAACACAAACATCTCTTGTCCCGATGCAAAAAAATGTCTAACTTTAGCAAAATCAAGGACTACACCTTATTGTTTTTCCCTCTTAGTTCTGGTTTCCTGAGTAAGTGGATGGCTGGTTTGAGAGTGAACTAGCAACGATAACCTGTAGCTAGTCAGTTCTTTATTCAGCCTTGTGAAGGGCCTGTAACTTTTGTCTGGTCTTATGTAATAAATGTTCAGCTTAAGTGGAGAAAAGCAGTGTTGCACAGTTCACTGCTTTTGGCTCCAAGCAGACAAAGTCTTTGCTGCAAAAGATAGAGATTCCAAAGTACAGGAGAGACCTTTACATTTGCTAAAAAGTGTGTTTTGCCTTATCTCACCTTTGCTAAAAGTTGATTCATTGCACTCCATTGAACAAGGACTTCACACACTTTAGAAGTATTTTATATGGAACTATACTTCTAATTTGTGATTAAATCTACCTACACTTGAAAGCTGCATGAGCTTCTACCAAATGTTATGTTTTAAGTAACTATGTCACATGTACTTATGATGTAATTTGACAAGAGTTCAGACTGAGGGTGGAAAAAAGGGATAGGAAGAAGTGTAGGCTAAGAGCTCTCTGCTATTAGAAGGGTGGCTGAAAAGACTGCTTGGGAGTAATAAGAACAATTTATCTTTTGAGGCATGATCCTGATGAGCAGTAAATACTTGCAAATCCAGTTATTGCAAATCTTGGTCTTGGCAAGAGCTAATTTTTGTTATCCTACTAAAAGCAGTAACTCAGTTGTATTCAACATATACCTCATCCTCAGCTGGTCCTTCCAACATACATGGGGAAAGGAAGAGAAGAAATTTTGAAAGATTAAAGATGTAATTTATCTCCATATTCCTTTTTCTATGCAAAAGATGTAAAAGAGGGGAAATGTGCAGTTTCTTAATTTGCAATGGGTAAAAGAGTGTCTGAAAAAAATTAAACTATTCTGGCTGTGACACTTACTAAGATATTCTAATTTGCAGAATTTGATGTCTGGTGACTCCAGAGCTGAGAAAGCATGAACTATAACTGATGCTGTTCTGCCACGCCACTGCATTGACTGCTGTGGTGTTTTAAGTAGTGAAGCATAGCTATGCTATTTCTGACTTTTGTTTTGCCGATACAACCTCTTGACCACATAAAAATAAATCATTCTAGCATTTGTTAGCAAATCCCCTTCAAAATATTGCTGAAACCCTTATAAAGTACATTTAAGCTGTCTTAAAATTTCTCTACCACTTCCAAAAGTTGCAGCATATCCTCTTATTTCAGTTTTGGTTTGCTTTCAGAAAGGCCACTGCTTCTGTGAATACTTTGAACACCAGGGTATTCACTCAAAGCTGGATGTATCTAACAAATTCATGACAAACTATTCTGTGGCCCGCTTCTGAATAGTGAAAAACAGCCCTACAAGAAGACAATTCAGCTGTAAGGCCACCTTGCATATGTAAAAATAGCAAAAAGGAAATTCTCACATACTGTAAATATTCATTTATTGAAATGATCTTTAAACAAATTTGCAATAGATGCGCTATGATTAATTAGTCTATATCACAGTGGACTGCTCCTTAAATCTTTCATAAGGTCATTATCAGTTTAATCAGTTTGCATTGCTAAAGACCTCAAAAGATCTTACACTGTAGAATAATTTTGGAAAACGAACATGAGAGCATATGAACTATTCTAAAATAAAACAAGTCTATGTGGGTGCAATAATTTTAAATTTTTTTCCTCTCACTATAAATGACAAATATATCCCATGCTACTGCAACATTTTAATAACAATGTTATTATTTTGCCTAGACAAGAAAAAAACAAAGATTTATGCTAATGACAGCAATTATGTATTAAATAAGCATATGCCAACAGTATGTAGTCTTTGGTTTCACTGGGATACATGTGAGGAAAGCAGTGGGTTTAGTATGAACTTATAGTGATGTACTACTCATCAGAAGTTTCACTACATTTTTCAAAGCTGTTCAGCATATGTGTTTATTTTCCTAGTCTTGAGAAAATTCTGTCTGGGGTAAATTATGGTTAAGAATAATTCACAAGGCATAATATACTCACTAGATCTGATAAATGATTGATTCATTGAGTATTTAAGGATTGTGGTTTCTATCCGGGCCTTCTCTCTTGGGCGTGAGGGACCATCAGAACACTTGTAACTTGACTTAAGCGCCTAGGCAGAGATAAGGGTGTAACTGAATTACCTTGTCATCACTCTAGGACATGCAAGTTGGATCTTCTCCATCATTATAATTATTCCAACCATTGCCAGCTCCAAATGACATGGTAAGTATGCAGCAAATCACAGGACAGATAAATTAGTCTCTGGCCTCTGTTTTAATTTTTTTTTTCAGTTTACATTTTTCTGGAAACCTGAATTCTCTCTCCCACCATACAGTTGTTTGTTACTACATGGCCAAAATACACACAACCATTCTAACACATAAGGAGTTCATTCTAGTAATTTAGTAGAAGAAGGTATGCTTGTTAGATCAAATATTCACATATTCATATGACTGCAGGTGTAACAAAAAGGGACCAATATGGTTGTAGAAAAGTTCCATGTGTTAGAAATTGTAGGATTTGTTCTGATCGCAAAAGTTGGGCAATACTACTTGCAGTTCAGGCACAGGAAGAAACTAAAATATACATTTGCCAGTAGCCGACAAACACAGAGATGCACTTCTTAAGCTAGTTAATATGACAGTTGTAGTCACCAGATATTTCAGGTGAACAATTGCAGGACATGACTGTTTTACTACCAAAAGAATTATTTACTGTTGTAAGTACCTTGATTTTCTGAGCAGAACGTACAAGCGTTGTTAAAGAACATAACAGTCAGCTTCCAAAGGTTGCTGCCCCATAGGCTATACAGGAAAAGCATGTCATCCAGCTTCAAAACATATCACTACTGAGAATTAACCTGAAATTCACTCTTTAATTAACAAGTTGTATTTTATTAATTTATTTTTTACCTTGCAGAAAAATACATAGAATCTTTCAGAACTCAACAGTGAATACATGTCTATTTCTCCCCTAATCTCCTCATTTTAGTTTTTACCCATAGTTAAAATGGATACAATGTTAATGTTTTTCTATCCAGTTTTTTAAAGCAAAATACAAGCCACAAAATTTTTGTGAAAGGAAATTAAACTCTTTCTTGAGAAGTTATAATTGATTTAATTTTCTGAAGAATAAAATCTCAAGATAGAGCATGAAAATAATAATGAATACCTTCTCATGTTGCTGCTGCTCAGTGATCATTAGTCTTCAACGTCTTTTAAATTACAAATATTTTTAAATAGAGTGCTTAAGAGAAAGAAAAATCTCTGTTGAGTCTCTAAATTGCTTTCTGGTGAGAAGGGGCAATTTTTTGTCGTTTGGTTCATTTTCTTCATGGGAAGGCCTTATCTATTCATTGTATCTGTCTTCACTACTTAAATTATTTTTTCCTTATTCTTTTAGGTGAAAACATTACTGTCGTGAAGGTACTTATCTTCATTTCCCATCTGTAGAACTAAAGTTAACGTCTATGTTTTATAGTTGTAGACCCAAAGCGGAGATACTAATTGGCTTTCCAAGCTCACACAGACTTTGGGCAGAATTGTTCAAGTCCAAGACTGATGCTGTATTCACCAGAGGTTTTCTGAGCTTTGTCAAAGCATTTAACCTAGGAGAGATCTCCAGCTATGAAGTGAAAGGAAAAAGAAAAGCACGTCCAGGCTGGACAATGTGAGGCTGTTAAATTCTGTGTTTGAAATATTTGAAACATTGAAATATTTGAAACATTGAAAAATTTGAAACATTTAAGCCAATATTCCTATATTAGCCTTTAACTACACCCTGAGTTTGAAATCAACGCAATGAGGAATATATGTTGTGGTTCCCGTTGGACCAAACTACATTTATAAGCCTCATGAAACTTTTGCTGTTAAATCTGTGTAAAGTTCTAGGCTGTGTGGAATATTTCGGAAGCCCACAGTAATCCATCCTTGAAAGTATAGAGGAACAGACAAAGAAGATAAAGGGCTGTGACCTAGTGATCAGAATGGCATTACAATGGTTTCAGTTTTTATAACATAGGTTTCATGAAAGAAATATGAAAATTTAAAAGAATTTCATGCTTTTAGAGTACAGTTCCATTTTATTGAAAAAAAGAAGGGATCTTATAAGAAACTATTGGTTTTCCTCTGAAAAGAAGGAAAAAACTCAGTTTAGCTACATAAAGATGCAAAATCCACCTTCATGTAAGAAAGGGCCTTAAAGAAAACACAACCATAGCAAATAGTCACTACTTTCATACTGCTCACCTGCCAGAGCTCTGACAAGGCTAACAGTAACAGCAGTTTTAAACCTTCACAGATATTTCCTTAAATATGCTTATGACGCTGTATCCAAGGGCCAAGCAACTAATCAGGGTAGCAGATAGTTGTTATTTCCATGACTTCCCTTTAAATTGTAGAAGGCAATTTTATTTTGGATAAGGAAAAGTCTCAGCTGGAACTGAGAATGATTAAATCACAGTTCTATACCTGCAGTTAGGTCATGACCTGACCACTGGGGTGAAGGAACGATAAGAAGATCACAGGAGATCTCAAAGATGCAAATCATCCAAGAGCCACAAAAGTGTAAAGCTTGAAAATAGCCTTTTTCTGCTACCCCTTCCACTGCCTAACCTTGTCTTTTTGTTCCCAGTCATTGTGCACTACAAAATAAAGGGCTCTGTCTGAACTGGTTACTTCTTTAAATACGAAATTTGTAAACCCTCTGCACAAACGTGCATACTTCACTTTTTCTTCCCTTACAGTCCACACCTTAATTATTAGAGAAGCATGCAAGATAAAAAAATACAGCTTCGAATTATTCATGAATGCAAAAATATAGCTGGAAAAGAAAGTTTCTTGAGCAATTTTTGTGTTTTTCTTATAGACACCTCATCTTCCTTTTTCTCACACACAGAATTTTTTATTACAGACCCAATAAGACAAGGGTAAACTGGATTCTGCTATGGTTCTTTCATCATCAACAAAATAATAATTTACATTCTAGCTGTCATTACTTTATTATTCATGACCAATCAGAAGGAATACTGACAATTTTCAAAACCTCAATTAAATTTCAAGGCTCACAGTGTGAAGGGGATGGGGGGTGGGGGTGGAACAGAAAGAACACCCACAGGGCCATTTTATGAAGCATTTTTCCCGATTCTTTCATGCTGTCAGTCTCTGGATTAGAGAGAGAAGTAAGCTTACTGCCCTCTACCAGAACTACATAGCAAATCAAAGCTGAATTAAAAGTTAACTTTTAACGGCAACTTCAAGAAATGTAATTGCAAGCTGTATAGTCTTAGTAGGCATGACTTCTTATCAGATATTCCTGATGATTCGCAATGCACATCACATGAAGATTCAAATATATGCACGTATAAACATTTCTTTGTCTTTGAAGGGAGAAATGTCTAACCCATTTTCTCTCTGGGATTTCCATTGACTGATGTGATACCTTTAGCAGGGGCAAAACTGGTCAACCTGAAAGATCCCTGCTGAACTCAGTCAACAGGCTGAACGTGACCTTGGCAGCTGTTTCTGCTTTCAAGGTCACTACAAACCTTATAAACTGTTTTACTTTCCATCCCTCATAGGATTAAACAGCAATATGGTCAAAAATAACTAACTTAAATATAAGTCTCAAGAGAAACTAAAAAAACAATAAATACATCCAATGGGGAGATACAAGGTGCAGAAAAAGGTCCATTCAGGGTCATATCCAAGCACTATGGCTCCTTTCTGCTGCAGTTTGCTACACTTCTTGCTGAAGGCAGACTGTTACATTGCACATTTAGAATCTCTACAACACCACCCCCTACCTTTCTTTTCAGCAGAACACGCTTCTTATAAGATTAAATGAATCAGATAGGAAGAAGGTATTATGTCTTTAATGTTCTGAACTAGAGATGTTCAGCCTGCAGCCTACACACTGAATTAACACTGTGAGAAAGAAAGGATTTATTTCTTTCTTCCATTACAAGTTTAGAAACCCCAGCCTGAGCACGATGGGAACATGAACAGCTACAACGAGATGTGTTCTTTTGCCAGTCACTCAGGGCACATTGGTGGTTGAGAGCAAAAAGTAGAAACTGTGACTCAAGTATACATTTGTCCCTACCTATTGTTAAGCAAATTGGCAATTACTTTGTTATGTAGCAGTGATTGGCAAGGACTCTCTGGGAATAGGTGAAGCAAAATGTGCCATACTTTCCCTTTCCCCACAGCCATGTAGTCTCCTGTACTTAGGGAAAAAGAGTCACAGCATGTGAGTAAGCTGAAATTCAGGACTACCACACAGTAGGGAATCCCTAGTAGCAATTTATGAGACATTTCTGCTGACTTTCACCATGTGTACAGTTTAAGTAGAGTCAAGCTGCTGAGGAAAGCTTTTCCAAGGACCCTTGGATTTCAAAACAGCATATGTGTTCATGGAAGTAAACACGGACATGCTGACTGTTCAGTGTATAACATGATTTAAATATATCCAAGCATTTCTCTACCAACATTTCCCTCATACTTTCAGCTGAGAGGATATGGGGCATGTTCCAAGATGCATGGGCATTTGGATATTGTTTGGGTATTTTCTCTTATCTCCTGGCCCAGTCTCCTTACGGAGAAATAAACAGATGTGTCGAAAACTTTACAGAAGACCTGTTCTCTTCAAATTGCCAGTTTAGTTTTGAAGGCGTAAATTTTCCTTCTTCCTAACAGGATGGAAGTGCTGACTTTACAGTTGCTTTGAACAGCCAGAATGTCCCTAAGCAGTCACAGACCAGCTAAGAATCTGGACCAGAGAGTTTGGAATAACTTCAGAAAATCATCCCAAATTTCCCATGCTATACCAGCTTTTGTTGCCAAAGGAGTAACATCCGCTGCTTTGGTGCTGTGCGGTGCAGCCGTGTGACTATTCAAAAGTACATTTGAAAACTGCAAAATCAGCAGTCTTCATCTGCATGCAGTTCTGGATTCTCAGATAGGTCTAATTTAGCAAATACCCCACAGGAATTGGAAACACTATGAACATATTGAGATAATTGAGAAAATTCAGGGAAAAAATGCAGAGGGGTATTACGTACACTAATCATTATTTCTCTCACTTATTCCAATTTGTTTCGCCTGCTTTTGTTTAACTGTTCCTTTTTTCTTATTATATTTTTTCCTCCACTCTATTAACCTATGAAACAATGCCTTATGAGATACAATTTAAAAAGAACTTGTCAAATTTATTTTAATACAAGAATTATGTAATGCTATTGTATTTTGGTGGCATTTGCAATTACACATTAGGATAAAGCCTATAAGGATTATGAGTCTTCCTATTTTAAAATGATTGTCATCTGTTAGGAAGAATTTTTTTCCCTCTATAGAGGATACTATATAGCACTTTTAGGTGTATAAAAAGGATTTCATGCCTCTGTCTGAAATGTTGGGTTAGGTATTTATTTATTCATTTATTCATCAATTCATTCTATTTCAGTAATACTTCAGGAGCTCAATCAGGGGAACTATTGTGCTAGGCACTGAACAAATGAAATCCAAAAAGTCCTTGATCCAGAGTATTTACAATGAATGATGCAACTGTAGAATTAAATATTCTCTTTCTATTCAGTGTCTAAATACACAATTAACCTTTTCCCAGCATGGTAATTCTTGAGGCTTGCCTCAGGTCAGTGAAGTAACGGTAAAGAAAAAGATGAAGTGCAATAATAAGAACAGCTTGCAAATTGATGTAATTCTTTTCACAGTTGCTTCTAAACTTTCGCAGTAACAATGAAAGAAATCTGGTCCCTACATAGTCACCCAGTACTTGATTGTATGCTCTACTCAGCATTTCATGTTAAGCAATATAGTGAGAGTTCAAAAACATCAGTTCTGGCACCTGATACCTGTGAAGATAACTGTCTGTTAAGTGGTCATGCAATACTATCAGTCACACGTACTCAAGGAATACCCACTCCTCTGTGGAAAAGAGGGTTCCATACTCGTTTATAAAAATGCTTTTTAGATTATCGTTGCATCCTATTTATATTCAGAACTGATCTGACTAGCTATGTCTTCTCACCCCTTGGGTGCACCCTATTTCCCCCTTCTGTTAGTTGGCATTGTGGCCCAAACCAACTCTGCATCTTCCCTGAAGGAGAGCCCAAAGGGTTCATGTCACAAAGTCATCCAGATAACTAACTTCTTCTGGCCTCTATTTGCATATCATGCTCGGAGAGGTTGATGTGGAGACAGAAGGAGGCACTATTGTATGTGAAAGAAATTTCCTGAATTTCCTAAGCCCCTGGGAAACCCTGGAATAATTATAGTAGACCTGTTGTTGCAGTAATTTGCATTTAGGACCAACAATCCACCAAAAAATGTTCTCCTAGGTTGAATAAAAAATTGACCTCCTTATTTTTGCATAGCTGTACCGCAAATAGCTCAACATGCCCACATGTCTTCTGTCTCCATGTTTCCCCTGTCTTTGCATACTATTTTTCTTTAGATAATACTGTCCTTCATCAGCCCTTCATTTCATGTCTTTCCAAGACCTTAATTAAAAACTACTGTTCTACATTTTAATAGATGACTCTAAAGCATGCAAAAAAGTGCAACAGGTTAGCAGCACAGAGATAATCAGTTAAGGGCTGGAAGGAGAGAAGAGATAGGAAAAAAATGTGTTTCTCCTGGTCAGCAGAAAATCTTTTGATTTCTTTTGGTTTATCGTTTAAAGCCTTACTCTACAATATTTATATACAATACAGAAAGCAGAAAAAAGCAGATAAAAGACACTCATTCATGCATAAAATTCAAATGCAGAAAAAAATCATTGCTGAGTATGAGTGGGCTTTTTTGTTGTTTTTGGTTTGTTGGGTTTTGTTTTGTGTTTTTTTTCCTGGCTGAAAACTGTTGCCTGGGTCCATTTCCAAAGAACTAAACATATAATTATATAACATGTAATTACTCAGCTTTCCAATTATATACAGCAGGGTCAGAAGTTCCCTGCATTTGCATGAAAGGACTAATGAAATGGGTCTCAACACCTGGTCCTTGCTTGAGGAAAATAAATTTATTGAATGAAATCCAAGGGTAAAAAAATATAGCATTAGTGTTTAGTATTGTCATTTTTGCCAACAGTTTTGCTTTTTAAATAAAAATTAGAAGAATGCAGTAGAATTAGGCTGGAATCTCAGAGGTTCTGAGTCCCTTGATCCTCCTAAGGACAGGTAAGATACTTAAGGCAGCAAAGAATTACAATTACTTTCCCAATTCTCCCAAGCCGCCAACACAGCTGCAGCCTGGCATATTCCATTATGGAAGCCCATTACAGGGGACGTCCAAAACAGCAAAAATAATAGATAGCCTACTCCCCAAAGAAGACTATTTATATTCTAAACAAGTGTATTTGCCCTATTAGCATCTACACTTTTTTCACCAAATAATAGGTAAGAGTCTGTCAGGAATTCTGGAAGAAAAGCCAGATCTTTCAGATTCCTTTATCAAAAGGTCCCAGTGTAAATTTTGAGTGCATTGGCATTAACAGAATTCTTTATCAGTCTCTGTGTGGTCCTGTTTTCAGCCAAGATCTTTCTAAATTCTAGTCAACCATGTTCCATGAATTTTTATCAGCATAAAAAAACTTAAAATATCCATTCATTGCTTAGAAAACACTGTGACATTTTCCTATGGAGGAGCCAGTCATCATTCTATTCATGTGGAATGCTATCCACAGCTATTTGATTCATTGCCAACTTACATCAGAAAAAATTGAATCACCTAAAGGGACAAAATCCTTTGTCCTTTTGTTGATCAGCAATATGAGGAAGCAAAGTATTGAAACAGTGAACATTTGTCATATTTCACACAAATTCAAAGCCAAGTGTTGGAGACAGGGCAAAAAGCTTGTTCCAGATTTTCTGAAGATTTTAGCCATGTTTATGCTGAATCTTTCAGAGTGTAAAGTTAATGTCTGGCAGCTATAGTGAAATTTGCAATGGTTAGCAAGGTCCTTAAGGTCACTGTATGCTCAATATAGAAAGACAGATGCTCAGAATGAAACTCAGAACACTAAGGAAGAAAACATCTAAGCCAGCCAAAAAATTTAGTAGACATAAGTCTAGCTGATATCTACCCTTACTTTGAAATTTGGTTGCCTGCCTGCACCCTTGAGTTGGGTGATTCCATATGAAACTAGAGTTTTCAGCAAGATTTAGATTTTTAGACTTTCTCTTTCATGGTTTACTTTTTTAAAAAAAATGATGAAGGGAGGATTTTTGTAAACTGCCCTGCTACAGTTACATGAATTCTACCAAATGGGTAGCTTATTTGCCTAATTTTTTTGTTCAGTCTGGGTCTTTGTCACCACCAGTTCTGAAACAATTATCAGAATACAAACAAAACTGGGAAATACAGTTCTTCTCAAGGGAGAAAACTAAATAAAGTAAGCTTCAACTATGGCATGTATAGGCAAATATTACTTACAGTAAGAGACTACTGAGATGGCTAATGGAACTATACTGATTTGTACCAGCTGAGATCTAGTTCAGTACATTCAGCCTCGTGATACCATGAGTCACTGCCCATGAGGGTTATTCCTTTGACCCTTACCACTTTTGAGGTGTATGAACTCTTATTATTAGCAACATCTGTTCCTGAAAGTGTGTCACTTAGCCCTAAACCCCTGAGCCCAGTAAATGAGCCCCACAAGTCATTGAGCAATTCAATCTCAGGGCCCTTGTTCTAATAAAGATTCTTTCCAATAGTCCTTTGCTGTCTTCATCAGCCTCCCCTGCTATAGGTTTCTTCTTAATGAGATTTTCTCTACCTTTTCAGAATTATTTCAGTTCCAATCTTCCTTCCCTCTGATTTTGAAGGCTGTCTTATGTACCCTTAGAGTTTGTTATATAGTCTTGTTTTCCCATTGCTCCCCTTTTCACATCATTAACACTTAGAGCTATTAAATCACTTTTTGTCCCCAAATGTCTGTTTTCCATGAGAGAAAGAGACCATCTCAAGTTTAACTCATTAATATAATTAATACGTCTTCAGTTTTTTATTCCCATCATACCATCACATTAATTAAGCTGATACTACTTGAAGTACGATTCTGGCTGGAATATGGACGTGTTTCAACCTAGTTCACCTGCACCTGGTTGAACATGTGTTAGGATGTTTTCTCCAATTGTCTAACTGATGAAGGGCAGTAACAGAGGTAGCTCCTCCCCCCAATATGTTGCTTTGCGCCACTTCTTCCTCTCAGTCGCATAAGCACACCTTATTTTTAATGTATTTCATATACTTCGATAAACAGAACTTACATGTAGCAATATTCCAGGCTGATATCTGTTTCTTTTTTATGTGATCATAGTTATAGTAGGATTGTTATACTAGTTTAGATTAACCTAGCATTTTTTCTACTGCAAAGTTTGATATTCAGGCCATATCAAAGCTCACAGGTTTTAAAATCAGTCTTAGATTTTTCTATTTTCATCCCTTTTAAAGTTCACAGAATCACAGAATCATAGAATCACTACAGTTGGAAAAGACCTGTAAGATCATCAGGTCCAACCATCAACCCAACACCACCATGCCCACTAAACCATGTCCCACAATGCCTCGTCCACACGTTCCTTGAACACCTCCAGTGAGGGTGACTCCACCACTTCCCTGGGCAGCCTGGTCCAATGTTTTTACCACTCTCTCAGTAAAGAAATTTTTCCTAATATCCAGCCTAACCCCTCCCTGGTGCAACTTGAGGCATTTCCTTTTGTCCTGTTGCTAGTCACTTGGGAGAAGAGACCAACACCCACCTCTCTGCAACCCCCTTTCAGGTAGTTGTAGAGAGTGATGAGGTCTCCCCTCAGCCTCCTCTTCTCCAGACAAAACAACACCAGTTCCCTCAGCCACTCCTCATAGGACTTGTACTCCAGACACCTCACCAGCTTCGTTGCCCTTCTCTGGACACACTCCAGCACTTCAATGTCCTTCTTGTAGTGAGGGGCCCAAAACTGAACACAGTATTCGAGGTGCGGCCTCACCAGCGCTGAGTACAGGGGCACGATCACCTCCCTACTCCTGCTGGCCACACTATTTCTGATACAGGCCAGGATGCCATTGGCCTTCTTGGCCACCTGGGCACACTGCTGGCTCATCTTCAGCCAGCTGTCAATCAACACCCCCAGGTCCTTTTCTGTGGGGGAGCTTTCCAGCCACTCATCCCCAAGCCTGTAGCGTTGCATGGTGTTGTGACCCAAGTGCAGGACCTGGCACTTGGCCTTGTTGGACTGCATACAGTTGGCCTTGGTGCATTGATCCAGCTTGTCCAGATCCCTCTGCAGGGCTTTCCTACCCTCGAGCAGATCAACACTCCCGCCCAACTTGGTGTCGTCTGCAAGCTTGCTGAGGGAGCACTCAATCCCCTCATCCAGATCATTGATAAAGATATTAAACAAGACCGGTCCCAAAACTGAGCCCTGGGGGACTCCGCTTGTGACCGGCCACCACCTGGATTTCACTCCATTCACCACGACTCTCTGGGCTCGGCCGTCCAACCAGCTTTTTACCCAGCGAAGAGTGCACCTGTGTAAGCCACGAGTCGCCAGCTTCTCCAGGAGAATACTGTGGGAGACAGTGTCGAAGGCTTTACTAAAGTCCAGGTAGACAACATCCACAGCCTTTTCCCCATCCACTAGGCGGGTCACCTGGTCATAGAAGGAGATCAGGTTGGTCAAGCAGGACCTGCCTTTCATGAACCCGTGCTGGCTCGGCCTGATCCCTTGGTTGTGCTGCACATGCCCTGTGAGCGCCCTCAAGATGAACCTCTCCATAATCTCACCCGGCACCGAAGTCAGGCTGACAGGCCTGTAGTTCCCCGGATTCTCCTTCAGGCCCTTCTTGTAGATGGATGTCACACTGGCAAGCCTCCAGTCATCTAGGATGTCCCCTGTTAAACAGGACTGTTGATAAATGATGGAGAGTGGCTTGGCAAGCTCCTCTGCCAGCTCCCTCAGTACCCTTGGGTGGATGCCATCAGGCCCCATAGACTTCTGAGTGTCCAGGTGGCATAGCAGGTCATTAACTGCTTCCCCCTGGATCATGGGGAGTTTATTTTGCTCTCCATCCTTGTCTTCCAGCTCAGGGAGCTGATTACCCTGAGGATACCTGGTCTGGCTATTAAAGACTGAGGCAAAGAAGGCATTAAGTACCTCAGCCTTTTCCTCATCCTTGGTGACAATGTTCCCTCCCGCATCCAGTAAAGGATGGAGATTCTCCTTGGCTCTCTTTTTGTTGTTAATGTATTTATAGAAACATTTTTTGTTATCCCTTACGACCGTGGCCAGATGGAGCTCTAGCTGGGCTTTTGCCTTTCTAATTCCCTCTCTGCATGACCTAACGACATCCTTGTACTCTTCTTCAGGTGCCTGCCCCTTCTTCCAAAGGTGATCAACTCTCCTTTTTTTCCTGAGTCCCAGCAAAAGGTCCCCGTTCAGCCAGGCTGGTCGTCTTCCCCGCCGGCTCTTCTTATGGCACATGGGGACTGCCTGCTCCTGCGCCTTTAAGATTCCCTTCTTGAAGAAGGTCCAGCCTTCCTGCACCCCTTTGCCCTTCAGGACCATCTCCCAAGGAACCCAAAGGTTAAATAAACCTTTCCTTATATTGAGCAGAATGCTAGAGCTACTTGGAAATTCCTTATCCATCTGATTCACTCCTCCCACAGTACATTCTTCTTGTCCTCTCCCTTATGCATTTTTCCATCTTTAACAAATGTGTTTATCACACCACTACTCACTCTAAGCAGGTTGCCTCAGGTTTTGGAAATAAACTCACAAACATTTTCTAATTGCCACATAACTGGCTTTTTGTTCAAAGAGTGATCCAAAGCCTTTTCACAAGACACATCAAGTAATCACTGACACTTTGATAATATCTTGAAAAGGTAACAAAAATGTGATTAGCTATCGAAAATGATGAATTTTCAAGTCCTTTTTGTATAATAATGGAATATAATCTATAAACTGAAGGAGAATTTGTAAACTGGGTGGGGTTTTAAAAACAGGTGAGAATTAAAAAATACTCACCACCTAAACCAAAGGAGGAAATATGGAATCATTTAACACTGTTACAGCAACTTCCTCAAGCCAAAGTTTTCCTAACAATAGTCATGTAGTCTTGATGCTTTTGTAGCCCAGAAAAGGAAAAGAAATAACCTTAGATCTAATAAGATTTTGGAAAGTTATAAGCTGTTCATGTGTTGGATGTTATTGTAGTTAGAACTGGGCATGTCTGAAAATAACCATGTTTATCTCAACCTTTTGGAAATATTTGTTATGCTCACTTGTTTCACTTATTTCTCAGAGCTGGTATACACCTAAAAAGGTCTGTCAGAAAGAAAACAGTCTTTCCAAACTCTTCAGGAGGTCTGTGGGACTTTTAAGCCATTTATTCAAAATTTATCTTGAAAAGGTAGTCATAGTATTTTTTTCTAGCTCATGTCCCCATTAAAAGTTTTCAGGGAAGATATATAAAAGAGAAAGAAAAATGTTTACAAAAGAAAGAAATCTTCCTAAATACATTTATATAACAGCACAAAGTTGAATATATTTTATATAGCAGAGACCTGTCAAATTGAGAAACAATTATTTCCACTGAAAAGAAAATTAAAAAAAAGAAAAAAACTCTGCCAAAGAACACATGATGGACCCTATGTCTTCTAACATATTTAAAAATGCTCACATCTCAACCAGATAATTCTTGTAAAGAGCTCTACTGCTGTGAAGTGGCTGCATTTATGTAAAGACGCAGAAAGGCTCTGTAGAGACCACATATCACTTTCAATTTTATCACGCCCTGAACTACAGAGAAAAAACTGAAGAGAAGTACCCTTAAGTATATACAGTCTCAGGTTTCTGTGGAATATAGCACTAGAAAAGTCATGTAATTTTTAACCAAAAGATCCCATTTCTTCAATGCAAAGAATCAGCTTCACTATGTTTCAGTGGGGATGCACTTATTTATCTCTGTGACTTCACTAGTAACTTCTGAATCCAGAGGTAGATGTATCTGCCTTTCTTTTTCTCTGTATTCTTTGCATTGAGCTAAATTGAGAATAGTGGCTCAGGTCCCTGTAGATCAAATTAAAAAGAAAATATAATATCTGCACTTTTTTTAAGAACATTCATATCTTTGACGATTTAATGGAGACTCATCCTCCTCTCCCCTCTTCAGCAAACAATGGTGTGATAATCACCTAATAGCTCTCTTCAGTCACAGAGTTGTAATTACAGAAATAACCTAATAATACCCAGTAGCTTGCTACTTTTTATCATCAGCATAAAGTATCTTTCCAGATGACTATAGAATAACTCTAGGTACTAGTCTTTAAGTTTCAAAACTAGGTTGTGAAAGGAAACTAACATAAAGAAAAAAGTATGATTACCTTTTACTTCTAGGCAATAAAGAAACATTTAGAAAAGTGGGAAAAGTTTTCCTTCTCTATTTTACTTGAAAAAAGAAGCTGGTTTACGACCAACTATTACATTTTAAGGATAAGGCAGAAAGGAGGGAGGAAAATCAATTTCTATTTGGAAGATATTTAAATAGCTTTGTCATGGTCTGTCCAGAGCTGCTATTTCAAAACATATCTGAAGTGACTTATAATTTCATTTTCTTGCTATCTAATATTCATCTACTTCCAAACTCAGTATGAAACTGATTGTAATTCTAACAGGACTCCATTATCCAAAGACACTGGCTAGCATTTAGAAATTCCTCGTCAGTGATGGTATCTGGTCTTGTATTATCCAGATGCTTCAACCAGAGATTTGATTCTAGTCACTGTTTTCAAAAAAGATTCCAGTATAACTTTAGCCTTTTAGCACTGGCTGTATAAATCATATCATAATCCAAGTTGGTTAGGAGCTATGTTTAAGATCTCTGTTCAGACACTGCTCTCCTGCAAGCACAGGTCAAAGTTTCTACTTGGCATCAAACATTCCCAGCAAGTGTTGTTTAAGAAAGAGAGAAATGGAATATTCACAGTCCCTCTCCTCCTTGTAAAATAATGTTGAAGTTGTTACACATTTAGTGGGAACATCTGGATCCATGGATAAAAGAACACAGCTGTCTTACAAGATTTATGATTCCATTTTCCTGTCTTTACCCGGGGCCAATTTCAGTCTTTTTTTACTCTCACGCCCCACCTTTTACTCATATAACTTTGTCATTTCTAAAATATTTTAAGATGGTTCTCACTTTCTGTCTGTCCCAATAAATCCACCTGGAATTCCTTATGCTTGTTACTGCAGTATCTGTTCAACTAACAGATATATTAGTCTTTGAACAGACACATTCCAAGCAGAGAATTGAATACAAATTTCACTTTTTAATTTTATAATTTTGCACTTTAATATATTTCATGTTTCTGTTAATTCAGAATTCTGAGCATTGTCAAAAAGAAAAATCTGCCATTTTTATCCTATCAAAAGCTATGTCTCCTAAATATATTTAGGTAAATAATATATAATAATATATTTAGCTAAATAATATGATAGCTAAATAATACTCTGTTATAATTTTTCCTTTTTTCTTTATAAAAACATAAACTAATTGCAGTTAGATTGGAAATGATTTACCATGGGTCCTTCAGATGTGTGGAAAATAATTCAGAGTGCAGTTTTCTGACACTTTTTTTTACACTCAGGTACATTAAAAATTGTACTATTTTAATACTATTTTAATTCTGCCTGTGCAATTTTAACAACACAACGTCTCTGTTGTGGTAAAACACAGGCTGGAATACAGCTTCTTTGTATGAGGACATTACAAAACACTTTAGAATCAATAGAATGCTGTTTACATTAGAAGTTACATCAGTGTAACTATATAGTACCTGTATATAATACTGGGACAAAAAAGATGTCTGATCTTAAGATCAGACATTGATAATAGGCTAAAGATGGCTTAAATAGCTCCAAGTCTTTGAGCCCTGGGCTTAAATCTAGGCTGTTCTTGAAAGGTATTATAACAGCCTCCTCTGAGCTATTCAGCATCAAGAGACCTGCACAGAATCACTCCCTGTGAGGACAGCAGTGCTTTTAAATTCACCAAGACTTTTCCATTATTTACAACATGCATAAGGAGAAATGTGTTATGCCCAGGATTAATTTGTGCTCACGTTATTTTGTAGGAATAGAATAACAGATTTCAGTAAATTAGACCATTCTTGATCCGTGACTGGGGAAAAACTGAATCCAGAAATGCTCCAAAATCTGGAAAAGCTTGGTTGATTTGTAAAAGCATGTAGTTATTAATATCTCTATAGGCATTTCTTGGTTTTTACTATGAGTATTTATTTGTAAATCATTATGCCAGTACATCAAAATACCACAGATCCTATGGGTTCATGATTTAAAGAAAAAACAAGAATCCAACTGAAGAGAAAATGCAAACAATTCTAAAAATACTCCAGTAAATGTTATTTTGATGATACAAAATCTTGTGCTAAAATTGCATTAATTTCATTTAATACTGACCTGTTAACATTAGATAAAGGAAGACAGTAATAGGAAGGTAGATTAGATCTTATTTCACTTAAGAAATGAGAGATTCCTAAGAAAGGTCCCTGTCTATCCAACATCTTTGGGGATACAAACATGCCATGATTTCCTTATGATGTTGTTTGTACAAGACAGTGGTAAGCTTGACTGTAAACCATGGCTCAGTTTTTTCTACATCTGCAAGATAGTTTTCAATGAAGTTCATTTCACTGCAGAACTAATTGCTTTGATCCAGAAAAGTCTAGAAATGGTATACCCTTCTATCTGTATGTACACAGATGGCTATTATAAAACTATCACTAAAAAGTCCCCTTTTTGGTGAAAATCTGAATCCTGAATCTGACTAACTGTACTTGAATGTAATTTTAACAAAATTACTGGATGTAAATTGAAGTCAACTGTCTCTAGTAAGTCAATAACACTAAACTACTTTGTACAAACTGCAAATATGACCTATGCTTGTGGTACTTAATTTTTGTCTTCTTAAAAGGATATATGCTACATTAGAACATCTTCAAATTACAGCTCTATGGTTCAAAACACAGTGAACAGGCTTCCAAGAAATTAAGAGTAAGAAAAGAACTAGCACTAATGAAACCTGATATGTTTTTAAAAGGTGATATTTGCCTTCACTGACCGTCTGCACAAGTCAGCAGGAATAGCACTTTAAGGAACTGATCGCAGCTCAGAACATTACCCAGAGGAAATGGTACAAATACTCAAAGCAGTTACTGGAAAAGCTGAAATAGCATGCCACTCCTTTCAAATAATATAAAACTTTTAGCCTATAATGTTGTAGCAGTATTTTTTAGGCCAACACTTTTTCAAACTATTTCACATTCTCCCTCCCCCTTTTAAAAATGTAGAAAGGCCTTACTTAACCTCTTTTTAAATGGTGCTTCACACATGCTATCAGTCAGATACTTTACTGATGTAAAGAGAAACAGCCACAGCATTAGAGGTTCTGTTAAAAAGAAATTGCCTATGTATATGGAGTTTCTTTAACAAGAATGATCATTACATAACTAAAATGCAACAAATCTACACTAGCTGACTTTCAAAAAATATTTAGTAGAGTGTCACATATGATATTATGAATACAACTGAAAAAGTTCTGCAAGGTAGGCAAGACTGAGCTTTACCTGATATGGCAGTAGTGACCCAGAATTCTAGACAATCTATTCACAATTAAATGGTATGTCCAAGTCCAACCTTAGTCGTGCTTAATTCACTAGTAGAGATATTGCATAAGAGTACATGAGAAACTGGTTGCCTCTTTTGAGTAGCTTAGTTTGAACAGATTAGTCAACAACCAGTAGATGCTGTGAATTTCATGATTAAAATTTGCACAGTAAACTGCATTAAAATCCATTTTGTCTGAATAGTTCCAATTTATCAGACAATGGTTCCAGATGGTTCCATATAACTACTCTAGTGTCCATAATTATTTACTGCTTCCTCAATCTTTTTTTAATTTTATCAGCTGTTATTTTAACTTTAACTCCCAGGTCACTGATAAAAATACTGAGTAGTGTCAACCCTACCATTACTGCTTCTATTACCACCCTGTTAAAACACCCCCACTCAATTCTGATTCTTCTATGACATCTATGTTTTAAGATCCCTCAGCTGGACAGCACAAATTCTATGGAATATGTGCTTTATCCTTGCAAATAAAGCTGTTCACATGATATAATGTCAAATGTGTGTCTAAGCATGTCTAAGTATATTTTTTCCATCAAAATATGAAACAAATTCATGCTTTTATAATAGAATGAATCATGCTTATTTAGCAAGATGTATTTAAATATTTTATATTGACTAATGTTAATTATTTCTCTCATTTCCTAATTATTTATTGGTAGAAACCTGTGTAGCTTGACATCTGTCTAATCAGCCTATAGTTGCTTAGGTAATCTTGACTGCCCACTTGGAAAATTATGATAACAAGTTTAGATTTCTAGAATGTCCTTAGTATTTTAAAACACATTGATAATTATCATCAACGGACTAGACATTTAGTCAGCTATCTGTTCACAAGACCAACAGTCTACTCAGCTGTTAACGGACAGTAGAGTAGTTTATCACTCTTATATAAGCATAGCAGTTTTATTCTTTCAAAATAAAGATGAAAGAGATTTATTAAAAGCTAGCATTTTCATTTTTTAATAAGAATGTTTTATCTTTTCCATCTCCTACTGGCTAACACTGTTACTAGTTTTTTCACCTAATATATTTTAAAATGTACTTTTTCTTGGGCCTTGAACAATGTATTTTAACCTAATAGCCTTGCTTACTTTTAGGAATTTTATTCACATCTTAGTATGTGAAGTGCTATTGATTATCTATTTTATCCATTTATAAACTGTTGCTTTCTAATAGCTGGTTTTGTTTTGCCTTTGAAATTTCATGCAAATTTAGTGAAAACCGTCCAACTCCATGATGAAGAGCATAAAGGTATCAGAATATCATTTTATGTTGTACAAAGCACAGAACAGAAATCTCTCACTCTACAAGGTAACTTTTGTAAATGTTGTGTTTACAACAAAAGAAAAAGCTTCTAACCTTCTAATCTTGCAACACCCAAAACCTAAGGACACCATCAAACACTGAAGAAGAGGTTAAAATACTCATATATTTTGTCAATGTCTTTACTAACCATGGAATTTGCAAAAATCATGACTATTTTTTATTAGTGCTACTATAGGAAAATGACTTTTTCTTACCAGAGGTGAAATCCTGTTTGTAATAAGTCAGTGATGAAACTTCTAGGATTTCACCCAAACCATGAGTTTAATTTCTCATGGGAATTTTCTACTTCATAAGAACTGGAAAATATAAGCTTTCTTATTTTTATGATAGGTGAGAGGAAATTGTATTTGTCTGCTTTCCTGTCCAAAGAAGAAGGCTTATTTTTGCCTTTATTGTTGTCTCTATATGGAACAACACTTCCTGTTTGAACTTTCCAAAATGGTAGGTAGTCAGTTGGGCACAACATGGTTAATTTTTAATGCACTGCTTACATCCTTTGTCTGACTGCTATGATCTTCCATCTCTCCACCTAAAAAATCCTAGCCTCTTGAAATGCTGAAGCTAATTTAATGATCTTAAAAGTCAGCAAACAGTAAATTGTATTTTTTTTCCAAGAAAGTCGTTGCGTTGGCTTTATTCACAAAGACCTAAAAGTGTACCTTGCAATGAGAACCTGCAAAGAGCACTTCCAGAGTTCAAATGGGAAAGTTCATTCTCAACAACCTACACACTATTTTTTCACTAAATTTAATTTTTTACTAAATTTTTCACTTTGATGACATTACCAAAAAAATACTTAGCTAGATCTTAGTTATTTGTAACTAGTCCTCACCAGAAATGAAGTATCCAATCTGGAGATGCTTAAGGTATGCCATCTCAATTTTCCATTGTGCAGCCTTTTTCCTTACTTCTTGCATTGCAAGTGGAATTGCGTCTTGCTTGTTGGCTTTAAATGGGAGGCTTGGAGTCAGAATGATAATTCAAAAACTTTATTGACAAATCAAAGATCCTCTTGTAAAAAAAAGTAATTCTTCTTAACAAAGATTCTGCACTTTAACATGGAAAAAAAAAAAAATTCCCAGGAAGCTTGTCAATTTACCAGCTTGTGTTTTGAGTATATGCAGCCTGAGAGTACAGCATAATTAATTGCTAAAACAGATTACAAGGGTTTAGGTTCCTGTACTGGTTAACATTACCAAGGGCCTGGTTTTTTTTATAATGTCAATCTATTTCTTTTTTTCTTGAACTGATTGGCAGAAAGACCCAACTGTTATAAACAGTGTTGAATTTGATGCCTTTACCATTGCTTAAGGGGGAGAAGTTAAAAGACAGATGGAAAAATCAAGTGGTGTAATGGTGTTTCTGTCATAATTAAGTTTTATGCAGACAAGACTGTTTGTCCATAATAAGCAACAGCCTGTTTAGACATTTAGCAAATAGCCAGATATGCTCTGTAAAGTGCGATCTAAAAAAGAAACTGGTTCTGGTAAGTCTAAAATCTACTTTACTCTTCATACTACCAAGTCCTTCACTATTCACTACTCAAAAAGCTTCACCAAAAAGTAAATCAACATTTTATGAGTTTATAATACACATAAATAATTAATTGATTTCTTTTTAATGCTTTCTTCTTCACAGCTTCTCTGCTTAGATGTGATGGGGATCGGAAGTAATAAAATGCAAGCAGAAATATTACAAATATTGTGGAAGTTCTGTCAGAGGGGAGTAGTAATCCCAGTAACAAGTACAGATCAGCAGGATACTTGCCGTATTCTAAAAGGCTTTGTTTGTACACAAGAGTTGTACTGTTATAACTATATCAAAAAACTTGTGTAGTGCAATCCCTTAAGTGTGGCTATGATTGCTGGCATGATGGTATGAAATTGCTTTCACTACTACAGTTTATTTATTCTTCTCCAGGAACTAGAACTGATATAATTAAGCACATAATTGCACATATCTCAGTTTAAAGGAAAAAAAAATCTTAGCCAACTGCATTTTATTAGTTAAAAAACTATGTTTAGATCACACTTTAGCTTCCAACTGCAACAATTTTCATATGGAATTTCCTTTAAGACAGCAGTATTCTATTTCTACTCAAACCAGGAACTCTAGTACACAGTAGACAGTGTGATTATTTTCATTTTTCTTAAACTGCTCAGACTGCTGTTTGTATAGCTTAGCTGTGCATGAGAGGGAGCGTTGCTTATTCCCCCAAGCTACCAAAACAGGATATGATTTTTATTCTTTTTCCTACTGTTTCTATAGCAGGGAAGCCCTTTAACAGGGAGCTCCTGGGAAGAAGAGAGTCCTCAAAAACATTGTAGAAGAGCTATGACGTTGACCCACTCCTCTTGTTTCCACCACAGAGGACAAACACTCTGCTTAGATGGACAAATAAGATAGTGAAGACTGTAGAGAAATTGTATGAATAATGTTTCATAAAGACATGATCTGGATATAGGTTAGTAACGAGGAAATGGCTTCCTTCAAAGTCTATCACTTATTCAAATAAGAGACCTTGGCATATATTTTTTATATGATTCTGACTTATGATGTTGACCAGATTAAGTACTTAAGAAACATTGGGCCATATTTTGCTGCTCTTTACAGCAGGATTTGACTGACCTCCATATTGCTATTGTATCTCTGCCTTACATCCTTTAGATTATTCCTATTACCAGTCAGAAAAGGTGCAAAGAATGTGTCTGTCAGGAAGAAGGAAGCAAGCTGGTGAATTCCTTTACACGTGTTATTGTATGTGTGTTAAATTTGTACGTATACTGAAGTGTTAATCACTGTCTTGTTCTCACAAATATATTTATGTTTCTGTGAGTAGTTTAATGTGTTTATACTGAAACAGATACATGTGTTATGTCTGTTGTGAGGGAAAGGTATGAGGGTGTATTATGAAGTGTTTATAGACATACCTAATAGGAACGTTGAGATAATATATTTTGATTGAACTATTCATTCTCAAAGCCAGGATATTTTACTAGAAGTGTTTTACTTTCAGTGTTCTTTTATGTAGGCAATCTTTCAGGTACATATTTCTCTGATTACTTTTGCTGACACAGAGAAAGAAAGAGAAATGCTAAAAACATTGTTGTTTTTTTTCCCCTCTTAGAACATCTGTTTTGACACTTTTTTTCGAGTTTCAGGATTGTTTTGGTTTAGTTCCCATGCAGAATGAAAAGAAATGTCATACATTGAGAGTTTTCATGCACTGAATCTTATTCTCCAGACAGTTACAGCTACGGTGTGAGTGTGTGTCATGTGTGTAAATAAAGCACCAAAGGAAGGAGATACTGGTTTAAATGCTTTCGCCTTTACACAGACTAAATAAAAAATGAACAAACACACATTGTAAAAAAATAAGAAACTGGATGAGGACACCCACATTTGTCACGAAAAGGAGAAAGACACAAACAGCCCCAAGCCTCCAGATGCAGGGAATCAAACCAATGTTGTCTTGCATTCCAGCCACATCTTTTATTGCATATAAAGTATAAAAGACATCTCTCTCTAACACTTTGCATCAAGTGGCTGGTCATTCTTCTGGTATTCATTGTAGGGTGATAACAATCGTGGTGACCTAGCTTGGTTTTACATGTGGAATTATTTACTATTCTGGAAAGGCCTGGGCACTGGGTTCAGGACTACACAGTAGCATCAGCAATATTATATTCTGTGCTACAGGGATTTTGCAGTAACTCAATCACAGAACTGTGCTCTGGCTGTTACTTTGCATGGTAGAAGAGCCTTCAGTGGGGTACAAATGGGGTTTGGGATTCAGGGTTTTATTTCAGTCTCTGAGACTGGCAGAGGCACCAAGCCAGGAACTCTGGCCACTGAGGTCTCTGGCAACTGTCTCTGTTGTCTGAAAGCAAACCAGCCCAGGTACTACTTGTGCAAAGAACGTAGTGCAGTTACAGAGACTCTACAGACTTTATATCAAGTGTCATTTGAATTGCCCAGGGGTGTCCTGGGCACTTCAAATGTCATTATCCACTTGAACTTGGCTACCACTTAAGAAGCGTATGGGCCTTCCCTAGGTCTTGAGTGATATATACCAGCCCACAGGGACAACCCAAGTATCCTAGCACCCCTGAAAAGCCAGGGAATACCTGTGCTCACACAAACGGAATGGAGCTTCCAACGTTCATGTCATTGAGCAATAATTTCAAGGCTGAGGCTTTTTGTCATTAACCATTCAGAAGGAACTGCTCTGTAATATTAAGAGGAACAGCAGCTATAGCTGGATATTTGCAAACTACAAAGGAGAAGAGTCTCCTTATAACAGCAAATTTTAAAATGTTTGATAAGTCAGCTGAAAGTCATGGCTCCTTTGATTGTTTTCTAATGCTGCTATCAAAGTAGCTTTAGAAGTTGGACCAAGAAGCATTGGGAGTTGGACTTGATGATCCTTATGGATCCCTTCCAACTTGAGATATTCTATGATTCTATGAAGTATCTACATGTGATAGGTTTAACATAACAAGACGCTCATTTGTAAAAGGAGGACAATAATTTTTTTTTATCTGAAGTCTGATGAAGTTTGGATGCAACTTGGGTATGTGTGATCACACAAACATTGCAGCGCAGAATCTCAGATCAAAGGACTTGATGCACATATTAATTAATTTTGGTGAGCCAGGTTTCTACCTGAGACTTTTTGGTAATAAAAGACACCAAATCACTTCTGTGTCCTCGCTGCTTTTTGCTTTTTCCCCCTTTAAGGTTCAAAAAAGACAGAATATCACAAAACAGCCATAAACTCTGCTATGAACCAGCACAATGTTGGCGTGGTCACATGACCCTGGATGATTTTCTCTAGTTGAGACCCTGCATAGACTACTACAACATGCACTTTCTCATGCTGTGATTGTTAAAACAAAAGAAGAACGAAGGGTGAAAGAATACACAAAAAAAGAAACAAAGTTTTGGGTGGAGAAGAGGAATGAATCCTATTTATATCTCACTTCATTGCTGTGGGAAGTGTAAATGAGTTTTAACAGAGGCATAATTACAACTTACATATTCTTCTGGGATCTTTGGGGTATGGTTTCTGAAGGACCAATACAGATACTTGAAAAACTTGAGGTCTGATCCTAACCAACAGCCTGGAAGCTGGCATTCCAAATGCTTGAAGTCATCAGCAGGATCAGTGCCCGATTGACACTTGGGTTTTTCAGTGAAGCCTCTCTGTTTTACAGTTGTGAAAGGGATCATCTTTTCTTCTGCGTATACAATACAATTTTTTTGGTGTACACAATCAAACTGAGAAATTAAAATCCACATGATGGCCTTAGTAAACATAGCTGGATACTGCTGCACTGTGAATGGAAAACCATAGAACCACATTTTAATACAGGTTATTTATTTATGAAAGCAGTTTGTGACCCATGATGTATTCAAAGCTCTAGTTAGTGCTAAAGAAGCCCAGCAGAGATAAAGGAAGTACAAATTCCATAGTCACAATCCAGTGATGTACTTTATAGAATGATTATACAAGTAATATCTTTTTTTACAGTATTCCCAAGAGAATTGTATCACACAATAATTTGCATGACTGAAATGAGAAACTTTTGAGGAAATATATGTTTTTGACCATTGAAACTCTATGGCCTATCTGCTTCAAATAAGACATGGCAAAATCTATTTTACTTATTAAATCATTTTATAAAAGGCTTTATAGGTATAAAGACTTTGGAGGGCAACTAATGCTATTTATTGATTATAACTGGCACATAGTTAAATAAGGAAACATTTTCAATGCAAACTGGCAGAAGCACTGTTTGTTTTGGCACTGTAACAAATGCAGTTCAGAAACCCTTGCAGGCTTGTGAAGAGTATTATTTTTTTCTTTTCCAGAGTGAAAGCACAGTGGCAGTAGTTCATTAATTCAAACAAAAAATAAAGTTTGCCTTCTAGACACACAGAGATGATGATCTGCCTTTGCCTACCAAGAACTCATTCCAGGCATACTTTTTTCTCTCTGGTAACAGTAAGCATACGGAGCAATTAAAGGTTGTTAAGAAGTACAATAATTCCCTCTAAACCACATATTTCTATACTAACATTGGCAGGGGTATATTTGAGAGGACTGGATAAGGAGGAAATGGAAATATTGTGGCAGTTCCCCAGAACATCTGCAAGTAGTTTTGTGACAGAAGTTTTAAAAAATACAAATTGAACATTATGGAGATTTCTGAAAATGAATTCTAGTTTAGGACTTCACTCTAGTGAAGTCAAAGAACCTTCATAATTGGTGAAAGCAGATGCAGCAAAACTACAAAATTTTAATGGGGAATATAGTTGAGTTGACAGCAATCAATGGACTCAGTTGCAGTAGCATCTACTTTTAGTTTTAAGCTCTATCATAATAGATAGATAGGTGATGTCTCTCTAGTATGTTCTACACAGCAAACTTTCAAGCGCAAAAACTGTAAGGAGAGGTTAAGTGGCTTCTGTAACATGAAAACAAAGGTATTGTATGAAATGTGAACCGAATTGTGGATTTCTAATTAAATTTTTTATTTGTTATCAACACCAAAAACAATTCGTTCTTTATAAATAAAGCATACTTTAGATGATCTATTACTCATTGAATTTATATATCAGATGGACTTACTTTCATTACCTTATCATCTGTTTCCCCTTCTATCCTATGTTTTGTCATACTTGCTTGTGTTTTATAAGTTTGCAGTTAGGTTTAGACCCTACAGGTGGATATATCTTAAAGAACCTGGGCACAGCAATTTGTTTTAGGCAAAAATGTCCAGGGTTCATAATTGTAATCTGTTCAAGGAAAATGTCGATTATTATTATTATTTGATTCCAGTAATCCAGAGAACCAATATTAATAGATGCTTTTAATTCTGGGTTGCAGAAAGACCAGGAAGGACAGGAATGCTTTCCTGGACTGGCAGAGGACAGATGGCTGGAGCATTCTGATATCACTGGGTTCTTGAGCATTCCACACCCGACAACACTGACATCTAGCCACCACTTCCTAACAGTTCCCATGTGTTGAAAATTAACAAATATTGGTAGTGAAACCTTTTTTCTAGGGTTCAGTGCTAAGGAGAAAAGCTGAACAAGTATATTATAATATCAAAATACAACTTTATAACTGTACATTATAGATACACAGAAATGTTTATATGTAGATTCCTAACTAACTTTCTGCTTTCATCCAGAAACAGAAATTGTGCTGAAGAAATACCCCTACTATGAGTAGAAATTAGAACATGCTGGAAATATTTTAATGTATTATTGAATGTTCTTTATGCCAGAAAGGTCAGACTAATGGTCTGAAATTCTGGAAAACTTGTGTGAATTTTTAAGGTTTGTTCACACTAAATCTGTACTTATATATATGTTGTATGAAATCACAGAATATGTCTGAGGAATGTGCTTCCGCATTACGAAACTGTGTCTAAGAACATGGGACTCTTGAAAACGTTTGTTTATTTATACAATAAGAAAATACACAAACATATTATGAAGGATTTTCTTCTTAAAACAATAAACAGAGAGTCTTACAACTGCCTAAATGGGGCATAGATCAACAACTCAAAAAGATCAGTAAAAAAGTTATTAAAATTAATAGTCTCAAAATATTATTAATATATTGTGATAGTATATTCTGAATTACCAACACAGATTTCTTACTGCCATTCTTCATAGAATCAATCACAGAATACCAGCTTGGAAGGGACCTCAGGGATCATCTTGTCCAACCTTTCTTGGCAAAAGCAAGGTCTAGACAAGATGGCCCAGCATCCTGTCCAGCCAAATCTTAAAAGTGTCCAGTGTTGGGGAATCCACCACTTCCCTGGGGAGATTATTCCAACGGCTGATTGTTGTCATTGTGAAAAATTTCCTCTTGTGTCCAGTCGGAACCTCCCCGGGAGTAACTTGTACCTTTTACCCCATATCTTTTCCATGTGGCTCCTTGCAAAAAGGGAGTCTCCATCTTATTTGTAGCCACCCTTTAAATACTGAAACATGGTGATAAGGTCTCCCCTAAGCCTTCTTTTCTCAACGCTGAACAAACACAGTTCTCTCAGCCTTTCCTCATATGTCAGGCTTTCCAGTCCTTTGAACATCTTTGTGGCCCTTCTCTGGACCCTCTCCAGCCTGCCCACATCTTTTTTGCATAGCGGGGACCAAAACTGAACACAGTATTCCAGGTGTGGCCCGATAAGTGCTGAGTGGAGTGGGATAATGACTTCTTTATGTCTGCTGGTGATGCCCTTGTTGATGCAACCCAGCATCCTGTTGGCCTTCTTTGCTGCAGCAGCACACCGTTCACTCATATTGAGCTGCTTGTCCACCAGGACACACAGGTCCCTTTCCACAGACCTGCTCCCCAGCTGGGTAGATCCCAGCCTGTGCTGCACTCCTGGATTATGTAAGGTCTTGCACCTGGGAAAACATTTGTCTTTGTTGAACTTCATAAGGTTCTTGTTAGCCCACTGTTCCAGCCTATCCAGGTCTTCCTGCAGGGTGGCTCTCCCTTCCAAAGTGTCCACTTCCCCACTCAGTTTGGAATCATCAGCGAACTTAATCAGGGTAGACTTGATCCCATCATCCAGATCAGTTATGAAGACATTAAACAGCATCGGGCCCAGTATTGATCCCTGGGGGACCCCACCTGTGACAGGTTGCCAGTTTGAAAAGGAGCTATTTACCACCACAGGGTGCAGCCTGTCAGTTAGTTCCCCACCCACAGCACCAACCACTTGTCTAGACTGTAATGCACCAGTTTCTCTAGGAGGAGGCTGTGGGAAACCATATCGAAAGCCTTGGAGAAATCCAGGTAGACAATGTCCACCACTCGCCCTACATCAACCGAGCAGGTTACTTTGTCGTAGGTGATCAGGTTTGTCAAGCATGATTTGCCCTTGGTGAATCTGTACTGACTTTTCCCAATCACATGCTTCATTTGACTTGTGATAGCTTCCAGGAGGATTTGTTAACGTAACTTTCCCAGGGACTGAAGTAAGACTGATGGGCCTATAATTTCCTGGATCCTCCTTTAAGCTCTTCTTGAGGATGGGGGTGACATTAGCCTTCTTCCAGTCTTCTGGGATGTCCCTCGGTCTCCATGACTTAAAGATTATGGAGAGTAGCCTCACAATGACATCAGCCAGCCCTCTTACCACCCTTGGGTAAGAGGGTGTCAGGGCCCATTGATTTGTAGGGGTCAAGCTCCTGTAATAGTTCACATACCAACTCTTCGTTCAGTGATGGTGGGTCTGTGTTTGCATCAACCTGGATTTTTGTTCCCAAGGGCTGTGGCCCAACAGTGCTGGTAAAGACAGAGGTGAAGAAAGCATTGAGAACCTCTGCCTTTTCAGTGTTGTTGGTGAATAATTCACCTCTCCCGTTTAACAGTGGGCCAATATTTTCCTTCTGTTTCTGCTTGTTCTTATCTATTTATTATTAACCACTGATGCAAACATAAGCTAGATGAATCACTGGCAACATACCTGTGTGGTGTGTCAATTGATTTAACTCCAGGGGCATCAGCTGAGTCAGACTGATTTACCTCAACTGCAAATTTGCCCTATGGTTCATATTTCAGATACTCGCCTGGACACATTCCTGTGCAATCTGCTCTAGGTGAACCTGCTCTGGTGTGGGGGGGTTGGACTAGATGATCTCCAGACATCCCTTCCAACCCCTACCATTCTGTGATTCTGTGATACTGTTTTGCTTATCAAATATGAAAAGAAACATTTGACCTTTTAAGAAAAAGGGACATGGAAACACCAGCTAGCTTCATGGGTGCAATAAAAAGAGTATTTAGGTAATCAGCAAAGGATCAATTCTTTTCAAAGATTAAGTTAAAAGTGCAGTCTATTTTCTGGAATGTTGCTTAATTCCTGCCCCTTATCTTAGCACTGGCTGCATAATCCTCACTATATGATGCTGTTAAATATTCCTTCACTGTATTCTCCATCTCTCACAGATGAGACATCTGTAGATGCCTTTGCATGGGTGAAAACAGTCAGAAAGAAAACAACATATACTTGTAGTTCACACAGAAAAGCCCACAGTATTTAGTTGTGTATGCCAATCTCTCTTTTCATTCTAATGAGATGTTTTATGCAAGTATCCGTTCTTTCTATTTCCCAGTATGAAATACAAACCAACCACAAAATCACCACCTATAAAATACAACCAGCAAGTACAAGTTTCCTTACAACAGATTTTGAATACTTTCACAATGCCAGCCATGAATTTGGTATAATGCCAGCAGAACACCACTGGGTGCCTTAAACCTCTTAAGTGAAAAATCCATTAAAATGCCTTATGATAATCCATACTACATCTTAAAAAAAACTCTGTTATGTTCCTAGGGATGATCTTTACTGAACTCCAAATAACACATTATCCAAGGTTCAAGCAACCAAGGGGATACTAAGCAGACATTTGATCAAGGATGCTGAATACTGTACTTCTGTGTCTTTCTAAACTCATATCATAAATGGTCCCTGCTAGTAAAATGAGCATGAGGAAGATACTGTTTGCTTACTCTCTGCAGTCTGAGAAAGTACTTAAGTTGAAGTTAAAGGCTAATGGATTTCAAATTTTTCTCTCCCAGTGAGTTTCAGGGCTTCATAACACCTTTGTCCATTTGTGAACAACACATTCTGCAAAAAGACAACAGAAAAAAACCCCATGGAAGTCAACCCAAAAGCATGCATAAAACTTCAAGTATGCTTAATTTATGCATGGTTTAAGTATTGTAATCAACTATAACTCAAAACTACACAAAGCTTTTAGATGCTTATTTTATATTAAATGACTTGAGTATCAAAATAATTTTGGTAATTAAAAAAAATTCCTTATCAGTTGGAAATGTTTTGAAGAAATAATTAAATACTGCAGAACATTGTATTTTTCAGTATCCAATAAACCAAGCCTATATAAATTAGCTGCATTGGCTCTCCTTGGGTTAGCATCTCAACTGCAGGAAATGTAAAATATCAAGCAAAACTAAGAAAGTTATCCCAGTAGATGATACCCTTATTATTAAACTGCTCCTACTTTCAAGTCACTATTCAGCTTCAAACGAATAAATTAATGAGATCAATTAATGAGCCCACTAGACAATGCTGTCTTGGGTCATCAGCAGCCAGGTTTTATTTAATAGCTTCTTTCCAGTCAGCTAACTGGGGGACAAATGGGGGCTGATACGCAACTTCTGTGGAGTATTATAACAGTTAGTCACTTAACAAGGGATTTAAAAAAATCTCTTATTTTTGGAAAAGGTAACAGCCGCATATTGTCCAACAGAACTGGTGCCATTGTGTGGAAGTTAGCAGTACCTTCTCTTTTCCTTCAGGGCATTGCTTTACATTTCACTTATCCAAATAGAAGTTGTGTGGCAAAAGCCACAAATATAATCTCTTAGGTGTGATCTTGAAGAAGTAGCCCAATTAAATAAATTTGATATTTATTCAACCTTGATGCGCTTGTAGCATCATTTGTTATGTGAGCCTTTCAGACTTCTCAGCCAACTTCATCCATTTCATTCTAATGCCTTTCTCCCGTCTTTATTTCCATACATCTTCATTACCAGCACTCCAGTTCAAGCTGCTGCTGAAGGGTTAAGCAGGAGATATTTATTAAATGTAAACTCAAACAAATGTTAGCACAGAGCAGCTTCTGGAAATAGAGAGATAAAAGGCCATTTGCTGGCTTAATTAAAATTAATCAGAAATAATGGACTGTCTTGAGGAGGTATAATATAAACACATAACACTAATCTCACAAGCCTAAATTATGCAATAATTTGAGACTCCAAGTATCACTGATTTAATACAGTATTTAGTGATAGAGGAAGGTTTAAAAGAGATCAGAATGAGTTCTCTTACATGATAAAATTCATAACTGATTCAAAGTCCTACTGTAATGTTTTAAAACAATTCATAATTAGAGTTTCCTTCTGACATCGATATCAGTTAGAAAAGCTTTTGTATCTTAATAGGCTATTAATACCAAGAAAAGATTAAGGGATTTCTTCTATCCTTCAGGAGTTCTTGTAGCTGCTGCTAAGATGAATGGAAGGTATCTATTCATATTGATCACTGTAGGACATGTTTTTTGAGATTCACGCCCATCTTTCTATACACGGTTGGGAAAAACTAACTGCCTAAGAAAGACTGACAATTCTTACCTGGTCAAATAGTTTTTCTAATCTTTCTCGTAACTATCTGGTTTTCATTTTGTGACTGTCCTGGAACTTAATGTCCCCTTTTCCCTCTATTTTCTACCTCAGTTTTCAAATATCTATATTAAGAGAAGTAACTGTTTTGGCTTTTTTCTTTTTTTTTTTGTTTTAAGAAAAAAAAAAACAAAACATGTCTTTGCTAGAATATTGCTGTGCTAGTCTATCTTGTTTTTGTTGAGATATTGGGTCCTGTGTGCTGAGTACATTATACGTGCTTAAAGATATTGTTAGCAAGAAAAGTTTAGTTATATAATGATAGAATCATAGAATAGTTTGGATTGGAAGGGACCTTTAAAGGTCACCTACTCCAACCCCCCTGCAGTGAACAGGAACATCTGCAACTAGATCAGGTTGCTCAAAGCCCCATCCAACCTGTTGTACACATCTTGCAAAACACACTCAGTTCTTAGACTTTTTACATCAGTGTATTTCAGAAAATTAATCCCAATTAACTAGATTACTTTTACCTTGTTACATGGCTGTGTAAACAGCTTGGTTCAGAATTAAAATAATCTTACTTCCGTTTATCTTTATTTACCTTGGAAGTAGATCATGCTAAATCAGATTTAGGACACTTTAATTTTGAGGGAGAGTATTCACATAATTGTTTATGTGGTTTAACTAATGCAATTTAAATTCACACTTTTAGACCACTTAAATTAATTTTCCCCCTGTGTCCTCATGTAGACAGACCATTCCTCTTCCAAAGCTGTTTTAAAAGCTCCTGGTGTCTCTCGTACACCTATAGGATTGGTCAGAGTTCATTGCATTTTTGCCCTGCTACTTCATAAACCTATCTGTTTCTGTTTGCTCCCTTCTATCATGCAACAAATAATTGAAATAAGTACAGGATCCCTCTTCCTTCTGGATGATTTCTGTTCTTTTATGAAGACTCAATGTTACTAGGGCATTTGTAAGGAACAGTTAGAGTCCTTAGGATATCACAGGCTGGGAGAGATGTCACGTTCTTGTCATTTTAAGAGTTTGGCGTTATTTAAGATTGCCCAGAAGAAAACTCACTGCTGATACTGTTACTGTGCTCTTAATGAAATTCTAACAAAAACATTTGCTGACAGCAGTCATGATAATTTGGGTGTACTATACTTTTCTTCATAAATGCAGG
This sequence comes from Gavia stellata, assembly GCF_030936135.1. Classification (NCBI taxonomy): domain Eukaryota; kingdom Metazoa; phylum Chordata; class Aves; order Gaviiformes; family Gaviidae; genus Gavia; species Gavia stellata. Next base: position 22,717,730 of record NC_082600.1, read on the forward strand.
TCAGCTCATTGGTGTACTGGCCAAACCATGCCTTCTTTAACACAGAACATTGTCAGGGACCTACCAGATCATCAAGTTCACCCACAGTATCATAGGCATTAAAGTTGGATGAATTGTTTGTCCCCACTATTCCTAGTAGGAGAATATTACAGACGTTCAGTGCTCTGATAGATAGGTATCTTCTAATATCCTGCCTAAAGATATTGATGAACAGATAACATGCCTTTTGTATTGTCCTTTGTGGACTATACATCTCTCTTTATCCCAAGATAATTTATGGAGAATCATCCCCGATTAACCTACTTTTTACTGCACTAAGCCAGGATCATAAATTTTCTCTAAGTGAGATTACAATTGCAATAGCCATTGCAAGCATATGTCCCAGTTTTAATTCATCTTTCTTTTTCCATTCATTCAAAAAATGAAGATTTTTGATTAGCTATTTCAAAAACATTTTTACTACCTTATCTTTACTGATACACAGCATTTGTCTAGCTCTAGGACCAGGTGTCCCATTTTTTTAGACTTCTATGGGCACAGACCTCTTCATAAAAGAAGCTATGAATAATTTTGTCTTCCATTCAGTAGACCTGTGACAGCTTGATGCTTGATCCAGAAAAAAGCATAAAAGAAATTAGGGAACTTCTTTATATTGCTAACTGCATAGTTATTGATTACAGTCTGACCCTGAATATTTCTTAAATTCAGGTCAGCCATGAAACAATCTCCAAATATTTGTATTGTTCTGAGGTGCATGATATAATACAGAAGGTTAGTCTAGCAACGAAACAAAGAAAAAGGATTAGTTAGATCCTTTTTTCTCATGTATTTTTGGCATTGATACATGAATGTAAAATTCTGGAAAAACAATACAATGATTTATCCAAAGAAGAGTTATCAAAAGAATGCATTAGCTACTTTTGAAATAAGTATTTATCCTATTAAAAACTTCCTATATAATAAAACAGCACCAGCCCATACTGAAAAGAATCACCTGCAATATCTTCTAATTATTATTTTAAAGAAACGTTGCAAAAGCTGGGAGGTCTAAAATTTTACATAAATGTACTTGCAAACTCCATTTAAACCTTTTACATACAAACAGAATTAATATTTGCTGAAAAATAATTCTGATACTCTTGTTTGGGAAAAAATAAAACAAATAAAATAAAATAAATATATAAAATAAAATACAAAAGTCACAACCTTACACTGTTGTTCAAACCCGCATTAATAATGAAGCTTAGCTTAACCTCCACAAGAAACACAGTATATAAAAATTGCATGATGCACTTCTTGAGAATGAAAAAAGTTTCATAAGGGACACAAGCTCAGGCCACCACAAGAAAATCAAATTATGCCATTGGAAGAGGAAATCCCTTCTCTGGTAAACATTCCCATCATACCAGTTTAGGCCCCTGTAACAACAGAATTCTACAGCAGAACACATTTCGTTGCACAAGTGTCAAATCCTTATGTATGATACTATGGTTACTTTGGTTTATGCTAGAAATGGACTTTAGACCAGAAAAAAATAAATATGCTTTATCCACTTACCACCATACAAATTTAGCCACTCTGGTTTTATTCCGAGTTAGATATGATGAAAAAGCACCCATTTTTGGATTCCCATTTATAATCAATGAAAGGAATCTAAGAGAATTATCTGATTTTAAGTAATTTCTATTGATTGGTATCTACATTGAACCGAATAGCCAGTAAGATTTCCTCTCTCTTAGGTTCGTAGCTAAACCCAGAAGAGTTAATCATCTTCAGATAAAGGACTTTCGTTTTCCTGGATAGGACTTATAACACTGGAGTCTTTGTCTATAGTGGAGGTACCCCATGCTACCACTGTCCTAAGACTAAAAATAGCCAATATTTAACCAAAGTCTACATGACTTCCATATCTCAAAGGATTTATTATGTAAATTAATCACCTTTAATTTCTTGCTAATTGATAAAACACAAAATATGGAAATGAGGGAGAAAAAGCAGCAGGTTTTTTGGTGGTTTAGTGTGTTTTTTCCCCCTGGGTAAGTCAAGGCAGCTGATAACACTATTCCTTTTAGAGCACCTTCATGTCCTTTCATTCTGCATCTCTCTGCCTTTAGTTTTCCCAGAGCAGAGCTTTCACAAAAACACTGTGGCTAATATGGAAACATTAGAGTACCCAAAAGATAAATAAGACTCATTATTAGAATGGTAATTAAAAAAAAATAATTCCATGTCAAAGGTGGTGATGCCTGAAAATGGGTTCTGGAATGATGTTCTGAATCATTCAGTTACAAAACAGGTTGAACTCCTTTTCTACAGAGTAGAAAGAAATATATGTCCACTCCTGTATATCCCAGGATGCTGTCATAGTCTAATATCCTTTGCGTTGCCTAATAACAACGTTATGAAACTATGAGCAATTATTGTTACTCAGTTTTAGCTTTGAACAGTTCTTCTGCCCACTAATAAGAAAACCTTCCCTTCTTCTCTTCTGAAACACAACACACACTTCGTTCTTGTCTACATCTTCTTAATGTTTTTGCTCTTAATTAGGTATCATTAAACTCTGCACATTTCCTAAAAGTCTTTATAGAATAAACCTATTTACTGTTACAACTATGTGAAATGTTCCAAACTTTAGATTTTCAGAAAGGTTTCTTTTTTCTTCAGAGGCCACTTGAACTTCCTAACTTATAGTATACACTAGGTACGATGCCTCATTGTCTCTTCAGGAAAAGTCATTTTCCCTATAAGGATGGCAGTTTTATACTGGAACATTCATAATAAAAATATTTCAATGCCTCAGGAATGTGAGCTATGCGTTTTCCTGTGTGTGGTTGGCATTCTTGTTAAAGTGGCAGCTCCTTCCTTAGCCAGGCTTTCTTGGAAGATGAGAATCAGCACAGCTGTACTGAATAATGTGACGCAGAGGGTAATAAAGAGGTATAGACTTTCAGCACCTTTGAGAGCCAGAAACCTACAGCAATCTTACACCTGGAGAAGCTGTCTCGGGAGAGCCATTTAATGAAAATGCACTGTAATTGTGAGAACAGAAATTGTTCAGCAAAGCTTTATTGCATCTTTCCACTATTTTTGGGCTGTCTTCAATTTTAGCTAGAAGATTGCACATGGGAAACACTATGCATCCTTCAGAAAGCAAACTGTGAAGCGAATAACCAAGAAAAACAGAAGAATGTTCTTCAGTAATGTAATTTGCAAGTCCAGATAGAATCCATCCAAACTGATGGGATTAATGCTTGAAACATTGTCGTGAAGAGCAAGGGCATCCGTTCATACACAAACAATGCAAGTATTACACAAATGAAAAATATGACTAATGCTGTATTTCACCCCTCCTATTACAGTCCATAACCTCCTGCCCCCATTTCTCAGTTTCAGATTCTTTTAATTCTGAAAAGTACTGAGGGAGCTGGCAGAAGTGCTCACCAAGCCACTTTCTATCATTTATCAGCAGTCCTGGCTAACTAGGGAGTTCCCAATTGACTGGAGGTTAGCAAATGTGACACCCATCTACAAGAAGGGCAGGAAGGAGGATCAGGGTAACTACAGGTCTGTCAAGTCTGACCTGGGTGCCGGGGAAGGTTATAAAGCCGATCATCTTGAGTGCCAACTAGGCAACCAGGCCCAGCCAGCATGGGTTTATGAAAAGCAGGTCCTGCCTGACTAACCTGATCTCCTTCTATGACAAAGTGACCCACATAGTGGATGAGGGAAAGGCTGTGGGTGTAGTTTACCTAGACTTTCATAAACACTTTGATACCAGTTCGCACAGCATTCTCCTTGAGAAACTGGCTGCTGATGGCTTGGATGGGTGTACTCTTCATTGGGTAAAAAACTGGCTGGATGGCCGGGCCCAAAGTGTTGCAGTGAATGGAGTGAAATCCAGTTGGCGGCCAGTCACAAGTGATGTCCCCCAGGGCGTAGTATTGGGACTGATCTTGTTTAATATCTTTATCAATGATCTGGACGAGGGGATTAAGTGCATCCTCAGTAAGTTTGCAGACAACACCAACTTGGGCAGGAGTGTTGATCTGCTTGAGGGTTGGAAGGCTCTTCAGAAGGATCTGGACAGGTTGGATTGATAGGCCGAGGCCAATTGTATGCGGTTCAACAAGGCCAAGTGCTGAGTCGTACACTTGGGTCACAACAACCCCATGCAATGCTACAGGCTTGGGGACGAGTGGCTGGAAAGTTCCCCCGCAGAAAAGGACCTGGGGGCATTGATTGACAGCCAGCTGAAGATGAGCCAGCAGTGTGCCCAGGTGGCCAAAAAGGCTAATGGCATCCTGGCCTGTATCAGAAATAGTGTGGCCAGCAGGAGTAGGGAAGTGATCATGCCCCTGTACTCGGCACTGGTGAGGCCGCACCTCGAATACTGTGTTCAGTTTTGGGCCCCTCACTACAAGAAAGACATTGAGGAGCTGGAGTGCATCCAAAGAACGGCAATGAAGCTGGTGAGGGGTCTGGAGCACAAGTCTTATGAGGAGCAGCTGAGGGAACTGGGGTTGTTTTGTCTGGAGAAAAGGAGGCTGAGGGGAGACCTTATCGCTCTCTACAACTACCTGAAAGGAGGCTGTAGCGAGGTGGATGTCAGTCTCTTCTAAGTAACAAGTGACTGGACAAGAGGAAAATGTCCTCAAGTTGCATCATGGGAGATTTAGACTGCACATTAGGAAAAATTTCTTCACTGAAACGGTTGTCAAGCATTGGAATGAGCTGTCCAGGGAAGTGACTGAGCCACCATCCCTGGAAGTATTTAAAAGACATGTAGATATGGCACTTAGGGACATGGTCTAGAGGTGGACTTGGCAGTGCTAGTTTACAGTTGGACTCAATGATCTTAAAGGTCTTTTCTAACCTAAACAATTCTATGATTCTGTGAAGTCTGTTTCCCATTTTTCACCATTCATTTCCTTTCTAGGGTCTTGCACAAAATAAACCCTCTTTTTTTTTTTTAATTATTATTACCTTTTTAGCATCTAGGTAATTTTAGAAAGTACCACCAAGTAAGGAAGGAATGGAGAAAAGCAATACTGGAATGGAAAGTAGGGCTGTATGTTGAACAGAAGCTTCCCAAGAACTCACCATTTCCCCTTACAATGCATCTTCTTCTTTGCCATATGTTCCACGCTCTAAGCTTAGCTGAAGTAAACCTAATAATGCTGGTGCTAACTGGGCTCTAAGAATAAGTAAAAGATTGTTGAGAATGCAGTGTAGTACTACAGAAATTTCAGGGAAGATCAGCATATACAAATTTTCTAAAATAACATACTATTCAAGTAGCTAATGGAGAGACAAAGGATACTGTCCCAGAGAATAGACGTACTCTCTGTCTCCAGCTGGGTGTAGCTAGAAATATTATGGAGATTAATATCTGAGTTTAAGCATCCGGATTATTCTGGGTAGAAAAAGTGCTCTGCAAAACTGTAACTAAATTATGTATATCCTTACTGGACCTGCAAACTGAAACTTGGAGAGAAAAGATAAGCACTTCCAAAATGTCTTTGTTGTAATGTTAAAATTCTTAGCTAATAAATCTGTGAGAGGCTATGTCTACTCTTTGCAAATTACCAGAAACTTGTGGAAAATCAGTGGAAGTCTCAAGAAATTCACCTTTGCTATAAACTGTAAAGATGAAGTAACATCTGCATCTAAATGCTAATTTACGGCTCACCTGATTTGACATAACACTAAAAATAGTTAAGGGATTTGGGGTGTATTTTAACAAGAGTAGAATCAAATTTGCAGTAGTAGTTTCAGACAATCTTTCAGTGAAGATATACCGAGGAAAAGGTCGGGTTTGGATCTTGGACTTTAAAAAAAAGGGTCAAAGAGATTACAAATTAGCTTAATGAGACTGAGTTTTTACTTTTTTTTTCTTTTTCTTTTTTTTTTTTCTTCAGATAGTGAATCTACATATTAGTTTACAGGCTTCTTTCTGTTTGAAATGGAAAAGCCTATCTCCCAAGACATTGAATCCCTTGAAGAAGGGCAAAAACATCAATTTTAGTTGGATATTTCCATAGCTCATGGAGACATGGTCATATGGTAGACTATCCAAGCTCTTAATCAAGATATGGAACATCTCATGTTTCTGTCCAGAATACAAAGCAGACAGCCAGGTTCATAGTCTCTGCTGTGTTATGAATGAGGAGGTACCAGTAAAATCTAATAGAGTTCTTTGATTCAAGTGTAGATGAGATTCTATTCTACTGAATCCCCTCTTTTTTTCCTTACTAAATCGTTTCAGGAATAATCTATGCTCTCACCTTTCCTCCCTCTTCTAAAAACTGAAAACAGTAACTTCATCCACCCCGATGCTGGTTTTGTTTGTTACCACTATCCAGTTTATCCACTGATCAAATAAGTGGTATGACACAATTATGAGTGTTCAACTAATTGTTTACCACAAATAATAAACATATTTCCCTTCTCCACTTTCTTTTTCTAAATTTTACCAAGCAAGTGACAAAATCTGCTACTTAAGATTTTTATTTTTTTTATTTCTTACAAAATTATTTGTGGCCTGAAGAACTATTCAGTAGTGGCTACTGCAAACCAATAGTTTATGTAATGAAATGAATTCCAAATTTGTATAGAGCTTATAAATAGTTAAAGTGTGAATTGATAACACAAGTACACAAGTTAGTTTGTGAGACATTCAAGTTATGAATTCTTATTAGACTGTAATATTTCTGATTCACAACATGCCAGCTGCCAAAATGAATTTTACAAATTCCTGTGATGTTTTTGAGGGTGTGTATTACCATTTTTGCTAAAGATACAGCTGGTCAAGTGAATGTAAAAGAAAATGAAAAAATGTTGTTTCTTATTTCAGCTATATCATGAAAAAATGTTATCAAATTTCAAGTTAAAAAACTCTTCTCTCACAAAAATATAAGTTCATATATATTATAGTGTGTTATTTCTAAACACTTGAATGATAAAGATTAGAACAGGAAATGTTCATGAAAACTCAGAAATGAAAATTCTCTCCAAAATCAGAACAGATAATTTTCAGGGTTTTTCTCTAATATTTCTCTTTTTTTTTTTGTTTTTCCTTCTTCTTATATTCTCTCTCCACTTTCTATTTGTTCAGTTTCAACATGCGAACAGCACTGCATCAAAGGATGCCTTACTGTTCCTACTAATAACTTACCTGAGTGTTCATACTGGGACTTTTACAGTGAACTGTAAGTTTGAATTTAGAGAAGCATGTAAAGGGGGAGTGGCTAAGAGAGAGGCAGCCCTCCTATTGCCCATGGAGCACACAATGAGACATGTACTCCATGCCATATGACAGAGGGAAGTCACTATACAGCCTCTGCTCTATGAGCACTGTGGATGCACTTTACCTTGGGTCTACAGCAAAATTCCCACTGATGTTAATTACAGTATGATAAAGGCTACTGTGAGAGGACAAGATATGTCATTATGTCTCTGAAAACTGGTAATGTGCAATTCCGAGTTTTGTTTGTGAAGTACACAGATTAAGTTAGTGCTGAGAATGTCCGGCCCACCCTTACAGCTTTTTCATTCTTATATTTCCATTCACAGATATGATGAGTATGCTGACATTTCATGATCTGCACAAGATGAAAAGGGGGAGAGGGTGACACCATAATGCCACAAATCATTAGACTCCTTGATCACATGCCAAACTTTAAAAAATGTGAAGAACCTCAGTACTATGGATCCAGCATATGTATTTCTTCATTGTGAAAACACTTATTTTCCCCCTCATAAGCAGAGGTTCATGATCACACATTTCTAACAGCAGAGAGCTTCTAGTGGTCTTCAACTGAAGTAGTCAGTGCCTTGAACAGTCTGGTACAGTTTTATAAAATTTGCTTGCTCAAAAACCAGAAGTATATATCTGGATATTAGCAGGAGGCAAGCCCAGTTTTTGTCAGCCCAATATCTAATCTCAGTCTCTGCTGACTGCAAGGTGCCTGAGGAATGAAAGTAACAAAACCTGCTACTGAAAACCTTGGTCCAGCAGCTTTTTAACTGAAATTCTTTCATATATTGCAGTTAAGGCAAAGGAAGTATAGACACAGAAAAATGATATATTCTTAGGGAGGATGAGAACAGATTCATGTTTTATCTGGGCTTGTATAGCAAGGTCTTTGAGAAGATTGAAAAAGTCAGTTATGCATCAAAAACAGATTGAGTTTTCTAGATGCTTATCACAGAATTCCAGAATCACATCTTGCTGATCTAAATCAGGTGCATGCTTGCACTTCTTCCTATACAAAGATATATCCTATTTTCCCTCTCTCACAGATTTTTGTTTTGATTTGGTTTTTTTGTGGCTTAGAGACAGAACACCTGTGTATAACACTGCTCTCAGGGTGATAAATACCAAAAGATAATAATGTTTTCAGCAGACTGAGGAGTATATGGAAAGTAATACAGTGGGCAATGAGGATTCAGAATATTTTTTCGTGTTTTGACAAAAAGGAGGAAAGTATTCAAAAGCCAGCATCTGAAAACTGTTATGAGATTATTCACAGTTAAGTGAAATGCAATTAAAAGAACAGTATAAAATCTGTTGGCAGGTGAAGGGTATTTAGTTTTAAAGGAAGTTAAAAATAAATATGAAGATCACTGTTGGGTAAAGAGTCTTGGCAGGTAACTAAAAAAGAAACAGTGTTGATGCGTTCACAAATCTGTGAAAAGAGAGTAATCGCTCCTAGAACAGCAATTTATTGTCTGCCACTGAGAATATAGATGTTTGCCCTGAGATTACTATCAAAGACATGGGCATTACACTATAAACAAAATGTGCAAGGGAAGATTTCTCTAGGATTTATTAGGTGTTAACCAAAGTAGGCTGTTGGGATGTGAGGAGAGGCAAGTGTATCTGCAGCAAACATGTGAGGTACATGAGAATCCTGTTCACCACTCTATTGAATAGTCACTTGTGCTAGTTTCTGTGGCAAGGGAAATCTTTCAGAAAGTACCTGCCTTAAATGCATGGAGTTTGGAGTACATTTACTAGAAGCAGACAGAGCAAAAGAGCATACTGTTTTGAACTCCAGTCCCCAGATTCACTCCTTAGAGTGCAAAAGCAACCTGGCCATGAACTAATTTGCTAGCATAAAACAGCAACAAATGCCTTTTTTTTTTTCCATAGTCCAGGAAGGAATATGACCTAGGGAAGAACATAATTCTTGAGTCCCAACCTTCTACAGCTGTTACTAAGCCAACATTGCTGATTTACTCCTCTCTCAGGCCCAGTCCTGAAGTCACAGCGCAACAATATATTTCAGCTTGATGCTGTACTGAGGCCTCAGTCCTAGTGGAGAGTACACATTTCTGATACTCCATTGATGCATTTACAGCAAAACAAGAAAGGACTGCAGCTTTAAGAAGTATTAAAACATGCACTCCTTGACATTGGCCAACATTCAAGCTTGATATAATTCCTTGCAGTACCAAGCAGTGGATTGGTGCATGCTGACAAGATCTGGAATGACATCAAAGAGCCTAAGAGCTCTTGATGTGGGAGACAGAAAATAATGAAAAAATTCTCAAGCTACAAACAAAAAGAAAAAAAAAACGCAAAGTAAATCAGGTTTCTGTAAAGATAAACTGTGCAGAAAGAACCAGTATGGCTCAATTTACACCTAAAAGTTCATTTAGACAGGATTGCTGAGCTGACCTAATGCCTAGCTGCTGCCAGAAGAGTCTCTCACCTGCAGAGCCCACCCCAGCTCCTGGCCACTGATTCCCACCAGCTCAAGCACTCCTCTGGCTTCTCACTGAGCAGACACAACTCACTAATTTGGCAGAGAATTAAACCAGCATGAAAAGTTAATAATTTCTCAGAGTTGAATTGGCCTGCCAGAGCTCAGATGAGTGCCAGGTCTGGGACTGCCCATCCAAGGTTGAGAAAAGATGGTGGGCAAAGCAGAGTGAAGGAAAACGAATGAGACTGCTTCTCTCAATGGGAATCAAACAACTACATCAGCTTAGCTGTATGAGCTTCATAGGTTTTTATAGCCAAATCCCAGCTCTCTACTGAATTTCGAGGAAGATATGCTTACATCAAAGTACTCCTGTTTTAAAATCAGAGATCTAATTATTGGTGGATTTTGTTGTGTTTTCCATCATAGTAGAAAGGTTACTTGATACTGACAGATTCCTGCCTTCTTAGTGTCACTAGGAACACTGACATTAAGGCTCCAATCAGTTCATTCAGAAACATTGGTAACATGCACAAAATCAGTGGTTACCTAGTATTTTAAACTCAGTTACAGTGTTCTCTTATGCTCCAGCTTCACACCCCACTACAGTTACCTTTCAACTTCTGCTGTCATATCATGCCCCAACATCTACAGTTATTGCATGGTTAAAAAACCAAACCCCGAAACTTTGTGAATATTTTTAAATCTTGCTTTTATGTTCCCTGCAATTATTTAAATAAGGAATTAGGCACAAAAAGTGATGTGTGGACTTCCAAGTCATCCAGGCTCCCACAGACCAGCACCAATCTGTCATAGAGCCGTCCTTTCCTCTACTTACTGCACACAGTAAGGTTGGCTGTGTTTTAATCAGTTTGGCTTTTCTCACCAGCCTATGCCTATGTTAGACAGAATCTGTATTTTTTTCCTTATTGTTATTAACTGCTGGTTTACATTCAAACCTAGAGACAAAGTCTGAAACACTAGCTACAGTTGTAATAATTCTCACTCAACAGCAGAGAAAAGGAATAGTGGGATTGTGAGAATTAAGGATTATTTTACTGCAAGACCTCCATCTGAAGGCAGATGCATGTCATATGCAGTGGGAAGTCTCAAAAGCTGCCATTGCTCTTAGTGGTGTTCTCTCAGTTTGGGTAGCCTTGCATTGAGCCTCATAGATCCACATGCTTTTTGCACAGCCATTGACTGCAATGTACTTGACTAATGAGTCATGTGGGAAAAAAAAAAAATTAAGCTGCTTGCAGTGATACAAGTCCCAGACCTTTCTAGTTCTTTTAGTAGATTCTGTTGATAAGCCTCAATCCTCTGAACCTTTTCAGCTTAGATCATCATTGATATACAGCAATGCATTTTTAGGTGCTCTTGGAAATAACTTCCATAAGTAGTTAATCAAAGTATTGGTCATTGTCTTAAATGAAGGGGTCTTGATTGAATTTACTAGTTTGGAAAGTTCTAACATTGTCAGTTGCATCAAAAATATTGTAGGTTCTTTTACTTAAGACTTCAATATAAAAACCAAACAGATGCACCTTTTTTTGATCTAGATGTCAAAGAATTCTTCATTATGTGCATAATCTTGACACTGTGTTTAAAAATAAAGTTGTTAATTAAAGTTGGTATTCAGAACTTCTTGTCAGCAGCTGTTGAGCCATGATTTTAGTTGTGACATTGGCAGTTTGAGGACCTGAACCTGAACAGGAAATCAGTTCACATCCTGCTGTATAGAGACTTGTAGGGTAGGGTTTGTTAGAAATGTATACACATTCTAATTCATTAAAAAAAAAGATTTCAAAGTTCTATGTTGAGAATAAAATTACTTGTGGGCTTGCAGGATAAGAACTACAAACCCTGATGCAATCCCAGATGAATTCAGCAAAGTTCTTTCCATGGCTTTAGGTGTGCCTTGGATAGGCACCAAAATCAGCTGAAATAGGTGACAGTGCAAAGATCCTTCTACAAATATTTCAGCATATAAATTATTGAATTAATAATTTGCCCCTTTTTTGTTTTAATTTTCCACAGGTATTTGAGCAGCCAAGTTCTACTGGCATGAATTATCAAATACTAAAAAGAAATAGCTTTCAAATTACCTTGCTTAAGCATCCAAGCCGAAAATCCTAAAATCCTAAAATGTAGTATACTTTAATATTTACTGTAGAGAAACAATATGAGGTAGCATATGTGGCAAATAGCTTATCTGATGCTAACATTCCGATTTTGTGCTTTTAAATACAAACCTTTATCAAAGTGCCACTATTCCCTGCCTGTCCCTTCCTACGATTTCCTCATCCATCAAAATGTCACAGATTCTTTTATAAAAATTCATACCCAGTTACTATTTCCTATGAACCTGACACCACTTCCTAGTGGTCAACATAAGACAAACTGTCAGCAGGTCAGCACTTTACATGTGCATACCCATCCTTTGCCAGGTAAAGGGAGGACAAAACAGTCTGCTATCCTGTGAGACGGGCTCAGCACCTAAGAAACAAGTCCGGTCCTTGACCAAATGCAAAGAAATATATATTAATCATTTATGTGTGGACAAAAGAATGGTACCTTTGACTGTTCCTTTCTGTCCCTCATGAAGGCTGCACAAGCAACAGTACCTGTATATTTATTCTGCCTAAGGAATGTAAGCCAAGCAGCAAGCTAAAGTACACATTTCTTCTTACATTCCACACACACACGCCAGGATGTGAATTGCTTTCAGTGCAATGCTGTAAAGCCACACATTTTGAAACAGTCACCCGAGTTTCAGTAAGATACAATTCATACCTGCCCTCGGGGCAGCATGTAAAGTCAGTATTCTTCCTGAAAAGGCTGTAGCAGCATCTTGTCTATTTGGAGTTCCTCACATCCTTGCAAGGCCAGGACAAGATGGTGGATTCGGCCAGCCCATGTGGCTCGCACACTGTAGGGCCTTGCCTATTTGTGCTAAAACTTTGCTATTGCTCATCCAAATGCTGAACTTGAGGTGTGCTCAAGTAAACAGTCAAAATACAGTGGTGGCCCATATAGCCTGACTTCTAGAGAATAAAACTACAGTATCACTTAGAGACAGAATATTTTATAGAAACGGAAACTGAGGCACAAAAGCACCAATGATTTTCTTAGGTGTGCTGGTTTTTTTGCATAGGGAGCTTCACATAGACTTCAGTGCTGTGGAGTTTGGTATCAACATTGTAGCGTCAGAATCGCACTTCAAAAAAAGGGCAAAAAAAGCACACCTACTAATCTCTGTACAGAATTAGTTTCTCCTTCAATTGCAAACAAAATCAGATCAGTCCCTAAATATTTAGATGGTATATAAATATTCACTTGTGGCTGAAAACAGTAAACACTCAAACACTTATTAACATTTTGTAACTTAGGTTCCGGACATTCAAGTGCTTCACCTTCCAGTGAACTCATCCTTCATCATTAAAACTATGCTACAATTTAGTACACCTTTGCATCTTTGACAAGTTGTCTGTCTATAAACCTCACCTGAGCATAATACATACATGAACTTTAGGCTTGTATTGCTCATGAAAGCCTACAGAGACTTGTTCATCAGAGCTTGCTCCCTAACCTACAGCTGACAACAGCTTTAGTTCCAATTACTTTTTCATGAAAGCTCATACTTAACATTATGTGGATTGAATGAAATGTTTCCATTAAAAGTATTTGAAAATATATATTTAACAGGACCTGCTGCTCCTGTCTTATTGCATCATATCAATCAGGAGAAGAGCAAAGGTCTCGGAAAATATTTCCTGTGTACTTTTAAAGTAGTTTGGAAGGTGTTATTTTATTTTGTTGCCACAGTACATCTCCACTGATTGAAGGCTCTTTGTCTCTTTGCCTCCAATTATGTCTTGTTTATGTTCTGAGATAAGACTTTTAAAGAATAAGCCCATGTAACTGGAAAGCAAGATCCAGGGAACTGCAGGATCTCTAATTGGTGTTACTCTGGTAAAAAACAAACAAACAAAAAAAAAAGTCTAACGTTTCTTCTCTCATCAAGGGAAAATTCTTTAATTAACAAATACATTAATTAAGGAAATGCCTGGTCTTTCCAGGACAGATTGTGGTTTTTCCTGTGCATTAGAGCAATGGAGTGAGGTTTCATATAGTTTATACCTGTGAGGTAATATTAGATCACCTAACTCTGACAAACTATATTTGTTAGGTAAGCTTCACAACATATGTAGGCCAAAGTCAGACTAAAGGGTTTTTTTTTCCTCAGCATTTTAAATAGTTTCAGGCCAAAATCAGAAAGCAGGAGAGACTGAGTAACCGAGGACCTTACAATATTGAGGAAGTGATTAAGTGAAATAGGCTTACATAGCTTAAGCAACTGAACCATGACGTATTTTGAAGCGGTGGATGAAAAGGCACTTGTCAATATGACTGGGAGGAGGAGGAAACAGGTACTGGGGAAAATGAAGGGAACCACTCCTGGATGATCCAAATCTGCCAGTTAGCATGATAACCGAAGAGCACTCTCGGGACACCACTGGCTGCTGATCTCTTTCCAGCATCCGCCCATGTCTGGCCTTTGCTACTGGACAAACCATTCATCCCCCACAGCAAACCTAGGTAAGTCACAGCCAGGTACCCTTTCATTTTGATCTGGGGAAGACTCCCAGAGAGTTCAAAAGCAACCTTGTAACTTACAACAGATTAATACCAAGAAGTGAAAACATTTAAGAACTACAATAGTCTCCAAGCAAACCTTAACAAGTAAGAGTAAACAGTTGATTGCAGCTTATACAGGAGGCAATACTGAAACAAAAAACCTGGTCCAGAATTGAAGTAATTAGAAAATCATTCTAGTTATATAAATTATCCTGATGTACAACAGTACAAATCAAGTACAAGAATAGCCATCTGAGCCACTTTTTGTTAATTATTTTCACTTCAACAGACATATTTTTGTATGTAGATATTTATAAATTTAAAATATAAACAAAAAAATGGTTTTCTTTAAAGGGTATTTTTTCATCTACTTTTTAAGAGGAAAGCTTTTCTAAGGAGCTAGAAAACTGATACTTAATAAACAATAGAGAAAGAATAAACACATGCAGGATGGGGATGGGGTGGAGTAACCTTTTATATGTTTAACTGATCTCGCCCTTCTGTTTTTGGGTTCGTTTTTTTTTTTTTTCCCAATGACATCTGCTAGGCAGAGACAACTCCTGTTATCTCCATTAACATCAAATTCAGTAACTAAAAATAGGACTTCGGAATTGAGAAAGTGATGTCATATCTGGAAGTGCTGCTTTTATTGACAGTTGCTGAGAGAGGCAGTATTCAGGGTGAGTGGTAGATAGTGGTTTAGAACTAGATCAAATGGACAAGCTTTCCATTAGAGCCTGTGAACACTCTTGTTCTGCTTCATCTTTTACTCTAATCTCAGCATGCAAGTAGCTCCTTCAAAACCACTAAAGGGCTACCCTCTGTGTTCAGATCATCTCTACAAGGTAACTGTCCCTTCCAGGTCTGGATTCTGTTTTGCTGCTCTCAACATAGCTCTAAGTACTCCATTATTATGCTCAAAGGTGAAACACAGGCAATTTTGATGAGTTGTTTCTACAGTAAAAACTTCAGCATCTGGGTGCTATTTCAGCAACATATTTTTAAACAACAGGAAGTCAAAATTCTACAAGGAATCCTCAATCAATTATTTCTTAATTTATCTTTACCAGAACATATGTAATAAGAAACCCTAAGCAAAACAAAACAAGTTCCAATGATAGCAAGTCGAAGTGTCATGAAAACTGCTAATTGCCAGTCTTTTCAATTCATTATAAATTTCCTTACAGTTTCTCTCTGTCTCAGTCTTTTATTCCCACTGTCCCCTTCAAATAATGTAGGGAACAGAGAGCTATGGCTAGATTCCAGCATCGGGAGCTGGTGTCTCATCTGTTCAACAAGACCAAGGCTTTTCAAGTCTAGGAACCGTCTGAAGCATTAAAATGGACTTACACTTTTTAAAAATTATTATTTTACATAGTGCTATTTACTGCAGGAAGACAGTCTTATCAGACTAATGTAACACTAGAAAAATTTGCCAGCGGACCCCACTTTACACCAATGATTTTTTATTTTTATATATATATACACCCACACGCTGTATCTTTGAGTGTGTCTGTGTGTGTATTCTATGTGAATACCATTCTTTTAAAGGCACCATTTCTATACTGTGAAGCAACCTAAAGCTGCAAGCACCCTTTTAAAGTGCTTACTACCAGAGGTCCCACATCTCATTATTGGCTACGCTGTTTCTGAGCACGCCTAATCCAGGTACCCACCCTGTATTGAGCTGCATGCTGCACACTGCTGCATCGAGCAACACGTTCTGGGAGCAAGGAGCGCTCCAATAGCCTGGTTTATTCGGGGGAGTGCCAATGCCCTCAATTTTAACAACCCATTGAGTTGGGTGGAGGTCCAGTACTTCTCAAATTTAAAGACTCTTCTAGATTAATTAACGATGCTTTTGAGACAGCCTAGTGGCTTTCTCTGCAGATGATGAAAAGGTTTTCAGGTAATGTCAGGGTGGGTTTTTGTAATTTGGCAGAGAAGTTGATTTTTGGCCATTATTTTGTGCTATTTTAAAGAGTTGAAACACCTGGTCATAAATACATAGATTTTTCCACTAGGCTGACAGTATAGATTACACCAATGACTCTTGATAACTTAAGTGATCTGGATGAAATCATCATGAGTCATGAGCAGTCATAAGCAGTCGTGAGTAGCAATATGAACTTTTACCAGACACAATAAAAATAAATGATAGTATTTTTCTAGGAGTAAAGAAATCACCAGGAGGCTGAAGACAGTATTCGGAATTCGTAGTCTCCACTTGGCTTCTAAAAAGAAATAAATAAGAATTTATGAGTAAAATGAAGTGTGTTTTCCAGTGTAAAGCCCTCCATTTTAAAAGAAAACAAAAGAACAAAATTATTAAATATTTCAGCGAATTATTCAGCTGAATTATCTTTATTCCTTCTCCTTCACTTTTAAAATGTTATGAATATTGAAAAAAATTAAACTGAGTTTTTGAAACCAGTATATACCATTATAAGCCATTCTAAGAGCGACAGCTGCATAGTTCTTACCCCCCTAGGTGAAAAAGGTAGACAAACTAATTGCCTTTGAAGTTGCAGGCTTTTTTTTGGTACTGGATCTCATTACTATTTCATTCCATGAGTTCTTCTCAAGTTTTGAGGCTTATACTTCATAAAAAAATATAAACAAATTTATTCAAAATACAACTGTCAAGACTTTTTTCTTAAGGCTCTCAAAAGTTAACCGTAAAGAGTGACCCTGACTTTTTATTCATGATTCATACCATCAAGCTGTCCACTGTGACATAGTTTAAAATAGTTTATTTTCCAGTTTGAGCTAGTATTTAAAAGCAATAAAACTGATGAGACCTGTCCTCTATTAATATCTTTGCTTCGTACTAGTTTGTAACTTTAGATACATACACTTTTTTTTTTTTTACTATGTGCAATGTGAAACTGCAGAAATTAAGGGGAATATTGACACTATGCAAAGGTAAGATATAAATTGATCTCTCCAGGACTATAGTCTCTGCTTCCTTCTGCCTTAGTTTTGCAATCTGTAAAATGTGCAAATGGTATTTATCTAACAGCAAGGTTTGAATATTTAGTACTTTAGAGTTGTGGAACTTAGGGAAAAGCATTACAGAAATACAATAGATAACATTTTTCCTCAATTCTGAGTGAGACAAGCAACATGACTTGAGATAGATAACCTTTAACATGTTTCATAAAAATAGTTAACAAATAATTACTTATCCAGTTGGGCTCTTAATGGGTTTTACAGTCTGTTTAAAGAATACTGCGGACCAAACAATCAACATATTTTGTGCTGAACTGAAATAATTGGGGTTTACGCAAAGTGAAAAAACCTAACAAACAAGGATTTCAAATCTGTCACAGAAGTTTTATGTTATTCCAAATGAAAAAAAAAAAAAGTTTTCAGGTGGAATGAAGCAAATGAAGCATTTTGCTCAACTGAAGATGAAGGGTTTTGTTTAATGCCAGGTTAGTTAATGCTTTTTTTAGCCTCCTTTTTAATTTGGATCACATTTGAAATGAAAAGTACAGCTTTGTAAAAAAAGTTGAAATGCTTCATTTAAAAATTGTCAAAACAATATTTCTACATCTCCATTTTTTTCCTTACTGAAAATATTCACAAAATGTCACTGAAATAATGTTTTTCCCTATAAAATATTATTTTTAGGAAAGGTACTACACACTAATAAACATTCTTTTGCTCAGTCCAGCAGGATAAATAAAAGCATAAATCTAAACAGAGAGGCAATATTGGTTCAGACTATCCTACTTTTACTATCTCTTCAATTCTTGATAAGACAGTTGAGTCTTACCCTGCACTCCATATTCCGTATTTCTGAATACATGCAGCAAGTTTTCCGTGATCTGCTTGGCTACCATGGAAATCACCTTAAGTTCAGAGCCATTGTTTAGCACTTTTTCTTGCCAACTAGTTAACTAGGTCACAACTGATCTGACAGCATGAGCACTGGTCTTTCCTCAATCATGAGGATGAACATGCGTTTGCTCAAAGCAGCTTCAGTGCTTCAAAGGGGCTGCAATTACTTGGTGGATTAGAAAAAATAGGAATGTCAGGTTTGTGATTTTTTTATTTTTTTAAACACATGCCATAGTTGGCCTATCAACCCAGTCATTACCCTTCTCGGTGTATTTAACGAAGCTGCAAAGCTTTCTGCATCTCAGATGCCCTCTCAAAGCAATGGGTGTAGTACTTGCCTATGAGTAGTGTACCTTGCAACAATATTTTCAGCACTTTGAAGATATATGAAGCTATGCAGCATAATTGAAAAGTAGAGATATTAAGGTATCACAGATGAGGCAGGGAGGAAAGACTTCACAAACCAAAGTAAGCATTGTAACGGGTGAAAGAATGACTGCCTCTAGAATGAGGTCTTTCCTCTCAAGCCTGACACCACTTTTATATTTAAATTCCTCAGTATGAAAAGATCAAATGATTTCTATACTAACAGTTTATACTGTTTTAGGAGTACAGTAATTATACTCTAACACACAGCTTTTTTGCAAATGCATTTTAGTGGGGAGGAAGGGTAAAAATAAGTAAAGATAGATATCTGTTTTCCTTCTTGAGAGAGAGGATCATGTTAAACAATCTCATCTTAGACTTAGAGAGCATCACAAACACTATCACAAACCTCATCAGACATAGCACACTCAAATTTGGTGGGAGAAGCTTATGAATTCAAAGCATACCTAGGAGACAGTTCTACATATGCCTTGTTTCTTGATAGCTGATTTTTAGAACAGGATATTGATAATTGGCTACACCTAACATTTTCAGTCTGCTTCTCGTGGGTCACACTACTTGCTAGAGTAAAACAGCTAGTGCTGAGGACCCAATGTCTGCATGATACATATTCCCAAGGTTTTACTGTGTACTAGCTTCAGTCTGGTCTCAAAGAAGTGAATGCTCATTAGTGGTTGGCATGCATTAGGTGTCCTCCCCAAATCCATCTTCCAGTTTAGTTTCACTTTAAGGAAGCCTGTGGGAGTTCTTTGAACTCATTGTACGGTGTGAACCAAAGCATAGTCAGTAGGTTGATTTAAAAATGCGCTCCTGATCAGAAGTAAAATCTTAACACAGACATGCTCAATTAGAGGCAGGATGCTACACTAGGTTGTCCATCAGTCTAGTCCAATAAGGTGGTTTTTATGGCAGTCTTCGTACAAAGTAACAGGAGCTATTTTTACCATTTAATTTTCAGAACAAACTCCTGTTTTACAGTGAGATAGGTTTATTTTATTTTTATTCATATGGAAAAGGATAACTTATGTTTCTGAAAGATGACATTTCAATTTGTAGATTTAAAAGACATAATGGAAAATACTCACATTTGGAGAAATATTTTTTAACTGTATAAACTAGAATTATATTTTATGGAATATTTTTGTTACTTTTGGGTTTGTTTTTTTTTCTTTAAATGATGGTCATGAAGAAAGAGTTTGAGTGTTCCCAAGCTAGCTACCAGATAAAGACAAACACTTATAACGTACACATTTAGAAACCCACATTTGTATACCCTTACTTTTTTATGAAGGCATATGTTATATAGGAGAAAAAAAAATGTAGAAACTACAGCAATTGCAACATACATAGCATGCACATTGACTACAAACTCTAGCTTAGGGACAGAGGAATTTCTTTCCAACCATTTTATTTTTATTCTTTACAGCCAGAACTCCTACTCTGTCTTGCCATCGTGTACTCTTGGAAAAGGCAATATATTCTCCAGAATGAATTTCCTCTTTAAAAAAAAAAAGAAAGAAATTCTGTGTCTGCAATGCTTGGCACACTAAACTATTCTTTTCTCCTCCTCTTTGCTGGCCCTGCAGTAGTACTACCACTTTTTATTTGGGCGTAATTACTGGAATCTTAAACTGCCGATACATCTTAAAAACTAAGAGAAAGAGACTGAAGATTGTACAAGTATTAATATTTTAACATATTTCAGGGTCTCTGAATTGCTTGAAAATATCAATACATTGACTTTTACAGAAGGAACATTTCTTTTCAGCTGAGTACACCAGGGAACAAAGGAGTTGATATATTTGTTTTGATTTTAAGTAGACACGTTCTCTGCACATTTTAGGTGAGATCCTACTCAACCAAATTGGATCTAATTTATGGTTTAGACAGCTGCTACCCATCTTAGTGACAGATAACTATCCAGCCTATCTACTAGTCCATATTTCTAACTGCATAGGCATCTAAAGTCCTGGAATGTCTCTTTATTTACCATGATTATTTCCTTAGGCATTTAGCCATATCTGTCCTTGCGTACTAAAAGGTGTAAAAGATGCAAACATCCTAGAGACAAGGATCTAGATGATTGGTATACTCACTGGTGAGGGACAAGAACAAGCCAGCAGGACAGAAACAGATTCCTATTTGTCACCTGTCCTGCAACTCGTACATTTCTAGTGGAAGGAATTCTATTTCAACAAAATGGTATGGAAAATGCCCTTACCTAAGACACTGTATGTTTTGGTAATTAGCTTATTTTTCTTTGCTCTACAGATATGAAGAATAACTCTTAAACTGAGCAAAATTTATTGCCCTACACTTTTTAAGTGAGTGCTCTAACCACCACACTGTTGTGTATACAATCATCTGACTCATTTCACCTAGGGATGAATATTAGCCAGAATTTTAAGTGACTTAGGTAAAAAAGGAGAGGGTTATGTAGAATACAAGCATCTGTTTTCTCTAGTCAGAATGCATTATCACTTTAGGTAGAAACAGATGCTTTTCTGTCTCTAGATTGGATGCTTCAAATTGTGGACTTGGCCTGAGAAGATTCAGAAGTGAATACTTCTTTGTCCTTTTGGTTCAGAATGCATTATACAGAATATTTGAAACTTATCTTCTGCTTCACTACACTGAAGACATACCAGCTAATGCTAGTGTGAAGAATACTTTTCTAGCAGCCACAGTCAGCACCTGTGATCAGTATAGTGTCATTTCATTTATTTCCTATGAAAGCAGCTAAATACTCATCATCTGAGCCATTTCAAATTGCATTGGCCATACAAAATACATTATAAGAAACACTCTTACTCTGATGGGGATGGATTACATAGCTTATTGGGTCTATTCCATCTATAATTTCCATGATGGGTTCTTGAGTGACTTATGCTGCACTAATCTGCTATTCCATAGTAGAAATGGATTTAGAGCAAATCTTTCTCCACAGGTGGCATTTCCCAGTAATGAATTCTGCCATTCAATTATATAATCAGAGTAATTCCTTCATGTTAGAAAAGACCCCTTCTTGAGTGGCACATAAATTACCACTGGATTAAATTAGTGCTACTGCCAGAGCTTTGAAATTTCTCCACTTGACAGACAGCACAGTACTGGTAGCGAAGATGAGAAAACATGTTATCTCAGAGATTTTTCAACTTTATTTTTCCATCTCTTCACACTGGATTCTTTCTGCTTGCTTTTACAGTAATGTGTGCCTCAGGTATCTTTCAAATTATTACACCCAGAACCACCACGGGAGATTTTCAGTTCCATTACCTTCTGGGTAGAAATGTTCACCTTTGCTGAGGAATAACCAGTTGAGTCAAATAGGAGGAAAAGAATAAAGAAAAAAGATAAAATATTTTGACACTAATAAAATACTTGGTTTACAAATGGCAATAAACTTTTGCTGAGTATAACTTTCAGTTTGATTTATGCTTCTTCATCAAAGCTAGAACAGCATTAAAGAATTTACAAAATCAGAGCTCTCTGCTGAGTGCAATGGGATATCATATACACAGGCAGAGGTGAGAATACTAACAAGTATTAATTTGTTAGCATTAGACTTAGTCCCATGATGAGACCTCAGACAAAACACACACAAGGTGTGTATGGCTTGCAGAGTCATCATTAATGAATTCCTAAATACTGTGTACCTGATATGCCAACCTTTTAATGAAAAAAGTAATCCAGTTTAAAAATCAATGAAAAGTGAAGTCTTTTACTTCCTGAAGTACAGGTGAAGGGAGGGAACACAAAATAATGCAAGTAAGAATAGCTACTTCCAAAGGAAATAAAGGAGCAAGTATTAATGGACCCAGAAACCCATTTCATTATTTTCTAAAGCAATTGCAAAGCATGTCTGCTTTCAGATGTTACAGGTTACCACACGTTTAACCACAGCAGACTGAAAGTATATAGCTCATCTGTATAAAGTTTAAAAAGTTTGTTGTTGTTCCTCCAGAAAGCATCCTAAACTGTACTACTACTCTTGGTAACCGAGTTGCACACCAGTGCTACGGTTCACTATGTATTATATAGTGCTGAGCACACTTTAGCCTGATCTGGCCACAGCAAGCTGCACCTGTAACATATATGTTCTCTTATCATCAGGATAACACCATCACTCTGTGCAGACTGTTTGAGTCCTTGTCTACTACCTAGTCCATGGTATGCACTCTTAAGTTTTGACCTGAAGAAAAATGCAGCAAGGAAGTCTTTCCTTGTGACATTTCCATCAGGGTTTTCACTTTTAAATAGTTTTTAGAGAGTGGGGAGCTAAGTCTTCTGCACATCTGTCCATTACACAAAAAATGTCATAGAGAGTCTGCCCCACTGATCTTCACAACAGCTACTTAAAACCATTATCTATGCATTTAATTACACAGTGGAGAAAACAAAACATCTGAAGCATTGCTCTTCTGTTCTTGGCCCCACAACATTTTACCAAGTTAATTTAATAAGTCAGTATCTGTTAGGACCCCTTGGCAACTTCCAAGTGAAACAAAGCACTATTCTTTGAGCCCAAATGTTTCCTGTAAGAACATTTTGCACTTGACAGCCTTTTTCAGAATCTAAGTCATGTTGCTTGTGCCTTGAGTCAGCTCATCAGGCAAGGTGTTTGTGGCACCTGTGACCCTAATTCTAGGACATATTCAATGAGGAACTGCCTAGGGATCCTCCATGATCCAAACTTCTACCCTTCAGCACACAGCTCTATAAGCACTGTAGTGCACCTTTAGAAAAGCAGTCAGTTTTGATTCATACCTTTTCTTTAATAACACCAGATACTTCACAGAAAGAAACTTCTCAGCAGACAGTTAAGAAATGCTGTAGTCATACAGAAAATTGCTTCCTGGACTTAGGCAGACTGTCCAAGATCATGAAGGAGGAGGATATTAAATATATACTATGGAGAGTTACTATTCAACTCTAATCTCTATTAAAAAGTTAGAAGAAATTTCCCAAAAAAAGGTAATTCACTGAACAGAACAGAGAGATTATCACTGTTATGTTCCAGTAAGTACTGGATAAAAAAAATACCAGGTCACCAAGGATTAACAAATTTCTGAGAGTAAGAGCAACCAAGACTGCACACACTGAAAGGGATCAAACTCACAAGGTATCAATTTTTGCAGCCTTAACCTTTTCTTTACATAATTTTAAATAGTTATATGTACTAGCTTTTACACATATAAGGTAAAGAGAAAACTTTAGTGTAGAATTTTGTTGTTAACATAGTTAATAAAATTATTTTTTAAAACTAATTTACTGTTTACTCAAAGCTGCTTAGTAAAAATGTTTATGCACCTTTTATACATATTTCAGTTTGACACATAAAATTTTAAAATTTAGGTAGATAGTCTGTTAGTATTTATTACCCACATTATTGAGCATATAAAACATACATCATTTTTTATATTCCTTCAGCATCTAAACCGTGATTAACATTATCATTTATATATGAATACCCTTGTTTGTAAAGCTGAGTATTGGTAGGAGAATAAGCTGGCACTCAAACATTTTAATGAGTGAAATAAATTTTTTAGAAAACCAATGAACATAATGGAATCAAAAAGCCATTGAGAGTAGGATTTACTGTTCATGAACTCTGCCTCCCATTGAGTTTATTAAACTGTTCTAAATATCTGTGCAAATCCAGAGTCTTTGTGTTGAAAAAAAGAGAGTGTTTGTGTAGGTAAAATCTTTATTTCCTCCCAGGTTTTTGGTCTTACATGGCATACTTTTGCCTTTTTTTTTTTCCCCCCAGCCAGAGGATGAGCACACACTCAGTTTATTTTTCAAACAATTCTGTAAGATTTTATTATTTTATAGTTTGGATAAGTTTTCATTAGAATCCAAAAAGTCTGATACATTCACCCAGACCTTTGAAATACCTCCTGCCATTTGTTGAAATACACAGTGGACAACAACATTAAAGCAGTGCTTCACTTTAATTTCTCTTTTTCTTAATTAATTGCACATATATTAGTCTAAATAAACATCCAAATATCAAAATTATGTAAGCACTTGCCAAATGACCCAATAAAACTTATATAAACCATGTCAAATAACTACTTATCTCTTCTGCCTATTCAGTAGCTATGTCTTATTCACTCTATCTATTTTTCTCATCACACTAATAATTGAAGTTCACATCACATGTGATATGTCTGGGCCTTTGGACTGCCTGACTCAAAGAAGGAAAATAAAATTGTCAGTGTGGTGTGGAAGTATCTTCATATAAATAGGAAGCAAAAAGTTTTGGGGGAGGGTTGGTTTTTTGTTGTTGGGCTCAGGTTTTTTTGCTTGGTTTTGGTGGGTGTGGGTTTGGGTTTTTTTGTTTTGTTTTTTTTTTTTTTTAAACAAACAGTCTTGGGGTTTTGACACAATGTGTTAGGGAAGGCAAGTCATAACAGCACTGCAGGCCAGCTTTTCTTATAATGAAAATGTTTCTAGTTAGTTTTGAAGTATGCCAGCAGCATTAACTCAGGATTCTGCATGACATATGATGCAAAGAAGTCTTGCACTAAGTAAATTCTCAAAGGGTAACTGTTGGCAGAGTCTTTTGATACCTGAATAAGATACAGGTGAAGACTGAATAAACCTGTATAAAAATAAAGATGAAATGTATACACCAGAACTAAAATAATGATAAAATTACCAGGAGAAATTCTTTTTCACTCTTTCCCTCTCAAAACTGGCACAGAATGTGGCCTTTATGGACTTGGAGCTTCCTACAGCATGAAACAGCAGTTTTTCAGTAAGGAAAATAAATATCTAGGTAAAACACATTAAATGGTACGAAAAAAAGAACAATGATAAAAATATAGTATGAGCAGTTGAGGACATGGCAAGTAAGTAAACAAGAAAGAACACTACCTTTTTTTTTTTTTTTTTAATACTCCTATGACCAGTGGTTTATGAAACCCAATTCTAGCCATAACCCTACCCCTTTTCTAATGGAAGTATAATTCTAAACCTAGGCCAGGGTTTTGTTATACCACTGGCTTGGTTCACTGTTTATACTTTAAGTTTTTTCTGGAACCAGCAGAAATTACCTGGGTAGATTTAACATTACAGTCAGAGTTCAGGTTAGCTGATGATTTAATGCTGAGTCTAGGTCCTGCAAAGCAGCCTGTACTAAGGTTTTATATTCACAGTAGCCTCCTGGTAAGGAATAAAGATAGGACTGGGAGGAAACATTATGTAATAAGAAATGTGAAGCTGGATTGGAAATACGGTTCAAATTTGACTCAGGAAAGAACAGTAAGAAATGACTGAGATACAGATAACGCTTCTGCTCAGAAGACTTTCCTTGTCTGGAAGGGAACGCTGGGATAGTTTCAGTGACATAGCCATTACTTTGCCTGTGTTAGGATTCTTTTCAGAATAATCTGATGAGATAGCTCTACAGGTATCTGAAGACTGGACCTGGTTAAGCTAGTTACAGAACACTGTTTTACATCCTCATTAAAAGATGCCATGGAGCTAAGGCTCGTAGGGAGACCAGACAGGTTTGGCTATGGTCCAGATGGGACCATTGTGCTGGCATACCTGGACTAGCTCTGGGTTTTGCAGATGCCGTCTAACCAGACATCATCTGATTTAGCAGGGGTCACTTGGCTTATCAAGAACTACCAAATTAAGTTCAAAGAAGATTTAAAATAAACCTCGTAAATTCTTATTGCATCTTGCTTGATTTATACGCCATATTTTGGGGGGGAAAAGAGTATGATTATCACATACTTACTGGCTTCCATATATTTCATGCTTTTCTTATTGTGGTTCCAACTTCTTTTCAAACAGTATTATTTTAAATTGACTTTTTACTACATGCCATGAATTACTGATAGGATACTTTTCAAGTAAAACTATTTTATTTTTTAGTTTACCACTAAGAAAAATTAAGAAGAAAATAAGAGTGGCAAAAAGAAAGTCCCAGTACCCTGGACTACAACTCCACATTCAAGTTTCAGCTACTGCATTTCCTTCACATCTGTCTTCTGAGTACTGTTACAACAGCTGATGCCATGGTCCTGTTTTTCTTTCAGCTGAGTTTATGTCCCACCAGTGTAAACTAATTAACATAAACTATTAGTTTTTGCATTTTTACGCATTAACAGAATGACGTCTTACTCCCCTTCACGTGAATGAAATATGTTGTTGTCCAGCATTAAACACTTTGACAAAGTCATCTTCCTTGAACTTCACTGAATGCACGTGATGTAGCCATTCTGCATACACTTGCGAAGCCCTGCTGTTCAACAACACTTGGTCAAGCCTGTAGTGCCAAAGATGTCATCTACCTTAAAAAGATTAGCAGTCACATGTGTGCAGTAGACTCAGGACTGTTTTATGTTTTCAGATTTTTACAGCTTTGCAGCCAGGACTGTATATATTTTCCACAAATACGGGGGAAAGAAAGCAATAGCCTTGATGTTTGAAAGAAGCAGTGCATAAAACAATGAGCAGATGGAAGATTTTGGGGTTTTTTTTCTTCTTGAACTGAAGTAGGTGACACTTCAAATATTCTTGACACTGAATCTAATCCCTTTCTCTGATAACTGGCAATACTCTTAGCCTTTCATTTTGTTCTTTTAATAAAAATACTATGACACTGGGAACATTTCTTGCTTTATATTTTCATTGTTCTTTTTGTGAGTTCGTGCATGCCCATGTCAATTACTGACTGAAAGAAAGCTCTGTTCACCTGTGTCTTCCCCCGCTGCCCCCCCCCGCTTCCCCGCTATTTAAAAGCTTGCTTTTGCTTCTACTGAAACCGAGGTTGTTATATTCATCCTTTTTCATAGATCAGCATCACAACTGCAGTGAACCATCCCGTAAGATGTTTCTTTCTCTCTGTTGTCTATTAAGTTACCAGGCATAAATATCTTTATTAAAATAGATGTGAATTCCACCTTCGGTAATATGGCCAAAATAAAAGAATGGCCTATGCCTGCCTTCATTCTATTTCTACTTTTTGACATGAAGAGTCAATCTTAGGACCTACATGAACACACTGTCCTATTAACTCCTTTTATTAATGTTCTTCTTTTGTAACTAGGAACCAGGTCATCACAGACATGGTCTGTAATAGAGAGAGGTAGTGGAAATTATGTTTGAACTTCGGTTGCCTATTTCGCCTCTTTGGTTTTTACTCTTTCTGTAGAAACTAAGCATTGAATAGGCAATAAATAAATCTCCCTGTATTTCTGCACAAACCCAGCCATCTTAATTTCATTACCCTGAAGACAAGAAACCTCATCTGAATTTGGCAGCACTCAAAACAGAAGCAGGGGTTGGGGGGAGGCGGGAAGACATGCCTAACTCCCAAATTAGAAGTAAAGTTAGAACTGTCCATAGAACAGATCACCTGTCCTGTGCCTTTCAGGATATTGCATGCCAAAGGATAACTAACCAGCTCACTGATATCACAAAACAAAGTAATAATAAAAGGTTATGCTCTGAAAGCATGTCTTCCTGCTTTGTTAAGGTCTTTTCTCTTTGTATTGGCAATGACCTTTATCTTAAGGAGAAAGAAAAAGAGTATCCAGTTGTCTGTGAAAATCTAGTTTCTTTATTTCCTTCTCATTAATTCCACTGCTTGCTAACTCATGTTCTGTCATCTTTTAGGAGAACTGCATCATCCCCCTGTGAATCATGCTTTTTCACATAACGGCATGGAGGATCCTACCGAAAATACTAAGACATGTAAGCATTATGCTTGCAAACAATTCCACAGCCTTTGATTCCAGCTCAGGCACAATACTTCCTCTGATAGGTCCCTCTGAACAGTTCAACTTGTGTTTTTATAGCCTTTCTGTGCTTCCAGTTACTACACAAGTTCATTAAGCTATTCTGCCTTCTGGATTCCATAAAGAATATTTAAAGCCTTACAACAGCAAGTAATTAGAAATAGTCTTAAGATCTCATTCATCATCAGCTTCCAAAGTAATAAGCAGGCAACTGAATCTGAAATTCTTGCATCTTTGAATCCAGAGAGAGAAGAGCACATCATTATATGTGTCTCTCCAGTGAAAACAGTTGTCCACACCTAACTCCCTAATTAATTTCTTTACCTGTATTGGAATAAATTTTCTGTTGCAAGGATGTGTAAACAGCTGCACTTGTTTCATTTTTGTGCAACCCTTTGTGGCTTAAATTTTAACTATACATATAGCCCTTCTTAAACGTTTATACTGTTGGTCTGGCTTGAGAAAAAAAAGAAAGAGCCTCAGGCTGAAAGATGCATGACAATAACAAATTAATTTCATACACTACAAAAAAAATTCCACCTCTTATTTCTCAAACTGCCTTATGGATTCATAGTCTTTGAAATGTGTTATTCTGGAAAAAGTGGGGGTTTGTTTTAGGGTTTTTTTGACTGAAAAGAGCTGTATTGTAAGCATATAAAGGCAGATATTCATAGAAGTAGATATCCATATTATGTAAATACAGCCAACTCCCTTGTCTTCAGTGGATCTCTGTTAATCCGCATGCTGGGATCTGGATAAAATTTTCTTCATGTATAAACAATGCTTATACACATATACATTGCAGTCTATTTGAATAAGCATTACACTAGTTATTCTTACTGATAAATGTAATTTATATATTAATTTATATACTTGGACTCCCTTACAGCGGCATTTCTGTGTGTTAATTAGGAATTAAACTCAAGTATGTGTTTCAAAAAGAGTACTGTTCCTAAGGAAAGTGTTATTTAAGAATTAAATCAAGACCTGGAATGAGAAAACCACTTTGGTTTTTTTTATTTCCCTTTTTTAAGGGGCAATGAGGCAATGATACAGATATGCTAAAAATGATAAATGTGAAATTTTGGGAATAGTTGTATTATAACTTCTCTGTTTCACGTGGAAATGCAAAGCTTCCTCTCCTCAATCAGCAGCAAAATTCCTTATTACATCAGTGGCATAGTATCAGATCTGTCAAAAACCACAATCCTCCTGCGTTATACGACTGTTCAGATAATATTTCACGGGTCTTAAATCATCCTTAGCATTTCCCTGAGAAACAGCTATGTTAACAAGTCTTCTTCAGTATCTAAACAGCAGGAGGTCCCTGCAAACTCTCTCGTCAACAGCCCTGGAGTACATCCACACTGTGGAAGCAGAGAGAGCATCTGAAAGAGTAGCTGAGGCGTGGATCACTTTAACACAACTGCTAAGGAGGAATGAAAAATAACAATCAAAAAAAAAAGAAAAAGAAAAATTAAGTACTTCCTTAGGACTAGGATAGCATTATCATTATTCCATAGCCTCACTGGCACACCAGAGCTGTGGATAACCACAACATTTATAGAGAAGAAATACAGTGCCATACAAATTGAGATTTTTTTTTTCCCCTGGCAGGCTTTACTGACTGGAAAAGAAATACTCTACCACAGTTTAAATATATTTCAACCTTTGTAAACCTACAGCCACCCACAGGACTTCACTTTAGGAATTACTACAGATCAGCATGAGCATGAACAATCAGCAGGCCAGAAAACTAGCTTACAAGTAAGTAAAACGAAGTATACCAAGTGAAACACAGCACAACATTGCACATTATATGGCAGTGAAAAAACTTGGTCCTTGTATTTATCACAACATCAAATTACATTCAGAAGTTAAAGCAAGTGCCTGTATCAACAGGCATTAGAGGTGAATATTAAGCATACAAACGAGCCTTGTAAATACATTATGAAAATCATTAAAAGTTAGCATGGTTTTCTTTGCCCTGGTGGCTCAGGTATATAGGGAACCATCCCCAAGTGTAACCAGACTGCCAATAGATACTCACAGAGCCGGGCCAGGCCCAGGGCCAGGCCCAGGGCCAGCCTCTGCCCCTGCCACAGGCGAGGGGCCCGGCAGGCCCACTCCATGTTCAGCCGCTCCCCACCACTTCCTCACCTGCTGAAGACATCATCATCCCACTTCCCCAGAGTCCTCTGTCAGCTCTAACACTTACCTACTGTCCTGGAGACACGTACCTCACACCCTCTCGCCTTTCCCAGGACCAAACCTGAGTGCCTGCTCCTAATTTTCCTCACAGAATAGGGCCACCTCCTGTGCTGGGCCCTTAAAGGCCCACCCACCCCCTCTGTGTGGTGCCCCCTTCCCACTAAACACAGCAGCCTGGGCAATGGTATAACAGATTAAATCATTAAAAAAGGAGGAGCTCTCTAACAGGGATTACAATGAGCAATAATTACTGTGGAAAACTTCAGGCTGAATGATTGTTTGCTTAAGTAATGATATCCTAAAAGCTGAATAATCTCTTCTATCCGCACTTATATGGGACCCTGGATACCAAAGTCATCATGGCTTTTTCTAAAACATGAGAAAATAGAGGGGAAAAAACCCAACAGATTGCTTTTCGTCGGAAAAAATTCCCTGAGGGAAATTATTTAAAAAAAAAACAAACCAGAACCTTTATTAAACAAATAATTTCAGAGAGAAATCCTTCTGAAGACAGTCAAACTGAATAAAGGGCTGCTTCTTCTTTGACTTCTGATCAAGATAATAGATCTTGAATCATTATTATTACTATTGTTCTTGTTGAAGTAAATAGAGGCTCAAAGTGAAAAGTGTCTTTTCATAAAGTGAGTAAGCATCTCTGTTCAAAATATTTTCTAGTTTGAAAGGAAAAATAAGTTAGACATGACTAGAGGAAAGAAAATTTTATTATGCTCATTTGCAGAGAAAGAAGTGATGCATAAAGAAATCAAACTCCTTTCTTGAAGTCACAAAGGCAATTTATATTAAGGAACAAATGAATAGAAATCACCTGAGTTACAGTGGAAGGTCTTTTTCTTTTTACAATAAATGATATGTCCAGGAAAAAGAGTAAAATAACTGGTTTATGCACACACCCACACCCACTCCAATTCCACTGCCCATATAGCTTTCCCTAGCTGATGTAACAAGGTAAAATTTTCAGAAAATTAATATTTCAAATGTTTTCTAATGTTTGTTCACTTGTATTTATTTTATTTAGCTAAATTATGACTAAAAAAGGTCCTATAAGTGTTTCCAGAGAACACACACACTACTCCAAAAATAGAGGCATGCTTAGTTAGCAGAAGCATTTTAGCTAGAGGAAAAATTTTCCTTTCCATTTTTCGGTATTTTTAAGGGTTTTGCTTCAAAAAGACTCAGCAAAGATTTGCAGGAATAGCCCAACCTGCAGACAACTCTTTGTGTTTCAAAGTGTTGTGAGTTTATCAGAAGCCCTTGAAAGGCAGATTAGAAGACTAGTAACGCCCATTTTGGTTATTTGAACAAGCAAATTTACAGCAGTGTGTTCTCCAGCTCACTGAGTTTCACAGCTGGAGTTGTATGATGGATGTGCATCCAGTAACAGAAGCTCCAGGTTTGGATTTATCCCTGACTTACTCAAAAATTTGTTTAGAAATCAGCCTGGACCCTCAAATTAAAGAATGTTTCCAAACACTTTTCAGTTTTTATTAGTGAGAAATGCAATAAGAGAGCTTATTCTACTTTTGCTAATTTTCATCACTGTTCCAGACAAAGACACAAGCAAAGAAAAGTGAGAAAATTAAAACAGGCAAAACAGTGTATTGAAGTTTTTGTGAACAGCAAGAGTCATCCTCATTTTCAGTACATTTGAAGGACTGAGCTTATCTTTATTAATTGCAGATTAGTAAAGCATCCTTTCTTTTTTTTGATGTTGTACAATACAATAGCTAGTACTATTCATACTGCAATAGAGAATACTTTCCATAACTGACTACAAGCAATATATGAGGGGGGTTTGTAACCAGAAATTATCCATAAATAAAAAGATGTGGTCAAATTAGCCATCTGCATTATTCATATTATTCAAAATTACATGTTTCTTCATTTTTTCATATTTCATTTTTAGCCATACTGAACAGTATAAATCACATAAATAAAATAAAAATGGAATTACTATTTTTTGAGAGCAATACCTCTGATTTCAGAAATTCTTTTATTTTCCTGAGCTTTCACTATAATCAAGGTATCTACTAGCATGATTTGTTTTGTCCTTCACCAGCTAAAAGGGCAAAGCTGACAGGCTGGTGACAAGATCATTAGTTTATTATTTCTTCAGCTATGATAAACGGTAAGTGGACAAATTACACTAATCTGAGAACTTAGAATTCCTCAGCCAACACTTAGAATTCTAAAATGTTTTGGTATTGACATACCTCGAGTTTGATAGTCATTCAGTGTGAAAAAGGATATTTACCAGATGAGGCAAAATGATTGTTTGACTATCAGTGTTCAAAAAAGACCAAAAGAAGTAGTAGTCCTTTGTTTTTGCAGCAGGTTGTTCACTGGTTTGTTATTTGTCAGTGTTACATCTTTATGACTTAAAATCTTTTCATTAATTGCTTTTTGGATAGCTAAAAATGGAACAAAACACAATATGATACCGTTCATTCATTCTGCAGTAGTCAGGTGGTATGGACTAAAGAAAGATATCAAATAAGGATTATTTAGCGCTCTCAGAACTGGAAAATTTAAGCAGTTGAACACAAGTATGAGTCAACTCTTGAGGATGTTCTTCCTTGGACTGATTGGGTGAATGTGTTGGCTGGTCCAGCTACAGGATGAAGAAGACAACTATAGATAATCAGGATAGAGACAGATGGTTCATAAGTCAGGATGAGTCAGATTTTTTAGTATCATTCATTTTGACCTTGATTAGCAGGATGCAGCTACCATATTTACTCATCTACCTGCCTGCAATACAACTGAGTAACCATCAAGAAAAATAACATGCTGGGGACATTGCTTATATTTATTTAAAAAGTCAAAGATCAGTGCTCTGAGTGCATCCTGGGGGTTTGGCTGCTTAGGGTCAGGACCAAGTTAGGCAAGGCACAAATGTCCAGCTTTGGAGAGACCTGTCTGAGAAAGCTCTGCTAGGAAATCTTAGCAGGGTCACCCCAACCAGCAGATGTAGGAAATTCCTGTGTCTGTGTACTGAACAGAGGATGTCCCTGGTTTTACATAAATGTTATACAAATATGCAAAATGTCCCTTCGTATCAGTTGCTCGTCAAATGTCTGTATCATCCTTTGTCTGCTTATCCTGTGCCAAAGTATCTAGAGTTTAGTTCTGGTGCTGCAAGGCAGTGTGGCATAGATGTAATTTTACATGCACAAAGGTTTTAATGGACTTCAATAACAGCTTTTGTATGTTTGAAATTATACATATGCACAAGCAACTTATTAAAAGATGGCATTAGAAATTAAATTACTGCATTCAAAGATAATCCAAAGAATGTTAAATATAAAGTCTGTAGGAAGAAAGTAAACCCTTCCTCATAGGAAGAAAGTAAACCCTTCCTAATTACAAATTCCACCATGCCAGCTCAGCAACCTTTGAGGAAATCCAGAAACTTTCATAAACACTGTGTTCAAGCGACATGAAAGTTTTGTTTTTGCTGGAAGAAATATACCAAGCTCATGGAAAATTGCCTGAATACCCATCTTTTTAAAACAGAAGGATAAAATGTAATAATAACAAGGGCTTCCTGTCCCCTCTTCTATATATTTAAGTTTTACGGCATTAAAGCTATTTAGAAACAACAACAACAACAACAACAACAAAACATTTGGGCAATGTATGGTTAATTATACATATATTTGACTGAAAACATGTGTAATGTATGGATGGGATTATAGAGTTCTAAAAATGCTGGAAGTAACAATCTGGTAATAGAAAATGTACTTTTCCTAGACCAATATCACTGAACTGTGGCAAAACATGGGTGTAGATAAATCCTAGCATTGCAGGCCTGGTTCAGGGTTCTGCTAAACTGAGCTACTAGTCTGAACGAAATAGGATAGATGCAATCAGATAACTTCCAGCTTTGCATGGGCTTTCTTCCTCCTTGGCTGTATAAGCAATCCTTTTGCTCATACTCTGTAGTAACTCAGATGATTAATAAATTGAATTGGCTTATAGCAGGATAGTAGCACCTTTTCTAGAGGGTCTTTCCAAGGACAAACAAAGCAATTCATATTTGGCTCAATAACATTCACTCTCAGAGCAGGAAAGAATAATTACCCTATTGCAGGAATGAGAGGTGAAACTTAATAGCTTAAGTTATTTTGTAGGTCAGAGAAAATGATCATGATGATCTCTTTTTGACCTTAAAATCTACAGACCTCTGCCTTAAAATGTAGAGGCCCTTCTAGGTATTTCATATATGGACTAAAAGTTGAACACTGTTTGGAAAGATTAGAAATATTTTTTTTTTCCTTCCTAGCAAAGACATGGTAGGAGGCAGATGCTGATTTTACCCACCCTTTTTAAAATCTCTGATTTCATTTCAGACACAGTGTCAACAGTTTCTTTATCAGACTAATCATGATTTTAAAAGGTTTCTACCATCTTTGACTGAATTGTTTTTCAGTAGATTTAAAAGTCACATCTAATGAATAAAAGTATGTACCATTCATTGATCTTTGCAGCACATACTGTATGGCGAAAAGTAATGAATACGAGTCACTAAACAGTATTTCATAGGTTCACATCAGATTACTATGATAACAAAGAAATGCTGAATTATGCAGTTTGATTGCCTACAAAATTGGCTGAAAGGAATGATTTTCATTTCCGTGACAATACTTTAAGAGCTAATCATAAGTGGTGAAGAGCTGACTTGTATTCTTTCACTCCTGTGAAAATACTTAGCACCTTCCAATTTCTGTCAATAATAAAGGAAAAAGATGAGACAATGGCCAGATTGTGTGTATTTTTATGGATTAGTTTTCCAACTCAAACTGTCTGCTGTCTTCCAAAAGAGTGTAATTTGCTAGAAATATTTCCACAGAATAAAAGTATCAAATGCAAAAATAGTGTCATCCCATGGTGTCTTATTTTTATGCTCAAAACAACAAATTCTTTTCCTGAGAAATGCTATACGTCTTTCAGCTGGAGTGTAGTGTGTTCTGTTTCGATGAAAGGACTCATCTCTACTTAACCAACATTCTTTACCATAACCTTTGTTTTTTTCATGCTCAATAATTTTGCCATTGATTTTAGGACAGTTTGTTTCTGTGAGCAAAGTGGTTTTGAGCAAGCAATACAAGTTCTTGGTTGTCTGTAATTCCTTAGAGGACACATATGAAGAAAAGGTTGCATATAAAGAAAAATCCAAGTTTTCCTCTATTTAAGTTTCACATTTTCTTATCCTTAGCTGAAATATGATTTTTGGAAGTTTAGAAAGAGGAATCAAATGATTCAGTGGTTTAAAATGTTAATGTGACTTCAATTTAGCTCAGTTTCCTACAAAGCTGTTGTCCCAAGCATCCTCTACCTTACCAATGCATATTAATCTATACATATGAAATCCTCACCAAAATCTTATGATTCTTTTGGTGAAAATTGCTGACACAGCTTGCAGCATAGCTAGAATCCAGGTGGATCCTTTGCCTTAAGTTGCTTATCAGCTCTGAGTGAACAGAGGCAGGCAGTCCTCCAGTGTCTTCTGAATTAACTTTTGTACAACCATTTTCAACATTCACTGCAAAAGAATTATGGAGCAACTGAACATAGAGACCCATAAAACCATCCTCCAAGAGTAGCTGGTGAAAACAGCTCACCTGTAGGTGAAATACAAGAGTCAAACCTGATGAGTTTATCAAAATGACAGGATCAAACATAAATAACAAAAAGAAAACAGCTTCTTTTTTTTTTTCTTCCTTTTTTTTTTTCTTTTATTTGACCTGTGCTAAATATGGTAACAACTATAACCTCCAAAATTATGGTAACAATTATTACCTCACAACATCATCATAATAACTGATATTATGTATAAAAGCCAGCAATCAAAATATTTGGGGGAATGCCTGAGTCCACAAAAAGTGATGTAATGGCAAGTTTTATACTTCTTTTTAAACACAACTAGGATTTATCCTAATCAATAGTAACTATATGACATTTCTTTAAGTGAAAACAGTATAGCAGCTATAGGTGTTGCCTTCTTCACTACAATGAAATGGTGTATTTTTGCCACATCTTGCCTTTAGGTCAAAACTCTTCTTATTTCTTCAGCATGACAACTAATCTTACAGGCCAAAATTAATAGTATTAAAAAAGCCTCTACAAAATCTCCCATGAGTTATACTGAATCAGAAAAAAACTGAACTAGAAATAATTATTTCCATGAAAAATTTAGAAGTATTTACCTAAAGTTTGCACACATTCTCAAATTTCATTCATGCTTTTGAATGCTTAAAGTTTTCATTGTAGAAGGTACAAATAGTGAAACAAAATTGCAGGCAAGAAGCAGTTTAGTGGATTTTTTTGTATCAAAACTGTGGTGAATTCCATTTATTTGAAAAAAAGGATACTACGAATATTAAGTAGCTAATTATTTTGGATTACACTCCACTGTTGAACAGTTTGGTAGACAATATGCTTTGCAGTTCCTATCAGTCAAAATATGTCAGATATCTCAAATAAAATAAAATAACCACAGAACTCCAAATTCTATTGAAATTACAGTGAAAAATACATGAAAGCTGAAGATCTTTTATATCGAGTTATTTTTAGTTATCATTAAGACACCTACAAATAAGGTAGAAGGGAAGACAATTATTTAAAGCTATGTTCAGATTTGGCTTACAAAGCCATAAAAAAAAGTTTTACAGCAGCTGCATTTTCAACTTCATCAGAAGAGCTCAGCACTGTTACAACTGGCTCCTGAGGCCTATTCAGTATTTGTAGAATAGAAATAAACTGCCTATATAGTGCTTTTCTGCTAAAACCTTCTGTCCCACGAGGGCAACAAACTAACTTCTTACCCTGTTAAATATGATAAGCAGCATAATTTTTCAACAATTATAAATGACTGCAAATGCCTGTTAAATCCTTATTCAGAGCTGCTTCAGGAGATACACTGTATCCTTACAGCAGAGCTGTCTGCCTTTGAGACTAATACTCTGCAACCAGCTCTAGATTAGCTCCTTTCCCCTTTCTCTTCCCTTCCCTTCCCTTCCCTTCCCTTCCCTTCCCTTCCCTTCCCTTCCCTTCCCTTCCCTTCCCTTCCCTTCCCTTCCCTTCCCTCACAAGCCTGTGCATCAATCAAGTAACAAGGACATTTTTTTCAAATATCTTCCTTTGTGGATTTAACTCTTCAGATCATGCTGTTTATAAGCATTTGGGAGAATCTAGACTGTATTTGTTTTTGAACTTTGGATCTCCTTAGTACAGAAAATGGGAAGCAATTTTCTTTCATAAGTAATGATCAAAAGTGATGACCAATAACCAAGTATTCTGGTCTTTTTGCCCTATGTATGTTTCTGAGATGAACCTGGATGCCATTTGACTGCATTATTTTGTGTGTTTGAGTAGAAACTTATTCTGGATACCATTTCACTGAAATTAACACCAAAACTAAACACAGCAGGTATTTGAAAATACTGTATAAATTATGCAGATGAGGAACTGAAGAAAGAAATGACATGCAGTTAAAGCTGCGAAACATATTTAGCCAGATTTCAGTGAGCTGAAGTACTTATAATTCTTGGAAGAGGGTCATGGGATTTTAACATGCATAAAAAATTTGTTGTGTTCATCACATCCTACTAGAACATGAGTTTACCAATTAATTCCACCATAAGGCTGCTACTTATCAGAACAATTTCCCTTCTATTTTTTTTTTTATTTCTGCAGAACTGAAAACAAATTTTCTGGAAAACTAGATCTTAAGAAATATATCCCATTTTTAAATGAAGACGTTACATTCAAATGTAATACACTCAAGAAAATAAGGCACCTATTACTGGCACTTGCTAATGTAATTAATCTTGCTATTGAAATGACATTTTGAACATAAATTATTGATCATAATACAGAATTTCCATTTCAGAGGTCTTTGTCTTCTTCGTTTTCAGAGTTTGTGGAAAAAAATGTTAAAAGGTGGAACAGTATTTTGTGAGATAGCTTTTCCTGGAATATGTCTTAATAGAGTTCAGATTCCTGACCAAACAACAGAACCAGTCACAGTCTTTCTTGCTCAGCTGGATAGTAAGTGATAATAAACTTTGTAAAATTAAAATAAAAAGAAATACAAATTAAATATGAACAGGATGGAATGCATCAAATATGTACTGCACTGTTCTGTGAATCTGAGTTCAAGCGAAGTTCAGTGGCTTACTACTTCAGTGAAGAAAAACATGGGCATGGAATCAAGCTTGCATTAGCAGAAACCTATCAGAGGTATCTTCTGGCTTCTAAACTAATGTGATTTAATATATGTACCATACTAAAAACACGGGCAGTGGATATGAGTTCTACATTTTGCTGAGTGTATTCAACTCCTCCACAGTAATTTAAGACACCTGAAGATAATTCTGAGATGAAAGCTTTTCAGGCCAGAATGTGCTCAAGAAAGAAGACAAAAGATCTTTTGTGCATAGTATAAATAGAAGCTTCAGGTTGATATAATTAAAATCCACATTGTGTGCTAATCTCAACTGACCATGTCTATATATTAAGTATGTTTTAGAAAATGTTTAGAGAAAATTCAAAGTAGTCCAGACTTGTATGTTTAAATGTTGTTTTGGGGGTTGTTTTTTTTTTAGATCCATTTGTTTGGAGATTACCATCTTCATCATACATCCAAACAGAGAATAAGTACTATTTAACAAGGAATAAATAAGTTCTATAAACTGGGTTTACCTTGCTTTTGAGAATTAACCTTCAATGTTTCAAGTTTCTGATAGTGCAAAGACCCATTCTGGGCCTCAGAAGACCTGAGAACCACCTTCAAGTCTGTGACTGAGATATTGTTGCAAATGTTTCAATGACAGGCTGCCATGTATTTGGTATTTACAATCATAATCAGTTACTCTCTCCCCTTGTGTCCCAGAAAATAATAAAAAAAAGACATTCAGCAGATTTTTAAAGTACCACAAAGCTTGTTCTAATTTACACTTCTGTAACATTTAAAACAGGCTTTGCTTCATTTCATCACCAGTTATGACTGATGAATCCAAATTCCCTGCTGTAGCTTTAGGAGGAGGAATAAAAACCTTATCTGAATGGGGTAGAATTGCCCTTCACTAAAGCAGGCAATCATCTTCTATGCTAGTTAATGAACATTCCTCTCATCCAGGGCTGCCAGAGGGATTTTGTTTATAGGAAAAAACCCAACAATTTATTTCAGTCACTTCATCCTCCCTTCTGGCTGCCAATTCCTCTTCTCAGACATGCTTAGCAGTCCCTGATTCACTTTCTTTTCATTGTTCCGTGAAGATACTGATGATGGCTTTAAGCGAAGCCTTTGAGATGAAGGTTAGTCACAGTTTCTATCCCTCTTCAGTGTGTTAGAAAGCCTACTCACAAGATGAAGTCAAGCAGATAAGTAGTACAAAGAAACTGAATGGAATCTGTTGGTGAAAAAAAATCAGTAAGTAACAGGGAATGGCATTTGACTGAGGTGAGAAAGAGATCAGGAACTTAAGGAACCTGGAAGGAAAAAGAGATTGTGGTCTGATACAGTAAAGCAAGTGGGACAACTGATGAATTTTTATCATGACTCCTGGCAAAACTTCCAATGACAAATATATTCCAGACAACATAAGAAAGGTTCAAATTTCCACATAATGTAGACATAGTTATATAGCCATGAAAAATGATTCAATGCATTTTTCTTAAACCATTTATCTGTCTGTTGTATGCATGCTTATACCATATGAATGTATGCATGTATTTAACACTTGAGACCTATTGTTACTCTTTTTAGTACAAATGTTCTTTAAAGGTGTCACTTTGCAGTGTTTTATATGTGTAATGTTCTAGTGTTCTCATAATGCAAGGTCAGATTGGATGCTGTCCAAATGACTAGAATGAGTTAAATTTAGAAAGGAATTTTGACAGAAAAAAAAATAAGGTGAGAGAAAAATATAATGTTGACTTTTTTACCTGAAAGTTTATTTCAAATTTTTGTTTCAAAATTTTGATTTTTTTCAGAATGAAATTCTCAAAAAGATGAAAAAAAGTACAATAGTTTATAAAAAAAAAATTGTGGGTTTTTTTCATTCTTTTTTTAGTTTTGAAAAATAAAATGAAGATCAAAACGTGCTATGAGCAGAGGAATAAATTAAATCTTATTTTCTAAGAATTTGTGTCTCTTAACATAATTCCCTGTTAAAGTAACTTCAACGGTCTACTTGACATTTTCTTTGCCTTTAACTATTCTACGGTAATTTCTTTGATTCTTTCCATTACAGCTTCATTAACCCTTCCAACAACACCCAAAGTTACCTTCTACATCATCAATTCATCATCTGGGAAAGAGGTAGGTCATGCTGTTGTTGCTTTTGATGACCCAGCATTCCAAGCATAACTTCTGAACTCAGACTATTTTTTTTCTCAAATAATAGAGTCCACCTTACCTACCCATCTAAAAGTTTTCATATATACTGAAAAGGAACAGAATATCCATGAGACTGGAACCCTTCCTGTACATTTTGTTAAGGACTGAATGAAAGTTTCAAAAGTTATTAAGGTGGGACTGATAGATGGAAAAACAGACTCTGGAATGAGCAAAAACATTTGTTTAAGAAATCAACTTCACATGAACTCTTCCCCACAAATGGAATATTTAGTTAAAAAATAGGAATCTCTATATTTCTAATGAAAACCTCTTTTCTCCAAACTGATTGTATTCCTGAGATAAGAAAACACAGGTACTTCAAAACTACATTTGGAACAAAGCTGTTTATTTCAAGAGGAGATAGATTTTGAACATTACTTGATATGAAACTTTTGCATTTAAGAAAAAATATATAAAGTATAAAAAAATATTTATTAATACATCTATGGGAAGAAAAAAAGAAGGAAACAATGTTTGCAAAAGCACTTACATGTCTCTCATTTTTATTCACATTCTCTTTCCTCAGTGGAGGGAATCACCAAGAGTATATGAAAAAAAATAATAATTGTGAGGGCCTTCAATTTAAACTGGCTTATTCTCCATTTTCTGTTGCAGGCTGGGTCAATATATTTATGCTTAAGAACTATGTTCTACTGTTTGGGGACAGATTATTCTTTTTGTGGTAAAGCCATCTGGCAATCCATCATTATGTCATCCCTTGGCTTTACTCAGCTGGTGACTATTTTCTTGCCTTGTTCAGGAGAGTGAGTTGACCACTTCTAATATGGTTTCAAGGGAACCCATCAGCTGTTTTATCCGTTGTATTATTAATGGGGTCTATAATGGTTTTTTACTGAGGAGATGAGTCTTCACCTACTAAATAGCTAGACATTTGTTGGTTTTGCTGGATACAAGAGTGACTTCTGCTTACTTTTCTGTGCTTAGCTGTATTTTTATTATCCATTCATAATCTTCATTGTGACACTGACTTAACAAAATGTGCTCATAATGGAGGATTCTTATAAAGAGGAAGATTTTTCTTTTCATCTATTGAGATCAGCATGAGTTTTACTCATGACTTCAACTAAAGTAGATCATCTCTGTGTGCTAATTTACTATTTTTACTTGCTTTACGTTAAAACAAAAAGATTTACAGAAGTGATAAATTTGTTACAACTACAGAATTGCGTCATTACATGGTACTGCTATGGGGAAATGTTAGCAAAAATGCTTTCAGCAAATTCTACCTTTTCAAATTATTATTTGAATAAGAATACTTCTACCTGCACATACCCTGGGCTGATTCAGTATTTAGCACGTTTATGCTGTCACCCTTTTATATCTTTCTATCTACTCCCAGTTCACAGTACTAATGAAAAAATACTGAGGCCTTGTAATTATAGCCCACCAAAAAGACAACATTTGCAGTCTAGAGGGATGAAAATTCCCTTTTGTTTTGATTCATGTGGTATTTCCTATCTTGGAGTTTGGCTTCAAGCTCTCAACTCTAAACAAATTCAAAAGTAGCATGTGAAATTCCATGCAAATCATCAAGTTTTTCTTCTATAAAAATAAAAATATTAAACTTGCTGGTTTTCTTTGGGGGAGAGGATCTATATTATTATGGCATAAACTGGTCAAGTTAACTTCATTGTTGATGCTGAAATAGAAATTTCTACCTAACTTGATCTCAAGCAAAGGAAATAATAGATACAGGGTGGGAAATCAACTTTATACAAAGTCTTGTGTCTGAATTTCACTAATGCTTTACATAATGTCTCAAACCACATGACTAATACCCCAAACTTGGAAGGAATGTAATTTCAACCCAGCTCAGCATTTTGTAATTTTAAGCTATTTTAAAACCAGATTGTGCATCAGGTACTAATGAAAATGGATACTGAAACACAGTATATATTTCATGTTTTGGCATTTCTTTTCCAAACACTTTCACACAGTTTTACTGGAAGTAAAATTGAAATTTTGCATACGAAGAAGAGAGTAAATGAATTTTCCAGCAGTGAAAAAGCTGGGAAGGAAGGAAGAGAAAGTGTTCTGTCACTGAAAGTGAAGGAAAGCATAGTGACCTGCATTATGTAATTATGTTGCATGTGCATGGTACCTAGATCCTCAGCGCATATCAGACTACTATTGAATAAGAAAACATGCACCTCTATTAGTTGCCCCTTATCACTGTTATTTCACTGTTGGATCTTTGGTTGTGTGTGTCTACTTATATAATGGATGATTATTCCATCCAAAGGCTGCTGCAAAGACAATTATCCTTGCTTCTTGTTTTAACTGTGTCACACCTTTTCTCTATCTTGGCCGTTATTTTGCTACCACACCAAACACAAACTATTTCTCTTTACTTTTCAAAACCATTAATGATCAATTCTCAGCCTCTGTATCATCTCCCATTCAGTATTAGGTTGTTTGCTTCTGTGCATTTCTATTAGGATTCCAGCATCGTGACAATTTGGAGTAGTTGGAAAGATCCTAAATCGGGATTCACGACAATTTGGCATAGTTGGCAGGATGGCAAGTGATATCACTGATTACTTACAAAAGCATGCAGTTAGTCCAAGCCCCAAATTCTCAGAAGAATAGGCTCATGATAATTGAAATGATTGGAAGACTGTGGAGGAACAGCTAGAATTGGCTAGGGGCCGTGCAAAGGATGGAAAAAGAAAAGGAATTATTTGGAAAATGCTAGGTACTTACCTAGAAGCCGCTTATCAGTTTAGAAAGAATAGCGATAAAAGAGAGCACGACCTAGAAGAAGAAATAGAAGGCAGGAAGGCAGCTGAATTAATATTGTCCTTAAGAAATGAGCAGCTGCAAAAACAGTTATGGGAAGAAAAGGATAAAAGGCAAAAATTGGAGGAAAATATTTAAATGATGCGTATGTAAGCCCCTCCTCCCCCTGACATAATGTAAATTAGAATATTAATAGTATCCGCTGAGGAATGGGATGGGAACATATGGGGTGACCCTGATAACAACGAATCAAAGAAAAATTATTCTTTACCCCCTCCAAATCTCCCTGAATATGAG
Source organism: Gavia stellata (assembly GCF_030936135.1). Lineage (NCBI taxonomy): Eukaryota > Metazoa > Chordata > Aves > Gaviiformes > Gaviidae > Gavia > Gavia stellata. The sequence goes on from NC_082600.1 coordinate 22,761,763, forward strand.
GCCAGGCCCATCATAAAAACAGAAGAAACCACTGGACCTCGAGGTGGGGCAGGAGATCATACCTGAAAAACTATCCCATTCAATCCAATTCAGATGGCTAATTTACAAGAGCGCTATGGCCATAAGCCGGGTGAAACTGAAACTGAATATTTGTGGTGAGTATGTCTAACTGGAGGAGATGATAGAATTTTAATAAACGTCGATGAAGCCAATGGATTTTGGGGTCTTCGTGTCTTTCTAAATGCTGGCCCCGAACCCCCAGAAGATCCGCATTCAATAACGAGCAGAGTAACATACTGGGCTAGTGGAATAGATATATTAGAAAGATGAGAGCTTCTGTTAATACCTATTAAATCCTTGAATGAGATCTCCACAGCTATTACAAAAACTGCTTGTATCCAGGCCATGCATGAGGGTGGCCCTCTTAATGTTCCCATCTCAGTAATGGTGGATCATAACGTGCTAAAACCATTAATTAAAGGAGCTCCCCCTATACTCAAGCCATATCTCATTGCAAAACAATATGAAATTAGAAGGGATACAGACTTCAAGGCCCTATTAGCCATAAGGGACGTTGCTGGTGATGGAAAAGAAGAAATGATACACAGAGAGCTCCCTACCTGGGCAACATTAATGTGTGACATCAAAAATCATGGGTGAGAAATGGGATGGAACGATCTGTTTAGTGAAACCAAAAACACAGGTTGTAATGTTAGGCAAATTAAGCCACCCCAAGATAGTTCCCAGGGACCAGAATCCATCAAGCACAAACCCAGGGCTCTAAGGTGGAAAGAACTATATAATGAAGCACTGTCATCAGGCACTCCAAGAGCTGTAATTCAGAGATAATCTGCCAGTCTTATCCAGAGTCTAATTCATGCATTTCAGAGGTACCAAGACAGTAATCGGAGAGGAAACACCTCAAACATTCAGAAAATATCATCACCTCTGAGAAGGGGTGATGATCCCTTTCCTTTCCAAAACTCGAACTCAAAAAATGAATAATGCCCTGACAACTGTTGGGTCTGTCTGTCTGGCAAGTAGAATCCTATCAATGGATTGACAATAATGGCCCATATATCTTAATTCCAGTCAGTCCTTGGCAACAATTAACAAAATTTCTAATAGATACAGGAGCATAAATTTCAATTGTAACACAACAAGATGCTGAGAAGCTGGGCATATGACCCAGACAGCCAAGAGTTAAGGTTACTAGAGTAAACAGAGCAAATGTTATGTGCCAAACTGCAAAAGTTAATTTATGGCTCCCAGGTGAGAAGAGCATGTCATGTACTCGCTTTGCAATTGAGGACTATAATGAAAACATTTTGGGCTGTGATGTTCTGAACAGTCTTGCCAAACGGCAGCATGTGGTCATTCGGTTCAAACATTAACCCTAACCCTGCTAAAAATCAGGAGGTTACAGTGCATGTACTCCGCACAGCGCCTGCACTCCCTGATTCAAAAATTACTAATGTACCACAGTATCCAATTTCTACTGCATCATGAACTGGAATTTCTGAGGTAATAGCAGATTTGGAAAAAAGGCACATTATTTCCAGAACCCACTCCCCATATAACTCACCAGTCTGGCCAGTTCGAAAACCAGATGGACGATGGCGTTTAACAATCGATTATTGGTGCTTAAACGCCAACACAGCTCTGCTAATGGTTGCAGTATCCAATATTGCAACTTTAACAACCACACTACAAGCAGCCACATACCCATGGATGGCAGCCAAGTGGGAAAAGGGACTTTTGTCTTTAGTCTGAGCAGTCAAACAAGTTGAGCCACTAAGGGGTAACCCATCTGGAAAAACCCAAAAAACCCCACTGAGACTTGTATTGTTTTCCCTTTTGAAGAAAAATACTGCGAATGATACCAGCACACCTCCCATGGAGATTGGGTTAACCGTCGAAGGATTGCTTATCCTTCTCACAGGAGTAATCATTGCCAGCATGAACCAAATTCTATTCACACAACAACAAGCTTGACCCATGGGGTGGAGACTCTCACTACTTTTATTTAGACTAATCAATATGGTAACTATAGTCCATTCTGCACCATACATGTTTCTCAGTTGTGGGTGCAATCTACTGCAACAGCAATTATAAGGGAAGACAATGAGGGCACCTTACCCACTGGAATTCAAAAAGTGATTTGGGATAATGCAACTAAATTTGAAAGGGGATTCCAACCTTAATAACATCTAATCAATTTCACCTATGACCCTACTGATAGTAAAGCCACAGTTTTTTTGTTTTGACAATACATAATGCTTTGGTATACACCATATACCAAATCATTGTGCTAGGATTAAATCACCATGGAACTATATTCTATCCATTGGAACATAGAGTATGGGCCCAACGAAATGGGAACAAATGGCAGACTATCGATGTTGATGCATGTGTTGTACAGGAACAACGGGGAACCATTTGTGAAAGTAACACCATTAAGGCCCAAGACATTTGTCTTGACACTGAACAAAATATTTGTCATTTTGAAATACATCCCAATGAAAACACTGAAACTGTACTTATCTATGTTGGAAATGGATGTATTTGTATGAGAACCCTTTGTGATTCTATACTTGCAGACATATAAACACTCAAATATCTGTATTTGTAATTTTACCAAAATTATGGGATTATGACTTTAACTATTCAACTCCTGTCACAACTCACCAATTGTTACAATACAACTATATATTGTATCAAGATTTATTGCCTACCCCCATTGGAATGATTCTTACATTGGTGAAAAAAACTGTTTCAACATGATAACCTGAAAAAATTACTAAAATGAATTTGGAACAATGAACAAAACCCTCTAATTACCATACATCACAATGCAGAGAAGATACACTGTATCTTGGAAAGAGTGAAGAAAGATGGAGAACATCACTGGTGGGATAGCTTATTTGGATGGTCACTGAGAGCAACAGGAATATTAAATCAAATGTTACATCCCATCATAACTTTATGAATTTTTGTTGTGTTAAGCTTGTTACTAAACATTGGTTTATATGTTAGAGTATGGAGAATAGCTAGACAGGCAGCACTGTTACAAAAACCTCCTCACATATATAACACTACAAAACATTAGCAATTAAGCAAACCAACCAAAAATTTCCCTCAAATTATAATTGGAATATGGCATTAATCTGTTTATAGGCACAGAGGCAAGGGGCAACCACACCGCCACTCTGTGAGGTGCAGATGGATAGACTTTAGTCACGGGGTGGACTGTGGTGGTGCATTCCTTTCCCCTCTCCCCTGGACCGCTCTATGATTTCAGAAACTCCAGCTAGGCCCTGACCTTTGTGTAATGAGTTGGGCAGTTAAGTGTCCCTTGAATGTTCCAGGAACTCTTACATGGTTAAGGCAGTGAACAACACCGACTGTATCACGCGCTTCTGTTACCTGACCGAGGCGGGTAATGAGAGCAAGAAGAAAGGGATGATCCATCATTCCCTAACAGCCCTGGAGCACTCCTTATCAGGATCGTAACCCAAGTGGAACGACACCATGGTTACAGAAACTCCATCATTTTACTAATGACTAAAACCAATCATCTTGTGAACCTATAAACAGCGGTCCCAAGCGAGACCCTCTGAGATCTCCTGGACTGCAGCGGGCTGTGACCAGCATCTTCCTCTGAGTGGGATGCCTCTCGGAGTTTTTAGCAAACTCCAGTTTGTGGAATTTTGGAGGACTGCAACCTGGGCTAACACTCTCTCCTCCCCAAGGCTCAACCCTGGCCCACTGAGGAATACTGAGACATTTGAAATTAATATTTTCACAGCACTCAAGGGGAATTTTTAAGAGGTACCTTTGTATATATCTATAGCTTTATGTCTGGGTGCGTGCATGTGTGAATCAATTTATAATCAAGCTATTATTGTGATTAGCTCGCTTTGTAAATATTAAAACTAATCCATGATTAAGTATTTACCTCAAACTGTGAATGAACCTCAAATTGGTGCTAAATGCACATAATTCTTAGATGAAACCCGCTGACCAAGTCTGGGACTAGGATTAGACCTAGCCTCACCTAGACTCCTCTCTGAGAAGGAGTTTAGAAAGCAAGGGGGACTATTCTGAACCTCGTGACTCAACAGAAGGGCCTCCCTACTCTCTGTATTCCTTTCACTAGACATAAACTGTTGCCCAAGTCTAGAACTAGGGTTAGACCTAGCCACACCTAGACTCCTCTCTGAGAAGGATTTTAGAAAGCAAGGGAGTCTGTTCCAAACCTTGTGACTCAAGGGGAGGATTTCTTTATCCCTTGTATCCTCTCTTTTCCCTTAGAGATAAACCATCGACCAAGTCTGAGACTAAGTCTGGATTCAGTTGCACCTAAACTCTTCTTTGAGAAGTTTAGAAAGCAAGGGAGTCCATTCTGAACCTCATGACTCAAAGGGAGAATCTTCCCTATTCTTTACCCTTTTGTTTCTCTGCTCTCTCTCTATGTATAAATCATTCTGGGTTGATTTTAATTTGATTTTCCTCTGTATGTTTTAGTAAGCAGTAGAGTGAACCTTGCCATTGAATTTTGTTAAGTTGCATTTTTATAAACTTCTATTAAAATCGCTTTTACCAATACCCTTGACAGTTATTCTTTAAGCAGCCTAAACCACTCATTTGTGACATTATGGAGTAAAGATTTTCGTCCTATATTTTTGGACTTTTACTCCTGATGTTCCTTTATAGATGAGAGGATCATGTAGAAAGGCATCAGGACACCTCATTACCTCCAGAAAACTGCCTCAGGAGCTGGTGTGCTAAGACAATAATCTGTCAGGATGACTAGCGTTATTCACTTGCGCCATCTCTCTGTAATCACCTTATTGGCACATTTTGGCAAGCAAATTTTATGGATCAAGAAAAGGGTTTTTTTAATGTTGTATTTCATACAACAGCTAATTCAATGGAACCTCTAAGTCCGTATAGAGTCTACCATGGTACAGATACATGAATGATAATAGTCATTTTAGAATCAATTAGTCAGCGATTATCCAGTCAATATTAAAGTTGCTAAATCTCTGACCGCTAATTTGCAACCTTTAAGATGCTTAAGTGACAGTAGTTTATCTTAGAAAATTTCAGCTTTAAGGTCTAACAGCCACCAATTTTTGTTTTGAGCCAGCATGATTTCTTTTTTTATGATTGGAGGACATAATGGCAAACATCAAATGTTTTTAAAGGATGACTCAAACATTTTGTCTTGTGTAATGTTAATAGCATCTTTAAAAAATATCTTGTGAAGGAAAAAACTATCATTTGTTTTGTATCTTTCTCTAATGAGTGCCCTTGGGCAAACGTGCATGAGACTTACTTAGTATTTCTCTTAAGTCAGTTTGCAGTGCTTACAACTACAGTTTGAAGCTTCTGCACTGTGACAGGAAATGTAACTCCAATTTTAGCTTCAAAAACAAAATGAAGAATTTTTACAGTCTGATTACATTGTGGATTCTGGTGTAAATTTCATTTACATGAACTGAGATATTTGAAAAATGCTGAAAACATGTCACTATCCACCATCCCTTAAAGAAGAATTCTGGTAAACTCAAAACTCTTAAAAAGTCTCTATGTTCATCAATTGCTGTGAATATTTAATTTCATAGCCATCAGCTTTGTGTAGCAATATGTTCACCTTTCCTATCCTACTGGAATATTAATGTTAAGCACTGCAACTGAGTCAAACCATGGACAACTACTTAATGCATAGGAATGAGTTTGATTCTAGTTTTGATTTTTTTTCACTAGCTTTGTATCTGCCTGCACAGTTCACTTAACTTCTTGATATCTCTACGTGCCACTGTGGGAAAAAAAAAAAAATTATAAGGTATCTCACAGAAAATAATTGGAATTTAACAAATTTAACAGAAAGGAAATTTAAATCAAGACAAAAATCTCAAATATGCCATGAAACTGTTCTCTCTTTCTCTTTCTCTTCCTTCAAAAGATATCATGCATTCCTAGAAAATAAAATATTAATACCAGAAGACTTTAAAAACATAATGTCTCAAAAATGCCAATACACTTTGTTGACTAAATGTCAAAATGTACTGTTTTGACATTTCTATAACATAAATATTTTGATTCAGCCAAAAGTAATTGCAAATTCAACCCAAATTTATGGCTAGCCTTACTGAAACAGCTGATTTGCCAGAGGTAGGTTGCTCACTTCCTCTTGTGACTCTCAGGTTTTTAACAGCTTTTGTAAAATTTCTTTTAGAAACATGGATGAAGCCCCTACTTATATGGAAACTTTTATTGTTATTGTTAGTCTTATCACTAGTTAATGAAGTTTCCATTTTAGTTCTAGATATCTAGACATAAAGATGTCCCTTTGTTAAATACCTCAAGAATTCACAATCTGTGGAGTGTATCAGTCTTGTGGAGAGCTTATACTGCTTATTATTTTTTCTAAAATAATTTTGTAACTGCATCTGGATAAGTTTTTTTAAACACATCTGTGTTTCCAGTTTTATTGTCTTTCATTTGAATCAGACTAGTATGTATCTATACGAATAGTCATGTCTTCTTTATGTGTTTTGCATAAGCCCTATGGAACTATATATAATGCATAAGAATAAACACATTGAGTCCCATTCAGCCCTTTCTGTAGAAAACTTGTCTTTGAACCATATTTTTAAAGTTTGGGTGATGTTTCTTTTGCATTGGAATCAGATACCGCTTTGTAGGGGATTTTTCACAGGCCTCAGAGAAGCCTTGAGGCAATTCTGCAGCTGTTCCTCTGATGATGTGTAAAACTTAGTTCTGTTTTTGTAAGAGGCTATAATGGATACCAATGGATTAATTACTTGTTGTTACATACTGTCTAAGAATCTACCACATCCTTAGTGTCATATATCGTGGACTAAAATTACATGAAGACAAGGTGCTCTATTGCTCAGAACCTGTGTACCACAATAAGATGAGAAAGCAAGTTATCTGATGGTGCTAACCTTTATTTTAATCAAAAAAGAAGATGGGGCAGGGAAAGGTAGTTAAAATTCTCCTAACTGATTTTAGTATCTTTGAAAAACAAATAACTCAAATGTGGAAGCTTTAGTGGGATGAATGATGAACAATGGCATATGAAATAGTTGCATTACTCTTTTATGTTGCCATCATCTTAATTCTCAATACTATTAATCACTTTCATTAACTGAGTATGTGAAAGAAATGGTAATAAAATGCAGGACAGCTCTGCAATTCAGTGGTGGAGCACATAAAATTTTACCATTTAGTATTAAAAAATTAAGAATGACAATAGAATGTACAGTATGAGAGCTTTGAGACTGAAAACTATAAACTAGGGATGGACATGTAAATTGCCCAGCCACTTAAGTAGAGAAATCAGACAGAAATAACCAGAGTAACCCAGCAATATGCATTGATAAAGTGGTCATTTTTCATTATTATGCCTCTATCAATATCACTAGATGGTTTTAGTTCTGTATATACACACAGTTGCTTTACAAAAGGAAATATATACATATACACACACACAAATGCCAAATCAGAATTCATACTTCAGAGATTTGTTGTCTATGGTCCAGATCATGTGTGAACTTGATATCATAAACTGTGATATCAGTGTGGGTTTTCCATTAAATGAAAAGGAGATTCACCCAGATAAAAGTGTCAGCCTATGTGGAATCCCAGCAAAAACAGGCCTGTGGCCCTGATCCTAGGCCTTCTAAAATGCATTGAGATCTCTTTACTGTATTTGGTGATTTTGGATCAGTCTTAGATATTTGTATGTATGTTCAAGTGCAATAATAGGAAACAAATGGCATATGGTACTTTAGGGGACACTGTGAGGTCAAGTAAAACATCAGACAACGTTTCACAGAACTTGAAAATGAATTATTTCAATCACTTTCATTTATCAAGTCTAATGGGAAAAAAAGTAGGTATGTGTCTACAGCATGTTGCAATCCAACTTAGGCAGTCTCAGGCGAGAACAACTCAATCTGAAGATGAAAATGTAGACAGATTGGAAGCGGTCAAACACACAGAGGAGAAATATGCAATGATGCTTTTAAAAGACAAAAAGACAGAAAAAAACATACAAGAAACATTTTTCTTGAAGCTTGTTCTATTTTTGAACAAGCTGTTGGTTTTATTTAAACAGAGTTTCTTAATTTTTTTGTGGTTTGTTTTTCAAACAATATAATTTTGTAATTTTCACCTCACTACACTATAAAGGCTGCAGGTCTGTGTTTGGCTGATTACTGCAAAATGCTGTATGCCTTTTGCCTGGCACAGGAAGTTTTATGGTGTTTTTTTCTGTCTGGTCTCTTGATTTTTGTCACCAACATTTTAGATTTTAGTGTAATGTTCATCTAATCTGCCATTTTGTTTTTAAGAGTATCTGAGAACAGTAGAGAAAATTACCATGATAACTATGTAGACATAGATGTAAATGTCTACATAATTCATAATCCCACCGTCATACAAACACACCGTGTTTTTTAAAAACACAGCTCTGTTATGCTTTCCATATCAATGAAAAAATGAGATTGTGTGATTTTTCCTGTCTCTGCCGCATGCCAAGTAGAATGTCTAACTTCTAATATGAATTTCCCTCCTCATTTTACCACCATGGTAAATAGACCTCAGAATTGAGTTTGCAGAGATATCAGTAGATGGGCATGTCCTCAATTTCTTCCTATACAAAGTGGGATCATCCTGTCATATGTTCTTTCTTTCTTAGCTATTGAGCTTCTGGATTTCATGCAACCACCTGAGCTACTTAGGGAACTTTAATTTCCAAAACCTGGGCAGCCTGCCTACATTTTCACACACTTAATAAAACCAGACAGAAAGAATTACAGACTTAAAAGGGAAAAGGGAAAAAAAATGCTTATGGAAAAAGTAACACAAGGTTGTTATTCTAAAGAGGGTTCACATTTGTTTCCAATATGAACCTTGAATATAGCATGGAAAATTGAAATAGTATTTTTCTTTGAGGGCTGCACCAACACAAAAATGAATGGAAAGTGTGATTCAGGATTGCGAGAATACCCGGCATACAACAATCTCAATATGAGTAATTTCTAAGCAATTACTTATCTCTACTTTGTTTCTTTTTCTTGGAGTAAAATAATTGCCTCAGCATTGTATGCCTCAATTTTTTATTTTTTTTTTAATTATAGGGTTTTTTCCAACCCGGTGTAAAAGTTAATGCCACTTCTATTTTACAAACTGCCTGGTTTTAAAGGTTATCTAAAGAGTTGGAGTAATCAGTAATGACAGGTAATAAATGGAATATGACTTCTTTAGCTCAGGAAGAAACAGAACTCTGTGAAATGAGTCTTCCAAAGAATTTGGAATTGGCTGATTTTTATTTGTTTATTTTCACTCAGATTTATGTGAGTAAGGCACAATAACATGCAGATTTAACTATACACGAGATGCAAAGTAGCAGTCAAACCCATTCCTGTCAAAAAATACGATATGACAACTTTCATTAGTTCAGTACTTAACATGCAATGACTTTTGCTTTCTCTTGCACTTCTCACCCTCTCTGGGATACTGCACATCAAAGTGGTTAATCCCTTGCTCATTAGCTTGATACTGCATCCCTGCCATTTGCAAAGAACTCCCCCTTGTCCATAAGTTTGGCATTTGTTTTTTAAGACTTCCTTGGAAATACTTTAATTATTTTTAATACCCATGATGTGTGATAAGAGCAACATCTAAGCCTCAAATGATATAACTGAGAAATCAGACATAAAGGTAAGGATCTCTTTAGCAAGCAATGTGGCTAGACAGCAACCCAGGCACCTTATGTCCAAGGAAGCCAACTCCAAAGAATGTGGAACAAATTGAAATGTAGAATGTTTAACTGCATGTCACAAGTTAAAAATGAGCTTTTTGATCTTGTTGTCTTTTGTTCTCAACTTACTAGTGTATACAATTGTTGTATTTATTATTTATTTGTTTATTTTATGACACTCAAAAGGGAATTTCAGCTCCTACTTAAATTCAGCTTCATACTGTTTACTGGCAAAATAAATTTGGACTTTTTAACTTGTTTGATGTTGAGCACTAAGAAGATACATCCAGGTCTACTGAAGAGAAAAGAAAAGTCTTCAGCACAGAGGAAATGGCTCGTATTCACATTGTTTCTGGAAGCTCCAATGTTCTTCAGCCCTTGTTCAGAGGACTGTTGTGTATGGGTCTATGGTAATGCAATCACTTGGGTCATTATGACAGGCATATATACTAACTTGTCATGAAATATCAAAGATGAACACCAAAAGACTGTCACTGAACTGCTGAACTGAAGATGACCATTTCAGAACTCTTACCAATCTACAAAAATCTTTGTCTGGAAAGGCAAAAGGCTGCTCCTCCACATTAATGGTAATTTGACTGCTTATAGAATCTAAAACCATAGTGGAGGAATGGCTTACAGGGAGAGAAAATACCTTTAAAAATGCTGATACAGCTGGAAAAAGTGTACAGTCTTTCTGATGAAATGTTCTTTCAGCAAGATACTGATCATTAAAGCTTGTCCAATTTTTCTAAGTGTATCAGTTTGTCCACCAAAAGAAAAAATTGACTTTTTCTGCAAATATTAACGCTCTTTCCCTTAAACCATCACAACTGTAATAACACCATGAAGCCAAAAAAATGAACGTATGGCTGTAAGTCTTCCTTAATAGGTAAAATTTCATTTAAAATACCCATTCCCATTGATATTAATGAAGGACAGTCCAGGTCATTTCATATTTGAGCAAGTCAGAACAAGATTTCTCCCTGTCATAAAGGCGAACTGGAAATTTGCTTCCAACAACATTAGTTAATAATCATGACAGCTTAGTAGGCCATTTTTACTAAACATTTTCAAATTTCTCCTCTTTTTCTGGTTTTGAATTAGCTAATAACATACAATGATTTTTCAAATATATTTACTATTTAAACTATTTTGAAGATTAGTTTATGAGAATAGCAGTTTGTCTGTAGCTTGTCTGCAAGCAGTTTATGGAACCACTTTTGTATATATGCCATTTTGTTTAAGTATTTTCATTTTTACATCTACATTTTACATTTTTACATCTGGACATTTATCCATTTCTCATCTTCCTAAGTATATATATTTTTGCTATCTTTAGTTCTCTATATATTGTTTTTGCTAGGATGATATTCAGCATTTCTCCCACTCTTTAATCAGACACACTGTTTTATATATGTCAGCCATTTATTATGCTACAGAACTAACCCAAAGTTGCAGATTTAATAACCTTGGATTTCTCTCTTTAGATATGAAAGAATCAGAGAAAGTGTATTCCTGGTGAAAGATGGTACAGTTGTTTAGAGATGGAAATAAATTATTAACAAAAGCGTGTCTGTAATGATGTACAGGTTGTCAGGTTGTCATCACTTCAGAGATCTTTGTGGCATACTCTAATATGCAACATAGGCATAATTATCTAAGTAAGTATTGTCCCATGACAGGAACCTGGACAGCTTCTTTGGATCCTCTAATGGACAGCAGTATTGAGTTTATAGCTACCTCCCTGCTCTTTCTTAGGCGCTTATGTTAACCTTGCTTGACTTTTCTTAGGGATTACTGATTCCTGGTCAATCCAGTTGTGTGGTCTAGGTGAACAAGAGGGTAAGCAACAGACTTACTTAGAGAGAAGTGCTTGGACTTGTTCTGTGCAGAAATACTTATACCACCTGTACATAGGTTCTTAATTAAGGTACCTCTCTGATATGTCTAGGTATAGAAAATGTAAAGACATAGACTATTCCTCCCTTTCAGACAAATTCTCAACTTCTGGAATGTGTTATGAAGAGGTACCTCATTTTGTTCAAATTAACTATATAAGAATCAGCCCCTGATTGATACCAAAAGTTAGATGCTGAAAACTAAACAATATAAACAGTGCTGTCAGCAATTTTTCAATGAAAACTGTGTAACAATCTCTTTGATGCTGGAACATCACAGACGATCCCCTGTTCCTTTTTCGTTACCAACAAAATAAGTTGAGAATTCACCATATGTTCGGTAGGTAGTTAACATCAAGCACAATCCTGGAGAAGAGTTGATTGCACTTTTAACACGTTAGCAAGTTGAGATAAGCCTACTGGAAACTTCTTTATATCAACCTCCTAATTCATCTGTGAGTGTCTTGTATCATTTTGCTTTATCTAACCTTTTGTTAGGTAAACATTTTTCTTTTTAGACACATACTTTCTTCTTAGTTATAAAACTGTGTGGGGAAATACCTGCTCATCGTAATGCAGGCTGAGTCATCATGCCACCAGCAGACTAAAACAAAGTAATCACATTTGTCACAGGCACGTAAATCATGATGTGAACAATCAAGAGTGTGAATAAGAGATCTGTTTTCTGCAAATAATTTGCAATGTGTGCTGAATTTATGCTGTTTCTAGTGAAACCTGTTCACTAGAATGTTCATGGGAAATGAATGAAAAAGGGACATAATCACAGTAAAAGTGAATTTATTTTAAACATAGAGTGTGGATTCTGCTTTGCTTAGCCAGTAGTAACTGAGCTCTGCCTGCACTGGCTTTCCACGTTAGTGAATTTGGCAGAATTTATCTTTAAATCAGTGGTGATCAATGAGAAATAGAACTTACTCCTGTGTCATTAAAGTAAATGACAATTTTGCCTTTATATGCAGTGGACACAGGATCATGTTCATCATATTTTGCTTTCAACAACATTTTTTTCACATTCATAGTAGTTTATAAGTATTAGACACGGTCTCCCAGCATGCTCTGGTCTGTGTAGTACCAATGTTATGTCTGTTCTCTCTGACAAAAAAATTAGCTCAGTAGGGAATTTGGATCATTAATTGAAAAGTGGGTAATTATGTGAGAAGAGTTTTCCTAAGAGTATTACATAGAAAAGAATTGAAAGTGAAAAAAGGTGGGTATTTTCCAAGATAAGAGAAGAAGCTGGCATAGGAGTATGGATGCAAAGAATTCTGGAAATAAGATGCCTGACACTCTGACATCCTGAGTGGGCAGTAACAAAATACAGCTGGGCGATCCTAAGGATTTAGCTCTTGCAGAGGTTCCCTGCGCATATCTGGACTACTTTAATATTTAGAGTTTTAAAATTTTGTACATAATTCTCCAGCTGATCTCCTTTCAGGGAAAAAAAAAAAAAAAATCTGGGCTTGCCTCAGGCTGACTTTATTAATACTTTTCACTGCAGACATTAGAGAATAATCTGGTGTGTACATTGTAGGGATTCAAGCGCTCTGACTCTCATGCTTCATTATGATATACTAGCATCAATGTTCCTTATGTATTTCCCTCTCTATCAAACCAGCACTGTAGCTTGTTTCAGCAGATTCAGGTGGCTTCATACTGTGCACTGAATATATTTTTCCTTTGGTAAGTGCAGAGTAGCCATAGTGCTGAGCATGATGCAAATAGAAATAACTCTCAGTCATGCAAGCTTGTCCAAGAATCCATGGGGGCTGATTGCTGTCATATTTAGAGTGCATTACTATGGTTGATTCATTCTGGAATATGTGTGAATCTTCACCTTCTGACTTGTCCTTTCAGTTCAGACTTTACTTTAGAAATCAGGGGGTTTTTTCTGTTCATGGACTCATCATTTTCTATACCAATCTCCCTTGCCTAATATCCTTTTAAGAATTACATGCTTTATTTTTTTTTGTCTTTCTTCTGAAACTTCTCCATAATAATAATAATTATTATTTAGGTTTGTACCCTAGCACAAGGCTAAATAATTTAGAAGACACAAATTTAGTTCATGAAGTAAAATCTTCAAGATGTTTGCGGAAGCTTTCCCAATTTTTTCCCTGACTGTCAAAGAAGCAGAGCCTTTACTTGTACCTAATAGCACTGATTTATACTCATCTGAGAGAATCTTTTACACCTTACGTTTGCAGTCTGTTTTCACGCTTTGAGATGGCTGACCTGAGGTGAGGGAAGAGTATCAGAGACTCACCTACCTCTGAATGAGGAACTTGTTTAGAAAGAGGAAAAAGCTCTAAAGGAGGCCACCTCTCTTTTCCTTTCTTTACTTGTATTGAGACTGCCCTAGTTCTTTGCAATGGCTTCTTACCATAGATGTGAAAGAAATTGCAAATCCATCTCAACAGCAAAAGTAACAGTTGGGAAGATATGTGAGACAACCAAAGGGAACTTACGTCTTTAGCTGCAGCTGAGGGGGTAGAGAAAAAGAAAAAGTTGGATCTTCTTCCAAACATAAAATTACCAGTTTGAATTGAAAATAATTTGAAATTAATTTCCAAGACTGGGATTCCTAAAAGTTGTAATGATGACAACACAGGAGCACTATGCAAAGAAAAATAAATAAATAAATAATTTTCTGTCACCAGAGAGTTTCTAATCTATGACGCAGTGAAAAGACAAGTTATGAATATTTTCAGGAGGCTGCAATGAAACAGACATTATTCCTTAACATCATAGGCATTGATATTTGGCCAGCACAGGTTGATCTTTACCAAGTCAGTTTAAAAGAAGATGACAACGTTGTTCATAGGCATAAACCAGGACAACCATCACAACAGATGAGAAAAGAAAGGGAGAAATCAACATGAGCCTGCAATGTGCACTTGCAGCCCAGAAAGCCAACTGTATCCTGGGCTGCATCAAAAGAAGTGTGACCAGCAGGTTGAGGGAGGTGATTCTCCTTCTCTACTCTGCTCTTGTGAGACCCCACCTGGAGTACTGTGTTCAGCTCTGGAGCCCCCAACATAAGAAGGACATGGACCTGTTGGAGCGAGTCCAGAGGAGGGCCATGAAAATGATCAGAGGGCTAAAGCACCTCTACTGTGAAGACAGGCTGAGAAAGTTCGGGTTGTTCAGCCTGGAGAAGAGAAGCTCAGGGGAGACCTTATAGCAGCCTTCCAGTACCTGAAGGGGTTCTACAAGAAAGCTGGAGAGGGACTTTTTGCCAGGGCATGTATTGATAGGACAAGGGGTAATGGCTTTAAATTGAAAAATGGTAGATTTAGATTAGATATAAGGCAGAAATTCTTCACTATGAGGGTGGTGAGGCACTGGAACAGGTTGCCCAGGGAAGCTGCGGATGCCCCAACCCTGGAAGTGTTCAAGGCCAGGTTGGATGGGGCTTTGAGCAACCGGCTCTAGTGGAAGGTGGCCCTGCCCATGGCAGGGGAGTTGGAACTAGATGATCTTTAAGGTCCCTTCCAACCCAAACCATTCTATGATTCTACGATTCTATGAAATCAGCATTGTATTTAAATGTTTTTCTAGAAGATGGGAGAAAATAATTAAAACTGCTAAAAAGGAATAATCTCCAGTCCCTCACCTGAGAGCATTATGCTCGCGAACTGATTGTGAATGTAAATAACAATAGTAAATATGCTCAAATCTTGGAGCAGGTTATGTAAATAATGAAAGACAATCCAGTACCAACAGGCAGAAATTTTTACCGCCTCATTTCAGAGTGATGTTGGAAAGTGGAAGACAGTTGTAGTGATCTTAGGGGGTGTTGGGTGACAATAATGGTAGGACTTTTAACAGAGGTATTGAAAGACAAGGGGCAAGGGGAGAAATAGTTACCATATTTTCATGTGAATAATCCACCTTCAGATAACCTACACTCTTTTAGAAGAACTGTTCCTTGAAAATAAGTCTATAGATAACCCACAGCTACTGATAAGGCACATAAAAATAGAAACAGAACAGATCAAAGGGAGGGGCACATGTTGGTAGAAACAAATCTGACAGTAGTGTATCAAATAGAGGGTGTGTTAAGAAAGAGATGGGCATTATATTGGCTTAGAGGCAGGGAAGCAAAGACTGAAGAATGTTGTGAGATCCTGTACACACATGGAATTCACATTGCTGCTCAGGCTCAAGGTCACTTTTTATCTATTAGTTTTTTAAACAGAACTGTGCCACACACATGAAAATGTGGCAAATAACACTGTTAATATATCTCTGTGATACCCGAAAATATCTGTACAAATACCAATAAATTTCATATCAACATGCTATGTAGTATGTAAATAGTATCATCTACCTTTTAGAGAGTGGAAAAGTGAGGCACAGAGAGATCGGCTGACATGTTAAAATCATAGTGCACCTTGGTTGTTTAGAAGCAAGCGTAAACCCAGATGCCCTATACCTAATTGGTCAATCAAGGTATCTTTTCATTCCATGTCTTTTCTCATGAAAATGTTCTATGCTTATGATGTAAGACAGACTTGAAACAAGTAGTTTGCTGAAGTATGTAAAAGCAAGTAAATGCAAATAGAAAAGATAAATAGTTTAGAAAATATTATCCCAATAAAAAACTTCTGGAATATTTTTGGTTTACTTTTGATGCATATATATGTAGTTATACATGTGTATGCTGGTATTCATTTAATTATGAAAGAAAACTTGCCATGAGATACTTTTTTTCTGTTAAGGATGCAGACCCTAGTTCAAAGCACTAGACATTATATTAACAGGTGCATAACAAGAAATTTAAGGAGAAAAAGGAAACTGTTTAACAGACAATGAGATGTAGAACTTGAAGCAATAATAGCTATTTTATAATCTGTTATGAACCAGGTGAATGATGATACAAAATTATAATCTCCAGTGGAAATATGAAGGCAAGGGAGCATGTCAAACATAGATCAGACAGCAAGACTGAAAGCAGAACAGAGAATCTTTTCAATGCTTATCTGAGTTGGAATGTAAACCAGGCTGCTAATGAACTCCTGCACCAAATGATATCTAGATTAAAGTGAAATGAGTTGACAATTTACAGGCAGATTTTTATGGCTATGGGCCTGCATCACAAACTCTGACTTTGTAATTGGTGTTGCTTGCTCCCAAATTAAGGCAGTAAGTCTAAGTTGTAAAGGTGTGTGGTCTACGCACATATTTATATCTAGCCCTCTTTGAACAAATTATAGACAAATTTACATACAACGTAATGACGATTCGCACAGATTTGTCGCTTGTTCCGCTTTGTGGTTCAGATGCTCAACTTTTTCTTTCATACAGCTACTGCATCCAGCATTAATCAAATCTAGAAAACAAAAAAGAGAAGAAACTTGACAAGAAAGTTGTCAAAAGGTGGAAACTATCTCAAGGTAAATATTTCATCCTTTTCACAGGACTAAACATTTTGACTTTACCTATGAAACCGAAAATATTGACAGTGATCCATAAGCCAGATATGTTCTACATAAGCCAGATATGTTCTACATTAATTGTTCTCCCCACATGTTTCATTTACACACATGTACACATATTCCCAGAACAGAATGAGGTTGCAAACTGTCACCTTTCCTATCGTATTCTGGTTAATGTCCATGCCTGATCCCTAGATTCTGTCTTAAAGAGGAACTCCTAGCAAAGACCATAGCAGAAATAAAGCCATCCTGCTACCCAGAACTCTCTGGGTGACTAAAACTAGAAAGCAGTACTATAAAAGGTGACACATTAGGTTGGGGAGCTTCCCCCCTTCATCTGTTACAGGAATGACTGGCCAACTCCTGATTGCTTCAGTTGTCAGCTCAGTGTAAGATCTCCTCCTACTGACCCCAACCGTCACAATATCATCCGAGCGATGAGGAGTCTTAAGTGGCAAAGTGCTTTGCCAAAATAGCAGTGAATCTGGCTAAAGAGTTCAAAGACAACAGAGTGACACATGAAGATTTCTTGAAAAGGGCATAAATAGGTAAGCAGACTGTGGAAGAAACATTCCTAACATGCTTTTGAAGAAATATTCTTAACACCTATGTCTGTGTATTGAATTTCCTGCGTAGGTGTGGAGCTCTTGAGGCTTTCCTTATTTAAAAAAATTAATAGACACATCACTGAAAAGGATTTGCTGCTTTGGGAGATTTAATAATTCTTTCTTTGATTTGGAAAATTTGGACAAACTATGAAAAAAACCCACCCAGACCATTAACAGCAAATGAGACTAAAGGAGTACCAAGACATAAACAATACAGGAGCATAAACTGCATCACAGTAGTCTCCCTATTACTTAGAATAAATACTATACCAAAATAGGAATTAGCGCTACAATGTGTTTGTGTTACTGGTATGCCATAGCAGTCATAGCAGCTTAGACATTCTTTTCTAAGGCTTGCTCTTGTGCCATCCTTTAGAGATAGGTCAGTCCTGTGGACTAAGGTGGAAATTTCCTCTGGTTTCCTGCTCTGCAGTCTAAACAGCCCTGTATAGTTAGGTGATGACCACTTTGTTAATGCACTTTAGCAGCCACACACCTTTACACCACATTAGCTCTGCTCCGCTTATTAGACTGAACAATGAATAATCACATGAACAACCAAAAATTTAGTAGTACCAAAATAGCACCATTTCACTTTCTGCCTTCTCTAGTTTTAAAGCAATCTATTGTCAGTGTAATTTAGCAATCATGTTATGAAGACACTGTGTTTTTCTTTAAAACGACAATGCTTAAAACAAAAATTATTGTTGTCATCTCTTTCAGACTGAGTTTAAACTTCAAGCAAATATTTCCTTCCATTTTTCTCTTTCAAGAGGAAAGTTTGTTGGAAACACAGGGCCGATGACAGGCTCCTGAGAGTAAGCCAGTGAGTTACTATGACAAGAACCATTCAGAAGTGCTTTAATGGTGGATCATCCAAAGGGAAAAAAGAAAGATTAGGGCCTTACATCTCTAGTGGGTACTTCAATTCACATCTGACCTACTGGATGCTGGCAAATGTAGGTTATCATTGTTTAGAATGTTGGCCAAGCCCTCTTCAAACAATTGAGGTACTATTAGTAGAATATGATGTTATGAGCTGGAAATGATCCTAGGAATACCTGCTCTTTGAAGAGGTGAAAAGTTTATCCATTTTTGTGTTGCCTTTTTTGTCTTTTCTTTTTAAGCAGTTTTAAAGCTGGATGACATAATTATTGCCCCAATGATATTGCACTGAGAGAAGCCAGCTGACAAAACTCTGCAGAAAGACTGCGAAGCTGCAGTTTGAAACATAATCCCAAACATTTAAACACTTAAATAAATGAATAAAGTAGCTAGCTGAATGTCAGCAGCTTAAAGCTTTGGCAGAAGAATAATGAAATGATCATCTGAGGAGATGTGTGGGTAATAGTTATATAAATCTTTGTATTGTACCTCTCCCTATGTCTGGCTAAATCAAAATCTTCCTCCATTTTTTTGCTTCTACACTGCTATTTAGCATTGATGTTGGCCCCTGTGCACAAGGCCTGAAGGACCCTTGCTCCAAGAGTGGGATTAAGCAAAAAGAAAGGAGGAAAGATTTCCTGGCTCTCTTCACTCTATTGCTTAGTATGATTTAGCTGTTGCAAGCGGTTTTCTAAACACCTTGAAGAAGGATACAGCAGCAGCATCTCCTGTCATGCTGTCTTCTAGACTTTCTGATGGCATAATGACTACATAAATTAGGCTTCTCCAAAGATGATACCTCTTTCTAAACATCAATCCCACCTAATCTAGCTGACATTAATATTGTACATTTAGATTACAATGTAGACAGCTCAATAAATTTATCCCCAAGCTACACACAAAACTGAGTTCACCTATAACTGCAGTGCAGCTATAGTGTCTGCAATCACAGTTTCAGAAGTACCCACTGCTATTAACTGAACTGCCCATTAGCTTTGATTGGTAGTAGTCCATGGTGATAGTCTGTCATGGTCTAGGAATAGCCACTACCCACAGCCTAGTCACAGCAGAGTTAAATACAATGGGTGGGCTATATATATAAATTATAAAATAAAATGTCAAAATAAATCAAAGCCCACTAAAGTTATCTGTGTCACAGTGAGGCCTGATCTGTTCAGTAGCTGCAACACATCTCTCCACAAACAATTATAGGAAACTCCAGGAAGCCTGTGCACTGATCCCTTAAGCAAAGCAGTTTCAGGAGACAGAATCTAGCACAAAAACTTCCCTACAACTCTCCCTCCCTTGAAATGATGCCACCACTGAATGCATGCCAAGTTGTTAGTGAAACTGGTGTGTAACAGACTTAGTGTACATTGGAAACATGTGAATTGTGTCAGCCAACCTGGTTCTGGTTGGGCTTTTGTCCAGAAAGGATGTCTGTTTTGATTCTGTAGATCAGAACACGATAGACTGGAAAACAGTTTGCGGGAGGATAAAGTAAGCTCATGTCTGGATCTAAAATTCACAGCTGTCCAGCTACTTCTCTTATGCCCTGAACAGAAAAACCTAAGAGTATGAAAAAAGTTTGGATTCAGAGTTGTCCATTGAGATTGGGAGTATGTTACCTTATCATTTCCTCAGTGGATGGCAATATAGAATGTCTCTGGGAGACAGAGATGGTCTAGGTGGTGCTTTCCATATATATTTTCTAGTTCAGTTAAAAACTTAAAATCTAAACACTTTGGTAAACTTTGTTCCATCCTCTCATCCAAATCAGTAAATTTTAGCTATTGTTGCTGTTTTCAGCTAAAAACTTTTGGGATTTTGAATATCATAATTTGACTCTAAAGATTCTTATTAAAAGTGGCTAAAATATATTATGTAGAAAATGGAAACTTTTTTCAAAACAATTAACAAAGTTGATCATAATCTCAGTTTTATACACTAAGGTAGTTTTGGCAGATAATTTTAAATGCACCAGAAGGACTTTAGCCCTTTAATGTAGCTGGATGTGTTCTTGTGGATTGTGCAAGCTGGACTGGGTTGCCCAGAAGGCTGTCGAGACAGGGAGTCATCTTCAAGTACAGAGTCATGAAGCTGATGTAGAAGAAAATTGTTACATATTAAAGCTACATGGGTTATGAATTTAAAGAACATACACTTTCAGGAAGCAAAAAAGGTGGAGTTTTTTAATTTCTTCTGGGACATAGATACATCCAGCATGCTCCAATCACCATCTTCTTCACCTTCAAGATGAAGGTGACCTTTAAGATGTAAGTTCTTCATATAGCAGCTCTAAATCCATCACTCTGAGAGCTGAGAGACTCTGAGGTATAAGTGACTGCATTTAGAGCTGTGCTCAGACAATCTCCTTACATGCTGTTGTTCTGTAGATTAGTGAATCACTTTATTTTTCCATACAGCTCCCTCTTTCTGCTAGTACTGTTTACTCTGCCAGGCTCCAGCTACATATGCATTTATTTAAATCCTAAGCTACCAGTACACACACCAAGCCTCTCCTTGGAAAAGGCTTAAAGTGCCACAGCAATTCCGTTCTTACCTAGGCTGGCCTGAATCAGGTGGCCACATGGCTGGCAGCGCTCTCCAGGGACCAGAGGAGCGCTAACTTATCTTAGCAATCAAAGCCTTAAAGTATGTTTGTAACAAAATGAGAATATTCTTGGCAGCTAAGTCTGTGGAAATGCAATCCCGCTATTGCAGACGGGCATTCAGTCCAGGCCACTATATCATAGGTGTGCTTTAGAAGTATGTGCTATATACCCTGTACAGTAGCTATGACATGTAGCTCCTGCTTTGAGCTTACTCAGACAAAAGCACCCTGGAGGCCATTAATAATGTGTAGCACGTGTTAACTCCTACATCCAACACAGTCTTTCTGGACTGGAGTATGGCACTATTAGCCTTTACCTTTCATGTCTCTTTCTGAGCTCCCTTGTTTCAGCATCCATTGGAAATCAATTAATGAGTGGCTATCACTCTAAAAAAACTTTACTGTATGAAATAATGTTCAAGCTAAATAACAGCTATACCTCTGTAGACATGCTCCATTCTGAAAGAAACAGATCCATTAAATAATGTACCCCAAAGTGAAAACAGGTCTAGGAAGTATATTTTCTTTATTGTTCCTTCTGTGTAGTCATTTTTTTTGCATGAACAAATGAGTGAAACAGATGTATTTTGTGTGTGTGTGTATAAACATATATATTTATATATATCTGTCTATCAAAGTTCTCATATGTATTCCTCGCTGTGTACTGGATGCTATAAAATCCTACTTCTCCTTGGAGGGAGAGCTGACTGCAGGGCGAGTGTGCAGAGACTGGCAGTGTTTTATGAAATGTGGCAAACATAGGTGTAATAACGATAGACATGTCAACATCCAAATGTCAACATCCAAAGTTTTCTGGCCAGACATTTAATCTTTTATGACCTGGAGATACTTATTACTCTTTAAAAAGATTCCCCAATGACTATTAACAGATGCATTGTATCTATCAATATTTATTTACCTAGTGCTATAGAAGTGAATGACACTGTTTGTAAATAAATCAACAGTACAAAGAAGCTATTTAAATAATGAAAAAGAAAGAGAAAAGACAGAGAAAAGCTCTCTCATGTGAAAAGATCTTCCTACGAAATACTTCTTACAGTTTGTATTCACATCATAGCTGCGTACCCTTTTCCACAATAGTCTGTAGTGGGATTGAGCCAGTGACATCATTGTCTTATTATGGGAGCTGATTCTGGGCTGAGTTCATCATCCTGTCAACAGCAAGTGTGACCATTTTCAGGGCAAGGACATGTCAGGACACCTGGGACACATTTGTATATACAGCCTTTTCCTGCTGTGTGTCTGCCTGCTGCTTAAACTCAATCCCACCCACATTCCACTTAAAGTCCACAGTGGGAGAAGGATGAGAGAAAGGAGGAGAAGGACGTGGGGATGGGGAGAAGAGGGTAAAGTGTTGATAAGAGAGTACAATGACTGGAATGTATAAATCGGCGGGGGGTGGGGGTGGGTATTAATGTTTGTTCTGTGAAAAGGCTTCTTCTTAGAGGAGCAGGAGAAAATAGCAGTAAAACAAAGACAGGAAGAAGTGCTTAAGAGGAGTTAAGACAAGTTTTATGGAGCAGTCCTGATTTTACCTATGATTCTTAGTTATTTCACATTTTAATGATTAAAATATTGTAAATATTTTATCTATCCTTTATACTGCTATCTCTTTGCATATACATACATGTATGTATCTACTCATACATAGACCAAAAAACAGTTAAAATTGTGTTTCCAGCATAAGTCATATATCTTCTTTCTCACTACATCTAAATAAATAAATTCAGTTCAACTGCTCGGGTAAAGTAGGGATACTGACTGCCATTCCTTGTTTTGGAATAATTTGTACATATGCATTGTACATTTCATTCCTTGTACATATGCAAAAGGTGTGACATAGTATTTGACTTTCAGTTTTCATGAACTGTCAGCTTAGACTGATCTCTGTTTTAAAGTATCGCCAGTGGGACCATCCCTTCAAAACCATACAGTGCAATACCAGCTTCAGGATTCATAATACCAATTCAGCATTACTAATACCAATACAGCATTACTAATACCAATTCAGCATTACTAACTCTTTCAGATTCAGAGTATTCCTTTAAGTTCCTCCATTCAAAACTGACCCTTTAACATGTCAATTCTAGTACCTCTAAGTCAGGAAAAAAATGTGTTGTGTGCTAGAGAATGGGGTATAACAAATCAGTCTGTGTCAATCTACCCTGGTAGCAAAGAGGGCAGAAAAGGAAACAAAGACCTTGTGTGTGAGCATGACAAGATTTGGAATAAGTAATGTAGTGATGTTTAGGAATGGAGAACATTAGAGCAAAATTTGCAGTAATTCTTTTTATTTATGAATAAGCCACTCATGTAAAATCTACACCCTGTGGAGTAACTGTAGGTGCCTAATTGACTGCCTGTAAGCAAACCATTACAACTCTATTACTCCATCAGCTGCAGGGAGGATACAGTGGGAAAAAACAACTTGTAAGTAAAGTTTTCACACCCTTGCCTCATGGCGAACTCCTCAGCTGCTTTTCACATTCTAAATCCAGAATGTGTCTCTTCTCACAAACTCCCTATCTGTGTAGTGCTGGCATACACAGCATGCTCTGCTATGGCAGTTGTGCCAGATAATTAGAAACAAATTTAGCCCTGGTGTAAGCAAGGTATGTTTTTAATGGCAATGAATATTTTGTGGATAGAAAATCATGTCTACTATTTTTTGAAGAAATATGAGAACAAGAGCAAAGATAAAATCCTCTTAGAAGAGTCACCGTATTCACTAACATCAAACTTTATACTGCGTCCTTCAGCTTTCCTCAGCTCAGCTACTGACTTCCAGTTTCAGGCCACAGAAATGGAGAGTATGTAGTACCAAAGAAAAACAAAGATTAGTTCACTCCCATCTTCTAATCTGCTGGATATCTAAAAAGATCGCTAAACCAGAATCAATATAAATACTACTGATAATCTGTGCAGAAAGAGTAGTGCTCTGTGAGAAATGTCCCTCTGTGACTCAAGCAGTACTCCAGAGACCCAGAGGATCACAATGGAGCTGCACAGGAAATGCAGTGGCAGCAGACTTTTCTGAAAACTTTTTGACACTTCCTTCTTCCATTTGGATAAGATGTACCAAGAGAAAGGCCAGTTGGAATTCAAAAATGCAAAACTAAAAGCACATATGAATATGTATTTATCCATATGCATATAAATCTCTCTCTACATATAATTTCTTAACAGTTAAACACTGTCTTAAAAACGCCAGGAAAATTTGGAACTGGCTTCATTTCAAGTTTGAGGAAGTTTAAGTAAGTTCTTTTTTTATCAGACGTCCATTTACGCCACCCTTCTCTGTAGATTAATCGATTATTGCCCATAATCCACAAATTTGACCAGACATCAATAGAGCTGCAAAGAAGAGCCACACCTTAAAAAGGGTCAGGGTTGATCCTTGTGCTTTTGATTTGTCATGTCTTATGAAAAAATTTATGATCAAGGAGGAGAGAGCTGCTAGTGAGCAGCCTTTTATAATCTTCATGCTTCTGTGTACTTAGTATTCAGCTCCCTTACGATGGAGGCATAAGTGATTACTGCTTGTGAGAACTCATTAAACTGGGATAACTCAATTGCCTGCAGTCACATATTCTTGCCCTTATTTGTCTCAGCATCTGCTGTGTTCTCTCTTCTGGACACCATCCCTATGAGCCAAGGTATCAGCTGAAAGGATTGAAGTCTTTGAGATCTGAACACATAAGAGTTCCACATGGAGAACAATTCAAGGTACTTTAGTTGCATTTAATGACATTGCATGTCTTCAGCTTAGTCTTCAAAAATAGAAACAGGAAAATCAGAAAAAAGAAATTAAAAAATGGACTGATACTTTATGCACTGAACGAAGATGTTCAGCTTTATTCAAAAGCAATTACACTGAGGACACCTGGCAGTGGAGAGAATTAGTAATTTCTTTTTCTGGGAAAGAGGTTTACAGGTATATCTGCCTCTTTTTTACTACCCAGGTATCCACCTTGTTAACCTTTAAAGATTTACCCTTTGTGCTTATAGCCTTTTTTGAAGTTATAAAGATATTCATAAGAGTCTCTGGCTTATGTAAGACCATTCTTAAGCCATGGGGAAAGCCAGAAATGTTTCTACATTTTTCCATACATTATTTTCTTTCTTAAAGGCTTCCTTCTTGTCAATATGTTTTCATGATATATCTCAGAACAATACAATTCTACTGTTTACCTGCTTAGACAGTGACACCCACTAAGAGAATGATGTACAGCACCTGAAAGAAAAACAACAAACCACAAACCAAAAAAACCCCCACCAGTAAGATGTACAGAAACATCTCAAAATTAAAAAAGCATGACCGTTAGAGCTCAAGGTTGAGAAAAAATATAGGGTTTTTCCCCTACCTTTTCTGTATATCTTGTTACTTTGCACAAAATCTAGGCTTATTTAAAATTTTTATCAGCTTCCAGAACACAGAGTAAAAATAATTTTCTCAGATCAAGCTTTTTATTGCTTCTCTGTTACACCTGAATGCCAGTTAGAAGCTAAAAAAGGTAAAATTACCAAAACTCTTATGCAGAGGGAATGTCCAAAACAATCCAAGGTGAGATCCAAAACAGCACTTAGGCACCTACCATACAATTATAGTGTAATTTAAATACTTATATCCAGTGATCTAAAAAACTCCATGTACTCACATGTCTGAGAGACCATAAGCATCTAAGTTTTCTAACTTAGTGTGTCACTGCACACATCCAAATATGTCACCCTCTCAGATGAATGAAATATCTAAATGCACATCCTCCCCACTCAGCCCATCTGTGATGCAAAACAGTGTGTCCTTGTGCTAAGTCCACCAGTTCATCAGTGCTCTGAGCGCACTTCATGCATAATGACAGCATCAACTTCAGCACATTGCATAGCTCCCACAGACACTTTCATTCGAAAATAGGTCAGGAGAAGGCGGCAAGTACTTACGTAGCAAGACTGTTATGCATAATGTGTTTAGTAATATCACCTCCTCCTCCTCCTCCACCTCCTTCTCACTGGCTATCTTCCGAAAAAGAAACAGGAGACAGTTGTCTTTGCTGACACTTCATATGACTTACATAGAGAAATGCAGGCAAAGCATTTTGGTTGCAAGCCTTGGTTCCACAGAACCTAATTTGGACTATGGATAAGTGCCTAAATTCAGGAGAAAGACAAAATTTTAGATGCTTCCCTCTCTTTGACATTTTCAAATGTGTAGCTTAGACATCCACCATCCAAACATATTGGCTGATATGAATCATGTTTGAGGGCTGTACTGGAAAGTTTAGATGTCCCACGCTGCACCATGAATTCCACTCCTCAGACTTGCATCTAATTTTGAGGCACTGAGTCAGTGAGCAGTCCTCCAGTACTTTTTTTTTTCTGATTTGGGTCCTTAACCAAATTTTTGACAGTTCAACTTTTGAAAGTTGAACCTTGCCTAATGGATCTGTGAGTGTCCAGTGCTTTTCTCTTCTGAATATCTAAATTAAGTTGAATACTAGTGTTGTCAAATGGGCACCAAATAACTTAAAAACTGAAGAAACTGGATTCCCACAGTTACTCCAAAGAAATCCTGGTCAGTGCCAGAAATTAAAGGACATTGGTAGCCCCAGAAGAAGTTCTATTTAGCAGATGAAACACAAAAATAGAGGATCAATCCGCTTCTACTCTAAACTCCGCCTCTACCAGCTTCAGCAGAAACAAGAAAGTCAAAGCAGAACAGATGCTTTGTTTTGTTCATTTTATTCACAAAGATGACAATGAACGTGACATCTCTGAGCAATATTTCTGTTTCACAAAGCTACCTGCAAATGAAGCAAGGGATGCAGTGACAACACAGACCAACAACAGAAGTTTTATTTGTACAGCCAGTTCAGAAAAGAGGAGTTACATGTAATAAGAAAAAATGAAATCCTTGGTTAATATAATTTTCCTGATGTTGAAATCAGTGTTTGCTTTCTCTTGTTTCCTTACAATCCTGCAGGCTTGCAATCATGTTGCAACTGATACTACAGTCTAACGTGGACAATCAAAGTCACATGGAAGTCCAAATCTGTGCTCTTTGGAATCCTGTTTTTGAAATGCAGGCAGTTGCAGTGCTGCAAAAATTTTGGCAAGGGGTGAATGAATTTAATTTCATCCATGAAATTTAGATTCCTCCATGTTTCTCTCTCAGATTTTCCATGTGAATTATCTGTCAGATAATTACCATAGCCAGGAATACTGGGCTATGAAGACACAGGTTCTAGTCTACCCCACTCATCCTACACAGCTCTCTTTCAAATACTATGTGCTATCTGTCCATTCTAAGTCCTCTTTAGAAATGAGATAGTCAAGTTTTCTGAATCAAAACCCGTGATAAAGATTGATTCACAGCACCTGTAGGTCAGTTTTAGTAGCCTCGTGTTAAGGGTGCTGGAATAGAGAGGTGGGATAAATAGCCTTGTGGTCACTGAGTGAGTTAGAAATTAAATCTAATATGAACTTTCCTGCTGTGGCCATCAGACGACACTTTCTCCATCCCAAAGCTGCGCTGCTTTTCCAAGATCTATTCTTGTAATTCTCAAGGGGACAGGCTTAACTGCTTTATTTTTAATGAAAATCCTGTGTGGTCAGCAGGTATTAACTTGTACTAAAACCTTTGCCAAGGTCCATGCTAAAGGCTCATTGACACTGTCAAAGATACAACAAGCATGCTGATCTGTGTTTTAATTTTATTTTTGGTTTTGCATTTCCAGATCTGTTCCTGTCCCTCAAAACATTGAGCAGGGCTCCCTGGAACTCTTTTTTTAGGTATCACAGTGTGGGTTCATAAATATCATGTAAGTGCTGATAAACAAGGCCAGGTATATTTTAATAACCTTCAGTATGGACAGTATTTGTGCACCACTCTTACACACAGTCATTGTGTATTTTGGCAAAGCAAGATCCATTTCTGAGGAAAGAGAACTATTTCCATCCTTAATAAGTCATTCCAAGTTTTCTGTGATGTTATAAATAATTGGGCAAACAGCCGGCTTTATTCTCCCTAATTTGATATGGCAGACTTGGAGAGCAGAAAAGTTCAGTCTCAACATAAACTCTAGAGTTGGACTTTGACCAAGATTTCTCCCTTCCCTCTCCTAATGAGATAAAGTTTATCATAAAACATGCTTACGAAGGCAGCTGAGACAGGGCCCAGGCTTCACATCTATTTCCTAGGAGCCCCCTGCTCATAGTCATTCCTGCATGCTGTGTGCATGAGGTCACATCGTGTTGGGTTTGCTTTAGGGAACTGGCAGCTAGGCTGACAGTCTTAGCTAATACACTTGTCATTTGGGAAAATAAAAAAGTGCTTGCAAAACACAGCTTAAATTAGTTTGTGAGTAATTGGAGAAGGAAATATAAAGTCACACTGGTTTATATGCAAGTCTGGAAGGCAGTGAAGTGATGCATTGAATACCTGAGTTACTGGCAAAGGTCAAGCACCCACATGACAGCCTGAGATCTTTTCTAAACTTTGGGTACATACAGCTATCTTCACAGAACTTTCAAGAGCTGCACAATGCAGAGACATGAGGAGGTTGCAGAGCTTATTTTTATGCATGAAAAAAGGTCAATTGAAAGGACACATTCCTTCATAATTGTAAGAGCGACAAGAGGAACTTATATTAGAACCTGAGAAAAGATTTTTTTAAGTCTGCCTCTGCAAATGATGCTTTGCAACATTTTGGGAAAGTTGTTCAAGCTGTTTCTAATTGTCATTCAATTGTAAAAAAAGTCAAATAAATAACTCTCTACCTATGCCTTGGAAATTCAGGAAAATTAATTAGATAATGTTATTGAAATTGCTTATAGGCGCTCTATAATACTACTGCAGGCCAAAACAGTGCATTGATGTTCATTACTTTCAAATACAAGGGAAAGGGGGTTTTTGTTGTTCAAATGCCTCAGGTCATATTTTCAGATCAGCTTCATTTCCAGAATGCAACCCAGATGTATTCTTATGGATTTTAAAATAAAATTATTGCTTAAAGGTAAAACATGAAAATAGGAAAATTAACTTGTTCTGATGAGTCATAACATAAAGTAATTTCCCTTTAAAAACAAAAGTAAAACCTCACTTTGCTCCCTTAACCCAGATGGTATTCTTTCAGAAGAGGTAACATATTCAACCTGGATCTACTATGCTTCCTAAAACGCTCTACACTCCTAAAAAAAATTATTGTATGGGAATTAAGGATATTTTCCTAAAGAGGTCCACTCCCACTTTTAAATTCTGTATTAAGAAAATTAAGAAACACTTAACTGAGTTACACTTTCCTATAATTTGTATGACTTCTTGAGAAAGAGTACCCAAGTACCTCTTCTAGTAGCCTCTCTCTTTTCTGTCTCTGTCTTTCTATTCACCAGAATCAAAAGAGCTTTCTCAAAGACTGAAAAGGTCTTCCTGGGTAGTGATGTAATGTTCCCAGGTAGAATGGAGGATGGGAAGATGCAGACAGACTGAACCATTTGTCGGAGTAGTGAGGCTACCCTGGTGCCTGGAGCAGAACAGTTTCTACTTCTGCAGCAGCAGGTCTGAGCAACACAACATGGCTGCTTTCTGGAAATTGTAGACCTGAATCTTATTTCTACAAAGGTTGCTTCACACCACTCAGGTGGTGGAAAGGAGTCTTAAAGTGAGTGTAAATCATATTTATACCTACTACAAGGCCTTTTTATATGGCTAAGTCAGTGGGAAGTTGCTTTGGTGTAAATGCACTTTAGGCCCTCGTACTTTTAATTTGGCATAAAAAAAGGAAAGAAAAAAGAGAAAGAAAACCCTTTCAATATCCCAAGTTAAAGTTGGATAATAGCCATACTGTAATATAAGCTAGGATTTCAAAGGTGTCTCAGGAAACAGGTCTCCAGCTTCCATTCACTTTTCAAGGGGGCTGAGTGACTCACTTCCTTAGACCTGTTTGAAACCCTATCCAAAACGATTACTCTGTCTGCATATGACTAGATTGTTTTCTAATGACTGGCTGCAGTCTGACAGACTCACTATTACAAAGAGTCCACTTTGGGTCAAGCAATAGAGCTCTTTGTTTTCAGCATTGGAAGTCTTACCTAGCAGTACACATGTTCAAGCTGTAGCTGGCAAAGGTATTATTTTTGCCTGTGGCATCACTACAGTGCCACCTCAGAGGAACAAATCAGGATGAGGTTTGGTCCATGCTTGAATGCTTACATGGCAGGTTCCCAAGCAAAACACCAGGTGTTAGTCATTCTGTAGGTCTCACTACTCCCTTTAAGTCAACAGTGAACCATTGCCCCAGAATTTCAAAAACAGCCAGCAGCAGAATTACCCTGTGACCAACCGGTGACTGCAGGGTCAAGGGTTTTTGATCCACGCCTACCAACGTTGTTTGTTTTCCTGAAGTGCCAGGGGCGCTTGCAAATGTTAGATCCCATTATCTCAGAAGTACACAGATGCATGTGAAGAGACTGTCCATGCTTCCATTCTGAGTTAATAGGCTGAGGAGTTAGAAGAAGACAGCTCAGAAAGAAAATCATGGCAAAGAGATTTAGAGTTGGAAGAGTTTCTGTGGTAGTTAAAAATCTAATACAACCTCAGCTAATCTAATTTCAGGTAGCTGTCCTAGCTTCCCCCTACAGTCAGTGGAGAGAGAGACCAGTGCCTGCAGATGATGGTCCCTCTCTTTCCTGACATTATAGAAACAGTAAGGATTACTCATCCCCCAGAGTTACCTTTTTCTGTCCATTGACAAAAGAGGTGTCTTAAAGGATGAATTTATGTTAAACAACTCCAGTTTCCTTGGCCTTAGCACTTTAACTGCAATATCATAAAATTTATACATACTCTAAACACAGAGTAAACTGAATTGTTTACCAGCTGATATTATGGTGTATACCTTTAAGAATCTTATTGATTCATGATACAGCAAGTAAATGGTGAGATTCATAGACAGAGAGATACAGACACACACATGCATGCACATATGCATACATATTGTATATTCAATCTATATCTGAAACTGTCACCAATGTAAAACAGCCAAAGGTCCTTCTGGAAAGCAGAAAGCCAAAAGTACAAGGTGATTAATGATGATGGATTTTATTGATTTTATTAGAAAACAAGTCCTCAAACAACTGTTCTTTGTTCTATGGAGGCAAAATTCCCAGCACACTGAGCATCTAAGTATTTGCTAATTTATGATGTGTGAAGCAAGGTCACTGAATGCATTGGTTTTCTTACGCCTCAATAAGTAATATTAGAAAATATCTCAAGTCTTAGCCCCTGCAGGAGTTTTGCAATAATAAATGTCAAACTCTTGGCATGGCCAGATTGATTTGTAACATCTAAACTGCAATTCACCCACTTGATTTTTAATCACTAGTTTGAAACCAGCCCATGATGGTAGTAAACTGCAGCCATTTTCCACACTGATTGTATACCGTTAACTATCTACACCTTTATTTAGCCATCATGGTATTGATTCGGATTTAATATAGCCTTTGCAAATTACAAACCTCTAATATGTAAGAGACTGAATATAGATATCCAGGGAAGATCTTCTGGACTCTAGGATGCAAATCTTCTTACTTACCTGTAAACAAGTATGCATTAAGCATCTGATCTAAGCTATCTCCTCTGGGTCTCTCAATACTGAAAAAGAGAGACAGGCTCCTGAAGAAGATGATTAATTTCTCTTAGGTTAGTCAGGACGTTAAGAAAGAAGAGTCAGAGTCTGGAGTTGTCTACCTTTATTCAGTGACTATAAATAGAGTCTTGGTAAATAGCTTATACCTTTAGAAGGCTAAATTTATGAAAGATTAATCCCACTCCTAATGACTACTAATGTTTCTTCAGTAAATATCAGTCAAATGAGAAGTAAAGATTTTTTAACTTAAAACAGAACTGGAGACGAAAGTCTACAGTAGAAGCTGACTTTTCATATCTATTTATCCATCTATCTATCTAGCTGTCTGTCTGTCTGTCTATCTATCTATCTATCTGTCTATCTTCCTCTAACTTGGAATATATATCAAAGGTTAAGGAGTTTGCACCAGGGGGCGACCCTTCTGCTCATGTTTAAGGTATAATAGAAAGAGAGTTTGCATTCCGTTTTTTCTGTGTGCATGTCACTGCCTTTTAAATTAAACAAACTTGTTTTAGTGCAAGCAGTTGTTTTCTGGAGGTTCTTAATCTGAAGTGTTTTAATATTTTGAAATGTCTTTTTTTTAATGACTCCATAAAATATGTTGAGCAAAATTAAGGTTCAAATACATCATCTTGACTTAAATGACAAATCAGTCTTTCAGACAGCATAAGTGATTGGAATTTTAAGACTTTTGTTGGCAGTATATTCTTATACCAAAAGAAATGTCCCAATAGAAAACTCTACTACTTGGAGATTAACTGATCATCTCATTCTTTATACTGTTGAAATGTAAATTACTGGCCTTTCCAAGCATGAACCTTGATTCTATTTCTGTGGCCATAAACTACTACAGCATTGACAATGCACTACAAAGGGAATCTGACCAGTAATTCCTACCCTCCACTGCCTTTCCAATAATATGTGGCAGCAAATTTGGCAACTAGAAACAGGACTCTATCTGGAAGAGAGACTAGGATGTATCTCAGTGGTTTTTAATCTTCCAGATGAGTAGCCTGAACTCCTGAACTCTCCTGATTTGTATCAGGAGATAGAAATAAAAATCATAAATAAAACCCATGGATGAGTTGCACCACTGCTCTGGCAGAGGTCTGCTCTACAGGACTCTGTGCTGCTCTTGTAATATTTGTTTTTTAAAGCTCTCACACCATTAAAAAACAACTAACCCCCAAAAAACATAACAAACAAACAAAACCTATCCTAAGGAGTGGACCTAATTACAATACTTGGAGCAGGAACCATACCCATAGTTTTTCAAAGTTCACAGGCCTTGGCCCATGATTTGAGATCAAGTTCCACCTATGTTAAGAACACAAACCAGAAGATGCTTTTAAAAGTCCCCAGACATAACGTAGACAGCACAGCACTCCTAACCAACAGCCAGGCACATGGCTCCAGCCGACAGGTCTAATGAACAAGATTAGTACCTGGTTTATGAATTAAAATTTGAAGTAAAAAAATAGTGTTTCATTTTCTCAGCAAGCTCAATCTAATTATTACCAGCAGATTCAGTTGCCAAATTTCAGTATTTTTCCTCCTTTCATTTGTAACTGAAAGACCTCAGCCTCTTATTTATTTTCCTTCTCCTCTAATGCCTTTGTAGTTCCATGCCAGCTAGTTCTACTATTTTCTTTTTTCCCCTCTTTTATAAGGTTTCATTTTCCAGTAAAATAAATATATAATGTATGAATTGTTATAAAAGCTCACACTTTCACATTTGTTTCTCCCCATTGTTAGCAATCCAAAGTAGCCACATGTTCACAGCATGTCCTGTCTGGCAGGAGCACCCGTTGCTTAATTTCCTACCACCACCCTCACAATCCTGGCAGGCTCTGACCAGTCAGATGCATTTTTTTTCCCTAATTGCTTGATGGCATTTTCAGAAGGCCTTTTCATTGAGAAATGAGTGATCACGGGAGACTTCCCCAGACATAAGAAAGACTGATAGTCGGAAGGCTGAAGGAGGTCAAAGAGTGTTGTTGCAAGACTGTAATGAACTTGAAGATGTCTTATTATTATTAACTGTTATTTAATCATCCTATTAATCTGATATTTTTTCTCCATGAATTTTCAAAGATGCAGCCAGAAAATAGAACACATTTCAGAATTCAATAATTCCAATAACGCAATAAAGCATTACCTACTAAAAATTTATTGAAGAAAATGTCTCCAGAGAAATCTAAAGTATTTCCTCCCATTTCATATCCTCCCTCCCCAATTTCAATGGGAACCTTTATGGGAGAAGGGATTCAATTAATACTACCACAGAGACAGCTATCAGTCCTTTTTCTAGGAATACTTTCTCTATATTGTCACCGTATAATTTAATGACTGAATAATTTAAAGTGGGACGGTCTGAGTGTTGTTGATTCAGGGAAAGACACCAGATGCCTGTGTCTATTTCACCTTTAATTTTAACAGCTCATACAACCATGTGGAAGCCTGGTAAACATTTAGTGCTGTACATACAATTTTGTTTTGGTACACAGATTCTTTCATTTTGATGCAAGGTTTCATTTGTCTGTCACAGAATTGTTTCATAACGGGAGATTTGCATGGTGTAGAGAAGTTTTTTCTTTTCTTAAGATGGACACAAAAGAAGAGACGATCAAACCTATCACTTCCAGCGGTGGGATTGTTGACTGATTTTATTCTGTCTTGAATAAAGTTATCCCCCCCTTGATAAATGCACTACCCTAGGAATGCCAGAAGGGAATTAATTGATATTCCAAGAGTCACCATCTTGTTTTGTTTATTGCTCTCTATTTGTCAATGGATACCTAATCTATGCATAAACTTCCTCCTTTTTTTCCTGACAGCCCTTTGTGCTTTGATGAGCAGGACAGAACCAGAGCTGAACAGATCCTTTTGCATCCCACACATTTTTGCCCCACATCTTAATCTTCTCCCACGAATACTAAACATTTATTTCTAGGCAAGAAAAAAAGCAAGGAAACAGCTAATCAACGCTGCTGTCTCTGCACAGTAATATCCTACAAGCAGCATCTAACCCTTAGTCTGTAGTTCTCTCATGATTTGTGACTGTTCCTGTTATGTTTTCCTAGTTATGATTCTGTCAGTGGTATGTGAAGCATGCAATGTAACCTCTGTCTGTAACAGAAAAATTTGGGGTAATCATAAATGTAAAGCATCTTAACTGATTTGATATGAATTACCTTAGCATGAAATAGCATAACTACAGTCAGAATATCTGACTACAGAAACAAAGCTTTCTTACAAAATCAGTAGGTGAGAATTTAAATGTCTTCTTGAAAAGAGAAAGGAAAAAATAAGGAAAACAACAGCAACAAAATGCACACTTAAATAATGCATTATTCATGACCTAATCCAGTTTATAATATTATCTTGAGGAAACAAATAATTATTTCATAATTTTTCTTCATTTCTTTTGAAGCCTTGAGTATTTTTTAGTTTTTACTTGTATTTTGTGTCCCTTCTGATTTCAAAAGACATAGACAGGAGAAACCAGATTTTAGCTTTGTTTTTAGCATCAAAGAAACATAATGTCAGCAAAGATAAAAGGTGCAGGTGGCATTATACCTATGTGGGCAAAGTCCAAACACAGACGTTCCTCAAGCAATGGTGCAGTCTCTGAGACACTTCAACATTATTGTGGGGTCAGTAACAAACGTCTTTTGGGTTTTGACAGTGTTTCCCTCAAATGACTTTCCATGGTATATTTCTCTATTGATGATCTCGCTTCAAAAAGTTTTTGCTACCTACCTGGAAATAAATAAATAAATAAAGGATGAAATCAAAACAATAAAAATATGCTAGTACTTCTTTTGCTGAGTGACTGTTCAATGTGTGATCAAGCAGATCAGTTTTTATGTATTATCATTAACACAGTACTGGTCAAAAGCCTCACAGTTTCAGCTGCTGTTGTGCTTCACCCTTTAGAGATATCCAGAGGGAAGCTACCTTGGCTATGAAAAGTTCAGAATGGAAAAGAGAAGGCACATATAAAAAGAGAGGAAGAATGAGTCTTTCCATTAGCTTCAGTAATTTGCATTATTTCTTTTTTCCCTTAGAAAAAGTAAAATAGTGTATTTTGCAAATTGTAGGGAAGACAGCTGCTATCAAAATATGCATGTTGCTTATAAATGCTTTCTCATTTCACCAACACATTTGTCTAAACTTCACTACAAAGTGAATTGAGCCAAAACACACTCTCAATTATTATACATGGGTACAGGCAAACACTGACCTAGAAGTATGGTGAGATTAAACATATGGAAATGGATTTTATCTACTTCTACTGCAGGTTACTACCTTTTCATTTATGTCTAAAATCTTAATTTCTGCACTTCGGTATTTACCATTACATGACTGTATTATGGCAACATGGCAACATTTTCCTCTCTGGGGTAACCTACACCATGTGATCTCCAGCCTTGGGACTCAAACAGCTTAAACTACTCTCTCCCACACCCTCATTTTATGTCACTTAATGCAAACTTCGTGACAGTTACCTAAACTGGCTACAAAATATTTGTACAGTAACAAATAGAGAGACATATGAAAGTCTTATATTTTGGGGTTTATTGCTGAACTTGAAATTACTTCAAATTTTGCCCTTCACAGATACTCACATACAGAGTCAGGGTTTAAGCTTAAATAGTGAGTTAGCAATTGCGGCCTTAGCAGTGATGACTTATTTTTATGGACAGTCGTGGTTTTAAAGAGAGGGATGCCTAACCTGAATTACAGGTCTTTCGCTACAATACCTATGCTGCTAATAAAATCGTGTGCAGGGGCAGTGTTGCTTTATGGTATGCCTATTCTCCCTGTCTATCAAATATGACACAAGTGGAATAATGCAAGTCTGTTAATTCTAACTGCAATACTGAGGAACGTGGAGGACATCTCTGGGTATGACAGTTCATACTTTACTTCAGTCATCTTTCCATTGGTTACTTGAAATGACTTTTGGTTCCAGCCAGAGCTCAAGATACAAATATCTTTAAATGTTATCTATCAAGTTCCTTGCTCAGACTCACATTACCATATAAAAATTAATTATTAAAATGAACAAGAAAAAACTTTAAATATAATAACAGGAGATGTTTGGAGGAAAATTGATTGCATCTTGGGCCAATTCTGTGAAATGTTTAGGTCCCAAATACACTTTCCAATACTCTTTTCTATGCATTTAAATTTAATTTATTTGATACATTAATATTTTATAGATATGGTTTGTGACTGGGTGGGATTAGGGGGTTTGTTTACAAATGCTTGAGTGTTTTATTGAAACTTCATGTTTTCTTATTTCTGCTCAGATGTTAAGAGGCTCTGAGGTCTTGACACCTAGAAATTAGAATTTATTATTATGATGATGATTACTAAAAATATTGTGTTGAGCCCCTTTGGTCATGTCTGCAATATAAAGTTTTAGTAGAAAGGAAAAAAATCTTTTATATTTCTGTCACTACAATGTGACAGATATGAACAAACCTTTTCATGTACAGGAACAATAATAATGCTTTGCACTTAACTTATCCAATTTGATTATCTCAAAGCACATTACTATCATAGATTAAATAACTTAGGGAAGTTCTTAAAGTCTTTATCAGGATCAGGAGTAGAACCTACAGTCAATTTTTTGCTTAATCCTCTAAAATAAATTGTGAGAAGCATTAAAAAATAAGGGTTTGTGATGTTTATTTCATGGTTTATTTGCTTTTTACGTTCTCTGCTGTTTTATAGTAAACAAATATCCCCTTTTTCCACCTGGACAAAACAGAAGGAAACCTTGGAAAGTAAAAAAACTGTAAAGAATGTAATTATGAATAATCACAAGAGAGACTGAAGTGCTTTTTGGAAGGAGATAGTGCATATTTTGTCAAATGAATAAAAAAAAATTGGCTGAATTTTCTCATTAAGTTTACCTAACATATGTAATTATTATGATTGGTAACACATGGTATTCACAAATCAATTCAGTCTTGAAAATGTGTTTTGCCAGTGGGTGGCTATTTTTTGTGCATGTGTGAAGGATTTTATTCTTAACTGTATTCAAAAGTCTGTCTACGATACAGCTGGGTTTCCCCTATTGTCCTCAGGAACCATATCCCCAGCTCAAGCAATTTTGTATTGCTCCACTGACTTTACCAGAGCCGTGCCAAATTACTCCAGCTGGGCGCCTGGCCCTTGTAGTGAAAGGAAGCCATTGTCATTGCAAATCTGTAGTCTCAAAATTGAGGAAGATTTCATATTAATTTTGTTTATAGATTGAGAACTACAGACATTGTTGCAAAGACATTCTCACCTGGGAAAGATATTCTGTAATAAGTCTGTCTGATTGTTTAACCTTTAACAATCATTCTAGAATGATTAGTGTTGCATATTTTATTATTAAGAAATATGAATGTTCTATTAGTTTAACTCAGTACATTTAAAGGATAGGTGCCAAAAACTTTGTGCATGTTCAACACACTTGAATCCCTGCAATTAATTTCTGAATTCATTCACGACAAATGGAGTTTTCTGTTGTTACAATAGGAATACAAATTTATCACTGGAGAACAAAGTTGTTTATTTCACAATTAGAATGGTAGT
Source organism: Gavia stellata (assembly GCF_030936135.1). Lineage (NCBI taxonomy): Eukaryota > Metazoa > Chordata > Aves > Gaviiformes > Gaviidae > Gavia > Gavia stellata. The sequence goes on from NC_082600.1 coordinate 22,800,287, forward strand.
CATTTAGTCCAAATTACCTAGCTCAAGTCAAATTCATATTTACTTGTCATGGATACTTTGAACCACAGCATGAACAGGAACACTGAATTTTTCAATCTATACCTCAAGGACTGGTGCTCTAACTAGTGGGATCATATATAAAAAATAAATATTGTTGTCAACATACAATAAGTAAATAAAAGTCACATACGAATTTGTAGGAAGTCCGATCTCATGATTACATGTAGGATATGTCTGAATACTCCTAGCAGACTTGGCCCTTTGTATTTAAGCAGAATGAGTCCGGTGTGGTTGCAAAAAAGTTGATGTAAGCTGAGCTGGAGTGATCTAGTTTTGTGAAATTGATCTCAGACACCGTTTTATTCCATAGAAAGTGTGAAGATGCTTTCCGTACTTTAATTGGGAATTAGGCTTTCTCATGTTTACTGCAGAGTTACAGGATAAATATTAGTCTCTAGGAGGAAAAGACAATACTAATAAAATCCCAACTCCCTAAATTCTTTAAGCAGGATATCAGTAAATCCTCTCACTTTTCAATCTGTGACCTCTTAACAGTCTAAGTTTCCTTCCTACTTCACCACTTCATTGCAGATGCCTTGACTTCTAGCATTTTATTCCTCTCAACTTCTTTACATGTAAAATAAAATTGATGTTCACCTCCAATTCACACTAATGTCTGTCTTTCTTTGTTCATTATGTTAATATGCCTAACGGCTGGCAGCAGTCAGGCTGAGATACATCTTGTAAACTTGTGCATACTCCCATCAGCTCAGACGATATAACAACTATGAAACAAATCCATTTAATTAAATTATGAATAAGAATGAATGGACTTTTTTAAGTGTAAGTGTAAAAGTGTAGAGCTTTTCCATTTTTCAGTTCCACTTTTTTGAATCGGGGATTGCTGAGACAAGCAGAAGGCAAGAAGTTTGTCAAAGATATTATAATAGTATATAAAAGTATATAAAAGGACTAGTAATGAATCAAAAGGCATTGTCTGAACTAATCAGCATCTCTGTCAGCCTATATATATCTTTTTGTTCAGATTCAGGAAAACGGGGTTTTGACCCTAGGCGTCGAGCTAACCTGATACAATTTTAATTCCTCCAGCCTTCCCCTCAGAATAATAACTGTAGAATCATTACACCTAAATCTTAGGTCCATAATGCAGGTCAGAAGAGCCTTCAGGACATCTCTAGTCCAACCTCCCACTCAGAGCAGGGTCAGCTATAAAGCCAGAGCATGTGGCCAGTGTTTTGTCCAGTCAGGTCCTGAAAACTTCTGGGGAGGGACATCAGACAACCTCCCTGGGCAACCTGCTCCAGAGCCTGACAGTCCTTATGGTGAAACAGATTTTTCTTTACTGTTAAAGGAACCAAATCCATTGGATATTAAGACTCAGGGAATTTCTTCTTCACAGTCTGTTTGCTGTTGTTCCTTGTAGGTTTTGTAGGTCTACCCAGTAACAAGGCTGAGCACATTTCCAAAACGTACACACAACCACAGACACACAAGCACAAAGGAAAGGACTTGGGAATAGAGATTCATGAGAAGACAGGACGGATTGTGGTGATCATGAGCAGGGCTTGGCCAGACAAGGGTACTCATCAGCAGCCTGTTTACATGTGATTGCCCCCTTCTCCCCCCTTTTTCATTTGCCCACCCTTCTTCCTTCCTGATCCCTCCATTTTCCTGCTCTTGGCCCTTCCTGTACACATACATTATGTTTTTCACAATCTCACAAGCCCCCTCAAATATTGCGTAAGAAGTTTGTCATTTCTCATGAGAGCCATGGTTATCTTGTTCCCCTCCTTTTTACCAGTAATAAAGTTCTGTATGAACCTCCTCAAGGCTTTCCATAGATTCTTCAATGGCTTGAGAGCTCTGGGCCTTGGTGTTGTTTCTGTTACCTACTGTTCCTTAGGATCTATGTCTGGGTGTTTAATGTGCTACTTCCTCTGTGTCTAGTCCCAAACTGAATGCCCTTATATTCCACATATCCTTACACTTCTATCCAGGCACAAACTATCCTGTTTCAATTTAAGCTGTTGTGTCATGTCTTCCTGCCTCACACCATTGTCTGTCTCCATCTTCTTGATACACTCCTCACAGATACTGGGGGTCTGCTTTTAGGACCCACCAAAGCCAGCTTCTCCTCCAGGCTGAGGCCTGGACCCTCAGCCTCCTCTCACAGGGCAGGTCATCCAGTGTCTGACCATCTTGGTGACCTGTGCTGCATTTCCTGAAGTTTATCAATGACTTTCTTGTATCTGGGGGACCCAAAAATTTACACAGCATTCTCATATTGGTCTAACAAGTGCTGAGTAGACGGGGATAATCCCCTCTCTCAATCAGCTGGGTGTGCTCTTGGCCAAGGATTTTGTTGGCAATCTTTGCTGCCAGGGCACACTGCTGGCTCACATCCAGTTCACTGTCTACCAAAAGGACCTGCTCATCTTTTTTAGTGGAGCTGCTTCCCAGCCAGTCAAGCCTCAGCTTGTATTATTGTTCTTCCTTCCCGTAGGCAGGATTTTGCCTTTGTCCTTGTTGAATTTCATAAGGTTCCTCTCAGCTCATTTCTTGAGTTGGTGTAGGTCCCCCTGGATGGCTGCCTTTCATTCATGTGTTATCAACTGGTTGCCCAATCATGGTCTCCTGATCTTAAAGCTGGAATGTACTAGTTGCAGCAGATACAAAAGGATGGTAATGTGCTATTCATAGGAACACTGCTCTTTGAAATCACTGTATCATCCTCTTTCTTTCTAGTTTCCAAGTAGCAAATATATAGCATGGTGAGTTAGCTGACGAGATGAAGGTTCCTGAGGTGCAGGGCTTTCACTGCCTGGGATATGGACTTCTGTGGTGTTTGGAAAAAAAATGACAAAACAACAAAACAAAAAGTAGTAAGTTAATTAGTCTAGAAATGCTGTTCCCTAACCATGTGCACTGTATATTTTCCCTTCTGCTTCTTTTCTACCTGAAATGTTCTAAAGGTTATTTTTTCTGGAGGGTTTCTTTTTAAAATGTGGCCTAAAACTTGGCAAACAAGGTTACTATTCCATATTAGCTTTCTAAAAATACCATGATTGTGAAACCGATGACTAATTATATTCCATTATAGCAAGAATATCTGTTGTTAATCCATTAAAGCTTTTACTGCAAGATAAAAACAGGAAGTATGTAACAGACAATAAATAAACTTCCAGGGTAACAATCAGTAAATTTTAAGGGTTTTAAGGATTGTTGAGTAAATACACATGTGAACATACAGTTTGGTTGATCTCAAACAGTAATACTGATCATCAGTTCTTACATGGACCAAACTTACTGTAACTTCAGGAGAAATTTGAAGACATAATGCTTAGAACATTTTGATTTGATGAAAAAGATCAAATCGAAAACATGCTTAAAAGTACTATGTGGGTTAGCATGGAAACCAGGGCTATTAATCACCAAAAAGTGAGGATCAGACAGCACAAGTGTGAACTTCTCCTAAAATACGCAAGCATTGTATAAATCCAAAATTATATTTAAAAAAAAATTATATTAAAGTACTGAATATGCAACAAACATGCCTTCAGAGAGATTACTAGATATGACGAGAAGGAAGTTAAATACAATTGACCAATTCTATCTCTTGGGGTCATAGTTATAGTGACTTTTATTCATGTCATCTGTGTTGATGTTTTCAGGAATTTAGCCAACTAAGTTCTTTCGAGGCAATCCTTTAAATATAATGGTTTCAGCTAACTAATACATTTGGCCAAATGAGAGAGTAATCATAAAGTGGATGTCCCTGGAATATTGCTACTAACCCTCTGAGATATGGAAGGCCTAGTGAGCGGGTACTTAGTAAGGATTCCTCTTGGCTTTCTATTGGTGTTGGATAATCCCTTGGCTAACTCTATGTTATCTCAGGAACTTGAGGTTTAAGTAATTTGACAGGTATGTTGAATGCCAAATTCTCTTCTTCCCATGCAGTTAATCAACTGACAGAGAATATAAAAGCCAAACAGTGCTTGGATTAAAGAGCGCATGGACTACTTCTGTCTACATCCCAGGAGTAAGAATATGGTTTAGCTCTGCACAGAAGGGTGTCTGCTATATAGCACAGCACTGGGCCAGGAAGACTTTCTCAGTGTATAGGGCTTTCCGCTGAGAGAGTAATCTTTCATAATTTCTTAGTATACACCAGGGTTAATCATGGTTGAATGGATTAGTTGTCTGGAATCACTTCTACAGACCTCATGGGCTATCAGTCTAGGCTGAAGAGGGTGTGTCATCCCTTTTTTGGCCTCCTCAACCTCATTTCTGTTCCTTCCCTTGTGGTGACTCCAGTGTGATTGTGGTACCCTCACGTATGGCAGGTTTAATCAGATTCAAAATCCAAGTGTTTCAAGAGAGGAAGTGCAATAAATGCAAGAATGGCATCAGGGAGAAGGTTGGCGTTACTATAGTAGCGCTGGATTATAATCAAATGCTTAAGGCTTTACTCAAGTCTGCCTGAATTCAACAAGAACATTTTACCAAATTTCATAAGAGTTTGCCTGACTTTTTTTCTTATAGAAGGGGTTTTTTTGGGTTTTGGGGTTTTGTGGGTTTTTTAAAATCCTAAGTAGACGATAGCTGCAGATTTTATCCAGAGGTTTTTTACAGACATACAGCCTGTAATTAATTTTTTTTTTTTTTGCCTAGTAGTGGTGAAGATGAATGCTAAATTCATCAAGTTTGGATAAGAACCATGTGAAATCTCATCTGAATCTTCAGAGTTCAGATGAACTTGTGGGCTTTCAGTCACGTGATCAAGCAGCACATCCTATAGGAAACTGGATTAAAACCCAGGAAAATGGAGGCATCTGAAAGAGAAATTTCATTATTTCTTCCGTGTTTTATAGTGACTGGGTGTGCAGTCAGCACTAAATCACTTCATTTTGTTTCTTAGTTTCCCCATCTGTAAAGCTGAGAACAAATCTCCCTAAATACCACTTTGTGTGTGTGTGAAGATTTGTTGGTTTATAAATAAATATCTCTTTGAAGCATTTACACTGCATAGATACTATGCATTAGGTTTTCTTTGTTTTTGCAAAGAACATGCTTGCCTTTGCAGCTATGTGCCACGATTTTCTGTGTCATGCAGAAACAGTATGTGCTTTCCCTTTGACATCCTGTATCAGCACAGCAAATTGTTTCATTAAGTGCCACTTGTTCAGTAAGTGTAACAAAATTAAAGCTGAAGAAGATGAATCATATATGAGGGCAGAGATCAAGGAGCTGTTTGTTTTACAAATATCACTAATAGGCATATTTTTTCTTTAAATCAAGGAAATATTTGACTCCTATCAATGGAAGCATCTCTATAATAAAAGGGCATCTGTACTTTTCAAGGCTTTCTGTATATAATTGATTTTCAAAAGAAATTTCATCACTATTTCATTTATTACTTCTGCACTACAATATTTCTTAAGTGTCAGTGGTTTGCAACTGTAATTGTCAAGGGTGTGATTCATAAATGTGAGTTATTTTAAAGGCAAAAAGATAGAAAGAAGGCTCAAGGAACTGCTTATCTGTGGTTCAAGAAAACTTGGTAGGACTGCTTTAAATAAGCCAGCAAGGTTTATAATCTAGGCAAAAGACTGCAAGTTAAACTTGAAAAGGCATCAGATAAACCACTAAGTGCTAGCTGTTTTCTATATTTATTTGAATTCACAGAATATTTAATATAATCATTACTATGTGAATTCATATGTACATTATGTGGAAACTCTGTAAGAACTGCATTCATAACAATGCTAAATGACCATGTTTATGTATTTATAGACCATGCGTATCTTGGTTGATGTAGCAGAGTGAGACAGGGTAATGCCTACTGATTCATCTGCTTTGGAAATCATTCTGGTCACTTCAGCATACCTCATAATGTATGGATATGTTATATGTTACATTTACATTAGATACATATTATGCCTGAGGAAGGTGAAAGAAGTAGGATTTGATATTTTTCTTTAAGTTTTACACCTTGTTTAGGCTTGCACCATCAGTGACCATTTATGTTGCAATTTAAGGATATATTTGGCTTATATTCCCCTAAGCTTTTTCACATTAGTGCAGGCAGGAATTAATTTCTAAATTAATCAAATGGTCAAAATTATTTGGACATATTAGACAATATTTATTATTTTGCTCTTTACTTTATAAAAGGGCGTAGTAGGCACCTCTTTAATACCACTTACTGTGTTTATAATAACAGAAAGGTCTCTGAAATGTTCCCCTTGTAGCAAGGTGCTTCTCCTGGATGCACTTTTTCTAGGTGCACATGGCGATTGTGACTCAACTGTAAAGCAAGTCTTTTTCATGCAAACACCATTCAGCTGGTTGGTCACCCAATTGTCCTAATTTATAACAATACAAAAAGATGACCTGGAAGAACAAGATAATCAATGTAACGGGAAGAAAAGACTGCCTGAGAAAATCCAGGAGGATGACTAGTCCAACCAATTCTGAGATGTGACCTTCCCTCCATTCCACTAGCTCTGTACTACTCCCTCCATTCCACTACTCTGTAATACCTGTGTGCCACTCCAATGAACGTATATTACTTGTAATTAGTCACAAGGGTAGCTGCACTCATAAATAAAAGAAGGCATGTGGACTCCAATTGATAAAGAAAACCTGACAATGTTAAAGAATTATGTATTAAAATAAAACACCAAGCACAATCGATGAACTTTTTTACTCTCATCCTTTTGAGAAAGAAATGCTGAAATATACATTCTGCAGAAATAATCCTGTTAATTTCTGAAGATCTCTATGCCTGAAAAACAGAGCTGATTGATACTGAAAATGCTGTATATGATGGTTTGGTAGTAACAAAGTTTATCTGTAAACTTAAAACCAGGAAAAAGATCCTTGGGGTATATTTCCATGCAAGTCCTTCTGGCTTAAACCAGAGTAAAAAATGACTAAGGCAATAAAACTGCTTATAAGGAAACATGATTTCTTTCCTGACTGTTAATCCTCCTTTCTGCTACTGCAGGATGAAACCAGCCTTAAACACTGTTTTTGCAAGGCATAATTTCAGATTGTTGCCAAGAGAAAAACAGTAGTTTTGGGGAAGAAAGCAAATGATGTCTATAAAAGATCTTGTTTCCAAGAAGATGTCAGTAATAAAAGAAGAGTGAAATAGAGAGGCAAGAAGGTGTTACTGAGTTCAAAGTTTTTTTCAAGTTTTTCACTACAGCTACATTTCAGAGGGCCATCAGAGCCTACCCTGAAAGCCTATGAGGTCTGTAGAAGTGATTCACCACAACACTAACCTCTGCTGTTCGGTTTATTGAAATTGAAAGTGAAGATCTCTATTAAAATAAAAAAGGGATAAAAAAATAAAAATAAAAATAAAAATAAAAATAAAAATAAAAATAAAAATAAAAGTAACAAGAAAAAGAAAAAGAAAAAGAAAAAAAAAGAAAAAGAAAAAGAAAAAGAAAAAGAAAAAGAAAAAGAAAAAGAAAAAGAAAAAGAAAAAGAAAAAGAAAAAGAAAAAGAAAAAGAAAAAGAAAAAGAAAAAGGAACAGTAATGTGGAAGATCCAGCACCTCAGGAGAACAGAATGAACAGGAAGGCAAAAGGGAATCTGTTATACTACTCAGGCAGCTGAACAGGCTGCTGAACTCTGGCCCTGCGATGGTGCACGCCAGAAACTTGCCATGCACTTTTCCGGTTTTACATTGTTTCACAAATCCCAAAGCAGCTGCTGTGCCACTGAAGTCAGGAAGAGCCTCACCCAGTTCATTGTTTTGGACATTATGACAATAAATATTAATGATGTAAAATTAGAATTCTTCATGCCAGGGCCATCAGTCTGTCCCATGGACTTTACCATGGCCAGGAGTTTATTCTGGTCTTTGACTTCCATCTTACAGTTTTAACCTTTAAGATTCCAGAGAAAATTTTTTATTATATTAATTTATTATGTTATATTATATTATGTAATGTATTGCAATGTAAAGTATTGTCATGTAATATAATAGGGCAAACAAAATCAAGAACAGTCTGAATTTGTGTTGTCTAAAGGGGTATCATGAGAGAAATACGAAAACTAAGCAGAAGGATAATTTAGTTTCTTGGATAGAAAGCTTTCAAAGAAAATGAAACATTCTCTCTGAAAATCCAGGGCCACTGGAGAGTTTTAAAACATTTTAGTTCCTTTTTGTCTCAGTATTGTTACAGAGGAATTTTATTAAAGTTTATGGATTAAAGTTTGTAAGCATTTTCCTGAAAAAAAACCAGCTCCTACTCAAGACTTGACCCACCTTCTGTTGAATTAAGGTAAACATTCCCACTGATCTTGAAAGAACTTGCATTAAATTGTGGCTTTATTTGAATGAAGTGACTAAAGAGGTTATTAGGATCTCGCATCCATGCTCATTTTTGAGCAAAACCAAAATTTGGACATATGGTCCCTTGTTTTCACAGAATCACAGAACAGCTGAGGTTGGAAGGGACCTCTGGAGATCATCTGATTCAAATGCCCTGCTTAACGCTGGCTTATCAAAGCCGGTTTTAAAGATCAATGTACACAATAACATCAGTTGAAAAAGTTCTTTTGAGACAAGATATCTAGAAGCAGCCTTTAAAAACTGATGCCATCGAAGGATTTTACCTGTAATGTACACTACGTATCTCTTTCCTAATGTGATTTTCTCAGGCATCCCCTAGGACAAAATCACTATTTAATTATATTTACTTATTTTTATAAATATATAAAATCCCCTCTCTTCCAAGAAAACAAAATTATACTTATCAGTTACAAGTAATTAGAGTGTTTCTCTGAACCTGTAAGAAACAGAAAATATTAAAATACTCTGTACCTAAGTATCAGTTTGTAATGCCTTAGTGACAGACATTGCAAAAAGCTTGTCACACTGTATGAAAATATTTCTTTGCCAGAAAGAATATAATCCAAAGCTGTTCTTTCCTTTATTCATCAATTTTGAGACTTGTGTCATTATAAGGTTTGTATTATTCTTGTCCATTTGTCAGACTGTCAGGAAAGACACAATACTATTAATAGCAAAAGCTACAACAAAAGATCAAAAGCGAAGGAGTCCTTTAAGAGGCTGAGACCTCTGTGTTTATAGTAGTTCAAAATCTTTCAGAACTCATACCACTGAAGTACTGGATATTTTAGATCTTTGAAGGGCATGTGGAAATAACCAAAGGAAAGAGAAAGTGAGGAAAAGGGGTGCTGGAAACAGAATGTTTCTTCTGAAATAGTGAACATCAGGTTATCAAAGTATACAGTATCAGATTTTATAAACACACACAGAACTCTCAAGGATTCAAGCATCTGTACCCATTTACCACTGTAAAGCACCAGAGTTTATACTTTGTAGGTACTGCACTATGAAAGGAAAACAACAGTGAGGAAAAGACGTCCAAAAGAAAAAATTGAAAGGAGCAACCTTTCTGATTTTTCCGCGGGTAAAAGAAGGAGCAAACCATCAGTAAAAGATATCTGCAGATCTTCTGAAGACTTCCTTCATATATTAAATGCAATAAGCAGTGAAGGGTATGTCCTGGGAGTTTTTGTTATTCATTCAGCATATTTTTTCCCTTATCAGAAACTGCCAATCCATGCAAGAACAAAATGAACTAGAGACCTCATGATAGCCAGCTCTCTTGTAAGACTTTCAGCATTTCTCAATGGATCAGAGACAACAAAATGTCTAACTTCTTTCCTGAATTTACTCTCATTTTTTTTTTACAAAGTTGTCTTCAAAAAGTAGTGACTTGGATTTGCCTTACAGCTGGAAATTGCAAGACAATCAGGCTGAAATAAAGCACAGTCTGTTTAGAGCAATTATCTAGTAACTACAACCTTATGGATGAGTTAGATATCTTTATGACTTATTTTATGCAAGAGGTCAGCCAAAATAATTGTTCTGGTCCTTTCGTTATTGAGATCTACCATTCTACTTCATCTCCTTTGCTCTTTTATTGCTTTAAAATGAACTTGAAGTCTGATCTTAGAATCCCCATTTCTAAGTGTTTCATAGTTATTGACTTGGAAATGACTCAGACTGCCTTCTAAAGGTGAAAGGCTCTACGTGGCGTGCTGGTTTTAACAGTGGGCCTCACTTGTACACCAGGAAAGTGCTAGGTCATTAGATCTTTGAACAATACATGGAAGTAACTGAAAGTGCTACAGAAGTTTACTTTCATGAGCTTCTCATATCACACTCTTCATTATTCTTGCTCCCTGGAATCACTGTTCAGTCCTTTAAAACCCTAGTGAGTTCATAACATTTAACAGTTTTCTTTTAGTTTTATTCTGGCTTCTCTTCATGGCATGGGAAGCCAGTGCACCAGTATCCTTCCATTCAGCCTTCTGCACTAGAACTAGTCTAATTGAAGAAAGGAACTACATTTTTTTCCTCCTAAACTACTGTGTAGAATTTGTCTAGATTTGAAATTCTAAGTGGTGGGGCCCATAATGTAATCCTAGGTCACCCTCTTCAGACCATTTCAGCAGAAATTGTGACCTCTAGAACAGCTGGGACCAGAGAAAGTTCTTTATGGATTGCAGTTAGTGTACAAAGATTTTCAAATGAATGGGAGGCAAGGTCACAATGAATGTAACAACTCTACCTAACATTCACAGTGGTAAAAGTAAGACGAGAAACTTGAATTACATACAACACAGTTTCAGTTGAAGACTGACTTCATTCAAAGTTGAAATTCAGAGCTGTAGTTAGGCTTGTAAATTCCTAATGACTGAAACTGCCAAGATCCATCAGACAATGTTTTTATTTTATTATAGAGGTTTGTGCTTTAGATATATCCAGCTGGACTATGGTCATTTAGAATTCACAGTTTTCTGGTGCAAAACTGGCATAGGACTCCATTACAAACCCAGTATCATTCTTTTTTAATTTTTTCTAAATCAGTGTGTGAGTTTGAGGGGCCCTTCCAACAAGGAATAGCTGATGTGGCTTTAAAAGCAACTGCAGATTGCCTCCAGTTGATCCTTCCCTTTTGTCTCTCCTCTCTTCAGCAGTACCACAAGCCCCTCAGTTGCCTAACTGGACCTTTGACCTGTGTTTTAAAAAGTAGGGATTTCCTCTAAGGCAGATGTCAAGAGTTACATGTAAATCAGCCTGCCAGATGCAATGCCATTCAGGGAATACTTGAGCAGGAAGCTTTCGCTCCATAGCAGATAGTCATCCTCTTAGCAATGTGACTCAAGGACAAAAGGACAAGGCAAATGAGATAACTCCAAATGTAATCTACCAGCAGTCTAAAACGTTCTAATAGTTGGAAGCTGCTACTTGTCCTGGGGCAGTTTTGTCTCTTTTTCTAGTTGACAAAATCTGTTGATAAGGCAGACAGCTTTGCTATCACAATTTCAAACTAACTAAGAAACTTGTAATAAAAGGGAATGTTAAAATATTTTGTTGGGCTTATTCAATTATGTGTGACTATGGTTAGTGCATCACGATGTGTGTCCTTTTTTTCCATCCCCTGAAGGGAGAAGAAGCAGTATTCCATTCATATAGATCACTGATTAATGTTCACGGCTCTCAGCATTCACTGGCTCCAGGAGTTGTTTATTGGAAATATGTAGCTGAGTCTCAAAACCAACAACATTCCCCCAGGGTACCCATTAGGCAGAAGGGCAGCACAGTTGTAAACAATCTATTTTGTAAAGTCAAAGAATTTGATAGAAAGGACATCTAAGTAACATTTAGTTAATATTTCATATTTTGCAATGCATAGCTTGCAGGGAGAGAGAAAAAAGGGCAAGACAATAATTTAAAAAGAGTTACGCAAGGGAAAAAAACCCTCTCTAATAATAATCTAATAATGCTTATTTACAAAGTGGATACATTATAAAAGCCCTGCCTGTGCCAGCTAATGTGAGTGGGTTCCATAGGTTCGGACGGAAAAATAGCTACCAGGAAATAATTAGCCAAAGAGAGGAAAAGTGTCTACTGGGAAGGTAGTGTGAGAGGTTCCTGAGCGATAAAACTCTGAAGACGATTTCTTGTGGTGAACCCACAAGAACTGGTAAAGTCAGGACATGAAGAACCTGATGCATCTGTACAAGGCCACAAGCACAGATGGGCACTTGCTGTGGCTCTGTACTATATGGCCAGCGGCTGCTATATGCAGATGAAGACTACAGGTCTGATAATGCACCCTGTGAACTAACAGGCCCCCGAGAGCCTCTCCAAACACTTCCCTAGAAGTCCCTGCCACATCACAGCCAGCCTCACCGCTTTGGGGGAGCACTCCACTGGGGATCACCCCATTGGGGCTGCCACCCCTGCTGCTGCTTCAGCCTGGTGGCTATGAACGAGCACGTGAGGGTGCAAGTGAACTATGTGAGTACATAAGCATGCTGTGTTATCAGCTGTTAAGAGTAACAGCTTGATTTTATTATTAATAACTGCTTAATGAATAAAAGGTGTTCTAAGAAATATTGGCTGTGATCTATGTCTCCTTTCCCTCCCAATCCCCTACTAGACAAGGGAATTTACAACCGATACATGCTCAAAAGATATACAGCGAGGAAGAAATTAGGGCATTTATAGGTGCTACAGGGTCCAATGTGAAAATTGTGAGCCTGGAAAAATTAGGCAAGCGAAGATGTTTTGAGCAGATATGGATAGATTACTATACTTTATTTGTAAGAACAATAGGCTCCCTGAAACTGGTGTATTTCTTTCATAAACTGTATAATTGTAACCTGATAACCGATCATGTCTTTTTCTTTCATCATTTGTATGTCATTCTCTTTGAAAATTATGAGAGCAGAGAGCTTGTCTTTGTCAGTGTTTGCACAGAATTCATCTCCGCAATGTGAAATAAGGTCAATTATTAAATTAAATAAATAATAATGTCTGATTGAAATAGATTCAAACAGGAAGATTTAAACAGGAATGTGTGGGCATCCAGCCTCAATTTTGCATAATCTTAAAGGATTAAAATTGGATTTTATAGAATCCATGTTTCTTCTGTTAGTTTTATCACTCTTTGTCATATATAGAGCTCACCAAAGTACATTAAATACTCATTCATTAAGGAGAATAACTTGTGGTAAACTTCTGTCACTTTACAAACATGTCTCTAAGAATAATAATTACATCATAGAATTATAACTTGGTTGTCTCTCTATTTATTTTTAAATGCCTCAATAGCCAATTATGATTTGGTGAAACACACCAAAGTGAAACACTCTAGTTTTATTTCTAGTATGTTTGATTTTTAGTTGTTGTTGTTCCATATTATGTTGTTTCTAAGCAGAAAAATAATGAATGACATTTGTAAAAAATTAACACATCTTTAAGGTTATAATAATAAATTAGCAAACTTTCAATATCCATAACAATAATTGCTTTAATGATTAGAACTAAGTACAATTAACATGAATCTACTTATTTGAGCCTTACACTATTGTTTGTTAAAATGTGGATGCAGCTTTCCTTTTACTTTCATCTTCTATTTTCAAAGCATAGTCCTACTATCTTTACTTGCTCTGTCCTCAAATTAAAAAAAAAGAAAACAGCAAACCCTCAAAACCCCCTTTAGATGCAGCCAAAACTCTGACAACGTTCTATAAATTAATTGTCAAACTTACTAAACCTTCAGATTTTGGAATTAAATCAAAAATCAGTGTAATTTCTTATAGTTTTATTTCATTGCAAATTCCTGATATCTCAAAATGTAAAGTATGACATATTAAAAATTGTCAATTGTTGTTAGCATTCTATTACATGTGAATGTTGTATCTGAAATTTAGATACAGTTCTTAGAGTGTTCACATTTAACAAGACTTCAGATTTTCACTCTAAGAACGGGAATTAAAACAACAGCTTATAGAGAATTCTTGTGAGGAAAAGTGTTAATCTCCAGCCAACTACTACTGGTGAAGAAGTCACTCAAGAAGCACCACAGGTTGGCTGAAGGAGGGACATGAACCTTATACGCCCTAAATGTGTGCCAAATATGGTCCGGAGTTGGTCTCAGACCAGAATTTTCATCCTGTACCTGAGACTACGTTTTTGCAATCACAATGTGCAGATCTCAGTGTTACTGGATAATCCTAGGCTCTCTATACCCTACAAATCCAAACAGGTTCAAGTCACAGGCTCAGACATTGGCACATACATCTTGCTGTTTGTTTGCATGCTCTTTTGCATGGTTTTAGTTCATGCCAACTAGCACAATCCTAGGAAACGACTGGACACCAGGAACTGTTGCCACAGAAAGTACAGACGAGGCACGTGAGTCCAGGAGGCTGCTATCTGTGATATACACTTTCTAGGAGTGACAAAGTTCAAGCCCTGAAGCATTTTATCTGCTACCACAGACACAGCCTATGTCATACAAATCTGGTCCAGATCACCATGGCATTTCTAGCAAATTACTAAGAGCACACTGAACAGAGTTTATGCCAGATTTCTTATTTTATGCCAGTTTTCTAACAGCTGGGAGAGGACACTTGGTACCTAATCCCATACAGGCTGTAAAAGAAAAATATCCTTAAAAAATGTTTGAAATGCAATCAATAGAGCCAGTTTGCACCAGTTAATATTCTGTCATGTGAAAGGATCACTTTTTATCCAGTACCAAATGTCCTAGAACTGTTTTGTTTTGTAAACTCATAGTGTGAACACATTTTCTAAGTAAATATTTCATATGCATAAATTCTGCGTTTCTTCTGAACTTTTCCAGTTATATTATTACAATAATTTCAGCCAATTGCAAAAATGTACACAAAATGTACACACTGCTTTCTCCTGTAGTCCAAAGAAGAATTTTCCAGCAGGAAAAACGGATGACCTGTGGTAATTATAACACCCTATACCTTGTACAGTAAAAAAAAAATAAATCTGTGGTAAGACAGGGTACCAGGAACATTTCTATAAACAGAATTTTTTCTAAAAATATAGGTTTATTCTAACCGCACCAGTGTTCAGAAAACCATTCCATGTCTTATACAGATGGAATTTGATTATATTTTCTCATTCCAATTAACCCTCAAATAAATAACCATGGATGAAGGGAGAAGCCTTTAGGAGAGACTCTTCACCATTTCAAGGCAGCATCACCAGGGTCTTTTAGTCTCTAAATATGTATTTTGTGAGAACATTCACATAACAACCTAAAAATGAAATAATTTTTTCAGCTGAGAAAAGTCAACACTATTAAGCAAGAGAGACTGAACTCAAGATTTAGCAGCAAACTTCCCTTCTGCCCATCTGCCTCTTCAAAATAAATATCCTTTCAACAGACTTGGAAAGTTATCCAGGGTTAAGGCAGAATGTTTCCCAAGGAAGAAAGTACCAAGTAAGTGGGTTTTCATCTGATGACTTACCCAAGTTTTCAAGTGAATTCCTAAATAGACTGTTTACAATCCGCTTTGAAAGTAGCCATATAATAAAAAACTATGGGAAGAGTCACATCTTTTGAGTCATTCTTGTTTCATGAATTCATGAATCTCAAGAGTATGACTAATAGCCAAATGTGAAAAGAATTCTTAGGTGACCATAGCTGATAGTTTATGTTTAGAATTGGCAATGCTTCTCCTCAATTTACTGATAAATAAGTTTCAAAGAGAAAGTATACACCAGATTTATTATCATAATTACTATTTAAATCTAAAATACTTCAACTTTTGACTTCGATTGCTCCATCCAGGTTAAAATACCTTTTTTTGTTATATTAAAATCCACACTGCAACAAATATTAATAAATTAAATATGCTATTTGTGACATGAAATTAACTTAATCAGAGATGACATAAGACACACAGGAGTTGTTAGAAACCTTTATATAGGAAGAAGTTACCACAGAAATTTTATTGCAAGGTGTAGTACAGATGGGAAGTACTTGCCAATACATTTGAACCTATGAGTGATGGTTGGAGAGATCTTGCCAATTTCTATAAGGATCTGTTCATTTTTTCTGTTGCTTCTGCATTAGTGCAATGAGAACCTCGGGCCTCATCTCTGGTGCTTGTTGACACAGGTGTCAGTGTTCCATGAAAAGGTATGGTTGATGCGAAATGTTTGTCTTCTGCTGCTTTGTTTTGACATTCCTACTGATCTGGTTTGCCCTTCATAATGCAATTAGAAATCTGAAATAACTATAAGAGCTACATGAGTAAGTGACAACTACAACAAATTACTCTCCTTGGTTCATGTATTCTGAATATGCTTGTTTCCACCAGCTGGTAAAGAAAGCTGTGGTTAATTTACCCATCATTTGCATCCTGTCCCAATGCACATTGAGGTCAGGTGAAAGATGAAAATGATGACTGCTATTTTACCACCACACAGAAGTTGTTCTGTTACCATTGGGTAACAGAAGACCCAATGTATTTACTTTTTTTTCTTTTTTCTTGAAGCGTAGTCTCCTAGAATAGGTGATTATTTGGGAAAGATCAGTTTTATTTTATTGTTTAAATTAAATTGAAACTAAATTAGACAATATTGTAGACAATATTGGTTTTATTTATTGTTTAAATTTTTAATTTACTCCATCTACATAAAAGAAATAAAGGTTAAAAAATTAGTCAGATGAATGACGGAAAACCTAAGGACACTTTTTTGAACACTTGAAGTTGTAACTACAAAGTATATATTTGAGGAAAACTGGATCTGCCCTTTTTGTCCCTTCTCAGTATCAATCAAACCTGTAGAGCTTGATGTCAATGTTATTTAAAAACTGATTTACTCAGTGACAGCTGGCTCAGTATCTCCTTTCCAATCAGCTGACCCAAACAGTTTCCTGTCTTTAAGATATTCAGCTTAATATAATTATTAATTCATGAAGTGCAATATAAAAGTAAATTTCCACTTCTAAATAAATGCGAAGTAATCTAATAGTAACAAATGCAAGATTTCTGCAGGATTTTTGGCTCAGTGGGAACCATTGTTTCAGCATGACAGTTTCAGGAAATGCAAACAAACAGGAGTTTGTTTGGATAAAAGAGATGTATTGTAATGATCTGTGAAAACCGCTGTTAGTAGCCAAGTCCCAAGTATAATGGGAACTGGCAGACATGTTGTTAGTGATTTGGCATATCCAAGGGAGGATGACCAAGACCCTTCAAATGGAAAATTAAGGGATGTCTTATCTGGATATTTTGGTAAGCATTAAGGACTTTTTATGCAAGTTTGATTCATTCAAGCATATAACCAGCAAGTCATTTACATTACGAGACTAGCTTAGGACACCGAAGTGCCCTTTGAGAGTAGAGCTGATAGTAACTGGTTGCCAATAATGTCAGCCTGAGAGGCTGACTGATCTGGAGAGGAACTGCAGCCTTCTGCATTCCTGCAGGATCTTTCCTGAGAGCTCACAGCAGCAAGTCCTTCTACTACAGTGCAATGTGTTTTTTCTCTGCAGAAAGGAGTTTCAGGAAAAACATGAGTTCATGAATGTCCAGCAAGATTGCAAAAGGAAATTCATGTGCTATTTCTTTACTTAAAAATATATCAGTTTTCTGTTGATGTCTCTTCACAGAAACCATCTGAATTATGGCATGGATTAATTTGGTTTAGTAATTCTTCAGTTCTAGGAAACCCAGTAGAAGTTCATAATTTAAAATGAATCATGAACAGTTAAAAGATCGCTGGCTGTCTTCAGGAAAAATGCAATTAGATGTGTCATTAAATTGTACATGTCTAGGATACCTGCATCATATTTTCCTGATACTAAACATTGCTGTTCTACTGCAGATTAATTCAACCAAATGGAATATAAATTACTTCACTGACTTAAATGTACTAACTTCAAACAAGTGGCTGTGGGAGAGGGGAGGACAGTTATGGTGCTTCAGTTGAAATAAGCAATGTTGTATGTATTATTAAAATGAATAAAAATAATATTTAACAGCCAAAAATACAAGTCTCAGGCGAAGTCAAAGTACAAACCAGCATTTATGGAATAATATAAACATGGTGGATTTGTTTATCTTATTAAATAATTCTTTATTGTGAAATACAGAGTGGCACCCAATTACTGTTTTTTTCCCTGTGTCCACTTACTATCATAAGTTTTGCAGAGGCATTAAATTGTTTGTTAGAAACATTTCTGCTGAGATTTGCTGAGAATTCTTAAGGAGCAAATACAGTTAAGGAGCTCCAATTTTCTTAATTTTTTTTCCCCTAATTGGTATCTTTAGCTAGGTCTAACTGAAGTCTCTTATCTCTGCTATCTACTTGATATCTTTTTAATTAAGAATAACTATCTCCCAGTTAATTGTCCTGGGAAAACTTTACCTTTGACAAAACACACCCTATCTTCATACTGTTATTAAAGCACTTTGAATAGGATTACTAGGCAGGTGTTGTTTTACCATCTCTGTTGGATCTTTTATTTTACTTTATCTAAATAAGGTAAAGGAAGAATTTTTCTTTTAACAGGAATTTGATTTGCTCTGCTGCTGTAGGGTATGTTTCAATGATCTTGTTCATCATATTCACTTTTTATTTGCAATAGAAGCTTACAAATTTACAACTACATACACAGGGATTTATGAAATTATATTTAAGTGAACCCCTAATTACTCTATTTTAACAGCTAATGTAAATTATTGAGAGGCTCAACCTAAAATAACCACCTATACCCCACATTTCTGAAATATATAAACAAAATTAAAATGTCTGAGGGCAAGTTAAATATTTAGAAGTAAAAGTCATACTCATTTTGAAATAAACCCACTTTTTAGAACAAAAGATCTAATTTATTTAGAAAATTTTGAAATGAGACAATTTAAAAGTTTTTTGTAATAGTTTATTTGACTACAATAGATGATTAGTTCAATGTAAATTCACAATTATGTCTATATCTACATAATAACTTTCAGTGAAAACTATTTTCATTTGGAAAAAAGCTACTTTTGTCTACTAGTGACTTATTTTTTCTGCTCTGTATTGAGATGTTGTATTTTGCAACTGGCATTATAAGTAGAATAGGACAATGAACCTAAATTATGTAGTGTACTTTCCACTTGGACATATTGAACTGTTACGAGGTCATGTTTCCTGTGAACTTTGACCTTTTCAAAAAATATTACAGAGTGGAGAGGTGCTATTATCTCAGTGGGCAATGAAGGATTCAAACTTACTAACCACATAGAGATAATATTTTTCCATGTATCCAGGCAGTCTATGCTGGCTGTGGCCTAGATGGTGATACACTGAAAAGATTTTGAGAGAAGTAGTTGTATAACAGGTGAGGGTAGAGATAAAATGTGCATAATTACTAGTATGTTTGTTCAATGGTAGAGAATGGTTTGTGCCGTTAGTTATGTAGGAATATATTTACCACATGTATAAATGTTTGCTGTTCCCATTAATCCCTACACTCTTAATATAGTCTGTGTAACATTAGTGAAAGACTTGGTAACTTGGATTAATTAGTTTCTTCTGCTTTAACTTCATTTCATTCAATGGTGTCTTGTTGTTGCATATTTTTCCCTCTGGATTTATTCAGTATGTTAGTCATTAATTCTCCTTCTGAAAAAAAACCCCCAAAACTATATGGTTGTAAATATGACAACCACGTGTCTCAGCTGTGTTTCTGGCTTACCATTTGTAACATCGTAGTAATAAGAAATCATAGGAAACATAACTACATAACATGCCCTTAAATTTACAGAGATGTGTTCTCAATACTTGTTGTTTGAGAAAAAAATAATAAATTGATTTAATGGGCTGACAAGCCATTAAAACTTGAGTGCATTTTAATAATTTATTTCCTGGAAACTTTGTGGTCAGAGTTGTTAAAAATTGATAGATTTGAGTAGGGACAGGCTAAACTAGCTGCTGTGATAAAATAATATAAATAGCCACTGAAAACTAAAATACAATATAACAAATCTGAAGAGTTACCTGATGGACAGGTGTTGCTATTGTTCTGGCTGATGCCTCATAGATGTATTTCACATCTGGCATGCAACTGTATTTTCACCTTGCTTTTTTCTGAAACGTAAAAACAGCTGTTGAATAGTGATTAGGATAGAGAAGTGTGTGTGCTTGGCTTCTACAACTGAAATATCAGGCCCATACAGCACAGATCTGTTTTGTATAGATAAGATAAATTTATTCCACTAAAGTTTGGTTATTTAAAATCAGGAGCAACATGCTCAAAAGTGTATTTGCTTAAAAGATGGCTGAATTTCTTTCCATATTCCTTAAACAGGGTTGGAATAATACTTTCTTACCAAATAAGACCATCCCTTCTGCACTAAACATATTTTGCATGATTATTTTTTGTTGGTAAAAGACAGTTTCATATGTACTGAGATTACATGACTTAACTGATTCACCAGACCTATCATGATTTCCCAGATTAAGAAATACATGTAGGCCTCTTATATTTTTAAGAAAAGGTAGCTTCATATGCTAAATCTGTTAGTTAACACCAACCTTTTAAGACTCTATAAGAGATTCATTGTTCCTATTCAATTTTTTTTAGGCACACTTCTTTTATATACATTTACTTCTGTAAGTTCTGAAGCCACCACCTTAATCTATTTTTATACAATAACAAGGCAAAAAAGCATGGTTTATTTTGAAGAAGTTAAGATATCCAGATGATGCCTTCATATTTTGAAGACAGATTGTGCCTTCTTCTAGGTTTAAGGAAAAGATGTCCTTGATGGAAATAAGAATCAACAAGGAAGCTCTGAGATTTCACTATGTTATGACATACCATCCCAAATAGAGCATAATGAACCAGGGAAAGAAGCTGGATAGATGAAATGTTTTATTTTTTTAATGGTGGGCTAGTCAACCAAATTCCCAAAAGTAAGACTTTATTGATATAACATCTACTATAAAGTATAAATCACCAGGGAAAAAGATGAAACCCAAAGCCTTGACTACAGAAGCTTCAATGTGAATACTACAAAGCTAAGGGGAAACAAAGAAAAAGAAAATTTTTTGAGACTCTGAATATTCAAAAGCTGAGAGAAAACAGAAAGGATGATTCTGTTGTCTTTTCTGTGATCTTGCTGATATTTAATTTATATGTAAAGAAAAGAAATATTCTATCATTTAATTTTCATACATCAAAAATAAGTCACACAGTGAAAATAACTATTCTGCCTAACACATTTCCAAGTCCCTTCTTCCCTCCGCTTTCTTCACCTTTAAAACATCTAAATACTGTCTTATTTAATGAGTTGCACAGTTTTTGTGATTCCACTGTGTTTTCAGAAATGTGTGAAATCACACAAGGGGCAAAATATAATGTCTGTGAACACGTCATTCCAGTTAATAACCTTTCAATGGGAAGGCTGGATGAGGAAGTATTTTTTTCCATTTTTCCTTTGGATACTTGCACTAATAATTGACAGAACCACACTGAGTTAATTTGCTTGTAAAAGCCTGTAAACGGAGTAAGGATTCTGCTCTTTTGCCTAATCTTATTTACTGCATGACCCTGCCACCCTACCCCCACTTAAAACACTGGTAATGTGTCAGCCATAAGCAGGCCTTTGTGCAGTTTATATGTATAGTTCTTTGTTATGAGTTTGGAATTTAAACAGAAGATGAGATACCACATCACTGAGGCTATGGCAGTGAGAAGAACTTAGTCTGTTTTTCCAAGGAATTCAGGACAGAAAAAATAAATCAGTGTCATAATCAATGTTCTTGCTTGAAGATTGACTACACCTTTGGCCTGCTGTCGTACTCTGCCTGTTTGCTTGATCTCATGGAAAACTCCTCTGCCACAGCAGAACTAAAGAGAAGAAGCACTGAAAACCACACTGTGATGACTACTCTGTACTGCAGCAGCAGGCTAACTAACTGCAGTGTGTCTCTCTCAAGCCACAGTAAAAGGAGTGGACAGAAGCAAAAGGTGAGTGCTGGTGCAGAGGAGGTAACTAGCTCCGAGAAGCTAATGAAGTCTCAGTCCCTCAAACTAGCTGAAGTAATTTGTTCCTGGAGGAGCAAATCTGCCATTGCTGCTGTGTCAGACAAAAATTCCATCAGTACCTGGAGGGGATTCCAGAAAAAGCCCTTTTTACCTCTGAGGTAGAGATTTGCCTGCCCCATAACTTTGTCACCCTATGTTACTGTCTGCTTTGTCTGTGATAATATTGACCTTGACTCTAAATTCACACATCTTGAGGCAGTATGGACAAGACTCAGTCCTATTCTTCTATTGTAGCTATACCAACATGTATCTTTCAGGATTTTTGATGACTTCTCATTTGTAGGTGCAACCAAGGATTGCATTAACAGCAGCAGCATGGAAAACACTGATGGAGGAGTGGGGAGAGTTACAAAGACATTTTTTAACTAGATATATTAAATTCAGTTTAATATTTTGGTTCATTCATAACTTATAACTTAAGCTTATTTAGCAATCCCTAGTTCTGAGATAAAAACAGACCTCAATTACAAGCTCGTTCATGAAGTACTTAACATTTAACTGTAATAGTAATTAGAAGAATAATTTTAAAACTTCCTGTTTTCTGTTTCATTTAATATGCATTCTTTTTTTTTGCCACCACTTTCTGTAACTACTGTTTAACTACTGTTTGTGCTAATCAAGTTGGACCAAAGACGGGGGACCAAAGGAGAACCAGGTGAAAAACAGAAACGAAAAACCTTCCTTCCTTTCTTATAGTAAATTTAAAGAAACACAGGAAGATAGACATTCTAATAAATAGTCCATGGAAAATAACAAAATTACAAACGTCCATGATATCAGGATTCTGAGATCTTAATTTCTAGATGAAAAACTGTGGACTTTGGTCTTTAGTTCATTCATGTGGACTTTGGTCTTTAGTTCATTAAACAATATCTACAATTTCAAAAGGTAGATGTGTCTGTCAATAAGTGTGGGTGTGTGTCAGTGCTATTAGAACTCTTAAATGTTTCTGGCCAGGAATTCTTTAGAAAGAGTTCAAAATTAAGAAAAAAAGATTGTGCTAATTCACTAAGGTCAGGCAGCTGCTGCTTGGAAAGAATAGCACTGAGTTTTTTAAAAAGCAGAAATACAGTTAATATATTAAAAGCCACTTGACTAATTATTCAGAGGTTTCAAATAGAGAATATATATGAAAAAGCTGTGTCTGCGTCTAACCTATAACTGGAATTACAAGGGAACAACACTACATTCATCTAGAGACTTTGGCAATATCCTGAAGCATATCTGCATAGCACCAGAAGACTCTCTACCAAGTCTTTCATTGCCAAAAGAAATAGTGAAAGAATGGTAGAACTAATGGAACTTATTTCCATATAAAGACATGCCTAAAAGATCTTGATATTTTCCACATGGTGATCAGTATTATGGTCTATAATATAGAATTCGGCACATAAGAAAAAGCTGGTATCAAATTAAGAAATGGTTTTTAAAGCAAAATAGAAAACAAAACATGAATACAGATACTCAACCTCTTCCTCAGAAGAACAACAACAAAACCCAAATAGACCATAGCAGCATTTGAGAATAAGATAGTGGAACACTTTCCAGGTGCTGCACGATCTGAAAGCCACTATCAATACTAAATGCTACATCTCCTGGCAAGAATAACTTGCCAGTTTCTAGACATACAAACACAAAATTTGGATAAATGAAAATATGTAGCACTTAAGAAAGCCAAAGTAAACATCAGTTCCCCAACAACACCCCCAGAAAAAGGAGCAATAAATCTATTTAAAACAAAGGACAAAAAAGTAAAAAGCTGCATGACAAGAGACAAGAGGGAATTTGTGAGTCATAGCACCAAAGAGAGAGAAACAGCTGCTGTGAGAAGTGATAGCAAAACACTTTATCAACTTAACAAGATTTTAAGTGGCAAATTTACATTAGCTAAAGGATGTATTAGCAAAAAACAGAGAAAGACCACAAAGACTGTTTAACATGTCATCCATCTGGGCACTTGATTTTCTAAGCTTCCTCTTCTTTTTTATATGAAGTCCAAGTTTCTTGTCTTCACTTTCAAAGCTGTCTTCACAGCCTAAACTCCTCTTGTTTCTGACTTTTCATCTATAGAGTAAATGACTCTCTTCTCTGATATTTCCACAGTCTGTCTCTCTTGCCTACACGTGAGACAATTGAAAAAAAGCACCTTTGTGCTCAGTTCCATCCTTTGCTCAAATATGGAAGAGCTCTGTGTAAGTGCTGTGAAAAAAATATTATTCTTTTCCTTCCTTATTGCCCAGGATGGGATCAAACTGTATCAACAATATTCTTGACAGACACTGTACTTTTTTCTTAAAGACCTTTGATGATGTGGTATTAACAACATTCATATGTAATCAGTTCAATGCTTAATTTCATTTACTAGTTTGTGGCACAGGTAGAGAATGTACTATTATTTTTTTTTACGCTTTTAGGTCCTTGAAGATTTTTATTATTAACTGTTCCTCTTGAAACAAGTCAAAATATTTTTTCAGTCTTTCAGTAACTGCCATGTTTGCTAAGCTTCTCAATTTCTGTTATTTGCCTCTATATTAACTCAGATTGGTGCATATCTTTCTTGCAATGTAGTGCCCAGAAGTGGATATGATAACAATGTTGAACAATGTGGTTTTTACCCCTACTTTTCTTGTTATGCAGGGTCTTGCCTCTATTCTCCTTTTTATATATTCAAGTGTGAAGTTTACCTGCTTCACAACAGCATGGATTTTGCTGGTTCTTCTTCAGTTCATAATCCAGTTCATAATCGAACAAATGGAAGAACTTCTTCATTTTATAGGTGGCTATTCATCCCAAACCATTGTCTCTGAATTTTATTAATTTTTTCCAACCATTTTGAAACCAATTCAGTACATACAGATTGAATTCTTATCCCACTCTTTGTTGCTCTTACATTCCTTCACATTTTCTTATCTGCAAAGGCAATAAACCTAGCCTCTATTTCGTCATCTAATTCTTCATTGAAAATAGTGAATACAACTGGACCCAGAACTGCCCTTATAGCACCCATATACATAACCACACTGGAATAAAATAGCTTTTTATCCCTTCTGTTTCTCTCTTGTTGATTTGGTTAGAGAGTGACAATATAGGCACCATATGGCTTATCGACAATAAACTAATGTATTTAGATAGATTTTTCTGACAATAGAGACCAAAATAAGAGCTCAGGAAAACAAAGACAAAAAGAGAACCCAACAGTCTGCTTAACAAGATAGAAGGCTGATAATAAAGGCGAAATCTAACAAAATTTCACAGTTCTGAATTCAAACATTAAATTAGGAAAAAAACCCAGATATATGAAGCAAGTGAATTCTCACACTTTGATAATAACACCTATGCCAATAGGAATGTACCGAAAGAAGTAAAATGTGAAAGTTGGAAAGTTAATATTAACTAGTTTAAGTAAAATCTGTCAAAATAAGAACTTCAAGCCCTTCACCTTTCTTCCTCAAATATTATTTCGACCTTATTGTATAGTTCTGAAAGCTACAAGTTTACCAAAGATACGTAGACAGATGTCTAAATGGGTGTGAAAATAGATACTCCCTAGAAAAGAGGTATTAAAAGAAATGAATTAATAACAGCTGCTGAGATATGTCAAAGAGTTTTGCAATCCTTCTCTTTATTGTTATGCAGAATAAGAGATGGAAATATTTAGACTGTCTGTAAGAATAAATTTATGGAATCTGTTCTTACCAGTGTAACTTTGGGCAGCTGGAGGAAGAAGCAAAACTGCCATTTTAAAGTCCTTTTTATTGTAATTCGGTTGTGTGTGTCTTAATAGCATATAAATCTAAACATAGATACAAACATACACAGAGAAATTTTATTGGAAGCAGAGAAAACTTTGAAAAGGACAAAGGAATAAACAAGCCTGAATCCTTCCCTTCCCAGCTGAGTCTCGCCAAGGGGCTGCCTTTTTTCATCCCATGAGCTTACAGCTCAAGAGAACAATACACTCTTTAGCTCCTTGTGTCTCATGAGGAAAGAAGATGTGAAATTCCTCACTGTAAACACATGCCATCAGAGAAAAGTAGGATCTGAGACTAACAGTGAAAGGGATGATAAAAACAGTTTGACATCCTCTTTCCAATAAATTCATAGCATTTTTTAGTTTGCGTTCATCCTCGGTGTGTTCAGCTCCTTGAAATGCAACCTTCATACTGTGTTAGAAGGTTGAACTGAACTAACTGTGACTGCTCTTCCCATTCTGCCTTGATACTGCACTGAAATGAAGTCTGTATTTTTGCTGAACATCAGCTGCTGTGGTTAACCTCTGCTTTGCCTAATATGATTTCTTAATCATAGTATGTTGCTTTTTTCAAGGTTTCTTATCAACAATAAGTTTTCACTCACTAGCCTCAGAATAGTTTTGTCATACATCCGTAGCACCTGATCAGATTACTCCAGGTGAGCTTTGTTACTCTTTGTAACTGTGTCTGGATTGCATTGCAATTAGCTCCACCATCCAGCTGGAGTTAAATTAGCCATTGATGTAATAGTTGCAAATATGGCAGTGCATGACTGGCAGCTGACGTCTACAGCACAGCATTTTGAAGAGATTCAGTTTTACTAAAAAGGTTTTCCTCAGGAGAGTTTTCAGCATTATTCCTGATATCCTGTTTCTTAGCTAGAAGCCTCTGGGTCCTAAGACTCTGTGTATTAATGCTTGTTTCCATTCGCCACCTTCAAAGTAGGACTTGATTATATTCTCCATATGATTTATAAAACTGCCTGTGAACTAGGTGCACTTCATTTTTCCTTTCCTATAGTATCCCAATGGTGTATATTACGTATGGAAATTGGTAAGCGTTCTTTTTTTTTTTTCCTAAATCTGTTATGTCTTGTGGTCTGGACTTTCTTAATTTAATCATGTGTACTTTTCTCTGAACACTGCTTTGAGCATTTCTCTGCACATTTCAGCCATATTTGCTGTTTAAGACATTTCTGTGGAGCTAGACCTCAACAATCTCTCTTGAAGGCTTTTATCACATGTCCCACAAATGAGCCTGGCTCTAGTTAGCAAGTCTTATGATTCCAGTGCTGCACGTGGATGCCAGAGTTCTCAGCTGTGTGATGTTAGTATTGGTTTTCGATGTAAAAACATGTTATCATATTCCAGTTTCATTCATTTGGAGGTCATAATCCTCAGGCACGTTTATCTGCTGTTCCAGTGTTCCAGGCAGTATTCTTAGTTACAGTATCTCACTCAGCTACTCATTCTTTTCCCTGCCCAATGAGCTGTTTAAGAAATTAATTTTCGTTTTCCTTTATCTTTTTTTTTTAATGGCTGCCTTTCCACACAGGATCAGGTTTTGCTTCGCACTGCCAGGTTTTTATTTGGAAATGTAGTAGTCACGGTTTGTGTTTGTGCTGACCGTTTTGTTTTCAGTCATGCTTTGCATGTGACTTTGGCATCCATGTTTCCCCAGACCTATCCTGTTTTTTCAGGTGGATTATGGTTTCTCTCTGTCCATTTGCCCGAGCTGGTTGGGAACCTCCTACCCAGATACTGGATATTCAGAAATCCTTCACTTAGAGCTGTCTGGTAAAAGCCACAGTCGATCTACATTGTACTGCATGTCTACACACAGTAAATTCAATATTATTCAGGAATAAACAGAAGTACCATGCTGTGTGTATTCTCTTGGTGCTTTCTGACACCTCCTGGAAGTAGCAGATGTGCTTCTCCTGCCCACCTCCTTTCAAGAACTCAGAAAATTATTTCACGTATTCTCCATAATTATTCTGTGCATATAGAGCAAATCCTATGTAAAATGGAGGTGTTGGTATTGAATAACTCTATGGTGAACGCACACTCACTTACGTCTTGTAAAAAAAATGTATCCTTTATTAAGACAAGTATTTACAAAGGTATTACACTGAAACTGGATTCAAAACACTTTTTGTTTTGCAGCCTTCTCCAAAGTCTTTCCTCATGCAAACTGGGTTTTCTCAAAGTTCAATGTGTATTATTACTTGAATGTCAGGAAGAGCTGCTAGTTTTACTAGAGCATGTTTAAACCAGTTGTATGTCAAGCAGCTGTACTGTATAAGCATTGATTTATTAAAATTCTTTTTAATCAGCAAACTGCATTTGGATATATGAGTGCTAATGGTTCAGAAAGCATGTCAGTAATCTTGAATCTGAGCAAAATCAGAGCAAGGGAAAGTAAAAAGTAAAAACTTTCAGTTGGCTAAGTTATATAAAATAAATTACTTTCAAGGAAGTGTCAATCAAGTATTTAAGAATCCCTGGCTCCTTAGGCACATCATCTCATTAATTTTATTTGTAAGATGATGTTAGCTTTGAAGTGGCCCTTGTTATTCAAGGTGTTCCTGGTGCCTCGGGCTGTTTTCTGTCAGGTCTGTCATTTCACAGCCTGACTTGGAACTGTGATACAAGTTAATCAATGAAACTAAAGCTCTCCTAGGAACAAATACCTAGACAAGAAAACAATCTCTTGTTTTGGCTTGCTGTTACAAACTTTCATACCCTACAACCCAGCAAATCAGTCCCCCACTGCGTGTTGGAAATTTTGTTAAAATAAATTTCTCTAAGATGTGAATGTTATTCCAAGCAGAACACACAGCCATACGTGAAATTACTGACTTGAAGATAAGAAGCTCACTGGGAGGAAATACATGTCTTAGCTTAGCCTGATTTCAAGATAGCAGCTCGGACATGCAGGATTAGATTTGAAGAGGAATTGTGCTCCAAATCTCGGCCCTGCTTAAATGATTAGGTGGGAGGTAGGTGTAAAACAGTTTTGTTCAAGGTCGCTAGACTCAGTAGTTTTATTTTTTTCTTAAAACTTCTGCAATGAACACTCAGGTTCACTTTAATAGAAAGCATAAGTTTTCTCCAGACAGAATAATACTGAAGGACAAAATAGAAACAAAAAAAGAAAATAAATACTTTCCTTGGAACAGATATTGTAAATTTTTGTTTGTTTGTTTTATATGAAGGAATTAATACAAACAAAATTATTAGCACTGAAGTCATCCCAGGCATTTGTTTTGACATAAGCTTATTTGCTGCATATGTTATGAAAGGATCTCATTACTTGATTTCGGGTAAGAATTTGGACTCAGTCTATGGGTTGCTTATCTTTAAGTACAGTTGTGCCAGCAACACGAACTTTGAGAAAAATATTAAGAAGAAAGAGAAAGATAGATTTGTTTTCTTCTTGGTAGAGTTGCATTTCATTGCAATGAGAGATTACAGTTATATAAAACCTTTCGTTTCTAAGAAACTTTTTGTGCTTGACAAACTGTATGCATGTATGAATCATTTCACAGAACTAGATCTATTTTCACCCAACACTGAAATGAAATCAACATGGCAGGTGCTTCAACAGTATGGCACAATAACTTTGGAAAGGAAGAAGGAAAGAGAGTGCTAAAATAAAGCTTTACAAAGAAAGAGTGTGATCAGCCATTCAAATTAGAACAGAGATGCTTGACCTCTTTTTAAAGCTTTCCTTGTGAAGAAAGTCACACAAAAAGAAACCAAATAATTTTGCTGAAAAGCATTCAATCTATGTGTTTTAAATCTTCCATCTTATCAATCACGCTGGTTCTTTTTGCACCTAAGACTAAAAGAGGTAACACATATAAAGAGGTAAAATTTATAAGCAGATAAAACCAAATGATTGTGAAGCACCCTGTCAGCTATTTGTAATGAGAAATTTGCCAACAGCATTTTAAGAAGAGATACATCTCAGGATTTCTGCCTATAGTTCTCGTGGTCAAATACTATGGCATAAATTCTTGACAGCTTGATTAAAATAGATTGTACTTGGCATTTTCCATATCTGAAGCAAAAGAAATACCATAAACAAGCCTTTCAGTTTATACTGCTTTTCAACACGGTATTTAGTAAGGATGCAGAACATTTTCCTTTGAGCTGTCACTAGGACTCTCCTGCCCCCAGGGTCTGATCTGCTGCACATGTGGACACCTGTGGCAAGGCTCCTGCTCTGTCTGGCCCCAGGACAGGATCCCCTCAGGAGCTCAGCAGTGTTCCACTTTCATTAGCCACATGTTTGCTACTGAGTGGATAAACATATGCTGATTAGCCAATGGAGAAAACCTCTTTTGCAAACAGTAATTCTTATGATATACTTGAGAGATAAGCAAGTTTTTATTATACTGATTTCACACACAGGCAACACCTGAGACATGAGGTGAAATTAGGCTGCGAACAATTGCCACTGAGAATGAAATCTAGGAATACTGTTGACTTACAATTCCCTGCTGTAGCTAGTAGACAAATTTCTTTATTAAAATTACTTAACACTGAAATAACTTGATTTAAAAGATTTCAGGACAATTCTATACCAATGAAAACTACTAAAATGCTGCCTTTTTAAATTTCATTAAGCCTTAACTGCAGCACACATCTAGCATAGGTCAGTTCAAAGAATCTTTACTTCTTTTAAAGAATGTGAGGTATTGTAATCGTGCACACCACAGCTCAATTAATAATAAATATCCCTTATGCTTAAAAGTCATACTAATAATTTATGGAAGTAGCTGGAAGTACAGCTTCTGCAAAGTAGGGAGTGAAGTGCTTCTCATAAAACTGCTGAAAATGGGATCTTGGTATTACTTTGGTAATATCAAGTTTATATTAGTTTGCAGTATTTATATTAGTTTGCAGTATTGGTTTTTTCCCTCCTGTTGGTTCTTAGTCTTTTTTTAGTGGCAGGAGATAATAACAACAAAAGGTTCCATTACTGGAAATTTCAGTCTTACCATTAAAAACTACCTGCCTAAAAATAGACCAGAAAGAGATTATAACATTGGTCCAGTAAACTGAAGATGCCAATTGTTAATATATATGATCAAGAGAGATGATACAATAATAGTTTCTGCTTTGCAATTAGATTAAGGGTACTTGTATTTCAAACCCAGATTCAGTTTTAGTTACTGAAGCAGGAATGAGAATTGCAGCAGCAGTTTGAACTGCAAATCTAGAGACAAATGTTCACAGCTGACTACGCATACAGCCAGATGTACAAGATGGGCTTCTTAACAGTGTAGGAAAAAGTGAGTTTTGGATCCACGTGGAACAAAGATGATGGTCTGAGGTTATGCTGGGACCAAGGTTCTGCTACTGGGGAGACAGGGTCAACCTCTTGTAACGTTGTAGCTGGATTTGCTAGCACTCAAGGATCAAGATGAGAGCATCCATAATATTTCTCAGATAGTAGGGACCGATTTCTCAGTCTGAAATCTTTGTTGACAATAGACTAATCTAATTTGCAGCAAAACTTTTGAAAAGCTATTAGGAATGCACTTCTAACTTTGGGGAGAGAAAAGCCCTACAAAGGGCTACCTAGAAAAAGAGAAAAGAGTTGTTATCCATCAGTATTTTTTGACAAAGACTCAAGTAACCATTTTCTAAGGACAATTAAAGAATTTTTAATTCTTTTTTTCTCTTAGAAAAAGTTGGATAAAATTCTGTCTTAGGGTTCTTTTTATTCCATTCTCCTATGGTTTAGTAGTAACTCTCTTGCTATCATAACAGTATTTAGAGAAAATGCTCTTCCCTGATCTATTCACGTAAACCAATGCAGTCTATGACTCATTTTCTGACTTCACTTAACTGACAAAAAGTGTGCTTAAAACTATAGGTTTTGTACTAGTCTGAGGCATAGATGAAGTGGAATGGAAACAAAAGGAAATGGTCCTCTCCAGGATTCTGGGTTTGGTCTCTACTGGAGCACTGCATGTTTTCCACCAAGACTCTTTAGAATTTCATCCCTAAGACAAGAATGCAGTGCTATTGAAGACAGTCCGGCTGACCTATATCACAGAGCAGATACGTGCCTTTCCTGAAAAATGGAGAATAAATGGAGGTTTGCCCACAACTAATGTTAGGGTAGCCTCTTTTGTGACATTACTCTGCAATATTTTTGGTTTATCTAAAGGGCATGTTCTTTAAATACCAGGAAACTAAATCTCCTGAGGCATGATGCGAGTCAGCCTCACAAAGTCTTTTTCAGCAACTGAGTTCAAGTCATGCTTTCTGTCAAGTCACCAAGAACCATGATTTTATAAAACTGAGCATGTTCTGTGTTAGA
Organism: Gavia stellata; assembly: GCF_030936135.1. Taxonomy (NCBI): domain Eukaryota; kingdom Metazoa; phylum Chordata; class Aves; order Gaviiformes; family Gaviidae; genus Gavia; species Gavia stellata. The sequence goes on from NC_082600.1 coordinate 22,832,334, forward strand.
CTTTCTGCTCACAGTCAAGCAGCATAAGTAGAACTCTGGGGTTTACACAAGCCAATTAATTTTAAATGGTTGAGCTACACTTTTGATTCTCTTTCTTTTAAACTTTGCAAGCAACCAGAATGGCTATGACAGTGACAGAAAACCGCTGGTTTGTTAGGTATAATGTAGACAGGTGCAATGTAGGTTACTTCATGGTATGACGCCAGTGCACTTCAGTTTTGACCTTTGTTGTTTCAGGCACGTGTCACTGAAGACCTCATAAAATGTCATGAAACAAGCTGTGACTGGACAGTTGCACTTAACTCTCTGCAAACAAAATGCATAGGGTAAAATCATGCTTAAGAAGATACTGCATGATGATAAGTAGTATTTAATTCTGTACCTCCTTTTTTTTTTTTCTTTTTAAACTGTAGGCAAAAATATAACTCAGAATTTCATGTTTTTCTAAAGATTCAAATGTATATTAAAATCACACATAACAAAGAGTTCTTCTGCTAGGACTTGCTGAATCTGCCTGGAAGCAAACCCACTGATATCTAGGCAGCCAGTGCACAGTACTCTGGGCTGAGACATTACCCCAGACTATTATCCAAGCTCAGAAAAAGAAATATTACATGAACAGTACCAGCACCTCCCAGGGATACAGGAAGAGCAAGGCCTTGCTGGCACTTCCAATACGCTTATGATTGGATTGCCTAATTCCGGGGATATTGTAAAATTTGGACAGATATCATCCTGTGTGAAAACAAAGGTGCTTCTTCCTTTGCAAGTGCCCTCATACACAGACACTTCATTGTATAGGGTGACAAGAGAAACTGAAAAACTCCCTGAAATTGGGACTGTGCTGGTCACATGCTCAGCATTAGTCTTATTTCACAGTCACAGCCACTTCTGAAGCAAAATGAAACAGAGTGATGGCATAGAATAACATGCATCAAGTTTAAGGAGAGCTTGAGCAAAAAATCTTAACCAACTGAAACTTCACGTCATTCTAGGCAATTAATCAATCTGCCTGCTAAGAAAAATTCTGTTAACTATTTGTTCAACTCCCTTCATACCCAGTCTGTCTTCATGACCCATGCACATTCATACATTTGAGTTTTCACTCATCAAGATGCTCACAGAACAGTGATCCACTGCCACTGAAGTCAATGGAAAAAGGTTTTTGCTGATTTCCATTGGATAAGGCCCAAAACACACACTTTAAATTTTACACTATACTCTCACACATCAAGCATTAAATACTTGCACAAGGGAGTAGTTGCACCCAGATTGACTATATTAGGTCTGCATGGAACATCGCTCAAAACACAGGACTACAGACATCTCAGAGCTCTGTTAGAAAAGTCAGGAAACAGAAGGAATATGATGCAATTTATAAGACATGATCATAACTGAGCAATACAGAAATATCAGAATGCCAAATACAGTTTTTGCAGTCCCTGAAAACTTGCAATCACCTTGTAGAGTGAAAAAAAAAAAAAAAAAGTCATTTTTTCAAAACAAAAAATATGCCTCTGTTTTGGTTCACCATGAGAAGGGAAAGAAAATGAACTTGTCAAATAAATTATATGTTGTGAATCACTTGCTCGGGTCTGTTCATTAAACCAAGCCTTTTATAAAACACATTGTTCTATATGAAAAATGCTTTTTCTGTTTCTTCCTAGCTGCATGAAGGTCTTCCATTCAAAATTTCACTTTATTCTGCTAATTAATTACACAAGCCTTTGTAGCTCTAACTTTAAAATGTTATTTGAAAAAGAACATGCTTTTGAATCAATATCAATCACATTGTTTTATTTTCTCAAGGGAAAAGATGATGCTCAAAGGAAATTAATCTTATGTCTACACTAACTTGTTTCCATATAGAATGTGCTTCTCGCCTTTGGAAAGTCTGCAGAATTGCTCACATCTATTTACAAGCCTGTCTATAATGAGTTTTTGAAATAACTTCTAGGTTTTATTTGACTGTTTTGTTTCAAGAAAGGTGGAGTGCAGAGTCATGTCCTTATCATCGCAGGATTGATATTGTGAGTTTGGGGTTCTTTGTCCCTGGCACTGATTTTTGGTTAGGCAAATTGCTCTCAGCAGAACAAGGTGGGACATGGTGGAGTTGTCTAGCATGTGATAAACAGTGGTAAAGACCAGCCCTGATGTTTCTGCCTCATACTGTCCTCTTCACATCGCTGCCAACAAGAAAAAAATGTTCTACAGGAAAGTAGTTTATAAAAATGAGGTTTAAGTATACCAAATAAAGAGGTTTCAAAGTACACCTGTTGATATTTCCTCCTGTATAGACCTCTATATTGCTAATTCCCAGAAATGTGATATTTGGTATCACATTATTTTTTCAAAGACCACAAAAATCACTCAATCATGTGAAAAAAGTCTTTTTATTTTTCACTTTTGAGAAATGGTTCCTAACTTTGGGACAGAGCAAAACCAAGAAAAAATAGGCTGAATTTTAGCCAGTATGTCCACATACTTGTAGTATCGATAAGTTGACACCACATTCTAGTTTATATACTATATCCTATTAAAATTATATAGCAAACCCAGTAGACTACTGCATTGCAGCTCTTGTAAAAAAGTTTTTTGGGAAATACTACAAGAAGTACATTTCAAAGTAAATATGGTTAGCCTCCTAAAGAAATCTTCAGGCTTGGGAAGGTGAAACAATTTGCCCCATATAAACAGTAAATCTTTGAACAGTGAGATGACAGAGTCCAAGTCCAATCCCAAAGTTCTGCTTCTCAGGCTAGGATTCCACAGGTAAACATGCTGGTTGTCATTTTACTTCTGGGTTTTTTTTCTTTTTTAGTTCCACTATTAAATGCTATTTTCTACAGACAGAAAAATATTTGATCACAAAAAAAAGCAGTGTATCTCAAAGTAAAGCTTATTAAATATTATTAAAATCCTATACGTCACAGTATAGGAGTATTCTTTTAAACTTTTGAACTCCAGATTCTTCAAAGCATTGCTCCCCGGAATCTATCAAAGCAATGTGTATCGCTGCTGTGGAAGGATCTTATTCTTGATGCAGTTTATTTGGTATTTTTTTGAGAGAAAAGTCAGTCTTGTCTCACAGAAATCTTTGAAGCTCATTCTAATCAGAAGGACCTCTTCTATTTTTTTTACTGTTTTTATTCACTCCACCTTTTTTTATGGCTAAAACTACTCCAAGAAAATGGTCTTAGCAGTTGGCTGCTTAGCACTTCATCTGTTCCTGCTGCTTATTCTTCCCGTGAAGTCACACTCCTGTGTTAAAGGCACTGAACTTGTCCCTGTAACAATTGGTCCTTATGCAATAAAGCCATGCACCGCAGACATCAGATGCAATTAAGACTGTAAACCAAACAAGCAGGGGGAATACTAGAAGTGGAACCATCATCTCTTCAGGCTCAACAACACAAGTCTTAATAGCTTAAGTCAAAAACTAGCATGAACAGTAAGTCTTTCACTTGTTTCCGTGATCTTAGAGTTACATGTTGCGAATGCTGATTTAGGATTCCACCGACTATGCCAATTTGTGGCAAATGCTGATTTAGGATCACTTAAAGAACCACTGTCAAAGTTATTAGCAAAAGTGGTTTTAATATGATCTAAAAGTGCAACTTAACAATGTTCAATGGCAGGTTCATTCTATTACTGCATGGAAGAAACATATAAAGGAGAATTGAATTACACTCGAGTTAGAATGATTCGCAGAGAGACTGGAGATGTGAAGGATGAAGACCCTTCTGTTGAGTCATGAGGTTCAGAGTGGACCCCCTTGCTTTCTAAACTCCTGATGGAGCTTAGGTGTGGCTAGGTCCAATCCTAGTATCAGACTTGGACAATGGTTTATGTCCAAAGGATTATATAGGCAAAGTTTATGTAATGTTCCATTAGCATCAATTCAGCATGCAATCAAAGTTACCAAGGCAGAATCAAAGTTACCATACGACAAGGTTATGCACGATATTGGTTGCTTACCAAAGATCTGCTATTAGTAAAAGGCCTCTGCCTCAAGAAGCAACCTTGAGAGGTGTCCCAGCTCAAGGGGAGATCACTGCCATGCAGCCATGCTGCCTAGCAGGGAGAGGTCCAAGGAGGCTCACTCAGGCTGTCATATTTATGGGATAAAGTGGTTGGCTCATAGTCAAATTACATGTGATGGGAAAGAGACTCCTTGTACCCACAACTTTCTTTGTTCCTTGATAAATGAGTCTTGGAAAAGCCACCCACTATTCATGGGTTAATCGCATGATCGGTGTTCCAAGCTCATATGCATGGATGCTCACTGTGTCACCCTACTCCTTTGGGGGTTTTCAGAGAACAGATTGAAACGGCTCAGCTACAGCTCAGGCCTTTACCTCCCTCCTCTGGAGCTTGCACCAAACCGCTGCCAGTCTGGTCAAGGGGTTGAGTGCACCTGTCACACTACATCTGTACTAGTATTAATGCCAATGTTAATACTGATATTAATAGCAACAACAGAATCATAAAAATTCAGGTAATCTGTCAGTGTATCTTGGAGATTCCTCATTCATTGCTGACAACAGATGTCAGCAAGCTTCTGTTTTCCCTGTTTCTTTAGGAGATTCTTGCGTTCTTCAGAAACCACCTAGAGATAGTGACACAACAGCATTCTGAGTGACCCAGAGCCTAAGCCTTAATATTGGCTGCTCAACACCAGTGAGTTACAGACAGCTTGTGGGAGAACACACTAAAAGTGCAGCTCCACACATTTCCTTCTCTGTCAAATACATCAGCAATAAAAAGTAAATTTATACAAATTTATACAATAAATTAGGATTAAAAATTACTGTAGATAACCCATTATGGAAACAAATCAAGAACATTTAGTTTGTCTTAGACATTTTGTGTGCTGTCAGGGGGACCCATTTGTGTCTTCAACACACCAAACTACAGGTGTTTGAATTCAGTAAGTCCATTCATTCTGCCCATATTAATATGAACATTGGAAGACTGTGGAAACTGAGTTTTATGCTTACTGGATTCTCATGACTGTATTCACCTCATTTTACACCTTCATTTTTTTCAGATTCACTATTAGGATTTAAACCATATCCTCAGAACATCTTTGCAAGTGTGTATCTGTCTCACATGGACCTCATGGATCTCAGTTTTGGTGAAATAAATTAATTTTATTTTCTCTGAACCATTCTCAGTTACAAAAAGTCTCTGCATTTCCTGTTAATCAGATGGATTCACTGGTGGTTGTCCTAATCTGATTGCAACTTAATTATCCATCTCACTAGATAAAGATTTTTCTCAGATGTGCTAATTTTTTTATATGAAAATTATTTCTTTAAATTATTATTCACTTTGTGGTTTTTCCCACTCTTCAAGCTCCAGTCATGCTACTTTGTTGTTCTCCCTTCACCTCTGATCAAATTGCAAATATGAATCCCAAAACTTCCTGTGCTGGCATGATTTGGTTGTATTTTCCTGTGAGATATCTGGAAGTCAACAACCAAGTCTGTGTTGAACAAAGAATATCTTTGAAAAGGATTTTGAAGATGAACGTACATTGTATGTCAGTCACCAGAATCCCCACCGATGTTTGAAGCACCACCTTTGGTTCAGGAAATGCACTGCCTGCTGAAAGAATATTCAGAGGAAATATCACTACATGTGTGCCTTTTCCAGGATTTTCTCCAGATATCCATCAACCACTGGCAAAAAAAAGGAATACTAATCTGGAATGACATTTGATCTAAAACTGTATTCATGCCTCAGTTAAGCAAGAACATTGACAATCTTGACCAAAACATCTCTCCTTAAAGATTGTTCAAAATGTTCTGTCTTTCCATATTTAACTTTTTCTTGTGGTCACTACAAAAGATAAATATTTCATTTCTTTTCCATTCTATTAGTAGCTGTCCTTATTGTCACTGTAGTTCAATGAACATTTCTCTAAGCCCACCCAGCCCCCCTTCTACCTCCATCCTAAAATAGATACTAACTCTTTTTGGAGCATGATCTGTGAGACAGCGTGTTTCTTTCTGCTCTATTTGGTGTTCTCTTGACAGCCTTTTCATCTGCTGAAGAGCTTCCTCAAAGCCATGTTTGTGGTGTCTTGTAGATACAATGGAAGCATGACATGGATAAAGCCAAGTATTGAGTTAAATTACAGAAAAAATCTTTTGTATTTTCTTATGTGTTTGCATAGTTAGTTACCATGCTTCCTTTTGAACTACATGTGGAGAATAAGATTGTAATGATCTGGTCTGCTATCACAGATTCAGTTCCCCAAAATTTCACGGAGAGTTCTTCAACCTCAGATACCTCAGTTCCTTCCTGCTTTTCATGCACCTTTTAATACAGGTTTAATTATATTGTGTCCTTATGTTCAATGCAGTACTTTTCAAACTTCTGTAATAAAAGTTTTTAATCGACTTGTTGTGATTGATTTAATGGGAACATTTACTGCTAGTACTACACATAGTTGAGAAATAAGAGTTATTTTGCAAACATCTTCTCCATTCAGTATCTGAGGTATATTCAATCTACTGTTCATAGAATAAGCCCTTGTACAGCACATAGCTAGTATCTCACAGCCAGCTTAAAAATTATATAGTTGACCATGGCTCTGTCTCATTTACACATACAATAATTTGGACTCATTTTGCTTAAGTACTTTGCTGAACTACAATATTGAAATATCCCTACATCTCACCTTCAAGATTAGAGAATTCTCTAAGGACTCTAAGCAATGCATGCATCTCAGCAATGCATGCTATAAACAAACTGTCTGTATGAAACTCACCTTCCATGCTCCACATAGGTTTCTTACAAGAAATTCCAAGTAATTCTGGCCTGAATCCAAAATATATAAAAGATTGTCTGCATTTGTGGGAAGAAGACTGAGGCCAACAGTTCTGCTATTTTGCCACAATGAAACTCTTCACCAGAAAGACGTATTTAATCTGCACAGAAAACAGTGTTTTCTCCCGGATACACTGAAGGCTATATATTGAATCTTCATTATTGTGCATAAACCAGAAACTAAGATATTTCACGGAATGCATTGCATTCCAGATAAATGCAAGTCTGAGTTTTGGCTGTATAGACATCATGACTGAACACCCCACTCGTCTACCCTCCCACCCCCCATACACTATCAGGAACAAAATAGCTCAGAAATAATTTTTGCTTGAGGGATTAGATTTGAGTATTAATTTAGCCACTAGCATAAATTCTCTCAGATTCAGAGGCTGTTCATTCTTCCTTTCCAATATATTCAGAATACCTATAGCTTTCAGCAAGATACAAAAGCTAAATGAACTAGAAAGAATGGAAAGAAATTCTTTGGCTCTGCGTTGAAAACAAACAGTCACTGTTATAAGGATGGAAAATGTATGGTAGCGACAAAAGGGGCAGTGAAGCCAAACCACCAGCTTTATACAATAGGAGAAAAAATAATAATGTGATTTATACATTTTCATCATGCTAACCATGATGTGAGTTTAGGGAAAGCTTCCACTGTGCATCTTGACAGCCAAAATCAATTGGAAATAGCATGATATGCTGGAATGCCAGGCCAATGATGACATTCACAAGTCTATAAGCAGCCAAAATGAACATCCATACTTTGTGTTGCAATGAATGGTGTTTCTGTATGTCCAGTATTATCAAGTTTCCTCATAGAGAATGTGTTGAAGTTTATAGTCTTCTACGATTTTCTTTTCATGTTTAGCTCACTTCAATTTTCTTTTTAGATTAAATGACACTGTGATAGGACGTGGTCAAATGATAAGGTCAGAAAAAAAGATTATCTCTGAGTACTGAGCAATAAATCATTTGAAGAAATTAGCGAAAAAATTCTGCTACCAGCTTTCGTTCTATCTTGTGAGATAAAGAATGAAGCTTGGTTAGAAATAATTAATGCAAAGTAAAAGTTGAAACCTGTAATACAAGGAAGGTGCTACCTTAAATGTATCTTTGGCCTTGTCAGATATAAGATTTAAACAATTTAGCAAGCATGTACTTCATTTGAGTGTATAATTACAATGATTACATATGCTGATAGGGTAATTGAATTTGCTAATGAAAATTAACCATTTGCACATACAATTATCTAATTAATATGCACAATTTCAAATGAAAAATGGTGTCCTTCACAAGTTTTAAAAATCACTTTCTGTATTCTGGAAATTGGGATTAGTGATAGTAGTTTACTTTGCTACCCCACACTGATCAGTATTTTTGTAATCCAGCCTTTAATCAGATAAGCGTACTCTTCCACAACTGCATAGCACATGTACCTAGCTATAAAGAACATTGGTGTACACCATGTCTTTACCTCATGCACAAAAAAAAGTGAATAGGAAGTTTTTCTGCAATTTTGTTTGTTAACTACTCCTGAGCAGAATGTTAATCGTACTCAAATAATGGAATAGAGGACACTACTGCTAACTACTTCTGCCATGCTTACTCTCATGGTGATCTCTTAAAATTCTTCTGAATGTGTGCTTGATTTTGATCAGTTTAAGCTCTGGAAATTCCTTGGTACAATGCAGTTCAGGAGGCATTCTGCATTCAACATCATCACAGTGCCTTGCAAGAAAGACAGAAATAATGACGCACACCAGCCATCCCCAAAAATTGCTCATCAGTTCCTTCTGGCTGTCATTTTTGTTTCCATCTAGCTGATCATAAGATACCAGTCAAAAATCTGGAAAATTCATTATTGTAAACAGTTCCAAGGAACACAGAAGTTAGCAGAACTGAGAATATGTCAGGTAATGACATTACGTGAGACAGCTGAATTTCAGTATCACATTTTCTATTACAAACAATATTAATCGCTTAGTTAAATACAGAGATCCCAAAGCACTTTTCCAAAGTAGTAAAAATCATAAAATAGTATAAGCCAGAAACTTTCACTGTGATCATGTCTGTCCACCCACATAATATATTCCAGGAGATTTCACCAAGCCATTCTTATCAATTCCTAATGAAGTAGCAGAGGCAAAATTGACTTATTTCCTATTACTCAGTAAGTCAGTGGCACACTTGCAAATACAGCTCAGATTCTGAACTTCCAGCACTGTTATTAGTCCAAGAACAAATTCTTATGAGATAAGATAAATGGGAAATGGAAAGTATTGCACAAAAGATTTTGAGACCAAACTTTCTTTGAGGGATCTGTATCTGTACATTAACTCCAGTAATGAAAGCTACTTTTGGTGAAGAAAAAAAATAATTAAAAAAACCCCAAACAAACAAAACCAAAAGGAGGGAGCAAGAGAAAAGAAAAAGAATAGGCAGCTAGGAAGAGCAGTTATGGGATCTCCACACAAACTTCCTCTTCTGGGTGGAAGGATGACTGAACAGTAGAACAAGTTGCCCGACGAGGTTGTGAAGTCTCCTTGTTTGGAAATACTCAAAACCCAACAGGACATGATCCTGAGCAGTCTGCTGTAGCTGATCCTGCTTTAAGCAGGGTGTTGGACTAGACGATCTCCAGAGGCCCCGTCCCACTTCAGCTACTCTGTGATTCTGCTGCAAATGTTAGGGCACTGAAGGCACTGTGCAAAAGATCTGGCGTGTTTCAAAGTTATCAAAAAAAATCACTATCATTTCACTGTGAATAGAGTGCCGATTAGTCATTTAAAGAGATCTTCTAAAATGAGTTAATCTTTTCTCCCAGACCTCCTATTCATGATATAGAGAGACATAAAAGGCCATCAAATTGCATGAAATACTCTACTCTAATAATAGGGATTCCTTTCTAGAATCTGTGAAAACCCACCATTTCCATTTTTAGATATCTTGCCACTGCTCCTCTGCCACTACACGCTACATGCTGATATGCACCACATTCATGTTCATCATTGTTGAATTGTTGCCATTGTTTAGTGAAAAGAGTAGCTTAGCCTACAAGTAACACTCATCACTAATCATAAGAAAACATCATATACAAGCACTTATAATATAATCTATACATAGATTCTTAGCTCAGTAGCCAGGCAGTTTGAAATGTATTTAATTTCTGTGCATGTTAAGGGCAGGAAAAATGGTCATATAGACACAGGACAGAAACTTTAGTTTCTCTTCTTCTATCTGCCATAACATTTCTGCAGGTTAACATAAACAAATCTACATTACATATAGATCAGTAATTATCTGAGGATATTAACATTGTCCTACTTCAGAAAGGTGCTGGAAAATTTAAGTTTGTAATGCATGCGAGAATCTTAAAGGTAATAGGAACACATTGTATTGTTTTTGAGTCACAGCTGAAAAAGACTTAAGGAAATTTTATTATTAGGGTTGTTATTTCACACTACTTGCAAATTTAGGTTGAATTCTGCCAACAGTTGTGCTTCCCTCTGTTCTCAGAAAAGAAGCCAGGAAGGACTCAGTTCAGAAAACTGATGGATATTCTTCCATCATGCACTATGCCAAGGATGACAGCATGCCCTCAGGTTTTGATACTGTACTGGTTTATTCCCCTGCTGGAGTAAATTCACACTCACTTCTCACCTCTCTGGAGTGTGTGCTGTTATCACGTTGTGATAAAGCATTGGGCATCAAAAATACAAGGTCTTATTCTATCCTGATGAGAATGTTTCATTTTAAATATGTAGCTGAACTTTCACTGGATTCATTAGAAAGTGATTAAGATAGGACAAAAGAAGGATTTTATACAAACAGCTCCACCTGTAGGGCTTGAAAGTGACCTAAGTGTATTGCATCAGCCCAGTAATTAGATGTGTGTGTAATTCAGAAGCTTTTCTTCAAATCCCGTACCTAAATTGTGCAGAGAATGTATGTGAACATTGCTACCACATCTTGCAGGTGAACATCCTAGTCACTGCAAGGTATTCTGCAGGCCTTTAACCCCAAAACATTCCCTTGAAAGTCTTCCACCTTCTATAAGCACCTGTGAGATCAATGAGAGTATGCTACAATTTCCCCAGTTTTCATGAGGTGCTGCTGTTTGTCTTGCAAACAACTTACACATTCTAAATCCGTATCATATATATGATTAGGCTTACAGGCTGATTTAAGGTTTTGGATTCCTTTCAGTTCTTGCTCTCTGGGAATGTATTCTTAATGGGTAATTTTCTGGAAGTTATAGCTCTCTAACACCAGAAACAATCTAATTTCACTGACAAAAAAACTTCAGGATTTTTTTTTCTCCTGTTACAAAGTATGGTTTGTGTTAAAAGATAATCAAGAGTCATAATCTGTTTTTGTTACTAATCTGAATTTATGGAACACATACTACTTATAACAGGCCAAACTGAGACACCTTTCTTTCTAATGGGTTCATTTTTCTTGGAAAATGCCTCAAAACCAACAAATTCAATGCTAGGGGACTAAAAAAATTGTCTATACAGGAAAGGCATCAGTTGGTTTTATCAATGGCTACCTGCAGCATTCCAGTTCTCATAAATAGCAAATGCCCCAAACCTTAGAAGACATGACAGCAGCCCCAGGTGCAACTTCCTTTTCCAAATTACTCTGTTCAAATTGACAAACTACTTTAGGAAAGGATAGTAATTATCTTTAGAAACACTGCAACATGGGAGAAGCTTGATTTAATTTAATCAGTAGCACTGTAATTTAAGTTATGATGCATGCTTTAATTATTCAAAGCACAAATGTTCTTCTCAGAAAAATTTCATTAGGGATCCAGTCATTGGGAAAACCTAGTCATATATGAGTTTTCTTGCCACAGTCACTATGAATATTAGGGGTTTTTTTCCCTGAGAATTTTAACCAATTCTGTTTTGCTAATGATTATGTCCAGCTATGTTAGAATTGTATGACTGATAGAATAATCATATATTTTACCTATAGTTAATTTTGCATTAAATTTACAAATTCGTACAATTATATCATTACAGTTTTTGCAACTACTTTTGGCCCAGTTCCTGATATTTAGTCTGTTATTCCTTCCTGTCCCAATCACAGAATTTCATAGGACTCTTATTTGCGACACTGATTAAATCAGTTAATCACTTCTCCCTACTATGTGAAAAAAGTCACATTGCATAAATTGTTCATGTAAAGCAATAAGAACAAAACTACCCCTGAAAGAATATTGCTAAAAGCATGATCTTTGAAATCATTCCTAAAACCAGGCAAGAAAAGTAGGCTAACAACAGCACTAGATTAGTGATCATTACAGGGTTTCACATTTACATAACACTTCTAAATATTTCATAATATATACATGACTAAATTAAACCTCAAATGCTTCCAAGAGACAAAGGAATAAATTACACTCACCTTGGAACTGTATTTTCTAAAAGAAATGTTAAATCACTGAGTGAAGCTAATGTTTAAAATGTGGAGGGGAATCCCAGAATTCACGATCTTGAGCCTTGATCAAACTAGTAGTACTGCTAGAACAATACTAAAAAAGATACAATTTAACAGCCAGAGTTTCTGGCTGTTAATCAACACAAATTCTGTTGATTTTGTGTAACACTTATTAGTGGAACTGTCTTTAATTTTAGGTCACTCTACTCCTCGTAAACAAACTCTCCCGTCCCCCATCCCCAATTACAAAGATAACCAGGCCTAAAGAAGATTGGCTGCTTCAAATCCAGTCAGTTGTGAATCTTATAGAACCACTTCACTGCTTTGGGGCTCCTTTGCTGTTGATTTTTAGTGAGTAACTAGAATGGTTTTCATATTATAAAATATATTGCCATTATTGTTAACAAAGACTTGAAGCAACACTGTGTTATATGAAAACATTCTTGAGTTTTGATAAAATACAACAGCTCAGCTCAGAACATGATCTCTGCTGTTGATCTATGTGTACATCTGCAGCTTACAATATGTGTACACTTGTTTCTTACAGTAATAGGCCATAGTTTCATACACTTTAAGAAGAACTGAGTCCTCTTCCCATACTGTTCCTTCTTTGTGTTGAGAAGCTACCTTTGTTACAACTAAATTTGCTCCATCCCTACCCCTCCCTGCTCCAAAAGCATGGCAAAAATTAGGATAGAGTATTTTAGCACGAGTAGCTTTTTAACATGTGAACGATCCTATGGTTTTAGTTACAAATTTCTCATTAAAACCAGTGGGAGTCTCAGCTGTCCAGAATGTCTGGGTTTTAACAAGGTCTAATATAGCTTTAACAATTAATATCCTGAAAAGCTTATCATAGTGATCAATGCATGAAGAGTGTCTTTGCTGCTCATTATTTGATCTCTTCTCTGCAGTCATTGAACATGACATTTCTTCCTCGAGGCAATCAGTAAGACAATATTTAAAAGTAATTTCCAGATGCTGTCCCTTTGTTTTGTTTCCCTTTGGATTTCACAAACAAAACCAGCCACTATTCATATTCCATATGGCCTGATTATACCCAGGGAAAAATCGTACCTATTCTAAGAAGCAGTCATGGTAAATACACCTAATCGGAATCACAGGCAAATTAATGTCCTTGCATGATGTTAAGAAGTCCCAGTGCTGGAATGATACTGCCTCTTGATGAGACATAAGGACTAAACTTCCAGCTACTGGCTTTATAGAAAAGGATTCAACATCTCCACCTGTAAGACTGTAATAATGGGGGGCTGGAGGGGTTAGCTCAGGTGTCCTGGGTCACTGTCATATTCAGTACTACCTTCTATCTTTCAAAGCTTCCTGTGTTTCACATGTGTGAAGCATCTTGGTACACAGTGTTGCCACAAAAAAGGTTCTCCATTCACAGCCCAGTAAGTGAAATGATCCATGTTTCTATAAAATGTGTCAGTCTCTTTGGATGAAAGTTCATAAGTATCTTCTTCAACTCTATTTCTGGGTGCTGGATAAAGAGGGGACATTTTGATATTCCTCCTAGCACTTTTGTGCAATCAAACCCTCCTGCACTGCATATTCTATCATCACCTTCTAATGAGTGGAGATGCATAATCAGACCTTATAAGTGAGGCATGACACTGCATCATCTATAATAAAACATATTCTTTCTTATAGCAAAGCAGGGTGCATCTGGCATCTGTGATTTTAGAAATAGCATAAATCCAGCCAGTGTACATTCAGTCCTTGCTCCTCTTTTAATTCTGGGGTAAATGATGACTAAAATGAACTCAATACATCTACAAATCATTTCAATGGGTGGCTGCAAAAGGACATAAAACGTTACGTTGGCTAGAGAAAGTGACATCTACAATGGGAGGCTGCTATGTAAAGTTTATTAGCGAGTGCATGATGATCACATCAGCCAGGATATTACAATGTTGGAAGCAATTACTAACTGTGATACATAAGATTCAAAAGTAAAAGCAATTTGAACTGCACAGAGGAGGATAAAACAAGCTTATAAAGACGCAGCTTTCCTAAAAATATTCTAATGTGAATTATAGTGTGGCTTTTGTTGTCCTCTCCTCCAAATATATAATTTTTGTGTTCATGAAGGACATTAAAAGTCACAAAATAACGAGTGGGTGTTAAAAATAGAGTAGAGAGACCAGGATACAAAGAATGCATTTGAATTCCTGAAGACAATTAGCCAATTTTTTTTTTTAAAGCTGTCATCTAGAAATTTGAATCATTGCTAAAAACCTAGTTTCTTTTTTTTCCCCTCTCTCTTCAAATATGCAGTAGAAGTTATGTGTAATCCAATTCTCAAATGGTATATTTCTATGTCATGTCACAAACAGAAGATTAGCTCTTAACATTTTATTAAGACATTTCTTGCTTGGGTTCATGTCACACTAGCAAAGGACGATATCATCAGCTGTGGTTATTGCAGTCTAACAATTAGTAACACAATGGATCTGCAAGCATTTTGGGGACAGGCTTATAAAGACATCCACAGTCACCTCAGGTGAGCCCATCCTGAAGTCCAAACTCATCTCATAATGTTGATGACAAGAGCATCTACGTGTTACAGGTTTCAGTCACCTGAATATCAGGAGGAAAAAAAATCAGGTGTGTGCTACCTGTAGTGCAAATGATCACCAAATGACATGCAGTGCAAATGAAATTAGGACTCAATGCCTTGCCAGGGTGTATGACTACAAAGTCCTTCACAGTAAAGCCCTCCCACATTTAAGGTAATGTTGGACAGAATCTGTGGGCCACCTGAACTCCAGAACTTAGTTGACATATCCAGTCAAACCAAAGCATTACATGTCTTCATGAAGCATTGTGTAGAGCTATCTCACAGAAGCTGAATTAAGTCCCAACAGATGCAGATTTACACTGTTATCTCTTAGCTTTTCTGCTCCTTACCTTAGAAGCATGTTGCTCAAATGCATATACTTTTGATAGAGAAGTACTATAATGTTATCAGAAGATTGAGATGAAAAGCACCTGTAATTTTACCATCTTGTCCCCTAAAAAAGCTTGTGATCTTCACTCCTGTCTCCTTGTCTCTGAAGTACTAAGTAATTATATACTATATTTACGATTTTCTTTGTGGTTTTCTTCTTTCCTACCTTTACAGCTCAGTGTCTTATTCTCACTATTTCTGTCTGGTCAGAATATTTCTGACTGGTTCTTTAACATAGCATCTATTGTATTCATCCTCTCTCCCAACTTTTTCTCCTTGTGATTATGAAATGAGTTTTCTGTACCTATATGACAAAGTTCTTCAGATTTATAACCCTGAGTACAGTGTAGTAATACAGGAGAAGTTAAAAGACTCTGAAATGATAGATAAATGACCCTGTAAGTTAACAATTTCAGTGTCTGTAATGACCTGCCAGTCATAAAATCTCTATGCAGGCAATATGTGTAAAGAATATAGAGCTAAAAGGCTTTGCACATAAGCTTAAAAGAATTATAAACTTATTTTATGCATATCTCAAATAATTTTAAACTATTTTTCTAGAAGAAAAAAACAAGTAAAAACATACCCAGCAAAATTCAAAAGGTTGACCTCTTTACCCCTGATGTATACTAAAACCGTTGACTTTTGTGTAGAAATGGTCTGGGAATCTGTAGATAGTCAATCCCTGCATCTCCACTTGCAGGATACTAGCATCTGACTAAGGTGGCAGTAACTTCATATAACCTGCCTGAACTGAAACATCAGAGCATGTCTGGCTGTGCCCTAAGCATATGCAGGAGAGCAAAGCATTTAATGTCTATAATTTGCAGGCAATGGAGAGGCTGTAAAGACTGCGCAAGGTCATAACAAACCTTAGCTCCTTGGAATGTTAACAGATTTTTATTTGAAATAAATAAATAACATTGTTTATTTTCCCTGTGAATTTTATTTTTAGTATGATGACATCTGGTTGGTTTCAAGCTATTTGGGCTTAATATCCAAGTCCTGACTACTGTATACACATTTAAGATATAACACAAGGTGAAAGTTAAAATGAGGAGCTCTGTAAAGCATCATTCTCAAGGAAGGTGCTACTCTGTCAGAAGCTTATTGTTGTGTTACATTTTCCAAGAAGTTTTAATAAAAAAAAATTGCAAATATTTTAGACTCAAATTATCTACATTTTTAATTTACCCTTACATGGGTTGTTTTCAGGTTATAAAACTACCTGAAATCCTTTAATCTGGAAACACTGTACCATTTAAAAAAGGTTTAATTTTCCAACAAATTAAATAAAAGTGATGTTTCAATATCTTACCCATTTTTTCTCATGTTTCAAACCACTTTTACAAAAGTCTTTTAAATGTATAAGATTGAAAATGCAGCAGCCATTTTATCTCACATGTAGGCTTACATCTAAATGACAGTCAAAAAAAAAAATGTTATGTAGAATAAACTATTATTGCCAAACTTTCTATTGCCCAAAGAAAATATAAACATTACATTATGCTGAATATATTCAGTTTGATGTCAGTGGAACTGGGCTGGCAATATTACTTGACAATCTGGCAACAATTTAAAAATTGTCAGAAAGTTTTAAAGCCTTGTGGAAAATCCTCAGCAAGTACACATCATTTCAGTGAGTTGTCATGGGATTTACATTCTGAAAGTTCTCTTTCATCAGAGATTATTTATCCATATTCTGAGAAGGTGACCCATCCAAAACCAGGGATAACACCTCAAACTTCAGGTTGATGGAATATTTTTACCGGGCTTGGACTTGCCTCTGGCATCTCTCTCTATCCAGCTGATCTGAAAGCATCTGAATTTAAAAATCTATGTCTCATCCCCATCTACTTCACTATTACCTCATAAACAAAAGGTGAGATGCCCATTTTGCATCTTACTGCTTCATCTTTAGGGTAACTGAAACAGACAAATGCTGCATATTTCTGTTTCATTATTGGAGAAAATAAAATGGAGGGGTCTTCTGTTTTCAAGAACGCTCAAGGTTAAGTTCCAGTGCTTCCCAGATCAAGTATCCTCTGATTTCATGCTCTGATAGGGATTATTGCAGAATAAGTAACAACTATGAGGGCAAATGTTAGAATTACAAAAAACAAATAAATTACAAACAGAGAGGAACTATATAGGGAATAAAATAATAGAGATTATTTTTCACTTATCATTAAATCAGCTTCTAGAAATAATTGAATACTGAAATACACATTTTTCTGAGAGCAGAAAAGCATCCTTTCCTGCCCTGTAGATCATATACTGAGAACATTCTGGTTACTGTTTTATCAGGAACCTTTGACCACATTTCTAAATACACTTAAGTAAGATAATTTCTCCTTTGCATCCCACCCACAGTCCATGGTATATGCATTTGCTCCAGACTGTTAAAATTGTGTTCAGTAGTTGAGCTTCATTCATTTTGATATCCAAACAAAATAAACATATCAAGAATCAATAAAATATTTTAATAGACTCTAGATTAATGTTAATAAAATACTGCCATTACACCAATGTATGTAACTTTACATTTTTTGTCCTTTTGTGCTTCTAGTCATGCTTCTTTACTGTAATGATTTAAATGAGCAGATACACAAATCTGCTGTGGTAAGCCTCACCTAGGGGCTGTGCTTCGACAGCTAGTGGACTAGAGTTCAAGTCCTAATTCACTTTTTTCTGTTTCCCCAAGTGCTATTTTTACACAATTTCATATTCTCATAGCAGATTCTAGTACTATAGGCTATAAAATAAGGCAATTTCTGCATGGTAACAGTTAGGCCTTCTAGCCAGAGAAACAAAGAGGCATGGAGATCTAATTAAGTGTCTTGACCTCTAATGAAGTGCCCTTTTGTCCACATAAAATAGCATAGCATTGTTGTAACTGGAGATTTGAATATATCTTAGGTCTGCCAGTTAAGAGGCTTAGGAAAAACAAAACCAAACACCTCCCAGCCCACCAATACTTTTCTTTCTTTGTTTGCTTCTTAATAATATTTAAGTGAAATTTAAATACAATGCAAATTATGTTTGCAGTGTTGGGGAGGGCACAGACAGCAGTGACTCCCAGGGTCCAATGGAGACACAGAAGATACACCTCCAAGTGCTCAAGGCAGACCCATAATTTAATACTGGTTCCGTTGTACATACTATTTCTAATCTGAACAGTCAAAATGGCTGTAAATTAAATTCTTAGGAGAGCAAGGGAAAAGGTTATATAAGGATGAAAGAACTCTAGAAAACAAACACTAAAGAAATTGACACCTTCTGTGGACCTTTACTGAATGCTTTGTGGATGTCAAGCTAAAAGCATAATGTTTTCCAAGTCGGTATTTTTGTTCATGTAGTGTGTCAACTTCCTTCTTCTCTTCCCTTAATTTTCTTCCATTTGTCTACAACAGAGCTAATTCACTGATTTAAATGTGCAAGAACTCCAGACCTCCCTCAAACTTGATTAAATATAATAAATGGTTCACCACAGCACATTTGCTTAATGCACTTATGCACAGTCAATTGTCTTCACTTACAATACAACATTATCACATTAAACTTAGCAAGGATCATATGCTCTGCCTGCTCTTTGGATAATGTGTGCAACACTGACTTTGGTATGTTTTACACCATACAGTGTATCCATCGTGTTATAATTTACTGAACATAGAGTTTATTCAGAGGGAATAAAGGCAGAAAAAACCTCGGTATTTTTTTCTGATAGCTTTAGATCTTGAGTGACTTTTGTGTAGGCTGCATCCTATCATGCAGATACGGAGCTCCAGCATTATTTCAAATAAATCCATAAAAACACAGATTTCTGATATGATGACTCAGAGAATTGACAAATATGGATACTTTAAACTCTAGGTCACCTGGCTCAAATCCCACTTAGGCTGGTGGTAAGTGAAAGTCATCACTACCCAATGGCAGTTTAACAGCCCATATGTGAACAGTGATGGTTGTCTCTGTCCAGTCAAGGGTGGATATGGGGCTCATTCATTGCATTCCAGTAGGCATTTCTGTCATATAAAGGGGAAAGTAAAAACCTCCACTGTGAAAGCTAAGGTGTCAGCATGTGGCAAGTGAGTTAGTGTTTACTCCTCAGACAATTTCTGTAGGCTGCTACAAAGTTATACCACTGATGAATGAGTTTTCTCTTGCATCAGAAGAAAATGGAGATTAGGAAAACCCATATCCAGGTCTATCTTTCTAGTATTCCTCCCTCCTATTAAATGCCTTAAAACATATGTCTTTTCAAAATTAATTCAACCAGTATTACTAAATAGTGTCTATGAGTGGATTATAAAAATCCCAATTACATTGTATAAAAACAATGTAAATTTAAAAAAAAAAAAAAATATGGGCACCTACCTGCTCTCATGCCATGCTTGGATTTCAGTAAGCAAATATACAGTTGAATGTCATTAGAATCAAGGAGTTGCATGGCCACAAAATGTATGCAATTATTTGGCAATTCGTTAGCACAAACTAATGCAAATGTGATTAATTCAACAAGCATAATCATTTTGTACAGGTGCAGGCTTTGACAATTTGACTTGCAGTCAGTGACGCATCAGACTTGATGAGTTGTATGTCTAGGGGAAAGGAGACCACTATTGCAAATAGCCCAAGGGCATATGCCAAACCATGAGATTAAAAATGTTGCCACAAAATAATCAAATTAATCAGCTAAATGTCCTAAACTTCTGTGAGGCAAACACCCATTCATGAAATATTCCTGGCTTTGCTTTAAAGTAAATGGCAAATGTAAATACAATTCTATAGCTAGATTTAAAGGGGGCCAATGAAAGGCAAGACAAGGCAGAAATTTGATCCACTGACCCAAAACATGTTCCATTGTGTCATTGTGTGCCACTTGTAAATCTGAGCTGTGTGTCCATATCAGTTTACCTACAAGGTGAATGTAATAAAAGTTAAGGTGGTGTCTTAACAAAATTGTGCATCTATAAAGAATTGTGGCAGAAATGCCAGAAAAGTCAACCAAGAAATAGTAGGAATAACAGAGACAATCAGAGAAAATATTGGGAATCCGTTCCACAAGGAAAGGCTCATAAGCAAACCTTCCAGGTATGAAACACTGAGTGAGAAAGGACCAGAAACAAATAAATTTAAAAAGCTTTGTGCTATTTGATTTCTATTGCACTGAAATTTGACCCATTGTCCCAAAACATCTCTCACTGTGAGCTAATTTAGTCAGAAACCTGATCTGTGTGTCCAAAAGGCTAAATTCAATTGTAAACACAAATGTAAACATTTGTATCTGTCTCTTCCCAGAACTCTGTAATGAGCATGGTATGCTTAGGCAGACTTTGTGTACAAAGTATTTCAGGATTCTTCAGTTTTCTGAAATAGTTAATGAGTTATTTTCTGTTCTATGCAAAGGAGACTACTTTGTGGTTTCTCATCAATGCTTCAGAACAGAAAAGAATAAAAACAAATCTAAAATATAGAAAATTTGGATTGTAAACAACTATTAGCAATTTTTAATGGAAAGTAGAAAATACACTCCCTCTTTATGTCCCAAAAATGTTTTTGAAAGAGTGTTAAAAACTGTGGAGGAAGTTATTTGTAGATACAAACTTCTTTTTGCAAAATGAGTTGAAAATTAAAGAATTGATCATCCTTTTACCATTCAATAATAAGGTATTTCTTTTTTTCCTTTTTAAAATGTTTTTATTACATGGAAGATTTAATTCAGCATGTTTCATTGCATAAAAGATCAGAAAGCAATTCTGAAAACAAATATATGAGCTTTCTAAATGGCAACGTTTGGCTAATTTGTATCTGGGGATACTCATTTTTTGTAAAAATAACTTGAAAAGATATTTTTGTCTCTTTCCTGTCACTCTTTGAAGCATTTTGTAATTTGAGCAGCTATTAATGTCTCTCGTTAATCTTGGATGAATTAGGAAGCCAGGGTCTTCGAGGCTGAAGTCAATTATGTATAAAGAGAGTCCATTTTTTACAGCACCATTATGTCCCCAGTCCATCTATCACTCAAGTCTATTCCTATCATCTGGAAGTTACCCATCCTTATTAACTAACATTTCTGAGTAAATTAAAAAATTGTGTCTAAGGTAAATAACATCCCACTCAGACGAACTAGACTGGAGTCTAGTTTATTTAATTTCTCATGCTTTTGAGTCTCTTTGAGAGGACATGGTTTTCAACAGTATTAGAGGCAAAATTTCTGCATATGCATGGCAAAAGTAGATTCAAGCATTTGCTTTCATCTTGCAAAAGAAGAGGTTGTGTCCTCAAGAGCCTTTTAAGCCTATTCTGTGATATTATGACTCTTAATATCAAACCTTTAAAGCAGAAGAACCAGCCTAAAATTATTTTGTATAGTTTAGATAGTTGTTCTGTTTATTTTTTGCCCCTGCTTGAGCTGTGAAATAACAGGACATTGATCAAAACGGTATCGTAAAACTCACAAAAGGTGCTTGGCAAATTGCCTTTATTTTAATTACTCAGCATAATATAGACAGGAGTGGTGAGCATTTCTCTTGACTTTGACTTTCTTTCATTTTCTCTTCTAGTGGAATTTTCTGTTCCAATTTCTTAAATTTTAGTTTTATCTTCTAACAGTTGCAACTACAATTATCTGGGTTTAGAACCATATGAAGTTACAGTATGGAAATATAGGAAAAAAAGTAGGAAGCAGAGATGTGTATGTTTTTTAGACACTGATCATCTTGAGGGGAGGAGGGAGCGACAAATTAGCAAATTCTTTCCTTTCTTAATTCTTAACCTTAAAATGGGTTTATCTAGCATCAGCTATGATGATGAGGAATCTGTTCTGTATAAGAGATGATCATGACCCTCAAAAGATCGGACAAATTTCACATAAACTTTAGCATACAGTATTCACTGACAAAAGTAAAATATTATGGTAAGTGATAAAATATTTTCACTTATCTTTACATTGTGTCTCTTCTTTGCTTTCTGTCTCAATTTTTTTTTTTCCCTTTTTAATTCGCTGAGTAGCCTTCTTTCTTTGTATCCGCTGCCAGAGTCAGAGATTTCCCTAGCCTCATAGTCTTTGCCACAACCAATTAGGTGAAGTTGCATTACCTTCTCTGCTGTCTTCAGTTCTGTGTCACAGGCTGCAAATCAAAACACAGAGAAGAGATGATCTGCATTGGTCTGGCTTCAAGTAGAGCTTGAGAGATAGGCAATAAGTCAACAGTCATTACAAATACAGAGACTTATCTCCTGGTGTCAGACCATCCCAGCATTTCAAAACTCTTGCCCAGTTTTTCATCTAACTGTCCCTTAAAACATTAAGTATTTATGAAATATGTTTTGTCTTAAGAATTTAATATAGCTTATTCTGAAAGGTTCTTGATCTTTGTAAATTCTGTAGATTGATAATTTATATTGTTGCAGTGCCAGCATTGACTATTATTTATGAAAAAAGCCAGCGTTCATTCATTGCCACTTTTTTGATGGGCAGCTCCTTGTGTGTAAAGCCAATTTTTGCTCTTTAAATAGAAAGAGTTAATTTCAAGAAACAAGAGGAATTATATTACAGGGTCTGAAGTCTGTATTTAATTTATGGTGAATTGTTCATGCAAAGAAATGGATTTTACAATGAAATGAGAGATTCCAAACCTTTCAGCTGTTTAATAAACCATATAAATGAATTTCAATTACCTTATATTTGTTTCTTTAATTTCTAAATAACAAATCCTGCAATGTTAATTGATGTTATGTTATGTTATAAACAGCAAAGTAACTTCAGTGTTAGTTGATTATCAAGGATAATGAATTCTAATTGTGTATTTTCAAAAAACGTGATGAAATTTTATATTTTAAAAATAAAATTATATTTATATAATTTTTAATATACATTATATATATAAAATCATGTCTTGGGGAGACTTTCGGGTCTCTTTCATCCAACTCCATCAGGGACTTTGGGAAGAGACAAACAGATATGATTTGGTTTGAAGGCCACAGCCTATTTAAGTTGTCATTGCCTGTTGTTAGAAGCATATTCCTTTAAAAAGCAAGGATTTGCTATGTTGACCAGTGGCATTAGCATTATATTATAGTGATCCACACAAAGAACACAGGCTGTGGCCAGCTGACCTGAGGAAAGTTCATGAGAATGTTTCAACTTTCATTCTCTCTCTCTCTCTCTCTCTCTCCTTCTTTTAGTACTGATTATGCAAAACAGCATAAAAGGTCAGTCCTCCCTGACAATTACTGGGCTTTTTTTATAGTGTCTGTCCTCTATCACCAATTAAAGAAAATGACAGGACCATATAAAGATGTTAAAAACACTTCAGCTGTCAATGGCTGTTCTCACACTTAGGATTACTTTTCATAAATAAGAGAAAATGCTACGCCAAAAAAAGAGGAAAGGTGACTCAGTAACTAATAAGAAGTCTTTTAGTTATATTATAAATTATTGTTGAGCCTAAAATACACACAGTCTAATGTTGTTACAAATAAATAGCTGATGTCAAAGTTAGGTGAACTCATAATTGTCACTATCTGGGATGTGATGCCACAAGAATGAGTTGGTGCCTCTGGTCTTCCCAGGCTCAGCACAAAATATATGAACAAAGAAAGAGTTAATTCCTCCTATAATAGCTGAAGTATCTTGACTTGACACCGTGAGACAAACTCTATTTCTTTATCTTATGAAGACTTAAATCTAGTGTGATAGATATTTCTTCTTCCTGTGAAGGGTGTGTTCAATTCTCATTTTACCATGGATAAACCAGTTTGTAAACACAGAGTATATCGTGTATTCAATCACAGATGATAGCATCAGGTTCCCCAAAGTAGAAGTAATTTCAGCGTCTATCCTAGAACATGATATTCAGGTTCATCTCAACTTCACCATGTAAGAAAAGGAAATATTCAGCAATTAACCAGTTCACCACAACCTTCACTGTAAATGTCCTATTTGAAACCAAAGACAATGAATATATCTCAAATGTGAAATCCATACCTGTGGAGGAATGGCTTAGTAACAAGGGAAACGATCTGATTCCCATGAGCAACCCAGTCTCTGATGAGGGGGAAGGCTCAGAGGAAACCGTTAACTGTCCTTGAAAGCCTGTTGTGATAAGAGACAGTGGAATGGTAAACAAGAAGAAGGAGCTACATCCACGAAGAGGAGAAGTACCAATCACACTCGCCGCCCTGGCGCGTGAACAGAGGCTGTAAGCCAATTATACAACTGTTGCGGACGCGTGTTCTTGGCATCTGTCTATATATACTCTGTAAGCTTGAATAAAGGGGAGAACGACTATACTCATATTGAGATTCCATCGTTACTCCGGGTCTGTCTCCCACTCCAACATCTGGTAGCAGAGGATGGTTCAGTTCGACTGAGGTCTCTGAGACTGCGGTAAGCAGCTAGAGGAGGGGAGTGGGAAAACCACGGCTGAGGGAGGTGCTGCTCGGACACAAGAAGAGGGGCAGACACTGGTGTGTGAGGTCGCTCCTCACCCCTCAGGCGCAGCTATGGAAACAGAAGCTGCGGCCACCTTGCTTGCAGGAATCCTCTCTAAGAGAGGGATTGAAGCACCTGTAAAGCGGCTGGTCAAGTTAATTAGGTTGGGACAGCGATGGGGTCATTTTTCTGACACGCACATGCTGTTTTCTGTCTCGGAATGGCGGGACTTTGGAGGAACAATGTGGCAAAAAACAACCGAGGGGAGTGAAAAAGGTGAGAAAGATATAAGGACGGTCCGATGAGCAGTCGGCGAAAAGAGGCGGCAGTGCTCAAGTTTCTCCGACATATACTCTCTACGAGAGGACTGAGTTATGACCTGTCTACGTTGAAGGCGCTGGAAGGGATCCAAGGAGGCGGTCAAATTCTCCACTGCGTGGAGGTTCATCTCAGAGACTTTGACGGAAATGCAAGCAGAGCGACGTGCTGCTGCTGCGGCGTTCATGACTACCAACCCTACAGGACTGGTTTTTGGTGCGCCGCCCACGGCACCCGCCAGCCAAACCCGGCTGGACAGATGTGGCCTCCGGCAGCGCGGCGGTGCCGGTGCGGGGCCGTCGTGCCGGGCGCGCAGCACGGCGGAGGCGGGAGGCCGCCATGGGCCCGGCCCTCCCCGCTGGGGCGCGGCCCCGCCGCCCAGGGATGCACAATCAAAGCCGCAGCACATCGATCCGCCGGCGCTCGCTGAACTGAGCGCGGCGGCTCGCCGGTGAACTTGGACTAAAAAAAAAAAAAAAAAAAAAAAAAAAAAAGAGAGAGAGAGAAAAAAAAAGAGGAAAAAAAAGGAGAAAAAAAAAAAAAGTCTGCCGCGGAACCCCTTGCACGACGCGGAAAAAGCGGAAGTGAGCGGTTCTAAGCCAAAACGGCGAAATAATACGCGGAAGTGCCTCCGCAGAAAACTCTAAGGAGGAGGGACCCGAGCACCTACTGAGCTCATCGATTGGGGACCAGAAAATGTTGCTCGGTCCCTCACAAAGACTTCGCAAATGTTGATGGGCTCTGGTCCTTTTGTGCGTCCAACAGCTAGCGCAAAAGGCTTTATTAGGCATTCGGGAAGAAAAAATCCGCGCCAGCACGTGGCGCGAAGTGCGGAGCGCCTGTCTGCCGCAGCCCGGGCCCGGCTGTGCCGCCGCCGCGCGTGCGCCCGTGCTGCGTGCGCCCGGCACCCCCGCCCCCCCCGCCCGCCCTCACTCCCTCCCTCCCTCCGGCCCGCGCCCTCCTTCCCCCCGGCCCCGGCCCCGGCCCCGGCCCCGGAAAAAAAAACCTCAATTCAGAAGTTGCAGCATTCTCAACCCCCCCAGCCTCTTCAGCACTAAAGAGAAGCATCACCTTAGTGCTTCTGAACACAAACAGGCAGAAGCAATAGATAAAGTTAGTTATAAAGGGTTTACCGCTCAAAATTTTATTTCACAAAATAGATTTATAGAAAGCAATTTGTATTAAGAGGTTTGAAAAGCAACTGAAGTGTTTTCTGCAGGAGAAATTAAGAACAAATCTATCAGGAGCTTACGTGAAACAAAAGATGAACCAGTCTGTCAAGTATTTATCCCAAACTTCAAGTTTTCCTACATATTTCATACATCACAAATCTTGGTTTCTTCCAGCAACAGGTAAGAAGGACAGGCTTGGCCTGTTTCAAGGATCCACACATCCTCTAAGATGTTGAAAAAACATTGCAAGATTTGACCATTACGGTAGAGAGAAAAGGTTTAAAAATTGCACCTGAAAAAGTTCAAAAGGGTCCTCCATGGCATTATTTGGGTTGGATCATCACACAAAGTACTGTGAGGCCACAGAAAATACAGCTGACCACGCAGATAACAACATTAACAGATGTGCAGAAATTATTGGGGGACATTCGGAGTAATGGCATTTGTCTTCCCAAGTAACTGCTACACGTGATGGGGCCCTGCTTTCCTGGAGATGGCTGAACACCTGCCTGCCCATGGGAAGTGGTGAATGAATTCCTTGTTTTGCTTTGCTTGCCTGCGCGGCTTTTGCTTTAATGCCTCTGTTAGGGACTTCTGCATCTGCTGATGCATCGAGAACTTTATCGATGCGGCAACAGCAAGCTTTGCAAAAGATAACCGAGAAATTAGTCAGTGGGGTGTCACAACGATTTATTACAGAACTACCTATACACTTACTTATTGTTAATTCCAGTAAAAGTAGGAACCATGTTTTAGGTCTCCTAATCCAGCAATCAACAAAAAGTGTCGTAATATTAGAATGGCTTTTCTTGTCGTATCAGTCTAAGACAACAGTGTGTACTAGAATAGAACTGCTTGCAAATATCATCATAAAGGGAAGGCGTCGCAGTATTGATTTAACAGGGCAGGATCCAGAGCGAATTTATATTCCTGTTAAGCAATCCTATTTAGATTGGCTTTTGTCCTCTTCTGATGTTTTACAACACGATTTTGCAGAATATACTGGTCAGATTACTAATGCTTACCCACCTACAAGACTTTTACCGTTGTTACAGGACCAAGCATTTGAAGAATCTTCGCAATTATCAGAAACGCCTGTCCCAGGGCTTACTGTTTTTACCGATGCAGGAAAAAAGTCAAAACGAGCCGCTATTACTTGGTGTGTTCAGGGACAATGGCATTCCCAATTGCTTACAGGTTATCCGCAAGATTCGTTGCAAACGTTGGAGCTAAAGGCCATGGTTTGGGCTTTTCAGAATTGGACAACTCAACCTGTTAACATCGTCTCTGATTCCTTGTATGTAGTGGGTACTGTTTAAACGGATTGAGCGATCTATGGTACGTGAGGTGAAAAACCCAATATTATACCAGTTGTTGTTACAGATGTTGCATTTGTTAAATCAGCGAACCAATCCTTATTTTATTACGCATATTCGCAGCCATCAGTTTGACTCTGGTCTGGCCATTGGCAATAACAGAGCACATGACTTAGTTGCCACCGCTTGGGAAAATCGCCAAACTAACCTGTTTGAGCAAGCCCAGAGTTCCCATGAATTTTTTCACCAATCGGCTAAAGTTTTAGCAAGACAATTTAATCTTTCTATTTCTGATGCCCGTGGCATTGTACAATCATGTCCGGACTGCCAAATTACAGGTCTGGGATTGGGTTTAGGAGTCAATCCTCATGGATTGCATGCTTTACAATTGTGGCAGATGGACGTCACTCATATTCCTGAATTTGGGCATCAAAAATATGTTCATGTAAGCTCTGGCTCTGTGGGCAACAGCTCAGACAGGTGAAACGGCAAGACAAGTGATTAGACATATGTGCTCATCCATCGCTGTGTTAGGTGTACCTAATGAAATTAAAACCGATAACGGTCCTGCTTATGTTTCGCAACGCTTCGCACATTTTTGTACCCAGTGGGGTATCCGTAGGTCTACGGGTATTCCACATTCCCTGACGGGACAGGCCATAGTAGAACGTGCTCATGCTACGCTGAAATAGCTTTTGCAAAAACAAAAAGGGGGAGACTCATCCCTGTGTCCAGCTGAACGGCTTGCAAAAGCGCTGTATGTGTTAAATTTTTTACGCTTAACGGGCGACCGCGAGTCCCCCCCAATAGTGATACATCATTTATCGCTGAAATCTGGCCTGCAGCCCTCAACACCTGTGTGGGTACAGTTCAAGGACCCAATTTCCAGGGAATGGAAAGGTCCTGCTGAAGTTAAAATGACTGGGAGAG
Source organism: Gavia stellata (assembly GCF_030936135.1). NCBI lineage: Eukaryota > Metazoa > Chordata > Aves > Gaviiformes > Gaviidae > Gavia > Gavia stellata. The sequence goes on from NC_082600.1 coordinate 22,860,768, forward strand.
GTTATGCTTGTATCTTCACAGATCAGGGTCCACGGTGGGTCCCAGCGCGGTGGATTAGACCATGGAGAGAATATCCTTCTTCGATTGACCTCGTCCAGTTGAATGTCAACTGAATACGTGCACTGTGCCACCTGCGACAACAAGAATTTCGTTGTCCAGGATTAGCGGGACATTGGTGTCATGACTGTTTAGAAGGACAATACCAAATCGGTTCGCAATGCTTCTCGCATCGTGGTAGCAACAGGTCACGAGCCTGAGGCCAACTCTGACAGACTGCTCCAACAGACTCAGTTATGGTATACGTGGATCTGGCAGCAAATGAGTTCCGGGAACTCATCCACATAAGACTGCCCTTTTTAGAATTCTGATGAATATGTATGATTTTTCTGTATATGAACTAAGGTGTTTTGCTAACCTGTTGGAGCACTCATGGTGGACAAATCCCCAGTGCTGCCCAGCGCTGTATTAAAGAATGCCTGCTTAATAACAAACTAGTTGTTATTAAGTTATTCATCTCGGAAAACCGTCCTGATCGCGGGCTCGGTACCGACTTTGTTGTTTCAGTTTTAGATGGGACAATCTCTGTCTGGCTGCAGGAACCTCTGAATCGGCGACTCCCTAGGCCGGCCCCGGAGATTTCTCTGGAGGGACTCACCGATTCAGCGGATCCTCGCGGGGGCAGACAAGGACCTCTGGTAAGAATAAGGCATTCATTTTTTGTTAGGGACCGGTTATTTGAAGCTGCTCATAACTTGTGGTTCGTGAGAACCCTGCCTGGTGACATACAATTGCACGTATGATTTGTATTAATCACTTGGTTACTACGTTGCATGATTTGTATTGATCATTTGGTTAGTACGGTCGTTTGGTTGTGCATGAATGGGAACAAACTAAATCAAAGTGCGCTGATTTGTTTAAATATAATAGGGATAGATATAAGAAAAAGGGTAAGCGGAGGAACAGATAAATATGAAGCTGTGCTATATCTTATATAAAAAGGTTAATTTTGCAGCTCAGTCACCAAGCCTGGATTGCTCAAAAACAAGAAGGGGGAATTGTGGAGGAATGGCTTAGTAATAAGGGAAACGATCTGATTCCCATGAGCAACCCAGTCTCTGATGAGGGGGAAGGCTCAGAGGAAACCGTTAACTGTCCTTGAAAGCCTGTTGTGATAAGAGACAGTGGAATGGTAAACAAGAAGAAGGAGCTACATCCACGAAGAGGAGAAGTGCTCTTTTGTGCGCACAAGAGCACTGTACCAATGACACTCGCCATCCTGGCGCGTGAACAGAGGCTGTAAGCCAATTATACAACTGTTGCGGACGCGTGTTCTTGGCATCTGTCTATATATACTCTGTAAGCTTGAATAAAGGGGAGAACGACTATACTCATATTGAGATTCCATCATTACTCCTGGCCCGTCTCCCACTCCAACACATACCAACCAGTGGAATAGGTGATTCAATAGCATTGTCCTTTCAGGCAACTATACAAAAGATTCACTGTTAACTATAATAAGTACCATTATTCTCCACTGAAAGCACTGCAGATTAGAAAGTACTACATAGTGATTGATAATCTTTGCATGTTTGTCACATCTTTTCCATGAGAAAAAAGCATCTGATCCTGACTCATTTTGAACACGCAGATAATGAGGAGTATATTAAGAATGTACTTGCTTGAAAAAATGTTTTCTTTTGAGGTTGTCATTTCACCAGCTTCTGTTTTGGCATTAGAGGGTGTCACAAATGAGTGGTTTAGGCCATTTAAAGAATCACCATCAAGAGTATTGGCAAAAGTGATTTTAATAGAAGTTTATAAAAATGCAACTTAACAGAATTTCCTAGCAACGGTTCATTCTGTTACTTACTAAAACATACAAAGGAAAATCAAATTATAATCGAATCAGAACGATTTAAACAGAGAGGCCAGAGAAACATAAGGGTAAACAGGACCCTCCCATAGAGTGGCCCAGGAGCAGGGCGGAGGAGGAATGCACCACCACAGAGGGCTGTTCAGAGATGTGGTTTGTTGGAGTTTCTCTCTGGTTTGGTTTTTTTTCCTTCAAATCTTCCTCTACAGAGCAATAATTTTAATCTTTGATATGTGATGTTTCAAAAGATGTAGTTCTTAAAAGATGCGGGTGTTCTTCATACTAAAGTATCTCAAAAACATTGGGCACCAAGATTCATTTATTCTGAAGAGAAAAAAGTAACAAAAGCACAGTTTTGTTTTGTTTTGTTTAGGTGAAGAAAGTAAAATTGGAAACTGCTTATTTTTTGGCTAGCAAACAGCATAGCGAGTGCTTATGTTGACTGGCTGTATGTCTTCCTTGTTCTTCTATCCACAGAAACAGTGAGAGTGGAAACAAACATCACAGAATAAGAAAAGAAATTTAGAAAAACTAAGTGATGACTATAAAAGCTGTCAGTAAAAGTGAAGTGGGTAAGGTTCATGAGACACTCAAGGTACTTTAAAAAAGGAGAGAGAAATATTAAAAATGGAGCCTACTTAATAATGCAGTAGTCATTTCCTTTGGCTTCTTTCCGAGGCAGGAATATGAAATATGATTATGTCATAGTAGTAGTATATGTTACCTAAACTGTGTTTCCTCAGGGATGTAGAGTAATTACAAATTGAAATTGAATAAATTGAAGACTTGACGATCTTTATTTTGGATACATGTACTTCTACCAAATCCCAGCTCAGGTAAAATATCTACCTAAGCCACTGCCTTGGTGGAACTATTTAAAGGTAAACAAACCATTAAAAAATGTTTTAAATATTTATGCTATTTTTTCCTTCCCTTTCCCTTTCCCTTTCCCTTTCCCTTTCCCTTTCCCTTTCCCTTTCCCTTTCCCTTCCCTTCCCTTTCCCATTTCCTATGTGAAGTTCACAGTTATCCAACTAAGAATGAGTGGTAATCTCTGAATTACTGAAATACGGGTCGGGTAGGATTTTGCCCCATTTCATCATATCATCTTAGATTTTATATTCTTTTCTTTCTGAGGGGGAGAAGAACCACAGGTACCTCCTTTTCACTGCATGTTATCCTAGTCTTGGGTTCTCCAAAATACTTCACAGTAACATTTCATTCCCTTCTTGTGTTTAGCACAGCCACAGTTAATATGATTATACTTTGAAGAATGCTAATTCTAAGGAATAGGCACTTTGGCTCCTATTGGCACTGCCCTGACGGTGAGGAGTCGTTCAGTTCAGGAGGGGTGGCACAGGATTAATTTAGCACTTATTTTCAAAACATCATCTGTTTTTTTTTGTATTGTGACATTTAAATATACCATCTGGTTCACAGAAAACTCCCAGCACAAGCAACATGGTGCAATGTAGAAGCAACCTTGAGGTAACTAAGAATCAGACAAAAATTTATTCTCATGAAATAGTGAAGATGTGTACAGAGTAGCTTAAAGAAAAGCTATCTAAGTTCTTGAATATGTGTCCAGCTCCTCACAGGTAAACAGGAGGTAAAGTGTTAAAAAAATAGTTTTGTTTAGAATAGAATTAATGTAATGTTTTATATAAGTCTGTCCTCTTAAAAACGGTTCTCCATTCTTCAGCACTACATATGTAGTTTTTTAGCCATTGATAATCAACTGAATGAAAACTGTTCCTCTCATCAGGCTCCAGCCTTCCAACAGTAAAGATGTTTTTAAAGAGGTTCCAAATTTGTTTGATAAGAACTTCCACTACACAATGCAAGAACATCCTTTCTATTCAAAGCTTTGATAACATACAAAACTGAGCACCACATGAGAGATATTGAGCACCTCCATCTCCTATTAACTTCAATCAGAAAGGAGGGCTCTCATAAACTCAGTAGACCCAAGAAAATGTTCTTGCATAAAAGAAAAATGAATTTTCCAGCACATTTAGTTCCAGGGGTATCACAATAGCTTTTCCTCCCATGGCATGATTCCTAGTCAAATTATGCAGTGATTATCCTATTTTGGTTTCTGCATTGAATATGCAGTTTAATTGCTCAAAGAGAAACACTTTGCTATTAAACATAGAAAAAAGAAAGAAAGGAGAATAATTTTTGGCTGAGTCTATCTTGCTGCTGTGAAGCTGTAGGCTGTAATTTTCAATGTCCAGCTTAGAGAAGAAATATCTGGTTCCTGCCTTGGTTGCAACTAGGAGACATTAAATGCATTTAAGAAAAGAAACTTCCCCTCCTATCCTTTGAGGAAAAACTTTCTATGAGCAATATGCTAAGTCTCTGGTAGTACTGGTGATATGTTACTAGAATGAAATAAGTAGCCATGGTTACTAAATCTGGTTAGTATACCATCTGCCCTGTGAATGGAAGGGTGGCAATGCCTTGTCACTAAATGGCCATCCATCATTCCTGGCCAGCAAACAGAAAAATTTCTATTCATACTTGTCTAAAAGAATAAAACACAAACAAAATCTTAAATCGAGAGCCTTTATTATTGCCCAAAGTAAGGCGTTGTGAGAGTCTCAGCTGAATAGTTGGGATGCCTTTAGACTGGCTTCTACAACATTTTGCTCATTGTGTTCAGAAATGGAGGAAACCATGGCAGTGAATAAACTCATATTTATTTCATCAACTGTGAATAAGTGTGTAATTTTTTTATTATTATTGATTTTAACCAAAAAAAATAGAATATACATGACTAAAACTTCCCAGACCTTTTAACTGGTCAATATGATACTGCATTTTCAAACATGTATATTATTGACTAATAACTACCAATGTCCTCTTTACTGTCTTACAGTAACTGTAAACAGCACTAATGCTCACAGTGGTGATGATGTTATATTTTGAGCAATTACTTTGGAATACCCTAGTATTTTTATATTTCAAGAGCAATAAATTCTTTAATTTTGTTTGGCACTTTATTTGACATTCTCAGTCTGACTCCAGTCAAAATTTAGACACTCAGATCTTCAACTAATCAACTGATGCAGGTTAATGGAAGCCAATAGGGATATAATATATACCAAATGGAGATATTCTCTTTTCACTTAAAGTATGACTGATTACCCCATGCTCCACTTCCTTTTGCTTGGTCTTCATTGCATGTCAAGATAAATTCAAAGCTAATCCAATTTAATTTACTCCTCAATTACAAAACCTGCCTGGGGACTAACACAAAGCTGCCCAAAGGACTGTCTATTTTTAATCTGACTATCCTTTCCATAAATGCTGTTTTAGAACCTCAGAAATGCCAGCTTCTAGGCCAATGATTCCCAGAGCGTTAGGGTAAAGGCCACTGTCAAACCTCAAACTATATAATTTACTTTCACTGCTTGTTACAAAAAATAAACGGATATTCTATAGTTGCATACATTCGCTGGGGAGCACAGTTTGGAAACACTTTTTGAGGGTTAGACCTGTATATAGAAAATTACTGTCTTTTCAGCTGGTCCGTGATATCTCTTCCAGGAGAAGTAAAAGCTTCACACCAAGGCAAAAGAACCAGAAGAGGAGACACTTATGCATCAAGTTGAAGGTAAAGAAATATGGAGAATAAGTAAAAAGCATAAATGATGATGAAAGTGTGTACAGAACATGTCAAACTAAAATGCAAAGTAGACTGTACATTAAAGGAATTAAGAAGCATACATTAATATGTCCTTACACACACTATTAAAATCACAGCGTCCAATTCTGCATTTCTGAATTAAGTATTTCTTTAATGACATTACTTATAAATTTATGCTAGAAATCCATTTATTTTTAAATATCCTCACACTTCTGTGTACATTTACTTTATTTTTTCATCCCTCCAAAAGATAAATAGTCATTCTGTAAATCTTTTGAGGGTATTTTCTTCTGTGATCATCATCAACAACAAAAAAGAAGTTCTACAAAAATATATGAAAATTTTTTTCCAGATTTATGCTGGAGGAAACAACTAATTTGAAGTGCTATGGTTCTTAATAAGCGGCTTCATCTTTCATTTTGTTAAAGTAAATGTAACTGAGATTGGGGTTTTACTATTTGCCTCTTAGTTGGAATGAAAGTTACACATACCGAGAAAGCTAAATTAACATGTCAGAAATGTATTGTCAGGGCAGCTCTTAATGCACTGTTTTGAAAATTGTGGGGCTAATCTTGGACAAATAAAAGATAAAAACAACACAAAAATGCATTCACTTTTCTGCTGAGACACACAACAATAAATGAATAAAATGGGTGTGGAATTCAAATCAGACATCTATTTCCCAATTTTCACTTGCTGCAAGGTCTGGCTAACTGTAGATGCAAAAAAGTAAAAATCCCAAATGGTACTAAGGTAGTTAAATTGTATTTCTTATTGTGAATAGTATTTGAGCAGTAGAGATTCTGAATGAATTTATTTATTACTGAGAAGCACTTGTATAAGTATCTATTCAAGACAGATTAGTTATTAACATTATGGTTAACTGTAAGTGACCTTCATTTTTGCTATCCTTCTTGACTTGAAGAAAAAGAAAACTTCAAGATACATAAGTGTTGGAGGAAAACCAGCAATGACTTGCAGTACAAAATTGAAATGAAAACAAAACAAAGAATCTCCTCTTCATTTTCACAAGTCCTCTGATTGAAGAGTAAAATGAAAAGATGGGACTATGAAGACTGCATTGTGTTGGTTCCTAGGTTATGTATGATAAGTAGTGATAAGTGCCAGACACTGAAATCTATTCACAAATGACCAGTTTGAAATGGATGTTTAACTCAGGACTGTGCTGGATGAGTTGAACACAGATAGCAGCAATATGAACTTCCTTACAGATGATCCTTATGAGGTGGAATGAGGGCTGTCTGGGATTTCCTAGAAACTAAGAAGACGATTGTACAGGGTTACTCTTGTGCAGCGTGTTCCCTGATGCCTGAAAGCACCAGACATGCTGTACACATGCATCACAGCTGGTCTATGCCTGTGCCATAAAACCACTTTCTTCACATCGCACTGAATTTATCATGTATGTGATGTACCAGGGTGTCACACATGCACAAAAATCTACCTGATACTTCCCCAGATGGCAGGCATGCTGTACAGGCACACGGCAACTATGCAGCTTAGGTCTATTAATCAGTGCTTCCAAGAAGTAGTATATTCTCTATACATAACATGCTGTTAATCTACTCACACTGTTGAAAATTGGTCACGATTTCAAGGTTCTGGGATGTGTATGGCAGACCTGCTGCTCGTTAGGTATGACTGATTTTTTGGACTTCCAAGCAATTGTCAGAAGCCATCATGAATTTCCTGGATTGCCTTTTTAAATGGAAAAAGAGGACATGACCAGAAAATAGAGGTTGAGAATAGCTCAAGGAATGATCTTCCCAAGATTCGAATGAAAGATCAGATGAGTCCAATCAAATTGTCCTTTAATTTTTTGCTAAGTCATCATGGTATCAAAAATGCACTGCTCAAGACTGTAGAGAGTTGTATCCTCTGTGAACTAAACTGTCACCCAAGTGTCTCATATTAACCCAAAGCAAATTTTATTCATGATGAATCTGGCCTAAAATTTGGGGGGAAGAAAGTTAAAATATATCCTCTTTCAGTTCACTAATGTGATCACTACCTATTCTTAGCAATAGATACTTCAGCATATTTAGAGCTGTTTAAAGAAAAATCAACATAGATTTATATTTATTTGGGCCAACATATTTCTAGGACTTTTATTTATGAATTTCAATTAGACGCCATAAAAAGAAAGGGGCTTTTGAATATCTCTTAGGCTGCAAACTGCTGAAAAACAGACCCTATCAGAAGAATTAGACATTTTAGGTTGTTGATGTGTTCAAGACTCAATAAATAGATACTTCAGATTTCTGGTTGTCTCTCCAGGTAGCTATCCTTACAAGCCTGAGGAATTCCATTTGAGAAGAACAGTTCTCTCCAGGCTTGCCCAATTCAGCTATGATCCTTTTAATTAAAATAAAATGCTCACAATCTGTTTTATGTGTGGCCCATGCAAATTAGATTATTTTGTAGTTTATAAAAAGAAGAGTTTGACAGTTTTTCCACAAAAATATTAAACATAAACTCTTCATAAGATTATGGACAATAGACAGTGTGATATATTTAATAGGCATATTCATGCTGCAAATATTCATTTTGTTGTATTCAAGGAAATTGTCCATTCTCCCTTAAGTGATGAGAGAGGGTGTATTCTTTGGTTTTTGTTTCTTTTTTTTGTGGCCTACAGATTAATGTTTCTGTGGCATGAAGATAATCATTAAACAATCTCATTATCTCTGTTTGAATGAAAAAGCAATGGTGCAGAAGCAGCAAATTTCTGCATACAGATGGTATATTAGCTTGTATCCAGTATAATGGTAATCATTGGACTTACTTTTATATAAGCTTTGGTGCTGAACTTCCAAATACTGAATTATTTTTCCTCTCCTGTACTCAGTACCCTTGGGTTTCCTGCCAAAATTCCTCAGAGTTGCCACAGAGATATCAGTGTCCTATAGCAATTATATCAGGAACAAAGACCTCTCAGTCAGACCTCTCTGTAACTGACATAATGTTTAATGCTTCCGGTCTTCAACATTCTTTGCTAACATTAACTAACAACATATCAGAAAGTGACAGAACTACATATTATCATTGTTTCTGTCCTAAACCAAAAAATCATAAGTGCAGAGGTTAAGTGAAGCACAGGGCTCCAAATGGATTTTATCCTGTAATGGACATTGTGTAGCAATAACAAACTTCAAAAATAATAATGAAAAATGTGAAAATTCAGAAGTTGGCTCTGATTCTCCTCTCCTTTAAGATCTTAATTTGATACTGCCAGTGGGAATTCCAGTGATAAAAGTAATGATTTCTATTGGGTGAGCATTATTTTGATTAATATTGACTCCGGTTTTTTACTATGTTTTTTATTAACAACAATCAAAGAAGCTTGTTAGCTCCATGCTAACTTGTGAGTTAATAAATCAAATACAATGAGGAAAATCTTTCCCCCTACAAAAAGAACCTTTTGGACAGGCAAATCAGCCAACTGCTTTTCTCCTCCCTTGATCTGGACTTCGTAGGGAAGCCTCTGCGTTTCAGTTTCAATAGGGTAATGGAAGTAGGGAAGGCACAAGAAGAATGACGGGATGTCCAAACCAACCTTTATCACCATCTTATCCGATGTAAAAGAGAATGCCCTTCCAAGCAGCACCTAGAGTCAAGCACTGGCTTTTTTGAATCATGAAATAGTTTAGTAGTTCAACAATGTGCCACTTGTGCCCTGAAGAAAACTAATGGCAGTTAGGCTGAGTTAGAAACTTCTCTACAATAATTACAAAAGGAGCCTTGGGTAGCATGCTCAGCTTTAGCTGTAGACCCTGTAGACCCTTAAAATTAAGTGAAATGCATCACAGACTTAATATTTTTGATACAACACTACATAGACATTAATTAATGCAGGAAATAACAAATAATTAATAACAAGAATGTGTTAGTACTTCTTTTATGAAAGCAAAGCTTCAGAACTAAAAGCACGTGCTCGGTGAGAACAGTGTAAGAAGCCCTGAAAACCTTCAAAATGCTCAATGGCAAATAAATAATGACCTACTAAGCAGATCTTCTGTATACATAAGAAATAATGATGAGTCTTACAGTTAGAAAGGGCTGCTGCCTTAGGAAAAAACCCACAGCATATCCATGATGAAGTCATCAGTCATCTAGCATAATTAGCAGTTAAAATAAAAACACATGAAAACAAAAATTAAATCATTTCTTAATCATTTTTTCTTAATCAATTTAATTAAAGGCACCATTTAGCCCTGGGGAAAGAGATACCTGAGTTGTTGCTCCAAGTTGAATTCTGAAAATTAGTTTTGAACCACAGGATTACTTTTCTTTCTCCTTTTCCTTTTTAATAAATGAAGAAGATTCCAAGGACTTAGGCAGAGATTTCTTACAAGCAAAGTCAGAAGCAAACTCATCCAACTCTAATTAGGTTTGTGTTTTTTTGAGTTTTCCAAATCTGTCTTGACCTTTTCTAAGATTCTCTAGCAAGAAACATCAGCATGATGTATATCTTAACTTCCACTGGATATGCTTGTGTTGGAAATCCTAAGGAAAAACAAAAGCTGTTATTCAGTAGCAGATTGCACAAGGGCTCTTGGAGGCAATTTTCATTATTTTTTTTCTCTCAGAAATCCATGAAATTGAATTGACTTGTGGGCAGACTCCTCTTGCATGAATGAAAAAGGGGTTTTTATGCCAAGGTATGATATTAAACAATTTTTTTAGCTTATGTTATAACTGTATCTGTCAGCAATAACCTGTTTACAGCACCAAGAACTTAAACCTTGACAAGCATCTTTTCAAGCTTGTATCTCCTGAAATACTTCTGTTTCTTGAAGTTACTTTTATGTTTTTTATAATTACTAATAATTTTGCATTGATACAAAATGGTCACGTAAGATTAAAAATTGTTCGTCATTAAAAGTGGTGGAGGCCATTCAAGTAGTATGTTGCAGTGTTTCTCCTGAGAGTTTGGTAGTCTTTCCAAACTAGTTACTTTTTGAAAGAATAGCTGCTTCATCCGTACATACTGGTCTGCAAGAACAGGGTCATGTCTGTCAAACTTCTGGAAAAAGTAACTGGACTGATTTTGTAATAGTGGGGTAGTATATTAGAGATCCTTCATGACAGATGGGTGAAAGACTGGTTCTACATGACTAAACACTAACATTTCTACTATAAAAAGAAATTTATACAAGTTCTGCATATCACCAGTATACATGTCAGTGGCAGACAGAACACCTAAAATGGAAATGGCTTTATTTTCCGTGTGAATTGAAGGTGTTCAATTTACAGTTGATAACAAATTTGCATTCTGCATGAATAATGGGTATTCCACCCTCTTAACAAGAGGGGACAGTTTCAGTCTCATGCAAATACTCACTGACTGCATTGTGGCAATTAAAACAGATGGTGTAGGGATGGAAGGGAGTTAATACGTTAGGGAAAACATTCTCTTTTTTTTTAGAAAATGCAACATTTCTTTTATGATATTTTTTTCCCAGCTTCTGGGACCAAGATGGATAAAACAAAAAGATCACGTCCATCATGTAAAAACCCAGAGAAGCCTTTTGCATTATTCCTGTTGCTATTTTCAAGATTTATGGTTCTAAATATAAGCTGGCTAATATTTTCCTCCTCAAATGGTAACTCCACAGCCTGCTTGGCATGGGCACAATTATTCACAGCTGTATGCAAGATGTTGTTAAATGCAGAACAGCATCTCTAGCTGCCTCCTGCATACTGTCAACAAAAAATATTCAGCTGATGCCTCTCTCTAAACAATTCCTCTAACTAACAAAAACCTGTTCAGAGACATTCACATATAGCAGAAGAAATAACATAACAAAGGCAAACTTTTTTACTTTAGGTTACCAGGAATAAAGTGCTCCTATGCTCCAGATCTATTTGGTTCAATATTCCACTATCATCTCATTCTTCACATAGATTCAGGTGAGTGTAACCTAGGCAGATTATGTATAATGGGATGGGTTTAATCATCCAATTGTCTAGATCGAAAATAATATTTGGTTACTCAGTCAATTCCCTCCACACTATCTTCTCTATGGTCACTGGAAGATAATTCACAAAGGTCTCTTTGTACATGCACCCCTTGTAGAAAAATCAACACTGTCCCTTATATTTAAGAAGTTTTGTTTAAAAAACATAGAAATTAATTAAAAAAAAAAACCCCAAAGCAGTGCAAAATTAAATTGGTTTGTATAGTCGCTTTGTAATTCCACTATCACTCCGGGTGTGTATTTCAACACTGCTACTATCCCAACATCTGCATCCTATTCAAATCTATTTTAGATTGAAGGATTCATTTAGAGGCACATCAAAACTGTAGAATATTTTTCCAGTTCAGGACTCTGTATCTTCTGAAATTTTGTATCTAATTCATTTCTGAGTGATATATAGGAGTTATTTTTCCTTCTTTAAGGATATGATACCTTGATGAGGAAAATGAGGAACAAGATGTTATACGTACTGTTATATAAAACAGTATTTCTATGAATTACTGTACTAAAGGAATGACCTTAATGGAAACTTACCCCAAGTAAACTTGACAGTGAGTGATTTTTTTATCTGAAACACAGGGCATCAGTTAAAAAAAAAAAGGTAACAAAACAAAAACCAAAACCAAACCTTCTTGTTGGAAATCACTTCTCTCCAAAGAGGTATATGTAGTTTGGGGGGGTGTTTCTAAACATTCCCCCCACCCCTCAATGCAAACAACAAAGACAATAACAAGTATTTATTGTAGAAGCAAGCCTGTTGTTAGAACTAATGTTTTCTATGGGTTTTGGGAAAAATAAAGTAGAGATCTGGATTGGAAAGATGGGTATTGGCAAAGAGCATAGAAGTCTAAAACCCATCATCTTTTAATTTGAAAGCTCAGAATAAAATGTGTTAAGAATGCTGAAAAGCTCTTTCTTTTAAGACAGCACTTGAACTGAAATACTATGGGAATATTAATTTCTGTGACAAGATATGTAGCCTAGCTTTTTTGAAAGCATTCTTTTAAAGTCATACTTAAAATTGAATTCCTGACTTCTCAATCCAACACAATCACCTCTCTGCAGTTGGTAGAACTTTTTTCTATATACTCTGTATATTTTCTTTTGGGGATTTGAGGATTTCAATGCTGAAACTCTAGATCCTGGCTAGAAGTTGGGCTAACTTAGTAAAGGTGGTTAATGCCATAAAGTGAGGTATTTCATCTAGAAGTCACAAGGTTTAGCCGGACGCTTCCTTCCATTACAACTTTTTATAGCTATTTGCCATGACAGCTGTTCATTTGTATGCAAAGAGGGGGTGACTGCTTCAAAATGGGGGCACTTTAGACAAAGGGAGGCATTTCTGCTAAACACTGAGATATTTAGCTTCCAGTTGCCTCAAGCCAACTATGAGGCCAAAAAAAGGTTTTCTTTCAGAAGTTCAAGTTGTCACCATGTATCATCATGGAGCAACTTGCATTGTATTCAGTGAACCATTTAAATAAAACAGTTAATTTCCTAAAAAAAATCTGTTGGGATTCAATATCTGTTATTGTGCAATGGATCTGCTGTGACTGCAACTGTGCCGGCATTGCTTTAGCTAACTGATTGACACTGATGAAGGTTTTTGAACATTGGAGCATGTCCACTTTCATACAACTGCCAGAAGTGCTAAAACATTAGTTGTGGAGCTGGCAAATCATACTAATTTAAAACAGCTCTAATTTAAGTGATAACATACTAATTTGTGCCTTTGGAGCCAATTTTTCGAATGCCTGCACCATCAACTAATTTCAGAAGAATCCATCTCACAATTAGGCATCAGAATTAAAAACTGCTTTAAAAATGGTCACAGCTGAGAAAATGAGACTGGTATTTATACTTCAGTAACATTTCACCAAGTATACTGCGTATGCAAAAATCTTAACACAAATTTAAGAGTGCCGGAAAACTAGGTATTTGATTCTGTTAACATTTTTTCAGATGATTGTGCAAATATATCTACCTCTTCACCACTTATTTTATTTTGAGTTCTCCATTTTATACCACAATATATAATATAGTTAATTCCTGACTAATTCCTCTGTTCTTGTGATGGTCAACACCTGGTTGCTAAGTTTTATCCGCATTGCTAGACCTTCAATAAAAAAAGACTTCAGAATTCATCAGTTTTTGTGGGGCTTTTGGTTTGGTTTGGTTTTTTTTAAAGAAAAAAGAAATAACACAATATTTCTCAGTCAAGCACAAGAATATAAACATATAAGTGAATTTTATTGCCATTGCCATAATAAAGATTTTAAATATGAAGCACCGTTCTACAGATGGTGAAAATCAGACCACAAATCACCACAGCTGTGTGTAATGTTCTCCACTTCTGTGGATTACACCTTCTTGAGTATATGCCAGTTTAATAATACTACATTATTTTAAAGTCATTTAGCAGTCTCTGAAGAAGCAGGCACTATATATTATCCCTTTTAATACAATTTCTTTACTGTATACAGCTGGAGACTAAATTATTGTTCAACAACAGGATGAATAGAACAGAAAATACCTTACAACATTTTTTTTCCCTCAATCTGTTACTGGAGAGGCATAACGGAGCCTGAACTACTACCTGGTACATTTTTGATAGAAAATAAAGAGAACCAGAACAAAACCATGGCCCTACCAGATTTAAAACAAGAAAGGAAAATTTTAGCAAAATACCTGCTAAAACAAGCAGGCCAGATCCAAAGGCCACTGAATTTGAAAGTAACTGTACAGGATATTAGTTTTATATAATTTGTGTGCAGAACAGAAAAGCTGAAATAAAAATATTTTCCATCATGAATCAGAAGTACCAAAACATGTATAGCTTGCAGTATTGCGAGAATGTCAAGTACAGTTTAGTAATTTCTTAACGTATTCAGCGGAGCCACTCATTTAAGAAAGACTTTCCAAAGTGGCCTCACAGAGCCTGTGTTGGCAAACTCTTATTCACAATAGTTGTTGAATGGTTTTTAGAGAGATTATTCATCAGCCACAAATCCAAGATTGTAGCTACGGCCTGCAACAACTGCTATACTTTGTAGACCAGCCAGAGTAGGATTTATTTGCACATGTGGGTTGGTTACATGTGTTTCCACACATTCTGTATAAAGGAGTCTTATGACATAGATTTCATATTTTCCCTCCAAGTGCAATTACGGTATACATACAGTCTCAGTGGTTTTAGGTTAGGAAAGCTACCAATATTTTGAGAACAAAAATAGCATCTCTATAAAACTGCACACAATAAAGCTTTCTCTTCTGTAACAATCTGCAGTGAACTCAAAACAATTCTCATCTGTACGGATTCATGAGACTTAAAAGTACAATACACAGAAAGTTAAGACAGTTATAAAAGTAAGTGTACTCAAGTATGTACTCAAGGTATGTGAGTCTCATGGCAATTATGAGTTAATGTGTCATCTTTCATTTTTATGTACTCTGCCATCAGTAGAAAATATAACATGGTGTATGCCTTGTTGAATATAATGTAACATTACTTCTTTACACAATAAATCACATTCGAGCTTTTTACATAAAGAGATACTCTGGCAGGGGTGATGCATACATTGTCATTTAATGCATCACTAATGGTGAAATCACATTATTTCAATAACACACCTCATCCAAAGTTTTCAAAGCATATTCAGTATTATAATAAACACACTATTAGCAACAGGAGGGTAGTTGATTGGCATGGAAATCATGATAAGGAATTGGTCCTTAAGTCCAGCTAAAACAGAAGTTAGAGTAAATAAACAGGAGAGATAAAACTATGATTTCCTGAAAATATTACCTTAAAAAACCTGAAATATATAATGAGAATATATGGATTGCCATAACTTTTTTTGGTAGAGAAGTTTCCTAGTGTGGTGGTTTCAGCTCTTACAATGTTAAGTCATTTTGATCTTGACCATGGTGTTTTTTCAAAACATTTTGAAACTCAAAAATTTACTTTCAGTCCTAAAATGCTAACCTTTTTCTCTCACTTTATATAAAGGGAATTTTGAACTAGCAGATTTTCCTACAGACTAGAAATTGAAAATCTAGGTTTTGGTCAGTGCTGTTGCTATCAGCATCATCACCATTATTTACTCTGAAGTAAAATCTGAAACTTGGTATAGTCTGAGACATCTAGGAAGCGCAACACTAAAAGGTACAACTCAAAAATGCAAATCTGTTGCCACTAAACTTTTAATATCCTGACATAAATATGATCCTTAAAATACAGTTTCTCTAATTATATGCACTTATCTTGCCAGTGATCAATTCTGGAGTTTTTTACTGTGATACTTTCACAAGTATGACAACTATAGCAGATTTTCAATTTTACTCTGGATGGGGTATCATTCTTGAGACCGCACTTTGTGTTCTACCATCAAAAGTTAAATCTCAATGCAATAGCATTGCAGTTTTAACAAAGCAGAGGAGCTGCATGTGACTGAGTGTCTGAAACGGAAAAAAAACCAAAACAAAACCCTAAAGCCATCACTTCACAGGTTCAGAGGGATATTTGTGCCTCCCCCCTCCCCCTAGTGCAGTGTTGAATGACACACGTGTGCACAGTCTTGGAAAAACTTGGGACTCAACAGAGTTCAGCAGCAGAGAGTCGATGGTTGGACTACTGTAGAGCCCTAGTAGTCTCCTGGGATTCAAAGGGTAATATTTTCTGGGACATTTAAGAGCCACTAATGTGTGTTTTAAGACTATCAAGTACTTCCCTAAAGATTCATAGAGCAGATATAGTTAACCATGTGGAAAAGCACTGAAGTGCTATGACGTCTATAATTCTCTTTTGTTTCCATGCCAAGTGCGGAGCAGAGTCCTGTGGGAGCAGCCCTGCTCCCGTCAGCCTGGGTTGTCACTGCTCTCTGCGCGCTTTATGTCACCAAAAAGATTTCCTTGTACAAGACACCAAAGAGGTTAAAGCTGAATCTGAACTGAAAGGCCAGCTGAGGGAATAAATCTTCTAAATGAATGAACATTTGCCAATATCTGATTTGTACAAATCCACTCCAAATCTTTGAAGTGCTTTAGAATTAATATCCAGTGGGAGACAAGGCACGTTTGTGAGTTCATTTGGTTTTGGTGTGGAAATATACAAACATGCATCAATTAGGTCAGGAAAAGGTAGAGTTTGTAGGCTAACCTGATGAAAAAATAAAGTGTTGAATGTCTGCAGACCCAGACTGCCAAATGATAAAATATAATGATTATCTAACCTGCTCAGAGAATAAGCCTGATCCTCATATATCTGTCAAAAAACAGGAATACTTGCCATTGCCATTTATCTCGGTATCAATTTGTAAGCACACTCATACTAATAGCTAATGAAGAAATGCATGGCGTACTGAGAGAGGTTTACTAAATAAGATGGTTTTAAATAGGGATAGGATTATGGCATTGTCCACTTGGGAAGACAAATTCAAAGAGGGGACACCTTTTGTAAGTAGGTGGATAGATTAAAATTAAAACCTGAAATTATAAACATCAAAAGGTCTACACTTTGTGCTTCGCTGGAGGCTTAGCCAAATCTAGCTCTGAACTACAAGGTTGAAAGCCTTAGTAGAACATATTTTTTTGTGAACTTTTGATGTATCTGTCATTTGATTCCAGCTGAGCAGACACAGAAAAGAAATGGTCAATGTCATAGATTTTGTTGTGATGTTTGATGAGATTTTAAAAAATAAAATCTACCAAAAATTACTTTGTGATGTTTTTTATCCAAACCTCTTACTCAGTTGTTCTTGTTATATCCAATAATAGGCCAGAATGAATAGACGAAATCCAGTACATCAGAAAGAACTCTTTTAGCCCTTATTATATGCTTGTGAGTTAATGAACTATTTTGTAAAGGAGGAAAATGTAATACTGGTTAAATATTTAAGAGTCCCCTCAACTGTCAGATGAAATGAATCATTTAAGTACTCAGTGACTGAACAGCTGCAATATTACTTTTGTTACTGAAATCTGTTGCTTAAGCACAGTTAAACTCTCTCATATTGTGGATTGGTTTTAATGGTTCTTTGCAAGATATCTCTAAGGTTAAGAACTGATGGTAGATCCAGGGCTTGAGGGAGAAGATTTAATTAAACATGTAATTAATTCAAATAAGTAATCGAACTATTTCACCACTGTTTCAGAAAAGAATAAAGATAAGACACTGAAAGAAAAACTTCTCACAAAACAGAACTTTCGGCTTATTTGAATATACACGGAACCTCTTCTGGTCTTCTCTTCCTCCACAAACTTTCAATTTAATAAGATAGTGTTTGCAAGACCGATGGCACACATTTTTGCAACTTGTCTAATAAAACTATCTAACAATGAAACACTATTTAACAATCTCATGGCTTGGCTACAGAAACATTTATCATCCATTTGACTGCACATGGAAACAGTATGGAGTTTATAAAGGAATCCAGACTTTCATGAGTTTTATATATAAAGTTATCTTCATGATTATGGAGAGATATAAAAAAAAAGTTTAGAGTAATAAACTACATTGATCAACTCAATGACAAAGGTATCTGAAATAGCATGCAATCCTCCTTTCTTTTATGAGTACAAACAGGAAATACATTTATTGATTGGATGAAAATATTTATTCATCTTCATTCCGAATTCTAACTCCTTCCTCTGTATTAGTAGCTTATTTCTGTTACTGTATCTTTTGTGATGAGATGCAGATGAACTTTCAATACAGTTTGCAGTGATTAACATAATGATGAGTCAGGTATCTAAAAAGTGCATTGTGTTCAAATTCAGACTGGGTAGGCAGTAGTTACATGAACTGCATGATAAGATGTAGGTGTCCAGAATGTAGCATTCTGGATTAACATATTTAACCTTAATGTTACCACCAGTAATGTTCCTAAACCTTGCTATGCTAAAGGATACAACTTTGGCTACATTTCATGGAACATAAGACTACAAGTTGGAGACTCTTTGAAAGTTATTTCTGTACTATGATGCAGTCACTGAATGCCAGAAGATCTAGTTTAATTTATTCAGCTCTCCAGGGTGGTTGAAATTACTTTGGAAGCACAATCTCATCATTCTTTCTTGTGAGATATGTGGTATTTTGTGATCCCTGACCAGATACAGAATATAGCAAGATCAGTATCACTAATATTTTGGCAATAAACTGAAACAGAAAAAGCTGTTACTCAGAAAAAAAGTACCGTGAACCTTTGGAAGTCTCAAGACATTCAGTTGGGACCAAAGCTTGTTCTGTTGCTGCTTCAAAAGCTCCCTAGCATGGTGCAACCAAAAAGTGAGCTATCCAAGACTGACACAACAGATAATGTCAGGAAGTAGTGAAAATTTGACAACAGCTATCTATAAGCTCTTTGTAGCTAGATTTTAGCGTGGAAGGAGATAAATGTGCAACAGTGGCTATAGATACACAGGAAGTTTATCCTGTTTACAAAATCCAAAAAGTTTCTTAATGCAACCAGTATCCATCCATCAGTCTCCAGCTAGGATAGGAAACTGAAAGAGTCTGTTGACATTACTGAATATTGGTCTTAGCTTTCATGCTTTTTATTTTAGTCAAAAGGAAAATTGATACTTTTTTTGTACATGCCTATTGGGTAGCTTAAAACATTTCCTTCTTGAACAAGTTTTCAGATGAAACATGCTAGTTGCAGTGTACTGCCAAACAGGCTGCCACTGCTACTTCTAAGTCAGACTGCAATTTTTTCTGTTCTGTCCAGTGCTGTTTTGCCCCAGTATCTTGGATGGCATTATTTTTCCTTTGTATCTTAACAGGCTGGAGAAACAGGGCAACCTACACAATTATCTACACATGGCTAGTTTAGCACTTGAATGCTGTACAAAAATACTTAACATTGATGTATCCCTCTAGTACTTCAGAATGCTTTACTAATATTATTTAACTGCTTTTCAACTCTCAAAAAATACATCACAAGTACACAGTGTTTAGGCCGTTTAAAAAAAGAGAATAATTTTTCTCGTTTTGTCTAAAGTATATATGATGTTTTCAAAATCATTTTAGGACCTCATGCTAGGCACTTACGAAAAGTGATTTTAATAATGAAGTCTTAATAGAAAAATAAACAGTGCCCTGATCTCAGGTGAACTGGAGATTTTTAACTGTATAACTCTTCTAGTAAAAGCCAAAGCTTCACAATCCCAAGACCTAAACTAGTTGTGAACACTGCAGAACATCAGAAATCTTCAACAATGTTTCTTATAAAGTACTCTAGGAAATCAGTTTAAATTTTGAGCAGTAGAAGGACTTTACCTCCTCTCTAGATAAGGCAGACTCACTATGGGAAAGGATGCTTTAAAAGAAAATTATCCCAGGAAAGATACAATTCAGCTATAAACAAAACTATTACACTCTCTAGCTAATAGTACTCTTTGTGCCCTAGGCTCATCCACAAAGATTCAAGTAACATTTGCTTGCTATGGAAACAATACACATAGAAACTACCACCCACCAGTATCTTTAGGACATGCCTTTGCTCTTCATTTCAAATTTTGATTATAGGCAAGTTTCATGCTTTTATATGCTTTTTTGGCAATTACCTCTATTAGATTCTTACAGCATTCATCTGGAGAACTTTCTACGTGTTGATAGGAATCAAAATATGGGAATAACTGACAGATTGAGCAAAATAATCCCAGCTTTGTCAATGCTGGAGATATCATTAAAATTGGTGTTTCTTGATTTTCTGACTTGTGTTTGGTTATTTGGGTCTGGAAACACCATTTCTTCTTTTGCTGTGGTCTTCTGATGTTCCCTTGTTCCTGTAGATTTTAATATCCTTCCACAGTCCTTGCTAGCTACCTTGCCTTCCATAAGAAAATCCTTAAAATGTTTGGAAATAAAAAGGATGAGATTTAGTTAACGGAAGAAAGAAAGAAAGAAAAATAGTGTGTTTCTATGTATCGCTGATTAATACACTTCTAGGAGGAGAATAGCTTTAAAAAAATGTAGTTATGGGAGGGAAACACAAAGATATTAAAATTCTCAGAGTACTACCTGAAATATTCTTTAGATCAACTAACATTATAAAAGCTGATTTCACATCTTTCTGTTTGAAGCAGTGATGTAGTTCCCTGATTTTCCTCCCTTATAGTGTGACCAATAAATAGAAGCCTAGTTATCAGCCTCAATAGAAAAAAAAGTTATTCTAAAATACAAAAAAATAGATAGGAAAAATTTATTAGTGAGAGTCAATATTTATATTTTCAAGGCAAACAAACAAGGGGAAAAGAGATGTGAACGTACTATTTGTGACTTTGCCTAGATGAAGCAAGAGGAAAATTGTTTCACAGTCAAACTCTGTTGAAGCTAATTAATACAGAAATAAGTCTATTAAAAAGGGACTTTTGTAGTAAAACTACCATCTGGATTATGAAAATTCAGGCTAATTTGACTGAAGAGGGAAAAAATGCATTAAAATATCTGTACTGTTATTTCTTCCCATTAAAGGAAAAGATGACACATGAAGGTAAATAGAGTTTACAAAGATTTGACATAGCTGGGAGGAATTGTGCATTCCTAAAGTTTTTCTAGAGAAGAAAATATTTTTTTTAGGACAAAACCACTCTTTACAGTAGGGTATGGGGGATACTTTAGGAGTTTGGAGTACTGGTAAGGGACAGTAAAATAGTCATCATATGTTGATCATGTTTAAAAAGTCTCAGTGAATTACAAGATTTTGCTGCAGCTTGGTATAATCCTGATTCTGAAGCATATTAAGCATCTACTTACTAGTCAGAAAAGTGGCAATTTTTCAGCTTTATTCTTCTTATCAAATGCATTACCCCATTTTGTAAATACACTTTTTTATTTACATACATTTATTACATAAAAAAAATCCTAGGCTTGATTACATAAAAAAATCAAGCACTTGAAAATTTGAAAATATCAACTATGTACACGTATTTCTCCAGCTTAAGCATCTACTTTACAGAGTGGACAAAGGAAGGGCCCAGGAAAAATAATGCTTCTGTAACTAGCATGTGCCGTGATGGTATGCAGGGAGACCAGAACTACTGTTATATCATGAATCTACTTATTCCTATAATTTCATTCCTTGAGTTTTAGATATTATAATTTTCATATAATATTTATATATAATATTCAAGAACTATTTTCAGAGAAACGATGTCTAAAACAACAGTTGATTAGGAAATAGCTTTTCTTCTTAAAAAACTTTTATCAAAACCAGGATTTTATCTCTAAACCTTCACTGGTTTCTGGTGGGGAGATAGAGGTCTCCAACTCTATAGGTAAGGATATAGCTTGCAGGTGTTTAGTTTTGTGTATTGCCACACTCTTCCCTCCTACTCAAAGGATCCCCAGTGTTTCCACATAATGCTTTACTGTTGCTTTCATGATGATGTAAACCAAATCTTTTTAATATTTATGCTGTTGTTATTTTTGCCTCTTATAAAAATGTTACCTATTTTAGAGGCAGCAGGAAACCAAAAAAAGAAAAAAAGAAAGACTTCCAAATTTTTAATTTGAGCTCCCAAATCATTAGTGATAATGCTGAATGAATTACTAGATTTGAAAGTAGCAGAGCATTTGTGATTCATTTTGATGACATATTTGAATACTCAACATATGTGAAGATCATGACATCTAGGTAATAGGAAAGTGGGTTTGAAAATGTCATTCCTACATTTTTCTTTTAGAAAGTTACATGTACTAAAACCCATAGTTTTTTTTACTGACCAGATTAAAAGTAAGATTTATTCATCTACGGCAGTAAACATTAACAAAAATCATGTAATAGTAGGTATTTAAAGCTTTTTAGGAGCCTTTTGTTTTCAATATACTTACCACTTTTTAAAATGCTTTATGCAGCTTTATCTAGACAGTCTCATTTCTAACACAGATAGACATTAAATTCTAAAATAAAGTCTAAACTCTAAAAAAGCATAATTCCTATTAAAGTACAATTCCAAGGATTTCTCAATGTATTTCCTGCATCTGAATGGTGTCTGTATTTCAGTGATTTAGTTGCTGTCTTCACTGGAAGGTTAAAGCCTAAACTAAAGCAGAAGTCATGATTGGCCCCACATTATATTCTGGCAAAATAAAGTTGTCTTAAAACTACTCCAAATGTTAATCATAAATATTTATGAAGGATAAATGATGGTAGACTGGATTTCATCACTCCAGATAATGGCATCGGTCAATTCCAAGAAAAAAAGATACCCTATAGAACCTGAAATATACACATGAAAATTAATCCTCTGTGTGTGTTTCCGTGTGTGAGCGTGTGTCTGTGTATGTATATTATATTTCATGCAATTAAAGATATTTAAAGATATCTTACTTAGGAAATTTTAGTATGGAAAATATGCCAGTTGGTGTATGTTGCATACAAATGCAACATCTGTCTCACACTTCCAAGCAAACTATGCTCTGTCTGGATTGCGCTCTGTAGAGACATCTCCCAAGGAGTAAGAAGGATTTAATTATCTGTCTGAGGAACCAAAATGCCCTGCTTCAGTTCATTGCTGATAATTCATCTCTAAGATAGGAACAAGACAGTACTGCCTGGGTAGGAATGTTAAATGGGAAGTGGAGAAGAAAGAGTACTTGAAAAGCATGAAACCTAAGAAATTCTTCTAAATGATGTATGAAGTCATGAGTACATGAGGAAAACTATTCTGTAGATTTTACATGTACTTCAATCTTCTGTAGTGTAGGTGCATGTATAAATAGACAAGAGCCAGCCAGAATGCAAGAACCAAACTCTCATAGCTGCTTGACCACCAAGCCATTTCTGTTAATGGCAAAACATAGCCTAAAGAAAGAGTTGCAATAACACCCTGAAAGTAAGCTACAGATAGCCCTTAAATACATATTTCTTCAGCATCTGCCTTTGCTTGACCTTCTTGAGAATTATGGAGTGGGTTCACAAAAAATGGCAAATTTTAATTAATTGAAACAAAGAATAGCTGTGGTACTTAGCATCATTTACAGTCATGGTCACAGTTCACACCTGTGTTGCTCTATAACAAGTTTGTGTTCTTTATCACCAGGCAAATGGACTTTCAAGACCAGGGCAACAAAATGAACTGAAAGAATTTCCCACCTAATCCGTATGAGTGAGCATTTAGATCTTTAAGTTGGAGGCATTTTGAAAATATTATTTCTTATTAAATGAGATGTAGCACTGGGGGTTGTTTTATTGCTGACAAGCCTTGCAAATATCTAAATCCTGGAAAACTTTGGGTAGTCTGCTGTGGGAAAATAAAGTACTCTAACTCCTTGTAGGTAGTTTTGTATTTCTGGTCAGAGGTCAAAAAGAATATCTGTTTAACATCTTAAGCCTTGATCAATTCTATGTTAAGAGAAATGTGGTAACAAGGTGTTGGGATATGGGAAGAAGTGTGACTACAGCTTGAAAGATGTAGGAAACATCACTTGGCATCCCAGTACTTGTGAATTAAGTCCAGGTGTTATGTGGTCTGCTGTACATTGCTCCAAAATCTTAAAGGCAACTAATAAAAGACCTTTATTTGTTTTGTCATTATTAAAAGTGTGACTTACTCACTAATTCAGCTGAACTTTGAAATATCTGATAGAAGAGTGCTATATTATATTTCTAAATGAAACTTGATTAGGTTATGGATTTTGTGTCCTGAGTATTAGAAATTACACATGCAAAGAATTTCAGACACAGTTGGATGCTTCATGTCTCTATTACTCATTTGGCTGCTTGAATGGGAAGAAACACCAATGTTGTAAACTGCAAACATGACTTCTGATGCCTATAATTTGGAATTGTATAATGACCAGTGTCTGAAATTTTGTCCCATTATCAACAATTCAATGCTCGTGTTGAATTGAAAAAACAGGTCTTACTTTAAAGTCTTTAATACTGTAGATTTGATTATCAACCAGTGCAAATCAAAATCATACAAAAAAAAAAAAGAAAAAAGAATGGTGTTGTAAGGCAGGAAAAAAACACAGAAAATCCAGTTTGTGGCTGGATGTTTCACTGAGCATCTGAAATGATGGAAAAGCTGGAGTTTTATGGAAATTGACTCAACAATTTCTCCAAACATCATCTGTGTCATAATAGAAGGTGCAAAATCTGGACTGTGTGAAGGCTACAAGTGAAACAGCCAGGAAGGGAAGAATAGAGGGTGTAGAGAAGAGGTGGAGTGAGGTGGTAGGTAAGATATGTATAATCTTCAGGATGGACCCCCAAAGTACATTCGGCATGTCATCATTTATCAAGAGAACTGCAATTCCTATTTGAAATAAAGGAAAGCTCCCTTTGGCAGAGCAGTGACAGCTGCCTCAGTGGCTTGCTTGAGAATTGCTGAAGTTTGAGGTGACAGTTTTGGCAAGTACTCTGGGTTCTAGACACTTCAGACAAGGCTAGGATTATGAAAATCATGTTTATAATAGGTGCAGAAGTAAAATGTGATGCTGTAGGAATATCACTCATTCATAGATGCAGCCAACCTTAACTCAGATTCTCACTGGATAATACTGTTGTTAGAGTTGGAATAATGGCATAGATTACTGTTAGTGAGTATCTCACCATATGTCCACAAGACGGTTGGCATAAATATTGACACCCTAGCTGCAGTACTGCATCCAGCTCTGGGGTCCCTGATACAGGAAAGACATGGACCTGTTGGAGCAGGTCCAGAGGAGGGCCACGAAAATGATCAGAGAGCTGGAATACCTATTCTACGACGAAAGGCTGATAGAGTTGGCGTTGTTCAGCCTGGAGAAGCAAAGGCTCTGGGGAGACCTTATTGTTGCCTTTCCATATGTAAAAGGAGCTTATAAGAAAGCCTTATAAGAGAGAGACATTTTACCACAGCCTGTAGTGACAGGACAAGGGGTAATGGTTTTAAACTAAAAAAGGGTAGATTCAGACTAGATAAAAGGAAGAAATTTTTTGCGATGAGGGTGGTGAAACACTGGAACAGGTTGCCCAGACCCCATCCCTGGAAACGTTCAAGATCAGGTTGGACAAGGCTCTGAGCAACCTGATGTAGTTGAAGATGTCCCTGCTCATTGCAGGGGGGTTGGACTAGATGACCTTTAAAGGTCCCTTCCAACCCAAAACATTCTGTGATTTAGTGTTTAATTTAGAAGTTAATATTAAATAAAAATTAAAAGGAATAAAGAAGATATAGCCATACCCCACACTGCCAATGTAGGCCCAGGCTTCCCCTATCTTTTTTTTACTTCTAAAAGAGAGGGAGCTTAGAGACAGGTTTATACAGGATTAATGGTATGCATGAGACAGATATCTGTGACAGGCAGCAGGGCAGTAGTTCAATAACCTTTGTGATTAGATAGCAGGAAGAGATTAACTGAAAGTTTGCACTACAGATAAGTATAGACCAGCAAATTAAAAAAAAAAAATAGGGCATTTATGATCAATTAATTGAAAAACTCACAAATAATATCATTACTAAAAGAAAACACAGTTTACTGAACTGAACTTTAGCTGCAGGGCTGCATTAATGGTCTGTGTATCTGTGTAAAACAAAATACGATTACATTTTGGTTCTTCATTCTATGGATAAACGTTGTTGACATTTGCAGGGCAATTTTTTGAGACAGGAGCTTACAACTCCATGTTTCTTTGCATGAGGATAGTAAGGACAGAGTGACATTTCAGAATAAAAGGAAATATCTTTGGCAAGAAAAGAAAATGGAAAAAAAATCAAGAAAACCTTCCTGCCTCTGAGAAATTTACAATTCTTAACTATTAATATAATTATTAACTGAACAGTAACTTCTTTATAGTCACAATTTGTTGTTAAATAGTGATTTTCACTTATCTGTTTATTTTAAGTGGTCATAGTTTTCTATAAAAAGTGTTATTGTTTGCAGTATTTGTATTTTTGTATTCATGATGACTGTACTATCTGTATTCTGTTAACAACAAGAAGTTTCAACCAAAATCAGAGTCAAGAACACTAGGATCATAGGATCTGGATACTCATAAAATGCCTGCTTCATACACTGTTGAACTCAGAGTCTAAATTTTAAGGAAATGAATGGGTAATATTCTTATCTGAAAGGTCATACCCTTGAATTGAAGGTAAACAGGTTTTTGAAGGTCATATAAATAAGATATTGCATAGCTGACAATTTACACTCAGATCTTCTGAGTCTGAATTCAGTGCCTTAAACTTAAGAACATCCTCCTCTTAAAGGCTAGAACAGTTCCAAAATTGTTAATAGCACCATTAATGCACATTAAATACCCACATTATCCTGGAGTATGGATAAGGTCATACTACCTCAAAAGTGTTTTCTGACTGGATCACCCAAGAAGTTTAAATAGAAATGTAAGTAAATGAAAAACAGAACAAACAGCACTTGAGATATGTTCCCATTCACATAACTTAGGCTGTCTAGCCTGATACAGTCACACAGGCTACTTTATTAGTCAACAGAGAGAAAAACAGAAATGGATCTCAAAAGGGAAATTCAGTCAAGCCTAAAGTATGGATTAGGATTATTTTGAATTAACTCCAAGACAGACCTGCCTGTTGGAGACACCCTCAGTTTACTAGAAAGGCACTTACTTCATGTGGTTAGTTTAGAACAGAAACATATTTGAAGATTTCGTTTATAAATGCACTTTTAGATGGTTCCTGATCAGAACCCACTGCTACACTGTCCAACTGTACTTCAGATATCATTACAAAGAATTGATTTAGAATACTTGATTAAGTATATTTGCCATCTCTCCTTAGACTTGACTTAGTAATTCTTGCTTTGTTTTTCTCCCAAAGAAGGATTTAGATTCAATTTCTTTTTTTCCCCCTTTTAATCAAAATCTAAAAAAGGATGCTTTTATTTCTCTAAGGTTTCTATCCTTAAGTTAAAAAAAAAATGTAATGTGATATAAAAAATTGTACAATGTTTTAAAATTGTTTTCTGATACTTACTGTTAATATGAAGAGAAGATCTGTACTTTCTAACTGTACCAGAACTGCATAGGCTTGCATGTTAAATGTACTGAGAATTACTTTCTTTTCAATCCACAGAATATGGGAACAGGCAGTTATATTCAGTAAACCTCTCAAATTCCATTTAATTCAATTCATTTTCCAATTTCTGTTTCTATGAGAACTATTTTCTATATATTTTTAGCTCCAGAAATAATTATCGGACTCTTGAAATCTACAATGCAGATTATTTCTTTAAAAATAAAGCAAATGAAAGCATTCTGATTGGGTATTTTCAATTTCTTGTTATGACATTGAACCACAAAGCCAATAATGTAATAAGCTAGGTAATGCATCTGAGACTCTTTTCTAGTCTTTCCCCAAAGAGGTTGCTGGATCCATTCGATGTAGCAGCATAAAATATAAATGAAGTCATTTATGAATGGCTGTAACTCAAATCCTGTTCCAGGCCAGTGCTGAAAATGAGATCTAGTCTCATGTTTTCCTCATATTGGGGGAAATAAATGAAAAGTATTTTCTAGCACACGAGCAAAATATTACTAAATTCAAAAGAAAAAAAAAAAAGAATGGAGCTATTTGCAACGGTTATATTAAAATACAAAATCATCCTGAATGTCTTTCCTTTCAAACAGCCTATGGCTGTTTACAGTAACTACATAACACAAACGTGCAAATTGTGCTCTCTTAGAGAAAACTGTCTGAACTTAGGTTAAATACATCATGAACGCTACAGAGTATGGATACTGAATTTTGTTCAGAAGGATTTCCACTGAGATGCAGAAGAGCAAAAAGAGGTAGTTGGACCTTGTTTTTAACCATACACCAAAAAGTAGAAATTCAGAATCATGACATGACTTTTTAGTTAGACCCTATTGTTATGATACATCCAAGCAAAGTCCTCATTTCAAGGAGAAACAGAATAGGTCTCAAATTCAGGAATAGTCTTGCCATTCAGAGTTATATTTAAGAATGATATTTAATACAGTAGTTCTTGTTTTAATTTGTATTGAAAATACTATATGCTTCTTGAAAAATTCAGAGCACTGCAAGACCAAATCATCCTTTGTTTTGGTTTTGCCTGTATTTTATTTACATGGACCTTAGATGTGCAGGTAGCCTTTGATGTTGCACAGTCTCTTTACTATTAGCATAATAGCATAAAATGCTGGTGTTAATAAATTTATCATTATCATAAAAAAAGATTTACACTTCAGTAGGAGAGGGATATAATCATCTGCTGTGAACATCATCTTCCAGGAAGAATGGGAATGGAAAGGAGTCCTTGAATTCTGGTACAGTTTAGGTTAGACCTTTGGAAATCATCCAGTCCACTAACTGTTCAGAGCAGGACTATATGCTAAGTTGAATATTCATTTGAAGTCAGATCAGGTTGCACATGGCCTTTTTAAGTAAAGTTGTGAAGACCTCCCAGCCTGCAGACTTCACAGCCTCTCTGAGCAACCTGTTCCAGTGCTTTACGACTCTCACGGCGAAGAAATGTTTCCTTTTATCCAATGTGAATTTCCTTTATAACATCATGTGTCATTGTTTCTTGTCTTTTTGATGTGCACCACCAAGGATAGTCTTTTCTTTATCCTCTGATTAGTCAGGTGAAGACAGACATTAGATGCCCACTTAATCTTCTCTTCTTCAGCCTGAACAAACTCAGCTTTTATATCAGGTGCTCTGGCTCCCTTAATATCTTGGTGGCCTTCTACTGACTTGTTCCAGTCTGTCAATGTCTTACTCATACTGACAACCCTAAAATTTTATACAATACTCCAAATTTGGTCTCTAAGTGCCAAAGAAGGAGAAACAATCATTCCTCTTGACCTACTGGATGCACTCTTGAGGTTAGCCTTCACTGGTGCGAGGGTGCATTGCTGATCTATGCACAATTTTTCTCCACCAGGACTGCTATGTCTTTTATGCAAAGCTACTTTCCTGCCAGTCAACTCCAAGCCTGTACTTCTGTGTGGAGTTCCTCTGCCTCTGGTGCAACAATTCATTTGTTTTTGCTGAGTTCTGTGAGGTTTCTATTAGCCCATTTCTCCAGGCTGTCTCCTGAATGGCATTTTAACGTCACCCATGAACTTGCTGAGGATGCAGTCTATCCCATTGTCCAGCCTGCTGCTGATGATTTTAAATAGTATTGGCACCACCATTGCCCCCATGAGAAATGTTTTTGTAACTGGCCACCTGTCCAAATTTGAACCCTTAACCCCTATCCTTCGAGCCTGATGGTCCAGATGTTTTTTCCCCCCAACTTATAGTCTAACTATCCAGACCATAACTCTTTAGTTTGGGCACATCTGTGTCTCTTAACCTGCAATCTTTCAAATTTCTTTTCTTATCCATGACAACTCACACAGGAGGAAGTTTGGGTTTTTAGCTGAAAGGAATATTTTGTCCATCCCTCAATGAATTAGAATGCTGTAATGCAATCACCTGAACATGCAATATAAGAAAGGCAGAACTGTTCAGCATGTGATAGTACTAGCCTTCTATTTCTTTCTCTGTCTATCCACTGGCTTTCAAAAGAAAATACATGAGGCATACTTAAAACAAATGGGCATCATGATTAATAAGGACATCACACTGAGACACATAAAACTGCCCTGTCTCCTTCAGTTGTTCTTTTGGTGCAGTGATTAACCTTTGAGTTTATGAGTATTTTTACACTTGCCTCAGATAAAATATTTTATGACTTTTTACCTCCCAGGCAACTTGGATTAAATTCACCAGGTCCGGGTAGATAGTGGCCCATAATGACTGTTCCCTCGGAAATCATATCTGCCTCCTTACCACATTATCAGAACATTCTTTGCACAAAACAGATGGAAACATCAAGACAAGAGACAAGACAACTTGTTAAGGTCACATTCCACCTTTCTATACATCATTCATGCTTAATTGATTCCCAACCCCTCCTAGAGACAGATTGCCATACATTATGAGAGCTGAGAATATGAAAAGATCATTTTCTTTTCCCCATTAATTCCCATTTGGAAAGGCTTCTGCCTTTGCTAAAGTTGCTTTGGCAGTCTGCTTGCTAATGACTGATCACTGCCTTTCAACACAGAAATGGGGCAGAAGCAAGTAGATTTATCTTTTGGCAAAAGTATCCCCCTCTGCAACAGCATTTCAGGTATTCTGCTCTCAGTGTCAGAGAGGAAAAAAAAAAGGAGAAACCAAAGAGATTCAAAAGAAGCCACAAGACAGATCCCTGGAGACTGTGCAGGTGAGTAGTTTAAAATGGTATCTTTTTATGTACTTAGAAACTGGCTCATCACTGTTTGAGGAAAGCTGCTTAGCTTCCCACTCACACCTACCTGACATCTTCTACACTGTATGAAGAGGGAGTCAATCATTTTGATGCATGTCTCCTGAGCAGAGTGGGTGAATAATTGAGTATCAAATCTGAACTTGCTCTAGACCTCCTAATCATTTAGGGACATTGACATAACATGGGGGGGGGGGGGAGCAAGCTGTAAACTTTGTGACCAAAGATCTTTCTGTCTTTTCTGAATATGCTTTCTCTGCTTTCTCTTATTAGTTTAAACAAATGCAATGTTCAGGAGTTGTTATCTATAAAACTGCTAATGTAGGGATATGGGAATAGCCATATCAGGCTGAAATGCTACATTCAGTCTGCACACAGGATTAAAAAGATATCTTCAAGGAACATAAAGGCTAAGACTCCTCTGGCTGCAACATTTCAAATAATAAATATTAAGCCAAAATAGCAGGTAGCAGCACAGGAGGAGAATATCTTATTTGGAATCCATGCCATTATAATAAAACTGCCTGTATACAATTTTTGGAGGTGGAAAACTGGTTTCAGGAAGTGAATTACTCACTCCACTGCTCCTCTGCTCAAGCTATGTGAAAAGAAGTCGATAGAAATCTCTTCTGGTTCTATATTGCTTCAGTTTACATAAAACACAGAAAAGAGATCTAAAAAGCACTGAAAATGCTACTGGCCTTTAAAATGTTTTCAGGTTCTATCGAGTTGAAGTCATGAGTATGCTGACTAAATTAAAAAAGCAAAAAGTCCCCAGATATGAATGGCTCTGCATCCCAATTCACCAGCAAGTACATTCTGAATCGTTGGGCCTTCAACTATCATTTCAAACCATCCTCATGTTTTCAACTCATATATTAAAAGTTTGCATCAGTGTGTAAGAATATACCAAAGATCCTCTTAGATCAGACACAAGGATCACTCCCTATGATGTTATGCATTTCCTTTTTTAGAATAGAAACCAGATGTTCCTTGGTGGAGTAATTTGGAAGTAGAATGAAGTGGAGACAAGGATCTTTTTTTGTAACTAACACCTGCTTCATTTCCTTCAGCACTCCCAGGACCCTTTCATGTGCACTGAAAAGAAAGGGAGAGGAGAGGGCAGAAAACCAGAGGCTTTGTTTGCCCTATCCATTTCAGAGAGCAGCTTCATGCATCAGTTTGCTGTAGAGAGAAGTATCATCTCTGTACTGCTGTTTCTGGCAGAAATATAAAGTATAAGCTGTAAAAAGCCTTCTTTTATTTTCCCTAGAGCACAGCCATTTAGATGTAAACTCTTACAGCTTCATTGCAAGACACTCTTCGGGCAGAGGAACTGTCAGGTCAGAAGAGGAGAAAAAAATGAAACAGATGAGTTTCCTTTGCAGTTTCCCAGTGGGAGAGCTCTGCTGAAACGCTAGTCCAGCTCTACTGGTTTCTGCATCAACAGATGGCAGACAGCATTCCTTGTGTTTGCGTCCCATTTGGTAAATCACAGGTCACATCTGGTCTGGCCTCTGTTCTTTTTGAACAGATGGAAGTACACGTTCGTTTTCGATTGCAGCAAGGAGATGGGGGGATGATAGGCAGGAGTGTAGACAAGGAGGGGGGAGGAAGGTGAGAAGGAGTAGGAAATAGAAAAGGCAAGACCAAAGAATGTTTAAAAAAGGAGAGAACTTAGAATGACCACCAGCAACAAAATAATACCATTGGTGATAACTAAATACGTCAAGGCAGCAATATATAGATAAATGGCTATTAAAAATTATTTCAAGATGTAATGCACAGTTCTGAGTATTTGCTTAGAGAATATGATTAAAGTGCATAGAAAGTTCACAGAAAAGACACAGAGAAATGTTCTCAGTCACTGTCGATCATAAGCTTTGTTTTAGACAGAGAAAACAAAAAAAAATCTTTTTTTGTAATTCACTTGTCACTTCATAGATACGTATATCAAAACTTTTTAGATATTTTTCAACTTTCTACTAGAAAATGGGATGATATTTCTGACTTTACATAGATTTTCTTTTAATTGGTTTATGGAAGTGTGAATTTTTCATCTTTTTTATTGGTACCTTTAAGCATTCATAACTACATGCAAAATTAAAGATTTCTGATGATTGTAAATGGATATTTTGAAATATAGGGTTTAATTAGAATTTGAGTTTTAAATTAAAAAAATAAAAATACAATTTCAAAATTCTAATATATTCTACTTTCAAAATGTGTAAAAAACCTGAAGCTTGAAAGTGAATTTGCTGTCACAGCCTCAAATGCACACAGCACATATGTCTTTAAATATAGCAAACTCTTCTTGTCAGTAGGGAAATGCACACATGCAGCACAGACTTGGTAAATATACACACAAAACACATGCACTGTTGATGCTTAGGCTAGGTGCAAACATATTTCACACTTGCCAAATACTACCATACTAAAATAAACGTACTTTTTTGTTGTTAAGAAGCAAGGTAGGCTTGAATGACTTGACACAAAACAATGTCATTCAGAGGTCTCTAATTGGAACTACACATGAAGAGCTCTGTGTCTTCCTGGAATGCAACAAGTTTAATTTAGGTTATTTCATTTGAACAGGCTGTTTTGACTCCGGCCTCTTGGTGGTTTGCACATTTCTACAGTCTTAAGGCATATTTTGACAAGTGGCATGAATTGATCACACTGTCTAATGCTACCACTACTGCTAATAACATAACCATTTTGAAAATAAACTGTTCAACAATTTTCCTATTTGGTCATTCAGACGGTTCTGTTTTTCTTCAGCTCATATAAAGCATGATTTACAGTGGCTTTACAAAGGATAAGACTACTAGCAGTGTTGAAAAGGCTAGAAGCCATTCAAACTAGACTACACATATGCAAGCAGATTTTTTTTTAATCTTTCTTTTTGTTCCAAGTCAATGTGAAAGTCAGCATGGACATTTGCACCCAGCCATCATCTTAGCAGCAACTCCAGAGAAGGAAAAACTTTTTCTAAACACATGACACATCGTATTTAACACATACTAGCTCTATCACCCTACTATTTCCTGTTCTTGTACAAATCCCAAAGAGAGGCAGAAAGTTTATTTTTCTTGTCAGAGTGTTCTTTAAAGAGCAAATGCTTTTGTATGCTTATACAAAATCATTACTTTTGGAGACAACATCTCAATTCTTGACCATATACAATGATTTCAGTGAACTTGCAAGGGTATGAGCCTCAACTCACTTCTATCCCAAAGTCAAACCACGTACAAAGATCCCTGTCTCGTTTGGTAAGTGAAAAGGATAATGCCCATAGATCGGGAATGTTACTGAGTCTGGCTTTCTGGCAGAAGTTCAGTAGTAATCCCAATTATGAAGGTTTTATTTAAATATTACCATTCATTTAAAAAAAAATCCTATAATATGAACTTTGTCTGCAAACTCTAGCTAGATGTTCAATATAGGAATAACTAAGGCCTAACTTTATATAATTGGGCCATGTTTGGAGGTGGTTGTGGGATTCAGGGAATTTTTTTGGTTACTTTTTCAGTACTCAGTTTGAAGAATATAGAGTAGAATTTTGGGGACGGCTGAGCTGTGTCTCCTCTTGGTTTTAATTGAACTGGCATATTCTCATCAACGCTGAGCACAGAGATAGTTCAAAGTAGGTGTTAAGAAAAAAAACAACCACTGCATATAAAATAAAGTTGGGAATGAGAAATAGAATGTCAGAGCAAAGGGACTGGTAGAACAAAGGAGCTGTGTGAGACAAAATCAAAAATTCTGAAAGTGTGGCAAGAAAAAAGACCATAAAATGTATGGGAGTCAAGAGAGCTTTTAAAAAAGTGTTGTGTTGTGCTTCAAGCAAACCAAAGGCAGAAAATATTATACCAGAGGAGTTACAATACAGTTCTTCTGTTTCCTTCAGCTTATGAACAGGCCAGACACAGCTTCTATATTGGTCTATACAACCTGAGTAGTAGTGGGGATAGCATGAAAACTAAATTTCAGACTTAAACATGATATGTAATTGAGAGTGTAGAAGACTGGGTAACCTTAAATTGTATTATAAGCCAATAGTATAGTGCCCTATTAAGGTTCCTTGGCACTTCCCATTATATAATCTTGAACCTTAAATGCTTGCTGACACTGGAAGCCAGAGAATATTGCCAAATATGGTAAAGTGGACATAACTAGAGGCTGAGACAAGCCACAGAGAATTCAAAATGGCAATAAAGAACCTGTATTAGTTGATCTAGGATGTGAGCAAAGGATAGAGTTTGATATAGTGAAGAAGTTTGGAGTGGTAAATTAAATTGTTCACTTGTGAACCACTCTTACTGAGACTTTGTTAGTCATGGGTAAACTTCCAAAGATTTAATACCATTTGCTTCAATTTAGCTAAAGAAAACTCTTGTGCTCATGAAAACAAAATGGGTTTCTGCATGAAAACATTCATACCTGCATACCCCAGAGCAGGATGCTGCAGAAACATTATCCTGTAAGGCCTTCAATTACTTTCTCTATAATGGTTTACTTTGCTTTTCTTCTGTGCCCTAGTTCATTGGTTGTCCATAATATTAAATAACCCCCAGCTCTCTTCTGAATTAATTCAGACATTTCTTTTTAGGTGGAAGCACAGACTTGGGAGGATAGAAAGAAGGAAAGACAGAAAGACAGAAAGAAAGACAGAAAGACAGAAAGACAGAAAGAAAGAGAGAGAAAGAAAGACAGAAAGGTAGGTAGGTAGGTAGGTAGGTAGGTAGGTAGGTAGGTCACAGACCTCATAGAGTCTGGCTTTGCCTTCTGAGAAAGTCCACCAATATTGTTCAAGTGGTCCTTGTTCTTTCCAAAATTGTGTGCCTGGAGCAGTTCTGGATTTCCCAGCGTTAATGTATATCCAAATTTCATCATGAACCCACGTTGTGATGAGATCCGACTATTCACACAAATATGCATATAACTCCTTCCACTACCCTCCCCTCCATCGAGTCATGTGTTTCTACATGAAGAAAAACCAGGTTGCAAGCTAGAAGAGGGTCACAAAGTGTTCCATTACCAGTACCAATACTGGGGAGACCAGGAACAGATAGAGGTGCGCACCTGCTTCTTAATCTGGAGAGAGTCTATGCAACAATAGTTAATGTATACCATCTAACTGGCCTTGATATATCCCCTATGTAACGGCTCTTGAAAAGTTCATGAAGACTGTCTAGGACCTGCCATTTAGACCGCTTATGGAATGAATGCACAGATTTTAATCACGTAGCAGAGTTTAAAAAGATGAACAGGAATAATGAAAATAGCTGCAATATAAATATAAATCACATCCCACTATGCATTTCAAAGTACTTCAGCTCCTGCTCTCTGCATAGGCTGATTAATTCTGAGCTGTGGCTAGGCCCTCCTACAAGGCAGCCTTCTATTTAGGAAAGATAAAAGTTACAGAAGAAGGGAAAAAAAAAAAAAGATTCTTTTTCTGAGACATAAGATGTTTTTCTCCTTTTTTTTCTCCCACATTTAAGAGAATCTACTAACCTTAAGATAAAAAAATACATACTTATGCCAACCCTTAGAGGGATCTGCCCAGCATTGTAAAAGGATAAACATGCATCACCTGACAACCTTCAGGATGAGAATCAAACTTTCTTAGTTCTGCTAGTGATGGTCCTTAGAAATATTGTAATTTACTGGTTAGGACATAGGTATCTAGCTGACCTTTTCTAAATGGAATCATTGCTTTTCAATTGTTCCATAAATCCGTATTATCAAGAGCCAGTGGAACATCTAATTTATCCCAAGTTTAAAAGCTTTTGTCTTGAGTGCAGGAGAATCCCAGTTTTCTTGTTCTTGTTGTAACAAGGAAAAAACATAATGACAAATTTGAAGGTCTCCACAGCTGCAGGTGTGTTACAATGCATAAACCAGAGACATGGCAAGAACTAACCTTACATGTCTCAATAGACTTGAGGCACTGTTAATCCAAATCTACATTATTTAATTCCTGGAAATGTCATTCTGCAAACAATTTAATTATGTTTTCTGTTTTCCTCATAAAAAAATAATAGTAATCCAGATAGTCTTTATAGCTTCTACATTGCAGATGAATGGATACCATTGTATTTTACCTGGAACCCTTCAGCTGTTTAAAACCTTTCCATGAACTATGCCTGCTCTTAATAAAGATCATTCATCAAAACCTTAAAATAAAATTGACTGTTTGCCACTGCCCTAATCAGATATTACTTCTTTTCCCCATCCAGATAATCTAAAATATTATTTTTTTTTTCCTGAAGTTTAAAATTATTCCTACTGATACAGGAGATTGCATAAGGGATAAACCCTTCAATTTTTATTCTATTGTGAGATTTATCATACCAGTGTCTGAATAATGTGTCCCTCTTCTGTTCTGGTGAAAGAAAGCAAAATGATCCAAATATACTGCAATCATGTCTTAGTCATACATGACATTTATTCTAGGACATTCTAATTTGAGAGTTAGCAGGGGTCCCTGTTCTTCTTTAATAGCTTTGATGGCAAATCAGTGGGCACCATTTTCTGAATAAAGGTGCTTTTTTTTTTCTTTCTGAATTAAGACTTTGATGGAGGCTTAGGTTCTTATATTTGTAACAGGAATTACAAACAGGGAATTGACAGCTATAGATTACTTTTGAACTACAGCATAAGCGAGTCTATGTGATAAAGAATAAAATATTTCAGGCACCCCAGAATTGGAAAATGCAATAATTAAGATTGATTATAACATCTTATTCTTCTTCCATTGTGTATACACAGCACAACTCCTTTTCTAATTTAAAGTGCCTAAGACTTCCTCTATGCATGGTATACACAACCTTTACCTGATTCAAAGCCATTTGGATTTTGTTTTATCACCAATTTTTGGTATAAGGCCTTATGTCTCATTAACTGCACACTATTGAACCCGTTACCCATTACAGCCCTCTTAATTTCGTTACCAAGTTTTCTACGGGGCTACAGTTTCTTTTATAGAACCCTGTAATTCCTCAATATTTCTTTTACCTTATGCATTTATTATTCATGTGAAACAATAGAGAAAAACTGTATTTTTTTTCTGAAAAAGAATTTGATGCACAGAGAGATTGTACTAAACAAGTGTTTAGGTAGAGATGTTTAGACATTCCTTGCCTGTGTACTTAACGATTGACAGCATACAAAGAGTTCAGAGCACTGTGTTCTTCATCTGTGACACCAACAGCTTGTCACTGCAGCAAATCAGACCTCCAAGTGCTCTACTGCAGAAATGAGGAACCCGATTCTGGGAAAAAATATCAAGGAAAGGTTCCATTTCAGCAATCTGTGCCAACCAAAGAAATATAATGCAGATTTCCAGGATGCTTTTCAGTTGCTCAGTTTAGAGGTGTTAATTGGATGCTCCTAATTTCATTTTCCTGAAATCAGTTCCTGCTTAATTTCCTTCATTTTTTATTTTTTATAATGAATAAGCTAGTAAACTGACAGACAACAGTCTCTTTTACTACACAAACCTTATTAATCTCCAGAACAGGTTTATCTTTTGCACTAAATGAGTAAAGGCACCTGTGGAAAAATATTATATGACTAGGTAGTTACAGAAATGAAAGGTATATTACAATTAAAATATCTGTGCATAAAGTGATCTGATTTAAAATGGTTTAGGAAAACATGTTTGGTATTCTTTAATGTTTCACAGTGATTCTTGCAGGTTCCTTTTTGGGACAGGATATGACACAGCATGAAGATAAATTCATTGCTAGATCTCATATTTTGTGGTTAGCAGAGGTGAATGACATCTGAGGTAGAAAATATTGATATGTGTTAAAACAAGGATTACAGGTTCATATATTTTCTGATTACAGGCCATGTTAGGCAATCAAACCAAGAGTTTGATTTACTGCTAGAATGTTTGAGCTCTACAGGGCGGGGTGAGGATTCATGTCATGGAGGGGGTATATGGAAAATGTTTACTTCAGCGGGCATGGTGACCGGCTAGAAATAATTTAAGTGAAGATTAAAGACAATTTTCCAGAAAAAAATTGTTTATTACTGGTCTACGCAAAAAAAAAAGGTATGAAGAAGACTGTGAATGAACAGCTCGTGATTACCCTATGGACAATAGGACTCATCAGGCTAGTATTAATGTTCAAATTAGGTTTAGGTTACAGGTTACATATGCTAAAAACCCACTTTCATTAATGGACCTGTATATCCTGTGCAGGTAAAATGAAGACTACTGCTATTATGGTTAAATGCATTTAGTTATGGAGCAGGTAAGGGGGTTCTGGCAGATGATCACGACAAGGGACAAAACAGGCTGGTTAATTGGAAGATCATATTTTGTCACCACGCTGTGCTAGTAATTTTGTAGGTTTATTTTTAATTACAGTTTACTTTCAGGGCTGTGAGAGGTAAAACCCACACTCATTTGTCTTGTCTTTCCAGTGCAGTATTTTTTTCCATACTATGTTCTGAAGGATTGTTATGGTGCTTTTTTAAATGGTTCAAGGGACTGGGCATGCCTTTGGACACAGAGGCAGAGTTTCATAGGTTTCATAATCAAAGGAAGAAAAACAACCCTAACCCTCATTCCTGCACCCATCCACCTGATTTTAGTTAATATTTTCCTTTGATAAATTCAATCTCAATTTGACTAGAACAACTCCTGCCTCACATTGTGAGATAGATACAACACAAATCATTATTTTCTCTACTAGATCAGTGTTAACTAACAGAGTTTCTTCTGTTTCTTCGCTACCTATAACCATCTCCTTAATATCCTGATGGGTTTATATGACGTCTATTTCTATATTAATTGCTTAAGACACTGTATAGTTTTGTCTCTATATTTTTTGTCAGTTCTAAGAATAAAAACAATGCTTATTTGAAGTTTAAATCATAATATGTATAATAGTCAGGATTTGTTTCCTACATAGAAATTAATGTTTTACTTCTGACACTAAAGAATTTTCAATTAACTAGAAAGCTTGTCCTGAAAAAAAACAGTTCATTAATGCAAAGAGATATACTAAGAACAAAGCATGTCTGCAGACATATATACTAGCCATATATACTTGTTTATGAATTGGAAATAGACAGCAGTCTTTCATTTACAGATATGCTTCAAATCTGTACCAGTTTAGCACATAAGCTTAGTATCACTTTAGATATATAATTACTTGACTGTTTTTCACATTAGAGATAATGGTTTGTAGATCAGTCAAGATGATAGCAGCCATCCATCCATGTCACTTGATGACTTTGTCAAGCCTCAGTTTTCATGGGTCCCATTGGGCAATTTTAGAAGACCATGAATTTGAAGTCACTTGACCTGGGAAGCTGGACATGCATCTGCTAAGTACTGTTTTAACCAGAGAATACAGTTTTTAACAAGACTATCTATTTTATTACATAGCAAATCTCATATACACTTCAATGATAGAAGGACATGCATTTCTGCACATCAAATTAACATGTAAAATTAAAGAAAAACCTAGAGGAGCTAAGATCAATCAGTCAAAAAAGCACAATTTTGCAACAAACCGTAGACTCATAGAATGTTTTGGGTTGGAAGGGACCTTTAAAGGTCATCTAGTCCAATCCCCCCTGCAATGAGCAGGGACATCTTCAACTACATCAGGTTGCTCAGAGCCCCATCCAACCTGACCTTGAATGTTTCTAGGAATGGGGCATCTACCACCTCTCTGGGCAACCTGTTCCAGTGTTTCATCACCCTCATAGTAAAAAAATTTCTTCCTTATATCTAGTCCAAATCTACCCTCTTTGCAGGTAATATTAAGTTAAAATCATTGCAGGTGATAGTAAATAATCAAGTTTACTAAGCACTTTACTTACCTAGAATCCTGGAATACCCAGAATCTAATCATAAGGCAACATCTAACCAGCACACCTTCTTTCAAGAAATTTTTTTGCTAATAGCTAAGTCAATAAATTGGTGGAAGAAATATATTACATAACTCTTAAAGGTTTTGAGAAGGCCTAACACAGAACTCAATAGCAAAACATATATGCAAAGAAGTTTTATAGCCATAAGTAAAAAGTCAAATACTGACTCTTCCTCAGTTACTTCACCTATTTAAAATAATCCCCCAAACCTCTGTTTTACCACAGAGAAGTACAGGAATCCTAATTAATATTTTAAGATGGCATGCTATATATAAATAATAAAGATTATCCTTCATTCCCTTTGTCCTCTCTGTCATCATTGCATTATTTTCTCCCCCTGATGGACAATTTTTATCTTTTCAGTTTTTATGAAAAATAATGTCTAAGGCTAAACAGTAGATCCTTCTAATATTGATCATAAGGTTGGAACATTACTGCACAGCACTCAAGTCATGAAGTTCTTTGTTTATGGTATCATTAAAAGATGGGTCTTTCCCTCCTCCCACAGCTAATTTATAATCAAATAGGACTGTGTATAGGACTGTGTCCATTTCTGTTCATTATCTTATATACCATCTTTAGGTCAGTAGTTTTGGCTAACTTAGATTCCATTTTCTGTTTGAGATGGCACAGACAGCTGTAAGTGCTCCAGGTAATGATATACTTAACCCAGGTTTACATTGCTGCATGTTTCCTGATTGAAATCATCCCTTAATTGTAAGTAATACCAAAAGTAGCTGAATCACCTCCATGAAGCCTCCATCCACACAACCACACCTCTTAAGCACACATATTAATACTGCTTAACACTGTTCCTTTCCAGCAAGTCTATAGTCTGTCCTAGTTCAGAGATCCCTATTCTAATAGGTTTTAATGAATTTAAAGTGCCAAATTATATAAAGTTCATGTGCAAAATACCCTTTGACAACACTAGTGTGCAGTGATCAAGTACTTACCCAATTTCATAAGAAAACAAAAATTCATACAAGTGCATATATCTTATTTATAAGAAAATTTATAAGGTTTATAAGAAAATAGTGTAAAACAGTGTATAAAAAAATGTGTAAAATAAAAGCACATAAAATGAAATTGTATTCCTTTAGACAGTAACTGGCCGTATCTGTGCAGATACGTCATCTTATATATGATGGAGTAGATGATAGACAGTAGGCTAATAAGTTAGGAATAAAATTAGTGAGTTAGCTAACTATAAAACTGTACTGATACCACTACCTTATTTTCCAGGGAACAACCAGATTTCCTGTTAGTGTAATGTCTTCAGAAGTGTGTCAGTTTGGGTGAGATTCAGTGCAGGTGTTCACATGTGAGCTAGGTATCTCAGGACTGGGAGTATCTAGACAACACAGTCAATAGCACCTAAGAAGTGCCTCAGCTCATTCTAAAACAGACATCTAGTACTCGTTAACCAAACAGCTCTCTAGGCTCTGCTGAATGTATTGGTTGTAACAGGAGCCTAGACACCTTAATCTCCTCTAGACACCTACACTGAGGTGCCTTAATCTGGAACTGATTTCCTTCCTTTGTGTAAATGAGAGTCTTACAGAATGTTTATGTCTGCCCAAGTGTTTATGACTGAAGACATTCTGATTCTCTATCTAGTTGCTACTATAATTAGGAAAAAAAGTCATTCTTTTGCCCTCTTACCTAAAAAAAAAAAAAAAAAAAAAAATTAAATTCTATACTTATTGTTTTATCTGTTTGCACATCCAATAGGTCTTCAGCTGGAAAGACAGAATCATTCTTGTCATGCTTGGTGAAAGTCCAAAACTTCTATTACTCTTGGAACAAGAACCAGGAAGGATATTAAAAAAAATTAAAAAATCCAATAAGAAAATGCAGGAAGAAAGGAAACAAGCAAGCAATGAAGGAAGAAAGGAAAGAAGGAAAATTAATTTCTGGGAAGAGTTTCTATAAAAGAAGATGGAAAATGCAGATTTTGGAGTTGCTTGGAGAAAGCTACCCTCAGGAAGAACAGATTTCCTACCTCTCTCCACATTTATTCTTACAATAGATTTCTGAAAAACTTTTATATGGTAAAGGATAATAAACTTGCTCTTTTGCATGTATATCTGAGTAAGCCACAGAGAGGTCTAGAGACCTATTAAAGCAGAGCTTTGAAGACAGACCATCATAGGATAATTCAGGTTGGAAGGGACCTCAGGAGCTCTGTAGTCCAACCTACTGCTCAAAACAGGGTCAGCTATGAGGCCAGACTGTGTTCTTCAGGGCTTTGTCCAGTCAGGTCTTGAAAATCTCCAAGGA
Organism: Gavia stellata; assembly: GCF_030936135.1. Taxonomy (NCBI): domain Eukaryota; kingdom Metazoa; phylum Chordata; class Aves; order Gaviiformes; family Gaviidae; genus Gavia; species Gavia stellata. The sequence continues at coordinate 22,903,724 of NC_082600.1, forward strand.
TGGAGACTGCACAAGATCTTTGAGTAACCTGCTCCACTGCTTGATTGTCCTCATGGTGAAAAACATTTTTCTTCATATCAAGTCAGAAATTCTCTTGTTTCCCTTTATTCCTGTTGTTTCTCACCCTCCAGCCATACACCACCTGGTAAAAAGCCTGGTTCTGTCTTGTTGATAACCTCCATATAGGTGCTAGGTCCCCCCCCAACCCATTTCTTCTCTAGACTGAACAAGCCTGGAGTCCCTCAGCCTCCCCTCACAGGGCAAGTGCTCCAACCCCACAATCCTGATGGCCTCCAATAAACTTCAGTTTCTCAGCTTCTTTCTTGTACTGGGGGGAGCCAAAACTGGACGCAGTGGTCTAATGAATGCTGAGTAAAGTGGGATAGTCACTTCCTTCAATCTACTAACTGTGTTCCTGTTCATATCCAGGATGCTGCTGGCCTCTTTTGCTATCGGGGCATACTGCAGCCTCATGCAGCCCACCATGGCCCCTAGGGCCTTTTCAGCAGAGATGGTCACCAGCCACACCACTCCCATCCTGTAAGCTATTATCCCAGCAAGGATACAGTTATTCTTTCCCACATGCAGGACTTTGCATTTTCCCTTGCAGGATTACACAAGGTTTCTGCTAGTCCCACTCCACCAGCCTGCCTAGGTCCTTCTGGATGGCAGCCCTGCCTGTGGGTGTATAGAGTGGTGTTGAACCTTTCCTCCACTTCTCCCCGTACCTCTTCCCCCAGTTTGGTGTCATCTGTAAACTTAATGAGAGCATACTCCTTTGCCTCCTCCAGGTCATTGATAAAGTTGTTAAAATACACTACAATAAAGATACTGTAAAGGCACCGGTGGAGAATTATGTTTTGCAAGGCACCCTGTCCCTTCTCCAGTTAAGTTCCCATTTTACAAAAGTCCCTATCTCTCTAAGACTAGAGAATGGCAAGCAGAGAAGACAACCTGACTTCTACAAGCTTTCTGAGTGAGACTAATACTGTATTATCTCTTTCTGCCTTTATAAGCTTTCCTTGTGATGCCAAGAATAGCTTTCTCAGAGCAGAGAAACAAACATACTGCTGTAAGGTTTCATTTCTTTGCTCTTTACCCATTCTGCCTGTCAGGCCCAGTAGTTCCTGTCTCTCCCTGTCACATACTGTCCTCATATTGTCCTCCAGTCATAGCATATCTGTTACCATACTTACAGGAATATCCAGGATCTACATTACTTCTGATGTTTGTCCTTACTTCATATTCTGTCTGTGCTCTCTTTTCCTTACCAACATGTAACTAATACTCTCTTTTATGCTTAATTTCTCAATTTGTTGTATTCCTCCACCTTATTCACACTAACCTGCGCTCTGAAATGCGTTGAGGCATTTTAAGCAGGGTATTTCCAGTAGTAAACAAGATGTCTGTTTGAAAGAACTCCCCATGACTTATGAACCTGGGCTTGAGAAATAATAAAATAATTTATAAGTTTATTGCTATTGAGAAGACCATGCAAATAAGTCACAGCTGCTGAAGAAGTCATTCCATCTCCTTTAAAATACTTCCACAATAGCCTATTTTAGAAAAATCACTATTGCATCTCTCAGCTGTGTAGTCTATTTCAGAATCTTAGGTGTCTTTAAAACCAAGTGTTGTTTACACTTTAGAGATGGACGTTCCCTCTCTTTTTCTTTTCTATGGATAAGGCTTTCCAGGACAAAAGCCTGGCCTTTCAGCCTGTCTGTGTGTGGAAGGGAGCACTCTGCACTACTGATCATGTTTCACCTATTAGGTGAATAAATAGAGACTTTTGGTGTCCAAAGGTGCTAATCTGGCAGCTTTCACCAGTGGTACAGTTAGCTGAGGAAATATACGTGTGTGAACTACAGAAGTATTAAAGTTTTCCACAAAGCTTTGACACCTCCTTTGAGTACTTGAAAAGAAGCACTATTTGGGGAAAGTATTTAAAAATTAGACTGAGTAAAAAGCTTGCATAAACTATATTTCAGAAAATAATTTTCTACCATAGAGCAGCACTATTGGTTCTCAGTTTTTGGGGTGGTGGTGGTGCTGCTGCTTGTCCACAGATTTCTTGTCAGAAAAGCCTCGTGCTAGCATCAAAATCGAAACAGAACCATTCCTTTCAATTGTTAAAATCTATCCAAGTCTGCAATTCATCTGCCTCTTTTAAAATGTGTGTTACAATTATTTCAAACCTAAATAATTTTGCTTTTGTCCCTGTGGGCCTTTGTATCCTTTCTGCATTATCTTCCCACACCATACCACAATCCCTTCTATTGTAAGTCTGCCCACAGCACCACAGGCTTTGTCCTGATCATGCTGATAATATGCAAGCTTCCCTGTTGCTAATTCTGATTTCAATTAAGTGATACAGGACACGCCAGGGTCTCAGACAAAGGTCTCCTAAGAGCCGTCTTTAGCACACGGGCTTTATCCCACCAAGATATTTTATTATTTTTGCAATGGACTCTTCTGGACTCAGTCGCTTTACATCTTTGTCTTTTCCTCTCCCCTCCTGAAATTTCTAACAGTTCAATGAGAGGCCAGAAAAAAAAGATAAAAAAATCCAGAAAAAATAAGGGTTAGAAAGCTCCGCAGTTCATACAACAATCAAATTCTTTGAGTAGATTAGAAGCAGAGCAATCAAGTTAATGTTATGACCATTAATGACATTCACATAAACTCAGTTAAGAAAAATCAATCTTATATTAAGGCATACAATATGATTAGATGGAGAATTACAATATAATGTTTTCTCAACCCAACTCACAGCATCAGACAAAGGGGCAGAGATTAGAAGCTTCAATTTAAGTAACTGTTTCACAGGAATTACCATGGACGAGACAAATACAATTACAAGCAAGTTACACAATCATCCCTAAAGGATCAGGAATAATGATCACTGATTTGGCATATGACATGGTTATGTCAAGTGCTTATAACCTGAAGCTTTTCAAAAGCTTAATGTTGATAAACTTCATTATCTCTATTGTTCAGATGAATAAACTGACACTTGGAGTATGCAATAACCCAGAAAAACAAAAAGTTGAGACTAGAACACAGCCCTTCTCAACTATTAATTGTAGCTCTTGTTTATGGTCTCAGTCTGCCTTTGTGTTATCTACAATTTCTGCACAACTCAAGTACTTAACTATAATACAATGAAGGAACAAAGTCTACCATTTTTGGAAGTTCTTTACCAGGAACTTCTAGTCCAGTTGGTTTAATCTTAGAATAATTTAACCGTCATTAAAGAAAATACTGAGTCAAACTTCTGGTTATGAATGAAGTGATTAGTCTGTACAGTAATTCTTCAGTGCTGCTTTGCCATCTGATTACTAAAAGCTAACACACACACTCTCTCAGACAAAGCTGGAAGAGGAACAATTTTTCCTGTTTATAAGCGAAATGGGATTTTCGTCATGTACCTCAGGACAATTCTCTTCTACATTTTTCTGAAAGTACAATTTAATAAGTTTTTATTAATACTTTTAACGCTTCCTATGGGAGAATGCTGATCATAGCTAAATCAAGTCTTTCTTCCCACCACCTGCTGAAAGTGGAAAAAAAAGTCAAGCAAAATGGAACTCTGTAATTGCTGATGGAGGGTAGTTCTTTCACTACAATCAATAAGGGAGGTTTCAAATCACACTTCCTTACAATATAAGAAAATTTCTTTGGTTTCCCTTTTTTCTGCACATTTTTCTTGTACTCTTTTTCTTTTTTTTACTTCACATTCATGTAAATTCTTTGGATCTTTATTGTATGGACTGATATGGCTCAAACAGAGCTCAAACAAACTGATGGACTATGCATCTTTGCCTTCATGTTTTAAAAGATGTAGTATTTATAGTTGTTTAAATGTGTCAGTTCTTTGGGTTTTCCTAAGGAGCTTAAAATCAGCTTTCTGTATTGATGAACTTCAATTTAACATTGAAAATGCACATGGCTGCATTTTGTTCCCCTCCTTTCATCACAGATAAAGTTACTACTGTTGTAAAAATTCATGTGGTGTTCACTTGAGCTGAATGAGGTTAATTTGTGCATATATAATTTTCAGACTTAACCACAGTTTTGAAAAGCTGTTGCCTGTACTCATTGATAATGGCATTATCTTTAAAATAATTTTCTAACAATATGGTTTTTTTTCCCCACTGTCTCTTCTGGGTCCTTTCCTTGAATCATTTTAGAACAGATTTCAGGAATTTTCAGGATTTTGAAAATATATGTAGAAATACAACCACTTAAAAAAACCCCAACACACCAAAAACCCAAAACAAATCAACCCCCCCAACTACTTGGTGGATTAAAAATACCATTATGTATTGTCAAGAGAAGATCTGAACTGGATAATGGGAAGGAAGAAATATCAGACTAGGTTTTATATTGTTTACACAGGCCATGGTACTGCACCAGGTAGATTAAATATGCTCCTACTTCTATTTACATCAAAGACAAAACATTCTTTGGACTGCAGTTGTGCAGGATCGGGACCAGAGAAACAGACAGGCAGGACTGTGACAAACTGTGGAGCCAATTGATGAATTGTATTTACCCTTGTGACCATCTGCCCTGCACTCTGCCCACTGATCCATCTCCCTTAGGGCTCTTTTTGACATTACAAGCCACGAGCAACTTCAAATGCATTCCGATTTTCTTCTCTAAAGCAATGTGTCATGTCCTTCCCCTGCCCTGAATTATTCTAACCCAAAACTTAGGGAAAAAATTTTCAGTCTTTTACTAAAGACAGGTTTAACGATCAATATTTTATCACTGGTTCTGGATGACAGCTGTGGATGAATATGTACGAAGCATGCAGTTCTGGAAGTTTAATAAGAATTAGACTAATCATGATTTAAATACTTAAAGGTTTTGAAACATTATTTTTTAGGAATTTAGAAATTTACCAAAATATTATTTAAGGTTAAAAAAGCAAACACATGAAATAAAGTGCTTTGACCAAGCAGAATGAACTTTCTTTGTTAGCTGGTAGAGTGACAAAGGTGAAAATTATGCGATAATCAACACATTTTGCTTCTTCCTTGTTTTGACTGAAAAAATACACTTAGTTTGTTTTCCTTTCTGTGGCTCACAGACAAAAATCTTAACTATTCATGCCGTTATGTTCATAATTATGTAAAGGTGATTAAAGGAGCTTTACGTTAGTTGAAAATGGAGATTTCCAACTTTCAGATCAGTATATGCACTTGCATTCGGGCTGATGAACTTCTATAGTAATCATATAGCTGGAAATTTAGGAACTTGTGAGCCCTCTGGAAAGACAATCAGTGAGGACCTTTTGTTCCTTTGTGGTTTAGTTTTCTTATCTCTTACAAAATCCAGATAAACAAGACTTTTGAAACATTTTGCAAAACCCTTTCTGAATATTTCCAGGATATTGTATCAACTATACAAGAGTGCATTTTCATGCAAAACATTGACAGGTGTTAATTTCAGAGTAACTTTGTGTGTAGAACCTCATGAACGCTTATCAATAAACCTCCACTTCATAAAATAGCATGTTGTCATTTATTGATAGCTTTATTTATAACATAGTAAAGCAATGTTAATGTGAACTTCTAATATCCCTTCATACTGGATAAAACCTGTATGTTACAAACCTGATTTGTTTCACAGTGATTTTAGCTGATTTTAGCTACCTAAGCAGCTTTTTAGCTAAGAAATGCAAAATGTGAACTTTATCTCTGCTGGTTTTGGTATGAACTGAAGGACTGGAACATACAACCCACAGAAACAGCTGTGGATTTTCTATCTCAGCAAAGACATTCAACACTGTATGTAATATACTGCATTCTTTCTACCTATGGCTCCTAAAATTTCAGAAATGCAGAATGTTTTACAAAGGTGAGTATAGTTAGATTTCATAGCAGTATTTGATTATCAGTGGTGCCACTACAACAAATTTATATCTGTACATTATGTCTGTGCATAACTGTATGCTTTGAATATGTCTGTTTTGAAATCTATGCTTTGTTTGCTCCTTTTTTTCTCCATCCAGATAAACTGGTCTCTAAACAGTAACTTCCTTGTACCAGGGGGTTAATGACTCCCCAGAAATACTAATTTCTAACAATGGTTAATCCAAGATGATCTGAAATTAAATTTTAATCCTCTGTTTTCAAACCCCATCAGTTTTAGACTGGGATAGTATATTACTCTCCACCCATGACTTTGATGTTCAGATTCCTTCTTAAATTCCTTTCAGGCATTCTCTGCACTTACACATATAAGTTTCTTTGTTTTCACACCAAAGTTCAACAGAAGCTCATTCTGTGCAATGTTAAAGAGAATTTCAAAGGCCCAAATTCCTAATTAAGCTGTAAAGCACAAACAATGTCACAGCATTTTCTGGAGTTTTGGTCAGCTGTATAGGAAAAACAGGGGAAAAAAGGCAATACCCTTCTTCCAACTCTACAGTAGTTGTCTTATATTTGATTACATTTAAATTAGTGTTCATATAATAAAAGCTAGGTGATCAAATCTTATGAACCAGTTTTGCTTTTTTCCAGGTTCCATCAAATAAGAATCCAGAAATGGCCATTGTGTGTTTTGTGCTATGGTAGCATTTTATTCTTGTAGGAAGAGAAGCCATTAAGTCATTTCACATAAGAAAGCAAACTCCTGACAGATGAACTAGTAATCTAGCAAAAGGATGTTATCCCACTTTTACAGTTCGCTTTGGTGAATGAACTAGACTTCTCTTTCTTGATATTCTGTTAAGAGTACTTGACCATAGCCATCACTTAATAAGGTGTTGTTAAGGTCCCAGTGAATTGTTGCTTATAAAATATGGCTGTGTGGTTTATCAGCTAAGATGTGGTGGACTGGGGTGATGGGAAAGCACAGATTTCAAGTAGCAAGTTCATTCCACAAAACATTATTTGCAAAGCATAAGGCTCAGATCTAGAAACAAAGGAGAATTAAACATGTAATTAACATGCTTTATCACGGAGAATACTACCAAATAGGTTTACAGTCTTTAAGGACAGACATGCATATCTAGAAACTCACAAATGTCTGGAAACTTACAAATTCACCAACATAGATACACAATACATACAAACAGTATACAAACATTATATACAAAGTATACAAAGATTTACAAGCATTAAAACAGTTTATTTATGTGTTTAATAACCCATATTTCATTTTCCTTACAGGTCCTTTTCACAGTAAGAAAGTATCTTTTAATGATAATGAGTTATTCTATGCAGAGTTACTACATGGAGTGAACAATTTATTCGTTTTTCACAGAGAACTACAGTATCTTTTATAGCTGCCTGAACAGTTATTCCTAGAAACTCAGAACTGTGCATTAAATGTGTTGAATGCCTTCTGTATTGTACAGAGACAAAGGACTATTCCTGCAGCAAACCCAAGGTTCTGCTCCTAGATAGCAAAAGGAAGCCTAAACCAAGAATCTATCTCACATATTAACTTATGCATTCTTTTATCATTCCTGTATCTTCCTCATAATGCTGCTTTCTCTATCTTTTCTTCTCCTTCATAGTATTTTTTCTTCAAAGAACAGTCCTTACTAATCTGGTGGGGTCTGGACAATTAAAAAGTTTAGAGAAAGCAAGCAGGACTTGTAAGAAATTAATACAAACTGGTTTATAACTAAATATATAGGATTAAACTTCTCACACACTTTCTACCAATCCCCACCAGCACCCCACCAGAAATAAATGTTTGAATGACAGACTGCTCCATAAAATCCAGCAACTAATCTTACAATCTCTGGCACCAACCATAAATTCAAAGTGTTAAATGGGTTTATTTCATTCCCAGTGAATTAGTGTCTGTGTTAATAGAATTCTAAATATATAATCATATAAATGCCAGTAAGAAAAATCTTAAACAGCCTTTCGTTGTGCAGTTATTTCCAGTGTAGACCCAGGAAATGAGCCAGGTCCATTCACCTTTGGGAGCAATGCTTCAGATTTCTCCACAGTTGGACTTTCTGCCTAATATTCCATGCAGAAAAACAGGCAGGTCATGGGTTTTGTCAAGCTTTGTCAGATCTCTAAAGCGTTATGAGTTCCTCCATTTTTTTCTGTCTAGCTCTTGGATTGTTGTATAGTATAGTGCAGATGCCAAACAGAGGGTCTTCAAGGGGTGTTTAACTTGGACCACAGCCAGCTTCTCAAACTTGTTAGGACAGCATCTCATCTAGAGAGTGATAAGTTCTCTACACGTAGGGAAAACAAGCTTTAACATTCTTGGTTTCTTGAAATTGAGCCAGATCAGTCTGTGAATATCTTGTTCAACAAAGTGGAGTTTTATTTAAATGATACACTTCAGAAAATCACAGATGTTGATTGGTACGGGTTTTCTTGTGCTAAGGAGAGCTCGAAACTAGAGGTCTAAAAACTAAAGATTCTTCTACTTTGCTGTCCAGCAAAGTTATCAGCATCAAAGATCTTCCCATTATAAAAGCACTGAAATATATTCTTGTCAGAGCTCTTCCCAATCTGTTTTCCCAGACTGCCTTTTACAAAGATGTTAATTCTGATTAACAGTAAGTCACTGGCTTTTTAATGAAAGATGGATGGAATCCATAATATCTGCAAACACATGGCTAGGTATTTTACAGTAGGTTTACTTAAAATAAATACCCAGATAATAAAAGAAGAAAAGGTCTTACTTATATCTCTGTAAACCCCTACTCTTTTATTTGAATAATAAGCTCAATTGTGAAATCCACTTTTTCATTATTTTTTACACCTTTTTACTGAGGTTTCTAAATATATAGGATGTCTTGGTATCTAAACATGTAGGATGTCTTGGTGTCTATTTGCATTTTTTGTTGTGCTTTTCGAACATCAGTTTTAACTCAGGAAAAAAAAAAGATGAATACTGATAAAATTCTTGCAATTTCATATTGTGAAATCTTTAATTACATTCTTGGTTCAAGATTTGTTGATCAGCTGTTTTAAACTTTCAGGTGTTTACCTGAGTAACTGTGAACCTTCAGAAGCTTTTCTGGTCTACAGTTTGAAAGTGATGGATGCATGATGTAAAGCATTTGAATCTATTCCAAAGCATTGTGTTTAAATTGTTTTCCAAACCCAGGTATTTTGATCACACAGTGGTGAGGATATACAAGGCAATAAATGTATCTTCCATCTACTGCTACCGCCTGACTATCCAAACAACATATAGAATTGCAGTATTGTTTCCCCCGAGTAATAATATAAGTTAAAGTTCTCATGGAGTAAAAAGTATTCAAAAATGCTGGACATGGATCCTTTCATCACTTAGATTTTCCAAGGCAGAGTCCTGGACTGAATAAATGAATGGTATGGAAAACATGCCATTTATGAGTTTATGTGACAATAAAAGTTAAATAATATGCTTTCAGATAAAATCAAATCTCATCTTATTTAGCTGCAGCTTGCCCTATCCTAAGTAGGTTTTTATGCTTGTACACTGAGGAGTTATTCCGAATATTTTCACTAGGAGGACTACCAAGCAGTAGAGCAAGTTGCTCAGAGAGGCAGTGCAGTCTCAATCTTTGGAGGTTTTCAAGACTTGACTGGACAAAGCCTTGAGCAACCTGGTCTGACCTCATAGCTGACCCTGCTTTGAGCAGGACGGTGAGCTAGAGACCTCCTGAATTCCTTTCCAACCTGAATTGTTCATCAACTCTGTGAACCTGTGAATTGTCCATAATGCAATGCAGACACTGGTCATAACAGCTCTGTATTTAGTTCAAATCACCTGATCCTTGTTTAACCAAACGAGCTAACTGAAAGTCAGAATAAACTACCATTCAGCATCCTGCAAGACTGAAAGTGTGGTCAAGATTCAGAGCTACCTTTAGTTATTCAATATATATTGGCTTACAGGAGCAGCTACCCTTACTTCAATTTTTGATTTGTTGTGTTAAATTGGTAACATGATACTTGCTTCAGATTCTTTTGTGAGGTAAAGAGCTAGCAAAGAAACTCAAGATTTAGAGCTGTTAGAGATGACCAGGTCAAAATTTCCTTTATGAAAGAGAAAGTCACTGCACACCCATTAAAAGGAAGACTTTGAGTGATTCCTATTCATAAAGCCACTTCTTTTAAGCCAATATAATGTTTACTCTTAGCCTGTCTCCCATAATTGACTTGAACTATGGAAAAGAGATTTTGGAAAGACAAATCCCACTTTATTTGGAGGCTTCAACCTTTATTGGTTGTTACTTTTTAAATCTATTGACTGTATTAAAAATTCAAACAAACTAGAAACAAACAAAAATAAAAACTATGACTAGACAAACACTTCCTGCATTAGAACTTGAGACAAAATGTTTGTCTGTGTTCTCTACATTTTAATTTTCTTCAGCAATCATAAATTGTAAGGGGAAGACACCAACAAAATCCAGAGTCCCACTTCCAAAAATTCATACCAAAATAGTATTTGAGGAAAGCCTTGAGTCACTGTTTTTTCTTCTTGAATTTCACCTTATGTTCATTAATTCTTTCACTTTATAATTAAGATCCATCCCCAGAGAAGGTTTCTCCAGTGAAGGGTAGAAATGCATTTGGAAGAAGCATTTCTCAGTATACTGTGAGTAATGAAAAGCTATAAATATCCAGGGATGACACAGTAATATTTTAATTTGACCTAAAATCACATGCAAAGCCCATTCCTCTCTCATGTCCAGTCTTTATCAGAAGCGGGGAAAAAAAATCCAATAGAATGTTCAGAAATCTTCACTTCTCATGTAGTAGGACTTTCTCTTAATGTGTCACAGAAGATTAACTGAAACAATTCGCAGATGTTTAATTACTTGAACAACTTGCCTTCCTCCTTCTTTTCCATTTCATGAATATTAACTATTTCAGTGCCTCACTTATCCTGAAATCATATAACATCCCGCAGTCATGTTCAGTGCTCCAAAACAGGAAACAGGCTAATAAAAAAGTTCATTCAACAAAACTTCCAAAGACATGAAATCATTTGCTAATAGTGATGAATAATTTTTCTTCATTCTGAATGCAACTTTCATTCTTACTACATTCAAAATTTATGTACATAAATTAGTCTCAATGGGAACTAATTATTTTTTTCCAACTTGCTCTTTTTCATTAGGTGGAAAAAGTATAGTTGACAATGAAGGACTGTCCCCCACCTCTAGTCAGTAAATCATTTGTATACACTGTGCATTTGGACATATCTATTCCAAATAATGTGTCAGCAATTCATAAATAACTTATATCTTGGGCCACCTAACAGCAAAAAAAGAAACTTTATCAAAGAAGCATTTCATAATCAAGTCACGACATACTCTTTCAACAAGTGTGACTGTCTCCTCCATAGAATTTTTTCTTACTATTTTATCCTTGCAATCTTGTATTTAACACCTAAATATTTCAATAGAACACAGTTATTTGGATGACTAAGTGTCATATCCTTCCGAAAGATAAGTTTCTAAAAATCAACTCTTTTGAGAATTAGGAATTAGCTTAACTCTAAAAAGACAAAAATGTTGCATATTTTTGAAAATCAATGATTGAACTTTACAGTTAAGTTAATGTGCCTCATATTGCCACAAGCTCTTTATTCATTAGTCTGAGGAACACTACAGAGTGCTGTCAGTTATGTGTCTTTATCTGAGTGATGTAGAAGTCAGTTAGTAATAGAGAGGAATGTTTGGGTAAACCATTTTACTTATTTCAAGCCCTCTGATCTCCCTAGGGAGAGGGTAAAGATCTGTATAATATTCCAAAACTGAGGATGAATAGTGAAGCACAGAGGACAATGACAGCTAACAGGAGTGTAAGAGTAAAAGCAGTGATTTGAAGCACTTATGGGCACTGATAAAGTGGCAGTTTATCTAGCCAGAGCATTAAAGCATTCCAGAATCCACTGCTATCTTACAATTGGGGAATATTAGGTTGTGTGAGGAAGAACTTTGGACATATGTGTGTGTATATATTTGGTCCTTTTTTTTGCTACCTTGTTTCTTTATATGGGCTGGATTTAGCAAATAAGGAAAGACATCAGATTTTTTTTCTCTTTACTGTTCAAAACAAGTTTTAAAAAACCCAATAAGATCAATAAAGAACTTACAAATAATTACATATGTCTATACAGGTTTAACTAGATGATAGGAAAATTCTTTACAGACTCTTCCCATGGTGTCAGCTCTGGTCTATCTTTCCTTTCTCTTCATAACCTCTTTAGTCTCCAAGAACACACCCAAGCTGTGCTGTTTTAGCACCCCTCATCTTGTCCACATAATTCAATCATATTCAACTGATTAGTTTGTACTTACCCTTTGAATTCAACTACTGGACGTGTTTTATGGCCTTTGTTCCCTAAAAGGTGTTGGGTTTTTTGACATTTGAAGAGAGAATTGGAGACAGGATGTTGAGAGAGAGAACCAAATTTTGTAGGCGAGCCTATGTCTTAATGCTGAAACTCAGCTTTCTAGTTGCTGCAAAGTCCAAACAGTTGGTCCTGGTTCATTGCTACCTTTTATTTAAATAATGTACTTTAACAATGTTCTAGTATATTTGTTCGCTTCTTCCCCATCACAAAAAAAATCAGTGGGCATCACACTGAAATATTACTCTGAAGCCGTTTGCCATGAAATATTCCCGTGGTGTGTAATCAGATGCTTCTATAAATAGGCAGAACTACAAAAATCAAGAAATGACACCATACCAATTAAAATTCAGCACATGCTAAATCTGTTCCCCGCTATGAAGTTTACTTGGTTCAGAGTGTTTCTACAGCAGACGTAGTACTAGATGATTAATACATCAACCTCGCAGTATGAGAGTTGGTTTAGTTATGAAATAAATGAAAATTATACAAATGTTTCTGCCTTAACCTCTTCATTTAACATTTCTCCATATGGCAGATGAGCCACAAAATCTGGTGCAAAGATTCTGAATTATTGATATATTCCATCCCACAAATGGAATTTGTAGCAGGTGTGCTTGAAAGTCAAGGAAACGTGAGGAAAGCAAGTTAAATCAATACTGTACATGCCATACAATGTCAGTTTCCAGCACTTATTCTGGAGCAAAGTTCCAGTCAGTCAGTGACCAATAAAATCACAGAAACAACCCTAAACTAACCTTTAAAAAGGAAAGCTGGTGGAGAAAGTATATTGCAGAAAACATGGCAGTTCATGTATTCTTTTTGAAGAAATCCAAGAGGAGGAAAAATCCGCCAAAGTGGGCTCGAATAATAGAGCTTCTGACAATTTTTACAAAACATTGAAATATCTCTTCTATACTAGAAAAAATCTTACCAAACCAGATGAGTCTAAAGCTGTCTTCTTTCTTTAATACTGTTCTAAAATTCATATTTGTGATAACTTTACCTTCACAGAACAAAATATAAATCTTCAAAGTATCAAAACCACAAAACATATGGAAACAGCTATCATAAGGTAATTTACAGCTCTCATCTTATTGTCATCACACACCAAGATCAACCTTAACAGCTTTTAGATGAGGTATTCATGGCACCTGAGGTAGGTTCTTGCTCTGATTTGCCCTCTTGAGCAAACTTTTTTCTGATTATTCGTGCAACCTTCAGAAACTAGCCAAGCCTAGAGCTCCCAGCTGCATATCTTAAGTGTGCAGCACTTATCATTGCAGCACCCAAAAAGAGGCTTGAGTGAGAAAGCAAGTCCGTACTCGTAGCTTCATTATCACTCCAGAATGGTATACCATATTCAAATCTAGTTTCACACAAAGTAAAATAGTTATAGGCATTACTCTCACATAGGAATTATGATTGCTAATATGTGCTTTTAGAGTGAAATGTAAGATTCAACATGGGAAGAAGCTTCACGTTGAAGCAATTCTTTTCATATATTGTAGCCAGAGTCAGCTTTGTGTGAGAAGGCAAGCTGATTGTGTGGCAGTCGGTCCTGAAAAAAAGTAGACATCTGTGCCTGTCAATCTGTATATGAGTCAAAAAGCAGCACAACCGAGTTGTGAAAATAGGGGACCAAGTTATGAGAAAACTTTGTTTTCATTACCTCCAACCTCCCGCTACCCGCTAGTGTCCTAGCTGACCTCTGATAGCTGCACTGATGTAGCTTTCACAGTCTCCCTCAGGAGTTTAGCCATTTGCCCCATACTATTCAGAATCTTTTCTTAATGTCTAGCCTAAACATTTCCTTCCTTAGCCTTAGGTCAGTGATCCTTGTCCTACATCTTCTGAGACTGTGAATAATTCCCTGCTTTCAATTTCCACTGCTATATTGAAGGCATGAGACTGAGAACAAAAAAAGACAGAAAAAGAGAGGGAAAAAAGGTTCCCCTAGTCTAAAAAAACCCCTCAGCTCTCCCACAGACTGTGAGTTACAACTGGATTATCAAGGTTTTTAACCTTCCAGTTTTATCAGAAAGTTATAAAGAAGCCTGACCTATTGTACAGTACTATTAAAGTAGCACTACCCTGGATTAAACAAAAATAATCAATAGACTGGGCCTGTCAAGCAGTGACAAGGAGCCTTTTCCTCTCTCTTTCTCTTTCTGCTTATTGGAGGGGAGCCAGCCAGCCCAATATACCATAGCTTAAACGAGTTTTTAATAAAAAATTCTTGCAATGTAAGCTTGAACACTGCTGTTAAGGCTAAAAAAAAAAAGAGGATAAAGCACTCTGTTATAAATTTATGTGAGGCAATTAAAATGCATTTCCACATTGTATAAACAGATGACAAACTTCTTTTTTCAAAAAATAACACAGGGATGAATTGAACTACAGAATTTAAAGAATTAACCATTTGTATTAGGATGTCAAGGGCTATGGAAATCTGAGTCAGATCACAGAGGTAATGAACTGCTAGGCATGCTTCATTATTCATAACACTGGACATGCAGTTGCACAAATAATATAAAACATAGATCACTAATACCTGACTTATTGCTACCAACACCCCCCAAAAAAAACCAACAAAAAACTCACACAAAACAGATTATAATTAATGAATATTGATTATTTACTCAGCATTTTAGTTGAAAAGTTTAACCTATTGCAAAACTCTACCAAGTATTTGAAGCAAAAAAGAAAGTAACTATCCTCAAACTGAAAATAAATCCCAAAGCAACTGAGGAGCACATAAGAAGAAATTCTGTGTATATTTTAGATACATCTCCTCATTTATCATGTCTCTTCATAGACAATTGTGCTTCTGGTGTTCAGGAGATATTGCCTTAGTCCATCCTATGTAGCAACAATGTATCAGCATACAGTTGTTTTAATTTTAAAAAAATGATGAAAGGTTTTTGTTTATTACCTTCAGTGTATTCTGGGGTTGTGGTACAAATATATTGTTGTGGCACAAATACATGTTTTGTTGCTGTGGTTTATTATAGTATTCAGCTGGTACAGCTGAATAGGACATGACACATCAAAACTTGAATTTTATGAAGTGCAGAGGCAATTACACTTCATGCCCAATGTTTAAATTGACATGACAGAGACATAATTTTCCTTCACAAGGATCCTTTGTACATGATCCAACTCAGAGATTTCAACTAGAGTTTCAACACCCATCTCCATCAAGATCTGTGGCACAAGTTTACTTCAAGCTATTCCTAAATTTGTCAAAGTGTTGATAGTATCATGTGTGGAGATGTACTCCAGGAGAAAAATCGCACAGAATTAATTTCGTTCTGGTGATTAGATAGTTGTTTAAAATGGTTCAGCTATTATTCTCTAGTTTCATTAATTTTAAAGGATAGTGCTCACTATTTAAAAAAAAAAACCAAACAAACCTACTCTCCCAGCAAACTTGAAGCTTGAATGAAGAGAAGTTCACACTGAACAATCACAAATCATTTTGAGCCTATGTATTGTACCGTATCCTGCGTTAACACTTTGATAGGGTTACATGTATAACTATTTAAGTGAAACAGGAAAAACTACACAGTAAGCATATCATTCTTCCTTGCTGGAAAAAAGATTGAGGTATTTGAAGCACTGTCTTACTACTGAATAAAATTATATCTTTCACAACATCTAGGTTCCTCAATTTTATAGACTTGATGGGCTTTTATGACACTTGACACCTTACCAAGGATGAGCTGAACTTAACTGGACTGTTTTGGATCTTATATAAGAGGTTTCCCATTTTAATATGGATCCTATCCACCTCCATATACACCACTGACACCAAAGAGAAAAACAAATTCATTTCTTTCTAAGACGATGTGCTGGTTTTTGCTGGGATAGAGTTAATTTTCTTCATAGTAGCTAGTATGGGGCTAAGTTTTGGATTTGTGCTGGAAACAGTGTTGATAACACAGGGATGTTTCGGTTATTGCTGAGCAGTGCTCACGGAGAGTGAAGGCCTTTTCTGCTCCTCACCCCACCCCACCAGCGAGTAGGCTGGGGGTGCACAAGAAGTTGGGAGGGGACACAGCCGGGACAGCTGATCCCAACTGACCAAAGGGATATTCCATACCATAAGATGTCATGCTCAGCATATAAAGCTGGGCGAAGAAGAAGGAAGGGGGGCACGTATGGAGTTACAGCATTTTGTCTTCCCAAGTAACCATTAAGTGTGATGGAGCCCTGCTTTCCTGGAGATGGCTGAACACCTGCCTGCCCATGGGAAGTAGTGAATGAATCCCCTGCTTTGCTTTGCTTTGCTTGCACACATGGCTTTTGCTTTACCTATTAAACTGTCTTTATTTCAACCCACGAATTTTCTCACTCTTACCCTTCCAGTTCTCTCCCCTATCCCGCTGCAGGGGGGAGTGAGTGAGCGGCTGTGTGGTGCTTAGTTGCTGGCTGCGGTTAAATCACGACAGATGAGTATGGTAAATTAACCATATTGAAACTGGTTTTTGATGGGTTCTCAGTTAAGGTATGAGTAGGATAGACACTGTAATGCACAAACTAAGCCTGCATTTTTGAGACTTTGTCTTTCCTCTAGATATGCAGAGATAGCTTTATTTTGTTTTGTTTGTTGTTGTTGCTTTTTGTGAGTGCTTATGTCCCAGTTTGGAGAGACAGAATATTTTGAAAAAAACACAGATTATACTGAGCATAGGGAACATAGTCTGCATCCAGCTCTCCTCATGCACCTCTGCCTCAAACCAATAATGAGTACAAGAGACAGCTGGATGTAGTTCATTGTTTTCTCCAGTGAGCAAAGACAGAAGTAACATTACTTGAAAATCAACTTTCTTCCGATGCCTGAAAAGCAAAGAGGAAACCTTAAGCTGCCATGTGATGTGAAAGCCTGGTCACAAGTGAAGTGTTCTCAGATATTTCTTTCCCTTCCGGTTACACCCAGCCTATAATAGCGGACCACAGTGACATCATCAATGCCGGAAACTGATGAAGAAGCTAACGTAACATTCCCTAAATCAGTGTAAACATCAATAGATGCTCCAAAGGATGTTTTACATTTGCTACCCTGAGAGCTGTTTTATTACACTGACAAGGGTGACCTTAAAAATAACATATTTTCTATTAAAAATAAAAGGGAAGGAAACTCTTTATAACCTGAATTTATTTCCTATAAAATCACTTCCCAGCAGGAAACCTGATTACAATCAAAACAGCCCACCAAAATGAAACAGTTTACCTGTGATCAATTTAATGTGGTAGTAAAATCCTAATTATGGGCAAAAACACAGTCAAGTTTTGTGGTATTGTCTATAAAATCTGCATAGAAACTAATATTCAGTGATGTGTAGCACATATGGGTAAGCAGATGGTTAAAGGTTTATTTTTAAAATCAGGACTTTTGCTGACAAAATATAGAATTGGTAAGGTATGCTCAGAAAGCTAAGAAGAAGTTATTTATGGGACAGTAAGCACATGTGCAGTAGTTGGATTTTTCCTTACTAAACAGAAGATAAAACGGACCATTGTTCACAGAGTAATAGAGAGTCAATGTTTTTAGCAACTACACTTTCCAATATGTTGACAAGTTCAATTTGGGTAGTATATTTGTTTTGTGTTGGGTGTTTTTTGGCTGATTTTTAAAAGTAAAATATTTCTAGGTCAGGATACCTAAAAGCCTGAGTTAACACAGCTTTGCTCTTTTGATAACTTCTAGTCTAAACTAAAAGCTAAAAGAAGTACAGAGTCAGACAGCACTCTGTTTAAAGTAAGACTTTATGAATAAATTTGAAGAAAAAAGCACATTTACTTTAAGATAAAAGTAGAGCTTTTTAAGACTCTGGGTTTTCAGCTATGTTTTCCTGCTATTTCCCCTTCCTTTCAGATGTCTACTTTTTTGGAGCACAGACATAACTTCTCTAAGAAAGCTTCAATCTGAGATACAACTAGTGGAATCTCAGTCTGGATATCATGCAAGAACATGGCTACAGACCTTAGAGGCTTGTTACAATAGGAGCTAGGCTAAATTGCACAATCACATACTCTTATTTGCAGTCCCATTTTGTCCCACATTAGAAAACAGAAACATCTGTAGTCCCACATTAGAAAGCAGAAATAGATAGATACAACTTTAAAGACCGGAAATGTTTGTAGAGGGAACTATATTTATATTTATGGAAATCACATAAATGCATATAAAAACAGACAGCATATGAGCTGGAGGATAACCTGAAATAGTGCTTCAGGGGCAGAGTAGCAGATTAAAGAAACTTAATCTAATCTCATCCCTTCATCATAAATATTAGCCCTTCCTAGGTTTTCTGTACCTTTTCAGTGCCCTTCGCAGAAGAAAGTTCTGAGCCATCTTATCTCCTAACTGTTTTTCAACTGTATTTCTGAAAGATGTTTCCTTTCCAGTATTTTTAATTTTCATTCAAATATTTTTCTCCCACTGTTGTCTCTCTAGTCTGTCCAAACCTATATTAGTTCATTAACAATTGGGGAAGCTTCTGGTAATATTGATTTAATTTCATTTTGTGTACAACACAAAAAATGAAACGCAGCTCCAATGGTGTTGTAAATTGAACCGTATTATATTACCTGTTTCAGAGTTTACCTGTGTTTGAGAAAGAGTGTCTCAGGATCTACTTGGAGCCTGTCTCTGAATGGTGAAATGGTGGCCACTTGCAGCCAATTCACTTGCAGGAATTTCTTGCAGCAATTCCATGCATACCTTACATGGTATCCCTATCTCTCTGTAACATATAATTTTCTCCCCTACGTGCTGGTATAACTTGTTGAAAGGATAACTGTTATTTACTCTATAGGGACAAATAAATCCGTCCTGGCTTACTTGGCTTGCTTATTTGTCTTTTTCTTTTTTACCTCCTCACTTCATTATCAAATGTCTTCAGTACACATTAGCATAAATACATGAGAATTGGTCATCCCTATGTACTGAATTGTTTTCTATGGGTACTGGAGCCCCAAAATTAAGATCCTCCCACACTGCTCATGCAGCAGAGCTGAGATGAACTAAGTTCTAATTTTGTCATTTCCATACACTTAAGGGAACAAGCACAGTGAAACTGTGATGCCTTTGACAGCACAGTCCAACCATGGATCCACAGCCTTCCTACACCACACAAGCAGCCTCATCAGAAATGCTGTTTTCTCGGGAGAAGGAGGGGCATAATGGGTCAGGAAGGATGCTGCTGTCAATCCAGAGAGCTGGAGGAAGACTGGAGTCAATACTCTGGTTCTAAAACTGGTCAATTCTCCCTCTTCTTTCCAGTTGTGTGGTATAACAGCAGCACCCTGGCTCCTATTTGCCAGGCTGTGAGCAAGCACAGAAGGAGGCACTTGACCACTTCAGCCATGTTTGCTGCCCAGATAATGTGTTTCTGCCCCCAGAGAGGAGGCTGGCTGGAAGCATCTCATAAACCAGGTTCGCAGACGGAAGTTGAAGTAGGTTTTCCTCAATAGCTAGGTATTTATGATATCGAGGATATTGAACAAAGAAAACAAAATGGGTACTGAGTTCATACAAAGGAAGAGAAGTGGCAGACAAAACATGATGCACAATTGTGGGGTGGGTTCTTAAAGCCCAAAGCCCCCATCCCTCTCTGCCCTTTTGAAAATCTTCCTTCCCTTCTCTTTCTGTTTATTCTGCATTATGTAAGCCACAGTGAAAAACTGCACTGCTGAACAAATTACAGATAAGTGGTGATTATTCATGGAATGAGCTGAGGAACAAATGAATTTTATAAAGGAAATGTTTTTATGGTATGTGTCTATATGCTAGTTCAAGAGAAATGGAAAATTTACTCACTTTGTTTAGTCAGATCAAACTTTGCTTTGCTTTAACTGGCAATATCTTGATATTAACAAAAAACATATTTTTCAGGCTTTTTAAGGATTACATTCTGACAGACAATTACTATATTGT
This sequence comes from Gavia stellata, assembly GCF_030936135.1. Taxonomy (NCBI): domain Eukaryota; kingdom Metazoa; phylum Chordata; class Aves; order Gaviiformes; family Gaviidae; genus Gavia; species Gavia stellata. Next base: position 22,924,014 of record NC_082600.1, read on the forward strand.
GTAACACTTGGGGATAATAGGCATTGATTTTAGTACAAGGTCTAAACTTCGTTGGGGACTCTCCTAATTTATTAAGGCATGAATGAAATTAATCATGCTTTGTACAGAGGTTCCTAGCTGCATTATTAAATTAATTTCCATTATTAAGGTTAGGCAATTTTACTTGTTTAAAACAAATAAAATAAGGAAAAAACCTAACCTCAAACAACTAAGTAAAAATCTATAATAAGTTATTGAGTATTGACAAAAATTTAGTGACAGATTTATCTGTACTGTGCATTTCAAGCAGTTTGTTTTCATTCTTCATGTTGCTTCCATTTGCCAACCACAATTGCCAAGTGCTTTGATAATTAATAAGTTCTAAATGAGAGTAATTTATCCCCAAATCTGATCAGTTCCTGGGTTTTGTGCTTTTAATACTGCAAGCATAACTCTATAGACACACAGTGTTCTCAGTGACGATACCCATACAAGAGGGACCTGGATAGTTGTTAGTCACTTCAGATCATTCAGGTCAGCTCAGGTCCCTTTTAAGTGCAACTCAGTATACTGTACAGTGCACTTATACACACCACAGAGTGTAGCTCCTGATGGAAAAAAATTGCTTGAAAAACAAGAAACCAAGCTGGAAATATGACATCAATAAACCACGCCCTATCTGGGATATTTTCAGCCAAATAAACATGTTTCATTCACTGCTGTGTCACTGTGTGTATCTCCACAGTTTTTGCGTATCATCAGCCAACATGCTGAATTTTTGTGTGTGATATGGTAACCATATCCCAGATATCTGATATTTCCCAGATTGCCCAACACAGAATCTGCTTCTTTTCTCACATGCCATGGAAATGTCATTTTCCGTGCTTAGTTCCCATGTCTCCTGGTTTCCATCTCCTTCTGCTCCTTAAATGTAAGTTAGGCTCTTACCTAGGCTCCCAGAACTCCTGTTGATTGATTTCATGGAGTGGTACAGAGAGCAATAATGTAATCCAGTGGATAGAGGAACAAGAAACAACTTCAGGCTGGTCTCAGCTATGCAAGGAGACAAAGAGGAAAATATGTTGAATTTAAAGCATTCATATCTATCATTCCTGGGGCCAATTTTCCAAAGAACAGGGAACTTAATACATTTCAAAGCAATTGCCTGCCCGTGTGGCTGCGCACTGTGCTTCCTATTCCGTCACACATTTCAAACACAAACTGGTTTTTAGTTTTTTTTTGTATTTCGCTTCTAGAATATTTTTATTATGAATTCCAGTACGGTGTAGCAACCCTGAGCAAGATCCTGGATTAGCACTTTATAAGACAAATTAATTATGAGTAATAATAACAGAGAGGAGATGGGTGAAATAGTAATGTGTACCTAGGGGAGGATTGGCTTAACTCATTTTGTTCATGCAGTTGGAATTTATGAAGTGAACGGGTATAATTTTGTGAAGTCAGCTAAAAACCAGTTAATCTTTATTTAACTTTGAAGGTGGATTTAGGAAAAAAAAGGAATGTTCTCACTTGAAGGAAACTCCCCTGCACTTGAGATTTGAGGGGAGAAAAGAGCTTAATCACCAAGAAAATATGGCTTTAAAGAAATCAGTTATGTGTGCATTATTCACAGAAACATAGTCAGTGATTTCATAAGGAACCAGACAATTAAGGGAATTCAACAAAAACTCAATAGGGGCCCTTAGCAGAGGCAAAGATTGAATTTCTAAAAAGGTTCTGAGTCACAACTTCCCCAGCTGGTTCCTTCATAGGAAAGAGAGGGAGAGGGAGAGGGAGAGGGAGAGGGAGAGGGAGAGGGAGAGGGAGAGGGAGAGGGAGAGGGAGAGGGAGAGGGAGAGGGAGAGGGAGAGGGAGAGGGAGAGAGAGGGGGAGGGGGAGAGGGAGAGGGAGAGTCAAGGGAAGGGAAGGGAAGGGAAGGGAAGGGAAGGGAAGGGAAGGGAAGGGAAGGGAAGGGAAGGGAAGGGAAGGGAAGGGAAGGGAAGGGAAGGGAAGGGAAGGGAAGGGAAGGGAAGGGAAGGGAAGAAATTAAGGGAGGGAGGAAGAATTAGTATATCAAGTCTTAATATGAGACTAATCATGATATTCTGCATCTTTAGTTATACAGGAGAACAAACTAGAAAATCTAAATTTAAATGATAGACTAGCTGTTTGGAAACAATTCATATCTTAAAAAGAAAAGCAAAAGAAAAAAGTACTCATCTTTTCACATTTGCATGATATTGTCCTCTTTCTAAAACAAGAGACATCAGAAAGAAACTCATTCTGAGGGACATCATCCTTTCATTTATTCTTGCTGTGACCATGAAAACAATAATGGTATGTGATTGAAGATTGCTTGAAGATTGCTAAATTATGACTGGGAATGTCGGAGTTGAGGGTTTGCCACAATCACTTCTGGACTTTTCAGATTATTGGTGATGTGACTCTGAATTTTAAGGACTGCAGTGCAATAGTCCTCTCCTCCCTGGAGATAACCCTAAAGTAATTGGAACTGCTGCACGCAACCTGATATGGCTAACACCATCTAGCAGGAATGGAACCCTGCCTTTGAGATTAGATCACCAGAGGTACTAATGAGATAGAAGACTCAAAATGACTGGTATGGAGAAATGAAACAGATGAGCAAAATCTGCAACAGGGAAAAAACACTGGGAAAAAAAGGAGACAAAAGATGCAGATGCTGTTTGGCAGGTACTTTGGAATATCCCTTTCCTTTCAGACCTTCTGCAGTCTAGCACAGTCTATGTAATACTGAATATGTGGGGGTTTTTTCACTTTTAAAAGCCTAATTTCAGTGATCTCCTATTACCGTGACTGAGGTATCTTATTCTGATGGACAGACCTAGGTATTCCATGTGGACTGCTGGATAATGTTGGGGTATTTTTAGAATATTCTGTCCATTGTCTGATTGTGCATCACTGTGCTGGTTTTGGCTGGGCTAGAGTTAATTTTCTTCATAGTAGCTAGTATGGGGCTAAGTTTTGGATTTGTACTGGAAACAGTGTTGATAACACAGGGATGTTTTAGTTATTGCTGAGCAGTGCTCACGGAGAGTGAAGGCCTTTTCTGCTTCTCACCCCACCCCACCAGCGAGTAGGCTGGGGGTGCACAAGAAGTTGGGAGGGGACACAGCCGGGACAGCTGATCCCAACAGACCAGAGGGATATTCCATACCATATGATGTCATGCTCAGTATATAAACTAGGGGGAAAGCTGGCCAGGGGATCAGTGCCTGGGGATAGTCTGGGCATAGGTCGAAGGGTGGTGAGCAATTGTTTTCATCTGCATCACTTTTCTTTCTCTCTTTTTTTTTTTGTTATTTTCATTTTCATTAAAATTTTTATTATTGTTATCATTACTGTTATAATTTCAATTCATTTAATTTCATTTCATTTATTAAACTCTTCTTATCTCAACCCACGAGCTTTCTCACTTTTACTTTTCCGATTCTCTCCCCCATCCCGCTGGAGCAGGGGGTGAGTGAGAGAGCAGCTCTGTGGTGCTTAGTTGCCAGCTGGGCTTAAACCATAACAATGACTTTATTGTTCCTTTGCCAGAATAGGTACTCTTAACTCAGAAGCCCACTAGGAAAACTTTTGACTTTATTACGTTAGATGGCTAACACTGAAGGTAGAAGCAACTTTATTTTTGGCTATGGGATACAGATCAAGATTAATGGGTCACTAGCTGGATAATGTTTCTACTTTTGAGTATTGACTGTCTGTCAGATCTGCTGTTGAAAGGTATTACTCTCCTATCAACATCATTTTGCCTAATGACATCCCTATAAGGGGAAAATTTGAAGCAGCTACCAGGGTAGCTAAAAAGGCACCTCTAAATCCTTAGCTAGTGTAAACCATGAGATGCAGGTTTCTTCAGTGTCACATGTTATTAATGAAAAATATTTTAAGTCACCATGTCATATTTTCATCTCACAGCTATGGGAACACCTTCTTTTACAGAGAGACACCACCACTGTCAAATTCCAGGACCTCATAAGCCAAGTATAACTAATGGAAACTCAGCAAGCTGTACTCAGTGGTAGTGGTGCGAGGAAGAGAGAAGAATTACCATGCAGCCAATGGAAATGTGCCCCCCCCCATCCCCTTCTTTAATCACAGCCTAATCCACCTTTACTGTGGGATCAGCTGCATTGTGGGCATGCTCATTATGACAGCTCACATGCAGACAGATGTCTGTAACGTGTTATGATGCCTAGTACCTTCACAGACACAAAGGAGAGCACCAGGCACTGTAGCTCTTCCAAACTGAGGAATTAGCTTGTGTCTCTCTCTATAGAATCACAGAATCACGAAAGTTGGAAAAAACCTGTAAGATCATCAAGTCCAACTATCAACTAACACCACCATGCCCACTAAACCATGTCCCACAATGCCACATCCGCACGTTCCTTGAACACCTCCAGGGATGGTGACACCACCACTTCCCTGGGCAGCCTGGTCCAGTGTTTCACCATTCTCTCAGTAAAGAAATTTTTCCTAATATCCAGCCTGAACCTCCCCTGGTGCAACTTGAGGCCATTTCCTCTTGTCCTGTCACTCGTCACTTGGGAGAGGAGACCAACACCCACCTCTCTGCAACCCCCTTTCAGGTAATTGTAGAGAGCGATGAGGTCTCCACTCAGCCTCCTCTTCTGCAGACTGAACAACCCCAGTTCCCTCAGCCACTCCTCATAAGACTTGTGCTCCAGACCCCTCACCAGCTTCGTCGCCCTTCTCTGGACACGTTCCAGCACCTCAATGTCCTTCTTGTAGTGAGGGGCCCAAAACTGAACACAGTATTCGAGGTGTGGCCTCACCAGCGCCGAGTACAGGGGCACGATCACTTCCCTACTCCTGCTGGCCACACTATTTCTGATACAGGCCAGGATGCCGTTGGCCTTCTTGGCCACCTGGGCACACTCCTGGCTCATATTCAGCCAGCTGTCAATCAACACCCCCAGGTCCTTTTCTGCGGGGCAGCTTTCCAGCTTTCCCCAAGTCTGTAGCGTTGCCTGGGGTTGTTGTGACCCAAGTGCAGGACCCGGCACTTGGCCGTATTGAACCTCGTACAATTGGCCTTGGCCCATCGATCCAGCCTGTCCAGATCCCTCTGCAGAGCCTTCCTACCCTCAAGCAGATCAACACTCCCACCCAACTTGGTGTCGTCCGCAAACTTAATGAGGGAGCACTCGATCCCCTCATCCAGATCATTGTTAAATATATTAGACAAGACCAACCCCAAAACTGAGCCCTGGGGGACTCCACTTGTTACCGGCCGCCAACTGGATTTCGCTCCATTCACCACGACTCTCTGGGCTCGGCTGTCCAGCCAGTTTTTTACTCAGCAAACAGTGCACCTGTCTGAGCCATGAGTCGCCAGCTTCTCCAGGAGGATACTATGGGAGACAGTGTCGAAGGCTTTACTGAAGTCCAGGTAGACAACATCCACAGCCTTTCCCTCACCCACTGGGCGGGTCACCTGGTCATGGAAGGAGATCAGGTTGGTCAAGCAGGACCTGCCCTTCATGAACCCGTGCTGGCTGGGCCTGATCCCTCGGTTGTCCTGCACGTGTCCTGTGAGCGCCCTCAAGATGAACCTCTCCATACTCTTCCCTGGCACCGAGGTCAGGCTGACAGGCCTGTAGTTCCCCGGATCCTCCTTCCAGCCCTTCTTGTAGATGCGCGTCACATTGGCAAGTCTCCAGTTTTCCGGCACCTCTCCTGTTAACCAGGACTGTTGATAAATGATGGACAGTGGCTTGGCAAGCTCCTCTGCCAGCTCTCTTAGCACCCTTGGGTGGATGCCATCAGGCCCCATAGACTTGTGAGTGTCCAGGTGGCATAGCAGGTCGTTAACTGCTTCCCCCTGGATCATGGGGAGTTTATTTTGCTCTCCATCCTTGTCTTCCAGCTCAGGGAGCTGAATAACCTGAGGATACCCGGTCTGGCTATTAAAGACTGAGGCAAAGAAAGCATTAAGTACCTCAGCCTTTTCCTCATCCTTCATGACAATGTTCCCTCCCGCATCCAGTAAAGGATGGAGATTCTCCTTGGCTCTCTTTTTGTTGTTAATGTATTTATAGAAACATTTTTTGTTAACCCTTATGACCATGGCCAGATGGAGCTCCAGCTGGGCTTTTGCCTTTCTAATTCCCTCTCTGCATGACAACGAGATCCTTGTACTCTTCTTCAGTTGCCTGCCCCTTCTTCCAAAGGTGATAAACTCTCCTTTTTTTTCCTGAGTTCCAGCAAAAGCTCCCCGTTCAGCCAGGACGGTCGTCTTCCCCCACGGCTCTTCTTATGGCATAGGGGGACTGCCTGCTCCTGCGCCTTTAAGATTTCCTTCTTGAAAAAGGTCCAGCCTTCCTGGACCCCTTTGCCCTTCAGGACTATCTCCCAAGGGACTCTCTCAAGCAGTGTCCTGAACAGGCCGAAGTCTGCTCTCTGGAAGTCCATTGTAGTGGTTTTGCTGACCCCCCTCCTTACTTCTCCAAGAATTGAGAACTCTATCATTTCATGGTCGCTAAGCCCAAGATGGCTTCCGACCTTCACTTCTCCCACCAGAGCCTCTTTGTTTGTAAACAGTAGGTCAAGCAGGGCACCTCCCCTGGTAGTCTCGCTTACCAGCTGCATCAGGAAGTTATCTTCCACACACTCTACTATGAGTGGATGTGTTTCATAACTTTTGCCAAGTGGTCATTGTTAGCAATCATCACAACTGCTTGCTGCCATCCATCTAGGCTCAGAAAAAGCATCCCACATCATGTTCTCTCCATCACTTCATAGCATCAGGCTGGCATGTGATACTGTTTAGCTAGCTACTGGTTTTGGTGCTCAGGCCTATGTCAGTATTTCTTTGTAAATTTGTGGAGGTAAGTGAGTTAAACTCGTTAGCTGAGGAGCTGCTGGTTTTAGAGCCACTGAAGCAGTGACCTGGCTGGCTATAGCATCCCAGTCTGAATTCTGTACTGCCACAGAAATAATGCTATCAGTATACAAAAGAGTTTGTTTAATGCTACCTTGCATATCTCTGATCAAACTGCTGTCTCTGTCATTAACTGTCATAATTCCAAACAAAACATTCCTGCCCCATAATGCTAAACAAAGGTATGACACTACAGAGTCAAAAAAACGCCCAATTAACACTATTCTCTACTTACTGCTTTCAAGGCTTGTCAACATAAAAGTAAAAGGCAGAGAACTGAGTGGATGCTATGTTGAGCATGGTTATTCTGAAAGCTAAGAAAGTGCACATCACAGCACTGGCAATGCAGTTAATGTTACAGACTTTGCCTGTGGCTGAACTTAACTATATGAAATTAATATGTAATGGCTCAGACCTGCTGCACTTATTACAGGTGTATTAGTTGCATGTTTTATTAATTCAGTTTAACATTTCCATTTCTCTCCCAGTCCAGGCTATTTCATGTAGGTTGATGAACAAACTGGTTATCCAGATCAGCCAAATAGATTTATAAGACCAACCACAAGAGTATGATGCTGACAGATAAACAGGACCATATTCTGGATGTATGGGAAGGTTCAAATATTGTATCTCTCTGTAGAAAAGCATATCTAGCTCTCTCCTGGGAAACATATATCTAGTCTTTTATATTATATTCTTCAGTAAAATCTGGCTAAGACCTGCATATGCAAATACAGGCAAGAAGTTAAAAGGTAAAAACACCTACACTTTCTACAAGGCTTTTAATGAAAATATGAAAACCTAAAATCATTGAAGAGTTTTTATTCAGTGTTCCTTCACAATGGCTTTAATGTAGGTTTTGATATAACAACTCTCATTACTGTTATTCAGTGGCAAGTAAGGGCACCTTATCAAAACCAACCAAAAACCTTTTAAGGAAAAACACCCATCGTACTATGTCTCGTAAGGAAGCATCCTTCAGCAAATTTAGAACCAGAAGCAAGTGTCTCCCACAAGCACGACTCAGTCTCCTTTTGAAGCACTTACTTACTTACATCTCCTTCCAGACAAGATGAATAGTCCACTTTCAGTAATTCTTAAGAACCACAGAGATGAAAAGGAAAAAGTAAAAATGAAACAAATAAACTGAGAATGCCATAAAAATCCAGAACAGTCACCAAAATGGATATCAGAGCTCTAAATAAACAGCTACATAGAGCCAGCTTTAAGTGCCAAGCAGTAAAGACAGCTCAGCATACTATTTGTTCAGTTAATTTCCTCTTGTCAGATTGGTAGGGCAGAATCTGTCTGAACTATTGGATTATTACTTGCATAATATTACTCATCTATAACTGCTAAGCAACTAGCTACATGAAAGAACAAAAGATTAATTTATAACACTAACGGGGGGGATACATGTTCTAAAGCTACGAAGATAAAAAGTCAAGCATGTAATGCATATATGTTAAAGTAACAGATATCGATGCATAGACAATATCACTCAGGCAGTATATCAATTCACTCAAACACATGCAAAATTCACTTATGTGGAATAACTAAACCCAGAAAAGTATGGTTGCAATATTAAGAAAGAAAATGCCACTCCAATCTTCAAGAATTGCAAGCACAATCTGCGGAACTACAAGTTAGTCAGCCTCACCTCAGTCTGATGGAAGCTGATGGAGCAACTAACCCTGGAAACTATTTCCAGGTACATGAAGGACAAGAAGGTGAGCAGGAGTAGTCAGCGTGGTTTAACAAAGGGAAAGTCATGCTTAACCAACCGGATAGCCTTCTACAATGAGATGACTAGGATGGTGAATGACAGAAGAACAGTGGATTTTGTTTACCTTGACATTAGCAATGCTTTTGATATTGTTTCCCATAACATCCTCTCAGGCAAGCTGACAAAGAATGGGTTAGGTAAGTGGACAATGAGGTGGACTGAAAACTGACTAAACAGCAAGGCTCAGATTATTATGATCAGTGGCACAAATTCCAGTTGGAGACCAGTCACTAGTGATATACGCCAGCAGTCAATACTGGGGCAAATACTGTTTAACATCTTCATTAATGATCTGGACTACAATGAAAGTTTGCAGATGATACAAAACTGGGAGGAGTGGCTGATACACCAGACGGTTATGCTGACATTTAGAGGGACTTGAACAAGCTGGAGAATTGGCAGAGAGGAACCTCTTGGAGTTCATTAAAGGAAAATGCCTGCACCTGGAAAGGAGAAACCCCATACGTTAGTACACCTTGGAGGCTGACTGGAAAGCAACTTTGCAGAGAAGGACCTGGGGACATGGTGGATAAGCTAAAGATGAGCCAGAATGTATCCTTGCAGCAAAGAAGGCCAACAGTCTCTTAGGCAGTGTGATGGAGAGTATTGACAGCAGGCTGGGGGAGGTGATCCTTCGTCTCTACTCAGCATTGGTGAGGCCACAGCTGGAGCAATGTGTGCAGTTCTGGGCTCCCCAGTATAAGATATGGATTTATTGCAGCAAGTCCAACAAAGAGCCATGAAGATGATTAAGGGACTGTAGCATCTTTTGCATGAGAAGCTGAGAGAGCTGAGTCTGTCCAACTTGGATAAGGAAAGGTTTGGAGGGATCTTATTGATGTGCAGAAATACCTGATGGAAGGAATGAAGAAGAGGGAGCCAGACTCCTCTCAGTAGTGGCCAGTGAAAGGACAAGAGGCAACAGGCACAAGCTAAAATACAACAGATTTCATCTGAACATAAGAAAATATTCTTTTTACTGTGAAGATGGTTGAACACTAGAACAGGTTGCCCTGCCAGGTTGTGGAGTCTCCACCTGTGGAGATATTCAAAACACAATTGAACACTGTCCTGGGCAACCTACTTTTGCTGACCCTGGATGAACATAATATCAAGAGGTCCCTTCCAACCTCATCAATTCTGTGTTTCTTTAATGTACTCACCAAAACAAGCATATTCACATAACATACTTTTTTTTCATATATGAACATTTCAGAATGCATTAAACAAAGAAAAATGTGCTTCAATTCATTCTTTCCACAAAACCGTTGTGAATAACAGACACAAGCTGTAGGTATTTTTTAGCAGTTGATCTTCTAAGAGATATTCAAGGCTGAGATATCTCCAGCATCTGTATCTCCACAACTCAGGAAGATTGGTGTTAATTTTGCCTTTCCCCTCAACATGTACGGCAGTTGATAGAATGGATACAGGGGTGTGGCAGGTGCACCCACCCTGATAAGAGACCAGGGGCATTAGGGCCACTGCGTCCTTATTTTTCTCGCTATTACTTTTGCACCTTTAAGGTGATGAGTGCTGACCATCAGACCATCATGTATGGATGGCAGGAAAGGCCCTTTATTTGACAGACAAAGCTTTCAGCCAAGGGAATGCCTCAATCGAGAGAAGTTTCTAGACTGCTAACTTTATGACCGCAGATCAGACTCGACTAGGCTATAAATGGAGCCCCACTGGAGGGCAAATTGAGTCAGTCCTCCTTGGAGCAGCAGTTGGGGACTCTCCCCTTGGGTCAGGACGCTGCCCAGGGAAACTCCTTGACGTTGAGAGCCCTCATCTTATAGGTGAGTGACTGTGCACATTTTGAATCCTCATTTCTAAAACCAGCTTGCAGTATCAATTCCTCATACACCATTCTGAACCTGTGGTTTACTGATGTTGTCAGAGTGTTGAACGATTTTGATAAGCCTCATTTCTAATTAGTTTTCTGCTGAACAATTTTGGTTTAAATAAAATTAATTTTTAAGTTTATCACCTGCCTAATTTGATTTTGTGAGCCTCCATGACATTTAAATTGGTGCATCTCCGCACCATCAAGGGGAGGGGGGGATGGGACAAAACAAAACAAAAAAATTAGTATGGCAAAATAAGTAGGAAATTAAGTCCAAGCTATTTTTTTAAATGTTATTATTTCTGGATTACAAATAAGGCTAAAGCCAAAAATTAATTACACTAGAAAGGGTATTTGTAGATCAACATTTTACACAGGTACACACACACAAACACATACATCATAAATATCAGAGTAAAAATCTGTATGGTTTGACCAAGGGCAGTAAAGAGAAGAACAAGAAATATGGAACACAACCAAAAATTTTAAAGCTCATCCATGAAGAACTCAGGACACAGATGGCAAGGAAAACATATGACAGAGCAGCCAAAGACCAGTTCTTGAATTTCCTGTCTGTTTTATCATATCTACCATTGAGAGAATACAGAAAGCTAAGAGAAGAAAGTTCTGACTGAGCAGCAACTTCAGTTTTTGTGGTGTAAAATGTAGGTTTTCTGACACCCAGTTTTGATGTTTTCTGTGTAATAAGAGCAGATAAATGGGCCAACACATCCCTGTCACCATTCTCCTCAATACATAAATGCAGCCTATTCGATTTTACGTAATTATGGATGATTATGCGTTTAAAAAGTCATCTAGATTTAATATGCTTTAATTTTAAAATGACTTAAATATTGTAAGTTCTAAAATATGCCTATTGCTTTTGACCAAAAAATATTATTCCTCTGTCTCTGTACTTTGCATTCTTAAATAAATTGTGTGTCTTAAATATATGTTTTTATAGTGGGAATTATTTTCATGAGTCATAAAATCTACATTTTAAGACCCTGTTTCAGCAAGATACGTCCCCATACTCCTACTTTTAAACATGTGAAAAATCCTATGACATTAACTTTTCAGGAAAATACTTAAGATATTTCACATTTAAAGCAATAGCAAGATATGTGATAACCAAATGATCAGCTTTACAAATACTGGTTTTCACAATTGCTAAACAATGAAAAAGTGAAATCAAGTGTATTCTTCAGGGTAATAATTGTTTGTCTGAGTTTGGAGAAAACATTTCTGCCCCCACACTTTCAGAAAAAACACCAAAAAATTAGCAGGCAGTCATTAATTTAAATTGTAGAGTTCAGTAACAAATTTTCTGAAAATTAGTGGGGTGCAAAAAAAGTCCAAGTTCTGGTATTTACATGCGCTTAGAAAAAAGATTGAAGTATTTCAATATCAAGCCTTCCAATATCAAACCTTTCATCACATCATTCATAAAGCAATGCTTAATACAAAACTTCTGAAACTGTTACAGAATAAAATTAATATTTGCAATTAATTGTATAGCGGAAATTATCACAGAAAAAAAACATATTGTGGAAGATTATTTGATATAGAATTTCTTTAACATTTTTAATGGAAGTATTGTGGGTACTCTTGAATCAGGTACAGACCAAGATGTTAAATTTTAATAAATTAATATTGGGGATTGTAAGCCTCACATAGCATCAGTTTCTAGAAGGGAAGTTAGAAGTGGGAAGGATGATGGGAAGTAGGTTTGGATGGGTTCAATTATTTTTTTGTTTTATTCCAGTCCTCCCATATTTGTGCACAGCCTTTGAGTGGTTGTAAGTTGTCCAAGAATATCTGCATCCTCAAAATACTCATCATTAACATTTCCTAGTAAAATTACTAAGGTAAGTAAATCTAACAAATGTAAAAGACCAAGTGTGATAGTTATGCTGTACCACAGAAGACAGCAGATGTTCTCAAGGCCATCATTCCCATATCCATCAGTAGCAGAGAGTTTGTTAAAGAAGAATGAAAAAATTACCTTTGGATGAGATTAATACAGGGCAAAGCACAAAGAGTGATCCAGTCTCCTTTTGTTATCTTTAACATGAACCCCCCGAACCACAGATGTCACCACTACTATCACATATTCAGTGACAATGAACTAAAATTTAGTTATAAAATTTACTCCTGAAGCACTTGAATTTTAAAACACCTTGCCTCTGCTGCCAAGTTTGAAAGACCTTGTCAGTTCCAGCTGGTTACAAACCTTCTTCTAACTGCCATTTCTAGATTTATCCCTGAGTCCCTCATATACTTTTATTTGATCAGATATCTGTACTGTCTTTTAGGTTTAAATAGTTCTTTTCCTTCCTGCACATCTATCCCTGAATGCATTCATCTGCATCAAATTCCTTCTCATTTTTTTTCTAGCTTAGGCTGAATAAACCAAGTTCTAAATCTCCCTTGCTCAGATAAATATTGCATATGCCTAATCACCATAATAGCTATTTTCTACACCTGCTCCTTTATTATGTCCATCTCTCTTGAAAATAAATGACCAGAATTGTATGCAGTATTCTGAACAAGGTCTTAATCAGTGTCTTGTAAAATGAAATTAGTATTAACCTGGCTCTGTTTAAAAAACATTGTTTAATCTTTTCCAGAATTTCACGATCCTTTTTTAGTACTTAAGCACAGTAGCCATTCAGTCACTTGGTAGGTCCTCAGTTTAAAAAAATATTTATTTTTGTCCTTAAATATATGTTTTATGTAATCTCATTGGATTTCTATTACTTCAGTTGCCAATGGCAAACAGAATACATTTCAACTTTTCTTCATGTTGGTAATATCTCCCTGGCTTGTCATTTACAAATTCCTTGAAGGTATATCTAATCCTTTTCCGTACTGTGCTGGTCTCAGAACAGATTCCTGTATTTCTGAAGGATTTGTCTCTCTCTATATGACTAGTTGTTGTCTTCCTGTAGTCAAGTTCTTACTCACTTTGTAAGACCTGCATTAATCTTCATCACCTCCACATCCATAGTAATTTTTAATGGGAGAAAAAGTCCACAACTCTACTTAAGTCTGAGTACACTAAATCTTTTGCATTGTTTCAGTAAAACCTGTGAAAAATTTGCCAATTTTCCATGGCTTCTATAATCGTAATTATTATTTCTGTAAAACCTCAAGATTTTTCATATTATTGAAACGAACAACTGTAGAGTTTAAACTGAGTTTGGTTAGTTTAATGAGCAGAAATATTGAATTTTCTATTTGCCCAGTCAAAAGGTAATACTGTTAATGGATTCAGGTTTTGCAGCTTCATTAAAAATTATGAAGCTCTCCTAAACCTTCATTTCTCTAAGCAATATCCCCAAACCAGCATAGTCATTCTGGGGTTATTATATAGGTATACCAGATGATACTCTGACTATACTTGTGAGCATCTTTTGTCTCAGCATGAATAAAAAGTCCATGAAAACTACTACGAAGATTCTTTCCAATTTGCTCATAAAAGTATCTTCTTTTTTCTGTTCAGCTATTTTTTTGCAACGACTCCTCAGTTACTCTAGGCCTCCCTCAGTTGCTGTGGTCTTCTGATCATCCACCTTCAGATCTTTTTTTGTCACTAAGTGATCTTGATTTTTCTCCTCTCCCAAATGATCTATTTTTCTTGGGCTCTGGACCCAAGTATAGAAGATATATCATTTTTTTTTTATTATTATTATTTTTCAGTTGTCTGCTTTTTCTACATCCAGGTTGTTCTCAGAAATCTCATTCTTTCACACATTTTTATTTTTGAATACAAGGTGTCTGTCTGCTGCATGCTTTTTACAAGTACCCACAAATCATTAGTTTTATGGTCAGTTTCATCTCTTCTTTTCCCGCTATCACATCTCCCAAATCCAGCTTGAAATGCATTATTGTCTTCAGCTGAATTTTCTGGCCCTGAATCTTCACATCTAGGTGCTCTAATATATTTTACTTTATATAAGTAATTTGCCTGAGATCAGCCTATTCTATAAGGATATCTATTCCATGTTTACTCTACACTGTCATCTTCATTCCCTGCATCAAATCTTTTATATCTCTTATTTATCCTTTGTAGAAGGGGAAGATTGGTACTGAACCATGTCTATAATCTGGCATACAAACTGATTGCTAGGGCTCAAGTTGTTTACTTTTAAAAACCAGTAGCTAAATAAGTCTTTCCTTCTAATAGTCCTCAGGTATGGTCAGAGACTGAAATTAGTCCCACACCTTTGAGTTGAAAGGACTTTCTCATCCTTCCAAACCATACCTCACAAAAAGTCTCCACAAAATGCTGTTAGGAATATTATTACAGGATGGACAGATACAAATACAGTTGTACTGATGACACAGGACTGTTACAGCCTTGCTTTGTCCAAGAGCTTGAGATTGATGCACATGGGGGCTGAGCGTGGCGAGCTGGCAAACACAACAGTGCAAATAAGAACTGGGTGTAATTAGCAATGACACAAGAGCAATACCTGAAACTGTTGGAAAGATGTACCAAGGTATCATTATGTGCAGAGCTCATTGACAGCCCATTCCAACATCAGTAAGACACTCAGTAGTAGAGATCAGAGGAGAATCATTGTGCTGATGCCCAACCTGGTGTAAAAGCAGAATGCCCAAGGTGGAACCATCACATGTTGGAGGCAAGCCACTGCTGAAAAGCCTGACATTGAGACAGGTCAGAGGAAGTATTATTTTCCCTGGGCTCAACTGCACCCTCACTGGGTGGTGAAAAGAGCAGTCTCAGCAGATAGTACGTGTGCGTGCATTTGAGCATGTGGGTGAGTGAGAAGCTTTTCCTAACATAGCCCATCCCCTGCTTCATCTACTTAGTAAATTGAGCTTGACAGTACCCATTGTGGGGCATTTCATTTCTGTGTGACAACTGCCAACGAAACAACAGTGATTCCTAACTACTTCAGTTTGTAGATTTTAAAACACTGCTTGATAGGTTTTTGGTCTATTAAAGTTGATACTGATAGGTTCACAAAAGGAATAACGCATGCAGGATCCTACATAATTTCCCCAATATTGATTTGAATAGTTGTCACACAGGAAAATTAAATATAAAATTTAGAGAGATCATAAGGCATCCTTCCCCTACAAGTGGCACATACTTATTCAGCCAAGTTCACTGTGGGTGATACTTGCTTTCAGAATTTATAAAATTATTTAATTGTTTTGAGAAATTGCTCCCTAGTCTCATGGTCTTACAACTAGATGAGTCTTCAAAATACTGCTATAAAATAGTCCAATTTTGCGTGATAAACTTTGGAGAACATTCAGCAAGGCGGCAATTTGATAAAGAACGGATTCTAAGAAAAATATTATTCATACTTTTCCATAAGACATTATTTGCCCTTACCACACTATTCTTTCAAAGAGAACTTAAAGCAAAATTGTTCTTCAAAAGCAAGGAGCTGCCATTTGGCACACTTTGAGTCATAACTTGATAAAATTGAAAAAAAAATTTATCATGCAGCTACTTAAAGAAGATCAAATGGTAAATCGCTTGTTTAGTAGATGATTTTTAGATTTAGAAAAACAAAGTTTTGTGTTCGCTAGAAACAGTATGCCCCAAATTACATTGACAAGTGTTAGGGTCAATGTCCTCTCAACTGCAGTTTTACACACAGTCCTGAAGGATCCCGTAATCTTCACTTTTCACAAAATTTTTTCCCTCCTGTTGTGGTATATTGAACTTCTTGAGAGCTAGCAATTGTTCCTTATCACAAACAAATTTGTAGGGGGACTGTTTTGCTCGAAGAATTGTTAATGTATAACACATAAATAGTATTTTTCTAGTTTACTCATAGGTTACTTGCCTATAAAGTTTGGAAATAAAAACTGTTACTCTGAAAAGATGCTAAGGAAACAGTGTTTTGAAGAGATTCCAGTCTACTTCCTGATGAGCAAATACCTACCACATTGCATCAACTCTCACAGAGCAAGATATTTTTCAGTAGAAACAAGGATTAAAAAAAAAAGCGCCAGTAATCCTCAAACTAAGAGTCAAATAATAGACTATTCAATATGCTATACAACTCCTAATGTATTCCTAGATTGCCCAGGGGAATTAACAGGAAGTTGTTTCAGTAAAACACTTTGTTAAGAACTATGCTATTGTACTATTCACTGAGTGAGGGAAAGTAACTCTAATGCATCAGATCACTTGTGGGAAGTGTACAGACACTTGTCTAGGGACAAGATAGCCTTGTTGCTCTGTTAATTGTTTATGTGTATAAAATGGAATAGCTACAGGGAGCCTGACTTTAAAAGGTACTCTGTCTTAAACTGGACACTGCACAGATGTGTCTATGCTTCAATGAGATCAGAATGAACTGAGGCGTGAAGTGCCATTTCAGAGATGTGCTCTAAATCCATCAGAGAGAAGATTTCTTCCAGAGTTTCATGTATTCCATTTAATGTCCTGCCTACTATGTTATAGTGTATGCTAGGACAGGTCTCTTTCCCTGATGCTTTTGTGAATGGCAAATAAACTCTCTGTGAATCTGCCTCTAAAGGCATGTCATTCATTTGAGAAAACAAATAAATAAATATTTTCAAATTAAAAAAAAACCCCAAAGCATTTCTACAGCATTTTCCATTTGTTATTATTATTATTATTGTTGTTTCAATTGAATGTTTTTATGCTTATGAAACTTTTTTTTCCTGACAAATCATTCATTTTCTGGAATAATATTTCTTTATATCATCAAAAATTTATTCACTTTTTAGGTCTAACTCAGTTGCCTTTTGAGACATCATAAGGTATCTAAACCATCAGTATGTGGCTTCAAAAAATGTCAGTGGCTGAGATCCAGTCCCTCGTGGTTGGGTAGGTGCAGAAAGAAAAGGCAGGAAAGCCTAGGGATGCTGAAACAGGTTGTTTATATTAAAGGAACAGAATCAAGTTTCAGTGCTCTGGAACTCATTGATTTTTGCCAACTTTTAGCTACATATGCCACTCATGGAGGGAGAAAAAATAAACTGGTTGCAGATCTGTTTGAGACAAAAACCTGGCATAGTATAGAGTGACCTTAAAGCGACTGCAAATATTGTACCACTTTAGGTAAAGTATGTATGGCTTCATTGCCTAAGGGTTCTGAAAGCCTGTCAAAAGCTGGTGACATCACAGCAACGACCTTTCTGCCTTCCAGAGACCATGGAAGACAGATATAGCTTGCTTTGCAAAGAAAAGAAGTACAGAAGGGGTACTGTAAAAACTTCTGAGATAGAGTATCTGCTAGCTTGCTGCTCCATTGAATTACTGGCATGACACTAATGAGCCAAAAGAAGCACACGATTCATTGAAAGACAATGTACACTAAAACATGGCAAGATTTTACATCAGAAAATAAACTGTAACAGAAAATTTCAGACTGGTCCATAATGCCTTCTTTTTTCTTCACAGAATCACAGAATCACTGAAGTTGGAAAAGACCTGTAAGATCATCAAGTCCAACCATCAGCCCAACACCACCATGCCCACTAAACCATGTCCCACAATGCAACATCCACAAGTTCCTTGAACACCTCCAGTGATGGTGACTCCACCACCTCCCTGGGCAGCCTGGTCCAGTGCTTCACTCCCTCAGTAAAGAAATTTTTCCTAATATCCAGCGTGAACCTCCCCTGGTGCAACTTGAGGCCATTTCCTCTTGTCCTGTCGCTCGTCACATGGGAGAAGAGACCAACATGCACCTCACCACAACCCCCTTTCAGGTAATTGTAGAGAGCGATGAGGTCTCCCCTCAGCCTCCTCTTCTCCAGACTGAACAACCCCAGTTCCCTCAGCCGCTCCCCTTAAGACTTGTGCTCTTCTCTCAAGCTTTCTTTTTTCTTCTCTTAGCCAGAAGGTTTGGCTTTTTTTTTTTTCCTTCCTAAAAAACTGATTTTACTGGACTGTGTATGACTTATAAATCACATCCATTTGTATCTTCCGTACCTGCCTACTCTTCCTCAGTGCTTTGGAAGATGCACATACATATCGAAAAGCTTTCTGTGATACATGGAGAGGTCTGCATGGGAGATCTACGTGTTTTGCAGAACAAAATGAAAAGCCACAGAGGCAGCTTCTGGGTTAGTACTATAGGTGATTGTTCTGGTAGTGGCTGTGCTTAGAAATCAGCTGTTTTGTAACTCTGCAACCCATGCTACAAGACTATAAGAAACTTTGTCTTTTCTGGTTCACATTAAATGTTTATGGGTCTTGCTTTTTTCTCTGCCTTGGAGACTGATTCATACAAGTTGGTGAAGACTGTGCTTTTTAGCTCAGTTCCTACACTTAACCTTGCTTCCAATGCAGGATGTGCTGCCACAATTTCATCACTAAAAAAACATTAGGCTGGTAGTTGGTTTCTCACTTCTCCCTTGTACCCTGTTTAGTGCTTTCCAAGTGGCATGTGGCTGGGCTAGCTAGAAACGCATCACACAGTAATTCTAAGGGAACAAAACCAAGTCCAACCTTTTGACAGGAAATACAAACACACTCAAGTAGCTGCAGTTAAGATCTTCACTGTCTTTGTTCTTTTTATTTACTGGTTTTGATGAAAAAACAGGATTGACATCAGTGTTGTGGTTCTACCTGTTCAAGATAACCTAGCCCATCTTTCCAACATCATCTTCCAAAACTGTTATCAAGGCCCAGGTTAGCACATTATTTCTGCACAGCATTATTAACGTGAATAACTGTATCTGATGTTATAAAAATCTGAATGACAGAGCTCCAAATAATGTCTCATAATAAAAGATACTTGCAATCTACTTTCAATCCATGTAAAGCTCAGGGTACCTTCAAGCTATTTCTTATTCCCAGATATAGTCAAGGAACTACAAACATGCATTCATTCTGACACTATTTTCATTCCTCTGTTATTTTCCATAAAGGCTAATGAATTGTCATAATTGATAAATGTGTGTTACTAACAGCTACCTAAACAATCTATGCTTATTCTTGAACTAAGATAAAAAGCTCTTTACCATTGCTATCATTCAGCTCAAAATAAAGTATAGCTGGCATGAAATGTATTCAAACACTTTCATTTATCCTGTGTCCTCTGTAGTTACACTATGGAAAATATTAACACAGATGAAAAAGTTCAGTTTCCAAAGTGACTTTTTAGTACAGAAGGAAAGAAAAGAATGAATTTGTTTAAGCACGAATCATTTTCTTGAAAGTCTCCAGACTGAATTTCTTGTCTCTCCTCTTTCCTATTCATTCTTCCTTCCTTCCTTTCTTTCTTTCTTTCTTTCTTAAACTTCCCTTGCATTGTTACCACCATGTTTATTGCTGTCTGTTGGTAAGAAATGTCCATCCACCCAAAAAAAATCTAAATAGCTTGTACCATTTCAAAGGGATTTCTATAAGACAGTCCTCTGAGAAATAACTTGTGTGCCCTAGAAATGCTCACTAGAAAATTATTCTCTTCTGAAACTGTTTCTGAAGCAATAATCTTTTACTTGAGTACCATACTGTAGATTCCATGTTACACTGAAGTCTGAGTCACTGTTTATAACCAAGTAACTGAATGTTTGTATATATAAACTAAATATACACACTGTTGACGTTTTTTTTTTTTGAGGATCAATACTAGAGTTTCTCTTCCTTAACATTTAAACCTCTGAAAATTAGGCCCCAGAACTAGTTGAATTGTTCACCATTATTTTATATTCAACAGAGACTTTTAAGCCTCTCTGCAGGATGACCCATTCCTCCTATCCTCACAATCTGTCATTGAATGGCATAAAACATCTCTAAAAGCGTCCATGGTTTTTCACTGAATATAGAGGGGCCTTAGACTAGGTGTGTGTTTTGAAGCTAAAGTTCACAAATTTTGTCAGATTAATCTTCCTTTTTGCTGTTTTCTTTTGATCTCCCCCTGCATTATCAACTACATGTACAATGGTAATAACAAAAAGAAAAACCCTGTGATTTCTAATTGAGCATTTCAACACCAGCTCTTCCCAGACTGCACAGAGGCAAGGGCACAATGTGTTGATTCTGCCATTCCCTAGCAAAGTTTGTTTCTATGTCAGTGCTCCAGCTACTGATTAAATCTGCCTAAGAAAACTGGTGTTTCCACATATACAAAATTTGAGAGGGGATGCCAGGAAGGCTCGTGGTTCAGGTTCAAGTATTTCTTTGTCAATAACATGCTGAATAAACAAAAAGATATTTTTCACCTCTTTTGGCAGTTATTCCACTGGTGTAAAATAGCATTGTGCAATGCAGTGCCTTAACAATGCGACAGTGCTAATATACAGCAACTGGTAATCTGGCCTGCTACATGAATAGCTATAAATTGGTTTTGGGTGGTTACAGAGCTGCCATTTTTCACTCTAGATTTGGCTGCGTTCCTGTGATAAGAAATGCTTCTTTGTAGAAAGTTTGGTGACGCCCTTAAATGCAACCTGAAATACATTAACTCAGCACAACCACTAAGATTGACAGGTTTTCTCCCAGAATACAAATTCCATCTCTAACTGCATTACAGCTTTATTAATTTCTCAGTGTTTCCAGCATGGTTTTACTAGCATACTTTTGCAAGTCATTAATTATGCATTCTGCCATTCTAGCTTTAATGACATTGTAATTTATTCCCGGACTGCAAGAGAAATGAACTGTAAAGTACAGTTTTCATTAAATGGCCTGAAAAAAGTAATAAACACACAAATAAATACTTACTAATACATGGATTATTCATAATTGTTTCAAAACATTGGGACTATCTCTTGAGATGCAAACAAAAGAAAAAGACACAATACAAGTGGAAGTGTGAAGTCCAAAATGACATCAAGGACAAAATAAACAATCTTACCACAGATTTCCATCAAATTATTTTTGTCTTGCTTTAAAACTACATTACCACCGGCAAGCTGAATTTTTATTTATTTTGAACTATTTCTTCATAGTATTTCCTAGGCTTATAGATACTGAAAAAATCTTGAAAATCTCTCATGATGCTTCTAGGTCTTTTTTCCTTTCTCATGACCTCTGAAACATTAAATAACAATAATAATTGCAACCTTTTCTCTGAGTGTGGAAGGTGTAATTTGATAGCAACATTCAAAGACAACAGAAGTCTTATGGTATAAAAGCAGATATTCAATGGGACATGGGATAACCTGGGAAGACCTAGTAAGGTACATAGCAAGACCTAGTAAGAATGACAAAAATCTGCCACAAAACCAAAAGAAGCCTTTCTGGCTACAATAAAGGCAAACTGAAGAGCTGAACTGGGGGAAATGCATTTACATTTAACTGAATGAATAAACACAGTCAAGCATCTGCATGCCAGCACTTAGCAGAATGGAAAGCATAAAAAAAAAAAAAAATAAAATGGAGGGACTTAAAAACTTAAAAGGACTTAAATGCTTAAGGAACTTAAAATGAAAGTTTTACTTCAGAATTTCACCTTGAATAGTGTTTTATTAATTAGTTAATTTTATTTATTTATATTCCCTCCCTCCCTTCCTCCCTCCCTTCCTTCCTTCCTTCCTCCCAACCTTCCTTTATTCTTCTCTTCTTTCCTTTGATATGGCAGTCATCTGGAAATAGCTCCTCTTGGTTTAAGGTGTCTCTTCCCAATATTAACTTGCGTCTGAATGAAATCAAACTCGGCAATATTATGGTTATTGCAGGGTCTAAGCAAATTCAAGTGTACCCACAGTGACTACGCGTGTCAGCAAAGCGATTTTCCCAGAGACATTGTAGCAAGGTAATTTTGTGGCTATTGCCTTCTCTGTGTCCAGATAGTCCTCCACATAAAGCAGGACTCCAAACACCTTCAAAGAAAATAAAATACAAGTTCCAGGCTTTTAAATGAGAAAGCATTTTTTGCTCAGTGTAAAAACTGATGGAAAAAGATTTTACCTGAAGTCTGCAATTTGCATGAATCTCTAGCATTTTGAAATCTTCCAAAAGCCTAGATTCTGCCTGAATTTGGCATTGGGCTGTACTGGGTCTGTAGGCTACCCATCACTACACATTTACATTATTATGTTAATATTGCCTGTTCTCTCTGTCCTCTTATCATTTTCATAAGTGACATGTGACCCAGATGGATGTTCCTGGCAACCCCAAGCTCTTAGAATCATAGAATAGAATCATAGAATCATAGAGTCATTTAGGTTGAAAAAGACCTTTAAGATCATCGAGTCCAACCATAAAGCTAACACTGTCAAGTCCACCACTAAGCAATGTCCCTAAGTGCCACGTCTAAACATCTTTTAAATACCTCCAGGGATGGTGACTTAACCACCTCCCTGGGCAGCCTGTTCCAATGCTTGACAAGCCTTTCAGTGAAGAAATTTTTCCTAATATCCAATCTGAACCTCCCCTGGTGCAACGTGAGACTGTTTCCTCTTGTTCTATCGCTTGTTACTTGGGAGAAGAGACCAACACCCACCTCTCTGCAACCCCCTTTCAGGTAATTGTAGAGAGCGATGAGGTCTCCGCTCAGCCTCCTCTTCTCCAGGCTGAACAACCCCAGTTATCTCAGCCGCTCCTCATAAGAATTGTTCTCTAGACCCTTCACCATCTTCGTTGTCCTTCTCTGGACACACTCCAGCACCTCAATGTCCTTCTTGTAGTGAGGAGCCCAAAAGTGAACACAGTATTCGAGGTGCGGCCTCACCAGTGCCAAGTACAGGGGCACGATCACTTCCCGAGTCCTGCTGGCCACACTATTTCTGATACAGGCCACGATGCTGTTGGCCTTCTTGGCCACCTGGGCACACTGCTGGCTCATATTCAGCCGGCTGTCGATCAACACCGCTGTTCTTACAACAGAATATTTCAAAGCATACTTAATAACATGTTTCTGGGCAAAGACTTCTTAATGACATAGTTTTGACACCATTTTAACTCTTCACAAGAGGCTTAGTTGTCACTACCTTGAGATAAAAAGCAGAAAGGACTTTTATTTCTTCTGAAGTGAAGTATGAAATGCTGTGTATCAAATCCGTCAGCTTATACAACATATTTCTACCCTCACCTTTATTCCCAGTTTAGTGCCTGAGATTCTTTTTTGCAAATGTCTTTCCAAAGCCCTACTGTCTAGCAACAACAATATATTGTAAAATTTTCTCTTGATCCAATATATATCATATTATATTATACCTTTACTTCTATTTCCTTCGTTCTTTTTCTGATTATGTATGAATTGTTTTGAAACACTTGATCTTGCCTTTGAATAAACTTTATGGTTCCTCTTTATCATTTTGTGATCCTTCACAAAAACCTTAATTTTTGCTCATATTAGAGCACCTATTTAGCAACTGAGTTGCTTAAGTCACTTGAGTGACTTCTCCTCCACACATCTCTACATTCTTTTGTGTTATTTATTCAATAATAATCCTCCAGGGTTTTTTGGTTTTTTGGGGTTTTTTTTGGGGGGGAGAGGAGTTGATAATTTTCTCTAGTGGAACACTTCTTTTCACTCATCTTTCTAAACCCCTGAATTCTCTCCTGTCAGGCTCCATCTCATAATTCCTTTACTATTTTCCTCTATTTCCATTTCCCTTACCCTTTTCCCATGTCTTTGTTTTTTCTCATTGTGACACTGATTCACCTTTACATTTCCCTATTCATTAATTCTAGTAGCACCAGTATTATCAACACCGCTGTTGTTGTCACTTTTTAATTTTAGGTATTAATCCTTTTTTTTTCTTCCTCATCTTTTAATGGTTTGGAAATTCCTGAGACTTACTTTAGGAGGCACCTACTTCTCACTGGAAAGCAATTTAAAAGAGTTTGCAAAAAGAATGCATTATAAATAAAATACAATATTATTTAGATTATTTTTCCTTGTTTTGTGCAGGCACCAGCTGCTGTTCATTTGAATAGAGTTATTAGGAAGTGAGAAGTGTCACAAGACAAAAAAAGGAAGACATTTGAATAGAAAGATATTTTTAAATCATCCTAAAAGCACAAAACACGAAAAATAGATAAAACTCCCAAACAGAAATAGATTTCTACTATTATAAATAAGTTATTAATAATATTGATTATAATGATATCCAAGCCCTTAGCTAAATGTTTAGAATTTTGGGGAAGAATGAATTACTAAAAGGAATTCTCTATTTGATGAATTGTCTAATAATATACTGAAGAGTTTTTAAAGGGGCTATTTTCTTACCTCTTATCATTAATTTAGTTGCAGCTGGCCCCCTCCTTTGTACCATCCTAGCTCTGATGTTTTTCCTATAAATCCTATGTTTACAGGTATGACTTTATGTCTGTTTTCAGAAACATTTTCTCATTTGTGAGAAGAAAATGGGACATATCTAAGAATTTTCTCATGATTCACAGCACATAATTCTTGTTTTATAGTTACTACTTGCGCTTCCAGAAAGTACACCATTACCAGATATTTCAGAATTAAAAGATCATTTATTTTTGAAGTCATTGCCAAAATGCCTGTCAATCATCAAGCCTTTTGTCTTCATAAAAGGCTTTCAGGTTTACTGAAAAATTAAAATTTCACAGCATTCATTGAAGTGCTTTTGAGAAAGACAATATCCTGAAGATATAAATTCAATTATTTAGTTCCCATGAAATTGGCATAGTTAAAGTTGTTTTGATTCCTGAGGGGAACCTTTTCTACATTTCTGAAAAAGGAAGGAGAACATGATACAGTAAAACTTAGAACAAAGTAAAAGGAAGGCAAGTATCAGACACTTGTGTTCTGGGAAAACCCGTAGCTATAGCCGAAATCCGCAGTAGTCTAAATTCTTACTAAGGATCAGACCCAAATTGCAAGCCCTAAATTCTGAAAACTTTCTTATCCAGATTGAAACATATGGGCCATTTTTTTTTAATCAGATAGAATTTCTGATTGTTCCAAATTTGAAGTTAACTGCTTTTTCATAAGTCATTTTTACTTCCTTACAACAAATTTATCAATACATTGGATAGCAAGTAGACCTGATAATATATTATTGAAATGGAAAATTTTCTAGGAATTAGGAAAAACTAAACACTAGGACAGATCAATTATAAGAGATCAAACAAATTGTTCTGATCTAACTAAATGCTCATTAAGCTCTCAAGTTTCAAACATATATCCAGACTAAAGTAGTTTTCTTTCATATAGGTTTTTCTTTCAGTTATATCTGGAAGGCCAGATATTGGGATCGTATTGAAAGGCATGTGATGGAGAAGATGTTGAAAGGAAAAGTTACTAAAAAACCAATACCAAGTTAAACTGATCTCTGACCAATTTTTAACAAACATTGAAATTCAACACTTTTCCAAACTTTGGAAGAGAGTACATAGTATGGGAAATGAAGAACCTTCTGGATTTCTGCCATATGAACGAGACTATATAAAAGTTTTTACAGAAATGCAGAACACAAACCAATGATTCATCTGGAAGGAAAGAGCATAATATATTTTGAACAAAAATAGTTAAATGTAAGAGCTGAAAACAAGTAATATGCTTAATTTATAGATTAGACATAAAATAACTTCATATAAATGCAATGCAAATTTGAACATCTAATCTAGTCTTTTTTGTTTCCTTTCAAATTTAATGTAGTGAAATAGGTCTTTCTAGGATTCATTTGATCAACCCTATCTGAGATACCTTTTTAAGATGAAGTATGTTGTGCCTGAAAGCAATTATAGTTCATGTGGTAGCTGATTATTATTATTGTATGAGATAGTACACCTGACTGTTGTCCAAACAGCTTTAGGAATGGGACATTACCGTAGTAATCTGTGTGTGAGAATATCTCCATTCTTCACAATAAATCCTGTGAAGTCTTGTATAGGCACATATGGTAAGTATATCAGTTCAAAATTAGACTACAGTAATTTCTGGAGCTGTATGGGGAGTATGGTATCGGTCATCAATAAACTTTTGGAAAAAAGCTATAGACATTCTGTGTGTACAAAGCACTTTACTATTTGTTATAGTCTTTAACAAAAACTTCAGATTTGGATCTGAATCCCATCAAAATGCAGGGATTTTGCAGGATCAGATTCTGGGTTAACTTTAGCCCTGTGTTTTTTACAGGATAATAGAAACTAACTATCCATGCACTGAAATGGATCATTTTTGGTTACTTTTTTTCTGGGCTGTAAAAGGGAAAAAAAAGCAAGAAAGAAGTGTACTTGTGTGCAGTCTCTGAACCATTCAAGAAGAACAGTTTCAAATTAAAGTACTTTCATGGGTTTTTTTCAGAAGTTAAACTTAAACTTGTGGCAGAACAGACAATGGTTCTGTTTTATCCTAAAAACCACTGACATTTTAATCATTATGAGTACATATTGACCATTGTGATTCATTGTAAGGTTTTTCTTTGTGCACTGAAGCTCAGATTTTTCTTTCCCAACAGTTTATAAAGCCATTAGTCAGTTCTTCAGCCACTGCGTATTACACACTAGGACAGAAATTACTGTCTCCAAGAGGCAACTTTAAACAAAAATGTGATCAAATCCAGTCATCAGAGGAAAGGAGAAAAAGCCTCAACTGGTCTAAAGGTATTTAAACTCCAGATCTACAGGAAAACCCATTGAACAAAGATCAGCACAGTTCCAAACTTCTCTACAGTGTACATCAAATTACTCTTCTTTTATTCATAAACATATCTATTTCAGCTCTGTTAAGTATAACCTGCATTTTTTACAGCAATCAGCTACTTTTTAAGGGGAAAATATTCTGTGTTACAGTTTGAGACCCTGCTGAATGATAGGGATGGATACAACTTGTTAATGATGCAAAAGTTCTCAAACAAATTCAGTGCTCTACTTAGATATAAACTTTAATGGCAATGTTCAAATCAGGATCTATCTCAAAATGCCTGTAGAAGAAGCAGGAATTCTAACACAGTGTTTTATCACAGATAATATAGCAATATAGTAACTAATAAATTAGGAAGCCAGGAAAGAAGTTCCTTTGTTACAGTGTCCATTGCCCTACCTCTTCAAGCAATCCATATCACATTCTCCTTTTCGCAAACTAATAAAGATCCATGTTTAAGCCAGCTTCCCTGTTAGAAGACTGTTTCAAAACCTCCCTTTTCTGATAGCTAAAAACTTGTAAGAGGTTCCACTCTGAACTGATTCATGTGCAATTTACACAGCTTTGATCTGCATGTAGACAAAATGAGCAGGTGCTTTGGTTGGTAGAATCTTGGGGGCAATAAAACGTCAGACAACTCTGCCTATACCAAAACTTTAGAAAGTCTTTTTGCAGTTGTCTTTTTGCTGCTGAAGGAGATGCATACAGAACAAATTATCAAGCTAGTATAAATGTTTCTGACTGTACAGCATTTTCCTATCCATCTCATATCCTTTGTATCGTCTACAGCCAGACACTAAGACAGCAAGCTATCCCTGTTTCTGAGACAATGTTAAGCATAATATTCATGCATCCATTTTGTAGTAATAGTTGAATCTTGCTGCAGAAAATGCTGCCAGCATAGGAGACAATGCCTTCAAACAATGACTATTGAGATTATTATTTATTTTACCACATGATTGCCATAGTCAGAAAAAAAACGGAGGTAACATTTATTATCTTTCTGTAGTTCACTTGTATGGGTAACTCACTAATGGCTGTGTGAGGCCCAATTTTGTGACACTAATTGATACAGTATTATATTTGCCTTTGTAGTGCTGTTCTGCTTCTTTCCTTTATCTTAAAGAATGCTCTTTGGAAATTGAATTTTTGCAACTCCAAAGCGTCTTACTTGTCATGAAATCATTTTGCAAATTAATAAATCATTCAGTGATAATTGCTCTCTTTATAATGGGTTTTCTTCAAAATAGTCAGTTGAAACATATTTCAAAATATTGAGTGTGAGTCTCAGAACATACTAACATTTAAATTATTCTGCAAGTTCTGCATCTTAATGAGGATAGAACTGGTTCAGTACTAGGGTAACAAATTAATCAACTGATAACTTGATCAGTTAAAACAATCTTCCTTAGAGAAAGGGTGTCTAAAAGTTCAATCAATCAATTGAATGCATATTTTGTTAGAGGAAAGCATGATGGGTTTTACAACCTGTTATTTGCTTTGGCTTCCTAAATGATCAGGAACTGCCGGCAATAAGAAACATGGTTACCCTGTGCTAGATACAGTTTTGTAACACCAATGTCAGATTAAGGTTAGAGCTTTTCTGAACCACCAATTCTTAAGGTCAAACCTCAGTCAATATGTAGTAAGTTACTTTGAAGACGGAGTGTCTGCAGTGAAAATTTCACGCCCGTCTGAAATGTAGATTGCAGATTATTAAAAGAAGTATGGATTAAAAGCTGAATTTTTTTTTGTTTGTTCTTTTCATTGCAACACTGCCTTTCCAGCTGCATACTGGTTTGTCACCTCCAAACCTTTCTTAACATAGTGGAAGGAAACAAAGTGGAAACCACCCCAGATACTCCCACAGTACGAATTCAGCCTTCAGAGACAACGTATGTTCAAGTGGCCAAATCAAATCGGACAACCTTCCAGGAGTCAAGGAAAAAGAACAGAAATAAAAAGTTAAATATTCCCCTTGAGGGGACAGAAGAATGATGTCCTGAAGGGCTGGTGAAAAAAAGAATCAAAAGGATAAATGCTTTAACTCTAAGTGGAGTTTAGTTTTAATAGGTTTGAAACACTAAAATCTTGTGACACTATAAAAGTGAAATATGACAAAAGTTTTCTCACTGGGCATACAGGCCAATGTTAAAAATGTCAGTCCTCAAAGGTCACCTGAAGGTAAGTTGTCGACACTATACTGGCTGCTTTTTTGTTGAGGAGGAGGAGAGAATAAACAAAATCAAAATTTGCAGTGATGCAGAGGGTAAATGATGTAGGAAACAGAATGCTCTAACTGGAATAATTTTCACAGACACAGCAGAAACATTGAAAAAAACCTAATGTATGTAAGTGAAACCTCTTGATAAAAAGGCACATGATTCCACCCTTGAACTTAAAAAATATTCTAGCATTATTATCCTTGAAAGGAGGAAAGGACAGTGAAAATGAGTTCTGATTCATTACAATAGGAAAGAGGTCTATCCATGTCCAATAGTCAGTGTATCATAGTAGAAGTATCTCCAATATACATTAGAAACATCTAAAGCACATGTAAATTCAGTGTCATAAGAGAAGACTGACCCAGACACATAGGAAAGAGAGACAAGTCTTTCTTCTGTCAATCCCATAGTGATTCTGCTAGACTGTAACTGCTCAACAATAAATGAAGTGGAAATATGGCCCTGGATTTTTACTGGTGATATCCAATATAAAAATAAAATAAAATAAAATAAAATAAAATAAAATAAAATAAAATAAAATAAAATAAAATAAAATAAAATAAAATAAAA
This sequence comes from Gavia stellata, assembly GCF_030936135.1. Classification (NCBI taxonomy): domain Eukaryota; kingdom Metazoa; phylum Chordata; class Aves; order Gaviiformes; family Gaviidae; genus Gavia; species Gavia stellata. Next base: position 22,953,907 of record NC_082600.1, read on the forward strand.
TAGGAATTTGTTGTAGTTTATGTGTAATTCAGTTGCAAATTACTAATATTTTTATGACAAAATGAATATATCACAGGAATTTAACATTATCCTATTGTGAAATATTTAAAGTGCTTATAAAATCAAATAGACTGATTAGAATAATAGAAGTATATCATGGAATGCAAGTTCCACTAAAACAGGCAAGGGCAAAAACTTGCACTGGACACAAACTTCCAGTGGACCTGGAATTAACTTTTATTATAGTTTAAAAAATAAAAAAAGCTTATGAAGAATATTCATGAAGTAAGGTTATTGATCCCTGCTAGGGTTATTCAGTTTTAATTTCCAGAAAAGCTCATGTTGGCATATCTTGTATTTTGAAACATAAGAACTCTTCCCTGAATTAACTCATTTCTTTGCTCTTCATTTATTTTGGCTAAGACCAGTTCAGTGCATGGTTCTTCTAAAGCTTCCTTAACACTTCAAAGAAGAACGGGTGAAAGATTCACCTGTTACAAATACCTGAGTTAATAAAACTGTCTGCCTTATAAATGGATTATTAGTTTTGAAAAGGCTTTTAATATCATGTGCACCTTGACAGGAACTGACTGGTATCTTATTCCACACTTCAATCCAGTTTCTAAGAAAGTAGGAGTAGCAATTTAAATGAAACATGACTGTGAGTATTATGGTAAATATTTGCCTTTTAAATGTCTTCTTTTTTTAAAATAGTCTAATTGTACCTGGCTATTTATATCACTGTTGAAACTTTTTTTCCTGTTTGATGTGTTATTGGTCACTAGATTTACCAGTGTCATGTTACTCTTGATCCATAACAGTAAACCTGAACATGACAGCAATGAATAACACTCAGAAGGCAAAACTGTTTCACACTTTCAAGTAAATATAATTGCTATTAATATTTGGAAAACATTGAAGATACACATATTTTCAGAAATTAATTAAAAATTACCAGATATTTTCAAACCATAAATAATGTAGTATCTTAAAAAAAAACAGGGAAGTGAGTTCTCCATGGATACTTGTATGAACACTTTTGAAAATCTCCTTCTTTAGTCCATGACTTTTAAGTAGGGCTGAAGATAGCAAAGTGCACTAATATTCTGTTAGGTGAACAGTTTGCTCCTGGTAATAATTCAAATATTTTTAAATGTGAATCCCAGATAATGTGGTTTAACCACTGTAAACTGAAATGCTTTTATTTCATTGACCCTGCATGATGGAATGTCTTTCTCCACTGTGAGAATGCTTTCTTTTGTCAGGGCTATGAGCACAGAAGTATAATGAAAATGCAGAGAAGAGGTTGTGCAGCAGCACTAGTGGAGCCAATGTGACTAACTTTATGGGTTTTAGCATAGTTTTTCTACTCAGAGTAAATGCTTGCACTGATTTATACAATGGTCTCTCTAAGTTTTATCACTATATACAAGGTCAACCATATGAATTGCAAATAGACAGGACAACCCGAAGAGCTGACCAGACAGTATGAGATGGCCATAACTGACTGACAAGTGCTTGAAAGAGAACTTTCTGGGCACAAGACCACTTCTGCTGATATTTAAGGTGCTACATCTGTATCTGTGGCATTGGCTGTGCCCCCCTTCCTCCTCCCCACATCTCAGATGCAGTCGTGAGGCTCCATACAGATTTTCCAGATCTAAGACAGCTCAGCATGCTCCTCAGAAATGGGAAGCTTCATGGAGCTTCAGTGGGTTTGGTCTTCTGCATGACTTTGGTGGAGCTTTTCCAGTAAGAGCAGACTCCTTGAGTGATTTTCTGGCTGTGTTTACATTTTTAGCTAACGTTATCATTTCAAAGTGAATCTGAAAACAATGAAATAGGTTTATCATAACTCAAATGTGGGCTCAAAGATTACTGGTAGCCTTGAGGATTTGTAATTGGAGATAGGCAGAATTTCTATACTTGCCTAATTCAGTTTTAGTCTTTAGTCCTTAGTTTGTCATTCACCTCATCTATGTTTTTCCCTTCTCTTCTTTACTTCAATAGGCAAATATATCAACACTGAAGTAAGAATTATGTCTAATTTTATTCATACCTATGTTCTGATATTTTGTAAATACATTTCTTTCTTTGACTTTTCTTCCCTGAAATCCCCATGTTACTGTGGCATTCCAACTGTGCCATGTAAAAGGGTGTTTCCATCATGCCTTCATTGTAATTTTTCCTGGACAGCAGTTCACCATTGCTGAAGAATCCAAGTTAATTATTCAACACATATTTGAGCTATACAAATTCAGGTACATGCAAAAACCAGAGTACGCTACCAAATAAAAAGCCTTCCCTGTAGCATTAAAACTCTTTTCCGTGTTTTTTTGCTAGAACACAAAACATAAGGAAGAGATAAAGGTAACAAATTCCTCAGTTTCAGAAAACATCACTTAGGTTTTGCCTTGCAAACATGAACTATAGTTTTCTTATGTTGTCTTCTTATGAATTTATCCATCCCAATAGTGTACCATTAGGTATGCAAAGGAAAACATGGCATAGAAAAAGGCCCTATATTGTCCTTCTGCTTTTAATAGGTGTTAAAGAAACTAAAATGATGTTATTTTACATTTAAATGGAGCTAACTCAAGTATCAGTTTTGAATGAAACCACAGCAAAGCAGAAGAAACCTTGTAAGAGGTTCTGGCTCAAAGAGTGATTCTCTGCAATGTTACATGCTGCAGGTGCCACTACCACAGCTCATAAACTGCAGCTGTCATGCCAGCTGAAGAAGAATCAAACAGAGAAGAAAAGAGAAGAAAGCTGAATAAAATGGACAGAAATTAAAATTAAAAGTATTTATGAACAACCAAGTCCTAGACAAAATTCCATTTATATGCAAGAGTCTTTATTTATTTTAATTGACCCTTGTTAGATATAATTGTTCATACAAATATATAGATATATAACAGTTGCATCTCCTGACAACATCAAGGGTTGAAAGGGGTTATGGAGTCACTGCATCTCATTTCCAGGAGGGTCCTTCAGTTCGTGCATAACTTCATGAACTGTTTGGGGATACATTTTGTCCAAGGTATTAGAAATTACTATGGAGAAGAATACGGATTATTATTCTCACCTGGTGGTGGTCTTTGCAAATTAAATCTACTCCAAAAGAATGTTTCCATATTTCTGCCTGTTTTCTTTCTGCTGTAAAACCATCTCCTTACTGACCCTCAGTTTACAAATACATTCATGCTTGATATGTGAGTACGATCTTGCTAGCTTTCTTCTTTCTTCTTCTTCTTCTTTTTCCTTTTTTTTCCCTCTGGCACATTTATTTAGTACTCAGTGCACTGGACCCTCATAGAAGTACATATAATTCCAGTGGAAAATAAATTCATTAAGGTCAACATTCTCACCAACTGTAACAAGCAGCTGACTAATGTCGGCAGTTCTTGTTATGTGCCATAGTGTTACCAGTACAAACCCATATGGGCCATAATTTAGAACAACTTTTCCCCTATTCTTCATAATCTTGCAGTAAATTGAATAAAAGGGGAAAAATAATAAACATACCAGTATTTCAAAAAGTAATACCAGTTTCTTTATTAGCGAACTGGTTGCTTACAGAAATTACAGATACTCATGTGAACAAAAAACAAATCATAAAGAACATTTTCATACCAAGAATCAGTATGTGAAAGTGCAATCAGAACACTGCTTGTGTGCATCTGTATATAATAATACTTTCCATAGGGGTAGGAAAACTATCTTACAAAAATCCCTTGGGATTTGATTTTTTGCAAATAAAACACAAATGGTCTCGATGATGCCTCTCAGTATAGTTCCAACTGAAAGGCTAATTAGCTAGTATTTTAGAGATGCTTTCAAGATGTTTTGATTTTTGCTAACTTTGTCAAATGCTCTTTCTGCAATGCAGCCTGATTGCACTTCCAACTAAGGTTGATATAGAAGTTTCCTTAAAATACTTTTAAAAGATACTGTAAAGCAAAAATCTTCCATATTCATACATTTTTCTTGCTGATTTATCACTATATCTAATCAGTGATTAACCTGAAGATTAGCCACCTGCAGGTGACCAAGTGTGTTACCTGTGAGAGCTTTAATTCAGAAACTTGTGTACAGTAACAAAAAAGCATCTGTTTCAAAGATAAAAATCCATAACTTGGATAACTGCTCTTATATCCCCCATGATTTCTGGATACCAACATACTCCTTACTACCTGCAGCCTCTGACTCTGTGGTTTTGTGTGCCTGGCACAGCTCATCCTTTTCTTTCTTCCCACCTAGAGGGCAGATTCTTTATCAGATTGTTGTGCTTTGAAATACAGGGTTTCGTTTTGTACAAACAGTCATGTCAGAAGAGCTAGGGCTGAAGAGCCATAAAGCTAGTTGTTTTTCCTGCATTTTACTTAATTTGGGGAGTGTTGCTTGCTTGTTTGTTTGTTTCACATATTCATGGAATAATTCAGCTTGGAAGTGACGGCAAAAAGTAACTGATCCTTGTTTAGCCTTCTCCACTTTGGCCTAGAGCCACCTAGCTGTCTCAGCCTCTCCTCATAGGTTATATACTCCAGGTCCCTGGTCATCCTGGTGGCTGTTCTCTAGACTCATTCCTGTCTGTTAATGCCTGTCTTGCACTGTAGGACCCAAAAGTGGACACAATACTCCAGATGTGGTCTCACAAGTGCTGAATAGAGAGGAATAATAACTTCTCTCAATATGCTGGCTGAACTCTTCCTACTATGATCCACTATGCAGTTCACTTTCATTCCTACAAGGGCACATTGCTGACTCACATTCAACTCCTTGTCAACCAGGACACTTAGGTCCATTACGCAAAAATTGCTTTCCTGCCATTCTGCCCCTAGCTTCCAACACTGTGTGGAGTTCTTTGCATTTGTTGAACTTCATGAGGTTTTTTCCAACCCATTTCTCCAGTCTGCTGAGCTCCCTTTGATTGGCAGCCTTCCACAGCATATTGACCATTTCCTCCCAATTAGGTATCACCTGTGAACTTGCTGAAATTGCACTCTGTTTTGACACCCAGTTTAATACTGAAGATAAGAAACAGCATTGACCTTTGAGGAATGTCGTTCATAACTGACTGCCAGGCATACTTTGAACTTTTGATCACTACTCTTTGACCTTGCATTCATTTTAATATCGAAAATGGAAACTTTCTGCAGTCTCCAAGAAATACTGAAAACCTCCTTTCACTTTGCTTTTTAACATTCATTTCTTCCAAAGAAACCATTTGCAACAAAAGATATGCCAGATTTACTCCATTTATATATAATACAAATACTGGACAGGGAACTTTCACAAAGAGTAGGCAAGGCCTACTGAGTAATTAATCAGGGTTTCTGTGGACCTTCCATCCTTGGGTGGATTCTACTTTGTACAATAAAATGAAGCATTCTAGATACTTGTTAGTTTGTATTAGTTATATTAAGTACTGAACAAAATCAACTTAGCTGCAGCGTTCCCACCTTCCTTGATAACATTCTTTTAGAAGCAAAGAAATTTTAAAGAAGCTCTGACATTAACTGCGTTTGTGAGGGAATAACTCATTTCACTACTGACCTCCTTCATCTGTTTATTTTCAGCTGAATCAGTTTGTCTAACAAAAGAAAGCATGTGTCCCTAGAAGCCTTGCTTAAAAGTGGTCAAACTGTTTGAATGGACAGGTAGGACTGAGTAGGAAAAAAAGATTTCCAACCTGGAAGTCTCTATCTATCCCAGTACACAATCTCCAACAGCAGAAAACTTGGGATGAAAATACAAGAAATCTGCAGTAGGTGGATATGGCATAATCTATCCTATCTACATTTTCTCTTGATATATGATAGTTAGGAATGAGTTTACAGTTTGAAGCATGAGGCTCAATATCTCATCTTACTACATTCTGGAACTCAAAAACTTTGGTGGTGAGAGTTCTGCAGCGCAGTGACACAGTACATGAAATATAAGTTCTTTCTCTGTGAGTGTTTGAACTTTCTCATTTTAGCTGAATGCTCCTTTGTATGTCTGAAGGTATGAAGTACATAATCCTGCAGAACATGTTCTCTGGACCACTCATTTATATGTTTTAATCAAAACCTTCTTATTTCTTTCTAGATGAGTATTCTAATATTCTTGCTCTTTCTTCATAGAAAGTGGTTTTTAAGTCACTTACTTACATTTTCTGAACTTACATTTTCTGAACTGTTCACACAGTATTTTCATGCAATACAAGGGCCAGACTACACAAATATTCAAGGTAAGATTTTAACTGTTAATCTAATTAAGGTCACTATAAAACTTTTGGGATTATTCTTTATCACATTCCCTATGTAATCTAATAACCTGTTGAAGGAATATTTTCCTGTTATAGTCATATTAAGCCTGGCTTCTCTGTGTTTTGTAGGAAAAACTTTTTAATTTTATACCTCTGTCACCTAATATTGGAGAAAAGGGAAGTTCCTAGTGACTAAAATATGCAGCTGATGACAGATTCCTGAATCCTGGTCTGGATAAGAAACTGAGTCATTCAATAGTGGTGCTGCTACTGACAACGAATCAAAATGGAATACCAAAAGTCAAGAAAACCATAAGTGGAAATACGGTGGTAGAATATTCTATAAAGATAGGGCATTTATTATATACTCTATATTAGGAGTGTACTCTCTCCTTCACTTAAACCATGTCCAGCAGGAGAGGATCCTTTTTACTTTAAGTCAGAAAAAATCCCTTAGCTTTCCTCCTTTTTAAGTTCAACATGAGGAAAAGAAAGAATGACGAATGGAAGTATGCATGCTTCAGGTAAATATCACAGGGGTTAGGAAAGGACTAGGAGTAATATAAGCAGATTAATTGGAATGTTACTCTTTCAAGCACATAGTCCCTCACATTTCCAGGATAATTTCCTTAGGGAACCTGATTTTAGTTTTAGAGCAGTTTAACAGTTTTCTTTACTAATCACAAGAGGACATGCAGAACACTTTCTGTCCTGTACTTGTTTTCCTTACTGAGGATCTGTGCTGTCTTCACTGTGTCACAGTGCTCATTCACTTGGATTATTGGAAAGGTAAGAATTACTGCTAATCAAATGGGTTTACTTTATCCAGGCAAGAACTAAATTTAAGTAGAATATTAGGCTATCATTGCATAATTTATCTCTTTTTTTCCACTTAGATAAAAGATGGATCTAAATTACATACTTGAATTTAAACTCTTTAACCTCTAAAATGAAATAAATTCATATTTCAAGAAGTATCTGAATAGTACTACAAAAGGCTCTTTTTGTTACCTGAAACCCAAGCATTAACCATGTAGCCAGATGGGAACTTACAGATGAAAAAAAGAAGACAGTTTAAAAAAGAGTATTAATGGAATGTCTGCATGCTTCTATATGGGAAGAGAAAAAATAGGAGCAGCACAACTTTAATCAATTTGATTATAATGGCAAAAAACCCAGCAACTATACAGCATGTGGTCAAAGTCAAAGCAGTAGATCTGCTATAAGAAAAGAAAGAGGCTAAAAGCAAACATAGCAAACAAATACTGAAAGGGACTATTGTGTTTGTGCATCACTGAATGGGGTTTGAACTGCTTCATATGTGTGAAATAGGCCTAATGGATAAAGACTTTCCTTTAAATTACTAGGTAAATTCACGATAAAACAGTAATCCTGCTATCTCATAAAGATACATAACAAAGTCAGACCTTATATAGTGAAGTATCATAGGGTACAAAATAAACAATGGAACAGGGAAAACCAACTACTTACCTCTTCATAACAAGTCAGAATGAGCTAACAGTAGAATTAAGATGCAGTATTATTCCTGAAATAACAAGGCCCTGAGATATAAAAAAAAGACTGTAACAGAATTCATAAAAATGTATTTTAATTATTTATTTAGTATATCTTTATTGTATCATTGATTATCTTGATGATTTTGTAGCTTTATTTATTTTGATAAAATTGTTCGAAGGGTAAAAAAAGAACAAATACAAGCTTTTATACAACGCAATATGATCTGTAAGTTTCTCAAGGACTTTTTTTTAATGAAGTGATCAAAATTTCTTTTTTCTGCTTCTCAGTCGGACAGTTACCAAGTACTAGGAAGAAAGCCTTTATATCTTGATATTGGGATTAGCCACTCTGACAGATTAGATCATGAACTGAATACATCTTTGGTCTAACATGGTATGGCTATTCTTATGATCTGTGGTGAAATACTGCAGGCTTCAAACTGGCTTGGACACAAAATCTTTGTACAGCTCCTCAATAAGTGGTTTTTCAGAATTCAACTGTAGTAAATTAGGTTCCCTATTCCTTTGTAATCTTTCCTTCCACTTTAAATGATTTTGTCTATAGCTTTTTTTTTTTTTTAATCTAGCTTTTCATCTGTTAATCCAACACAGCTAAATTATTGATGACTTTATCTTTCTTATTTATTCTCTGAAATGGAGTCAGACAACAGTAATGTCCAAGTGAATTAACAACAGTCAGCTTAATTTTAAAAGGTTGCAGAACTCTCCTTCAACTCTATTTCAAGAATTAAGACAAAACTCTCTGATCCACATTAAGTGACTGTTGAGTATCCAGATAAGGCCTGTACCAGGAATACCAGAAAGGGAAAACTGGAAAGTATTGATAAGTTGTATAGCCAAAGTTCAACTGAAAAGGGCCATTCTCATATTTAGACATCTTCTGAAATACCTGCGTACATTTTACTAAATTGCTGCTTCACTTATTTTCTCAGATGCTTAGTGCTGCATCACAAAGTCGGATGACTAATACACTTCGCCTGCAGTAGTAATGTTGGTTGTTTTTTACAGGACTTATACTTTTCTCAAGGACATTTGTGTCCTACCAAAATGCAAAACACTATGGTTACTTTGTTCCCTAAGAGCACTAACATGATTTTGAGTCACAGCAGTTTGTCACTCAGTAAATGGCTGTAAATGAGCCACATGGCTAACGCTGACAGCTGCTAAAAAGGTAAATCCACCATGAGGCCTGTGATAGCTTTAGTACCTATCTAAATTAATGTTTAATTTAAAGGAGATCTGCAGATTTTTTTTTTTTTTTTTAAGAGAGGTATTGGTGGAAGTAGTTTTGTGTACCATGACTGACAACTGTGGGATTGAAAGTCTTTTGTTTGCCTATACGCAAGGATTGGCATGAATAGTCATGTTTCACCTGACCGAGTTTTCTACACAGCAATAGAAAGATTAGTTCTGAGATACAAGCAGTACCTTGGCAGCCTATAAAATGCTTTTTCTGGAATTCTTCCCCAAACCCTTAAACACATAGATATTTTGATAGTGTGGATCGCTTTGGCTAGGTTTGAACCAACAGGAGCCTGCAACCTGAAAACAAAAGGCATCTGCCTTCTGTCTTAATCAACCACTTTCAGGGAAAGAACTTTCTTTTTTTTCCTCACATTATTTTGAATAACAACATTCCAGTCAAAATTACAATCGTGAATATGCCAGTGGCAGCAGTCTGCAGTCCCCTCTGAGTTCTCTTCTGAAAACTGGACTAGCTCAAGATTTCTGCAAGCAACTTGTAGAGTACCTTTACCTTTACAACTGTGAACAACTAAGAAATGGCCATACATTTATTTAATTTGGATGGCACCATTTTCTTCATATATGTCACTTTTAGAAAGGTTAGAAATAGTTCCCTGAAAACAGAAGCAGAATGTTTATCCAAGTCAGTTAGTCAGTGGACACTTTGAAGGAAGAGAAGTGTTCAACGATCTTCCACCCTGGACTTGTCAATCTGTGTCCATGGGAGCAAAATAGGGTAAATACTTAGAAGAATCTCACTTATTCAGTGCTAAACCTATTAATAGCTACCTCTGAGTGGCAAAAGTCTAGTTATTTGAAATAGAATATATTTTACTCTCAAGATGGAAACCTTTGTAGCACTAAAAGAAAGGTGCATCAGTGTATAAAGGCATTAAGATACTCTCTAAAAACTCACCTTCTCAATCATTATGCCAGGAAATGGAGCACACAGTTTCAAAGAAAAAGAAAAAATAAAAAAAGAGAGAGAGAGAGAAAGGAGAAAGTGTTCTTTTTTCACTCTCTAGGAAGGAGTGAGCCCAGAGGCAAACTTCCATGAATCATGGAAGAATAGTTCATGTAAGAATGGAAGCTAAGCCAGTGCCATGAAAGTGATCCATTGCTGCCCTACCAAGTAGTTTGTGTGGCAGGAAATAGTCATTCTTTTCTTGTGGTGAAGCATAGTGAGGTTATTCTGTGCAAAACTTAATACGCCATTCAGATACAAACCATTGTTTTACTGTCCTAGACAAACAACATGAAGCAGTAAACTTTATCTCTTGGTGAATAACTATATGTAGTCCTTCCTTATGCATTATTTAACATTGATCAAGTCACTAAGAACATCATACTTCCTTTGTCATCACAGTTGTGCCTGTGTGTATGCTACTTTCTTTAGAGGGGAAGATGCAATACTGGCTACAAATTAATGCCTAGTGTCAAAAAAACCCCGAAATGGTTGAAATCCACTTAGCTCATACCATGAAACTGATAAGCTTGCATAAATTCCAATGAACATTGAACATTTTTGGTTTACATATGAAAACAACAAAACGTTGCAGACACATTAGCTTTTTTGTGCTGACTGGGGCCATGGTGGCTTATTATGTAATTATAGCAAATGCAGGTAAACAGTCAAACAGTGGCTGGAAACCAATACAGAATGAGAAAGTAAGCAAACTGTTAAGAAAAAATATAAAATAACACCAAGCAAACTCAAATCCAGGAGGAAGAAACCTCCACTGTGAAGAACATATTCTTCCCAGAAGAGACCTCAGGATGCTGATGATTGGTCACAAACTCCTTTTCTATTCTTGAAGTAGATTGAAGCTGTTACCTCAGGATCCAGAAGAACAGTGGAAAGAGCAGTATAACTCCAGAGAAAAGATTATTTTGATTAGACAGTTAAAATCAAAATTAGACTAACAATCAATCCTTAGTTCCATGTTGCTCTCTTTGCTCATGACAAGATTGTACATGTAAATCTATTTCAGGGTAAAGTGCTTGGAACTGGTAATTAGCATAAACATTTCAGCACGTATACTCTCCCCCCAAAAATGAAAGAAGGTGTGATGACCTTTAAAATACCTCCAATACTCATTTTTAACTCCCTCATTGATATTTAAGGGCAATATTGATGTATGATGAAATGGATGTAAATGGCTCAGGAACAGAATTAAGCTGGAAACTGGGAAAAGATTTTAAGCTGTAACACTCAAGTCCGTGACAGTTTTCTAAATACGGTGGTTAGGACAAGATGCTAAAACTTTTTAAAATTTTTCCCAAAAAATTTATCAAAAGGATTGTTTGTCAATACAGAAGTGATACTGTAGGTAGTATTTTCAGCCTGTAATGAGTGCTTAGATGTTTGATTTTTGTTAACTCTGAGAGCATAATGAAAGAAGAGCTAAATGATGTTCGCTTATCATGCTTTTATATTACATTTCTATTTCTAATCCTATGCTTCAGGACCTCCAAAGCTAACTGCCAGGGAAAATAAGGATTTCCCTTTCTATCCACCCCCCCCACCCCCCATGCACAGCTTCTGTGGGGAAAATAAAAGGGGAAAAATTGTCTTTCGAAACGTTAGAGTTTTCTATAGCTAAAGCCAAGAGAAGCTGTGTTAATTATCCCAGTGGAATTAAACTTTTCCTGTTCTTTATTAGGTGTGCTTTGCTTATTTAGCTTTAAACGGGATTACCAGAAAGGCAATAAGGAACAAATTTTATCCAGTTCAAGTTGTCAAGAAAAATAGCTGTGTTTTGGTTTTGTGATTTGCCTTTCTCTATATCATAGAACATAGTCTACTTCCAAGGATCTTTTGGGAATTTTTAGGAATGAAGAACAAGGAAGAAGTTTTTAATATCTTCTGAGTTTTGCTATAAAACTGGAATTTTTCCATAAAGAATGAAGGAAGTCCTTGTTGGCTTCAGGGAGGAAGTTCTCAATGGGCCTGAATGGGAACCCCTGGCAGCTCTACACTTCCATGTTTTCTTGGTGCACCATTTACAAATGTTATTACTAAAATGTTATGCTGAGTAGGGGAAGTTTCTTGTGTATGGTAACAATCAGTGGCATACATGTTAGGCTCAGATCCAAGCACTTTAAATACATTATGAATATAAACAGCAGTTAAAACTGCCTGTAACTATCCCTTGTGCTTCAAAGTAAGAGTTCATCTTTTTCTGGGTCAGGTGGCAGCGAGCATCATCCCATTCTTTGAATACTGTTTCAATGGTTGGATGCAATAATGGTGGGTTTTTTTCTCCTTTATTCTGTGGTTTATCCATTAGAACCAATTAGCAGAGGCAAGGTGATAGGGTAGATAAACCATTCCTCTCCCTCCATGTCCTTAGAAAACACTTTCATCAGAATTTTTTTTTGTAGGGATCAGTTACTGCTTCAGTCAAATGTGTGCCAAACAGTTGGCACAGACATATCTGTCTAATGCCTTTTATTTTCAAAAGATGGACAAAGTAGTTGAGTTTTTTAACTCAACTAGTGAGGTTCTTAGAAAAATAAACCCTCTAAAGTGTTGAACTGAAACTCCAGAAATTAATACTGTGGTATTTGATGTAAAATTTGGATTTAGCTATCAATCCAGAGCTGCATTTATTGGCAATATTGTTATGCTTTTACATACTTATATTTACCTTAGATCATTTTCATTCTCTCAAAAAGAATTGTGTAAATAGCTTGTGTCTATTCACACAAAGGGGCAGCCAGTCATCATTATGATTAAGCCTGTTCTAGTAACATGCAGATACTTATGGCAAAGCTCATACAAAAATGCACAGTAAAAAACAGACTGAGATTAATATCACACAGAACCACACACAGAATCACTACGGCTGGAAAAGACCTGTAAGATCATCAAGTCCAATCATCAACCAACACCACCATGTCCCACAATGCCATGTCCACACGTTCCTTGAACACCTCCAGAGATGGTGATGTTTCCTTTATTTTAAGCCAACCTATTTTAAGATTTCCCCCAAACTGGTCACAAACTTCCATCATGTATTGAAAGTGCTACATCTAAAACACAGTTAGCTACACCTAATCTAAAATACCTAACTCTGCAATTACCAGGCAGTTGTCATTAAAATGTCAGCCAAAACACTTAACACCTGGAAGTCATTACACACTAACATTAGCCATCTAAAAGTTAGGCATTTTGCTTAAAACAGCTTACCAAACTCCCTAATAATAGTTATGGGCAGGTAACAACTCATGTCACAACTTAGGTGTTTATGTTTCTCCATTGATTATAAAGGAAAACAAATAAGCAAAATAGCTTAGATGAGATGTTTGATAGGTAATGCTAGGTAAAATGAATCCTTTTCCCATTATCTATTATTTTTCCAGAAATTTCTTTCTAAGAAACTTATTACATTGGATCTGACTTTGTACTTTCTACGTAAACAGGGAAATTGAACATTGATTTAAAAAAGGTAATTAGCCTTTCCATACAGTCTTCTGCCTACAGCAAAGTATAAATTACTTCACAAAACGATCTAGAATAAGTAAAAAGGTGCTGGAGCAGCTATTTCCAATGGAGTCACACCTGCTTCAAATATCAAGCCACAGTTAATTTATACTTTTTTAAACTCATTTGGAAACATATTAGCCATTTCAGAATAAGCCAAGCAACATGGTAAAAACTTCCCAGAGCCAAACAGGCTAATGCCTAAATTAAGAGTTACATAGCTCTCTCAGTCTGGTACTAAATAGTGCTGCCTAAAGAATCACCCACATACACCTATTGTACTTTTGCCTGATGATACATTGACTGGCAAGCATTACAGTTTTTTCAGAACTACTTGAATGATGTCTATCCTGCATTTTGCAGTACAGAAATGCCCACAGGCACATGTAGAATTTCAAAAAATAATCAATCTGGACTGAAGGTATGCAAGGGGTGAGTTCAGAAGCCTTCAAAAGAACTGAACAAATTAATTCTTCAGTTTCTGTTCTGGAAGACTGTGCAGTCTTGCTATGCTGTTCTGTCATGTAGGGATCTTTATGTGTGGAAAACATTGTTTACATTTAAGTCATTATTATCCGTTCCAGAGTCTTTCCCAGGCGAAGGTACTACAACACTTCAGATGCCCTCAGGGATCTTCGACTCTAATTATTTACGAGTGAGATGTTAAGACACTAAGAAAAATTTTACGTATCTAAAGGAATTATATTGTAAAGGCTTTAAATGCAATGCTGAGACACTTCAAAAGATTGTCACCAAGTGAGATTTGGCAATGCTAGCTCAGTCAAACAAAACTGGAGAAAGCTTGAATTTTAACTTTAACTCCAGGTTGCTCTTGCTTTTGTATATTTTGCTTGGATCTTTAATTTTATTTGTATCTTGTGATTTAGTATTTTAGTTGTCTTTTTCTAGACTCAAGTAATGAAAATTATTTGCACCTGAAATCTTACCAACATGTGCAATAAAATACTATTAAAGTTCTGCATATTTTGAATATCTAATAGTTTAAGAGACTTATATGCTTTCAAATATTTAAATATGAATAGATAAAAATATACTTTTGAAGCTTAAGGCAAACTGTTAGACAACAGAATTATGTTCCCACATCAAGATACTGGTCCACCTGTTCTTTCTGTACAAAACATTGCATTTTGGCTATTGTCTAGTTGCAAAAATATATTTCTGAAACTTGCCTAAGAAACTAATGTTGTTTATCAAGCTTCTTTATGGTGGGATAACTATGGGATAAACCAAAGCAATTTGACTAAATTATATATTGTTTTAAAAGATGAAAATATGAGCTTTAAAGGAAATCTGAACAACCAGTTGAATCTACTGTAAATCATTAAAGTCACTAAGGTCACCGGAATGATGACCACTTGTACGAATTCAACTCAACCGAGTCTACTTATTCTAACTCAGAGTTGGTTGTAAAGCAAAATGGAGCTCCTCAATGAAAAACAAGTGGTCAAAAATTGACCTAAATATGTAGGTAACAATGTATTCAGACTAGATGTATTTGTAAAATATCAAGGGGAAAAAAAAAGCTGATTGAACGCCTTTTTAACTAAAAATTTTTCAGAGTCCAAAACCAAAACTTTTTTCAAAGTAGCTGTATTCCAAACAAATCTTCCCAGGCCTTAACCTTTAATTCAGTTTACTATTCTGCAAAAAAAAAAAAAAGGTTTTCAAAGCCATATGAATCTATCTTTGATGTCAAGTGTCTTAAACAAATTGCTGATTCTAGCTCACTGCAGACAAAATATGTGCCTCAGAGTAATTGAGATAACTATCTAGAGATACCAAAAGTAAAGAATAGAGGTCTGAGAACAGGAAATCCCCACTTCTGTTGAACCAGTATATGAATGTATAAAAATATTGTTAGGACTCTTTAAAGTCCACGAAGGGTTACAGTGCTCCCTCTGTAATGCCATTCTGGGAATTTCCTAGATAAATGTGGGAGGACAATTTAACGATTAAATCACAGTACTGACAGATCTAACGTGACTTTCTCTAATATGCTGTGTAAGAAATAAATAAGTGCTTCAATTTACTCATCTTAAAATAATATGCATTATTAATTCTTATTCTCAGGGCAGTATTATAAAGGTGATTTAATGATCTTGTCATGCTATGCATCATAATTATTACTTTACCAAATAACTGTATTAAATATAACAGGGAAAAAATATTTAATTTTTATTTGTGTTCAGAACCTTCTCATTTTCTCTGCCAAATACTGTTCCAGAAAGGTTCTCTATACCTGAGCAGACCGAGATTCCCTGAAATGAGATTGACAGTGGATATTCAGACAAAACTTTTCAAAGATCAGTGCTACCCATTAAATTAACCCTCATCTATTTAGGGACTCCATATATTCATGAAATTACAGACAAGAGGAAAATCTGCCAGAAAAGAACAGATTTGGGTTCTTCCTCCCCCTCCACTGCCCACTGGGAAACTACTGTAATTTTTTTTAATGTAATTTTCCTCTCCTAGTTTGTTAGAGATGCTATGTTAATACTTTACATTCTGTTCCTTTACACTGGACTGAAGTTTTCCACAATAAACCAAGGGGGAAAAGCAGACCTCCTTTCATCACTACATTTAAGTATTTTTTTATTAAGTAATAAGAGAAAGAAAAGAGGATTTTGTTAATAGAAGGTAATATCACCATCATATTTAGTAGAGCTGTTCCCAGAGATGTTAAAGCTGGGGGTGGGTAACACAGGTTGAAGAAACTTGTTCCTTTCCCATGGCTGCATAACACTGATAAATCATAGCCATTCAGTGATCAGAAATATTACATACAGGCTTCTGTCATTCACAGATTATAAGCTCTCAAGTTTTTTTTATTCCTGAAATCATGAAGATGCATATTTTATTTTATCTCATTTTTCTTAGTACTGTAGTTCTTAAGTCACTTACCTTTTCCTTAAAAGAGATCCTATACCTCCAACACACCGACAATGCCTCTGAACCTGTATTTTCATTTATTTTTACTCACTTTCTGACTTCTGCACAAAAATTTTTACTTTTATTCTCTTTTTTTTTTTTTTTTTAAGTAGAAATTATATATATTAGATCAGAAGACAGAGGACAGTAGGCAGTTTTAATACTGCCCAGGATAATACATCACTCTGAGTCATGTAATGAAATAGCAGTCATGTGGAGCATCTCAATGAACATCATGGCCATATCCACCCCTCTACAAGGCTTTCTAATTGTGGTCCTCATCCTCTTGAGTGAACCTTAAGGTTCTATAGTGACAACAATATAATGAAGGTTTCTACTTCTATTTAGTACTGTTTAAGAACCAAGCTGGCAAAATTTTAATGTAAGGATGACATATTTATTATTCATTGAAGAAAAATCATTCAATACCTTTAAATTTGATGCTAATTCTCCAACTATGGTACAATGAAATGCCATTCCATAAAGATAAGAATACAGCTTAATCTGATAAAAAGATTTAGATAACAGACTCTTCAACTCACACTTCAAGATCTATAATCTTACTGCTGTGCAACTAAATCCAGCCTTTCAGTCCATAAACTAGTTAGGGTTTTGTAATGCAGATGAAGTTTTACAGACTTGCAGTAAAACCCTTTTCAAGCAAATGTAAACAGTTTCTCATTTCTTGTTTTCTCTTCCCATCAAGTTTTACTTTGAACATCAGTGGAGAAAATGCCAAAATTCTTCTAGGCTTTTAGAACATGAGGTAGGTGAAAGTGGGATTCACTTTATTTAATTTTTGCTATCTGAAAATGAGGTACCTATTCTAACTATAGCAATATAACCTCCCTCTGAAATCAGTGGAAGCCAACAGACTTTTGCATAGGCTTATCTATGCTATCCTAAGAAAGAAATCTGTGAAAGCCTTTGAGTTTTCTCTTATAAAGCCATGTCAAAATCTTAGCTCAAATCTGCTTGAAGAAGAAATTTATACTTGTGTCCCATCTTTATTCATCTTTAATTATGTTTAAGTAACCTCTGGTGCTTATTTATGTTCCTGAATAAGAAATAGTACCTTCTTTAGGCAGTAACTTTTTTTAAAAATGTTTACATGCTGCACACAGATACAGTTTAACCACTGATAATACTTTCCCGATATGCTGCTCTCTCTTCATGCACAGTAAAATATGCATTACAATTAATGTACTTCATCAGAAATGAACAGTAAAATAACTTTGTTCCTCTCTTCTGAAAACTGCTTTTAACAAAATGTGAATTCTTTTACTTATGATCTATTTCAGACCAGGCATTTTAGGCCACGTTCAGAACAAGTTATTCCAGAGGGGCAGATCTCATACTTGCACCAAACCTTCCTTATGACAACACCACTGAATAATAGCTACAGGTTTCCATTAGTGGGTCAAACCACATTAATGAGGTCACTGTCTTTTCTGCATTTAACACAGAAATAGCAGCAGCCAGAAGAGAATTAATTTGACTAAGGCTAGTCTATTCAGTGGCAGAACAAGAAAACATGTTTTCACTGAATCTCATTCAAAATCTCTAAGCAAGGCTGTTTCTAATCTAGTGGTTCAGAATCAGAAGGAACATGTAGGACAGTCACAAATACTGGTCTCACTGGTTAAATATTTCTTTATAAAATAGTGCTCATTTTTTGTTGAAAATTGTCCATAATACATAATTAATTGACCAACATGAAAAAAGTGTGAATAACATTTTACATATTATATTTATTTCAAAGTATTCTCTATTTTTAAGTATTACTATTTTTATGTGAGTAAAGTTTTCTGTATTTGACCAGCTTGGTGAAAACTTTCAAGAGGGCAATGATGCTTACATTGTGCAACAATATCTGTGATTTCAAAATGTGTTTTGTTATAGATCAAAATTAACCCTAAACATTTTGCTAAGTGAAATGGATATACATAGGTATTCCTGACTGTATAAGAAGTTTATGTTCAAAGACCAAAGAGACCCAAATCATACCAGAATCTTTCACTCCAGACCTCTCCAAATCAGGTAGAGCTTAGATTTGAAGTACCACTGTAGGGTCATGTCCAGTTATGAACCCAATAATAAAAAATCCTTTTAAAAAAAAAGTTTCAATGAAGTCCTGGGAATCTACATCTGGTAGTAGATATTCATTAAGAAAGACAAGATAAAAATCCCGCATTTCTCATTTTTGCTTTTATAAATATTTCATTTCTGGAGGATCTGACATATCTAAACATCCAGATACTTTCCAACATCCAACAACTTGTTGGAAAGAAACTAGGCTGTCTTTTGTTTCCAACTCATCCACCTCAATCCAGCACAAATGCAGAAATACCTCTATCTATATTACCCAAGACTGGTGGGTTTTCTGCATTATTCACAAACACGATATTTTATCTAAAAACTCAGACGTAGTTCAAATGTATTGGATCTATTAACCTTAAAACCTTATGTAGTAAATGTATAAGACTCCAAATCTCCTTGTCTAAGGCACAGATAATATTCCCTTAAGTATAAACCAGTTCACTCTGCTCTCTGTTCATTTTTTGCTACATTTCTTTGAGTTCCTTCCAACTTGTTAGTATCTTCCCAGTAAAAAGATGGCAAGATTTGGATATAATGTTCCAGGTGCCAATTCACCAGCTATGAATACAAAAGTATTTACTTTGCAGAAAAAGATGGGCAAAGTTCCTCATTACAGGATTCCTCCAGGTTATGCTAGTGTAACATATTTTCCATCATTATAAAGTGATTTTGATTTTTCAATGTTTAAAGCCAATCTGGTGTGAAACGTGCTTTGCTGAATAGATTTTTTTTGTCACAAATGACAGAAAAGGTACTTTACCTCTTCATTCAAAAGCAAGTAGCTTTTGCTCTCAGAATGATTGGTTTTGCTCTGCTTTTCTTTGTTGGTTTTACAACCAACTCAAGATTGTTTTCATAGACGGCAGCTGGTGGAGCCTAAGCTAATACTTTCCATGTGTTAGTTCTCTCCATAGTTCTCTCTTTGTTTCTCAAATCCATTCAGTTTGTCAGTTACATTGTAATAGGCTCTTTCACAACTGGGTTCTCATGCATCACCTATGAGTTTACTACCAAGACCAGACAGATAGACAGTGTGTTTGTGAGGATTATTGTGCAGTCAATAAAACACTTGTGAGTCTCCAGGAAACAGGTTAAGGCTAGAAGAGTTCTTACAGGTGTTACTGAGATGATTCACAGCAGAATGCATTGAGGATATGTGCAGAAAGGCAGAATATGGACAGTTTAGTCAACCTACCACTGCTACTTGCTAAGAGGGTCTGAGGGACAAGTGGGAGAACAGCAAAACTGTCAAGCCATAGTTAGTATCTTGGAATCTGTTACACTTCTGATCAAGAAATAGCAGTAAGAATGAGATTTTCAGAAATCAGTGTTTTCCAGGCCTCCATTCTTCCTGCCAGCATATGCCATCTACTTATACAATACAACTGAGGTGGATCAATCCACGATTTTCCTAATATTTACACTATGCAGAGTCCTCAAATGAGATGAGATGAGGATGCAGCAGAATCCTTCTGAATTCCTCCTGCGTTCTTATAGATGTATGTCTATTTTACATGAATACAACAGTTTCCATGTGAAACAGAAGAGCTTTTCAAATCTATATGAAGGAAAAAGATAAGCAATGGTTACTCACTTATTCCACCCCACGTAAAAAGCTTTAAGTTGTGCTAATAATTGCTCTAATAATCTCTGTTTCTTTAGCTAACAGTGTCAGGCGTTTTGGACAATAAAATCCATTCTGATCTTAAGCATTTGGGAGGTGACTGAATAGGCATTTGTCCCTATTTTTGTACCTGTACAAGTGCTGTATAGCTAGCAGGCTAGGATTAATAGGAACCAAAGAAAATCTAAAAAAAAATCCATGAATGAAAAATTTATTTCTGGATCAAAAACTTGCCATCAATACTCACCAAGAATATGATGTTAAAACGTCAGCATTAGATTTAATTAAAGGCCTAATTTACAGGAAGTTTTAATGTTAGTGATTTACACACAAATCATACATCTAATAAAAGATACTAATGCCAAATTGAAGAATGATGGTTTTGGGCAACTGATATCAAACAACAGACTAAAAATCTCTGCTTAGTTGCCAAGTATCTCTCAAGGAGGGGAAAATTTTAATTTTACAATTCTTTAAGTGCATTACACCATCCTACTGAGCTTGTTTAGATCTGTCCTAGTTTTTACAGAAATAAGCAGCTTTTTACAGAAATAAGCCAGGTCTGCCCAAAGGCAATCTGAAAATAAGATATTTCTCTACCTAAATCTTTTGAGGGCTCTGTTCATAAAGCATTCTTCATCCATAAATAATCTTGTGTCATCAAATTTTTCATGAATGGAATTTACTTTCCATTAAATGGTGTGTGTGATGATAATTTATTATATAAATAACTAATTCTTAGAATTTACTGCAGGATTGGAAAATCTGATTCACCTTCCTGAGGACAATGAGATTTTTATCTCCTTCACAGAGTGTTCTAACCATCAGTACGTGGTAACTAAAATACCATACACAGCTGTCTCATATCCATATATGATTTTTTTTCTACTTCCTACTCAGGTGTAATTACAGTTTCATAAGCGATTCCTCAAACTGAGAGCAATCAGATTATAAATACTCTTACTCAAAGTCACTTAGGTAGCTAAGGGAGACAGAGCTTACCCCTTATTTTGTCCAGTTCCCTAGGATGAAAAATACTTGTACACCTTTTGTAGCCTTGAGAGATACAAAAATAGAGGACAGCAGAAGTCAGTCATTGGTATAAGTCGGTATTCATCTTTCACCCAAGCTGCAGCTGTTCAGTAACGCCTGTCTCCCAGTAAGAGTAGATAACTCTGGTGGCTTGGCTTCAGTCAACAGTCAAACACCCACCCAGCCTCTCACTCATTTGCCTCTCCCAGGGCATGGGGAGAAAACAGAAGGAAGGACAGAAGACTCAAAACTTGAGATAAGGACAGATTAATAGGGCAAACAAAAGCTGCGTGTGCAAGAGAAGTCAAGAGGAATTCATTCACTACTTCCCGTTGTCTGGCAGATGTCCAGCCACCTCCTGGGAAGCAGGGTCTCAGCATGCGTAATGGTTGCTTGGGAAGACAAATACCATAACCATGAATGTCCCTCCTTCCTTCTTTTCCTGAGCTTTTATTGCTGAGCATGAAGTCATATGGTTTGGAAAGTCCCTTTGGCCAGTTTGGGTCAGCTGTCCCTGCTATGTCCCCTCGTAACCCCTTGCCCACTGTGACAGACAGAAAAAGACTTCACTGTAAGGTTCAAATTATCAATTTATTTGAACTTCTCTCAGAGGTCCAATACGCCACTATTGCAGGTTTTTATGGATACAATGGAGGAAGGCACTATTGCAATTAAATACACTATTACAACCTATAAGTGATTTCCAGAATGTACTAACACAAACCAGAAGCACGCTAGATATTAATACCTTAAAAGAGTGCACTAATCATGATCTTAAAGCATGCCAAATACCATACGTATGTTTCTTAATCATTTACCTTCTCTCTCAGGTAAGGCCTCTTAATCCCTCTCTCTCAGGTAAGGCCTCTTAATCCCTGGGAAGTTACCTTGTACAGCATCCTGGACAAGGGGAAAGAATCTCCTACAGGCCAGCTGTATCCTTGGGAAAAGACTCCCCACTTTTCTGTACTCCTGTACAGTGGAGTACATTGTGAGTGTACTCCACCTCATGTTTGTTCACAGCCTTTCATTCTATCCTTTTACAAAAGGTATTGCTCAGCCTCAAAAGATAGGAACTCGAGTATGGAAGCTAAACCATTCTATGAGAAGGTTCAACTTTGATTAAGTCATCAGGCAGTGTTACTCATGATCATCATCTGTTACCAATCCTTGGATGAAAATTCTACTAACTGAGCCATCACAACCAACTAATTACTGGAAAAATGAGAAGGAAGTCCATTAAAACAGTAGTGTAGTAGCACTAACATTAAGAACAAGGTATTTAAATAAAGTGATAAGTCAAAAAGTCCCTCAATTCCGAAGTAAAGTACAGACTAGAGCTGCTTGACATATTAATTTACTAGAGAGAAATAGTTAGACATCTATATCTGTAAGCAATAACATGAGATAAAACAGATGTATAAAGTCTAGAGAAAAGAATTTAGGAAGAACCGACTGAGGAATTCAAACTAATGAAGTAAATTATCAGTACCATGACAAATTATGCTTATGATTGATAAAGTCAATGTTATTAAAATTAATACCTAAGATATGAATGGTCATGTCATTACATGATCTAAACTAACTATAGAAGCTCAAAAATGGACCTTAGTATGACAATGCACATCTCAATTATGATTTCTTCAAATATATTTGAAGACAATAAATCAAGCAGGATGCATAAAGGACTAAGTAAATCAGTGGTAAATCTTCTTTAGACTATATTATTCTATAATGTCATATATATTACTTATTGATGTATTATAAAAATTGCTGAGGTTCAGAGAAGAAAATGAGTCTGAGTAGGATCTCAGGAAAATTCGTCAATCTGTGTAGGAAGATGATGATTTCTTATCTTAGAAAGAGGAGGATAATATGTGATAAAAGCATGTAACAGAAATGTGGGATAAGAGAATGAGAAGCTTCTGCTTCTTGTTTTGTAACATAAGAACAAAGTATCATTAAGTGAAAATGAAAATCGAATATTGAAAACAAATGAAAAGCAAATATCTTTATGTTTGATATGTGATTAATCTATAGGTATCATTGCAACCAGAGTTTAAGCTCTTTCAGAATTTGCAATGGGAGTTAAAATAGAATATACTTAAAGAAGATGTTTGAAAGTGACCTGTAATGACATGTTTCAGGTCTTGAACCTGTACTTTACTAGTGGCAATCCTTCACAAAAGACAAATCTTGAATCAGTTTGGGACATTTGACGACCTGAAGCATCTTCTTTTTTGAGAGAAACAGGGGATATGAAAACAAATGGACTGTAAGTCAAATTCAGGAGTCAACTGTTGTATGTATATACACTTTTGAAGAATCTGAAGAACTGAAAGAAAATTCCTTCTTATGTAAGACTACAACAAATACAGCCAGAAATCAAAACCAATGCCTACTCAGAAAATGAATCTTTCAAGCTTCTTTAGGAACCGAAAGAATGGTGTTCAAAATCAGCTACAGTATGGCGCTGTCCTGAAGCATCAAGACATGTTGATTCTCCCAGACTCTTAATGAATTTTTTCTCTTTACCTTTCAGTTCTTGGCCTGTCTGTGTGATGAATTGTGTGGGACTCTAATCACCTCTTATTAAGCCTAATAAAGTGTGGCCCTAATCTTACTCACTTTTAGTTTGTAGCATAAAGAATTTTCTTCTCTGAACATATGTAGTTTTGTAATAGAGGATTCAGTAATATGTATGACATTCTAGAATAATATAATATGTTTGCAATATAAAGTATATAAAGTCAGTAAATGGACCCATTAAATCAGGTATCCTGTTTCTTTTAATGCGCAGGTTATTATTGCAAACACCTATAATGCAACTAGACATCTAACCAGTGCAGTCTATGAAAGGCAAATTAATCAGTATGCATCATTAGTCTTCATTTGTGTGGCTACAGTGAAGAAAAAGAGTACTAAGAAGCCTTTGTGTTACATTACATTGATTAAAAGAAGTGATACATAGCAAGAGACTTGTACACATTTGGTGAACTCCTGAATTAGCTTCTTGTAGTCAGTCCTACTCCATTCTCAGCTGACTGACTAACACTGTTTCCTTGCTTTCTTATCACATCAAGGTGTTGATACTATTTATAAAATCCTTTCTAGTGTTTTCAACTTTCTCAATATATTGAACATTTCTTTCTACAATCACCACCTTGAAAAACTGAGGTAAAACATTTATTTTTCCACACAGGGTTTCCTTGATTCAAATATCAATGACTCTTAGCAGGAAACTTTCAGTACCAAAAGGTTAAGATAGGAATTGTATTTTCTTTATTGACCTGAGAGGTAGCTAAGGAATGGATAACTTTGAGGCAGAACTCTCTACCTTTGCTTTAGGACCCTTCCTAATATTGTTAAACTCTTATTAGCATTTCTATCTCCACCAGGTACAATGCCCTACTCTTTGTCAAAAACACTGGATACAAATTTTGTCAACAGGGATCTACCTTATAAAAATTCTGCAGAAAAGCTGGTTTTGTCAATCACATTGTGCCTAACACATTTGTTTCACTTTCTCTCATAACCACAGTCAGTCTACTTGCAGTTTGACATTGCAAGATTTACATTAGCCTAGGAGGTGCCCAACAGGTAGTATGGTAAGAATTCCATCCCTTGCTATGGCAATACATAGAAGGGAAGCGCTATATATGGAATATTATGAAGCACTGTCAGCTAGAAAATACTGAAGGGATCTTGCAGCTCTATCCAGGAAATTAAGACAATGATATTTGTCTGTAGGTAACACATTTGCAGTAAAAATGTCAAGGTGATTTTTCTAGTACAAAACCCCCCCACATTAGCAGTATTCATTTATTTTGAAAATGCCCACAAAAATTACATTCCAAGTATTGAACGTGAACTGCAAAAGTGACAACAACAAAAAAAGAGTATTTATGTTCCCTTTCTAAAGGGCAGTTTTAATTATGATACAGAAAGACTGAAAACCGGAAAGATTTTAAACTAAACAGCACCAAGGCTCAAAGTGGGAATTTTCTTAACCACATGAAAACAAAGAGATACAAAGTCACTAAGCTGAGACAAATGTCTGCAATATATGCGAGTACATTTCCTGAAACTGTTCCCTGAAGACCAGTGGGGTTTTTTTGAAAGTGTTACTGCTTGCCTTAAGAACTGCTGATATCTTATAGGAAATATAAAGGAAGGAGGGGACAGGAGGTATAGGAATAAAGATTCTAAAGTAATTCTGCTTATGTATCTGGACTTTTTTTCCTGTAATTTGAAGACCATTCTGGTTTTTCTTATAAAGAATGCTTACTTTCCCAATGGCTTTTTTAGATCTCTTTTGAGATTTTGGTCTGGCTTTCAGATTCATTTCACACCTGAAGGTTTATAGCCTCATTCTCTCCAGTCTATACTGGTATTATACTTCCGTAATTCTGTTCACTGGAATGGTCAGAAGCACAGAATTAGCATTTGGTTTATGTTCAAAAGGATGGTCTTAAGGAGCCTTTTGCAAAGCTTTTCCCATGATGTTGTGACCATCAACATGCCCTATATGTAATCATGAAGAACAGGCTGGGTATATAGAAACACCAGGCAAGACAAAAAAATATTAATGATTATGTAGCCTACAATTGCAATATGATGCAGGCACTCCAGAAGCTGCAAGAACATTTCCAAGTTTCTGTTAAAATGGTATGTCCTAATGTTGTGTGTTTAACCATACATCTCTAAAGATACTTTTAGAATGTATTTATTTCACATACAGTTTCCTAACAATTCTAGGGGCAAAATAAGAAGAATAAACTGTGGTTTGTGCTTCTTTAACAAACTTTCAGCCATAGGTTAGAGACAAGGTTAAACAATGGATTTTCAATACTTTAGCATTTCACCAGTGGAAGGTGAAGAGTGAGTGGGTATAACTGAGTCAATGGGAGACCGTAGCTCAGGTCTATCAGCTCCACATACTGTGTTGATGAAAGCTGTTATTTTATAGAGTTTCCTTACAAGATAAGTAGAAAAGCACTTGCCCATGTTTAACCAAGGCATAGAGGTGGTGTTTTCCCAGATCTAACTAAAGATTTACCAACAACCCTCAAACTTCTCATGCCTTCTGGGAACCCTCAGACTTCCTCTATATCTCTAGGTAAATATCTGCCTTTGCTTCTGTTGTCACTATGAGGATTTTAACTTTAAATGTTTGTGATTATTTACTTGTTTTGATAAGTTGCCAACTTTTTTTAAGAATTAAGCAACTAAGAAGTGTCACACAATTTGAAAGAAAAAGAAATTTTCTGATGACTTTTCTTGCAAAATCATTGAGGTGTGCGGTAAGTAACTGAGATGCTACCACTTCTCAAAGTATCCCATGAATCTTTGATGATTAAAAGCATTGGGAATCTGAATACAGTTGTCTCTTTCATCTGTTTCTATAATAATTCCTTTCACCTCAAAATGTTTCACAAACTGGGATTACTTCCCTCATCACAGAAGAGGGATCTTCCAGTTTAAAAAAACAACAGCTATTTAAAACAGCATAGGAATATCAGAAATATTTAAAGACAGAACTTGAAATAACAACTGTTTAGAAGGACAGAAGGAATTAGTAGGATTTTTTTGCAACACATAAAGGATCTGCATTTGTAAAATCATCATAGACATGAAAAAATGTGGTCAGTCAGTATTTTTCAGTTATTTTCTGTAATCTAGAAAGCAATGATAGATGTGACGTATCTTCTCTGCCATTTATTGATTATTGTTGAATTTGTAGTATGATAACAAAGTTGCTCTATGTCTAGATTAGCTGTATTAGTCTTTTATATGGATTAAAGTACAATGCTGCAAAATGACCATCGAAGAGAACAAACAAAAATTCTGAGCTCAAGAGTTCTGCAGATTTCAAAGATTTCCACCTCCTTCAACTGTGTATGAAGAGAAAGAGTACTAACCTCCTTCAAGTTCTAGCTATCAAAGAGGGGATAGTGTGTTGGAAAGATAATACATCTGCTGTAAACATTCCCTAAAGCTGTCATATTTAGACAAAATAAATTCTAAGCCTACCATTAAACCCAAGCTTTCAGGATGGTATTTAACTGCACTGTAGTAGGCCAGCAAGTAGCAGGTAATCTGCTCAATGGGATAGAAGAATGGGACTGAATCAAGTCCTCACCGACACAGAGAACAGAATAAGGGATATATGCCACCACCAGCCAGGATTACCATTTGGTGTTTCCTTGTGCTCTTACTGACCAGCACATTGCCTTTAATGGCTGCTGTTGCAACCACTTCCTTACGAGTGAGGGGGGAAGAAAAATAAGTAAAGCCACTAGCAAGGGAGATTTGTATTTGTTGTTGTTCTTTATATATTTTTTTAATAAACTACTGACATGTTTATTATAAATAATAGCTCCAGGACTATTGTGAAACTTTTAATGAGCTTAGATGAACCTGCATTTGGCAGGTCCTTAATCATGCCATCTTAGCTACTTGAAATAAACAAAAAGAATAAACTGAAGAATATGTCATTAAAAGTATAACAGCTCTGAGACCAAAACCACTATTTCCTACTCCTGATAACTTGTGGTTGTTTTAGGGAATCATATAAAAAGAAATTCAGTTTCCTTAAGACCTCTCTCTATTCCTGTACTCCATTCTTTAAAATGTTCAGGTATCTTTTAAATAAACTTTTACTCTAAATTAGTTAGGTTTACAATATTTATTAGGGAGAGGATTACATCAGTACTGCGTAAGATTGACTGTAAAGACTGATACAGATTTTCATCCTAATAGCTTTTTTGTGTTGCCTCTGTTTAATATATATTAATATACAACCCTCTCTAGACAAATATTACAAATTCTGGAAATTACCTGCTGTGTAAAACTGATTTGGTGCTCAAGGTATATCCAAGTGAAGAATTTAGTTCCTGACTAGAAAAGATTATGTGGGCTTTTTTATGTCAATTTCCCATATTGTACTTACAGAAAGTTCTGCAATCATGTACTTCACTGCAGTTCCCATGGAAACTCTATTGCATTTCTGTGTGTGTCTGTTTCGGCTTTTGATTTGATGCAGTAACAGCTGGTGGTCATCCTGCAAGCTAAATTAAATAAAGAGTTCATTGATTTTACTGCCCTCATAGTCTCTTTCTCTCTCAAACATTGACCTGCTCCTCGTATATTGGTTAAGCAGCACATCATACTGAAGCACATCTGTATATCCCATGTTTATTCACTTATTTCAGATAAACAAGATACACAACAGTATATTCAATTATTGGTGTCACCGAGTGGAAATAAACTGAGCATTGCAAGTGGCATTAGGTGAGCAACCAACTGGTACCTGAGCAAAAGATGCGGACTTTGCATATGTCCAAGCATAGGTAAATCAGTCTGGGTACAAGATGAACTTCAACCAAACATCAGATAAAAATATTTTGGTTCAAATAATATGACGAATTAGTGTTTCAGTTGCCATGGGCAAAACAGTCTTGATTGCAGGAATATAACTTCATTTCTTTTATTGCCAACTAACATAAATTTTTAGATATGGTCTCAGGTATTAAAAAAGCAGAGACGACAAACAATCTGCTAGAAAAAAAAATTTTTCTCCTTGTTCCCCAGGTTTTACACCAGTCAAACATCTCCTCTTCCCCTCTTCCTAGTCTCAACTTCCCTTGCTTTCATAGCACATTACACGCAGTCCTTCCCACACCCTTTGGAGAGGGGATGGGCAGTGCAAGAGGTCAAGGTCAGTGCACAGCCATTTCTTTCTGCTGCTCTTTGCTTCTTACTCTTTTCCTCCACTGCTCCTCACTTCTTAATTATTTCCTGTGCTCCAGTGTGGATTATTCAGGGGCTGCTGTCCCCTTCAGGGTGTCTCTGCCCCACCATGGGTTCCTCTATGGGCCCCAGTCCCTCAGGGCTATCCCTGCTCCAGTGTGGATCACCCACGGGTCACAGTACCTCCTCTGGCAAAAAACAATTCCTTCTAAGAGTGCATTTCCAGCATGTCTCCAGCAATGTCCCCTTCCACATGCCTCTTGCATTTAATTTCCCCAGACAGGCCTCTTCATATTTCTTCTCACATGTTCCCTTTTTGTGTCCTCCTGTGTCTTCTCTCACATGTCTCCTTCAGTTTTCCCCTTTGTTTGGTCTCGTGTGCATCCTGCCCCAGTGCCTACCACCCTTTCTTAAACATGTCTGAGCCACAACACCACATGCTCCTCTGTCAGATTGATGTTTTGGTGTCTGGTGGGGCAACTTGTGTCACTGGGGCTCCCTTGGTTTCTAAATTAATTTCTGGTAAGACTGTTGTCCCTGTGCAGATGCTCTCTTAGAAATAAGAATCTCAATTGGCAAAGCAGCTGAAGACCTTGGGATCCATAAACCAACAAAAGTCTGGGCATCTCTAATTCATAACCACACCAGATTAAATTACACTTGCATAGTGAATCAACCTTCATTTTTTAGACATATGATCAATGTTGATTCCAGATACCTTCAAGAATTTCTTGTGACGCCTCTAAAACAATGTCTCGCATTACTCTCTACTCAGTCCCTGCCGTCATCTTCTTCCTCTCTCAACTCAGAGGTAGAGCCATGGAGTAGGTAGAGCAGGCTGCAAAGATCATGGATCCTTACTTTGAATACTTATGAGTCCATTTATTTACAAGCCAGATATTGTGTCTGTGATTTCTGACACGTATCTATGCACATGGATTGGCATGAAGTGTAATGTGATAAGAAATGCCTGCAATAACCTGGTGAAGTTGAAAAATACAATCTGTGTTGTGCCATTTCAGCAAGTGGGGATTTTGCACATCTTCTTCCACACTACAATGGAAATTTTTCTTTCTGTAAAATTATATCAATTTTCTCATACTAATCCCCCACTGACTTTCTAGCAATCAACCAAATAATGGTTACAGCAACTCTTTTTCCTTCCTTTTTTCTTGTTCTAATTCTGCTACATTGAATCCCACTGTTAAACACTTCATGCATAAGTCAGTGCACCTCTCTCCGTCTCTTCCCCACCCCCATCATTCCTCCAGACCAACACCTAATCGAGAAATCTGTGGGAATAACAAGAGCCAGGCAAGTTTGTTACGTATGTTCAGTCTGTTATGTTTGTTCAGTCTGCAGAAGAAGAGGTTGAGGGGAGACCTTATCGCTCTCTACAATTACGTAAATCTAAATTCTAAATCTCCCGGGGAAACACTTGGTATAGCCAAGTGTTCGAATCTTACCCAAAGGTGTCCCTATTAGGGGGGAAGAGAGGTTCAGCCCGTCGACTGATCCCAGATGTCAGAGCAGGTCTGTGATAGTATCTTCACTAACATCCCTCCTCTCTTAAGCCTTTTTATACTATTTTTTACTTTACAGGTGGAGCTTGAGTGACTCTAGTCATATATTTCTTTGTTGTAATTGGTGTAAAAGTTTCTTACTTTGCTTTTAAAGGTATAGATCAAGAAAAATTCAGAGCTCAAGCTCAGTGAGGGGTGGTTGCACCTTGGAGGTGGGTAGCTTTGGGGTGGAGGTGTGTTTTTTAGTATTATAATGAGATTATAATGAGTATTTTGTCAAAAGGTGACAGACTGTGGGCCCATTCCCAAGTACACCACTACACACCATTACACACACTAAATAGGTTATTGTATCTTTGTACACTAGCATTGTCTTTGACCAGGTACGTATCCTAATTATAAGGGTGAGTCTCCATCTCATTGTTCCATAGTACCTTCCAGTTCTGGTCTTATCGCAGAGCCTGGCCACGGTGTCTTCACTCCGCTCCACCCTCTGTACAGTTTCTCTTAGAGTCAGCACACCAAGCTCCCCTGGCGTTGCCAACACCTAAGGTTGACTGGGAACTTCTGTGGGATGGAACTCTTGCATGACCGCCGCACTCCATCCTGAAAGTTTCTTCAATGCTGTATCTTTCCTAAAAATGCCAATATAGATTTAATTTCTAAGTCACCTCCAGCAATAATTCCACAACATCTCTGTGATATATTGGACTTCTTGGATTCTAAGGCCTTTGAACTAGAAGTAGTTTCAGAAGCAGAGAGCAATAACAAAGGTAAGGTTTCTATTCTGAATGCTCTCTTACTTGAAGCTTTTCCTTATTAAACAGAGAGTTTATACCCCTATCCCATTATCAGTGTAGAGGTAAGAGACAACATCCGCAGGTTTTGAAAATTCTGACTGGGTAATATTTAAATGAATGTGTGTGAAAATGGTGGCACATTACTTGTGTAGATATGCAGGTGACTGCACGCTTTTGTAAAATCAAGGGTCAACTATGTCAGTATAAAAGCACAAAACCCTTAAACCTATTATTGTCATTGCTTCTTTCCTTGGTATCTACAACCATAGGAACCAAACCGCTTTTCCATTCTGTCACAAATTTTTCAGGACTATTTTTCTTCTATTTCAATGATAATTTTTTTTCCAAAATAATTTAAATGAAACCAAAAGTAATATGAAAGGAAATTTTTCAACTTATTGTTACATGTGGTGAAAAGACTGTGCCACTCACAAAATATTTATGATCCTGTATGATAATTCTCAGTGTGGTTGTAGTGTTGCATTATAGAAAAGCTGCTTAATTTCAGCTTTTCTCCAAAATGGTAGATTTCTCCATCAGAATGCTTAAAAGACAACTACTGAAGTTACAGATCCAGCAGTCTACTCATGCAAATCACAAAAAAAGGACTGGGAGTCCAAATCACTGCAGTTCTCAAACACAGCACTGTGGTTTAGACTGCCTCAGTACAGTTTCAGAACTGATCTTTTTAGAGCAACATAGGTTATGTGTTTAGATCAATCACGTGTCCTCTTTGAAAGAGATTTCCATGCTAATTTTTGTAGTTATCAGATACTCTTTTAGATGCACAGATGCCCAAGCTGCTAGGTGTCTGATAAGCAGTTACTAGACACCCACAGATAAACTGGAGATGAGCACTTGATTTGTTTGAAATATTGGACTTCCTGAACCTGTGCAGAGAAATTATACATCACAGCCACTCTGAGCCTGTCATTAAAAACTTGGCATATGCAAGGTGTTGGGTATTTTTTAATGTTTGACACTGTCCTAGTTCTTCATATTTAAAACCTGACAAACCTAGTTGAGTGAGAGGACCTGCCAGAAAGGAGAGAATCTTCCATAGAGTGTTCTCCTACTTGTTTTACTCAAAACCCACCCATAAAGTATTACATATATAAACACACTTTGTCATTTTCAAGTGTTGTAAGTTGAAATTCAATGTCTGTTTCCATATTTGGCCTTGTTCTTACTAAACATTTTTTCCCGGCATAATTTCCCTTTAACTTTCTTGTCTCCCAAAAGAGTCCATAACTCTCAATATTATTTCTTACTCCGTAAACATTAGTGCTTTTACAGTGCCTTACCCTTAGCCATTCATGAACACAGCTCAAAAGCATGGTTTGGGTCGTCAGTTATTTTATTGCTCTCGCAGTGGTGTCAATGTGGGATTCAACTGTGTCACCGTGATCCTGTTCACTGGGAACCTGACAGGGGCTTTGTGTCTTTCTTTAATAGCTGTGTCTTTGTCTCGCCTTGGTCTATGTGAATATTTCTTCAGATATCTATAATCTGCAGCTGTATAAACTATACGTGGGATGAGCAGCAAGCTTTAGAAACACTATGCCATACTCTTCCATGAATACTGCCATTGTGCTCCGAAAATATCACAGTCTAAGATTCATAGATGCTGTGTATTTATCTTTCTCATCTGAAAAAAACAAACACATTGTAATAGTTGTTTTGGCATCTGCTAAACAGCGCAGAGACAGAAAAAAAGTATTTATCCTTGTACCAAGGAAAGGTTAAGAAAAAAACAAACAAAAGGCAAGAAAGAACTCTTAAATAATAAAGATATTCACTGTAAATGTCTTATCAGCAATTTAGGTGTTTGTGAATCTCTCTCTTCAAGCACTGGATAAATGAAGTATCTCTTTCTGCTGAGTAGGTATGAGATGATTCGTTCTATCTTAATCAAGACCATGATCTACTGATAAGAGATTATGTTTAGCAATTGAAAAACCTGACTGGGATCAGCTAGTTACACTTTATAATAAATTTTAATTTGGATTATAAATTGCAATGGCAGGTCATTGCCTAGGGATATGAAAAGATGTACATAGGATGAGAAGACAGAATGTTCTTTTATCTCTCTGGAAGGACGTTTCACTCTATTAAAAAAGGGGAAAAATGCTTCTTTATACACTACTTAGAATTTAGTATAAATATTTTATGAAGGCTGTAATGTGATCCACAGACATGAACTTTCAAATACTTGTGGAATCGTTAATGTCAAGTGATCCCACAAAGATTTAGAGGTTTCAAATCAGGACTGGAGTAATACTTCCCTTTGCAAGATATATTCCTTTCTGTAAATAGGTTTAACTCAATAAACCTAAGCTATTGCAGATACACAATGCCCTCTCCCTGAGCTGGCATAAATCTCTGTAGTTCAACTGAAATCAGTACATCCACAATAGTAAACTCAGTGCTTTACAATGTATTAATTGAAATCCCTACTCCAAACTCTAGAGACTAGACAACAGTGCTAGAGAAAGTAGTTACTTGGGAATTAATGATGTGGTAAGGGAAGTAAGAGAGGCAGCCTGAAAATGTAGAACTTCAGATAGGATGTGAAAGAAAAGCCCAGGTGATTGTTATATGTAGATCACAAATCTCTTCTACAGTGAAAGACAGGAGACCAGAACCTCACAGCCCACAATACAAGAAAGAGACAGTGGGAATAAACAGAAACACAGGAGGCGCAGGAATGAATGGGGGAGCATTAGGAAATTAGATAAAATACTGTAAATAATGGTATGTTTTTCATCAGTCATAATCTCAGAGTGTTATGATGTGTTTGCAGTTTTTCTTTTATTATTTGCAGATATTATGTGGAAATAGCCTTAAGCCATCCTATAAATATTCATCAAGACAGGTTTTGACTCAGACATTGTCTTTTGAAGTTATACAGAAATTACAGGGTTTTGTTGCTTGAATTACCCTCTTTCCTTATTTATGCTGATATATGACTTTTATTTCCAAGGTTTTCTGTCTGCCCAGATTAAATAGAACTCCATATGGAAATCTGGCCAGAAGCTAACTCCATTTTATACCTTGGAGCTTTATGTTTTGGCCAAACTTTCCCTTTAAACTGCCTGATAAGATTTAATTCCAGATCTGCAGCTTTTTGTATTCCCAAATCTAGTTATGTTCTATGGTTAATTAGACACTCATTTGCATAATTCACCCAATTACCTAATAAAGTTCTGTCAAATCTATATCCTTGCAGTAGCTTTACTGATGCTAAGCTGTAGAATAAAACTAGCTGGAGGAATCTTGCTGTAGCCTTTACTGTAGGCATTTGAATCTGTAATATCTGTTACCTCAATTTGCTCTCATGGTCTTTCTGGCAAGATTTCCATCATACCCCTATGTAGGGATACCCCTTTATACAAACACATCTGAATTAACATGTCATCCAATGCCTTGAAAGAAAATTGTATGATCACATAAAAAAAAAAAAAAACAATTAAAATAGGATAAGCAGTATCATGTTAATTTCTGGTATTGCAGTTACACTAAACCTTTGACAGACCTCCTTGGTACTGTACAAACACAGTCCAAAAAATGATCCCTCCACTAAAGCACTAGAAACTCTCCTAGACAACCTCACCTGAAAGCATTTAGAGTAATTTGTGACAACAGCTTGTGTGGCAAGTGTAAGTTTTAGGGGAAAATGCATTTACAGATTGAATCTTGGGGTGAAAAGAAAAAAGAAAAGAAATATTACATTTCTAAGAGAAAAATAAAACCTGAAACAATACTCCCAGCAAAACATTTAACCACTGTTCAGAGTTAGCATTTATTACAAATGTTAGATCATCTGAGTTCCTAGCCAGACAACCAAAACTTCACCCTATATTTCCAATTTTTATGTAACCATTGTCTGTACAGGAGGTGCTGGAATTAATAATGTTGCAGAGACATGTAGGATGCATATATTACTAAATAACACTTTTTCCCAACAATTTACTATATTAAGCCCTATTTACTCCTTGTAAATAATCTAAATCCATTTACATGCTATTAATCTTTTTCAGAAATCTTTGTCATGACTTAGTATCTCTTCAGTACTGCAAAGGTATATAGCAAAAGCAAGAGCATTGGGCTTGTTGCTAAACAGTAGTCATCATTCACCATAGGAGTGTAGCTGAAATACAGCACCAAGTCTCTTGTAAGACATCTGCATCTTGAGGAAACTGCCTCAGTTAGTAAGAAGATTACACATCTTGCATATTATTTATAAAATTGAGAACAGCACCTTTTTCTTTATTTCTTCAAATTGTGTGCACAAGCTGTCTATCTACCTTAGATTTTATAGATACATCCCACAGAAAATGAAAATGTGGGAATGGAAATGGAAATACAGTGGAAGTACAAGCAGACCAGGTCATTGCAGTGAAGTGAAGAATGGAAAACGGCAGGGGTACTTCTGTCATAACCTACGTGTCTGAAGCTCTTTTAGCGTTAAATGACTCCGTAGCATTCATCACGCATACATGTGTTCTACTGGTACTATCTACTCATGTCTTCAAACTGTAGGTGTCTACATTTAGCTAACAATTGCAGAACACGTGCGGCACATGCATACAATACTGACAATTCAAGCTGCTAAGATACATCTATGACTCATCCTGAAACAGCTCCCACTCCCCAGATGTCTAACCCCCCCTTTCATCAAAGACCTTACTTTTAGTTTGCATCCAGACTCGTACTAAGTTATCTTGTATTTTGAAAGTAAGGCTCGTAAATCAGCAAAGCCACTCTTAGTGAATAACCACTAAGGGCACCCTATGCAAACTCTTTGATCCCTTAACCTTTGTGGACTACATGAGTTGAGAAAAACAGGAGTTACTGTGAAAGCAGGTTTTTTTGTGATGGGAGATTTCTAACTGGTTTCCTGAGTCTCTTGCATCCCTGCTGGACTGTGGGGTTTTTTTCTCTTCCCTCCTTTCATGCTCCTTTCTTTCTCTTCTACACCAAATTCCATTCAATTTGGTGCCTAGGGAAATCTACCCAGTAGCACAAATGTGTTTATACCTCTTTACAAAAATAACATTAAGATTTGAAGCTAGTTATATATCCTGAGAATAATGATCTTCTCCCTGTGCAGGAACACGTACAGAAGCAACTGATTTCTTTCTTCTTATGTGCATTCTAGAACAATGGAGTCTCTGAGTCCAAGGTTTTGGCCATACTTTTCATAAAATACTAACCCACCTGCTCAGAGGCCCCTAAATACTGAACCTCAGTTCTGGCATGAGATTTTGTCTGTGTACATTTATCTCTTCCGGAAAGAAGTAATAACAGATTCCTATTAATGAATAGTGGCAATGTCTAGCCTGGCACTGTGAAAGGCCAGGCGTAAAGTCCTCTGTTCTTTTTACCCTAGTTACAGGTCTGTGTGTACTGATTCATTGAAGAAATTTAATTCTAGTAAGGTTATTCCTGTTTAAAGATATTTTCTTCCTGTCTTTCTTGATCCATGAAGTTTTCTCTGGGATTCATTTCATTATTCATCATCTCTTCCATAATTTCAGCAACTTAATTGCAAAAGAAAGCAAAAATCTTAGAAATAGCAGCAGGAAGGAGTTCCAGTCAGCAAATACACCTCACAAAACCCTGCTATATCTTCAAATTCTCTTTGTACTGCCGTAATGTGTCATTCTTATGGTTTTTTCATTGCAGGTGCTGCTTCTTGCAGGTCATTCAGCGGTCCTGTAGCTGATTTCTAAATTCAGTAATGAAAATATCTTCAGGATACGAATTTTTTTTCTGTAGAAAGCTTGCACTTTGTATGCATAGCACATCATTGCCTTGATCAGGTGCACAGCTGTCTATATGGCTTGTTGCCATTTGGAGTCCAGCTAGGCTACAGAGTTGCTAACTGCAGGTATGAAGACGGATTTACAGGTTTTATTTTCTTTACTGGGGAGATTGTCGTTATTATTTTCATACTTGACAGAACTGTCTAATTTCCATTGATAAAACTTGTTGTACTTTCCCTTTTAAAAAATAACTCAATTGTTAATGGAAGCACAATGTCTATGAAACAGACAGATATATCATGAATTCCATTTAAAAAATAAATACCTTAAAGAAGGTAGGAACTAAAGGTGGGTTAAAAACAAAACTTCAAATTGATATACTTCTTAGTTTTTGATAGATACAAGATTTACTGAAAGGTAACAACAGTCTCTAGAAGGTCTATCTGAATATATGTCTGCTGATATCATTTATTCCTAACCCCTAAATAGTAATACTTAATTAGTATTAGGGAATTAGGGAATCTGCCCAATGGCTCTGCAATGCATGCTGAAATTTTATTAGTTGCAGTGACTTAATGTGCACTATATGTTAAATATACAAATTTAATGCTAGGTAATTTCTATTAATGAGAACTGGCTTACCATTTCATTGTGCAAATTATGAAGGATACATTTGGAGCTTGTTGGATCCTCTCAAGAATGCTTTGGAGGTAGAAGAAAAAAAGTAGTTAAACCTCATTATTTCTTGTTCAATGTAGCCTTTTAAACAGCAAAACATTTCCCTCCATTCTTGTTCAATGGGTTTCATGCCAAAGCCAGTTGCTCATCCAAAGCATTCACAAAACATCTTCGGTCATCAAAACATTCTAGATGATAAATTAGGTTGGGAGTTTTTATGGTTTCATAGCTGCAATAAAAATGTTGCAGAAAATGACAAATATTTGTAGGATACAGGTTGTAAGAGAGTAGTGGAGATTTCTTTAAAAATCAGTCCCTCCAGTGAAAAGGATTGCTTGGCTGAAAAACTGTTTGCATGTTTCTAAATACTTCAACAGGATTTTTCTCACACTTAAGAATCTGTTTCAGCAATTTACTCATGTAGTTCTTAGAGAGAGGAAGCAATAAAGGCTTTGAAAGGTATTTACTAAATATTCCTCTGCAACAAGAATGATTTATGGCTTGTTCACACATCATTGTACAGAGACAGCTGTGTCAGCTGAAGACGTTACCATCTCACCCACTTCCAGCTGCTTATTACTGCCTCCTGCCAGAGGTTACCATGCCCTCAGATCTGCCTGGGCTCTGCTACTCTTGTTCTTCCCTGCCCCACTGCAGACAGAGTCAGACAGCAGTTCACTATCTAAGCAGCCTGTTGTAGCCTGTACGATGGCAGCCTTTTAGTCTTGAAAATGCTGTGCAGTGGACTTGAAGGAAATCACTGGCCTTTGAGTGTGAGGAGGTGCTTCACGTTACTAATCAGTTGTGATGGGCAAATGAAACCTGTTCGCATAAGACCTTAGAGGTCCCTTTGGGCCTGATTTTCTACAAACATGACATTCTGAGATGCAATGAAACAGAAAAGGCTTTGAGAGTGAGGTTGATAAATACAGTGTATAAAGAAATACTACTGATGACTTTAAGAAAAAAATTATTACCGTGGTACTAAATGAATTGTGTCAATTTTTCTGTCTGAGAATAACCTGAAAATAAAGCAGGATTTTCTACGATGATTGAAAATTTCTGTAAATAACCATGTAGGTTTTTCAAAATTTACTGTTCCAGGTAGCATGCAAGTTGGGTGTGTGTATGTGCATGAATACATACTGTGTGTGCATGTCAGTTGCCACAATTCTGTGAAATAATGTTTATCTGCACTCAGAAAAAATGGAAAAGTGCAATGACAGCAAATGTAAAAGTGAGCTCAAATACTCAATATATAGCTGAAAATTATGAAACAAATTCTTACTGCTAGAAAAATAGACTTTTTTTTTGTAAGAAAGGGACTTTTTTTTCTCCTTTACTTTTATATGTAGCATTCTGAACTATCCATATTGTTTATTTAGAAATTCATATGCTATCTCTTTTTTAAGGAGTAAAAATGGACAAACTAAGCTAGGGAAAATTGAGGCTTAATTAACTGGAATTAATTAAATAATATTAATTGAGATAATCCATTAATTTGGAATGTGAAACTGAATATTAATCTACATAATTTTCAGGTTACAACAAAAACCTTTGCAAGCACTCTGAGTGATGGGATTAGAATTCAAACTGATTCTGGTAAATGGAGAAATGATCCAAAATCAACCAAAAGAACTTCAATAAAGAGAAGTACAAAGAACTACACCCAAGCAAATCAGATGCATAGATACAAGACAGAGAATAACTATAGAGTCAGGGTGCTCCAGACAAAGATGTGGATATTAGAGTGAAGAAGGGTCAAGCACGGAACACCAGTGTAGATGGGACAAGTATCTTTCTGGAATGCATTAGGAAGATAAAGGACATGAAAAAAATCATCCTGATCTGCTCAGTAGTGTGAAGACCTCAGTCAGAGCATTGCAGCCCTGTATGGCAGAGGCTATTCTGAAATATTCCCTCATGAGCACACAGAAAGTCATGTAGAGTTTGTAAAATAGGCTCTTTCTCTCAATTGCCTTTTTGGAGAGATTCTGTTTTTAATTCCACTGTACAGGAAAGATAGGCAAATTAACACCCTTGTTTAGTTATCTTAAATTTTGCCATTAAGAAGGGTTGGAAAACAAAGGTGAAAAGCTAAAATAATTGCTTAATCTCCAGAATAAAAGACTGAAGAAAAACATTAAAACATTCTTTAAATATTTAAGAAGTTATAATAAAAAAGAATAATTTACTGTACTCCCTGCCCAATCAGGTATGAAAATAATCATGGGGTTTTTGCAAAAAATAAAATTTAGGATACAAAAACCCTTTTACCTAAAAAGGGCAAAGAAGTATGGAAATGGACTAACTAAGGAGGTTGAATAATTTCTTTTAAGATTTCAATTGCATATTGAAAAGTACCTACCTTAGGCAATCCTAAACCGCCTTTGAACAGGAGGTAGGATACATGATTTTTTGAGTTTCTTCATAGTCTTCTTATTTCCTTTTTTTTTTTTTTAAATTCATGAATCTGATAATGATACAAAAGAGTAAGAGATTTAAATATTTTAAAGATTCCTTTAGGGCCACAAAGATTACCAAAATTTTAATGAGTTTACATGACTACAACTTCAGAGTTGCCCAGGGTTTATTTTAGATCATTACAGACAGAACTACTCTTTAGCCTCAGAAACAAAAATTATAAGTGAGGCTCTCAAGTGGAACTTTTAATGATTTTTGCCTTGAGTGGTGCCTAGAAGAGCAAAGAAAATGAAATGAAAAGAAAAGAAAGGGTAGGCAAACTCTTTAGGAATTCAAACAGAAAGGTAACAGATAGAATTCTAACACAGTTAAAGTCTATATGTGTTATACAAACCCTTATAAAATGGATGTAATAGTTACAATGTAAACATCTGTTAAATAAATCCAGTAGTAAGTCCAAAGGAATGCCAAAATAATGTATGTACTTTATGAAAGGCGTGATATATGTATTATATACTATAATATAATTCTCTGGAATTATAACACAAACCATACAGTGTCAGGGCAAAAAAAAAAAAACACAGAGCTTCCATGCTTGCTATAAACAAGCCTTTGACCCAAACATAATGGTAATCCAGATGCTGCTGCAAGAGTTTATGCTTTACTCAGACAAAGTGCATGGGTCTCTAGCTATTTGTCACCAAGATGGAAGTAGTAAAGGAAGTATTTTCATTCAATATGTTTAAAAAACCTGAATTCAAGTCTTATGGCAAAAGTGTTAATAGAGTGGGCTTACTGGGAAGTAAGAATAAAATAACAAAATTATGGAGAATCTTTCCAGTGCTTTTTTTCCCTAGTTCCTTTTCTCCCCTTACTGTCCCACAATATGTAATGGACACAGAATTACTAAAGGCTATATTTATTCTTGAAGTTATTAGGCCCCAATTATTGTTTGCATGGTTGTATCTATAGCTTCATACAACTGCCTCAGAAAGTGCTGATTTTTCTTTTCCCTTACAGAATTGCTCTTCTATTTTTGTTATTTTGCAGCAAAAGCTAACATAGGCATATCTAAATGAAGTGTAAGATTTTCTGAAGCAAAAAGCATACAAAGCCAGAGGAAGGCAGAACACAGAACTTCTAGAAAGAGGACTGCAGAAGAAAATTCTGAGCAAGGCTTCAAAACAGAGGATTTTTCTTTCTACAGAATCCCCAACCCATTTTGCCATTCACCTGCATGTGAGCTGGTAGAAAGCATACTTGTGAAGGTCTTGGTGGTGGACATTTATTTTTAATTCATTCATCCCAAGGTGCACTAGCCCATCAGTTATCAATAGAATTAAAAACAACGATTATAATCTAAATATTTGATAGCATTTCTTTTATAAACAGATTTTAAAACTCAGCTGTACAAATTCACTTCAGACTGAAATTTATCAGAGATGCAAAGCTCCATTTTTGTCTCCCAGACCATGACCAGACAATAGAGTGGACTTGAACAATTAATTGAACTGAACCCATCTGCTGGGCCTTCTCATGTGCCATTGGCAACAACACCAAAAAAGAGATGTGCTCCTGTGGGTGAAGCATCCCAGATAAGCTGGAAGCTC
Source organism: Gavia stellata (assembly GCF_030936135.1). NCBI lineage: Eukaryota > Metazoa > Chordata > Aves > Gaviiformes > Gaviidae > Gavia > Gavia stellata. The sequence goes on from NC_082600.1 coordinate 22,995,692, forward strand.
TTAGACTTGATACTACTGGATTCTTCTCTTTGGACAGAAGCAAAATTTGAAGTTCTTTGGCATGAGCTGTAGTTTGGGGATGGGATTGCATGTTGTAGATTTTTTCTTATTTCAGTCTTCTTCGTTCTAGGAACGATGGCTCCAGTTACTGAGAAACATGGTTAGGTCTAATTGAATTTAGTATTTAGAAAAGCAAATATCAAAACTGAAGCGAGATCATTATTGATATTTAAAATATCGCATTCTATATAACTTCTTTTTTTTTTCCAAAGGCCTTTTACCTCTCGGAGTGTATTAGCTCCCATGTTTCCCTTAACAGGTAGCAAGCAGACTGACTAATAAGTCAGGGTGTCTATAGTTGTTGAATCAAATTTGCTAGGTGTAGTCCACTTTTAGAAAGACACTTTTCTGACAGCTGTTAAATTTCAAAGATCAGGACTTCATGTCCTTCTAAGATAATGGTACCTAGATAAGAAATTATTTTGACATTTGTCATCCACTTCTTAGTCCCTCTAATTAATAAGAGTAAGATCATATAATCTTCTGTGGAAAAAAAAGAATAGTGTCAGGGACTGGTTTTACTTTTTCAAAAGAAAATTCTGAGATATGTAGCTCAACAGACCAGAAACACAGCAGTAGTCCTAGTCAACAAAACACCTGTCAGCTGCTCATACCTTCAGATAAAATTATCTCTTTTGTCTCTTTTAGAACTTTATATTGAGATTACTAAACCGAGCTAGTCCCTCAGTGTGAAAGTACTTTTTTTTTTTTCTCAGTGAGGACTTAATTTCAGTCAATGCAACTGTATAAGATTTATGTTATCTGAGAAGTTAGTTCATTATCCTTTGATGACTAAAAATCCCAAATGATATTTTTAGGGGGCTGGGGGAAGCCTATAAATGATAATTACTTAATTTATTAATGAAAGACATCCAACTTTAGGATAGATTGTGGTGGCATATGGCAGATCTACTACTGAAATACAGTTTGCAGATGAAAAGTAGGAAAATTAGCATAAGCAGAGCAACTTATCGCAAGCTGTCAATGAGGGAAAAGTCCTACAAGCATTCCGCACTCTTTCACAAATTGACTTGCAATATTTATTGATCCATAAATACTGTGAGTTACATTTAAATCAAAAAGCATCACCTGTCTCTCCTTGCATGTTTGCCTGTGATAGCAGAGCTTATTACATATTTCTGTACTTTTTATTTATCCTTTCCTTTATGTCTTCCCTATGGCCAAATATTAGAGTTGTCATGATGGGATCTCAAAATTTCAGCTTTCCAGAAATAGGTTTATCACTACCAGCAATTTTAATACAATCACAATTTTTTACTTCTTAAAACTGATGTGTTTGATAATTAGGAAGGTTATGAATAAATACAATGGAAGCCGGCATCTGCATCAGCAGTGTGAAGTGGATCAGATGAGTATGTAAACAAATACAAAGACTTCTGGTTTTGTATATACTAATAGTACTAAAATACTAATTGCAATAAATAATATAAATACAAATATTATTAAAAAATCTTTATTCACAGATTTTTGTGTAATGGGTTTGCACTGATATCTATCTAGTTCCTCAGAATCAGAAGTCTGAAATCTGTATAGAAATATAAAAAAGTCAAGACCAAAGTATGGATGCAATTATAACAAAAGAGACTACAGATATCATTGACTCAGCCACTGAATCTAGCCATACTTAGTTCCGGAGTCCACGCTTCTCAGCTGAAGCTTGCTAACAGGAGGTGGAAAAGCTACTCTGCTGCTGAGCACTCCATGTGTGTCCCTTGGTTAAAATATTTGAGTTTGTTAGTTCATCATCTCTCGCAAGAGATAAATCCATGTTGAAAACAGCTTAAATAAGCTAATTTCTCCAAATACTGAATTTCAGAAGGAACAATGAAGGGAGTATAGACTTTGGGGGAAAGTAAAGTCAGCATAAACAAACTTCATAGCTAATAAAATACCACAGGACATAAAACTTAACTTCCAACCAATATTAATGTCATTAAACACAGCGGAGAGGATTTTCACTGTGTTGTTCTCTGACAAAATGTGGTGTACGACGCTTTTCATGGTGCACCATGCTACTAATGAATTCCATGTTGTTTTTGTGATGGTCTTCATTTGTAACCAGTATGAATAAAATCTTTGCCCTTCCGTTTGCTATAGCAGTTATCGTACTAAGGGAAATAAAATAACCCTAAAGGGAAGTCAATACAGAAAGAGTATGAAGAATCTACGTGCAGTATGTTTGTGTTATTCATCTTAGAGTCCCATTAGAGATATATACAGCATCTTGAATACATCCGTTTCAGTTCCTTAAAGGAAAAGTGCAAGTGATGAATCAAGAGTATTCCAAACCAGAGAAAGGCTGTATTTTATAGCACGTTAGAGCATTTCACAGCATGGAAGATTAACAGCATGCTAGGTAATGATGTAAGTGCCATAAATTAGTTTACATTCTGCAATGTAAATATGCAGCAGAACTGATGTCTGAACAAAGAAACCAAGATTTCAAAAGAGTATTTGGACCAAATCCAGTGAGCTTTCCAATTCCTTGTTTTTGTTATGTTTTGGTGAGCAAGTCCAGAATTAATTTTTGCGTATCTATATAAAATATATATTGAATAAATATATTATATATATGTATTTATAATTTTTTTCCTAACCCTGGTCTCTCACTCTCCCTGAAAAGTTCCTCTCCTTTTCTGCAGATGAAAAAATTTATAATTATTTTTACCATTCTCTAAGTACAAGCCTTGAAAACTAATTTTGTTTAAATTCTACCAGGTTTGTCTTTATAATTTTAATAATTAGAAAAGAAAAATCTAGGATATATAAATGCTTTCTGTTAACATATGTTTGTAAGTAACATCAAATGAAGTTAAAAGGTCAGAAAATTTTTTTTTAAATACTGCATGATTAAGCTACTGACCATACTGAAACCAAGGATTTTAATAAGGATTAGACATTGCAAGGGATAATGAGAACATTCACAGAAAAATAGCATAATTAGCATATAGTAAAAAACAGAAAAAATATGTATGTTCACAGTTCTGTTCATAATTCTAATATTATTTAATAGTATCAGGAGGAAAGTTCTGTAATTGTTCACTTTGAGGTTTCCGGAATGTTTTTTTCAGATGAATAAGAGTAGAGAACTGTAAGAGTCCATTCACGGCTAGATGTATTTCTGGTCTGAAATATTGGTGTTACATTTCTTTTCAGATTTAATCTTCTAAATCTACACCTCAAAGGATGACAGGCTTTTATGCAATGACAGTGTACATAAAGAACAGTCTAGCAGACTTATAAATATGGTACCAGTATGCAATGGTGACCAATGTGGAATTAAGGAAAATTTCTTGTTATGAAAGTCTGGCTGATGAATTAATTCTTTGGTGTCTATATTGAATTTGTTCTCAGTTTGTTAGCCTGCAGATTTTTGTGGTTGGGGCATGTTTTGCAAGGGTATGAATGAGGGTCACAAGCCTTTTTCTGTCTTGTTAGCAAGAACTACTGGAAAGGAATGGCTTTTGTCTGAGCAATTCTCAGACATGTCTGTATGAAAGGTCTCCGACTAATCTGTGTTTCCAAGTCCCAGAATTTAATGCTAAAACGGTAAATTTCAGATATGAATTAGGTAACATTCATGAAGTCAGGTTATTCTGCTGTGACAATGTTCATATAAAATCTACTATTTGCCCCACTGTAATGATCCAATGTTCTAACCTCTTGATAACATCTGTCTCCAGAATTATGTAAACTAATTCCAGTTCTGTCAAACCCTGATCCTAACCCTGGCACTATGTATTCTCCTACACCTAGAAAGACCATAAAATATTGATTACAAGCAACATAAACCATTTCAGTGACTCAAATGGACATTCAAAAATAAAGGTTATAACTATCTGCAAAAACAAAGGATAGCCTCAGGTATAGGTATTGTGTCAGTTTCATAATGACATCGACATATTTTCTCAACTTGCTGGAATATTTTTTTAAAATATATATCTCTTCATTGAAATATGTCATTTTAGGAAAAATGAACTACTTCATATGCTACTTCATGTATTTTATTCTGTGCTCTACATATACGACAGCTTTATTTGTAAAGTTGTTTAAGAAAAAAATATAAAAAATGGAGGCAATTCTATTCTTCTTAGCATACATTTCCAGTCTATCTTTCAAACACACAAAATATTCACATTGTGTTAAATTTCAATGGAGGTGTAGGAATAGATTAAGCAAAGGTCATTCAATAAAAATATGACATTCGTACTAATAGAACAAGAGAACTGTGACAGCAGGAGACAACCAGCATTACAATGAGAACAACTCAAATCCACAGAAAAAACATATATTCCTGTGATGGAAGCCCAACTGGTACATGAGTACAGGGGTTGAATAGGTCAACAGTGAACAAAATTACTTAGAAAAATAGAAGCCTGTCCACACATAAAAACCTGAAAACTGTCAACATAGCTATAGTACTTCTGCCAAAGCAGAACTATCCACATAATCCAGGAATAAAACTCATTTGCAAGCTGGCTAAGGAAACAGTTATTCATGCTTTCAACTCTACTCATCTTCACACTGGAGGTGCTTCAGAACCACGTTCAGGCCCCTTTGCTGAGAATCCCTCACCAGGTCAATCCAGAGATTTGATTTTATCAGTTGCTGTGCAGTTCCACATAGGAATAGAAGGAGATTTTTCAAGAAAATAAAGGTCCCAGGAATGGTTATGTAAACAGATTAAAATAACTTCAAAATTCACTTGGATGCAAATGAGACACCAAGTATTTAGAGTAACTGGAGAAATCCAATAATATATTTTTAACAAACTCAGCAGGTGACTCATTGTACACTTCCTGGTTTTTCCATCTGCTATTATTTTTCATGTGTTTTAATCAAGGAATAAATTTATCTTTCTTCCTCACTTTCTTCCATCTCTGTTCCACCATGCTCTTTTTCTATTATGTAGTGTATAAATTAGGGCTTTTTTTTTCTTTTTTCTTCTCTTTTTTTTTTTTTCTTTTTCTAGTCAGAGAATTCTGTAACATTTTATTAGTACTTGTTGAATTAAACTTTGTGTTCTTGTCCTTCTGGTAGAATATGAAGAGGTCATCCTTAAAAAAAAAATGAAGAAATGAATAAAGCTTAATCTCGGACTATTATTTCCTAATAGACTGTTGCAGTGTCATAAATGGAAAGCTTTGACTATGACAGTGGAAGAAAGAGAAGAAATTAATAAAACCTAAGACTCAGTGTCCTGCCTTGCATATGCATATACTTTTTCTACAGTGAAGAGAAAATGAATAACATAAAGCTTAGACCTGGGAAAAGAACAATTGATAAATAGAATGTTTTTCAGAGATTCCCTTGAAACAGTATTTGCCATTTTGGGAAGGTCATTATCCACTTGTAACAAAAGCACTCTTCAGTTATAAGAAGGAATGTACCTCGTAAAATCATCCTTTCTAAATGAGTTTGCATAGCATCCGTCAGATTAGCTCCCTTAATTTTGAGTCTCTCTTCCCCATAATGAGGAAATATCACAACAACAGATTTCCTTTTATATAGCTTTTACTTTCTTTTTATTTTGATATCATAAATACATGATAAAATAGTATTACAAAGACAGCAAATTTTAATACCATCATGTCTGGGGCATAATTCACCTTTGTACTATGAGCTGCCATGGAAAGTCTGTTCTTTTGCTGGCCTTAGAAGACTTTTTTTATGAGTGTTTTATAATGTTTCTGTTTATACAGTATTTTTACAACTGTTGCAAATAGACACAAATGCCATAAATTACAGGAAAAATCATCCCCAGTTCCCTCCAGGCTTAATATGAAACAGTAACAAAAAGGGGAAATGTGCAAATGCCACTAAAGCCTGTTTGATGAATTCCACACGTAGATTCAAGTTCAGATCTCAACTAATTAGAAAAATATGAAACTCCATACCCCTCCTTCACATCTTATTTAAAAAAGCAAACAAAACACATCCATACTTATGGACACATCCTCATTAATTAATTTGGATCATAATCTGCTTGTAAGACTTTGCTACTACTAAAATTCCATGATACACGGGGATTTAAAAACCTCATCATTTCTTTGGTCCACAATACCTGAAAATTCTTACTTGAGAGTATCACGATTTATGATGGAGCAATGAACAGTACTTTTGAGCAACGGAGAGGCCTAGACCTTGTGCAGGTAGAAACACATTTCATATTCACTACCTGTACTTAATACATTTAAATCCAGGTAAATGTTTATATATAAACAATGATTCATATATAATTGAAAAGGTAACTAGAGAATAATCAGTGAATGTTGCTGAATTAGATTGTACTGAGGGAAACAGAGGACGTTGAAATGCTGATCTCACATGAGCACTGCCCAGAAAATGCTCAGAAAGCAAGAAGAGATGCCTTTACAGGAGAAGGATTCAACATTTCAAGTAATTCAGTCTCAGTTCCTTTAAAACTAATAATCACTCACTGTTCATACAAATAGCCTAAACAAAGCACATTTTTACAATAAGTTTGTAGCATGAATTTATTTTTTTTGAAGTTCCTATATTAGCACAATTTTCCTCCTTATGTTCTTCAGTTACTTTTACAGTGAGATTGACAAAACAGCTCTCTGGAAATGCAAGTTGTTATTTCTAAGATGCAAACCGTTTTTGCTATCAAGCTGAGATGAACTGCCCAGCTGTCATACATAGGGCAATTCCAAATCAGAAGGTGCTTCTTATTTCAGTTACTCCAACTTGATGAACACAAAAGTCTTTAAAATGTATTTTTCTGTGGCATGTTTTCTGCCCCAAAGATTCAGTATCTACTAGCACTAAGGTAGTAATTCCTTCTGCCAAGTATAATTTGTCATAAATTATTCAGTCTCAAGTCCTGTTTCCAGAAATAGTTTTTACCACTTAAATCTGAAGCATCTCATGCACATCCATCCTGTATCTTTACTAGCCATTAGAATTAGATCATTGCAGCTGTGGGCAGGGAGTTAGACATGAAATTATATTCATCTTGTCTTCTTAGTAATCTTATACGTTTCCATATAATGACCTTTACTACTGTCCCAAGGGAAGCATGTGATCAAACAGATGAGATTGTCCACCCTAGAAATCTGAGTTTAAGGAGTTTTACAGAACAGGATATGAATTTAAAAGTCATTGGCTAGCATAGCCACAACTATATCAAAGAGCAGTCATTATGCATTCTCATTCATCTCAGAGCAGTCAGCTGTAGTGCATTTGTCAGTGCATCCTTTCTTCCTACTAGCTGCAACCTTCTTTTCTTTGATCTCTAATCATGGAAGATCTAATTTTACAAAATAGATGCCCAGGTTCAATTAATTAGTTTGCTAGAAAATTCAGCCATAAACCTGCAGATAATTAATAGAAAGTTGACTAACACCAAGACTACCAATAAATCATGGGTATGTGTACTTGCTCATCAAGCCAAGACTTCTATAAGTGAAGTCAGTTGGAAAGTGTCATTCTCTGCTTGTTGAGGATGTATTTTATTAATTTTGGAGCATTTCTGGGCTTTGATTCCTTTTACTTACTGGCATTCTATAGGCATCTCTAATTCCTGTTTCATTGTGGTAACGTAAAGCCTCTAGAAGACAACCTATTGCAAATTCTCCATTGCTGTTTTATGGTCAAAGAAGCTGACTTAGATATTTGTATAGTTTGTGCATAGGGGATGCCTTCAGAAAAAACATGCTCAGCCCTCACAGAGAAGGTGTGTTCCATCACTCAAAACTTTAAAATTCTGATCAAGAAAATACACTAGTAATTCAGGAGAGTCACAACGAACTGTTCATTGAAGACTGGCAGACAGTGGTTCCTGAATGCAAAGGATGAAAAATGTTTAAGATTTAATAGCAAAGAGAAATATTTATTTTTTTAAAACCAGGTATATATTGGGCCAAGTGTATTTCTAGAATAAAAGTAATTAAATTTCAGAATGAGCTAAATACTGTAATGAGTGTAAGAAGATAGATGGGTTAACTATGAATACAGAATTTTTCACACAGGTTCTTAAGGCTCTAAACCTTATGCTTTATAACTAAGTAACTTGAAAAGCTATTGAATTATTGAAGCTTTCATATCATGATTGTCAAGCTCAAACTTCCACAACATGGTAGCTGTTGTAATGTAGCTGTTTGGTGGTTCACTGGCCTAGAGTTGCTTGATTCAAGCAAGTTTAGTTTACTTCCACCTCACAATGACATGACAGTTTGCAATTTCAGTAAACGGGTCTGAAATTTAGCCGGCAGCAGACTGAACCATCTTCTCTTTTGAACTACTTATTCATGTCTGAGGGTCATTACAAGGCACTGTATGACAAGCTTGTATTTTTAAAGCCTATGCCTAATATTGGCATTACAGAAAGTGGACTGGGAAATCCAGGAGACGATTTGTATGCCTTTATTTAGAAATTAAGAAATAACTACTCTAGAAGTCATTCAAAGGACAACTGAAATCTCCAAACACTTCTCACTAGTCTGGCCAGAAATTAAAAAAAAAAAAAAAAAGAAAAAGAAAAGAAAAACAAATAAAAAAATGAAAACCCACTCCAATAACAACAAAAAAACCAGAAACAAAACATCCATTTAACTAGCTTCCTTGAATGTAAGAGAACTTATTTAAATGTTACATAGCTTACATCGGCCGTTATTAGTAGAACTCTTGCATCCACAACTACTGTAAATGATATACCATATTTGCCTTCGCCCAGTATATTCAGTATATTCACATCAGTTTGTTTTCCTCCTGAAAATGAGAAACATTTCTTGCACTGCAAATGTCATTAATACTTCAGCATACATTAAGGTCCATTACTCACATTCCTGACTATACACACCAGATAGATAAACCAGTATCTGATTCTAAATTGTACAGAAAAGGCAAAAAAAGAAATATGTAAGTAAATTCTCCATACATCAATGAAGTAAAGTCTGCATGTTAATTTGTTTGTAGAAACCAAGGCTTTGCTTTGTCTTTTTTCATTGCATAGTTATGGTTTTGCTTTATCACTGTATGAATTACCATTATAAACTACTGTATATTTGATGCTTGCCTGTGGCTATTCAGAGGTCTCTGCTAATGGAAGGCTGAACAGCATTAGAACCACATTAGAAATGGCATATTTTATTTAAGGACTCCAATGGTAACTTACTACCATATTTCCCTTTGCAATTTGCTTACCCTAATTGTCAAAAAATTTCCTTCTCTTCCAAAAGTGCAGCTGTTACAAAAGCCTACAGTTGAGTCAGAATGGGTCCTACAAGTCATATGACACTTTCATTGTCAACTTATTCATAGCTTTTGCAACTTTTTGTTGCATGGTCCAATCTATTTCTTTGGTCTCAAAAGTTTCAAAATGTCAACTGTTTGACTATACGAGTAGTGAGTAGGCAAAGTATTCTGAAACAAACAGAATGCCTTAGATCTTTTCATTTCAAAAACTGGTGAATTTCAAATGACAAAGATACAAATAAATATTTTGAAAACATAACTTCTTACGTGACCTACTTGAGACTGAGTTACATAACTGAAGGAAATAATACATTTTCTGAAATTGAAAATGCCTTTATTTTTTGAGTCATAAATAGCTTCACTTGAGCTCAGAACCACTATATGAACTACTGTCTGACATAATTACCAGGATTAAACATTTACCCTTCAGCAGACACTGTAATTCAAGTGTATATAGGCCTGAATGCTCTACCTTGCAGTCATAGGAGTGGACTTTATCCATTTTGACAATATTGTTGACTTTGGTCCTAGTGATTTTTAACCTGACAACCTATGAAAGTTAGTTATGACAAACCAAGGCTTTAAATTTGAATGCTTGTTCGCAAAAGGTTGGCTATCTACCCGTTGTCAGAAACTTTACTGATGCATTAATATTGGTCTTGATGTAGAGTGACTTCTTAATGAAAAAATAAATATGATTTTGCCTGAACAGTGAGAAGATAAACTTAATAAGACTATGAACTCATTGGAGACAGATACACTTTAACATGTGTTGAGAACAATGGCATGATACAGAGGAATGTCAGGAAGTATTCCTTAATTAGGGACTATGGAGTACTTGAAAATTGCTGAAACTTCCTCTTTCTTACATGATTTAAAACTGGGTTATGCAAATCTCTAGAAACTATATTATTTGGAACAATCCGGTATATACTAAATGGCAAAAGGAGGGCTTGATCAATTTCATAGCTGTATGATATTAAAACATCACACAATTTTGCCAGAAATGAAAAAAAAAACCCTGAAACCCAACCATTCAGGCTAGAAAAATTTCATAGGTTTAAAAATACCCAATTTTTTTTTTTAGGAGTAACTCCCCTGCAAAACCTCCAAATAAAAGAATAAATTAATTTTAAATTATTATGGATCTTATTTCTGAGTTTTTAATCTTTCATTATTCCTTTCCCATCAAACATGTTAGAAAAGCAGTGAAACTGACAGATTTATGATATGAAAATCTATGATCTTCTTCGAAGATTATTCTGTGTTTCTTATGGGAATAAGCAAATGAAAAAGATAGTGCTGCCATCATTGTTAAGTCTAGAGGAAGAGCCACAGAAACCTCAGCCATGAGATTCAAATATTATTGAGAAATACAAAGGCTCAAAATTTGTACCCATTTTTTTTCTTCTCAGAAATGAGTACCTGCCTAAATCCTGCCTACTAGCCAAGAGATGACCTGCACGTCTTCATTTTCTCTCTTGCTTTTAAATTGTACTTGTATCTCCAGCACTGGCCCACATATTACACTTTATTTGAAAGAGGACGGAAACACATAATTCAGATCCATTGGTCCTTAATTAACGATGTGTTCCATATTCACAGGCATGACTTGGATTTCCATTCATAACAACAAGTAGCATGCTAGAACATGGGTGATATTTCATCAGTGCTCTGACTTAAAGGAACAGGCATTCAGAGTGACTGAAAGGAAGGTAAAATTTGAAACTATAGCGAAACTTCTAAAAAGATTTCCAAAAGAGGGAGAAGCTAGTACAAAATTATTCTTACATTCTGTAAACTGAACCTTGTGTATATTAACAGCAATGCATGTGGTTTGCTGTGCATCCTGATTTGTAATGTTAAAATATTGGATTATTTTTACATTCCAGAAGCTGGCTATATAGTCCATGAATGACTACAATTCCGTTAGTACACACTTTGAAGAAAAGTGCAAAAAGACAGACCGTTACTTGGAGGAAAAAACAAGCTCATGCTTTAGCATGCAACGCTTCATGGAACTGAGATGTTTAGAAGGAATACAACTGCATGAATGCCACAGTATTAACCACACCCACGTCCCAGATGGACACTAGAGCATACACACTTTAAATGAGCCCATGGCTTAATCCTGTCAGACATGTGTAAGAGTCTGGACTGGAGCTGAGTTGGTGGATTACATCAAAATCATCATATCAAATTGAGATTATGAAGTTAAAATATTTGTATGCTGTATGAACGCAAAACTCCTAGACAGGTGAACAGCATAGCATGCAAGGAAGTCAGGTGCATGTGGAAATCTTTTTAAGTGAATCCCTGCTTCTTTTTTGACAACATTTTATTAGGAAGGAATGCACAGATATTAATTATACATACAAAGAATCCCAATTTTTGCACTTAAGATAAAATAAATATAAACAATGGAAAAATAAATAAAAGAACCTGTGATTCTTTTTTGTTAAAATATCTCACCCTCATTTTTGCCTCAGCTTCCCAACTATCAGCAATGTGCAACTTTAGTATACAGTGGAAGTCCAGCACTCTCAGATTATTATTGGCCTGAAATGATCTTCTGCTGGAATATGCTGGTATGGTATGTCTTTAAAATCAAGAGCTGCCAGCAAGAATTTGCTGTGCATTAAGTTAATGATCTACTGGTGTACGCTGTACATTACATACCAGGGTGTTCTATCAAAGACAAAATTGAACTCTTGCTACAAATATAAAGACAAGAGTCAGTCACCTCCATGAAGCAAGGACACTTATTCAGTTGGCAGAGGGTATAGATTTCTTTCCTCATCCCAAAACATGTAATAATGTTAATATATTTTCTTTAAAACTGTGTCAGTTTTAACCCACTACAAAAATTATAATATACCATCTGAATGAAGAGATTAGTGTACAACCTGAGGCCACAGGTTGTACTGATGGAGTATTTCAACCAGTTATCTGCTTTGTATTCAACTGCTGTCACATAAATCAGAGAAGTAACAAGCTAGGTGATGTGGGCACTGGGATTTTACAGTAAAGAATATTATAGGTGCAAGTAAGGATGGCTTTTTTCTAGTTTATGAGGCAAGAACAAAGCCAATGTGGAATCTCACCAGGGTGAAGGTATATATTTATATACCTTTCTAAATTTCTACAATACATGTGCTTACAATACTGTTGTATGGATATAAGAATTGAATGATGTCCAGCTGAGGTACCCTTCAACTTGACAACTTTAAACAGAAATCCCTTCTTGTAAGTGATATGGTAGTCAGCTTTCCTGACTGCACTTCTGAGGAGCTAATGGGCTAGATAAATATGTCCTGGGACAATATACAAGTACCTACACAGATTCTATACAGTGAACTTGAGATCAAAAAAGAGGAAATATTGTTGTCAGAAAAGTAGCTCAAGGAACACAGCACCAAGTTATCCATGTGCCTAGGCTGCCTCAAAGACAAATACCATAGCCCTGGACAGGAGAACATGTGGGACATACATCAAGCAAGCACAAGCATCAGCAACCCAGGAGCAGGCCACCTGCTGAGTGACACTTAAGAATTTTGCAAGGGTATAAGCACAGATTCTACTTCACCTGAAGGGCAGAGATCTTGATTTACATATTATTGCCTCTGCACTGTTGTCTTTGACTACTGTGGACTCACAGTAAAAGAGGCTGATCACCTCAAAAGTGATTAAAATTTAGAACACTCCAGGAATGGGCAAAAATTAAGAGAAGCGGAACTAAAACAACCAAAGAACAACACCTTAATAACATATATTGTAAAACTAGAGAAATCTCCAACAGTAGAGTGACAATCTCATATTCTGAGTTGTTTTCAGTTAGACTGTTACCTGAAAATTGAGTAGAAGTGCTCATAAATTTTCTAGTTTTCTGTCTTTTTGGAAGATACAGATATATCAAATACATTTTTTTAAGGTGTATCATTTTCAGTTACTGTTTGTCAGCTAGAAATCAAATTAAATCTTTAGTTAAGGCTGCAAAATTCAGTGATGATTTTCCTCTGTTCTTTAGCTTCACTGTTTCATGATTGCAGAAAATATTTTGATTTTAGATTTAGTATTTTCTTACTATTTGGAAGAGAAAAAAGTTAAAGCATTTCCAAAATGAAAAATAAAATATATTTTATATAGTGTTATTACACATCTTTTATTCTTTAAAGGACATACAGAATAATTTCTACAGACAATTTCAATTTTAAAGATTTTCTCAAGTATCTCATGAGAGTATTTAAAATTCAGGTTGAGCTGCTCACAATTGTACAGAATACTCTTTTTTTATAATAGAATGCAAATATTTTATACTCCATTTTTTTCTTCGAGCTACTTCACATTTCTTCTCAAATTGCTTCCAGCAGCTTTTCTCCAGTAGCTACTATTGCTGGATATTTTCTTTACTTTTTGGTGTGTAATTTTATTGACAAAAATATTGACAATTATGAAAACAGGAAGGATTTATGCACTAAAAAGTCTAAGAAATTAAATGAGTTAATGTGCTTGCTGAGTAATAGGTAGGATTATTTTCCTTATTTAGATATCACTCTCTTCTCTTGGTTTGTCCTTTGAAGAATCAGCAGAAAGGACCTTTGCAGGTTTGCTTAAAGAAGAATAGATTACTGCAAAAATATGTTTGTGTAGATATATACATATACATGTGTGTATAAGAATAAAATAAAGGCAATGCAGTGTAGTTTCATGAACAAATTTGCTTTGAAACTGCACGTCAAACCATAAATGCACAGATGTTTCGAGGTTTACATCTGAAAATCTTGAAAGATAGATGATTTATATATTTTCATTTTATAACCCTCTTTATGATGGGAACAGAGTGAGGTGAATTGTTCTGTAAGTAATAAGTTATGAGATGTTGAAACATATGTTGAAAAGCTCAGTGTCTTGAATTCCAAAGTTTTTCTGGCTTATTCTTTACAGCTGGACACACATACCTTCGTTTAATATATTTTGCATTATCAAATATTATTATTAATTCCTTAAGAAGATGTTCAGAAACAAAATCTTACACAACTTCCTTACAAAGACAGAAACAAAGCCGCATGATCTTTCTTAGCTGTATTTCAAGGAAACCTGGTGACATAAAGAAATATTAAGTGTTAGTGGTAAGCAAGAACTGGTTAAGCAGTTATTTCACAAAAGTATGTAGAAGTCTGGACACATCCAAAAATCTTTAGAACTTTAAAATCTTCACATGAATAGACTTTACATTACACATGGTGCCAAGCCAGGTGGTTACAGTGACAAAAGAGTTTCCAGTAGCATTAGAACTTTTTCATTTACTGGTAGACCAATAAGTTGACGTAAGAGAACAAAATTAACAAACTTGTGTCATTAGTTTGATGTAAAAACAAGAATAAAATATATAACTTGTTTCATTAGAAAGACCAGCTGTTTCTGTCTTCTATTTCTGAATGTGAACTTTTTTATATCTTTAATATTTTGTGTTAATCTCACAAAAATGTTTTTTCATAAATCCATGGAAACAACAATTATTTCTTTTTTCCAATTGATAGCCACTCTGTTAAAAATATGCCAGGGTAGCCAGCAGAAAAATCCCAAGACCAGTCATGTCTGGTTGACTTGAAAATCTGTATTGAGCAAACTCTGTCAGCTAACTTCAGTTAAGGAACATTCCTAGAAGTGGGTGTGGTGCTCATCAAAACAGAAGAAAGCACCATATCACCACTAGTTTGACCTCACTTAGAGGTATTTTGCAGTATCTTTTACCTCCTCTCCAGAAACTATACTGTATTTTGTAAAGTTTGTCAGCAAACACAGTCCTTCACCATCTGAAAGTATAGGTCCTTGTTCTCCAAATACACACAGGCACTTGTTGCATTTGCTTCCCATGGAGGCAATGATACGGAGGCAAAGTTTCAGGAATAGGACAAGCAAAGTGTGACTGTGCTGTTTTCTGTTTTGATATAGTGCAATATCTATTCATAGGTTTCACTCCACAGTCTCTGGAGACCTGGTCCTTTAGAAGGACTTCACACTTTTAAAGAAAAAGGAAATTAATGAAAGGTCTCAGGAATATAAAATACAGGTCGTTCACAGAGGTCTTTCCATAAGTGGGTGATAAACCAAGCATTGCATATTAATTCTATGGGGAAGATACAAAAATGGGACAAAGTCAGGAACAAAGGGCGGTGGGTAATGCTGGCAGCACAGAGAGAGCTTTGGGGCTTGAATTTGACATGGTGGGGATGAGGATTCTGTGAAAAAATATAAAGATGAGAGTGATGCGATCAGAGCAATCAACAAGGAAGATAATCTGACTGCAACATCCCTTTAGGTTCTTGAAGAAAAGTGAATATAAGATGAAGTAGCTCTGAGGGAAGAAACAGAATATTCTGGCTATTCTGAGGGAGAATGAACAACAGATACGAATATAGCTTTGACAAGCTGGTCAAGGAAAGTATGAAAGGTGGACAGAAAAAACCCTATGCTGTAGACAGAAACAAAGATAAGAAAATTGCTATTAACTGTTTCTCAGATGTAAAAGTGTTTTTGGAATCACATTCTATGTGACAGTTACAAAATTGCTAAGCTAAAAATAAATAAAAAGCTCTACAAAAGAAAAAGTAAGTAAGTGATACATTTGAACAGGAAGGCTCAAGATTATGGGTTATTGTATTCCTCTTAGTGATGAAATAGCATAGTTGGATTCACGGCAATTTCTAATGATAATTCCTTACCTAGTCATAACATATAACAAAAAAGGGGGAAAAAGAGCATTAGTGGACTCAATGTCATAAAATGTAAAAGAAAATGGATTTTTTTTCCTTGAGCAAAATTCCTGCAACAATTTAGCAGAGTCTAAATTTAGATTGCATGCCCTTTGTGGGAGACAGACTTTTTTATTTTGTATACTTTACATCAAGTGCTGAAGTGCCGTATATATTGACAGTGCTTTATAACTAAAATAATGTTTATAAAGCCATCATTTACAATCCAAAATGCATTTTCAAGTTGTTACAGATACAGTGACTTGATAGCTGTCTTCATTGTCAATCTAAATCAATTATTCTTTTTCGTTAATGAAAAGTTAACTAAGTTATATGGTGGATAGTGTCTTTACATTACAACTGGGAAACCAAACCAGAGACAGTGAAGAAACTGTGCTGAATATACATGGTTCAAGGCCCTATACTCAATGTGTTTTAAGAAATACATTTAAAACCTACTTCTGAAGTTGGTAAGTTGTATTTTTCTAATAAAATGTTTCCATTGTTCATAGAAAGACAGATTAGATATTTTTCTAAGTACTATCATCTGACATGTTACACAGTATATAATTTAAAAGTAACTTGCTGTTTGTGGCAAAGATTACTTTGTTTCTATTTTTATTTTACTTCATTTGTGCAGTTCTTAACATTCTGGATGTTCTCACCCAGTATTGGAGCTAGTAGCCCTTACCACAGCAGAACAAAATTATATTTAAAAAAAAAAAAAATTACAAGTAAATCTCACTCTCTTTGAGATAACGAAAACCTTTTTAGTCCAAATGAGAATTTCCTGAGTCTGACAAATCATGGTGCTAATCGTGCTCTGATGAAGAGGTTCAAAATACTAAAATTTTTATGAACTGCAATTTAGAGGAAGAATCAATTTGTGTCAATGAAAACATCTTATTTTGATTTAAATTTCTTATTCTAATTAGCTGGTATTTTGGAGCAAATGTCATGTTAAATTAATTAATATACTTCATTTAAAAAAAGTCACAGCAATATGTTTTGACAACTTTTGATTGCTTCCAATCTGTTTTGTAATTGTGAAATACAGAGTGCTGTCTTTATTCTCACTAAGATAGAAAGATCGAGGAAATTTTCACAACCATTAAATTTTCACCATTCAAGGGAGATAGAATTCCACTGAAGGAACAAGATGTGTGAAAGCAGATTATTCCCTGTATGTAAATGAAGGGCATTATGAACTAAGAAGGTATTCCAGCCTTTCCAGCCTCACCTAGTCAACATTAAACAGTATGCATTTTGGAGGTTAAACAACAATGAAATATCCTTGGTGCCACTGGGAAATAATAACAGCTTCTTGCATTTTCTCATAATGAAAACAACAGAAGCTCCCTGACTCCCATCTCTGAAAAGGTTAAGGAGAGGTATTGTTGCTTTTATTTTCTAAGCTGTCAACTTTGTGTGTACGCGTGTGTGTGGGTGCGCGTGTAGGCGCGCATGCACACATGTGTGTGTGCCAAATCCAAGCCAGGAAATTAAAGAGGGAAGAAAAAGCCTCCAAATCTACAGACCTTTAAACCAGGACAACCATTTTCATTCAATCACTGTACCGTCCTCTTCCTAATGCATCCCAAATCCATGATAAATTCCTTGATTTGGAATTAAGGCAAAGGTCGCAATTTAATAGCAAAGTGAGAGAAGTTTTTTGGTTAAAAAGGGTTTAAGAAGGTTTTTGTTTAAAAAATAGCTACTTTGAGAATGCTTCACAGGTGATAGGACACATATGAAGCTTCAGCTACCCCCTTTTGCCAACCTAGTCTGTCATACCCTCTAATTGTCTACTTATCTCATGATAAAACAAAAAAACTTATGTCATACCTCATGGGTCTGACAAGTGAAGATTTAGTCTAACTGCATAACAATATGATTTCAGACTCACTAATGCACCTGAAAGTGTAAAGATCTTATTACTCCACCTAGGAAAATTAACTTTAATGAATGCATAACAGTGTCCCAGAATCACAGTCACAGAATCGCAGAATCAGAGTCATAGAGTCACAGAATCATAGAACGGTTGAAGTCAGAAGGGACCTCTGGAGATCATCTAGTCCAAGCCCCCTGCTCAAGCAGGGCCACCTACAGTGGTTTGTCCAGGACCAGGTCCAGACAGCTTTTGAATATCTCAAAGGACAGAGACTCCACAGCCTCTCTGAGCAAACTGTGCCAGTGCTTGGTCACCCTCACAGTAAAAAACTGTTTCCTGATGTTCAGAGGGAACCTCCTGTGTTTCAGTTTGTGCCCATTGTCTCTTGTCCTGTCACTGGGAACCTCTGAAAAGAGTCTGACTCCATCTACTTTACACCCTCCTTTCAGGTATTTTTACACATTGATAAGGTCCTGCCTGAGCTTTCTCTTCTCCAGACTGAACAGTCCCAGCTCTTTCAGCCTTTCCTCATAGGAGAGATGCTCAGGTCCCTTAATTATCAGCTTCTTTATGAGGATCTATGGGAGACAGTGTCAAAGGCCTTACTGAGGTCTAAGTAGACCTCAATATCCACTGCTCTCTCTTCAACACCTGTAGTTGTGGATTAGCCCCAGAGCTCAGCCTCAGACATTGTGGAATCATTGCGGAATCATTGCTGGAGGTAACTTAGGAATTAAATTTATATTTATATTTTAAGGAAAGGTATAGCATTGAAGAAATCTTCAGGGTGGAGTGTGGCAAATATGCAAGGAATCCATCCCACAGAAGTTCCCTAGGCAACCTTAGATGTTGACAACACCAGGGGAGCTTGGTGTGCTGACTCTTAAGAGAAACTGCACGGAGGGTGGAGCAGAGTGAAGACACCGTGGACAGGCTCTATGATAAGATGGGAACTGGAAGGTATTATAGAACTGACAAGCTGCATATTTACTACCCTGAGCTGCATATTTACCCCATATTACCCTGGGCCAACAGTCTGTCATTTTTTGGCAAAATACTACCCTTTGGGTGAACTTTGCTCATTATAATCTCATTATAATACCAAAAACCACACCTCCATCCCAAAGCTACCCACCTCCAAGGTGCGACCACCCCTCACTGAGCTTGTGCTCTGGATTTTTCTTAGCCTATACCTTTAAAAGTAGAACAAGAAACTTTTACACCAATTACAACAAAGAAATATATGACTAGAGTCACTCAAGCTCCATCTGAAAAGACAAATAGGTATAAAAATGGCTTAAGAGAGGAGGGATGCCGGGGAAGATACCATCACAGACCACCTCTGACACCTGGGATCAGTCGACGGGCTGAGCCTCTCTTCCCCCTCACAGCGACACCTTTGGGTAAGATTTGAACACTTGGTTATACCAAGTGCTTTCCTGGGAAAATTAGAAATCTCTACAGAGTTGCTTTATAACTTAACGCATTTGTGGCCAGGCTGTATTACTCACATTCTTGGTATTTGCACATGTTTTGCAGGCAGTAATTTCATCACCAGCAATCCAAAAGAACTTGTGTATCTGTTGCTTCAATAAACTGCAATATTCACTAATCTAGCTGTGAGAGTTCTCATTGAACGCCACCAAATTCCTTAAGTGTGGCTGTGCTAGTTCATGGAATGTGACTAGACTGAAAGTGTATGGTGTTACGAGTGTATCCGTAATGGTGAGAGTTCAATACATTGAACGCAACAGGACTTGTGACACAGAGAATTGGGCATCACTCAGAATCTAAGCCTAGCCGCCCTCAGCCCCTCTGATAACTGAGGACAAGCTGGAATGCAAAGGGGTTTATTTTCTGCCAAATTGCCTTGCCCTTTAATGTGACACACAGCGCCTCACTCCCCTGCATTTGGATGAGGGAAAGAATGGGAAGAGTAAAAGTGGTACTTTTGGTAGGCAGGCATTTATCCATTTCCAGGAAAGCAGGGCTTCACCAATGGTTGCTTGGGAAAAGAAACACCGTAACGCAAATGTTCCCCCTTTCCTCCTTCTTTCCCCCAGCTTTTATTGCTGAGCAAGACATCATATGGTATGGAATATCCCTTTGGTCAGTTGGGGTCAGCTGTCCCAGCTGTGTTCTTTCCCAAATTGAGAGCTCAACAATGGGAAATGCCAAGTTCCACACCTGCAGAAGAATAACCCCAGCCACCAGTACAGGATGGAGGCCAACAGGGTGGAAAGCAACTTGACAGAGTAGGAATCAGGGTCCTGGTGGACAAATAGCTTACTTTGAGCCAGCAATGTGCCTTTACAACAATGAAAGCTGAAAGTATCCTGGACTGTATTAGCAAGAACGTTGCCAGCAGATTGAGAGAGATGACCTTTCTTCTCTACTTTGCACTGGTGAGTAGTGAAAATCTGGATTAATTTGTCCAGTTCTGGACTCCCCAATGCAAGATAGAAGTGGAGATATTGGAGTACATCCATCAAAGGGCCCTGAAGATGAATAAGGGATTGGAGCATCTCTCATACAAAAAGAGGCTGTGAGAGCAAGCATTGGTCAGTCCAGAGAAGAGAAGGTTCATGATGGATCTTATCCATGTGTATAAATACCTAACGGAAGGTGGTCAGGGGTTTAAGGAAGACAAGCCCAGGTGTCTCAGTGGTGCCCAGAGAAAGGATGAGAGGCAATGGGCACAAGATGAAATACAGGAAATTTCATTTACACATAAGATTTTTTAAATTTTTTTTCTAACTGCATGATCAAACAATGGAACAGCTTGGCCAGACAGGTTATAGTTTCTATCCTTAGACATAACCAAAACTCTACTGGATGTGGCCCTGAGCTACCTTCTCTGAGTAGCGGGTTGGACTAGACAATCTCCAGAGGTCCCTTCTAATCTCAAATAATATGTGATTCTGTGCAATAATTCTGTGTAATGCATACTCACATTCCTACCTTATAGTCAATTTCATGTTACACCCTCCCTTCTGTTGAATATTCCTTCACTTATCTGTAACGACTGGACCACAGAAACTCCCAGAGCATCCCCAGCAGAGACGCAGAGCATACCATGACTTGGAGGACATGGTAAGGAATATGACATTCATAAACAGACCATAGAAGCCATTATGCCATTCAAAAAAAAAAAAAAAAAAAAGAGGATTTAGAGTTGTCTATTGCAATATAGACATCTTTTTGAACAACTAACTAAATGTCTTTAAAGCTTAAAATAATTTGGTTCTGATTCATTTGGAGCTGGAATGCAAGTATACTTACTTTTACATTCATGTTAACTGGTTCACACTTTCCTAATAAAAACCATCAATGGTATTCAAATAAACATCCTCCAGCTCAACAATCTCTGCACATTTCACCAGAATTTGATGATCTGCAATTCTTAAGTCACTTAGAATTTTGAATTTTGTCCCCTCTATTTTGTCAATGTGAGTGTGCCTTTTTAAAACCTCACTCTTCCTGGACCACCTCATATCTATGAAAATTTTGTTCCTTCATAACACGTTGACAGGAAATTAAACTGCAGATTGGAGGACCATTAAATGGGGTAGCACTCAAACACAGTAGTACCAGGAAAGATCCATATGGGATCCTGTACTCAGAACAATGTTGGAGTAAAGAATATTCTGTGCTAGTAAAGCTGGGCCAATAGGTCCAAAGGTGGATCTATGTGTGTATGTGAGTGGGAAATATACACTGTAGCTGGCTGCCCAAATGTTGTTTTTAATAAGAGCCATTATTTCCTCACCTTTATAAGTGTTATATTCACCTGAGTGCAGTTAGTTCTGACAGCACTCATCTTCCTTTCAAGAAACTTGTATTCAGAAAGGAAAGGTGTTTGTAACACATGCTATGTATAAAATGATAAAATAATCTCTGCAGTTCGTGGTTCTTGAGTCACTTAGAGATTTAATTGATCCTTAACGCTGAGATGAATGAAAGACAATGACTAACAAAGCATCAGCATTAACCTTATTTAAATATTTGATCTCTGCACTTAATTACTGGGCTGTGCATGATCTGGGCATTACGAAAACACTCTGAATACCACAGGTTCATCCAAAACCAGTAAGCAATCATTTGAAATTTGTGACTGCTCTGAGATCTCCTAGAACCTAGCCCTATGAGTCAAGTGTAGAGTGTACTTGTTCTATAATGTCTGCAAGTTTAATCCAAAGCAGAAAGAAAAATTAACAAAACTATATCCTGTACAATTTCTGAGCCCTTTTTAGGCTCAACCCTGAAAGTATGCCTATTTCAGCAAGGTTGCTGTTTAGAGCTATGAAATAATAGTATCCTTTTTTATCTGCTTTAAGCTTTTCTCTTCTTAATTGCACCAGATGCCTTCCCCAGAAAAAATTAATACGGTTATCTAATTCCTTTGCTCTTTATCAACCGCTATGTTTCAGTTGTTCCCTCTTAAACTAATGAAAAAATGTTTTTTCTTAATTTGACTAATTCAATAATTTTGAATTGTCCGTTTCTTTACAAAGATGCAGGAGATTGCCTTAATTCTCTGCTCATATAATGGAACAAGTTTATCCTAAGTGGAGCACATCTTGGAAGAAATCATCATCTCAAAATAAGATGCAGAGGAATGTCTCTTTCTAAGTTTTATAATTATAACCTCTATTAATTCTTTGCTCGTTTGCTCTCTTTCTTCTAAAGGGTGAAAGGGGAAGGCCAGACTGGACAGAAGGAAATTTTTGGAAGCATTCATCCTTTATATCCTTTCTAAGCCATAACATCATCCTAAAGAAACAATTTCCTTTTAGATTGAGTGATTGTTTATTTTCAGATACCCCATCGCCTTTGGTCAGCAAGACACTAATGGACCTCAGAGCATTCTCTGTTCACCGACACTGTTATTTTTACATTAAGACTCGTCTTATGATTGATGAGTTTGACATAAGCAGAACAGCCTCTAGCCCAGAGAGAATGTAGTTACTAAGACAGAGCCAGGGGTGGGCATGGCTGATCAAATGCTCCCCTGCTGAAACAGAAATGTTGGGAAGGATTTCAGGGTCTTGTTTGTTCAGGAGTATGGATGACATGTGCTTGAGGATTTGGGATTACGGGAACTGGGGAAACAGAGCAGCTCCTGTTAAGGTTATCAGCAGGGTTTCTTATTTTGTCCTTTGCCTTTCCTCACCTTCTGGCAGCCTAGTTGCAGGGCAAAACAGCATCACCAGAATACCCTGTGCTGTTTTGTTAAATCTGATTATATTTAACTGGCTGGCCAAGTACACTGAAAAAAATAGTTGTCTGAAGTAAATATGTATTACTTATCTCTTATCCAGAAGGGTCTATCTTAGTCACATTGTCATGGAAACCCATTTTTAACCCATTCACTATGATTTCAGTAGTTCCACAGATTTTTAGCCTATATGGTAATTTGCTGCCTTTTTTTTTTTTTTTTTTCTCCTAGTTAGTGATCATGGTGATTGGCTCAGGGGAAAATGTGTGTCTTGAGGAAGCTGTAATAGGTAGGAGCCAGGAGGACAGAACTAAGCATGCATCATATAAAAAGAGGGAGATTCGGTAAGTAGACCACAAAGGTAACCAAGATACAAAACAGTGTTCAGGGAGAAGACGTAACCCCTATACTGTATTCCCACAGCAGGTAGGGTACTTTGGATCTTGGGATCCAAAGAGAATCAAGATGAACACAAATAAATGGGACTTAATACAATAATGAAGGCTATACTAAGTAAAAATGCTAAATGAAGAACAACTGTAGCATCCATAACAACATATTATTTTGGCTATGTTTCACAATCACTGTTTATGGTCTGTAAGTGCCTTGGCTGGAGGCAAATGTCAGAAGCATCCAGCAATCAGACTAATGGCTCTAGTTTCTTCTATCAGCTCAGTGACTAGGATTGATATACATAGGTATCAATGAGCAGGTTCTTGGATCAGATTTAAACTCTCCAGAAGTCTAGTTTGGAGGAAACTAGTGATTAACTCTTTCTTCATATTAGAACCAGCTGCAAAATTCAGACTCAGACACGTGCAGACTTCCTTCTTGTCATCCCACAGAACACAGCTGTACAAATATGGAGATTTGTATACAGAGGTATTTTTCAGGCTCCTCTCAGAGCAAAATGATGTTTCAAGCCTGCTTTCATCTGCAGGAGTCTTTGGGACCTTCTTTTAGATGTTTAATCTGCCCTGGACATAATCTTCTTTGATGAGGAGCATTGCTGAAATTCTAGTATTTTTTAACCATCTGGTATAGCCTGGGGGGAGAACTACTTTCCTTCAGGGAACAACATTTATTGTTTGGGCATTTATTTCCTTAATACTGGACTGGATTGAGTCCAGAAGACTTCAGCTGTGGAAGTTCAGCTTTAGCCTTACACGCAAAAATCATTGATACTTACTTCTATGTCAGTGAAGCCAAAGGTTGAAACTGTGCTTCTTTCTACTTGGAACAAAGTATAAAGATATAAATACACATTTAATCATAAATTACCAACAACAGCCTACAGACTTCTTGCATGTGAACAAATGTCTTTCATAAAACATTTCTGTCTAAATCATTTGGGCAAGTAATCATGTCCTCACTGTCTTTAATTGAGTGCCCAAAAGTTTTATTCAGGTAAATACATTAATTTTTAGTGCTTACCAAGAAAATCTTGGTGAACTGAATTCCTAAAAGTACTGTTCTATACATTAGCAATTGGAATAGAAGATTCCAATTGGTAACACATATTTAGAAGTTAAATATTGTACATATTAATAAATAACACATATTTATAGCACATTTCCTACGCTTTTCCTATCTCAAAGTATAGGCATATTACCCATAGCAAAATTTTTTTTCTTATTTGTATGAGAAAGACAAGGAACTCTGGAAAAGAAAGAAATTAATATAAATATTTTGTTGCTTAAGAAAAAAGAGAGCAAGGTACCCATTATCAGAATCTTCTGTTCATTCAAAATACAAATAAAGAAAGTGTTTTCAAAACTGATTACAAACAATTCAGTTTTCATGTTGTTATTGCTCCAAAAAAAGATTAAAACTGTTGTCAAACACAAATATAAAATAAAATAGGAAGTGTTCCTCCACTCTTTCATTTTTTTCATTTTTAAAATGGTCATTGTGGATAACTGTGTTTGCTGTGTCTATCAGTAGCCGATTTTTCAGGGGTGGTCAAAGTATTTTGCATAAACCAAAAAACAATCCAAGCAATCAATGGAAACAGGTATGTACTGTTGAACAGTTATTCATTCCGACCACGTGAGGGTAAGACAAATTACTCAGTGAATGTGTCTCTCTCTTATTGATTATAAAATGGATTCTACATGAAATAAGCATCTGGTTTTTAGTCTTACAGAAATAAGTGAAAGCAATACCACCTTTAGTATTCCAGATATCATAAGAAAATGTCTCATTGTAATAACCAGATTTATCACGTATAATATATCTGAAATTTGGGTAAAAATGATTGCTATATAAGTAAGCAATAAAAAGGGAGGTGGAACAGGAAGAGACAAAAGTTCAGAAGCCTTCATTTGGAAAAGATGCATGTTGAAAGCAAAATGTGCCACACCTAAACACTAGAAGTAAAAAAGAATCCTTTATTTATAAAAAAGCTCACATTCTGATCTGATAGAAATGTTATCCTTGGTGACAGAGCCAACTGAAAAAAAAGTACCTGAGAAAATCCATTGTTCCACAAATATCTAGTTTACAAATTCCTTTGCTTAGTCTAACTTTTTAGAATTTTTATCTTGACTTCCTAGTGAAATTTATTAACTCAAAATATGAAAGTGACAAAAGTGTAACAAACACACTTGTTCATATGCTGATTTCTCATATTTATAAAAAAAAGGATACAAAAATTTCCTCAGAAAGGGTTTTTTCCCAGAAACAATAAAAATATGACTACTCTAATTGATACCTTTCAGTTTCAGTTGAAACACAAAATATGAATTTAACTGTCTAAGTGTGGGGAAAGTTTTTATCCAAATATGGATTTGAACATAAAGAGATAAGGTAGATCCTTTGCCTCAAAGAATGTCTTAAACATGTGGGGTGGCATGAGGGACAAAGAAATGCTTTAATGTGGACTGCTGCTGAGAGGAGTACAAAAAGGTCAACTTTTGAAGAGAGAAGAGAGCACACGGGGTGAAACAGGTGACTATAAGCTCATTTTACTAATCCACATGAGCAGAGTAAGACCTAGGGAGACATCAGTCATCTCCAGATCGCATGGGACTTTGCTAGAACTGTGCTTTTCACAACTCCTCCAAAAGGTGAGGCATAAAAAGTGCCACTGAAGAAAAAGATAATTACTATGAACAGTAATCAAGCACAAATGTAGCTTTTTTGGCCAATTCTGTCAATGTGAGAAGATTTTTTTGTAATTTATTTTATTTTTAAGTGGCTCAAGAAGGACTATTTCTTCTTTGCCTAAGAATAATGCCATTTGACTTTAAAAAAGACAATTAGATTAAATGAAATATGAACTCCATTACAAAAGTAAATGTAAATATCAGTGAAATTTTACTCCCATAGAAGACTGAGAACAATCATGGGTTGCTCATAAAATAATAATTTATATCCTGAAATGTCTTAATGACAAATGAAAAAATTTCCATCTCATACCTCTGTTGGCAACAACTTAATTTCCAATATAAGGGTCTCTCTCATTTCCCTGAAATTTTTATATTATTGTCAGGAGGCATCAGTCCTAGGTGATTAAGTGTCTCTCCTTGTAATGGAATAATCTGTTTTCACTAGGATTGAAGACACCTGATTTTGATTCGCCAAATAAAAATCTCAGCTGCACCCAGGCTACCATCAAATTTTGGTCCAATATCTACGTATATTCTTAAGTAACAATTCTAAATTAGCATAGCTTTTTATATTTTTCCAACAGAAGGATTAAAGAAGGAGAGATGGACATTAGCATTAGCTTTACCTGTTACTTTCTTTATACAAACAGATTTGAGGAGGAAAATCTTTCTGTGCAAGATAAGCCTGAAGTGAAAGTTTAGACACATGGAAAATATTCACAGAGCTGGGGAAACGGCAGAGGAAAATCAAAGTGCAACAGCTGCAGAGTTATACAAATGACTGGATGGAGAAAGAGAATTAACAAGCTGCCCCAATACAGAGTGGAAACCATTCAAACTTCTTGCTGAGTCTTATGTAAATCCTTTCAGTCTGACCAGGCTGACTACTTTAAGAAAGTAATTTTGTGCTGCCACAGAAACTTGATTAAAGAAACTGAAACACAAATACGTAGCAATGCCTTGTGGCCTTCCCCTAAGGGGGAGCCTTCAGGGGAAGGGAGCTGAGAAAGTGTGGAGAAGATTGGTTCTAGACAGCCTAACTTAATTCTGGAATATGCCAAGAGTGTGTTGACCACTCTACCACAGTGTTTCATAACCACAGTATCTCTCTTTAATCTAGATGACATAATTTCATGTTGAATTTTACTTTCCTACAAAGCTAAGAAGAAAGGCTGTTTTTTAACTCAGGAGCTACAAATGTATGCTGACTAAGAACATTCTTATCATGCATTGCAGCCCATCTTGAATCTTAAATGCAAAATATAAAATTCAAATTCTGATTCCATCTGTTGCCTGGAATGGTCCTATTATCATCTGAAACTCTACAACCTGAGCAGGAAAAGGAACATGATTTTTTAAACAGAAGAATTATTGAGTCATTCACCAAAATGCCTCCTTTTTGGTTGGAATAAAAATGAAACAAAATAAATTCATTTCTCTTTGACTGAACGTCTCCCTCTACATAACAACCCCATACTGCTTTATGAACATTAAAATTTACAACAGCAACTTCCCTTTTCAAGCTACTAACTCTAATTACCTCATTTTTCAGATGATAAATCTAGAAACTAGACAGATTCCAAACCACAGGAATATCTACTGACGTGTTTCTGTTAACTGGAATTTAAGACAGGTAGCACCGGACTAAATTTAAGAGAGAGGAGGGGAAGATTTATCCCAGAGAAAGTCAGGCAGACCAGCTTTCTGCTGAGAAAGTTATTCTTTTAGGTTAGTCCTATCTCCCAAGGCTCATGTAGAACTGGCCTGGTTAGGTTTGCATACAAACTACATGATATATATACTAGCTAGGAGTATTTATGTAAAAACATAGATATCGACAATGTACACACAATCTAAATTTATCAAGCTTATAGCTTACCAAATAAATTTAGAATATAGAATATGCTATTATACAATACCATGATCTTACATAACCAAACAGCAATCTTGCAATTAAGGTTGGTAAAATAAACTTCAATAATAATAAAAAAAAATAAATTAAGGCATTTGTAATTTAAGGCGACCTTTATTTTTCTGCTTTAATACAAAAGCAGGCTGAACTGCTTTGGTCAAATATTGTCTTGTTTCATTGTTTAATGAAAAAAATGCAGAATCAGCAGCCCTACAGGATCTAGCACATTCTCTTGGCTTTTCTGAATTTTCTCTGAAGTGCCCATAAAAAAGAATACAGCATCGACTTAGTCGTAATTTTAAGAACAGCTGATTCTGAAGCATTCAGGGTTAATTTTTCTCCAGTATTTTTCAGTAAACTAAGACAAAAAGAAAATAGAGTTGCAGAGGGTTACTGCATGACAGACAGAAGAAATACTTCACATAAAATGAAAAAAGTTAAAGGTACTTTTCTGGACATACACAAAGAGAAGCTGGAGACACATAAACTTTGATGACAAATCTAAGGTCAGTCTCAGATTTGGAGGGTAGAGGAGGAAGGAAATGTTGAATTTCAAAATGGGAAACCAAAGAGTATAATCTTCTGGTATGTTGGAACAAGAAGATACAGGGACTTCTGGAGACCCCAAATCTGTTTTCCCAAATTAATCACTGATCAGCCAGTCATTTTTTCCTAAGTCCAGACTGAAGGCTGGCACTTGTTTGTCCTTCTAGAACACTGGAGAATCCAAACCATTATAAGTAAATTGACCTGAGCAAAGTATCACTACAGAGCAGACCCAGATCCTCTTAACCAGGACAATAAAGGCCACAGCAGCACCAGGGAAACCATGTCCTGATCCATGCTGGACTTCCAATATCACAAAATAATAGAATAACACCACTCAATCAGAAAATAACATGGCTTGCCCTGCTGAAAGGCATGCATGCACACACACACATGCACGCACAAAAAAAAAAAGCAAGAAGACTTGCAGTCAAATTCAGAGGAAAAATTCCAAGCTACAAATTAGGGGAAGATGAAATACCATATAGCAGCTGTTCTACAGGAGACCAAAGGATCGATTAAAGTCTTACTATAGCTTTGACAAGAAAAAGATTTCTAGGTACATCTACAACCTTGAGCATTGAAATCAGGTATGATTTTATTGTGGATGTAGTGTTCGCTGAAAATTGGCAGTCAACTAAATTACATGTGTCTGCTAGACAGTTTACTATTGATTAAATGCTCTGAAAGAGTAATTCAGTGGTAGTTGTTAGCCACCCACCCACCCCTCACAAACTCTAGGGATTCAAGAATGGAGAATTATCATCTCCAGCTGCCCACGTAACTCTTATTTACATCAAAGGATGTGATGTACACTTCTAAGTAGCTTAGAACCTATGGTATACATAACATAGCAAGCAAATCTTACTAGATGCACTAACGTGTACCTTTAGAAGCACCAGATGCCTAAGATGAAAACTTGACCAAAGATGCAATATCACTTGGAATGTACTTCAGTGCTAGAAATGCGTAGATAACAGAGATTTCCATCAGCATGTTAGTCACGGTGTAGTTGATTCACAAAATAAATCTTTTGATGATCCTCTTAGCATGGGTTTCGATAACATTATACAACACACTTCTATTCTGTTAATTCACCACAGTAGATAAAATTTAGAAATCATGGAGTTACCCCTATTAAGGAATCAAGAAATATGGCTTCCTAAAATTGATCTTATACAAACATATGGCAAACATAAATAGACAAAAAGACACCTCATCATCTTTTTCTGACTTATTTTAGAACAAAATATCTTCAGAAGCTCCTTGATATGATTAAATTAACTGAAGAGTAATTTGTGTGGTACTCTGCAATATCAAGTAACAAAAAAAAAAAGCTGCAGTGGATTATTACCCTTTGATAAATTATTTCTAATTTATGGTGTAATTGCCAATGAGAAGAATGGTTTCCTTTTTTGTTTTGTTTTGTTTTTAAGTCTTTCTTGGGAGTAATAAGAAACAGTGAAGTAAAACTGAATTTTAGCACAGGTATCAAGAAACACACCTAACAGCTCAGTTTGTTAGGACAAACATTATCTTTCTGAAGGACAGAAGGACAGAATTCTCAGTCATATGAAATCAGAAGCAAGTGTATAGAATAACCTTTGTTTTGATGAAAGAGGGAAAGAGACAAACTCTGCCAGTATACTTTTGCTATCACTTCACACAGTCAAATTGTTGCAAATCTAACATTGGTAAAAATGTTGCTGAAGAAAAAATGAAGTAAAAATAGTTTTACTTTCTTTTCCCTACCTTATTTAATCATCTTTAGGTGTGTCTGAAGCAGCAATAACCTTGTTAGGTAAACATTGACTTTTACAGGTATTTATCTATGTACTTTTTTTTTTTTTTTTTTGGCACAAATTTCTACAGGTGAGCTCTTTGTATTTTGCTAAATATTTGCCAGAAACTTTGTTTAGGAAGCTGATTGCATAATAGTCAAGTAAATTTTGATTCACTGAATTTCCCCTAATAGTGTTCTAGATGAGTTGTATGGCTTACCTGAGTTATGAATTTTTAAAGGATAGCTTTCAATCAAATGTACAATATGAAATGTAGTGTAAGGAACTATTGGAGGTAAACTTTATGCTTAAGGATTTGCAGATATAAAAGTGATCAAGTACTTAAATATTTATAGAAAAAGAAAAAAAATGCAAATTAATATTTGCTTCTGAAAGTAAATAAATATAAAAATATTTTTTAATTTGATGATTCACATGGTTCTGCTCTAAAATTACAGGATGGATTTGTATCAATTTACAGACTACATAATAAAATTTTAGTAGGGGTGTGTATAAATTGCTGAAAAATAAATACTTGGCGAAATAAACGGCCAACACACTTGGCTTGGTCATAAAAAGATTAAAATGTCTTCGAACACACCAGGGAGCTATTTTTTTAAGATGTCACATTATATAGTGGAATCTGGCCTATACTTAAAAATATCACAACACTTTTAAAAAATCAAAGGATTTTGCAGTTGTAATTTTAAAAATATTGACTTTAAAATTATTTGCTGTCATCCTCTATCTTGTGTTCCTTGAACATCGTACCAATGCTTACAGAAATCAGTAGTCTTTTTCAATACATATAACAAACATTTTTTCTCTATGTTTTGCCCTAAGGGCTTTAACCTGGAAATAATGAAATGGCTGGCATTCTGAGACAAGGATCCAGTTTCCCCTAAGTGGGTACAATCAAGTCTTTGTCATGATTGTCCTAAATGATTGTTACAAGAGATGGAGATCACAGATGTAAAAGACTTTACATGTTCATAATCTGTACTGAAGAACAGGTCATACAGAAACCATTAGACCTGTTCTGTGTTATCTGCAGAGCTTCCTAAGCCATTAGTAAGGGAGTTGCTCAAACTGAGTTTCACTAGTGGCTATTCCAATGACGTGTAGTTGACTAAAACCAGGAAACTAAAGTCAGGAATTGATGGGGCAATAAATAGAGCAAATGGTCAAAAAAAAAATGAGAGGATCAGAAGCAAAGTTGGAGAAGTTACCCAATGCAACTTTTACAGCTTTGAATACAGGTTCATGGATACAGTTTTTTCTTCCAGGCTGAGGACCTGAACAGAGGTAGGTCAAAACTCCATATGTGGGGCAAAGACAGGGTTTGGATTTCAGTTTGGACTTAGCAGCAGAATTTGTACAAACATTTCTCACAGTAGTAAGAGGAGTTACATGAGCATCTGGAGTTGATCATTCCCTCCACACAAACCCCATGAGTCCGTGGGGGATAAAAACAGTAGTAGGTAGCAATTTTTGTAACATGTTAAGGTAGCATTTTTGGCCAAAGCTGTCCTGGAATTAAGAAAGATCAGCTCCGCATATTTGCATTCAGGCTAGGCATGGTACCCAGTCCTGAAGTTTTACAGTTTGAGGGGCTTGTATTAGAAATACCACGCTGGGTTGAACATATTATGCCACAATACTGAGTCTGACTAAACAGGACTTAAAAACTGCTGTGAGTCTAAAAGGACTAAAGCAGGCCTAGAACAAAGGAGCTGCAAATTTCCATTTAGCCTCATTGATGCAATCGTATTTCAGGCCAAGGAAAATTCAAGCATAGGACTGAGCGTGTTTCTGAGTGGAGTGTATTTGACATATAACAGGAATCATGTCTGGCTAGTGGAAAACTTGTTTGCTAAAGTCATTATCACCTCTTTCTCTTATTCTTATATCTAAGCTTTCTGCCATTCTTCCTCTTAAACCTGGAACACATGCCTTAATCCAGCATTTTCTTTTCTCTTTCAAATCCCTCCTATCAGATGCAATTAACTAGATTGCACATATTTTAGGGATAAAGAACAATGGAAAAGTAAAGTCCCAGACAAGTGAAAATCACATATTAACTTTCTGCACTGATCCCTCCAATAAGTCTATTTAATGCTATGAAGTGATACAGTACTCTGCTGCAGATTTTATGTAAGAGTGAAAGCAACAATGAGATAGAAAGAAAATGAAAAATGCAAACCCACATTTTCTCCAAGTGTCTCTGTACTTCAGGCTAAATGCAATATTTATGGACAAAAGTAATTTTTTATTTCCTAACCTGGATAATTTTTAGAGACAATTTTTGTGGCCATTTACAGTTTCTCAATCAAAAGCCCATTTTTGTTACAAAAGCTTTAATAAAAAAAATTGCTGATGCTGCAGAAAATATTGCTTAATAAATAAACTGCATTCAGGCAGCATGTTGAAAAGGAAACCTCCTTGTGCAGCTGGGTGTGGTTCTTCTCACACTGGCAGATACCTGTAAATTGCTCTTCTAGCTCCATGTCAGTACAGGTAAAAATCAGCCAGAGCACTACACACTCAGCTTCCTCCATCATGTAGTGTGACATTTTGAAAACTGGTTGAAATCTCCTAAGGGGATAAAGCTTTTCAGAAAACTTCCATTAAAGTCCCACCTAGTAGATTGCCAAATGGCAAGTACCTGATTGGGAGTAGTAATTCCTTGCTTTATAACAGGCCATTTGTTCCTATGAGCCATTTCTGTTGTAGAACTAAGTTAACAGGTAATTCATTTTGTTGAAAAAAGTCTAGTCAGCTTTTATATTGAAGGATATGCAAATAGACTTCTCCATAAACCTTGGTTGCAAATGGCTTCTGCCTTACTAGCTACAATAATGTGATTGTATCTTTTGTCTGGAATTGCCACCACATACGAAGCACTGTGGTTTTTGAAGATTAATAACCTCTATGTTAGAAGAATAAAAAGGCTCTGAGTCCCTCATTAATTTTGGTGTTTGGATAAAAAGCAGGGGGAACTCCAAGACCAAATCTACAACAAGAAATAACATAACACTGATGTGTTCAGCAGTTTTTAGGAACATTGCTAATTGAATCATGCAGTGTAAGTTGTTACTCAGTGTTACTCACTTCATTTCTACAATGAAATAATTATTTGGCCTAGAAGACAAACAGCATCCTGGCCTGTATCAGAAATAGTGTGGCCAGCAGGAGTAGGGAGGTGATCGTGCCCCTCTACTCAGCACTGGTGAGGCTGCACCTCGAATACTGTGTTCAGTTTTGGGCCCCTCACTACAAGAAGGACATTGAGGTGCTGGAGCATGTCCAGAGAAGGGCGACGAAGCTGGTGAGGGGTCTGGAGCACAAGTCTTATGAGGAGCGGCTGAGGGAACTGGGGTTGTTCAGTCTGGAGAAGAGGAGGCTGAGGGGAGACCTCATTGCTCTCTACAACTACCTGAAAGGAGGTTGCAGAGAGGTGGGTGTTGGTCTCTTCTCCCAAGTGACGAGTGACAGGACAAGAAGAAATGGCCTCAAGTTGCGCCAGGGGAGGTTTAGACTGGATATTAGGAAAAATTTCTTCACTGAGAGAGTGGTGAGACACTGGAATAAACTGCCCAGGGAAGTGGTGGAGTCACCATCACTGGAGGTGTTCAAGGAACGTGTGGACATGGCATGTGGGACATGGTTTAGTGGGCATGGTGGTGTTATTTGATGGTTGGACTTGATGATCTTAGAGGTCTTTTCCAACCTTAATGATTCTGTGATACACAGCTGACCCTCTGTCTTCTGAAATTCCGTCTACAAATGGCTTTTGTGCAATGATCCCAGTGAGCCCTAAGAGAACGAAAAAAATCTAAATCATTTAATACCTTGTCTTGATCTGCCGTTTGATGTTATCAATGGCAAGAAGTTGAACAAACACCTTTCAGTCAAATGAATAAACTAGGACCAATGTAGCTGACATTTTCTGAGAAATACTGATGGCGACTCTCTCAGGCTGTTATTTTGTTCTGTTGAGGGTGTAAGTTGCTGAATCTTAAATGGAAACCTGGGTTTATTATAGATAGAAGAAAATAGTGGTATTTAGATCCATGAAGATAGAAAGATTTCAAACATAAGCTGAAAACAATGAGACTGAAGAGTTAAATATTTCTTTTCTGGAATCTAGATTTCCACATGATTTTCCCTAAATTATTACTAAACATTTAAACAGATTTATAAATACTAACATTGCAATAATGAGATAAAGAAACAATTTTAAATAAAAATGTTAAAATCAGTTTTCATAGAATAAAAATTAGGTTTTTAGAATGGTCTTTCTTATATTGTGAAGCAACATTAGAAGTTAAGCAGTGTGATAGGTACCGTTTAATGTGTAAACATCAACATAGTAACTTGTCCAAGAAGGGAAAATCTGAATGATACGACAAGCTGTCATTGGTAAAACAACTTCTTAAGTCTTTAAATGGGAACAAATCCCCATTTGTTACAGTGTCTCAGCTAAACCTTGTAGAATTTGTTGTAAGGTTTATATCTGTATTGTATTGCTTTGTGCATAGTTTGATCAAGAAAGGTTTGTAATGATGGGTTTTATTTAATTGTCAATAAATAAAAGTTTTGATTATGGATTTATTTCATAAATATTTAAAATATTTATGTGTGTAGTACAAATGTTGAATCCATGCCTTTCCTTTTAATTTAAAAGATGGCTTGCCAGTGAGTAAAATACATGTGAAAATGTCACAGATATCTCTGCTTTCAGTCAGCTATGATTGCAGGAACATTAAAAGATGCAGTCAAATGCACTTAATAAAAAAATCTCATAGTGTTGACAACTGATTATCTAGAGCTTTAGCTGTGTAAGCCAGAGCTATCTTGTAAACAAGAAAATATAATGGCAGCAGTTGTGAATTATGAAACATTTTGGACCTAAATAAATGACTAATGACTAGAAATCAAATGCATTCAGATTTTAC
Organism: Gavia stellata; assembly: GCF_030936135.1. Lineage (NCBI taxonomy): Eukaryota > Metazoa > Chordata > Aves > Gaviiformes > Gaviidae > Gavia > Gavia stellata. Next base: position 23,031,163 of record NC_082600.1, read on the forward strand.
ATGACACCAAACTGGATAAGCAAAAAATAAATCAAATCACTATAGGCTCATTTTAGGTATATTGGTTAAGTTCAATAATTAAATATTTGTCAAGTAGTGTTCTACCAGATTATTTTCTTCTTGGTTCAAAGTTACACACGTTTTCTTTGTGCCCATCTATATGTTTTTCAGAATCAGTCTGTTAGTCCAGACACCTCTCTGAGAGTAAAGCAGTATCCTACCAATTAAGTCAACAGAACTTAGCACACCTGAAAATACTGTCTCTCACCAATAATTTAAATCCACATTTATATTTAGCTTAAAAGTCAATCAACCAAACAAAAAACCAACCCAAAACTTAAAGAGGCAGGTGAGTAAGTTTTCAAATATTGCAAACATCGTAAGTTATGATTTGTTGAGCATGGCTATTGCCTCTGCAAGAGAAACACACAAACGAAGAATAGACCATAACACCAACAGGCTGTCTATGCATATTTCATACCCTATATTTATTATCTAGCTTCCAAAGATGAAATAGTCTGAAGTTCCTGAGTTCAGTTTTTCCCAGTGACAGTGGAGGTATATCAACCTTCTATATGTGTAAACAATCCACACATTTCAGTGAGTAGCCAAAATATGTGTAAATATACTTGATTTGTTCTAAATGAGGCTTATGGCCAAAGATGCTGGTTATTCTGTTGCCCCCTGCCTCCTCTCACAGCTACCTGGCTGCAGGGTAAGTCATCTCAACTTCCTGATCCAATAGAAAATATAATTCCCAACAAACAAAAAGATTAGCTTGCTATTAGACTGGAAAGATCAATTGATTCATCCATCCTGAACAATGCTAGTAGATCCAACACAGGAGAGGCAACAGCAACAGAGAGACAGAAGAGTGGAAAGTATAAGAACACAGATGTTGCTTTTGACAGTAGCTGGATAGCTTTTGGCAGTAGATTCTGAGTTCTGGCTAGGAAGGGAGGAGGAATCTGGTCAAAATAAGGAAAAAAACAATGCAGGAAACAAAATGCAACTTGAAAGGCTAACCAGCACACAATCAAGACAAACTGTTCCCCTACTGTTGATTCTAGAGAATAAAGTGTTCTCCTAAACTTTTCAATGCATTTTTCCACATAGCAAGGACATTGATAAAACCAGCAATGGTGTATTGGGTCTGGCTGAGGTGAAGTTTATTTTCCCCATAGCAACCCGCATAGTGCTGTGCTTTGTATCGGTAGCTAGAAAGATGCTGATAACACACTAGTGTTTTGGCTACTGCTGAGCAGTGCTCACACAGCATCAAGGCTCTCTCTCCAACATTCCCCCCTCAACAGTAGGGTGGGGGTGGGCAAGATCTTGGGAGGGGACAGAGCCAGGACAGCTGACCCAAACTGAGCAAAGGGATATTCCATACCATATGGCATCTGCTCAGCAATAAAATCTAAGAGAAGAAGGAGGAAGGGGGGCATTTGTTATTTACAATGTTTGTCTTCCAGAGCAACTGGTATGTGTACTGAAGCCCTGCTTCCCGGGAAGTGGTTGGACATCGCCTGCTGAGGGGAAGCAGAGAATAAATCTTTTGGTTTCCTTTGCTTCCACACACGACCTTTGCTTTTGCTTTATTAAACTGCCTTTATTTTGACCCACAAGGGTTTTTTTCACCTTATTTTCTCCCCCCGTGTCCTCCTGAGGAGGGGAGAGATAGAGCGGCTTGGTGGGACCTGGCATCCAGCCAAGGTCAACTCACCACAAATGGCCATCAAACATTTTGACCAAAAATAGTTCCGTTCCTATCACCACCACATCAAGTTCTCAGAACCCCTCATCTGATAACACATTAGTGGCAAAACTCAAAACAGCCTTTTATCCTACTAACTTTTCTTTATGTAATCAGGTAATATTTAATTAGGAATTCTACTTAATCTGTGTCTTTGCCATTATATTTAAATCACTGACTCCAAAATGTACCATACTTATACTTTATAGGGATTTGAAGAGTTTCAAAGAAGGGTTTAATTGCAGCTGAAAGTGTGGAACGAAAGCTACATATCAACTCTAACCACCAGAGTGTTTACAGTGGCTTTTCAGTTGCAAAAGGGATTTTTTTTTATTCCCACTTTAGAAAGGCTACACTTAGCAACAGAAGCACTTAAGCCTTAGTGGATCTATTGAGTGCCACAAAATATACTTTCTATGCCTGATTATGGCATGTTTTAGAAGTTACTTTAATGGGTAGTAAGGTTACTTTAGGCATTGCTGTCAACTTATATCGCAGAGTGCATCTACCACAGGCAGCACTGGAAAAACTGGGTAAAGGAAAACAGGGAGGGTGCTATGTCAGTAATACATTGCCATGCTCACTTCTGGGGCCAGGGGTGACTGAGGAATATTAAAGAGGGTGTTTAGTCATTTGGAGCAATAGGAGGAAGACTGAAAATTTATAATATAGCAAATTCTGCTTGGCTCGTAATATGGAATGAACTGTGCCATGATGCATACACTTCAGCATTCTGTTTTACCAGTGTGCCATTAAAAGAAAAAAAAATGGACCCATTAAACTCAGATCTTTAACAGTTTTCTGATATTATAGAAAAAGAGGATCATAGCAAAAATATTTTTACACTTCCGTTGTTGAAATTTTTATTGGAGGTAGATTGAGTAAGGGATCTGGATCCACCTCGTAGGATAAAGATCTAGAGAAAGATACCACTGATTTTTATCATATTTATATTAGGTCGTAAACTGGATTGTATATTGGGAAGGACATAAAAGCAAAGTTAGAGTAAGGGTTTACGTTGGCACTGACATTTCTAGAGCTATTCTTTTGAGATTTCAACATAAAACTATTTAGGAACACACTATCTTCATCTCCCCTCAGTCCTGGACATTCTATTCATTTTTTAGGTGAAAATACAAAAGTGCTTTCCACACAGCTTGTGCATTCCTGAGCATCACTGGTTCCCAGGTGATTTCCTGAGGAAATCAGACCTAAATGAGGCTAAAGATGACCAAATCCAGAAAGAACAACAGAACTGCAAGCACTCAGTTGTGTCACTGGTTTTAAGCCAACTGCTCTTGGATTGTTTTCTTTTTTGGATGGAGGAGATGTTCCACTGATACTAAGGAAAAACTATGACTTGGCGTTACTATGAAAGCATTTTCATACACAGAACAAATTATTCTACCTTTATCCAGTGTTTGGTCATCCAGAGGCATACAAAATAAGGAATAACTGACTAATCTGCCTCTTGAACCATAGTGACAGAGACGACTAAGGCTGTGTGTGTGGTCTGGAGAGTCTGTGCTGTGGCACCTGGTGCCAAGGCGTTTGTCACCAGCGCACTGCTCTGCTCTGCAGCCCTGTGTTCAGTCAACTGTCCTGCCCTCCTCTGTGGTCTCCTCACCACTGTTTCTGCAGGTCAGTGCAGGGATGGAGACTTCTCCATGCAAGACTGAGGATGAAGGGCAGCAGCGGGAAGCGGCCACCTCAGAACTTGCTCCTGGTTCCTGAGCTGTGCAGATGGATCCTCTTCCTCCTCCACCACCTTCTCCTGCCTGCTTAGGCTTAACCCCAGGAGTTCCCAGGTGGAGAGGCTGTGTATGGGGCTATGAGAGGAACTAATGGCTGCTCCATTGTTCCTTGTCCCAAACTGATTGTAACACAAGCAGCATAACGCTGCCTGTAGGGTACACCTGTGGGCAACAGCACTATAGTAAATTCTCACAAATTTATCTATTGTGTGATCTCTTCAAAGAAACATGGTCAGAATATTTACAGCCAGTATTGGTATTTGTATCAAGAACCAAAAAAGCAATCAATACTAATAGCTTGTGATTTTCTACCACATTTTAATTTTTTTTTAATTTATTGTTTGCTTTGCTTTATTTTTAGATGTGGAAAAAAGCAAGTTCATGGAATGGAAGGTGAGCAGTAATGTCATTTAAACTCAGTCATGGCTTCTCCTGAGAATAGAAACACTGCCAGTAGTGCCTTGTATATGCCATACTACAAGCTAAATTATAACTGTTTCTGGTCAGATTGTTCGTGGCTGTGTGAAGGATTTATACTCTTCTCTTCTCATTCATTATATATTTAGAATCACAAAATCACACAAATTTTTCAAATTACTCTGAAAATTCCCTTGTAAAAACATGTTATATATATATAATAAATTCTTATTAATTAACTGTATCTGAATTTTAAATAACAATGGAGAAAGAATATAATGATCAGAAATACTTGTAATACAGACAGAGAGTTTCCATCCATGAAAAATTATTGATTCATTCTTATTCAGTTTGTCCATTCATCTAATTTTGACAGTGAGATCTCTCAGTGGCATTGAGCATAGCACCCCTCACTTTGCAGTGAAATTAAGTATCCACACAACACTAAATTGCTTGGTTGTTGTTCGACCGTGTTCACTCTTAATGCTTTTAAAATCCATTAGTTTTTATGCATCTTATCTCAGATTGATAATGTTGTTGTACAGAATGAACAGTTACCATTAAGTCAACTGGAAAACAAAACAAAACAAAACAGTTAGCTGTGAAAACCTGAGAGTTTATATGTATTGATCAGGAAATGCCTGCTACAAATGCTAAGTGTAAAACCACATAAAAATGTAGGAATGTCAATACATTTCCTGGGCTCAAATAATGAACATTTGTATCAGGGTGCTCTGGGTTCCTCAGAATTACTTTTTCTGTTTTCACAGAGAATTGAAGGAAGAGACTTGTCTGGTATAATTGATTAGGTATTAGCATTAGCTGAAGATTACATGAAAGGATAATGATAATGTGTATGATTTATTATAGGATATACACTGTGTAATGCTGCACCAACTAAACAATTATTACTGGCTGTATTAGCTCTCTGCATTGAAGCTGACCTCATGTTTGATATATGGGAATTTATTCATCTTGCAAAATTTCAACCAAACAGACTAAGCTATTCCATACAATTTAAACAAGATATGCATGTTTTATTAAAAAATACATCATAGAAAAGAAGAAACTTGTGAATTACCCCTACTATATTAGCCTCTTTGGTTTGGGAGATGGGCAGAGAATTTTCTGAAATCTTAGAGTAAAGTAAGTGCAAATGTGTTTTGACTTCAAAAAAAATAAGTAACTATTCCTTCTCAGAAGCCTTTTATATTCTATAGAATTCTAAAGATGCTACAACAACAACAAAAAAAAAAAGCCCAGAACTTTAAGTATAGATTAAAGGTATGCTTTTAAGTTTTTTGGATTTTGAATAGACCTGGCTCCAAAATAAAGCCTCAGTGCTGTATACGTTGACTTCATGGACACTCAAACCTAGACCAGGCTCCTTGGCTTACCAGAAACTCTGTAACAAGTTCAACCAAAGGCATGATCTGAAATCTTCCAAATTTTGAAACCTTTGAGGAAGTTCATATTTGAATCATAGCTCCATTACTTTGGACTGATCTTTAGTATTTAAGGGCTATCCTAAGAAGAATTATATCAGAAGCATACGTTCTAAGAAAAACTTCATTTAAGATATTATCTCCATGAGATGATGTAACAAAAGCTATTACATTTTCCGTGTTGAAGGACCTAAGCTTATGGTCCACTGTTGCTGTGACACACCTAATGGCTGCCATATTGCAACATTGTTTCTTGACAATTTTTAAGAATTCAGAATCCCCATCAGTATAAATTGGCTGAAATTGATATATAGCTCTTGATCCAAAATTCTATCTCTTTCAACAATGTAAGTATAGAATTTTTTATACCATCCTCTGCGAAAGAATTGAGTGTCTCTGAAAAAAAGATGTATGGTATAGCAGGAAAGTGATAGGGATTTGGGCAACAGGATTGAAGTCCTGGTTGTGGGATGGTCATGTTGATTGAAAAGATGTAGGGGGAATGGCTTGGTGTATCCTGGTATAGGTTTACATCATAGGAGAGTAAGGCAGGAGAGAACGTGTATAAAATTGTGGAAGTAGGAAAGCAGTGTAAATCATCAGCATGAAGTCTGGGTCCTAGACTGGATATGGGCAACATGTATACATAAAACCCAGACATTGACACTGCTTTTGCTGCTGGTGGGAGAACAGTCCACCCCTACTGCTCGGACAGTGCCTTGCTGCTGCCACTGCTGTGTACCAAACCTCTAGAAAGCATGCAGACATACTACTAACCTTGTACTCATCAGTTAAACTTAGAAACATTCACATATGTCTGTTCTCTCTAGGATTAGGAAAAAGGAACTTTCCTTAGTGGGCAAGGTTGATGTTACACATGTTAATGGTACATGTTAATTGCTTGGAGTAGCAAGATGTCAATACCTAATGTGGAAAAAAATGAAATTGGACTAAAAGTGCTACAGAAGAACGAGCAAGAAATGAGTGAAAAGAGTGAAGGGTTTTTTTGTTTTTGTTTTCTTCTGCTTTGTTTACTTTATTAAAAGAAGAAAAAAACCCCTGTGTGTATAACAGCCTTAGTTTTTTTAAATGGACAGTATTACTTTTATTTTAGGACCTGGTCCTAAAAGCATATTCCAACAACAAACATATTTATTAAAATAAGAAAAAAACCCCTGTGTGTATAACAGACTTAGTCTTTTAAATGGGCAATATTACTTTTATTTTAGGACCTGGTCTTCAAAGCATGTTCCAACATGCAGAGCTTACTGTCAAGAGAAATCAACAGTTTTCTCAACACTATTATATACTGTATTGTTTATCAACAATACCCTTGCTAAACAAATTCTGTGTGTTAGGTAGGTTTTAAGGTTTGTTGCTTTCTTTACACACACGCACTTTATTAAATAATGCCAATAGGGAAAAAATACACAAGTAAAAGCTCACACACTGTATGCGAAAACCCCACAAGTCCAGAAAAATCCTAACTGAAATTATTTCAGTGTTTCTTCTGATGAAATAATATTATTATTAGTGGCAACAACAATAAACAAATAAATAATAATTTTACACAGCTCAGCCATAAAATCAATCAATTTTTTCACTCTCATTCATCACCTCTGCTCCTTACAATCCCTGTTGTAGTTCTACATGTGGAACTGAGGAATTACTGATTGATTGAGCAGTTTATTTGCATAAAAAGACTGAGCGGTAGTCAGACAACAGGTTGATAAAACTTAGTAGGAAAAGACTGTTAAGCTCCCAGAGATCAAGTTCAAATTTAGCCAAGGGGTGGTTAACAGAAACTGGCACTTTGATAATTTGCTTCCTAGTGTAGACATTATTTATTTATTTTTAAAATCAGAATATAAAGATTTAAAATATTTTTCTAAATAATGAGTTACTCCTAGGAGGGAGAATATTCCCTTGACACCAACTCTGCATCTGCTGAATCATCAAGATAAGACAGTGATCTCACACACCAACAGTCATCCTAGGTAAAATGAGTTTGAGCAGCAAAGTTATAGAGTAGTTCCTTAAAGGCAGGTAACTTACCTGTGCCTCTGGACAGTTTAAGAGACTTTGTTTATAGGTGAAGACAAAGACAGACAGGTAAAACACTTTAGTTAGCATAGGCTACACTTGCCTAGCTCTACTTTTGATAAAATTAATAAAGGTCATCCTTAGTATGCAGGTGTCAAAGCAGACAATATGCACCTAAGCTGTAGTTCATTGTCCCCCTCCTTGAACTGGACTGGGAACTGCTGAACAAGAACATAAGTGAATGCTCACTTCACTGTTCCTTGAACACGTGCTTCTTAAGGCAAATTTGGCACTATGCACTAAATTTATGACTTGTGAAAATATCCTTATTACTTCTTATACAGCTAAGCACAGGCAAAGTTTCCTGTGAAGCTGCATACTAAGGGAGAGTTTTGGAAAATTCCAGAAAAAAGACTAACTATAACGAATCAAAGTCGTATCATCCCAAACGTCAGCTTTCTCTATTCACCACAAGACATTTGCATTGATGTAAATATACTACTAACTGGTTCTTTCTTGCAATAACCAGAACAAATCTCCAGCAGATAAAATCCTTGTATATATGAAGCTGCTTTCATAGCATTTTTTGTGATTGATCAGTTTTCCCAAGTCATCTTTTTTACCTTAACTTTCAGCCTTTTCACTGAGCATCTGTTAGCTAAAATGAAGCCTATAATAAACATTTATGTCCTTCTTTATGCTGATTGTTGTTTACACCTATGTGGCAAGGCTGTAGGAATATATCGAATATTTATGTAGCAAGAAATTGCACCTCCAGCCTATTAAACACTGAGTGGAGCAGCTGGGATTCTCTAAATGCTTTCAGGCCACTAACTGCATCCATTATTTATCTACATTACTAGCTGCATTTGCAAAGATTGTTCACTCTTTCTCTAACACCTGACAACAGCTGAAAGGGAGCACGTCCTTTTTAACCCCCTCAATATCCCCATCCATTTTGAATTACATTCTGGTTTGCATTCTCATTATGATGAAGTAGCAATCTGAGAAAGTCAAAAGCCACTGCATGCTTTTTAAGAGAAAGATGCTGTTATGGACCCTACTGGCTACTCTTAATAATTATCAGTATTACAAAAGCACCAGTCAGGGACACTTTTGTTAAGTAATCTGTTGTGTACTTTAGTAATTCTAACCATTGTAGCAGGCAGGCCTTGTCCCAAGAAAGTCACAATCTAATTTAAGATGGAAGTTAGAAGCATAGAATCAGAGAGGAGGAGGAAAAGGGAAAAAATATAAGATCTGTTGGTTACATGGATTTACTTCAGAAACAACTTATGAATCCATTGCCTGGCAGTGGTATTGAAATTATTGAAATTAAGAATGTTATTTTCATTCCCTTTAAAAATACCTATCTATGCAAAAATAATAGAACTAGTAATTATTTTTTTTCCCCCTGCATGTAAAACTGATTCTGTCAGGGCTATTCCCAATGTGGAGTGAAAGTACTCAGCATTGAAAAGGTAAGAAGAGGGAAAAGAGTAGATTGTTTCAAATCCATAAGACTAGCTGTGAGATGAAGAGCAGGCTTCAAAGTCAGCTACAGCTCCTTGATTCTGGCATTTTCCAGCTACATTGCTGGTAACAGAAAATCTGAAATGCAGCTCACACTTCCTGGGGAGAAGTAAGATTAGGAAACCTGATTACAGACTCATATTGTTGCAGCCCGAGTTATTGTTTTAGGGGATGAAGATGACTGAGGAGATTAAAGGTAAGGACACTAGAAATCTCTGCTAGTAAACCTATGTGCTATAAATGTATAGCAAAAGATAATAATCCATTACCTATTTGATATTTCACATCAGTGATTAATATACCTGTTTGCTGATTTGCCCAACTAAACAAATCTATGCTGTTCTCTTCAGTGTAAGTTAGAAGATTTGGTCAGATGGTTCCTCTGTTCTTAAATGATACCTACTGTCTTTTGTAGCACTAGTGCTAGGCTAGCAACATGTCATCTCCCTCATAGTTTCTTCATGTATTTCTGTAATGCAAGGTAGACCTTATAAGAATATGTATATTTGGCAATACTTTCAATATAGTGAAAATATCCTTGTTTGAGTTCACCTTGTCCTAGATTTGTATCAAAAGTTCCATAACTGGAGCAGTTCCCTTTTAACAAGCTAATGATGCCCCCTGCAAATCTTATGTATACATTACAATTACCTGAAAGGGGGTTGCAGAGAGGTGGGTGTTGGCCTCTTCTCCCAAGTGACTAGCGACAGGACAAGAGGAAATGGCCTCAAGTTGCAGCAGGGGAGGTTCAAGCTGGGTGTTAGGAAAAATTTCTTTACTGAGAGAGTGGTGAGACACTGGAATAAGCTGCCCAGGGACGTGGTGGAGTCACCATCACTGGAGGTGTTCAAGGAATGTGTGGACGAGGCATTGTGGGACATGGTTTAATGGGCATGGTGGTGTTGGGTTGATGGTTGGACTTGATGATCTTACAGGTCTTTTCCAACCTTAATGATTCTGTGATGCTGTATACGCAAAAGAGTCTCCAAAACTGAAATCTACGAAGTTTAAAAGTTTATGTAGCTCAAAGGTGAGCAATGAGGAATCATATGCATTGGTCTGTGCTAAGGCTTAATCTGTGTTAGCACAAAGCCAGTTGTAAGGCTTTGGCATTGTTATATCTATTTCAGCAGTGCTTATAGTTGAATTATCAGTATAGCATTCTGCACTGACAGCTTCATTTTGTGTCCCCTGTAGCACAAGGTGAGCTGCTGGCCGATAACAGTGCCATTGGTCTTTCTTTCAGAGATTCTAAAATCCTTTACGGACATCAATTAAACATTTCAAATCCCAGCCATATACTTCACTATGCTAAACCTGCTGCTATGGACCTGAACTGAAACCCTGATCTGAAACCCTGATCAAGAAATACTCAGTTCTTTGGGTCAAGAAAGACAAACACAAAAGAAAGTACACTACAGTCTTGAAAGTGTCTATAAATCTCTTCTCACTGTCTCAGGCAAGGATATACAAGAGCATCCACTCCACAAAAAAAAAAAAAAAAGAAAAAAAAAGGCTAAGGCAAAAAGGTTGAGCAGTTTGGCCGGGGTTAGAGAATATATCAGTGACAGAAACAGGAGGAGAAAACAGGCTCAGGAGCATATCACTTTGTTCTGCTTTACCCATGAACTCTTTCTTCAATAATGGGACTTCAGACTGTCCCACACTTACTGGGCATGAATCATATTGTCATTGCTGTTACTCAGTACTGCCTAGAACAGTAGTTGTTTCCACTTGGATACTATTTTCTGCTTCTTGCTTTTTCCTTCTTATAAGATCAATATGATAGGTGTTTCCACTTTATTTTTAATGAATGGCACCGGTTAAAATTTTAAAAAGCATTATTGTTATCATGAAAAACCCAGTTTCTAGAACAGATATTTTGAAAGCATGTACTCATATTTGTGAACAAAAGATGATCCATAATGTGATTAGATACTGTACATTATTATGGGCATTTAGTAAAATTTTATGATTGGCTGCGGTAGGATAGTGCCAGCTTTTTCTCTTGAGCGGTCAAAAGAACATTGTTAATCAAGGGCAAGAGAAGAATCTACTCTGCAAATATCTCTGGAACTTTAAATTTGCTTTAATTTTGTACCAAAATAAATGTTTAATAACAAGTGTGATCTCATTAAAATACCAAACACTTTACCTTAGAATTTTGTCTTTTGATAGGTGCATAGTTTAGAACAGAATAGTGCATAGAATAGTGCACATTTTCTTACTGATTACTTCACAGTCACTGGTACACTCATAATCTAAAACATCAACAAAAGTCACTTCATTGTATCAGAAATTGATCCAAAAATTTCAAGTGCACCAGAAAAAATCTTGAAGGGAGTTTCGGCACTCTCAACAACAGATCTAAGATTTTGCTGTAGCAGGCAGGTATCACTTATCATAAGTTGAAAACTAAATCAAATCTATGAGTGGTCATACAAAAACAATGATTCTTCTCATATCTTTGTCAAATCTCAATTTGCATTCATTTTATAACAAAGCATATCCAGAAGGAAGTTCAAAGTGTTATCTAGTCTATTCCTTTTCCTCAGTTAAGTGTGTGCCTTTACTGACAGATACACATTGTAAGTAGAATGTATTGTTTTACTCCACAAGGGATGCTATTCAGATGTGTTTATGCACTGCTTTCTTCTAAAGGTCTGAGATTATAAACAGTATAAACAAGGGTAATGAACTGTCCTATACTCCAACACTGATGGACAGTAGAATGCTACTTTTAGTTTCCATTCAAACTGAATGGAAACTTTCTTCACCTGCTCGCAACAGTTCCTGACAGAGTCAACATCCACTTCACATGGACATATATATATGCACATATATATATAGGAAGACTTTAAACGTAGGTTAAATTGTCTGATAAAAGGCACAAAGGATATATTGCATTAAATTAGGAGGAAGAATTTATTTAAGATCAGCCTATCTCACACTGTCCCTATATCTAGAAATTATGTTATTAGAAATCGTATTAAATGTTTCATTTTTGTTTCATTCTTATTAATCTCAGAAGCAGGCTCTAGAACTTTATTAGCTAACTCATTTCTTCCTCTGTAAAGTTCCTTAGTAGAGGTTTGATTTCCCCTATCTGTTTGGTTTTTTACTTGTTTCTTTCATTGCATCTATTATATAATCATAGCTAAAACCCCATGAAGTTTAGGTGATGTCCCATTTTTCTAGTAAAACTTGTTAATAATATGACTTTCATTATACAGTGATTCCTCACCTTGAATTTATTTATGGAATTCTAGGAAATGTACTTGCCGAAGCTCGTTTCAAATTTTAATAGTGTGTCAGTTCAGATTATCAAGTGATTCTCTGCATTTAGAATGCAGTTTCTGCTCTTTGCTGGTTCTAGTTTCTTATGTGATTCCTATGAGAGCTCAATATAAAAGCATCTGCCAGTCCTCCATGAAGGTTTAAAATGTCATGCTTTATTGCTTTTGTTGTGTGTGTTTAGTTATGTATGGTATGTTGTTTATGGTATGTTATGTATTTATTGCTTTTAGTTCTGATCATACTAGAGGAGGAGCAGATTCTTATGATAATATAATCTAGGAAGACATTTCAAAGAGGCATGTCAATTCTGCATAGATGCCATCACATTATAAAGAATTAAAAAAATTACAATACTGAAGCAAATCTTTGACTTTTCTGAGACAATGCAAACAGCAGACAAATAAAATGTGTTTCTTTCCTAATGGACCACTTCAAGGACTTCTTAAAAGTCTTAGATTTTCTGTCAATGCATATAACAAAGGATAATAACAAGTAATAAATAGTGGTAGAATCCTGTTCTCCATGAAGTTTATAGAAGAAAACTCTTCCTAATTTTGATGAACTTGGGATTTTCCCAGATGTCCAGCTTTTGAATTCTCGAGGAACCACCTCTCAAAGCTAGCCAGCATATCACAAGAACAAACTGACAGAAAATTTATATTATGTATACCTCACTTTTGTTTACAGAAAATAATTGATCATGAAGGAATAATCTTCTCAACCCTAACATAACTCTTCAGATCTCAGGATGGCACTGACAAAAAGAGAGATTTGGTGCTTCCAAGCTTTCTTCTAGGTATACCAACATCAACTTCTGGTAATTACTCATGTGGCATTTTTTCAATGCACAGGTTGAAAGATAACAGGAATTTTTAACAGAATAAGCCCAAATAAGAACTTCAGAGGGCTCAGAAAAGAAAATACTCAAGCAAGTGCTAATATCCTTAAGTGTAAACAGTGCTTCAGTGCCCTGTGATATCTTGGGGGAAACTTCATAACATAATCAGCATGGAATAATTCTTCACAACATGGATTATTTTTTTTTAATAACAAAGCCATCTTGTTCTTACCCTGTTCATCAGCCCATATACTCTAAGACTAGAAATGAGTAAATTTAAAGATAGTTCGAGCAGACATTTATTGGCTGAGTTTTCTTACTAGTTGAGATGAACATAAGACTACAAGATTCAGAATTAACAATAAAAAGATATAGCACTTTGAGTGCCCAGAAGGTGTTCAAGAGAAAAGAACTGCTGAATGAAATATATGTCAGTGGATTAATATAAAGTGATAAACTTCTTTTTCAGAAGGTATAAAATAGGTCATTGTTCATTGTCATAAGTACTGAGCTCATTTGTATTGGTCTTGGAGAATATATGCTGTGTTTTTAGAACCTTCAGTATTGAAAAAGACTAAAGGAAGTCACTGATGTTACAAACAGAACCATAGCACCATTTCCCTTTGGGGCTTTGGCTAATGTATCTCCAGTCTTCACCTGGAAATCTTGCAAAGGGTTTTAGGTCATCACAATCAAGTACGAAAGAGTGCCAAGTACAGAATGCCTGGTATACTGTTTTCTAACAAAATAAATGGATTATGTCACAGATAAAAACCTCTAAATTGCAACATGTACTACATTAAATAAAGATTTGCTTTTATAGATACTTCTTCTTTTAGCACTTTATGCAAAGAGGCATAAACCAGATTATTTTTCTAGGTGGTAATATATAAATCTACTCTTTGAAAGCAACAAGGTACAAAGGTGCATGAAGAAACACTTACTCCACCTGTACTTGTGCCAAGTAGGAAAACATATTTAATGGGCTGATTTCTCCATCAGCCATTAATATAATTTAATAAGTAAGAGCTGAGTCTAGCAGATAGATATTTCTGGAATTTCTGTCAGAAAGAATAAGAATATCAGGAAGCCATGAATTTAGATGCCCGCCTCGTTTCCAGGTTAAAAGAGCATTCACTCCCCGGTTTCAGTTACTTCTTGAGATACAATTCAGGGAGTTTCAAACCTTTATCTAACAGGTTTAAGCACATTTCCAAAAGCACTCCAGCCTGTTATCCATTTGTAAATATACTTGTTGCTGTCCAGAGCAACCATTTGGTGAAAAATTTATTAATGTCATTATACCAAAAATCTTGTTTGGCATAGCGGGATAGAAGTGATATGTTTGCTGTGTACTACTGTAGCTCATCAAATATGTTTTTTGTCATTACTAATAAAGGCCATAGACCTTGTACTCATCTGGTAGTGTAAAGTCTTAGGATTTGCTCGAGCTTGCCTTGGCCTGTGATGGTTAGCATTTTAGCTTTTGCTAATATACGTAGCCACTGCATAATGAACAATAGCCCTTGAAGTTAATCCAAGATGCTGACAACTCACTGTGGCACCCCACAAACTCTATGCTCCAGGAACACTGGTATTGTCAGCCTAAGAATCCAGAGGCATTTTAGAAAAGGCATAGGTATTGGTAAGTTTTCTTTCATAACTGTTTTTAAAATACTATTATTAAGGAGGCTTTTCTGTATTAATTTGGACTACTAGTATTATTGCAGCTAGATTAATAATAGCTGTTTATTGTGTTTTAATTAGATTCTTAGGATTTTAATTAGGATGAGAAATTATTGGCTTTACATATACGGTGTATTATATTTTTGCTTATAACAATATTCTGGGTGTAACATTGGATAAATATACTGAGACTTGCAAACTTAAAATCATTATTTACATGCAGTTGAATGTGTGTGGACCAATACAGCCCCACAGTACATAGTAGTATTCTGAGAAATAGTGTGCCCTAAGTGTTATGCATGCTAAAAAGTTCTGGTAAGGAATTTTTCAACATAGTAATGTTCTTCATTAGAAGTCTGCAATTCCTCTAAATCAAATTAATACAGAAGGTTAGTTTCAGAATGTTTTTACTAGAACAAACCAGAGAGAGGTCACAATCATTTGAAGAGATAGTTAAAATGTTTTCAGCACCTTTTTTTACCACATCAAGATGTAATCTCTTGCATTATAAAGTATACTAACTTCTTCTTCTCCTCAAGCTTCTTGCCTTAGATTTCAGAGCAACCAGTTCTCAAAATTTTATCATGATTACTGCATGTTTACATAAAACCTGAATTGCTGAAATTATTTTTCATGAGAATTATAGCATTACCACTTTCAGGCTTTTTTCTACATACATGGGATTTAAAAAGTGCTTAGGGAGAAAACTAAGAATGTTATATGTTCTGCACAGGCTTGTGCACAGAGATCTGCAAGCATATGAGTTTGTTCCAAGCAGAGCCCAGTTCGATGTTTGCTGAAGCCTCTGAATCTAGTCTTGACAGCAACCTCAGTCAGAGCTGCCCTGAAACCACATAGACATACCCAGATTTTCCATGTATCATCTTATGAATGTCTATCCATTTATCCTTAATGGTCTTAAAAAGTACAGAAATGGTCTTTCCCAAATTTTAAACATAGAAAAGTGAATACAGGAAAGAAATGTTTTTGACCACAATAATACAATGCCTGTTGCGGTGGTCTGACCTAAGAAGTATTCTATGAGACTTTGCGAGTATTCAGAAAGAAAATTAGGATAGGAGTCATATTATTATTTTCATTCTTTATTCACATTTTGATATTGCCCACAACTCAATTAAAATCAGGCCCCATTATACTGAGCACAATCAAAACCATATATCAGAGGAAATTTTATGCCATATGAATGAAAAAGTCTTTAATTGTGCTTTTCAATGCTGTGTGTACAGTCTTGCAATCATTTCTACTGAGATTATTTTTATTCATAAGTGGTCAGGCCAGTAACATTTTTAAAATGGAAGGTTTTATTATGGAAGAAGAAATGACATTCTCTTGCTTACAAAAAAGCAGCACAGAAAACCAGGTCAGGCAATGTGATTTCTGAGAATTGTCATTCTAACACGATTACTTTGATTATCTGTAATCAAAAAACCATCTTCAATTATCTGTAATCAGAGCTGTTCAAAATGTTTATAATAAAGTCTTAAGCTCCACTGGACCTGGGAGCATTTTAGTACTTTAGAAAAATCAGGCATGCCCTCTGTGTTGGTGACTTTGGGGACATGAGGACGCAAATGACGCAGTATCCTAACCGGCATTATGTAGGGTATGCATTACCTCATTTACAATTTTTTTTTTTTTTTTGCATTTTTAATTCACTGTCTGAGATATACTCCTCCTTCTTGACAAATCTGCTCAGTCTCCCTGCTAAATCTCTTCCTTTTCTACCTTCCCTCCAACAGGTTTATGCCATTCTCTCTTCTTCCTCCGTCTTAAATTCTGTCTCCGTTCCTCACATCAACTGAGGAATAAATTCACATGAACCTTCTACTTCATCTGATTCAATTTCCCTTTTCTTCTTGGTTTGGTTCTCCCCATATTTGTGGTTACTGAAGATGTGATAAAATCCCGAGTGAAGATGTTATTTGGTAAAGATTTTAAACCAAGAGTCTCTGCACTCTGGAATTTTTTGCAAGAGATCAGAACAAACTTTTAAAATGTTAAAATATACAAATGTGCAATTGATAAGAAGGAACTGCTATAATCAGACAAGTCTTTCACATGCTGTGCATATGTTTGTATGCATCTGGAAGGCATCTATCTCTTGGGGTCGTTTTATGATGGAAAGAGGAGGATTGCAAAGGCTCAAAATGAAACATGATGGAGAACTCAGTTTGTGTTGCATGACCAAGGAAACACTAAACACCTACCACCTCTTCTGTCACTAGCATACCTGCACCTAGTTCCACCTTGCATAATATTCTAGTTGTATATTACTGGAGGTGAAACACAATACTCATGTCAACCCAATGAAAAGCAAGAAATAGGAGTACCTTAGAGCATCTCTCTGTTCATGCTTATGGTTGCAATGAATCAGAGAAAACTTTCTTTGGAAAGGGAAGAGAAAAGAGGGAAGAAGAAAACTAAATAAAAAGATCTTTCTTTTACTTAAGGAACAAAAACCATATTCGTCAAATGGTAGATCCACTGTAGATTCCTGAGCTAATTACATTTTTTTCAGCTTTCAGCATAGGTTCATATGGCATAGGAACAAATGCGTTAAAAACACATTGATCAGGGAGTTCTTTGTGTGGTTATCCTAAAAGTCATCAGTTGGAAAGCCATATCCTTTTTGCACTAGGAGGGATCATACACTCCTCCCATGCTCTTAGAAATATTTCCAATGTAGTTCATTCTTATTTTCATTCTTCTGATCCCCAGTTTGAGCTATCTAAAATTAGTTACGGGGACCATGATTTCTACATCAGCCATTAATAATGCTCATTATTTAATCCATCTCTCAAATTGTATTTAATGGAGACTTAAAGCTATGGTTACAACTGTCACCAGGGTGCCCATTCATTACCTATTTCACATGCAGAGAGAATTTTGTTTAATCACCACAATTTTTCTCTATCAATTCAATTTACATAAGGGCTGGGCAAGTGAGCAGGATGAAAAATTTAATCCAGCTAATGTTATTGATTAGGAAGAT
The DNA here is from genome assembly GCF_030936135.1 of Gavia stellata. Classification (NCBI taxonomy): domain Eukaryota; kingdom Metazoa; phylum Chordata; class Aves; order Gaviiformes; family Gaviidae; genus Gavia; species Gavia stellata. The sequence goes on from NC_082600.1 coordinate 23,048,945, forward strand.
CTGACCCCCAAACTAAGCTTGATTTATTATCCTGGCTTCCATTTCAGAAAGCAGAAATTTGAAAGTTTTCATTACATTACTTCATTACATGAAGCATCAATATCATTTATGATGTCTGTATCATTACAGACTCATTAACTGCATGCAGTCTTTAATGTGACAGGTACTGTGTCATCAGCTTATACATGATGATGCGGTTTGGGAGTAAATACAATCCTGGAAGTGTCTAAGTTTTAGGATTGCTAAAACTGTATAGTCATGTCTGCAATACTAATCCAAAGGAAGAAGAAAACTGGTTAAAGATTCTGCTTTAGGATTTAGTCTCTTGCAAACCAATTTTCAGAATAGCCCACAAATCGTACTGATTTTATCTACGAGACATAGGCACCTAGAGTACCAACCACTAGCTTCCAGTGGATTTTCTACACCAAACAAATGTGGTAGATAATGTTTGTTGCAATGTTTTAGATAGATAGAAGATATTTTAGTTTTTGACTTGACACAAGAAGAAGAAAGATTGAACATGTGACTCAAGTGCACACTCACAACTGAGAAAATTGAAGGGGAAAAAAAAAAGCCAAAACCATAAGTATGTCTTTTTACTTTAAACATGTCTTAATTCTGCAACATATACATTCATTATTAATTATAGGGTGTAAGGAACGTTGCTAAATTACTTTGGAGGTAACAGTACAGCCAAATCCAGGATTCCATATAAAGTTTTATTTTCCACCATCTCGAAGTGTATTCAGAGTAAACTGCTTATCTTCTGTTATTCTAATTATTAGATGTTTAGGATATAACTGGCTCTTAAGGAGCCTTACAATCTGATGCTGAAATGTCAAATGGTCCCCAAACATGTTTTTCACTTTGAACACAGACTTTTCTGTATTTATTTCTGGTGTATGTTGACTCCAGCACTTTCATTGCCACATAATGGGACGTTATGTGGGATGATTATATGTTCATTCTTTTCAGAAAACTGTGCAATTGTCCATGCAAAACATGATTGTACGGAATTTTTTTATATTGAATAAGAAAAAAAGGAGAGAGGTGCATGGCAAACCAAATAGGGGCATTGAACTCTCAAAACCAAACATAAAATATTGATAGCCTTTAAGGGAAATGCATGCGATTTTGTGAACTGAGAAGAGACAGAAAATGGCACTTAGGCACAGATTATTCTCCAACAATCCATGGACATGTAAAAGCAGCCTAACATCAGTAGTTCTGCTTCTACCTTAAATCTTGTTTTTCCAGTGTGCATTATCCCAGTGGATTTCACTGTTCACTATCTAACACTGAAGAGAGCAGAACTGTTACATAGAAAGCTCAGGAGTTTAGTACCTTTACAACCTTGAGCTTCAAATATACTAGCAGGTAAATAACTATGCTTAAATACTACTGAGCCACGCACCAGATTGTCTCAACTAACAATTCATATATCAAGGTCTCTGCTCTTAAAATAAGCTGAGCAGTCCTTTGAGCTACCATTTTATAGACCATCTTAATTGTAGCATCCACCAAACTGCGGTTAAAATCATCAACAGTATTAAGGTGAGAAAATCAAGTCAGAGACATATGGAATAGCAGTAGTTCTCTTGACTTCTTGCCAATATTTTCCAGCCATGACTAACTATATATTCACTCAGCCAACAGGGCAAATTATTCATTCATTGTTACACCTCATTTCTTGTAATGCATATAAAACAATACATGTTTATTTAACAGATTTTTTGAACGCAAGTACCATGTTTGCAAACAGAACTTTTAATGCTGACATCATGTGAAGATGTCAAGAAAAAGTGAATCCATTTGTTTCCCTCCTAGCTTTCTTCCAATGACCAGTGCTGCCACTTTAAGGCAGAAATCTAAAAAACTGTAGTGTTTGCTTAATTTTCTGAGACATTTTGATTCAAATAAAATGCTTTTTTTCTTAAACTTTGGGCTAAAATATAGACTTTTAAGAATTCTTGTGAAATTTTGTTTTTCCTTGAATGAATTTCAACAAATTCTTAGATGGCCCTAGAAAAAGGCCTTGATATTCAAATGGCAGCTCCCCCAGTAAAAAGCATACTTCAACAGGAATTAGTAACAGAAAATACAAAATTTAACTAGGTTTATGAATGCCCTACTGTTAGAAGGCTTAAAGAGAATGAAGTCCTCTTCTACCTTCAGGGGAGAGAGGCCAGCTCTATCTATTCTTGTTTGAGAGACTTACCACACCTGTAATTCCTCTTCAGTAGGAATTTGCGTATGTCCTGTGTGTGTGGATGATAGATGGTTGCTGATGATAAGCAGGAAAGCTGTGGAGTAAAGGTATCTCTCTGACCAGATATGAATTCCCATTTGACTGTCAAACCTAAATTCAATGAGACAGGTTGAAAAGCTCTGTGCCTAGAAGCAACAGCTCTGTCCTCAGGAGCAGGGATATTGGCTAAAGGCGTGTTTTGCTCTGGCTTTCTCCCTGGAGAACCGGAACTTGGCATACACTGAGTGCAAGAGAGAAATTCATATTGAACTCTACTGAATTGCTCACATCAACCGAGAGATGTTTCCAGGTTTAGCTGCAAAGTCACTCCCAGTATAACAGGTCTGATTGGACACTAGTCCAGACAACTACAAACCTAATTTCACAGATAGATCCAGGTAGCCTGGTGGTGGCCAGATGTCTCCCTCAGCCGTAGAAAAGACAACTTCACATTTAAACAGTACCTGGTGGTTTAGATTTATCCAGACTGGAGCAGACATGGTCCAATTTCCCTGATGATTAGAGTACGATTTTTTGTGACTAACACTTAATACCTGAGCAATCCAGATACTTTGCGATTGGCCTTCAGAGATAACCAACACCCTCAAGGTCTGATTGCATTTTGTTTATTTACAGTATGCAAATATACACATAGTTATCCTATTTCTTTTGATTGTGGCCCCCTCTTTCCTCCTTTCTTTATCTTCTTCTCCTGAATAACAGGGATCTATATCGCCAAGAGTTTCTTCATGGCTATGTGTGAGGAAAAAACACCTGCAGAAGTAACTAAAGGGCCTGTATTTTAAACACCAGAATGAGAAGTAGGAGTACAGCCCAAGGTGAGGGCTTGAACTCTAGATTTGGTTTAGTTTTTTGAAAAACAGATCTTAAGAGAGACTCACTGTTGCCATATTGGCACCTTGCAGGAAAGTTGTGTGTTTTATCAAGTCCTGTGTGGAAACCCAATGAAATAACACTTAATATTTACATTACAGAAATTTTGCTTTTCCTTCCAGAAGAAAATTTGGTAATCATATATTACTTTTTTTCTCTTGGAATATTTTAATTTTAGGAAAAGAGCATTATAGAACAAGAAGCAAAATTTCCAGGCAAATGGAAAGATATATGGGTGACCATGCAAGTGTGTTTCTAACTTCAAGTCCATAAATTACATCAATTTAAAAAATAGTTACTGATTCCTTGTACAAAACACAGGACAGTTAAAGATCATAGTATACAAAAGTTAAACTTCAATTTAACTGTAGCATATGGGAAGTCCTAATAATTTTCTCTTTAAAGAAAAATTATGGGACTTCAACAGTTACTTTGGACCCACTATATTGGGTTTCTCTCTCCTTTTCTGATAGGTAAATATGACTTCTCATTCTACCCTCCAACAGTTACCTGCATCTCACCATCTACATACAGCACAGGAGATAACCAGTTCTTCGTCGGAGACATGGCTGGGAATTCAGATGGAGAGTCTGGAGGGAGAGGGATTTGCTGGAGCTGTTGCTGCAGACTTGCTGTGCTCTGGAGGGATAAGTGGAACAGCCAGAAGTATCATATATCCAGCACTGACAGATTTGTGTGGGGTCTCAAACACAGGAAAAGCAGACTGTACTGTGACTGGAAAGTGAGGTGAACTTGAGCAGAGCCAGTTGCTCACTAACATCCTCAATTACTTACTTCAGAAACATCAGATTAACACATTTTATAAAATAGAGGGGGAAATACTTTAAACACATCCGTTGAACTCAGTGTACAGTAAGGTTTGCTCACAGGCTTGAGCCTTAGGAGAAGTCAGAGTTCTTTGAAAGCTGAGAGAACATCTTTGTTTTCTTTATGTTTCCTCTGCCAAGAGTCAACAAAAAGGAACCAGCCAAAATGTCATTCTTTGTGTGACTAAGAGAGGTGAGGAGATTTGCACTTCAAATAGCAATAAGCTACAGGCTCCATTCCTAATTGAGGGCTTCATTGCCTCCCAAGATGGATTTTTTTGCTCATTAAGCACAAAAGGATCCTGCACCTTTACATTAGGGTGTTTCAGAAGACAAAGGGTATATAAGATGTATATGTATTTTCTCCCAAAGAGCTTATAAAGTCATCCAAATATTTCCTGTTTAGTCTGTCTCCTGGTGAATCTGAGACCATGTTATTCCTTATGGTTAGCGGTGTTGTTGATTAAAGCCACAGGATTATTGATAACAATATTTAACATCAGCAGGATTTGCAAATTCCAGAATTCCAGTTAGACCAGCTTCCTAATCAAGTCAATTAGATTTGCTGGGCCAAATTTGTATCAGATAACTTCAATACAGTTTCTCTCAGGTGGCATTTGCTCAGATATTAGAAAGCAGTGTCAAATTTTGATTTGGTCTGCAATAGATTAGTTCCAGGTTCATTCAACTCCTGAGATCTACCCTGGTCTTTCCGCTGCTAGACAATGATGGAAAAGGTCATGCCAGGTATTACTATATGGTTAGATGTCTGGAATGTGCTTTGGATCACAGTTTAACCAAGATCAACATTCTGCTTTTGCACGGAAGTAGCTGTAATAAATTAAATTCATGCTATATGCAGTCTTGTTCAAAAGTTTACAGAAGGGGTATTACCTCTCATAAAATCCAACAATGATTAAAATCCAACACTGATTAAAATCAGTGATTACAAAGAATGGCATTAAACTTAAAGAGGCAGTCAAGAAAAATGATAGGTCAGATCCCTTAGGTATATCTTTAATTCATAAACTCTATATTAGGCTCATCTGTGCAATATATCTACTCAAGGCACCTTTTTGTTCTGGTCTTGAAACCTATCTGTAAAATCAATTACCCCATCACCCCATGGGAGCTGGCTGAAGGCCTCTCATTCATTGACCTTAATATACTGTAGGGATCTGATAAAACAACTGAGGATTGACCTGTCAGGAGGGGTTTGTCAGATAAAGTCATCTTCCTCCTGTCATGCCAATAGAAAGGTTAGTCTGCTTAGATACTTCCACAGACTGAACTGGATAGTCTCAGATCGCATCTGCTGTGGTTTAGTCTTCTGTGGTAGAACGAGTTCGAAACTAAAACATATAAATTTACAAGTCTGGATGCAAGTTTTTCCAGATGCTGTAAGTATCTTGGGTCACCTTATTGTCAATGGATACCTACTCAGTATAGTCAATGGAGGCTAAACAGCGATGAAATTGCCCTGAAGATAGTCATTGAATTACTGATTAAATCATCCTCACAGACGCACGTACACTTCTCCTTTGGATTTGTTGGTTTGTTCAATGTTTCTGTGTTCAATGTAATTGCAAACAAGCAAACAAACTAAAGGCCAATCCTTTTGTTAGTACATACACTAACCACCATTGGGTCTCTACGAGGATTTGGAGAAGGAAATCACAGGCAAAATAAAATTTTGTTAAACAGAATGAAAAATCAGCCTTGTACAGGCTGTGCTACTACCTGATTTTCACGCCTGAACAAAGTCAAAATACTGTCTGCACTGAGTGTAGGACTGTGTACTCCAGCCTAACCATTGCCTTCATAAAGCAAAGTTGCCACTGATCCTTCTATACATTTATTTAAAGAGTGGCTTCATGCTAGCCTTTAGCTCCATTTATTTTACATCCTTTTCCATCCACACGATACAGATACTTATAGCTGCACTGATTGTGTGTTTTATCATTCAAATGCTAAATTTGACTTCTCTACTATTTTTAGGAGTTTCTTCCAAAGATTAGACACAGCCACAAAGTTGGGTTTCTCTAGGCCAATTTAAAAATGTATTGCCACAGATTCTTCCTTGTCTTTTTTGTAGCTTTTACTTCTTAGGTTATAGGGTTGGTTGTACTGGGGTTTTTATGACAAAGTTCAAATGGATAGAAACCAGAGCTGAACTCCAGTTGCTGCCATTTTTTTAATTTCTGTTCCAATACATTTTTGAGGGAGAAGAGTACATCAGAATACAGTCACTGTTGCGTTGCAGCTGCATTGAATACAGCAGAAAATTGAACTGGAGAAGTTCTCTGACAATTTGTAATTTTCAGGCACATAGTTTCAGCATTTTAGTCCCTCTTAGGCACCCTAATGAAAGCCCAAAGGGATACAGCACTGGGAGCTGAAAATAAAAGAAAGTATTTGCTAAATAACAAGCAAGCCTTTCTTACAGTTGAGTGCAGTGAAATGCCATTGGAATTACTTCATTCATTAATGGATATGTTTTGTTTCCTTCCTAAAGCAAGACTGATCCATGTGAAAATTTCTAAAAGGGCTTCAGACTTGCCTCTAAATTTTATGCTCACATTAATTGTCTTCGTATTTGACTATTCAATTTGTGAATGTGACTGACTATGGTTACACAATGGTGAGAGTGCATTCATACTACTTCAGAATAAGGATCAGTTAAAGGCAAAACCAACTCAAATCATCTCAAGAATCATTATATTTAAATATGTTTTGACTTAGAAATATCATCATTATAAGAACAAGAAAATTAAGACCATTTGTAGATCAGCTTGCACCTTATTTGTTTGCCTTAGGGCAGATTTTCTTGGAGAATCAACTCAATCATTGCACCTGCAAATATGTAAATCTGAGACTGCAAATTGCTGAGATGGAAGCCCCTGTACAGGACACTTGTTTATGAAGTCCCCTTGCAAAGCTTTGAGTTGTACCCTTGGGTTTTGCCATACATGACTGCCAGCACAAAGGCAAGACCCCACACGTTCCTAATGTTCACTAAACAAAACTCCTTCAGAGCTGTATGGGGGACTGTGCACAAGAATCTCTCTCTAATTGAGAACACTAATGGCCCAGTGTCCAAATTTAACTTCAGTTTTCCTATAACAGGGCCCAATAAAGTAATTATTTCCCATACTTGGATATAAAATATTTCCCAACTAACCAAATTCCAATAAACTAAATCAATAGAGCCTTATTTTGCATGTGTATACTGCACTGTGAATCAAAAATGATTATTCCCATCACTGGCTCTATACAAAGTAAGCCCAGTTAGGACTGGGCACAGAACTATGACCCATCTGTTCTTAGTTACAGATCTCTTCCCCTTTTGATCTATTACCTGGGACTGCTAGATCCTACATTGTGGATAACCAAACTGCTAACACTTAAGCTCTGAGCACACATCTCAGACTGAATTTTCAGGTGATGTCAGGCTAGGATGAGGCAGAAACATCAAACCATACGATCAGCAATCTAACAAATGTCTAGTGAACCTCTGGCTCTTCTAAAGTCCTCATTTAATCACATGCTTACAGTAACAAAGAAGATGCAAACATGCTGTTCTCATTCTTGCCCTTTCTGTAAACTTTTTAACATAGTGTTGTTACTGTGAAAGCACCAGACACTCTCACATCTGCTGGACTTCCTTCCCAACCCCAAAGTGGGGGAGGGAAGAGAGATTTAAACACTGGAGTTATTTAAAGCTTAAAGCTGAAGAAGGTTCTCTGGAGACACAGGTGTCAATCAGAAACAAAATTAATGTTGCAGTGAAAAAAATCTAGTCCCTGACGTGGAGACTTCAGAACCAGTGTGGAGTTGGGCATGATTAACATGCTGGTAATATGTGCTTTAACAGTGTCCAGGCTCCTTGCGCTGACACAGCCCATCACAACTAAAATAATATCTACTCAAGGTTGCTAGAAACATTTAGACATCCCTGCACAGAATCAGTGAGATGTAAATGCCATGTGAGATATTAAACCAGATCACATCTCCTGTTCTTCAGAATAGAACACTGTCAGATGTACTTCTGATTGAAACTTTTGGTCTTATTTACTTCATGGAAGGGAAATGCCACTTTCCATGGTACAGGGAAGCCACTTTGGGCTTGTGGTAGTTCTTGCTATGGCTATGCTTTGAAAAGAATGTCATTCTGGACTATGCTCATTAGACTTCAGAGCCCCACAGCTACTTGTGGTTTCTCTGTGGTGTTAGGATGGTCCCTGTTACTGCATCCATACCTGAAAAAAAAAAAAAAAATCATTTATCCTCTCCACAACCAGAAAGATTGGCTAGTAGTATTATCAGTATTATCCACCTGTCATGTTGGGATTCATGTCACATGTCAAATGCTACTGAGACATTGGCTGGCTATTTTCTTTTGCCCATGAAGACCTACTGTTTGTTATTTTTATAGAGTATTTATTTTATTTTCTTTAATCTGAAATAAAAATCATCCAGTTGAACATAGCCATGTTTGATGTTTTGGGTTAGAGTAAGTCATAATTCTCAGCAGCCAACAGAGAAGCAACAAGACAGGTCTAATACTGTGGTGTCAAAAGAAAGTGATATTTGGTAATTCTGTGTAAGTCAAGACTACACAAATGCTCTAGAAGGAACTGTGCAAATAAATCCAATAAATTATGTTTTCACCTCTGTGTCATTAATTTTTTCCTGAAATAAATATGGATAGATTATGATTTGCCTCAATTTATTTATTTGAAACAAGTTCTCCTATAATTTCTGTAGATTATTATTGTTATATAAATTTAATTTGTGACTGCCTTGCAAGTGTTCAAAAATTGTGAAAACAAGCACATTTACACTTTGCATTTGGTCAGCTGTGTACATCTGTCTCTGGACTATGCGGAAACAAACTCACTGTTTGGTTTAGCAATTCTGTTCTAATGTATGCAATATGTGTATTTAAATTAATTTGGACACTAGTGACTTTTCAGAAGATAGACACCAAGGTGTGTATCAGTTTCAAAGCAAAATTGATTTCAGTTTTGAAAAACATTTAGTCTATTTTTAGGAGCATCAACATATTTCAACATACTTTTTCTAGCAACGCTGAAGACTTCTATCATTAATTGCCGCTGAAATTAAAGATACTCTTTTTCTGTCTGTGTCTGTAAGGGTCTGTGGGTTGTCTTTATGTCCTAATCAAAATGCACCTTGAGAGATTATACACCCCTTAATTTTCCACTGTTGTTACAAGGTATTTTTTCTGCCACTCCAGTTCTTACTTGCTAAAGACCTTCGCTGTTGAGCAAAATTATTTCTGAACTGCTTTGAAATGTTTCAGAAGCAAATAAATATAAACACAATGCGTTATTATTAAACCTGAGAGAATGTCTTCCTTGCCAGACGATGCCTAAAAATACTCAGTCAAAACAAACACAATAAGCAGTTAATTTTAAAATCAATTATTTCTAAATCAGCTTTTAGGTTAAAATAAAATAAAATAAAATAAAATAAGCCTCAATTTTACATGTCAGTTACTGTTTTGCCATGAGTTTCTTCACACTGACAAAACTCACAGCAGACAGATCAAGGACTGTTGGGTAGTAACTGAAGCAAAACAAGTGTATCAGTAAATGAAATGGCGAAACAGCAGCTAACATTTACTAAATTCAAACTCAATTCTGCAACCATCTGTATCTCATTTAAAGCAGATCAAACTGTTATCTAGGATTTTGACAACAGTAAGTTAGAACAGGTTCCCAGCTAACAGGATGCCTATTTTGTAAACTAGACATCAAAGACTTATCTGCTTGCAAAATAAATAAATCCCACTCTTTTCAAATCACTTTGCAGTAACTCTAGATTTATACGGGTCATTTCTTAGACTGTAGCTCACTGTTCCCCAAGTTGTACATCCTAATCAGCTTTGTGTTATTTAATGAGTTAATATTTACTCTCTTTTCTTTCAAAGTACAGAGGAAGAAGTGATGGAGGGATGGCTCACAGGCAGCTAGACATAAAACATACCCATCATTTTGAAAATAGAAATACAGAAATACAATATGTGTGTTAAATACCTTTGAACAGCACTGCATTATATCTTCTTTGTCTTTTAAATACAATTCTTTAGAATGACCCTGCATTGTTACTCCTTAGGAGTGAAGCTGGGATTAGCATAATATGATTCACAAATGATGCCTAGGGGAAAATCATTTGCTCTGATATCAAATGCTAGCTTTCTGCAGTATTGTTGCAGGAAGTCTGCTGTACTGGACTAATCCTCTTCCAGGCAACTTAACTTCTAGTAATATCCCGAAAGAGCCATTACATTACATGCCAATTGTACATATAAGTTGCATAGGCAACTTGTTTGCAAACTGCCAATCTGTGCATCAGGGCACAAGATCCAGGGCCCAGAAGCAGCCCAGGTTCAGGGCTGCTCACTGGAATGGTTTGCTTAAGAACAGACATAGGATCTGTTCTGGTTCTGATTGTGGAGGTCCGAAACACAACTCCCATCTGAAAGGGGAAAACAAAAAAGGATGCTGGGAAACAGAAGGTCCAAATTAATTTCTTGGTATTAACAAACCAGTTTTGATTGTTTTTGTTAGGATACAAATCTGCTCACGTAAGACCTTTATTCTGTATTTCTTAAAAAATAAAAGGACAAAATTTCTCCATTAAAATATCCCATGTGAAAAGGGCTCAAAGGCTGTAATAGAATGTTAGAGAATGAATCTGAAGAGTTTTTAAACCAGCCCATGAAAGAATGTAATTTCTTATCTATATGTTGATTTAAATTTTCTTTCATGAGGTTTACAGTTAGGATATTTTCTGGGGAACTCTACTATTGTCCAGAAATCTTCCTATAGTTTTGGTAAGCTCTGGTCAAGTTAAGTGACACATTGGATGTGCCCACTGTAATCACAGTGTGCTACTTACATGCTGTGCAGATGAATACTACTCCCTGTCTTAAGGATGCGTTACTGTGTCCTGCCCTGATCTTACATTGCAAGGAGTCTGGAGTAGGGCCTGCAAGACTGCACAGCACAATGGTTCTTTTTTTGTCAGCAAGCCTTAAGCCAGTCTAGGATTATGATAAAATGCACATTTTCTTTGGGGAAAATAAAATAAAATAAAAGTGCAGAAGAAGAACAAGAAAACTCATTCTTACTCTGACTTTTTTCTGTGACCAAAAACTCATCCTTGGTTTAGATGTTCAGCACACAGGACTGTGCTGCTGACTATGTCTGTGTGTATGCAAACACGTAAGTATGAACCAAGCTGTCCTGCTTTGTTGGGCTCCTTCAGCTTCTTCATACAGATGGATATGCTCTGCTGTGATCATTTCTGTGTTTAGATGCATCCCAACCTATTACTCATATTCCGACCAGCTGCAGGGTTCACCTGTGTGATTGACTTACAGGCTGTTGAAACCTACAAGAATGACTATGGGTGAAGTACCAAAGAAACAGCTCTAATCACAGCTGGACTGAGTGGCTGCTGCTGCCACCCTTTCATGTGCTGAGGGACTGTCAAGAAGTCAATGATGATTTATCAAGATAGAAAGGAGCCTTGTAAAGAAAGAGAAACATTGCAGGAACTGACTGCATACAGCTCAAGCTTGGCAGCAGCTGGGCTTACTGCAAATGATTACAAATTGCAAATGATGAATGCACATTTTCCACTGGTGATGAACTGATGTAAGACCATATGACAGTCAATTTATTCTCTCCCTGTCCATTCTGAAGGACGGTGTTGCAATGTCATGGTATAGATGTGTTACAGGCCCCTTACTCTGTGGATGGGATGGGAGGACAGAAGTGTTTTAACACTGCACACAGTTTTCTTTCAGCTGGAAAGGCTCATGCATTTTTCTGTAACTATCCATGGTAACTGATGTGTTGTCCAACATGGAAAGTATCACCCTCCTATAAAGGGAAACTTATCTCAAGAACTCTGCATCTCTCATGTCCTGACTAGCTAGTGAAACATCCTTCATTTTGAAGAGGAAAGGAAAGACTCTTTTATAAACATTCAAAGGACTATATATGTGTATGTTGTGGGGATGTTTGGATACACAGATCTGATGTATTTTAGAAAAATGACCTACCTGCTTTTGCAGGAGACAGAAGTAATAGTATAAGCTTGTGGTTCAATTGCACCTCTTTTAAGTGAAAAAATAATTCAATAATTTTGTATCTGAACTCTGAACCATCAGCTTTCACAAAAATTCATTTAAAAGCTAACAGAGCAACAAAGCCAAGTACCTGTGGTTTTATAAAGAGAAGCTAAAATTTTTGCTTAGCTGATGACACTGGACTGCCTTGCACTGACTCACATCCAGATCTTTGAATACTCATTTCAGAGGTGAGGGACCACATTAAGATCCAAAGACTTGGCTTTCTCTCTCATAGTTTTCCAGTCTAGGACTGATACTGGAGCCTATCAGCTCCAATCACATAGAGCCAACATTTTGATCAGAGTCAGTATCTCATATCTGTAAGATACTTCAGCAGACCACCAGAAAAGTATCAGTTTATTTATGTTCCAGAAGCTCCAGAAGTTCATACTGAGAAACTTACGTAAGTGTGAAATTATTCAAGATAAAAGAACAGAGCTCTTATTCTGACTATATGTTACAAAGCTATCTCTAGTGCTAATCTTTTACAGCAGATTATATTCTACTTTATGGGCTAGTATGATAAGAAGCCCATCCCCCTTTCAGACAGGTGGTGTAAATGAAGTCACAAATACAAAGGAGGTTGTGTAAAGCAGTGAGCAGAAGAGGGAGAAAAAAAAGCAATATCTTTTTTTTTGCCGTGGTACAATAACATCTTTCACTTCAGGATCTCAAAGAACTTCAGAAGCACTGTAATTAAGCTTCCCATCTCTCCATGTAGTATGAAAGATTTTTAATGCCTCTTAACAAGAGAAGAGAGAAAAAAAAAGTGAGTAGGAGATAAACTGGTGTTTGCTCATTTAATGCATAATGAGAAGAAAAATGCGCACAGTTTAATAATTGTTTTTATTTTAATTGTTCATAAGGAGCAATCTTTCTCCTTCGCACCCTAATTATGGGGTAGACACACACCAAAGTGCGAAAAGCTGTAGAGCTCAGGACCGCCCATAGCATGGCAGGTTAATTCCATAAATGTTTCCTTCCCCACATCTTCCAGCATTTTATAGAAGGTCTTAAGTTCTCTTTTCATCCACTGTTGCTTCCTGATTTAATGCTTCAATTTACCTTCCTTGACATACTTTCATACTCTCAAGTGTGCGTTGATTACTTTTTTGTTATGATTGTGTGAACCAATCTCAGCAGAGAGAGAAGAAAAAAAGAGAAAGAGAGACAAGATGTGTTGTATCAATCGAAGAGTAAAGAATTTAATGTGAGATACTCTTCATGCCAGACAAAATGTAATCAGTGAACTAGATGAAAGGAATTTGAGAAATAACAGTATTTCACATGGTTATGAAATTTCTTGAAATTAAAGCATAAACTGAAATGATTTTGTTGTCTTAAAGAACAGTTTGTCCTTTTCTTTCCTCTATTATCTCAATAGTCTACTATGAAATCTGCTCAGCAGGGAACATTTTCATGTCAGAATGTGGTATTTTTAGTCGATCGATTGGTCCTTTATCAGGGCAGAGGGCGAGCTGCGTTTCAAACTGGAAGAGATATCTGCAGCCAAAAGAAGAGTCTCTCCATTTATACTAGGGAAGACAGAAATGACAATGTCTATCTTTGTGCTCCATGAGTTCAATGACTGTCAGCAGGGGTCAGGAAGTATTATCTTCCACCAAGCAGCACACACAGAAGTTCAGCTGAAAATGATCCTACAGACTTTCAAGAAGAGTTTGTGGATACTCTTTATTTTTCTGCTTCTGTTCCTAAAACATTTTAAGTCTTATTTTTCTGGTTCTGGGATTTTGCATTCTTTTGTGTGTGTGTGTGTTGACCATTTTAGCTGCAAGACCCAAGGAGAGGAACACACCTGTGCTATGAGATTGTACAACACTGTGCACACTGGGAACTCAGTGGGACTCTTTTACTCCTATAGTGCAAACAAACATTGTTTTGCAATAGTAAGAACAGCAACAGTATAAAATTATCTTCATTCACTTCAACACCTTAAAACTTCCTCAGAAACATGACTCATCTGTAGCTGTTGTATGCTGACTTTATCTTTGATGCAATACAGATCTTACCCCTAATCAATAACAGAGGTTTCTCAATGCCTTAAAAAGAAACACCTCTCCTGGGCTCATCACTCTTCTTAGGAAATATATTGCAACTGTCTATTCTGTGAAAACACCCAAAAAATAAGGTGCCAGCATGTTGTATGTTCTATAGCTGCATCATTGTATCTTCAGAAAGCACACTAACTTGAGACAGCAGGTGTATTAAATGTTTTGGGGTTTTTGTTACATTCTTATTGTTATCAATACATTTTGTAGTTGATGACTACACAAAATTAGTTTATTCAGATACCAACTTAGCCCCCGCAAGTGTCAGTGCATCTGAACACATAGACTTGCTGGTTACAGTTTCCTCTGCATTGAAGTCAATGTCAGTACTTCCCCACGCTTACTGAAAAGGCTGAGATAAACAGCAGCATTTACTCGTTGAGCAAAAGAAAAGGATCAGCTTTGTGAATGTTCATTTATCCTCAGAAAATGTATCCCTCCAAATGTGTTAATAAATCCAGAGCCTGCTCGTCCTCTCACTGATGTCAGGTAAGCCACAAGTCACCAGTGAAGTCTGTAGGGCTATAGCAGAATCAGAATGATTCCCTAGTCCCTCCTTCTATTCTCATTTTGACAGGTTTTACACTGATGTGTGCAACTACCAAGTTCCATGAATTTGCTCCCCATTTCCAATCACGTAACTGAGATCCCCATCTTGCCTTTGGGGTGATGTGTCAAAAGATAAATAAAAGAACATATCACCCCTAGTTAACAGAGATATCCTTGTGGATAGGAAAGATAAAGTTGCTATCCTGCCAAGCTATTTTGTCTCCATGTCTCTTTTTTTCTTTTATCTTTTTTTGGGGAGGGGGATCAACTCCTCATTTGTAACTCAGTCATCTCTGGAACACCCTAGCATTTTCTCTGCAAATACAGATGAAAACCAGCATGTCAGTGAAAGAGAAATGCTCATTTGCATGAAGAATGACAACCTTATCAGGCTCTTAAAAGCCCTATCTGATCCATTCAAGCACAGTCTCTGCATTTGAAGTAGCATCCAGGTGCCTGGAGAAAGGAAGGCCTGAAACTGCCAAATCACTTATTGCAGTAAAAATAGGTGAAGAAGAAAACGAAATACAGTTGCTTACTAAATTTAGCTGAGTCTAAATGCAGCTGGGATGTGGATGAAGGACAGAAGTGTGTAAGGGAATGGGAGCAACTCTATCACCTCCCATTGAGAATGCAATTAACAGAGGGTTGCAGCACAAAACCTAAAAACCCACAGATGGATTTAAATTGCCTCCAGTGTGACACAACTTGAAAAAATCCCTTCTCTCTGGATTCTACACTACTTTTTTTGTTCTTTAAATAGGTTGATCTCCATGCTGCACATAATTACATATAGAAACAATAACTAAGATGATGCTGAAATATTAAGATTTTTTTTTTTAGTGGGGGAGTTTTACTCTAAGTTGGACAACAGCAGACAGCTTTACACATTTCTCTCCCTCACCTTCCTTCAAGATGCAAATACTGAGACATAACATATTCTGTCTTTGTTATATTCATAAATAACCTGAATGCAGAAGATCCTTGATCTGACAGAGGTCAATACACAATCTTACTTTGGTTAATGCTGAATTTGGAAGATTATATATAGATTGTCGTAAAAAGTACATGCGTGTTTTGTAACATACGGAAAATGTACAGACAGGATGTTCGCAAATGGGCTGTTGTCTTCTCCAATTTGCTGTTAGCAGCAGTGAACACAAGGCTGCTAGAGTTTCATTTCACAAAAAATACCAAAGCTGTGTTATTTAGTACTTACCAAAAATGTAAACAAAGCAAAATCATACAACATAGAAATCTCTCTTACATTTTTCAGAATATGTCATTTACCTAAATGAATTTTTTTTTTAAAAGGTCACCCTGCTTGATACATAAAAAGGTTGTTATTTCAGTAAGCAATAGCTTGCTAGGTCCATATTCTGCTGCATTCTTTTTGTCTCCTATAGCATATTAAGAGTCAGAAGGAAGAAAAAGTATTTTCTTAAAACTAAGTGAAACAAGAAGTAGTAAGTTTACCTCTCTGGTAGACTACAGGGCAAAATGTAGAACTCGGATGTCACTGAATCAGTATTAACAGAAGTGCAGGTGACTAATTTAATTATGTAAACTCAGTGAAATAGAGAACCAAAAGCATAAAAGCAAAGAGATAAAGCATCTCTATACTCTGGCACAATTACTTTAAAAATAGTCGCATAAAAGAGGTAGTTTAAATTGTTTCATTAATCAAATACACACATGGAATATATATACATCTGTGCATGTGTGGAAAGAAGTGCATCAACATGCACAAGTATATATGCATGTCTGTGTATTCAGAAAGAAAGAAAGAGCAAGAGAAAGGGAAAGAGGCTTGCAATTCTGTATTGTTGTCCCTTGATATATGAAAACATAACTGATCGGCTACGAGCCATAAACCCAGTACTGACAGCAGAGATGCTCCCACCAGTCAAGCAGGCTCCTGTAGGAGAAAGATGTCTGTCCTGCCTTCTTTGCCGGATGAGGTTCTGAAGAGCTGTGGTATGCTGGGCAGCAGCAAGCAGAGACTCTGAACTAGCCGTTGGAGTTTCACTCAGGTGTCCTTACTGTGTCTTCTTGTTGAGCATTGCAGATCATACAAACCAGAAAAAGGGGAGAAAGATGAGACTAGAAACCAGGAAAAGCTAGTGATTTTCTATGTTTCAGGTTTGTTTGCCACATAGGAATGACTGTTTCAAAAGAGTGAGAAAGGGACCTTTGTAGTCTATCAAAAGAAATGCACTATGTATTATTATTGATGCAGAAGACCTGTCATCTCTTGGGGAAGTTATCCATAACGTTATTTGTGGATATAGTTCAATCAATAAATACATGAATGGTTACAGTCTTGTTAGTCACGTTACACTGCTTCACAGTCTTCTCCAGGAAGTCCTTCTACCTTTACAGGCCACGATAGATTTGTCTGTCACCTTTTCTAGTCTGCATTGCAGTGATCTTGCCTCGTACCTTCATCCACTCCCTCTTCCCTCCCCAAGCCATTTCCATTTGGCTTTCATTGCATCAGCAGCTCCCCTTTAATCAGAGCACTGCTTCCATCTGAACTAGCTGGTTAAATGACTAAGGGTCTATTAAGTGAATTATTTCAAGATCTTGCCCCTTTCACAAATCTGCCCCTAAAGCAACGCAGCAAGTAATAAATTTGAAGCGTCTCTCAGTATGGTGAGGGAAGCAGACTGCACTTTACAACTAGCAATTAGCCTTAGGGCTTCAGGTATTTTTCTTTTCTCACCACAAATGAACTTGCCTTTTTTTTAAAAAAAACGAAAATTTATGCCTTGTCCCAAGTTCAGTGCCTGACACTGCTAGCTTGTCTTCGTATACTACCTTGTGGTTTATAGCATCTTAACATATGGTGACATTCTGTAACATTTTCTACTGACTCAGTGTTGGAACATTCTAGGAAATTACGATCCAGCAAGACCAACTATCAGATAGATTCAGTGCCATCTCCACAAACGTGTCATCTCCTTCTACCCATTGAGATTCACATAGCTTTGGGAAATACAGGGGAGCATAGGACAAGGATGTACAATGTGCATTTTGAGAACTAAATTACCCTGTAATCTTAATAAACTACAGGATTTCTGTGTTGTGGCTATGCAGCATAGTGACGGCAGTCATAACAGCACCTAGAGGTATGTGAAAGAAAATCCTTTTTAGCTGTATCATGTCATACAGTTAAGCAGTTTAGTCTCAAACAGAAGGCTGCAGAAAGAGTCACAGACCAGTTTCTTGTCTATTCAGTAGAGCGAGCTGTGTGCAAAATATAGATTACTTCACTGGTTTCTTTCTTAGCATTCTCATCTGTCACTTTTTTTTTTCCATTCTCTTCCTTTTTACCAGAATTTATTTTGTAATTTTTATTATCCAGCTCACCAACCTTCTATCAGCCTTTTCCCTTACCCTTGACCAACATTTTCTCTTTCTTCTTTCTCCGCTGGGACTATGCAGGTGGGAAGAATTCTTTTATCTCTCTTTCAGCTACATCTTGTAGTACTTTGTTCTTCTCTGTTTCTTTCTCCAGCTCAATTCATATGCTTTGTGATACAGCTTTTATCAGCCTCACACATACTGTTGCTATTGCTTGTTCTTGATCATCTCTTTATATGTCACGAAGTACAGCATGTGCTCTTGGCAGAACATCTGCAATGACTAGATAGTTTCTCATCTAAAAATGCAGGGTGTTACCAACACTGATATAATTGAACTGAGCTATGGCTATGGACTGTGATTAGGTCTTTTCCCTGTGACAGAGACTATAAGAAAAACAGGAAACATGGCCCTGTAACAGTCTTCTGAAAGGACACATGAGGGTTTCTTAGCAAGGCTCAGCCAAGTGTAGACCAGGCATAATATGCTAGAGCCTTTTCATTTTGTTGTCATCAGAGGAGAAGCTGTCCATACACACGAGACAGAGAGGAGTTTGATTTGGCATCCTGGTTAGTATTTTGTTGTGCAAGAATGGTGAATAGAAAAGTGACTGTTAATTTAGGGGGTATTCTTCCCAGTTGCCAGTGATTTACTTCAAGAAGTGTTACTCAATCTCAAATAAATTTGTTGTTAAGGCAATATACAAATGTTTCTTTCTACTCACTCTGGAAGTCAGTAGCCATGGCCGCTTATATTTATAAATGGGACTACTATTTATTGGCAGACTGTGATCTTACTGTTTTCCTTTACTATCCCCCTGGGAGTGGGATTCAGTAATTGGTAAATACTTCTTAGCTGCGAGCTGTAGATACCTGTCGTGGTTTAGTCCCAGCTGGACTAATCACCACACAGCCGCTCACTCACTCCCCTTTCTCAGCTGGACAGGAGAGAGAAAATATGAAGAAAAGGCTCGTAGGTTGAGACAAGGACATAGGGAGATCACTCACCAATTACCATCATGGGCAAAACAGACTTGACTTGGGGTAATTAGTTTAATTTATTACCAATCAAAATCAGAGTAGGATAATGAGAAATAAAACCAAATCTTAAAAAAACAACACCTACCCCCCACCCCTCCCTTCTTCCCAGGCTCAACTCACTCCCGATTTTCTACCCCTTCCACCCAAGCAGCGCAGGGGGACGGGGAATGGGGGTTGAGGCCATTTCATCACATGTTGTTTCTGCCTCTCCTTCCTCCCTCCTCACACTCTTCCCCTGCTCCAGCGTGGGGTCCCTCCCACAGGAGACAGTTCTCCACGAACTTCTCCAACATGGGTCCTTCCCACGGGGTGCAGTTCTTCACGAACTGCTCCAGCATGGGTCCGTTCCACGGGGTGCAGTCCTTCAGGAACAGACTGCTCCAGCGTGGGTCCCCCGCGGGGTCGCAAGTCCTGCCAGCAAACCTGGTCCAGCCTGGGCTCCTCTCTCCACAGGTCTACAGGTCCTGCCAGGAGCCTGCTCCAGCATGGGCTTCCCACAGGACCACAGCCTCCTTTGGGCATCCACCTGCTCCAGCGTGGGGTCCTTCACGGGCTGCAGGTGGATATCTGCTCCACCGTGGACCTCCATGGGCTGCAGGGGCACAGCCTGCCTCACCATGGTCTTCATCAGGGGCTGCAGGGGAATCTCTGCTCTGGCGCCTGGAGCCTCTCCTCCCCCTTCTTCTTCACTGACCTTGGTGTCTGCAGAGTTCTTTCTCTCACATATTCTCACTCCTCTCTTCTCCGGCTGCCGTTTCCCAGTTTCCCTCCCCCCCCTTCTTAAATACGTTATCACAGAGGTGCTACCACTGTTGCTGATTAGCTCGACCTTAGCCAGTGGCAGGTCCGTCTTGGAGCCGGCTGGCATTGGCTCTGTCAGACATAGGGGAAGTTTCTAGCAGCTTCTCACAGAAGCCACCCCTGTAGCCCCCCTGCTACCAAAATGCTGCCATGCAAACCCAATACAATACCATATTGTTTTAAACACAATAAAGATAGAAATACATGGCAGCTATGCAAAGACCAATCCAAAAGTGCTCAGCACCAAAGCAATTTTAGGTTTCAGGCGTAGTTTTTTCTCCCATTAAAGGAATTTTAGCAATTCAGCCTTGGTACAACTGAGATGAGCAGACGAAAATGTGTGCAAAAATGTTAGGAGATTTGAGTTGCTGTTGATTAGTAAAACAGGTGAATTCAAGATCAGTGCTGACATTATGAGTTCCAGTGCATGCAAGCATAGTTCCTACTTAATTGTACATACATGTATATGCCTAAAATACAGGAATCACTGCTTTGACTAACTCAGATAACTATGCACAATGACAAAGTTCTTGCATTTGTTTGACAGTGAAGCCCATATACATCATGTAGTTTTATCTCTCTGAAAATTTGTTTTAAGAACTGAAAAGAATCATAAGACAGTGGTAACTCTGGGGCAACTTTTCAGAAAAAGCACTGTATTCTTCTTTATTAACTGTCACTTAAAATATTGCTGAACCAGCTTCCCCATCCTCTGCCATACCAGGTGTTCATTTAAATTGGGGAAATTCTTAATGAATACCTCCTGCATCTGTCACCACGACCGTTGGTTTCATCCTAGATTACATCCTCCAAAAATACCAGACAAGACTAAGCTATTAGAGAGCCTTCATCTCTGTGACAGAGGAACTGTGCTGGGAGGAAAGAGGCAATAGAGGGCTCACAGAATTGCACTGAATGGATTATTTACTTTGGTTTTGAATTGTGTTTTGCCTCTTTGAGTCTAGCAGTGGCAGCAGGGCACACAAGTGGTTGTTTGCCAATGTTATATTTTTAAGGCATGTTGATCTACAGGACAACTGATCTGCAGCAGACTTTTCTATGGTCTTCCCACTTGTCAGTATTTATGATTTAACCTGATCCAGCCCACAGGTCTGCAGCTAGTTTTATTTCATTGCTATCTGGATGGAAGTTTTCCTTTTCTGTTGCTTTCAGCGCTGAGAGAGCTCCCAGGTCACTTTAAAGCTTTTACATCTTTCTGACATTAATTGTAATTGATTAGCTTTCTTCTTCTGACACATTCCTGATCAGCTCCAGCACATCTTTCTTTCTCTCATGCAAAGACTTTTTTCCCCTTATCTCTGTTAGAAATCACAAGTGGCAGGTGTGGAAGTAAAGAGTTTCCTCGATGAACTCTCAAGCTTTTCTATTACTACCTAAAACTCTCGGCCTTTTAGAAAGCTTGCCTTCTATGCCTGTATTTCCATCTCCTTTTTTCACCGATCTGCTCCTTAGGACCCCAATATGGTTCTATTATTTATACTAGAATTGATAAACACACTTCTCGTATTTTTCGTTACCTCCTCCCAGTCCTCTTTTCACTAGCTTCCTTTGCTTTCTGCAATTACAGTGTTTGCGAGTTTCTCCTGTTTTAGGGCAATGGTTTGGTAATATTCCAGTCACCCAAGGTATCATCAAAAAGTTAGCCTTGTAGTTTTCACTTCATTGTTAAAAGCACATTTCTGTGTTCTACCACTGAAAATTCCAATTTCTAAATATCATAATGATAGAGGACCTGGCTTCTACTCAAACTGGGGTCATTAATTTTGCCTACTTAAAATTTCTCATTTGAATTCCTAGTGGAAAAAGCAAACTCCCATCCCTTGTTCTGAACAATCAACCTATATAAAATAGCTGCTCACTTAGAACACTACTGAAAATCTAGAACATTTTATTGCTGCTGTATTTGCCTCAGTAATGGCTAATTTCAGACCCAACAGAGACTATAATTCATAGGGAAATGAACTATTGCTCATAGTCCGCACACGTTGCAATTTTCTCCGCTCTGCAGCTTTTACTCAGGAGAGTCCCAGTGGGGCTGCTCACAAAAGAAATGTTCCTCAGATGCAGAAGGGAGAGCAGAGTCAGACCTTTCATTAGGCAATAGAGTAGATATACCTAGTAAAATTTTTCAAGATGAGAAGTTCTAGACAGATGTCAATAGTAAAAATAATAATATTGTTGACGATCTAAATGCTATTGCTAGCAATATGGTCGTGTAGTGAATGCCATTTATTACCAGCATTTGAATTAACAATGACAAAATCACAAAGGAGATTTCCTTGTTCTCTGCTTCTTTTGATTTTAAATGCTATTCAAGGATGCAGAAAGGGCTTTGTTAGAGGAGAAAAAGTTTAAAGTGTACAAAGCAGGTAGAAGGAGCTGTGGTCCTTCCAGGATTTTTGTTTGTTAGCTCTAAACTTGCTCAATCATAACACTGGAGTCAAAGACAATTTTGCCTTATGACTCTGCAGTTTGACACTTCGGGGTCCTAAGCCTGCTTAAATCTCCAGCATATTGCATACATTGGACATTCGCTCTCTGAGAGCTCTCATTGAGCGTGCCTTGCTCTACAGCAAGCTTTTTATCATTCATAGACACCTTCTGACCAAGCATCTTGTCTAAGTTAGAATAACAGATCCTAGGTTTTTAACCCCAGAAACCCATGTGAGCAGTATGAATCTGAGGAAGCCAGATGCCAGACAGCGTGAAAGCCCAGAACTACCCCCTTTGCTCTTGCCAGCAGAGGCTGCTAGACCAAATATATTCAGGCAACACTAATATACGCACAATGAATCACATTAATGGAGATTTTTGCTCATTATAAGTATTAAAAATAACTAAGCTTAGCTGCAAGAAAACTATTGCTTTGTTGAGCATTAAAGGACAGCAAAGGTAGACATTATCCCCAACCAAAAGAGTGTCACATTGGGAAAAGCCCCTCACCATGAGTCCCTCACTAGAGAGTGTTTCTGATCCATGCCAGATCCTTGCTCTCTAAACTGTAATGGAAATTAAGATCTTAATTTCTACTGTCACTCTGCATATGCTTTCTATCATCTGGTGTACTTTTAACAAACAGATTTTCTCAGTCTTGTCCCTTTTGAAAGAAAGAAGAAAAGAAGAAAGAAATATCCATTGTCCCCCCCAAGGATCTTTATCTTTGTTAACACGACCTTACATTGTCCCCCTGAATAACATAAGATTTGTTTTGCTGTGCCCTGCAGGGCTTCTGTGTCCCCAAAATCCTAGGGCAATGACAGTGCCGAGCTGGCACACTGTAGCAGAAATGTCATTTTTTAATTATGTGATTCTGAGGAGAATCTATTATCTACTGCTGAGATGCTGAAATCAGACGATTTATCTCCAAGGCAGCTCTGTCTACAATCTAGAATATGTATCTCTTGTCACTGCAGGAAGCAGAGCAAAAGGATGTTTTTATTTCTGGTACCTTATATTTATAAATTTATTCTTTTAAGCTTTGCAAGCAGATTTCTGGGGGTAGGGTGCTGAGGGGCAGCATAGAGAAAAGTCAAGTTCTGATGCTTCTCCAGGTTCACTTGATCTCCCTACTAGACTGCCCAAGGTTAGAAGGGATCTAGCTGCCCTTCAGTCATACACATCCTCAAGAGCTCATGTGCCAACAGTAACTAGCTTAGGTATTAGACATTGCTCTGAGGACTCCAGGCATGTAAGTGCTGAGAGCACTGTACAAGTTAACAGCATCAACAAATCGGCCAGGCAATCCCTTTACCTTTATTAACATAAATACTAACCTCAGCTTGACATTTCAAGCTAGATGCCTACAACAGTTTGAAAGCACCTTTATTTCTTGCACACTAGGTATTTTCATTTAAATGTAAACTAATATACCTATCAGCTTATTCACAATGATTCTGAATTATTTCTGTTTCCTCTCTGAGGTATCAAAGCAAATGAAAGAGTTTAGTACATGTTCGTTTTTTATCTGCAAAATTCATTACACAAGCCACTCCATGAAGCAGGATCAGAGCTGCCAGCAATTCATAACTATTAACAAACAGGTATGTTCCAAGTGCTTTTAAAACAATCCAGCTCAGGTATATTTTAAATTAATATGTTTTCTGTATCTGATGAAAGTTTACAAAAATGTTACGGGCAAGGACAGAGGGAAAGAAATATTGGCATATCCCATCAAAACTGTAATTCTTGCATTGCCCTCTAGTGCATACATGACAACATGACATCTTTTTGTTTGTTTTTTAAAAACTCTTCACACTACAAATTAGTAAAAATTAAACCTTTAATGTCATTTGATAGTTTGCTGCATTTCATTTTGACAGAAGCATTATAGACAGTTTGTTTGAAATACATGAATAAATTCTTGCCTTCCCCAATCCTTTCTGGCAAATCTGAGAAACACCAGTTTTCTTTATGTTGCTGGCAGAAATGCAGGCCACATCTTTTCAAAACGAAATAAGTATCATTCAGAACAATCCAGACCCAGAAACATCAGTCCTTCAAAACCACCTTAAGTACATCATGTATAAATTAGAGGGTGCCTAAATTCTTTACTATATGAGGGCAAAAAAAAGGCTTCAGGAGTATGTCATTAATATGCATACACTTACTCAGCTGCCTCCCCCAAATTCAGAAAGGTCAGCAAACAGAAGAGCACACGGATATGCAGAATACTTAAAGTGGGCATAAAATTTATGTAGCAAGATGAAAGCTATTGTAAAACATTGTAGAGATAAAAAGTTGAGAGGCTATGGGTTCAAATAAAGGCCTTGTTACTTAAATGCTTAGCTGTAAGAATCCCAAAGTTTCTGGCCAACCATTTGTGACTTTATAAATAAACTTAGGGACATACTCATTACATTTAGTAGAGGTAAATTAAGTACCAATTTCCTCTGGTATCACATAAAGTAACACAGAAAACCCACTTCAATTTGTAATAAAAGAAAATTTTTTACAAAATATTTAAGGGGAAAAAAGAAAACAAACAACCAGGTTACAATGAGGACTATTTTATAAATACAATTGTACCTTTGTATCTGCAAAATATGTTACTGTTACATTTTGTATACTACAGTATAGACAATGTTTTTGCATTTGAGAGGTTTGATGATCTTATATCACAACCTCTTCTCCACATAGTCCTTAAAAACATAGTATTTGTAGAAGTTTTTAGGTTCTGGTCCACAAGATACCATTAAGTAATTTGTCAGCCCTCCACAAATAACATGGGGTGAAACTACAGCAGCTCCCCTTGTCAGGATTCCATGGCTTTTGCTTTCAAAGCCAAAGCTACACAATAAACGCTGTAAGATCTGTCATCATTTTTCAGATGAGGAATTGCAGCTTACACTCTTGGATAAGCAACACAGCCATGTGCTTGAGCAGTTATGCTATTCTCCCATGCAACTCCAGAATGTACATGACTACATATAGGAGATGTAATTGGATCTGTGCAAGCAAGAACACTTTCAGGACACCAAGAGCCAGGATAGAATCAAGATTTGAATAGCCGAGAGAAAGAAATGGGATGCTATGAAGATACATGGCTGTAACTGCATTGTTTAAGTGAGAAAACACCTAGCATACTTGTAGCGTTAGTAAAAGCAGAGCTGCTGAAGGAGATCCTCAAGTAAATCTATGTCTGGCCTGTGTCCAGCATGATAGGCAGTTTTGCCACCACCAAAGTGGAGAAAAAATCATATGTCATTTTAATAATTCCAAACTATATTCTTGGAGCACTGTATGACACTGTGCAATGCTGACAATCTTATTTCTATATTTGTGCAATAAGCTTTATTAAAGACAACTTCTGGACAACTTTTGACAAGTGATTTTGTTCTTACATTTCCATGTAATCCAGTGATCTAGATGTCCTTGGGCTTACCTCATTCTTTTGTATGAAGCTGACCCTGGCGTAGTAACAGTTCCTACCTCACCAGTTTTATCTGTCAAGATTCTGACATGCTTGTTCCTAATGCTTCGAGAGCCTTTTCTGGATCCCATATCCCAATAATTCCAAAATAATGATAGAAATAGTAGCATAATAATAATTCATTATAATTATAGGATAGTAATAGTTCATTTTTAACTTAATGCTTGAAAATATGCTGGCATACCACTGTTAGTGGATCATGGAAAACAATGGAGGTTTTGATCAATTTTCCTGTTTACAGCTCTGGAACAACACTATCAAGAAGCCAGAACAAAAAAGAAAATTCTTGGGATTGTCCTCCCTGCCAGGCACAACCCTTGAAACATTGCTGCCCGCCTATGGTTTTCACTCCACAAGTTTTTTCACAAATCACCTGAAAGGCACAAAAGTGTCATCAAACCAACATGGGACAGGCAAGGCCTTGTCTTTTTATATAAAAAAACAAATGACTGGCCTGTGAACAATATTCTTTGAGATAGTTTCTATTTGGCTATCACAGAATTACTTCCTCAGGTTGACAGATAAATAACTTCTTGTTTTAATATCTCACATTCTTTGTGCTTGCAAATTCATGCTTACAAAACCAGACTCTAATCACACATGCGCCCCACATTTCTCAGTGTCATTCTTAAGCCTGCCTCTCTCATCTGAGGAAAGTGGGGTAAAAATGGAGAGGCGCTGTTGTTGGAAAATGGGCATAGCCATAGAGCTGTTCTTTGTGTGAAGGGGATGCGTAGTTTCATATCTCATTTATTTGGTTTTACTTCCTGTTTCTGTGTAACATACCAGCAGCAGAAAAGATGTCACTGGCTCAAGATCTAGCTACTGTTGTCATTATCCTGTGCAGTAATATTTCCTCTGTGCTTGAAAGGCCAGTACATTGCACCATCACTGGGGAAAAATCCAGTCTCAATCTTTTTTCTGGATGATTACAGAACTCCAGTCTTCCAAGTTTAGATCATCTACACCTTGTAGCTCTACTAAATTCCTTTAAAGCAGAGAGAGCTTATATCATCAAAGTAGAAACTCAGCACAGCTAGGAAACCTGATGAAAAGTTCTCTAAGAAGCTGAATAAAATATAAAATGTCATAGTTCAATAATCTGAAATCAAGACATTTCATCTTCAGAACATCCTGAATGTTTTGAAGCCTTATGTGACTGAATATGAATGCACTCACAACTAGGGTCTCACAAAATGCTTGTGGATTTTGGTTACTCTTTTTTGTATACTTTTGTACATTTTTCTCTGTGTTTTCTTTTTTGGTGTCTACTACTCTTTTTGTTTTTGTCTGCTATTCTTCAAAATGTTAAGTTTTCTTTCCCATCCATCCCAAACTGGGGCAAAGAGTTGAAATACTGCCTTTTTTCTGTGAATCAAAAAGCCAACAATAAACATTCAGCCAGATTAGGGGAATGTTTTCATGTCTAATTCAAGCACTTTAACTCTTACCTGAATTAGACTTCTGGCCACCCCACATAGAAAAGACAAGAACTTTCAGTAGGTAAGCCAGACCTTTCATATGCTACAGTGATTTTAAAGGGAGCATCAAGTTCCCTTTGTTGCTTCTTGATTTCTTTCCCTATTAATGTTTTCTTTCCCTGTTTAATTTCAGCCTGGAATATTCATGGACCCTGACCCAGATTTGCAAACTTTATCTATGAGAATCTCAGAGGTCATAACTTTATGTTTTTTCCTGAAATTCTTACACTTTATTTTTCCTCCCATGAAAGTAAAATGTTGGCATAACAATGATGATAATGGAATCATTGTGTTTCCCTCTAAAACATCAGTTTTACTCCACCAGTATTCCCACTGACGCATTATTTTTTTTTCCCCAAAATAAACCCTTGGCAAACTCTGATTATGCTAATGTGCCTTTCGTCAGTGTCAAAATGTACTTTTCTATAGCACATTCTGGGAAAGGAGCTTAAAAATGTTTTTCATTATTCTTTTCTTTTAAGTGAGTGACCTGAGTTTGAAAACTGATGAGTCTATAGGAAAGATTGTTGGCTAAAGGACTAAAAATATTCACCCATTCCCACCACTCTGCCATCAGAAATAAGCATGCTGATCTTAAGCTAAGGACGTGAAATAAGAAGTTTGTGGTCTTCATCATTATAGAATATATAACCAACAGTCAGCTTTAAGCGCATGTCATACCTCAGCCCCTTTCCTACAAGGACCCAACAATGAAGAATTTCTTCCAGCTCTGGGAAAGCTCTCAAATTAAATGTCACTGCTCCACCTGATGATGCAGATCAGCAGTCATGATTCATGGATCATGCTAAGGTCACCAAATTTTTCAGAAGTATTATTGAAAAAGAAGGAAAAAAAGAAAAGGAAGGCAGGATAATTTTCATTGATCTCTCCATCAGTGTGTACAATCATAAAGGGATGCTCTGATGAAGCGATTTCATTTATTTGCCATTCCTAGACCATCAGCCTATATGAGATGATTCTCATGCAAAGCAGGACCATGCACTGTAAGACTAAAGTTAGTCCTTGAACTATGTGTAATGTGGTGTAATATGGCACTGGTTAATGTGCTATTGCATGTAATGCTGCTGGGGAACTTCGTTGGTCCTCCCAATAAATCCAGAGTTGTGCCATTTATCACCACGTTGATGAATTTCACACTAAAATCTGCTTAACTGGCTCTACTCAGAAATTATTTAGATGGTTTTAGACGGTAGATATCCCTAGGTGCTAATATGTATGTAAGAGAGAATGAAAATTTTTACATCACTAATGCAATGTGAGCAACTAGGAGAAAAAAAAAAAACAGAAACAAGAAACAGAACAAACGTGATATACTTTGTCCATGGCTCAGTGCTCTGCCTCTAAATGCTGCTCTGTACCAAATGTGCAGTCAAGTCAGTAGTAAATGGAACAGCAGAGAGAAGGAAAATGTAAACTGAAAGCTTTACTGCAGTGATTGATTCTAGCTTTGCTAACCAAAATCAAAAGGGCTTGGTATGAGATTGACCTTAGGCTAGGATTTCCTTTTTATCCTGTTGAATAAATACCCATCTTGGAATGCATCAAAGAGTCCTGAAATGCTCAGTTGAACTCATGATGCAAAATAAGTTCCTGGTGAGATCATGCTTCACAAAACTTAATGAAAAGATAAAAAAGGTGAGAAATGTAGATACAGTGCACAGCAGGTCCTATAACGAAAAAAGATACATGGTACAGACAATAGATTTTGCTTATATCTTCTGAGTGCTGGTATCTGATTCTAAGATAGCAAGGAGAAAGGCTAGCCATAAATAAATTAATACTCCCAAACAAGGGCTGCTTGCTGTGTTTACAGTGAGACTTAGGTCCTCACAAACATCAGGATGAGCCATATGGTGTTGTACTAGCTGAAACTCTGATCCTAATCTAATCCTAATTGTTACACATTAGACTCCATGGATATAAGGAAGACATAAAAAAAAATCCCAAGAACAAACAAATATCAGTCAGTCCATATTTATAAAGTTATTTATGATTTGCACTGGAGCAAGGAAGACAGGAAATTGCCACATAGCCTTTGATTACTATGTATGCTTTTTCTTCTGTGTAAGACTCGAACCCCAATTTTGTTCTCAGTCTTGGACAAACTCATCTTCTCAAGTAAGCTATTTCATCTGTCAAACTCCTACACACTCTCAGTGACATATAATTATTCCAATCTTGCAAGGATGATGGCAAAACAAAAGAGAGCATGGGTCATGCAGAAAAGGATTTAATTGAGTTTGAGATCTTCTTTCATTCTATTTCTGTCATTCTAAGAATCTGACAATTACACACTTAATAATATATAGAAGTATCATACAGTCCTGACAGCATACCCCTGCCAAGTTAAAATTTTAGACAGTAATGTTATATTATTTGTTTGACCCTAAAAGAGATCAGCAGTTTCTTTTTCTTTTCTCTTTTTTTTCCTTTATTTTTTTTCTGTCCCTGAGATTTTTTCATACATAACCAAAGCAGAGAATATTTCAAAGATTGTGTCATAGGGATAAAAATCTGGTCCAGTTGCCTTAAGAAGCCAAGTTCCTCAGGTTCTCCAGAAAGTGAAAAATTACCTCAGGTTTACCATTCACCTCTACAGGGGCACAGTTGAAGCTGACAGACTGAGGTGTTGTAGAGAAACCTGAAGACTTCCTACCTGAGATAGCACAAGAAATAAACAGATCCCAACAAAATAATAAGCTTCGATATGTATATCTTTACCCTAGCTTTTCCTCGAGATAATTTCTAAAACAACTTCCAAGTGACATAAAAATAAATATGAATGCATTTTATGAGCACTTTAGTGCTAAAATTAAGCATAAATGTTTCTTCAGCTCAACAGAAAGGAAAGGGCTTTTCTCCACTAGGAAGAAATTTTTGCAGAAAGTTGTTTTGCAAATGACAATACAAACCCCAGGTGTTTAATGCCTTTTTAGCTTCAGCCTTCACTGAGAGTATCAACAGCACTGAAACTGTTAACATAACTGAAGGTAGTGACAAATAGTTAGAAATTCAGGTTAAAATAGAGGCAGCATTATTCTAACTTATGGCAACTACACTCCCATAATAGATTAGCTGCTTAAAGCTAATTAGTATGATTCCTAGCCATAGCACTTACATTTTAAAAAAAGACTGGAAATTAGGAGCTTAAGTAGTATAGACCAGTTGGATTCTCAGAACAAATTAATCAGATTATTTCTAGTAAACTAAAAAAAGATAAGAGACTAATAACGGTTGGTGTGAATTTGCCAGGAATACATTATTGCAAACTAATCAAAATTCCTTACATAACCTATAATCCTATTGTAAATACAGAAGAAACAATAGTTGGTATACACTTGGGTTTCAATAATTCTCTGACATTGCTTCACATAGCATTTCCAAAAGTAGGCTGAGACAACTGTCTAAAGGAAGGCATTAGGTAGATCACACACATGCTGGAAAACCACTTTTGCAAGGTAGCTACCAGTTGTTAAGCAACGTCAGACTAGAACAGGTATCAAATAGAGCCCTGGACATGTCTATTCTGAGCTTGGTGCAACTTAATTTTGTCTTTAATGGCATGAAAGATTGAATGGATAGTCCTCTGATTACAGGCAATGCACAAGTCAAGTGGCAGGTAAGGAATTTGAGAAACTGGCTTTTCATTTCAAATAATGTTGACAAACTGCAGAAGAAAAAAATTGTATACATTAATATAAACCAACAACAAGCTATTTTTTTCAAAGATCACTGGTAAGAATGTTACAGCTTTTTTATTCTTCCTTTTTATCTTGAATTACTGTTTTTTTCTCATCCAGAGGAGTTTCTATTGTTCAAAATCTCACCCTCAGAAATAAACCTAGTCAAACTGTCTTCTTATTATATTGAAATGTACCTATCTGAGTCATTAACATTAATTAATTCCCACTTGCCTGTAAGGAGCAGAGAAACTCATATTTAAATATAAAAAGACTGAGTAGGTTTTAGCAAGTCACAGTCAGAAGGTGTAGTTCCCTTTTCTCTTGTCAGCAGAAAAGATGGTCTAAAACATTCTTCCCTGTCTGGGGTTTGACGGGGTGAGATTTTTAAGCTGTTTTATTATTATCATTATTATTATTTTATTTTTTGAGCAGTCATTCAATGGACTCTAAAATGAAAGATGAAGGAAGGAAAGATGATACTAAGATATTAGTTCAATTACTGTATGCTAGAGAAAAAGTTCTCAGCAAAAACAAACTGTAGAAACTAATTACCAAGAATAGGGGTAAATAGGCTTGACACTGGATAAAAAGGTAGCATCAGCTTGCTCTACTGACATACAACACACTGTCAATTCAAAGACAGCAGTACATTTGAGACCCAGGATAAGTGATCATGAAGTTATAGGTGTCAATTTGTATACAACATACTATGTAAATATCCCCTAAATTTGAAGAAAAGCCTTGCAAAGTTTGGGCCTGTTTGCATTCCCAGTAAGTAAAAACCACTTGTGTGGGTTTTTAGTAGGTTTTGGGGTGTTTGGCTGTGGGTTTTTTTAAAGCAGAAAATTTTGCGATGTTTCTATTAAAAAGTAAAGACCAGCTCTACCTCAGCTGTTTCTCAAAGACAGTTGTCCAAGCTCTTTATAAAAATCTACAAGGCAGTTTCCATGTCCTCTATAGACAATACGTTCCAGTGTTTCAAAACTTATACAATCCACTGAACTTCAATCTTATTATCTGAAATCTATTCTCTTATGCATTGTAATTATAAAAAGCCTCTAATTTCTTTCTGTTTTGCATCCATCCTTAATCCATATATTTTCCTATCTCCCCCTGAATCTTCTATTCTTAGGTCAAACTAGTCTAGATCCTCCCATTTTCTGTGTAGGACATGTTTTCTAAACTCTAATTCTTCCTGGTTTTCCTTATAATTCTCTCCTGATCCACAGTGTAGTGTCCTGCACTCCAGCTGGGGCCTGAGGAGAGCCCAGCAGTGTAGCCCAGCCTATAGATAATAATTCCCTTTTTGCCTGCCAGTATAAAGGTACCTTCTTCACCAAAGACTTCAAGTCTGTACTGTGTATTTGTGTTGTTTCCCATTGCACTATTCCCCTGGGCAGCACTATTCTGTGAATGTTAAGTCACTGCTGGATTCCCTCAAAGTAGAACAAGTATGTACTCCTGACAGATATGGGGGTCTAGTTTGGCTGCTAGGCACCTCAAGGGATCTTTCCAATAGGTGGTATGGATGAAAATATGCCAGGTGTTTCATTCTCCACCTGGTCCAGTACCCCAGCAGTGTCTCATCATGCTCGTCTGCAAATGTATACAGGTAAGAAAATACAAAAATGATGGGCTGCTATCATTCATGGTAAGTACTTTCCTTATATAAGGAAAACTTTATAAATTCAATTTACTTTATATAGAGTTAGTGCATCTTTTATGTTTTTAGAGTCTCTCATGACTCTTTTGGACATAAGCTATGCCTGAAACTTGCCCAGACCCTGGAAGTTCATTTTGACTTGACCATCTGTAAAGAGATGCCCATACGTGTGTAACAATTTTTAATATACTTGGTGAAAAAAGACACAAAAATTTATAAAGTGGAAGTCATGTGCCTGTCTACCTTTCCAAAACTTATAATCTGGAGAACTGAGCATTTGGCACTACATATACCTGCTTAGGTAAGGAGTCTCATTCAAACTAATGTCCTAAAACATTACTACAACCTTGTTTCTTTTCTGACAGAAGACCAAAGACAGTTCTCTGTTATTTATGCTTTGCAGTAAGATAACAAATATCCCCTAGCATATTTTCAAAAACAGTTATTGTGCAATATTAGTTTTTTGATGAGTATTGCTGCTCTGAGGTATAAGAAGAGTCTAATATCTGCAGTTAAAATGAAGTAACCTAAACTCATTAAGCTGTTTGTTTCATTTAGTATAATCACCACAACACCAGACCATATATACATTTTTTTCTAAAGACCTTTGAGCTACTTTCAACGATGAAGAAAGACTGTATGAATTCATACTCAATTTCCATACTTAGTTCGTTCCTCCTTATTTCTTAAGCTCTTATGCCCCATGAGGCACTACATAAAAAAACCACCCAAACAAAACAAAACATCACACAAAAAAATTCTTCATCCTTCCAAGTGCTATAAAATTCTGATATTTTTGCTGATGTTATCTTTTTTTAACTGCAAAGGACTCTACAATTAAAACTGCTGCTGTTAATGAAGGTTTCACCTGAAAAGAGTTCATGCTGGCCACTGAGAGCAATTGACACTTAGGCTTTCAATGCCTGGAGTATTGGTTATTTAACAGAGCGACCAGAAGCAAACAAAATGTTAAAGAAGTTTCCTTAGCCTACACATCTGTCAGACACCAATTGCTGTTCAATTTACCAGGGTTTTCTCTATTTTTTTTGCCTAATGGACCTAGCCTTGGTATCTTAATCTATGCAGAAATGGAAACGATGCTTAGTTAGTTTGCTTTTTATCAAAAATTAAAATGATCAATCACAGATTTTTGTGAATTGAGTGGCCACTTCTTGATCTCACTTAAAACCCATACGGAACTGGTTTGATATTCATAGCTATGAGCTTAAAATGTGTGAATTAAGAGCAGAACCCAGTTTGGGGGTTCCCTGCTTAACTGGAGGGAAACTAGTGATTACGGGGAAACTGTGGAGTGAAGTTGCAGACCTCAGCCCAAATACTCCAGTCCATGGTATTTTTATTTACATGCTGTCCTACTATTACAAAAATAACTACAGGAAATAAACTTCCTATAGGCAGATATAAAGCAAACAAGTTCTTTATTTCTTTTACATCCAAAAATGTGAAAGCTTTCACTACAGCTAAATGCATGAATTAACATCTTAGTTACACATAAATCTGTAATGATGGAGTCTGACAACCATTATTTTGCCACAAGTTTCAGTATCTTACTCATGGGTTTAGACATGAAGTTCATATGTAAGAAAATTCAAAACTTTGCTTTTTCAGAATTGACTCAGTCAATGGGAGTTCATTAAAGAAACTGAGTAAATATGTATATGATGTTCTCTGTAATGTTAACGGACCACTCAAAGTTTGTCAACTTCCTGTTTTATACAGAAGCCAGCCTGGGCCTGTCCCACCGCCCCGGCCAGGAGCAGGGCACTGGGGGCAGCCCCAGCCCCCGGCATCGGGCACCTCCCTGGGGACAGGGTTGGGCTGAGGCAGGGACGGGGATGGGGGATCATGGCTAGGCAGGGCAGGGCTGTGGGGAGCTGGGGACCAGCCCTGCTGCAGCATCACTGGGGCAGGGGTTGATGTCCCCAGAGAGGTGAAATGGCATCCTGGACCATGGGCAGGGTGGGGGAGACCCCAGAGGTCTGACATGGGGTCCACTTCAAAAATGACAGTGTTTTCTGTTATTTACAGCAATGCTATTTCTCCAGACTCTTTTTCCACCTCCTCAGATGATAAGTTACTGCTACAGTCCCTTGTTTCTGTGCTTATCGGTGGTCTCTCAGGATGTCTCTGGATCCTATGTACCCCAGTGGCACTTCAAGGGGACCAGCGGTCCTTTTCAAGGCTGTTTCTGGTTCCCAGGCCTGGTCTCCAGGCTTGCAGCTCCAGGCTGCCCAGCCTCTCTCTGTCAGTATTTCTCAGCAGACTGTTTTCTTCCATTCAGTAATTTTCCCCTTCTACCAAGCTGCCTTTATGGCTGCTCACACCAAGAGGCCCTGGGGCCTTTCAGAGTCAGTCAGACCTGGTGGTGCCCTCAGGGCCCTGAAAATAGGAGCTGAAGGGACAGTGGGGCTGGAGGGACTGTGGGCCAGCCTGACACATCTCTTGGGCCATTCCCCTCTCCTTTATGCATGGTGGAGGGAAAAAAGAACCTACATGTCAGGTACGAGTCTCCCCATGTGCATCATCTCAGGAAGAAATGTCTCCCAGTCCTTGCGCTGGGGACAGGCAAAAAGGCTCTACCCTGCGCGGAGAGCTTGTCCCTGCAGAAGAGTGTAATAGTGTAAGGAACACGGTGCTGCAGAGCACACCACATTGCTGAGAGGTGGGAGAGGGAAGGGCCTGGATCGTTCAGCTCCATCTTCCCCTGAGATAGATAGAACCTCTTGGGAGGAAGCACTAGTTGTCTCTATCTCTGCTTTTAGCAGACCTTCAAAGATCATCTAGTCCAAGCTTTCACGGTAAAGGGAGCCCAGATCACATTATCTAGTACCCTGTCCAATCGCATCTTGAAAACCTCCAGCAATAGGCAGACTAATGGGCCTGTAGTTTCCCGGATCCTCTTTTGGGCCCTTCTTTCAAGTGGGTATGGTATCTGCCCTCTTCCAGTCATCAGGAATATCCCTTGATCTCCATGACTTCTCGAAGATTATCGAAATAGTTAGGAACTTAAGCAAGAAATATTAACATGAAAAGATATAAAGCCGGGGAAAGAAAGAGGAGAATCAGAAGACAGCGAGTGAGAACGATCAAGGACCAGCCCATTTTAGTAGCAGTAAAGACCAGCATTGCCTTGCCTGAAGGATGGCTGCCTGTGTGGCAGGGACTGAGCAGGTGTTTGCATTGGGGGTTGATGAGCAGAATAATGTTCAGCTTAGTAGTGTTAGTCCTAACAATCCACTATGTATATTAATGGGTAAATGGTTGCTCTCCATGCTTACACAGTCTATATTCTGCCCACAGAACCTGTCTGTGCACAGATGCTCAGGTAAAAGCCACCCACTAGAGGAAAATTCACAGTTCCAGCTCCACACATGTGCCCCTGCATGTCATATCCCAGGATGCTCTTTTAGTGCCATGCTATAAAAATAAGAGGTTTGGAGGCTTCCAATTATTCTGAGGCAAACTAGAGTACTAATTCACAGAAAGAACTCCAAACTCATGGCTGAGAAACATCAGGGATAACCTGGTCCTAAGGAGGTTTGACCACGAAGCCATTACAGGGAGATGGCATCAAGGGCAGGGACTAGGTGTTGAGTGACTATTATCCTTGGCTGCTCCTCAAGAGGTGGCCCAGCAACTTGCCACTGCAAGGGACACCCACTGTAACAAAAGGAAATGAGGAAATTTGAGACTGATTACACAAGCCTTAGGAAATGGGACTCTCCTCTACTGTAGCTTCCCAGACATGGCACCATTTATAAAAATGTCACTGCTCATCTTGGCAGTTTAAAAAAATCCCAACCCAGCCATCCTCTCCTGTTCAAGCATAGCTCACAGATTCAAACTTCATTCAGATTACATGATGTCCCCTTAGCAAATTGCCAGTTCAAATGTTTCCATGGCCTTGTCTTCAACAAGTTGTTTGTATGCTCTTCTTGACCCCACAGCCTCAGGCCCGACAGCTTGAGCCTAATCCTGCACCCAGTTATAGGTTTCTTTTTTCCTTCCTCCCAGTCCTGCCTGACATCTCCCTTAGATGGTCTACATTGTGCACCCCTCTGCAGTTCATGGTCAGCCCACTCAGGGTTTGGAAGAATCTGTGAGAGAGAATCCAAATACATGAAATCCAGCATGACAGAACAGGATGGCTGCGCCTGCCTTCTTTGTGCAGGGCAAGCTAAAGGTGCAAGGATGAGGACAGAGTGGTACCTCTTCCACAGATTGTCGGGGAAGTCTGTAGGCACAGGTTATGGGATACTAAAAGAGCACCATTTTCATAGCTATGCAGGCACTTAGTCAAGTCAATAGTGGGACTGTTATTGTATTTGTTCAGCAGCAAGAACTCCAGCTGCACACCAAGAGAGGTAGACCGTATACTCGTAGTCATCCTGGTAGGTCTCTCTGCCAGTATAGGCCTTGTTCTGGCTTTGTAGGTAAGCCAGGCGTAGATTAGCCTCCTTAACAAGCTGTACTGTTGTCTCTGCATCCAGAAGCTAGCTGATGTTCAGAGGGCTTTTCAGAATCATGTTTCTATGTCTTTTTCTCCTAAGTTTTCCAAGAGTCTATCTGAAGTACCTTATCTTCTTTTTCTTTTCTTTCACCCACTGGCCCTCTTCTGCTTCCAGTCTTTTATGCCACCAAATTCATCTCGAAGTGTCATTATCTCTTTGTGCTTGTTGCTCTTTTTTATAACTGTTTTTTCTCTCCAGATGGAGAAGCTTATGCTTCAAATGACTAACACTTGGTTCTATTTTCTTCTCACAGGCACTTTTTTCCTCCACCTGAAATATGTAACTGTATGTAAACATCACAGATACCCTACTGTTTCATGCTTTGCTTAGAACCGTCTCCGAGTATTTTAAGTCTCTGTTCTTGTATGTAAAAAGTCTTACATGTAACATTGTAGATACCACTTTAAACAAGGGTCATTTTGTTTTTACTTTTAAAACTGTTTGCCTGGGGTACACATTTGCTAAAAGCTGAAACTATAAAAACTGGCAGATGAATAAATTCTTTGGCTGGGAACATGAATAACTGAGTATAGCAGAAGGGGTAAGCAAAGGTTTTAGATGCAGCAATTCCTAGTACCAGAAGCAAGGGTGAAGGACAAAGTTAAAGACCCTGTTGGACTTCAACACACTGGCTGCATATTGTTTTGTGCCTTTTTGTACCCTTCTTCTGAACTAGGCTTGTCTGTATCTTTGAATTTTCACTGAATTGCTATGAAAACTCAGACTCTGTCAAAAAGGAAAGTGCTCAGAATTATATCATCCCCAGCACAAAAACATTCTCAAGCTCCATTTGCGTACTTCACAGCAACCTATTTATACCACAGATTGCTTCTTACTGTTTGAAATGTGTCCTTATTTTCTTAAATGTGTAATAACAGCTTCTGATTTTTTCACAAGGTCTTTATTTGAAATTAATCTCCATCTAGTTCTTGGACAGCAAATCTTTCCCCATTGGATAGTTTTGATTAGTATGTAGATGCAGTCACAATTTCTAGAAGTTCAGTATTTCTTTTCTTTAATATTCACTTCTACTTACGTTGTTTCTGTAAACATTCCCTACCAGTTAACTGCCTAGCAAGGTAATAGAAACAAAATGTAAAAAAACCCCACGACTTCTTTTAACCATCTAAGCAGATATTTATGGAAATATTTTGCAGTAATCCCTAGCCTGTGACAAATGAGTCTATGAAATATGAAAGATAAGTAATTATTTTATCACTAAATATTAATTTTACCCATCCCCATGCTGCACTTGGAATTATTAATTAAATATGAGCATTTTTTGCTGCCTTACTACGTTTTGTACAAAAATTCATACAGGTTCAGTAGTTCATCAGAAGAATATGTGAGTTTCAAAGGTGAATTATGGAAGTATGATTATTAGGATCCGCTTTACATTGGAGTATGTCTTTGCCATTTACAGCAGAATATTAAATGCTTTCTCTACAATTTTCACACAGATTTTGTAAATATATCAACTGGCACAAATAGTACTGGATAAAAATCAGAAACTAATTGTTGTAGACTATTTTTTTTATTTGTATGGACTCATTTACAGAAGATTGTGAGATTATTTTTTGTCCTTTTTTCAGTTACACTCCAACATTCTGTAGGGAGACATCAGATTCCATTCCTGATCAGACCTGCAGAGGAGTAGAAATATTTTATAAAAATATAAGAAGTTCAGCTAATTTAATTCCTGTCAAATTCCTTTATGAAGGTTTTTTTTGCTGATCTTATCTATCTGATCTGTTCCTGCCCTTCTACAGTAATGCAGGCTGGCAGTCTGCTTTTCACTTCATTTGTGTTTGTGGAAAGATCAGATTTTTTTTTTTTTTTTTTTTTTTTTTTAGTTAGAAGAGTTAGTTATACAAATGCCTCCACACTGTAAGATGAGAATGAAGTAAGACTTGCTATAAGGATTCAATTCATCTGATTTACCTCTAAATTCAAAGTTATATGTAGAATTAGATGATGCTTTTTTACCATCACTTTGTCCAGAGTTATGGCATGGGCAGTCTGGTGAACGGAGCAATCTGCACTACGTAGAGCAAACAGCTGACTTCAGCCAAGAGACCTTTATGGAATCAAGGATCATTTCCCTCATCTGGCTTGCACCTTGCAGGATAAGACCTGATACCAAAATGTCTTGGACTTGCTTTCTCAGTAAGGAAACTAGAGCATAAACTGTAGAGAGGTAAATGCTTGGTTTTTGTGTACCTCGTCTGAATAACTATGGTGCCAGGACCCTAGGATGCATCATAGAAAACTCCAGCCTGATAAGGAAGAATACAGCCTTTAAAAGACTTACTCCCTGTAGTTTGATACTCATGTTCATAATTATTAATTTATTTATAATTAATGCAATGCGATTAGACACAACACAGGTGTTTCCTCCTTAAGGAAGTGAGGATACTACATGATAAAATATTAAAGCAAATAACAGTTATTTTTACCATACTATGGCAAACACTTTCCCAAGTTTCATAGCATTAACCTAACGCACTAGTCCATAATCACTAGTCCCTCGATCTGAGCCAAACAATTTGTAAAATTACAAAGTCTCTGGCACAAAGCTGATTTCTTCTGAGTCAGCTCCATAAGAAGTAGGAAAATGTGTCAGAGGGGAGAGTGACTGGCCTGTACTACCCTGGGTCTTTCTTTTCTCCCTTTTTAAAAATGGGGGTTATGTTTCCCCTTTTCCAGTCAGTGGGAACTTCACCGGACTGCCACGACTTCTCAAATATGATGGATAGTGGCTTAGCAACTTCATCCACCAGTTCCCTCATGACTTGCGGATGCATCTCATCAGGTCCCATGGACTTGTGCACCTTCAGGTTCCTTAGATTGTCCCTAACCTGATCTTCTCCTACAGTGGGCAGTTCTTCATTCTCCCAGTCCCTGCCTTTGCCTTCCGTGACTTGGGCGGTACAGCTTGAGCACTTGCCAGTGAAGACTGAGACAAAAAGTCATTAAGTACCTCAGCCTTCTCCATATCCTGGGTAACCAGGCCTCCCATTTTCTTCCAGAGAGGGCCCACATTTTTCCTAGTCTTTCTTTTATCACTGAGGTACCTATAGATGCTTTTCTTGTTGTCCTTGACGTCCCTGGCCGGATTCAATTCTACCAGGGCTTTAGTTGTCCTTACCTGATCCCTGGCTGCACAGACAATTTCTCTGTATTTCTCCTAGGCTACCTGTCCTTGCTTCCACCATCTGTAGGCTTCCTTTTTGTGTTTGAGTTTTATCAGGAGCTTCTTGTTCATCCATGCAGGCCTCCTGGAGTTTTTGCCTGACTTCCTCTTTGTTGGGATGCATTGCTCCTGAGCTTGGGGAAGGTGATCCTTGAATATTAACCAGCTTTCTTGGGTTCCTCTTCCCTCCAGGGCTTTGTCCCGTGGTACTGTACCAAGCAGATCCATGAAGAAGCCAAAGTGTGCTCTCCTGAAGTCCAGGGTAGTGAACTTGCTGTGCACCCTCCTCGCTGCCCTAAGGATCTCAAATTCCACCATTTCATAATCACTGCAGCCAAGGCTGCCCTTGAACCTCATTTTCTCTACCAGCCCCTCCTTGTTTGTGAGAACAAGGTCCATCACAGCACCTCTCCTCATTGGCTCCTCTATCACTTGGAGAAGGAAGTTATCATCAACGCATTCAGGGAACCTCCCGGATTGCTTATGCCCTGCTGTGTTGTCCCTCCAACAGATATCGGGGTGGTTGAAGTCCCCCATTGAGGATCAGAGCTTGTGACCATGAAGCTGCTCCTATCTGTCTGTAGAGGGCCTCATCCACTTGCTCTTCCTGGTCAGGTGGCCTGTAGCAGACACCCACTATAATGTCACCCATCCCTGGCCTCCCTTTAACCCTGACCCATAAGCCCTCGGCCGCCTACTCATCCATCCCCAGATGGAGCTCCATGCACTCCAGATGGTCATTGACATAGAGGGTGACACCCCTTCCTCATGTCCCCTGCCTGTCCTTCCTAAAGAGCCTGTATCTTTCCATTCCAACACTCCAGTCATAGGAGCCTTTTTCACACCATACTTCTCTATACCATACTTCTTTATACCATGCATACACCATACTTCTTCATACCATACTTCTCCACGCCATGCCATGCCATGCCATGCCACGCCATGCCACAACACGCCACGCCACTGTTTTCTCTTCACTGCCAGTTATATTCCCACCTCATGTGGGGAAACCAATCCTAATGCACCAGTTAAGTTCATTAATGTTTCCCTCCTTGCTCTACCAAGGCCCCTGCCTCTTGGATTAGTCTCCCAAGCAGGTATCAATCATCAGGTGTCTATTCAGCTGTATAGTTAGAAGAGCTTCAGATACATCTGGATACCAGACGCAGCATTTAACCCCTTAGCAATCATTGCTTGACCAGGTTTTGTGCATCTTACACAGATCTGGAAATAAAAAATTTATAAATCTCTCTCTGCATCACATGCCACTTACCATAAAGTCATATTCCACAATAAGAATAAAAAGGATGAAGAATCATAGTTTTTCTTACTGCGGTTATTACAAACCCCAGAGCTGTTTATAATAGAACTAAGTCCACTTTTTTCCTACAATGATCTTAGGGACTTATTTCAAAACAACAGAACTTGATTTTCTAAATTAAAATTAAGAGGGTCTAAGGAGATAACATCCAAAACCTAGATTCCGAATATATATAGCTACAGCCTAATCTTGGAGGGACCTACCTAGGCAAGGGAATTCTTACTTCATTGAAGTTAGCTGTAAAAATCAAGCCAAAAAAATCTTGTTATGAATTCTTCCTTCCATTGAAAAGTAAGAGGAGTTTTAGGTTTGAATCACAGAATCTCCAGATTTAGAACAAGTAGAAAAGTAGTGCCTTAGGGATTGGCATTCTTTGACTACAAACCTTAAATAGATTTAAGGTTTTCTGTAATATTTAAGGAAGAAATAATGTTCCATGGTGTTAATATAGCCTACAGAACTGTACCTGCACAAGTTTGATTCTCTTATGTCCTCAGCTAAACTCATATAAAGAGTTCTACCCAAAAAATACTTTCCTCACCAGTGTTATCTTGGCATCTGAAAATGTTTTATTTTCACAAACACCTCCCCCCCAAATACAAACAATGAAAGAGAAAATAAAATAAAAACATATAAGTTCACAATTTCCATATGATAAGCAATTGATTGTGACTTGCTATCTATCCCATATGATATTTAATAGTTCAGCTATTTGCACAGTTCAACATTATTTTAAAAAATATTGCAAAATTGCAAATTTTTTCAGTGTACATTACACATTGAATGATAAACATTCTCCATTTCAGAAAATACAGGAATGTTCCTAAACAAGTATTTTGGACATTCTGAAATTTAATTTTCTTTATTAGTTACCCGAGGGATTTCACTTAGATCCTTATGTTGCTGCAATTTGCACAGCTGGAAATTAGTGAAGCATTAAAAAAATATTTTCTG
The DNA here is from genome assembly GCF_030936135.1 of Gavia stellata. Lineage (NCBI taxonomy): Eukaryota > Metazoa > Chordata > Aves > Gaviiformes > Gaviidae > Gavia > Gavia stellata. The sequence goes on from NC_082600.1 coordinate 23,091,707, forward strand.
GCATTCTAAACTGGCCTAATAGATTCTGAGAATAAGTATGAATTACACAGAAGGTATATCAGAAAAATTTACTGAGAAATTTTCCCTTTTCATGAGTCTTTTCCTTTGGGTATTTAAGAAAAAAAGAAAAATATGTATTTAGAATGCACTTGGAGTTTTTAACACTTCACCCCTATATTTTTGGGAAGAAGTGAAGACAGATGAACTCATGGGATTAAAATTCAGGAAGTCTAGGATGTATTTCTGACTTGTTCAGTTTTTTTCTTCATAAAATAGGTACAATATTCCATATGTCATCTACAAGGAGTATTAATCAGACTAGTTTATTAATATCTATGAATGATTCAAAACCTTTGCATTAATGACACTATACAAGAATTATAATAACTTATATTTATGTAGTGCATTCTGATTATTCTATCATTCCAATATGGACTGGTATTTGATCTGATCATTTTAATTACCATTTACTTTCAGCACTGACCAGTAAGATCCCTTTGCACAGATTCCTACGCTATTTAAGGGATACCAAACATTTTGTATGTCATTCATACACAAAGCATCAGTCATTATTATAAACTTTTATAAGTGACATTTTTTTATAGCAACTAAATAAATAAAAGCCATGGGTCAGTTTTTCAGAACTGACTTATACATGTGCACTTTCTTAAATCAACAAGTATACTTGTACAGTAGGGACGTGCCCCCTCAGAAATTGTTCAAAAAATTACACTGTGTACTCACCTGGTATCAGCACAAATATTGTGACTATGACACAGGCAGGCAGCTTGGAACCTATTTCTCTGTAGCACTATTACAATCACATAGTTCCTCTCCTTTCCTAGGACAAATTAATTCCCTACTCAAGATTGGAATTGTTTTCCACCTGTCAGTAATATTAAAATTTTCCTCTATTTTGCTTTTAAAAAATAAACCTTGTAAAAAACATAATATATAAAACTAACAGGCTACATTTTCTTTTAGATTATATATCCATGCAAAAAGGCAAAAATGATTAATTAACGTTTTGTCCCTCCAGTTTCCCTACCATCTTCTAATTTCACAGTCCTAGAGCTTTCCAAATCTCAGTCCAGAGACGTGTGCATTATAAACAAGTGCCATAAGTGAAAGAAGGCGAAGAGTTTTGGCTAAATGTCCTTATTTGCTGAAGTGAAAGGCATGGTAGAGTCATAAATTTTATAGCAAGGAAGAAGCAAGAGGGGAATTTCATGACAGAGGTTTATCTTGATTGCAGTGCCACATCAAGTCATGGTATGGGTGTTGTTCAGCAGCCTGATGTTTTTCCACCTACAAACTAAAAAATCATTCCAATAAAATATGACCAATATCCCCTCCCTCCTTCTATTTCAATTGCACATCTACAACTGAGGTACCTGTCATCCAACTAAATATGCTACATCAATTAAAGATATGCTTTGCAGATTGAGCTAATATGAACTAAAAGGCAAACCATGACTCACTATATGTGACGTGAATCATAACAGTGCCCATGTGAACTACTGCACTTTTATTGCTTAGGAATGCATGGAAAAAACTGGAGATTAATTTTTTTTTTAAGCTAATAACCTACTTTTAATCACAAATGTATTTAACGAAGGAACCTAAAAAGCAAGGCAGTCTGTTCTATAAGCACGACTATTCAAATATTTCTCTTTGGGAATTCCTTTATATCCCTGGAAGATTATCACTGTTTTATGTGTTTGCACATAATTGTCCTTGTGAATAATTCTTTGATAATCAGTATTGTTTCTCCCACTGAAACAAAATCTCTGCCAAGTTTCACAGCACCAATGAATGGCTTTTGAGTTGCAATCCAGGTTGCTTCACTCAAACGTTCTGAGCAAATTTAAAAACAACTATCTACATGACACCTGCTGTTTAGAAATGTGCAGTTGCACTGAATTAAGGCTTCTCTAACTCAGAATGTTCCCTTAGCAAACTCCTGAGGTAAAACACACCTTTCTTTGCAGGTTCAAAGAGAAAAAAAATGCTAAAGACCAGAAATTAGGTTATCAGATGGTTAGATGGTGACATGATTCCAGAAAGCATTAAAGAATGGAAAGAACTGGAGGAACCGGAACAGGAAAAGATGAAAGAAAGGACAGGGGTCAGTCCTAATCAAAGGACAAGCTTGTCTATAAGAATGGAGCATAAGAAAACAGGTGCATCTTCAAAGCACCTGTCTGGAAGAGAGAGGCTAAAAGAAGAGAATGATTTTGAAAAGTTAAAAAATAAATGGTGGGAAAAGAGAAAGCAGAAAAAATTGTGATAGCAGGTTATGGAAATAAATAAATGAGCTGAATTTTGAGTGAGACATATGTAGGTAAGCTGCACTTACAAAAACTGAAATCTGTTCAGTAATGAGGGACAAGTTTTCTGTAGTCATACAAAGGAGTATGTAACAAGTTCCACAGGAAAAGACACGTTCCCTATGCTGTACAAGAATATGCTATACTTTTGTTGGGCAGCACAATAAAAATTGCAGACTCAAGGTCCAATATCTAAAAGACAGTTCCTATTTGCCCTGGAGCAGAAATAAATAAAATACCATCTCAGTTTGCCACATGAAAGTCCTTTCTGCTACAGTTTTTGGAAGGTGCATTGCAAGGTCAGTGCAATCAGTATTCTCTCAAATGTACCATCAATGTTTATTTTTAATTTGGGACTGGTGAATAAAGCTTTAATGGGATTTTAATGGCATGTTGGACACACTTCAGTGTCCAGAGATGTGGCATCATATCCAGGAGTGTCATTATCTGGATTAATTATCAATAGCAGGCAGATATCATCAGGGAGATGTGAAAATGAGAGAGGTAGTAAATGAAATTTACTGGGCAGACATGCTGAGAAATAAATAAATAAATAACAACATCTCAGAAGTCACCAATGGGTACTTCAAAACCTTTTTCACTTCTTCCACTGCACCAGAATCTGTCGTGACTGAAAGGTTTTCCTTGCCAGCTCAAAAAAGCTAAATTCCTTCTTCATAGTTGTAGCTGTACAACCATACTTTATATACAAAATTCATTGCCAAATTTGCTTTTTAATGTGGGTAATGGGTTAATCTGAAACCTTGAGAAGACTCTGCATTAGCCTAACCAGCAAACATTTTATAATGTAATAAATGACCCTTGCTGATAAGTTTTTAACAAGTGACAGTGAATGCTTTAGTGTCTTATGTTAAGCCATGACTGAAAAAACATACTGTAAATATCATCTATCTTGAGCAATATAATGTATCATAAATATGATCTAAAAAAGTCTAAAGGATAGTTGCATTGAGGTAAATACTGTGCACCTCAATGCTATGTCTGCACTTGAAAAACCATGCGTCAAGGTGATTTTTTTCTAATTAACATAGTAAAAATTAGTTTAAAGTGAAAAAAAGTTTTTGTGTTCAAGACTTTTAGGTAATCCTGCATTTATGAAAACATTGTTTAAACAGTCAAAAATTAACAATATTTATCTTAATATAGGCAAAGACATTTTTAAGAAGGAGGTTATCATTCCCTGTAAGAGTGGGAGATCTATCTTGGGAAACAAAGATAGATCAGAAAGGACTTAGGGTTCTAATTCTTGACTAGCTACTCGACACTGTGTGAGCTTTCGGTGCAGGGCTGTAATAAAAAGATAAATCAAACACTCCACCTGTCTACACACACATGGATACACATGAAAAACTAATAAGACAATATTAAGTGGAAATAAAAAATTGATAGTATATTTACCCTCTTAAATATACAGTCCCTTCTCTCAAAATCTTTTTTTTGTCTTCAGAAGCTAAGAAACATAATATTTAATTGTCTGCCCTGTCTGCTTATTCTGCTGTCTGTCTGGAAAAGTATTGAAGAACTACTTGCAACACAAACTGATACAAGTTTCATTGGTGGGTCTCTGTAAAGTGAAATAACAATAATTCTCTGAGAGAAAAATGTCGTCTTCTGCAATGTGTATCCTACTTTGGAAGGAATATGATAAATTGTTCCCTAAATACACAGGAGAAGTTCAATGCTGCAGATCACAGGAGGTATGCCAAGAAAATTAAATGTCTGCCTAACTAGCAATTTACTCAGAGTTTGAGGAACCTTCCCAAGGTTCAGTCAACACTTTTCTGCCAGCTTTCCACAACTTTTCAGGTTTAGTTTTGTCTCTGTTAATAAAAGGCTATTGAAGGTACTTAAGGCTAAGGCTAGGTAGTCATGTAGCAAGGATGATGCACAGTTAATTAAATTGTTCTTGCCTTTATGTAGTAAAGGTGAATAGATGCCCTAGATAAGCCAGAAGTTCTTCTGAGTTAAAATGAAACAACAGTTTATGGTTATACAGCACTTTTCACTTAAGAACCTTAAAATGACTATATTAATGCTAGGCTAAATCCAAAGCAAGAACTTACTTCCCGGTCCAGATTAGCTAATCATGCCTTATACACCAATAGAGGATCTCAGATATTAAAATCTGTCAAAACCACTAAAACCTCAGAACTGAATACAAATGGCTGGCCTAATCTTTTTCTATAAGAGGTTCCTATCTTGTTACTAATCTGACACAGCATAGCAGATCTGCAAACTCTTACAATGCTATGTGTTTGACATCTGTCCTACTTCTTTATTGCTAAATCCTTTTAAGAATCTGGCCCATTTAGTGTTTAACAAAATAAAAAAGGCCTATAAATAAACTCTGTGACTTACTTCCCCTTTGCTGAGAGATGAAGCTGGTTGACCTCCCAAGGATTCTATATAAATGTTGATTTTATCTAACAGCAGGCCCTTGACCTTGGTGAGGCTGACAATTACTCCAATCAAATCAGTGAAAAAGGTCTCACAGACGAAAGGGGATTTCGTTCACCAGAGATCAATAGGTCATCAAAAATGAGACATCAAAATGAACTATTTTAAGGAAGTTTTGAATTTAAATGAAAAGGAAATATAGACCTAGGAATGAACAATTCAAATTAGTAAAGTAAGGAACTTTCCCCTCCTGCTTGTCTACTTGTGTCTGAGAGTTTGGGATTCTACCTCTCCAGCTTACTTCAGTTTTAGTTATAAATAAAGTTATTTTATCAAGTAAAGATAATCTTAACAGTAATAGTATACATCCATAAATGTTCTCTTTTGGAAGCATAATCCAGTTCTTGTTCCTTATACTGCTTGTTTAATTTACTTTTTGCGAAATAAATGACTATTTATATTTATATTTATATTTACATTTACATTTACATTTATATTTATATTTATATTTATATTTATATTTATATTTATATTTATATTTATATTTATATTTGTAGTCTTTTTCAGTATCTGACTCACAGTATGTTTTAGTATAATTATGCACTATTTGTGCTTTGGACAACAAAGAGAAATTTGTGAACTAAAAATCACCTTCAAAACTTAGAAAAACAATTCTCGAAATACTGTAATGAAGTCTAGTTTTCATTGAATCTTATTTTTATGCAGTTTATATGTTGGAGCTATATTAGCCATGTCCCCTTAAATTATAGTATTGTCCTGTCACTTGCTCCAGCCAATATGAAATGTTTTTTACATAAAATCACTAATGGTTGATTATTAACAGAAGCAAAATCAAACTGCATTTTATCTCATCAAGACCATCAAGTCTGCAACATCACTGAGCCTACCACAGAGTAGACTCTGGAGATTATTCCAGGTGGACAAGCAGGGTAACTTCATCCCTTCTAAATTCACTCCTTACTGCCTATTGCATTTATCAAACCATATCTATGCTAAGAGTCTAAAGAAGGAGTCATTACACAATTTTACAAAAAAGCACAGTGACTGTGAGAGAATACGTAGTTGGAAAGCAATCAGGTTGGTGTGCACATTGTGCTTATTGCTCCTCCTGCAGCCTCCATTCAAATGCAATTAAAGATTTAGTCATACTATGCTCTTTTCTGACCAGATCTTCCATCTTCAGCAAACCTGTTTACCAGTATAGAAAGCCTTTTCATAGTCTGTACACTGCAAATAGAAGAGACAGCAACCTGCCCACATCTGTACTTGGCTGTGACGTTAGAATTAGAAAGGCTCTATTCTAGACAGACTAGAAAATATTCATCCCCTCATATCTTATTGATATTTCAGTGGCCATAAAAATGTCTGTCCTATTTTGTTAAATATCTGCATGCACATTTTCTATTGGCACAGCTGGCCCTGGGTATGTCTGTGAGAGAAAAGCTCGCGAAGCAACTGACAGCTTTTGATGAGTGAGAGAGGAAAAATAATTCTAAGGACTTAAAGAAACAAGTATAAACACGGTTGAATATATGCTGAACTCAAAAAACATAAAATACAATAAAGGGGAAGTGAAAAGTTCTTTACTTTCCCATTCTTCATAAGGATCTTAAAGCTCAATCCAGTAAGAACACATATATTAAAAGATATTCTGAAATAGCAGGGCAGGGGTAAGAACACAACTCTGTATCAAGCAGCTTAGTGGTTTGCAGCTAATTAGCAAGGGATGTGGAATCACAATGGAGTAAACATATACATGCACCCACTGGACACAGCTTCACTTGTGAACTCCCTGCTTGCTTTATCCAGATGCTTATGGAGACACATTGACTGTCCTCTACCTTTGCTACCCACACGTAAGCATGAAGCTGAAGCATGAGTCACTGATAGCAATTACAGCTTTTCTGACTTCATTGAATTTCTACCTCTTAAGTGTCTTTAGTGTCATAAAGTCAATTGTGTCTGTGATTTGCAAGTTTCAGCCTTTGTGCAACTTTTGGACTGAATAAGTGAGGCATAAGTGAGTTTTATGAATTAAATAAAGCCACACTCCTATTGTATAAAGTCAAACTCCAGCCAATAAGTTGTGCTCAAATCACAAGTTTTGAATGTGTAGTCTAGATGTCTTCCACTCTTCTTCTTTCCCAAAAGTTTCTGGAATAAATGACAGAGGTCTTCAGCCCTGAGAAACATCCCATTAACCAAGATTTACTGATGGTGGTGTGAAATACATACAATCAACTGAAAAATTATGGCCTATGCTCACACCAGACACATGACAAATGTTTTACGTACGCTATCCCCCCACATTTCTCTTTTTACCAAGTCATTTTCAAAGCACAATTTACATCAAAAACTGACATATTTAAATCATTCTTTCTTTGTTGCAGCAGCAAATTTCTGATGTACATTAAGCACAGTTTCAAAACCAGCAGGTAATTTTCATTATCCATGGACAGTCTGAATCTATGGCTAATTCACTACTAGCTCTCCTGCTCATTACTGATCCAGAAGACTACCTGACACAGCTTCATCTAGCATTATGATATGCTTTGAGAAAAGAACTGTACCAAAATCTCCCCAGCTTTCTCTCTATGTGGGATTTCGCTTTTTTGATTTATAATGGTCTTGTCCAACACATAATGGAGCAGATGCTAATCTGCCTTAGTAAAAGGCTGTTTGAAAGACTATAAAGTTAATTTATTGAAATGTAATTAGCACCACTATTAATTTTTGCTATGCTTAGTGTCACCCGTTTTAATGCCACAAATTCCATTTACAATGAACAGAACAACATTGTCAGACATTAGTATTCATTTATCCAGTCTTCTCTCCCACAATAAATCATACTATAGGGACCTGAACGGTGAGAGAGAGAAAGAGCAAAGATTATTTAAAATATACAGATATATGTCCTTGATCTTATTCAGCTCATTTCATTTGGCAAAGCCTGCCAATTTCAAGGCCTGGAAGTTGAAGTCTGCTTAAACAGAGAATGAATGCAGTGAGTACCACGGCTATTCAGGCATGCCTCTCCAATCAGTGTGTCAGAGCCTAACTGGAAGGATTGCTCTTGTTAATGCGGGTATTCCCTATTGACCTTCCAGAGCATCTCTAACCATTCCTATAAGTCTGTGGAAGATTGTCCCAGTGGAAATGGTGAAAATACTATACCAGCTGAAACTTTTAGACTAGTGGTTATGTACTGTGTTGGTGATAATTTAACAATAAGCTATCCTGTAACACTCCATAGATTATTTGTCTGCAAAGTCTGGCTTACTGGACTTTTTTATTCTTTCATAGTATCCAAAAACCAACAGAAAACCCTTTTTTATATTTTTTCTGAATGGTTCAGGGAAGGAATGAATATACTTTCAGGTATACATCTGTTTTACTTCAGGAAGGGATTTATTTCTAGAGTAAAAAAAAAGTCTTCATTTTACAAAGTGGAACTGAGGCACAGTGTGCCTAATATCCAGATCCACAGAAATGCCTACATATTTAATCGCTACTGTAGAATGATAACTATTTGTTAAGTGCAGAGTATTAAGCAGCATAAGTACTACGTAAGTAGGCAGAGTTTAAAGTCTCACTCTGGGAGTCACAACAGCAAATGAAATGTGTAAGTAGGCAACAGTCTAATGGGCGTTGAGGAAACATCACCTAGTCCTCAGAACCTGAAATCCCACCCAGGCACCTCCAGCACTTGTTGTAAATCACAGGAAGAACTACCACACATATTCTCTACCTGAAGAACAACTGAGGAGTCTGCAGATGTTGTATGACTATGCAGTTAGAAAATCTCTGAGCAGGTGTTTTAAAGATTCTAGTTCTGTAATTAGACCCCAAAGCTTACGAAAGGTTTTCCCTAGACCTAGGCTTAAGGAATGTCTCAAGATCACACATGAAGGCTAGATCACAGGCTTGCACCTTTTAAGCTGTGAAATATCCCACCACTAATTTAATAGGGAAAAAAGAGACACATAGGAGAAAGGTGTTCTGCAAATTGGATGTCTCAGCTACTGCACCCAGGGGGAGCGGTCTCCTCCATAATGCAGATACTGCATAGAAAGAAGCAACAAAGTGAGAGACGGTTATTGTGAAACCTTTAGTAATGTTCTGTAGGATGGTCTTCCCCCATGCATTTGTGGCTTCCATCATTTTCTCTCACATGATCTGGTTGCCATAATTTGAAAGAATTCTCTCTGTTCCTGCTTCTGACATCTGGAATTACATTCCTCTATTTCCCTGCCTCACTAATATTTCATCCATCTTCTGAACTTCTGCTACAAAATCTTTTCTCCATTGCATTCCCCCCCCAATCTCTTTTTTTCTATCTTGTTGTTCTTATTTTATTTCATTCAGTACCTGCACAGCAACCATTAGCTGCAAAAGCATTATTACAGAGCATAAAGAAGGCAAGTGGTTTTTTAGGGTTTTTTTTGCTGGCTTCCACATGAATGTGTACAAAGCTGCATTTATTCATTTACCTGTACTTGAAAACACATGCTGACAAATCAACATCTGTGAAAAAAAAAAAAAAGCCTTGGGAGATTTCTGTACTCAGATCACAACTCTTACATATATGCTTTCTCCCACTATTAAATATGTACATAAGTATCTACATGTACATATGGACATGGAAAAGTCAAAGCTGTCATGATTAACTTACTGTGTACTTTAACTTGCCTGATCTATATATCATTAAAGTATATGTTGAACACAGACGTCACAGCTGCTTAAAAAAAAGTCATAAATACATTTTTTAAAAAAGAATACCCTTCCAGATGACTACCATTCATAAAATAATAGAAATTGGACTAACTGTATGTATAATTCTTCATTTAGGTACAATTTCAGTGTTACCTAAGTCCAAGCATATTTGACTGGACCTGGAAAATATTGCCTGAAAATTATTCTCTCTCTTTGCAGCTAGTGTGATACACAGTTGAAATGAGAGGTGAATGCTGTTTTTTGGGATATACAGTGTTTAAAACTTGTTCTATCATTATATCCCAATATGTGCTTAAACCTAAGTTTGAGCTGCCTTGTTTATTTCAGTGCTACATTAAACTTACTCTTAGTGCTGGGTTACATTTGGGATTTGCATAGTTATGCAAACACTCAGAAGATCAGATTATTTTTTTGAAGAAAATGGAAACAATGTTAATATGAGTCATTATTTCAAACATTTTCCCCCAAAATGCCTGAAAATGTAACTCAAACATTAAATATCACTGATGCATTGCCTCTTAAGACAAGGTCTGATCCTATGAGATTCCTTGGTTTGATAAATGGAGAACATTCTTGTCGGGAGTTTCCTGAAGATGTCGGGAGTTTCCCGATGCCAGGAGTTGACCGACGGTTCGCGGCTGAAGGAACAGATGCGTCCGACTCAATATGAGTGATAAAGCATAGTCCACTTTATTATTCAAGCAACACATATTTATACCGTTAGACCTAATACGCACCTACTTGTTAGATCCTAATTGGCTGAGCCTAAAACATACGTCTACTTGCAGTTTGAGCCTAACAGTTACTTTTGTTTATGTTCTTCTACTTGCAGTTCGAGCAGCTGTATAACTCCCTTCTACTTTGATCATAACTACTTGTTATCTACATCCTCACTTCTCAAGGACGCCCAGTCCTTGCCACGTAGCCCTTATTTATTGCTTCGCTTGTAATTTTCCACAGGCCCGTCTTTGTCTCTCTCAGAACAAGCTCTGATCCATCAGCTGCACAGGACCACCCCAGGGGCCCGCATCCTGCCCTGCACAGGACCACCCCAGGGGCCCGCATCCTGCCTTCCCACACATTCTGTATGTTTATACAGACTGCACTACCTCATATCATGTTTGCTTATATTTTGAAGGTTAAGTTTTATTTTTGCCACACAGTACATAAGTCATTATGGTCCTTTTATGACTGAGATTTTTATGGTTTAAAAAGATAATTTCATCAGGAGAAATGCAAGTGAAAGAAGGGCAACAATAGGTATTGAGCTATAGGGAAACACAAGACTTTAGATGTGGCTATTCAGAAAGAAGTCAATAGTCAGTGGCAAGTATATATTAAAGATAAAAGGATCTATTTCAGGACACATAAGATTACAATAGAAAATTTGGGTGACAAGAATAGCCCATTTGCCTAGTTAATGAATGGCCCCAGACAGTGTTGGTTTTCATCAATACAACAAAACTGGTTACCAGATACAGTATAACAGCTTATTTTCTGCACTGTCAGCCCTGCTCCTTCCTGGTTGGGTGCTTGACAACTGAGAGACCTACTAATAGACCAGCTGAATTGCTGACATGCAAGAAATTCCTTCTCATTTAAAAAGTGAAGTCATTTTAGTCCACAAAACTGCCAGCTTGGAGAACACTCATCTGACACAAGACTATATCCTGAAAACTTGCATGTAAGTTTCAGGTCATTATACCTAGTCTGTGCATTTTATGACTCAACATGAAAATCTCAAAGCAAAGAAGACTAACAATAGTTGTACAAACATTATTAGTATTGTCTTGGTTATGCAGATACACTTTAGGTTCCAATTTTAACAGAAGAGCTCATTCTGAGCTATTCTTTGAGGCACCTCTCTTCTCTGTGTACGCACGGAAGTTGCAACCCTGATTTTACTCAACATTTCTGTCATGGGCACATCCCACACGACAGAAAGTATGCAGGGTATTCACTCTTCTCCAAACACTGAAGATAAACAAAGTAATGCACTCAAGTTTTTCCTGGGTTTATCTTTGGATCATATTCAATTGCTTACAGTTATAATTTTTATTTTTTTACTTTCAGGGTACACTTCATATAAGTATATTTTGAAGAGATGGATTAGCCAACACAGAACAATATAAGACTTTGTTGTCTTTCTGGTTCTAATGTCTCAAATTCCAGTCACATCCTTTAGTGGGTGGCAGTTCCGTTAATAGGACATTGAAACTCTTTTATCACAATGCTGGAGAAAGTTCTGATTCATATACTATTGAATTGGTGTATGAATATAGATAATTAGATCATATTTAGATAATATTTTTATTAGATCATATTTAAATCGCAAATGTCAATATATGCCAGCCATCAACACAGAACTACCACAAATTATTCCTTACCTGTACAAAGCAAATGAAGTATAGTAATCTTGGAAGCTACACAATAGAAACTGTTGACAAAATACTCAAACTTTAGTACCAAAATAAAAAATGAATAGGTATTATTGTAAATGAAAAATCGGGAAGTTTCCCTCATACAGCTTTACCTAATGCTTTCAACTATCCTGCATACGTGAAATTGTTCTGTTGTCCAAGAGCAGTCCAGCACAGGCAAAGGCAACTACTGGAAGTAAAACTCAGTTTGTGACTGACTTCAGTTTGTCTGAATTTGAATCTCTGGATGTTTTGAATGGAGATGTTCTACACTCATTTGACCCAAGCCAAGATTCAAAGGTAAGCCCCCAAAAGTTGGGGAAAATTTCAAGCAATCCAGCCTCTTCCAGCTTGGGTTGGTTGGTTGGTATTTTTGGGGATTATTTTTTTCATTTTTCAAAAAAAAGAAACCCAACAGTGTAATTAAATTATATATTCCAGTTGTTACAGAGCCAGGGAATGTGCTTCATGAGCTAAAGACCCATCATGCCAGGAATTGCACCCAGACAGTCCCTGCTCCCAAGTCCCTGCTATTAATGTACAAAACAAGCAACAACAGATGCAGGCAGGCAACAAAGTTCAAAGATGAGTCAAGGCTGATCAGCCTCATCAGCAGATGTTTCAGTTTACCCATAGCCTAAGAACTATTAGATTTTTGGACACAATGAGGAGACTTCTTGTGTTATCATATGGAGACATGGCTTTGGGACTGTCGTTTTGTGTCAGCTAGCCCATTTGCTATGCCAAGTAAGTCATGGTTAGGAAGTCCAAGCCTGTCAGAAAATGAAAAAATACCAGCTTCTCTCAGACAGTTTATATAGGCAGTGTTTACCTGTGAAGCTGACAGAGAGCAGATCATGTATAAAGGCTTTCCAAACTGAAAAGGCCAACAGAAAGTTGTGAATTGAAAGGTCATTTCTGGTGGGACACAAAGATTGAGAAAAGGTCAGCTGCCCCTAATTAAATTATCTTGTTGCCTCCAAATTATTTGGGATTTATGTGCTTCAATTGAATACTCAGAGCTTGTTTCAACTTTATGCAAAAGAAAAAAGACATGAAATATTTATGTAAGGAATGGTATGTATGTGAACTCTTATGTTAGCTTGGACAAAAATGTATGAGACATGAACCTAGACATAGATGCAGGCATAACAACTGAGACTGAAAGGAAATGTCATTCTAACCTGTAATAATAGTTTGGAACATTCAGCTAGTTTTTCTGAAGTTTGCTTCTTTCTCTGAACATCTGAAACTAGCTACTGTTGGAGGTAAGATATTGGTTTGTATAGCCTTTTGTTTTGACGTGGTTTATACTGAAATATAACAAATCAACAGATAGTCTTGAAAATCTTGCTCAGCTTGCACAAGGTAAGGCCCTAGACTTGCACTAATATGTGATCAGTGTCACTCCATGAAAGTCAACGGACCGTATTTTTTCCTTTCGTTACAGTAGTACAGGTCCATTAACTATAGAAATCATTAATCAAACAGCAACACTGAACTCTGTGATGTTGGGCAGGATATAAATTAGACAAGAATTTGGCCTCCTGGCCATTTTCTCCCCTGATTTGCTGCTGGCAGGAAAACCCTTGTTTTACTTTGCCTCAAAGTTTTAGTCAAGTATGTTGATATTAAATGCACTGCACAGCAAAGCTATATTCTGATATACGACTATGAGCATGAAGACAAATTAACGTATAAATAAATATTTAGAAGCTTGGCCATAACTGGCTGATTGATCACTTTGAACCTCCTCAACCCTTTTTCTCTCCCCTCTCCCCATTTCTCCTTTGTAAAATGGAAAAATCAAGGCATCCTTCTCTACTACGAAGAATTAAATATAAATATTAATAATGTTAAAGCACTTCAAAACCTCTGATATAGGTGTAAGTTATATCTTCATTCCAACTAAATGGTTTGTTTTTTTTTTTATTTGGGATCTCTCACAAAGTGAGGACAGAGGTAAGAAAATTGCTTCCTCCTTCGCATTGCTAATAAAAGATCTGGGAAAATTAAGGCCACAATTTTTAGAAACATCAAATAATTAAAAAGATTACAAACTGGAGCACATCTAACTATGTAAGGGATCCAAAGATGTGGATTCACTAGAAGTAAGTAAGTTTAATTTGAAAAGAGCAGGAAAAAAAATTAGTACTTAAACTCACAGAAGAAAGCTTGATTTATTTTCATCAGTCGAGATGAGAACATTTCTCAGTTCCTTGATTAAGTAATAGAGTAAGCCAACTATTTGAAATACCCAAATATTTATAAAACTTTGTGGGTGCTAGGCTGTCTAACCATTAAATTACATGAAAAGTCTGAAACAGCAGGATAACCCCTTAAATCTGTTCCATCCTGGTTTTCTCTGCAGAGCTCCAGCCTATATATGAAGAAAAGACCTTCCTTCTGTTTATACTTCTTTTAAAATTTTAGGAGTAAATAGGTCAGTTGCTCTTAATTACATCATGCCTGATTGTCCTGTTTCTGAGCCCTGTCTGAGAATTAGATCTTAAGACACTAGATTGTTTCTTGGCTGAGCGTATCTCAGCTAAGTTGGTACTGCTAAAATACCCCTGCATCACTGTGGAATAATTACTGGAGGTAACTTAGGAATTAAATTTATATTAAAGGTACAGCATTGAAGAAATCTTCAGGGTGGAGTGTGGCAAATATGCAAGGAATCCATCCCACAGAAGTTCCCTAGGCAACCTTAGATGTTGACAACACCAGGGGAGCTTGGTGTGCTGACTCTTAAGAGAAACTGCACGGAGGGTGGAGCGGAGTGAAGACACTGCGGCCAGGCTCTGCGATAAGATGGGAACTGGAAGGTATTATAGAACTGACAAGCTGCATATTTACTACCCTGAGCTGCATATTTACCACCCTGGGCCAACAGTCTGTCATTTTTTGGCAAAATACTATCCTTTGGGCGAACTTTGCTCATTATAATCTCATTATAATACCAAAAACCACACCTCCATCCCAAAGCTACCCACCTCCAAGGTGCGACCACCCCTCACTGAGCTTGTGCTCTGGATTTTTCTTAGCCTATACCTTTAAAAGTAGAACAAGAAACTTTTACACCAATTACAACAAAGAAATATATGACTAGAGTCACTCAAGTTCCATCTGAAAAGACAAATAGGTATAAAAATGGCTTAAGAGAGGAGGGATGCCGGGGAAGATACCATCACAGACCACCTCTGACACCTGGGATCAGTCGACGGGCTGAGCCTCTCTTCCCCCTCACAGCGACACCTTTGGGTAAGATTTGAACACTTGGTTATACCAAGTGCTTTCCTGGGAAAATTAGAAATCTCTACAGAGTTGCTTTATAACTTAACGCATTTGTGGCCAGGCTGTATTACTCACATTCTTGGTATTTGCACGTGTTTTGCAGGCAGTAATTTCATCACCAGCAATCCAAAAGAACTTGTGTATCTGTTGCTTCAATAAACTGCAATATTCACTAATCTAGCCATGAGAGTTCTCATTGAACGCCACCAAATTCCTTAAGTGTGGCTGTGCTAGTTCATGGAATGTGACTAGACTGAAAGTGTATGGTGTTACGAGTGTATCCGTAATGGTGAGAGTTCAATACATTGAACGCAACAGGACTTGTGACACAGAGAATTGGGCATCACTCAGAATCTAAGCCTAGCCGCCCTCAGCCCCTCTGATAACTGAGGACAAGCTGGAATGCAAAGGGGTTTATTTTCTGCCAAATTGCCTTGCTCTTTAATGCGACAGTCACCGGGAAACCTATGGCGCTGTCAGATTGGGATTTGCATAAAGCAGTCTATTTACCACAACAGTAGTTACTGAAAACGGTTTGTAGGTGAGAGCCCTCAAATTCAAGCCACAAACATCTGGTAAAAGATTGACTTTTTAAATCCAGTCTTCACTTGGAGGAAAAGGTATTTACAGTATGGCCATGAGACAGCCACTTGTCCTTACAAATTGAGAAATAGCCACCAATCAAGACGACAATTTCTCTGTGTCAGTTGTCTGCCCAGACCTCAGTCAGTGGAAATCAAAGGAAGAGAGAAGTCATTTTACTGTACCTCTAGTCAAGAAATAATACAAGCTAGTTGCACACAATGTTTGTAGCGTTATTCTGAATCCATGACACCTCCAGACTGATATAATTTATCATGTTGACAGTACAGCATTTACTATTGCTAATAATTTGCCCATAATCATGAGTAGAGAAGCAATCAATACACACTAAAATTACACCAGTTATTCAGTCTTGTGAGGTGAAGTCCAAATAAGTTAAAAAGAGCTACCTTTAGATTTTTATTCATGCAATTCTTATTCCTTGTTTGATGCTGACGCAATTTAAAGAGATTTAAAAATAGTAAGAAGGAGCAACCTTATGATGCTCTCAATGATTATGTAGAAGGACAGGAGCACAGACTCTTGGAAGTTATTTGGTACCTGTTTGTACCAATTACAGCAATGAATTGATGTGGAGGTGCATTAGCTACTGTATATTGCTGAAGCACTAGTAATTATTCAAGCAGATTTACTGAGGTTTAAGGACAGTGTAATAATAGCATCTGTATATTTTATATGCAGCCATTGTTACACCTCATTAAATGGGCTGGTAAATGATCCATTGCCATTTAATTAATATGCAATGAGTGTGATATTAAATCTAACATGTAAATTAAAACTCAATTTGAGTCGCTTAATTTTAAAGTGTGATGGAAAACTTTTTTGGACCTGGATGGCTGGTGTCTGTTTCTTTTATTTGGCTCCCTTCTGCTGTTCAAATTATGTTGGGCAGATTCTAGAAAGACAGAAGGGGAAAGTTTTATGACAAGAAATTTCAGCACAGCAAGTTAAAAACAGCCCCAGTCTTGGCATTAAGTGATGGGCAGAAATTTGGCCAAATCCCAAACATTCTAATATTTCAGAGTGTTCACAGTCATGATTCAAGCTCATCTCTAATTCAGAAAGCACTATCAAGAGAAATATATGATCAAATGTGACAGAACCTTGGAAATGAAATATCCAAATGCATGTGTCGTGGTCATTATCTTTTGTTTTCCCAGGTGACTCAAAATTGGAGCCAAAAATATATAAATTAGAACTTAGATAAGATTAAAAAGGAAGCCAGTCATAACGTCTTCCCCAAAAAAAGCTGTTCAGTGCTAAATATTCAATCTACTACTCTTCGTGACAATATCTTTTTTAAAAAATATCAAAAGCGAAGTAGCAATATTAGTGGATGCTATCACAATTACATCATTGTAATCAATGTAGGAAAATAAAAGTGACACAAATTGTAAGGTCCGCTCATTGTTAAATACACTGAAAATTTCAGAATTAAATAAGAGAATGTATTATATTTCTTTTTAACCTTAGCTGGACCTATGTAACTGTTGAATACACCCCAAAACAACTGTACACTAAATCTTCTAAATCACATTGATAGGAGATTAATTTGTGGAGGGACTGTGTGTGAGCTGAGAGCTCTTACAGCATTTTAATGCAGATTTCATGACACAATTAAGTCCTTTAGCCTGTTTTGTAGATAGCTTATCCTGTTCTGTAGATAGCTCATCAGTTTATCTCAGATGTTTCTTCTGTGGAAAGCCAGATCTGCCATACGCAGTGCCATAAGAAGCTAGCAAAGCCAGAGATAATAGAAGATGAAGGTCCTAGTCTTGACCCTTTCTTGGTAATACCAACTAAATCCAAATTAATTTGTTAGAATTCATCCACTGATATTATGGGTCCTAGTTCCTATTCCCAAGTGATAAGAACTTTTCAGTCAGAAAAAAAAGCAACCTAACTTTAATCAGCTTTAATAAGTTCTACTATTTTAGCATAGAATATTTTGTTAATAACTGAACTATCAGAATGCAATGTTTTATTCTGAGTTTAACTCGTATCCAAATACCTATGCCCTACACTATATGTAGAGTGTATGACCGTGGCAAGGCAAAAGCTGTTACATAGATTTGGTAGAGTTTTCTGATATAACTTGCAGAAGTCATAGCAGTGTTAATCAGAAGTCTTCTACCCTTGCACTCTAAATAATGGTCATACAGTAGAATGACAGTCATAAAAAAGGGAATCTGAAGGCAAATTATTTTTTTTTCTGTAACAGCCCATCAGATTTTCTAAAAATCATGTGTTAGCAAGCAAACTTGCCAGGCAAACCTGACACATCATTTTTAGAAGAAAACAGCTGCCTTCCAGGGTTAAAATATAACCATTAAATTCTATTCACCAGAGCTAAAGAACACAACTTTAAAACCCATTGACTCTGAACTTGCTTCTCAAGTAGAATAAAGTCTTCAAAAATATTTGTCTAAACTGTTAAACAGAAGCAGCATTTACTCTTACAATGCAATTTTTTCTCTCATCTTCACTTTGGCATCTGACCTTAGACAACTTCATTATCTAAGTAATTTGCAATTGTACTACAGTTTGTTAGCATATCAGTTCCTAGATAGAATTATTTGTGAACTTTCTTTCAAATGAGAGCAGGAACTTTCTGAAAATCATTAAGCTCTTCTCAGCGCTCAACTGCTACTTGATAAAGAAAATGTTGAATTTGTTAGTTGCTCTGATAGACAGACAACCTCTGAGCAAAGCCCCCCACAGTTCTCTGTTTATGGAGTGTGGTACCTGATGATCTGTCTACTTGCCTGGATCTCAAAGTAAAAAAAAGACACTTTTTGGTGTGTGACGGAGACTTCACTGTAAGGTTCAAATTAAAAAGTCATTTGAACTTCACTCATAGGTCCAATACACCACTATTGCATGTTTTTATGGATACAATGAAGGAATGTACTACTGCAATTAAATACACTATTCACAAGTGCGCTAGATATTAATACCTTAAAAGAGTGCATTAATCACGATCTTACAGCATGCCAAATACCATACATATGTTTCTTAATCACTTACCCTCTCTCTCAGGCAAGGCCTCTTAATCCCTGGGAAGTTACCTTGTACAGCGTCCTGGACAAGGGGGAAAGAATCTCCTACAGGCCAGCTGTATCCTTGGAAAAAGACTCCCCACTTTTCTGCCCAAACCTTACAGTTTTTATTCCCTGATTTGATGGGTGGGGGCAGGATTATGCACGAATCTTGCCTTGGTACCTTGATGGCTCCTTTGTATGGCTAATTTTGTCATGCCTAGCACACAAAGTTACTGAATAGTGGTGGAAGGAACGGCACTCAGGGCATTTTGTTTGTCAAGGGATCATTCACGGCTCCGTTCGGGTTTGGGTTGTTCAGGCAACCCCAGGCTGAGCCTTTTCCACAGCTCCCCCCAAGTCATCTCTGCATAGATAAGGACTTGTCAATGTGAGACAAAGCTGAGTCGCATCTCAACTCCCTGCATCTCGCCTTTGTGCTCCGAACCAGTTTAGCCAGGTGATCCCATACACGGTGGAGTAAATACTTTAGCACAATTAATGGTAAAATTTTCTATGCAAAATAAAGCTTTTTCTAACATATGAAAGACAGGAATGATTATCATTATTTTACAGAAGAGGAAGCTGAGCCACAGAGAGTTTTGTGATGAAATTCAAACATCAAGTAAGACATAAAATAGTTTCAAGCTCGATATATGTTAAGCTCCTGCTGTAATCATTGGAGTGTGCTGCTTAACCTATAAGATAATTTCAAGTTTCATATAAGCCTATACAAAACACTTAATATAAGCGACTTGGCACCAGAAGCGGTACGTGGCACCAGAAGCAGTACCCATCCCATGTCAACACTGGTGGGTGCAGACAGTGCACCCAGGGTCCAGTATGGCCAGACATGAAGCAGACCCAGCTGGGAAGCCATGCTAGCTGCAGCAAGGGATTAGAAGCCTATGCCTCTGCACCTCAGTGGTAAAAAAAGCTCTGATTGACCCTAATTGGAGAACCATATGTCATTTCTGCATCAGTAATATTCAGCAAAATGCTCTTTCTTCAATAATACTATAGTTTACATTTGCTTCTGACAGTAACAAGATAACATGTTGTTTAATTTATTATTAACACCACTGATCAAAAACAGAGATTAAACTGTTTAGCTAGTTCTATTGCTGACATAAGTTTACAAAGTTTTGTTTTGTTCACCTCTCCTCTGGATCATTTGCAGCATTGTATTTTTGGGTCCACTGCCATTCAACCATTCCATGTCTTCCTTTGTCACATGCTAAAACATCCTTCCATGTTTCATCATTTCTCTACAGAACATCTGCTTCATGTGAAGATAATTAAAAAGAAAAGTGAAAACTATTCGAGAAAAAGTAAAATAAATAAAAAACTAAATAAATCAATAAACTATTTCTTTCCTAGAAATATTTTCTGGGGTCTCATTCCTACACTGTGTCAAGAAACTCCAACCTTGGGGGATGGCAACTGTCTGCAACTTCTTTGAGGTTCATTAGGTTTTTCTGTCCGAAGATAATGCTTAGCAATTTGTTGAATGAAGTCTTTACACTTTCACTACCTCAAATCTGGCATGTTTCAAGAGAACTTGCTGTTACACAAAGAACCCATTCTAATTCATTCTAGCTACTTAATCCAATTATCCTCCAGAATGATAGAAATCAGAGCGATTGAATAATAGAAATTGGAGAATTTCACAAACTACCCTTGTACACTTCACTAGAAAGAAAGGAGATTAAAAAAAGAGAGAAATTTCATCTGTTCCGTTCCTTGTACACAAAGAATAATTAACCCAACTGTAGTAATTTTCCACCTTGTAGAATGCTCTAAGTTTTACCCACTCAACACGCTACATTCTGGAATGGCCTAAAATAAGCAATTTAATTCTTGATGCATTATGGCATGTAAAGAGTAACAAGCAGAAGTGCAAGAACAAGGAAAGACCAGTAGTATGTCCCAACATTTTTTTACAGAACTGTTATAGTTACCGAAGTTACAGTCACATCCTGCTGTCAGGATCCAAAGGATCAAGCATCTCAAGCTGAAAATAAAAAAAGAATATATAAACTCAGAGCTTTAATTAATTGCCAGCCTCTTGAGTGCACCCCTTTAAATAACAGCAAAATCCAGAAGAACAGCATATGGAAGACAACAGTGTTGTAAAAGCCAGATTCAGCCTACCTCTATCTAAGCTGCTTTTATGTTCCTTTTCCATTTCCTGGTCCCCATTTGATCCCTGCACACACTAGAACTGCTTCTATCCCAACACACATGAGTACTAACAATCTTCCAGGGTCCATTAGGCTGGCTGATGCTTGTTGAAGCACAGCACGTTTCAGCCCTACTCCTCACTTTCTTCATATGTCCCAGGCATGTTCCCTATGCAGACGGGCAAATGGAATCCCCATTTTCTTTTCAGATTGGAGTGTCAAGGATTTAGAAAAAAAGTCCTACAAGAAATATTTCTAAACCATATTCTTTATATATCTTCTTAGTTACTGCTATTTGCAATAGCATTGAAAACTCATTCAAGCCCATCTATTAATATTTTAATTCCAGTGTAGCTAGATGTTTCTAAAGTAATGAACCAGCAGTGCCTATTTGTTTTGGATGAATGATTAATTCTTCTCCTTCTGTCCTTAAGCATAAAGAAATATCTGCTCTGCCAGAAAAAATGTATTACTTCTACTCCCCTTCCCCTGGAAAACTCCTCTTCTTCCCTCTCCCTTAGCCTTCCTGTCTGTCTCTCCAGACAGAGCTCCCAATATTCACGTCAGCTACCACTAAAATATCTTGCAATGCACAGAACAAAATCACAATTATCTCTTGACTTTCATCTTGAGCTAAAAAGGAAAATGAAAAAATATAATGCAGCAGAGTCAGAACAAGTGATTGAGATGCAGCCTGTAAAGTTGATGACAGATCATTTTTCAGAATGCAAATGAATTATTTAAATAGAAGTGTCTAATTGTTTTATTGCCCTTCACTATCAGCAGTCATTAACTGCCTCTCAGAGTTAGCGCAAAGTGGCCAAATCAAATTAAGAGCATTTTTGTTATATTTAACACTTACCTTGCACAGAATAAATCATGACACCCAGTGCAGGACAGTGGAAATTCAAATCTATGCAATACTTCAAAGTAAACCACATTAAGTATATCCCAGGATCCCCTGTTTGGTTTGCCTTTCTGTCTTTCATTGCATTCACTTTACTATTTCTGTTCTTCTCTTTTACAAAAATCTCCTAATGTCTGAGCTGTTTTACCAGTCGGTTTTTTTCTTCTATTCCTCCCTGGAACTTTCAGCTCAGGGTTTCAGATCTTTGGCACTGTATAGTACGTAAGCTATCAGCAAAAACATGGACATTTTCTTATGTTTGAACCCCGCTGTGTTGTCCCTAAACTAGAATTACTATAGCATTCCAAAAAGATAAGAGAGACTTTAGGACTTGATATATGTGAAATTAAGAAAAGCCTTGCAGAAGGCTATCCTAACAAATTAATCTTTTGGCAATTTTATATACGAACTAAATGCAATTTTGAGGGCAGTCAGCAGGCATTAGTTATTACTAAGACCTTGAGTTACATATTTATGTAATTGGGAAAAAATAATAAAAGGTGAACCACCTACTCTTACAGAGCAAAGAAATTTATACAAGCTCTTATTTCAGGAGTTACATTTTCCATTAAACAAGCAATTTCAAGGCACTTATGAAAGTACAATTCCATAAATTAATGGAAACACACTAACAAAGAACTGTATAAATTAATACAGTGTCCTCAGCCATATAGGGAAATTAAAGGTTATAAATCTAGACCAAGCATAAAACATAATAGTGATTTCCAAAGGTAGTTACATATGGAATGGGACATAAGTTTCGACTGATGACAAAGCCATAAAGTGAATGTTGCACATATCTGTTACTGATACCAAAAGTAATACGTATCAGCAACAGATTGGAAGAATGCCACGTACAAGAAATAGATGTCTGAACAGTACTTATTTTGCTATTGTAATATATACACACTTATAACCAATCTTTGTTCTGCCTCTCAGACAAGCTTGCAAAAAGGGTTAATAATTTTTTTATGCTGAAACATGAAACAAAACATTTAATTGTTAACCATTACATTCCAAATTATTTGTTCATACTATCGCATATGGAATTGCATATCTTAACTGACGTTTGCAGATACTGATGATCATTTTGGACATGCAAATCTGTTTATAGAGTCATAGAATCATGGAATGGTTTGGGTTGGAAGGGACCTTAAAGATTATCTAGTTCCAACCCCCTTGCCATGGGCAGGAACACCTTCCACTAGACAAGGTTGTTCAAAGCCTTGTCCAAACTGGCCTTGAACACTTCCAGGGTTGGGGCATCCACAACTTCTCTGGGCAACCTGTTCCAGTGCCTCACCACCCTCATGGTGAAGAATTTCTTCCTTCTATCTAATCTAAATCTACCATTTTTCAGTTTAAAGCCATTAGCCCTTGTCCTATCAATACATGCCCTTGTAAAATGTCACTCTCCAGCTTTCTTGTAGGCTCCCTTCAAGCTATAAGGTCCCTCCAGAGCCTTCTCTTCTCCAGGCTGGACAACCCGACAACCCCAACTTTCTCAGCCTGTCCTCATAGGGGAGGTGCTCCAGCCTCTGATCATCTTCATGGCCCTCCTCTGAACTTGCTCCAACAGCTCCATGTCTTTATGTTGGGTGCTCCAGAGCTGAACACAGTACTCCAGGTGGGGTCTCACGAGAGTGGAGTGAGTAGAGGGGCAGAATCACCTCCCTCGGACCTGCTGGTCACACTTCTTTTGATGCAGCCCAGGATACAGTTGGCTTTCTGGGCTGCAAGCGCACATTGCTGGGTCATGTTGAGCTACTCATCAAGCAACACCCCCAAGTCCTTCTCCTCAGGGCTGCTCTCAGCTGAGCTTCCATATTTTGTGTGTGCAGTTCAAGTATCAACGAAAAATAAGTTAACTTTAATGTTGAGTTGTTCTACCTTTATTGAACAGAAATATGGCTGGCATCTAGAAGTTCTGTCATACTGATGACTTGTGAGAGTTTGCGATTAATTGCTCCTCTCTGTGCACTAGTATCTCAGTCTGCAAAAGGGAGGGATGACTTTCATGTTTGGAAGGTAATTTAAGAGCTATAGATGAGGAACTGTGCAGAAGTTCAGCAAGAATAAAAAATAACCTTCAGAATTTCCACTGACTCATGATTTTACTTAATCCACAGAATGATAATATATACATACGAGATACATGAGGGCAGTATATTTACATTCTGCTTTTGCCAAGTCAGTATCAAAATCATCAACACTGCATCAACAAATATCAAAGCTGCATTACTTAGGGGATTCTCACATTCAATGCTCTGGTAAAGAACAGTCAGTTCTGGAAATAAGTGGGTGAATTCTTTGCTGAAATATTTGCCTCTTCAGGGTTTTAGCCAGCTTAACTTGAACAGTTCGATGTAACTGAAAATCATTGTTATTGCTGCAGAAAAATAGGACATCATGGTCCATAGGATTGCTTCTAAAGCATCATACCATTAATTTCATAAGACTGACTGTATGATGGAACATGACTTGTCCTCTCAGTCTTATTAGATAATTGCCTCTGCTCACACTGTACCTGCTTACTGGAGAAAAGGATCCTTCTTCTGAGTTGTGGGGCAATAGAGAGGAATTTTGCTGGGACTGCTTTAAATTCATGGAAGGGATGTATTTTATTTTCACTTTTCTAAATATGACGTTTTCAGACAACTGTGTAAACAGATGATATTTTTTGTTTGCTTGTATTTTTGTTAAATTAGAAATTTCAGCTAGCGGGCTAAAGCCAAGAGAGATTTGCAGCCATACCTACAGGGATGTGTTTATAAAAGCCTCAATCTTTAAGGCCAGCAACAGTTACATCAATAATTAAAGAACAGCAAAAGTTAAAATTAGCATCATTCATTTTGTTCTAAATTTTAACCTTATCTCTGTGATCCCATTTTGTTTAGCCAAAGGTAAATGACCATTGTTTAAGAGGGGACTTTTCAATCAGTGTTCATTAGTTAATGAGGAAAAATCGCTTTCTCTTTTTTTTTTTTAAATCCTGTATTAATGCACATATGCGCCTACAAAACACCCAACTTAAAACACTAGTCAGCAGTGTTTGAGTTCATAGCTTTCACATTGTTTCATCTGGTTTCTCATGGACATTGTAAGGCTTTCTAGAGCACACAGACCAATGACACCCCAGTAATTCAAGCTTTGCTGTAGCTTCAATCATAAACCTTCTGTAATGATTCTGGTCTGTGTTTTCAGTTATGTGTAGGAGGTGGGCTGTCTCCTTAGTACCGCATGAAGTATAAGAAAAAAAAATTAAGAGCTTTGTGTAGTAGAGAAGAGCAGGTGAAAGCAGAAAGAGGTAAATTGCCTAGATAAAAAAGTGAGTATCACAAATGGTTATTTCCAAATAAATAGATGAATTTTTGGCTACTTCCCATAAAATACTATTAAGAATAATAATGCAATAACAAACATTAAAAATGTGGTGGAAAAGAAGTCTACATTTTGCTCTTACCATAACACTTGGATTCAGAGATCAGCCCCATAGCAGCAGCTTGTAATGTCTTTCCTATCACCACAGGAAAAACATGAATCTACTTGTAATATGAGTATTTGTGGCATCATGAATTGCCACAATAGAAATAGGGTATCTTGTACCTGAATCCTGGCAAGAAAATAACAGAAGATATAAAAACTGTTACTGGAGTGCTGTGAGCTACAAAAAGGACTGCAAGGAAGAGTTTCTTTACTACAGTAGCATTTATGGGCCCCTACTGAGCTAAGCTCTACAGCATTGCACAGATATAGCCACACATCATCCCCATCCACTCTTTGTAATCAAAACAGACAGAAAGCATGAAAAAGTGAGTGTTATTATGATCTTTATTTTACAGGTGGGAGCTGAAACACAGAGGAAAAATGTCCTGCCCAGTGAAATCTGGGTCTCAAGCAAGAGCTGAACTGGCACCTGCAGAGTCTTGAGCAAGTGCCTCAGTTCCAGCTTCATTTGCGCCCTCATGAAGTAGGACACATTTATCAGTATATGCCATACTCTCACATATAGCCAGAAAGAACTTTGCTGGTATGGAGGAGAAAACAATTCTGAAATCAATCAGCACCTTTCACTTGAGTTAGTACAGTGAACCGATTATCTCAGTGATAAACCAGCACTGGCCAGACTTTCTGAATTCCTAAATGATTTGGAGTGCTTAGCTTCATTCTTAATGGTGCTGTGATCTCATCAGGAAGCTGCTTTGAGCACTGCCTCAAGACCAATAGCCATGGGATTTACAGCTATGAGTCAGTGAACATTTTTCAGCCTCAATGACTCAAAACATGAAAAAGGGAAGTTCAGTGAGTTAGGTCTCCTCAACCTTACCTAATGCTAGAGGCATTCTTCTTAAGGGAGAAACTGTGAGGATGGAAGTGCTGCGGCTTCAGTATGGAGCTGAAGGATGGGTCCCAGCTCCAAAAGCCAGGATGAATACTGTATTATTCAGCCAGACACTCTTTTGGTCTTTGATAATGTAGATCAGCACGCTGCAGCTGGCAACCTCGGGGTAGAACCAGTCTACAAGAGGCCACCACCAAGCTCGAATCAGACAATAGCTGTTCAGGTAACATGCAATAACAATTGATTCTCTCCTTCCGTACCTCTTCCTGTCACAGCCTGGCTTATTACAGAGTGAACTGCCATTCTAAATTTTTGAGTTGAAAAGGTGGAACTGAAGGCTGCCTCCTTCTCCTCTACCTGTGAGCAGCCCACTGCTTCTGTCTGCTGCTGCTGATACACCAACAATGCCCAAGAGAGACGGTGGAAGTTCCCAAACTGTGATTCAATACCTCTAGTTTCTTAGGACTAGTGTAAGACGGAGATTCCTTTTCCACTTTTTTTCTTCTTCTTTCCTTTTAGCCTACAAACAACAGTGGCTTACAAAGAGTTAGACATTTGTCATTTTTTTCAAAGGAGAGAACACCAAACTATGTATAAACACACTTAACCATTCTTCAGTACTAAGGAAGAGAGATCTGAATAAATCCCTTTAAAAATAATAAATATTACCAATAAATGTAAGAAACAGAACCAGGGGAGATGAAGGAGAAGAAAGGTCACTTTTGATCTCCCTATTGTTTAATAAGATGAGTAACCTAATTTTCTGAGAGAGTGTCCCTGTTGGAGAGAAGGTACCTCAAGAATCTGTGAGCTAATGAAGAGAATTGCTATGTGGACCGGGTCTCATACGCTTTACCAAAGCATGCCAGTTCTGTTAAAATACTTTTAAGTTTTAATGCTAGAGCAGGTGTCTGACTATGTGGACAGTGCATGTCCTCTGAAGACACATTCACAAATTACTGTGACATAAGCATAACCAGATTCTCTACAGGCAGCTCACACTCTCAGGCCATCAGCTTAACCGTGTTGAGACAGGTCATCAGGGGTCACCAAAATGTCTTCTCACACAGTGGAAAAGCTGTCAAATCTGAGGTTTCTCAGATCACAGGAGTTCAGGGATCTGAGGACCACTGTTTTTCATGTCTGGGGTAGACACGGTGAGACACCAATGTCTGGTGTGCCTTGTGTTACACTCTAGTTAATGTATGCCGGAGTTTAGAAGCCCTATGGAGTTAAGCACTGATTAGGCAATGTAGAAAGGGACCATGGCCATATTCAACAGACTTCTGTAATGTGGAATAATTCAAATTTGTGAATGATGATGATTTGTCTCTGTGGAAATTATATGTGGAAAATGCTCCCTCAAGACAATCAGCAGAGCTTGGTAGAAATTGTGAAGTGAGGTATATGTGTGACTGAGTCTGGGGACTGATACTTCTTAGGGTAAGGACACCAAAAACTGAAGCCTATATGTCAGATTACTGTATGGCCTTCCCTCTGGCAAGAGACCATTTCAACTAGTTAACACAGTAGAATAGTTCCTCCCCAAACACACAAACACACCTGTAAGTTATTGAGAAATTTGACCGCACAAGGAAGAGGGAGTAAAAAAAGAAGTGGAGAAAGGCAGGAGCTAGCACCCCATCAGCCTCACAGGTAGACCAGCAAAATAACTGGTTTGGGGAATGTTGGCAAACTACACTGGCTGCAGTAATCCCACCTCCTGCTGATATTTTATTCAGTTTTCCCAAGTTGATGTTTTATTGTATTTCCTCAGTAACATTCTGTTTATTTTCAAACCTTTTAACTCATAGCTTATGAGTGGAGAAACATTGCTCACCAAGAACACCTGCAATAAATAATCTGATTGCTCTGGGTTCTGCAAGGTCTTGAGCCAATGTAGATTTTCCACTATATACTCATAAAAATTAAAACCTGCTCTTTTTACTGTCATACGGTGCCTGGAAGAAATTTTACATATGTAAAATAGCATCAAAAAGTGCAGAAAACAGCATGCTTGAATGCATAAAAGTAAAAGCTAATGATCGATGGTCACATTTGGTTAGGAGAAATTTATCCTTCATAATTATATTTCACATTTTTCTTTCATGACTGACCTTTCTTCAAGCTTCCCAGTCTTTTTCAAGATGTCATTAATAAAAGTGGAAGTCATCCAAGTTAGGTCTTTTTGATGCCATTTCTGGAAAGTAGCCTAAGGAGTAAGTTAACATTTTCCTACAGAAGGGACTTCACAACACAGTTCCCATTTCAGAGTTAAGTGGCCCAGCCTTAACAAACAAGTAGTGCCTTTCAGCAGCAAACCTGTACTGTCAAACTCTACCTTTGCAAAGCAAAAGATGTTTTGATTCTATGCACAACTCAACCATGTGAGGTCGTCTACTTCGTGCCTATGTGAGTTGCTAAGGGCTGTGCAGAGTTCTTCTTACCTGAAGCAGGATTGTTGTATCACTCTAAATTGAAAAAGGCTGATTAGGGAGACAAGTGTGAATTGTGGAATTCATTTGGGAAATGGATGCAAAGAAACATACCTTGGAAAATATTGATATAGTAACAGAGGCACATTTGAGTAACTACAGACTGTGGAAGGTTCTGCTATTGAATCCATCCATTTTTCCAACTGATTAAGCCTCCTTTAATTACATTCTGTATTTTCCAGTTCATTGCCACCTTACACAACTCATTTCCAGAGCAGAAAATGTGGTTGTTTTCCAGCAAATTGCAACAGGCTTTCTGTCTTAGTCATCCATTGTTTACAACAGAGTCTCCGCTAATTTAGATCCAACATGTCCAAACACTATGAAACAGTGACTTGGATATTATTTGGTGAGTAACAAACACACATGTGCTGAGCAATACCTTCACCACTGTGTCGATATTAGAATTTATTTCCCCAGGGAAGGCGTACTGGTCTGTAAGCAGGAATTAATAGCTATTCTTTACAAAAAGTTTCACTAGATTTTCTTCCATTTAAGCAATTCCACAGAGACATACTTTGATTTGTTTTGCTTTCCAACAACTTGAAATACATCAAAATAGAGATGACTGGAAAATGTTTGATGGGACATTCTTTTTCTCCATAGGAAAATGCTGATTCATTGAAACTGAAACATTTTACAAGCAGAAAGAAAGGGACTTCAGACATGACATGGAAAGGTTCTCTCAGTGGTTGACTGAGAGAACAGCCTACCTCAAGGTCAACTCTCTCACACGACCACAAGTTTAAGTGTCTCTGTAACCTGATTTGCACTAGACACTAATAAATAGTTACCTAAGAGTGAGGCGGCAGTCTTAAGCACTTAGAATGAAAGACAGTTTGGCCTGGTGAATGCTTAATATCTTCATGAAGTAAAACTGTTTCCACAGCATACCTTTCTTCAACCTAGTTTAAGGATATTGCTGGAGAAAATCCAAACTAAATCCCTGCTGACCTAGCAGAACAGGAATTTGAATTTTGATCTTTCTCTGGAGAATCCTGGGCAATGTTGTATTCATTAATCTTAGTCCTTTGTTATTCTGGACTACCCATTTTGTTGTTTCGAGCAGGCTGGGTTTTCAGAAGATATTGTTTTGATTTAAGATTTAACTAGAAGACATGAAAAAATCCATCACTATTCTTCTGAGTAGAATTAAAAAAACCCTTCCTTTATATAAAAAGAGGCTTTTTCTGGTGATTATTCTTGATTCTGCATCTCAGATGCTTCTACCTGTTTTGCACTTTTGATACTTTTGATATCTTTTTAGATCTCTTGCTTTTTTAACAGGAAGCATGAGCAACAATAACACCCTTCATCAGCATTAGTCATAGCCACCAAGATGAAACTCCTGTGTTGGTACTAAATTTACCATGACTGACTCAGGCATGTTTGAGCCTGCTAAAATTAGCAGATTTGAAGAAATGTATGTATCTTATTCAGCTCCAACGCTACCATTTTCAGGTCAGAATGTAGTTTTGTTTCCTAAGTTAATTTTCATTAAAAAATCATTAAACCATGTATTCCATACCCAAAAATTCAGATTAATCATCAGTTTTAAAAGGCACATTAGGCAAAAATTATTTGTTTTGTGGGGGGTTAGGGTGGGTTTTTTGGACAGTCTGTATAAAACAATAGCGTAGCTATCTGACCTATTAATGTTCTCATTCCATACCTTGCAGATGCATGAGAATCCTGCATTGAGTCCCTAATCTGGTATAAGATTTGACTTTCAACAAGAGTTGAAATTTAAAGGAAAACACCTAATACATTAGGATTGTTTGTTTGGTTGGTTTTTTTTTATTTTCAGAAACGCAAGATCAAATCTTATTACATTTTTTCTGTCTTCTCATTGTCCCCCTTATAAAGCTTAGGACAGACTAGTAATTCTCGTTCTGTATTTTTGAACTCATGTATAAAAGGAGAGGATGTTGAATTTAGCATAAAAGTTGTCAGGGTCACAGCCAGCTCTGAAGATTATATAACTGAAGAAACTCTATGCTAGTTTTGGTCTTTTTTTTTTAAAATCTCTAATTCCATGGTTTTACTCAGTTTTGAATTCCCATTAGCATGGAAAGCATCTCAAGCTCTCTAACAATGAATCCAAGGAAAGGGAGAAAGTATGAATGTGGCACGTTTTGTAACAGATAGGTAAAATAAAAGAACATTCTTTTTCCTTCAGCCACTATCCCACACTGTAAGTTCAGCTAAATTTAAATAGGGTTACTGACATGGTAATTTGCATTGTTACCCATGATACTCTTCTGCTCTTTATAAAGCATTTCCTTTTGAAATTGCCATGACCTATATAAGCATATCATTTTGTCCCTGTGGCTAGCACTTGGTTAAGTATCAGATTCACTGTGAAATTCCTGCAATTACCATTTCACTCTTATCTAGCTGAATATAGAAGCACTTCCAGGGCCCTTTTTTAAGTATGTCATTGACTGTATTAGTTTTGATGATATCTCAAGACTGCTTATCTATAATGACTTATAAATTGTCAAATTAAACTAACCCTCCTTTATTCTGTGTTATGTATATTCAATGTCCAGCTAACTCTCATGGGTGAAAGCAGAGCAGTTAAAGCAGAGACACTTGCAGAAGATAAAGGAGCTGGGACACAATACTGATTGTTCTGGATGCCTGACTTACAGAAGAAACTCTGATCCTTCACACGGATTAGCATAGGAACATGATTTAAAAGGGGGTCTACTAGGGAAGGGGGTCTACTAGGGAAGGGGGTCTACTAGGAAAGGGGATCAAAAAGTGACAGCAAAACCTCTTAGGTTTTCCACCAGCTAGATGGAATTACAATTTCTTCAGCTCAGATGTTTTGTCTCCAAAATATCAAAGAAAATGTTGCAAATACAAATGAGTGCTGGGGAAAGTACCTACTGTCTAGGTTTGAAAGCTCCATTATCTGTGGTATGAACATTTGGCAAGGCTAGGCTATTTGCAATTTACCAGAGTGCCCTTCAGACAGTGTGTTTATTGGTGGTATTCCATGCTGCAGATCTTAACTCAGTATATTGGAACCTATCCTGAAATTTTTGCTTTGACTGGATTTTTTTCAGTTTAAATGAATGCACAATTCTGCATTGATCTAACATAGTGAAAAGTAAACAAATCAAAATGTATCTTGAACAATAGCATGGACCAAGACATCTTTCACATTTGAAAAAGATGCCTGAGTGAAAGCTTAGTGCAATGGTTATGTATGACTCATGGGGAATGTTAGAGCCTTTCACCTTCATGCTATTAGTGGAAATCTGATGTAAGCTGGAACTGAACTGACAGATCCCCTACAATTTCACAGATTCACAGAATGGTTGAAGTTGGAAGGTACCTCTGGAGGTCATCTGGTCCAACAGCCCCTGCTCAAGCAGGGCCACCTAGACCAGGTTGCCCAGGACCATGTCCAGTTGGCATATGAATATCTCCAAGGGCGGAGACTGCACAACCTCTCTGGGCAATCTGTGCCAGTGCTTGGTCACCCTCACAGTAAAAAACTGTTTCCTAATGTTCAGAGGGAACCTCCTGTGTTTCAGTTTGTGCTCATTGTATCTTGTCCTGTCACTGGGCACCACTGAAAAGAGCCTGGCTTCCTCTTTACACCACCCCTTCAGGTATTTGTATACATTGATAAGATCCTCACCCTGAGCCTTTTCTTCTCCAGGTTGAACAGTCCCAGCTGTCTCAGCCTTTCCTCACAAGAAAGATGCTCCAGTCCCTTCATCATCTTAGTGGCCCTTTGCTGGACTCTCTCCAGCAGCTCCATATCTCCCTTGTACTGGGGAGCCTAGAACTGGACACAGTACTTCAGGTGTGGACTCACCAGTGCTGAGCAGAGGGGAAGGATCACCTTCCTCAGCCTGCTGGCAATGCTTCTCCTAATGAAGCCCAGGATACCATTAGCCTTCTTTGCCACACTTTGTCCCACCACTAGCAGTCCAAAGTAAGACCCATTTCTATCCCACAGATCCAACAGTCTGTATGGATTGGCACTCTTTGGGCAGTTTCTGTGGGAGACCAGGGATTGAATGGGAATTTCAGTTAATCCCATTTTGATAAAAAGTACATCTATTTGTTTTCTGCATAAATACAGTATTTGAGTTTTCTTGTCTATAGATTCAGATTCAGGTAGTACAGTGGTATCAAGGAGCTGGATGGAGAGACAGATAGATTATACTATCTCTTTTTGAAAATAACATTTAAGTGAATTTGAGAAAAACATCATCTGTCAGGGAAGCAAAAGTAGAATCGCATAATTTGAACATAAATAAATTCCCTCAAAGCGTGCCTGTACCTTTAATGAAAACAGGCCTTTGATAACCATTGAAATTGGTAGTAAAAATAGAAAAAGGAAGATCAGAGACCTGTTTACTTTGGCTGCTAGAGCTGCTTATTCTTTTTAGTGATTTGATTTTTGTTGTGTGGAATGAGCAGCCTGGCTCCTCTGTTCTAAGACTGTCACCCTGCCATTTCCATACAGAGAGGCTAATTCTGAATCACACCACCTCTTAAGAAGACCTGAACACAGCAGGGGGACAATTGCTTTGAAAGAACTGGTTTGCAAATGGGGAAATTGGACAGGCAGAATCAATTTGTTCAACTTTTCTCTCTTGCTGTACCTAACTGGTCTGCTTCATAAACTTGCGAAAGGGAAGTTGGAATGCATCTGTCTAGCACATCTCAGAGTGGTGGCAGATCCAACGTGATCCATCTGTCATATAAGCTGGAATGCCTCTCTGTTGCGTCTGCAGGAGTTTAATGTCTCCTAGACTTATGCGTCACTGTGCATGAATAGTAGCACTGGGCTTTCTGGACATCTGGAAATCTAAACTGCTGTGCACACAGATGCCTAACACTGGGTCATTGCCCAAAACCATGGGACTGAAAATGGTAGTACTGGAAAGTGTGCAATGAGACTGAAGAGCACAGCATTTGTTACTTATGTCTCCAGAAGTAGTTTTCACTAGTAATTTTGCTCTAGTTTTTCCAATGCTTTTCACTGAAGTAGAACTGATATATGCTGAGTATGCAACTGTGGTATTTTCTATCCAACACTGGAAGTTCACAAATTTTCAGACTTTTCTAATTTTTGGAATGTGACACCTGACCATTTTACCAGTGGCTAAAGCCAGAAGGTTTGTATTTGGGTCAGTGTTTTCCTCATTTCAAAGGATCTAGGTTGTAGATGTTCTAGAATTAGCCACTTTTTACTCTCAGAGTCCTTTAGAGATTTGTTCGTCACTAGGTCTAATGAGCAGAAATGGGGTTAATTAACATCTGTGGAATCACTCCAGGGCTAAAAGAAATGGTTGGGCTGTGGCTGTGACTTAAAATTGTCTCGGAAGGTGATATCTGCAAAGTATTTATGAGAAGACAACAATATATAACATTAATTTTGTTTTCTGTAGAAAAAATATAAAAGGGAGGAAGGAGTCAATTCTATTAGTACCCTCATTAGTTACTAAAAACCCAAGCTGTTCCTTCTAAGTGTTTTGCCTTTCACAAAACTCTGCACACAAAGGGGTAGATTTGAAGCTTAAATGTTGTGCCTTCAATCCAAAGTAAACCATTTCACACAGGAAGAGTGTGGGTTTCCCTCAGGAGATTCCAAACAAAACAACTGATATGAAAACTTTTTGCAGAGTAGTTAACATAAAGTCTGTCTTTCTGAAGGTAACAACATGAAGTGGCAGACAGAAGAAGGAAGAAGATGACGATGAAGGTGAAGACCATGAAGATGAAGAAAAAGAAGATGATGAAGACAAAAAAGAAGAAGAAGAAGAAGGAGGAGGAGGAGGAGGAGGAGGCAGAGGAGGAGGAGAAAAAAGTCTGCAACCTGAGCAGGGACTAATTATCAAGAATATGAAAGGATGCTAAATTTAGCTGAATAACAAAAATGAATCACAGAACATCTAAAAACAATTTTTAACATTTTTTTTCTTAACAATCTCTAGACTCATAATCATGCTGGGAAACAGAATAATACAAAGGCATTCATAAACATTTTGCATTATATCAACCTCAGGATAATTTGACAACATTTCATTCTTAAAGTTGTTTTCCCCAATTTACTTTCATGCTTGAAGTGCAACAAATCTGCCTGCACAAGGTCTCTGTATTGACTGTTGGCATGGAAGGAAAGCTTCCTTTCTTTTTGTTTTTAAACGTTTCCTAGAAAACAGAATGGTTTTGGGGGTTTTTTCTTCTTCAGTGATTTTGCTGTTCCAGATTGTTTTTTTGTTTTGCTTTAGGGGGTTTGTGCCTAAGTGGATTTGTTACTGAAGTGCAGTTACCAAGTAGGAATAACACGTGAGATTTCTCAGATTCATCTTCAGGTAACCTGTGTGGCAGCAAAAGTATAAAGTCTGTCTGTGAGGCAAAATATCTTAGAATACTATACTGAACTTCGTCCTTACTAGTTCAAGGTAAATATACAGTTACAATTAGAACTCAACAGAGGGGACGTTTGTTTGTTTGTTTGCTTGATTTGTTTACATATGCATATATGAAGGTCATCCATGAAAGTTTAGAGGCACAGTTTTGTGGAATTCTACATCTCCATGTGAGCTAGCTGCTTGAATTCTCTGTATAGGCAGTAGAGAAAAACTCCCGCAGGATAAAAATTACCCATTTTCACTATCTACTTTAGTATGGTATAATTCCTATTCTGAAAGTGCCCTTTTGTCTTCATTGCATATAAAGTAAGCCTAGACAGCTTGCTCAAATGTAGACAACTACGTTCCGTCAGATAAACTACACATTTGCATTTAAACTTGAAATGTCTGAAACAGATTGGGCAAGGAAAGAAGCCTTGACAAGGCCAATATACTATAGAAGAAAGAATAACTGTGCCATGTGAATAAAGAAGCTTCTATTAGGATTAGCTCAGCAGTAATGTATGTAACTGTGACAGACATATAAAGGTTGCATGTATCAACATTTAGTCAGATGAATGCTATTGAGGTATCATATTGGGCCCAATTCGATTTTCCAGTCCAATTCTTCTATAAAAAGTATTTATACAATTATGGAATTTTATCACTAAAGTAAGAAATGCAGTCACTTAGACCTGTATAGCTAAGAAAAGAATTTTAAGTATGGATATTACATATGCACATGGCTGGCACAAAGACTATATCCCTCTTAAAAATAACATAAAGGCATGTTATTCTAATGTTGTTTTCCTATAGATAATGGAAACAAATATTACATGTTTTGCACTGTTTGGCTGAGATGCAATGAGAATCCACAACTGGATGTCTCCATGTTTTGAAGAATTGAAGGATACGTGTATTTGGTGTTTTCCATTCTATTTCATTCCACCAAAATGTTAGTCTAGAATAGAGAGCAAAGTTAAAGTAACGGGTGTATCATATGGAACAGCCCCATAAAGTAGCACAGTCTGGGGCTTGACTGGCTAGGCAGAAGCTCTACAGAAAAGGACACAGGGTCCTGGTAGACAATAAGTTGAACAAGAGTCAATGACATGTGTTGGAGTGATTAAGGCTAAAGCACAAAGGGCTTTTTCAGTGGCACACAGAGAAAGGACAAGAGGAAACAGTTTCATGTTGCAACATGGAAAATTCCAGCTGGACATAAGAAAATGTAATTTTCACCATGAGGCTGGTCAAGCACACTCCAACCTCCCAAGGAGGTCATAAAATGTCAATCTTTGGAGAAGACTTGACTGAACAAGACCCTGAGGAATCCAATATAACTTCACAAATAGCCTTGCTTTGAGCTGGAGGTTGAATAGATGTCCTCTTGAGCTTTCTTCCCACACAAAATTTTTCATAATTCTCTAACATCAAATTTGAACTCTGATCCCCAAAAAAGTACAAGTAAAATAACTACATATGTAAAAACAATGCAGTTATGGCAGCAAAGATAATTAAAATAATTACTAAATTCACGGTCCTATTTAGCAAAACACAAAACTACCTGCTGCAAACTGTCAAATCCGATGTACCCAAGAATAAGAAAAAATCACATTGAAAATTTATCACCTATTTCTTTCACACACATCTTCTCTCCTTCTCCCTCAGTATGTAGCAAAATTCAATCCAGTTGCTTTTGACAGCAACCTTTAAGGTGGTGATTCTTTGGAGGAATTAACTTTGAAAAAATAATTTCATTCACCACATATCTTGGCTTCAAGCATTTCTCATCATTTAGTAAAGTAGTTGAAATGTTACCAGAGGATGGGGATCATAAGAGGCTGAGTGAATGTTAAATTTGCTCTGAGTCTGTGTTTATCCCATCATATACAGAACTGTAGATCTTTTTTAGTCTCCATAGCTATATTCAACATTATCCATTAATATAGGAACAACTCAATTAGTAGCTCTGTAGGGATCAGAGTATAACCCTACTATCCACAATTTAATAGCTACCATACATCATCAAGATCTAATTCCCAGGCTGAGTAGGATGTAAATGGCAGTAGCCCACAGATCCATTTTTTAAAAACTTGAAATCTTTGTGGCTTAATACTCTTACCCAAGCCCACTTGTATTGTGCCTCCTGCAATTTTTCCTATAATTCACACCTGGCATCCTGCAGATTAATGTTGCTGACTGTTTTGTGGTTACATTATTTGATTTCTTGATACATTGTTAACATGAAAGGGAATTATTTGCCAACTATTTGCATTATCAGAGGTTCATTATGCCAGAAAAGTAATGGTTTGAGACTCAGAATGCTCTGTGCTTTGTGCTCTCAGTGGTCTTCAACAGTATTACTTACTCTGTTGTCTTATGCATATTTCAGAGAAGGTTGCTGGCAACTCACTGAAGTTCAAGATCAAGTAATTTTCTTATTTAATCCCTTCAATCTGGAATCTATAATAACCCTTTTTTTTTTTTCTTTAGTTTAGGAGAGAATTTAGAATATGCTCCATTATGTAGTGGAAATACAGGAATTTCTATACTCATTCAGAAGCTTAGACCAGTAACTGCAATCCTGATTATCCTGATCTAGGCTTGATGTCAAACATAATGATCAGCTCATATGCAACTGAATGATTTGGGAATGAAAGACTTATCCCATACATCCTAACTGAGGTCTATTTAATGCATCATGTACAGGTCTGGGCTGAGCAGGAAAGAGAAAGAACAGTTAAACTCTGAACTTTTTTTTGAGCTTTTTGCTCACCTTGCAACTGATGATTTAAACAGCAGTGTTGTAGAGAGCTAAAATTCATTGAGAGAGATGTCAAAACATTAATAGGCAAGTGCAGATGTATTGCGTACAACATTATCAGACTCTAAAACCTCATTTTGACAAAAGACACTTAAAATGGGAGGGGAAGCTTGCTGAGAAAACAGGAGAGTTGCTGTCAGACTTTAAATCTTGATTTTGAGTGTCACAGTCTTCAGTATATCCTGGGTCCACAACTCTTCAATGTTTCCGTTAATAACAGGAATGACAGAACTGAGAGTACACTTATTAAATTTGCAGATTATATGAAGCTGTGAAGGACTGAAAGTACATTGGAACATGATTTGGAATTCAAAACAACCTTGCAAAATGATCTGAAATAACAAAGATTAGTTTAAGAAGAATTAGAGAGTCCTATATTTAGTAGATATAGTTAACTGCACAATATAAGATGAAAACAAATGGCAAGGAAGCAATTCTATAGAAAAGTGTTCTGAAGACTATACTTACCATACGCTAAACAGGAGTCAATGAGCTCACACTCACGTAACAAAAAATAGAAAAGAAAAGAGAACGAACACCCTCAGACTATGTACACAGTAATATTGCACGTGGGACACATGAAATACATCTCCTGTTCTATTGCTCTTGCCACTCAACACTATTAAAGAGCTAAGCTCAAATGCTGTAGTCTGTTTGTGTCTCTGAATTAAAAAAAGAAGATAAGAATCAACTGGAGTGTTCCCTTCTCATGGTTGCCATAGGAATCAGGAATTGTCCAAAGACCATGACATATGAAGAAAGAGTGAACAAATTGAATAAGAAAAAAAAAGATTGAAGTAAGATATAACAGAAGTGTTAAAAAGTTAAAAGGTTGTTCTAAAAGTAGAGACATATTTTTTTTGTTCACTGTGGATAGGGTAAGAAGTATCGGGGAAGATAGGCACTATCTTTTCTGTGAAAGAATCCTGGGACAGTAACAGGACAGACAGCTAAGCATAGACATTTACCAAAAGCAGCTAAAAAATCTCCATTGTTGGAGGCTTTTTATAAAAAATAACTGGCTAGAATGGCTTAAATGTAGCTAAACTGCTGTTATTCTCAAAGTCCAGAACTGAGCTTTCATTGTGAGCTTTGGAAATGGATATGGATTCTGATTTCTCCATCACACTCCTTTGGCTAGACCTCAACAATAAGGGTGGGGTTTTTTCTTTCCCATAAAGTTTTTGCCTTTTATTTTTAAGTTCTGCTTCTGCACTGGAAAGTTTGGCTTGGAGTAGAATCATAACTGCTAATAAACCCCAGGAAAAGTAGATTTCTTTGTACTTACAGGTGACTTCCATATAATATCCAACCTGACCAGAGTGGAAGGTGCTAGAAAGCTTAGTAATAAGCCCATCCTTTATTTTTCTATTCCTTTCTTCTGGGTTTTTTTTTTTTTTTTTGGTGTTTCAGTAGATTTTAATAAGTCCTAAATAAACATGTGATTGAACTACTCAGGTCCAGTTTTTGAAGTTTACTCATCTTCAGTGATCAAGGTAATGGGTTTTTTATTTCTCTTTTATTCAGGCTGTGCTTACAATTCCTCAGTCATGCCCTAAGCACATTAGAAAGGGAATGGGGAGTGGTATATAAATAAAATTAGTATAATATAGTATATATAATAAAATTAGTATTAATATTATTAGTAAAAAGCTTTTTCTACCACAGAGCTTTAAAAATCTTCTGCTAATAACCATAACCACATCAAGCACAGTTCATTTTCTGGCAAATAATATCCTGAAGGTAGAAAAAGAAAAAGGCAGAAATTTCCAAAATACAGAAAGGCTGTTGTTTAAGACCTGCTTGAAAACAAAAGGTAAGATCATGAAAGCCACCTATTATCTCCAGATATTTGAAGCTGGGCTTCTTCAAATCCTACCAGTTATGCTTCCTAGCAGTGCTATGTGAACAAGCACCACCTAAAAAAAAAAAAAAAAAAAGACAGCTGTCTTCAGGTTCGCCTTTGTCCAGTTAATGGCGAATCTTTTTCTGTTGGTTTGTTCCTACATTTATCTCTGTTGTTTTCTAAGACCTCAAGAAAATGACAAGTCACATTTGTCACAATTTCTTTCATAGAAGAGTCATCTGCATTATTCACACTTCCTGGTATTGTACCAGCTCTTGCAAAGCCTCATCACTATTGTATCTATCTTGGACACCAAAGGAAGAATGCCCACAGCGGGATAATGATCCCTCAAATCTTAGGCTCATTACATTCTGCTTTGTGAAAGGCATGAGTCCAGTTTATCCTGCCACAGCATTCAGACATTGCCACCTAACAGGACAATTTTTATGACTCCATCTCACCCTCAGTTTCCTTCCTCCTGAAAATTCACAGTTCCTCTTCCATCTTCTTATGGGCAACTTCACATCAAAGGTCAAGGTGGAAGAAGTCTTAGGAAAGATGATGAGAGGAAGTTTAGTGAAGACTTTTAGCCATTTACTGCTCAGATTTTGGGAACTGTGGGAAATGGGTTTTGCAGAGTATCAGGGTGGTTACAGTTCAGATCTGGATGTCCTCTCTCCTTTTTTCTCCACAGACCCAAATGAGAAGGCAAATGTGACCTCTAATGTGGCAAAATGCTGTGTGTTCATATGACTATGTGGAACAAATCTAACACTTTCACGTACTGCTTTACTAGCTGCCCATACTCAGCTTGCATACAACCAGTCTGGTTGTACTGAATATGCACAGTGAGTCCAGTGATGTGACAGAAGGTGGTGGTATAAGGATATCCTTTAACACAGAAAAAATTTACTATGCTTGAACATCTGGTAAAGCTGGGTGTCATTGTCCTAGACAATTACCAAAAAATATTAGGTGGATCGTTTGCTACTCATAGTCCCAAAACCTCTGGAGAATATTTACCTATACAATCTTTTCCCATTACCCCTTCCTATTTTTTATTTCTTTGATTCACAAGTTCACAGAGCACCCCATCCAGTCATGACTATATATCTCAAGCACTGTCAAACCATAAATAATTAATAATAATAGATGTCCTCGCCAGAGAAAAACTTTGAGGTTATAATACAATGTTACTGAAGTCCCAAAATCTTTGTAAGAATAATAATTCTATACTATAAGTAGGGAAGCAAAAATAGGAAAGTGTTTCTTACGATACCAGCAGCATGACTTACAGTCTTGGCTCCAATTCTTTAACTCAGTATACCATGTGG
Organism: Gavia stellata; assembly: GCF_030936135.1. NCBI lineage: Eukaryota > Metazoa > Chordata > Aves > Gaviiformes > Gaviidae > Gavia > Gavia stellata. The sequence continues at coordinate 23,132,888 of NC_082600.1, forward strand.
AATCTTCTTTCAGTACATAATTTTCTATTCCCTATTGGAGCAAGTGCCCCTATGTCCTCTTATCTCATATTTCAGACTCTGAATTCTACATTAACATTCATTGCTCTGGCTTTTCCACCTGGTTTGATTAGTTACACAAGTTTTGCACTAAAAGAGTCACACAATTAGTCCTGCTGATAGGCGCAAAGTAAGCTGCAAATTCTGCAATACTGAGTTTGCTACGTACTGATGTTTCATGGGACACAATAATATTTTTCTCCTTTGTATTACTTAAATTTGAGTTACAACACATTCTCTGGAAAATAATATGCAGCCAGTTTAAAATCAGATCCATTTTAATTAAAGTTAATTATAGTCATTGTTTTGCACTCTTAAAAATCAAAAATTTTATAAACAAGAAGCGTAAGTGGCAAGTTACCGTTTGTCTCTGCTGTCAGCCAAGATTTCTGTGGGCAGAAATCCCTCTCTGCATTCACACCTTTATCCACAGTTCTCATTCTTAGTGTCCTTTAATTACGTCTAAGGCTTGTCTCTACAGGAAAGGTCTGTGACTTGGTATGTTATTGTTAAATGTGCAATGAATATCTAATGCTTGGAAATTGTGTTTTGTAAATACTTAGTAATAATTATATATTACCAACAGTGCTGCCAAATGGGTTCCCAAATATACCCTAAAGGTGTTGCTGTGAATGATGTGAGTTATCACAGTACACCTAAAGCATGGTATGCAAATTGAGGATTGAAAAATCATGGAACAAGTGCATATATACCTGCAAGGCAACAGAAAACACTGGAAATGAAAAGCATAAGAAGTGAGGCATGAAATCTTAGTCCCATTGAAGAAATTGCAAAACTACAATTAATTTCAAGGGGGACCAGGCTTGTACTCCAAGCACAGATGGGTAAAAGAACGCTTTCCAACTCCCCAAAGCCATTTGTGTAGGTGATCCCATTTGTGCACAGTGCCAAATAATTTTTCCTTATTAAAATTAATGAACCATAATTGCTTCTGGAGTGGCAGACCATAATATGGATTGTAGTGAGCAAATCTGAAAATGACTGGTTCAGATTTGTGTCCAAATTTCTCAGATAATACTTATCTGGACTCCATAAGGTTAGAAATACCTCAAGTGTTAAGGCATGATTTTTTTGTAGTTATGTATATTTGAGTAGTTTATTTAATGCCTCAAGGATTTCCTTCTGACTGCATCTATGCAGCAGATTTTGAGAGCTCTTTCAGTCTCCAGGAGCCACTTAGGTTCCTCTGAAGTGTCCTAATTCCTTGTCAAAATGACAGCCCAACATGTAGTATGCTCTGTCTGCTGCATGATGGAGACCAGGCATATGGGTCAGGAAAGAGCTATTGCACCTTCTGGCCAGGTCCCAGTCTGGATCATCAAGACAGATTTTAAAGCTCAAATATCACCACTTGGCCCAAAATTACACATAATATGATCAGAGATTTCCTGGGATTCATTTGTGATTTTCTTCTTCAAAATTCTTTTTCCAAGCCAGATATCCCAGAAATTTTGTAGTATGTCTCAGAGATATATCAAAAGGTGGTGAAGAATATAAAAAACAAATTACATGAAAAATATGAATACTTTCTTTTTCGCAAAAATCTTCACGTATTTTGATGTCAGTGGTCCTATTTCCAACAGAGAAGTTACTGCCTGGTTCAGTTTTCACCATTACTGTCTTATTTGGCATATCAACTGGAAAATCACCCTTCACATCTACAAATAATAATAATAACAACACTAATAATAATTATGATAACAATAGGAGCAATCCTAATCTTCCAATCTATTTAAATGACCTTGACTAGGGCCTATGGACAGCTTAGGGAGGAAAAAGATACATCTTTTATTTCCTTCAATTATACTACTTTCATACATGAAATATATATTTATTGTTGTGATTATTTAATCAAAATGCACAAATGTAATTTTCCTATAAGAAAAGATCTGCAGAGCACTAAACTGTTCAAGTACCTTTGTTCTCAGTTTCACAATTATTCTGAATTCAGGACACAGAAAACAAGCATTCGTTACATTTTAAGGGATAATTGCTACCAAATAATTTATGGCTGCAAAATGCTACACATAGCAGAGAGACTACAGCTACTTATAACCTAGTAAATTAAAACTAAACCTTCTGTGTGCTGAGTATATTGCGTAAGATTAATTGGATAGTATCAGGCTGCTCGCATTATAAAGATCAAATGCAAGGAGAAAAGATATAAACTTTGTGTATATATCAATGCAACCTCAACTCAGCAGATGCTGATTATTTATTGGGCATGTAAACAGATGCACCTAATCGTGTCGTGAGAGCTATTCAGGAAGACAGAGAGAAAAGAGAATTCCCACTATGCATAGCTGAGAAGAAGATAAAAGTTATATCTTATAAAATGCTGATTAGCCTTGGCTCCTTTTGACTTCAGTGACTACTCAGCACCAGGCAGGCAAGAACATGAGCACAAAAAATTATTTCGCCAATTTACCCACCCTTTTTCTATAAAATGTGTTGTACTATAACAACTCAGAACATGAAGTTTATCAATTTATTTAATTAAAATAAAATATAAAAACCTTCCTTTTATCTCAGTGCCACATTATTATTGCAGGCTTGCTTGTAAATTCTGCTTTCTACCATACAGTGAAAAAGGCTGATGTAAGCAATTTGGCAAAATTTATATTATTGCAAAGAATATTTGTAAGTGGTCAATATGAAATGTTTTCTTGTTATCAAGCCATTTATAATTTTATGTCACCATAAATTTGAACATACGTAGGTGCTCCAGCAGCCTCCTTTCAAAAGGAATAAAGTCAGTCTTTGAAAATAAAAGACTGACAGGAACTACCAAATTCAACAGCTGAATTCTGCTGTCAAGTACACTCTTGTATAGCATTGTCCTGAAAGGCAATGTTAATATAATTGTACCCAAAGGTATTCTAGATAAGATTTAACCCAAACTTTTGAAGTCCAGTTGAAGCCACTCAAAAATTTTTTGTTGACTTCAGTAGTGACTGGTTTAGTCTTGCAGAAGCAGCTACATCAGACCTTGCTGTAAGCCTGCCACAGTGCAAGCCTGTGGCGCATTCACTACCATCCCACCTTTGTGCACTGACTTTGAGGAAATGACTTTAAACATGGCTGTCGTAACTGGTCTCATTAAGACAAAGGACTATTCCCATGGGCAAGATTCTTCCTATAACTACACACGGCCATAAACTTGGAGTAAATTCTAATAACGATTTAGTGGATCTACCCGAGTTTATCTCAGGCTGAAATGTGCCTCTTGATCTTTGGTGTCAGGATTCAAATGAATTAGAAAAGACTAAGGAGTGTAATGTTCCATTAGAGATATGAGGAAAATTAATAAGTGCAACATCATTAATAAATGCGAGCCTTTGGTAACTATTAATCCACAACAGCAATAGTCACAATGTCTAAAATGTGAGCATGCAACATAGATTGGAGGGATACTTTGTTCAGCTAGGAAAAGCAGTATTAAAGGAATAACATGCTTTTAAGAAATAAAAAGTAGTGTTTTCTGAAAAAATAATTTATATTTTAGCCATTAGTTCTTAATTTACTTGAGGGAATAGATTTCTTCCATGTTGACGAGGAAGACCAGGTATTTTCTATTGACATAGGTTATGTCTTCATAAATAATATAAACTCTTAGATTTCTTACAGCTGTGGTCAGTCTACGGTTTTAAACTGATAAGTGAACGGCCTTGTGTAACAATCACCAAATCGTACGTTGCTAAGTAACCGCTCATTTATGAACAGGCTTCTTATAATTAACACATTAACAATCCAGTACATGCTCTGTAAAATTCTATAATTACTTGGCATAATTTCCTTCTTTTTTCCACAAGTTTTACAAGACAGTTATTTTCATCTTGTTCAGAAGTCCTGTGTTGCCTCACTGGAAACAGTCTTCAAAGCCCGTATCTTAAAATACATAAGAGGACCAGGGTAAGCACAGGTATCATTGAAATATTGCTCATTAATCCTTCCTGGCTGACTCCAGTACATCAAAGTTTTGAGATATATATGGGGTATATTTTATTATTTACTTGCATTATATGTAATCAAGCATTTGAAATATTTAATCTTGCAAAAAAATGGTTGAATTATGCATTATATAGAGTATTCTTTTTAAGGAATTGGTCCTAGCAATGTACAAATGGTACTCCTGCAAACTCTTCCTATCACAGGAGAAAGCATATAGCTTTCCCCTGCCTGATAATTCAAGGTTTCACTGGACTTTTCAAAGTGTTGTTTGAACGAATCAAATTTTAATTTGAGGTAATTATAATCTGCTTCCAGAGATGTTTTCATTTTTAGCACTGTATAGATACAAACTGTGAGAAAGAATGCTATGCTAATGAATAAATATGCCAAATTTAATGCAAAATGTGGACATCAGGTCCTAATGTCTCTATTTAAACAAGGGGGAAAAAAACAATCTTCACATCAGCTCTTTTGGTTATATGTCATATTCAATGTGCTTGAAAGAATAGGAGCTCAGAGAAAGACTTTCCAATGAAATGTTGATTTAAAAGATTTCTGAACAGTAAATGATCTGAGTATGGCTCCTCTGCAACAGACTCATTGAAGGCTTCATTTTATTGCAGTTTAAGTTTGTTACTACCACAGCCCCACTTTCCTCTCTTCCTGAGGATGTGTTCTTGACTTACCTTACTGAGAGTAGGATGTGTTCAAGCTTTTGGTCAAGGAAATGTCAGGAGCTGTGCCCAGAGCTTAAGGGCAGAATCAGACTGAGCTGAGTTTAGATTACCATGAATTGAATCCTAAAGTATGTTGGAGGATAGGGGATGTGTGTTGACAATGAAGACAACCTCTGGAAATTACATGAATTCTCCTAACTCACAGTAATTATTAGAATAATAATAATGGTCAAAGAAGATCAGGAAAAAAGCAAGAGCCAGCTTACTCCAGGTGTAAAGGAAACTCAGTCCTCAGCTCTCAAAGATTCTGATCAAAATTTCTTTTTTTCTATTAGCAGTTGTTCCATGCCCCCACTCACCCCCCCACACCAGTTTAGGTTTTCCTTTCTTCTCCTATTTTTACGGTTCATCTAATTTGTCCTTCAATGCCTTGGTGTTATATGGGAAATTGGAACACCTCTTAAAGACTGTTTTTCTGCAGAACTCCATGTGCAATTCTGCATGTGCTAGAAAACTGCATAAAGTAATAGAAGACAATGAAAACCACTAGCTTGTTTTCCAAAGCCAGCCTAGACAGTGAAGTTTTTTCAGTGCTTCCAGGAATAGATGGATTGTCGTTGGTGACATCTCATCTACATTCACTTAGAACTTGAAGGAGGCAGAAAAGGTAGCATTATGAAATTAAGCAAACATGAATTAAACCTGAAACGTACTTCACAATAACCACTGTTCTTAGCTCTAATGGGAATAGGTTTTCTTTGAATCCCATTTTACCAAGGAGTGTGAAAAGAAGTTAAAGTTCCATTCTGATTGCTTTACTCTGTCAAGTCCATTCAGCATTTCATTCATTAATTTTAATTACTGCCTTTGTAAATAGTTTATGGTGTTCTGGCCATGAGCCAGGTTCCTTTGCTCAATCAGCAGGTTGCCAATATGACACTGATTTCTTTTCCCTATGGCATAATACAGAGAAGAAGCCATTCAGTTCATCTATCAATTCCATTTTAACAGTCATACTTTTACAACTGGAATTTACAAGCTATTCAGAGCCTTCCATTTCCATTTTTTCTTAGCTATGTCTAACAAACACTTTGGCACATCTTCAGGAGTAGAAGATAAGAGTGTATGGGAAGCTTGGGGTAATATTGTGTCTCAGTGTCCAATGTGATCAGTCTGTTGCTGTGCATATAGGTAAACCTAAATGTTTCAGATCACCAAAGAATTTCTTATGGGAGACAGCACATCTATCAACTGAACCACAAGCCTTTAACAGTAAGATAATAATAACTAAACTGGTTCTTGATACCAAAAAAAAGTGCTCATATACTCTCAGTTATTGGCAAAAATAGACAATTAGATTACTTTTTTAACAACACAGCTTGAGAACAAATGGAAAAGAGAATTTCTGAACTTCTACATAAAGACACATGAAAACAAAGACATATTTGAGAGCTTTTCCCATTAAAAAAATAGTGGTGGTCAAACTTTCAAGGGGATCTGAGGTTACACTTAAGTGGTTAAAAAAACCTGGCAGAATAAGCATGTGTGGCTGATGTCTGAACTGAATGGAAACACAACTCAAATTTATCTCAGGTAATTTGTTTGGGATTATCCTATATAACCCTGGCCATCTCTAATGTGGTCATCTACATCCTAGTTCCTTTCCAGGATTCTGTTATAGGCAGTGGGGACTAACAGGCACTGTAAGAGTTTTTCTTATGAATTTTTCTTATCAAAGGACAAAGTAGTTCGTTAAGAGGCAATTGCCTCTTAAAAAACATTTCTTTATAAAGTTAATCAAAACAGCTAAAATCAGATTTAAACATCTACATTGTAAAACGTAAAGGGTATTCACTCTTCTGAAATGACTATGGCTTTTTAGCTTGACAAAATTTAAAACAAACTGTACTGTCCAGTGGTGGTTCAAACTTCCAAAAGGCTATGAAATGCTTTTTGCTGATAGCTGCAGGACATTTAATTCTCAATCACTGTTACCAGCTACACTCTCAGATTTACTCCTGAACCTGGATTCAGTTTGCAAATGTGGTTAGCTGTATCCCAACTGTAAACTCATGAGATTTCTCTAATTCGTATTTCAGTTTGATTATTATGGGAATTGATATGCTAATGAAAATGCCTCTTCAAATCTGTTTACTGTCCTAGCCATAAAACAGGTGTCATCTTCTCAATACAAGTTAATTTTTGGAGGGAGGAAGGAGGAGGATGGAAAGATGAGTCATGGCAGTGAAATAGGTGGGTTTGGTTATGTTTATAGATTTCTGATTTTATGGTCCATTTTGCTAGTCCAAATAGGACTTAAAGCAACAAAAGGGCTGTTCAAAATTCAACATTAGAATGTAGCTTCTAAGAAACCATGTTACAGTAAAAGGCTGAAATGAACCCACTAAATCGGTAGGGTCTCTCATCTGTCTTGATCAGTGATGTCTGATCTCTCCTCAGAGCCAGAACAGCACCCATACAAGGTTTGGCTCTGCCATTTTAAGCCAGCAAAGTCTCCTTTTTTGGCTAGGAGAATAATCAGCTAGAAAATTAAGACCAGAATCTAGAAACCTGACAAAGCAGCTGAAAGGACAAACTTCACACCCGAGTCTGTCACCATAGGAATGGAAACTGCTGTGAAAATGAGAAGCTGTGAAAATTTTAATCCAAATTTTCTAATTTTTGGTTTGGGCAAAAGTTAAGGTATTGAGGTGCTTTAAAGTTAAAAGGACCTAACAAATGAACATTCTGAAAGTCAAACTGGATGGGGAGTTTGGTAGGAACTGAAAAGATCTGCACAATGGATGTAATCCGAAGTTAAGCTGAAAATGGTGTTTCAGTAATGGAGCTAGATTTTGCTCACACACAGCTATCAAAAGCTCTTAGCATTTGTCAGTAATGGAAACTTTCACTAACTCCAAAGGCAGGTAATCATTACAAATACATAACAAATCTTTTAATGAATGGTTTCTACATTCAAGGATGATGATGTGATCCAGGGTAATGTGTGTGCAGCAGGTAGACCAAAGAAAATTGATCAAGGGAGATATTAAGACACAATATATTCAAAGAGAACAAAAGTGACTCTATAGGTGTTATATTAACCACCTTAAAAGTGCATCACAGCAAAGCTGTTACAGATTTTTTCTAGATCAAATTCTTAATTATGTAGGCAAACAGAACTTAGCTTTACTACAAATACGCTAGAGTAGAATTGAACTTATTTATAATATGCTCTACAAACCCCAGGTATCTAGCTATCAGACTCTTTTCACTATTAAAACCGTACATCTTATGGTTTTTTAAGTAGTCTTCTCTATAGAAAATTTTATTATATTCTCTTTTTAAAATTATTTTATTGTGAAAAACAAAAGCCAAGCAACGTGAGTTAATTTTTCATTTTATCTTGCTAACATGCAAGTTCATGGTCATTCTGATGTGTTCCAGGTACAGGACGTATAGCTGTATAAAAAAACCCTGTGGTGTAATCAGGTGTATACCTGATTACAAATTCTTGAAAGTGTGAGATTTTAATTTCCATAATTTACTTTTCTTCTTGCGTTTTTATTAACTATGGAAAGAAAAAGAGTATTTCACTTACCACAGCACTGCTAACAGAAGGTACTGTATATAAACCCAAGTTCATGTAAAGACCTGATTTTATTTGTAATAACGAACTTAAATATTTTGCTTCCAGAATTTATCATGACCTTTTCCCAATGGATTTATATCAGAGCAAATAGTATCAATCATCATCCACTACATTTGGGTGACAAGATGTAGATAAAGCTACAGAAAGTGAACAAGATAACTGATAAGTACACAAGTAGAGAAGCTTTGTACAAAACATGTCAAATAATAAATTATCTATTTTAGTGAAAAATGAAAGCATATATTGTCATTTCAAATGGAAAAGTGAACTTTTACTTAAAGTACTGCATGTCATTATCTTAATGTACACATTCACAGAAAGTGTGTGCATATATACATATCTATACACAGCAATGTATTCATGTCAATAGGTATTAAAATCTCTACCAACTTTAAACTGTTTTAATAGCTGCAGTAATTTCTAACTGAAGACTCTACATTTACTAGCTGGCTTTTCAAAAATCTCATGTCTTGACATAGTTAAGTTTTAGTATAAGTCTTGCCACTGTCTTTAAAAGGATGAATGGCCTCCAGAGTACCCCCCAGAAAATTACTCACTCAGTACCTAACAATGCTGGTTAGGGCTGCTACATTTCTGACTGTATTTCTGTCTTTTCATCCCTTTCTCTTATTTCTGCCCCATAAGAAACAATCTGGCCTTGTGGCTGCAGCAGAGAACCAGACCTGAACAAAAGCAAGAGATGCCTAAACATTTCCAAAGAACATGATCTTGGGAGAAAGCACTACGCAGACAAAATGCCAAGTTTATTCCCTGTCAGTCAAAAAAAATTATCCTACATGAGTGATTTCAATTTGTCGCAACATCTCTCAAACTCTGCTCTGCTTTTGCTGACATCATGAATTCATGTTGGCTCCATAGCAATGTCAAGTCAGCTCTTCACTGCTGGTGGTCCAGTAGTACATCACAGGGAATTCAGAAGCACACCTTCACTGCTACAAGGGCAGCTTGATCCTGCTCTACATATTCACTCACATAAATTGCAGAATTTGAAGACAGGCAGCCAAAACTAGACACTTCTTCCTACTTCTCTGTTTAACCCTTGCGTTATTATTTTTTTCAAAGTTCATATCGTTTATCTCCAGAAAAATCTCCTCACTTTTGAAGAGATTTGCAGGGTTCACGTGCCTTGTTATTATTATTAGTTCACCAATTAATAGTCATGAATCATAGTACAGAAAGTGGCAGAAAAACAGACAGAAACTCTTCCTGTACGACTGTAAGAGGACCATTCGTTCATTCAGGGTTGTATAGATGGGGAAGAACACTGACCAGGTGATAAGGTCAGAGAAATAGCTCTTAACGGCTGCACCTCACAGCTGTCCTATGAGCTGACAGAAATTGTTCAACTATTTATAATCAACTCAAAAGTGCTAAGAGCTAGTGAAGATTAGCACTTAACAGAAAAGGGTCTGTACGTCTGGTTTGGAAGGCTCTGTTGTAGGCTCTTAATGTATCAAAGGACACCAAAATGACACATAATAAAAAACTGAAAGTCTTTGATGCAGTAAGCACATTACAGCACTGTAAATGTAAGGACATATAAACGTTTCAAAACCTGTGTTTGTCATTTTGATCAGTTAACATATATATTCTGTGGATTCAGAGAAGGAAAGATACCCTTATGACCAGAACTGTCATTATCACAAAGGATGGCTTACCTATTTTATTTGAATTTATTATGTAAATAGTATTTCCTATAAATACATATTTTTAAAATAAAATAGATTTGCTCCTGCATATTTTGTGCTTTAGGTAACACTGGCAAGTATCATTACTCTGTATTACTAGGAAGAAATAGACAAACAGCAGCAAAATCTTGATACATCAGTACTGTATGCCAGAATACAATATATACCTTAATATAAAATACATTGCATTTCTTTACAAGTTGTAGAGGAATTTTTTTTTTGTTTTCTCTGTGACGAATCTGAAACCACATATTTTGGAACTTTATTTTTTTATTTTGCAAATTCTAATATCTGGAAGTATCTGGAAACCTAATATCTAATATCTGGAAATTCTTAGACCAGATCTTCCATTTTGCATACAGCTCCACTGAGTAGGAGCAATAATTCCATTCAGGCTTTAGATTAGCATGGAGAACCAACTACTAATAAATCCATTGTATATCCCTTCTCATTCTGTTGAAAAACTGATTGTAAACAGGTCACTGTTGTCTGAAATTGAATTTATATAGAGAGATGAATCATCAGATCACTTCTGTCAGTAATTATTGGTACATTGATTGTTCACATGCAATTCACTGCAAGAAACTGACAGTCAAATTTTGACCTGCAAACAGCAGTGTTTTGTACCACAGTTTTCACTAATATATTTGTTCCTGGAGTTTAAATGTGGAATTATGTGAGTGTAGCTTTCAGGTTTCAGGGTTAGAAAATTCCAGTTTCAAATGCAACATTAATTTTTCTAGTTCTTTAAAATTGTCTAGCAACAACTTAAGGTTTTGCATCTGTAGAAATTCCTGCTGGTAAATTTATTCACTGAAATGGTTGTTAGCATACAAAAAACCAAATATAATAATAAGGATTATAAATAATCTCATACTGAAGTTTTGAGAATGCGTCTAAAAGAAAATTTATTTAACAGTACAAACAAACTCAGAAGAGTTCTTGGATTATTACCCAGCTCTAGCTGAGATGAACCCAGGACATTCGGGTTTTGAAAAGCCAGACACATCAAGCCATGCTTTGCTGGTAATAGTAACAATTACATCATCCATGTCCTTTCAAGCATCAGACTTCAATACAGTAACCAACAGTTTTAATTCTAGGGTGAAATAGTCAACTTATTAGTTTTACTTTAGATATACAGCTGCAATAATGACTCAGGCATGAATTTCTGGTATATTTTCTGCCACTTTCTGGAGCTGTAGGTTTATAGCCATCTTTGTGTTAAGGCCCATTTAAAAATGAAATATCATTTAAAAACAGTTTATTCCTGAAATATGAAATTAATATATGAACGCACATGCTCTGGTCTGCAAGGATAGAAAAATTCCAAGAGTCCCTCAACAGCTAAAAGTTAAATAAATGTTAAATAGTCTCTCCTTACTGCTTATGTCCCTGACTGGGCTTGCTTTCAAAAAATGCTTAATACTTAACATGCGGTGAAAGCGAGAAGTGTTTTCCTGGTGTATATCCTTTGCTATCAGTTTAATTTAAATGGTGCTTTTCTTTTCATATCATTGTTCCAACATAAGGTGGGATTGCGTGATGCTTGTGGTTGCTTGTGGGAAGTGAGACATTGGTCTAAAAGGTATTTCTGTATTTTTGTATGAACTAACTGCTTTTCTAACAAAACCTGAAAACAAAACATAAAGGCCGATAACAGAGGAACTGTAAAAAGAGGTAATCTAATCAATGAATAAGGTATGTTTTCTTTTTAGATAGACTAGAATAACCCATGACATATTCTATACCTTAACTTTTTAAGGTAGGACAATATCTTTTGACATCTGTGACACATTTTAAGGTAAAAACTTTATTCACCAAATAATAATCATAACTAGAATCTAGTTCAATCGCAATCTAAAGAATACTGAAGCTGGGTTAATTTGTTAAAATTTTGCAACCCTTACTGAAAGAAAAATTGCAAAACCCAATGTTTATTTTCAAAATGTTGAAAACATAATGGTTCAATTATTAACTATGAAATTGTATTTGAGACTTAATTTAGGTCAGTTTAATTTAAAAAAGGGAGAATACAGAAAGAAAGAAAACATTTAATTTGTGAACTAAAGTTTGAGAGATTTTTGAACACTGATGTTCTATTAAGTTAAGAAAAGAAAATTTTTCATTTCATATTATTCCATTCCCTCCATTTTTTTATTAAGTCATTGATTTGCCTCTGTCTAAATTTTATGGCCGACTGAACAACTGCTGAAACTGTAAAATCAAATTCTGACTCTGCTACCTAGAGATTCACCGAGACCTACCCAGCCAGAACAGACACGTTAGGGTGATGTTCTCTGCATTAAATTTGCAAAAAAAAAAAAAAAAAAGCAAAGTTAATTGGCTTATTGTACTGCTTTGGTGAAAGGAATTGCCCTCTTTGATCTGCAGCATAATGAGATTTATTTTGAACATCAAAGTAATCTATAAAAACTGAACAAGGAGATGAGCAGCTACATATTTTCATGTCCTCTGAGGAGCAGGGTAGGAATCAGCAATGCAGATGCCACAGAATGAAGGGGCAGTATGAAAGAAAATGAATACTCGAAGAAAGTAGCTGAACTTTGCATTCTGTCACAGGGCACTGAAAGACGTTGAACCATATTTTTTTCTCTTACGCTGCTATAAATCATAGAATCATAGAATCATTTAGGTTGGAAAAGACCTTTAAGATCATCAAGTTCAACTGTAAATGTAACACTGTAGTCCACCACTAGACCATGTCCCTAAGCGCCTCATCCACACCTTTTAAATACCTCCAGGGATGGTGACTCAACCACCTCCCTGGGCAGCCTGTTCCAATGCCTGACAACTCTTTGAGTGAAGAAATTTTTCCTAATATCCAGTCTAAACCTCCCCTAATGCAACCTGTGGCCATTTCCTCTTGTCTTTTCACTTCTCACTTGGGAGAAGAGACCAGCACCCACTTTTCTACAACCTCCTTTCAGGTAGTTGTAGAGAGTGATAAGGTCTCCCCTCAGCCTCCTCTTCTGCAGACTGAACAACCCCAGTTCCCTCAGCGCCTTCTCATAAGACTTGTGCTCCAGACCCCTCACCAGCTTCGTTGCCCTTCTCTGGACACACTCCAGCACCTCAATGTCCTTGTAGTGAGGGGCCCAAAACTTAACACAGTATTTGAGGTGCGGCCTCACCAGTGCCGAGTACAGAGGTACGATCACTTCCCTACTCCTGTTGGCCACAGTGTTTCTGACACAAACCAGGATGCCATTGGCCTTTTTGGCCACCTGGGCACACTGCTGGCTCATATTCAGCCGGCTGTCGATCAACACCCCCAGGTCCTTTTCTGCGGGGCAGCTTTCCAGCCACTCATTCCCAAGCCTGTAGCGTTGCATGGGGTTGTTGTGACCCAAGTGCAGGACTCAGCACTTGGCCTTTTTGAACCACATACAGTTGGCCTCGGCCCATCAAGCCAGCCTGTCCAGAATCCTCTGCAGGGCCTTCCTACCCTCAAGCAGATCAACACTCCAACCCAACTTGGTGTCATCTGCAAACTTACTCAGGGTGCACTCGATCCCCTCATACAGGTCATTGATAAAGATATTAAACAAGACCGGCCCCAGTACTGAGCCCTGGGGAACACCACTTGTGTCTGGCTGCCAACTGGATTTAACTCCATTCACCACAACTCTTTGGGCCCGACCATCCAGCCAGTTTTTTACCCAGCAAAGAGTGTGCCCATCCAAGCCATGAGCCTACAGTTTCTCCAGGAAAATGCTGTAGGAAACAGTGTCAAAGACGTCACTAAAGTCTAGGTAGGCTATATCCACAGTCTTTCCCTCGTCCACTAAGTGGGTCACTTTGTCATAGGAGGAGATCAGGTTAGTCAGGCAGGACCTGCCTTTCATAAACCCACGCTGACTGGGTCTGGTCCCCTGGTTGTCCTGTACAAGCCGCGTGATGGCACTCAAGATGATCTGCTCTATAATCCTCCCTGGCACTGAGGTCAGGCTGACAGGCCTGTAGTTCCCCGGGTCCTCCTTCTGGCCCGTCTTGAAGATGGGTGTCACATTTGCTAACCTCCAGTCCACTGGGGCCTCCCTGGTTAGCCAGGACTGCTGGTAGATGATGGAAAGTGACTCAGTGAGCACTTCTGTCAGCTTTCTCAGTACCCTTGGGGGGATCTTATCTGGTCCCATAGACTTGTGTATGTCTAAGTGGTGTAGCAGGTTGCTAACCATTTCCCCTTGGATTGTGGGGGCTTCATTCTGCTCCCCATCCCTACCTTCCAGCTCAGGGGGCTGGGTACCCGGAGAACAACTGGTCTTACTATTAAAGACTGAGGCAAAGAAGGCATTAAGTACCTCAGCCTTTTCCTCATCCTTTGTCACTATGTTTCCCCCCACATCCAGTAAAGGATGAAGATTCTCCTTAGACCTCCTTTTGCTGCTCATGTATTTATAGAAACATTTTTGTTGTCTTTTATGGTAGTCGACAGGTTAAATTCTAGTTGGGCTTTGGCCCTCCTAATTTTCTCCCTGCAAAACCTCATGACACCCTTGTAGTCCTCTTGAGTTGCCTGCCCCTTCTTCCAAAGGTCATAAACTCTCTTTTTTTTCCTGAGTTCCATCCAAAGTTCTCTCTTCATCCAGGTCAGTCTTCTTCCCTGCCGGCTCGTCTTCCAGCACATGGGGACTGCCTGCTCCTGCACCTTTAAGACTTCCTTCTGGAAGAGTGTCCAGCCTTCCTGGACTCCTTTGCCTTTCAGGACTGCCTCCCAAGGGACTCTGTCCACCAGGCTCCTAAACAGGCCAAAGTCAGCCCTCCGGAAGTCCAAGGTAGCAGTTCTGCTGACACCCCTCCTTACTTCTCTGAGAATCAAAATCTCTATCATTTCATGATCAACGTGCCCAAGACGGCCTCCCACCGTCGCATCCCCCACAAGGCCTTTTCTGTTCACAAACAAGAGGTCCAGCAGAGCACCTTCCCTAGTTGGCTCACTCACCATCCGTGTCAGGAAGTTATCTTCCACACACTCCAGGAACCTCCTGGACTGTTTCCTCTCTGCTGTATTGTATTTCCAGCAGACATCTGGTAAGTTGAAGTCCCCCACGAGAAAAAGACCTAGCAATTGCGAGATTTCTCCCAGCTGCTTACAGAATATTTCATCTGTCTCTTCATCCTGATTGGGTGGTCTATAATGGATTCCCACCATGATATCTGCCTTGTTGGTCTTCCCCCTGATTCTTACCCAATGACACTCAACCCTAATATACTTGGTATACCAAAAATACCAGTCTCAGAACCAGGTATTGATCAGCTGGCTCTTCCTGTTTCTTCCCTTGTCATTCCCTGCCATTGGAAGGATGTAGGAGAAGACCACTTGTGCTCCCGATCCACCGACCAGTCGTCCCAAGGCCCTGAACTCTCACTTGATTGCCTTTGAGCTTCTTGTCACAACTTCATCTCTGCCTACCTGAAGAATCAATAATGGATAATAATCTGAGGGCTGTACCATGGCAGGAAGTTTTCTTGTCACGTCTTTAACACAGGCCCCAGGGAGGCATCAGACTTCCCTAAGAAGTGGGTCTGGTCTGCATATTGGGCCTTCTGTTCCTCTCAGGTGAGAGTCCCCTATGACAATGACCCATCCTTTTTCCTTTATGGAAGCTGTTTTTACACAGGGCATAGGCCGGCTTAACCTATTACCTATTACGCAAGAGGACCTGGCAAGATGGGGTAGTAACAGAGGGGCTCACCTGCTGCCCTGGGCAGGAACTCGTTGCCATTGCCCCCTATCCCTTAAGTCACCTTGTTCCGCTGGGTGGAGAGAGGAAAGGGAGTCTTCCATATCCCGTGCCCTGTCTGCCTGTTGGGTCTGTCCCAGGGAAGGTAGGGTGCGATTCCAGTGGTCTGTCTTCCTCTCCCACTCCCTGATACTCCTCAAGGTACTCACCTCCTCCCGGAGCTCTGCCACTAAGCGGAGGAGCTCCTCCACCTGGGCGCACCTCCCACAGCTGTGCTTGCTGCTGCCTTCCACTGCTGGCTTCAGAGTAGGGCACACCCTGCAGCCTGACACCTGGGTGGCGGCATGTACCCACCGGGGCTCTGTCTGGTGTCTGCAGAGCTTAGAGAGGCCATGGCTTTCTGCCAGGTGGATGCCATAGCTCCCTTGTTGAGCAGGCAGAGCTTTCTGTACCCTCCTTGCACGGCCTTCTGCACAAACTGCCACTCCACGCCTTGGCTGATGCACCACACCCTGGTCTTGGCTCTCCTGGTCGCTAGCGCTCCCTAGGGCTGTTTAAATCTCCCACAGTTGCTCCTGGCAATGCCCAAGCCACATCAGCTTCGCTCGCGAGAGCTTCCGGCTCCTGGCGGGTCTCTCCGCTCTTCCTCGGGTTTCCCTGCCTCTGGGAACACCCTTGCCCACTTCAAACTAGCACCCAGCCATGGAACTTACCATTGCAGCCGCTGTGTTCCTCACTGATTGAGTGTTGCTTCTGATGGATGGATGGATTCTGATGGATGATGGATTTCTGACGGAAATCCATTGACTGCCCTGGACTTGCTCTGAATTTATGTTGGTGACCATTGGGTCAGAATCTAGTCCCTGATCTTAGTTTTGTTCTGGCTATATGATAGACAATTTCAACAGCTACACCAGGATCTATATAAAAGACTCTTAATGCCCTTCACATACCTATACTAAAATAAACTAATACTGGGAAACAAACTTTTGAGTTTCTCACTGCTTCAGTCATCCCACGCAGCTCTCTACACAGCATTGTAATTGGCTTTTTACAGCCCTCTTTACAAAGACTTTCTACTCAGACTCAGCGTGAACCATTTCAGTCCAAGCATGGGAAGTTTATAGGTAAAATACTGAACTGACCAGTATTTCAGCAGCAGTGTCATTTGACAGTAAGGGTAAACAGGACAAATTCATGGCATTTATTCCACCTGCGTGTAAAAGACACTCTAGGAAAGGAATAACTGAAAGATACAGCAATCCCTTCTTCCAACATTTATTTTCTTAGAACACAGAAAAAACAATTTGATTGTTTTAAATATCAAAATTTGGAGGTTTTAGGATATATTTCAAATTTATACAGTTATGACGTAGTCTTCAGTTTCAAACAGAATAGCATAATACAGCACTATTTCAGCTAACAGTTTCTAAAGGAAAGAATGCTCCTTCTTTTAGATTCAGATGTTCACATTAACGCTATTTAAACTAATATATGGGCCCTTAATTGAATCTTTTTTTGCATGGCAAATGGAGAAAAGTGTTATGTAGCACAGCAGAGCTGACAAATTTGCAGATAAGCTTATCACAAGGGCATGATGTACACATAGAAATATCCTGTATTATCTTCCTCTTAAGTATTACTTTTCAATGGAACCTCTTGTGATTTCTAAAAAGCATCAAGTACCCAGATCCCACAGATAGATAATGCTGAGTGTGCAGCACTTGTGCAAATCAGGCTATTCATATAGATCCCTAAAAATAAAATGCTGCATGGTGGAAATGCTTTGGCTTTATTTTTTGGGCGGGGGAATTAATTTGATTTTTTAATCTCTCTAAAACACCACAGCAAAATTTCTTTGAGGCAGAAAAAGATCAAAAGCTTATGACAAAGGTCACTCACAAGACAAAGTTAATAGAAATGTTTTAATTTTGAGTAATTTCGGGGGGGGGCGTTACTAAAAATCATGTTGAAAAACTCCATGTTGATGCTTTTAGGAAAAGAGTTTTTAGCATCTATACTGACATGACTCTTTTCTAGTTTATACTATAGATTTTTAAACATCAACATCAAAATTCATTACTTCAGCTCTGCTGAAAGAAAACATTTGAATTATCTAATTTTTAAAATACTTCTGTTTTAAAGGAAATATCAGTGTCCCTTCCCTTTCCTGGAAGAAAAACACAAATAAACTCGGTACATTTCCACAGAAAGAGGAAATCTGGTTCCCTCCCAGCTCTGTTATGAACTGCGTAAAAAACCCAAAATGAAATCATGTATATATGCAAACACAGTGTAGAAGGACTACAAAACTTGTTCTTTTGACAGCATTTTGCAAAAATATATAAGGGTTTTATGCTAAGAGGGCACAATCTAAGTATGCTTGTTTATCTTCTCATATTTGATTTGTCATTAACTCTCATTAACATAGACACCTAGTCAAAATTTATTTACTAAGTTGAAAACATCTTGTATAATTAAACACGTTAAATCATTTATATAGTAAAAGTGACATTCAGAACTGAGAACAGTGGAATGGAGGCAACTCGCAGGACTAGCTTATCTTGAACATATATATATACATATAAAAAAATGCATTTCAGTTCTGGAGCACTTTTTTTGAATGCAATGCTGGTGTAGCCCTATTTGTTTTTAAAGGTGGGGGTTAAGAACAGCCATTAGTTGTGCTTACCCTGGTGGAACTGCTTATAAAGACCCATTTAAATATCTTACTTAATCAAGAACTTAACACCAGCTCCAAAACTCAATTCAAGTCTCAACTGGAATTATAGATGGCTATGTCAAAATATATATATGGAATTCATTATGGTTTTTAAGACCATTTTAATTAATGTGAATGCATTAATTAATTTAAGGATGATTAGAGGTTACTCTAAAAACTGGCACTATATGTTAGCCAACAGATCTTATACCTAGAATTAGCGGCTAGAATGACTGTTTTCAGTTGCCATATTTTAACCTCTGGCTCTGGCAATCTACCACCCACTTCATCTACTTCATGACCCAGCAGTGTGATGCTTAATGTTATGTAGGATCCATTATTGTATGTCTTGATAAAATCCCCACTTCCCTGCAGGTCCATAATGTTGTTCTAACTTCAAAAGACACGTATCAATGAAAAAGTTAGCTGGAGGAAAACAAAGAATTGTACCTTTAGAGTTGATAGTTGAAATACATTGAATATTTGGGTTCTGTTCTGGCTCCTGCAGCTGATTCATACATGGTGCCAGAGAATTAACTCACTTAAAAATTCAATTCCTTGCAAATGTTCTCATCACAGTGACCATTGAAGATGATTGATAGAAATTTTGCCATGAAGAAATGAACATAATTCTTAATGTTCAGTCTGGAGAAGAGGAGGCTGAAGGGAGACCTCATCGCTCTCTACAATTACCTGAAAGGGGGTTGCAGAAAGGTGGGTGTTGGCCTCTTCTCCCAAGTGACTAGTGACAGGACAAGAGGAAATGGACTCATGTTGCGCCATGGGAGGTTTAGGCTGGATATTAGGAAAATAGAATGATGAGGAAAAAAGAGTGGTGAGACACTGCAGTAAGCTGCCCAGGGAAGTGGTGGAGTCACCATCCCTGGAGGTGTTTAAGGAACGTGTGGATGTTGCATTGTGGGACATGGTTTAATGGGCATGGTGGTGTTGTTGATGATTGGACTTGATGATCTTACAGGTCTTTTCCAACCTTAATGAATCTGTGATTCTGTGAAGTGAACCTGCACAAACAAAATGAAAAGAAGACTCAGCAGACAGAAAAAGGAGGAGTAGAAGTTAGTAGATGTTTTGGGAAATCTGAACAGCTGAGAAAAGGAAAAGCAATTGAGAATTAAATGTGTGTTGAAAGGAAGTGGGGAAAAGCACATTATTTGCTTACATGATTAACTGTGCCCTTGCTATTCACTGTGAGTTTTGTGAAACATTCCAAAAAATGTTTCCAAATCAAGTAAAATACTTGCAAAGGATTTAGAATCATGTAAAATAAGAAGCTCTTTGTATTTCTTTTTCTATGATTATTAATACTAATTATAAAAAGTCACATGAAACCTCTCAAGAGATTTTTTTTCCCCCTCATGTGGAATGAGTATTGCATCCCATTAGAAATGTATCTCTACTCAGTATGTCAAAATGGACCTTTCAGATGTTTCTAGATGCCAAGATAAAGATGTCCTTATAAGTGTGGGCAAATGTCTGGGAATTACATTTGTCAGAGAGTTGCTGTAATAGAAACACAAGCATAATTGAGACATTTAAGCTGCCCCAGTGCAAGAAATCCTCTCTGTACATCTGTGCTTCCTGGAACCTTAAACACCAGGGGCTTCACTTTAATTTGCCTAATACCATATTCCTGTCAGTAATGTTGTCTAAGAATTACCCCATTAATCTTTCCAATGTCAATTTCACAGAAAGTGGTCATCACAACTCTATTAAATTTCTCCAGGTAAATTCACTTTGCAGGAAGACCCTACATCAAATAGATGTTACTGTGAGCACGAACTGCACACAGCTATGGAGCTCTTTTGGGGCAAGTGCCACAGCATCTCCCCTACAGCCGTGTTCATCTGTCACACAGGCATGTGTGAGTGAACCGAAGGACCTGAGTGATGGCTCTGTACTGTTTCTTAGGCAAAGTCACACTGAAGGAAGTCATGCTATAGGATGACAGTTGTCAGACACAGTTGGATTCAGTGGCCAACAGAATCAGCTCTGGTTCTGAAAAACTAAACTGAGGGAATGTGTGTCCAAAGAAGGGCAATGAAGCTGGTGAAGGGTTTAGAGAAGTCTTATGACGAGCAGCTGAAGGACCTGGGGTTCTTCAGTCTGGAGAAAAGGAGGGCTGAGGGGAGACCTTATCACTCTTTACAACTACCTGAAAGGAGGTTGCAGAGAGGTGGGTGTTGGTCTCTTCTCCCAAGTGAGAAGTGACAGGACAAGAGGAAATGGCCTCAAGTTGCACCAGGAGAGGTTTAGACTGCATATTAGGAAAAATTTCTTCACTGAAAAGGTTGTCAGACATTGGAACAGGCTGCCCAGGGAAGTGGTTAAGTCACCATCCCTGGAGGTATTTAAAAGATGTGTGGGTGTGGTGCTTAGGGACATGGTCTAGTGGTGGACTTGGCAGTGCTAGGTTAATGGTTGGACTTGATAATGTTAAAGGCCTTTTCCAACCTAAACGATTCTATGATTCTATGAATCCAAGGAGTCCTATCTGGTTATACTAAAGAGGCAGGACTACCTTCTAGATGCCCAGAGGCTACATTTGTTTTTAGCAATGATCATGCAGCCTCAAGAAGGAACAAATAATTTCCCTATTGCCAGTAGCTAACTTGCTTGTTGGTGTTATAAAACATCAGCTACAGGCAACAAAACTATTCAGAACTTTTCTGTTTTCATAGAAATAAAAATGTCAGACTCCTTGCTCTCTGATAGGCATCACATAGAGAGTACAAACCTTTCTAACCATGAAGAGGGAGCAGTGATCAGAAAAACACAAAAATTTTGATAAAAGAATATTTTCCACCTGTCCTTTTTCAGTCTTCAAAGTTGTGGATGCTTCATACAGTTTTGTCTCTCAAGAGAAATACAAATTATTCTATTCCTAACAAACATTTCTGGACAATTAAAATATTTTTTTATTTTACTTTCTGTCATTCCTTCAAACTTATCTTCCTTATTTTGCTTGAGGATCTACCAGTGGTGCAATGCAAGAACCAGGATTTCACTAAATGTTTCAGAACTGCCCTTTTCATTACGTATTCTTTTCTATCCCTACACCTGCATTGGGGCTCCAAGTGTGCAGCAGGAGGACAGGAGTAGTCTTTAGCTGTAACACGTAAAAGTATGTAATATAACAACATATGCAATTTAATAACAGCATAATGCTCTTTTAAAAGTAATGTGTTGGCCTCTAATACAGTTTGGGAGGTCCTCTGTTATTTAAACTGCACAATTTGAGGTAATTTCTCATTTCCTCATCGCAAAATTAACACAGTTAATTTTGTTTTACTGAGCATAGAGCTTATAGGAGGGAAGAGGAATTGTTTTTACTTTGTTAAGAACTTAAAATTGTAATTATTTTTCACAATGTTATTTTCAAAATGTGTTATTGTGAGGGGATGGAAAAAAAAAGAAACTTCAATTTAAAATAAAGGTTTTAGCTAAATTAAAAAATAAGGTAGACTTTGAAAATTATAGGCTCAAAGCAGTAGTAGTTAGATAACAATCTTCGACAGTGCGTAAATCCTGTAATTAAAAAGTACAGGAAAGGAACAAATGCTAAGGAAGAGACAATTAAATCATTGAAGAAAGTTTGGATTTCTGTATGTTGCTGTAACTGTTTGAAGTGACTGAACTTTTGTGTTTGGGATCTGAGTCCTGAAAGGGAATGAAAGCTTTGAGAAACACATATTTAGTATTGATTATAATTCTCTTCTGCACAAAGTGTCATGATTGTATACCTGGAGGATTCACTCTTAAAAAAGGAGCAGCCTATACAAGAAGAATCTCCAGAAAGTGTTATGTGAACAATTTTCAGAGAGGTGAGAAATTAGCCTGCAGGGTTTGTGAGAAAGGGTGGTAGACATAGCTAACACAGAGAGTTGCTCAAAGTGTTGGGGAGAATTGCAGACAAGTCCCCCATTTGAACTGCACCAGTGTTTTGAAAACAGACACAATTATCAGAAAAACCACAGATGCAAAATCTACAAATCCTGCAGCTACTAGTCATTATGAAGGAAAAAATCTAAACTTTTGCAACAGAGAAACAGGCACTCTACCTTCTTTCTAACTACCAGAGTCCAACAGCAAATGAGTTTCCTACGTGACACACATACTGCCATCAGCAGTGGAAGTGCTGTCTTGCCTCAGTTAAGACTCAGTGATCTGGATCTGTAGACCTAATGGTGCAAATCATTTGGGCACCTGCCTGATTTCAAATACATTGAACTTAACAGAAGCAGTCATTCACACCCTTTGGGACCTTATCATAACAAACTGACATTATTATTATTTTCTCTTTAAACATTAAAATGACTGAGAACCTAGTTTTTGGGGGTTTGTTTTTTTTCTTTTTACAGGAAAGATGTTAGTTTCCATTTTCCTGGTCAGATTCCAATTTTTC
The DNA here is from genome assembly GCF_030936135.1 of Gavia stellata. NCBI lineage: Eukaryota > Metazoa > Chordata > Aves > Gaviiformes > Gaviidae > Gavia > Gavia stellata. The sequence continues at coordinate 23,155,808 of NC_082600.1, forward strand.
ATTAAAATTTCCCCTGCAATGTCATTGTATACAATACTTCCATTCATTTTCGCACTGAATTGTGGCTTACTGCTGTGTCCCACTAAACCACTGTTTTCTACCCACAGGGGATATATTTCTGGTGGAGGGATGAGATGACAGTCACCACAATGGGTTTGCTTTGTCAGATAAAATTCTTTGGCTATAAAGTTTTCTAAGTGTATGCATCATCAGTTGTCATTACAGCCCATTTTAAAGCAGTCAGGATTTTTTAAATGTAGTTTGCCCTTTAAAAAAATATTATAACTGCTTAATTGTGTATATATACATATATATCTCACACATAAACGTGACTGAGAAAACCACTCAACACAAGTCTGCCCGTATATTTTCCGCCTTTTATCTCAGTGACTTCTCATAACAAAGCTGTCTTTGTTATACAGGAAAGCTTTTGAGAAATAGGAAATGGAAATGTGTGGAAGAAATTAAATGGCTGACATGAACCTGGCAATGAACAAGCATCAACTGCATAGTACCAGCATGAGCACTCAGCCTGACAATATCTGTTTGCTGTCAGTCACACAAATAAACTGAAATGTTATTGCACTTGTATTTGCACAGAGACATTTTTATTAATGCTACTAGCCAGTCTTCTGCTTTGGGTCTGAAAGACAGAGTGGTGCAGGGAGACATGATAACTCCATCTCACATGAACCAGTTGGCAGCAACCTCAGCTCCAGCTGCTGTTGGAAAGAGGATGGATGGGATAGCTCATGAGGTCATATATTGCATTTTTTCCATTAAACTGATGAATGAATGCCTGGATACAGGCTATACCGTGGGTATTACTTAGCTCTGCCTGCCTAAATTTATACTGGTTTTTGTAAGATTTGGTTTCTCCTAGTGCTGTTCATTCAGAATACCTTCCAGTTTCCCCCCTGGAGGAGCTAACATCTGTCATTAGTTCAGCTTTGCCTCCATTTAAATTGTAATGCTGGAGCATAGACAGTAGTTATGTGGATCCTAAGCAAGGTGCTCTGACAGACGTTTTAAAACAAAAAATACTGTTTGGGCACGCACATACTTGCATCACTGTATGTGTGGCCATCAAAATAAGTGCAAAACTCAATCACAAATTATTCAGCAATTACACGTAAAGTGAAAGTATGCAAATATTGAATTGATTTTGTTATGGACACGTGTTTGCAAAGTCTTTTCTGTAAAGTTCTTTCAAAAGCCCTACCCAATACCAAAATAAACCAAACTCCTAATTCCTGTATTGGATTCAGTGAGAACATGGCTATCTTCACAGCTTCTTCACAGCCTTTCCTGCTGCGAGTCAGGTTTGCTATAACCTGTCTGCCCTGGATAAAAACATCCAGATCTAGAATGTAAAATATTTAGTTATTTTCCACTGAGAAATGCTGTACTTGTAGCTCACTGCTTGTCACGAGGAAGGAAACAGCTAAAGTAATTCACTGCTCTAGAGATTGACAACCAGGTTTGCCTACCTGGTTCTTTTGCATTCTGGAGAATGTGCAACTTAACCATACTTCAGACCACTAGTTACAATACCTGCATGAAGCAATGATGAGCTGCAATTCTCTGTCAAAACACAGCTTTATTTTCATGCAACCACAATCTTATCCTGGGATGGTATCAGCCCAGAAATGGCCTCCTGATTCTTTTAAAGCCATACAATCAATATCATGTGATGTTTTGATTTAAGACCTAGGATAGTACTCTAAGGAGAGAAATGTAGATTATTAGCCAGTGTCAAACTGGTTAGCTATTTCTATTTAGAATTTACTCTTGGCTACATTTCTTCATATTTTTATCAATAATGTATGATGAAAATGTAATTATGTTTTTTTTAATAAAGGAGCTTACTCAATAAAAATGAGAAGTGGTTGATAAAGATAATACATGGATTTATTCTGATTCCATGGGAAACTGTACAGACAACATCTATTTTGATGCAGAAAATGTAAGGTCAGAATGTAGGAATGAAGAGCATGAGCTAAATACACAGGACAGAAAGTCCCATACTTGCAAGCAAGAAGTCTGAAAAATGATGAAATGAGATAAAGGCTTTTTATATCTGAAAACCAGGCAAGGCCAAAAAGTAATTCAAAGGTGACAGATTACATAACACACATGCAAAATCTGGTGAATTTCCTCCTTTTCTTCAATCCTTCACCACAGCTGGGTACTTTGACTAGTTGTGGTAGCTTCCCTTCCAGACTATATGGAAAAATTAGAGTTGTTTCAGAGAAGAGAACCAGGAGAAAAAAAAATTTAAAAAAAGTCACCTTAGCATGAAAGACAATGCTAGAGATTTCATTTCGGAAAAGAAAGGTTAATAGTTAGGAAATGAATGTTGAAAATAGCCGTTTTTTTCAACCTAATAGACAAATGTAAAAAGATCCAAAAGGTGAAAGTTATAACCAGACAAATGCAGACGAGACATTAGATTCTTATGTAGGAAGAAGAAAAGTGAGTCACCAATACAAGTTGAAAAGATTATAGTGAATTTTGTTGCACTGAATACTTTTTATAACAAATGCTAGGTATTTATTCTAAAAGAAAATAGCTGTAGCTCAACTCCAGTTACTAGACTTGCAGCAAGTATCAGCCTGCTCATTAGCTGCCCAGCTTAAATTTCAAGCAAACCAAACTATAATGAGTCTAGTCATCAGCTTTAATATTTTTAATTCTGACAAAGTATTTAATTTCTTCCTTGGCTTTGAAATGTCTCCAATTTTCCAAGCCTTTTATTAAAATTAATATCAATGATATGGATAAAATCTTAGGGTTTTTTTAAATGAGGTGAAATTATTTTAAAATAGTTTATCCCATATTTTATGACTACTTTTGTACTACTTTTAGCAAAGAATTCATAATCACTGTCAACAGATAGGAGAAGACTGTGTCTCAATTCTCTTTGAATTCAAGATGGACAGATGCTATAAATTTGCAGAATATTGTGAACATTCCTTGTGTTTCTGATACATTAAAAATAATGTTTAATCCTATTCGATATACATTACATTCTGTTATCAATTAGTTGCTTTTCTCAAGTTCCAGTTATACGACTTCATTAATGGCTAATGTTAATCATTATTTATGTTACTTCTACATTGCTGAAGCTCAGAAAAAAACCTCATATTGACCATACTTTTATTTTTTGTTACGGCAAGCTGAAAGACACTTGAAATACATCTCATGGAAAAGATGTGGACACTGTATTGCTAATTCTCACCTTTTAAATGCATCAGTTGAGTGGATACATACTGCCAGATAAGATCAAACAAAAATAGCCTGTGAAGGCTACTCCAGTTTCTAGGGTTCACTGGCAGAAGTAAGGTGTAGGGGTTTTTTTTCCTGTAGATCATCAGCTCACTGAGCTGAATTCATAAGATCTAGAGAAGGTTGCTCATCAAATCGTGGTTACTGTGCAACACGTAACTAATCAGCTCCCTCTCCTGACTGCCTTTTTATATCCTTATATCTTTGTAGCTGCAGGAGCTATTTAGTTTACTATCTTAAAAAGTATCTTATTTTTTAAATAAACCTTGTGGCAGAGTACAAAATCATTCTATGAAATTATTTTTAAAATTGCTGTGATCTGTTGGGTTTTTTTCCTTAGATTCTCAAAAAATTTAATTTTTACCTAAGGCAATTTTAAAATTATTAAAATATGTTTCTCAACTGAAATCATATGTGTTAGAATAAAAGTAAGTAGTCTGTACAGATAAATTTACAATGAAAGTGCGAATCTAATGCAGCAGTTAATGTATTGAAAGTGTCCTGTGATGTGGACTGTGAAAAATCAGTATTGTCTCAAAGTCCAGTCTGAAATTGTTCAGCCTCTGACCCTTGTGCATTTCTGTTTCTTAGCTGTGATTTATTAGCATGCTTTTATTTAACATCTTTGATCCAGTATATCAAGGAAAAAGTCTTATTCCTCATTTTTATTTGCGTTTATTATTTTAGATATTTCATTATGTTTTAATTAAAGTATTGGGGTCCTTCAGTCAACTAACTCCTAAATGTGAAGTAGAAGATAATGAATGGAAAGGGAGTTGCATAATTCAGTTCACAAGGAATAACCCCATGTAAGATCTTTATTTCAGGCAAAGTCAGATCAGAAGTCACCCACTCAACCCTCTTCTGCTGAGAGCTGGTACTGGGAAAATCAGCAAGAGAAACCAGGTTTCTGAAAAATACCTTAGATATGTGTCTCCATCAGGTTGATATGTCTTATTTGTATGTTTTAGTCTCAGCAACAGCATCAAGACTGAGGTACTTATCAGAAAAGTCACATTTGTTATCATAAAAGCTCTATTTTCAGAAACACAAATATCTTGCATTATTAGACATCCTCAAGTTAGACAAGCAAAGATTTGAAGAATCTAAATTTTGTATTTAGGCAGGTAGATAAGTTAACCCTGCCTACTTTCAGTGGTGTCTCTCTGCACCTCTTTAAAACGGTTATAATTTTAATTCCAAGGGATGCTGCAATGGCAACTGCCTGGAAGACTGAAAGTATAAGTTAGATAAATAATTAAAGGATAAGTAGCTTTTGCCATATTTATCTCCACAGGTTGACCAGTTGCCCAAAACTGCTAGTACTTTGTTTTCAGTGTACCAGAAAGTCTCCCAGAAAACAAACTGAAACCATCATACACACGCGTACACCCATGCCTACCCTATTCTCCCTGCAGTCTTGAATAGATGTGGTTTCTAAAAGATTGTTATTGCAGTTAAAAGGATTATGAATTTCATAAATCCTGATTATGGACTTGTATTTCTTTTTATTGATCCTTTTGGGGAGACTAATTTAATAACCTAGAGGAGGATGTATCCGCATTTGTTGGGAAAATTTGTTCAGAGCTATGAAAATGACATTGTGAAATGGCTTGACTGGTCCTTTGCCAACATGCTTCCCATCAGGATATAAGAAGCAGCATAAGAAAGACCTCAGAATTGTTCCACAATGTCAAAATAGCAGGTAACCATGCTGCATAGTTTTTCCCTTTAAAAGATTGTCTATATACAGTAAACAATTTTTTCTACTGCTATCATAATTATACATTATAGAGCTAACGTTTCAGGATTTTAGTTTCAAGAGGATCTCAGCATCTAAGGAGCATTGACTCTGTAGTTCGCTTTCTTGCAGGTTGTTATGCTGAGTTTTTTCGCAGTACAGCACATGAGAGGATATATTGCCACAGTATGAAAAAGTTCTGGAACCAAATATTTCTGGGAGAGAGTGTGTTCTGTTGAAATCCGGCTTTTGTTCCCTGTTTCGCCATTCCAGCTCCATCTAACCTTTGGTAAGTCCCCTAAGGCAGAGCCACAAATTACATACAACTGTTTAAATGCAAAACCAACATTCTCAAAGCCCTCAGCCAGGGCTCATTGTAATGTTAAAATTTCCAAAGATACCTTAATCCCTTCCTCTGGACAAACCTCGCAACACACCAGTTTTGCCACAATTGAGCAGCTACAAACTATACTTTCCCCTTCTTCAAAGATAATGCAACGAGCTCCCTTGAAAAGCAATCTGAAACAACAGCAGGAAAGATTGAGACACTACTGTTTCTATCGAGCATAAGTCTTTCTGGATGACATATGTTTGGAATCAGGCAAAGAGGGAAATTAATCCAAGTATGGATTATCTGCACAAGTGATCCAACAGTAAGGCTACTGCAGAAGAAGAAACAAAGCTGCTGTCTCTGCTTACGGTGCCTGCCCACTGTTCCAGACTGGAAAGGCTTAGGAACCTGGTAAGGAGACAGAGCCATCAGTTCTACTCACAGGGCTCAGACTATGAGGTGCCCTATGAACTACAAAGGCTATAGGCCAGGTTCATGCTTTCCTCCTTGATTATCTGGCTTATTAAAACAAAGAACCCTCTCTAATTATAAACTCCTGTCGATCACAAATAAAGTATTTTAAAGAATTCATCTTTCTCCAGCATAACTTTTTTGCTTTCTCTTCTAATAGAGGCATTTAAAATTGTAAGAATTACAGAAACTGGAAGTTTTGATTCAATAAAATGAACTACTATTGTTCTGGAGTACCCATCACTCACAGTCTCATGAAGTAATGCAGAAGCAGTTCTCATTAATAACCACACCAGGCACAAGTGCCTCTCACTGAGGCCTGCACTGTCTTTACGACCCAATGGGAATCTTGCACCTTTCCTAGTTGACTGCTGGTTAGAGACACATCTAGAATTTAAAAGGCTAAGTCATAGAATCATAGAATCATGCAGGTTGGAAAAGACATTTAAGATCATCAAGTCCAACCGTAAACCTAATCCTGCTAAGTCCACTACTAAACCATGTCCCTAAGTGGTTTCAGTCTGGAGAAGAGGAGGTTGAGGAGAGACCTTATCACTCTCTACAATTACTTGAAAGGGGGTTGCAGAGAGGTGGGTGTTGGTCTCTTCTCCCAAGTAACACACGATAGGACAAGAGGAAATGGCCTCAAGTTGCTCCAGGGGAGGTTTAGATTGGATGTTAGGAAAAATTTCTTTACTGAGAGAGCGGTGAAGCATTGGAAGAGGCTGCCCAGGGAGGTGGTGGAGTCACCATCCCTGGAGGTGTTCAAGGAACGTGTGGACGTGGCATTACGGGACATGGTTTAGTGGGCATGGTGGTGTTGGTTTGGTGGTTGGACTTGATGATCTTACAGGTCTTTTCCAACCTTAATGATTCTGTGTGATTCTATAAGTGCCTCATCCACATGTCTTTTAAATACCTCCAGGGATTTTGACTCAACTACCTCCCTGGGCAGCCTGTTCCAATGTCTGACAACCCTCTCAGTGAAGAAATTTTTCCTAATGTGCAGTCTAAACCTCCCCTGCCACAACTTGAGGCCATCTTCTCTTGTCTTACCACTTGTTACTTGGGAGAATAGACCACCACCCACCTCTTTACAACCTCCTTTCAGTAAGTTGTAGAGAGCGTTAAGGTCTCCCCTCAGCCTCTTCTTCTCCAGGATAAAGAACCGTAGCTCTCTCAACCAATCCTCATATGGCTTTTCCTCCAGACCCCTCACCAGCTTTGTCACCCTTCTCTGGACACGCTCCAGAAACCTCAATGTCTTTCTTGTAGTGAGGGGCCAAAAACTGAACACAGTATTGGAGGTGAGGCCTCACCAGCACTGAGTACAGGGGCACAATCACCTCCCTACTCCTGCTGGCCACACTATTTCTGATACAGGCCAGGATGCCATTGGCCTTTTTGGCCACTCGGGCACACTGTTGGCTCATATTCAGCCGGCTGTCGATCAACACCCCCAGGTCCTTTTCCACCACGCAGTTTTCCAGCCACTCTTCCCCAAGGCTGCAGCATTGCATGGGGTTGTTGCGACCCAAGTGTAGAACTCAGCACTTGGCCTTGTTGAACCTCAAACAATTGGCCTGGGCCCATCCATCCAGCCTGTCCAGATCCCTCTGCAGAGCCTTCCTACCCTCGAGCAGATCAACACTCCCACCCAACTTGGTGTCATCTGCAAACTTGCTGAGGGTGCACTCGATCCCCTCATCCAGGTCATTGATAAAGATACTAAACAAAACTGGCCCAAATAGTGAGCCCTGGGGAACACCACTCGTGTCCGGCCACCAACTGGATTTAACTCCATTCACCACAACCCTTTGGACCTGGCCATCCAGCCAGTTTTTTACCCAGCAAAGAGTCAACATGCTGCATCCTTCAATTCCTTGAAATAATCTTAATGTGGACTATCTTTGAGGGCAAATTAAAGTTTTTTTATGTCATGAGTGGAAGCTTTCACAAAGGTATTCAAAACCACTTCCCCTCCTCCAACCCTTCTCACAGATTATTTGTTTCTAAAACTGCTTTTGAATGTTTTCCTGTTTGGTTAAATGTTTCACAGATAAAGGTGAGTCAATATATGCAATAAAGAAATTAAGGGGTCTAAGGAAGCTGTAGGAAGAACTGAGATATTTACATGCAAAAGTTTACTGTATAAATTCTAGCTGCAACTCAATACTCATCTTGGTTCTGACTTTGATCTTCTTAGAGTTATGCATCTTTACAGACCCCAACATGTCCCATTCTAAGGGGCTAATAAGCTCCTTATTAAATTCACACTTAATATTCTTGTCCAATATTCTTACCTCTAGATTTCATAGGTCCTAGAACTGATTCCATTAAAAAAAAAAAAGTTTGGACATTTGTCCAAGGATGCTTAGCACTCACAGCAGGCTGAGCTGCCTTAAAAACGGTTGTCATGAATGAAGGAGGTTTTCGGGGGTGGTTCTGTTTTAAACCAGTAACAATGATACTTCTTTTTATATAAACTTGAGTAGAATTAATGTTTTCACCTGACAGGGAGATTTATTACCCCTCCTCCTAACTTGACCTGGGTCTCTCTAAACCTGGATTTCTCACTTTGTACATATTCACATATTTTTCAGAGGAACATTTCCAGAATTAACCAATAGTTTGAATGAGTGTTTTAAGACTTACTAAACTCTAAGATCTACTACATTCTGCTTATTATTACAAATTCCTTTATAACCCTTAGCTTTTTGCTACAGTAGCAAGCTCAAATGTGAAGCCATTTCCTTGAGTTTCTGATTTACCAGCACTCCCCCACTTAAATATATTACAATCCCTTTCCATTAAACAGTAGAACTGTAGATCCTCTTTTTTTTTTTTTTTTTGTAGGAACAAAAGCAATTTTCTCCTTCATCCTTTACATTCTTCTTTCGATGTCCTCTGTCAGAATCTTCTAAGTATAGAACGTTTTGGTACATACATAAAATATTGTGGGTAAAAAGTCAGATTATGAAGAACCATACAGAGGAATTTCCTCAAGAACTGCCTCCCTAGCTCAGGCGATATTTATTTACAAGGGCAGAACAGCTCAATGATTTCATTTTGGGAGAAATATACTCTATGTCTGCTACAGGAAGGCTTTGCTTTGATTCTAGCTCCTTTTCCTAGCTGTCAGCCAGCTGCGCTGCTTTAACCTTGCATGGATGCAGCTAATCCTTACAAATCTGATTAAAAATTAGTTTGGTCACAGTTGTCAGACCTGTAAAAAGCCAGATAGGGATGTGTATTAAAAATCCAGTGTTTTAAGTGTAAGTGCACTTAGTCCTTGGAGTGAATGAGATAACGTGGTTGATATTACGTACCAGGCTGCATTTGCATTCCAGACTTAAATGAGACCTAGCAATTTCACATCGAAATTAAACTCTGTATGTTAGTATTTCTAATGTTTACAATCATTCCATTCCTCAAAACCTTCTTTGGAGCAAGGAAATCTTCATTGTGTTCCAAATTTTGGTGGGGAATATCTAGAAGCTGTATGTTTTGCAGTATATTTTCTTAGTTCTCTTTACTGGCATCATTATATAAGACTGTTCCACAGGACAGGCGATATAAACAAGGGCTCAATATTCTATTTACATGGTTAATGGGCGGAAATGATCAAAGCATGAGGTTCATAAACAAACAATTGATTTGCCCACTTGCACTGATAAAACTATGGCCCCACTCAAAGCCAATGAAAATACTAAACATCTATAGCCTTTCTAAAAAATGGCTTAACATTCCCTAAGTCCCTTACACATTTCAAAAAGCTTTACCCTTAGCCAAAACAAATGCAATACACTTTATAGGGCATTCCACAATAGCCAGAAGGAGATTAAAAATAACAAAATTACTTCCTCATCTATAATGTCTATGATAATGTTATAGATATGTATTACAGTAAATTAATGAATGAAGAGATACTGGTATACAACTGCCTTGATGCACATATGTCGTTCCAATAACTGCTAATGAAAGTTGCTTCCTCTACCCAGAGATAAAAGAAAAAAAACACTCTTATGATTCTGAAAAATTTTAGTCCACAGTAAGCGCTGAGGTATTTACATGCACAATCAGGTTCAGGCTTCACTGGATAGCTGTCCAGAGCAGTTCTTAAACACAGCAGGCAAACAGTTTGTTGATAGCACTAGTTAGATCAGAGACACTGCGCAATTTCAAAATACGAGTGCGATTATTCAGTGCTTTACAAAATTTGCAATAAACAATTACAGAGTGATTCAGCCACATTTTTAATACCTCTCTACTAAGCACATTATAAGGTTCTATATAATTTAATTTTTCTGAATGGATCATTTGTAATTTGAATACAGCACATTGTCTGTTTGTTCTTTATAAAAGTAATGCAATCAAACCTAATCACCATCTACAAGGGGTGGTATCAATAACAATATTAGGTCTGAAGTTTTTATTACAATTATCGCACTCAAGCTGAGATCAAAAGGTTAACTCTCAACGTGTTTCACAGTTATTCACAATTTCAGCCTATTGACTGAGCTATAGATCAAGGTAGCAGTTTCTCTCTGGCTAAAAAGAGAGTCGTACTTATTTCCTCATCATTGATTAATCCCGAGTGAAATTAATGTTTAATAGCTGCATTGTTCCAGTACATGCACATTTTGACCTTCTTGTTAAAATAAACATGTACTTCAATGGTATTATCAATATAATTTACCTGAAGAATCTTCTTATATTTTAGGATAAGGAATGTGCCTATATTTGCTAACAAACAAATGGTTTTTGACCTTTACAAAACCAGTCTTTGTGCCTATGTAAGTACAGGTTTATTCATAAAGTATTCAGAAATTTCCATTGGTATAGAGGGAGAAAAAAAAGCTACCTCTAAATATGGAGTAATAATAATAATAATAATGATAATAATATTGACAATAATAATATTTGTACAGTAGAACAAATTTAATAATTAATGCATTCCCAAACCATAAGCAGGTGCAAACTTCTTTGCCGTCTCCCAATTTCAAATAAAAGTAATTAGGTGACCTTCAGCATCTGCCCTTACAGTGCTGCATGGCACCAACATTAGGAACTAGCATTGCTCTTCTGCAGCTGGACCCATCACTTCCTCAAGGGCTTGATGAAAACAGGTGAAATCTCTCACAGGCAGAAGGACCGTGATGCTAATCAGTCTCATGCTGCCAATGAGAGGCTGCCCTTGGCCAGGAGTGAACAAGGTATGTGCAGTGAATTTGGAACTTATCTAAAGACATATGAAACACCATGATTTTCAAAAGTGACTTTAGACACAGGACTCAAAATGTCTGAGGAGACAGCAGTGAGGCAGCCAGTATTGTACCATTTGTAGTAAAAATAATCTCATCCTTAATCACAGATCAGATCAGTCTTCCAGAAAGTGCAGCACCCAGAGCAGAATGCACCAAAACCTGCCGTCATCTAAACCGGTCTCCATCCATTTCTGAGATGATTATTCCAACTAAGAAGAAACCTGTCTCCCTGTCTGTACAGTTAGCCCAACACTGCAAGCACAGGTGGCAGCTGGAACCAAAGTTGGGTAAAACGCAGTGATGAGTCTATTTCCTCACAAAGCACTGAACTAAGCTTACCAGCACACTTCACATCTCTCCCTAATTGCCATTGCTCCCTCTATGAGGTCCGAAGTAGTCACCTTGGGTAGGAATGTGAATAGTGGGCACCACCGAGCTCCCAGCCCCACAGGCAGAGCACGATGATGAAACACATTTCCAAGCCAGCAGAAATGCAGGTTAATTTTGTGGGTGTAAGTTCTGCAGTTCCCTCTGACTTATAGGCACTGGGCAATAACAAACACAAATATTTTCAGAAAATAATAGGGACAAGTGCTACTTCTTAATTTCCACCCAGACCTATTTCCAGGGGTTCAGTCATAAAAGTGCATCATCACCAAGATGTTTTCCTTTTGTAAATAATACACACTTTACAAACCTTTACTCCTGAAACATCACCACACTTTTAGGAGGTAATTGTGATTGTTCCCTGTTCTCTGGAAAAAGATGCATAGCTACTGTGATTGACTTTGCCAAGGTCAGGAAATGATTTAGTGGCACAGCTAAAAATAGCAAATTCCAAGTCCTCTGTTGTAACCACTAGTCTCCATTTCCTCCATCAGGCAATTGCCTCTGGGAGAAAAGAAGATTTGAGGATGTGGGGAGAGGACACATGCACATTTCGTAGTCAATACTGATGAAATCAGGTAAAATTCTTTATTCATACTGCTCTGCACTGGTTAGAAAACCTGCTGTGCTTATCTAGGTGTAATCATCATCTAACAGTTATTTCTCGCAGTATCTTACAGTATCTTCTGTCACCCTTCCACTGACAAAGCCTTTATTTCTTGCTATTATGTTACTTACAACATGTGTTGCCCACCCACCCAGCATGCTTCTTAATTAATTATAAGTTGTAATATGTTTCTGGTAGCAGAGAGAAAGATCTCTCCTGCTACCACCGGGAGATTAGCAATCTCCTTCATTAGCAATTGTAAAGAATATTCTATTATTATTAATTACATTTCTTATTACTGTTATTATTATTTAACAGCAAGCTACACACATCAGCACGTTTGAGATGGCAGGGCTTCCATTTTCATAGTGAGTCCTGCCATAAGAGCATTTCAATGATGGGTGAACATCCCTGTATCTAATTCTATTTAGGTACTTAGAGGTACTATTCACAGGACTCTCTGACCACTCAACAACCACATACTTTGTGAAGAGTACTCTATCATATCCAGAAAGATTCTCTTTCTTACACAGGCACAGATACAGAGCTCTCTTTTTTTTTTTATTGTTTTTTTGTGTTTGTTTCCTTTGGTTTAGTTTTTGTTTGTTTGCTGTATTTGCAAATTATTTGTTCTTTGGCAAATTCTAACAAAGATGAGAGTTTTCACTTTTCCTTAAAGTATTTTGTCACCCTTGGGGCCTGTAAAAGGGGAGGCTGGACTTTAGAAGAGCTTGTGGAGGAGATACTGCTTTGCCTTTCACTGTTATTACACACCATTGTCACTGAGGACATTTCTTTTAGTTATAGGAAGTTTTTTAGATCCCAGTCAGTTCTGTGGTCCAATTACCCGTGCAGCTTCTAGGCATAATGAAAGGAATGACATGGAGGTAGGAAAAAGTGGCTGGAGTGGGATTATAGTGGCATAAACTGGTGCTACCAGTAAAAGAAATGGTGTGAGAGTGCCTCTGAGAATGGTAACTTGCCTAAGTTTCTTCAGAAGGCTGAGACATTTTTAAATATCTGTCCTTTTGGCTTCAGTACATTCTTAAATGTTTTTACATGTAATGAAACAAGTAATTTTAAAAGACCTAATTTCTGTGCCTAAAACAATCTTTAAGCTATTACCTTCTGTTTCCTTCCCCCTTATTCTGCCATGGGAAGTGGTTCATACCTGCAGGCAGATCATACTGGAGTGGCTGAGATGGTTACTGTCTTCTGTTGACTGTCCCAGCCTTTTTGCTAATATTTACTAACACTGCAGGAGGGTTCACTGAGCAGTTCAGCTAACATTTTAGGATGCCAGATATTGGCATTATCTGAAATCATCCACATCTGTGTCGTTTAGAAGCATCTATAAATCACATTCATTTGTCTCTTCAAAGACGTTGGTAAGCTATGGTTGAGGTTTGAGGCAGACAGCAAAGATGGTAACCATTTCATTCAGCCTAGCTAAGTCTGCTGGCATGAGTTAGAAGCACATGATGCTGATACAAAATCCCTTAAAGTACAGAAACATTCACAGAATCACAGAATGATGGGGGTTGGAAGAGACCTCTGGAGATCATCTAGTCCAACCCCACCACCAGAGCAGGGTCACCTAGAGCAGATTGCACAGGAATGCATCCAGGAGAGTTTTGAATATCTCCAGCGAAGGAGACTCCACAACCTCTCTGGGCAGCTTGTTCCAGTGCTCTACATCCCTCACAGTAAAGAAGTTCCTCCTCATGTTTAGATGGAACTTCCTATGACTAATTTTGTGCCCATTACCTCTTGTCCTGCCACTGGGCACCACTGAAAAAAGACTGGCCCCATCCTCCTGGCACCCACCCCTGAAGTATTTATAAGCATTAACAAGATCCCCCCTCAGTATTCTTTTCTCCAGACTCTGCTGATGCAATTTACAGAAGAAAAATAGCTTTCTTCCTTAGCTGGGATGACAACTGGTAGTAGTCACCCACAGAGTCTGTATACAATTGTAATTCACCCTCAGGACTGATCACAGCCATTTCTGAATACAGGACTGTCATCAAATAAGTCCTGGGGAGAGAATTGCAACCTTGCGTGTGCAGTAAGTGGCTATCTATTATTTCAGTGTCTCATAGGTTTCCCAGAGCTCTGCTTCAGCTGCCAAATTCCTTTCCACTCCTCAACAAAGACAGAACAAGACATAGCTGTTTAGTATTATATGACACTGGATCCCACGAGTTGTTATCACATTTAGGCCCCATTTTCACAAATCCCCCTACTGAACCCTAAAGCGACAGGGTCTATTAAAGACAAGAGGCACATTTACAGAGCTGGATACAGACATAACTGGGGTCCTCTGCCTGCGTAGGGAGCTAGCTGGTCACAACATCTCTGATCTGGAAACTATCTGTACATCCATCCATAGGAATAGCAATACAGGCTATATCTACATCTAGAAATTCATGGAGTTTACACCAGGAAAAATGTCAGTGTGACTGTTGGTTGTTTACATCCATTCTACAGTAGATGATAATAGAAATTTCAAACTGAATTTCCAGGAAACAGAAGAAAATACAGATGCAATTATACAGATCAAAACCTCATCTGGATTATACCATACTGTATCAATTTGCCATGTCCGAGAAAACTCAATTCAAAAGGATATAGACTGTGCAAACAAGCTTTCTACCTTAGTATATGCAGCCTAGGCTTTTGAAGCAGGAAACATTTAGGGTGGCAGATCTGCTGCTGCTGTCCTACATATTTGAATGGCTATGGCATCCAGCAAATGGACTATTGCAAGTTTTCTAAATAGTCTTATATTTGGTATAATACCAGCTTAATAATATCTAGATTCTTGTCCTCTACACAGAGATATATTTTATTTGGGGTTTTGCTTCTAGGAGGAAGAATCTTGACTAAATCCATTTCAAAATACTGTTGATTCTGAGCTTAGGGCAACTGAACCGTCTCTCAGCTGAGAGACATCACAGAAGTTCCCCTTTTTTACCCACCTGCCATCTGTACTTGAAAGTAGGACATCTTACTTCTTTACCTGACAGAAGTACATAAAGCAAATACACTTTCAATAGCATTCTCCTTAAAGCTTAATTCTCCTTAAAGCTTTTCAAAAGCATTGGATAGCAAGATGATAACTCCCATACTGCCTAGAAAAGGACTTTTCATATATTATCAACAAATAGTCTCACAAGCCTCTTCCAATTTCTATATATATATGTACATATACCTTTTCATTATCCACTTGGACAAACCAAAGCACAAAGTACTACAGTGTCTTGCCCAAAGCCAGAAAGCAGGTCCAAGGGATAGGAAGAACCTGTAATTTAGTTTCTAAGTTTTAAGCTTCAGTATCAGCAACTTCCTTCACTGTTAATAATTTCACCAATACATTACGGACTTTTACAACTTAATAAAATAGGTCTGAGAGCACAGAACTGCTTTAACTGCTGAAGATGTAAATCACATTTTTTTAAGAGACCTTGAGGATTCTTTCATGGCTATTAATGGGACCTCATTTATGAAGGTGGTGATTATGGCTCCTGGAGCTGTGGTCAGAATGTCTGTTCAAAGTAGGATGGGATCTGAGATAAAGATCCCAAACAGACACTCAGCAAAGAGAGTGGGAAAAATGTGATAAAAACAACCATAAATAAGACAAAAAAACCTACTGTGGCTACGTGACCTATGCTGGATAACATCTAATCCCAGGGCAGCTGTCTTTGGAAAGGTTTGTTCATTTGTTTATTTGCAAACTTTGATTTGATCATCTATCTTTGGTTGATTTTATGGTAGTAAGCACATGAGAGCAAACCCTGTGATACTGCACAGAGCTGTCTGCTATGCAGAAAGATGTCTTAATGTCAACTTATTAATTTTTGCTATATACAAAGCACTTGGGAAAGGACAGCTTATAATGTCTGCAATAACAGTGAAGGCATGTCCAATCCATCTCATTACTCCTGTTTGTTAAGTGTAACTCATGCAAAGAAATGGGTCAGTCTAGCACCCATGAGCCTCTTAGTGAGGATCTAGGCATAGGAGGTAGCAAGAGACTTAAGGGAATTTCTGCAAGAGAGGCTGTCAGATTTGCAAGACTGCTCCACAGAAACAGCATTTTCCAATGTTTTGAAGGAGGAAAGGAGGAAGAAAAGAGCAATTAGAAAACCTTAGCTGTGTGGTGATGCACATGCAAAAACGTAGATGTTTCTCAAGCTAATCCTCTGTATCACAATGTACTATTTCTCTGATATTAAGTAGATTTTCAAATGCAGTGTCATCTACCTGCTGTACTATGGGAATCGTTTCACTTTCTCTTTTATCTGAGCAAAATCATATTAACTTGCATGTAGTAATGACTCTTTAAACATACTCTGCTACTGAAAGAAACTCTATGTCTTTGGATAGAAGTGAGAAGCTAATAGGGAAAGAGAGTGTGGGACAGCTTCTTTTGGTAGCACAGGCCCAAGGCAACTTAAATTGTTTGTGGACATCTGCTACAAAACTGAATTACAGTTAGAAAAGTTTTAGTGTTAGAAAAGAGTTAGAAAACCCCCTTCTTCCTAAAATGTTCAACATAGTCAAGATCTTTTTGACTACTTTAAGGAGGCCTTGTACATGCATAAATTATGCAAGCAGAGCTAAGAGACAATGACCATCACCTTGGAGCAGGACAAGCACCTCGCCAGCTATTGCAGGAGTTCCAGATGTCACCGGTCATAGCAGTCTCCTGTAGGAACATTTCCACCTTCTGAGCAGCCTGGTCTCAGGCAAGTCATCAGTAAGTCTCTCCTCAGTTTCCCCATCACCTGCAGAAAGGGAGTGGTAACACCTGCTCACCACATAGTGTGTATTTGCTTCTCTTTAGGATTTCATTAATCAGTTAATGGCTACAAAGAATACAGGAGTTGTTAACAAATATTCACAGCAATTCAGAGGTGTAAATTGGTGTTTGCTAATAGAATTTTCTCACTGTGCAACACTTTGCTTACCAAAGTCTGTCACCTGATGCTATTACCGCTGATAATTGAGTCAGTCTCACCAGGAGTGTTTAAGTGTTTTGGACAGACTTCCCTTGGGAGCCTTTTCATACTGAAATAGGTTATTTTGAATGCTGCTGGTGAGGTATTTTTTAATCTTTTGTATTTCCTGGGTAATCCTCAAATCACTCTGCAGTCTGCTTTGAGCTTGAAGGAGATGCTAGCCTGGGCCTTAGATCTTCTGTTATTGAGTTTTCCTGGCATTAGGAACTCAAATCAAGACAATACTTTGTCACATACAGAACTTCCTGCACCTCCCACCTTAGGAGCAGCAAGCAAACAAAAAGAGATGATTGATGCTATTTCTTTTTATAAAATCCTTCTGCATTCTGTGATGAATACATTAGACCACAACTATTACCTCTTGTTGCTACAAGGCCAACCCACTGGATTATTGAATCATTCCAGCTTTCTCTGTTATCCAGGAAAATACATGTGTAATTAATCCTTGCAAGTAGCAGTAGCTTCATCAGGTGAGTCTGACAAAGCTCACTTTAGAATTACCCTGCACTTTTGTGGAACAATAGGATTGAGTATCCAGAAATCTTTTACAAAGGAAGGTAGTTGAACCTTGGTCTAAATGCAAGTTCAGAGGCGCTTTTTTATTACTTTGTTTTTGCTCTGCATATGCTTAGAAAATGTCTTCTACATTAGGAATGCACAATTCATGAATATTTTGAGTTCTTATATGGTAAACTGTCAAGTTCTTGTCAAGACTTTATAGTTCCTTAATGAAGTGAAATAAAGAACAAGTTTTTCAACTTGTAAGATTCTAAAAACTTTAATTAGTTAAGTAAAGTCATGTTCTCGTAATGCAAAGTGTTTTGTGACAGTACAAGCTTAAGGTGCTACTGCTCTCATGTTAAAGCTCACTTTCTTGTCAGCTGAGCTGACACAGTTTTTTAAGAGACTTCACTGTGAATCAGAGAGAGGAGTTTAGCTGTCTCTCTCCTGAAAAGAAAATTGAACAAGTTACATTTATATATAAGTCAGATCAATTCCCCATTCTTTTTCATTACATTGCCCTTGAAACAGTTGTTTTGATACAACTATGAAGCATACAATGAACAGACAGTGTTGTTGAATACTTTGTCATACTGAACTGTGGTCTAAATCTTCTTGGTGAATTCAGTTTTATAAAACTTGCCTAAGATGGCTCAAATCCTTTTTATAGTCTCCAAGAGTGGGAACTGAGTCTTACTGATTCAAATGTCAAACAATATTCTAATAATTGATCTATTTTTCCCCCACATAAAACCATTTATAATATCACCAATTATCATGATTTAATTGCAAATCTCATGTTCTGAAAGCTCTCAGTACTTGCATTTTAGTGAAATAGATTTCTATCTTCATGCCCCTAACTTCCCCAAAAATATATATCCAGTCCTCACTTCAGAAAAAAAAAGAAAAAAAAAAACCACCTTGAAAATAAAAAAGCAAAATGCACTTAGAAAGAACCCACATATATATGCAACCAGTACGGTCTGAGGAAGTCAAGGTCTGGAGGAAGAGGCAGTGCCTTTGGTTTGTAATGAATAGATTCAAAAACTTGGAACATTCCAAGGCTGGCAATATTATACTAGAGCCACCAAAGCTCATATTGGTTGGCAGCAGCTCAGAACATTGCATAAAAGCAAAACACTGCTTTTCAAACTGCTCCAATTATGCCTTCTACAGCTCTGCAACACCCAGGGTCTATTCTAACCCTGATTCCACCCTCACTTTCTCTCCCCGTCCTACCATTAAATATTTCTTCCTTCTATTCACAGAATGAGTTTTCTGTTCTTTTTTTTTAAACATTTTCTTTCTGTTTATTTTGAATTATATGTGTCCTTCTGGGAGTAAAAATCCCTTTCCTCCAGTCACAAGACTATGGCCATTAAAAATCATATGTTCCTGAGGAGATAATATACTTACATTGTTTTAGTGTGAAAATATCAATTGTACCTCAGGTACACAATGCAATCTGCTCAACAGTTTGAAGCCAAAAGACCTTGTTTTCAGGTATTCAGTGCTATTACACTGATTACCTTCTGCTTCTGTTGTTGTTTATGTTGATTGTCCTCATCTGTCTAAATTGCAGGTGTGGCTATAAAGTTCTTAGGAAAGCCTATCTAGATCCCACCACAGAATGTATTAAGATCTGTTAAAAAGGCTCTTCCTAGAAAATCTGAGCATATAGGTATGGGTTGAATTAGTTAGTACTGTATACACTCCCTTCAGCATGTTCCATGTTCAGGACCCCACTAAAGAGTGTCAGTGATTTAGAGAGTTGTCTGTAACCAGGGATACAACGGTAACCAGAGGATCCTGGCTAATATTGCTGGGTCTGGTGGGGAGGGAGTTAATTTTATTCATAGCAGCCTGTATGGTGCTGTATTTTGGATTTGTGACTGAAACAGTTTTGACAAAACACACCAAAGTTTTGGCTATTGCGGAGCAGTGCTTGCTCTCAGGATTTCTCTTTTTCCCGCTCTGCTACCCCTGCAGCACGTGGGCAAGGGGTGGAAAAAAGCTGGGAGAGGACACAGCTTGGACAGCTGACCCAAACTGACCAAAGGGATATTCCATGCCATGTAATGTAATGTTCAGCAATAAAAAGGGGAGTGGGAGGAAGGGAGAGTTGTTTGGCAGGTCTCCATTGCTCAGAGACTGGCTGGGCATCAGTCTGCTTGTGAGAGGTGGCGAGTGATTTTCTTTGCATCACTTTTTTTCCCTCTACTCTATCCTTCACTTATTAAACTGTCTTATCTTGATCCACGAGTTTTCTCACTTTTGCTCTTCCTGTTCACTCCCCCATCCCACTTGGTGGGAAGTAAGCAAGGAGCTGTGTGGTGCTTAGCTGCTTGCCGGGGTCAACCCACCACAGTTACATTCAAGAGGCCAGGAAAAAAAAATATAATGTGGAATTCAAGCCATCTTCAATCTTCACAAAAATATCAAATTAATTTTTCCATATCCAGCATTGTTCACAAATGTCCACTGCTGAAATCACATTTAATACAGGTCTGAAAAGTAACACTCCAAGTCTCTACATCCTCGCACAAGGCAGCTGAAGTAAAGCAAATCTCATTTGTCTGAAATCTGAGAAAGAGTTCCTCCTGTACTTCAGCCACTACTGATAAATGCTGATATTCTGAGTTAATCCTCCTCTTTTTCATGTTACTTAATCACAATACTGAAGATCAAAGGATGTCTTTCCCAGCCCACCCTGAGCAGCCCAGCATCCTCCTGTTGCCCAGACCCTCATAGGAATCTAGTGCTCTTCTGAGGAAGTCTGCCAAGAATGAATCTTCTCTGGTGGTCCAAAATCACAGAATGATAAGGGTTGGAAGGGACCTCTGGAGATCATCTAGTCCAACCCTCCCGCCAGAACAGGGTCACCTAGAGCAGATTGCACAGGGAATGTGTCCAGGAGAGTTTTGAATATCTCCAGAGAAGGAGACTCCACAACCTCTCTGGGCAGCTTGTTCCAGTGCTCTACCTCCCTCACAGTAAAGAAGTTCCTCCTCATGTTCAGGTGGAACTTCCTATGACCAAGTCTGTGCCTGTTACCTCTTGTCCTGCCACTGGGCACCACTGAAAAAAGACTGGCCCCGTCCTCCTGGCACCCACCCCTGAAGTATTTCTAAGCATTGGTAAGATCCCCCCTCAGTCTTCTCTTCTCCAGACTAAAAAGACCCAAGTCCCTCAGCCTTTCCTCATAAGAAAGATGTTCCAGTCCCCTAATCATCTTTGTAGCCCTTTGCTGTACCCTCTCCAGCAGCTCCCTGTCCTTCTTGAACCGGGGAGCCCAGAGCTGGACACAGTACTCCAGATGCGGCCTCACCAGGGCAGAGTAGAGGGGGAGGATAACCTCCCTCGACCTGCTAGCCACACTCTTCTTGATGCTCCCCAGGATGCCATTGGCCTTCTTGGCCACAAGGGCACATTGGTGGCTCGTGGTCATCCTGTTGTCCCCCAGGACTCCCAGGTCCCGTTCCACAGAGCTGCTCTCCAGCAGGTCAGCCCCTAACCCGTACTGATGCATGGGGTTGTTCTGCCCCAGGTGCGGTACCCTACACTTGCCTTTGTTGAATTTCATAAGGTTCCTCTCTGCCCAACTCTCCAGCCTGTCCAGGTCACGCTGAATGGCAGTGCAGCCTTCGGGTGTGTCCGCCACTCCTCCCGGTTTTGTGTCATCAGCAAACTTGCTGAGGGCATACTCCATCCCTTCTTCCAGGTCATTGATGAATATATTGAACAGGACTGGACCCAGCACTGATCCCTGGAGAACACCACTTGTTACAGACCTCCAACTAGACTCTGTGCCACTGATCACAACCCTCTGAGCTCTACCTATCAGCCAGTTTTCAATCCACCCCACTGTCCATTCATCTCACCCACACTTCCTAAGCTTGCCTATGAGGATGATGTGGGAGACGGTGTCAAAAGCCTTGCTGAAGTCAAGATAGAGAACATCTACCTCCTTTCATCTATCCATCCAGTCATGCCATCACAGAAGGCTATCAGATTGGTCAGACATGACTTCACCTTGGTGAATCCATGTTGACTACTTCTGATAACCTTCTTTTCCTCCAGATGCTTTGAGATGACACCCAGAACGAGCTGTTCCATCATCTTTGCAGGGGTGGAGGTGAGGCTGACTGACCTGTAGTTTCCTGGGTCTTCCTTCTTGCCCTTTTTGAAGACTGGAGTGACATTGGCTTTCCTCCAACCCTCAGGCACCTCACCTGTTCTCCAGGACCTTTCAAAGATGATGGAGAGTGGCCCAGCAATAACTTCTGCCAGCTCCCTCAGCACTCATGGGTGCATCCCATCAGGACCCATGGACTTGTGCATGTCTAGGTTACTTAATTGGTCTCTAACTTGATTCTCCTCAACGAGGGGAAAGTCTTCCTTTTTCCAGACTTTCTCTGTTACTTCCAAAGTCTGGGACTCCTGAGGGTTGGCTTGAGCAGTAAAGACTGAAGCAAAGAAGGCATTCAGTAACTCCACCTTCTCTGCATCATCTGTCACCATGGCACCTGTCTCATTCATCAGTGGGCCCA
Source organism: Gavia stellata (assembly GCF_030936135.1). Lineage (NCBI taxonomy): Eukaryota > Metazoa > Chordata > Aves > Gaviiformes > Gaviidae > Gavia > Gavia stellata. The sequence goes on from NC_082600.1 coordinate 23,177,978, forward strand.
CATTTTCCTTTTGCCTCCGAAGTACTTGAAGAAACCCTTCCTGTTGACCTTGACATCCCTTGCCAGGTTTAATTCCAAGGAGGTCTTGGCTTTCCTCGTTTCATCCCTGCATACTTTGACAGCATTCTTGTAATCTTCCCAAGTGGTCAGTCCCTTCTTCCACATACTGTAAACTTCCTTCTTCCACTTGAGCTTTTTCAGAAGCTCCTTGCTCAACCATGCACGTCTCCTGCTTCCCTTGCCTGATCTCTTGCTCTTAGGGATACACCGATCCTGAGCTTGGAGGAAGTGGGACTTGAATATCACCCAGCTCTCTTGAGCCCCCCTACCCTCTAGAGCCCTAACCCATGGGACTTCTCCAAGCAGTCCCTTAAGGAGATCAAAGTTAGCCTTCCTGAATTCCAAGGTTGCAATCCTACTTGTTGTTTTGTGCATATTGCACATGATCTTAAACTCTTATCTTCTCATGATCGCTTGTCAGTATTAGGTCCAGTAGTACAACTCTCCTTGTTGGCCTCTCCACCACCTGAGTCAAAAAGTTATCATCAATACACTGGAGGAATCTCCTGGACTGTACATGCCTGTATGTGTAGCCTTCCCAGCAGATATCAGGGTGATTGAAGTCCCCCATGAGAACCAAGGCCTGTGATTGTGAGGTGACTCTCAGCTGTCTGTAGAAGGCCTCATCAGCTTCCCCATCCTGATCAGGTGGCCTGTAATAAACACTCACAACGGTGTCTCTCCATTACTGTATGTTCTTGTCTGTATTTTCTTGTCTTCCTTTATTTTTGCATGCTGTGACTGATCTACTTCAGCAGTATTCAGAGCTGCACACAGAATGAACAGCTTTTTACCCCTGAGTTGTTCTTTCCTGTGGCTTTGGAAATCATTTGCAACTCAGACAGGTTGTTTAATATCTCAACAGTCTATTCAGCTGTGCATGTAGGACTCATTGAGCCACCAAAATCTCCAGAGAAAAGCCAGAAGAGGCAAAGTGAGACAGCAGGAGATAAGCAGACCCAGGACATTAAAAGTCTTCTTTGTCCTCTTTTACCAAAGAAAGAGTACTTCTAGTATCACAAGGACTCAGAAATAGTTATTATTTTTTTTCTCGTGTGAAACAAGGAGAACGGAATAATCCAGAGTTATTAGGTACCAGAGAGATTTTGCATTCAAGTCTCTCTTGTCTCATGGAATTCCACATTGGGGTTCGTAGATGACCAGTTGTGTGGTAGGGATACCCTCATATGCACACATCAACATCTAAATCGAACCAATAAGAGTTTTATTGCTAAATACTTATTTGCATAATATGCTAGTTCATGGATACATAAATGCCCTTTTCTAAAAGCATATACCATTGTTTTGCACAGCAGAATTGGCATCAGATTCTGATTTGACAGGAATAATCATCAGCTTAGATAAGCAAAACTGGAAACATGATCCATAGAAAAAGAGATCAACATGCCAGTATGTACAAAAAGTCGAACTAAACAGAAATTCAGGTCTGAGAGTTTGCTTACCTGCAATTTTGCCTACAGAGCTTCTCAGGTTTTATCTAATATGCCCAAGACTGATTTAGACCTTCTGCTCCACCATCATCACATCACTTTTCTTTGACTTTGCATCTCCTCACAGCCATGAGACACTCATGACTCAGCATTTCATCCTGACATGTAGGATAAGACATGAAAACATTTATTCATGTGGCCCTCTGAATATCTTCATATAAGCTACAATTTAAAAGAGCAGACAAAAGGGTATTAGAATATTGTGTCTTATGAGAACACTCAAAGTCAAGTTTTATACTTCTGAATTTTATTTCCAAAGCCTTGGGGAGCTTTCAGAGGCTTTATTTACCCAACGAAATAAAACAACCCAAGGACTGTTCCCAAATCCTGAGGCCACGTGTCATGGCTAGGCTCACAACCACATGTCTACATTTTCCATTCCCAGAACGGGGTGGCCATATTCAAACTGCACAGTAGGAGCAGCGATTGACACACACTATCCCATGAAATGAACCTGGTCATGGTCTATGAAGATAATAGTTGACACAAGCCAAAACTATCCCAGGGAATCTGTGTAGGCAATGATTAGGCAGTATGCACGGCTGTGTATCATCAGGGCTTCAATCTGATCACTGGCCCTTCTTTGCTTGCTACTACTAAGAAGTCCATTATAGGACTTGAGGCCATTTGGGTTCTAATTCCAAACACTCTGAAACCAAGGTACTTGAATAAGAGATTTTTAATTTCTACAGGACACCCTTTGACCCACAAACAAGATATAGAAGTACTCTTATCTGGAAGAAATTATAATGTCCTTGAGCAATACTACACTTCCTGAGGAAGGGAGTTTCATAAACAGTTTCACAGCTTTTAAGCACTGTCTACTGAGGTTTTGTTATATCATGTGGACATACAAGTTTGCAAGTCTTGGGAGAACTGTACTCTGATACGCCTTCTCATCGACAGCCTACTGTGCCTTTGGGTTTTTTCCTCTCTTTTCTTGCTACTAGTCTTATTTTGGGAACTTTTTCCAAAAACCCCTTTGTAAAAAAAAATAAAAAATCCAAAAATGGAAACAGAAGACAGAACTCAGTTTGTGCCAAAAAAAATTTACAACAGTGTAACTGCATTGATCTGAGTGGAGGTAGGTAAGAATAAAGCCCAAGCAGTCAGTGTTCTGGTATCTAAATCACCCTGCCTGTTGTGTTACTGTCAGTTTTCTTTTTCTTATTTATGTGACATTCTTTATCTTTCCAAAACATTGAGAAATTTCTTGTTTGTGTGCAACTCACTATTGTATTAAAATACTGTTTCCTAAAAAGTAAGTGTGTGACTAATCCATTGATGTTGCTGCAATACTGTGGAATTAGATTGGATATTAGCACAAGGATATGGCAAGGACAGTTTAATGAATGTGTCACAGACAAAAAATGTCATATGCATATGGCTATGGTCAATGCATAGAAGAAACAGGAAAAACACAGCTCCATATTTAAACAGTGAGATCACACTGGGAACCAGACACTCCCACCTAGAGGGAGGATTACACACCAGAGATCTAAGGTTTTGTGGTTTACATATGATGCTCCTCAAGGTATTTTCCACTCTGTTTCTCAAAAGAGCTCTACTGGCTTTTCTGATGCCAAAAGCATACGATGCAGTATAGTCATCCAGTCTGAGGTTCTCACTCAGTAGTCATTACCTCTTTGTAAATAATCTGTGTTGTTCTCTGTTCTCTGTTTATCCAGAATCTTCTCTTCACTTTTGATAACATATGATTATATATTTAATATACAGACAAGCAATATGCCTTTGGTAATTGTAAGGTATTCCATTAAATTATAAATATAAAATTTATCTGTTGAGGATTCACATATCGTTTTGACCATAGCTCTGCACACATCTGTTGACTTTTCCTTTATGCTTTCTCATTATTAAAATTTTTATTTCCTTAATTTATAATATTTTTATAACTTGTTTATTTTACGAGTGTGCTTTGTTCATTCATTTGATGATTATCAACTGGTGATAGAAGAAGAAAACAAAGCTGGGGAAGTTACAATGTCAAATGCTTTTGATTTAGCCCAGGGTTGAGCAAGAAAGTGCTTCATTTAATGAGAATGACTCCACTCAGAAAGAGACAGGAGGACAGCTTGCAACACCAGGAGGGAAAAGAACTGTCAGTTATAGCGCAGGAGGTAAATTAAATGTTTCCCTTGTCTACTGGTAAGACAGTCTGCACGTATGGTTCTGGGATGGATAGAGCCTAATTGCAGACAAATTTGTTCTTATTACGACCCTAAATTCACTCTGCATTTGGAGATTCTGCTCTGGTGAGACCCAGTTCTCTAAAATGTTTGCAAGTGAGGGATGCAGACAGAATTCCTCTGTTGGGGGGGTAGGTATACTTCAGTAACTTTTTCTAGATCTCATTATGATTCTGTATATATTGTACTTGCCTATTTATGTCTGCATACACATGTGTGTGAGCATTCAAGGTCTTAGGAGATACTTTGAATATTTGTATGCATGCTTACGGTCTCATACTTTTGAAATAATCTATGAAACTTAGTTTTTTATCCTATTTGCTTCTTTTTTTAGTCTCTTGGAAACTTGACCCCTATGAGACAATGAAAATATTAATCTTCTTCAAGGACTGTGTCTTGTCATGTTTCACACCATAATTCACTTCAGTCAACCTCCAAAAGCAACAGTAAGTAGACTGTATTTCACAATGCTATACATGTGCCCAGTATCCATTCAATTGCTGTCTCTGTTGCTCCAAGTAATAGAACCGCTTTGCATTTCCACTGCCCCCATGGCTTCATTTTCAACACGAGTTCAGAAGCTTTTTGAAAGATTCATATATAGGTTATGTGTGTAAATAACAAGTACCAACAAACAAATGGACAGCCAGCTATCTCCATTCCCAGACATATGTCCCAAACACTTATACCATACAGACATTGAAAATAAAAAGGTAATACGTGCACAGTAAAACAGCCCAATCTTACATACAATTAATGCAGATTATCACTGGGACTAGAGTTCTAGCCCTAAACCATGATCACTGCCTAATGTGGCAGTAGACTCTTTATCACGTGATGCAGCAGTGCCTGTAGTCTATGTGATTCCCATTCTGCATGAATATATCTAACATTCACCCATACCCAGAGAATGCAAAACTGTTTTACCCATATGCATGAGCATGCAGTAAAATGGTGCAGTCAAGCAGCATGCAGAGCAGCCCCGCAGAACATGCAGCCATGCAGCACACAAAGGACTAGCATCCTGGGGAGACTCATACACTTTGCATGCAGGCAAAGAACTGGCATTCTCATAAACTTCTGAAGGACTCATTCTCTTCAGTTCACAGCTCTGTCAAATGGGTTGCTGCAGCATATCTTAAAATCTATTTATTGTCTTATGCACACACTTTTCTTTTAAAAGGTGCTGTGCAGATTCATGTGTCTTTCTCAGTTAATTTTTTTTTCCGATTTTTCCCAATGCATTTTTGATTGTTTGCTATTCCTCAAAGGCCAAAATTCAATATGTAAAAATGCTCTTAAAAAGATGAATCCACTTCTAATGTCAAATTCAATAAGCTCAGCTCCCACATTCACATTGCATTACTATATGAAGAGAAAAGGCAATGATGCCCCAAGTTTCTACTATTTTCAGAGACACTCAGAGTTGAAAATTAAGGATAAGTTATTGAAGTACTTAGAAACCAAATTGATATTCAGAAAATGGACCTCACATAATGATTTTTCCATCCAGTTTATTTATTCTGAATCCAATAGCCATTAATACACTCTAAACTCCAGGGAACTGAAGGCACAAATGTAGAGTTATTTTTCTTATCTTGTTTGCAGGGAAAAACTGATTTTCAGGTCCTCAGAAAGTAGCACAATTAGTTATTGTAGAACTTGCTTCTTCCCATAGCCTTGCTGCATTTTATGCCTGCAGGCCTGGCACAGGGTGAGGGTTTGCTTTCAGGGGGCACTGCTGGGAAGCACCATCTCCAGTAAGCAATGCTCCTCCTCAGGTTCTTCACAGCTCAAAAGATGGCCCTGACCCCATGAGGACTGCAGTCCTGCTCTGTGGCTGGCAATGTCCCACCCCAGGGATGGCTGGCGGTAATTCCTTTACAGGTGAAATGATCCATGCAGTCTCAATACTATTACTCAATCCCTGCCAGTAAACCTGGGCAAGCAATGAAAAAAAAAATAAAATTCAGAGTGAACTGAAAAGGATTGTGGGTAGAGAGGCTGAGGGAAGGGTTTTCAGTAAAATGAAGATTAATTGGAGGTTATTACAAATCATTCTGTTTTATTTTCAGAGTTAATCAATTTGTTTAATTTAAGAAAAAGATTGCTTTTTAAACAAAAAAAAATCTAATCTTGAAAAGAAAAATCAACACTTTTTTTTTTTTTTTTTACCTTGTGTTTCCCAAATGAAATTATTCAGGAAGGACTAAATTCCCTCTGCGTTAGATATTAAAAGGTACATATTGAATCCTAAGCTTATAAACATGCTTATCTTGGGACCAGGCAGATTTGTGAATAAAGCAAGTACTGTCTGCCAAAAAACAAAAGGAATTCTTTCTAAGTGTCAAAGGGCAAGATTCATCTAAGTTGAAGTTGGTCTAGAGAAACAGACACTTTAGATACATAATTTAGAAGGTAATGGATTATTCCCTAGAGTTCCCTATTTCTTTCTTTAGTGTCTATAAAGGGAACCTACAGTGACCAGCTTACTCTCAAATGTGGAGCTTTAAGACATCTATGTTAGGATAGGTGTTTTCCACTCCTCAAGATTTCAATACTCTTTTCCCCTTTTTTTTTCATGCAGACATTATTTGCAGAATTTAAAGATTACTTTGCTCCCCCAAATTCCATTTATACTATATTTCACTTCAGTCAAAACATTTCCTCTGCTGAGTTCATTTTCTCCTCTGATGCAGTGAAGCATTAAACATCTGCTTAAGTCAAAGCTTGTGAATATTTCTACTCGAGGCCAAGAACTATGCTACATAAAGTTTACATTTGTAAGTTCTTTGCTGAATGATGTTCATAGCATGGATCTCATTAAGAAACCAGTCCAGAGAGTTCACATGTTTATGTCTGCTTTATTAAGCTCTTGCTCTGATATTCTTTATTAATAACCCAATATGTGTGGCTTTATGTGTACTGCTCTTCCCCATAGTGGATATATATCTAAGTGCCCTGAAGCAGGATGAAGATTCAGTTTGAGAATGAATCATCCAGGCATGGGTTTTGCAAAAAATGTCCTGTTAACATTACTGGAAACTGATTTTATTTCGCTCTCTCTGTATAAGTGATATTCCTAATTTCAGTGGCCTTAGTTCTGAGTTGTATGAATGTGAGGAGTATGAAAAGAATAAGACGTGAATTATTGTATGCCAGTACAGTAATTGAACTGATGTTTTATCATAAAAGAATCTCCACCAGTCATTTGAGGCTTTCCATTATGTATATTCCTTCAACAATTTTTCAGACTGTTTATATGAAATAATCAACATTACAGAATTATGTCCAGCCTTTTGAAATTGCTGTTTCCATACCACTGCATTTGAGCTCAGGTAGCAAAAGCCCCACCTCCCCTTCTACATTTGATTTTAGTGTCTTAATAGAAGACGTCTTGATAAAGGTAAAAGAATTGTACAGAGAAAGATCAGATGCTGTCGAGAATCCATACAATACCAGTTTGATTGTTTAAGAGAACACAGACTAAGGCTGAATAATCATGCAAAAGATAAATCATCTAGCCATGTAATTAAGTCAGAATTACAATGACAATAAAGGTACAGTTAAATTCTTACTGATACATTAAAATTGTGAGAAATGTTAATATGTTTAATTGGCATTTAACAAGATAGCTGTAGCAAGTTAATTTTATATCAATCTACATACTTCATAAATGTCAGCATTTTTAACAATTAAGACCACATTTAGAATACAGTTCGTTCAGCTGTGGGTATTCCTGGACACAATAGGTGTGACTGGTAGCTGTATTTCCCTTCAGATCCTTATATCATGGTCAGCATGAAATTAGTTAGAATGAAATTCCCTTTCCCCTTCCCTTCCCTTTTCACATTAACTATCAGTACTTAATAAATATAAAGTACTTGGTCCCCAAATCTGAAAAACTAGACACTGATAACTACTGAACAATTTTGATGTTAATATCTCTGTGCCTCACCTTTACATCTCTAAAATACTGATAACATTCAAGCTGATGGTTTACAAGTGAAACAGGTCTATATTAACCATGATTATAACTTGCCCTGGTAAATTTGTTAACTGATGATGCTACAAAGTACAAAGCACGGAAATTGAACCCAGAAGCTCTGTAAGCCTTTAACTAACTACCACACATAAAAAAGCAAGAATTTAAAAAGTTATGCATAGCAACTTAACAGAGTCACTTTAAAAAGTCAGTTGCAAGCAGAAAATGTCAAAATAGTTTGCCGAGTAAGTTTATAGCACTTCATTTTCAACAGAGTTTCTTAATCATAAAGATGCATAAAAATGGCTATGAAGCTAAGTGGATCTGTTTTGGGGTTTTTTCCCCTCCCTTTCTTTTTTCTCCCAAATACTAAGATAAAAGAAAAGACTGGCAAGGTTTTTCAGGATACCATTAAATGAAGAGTGATGATGGTTCTCTTAGATTTGCTTTGATGAATGTGTTACATAACACCTTGAATTACAGTGAGAAAGATAGAGGCACTTGAGCGGGAAGAGTGGGAGATGGAACGTGAGACAAGGAACAGAGGAAGGCTAAGATGGGTGAAAATTCTCGATTAGTCCCATGCATTTTCTTCTGATTTATTCACATGCGCCCTGTTTGGAGACTGTTTTCTACCAGAGGTATTCAATACTATGGGCAGGATTTCCAGAGCTGTAAGTAGCCAGATCGATTTGAGATTTTGATGAAAAGATGGCTAAAAATGTTAAAATGGTATCATGAAAACATGCAAAGTAATGGTCATCATGTTTCCAAAAAGAAACCTTTTTTATTTGCTCTGATATTTTATCTAACACAATCAGAGCATGTTTTCACTATGTTTACCTGGTTTGCTGCTGGGAAGACAGTGCTCTCCCACCCACGAGAGTGCACTGAGCTCCTCTCTAGATTTTCCAGGAGCTGGCCTCTTGGAGTCATTGTCCTACTTGGCTAGCAGTTAATGCTGAGGAGCACTCAGGAATAGGGGGTTAAATTGATTTACTTTGGGATGCACGTGACTTGCCCAAAAACTGCAATAAAGCCCACATCATTTCTAGTAAGAACTTCAGTGATTTCCACTGAATTTAGCACACAGACTACCTTGCACCTATTTGGCAACCAAAAGCAATAGCACATGATTTATGAGACTAGTAAGCCAAAGCTCCACACATATAAACCAAACAGATCATCATATATAAGAAAAAGTATTCATCTCAGTAGTACTTTTAAAAGCAAAGAAAATTACAACATTCTACTGAAAGTTTCCCAAAGTTGTTTCAGTTTTGCAAGTATTTCTAAACTCAGAAAAACGAAATTCAACAATGGCAACACATGGGCAGTTAGTATGCTGACTATGTTCTTATTTTCTGCTTCTTTCACAGTCAGGTTTTAGTCCCTAGTGGCTCAATGGCTATTTCACCACTTTTCCCTTTAGAAAGCATTCAACACACATACAAATTCCAGTTTTAATTAATTTCACCTGGTATTTCTTGTATATTTTCCCACTGTTAAGTTTACTCAAATAAAAGTGATGACCCAATTTCTACTTGGAACATTTACTACACCATTCCTCTACTAAACATTTAGAGATCAAAAATTTTAGCAAATAATCATTATCCTTTCCAGCAGCTGTGTTGTAATAACACCAAGCATGTTGATTTCTGTTAATTTTTCTTTAATAGTTCCTTCAGGCTCATAATAATTTTTTATGTCCTTTCCCAGATTTCCCTGGTTTTTCAGTATCATTTGGATATCAGAGAAATGATAAAAATTATTATTAGTGTTTTAGAAAGTAGGCCAAATTCTACTTTCACCTGGAAATCTATAAATCTGAACAATAAGTTATTTGCTATTTGGCTACTGACATGTGTGGATTTAGTCCAAATTAAAGTCAATGTAATTGAGAGCAGAACTGTCCCTTAAAACACAACCTAAATAATCAAGGAGTAAATGTACTATATTTAGATTACTTTTATGAACTACTGTACCAGCTGCATTTTCTAAGTCAAACTCAAAAGCAGTAAAATCAGTAAAACTTAAATATGCATATCGTTTTTTCATAAGAAACACCTAAAAATGCCTAGAATAAAAAGAAATTTTTAGGGTGACTAAAGATTGTTAGTACATATTTACCAATATGGACACTGCAATTATACCTAATTCATAAGAGTGACGTATACATATACATTTGACCTTTCCAATCCATGGTCATACTTCAAAGGACCTGTGATCAGTGCTGATATCACTTAGACAATAATCTGCATGGGGAACGGACATTTTCAGCCCCAGACTTTTCAGTAAGCATGCTCACGTGCTGTGACTGTGTTACTTGAACAAGTCTAACACTTGCTGGAGGGAAAGTATTGGAACTTAAATGCACAAATGATTCAGTGTAGCCTGATGTATTTTTAGAGTACTTCAGAAGTCATTTGCCATTGAAAATTGTATGCAACACAAAGTTGTAATTTTATGCAGTATAAGAAAAAAAAAGGCAGTGTCTACAGACTTGTATAGGTATTTGGCCTTTTTAAAAAACAGAACCTCATGATATTGTCACTGGAGTTTATGTTTGGTTTACCTATATATTTCCCTGTACTTTAGGAACAATTGGTACTTTTGATCACAGGGTTTTCCATAAATTCAGAGGTCAGTAAGAAAAAGAACAAAAGATAATCTATAGAGAGAGGACAGTTTGTGAGTGCATCCTGAGCTTATCTGTCATGACAACTAAAATGTCTTATGAAACAAGTCCTGGGATGATGGAAGTTATTAAGACTCTTCCTATACATTATGCTGGACCTGTAAGTTGACTCTGCACTCTGATCAGTAAGAGTGTTGAGTAATGTACTGATAAGCTACATGGGAAGCAAAATTGTAGTATTCTGTGGCTTGCTCCTGCGTGGATTCATGGCTGTCAAATAGTATGGCTGACATTTGACTGCTGCCTTCCAAACATGAGTTTTGGTTGACTGTCTTGACTATGTTATAGCTGAAATTGTCCAATAGACTCAAAAGTCATTAAGCCAGGGAAGACTCTGGCAGATGTGTACACAGGAGGATGATTTCAAAGGCTTTCTCTGCTTGGAGATATGAAGAACCAACATTTTTGTTTCTGGTCAGGTGTAAAAGAGCAGAAAATATACTTTCCTAGGGTACTTATTTAGGGTATTCACTGAATCTAAATATTTCACAAGTTCACACTGACTTTGAGGAAATTCTTTGAAAAGGTAGCTTGTTTACCTACTTTTCTGTTAGCTTGTGTGGCAGAGAAAAGAAATCCACACTACAGCCCAGATGTTGTAGGCTTTCTCTCTAGTCAGTGGAGAAAGATCAGCACCTTAGGTGAGTAAGTAACATCATGGGCAAGCAAATTCACCTGCTAGGGTGCTTTACTCCATTAACAGTACAGGGAGCTAATAATCAACCAACATCTTAATTAAGTTTTTTCAGCTGAGGTACTAAAGTGAGAAGGGATGAGCCCAGACCAGAAAGCCTATAAAACACAAGACTCATGGCTTCTCAAGAGTTTACGCTACAGAAGTTCCTGATTCCACTTCATTTTTCCAGGTTCATGGCCCACAGGCCTAGGCAAAAAGCAATCATTCAGCTTTGCAGCAATTCTTTTAGTTTTCTTTCTAAAGTAGAGTGATTAAACCTCTTCAGAATTCTCTCAGACAACAAATTGCTGGTCATTATCCAGCAGCTGCAGCCTCGTCAGCTTGTGGTAGTGGTCAAGATTCAGAAGGGTCATTGTTAAGGGCTGGTTGAAAGAAGCATTCAAAATTCTGGGAGTTTTTGGAGACTGTTGGAATTAGCCAGGGCTCTGATGTGATATGGTTATCATAAAAGCTTTCATGAGTACATTTTTGCTCTCAGATAGCAAGCAACAACTGCACAGAAATATTGAGAAAGCTTCCTCTGAACATATTAAGATGGAGAAGACCTTTCATTTTTTGTTTGGTGGAGAAACCTTACTTTTTTCCAACCAGGTTCCTTAATCCCTGTTATGCAACCTCTGTGTTTAGTTCAGAAAAGGTATTGTTGTGAAAGAGGGTAAAATACCCATAAGAACTGTTACTCTTGTACAGTTCAACTCAGTTCTTACACTCTTATTAAATTTACTATTTTTCTAATTTGTTTCTAGATTTTTATTCACCATTATTCTATTCACAACATATTGGTAAGTAGAGAGAATCATCCACATTCCAACCCTAATTGGTGAGTGGAGTTTTTGATCTGGTGCCATCAGCATAATTTGAAACCAGGTGGTATTAAACCAATTAGATTTTTTTAATTGATTTTTACATTTTATGCAATAAGGGAAATTCATTGATGTTCATTTTGGAAGTGAGGTAACAATGACTTTTGAAACATTGCCAGTTCACAAAATGTAAAGTCAATATCAATTCATTAGCAAATTAATGGGACTGATTTTATTGTAAATAGCTAACAACTGTGCAGCTGGCAGCCCTAAGTTAGTAGTCATTCAAAGAGTATCAGATGTAAGCTCTGAAAGTAGTGGAAGAGTTCAGAAATAAATAGACTTTTTAATCAAGAGTTTTATACTGCCCTTGCAAGTTAAATATTATTCACCCTAAAAAAAAAGTGTGTTACAATGACCTTATGATGTAAGCATGAAAGAGTTTATATTAGACCTAGCTTGTGTCTTTAAACACAGGCCTAAATACACTTGAGTGAGCAACCGTATTTCAAATTGCCAAAACCAAAATGGAAATAATTTCAGGTTGCTGTCAAAAAATTTCATTCAGGATGGAAAAGCTCTTGAAATAAAATGTTTGAACGAACTGTCTTTTTCAAGTTGATAAATAATGGTTTAGTTTGAGCTTTTTTTGTTTGTCTTTTGCAAACAAAGACTTTGTTCTCTTTATTAAACTGAGGTACATTTCGAATTGAAACATCATTTTGAAATGGCAAGTGAAAACTCCTAGCATTTTTCTGGTTTTCTACCCATTTTTCTACTTAAACACTATGAAAAATTCAAAATGAATTTATCAATTGTTTCAGGCAGACGCATTTTTCACTGAGAAAAGCTTTTGCCTGAAGAGTTTTCCCCAGCTACCGTCCTGAATAACGCATTGCAGGTAGCTTTGCCCATGAGAGCACAGAGGCAATTGTACATTTCACAGATGTTCCTCAGGATGTGATCCCTCCAGATCTCTCTTCAGAAGGAAATCCCACTTTAGTCCTTAGAAAGCCCACATTCTGTTTCATCATTTTGTCCAGCTGCTGCACTAGGGAATAACTGAAACCAAGGCTGCATCTATTCCCCAGTGCTTCTTAGCCTTTTTTCCATATAATATATTAGCTTGAACAAAATGCAACAGAGCTATTCTGCCTCCAATCCTAAACTAACTCTTGTCCATCCAGCATGATACGTTGTTGTAAGAACCTGATTCTGTTTAAGTTCTCCCATATAAGCATTGAAAAGTGGTCAAAGGGAAGAAAATCAGTGTCAGGAATTTGAAGAAGAGCCCATCTTACTGCATTTCTTTTAATGCAATCATCTGTGGGGTCTCTAAACCTCTTTCCCATCCAAGCCTGGCCACTCTTGCAGCATCCATTACTGTGCTTTAATGTAGCCCAGTCATTATCTTTGAAATTTCGTTTGGGTTTGTCCCTTGTGTAACCTGTATCTCCTCTTTATTTCACACCATGTGTGTAAGTGAAGATACGATTTAGCTTTCTGATTTTGCCTCACATTTCAAATGCTAGATACTCTCCTGCAGCATTTCTGTTATTCTAAAGAAAACACTTACAAAACTATATAAAACTTCTGGAAAACCTAAATGCATTGAAAACCACTTACCAAATATTGTATTTGGATAAGGGTTATTTTTCTGATTATTCCATATGTCAGTAGAATTGCTTCAATCAAAAGCACCATTGAAATTCTTGCAAGACTAATATTTTTTTATCTATTAGGATATGGAAAAAGACAAAGTTGTCATTAATATTTCGCATTCTTCCATTTATCAATTTTCAGTTCTCAAATATGAAAATGTACAGTATATTTAGATATCCATTCAGTGCCCAGTACCAAACCACCTTACTTGCAGGACCTTTACTACAAGGACCATACAAAATTATTTCTTGTGCCTACATTTCATTTAGCAGTGTCTAGAGAGTCCACTAGGTCAGCTTAACCTTAAAAACCAAACATACAACCCAGATCCTCAGAAGCATCTGGGTTCCTATCTCAGATCAGTGTTGAAATATTTTCAAGGATATGAGCACATATGCTCAATATCTTGACTACTTCTAAATAAAGCAGAACATGAAACACACTCTGCTTTATATAGAAAGGGTGTTGTAGAACTGCATTGAAAGGGTTACTCCTGAAAGCTGATGGGTGATAGGCAATTCAAGATTTTCCAGGCACACCAAGAATATTGACTTTCTGAAGCTGACTAGATGACGTGAGCTACTTCCAACAATTCAATCTACTCCATTCAGAGTATAGCCAGTTTATAAAGGCATGCAATCTGTAGAGGACTGTTTCAGGGTCACTGTGCTACAGCCCTCTTGACACAGCCAAAAGAAAGTCCTGAATAGAGGATGAGAAATCTGATTACTGATTAGCTTCAGTGTTATTTCAATCAGTTCCCAGAAGGAAGTTAGCAATCTGCCCAGCATCCAACAAAAAGATTGCTATTAAAAGGCCATTGTGATGAGAACACTCAACTCAGAAAGGTTTTGGGTTTTTTTTTAGTTCTTGATAAATCTGGTTTTTGAGGAGAGCTTTTGGGTTGGTATTTTTTTTATCATCTCAAGTTCTATTTAAGGACTTCTTGGTTACAAGACTCTTTTACTGAATATATGCTGGCAAAGTACCTTTGTTTCATTTACGCTTACTGTGGCCAAGCTGCATGGATTATTTAAAACTTTATACTCAAAGGAATGTTCTCGGAGGCAGTCCTCCTCCCACAGATCAAGTGCTTCTAAATTCAAGTAATTAATGAAGATTAGTGATTTCTTTTTAAGCTGGAAAGATCAAAAGGGTATTTTTTTCTATTTTTGTAATAACACAAAACATCTTTAAGTAGACCTTTGCATAACGGTCCAGGTGTTCTTCCCCATCTAAATACACAAAGAAACAAAACCTTGTTTCACTGTGATTCAAAATGAAAACTTTTTTTTTAACATGAGAAAAAGGGAATTAAAGGAAGGTGAACTAACAATCAGACTATTAATATGGAACATGGAAGAGGAAGTTAAGTATCCTTCAACATATTTTCTGTTTAACCTTAAGGAAAATATTTAATATTTCAGTCTTGCTTTTAGTCCCCCAGAACAGCAAATAGCTATTACCTTCCTTCCCAGGAGTGTGAGGAAGATTAACACATTAATACATCAATACACTGAGGCATTTAGATGCTGTGCTAATATAAGAAATACAAATATCTTACATGATTACAAAGATTCACAACTTCAAAAGTATAAAGAAACCTACTAAAAATGCAGATGCATTCAGTGTGTGCATAGTCTTAAATGTGTTAATTTGTACGGGTCAATATTCAGTTCCTCCTAGTTGCTATTGGATCCGATTCACACATTTTAATAGTAAAAAGCTGACCTTTATAATTATCAGTGTTGCAGGCCTGGCCTGATGGCATCTGAACATCTATCACATTGCTGATGAGTCTAAAATCACTACTGGTGGAGTGGACCCCCTAGCTGAAACACAGCAAACTATTTCATCAGTGATGTGTAAGCAACGTCAATAGGTGTAAGGGCTCTGAGCTACCAAAAAATTTCCAACATAGTTTTTGCCAATACGGGTGCAATTCAGACTTGAAAATACGGGAGCAAATTATATTGAGCTAGAAAATGCTCTTTTTCTGTTACTTCTCTGTTTCAATTTTTATTGCATTTAGCAAGAAAAAAATATATATGGTCAAACAAGAAAAGTCAAGAGCACACTGCATGGGGAAAAAGGAATTTAAGGGGACCTGCAGTATAAATGTTAAAGTAATGGAGCAGATCATCTTGAGTGCCATCACGCGGCGTGTACAGGACAACCAGGTGACCAGGCCCAGTCAGCATGGGCTTATGAAAGACAGGTCCTGCCTGACTAACCTGATCTCCTTCTATGACAAAGTGACCCGCTTAGCGGAAAAGGGAAAGACCGTGCATATAGCCTACCTAGACTTTAGTAAAGTCTTTGACACCATTTCCCACAGCATTTTCCTGGAGAAACTGTTGGCTCATGGCTTGGACGGGCACACTCTTGACTGGGTAAAAAACTGGCTGGATGGCCAAGTCCAAAGATTTGTGGTGAATGGAGTTAAATCCAGTTGGCGGCTGGTCACAAGCGGAGTTCCCCAGGGCTCAGTATTGGGGCCAGTCTTGTTTAATATCTTTATCAATGATCTGGATGAGGGGATAGAGTGACTCCTCAGTAAGTTTACGGATGACACCAAGTTGAGTGAGTGTGTTGAGCTGCTTGAGGGTAGGAAGGCTCTGCAGAGGGATCTGGACAGGCTGAATCGATGGGCTGAGGCCAATTGTATGCAGTTCAACAAGGCCAAGTGCCGGGTCCTGCACTTTGGCCACAACAACCCCATGCAATGCTACAGGCTTGGGGAAGAGTGGCTGGAAAGTTGCTCAACAGAAAAGGACCTGGGGGTGTGGGTCGACAGCCAGCTGAATATGAGCCAGCAGTGTGCCCAGGTGGCCAAGAAGGCCAATGGCATCCTGGCTTGCATCAGAAACGGTGTGGCCAGCAGGACTAGGGAAGTGATTGTCCCCCTGTACTCAGCACCGGTGAGGCCGCACCTCAAATACTGTGTTCAGTTTTGGGCCCCTCACTACAAGAAGGACATTGAGGTGCTGGAGTGTGTCCAGAGAAGGGCAACAAAGCTGGTGAGGGGTCTGGAGCACAAGTCTTATGAGGAGTGGCTGAGGTGGGGTTGTTCAGTGGGGACAGGAGTGGGGTTGTTCAGTCTGGAGAAGAGGAGGCTGAGGGGAGACCTCATTGCTCTTTACAATTAACTGAAAGGGGGTTGCAGAGAGGTGGGTGTTGGTCTCTTTTCCCAAGTGATGACTGATAGAATGAGAGGAAATGGCCTCAAGTTGTGCCAGGGGAGGTTCAAGCTGGGTGTTAGGAAAAATTTCTTTACTGAGAGAGTGGTGAGACACTGGAATAAGCTGCCCAGGGAAGTGGTAGAGTCACCATCCCTGGAGGTGTTTGAGGAACGTGTGGATGAGGCATTATGGGACATGGTTTAATGGGCATGGTGATGTTGGGTTGATGGTTGGACTTGATGATCTTACAGGTCTTTTCCAACCTCAGTGATTCTGTGGTTCTGTGACCATAATGAA
Source organism: Gavia stellata (assembly GCF_030936135.1). Classification (NCBI taxonomy): domain Eukaryota; kingdom Metazoa; phylum Chordata; class Aves; order Gaviiformes; family Gaviidae; genus Gavia; species Gavia stellata. Next base: position 23,195,080 of record NC_082600.1, read on the forward strand.
GTTTGAGTCATTAATACCTGCACAGTCTGGTTAGATGCTAAGAATAAAAGCACTAAAAATGTTCCAAAACTTTAGAGTGCATATAAAAAATTTTTACTATAAACCTTTTACAAATAGTCTTCCATATTGTTATGGCAAAAGTATCACTTAACAGCCACATTTAACAGCTAAATATTAGCTAACAGAAAAATGTCTCCCTGAGGCTTGTCATACTTTGGTTTGTGACAAACCAACACAAAATGCAGCTATCAATGCTGTGGGTTCTCTGGTTGCAGATTGGGGGGGGTGGAGGTGTGTGTTCTGAGACATTTTTCCTTCTAGCGCTTTGCATTATTCATCAGTAACTGCCAGAAGTCTACATATTGGTTGCATTATAAGCAAGTCAGCAAATGAGAAGACAAAAGCTTTTCTTTGTTAGTAATTCAGATTAATTATTCCACTAGATGTAAAGGATTTGGGAAGGTATTGAAGGTTAATTGTGAATTATGAAGAAAATTACATAAAAATAAGAATAAAACCACAATTGAAAGTACAATTGAGCAGTAAGTTCTAACTGTTTGAACATCACAGAACTGGTTTAGTTACTGTCGTTTACATTCAAATGTAGGATAGTTTATGAAGCAGGAAACCATTACAGTGGTTTTGGACTATGCACTTGGATAAAAAAAAAGGTCACAGGCAGGCATTGGGGGGAGTGAGAGCTGTGTCTTCTGTATCTTGCTGTTTCTGATTACACTTACAATTATGCCACCACAGAATTAAACTGATTAGACTCTTCATTATAATTAACACATGGCTCTGGTGTGTGACAATTGATTTCAGAGGAAGAACTTTTGAAGCAGGGGAGTTTCACACTTAGGAAAGTGAACGACTATGCTGCTGTCTAGAATCAAGTGCTGTGTAGCAAACTCAGGAAATAATTCTGCCAGTGCCCCAGAAGATCTTATGTGTTACCTCTTTAGAGAGCAGCAGGTCAAATCTTTTGTAAAGGCATTCTGTCATTCATCTGGAAAAGAGTTTTGAAGATCAAGGTCACACTTGTTATCCAACTCTGGCAGCCTTCAAGTAAGTTTTTTCTGTCCATCTCCATCCTGAATTACACCATAGCACATTTAGGAGCTCCATCACAGATCTCAACAGATCTCTGCAAACATATCCTATTGTCTCACCATATTTAACAAATCTTTCTGGGATATTAAAAGTCAAATAAAAAATTAAAATTGATGGCCAGGGTTCCATCATGCATTCTGTGGTAGCATGGGAGATGTAATCTCCCCACTGAGCAAAGACAATAGAAATAACTGAGATCATAAGGACTCAGACTACAATTCTAATACAGAATAAAGCTTTTCTTTATTTGCAGTTATGCTGAAAAATCTAAGTCCTCAATGGGAAACATATCCATCACATTTATGTATTTATTTGACAACATATTCCATAGAGAAGAAATTCCCATTCCATGAGAAGAAATACTTCTGAACAACCTAAGAAATAAAGGACTCTCTCTACACTTGCTTATGAGGCAGCTTTCATTGAGGTAGAATCCAGCCAAGCGATATTGAATCTGCATGAAAATGGAAAAGCAGAATTCACCAACAGGTGAGGTTTTCCGTATTCCTAAGTTTGTCTTCCAAAACTGAGTGAAAGAATTAAAGGTTATTTCTGTGGAAGAAGATTCAAATACTTTATGGAAACAAGCTGTTTCATTTATGGCTTAGCATTGCTAAATTTTAATCAAGGAATTGTCACTGAATTCAGAGTTGTAGGTTCATAGCTGCCAGAATACTCAGACCAAGATTGTTTTCTAATAGAACTTCTTAGGGCTCAAGCTTTTATGCCATACAATTTCAATTTTCAAATATTCACCATACAAAATTGATCTTGATGTCTGAAGCAAAAGGTATTTTAGGCAGAAAGATGAAAACCTGAATAAAATATTTCATGTGAAACACTAAGATGTTCAGTGATTTCCTTTCCCGTGGTTTTGTGCTTATTGAACATCTTGTTCCTCTGGGATTTAACACCTTGACTATTTTTGAAACAGAAACAAGAAAGCTGAAATGTTTAATTTTTATGTACTTTTGCTGTTTGTTGTTGCCAAAATTCGTTCACCTTAACTGAGAAACTGGATCATCTCCACAATGAAAAATGTCTATAAGGAAAGTTTTAGGATGTGATATCACACATAGTAACATTTCCTCATGAGTTTAAGGAAAACACCAAGAAAATACTATTATGGACAAAGCTGGTTTAAATTTCATTGAAGAAGCTGGTAGCAACTCACTATTTAGAACAACTAGATAGTAATTAAAAGTTTTTGGGGAAACAATGGCCGAAAGAAAGATTTGTCTAAATCAGCTTTCTACATTTGTCAACACTGTTTAAAGTGGTCAGAAGTGACACTTTATATAGGGAATGGGCACTATTTCATAGAAACATAACTGCAAGCAGTAGCATGCAGAAGACAGAAAGACAGGTAATCAAAAAGGCAAGATAACAGAGACTAAAAAGAGAAAAGGTGAGAGAAAGCAAAGAATGGCACTTGTCTAGGTTGACATCTGGCAGGAAAGAAGTTTACAGCTGTGGGAAAAGTAACTGAATCCTGGTGGTTTATTTCTTCTGTGTTTACAGAAACTATATTTTATACGTTCTTTGAAAATAAACAGGATGGGATGATACCAGATATATCACTGCCTCTATCATCACTTTATTATCCTGAATTAACCAGTCTGCGAGATAACTACTGTTTTTTAGCCATTACAGTCAAAATGGTAAACAAATTTCACGTAGACTGCTTATCCATTATAAATGCTTCATGCTTTAGCATAATTCATGCAGATGACAAGGTTTCCAATATTTTAAAAGTGATTTTTAATAAGAAAATTTTAAATAAAAATATTTTATTAATTAAAGTAATCAAATCTTACTATAAATGAACAGCCATATCAGATATTTTTCCACATTTAGCTATTGAAACATCAGTAATAAAGTAAATTTGCCAACATTACACATTAAGACACTATCCCATTTGACAGAAAGTCAATATATAGATAAAGCAAGCCATCTGGTGATCTAACACTTGACAAATGTGCATGGACACTTGCAGTTAAGGGATGACTTACACGTTCAGCAGTGTTTCCGTAGTATTCTTATTGAGAAACCACTATGTCTGTCAATGTTTTTCTTCATTCCTGAGAACGGGGACATGAAAATTGAGTTGCCTTCATTAATAAATCAATGCCTTTCCCAGTTCCTTTTTATTTGTCTTTCTATGTAGAAAACATATGGTGTAACTAGAAAGCACCTACTTAGATTTCAGTGTATCGTTCTCAGTAACAATAAAGGTGAGGAAAATGCAGTTTTGTAAATTTTCTGAACTCTTTTCTGAGACAGTAACTTCATTATTACAGCCTTCTCATCCATGAGATGTATATGAAAAAATTATGTACGCTCTTACTGATTTACAGAGATAGTACAAGTTGTTAATTATATACAAATACTTGGTTCACTTTCTGGAAATCAAACTGTGTTTATATCCCTATGCATACCTTAAGCTAAAGTCCAGTTATAGAGGAAAAAAATATTAGGTCTTTTTTGGTTTTGTTTTAAGAACAGACACACTGAGGTTTTTGGTTTGATTTTTTTTTTAAAGACTCACTTATTAATATTTGTTGAGATTAGTTATGAGGATCTGGAGCTTCAAAATGTGTTTTACATGCCCTTCAAATGGCATTCAGTTCAATACAAATAATTGTGAATGTCAGATTTTATTCCTTAGTCTAATTTGGTTTTCAGCCATTAAAATATTAAATTGATCTTACAAGAAAGCAAAAGCACATTCCATGTAATTTAAGTGAAAAATTGCACAGCTTACATAGTGACTATCTGAAGCACATATTTAATGAATAACTGTCAATGCAATATCTCAGTGAATATTCAGGAATTAAAAATGCATAGAAAAAATAGATTCATTTGTGAATAATTCATAAATAAAAAATGAGCAAAACAGAAAACAAATGTGATTTGTGTTAGTTCAGATGGATCAATCTGCAAAATGGGAAAAAGGAATTAGAAAAGAAGACTTGGGAAATACCGGGACACTATAACAGGACTCAATATCAACAAGTTGCTTTAATACAACTACTGTCATCTAGTGAAATTACACAGTAAGTAATGATGGGAGAGGGACAGATGATTTTAGTGGATATTGATATTAAGTTTCCTTTAAGTAAGGAAGAGTCTGGTTTACATACAAATAATTTCTGAAGTATCAGTGCTACATTACAAATCCAGTTGCTCATGAACACCTAGCTAAGGAATTACTTGCACCCTTAGGTAAGAATATACTTGCATCCAGTCGTTGCCACTCATTCCAATAATTGTTCATAAAGCCTGCTCAGAAGATGGACTACACTGATTTACTACTATGCCAGGTCAATAACAATGCATAATCTACAAATTGTGCACTATCCATGATGTCTCCCTCTCACAGGTAAAATGAAAAATTATGGAACAGCTCTATCTCACTACAGGGAAACAGAAGTGCTAATTCTGACACCTAGTATTCTAATAAAACCAAAACAAATATTCTCATATTTAAGTATTCAAAAGAAAACTGCTGTAGCAGATCTGCTTATTTCCACATGTATTTCAATGTTAAACTTGGACAAATAAAATAAAAGCAGGTACTGTTATAATAATTTTATACCTTTGATAATTGAGTCCCTGAATTAAAGCAATTTGCACTGATTTTTTTTTCCTGTTTTGCCTATGTGATATACCAAGCCTATTCCAAGGGTTCACATTCTGTTTCTTCTTTCGCAAACACTTGCCTCTCTCAACACATAAAAACAGAGCTATTATTCCTAAATATATTTTAGGAATGTGCAACCTTGAATTCTATTTACAGTGTGCTATTAACACCCTGCTCTGATGACAGAATTTTTAATCTATTCATGGATTTCTTTCTAGTGCTGCCTAGAAGCTTCATAAGTTTTAGCCGATCTCCAGCAACACTGGAAGATAGTATTAGTATGTCTTTGTGAATGTTCATACTCTGCGAGAAGCCTAGACTTGTATCCTGGACTTCTCTTGGCCAGCATAATGATTCATTGATGACATATATTCACATTATCTGATGATGATCTCAGTTTGATTATGACTTTCTTCTCCTTCTCTCTGTTCCCGGATCCTACATCAATCAAATACAGGTCTGAAACCAGAGCTGGGAAAAGAAACCCTCACAGCTGATAGCAAGAGAAAACGATTTGTTCTTCTCTCCATTCCTGCCCTTCTGCTGAATTTTCCAGGTGGGGGCTCAGAAACAGCCTTCTCAGACTGCCTTTCAGCTGTGACTTACATCACCATCTGTTCAAATCGCAAAATTGAGCAGACCTGCCTTCAGTTTATATTCCAGAACTTTCCCAGATGACAATACCAACTCAAAGGTAATGATAACCTAATATTTGAGTTCCCAGCATGTGAACAGAAATGAGTTAGGGATCATCAAAAGGGTTCAGACCCATTTACAGTGTAAACATAATCACCAGTTACATTTTATGGATGAAGACTCAAATCACAGTAAAATGTGTACTCACAAGTACCTGATATGTTTTGAACCTTATTTTTTTGTGTACACACCAGTATATGTCACTTTATATGTGAAAAGTACTATTGATTTTGAGATGTACTTCTTACATTTCGGTTCTAAATCTCTGTTTGGACTCCCAGAAACTTTATAACATGCCACAAGAAATCCCTAAATAAAAAATATTTTTGTTTAAGCAGCCCTCACAGTGGAGGCAGGACAGTCCTCTGCTGCTTTCACTGTGGGATGCTCTTTGTAATCCCTTCCCTCAGTGTCACCAAAACAGGTGGTACCCAGCCACAGACCAACTGTCCACTGAATGTGTAAGGAGTCCTGGGAAAAGCAAGGGGATTTTTTTTAAGGGAGTGATGTTGGAAGTAGATTTTTGGACTTGAGGGAGAAGCACTTTAGGCATAACTCATCATTTTAAAAAGGAATAAATAGGCAAAAATTGATTTCTGGCATCAGACTGGCACTTACAGAAATCAGTAGTGTAGTTGTAAGTAATCCTTCTAAGAGCCTCAGAAAGAAAAGCAACACCTGTAAAGCACTGAATAAAAACAGTAGTTATGTTTTTGCCAGAGGTATTAGACAACTTGAGAGAATTCTATAGACACTTCCCCATCCCTCCTTCAGAGTACTCCACTTTAAAGCTACAGCTTGTTGTTACATTAAGAATAAAACATAGTTATAAACTCTGGTTCAGAGTTGTCAGCAATAATCCCTCAAGAACACTACAGCCAGCAGGCTGGAACCTTTAGATTCACTGTAAAGTGGCAGGTTGCCAGGGGTTTTGTGATTTTTTTACATTTTTTTTTAAGTACAAGAGAGAGTAAGGCATACACTTTTGCAGTGGGTTTCACAGTGCATTGACAGTCAAAAAAAAAAGATAAAAAACAGAGGACTTGGTAGGACATTCCATACTGAGTTGGAAATACTTTATATCTTTCACACAGATATTCAGGATGATACACGAGGATATAGGTTCATTCATAGGTTGGCACCACCCACTCTTAGTCTTCACTTTGACTTTTCATCTGTCTTATAGAATTGTAGAATCATTTAGGTTGGAAAAGACCTTTAAGATCATCAAGTCCAACCATAAACCTAACACTGCTAAGTCCACCACTAAAACATGTCCCTAAATGCCTCATCCACACGTCTTTTAAATACTTCCAGGGATGGTGACTCAACCACCTCCATGGGCAGACTGTTCTAATGTCTAATGACAACACTTTCAGTGAAAAATTTTTCCTAATATCCAGCCTAAACCTCCCCTGGCGCAATTTGAGGCTACTTCCTCTCATACTATCACTAGTCACTTGGGAGAAGAGATCAACACCCACCTCTCTACAACCCCCTTTCAGGTAGTTCACAGAATCACTAAGGTTGGAAAAGACCTGTAAGATCATCAAGTCCAACCATAAACCCAACACCACCATGACCACTAAACCATGTCCCACAACGCCATGTCCACACGTTCCTTGAACACCTCCAGTGAGAGTGACTACACCACCTGCCTGGCAGCCTGGTCCAATGCCTGGTCCACTCTCTCAGTAAAGAAATTTTTCCTAATATCCAGCCTAAACCTCCCCTGGCACAACTTGAGACCATTTCCTCTTGTCCTGTCGCTAGTCACTTGGGAGAAGACACCAACACCCACTTCTCTGCAACCCCCTTTCAGGTAGTTCTAGAGAGCAATGAGGTCTCCCCTCAGCCTCCTCTTCTCCAGACTGAACAACCCCAGTTCCTTCTGCCGCTTCTCATAAGACTTGTGCTCAAGACCCCTCACCAGCTTTGTTGCCCTTCTCTGGACACACTCCAGCACCTCAATGTCCTTCTTGTAGTGGGGGGCCCAAAACTGAACACAGGATTTGAGGTGCGGCCTCACCAGTGCTGAGTACAGGGGGACAATCACTTCCCTAGTCCTGCTGGCCACACCGTTTCTGACACAAGCCAGGATGCCGTTGGCCTTCTTGGCCACCTGGGCACACTGCTGGCTCATATTCAGCTGGCTGTCGACCAACACCCCCAGGTCCTTTTCTGTTGAGCAACTTTCCAGCCACTCTTCCCCAAGCCTGTAGCATTGCATGGGGTTGTTGTGACCCAGGTGCAGGACCCGGCACTTGGCCTTGTTGAACTGCGTACAATTGGCCTCAGCCCATCAATCCAGCCTGTCCAGATCCCTCTGCAGAGCCTTCCTACCCTCAAGCAGCTCAACACACTCTCCCAACTTGGTGTTGTCTGCAAACTTACTGAGGGTGCACTTGATCCCCTCATCCAGATCATTGATAAAGATATTAAACAAGACTGGGCCCAATACTGAGCCCTGGGGACCACCTAGTCACATTGTACACTGGAAGTCTAAAGCAGTTTTTCTTTCAAAGAGGAAAAAATGTCAGCAAAATACAACCATTTGATTCAGTGTTTTGTTTTTCTGTCCATAACTCCCAAGGAATGGTAAATAGATGCTGAACACACTGTTACTGTGTTCAGAGGCACCCACAGCCTCCATTCTACAGCTGTCTGCTTTGCACATACTGAAAACCAAACTATGGTGTACCTGTGGAAGACCTGCACCAATCTGTTCCTTTCCTTTCCCAGCCTGACATGCTCAGCATCTGCTGCACTCTTGCTTCTGGTATAATATTTTTCCATGTTAAAGCTCTTGTAAAGCAGAAAGTTAAAAGTTGCTTTTATAAGCATCTGTACAGTTAATTCTGCAGGTAGCAGAAAGCTTCCCTTAAAGACGCTTCAAGGTCCAATGGGTAAATTAAGAATATCATGTATAATTCAAACCTAAGAAACAGTTAGGGAGGAAAAGTTTACCTACTTATATGATAACCTAGGAGTTAACCCATTACCATTGAGGCAAATGTCTTGGGATCTTCTAAAACCTTACACCGGGTCATCTTTTTTTAATTCTCAAGCTATAGAGGACAACTCTGCATAGGAAAATGCAGAGGAAATTTCCTCTGCATAGGAAATATGGAACTATGGAAAGGAAATATGGAACACTTACATTAAAACAGAATGAAATAAACATAAGGAAATACCTTTTCTAATAACTCCTTTGCTCCTATTTCTTATTTGTGTTTAACATGGCTCTCTTTTGATGTCAGAAAGACCCAACACCTTTGACAGGTTGACAAACTCAGAAGACACTAATATCTTTAAAATGGTATAGAGGTTGTTTTCTACTTCTGTTTCAGCAGGTTCAAACTGTCTTTTCTATCATTAATCATTACGCTCTTCAGTGATACTTGAGAAATATTGGAGAATATTTAAGATTTCATCTAGGAAATGTTTACATAGCTTTAGTGAGTGACTCTGTCAAACGATCAGCATTAAAAGGTTTCTTTTGTATGACCTTTTCATATTCACAAACCTCAATCCATTTTTTTTGTAGCACATGACAACTCAGGTCAGCTTTAATGCACTTCATAGGACTTGCAGTCTTAAATTATCTCAGTCAGCATACTCTTTCCTGACAGCTAAAGGAAATGGCCAGGCACTAACTCCAGTGCAAATAGTATGTATTATTTTAATTCTCACCACAACCACAGTAAATGGTAATCAGCAGGGATGTAGAAAGCATAGAGTAGACCATCTCCTCTTGACCTGTGACATTTTCTTTTAATACATCAAATGCTCCTCCCAGCACTACTGTGTGCCTTTATGACTTCACAGGATTGCCTGAATTTAAGTTAATCTGTTCTGTTTCAGTCAAAAAAGTTTCAGAATGCAAACACTTTGAAGCAAAGGTTGCTTTGTCTAAACTGCTATTTTCAATTTTTGTTCTTTCTTTCCTTTTAACAAAGTTTATCTATAATTGGCAATCAACATTCAAAACCCGTCTGGGTTGACATCTTCTGTCCAATGGCACTATCTCCGAAAGAATTAAGAGTTAATCAGACACAGGAAGAAGGAAGGGAGGAAATGTCCTCTCTATGAGACTATTGAAACTATTCACTGTGTGAGTAATTAAAACTTTTGATAGTGCACCTATATTAAGACTGGTTCAGTGGAATGTGTCAGAAAGACAATAGGGTAGATGGGAGCTTTTCCCCCAGTGTTTCACCTGCAGAGAATGGATAAGGTCATTGACTTTCTCAGTCATTCTCTGTCTGCATGCTGGAACCAGCAAGTTGATTAAAGCCTCTACAGAGTTCAAGTCTCCAGCAGAATGACTAGGATATGACATGTTTTATTTGAAAAGTTCAAAAAACAAACAAAAAAAAGGAGTGACCAGACCATAACAATCCAACCAGGAGAATGTGGTATAGATGGCACCTATACTATTCCAAGATGTTACAGTCTGTAAAGAAGTTCAAGCATGTCCTAATACATCATCTATTCATTGAGACCAGGCAGAAACAAAGCAAAAAACAGATCTAGTAAATCACAGTTCCTCCCACATTTTTCCTCTATCTGCCAGGTCTTATTGAGTTAGTCTGCAATTCTGGGAAATAAAGAAAATAATGTTTAGGGGCAAGTTGTTTTTTAAAGTTTTGAACAGGTCAAAACATCAAAAACATTTTATGTCAAAACACAGAAAGACTTTGTTTTATACATAGCCTTGCTCAAGTTTCTTTTAAAAGAACTGAAGGACATTTTGAAACAAAGTCAGTCTGAATTTTAAAAAAACCCAAAATGTTTCAATTAGCAAATGCTATTAAAAAAGAGCCCTCTTTTTTCTGAGAGAAGTAACTTGGAAGATCTACAATGTACTTACAAAATATTTTGCTTCTGAAAAATGTCCAACAGCAAATATTTCATGCAGATTTCCAGTTATAATAATCTCTACTTTCTAGATATTCACTGAGAAATCTAGCATTAAAGTTGACTTACATACATATCTTAACCTTCTATTTGGCCACCAAACTGCACGAAAACAATTCTTTCTTACCTGAGAGATTATTATGTCTTTAAAAAAACTTTTGCGTGTTCTATATCTAGTTGTCTATATATCTACACTGACATGATGATACAAGATCAAGTTTAGAGAGTCAAAACATAGTAACTGCCTAAGAAAACCCATTTACAGAATCACAGAATCATTAAGGTTGGAAAAGACCTGTAAGATCATCGAGTCCAACCATCAACCCAACACCACCATGCCCACTAAACCATGTCCTGAAGTGTCATGTCTACATGTTTTTTGAACACCTCCAGTGATGGTGACTCCACCACCTCCCTGGGCAGCCTGTTCCAATGTTTGACCATTCTCTCAGTAAATAAATTTTTCCTAATATCCAGTCTAAACCTCCCCTGGTGCAACTTGAGGCCATTTCCTCTCATTCTGTCGCTAGTCACTTGGGAGAAGAGACTAACACCCACCTCTATCATGACATTTCTTAGTGTCCAGACAGTAACCAGAATATTATTAACAATTATATCACTACAGATGACTGGACTTGAGTAAGACATCTAATTCTTGACTCTGTGTGCAGTGTATTACCCCACAGGAACTTGAAGCCTGGTTTCCTAAGGTCTTGTTCTTGTAGTTCACCGACTGTACCAGAGCCGCACTATGAATGAAGTTGTTACCAGCTATTACAGAATACATGTGAGAAAAATCATCTTACTGTGGAAAATGCTCCAGCATTTATCTTACACACCCAAAAATCCATAAAGGGGGAAAATGACCATGCAGTAAACTCTGACCAAGGTTAATCCAACAGTTGAGGTATTTACTGTATTTTGTTATTTCTCCCACCCATGCATTGATTATCTATTGTCCAATAAACACTGAGGTCATGCTGAAGCTTTTGTCTTACTGTAAGCGTTAACAAGCTCTCTTCTACAGAGACCTGTTTATGAGAGGTATAGGAAGACAGTATTCTGGGATTGACAGCCCTGTGTCTGACCGAATTGAAACAGATTTAACTGCATGAGGCTGAGAGAGTCATACGTACAAATACAGGGATACAGTCCTTCCACATTGTAGCTTAACCTTTCTTTCCTTAGGAAGGCAGAAAAAATACTGCAGAGGTTGAATGAAGTGACTGAGATTGTATCAAGATGAACCGACTATGAATTCCCTCATAACCTGTCTGACCATTAATTACAGTACAAACTACATAACTAAAATGCAAGAGGAAAGGAGAGTTCTCCAAATCTTACAGATTAAAAGGGAAGCTTACTAAGATACAATCAACTAATGGAGCTGTGCTACTTTGCACCAGGATCTTGCTCATGCTTTTTACATATTCCCTATATTTTCAGCAGCAGGTCCTTCTGGGAAAGGGGTTTGCCTTTACAGCTCATAGTCAATAGTCCCATCCTGTCAGCAAGACTGATTAGTATCTGTGAATATTCTCTGCGCTGCACATTGGGAATTATACATGTTCATCTTCTGGCAAATATTTACCAAACCCTTACAACATACCTTCATAAACATTTGTCTCCTTTCCATTGGAAAGGTAACCCCTTGCATTTGGTAATAGCATCTCTTGAATTAATTCTCCATAAACAAAAATTATATATAATTATTCAAAACTGTAATTATGCCAAGCTCCCTACAAAATTGCACATGGGTGAAGAGTGGCTCAGGGGGTTCACTAGAGCAGAACCCCCTGTACCACTGCCTTATGCTAATTGGGCTCCTGAAAAGTTCAGAGAAATTATTCTGTATGCCAGCATTCATTTGCCAATTGCGTGTCCCAGCAGGGAGCAAAAATGTTACCAAACACAGCAAATACACATGCACACAGTGCAATAGGGTAAAGATCACGAGGAGGAAACAAGCCAAAGAATATGCTAATGAATGAAATAAGAAAACCACTTTACAGAAATACAGAGTTAAGGAAACAATGACATTAAGGAAAAATGCTGACAGAAACCTCAGCTGACCTACAGCAATTGGCTGCTGGATACGGAGTCTTTTGTATCCTGTATCACAGGGCCAATTATTTGAGTACAAGTAAAAAATGTTTGCCCCTACTTAATATAATCCTTGGGTGGGTTGTGATCGCCATCCCCCAAATCTTAGTGTGTGACTGAAACTTTCATTAGGTCAATGAATTGAATCAGACTGCTAATAGCAGCAACAAAGGCTTTGCTTTTTAACTCAAGATCAGATTTGATTTTCTATAAAGCCAGCTATCTCATTTTTTATCTGTACAGGTGATATATATTTGGCTTTGAGTGGCTTCTCTCACACATGCCTAAATGGAATCTCACCCCAATCTAATTTATTGTATCTCAAGATAATTCATATTCTTTATTTCAGCATGTTTCTTCCTGTTACTTTCATCAGTCTTTCACTGTCCTTGCATTGCTTCCCTAATTTACATTGGATCCTGTAAAAGTATTTCATACTTTATCTCTGAACTATTAAAGCACTTGAGCAGATGCACAAATGTGAGCACCAGAGTTGTCCCATCCCCTTCTGTGGCATTGCTCACCAGAAAAAAGTTGTGCACATGCCTGTCTGACTCGATGAAGTTCTAACACGTTTCAGCGAGGAACCTCAATATGCTTGCAGCTATTGTGAGCTGTGTGTGGTGTAAGCTTTTTTAACACCAGTTGTACAGCCTGACCTATCCAAGTAGTTACAGTTGGAGCCAAAAGATACAAATGACCAAAGACTGTCATCACCCAAACCTTAGGAAAAAAAACACCACCACACCTCTTTCAGGAGCAGCTCTTTTATAGTCATGTGCCCTAACAGCTTGTCTGTCTCTTCATTTTTGAAAGGATATGGAAGAACAGTAATGTAATTATTAATGCTTTGACAGATTTTGCTAAGTGAGGAACATATTGTTAGAAAGATCAGAGAGTGCTGAAGACAATGAAGTAGGCAAGGCTCTGCTTACTCTGTTCTTTACTTCCCTGTTTACCATCAACATTTTTGCCTGGCAACAGTACTAGCTGTACAATGGCCAGACATGGCCTGAAAAAAATCAGGTCTTTTTGCCCATTAATCTTTCCTTTACACACATTCTCCTTTTGTTCCCCAAATTCCATGCTAAGGAGAGCAGAACCATTTTATCCTCTTGGATCTCTACTTCATGTATCAAAGGCCACAGCTAATCCTTGAATTAAATAATCCCATACTTTGACTTCTTCAGTGAAAGGACTGAAATGGATCATTGACCAAATATTGCAAGCAGACATAAGTACAGCGAAACTTGGGGATTGTATAATAGCTTAATTTTTTTTAAAAGCTCTAATTACTAACATTAATTGTTTCTTTTTTTTAAAAAAACCTTCCTTGTTAGCCTAGAAGAACACTGTTTTAATTTGTTTATCAAAGTAGTTCATTCTTAATACAAGGTAATTATTTCCTGATTACCACAGGCCTAAATTCACATCTGCTATTAATCTTATTCATCAAGATGGACTGGTTCTAATGATAGAGATACAGCAACACTTCAGCTTCCTCTGCTTATATATCGACAGTTAGCAAACCATTCCAGATATGTCAATGAAAAATGACATTTAAGTTTTCTGCTGTATTTAAACATTCTGTTTTTCCTACAGTCACTTGAACTTAGGACAGTTAAATGAGCTTTCCAACATAGGAAATGCAAAACAAGCTTATTAAATCTCATTAAAATGCCTCATCAAAAAGTCTTTTTCACTCAGGACAATTTTGGTTCTCCACATCTTGTTTTCTCTGTCTTTCTTTTCTCCAAAAATTTTAAATTTTACCACAAACTAAATTGATAAAATGAAAATTTAATACCCATTCCTTTGCTTTTCTTTGGATACAGTGCTGCCTAGAATAAACAGTCACAAACAAACAAAAAAACCCATTAATACTGTTACTTAGCATTTATGTATTATTTTACACCCTTTAATTCTACTGCAAATTTTAATGACATCTCAATTAACTGCTGTAGTATGATCACCCATAGCTTATGGAGGTCTACAAGCTAGGTGTACTTTCAAGATTTGCTGTAGGAGTAGCTATAAGCACATTGTACTTCTTAAGCCTTATTTCTCCTTCAGGTGTCCCCAGCTGCTAACTGCCGACAGAAACAACCATGGACAGGCTGTTTCCACAAGCATGCAGAAGGTACTATGTCAACAAATAGGTAGAAGCACATAGGGTTTTCTGCAATGTCTTGTTTACTGTGGCAGGTAGACTGTTTGCTGTTTTGCTCCACATGTGGAAGGCAAATATGATCACAAAGCACCTAAAAATTCAATAGAGACAAGATATGAAAAGGCTTATTGAAATTAAATCCACTAATTGGTAACCAAGAAAAAGTAATTCCTGTCTTTGCATTTCTCTCATGCTAGATCCAGAGTGGCTTCTCATTAATATTGCCACAGCTCCCCCAGGGTATTGGACGGTTGGGGTTTTTTTATTTGTTTGAGTTTTTTTGCAACTGCCTCTAAGGTTCATGTCCTTTTTTTTCCCTGGTTTTCCAGACAGCTGTCAGTGCTCTACTGATGGCCTCCTTAATATCAAACAGTATTGCATTGCTTCTGTCCCTGATTTGTTTGCCACTGGAGAGCTTGTCTGAAAAATCTCCTGCAGTGGAAAATTGTTTCTTTCCTTTGAAATCTATAGAAAACCACTTCCTTCTGATGTTAGAACGTAAATAATGTAAATGCTGTTCTGCTTTCCCTCCACTCTTAGTGTATCATCACCAGTAGTCAGGTGAAAGCAGACCAGCTGACAGGTACCTAGAAAGCCTGCCCCAAGGAAGCGTTGTCATTTTCTCTTGAAATATTCTATTTTAGTAACCTGGCATCTGTCAAGGGGTCATGCTAATATGGACGGGCCTCAAAAAATAATGTGACTTATGCTCCAAACACCATTAAGCTCTTAAATGTACATATCCTAAGCCAAGACAGAATCTTTATTTGCCATACATATATTTGTGTGCATGATTTCCAAAAGCCTTACCCACATTCTGTTACTTTTTTTCCTCAAGGACCTCAGCCTTCTTCTCAGATGTACTTCAGGACACAAGGCAGAACAGCACAAAAATAAGGAGATCAAGAAGCACCTGCGCTTGCCAGTTACTTCAATTAATGAAGTTCAATATAATTACACAAAACAGTGGTATATAGGAATCATTTACCACTTCAGGGAGCAATCATGAGAAATAGGAAAATGTCTTTTTTCCTCTGTGTTACAAGAAACACAAAATATATGACATGTATTAGAAACCCCAACATGCCACTCTGCAATGATTCACATTATTTTTAAAACAATTAAATCCGAACAAGACTGAAAATTTTTCCAAGAATATTGATAAGAAAAGGGAAAATCTTCAAGTTCTAAAATTGAATATTATGTTTTCCCCCCCATACTCTTTACTTCTTCACATATACAAAGCCACTGGAAAAAATATACAGCATATACTCAGTCAAGGAACAGTACAAGAATAGAATACGTCTCTTAAAATTGGGTACGCCACACAGAAAGAAGAAAATTGCACACTCACTTTCTCTAACTTTCTAAGCTCTGAGAGATAGGGTCTTTATCTCTGAAGCTGCTGAGCTCTAGAAACACAAAAGGGATTTAGGTCCTTAGTGCTTTTTTAGATATCAAAAACCAGTTTTAAGGTACCCCTCACATTTTGAATAGCCTGCCTGGTGATCACCTTCCTGCGTGCCAAAAGCGGAATATAGCAGGGAAGCAGAAAGGTAGTAGAATACTCAGCATTTTTAAACCTCTTGTCCCTTATGGTTCTAATTCATATCAAAGAGGATGGTGGGCTCTAATGCGACTTGGACTCTGTAGGTCGTACCAAAATATGCACAATAATGTTAAGAAAGGAGTTTGTGGACCATTTTACAAGTTTACTCTGACATCCTCAAGTGTTATTTTAGCTGATTAAATATCTAACATTGCAAACATGAGAGAGGCAGAAGAGTGATAACTGTACATGAGCACGCTGCTTCAATATGTATGTTTTATTTATATATTACATCATTAACTGAATAAATTGAATACTTAATATTTATTTACATTTTCTATCTTTTTTTCTTTCTTTAACCTAGTTAATAAGGAATAAGGTTGCAATTTTGAAGACCCTATAGCTACTGGAGAGGCATTGTAGTCATTAAAGACTGGGATCTCACACTGCTAAATGAGGCTTTTGGCATACTAACTAACATAGGGTTCCTACAAAAGTTTTGATTTTGAATGTAACTTCTCCCTAGATTTAAGTCTGAGCAGATTAGTATTTTCTTGAAATAAAGAGATGGTTGTACGAAGACAGTGAAGCAAAATAAGATATTCTAAGACTCTACTACTTCCTAGATAGTGTTTTGCCTTTCAGTGTCTTTCTAAAAAACAGCAGTAATTGACAGTTTCTATTGTAATCTATCCTCTAAAATGAATGCTTAAAAGGAGTGATGAATAATCAGTAACCAAATATAAAACAAAATCACAGTATGCTTTCATGAACAGGTCAAATGTTTAACAGAAAAAGCAGTTGCTATGCTGATATTTATTAATCTTCTTGTCTTTTAAATCACTTCTACAGCTTAGATAAAACTTAAGTGAAAGAATAGAAAGATGTTAAAAACTTGAAGGTGCTGGATCACATTTGAAAAAAAAGGCTATAGCAATTCAATAGCTTCAAACCCATGTAGAAGAACTGCACAGGGAACTGCTACCATCATTTTTTGAGTGACATGCCACATTCTTTCGCTGTAGAATTTTTTTGTATGCAAGAGTCAGCATAAGCACATAAACGTGATTGTGTTCAGACCGAGGGTGAATGTGCAATCACTCTTCAATAAGCCTGTTACAGTATTAGTTTGTTAAGTTACTCAAAATTAAGGTCTTGATATTTCACTTCAGTTAAGCATTTTCTAACCATTTATGAAAATTTTATTTTTCCAGGCCAGTTTCAGTGCTACACTGCACAAGCTTCTTAAAAACCAAGCTAGAGTATTTAGTCTCTCAGTTTGTTCATCCCTACACACTATGCCTGCATGACTGAGTGAATGCAGAACCTGACCCATTGATATCAATTTCATGACAGTACATCCAGCACTCTGTTTCAATAAAACACTTATATGCTGATACTTTAAGCCATGCTCTATCAGTATTATATTAGCTACAGAACAACAGGCTTTATAATAAATCTGCACGTTATTGATGAGCTATTAAATGTTACATTCAGTCAAAGACATACTTCAAAGGAGTCCTGTGATGTACGAAAAAAGTAGCAGCATGTTGAACTGTAGTATTATAAAATACTTTCAACTGAGATAATAGACTGCCTCCACAGAGATCTGAAATATCCATAGAGAAATACCTGCAAAGACAGAGGTACCTACTTCCATAGTACAGCAAGAATAGTGCTATTCCACAAGTTAAGAGGAGGAGCTGAGAGGAGCCACAGCACTGGTGGGGCAGCCTTCTCTCCACCAAGGGTGTAGCCTCACAGTGCCCAAACAGGTTAGCAAAGCAGCAGCGAGGGCAAAAGGGCCAATTGACAGTCTAGTAATCATCACACATAAGCAAGGGGACAAGTCAGATCCAGAGTCCAACCAAGAATTTCCATCAGCGAGTCAGGAACAGCAAAGAGCACTGAGCTCAGATTCATCTACAACAGAGCTCAGACAAAGACTAGGTGCCCTAAGCCTGAGTTTAAATAAAGCACCTGATTTTGGGGCGGGATGGTGTGTGTCAGGTGAAACTGGCTGGGGTGATTAGGGCCTACTGGCATACACAGGATTCTAACACCTTCATGCATTATTGGTTGCCTGTGAATGTGGAATATTTTATTCCATGATAGAAGTACAATTTCTGCTCCACAAACCTTTTTTTCTAAGTTCTGGTAAGATTTTTTCCTTAAAGCTATTGCGCTGTAACACAAATGGGGAACTGATAGTACTCACATTAGGGTAGGAAAACCCACTGCCATATGAATTTCATTTCTTCTCCTGCTAAGAAGACAGCAAGCTTAATCAAACCCCATGCACTCTTTCTTCCTTTTCCACTGTCTTCAAACTGCTGCTTAAAGTAGGAATGATAGTAGCTGTTTATAAATTCAGTTACCTAGGAGTGGAACTTGGAAATGGTACAAAAATGGTTAGATTTCTTCACCGATATTCTCACCCAAGACGTTCTTGCTGCCTGCACTTACCTTCAAATTGTCTCTCTTCCATTATCAACCTGCAGTGTTTACATTTTTCTATTCAAATCACCCTTTCAACTCTGTTATAAGAAGGCAATGGAAAGATAACGTAATTGCCCTTATTTCTTTAAGCATTTATATTGTTTTACATTTTTAGCTGTCTTCTTCCACAGATGATTAAAACAAAATAAAACACGTCATTTGAAAACTTTCTCTTACTTATTAAAAGCTTATTTTCTCCATTTGAAAATATATCTTTGCAATACAGAGTGCTTGTTATATAATTGCTTAGTTTTTCTCCTGAAAACTAACAATTTTGCTTTTGTAACATTTGTTCTTACCTCAAATTTGCACTGATGCTTAGCAAACACTTTTTACCATAGTAAAAAGTGTTTTCTTTTGAATAGCTGTAAAGTGTTTTTAACGGAAAAAATGTTGGAGGAGCAGAAGAGTTATCTGTTCAAATATTACATATTTCTGTATTTTTCAAGGAATAATTTAAAAATTCCATGTTAAGAGGACTTTTTTTTCTGAAAAATAATACTGTTTCAGTTTTAAAAATGTTTCAATGTATAATCTCCCATTTATTTCAGTTAGTCAACAAGAATTCTCGCAGTGGCAAAGAAATACTGGTGTTCCAAAATGCTGGTATACAACCTTGTTGAAATATAATTTCCATTTATCTTTAAAAACCAACAGACAGTGTTTGATGGTGACATGATAAAGCTGAAGCTAAAAGTTAGGTCCTTTTCAGAACAGTGTTTTGGCCATAAGAATAGTGTCTTAGACCATTGGCGTTTTAGGAGTGAACCTGAAAAGCCAGTGGAGTTTAAACTGCCTTAACATTGATTAAACTATCTTTTTATTAAAGTCATAAAATAAACTTCCAAGAGCTCATGATCTGTAAGATTAAGCTTCTGCCTTTCATTAACATAGCCTATCTAGTCATGACTGAACGCTACGTCGGCAACAGGTAGTGACTTGAAAGCTGTGCTTCAGCATGTTTGCCCTGCGCTATCTGTGATTAAATTGAGGAATTCCATCTCCAGGATCGACTGGCTCATACCTTAACAGACCTAAACCAACCTAAAAATGTTCAACAAAAAAAGGGAAGAAAAGTAAATACAGTAGTTTAGATCAACTGATACAAAATCACTTTTGTTTAATACAGTTCATGGCTTTCATTGCGTTTCTTACATCCCAATAAATCTAGGTAGAATAGGTATTTATGCTAGACATACATAAAGTCTATTTAATTTTATCTCAAAGATAAATAAATTACAAGGTGTTTAGATTTGGTCTTTTCATCAATTAAAATAAAAAAAAAGAGGCAGAGAGAGAGATAGTTGCTTTAGAAGCTCCATGTAGGAGAGTTATAAAAATATCATTGTCTCTCTTTATAGAAAACATGTATCATCAGCAGAAGAGTGAAAGGGCTGGATTTGTTATTTTGGAAAGACCATAAAGAAGAAAACTGTTTCTTAGGCAGTTCAAGACAACCACTGCATCTGTTGGGTTAACTATGGACAAAATCCCTAAATTCTTGTTAAAGTCAATGGGCCTTTGCTGTCATGAATAAAATCTGACAGCTAACTCACTCTGAGACAGCAAATTTATTACAAAGTTTAAAGAACGTATAGCAACTCCTCCCGTCCCACAGTTAGCACAACTAATATACCAGATATTCAGCAGCTGCTGCGTGAAACCAATGACATCCATCATGATAACACGTAAAACTTCATCTTTTCCATTACTACACTCACAAAAGAAAACACACCTTTGGAGAAAGCAGTATGCCACGTTCTTACAATGGGTAAAATGGTGTATCTCCTCTGAAGTAAATGATGTTACACTGAATTGCATCATCTGAGAGCAATAACTTGTACTTTAAACAAAGTTGCCAGACAGTGCCTTCCTGGGAAGATTTCTTGTTGTTACGGGGCTCTGAGGTTTTTTGTTGTTGTTTTTTTTTGTTTTTTTTTTTTCCCCCATGGTGGAATTAGGTCATTCATCTCATTAGAATTTTACCTGGGTCTTCAATTTCATTCTGAAGAGCCTGCTAACAGCCTCTCCACTGCTCAGCTTCTAGAAAGTTGCCTTTGCTAAACTGGTTTGTCCTTCTTCATCTCCCTGTAGTCATGAAGTATTGTCATGAAACTTTCAGGTTTATAGCTTTATAAATACAAAGTCAGAAAACCAAGACCTATTATGGTTAATAAAAAGTTGTGCCTGAAGCTCCTTAAGCCAAATGCTAAGTATTTACATTTCAAAGTGGTCTTTGGTTCTGAAAAGAGGTATTTTTGGAAGTTGTAGGGGTTTTCCACAGTGTTTTTTATTTCACTGCATTCCTGTCACATCGGCATTCATTAACACTGCAGTCCTATGAATAAGCAGAGTTCATACATAGTTCAGTAACATTTTGAAAGGCCATAGGTAGGGTGACTTGCTCCAAAACTATGAATGACCATCTCAGGTGATTAGATTAATCTACAACTGATGACACGGTGTTCTGTTTAACACCTAAATAACTGCTGTAAACCTAGCCCAAGTTAAAACACACTGATGTCTTAAGCTATTCATTGTGATTTCTGAACATCTAACCAATACACTGTGAACAAGTTTCTCCCTAATAAACCTGCCCTAATTAATTAATACCTGACTTCTGCATTCCTTTCTTACCCACTGCAGTCAATTCTAGGAGAAAGACCAAAAACTCTGTAGGTAAGGAGTCACAGGATGGTATTCTCAGCCTAGAAGCAAACTTTCCAGATCAAACTATAAAGTGCACCAAGACGACTGGAGCAGTAATATTGCTTTAAGGTGATGATGTGGACATGCACACAAAGGAAGGTGGCATTTTAAGCACACAGATTTTGTTCCCAAAGCAGCCACTTGTTAACTTTTCAGAAGTAACACGGTCTTCAGAGCTGTTGAGTTCCTACAGATCCTGTCAAATTCAGCTTGAAACCTTTAGAACTGGGACATAAATACAATATAAAGTACTCTCAGCACTTGAAGCTAAGATAATATATGTATTACACAGCTGCAAAACTCTTTTTACCAACCTTTTAGAATATATTTCCTTTGGCATTTTAAGTTATCTTTCCAAGTACAACAAAACTATTGTGAAAATTAAAATTTCTTATTTCATCTAACAAACAAAAACCTGATGGAATTCCTTACCACCTCCCCAAAATTCTAAATGAAATGATTATGCAGGAATTCCTAACCTGAACAAAGCCATTCAACAATGACAGTCAAATTCCCCACAATCCCTGAATTATAAAATAGTGATTTTAGAAAATCACAATGCTCTCAGTAGTCACTTTTGATTCATGCATTTCAAAGCAAATTAAAAAATAATACAGATTCTTATGCTGCAGGTTGGGAAAGAGATGAAGAAAGGCAACATGACACACCAAAGAGCACTAAACCGGTCACTAACAAGGCAGGAATAAAACTGAGGTCACCTGGGCAGTAGTCTAGCATGCTCACTTACTAGGCTATCCTTCCTCTCTCTTCCATGAACATATGCCAGCATTAGATGTTATGAAAGAAAAACAGCTTTCATAAAGTCTTGAATGTCCTTTTATCTAATTAGACAAGTCCCTGCTTTGCTGCCATTGATACCAGAAATAATCCTATTAGAAATAATAGAGTTTAAAGAGCTCTTGTGAAGGCATATGAAATCCTTATGAAGGGCATTGGTAAACCTGTCCTGTCATCCTCTTTTAACCCTGTTCCTCCAACAGAACAAGAGATCATTTCAGGTTTAAAAGAGGATAATCATGAAACAAGAAAAAGCGTGTTTCACTTGACATAACATAAGCTTTTGTAGTTTAGTACTGAAGAAGTCCTTCAAGATGGGTAGAATGGCTGTCTTTGAAAATGCAGGAGGTATTTTAACAAATTTAGCAAAGTTCACAATGCCTTTAGCAAAAAAAAAGATAATGAGCTAGTGCAAATAAGGATCAATTTCAGCAAAGTTTATGGGCTGGCATGAATGTGACTCAGGGCAGAGCTCAACATGCAAGTTAAAAGCTCGTGATTCAGGACCAGGTCTAGCTGAAGCAATAGGAAGAAATGCTTAGAATGGAACATTTTCCAAACTGGAGGATGGTATTATTCACACAGGGAAGTAATTCACCTTCCTCTGAAATACCAAGTAACAGCCACTGGTGGAGGCAGAATGCCTGGTGCATATAGTGATAGATTACTGTCAAATACTATGTTCTCAGATTGTTACTAGTGTAAAGTACTTTAAACTAGAAACCTCACTGCTATAGCAGAGAAGTTTCACTCACATTTTCCTCATTCATGTTCAGCTGAAATGAGCTGTTGAGGTCTCAGGAAGTGAGAAAAGGAAGGGGAAGTTAAATCCATTCAAATTAACTCAGTTAATGCATGTTGGAGAGCCTCAGGTTATTAAGAAGTGTTACTGTATTGTCTGTTCCCTCTTAACTGATGAGATTTCATAAAACCTAGGTTAAGGGTATTCTCAATCTTTTCCCTTTCTTCTGCTTGAATGTCAATTTTACAAAGCATCACATATGCAAAAGGTGGAATGCAGAAAAATTGGGTGAGACCAAACTAATGTGAAAAGGCAGGAAGCATGAGTCTTTGCTATTTCCTTACTGGGAAATAATATGACAGTTCTTTGGTAAGTACATGTTTGTACATTGAAGTTGATTTGTCCTTTACTGAGGATGCATGTCCTGAAAAAAATCATACTTCTCATATTTTCCGTCTGTTGGATATTGGTTGTTGCATCTAGATGATCTGTCAGTGGCAAGTATGACCTTATGCTGATGTGCTTTGCACTTGGGGAAACTTTCAAGAAAAAGACTCACATGGGCATTATTGTGGATAACTTAGTGGAAACATCCAGTCAAGGTGAAGCAGGGAAAAAGTGAACAGAATATAAAATAAAAGAGAGGAATGAAACAGTAGACAAAACACTGTAATCAGACATCTTGAGTAACAGGGCCCCCAGTCATGTCACCTTTAAAAAAGATGAAATGGAATTAGAAATGAAACAAGTAATAAAGATGACTAGAGATATTAGAATTTACATGTATAGATTTTCCTGTTACTTGACTGAACTGTCTGGAAAATGCTTAGTGCTTTTGCACAACCTTGGAAGAAATCAGAGAAAAGACTACGTAACTCAAAATTGTAGTTCCCCTGCATGATCTTCCCCTGCTCCTGAAGTGAAAGACTCTTCCATCTGCCCAAGTTGCTAGCGCACATTTCATTTCTTGCACTGTTGGAAGCTTTCCATCGTTCCATCCTTCCAGTCTACCTTTGAGACTGGCATGCTGGAGTAACTGGAGTCAAGGGGCAGTGCATTCTCCGCATTCCTTCCATTGTCCATCTGTCTGCTGAAGATAGAAAGGAACAGTGGTTTTCTGAATCCCAAAGAAACCAGACAATTGAAAAGGACACAAAAAGGTATAAGTAATCTTTTAGTCCCCTTTACCAACATATAGGCCTAGCTAAAGTTAATCACAAAGGGCCATTCTTCAGTCAAAGTCAAATGGAATGGGTTTTAGTAAAAGTTCTTTCTCTCCCTCCTCAGGTGCACTGGCATGAGTGTGTGCAAAATGTCTTATTTTGCATTTCTTGGTCTTTTTTCACCATATTCTCTTGTCACTTCTTTTTCTTTAAGCCTTTAGCAATAGATCTGCAATATACAGGCAGGCACATCCTAACATACAGGCTTGTGCAAAGTGAATGCATATATTGCTTTATGAGTTTCCCCAATTATTTCTTTCAAGAAAAAAAAGAAAATAAGATTATGTCACAATCTTGAAATCACGTCTTTTTAGTCACAGTTACTACAAGTTCTTTGATAATACTTTGACATTTATATGGTGTGTTATACCCAATATTCAGTGCCTACCTCTTTGGATTACATTATTAAGCATGGAGTAATCCTTAACTTGGCCTTTTTTGAAATATTCTTTCATTTCTTTCTTGAAGCTCTATATATTGTCACAGAAAAACACTCTAGCCTTAGATAAATAGTCACTCCATTCTTTGCCAACCACTATTTCCACTTCAAAATTTGTAAAAATGTGTGGTGATTAAAAAAAAGGGTCACTTTCTGAACAGTGGCCACAGTGATAACCTGGCTTATCACAAAGCTTTTCATTCAAACAACATTCATACATGGGATGGTCAAGCTGAAAAGATGAATCTACATGAGCAGACATTCTAAACTATTAACCCTTCAGTCCATTGTACCTTACTGAACAATAATCCAAATAAAATAGCAAACGCTGAAATGTAGAAGATTAGAGGTTTTTTATTTAGATATCATAGCTCTTGTCTTTGCAACACTAAATATGTACTTTTTAGAGATATTAAGAGTCACACTCTTGCATATATAGTCTTCATTTATTCACAAATTATCAGGATTACTGAGAGTATCTCTGAAAACTGCCTGACTTTTCCCAAAAGTACTGAGGAAGCTTGTTCTGGGAGGAAGAGAATTGTTTAAACACCATGTCTCTACTAACAGGAACCCCTTGGAAAGACTGCCCAGAACAGTTTGTGTCTCACTGTTTATTTTGGTACTTAAAGGAGCTATGTTCAAGCCCCATCTCTACCAGTGACTTTTTGTGTTGTCTGGCAAAGCTGTTTTAACTTTGCTGTCCCTTTATGAGTAAAGCTAGTCAGCACATGAGGGTTTTTTCATTATTTTTTTCCCCTCATGGAAAAAGTCATTATAATCATGATCACTCATGTTTATTTTTGGTTTGGCCAAAAGTTTTAGGGGAGTATTCTAACTTTGCTTAAAATTAAATATTTTTCAGATTAAAAAACCTAAGCGAAGACATTTTAAACTAAAAAAATAAATTATGGGTTTTCACTTCCTTGTGAAAACCTTTCATTTATAAGACATATTATTGCTTTCTGCAATGGTACTCATTCAACTGGAAGTCCCCTTCACTTCAAGAAAAACAAAATCTTAATGCAAGTTTTTAAGTGATCTCTTTATATTTTTTTTCCATTTAAGACTGTAAGTTTTCTGGAGTACAGGCTTTCTCTCCCCTTGTGTTAGTGCTGCACTAAACACATTGACATTGACATCTTGTCTTGAAATTCCTGGTGCATTTCTAAAAAAATCATTCCTACTGTGTCCACTGTGAAGCCAGAGAACTGCAAGGATGTCTGAACTGGGATCACTAGCTAACCACTCAAGGCATATTAAGCTTGGTTTGCACCACTAGTACTATACTTTTCAAAATCATGCAAGTAAGATAAGAATGGCATCCTTGCTGAGTTGCTAGGAGTTTTTTTTGTTGGAGTTTTCTTGTTATTTTGTTTTTAAATAAAAAACCAGCATATAAAGATCATTAGAGAAGCTAAAAGCAAGTCAGACACACAGAATGAACATGTCCACTCATGTTTTAGAAATTATAGGCTTTTCTTCCTTTTTTTTTTGTCTCTTGTAGTAGCATTTTCCTTTATTTGATCCTTAATAAATGTGATTATGTAAACAAGTCCTCTGCAGAATCTCTTACAGCTTGTCACTCCTTTCTTCTTTCCTCAGTAAGCTCTCTTTCTCCTTCCTAGCAGCTTCAGAAAATTTGAGTTTAGGATAGAGAGAAATACTAACCTTTTCCAACTGTTCTTGCAATCACAGAGCTTAAGGCATGCAGAAAGGCTGAATTCTGGGTTGGCCTGCTGTCTTTTTGCTGTGGGTCCTATCTGGAAGTTCACATATCTTGTACAATATATGAAATACAATCTGTTAATTTAAATTATCTTTAGAGATAATTGTCCTGAGTGACAGCATCTGACATTTTCTTAAGACAAGGTCTAAACCAGGAAATTGTTACTTGGGTTACTTTACATCTTACCAGTGGAAAGGAAGGTAAATTGCTTACCTCGCTACCACAAAAACAGTGAATTCAAAGGTGAACTGGGGAGTAACATTTGCAAATTGTTCATGTAGTACTCTAAAATTGAAGTTATAATGAGAAAAGACCTGGATTAAATTTATTATCACTTACCAATCTTCACAGCCTTGAAGAAAGGAAGGAGTCTCTCCTACTCCCTGTCTCTCAGCAGTAGGGTCACATTGCTGGGACATTATAAACTTTCCTTAGTTAATGTCTGACCTCATCTATAAGCAAGCAGTGAAACAGAAAGTTATATAATGCAGTAGTAGTAAGTTAATGAATTTCTTTTATAAGAATACAAGAGTTCGTTTGCTTCTCTTCTTGGCCAGCTTAGTCACTTCTTAGAGCAAAAGGTCCCAGCACAAAATGACTTTTTGTTCTGCTAAAATAGTATGTAATATTAGCCAAGTGACCAGTTACCAGCAAAACTGCCTTGTAAGTTTTGCTGTTTCTTTACTCCAAAATGTGTCTAATCGTTTTGTGTCTCCTATCCATCAACTTATATACTTGTGCCAGGGAACATTACAAATTTGTTTGAAGTGTCTTGGGACCAAAACAGGAATTTTGATACTGTTCAAGTAAATCCCAAGTAATATTAAGAGAAATTACTTTATGGGTTTATTAATTGTGCGGTACCAGAAAATACCTACCAAGACCAAATGGCATTCTTTTAAGACCCAGAATACTATCCAAGCTCAAATTTTGCTGAGTTCAAGTTCCACAGAAGAGACATGTTGGGGTGAAGGTATCAAAAAGAAATGAAAAGGCAAGCCTTCTGATGCAAAAATCATGTAGTGAAAAATGAAGAAATAGAAAATTAAAAATGAATGCAAGGAGAGGGAGAACAAAGACTAGGGAGGAAAGTCAAGTGAAAAAATAAATACACTTGTCCAAACTTGAGAGTGACAGAAATAGTGCTGCATATTCCATGCTGCCTGTACATAAGAAATTAACAAAATTCCTAGAAGATTTTAAGTTCTCTACCACAGCATAATTGTAAATTGGGCTTGCTAAATGATATGGCAGAATGCAGCTTAGTTGAATATCTCATGAATATGCTTCTATATCTACAGCTTTTCATGCCAAACTGCTGTGAGTTTCATTGAATGCACTCATTTAAGGACACAGTTAAAGAACTGTCTAAACAAATAAAACCCCAATTACCCAGCAGCAACTAGGCCAAGACTAAATCTACATATACTTCTGTACAAATATGATAAATCTGAAATTAATGCTTGCAAACAATGGTGGTGTTGAGGAGAAGTAGCAGTTGGCTGTTCCACAAGGGGAGAGGAGCTGAGCATGACAGCAAGGCAAGGCAGGCCCCACAGCAGTCCAGCAAGGGGAGAAGAGCCAGACCAGTTTCAGCCACAGTCCAGTGATCACCAGACAAGACCAAAGAAAAGTCCGAGGTCAAGTGAGGAAGTCAGTGAGCCATGCAAAAGGTCTAGCAAATTGTATATACCTAAGACAAGCCAAAAAATGTGGTCAAGAAGCCTAACGATATAAAAAGCTTTTTAAAAGAATTTAGAACCAGGATTTTAAAGGAGTCCATTAGCATGTCGGCTAGGATGATAGAGCCTGGGTTTTCTAAAAGCTCTGACAATTTCTCTGGCCAAGCACTCCTAAAGAACCTTTAGATGACATGACAGACCTTAGGGACATGAGAGAAGGTCTGCCGATACGTGTATCACTGAATAAAAGACAACGATAACAGCCTGATAGACAACACTGCCTTTCTACTATACAATTCAACATTTTAAAAATTATTGAGAAAAGCACTTAAATAATAAAATGTCATAATATAAATGCCATTATATAGAATTATTCATAATAGTAAAAACTACAGCTCTCAAATAGGTGAGGAGGATCTCCTAATGCTAAGGGACAGTTCAATAAAATGGCAAATTAAATTCAAAGTTGATAAACCCACAGTATATTGGGAAAATAACTATACATACACAATGGTAGTCTACAAAATAACTATTATAATTGAGAAAAATATATTCAATTTAACAAGGACAGCTCTCATTTCTCCATTGTACAAAGCAGTCCATAAACTCAAAACAGTGGACAGTTTTGGCCTTCGACTGCTTACCTAGGCATCATTCTTTTCTCCAGGACAGTGGGCAGTTGAATACCAATCCAAACAATTCTGTTGGCAAAACAACAGAATTGATAATTAGCAGTGAGAAAAATCTTGATTACATCCATGAGAGGATTAAACCTCACCAGACTGCCCACCATTTAGAAGTCTACTGTCTGTTACTATACAGAAACAATAATAAAGGCAAATAAGATAACTTTCACAGAACCCTGCCCCCCAGACGACTCTCAGCAGAGTAAATCATTTGAGATCTGTTTGAAGACTGGATGTCTTCTACAAAGGTAAGTTAGCCCAGGTAACAGATTTTGGATTTGAATCAGAAAATTAGGAGAGAGAGAGGGAGGGAAAACAATCTGCATAGCAAGTGCATGAAAGCAAACAATCTACAGGAGGAAAAAGTTTGTAGCAATTAGTAGGAAGACTATATTCTAGATGCTTATTTTTCAAAGAATAATCTATTTAACTGTACAAAGTTGTACTTTTCTATACTTTTTAAAATTTGGAATTGACCTAATAATAAAGTAAAATATTCTTCAAATGCATGTTTTCGGCTAATGGGAGAAAGTTTATTCTGAGTTCTGAAGGAAAAATTCCTAGGAAAAAAGGGCCTAATTCATAAGTAACTTGCATCTTTGAAAAAATGTATTTGAAAATATGTAGATCATACTATTTTATACCCAGGGTTCTGAAATGGGCTTACAAGCAGTAATTATATGTTTTTCATGTGAACTGAAAATCCACCTCCTCAGTTACTTTCAATCAGAAAAAAAATCCTGATCGCCATATTTGCTTCCTGGGCTGCAACGCAGATAGATGTTGTCTCTTCCCTAAATGGTCTTCTTGAATGGCATCATAATTACAGAAGTTAGAAAGAAAAGTGGGATAGCCTAAAAAAGCAGTCCATATCCCAAAGATAATAAAGATTTTTGACCCGACTGGACTTGAAGTGCTAAAATAAGCAAGACATCTTGACACAGGACATCATGAGCAGAAAACTGTTCTACTTTTTAGATGACAAAGAGCTTCAATCTCCCCTGCTGGCCATTAAAATGAACAAAAAGGAATGTTTTAATGTTTGACAACAGAATGAAGATCCACAGGCAATAAAAAACAAGGCAGCTACAAGGAGCATCAGCTGCCAAAAAGAATCTGTACAGGGCAGATGAATGGGATTTCACTGGAGACCAGATATCATATATTTAAGTGATATTTAATCTCTTCACCCCCACAAATTAAGATATTTTTTATGTTTTCAAAAGCAGCAGAATGTTATGTTTTACATGATATTCAGGATGGTGGACAAATAAAACGAATCCTGCCTATAATAAAGGTTTAGTTCCAGTCACTTAATAATTTTGTCCTTCTCAGAGTTAATGCACAAGCATTCACTTTACTGCTTACAAGCAAACATTAACACATTATGAAACTGGAGTATTGTCTTGAAAGCTAAATAAATAAAGCAAAACTGCAGCTTTTATGGAGAAAGTAATGTTACTATGTCAATCAAATTAATGATGCCAATGCACACTGGTGGGCAATAAAAAACAAAGTATTTCACTGTTGGGTCATTTCTCACATATTGTTACTGCCTGGCTCCCAGGCTCAGGGGTCTCACCATGCAGAGGAAGGCTGTTGAGATAAACTCAGTTTCTTTTTCTAAGGCTCATTATGAAGAAGATTTTTTTAATTTTAGTTCAGTTGGGTGTGCTTCTTAAGAAATTTCACTGTAATTAAAATCTGAAGTGAAATTTGGCCCATTGACTTACAGATTCACTGTCTGGAAAATGACTTAAGCATAGAAATGGATTTCTATACCCTGAAAATTATTTTCCCATTCTTCATCAGAATCAACCTGAGTGGGTCAATTCCTCTTGTGAAAAAGCAGACAAAATTCCTGTCCAGTTACTGTTATGTCAAGGAGTGTTTTGATTGTCTAAAGGTTAACAATGGTAATGATAGGGTTGAGTGTCTGTGGGTAAGAATCAGGCCAACAAGGCAGATATCATGGTGGGAGTCCATTATAGACCACCCAATCAGGATGAAGAGACAGATGAAATATTCTGTAAGCAGCTGGGAGAAATCTCGCAATCGCTAGGTCTTGTTCTCGTGGGGGACTTCAACTTACCAGATGTCTGCTGGAAATACAATGGGGCAGAGAGAAAACAGTCCAGGAGGTTCCTGCAGTGTGTGGAAGATAACTTCCTGACACGGATGGTGAGTGAGCCAACTAGGGAAGGTGCTCTGCTGGACCTGTTGTTTGTGAACAGAAAAGGCCTTGTGGGGGATGCGATGGCGGGAGGCCGTCTTGGGCACGTTGATCATGAAATGATAGAGATTTTGATTCTCAGAGAAGTAAGGAGAGGCGTCAGCAGAACTGCTACCTTGGACTTCTGGAGGGCTGACTTTGGCCTGTTTAGGAGCCTGGTGGACAGAGTCCCTTGGGAGGCAGTCCTGAAAGGCAAAGGAGTCCAGGAAGGCTGGACACTCTTCCAGAAGGAAGTCTTAAAGGTGCAGAAGCAGGCAGTCCCCATGTGCTGGAAGACGAGCCAGCAGGGAAGAAGACTGACCTGGATGAAGAGAGAGCTTGGATGGAACTCAGGAAAAAAAAGAGAGTTTATGACATTTGGAAGAAGGGGCAGGCAACTCAAGAGGACTACAAGGATGTCATGAGGTTTTGCAGGGAGAAAATTAGGAGGGCCAAAGCCCAACTAGAACTTAACCTGTCGACTGCCATAAAAGACAACAAAAATGTTTCTATAAATACATGAGCAGCAAAAGGAGGTCTAAGGAGAATCTTCATCCTTTACTGGATGTGGGGGGAAACATAGTGACAAAGGATGAGGAAAAGGCTGAGGTACTTAATGCCTTCTTTGCCTCAGTCTTTAATAGTAAGACCAGTTGTTCTCCAGGTACCCAGCCCCCTGAGCTGGAAGGTAGGGATGGGGAGCAGAATGAAGCCCCCACAATCCAAGGGGAATCTTTGACTTTCCATCTGCTGCCCTCAAAAGAGAGAAAAAAACATTTCTTTCCCCTGAAACTACTGACAGATTCAGTCTTGTAAGCCTCTGTGAATAGAAATAAAAAAGATTGTGAATGGTTTACTGCCTCTTCTTAGATTCTGGGAGTTAAAACCCTATTTTTTTCTTCCTTCTCTGAATCTTGAGGAAGGCACAGTTTACACATTTGTTCTTTCCATGAGAAGCAAATTTCTTGTACATCTGTTCTCTGGATATCATGGAAATAGGTCCAAATTCTCTCAAAACATCCTCCCTCCTCCCTCATTGTCTTCAAACTGTCTTTCCTATTTCATCCACTTCTGTGACCCATATGTAACTATATTGCAAGGTCCTGCACCTAGGTCAGGGCAACTCCCGGTATCAATACACGCTGGGGGATGAAGGGATTGAGAGCAGCCCTGTGGAGAAGGACTTGGGTGTACTGGCAGATGAAAAGATGGACATGAGCCGGCAATGTGCACGCCCATACAAAGCCCAGAAAGCCAACAGTATCGTGGCCTGCATCAAAAAAAGGGTGGCCAGCAGGTCAAGGGAGGTGGTTCTGCCCCTCTACTCCAGGCTGGTGAGACCCCACCTGGAGTACTACATTGAGCTCTGGAGTCCTCCGTACAAAAAAGACATGGACCTGTTGGAGGAGTTCCAGAGGAGGGCCACAAAAATGATCAGATGGATGAAACACCTTTCCTATGAGGACAGTCTGAGAGAGTTAGGGTTGTTTAGCCTGGAGAACAGAAGGCTCCAAGGAGACCTTATTGAAGCCTTTCAGTACTTAAAGGGGTCTTATAAGAAAGATGGGACAGACTTTTTAGTAGCAATAGGACAAGGGATAATGGTTTTAAACTAAAAGAGGGTAGATTCAGACTGGATATAAGAAAGAAATTTTTTACGATGAGGGTGGTGAATCACTGGAACAGGTTGCCCATAGAGGTTGTAGATGCCCTATCCCTGGAAACATTCAAGGTCATTTTGGACAGGGCTCTGAGCAACCTGATCTAGTTGACGATGTCCCTGCTCATTGAAAAGGGCGTTGGACTAGATGACCTTTAAAGGTTCCTTCCAACCCAAACCATTCTATGATTCTATATGGTAAGAAACAGAACCCTCACAAGAAAATTAATTCATAAGACTAAGTACTGTCTTGACTGAAATTAACGAATATTAAACCTTCATTTGTGGAAATAAAATTCTGATACTTGTCTGTCTTAAATAAATTCTGAATTCTAGTTTCCTAAACAGCAGCTTTTCTGCCACCATTTTTCTAAATACTGTTTCAGAATAGTGTCAGAAAAGTGCAATCAAAACTGGAAATGCATTCACAGATACAGTACTTGATAGTTTAAAAAATCAGATTATTTCAATTTCTTATGTTACTAGGCTATGCACATATTGGACTACTGTTCCTGCCTGCATTATTTTGTATGTATTTCATGCGTGTTCAACAGTCATCCTTATACTTTTGGTTCTTGTTTTATGGAATGCAGCCCTCATGTTCTTTGATAGAGTAACTTTACTAGCAAAAAAAACAAACCTTATTCTGTGTGTTTTTTGCAGAAACAGAGTTTTTGTAAATATAAAAGATGAAGAGAGAGGGGTTATGTAAATAATTAACCTTTGAAAATAACTCTTGCTCTTGAAGGGTGCATATCAATGTGATATAATTACCAGATTTTATACACTGTTGGCTGAAGATCACCGTAGGTAATTTAAACAGTGAGCTCACATTTGCATAATGTACTGGCAGCAGATTCTTTTAAATCCTCACTGAGAGGAGGCCAACATGTCTGTGTATCTACTTGAGATGCACCGGTAGTGTTTAATTTTATCATTTCTAGGTTTCCCTTCATCTTTAATACCTTCTGACAGTCTTTTAAAAGGTATTACCAATACTTTGATCTGAATTGAATTGATTGACCTCTGATCAGGTCAAATCTAAACAAAATTGGAAAAGAACATCAGCTGTTTTCTGGTAGAATCTTAGTGAAGTTTTCCAAAATCTTAGTTTGGATTTTTGAATAGCCTGAAACTGATTTTCTAGCCAGCTATCCAGACTAGTTTTTGAAGTAAATGGCTTTCGAATGAGTCCAGATGAAATCTGATTGTGTATGGAGCACAGTTCAACAAACTAAGTGAGGAAGTTTGAAGACAATCGGAAGACAGTTTCAGATACAAATAGTTAGAAATTTTCTGAAAAGGTTTTATTTTCTCCTCCAGTTATATGTAAAGACAATAGACTAAGAAACATTTTTCATCATGAAAAAGCTGATGTCTGAGAAATTTGAGCTCTTTTGTAGTATGTTGGAGACTGTCTGAGTAGTAGAATCATAGAATCATAGAATCGTTTGGGTTGGAAAAGACCTTTAAGACCATCAGGTCCAACCATAAACCTAACACTGCTAAGTCCACCACTAAACCATGTCCCTAAGCACCTCATCCACACATCTTTTAAATACCTCCAGGGATGTTGACTCAACCACCTCCCTGGGCAGCCTGCTCCAATATCTGACAACTCTTTCAGTGAAGAAATGTTTCTTAATATCCAATCTAAACCTCCCCTGATGCAACTTGAGGCCATTACCTCTTGTCCTATCACTTCTCAAGTGGGAGAAGAGGCCACCACCCACCTCTCTACAACATCCTTTCAAGTTGTTGTAGAGAACAATAAGGTCTCCCCTCAGCCTCCTCTTCTCCAGGATAAACAACCCTTTGTAATGCCCATTCAGATACTTATAAATACTGTAGACTTCTCTTTGTCAGATTAAATAAACCCATTTGCCTCCTGATTTGTCATATTCCCATAGTTCTTGACTGTCTTACTAGGCTTCTGCCTCTTCTGCATCTCCTCTTAAGAAATTTCATTTGTTTTTCACTTTTTAAAGAGACTAATTAGGTAGAAATTATGTAGAAAATCCAGGACAACATGACCTTGTGTCTCACATAATCAGCACTTGTTTTGACGCACTAAGACAGGCACCAAATACAAAAGTTTGGGAACTTCTGAACTTTCTTAAAGCTGGCTAAATGTATTGAAGAAATAAAATGCTAAATGTTATTATTTCCAGAAATCTAATAAACTGAGCTGCATCAATTCAACATGATTTGTTAGAGAAAGAAACTTTGTGATGGGTAAAAAGCCTCTGGAATAACTGAGTCTAACTGTAACTAGTGATCTTTTTGATCGTGTAATTATGAGTTATGAGGCTTATGAAGAAAAATGGTAATAAAAAGTTTTTAAAAGCTCACTTTGTTTCCTGAGTATAGGGAAGACCTCAAAATGTGATCAGAGTGCATGCTTCAGGTGGGGATTTAAAAAAACAATCTAGGCCAATACTAGCTCATTTTCCTTAAATAGACAGGGCACAGACTATACAGAGGCTTGCCAGGAGATAGTTACGGAAACTACCAAAATGAAGTATAATAGTTTTGATTTTCAGAGAGATAAAAGCTTCCTCATTTAGTGTCTCAGGACCAAAGCCAGAATGAGAAGGGCACTGAATTCACCCTATAATGGCACCTGCAAGTGATAAAGAAACCCTTACTACCAAGACAGATCCTGGGGCCAGAGGAGTAAATGAGAAGAACCATCTCTGGACTTCAGTAATTATGGTAAAAGCATATAAGGACTTTATTAAAAGGCCTTTAGCCCAAAGAAGTAAAATAACATGTTTGTGAAAAACTTTTTATGTTGATGGATTCTTGAAATATTGCTACCTCTGAATTTGCAAATCAGAAGGCTACCAGAATAATTTACTAATTATTAGCTTCTGCAGAATGAAATTAAATTAAAGAAGATCTATTTAATGTATCTTCTGTTATCATGACATTTAAAGTTCAAGGATTTAAGCTTTTAATCATAAAAATTGAGGAAAGAGACTTCTTTCGTAACACTGAAGGTCAGTTACTCTCATAAGCACCTGAATCTAAGCAATAAGGCTTTAAGAATCTAGATTGCAATATCCTATTAGGGCCATACCTGCACAAGCAAACCCATATTTAAGATCCAGGGCTTAACTTGCCTTGGATCAAATACTGATCTCTGTAATCAAGATGCGCAAATACTCGTGTATGTATATTAAGTCCATTGACACTGCAAGTGACATTCACTGTTTTAGTAACATGCTTCCCCTTTCCACCCACCCTCACAGTAATCTGCTGATAATTCTGTCTTTTGACTTTTTAAAACTGGGGCAAGTTGAATGTATTCAATATAGAATTTCTGTTTTAAAATAATCATAAGCAACTCACAGAAAATTAGCCCACAATATTGATGCAGGAAATCCGCTGCATTAGGGAGTCATGCTGTTGGCAAGCACAATCAGACACTGCCTGTGCCAGGCCTGTGTCCAAGACACACGCAAGTAATCTGGCATTTTCTTTGTTAGAAATGGAGTGGTAGCAGTCTGATTGACTTTACATGAATAAAACATGGTCGGGGATGCTGATATTTCTGACTTAAGTCTTACTTTCTCTTTTTATTAGCATGGCACTATGTACCATATTTCAAATCTTTCCTGGTCTGGACTAACATTCCTGGAAGAACAGCGCTCAAGAACAAGATGTGACTGACGTGCTAAGAAGACCAGGAAAACATAAAGTATGACAATCGTAGCTGTGAAATTGAAATAATTTGAGTGGCCAGATAATAAAGTATGAGTAAGGTAGTTGCAGTCTCACAGCAGAATAACATGTAATTACATAAGACATCTGTGGGATTGTATGGAGAAAAAGAAAAGATAAAAAACTGCTCTAAAAGCCATCTCACTTCAACCAAATAGACTGATGTTCATGGCCACAATTTGCATACATACTTGATAAAAGAACAAAG
Source organism: Gavia stellata (assembly GCF_030936135.1). Classification (NCBI taxonomy): domain Eukaryota; kingdom Metazoa; phylum Chordata; class Aves; order Gaviiformes; family Gaviidae; genus Gavia; species Gavia stellata. Next base: position 23,231,584 of record NC_082600.1, read on the forward strand.
ATAATGCATGAAATAAATGCATCATTGATAAATGGTAGCCATCAGGAGAATGCATGACATAATAGACACAGAACAGATGGGCAACCATGGTAAGGAGTAAGACTGCAGAACAGATGTGGGCTTTCAGGTAACTGTTACACTCTGATACACGATACCTATCTGAGGAACAGAACAATGAAATGTGTTGGACAAATGCTGAATAGAATCAAGAGGATAGTTAGAAAGGATGAGTGAGACTAGTTCCTGCAAGTCATAAAAACTGTCTAGGGAGCTGTGAGCAGGGAGACAAAGTCTACAACTCCAGGTGGAGTGGGGCTGCAAAGGGGCTGCTAGATGGGTAGATAGCACAAAATTCTCCACTGACAACTTGCTTCTCTAGGAAATCACTCAGGTTAGGTTTAGAGCTAGGAGCAAGACAAATCTAGAGCTTCAGGTGAAGTGGAGCTGGAAGGGTGGTGGCAGAAACCCTAACTTGGCTTGAATTCCAACCTGCCTCTTTACTACAGACTTGCTGGGGCTTCACCATACTGTTTGTAACAATGGCTTCCACCACCAGGTGGGTGTTCCCACCTTGCCTGCTGGTGTATTGTGTGTCTGGGCCCTGGCTGGCAATGGTACTGCCTCTGCCTGCCTTGTTATCACACTTGGCTTCTGGCTCCCTTTAACTTAATTAGCTGCTGCTCAGTGCAGCTCCATGAGTGTTTTGAGGTTTGGCCGAAGGCCAAAACCAGGGACTTGATGAACAAGTTCTTTTCAAACACTTTTTTAGCACTCATTGTGGAGCCCATTCCTTCCTTTGGAAGTTCTTTTGCACCCCCACTCCACCTGGAGCAGGAGGCTTTGTTTCTGTCTCCCAGTATTGCCCTCAGGTGTGCAGCTACAGCCTGGAGTTCCAGTAATGGCTGTTGGACCACATTGGGAATTTGCTATTGGGACCAAAAGGCAGTTTGGACACATTAATCCACTTCCTGGATCATTAGGGAATACTAACCAGTTCTACCCCAGTCATGGCTGAAAATATTGGTCTCCTGCAAAGAGGTACTGACAAGTGACAAACCAACCACTGAGACTTCTCGAAGCATACTGGAGTGTTACCAGACTCACTGAAGGAAGAAACAGTCTCCTTTGTCTTTTGTTTCTCCTCGTTTCTCATTAAGTCCTAAGAAGTAAAACAGCAAAGGAAGAGTCACATAGTGTACTTAGCTAAGTTTAAACAAGGAATGGGGAAGAATCCAGGAGGAGATAACCAAGTGATTTGTGATTTGTGTTTCCCTGAGGTGTCCAGTGATAGATGGGAGGTCTATGGTTATCAGGGCAGGGCAGGCCTTGTGTCCTGAATATTGATCCCCACTTTCTTGAGAATTAAGTGTGCTATAATTAAGTGTGCTTCTGCATGCTCAGCAAAGACACACATTGAGGAGAGTAAAAAAGAGTGAACAGGAGAGGTGGAGCTTGGAAAGAGGATGGAACATCTGAATTGAAAGACTTGCTTGGAAATAATTTCAAGCAGCTTCCCCACCCTCCCCTCTAAACATTTTAAGTGTATTAATGCAGTAATTAACAGCAGGGAAAGAGTAGAATGTTCCCAAGGCACATAAGACAAACCATTCACATCACAGAAGAGACAGAGGAATAAAAGGTGCTGTACCATGCATTTAAATGGCCTTTCTGCTGCTGCTTGCTGTTCACTTATGCTTTAATTCTTTCTTTTATTTTTTCTCTCCCCAGCCTCCAGTCTATCTAAATAAGGTGCCTTCCAGACCAATATTTATTTTACATCAAAGCCTTTATAGTTGTTAGCTTTTGTCTCCCTTTGCAAACGGTTTCAGTTAGGAGAATTTTTATTTCAATGTGGGAAACTGCTGTGTATTTCCTTGTATTTCTCCTTGGGAAATTTGGTAAGAGAGGCAATATCTGTGTGAAATTAATAGACTTTTGATCTGTTTATTACATGTTATTATCTATGCTGTGGGTATGCATGTGTTTGCATTTGCTATTGAGATCTTCCAATCAAACAGACAAATGAGAACATCATGATAACTAATTGTGTTCACAGGAAAATAATCCACATTTAAGGGCTACAAGGAGATTTCGGAAGCTGAATAAGCAAGATGTTTGATCTGGGTGTCCACACCCGAGCAAGAATTCATTGAATAGGGCAATTTTGTTCTAAGATAATGAGAAATTCACTTTGAAGTGTGACAGAAAAATTTCTCAGAAAACTCAGATTTTAAAAAAGGAAACAAAAATAATCTGTGTGACAGAACTGAACAGATATCTGACTAGAGCAGCAAGTACAGATAAACAAAGGTCCTGCCTTTTACAAGCAGCCCATTGGCAAGTTGGTAACATAAATCACTCATTGAGGAACATTACCTGATTACAAATAAATAAAAAACTGTAATAAACTCACAAAAACCCCCAAAAAACTGCAAACATAATAGCAGTTTGGGTGTAAACAGAATTTAAATCCACAGCCAATGGAGGAGAAAGCTGCCCAACACTTGTTTTCCCTATGCCAGTCTAATCCTGCCTCTCTCAAGGTATTTCAAATGGGTGGCTGGTGGAAGCACTCCTTACCCTGCTTTCAGTCCCAATGTGCTGGATTAGCACAGACCTATTATCATTAAAGCTAAATGGTACTGCAGCTGATTAAGGTTCATTCACAGGATCATCTCTGGTACTGCAGCACCATGCTTCTGCAGGGGCAGACAGGTCTGTCAATGGAGCAGTGCTGGGACAGCAAATATGGTCCAGGGACAGTAACTTTTTACAGCTCTTGGCTTAATTTCATCCTAGACATAATTTCACGTACTGAATCTACATCACAAATCCCTTTCATGATTAAATTTTACTGGAAATCTCAGCCAGTCAGAATTAATTCACAAGCCACAGAAACCAAATCAAGTAGTGTCTCTCTTCTCTCTCTTACTTACTTTCAAAGACACAAATGTACAACTACTTCTTTCTTATCATTTGTAAGCACCTGACTTCCAGGCAATACTCATTCTGACATTTTCTGAAGAAAGCATTTTGATTTTCATGAGTCTTTAAAATTATGATTTCATTCAGAGTACTAAATGTGTAACACAAAACAAAAACAAAAGCCAGAATTTCATTTCCAAACTGTACAAACATGCCAAAAAGAATTCTGAGGGGCAGAGGGGAGGGGAAAGGAGGAAAGGAGTAGTCATTTTGGTTAGTAAATTGAAAGAACCATTATACATTGAATAAGCATGATAAGCAGGGAAGATACTGCAATTTCTTGGCAGTCTAATATAATTTTAAGAAAAATGGTTCTAATAAACTTAATGTTGAAGAAAATCAAGAAGTCCAGCTGACACAGTGTCCCACTCATGAAGTAAAATTTTTAAAACCTTCCAGAGGAACTTGAAGAGTACAAAGATTTGACTCTGCTTTTCAAAATACCCCATAATTAATGGGTAAAATCCTAGGACAGTGCTTTAGATTCTTTCAAAAGCTGGGCTAGAGGAAGTTTTTTCTTGATATCAAAACCATGCTGTTTTCCAGAGTATTTCCAAGCTCCTATTTCTGTTTTATTCAAACAGTTCTTCCTATCAGTCAGTATCAGTAGCTAATCAAAGCTTTTCTAATGCAGTAAGAGTCGAGTTATTCTAGGACAATATTTGGAGAGAACATAAAAGTGAAAATGCAGTAATTTTCATTTCTAAGGCACCAGAGACTGGCAGATATTCATGGATTTTACTTATTTATTTATTTATTGTGACAGCACTTAATATATTCATTGGTTGGTTGTGTGAAAATCCTCCAGGTCCCTGTACTTTTAAAAGATCTTTCTTCTTATTGATTTCCTGCAGTCGGCTATAAGACAAATTCTGTGATTCTTAATAATATACACACTGAGGAAACCTGGGCAATAAAAGTGTTTATTATGTTGTAGCATGAGGAATGAAAGTAAAAGGATCTCAATTCAATCATAAGTTTATTCCCAACACAACAGCTATGGTAAATCCAGAGGTGAAACGAAAGATTAATTCATGGAGAGAGATGGCAGTTTGGCAGCATCATGTTACTGTCAGATTGTTATTTTTGCAATAATATATTTTCTTTATGCTTCTGCACACTGGTTTGCACTTGCATGGTGGTTTCTGCATGGCAAATGGACTCCCTGTTCTTCTATCCATGTATTTACCAGAGGTTTCCTCTCGTACAAGATTAATACTGGTAATAATAATAATAATAACAATAATGATAATCCATTAAATTTATATTACCCCTTTCATACAGAAAGTTCCCAAGATACCTTTCACCCGCAGTGTGGAATATTTTAGAAAATTAATGTATCTTTCTGCATAGAAACACAGAATAATTCAGGTTGGAAGGGGCATCTGGAGGTCGCCTAGTCCAATTCCCTGCTCAAAACAGATCTAATAAATCAAGGCCTTTTCCAGTCAAATCTTGAACATCTCCAAGGTCAGAGAGTCTACAACATTTCTGGGCAATTTTGGTTCTAGTAAAACCAGCCTCCTCAGTCAACAGCTTCCAGCCTTCCCCACCGCAGCAGCTACCCTACACTGCCCGTGAGACCAGGGCCTCCAGCATCCCTCCTCCATCCCGAGGGCTGAGGCACCCGTGTGCCCCGGGGAACCAGGGCTGGTTGGTGCCTTGTGGCTGTGGAAACCATCTCTGGGTGTCCCTGTGCAGCCCTGCGCAGAGAATATGGGCCCATGGGGCTCTGCCTGCCAGCAGGAGCTCTGGAGGTTCAGGCCAGCACTCCTGAGCACAGCCCTGCTTCCCAGCGTCGGGTTGAGCCTGCTGCACACCGGCAGTCTGTGCCTGCCAGACATTGTCCCACCACGTCCTACCCTCGGCCACAAACCTTCCTGCGAAGCAGCTCAGGCTCAGCACCCACACAGCACGTTTCATAGCTGCATGTGCATTCTCCACGGGATTTAGTAAAAAGCTAGTCTCCATCAGCCTCAGTTTGTGGGGTTTTCAACTTCATGGCGTTACCACATACAGGGTCTATCAAGCTCCAACTTCCTTAACATTTCTCTGCGGCCCTGCTGAGCACAGCCCGTGAGCAAGGAGCTGGGAAGCAGACCAGGAGTTCAGGTGGAACAGCTTCAGCAGGTCAGGAGCATAAAAGGCATTGGCAGAGGGAGCGTGTGGCAGAGCAAGGTATGAGGGGGTACTCCTCACCTTCATCTCCTCCTACACACTTCCATTCCTATTTCTTATCCAGCTCAGTCATGCCACGTTCCAGGTAGCTGAAGTGAGCTTCCAAACAGTAGAAATCAATGTTGGAAATTAAAATAGGGCAGGGATTATCCAAACCCCAGCATGCATTTGGATGCAGAAGAAGGGCAAGAGAACTACACAGAGGCCTTGATCATGGCAATAATCCGTGCGGCACTGTGGAAGATGGAAAAATTGGAGATTAGGCATTTGGAACAAAAATGCATCTGCAGAGTTAATGTGAATATCTCTTTCCCTGACATGTGGGAAGGAGGGGGAAAGCAGCTGTTCCTCAATGACCTCCACCATTTCTTCCCTTCTGTCATTACATAGATAGAGGAGGAACTGGAGGATCGTAGGTGTAGGACAGCAGGGATGGATGGAGCAAGGAAACACCCTCCCACATTCATACATTCACAGGTGGAATAAATACGTGAGCGAGACAGAAAGATGAGTGGAGCAAAGGCACAGATGAGCATTGACACTCATGAGACAGTTTCAGGCAGAGCAAAGATGCAATCAGGAGTACCATTCTGATTCTGGGAGAAGAGGAAGGAGAGAGAAAAGCAGAAAAGTACTGTTTTCCACTTCACACACACAGCTGTGGGAGTGTTAGGAACCAAAGGAAGGGCTGCTCCTGTGAGCCGTGCTGTCATGAATGAAGGATTAGAGCTGAAGAGTTACACACAGTCAATTATATGTCATTAATACTCTACACGCTGTAGTCTATGTCAAGACATCCTTGCACAGAGAAAGTTACACATTCTGAGCTAGAAGGTGTTGCATCTGATCTCAAATATATTTTTTACTATTCCATCAGGATGAGAGTCAGGAAATAATTCTTGGTCTGATGCAGGGTTTGATACTCAACATGCTTGAGAGAAGCATCAGCAACTTTCTGGCCTCAACATTTCTTTAGTGTTGCAAAGTTCTGGGGCTTTTTACACATAAATCACAATACTACTCATCCTGTCCAAAGCTTGGAGGTGCCTCTTTGCTTATTGTTAGAATTACTAAGCCAACAAGAACACTTGTTGTGGTATAGGCTTGTGAAATAAACCAAGACAGATAGACCTCTCTAACAGCCACAAAATGTACTTTTGTCAAAGTGGCCCTGCAGATCTCCAGGAGCGTTAGTCTGTATCAGGGAATGTGTAGATCTGATAAATAGCTAGAGGTAAAAGCATAATTAAAAGATTCAAAGTTAAATGTTACAGATATTGAGCCTTTGAATTCCTGCAGGTTGAGGAGATTACTGGCATCATATACAACATTTTGGAAGTATTCCTGAGGTAGAAGATTAGTGGAGGTACTAATTTTCTTTCTTTCGAATTATTTAGCTGCACAAAAAAAAAAAAAAATCCTGTTTCTTTAGGCGGTGCTGTAACTGCCACTGTCAGGAACACTAGATTCAACAGCAGCAATAACTAGTCCTTGGGTTTCTTAATAAGGAACATATTTTATTCTTTTTAATCTTTAATCATTTTTTCTTTCCTCATCATGATTCTGACTTTGATTCAACAGTGCTTTTAAGCCTTCTCGCCCCCTGGAAGAAACACAGAGTGGGACTGTGTGCAAAGTCTTTCTTCAATGTGGAGCCTTTCCTTATGGTCTCTACAGGTCTGAAAAAGGTGGCAATTCAGGATGAGGCTTGAAAACACCCCTCTTATTAACTAAAAACTTAATCTTGCCTGACATGGATAAATTGGTGTACTGGATTTTCCTGTTTTAATCTGTAACAGCAAAAATCTCTGCATTTTGTGATTTTTAAAATACATTTAAGGATATTTAAGGTACATTTTGGGAAGTCAAGTGAGAGATGAAATAAATGACTTCCAGGCATTATAGACCTCCTTAACTTTTCTCTCTTTTTTTTTTGTTATACATTCAAAGGCACCCCATACCGTAATGATGTAGAAACACTTCTGCTGTCCATTATATGTCCATTGATGATGCCCAAGTTATCTTTGCCAAGAAGTACACTTTGCGGAGATAATATTTTCAAGAACCTAGATGTTTCATTTTTTGTCCAGCACTCATTGACAAAACTGGTTAGAATAAGACATATGAAAACTTGAGACAACCTTCAGAAAAAGGCATTATTGATGGCAACATGCTCACCAACACTGTTGGTACAATGTAAGTAACAAACCAATCTTAAACCAATCTCTATCAAAAAGAATCCCATACCATTAGTGTTTTAGCACAGAGGATAGAAAAGACTATATTGTTGGAAAAGCACAATATGAATTTTCAGTTCTCCTGCTGGTACCCCAAGGATAATCAGCAATGTAAAAGCAATCTTTTGTTTTCTTGAGGGTCTCAAAATTTCAGTACATTCTGAGGATGGATGGCTAGTCCTTTTACTATCCCATGGGCATTTCTGAGATTTCAAAATTTCATGACAGTTTGTATATCAGTGATCACTAAATACCGGATCTATGTTTTGCTGCATCACTTACCTAAAAAGATGTAATATGCCTGGATCAGGCGTAGGCAGACAACTGCATTGCTTTCTAAACAGCCAGGATCAAGGGATTTTATGCTGATTTTGCAATGGCTATAGGAGGTTAGGTGACACTCTATGCAGGTTCACTTTAATCTGGCACTAGGAAGGTTAAAACCTGGATTTACTGAACCATTAATTACAGCCTAGGTTTCATGGAAAAAGAAGTCTTAACTGAGAGAGCCATGCTGCAGAATTACTAATAGTGATTATACCACTTAGTTTAGTGCAAATTCTCTCTCTCTTATGCGTGGTGTTGAACAAGGATTTGATCCTTGTTTCCACACAAACAATCTCAATACATTACCTTCAAATACATTTGTTATTACGAAACAGTTTTTTTCAATCCCCTCTGCTAGAGTTGTTCCATTTTGTATAAATATTAATTGATTGAGCCCAACAGAGTAAGAAAAGAAGGGTGCAAAATTGCCTATATATCCTAGTGATTATAGCACCAGGAATTATGGAGAGTCATGGTTCAAGCCTTTGTTTCAGAAGACACTTAATTATACAATGTGAAGTGAAAACATTTCAGTGCTTGCTGGAAATTTCCAACCAGTTCTCATTTAGATTACTATTTCTGCTCTCTATAGTATAACAGTACTCTGTAAGATTAAAAAACATACATTGTTTTTTTAAAATAACACCCTTAATGACATTGCTCATAATGTGAATTAGTAACAGATAGCAAGTTGTTAAAAATCTATTTTTCTCTCATGTTATTACTGTTTACACTGCAAAAGTGTCTATGAGAGGGAAGATGTCTGGTGTGTAAGGCTGCAACAGCATTTTGGAGATGCACATTCAGCCCCTGGAACTGTCGAGACACTGCCTCAACGTGCTTATGTTCTGGACCTCAGAAGTGGAATCTTAAAATCTTATTGCTCACTTAGGTTGTGTACAGATACATCATGATAAAATCCAATGAAATGAGGACATCATGGAATCAATCCCTGGTTAGCCAGCAGGAAATACTCAAATGTGTGTGAAATCCTGCTTCTCTAGAAGGTTTTAAAGACTGTGAGATATAAATCCTAACCTTCCTCAATAGCAGTATGTTCCTAGAATAATTCTTTCATATGAAAAGGCTTTCTCTCTCAGCACAGAAAGTGAGGGACTGGGTTCAGATCTACCCTGAAAGATGTTAAGCCTATAGAAAACTCACGTTCATATATCTGCTCCCCAAAGAATGTCAGAGTAAGTGATGAGCAAGTGAAGAAAGGGTGCAGGTATATTAATCCACTAAACCCTCCTACCGTGAGTGCTACTCACAGGATGCCATCAGTCCAAGTCATTCGCCCACTTTCAAACTTCCAGCTAAGGTACTCCCAAGCTTTCCACTCTTTCTGACCTAGAACCTCCATGCTTTTTCTGGAGCTGAGATTAATTCTCCAGATTACAACCTCTGACACCCTAGAATTGGATTTTCTTCCCACAGCTAAATAAAATTAAATGTAATAATGTGTTTTGGCAAAGAGCTAGGAGGATCAGTACTGCTTGCCTATACTCACATATTTTACCCCTCCCTGATTCTGAAAAAAGCCAGCCTTCTGCTGCCCTAGAAATCCCATACCCAACACACTCCCCGTTCCTAGACTCATGACACTTCATTTGCTCAGCGCACTGCTGTAAGTCCAAGACTTCTACCTATTTTTTACTGAGAATTCTAGCAGGGAATTCAAAATTACAGGCATCATTGGAAAAAACTTAATTTGCGCAGGATTCTAATAATAATGGAAGCAACCCCTTCCCCCAACACTATGTCCTGAAAATAATAAATACAGGGCTGCCCTATTCAGAGCTGCTCAGGCTAGATCAGGATTGGACATCTACAGCAACAGAATTCCAGGTTTATAAGGCTCTCAAATAGTGCTTCATGAATTTGTGATCCTGACTTTGATGGCAGATGAATGGGGAAATGGGATCGCAGCTCTAGATTTTGTTGCTTAAATATAAGTAACCCTATTGGATTTAAGCTCTTAAGCTCTTTCTCTGTGTCTCAAGTCAACCTCAAGAAAAATGAAGATTTAATAATAAAATATAATTGGAACAAAATAGTATTTTTCTGGCCTTACAACTATTGTGGAGGTCACAATAGACTGAAATTGTGGCCTTTCTGTATGGAAAAGCACAAGTACATAAAATAATTACATTACCTGCTCCACAGTAATGCTTGTCCAAGGAAAAAGAAGGACCCAATGACGAAAGAGACACAAAGAAAGAGAAAGATATGCTTAAAGTCAGACAGCAAGTCAGACTTTGATGTCCTGAATGCTTGGCCATGATTACAGTGTTGTTAAGCATCACAGATACCGGAGATCAAGTATGGACTACCATACTGTACCAGGATACATACCTGTGACATAGAATATGGTGGAGAGGGAGCTGTTATTCCACTGTGCACGCACCTGTAAGTGTATGCTGTAATATGCAATGTTAACTGGGACATGACAGTGCAGCAAGCCCTATCTTGGTAAATACCCAAGACGTCTTGTGCAAAGCTCTAACTAGACATCCAAATACAAACATCATCTCTTTCCTTTCCTTTGAGCTAAAGGTTTATGTTTGGAATTTTTTCCACCCAATAAAATGAAATAGAAGCTTTGTTTTGAACCCTATATCATTTCCCAGGGACTAGATTAGTATTATAGTGTATTTGTGACCTGCAAATTCTTTGAGACCTTTTTGTTGTTTATTTTTAAAGCATAAAATAGTTGTACTTTTGTTGAGATTTGTGTGACACGGAAACATTTTAAATTGGTCTGAGGGCTGTAAAAATGTGTTTATACAACATGCACGTCTCAGGCTAAATTTGCTCTTTTCACTGAAATCATTAGTTTTAATCCCTCAGCTTTGAATTCATTGTTAGTTTCCTTCCAGGACTGCATTCTTCCATTACAGACTGGTAAAAATAATGCTTGGTATTTATAGAGCACTTTATATTCTGAAATCTCTGTGTAAGCATTCATTATTTCATCACTATAGATTTAAAATACTTCAGTCCTATTTTAGAGGAGTGAAATGGAAGGCATTGAAACACTGAGGACTTCAATCTCAAAACAAGTCAGTGACAGAAATAGGGTAAAAATCAGAAACCTCTAACTTCTAGGATCGTGATACCTACTAATTCACAGCACTTATCAAAACAGTTACTAAAATTAATGAAAGGAAAAAAACCTAAACAGAAAGCAACTTATGAAGGTCAACATGTGTCACAGACTAAACCACACCACTATTATAGAGAGTTCAGCATAATAATGGACTTGCAAAGTTTGTGACATTTATTTTGGATAAAGGTGAAAATACAAGTCATGATTCTGAAAGACATTCATTCAATACTGGCTTGAGTCACATTTTTGAGAAATAATTTAATCAAATAATTTCATCACATTTTTCCAGGACTAGAGACACTTTTTTCAAATAAATCAATTTATTTAGTTTGACTTTCCCTCTTTTTTTTCCCCAGTTTTAAATGAAATATTCTTTCACATGGGATCAGATCACCAGACTAATTTTTATCCAGTCTGTTGCCCGAAGTTGTAATAGTTAATACACAAAAAACTTGGAAAATATAAAATAGACGCAGCTAATTTTGAATTCTTTTCCAAGAAAGATGTACTTCTGCAGAGGTCATTTCCAATACTAGATTTTAATGAAATAAAATCAATCTGTTGACATTTCATTGTCTTGGGGAATTGAGTTGAATCTGAGCATTACAAAACACTCAGAAAATTAGGCAATAAATCTGGAAAGTTAAATGATACCCCCTTCTCCCTGTCTTCCTCATTAGAATACAATGAGATACTAGAAGGTGGTTAACCCTCTGAAAGTCAAAAATCTTTAGGAAAGATATCAACAATTACAAATAACCAAGTTACCATGTCTTAACAAATTACCTTTTCTGAGCTGACTCTTCCTAATTGATTCCTTACACACTCCTACACTTCTGCAATTGCAAAGTAATTTACTTCACATTTGCAGTGGGATAGAAGCAGAGAGATAAAATGGTCTACCTGAAGTGCTGAATCCTTCACAACAGTAGCCTGTTTGTACTTGAGCAACTGTGCCATAAGGACCTTGAGCACATCCTCTCCCATCCTGGGGCTTTGTCTGCCTAAGCTCAGAGCCAACTTAGACATAGTGCAGTTGGGGCAGTCCCTCTTCCTTCTGGGGACATGGGGAAAGGCTCCCAGACAACTCTGCAGGGAGGCTTTAGCAAGGGCTGACCCATGGGAAGTGATTTCAGGCAGAAGCTCTTGCACTTGGCCGCTGCCTGAGCTACAGCTCCCGTCGCAGCCATGCCTGTTCCTGGCAGTGGACCCTCTGATCTGGGCCCAAACCCACAGACTTTCCAGCTAGATGTCAGTTGCACCTTGTCATCATGCACTTGCCTGATGTCTGGGCTGGGGCATACTTTCTGTTTGTACACTAAATAGTACAGTAGAGCTCTAAATTTTTGGGTACAGCACTTTATGATGTTTAGAAACACATTGGATGGTAAGGTGATGCAGAAGGAGTTCCAACTAATTCAACTTTGGACTGCTGGTCAAGAGTGAAATGCAAACATTTTCAGCACTGCAACACATAAAGAACTCAATTTATTCCAAGTCTCAGTTCAGTCCTAGAGTCATTAGCTATCAGGAGGTTCCTCCTTGGCCTTCAGCTGTTGTTCTGGAAAGGCACATGTTGCTCTGTCATAGGTGCCATGTTATATTGGCTGAATGTTGCAAGTGCCTTGAATGCCCCTAGAAGGCTACATGTGCCCTTTGGATTCCTGAAATACCCCTAGAAAGTTACATGTAAGCAACTAAAAGGAGCCCCAACAAAACAAGGCACACTAGACTACTTTCATTGAATGGTTTCATTTCAGGATTGCCAGCTGCTTCACTTATTTGCAGTTCAATGCCAGTGTGGACGCAAGAGAACGTGATCCATATAGTCAGCAGCTCTGATTTCGGCTGTGTGAACATATTTAATAAAATCACATATGGTACAATTCACTGTACCACTGTTAAAAAAGTTTTGGTCTCAACATGTTTATAATCAATTGCCTTTCAGAATTCCCTATACTTTATACACAGTGTGCAACTGTACATCTAAGTCACATGGGTTTGTTCCTATCTCTCTAATAGATGATTAAAGTAATAAAATGACAAATAAATATTCAAGTATATTGCTGAATATGGAATTAATGTTACTTTCCATACATCAGAGTGAGCAAATAACCACTTGATGAATGTTTCTAATCATCATCAGAAAGCAGATGTGAATATAGCTGAATTGAATAGTAGATCAGACTAGAAAAGAGGTTTGAATGGATTGTGGTGTGTATTTGAGAGCTTCCCTCCCATACCCTTCTGAAAATGGTCCCTACGAAGTTTCAGATGGTCTGCTGTGGAATCTGGGAAGGAAACACTGCAATGGTAAGGCATATTATTAGCAGTATCTAGAATTTTCAGGTCAGTTCTGCTTTCTCAGCATTCACAGAAATATCTGTCTCTCTTTCCTGTATTATCATATATCACAGTCCCATAGTTGTTTTAACATTGAGGAAAATTCCAAGCAAAATGAGCAGCACAATAGCAGGGAAGGTGGACAGCTTCAAAGGTAAAGCCTCTGTCTTGTGGTTTGAAGGCCTCTGTGGAATTCCAGCTTACAGACCTAGATCAGGTGTTAGGTCTCAGCTTAGCTTCTGATGGGCTGCAGTGCACTGTGCAAGATGGTTGCTATGCTATTTGACATGCATCTGGGACTTTCTGCAAAAAGAAAGGGATTGAAAACTGAAATTAGCTTTCTACCCTGCAGAAATTTGTCTGTATAGAAAATAGCTGCCTCCATGCCTATGCCCCTGGCTTTGTTGGAAGACTTCTGCATGACTTGGCACTACCATAAAGGCTTTCTGAGAACTCTGCCCACGGCAACCACTCACGTATGTGGCTGAATGTTCAGTATTGAAATCCTGTGACATGCAGGCAATCTGAGGGTCAGGCAGGCTTTTATTAGACAGTAACTGATTGATTACCTTGGTAGAAAATAGTACCACATATGAACCTTAAACAAGTAGTGTGGTTACTATTCTGAGGCGCTTTGGTTGCTGGTGTCTGCTCCCCTGCAGCTGAGACTGGTGCTCGCAATGGCAGAGGTGAAATCAGTATCTGTCTATGTGAGTATTCCTCATCTATCATCCTTCACCTGTGGTTCCCCTGGAGCAGGGCAGATGAGTTCTCAAAGAGGAATATCCCCTCAGGCACTCACCTCAGCAGGGATAACAAAGCGTTGATTAACTTTAGCACTAGCATCATCAGCTAAGCATTAATACCTTGCTTCTCAACTAGAAGCCAGTATTTAATAACCGAAGAGGTGGCTAGAGCATCTGCAGAACTCTGTCTCTCAGCTGTAAATGGCTTCCTGTCTGTTACACTGGCAAGCAGGTGAAATTAAGCCATTTTGAGCTCTGCCATTCTGGCTTTGTGCTGAGCCATACTGGGAATGCTGACACAGCCAAAAGCAGCCAAGAGGGGTAGTTCCTTGGGGCCCTGTCAAAGGCTGAAGCCTTGGTCCTTTCCCTTTGCATTCACAAATCTTAAGAAGCAAGTTCAGGTTCATGATGTGAGTTCTTGCCCAGGCCATCTTTTATACCTCCTAAATGTGTTTTATTTTGATTTAAGTAGATTTGAAAATACACTTGAAAACAAGAGTTCTTGGTTGCTAACCCTATCTCAGAAGCCGAATAAACTGCCTGTGTAGATATATTCTCGGAGAGCACACCTAAAGCAAGTCACTTTCACCCCACAAGCTTTTTAATAAACTGACTTGCTCTGTGTGGCATATCATGAGATAGTTTGGCTATGCCAAGTGGAAGTTTATTCTGAAGAGAGTGTTTCTTCTCTTGGGAAAAGGGAAGAAATTCTTCCAGCTACAGGAGGGGAAATCTGGTCATATTCTCTTCCACTGAAACATGGAAACCTTCTGCTCTTAAGTAAGTGTTTGCCAGGAGATTTTGAATGGCTGAAATAGCATACCAGTAAAATGTTATATGAGGTCACACAACAAACATTTCTAAGAATATCCTAGAAAAAGCTAGTATGCCCACAAACCCTTACATATATATGTACCCAAGGAACAAGAACTCCAATAAGTAACACTTTGTTTTTAAGCAAATCTACCATTATTTAAAACCAAAGAAAACAAACAAAAAAAACCCAAGCTGTTTTTAACTGTCTCATCCCCTAACAATAACTTTCACAGAAGCAATTGTAATGCTCTTTCTTGATGACAAAAAAACTCCGCACCAGGTTTCCATGTTATCTTTGTGCAAAACTTACTTTTTGAAGTAAGAAAGCCCAAAAACAACTCTCTAGTTAGGTTTTAATTACTACTCAGCATTTCAGGGTAAACACTGATCACACACATGAGTAGTTGGAAGAAACTAAGGACACACCTTTTGACCCGTGAGCTTAAGCCAAACACATTAACAGAGAACACACAATCTATTTTGTGGTGTCCTATCTATATATACATTTCCTTCACGGAGGCAAAATTAGGAGAATATGGCTGAAATAATCCTGCTGCAGAATTAATAGCCCTGCAGAAAAAGGCTTCAAATAGCTGTATAGTTCTGTGAATCTCTTGCTTGTAATCTACCTTTCTTCCTTTCCCTCATTTTGACCTCTCCAAAGGAAATGTCAAAGAACATAAAAAGCTTCAAACTCTTCCAAATATTGAAAGCTAACTTAATTCTAAACCCCTTGTACTAAAATGTGATAGTTCTACTTTTTAATTTTACCACAAGCAGAAACCAAGGAATAAAATTCCTAGGAAAAGCTGCTTTCATTTTTTCCATCTGGAAGTGGAAGAATGCAATATCTCATAATGTATATCTTCCCATGGGATTTCCAAACCAGGCTGGCTGACTGAAGATACTTGAGTAGTTACAGCACAGTTCTGTGATTTTTGAGGAAAACTTTTATACTGGCCCATGTTACAGGAATAAAGACCTTAAGAGAATTTTTGTACTGACTTCTGTTTGAGGTTCTCATTGCATATCAGTTAATGAAGAAAGTCCCAGTCCTACAAAGATCTGATTTTACTTTACTGGTCCAATTGATGCAAAATGATCTATGTATGAGTTTGATGCCTCCTCAAACTGAGCTCTGAGTATTTTCTGTGAATGAGCCAGTACTTTGAAATCATGCAGAGTTGTGGATGTTCAAAAACCTTGCTGCATTAGACCTTTAGTGGTCTTTATTACTGATTCCATTTTCATGATCTATAATCTGAGATGTAAATGGAAAAGTGACTTCTTTGCAAACATCAGCAACAGACACCAAAGTCCTGATCCCCAGATTATTTAGACTATACTTAGGTTTTTGCTTTGTGTAAATTGAGGTCAGAGATGAAACACAAATGGAGCAACAGCTACAGTGTGTTCCCTTATACTGTGGTAAATCTTATGCTACTAAGTATTCACAATTAGATAACTCTCTTCAGCTTTAATAACTCTCCTTCCTCCTTAATTATTTTTGATCAGCATGATCTTCCCAAGCATGTATGAGTCAATTCTACCTAGTGCAAGAAAGGGGTCCTCTCTGGCATCAGCAACTCTAATATTAGCATAAATGCTAATAAAAAAGAAGGCGGCAAGCCTGCTAATTGTGAATGATGTGCTTTCTCGTCCCAAGCTGATGGAGGAATAATTTTGATAAAGGATTTAGAGTCAGGGATCATCAAGTGAGTTCACTCCAGATTAATTTCGCTTTTCAAAAGTATAAAATGGTTGCTGCTGGAGTATGGCGCTGCATTTTATTTGTCCCATTCGGGGTGGGATGAGTAGGCCCTATTTTTGTCAGCCATTTAATTCGATCAATGCAATTTAATTATGTTTCCATGCAAAAGCACCTGTGACCTTCCATCTGCTAACAAAATTCACCCATCCCTGCACATACACACAGTCTTCAAACAAAAGAAGAGTATATTCCTGGAAGTATAAAGGAAATAAGGTTTCTGACTATTACAGCTGGAGGCATCTGCTCATACTGTTGTTCCAGAGAGTTGGTGGACAGGACCTTGCCACCTGGGTGGTCTTTGAAGAAGTAATGGCTGGACCCAAAGGGCTGTGGTGAACGGAGTTAAATCCAGTTGGCAGCCAGACACAAGTGGTGTTCCCCAGGGCTCAGTACTGGGGCCGGTCTTGTTTAATACCTTTATCAATGATCTGGATGAGGGGATCGAGTGCATCCCCAGTAAGTTTGCAGACGACACCAAGTTGGGTGGGAGTGTTGATCTGCTTGAGATTAGGAAGGCTCTTCAGAAGGATCTGGACAGGCTGGATCGATGGGCCGAGGCCACTTGTATGAGGTTCAACAAGGCCAAATGCCGAGTCCTACACTCGGGTCACAACAACCCCATGCAACGCTACAGGCTTGGGGATGAGTGGCTGGAAAGCTGCCCTGCAGAAAAGGACCTGGGGGTGTTGATCAACAGCCGGCTGAATATGAGCCAGCAGTGTGCCCAGGTGGCCAAAAAGGCCAATGGCATCCTGGCTTGTGTCAGAAACACTGTGGTCAACAGGAGTAGGGAAGTGATCGTACCTCTGTACTTGGCACTGGTGAGGCCGCACCTCAACTACTGTGTTCAGTTTTGGGCCCCTCACAACAAGAAGGACATTGAGGTTTCTGGAGCGTGTCCAGAGAAGGGCAACGAAGCTGGTGAAGAGTCTAGAGAACAAGTCTTATGAGAAGGCGCTGAGGGAACTGGGGTTGTTCAGTCTGCAGAAGAAGAGGCTGAGGGGAGACCTTATCACTCTCTACAACTACCTGAAAGGAGGTTGTAGAAAAGTGGGTGCTGGTCTCTTCTCCCAAGTGAGAAATGAAAAGACAAGAGGATATGGCCGCAGGTTGCATCAGGGGAGGTTTAGACTGGATATTAGGAAAAATTTCTTCACTCAAAGAGTTGTCAGGCATTGGACCGGGCTGCCCAGGGAGGTGGTGTAGTCACCATCCCTGGAGGTTTTTAAAAGGCACATGGATGAGGTGCTCAGGGACATGGTTTAGTGGTGGACTTGGCAGTGTTAGGTTTATGGTTGGACCTGACAATCTTAAAGGTCTTTTCCAACCTAAACAATTCTATGATTCTATTCTATGAATGGAGTTGAGAAACATCCATTCAGAGCAAATTATAACTGCCTAGGTGAGCTGACAGAAGCCAGTATGATATATTGCAGTTCGTCCTGTGCAGGAGAAGAAACATTATATGTGGTTTCAGTGGTATAACTCACCTTTTTTAGCTATAGAAACTTGAAAAAATGCTAAGGAAAAAAAATCTTTTATGGTTTCTTTTATCTGAAAAAATTGATGAAAGGAATCAAGGTGTGTTAGATGTTTTGGGGGAGAGAGGTTGGTACAAATTTCTGGCTGTTTGATAATACGCATAAGCTTTATGCTACATTAAATTAATGTCACTTACCATTTTTCTGTGCCATCCCTACCTGCTAACAGAGACCAGCAGAATAATTTCTTGCTAAATGAAAGGATACACTAATTGCTATCAGGCCACACCAGATAGGCAAATCATGGGACTGACAGTCTCATCTCTCTTTAACCCAGAGTGAAACTGGATTCTCAAGTGCCTTGTCAGGTTTCTCTTTTACTATGAAAAACGGACCCTAGTAATAATTAGAAATAGTTTACCTATTTCAAATATAGAATTTAACTTCTGCAGAAAATGTCAAGATTTCAAAGCCATTTCCTGTTCCAGTCCAAACAAAAGAGTCAACATAGGGAGAATTTGGATGGAATGGAAAGTGATGCATATTTCATACTGGCAATCGCCAAAGCATAATATTGCTTTTTGTAATATCAGTAAATGATTTGACAGTTTTAGAAGACGTTTCTTATCAGTCAGCTAAGTTACAGGGTTCTTTGTAATTAGTGTTTTCCTGTATCAAATTCTGATTTCATTAAAAATATTTCCTAATTTACTTACCTGCTTTTATTATCATCATTCTTCCAAGAATCTCAAAGTAATGTAATAGCTTGGTAAGTATCACGGTGTCATTTTTTTTAGGAGATTGCAATATGAGGAAGTGACTGAGATCTCATAGAAAAGTCTGTGACCAAGCTGAGAAGAAAGTCTGAGTTTCCTGTGAGCCTGTCCTGGTACAGTCGGCCAATGATTCTAAATCTGGAACAGAAGGTAAAATGAGGATTGGGGTCTCAGACAGTATTTCTTTCCCCAGTATTAAATAGGAAGGAAGTCCAGGCTCCGCTGGGTGTAGGGTTTTTATTACTGAAACAGAATTGTGCTAGACTGTAGTTTCTTTTCAACAAGGTGTATGCAGAACTCTGCCAATTAAAGAAATCCTTTTCTTATTTCCAAGTTGGTGTCATAGTTACTATTTTTTTCTTCAACAAGTAAGAAGTGGAAGTACTCCATTGCCAGTTCCTATTGTATATCTCCTTAGGCATATGATTGCCTCTTTCAACAAGAAAACCTGCAAGTTCTTTCAAAAGTATGTGTAACTCACAGGCTGAAATAAAAAGGAAAAAAGAAATCTCCACACCATTCAACACAGAGGTTTATAAATATCAGCTTCTCTTTATAAAAGAAATGGAGCTTTGGAATTGAGTGAGGCATTGAAACTGAATGATGGTTTGTTCTCTCTCTCTCTCCCTCTCTCTCACTTGCTCTTTTTTGTTTGTTTTTTTTTTCTCACTTAGAAAGAACCCATTAGTAAGAAATGAGAAAAAAAAATGATAAGCCTATTTAGGCGAATGAGAAGAAATAAAATAAAATGTTTAAAAGACATTTTTTAGTGACAAATAACGACATGAAGTGTATCAACTTTGTGATTTTTTGAATACTCTATTTCTATGTTTTGTGTTGGATAAAGAATAGGTTTCATTTGTGAGATAAAAAGGACAAATTCATCTGGAGCTGTGCTTCCCTGCAGCTTATATATTTTCACATACTGGTGTAATTTGGAGTTACAGTCTAATCATAATTTTGTTCCTGTCTTTAGTAAAAGCATGTGCCTCTAATTTGCAATCAATTTCTGCACTTGATACATGGAAATAATGAATGTCCTCATCTACAGCTGGAGACAAAGAGAGAAAGGAATGTGCAGCACTTTGCAGGCTGGACTCTTCGGGCATTTCATTCCCCCAGACTTTGGAGCCTGGGCATCCAAATCATGTTAATATGTGCTATAAACATTGTGTGAAGAATGATTCTCTATTTAAAATTTTCCCTCACTTCCTTTGAATGTACAACTTGAATAATTGTACAAGATAAGTGAGAATCTGATGGCACCACCTCATGATGTGGGATCTGACACAGTGTAAGGTATATAAGTTTTACCTCACTGGGTTTTTTAATGAAATGTCATGCAGTTTCCAAAAGCTGATATTTGTGGAAATATTCATTTCTACATGTGTGTCATAGCTACTATTATTTTTCTCTGATAACATGCTTGTCTTTTGCTGAACAAAAACTTGTAAAAGAAACAATATGCGGAAACATTCATTGTCAAAAATAAATATGTATTTTAAAATCCCTCCCTTTTCAAGGAGTCTCATGCCTAATTTTCAAGGCATAGCTGTAAAACTAATTTCCCAGTGTGTAGAGATTTTGGTGAAGGTTTCTGTGCTAAACCCCTGAATTTAAGAAGACTACATGACACTGCATCATAAAGAAGTTTGTGTTCCACTCCCCTATTTTAGATGGAATGAGACTTGCTTAAGAATCTATCATGGCTTTTTTTAGTTTATTTTATTGTGCTCGTGGCTGAGATCTTCAGACATGATCAGGATCCCCTTCTGCTAAGCAAAATATAAACACAGAACACAATGACAGGCTTTCCTTTGAAAGGCTTTTAGCCAAGTATATCAGGAGAATAAACAGGTGAAGGAGGAAACAGATGAACGGAACACAACGCAATAGAGACAATTCTATACCAGAAATCACTACTGATAGAAAAACATCTGCAGTTTTGGGACAATATGATCTGTTTTGTCACTTGCAGTTGTGAAGGTCTAAATAGCTGCTGAAGAGAGGAAAGAAAAAGATGGTACTTATCGATCATTACACCTGTCACTAATGAAATCACTATTAGGTTGGAACATGGAACCTGCTTGACAGCAACACCAGATGATAGCGATGAAAAAGAGAAGAGAAATGCTGCAAGGCACTGACACTGCAAACACACTTTAATAAAAAAGCCTGCATCTAGCTCCACTAAACTTTGGCCAGCTCACTACAGCTGACACCTCTATACTTGTGGGTTTAGGATTTCCTCTAATCACTACACTGATACAACAATAGTTACGTAATGGTACACATCAAGAATTTTCTGGAGTCAAAGAATGGTCAATAGCAAGGATATTAGAAAGAACACTTCACAGCTAGTACAACGTCATGACAATTTAGACT
This sequence comes from Gavia stellata, assembly GCF_030936135.1. Taxonomy (NCBI): domain Eukaryota; kingdom Metazoa; phylum Chordata; class Aves; order Gaviiformes; family Gaviidae; genus Gavia; species Gavia stellata. The sequence continues at coordinate 23,252,738 of NC_082600.1, forward strand.
TCAACAAAGACGATTTAAAACTGTAATGAATATTCAAAAGGAGTTTAGTAAGAAGAATCCTTAGGCTTTTCTGGATCATTTTTCCTATTGTGATATAAATAATCTGGTCATTATTCCTCCTATGAAATATGTATATGTTAATTAAGTAAAAGCTTACAGCTCACTATATATGCAATTATTTTTTTCTTAATAAGCAAGGTTACTAGCTGGGGTTGAATTCTATGGGAAAAAATTAATAGTCATAGAAGTCACTTCCAACAAAAACCTGTTGAGAGAAAGGGAGCATAACTGCTCATAAAGGTGATGTATTATAACATTAATCAAGAAAATAGATTCTGTATAAAACCAAAAGGTCAGATACTGTGAAAAGTAGGGAAAAAGAGTGGATATAGGAGGTTAGCATTTAAGACACTTTGACAGTGCACTACCTTTCAAGTAAAAAGTTCCTGAAAGTCTTTACAAAAAGAATGGTTGGTACCATTCACCCAATTCAGTAAATTAGTCAGCTCTAGAATGAAGCAAGACAGACATACTGTACCAGCAATAAGGAAAGGTGGATCCCTTTTGTTAACATTATGCTTGAAGGGAGGACTTTATTAGTAACAAGCAAATAATTTTAAATGATACACAAGTAAAGAATACATACTGTTTTTTGTTCACAAATACTTCCATTACATGAGAATTTGTGTCTTTTTTCTTCAAAGGACAACAAATTCTGCTAATAGCAAAGGTAGCATTAATGACATAGGACAAGAAGTGTGAATCAAAGAGAAGGTGGGGTGTGATTATATATTCAAAATCACTGATTTGCAGCCACTGTTGACTAGCTGCTTATGGGGTAGGAGGAACACAGGAAAATCCCATTCCTTCTGTCTTTCTCTTTCAGATGGTTTACAAAGATATCTTACTATATTTGAACACGATACTGGGAAGATATGGTATCTCCAACACCAGTGATTATAGGTAATGGTTCAACATAAAAAAATCAAATCCTGGTTATGTCAGGAATGTTATGCTTCTCAGTCACAATATCTTGAAATTTACAGACCTCATTTTGAAGAGTAAACCTTGCAAAAAACAATTTCATCATGCCTTCATGGATTGTCTTTCCTGTTCTCCTCTACCTTAGACTTTCCATTCTCTACATGCCTATTCTGATTCCTCCTCTCAGCTTCTGTCTCTGAATCTGTATTTAGCTTGGTGCTTCCACACTCCTCTCCTTATCCCACTGTCTCATACTTCCTTGGACTAATCTTCTACCTGCTACCTCATATCACTTCACAACAAACCAAATTTCACTGCTGAGACACTTGCCTCCATCTTCTTCTTGGTATAACTACTCCAAGCAGTTTCTATCATCTCATGCATTCTATGTCAGTCATGACTTTTGAAGGTGACAGTAATACTCCAAATGGAAATGTATAAGCTGCTTCAGCAGTGCCAGCCAGCGAGGAAATCTTCCCTTGACTATGGAAGATTGGTGAAAAGCCCTCATTGTTCTTCAATATTAACTTTCAGCCCCACAAAATGCTTGAAACATATTATTAGCAGTTTTTTCCTCCTTATTTATCTCCCAATGTTTCTCTATTTATTTACTTATTTACTGGCACCAAGTAATTCCACCTAACCTTCAGGGATTTTTGTTTGCTATCATTTCAGAAAGGGGGAAAGGGAGATAATTTTAAAAATGCGTATGTTGTCCTTACTGTGCCGTAACAAGATTGGCATGATATCAGTGATGTTTGAATTTCTCTCTTAGGAAGACTAAGATAGTTCAACCAGCTGCACTGAAATTGCATTGAAAATGGATACTTTGCAAATTCTCCTCATAAATGAAAGTTTAAATTACAAAAAGCCGTCTGACCGGTTATCTCTTAGTAAAGTGCTTTACAATTTGCATATAAACTTCATTTCTTTTTCTAATTACACAGAGTAAAATGCATTCATTTTGCTTTTGATTACAAGCTGATCTTGCCAAACACCTGTGACTGCCACAAATTCTAATTTGTTATTTATTTACTTCAAAGCAATCTTATTATCTAAATGATTCAAAGCATCAAAGACCTTAATTATTGATAGTCAATTCGATAGGGTTATACTTTCCACGTCCTTGGGCTGAAGGCACTTCTCCGCTTTCTTCTGCTCAAGTACACACTTGGCTGAACAAGAGGACATATGATTCTGCTACTAAGTGTATTGGAAATCACATTCTTACTTAATTGCAACTAGATTTAGACAATACCAAAGAGCCAAGACTGACAGCCACAATCTGCTGGCTAATGGAACTAAAAAAAATCTGAAATTTCCCTTCTTTCTACTTCAATGGTCAAACAAATGTAGCACATGTATTCTGTAAGTCTGGTCCTAGTCTCCACAACACTAGTGCTGCATGTACCTTTCATTTATTCCAGGCAGTAATGCTCCAAATTTACACTACTGTAACAAATGTGCACATGGTGTGTCCTGTGGTTGTGATGAAACTTGTATGCTTTCTGACAACTTAATTAGAACATTGAAGGGTGTTACAAATGCTCTTATACATGTCAGAAGTTAAAGGATGAAAAAGGTCCTCGATACAAACAAGGCATATTTACTTAACATGCATGTTTTAGAGTGCAAATTTCCATACTCTTAGTGCATGCATGTGCATGGATATCACAATGTAAACTTTCAGGCACAAAACTCCTGCAAAAAGCTGCCTCTGCCTGCAAACCATATCTTTGTCAGTGTCTTGGACCATCAGAGGTACTATACTCTCACAGTGCCTTGAAAGTGTGTTATATTAGACTCATTTGTAGGAGCTGAGGATACTTAGAGTTTCATTCAGATAATTTTTAATCGTACCATTCTCGATTAGCTTCTACAACTTTTTCCCTTTAACATTGAAGATCTTCAGATGTAAGAAGGTTTATATTCAGTCTGAGGCTTTCATAAAACTGATCATGGAGCGTACAGAATGCATAGATCTCTGCCTAGCTTCCTTATCTGTATCCTTTTACTTTTGGACAACTGTCTTAGACTCTATTTCAACTATGGATTTCCTGGGGATGGTATAGTTTTCTGCTGTCACTGTTCTTCTAAACATATAGATAGCTTGTCTTGTGGTCTGACTGCAAGTACTCCTCTATCTCATCTCATTCCTTTTAGACTGGGCTGGCATACACTCTTTCACTGTTTGACTGGTAAAACAAGGTTGTCTAGCTTGAATACGTGTCATACTATATACTCCACTTACATACATTAGGCCTAGTGTTGCATGATGTAATGAAGATCTGTAGAGAATCCTGCTCCATAGGAATCAAGGAGTAAATTAAGGAGGAAATGCACAATATCCTATACAATACAAATGCATGCAGACAATAAATATAAATTCCATACAGATATACACAGACAGTACATGAACCCACGTTGTAGGTTAGACTTTTGGCTGTATAAACCAGGTAAGTTCCACTGGCTGAGGAGTGAAGCAAATCTGTGAATGGATTACATGTTTCCCAGCAATATTGTGGTATCTCTTCAGAATATGTTCTTCTGTATGTGCAATGTTGATGTTTTAATACACTGTTTACATATTCCTTAAATGACTTGTTAATCCCTGAATTCAAGGCTCACCTTCTTCTGTAATATGAGATGCCAGTGAAAACCCTTTCACATCTAAACTTCTATGTTTTTTGTTTTCTTTTCTTTTTTTCATATCATTGCTACTGCAAAAGAACCACCAAACCATCTATTCTGCTCCTGGCAAATTAAAGGGAACTGATTTTCAAGAATTCCATTGCAGTAGATAAGTATGCGATATCTTAAATTAAACATCTTAGTACTGTTTGCATATTTACAATTAGTATGTTTTGGTTTTCTTAAAAAAAAAAACCAACAACAACAAAAAACCCCCAAGCATTTGGTGTTACAAAGCCAGGAGAAAGACCTACAAACCAACATTTTGCACAACTGGAAAGATATTAAACAATAATAACGTTCCTGGAGATACAAAAAAATTACAAGTATATAATCTGTGGATGCTCTCAACATTAATAGGAAGAGACTAAAAATGACTTCATTGTTCCGCTAACTCTTGACCTCCTAAGCAGCACCGTCACTGGATGGTATCATTTTAATGTTATTGATGTCTTATAATGGTAAAAAGAATATGACAACCGTAATTATGTGGTAACCCCACAGGAAGATAGAGATCCTCTTGTTAAATCGTGATTTTTAAAGTTTGGATATCTCATAAACAATGGAACACAGTAGCACACAAATTGCGAGGTCAAGGTGCAAATTATGGAACAAAGTTGTGCCTGTTATTTTTAGGGCTTATTCAGGAGCAATACATGAAATGCTGGAGAGAATACTTGAATGTTCAAGCTAAGTAAGATTGATCAGAAGCAAATATGACCCTGGGTAATTAACATATTCCTTTAAGATCCTGAATTTAAATTTTTGATTGGCCAACAAAACATGATTTTGCAATTCTATTATGAATAAAAAAAAAGGTTTTCAAGATTTAATATATATATATATATATATATAAAAGTTATCTTTTAAAAAGCAATCTCTCCAGCATTTTGAAATACGCAAGTCTACAAGCTTGAGCTGAGGAAAGGAAAATTGACTAGTTAGGTTTCCCTGATGAAGTTAACATGCACAAGCAAACAGCATGGATAATGAAAAGTATATTAGATTCTTAAATGATTTTCATCTTAACAACCTAATGTGTTATTGTTAACTGAAGGAAATAAAATTATTTAACTCCACTGCTTTCCACTTCTTTAAATCACTTGTTAATTGGATTTTCTAGGTAATTGGTAAAAGGATAGTTCCAGTTTCTCTCTTTCTTTCTCTCATTACCCCATCTATGGCTTTTCAAATACTGCAGCAGTACTGCTTTGACTGAAATTAAACACCTGATGCAAAGCTCCCTGAAGTCAGTGTAAAGATTTCCACTAACTTTAGTGGGATTTGGATCAAGCCCTAAGTAAGCTGCATAATATCTCTACCTTTATCACTGAGCACTGCAAGCAAGAGAAATTGTTGGATGGCCAGTGGTCAGGATTTCCATCCAATCTGAAAATAGTTTTCTTAATTGACCTCTATAGTCTTAGCTATTTAATTTTTTTATTAGTAGTATTATTTTACTTTGTGACTCTCTGTTTTTAAGTCTTCGTGTATTGCCAACGTTACTTACAGGTCTTTCATTTTATGGTCATGCCCAACAACCCCAAGAGGAATTGTACTACATGAACATGAACTCCAGTACACCACCTTTCCTCTGTTGGAAAACTTACCATGAAATTAAGCCTACTTCATTCTGCTGAACCATCATCATATCAGTGACTTTCTACTCTGATTAGCATGATCCAACCTTACAATACCTCTCTGAAGAGTGACATGGATTGTCTATGAAAATACAGAATCACAGAATCACTAAGGTTGGAAAAGACCTGTAAGATCATCAAGTCCAACCATCAACAAACACCACCATGCCCATGAAACCATGTCCCACAGTGCCACATCCACATGTTCCTTGAACACCTCCAGGGATGGTGACTCCACCACCTCCCTGGGCAGCTTATTCCAGTGTCTCACCACTCTCTCAGTAAAGAAATTTTTCCTAATATGCAGTCTAAACCTCCCCTGGTGCAACTTGAGGCATTTCCTCTTGTCCTGTCACTCGTCACTTGAGAGAAGAGACCAACACCCACCTCGCTACAACCTCCTTTCAGGTAGTTGTAGAGAGCAATGAGGTCTCCCCTCAGCCTCCTCTTCTCCCGACTGAACAACCCCAGTTCCCTCAGCCGCTCCTCATAAGACTTCTGCTCCAGACCCCTCACCAGCTTCGTTGCCCTTCTCTGGACATGCTCCAGTACCTCAATGTCCTTCTTGTTGTGAGGGGCCCAAAACTGAACACAGTATTTGAGGTGTGGCCTCACCAGTGCCGAGTACAGGGGCACGATCACCTCCCTACTCCTGCTGACCACACTGTTTCTGATACAGGCCAGGATGCCGTTGGCCTTCTTGGCCACCTGGGCACACTGCTGGCTCATATTCAGCCGACTGTTGATCAACACCCCCAAACTAGTATACTGGAATTTGGACACCCTGCATTAATTCAGAGTGTACAAAGAAAAATTCTGTACTTAGTTTACTTCAAAGTAGCAGCTCACAGTGGAAAACAAGACTGAGTGGGTTTTCTGTGCTAGTTCAGTTCTGAAAGAGAAAGGAGTTTGGTTGGGAGAGTCCCTAGTGAAGTGGCACCCTTTCTCCCTGTGAGATTTGGCCTGTCTCATTGTAGTGTTCTCCTACTTTAAAAAAAAAAAAGGCTTTTTTTTTAATGATCATGTATCAGTAGACTTTGGACCACAGAGAGGACACTACACAGACTCTCTGAGCACAAGCAGTGCTTAGTGTCACTGTATCAGGTTTCCTCTAGAGGCAGTTGTCAGTGCATGCTGTTCTACATTCACCCACTTACTTGTGAAATCACTTTAAGATACAGCAGTATTCACAGAAAAGCTCTCAGAAGACAGCCCTTCAAGCCGAATAATGAGAGTCACAGTTGAAATTGCATCACTTTTCTGTCCCAATAGGGAAAGAGAAAGAGTTCACTGCCTGCACATTAACAGAGTGAAGAGGCAAGGAGGCCTGCCTTTAGCCTGCAATAACAGCCCGCAGCTTCTCCAATTGATCTCTTAAAGTGCCTGAGTGGTAAAATCATTCTGGAAGGGACTGTGAATGGCAGAGAAATGGATTACACTGCTGTTATGTTTGCAGTGGCTTGCAGATGATCTGCCACAGGTCCGCTCGCAGTCATTCCATGATCAATGAAATACTTTATTTATGCTCAGAGCTATCGCTTGTTAGTGGTGAGCTCTTCTTGTCTGCCTCAGAACACACATAACATGAACACAATGTGGCACTCAATTAAATACACATGTCAATCAAAAGACATCAGTGGAGATCTCTCTGTCAGCTACATTTCTTTCTGTCCTAGGTAGAGACCTTTCATTAAAGCTGTTTACTGTATGTTTGCTCATTCTATATATCCTTTGGACTGGCTTTGTAGTCAAAACCAAAGGCAACAAGAAGAGAACCTACAAGCTTCATGCAATAGTTTTCAATCCAACTGTTTTCATGAAAACTTCTAAGGAAAATATTCCACTTTAGCTCTTCACAGTTTCTAGTTTGGAAATGGCAGAGGACTAACATCAGTGTATTGCTGCATTAAAAACAACCATGAAACTCTCCTCAGGATATGAAGTATCATGTGGGCAGCTAGGCACAGAATGATGTCAAGATGTAACTCACACGACATGATACAGTTCAAACTCAGAAATGAGGTTTTAATTTGCTGCAAAATTTAACACTATTAAACAGGAATTAAGACTGAGGCAATTAAAGTGCATTCGGAAAAGCTTGTAAAGCTCCTGCTTATGAGGTGGGAAGGGATGAATTAACTTTAGGCAAACACCAGGAAGCTTTGAGAAAATAAAAGAAAACAGCAGCACAGGAGAGAACATACAGCTGCAAAATTTCTTCCTGCATAGGTAAACCCTCTTAACTATGCAAGCCTCAGATAAACATTTTGGAAATCGTTTTGCACAAATACAGCAATACTGAAATTCTGCTAGCCTTAGGTTCAGAAGCAAAGGAATAATTTTTTGATATTTCTGCTAAAGCTGGTTTTTGAGACATTCTCCTCTTTCACCTAAAAGACCATTTACAAGCACAACCAGCAAAATAGATCTTGAAGGTTTGGATTTTTATCTGAAGGACTACTTTCAAGAACCTACCAATACATGTCTCTACTCATCTATTAGTATTCTTGTGAGAAGTTATTGAAAGATTTTTGTTCATCTGCCATTATTTTAAACCTCCTGTGTCTTGCAGATGGTAGCTCCTTAATGCCTATCTTAACTTCTGGGTTCCCTTCCCTACCTTTGTTTACACTTTTGGCTTTCTACTTTCTGTTAGCTTCCATTCCCTGCCACTATCTTTATTGTTCTCCACAAACCCTAGATTTTTCTTCTCCTGCTTTTTGTATCATGTTCTTACACTCTTTTTACTGATCTTGCACTTCTAAGTTTCTTAATCTTTTAAATCTAGGTGATGATTCGGTACAAAAGCAACAGAAGGTTTGCATCTTTGGCCTGTTATTTCTTTATCACAAATTTTTTTAATTGTATTTCATTTTTAGCTATGGGAGGATCATTCCATTGTTCGTTATGGCAATGATTCTAAATGTTCTTGCAGATGGTCAGATCTGCTCTCATGTGGTGGAAAATTAATAGGTTTCATATGCTATCCTGTCAATAAGCAATCTACATGTAATTTTATTTGTACATCTGTGTGGAAACAAAGATCCAGAGGACTACTACTGGCAAATTTTAGGCCTCTAAAAGAGTAGAGAAATCATCTCAGGCTGGTTTTATAGTTAGGGGAGAGAAAGACCTCCAGAAGGCACTGCCGAAGATCTGAATTTACATAGAGTGATTCAGAGGAAATGTCCAAGACCACTATTAGCTGACTAAATTTTGCAGGGATGAAATCAGGTCTTAGTCTCTCAAACAATCAACTTAGCAATGTCCAAAAACTGGACCAGACACTCCTCATTTTTATATTCTTTCTTATCTATCCTTTGGTTCTAAAAATTTGCCTGAAGTATACCTGTTTTGTCTTAATGGGTGTTACTGACTTCCATGTTAGCATCTGAATACCTAACACTGTGTTTTGTCCAAGATAACTTGCATAGCTGATCTAGTTCTTCCATAGTCATGTTTTCTGCTGGATATATATACATTACAGAAAGTGGGAAAGGAGAATCCAAGGAAGAAAGCAGGATCTCAGCACAAAATATAAAACAAAGGACCATGAAAAGTTTAAAGCACTCTTCAGAAGGAAAGAGCTCTTACTGAGGGTCACTGAAAGGCAGATGGAAAGAGATCAAAAGGCCCACAGGCAGCAATATTGAAGGGACAGAGTTTCAGTAAAAGAATGAAAAGTAGAGAACTGGGAGCCAGGACTAAGTCTCCACTGAAAATGAAAGCAATGCAGAAGTAGCTTGCTTTCTGGCAAGGGAGTTTCAGGGCCAGGAGACCATTTTCCCCTCCTATGCACTCAGCTGCCTGAGCTCAAGGCTAGCTTTCTGATCTGGGACAGCTGTCTAACATCAGTTCAGACTGCTGTGAAGAAGGAACTGTTTAAGAGCGAGCTATAAGAAGCCTCTGCAGGCTTATAGTGATGTTTTGCTCAGGAGTTGCATTTAGGTTGAGACTCCTGCCCTTGGTCCCTGCCTGTTTGTATTCCAAATCAGTATCCTTACTGGCCTCCAGGCTTTGTTTCTGTCCATTGCAGAAATCACATGGCTCCATTTATTTGATGGGGGAAATTGCTGTTAATCAATTAGTCTAATTCTACCAATGCTCTAGCACAAATTGAACCCTTTGTTTTTCATTGCACATATGGTGAGAATGCAGGTTAAAGGAGATAGAAAGTCTTTGCACTAATGAAAATGGAATACACTTCAGACTGGCCTCTTCTCTAACAGCTTTTCTATTCCTGTTGAATCAATTCCCATTTTCTCTTTGCAAAATAAACTAAAAATCTGCAGCAAAACCTGAAATACAATAAATTTCCCTTATGGAATGCTGGCCCTTCTCTGGCTGAAAGGGTTTTCAGGGTAATAGATGGAGAATGCATTTCTCAAGCTAACATGATAGGGGCAGACAGGTGCAGTGATAGCGGAATTTACTTAAAGGGACACTACAAAGACCACACTTTGTTTTGTTTTAATTTGTGCAGCCTACAGTGCTTGCTTAGACATCACCCAGGAATTGATTTTTCACTAAGATTTCACAAATTAAAAATACCTGAATAATTTTTTTATTATTACTTTTCATAATTAAAATATTTTTCAAGTAGTGCTGTGACCAGCGTCACAGAAAACAGATCAGTCAACTGATGAACAGCTGCTCTCCATTTGCAGCCCTTCCCTCTGGGTAGCACTAGAGGCAGAAAAACCTGTCCCCACTCAAATATAAAACTGTGACTCCCCTTAGTATCTCCAACAGTAACACCAACAGAAGTAAGCATTCCATAAGCAAACGCTGAAGATACAGCATGAAGTAGATAAGGAAGTGTCCTGGACTCCTATTTAAAAAAAAAAAAAGGGTTCTTAAAGCAATACACCCTGATCGTTCATGTCCTGTGACTGTCATGCCTTACAATGACAGTGTTTCTGTGGGAACACAAGGATTAAGCCTGTGGAGAATATAATTGCCTCGGTCTGAGCCTGGGGAACTTTGTTCAGAATCTATAGACCCTATATGATTTTCATGATTCAAATCCCTTGCTGTCACTTTCAAGTCACTCAGGGCTTGTGTGTATAGGCCCCTGGATTCCTCTAAATGAAGTTTCCTGAATGAGAACAGCAGATACAGGGGTAGCAGAGACAGGATTATTGTGCTCTAGTTTCACAGGAAATGTCTTTCAGTGACACCCAAACGTTTCAAAATATCAAAAATATTCCCACCTCAAAGTAGGATGAACACTAGCAATTGCAAAAATGTTCAGGACTAAAAAGATATATTTTCAAATGCTTTGCAGCCATAGAAGAAAACTTACTCCAACAATCTCAAAAAATGCATCATTTTAATTACAACAATTTTAAAAGATGCAAAGTTTTCTTAATTTTCTTAACAAAAGTAATTTTAAACTGGAAAACTGTGTTTTTTAAAAAAAATCTAAAGATACTGAAACTAATTTTGAAAACCTTTCCAAAACAACTGTTGGGTTAAAAAAATCGCTGACACCAGTCTTTTGCCCCAAGAAGCCTTGCTTCAATAAATCAACAGTTTTAGTAAAAAAAAAGTTATTACAAAAATCTGACCAGCTATATTCCCTACTATTGAATTCTGAAATATGCTAAACTGCCATATAATCTGCTTTTTACATCCCACTCTTAACCTATTTGAACTTCCCTTCATTTTCAAAATCCTAATTATTGATCTTTGTATAGGAACAGTTTCCTTTCCCTTTTCTTCTTTCTCTCAGATACATCCAGCACCTTTTGTAGCATCCCAACTTTATATTGAAAAAGACATCCATATATGCACAGATGTAAAGTCTCCAGCACTTCCTAAAAGGAAATTTTCTTCCTCTTTCTTTCTCATTATGTAGCAAGTATAAAAATTCAAAGCTCCAGTTGCTCTTTCCCCTGAGGATTTTCATCCTATATCATTTAACTTTTCCTGACATCTTTCTTTTCTCCCTTTTACATTACAAATCTCCCCTAAGCAATGAGAACCTGTATTTGCATCTTTGACAGCAAAGGGGAAACTGACGGATGGAAGCAATGCCCTCTTTGAATAATGCAAGATGTTGTGACACTGACAGTAATAAGAAGTCCTAAATAATAGGTCCTTCTTGATACAATTTAAAAATATGCAGCCTATTGTCTCAGCCACCAGCAAACCAGCTCATAACTAGTGCCTCAACAGTAAGGCTGAGTTCCATCCATCTCAGTGACAGCTGACAACAGGAGACTAATCTCTTTTAAAAATATTTCCCAATCACTTTTTGCTGTAATTAAATCAATACAGTGTTCAACCACACACAAGTACAGGAAAAGGGCTCTCTATTTTATGACATTTCAGAATGAGCAATGGGCTTAAGTTTTACTCATCACTGCCCTGGGGCAAGTTGGTGCCAATTAGAGTTGTCTGGATCACCTAATCCCAGTTAAGACCCTTTTCTCTTTTGCTTTTTCATTATTTTTTTCCAGTGGTGCCCACAGATATTAACAAACAGGAAAGAAATGGTGATAGAATTGTAAACTTTACAGGCTTAAATCACCCACAGGCATAAAACTATCTGAATCCTATAGCATTGACACCACTGGCTGAGGATCTCATCCTCAGGATTTTATCTCTACATCTTACTCAGTGTCTGTCATTTTATTTGGTACATTATTTGCCACATTAAAAGAAGTCAGAAGGGACTTGGAAGGTGCTCAAAAGGTGAAAAATTGGTTAGTCTCAGTTGTACTTTTAATTATACTTATAAATTGATACAATTTATAACATTAGAGAGGTTTTAATAACTTGTATAGATTTTGAACTACAGTTTCAGTGGCATAATTTGGTAATTAGTGAGTTATAGGCATTCATTAATGGAATTTCTGGAAAATGCTGTCAGAATTAGAAAGAAAGAAGGAAAGATATAAAAAGGGCAAACTGTTCAAGAATATGGTTAATTTTGTACAGAGACTCAGGCCCTATAATAGCCAATGAGACTTGAGTATATGCTAATAGTTAACTGTGCTTAAGTTCAGAGTTGCATGGAAGATTCTGTGTGTAATAAAAGTTTAAAATAATAGCAAAACCACCTACAGTTATCACAAGAAAAAAGGCAATCTAATAAAGAATGAAATTCTGCCAGCTACCCAAGGGACTTTGCAGAATTACAGCAAGGGAGAATACACTATGTACTTCTATGTATCTTTGGCTCAGTGTAGTCCTGGAATTTCTGAGACAGAATGTCCAGCATACACATCAGACTTAAGCATGTTATAGGCACCCAGACTAAGTGATACGAGTTACCATGCAGCCATAGCAAAATTAAATTCAGCATGAGATTTGCCAAACCCTATATTCACTAAGCTACAGAGCAGCTGATTAAAGCCTGCTTCTGGGTCTCTCTATAACACTGCCATTGACAGTGCAGTCAGATCGTAGGTTATGGCTGCATTTCTAATTCTGTCTTTGGCAGGTGTTTCTGAGAATAACTGCATGCCACCTGCACTGAACAAATCCTTCCCCAGCCACAGCCATGGTTTCTATGGCCATACCTTATCTTATCATCCTTATTAGCTGATGTATAAAGACTGACACAGCAGCAGTGATGTCATCTCAATATTATCTTCCATTGCAAAGTACCAGTATTACCAATTGCAAATTTCTGTACTGTGGTTTCAAGAACTTTCTCCATTGCAGCTGCTTCCCTCATGTATTGCAGCTTGCAGTAGGTAGAGAAATGCAAAATAAATACAGCCAGCTGGCTAAAGCTGTTTTGCATTTTCAAAGGAATATGAAAAATATTCAAGTTTCCATTTATTTCTAAGAAAGTAGTGTGGATGAAAACACCAAGGGTATATTTTTCCTCTTCTAGGAAACCAGTCACCTAGTTGGGACTTTAAAGTGATATCTTTTGTTGAGTTTATGACAGAAGTGGAGATACAGGACTTATTTCAAATCTTAAGAGTTTGCCAAAATTGCCTGAAACTGAACCATACACACTTTAAATCCATGACTGGATGTATATCTATTACTACATAATCTTGTGGAAAATCCTTAGAATAATAGGATAGAAAAAGGCAGATAGAGGCAAAATAAAATTTCATACAGTTGTACTCATGGGGAATATTTACCTGTGGTGCAGGTGTTTGTGTACCTTCATCTGAAATTGTAGAGAAGCATGGTTCAGAAATAACCTTACAGCTGTCTTCTACCATCTCTGCAGTGCTTGTGTGTGGTCAAAGATATGGTTTAATATAAAGGCATTCTGTTAGAAGGAGTCCGGTTTTCTGAATTCTATTATTCATCTGTGTTGAGCCTGGAGATACAAACTCAAATTCTCCATGGGACTTAAAACATGCTTCAGTGCTTAGTGGAGATCAAAACCACTCTTGGTACTGTTTGAAAGCCTCATTCCAAGTTCAAGGGAAAGCTGGCGATGCACCTCTTTCTAACATGACACACTAGATCACCACCTCCTTCCTGCTCTTGCCTTTCAGCAGCATCAGAGATGTCACCTTGTATGTCTCAGGTCATTCCAACTTCCCTGTATTCATATGACATCTCAACAAATTCTGCTACTAAAGTCTAATGGACTTATGAAACTGCCGTAGGAAACAAGGTAAAGAGCCTTTTTCCCCTTATACTACACATACACGTCACAGCTGGGCTCATGAAAAAGGATCTGCAATGTCTTCTATTGATTCAAGTTATTCCATAAACATCTGGCAGGCAGTGTCTTATTTCATCCTGCTGTCAAAGGGTAGCAAAATCAGTACTGAAAATAATAAGAAACAACAAAAAAACAAACAAAAAAAATCTATAAAACTCCCAGCCCTGACAGGATGAAAAGAAGTATACCAAAATGATAAGACCTTGCCATTTAAGAAAAATAGAAAATTTTGTTTTCCATTAAAAAACAGAGAAAAGACCTGTTTGCACATCTGTCTCTGATTTTCCAATGTTTATTTAATTCTAATACTCACATCACACTCAAAGTGACCCTGACAGATGTTTGATAATGTATCTACTTTGAAATTCATCCAGAGAAGCAAAATCTGTTCAGGGAATCCAGTGCTCTAGCTCAAAGGGAATAACTTTAGATCAGCCTGGAGCCGGTTAATACAATCACACTTGTACGGTTCTTTACTTGGAATGTTTACTAAGTGTCGCAGGGCAATAAATGAACAAGGAATGGCTAAGCAAGACTTTAAATCTATCTCCTGCCTGCCTGTGAGGTAAAGTGTAGCATGATTTGACCCCTCGAGGAGAGTGGAGATTTGTGACTGTAGATTTGTAACTTTGAAGGGATACTTGTTTGACCTAAAATTTCAATTTAAAATTGTGGCAGCTGCCTATAACTGAAAACTTCTTTTAATTCATCCACTGAGACTCTTCTCTTTCTTTTCTGTGTTCTCTCGAGCGAATATCTCTCAGTTTTCTGTAAGGTTTATTCATCTCCACACCACAGGTAAGAATGTTACAGTGGTTCCACTTGCTTTTTTGCCCACTTACAACCACGAAAGGAAATGCTACAGGGCTTCAGGAGGCATCTTATCTTCACCCCTTTGAGGCACCACACTATCATCCTATTACTGAACTGCCTGAACAAGCAGCAAACAAGCAAACAATAGCAACAAAAAAACCCCTTAAATTTCATGGGCACAAGATATGATTTTTTATATTTCTGGAACTTCTTTTTTCTGACAGAAGTCACATTCATGGAGCAGAAAATTACTGGTCTACTTTTGTCCCACAGGAGAGAGAGGAAGAACTCCATTTTACCATTTTTAGTTTTAATGTTTTTGTAATTCACAATTCTAACTAGGCTTCAGTCACAACTGATGGAGCTTAACCAAAAGCAATGAGAAGCACTTGTCTCCACAGTCCTGTTCAGGCTGCTGAAATGTCCAGCCAGCCTTTGCATGCAAACTTCCCCACCTTACTGACAAGCATGACACAATTCTCCTCATCTGGTATGGCAGCCAAAACCCATTGCTCGTCACTCCACATCAAAGAAAAAACAATGTGGAATTAAATGTGTTTGCTGAGCTGGCTGGGCTCTATGAGAGCAGAAACACTCTTCCTTTGAGAGCTCCAATGGAAAAGACAGAAGGAATTTAATCAGCTTTTCAACATATACTTCTGAAGTAATAGGACAGCTTTCTGACTAGGATAATTTTATTTAAAAAGACAGTGCTGTTTGCCGTGTTTGTTTAGCTCAGCTCCAGTAATGAGATTCCTCAGGGATTGCGCAGGCAGGCTGGAATTGGAGTAAAGCTCTTTGGAGGAGTTACCAGGTCTGCTTTGATAGCTGGTAAAGTGCCTAGCAGCATGTTGTGTGTTTTTCTGACTACGTGTGTTTGGAACTTGAAAGCCTGAGATTAGCAAGCAGGTAGGGCAATAGTTAGCTACAGAGGAACAGATTTTGTAGAGCAATTTCCACATCAGGAAATAGTTTTTTAACTAATTATACATAGTATTCTCCTAAAAAATCACCTTTCTCATACTATTTTGTTATCCATATTTCAGCCTCTCAGCAATTTTCTAATGCCCTAAAACTCAAGGAGATTGTCAGAGCAATGATGGCAAACTGGGAAGAAGCTTAATTTTTTCTTTTCAAAACTGTGTTTTGAGGGTAGGCTAAAGGCCATGGAAGTGCCCTTTGATGAAGGTCAGAGTAGGTGACTCTCTTCTGGTAGAGAATAAAATTCTTATGAAGAATGCAAAGGAGATTCTCAGTCAGGAAGATTTAACAGTGGGAGGATCCATTGGTTATATGGTTTGGAATTATTTTAAACAGTTTGTGTTATCTAGTACCTGACCAGCCAAAATGACTGCATGACAGGCTGGTTTTACCCATCTGTTGGGACTATTGATGAGGTGGTGATATTGAAGCCATATACCACAGGAAAAATAAAGAACACATTTTATCTAAAATATGTAACACTTGCACAGCAGAAAGGCTGTTACATTATACCTCAGCCATCATGCATGAAGGACCCAGGTTTGTCATGACTTTCATGCCCTCATTTCATATTTTGTTTTCATTCAAGGTATGAATCTCTATACCGCATGAAAAGGATGATAAAGCCTGTACACTGTGCAAACTCTTAAAATAACAGAAAACCAACTTTCAGTCAAGCCGTCTACCTCCCTTTCACAAGAGGTGTGCAATTAATAAATTATTGTAATTAAAAAGTGGTTAAGAAAAAAAAAAGGAAAAAAATAGCTAAACTGAAATAGTGCTATGGAAAAATTTTGGTGAAACAAAAAGTCAAAAGGTTTTCATTCAATATCTAGTTAAGAATTTTGTTTATCCTAAAAAAAAAAAAAAATTACACTCGGATTCCAGGATTAAAGGAGTGAAAAATAAACGTAAGGGAATTGTAAATTAAAAAAAAATAATCTTTGTTCAAAATATGTAGACATACTGAAACTCACCATTTTTTCTTTCTGCTATGATAAACTCAATAAAACTGATCAAAATTCACAAAACTTAATATATTCTAGAACCTGTACTTTTAGGGGAAAAAATTAACCAAAAACCTGTTTCTTATTCTACTTTGTATTGTATGGCTTAAGAAAAAATGCAGAGAGAACTTAGAAAAAAAGAAAAATAAAAAAAGAATGAAAGAAAATAAAAAATATCAGACCAACTTGGACTTTTCTTTCTTCACCTCTTCCTCAGCTTCCACGCAGACAAGTATCTTACATTGATAATGACAGGCCAGACAAATCTCTTACATTTCCAGACCAATGACAATAATAAGGCCAGTCAATTATGACCAATAATAAAGTGATTTAGTTCAAAGAAGTGTCATAGAGATACAGTTGTTTTGTGTAATACCAATGTAGAAATTATAGATCAAAATCTTTTGTTTCAGGTCTGAAGCTACAAGAAAACATTGCCCTAGGTCATATGAAATAATTGTAATTTTCAATAACTGCACTGGAGAGAGATGAGATGGCAATTTTTTGTGAGCAGGATTCTGATTATTTCATACAATATTTTGAATAGTTTTAGGCAAAACCATCGTTCAAAAGGGTATGCATCAAGTTTTTTTATGGAAAAGGGTTGGTTTCCATTGAAAGATCTATGGTATTTGTTGCACCTATCGAGGGCCATCAGGCCATTGACCTCAAGTTTCTTTCTTTTCTAAGACAGAAGCCACATCTAAAGCTGGATTCTTAGGCTCAAAGTAGTCTAACTGTTCAGCCCATCAGTCTTTTGTCCTAAACTGATGTGCCGTTTCTGAAAACACTATTACCAACCCTCTAAAAAAACATAATGCTCATTTATAGGACAAATCTACTGGCATTTTTGCTCAACATTGTTGTTCCCATAGCCTCATTAGTTGCTTTTCAGTATTAGTGTTCTCTCACCAGTAACCATTTTGCTGTCATTTTGTATTTGCAGTTCACTAGCGATCAACACTCCCTGCCAGAACTCAGTCAAGTCATCTGGTGGAAGAGCCATGTCCTTCAGCAAATTCAGGGAAGAACCAATGTTCTCTGAAGTTCTACATTGTTCTCACCAGAACAAAAAAGAGGGCGTCAACTCAGTTCTAAATCTTAGACTTTTAAACCAAGAAAAGCTTTAACTGTGTCATAACTAACATGCGAATAAGATCTGGCCATTCAGCTTTTCTTCATTTCCCATTGGTTTAAGTAAAGGCAATAAATGAAAACTGTAGTTCTGACCGTGCCACACAAGTCAGACCTGCTTCCGTGGACAGGAGGAGCAGGGGGAGATGCATGCTTTCTCATGGCTGGCAGGGGAATAGCCGAGATGGGTGGATTGAGCATCCCAATATCACTGTGCCCATGCACAGGCCTGACAGCATCAGCATCCACCCACTGACACTCAAAGAGTATCTACCTGGCTCTGAACATAGGCACACACTTTTGTCTGTGAAAGATGTGTAGGCATTTCCGCAGATACATGATTATAATGCCTCATCCTATAGTAGAGCTACATTGTTGATTGAGTCCATACATTTGCAGAGGCACAGAAAAAAAAAGACACAAAACCAGACTACTTTAAAAGATATGACTACTGCCAGAGAATAAGGATCCCTCTCTTAGGGAATATTTTCAAAGGGAGATTCAGGAAAGTAAGTCAGCTTTGTCTGAGGAAAGTCAAACTGCAGGCAGTGTGGGATAGAGAGGAGTATGAGCAGGCAGGGTGGCCATCCTTCCTTTAAGAGGTTGTATCCTATTTCTTTCACTGATTCTGTAGGTATCTTTCTGTTCCCTATTTTAAGAGACATTCATTATTTCATTCACTACATGAGTAAGAGGAAAGCTGAATCAATCAGATAAACAAGTAACGTAACTGTTGATTAAATCTTGTTCTCAGTGTCTGTTTCAGCCAAGAATACCTGTTTTTTATGAAACAAAAAAAAAGAAATAGCAGTAGTTTACATTTAAACAACAGCTTTAAAATCAAAAGCTCCCAATCATTTTACAAACCCATAAGACATGACTCAAACCAATAACAAAATTCAAAAAGAATCAATCTAGCCTTCCTAAATGAACTGCAACTAAGATTACCCTATATATGGTTATTATCTATATGATGATTTTCTTAATGTCTAAAGGCAATTTCATCCCTTGTAATTATCAGGAAATAAATATCAGCTATATTGGCCATAACACTGAGTACAGAAAAGATAGGATCATCCTGATCTAAGCTTGATCCTTGATTGATGAATTCTGAATTGATTTAGATACATCCAAGACATACATAGTGATTGGTTTTATGATAGTCCATCAAGTGAAGGCTTACTCCCTAAAACGAAGAAAGAACTTTTCAGATGGGTAGCTTAAAAAATGTTAATAAATTACTAAGGACAACAATAGTTACAAAAGATCTACTCCATTTAAAAGCAGTTTATCTATTTCTAATGTGAGATTGTCAGGGATAAGAAACACATGAAATAATTCTACTGCAAACAGAGAGAACAACAGCCTTGAAACTTTGTCTGTGACTAATAAATGTGAGAATATAGATTTTCTCTATAGGTGGTGATTGCAGCAGAAGCAGCAAAAATGTGACACTTATCTACAGTCATTCATATAGTTCACTTGGTTGCAACAGAAAATGAAACAGTGTTGTTTTCATTATTTCCCCATAGCTAAAATCATAGTAGGTAAGATAAACGTTTTGTGCTTTGTAATTAATATATCAGCTTCTTTTTTGAGTCAGAAAATAATTAGCAAGGAAATAAGCTTTTGCAATTGTTCTCTCTATCCAGCTCTCTTCTATAGACCTTTGAAAGCAATTTTGCTACAACTTGGACCACGATGGGAGAGGGATTAGTACTTCTGCTGTAGAAAAAGCTGATGCATGAGTTTTACAGGTGTATGTTCTGTCTGGCCATTTAGCTAATCAGGCAATATAGGCATTGCAATATATGCCAGTCCATCAGCATAAATGCAAGTCAAAAATCAGGCCTTTTTCCCTAATGCTTGTCCCTATCTGTTGGTTATAGGGTATTCAGGAGATGTTGAAAGCACTGGGACAAGGAAGAAACTGACAGTGTTGTGTTGAGGGGTTCTGTAGGGACATAGAACACAAACCCTTCTGAATTCCAATTTCATTAATTTCACTGTTCATAGAAAAACTTGTTCTCTGCAGTCACTAATACTTTAAAACCATGCAAATATCAACATTAGCTGATTGAATTGAGCTGATTTCAGCTTGACTATGTTCAAAAAAAGCACTGTGAGTTTATAGAAATAAAGTATAAAAATTATACTAATCTTAAATGTTTTGAACTTTGGTAATCCGTCATTATTTGCAGCAGATAGTATTAATTTTCACTTTGTAATACATTCTTCTATATACAAATGAATAAGATATGTCAATAAAAAGGTGAATTTCCTCACTCAGATACTGCATAATAGAGAAATGCATGATATAGAAAGGTCGTCATTTGATTTCGAAAGCTGTGAATGAAATGTTTTCCAGCACTTTTCTTCATTTGCCAAAATAGCTTCAGAATTACAAGAATTTCATTATGTTAGCACTTAATATATGAAAATTCTGACATGTGTCCGCACAGGATAATTATATGATGATCTTTTTTTTAGACTATCTTGATATGTTCACTAGCCAGCAGAAACTATTTTTACAATAATTTTTAAGTTTTTAAAGTATAAAAATGATAGGGGTACACTGACATTTTTAGTGACCGAATACTAGTTATATTTCTCTCACACTGTCAGAATTGCAAAATCTGATCTTGACGCAGATTGCAAAAGCCTGTTAAATATTAAGTGTCTTCAGATTTGGCATGAAATTATGATTAATTCAGAGTATACACATACGAACCCTGCGAACAGGTTAAAAAAAAAGATATAGTGAAATAGAATAAAAGTGATAAAAGGAGCCTTTTTAAACATTTCACTGCAATTCATTATAAATGTCCATTTGAGACGAACCGGAGGATACGTAACAGAAAATACATGTTAGGCTGGAGATGATAGTGATTTTTCCTTAGAGATTATTCAGGTAAAGTGTGGGGGTTTTTAATTCCATTTCAGAAAGTTGTTCACTACATGAACAGCAGAAGGGGAGTTGTAGCACTTTGTGTTAATGATAAGGGGTCTACTTTTAGTTTTCATTTGTGTGAACTTTTTGGGGAAATTTGCCTGTTTGTGCTGAACTCACAAGAAAAAATTGCTCTGATTTCAACTGCACACTGCTGGTGTTTCCAAAATAGTAATAGTAGTGGTAGTAGTAGTCCTAGTAGCAACACTATTAGCAATGATAATCCAGTATTGGATAACAGGATGCTAAACTTAGTCATACTAGGCAACATGTTCAATAAACAATGTCATACAAGACAAGGTTTGTGATTCTAGACATTAGGTTTCTGAACCACTATCTCATCTAGTTGTAAATGGATAAAATTTTAAAGTAAGCATGAGATAGTCAACCTTATATTTTCCCTGTAAAAAGAGGAGCCATACGCTTTGAATCTGAAATTACTTCAAGATTAAAAAAAAAACCCAACAATGAAGAAGGGTAAGAACTCTTGAAAAAGCTGCAGCAAATCTGAAAATGATAAACAAAACCCAAACAAATGAAAACCTTTTTCTGAACTTGCAGTTTTTAGCTACAAACAACATGAACTGTCCTGGAAACACAATAGTTCTCATAAAAACTTCAGTAAGTGTAAGAAGGAAAGCCCTACCTTTGTAAATGCAATATTAAATAGATTTCACCCAGAACAAAAAGATCAATGATCTTTTCAATACCACTACATTTCAGCTCAGGAAGGTTTGGTGGATAGAAAATTCCTTCAAAAAAAATCTCTGATTTTCTGTTGTTTTGCAAAGCTTATGGAGATATTTTAACAATAAAAATACTTCGATGAACTTTGAAACCACTTCTGTTTTTAAACAAAACACTCATGCTTGGGGTTTTTTATGCTAAAAATTAAAACCAGTCTTCAAAATATGTGCAGAATGCATTCCTAGCTTTTCACCAGTAGAATTTTGTTTTAATGGTATGAAGATCTTACGGACACTTCTCTTTTTGGGAAAAAGTTATTCTCACAGACCGATTCCAGTAAAATATTAAATCATCTGCACCTGCCTGCAAACTCACCTAAGCAGAAACTCCATGGCTCCCAGATCAGTCCTCAGTCTCCCTTTAGATCATACTGTAATATGGCTTGATGGGTCATTGCAGGTCCCAGGTAAATCTCTCTTGCATCTTACAGCAGCATATGGCATTTAGTTGTGCAGAGATGTGCCTGCCTCAGAAACTTAACAGAGATAGCAATACTGCAAAACTCCCACTGGCACCAACACTTTGGGTTTGAAAGTTAAGAATTTGGCTTTATCCTTTCCCATTTCAGGTACAATCTGGATATTCAGATTATGTCCATGCACCACCACCCTGAATTTGACCTGCCTTGGCTGTTCTAATGTTGAACAATTGTGATGAAATTCCTTCAGAATACTCTGTCTTAACCTGCTATGCCATCTCAATATGCCAGTCTGTACATGGTAGTAATTAATGGAGAGAGACTGGAATTTGCAAGTTCATCCTTTGTGATTAGATTTTCAGCAATGAAAGTCCGGTGTATCCTCATCTGGCCTCTGTCACCTAACATGTTAAACAGCCACTGAATGTGTCGTGTTTGCAAACTGAAAATGCTACTGTGCATTAATGAACATTGAGGTCTGTACATAGAGTTGTACATCTACTTGAGTTGTAGCATCTTTAGGGGCTTTAATGCCACACTGGGAGTTCTTGAGGCTGTTGGCCTCCGTCTACCTCCTCCTACCATCTCAACAATGTGTCCAGTGGTACAGCATCTTAGAACAGGCTGGTGACCCATTATCTGGCCTATTCAGACCATGGCAATTTGACTAAGACTGTCAGAGGAAGCTCAGTTATTAATACCAAGAACATCATGTTTCCTCTACCAGAGATGTACCAATATCATGACCAATATCAGTGCTGAGGAAGCACTTTGATCATCACTAGAGAACATGGTCAAAAAGTAGTTGGATTTATATTTAAGCCTCAAGATCCAGGAAGATGTCCTGAGCAGATAAATCCTTAGAAAACCTGCCTTTTCCTTCCCAGCAGATGGGGGAAATGACAGGAGTCAGTTCAGCAACCAAGCTATTTACACAACAATGAACAAACACACAAAGCGTGAAAAGAAAAGAAAGTTTTGGAACAAGCACTGTCTTTAAATGAAACACAGACCGTATTGAATAAATTAAGGAGCTGTTAAAACCAGACATAGTCTCTGTATGAAGGTGGAAGGCACGGAGGGCAGAGGAGGGAGAGGGAGAGAAACAAAAAGTAGAAAAAAATTCTTTGTGAAATATATAAACACCTTCACATGGTCATATGCACTGTCTGAAGTTTTTGTTTTTCTTGCTCCACTGCACTGATGCATTTTGACAGGGTATTTTGTTCTGCCTCCAGGGTTTTTAGGGAAAAGGGACTCATGGGTTATTACTGTTCCAGTGAAGAGTTTTGACTGAAATGTTTTGGCTCATTTCCTTGAGCTATGCATTAGTCAGATGGTTTGATGCATGTACCATGCCACCCTGTTTGATCCTGCCATTGGACTTTAGCTCCTGTTCCACTGTCAAAGGGAAGGATTATTATGAATGTTCTCATTAATATTCACACTGAAGAGTGATCTGACTGCCACTTCACTCGTACTGCAGGTTAAGTGAGGGTGCCCTGTCAAAACAGAGAAAAGTCTTCAGCTTTTCTAATGCAAACCAGTCTGAGAGAGGGTTTCAAGCAGAAAATTAGATTCCAGTACTCAGGGCTTCCATCTTCTCTGACACTAATTTACTATGTCAAAATCTCTTCTTCACTATTAAATAAGGAGAGTAATATCTGACTCTTTAAGGAGGGAGGAAAAATATATTTTACAAGGTTTTGTGATAAAATACTTGCATAAAATGGTGTAAAATTGTGAACTTATTAGTAACATGACTAACTTTGATGAAGCACTTAAAATCCCTGCTCGTGGACAGGACCTCACTATGCGATATATCACATAAACCCAAAATTCCCTCTGGATGGCTATAGCACACCAACACCCTGCAAGAACTATCAAAAGGTGCAGAGGAGGCTGGAGCCCTCTGCCCACCCAGTCCTGACAGGAGGGAACAGCCCACACAGCTGAGGGCAGTCAGTATGTGATAGGGCACACAGTTCTCCATAAGGCTGCTCTCCAGTGGTGCTGGGCAAGATCAGGGAAAGAGCTCTGCTGGGTGCTGCCAACTTGAGAAAAAAGGTGTTCTCAGGTATCAAAATTTTGAGAACATAGTTTTAAGCACAGTGGAAATCTAGTCCTTACGGAAGCAATTTAAGTATCTGCTGTATTTCTTAACAGCTCATTCTCGCTATCCAGTGATTAATAATGTCAACCTACACTAACTCAAAATTGATCATGTGTTAATACTTTTTTTAGAATTACCAAAACTATGTTCCATTCTCAAAATGGCTTTCCAGGATGACTTATTTCTGCTTTAGAACACATTGAGCAATTGAGACTATATTATTACTGGTCTCAGTAGAGTATGTTACTGGCATATGAAGCTGCCGAGGAAGATGATTGCCTCTGTCAGTCCACATAATGCAGCATTTAAAAATTCCTCCACTGTATTAGATTTGCTGAATTCCTGAGACACTGAGTTCTAGAGGTTGACCACAAACCAAGGAAAAGAAGTGATATGAAGGGAGGTCAAAGTCTAAGAAATTTTCCTACCATGACTGGAAAGGAAAAGTCTTATGATTTTGATAAAGGATCTACAACTTCTGTAGCATCCATTTGGCTTCTGTACAGGAATGATCTCCTCCTTGGATTTTGACTATTAATCTCAGAAGAAAAACTATTCTTCCTTGCTGTGTGAGACAAGATGCCAAATTCATACTCATGGCATAGTCCCCAAGTTCAATATAAATTAACCTTTTGTTTTTCACATGTAGCTCCACACTATATATCAGGAGTGCATTAGTTTCTGTTTACTCTAGACATAGCTACAACAATGGAACAGATCCATGAACCTGCTACAAGCCAACAGACACAGAAAAAGCAGTGTCAGTTTAAGCAATTATCAGCAAATTTGTGTTTATCCCAAGATCAACAAAAATCCACCTGATGGTATATATACTATCTTATTAGACCGAAGTGGCTGCAGCAAAGCTAGCTTGTGTTTGAAATAGTACCTCAAATAAGTACCTGATGAAGTACCAGGGAGGTAACACCCTGAAAAGGATTTAGCTCTGGACAAGAACTTAAGCATGAAAGTGTAAATACCATAAAGATGCCTAAACTGGAAATGTATCATCAAAAATTCAGTTCAGTTGCAGCCTGACAGAATAATTAACTGCTACAGATAGGTCAAGAACATTTTTGTAAGTGGTCTGCCCTGTCTCTCTGTTAGTAATTGCCATAGCTTCTCAGGGCTGGCAGAACAAGATATGTCCCGACTCCCCAGCCATTGTCATTTACAGGGTGATGTATAACTGCAAGGCCACCTCCATTGCCCTAAACTAATAAACTGAACTGTCAGATGCACACATGTGTCTGACACACATTTATTCTTCTGCCCCATTTGTCTCTGGCCAGGGCAGATTGGAAACTGAAGGCAGCAAATTGTTCACACCAGTTTAGCAGATTGAGTCTTGGTCAACTCCTTAGTCCATACAGTCTTGGACAACTTAGTGCTGAACTCCTGTTTAAAGCCCTTTGGAAATCACAAAGTAAACATTTCCCTGATTCTCATTCCTAACAGAAATCCCCCACTCTAAGTTTTTGTGGCTTTCTCTCCCCAGCCCACCTCCCACAAAAACAGTGGTCAGAGCAGAACCTACGCAGGAGTCTCTGTGTGACAAAAAATTAGGGATGTGAAGACTGCAGTTGAGTGAGATGTCTTCTCAAATGCAAGAACATGGGACCTGAGGACACAAGATGTTTTTCTATCCTTTCTATTTTCTGTTGGCTGGTCTAGGAAGTCTTTTACTCAGAAAGCTGGCTTGACGTTTGGTTAGCAATTTTCCCATGTATATTATAAAAGAAACTGATTTAGTGCTGAATAGTCAGGAACCTTAAAGTTAAAATGTTGTGACTTTGAGCATTGGATACTTAGGACAGGCTGGATTGATGGGCTGAGGCCAATTGTATGAGATTCAACAAGGCCAAGTGCCAGGTCCTACACTTGGGTTGCAACAACCCCATGCAACGCTACAGGCTTGGGGAAGAGTGGCTGGAAAGCTCCCCTGCAGAAAAGGACCTGGGGGTGTTGATCGACAGCCGGCTGAATATGAGCCAGCAGTGTGCCCAGGTGGCCAAGAAGGCCAACAGCATCCTGGCCTGTATCAGAAACAGTGTGGTCAGCAGGAGTAGGGAGGTGATCATGCCCCTGTACTCGGCACTGATGAGGCCACACCTCAAATACTGTGTTCAGTTTTGGGCCCCTCACAACAAGAAGGACATTGAGGTGCTGGAGCGTGTCCAGAGAAGGGCGACGAAGCTGGTGAGGGGTCTGGAGCACAAGTCTTATGAGGAGGGGCTGAGGGAACTGGGGTTGTTTAGTCTGGAGAAGAAGAGGCTGAGGGGAGACCTTATTGCTCTCTACAATTACCTGAAAGGGGGTTGCAGAGAGGTGGGTGTTGGTGTCTTCTCCCAAGTGACCAGCGACAGGACAAGAGGGAATGGTCTCAAGTTGCACCAGGGGAGGTTTAGACTGCATATTAGGAAAAATTTCTTTACTGAGAGAGTGGTGAGACACTGGAATAAGCTGCCCAGGGACGTGGTGGAGTCACCATCACTGGAGGTGTTCAAGGAACATGTGGATGTGGCATTATGGGACATGGTTTAGCGGTCATGGTGATGTTGGGTTGATGGTTGGACTTGATGATCTTACAGGTCTTTTCCAGCCTTGGTGATTCTGTGATTCTGTGGTTCTGTGAATTAATTTCACTTAGTAATAAAAGTGTTTGTAAAAATAAGTTCTTCCATCAATAAAGTATATAGAATTTTAAAGCTTCAGAGGTGTTCTGAACAATTCTGAATTCTGAGAGAGTGTAAATTTGCTTTTGTCTTTAATATGAAAAATATAATATGTAGTGATTTTCATAATAAAATGAAAAGTGGACCTGGTTTTTTGAGTTTGGGGGGACTTGGGGTTTTTTTTATCTTTTTTTTTTTTTGGTAATGAAAGAGATGATGGGGTTGGATTGTAATTAGAGAAAAACAACAGACAGAGAATATTCCTCCTGGGGCATAGTTACAGTTCAGAACATGATACAGAAGTTCATCTTTATTCATATAATTTATGGGAGTAGGCCTTGCTTCAAAAAGCTGTGTTACTATTTTATTTCAAGGCTTAGATATTTTGAGGTATGTTTAGAGTTTGAGTCAGCCAGACTGTGTCAGACACAGGTTGGTAAAAACGCAGCATATTGTTCTCAGAAAGTTTGCCTTGACATTAAGCCAAAATTTTCCCATAGTTTTTGCCCATTACTCTTTGATGATTACCTCCTTCAAAATTACGTTAAGTGACAACGACACATTAGCTATAAAAGGCAGACACAGTTTTTAAAAGAGCTGTGTTCCCCGAGCAAGATAAGAAGGCAGAAACAGACTCTGCTAGGTCTGCCTCTACCAGACACAGCCAGCACAAAGCCAGCAGCAAAGAGCCTCACTGAACATGTAGCAATGAGAGGTGAATTCAATGTCAATGGCTCATTCAGTCTTTTTGCCTCTCTGCCAATGCTTCCAGCAAGTGCCCAATTAGCAGTGACAGCGGTGGTGGTGTTTATGAGAAACTAGCCTGAGACTGTCATTTCTTTAAATTTGAAGCTGCAGAGCAGACACAGGGTGGTAAAGCTTTTAAGTCCCTATTGACATGCACCAGAATCTGACCTTGAACTTGTGACTTAGAGGTGAAAGTCTTTATTTGCTAAGTCAGTCTGTGTCCCATAGAGTGCATTTGTTAACTCCTGTCTCCTTCCAGACTACTTTATTTCTCTTGAGACAAAGGAAGCCCTCCCCTGTGCAATAGCTAGAACAGCACCACCCCAATTCCCTCCCCGCACCAAAGAAAACTGGGGGTTTGTAGTCACTCAGGGCTATGGTGAGCAAGTGGGTTGGTGCATCCAGCACTGATAAGTGAACTGCAGGGGGACTGCAACAAGTATAAAAAGTGTAAAGTCCTAAGTTACAAATGAATGGATTGTCACAGGAGGAATTACTCAGAGGTGATAATGAATGTGGTATTTCAGGAAATTACATTCAAAAGTTATTAAAAGAGATATGAAAGAGAAAGGAGGAAAAGGAGGAATTTGCATGGAGGACTTTGGAAATGCTGAAGCAAACACAAAAATCAGAAATTACTGGAATGTCCTCCTAAGAGACAGTCTGCTAACTTGTTGGCATGTCTTGCCTGTTGTAAACATCTGCATACACCAATGGGCTACTCAGTAAATAACAGTGCACATTAATTTTAAGTACATGGGCTAAACTGCAACCATAGTTCTTGGTTGTCAAATGTCTTACAGTGTTCCTGGGTCCATTTCAAAGTCTGAATTCCACTGCCTTAGAATTTAAAAAAAGATCTGACTCCAATGTAGGGTCTGAACTCCCAGTGTGGATGGAGGTTTTTGGTTTACTTTGGCATGAGAATTCAGGGCTTGATTCTCTATTGGGCAGTTTGTTGCTTTGATCACCTGGGCAAGTTACTGCTATTTGCATGTCCCTTTTCTCTTCTCTTTTCTAATGTTTCTACTATTGCCCACTGTAACAGAATGAATCCAGGATTAGACTACTTTTGATATGACCTAGTAAAGCTCTTCTTCTTTAAGACAGCGTAGACAGTCAGTCCCTTTTGTTACTAAAGGAATACAAACTTCTGATCTGACATTATGGCTGCTTCACAATCTCTTTCCACAGGTGTAAAAGACAAAGCAGATTATAAAATGCTGGGGAACAGGACTTGCACAGTGTGCCTGAAGTGCGGACCCAAGGTTATTCTTTGTTATTGTTCTCCTTTTCCCAGCTTAGCTATATGGCAGACAGCCACTTAACCAACTGCAGGCTTATTCCTTTCCAGCTCCTGATCCCCTGATAATAAAGGGCATGTTGAGAAGTGATATGGCTGAGCTCCTGCCAGCCAAGGCTGGCATGATGGTGACTTTCCGAGCTAACATGAATCAGAGCAACCTGCAAAGATAATCTGACGTATTCTGGGACTAAGATAGCCTTGGAGATTAGATCATCAGAAAGTTATAAAAACATTTTTGACAGCTCTCCCACTCTTCAAAATTCTGCATTGAACTAAACAAAGCTTAGCAAGGCTAAAGACTTGAATTTTGCACTTGGAGACCCATGAAACTTTGAAGTGAATTAAGCATCAACAATACCACCTCTCCCTATCATATTTTTTTAAATATGGAAAAGCTGGAAAAGAAAGCATAATAGAGGAAAGATAGGTGCTGCATGCTTGTATGCCTCACTTATCTGTACCTGGGTGGTTGTATCTCCTATCTCTGAGGCAGTGAGGCCTCGGTTCCCACTATATATTCTCTGCAGTTTTACTGAGCTTAGTTTGAAAGGGTCAGCTGTGTTTTCTTCCCTGCAGACACTCAGTCTCATACCCCATATGACCACAATGCTAAAAAAATGTTTTCTAAACCTGATCATAGGAAGTTCCATCTAAACATGAGGAGGAACTTCTTTACTGTGAGGGTGGCAGAGCACTGGAACAAGCTGCCCAGAGATGTTGTGGAGTCTCCTTCTCCGGAGATATTCAAAACTCTCCTGGATGCATTCCTGTGCAATCTGCTCTAGGTGAACCTGCTATGGTGGGCGGGTTGGACTAGATGATCTCCAGAGGTCCCTTCCAACCCCTGTCATTCTGTGATTCTGTGATTCTGTAATATTCATCTTTAGCTGTTTCCTTCGACTAATTCACCCTGCCATATCTGCAAATACCATAAAAAAATTCCCTCTATTATGTACAAACATCTTCCACATTATTACAAAATTCTAAGTTATTTGCTTTAGCATGTCTTTATAGTCACAATACAAAATTTGTGGAAGGCAGATCACTATTGTGTTTATTTCTGCTCTTCTCCACAATGAAAAATTTTGTATCTTTACATTTAACCACACTGGAGCAAAATGATTACTGGGATGTTTTTTCTTGTTGTTTTAATACTTTGAAATTTAATAATCATATTCAAAAAAAAATTCTTCTTCCTACTTCTAAGTATATACATATATTCAGTTATACTCAGCTAATGAATCATGAATGTTTGAACAGTCCCATGTTATCATTAGCTAAAAGCTCATCTTATCTCATTAAACATAATTGAGGGGGAAAAAAGAGACACCCACTGCAGTGGTGTGTATTTGTCGTAATTATAGTGATTTCACAAACTTAAAGCCCTGTTTTGATTATTTGGCTTTAGCATTTTCTTTGTTACTTAATAGCCTTCCAGGGAGACTGCAGAATGCTTTCTCTGTCCTTGTTGAAAAGAATTATTAAAATTGATCTAACGAAATATCATTTGCCTTGATACTCAATATTGAGAACAACTGTGCTGGGGTTTGGATTCTTGTTTGCACTCAGAGAAGAAATAAAAGCTGGAAGGCAAATGTAATTGAGTTTTCTGCTTATTTTTGAGGTGGGCAACATCTGAATAAGCCAGTGCAGGCTGCAGAAAAGAATGCATCAGGAGGCCTTCAAAAATAAAATGAGCTGTAAAGGAGACATCTTTTACGTAGTTCCTATGCTTAAAGGCTTTTTAGTGCTGTATTCATTAGAAATGGCAGATCCTGCGATGAACTTCCCGCACTTGCATGTAAATATCCAAAGTAATGCAATGCAGATATCTGAAATAGGTCAAATAGGAATCAAAAAGTGCCTATTTCTTTTCTCTGCAAATGGAATCTAAAGAGACTAATTCCAACGGGGAGGTCTAAGCTGCAAATTACCTGAAGTTAGATGACATAAAGTGTGCTCCTAGAGTCTGAAGTTTGGAGACTGGCATTAGACTAGCTGGTTAATTAATTTGTAAAGTAACACCCAACATATTTTTTTCCTGAAAGCAAGATAACATTTAAGGTATGTATTATGCCCCAGTAGAAATCTGGTACATCATCCTTTAGGAGAAGTGCCAGACCATTGTTTTCTGCCTTCTGAATGTAATGTGCTGAGCTACCCATGCAAGTTTTCTTGGGGTTTTTTTTATTCTGTTTTTTGTTTGGTTGTTGGTTTGGTTTAAGAATAATTCAGTTTGATCCAAGATCTCTGTTCTTAAGAGCTGGCTGCATAAAGAAAACAACCATGAATTCCGATAGAGGATTATATTCCATTGCTCGCACCTCATACAAGGAGACACTTTGCATATAGCTTGTGCTCTGACTAGCTGCCAGTCTGCCCACGCAGAAGTCTGTAGACAGCCTGTGGCCAGAGAGACTGAGCATGCTTATATGAAGCCACCTACTACTACACTAATATCTTACTTAGCTATCATCAGTCCCATGGGACACTGATTTCTTCAGAAAAAAAACCTCTTGCAGCTTCCCTTGCTGAATGGAAACAGAATCTAGACCTATGGGCAGCTTTAGGACACCTCTGAAAATATCATACGGAATTAGCGACAGTTGATTTTCACCTTCTGAGGTTCAAATTCTTCTCTCTACCATTTTTTTAAACTACTAAATCACCAGTAAAGTAACTTACCATCTATATTTTTCTAGTTGACAATGCATCTCAATCACAGTTCCTTGGCTCCAGAAAAGCTCATTGCAGATCACTGTTGTATCACTGGACTGCTCTTCAAACTGACTTCATTACTGATGCAGAAAAAAGAAGTGAATGCCCGCACATCAAGCTTTGCATTTTCAGGATGAAAGTTTGAGACATTGTTCAAGCCTTTACAGAAAATTCAAGAATTATGTACAAACCACAAACTATAGCCTTGGACTGGAGCTTCCTAAATCTTTGATTAATACTGAAAGTACCCTATAATGTCATTACACAAGCAAGAGAGACAGGTGCTGGAGCTTTAAGCTTTTCCTTAAAACTACCCTGGAGAACAAGAAAAGTTCAGGTTCCTCCTTGAATGGAGGGACAGAGAAGACAGCAATTCCAAAAAAGAGTAGTTGCCTGAGGCAATAGTAGGACCAAAGGGAACTGAACATCTGTGACAGAGGAGATTAGTATGGGGAAGAGAAACATGGGACATCCAGCTTTGGGGTCATGAAAGGTTCAAACAAACAAGCAAACAAGCAAATCCACAGAGATACCTAGTCTCTCAAAAGCTAATTCAGAGGAGCTGCTCAGTCTCCCAGGGTGCTCTGCTTGCCACCCAAGAGCATCACAGTGATGATAATTTCCTCTCCAAGAGCTACAGCAAGCCTCAGCTCCCAGCTCCCAAGGGCTTCTGCTGTTCCAGACAAAGACAGGAAAAAAAGCTCAAAACACAGAGCAGTTGGCTCTTGTATGACTCTCATAAGCAGTGAAAAGTGGCATGAGCTTTTTAGTGTAGAAAAGAAAAACACCAGCAATGCATGTCTTGTGTCTGAGTAGAGCTTTTGGGAGATAGTAAACTAAATAAATTTGCTTTTATAGAGAAAAGAGGCAGTCACTGGGCTTCACGCTCTTTTTTAAATTTTTATTCTTTATCTCATGTTTTATATCTATCATATGTTTTATTTTTAATAAGATTGTAAAATTAAAGCCTCCAAATATCAACTTGCACTTTATTTCTTTAAATCTCCTGTGCTGTCCCATGTTCCCTGCAGAAAACACTCTTGAGATTTGTGGCAAAATGTCCTGATATCTGTCAGCTCTCCTCAGCCAAACATAAGTAGTCATCCTTTTCAGCAAGGCTCCTGGCTGCTGGAGGTTTGAGGTGAACCTTGCAACAGGCCACAGCTGTCACTGAACAACCTTACCATCTATGCGACAACAAACTGCTATGCTGCATCATGAACACCACAGGAATTGACCTCTGGGAGCCATGAAAACAAACACACATGGTGGTACCCTGTAATTATCTCTTATTTTGCAGGGGCCCTTTTATCAAGAATATATTTGACCCACAAGATGTGCTCCACTCTTGAAATACACAAAAATTGATCTGCTACCCTCTCCCTACTTTCTGTCTCTCTCTCTCTCTCACACACACACAAGCCTTTCCAATGGACATGGGGAAAGCTGGGGTAAATGGAAAATGCTCCTTGCTTATACAACTGCTATAACATCAGCAGCTATAGAAGAATACAAGTAATAACTTACATCATGTCATTTCCTTTCAATGGTATGAAAAGCGGGCCACATTTTCTCTTCATTTTTCATCAAGATAAGGCAGCAATAAAGGAGGCCCATCTTCCACTTGCACCCACTAACTCAATTCAGATAAGGATGTCCCTTCAGTGTTTTTCTTCTCTGTCTGCATCACTGCTAGCACCTGCACATGCTGGCTGTTTGCTATAATTGAAGAAGATGATGTTGCACTTTGCCTGATCTTTGGGATTTCTCAGATGACACAGAAAAATACATTTTGGAAATCATATGAAGCAAATCATAGAATCATAGAATTGTTTAGATTGGAAAAGACCTTTAAGATCAAGTTCAACCATAAACCTAACACTGCTAAGTTCACCACCATGTCCCTAAGCATCTCATCCACAAGTCTTTTAAACACCTCCAGGGATGGTGACTCAACCACCTCCCTTGGCAGCCCATTCCAATGCCTGACAACCCTTTCAGTGAAGAAGTTTTTCCTAATATCCAATCTAAACCTCCCCCGGCGCAACTTGAGGCCATTTCCTCTTGTTGTATCAAAGGATCAAAGACAGAAAAAACTCTGTTCTCTATAACCAGTCTGTTGAAGATATTGTTTCATGTACAAACCCAATTCTTAGTCTGTGTTCCACCATGCCTCAAAATTTCTGGTCTCCTAATATACCTGAGGCTTTCCGAGGGCACGTGCAGGTCATAAGCAACAGTTTTAGAAGAACTCTTCTAGGCATGATAGATTCCTTAACCTCAGCCACTTACAGCTTTAGAGTTGATTTATAGAAGTCAAAATGACCAACTTACCCAAATGCCATACGAAGGGGCATTTGAATATAAAATCTGGCCTTGAAGGGGCCAGAGCCTTTATAATTGCCTTTCAAATGATTCCATCTCATCTCAAATAAAAGAACTTCAAAGACTCTCAGTATGGCAGCTGCTGCCTGACAGACTGGTGGGGCAGAAATAAATTTTAAAAATGTTGTAAAAATAAACCAAGGGTATGACTCCATTAACTAAATGGGACTCAAGAAATGGCTACCATTACTCATTATTAGTGCCCTGTTGGAAGAGAGGAAGACTAATTATGAATGGATTTGTTTGTGTCTATAATCCCTTCATTTACAGACTTTTGCCTCTAAAAGAATAATTGCAAACTCAAAGTAGGTCTTCCTGAAATGCATTACTCACAAGGGCAAAATCAGTCCAGAATTTCAGCTAATGACAAAACGTTCCTCAGAATTAAAAATCTAGTTAATAGGCTCACAGTTATTTGTCTTGGATTATTGATTAATATTACATTTGGTTTTACTTCTCTTGGTGAAATCAATCCCATTCCTCAAACCAGACGGCTTATGCCTTGCCACTTCAATGTAATGAAATCAGCTATTAGATTCTGCACACTCCGACCTGATATGGATTTATTGATGGCTCAATCGGTTGCCCTTTGTCAGGAGATTCAGGACTTAGGAGGGCAGTGACACCTGGAGGGAGGCAATGGCCCTACAACTAACTTTCTTTACCAGTAAAGTACCACTGAGCAAGGGAATCCTTATTAACGTGATGGACTTTTAAAAAATAGCAGTAGGAACAAAGTTCTGTTGATGCCTTCTAACCTACAACCAATTCTGAGGCATATGAACATGCTGCAATAAGCACTAATTTTGCTTTCCTGCATCTGAGCCACAAAGCCTCTCTTAGCTATTTTGAGATGGGTGTTTAGGATTTGCATTATTTTTTACTCCAATAGAGAGACTGTGCCTTTTGCCAGAGTCATCAGTGAGAAAACAGGATGAAAAATGGAAAACATTAATAAAAGCCATGGAGGCAGCTGTGAGAAGTGCAGGGTGCAGCCGCCAGGAGTGGCTCCAGCTGCTACTGCATTGAGAAAACAGGAAATAATCCAAGAAATGGATACAAAAAAGGGGATGTAATTCTGGGAGCTGCATACATTTCAGTGACAGATTCCCAAGCTACAGAGTGAAAATCCTGAGCCCAGGTAAAATTTTCTCAAAGTTCAGGGATATTCTGCTGAAAGAGTATAATTAACTGCTGCATCATTGGGGACTGGGTGATTTATTAAGGACACCGAGTACTGGTGTATCCTATCAGCTCTTATGAACAACAGTGAACTACATTTAAGAGTGCGTCATGCACCATCATGCATGATTCTGCAAAGGCATGTGAAAATGATATAAAATGTAGATTGTATCTTGCATAAAATGTAGGTGAATTCCTGACCAAAATTGAGACCTTTCTATATCTGGATCTAAATCTAAACTATCTACAAATCCTATTATTATTTCCTATTGTCATTAGCCTATTATTCCTATTATTATTATTATTTTATCCTATTATCCTATTATATTTAAAAATTTACTCAATAAAATGGAATAGTCAGATTCCATGACTTTTACCCACTTCAAATTGTACATGCTTTATCAAACAGAAGTTAGGGGAAATACTTAAAATCATAAGATGCTACCCACCATGGCTGAATATGTCCTAAGTAGCTTGTCCCATTGATTCAGGGTGAGGACAGCTGCAGTTGTCACTCAGACAAAAAAGAAGTGGTCGATTTTATTTCAAAGTAATTAAACATTTGTCTTCCCCTTTTTCTTCCCCCTATCCCTTTGCCACCTTCCACTAAGGAAGAAATTGGTGATCACAAATAATCATGGATCACTGACTCCCTCAGTGTGCAGGTACAAGCATGTGCAAATTTAGTAATATTTTGAGTATTTCTAACCTATAACCCAGTCATGGTTTTAGTTTTCTAACTCTTTCTCCTCCTTGTACTCTTAAATGCCAAACACAGTGTAGTTTCTGCTCTCTATCTGCCAGATTCCTTCTTGCTGTAGGAAAATATAATTCTGTGGCTTTTTGCTTTTAGTGGCAGCTGGTTTGTGGTGCAGATAGCAGATATTTTGTGGACCTTTCTGGCCTCATGCTTAGATCGATTGCAAGATACAGACAACTGGACATTTTGATTCAGCTGGTTCCTTGTAGCTGTGGGTTCCCATGTTCCTGCAGTACTCCAGAAGGGAATAACTGGCTCAAAACCTGAAAAGAACAGAGTAAACATGAACAATTGCTCAAACGTTTAACTGTAGATGTCATTTTCAGTGGTGCATCATTCAGCTTGGTTCCATTCATAATGTCATATTTACACTAATGTCGCCAAGATCAGAATCCGATTTTAAAGTTTACATGTTTCCTACAGATACTTCTTTTATAAACAAGTAGGTGCAGGGGACTTTCAAGGGCAGCAAAGTAGCTGAAATGATAGGAGGGATAAAATACAGAGTTTCACACAGAACTGCTAGTAGGTGAGGGGTCTGGATGTTCTGAACACCTGGAATAATGCTGCAGCCATCCCTTTAGGGAAGTTAGAGGTCTTTGCATGCTACAGAAAGCTACAGAGCACTACACACAGTTGCAGCTTGCAACTGATCATGGTGCCTAATCTTTCCCTGGGGTAACTTGAGCAGTTCCAGGGGATTTACTGTAGTGGTGAAATGAGCCCCCAGACAAATAGAAACCTGCTCACAGAGACAAGCAGCAAAGCAGAGCAAGAAACACAACCCTTCCACTACAAAACTATCATCACGTGGGACATAGTAGGGTCATTTTTCATGCAGAAGCTTTGCCCCTTGTAAAATGACATTTCTCCTCCCACCATGCTGCCTCAGTGACACTCAGTGACACTGAGTATACCTGCACAGGCAGTGCGGCCAGGAGCCCCTCAGGCTAAGATTGAGTTTGGGCCAGTTTCTACTTCTGCCTTTCATCAGCTGGGTTCCCACTGCAGCTGGGGGCATGCAGCAAGGAGACCTTGACTGCAACCAGCACTGGAAGCACTACTGTCATTTCCACACAGTGTTACAGCTCTGCTACGTAAGCCTCCGGAAAACATCTGCTGCTCCAAGCCGTGATGGTTTCAGGATGCTGGCTACCCTCCCTCCACACGTAGTCTGGGGGAGCTCTGTGTGGTGTCTGACACGGCTTGTCCTGTGCTGTGCAAACAGGTCCTGGGGAGCATCTGGCAGGTCACTTCACTTTTTTGCCCAGGGTACTTGTCAGTAAGAATATCTGCCTGGCTTCCCAGGTGCTGTGAGGGCTGTTAACACGCATTTTCAAAGCTTTTGTAATGACAGGAATTATTCCAATTACATATAACTTCATACTGGCCATTGTGAGCATATTTTTAAAACTCTGATCTTCCTAATGAAAAGATGCATTATTACAAAGCAGTACCGGAAAGCAAGCAGCCCAAAGAGAGGGTTCGTATGAATTCAGGATAATTACTTAAAGCATTGCTGCAAATGAGTTTATTTGCTTGACGTACAAGTTCAACTGATTTGCAGAATGCATTCAGCTACATTTTTGAGATGTGGGATGCATTTTATTGATTTTTATTTTATGTTATATTGAATTTGGCACTGAAACAGTCATTATATTCTAACATCTCAGCAAGACATGCTGCTGCCTGCAGCACTGTTGTAGTAAATCAAGCTTCAAACTGACAATTAGTTGTGCTCCTTGTTTAGCTGTGCAAAAGCGCAGGAGGGGGGAGTCACAAGTTAGAGCATTTTGAAACGAATAGGAGTGATTTCCTCCCAGCACCATACAAATTGACCAAGACTTAAACTAGATGTCATACTCTGTTACTTTGCTTCCCCCACAAAGATGTAACTAATGAGAACTACAGTCACCTAAACAAAGATACTTTGTGGATACAACTCTTTAATCAGTTATTCAAAAGTAAAATGAAAGGGGAAAGAGGAGAGAAATCATTGCTGACATAATTTTGTTTTATTTTCCTCTGCTTTCCTACGAAGAGTCTGGGGTCACTGAGAGCCCAAGATATTCATTGTATTGTTTCCCTTGGGTAATTCTGAAAAGGGCACAGAATGTCAGTAATCATCCCCTTTATGTCCTAGTGGCAAGTTTATGATTGAAGGATTACCTTGCTAATACATGTTTAAATGAGGCTCTGGCAATGTTAGTGGTATTTAAAAGAGCTCTGGCATTTGAAACAGTCGACAACAAGATTGTGTTGATAAACAGAACCAGGTTGATGTTAGGCTGGCTCTGAGACTGAAGGCTTTAATATCAGCTTTGTTCTGACACTTTGCTATTTTAACCCATAGCAAAATTCTTTTGTACCAAATGCTGAACAGAACATCACAAAAGCTGAAAGTGATGGAGAAATTAAAAAATGTTGCCAAATGAAAAACCATATAAAAATAGATCATACGTAGCATACTGGCATTATTTATTATTATTATTATTATTGGCATTATTTATTATTATTATTATTACATAACAAAGAGTAAATTTAACTGTTTGCTATAGGAATTTTTTTAAACTAGCAGGAAGAAATACAGAGCATAAACAGTACAGTGGTTATTTTCATTTACCTTTTTGACAGTTCTTCTAAGTATAACAAACATTTAGCTCAATTAATGAGTCATGGGCAGGATAATACAAGTCATGCCTACCTGCACTAGAAAGGTCTTTCCATACTCAGCTGGATTCCCCTAGACTGTTTTTTTCACTTGTAGAAAAGAAGCAAAACTGGTTTTCTTTGAGGATTTTAAACCATTTCCTTTTAGACTATTAAAATTTAGTCCATTATTTCTGAAGTCTTTTTCAGACTCTCAGCTGGAATGCAGTATTTAAATGCTGGACATAATTCCCTGATGTTTCATGGTGAGGATGCAGGTGATTTACAAACAACACGACTTCTTTGGAAATACAATTTTTTAAATCAACTGTCAAATCAAGCCTTTCACCCTTGTTTCCTACTGCGTTTGCTACCTCTCTTCTTCCATCATTGCTGAAAATCCCACTTCTCCCTTGTTATGTGGGTTGACCTTTCGGTGTTATAACTGACACTTCTCTGTCCCCTTCACAGAATCACAGAATCACTAAGGTTGGAAAAGACCTGTAAGATCATCAAGTCCAACCATCAACCAAAAAACCACCACCATGCCCATTAAACCATGTCCCACAATGCCACGTCCACACGTTCCTTGAATACCTCCAGGGAGAGTGACTCCACCACTTCCCTGGGCAGCTTATTCCAGTGTCTCACCACTCTCTCAGTAAAGAAATTTTTCCTAATATCCAGCTTGAACCTCCCCTGGCACAACTTGAGGCCATTTCCTCTTGTCCTGTCACTCATCACTTGGGAGAAGAGACCAACACCCACCTCTCTGCAACCCTCTTTCAGGTAATTGTAGAGAGCGATGATGTCTCCCCTCAGCCTCCTCTTCTCCAGACTGAACAATCCCAGCTCCCTTCTTACTTTTTACGAGATAGTTTGTTTATTAAACCACAGGTAGTAATGAAAAAAAAGCTGCCTTTCTCTCCATCACTACCAAGAAACTCTGAGATAAAATTCTGTCAGGTCAGAAACTTGAATCAGTCTCCATTCTGGCTTCCTCAGTTCTTGGATCCTCAGAAGTGCAGCAGCACTCCGATGTGTATATGTGACCTTGAAAAGAACAAAAGTCAGGTCCAGAGTCAGCCATAAATTAACTGAACCATGAATTTGCTAGTCATAAGCAGCTTTTTTTTTTTTAAAGCATTAGCAAAGACAGGCCAAATTTTGTAACTTGGGAATTTTGGGCTCTCCAACAGAAACTGAGGGAATGCTAGTGTCGTCGTTGCATCACAGCATGCTGTGTAGAACAAAAACATCAGCCAGGTCTGGAATTCAAAAGCCATTGGTTCTAGCACAGAACAAGTGTAACTAAGTCTAGTATAAACAAAGGAGGTTCAGTACCTAGTAATTTCTCATTTCAATTTCCCATCAAAATCACTTTTGTATTCTGGATGAGAATCCTGTAGTTAGGCAAGTGACCAGAGCTGAGAAAATGTTTGCGTGACCAAATACCATCAGAATGCAGACAAGAGGTTTCAGATTCCAAAATCTAGCTAGACACTTGAGGTTTCTTGGAAGAAGAGGTTACAAAAGAGTTAATCGTTATTTTCTATCGGATTGTCAATTAGTTTCCATTTGACAGATTTGACAGTAACTCCTGAGAAAAGTGCTATCTTGGCAGTGCAATGGGTGAGGTATCTATTTTTAATAGCTTTTGGTTTGAAAGCAGAATGTCATTCAAAGGCTGATTTGGCCAAGAACTTGCATGTCAGTAACTGTTTCTTAAAATGGTTTAATATCTTTAGGGTGACTTACCTTGGTCAAAGGGTTCAATGTTTTGCATTTTATGACATGGGAGGAAAAAAACCCAAGTTTTTCCTTTTATTAAACTTTTGAATGAAAAGGAAGGTATTCAAAATTGTGCATTAATTACCACTTAACTTGAATAGCTTGAGGTCTATACATCCCATTGAAGCATTGAATATGTACTGGCAAAGTGCATGTACCTAAATTTTGTTTCAAGATATGGAATACACTTCTGCTTTAAGGTACCACTCTGTGATTCTTTCCATCTTAGGAGGGTTTCAAAGATAAATGCAATTAACTGCTTATGGAGGTATCTATCTTTGTTCACTAACTAAGGAGGAAATCTAAAACTTAACATCTAGATGGCTAAAGTTAAACTGAATTAATCTGATCCATATGTTTAAGTCTTCTCTAGATGGAGTGTCTAAAGTTTTTTACATCCTAAATAGCACCTCCTTGCTTTACATCTTATATCTCTTTGGTGGTATTTGGTATTTGGTGGCCTCACATCTTCCCTAATTTAAATTTTATCATTACTAACACAGTTAAAGAAACAGAAGTGAAAAGAGTTGCCCAAGGTCACCCAAAACACCTACAGAGCTAAGAACTGAATTCAGAAGACTAGGTTTACTGTCTTGCAATACTAAACAAGGAATCATCAGTCTTTCATGTGTATGCAAATGGATGTTCCTTTCCCAAATCAGAAGTTAAATGTGTAGTTAGAAACTCAATGGAATAAAAAGAATGTTTTTGCTCAAGATTGCCACTGAGAAGCTATCCCACCTCCACCTGGGATGGACCGTATAGTGTCCTTCCACATAAGGAATTCAGTGTGAGCCAGACACCAGGAACAGTATCCCAAATCTCTCTCTCAAGATTTTACAGCCAAACCCTCATAAGGACAGCGCCTTCTCTTGCCGTATAAAACTGGACCATTCATTGTCTGGGCCAGCCATATCACAAACTTTGTTAGTGGAGTATCCTCCCACTCTAGAGAAATAAGCTCTTGTCTAACCACATTCACATTGACTGCAATTTCAACTACTATTCCCTAAGAACAAGTAACCTTCTCAAACCAGTCTTCCTTGGTTCATTTTTTCCTTCCTTAAAGCAACACTGACTGTAATTTTCCATTCGTGTTAAGGGCACGAGTGAATCCATATCCCTCTTACCTTTGTTTCCTGTTAAACATACTTAAGTTTCCTGCACTAATTTCAGTTAGTAAGTGGCAAACGCTACTTGCTTTTCCAAATTAAAAAGGAGCAAAATGTCAAGACTGCAAATGACACATAATGATTTCACTATAGACTCCTGAGGATGAGGAAATTATATGGTTAGGGAACAAGAATAAAATAATTATATCTTTTAAAATACTTAATGAACAAAAGCGTTTATTTAACTAGATTTCTCTGCTGAGTTCAAATGCTTCACAATGAATTAATTGTGAAATTAATTGCAGAATTATAAATTATTTTTAAAGGAACAAGCAAGAATGTAAAACTGGGATCTTTTCTTATAATAAATCTTCCACCTGTACAACTTACACACACGAGCAGTTTTTCCAACTGAGTACTATTCGAAAAAACACATTTCTGAAAGTGGCATTCTTTCCTGATTAAGAGAACAGTAGCTTAAGAGAGCAAAATGCAGGATACAGGCGGCAGCCCTAAGGAGGCAAACTGTAGATACTTGAAGATATATATAACTGAAGCTACCATTCCTTGCTGAACAAATCCTTACTGGTTCAGGCTAAGGAAGTTGAGACAACAAAGTTCAAAAGCTGCTAACTCATGAAGTGGCAATGGCAAATATTGCTTAAAGCTGACATTGTCTCCAAGTTGGAGACAAGACACTAATTGAGGTGGATCTTTAGGCTGACTCATAGCAAGAATGACTGTATGCTTAGGCTGCCTACTTGCTTATGACTTAATCCTAATGCCATTTAAATTTAAGTGAAGATATTATTGATATTAAATAGCTTCAGATGAAGCTTTGTGACAGCAGTGTTGTCAAAGCTGTTTTTGTTAAAAAAAGCTCACATCTTTGATTTTTCTCTGAAAGGTCCAAGTATAAATGATGTAATTCAATTAAATTGCATTTTCAGTGTCTAAGGTATATAAGTTACTTTCACAACTTGAAAAAAATATAGGCCATAGTACAGCAGTCCAGAATAACTAAAGAATGTGTGGCAGTGTTTAGTTCTATCCTCCCTTCTCAGTGTCAAATGACATATGGAGAGTTTAACTACTATTCCATGTATCTCTCAATTTCTCTTAGATAACAAAGTTAGCATCAGGGGGCCATGATGAAAATTTAGAAAAATAAGAAAATTTACCAGCTGAAAAACAGTATTTTGGTTAAGTCAAGGAGGATAGAAGATCTAAAACTCCTGAAAAAATCTGTTACACTGCTTCACAGGTAATAAGCTTGTATCACTTGCCCTGAAATTACCTACCATGTTCATGGCCACCTTCAGGGACCCAGTGCTTTCGAAAATCCTTCACTCTCGTTAGAAAGGCTCAAGCTCAATTTAAGCCCTGAAATTCAGCCAGCTCACAACAGCTGTGATACTGGAATAGAGACCTTTTTTTGTAAGGAGCTTTAGGCCTCCATACAGAAGTCACTAGCAAAAGTGAAAATATTGCAAAAAATCCTACCAACTTATGAATCCTACCAACTTATGAATGTTTAGTCCCTGTTAACATTTATTTAGCAATCAGAAAGAGAATTTGTAAACCTTGTCTCCTGAATTAAATTTCTGTGTTTATTTCCCTTCTGTTAACACATACATTCTTTGGCCATCTAAAAAATTATCCTTCAAATATAAG
Organism: Gavia stellata; assembly: GCF_030936135.1. Taxonomy (NCBI): domain Eukaryota; kingdom Metazoa; phylum Chordata; class Aves; order Gaviiformes; family Gaviidae; genus Gavia; species Gavia stellata. The sequence continues at coordinate 23,295,862 of NC_082600.1, forward strand.
ATCAGCTGACTGAGCAAAATCAATGGCATAAATCCTCTTTTCCAAAGAAATAATCAAGACTTTTAGACCAATACAATATAACAGTTTTTGTTGTCTTACAGATCAATAACTAGAAACATAGCAGTATGGTTATAGATGAGGCATCTGTAAACACATAATCCTTTCCCGAATATTAGTCTATTTCTTCTGCTGAATTGGAAATCTCCTGAAAACAATGATGCAGTTTTCAGTCATTTAAACTTTCCATTAGATTCTGCCATGCCTGTATTTAGATGCATTGGTTCCAGACAAAACACAGGTATGCAGGGGTGATTGGAAATGAAAAAGTAAGGGAGACAAAAAATTAAATCAGTGTCTCCAAGCATGAAATGTCTTCAGATAAAACTTAGTTCTCAAAGCAAAAAATAAAAAAAAAATCTTAGTGAAAGCTGACATTCTCTCCAGTTGGATCTCAGTGCTCCTCTGAGCTAAAAGAGTGAAATCTGCCTGAGCCACATATGTGTGTCTCAAGGGCACTTCTCAGAGAGCTCCATGGGTCTCCGAACAGGCTGGGAATTTGAAAAACAAAGTGGCCCTCAAGTCCTGCTGCTTCTCCTTTATATTTAAAGCCCACAAATGGCATTTGAACAATACATGTGGTCCCTATGGTTGGAAGAGCTCTTTGGCTAAATCAATGGCACTAAACAGCACATGGAAGAGTTGTGGGCGAATCTGCTTGACCTAGGTTTCTTTTCTGCTTAGGTCAGTATCTCCAGCTGGCTATGGAAGAACTAAATTTAGTTTGTACTTGTTTTTAGTCACAATATGCTATATTTGGGTCCAATTTTTGACCACCCTGAAGGCAGATATTCTTAAGCCTTACCTTTTTTCACTCATCTCACCTCTTCAACAACCTACCCACATCCTCCATGCTTTCCCCTCTTCTGAAATTCCCATTAGAAACTTTTTGTTAGAAATCTGAAGTAGCATGATACGTAAAAATATTGCCTAGAGAGGACGCTTTAAAGGTTTTTCTTAAGAAAAACAAGTAATTAAATTTCCCCACATAAAAGGATTTTTTGCAAATTCAACTGTTTTTTCCATCTACAAATAATTGAACTGAACATCTTTGCCACCTAAAGTCTTTTCCTTTTTGCTTTAGTCTTTTCCGTTTTCTTATATACTAATTGTGAGTCCCCATTTTTCCCTTCCTTTTTATACCTCTTACAGTCAACATCATTATAATAAAGTTAAGAATGCGCAGGCAGATGAGAGCAGCAACAGCTCATTACTGCTAGTATGGATCATTATTGACTCACTGCATTCTTCAGCAAGGGTGAATATCTTCTGTACCATTTCACCTTTCGGCCTGGTGTTTAAAATAACATTTTAATGACATATCCACAATGCAAACAAGGGACAAGAGCTTGCGGTAAAGGTCAGCAACTTTTTTCTTTTTTTAATCTCAGTGGAAAAGCTGAATGTTTCATGCCTGTATAGGGCTTTATTAATTGTTTTAAGTTATTAAGACTGTGATTCTTCTTTTCGTTGCTGTTCCTCAGCCAAGCAAAGGTGGCAGAACAAAGGTGATCAGGTGGAGGTGCAAGTTCTTACCCATTTATCACTCTAGCACCAGACCTTACCCCATTCCATCTGTGTATGGAAAGAGAGAGGTGCCCATAGCCCTCTGTGGCAAACAACAATATATGCATACATGATTGTGTTTCAGAAGGGATCATTTACCCTGTTTAACATCTGCTCTGCTCCACTGTTTTTACCTGTGGTTTTCTTAGTGTCGTGGTTTAAGCCCAGCTGGCAACTAAGCACCACACAGCCGCTCACTCACTCCCCTCAGGTGGGATGGGGGAGAGAATTGGAAGAGTAGAAGTGAGAAAGCTCATGGGTTGAGATAAAGACAGTTTAATAGGTAAAGCAAAAGCCGTGCAGGCAAGCAAAGCAAAACAAGGAATTCATTCACCACTTCCCATGGGCAGGCAGGTGTTCAGCCATCTCCAGGAAAGCAGGGCTCCGTCACATGTAACGGTTACTTGGGAAGACAAACGCCGCTACTCCAAATGTCCCCCCCTTCTTTCTTCTTCCCCCAGTTTTATAAGCTGAGCATGATGTTATATGGTACAGAATATCCCTTTGGTCAGTTGGGGTCAGCTGTCCCGGCTGTGTCCCCTCCCAACTTCTTGTGCACCCCCAGCCTGCTCACTGGTGGGCTGCTGTGAGGAGCAGAAAAGGCCTTCACTCTGTGTGAGCCTTGCTCAGCAGTAACTAAAACATACCTGTTTTATCAACATTGTTTCCAGCACAAATCCAAAACACAGCCCCATACTAGCTGCTATGAAGAAAGTTAACTCTATCCCAGACAAAACCAGCACACCTAGGAAGTGGGAGTGTAGGTGTCTGGCATTGCCTCCTCAGTTTCAATATTGCTGTCCTGAAAACAGGGCAACCACTTAATTCACATAGGCCTGTGGGGTGTAGGAAAGAGCCTGCTAGATGCAATTTCCCCAGAGAAATTCTTGTAGCATTCAGGTGCCACCCACTGTCTTCTGAACTGGATTTTGCTTTTTCTCTGTCAGCATCAACTTGAAGTAATTCATGTGAACTATGCAATTACATGAGCTAAGGGATGGGGTACCATATCTGAAAGTCGTTCTTCATAGAGTCTCACTAATCCATCTGAGCAAATGCCATCAGTTAGTCTTTTTGTACTGTTTCAAGGCAGCCAGGGGAGAGAGAGAGAAAGAGTAAATGGAAGCAGTTTGAAGTGTCATCTACACACACATGAAAGGCAAGGCAATCAAGTAGATGTGAACTTTTCTCAGAAGATCCTATTAAGTAATTCATCTTTCCTGAAGTAGTTAAAGCACCTTATGCTTTTGTTGATTGCAGTGTATTAGAAACACCTCCCCAGGAACTCTCTGGTTCTTTTCTTGGAAACAGGGATTGGCACCAAAAGAAAATTCAAAGTGCCTCAGAAGCATAAGATGTAAGAACTGAAAAAGACCTTTGGGACCAAGCCATGCACAGGCTGATTAAAGTTGCATTACCCACACCCTGAGGAGCAGAGATAGGCTTGTAAACCAGGCTTAGTGTTGTCAGCCTCAAGAGGAGATTGGGTAGAAGTGCTGTTACTTCTTCACTGGGCCTGCTTTTACAAGCCAGTTCCTATTTCCTGACAAAGAAAAGGCAATGTCTTGTCCTTCATGTGTACATCTGGGTACAAAGCTGCTTGTGAAAAAAATCAAAATAAATCTACAGAACATCAATAAAAAGAGTAGCGTAAACTCCACTCCCCTTTCCTTTTGTGTTGCTCACATTTAAACAGAAATAGAAAGATTATTTGAGCCAGATTTGTGCTCTTTGTAATAAACTGTTGAGGTCAAGCTGGTTATCATCAAGCTGGAGGATGAACATAACCCATTGGGTTTGTTTTCTGTATGAAAGCAGAAAGCCCCTCACTGCCTGATGCATTTATCTGGTTAGATTTGCTTTGCTTTCTGATGCTGTCCTACACAAAAGACATTTCTCTGGAAAAGGCTGTATACATATCTCCTCCGGTCACGGGCAGAATAAGATGAATAGGATTTGATCACAATCCAGTGTCAGGCTCTATCTCCCTCACACACACAATGTATCATGATGGCATTCCTGACTGGAGGGGAAAATAAACTCAGCTCACCTCAGCCAGCATAGCATGCCTGCACAGGAGCTTTAGAAAGTGTTGGGCAGGGTATTCTTACAACATACTTTTCATCCTAAGCTAAAAATGCACATTCATAGGTTACCTGTGAGTAATTTCAGCCTCTGGATTTGGTGGATGCTGACTGCTGCTTTGAGGAAGGTATTTTGTTCTGTCATGGGGTACATCACATATTTATTACATCGGTCAAGAAAGGGCGAGTTGAAGAGTGGCAAGTGGGTGTGATTGAGTCTAAGTGAGTGTGAAAGAGTCTAAAGTTGGCTCATCTTACTTGGCAAAGGTGCAGGTTAATATAGGAGACTTCTTTAATTTACACCTTCACACTTTCTCACATCCTCTTGTGTGTTGCAAAAGAGCAACTTCTACAACTCTTTTAACTCACACCCTGCCTGTGATTGTATAATTCACACTAGTTTACACACCACATCTGGGTCCTGCAGCCTGCAGTCACAGGGCAGAGCAAGGCCAGGCAGCTGTTCCCAGCTCACCAATAACAGCTTCCACACAATGTGCTCCAGCTCCACATTAGCAGGAGATTATTAAGAACACAAGGCATAATATTTGCATTTGTTTTTCTTACATGTTACTTGTAAGCCACAGTGCTGGTAGCTGACTTGGAGCACAACTTTATGTATGGTGAAAACATGAGAATTTACTCTGATGTCTGGTGAAATTCTGAGTTAATAAATTTCTTCCTCCACATCCCTATTTCTATTTTTTATTCTTTCCACACTAGCTGAATCAAACTCTCACCCCGACAACCACAGGTCAATATGTTTGGTTTATCATGTTTCCATTACATGAATGGCCACTGATTAATAAAAAATCTTGTCAAAGAAAACTTCTGTCACTGTTGATAGAGACTGTTGGAGAACGATATTAGGTTCAGGGATGGGAAATTGTTTAGGGTCGGGTTTTTTTATCTTTTTACTTTTGAGGTATGTTTTTTTTTTGGACAGGTTCCCACAAGGTGGGAAATATGCCCAGGCACAGAAAGTCTCTGCTTCACTTCATTAGCTACTTTGCCATGATATTGAGTGGCTTTTTCTTACTGAGTTGTGTCTTAACTTCACAGACCAGTAGAAACATTTTGGAACTAGCGCATGTAAATTACAGAGACAGTACCATTGTAGGGGAAGAAGGAGTAAAGGAGGAGATATTAAACTGGAAATACCCTAAAGACCATTATTTCATTTTGGAAGGTGGTTGTTTTTTCCTGATACTAAATAAGCATTATTACGGCTCCCACTGACTTTTAAAACTGTATTCACTTTTATTGGGATGATAATATTTTGAACTTACTGCACCTTTCATAGCAGAATCTCAAGGCACTTAATAAACACAAAATGAACATACCTAATGTGCCCTTTTTGAGGTGGTTAAGCTCTATCATTCTTCTCTGTAGGTAAATTGAAGACAAAACGATTATAGAGTTTGCCCAATCACACATCAAATGAGTCCTAGATCTCAGAATAGGACCCAGAGGCCCACTGTGCTAGTGTCTTGCAATTGTGTAACTATTAGATTTTGTTCATTTTTAAAAGCCAAAAGAAAAGAAAATACATATAGCATAATAAAATTCTGAATCATATTTCAGTAAATTCAGTAATAAAGGGCTGATGATGAATAGTATATTTTTCTCCTTGCTCTACTGAATTCTTTTCAGTGTTTGCTCCATTTGTACTTCTTCTATAATTCTGACAGCAAGTTCTTTAGAAAGCGATCACTCTAATCCAATTTACATCATTCATTTGATGTGCCTTTCTTTGTCCCTCAAATCTATGCCTTCTGATTCACTTCCTGACTCACTGCAGTTTTACGCTGGTGTCACTCAATTGAAATCAGTTTTGTCTGGGTGGGATGTTACTGCTTTTTAGTGAAAAGCTGCATTTACTTGCCCAAAATAGAGCCTAAGGAGAGATGGGGGGAGGGCGCAGGAAAAGAGGGGGAAGAGAAGAGAAAGGTCCTTGTATCAGATTCAGGGATTTTCAATAAATTGTTAACATGGAAGTATTTGTAGACAAGAATTTAGTTGCTCTGAGGAGCTGACTTCGAATTCAAGTCAGGTTAAGGTCAAAACTGGCTTGACGGACACCTCAAAAGTATAATTATTTGCATTACACAGGCACAGAAGCCTCAAGAATCCATGATTCCTGCTAATGCACAGCAGGCAGTCCCTGCCTCCAGAATCCTGATCCCATGAGTAGGGCACAGAAAAAAGACAGGAAACCTCTGGTGAAGTTTGTACCCCAGTTTAGAAATTGCTTATGGTTTTGACAAAGAAAAGAAAGCATAGAACAAGGGAAATAGCACCCCTCACTGAAGACTGAGAACTACAATTGGAAAAATTTCAAGTCTATCCCTCGAACTCCATGGTTACATTCAAATAAGAGCACACTATGTGCAAGTGATGGCATCAAAACTGGTAAGAAACCTGTGCAGGCCCTGGGCCCATACGCACTCTGTCCCTTTCTCCGGCTACATTCAAATTCAGCTGCAGATAATAAATACTTCTGCTCTAGCTGACTTCAGAGCGATAACAAATTTAGCTGACAAGAAACTACATAACACTGCTCTCTTCATCTTCCCCAGGTCTTCCTTTGAAAGGTCAGCAGCCACAGAAGTCCAGCCCTTGCACTTGCCAAAGGTCCATTTGGAAGGAATGACCTTCAGCTTTGAATTGGGGTCCTGCTGTTGCTCACAGTGTACAGGTGAAAGGAGGATGAACGGCAGCTGGCAAGGCGTTTCCTCGCTGGTCATTCCACTGCTGAGACTCAGTACTCCTCTTAAAACTAAAGCCAGCCTGGTCCTTTGCAATGGGAAGGGAGCCCCCAGCCTCCTCTCAGCCTTAAAACCTGAACTTTTCTGCATCAGCAGAATTTGCCTGTGATCCCGTTTCATGTCCTCACAAAATAAAACTCTGAAACCAGGTAGCTCCGACCACTGCTTTCTGATTCCCTCCAAGGTTGTCTTAGTCAGGATGTGCTCATTTTCAAACTGAATAAAGTCTGCAAAGGGAGGGAGGAGAGGTCCAAGGAATCTCAGATGGGACAGAGTTGAGGTATTCTCAGATGTATAGAGCTTTGGTGAACAGAGTTCTTTCTCACTTTCTTCACAGAAAATTGATTTTATTTGTGCAAATAGGTTTGAGGAGATTCGTAATTGATAGTTCCAGATACGAGTAAAATTAATACCTGATTCTCGTTTACACTGCTTTGAATCTTCTCTAACTTAAAAAAAAAAATCTACATCAGTGGGAGTTAACCTGAACCATCCACAGAAAAAACTTTCTAACCCTGGTCCACCAAACTTCAATCCTACAAGCTTTCTAACCTGGATTTTACAGCTCGTAAGGGAGCCTACCACAGGAGGTTCCCTGCTTGACCTGCTGTTTACAAACAGAGAAGGACTGGTGGGAGAAGTGATGGTCAGAGCTTCTCGGGCTTAGTGACCATGAAATGACAGAGTTCTCAATTCTTGGAGAAGTAAGGAGGGGGGTCAGCAAAACCACTACGATGGACTTCCAGAGAGCAGACTTTGCCCTGTTCAGGACACTGATTGAGAGGGTCCCTTGGGAGATAGTCCTGAAGGGCAAAGGGGTCCAGGAAGGCTGGGCATTCTTCAAGAAGGAAATCTTAAAGGCGCAGGAGCAGGCAGTCCCCATGTGCTGTAAGAAGAGCTGGCGGGGAAGACGACTGGCCTGGCTGAACAGGGAGCTTTTGCTGGGACTAGGGAAAAAAAGGAGAGTTGATCACCTTTGGAAGAAGGGGCAGGCAACTGAAGAAGAGTACAAGGATCTCATTAGGTCATGCAGAGAGGGAATTAGAAAGGCAAAAGCCCAGCTAGAGCTCCATCTGGCCATGGTCATAAGGGATAAAAAAAATGTTTCTATAAATACATTAACAACAAAAAGAGAGCCAAGGAGAATCTCCATCCTTTATTGGATGTGGGGGGGAAGATTGTCACCAAGGATGAGGAAAAGGATGAGATACTTAATGCCTTCTTTGCCTCAGTCTTTAATAGCCAGACCAGGTATCCTCAGGGTATTCAGCTCCCTGAGCTGGAAGACAAGGATGGAGAGAAAAATAAACTCCCTGTGATCCAGGAGGAAGCAGTTAACAACCTGCTATGCCACCTGGACTCTCACAAGTCTATGGGGCCTGATGGCATCCACCCAAGGGTGCTGAGGGAGCTGGGGGAGGAGCTTGCCAAGCCGCTTTCCATCATTTATCAACAGTCCTGGTTAACAGGAGAGGTCCTGGATGACTGGAGGCTTGCCAATGTGACACCCATCTACAAGAAGGGCCAGAAGGAGGATCTGGGGAACTACAGGTCTGTCAGCCTGACCTCGGTGCCGGGGAAGATTATGGAGAGGTTCATCTTGAGGGCGCTCACAGGGCACGTGCAGGACATGCTGGTGGTGAATGGAGCAAAATCCAGTTGGCAGCCGGTCACAAGCAGAGTCCCCCAAAGCTCAGTTTTGGGGTCGGTCCTGTTTAATGTATTTGTCAATGATCTGGATGAGGGGATTGAGTGCACCCTCTGTAAGTTTGCAGATGACACCAAGTTGGGTGGGAGTGTTGATCTGCTCGAGGGTAGGAAGGCTCTGCAGAGGGATCTGGACAGGCTGGATCGATGGGCCAAGGCCAATTCTATGAGGTTCAACAAGGCCAAGTGCCGGGTCCTACACTTGGGTTGCAACAACCCCATGCAACACTACAGGCTTGGGAATGAGTGGCTGGAAAGCTGCCCCGCAGAAAAGGACCTGGGGGTGTTGATTGACAGCTGGCTGAAGATGAGCCAGCAGTGTGCCCAGGTGGCCAAGAAGGCCAACAGCATCCTGGCCTGTATCAGGAATAGTGTGGCCAGCAGGAGCAGGGAGGTGATCGTGCCCCTGTACTCAGCGCTGGTGAGGCCGCACCTCAAATACTGTGTTCAGTTTTGGGCCCCTCACTACAAGAAGGACATTGAGGTGCTGGAGTGTGTCCAGAGAAGGGCAACAAAGCTGGTGAGGGGTCTGGAGCACAAGTCTTATGAGGAGGGGCTGAGGGAACTGGGGTTGTTCAGTCTGGAGAAGAGGAGGCTGAGGGGAAACCTCATCGCTCTCTACAACTACCTGAAAGGGGGTTGCAGAGGGGTGGGTGTTGGTCTCTTCTCCCAAGTGACGAGTGACAGAACGAGAGGAAGTGGCCTCAAGTTGTGCCAGGGGAGGTTCAAGCTGGGTATTAGGAAAAATTTCTTTACTCAGAGAGTGGTGAAACACTGGACCAGGCTGCCCAGGGACATGGTGGAGTCAGCCTCACTGGAGGTGTTCAAGGAACATGTGGACGAGGCATTGTGGGACACGGTTTAGAGGGCACGGTGGTGTTGGGCTGATGGTTGGACTTGATGATCTTACAGGTCTTTTCCAACCTTCGTGATTCTGTGATTCTGTAATTTCAAATTCATGCTTGTAATACTCATTTTTATAAGAGTGCAAGCAAAGCTGCCCAAGTCCTGTACACAGGTGTTTTTCCATGCTTACATCAGAAGGAAAATAAGTCTTGCCAAAAATAACAAGTGAAAAAAATTCCTAAGAGAGTCATGAAATGTTCCTCAAGACACATGTATGTGCAGAGGTGAGAATGAGCATGCAAATGTACAAGCATGTTTACCACCACAGATGTGAGGTTCTCAGATTAACTTGTAACATGAAGCCTTGCTTTAATGAGCGGTAGTGCCCTTAGCGCTGAAAGCACAAAATAAAGAAGCTTTTGTGTAAGTGGGAAAAAAATAATCAGATCATATATTATAACCCAAAAAATTCCAAAATTGAACATAAGGCTGGCACAGCAGAGTTTTAAAGAAAACTGAAAAGCTTTGTAAATACTTTCACGGGAGATTATCTCTGCTACCACCATGATGATAGTAATAATGAAACACAAGACTGGTTTGCAGTGAGTCAATCATATCAGCAGTCACAAAGACATTAAGAAAAACAACTGTTGGGTATTGGTGGAAATGTTCCCAAGCTCTTGATTCAGAATGAATTGTAGCATCAGTGTTTGTTAATCCACAGTTTCATATTAGAAGGACATGACGCACTGATCTTTTTCATGTTATTCAGTACACTACAGATCAAGCACCACTAAACATGGATGGAAATTGGTGGTGGTAGTGACAAGAATTTCAGTGGTTTTGTTCTTAAGCGAACATCAAAATTTTAATCAAATATTTAGCATTTTCAATTAACTCAGTATTATTCATAATGATTATTTGTTGTCATTCTGCTGTTTTAACCATACAACCAAAGAACCAAAATATCACAAGATCTCCTACTTAAGGGGAACTGAGACTAGTTAAAATGAATAATTAAAAGACAACACACCTCAAAACATTTTTGAAGTTCACACAGCAGTTCCAAATTAAAAACAAGCAAAAAACCCACCGACAGTAATCACTATTATGACGTCTTAAGTGATTATTTTCAGTAATGAATAGTCATTAAAAGTTTGAGGATCTCTGTCAATGTCTATGTTCTTTTAAAAATAAGTGAACAAATCTCTAACTGCTGCAACAACACTTAACCCAGTGGATCCAGGAAGGATTCCCTGTACTGTAAAATCTGGCAGGGCATTTTCTGCGAGATTTCCTGGAAACAGCTCTCCACCATGGTTTGAGCAATCTAAATTTGGTAATATTGTAATAACGCTGTGAAGGCATTAGTTGGGGAGGAATTCTGCAGAGGGGTAATGTGATGAAGGCAACAGTAAGGAGTCTTTACGAGTGGATGGCTGTCTTGTTTTCTGTTGAAATGGATACTTGCATTGCTAATGAGGCTTTAATTACTGTTTTCTTAAAGATAATCTCAGAAAGGTGTCTCTTAGTATTTCAAATCTAAATAAAGAAAAATAATAGTATATTATGAATCAAGGCTCTACTGGGCACAGAATGAGTAATATTTTCTGCAAATGGACCAGATGTTTACAGGCCTCAGATTTGTGCACATACACTCAGGTTTCTAAACATTCCTGCATATTCTGTGGGCTCAGTATTCATAAACAGTAGGAATATGTACATCAAGGTTAATTCTGAAGTTGCTAATCACACAAATGCATTGGCATTCCCACAGTAAGAGCAAAGCAGGAGCAGAAGAGCAGTTTCTTACATGTTCTTATTGTTAGAACACACTTCACAATGATAGAAGATGTCTTGGGGTTTAATCTACATCCTGAACCTTGGCCAGGTTAAGTAAGGATAAAATAACTAAGTAGTAAACCAAATCCAAAAGAAAAAATGTTTAGTGCACATTATTCTGTATCTTGCCTGTATGATCCAGTCAGCCTGAAACACTAGGTAGCTTTAAAGTTTTCCTACCGTATTAAATTAACTATGCAAGTTTATAAGCAACTAAATCAGTTATTTGTAGTACAAAGTGCTGCTTGCTAGCTGGCAAGTTATTTGTGTCCATTGGCACAACTGTGATAGCCCATTTGTACTGTGACCTTGCCTCTTTCCTTCATCCTCCCCACAATTAATGCAGGAATTAGCTGCATCTGTTTTGCAGTTCATAGGAAGAAAGGTAATAGCAATTCAATTGCCCTCCACCATTATCCAGTATTAGTGGCACTCCATTCAAAAATGTCACTGATGTTCTTGTCTGCATGGCACAAAATTGTGTGGATGTGTTTAGGTAACCAGCTGGTATTTCTAAACAGTAGTCTTGATGGTGTGGTTGCTGGATAACAGGGAAGCATCCTTAGGGGCTGCCAACAGAAACTGCCCTTAAGGGTTTGTCCCTGCATTGTCGTTCCCTTTTGGATATAACTCCATCACATCTGTCTCCTGTGGCATGAAAAGAGGAGGCAATAATGTGCTTACTATGGCTGTGTCTCTCCTCACTTAAGTACCTGGCAAAGTCATCAGCACTTTTGAGACGGTGACCACAAGAAGTGTCTCTATATCAAAAAAAAGCTTTTCTGTTCTTTATACCATATAAAACAGAAACTGCAAGATTGGGGGATTGTGCAGGATGTCTTTGTGCCAGCTGGACATTCGGAAAAAGTAAAAAAGTACTAATGGGATGTGGAAGATTTCTGTTAAAGAACTTGACTAAAACATACACGAACTATGTGGCACAGGCAAAAAATAGCATATAGTTTAAGAGCAGTTTGCAAGTGCAGAAACTATGGAAGCCAAATTCTGCAGCTTGAAATCCCCACCACCACCTCCATGGGTTTTTTTATAACTTTCTATCCAAGTGCCTCCACCCACTTTTGAGTGCTCTGGAAATGAAATCTGAAAACACCTAGTGTAGGTGTTTGATAGTTTAGGAATGGTTTACAAGGTTTCCCATTACATTTCAGAAAAGCAAAATAAGGTCAGATCCAGAAAATATGAACACACAAGCATCACCAGGGACCAAGGAGGCAGAAATTGTTCATTCTGTACTTGGTCCTCATCAGCTGCTGTGAAATGAGCACCTAAAGCCTTAAAAAAGAAGGCACAGACGTAAATCTTGGTATTGTGGTAAAGCAGAAATCTTCTTTTAAAGAGCTGTGATTGCCTAGCAGTGAGGTCAGGAGAAATATAGCACTGAAAAAATTGAAAAATCCCTTTCTAAAGTCAGCAAATACTGTCATCCTTTGTGGCTGGAGCTTTAGGTGAAAGGCTGTTTTAGGTTGGGATTATGCTATGGCGAAGAAAAGAACAGGTCTGATCTCCAAAGCAGCTGGCACCTAGATAAAACTCAGTAAAATTTTTATTTCAGATGTTCTCAAGGAAAGGACTTAATCTCTGTATATAAAGGTCGGTAGGTAAGTGGGTATAAAAAGGGTAATAAGATCATTACCATGAACTGTGGAAATCAGCTTGTTATGTGTTCCCTTCCTTGAAATTTTATTTTTTAATATTTCTCTTGACCCCTGGCATGATTTGTTTCCTTTCAACATTAGTAGTTCTGAAAGTAGTGTTTCCGCACTGGTGGCTCATACACAGATTTTGAAACCCAGTATCAGTTGAAGTTTACACTTCTCTGCTAAATTTCAGGGTACAATAGATTATTGCACGTAAAAAAAAAATCTGTTCTACAAACACAGAACTGAGGCATGAGGGTTGCTTCGATTTTGTTCCTCTTCTCCAGTGAAATACTATTTGGTGTCTCTGAAAATTGAGCTTGACTTATTGTAGAATGAGACAGTAAGTATGAAAAAGCAGGCTGTTTATATCACTGGCTATCGCTGTACTTTTTGGCTGTGTCACTTCTCGATAGCTCTAAGTTCCACTACCACCTCAGCCCCAGGGCTGATAAGTGTGGGCTGCGTTTCCTTCTCTGGGCTCCAAAAAAAACCCCTACTTTCTGTGCTCACTGTTCACAAATTCCATTTGATTTCAGGATGCGAGCATGAGAGCGTTAGTCCCCTACCAGATCAAAAGAGTTAGTGCTCAGATCATTCCTCATTTTGTTCTGCTAGAGTTTCTGCTTCCAGTCATTCAGTGTGAATAATCTGTGAAAACACATGAGAAGGGACAAACAGGTCATTGCTTATAGCTGACATACAGGACGTATCCAGCAGCAGGCAACTTAACAAGTCATCTTTACTGTACACTCCTTAGCCGTACACATTAAAGAAACTGGATCTAGATCTAGAACTCTTGTAAAAATAAAGATCCAGGGTCAAGAGGAAGTGGGAACTGGGCCAAGTTCTGAAGAGATTAATCACTTTTTATTCAGCCCGCATTATGGCTCCTTTCCCACTGAGGAGGTTTTCCTGTGAAAGCGTTAGCTGAATAAATAAGACCTGGAGTGCTGAGCCCCAAGGCTCCTTGGCTACCACCTCATCTTCTCTCCTCACCATCTGTCTACTTCAGGAGCACCGAGCTGACAAGAGAGATCAAATGGCTCATGTAGCCATCCTAGGAATGTTATCCTAGAAGTAAATGTCCTTCTTTTTCCTAGCCAAGCTGCAAAGGCTTTGAATCCCAACGTGGTGCAGAAAAGGAAGCTGTTTCCCTAAGAAGCATCAGATGACACAGGAGAAGGACAAGCAGCAGACCCAGAACACCCTGGGATGCTCTCAGCTGTTAAAACCTTTTGAAAGAGGTGAGGGGAACATTGCTGAAAGGGCTGGCCTCAAGCTTTCCCATCTTCAAATGGACATGCAGTCATCAGCTTTCCTGAGAGCATGAATGGGAGCCAAGCAAGGATCTTGCCATGGTAGCAACAAGGAAATGATAGACGTGGACAGGAAGTTAACATAAACAGATTACAAAATCAAGGAGGGCTTCAGAGACTCCATGGATGATTAGGGGAGGTTTAGAGTTTCCCAGCATTTGTTTTACTGTCACTTTTGAAGGATTTTTAAGCACCCATGGATTCCAGAGATGGCCCAGCCAGCCATTAAAGATATGATTCATTGCCACAGAGCTTATCACGATGTTATCAGCAGGAGTCTGTAGTATCATTCAATGAATGCCTCCAAACTAGGAGGATACACTGATTGGCCATAATTAGTACCTCACCATAAATTCATGTAGGGCTTTAAAAACATTAGGAAACAGTATGTCTCCTCCCCAGAGAGCAACAGCCTATAACTAAGCCATTTTCTCAGACACAGCACAAGCATGATTAATTTAGCTAATAGCCAACAAGGACATGCTAATTACTTTTTTCTGACTAACAGTGACCCATGTGTCTGTGAGAAAATGCAGTTTTGAGGACAGAGCTGGAAGGAAGATGCAAGCTTGGAAGCTGTAGGTTGCACTGCAGTTGCCAAAGATAGAACATGCATCAGTGTCACCTACAGAGGAAACTCTATTAGCTGTATTAGGTCATTTGTCATGGGACATCCAAATGAATGACGTCAAAGACAGAAAATGTTGGCTAGCTCTAGGTTTGAGGTTTATATTATAAGAAAAAATAGTTAATTATGGTACATTACAGGTGAGTGAGGGAAACAAAAGAGTTCAGAACTGTAACTATTCTCTTCTAGACACTTATACTGTATGCACAGTTATATAATTTAAAAAACCAAACCCTCACAGAAGTGTTCCATTTTTGCTAGAATATAACCCAGACAACCCACAGTAACTTCTGTCTTTTATACACCCCTTGCTCTTACTAATTTTTTTTAACTCTATACTACCACACCACAGCCTTTCTAATCTAAGATAATGGTTTACATCTCTCTTTTATTTTCTAGTCCCATATGGTCTCCTGGCGAAGATGCTGATCTTACACTTTCATCCCAATTACTGTCCTTACAACAGCTGATCCTGCCACTCATTAATTTACACATCATTGTTTGGCTGAATTCCAGTTCTACCTTACCCGTTGCAAGACAACTAGGTCAAATTAAATTTTTCTACAGAAGAGATAGAACTAATTCTTGCTCAAGTTCAGAGCTCCAGAATTCCTAGAGTAAAGCCCTGAGCAACTGGGTATAGGAGACATTCTTCACTTTTAAAGATGTTTCTGTGTTCCTCATTTCCCTGCTTTCCTTCAAGGGTGACTCTCTTTTAGCTTAGCAAGTAGACTCTTGCAGTTTAGAGTTGAAGGTCAGGACCAGTTCTATTCTTAGCTATATGCTTGAGTCTCCTGGGTTCCTGAGGTAGTGTGTGGTGAAAGCAAACTGCAGAGATAGATACCTGTAGTTTATCTGCTCTCTATCTTGCTTCTTTTTGAAATAGGGTTTAGCAGGAGATCCCACACATAACTGCTACTGTGAATTAACAGCTGAAGAAGAGATGCTTTTTATCTGGAATTAGAGACAAGCATTGAACACCAGACAGCTTGTGCAAGCTGGAATTTGGCTGGAAGAAATTGCATCTCTGTCAACATAGAGGCAACATAACCAGAGGCTCAGCAGTTTTCTGATTATTAATGTGCCTCAGAAATCTGCTGGGGCTGATTACATAAAACCAATGAAACACCAATGGCCTACTCAGCTTTCAGTTTCTTGGAAGACTAGACATCCTTTACCTCTGGAGCCATCCAGCCTTCAGCACTCGGTGAAAGCAAAACAAAGGTAGTGTGCATGCAACCATAACCACATGGCAAGATTATGCCTCTGCAAACTATCCCATCAGATACTCGAATATCACCAACCCTCATGTTTGCTGAAGGCAGAAAGACTGCATTTTGCAAGCTTTGCTGAATGCTGAGGTTACTGGAGTGTGAGAATTTTCCTGCCAGGAGTTTTGTATGAAATGACTTTGACAACTTTTTTCTTATTTCTTGATTTTTTAAAAAAAATGTTTTCTAGCATCTCCAACTGGCTGTGGCTGCCTCATCTTCCTTTCTTCAGAGCTCAGAAGTCTGGGTCTTTCTCCTCTAAGCACAGAAAACAAATTCCAGAGCAGATTTTAGAAGCCTCTCAGGGTTTTCCTTTTGCTGATTTATTCTAACTTTATTTGACAACAGGGCTCCATTGGTAGGACACTGGCCCTCAGTTTTCCCTTACTCCAGTTGTGGAGCTTGCTTAATTCCACAGAATCTGTGCACTACAAAGCCAATTGATTTCTGAACAGTTATTTTATTTAGCTTCATAATACTGAGTCCTCCGGAATGTTTAGCCCTTTGTGGTCTGCAGTCTTTCTGTCTGAGGAACATCCGCTTTCTCTAAATCAGTTCAGGAGGGTGTTTAGCAGAGTGGTTAGTAATCTCAGTCTTAAATTTCTCTAGGGTTTTAGCTGCTAAACTCTCAGGGCAAGGACAATCTGCTTATATGTTTGCCCATATTGGGTAAATGACTCAAGCATCCAGCACGAAATTTTATTAAATTTTCAGGCATTGTTTGCTATTTTCTCATTTATACATTTGAGGAATAAATGCCTCCGATACAATATTCAGAGCCACTGGGAAATGTCCTCTTCCAGGATGAGCAAGAACAAGAAATATAAAGTACAAATATGGAAGTGGATGCAGATGACTCAGAGGTGCTGGCAAATGCCCCACCACGAGTAAATTAACAGTCAAGGCTGATCTCTCACCTGATTCTTCTTTGAATTGCAATGAACATTAAGCAGTGAATGAATCAATAAAAGTCAATGTCATGTGTGGAAATGGCCCACCAACAGGGAAAAAAAGAACTACATTCTTCAGTCCCTTTATTCCCAAGGAGTACTTGAAACCCATGGTGATTAAACAGAAAGGACATTGTTCCAGTAGCGATGGGCTGAAAACATACTGAGCAAAAGAGTCAGCCCTTACATATTAACCCAAAGGAGATCAGCCTTCAGTTATTACAGATCTATGAAGTGTGTAGCA
This sequence comes from Gavia stellata, assembly GCF_030936135.1. Taxonomy (NCBI): domain Eukaryota; kingdom Metazoa; phylum Chordata; class Aves; order Gaviiformes; family Gaviidae; genus Gavia; species Gavia stellata. Next base: position 23,312,802 of record NC_082600.1, read on the forward strand.
CAACTCAACAGTCAGTCTTTTCTGTAGAGGCCAGTGGTTATCACAAAAACTAGCCAGTTGTTTGGGGTTTTTTTAACATACTTATTTAACACTGTGATTTATCTTCAATACGTAAGGATCGGGGTGAGCAGAGAAGGTTTAGAGTAGATCCGAAGGATCACAAAGCTAAGTTTTTACCATGGGATTATTTTCTCAGCAGGATTTCCATCTCAAATGGTCATCCCAAGAAGATGACATAAATTTGTCAGGCTGAATTATCTTACTGGTATAAAATCATACAAAATAAAAAGAAAATCCCCAAAGAACCTTGAAAAGGATTGTATATACTTTGGGGTTTTTTTCCTAAAGAACTCTCCCATGTTGAAAGAAGATTGGAAGAAATTATTTGCTTCTCAGTTAAAGTTCAACTTTTGAAAGCCCAGTGTCCCAAGAGGTTGTTTATTGGTGGAACAGCACTTTGAATCGGAGGAAAAAAATGTTCTTTAAGTAACTTTTGTTAGAAGTCATATGCAAGGTATTTTTAAGTTCAGAATTATGAAAAACTTTATTGATTGAACTGGTTGCCTGGTTCTGGAGGTTTCTTATTTTTATTAGACCAAGTCCTTGGCTGTTATAAATTAATGTAGCTCTGCTTATTCTGATGGAGTTGGGTGAACAGTGACCATTGGAAGTATTCACTGGACCACAGTTTAAAGCTGAGGAATCTCATGGCAAATAATCTGATCCAGAAGAGTGTTGCTTAGAGTAAAACCAAAGAAAGAGGCACAATTTTTTCTCAGCAGCCTTTATTCTTCTCCTATCTTACTGACTGATTGGAGAGCAATTAAAACCTAAATTAGATCATCAATCAAGTGAAGCTGGACTAAATAATGTTCCTGTGGCCTTGTTTCCAAGCCTGTGCCTTTACTCTAGCTATGCACTGCAGATTAAATGCTGTATGGCAATCATTTTTCCAAACACTTTCAGTCAATGGATTCCTTTGCTGACTACAGTGTTATTCTGGATTATTCAGGGGGAAAAAAAAAAAGAGGAAATGAAATCCATCAGAATATATCATGCTTTTAAAACTCTCATTTTAAAAATTAAGTGCTTCTGAAGCCTACGGCTACACTGGTGTTTCATGAGCTGGATGTTAACACAGAAGCCCTTAATCACAGATTTCAGTGCAGTTCAAGAGACCCTTTGCAGGGACTGAATCACTTACGCACCCCTATGGGGAAGGAGAAGAAAGACTGGGTCCAGACCTGTCATATCAGAGAAAGCGCTCTGATTGCAGAAGATAAAAGGTCAGTTATTGAAACCAATATACTGAAAGCAACAGTCTCACTCTGCCTGCTTTTAAAACCCAGTTGTATGCAAAGTATTAGGAAGAAACATATTTTGTTTTACATGCAACAGATGGGGAGAAAAAAGATACTAAGGAATAGGAAGTTGGCTCTACATTCCTAGAAAATTGTCTTGGTGAGGGGTGAGTTTTCACTGTGGGTTTACATATTCTTATAACTTACTTCCCCAAAATATCAGTTTAATTTTCCTTCTCTCTTTGCTGACCTTTTTATTCCCTTTTTCCTCCTCTCCTCAGCTTTAATCTGAAAATTTTTCTCTAACAGATTTTTATTTTTTTAAAGATGCACAAATGAAATGTCACCACTTCCTTTCCACCAAAGCTTCCTTCTCACAGTGAAATTCTGCCACACCACATTTTAATAAGCATAATTGTGCAGCCCTTGTGAGGAGGGAGAAATGGGAAAGGGAAGAAGGCAAAAAACCCTCAGTAATGAGTTTAAAATAACACAAGGAAATATATTTTATTCAGAATCCTACCTCAGCTGTAGTGGAAACCCTTCCTGTACATTCCCATCCTCCACACTGCATTTAGATTGGGCATAAACCATACAGAATTGCTACCTGACTAAAAAGGAAGTGTTATTTATTTGTACACCAAGGGTGAAGTAGTGGGGTACAAGTCACATTGAGATTCATTTAGGCACTGTCACTATCACAGTCCTAATATAGGTCAAGGTAGAAAAGATTAGTGTGTCTCCTCAGTAGAAGGAAATACTGGGGTGAACCCATTGGAGAAGGACAGACAGGACTGATAACTACTCACTCGTTGTGATTCAGGAAGGGCGTCGTACAGGAGCTGGGAACTATATGGGAATAGCTGGGATTCACTTGGGATCAGGAATCAGGGCTCCTCTAATCTTATATCCGCCAGGGACTATGTCATGATACTTCTCTTAGAGGAAACCAGAAACTTTTCCTGTGAAAAATAGCTACTAAATTGTTGGAATTTGATAAGGACAAGTGGAAAGACCCAAGGTGGGGGACTAGGAGAAAATACGAGTATTTACAAGATTACAATAATGCAAGATTTAAAGCTTGTTCTGAGGAGTTCTTTTAATAAGTACCTATGTTTCATGGAGACATAGGCAAAACCATCAAATTGATTGATAGCTACTTTGTATGGTGAGGTAGGAGTACCCAGAGAGTAGTTATGAATAAATCACTCCCTGAGACAGAGAAATTCTGAGGACCCCTTGTTAAAATATAAGTTGTTCATCCCTCTGCAAAAGCATGCCTTTTATTAGAAAGAAGGATCAGTGCATAATAATGGAAGAAGCTAATGTTTTTTCTAACAGGTCTGACCTTACACCTTGACTTATATTCAATCTGAGCTGCAGTGACGGCACCTGCTGAATTGCACTAATACACTGCTGTACTTTGCTTACTTGGACTAAGGTGGTAGGGCCATGAAGACTGTTAGACTTCTGTGTGGGTTTATGCGTCTTTTCTTTTTTGTCTTTTTAATTAAACATGTAGTGAAGGAATTAATGTATCAAAGCTATTGGTTAAGTTTGGGTACACATGTATGAAGCAAATGACTGCAAACCTCCACAGACTGATCCCCCAGCGCACTTCAGCCTTGATTTTAGTGCCCACTCCCCTGTTGTTCTGCACATGCCCATCTCCTACTGCTCATCTCCACAGATATCTGTCTACACACCATGTGCTGCTTCTTCACCTCCCTCCCAAATCTCCAGCTGCGATCTAAATCCTTTCTCTGTTCTCCCTTTACTTCTCATACAAATTATTCCTGGCCAGCACATCACCCTTTGCACTGATTTCTCATCCCTCCCCCTTGCCAACATGATAAAATCATAGTTTAACAAAAGTCAGTGAAATCAGTAAAGTAGAGCAAAGGTTTGTTTCACAATATTCTGTTATTAGATTAAATAGTGAAGATAAAACTTTGGGAAATGCAGACAATATTTTTATAAAGCATAATTTTGGACTTAAAATACATGCTATAAAAAAAATTAGGAATGTGGCATTAATTAAAAGCAAAATGAGTTAAGCACAAAATAGTCTTAATTTCTAAAGAAAGGATGAAACAAGAATTAAAAAGATGAAGGATTATTATAATAGTAAAAATCTCACAATGTAACTACTGGGATATTGGACCAGAATAAAAAAAAAGTAACAGAAAGGGTCACCAAGAGTTTAAAGACAAAAATCTGGCCAGGGGCTTTTCTGAATTATTTTTTTTGTTACCAGGCCTACAAACCAGAAAACCTTTTAGATTTATTTCCCACTCAAAAAAAAACTTCTCCAGACCCATTTTCTTACCTGTCTTTAGAAAATCTCCCAAATGAGTTTCAAAAGTTACTAATACTTTGATTTAGAGATGAGCGACTGAGACATTTTAGTGGACAGAGGTAGGTTACAGAAACTGATCACTTCACTGAATTCTAGATAATTTGAATGCTTCATAATACGCCAGAAGTGTAGTCTGGTAACTTAAAGTTACTAGCTCACCTTTGGATTTTTGGGGATTCTTTCTAAGTTTAGGACAATGTCCTAAAGTCTTGAGAGCAATCCCTTGGTTGTTGAGATTCACACCATCTCTATGGTACATTTTCCAGGAAAGACCTTCTCCCTGAATATCAAACTGTTTGGAGTATGAATCTTTTTAGGGAAGGTGTCTCTATAAAGTACTTCACATATTTACCGCACACTGTGAAGGCTCATGTTATTGACAAAGTGCAGTCTATGAAGTCCATGGAAAGTACTAGATGAAGGTGACTTTACCGCTTTTCCTTTCTTTAGCTCACTGATTTCAGCCATTTTACATCACTTGTTGCCTCTGCATAAGCACCTCTAATGCTGACTCAGTACCTGACAACTAGTTTCCACTTCGGTTGCTGCCAGCTAAGCAAACCAAATTCAGTAACAAATGTGAAATCAATTGCAGTTAAAGACATACTTTGCAAAGGTAAACAAACAGAGCAGGAGTTCAGCAGCATCAAGGGGTATGCAAACAGAAGTACATGAAGGAAGTATGAGCTGGGGATTCATGACTCCGATGTAAAGCAGGAGTAAATCTCTGCGTGAGTGGAGATTTTATAAAAGCAAGATCTGAATCAGCCCCTTCATCTCAGGGAGGCAGGCATTTAAGATGCTGGTGACTGATGGAATAGTTACCAAGCTTTCAGTTATGATAAAAGTGAGTAATGACTTTTATGTCATTCTTCACAGACTGTCTTCATACCTTCCTCCGTCCTGTCAAAACAAGAGACCTGCTTTTCCACATAAAACCCAGATGACTCAGTGCTTTAGTAATAAAGTAATATGAACCCATGCCACTCTTCTGTCAGCCCATGAAAAGCTGGCTCCATAGCACGTGTGGGTTTATGTGGCAGAGCTTTTGGCCGCTGTTAATAACAGCAGCAGGAAGCCCTGAATGTCACGTTCTGTCAACAGCGGGCCCCGTAATAACTGCCAAGGGGTTTTGCCCCTCCCCTCCCTGGCTGTATTTCATGTGGGCTGACAGGAAGAAATCACCTCTTTCACCTTCTCTCACAGCCTAAATAGAAATGAGTGATAAAATATTCATGAAAAGGGGGGGAAAAGAGGAGAGAGAAAAAAATCTCAAGTTATAGTATTGTTAATAAAACAGTCAAAAGAAGAGAATTCAGGGAAGGCAGAGATAACGGTGTGTACCTTATCTCAGCTGCCTCCTGGTCTGGCTTGTCCACACGAATGTGCTGAGTGATGGAGACTGAAAGAATAATGCTAAGTACAGTCAAGCTCTGTGCCACAGGGTATTAAACAGGATAAAAACACTGGGTCAGTGATACTGCCTCTGAAGCTGTCTCCAGCCCACACCTGCACCTCTTACAGAGGAGATGCCCTTTGACAATTTGCTAGACGACAAAATGTTGCAGTTACATATGAAGAAGTTCCAGTTGTTAAAGCGGCTGTGTGGGAAAGAGTGCACAGAAATTTGTAGCACAGTGATAATGTGATGTAATCCTCCAGTTTATAGGAGGATCTTGGATGAAAAGTTATTTTAAAATCCCAGTTGGAAGGTAAATATGTGATATATGTAGCAAGGTAAATCTCTCCTTTCTCAGTCAGTAAATTGGTGTTAACATAGGTGCTATATTAAAGTCAATAAATACACTGAAAGATTAGGTGCCCTGCATGTGTTATGTGAGTTGATTTAAATTCATTCATTCACATAAAATTTACAGATTAATACATTAGTTCTGCATAAATTGACTGCATAACAGTTTAGATCTTTGGTTTACACATATCCTATCTACAAATAATTGCTCCTTAGAGTCTGACATAAAATTACAACACGAACTCTGCCTTTTCGAAAAGGCTTGAAAATTAGCTTTGAGATGTGGGCAGAAGTGCTGACACAACCACAGTGGAGATTTTGCCAGGAAACCTATCACAACGGTGCAACAGTGAAGTCCCTAGTTCAATATGTACTTGTTAAGAATTTGGCGGCAAAATCTCTCAAGTTTTCATGCGCAGTAAGCATGTTCTGCCAGCTCACAAATCCCCCATATCACTGCAGACAGCAGGGAGAAGTGCAGACCTTCAGAGAGCAGCTGAGCCTGGTTCAGGGGAGAGCAGCACTTCCCCTGGAATTGCGCTCCCATGTTGTTAGAAGCTGTTACGATGTAAGGTGCTGGATTTGAAAGTGAGAACATGTTTTCTCTTTTTCTTCTTATTCTTATTATTTCTACCTGTGAAGCCCATGAAGAGAGGAGGAAAAAGGAAGTAATGCAATTAGACTGTGAAAGCTGTGATACCTTACATGGACTGGAAGGTGGAGAAAAGGTAAAGAGAGGAAGGTTGCTGGAGGAATTGGGGATTGAAGAGTTCAGGCTTGGAAAGGGAAAAGCAGAGCCTTTGTATTCAGCAGCTCAGCAGTGCTGTGCTGTCAGCAATAGCTTTGAAATCCACACTCAGACTGGATCTTGGAGATGAGAACAGCACAAAGCAGACAACAGTGGATACCAGCAGATACAGAAGAGGTCCATGCCATGAATCTGAAGGATCAAGTTGGACATTACTGTTTTGTTTTCCTGACAGAGGACAATTTGTGGAATTGAATATCTCTCACAGGAATGGGACTTGCTTTCAGAGGGTTCTCACAAAGCAACAAATTTGGGGAAAAAAGCTTCAAAATGGTAGATGCCCACACCAACCTTCTCAAAATTGAAAATCTTGCGTTTACGGCATGTACCAAGCTTTCATTTGAAAAGGCAAGCTAACTGTGATTAAGGGAATAAAATGAACAGAAATAAAATGAAACATTTCAAAATTGTATAGAAACCTGCTTCAATTGAATAGGAATCATGCATTTAACTTCCAGTCTATGAAAAATGTGGCATTTCAACTTCTAAGCCCTATTTGTGGTGAATATTTTCTTTTAATTGGGACAATTTTCCTAAGTAGTAAAAAACCGTCTGTTTCCCCCACCTTCCAGCTGCGGCTTTGCTCTTTTGCATTTCTGTGCTTCAGAGCTATATGAACTGGGAAGCATTTCAATGGGAAATAAGGGAGGATGGAATTCAAGGGCTTCAGTCGTTTTTTTAGCAGGAAAATCCCTCTATTAAATGTTGTACTCATAAAATCAGGGGCCCATAATACATGAAATGCTGGAATTTGAGTGTCCTTTCAGCCTTAACTCAGCCATCTTCTGCTTATACACTACAATGCAGTTTTTCTTCTTATGATCACCTGCTACTTTCCTGAGAGCCTCATACCACATAAATAGGTATTTTCTGAGTGAATAGGTTTTTCTTATTGTGCATTATCACCATCATTTAACATGTTTGCTTTGACAGTTTGTCTGCACTGATGCCCTAAGGTCCTATTTAAGTAGTCTTTCCTTTGAAAGATGGCTATTTGCTATTTGCTGTTTGTGTCCTTTTTAGGACTCTAAAATCAAAATGTATTCTGAAAGAGTAACATTTCCTTATTTGTTTGCAATCTACAGTCATCAAATTTACCTTTGAGCTCTGATATTTGAATTGAAGACACTAATCCACCTGCTTATGTTTTCAGCTCATGCAATTAAAGGTACAAGCCAACAAATTAAGTAACTAATAAAAGAGGCTTGATTTTGGCTGCAAAAGAATGTGGCCACAACATTTTGTTGTAGTTGTTCTGCAAACCTTTGGGACAGTCATTTAAGCCGAGCCTTAGCTGTGGTAGTTGCAGTCAGCATCAGAATAGTTTTGCTTTGAACTTGTTTTTCTTTTGCTTGGCCAGTAGTGTCAGGAAACTTCAGCTTCCTTTTATAATCCAAAGGGATGAAATATTCAAGAAGAAATCCATAAAATGCACATCCAAGAGAAGCAAACAGACTTTTCAAGTAACAATAAACCAGAGTATTTCAAACAGAAGAATCAAAGTACACAGAAATATGTGTCCTGATGGTGGGAAAGATTTTACATAGCATTCTCACAACACATATATATATATATATATATATGCGCACACACACACACACCCCCCTCCTCCTTCAGTTCCTTTCTCCAACCAAAACTAAGCTGTATTTCATTCAGGTTGTTTTGGAGGTTTCCAGATAATGTTGCCCACAAATCCGTCTGCATTTGGAATGCAGTGGTTCATGAATGACCTTTCCGTTACATTCACTAAGCAGGATCTTGATCCAGGCAGATTCTTTGGCTTTGGCTCTCTCCACCCTCCCCTGTGCTTTGAACAAGCCACTTCCCAAGGCTCAAAGGGCCATAACTTTGGTTGTTTGAAAAACTCATTTAACACAATTATTTGTAACATTCTCTCTCTCTTTTTCCCCCGTCATAAATTCCTGATTACTGTTCATCTGTACCAGATGTGTGCTTTACGTTTCCCAACTATATAAACCTATTGCTGCAAATGATTCTCTCTCTTTTTCCGTCTGCTGTATATTTATATTTACAGTAGCAAGCTAACTTGTATGCTACAGCATACATTTAAATACAGGTCTGGAAAAGCAACGGGGAATTCCTCTCTTAGACATGCAGTTCTTGCCATCTGTAGCCATATCAGCTCTGTCTTCAAAAATATCTGACTATGTAAGCTACACAAGGCAGCCTTAGATAGAGCACCTCCAAGGAAAATTTGAGGTTCTGGAGAGAGCAGCAGTACTGACTAAGCAGATGGAACCCTTTGCTCTGAATCAGTCCTAAAGCCATATGCTACCATGGTGCAAGGGTGACAATGTCATCCTGGGTGACATTCTTCTAATGAGATAAACATCAGTGACAGCTGAAAATTATCAGTGCAATCTGCTGCTCAGTATAAAACTGGGAGTTTAAGTGGACTTGTGTGTGTGTGCATGTCTGCTTTCTATACCATTTCTGTCAAGAAATATTAACTGAGAGCCAAAAATATTCAGTGATTTAACAAAAATAAGAACAAATTCTGCAGAATCCACCTTCTTCAGCTTTTCCAATCTAGTAAAAAGGGAATGCTGACCACTTTCTTCATCAAAAGCAAAATTTTTATGCATTTGCATGTGAAGAAAAGTGATGTGCCTCTCAATCAAGACACTGCCTGTGCATGCACAAAGACCCTGTATAAGTACAAGAATATTTTTTTCCATTATGTAGGCTTTACAACTTATCCTTAAATTCATTCCAGCGTTTTTTACAAGTGTAAGGGAAAATTCCAGTTTGCATTCATACCTTTGATCCCTGCACATACACAGATGGAATTTCCATCAGGATGGAAGTTATTTTAGATTTTAAAAAATCAGATATTTCCCTTTGACAGAGGGTATGTTGCGTCTGCAATTGCCAAGTCTCTTGGTTTTAATGTGCATCTAGTGTTCTCAAAATTCTAGCTCCTGGATTTATGGGATTATGCTAAATGCTAACCTAAAGCATGATTCTGAGACCTAGTGTATCACCGGGTGCCAACACAATAAAATGTGATGGTTTATCAACTTGGGTTATTGCTGAGAAAGAGCAGTAGCATTGCAGGGTCCTTACTAGCCCAGCCACACTACTTTCAGTCTGGAGGAAAGAGCAGGGTAGAAGCTATTGAAGCATACATTTTTAACAGAGAAAAAATTGTCCTGAGGTTGTCCTAAGAGCATCTACTTCAGTTCCCCCACCATTGGTCTCTCTTTTTTTACTTTTGCCCCTTTTAATTTTTTCAAAGGTAGGAAAAATCATCACATTCCTAATTCAGAACTGAAAACAAAAATACTTTTTACTGCTTAGAATTTCTTAACAAAATAAGAGGCTTTAACAGTTATCTTTCTTCAACAAAGGTCTCCAAAAGTATTTAACTGATTTGCTCTGCCAAAAAACATTAATTTCCATGTCTAGTTAAATTACATCCTTCTTTTAGTTCTTTTTCTTTTGTGCAACTTAACACATTTTCAGTCTTGGCACGAGTGCTGTTTTTGTTATAGGATTAAGCATCCTGAGGTATCGTCTTAAAACCCAAGGCTTCAACATAGTACATTAATAGGGTTATGATAATGCTTTTCACTTTCTAGGCCCATTTATTCCATCAACATTCACACAGTATTGTATGTGCTTCCATGTGTATCTGTACAGAACATAGCAGCTGCAGGAAAAGGTAGATTGCAGGGAAGAGAAAAAACTTCTGTAAAAAATACATAATAAAAGACCAAATCTTAGGAAAGCTGTATGAACTCATGAGCATTCTGCACTTTTGACTGGATTCCTATCACCTCCTCTCCATGACTGCCATGGAGTTTTACATACTGTTTTTAAAGTAGGTGCCTTATATTATTATGGAAGATGCATTTTAATAGTAGGTAAAGAGGCTGTTCAAGAAATCAAATAATTAATTTCCAAATGTGCGACATACCCTATCTGTAGGTAAAATGAGTGTGGGTTTATAGCTTCTTCATTTTGTAGAAATATTTGTGACAAATAGTAGAAAGTCAGAAATGAGGGGGGGAAAAAACCCGCTTGGTTAGCTTAATGGAGATTCTTGTTGTCAAAGAATTTCATCATAAACCACAGACCAAGGATTATTTGCTGAAGAAATCTGAATGTGAGATAATTATAAACTTCACAGAATCACAGAATCATTAACGTTGGAAAAGACCTGTAAGATCATCAAGTCCAACCATTAACCAACACCACCATGCCCACTAAACCATGTCCCACAATGCCTCATCCACATGTTCCTTGAACGTCTCCAGTCATGGTGACTCCACCACCTCCCTGGGCAGCCTGTTCCTATGCTCCACCACTCTCTCAGTAAAGAAATTTCTCCTAATATCCAGCCTAAGCCTCCCCTGGCACAACTTGAGACCATTTCCTCTTGTCCTGTCACTCGTCACTTGGGAGAAGAGGCCAACACCCACCTCTCTGCAACCCCCTTTCAGGTAGTTGTAAAGAGCAATGAGGTTTCCCCTCAGCCTCCTCTTCTCCAGACTGAACAACCCCAGTTCCCTCAGCCGCTCCTCATAAGGCTTGTGCTCCAGACCCCTCACCAGCTTTGTTGCCCTTCTCTGGACACGCTCCAGCACCTCAATGTCCTTCTTGTAGTGAGGGACCAAAAACTGAACACAGTATTTGAGGTGCGGCCTCACCAGTGCTGAGTACAGGGGCACGATCACCTCCCTGCTCCTGCTGGCCACACTATTCCTGATACAGGCCAGGATGCTGTTGGCCGCCTTGGCCACCTGGGCACACTGCTGGCTCATCTTCAGCTGGCTGTCAATCAACACCCCCAGGTCCTTTTCTGCGGGGAAGCTTTCCAGCCACTCATCCCCAAGCCTGTAGCATTGCATGGGGTTGTTGTGACCCAAGTGCAGGACCCGGCACTTGGCCTTGTTGAACCTCATAGAATTGGCCTTGGCCCATCGATCCAGCCTGTCCAGATCCCTCTGTAGAGCCTTCCTACCCTCGAGCAGATCAACACTCCCACTCAACTTGGTGTCATCTGCAAACTTAATGAGATCCCTCTGTAGAGCCTTCCTACCCTCGAGCAGATCAACACTCCCACTCAACTTGGTGTCATCTGCAAACTTAATGAGGGAGCACTCTATCCCCCCATCCAGATCATTGATAAAGATATTAAATAAGACTGGGCCCAAACCTGAGCCCTAGAGGACTCCACTTGTGACCGGCCGCCAACTGGATTTGACTCCATTCACCACGACTCTCTGGGCTTGGCCGTCGAGCCAATTTTTTACCCAGTGAAGAGTGCGCCTGTCTAAGCCACGAGCCGTCAGTTTCTCCAGGAGAATACTTCTCACAAACAGTACCCAAATAGAAAAAGAGTGAAATCTGATGAAATCTAAACACAAACCGTACTGAATTATAGCACAGTTTAGGAATGGATATGTCAGGAGAAATGCACCCAAAGATGATCACAGAAGAAACTGCAATTTATTGGGGTATTTTTTCTAGGAACCTGAGCTAAAACAGGAAAACCAGCATACAGATATTTCCCAGAGACATGTTCAGTTTTGTCTGCTAAGAATTAGACCCTGTCAATATTCTGCCTGTCCTTGTGGCTCAACAATAATTCCACCAGCTTCTACACACCCTCCTGCATGTTCTCAAGAAAAAGTTTTCAACTACTTAGGACACTTACGAAGAATTGGAGATGTTCAGCACTGATAAAGCCCTGACTGTAAACTCTGCAATCTGCCTTTTATGCACATCCGCATTCTTCTTTGCTAGACATCAATTAGCATATTATCAGGAGCACTGAAGGAGAGCTCCAAGAGTGTGGCTTTTTATACCTTGTATATGTCATATTGCTGGACAGCCAAATTTGTTGGAGGTCCCTGTAAATAATGCAAAACCTTCATTTATGTATAGCAATATTCTCTCTAGATCATGATACAGACTTTATCACCGTAAGCCTAAGCAGTTTAATGAACAAACTCATATTTTCCCTTCCCCCAGAGGATTTATTCTGTTGTTATGTATTCAACAGTATTGATAGATGAACACAAAAATCAAATCATCTTACATGGCTTAAAATTTAAAACAAATCAAAACAGAAATTTGCTGTTCTGAAAGATCTCTATACTCTATACATTGTACCACATTAAGAAAACAGCTCTCCGACCAGGTTCAGGAAATGGATGTTGTAATTATCATTCTCATTTTGCATGTAGAAAAACAAGACACAAAGGGGTGACTCTCAGACTACATTAGCAACTACTTCTTTTGTAATAGGACAGTAAAGAATGTGCAAGCCCTCTATCCAACTAAAAAAAAGGATTTTCTTTCAAATTTCTTTTCTCCCCAAAGATGAAGAATGATGTGCTTCCTTATAGGTAACTCTTGCAAGTTCATTCTTATGTACTATCACATTTCTGTATTGGAATGTTCTCACAGTATTATACTGAAATACGTTTGGAAATGTCAATCTTGGCCCTAAAGCTAGTCTGAGAGACCTGTCTGCTACCGCTGTCCATGGAAAGCGATAATCCCTGCTTCCCACCAGCTTGGCTTCTGTTCTGAATCACTCTCCACTCAAGCTTTTCTCTCTCTTTCTTACCACCTATGACAGAAGGATTCTAAAAAGGCTTGAGATTTAGGCCTACATCCAAGTTTATCCCCGCAGTTTGGGGCTTGTGTCTGACTGGGGCGGGGGGGTGTGGGGGTGGGGGTGTGTGTGTGGAAGATGACTTAGCTGTTATTTTCCATGCCTTGTGATCCACATTTGTGCCCCTCTGAGGGTCAGAAGACACAGTTCCAAAGGATAACGGCATTTTCTTAGCTTCTCGAGGAAAGTCTAGTTATTTTTACCTATTAGTGATTTTTATTTTAACTATTAGTGTTGTTTTTCTCATGGTCCAAGATTCTGTGCTACTGATAAGAGACAGAAGCTAAATCCTGTCCTGTGCCCTTCTTTTTATACATTCACTCTTCAGCAGAATAAAACATCTGTATACTTTGTATGCAGAGCTGAGCAATAATTTATTCAAAGTTCTTCAGCTCCTCTTCTATTTCTGAACCAGCTGTGAGTAACTTAGCATTCAAGTGTCTTTGGAAAATAAATCTGGCAATCGTTTAATGGAGAAACTTGTACAAGTGTGGAATCTTTGAAAAGGGAAAGTGTTAATTCTGTGCCAGTGTCACTGAAGGAGCGCGTGATCTGAGTCACTTCATTTTAGCTATTCTAGTGTTGTTCACAAGCAAAAGTATGCAAAAAATGAGACAGAACATTTAATGTTTATCAACAAGTTTTATTGAAAACTGGTGAAAAAGAAGGACGGCATGAGGGGACACTTCTTTCTTTGGCTAATTTGTGTAAATGCAGAGAAGACGTATGTTATATAATTCTGTAAGGGTGTTGACTTAGTACAGCATGGAATTCTGATTTAAAATCTCATGATATCCAATATCAGCAGAGCACACAAGTCAACGGATTAATAATTAGCCTAGTGACGTATCTAAACATGACAGGTTAAAGAGAATTGTCATCAAACGCAGTATCAGTGTCCCCAGTGGGCTTCTGTTGTTACCAAGCTATGCAAAAGTTATGCAACTTTTTATTGATTATCTAGAAGAAACATGAAGCTCTTGATGACTAAATTCTCACATGACACAATGATAGGCAAAGCAAGAAACAATGAGAAGCAATTTGTGTCGTACAGTAAGCTGGACGCTGATAGAATGGACTGTAGAAAGTCTGAAGTCTATATAGACTTCATATAGGAATATGCCCCAAGGCGTTAAGAAATCAGCTGTAGCATTTACTCTTTAAATGTTCGTTTTTGAAGAAGAAATCTAAATTTACTATTTCTATTCAGGAAAGAATGAGTTCACATAATCTGCCTATTTTTGCAAGGAAGGCCCTAAAGTATGTGAGAACTGTAAAATTATTTAAAGGAATCTGTTTCATTTCTGTTTATACCATGCCATTGTTTTCTTCAGTTGCCTAATTACTGTTTCTACCTGGCTTTGTTACTGCCGCTCAATGATTGTTGCTCTTAATTAAATTTTCTGTACAAATACCTGCCACTTCAAATTTAGTTTGCCTTCCTTGAGTAAAATAGAGTTTTAGAAGAGGGCATTATCTGTAACTGAAATTTTACTAAAGGCCAAAGAGCTATTTAAATGCTTAAGTGGTCTGTCCACATCTCCTATGGTCCCTTAAAATTATTTAATACCACAATTTTTTCCACCAAAAAAAGTCACTTAGTAAAAAAATTGGGTAAGTACTTTTTGTTTTTAATTTCCTGGAATGACTGTGACCTGAAAGGGATCAAAATTAAAAGGAATTTGTTAAAACTTTGCAGAAAATTTTGCTACTTCATTAAAAAAATAAATTTATAACATATCTTTGTAACTATTGTTTTAAGCACTTTGGTACAATATTACATTAGTTTTATATGAGTGGGAAATTAAATGTTTCTGCATCATTTATTTCAGTGCTCTCAAGTGGTCCTTTAGTATTTATTGACATTTACTGGTCTTTCAAGGACTGTAATGGAATTTAAAGCTTATTGGCATGATTCAAATAAGTTGTTTGCTCTTCTTCCATAACCTGGAGACTTTCTGCTACTGACTATATATTGCAGAAATAAATGGCAATTTCACTTTACTATTATTCATAGGATCATAACACTCAAGGTTAATGTGTGCTATGATGGCTTATTCATGAAAAATATTCACAAATCTTGAAAGTTTCATAAATTTTAACACATATAATTTGTCCAAATATTCCTACCAGAAAGCATGGTTGTTCTTTATTCATTCTTCATCATTCATTTCTCTTTTAAAACCTTCTATTCTGCCAATGAGGAAACAAACATTACAGCATTTGCCAAAAGCGACTGGTCACATGTTTATGGCTAGATAAAAAGTTAAATTTTTCTATAACCCTATCAACTAATACTTTCCATGCCCTAAAAAATAAGATAAACATTTACAAAATACTAGTTAGCAACTCAGCTCACTTTGCAAATGATTCTACAAGAAAAAGAAAAGACTAAGTGTATCATACTGTTTATTGCCCGCAAATAATTCACGTGATTCTATTTAAAATATCTCAAGAAGTAGATTGTGGGTAGGTGAAAATATGCATTAAATTTCATGACTACTGTCACAGGAGCTGTAAGTCTTACAAAGCACAGCTACTTAGTTTTTGCAATACAAAGGACCTAACAGACCTGATAGTCCTATGAATTTGTTGTATAAATCTGTATACCCCAAATATGTTTTTCCCTCTTAATGAACATGGTCAACAGCGACATTGCCCTATTAGTGGAGAAAATTTTTCTCAATTGCATTCACCATTCCTGAAAATGTTTGCTTTCTAAGCTTTGTCCTTGCTGTTTCCTGAAACAACTTGTTAATAGACAGGTTTTGAAGGCTTTCCCTTGCCTTAAAATTTTGATTAGGAACTTAAAGTAGAAGCTAAGGATTCCTAGGGCATTATTCAAAGTGAGATAATTTCAGATTCTCACCTAGGTGCTTCTGTGACTCTCCTCTTTTTTCTCATATATCTACTGTTGTTTGAAAACTGCTATAAGGCAGAAAATTATTCTTCATTTGCCTATGCAAATGCTGTGCCACCAGAATCTGATTCTTTTACTTTAGGAAGTTGAAGGCACATTTATTTTGAGTAATGTCAGCCACACTGATTTCGGTATGCCTAGACAGTGCAGAATTTCTGCAAGAGCCAAACACTTAATGCATATCTGCTATTTATTCAGGTTCATTTAATGTACTACTGAGTTAATGTTCCTTTCATTTAGTTGGTGCCTGTCATGGCAGACACTTTTGCACACACAAACAGTGGTGCATATGCATGAGTAAGTCTGTAAAGACCTGTAGATCACACACTTAAAATGGGTTAGCCTTTTTCTGCTTCCCCTCCCATTAAAGTAAACGATGAATGTTTTCGACAATATCCACCTACCAGTTCAGTGTGCTTTGCATTTCTCTAATTGGCAAGTCAATAATAGAGAAAAACAACCTTCTGCTGTATCCACCTAATGCAGTCTACTACTCTTTTAAACCAAGTGGCAGAAGCCTCTGTTCTGTCGTTTACGGTCCCAGGTTCAGTTGCCTGCAAATCACTTATTATGAGGCTCATTAGTTACACGATTATTTTTCTGAGGTGGAGGCAAAATAAAACATATCTATTCAAACACATTATCTCAATTAATTACATTCTCAGAGAATTGTACTTTGGCAGATGAACTGTGAAAAAGTAGGGTTTGCAGTCTAGGCCCCTTGTTTTTAAATGAGCAAGACAGCTCTGAAATTGCCACACCAGAACTGTCCTGAGAGAAGTCACCTCAGCCAGAGCAGGAAACCAGGGGAAGCTACATTATCTTTGAGAATCAAGAGACAACCTAATGGCACCTTCCTTTCCGACAGGCAATAAGGAAAATTTTGTATATTACTACCAACTACCAAATTTCTCACTGTCATAGAAATCTGCCTAAATTTCTGTATAATATATCAAATTTGCTGATTATGAGACTTTTTTTAAGAATAATTTTATAACAAAAATATTTTCACAAGACCAGAACAACCAGTTACTGACAGAACTTTATCATGCACAAATGCTAATTATTCCCTCCCCACCACTCTTTATTACCTTTCAACACTCACTGTTTGTTTCACTCTGCAATTGCATGCTCATGTGCGAAGTTTTGTTTTGTCTGGACACTGTCAGGCCAAAGTGATTTTCCTGTCGGAGGTCATTGAGCTGCATTAGGTTGGTACCTCCTGCATGGTTGCTGAGATTTTTAATTCGACCTCTGTTACTATAGACAGGGTATGGTACACAGTGGTAGGATTCTTTATTCAGGAGAGGATTGCCAAAACTGTAGTAATAATGACTTTAACAAGATCTGTATCACTTAAGACCGTGAGGAACTGGTCTACATGATTAAAAGTACTGTAGAAACATAAGACATACAACACTTTATTTCTTATATATCTGTATAAATTCTTTCTGCTATGTCAATTTTTCATATAATAAATGTTTAACTTTATTAATGGCATCTCAAAGGATACTTTCATTAAAGGACAGTAATAATTTTCCTATTGTATTTAAAAAGGGTTTAAATTTAAAAACACCTGGATATTGTAGGTAATGATGTAATGTAATAATACTCATTTTCCAACTTGTTTGCAGGTGAAGAGTGTTCACTTTATAAATACATGAAATCAGAAGTTTCCATTTCCATCAGGAAACTTATGCATAGAATTTATGCAAGTGGGCATACGAATATCACTGCAAGATACTAAAAAATATAAAAGCAGACACATTTTTAAGAACAGGTTCCCACAGAAGGGAAAATATTAACTCTATAACTTTGTTGTGCAACATAAACATGCCAAGGTGTGAGCCTATGTGATTGTAATGTTTAACCTTTTCCTCCTCACTCCTCCCATTCATTTTTCTTATAACAACATCAGTATACAAAGGAATGAAGCAGAAACTCTCAGTCTAAAAATCCATGCAGTCACTTACAGCTTGGCACTTCAGCATCTGCCTTCTGCAGCACTAGCAGATGGATTCATTTACCAAAATCGTATTTGGTTTCAGTCCTCAGCCTGTCTGTCAAAACATGTTCAGCTTTCTGGAAAGCGAAGCCTGCATTATGTATTCTGTTCATGTAACCTGGAAGAAAGGGCACTTACCATTCTCTCAGGAAAATCCAACTGATTTTTCCCCACTAACAACCACCATGATGTGGGATATTATATAGCACCACCCCTTCTTGGCCAGCTTACTTATGGCTTAGGTGTCAAAGAGAAGTGGATGCTACAGTTACTTAGAGGTTATCTCCCACATTTAACCCTCCCCCCACTTAACCTTACACACATTTGAGTCTGGAAGGGCAGCGCGGAGAGTTCACACAGTCTGCAGGCTCTCTGGGAGGCAACAAGGTGGATCAAAAGCAAGGTCACCAGGCTAGCAACCTGCACGGAAGCCCCTCTTTCAGAAACATGTGTCCCTCCACTACACCATCCTCTGTTATCCAATCTCTATGCAATATAATGCATAAAAGATAAATTAGAAGCCAGAAGCAAATTACTCACGAGTAAGTGGTCCATCCTACCCAATTTTATTGTAATATTAGAAGAGAATGCCACTGAATATCTGCAAAAGAATAGAAGTTTTTTCTATAGTATTTCAAGGGGGTTTTGCTGTTGTTTTTGTTTAACTTGCTTCAGGGATAGAGGGACATTAATCATCTTTAATATCAAATCTTGGAAGTAGATAAACCCCTTACTTGCTGCCTATTATTGACATTCCATAAGATAACTCAATAGTTTTATATCATTTCAAGTTTCTTTCTCAGCTTCAGAATATTTCACCATGTCTCTGTACTCTAAATAATTTGAGCCTGAGGTTTTGTCAGAAGTCTTATCAGATTGTATTTGCTCTCTTGCCTTTATTTGTTATGATCAGATCAACAGGAGAAGAATATGCAGTTTATCCCAAAGAATATCTGTGAGGCAGGAAAAAAAAAAGGAAAGTGGTGTTCACAGTAGCATCAGAAGAGGAACAAGGAAGATGAAAATGGATACTAAACCTCTGAAGTACATGAATATTGAGCCAAAAAATGTGGAAAATAAGCATAAAGGGATAATATTCTCAATATATGGCAAGTTTATGATCCAGTTGGTATAACAGAGACCTGATGGGATAATCCATATGACTGTAGAGTTATTACAAAGTGAAAAAGCTTGTTCAAGAAATGTAGGCAGGGGTATAAAGGATGGTGATCACTAATGCATACTTTTGCTCTAGGTCAACACTTTAAATGAAGACAACTCTGCTGAAAAACTGAGCAATGATTTAAATATAAAAAGCTGTGCATGGCTATCATTATGTAGGTCTAACATAAACCAGCAAGCCAAGATCATGTGGATAAAGGAATTAGCAGATTCATCCAGAGAACAAAAGCCCATGATAATGAAGGGTATTAGCTGTGCAGACAATTCCAGGAATAGAGATGAATTCAGTCTGTCCAGCAAGCTCTTAGAATCCATTGACAGCAATCGATTTAGAAGTAGAAAAGAAAATGTTTTGTATGTCTTACTCAAACTAGGAGGAAAGAACTGGCTAAGAATACCATTCTTAGAAGGCAGCTCAGAGTAGCAATGAAATTACAATATTTGTAATTTTTAAAATGAGATAAAATAGCAATTAAAAAATGTCATGGCCTTCAGAAAAATGGACTTTACTAAACTACATGACTAGTAGATAAGCTTTCACAAAGAGCTTGGTCTGAGAAAAAAGAGTTAAGGAGAGCTGGATGTTCTGTAAAGAAAAAATTCTGAAGCCACAGTTGGACAACAAATTTCTCTCATTGCAAGTGAGACACTGAAATCATAACACAACCCCCTGAAAAAAATTACAAGTACTTCATTGACTTGAACACAAGAGACAAACATGAACTGAAAATTAAATGAGGTTACAAAGGAAGAGTACAAAATTGTAGTAGAAGCATGTAGGGGCAAATTTGGAAAGGTCAAAACAGAACATCAATGTTTCTACCAAGGAACACTAAAAGTCATGAGAAATCATTCTGTAAGTGCATTAGTATTTAAAGGAAGACCTAGGAAGGGATTGGTCCACTTACTCTGCAGAGCGTTTTTAATTACTATTTTACTGGCACGTATAGTTGTATAAGGGTATCTGTCACTATACCCATGATAAAAGGGTAGTATCTCAAACTCAAATATGCAAAGGAACAGTTTAGATAGTAGTTAGATATGTTAGAAATTTTCATATCAATTGGGTTGAAAAATTGATGTAAAGATATATTAGTGAGATCTCTAAACCACTACCAATTATGTGTGGAAAACCTTGAAGGATGTGTGAACTCTCAGAACCCTAGAAAATAGCAAATTCAGCTGGTTTGGGCTTTTTAAATGGCAAAAAGTAGGAGGCCAGAGATTTATAGATCAGTCAGCTCAATTCTGACTCCCAGGAAATTTTTCAGAACAAAGCTAAAAACTCCTGAGTATGTAGTTGTTAATAAGCAAAGGGTTAAAGGACAATGTGAATTTGTCAGGAGTAAATGATGTGCAGGGAATCTAATTTTCTTTCCAAAGCATAAAGCTAAATTCCCACTATTTAAGAAACACTGCATAGAATGACCCCCTGCAATCTTTTCTAGCCCTTTGATACTATGATTCAGAGCAGTATGTCTATTTTCTTCAGCAGAAAACTCAGTTTCCTGGCAAAGTGATGCAAAGGGGGTAAACAATAAGGAGGGAAATGCCCATCTATATCTGTATGAAAAGTCATATTTTGGAAATTATTATTGCAGATAAAGAAAATGGTTTATATAGCAGCATTTTTTAAAGTTGTGAATGGTAGTTCATTCAGTTATTCCTACTAGAGGAGTTGTTATATACCTTTAATTCTCCCTTAATGCTCTCAATGCAACCTTTAATTCTCTGTACTTTACCTAGGTGCACGCTCCTTTTCAATGTGGAGAAGGGAAGACCAGAAATGCATATAAGGTATTTAAGATTCAGTTGTACCATAGGGCTATTCAGCAGCATAATGACATTCTTTGTTTTGTTTTGTTTTCCCTATTTCTTTCCTCATAGTTTCTTAAACTCTGATTGCTATTTTGAACACACCAAGCTGATGTTTCTGGAGATCTATCTATTAAAATCCCAAGACCTCATTACTGAATAATAGTTAACTCAGAGACCAACACTTGAAATGTTAAGTAAGGAATTTTTTTCCTTATTACATCACTTTATATACCTACATTGATTTTAATTTGCTATTTATTGTCTTTTTTACTCAGTAGCTAAGATACATCTGCCTTTCTTCATAGCCCATATCTTAGCTATCCTGAATATTAATTCTTCAATAATTTATATTGTCAGCAGATACTGTCACCTCAGTAGTTATCAGCTTCTTAATATCATTTAAGTATGTGTTGAACAACACCTTTTGCAGAGAGATCTCTTTTGGATTCCACTATTGAGCTCTCACCATTGTGAAAGACTACCATCTATTCCTAATCTTTGGTGAGAAATCAGTACTAGTAGAAGTGGTAAAATAAAATCCTTTATTACTTATTTTTACGTAATTCAGAAACAAGCATCTACCTTGTTTCTTGCAAGGTAGGTTATCATACGACATGTCTACCAAATGAAAATATTTTATGCTTTTGGGAAACAAAGTCTGTAAACTCCCATTGTGTTTAACTAGCCTTTGAGAAAACTAAATCCCATTCTTCATGGCTGTTGAAATATAATCCTAGTTGTAATAGTGGCAGTGTTTTTCTTCTCATGGTAAAGTTACTCCTGTAAAAATTAAGTGACTTCTTTAGCATGGACTGAGTTAACTAAGCACACAGAAGCCAATGAAAGCTGCAGTAACTTTGAGAGTTCTGAATGCCTAACAATATATTTAGCTAGCTAGAAATTTTAGTTTCTGCTGCAACCTGAAGTATGGATGAAGAAGTGGAGAGAGTTTAAATATATCTCTTCACAATAAGCAAACCTAACACTAACAAATCTATCAGTGAAAACCAGGACATTTTCAAACTAAAAGCATGATAAAATTAAAAGTTCTGAGCCATGGGAAAAAAAAAAACCATACATAACCAAACTCAGCAGAGGTATACCAGTATGAAATGAATGAATGTCAAAAGAAAGTCACATCTAAACCAGACTGTAGCTAAAACAGAGATATGTGACACCTATGAATTCAAAATGTATTAAACAGGATATAATTAACTATCAACTTGCCTTGAACCCAAATATAAATGAACAAAATAGTGTAACTATCAATAGTATGCACCTATTTAGTAACACTGTGATGGCAATATCAGATACAGTGTATAAGCATTTTACTAAGTATGTGAGCAATGTGATCACCAAAGGGACAAGGATGGGTGTAGTTGCACTAGGAGCCATCCAAGTAATAAAAAGTTGCCAGACAGGGGATAAGATAAGTGACTGCAAATATGCAGAACATTGTCCAGAATACACAGGGATGTCTGACAGGGCAAAAGAAAACAATACAAGCAGAAGCAAGAGCAGAGGACAACCCCTTATTTGTGAGGGGTAATAGCATTAAAATATCAGGGGAGGAAAAAGATGAAAGGAGGCAATTCTGCTTCAGTTTTTACTTGTCTCATAGATGAGCTCTCACACTGAGCTGGTCACCTTCCACTTCAACTAGGAGCCACCAAGCACCATATCCATCAACGCTAACTGTACAGCATCAGCCCCACGGCACTGGGTACTTATAGCTAATTTAGAAGATACGAGTTAGCAGTTTTCTACACAGTGATGATCAATATTTTGTGAGATTTAACTTTTAGCACAAAGTGTGTTGTTAATGAGCAAATTTAGTAAATTTTAGTCTTAAAATTAAAGTTTAAAATCGACCTGACTTGTCAGCCTTTCAGACATTCCCATCACAGTGATTTCTGATTTGCTGAATATAGATATATATAGATATACATATATATATTTATGTATTTTCAATAAGATCCAGCTACTCCCTATTCAATCACATTATTAAGGAAAGAGTGTAGCATATGTTCATGTCAATTATATCAGAATATGTTTCAATGCTGATTTCTCTCCAGTTACATCTGTGGCATTTTTGCAAATGCCTCACCACTGTTTGCTGTCCCACAGTGTAGAACAAAGGTTTGTGGCACATTGCAAATACACAGGAAAGCATCAAATTTGCCTCCGTCTCCAGTTGAACTATCAGTTCCAGTCTGTGCTCATCATTACCCCTAGAAGCTGTGACTGATGTTCTGGGCTGATATTTGGCAGAGAGGTTATAGTGAAACCAAGCAGCTTGATATACAAGGTGGAAATTCTCCACATGGCAATTTCTCAGATGGTCAGGTCTGCACATTCTCCCTGAAGGCAGCTGGAGTTTAAAAAAAAAAAAAAAAATCAAAGGGCAATACCTCCCGTCAGACTATCACATTCTCTCTCATTAGCTTGCCACTGACAGAGGAGCTCAGCAGCAATATACAATCTGTACCTGCTGCATGTGTTTATTTTCCTTTTGTTTGAACAATGAGAGGATATACATTACATCAAGTCTTGAGTTTGTAGTGCTGCTAAATCACGCTTGAGGGAACAATGAAAACAGTGCCTATTTAATAAATATATGTTGATATTCCATATCTAATTGCTTCCAATGGGATCCTAAATATATCCCATGGAGAAGAGGGAGTACCTAAGTCACAAAAGGTAGAAAACATCTGAGCGATACATATATTTCTCATGACTCATAGATAAAGCTCTAGAGCAACAGTTCTTTTTGTCACTTTGCTACCTACCGGTGCTGCCAGATGGATGAAGGAATGAGAGGAATGAGGGAGAAGCCCAAGGAGCAAATGGCAAAAAAAGCACCACTAGGAATTAACGTAATACAAATTAAAGTGTAAAGGAGATGTACATTTCCAAACCACTTGATAAATAACTCTTAGATAGACATATATAGATAGAAAGGGTAATAAATCCCACAGTTCTTACAGGAACACATCTTACTCGTGCTAGTTCCATTTACCATTTGCTTATTTATGTATTTACATATCTACAAACACCTACTTATAAACTGTCAGGTTCTGTATCTACACACTACTGACAATGCTATGTCACAGGCTTCTGCGAATGCACTGAGTCACCGGAGTTTGGTCTTATTTCAAGGCTAATGCATTCAGTTTTTTGATGGTTTAATGTCATTTGTGTTTCTGTCTGTCATAATTTGTGAAAATGCTGCTATTTTCCCCATTTCTAACATAACTGATATGAACTGAATCTTACACAGTTCCTCACAAAAGTGGTAAATATAAGCCCCTCACTACCCCCCTCCCCAGTTCCAGCAGCTGTACAAAATAGGTTTGTATTGGAAGCTGAGTACGGGAGTTAGGAGGTCCTGGATCTCTAGGTGAAGCCAAGTATTTCTAGAGAGCTTAAGTAACCACAAGTTCTCAGATTCTGCAAAAAGACCCTGGTAGACAGAATAATTAAGTAAGCAATATTTATCTCATTCTGCAGCTCTCAATCACAAGACCTCACATAAAACCTGTCTTCGTTCACTTGCAAAATGATCACTAAAAAGAAAGCTGCTGAGATAGGCTTAGTATTTTAAAGGGAAAGCAATTCACATCCATTTTGAATTCTTTCAGGAATGGCCCACTTTGGCCATATAAAGATAAGCCAGGCTTTATTCTCCCATATGTGGCAGAAGTCTCTCTTCTTTAAGGGAAATCAGTTGGTTACAGGTAATGAGGTTGTCTGCCAGCCAGCTTGGGCTACATAGGGCTGAGATATTTACCGTAACTGGGTTCGCCTGTGAACTAAGGCCAGGAACAAAGGTGATGCACTCCTGGTAACCTGCATGGTCCTGTATAAGCATGCTGGATCCTGGGAGAGTCATTTTAAAGCTTGGCTGTCATATTTCTAGAGAGAGACATCCTTGCTGCAGGTAGAAATGTTCAGGTACCGTGAGTGTGAGGCTCATTCTAATTCTGAATTCCTCCATGAAAGAAGCTAACCACTAAAGACATGCAACTTTATCATACAAATTTGTTGCCTTTCTGAGGCAGAGGGAAGTTTAGAAAATTAAGTTCCATCTTACACAGAAAACTATAGTACCAGTATTCCCAGTTTTGAGGATTCCTTTTTCCTTATCTTCTGTCAAGGACTTAAGACTCTCTGAGGACTATAAAAGGTAGTCAATCTTAAGTCATTACGTCTTTCTGTTATTGTTTTCATTCCCTTCCTCACTTAACATGGGCCATTTGCCAGGCTGAATTAATGAGCACAGGGCCAGCAACTAAACTTCTTCACCAGGAGGTTTTGTTCTCAAGACCTCTCAAACCAAGTAACACAGACTTGTTTTTGTTGAGTAAATATGTAGTCTGGTACCCCATTTATCTTCATTTGGTAACATTCAAATTCTAGCAAAGGAATACAGCATTATGCTATTCAGTAAGAATAATGCTATCATTATGTTGTTCCAGTGGCTACAAGATAATTAAAGTTTAGTGATAGACACATTCAAAATAACATTAATTATGTTATTAATGATTTTAATTAACTTCAAATGCTTCTGTGTTTTCCAATAAGTTCCCTATATCTAGGAATAAAGCTGCACACATTTTCCAACTCTTAGTCTCTTCCTGCTGTTTGTTTACTATGGAGATTTAGCCTGAGCTCTGAAAAGGCACCTCTGCAAGTTAACTTGAGTTTCTTTCTATCAACTATTTGATTCTGGCTTTTTGTTTCTTTCTTTTTTACTATATAACAGTAAAATTTTAATAACAAAGTAATTAGATGCATTTATTTCAGTATGTTTCACCATACGTCTTGCCTGCTGCATGCAGTCAGCCTTGAACAACGTTTTTTCACCATGAGCAGACAATGAAGCTAAATGTTGCCTCTCTAATCACTTTAAAAAGTCATTTAATGGTCTTGGGAAGATTTTTTTTTTCCCTAGTGTTGCAAGAATCAGGCTGATACTGCCATAGTCTTATTGTATTATTTGCCTTTTGGGAAAGAAACTAGAGACAAATTTTCTTCTTGTCTTCCCACCACTTCTCATTTAAAAGTGCTTTTCTTTCTAAGCAGAAATTTGTGTCGATGAAAACAGCTCTGCTGACAGTACCATGGAGGTTCTTTACTGATACACAAAGGAGAACAGAGCTCCTAGGTAGTCCAAGTTCCTTGAAAACATATGCTTCAAACATGAGAGCCTTACAGAAAGACAGAAAAGCCATATTGCTGTGTCTTCTGGCTATGGTTTCTCTTCCAGAACAAAGATGATCTGGGAGCAATTAAGGAGATTTTTAAGTCACTGTGGTAATGGTGATGGAGAAAGTGTTTTAGCAGCATTATAGTAATACTTGTCAAAATATACAAACAGCTGAATTTAATGTTCCTTAAGACCAGCTCTAAGCTGAATTAAATTCAGTAAACCAAATTATAAAGAATTCCTTTTCTGCTGCTACTATCCTCTCTTTTTTAGCTAATAAGCTAAAAAAAAAGATTAGTTCTGATGTTTTATGTGACCTCGGGACTCACTGAAGATGGACATACCTTGTCTGAAACTGATAAGGCATGAAGGTCAGTTGCAAGATGGTATTAGCTTTAATAAAGGTCCTATGTGTTGCTATTTCAGTACTACACAGTAAAAATGAAGAGCTAAATACCTGAGGTTAAAATTCAAAAGATCCAGCATCCTGACTAAAAGTAATCTAAATTTAGTATATCACAGAACACAGAGATAACTTCATTTTACCCTTCTCACCCTTACTCAAATGATTTTTCAGGACTTTAGAAAAGTGTCTGTCTGCGCACAGAATCCAAGACCTAGAACTTTATCCCACCTAAAATGCTTAATTATTTATATGGATTTACATGGCATGAGTAGCAAAGATGAAGTGCACATGAATCTAAAGTAGACCAAAGCTGGTGGTGAGAGATGTCAAAGACATGCTTCCTGGGAGTAACAATGCTCTGGAAGGGCTCTGGACCACACCCCACAGTTATTTTAATCATGCAGGCAGTCACAAAGCTCAGCACAAAGAACAAGCCACCTGGAACCCTGATTCCCCAACTAGAAAAGTTCTGAAATCTAAAAGAAGCTTAGAACAGTGGCTGGTTTCTCAACGTCAGTTAGGCTCAGGTATGTAACTGTGTCACAAGCTGCTTTGTCAAACTGAAGAAGCAAGATTTCCAAGTCGTATAGGAGTTTTTAAATTACCATCTGCAGTATTCACAAGATATAGGTACATCCTAGGGGAAATAGAGCTTTGTAAGTCCAAATTTGGGATAGGGTACCTAATTTGGGATAGGGTGCCTTTATAGAATAAATGCTGTGTGCATGTCCTTCATCAAATCCGTTGAAAGGAGAAAAGTTAGGTTCATTTAGGTATCAGGCTAAAACTCCCAAAACCAATTTCTGTTCCATTAGGGAACAATTTCCAAGAAAGTATTAATTTCAAACTAGACAAGACAAAATAGTGGAAACTATCCCACAAGTGATAGAACTGCACTGGCAGGGACCTGAACTATTTTTCATCTTTCTTTGAGATGTGTGTGAAGTCACAGAGAAAAGTTCAGCACACAGGATGTCACACAAGCCAAGTAAGGTTTCCTTCTTCAGTGTCTTGTTCTAACAAACTACAGAGACAGGCTTTACTCAGGTTCAGGGTCTATTCTCTCTTTTGGAAAATGGAAGCTCTTGAGATAAGAAGCTGCTTCCTCTTTATGTGTGTGTAAGTGATCAGACAATATGGCAGGAAGAACGTAAATGAAAACTAAACTGCTGACGCCCAAAAGCAGTTAAATGATCACAAGTACAGAGGCACTAGAAATACCACTACTTGCTTTTTATCCCCAACTCCCAAAACTCAAGTAGGATACCACTTTCCCTTTGTGTCTAACTAAATGTGAAAACGTCAGAAGTACACCTGCCTCACATCCCCTTGATCATTTTGGATGGGAGAGACACGTAAGTGCTTTTTCACACCCAGTCCAGGGTCAAATCAATGCTCTAGAGGTGCCCTTCTTTTCCCAGTAGAACAATTCAACTAGCCTTAGAAAGAAGTACTTGACTTCTTATTTTAGTGATCCTAGACATGTAGGAGAGAACTACATGAGAAATCCCGAGAGGAAAATATACGACATGAAAGATATCATCTTTGAGTATTTTGTGGTGATAATCTTTTGCGCTCCAGCAGAACCTAAATTTTTCCACCCTGAACAGCTAAGACAGCTGTGTTAGGGAAACTTAAAACTATATTACTTTCATTAGTGGCTCTTTTCCTTCTCATTGGTTTTCATCTCCACTCATGTTTTTTCTTAACTCAGGTCCTGATTCTTCAACTTGTCCCCTGCAAACAGAGCTTTGCATGGAACTCCACTCAAATTAATGAATTCACTTATATAAAATGAACAGGCAAGGTCTGGGATCTTTAACTGCTTGGAGGCAAAGTCCATGTTTTCAGATAGGTCAGTACAAGTCCACGCAGTGGAACTGAGGACATGAATTTTACAGGAATATAAATAATGAGTAATAATAAGAAAATGAACATACATTAAAATCCCCCTTTAACAATGTTGGCTGGGTATTTATATTTTGCAGCTTAGCCATGACAACTGATGAAATCAGTGCTTGCTTTTCTCTCCAATAGATTCATTCCTAGATATTTATGAGTTTAGCATTGCATCTTGGCACACAGAACAGAAACAGAAGAGTTTGTAAATCCATCCTGACACGTATTCAATATTATTTTAATGTGTCCATTTCAATGCTATCAACCTCACTGTGTCAGATTTTAGAAACTGTAGTTTTACTTCCATGTTACAGAAGCCACACTTCAATACTTTTGTCTGGAAGACTTTCTCTACTCTTCTAGTTCAACTGTGTATGTTAAAGTGAGAGACTGAAATCAGTGATCATGAGTCAGTTCCTGGTTTCAGTGAACCTGGATTTTATTTTCATGTAAGCAAACACTGTACATTTCTCATGGACTTGACAGTGCACTTCAGCGTTCTTCTGCAGATCTGCCATCTACACATCTCCCAGGACTCCTAATAGCTCTATCAAATATTCTAACCTGCAGCCACAAATGGGTTAGTGACCCAACTACCTCTGGTTCCTCTTAAATCAAATTTCTCTGCTAAGTCCATACAACTTTACATTCATGGCAGAATCCATTGCTGATCTAATCTTGGGGTTCTGTAAAAGGTAATTCCCTGAATATGGCAAATAACATCTTTCACCTCTTTTTTTAGTCGACCAAGCAAAAACTAAACATAGATCCTTATTGAGTTACTAGCCCGATTCCTTTGCCTCTGTTTCCTGCAAAACTTTACCATCCAGGTTCCAGAGCCTTTCTTCCCCTGTCCCTGATTAAGGTCCACATTATTCTTCTTTGTTAAACTTAGTACATGAGTTCATTTAAGCTGGCCCATCTCATTACACTCAGCACTGTTTGAGTAAAGATATCCATATCACAAAGGGACCAACTTTCATTGCATCTTTCAAATCATCAGTGTCTCCACTGCCTGTCTATCACTAGGAAATTCATCACTCCCAATTAGAAGCGCTGCTGTTTCTTCATCACAATATATGTTTGAAAATGACATTATTCACGACACGTACCCCCACAGCTTTTGGCTAACAAACAACAGGCTCTCAGGGGAGACCAAATTGACAGGGTTGGAACCTAGATAATAAAAGTTTAATTATTATAAGCAATGTTGGTATTTAATAATTGTGATCTCACTGGGAACAATTTCCAAGGAGAATCATTTTTTCTTCATTACAACATGTGAGTGATGATACTAATAAAGGCTCACATGAGGAACTCCACAATTCCCGGCCTGCTTCCCCCAACAAACATTAATTATTGTTCCACAAAATGCTGAAGCTGGAAAGCCAGTGAGCAAGGATCTCAGCTGTGCTTGGCAAGATTAACCACTCACTGTAATATAAGAGATAATGAAGAAAATCAGGTGCCACTACCTACAGGATGAGGGAGTGGCATGAATGGTCCATACTTTCCCAGTTAGGAAAACAAAATGAATCTAAACAAACCCATTTTCTGGAGGTGAAGACAGTAGCAAGCTTAGGAAATTAATTGCCTTTACAATGAATAACTTCAGACTTCCTTCTTCCCTTTCTTTTTTTCCAACTGAGCAGACATGTGACTAATACTGCTTTCTCTCCCATCAAATTGGAGAATAAACATATGAGTCCATTCAGTGTGAGATGTAGTCTGGAAATTAAAGCCTGCTGTTGTGAGTCCTGACGGCTGGGAAAGGAGCCAAATGGGAACAGATCAGACCTAAACTTACTTCAAAGACTGATTCAAATGTCCTGTTCAGTTAAGTGGAAGCTACCTGTTTTCTTTTCTTGATTCTAAGTAAATTTTACTTTCTGGATAGGTAGCAGCACTGGGCTACCTAAAAAAATTTAGGTATGGTGCCTTAAAAAAAATATAGCAAGGAGACTTCTTAATGCACTATTGGTTTTGTTCTTTTTGAAATATTTGGCTGCTTCTCTGCATATTTTTGAACTCCTTTGTGGAAAAAGGCTGATGTGAAATCCTCTGCCAAAGCATTTAAAATGAGAATGAAATATGTTAAACGACATGTAGCCTGAAGGATTTCATCTCAAAGAGAAAAAGTGAAAGACTGCTGTTGACCTGACTGGGTAAAGCTGTTCTGTGGCATTTGATGGAACAGGATGGTCTAGGCTTCTACAGCTATAAAAAATAACTGACATTCAAGAATGAACAGGGGTTGGAGAAACAGAAAAAGGATGAGCTGTAAGATTGGTGTCAAATTTTTATTCACAAACAACTTTGTTGCTAATTGGATCTGGTCCTTTTGTTCAGCCTAGTGTAAAAATAGACATTACTATCATTTGAAGATGGCCCAATCTAAAGGAGGGTCTGCTTCAGACCTTAAATGAGTGGGAGAAAGACAGGACAGGACACCTTTCTTCACAGAGTACAGGTTAGGGGAACTAGGCAATGGGGGAGATGCTCTGAATGAAAATGGACAGCCTACATCCCACAGGTCAATTGAATCAAATTCTATGAGATTCAGTACCTAAAATAAAGTGCAATTTTTTAACCAGTTCATGAGCCAGGCTGTAGCATGGGAAATAGCATTTGCATGCAGAAGAGCTTTTTAAGATGCCATAAAATAGCTGTTATTTGTGGAGAGAAGCCATTTCATGTGTTCTGAACACAAGCAGCATTATCGGCTGTTTTAAAACCAGCCATCTCAACGTAAGCTGTGGGGAGAGACGTTTAGGAACTGAGCAGGCATACACAGAGCCAGAAACCTGACAACAGGACTGTCTAGAAACTATGTTTATGCCCATATCCCACTTTCTAAAAAGAACAAAAAATAAAGCAAATCATACTGAGGAAACCTTGGAAGATGCTTACGGATTTTCCTGAGAAATGTGAAAGAAAGGGAAATAGTAAATGAAAGTGAACTCACCAGCTCACAAGCATGCTCAAAAAGAGCTTTGTTTTATTCCAGAGGATAAGGGTACAAGAATGATGATTTTCTGCATTGGTAAAAGTACATTACATTGACTACTATAGCTTGTTCTTTAAAACAAAACAAACCTTCAAAAAAGCCTTTTGCACAATGGATGGCTTTTCTCTTGCATTGGAGAAACACTGAAAAGAAAGGAGGAAGACCAGTTATCCCAGAATGAGTGAAAAATGGGTAATTTCACAGTTCAGGGAGAAAGATGGCCAAAGAGGCAGTTGAAAAATTAAAAAAACCCCAAACAACAAAAAGGAATTAAGTCATTATGATGATGAGAAAAATCCACGTTCAGGGCTTAAATTTTGTAGACCACATGGGCTTCTGTGGAATGGTCTTTTCTGAGCAGAGTAAGCACTTCCTACTTCTCTTCTTACTAGTCTTATACAGCATTTAGTTATTTCCCAGGCTGGCATCTACCATGTGCTTCAGAGGCACATCCAGGTAATTTTTCAGTTCCTGTTTTGTTCATCATATATATTTAGGGTGAATTAAATCTACTGAATCCAGAAGAGAAAGGAATTCCAATCTCTGAATCCAAACCTACCTTGACTGCTTTTAATTCTGGACTAGATCTTGATTTATTTTTTTTTAATAGTTGTATTTTCACAGGTAAAATTGCATACAATTTTATACATATAAAAAATTATTCTTAAGTAAATTTCTTTATCTGAGTTATGCCACTGCAAAGATGTAATGTGTTCAACCCCATAAAATAGTGCTCTGTGTAGACCTTTACATTTTTCAAATCACTATACAAGAAATAGACAATTATCCAAATTTGCTGAAATTAATAGATGAGGGGAATGTAATCGATGTATTGCAATATATTCTCAAGATCATAAAAGACTGGCATTTTTTATAGTGACTCATGAAATCTTGCAGAAGAGATTAATTTCAATTGCTCTGGATTAGAAGCTCTTTCATATGAATTGGAAACTGGCAGAAGGGCCATAAACAAAGGTCAGTGAAAATGCAGATAAACAGCAGTTCATCACAATAAGTGGGATGGGTCTAGCGATTACTGTATCGATCACTACTAGCCTTGCTCTCATTTAGCAACTTCATCAGCATAGGGAAAATAAGGCCAGGCATTTGCTGTATTTGTTTTCACTTTTAAGTTAACTTATTTGGACTCTTTTCATGACCGTGTTGCATTTGGCTCCTGCAATAACCTAGGAAATTAGTTTGCTGGAAGAAATCTTCATGCAAATAGAGAATTTTAAATGAAGATTAATGCTTACAGAATACAAATCAGAGTAAAAAAATCCAGAGTATTTGCACCAAGAAACAGCTTCTAAAATCATTGCTAATCCAGTCACAATAAAAAATAATCTGAACCTAGAATAATAATTACTGGAAAATTATATCTGATAAAATATTGTCCTACTTGTTCCAAACAATGTATTTTGAAGTTCTGCTGGGTCATTCCGAACCACATGAAAAAAATGGAAAATAAGTCAAAGATACTGTTTAGTACAGACCTGTTTCTTTACTACAGTGCTATGCTTCCAAACTTAAAGAGGAAGAACACACAATTCTGTTCCTCAAAACTTCTAAGTCTGCTCTCTAATAAGTTGAGGCAGAAATTACTTCTATTCCTCCACAAGGGCTTACTTTTCTTTGCCTTTAATTTCTGGTACATTCCTTTTGCCATAGTACTTGTCAAACACTGCATACCACCAAAGTCTGGACATTTGCTTGTTACTTTGGGTGGTGCCTTACAGAGTCTTCTTCTATCTATCTCATTACTTAAAAAGCGTAATTGTTCCTCCAAAGATCCTAAAAGCAAGTTGCCTTCCACATTTGTCAGCTCTAACCAGGTCTGTAACTGTGAATAAATCAAAGACCCACCCTGTGACACTCATTAACAACTTCCAGAACAATGTTATGTTCATGGATAATTCAGAACAGAGAAAAAGACAAAAATCCTCCAATAAATTATTCACTTCAAATTATTCTCCCAGATCTCATTTCCACCAGTGACTAAAAAATCTATCTACATAAGGCTTTTTTCTGAATCCATCACTGTAATAGTTAAGAACTACAACAAACGATGATAGTTAGCAAAATAATTTAAGAACAAATTGTGCCACATTGAATCCTACCTGGCTGAACATAATGGCCTGAATACATCCCCTTTCACTTCCATTTCCTAGCTGAAATACTGACACCAGGAGCCTGGGCGCTGCTTATAATCAATGGGGGATGGAATAGCAATTCCAGTATATTTAGCGTACCATCTGAGTCTCCCCCAAAATGCTCCATAAAGCTTGCTTATCCACCTAAAATCTCCACATTGTCTTCCATTATGAGGGTTCTTCTTCCCTCAGTAACATCTTCAACTACTCTTTCTGCTAGATTTGTGAAAGGAGATGTTACATCAACAGTTTTCACCATCTGTTCAGGGAGGTTGGATCTTGTGTGCCACTACACTTTTTCCTAACTGAGATTAAACTGAGATCATTGTCTGTATCTAGTCCAGAGCACAAAAAATCTTAGATTTTCTTTCCCATGCATAGACTTCCATAGACTTGATCCTGACCATTGACTGAGGTCAATGGCCATTTTTCATTGCAGGCTTTAGCTGCAAAATACTCCATTAAAATGATCATGGACTCAGGTATCATGTGGTGCCATCTCTTCCTTGGAACATCACAACTTGGCTCCATTCATAGCTGCCTGTAGGCTTTAGTTCTTATGATCTTTACTAAATACAGTAGGAATTTAACTTCAGCCATGTTTTGGAAACACCATGTTACCTGTGGATAACACAAAGTAAGGAACAATATGGCTTTGGGCCATGCAGCAGGAATTTTGAATGGGCATTCAACAGGAGGGATTGGTACTGTAATATTCACTTACTGTGTTAAGGCAGAAGCATCTGACCTTTTGTTTTCCATTCATAGTTTAAGTATGTGAGAATTCAGATATAGCCAAGCCAGATACTTTCTTCTGGTAATTCAATATCAGCTTCCATTTGGAACCAAATGCGTTTGCCAATAAAATTTTATCTTAAAATTTATCTGCTAGTAAGACTGTTCTCAAGGCAAAATCTATGCTGAATTCCTTTGCAGCTATATTATTTCCCTTTTCCTTCCAATAATTTAATGTTTTTGTTTTTAAATAGAGCAAGGTTTTTCCACAGTTAAGGTTAGGTCCTTTTGAACAATTTATTCTCAGCCCTTTATCTACCATTTTAAGAATGTTTTTGTAGATTCTTTGCAAAAGAATCAATGAACAGAAGAATGTTTCTAAGCAATTGTTGTTATTAAAAACTATACAACAAATAGTTGCTATATTCACTGCTAAGCTAAAAAGTAACCCCTACCAACTATTCCATAAGCTGCTTGAAAGATGGAATTCATATTTTATCCTCACTGTGGTAGGCACCGTGTTTCTTCTCAGTTGTGCCCTGATTTGGGAAAACATAATCTTTCCTTAGGCCAAGTTTTACTATAGCCCCTCTACATAACATAGGCAGTACAAAAGTAATCTTCAAGTTTATGCACACAAATAATACATAGTTTTAACTACACTAGCCAGGTAAAAGGCAATATCCTTGCTCCCAGTGTGTGTACAACTGTAATCATGCAAACATAGCTAGTCCATCACAGCACTTTCCCCACGGTATATAGAATATATTGCAGCAGCATAAGAAACCCTAGGTTATTTAGCCTGGAGAAGAGAAGGCTCCAAGGAGACCTTATTGCAGCCTTTCAGTACTTAAAGTGGTCTTATAAGAAAGATGGGGATAGACTTTTTAGTAGGGCCTGTAGCAATAGGGCAAGGGGTAATGGTTTTAAACTAAAAAAGGGTAGATTCAGACTAGATATTAGGAAGAAATTTTTTATGAAGAAGGTGGTGAAACACTGGAACAAGTTGCCCAGAGAGGTGGTAGATGTCCCATCCCTGGAAACATTCAAGGTCAGGCTGGACGGGGCTTTGAGTAACCTGATCTAGATGAAGACAACCCTGCTCATTGCAGGAGGCGTTGGACTAGATGACCTTTAAAGGTTCCTTCCAACCCAAACTATTCTATGATTCTACTGTGGTGCATCCACAGTAAGATTTGTAGTGATCTGA
The DNA here is from genome assembly GCF_030936135.1 of Gavia stellata. Taxonomy (NCBI): domain Eukaryota; kingdom Metazoa; phylum Chordata; class Aves; order Gaviiformes; family Gaviidae; genus Gavia; species Gavia stellata. Next base: position 23,348,213 of record NC_082600.1, read on the forward strand.
TTATTTTGATAGGCAACAAACAAAATTGAAATATCTTACTTATCAACCAGTCAGGTCTGTATGTTCATGAGTATAGGTCATTCTTTTTTAAATCAGTCTATCAAAGAAATCAGAAAATGATTCAAAATAGAACAGGATGCATGGGGAGGGTAGGGAACTGGGAGGATATTTTGTCTCTTTGGCCTAAGAAAGGATCAACTATCCCCAAACCATTCTCAACACAAGTTTGTTTAAACTTTTCATAACAATATTCAACATTTGATTCCACAACATCCTTAAGGAATCCGTTCTGTTTCATAACTATCCTTGCAGTTAGAAAGGTTTTATCTAAACCAATATTTAATCCTCACTTCCACAGTAGACATGATAGGCCCTTCTTTGTAACATCTTGCTAGATACTTGGAGTACATGTATTCTCAAATATATGAAACTTGAAAGATATTTATAATATTTTCCCTTGGTCTTTTTACCTCTAGTCTACACAAACCCAATTCTTTCTTGTTCCTAGACGTCTGCCCCACTGCTCTCTGGACTCTGTCAGTTGGTCTATCATTTAGAGATTGAGCTTACTGAAAGCAGTCCTTTTTGTGTATTACACAGTGTAATAAATTCAATTACAATTCTATTAGTTGATATCTTTATGTAAATCCATAATGTACATACGTACAGTCTACTTGGGTATATGTCAATATACTATATGCTTATATACTATATGCAATATGCTTATATGCTAATATAAATATCTTTTATGGATTAGTGGGAATGAATTTCTTTGCTGTAGTCAAGCCTTCAAGTGTAGCAGTAGGACGGGGAAGAAAGAATCAGCCAAACAATATGTGCCTATAAAAAGTGACTTATGGTCTGGAAAGTATCTTTTTGAAAATGTTGATAAAGTCCTCTTTCAGAATCAGTTGAGAAAGTTGTTGTGGTTTGAAGCTAACTAATTGCCTAGTGTGATTAGGACCCTACAAATTCAATTATACTTAAAGGTATTATTTTTCTGTCTTTACTATTGGCAGATAGATATATCTCATGACCTAAATGATTGTTTCTAACTCTTGGACATACAGTTAGTCAGCACTATTAATAATTAATGGATGAAAAATCTAATGCCAGCTAACACTTTTGTTAAAAGGAGGCAGTGCAGTTTAGTCATTTGGCTTTAAATAGCAGTTCCCTTGCTAGAAAGAGGCTTCCCAACATATTACCCAGACACAAAGTTTTCTAATAGTTTGATGCTTAAGATTTTCAGGTCTAGAACCTGAAAGTTGTCTTTTGGGATCCAGATTGCTGGGCATTTGACAAAGGTCTGGAGCTATCACTTTGCTGAAGGTTAGCTGCAGAAGCTGCCAAAAAAGTGAGTCTAAGTCAGAGCTGTCATCCTGCCTGAGTAAGAAAGATTGATAGTATGATCAATAAATCCATAAGGTAAAAGCAGAAATATGCCAATCAGTAGTTCTTGTGATAAAAATGCAGTGAGGAGTGAGAACTGCAGGCAAGAGCCACTAAGGCAACTTATTATGAATGAAATTGTTGATAAATGTTATCTCTGGCAGTAAAAAGAGAATAAGCTATGCACAAAGCAACAACTCCCACCATAAGAAAAGTGGATATCAGTGACAGCTCTTCTTGAGAAGACTAAAAGCCTGTGCTGGGGCGTGTGACTTTGCAAATAAATTGAAACTTTTAAAATGGGAATTGAAACTGTTAAAATGGGAACAAGAAGATCAGGTACAAATACGATTAAGCAATGTGAGCCAGACAATTTGTATTGTTATTCCTCTCCTTTTCATACATAATGAAACAGAATTCTCAGCAGATGAGCAGCTGAGCAGCAAAAATGGACATGTCTGTATGTTTAAAGGATGTCCCTATGCAAGAAAGCAATATTGAGTAACATCTGCACAAGTTCTGGACCTGAAAACAACTACATTAATGTGAAACTGTCCTTGAGTTAACTGGATTTGCTGGCAGCCTAGTCTTGCTAGTTCAGATATAAGGAGGCTCCACTAACATGGCTGCCTTTTGGCATCAAAAATATTTTTTGTTGCAGAGGATGTGGATGTTCCAGCCTATTTAAAATGGATCACTGCACCAAGTTCAATGCACAGCATGTAGATATGCCCACAAATTACAGCAGCTTTAGTCCCATCCAGGGAGAGGGTAGGGATCATAAGCTCTATCACTTTTGCTAGAAATTCTGTTCAGAAGTCCTCACAGTGGTAAATGCTCCACCTGAATTTGATAAAGATTTCAACTTCACATCTAAATTCAGTTTTTACTAATCAACACCTTCAGGGCACTGTCTCATTGGTAACAGAGAAGAAGAAATAACAGCAGCATCATGTTGTGTTTATACATAAATACATACACACACACACACACATAATATCATGACTGGCAAGTGATTTGTTGTGCATCTTCCCTTCCTTAACATTTCTATTCCTTTTCTTTAATTCATTCATGATGCCCTATTCATCTTTTTTATACCCTACAGTTAAAAAGAATAGTCATGGCCTCTCTCAGCTAGTTAAGATACACATAGATAAAATGACAACGCTTATCTCTTAATGTTCTAATTCACCTACAGCTGAAATAAAGCACAGCAAAATAGTGGGATCACGCCAATGTGCAACTGCTTTACCATGTATTGTATGAGGCTACAGTATCCTACATCTTTGTTTGCTTTATGTCTTCTCTGCTCTTGGATACCTTCATTTGTCATGTTGCCAGAAGAGAGATGAAAGCACCAGCATCCTGGTGACTTTCCAGGTTCGACAACTACAGTCTGACTACCTATATTCCCCAGATGGCTTCAACTGGACAAGCTATTTTTTACCCCCTTTCTTACAAACATTACTTGCAGTGCTGGAGCAGAAGTTTTGTTGCATTTCCCTCTGAAGGACTTTCTGGAAGAGTGCATGAGGGACATTTATAGATGAGAAGAGCTATAGCAGACCATTATGCTGAGGAAGTTGAAATGAGAAGGTAATTCTTAATGGCAATTTATTTGACAAACGAGGATCTTTTTCTACCCCAATTTTCCCAGGAACACTTGATGATTTTTTTCGGATGTATCTATGGAGTAGGATTATTCATCACAGACTTCAGGACTAATTCTTGGCCTTCAGCTTATTTACAAGCACTCAAGTTTACAAAGCTCTAGAAATGTTGGCTGGTTTTGACTGAGTCTACAGATTACTGTCTGTTTCTGTTCCCTCATTATAATGGTGTAAGTCTTAAAATCGGTTTTCCAGGGCTAATGTTCATATTCACAAACTCATCATTTGCTTTTCATGATTTCCCTTCAGTATTTCCACCAGGAAAAAGAACTATTTCCCATACATCCCTGCTTGCATGCTCGTTTGTCAGAATACCTAAAAGGAGCATGCAAATGTTTCAAATGATGCCTTGAGCTGTGTTTGTTCCTGTGGTCTGCACCTAGCCCTGAGAAAGCAAACAGAAAGAAAGATTCTATGCAATGGAAAAAAAGAGTAGGAAGGCAAGCATGGCAGGCTGAGATGTTGGCTAAAGTGTTCAACATCAATTGTTTCATTCTTTGACTGTGTAGTTCAAGAGAGGACACTGTGAGGAACTCAGTATCATAGGCTGTGTAAATACTTAGCCTGATCCTGGAAAGCCAGAGGACACCACATAGTTTTGTCTCTGTCTAGAGACAAGATCAAAGAAACCACTTTACTGTCCGTTACAGATGCTTTCTGTCTCTCTGCTGCCACGTAGGGATGGCCCAGAGTCCTGCTCCGAAGGCTGTGATTACATTTGGATAACCTGGGGATTTAAGAAATCAGAGAACTGTAGGAACTGGGGATCTACAGAAACCACTGGTTGACATTACATTGGCCAGACTGTCTTGAAAATATTGATCTATGGAAGAGAGCCACAAAGTCAGAGGTCACCAGACTAAGTTCACTGCAACTGGCAAGTCCTTACAGTTGGGAAAGCAGCCACCATTCTGAAGGTACAGCTAATGCAGAAGGCAGCAGCCCAAGCCGTGCTACACATCAACGTGTCACCTGCTGCTCTGTGCCTTCACTTTCCTAGCAGAGAACAGCATGACCGCCAAAGTCTTGGTCCCACTTTCCAACAAGCTCCATAATCTTGGCTTAAGCTAAAGGACCAACATTACCAGGGCTCCTTACGCAAACTACATTTCCTCAGAACAGTAGTACTATCATCAAAAACTTCTTTATTCTTTTATTATTCAGAAATAAAACAACATAAAAGGGGCAGGAAGCATTTATGATTAGGAGCATTTCACTTCACCACTTTATAGCACACTTTGCAAACATTGGTATCAGTCTAGCTGAAATGGTAGCCAACTGCAGACAGGGTAGCTGACAGAAGGGATGGGATGAAATGTCTCAATCTAGCTTTGCTGATGAAGAAAGAACAAGAAAATGTAATGTGAGGTCAACCACAACTGATCAGTTTAGTTCTATTCTTGCACCACTTCTAGCACTTTGTCACCTGTATTTTCAATGACCACTACTTCAGAAGTCAGCTAGCAGAGGCCATGTCTACAATAGCCTTGTCTAAATCAGGATTTTCACCTAGGCTAGTGTTAGTTAACAGTTGTTCTTTTTTTTTCCTATAAAAAGTTCATATTAAAATTTACGTGAATAGCAGACAAACAAATTCTGTCTTCCTGACTTTGGTGTCCTAAGCAAGATCTGTTGATTTCAGTGCCAACAATGAACCTGTTCTCAGGAACATGACGGCACTATTGTGAGGGAAGTGAAACCTGCTTCCACAGCTGCAGACCTAAGTCCACATTTTGCAATGCAGAAAGGCTTATCACATGAAGGCTAGGAGGGGACCTCATTCATGCTTAATGCTGCCTTCACCAGTACACTTGTGCCTGCATGTAGTTAATCTTATTTATTTTTCTGAGTTGTGTACATATATTTATTGACATAGACACCTATTTCTGAGGAATGTTTGGTGAAGTAATATCACTTAGTAATTAATTACTAAGCTTTGCAGAATAGGACCTGGGGGTTGTAGTGGACACTAAGTTGAACTTGAGCCAGCAATGTGCCCTTTCTGCCAAGAAGGATAATGGTACCCTGGGCTGTATTAGGAGAGTGTTGCCTGCAGGTCAAGGGAGCTGATCCTTCTTCCCCTCTGCTTAGGACTGGTGAGACCACACCTGGAGTACTGTGTCCAGTTCTGGGCTCCCCAGTACAAGAGAGACATGGACATATATACTGGAGACAGTCCAGCAAAGGGCCACGAAGATGATGAAGGGACCGGAGCATCTGTTCTATGAGGAAAGGCCAAGGTAGCTGGGACTGTTCAGCTGGGAGAAGAGAAGTGTCAGAGGAGGAGACTGACTTGCTCAGTACCACTCAGTCGGCCAGGTAAAGCCTAATGTGACTAAGAGCATTTGAAAACTCAGATGCAGGTGATGCCTTACCTAGGCATATAGTCATTCCCAGAGAATAGAGGGAACTTCTACAAGATGCTCATTCGATTTATGGACACATTAAAAGTATTTCAAAGTCATTCTCCACAGCATCCAAGAGTTTCTATTCTGGCCACAAAGTTAGCTTCATATTTATAGAACTGCTCAATGCTGTGCTTTTAATCTACTTCAAATACATTTTGGAAAGGTGTGAGGACAACTCTGCTAGCTGTGGCAAGGGTCATCTGGAAGGAGAATACACTGTAGAAAGAGTCATAAGGGTTAATCCACAGGAGGCTGAGAGTCCCCTGCCCCTTGTTGCCTGAAGCAAAAAGTAGAGCTGTGAAATACCTCAGAGCCACTGTGTGAACTATTATTTGAGAACCTGCAAGACAGTAGGTGAAAGTGGGGATTGTATAATCCAGCCCACAGAGCATGAAGAAGTCACAGCAGGGCTATTTTAGGGGTTTTTTGTACTACTGCTGTATTTTAAGTGACATAAAAGGTTTCAAGATGAATGTGGAGAATGGCTTTTAAATAATAACCTGTAATGGCATGTTCTACAGAAGTTTATTATAACAATCATGTTTTAATACCGATATATGGGTTCCATTCCTATTAAACAACCAAATGAACCAAAAGAGAGGACTGATGGATCAGCTCATGTAAATTGCTTCTCCCAAGCTTGGAATCCAGCCATTTTGACATAGAAAAACAGCAGCTCTGTGTCAGCTCCCTGGAGCACCACAGAAAAACCACAGAAAAACTCAGGGAATGGAAAAAAAAAAAGAATAAAAAATAAAATGCCATAGCTCTCACCAGATGCACAGGGAATCTGAAAGACAGGCTTTTGGCAACCCTAGTAAGAATTTAGCCTGGCACATGAGGTCAAATGATCTTAGAAAATCAAAGCCAAAACTAGTTTTACATATCATCTAAAAGATAATGATCTAAATTCATCCATTCCTGGAGACTAGCCTGGCATTGTGACTGAGGAATGACTGTTGTAGGTTTTCTGGAAGGATAACACAGCCTGTAGCTCCTCTTACAGCTGCCTGATTACGTTTTTGATCTAATGGATACATTATTGTACATACTGCAGGAACCGAGCAGCAGTCTGAGGGGTAGAGAGACCTTGTCTGGTCCATTACATTTCTTGAAATCCTTTCTGCCTCACAGACAGCTGCTTTTGTGATCATATTACATTGATTCTGCTGACTAACTGACTTCATTGCACTTTGAATTCTTCTGAATATCCCCACAAATGAGTGGTATGTACAGTCTGCAGGCTTGTCATTCCTCTGTTTTCCTCTGGCTGTCAAATGGCCTTACATTTGGAGCATGCAAAATATTATCTCTGCTCTGCACGTCCCATGTCTCTGCAACATCATGAAACGTATAAACTATCTTTCTTTCACCAAGTGTTTTTATCATGGTAGCTTGGTGCTGGCCATTATTATGGATTACCATAAATGAGAGCTGAAAGATATGGTTGCTACCAACCAGGTCATACTGACAGCCCCATTTCAGCAAAGCACTGAGATACAGTATTACACAACGTATAAGAGTAATGATTTATACTGAGAATGGAATTCAACAAAAGGGCAATGAAGCTGTCATAAAGAATACAAGTGTTCAGTGAAAAATGAAATGGTAGCATTATATTCTCATGACCTGCCCTTTGAGGGTGAAGAAGGGACTGCTGTTGACTTCAGCATGTCTTAGCTGAGATCCTGAGTCAAACGAAAAATATATGACAAATTCATTTGAAACTACAACAGAAATAAAGTTAAATACACTCTTGGTCTTGTGGAATCTGAACATTTAATTTTGTAACCCATCTTGGGTTTGTCTCATTTAGGAAATAAGTTTTTGTACCAAGGATCCTTCTTTTGATACCTACATGCTTTTCCCATTAATCAGAACTTAAAAATGAAAATTTTCTTAGATATAATTTCTGCAGAAAGCTCCTCATAAACAGAGACATATGTGAAAAATGCACACAGTGATAAAGAGACAGAAGTGCCTGAATTTGCTTTACTAGTCTAGATTGTCAATGAAAAATCAATGGAGCACCAGGAGAGAGGGGGTGGGTAGGATTCTTTAAATTATCAGAAGTTCATATCACCTTTAACTTTTTTTCTTCAAAGATCTGAAAAGCAAAATAATAAGATCACTCACTGCAGCAAAACCAAGATCACAGTTTCAGCCAGCACATACTGTCATCTAGTTTAACCCATGGTTAAATGTGAGATTGCTCCTATATTTAGCAGTACAACATAACAGCTCCTCATTAGAACCTGAAAATATACAGCCACAGTCTGAGTCAAAGTAGGTCACAGTTCATAAAGGATTTTGGCAGCCATGTCAGTCACTGAAATTGAAAGAATGACCACTCCTAATTCCTGTTCTTAACAACAGATCTTCATCAGAAAAAAAAAAAAAAAAAAGAGAAAGAAAAAAAATCTGAACACTTTAAAGCTGTGACAGGGAGGAGAGTGGGAAGGGGCATCCTCAGACTGAACTATTGGCATGCAATGGTGTTCTGAGCCCCTGAGAGACTGCAGTCGGGTTGCAGTCGTCTTTGCTAGACTGCCCAGAGACAGCTTTGAATCCCCAACTGGATCAGGACTGTACACGTGCTGACCCCTCGTACTCTCCCTTCTGTTCCTGGCAAGACTCCTGTGTGAGACTGGTGCTGAAATGATAAGAGCTGGCAACTCTGTGAGTCCCTAGTCAGGGGAAGCAGTAATAGAGCGTTATCCTTTGTCCTTCTCACACATGGCAGATACAGCAGATACAGACACATTCAGTGAATAACACCATCTCCCTTGTTGTTCTCTTGTTCCTTGTTTTTGCTGGGCTGGCCTTTCCAACTCTATCAGCATGCAAGTTGTGTGAGTTTTGTACACAAATTGGTGGAAGTTACCATGTTGTCCAGTTTGCATCAGTTTAGGACAACTTACATCCCTGCAAACTTGCATCTAACATAGGGAAAATATGGGTGATGTAGAAAAGGTGCTTAGTCAGGCCCTGTTAGACTGCATCTTTCCTGCTTTTCAAGGTTTATTTATTTAGATAAACATATAAAGATACCAGATAAAGGAAGACATCTTAAAGCAAAAGGCAGGCTTTCCTTCTCATACTGATAGGACTACTTTCTAGTCAAACAATTTCTCTCTCATTTGAAAACACCTGAAAATATCTACACCTGAAGCTGATGAGATTTGGGGTCTTGAAAGTGGAGTGGGGGCATGAATTGGAAAGACACATAGAAGGTCACCGTCTTTTGAAAGTGATTTGCCTACAGTGCTGCTTCCTGCTGCAGTAGGATGGGGACCCAGTGAGCTACATCATTCAGGAACATCAGTGGGAAAATGGCTTAATGCATGCTTAGTGCACTCACATGTAGCTAATTTTTGTGTGCCTCAGTGACGCTTCAAAAAGTTGGAAGACCCCAGATAATTTGTGGTAGCTGATGTTGTCGCTACTGGCATTCTCCAGGTCCACATTTAACCTATTAGAATGTTTAACCACTTAAAGAAAAGGATGCTCAGAAACCAGGCAATTACCTAGACTATGTAGAAAAAGAATTCAATAGAAAATATGGACACTCAGCTGGTCAGAAGGAGGTTTCTTTCAGCATTTGGAATATTTTTCTAGAGCTGCACAGACAAGTTAAACATGTGAATACCAAATATATGCAAAATCCATAAGAAATGGAATAAGAGTCACCAAGATTGTCAGGATACCAGTGCTTAAAGTGTTCCTCTTATGCATGGGTTAAAACCCAAGCAACTCCAGAACCCCAGGAAAGTACACTGAAGATCAAAATTTGGGGGCATCAAGCTATTGGGCAAATCCCTAGTATTTAGGGACCCAGGTTCCTACAGTATTAGACACGCTAGCTACATGTAAAGCATCTGGGAACATTCCCAGGCACTGGAACTCGACCATCCACACTAGAAAACTATTAAAATGTTGCCTGCTACAATTTTGGCAGGTCATAACTAACTCTCTCCCAAGGACAGCTCATTCCAGGGACGTTTCCCAATAGGCAGTTTGCACGCAGCCAGCCTGTTTTGGAGTTTACGAGAGTTTGTTAGCATGGTCAATGGGCCATTGTGTGCCAGTTGGCCTAATTGTCTGGGAATGTTCCTGGGAATGTTTAATATAATAGTTTATTTGTGCCCATTATTTTTGAGCCAATGTAGCAGCTCACCACTGTCAAAAGGGGAGGACTTGTTCCTTCTCTTAACTACACGATCCAGCCTCCTCCTTTATACCAGTTCTGGTGCTTGTCAGGCCCTTTTCTGAGCCAATTCAACTCTGTAACCTGCAGAAATCCACTTACTTTCCTTGCTAGTGCAGGTGACTGCTGGTTTAGGAATTTGAATCAGCTCACTGCTGAGTCTGGCAAGCATCAAAGTCAGCTCGAGAAAGTCATGGCTGTGCCTGGAAAGAGGAGAAGGATAAAATAGTAGGGATAGGATGTTTCCCCAGTAGTGCTGATGATGCATTAGGCTGTGCCTTATAACTACACTTCATGTGACTTACTGAAATGAACTTAGACTGTAGTTCCAAGAGCAGCTTGAACTGATATAAGCCATCACTGCTGGTGCAAGTGGAGGGTCTTCTTGGCGGCTTTTTTCCAGTTACTCATTTTCCGTGTCTCCTCCCTCCCTTGTGCCAGCGCAGCAGTGTATATAGCAATGAGTGAGCTGGACTGAGGAAATGATCCTCAGGAGAAAAAGAAAGGTTAATCATAACTTGCTCTAGTTCACTGCATGGCCACAAATGCTAATGCCAACACAGGATCTCAAGTGAGTGGGGGGAAACGGTACAGAAGTAAGGCTGAGTATCAGATTCAAGTAAAAGGTGGGACAGCAATATCAGGGTTTATCAGCTTAACCTGCTTATGGAACTGCTGTATTGGTAGCTCAAAAGGCATGTGCATATCTAAAAACAACAAGAAGGTGTTCAGATTAAACACTAGCAGAGAGGGGTTTAGAGGGGAAAAGGGCTTGTAGGTACCCTAAATATAGATAACGGTTCAAATACCATTGTAAAATCAAAGACAGCTTGTATAGATTTTCTTTCTGGTTCTTTTTTTCTGTTATAAAAGTTGTGTTTTCCTAACAGCATTAGCTGTCAGTTCCTATTTAAAAAAACCCCATCTATAATTAAGTTAAACTCAACAGATATGGGGTTCAAAAAATCTTCAAAGTTGTTTTGTTCATTATGACAATCCAGAAACACTGACTACAAACAGCTTTGTGGTGCAATAACCGAATTCATCCTAGTGTGTTGTTATAACCTTTTTATTGCAAGCATGCCTTCTTTCAAAGTCTGTTCTGAAAACACAGTTGGGAAGAGGCAGTGGAGGAGAAGCATTAACTTTCTGTTGCTGTCAGACTGATCTAATTTGTAGTATCCCTTACCACTAATTGCTTAAATAAATTGCATTTTGCAGCACAGACAGGAGCCACATTAGATTTTTGGAATCCTGATCCAACTCCAGAATGTCTCATGGAACAGTTTTCATTACACTCTTGTGTAGGCTTTTTAATGGCTCTAAACAGTTAATTAAGTTATTCTAACAAGCATAGCATCTTCCACAGAAAAAGCTTTCTAGTGCTTTTGTTTGGTCTTAAGTCTCCCATATAGCTTTTCCACTGGGAGTTTTAAGACTTGGGAAAATGATGATGCTAGTATTTGATAACTTTTTAATTTTTTTCCCAATCCCTTTCCTCTCAAAGGACTTCAGAGGCTATTTAAAATAGTAGCCAGTGCAAATCAATACCGTTCTGTTGCTCTAACTTGCACTGTGCTGATTTACACCAGTTCGGAAACTATCAAGGACAATCTTCAATGCTTGCCACCCAGCAGTGTGCCATCAGTTGTGTCATTCACCACAACGGCAGCTGCAACTGTGATGCAACTGCTTTGGAAATGGAGCAGAGCTCAGGGCTTTCACAGCATGATCAATATGCACATTAATTACCTTGACCGGTTATGAGTGATTTGAACAAGGCAAAATCTGTAGGCAGAGGCAATACCTCTTGTTAATCCATCCCATAAAACTGGGGGAAGGTGGAAAAAGGGAGGCAGGAAAGTTTTCAGGCACAAACACCTTCTTCAAGCCTTCTTCAAGCCGATCATTTACATGGTTTAGGTATGTGATTAGATTTGGATGAGATTCCTCCATATAAAGCCTTTCATATCAGGGTATCAACGATTTGAGATAAAGATTTACCATGGCACACCTAATAACATTTTTGGGTTTGAAATTGCATTCCTACATGGAGACTAATCCTACTGTAAGCAACATGATTAAAAGTAACAGAATCAGTGCTTGCATTTATATTTTTGAGAGCAGAAACCAACACGATTCCCTTCCTATTTTTATTATTCTCTTTTCTTTCTTTTCCTTTTCTTGTCCTATTTCTGAAATTCCCCACTTCTAGCTTTCCCTCCATTTCTGAGATGATTTATCAATATTCATCTTTCTCATTAGGCAGTTACATTCACTAATCCAGCTGAGTGTGCACCCAGAATTGAAAGTAATTCAGTTTGCAGGATATGTTATGAAAAGGAGAGAGTGGTCCTAGAAACAGGTCTTAAGATGGGCTCAGCGGCTGTGCTCATTGTGTTTGTCTTTGTGCACACATTGCCTTCCTGCTGAGATAATTTCTCTTCATTATTTATGCATATAAAAATAATTTCTAACAGTAACTCTAACAGAGCAAGTAACTCTAACAGTTCCACCAGAAAGCACCACTTGGAAGCCTGTCTCAACACAGCTCACCAGATGTTCTGCAGCAGCACCTGTCGAGCCCTTCAGTAGCTGCCTGCACTCCTGCTGCCGTGAAGATTCAGATGAGGGTGAAGGATAACAGCACCTCATATTTATTTATTTTCAAGATAAGCGCAATCAGACTTACAGACTTTAGCTGAGAATTGCTTTATCTGTTGCTGAAACATAGTCATATCTGAGCTGGAGCAGAGGTGACTCTTTAACAACAGACAATGTAACTATAGATTAAGACAGGAAGATAAATAGTATTATGGCAATCTTGAGTGAATGGGAGAATTTTACTGGGTACAGATCAGCTATCCAAGTTGAAATTGATCCAGGAGATTAGATTTAACACTTCTGCTTTCAGAAAAAAGTCAACAGATCCTCACTTGTGGTAACTATCCAGCACGTCATCTGATGTCAGAGCATACAAAGATATGTCAGAGAATACAAAGATATGCCAAGCATACTTAGTTAGAGAGCATATGAAATTCAAATGTAAAGATAATCATACAATTTCTAGACAATCAAAAATAAAAACAGAATGCAAAAGTATTCTACACTTCCCCCTTATTAAGAATGTTGCAGTAAAGAGAAACCTGTTTCAAATATCTGGTCAAGCAAGCAAAGCAAGTTGATTCAGCTGGTCCCAAGGCTGGGGCATGCATTCATCTATACCTTGAAGGAAATTTGAATTCAGAGCCCTGCTGCTGTCCCTGAAAAGGGACAGACTATGCCTTTTTCCCTTCTGTGGCTGATAACTGCTGCCTTATGAGTCTCAGCAGCAAAGCAAGATGCACACAAAACACAAGAAAAAAAAGGTCTTCCAACTTCCACAGAACCCCAGTTAAACTCAATTCATCAGCTGAGAGTGGCAGAGAAAGTAAAGCTTGCATCTGTTACAGTTGCTGCAGTTGGAGGTGTGAGCTACAAAGGAGATTTGCCAGACTCCTCGGCCTCTGAGCAAACCAGAAGGGAGCAAAATGAACTGATGCCAAAGCATGAGCTGTTTCCAAATGCAGCAACCTGTGCAGAACCAGAAGGTCACAGACTGCAGCTGGCCCGACAGCAAGTGAGACAGAGGGAATGGTCTTAACAAGCACCAAAGTGCGAGACAAGAAAAAGAGGCTTGGGTACTAATCTGTTCAAAATGAGGAGCTGGACTGGGACAAGCTGAGGGAGAGGGTGAGAAACATGTGGGAACTGTTTGTCCCTCTGCCTGATAGACACCCTTATGCAGCATTCTGGTAGACTACTTAGTCTGCTCTATACATCTGGGATAGATTCACCCTACACCTCCTTTGAACTGGGGAGGGGTGTGAGACGATAGGCACTTCCATTTTTTTGTTTCCCAGAATCCTCTCTTCTGGTTTTCCAGCATGGCCCCCATCTGCTCCTTGTCTGAGCTTTTGGCCTCAGTTTGACTTTAGCATTGCATCGACCATTGCTGACATCACTGGACAGCAAACTATGGTCTCTGTGTATTTCCCAAGGCACTGCTTCTGTTTGTCTCTATTTCTTGTAAAATGCTTTGTAATGAAACTAAAACTCTAGGACACTAGAAGGGATCCTCCAATTTCAGAGGTCAGAATAGGAGTCTCTCAACTAAATATTTGGCAAAAATAGAAGCAATTATTCCTAGTCAATTGAATATTTTACAAATTTTCCTCTACTTATTCACCTTTAGAATTAGACTGTGATTGTTTTTCAAAGATAGCTGAAGTACAAGAAAATAGATTTTATTCTCTCAAAGCCCTTGCTGAATCTTTAGTAAAGAATAATTTAACTCACAGGAAAAAGGATTTAATAAAAGAGAGAGAAAAATCTTTTAAAGAAAACTGCTTTCATTCCTCTTTAGGGAAGTTCTATACTGAATCCCAAGCTGCCTTCACAAAAGACTAGTACCAATGTTAGGTTTTAAAAATCTATGTAATACAGCCCACTCTTGGAGAAGCCTTAGTCCTGAAGCATAGTTATTTCATTTGCTTCTCTTTCCAAAGTAATTCTGTGCCACACTTTCAGATTGATGACATCTAGATTGTTTGGGCTGATGATCATTCTCTGTTGGTCTGAAAAGTTAAGCTATGTCTTTGGGATGCCATGCTGCATCACTAAAGCTAATGAGAGCTTGGCCAATTACCTCGGTGGGAGCAGAACCATATGTTCAATGAACACCATGGGTCCTTCCACCTAGTAGCCAGAAAAGTAAATACCATGCAATCTTTGTGGCCATGAGAACATCAGGAATGTAAATTAATCAAGGAATAAATTAATTAAGGAACAAATAGTTTGGTTTGAGAAAAGATAAGATTAAATTGCAGCAACAAGTAAGGATTAAAGAAGTAAAGGCAGAGGCAGTGGATTTATGACTACAGGCATATTGACTAAATGAGCCATATAATAATGACTCAATATTCCTCCAAGTAACAATTAGACCTTGCACTTTAATAGGAAAATGCAATCAAAATTCACAGACACAGACAGTCGAGGAGAGGCAAAGCTGGATCCTACCCAAAGCCTCAGTGAATGGAGTGCACAGAGTTCTCCGCTGAAGCTCTCCTGCGGAACTTTCACTGCAAGCGAAACCTCACGTTGCCAAGCCCTTGTTTTTCCATGTTATTTGGGAAGGTAGAAGTCTAACATCCAACTGCTGCTGACAGTCTTCTCAATCTTCTGGATACAGTGCGATTTCTTGGTCCTTTTAATGGAAACTATGGAATCAATGAAAGCTACAGGATCAAAGGACTAGTTTTCACCAGTGGACCCTGTGTAACCAATTTTCCCCACTAAGTCTATCTGCTATAAACAATTATTTGGCTGAAGAAACAATGTCCTCTCACTGCACAAGACTTTTGACAAAGGCTGATAGAGAGACAGATGGCAGAAAGCAATATCATTGTTAGCCTGAAGTGAGATGGAGCTCTTTTGTCTGCTGTGGAAAGCTGATGACTGCCAATAGGCACCTTTTCCATGAGCAATATACTGATATTCAGTGAAAATATCCAGGGCATTATAATTATGTGCAGGGAGGTTAGGTGGTTTCCCTGGCCCAACAGACAGGCTCTTGGCTATATCCTCATTTCCTCTTTTAATCCAGCCCCAATTGCAACCAGTGGTTAGTGCAAGGCTGCTCTAAATCATAGGCTCACCACCTGTGTGAGCTGCTACTGCATATATATGTGAGTGCCCTCCCCTGCAAGAGTGGTGAGGTTGCCTACAGATCCAGGGTAGATAATTACAGACTTGTGAGAATTGCTCAGTTGCCAAATAAGTATTATTTTGCAGAAAATACATCACATCTACATGCTGAGAAAAGAAGCCTCTGCAACAGTACCATGCAAACAGCTCATATAACAAGCTAGAGTGCATATAACCTTCATAGTTACATACATTCAAGCTCAGTTCAGCTTTTGTTATATAAGATATTTGCCAGTGCACCTCTGTCAACATAGCAGAGTCATTTTTGTAATAAACTGGAGAACTAAAGCTAAACTCCAAGTAAAATGCCTCAAGAATGTTTTGAATGACCAGTATATAATCACTTTATATCATTTTAATTATTTTAAAGTGTCTGAACTCAGAAGGATGAGAAGAAGGCTGCAGAACTCTTATCTAAAGACTTCTCACCCTCCCATACCTGTCCCAGCAGCAATATGCTTTCACCACAATTCTTTACAAACATCTACATGTAGGGTTTTTTACTTAAGAACTTAAACAACTTGTGGGTTCTCATTTTCTTACTGAGATCCAAGCTCTACATTTTAATATGTAAGATGTGTCTCAAGTAATGCCCTTCACTTGCTTGCTGCAGCTCCCTGTGAATATGAATCATGGTATGAGATTTACCAAACCTTTCATTGGGCTACCTTGCTGGAGCTTTGCTTTCCTAATCAGTTCTGTCTCTTTTGCCATCGGCTTTTTTTCCCTGTCCTCTTTTTTATCCATTGGCCTATTTGATACACCTACCACATTCTGCCTTATAGCCAGTTTTCTTGAATACAGAATTTGTTACTTAACAGTACAAAACCTGACACAACAGAGTGCCGACGCTTGACTGATTTCTGAAGTACTACTATAATGTCAATAATACAGCCTATAAATGAATGGCATCATCTGAAATATAAATAATAACCAGGTAGCATTTTCTTAATGTAATGCAATTCTTTAAGAAACACAACATGAAAACATCCTAAAGGGAGTCTGGTATTTTGTTTTCTTTCTGATTAAAAAGAAGTCAGATTTCTCAGTGTTGCTTCTGTTGCTAGCTGATTTGCAAGCATCACCACCTTCCCAAACACTCACAGCTTCTGAGGGTGATGGACCTCGCCAGAAAAGTGCAATCTGATATCGAGCTGCATAAATTGCTTTTTGCTTCTCCTCCCCTGAATGCGTACAAGTTACAGAAGGAAAAAAAAGAATAGAAAATGCTGAAGAATGTGGCTTTTCCTGGGCACATTTCCGCTGTGCATGCTTCTTTCACTCAAACAAACTCTTTTCATTTTCCCCATTTCCTTGGTTTATTATTATTTTTTTCCCTAGCCATTTTAATTTCTCTTCTTCCTAAAAAGCTGGTTTTAACAGCTGCATCTCCAGCTGTCAAGTGAATAATTCAGGGGCAATTTCTCACCATTGCAAGAATTGTTCTACAAAATACTTTAAACAGTCTTCAAGATTGTTAATAAAAGCTTCACATGATAGCTGTATGCACGGAGTGCTTTATTAGTGGACAATACAGCTCTTTATGATGTGTACTTAACCTTCACCTTACTTTGAGCAAGAAATTTATTGTGGACACATGTACCCCTGCTGACAAAGGTCCTGTCCTTGAAGACTTTGGTTTTCAAAGCCTTCTTTCCAAAGGATCTTTGGTGCTTGTCTGACTCTGGGTAAGACTTTCAAAACATACAAGCCAGCGCTGCACACAGTGATGCAAAGTAAATAAATCTGAGAGGTCTCTAAATAAGGTATTATGGCTGACCATGGCTGTCTAATCACAGGGAATCAGCTGTCAGAGTTCAGTAGCTAGAAGAAAGACTTCCAGTACCCTATGAGCTTGTTTAGAGCTCGCACGGTTATGCAGCAGTACTGTGCACAATAGACATGTATGATAAATGTCTCTCATACACATCACATGGTTTAGAAAAGAACTTCTTTTAACAATTGAAATATGCCAGAGATATTCAAACCCAAGGCACTCAGCTGGATAGGAATGTATCAAAAAAAGAAGCTCTCATAACTTAGCAGAGAAGCATGGTGCACGCTAGGTAAATGGGTGTAGGTAGCAGATACCATGTAGCATGAACATTTTTTGAATGCTTGGAATTTGGTGTGAGAGTTAACTGTGACATCTTTTCCTTTTCTTTTTACCAACTGACCCAAAGACAATCCTCAGATCTTGGCACTCACCAAGATGTAGAGTGTTTATTTTGTTTGAGAATTCTCTTATGAAACTTTAGTGTCTCCTTTTTAATAGAAAAAGTTTGTCTTCTACCTAGCCATATCAATTGCTAGTTCTGTATCAAATAGGCCAAAATTCAGGATCTGTAATGACTACTGCCTTTTCCCTCAAATCAAGTGCAAACAAAACTCAGTAAAAACACAAATCAAATTGTGCTCAGGTCAACTCCATCAACCGTTAAATATGATAGGGTACCCACGTCACGAAAGGATCGATTTGGTGATCCAGAAGATCCTTTCTAGTCTTCATTTCCTGAGATAGTCACGTCTCAGATGTTGGCCTGAACTTTACATACATGAAGTTATTTTACTACATCTGTTTCTCCTGTCCCCAATGCTCAGCATGATAATCCTGGGCTTTATGTTTGAATATTACTTTCTTCAGCAATAGCTTGCTCAGAAGCTCAGGGTCAATGTTCCAGGAGGTCTATGCTGTCATGGACAGTGTAGACTCCTATTTCAACAGTTATTTTAAAGCTATACTGGAATTCTGCAAAGGCTCCTGAAGAAACAGAGCCATATAGTTCTTGTTTGTGCTTAAATATCTCCTGTACATATCACAAAACTGACCCTCAAGGCTGATAGTGTTATGTCATCTTACTGCAGATGATAAAGTATGCCTTGGAAGATGGACTTTCAGCTACTTTTCAAAAATCAATGAGTCACAGGTACTGTGAATAAGACACTCCACAACATCTAAGGCCAACATTAACAATTCTCAGTTATCACATGGATAATGACCAAAAGGAAAAGCTATAAATATCTCTTCTCTCCCCTCTTCTCCAACCCCACACCGAGGCAAAACCTGATCATTATCTTATTGATTCTGGCCAGCAATGGAGTAGAGTAAATCACAAAATCAGGTAACCTTGTTTCCCAGCCTTTGTAAACTAATTATGTCTATTAATCACAGAGGCCTCAGAACCTGTCCCTCACACTAAAAGAATTTCTGCAGCAGAAACATCTTCCATTTTCTTTACACTTTACTATTGCCTTGCTAAAGCAAAAGATATTTCATTATCTTTTCTCAGCAGGTTAATGAGACCAGCCAATCTGTTGTTATGATTCATTAAGAAACTCATGAAAAAGTTTTGAAAGAATCAAAAATCAAAACAGAGTCACCTTTTTTTATCAACGATTCAGGAGAATCCACTGAAAAACAGAAGCGCAGGTCTAGGTAATACATAGAAGGAAGAATTGTTACAGTCTCAACTCTGTTGATTTCACACTAAATCGAGGATCAAGTCATGGGGATGCTTCATGTTTTTCTCAGCTGTTATATAAGTTGATAAGCCCTGTTTCCTACATGACAAATTCCTCTTCAGTAAAGATTTTTTTCTAAGTAAGTTGAAGCACCTTTATTGTGTATACAGAGTTTGTCTGAATACCAAAGCATAAGATGCTAACCTGGAAGATCATATGCTTTGGTGGGTAAAACACTTATCTTACAGGTCACTGAACTGCCTCAAGCAGATTAAACATCAAACAGACAGATGGTAAAGGTGCAGTCTTCACCTGGTAAAGGCTGACACATATGGACCAGATCTTGCAATGGAATGAGCACATGAAGCTCTTAATGGTTCTTTAAAGCAATGCTCAGTGATGTCAGACACCAGCCGGATGTGTAAGGCACATAGCCATGATATGTGGACCCAGCTGTGGAATGAGGGTTTATGAGGAGACAGAAGAATAAAGGGTTTAGAACAAAGAAAAGAACGTGAGCAATGTGAAGTCACTTAAAAAGAGAAAACAGTAGCATTAGTTGGGGATTTTCCATTCATTCAAATGATTTTTCCAATGAAAATATTTTCTTTTGCTAAATTTCAGTTTTTATTGGATAACTTTTACCAAAAAAGAGAGGAGAGGAGAGGAGAGGAGAGGAGAGGAGAGGAGAGGAGAGGAGAGGAGAGGAGAGGAGAGGAGAGGAGAGGAGAGGAGAGGAGAGGAGAGGAGAGGAGAGGAGAGGAGAGGAGAGGAGAGGAGAGGAGAGGAGAGGAGAGGAGAGGAGAGGAGAGGAGAGGAGAGGAGGGGAGAGGAGAGGAGAGGAGGGGAGAGGAGGGGAGAGGAGGGGAGAGGAGAGGAGAGGAGGGGAGAGGAGGGGAGAGGAGGGGAGAGGAGGGGAGAGGAGGGGAGAGGAGGGGAGAGGAGAGGAGAGGAGAGGAGAGGAGAGGAGAGGAGAGGAGAGGAGAGAGAGAGAAGAGAAGAGAAGAGAAGAGAAGAGAAGAGAAGAGAAGAGAAGAGAAGAGAAGAGAAGAGAAGAGAAGAGAAGAGAAGAGAAGAGAAGAGAAGAGAAGAGAAGACAGAGTGAGGCAGAGCAGCAAGGCAAGACAAGGAAAGGGAAAGACGTTTAGAGGAGGATTTCTCTGTACCTATGTCCCAAAGTTTATCTGAAATGTGGGAATGTGTACTTACCACCTCTTACCTTACTCAGGCTCCATCCTTTCTCCTGTACCAAAGTGCTGCACAAAAGGCAAAAAGCCAGTCTGATCATCTGTTCCAGTCAGGCAGCCGAAGTACAATTTGACCCTACCAGGTATAAGGGGATGAAATAGGTGACTCTCTAGAAACTTTTCCAGCATTTCTTTCTATGGTTTCTAAATTTCAGGATTCTTAGTTTCATTTTAAAAGTATCTTTATATAAGCTGAAATAACAGGCACTTATTAATATAGCACAAGCATTTCTGTCTTTCTCAATTTGGTCCTAAATGAAGATAAGGTTATAGCACACTATCAGAAGTATCAGAGATTGCTTGTGTTTAGATCATGCTTGTGTTTATCATGTGCTTCATCCAGTCTGTGATATTTATCATCAGTGTGTCTAAGAAGAACAAAGCAGCCTTATTACTTGGCTTCCTTATCCTAAAAGCCTTTTTCCCCTTTTAAATATCAGTGAAGTATATCTCAGTTCTTGTGTTCTGCATCCAGAAATATTTCAATTCAAGTGAAACATGATAATATTTTTCCAGAAGTTGTTGAAGCTATTACCAAAGTAAAACAGGGCATCCTGTGATATAAATCCAGTTATTTTACAACCATGAAACCAGTGAAGATTATTGTGGTTTTCTAATACACTCAGAAGAATAATTCAAAAAACCCAAGCCAGGGTTTTTAAAACAGCAATGCAGGTTTTTGCCTAGCAGTATCATTTGCAGGAATATAAACATAAGCTCGGAAATAAGTTAGTACACCATATGTCGTACAAAGGCTTACAAATAAAATTTGGATTGTGTATTTATTTCACATACATTCTTATTTTAACAGAAATTGCAGTAGACTGATAAAAGAAGCAGACTATAGTACCATCTTTCTATCTGGTGATTAATTGCAAGTTCAAATAAACAAGAAAAGTTGATAATATTTAGAATTTGTTAGGCCATTCATGCTCTTGCATGTTAAAGATTTTCATTAACTACGAGCCTCATATTAAACTGTTACCATTTATTTAAATCAAATATATATTATATTTGTGCAATACCAGTATCAGTGAACTCTGTAGTCTGTGCTTGCACTGTGCTTAGTACATTGAGGGCTTGATCCACAATGTTCCCAGGCCTCAAAGAATTATAAAGAAATAATATTAATACTTCACATCAGATCCTATACACAACACCTTTGAAAGACATTCACTCTTAGGCCATCTAGAGGCTCTTGTAGCCTTCTGTAAACACAAACCTCAATTTAAAAAATGAAATGAAATGAAATGAAATGAAATGAAATAAAATAAAATAAAATAAAATAAAATAAAATAAAATAAAATAAAATAAAATAAAATAAAGCAACAATGATATTTATTTCTCTCCTGTTTTAGAACAAGACTGTGATCTTTCAAATATTTTCATGACAAGGAAAAAGAACAAGGACAGAAAGAGAAAAGTAGCCATGTGAAAAGTTGGAAAATACTGACTATAACCTGCTTTGCCTATCCTAGTGGAAAAACTAAGGACCAGGTGAACAAAAGATACAAATATGTTAAAAAGAGGTGGTTGTCAGAGGAGAAATGAGAAGCTGCCTGTGGCAGCTTGCAGAGTCTATGATCAACAGGTCGTAATTAATTCCCAAGAGAAGGGAACTACCTTGGAGAAATCATACCAAACTAGAGCCTTGAGGTGAACACCAGGTGTACCTGTAGGTCCCTTTGTTATTTCACTGTAGGGCTGTAGCCTGTCAATCATCATACTACCTTTAAAGTTGCTTTAAAATCTGGTTTTTTCCAACTTTTCAGGATAAATTCTTTTTAAAAATGTACACTTCACAAAGCCTCTCCCAAGGCCGTTGAAGGAAAACTGCAGAAAAGTAGAAAGCTTACTGGGCTTGCCTGTTTGCTTGTATTAGCAGCCAATAAAATACTATATTGTTAATGTCTTTACCTCAGTTTCAGGATTGCAAAATACTATGTCTCCACTTGTTGTGCTCTTAAGGGTACTTGAAATAAAATAACACATTGGGCTGGACCTTTCTTGAACCCAAGCATCTTGTACTGTGTGTGCAAACTTATCATGCTTCTGCATAAGACAAAAGGTTCAGTGAAGAACTAGTTGTAGATGGGAGAGAAAAATCTATAGGAAAATATATTGCTTCTTATTCAAACAAATGCAGTTTTTCAAAAAGTCTGGGATCCTGAAATGAACTAATGCCTGTACTTGCTATTTTTGAACAGTTGGCTTATAGGGTTTGGGTTTGTTGAATGGTTGGGGGGTTGATTTACCATGGAGCAGCAGTTATCTTTTTCTAACCCTTTATTTTGCAGCTCCTTTAATACTGTGTCCTCGGTGTTGTGTCACGAATATGTCTCATGTTCTTGCTGGTTGCTAAAATATTTTAAGTATGCTGGGGAAAGGCATTGAGGGACAGGTGGGCAGTGCAGAGCCATGTGTGCAAAGAACAATTTAGACATAATCTCTTCTGTAAATAGACAGTCCTCCCTCATTACACTGAAAATGTGTGCCTTGGAAGAACTTGACTGCACTTGGAGTTACTGTGCAGACCAGGCATCTGGTTATTTCCCCTCCTGCACCCACACATAATGTGCAAGAAATCTGTATCATTCCCAGCTCACAGTGTGATAATAGGAAGGGTTTTGTGACAGAAAAAGGGACCAAGCTCTGGAAAAAAACCAACACAAAGACAGATAAGTAGCAGGAGTAACAGTCTAGAAGCAAAAGACTGGGACTTGGCAGTAACAAAAAAGGCAAGGCAGTGATCGGTCAAAAGACATGGGATGCAAAATAAGGAGCCGGGCAGAACAGGACACAGCAGCCAGAAGGCTAGAGTAAGGCAAGGAATAGTATCTGGAATTTACTAAAGATTAACATTACCTAAGCCTGTACTGGAAAATTTTCTTGCTGAGCATTAAAAACTTAGTGCCAGCGTAACAAATGCCTGGCAACTAATTGATCTACAGAAGTCTATAAAGAAGTGTTGGTAGCAGAGCAACTGTCAGCTATCCTGGCTACAAAGCCTGTGGGACTTACATTTACCCAGCTTCCTGAATCTGAAATCTCATAAATTCACAGAGTTAATAATAGGAAAAGGAAGTATCAATTGTACCTAAAAAAAAAAAAAAGACTGATCATAGTGATGTTGGCTATTTCAAAGGATTATTCTTCCATCTAACAGAGTAGCATCTCCATATACTGTGCTCCTGGAAAATATTATTCAGATAGGTTTTAGTGGCTCAAATAACTTTTGGTCAACTAAATGTCAATAGCACTTTTGAGAAGAACAAGGACATTAATTCAGCCTCTCAGTAAATGCCCAGCCAGGGTAGTTATAATGTCCTCTTGTCCCACATTGCTCATACAGTTTAAATTGCTATTTTTCATTCTGTCATAAAGTGTTGTGCACAGTTATGGTGTTATAAACTGCTGTAGATGTAGCTAAGTTTCAGTAATGTAAAAGAAGCATGCAAACTTTGTACAGCTGTTACCAGAATGCACACATGCTTTCGGTACGACCGGTCTCTGTTGTCCTGTCAGAGCCAGCTACGGTGTCCTAGGCACACACCTGTAATAAGTACACCAGATCCCATCTCAGTTCCTACTGCAAGCAAGTTATATTAATTTCCCTTTAAACATGCAAAAATACCAATACCAGGATTACTAAATATTACATTGGAGAAGTTTGGAAGATGTGCTTTTTTTCAGCTACTGATTCTTCTCATGTTATAAAGGCACAGCACGAGGTGTACAAGGAAAGCTACCTGAAATTACCTTTCATTTACTGTACACAGAAGCTTGATATTCTTACTGCTGAAGTGCACCCTCTTATCTTGCTGTAATGCAAGGTGATCTATGGCGTCTTGCTCCTCAGTGAAAGGCCATTCCCCTGCTGATGACAGCACACTTCTGCCCCACAGTAATTCTGAGATAATTTCAAGTTGTTTACTCCGGGGTGAGAACCTGAGATTTGGGGTTGGAGGGGGAGGGGAAATGATTATTTTAGATGATGGAAAATTTGGTGTAGGTCAGCTAACAGTCTTGCACTGAATACTGTCACATAAAAAATAACAGAAGATGCAGGTTTGTTCACTTATAGCTGACAGCCTCCTAGAGAAAACACAGAGCCTTGCATAGAGAGGAAACCTTAAAGATGAAGATAATATCTGATAATTTAGTTTTAGCCTAGCATCATATTACTTTGGTTACAGGCTTAGACAGATTGGTATGTCAGCAGACAGTGAATCCCAGACAACCTAACCGCAGGGGAAACCTTTGGACTCATACCAGTTCTGGATACTCCATACTCTCTAAGGCGGATCGCAGAAGGACTTTTAAAACATCCACAGCACAAGTGGAAAATGAGGCTATAGTGAACTACAGTGATGCAAGAGGTCAAATTCAATAATTCATTTGTTGAATTCAGCTTCTTTTTCATTGTGTAAATTCTCATATCTGATCATTATTTAGAAACCATGGTGAATAATTTCCCTTATAAGCTACTTCTCATGTACGTGAATATTAACAAAGTTCAGTGTTTGCATTCTGCTGCATTTCAGTAGTCTTCGCTTTTCCTCCCAGAATATGAACAACATGCCGCCTTTCCTCTTGTACCAAAAGGCAGGCAGGGGGACAGCTGATACTAGTATTAGATACCGAGCTGAACAGTAGTTTCATCAGAAGGGTAACTCTTCTTCTAAAACACTCATGTTTGTTCTTGTTATTTAATTTATTTATTTTGTTGTCACTATCAGATGAAATTGTTTACCAGAAACACCTCAAAAACCTTGGGTGTTTTTTTCTTTCCTCAAAAATGACAATTATCTTTTTAATTAAGTTACGCTTATTATCTCAAAATAGAGTTTGGTTGGTTCCTACTCCACGCCCAGCCATGGCTAGTGATTTAGTATGTCCCAAAATGTCCACAGACAGACATGTACCTGGAGGTTAGGTGGGCTGCCAGGGACACCAGGAGACAAGGTACGTTTGAGACTGACCATCAGCTGCAGTTACACGACAGTCATTAGTGTCCTGATCAGACTAGGCTCCAGCACAGGAAGGTGAAACCATATTGGTCTACATATGAGTAATGGTAGATGTTTCCACACCTTTCCGGTGATACCTCAAGGAGCTTCAGTATAGTTTACACAGACCTGCATCTCCTTATGTTCTCATTTGTCAGGTTTCAGATGGTATTTTTGACAATGCGGTGCCAGCAGTTTGACTACTGAGTACATGCTAAATTCTGCACACCATGTCTCCAGCTGGAATCAAGGGTCATTGGCAGGCGACACCACAGATGAAATCTGGTTCTCTATACCTAGTCTTGCAATTGATGAGAGCTTTCATGTCAACACTAATCTCACTTCACTAAACGTGTTTATTTTTTAATGTCAGTTTCTTTTTACAGATTTCCTTAACTATTTATTGTGGCCCCTTTATGGCTGTGATGCACACTGTGATGAAGGATGGAATGTCACTGCTGCATGGAAAAGAGATCATTACCACTTTAATCTAAAATGAGCAGCCCAGGGTCATTTGGATATTTCAGATTTAGAGATTAAAACTGTCTCATGCTGTGAAATGTAATATAAAAATAGCTGTCTCTGTCTTCCGGAGCTCATTTCCAGGGGATCTGATGACACTCGCCTGATACAGGCAAGGGCCACCTTTCCAACTCATAAACATAGTGAGAAGATACTCATTCATATTGTTTGCACACTGACAGATACTGAAAAATTAGTATATAATATGCCTGTCAAATATATAATAAAATATGTAAATAAATATAGATGTATTAAATATATAGTTGATGTTTATAAATATCTGTGAAAAGCAGCTGAGAATCTTTATTTGTCTTATAATACATGACTACTGAGGAAGTAAGAAAGAGAGAGAGATGGGAAAATAGGGGTTAAAAAAAAGAGAGGGAACTATGAGCTATAAGAGAATGTTTATTTATTTCAGCACTCTGAGATCATTAGAACAGCAAAGCAGGAGCATCTCAAATAACTTATCATCAGCACCACCAAAATTGAACTAAATGCAGTCTGAGCCTGAAATCAGTTAATTCATTTCAACAGTCTTTTGATATTTCCAGCCTTCATCTACAAGGAATAGCTAGTGGCTTGTCCTAGTTGCGGTTTAAAAGGAGAGAACATTCAGCAGACTTTTCTTCCAGTTCTTCTCACTATTGTGTGTGAAGGACAGTTACAGTCCCAGCCTTTAAACACTCTGGGCTATGGGAAGATTTTCAGCTGAAGTAACTTAGTATTGTGCCAGTGACTTTAATGAAGCTATTCTGATTTCTACCAGATGACAATTTGGCTCAGGAAAACCAAAGTCAGTGAAAGTCCCAGCACTTTCCTAAAGGAAGTGAGAAACCATGACTGGCAGGTTCAAGCTGGCGTAGTGAGGACTGCATGCTGTATTCCTTTGATGGATGATTTCAGTATCACTCTGACTGACACATATCCAAATTACTTGGTGGGCAGAGGCAGTTTTGCCTAAATACTCAAATGATCACTCTGACTTACATCCAGTTGGTTGGGGTGGTGGGGGGAGGCTGTCTGTCTAAATACCACCCAAACTGTTTTTCATTGCATCCCCATGCTCCCTGAAAAGCCATCACTGAGCCCCAAAGGAAAGTGTTCCTCTCAGGCACTTAGACGTGCTGTTTGTAAGTACAAATTTCTCATACTGTTATTTACTGAGGAGAAGAAAGGTCATTTTCTCTGTCCTTTGCAGTGAATTAGCTGTAGGAAGCAGACAAGAAAGCCATTTGCAAAAGATCCCTTTGCCTTTCTCCATGCTTGAAGGACTTGGCTTTTCTTTTTGCTTTTCTAAGTGATGAAGCTTATTGCTACCTGTGGTGAATATAGCAGGTACTCTACTCGTACTGCTTAAGCACATAATCTTCTTATGCACATTAGTTTCACGTCTTGACTTTGTCCCATGAAATGCCTGTGCTGTTACAAGAATAAGCTTTGCATCAATTGGTTGCATAATTCAGTGATTAGACCAAACTGAGGTTCAAAGGCAGTTTTATTGGATAATCAAAATCAGCAAATGAGGGAGTTTTACCTATCCACAAAGTCCTTTTAAAACAGTAATAAAGTGATAATAAATGCGGTAAAACATGAGAACAGAAATGTTGCCTGAAAAGGAGGTTGAGGGTTGGAAACAGTTGTTGGGTGCACTTTGAAAGCTTCCTGAGAAATACACATCCAACTGAAAAACCAAAGCACGTACACACTACAGGCTGGATTCTACAGCCACCATCAGACAGCCTAGCTCTGGTACTGAGTTACACCAGGAAAGCACAGAGGTGGTGGTGCTGTCTAACTCTGGCACAGTAAAACAACTCTTCTGTTGACAGGACTCAGTCTCTCCCTGCAAACACGCAGATGTGCCAGCTTACTTGGATCTGGCTCGGGTACTGCAAATAGGGAAGTGTATTGGTCTATAGAGACTTACCAATGAGACTCACGTCTGTAGTCACTTAAAGTCAGGGTCTGATTTTTCATGTCCCTGAAGTGCATAATTCCAATTGAAATGAAAGCAAGTTATGTTCTGAATATTTTAAAATACCTGTGATTCTCCTGCTGTTGAAAAATCCTATTTGTATTTCAACGAATAATATTTCAAATATTGCGATAGTGCAGCCTAAGAGACAATATAAATACTAAAGAGAAAGACTCAGAAAAGGACAGAGAATTACATTTATCAAGTCTCGAGGAAAGTGCTTACAAGTCTTAGAGTTTAAAATGGGGAAACTGAACATTCCTGTTATATGAACAGGTCTCATACCATTTGCTGTTGAAGTCACCCACATATCAGACATGTCTGGGGAACACAGTGGCTGACTGAAGATCAGCAACCTTTTGAAATTAACCCCTCTCAAAGCTTGATGACTGCCAGGCAGCTCTTCATTCACAGAAGAAATACAAATTGCTAGTCACCAGAGAATGTGGTGAACAATAAGTACGTAAGGATGCCAGATAGGATGAATCTATTGAAGCAAGCACCATCTAAAAGGAAAACAGTCTTGAGGGGTCCACAAGTGTCTGCTGTCCATAACCCCAGAACACACTTCCACCCTTCCTGTAATAAAATGTGGAATTTTAGTAAATGTTCAAAAGCTACAACCATGCCATGAGGAGAAAATACAAAGATTGCCTGTATTCCTACATGACAACAGTCCTGAGTCAAATTCCCAGATGGCATTAGGAAACCAAAAACACTATAGAGAAAAGCAAAAAAAAAAAATTACCTGAATCATGCCAACCAGCCTGACCTTGGAGAAAGTGGTGTGTTAACCCTGATCATGCAAATGAACTGCACCAGCCAGGCAATCAGCAGATAATAATACTGAAAAGAGTATCAGTGTTTCTCTTTTTAGCTTATCGCTAACTGAGTTCAATTTCTAGTGCCTTAAAACAAATCCAGAGTTGAGTTACATATCTTGGGTAGCAAAGGAGTTCCTTCCTTGCCTCTGGCAGGCAATATAAGCCCATGTTACCATTTCAGTCTTTTTGCATTCCTTATTTATTTACACCAAAGCCATCACCAGCTGTGGTTCATTTTCCTACTGTAAAGTGGACTTCAGCTGTAATAACTTCAACTGCAGACTGCAGAAAAAGTAATTGAAGACTGCACTTTATGCTCTTTCCTTCAATATTTTTAACTGTAGTGATTTGTCCCAATTTAATTTGTGTTTAGTGCAAATTGAACTCCACTCAGGTTAATTTTTGTTCTCTGTGGTTTTTTATTACTATGTTTGGCCTAGACACAATATGGATCTTTGGCAATAAACCTTCTAAGCTCTACTTCTTTATGTGGTTGGGAAGTTTACGTCATTTACAAAATCTTAATAACACATCCATCATAATAAAGTCAAAGAAAATGTACGACCCTCATGCCACTCTAGCATCAACATCATGGAAAGATTAACATTAAAGATCATATAAAGAAAGTAATTTTTCCTGACAAAAAAAATAAAAAAATCATTTGTTACTGAGGTTTGCTCTATATCAATGCTAAATATCCATATCAAGATGAAAGCATACTTGTTGTCAAAAAGAGTGAATTTTGGAACCTGACATGAAAATAAATTACTATAAATTGAAGGGTATTATGCATCTTCCTCATTTGTTCCCAGCCTACCTTGTGGTTGCAACAAGTTTTTTTTGTGAGGTTGCAGAGAAGAGTTTCTCCTGTCTTGGACTGCTGTACATTGCATAAGGGTTCCCCTGGGACTGCTCCTCCTTTGGGGCCAAGTGACCAGGTGGGGGTGACAGGTGGAGTAGAAAGAGGAGGCATATACCCAGGGACTAGGATCTTCCTAAGACCAGGAGGCACGTAAAGTAACCTGGAAAAGAGAGTCTCCCTGAGGACCCAGCATCTATTGCAACTGGGCCGTTACTGAAAGTACGTGAAGCAAGGTCAAGACCAAAAAAAACAGGGTCCAACTGGCAATGACACAGACAGGAGGGGAAACATTCCTTCTCAGATCCCTTATTTATGTCTGTCTCAACCCTCAGACCTGAGGGTTTTTTTTTCTTCTTCTTCCAAGAATCACTGTGTTCTAGTTCATTGGTTTGTGTTCTATCAAAATGCACGTTTAGATATTGAAACTCTGTCTGTTGTTTCTGGTGTTTTCGTATTACGGAAAACATTTACTTCAGAGCTCTTGCTGACTTGAGGTCCTGTCACACAACTCAAAATTTATTTTGACAAGGAGGCTGGACAAAATGAAGTAAAATTTTCAAACAAGTGACCTCATTAAAGCACTGATCAGTGTGCAGACTGCAAAATAAACTGGTTTAAGACTGCAAAATAAACTGTTTTACATGTCTAAGGTGTTCTTGCTTTAAAAAGATCCCCAAGTACTTTGCAAATTTTACCTGTGATAGTCACTTCACCCACTAAATAAAAATGCCAGGTGCATGATACTCAGAGAAGGAACATAGAACTTAATTATACTGTCAGCTGAACCTAGGTGTTACTTATCTTCATCAGTCCAGAAAGCGATAGATGGAAATAAATGGAACATCTTTGCCACTTTCCTGCTTCCATCCTGTTTCTCCATGTAACCCTGGCTTATCTCAGCAATAATCAGCAACGATCTCTCCTACCGAGAGAGATTCCAAAGTTGTGAATTGCAATTTTCTTTCAGGCTTCACGTTTCTCTTGCACAAAAGACTCTATTATTTTAAATATCAATATTTGCATTTTAAGAGGCTTGTTTATTTGCCTGACTGAGAAAGTGGAGAAGAAAGAAGACAGGCAGAAATGACATGTAAACATGGGGACTATAGTGTGCTGGGAAAGCTCAAGTGATAATATATTTTCACAAATATCTGATTAAAAGCCCTGGAAGGATGGCATAAGGGAGATACTGATTCTAATAAGAATATCTACTTACAAAATACTGAAGTAAACAATATACAAATAAGCTTCCAGGAAATGTTAAGAAACTATCTTTGAGCTGCTTTTCTCTAATAAACTTGATGAATGTTATACTTGCCATCACGATCATCCCAGGCAGGTTTAACTTATTGATGCTCAGAAAGAATCGGTCATGAAAAGTGAAAGTAAAAGAAGCAGGGAAAAGTTACCATATTAATGTCAAGAAAGCTGAAGTGCTGTAGGAGAGAGATTCTGACAGTAGGATTTTTCTATGAGCAGAAAAGTCAAAATAATAAACAATTTGGAATGTCAAAATACATATTTATGTATATGCAACTAATTAGCCTCTGAAAGGTGTTCTAGCCAACTAGCCATAAAAAATCCCAAACTCATCAAACATATTATAGTTCTAAAGAATACTGTATCAAAATCAAAACTGGAATATAAACTGTATATAGACTGAAACTGAACTAAATAAATCACCAATGAGGTAGGAGCCATTGGTGATATATTTGCGGACATGAACAAAAAATCTTGCAAAGATCGTACAATTATATCTTGCTTCTAAAAGCATTGTTTAGATACAGCTAGGTCTTGCAAAGGACAGTTGAGTTCACATTATTATGGGTATTATATTCAGATTCTTCGCTATTAATCATTTCTGCAAAAGTGAAAAACACTGACTTGTTTTGTTTACATAATGGCTATTCCTCAGTCAGTCACAAAGTTACTTTAAGAAGGAAACTGAAGCATTTTGCCTTTTAGGAGGGACAAGTGAGCTTTTTTGAATAGCACTGATCCATAAATTATGAATTGCTTCCTTCCTCACATATTTTTCTCAGTTAATTCAATACTATAACTACTAAATCACAAAAACTAGCTTTCTGAAATGTCCAGGATAGTGATCATCAATTAATTAGAATAAAATATATGGAGCTCATGAAAAATAAAATAGATATTATGTTTTAGATTAAAAGAATAGTTTACTGGCTCATACAGACACTGTACTGCCAGTATTCCTAGATTCTATTCCCAGCCTTGTTAAAGACTAACAGTGTATCTCACTCACATCACCTTATTTTTGCTATCCAAAAGCATACCTCTCCTTCAAGCTAGCTGCCAAACCTCTCAGTACTCAATAGAAAGAAGAAGGTACCTGTAGCAGCTGATTCATCCCTTCCTAAAATAGAATGAACTGCCCTCTGAAGATGACTATCGACTATAGAGGACATTTAGGTGATTATTGTTAGGAGGTGTGAAGCCCATACTCACAGCATAAGTTATTCAGCTCCTCTGTGCTTTAATTTTCTGCCATTGGAAGGGATTAATAGCATCCCATGCTTTACAATAATGTCTTGTCCAGGGAAAAGACAAAATGAACAAGAACAAACAAACAAGCAAAAAGAACTGAATACCTGCAAAGAGATTAGAATTACTTGTTTTATCATTTTGACACTGGATGCGGCTTCAACTTAATTTACAGGTGAATTCTTGTATATAAAATACTATACATATAATACATTTTTCCAGAGCTTGTAGTACCCACTTGGAGGTTGGAAGGGAAAAGACTGCTATTGCTTTTCCTCTTTCACTGTCTAAAGGAGGAGCTACTGTCACTTCCTTGACTATAACTAAATTGCAAGTAAGCAGTACTGTGCCATCCGCCAGGAATTAATTACTAGTTTTGGCACTTGAACTAAACTCATCTAAAGTGTTAAAAAAGACTTAAAGCTAAAAAGGGTGTAAAAGTCAAAGCAGAGCCAAAGTTTGTGTTTGTTTCTAGGATTAGAAGATATTCCTACAGAGTTTTTAGAAAGAAAAAGTAAAAATTTATTTTATTGTCTTCACAGAATTATTTTCCCTCAGGATCAGCTCAGTAAAAGGACCCTAACTGCTTTCTCAGTCCTGAAGTCAGTAGAGACTTTAACAAGATGGTATTCAGACCCGTAGTCTCAAGTTCATCCTAAGTAAAAAAAATTCTTCTCCTGATTTATCAATAGTAACAGAAACCTATCCAAACTCTGTTTCAGTCCAGACTGATTTGGTAACTCAGCTTGAAAAGTAGAGAACTCAGAAGACAATATTTTAACATTGGTCTATGTCTCCAAAGGTAAATTGGATGATCATGCCATCCTCATAAGTATTTTCCAATCTACTAATAGCCTGTGGCCCACCTGTGCCTGTATTGCATCAGCTTTAGAGGATGTCTGACGTAATATTGAGTTCTCAGTTACCTCAGCAGTAGAGCAAGATTTCACAATAAAAACAAAATGGAAATATTCAGAGATGGAGCTTACTGGTGTGGTGGCCATATATGATCTGATTCTGTGCCCTTTGATGCATAAAGTGTATTTCTCATACATATAGTCCTATCGTCTCCTATCACTAAGGTCTAAGAATCTGTATCATCCTCAGCTAACACGATTATACAGTTTTTTCCTTGAACGTACTACACGCTGATATAGTTCATGCTTCATACTGATTTAATATGCCATCACAAGCATAAGGTTTTTTTTTTAAAAAAGGGGAAGACATGAAACCAAAGTAACTTTTATCCCTATGTTGTACCAAAAAAAGGGAAAAAAAAAATCTCAATCTGCAGCAGGTACCTGGTCTCATCTTTGGAGCATCACAGAAACAAATAAATGCACTTCTTGCGCTTGACATTCCTACAAAAGGGGCTTGGGGTTGCAGGTTGAAAGTATGTATTAAGATCCAGTTGCATAAAAGTGCTGAAAGAAAGAGTAGTACGTTGATACTGGTCAGACATGAGACATAAAGGCCAGAGGTGAAGCTGCGATTCACATCGAACAACTGAAAATTCATCTGACCTGCACAGGCTTTGGTTGTGATGATAGTCTGATCTGTTTCTAATATGGAAGAACTGTCTGTGTAATGTTTAATAATCAATCATATCACTTCCAAAGAGGCAGAGATCTCAAGATCAACACCTTGCTCTGCTTCTTTCCCAAGCAAACATATGAATGGTTTCTTACTGCACACAAGGCCAACCTGACAATGAAAAAGAAAACTAGTAAAACTACTGCATGCCAAATAATTACACTTCAGCAAACTTTTTTCACTTCAAGTGTATGGGCATATACGCATAGTCAAGTGTGTGGGTGTGCATTTGAGCCTTGCATGCTCAGATCCCTTTGCAATACACAAACAGTATCGGAAATGACAATAGTAAGCTGACGTGATTTGACAAAAACAGAAAGAGGGAAAGGGGAGAATGTGGGACACCTGGGTAAAATAAAGGAGGTCCGGGCTTATGTCACTGAATTGCAATGCTGCTTGTGCTATTCAACTTTTTTCTGTGCTAAAAGGCCACCCTAGATGTGTAGCATATGAGGGTGTTTATAGCACAGACTATAAACTGCTCTCTGAAACATTTGGCACAAACGTATTTGCAAAGATTAAAAAAGTCTTACAACCAAAAAGAAATTTAGGTCACTGTTTTTATATACCTCAGAGTATCCTTGGCTTCATCTAAGCATGGGCTTGTAAGTAACATCTGAGAAAAAGCATATCAAATTTTAACTCTAAAAATTGATTTCTACTAGCTTATTCTTCTCTCTTCTTCATTTCTATTTCTGTTTTCTAGAAAGAAAAACAAAACTTCGTACTATTCTGTCTTCTATTTTAGTTCCTGTAAATCAGAGTCTATAGAGGCTCAAAGAATGAACAGAGGAATTTCACATGCCTGTTCTGGGAACAATTAAGAATTAAATATTGGAATAACACTGTCCAATTTAAGCATAGAACTGTTCAACTGAAGAGTTTTTCAAAGACTGTTAAATGATGGCTCTGTCAGGGCCATCGTTTGGCAAATCCGGAGTGAGATGTATTCTGGGTGGGGGCAGAGCTGTGCAGCCTGAAATTAAAAATGTGAGTATATTCATGCTGGTGTTACATTTGTGAAGAACTGTGCTTTTAGTACCAACTCATTTTCATGCAGGTTCTGTACTTGGGAGGATTTTTGTAATCATACAAATGCAAATAATATATACCAAAATTGGAATAATAATGAAAACTTCTTAGCACTTTTCATCCCAGATTTTCTGAAAGTATTCAGTGAGTTTGAAGGCTGATCTAGATTATCAGACCGCTCTTCACAGGCAGTAGCCTCAGGGATAAAATGCAGCAAGTACTTAACAGGCCCAGGAGCATACTGGAGTCTGGATAAAACACACAAGCTAGAGGGCCAGGCTAGGTAGCTGCTGCTTTGGGACTTTATTCAGAGCGTAGGATTTAACCTCCGGCTGCTGCAGAGATCCCATGGGCTCCCATCATAGGTCCTTAGTGCCTTTCTCGCTGTTGTTAAAAACAGCTCAGGATCAGCCTGCTACGAAGAGCAGATTCTTTCCCATCTACGCATCAGCCATGTGTTTTATATTTCACTTTGCAGTATTGTGGCTAAGCTCTTTTTCCCATTAATGTATTCATTAAAAAAAAAAAAAAGGATATAAGAGAGCAA
The DNA here is from genome assembly GCF_030936135.1 of Gavia stellata. Classification (NCBI taxonomy): domain Eukaryota; kingdom Metazoa; phylum Chordata; class Aves; order Gaviiformes; family Gaviidae; genus Gavia; species Gavia stellata. Next base: position 23,383,219 of record NC_082600.1, read on the forward strand.
AGGCTTTGTGAGATCTTTGTATGAAGTTTCAACAACCACCGTTTTGTCAAATTCTAGTGGATTATCCCACAGTACCAATCTGGTGACTCGCTTCACCATTGTAGCACATCAAAGCACACCCTTGTTAATCAGGCTAACCAAATTAATGCAGCTGTGTTATGAATTGCCATGCCTGGAATTTTTTTTCATACACTATTGTGTTTATTGTGATTGAGTCTGCAGAATGCTTTTATTGTCCAAATACACAGTATATTCATGAAATATGAAGAAAGAGCCTACGTGAATATTAAAGTTTATAACATTAAGGAGGAGAGGAGAATTAACATAGCAAAATCACTGTAGTAAAAATTTTTATAGACCATTTTAAAATTGCATGTTCTTTCATATTTAGAGTTGTCCAGAAATGTACATGAAATACCAAGTTCATAGATATTAATATTGTTTATAACACTCCTTAAATAGATTATAATTTCTCAAGGCTGCTGTGTTGGTGTAAAGAAATCCTTCAGCACTGTCGACATATTTTGTAAGTAAAGCTATATCTAAAGATTTTAAAACATCAGAAGGCTGATCTTGAGACAGACAGATATTGATCCTGTAAGGAGCTTGGGCAGTTTCTGTTCCCTTACATACGATTATCAAAAGGATTCCCTCTGCAAATTTACCATCTCAACATATTTATTGATCTTGGGGATTGTGGATCTGATAGAGGCCCAGATTTGATAACCTGTACACCAGAGCTGATCCAATTAATGCTGCCCCTAATGGTGCCTGTCTGTTTGCCACTATTTACAGAATGTAGTAAGTCTGTGAATGCACCATAGCTAACCCTAAATACAGAAGTCAATACTAGCTGGTGCAGGCCAGAGCTCACTTTATATTATGTAAAAAGGTTATGTTTCATAAAGAACTACAAGTCAGTTTGGAATGATAAGATAATGCAGCCTGGATTTCTCCAAAGACTTACCTTTCTTCTCTATCAACATGACGGCTTTCAGCCAGAAGTGCATTGAGGTAGCTGGACTATAATTCTTGATAAATATATGTTGCTGTCACTGAGTTCTGAATACAGAAGATATTAAATGAAAATGTTATCAAGGAATTTAAGCTCCCAAGCATAAGCACAAAGATGTAGAAAACTCATTCACATGAACATCAGATGAATCAAAAGATTTTCCAGCACACTGTCTGTTTCAACCTGCATTCACTCTCTCTAGACTTTCTCTTGACTGCTGTTTGTCCAAGCTACACATGGTGATACTTTCTCAGTAACCCCGTTTTATCATGTCTCCTGCCTACAGGCACACAAAAACTTTTAAGCAGTAACTGGTGGAAAGCTGTCTGTCCCTATCCAGGTGCCACATTTTATTTTCAGCAGGGAGTGCTTTAGCTGAGAAATGAGATTATGTATTTCTTAGGAAGCTCCTAAGAAAAGAAGAGTAGGTTTACACTTCCCAGTTTACTGACCACTTGGTTTGATTTAGTGCAATCCATGCCAATAATAAAATAGTAATTTTTCCAAACAGTGATGTGATATCTCTTTAGCTGCCTGTCAACATCAGTAAGAATGCCAAGGCAGTAGGACCTTTCACCCTGAAAAACCTTGTAAAAAAGGTATTAACCTCCTGGAAACGCAAATCTGAATTCCAGAATACATTATACAATAGTGCAGGGGGAAAGCATAGTGTCTGATCCCTGGTAACATGAAAATCCCATAAGAAAAAGATCTACAGGAAAAATTCTTTTGTTTTCTAAGCGTGATATGAAATTCTCAATTCATTAATATTTGACTAGACATATTTTGTCTCCATTTCTATTGACTACAGACTATATAATTTCACCATAATTCTATCACAGTTTTTCTGCTATGGATTAATATTTTATTCAATTTATTAAATGCAGTATTCATCTCTGCTTATGTGAAATCTTATGCATAGTCTCTGCTTTTGTCTGTCTGCTAGCACTGGAACACTGATGTAAATCGATGGTGTTGTAATCAACCTTTTGTTTTTCCATATGCCTGTAAAAGTTGAGACTTTAGCTTAAATCAAAATGTTAGATGACTGGAATCAGAGGAAGGGAGGAGAAAGGAGAAATTCAGAATCTGAAATTAGACCTAGATGAAATACAAAAATGACATTTTCATTTCTTTATTACATCTAATTAATAGTCTTGATACTCATCATGGCTGAACTCTGCAGTATGCAAAAAACACAGCCAGACCAGAATTTGATCTGGCACTAGTACAGCACTTAGGAGTAATTGAATAATCAGTGTCATGTAATACACCATATTATTACTATTAGTTAAAGGCGGATTCCCATTTAAGTATTTGATGTAGTTAATCGTAGTATTAGAAAGCACTGCTGCGTTTTAAAAGCATTTCCAGTGCAGTGATTTATGTACTATTTTTTGTTTCCTTTGGCCTAATTGCATACCCCAGAAATATCACATCCATTTTGACAGGCTGAAATGTGTAATTCCCTACAAAGTTTTATTCTGATGTAACTAGTCAAAATGCATTTCAGTTTGTAGAAACAATCTGACAGTGCCTAATTGTGGAGGTAAATTGCTCAAGTTATGGAAACCAGGAAAGGCCAACACATGGCTTAATGCATTCACACAGGACACTTTGGAGACTCGGTGTTTGAAAGATTAGCAGAGCAGATGTCAAATGAATATTTTTAAATTATGCTTCCTAATTTGTAAATATATTTTTTCCCTTGGTCTTCAGTATAATAAACAAAACATTCATGAAGCTGGAATCAGAAAATTTTCTGTGCTGCATACTTTCTGCTTTACTGTTATTCAATTACCCCTCCTCACCAACCTTAAAATTATGTGGTTGCTGGATTTTAGTGAAGATTATATAAAGATTTTAGGTAGCTACATTTTAAGCTTTCAGAAAACTAAGAAATGAACTGAAATACACAGTTAAAACATTATCTTCCAAAAAGCCTAAACTGAACATGATGATGATGATGATTATCATTGGGAAATAAGAAACAGGTCCCTGATCTAAATCTACCCCATAACCCTGCCACCCCAAGAGAGTCAGTTCTAGGCTCAGGGCTGCCTGCATAAAATGAATGCATAAAAGCAAAAGATAAGAAGTTCAGATTTATTGTCTTCCAATTTCTTCTCCTGGTGAACTTATAACCTAGATAATAAAGTATCTTTGACTTTGCACAAAAGCAAGAACTTTGAGTAAGTCAAAATATTACCCAGTTATAAGAAAGAGAAATGGCTAAGCAGCATTCAGAAATCTACAACAGGCAATAGATTTACGTTTTTCCTGAGTACTCTGTTTTGTTCCTAATGCTTGATGCACACCAAATGGAAATAGGAGAGCTGGACCAGATAAGAACAAGTCTCAATCTCTCCTTGAGGTTGAAATTGAATTAACCACAGCTTTTTTAAGGTTTAGAAAATGTTGGCATGGTGCTGCAAAATTGGGGACTAAAACTCTACTCCAAATGTGCTCCATTTTGGAAAGTAAGACAATGTTTCTCTCATTACTACAGCACATCCTGTTATTTTATATTTTAAATATATAAGGCTTCAAAAAGACTGGAATGAGCTCAGCAATATTTTTAAAACAATCCAAAGATGATGTTTAAAGAGTGGGGTCGAACTGCAAATCAAGGGAATAAAATTAGATACAACAGAAATTGAGCTAAAATGGCAACTGAAATGATGAAAGGATGGGCCATTCCAGCCACCTTTTTTTTTTTTAAATTAGAAGAGAGAAGTGTTGGGAAGAGAAACAGATTCCTGGAGGATCCTATGGTGAAGACCCAGATGTTTTCTTGCTTCTCTGCATGGTCTTTGGACTCACAAGCCCTAAGAAATTTAATTCAATCCAGTAAGTAACTGAAGACCCCTGACAACCTTCATTAGAACATAAGTTTAAAATACATCCTGATTTGTCTTCCTTTCTGCATCTCTCTTTGTTCCTCCCCATGCATCTTCTTCATGTCCTCTTTCTTTTACCAAGTAAGATTTTTCCTTTTTTCTATTTTTTTTTTTTAACACAATCTTGAGAACTGCATGGAATAAGACAAGCCTACAAGAATGAGAAAGCCCACTTCAACCTAAAACTTCTCACTGAAGGACAAGCATCCCAGAAAAGTGGGACATCCTACACTGGGGAAGTTTTGCACCTACTGCACTTACACTACTTTGATGATCTCTGCTCGTCCAGTAAATTCGATGTTTTTGGAACATACTAAAGTTGTTTTCCATTGCAAGCTTGCCTTACACCAGTAAGCTGGTAGATGTATGATTTGTGCAGACAGCTGAGGGCTTCAGGTGTGGCATCTGGGCTAGAACTACTGTGCGGTAATTACACATCTAGAAATCTTGGATAAATGTAAAAAAATATATCCCCAAATTCTTTTAGATCAGCCTTTCATGTCAGGGAAAGAGAGTATGCCAAGAGCTATGGTGCTTGTTTCTCTTCCCTGGTTTGTCAGAAGCTGAAAAGCATTCATATATTCAGACATCTGCAAAAGAAATAATCCTCTGGTTTCTACAGAGAAGGATTCCCAGTCAAAAAAGGGACTATATTTGAACACCACTGTCTAGAAAAAAGTCTCTAAGATGTTTTGATCAAATTTATCTTACAAAAAGGCTGTATGTTTGTGTTAGATCCTTAGGACAGAGAATTTATGTCATTACAGCAGTTCCAGGGATAATTGCTTCTTTGTGATATAGATGCACCAATTACTACATAAAAATTGAATTTTCTCTAGCATTTTCTCAATTAATTTTTCTTTTCCTACGACTCAGAATTAGCTTTGGTTTTATGACTACAGAAAACAAACATCAATATAATTTCAGACAGCTCAACAGAACTTCTCCTTTATCCTTCGTATCTTTCCTCAAAGTCATTCTTTTTAATGCTAAAATACATATCAGCCAGTGGTTTAAAAACAATACAGTTTCTCCTGCTCTTTATATTACTTTTACTCTGTCCAGACAGCACATGAGAAATTTCCTAACTAAGTTTGCAAATGCATTGATTAGCTTTAAGTAACTGTAAATTTGACTCTCTGCATTTACAAAATTCTCTGCATAAAGCGCACAAGTCTGTGCCGTGATGTGGTTTTACACTCAGTGGTCCCACAGACTGAAGAAAGCAAGGGCTGGAGCTCTGGTTTGGATCTTTCTCCAGTGAGGAAACCTATACTACAGAGAATCAAAAGGACAGTACCAGTTTCCTACTTGACTTGAATGAGTTCAGCTTCTTCTTATAAATTTTTGCTTCCTATAAAGGGATTTTATTAACGGTCTCACTTACTAAAACCTGACCAATCCTGGTCTTTTTCAGTGCACTGTATCATTAAGAAACCGTAAAAACAAACAAACTGACAGACACATGAGAAAAAGCACTTTAAAAGAACAGATCCATAATGTTTGAGGTTTGGGGAGTTGTTCTGTTCTCCTTCCAAGACTTTAAATGACATTTTCAGGCCAGAAGGGTTATTAACAACTTAGTTTTAAAGCTCTTAAAAATCCAAACACTGACTGGATTAACTACAAGGGTGCAGAGGACACGTTTCTGTTTCTGACTCCAGCCACTCCTATGTCTGTCAGCATGTCTGAATTAGACCTGAATCTGATTATTGTGTTAAAATGTAGAGTACCAGTAGAAGCAAATGAACTGCTGGCTCCAGGTAGTCTCTGGGGTTACATATACGTCTGCAGTTCTGCCATTGCTTCTCTGTTGTTACAAAGCTCTGACAATGTGAAAGAATCAAAAGTTCTGGACCTACAACAATAAAGGTATCAATATCTTGTTTGAGCTGGGAAAATCATAAACATCACCAACACTACCATTTGTTCAGTAATGAGACCAGATAGAGAAAAGGGACCCTTTCTACCACCAACTTCTGGTGCATCATATGCAACATGCCAGAGTTATTAAATTATTAGCTAATATTATAAGCAACTTCTTTTTCCTCAGTCACTTCGTTAACTAGTCTTTAGTCTTTTCTCACTTTGTTAACTAGTACTTCATAAGAGGTTGGGGGGGCTTTTTTTTCCCCCAGAATCCCACTGAAAAGAAAAAGCTAGCAGGATTTTGACATTTTAGTGTATGTTAGAATCAGCACAGACTGGCATGTGATAAGTAATCTTGTACTTAATTCCTGCAGTGGAGAAGTATGCTGGGATAAGGAATTAGCAAGGCAGGACAACTGAGAAAAAAATTCCAAAGCTTTCTGACAAATGTGATAAGGCATATCCTAAACTGTTTTTTCCTTTTAAGTACTGGTCTGTGCCTATATACATATAAGCAAGTTGAGATTTTTTTTAAGGATAGGTGATATTAGATCAGCACAATGAAGAAAAGACAGACATTTTCTGGTACACAAAACTCCTTTTCAGGTCTGAAACAGTGAAGAGATAAGTATAGTGAAGCAAAGTATAGTTCAGAATAACTTCTAACGTGGTTATATTACCTACCAGTTGTCTGGTACTGTGCTAGTTTTGGTTGGGATAGAGTTAACTTTCTTCATAGCAGCTAGTATGGGGCTGTGTTTTGGATTTGTGCTGGAAATAGTGTTGATAAAGCAGGGATGGTTTAGTCACTGCTGAGCAAGGCTCACACAGAGTGAAGGCCTTTTCTGCTCCTCACCCCACCCCACCAGCGAGTGGGCTGGGGGTGGGCAAGAAGTTGGGAGGGGACACAGCCGGGACACCTGATCCCAACTGACCAAAGGGATATTCCATACCATATGACATCATGCTCAGCTTATAAAGCTGGGGGAAGAAGGAGGAAGGGGGGGAGCATTCGGAGTAATAGCCTTTGCCTTCCCAAGCAGCCGTTACGCGTGACGGAGCTCTGCTTTCCTGGAGATGGCTGAACACCTGCCTGCCGACGGGAAGTAGTGAATGAATTCCTTGCTTTGCTTTGCTTCTTTGCGCAGCTTTTGCTCTACCTGTTAAACTGTCTTTATCTCAACCCATGAGTTTTCTCACTTCTACTCTTCCGATTCTCTCCCTCATCCCATCTGGGGGGAGTGAGCAAGCAGCTGTGTGGTGCTTAGCTGCTGGCTGGGACTAAACTATGACGGTGCTTTTTGGTGCCCAACGTGGGGCACGAAGGGTTTGAAATAACAACAGATTCAACAGAACTTCAATCTGTTAAAAGTTACAGGTCAACGTAAGTTTATTTGATCTGCACCATTATCTTTTTTTTGCTGTCCCTATTAAAGACTGGTGTGCGCTTTTTCAGTTTGCTGTGCTCTGTAGTAATTAATGATGTTTTGCCTGGGAGATTTGCTTTTAAAACACTGACCTTGAGCTGCGTAATCTGGTGTTTGGTCTCTACACTGAAGCCATTACTGTACTTCGGGTACCATCTCATGGAGATATTTAACAATTATACTCCTTCCTCTGAGATTTTTTTTGTGGACGAAATACAGAACGGCACCCTTGCTACCTTCTTCTGTGATGTTGTCTCCCTTGTGACAATGACTTCTCAGTACCTTGAACATCCTTGGGTACTTAAAATACTTCTATTGGTATTTCTTAGACATATTGCTTCAGTTTTCTCTAAGGTCAACAAGCAATTTAGGAATATGACCCAGGCGCCGCGAGAGTATGGTCATGGGTGGCACGGCATGTGGGAGAATATGGGCAGGTATCTAGAGAACTTCTCACCTCCAATGGTCTGGAACTTCACTCCCCAACAACTACAGGATCCTGATGAAGTGGTAGAATGTTTCAAAAAAAAATGCCGTGGCTACTCCAAAGAGGCACAACTTACTGCACTGTGCTGGGCCCTGGCCAGCATCTACCAAACACTGCTCGATACTATGCAGCACCCCCAGGAAGAAGAGAGGGGAAACAAACCAGGCACTGTTTCAGTTGCCCCTATAACTAAAAAGAAACAGTGGAAGCAGAAGTCAGCTCATTTAGTAAGGGATGAAGAAGCTTCTCCTAAGAGGGAGCAGGAGAAAGAATCAGAAGAGGCAGCCTGTTCTGCGGCAGAGCAGCCACAAGAACAGGAGGAGGAAGAGACTGAGATAATCAATGAGACAGAAACCATCTTATCCCTATCCCTAAGTGAGCTACGAGATATGCAAAAAGATTTTAGTTGTCAACCAGGTGAGCTAATTCTCAGCTGGTTGCTTTGATGCTGGGATATTGGGGCCAGTAGTCAGGAATTAGAGGGTAAGGAAGCCCGGCAGCTGGGATCCCTTGCTAAGGACAAGGCCATTGACAAAGGGATTGGAAAAAAGGCAGGAGTCCTCAGTCTTTGGCAGCGACTCCTGTCAAGTGTGAAGGACAGGTATCTCTTCAAGGAAGAACTTGCAAATTCTCAAAGGAAATGGACCAACATTGAGGGGGGCATCCAGTATCTGAGGGAATTAGCTGTGTTGGAGGTGATCTATAATGACCCGGCATCCAAAGACCCGGATGAAATCCGGTGCACACGGTCCATGTGGCGAAAGTTCGTACGAAATGCACCGATGCCATACACCCACACCCTGGCGATAATGAGCTGGACAGACGCTGAGGCACCAACTATAGATGAACCGGCCAGACAACACCGAGAATACGAAGATAATCTTGCTCCCTCCATGTCTGCTTGTGTCTCGGCTGTGGACAGACACAGACTGACCCAAAACATGTTCGAGCAAGCTGAGAAGGGTAGGTTTTCCTCATGCACTCCAACCAAGGCCTCAGCTATTAAGAGTCAGCCTTTTCCTGTTCAAGTGAAAGGGTACCGGTGGTGCACACCACGTGCAGCCCTGTGGTTCTTCCTGCGTGACCAGGGGGAGGACATGAGGAAGAGGGATGGTGAACCTACCTGGGGACTAGAAGCTCGGGTGCAGGAACTGCAAGGAAAAACAACAGCCAAAAAGCATCCATCCAGGAAAACTACTGCTCCAGGGTCTGTTGGGCAGAGTAGAAGAGCTGACTGCATTTTAGATCCTGATGAAGGGACTTCTGTTTTGCACTTACAAAAACCAAGTAATGAAGACTCAGACCAGGAGTAGAGGGGCCCTGCCTTCAGCCAGGCGGAGGAAAGGGACAATCGAGTTTACTGGACTGTGTGGATTCGATGGCCTGGCACATCAGCCCCACAGGAGTATAAAGCTCTAATGGACACCGGTGCACAGTGTACTCTAATACCATCAGATTACAAGGGGGCAGAATCCATCTGTATTTCTGGAGTGACAGAGGGATCCCAAGAACTGTCTGTGTTGGAGGCTGAAGTAAGCCTAACTGGGAATGAGTGGCAAAAGCACCCTATTGTGACTGGTCCAGAGGCTCCATGCATCCTTAGCGTAAACTATCTCAGGAGAGGGTACTTCAGAGACCCAAAACGGTACTGGTGGGCTTTTGGTATAGCTGCTTTGAGCATGGAGGAAATTAAACAGCTGTCTAGCTTGCCTGGTCTCTCAGAGGATCCTTCTGTGGTGGGGTTGCTGCAAGTTAAAGAACAGCAGGTGCCAATTGCTACCATGACAGTGCACTGGCGACAATATTGCACCAGTCGAGACTCCCTGGTTCCCATCCATAAGTTGATCCATCAACTGGAAAGTCAAGGAGTGATCGGTAAGACTCATTCACCCTTTAATAGTCCCGTATGGCCCGTGCAAAAATCTAACGGAGAGTGGCAGTTAACAGTGGACTATCGAGGCCTGAACAAAGTCACACCGCCGCTGAGTGCTGCCGTACCAGACATGCTAGAAATCCAATATGGACTGGAGTCAAAGGCTGCCAAATGGTATGCAACAATAGATATTGCCAACACGTTTTTCTCAATCCTTCTGGCAGCAGAGTGCAGGCCACAGTTTGCTTTCACATGGAGGAGTATCCAGTACACCTGGAATCGACTGCCTCAGGGGTGGAAACATAGTCCTACCATTTGTCATGGATTGGTACAGAGTGCACTGGAACAAGGCAAAGCTCCCGAACACCTGCAGTATATTGATGACAACATTGTGTGGGGCAACACAGCAGAGGAAGTGTTTGAGAAGGGGAGAAGAATAATCCAGATTCTCCTGAAAGCTGGTTTTGCTATAAAACAAAGTAAGGTCAAAGGGCCTGCACAGGAAATTCAGGTTTTAGGAATAAAATGGCAAGATGGGCGTCATCATATCCCAATGGATGTGATCAATAAAATAACAGCTATGTCTCCACCAACTAACAAAAAGGAAACACAAGCTTTGTTAGGTGTTGTGGGTTTCTGGAGGATGCATATTCCAGGTTATAGTCTGATCGTAAGCCCTCTCTATTGAGTGACCCAGAAGAAGAACAACTTTGAACAGGGCCCTGAACAGCAGCAAGCCTTTGAACAAATTAAACGGGAGATAGTTTGTGCAGTAGCGCTTGGGCCAGTCTGGACAGGACAAGATGTGAAAAATGTGCCTTAGCAACCGTTTAAGCAACCGTTATGCGTGACGGAGCCCTGCTTTCCTGGAGATGGCTGAACACCTGCCTGCCGACAGGAAGTAGTGAATGAATTCCTTGCTTTGCTTTGCTTCTTTGCGCAGCTTTTGCTCTACCTGTTAAACTGTCTTTATCTCAACCCATGAGTTTTCTCACTTTTACTCTTCCAATTCTCTCCCCCATCCCACCTGGGGGGAGTGAGTGAGTGGCTGTGTGGTGCTTAGTTGCCAGCTGGGACTAAACCACGACAGGTACCTAGTGATAAGAGGGGGATGTTATTTAGGGAAGAGCTGATAGTGTAAGAAGCTACTGTGTGCCTGGGAGAATTAAGCAATACGCAGATGTTAAAAACAAAACCCTGAATATCAAAAACGTCATCAAAATTCAGAATTTGGTTCAGTAATTTTCCTGGACCTAGTAATCTAAAATGGACCATAATCCAAATCCAAATCCAAATCCCCTTTTGGATCATTCCAGGTCCTGGACATATATCTGTATTTTGTGACTTACAACATCTGTATTGAAAACACCAGAAGGAAGGTCAGTATCTAAATGACCATTAAAATTCATATTGGTGTCTAAATGTCAACTATGAGATTAAGTGGAAACATTGTAGTTTAGATTTATTTAGACAAGATTAAATCTCTGGATTTGAAACATCAGTGAGGTCTCCCCATCGTCAGTTGTTTTGTGATCTAAGAGAGAGGAGCAAATCTGCATAAGAGACTTCAGGGATAAACCAAACCTGAAGTAGACTTTGAAAAATATGCTTGTTTTCCCCCCTGACAATCTGTGACAAGATGATATAAAGCAGCATTTACCGGCAACTTGTAAGAGATTAGGCAGTTGTCAAAAGAGATGTCAATACAGGTTTTAGCAATTGCTTCCTGAAAGATTTTGGAGAGAACCACTAAGCTGCAGCTGGGTTTTTATAGCTCTCTACAGCTGTGCACAGCTGGGCAGATGCTGTGTCTACCTGTATCTTTATCTCTGGCTTGGTACGTGATGGCTGGGGTGACAGGGAAGTATAATAACCATTTTTCATATACATATATTATGAATTAGGTGCCATCCATTATGAACCACCCAATCCCTCTTTCTCATTTTTCTTCATAACTGTATGTCTTGATTCCCACAAATAAAACCATAATTACTGCTGCTTTTGTTTAACATGATTTATAATTACTGTAATAATAAGGTCTCCCTTGGTACCAGTAAGTGCTTACCGCTGACTTGCAGTACAGTTCTGCAGCAAGCTTTCCCTGCTTGAGACATACTGTCTCTAAAATAAACCTTATCCTACTCTATAACAACACTAGGAAAGTAGATGGCCAATGCAGTTTAATTTTTCCAGGTGATGACAATAGTCCTATAAACACTTCAGTTTAAGCAGTTAGCCAGAACTTGGGATTATTTACATTAGAGGAAATGAATGATACAAGATACTCTCTGAGACGGGGACATTTATTGATGAAGGAAGCACACCAGCTTCCATTTCTCCAAACACAGTAGAAAAAAAGGCCAGTTTGGGGCTTATTTTCTTTGTCTTGCTCATGATTTCCAGCTCTGCCTCTGCTATCATACCTGTGCCTAAGGAGGATACCTATCCCTCCCAGGATTACATTTATATCTGCATCTTCAATTTCTCCACTGCCTTTCCTTTCAGTTTCCTAGTTCAGTTCATACACAGGCAAGCGGTCCCCTAGTTCTGTTATTCTCAGACAGTTCCAGGAAAAAAACAGACAAAGGTGCAGCTGGACAATACAGCTAAGCCAGTGTAAAGGATGTGCTATTCACCTCATTCCCAGCTCCCAACTACCTGTCCTTTAGACCAACACCATGTATCACCCAACTCCACAGTGAGGTTGTTCATGGAGTCAAACCAAAAGAAAACTTTTTATTTTTCTGCTTTTATTTTCTGTCATTTTAGGTCCCTGAATCAGTTCACAACATGGCTAGAGAAATGTCAGAGATGGCACAAGGAGATCCATGGGAACACACAGTTTAAGGGTAGAGAGGCTCAACCACAATGTATCAGCAGAATGAGTTATTGCTCTATCACCTCTATCACCTTTCTCACTCCACAACACTAATCTCATTTAACAGAAAGAATATTTAGCACTCATCTCTGCTTCAGCAACAGCAAGGAGTATTGGGTGTTGGTTGCTTCTCAGCCTGGTTCAGCTCTACGCTGCACTGATGCGCACAGGTCCTGGGACCGCAAAGATGAAGCAACAGAGGTAATCAATCAGAAGGAGGATCAAGGGCAGTGACTCATTTTTTCAGCAGCACTGCCCAGGAGAGTTGAAGCCTAAGTGTTATATCTGACAAGGCAAGTGACTAGATCAAAAGAAGACAGAAGAAATAGAGTTTGGAAACCTTATTGTCATCCAAAACTTTCAGTGTTGAGTACAGGCAGGCCCAGGCCAAAATCACCATATTTGCAGGAAGAAAAGTAAATTTTATGATTCGCGCATGGATTCAAAGCCAAACTTTTGTCCCTGCTTTTATTACATGCCCAACCAATATCCTTAAATGCCACATTCTCTGTGTAGCGGGGATTGAAAGACTACCAGTGAGCACACAGCCAGAGACTCTGTTCCAAGGCTTGCTCTTACCCTAAGGGCCATACTCACTAACTTTGTAATTAAAGCACTTCTCTGGTTGTTCTATAATACAATATAGTAGAAGGGCCTGTGAGTTTCTTTAGCAGATTGGGTACTCAAATAATCCAACATTAGATAACAAGAAGTTAAACGTAATTCATTACAGTTTTCTTATGAAGTTTGTCCCTTTTTTAAGGAAAAGCATTTGATGCTGTATGTGATATTTTTAGATTAAAAGTGTACAGCAAAAAGTAAAAAATTTGTAAGTTAAGGGTTTTTTTAAAAAAAATTTAGAGCTGGTTTATTATTTACGGACCAAATATGGTACGTGAATGTCAGAAAGAACTCTGGAAAGGACACTGGGCAGCTTCCCAGTTTCCAGTTCACTCTATTTTTCCTTCCCTTCTCTTTTCCCTTTCCTATTCCTTGTCTAGTAGGTGAGAAACAAAGCACCAATTTCTACAAACCTTTGCTGGTTAGCCTGTCCTGTCCATGCACAAGCGAACACCCCATGAGAGGGAAGAGATCCACCTCCCTCTCTCCTCCGCAGACACAGACAGTGAAGTGACTTCACAAAACCATTCCACTTTGATCCATGATCAGAGAAGTCTTTAAAAGGCAGGGTGGTTGTGTGCATGGAAACAGCAGGAAGGGAGCTTCTGCGTAAGGCTCTGTGTAATGTAAGCTACCACATGCATTTTTTGCACGAGCTACAAGACTCCTCCCAGAGGAATAACAATTTGGAAGTTCAAAATTACATCAAAAGGAAACACTACAGATTTTTTTCAAATAAAAAAAAAGGCGGGGGGGGATGTTAAAATTCTTTGTCACAGCATCATCATACAGTGCAATTCCATACATTTCTTTGGAGGTATGTCTATGGACAAGCTAAATGAGAAAATGAGACACGCTAAGTCCTTTTCATTGCTGTGTACCTCAGGCATTTATTTTCAGTAACTATTAACTTGGGCAAGATTTCAAAGAATCAATTAGACCCCAGCTTTGCAAAGGATGCACTGCCACTGCTGAAATTGTTGGTCATTAGTACTTTTTACTATATAGTTCTAGTTTTATTTCTTCACATTTTCTGTTTCCTCCTTAAAGCAGTGGTATTTCACCACCCTTCTTGGAGGAGATAATGATGAAATTAATCCAGTTATTGAATTGCCACTCTCTGGAAAGATCATTTCACATATGGGGAGGAGTGGGAACAAATCAATCTGCTCATCGATTGATTGAAGGTGGGTTTTCGTATGCAGCATTTTTAGAGGGCAGAAAAGATCAGAAGGACCTTAGGGAAGTCAGCATCTTCATCGCTGTCAAAGTGTCTACTCTTGTACCCTGACAGAACTAAATTGTTAAGGAGCCAGCGTTCCTGTCCATTTATACATTTTTTTTTTTAACAAAGGGTCAGTACTTCCTATCCTTTTATCAAAATTGTGGGTTAATACATTGAAATGAAATGTATCTCATTTTTTTTTGTTTCAGAAAAGACAAATATTTGCCTGAATAGACTTACAAAGTGTTGCTGTTCTTAATTTCAGGTGAAATTCATCATGTGAAGAGAAACTGAATTTAGGCACCTAGGCTCTGTCTATAGTCATAGAGTGAGATAAGCAGTCCAGAAGTCAGCTGAGAACTTCAGTAGGATTTTTAAATCTTTGAAAGAGAAATATGAATTTCTTCTGTCAGAATGTGAAAGACACCTAACTCAGATTAGCCTAGCTCTCATTAATGTTCCAGTAAAAAAAATATTTCTGATGAATTGGCATTTTGTTATTTGGGATCAACTCTTCCACCTCATCAGTAAGTTCTTATCTATTTCTAAAAAATGAATGCTACAACAAGCCTGAGAATATATTTCATTTTGAAGGACTCCATAACAGTCATTTTGATGCAATACTGTGTCTGTTAGTGAACACAATGGTTTGTCTTGTAGTTTTAATTAACTTCTTGGGAAACTGGCCTGTATTTTTATTCTAAAAAAAACCCCTAAGCTTATAACTAAGTTTAACAAATGAGAAAACTTTATTTTTTGGACTGTTCTATAATTATCCGTAACTGATACCATGAGGATGCTAGCATTTTTGTGTCAGCCTTTTACAAATTGTTAATGTGCCTTGAGAACAAATTATTCAATGACCAACCAAGATGAAGAACTGCAGGCAGAGTAACTCATTGAGTAGGATTGTTTGGGACTGTGAAACCAGATAGATACATTTCAAGGATAATATTATTTTCACCAGTGGACAGACTATGCCACACATAATCAACGCTGACAGGAAAACACGGGATAAAATCCTTACCTTGCTGCAGCCAGTGAGAGTTTTGCTAAGAAATTCAATGATGAAAAAAATTCTACCTGTAGGTTTTGCTCCCTGTTTTCTTTTCTCATGGGTGGGATTTTGTCACCCAAAATCAAAATATTCACAGCCTTTTTTTTATATGGAGCATATTGTGCATGATTGTCAGAAGAGTTAATCTGCATTACAGCAATGCAACTGAATTGAAGAGAACTGGATCCTAAGGGTGTAAAATTCTGGTACATAAGGCTCATTATATACAAAATTAACATAAACATGGCTGGACAGCTACATTATGTGTACTGATTCTGACAGGCAACCCCACCAACTAGACAAAAAGCAGATCAAAGGGCTGATGCTGTCTCTGCATATATTACAAAAGGACAAGTTTTGATTGTACAGTTCTTTCTCATCTTCTTGTTAACATAGGCCAGAATTCTGTCACTTAATGAAAATAATATTCTTAATACATTATACGGTAGTTCATGTTTAATAACAAGATTCTTCTACTTACTGTATGTGAAAGTAAGAAATTAACACAAAAAATTATAATTCAGGTATTTGGGTACCCAAAAATATATGTTAACGTAAAAAAATACTATTAAGTAGCTTTTTAGTTAATATATTATCTTAGGTTTTGTTTGCTTATTTTAATTTTGCTTTGGAAAACTTTTGCTTGCAAGAACTTTGTAATAATTGAAAATATATTCAATGACTTTGAGAAAAAGAATGTGTAGTGACATTGAAAAAGGAATCACCAACCAACGCTCAATAAGCCTTTAAATAAATATTCATCATTTCCCAATGAAATGGCTTTCAATAACATTACACAGATAATTGACATTTATTTAACCATCTAAGGCCAAACTTCTGAAGAGGAAATTGTCTTTAGTGGATAGTCTATCCATGTTCTCAGCAGACCTTAAACATGTGCTTCAAGTTTAGTCATATTTACAAGTACTGTCTTAAGAGTGGGTATTTTCCTTAACTGTCAGCCTTAAGAAGAGGAGACTGCAGGTTTTTCCTATCATCTTTGTGGAATGTCTAGCAAAAGGCAACTGATAGCTCAATTCAGACTCTGGACATTAATGCAATGCAGATTAAAATAATGAATAACAACACCACTTAGGACAAGCAACAATAATAAACTTAAAAATCCATATAATTAATAGTACAGCATAAGATAAAGTATCATAATATTCAGAACTGTGTCTTTCCTCCTAATTGATAGCTAAAATGCACAGTAAATACCCTCTGCCAATAAAAAATTATACTGAAGACATAAAGGGAATATGCAGAATAAGAATTGACAAAGCAAAAGGCTTTACCTGGAAGCTGATGACTGGTTGGGAAATCTGAATGCTGGAAGCTTTGCCCCAGGCCAGTAACCTCCTCCAATCGTTATTTCCCTCAGGAAACTTCTTGTTCCAGAGGACGTCAATCCTGGAGCCCGTTTGGGTTTTCTTTTTTGATCTGAGATAAAAATTTTATATGAATGTCTTCGCATTGGTAATGGCAGTGACACAAGGTCACCTACTCAAGACAAGAAGTTTCTGGGGAAAAATGTTATCTGAGAACATGACACTTTTCCTTATTTATCAAAAAATTAGCAAAATTGCTTGTTTCAAACAAAATAAAGGAAAACTCAGCATTTATCAATGTTTAAACATTTCCAGAATCATCCTGGTGAGATAAGGAGATGTGTTGTTGATTTTACTTTGAAGTAAATGTGATCAGAATTTGGACCACCTACTCAACAAGTCTGGAATCCTGCTTCCACAAACTGAGCCTCCAAAAGCGAATGTATTTATTTATATGTGTGTGTGTGTGTGTGTGTGTGTATATATATATATGAAAGGCTTCATTTTGCAGAATAAAGGACGCAGTTCTGAACTAATTCCACTGCTCAACTTGAGGTCAAATATTACTTCATAATTTCAATAAATGATCAGTTGGCTACATGGGCTTACTCTCCTTTTAACTTTCACAGCTTCTCCACAAACGGCTCTGAATGTGTCAGTTCTTGGAAGCATGCTGAAGTATGACTGGAGACAGCAAACTTAGATTACTCCTGACATAAATATTCTGCTTGGGAACAGAATTGAATTATGAATTTTGATTGTGATCCAAATTTGCCAGTGGAAATAATTTTTATATAAACCCACCACTTTTTGGCACACTGTTTTCACATGTGTTTATTTGAAACAAAACTGCATTTACTCTCAAGACATTGCTTTGAAATGAATGGCCAAAAAGTTTTCACTTGAAAATGCAAACACATTATCCAGCCTTTATTGCAGCCAAATTTTAGTAACTGATTCAATGATCTCCTAAGTCTGTAAGTTCCACACATTAACTAAAAATCACAAAACAAACAGTCAAAAAATATTTTGCACCTGAATTTCAAACATGCTTATGGCATTTAAACAACTAAAGCCTTCAGACACTATTAAGAAGGGGAAAAGGGGGGAAGGGAAGATCAACAAAGATATTTTCATCTTTTTTTCGGATTTCTCTCATGTTTTTAGTTATTTAGAATATGTTGCTCTTCTTTTTCCCATTAGAAAAAAATTAAAGTATAATTCACCACCTAACAAAAGTAAACTGACAAGCCCAAAATTTTTTAAAAATACTGAAAAAGTTGCTGATAAAAAAATAAAAATCAAAAATTATATAAAAGCTATTAGTACCTCATTTAAGTACTGTTAGCAAGTACAGCTAACAAGTATTATTAGCAAAAGTATGGTAGCAAAAAAAGGAATATGTGCATAAACTTTTTAATAAAGATTTATGATACATATTAAAATGACTGTATAAATTTGTAATGCATTATGAAGCATTATATAAATGTTAATTATTACGTCTACTGTAGCAACATAGTCTCTTCTAAAGCTGACTCTTTCAAATATTTTCTATTTTAAATAGAAAAATCATGCCAGAAGGTATTTATTGGTTAATATTAAGAAATGGAAAATCATCCCTCCTCACTGGCTATTATGTGTAATTAACTTCAGAGATTATTCTGTTTAAATAGCTTTGTCCTAGGATTTTATGTTTCTTTTGCCCTACTAAACCTGGATCATATACTCAATGTAATTAAAATATAATATACTTCAAACTGAGACCTAACAACAGGAATTTAGTCACTGACAGTGTGGTATGGCGTTATTTCTAACTGATGAGGCATTTTGTTTTAATTTCAAGCCACCAGCATACAGGTGAAGCATGCTTTATGGGCAGTCCTGGAGAGGGAAAGCGTCTCTCTTTTCCCAGAACAGCCATAACGGACTTAAATGCCGTATAAACATTTTCAACATCATCATGTTTCCCAACAGGACCACTTCTGAGCTGAGAAGTTTTGTCTTTTAGTCTTGTTCAGTTTTTATGCTAAAATTTCCTGTAGAAAAGGGTTGACTGCTGTACGCTCTGTACCAGTGGGGTCTCTTCTTTCTGGTTCAGATCAAGTGCACCAGTTCCAAGCTCTTTTCCAATTATTATGCCTCAGATTCCCTCTTCTTCCAAATCCTTCCTGAAAAGAGCACTGTAAAGAAAAATGATTCCTCTCATTCTAGGATATCGAGCCTGTTTTGGTCCTTCTTAATTTTTAAATTTCAATTTAAGTAAATTCATTTAAGTAAATGTTTTTAGATGGGACCATCTTGTCTAAGAGTAAACAAGACTGTGTGTCTTCTTTATTATTTAACATGTTAGCAGAGATTAACACTGGGTATTTATCTCATAGTGTTTACCTATCAGGCGATCATGAATGTGGAAGACTGGACTTGATTACCTGTCCAGTGGACAAGACACAGAGCTTTAATGATGCTGTGTTAAGACTCTGCTGTCTTCCTCTTCTGGAGGCCACTGAGGCATGTTCTGACACATACAAGATTTCAACATCTCTCAGATGTTGAAATGAAATACAATATTTGTATTTTTCTTCCTGCTTAAATCATGAAAATCACCAGCTGCATATGGCAAAAAGATCATTTACAGCTTTAGGCACCAATCGTGAGATACCAATCTGAATTTTCTTCTGCCAGAGGTTGATGATCTAGAAGCCACACAAAGCATGTTGCCCAGCATCTAAATGAAGACATTCCTCCACAAAGATACCAGAACTACCTGGAGATAGAAAATATTTTGAAAGGAAAATATCTCTCTCCTGTTTAGAATACCTAGGCAACTATCTAGGGATGGATCTCTGGAGTGGTGAAAATATCTATGCAGTAATATTGTAAGGAGAAGTGCTGACTTAGAAGAAATGCTTCAAGTACAACATTTAGATAAACTTTATTAGGGACAAGTTCTCAGCTGCTGCTCTTCTTGGCCTCCTTTTTTTTTTTGTTTAAATGTTCCTAAACATGTTTGTAAATTGAACAGTTACCAATTTATATTCATGCAAGAAGATTATATCTGAGTCTCCTACCACAGTTTCCTGATGCCAGCATATAAAAAAAAATTATACCTGCCAAATCCAAAAATGACATTTTTATGTCCCCAGGTGAAAGCTGAGGTTAGGAAATTGAAACTTTCATGTAGAAACCAGGCTGAAACACTCATCCTCCACAACAGGCAGTAAACTGGCTCATGCACAAGACTCATGTTCCACAGCCAGTACTGCTGTGAGTAGTTTGCAAATCTCTTTACCTGAAAGTGTAAAGATTTTGTCAGCTGTATACCAGAGACAAAATCCTTCACACAAATATTGCTGTTACATGTAGTCCATTCATATACTTATCATCACTTATGAATGTCAAATTAATTATTCTTACCACAATGATTATTTCAGCATCATCTTACATTTCATGTATGAAATAGCTTTTCTTTTTTTAATTTCATAGCAATCATTGACTTTTTAATAACAGTGACTACTCATTTTTTATATTACTCTTTTTTCACATTCTATTTTTTATATTACTCTTTTTTCACATTCTATTTTTTATTATCCTGGAATGGTGAATTGCTACATCTTCCAGATTAACAGGAAAATATGGGAAATACATCTGTAAAATGATAAATAATGAAATCTTTGTAAAAATAAACCATATTCTGGAAGAACACAATTTGAAAAATTTAAGAGTCTGAATGACATGGTATACTAAGGATTTTATCCACTATCTGGTAAATTCGGTGAATGTTTTCCACAGGACCTAAACTAATCCTGAAGAGAACAAATTATTAAATTTATTCTGTCACTCAGTATTAGCCAGATTTCTGAATTCTGGGCCTTTACTACTGCACAAAACTAAAGGACTGTGCACTATTAGGGACATGGTGAATGCTTTCTGTATTTTATGGTCAGGGCAGAGGATAGAGTGCTGTTCTTCACCTTTCCCCACTGAAAAGGACTTCTTTTTCCCCTGTAGGTGGAATACAATATCCACTGCCAAAAAGCCCAAACTAATCTGATTTTGCGGTCCTTCCATCAGCATAAATGGTGAGCCAGTCTTGACTTTCAAAGGCCCCACGCAGTCAAGAGAGTAGAAGACTGGTGATCCACTGGTGAACTACGGATACCTCGGTTTCTCAGTAATCCAGCTTTCTTCACAAGCCAGTCAGCTGCCCCCTCTTAGTGCAGTACAGTTTTGTGCACTCAGTAGTCAGGAGCTGATGGCCGCAGTTCAAGGGACACCTAGCAGAGGGAATCTTTGCTCCAAGGACTATTCATACACTATAGCATAGTCACAAATACTTTTGGAGTGGGGGTAAGGATGCAGAACTCCTCTACCATTAGTCTGCATAGTAATTCTCTTGTCTCCTGCTGGTCAGTGAGCCTCAAGTCCCTCACAAAGGGCTTCCCCTAGTGCCCTGAAGAGTAGTCTCCTGCCAGAATATAGCCTGGGAATTAAGGCACTGCCAGGGAGATGGAAGTTTAATGTGGATGGGAGCCCTCTAAGAGAAAAAACTGAGCCTGGATCTCTCACATCCTTAGCAAAAAAACCCTGAGCACATGAGGCATGCATCACAGTCTGAAAAGGATTAGATTTGCAAACTCAAAGCATGTCACTTCATATCTGCTGGATGGGGACAATCTGTTGATATAATCAAAGACTTCATTTTTTTCCTTCTTTGTGTCACTATAATCAATCACACAAGAAGAACTCTCCGTGAAATCTTCCTGTGAACACAAACCCAAACCTCCTCTGAGTTACATTTCTCTGGACGGAGAACAGAGAGGCACCCCATTGACCCTCTGTTCCTCGGGACCCCGAATGCCCACACTGCAGTGGAAAGGGAGGCAGAGTCCTGCAGGAAAACGTCATCTGTGTTTTCAAGGAAAACAGGAGCTGCACTACATTTTGCCTGCAGCACCATCAGTAAACATGCTTCGAGAATGCTTTCCAGAGCAAATCCAACAGGTTAGAGAGCTGTGAGAGAGAGTCCCAAGGTGACTTTACATTAAGAGAGAAGAGAGCCTTTTAGCCTAACCAATTGTGCAGCACTTCTGCTCATCTACAAAAGCAGAATTTAAGCACCTAGGAAAACACCATTTAAAAACTAAGGCTCTCTAGGACTTTCAGCACCTCTAGGGTTAGATACAGTTGATCAGACTTTAAACTTTGTTGCCTAAATCTGATATGTTTCTTGTGAATCCTCTTGCAAATCTAGGTCCAAGTCCACAAGGTTATCCAGGAATTCTGTTGCAGAGCCAGAAACTAAATCCCAAGCTCCTAAAAAACAGCTATGGAAAAACTGAATGTTTTAGTTGGAAAACTGAATGCATTTTTCAGTTTATCCTGATAGTAAAAATAGTTGTTAAAGGCTTTCAGGGATGCAGAGGGATATGCAGCATGTGTGTTGAGAGAGAGCACATCTTTTGCTAACCCAAACCTTTCTTTCAACTGAAAATCCATTTTTTAGCCAAAGAAAAGTTTATTTACCATGGTTTATGACTTTGGTTAATTTTAAAATTTAAAAAAAAAAAAAAATATTTTAAAATGCCAAAACATTTTGTTTGAAAATTGCCAGAATGAACTATTTTGACCTTTCCTTTTTTTTTTTTTTTTTTTTATTTTGTGAAACCATTTTAGAGCAGGAAGCTATACCCACAAACACTCTCATTTCCTGAAAATTACTTCTCATTAATTTGATGTTCTTTAAAGAAACTTCACTGTTCTGTGAGTCCAAAGATAGCTTCTTACCCATTGAACTATTCTTCCTGTCTAATATGTTGCTGATATTAAAGTTATTCTCCCCCAAAAAAGTTCAGCTGTGCTCCCATCACTAATATTGGCTTTAAAGGCCTTTTAACTTTTAAATTAAAGAGAAGCTTTTTAAAATAGAAAGAAAATCACTCTTTAATGCATCTGAAATTTTCTCAAGGAAGCTTTATATTAATTAAGACAAAAGAGTTATTTTTTTTTAATCAAATCTAATTATAGTATCTGAAAGTACAGCTTCTTTGAACTCTTATTTCATAGAGGAAGGGAGGAGGTGAGCCTTAGTATTTTTTTCATGTGAAAACAAGTTTTGATCTAATCACGTTTGGTTAACCAATTTTAATGGAGCTTGTGCTTCTTATATGTTCCTAAGAGGTACAGGAGAAAAATATTATATATATAATATCTTAAAGGTCTTTTCCAACCTAAACAATTCTATGATTCTATGATTCTATCTGGGTAGCAGGGAACCAACAAAAAAGAAATCCATAAAGAAATGCCATCCTTCCTGTGTAATATCCTACAGTAAATTATTGGGTGCAATTATAGTAGTATTTATGAACCTTAAAAGCATGAAATACTGCATTCAGATGAGGACTCTAAAGTTCCTGTTTTCCTAGGAAACCTCCTTGATCTGGATATCAAGGGGATAATCTCAAAAGAAAAGGATTTAGTCTTATCTGAAACTTCTGGACCTAGTCAGAATTCAAGGGTGATTAGAGGCTGCTTCTGCTGGTACTTCACTGTATTTATAGTTGACACTGTGTTATCATGGCTCACAGCTCTCCACACAAAGTGATTTTTCATTGTTTTTCCAGAGAATTCAAAGGGCAACATCTATGAGTGTGGTTGTGCTTTGGCAGAGCCTGTTGCTCGTCTCTGTAGAACAAGCACTGAGCTCAGAGCGCTGCTGCAGCACCAGGCGGTAGTTGAGGATAAGGCGTTTCATGATCATGTACCCAATTAGTTTCCTTATATTCAGCCCTGGAGCAATATCTCTTCTCGGCACTGATCTCTGCCTCTGCTAAATATCCCACCTAACATCTTCCAAGACCCAGTGTAGTGACGCACTGTCTCTGTCCCAGGCAGGAATGCTCTCAAGCAATGCCACCAGGGCAAAGAACAACGAACAGATCTCTTGGGGAACCACCATGTGTTTATAATAATGTCTACACTTCTTATCTCTTAGCATTGCGGATGAAGGCTATTACTGAGAGACCTGTTCCCACCAAAGACTTCCAGAGGAAGGAGTTCTCTGTTAAAACCTGAAAGGCATTAAGTGAAATGAACTGCTGAGTCTGAAACACGCTGCTGAAGGAGAGATGGTCTGGGGCAGAGGGAAGCCTGCACTGGTGAAAACTGGTGGAATCTTTCAGCTCCTCTATCTGACTTATTAAAATGTCACATCAGCTAAAGGCAGCAGTCTGTGGTGCCAGGGTGACAAGAGTTACAGCCCAGACAAGAAGGAAAAGAGGTGTGAAGAGGTCTTCAGAGACTCTGCGCCTGCCAAAGGAGAGGCTCCTTCTCTGAGCTGCAGATACGAGTTCAACGGGAACCAGAGAGAGAGACACCATCCGCTCATGTCACATTGCCTTCAAATTACAGACTTGTGTTACTAATGAACTTGAAAGTTAATTAACCTATTCCAAGCCTGGAAGAAAATGTTACATTTCGAGTTGTAAAGTCCCCGGGTGAATTCTTTCAGTGACTTTTTCTGCTGTAAGGGAGCAGTTACTTTACCTTTGCCTGAGTTTACTCATCTGTGTAATGAGGTTGATGATACTTGGAATTATATCCCACAGAAGCTTGGCAATGGTCTTTTAAAATGGCACAATGCTGAAAAATGTTATTTATAATCATTCCCATCACTGTGCGCACCCCAAGTAATTATCACATTGCAGAAGAAAGTACTTATATTGGAGTAACAGCACAATTTATTTATGAAGGGATTGTTTTCTACATATGCCTCAGTCTTCTCCAAATATAAAAATACAGTAAGCTGAAGTTATTCCATATTTATCCAGTTTTGAATTTTAATGAACAAGAATGCTGTAAGTTCATGAAATTTTTAAAACCAAAAGATGAATTAGATTAATCCACTTCATAGCCCTTCGTGTTCTGGCAAAAGGTATTGTGCAAACTTTTAGGTAAATAATTTTTAATTTAATTTAATTATTTAGCTGTATAGTGCATCCATTTCAGCTCAAGAGAGATGGTGATTAAAATGCAGAAGCTGGGAATCCTAATATGAATATGCAAATTTTCAACACATTCTTAAGCAATCACATTAAAAAACATATAAACTACCATAATTTTGCTGAAGACCCTGAATTTATTCCAATTTAC
The DNA here is from genome assembly GCF_030936135.1 of Gavia stellata. NCBI lineage: Eukaryota > Metazoa > Chordata > Aves > Gaviiformes > Gaviidae > Gavia > Gavia stellata. The sequence continues at coordinate 23,408,047 of NC_082600.1, forward strand.
AGGTGCCGAAGATGGTCTTACAAAACATACATAGTTCCTTCTTCTTTAGTGCTGTCATACTCCTATCCTAGAGAGTCATGAAACTAAATTAATACTGCAGCTTTTGTAAGTACAGGGGAATTGTTAGTAGATTCAGTTGCTGATGAGAAGAATAAAGCCGCAGATAACGGGAGAATTGCACAGTCTGGGCTGTGGGCAGACCCTACGGCTGGAATAGCAGAGAATACAGAAACTGAGGAGTACTCAAGTCCATTAAACCCATCAGGAGTGTGACGGTTAAAACAACACAATGTGCTTAAGCTAGTAGCAAATGTGGGTTTATGGGGGGGAGAGTGACAGGGGCTGGAAGGCTGCTGGCAGTGCCCAGTGCAGTAAAGATGCCATCCGAGGGAGAGCTGCCGTGCTGGCCAGCCCATGGCCCGCTGCATGGCTGCCCACTGCAGCTGGGCCAGCGCTGAGCACTGACCTACTCGCACCATGGGCTGAGCACTGACCTACTCGCACCGTGGGCACGGAGCCGCAGTGCAGGCTGCCACTCTCATTGCCTCGTGCACAGACAGGAAAAGCAAATGGGAGCATTTAGTGTGAAGCTGCTCTAGAAAAGCTGTTTCAGTAAATGGGGCTGTAAAATGCCTGGCGTCTAGCACAGGCAGTCCAGACTGCCGAGGAAGATGGAAAAACAAGGCTTCCACTGTGCTTTCTGTCTTCTGCCTCAGTCCAGCCCTTTGCTTTCATAAACATAATATCCACTTATTAAATCATAATTAAAATTAAACTCTTTAACTCCCTCCTCACCATCCTGACTCTCCAGCTGCCCAGGTTCTCAGCTTTCAGCCCTTCCTGATTCCTCCCCACATCCTCATCTTCTCCCCAACAAGGTGAGAGACCCTGAAGGCTTTGCTGTCAAAAGCCTTCTTTCTTAGAACACTTCTAATAATTTTCTCATGTTCTGGTATTTTTAGATGCCAAGCCAGAAGTTTCACTGCACAAGAAAAGAAAGCAATTTACAGCTGCACGTAGAAACATAGCCACTTCCAGTTCATTTGTTTTTCATCTTGATTATCAACACGTTTGTCATCTCTCTGTAATTTATTCATTATCTTTAGTCGAGGAATGTGAAAGGGAGGGGTAGGAGTGAAGAAGGAGATAAGTGCACTTGTCAAAATGTGAAACAGATGCTCTAACAATGATTGGAGACAATTAATGTTCTCAGTAAGTATCAACGGGCAAGGTCCGTGGATAGCTTCAAATTTTTGCAGCAAACAGCTTTCTGGAAAATGCAAATACAGAGCCTTTATTTTCCAGGCACATGAGAGTATGTCTTGTTTGTAATGAGCTGTCCTAAGGAACTTCACATTGCTGCTTGAAAGTGTAGCTGTTCTGAACATTGCTGGCCTAAATAATAACACAGCGACGAAGAGGGAACTGTACGGCTGGTAACAGAACTAACGAACCTGTCACCGCTCCCTCCTTCTGGTTCAGGCTCAGCATGCAAAGCAAAGCGTTTAGCACGTGTTTAACCTTGAGTTACTGAAAGTCAATAGCACATAAGCATGCACTTAAAGCCGAGCACATACTTTGTGATTGCCAGGGAAGGCATGCAACTACCAAAGATTTTTGCTGTACTGGGGTCTTTCGTTTCTTGCTGAGGAATGACCCCCGTGAGACAGCCCTCAAGGGAAGGCTGCTCATCTGGTGTCTTATCCAGCACCAAAAAAATCAGAGTTAGCATCAGGCTTCAGTCTGTATCACTTTAGGGAATGCTGCTGCAAAAGCCAATTACAATAAATAAATATAACAAGACAGAAAAAAAATCAATAATGAATAGATGTGATCTAATTACTAACATTTGTAATAATAGTTTATTGTTCTATGCCACGCGTAGCTTTCATCTTCTCTCTCTGCATTCTGTCAATTTAATTTTCCCTTCTGCTGTTCTGTTATCTAAAATGATCAAACACCTACCATGCCCTGGAAAATTCACCAATTAAGAGCTGCATTTAAATCTGCTTGAATGTGCCTGTCACAAAGTTAATTGGAATAAACACATATTTGATATGATACTGTTTGAATTCCGCTCCAAGCCAGACTACCATCCATCACAGACTTTCTTTTTACTCGTTTTTATTCTTCTTCCTCTCAGTTTTCCTCTTTCTTTTATTTCATTATTGACTGAGTAATGATAGCAGACTCCAGCCTGAGAGGTTCTTCCTCTTCTTCCACCCATTTCTCCCCAGCAGCCTCTCTTCGCCAGCTGGGCAGGACGAGCAGGGGCGTGCACAGGGCAGCTGCTGAATCACCCGTCCTCTCGAGCACCCACACAGCTTGAAGAAAGGGATTTCTTCACCAGGGAGACACACTCAGGCCCTCAGATTTAAAAACCACCAATGAGTCTATCCAAAGGCCTGTTATACACAATATATGGCAATGAGTTCTATGTCAAACATAAAATAGCACATTTTTACACACTATGAAAAAAGAACACTTTTTTTTCTGTTTGCCTTAATTCTGCTACCATGTCTATTATAAACAAGAGAAATATACATCAGCCAGATCAGACCATAACTGGAGTTTATTTAATGGCAGTCAGCAAACGCTCTAATTTTCTTTTCAGTGCAATGACTTCAGCCCAGCTAGGCACCAGCACTACAGGAATTTAAGACAGTGTGTACATTAGTCTGTGGCCACTATTTCATAAACTCTGGAGAGATTCACAGTCAATTGGTAAGAAAAATTGATGTCTGCAGCAATAGGAGCACTAAAGTTTGATCAGCATATAAATCAATCGCTTCTTGAGAAAAGCATGGCAAAACTGAAATCCTTGTCATTCTACTGTTACTGGGGTTTGGGTCTTGGTTTTCTAAGGTGACAAGATTTAACTAATCTAAAAGGAGCCAGCATGATAATTTTCCTCTTTAGCACCTTATCTTCGAATGAATCAGCAATCCAAATGCATGGCTGATTAAACTGCATTGCTATCACTGGACCTATATCAGGAACAAATTTGATTCAGGGGATGTATTATTTGTTTAAATGCTGGGGTATGACATGTTTAACCATGCAGATGTGACTTAAAAATATTTACAGGGAAGCCATCTGGGAAAGAAAAGAGTACAGTTTTTCCCAGTCATCATGAGTGTGTGGCATCCATGCATGGCATGCAATATGAAATCAGTGTGAAAGAATCCACCTCAACGATCATAAAGGACATGGCAGTTCCTCTGCATGCATGAAATATGTATTTCTTCTCTAACAGTCGTTCAAGTATTGAGGTAATCTATTTTTCATTTTCAGCACAGACACATTTATTAGCAGAGTTAATAAGACAGTCTTTGTCAGAACATATTGTCTGCTGTCAAAATCTAAGGATTAACATTGCATTGCATGTCTGAATAGAATTACTTTCCCATAAGATTTGCTAGTTACATGGTCCAGTAGGTCTGGTGCCCTGCCAGATGGCAATAAATAAATGGCAAATAAATAAAATTTCAGAGAAAAGTTTAATTCTAGGACACCATCTGACTCCAACATGCATTATGTACCTTGATAATTGTTGCAATACAGCACGTGGAAGGAGACTTTTCCTTCCAACCTCTGCAGGCAATTAGTTTATGCCCGGAAACCTGGCATTTGATTACCCTTATCTGCCAGGCATAGCTGCAAACACTATTATCAGAGAGTCTTTCAGGATTACAATGCCCTTATCACATCTCCGATTATGATAAGGAACAGTAAAGCATTCAGAAACCTCCGTAGTAATCCAGATGAATTAGATTTCAGTAATAAGACCTCGATAAGGGAGCATGTTCTCCTACCCCCAGTCACTCATAAATATGTAGACTCTAATAGCTAATTATCTTAGATTTTCAGAAGATTATTTTTCTGGGAATCTGTCAACAACGATTTTCTTTTAGATGTGGCCCTAGTTTCTCAGATACAGTCATTTCATGGTTTCCAGACGTTTGGTAAATGCCCAGAGGAAGTATTTTTTATGTGATGTGTCTCCTTCAGTCTGAACCAATTAACTGTTACAAACGTGGAAAATATCCATTTTTGCCATGGTGTTGAACTTTTCAAATCTTTCCATTTGGAAGATCAGAAACAATCCAATCAAACTGCTTGCCACCTGGCTCCTCCACATCACTTTTTGCAGTGGAATTAAATAAAATTATCATTTCCAATTTGAAAATAAAAGTGGAAAATAATTATTCAACAGTGACTTGGATGGCCCTTTAATTACTGCTCTGTGTTCACCCAAAACACGACTGGTTTGATTTTGTGCTGGGTTTCTGCTCCTAAAAGTGGCAAGTGCTGAGGGCTCTCCCGGAGAGGCTCGGGGAGCGGGGCGGGGGGGGCAGCAGGAGGACCGGGTTTTTTACCCCACAGCATCCCCTGCTGTTGCTTTTGGGAACGGTACTGATTCACTTTCCCTCGGTCCCCAGCCCGGAGGAGGGCAAGGCAGTTCCGAGCGCTTTTCAGCAGAGTGGAAAAATGAAAAGACTTAGTGTTCCCAGGAGACTCACAGGTGGCTCCTTAAGGGAAAACTATTGTCCCAATAATTCAATAAAGTGTGTGTTTCAGTACGATGAAAATCTCAATGACTAACTGGAGTAGCAGTTTTCTAAGGAGCCTTGACCACCACAAGAGACACGTGCTAATTTAAAACAGACCATCTCAAGCCATTGCGGATTCTCCCAGAAAGCCCTTTTCCCTTGCAGAACATACAGCCATGTTTCTCTCAGTTATGTGACAGCTGTCAGCCCCAAATCAGCTTCCAGGTGTCCATAGAAAAAATCAGTATTTGAGTGCAGTCAGGATTTTTTGTTTTGTTTTGAAAATACCTGTATGCCTACGCAAAAATTTGGAACATTTCTGAATGCCTTAATACTGAAATGTACACTCACAAAATCCTTTTCTTCCCAAGGAACCTGTAAACACAACTTTCAATTTGCATTTCTAGGGGTATTGAATTTTTTCTTTATGTATGTACAAAAGTTTGCAATCTATATATGCAGGTGGAGGCAGGGGTCTGAATATGCATCTACTGATTTCTCTGCATCCTGCTTTCCTTATCTATTAAACTGGGTTAACAGTACTTCTGCACCTCCCAGGAGTGTTGTGAAACCTTACTCATTAACGTTTGTACAGTATTTTGAGATCCTTGGCAGATGCTACACAAGTGCAGAAACACATCACTTTTGATATACATGAATGGCAATTCACTCACAGCCTCAACGGTGTTCGGTAAGGGAGTAACTGAAGACTATCAGATGCTGCAGGCTCAAATGAAAGTGAGCTCATCAAAATAAACGGTTTACCAGAGGCTTCCAAGCACCCTGCTTCCTACAGTTGAGATGAAGAGTTCATCCCCTTCTCTGCTTGACAACAGAGAATAAGCCACAGCATTGCACATCATGAACAGTGGTTGTGGCATTCTTCTCTGTTGGAGAGTTTCACTTTATTGTGCAGCCCCATTAACTGATGAATTGAGGTCAGAATGGTTCATGTTATCACTGTGAGTATAGAAAAGAACTTGGCCCAAACATGGAAACCAAACAGACTTTCATCATGAAAAAGGGCTCAGGGATAGTGATACCTGTGAGTATTGCCTTATAAAGAGTGTCTTTCCCCCCGCCCCCCCATTTGCTATTCTGATCAAAGGAAAAAGCTTGTGGGGAGAAAAAAAAATAAACTTTTCAATTTGGTGGAAGGATCCACTTGTCTTTCTGTGTGATCTACAGAAGGCAAGATTTCGGCATCCTCAGTTCTGGGAAAAGCAACCAATATCTGAAATCTTCTCTAATTTTAGGGTTTTATACTGACACTGTTACCTGAGCCCCTCCTGCAGACAACCTAGCTCCTTGGAGCAGCAAAGTCTCTAGCAGATTAATGAGTCCCCAGTACTCCTCAATTTCTGGAATAAAAAGTTTTCATGGGATAGGACTTTTTGGTTTTGTCAAATCTATCCAGATTTTCTGTACCTACAAACCTGAAACCTAGACTGCACAAATTGACACAATTTGCCTTTTGAACAAAAGAAGTCTGATGATAATGAAATTTCTAACACTCATTTCAGCTGGACTAGAACTAGTTCAATCACATCGTACCTTGTGACAGGCCAGCTATTTTACATCTCCAGGCAAGGAAGCTTAAAAGAGCAGCTGCAGCTGCATAACTAGAAAAGAAGTGGGAAAAGAATTTCGAAGCAGACCAGGACATAGAAATTTTGGAGTTAATTTTTCTTTTATCCAGAACCAGTTAGTCCAACTCCTGGACAGCCCTGTACCCCCAGCCAGGTTCTGCAGCTTGAATCGCTCTTCATCCTGAGCACCACTGCAGCTACCCAAGAGGGAAAAGACCACTATATGGCTTAAATAAGGGTGCTGGCCTTAAAGCCCAATCCAAACTCCTTTTGAATCTGTGGCAACCTTTTAAATAGCTGTGAATCAGGAGTTTCACTTTTAACTAACTTACTAAGCATATGGACTTTCAGAAGCCAAACTGACAGATGAGAGGTGCAACTTATTTCCTAAGCACCTTCTACTCCCATTGATTTACCAGATCAGGCTGAATGAATGCTTTTAGCTTGATTCTCACCCAAAATGCAAGTTGGCTGAATGATGTTTTCACCAGAACATTGGCAGAAATGATTTGTAAACAAAAGAAAGTAATCTTGAAAACTGAGGAGAAAGAGAGCAATCCCCTTCTCTTCTAGCTTTACTTTAGAGCTTGTTATTTATTCTTTGGCTTTTTACAATTCATGAGCAAGCGACTTATTCCTTTCTAGTCCTTTCTTTAAAGGACATGAATTATTTCCATTGTTAACTAAAGGGTTTTCTTCTAATTAAAAGAAATTATAAGGCATTCAACAGTGGCATTATTCTAGTCAATAAACTAATTATGGTTGTGGATGGCAAAGATCTGATCTTAGGACTATGATTTAGAAAACTTTAAGGATGTGATTTTCACATTCCTTGAAAAAAGCAAAGGACATCTTACAGGCACTTTTAGTCACTGTTTAGAATGTACAGAAAAAATATTAGTCCTTCGAAATGAGCATAGTGCCTCTGGAAATTTCTAGCTGCACTACCTACATTCACTTGGTGTATCTTTGCAAAGTCATTTTGGTTGGAGCAGGAGGAGAGGAGCGTTGAATATCCTTTTTTTATTGCACTGTTGCCATCTAAAATTTCATTCCAGTTGAATCAAAATTATTCCAAATAATGAAAGTGGTATTTTTTGCTTTCATAATAATACCAAAAAATAAATTTCAAGTGCTTTGAAGACTTCCATTTCTCCCTTAAAAATACTACTATCATCATCATTACAGCAATGAAACATGTTTTTCACAACTTGGCAATGGGCTAAGAAAGTTGTGTTAACTGTACTTTGCAAAAAAAAAAAAAATTTGAGAACTAGCATAGTGTGGTGTTTTGCTGGAAACCAAATACAAAGTCATTAGCCAAGTCAGGCTTGAGTTCAAAGGCAGGGACTTTACCTGCTACTTATTTGTTTTCTTGCTTTCGTCCATCTTCCAGCCATTTGTTTTGACACTAGCTGAATGCATGAGAACAGGTAGACATCATATAAAAATGTGTGATTCCCCCCAGCAGAGATGCATCAGTCCATCGGTCGCCTAGGCATAGACTTGTAGTCTACTGCAATGTACAGCAGAACTGGCTAATTGATGGGTTGTACGAATGCTTTTTTTTTTTTTTTTTTGGTATTGCAGTGCAAATGCTGGCATAGTCCATAACTGCTTCTCATTTGTGGTGGTAGTCCTGTTTGAAGTCATTGTGGTAGGGGGTTACAAGTGCTGATGTGATCATATCCTCAACCTTGGGGACTTCAGAAATGTTTTAAAAAGGGATGTGATGAAATAAGAGAGGGGAAAATATTTAGTCTGGATTTTGAAGACTGATAACACAAAATTATTCCTCATAATTCAAAGTATTCCAGCCATGCCACTAATATTTCTGCCTCCCTTTCTGATAGCTTGCCTCCCTCATGTCCTCATGAAAATCTTCCAAAAGCAAGCTGCATTGGAAGGTATTTTCAGGTCATTTATACAATCACACTGTGTCAGATAACAGTAATAATACATTAAATCATCATGAACACTCAATATCTATTTGGTAATTTATGCATCAAAGCATAAATTTTGCATTTACTGTTGGGGTTTTCTGCTAAAGTTTTAGCATTCTGTTATGAGTCAAACAGATAGTAGAAAGAACGAGGTGCTAAGGTTGCTAAAAGTTCAGGAAATTTGCTGGGTAACAAAGCATTTCTGAAAATCTTTTGGGGTATGTAGCATACTCTTTGACCCACTAACTGACTCTTTTTACCTACAGAAAGTTTTGGATTGGAGAGGAAACTAGAGTTGTTGATAGCTGAAGAGGAAGATGCTGCTATTACTTTACTAAAAATGCAAAACAAAAGCCAATTTTTTGATGTACCAGGCATCTCTTCCATACTGTGGGTTGCGTACAGGACTAGTTTGGATGACAGGCTGGAGAAAAACAAAGTGAGATCTGATTTACTTTCACTTAAAATTGCTGTGAGGATCGGACTCTGCAGCTTTCACAGGAGAAAAGAACAAATTAAAGACAAACTGAAGTTTGTGGCTTCACTGGGTGTCCTTCACAGCCACAGTGGCATGTCATCAGCAGATCCAACGAAGACCAGAGCTGTGTGCTTACCGCATGTCCTGCAACTGCTCCTCAGCTCTGAGGGAAAACGTCACACAGCAACATTCACATTTTCCTGGGTGGGAAGGAACAGAACTTGTCTCTTTTCCTCAGCCTGTTTTCATCCATCCTCCTCAGTCTCCCATTGCATTTGCCTTTCCTGCTCTACAGATTAGTGCTTTCAAACATTTCTCCTCTGCCCATTGAACTTGCAGCAGTGTCCATGGTAACGTTTCTGAAGCTGTTCACTGTTGCTTGCAAGGTTATTTTCCCTTATGTGGACCAGTGTCTGCAATCTCAGCCTGGATTACTGGCCTTATTTATGAGGCAATGGCAGACAACGTGGCCTTTGGTACTAAGCAATCCCCTTGGAACACTGTCAGTGAATGTTTTTCTCGATATTTATTGGTTTTCCTCTTTTCCTCTACCTTCAAGTCGCAGATCAGTTCTGACCCTTTCCATATCTCACCTCTCACCTGACCATGTTTCTCCACTCCTTCCTACTGTTTGCTCACTTATTGTTAATCCTTAGTCTCTTCTTCTTCACAATCTCTCATATCTCACTTTTTTATACACTCTCCCTGACCCTTTGACAAAAACCTGCCATCTCTGTCCTCAGGAGTTACACCTTAAATCCTGTCTAATCTAGTTCCCACTGACAAAGCAGATCTCATCTCTGTCCTGACACAATCGCCAGTCCTCTCCCTGTTGTGTCTCAATTTTCTCTCTCTTGACTTCGAGGGCGAAGTGCAGGGACCTCACACGCAGAGAGAGAAGATTAGCTGGGATTTACATGTCCAACTCCAGACATGCTTCTCAAAATACCCAGCCAGCTGGGATTTAACTTTGGAAGAACACAAATTCCTTGGCTGCCTCAGAATTAAACTGCAGGAATTCCCAAGAATTGCAAGCTTTATGCCACTCAGCTGAGTGGATTTGTCACTAACTCCCAGATAAACTTTGGGAAGATTCACATATGGGATATTTCTTTTGCCTTTCCTGCTCAAGCAACCTTCATCTAGTTGACTTTCCAAGGGGCAGCTGACCAGGTCACTAATTCCAGGTTGTCATGCTTTATTTTAAATAAAGAAATCCTGGTTTGTCCCTTTTCTTTTTTTAATAACACCAGCAGGTGGAAGAAATAGATTTAATTTTGTCCTCCACCTCAAAGAATACAAAGCTACACCTCCCAACCCTCAGAGACTGCCCTAACAGAGCTTATTGTGTAATCTGTGACGAAGAGACATGAATACTTGCCATCACCAGTCAATCTGCTACATAATTTAGGAAAGGATTCAAACCTTCACCGAACAAAGCCTGACAAAGCAAAGATGGAGGTTGTTTTGAATACTGGACCTGTTTGCAGTGCAGCCCCACACATAATTGGAGCATCCAGCAGAGCAAAGCAGCCCCTTGCGCTGCAGAGATGAAAAGGAAGCGGTGGTGTAGAAGTGAGAAATACCCCAGAGCTATGGCTCAAGTTCCACTTGTTCAATGCCTGACTTTCTTTAAGATCTTTTTTGTATATATTGACCAGTTCCCTGCTCATCTTTGTCTATGAGATTTCCTGTAGGCATCAGAGTGAACATGAAACTGAAAGAAGGCTGTAGCACCAACGTCTCTGCCGACTGCTTTAACTGCTCTGTGAAAGTGTAGGTGGGCAAATGAAAGATTTTTCTGGTAAAAAACCAGACAATTAAGCCAGCCTTATGGAGCAATGCAAGCCAGTAAGAGCTAAGACTGGGGTGAAAGGGCAAAAGCAAGACAAGGTTCAAAGGTTAGGACAAGAACCTAAAAATCATGCTGGAGTATGGCCAGTCAGTGAAGGGTGTGAACAAATGACACAGCCAAAATATCCTAGCTGCTCAGGAGCATTATTATTTGTATCACACACCCATTCAGAGGCTCCATGTAAGTACCAGGGCCCCATTGTGCTACATATTGCACAAACACAGCAAACAACAGTCCAAGCAAAAGTCACAGGAATAAGCAGAGAAAAAGCATCAGCACTGTAGCATGTAGGAGGCAGAGCTCTGGATGGGTGGGGTGCAAAGTGAAAAGGTTTCATGCTAGAATGACACTGGGTTTGCTCCAAAGGATCATGAACCTTTCAACGAACTTGCAGCCCAGTGAGTTCCGTATAGTTCCAGGTGCTGTAATGAATGTTTCACAGAGAGATAATTAACCCCCCTCACCCCAAAGCTCTGCAGTGCTGATGCTTTCCAGCACAATCTGCCCATGACACCACGGTAGAGTGCAGAGCCAGCTTTATTATTTCAGTTTGTTCTGTTCCTTTTTACTGCTACTGCTCTCTAAGGTTAATTGTATTCCCTGTGCTGATGCACAGTGGTATCTATACATAGACCTCACTATATGGATTCTTTCTTTTTTTTTTTTTTTTTTTCCTTTTTAATCAATAAGGAGTTCAAACACTATGCAGCTTTCTCAATAAAATGCCAGAAGCCATCCAGTGAAATGGGAGAGGGCAAGAGTAAAGGAGCAAACCCTTGACCCTCTCTGACTCAGCCCACTCTTCTCTTGGTTTAGAAAATGATTCAAAGCAGATGAAAGAAAAGACACAGAATCACCCAAATGCAAACCTTTTCCTCATGAAAGGTGGGAAGTAGTATATGGTAGCATGTACCATTGCCCTGGTTCCTAAATCTTAGTCTGCTTCCAGACTGAAGTCCAAGATCCAGCTAGGTAGTTAGGCCATTCCTTCTTTCTTCAGTCTCCTAAGTTCATGTTCACTTCAGAGCTATTTGGGAGACCAGATCAGTGGGAGTCTCATCAGGGATTTGGAGGTATGTCCTTTTTGGGATGGGCTTCAGCCACTGTGACTACATCCATACCAGCAGTAGTATCACTTTCTCAGGGGTCCACAAACAGGCACAAAGACAACCAAGTTCATATGCCAGCGTGCAATGCTATTAGAAAGTCCAAAAATGCAAATATTATGGCAGAACCACTTCAGCACAATGACTACTGCAGTACTTGTACTTGGTCAGTTAGTTCAGGAAAAACTATCTTTCTGCTCTTATTATAGCACACCAAGGCACATTGTGAGAAATTTATCCCAGTCTCTAATAAAACTATCATTAGGGTTTGATGAAGGCCAAATGGACTGTCAGACCATTCTACCCTGATGGCTGTTACAGTATGTTTCAAAATAACCATTTAACACTGCTCACCATTAGTAAGTATCTTTGATTTATATCTTAATCTCATTTTGTGGGGGAAAAGATTATTGTACTTTAACAGAGATCCATAACATATTCATGGTGGTAAGCAGGGAAGAGGTAAATCAGATGATTCATTTCATACTGAAATCAAACCGTGCTGAAAGTAAACAACCACCTTTGCTCCCTTTCAAATGATCAAGCTCCCTTGTTTTGGAACAGTTAATACCAAACTTGAACAAATCTCTCCTTGTTTAAAAGTTTAGATTTGAGGAACAGACCAAGATAGATGGTTTCTTTCTCTGTAAGCTATTGATTAATGGATTGTACTAAATGGTGTGACATGCCCTTTAAATGGAATTTACAAGTAATATATTATATGGCAACTGCATTATTAATGATTTTGATACCTGGTATTTGTGTCTTCCTACTCTGAGCTCTTCTTATTTATTCTGGTGAAGGTGGAGGGCAAAAGCTGGCTCCCCCCAGCTTGCTGGGCTTTGTTCTCGCAATCATATATATTCCTAGGCTTATTCTCATTATTCACATTACATCTAGCTTGACACTTTTCCTGACTATATGCCAGCACAAGAAGACCAAAAAAAAAAAAAAAATCTTCCTTTGCAAGAGAATCACCAAAGCCTTTAGACAAATATATCTATGTAAGAATTGAAGATGGCTGGAGAGCTCATTCTCCTCATTATTAAAAGATGTTTACAGTCCCACATAAAAGCAAGCAGAGAGAATCAAATTTTGTTATTTATTTTTTCCAATTTAAAACTTTCTCTGCTTATTTTTCCTGCACTTTGTGAGGCAGCCTCCACTCCAAATGTGCTGGTGTGTTTTCCAAGAGGTAGACTTATTCATGGAAGACTGAAATGAAGGGCAAAGGGAAATTAAAAAGCAATTAAACAAGAAGGCAAACTCAAACAACAGTATTGTTCAGTTCATATTATCCAGTCTTTCAGGAAGGAGAGAACCGTGAACTCCCAGAAACAGAGGGATAATTCACAGAAAATAAAGACAGTGCAGAAAAAAAATGTGTTTAGTCTTTACCAGCAAAAGCATCAGGGAGATGTTTATTTCAGACCCTGTCCTTTCATAACAGTCAAAGAAAGATTCTGTTAGCAGCTGAGATGTTAGAAGAAAAAATATACTATCAAACTGATAAATTAAACAATGAATCATGAGGATCTGGTGGAACAGTTGAGGAAACTTCCAACTGAAGTAACTGGCAAAAGCATGAGGGGCTCAAGCTACTCATTAAGATATTTTATTGTCACTCCATCAAAACCAAGGATGTGGTTTGCAACTAGTAATAACATCTAGTAGTTTTACTGAATACTGACTCACATCAGATATTGAAATCTGTCTTTGCTTAAAGAGCTCAGAATGATCCTAGGAACGACAGATTAGAGCTGCCACCTGTTCAAAGCATCCTAACGTCAGCATACATGTCAAGACGAACAGGATATGATAAGGACTGGAGGTAACTGAAAGTCAGAAGTCCTACTCTTCAGGAAGCTGTGAACTTGTAAAAATACTTTATCCAGTTTCAGAATGAATGTTGTAGCTTCCAGAATGAGAATGGGAAGTCCATAAATAATGGTCTGAAATAATCAAAACATTCACTGTTGCCATTTTCCTAGACATCCCAGACTCTCACTGGGGCACAGTCTCAGCTCACCTCCATTTCCAGATTCCAACCCTTGCTGGACCTGGGGAACAGGCTGGGAACCACGTGGGCACAAACTCTGGGAGCTGTGTCCAGAGATGGACACCAGAGTCAGGAAGTCAGAGATCTTCCATGTTCAGCTCTGCAGCAGGGAGCTGGGAAGCCTGGACCTTGGAGCCAGACTGGATGGTGATTTTGCCTCAGAATGGAAGATGCTTGAAGCTCAGGCTCCAGATGAGGAAGCCAGACAAGCTAGACTTCATTTAAAATAAATTTCTTCTCCCACACCCCAAAATAAATTCAGCAATTTTTTTTTAGATGGAAATAGCAAGTGTTATTGCACAACAGTTTGTTTTTTTTTTTTTTACCCTTGCCAACCTCCCTGTAAGGTTTCTCTTGTTTTTCCAATAAAGAAAGGGATAATGAGGAGAAAAATAATTAACATTCTTGACTAGCTAGTGTGAAAGTGTGGCTGTGCTCTCTGCTGAGCACGTCAGCGTACAAACTTACATCCTATGTAATAACTATTTGTTCTACCTTTTACCATGGTGTGACATATAAAACCTCAGTATGTCAAAAGACCACTAGAAGAATGAATATTGAACATGGCTGTAAAAGCTTTGAACAATGAATTGAAAATAGATAGAATTCAATATTCATCAAAGTAATTTCAGGAACAATTGCTGTATTCTAAAAATAAATATTACTTACAAGCATTTAATTTGTCTAGGGAGAATATTTTAAACCTTCAATGTCTTAGCAAAACTCATGAGAACTACAACTTTTAAAAATTAAACTGGAGAAGGTAGATTTTTCTCAACCAGTTCTTTAGTTTCCAAGCGGTGCTTGAACAACAGCCCACTGAAGACACTGGAAACAGTTCCATGAACTTCAGCGGGACTCTTCACATATCATGCACCACAGCAAGCAGAGAAGGCTTGACAGCTAAGAAGATGCGCTTCTAAGCCTAAATATCTTCTCAGGTGCTTTCATGCAAAAGTTGAATATTCTTTAATCCATTTATTGAGTGAAATGTATTGAATTTTCTTAAAGTAGAGATTATTTTGACCTTTGTTTTTGCATCATTAAGCAGGTTTGTTTTTCTGTTTAACATGGGGTTTTTATTACTTTCAACAGCTTTGTAAGTGTCCTCCATGTTCTAGTTCAATGTCAAACTACCTGAGACTCTGGCTGTGTTTAGGTGCACAAAACTTCATTTGTCAGAGATATATACAACAACACAGTCAAAATGAAGTGTTACTCCCAAAGTGACAGTGTACATGGGGGTTTAGATAAATGATTCCAGTTAGTTATGAAAGAAAGTTTCTGTTCTTCTAAACTCCATAAGCAGAACTGGATAAATGAAGAAGTAATCTGGTATGTAAACCCAGACTATACAGAAACCGACAAAAAAATCTTCTTCGAGTTTTGAAAAAATTGTTAAAATCTGTCTGAAAGTTATTCTAGTTGATCATTTTTTACAATCTGTTTATTTATCCCTGAACAAAAAAAAAATTCTTAGGAGTCTTTCAGTCTGTTTGGAGACAATAAGTATGAGAAGTTTTTTTTAAAAAAAACCCCACAGTATAATGGAATTTTCACATCACTAATGAAAATACAACATAAATCACAGTTTCTGATCTACCAATGAAAAGAAATGGAAAAAAAAAAGCCTTGTAAAAAAATATTATGACTGTAGGAGTATCTAAACACCTTAACATCTTGCTAAGCATGAGAGTTTTGTAATGTTTTATTTACTTATCTGCATTTTTTTACAGTAGCTTATTATTTTGAATAGATTTCATTGATTTTTTTTAATTAAACATAAATGGTGAAGTTGGAAACCCTCTTTTGCCTCTTTAAACTGAAGTAATAATACTAATTGAGGAACATAATCATTTTTTCCAGAAGTGTGCTATTTTCTTATTATGCACAAGATTGGTATAACAGAAATTAAACTGACAAAGAAAATCTTTGCAAAGAAATAAAGTAAATTTACAGATGAAATCACTTTCAGGAAGAAGTATACACAATCAGGTATATTTAATTACTTTTTCAAAGGCCAGATAACAGATTGAAGAGTTCATTAACCAACTGAGTCCTACGCTTCAGATTATCACTAAACAGAGGCTAATATATTTGTGTGTTGAGTCCAGAGCTTGCAAATGGCCACCAAGAAAAATAAGAAATAGTCTCCTTTACCCAAAGTTTTCTCATTTGCTTTTTAAAACAATGTGAAAAGTCAAGTGTTTTCAAGAAGTTACCTGTTTAAAATTATTTTTAATTCTCCTGATTTAGCAGCATTGCAAGATGAGCATACATGCAAATAAACAAAATTAAGTTTACTATAGACCTCCCTATAATCACTTGTTTCCATTCACCTATAATCCACTCCTTTGACCTAAATGATCTCTTTCTAAACTGATTTTGTACACATCCTCTAAAGATTTCTTTTTCAAGGAACAATACTTTTAAAGCAGTGAAGATTTTCTAAGGTTCAGCTTACGCACAAGACAATAATATAAATTCTACACAAATCTACACAAAAAAACACACATATATTTAATGTACATACAATAAGCAGAAATTTGTGGATGCCTCACTGAAGAAATAATGGTGTCTAAAATTCAGATTCCTAGCTTTGGACCAAACACAGTCTTCTGTGGACAAACTCAATATCTGTGAAAGCAGAAAACCCACCATCACTACATCAGTGATGAATGCCGCGCATGGTAACTGCAGGTCTCGTCGCCACATAATTTGACAGTGAAACATATACAGTGTGTCATACATTCCCAGTACTGTTCCCACTAAACAGGTAATTATATAGCATAGTAAGGCATGGCCATTAGTCAGCACCCTAGTGACAAGGTCTCCTAGGCTGTGAAGTGGCTGTGGCAGCAGAACTACCTTTCCAATTCTTCCTTTTACCTTGTCATAAAAGTATTAGCAGAAAATGCTTTTCTGTGATAGTTTTTCCTTGATAAAAATGTTGATTTCAATAGGATTTCATTTTGAAGATAATGGAGCCAGCACATTTTGATATAATGAGAATCCCCCATTTCTTTCAGCATCTCCAGAGGGAAAAGTTTCTTCTTTGGAATTAATATGTTTTTGTGTACCTTTAAAAGGAAAATACAAAATCAAAATAAAACACTCAAATCAACCTGAGACAGTCACTTTCTCTTTTATGGGACATATGAAAACAAATACCTATATATGTGTGTAAAAATAATAAAAACAACATGCATTTTATCCTCTTTGAGAATGGGAGAAAACTATGAGCTATGATGAATGCATAGCTGGCCAGGATAATGTAGGAATGTGATAACTCTGACAAAGCAGCAAGAATTCAGAGAGGTGCAAACCTGTCTGCGGTGTGCAGAGGGGCAGCTCTGACCAGGGCAGGCAATCCCCCACAGCAGGGCTGTACAAGGGCAGCTGTATTGGGTCTGGCTGAGACGGAGTTTATTTTCCTCACAGCAGCCCTCAGAGTGCTGTGCTTTGTATTGGTAGCTAGAAAGGTGTTGATAACACTCCAGCGTTTTGGCTACTGCTGAGCAGTGCTCACACAGCATCAAGGCTCTCTCTCCAACGTTCCCCCCACACCAGTAAGGCTGAGGTGGGCAAGATCTTGGGAGGGGACACAGACAGGGCAGCTGACCCAAACTGACCAAAGGGATATTCCATACCATGTGACATCTACTCAGCAATAAAAGCTAAGAGAAAGGAGGAGGAGGATGACCATTTGTTATTACGACATTTTTCTTCCAGAGCAACCCCTACACATACTGAAGCCCTGCTTGCCGGCAAGTGGCTGGACGTCATCTGCTGATGGGAAGTAGAGAATAAATCTTTTGTTTTCCTTTGCTTCCACACATGACCTTTGCTTTTGCTGTATTAAACCGCCTTTATCTTGACCCACAATTTTTTTTCCATCTTATTTTCTCCCCTCCTTGTCCTGCTGAGGAGGGGAGAGATAGAGCGGCTCGGTGGCACCTGGCATCTGGCCAAGGTCAACCCACTATAGCAGCATTGCTGCTTACTGGCCTCCGCTGGCTCTTGTAGAGCTGACACAATCGATTGACCCATCAAAGCCCTCAACACCCAACAACGGCCACCCTTCACGCACAGGCTGGACAGAGACCCCAGCTATAGGGAGCAGAGGATGCTGTACAGCACCATCTCTGACAACAGGGAAAATCTGCTACTCCTCTAACTTGTCTGTCACAAGTGATGAGCTCCCGCATCGGGATTGAGAAAAGCTGTGGGTGGAGGTGGATCAAATCCTGTATGTTAGCAAGCTGCATTATACCAGAATCTATATGTAAGAAACACGCGATTGCATTTAAAACACAGTCCTAGTCCCAGCTACATCAAGACCTCAGGCAAAAGATGTTTGGCCTTTCCTCCGCTCCACCGCAATGAACCACTGCATGCTGACCATTCAGACACTGTCTTGCACCGGAAGATAGCCAGCAAATTACTGCAATATCATCCCAATTAACACCGCACTAAGAGTGATGTGTCTGCAATACTAATTAACTCTAGGAACGGTGCTCTGCCCAGCTTGCCCAGAGCAATGTCCAGCCTGCTCTTCCTCCGGGAGCCTGACAGCCCTCGGTGGAGTGAAAAGTGCCCCATGGTGCTCTGTCCAGAAGGACAGGCTGTCCCCTTTCTTCGACTTTGAGAAGAAGGAGTTATCTCCCTTTCCCCAGGAAGCAGAAGGTCAGGGAACATCTGCGTTTAAATGGAAAACAGTTAGTAGCACTAACACCAGGAGCAGCTCATAATTAGGGATTATTAGCCCAGCAATATGGAATGATTGATTGACAGAGTTAAAGCTAATGACTTTAAAGATGATTAGGCCATTGTGTCACCAGTTGTTTACTCTGTCTATAGACACAAAAATCCGTTCACTTTAACCACTGCAGAGCTCTGTATGATGCCTTATGGGGTAGAAAAGAGACTGCAAGCTGTGGTGCTGTAATACACTCTATGATATAAGGTGAGCATGTAGGAGATATATGTTGAAACTGAATAGGAAGCCTGGCTTTTATTTAGGTAAGCAAGATGCAGCACAGCTGAGGGTTGTTTTGACTATCTATTTTAGGATTTTCTGCAGCGGACTCGAGTGCCACATCTGAAACCTGTGAGGTTTGAGCTGAATTTTCTGTTTTCAATGGTTACAAGAACTTTTTTCCATTCCATTTTTCCATTTGAAAAAGTTCAGAAAATTTTTGGAGATAAAAATTTGCAAGCAAAAAGACAAAAAACCTTTCTAGGTGAAAATATCTGAATGTACCCAAATGTTGAGGTACTGTGACATGATTCAACACAGAACAAGAGCACCCACTTGTACATTTAAGGGCAACAAACCTTAATCACCTATCTAAGATAAACATGTTCTCACATGCTTCCCTGAATGGAGGCGAAAAAAAAAATCTTACTTCTTTAAGTGCCTTGCTGAACCAAATCTTCAATAATGACCTTTGAGCAATCGCAAATGGATCCTGAGTGAATGCTGAGTCAGCAGAACTGCTGGGACACCTGTGCCTGCTTCTAGAAATCGGGCAGAAAACAGTAAAAAACAGCTCTTCTACATATGCCCCAAGGGGAGGAGATATCTTACCTGTCTCACCTGTGAGCTCTTCATTGCTTGAGATGTGCCACACACCCCAGTTGCTTTACCCCCTGAGTTCAGGAAGATACGTGAGCTCACACTGGCATCACAGGTGAAGGACTCTCCCCTCCAGTGACGGGGAAATAATCAGGGGAGATGGTGCAGCGGAGGGCTAGGCCCCAGAGGGAGAAGGGAAGAGGCAGGGAGGGAGCATGGGGCAATGCCCTACTCCATCCATCATCGCTGCAGCCACCTTGCAGGAGACAGCCCTTTAATAGAAGCTGGCTAATTTCTTTAGAAGTATCTCATTAGTCCCTCCCTTCCTGAGGTGCCTCTCTATTAAAATGTGATAAATTAAATCTGCCGTTCCCAGTTCCAGCCTGTCCCCTCAGTGAAATGAAGATGAGTCATGCTGGCCAGGACTCAAGATAGAGATAATTATACAGAGGCCAGGGGAAGTATTTCGTTTGCTGACTGCAGAGCTGCTCTATCAGTAGTAGAGATGGGATCTCCTGTCCCTCCCTGCTCTAGGAAACTCTGGACAAAGAATAAGAGGGTATGGAAAATGTTCCCTAGTGAAAATACTCTATACACACTCTCTGCATAACACTTTATTGTAACATATGAGTGACCAGGAGCAATGAACATGAGGGGTCTGATACTGGGACTGGATTTCAGTGCTTTGCAGGTCTTCCTTTTTCAGTTCCTAGCTGCAGTCATGCAAAAACCCCTGTGTGCAGCACAGTGTCTACTAGATCTACTCAAAGACGTACACACTGGCATAAGCATCATCTTTGCCTGTTCACGAGGGTGCCTGGCTGCTCCGGCTGTGCTGAAAGGACAAGGGCTGCAGCCAAGGCTCTGACCTCTCCCTCTGCAGTGAGTAGCTGCTTCTGAGAAGACAACTTACTTCCCCTCTGTGCACTGTGTGGATAGTTTTGATGAGGGAGCTGGCATATAACGGGATGTCCTTTGCGTCTCTGAAGGAATAAAGGAGGATCAATATTAAAACCTACCTATCAAGTTGTTCTTACTATAACTCACCCTGAAACACTGAACTATACTAGGAAAAACTCTGTTCAAAATTAAAGAAGAAAGTAGATTCTACCCTGCATATAGGATTGTCCTTTCTACCTCTCACCCTGCACCTGGCAACAGAGGGGAATTTATGACTGGAATTTCAATTTCTACTTTCCTTCCTCCACTTGTACACACAGAAATGCATTTCCGACTTCCATCACACACACTTACAGACAAACACACTCTGCTGACTTCCACTGGGCATTTCATTTCCAGCAGGCAGCTTATGGGTCATAATGAATCTGAAAATTTGACTGATTTTTCTTTTAGCACTTTGCCCTCTTAAACACTGACAGCATCTCAGAGCCTCTGTTACTTTTCACAGCCAGCTAAGCAATGCATTGGTGTCTTGTCAGCTACATTTTAATTCAGTTTTGTGCAAGACAGAAGCACCTTCTAGATGTGCTGGATTTTAATTAAGTAAGGAAAGAAACACAAAAAGTTGTAAGATGAGTAATCTGAGAAACAAATTGCCATATTTTATCCACCCTAACTTAAGTTAGTGTCAGCATAAATAAAACAACCCTCTTCCCTCCTATAATCACTATCCTCCCTTCTTTTTTTCTCAGAAAAAGTACTAGCTGAGATTAGAGTTAAAAGATACATACTTTTATTTTTATTGCTTAAATATATATGTTATGTTTCATCTATATCAGAAAGACAGCCACCTCAGGGAAAGTCTTGGTATTTTCCACTGTTCTGCTGTGCAATAGGTGAGAGAAAATTAAATTAACACCAAATGCCGTATATGCTTGAATAATGGCCATTCCCTGTACTTCCCATTCCCCAAACTTTGCCCTTAAACAGAAGCAGAGTCACTCTGTGCATGTATGCTGCCTGTAGCAGGCAGAGCTGCTAGCGTGTGTCATACAGCATACCAGGACAGAATCTCCAGAGTGGAGTCTGCAAGGAAACCTGGGCTTGTAGCAAATCCCTGGTACAATTAACATTGAAATCTCCAACCAAGAGATCAAGTAACATGGAAAAAATTGTCTAAGAGATAAAAAACCCCAAACAAACAATAGTACTGGTGTACTCCCTCCTTTCTGATCTGCCCTAATTTTTTTTTTTTTATATTATTCCATATAGAAAGGGTTTTTTTCAAGCTAGCAGTCATTGCATTAAACAATAGGATCAGCACATGTGAGGAGCAGAAGTGAGAGAGCATGGTTCAGGTGGGTGATTCACCATGTAACAGAAAGAAATAGGAAGAAGAAATTGTGAAAGCAAGTATCTCTGATCCTCTCAGAGATGTCTCTCCAGCTGTCTGTCCATCCTAATTGTTGCATTTACCATCCAGACAGCTGCTTCAGCGAACAAAGAGCAATTGTGCATCCCGCGAAGAATAACTGTAGAGCTTATCCAAGAATGTGCAGAGGTCAAACTCTCCCAAACATCCATGAGAGCTTTCCCATACCACACCCAAATTGGTTGGTTGCTGGCTGGCTGAACCGGAGTCAGAGCACAGTGATCTCATTGCTGCCATCTGTAGAAGCGAAGACCTGGTTAGTGAGTCCTAGGGAATGCAAGGCGCAGGAACCAATGATGCTCATACCTGAGCAAATATAAAATACACAGCTGTGTAAATGATATGCAAAACAGAGAACAGAAAGGACATACTCCATTTCGAGAAAAAAGGGGAAAGAAATATCAGATGGGAGGAGGTTGCTACCACTTAGACAATTCATCTGGTTTAGAGCCTGCTCTCAAGTTTGCCCTTGAAATGAACACAGCCTAGATAAATTGTCCCAATGGCTTACAAATTATTGACCTCTGGTACTCAGATGCAAAGTAGAAGCTGTGGGTGGCAATGCTCTGCTGGTTTCAATTAAAGATTTGAACACAGTTCCCATACCGTTCCAAGATAATATCCTAATCACTGGCCTCTAGGAGAGATTTACCTCCGTCTCCAAATCTGTTCTACGTGGAATGAAATAGCCACTGGGGTTTGGAAATGAAATCTCCTTGTTTCAGTTTGCTAATTCCCCAACTGCTGAGCTATCCACACTTTCTTCCTGGGTTTTCTTCCATATTCACTTTATACAGTATTATACAACATGGCTTCTCTATGGATACTTGAAGAACTCATTATCTTTTTGTGTATTTGCATGTTCCAACTTGAGGTTCATGTGCTCACATTTACCAGAAGAGAACGAGGAAAGTGGAAGGTGATTCATTATTGCAAGGTATTCTGTAACTTGCACATACATTCAATTTAGAAAGGGGCTGTGCTCAGAGGTGTTAAAAGGTTCCTGGCTTCTGAGTGCATTTGGGAAGTTTGCAACAGAGAATTGCTGTTTAATCTCCTCTTGAAATGTCTTTTCTGTTTTTAATAAAAGCAAAACTATGCTAAGAATCCAGCTAGGTGATTTGTGAATTTTCAGTACACTGTTGCCTCTCTTAAACCTCCACAGGTTAAACCTCCAGATCTGTAATTTTAGATTCTCTCCTCATATTAACATTCCTAGGTGTATGGCATAACCCACTACTCATGTTTTCATTTAATAGTTTCACTCTATATCCCCATTAGAAAGGTT
Organism: Gavia stellata; assembly: GCF_030936135.1. Lineage (NCBI taxonomy): Eukaryota > Metazoa > Chordata > Aves > Gaviiformes > Gaviidae > Gavia > Gavia stellata. The sequence continues at coordinate 23,430,828 of NC_082600.1, forward strand.
TCACCTAAAAGACATACACAGAAAACTACATAGAGATACATTTATCTATCTCAGAAGGATGAAGAGCAGAGAAAATGATGACAGAATATGAGTCAGTACCTCCAGAGTGGCTGAATATTTTGAATCCGATTGCTGAAAGCAAGGTGCCAATCCCTTTATTTGGAAGAGAACCTGTGCGTTGCATTTGGGCTGTACATTTTGCTTTTATCATCAGCTGCACAGAAAATATAATTGAAGAGATGCAGAACTGAATATTTTTGAACTAAGATTTTATAAGAAATTTCATATAGGAATTTGAGAATTGTTTTTCCCACATAATGCAGTGGTCAAGAACATGCATGCCCTGCACCTCTTCATCTCTCCCTCCAATTCTCCCATCCTGTGCAAGAGACCTGTGACACTGAGGCAGCATAAAGGGGCTGTATGAAATGCCTGTGAGCATAAAACTCTCCAATTGGTAGGAAACTCCCTTTCAGTCGCAGCCATCAGAAGCTGACTTTTGCCCTGTGCCTCTCCCCTGGCCTGGGAGAGGTGATGTCTTAGGGCCAGAGGCTCTGACAGAGAGGAGTTACACTAAGCATTTTTGTGGACACAGAGTCCATTAAAGGATTTCAGCTAAGCAGTGGAATTAAAGCAGCCCAGGTGAGTGACATCTGAATTTGGGCTGGCCGTACTCATAAGGGAAACGTAAATGGACTTCTCAACATTGCAGTAAGATTACAGACCGTGGGTGATGTGAGCACACCTTGATGTGTCAAAGGAAATTCTTCGATTTCCATTTTTTGCCCAGAACTTGCATCAGTATTTATAAGCAATTCAATTTTTATTCCAAAATATTGTGACCGATATGGTCACACCACTTTGGTTCTCTCTCTATGCCTCCCTACATTTTCATGGAGCAAGACACCCTCAAGCAAGTATGAGAACAGAGAACAGGCAGTGAATTAAAGCACTAAAAAAAAAAAAAGCAAAAAGAAACAAAAAATGTTTTCTGCTACATTTTATTGTTCTTATTCTGCAAATGTATGCATAGTCAAGAATTACTAGAAATGAGGCATATATCATATATCCTGAGTGGAAAAAAAAAAACCCTTACATATATATATATGTAGGTGTGTGTTTTTATATATATGTGTGCGTGTGTGTGTGTGTCTACATTTATATTGTAAGCAAAGCTGCCATCATTTGCACTAATCACAGCCATTCTGGGTAGAGGTCCAACCTGTGGCTAGTCCCACTCCAGGACAGGCTGCAGCTATTACCACCTTGAGAAATTACCATTGCCACAACAACTAACACATTTTTCCAATTAGTTTGGGGGAGGAAATGAGACATTTTTCTTCATTAATGCCTCTCTCTCTTCCTCTCCTTGCCCATCCATTTTATGCTTCCTGACGGTGCTCAGGAGGCCATCAGGTTCCCTCCAGCAAACTTCCTGCTTCCACCCAGCAGGAATAAACCGTTACCACTTTGTTTGAAATGATTCCTGAGAAGTCTCATTCCTCTCACCAAAATGTGAATAATTGTAGCATTTGACTCTCGGCTTCCTCCTCAGGGATCCTTCTGAGTTAAACAGTTATTGAATTTATCCTGACAGGGATTGCCAAAGAAAACTTTATTTGAAGGACAGAGGGGGGAACAAACTGTTTGCTGAACTGAAAAAAGTTTGAAATACTATAAAGGGAGAGAAGAAGTCCCGTAATGGAAGGTGGAAATCTGGGACAGACAAATCAGGCCGTAAAATGTAAGATCAACACAGCAGTGGGAAGCAGGAAAGCATATCCTGGGCCAAACATACCAAGGAAGACTATTACACACACTGACCTCAGATGTCATATACAACATGCATCTGCAAACCACCTCATACTTCAAAGTCCCACATCACACTAAGCTCAACAAGTCCATGCTGGAGAGGAAGAGGGCCTGAGTCAACACTGTTAAGTGTTTGGTGTATGAATCTAAGATACAGACATCTTCAACCCCAAGCAGCCAGTCTTTCATTTCTAAACTGAGGCCACTGCTTTTCTCATTTTAAACACCAAGAACATGGTTCTAAGTCAGGAAAATGGGGTCATCTTATTTAGCATGTCTGCTTAATGTATGCCTATTAATCATACAACATCCAGTCCAGTGAAGAGGCAGAAAAGCATGGCAGAAGCAGCACAACTCTAAGAAAGGCAGCTTAACTCTTTTCTGGCCCATGCACCATCAAGTACTAACAAGGCCCCCTGAATAACAGCAAAGTGCTAGTGATCTCCATCAAGACAGGTGACTTTAAATTTCACCCTCACTTACAAGTGCAAAGCTCAGATGTTATTTTCACCACTTCTGGTTTTTATCTGAACAAGACGAGCATAAGTACTTGAGAGAAAGTTGCTCTCCAGGTGTTCTAGCAACAGTTGTCTCTAAAGAGTGTCAGAGATTTTACAACAAAGCCTGCTTTCTGTTAGTTTTTTGGCTTAGATGTAAAATTGGTAGGTGGTCCCCTACACTGAGTAGTAACGTCACACTTTGGCTTGCACATAAAGCGAGTGTCACCTGCCAATAGTAATGACACAGTAGCAAAAGCCTAGTAGAGCATCCCTTTTTTCAAGTGAACTGGTCAAATGATAGCAGGTAACACACAGTCCTCTTGCTACAAGTGACTGGGAAGCACAAGACTTTCAGCTTTATCTCAGCAGCCCATCTTTCCAGGTGTTTCTCCACAGTTGCAACATGTGCATATATGCAACAGTGGGCTGTAATACTTTGCTTTTGTAGGAATACCATGATCCTTATACATAACACCATGGTAGCCAGAAATGGCAGCTACCTTACCAACTGACCTACTTCAGACCTGCATCACCACGGAATCTGAATGGCTTACAGTATGTATCCTCACATTTCTCTAGTGATGTAAAGAAACGCTATTGTAACCCTGGAACTTAACCTAATGAGAGGGAAACAATGCACCATCAAACATGGGCTCTGTCACCAGCGCCATGCCACGTACTAGAACATCAGAGGTCACCCTCGTACCCCATCTGCAAGCACTTACAAGAACCCTGACCAACAACAGCTGGGTCTCTGTTGACAGACAGGTGTTTTGTGTGGTGAGAACCAAGGCTGTGTCCTGGTCACCAGGGTAGCAGTCAACATCACCACTGCCCTGCTCCACTCATGGTTTTTCAGAGTTCCTGACCTGGGCCAGTAGGTTCAAGCCAATGTCCTTCCCCCTGCACTCACAAGTGAGTCATTTTCCTCTGTCACAAGGAACTGGCAATGACACCCCAAAACACCTTGCAGACAAAGGCTTCCATTTTTCCCCTGAATTTTCTGTATCAGCTGATGCAGCTCATGAGAACTCACAGATTCCCTCAGAGGCAACAGTGGAGAGCATGGTGGTGGGGAGACTCACGCCTGCTGACAGATTTGCTATGTTGTCTAAACCCACCATAAGGTACATGGAGGGTAATGTAGGACCAAGAGATGTGCAACAGAGCTACTAGCCTGAAGGTACCTTGTGTTTTCACTGAAGTTTAGCTAAAGAGTAGGAATGACAAACCATCATCAGATTGAAAACAGTGGCAAACATTGTTAGCTCTGCTGACCTTTCTTTTCATACCTACCTGTAGTCTCCTGGTATTTTACTTACAGGGTCACAACCTACCTCGTCTTTCATGCGTTCCCTTCTCCTCTTAAGGAACGCTCAACACACTGTGTAGACCCTGAAAAACCTCCTCCAATGGGAATAATTAGAAATGTCAGGAGTGCTGTCTTATCTGAGAAGCACAGACCTCTGGGGAAAGAAAAAGAGTAGGAGTAGTCCTTTTACTGAAGCTAGAGATATGAAGATTTGACAGTCAAGCCCACAGAACCTGACATTTCTTCCTACTTCTTGGAGTTATTTCTTATCCTTCTACTGAGGTGTAACCAGGCTGCAGATAGCTGTTAACAGCTGGATGTTATAAGCAATCGAGTTCAAAGTTCTGTTCTGCAGCACATTTTGTCATTTTTTCAAAGGTTTTCATTAGGAATTCAAGGGATCTCTACAAAGAGTTATATTCGTGCATGAGGGACACTAGTGACAGTGGTCAGAAAATGGAGTCCTTTAGGCTGCTAAGGGAAGGAAGCAAGGTGGGGAGATGCTAGACCAGATTTTGGCAGTCTGGTGGCAGAAGTCACATATGAAATACAAAACCAAGATCAGGATCAGACATGCTTTCAAAAGAATCATTTCACTATATACAAAGGTTATACTACACTGATAATCAGGTGCTTTCCACAGAATAGTCTCCCCTATCATCCCTTATAATTTGGAGCTTCCTTTCCATGTTCACTTGGGAGAATGAATGAGAGTACCAAGGTGGGCAGAGACAAGGGGAGGGTCCAATCTGTGTCCCTGGTAAGTTTAGAGAATTCACATGTTAGGTATCACCTTCTCACCTCCCAAATAGCCATGAACGAGAAGTGGAAATATGAGGCAATCTCCTGAATTGGTGACCTGCTGAGCAATGGACTGACAACAGAAGAGTGGCTGTAGCTGCTGTCCCCCTACACGACAGCATCCTCATGTTGATCATTACTTTGCCAAACAAGAAGTGCTTTTTTAGCAAAGGACATTCAAAACCAGTCCATTTTCTATCACAGAGCAATCATAACAGTACACAAATATAAAAGAGCAGTCATGCTGGATCAGATGAAAGGTCCCTCTCTGCTGATACCTAGGGAGGAGTGTAAGAATGCAGCAAACATAAGCAATTCCATCAGTGCTTCTTGCAAGCTTTAATAATGTGAGACTCAGAGACGTCTGAAGCCAAGCATGGTTTCTATGAATACAGTGTCTCTCAATGGACTTTTCTTCCAAGAACTTATCCCATCTTATCTTGAATCTATGCAGGCTTTCAGCATTCATATCAACTTGTGGCAAGGAGCTTTGCAGCTTACCCAGCCCTTAATGACAGAAGAAATATTTTTCTATTACTGGTCTTCCCATATTTCCAGTATAAACCTTTCCTATTAGTCTTCTCTGCTTTTACACACCCTGACGTGGTTTGGCAGATACAAATGTATCTTATCTTAGCTTCATCCCTTTCTTCCTCATTCATACGAGACAGATAAATGCCGTGCCATGGCACACCATCCAACATGCCACCAAGGACATCAATCACACGGAAAAGCTTCACATAGCTCTTTTACCAACTACTTCTGTTATAAATGTTGTAGACACTACTAACCAGGGCTAGCAAATGGCACCGTGGCAGCTGCAGGTGAATTTTCTGTGGCTTTTTCCATGCTAGAGGTTGCCTTTGGAAGAATAAGTTTGGCCCCTTAAGGAATTGGCAAAAAACATCTACGTGGCAAGAGAAGTAGAAGCACCAGAGAAGACCAACTGATCATGGTCTGCAGCTTAATCCAGTACACAGAACTGTTATGCACAGCATCAGCTCATAAAAGCAGTATCTCATGAAACCTCCCAGCTGTCCATTTCTGTCAGATTTGGTAGACTGTGTATATGGAGCGATATGATAAAATACAGAGTTGCCACTACCTATGGATCCTGCTCTTTTTAGGCCAGCCATGCCCTAACCCACTCCCTCTGTAGGCTTCCTCCCTCTGGGGCTCAGCTCTGCGCTCCAAGGATTCAAGGCCCAACTCTGATCTGACACGGCTGTTCCATCTTGGCTTGGACTTCTCATGAAATCATTTACCTCTGAAAAACATCTGTGAGAAAGTCTGTAGAACAGAGCTCTGAAAAATAAGAAAGGTAAAATTATAAGCAGAAGTAGGATTGTTGGGCCAGGGACTGCAGGTAGCTCAGAGACTCAAGAAGAAAAAAAAACAAAATGGAAAGGTACAAAATCCTAAGGGAAAAAACAGGGAAATGGCATCTCATCAACATAGAGGACTGACTTGAGGGAGCAGCAGGGATTGACCCTTCCCCTCCTGAATGATGCCTGCTTGGCCAGGAAAGACTCTTTGAGTGCTTTACCAGGACGGTGAGCCTGCCAACATTTAGCCTAGTAGCTCTGTAAATCCTCTCTCACTCGTGTGTTATCCAATAAATATTTGCTTTATGCTTTTAAGTTCTGCTTGCAGAGTCTCTTTGCTGACAACTAAGGTGCCAAAATGAAGTGTCTCAAAGAGGGAGGGTTGCACTATTCAGGGTAGAAGTAAGGCGCTCAGAGATACATGCAGCACATTAGCAGACGTATGGGAATGAGCCAGGCTTTAGCACTTGGGACATTTTAAGTGAATGAGGCTGGTAACATCTTCCTAACCCAGGAGTTTTACCCAGTATTTCTTTGTTATTTGCTTGTACAGTCACTGTTCACATATAACAGCCGTATTATTGGGCCACTATCAAGAGTGACAAGAGAGATGCACAATACATGCAGACTTTAAGGTCAAAATCAGTTTGCAGGGAACCAATACTGTTACAGAAGTAAATACAGTATTTTTGAGAATGAACACTAATTTCCTGAGGAAGAAAAAAAGAGGTAAGACACAGGGCAGCTGTCACTCTAATGTACCCACATTCATCAGATGGAATTATCTCAGCCATTTGGGATACCATCATAACACAGCACTGTCAGAGGATCAATGTCTCCTGCTCTGCCAATAAATACTTTGGCTGTTATGTAGCAGCAGGGGATGATCATCTGCCTCTGACACATTACGCCTTAGTCCATTCTCATTATCCCTCAACTCATGAAAACATTAGAGCTCTTCTCATGGTGAAACCCCTAGTGAAGTGTATATGGGAGACAGAGATATGTGTGGGGCACAGTGGCAGAGAAAGGGGAAGGCACTGTTTCATATGCTAGCAGAGAAATTATTTAGTCATGTATGCCTTACGCATGTGGTAAAATGTTGCTATGAAAGTCCCTTCCAGTTAATAATTAATTTTCTAAATACAAACATTTTCTCTTATCATAAGAGAAAAGACACTGTGCTCACTGGAAAGCTCGTGCCTTCACCCCGCTTGTACACGGTATCCACTGCAATTCTCGTGTAGCAGCAGCCTTCAAACAAATATCCCTGTGATGCGGTTGTCCCTGTGTAAAGGGAGGATCTCAACCAGCTGTTAGCCATGGAGAGCATGTGTCACGTAGGGTAGGCATATAAACGCTTGCTGATTCATTGTGGTATCTGCCAGCTTGCTTTTATGTAATTTTCCAAAAACGATTCTTCAGGATGCCCCTGGATAATCACTGTGCATAGTCAAGAGAGAAAACCCACAGAAACATTAAACGTTAGCCTCAGTCCAGGCTTGAAAATGTTGTTACTGTCAGTAAATGCTGTTAGTAATTCCAGCAATAAAAGCAAGAAAATCAACATGGTATTTAATGAGCTTTTGCCCTGTACAAAAGTATAGGAATGCAGATACTGGGCATGGAGATGTACGTGAGACAAGGCACCAGCCTGCAAGCCCATAGCATCCCACCTGGGGTTTCTGACTGTGATGGAAAGTAATGAGAGTTTGGCAGCTTTGGCCAAGTATCCAAGCGCTCTTGTAATTGCTTCACAATCCCCCAGTCAATCTGCCACAAATGTGTGTCTGGAATAGCAGAGTCCCAGAGCTAAAGCAGCAGGGTTGATGTTAAGTCAAAATTGACTTTCACAGCTTCTGGCTACAGTGACCCCCATTCTTGCAGCCAAGACTCAATGCCCTACCAATAAAAAGTACTAAAATTCATCTTCAAAGTGCTAATACAAACTGAGGGAAAAATGCCAGCACAGTAGTCCCCCAGCACCTTTAAAGTGCATAAGAACTTCCTTGACAGACTCCATGTACTTCAGCTAGTGATCGTTCAGTAGTCTTTCTCCTGTCTTTTTGTTATGGAAAACATAGTCCAATTATAAGGGGTCAGACTTCATGATGGTTGTCTTGAGTTCAACAGTTTAATTTACAGATTTGAGTTACTTTATGCGAAGCATCTAGGTGTCCTCTGGGTCACTCAGGCTAAAGCAATGCAGGGTCAAGGCTTCTCAGTAGTGTTCAATGCCTCCTCCCAGAATGATGAACTGGAACTTAGTCAAGCTACTTCCTTTACAAAGAGAGATGGAGATGAGATAAGATGAGATGCAGGAGAACTGGGTGGGAATTGAGGCCTAGGAGACCAAGGCTTGCTGTTCCTCTGGGGCCATCGCTGTTGTTGCTGGGAAAGGCCACCATCCTACCAGTGGCCATCCTGTCTCCCTCAGCAGTGATCTTTTCAGGCATCAAGCACAGGCAACATAAGCAGCTAGGCTGTGCTACTGTCAACAACTGCTGCTTTAGCAATTCTCTGATTTGTCTGCTACTCCTTTTGATCCTCTGTGAGTGTTTCTGACTCTTTTGAAAGGACTGTTGAGAAGTTACTGAGTATTATTTCAGGCCCATGTAATATCATCGAGCTATGAGTTTTTGTTGCCATATGAGGGTGCTTAAGTTAATGACAGGAACAGAGGCTACCTGAAGTGCAGATGTAAGCAGAATTCCTAGCAGACAGCTACATTTGCTTATTTGGGGTCCCTATAGTCCATGGTCTGCAACTTATCTTGGCTTGAAAATTAATTTCTATTTTGTAAGGTTAATTTTCAGTCAGATGAGTTTCCTGAACTGGTTCCCTGTATGGCCACAAGAAAACTAAATACCAGAAGAGGGAAAAGGCAGGAACATATGGAGCAGCCCAGGCTTGTATCAGCTTAAGCTGCCATAGAGACACACATGTGGTTAAATACACAACTTCACCTAATTACTGTGTTACGGTCTTAGACCAAATTTAAAAACATGCCCCACTAAAGTGGAAATCACCCTACTGCTCATTAGCACCTTCAGGGCTCAGACTGCCCAACAGAGTACACATCCTGAATGAAAACATTTGTACACTGTTGATCAACACTTGATGAAACTGCAAATATAACCCTTTCAACTCTTGTAGTCATTTCCATTTCAGGGTTTTATTAAGTGAGAGTTTATTTTTTTAAATGTTTATTTTTTTAAATGGACACAGAAAGTAATGTTACACATTTGGTTGATTGATGAAGGTATCTGAACCTGTCATAGGTGTTCAGCCTGTGTGCTCTGCTTTTGGTGCATTTTGTGCCCAAATAATTGGAAAAAACCAAATTCCTTTTTTTTTTATGGCAGGACAATGTGAGACAACTTAACTCTAGACTTTCTAATAGGAAGAAATATTGAGAAAAAGAAAGAAGACTGAAGCATAGGCATATTCCTCACCAGAGGAAGCTGCTTTTTATTAATAGCAAAACAGTATATATGGTTTGTAAAACCTTTGAATACTTTGTAATTAAAGATGCCATTCTCTGTAGGGATCACCATGCTCTTTTTCTTTCTGCTTATAGGTTTTATGACATTTTTCCATTTCCAATATTTATTAAAAGAAACATGAGAGCAAAATGTTCATCAGCTTTTTATTCATCCAACCCAAGTAATCCCTTGAATACATTAACTGGCCAAGGTAGGAACTTCTTTTTAAACTGATCTTGACTTCCACAGATAAATGTGTACCTATGAGTTGTACACAGGTTTCCCTTGATGCTTGCCATTCACAGGATGTGGTGGATAACTTGAATCTCATGGCATCCTTTCTGATCCCTGGCTGAGGGAATACGTGAATAAGGAATACAGAAGCATTTCTATGCACACACACGCTCTTGTTCACAATGCAATACCAATAATCATCTTAGGAGGAGCCTTTCTGCAGACATCCAGCTGCCTGAATATTCATGAATAGCAAGAAGTGGTGTGAGTGAGCTAACTCACCATCATGAATTTGCAGCCCACCTGCTTTGACTAGGGCTGCATTTAACAGCTTCTTCATCTCAGCATTTTCTAATATGCTCATCACTGTGTCACGGAGCACATTTTTGGCTTGCTGCATTGCTGTGGAGGGGGTACATTCCTTGTTATGAAAGCCTTGCTGACATTTATGTTTTTGCACTGAGTGGAATAAGCAGGCATATTATTAGCCAGATCCCAGTCAGGACATAACAGAGGAAATCTAACTCTCTCCTCTCACAGCATTCAGCTCTCTAGGGATTCACTTATTTCCTCCAAACCTAACCTGAAGCACAAGCAGCTACTTGAGGCTTGTAACACAAATGGTTTGCAAGTAATGACCCAATCTCTCCCTTTTAAACTTCTGGACCAAGTATAAGTGCGAATGAATGTTGTTTCCCACTTCTTTTGGCATAGCATGGCTCCACAAATCATAACTTTCCCACTCCCTGTCTAAGCTCTCTTGTAGGCAGCTGGCAACAGAAATAAGAATCCTAGGGCTCTTTACATAATTTCTCACAATGTCAAAGGAGCATTAACAGAGACAGAAATCGTAATGGACTATTCTTCTCCAGCTGTGCCAGCAGCCTATATATTCTTTTGATGCATTAACAGTGGAGTGCGAGGATACTAAAGAAATCCATGGATTACAACTGTCAGAATGAAGCTACTTTTAGGAAATGAAAAGGAAGATCACTAAAAGTGGACAGACTAGTTAGGCTAAAAGAACAAATTACCCAAACCTTCTTCCCAAACCAAGTTGGCTACACAAAGACCTTTAACAGATTGGCAGACATTAGAAATAGGGAAGGCGCATTAGGGCTGCCAGTGCATCATGGCTTCCCTGGCTCCAGTAGGTTTGCTCCCTACACGAGACTCCCTAATATATCTGGAAGTCCAGTTTTAAATCGGCCAAGTGATGGGTCTGCTGCAGCAGCTTCTTTGGGAAAATTATTTCACAATCCCAGTAGAACTTACCATTAAGAATGCTTCCTGACCTTCACCGTGAATTTTCACAGGCCTTGATCTTCATACACAAAACAGGTTCACTTAGCCTTTTTTCTTTCCTTTCTTCTGTAAATCACAGTCAAAACAAGAAGCAGAGCTTGTCAAATTCTTATAGGAAGAGTTTCAGAGTTGGGGATTTTGTATCTCTGATCCCACAAAAATGGAGGAATTGTGTCTCTTTGAACGCCTCCACTCTATCATCTCTGCCTGGAAAGTTCAGCAAAGCTATCACACATTTTATCCTCATTTTCTGAGTGATGCCACTGTCATCAGCCTTTTACTTCTTTAACCCACTATTACGTACACAGCTTGGCTTTAAAACCTAAATAATTTTTCATTCCCAGTGCTCTGGGCCTTCATCAAATAACATTCAAATCTTTCTTAAAGACTTATTTCCTTGCATGATCATAAACCTTAATCTTCATCAGTGTATGGCATGTACATAATTCGATGTGACACACAGATAAATGGATAGCATCCCAAGCTAACACCTCCCCAGAGACCTCCCCATGTAGTTTTCCTCTTTGGATGTACTGATTTTAAATTTCCCCCCTGGGAACAGCCTCTCATTATTTGCTTCTTTCAGGGCGGCAACCCTTTGTTTAGTAGGCAATAAAAAACATAATTAATGCAGACAATAAAGACAGACTTTTAAAGAAAATTAATGCAACCAAATTGCTGTGGCTGCAACCTGTATTTGTCATGGGTGTCACATGTCTGTCTCATTCCTTCTTTGTTCCAGGAGGGCAAAAGTCAGGAGCAACAATAAAGCCAGACATTTTACTTGTGTCTGGTACTAAAGTCTTTGCATTTCATGATCCATGTCTTTCTTCCCTTGGGTTATTAAAAATATAAAAGGCAATATAATATTTGTTGGGGAATATTGAACTGGTGTCACCCAAAATAAGCTGGTCTTATTTGTGTGCAATTACTTTCCATCTTTCTGCGTTCTCGTTCTGCACCCAAGGACTGTGCTTTGTGACTCTAGTCAAGTGAAACCCAGAGTGTCAGCTGGAGGGAGGACAGGAGCAACACCACCACCCACTCAGCAAGGTATACCTGAGCTTTCGTTTAAACTTGTCAACAAATGTAAAAGCTTCTCCATCATTTTGCAGCTTTTCCTTCTGCAAATTTCTTGGTTATTCTGTTCTGCTCTTTTTTATGTACTCCTCTTCTTTCAGTGAAATTGGCAATGGCTTAAAAAAAAAGTCTAATTGATGTTTTGAGCTGCTGAAACAGAAGAACAGATGGTAGCAGAGACTAACAGGAGACCTCTGCAGACAGTGCTGAAAAAAAAGGGCAAAAAAAAGTTGTTTAAACCACCAGTACTAACAGGAAAAGAAAGAAAAAAAGTTCCTATAACCTGTCTCTAAAATAAGCTGTTCACTGTAGAAGCATATGTTTGTATTGTATTGCCAGTAATTTCCTGGTGGGCAAAGATAAATGATCTCAGATTTGACATAGGCTAAAAGCAAGAGTTACCATGGCTCAGCTGACTTTTAGGAGCATGTTCAGCTGCACTAAATCATAAGTTTAAGCTCCAACACAGATTAGTTAATCCAATGCAATGTTTCAATGCTCTAAACTGTTCTGGACTAGAGCAGAACAGAAGGAAAGGAGCCCTGTTGACCTCCATGACTGATCATTCACTAACATCTTTAAAATTGTCTGCCTAATTTCTTACGCTGTGCAATGCAGTTCAGAAATCTTCGACTCCAAGACAGATTCCCATTACCTGAGTCCAGCAAGAAAATGTTATTAGGAGAGGAAAAAAATACCTACTCTCTAAACAAAAATTTACATTTGCACTACATATAGTCTGATCATTCTTCCTGCATACCGAGGCTTATCTCTGGCATATTATTCCTAAGTGGCTTCTTCTTGTCCTTATTTCTAGTTACAAATATCATTTTAGACCTGAAAAACTTCTCCTTCTCCTTACAATTTTCACTGAATCAGATAAAAGTTCTTATAAGAAGTTATCTCAAAGAATAAGCATTTTCTGACCAAAAGAAGAGCTTTATTGCATCATCTGTGTATTAGTGTCATAATTTTCCAGTCTCAAATTGTGATGAGGCAACATATCATACCTTACACTGTGAAAAAACATATGGCTGTTGTGCATAACAGGAAGAATAAGAAAGAAAGTTCAAAAGCTGACAACCTGGGAGTTACTCTCACTCTGCCTCTGTTATGAGACCATGAGTTGTATGAAGTATCATGGCATGTAGACCTTTTCTTTCCATCTTTGGAGTGACCTACAAGAACATAACCCTGATACATAATTCAATTGTATTATTATTTCTTTAATTTCCACAGAAGTTATTTTGCAGAAGAAATTTAATCACTCACAATGACCCAGCCTGATTTCTTCACTTTCACTCCTTGTCAACTTCTAATCTGCACTACTATTACAAATAAATACAACTAATTGCACCTGGCCAGAAGAGATCAAAGATCACTTTCTTTGAACTTTACCAGCAGAAACACAGAGAAACAAACACACAACAAATAACCTCCAAATTCCAGGGGAGGACTCACAAATACGTAACCTCCAGGCATCTAATGATTTCCAGGTGCACATCACCAACTAGCTCATCCTTAATTAGTTAGCCAGATGGCCTGGTTTGTCAGCAGCAGTAGAACAGCACAGGCACAACTTCAAGGTGGGTTGTATGGTTGGACTTCCAGAGATCAGAAAAAGCAGGCAAACTCCTGCTATGCAAAATGCGTTTCCTACAAGTAGGGGCATGGTAAAAATCCAGTTACATAATAAATCCAGTGTTATCCTTGAAAAGTACAGCAATAGTCTTGGTCAAAGATAAATGCGCAACTTTCATCTTCTTATCTCAGTAATCAGACCAAGGAACATAGAAATTGCAATAGGAATAGCTGAATATCCTTCAGGGTAAAATACCCCCCCCCCTGCAGACAACTCACTTTTCTTTAGAATGTGATTAATGAGAACATTTATTGAGTATCTTCCTTATTCAGTTTGTTTATTTTCTTTAGTTTTAAATGCCCATATCTCTATTTGTACATCATGATGCAAACTGAAGCTAGAAGGAAGTGATTACCACTTGTATTAATGATGATGAACCACTAAGAAAAAGGACAATATTACAAATCTGTCAAGAAAATGTTTTTGACAATCCACTGGGGCATGAGCATCTGACATGAGTATAGAGAAGGGGAAGTGCAACGGAAGTTTTTGGAGCAACCAGATCTATGTTCACTATTCAAAAGAGAGCATGTTTTTTAGAATTATCAGGCACTCAATACCAGTGATTTACCCCAACCACAAATCAGAAACAATGCTGGACCAGTCAGTTAGTAAAATGAGTTTGCTTAACTGTAGAAGATGCAGTTGGGTAGCATTAGAAATCAGCAAATTCAAACCAGGCATGTTGCATCGTGTTTGATACAACCAGAAAGCTTTAAATATGGGAGTTGGAAACATCTTTAGATTATTTAACCCTTTAGGGATTTATTCTTTTTAGTTACTAGTTAAGAGAAAAACATGGACTTTGAGATAAAATAACATGTGACAACTGTTTTGTGTTTTTACCAAAACAGATCCTATCAGAACCGAGACCTGGTTGTTCTGGTACTCCCAGGGTGTTCAGTTTCCAGTAAAGCAAATATCCCTTGCTACTTCTAGTTTTATTTTGATCTGGGCTGGAATGGATCCCAACAGCTTCTCCTTAACCGAAGCACTTTTTTGCTAAAGAATAATTCCAAGAAGGAATATAGTCTTGCCTTTGAGACATCAAGGAACAGAGAATACACCACTGTCCTTGGTTATTTTTACCTACTGCTCAAATTTTTGCTTTATATCTAATTTGATTTGATTTTTTTTTTTTTTTCTGGCTTTGTTTTATACTTTCTGACTCTCATTATGTTTTCCACCACTAGATTAAAGAACCCTTTACCACCAGGCATTTTCTTCTCAGGAAGATACTTACACACTGCAAACAAGTCACTCCTTTAGGAAAAACTGAGGAGATTGAGCTCTTAAGTCTCTCTGTATAATGTTTTTCTCTAGCACTTCAATTATTTTTTCAGTGTTCTCTTTAAAATGTAGACACTTTGTCTGGACTCGGTATTCTGGTATTGGCTCTCACTACACTGTGTACAAAGTAAATCCCTCCCTAATCCTACTTGTTACTCCTTCTTACATTTCCAGGGACTGAGCATTTTTTTTGTTGTTTTTATTTTTCCCCCCACAGGAGTGTTCTGGGAGTCTCACGTCACATTGCTTTTCAACTCTAAGCCCTATGTCTTTTCCTGTGTCACTACTTTCCTGGGAACAGAGCCTGATTCCGTAACCCCTGCATGCATTCCATTTTCTAGACATACAGCTCTGACTTAGCTTATTTGAACTTTTCTCTCTCTCATAAATGGGCCTTATTTTCCAGGTAATTCAGACCACTTCTCATGACTGCCCTTTTCTGACTGGTGTTTACCATCAGTCAATTCTTTGTAACATCATCTTTAAATCTGAAATCATCAAGGATTTAATATTTACTGCTAGAAGATTGCAAAAAATGCAAGTGGCTTGCATGTAGTACTGATCATCACACAACCCTGCCAGAGATCATCTAAATATAGATGTAGGCTACAGGTGGGATAGTGAAAAGTAAAGTGTCCTATTGTCTCCTTAACCTTGGAGTGGAGGCAAGACAGAAGCAGAATTTACTTTAATCCATAGGATTTTTGATTTCACAGCCTAAGTAAACAAAAAGAAAGAAGCAGGGAAAACATTATCTCCAAACTGCCTCTAATTACCTCAAAAAGATTTTCTCATGAACATTCTTCTCCACCACAATGCTTCTGAATTACTGGAGGGTTTGAAAATTTATTTCAGTCAATGTCTGGCACCTTGCATGTTTTCCACAAAGAGCTGAATCTGAATTGCATTTGTCCTCTCCCTTTGAGGCACCAGAAATCTGAATCTATATTCTGTACCCTGTTGCAAGGAGAGACTTTGTATAACAGAATAAAGCACAATATGAATTACAGAGACAGTAACTGGAGGATATGAAAGTTACCAACAGCTCTTTAGAATGAGAAAGTGCGTATCCTACATCAATCACAAGACTCTGCAACTCAAAGGTGATTCTTAATGGAACTGGCTTGAAATTGAAGATAATTTTGTAAGAAAATTGTCATGCTTTTGGAAAAACATTCTCAATTCACAGGGAAGATTTTGTAACTCTTTTTCTGTCATAATTATAAAAAAATAGAATTTAATGTAGAAGCAACCAAAAAAGAATCTTCTGGCCTGCCAGCTGCTTATCTAGGGGGAATTTTCTATATGGTTTTGCTTCCAAAAGAGAGAAAATAAAACTGGCTCTTGCCTGGTAACTCGATTGCAGAAAATGTGGGGTCTTGGGCTTACCCTTCATCCTTCATCTTCAAGTCTCAATGGTAAGCCAGAAAGAGAGAGCTAAGACCCCTCCAGTTGGGCAGCCTACATCCAGCTCTTGAAACTAGTGCTGATATACAGTCTCAAGAGGCAGCTTTTGTTCTTTCCTGAAGAGTGTCTTCCATAGTAAACTCATCTGTTTTTATTCTAAATTATCTGCCACTATGGAATAACATAACAACAGGCAATATTTTCACTGGCTCTGTGAAGAAGATTAAAACCTCTTATTTCAATGGAGACCTATCACATATGTTGGTACTTTGGCAGCTTAATGTAGAATTATTGAAAGACTGAATTTGGCAAATCTGGATGTAAATTCAATCTCCTAGAGAGTCTTGAAAGGGATTTCTGGTTTTGGGAGTAAATGGAAGATACTTTGATAAAGTCACAAGGGGTGGAAATCCAGGAGATCTTAGTCCAGTTTACTGTGAAATTACTTGTTACTGTTCACGTATTTCTCTTTAGTAGTGGGAGAGAAAACAGCTCTGTCACTAAGTAAAAGATAGTTTTTTTCAGACATTTTCATTACATGCAGTCTTGGTGGTATCTCTTTAAGATAAATGTCTGTGAGGCTGATTTTCAAAGGTGGGTTCCAATTTCAGATGCACCAACTTCAGATGATAAAATGGCCATTCCATTTCTCAAGAGAATATCCTTCACTTCTGCTGTAGCTGGGCATGATCAGTAGTCCTGAAAATCTGGCACTGAATTCTCTAAAGATGAGCACCCAAAACTGAACCATTGAAGTTTAGTATCCTCTTTTGAACGTCTTGGCCTAAGTGTTCCTGTGTCTTTCATTCTCCATCTGCAAACCAATGTACAAAGATTGTCCGTGACCTACCTTACACTCATCTTCCCCAGCTCAGCTTAACCTATTAATAATGTGAATAAATTATTTTAGTCTGAGATCCTGGGGAAATGTACTGATACCAAAACATTATTACTTTTCCTCCTCAAGCAAATAGATGGTCACTTCTCTTTGATACTATACACATTGTTTGCTATGCAAACAGCAGTTTTTGTGTGTCATCAGGAAACATCTGAAAAAGGGTTAAAAATATCACCAAACCATTATTCTATCCATGTCTTACTAATAAGGTATTCTACTGCTACCTATAGGAGCAGTTATGTGAAATCAATGACTACAGTTCAACTTACTTTCAACTCTTAGCATTTCTGAAGAGTAAGGATGGTTTTAGTTTAAATGTTTAGTTTTCAAAGCTTCTGAGCAGGATGAGAAATAATTTCCCTGCTTAGATTTGTTAGAGCGGTATGTTATTTGAAAGCAGAAAGAATAAAATGGGCCAGAAGAAGAAAAATGGTTTGTAGATTCCATTGGGTTGACAGTGGAGCTCTAAGCTGAGGAATGGTCCTTTATCATTTAAAACTATTTTTTCCTGTGATTCTAGCAGATTTTGAAAAGACACAAATGAAAAAAAATGCAAGTTTCTGTTCACGTTCCCTGTGGGGTTTTTTTGTTTGTTTTAAGTTCCTGCATTTTGCTGTGGTGAAGAATTGATCTAACCCACTTAGTTCACCTTCTGGTTTTCATGCAACATGGCTATCACCATCAACAATGCAGGTGGCAAGCAGACCAAAGCTGTGTTGTAAATACTTTTGCAAATGAAATTTCCTAGTGCTTCCACTGCTGCTTATTCATGTTTTTCTTCCTGAATATGCAAGTGAGAGCGTGGCGATGCTCAAAGAGATCCCCTCTTCCAAGATTTTCCTTGCTCTCAAAGTCATTTGGAAATCTGCATTCACTGATGGCACAGCAATTCATCACATGCTCTGCCAAAGTTTGCAAACACTGCAGATGAGAATGGGTTTTCTGTACATCTGCCAGGCTGAACCGCAAGATGTTAGAAGTAAATACCACAATGGAAGGGAGCTATTTGCCCACCTAACCATCAAGTTTATTTTCAACGCTTAAGTTAGTGCCTGTTCCTGTTTCTAGTCCACATCAGCTCTGCATGATCCAACCCTGAGCTTTCTGTCTTCTTCAGCAGGTGCTCTATGTAGTCGATTGACTATATAGAAAGCTAAGGCTCCTAATTTAAGCTTGCAAATTATACGTATGAGTAAATTAATCAGAGCAAATCTCAACCTCTCCTCCTCCCCCCGATCACCCAACTTCTTTGAGAGTCATCAAATCCTGCAGTGGGATTTTTAGCCATTTCATCTGGTTTGGGACTCAGCCTGCAGTCAATCAGAAGCAGTTTTTTGTGTCTTTTTCCAATATGCTATTTTATCATCAGAGCCTGGCAAGTCCTGAAGAGACAGATCCCTGGCTTAGCCAGTAGGAGAAATCCCCCTTATGATACCCTCACAGCATAATCTTAAAACCCTTCCTGAAACTTGAGATTTGGATAAAGCTATTTTCAACCCTGCCAGCAAGGGACATTGCAAAACAAAAAGAATTTCCCTCAAAACACTTCATGGGGATATGTGTACAAGTGCCTGCTTGTAAAGCTCTTTCCACCCCGGGGAGGGGGAAGTGAACAGGAACTATATACATTGATATCAGACAGAATAAAAAATGTATGTCAGATTTCAGGCAGATTGTTTTTTCCTGTCTTGTTTAACCTCTGTTGTGGAGAGAATGAAGATTTTTGCCTGAATTTTTTGCTTTTCTCCTTGTCATTACCCATATGACAGCTTAAACTCTCCCCTTCTTAATCTGAGGTTACTTACAGAGGTTCCCTATCAAACACAGGCACTATACAACACTGTATTAGATTACACACTTTGTCAGAAAATTGGCACTTTAGATACTAAACGATAGCCTATGCTCTGCAACCATGCTATCATTCTTGCTCTAAGATCTTGTCAGAGCCTATAAATTAAGCAGGATTTGGCCCTGGAGTTACATGAAAGGGAAGGCTGTAGGAAACAGGAGGATGCTGCCTCAACTCACAGGACTTACTTAAAGGAATATTCTCTTCCATCTGACCCAGGACAGGACGACCATCCCAGCATAGGCTATTTTAACCTATGCATTACTGAATGAGCAGCAGCATTAGGATGCCACCTAACGCTATTCCCTGAAGAATCTGTATCAAGGATGTCTCCTTCCATAGGAGCTGCATCTCTTACTGTGGTGCTATGGCACCAAGCTATAAGAGATGCTGCCCAAGTATGCACTGACTGTGAAACGATAGCTCTGACAACAGCTCATCTCCACGAGGCAGTAGGTCACTGCTCTGAGAAGCTGAGCCAGCATTGCCCAGGAACAGCACTGGAGTTACTGCAGAAAAAGGAGGATATAGTCAGCCATCTCACCCCTCTGCCACATTCCCATGTACATTTTAACCCCAGGGATGAGAACTGAGGAATCCTTACACTTCAGCCCCTTGCTAGCCTGCTGCTGAGGAGATAGAGGAAGCCCTTTGACACTGCTTGTAACTATGAGAAAGACTCAGTCAGAACATGGACAAAGAATGATGCTCTGGTGTGGTGTTCTTGGGATCTCCAACACTACTTTCATACAGTGGTGAATATCCCACAGCAATTAGGCGTAAAACTAAGGTTGAATATAATTTGGTCTGGCAGCCTTCCCAGAAGGAGTACTTAAATGCTGTCTTCACATCTGCAGGTATGTTTATTTCAGGGACAGGTAGCCGCACCATCTACAAAGTTCTTTGCTATCCCTAAAAAAGGAGACATCCAATTTCAAAGTAATTATTAGGCCTGCGTGCTACAGTGGTTTCAGTCAGACAAAGTGCATGCAAACAACATGAATAATCACAAAACGCCCCAGCAGTGCTATGCTCCTTATCTGCACAAAGACTTGAAGCAGCAGTAGCTTTGCTGCAGCCGTGTTGCTGCAGGACATAAGTGAGGCTATGTTTGCGTGCAGAAAAGGCCTTGCAGAGGAGAGGGAGCAGGGTGTCAAAACTCCCTGCTTTGGGGCAGCTGCTGCGTTGCCCTTTCTTCTTGTGTTTGAGCAACAGTGAGGGCTAGCAGTGCGAGGACAGAATGACAGCAATGCCATTTTCCCAGCCCGCAGCCAGGTGCATTCAGCCCATACAGCCCGGTTTCAAGCTTTATGCAAAGGGCTGTGCAAGTGGTCAGTTGCCCTTTGGCAAGGTGGAGCTCCTCCTTGCCCTGCACTTGCGAGGGTGCGACTCAGCCCCCGTCAGCGTGGACTCACAGAGCAAAAAAGAGGGTGGAGGTAATGCAGGCACAGGGTCTCCTTCAAGAACCTTCCTGCCGCTGCCAGCCCGAAGGGAAAGCTGTTGAAAGAAGAAGGCAGCATCAGGCAACACCTGCCCTGGAAACCGGCCCGGCCGGCTGGAGCGTATAGTTACAGTGCTCTCTGGTGGCAGATGAAATGCTCACCCACCTTCCCAGGCTGCAAAGAAAGGGGGGGATATGCTGAGTTTCGAGCCTCTTCTTTGCGTGAGAGTACAAGATGATGAAGTCTAGGAGCATAAGCAAATATACAGACAAGCACAGATACGCATTTTAAAATCCGTGGCAGATTTGGGCAGATACAACTCCAATTAAAATTCTTAGCACAGCAACAGTTTATTTTTAATAGCTTTGTTAAAAGCAAAGGCTTTTCTGCTCTGTCACACAGGCACATTTTTTGTGTGGAAATGGATGCCACAAACAGAAAATAAATACTTTCTTGTCTCTTAAGTGAATGCCCACATGCCAGTTTCACCTGCATGAAAACTCTTGGCACAGCATAACGCAGAACAGTCACTCCCATAGTGCAGATCTCCAAACACTTTATACAGCTCTCTGAAGAAGTTTAGAGTATCATAGTAAAGCAAATATTCACATACCTGGGGCACAACTGTAGAGAGGCTAAGAGACTTGCAAGTTGAAATACAGCAGGGAATATTGGGTTTTGGTCTCTCTCCTACCAGTGATGCCAGACTTGCAAACACCACAAGCCACATGCCAGACTCTTAGATTTTCTTCTAATTGAGTCACGAACTACAGGCCATGAAGGATTTATCAACACAGAATCACAGAATGGCTGAGGTTGGAAGGGACCTCTGGAGGTCATGCAGGGCCACCTAAAGCTTGTTGCCCAGGACCATGTCCAGATGTTTTCTGAATATCTCCAAGGATGGAGTATCCACAACCTCTCTGTGCATCCTCTGCTCATGCCTGGTAACCCTCACAATAAAAAAGTATTTCCTGACATTTAGATGGATCCTGTGTTTCAGTTTGTGCCCATTGCCTCTTGTCCTGTCATGCCTGTCCTTCCACATTGCACATGTTCACCAATATTCCATAATTCATAGCACACAAGCACACTACATCCAAACACATCTGTACTGGCCTCTGGGATGCTTTAAAGGAGTTCCTACTGTTGGGTAAGTAAGCAGTTGACCAACAGCCCGTTAAAGGGAGTACCTATCCATTGTGAGGGGGGTAATATGTTTTCCTACATTTATATGAGAGACAGACAAACAAGATGACTTTTCAATAACTGAATGCAAGCTTTCCTTGCTACAGTGAGGGTCGTTTTCTAATATATAAATAATTATAAGTAAATATTTTCATTTTTCAGTGTCCATTCTGGCACCTCTGCCAGGGCTTTGCTGGCAGACCTGAGCTTGCACTGACTATGTACTGAATCATGCAAAGGCAAGTTGGGCCATAAGCAGGGGCTGTATATATATATATATATGCTCAACAAAACCTCAGCAAGTAGGATACTGCCACAGGAATGTGACAACATATGATATTGCTGGGGCAGGCAAGCAGCACCTTTTACAAGAATTCAGTCCATACAGAATATAGAATTAGACATTTTAAAATGAAGAAATTTCTATTAGGACACAACCAACTAATAATTCTTTAATTCAGCCATGTACATTTTACACCAGAGGAACTCAGATGAAGCCATGAGACAAGCAGTAGACATCGTCTGGATTCACAAACCTGTAACTCAGTGCAGAACTTGCTCTCATCTGTGAGGTTGAGACTGAAACAAGCTGGCTGGAGAGATGATAATAAATAATAATAATAATAATAATAATAATAATAATAATAATAATAATAATAAAAGTTGAAGGTACTTTCTGACTCCACTACCCAGTCCAAATACCCTTTTAAAAGCCCTAAGAGTTGAATGTAAAGACTTAGACACAGAGTCAGTTCAGACTTAAGCTGCCACACAGCACTGGAGTCCCACTGGCTGTTCAGATACAGGCTCTCAGCTCAAAGCAAATGCAAGAGACCTCAACTTACCTCACAGTCAAAAAGATTTAAGTTATACCAAAACATTTTGTGTTTGCTGTAAGCTAAAAGAGTACCTGGCCCAACTGACTTTTGGTAACCTTAGCATACATGTGGGTTTTTTCCCTCATCAGGTCAGTCACATTCCCACTGAACTCTGATTAAGCCAGGCAAATCGTTTTGTATGAGCTGGATGTCCCTTTTCACTCTCCACAAAATACACACACTTCTTCAAGCATTTGTGTGGTTTGCTTTGAATACCCAATATTAAAAATTAAACATTTCATACTGATTTCTTTTAAATAAGTCATAGAAAAAATCCACAGCCAATGCATGAGCAATCAGAGCAAACTAGAACAGAAGAAAATTGCAGTATATGCTATTTGTCAGAAACTGTTCACTTGTTTTTATGTTGATGTCTCCAGTGTCAACCTGGGAGAGATGGGGCAGGGGGGGAACACCACCACACAGAAGAGATACCCTTGACTAACTCCTTGATTCCCAGAAGCTGGTATCTGCAACATTTCATGCTGTAAGATTCACAGCAGGTTTTACTGTTGCTATGGTTATTCAAAATCTTCTTTTCAACAGGAGAGAAATTCTCCAGGTCTCTGCAATACATAGTAACACAGCTGTCTCACCGCCAGGCTTTCCACATGGGGGTAGGCTTCAACAGCATCACCCTAAAACTAAACATCAAATATCAAATTAAGGTCACTTAAATATTTAAGAAGAATTAAAAGTTACAATTAGTTAATGTCGAAGATGGAGCTGGTGTGAGAAGAAAAGAAAGACTGGAAAGCAAGGAAGGAAGGAAGGAAGGAAGGAAGGAAGGAGAAAGAAAGAAGGAAGGAAGGAAGGAAGGAAGGAAGGAAGGAAGGAAGGAAGGAAGGAAGGAAGGAGAAAGAAAGAAGGAAGGAAGGAAGGAAGGAAGGAAGGAAGGAAGGAAGGAAGGAAGGAAGGAAGGAAGGAAGGAAGGAAAGAAAGAAAGAAAGAAAGGAAGGAAGGAAGGAGAAAGAAAGAAGGAAGGAAGGAAGGAAGGAAGGAAGGAAGGAAGGAAGGAAAGAAAGAAAGAAAGAAAGAAAGAAAGGAAGGAAGGAAAGGAAGGAAGGAAGGAAGGAAGGAAGGAAGGAAGGAAGGAAGGAAGGAAGGAAGGAAGGAAGGAGGAAAGAAGCCCACATCTTTAGAAAGTGTCCTTTGCCCAATTTTGCAAATATAGTCCCGAAACACTGAGTGGGATACAGATCTCAGGAGGTATGGCAATACATTTTAGTTCTGTCACTAACTGTAGTGGTTTTTTCAGCATATATATTGTAAACTCAATAGAAATACTAGCATCTGAATGAAGGTATTAACCAGTGAATTCAGTGCTGAGCAGGAAAAGGCTCATAATACATTTGTTATCCCCTCAGGTGGCTGATTAGCAATGTAATGTGATGAATTATTTAGCTGATGCATGGTTTTCTTTCCCATCCATTTTTTTATATTCTTCCCCACTCCAAACAGGCAATGGGCTTGAGTTTTCTTAAATATGAATCAAATCCAGAGTCATGATTTCACCACTTCTATTATTCAGCAACTTTATATTAGATGCTGGACAGCTCTGGGACTGACACTTCAGCACAAAAATCAGAGTGACTTGGATGCTACCACTTAAATGCAGATTATATCATGGCAAGGAAGGCTGCACCTCAAACAGGTCTCTGGTGACAAAGAACTTCCTCGGGTCTTCACTTCAGCATACCATGTTCAGAGTGCTCTGCTGTGCAGTTTCACCTCCCACAGTATAGGCTCAACTCCCAAATCAGGGATGCATTTAATGGCCTAATTCAAGACTCCATAAGAGCACATCACTATGTAGAGTCATACTCTCTGCTTTCCTGCTCCTATTCAATAATTTTCTGCTTATTCATCCGAGGTCACATTAGTTTTCAGCAACAGCATCACACTGAGAGCTCTTGTTCAGCCAATTAGCCACCCTGACTTCTAACTCCTTTCAGGGTCACTGTTTCCCTGGAAGTAAGTACCCACTCTGCGTGTATAGCCTATCATCCTTGTTCCTAAACACACGACCTTGCATTTGGCTACATCAGCATTTATGCTGGTTAAACAAGAACCACTTCTCAAATGCACTAGATTGATCTGTCAAACTGACCCAACTTTACCACTGTTTACTTTTACTAATACTATATCCTCTGCAAATTTTACAGGCACTAATTTCCTCACTTCTGAACCATTAATAAAACCACTGAATTGTATTAGGCTGGATAAGATCCCTGTGGAACCCTGCTGGAAATACCCTCTGTAGATGATGATTCTTCATTTACAATTCTTCTTTTGAAATCCTTCAGCCAATTATAATGTATTTATTATGCACTAAATTAATTTTGCATAGTTCCAATTTTTTAATTGGAATGTCATGTTGTAAGAAGTCAAATGCTTTTGAGGAGTGCAGGCAGATGTCAGGACCACTTCTCTTATCAGCCAACTTTGTCAAAAAAAAAAAGTTGTGTTTGCTTAAGCAGATCTATTCTCCATAAACTGAGATGTGCAACAGTTGTTGCTTAAGACCGTGGGTTGAAATAAAATGTTGCATCTGGACTCTTAATGAACAATGAGGAACTGAAGAAGCAAGATTTTAAATGGGAAGCAGAGCACTTGCATTTCCTTACTGCCAAGCCCAAAGGTTTTCAGTCACTGTTCACTGCATTTATTTATAATACATACTATGTTAGAATTCAAATTGTATGTGGAGAAAGGACTCATTGGGGATCTCTCAGTGCTTCAAGACACGAACACTCACCTACCTTTGTGGTATGACGAGATGAACTGAATAACACATTTTCTTACTCCCTCCTCATTCTGGTTCACTAGCTCCTGTCTGTCATCTCTAAGAAGACCTTGTGGAAGAGTCTGTCTCAGCTTTTATCTCTGTGTAGAGAACGTGTCCTAGAAGGGGCAAAGAAAGCATCATGTCTTGATGAGACTTGATGAGAAATCTAGAAGACAGTTTCCAGCTTAGGGTGTAGCTGAACTACTGTGTGAGAATCACAGAGGCGGGACCTTCACTGGTCAGTTGATCTCTGAAGCTCTAGAGGGCTGTCTCACCTATTTCCTCATCACCTTCTAGAAGAACAGGCAGATTACAGAACGGCTGCTCAGCAGTCTGAACCTCTCACAGAAGTCCTTGCAACTCAAAGAATAGTTACTTGAGATGGGGTGACAGGATCCCCCCCAAGCTGAAAAGGGCGGCTTCCTCCTCACTCCCCTCCACCCATATACACCCAAAAGTAGTGCTTGTTGGGCTCCCAACAACATGATTCAGTTTTCAAGACTGCGAGACAACAGAAAAGTGTTGGCAAGTTGGATTTACTTAAGTAAAGCACTGGACAGAGGGAAAAGATGGGACTGCATGTCCAAGAAGGTGAAGGTGAAGAGAGAAACAAAAGAGTAGGAAAGGGGAGAGAGACCTTTTCTTCCAGTGTCAGTGAACTGCTAAAGCCTTTCAGCTACTTCTGAAAGGACACTGTAAGCTGGGCTGGTTTGGTGCTGTTCCCTGAACAGCACGGCAACTGCCAAAGAACAAAAGAAAGTCATCTGCTCCTCTTCCTACCGTGAAACTATAACAGCTGAAGAGTCCCTCATGCTAGGAGAGGTCTGCCCACCAGTTTGGGGCAATTTCAATTCCTCTCTTGAGTACCAGAAGGTAGTTGTGATCACAGAATCACAGAATCACGAAGGTTGGAAAAGACCTGACCTGGAAGATCATCAAGTCCAATCATCAACTAACACCACCATGCCCATTAAAACATGTCCCACAATGCCTCCTCCACACGTTCCTTGAACACCTCCAGGGAGGGTGACTCCACCACTTCCCTGGGCAGCTTATTACAGTGTCTCACCACTCTCTCAGTAAAGCAATTTTTCCTAATATCCAGCCTAAACCTCCCCTGGCGCAACCTGAGGCCATTTCCTCTTGTCCTGTTGCTAGTCACTTGGGAGAAGAGACCAACACCCACCTCCCAGCAACCCCCTTTCAGGTAATTGTAGAGAGCGATGAGGGCTCCCCTCAGCCTCCTCTTCTCCAGACTGAACAACCCCAGTTCCCTCAGCTGCTCCTCAGAAGACTTGTGCTCCAGACCCCTCACCAGTTTCGTTGCCCTTCTCTGGACATTCTCCAGCACCTCAGTGTCCTTCTTGTGAGGGGCCCAAAACTGAACACAGTATTCGAGGTGCGGCCTCACCAGTGATGAGTACAGGGGCACGATCACTTCCCTACTTCTGCTGGCCACACTATTTCTGATACAGGCCAGGATGCCGTTGGCCTTCTTGGCCACCTGGGCACACTGCTGGCTCATATTCAGCTGGTTGTCAATCAACACCCCCAGGTCCTTTTCTGCAGGGGAGCTTTCCAGCCACTTGTCTCCAAGCCTGTAGTGTTGCATGGGGTTGTTGCAACCCAAGTGCAGGACCCGGCGCTTGGCCTTGTTGAACCTCATACAATTGGCCTCGGCCCATCGATCCAGCCTGTCCAGATCCCTCTGCAGAGCCTTCCTAATCTCAAGCAGATCAACACTCCCGCCTAACTTGGTGTCATCTGCAAAATTGCTGAGGGAGCACTCAGTCCCCTCATCCAGATCATCGATAAATATATTAAACAAGACTGGCCCCAAAACTGAGCCCTGGGGGATTCCGCTTGTGCCCGGCTGCCAACTGGATTTGACTCCATTCACCACAACTCTCTGGGCTCGGCTGTCCAGCCAGTTTTTTACCCAGCGAAGAGTGCACCTGTCTAAGCCACGAGTCACCAACTTCTCCAGGAGAATACTGTTGGAGGCAATGTCAAAGGCTTTACTAAAGTCCAGGTAGACAACGTCGACAGCCTTTCCCTCATCCACTAGGCAGGTGATGATTCAGTAAGCAGTTGTGTTCCTCACAAGTGTACTGAATCATTGCCTTGCAGCAGGGCAAGGAGATTGAGGCGGGTAGAGCTGCTATGTTCTTGCACAGACAAGGCCCAAAAGAAAAGTGATCATCAGTGCCTTTTTTTTGTAAAAAGAATTAAGACTCTCAGACATCATATTCTGTCACAGCCTAGATAATTACATCTGTATCTCTGAATTCTCATGCCTTATAATTGGATAATAATTTTCTCTCACTTTTCTAATATCAGTAAATAATACAGTTGGGTGCAGTTTAACAGCTGGTGTGTGCATATATATATTAACAAGAGGCTGCTCTTCAATAGTAAATTAATCTCTATGTGCATGCATGTACTTCCACACATAGGGAGTCAGATCCTCTGCCACTTCACAGATGCTGCTGATGGGCTATAGTTTGCAATACAACTTGGAATTCTTTCTCTGAAATTGCTAGGCAGTCTATGGAGTAGCAAGGAGTAATAGTAATAATAAATTAGCACATAAGAATTTATGTAAAATTAATGCTTTCAGTAATAATTTAAAGATACTGATTTTAAATACCAAATTTCTTTCATTTGTTTACCATAATGACAAATTCCTTTTTTCAAGTCAAATGCATATTTCCTGACCCCAAAGTCAACATAAAGCAAATTCACCAAAAGCACTGTAAATTATCTGGACACAGAAATGAATTTGTTGCTGGGGTCCAATTCTGAACCCCCAACTCATAGTATTGAATACCTCAGATTCAATACCACGTGGTTCTACCAATCAGTATCCAGTATCCTATCAGGAACCAAAGGACCCACATGAGAAATACAGTACTTCTCTTGATGAATAAGATCGTACCAGTTAGTTTGAATCTTTCTGTGTGATTTACCATGTGTAATTACAGTCATACATATGCAAGCCCGTTGAAATCAGTATAGTAACAGTCACCATATAAAAGATATCACTGGCAGGTGCTGTCCATAAACTTGAAACAGATAGCTGTAACACTGGACAGATTGATCTAGTACTGGAAGTCATTCCCTCTAAATTTAATATCAGACCTGACTTTGATTTGCTTTAGTTGTCTTGGATATAATAGCAGCCTTGTGATCTCAAGCTCATGATGCTATTAACTCACTTAATACAGATTTACTAGCTTTTAAGAATTCGTAATAGCTCCCTGTGGTCATTTCGGTCACCTCTTAAAATCAAGGTCTCTCTGGACATTCCTTCAAGTAATTTATGAATGGGTCAATGAAACTGTTAATAATTCCAGCTGTCTTCTCTCACTCTCCTTGTGTTTCAAAGCAGTGAGTTTTATTCCCTTCTAACGTGTATGTCAATATTTCTTGCTTGGCTTAGGATGGGTGATTGCTATTGTTTCTGAACTACTGCACAAATAAGAAGACGTGGATTTGGAACAGACTTTTCTGACATCCTACAACATACAACTTAAGAAGGCAGAAGTGGAGGATACACTTAATGTTGCATAATTCACTGAGATGCAACTCTGTACCACTGCACATGCCTGCATTAGTGAGTTTTAGATTCATATAGTGTTGTGTTTGCTAACTATTGACAGGACATGCAAAATACTAGGTCTGTACTGCTATAAAGAAACTGGTGTTTGTGATGGCTGATCTTTAACTAGCTGCTGTGTTAAATCAGTTCAGAAAGTGACTGTGCAGCAGGTAATGCTGTACGTTGGTTCAGTGACAGTGAGCTGTGAGGTTGGCTGAGCTACCAAGAAAACTCACCTTTATCGCTTGATTTGCCATTTGAGAACTGTGAAAGTGGTGATGAGCACCT
Organism: Gavia stellata; assembly: GCF_030936135.1. Lineage (NCBI taxonomy): Eukaryota > Metazoa > Chordata > Aves > Gaviiformes > Gaviidae > Gavia > Gavia stellata. Next base: position 23,459,953 of record NC_082600.1, read on the forward strand.
ATTAGGCTACAAACCATGCACTGTCTGGAGAATATATGCGCAGCAGGGAAAACTTACAGAAAAACAAACTGTAACAGCCTGAGAAAAAAGGTAGTTGTCCAAGCTAGTCCACTGTAACTGTATAATGACCTGGTAAGCCTGGGCTAGTCTCTTGCTGATGTTCTGTTGACCTTGTAAAAGCAACGGTTTTGAAACCACAACCAGGAAAATTCATGGTTCAGAGTTGGAATATTAAACTGTTTCAAGCTGAGCTAGGAAATCCTAGGTTTCCTCTCAGACAATAAGCAGATATGTATGTCCATGGCCATGTTACTTGTATTCTGCCCAGGTTTACTTAGTCTAAATCTAAGCTGCCCTGATGGATGTACAGAGATTTGTAATAGAAATATTAAGATTAGCACAAATTAAGTATGAATGGAAGTGAGTATGTGCAAGCACCAGATGAAACAGTAGAAGTGTTAAAAGAGTTGTCTGCATTGATAATAAAGGATACTGTTCCCAGAAACAGAAATGAGAAATGTGCTGTTCATGTCAAGACCAGAAAGCCTGCACTCTGGTAAGACCATAGCATAGATGAGTCATCAGGGGGAGATCCTACACTTTGACAACAGGAGGATGTCACAGCCCATCACATACACCATTCCTTTTCTTATTAGCCCACAAGGAAAACAGACTACAGCTACACGAACATGTATATATTCCTAACATATATTATAAACAAGACAAAATGGACAATGAGCAGTAACTTTGCCTAAGATTTATGGAGACTTATGCAAGATTCTGTGTCAGAGGACAACCCCATAATAACTGTTGACTCCTCAAGAGTATGAAAGACCAGTCCTCAAGCTAATTCAGCATCATCAAACAACAAGTCCAGCATGTGATGAGCAGTCAATAGCTGGCACGTCTCATCCCCCATGCGGCAAAAAAATTTATTTTGGGCACACACATCCTAGTGTTCGTGAGTATGTGGGTGTGAGAACGTGAGTGGGTTAAATCAACTTATTTAGAATTTCTGAAAATAAGTATCAGCTTCCCTTTCCATAAGGTTTTGTGACAGTAATTTCCGGCAAGTGCAGATAAACTGCTTCTAGTATTGGCTATGCCAATTTTTCAGGTATCTCTTCAGGACACTTCATTGTACCATACAGATAAGTCCTCTAGGCCACCAGCTCCTGATGATTTAAATAGGAAATAAAGGAAGATAGCATTTAGGGAATGCAGAGAAGTCTTAGCACCTTTTAGGTTGGTCTTGGACATCCTAAATTTGGTGTTGGTTTCTTACAGAGAAAAGGAGAACAAAGCTGAGTGGAAATGGGGAAGAAAACAGATGTATAAGCAGGCCTGAGACTGTCCCCCATCTAATCTTTCAGTACTTGATTATGATTTCAGATGTCCTCAAGCCCTTTAGATAATCATGTTCTTCTATTGTAGAGACATTTGGCAATTATCACTATAGCTGTTTGTTTAAAAAAAAAAGTTGAAGTAGATAAATAAGGCCTAGGATAACGAAATATATCATCCACCCATTATCCCGTCAATGTATGCAGCCTGCTGGCATGGTTCAGAGTTAATCTACATGATAGATGCTTCTACTTCAGCCTAAAACAAGGCTGGTCTACATGTCATTTCCTGTCAGGAGCTGCTGAACCTCAATTACTTATTTGAGATAAATGATGTAATAAAAACACACTTTACAGTCCAAAAGCCACCTCCATCTACTGTATAATGCCTAGTTTTCTGTTTGATTTTTTTCCCCCCCCGAGACACTAACCGCAGTAAAAAAAAAAAAAAAAAAATTATTCTAGTACCTAAGCAACGCAACATCCCCTTATTTTGTTCATTGTAAATGACCTAGCTGCCTCAGCCATCACAGCTGCTCTCCTCTTCACTCCCAACTGTCCTAACAAAAGGTAAAATAAGGAAGAAGAGGAGGGTAACTTGTAAAGCCTGTGGCTCATGCACTGGCTGAAGCTTCAGGAGCTAAAACTGGTTAGGTCTTCTTTAACTCACCCAGGTTGCACATATTTCTCTGCTATGGTGACTGGAGAACAATCTAAGAAAGAGAGAGGAAAGGGGCTAGAAAAAGAGTTATTTCGTGACAGTGACAACTTCTTTACCTTTCTTACTTTATTCAACCTGCCTATGAAGTAACTGAGGGTTCCCAGAGCTGCTGATTTCAGTAAGAAATTAAAATCACCAGAAAGCAGTTATTCCTGTCATAGAGCAGTACTCAATGAGATCAAGAGCTGTTATAACAACAAATTAAATTAGAGTCTGTCCCCTCTGTGTGCAGTTTCTCAGTTTATGTATATAAGAAGAAATGCAAAGGAAAATACCCCAGGGGGTGTGGCAAAAATCAATCTATTAATGTGTTGTATTTGAAAATGTAAAGTGCTATTAAGTGCTAGACTGATTATTTTAATCAGCACTGTTTTCACACGATCTGCAATTCCATGGCTACATATGTGGCTGTGAAAGTATATTCCAGGTATACAGAATCTCTCTCTACCTCTCAATTTGTACTTCATCATTAGCACAGCATCCAAATGCTTAAGATGAAATCAGATTCAACTGCAGAATGAAACATGAAAGAAAATGCAATGCTATCCCATTTCTTCTTCTGAAGGTCCCGGACTGGCATTGTCAGATAGTCAATTGAACATATGAGATATTTTTTATGCACTTAGTCTTGATAGTCTCGTGTAAGAGACAGATTTGGAGGGGAGTAGTAAATGCAGGCTTTTTAGTTTTCATTTTCTTCAGACAGATACGGTAACTGATATATAGAAGGTGTCAAAGCAAGCTTTAGATGGAAGACTTTCAGCTCTGAAATAATAGAAAGTCACATACTTTATCTTTTTTATTTACAGGTTAACTCATTAAAAATAAAGAGGATGAAATGTTTTATTAATTACACACACTAAATACCTTTTGTAACCTTAAAAAGAAGAGCAGGCAGTACAGAAATCAACAGAGAGAGAGGTTAGCAAGAAATCTGATAGTGCTTGCTAAAGAAACAGCACTGAGGTGCTAAGAAATTCTGCAATAATCTGTGCTGCACCCTGAATTTTCTCTGGTGTTGCTCTGCACTGCTAAATACCTCTGGAACATGCTCCTGCTGTCCTATTATGGTTGTGGTAAAGATTAGCTCTTGACCTTGACACTAGAGGGTTATGTGACTCTATAAAGCAGTCTAGTGATCAAAAGTCAGCCTCCCCTCTTTCTTTTTGTTACTTTATATTGTGGAGCCAGAGGTTCACCCATTATTGAGTTCATCTCCGATTCAGCTGCTAGTGTCCAGAATGCCACCTGCATGAAGGACAGCATGGCAGATGCACCCACTCCTTCCATACAGCCTGGTCTGCACCCTCAGTGGGGAGCTACAGTGGAGAGGGAAAGACAGTCAAAGACAAATTAACAAACAACCAAACTACTTATGAAACTGCCACACTGAGAGACACAGAGAGCCACAGTTACAGAGAAAGTAAAGCCTTGACAGGGGTACAAAAACCACAGCTACCCACTTCAGTGTGGGCAAATAAAAGGGAAACCAGGGCGCCAAAGAGATGCAAGGGTTTTTTCCCTTTCCCCTTCCCTTCTGTTCCTTTCCACTCTCTTCCCTTCCACTCCCTTCTCTCTTCTTTTCTTCTGCAATAAGATGTGCTCATAGCCTCTAGACTTTGAGCCCTTTTTCTTCATAGACATTTATATCAAGAAGGCTGGAGATTTGTGGCCAAAAATGTAAAGAAGTTAATTTGGTCCTGAATTTACATTTGCAAATCTTCATAGGAAGCAGCCTGTGTAACCTCCATAAATTAAACATACCGCAGCCAAACAGTGGGGGATTAATGACCAACTGGAAAGACAATGGCTTGAAGAAAGCCGAGCCATCATTAAGACTGTGTTCTGTGCCAAGGTTATTGCCATTATAGGCCTTTTTAAAAGCATTGAGGAAAATAAACATTACAGAGCAAGTAATTTCTTGTATTGAGCCAATACTCCTCCTAAGAGGTTTTGCAGTTTTGAAAGGTGCTGCTTTTACTTTTGACATCTGTTTTTCCAAAAGTCTTTAGAAACCAATGCCTGGATTGCCTCATATTTTGTGTAATTTGGGGCACAGTCATGAACTTGGCATCTCTTCTAGAAATGCTGGAGGGAAGACCCCAGAAATGAGCCAGCATTCATTTTGGTTGAGATGGACCACTGTAGGTTATGGTCAATAGGTAACAGTTGGAAAAGCACCACCTCTGCACCCACTTTCTCATACCCAAACGCATTATTGCAGTCTAGAAAGTCTATTTCTTATTTGGAATGATTTCTAGGAAAACCTGTGGGTCTGTGTAAGATCTACTGAAGCTATAAATGCTGAAAGGCCAAGCTTTTGTAAATGGCCCAGTCTTGGCTATATGGACAAGAGCTGGATGACCAAAAGGAAAATACTTGCTGATGTCAAGTTGCAAAAGAGATGATCAGAGCATTACATCAGCTTTCTGTTGACATAAACCTAAGATAATTACTGCTTTTTTAGACCAATACAAATGAGAAAAAATGAGATTCTTGTATATTCAGACTATTCAATTTTGTAGGTGAACTATTTGTAACTCTTTACGTAATCATTTTTATCTGTGTCTCCTTTCCATACTCTGGCATCTTGCATTAAGTAGAAGGGAACAACATAAGGTGCAAGCGCAGAGTCTGGGGAAACACTGGAGAAGCCAGCTGTACATAACCAGAACTCCTGCTGTGAAGGACTTTGGCTTTAAAATGATGGAATCCACTCTTCCGAAACTAGCATGTTATAAGTACCTCACTATATCATGTTCCCTCTGTTACTCACTCTTGAACCAATTATTATAGTGCCTTGCTTTGCTGCTCCACTGTAACCATTCTGAACCTAACCATGTCTGAATAAATCCAAGATTACATGAGAAGATTCCAATGGTGCTTGTACAGCATTAAAACCCAGTCATAAAATTGGGGTCCGTATATCATAAATCAAGTAATGCAAATATATAGATTAAAGAAAAGTAAAAAAAAATAATCAGGTAGGGATAAAAACTAAAATCCATATAGCAGTCCAAAACGTTGAGCCTGAATGAGAAATATGCAGCAATGTTAAGGATGGGCATCCATCAGATGTTTGCATGTTTTCCTGAAGTGAATGTAGTTGTTGATCTGCCTATAAAAGGGCTTGCTTTTGCATTCTGAGCAAATTAGTAAACACATAGGATTAAACTGAATCTTTAAGGATTTTTTTTTATTTTAACTTTATTTTTTCTTCCTACATGCAGTCTTCTCCCCAGGCTCCCTATTGTCCTTTTTCTTATATTACGTGCAGTCTGTCATACCTAGACAAGGTTAGAAGAAAACATGCCTCAGTAATGGGTGATATGGCAAGACTCACAGCAAAGCAAGAGTTAATATAAGCCAGCCTCTTCTGAGCAGTTAAAGCCAGATCAGGATGAGAATATTTTATCTAGAGACAGCCTTGTTATCCATAGTTAAATCAACCTAATCAAAAAATTAAAGAACAGAACTCAGATCTTTGATGTGGCAGAGAAAAGATTTGACATGCAGCCTCATCAGACTGAAAAAGGCATTTTTTCTTGTGCTTTTGGGTCTTCTGGCAGTCGCTTAATTATTTGCAGCACCTCAGCTGTTGGCTGCTACAAAGTTCCCCAACACTACTCACATAAGGAATAAAAAGCTAGTTTTAATTCGGAATAGAGCCAATTCCAAAGCTTCCACTAGCATTTTCCCACCACTTCCTCACCTATATATAGTCCCACTCCTCTTGTCAGAAAAGCTTCTGGAGTCCACTCAGGACAAGACTGGAAAAAGTTATTCACTAGAGAGCTTTTGAGCTTTATCCACTTTTTTTTTTTTTAAATATTGTAAGACTTGAAATGGGCAGGGTTAGGAGATGAATCAGCTGGGATTTCTTCTGTCTGGAATATAATCAGTAGCAATTAAAGTAAAAGATTAATCTGACAGAAGGTGGGTTCAAGTTAAAGCACAGTTTGTGTTTCTAGAGGAAATCTACAAGTTCACGCTATTTCACATTTTTTTCTAAGCCCTTCATTGGAAATGTTAGCTGGCATATTCTTTTATAATATTAATCTGCTGCAGTCCCCTTCACTTTGCTTTACAGATATGAAGAAAAATGGGTACCTCATTAATCAGCTTCACTCCAGTAACCAGTAAGGCAAGAATTTCACTGACTAGATTGTATCATATTAGCTGGGGAAAAAAAGACAACCTAAAGCTAAGCAAAACTGAAACAGTATTAAACCACATGATGTATAACTCCTCCCAATATGGGTAACTAAGTAGTTTTAATCGTTACTAATTACTATAAATATTTCAGTCTTGTTTTCCTTCTACATAACCAATATTTTTCAGTCTTGTAGAACTTCTATCTTTTGAAAACCAAAGGGATTTCATATTCAGCCAAGGTACGCTAATGTTAACAAGCGATAGGCAGAAATTCTGTACCAGTGCCAGAAAATAAGGGAAAGGAAAAATCAAGGTTTGGGAAGTTCCAGCTGGCAGTTGAACCTCAAAGGGCTGCACTAGCAAAGTGACAGAATTAATCCATTACTACCTGTTTATTTTGCCTAAACCAGCTGCTCGAAGAAATCACTGCAGTCGCCTATGGGCAAATAAAAAAATGTTCTTAACGGCCAATTTCTGAAAAACAGTCACAGCAACCACAATAGTCACAGAAATCATTAGAAAAACATCTTTCTCAAAAATTCTCTTTGTAGATATTTTTTCTTCATCTTGGATTAGATGTGGATGTCATGACATGGAATCTTAAAACATCTGCTGATAGACTGGGTAAATTACTGAAAATGAAGATTTTAAATAAACAGATTTTACTAGTGTAGCATCTTGCAGCAAGATCATCCAACGCAGCTGTAATCTGGTGGACTTGCGTGGATTCTTCAAAGGCACCAGGAAGATAACACTGTTGTAGAAATGATGCAATTACACTTTCCCAGCAGGACTCCCAAGCCCAAATTTATCTATTTCCAGATCAGTACTCGCATCAGCTAGAGAAGACAATGATCCTTAATGACATTTTGCACTTGCTTGTGTTTCTCTGACAGGGTATCTCCAAGCAAACATTAGTGTTCACTGCAACCCTGTGAAGTAGGTAAGCATCATCAGCCCCGATTTCCAGACAGGGAAAATAAGGCACAGAGATGGGATGGTAAATGACAGAAAGACATATAGCAAGTCAGTAGCTAAACTAGGAGAAAAACCAAGCAATATCCTACTCCTAGTCTGCCGTTCCAGCCACTGGAATGTATACCTTATTTCTTGATTAAACACACATGCCATGGCTTCTGCCACCAAGGGAAATGTGAAAGGGTAGCTGGTAAGTGGAACAGCATAGGTACTCAATAAATACTGCATAGTTACTTCACTGTCTACATCCCCAAGTTCCATTCTCTAAGACCCCTACTGGTGTTTCCCCCACTCCTTTCCTTCTGCACTCACTGAGTCTGAATGCAAATCTATACAAATCTATTTAACCTGCTTCCCATTTCTGATCTTCTGTTGGAAAGATTTGCTAGTTAACATTGGTGCAACTTCTTTCAATGTAAACTTCTGTCATTATAGAAGAATAATACAACCATTATATGATAGAAAAAAACATCAGTGGCATACCAGGAGTGTAGGCCTTTCCATTTCTTTCTTTCTATGTCCCTCCTTTTCACATTCCTACTTTCTATTTTTTCTTTTCCTGTGGTGTGTCTGCTAAGAAACTCATGTAGTTCTTTTTTGAATATATCACTGATTCTAGCTCCAGTCACAACCCTTCTCAGCATTTTTTCATATGTTTATTACTCTTTTACATGAAATCACATTCTCTGAAAGTCTGTTCCCAAGTTGCTCATTTTCAGGTGATTTTTTCCATTCTTCCTGCCTGTAACAGAAAATTGTCTTCCTTATGTTATGCACTGGAGTATGCACTCCATAATTTAAGTTAGTTCAAGCAGGGGGCACCTCAAAATTCCCATTGTTCCAATTGGAAAAGAGACTAGAGATGATCACACCTCCTCCGTATTACTCATGCCTTTGTGATTTGGTGTCATTCTTAAACCCTCCTATTGTAAATTGCCTGCTAGAGCAATTTCTTCCTGCTGTAGCTGTGCAATCTTATGCCATCCTGTACTAAGTAATATTGATAACACTGTTCACCTGGGGAAAAATTTGAGATTTCCTATCTGGAAGAAAAGCTTTCTCAGAAACAGAGAAAAATTCACTTGACAGAAAAGCACTTATATAAAGTCATCTAAAACAGACATCAGAGAAACAAAAGAAAGCAGAGTCGAGTTCTTCTTTACTATGCCACAAGTCAGGCTGAATGGTTATCATGGGTTTTTTCTAGCCCTTGTGAAATGGAAAGTGAACACAATGTGTTGTAGGAAAAAAAGAATATGTGGGCTTTCTGTGGGCTAATATAGAATAAATTTGGTCCAGGCATGAAAAAGTTTGCTATTTACTTTTTCCTCTAGTTCATTAATTCTGAAAGTCTCTTCCACCTGAAGGCCTGTTGGAGACGTCCATGAATAGAGTTCCTGATGGACGTTCATTACAGTGACCATCACTGAAGGTGAGAACATGAGCAAAACCAATAGATATGAATGAGCAAAATCAATAGATATGAAAGTTTCCATGTGAAAGTGTCATTGATCTGTGACTTTAAACTTCAAAACATACATATCATCTTTGTACTCTGGTCGACAGGAACCTTCTCTCTTACAGCTCTTCCTTCCAGGAGCAACCTATCCATAGGGCAGAAGAGTAGGTTATCAGTGCAGTACCTCCCCTAAGAATAAAGGCAAATGTTAAAGATATTCTCACAGCCTGTAGCATTACAAATTTTATTACAGGAGAATTAGCAAAAGTGGTTGAACGGCTCTAGTCTGTATCCTACTGCCAAGTTTGGATGCTTCTGCAAATAGCATAAAAACTGGTCTTATTGACCATCTGGAACTAATGGAAAAGCATTGTGGAAATCCTGCAGAGCAATAAAAGGTGATTCAGCTGTAGAAGAATCTTGTCCAGCAGCATAAGCTTTTCTCAGTAATCACTCAGATTCAGATATAAGCCATACACACGTAATGGACCATATCGAGCAGGTTATAGTCCAGAGCTGGAGAAAGGAAAGTTGAAATGCATACGTTTAGGGAGGGAATGGAGCCAGAGCATTCAACATATTCAAACAATAGTATCTTTTTGATTAGTTCATAGAGACTTGTCATTCACTGACACAAGGTAGAGCTGCCAAGGCAGAACTATTGTTTACACAAAATTGTCATTCATGTCCCTCACATTTCAGTGCAAAATGGATATCATAAGATTGCTTTAGTATCTGCTGGCTTTTAGGACATTTGCACTACCACTCAGGTGAGTCACACTGTGTAAGACACAGAATAGAAAAAGTAATCAATTAGAAGGAGTATGAACTTTTGGATTATTTCTTTGCTTTCATTACTAATATTTATTTTAATAAATAGAGTGATAAGACATGCTGCAAGGGGACAATGAGGTACACAAAATGTTTTACTGTTTATATACAGTAAATAATGTCTGGACTTTATCTCCACTAGGCAGGAAATAATAAGTCATGCTAAGTCATAATTTCAAAAGAAAAATGTCATATCAAATTTGAACTTTTTTATATATTCCCTAATAGATCACAAGGAGGAAAGAGAGATCACAAGGAGAAACCTTCTGCAAGCAAAGGTTAAGCCTCTCAAACCTGACTGATCAAAACATGTTTAAATTAGGGTGAGACTTGTTTTTAATCTCGGAGACCAGAGGAAGTCAAAAAAAGGAAAAACGATTGTCTCCTTATCTAAAAGCTATAAAAATTTCCTTTTGTGCATTTTCTAATTTTTATGTTGAAGAGTATCTGTGAAACACACTGAACAAAAACAGCTACAGAGTCACTTCCTTGGCTAAATGTACTTTACAAAGAAAGTTTGCTAGCACAGCTGAATCACTAGCATGAAGTGGGGCAATTATTTGCGGAAAACATCAAATCCTACCTTTATGCTTTTCACAAATTCTCCTTGACCGATCAGCTCTCTCTCTCGTCTGAATAAATGTGTGGGCTGGCATAAGGTACTAAAAATAATCTGAGAAAACAGTGAGGTTCTGGAACAATATTAAAGACAGAAGTACCATTAAAAACTCAAAAAGCTACTTCTAAGAAACAGTTGATAAACACTTGAAATGGCAGTGAATTGCAGTAGGTGCCCTCCACCCACAAAATACCTTTCAGTCTCATATTCTCGTATGTTCACCTCTAGCGTATCTAGCAGCCATCAGATATTTTTCAGTCCTGCATAGAGGTCTAAATAGTATATGGTTCCTGCTTAACGAGAAGAAACACATTAGCATAAATCTTGTCTAGATATCAGTATTTATAGTTGTTGATTTCCTTAATAAATGCTTTCCACTTAAGAAGAAAATTATTCCACAAATCTGTCCAAAATGTAATAATAAAGAAGAAATATGTGCACAGACCACCTACAGTTCTCGTGGTGTACTCTGCATTTTTTTCTCATATATTTCCTGAAACTAATGAAAATTCTAGGGGAAAAAAAACCCACAAAATATTTTCTAGAAGTATAGAATACAGATAAGAGAGAATTAGTCCCCATAATTCTAAGCAATTTTATTCCCTCTGGAAACCTTTTTCAGATTTTTTTGTGCCAGCGTCTTAAACACTAAGTGAGTGAAAAATGCTGTTGCTTTACCAGAAGTTTACCTTACTACATAAGGATCTCAGATAGTGACTCTGAGACATTGCAAAATAGTTTATCCTTTCATTTTATAATGGTCTTCTGAACTTTAACACTGCATTCACATGACAACTTCTTATTTAGCTGTTGAACTGGGAACTCCCAGTGTTTATGAAACATTACTTAATTATCATAGTCAAAGGATGCAAATTTTAGAGGTTAATTTGATTTAACAGATTAATATGTTTTTGATACAAGACATGCCTATCTGTCTTTGATCAATATAAATGATAATAATGTCTTAAAATATTTTGTTCTTCTTCGTGTGTTGATTTAAGATATTAATGAGATGATTCTAACTTGACTTTGATATTCTGCCAAAAATCAGAGAGCCTAGAAAAGGACAAGACATAAGCTATTAAGTGAACTGGTCACTCAGCCAGAAGCCAGTCAAATAATCTCTTTCCAATGCAGTTTTGAAAAACTCAGACAGTATTGTTTCTTTTCAGTACTTGGTGGTATGAAGTAGCAGGTATATCAAGAAGAGATGCAGCTATATCTCAAATCTTCTTCAATGATTATGTTAGCTTCTAGGTTTTATTGGCTGGCTTTCTTGTACGATATCGACAAAATCGCTCACAGCTGAATGGCCTTTAAGCACTAGAGCTTTTTTCCCCAGCATGCAAAAATAACAGCCTTTCTTACAGTAAGGTCTGTTGGTTACCTGGTGGTTCCATCAAAGTGAAGAAAATTCCACACTGATTGTCACTCTTTGGTACTTTGTGGGGTGTGTTACAACTTAAGAACTGAATTAATGGGTCAAACTCAACAATTCTTCCATTTCTGGAAACTTACCTTTGACTGAAAGGAATAACATCTTTAAAAAGACTATATTTGTAGGGGTTTTTTCACTTACAATAGTGAGACAGTTTGAGGAAGCAGTTTCCACTGCCATAATCAGAGATACAGTTTGCTAGTCTCTGACTCTAGAATTTCAGACTTGAAGACAACTGGTGAAATGTGTGAACAGTTCATCATCTCAGTATGGCACTCACTCAAATATGAAAAACAAAAGAGGAAGTGGGACGAAATAACAGTGATCAGTTCAGACTAACCTAGAAGTTTAGAGAAATCTAGAGTTTAGAGAAATTATGAGCTTTACAATTCAATGAAACAGCCTTTCAAGCCAACAGCTTTGTTAATAAAATGGAAGGCACTGAAAGCAGATACACTGTATGGGAAACAACCAGATAGGAACCAGTGCTATCATCACACCCATATATTAAAATCCTTTGATGAAAGTACATTTCTGATATTCAAGACACCAGAAACAGAAGGTCTTTTTGAGTGATTATTTACATATATAGACCATGGACTCTAATACTACAGGGTTGGATGTCACAAGGACACATTTCCCACTTCGGGTCAGAAGTGATCAGTTTAGATCTGCCTTGGTTTTTGTTTTACCTTCAAGCGCTCAGGATTGGCCTCCAGCACAAGCAAGACAAGTAGTAAGTACTACTATGAAGCCATTCTGCAGGGAGCCTGCAAGCCCTCATGCACTACAAGAGTGGGGGCACCTTGGGGTTTAATCCATTAGCCTGACAGCAGCAGAAAGTACTGAGCACAAACCAGGTAGGCCAGCTGTCCTCATAAAGGTGATCTGTAAATCAAAGATTTCAAGCTTTCTAATTAAATTTACTTTGTTGATAAACAAAAACAAAAGCAAAAGCAAAAAAAACCCCAAAACTAAAAACCAACGCTGAGCAAACATGCCATTACCAAAAAACCAAAAACCCAACAGCTAAAAATACCCAGAATACATTGAAAATGCTGCGGTAGTGCCTCATGAAGTCTTACTGGTTTTCATACACCAAGTTCCTAAGGCTGGAGATTTTTCACAATGTAACACAATCTCAACTTTTCAAGAAGAAAAAGAGCCTTACAGGAGAAAATAGCCATAGGAAATACAGTCTGGGAGTAGATTTCTTATTTTTTCCCCTAGAACTTGGAAAACATTCTCCATGAAAAAAGAGTTCAGTTACATTCTATTTTCTTGTTAAAGAATTTCAAAAGAAAAAATCTGAGTTATTTTACAATCAAATTTGTGGTCAACTGAAGGGTCCTGTGTGTCCTAAGCCAAGCCTATGAGCAATCAGGGAACCATAGGCTTTCTCTAGAAGGATGGTGATATCATAATTACTGAAATTTTTTACCATTTTGACCCCAGTTTTCTGAACAGGACATACTGTAGTCTTTCACAGGTACAGCCATAGCTGAATAAATTTGTTCACAATACAGAGGAACTACAGTCTTGCAACATGCACAGTTCATGCTGATCCACTTCCAAATGTTGGTTCATTCTGAACAAATGTTTGAAGCCTGCTGAAAGAGAAGAAAAAGCTTCTTTCAAAAGCTTTTTGAGTCAACTGGTTTATGTTGGGAAAAACCTTGCAAATATCAGCTCAGTTCTGCCTCAATGTACTTACAACTATGGTCTCTTCTCCTCCCCCTACGATTAATATAATCAGCATCTGGACATTTCCTTGTTGCTTTTATTAGTATTATTAAACCAAATAATCCTCAGAGCTGGTATTCCAAAACTGATTTAAGAACATTAAACAGCACTTGTAACCATTAAGGACTGATCTGGATGATATTACGGTGCTCATATTTGTTATCACTGTATGAAAGTTATTATAGTAATAAACCCACATAGTTTTCCAAGTGATTCTGTTTAATCTCAGCCAAAACAAATAACTTGTCTTGCAGAGTACTTCACATTATTAATCCACTGCCATTGGAAAGCCAGAAAATACATAACGGTCGTTCCTCATTTACTCCTTTGTGCAGACTGATCTGAATGCTCTGCTTGGAAAAGTGGCAGCCAACAAGCCCCAGCAGGCCTGGAGCATCACTCTGAAGGAAGTCAGGTGCTCAGAGCATTTGAGAGCATTCTCCTAAAAAGAGAAGAGGTTTATAACTCTGCAACGAGAATTGGGACAACAGTTCAATGATTGGATGTAAGCAATGCCAAGGTTAAACAACAAGGTGGTACAACAATTTTACAAGTACCATTATTCTCATTTTACAGACACGGAAACGGAGGAATGGCTTCTTACACTCTTGGTCTTGTATTTTGTAGCAAGTCTGAACTACAATAGGAGCTTTTTACACTCAAAAAATGAAGTTCTGTGTCCAGCACAGTGATATGTGGATTTGATACCAGGACATTATTACAAAGTAATTTTATCATTACCATATAGCTTGTCCCAAGCTGTATACTTTCTTGTGCTCCTTTAAAGCAGGAGGCAGAAGAAAGAGGACCACATGGACCTCCTAGAAATTCTTCTGTGCCCCAGGATACTTCATGTTTACGAATCCATATGCCTGAATTGTTCTATACCATACTGTTTATAACTTGGGATTCACTGCCTAATGCAGTGTTGATCATTTGTCTGATAAACATACCTGTAGTACAATGGGAAGAATTGTATCATATAAATAGACTTAAAGCTTTCTGTATTATTAGTATCTATGTTTAATTCAGGATATTGTTTTGGCATTAGGGTGCTTGGAAGGAAGTGTCTTTAAAAAAGACTCCTCACCTATGACACGATGAAAAGAGTTTTAAAGAAAAGACTTGTTTCATTTCTGAGCCAAAGCCTATGGATAGCTATAGCGAGATTTAATTTGGAGAATATATTTGAACTGTACAATTTTGCATATCTTTTCATCTGAGGTAATAAACTATGCATTTCACATTGTATGAGAGTGTGACTTTGATTTTTCAGTCACCCATATTGTTCATTATGTAGAAGGACAGAGCGAGATTCTCTCCAAAGGTTGTCCCTGAGGAGTCTCTGAAGAAAGTGAGGTTTTGAGAAGCAGCACCATTTCTGGGGAGAAGTTACTTGCTTTAAGGTCATGTGTCACCTCAGTGGCAGAGACAACAGAGGGAGAATTAAGACTTTCTCCTCAGTCCCTTATTCTAACAAGTGGACCATAGTCCCAAATTTCTGCAAGTCAGTTTGTCCCTGTCTGTCACGAATACTTTCATCCTTTTATGAACTGATATCTCGTTCCTACACTAATAAGCATGGTTGGAGTAGAGTTAGTAATTGAAATTTATGACTTGTGTACCCTATTTTAACACTTTTCTAAAGACTCATTAAATCTCTTTTATGTGTATTTTTCCCTGCCTCATACTTTCATTAACTGGAAAAAAGAGAATAAAGTCCCATTTACAACACCACTGCTGCCATGCAGGGTCCTTGCTTGACTGATGTTCTTCTAATGAATTATATGTATTGTAAACAAGTACTGCAAACTAGCCCAAGGTCTTCTCCATTAATTTTTCATTAATGAAATGCACCACTTAACTTGTTTGACACTTAAGTGATTCCCATAAATTTAAAATAGAGGTCACCATAAGGAAAGCATTTGAAAGTGTCATTGACGGAACAAGATAATGAGCTATTCACCCCTCCCCAAATGCTTTTAAATTCACAGGCTAGTCAGTTGTAAAATTTGAAAACCAGTAATATTTTAATTCTTAAAGTAGCTGCCAAGATTTAATGAAAAAATAAATACCCTAGTAAGTGAGTTTTTGCTCAGGGTCTTTTTCTTCTCTTCTGCTTTCTGCTTTTCTCTCCTTTTACATTCTATGGCAGGAAAGTTCTTATGCCTTATTTAGCTTAGTATATCATGAAAAAAGAATACCTATATAAGAAAGGAGCAAAGGAAAGAGTGGGGTTAACCCGAGACACCCTGTTTCAGTTGATTGCAATTCATGGTGGGGCATGTGTGGCCATGTTAATAGATAATCTCTCTTCCATGTTCCAGACAGAGGAAAGCTCACTCATAATCTTTGACACTACCTTCTCCCAGGAAAACTCTGCAATACAAGCCTTGATCTAGTCATCATTTTCTGTTAGTCAGCAATGTAAATGCTAAACAATAGTTTGTCCTAGCTATATCAGGCAGGTCACTTCACGATTTAGTTGCAACTCTATAATTAAGTAACAGAGCTAAATTGCATCCCCCCAGGCCTGAAAATGAAGCTGAGGCATTGATATTTCCCTCCAGAGCAAAATCTGTCTGCACAGCCAAGCAAACAAAAACAAACAAACAAACAAAAAGATGAAGAAAGGGGGGAGAGCACTGCAGTTAACCAGAAACCCTCTTTTGGGGCAGAAAGAATCCCACCTATCCTGAAAGCCTTTCTGCTTGGCAAGGCTCTAGATTACTTCATTTGTTGTGAAGTTTGGCGTGTCAGGGTACAGCCAGCCAACAGGCAGTCTGAAACTGCCTCTGAGGCAAGCTCTGTGCACCAAAGACTGCTTTGCTGCAAACATGCTACACTCCCAGCAACTCAGTGCTGCAGTGGCTGTGCAGAGGTCTCCCCCTACAAGGCAGAGAGGAGCATTTCACTGAGCTGTTTCCTATGTCCACTGAGGATCTGGCTTTGGTACGAAGTACATATGATGACGATGGATGAAGCCAAAAATACCATGGTCCTCCTTGTGGGTTTTCTAAAAAAAAAAAAAAAAAGAAACCAAAATACAGAAACATAGACTAGAATAGAATAGTTCAGTTGGAAGGGACCTACAACGGTCTTTACCCTCTCAGCAAATAAATGTTTCCTAATGTCAAGTCTGAACCTCCCCTGACGCAGCTTTGAACCATTCCCACACGTCATGTCGCAGGACGCCAGGGAGAAGAGATCAGCATCTCCCTCTACATTTCCCTTCCTCAGGAAGCTGTAGAGAGCAATGAGGTTGCCCCTCAGCCTCTTTTTCTCCAAACTAGACAAGCCCAGGGTCTTCAGCTGCTCCTCACACGACATTCCTTCCAGCCTTTTCACCAGCTTTGTTGTCCTCCTCTGGATGCATTCAAGTACCTTAACACCCTTCTTAAATTGCAGGACCCAGAACTGTACACAGTACTCAAGGCGAGGCCTCATCGATGCTGAATACAGCAAGATAATCACCTCTTCTGACCATCTGGTTATATTGTGTTTGATTCATCCCAGTATGCGGTTGACCCTCTTAGCTGCTAGTCTTATAAATAAAAGAAGCCAAAGGAACATAGTAAACCTATCTCTAATGCTGTCCAACACTAAAAGTTGCTGAAGAATGTGCAAAATTAATACTTTAGTAAGAATAGCACTTATAAAGTAGGCATTTTTTCTGAAACTTTGGCAATGTTAAATTTACAATGTAAATACAGATCTGTGCTGTCCTTTGTATTGCCTTGTATAGCTACTGGATTTAGGAGGCCCTGAATTGTTGGAAGCATTCCTTATCAAGAGTTGTGAAATCAAGATCTTAAAACACTTGAAAGGTGATGTACTGTGGATTGTATCCTAATTTGTGCAAAGAATAATGTTACTTTAAGGATCCCAACAAAGTACAGCCTACACAAAAACCCTAGACTACTTTCTTTGCTTTTCATACTTTTCTCAAATTCCTCAATCCCTACACAAAACTTGTGGTTTGTATTGCTGCTGAGCATTGGTCATTTTTTCTCATCTTCCATCTCAGAGAATTCTATATTGTTGCACATTTTAATTAATGGTAGTGAGATTTAAGAATACTGAGGATAGTTTGTAAAGGTGTATCAAATACAACATGATCTATAAATGAAGGAAAAAAGTTTCGATGAACTCTTATCCAACCCTGATTCAGTTCATACAGTTTATTTGCAAGAATTGCAGTTCAAACATGGTTAATATACTTCCCCCTACAATTTGGAACTGCTCCCCTCTTTTTAGATGTGTGAAATATTGAGAGATAAGAAAGCTCAGAAAACAAATCTGCTCTCACTTATACTTACGTTTTCAAGGT
Organism: Gavia stellata; assembly: GCF_030936135.1. Taxonomy (NCBI): domain Eukaryota; kingdom Metazoa; phylum Chordata; class Aves; order Gaviiformes; family Gaviidae; genus Gavia; species Gavia stellata. The sequence continues at coordinate 23,477,570 of NC_082600.1, forward strand.
ATCTTGTCATCTTCAGCAAATATAACACTCTCCGAAGGTAGAGATCACTAGCAACCAAAAAGAAATGTCTCAAGAAGTTTGTGGATACAAGAAGGGTCACAGGCACAACAAGTGATGACATTGCTTTCGCTACAACAGTAAGATAGTAAAAGTGCAGTCAGCTCTCTGGGGAGGCATAAATTCCAGCTAACAGTGGAGTCTGAAATATGAGGGCAAGACAATATACAAAGAAATACAGTAGGAATTATTGCCTCTCAGATTTAGTTGTTACAAATGAATCTATCTTAGGCCATTTGTAAAAAAAAAATGAAATACAGTAAAATCATGGCTAATTTCAGTGGCCCACACAAAAGCAGCTGCTTAGTCATGGCTCATTTTCTTTGGACAGGTGTCCACCAGCACAGAAATGCCATGACTGTGACTGCTAATTAGCTCTCTTTCGAACAGTCTCAGAAGGTCCTGAAATAAATGCATCAGAAAATGAAAGACCTCCAATCAAAGCATTCTCGCTTTCAACCCTTCAATGCAGAACTGAGGCTTACTGATGACATGGGTGGTGGTAATATGGTCTTTGCTCATGCTGTCTTTTTTCTAGGGTTAATAAATGAAAGTGTTCATAGCCCTGAGGGGCACTTTTGCACCAGCAATAAATTCTGAAGGCTGTGTAGAAGTGCTAATGAATATTATGCCTTTCATTCTAACTGTAAGTACAGAGCAGGACAATGGAGGCTAATCATCATTACCATCAGTACCATCAGCAGCCCAATGCCCTGTGTGAAATGAGCAGGTAGGTCTTGGCCTTCCTGAGAGTTGAACAGGTGCCTCCATAAAAAAAGAGACCACAGCCACAGCTAGAACTAATTGGCTCCCTTGTTGGCACTTTTAGTAAAGAGACCAGCTAATGAGCAGGAATGAATGCTGAACTCCCTAAACACAGCTGCCTGCTAAGCCCTAGGTATGAACAACAGATATGGAGCATATAGAAACAACTTGCCCTGCTACTTTCTGTACTGAGTCTACTCTGATTATAAACAAATGGCTCTCCTCTTTAGTGCTCCCCTCATTGGCATGAAAGGATTTAAGCCTGAAACCACTCAATAACAAGCTTGGAGGACAGTTATGTGCCTCTCATGATTGCAGCTAGGTTGCTGCATGTCAACACTATGAAAGCTTAGAAATATCAGTGTTTGTTTATGGGATGTCTCATTCTCTGCAGAGAGGAGAGCTATCAGTAGGCATTCAAAGAGACGGATGATTTTTCTGTCTCTTGAGGTTAGTAGGTATGGAAGTGGTGATGCTGCTGGTATGAAGAAATAAAGATGGAAAAGCTTGTTTTAAGTTGGACCTTAATGCAACTGGGGATATAAACAAGTGATACTACATATTTTAAGGACATATTCTGTCTCTATTTGTTTACCTCAGAGTTTTATAATACATCTTTCATCACTGTATGAATGTCTGTTTACATTATTCTAAATCTACAACACTTAAAAGCAACATTACCTTGGGAAAACATGCAATACAAATCACAGTATTCCCTCTCACAGCTCACTGCACAGATTTAAGGAGAGGCATCTCTTGATGAATGCCTCATATTACTTCATTTAAAGTTAATGAGATTCAGTCTGCATATTTGACAGAAGACTACAGAGCAACAGATGACTTCAGCAAATGCTATTGGAGTACAAAACCTTGCATATTAGGTGTCTAACAAAGTGCACACAGCTGGAATTAAAGATGGCTGCCATATGATGTAAGTTAGGCAGTTTTCATACCGAGTGGTAGTATCTTCAATGAGGCTAACTGATACAGCAGAAAACAGCAGACAGGGTTTTGGTACACAAGTCTTCCCTTTGGGTTTTTTTGCTGTGTGTACATTCTTCACCATTGTGTCTGTAACACAGCAATTACTAGCTACTAACTGCTTCAGTGGGGTGTCACCAGCATTTGCATTCATCTTCCCTAAAATACACCAATTCAAGACCTATGACAAAAGAAAACCAAACACTTTGTGTTTCACCTTCTCCCCCCCAAAATGGGATATATATTAACAGGGATGGGTTATGCTGGTAAGGCAGAAAAACAGTTTAAAGTTCACACGTTCAAAAGTTATTTTTAAAGCAGGACTTAAGTAAGACTTAAGTAGCTGCTTTGCACCAAAGTGAATTTGCTCTATGAGAAGGAGCTTGTGGAGCTTGTATACTGTTCCAGCTGTTCCTCATTTGTGAAGAAAGACCTTTCATCTTCAAGGCATACAATTCATTGTCCTTCTGCCGATTTCAAACTCACTACTACCAAAAGATATATATTCTGTCTTAAAAAGAGAGGACTATACCCCATAGATTTGGGAACAATGCGGAGGAGCTGAAAGGTAGTGCATCCCCCAGCATCACCTTGAAGGTAGAGAATAAGGTGTATACTATGGAACTTCTCACACTGGAATGAGCACCCACTTGCATGTTATACAGGATCATGCATCAAAGCAGCTGACAATGCCTGTGAAAGCTAGAAGGATTACCCTTAGTACTTGAAAGCAATACAACTAGGCTGACTACAAAGAGGAAAAAAGCATTGACAGAGCTGAGAGGTAAGATCTGAGTCTAAACATAAAATGCTTTAGCCTACAGGCTTCATTGAAACAAGCCTCTCCCTCAGTAAGGTACAAAAGGCAGCTAACAATAAGCACTTTACTGGAAGGAGAGCCAGAGTATACATTTTAATGAAATTCAATTCATTCTGTAATTGGGTCACATCAGTAAAAATGTATGCAAATTTATGGGCTTACAATGAGTTTAGCAGTTGCAAATGCCTAATAAATCATTTGTGAAAAACAATGGCTTTGTATTCTCACCCCAAACCCCTGTCCTGTCATTACCCAACCCTACAAATGCCCTGCTGAGGTCTGATGTCAAGTATGCACAGCACACATGCACAGAAAGCGGAATTAAGCTCAAGACTTGCTTTTCTTTGAGCTGCCTGCATTGATGGGAGGAGGTAAGGACATAAACTCTTAATTAAAAAGGTAACAAAATGAGTACTTGAGAAATTAGTGTTTTGGTGGGTTGATGGCATTCAGTAGAAAACTCCACTGGAAAGCAAGGGATGATGCGAGTTTTGGTTCCAGTAACACAGCACTGTAAAAAGATGCCCCAGTCCCACCACCATTTCACAAAGAGGAAGAAATCACTCAAAGCCTGTTCAAAAGGATTTTTTTTTAACAATCAGATAGGAATCCATTTTCTCTAAAGACTTTGGAATGTAGGTCTCAATGAAGGAGAAAGTGTGTTTCTAAGATGACTGAATTACTTACAAAATTGTTTGTTAATTCAACAGGATTAAAAGCAGTTAATGGAGAAGTCCCATGCTCTGCCATGCTTGCAAATAGAAGCTGAACTCCCTGTTTGAATTTATTCCACCAGAGACGACTACTTCTTGGAAGGTTCCGGTGTTTTCATTAGCACACTGCTTTCCTATAAGTCTAACCATTTCTAACAAGCACACAAAGCCTGGATCAAGCAGCCAAGGAAGGATACCACTCCCTGCTGAGGAACTTGCAGCAGTATCAGGCTGCCATACTCTAAGTGAGGGTGACCTTGGCCAGCCTTCTTTCTGCACACCTTCAACATGTGCCAGGGACGTTAGAGAAAATCAAGTCCCAGTGTGGACACTGTGCAAGTGCCTTTACCCACATGACTTATTCTCGTTCCCAAACGAATAACTGCATTTACCCTTGAGGGTCAGGCACTGAATGAGGATCAAGATCTGGATTCTACCCTGGGCTACGCCACTGGCCTCCTAGATGTCAAGTCACTTCAGTGACACTTGGTCCATTCCTGTACAAACGCAGTAACAATGCTGACTTCCTTTCCAAAACTGCTCCAAAACCTACTCATGAAAAGCACTCGAAGACATAAATATGACCGTGCTTGAAGAGAACAACTCATATGCAGAGTTAAGCCAGACATTTTCAGCAGTAAGTTCAGTAAAAGCACTAGTAACAATGGTATAAATGTTCCACATTTGGGGATTGTGCTACTTTTGACACTGTCACTTAATATCAGGCAACTTAAGGATATAAACACTCAAAGTTATAGTGTAATGAATGACAGGAAGTTTTCAGATTCATTTAAATATATTGATAGATATACATAGCCTCACTCATTTAACAGCAAAACTAGCTATAATGTTGATGCATGTGCATACACAGTCATTCCTATGCCTCCAATTCTACTTCAGTGAGTTTTCCTGAGGATTTTCAGGATATTCTGAACATGGGGGTGGGGGGGGTGGGTGGGAACTGTATTTACCAAATTAGAAGTATCCTTCCAATATATTATTTGTAATATACCCAGAAGTAAACTCTTACCGACTATAATGCGTTTGTTCATGGCATAGTTGAAAATTACTTACATAGTAATCATAGCACATCATAGTAAAATGCATAGTAAAAATACATAGCAGTTGTCAACAACTTTCTCTTGAAATGCATGTTTGTGTCTGTGTAGTTTTGGTAACCTTTTTCCTGTGACCTTCCAATCAAGATCCATGAACGGGGTCTCAGGAAGGACCCTGCAATTAGTCTCTGGATTTAAATGTTACGAACAAGGAGTGAAAGCCCCATTTCTATGAAATCAGCCCAGCTAACTCTCCTTGCTGCCAAGAGCCATCTTTTAGTGCTAAATTAGGCATTCAAGATGAACCTATGCAAAGAAGAAGCAAAACAATTCAAATGCATGTTGATAAAGACAAGATGTTAAAGAAGGGAAGCTTAAAGAATTTAATTAAGAATTTAAGTATTTAATGTCTCTTTAGAGAATAGTCAAGATCTAAGATGGAGAAACAGGTGAACAGGCATAAGAAAAAGTTTTACATATATACAATGTGGAAACAATCTACATAGTCTACAGTTCTGATGATTCTATAAAGTTGTGAGTTACATCCATATACAAGTTTTAATATATGTACGTGTGTGTGTGTATATATATAAAAATGTATTCCTTGAGCCCAAGCTGAACAACTTCAACAGGAAAGGATAAGCAAGTCCCATTTGAGAACACCTAAAATTCGATGATCAGGGTATTTAGGAGGAAACTAGAGCTAGTGCCAGTTCTCTTCTTTAGAGTGGATAAGGAAGAATGGATTGATCTTGGGTGTCCCATAGCTGAGACAACTTCCTTAATCATGGTTCTGTTGGGTATAGAGTGTTCGTTTGGGTATTGTGTGCATATCAACCCAGCCTTCAGCATAAATATCAATCCATGGGATGCGGTCTGAGAAAACCTGCTGGCTCAGATCCTAAGATGACAAAGGGCATGAGCTCGTACCATCCAAGATATGACACTGTATGGATTATTGTGTCTGAACTTGTACCTATTTATTTATTTATTTATTTTGAAACCTCAGTAACTCATGCCAGGAACAGATTGATTCCACTAATTGGCAGGTAGCAGTCAATTAACTTCAGAAAGCGATAAAGGATGGTAAAAAAAGACAGAATTACATTTCAGAGGAAACAACGCAAATTCATTATGCATCTTCCCACTGGGAAAGGCCAGAATGTTCAAAGGCTTATAGTGTATTTCAAACTAATACAAATTTGGTAGTCCATGCAGTCTACGCTGCTAGGCACAGTTTGAACTTAACAAGTCATTTAACTTTCTATTTTTATTGAGCTTTCTTATTTCTTTTTTTCTGTATTCATACCTGTGCCCATCCAACTTCCTAACATGACTGGGCTGAGAAACATCAAAGTTTAACATGAAAAGCTGAATCTCAAGTATTTGTTTTGTAAAGAAAAAATCTCCTGGGGATTCTCTAGAAAATTCCCAATGTCAACTCAAGAGAAATTAAGCCTCCTAATATTGCTAGGGTCCATATAACATATTTCAAGAGCCACTTACATTGGCTCGGGGGAAAAAAAGAGCTTAATCACAATTGCTATTCCTTTGGGAGTTTCACCTCAGGGGACTCTAGGTTAAGGAAGTGAAATACTAGAGACCTGAAAAGGGCATAGAGAGCCAGATCCCCAAGAACTTTTACTACTACGGTTCCTTGGACTTCAGAGGAGCCAGTTCCCTCCAGCTGCAGTCATTCTTCTTAAAGCACAATTAGTCCTGCTTCTGCATCTACAACACGTTTGCAGAAGCGGATGGCAGAGGATTGGTAGCATCCTTCTGTGCTGCTAATGTGAAATGAGTTCTGTGATGCATTACTCTGCATTTATTCCTCAGTCTGTACAATACGAACTTCACTAAATCACAGTAACAATTTATTATTCCAAACTCGCAGTGTAAATAAGTATTTACACAGCTTATTTACTTTGCTATGAACTGTATGATTGGTATACGCATTTTCCACTGTTCCAGCAGAGTGACATCCAAGTAGGGCCTTGAGGTTGTGCTCCTTGCTCTAGCTCTGACTTGCTGTGTCACTGGAATCTAGTCATTTAACCTTTCTGTGCCTGTGTTTAACATAAATGTAAAATGACCTGATATTATAAACTGGCCTGAAGTGTTTCCATCCCAGGTGTGTTGTAAGGCTTAATTAACCAGTGTCTGTGAAGCACTTTTAAGCTCTTCATGTGAAAGACAGTATATACTGAGGTACTATGATTGCTTATAGTGTTTACTAATGCTTCACAGCAACAGAAACCCATTTTTAAAAAATATTTTCCATGTGTTTTAGAATCTTATTATGGAGAATTTTCATAGGGAAATCTATGAATGTAAGGCTAATTCACACTCTTCCTTTCAGACCTCTGTCTCAGCTCTGGAAGACCTCCTTCTACTCATGGGCTCCTCGGCTGGCTCTCCCAGATCCTGTGTGCACCTAAAAACCTCTAGTACTTGAGTACTTGAGTCTGAATGGATTCAAGGGGCTACCTATAGACAAACCTACCTATGGACAAATCTCAAGGCATTCTCATGGGAAACTATCTAGATCACCACCCAGGGGTTTTACACTATTTAAGGGCACCTTTTCCAGAAAGACGGATGCTCTGAATTCATAGACTTGCATGTCAGGGTATGGAGATGGACTGCTGCAGCATGTACCACTCAGATATTCCAAGGGATTAAAAAAAAAAAAAAGTTGTTACTGCTAGAAAAAAGAATCTTTCATGGACTTCTTTGTTTCACTAATGCAGTAGCATTCACTGGTCCTAAAAGTGTCATTTTTCACCAAGAGAGCAGTCAAGCAGTGCAATAGATTGCCCAGAAATATTCTTCAGTGTCCATCCACAGTGGTTTTCAAGACCAGACTGGAATGAGTAACCTGGTCTGACTTCTTGCCCAAGCTTCATGCATATCTCTCTATGCTTAGACGTTCCTTTATGCCATTCCTGGTAATTTTCTATCTATCTGCCTCATTGGAGACCTGAAACCTCCCCAGTATGCTTATTGTTGTCACTGTAGTTAACATGACTTTTTGGCTCTGGACTGGCAGAGATATTCTGGACTCCTCACCAGAGGATGTGTATTGGGTTGTGTGGCAAGGTTTTGGTAGGAGGGGGGGCTACAGGGGTGGCTTCTGTGAGAAGCTGCTAGAAGCTTCCCCTATGTCTGACAGAGCCAATGCCAGCCGGCTCCAAGACGGACCTGCCGCTGGCCAAGGCCGAGCCAATCCGTGATGACGGTAGCACCCCTGGGATAACATATTTAAGAAAGGGGGAAAACAACTGTGCAACAGCAGCCAGAGAAGAGAGGAGTGAGAATATGTGAGAGAACAACCCTGCAAACACCAAGGTCAGTGAAGAAGGAGGCGGGGAGGTGGTCCAGGCACCGGAGCAGAGATTCCCCTGCAGCCCATGGTGAAGACCATGGTGAGGCAGGCTGTCCCGCTGCAGTCCGTGGAGGTCCACAGTGGGGCAGATATCCACCTGCAGCCTGTGGAGGACCCCACGCCAGAGCAGGTGGATGACTGAAGGAGGCTGTGACCCTGTGGGAAGCCCACACTGGAGCAGCCTCCTGGCAGGACCTGTGGACCCATGGAGAGAGGAGCTCACGCTGGAGCAGGTTTGCTGGCAGGACTTGTGACCCCACGGGGGACCCACGCTGGAGCAGTCTGTTCCTGAAGGACTGCACCCTGTGGAAAGGACCCATGCTGGAGCAGTTCGTGAAGAACTGCAGCCTGTGGGAAGGACCCATGTTGGAGAAGTTCGGGAAGAACTGTCTCCCGTGGGAGGGACATTTTTATAAATGACTACACAAAATTTACCAGAATTTATAAGATGTGCACAGGCTTCCTCAAATCATGTCAGCCCTATCATAATATCTTCAGATAGCATATAGACAAAACTTCCATTATTGAGCTTTCTGATCCCTAATCTGTTCTATGGATCATATAATTTTACTCAGTGCAGTAAACAAACTTAGAAGAACAAAGAATATTAAAGCACATAAAATTAGGTCATAAACTATTGAGCACCACAATGGCAGGTTGCAGTTCTATTCATTGAAGAATCAGAGATTTAAACATGTAATAATTCTGTTATGCAGTATATATTGATTTTAAAAAAATGTTTCACACAGACCAATTGTCTGCAATCTTTAAATATTCACCAGACGCCTGTAGATATATTCTAGAACTACAGAAAACTTTTAGGAGTTTATGAATTTTTACAAAAATCATAATACGTACCATACTACTTTCTGCCTAAACAATGTCATTGTGTTAAGAGAGTGCAACCATTTAACAAAAAGACAACAGTACCCAAGAAGAAAAAACTAAGTTGAAATTTTAGTCATTGCTACTAAGCAAAAAAGTTTGATCTCACAAATATGGAGTCATAGAGCAACTCAATAACTGTGTTCTTTTATTTTTGAGTAAATGAGAATTCAAATGAGAGCATGTGTTTATTCCAGAGTAATCAGGTAAGGGCAGATTTGGAAAAAGAGAAAAGCCACTTGGAACCGCCTATCACCACTGAGTGTTTTTCACCTAAAATTGATATGACTTTGCTCCAACAAGTTAATGAGTATTTTGGCTATTAGCTTTAGCAGGAACAAACTCACTCTTTTCAATGACATATGATCAGATTAAAAGCTCCCCAAAATTACCTGTAATTATTAGTAAATTATTAATATGACTTTCAAAATGTTTTAGGCAAGCTATAACTACTGGGTTTTCATCTAGTATTTTGCTAAGGTTTTAATGGGGGCATTTATTTTCTTTTTGTTTTGCTCAAAACATCAAATAGGGTGAATGTCTGCTATGTTAAAAGGACTACATATCTGCAGCCATTTAACAAGCAGTAACAGCAATTCAGCACCTGTGGATTACATATATGTATGTATATGCTCAAATGTACTGTCCAACAGACACAGTCACAAGTTGATATGCACTGGTGTACCAGTGCCTAAGCCATGAAAGAACCCAGGAATCTGCAATTCCTACTCCAAGCACAAACAAAACTAATCCTGGAAAATCATTAAACACCTTTTGAAGGTCACTGCTTTAAATGTCACCCAATTACTCTATTAATATGGGTTTATTTACATGACCACTTCCTTTGTGATATTTAAAACTAGCCTGGATAAAACACTAGCAAACATACAGTAGCTGACTGTACAGCATTAGCATTGAATGACTGTGCTGGTTTTGGCCGGGATAGAGTTAATTTTCTTCATAGTAGCTAGTACAGGGCTGTGGTTTGGATTTGTGCTGGAAACAGTGTTTGTAATACAGGGATGTTTTAGTTATTGCTGAGCAGGACTTACACAGAGACAGGACCTTTTCTGCTTCTCACCCCACCCCACCAGCGAGTAGGCTGGGGGTGCACAAGAAGTTGGGAGGGGACACAGCCGGGACAGCTGATCCCAACTGACCAAAGGGATATTCCATACCATATGTTGTCGTAGTCAGCATATAAACTAGGGGGAAAGCTGGCTGGGAGACCGCTGTTTGGGGACAAGCTGGTCATTGGTTGGAGGGTGGTGAGCAATTGTTTTCATTTGCATCACTTGTCTTTCTTGGGTTTTATTCCTCTTCTTTTTGTTATTTTCCTTTTCATCATCATTATCCTCATCATCATTATCATTATTATTATTATTAACATTATTAACATTATTATTATTATATTTCATTTAATTTCATTTCATTTCTTAAACTGTTCTTATCTCAACCCACGAGCTTACTCACTTTTACTCTTCTGATTCTCTCCGCCATCTCACTGGAGGGGAGTGAGTGAGCAGCTGTGTGGTGCTTAGTTGCCAGCTGAGGTTAAACCACGACAATGACCTATGAACAGAACATTTTTTTTAATGGAACTAATTCTCAAAATGCAGTCAAACTTCAGAGCTGCTAGAAATGTTATAGTAGCTCCTCCAGAAAGGGAAAAGCGTTATTGTTAGGTTTAATGTTTTAATTGGATTTTTTCTTTGTTTTGGAGAAATCTGTAAAATTAAAGGGGTTTCCCTTTCATGGGATATCAGTCTGACCTCCTGTGACCATCCCAACTCCGGTTCTGTACTGCAACAGCATTTCCCATCAGAGGAGACATTAAAGACCTTGTGTTCCCTGCATCAAATCAGGATTCCTGTGCTATTATATTCTGGGGTCCTGATCTTTAGGCTAAGTTGCTTGATTTCCGTGCTTCAATTGCAAAAAGAAAGTTAGCTCAAAAATCAAGATGAGAATTGACATTAACAGAAAAGATACTTTGCTGTGAAAGTGGATAGCCTGAATCAGCTAACATTCCTTAAGTGCTCTGAGATGTTCAAATGAAAGTTCCCAGCACTAATACCAAATATGAGCTGTAGTATTATTAATACCATCTAATGAAGACTGGTGTTTTAATAAACAGGCTTTGCTATTTTTACTGTTAAGCAACCACTGGGATTGTCTAAGAGAAGCAAAGCTGAGGGCATATGAGCCTCAGAGCTAGCCAATGTACACAGCGTAACAAATGACTCAAAGAATTACTAGAAAATAATTCCACTGAGAGGTTTTGGTGACATCTTTAACTATACAGAGCTCCACCTACACACAGTTTCTAAATATTTACAACAACCCAAGCAGGAAATTAATGCTATGCAAATCTCTGCAGAATATTTATTTTCCTGGAAATTATTATATTGGAATAAGGAATTCTAATTTTGTAATGTGAACATATGAAAATGAAAGCATTAATTATTCACAGAAATAAAATGAGAACATTAATATAGGCTGTATACTACAGTTCCAATACAATATAACCTGATCCCCTTCTCCATGGATATGGAACCTGCTGCTTTTGCAGTTGTGCAAAATAGCCACTCAGAGGTCGGATCTTTTCAAGCTGTGAAAATTTTCTTGACAATGCAGGACTTGGATGTAGGGCTTTATCAGTCCAAACCTGTTCAATTCATTTTGTGCGTAGTAATGTACAAGACCAAGCTGCTACCATTCCTCCTGGTCCTCATCTTACCCTGATACTTAGTGGTTTATTTGATAAGTCTGACCTCAGATGTAACATTTTACAAGAAACCGAGAGTCGCAATATTACCAAAGCTTGCAGTTTTACCACAGCCTCCAGTAGCATTTCTCGTTAAGCTGAAGCATCTGGAAAGCATGTAATTACATGAGAATTTTCAAGTTTAAAAGGAAAAAAAGAACTAAAAGGATAAGTTTCTATTCTTGATAGATAAAAGAAAAAAAATAAATACCCGTCATGCACCCAAAAGCAAGAAAAATGCACGTTAAAGCACTTTCCTTTCCCTTGAACAACAGAAAGCCAAGAACGGTCCTTAGTCCTAGCGCCAATTCTGAATGGTTTATACCTCAATCTACTGCAGCGAGGCAAGCAACTCAGACAATTGCCTTAGACCACATGGTAGCTTCATTAGGCAGCACTGCAAATCATTAGTAAATATCTAGAAGGGGAAGGGACCCCCAACAGGGGGTTTTGTCAGCATGTTGATTGCCTTCTCATGGCCCTGCAAGGGTTAGAAGCAATGCTCTGGAAAAACATTTTCTCCTACATTTATTGTTTTGATCGCTGGGCAGATTCAGAACAAAATTACTAATGCTGCCAAAATAAAAGAGCCTTTTGCTATCTGTGGCCCAAGTCCCTGCAGTATCAGCTGTGCTTTAAGGAACTGACTCCTATGGCAAGCTATGCAGCAAGTCTGCATGCAAGACTAAACTTCCAGAGTGATGGCTCTGTATTCCCATCCAGCCATGTGGAAGAGGAAGAGCACTGAATCAGTGATCCAGGAATACCATGTCTGAAGATGATCATATCCTACGCAGCTTTCCACCACTCACAACTGACTGATCACCCACTGCTGTCACATACATATGTTATTTCCAAGACATTTACCTTTGCTCCATTGGAACGTTGCTTCGCAGGGCACCAGCAATGCTCAGGATGTCCTAGGAGCAACTCAGGCAGCACATTCAGCACCGAGAGCTGTTATTGTCTTAAATGAATGGTGACTGAGACCTGTCTGGTTCTGCTACAGCAGGTCCGCTCAGTTGGAAAGGATATCAAGTTTGCCAAGAGCAAGGACTAAGGTGAGAGGATATAGCTGGATGGGGAACAGACCTGTCCCACCCTTTTGAATCTGCAAATGCTGGCCGACACTACTACCATGAATGGTGCTCCACCGCAACTCGGCTGCCACCCATCTGTTCTAAACACTGCATAGCAGTATCATCATGAAGCTTCCTCAGCACTCAGCAAAAAGTTTTCCAATAATTTTTTAATACTAGATCACTAAATGTTTTCCAGTAGACAGATCTATACCTCCACAAAGGATTACTAGCAACAGCAGGTTTCCTTTTCTAGAATTGGGTTTGCCATCCAAAAAGCAGTGTTGCTTAAACTGGCTTTAGTACTCTTTGCTTTCCACCTTGTCCCTGAATCATCCTCCAGGTAATGGTAGTAAAAACATTTATGTAATCAGGTTGCAAACCAGAGCAGGAATCTGGTCCAGTTGATAGATAACCCAGTTAGAAATCATTGTTTTACTATTATTACTGTTACTCTTTCACAAGTGGACCAGTTTCCCAACCCAGTTCACAGAATGGCTGCACAAATATATACGGAGAGCCAGCACAGGGCCAGGAAAGCACAGCAGAGTAACAACTACTCAAGGCAGAACTGTGGCTGAAAAGCAGTTCATTAGACTGCCCTCTTGCTTGAAAGGTTGCAGTCTGGAAGCCGCAGTGTACACATGAATACGACAACTTCTAACATAGCATAGTCAAAATCTCATGGAAAAAAACATCCATTTGACCTTGCTGACATTCATGCTGTATGCATCCATCGAATTGAAGCTTGACACAACAGACAAAACAATATGTATGATTTAAACAGTTCTTGTTATTCACTATGTACTCACTGTTTAGTAAAAGAAAAGAAAAAAGGAAAGGGGGGAGACAGAGAGAGAAAAGGAACAACCTCTCTAACTTTTGTTCTGTTTTTTTTACAAAGGATTAAAATTATTTTACCATGTGCATATGGATGGGAATTTCAACTCAGGGAGCTATACATTTTGCACTGTGCTAAGACATTAATGGGTTCTTAACAATTTAAGACCATTATTGTGGGCCCTCTGTAAATGCAGGGAATTAAAGTCCTTTCTGCTGTGTTGCTGCATGCTGAGTGAGTCTCCAATTAGTTGAGCTGTTAATTTTTTGGGTTTCTATATCTTGCCTCTATTAAATTGATTTGTTCAATCATGCTGAACGGTTACCTGCTGCCTGTGCTCTAAAGTGTCATGCTTGCCTTGGACGGTGAGCTCTTTGTCACACTTTCTTCACAGCACTTCTAACAGTGGGGTACATTTTCCTTCATGGTATTTTCACTTGCTTCTACAAATACATCTGAAATTGTTGGATGAACAGTTTCCAGCTTTCTGCCAGGATCCCTCCAGCCCTCTTGTGCTGCTTCCTGATGAAAAGGACCTTATTGGAAAAACCCTATAAAATTGAAAGAAAATAAAACTTCCTCTGACCTAACTTGTGAATTTTAACAAACATAGTGCTACCTGCTGTAGACATTCTTTTTCCACTAGGCTTTGGATCACGCCATGAAGAGATACCTCTCTGTACCAGTGTACTTGAAACAGTTCTTTCTTTGGCGCCAGAAACATTTCAGTGTGAATAAACAGAGATACATTAAATTAAAACTAGTCTAACAGGGTGATATTACCCTGAGCAAAAACATTTGCAAAAAACAAGTAAAGGGCACATATTTACTTATCTTCCAAACGCTTATAAAGCCTTCAGGCTTCATCTAAGCCTTCAACAAGATGGCCCTGTGACAAGAAAGAAAAACAATACAGCGCAATTTTCACTTCAGTTTTTGAAACTCAACCACTCACACAGATAGGTGATCATTATTTCGGAAGAACATGAATCACAAAAAAAGTATCCTGCAGTGGAAATGATCAGCCTCCACTAAAACTGTTGTATCCCTCATCAGTCATCAACACTGACAAAGTTCACTGCATTCCCATGGAAAATAGTGAAACCCAATAAGCAATGTACAAGGAATGTAACTGACATTGTTTTAATCACTGAAGGAGCTCAAGTTTGATATAAGGTTTGCTTTATAAAGGAGACATAACCAAGTCTCACTATCTCACACAAACAGTCCAGTATGTAAATCTTTTACTTGTCAGGCTGAGTCTTTTCTGAGTATTTAAAACCCACGCATAAGCCTATCTCTATTTGCTAAGCATGAGCCTACCTGCAGATTTCTAGGCATTACACATAAACATCAGCTCATACATAAATGTGTGCCTGACTCATGCCTAGAAATTCAGTCCTAATACAAACTGGTGCCTCACTTCTGCTGACCTCCACATTCTTCACTTTCTTGCATCAGCTTTTTACGTGATTCATTACTACAAACCCACCAGTTCCCTATCATAAAAATTGTGTACTGTGTATGATTAGACTTTTTCAAGGAGTTCATCCTGTAATGTGCTGAACTTTACTAAAGTCTGGTTCAGGCATACCTGAAACATCAGTGAAGTTGCTGCTGTTCTCCCATCCCATGTGTACCATCTGCAAGGTTACAACCTGCTAGGACTTCCACCTGACTTACTTTTCATTACCCAATGCCATAAATGCCATGTCATTCCTCCCCCTTACATACCCTTGGACAACTTTGAATAATTCCTTGCACTACCTGACTTGTCCACCTGCCAAATTCTCACATTCAATCAATAATGCATATGAAAGTGTGGGGTCTTCTGATAATGGTTTACCACATTTAATTTCTAGGGAATGTCAGCTTCCATCAAGTGATGCACAAACTGCACAGTAATCAATAACTTCTGTGTCTATAGGGGCCTGAATGTACCTACCTCGTGAATATGCAAGCAGCTCTGTTTCTTTGAGTAAGACACAAACATATTTCTTGTCAGATAGGAAGTGCTGTTATGTGTATATATTTTCTTCCTTCTTGTTCCTTTTGCATAAAGCAGATGAGATTCGGTGTTTGCTAGAGCAGACATATTTTTTCCAAGGTAGAGCAGTAGCCTAGTGCTGGATGATAAAAGCTTTGCCTGCCATCCATATAATGCAATTGCAGTTTGAGTGTTCTGGGTTCCTGTATTTCTGTGTTGCACTTCACAAGCATAATGCTGAAATCACAGGCAGGGTGATAAATGTTAACAATTTATTCAGCGTTTGAAAATACTGAGAATAAGTTCTCTCCCTTGGTCTGCTTTCACTCAGATGTTTAAGACCAGAAAGGACTATCAGATCCCCTTGTCTGACCTTCTGTGTAATACATGCCCTTAAATTTTATCATCACTTGTGTATTGAGCTTGGTGATTTTTTTCTTGTTTTTACTAAAATATATCTTCTAGAAATATGCTTTTCATTGCCCTGTCTTCATTTGGAGGCTTCAAGAAATAAGGACTCCATGTCCCTTAATAGTTATTCCAGCGGTTAATCAATCTCACTCTTAGAAATGAGTTTGAATTAATTTCAATTCGTCTGGATGAAACATTCAGCTATTAGTTTTCTTTATGCCTTTCCCTGCTAGATTAAAGAGGCCTTTACTATTTAGTAGTTTTGACTTTTGAAAGTACTGATGTCTTGTAATCAAGTCTCTGCTCAGTCTATTTTTGGGTACGCTAAACAGACCTAGCTTTTCGAACGCCTTCTGTAATGAATTTGCCAGCCCTTGAACCTTATTGTGGTAAAGATTTCTCCTCTACAGTGTCTAAACTAGGGTATTAATCCTTTAAAAACAGTTGTCTCATAACATGCCAATGTTACAAGACAATACGTGTTCTGCTACTTCAGTTACACTTGTATTCTGAGTTAAAGCCTGTACAAATGCCTTATTTATGTGCGCAATTATGTCCATTCTGTGCAGACCTGAAAGAGCAGAGCTTGCAGTTTTAGGAGTAATTCTTTAATTGTAAACACTGATAACACATTCATATTGTATCATGCATTCATTACGTAAATCAAAGCTGACCGTAGACAGAAAGCGAAGGACAAAAGAATTAAGTATCTTTTCTAAGAGTCAAAGCTAGGGAGAAATAGGCTTAGGACACTATAGCTTCCAGTACTCTAAGCTACCTGCCTTTCCCAAACCCCATCTGCTCTTTCAATAAATACTTTAAATGCACTTAGTCATACAAAAGATCCTGGAACCTGAAGCGTCCTTCTGGTACTTAACATCCACAGACCTGGCACAAAAGGGTCCAGAACACTGTAAAATTCTGTAAACCTTCTGCAATCATCTCCTAGTGTCCAGTGCCCCAAAGAGAGAATTTCCTAAAGGCATTAGAAAATGTTATTCCTCTTACACTGTTCAGTCCTTACCCTCTTTAACTGAGATTGCCAAAGTGGGCAGTATTTAATGCCGTTCCTGGTAGCAAACAATACATTGCTAACATCACCACTACGAACTAAAATTCACTTCCACCATTCATGAGCTGCCAAAATGGCAGGTATTTTTACTGCTTTTGTCTGGTACTTAAGGCGAATCCTTTAGCTTTGTGACCAGTGGTGTTCTCAGAGGAAGGCAGCACAGAGGCATGGCACAGCAGATGCTGTTACCCAGTTGCTGTGGAGTGGGATGGCACTGCATAACTTTCCTCGTCAGGAAGCAAGGCCAAGAACTGCCATGGCTGCGGAGCGGCGAGGAACAAGCAGCTCCCCATCACCTGCAGAAAGCAAGCAGGAGCTAAGGACCGCTGCGAGGCCGTACCCTGCCTCCCTGTGAGGGCCAGAGCGCAGCTCCCACCCACAACTCTCTTCCAAGCATGGTAAAAACTCCCGGCTTTGCCTAACTTCTGGGTCAACCAGAGCTCCTGCCCTTCCTGGAGACCCAGCAGGTCAGAGCCAGTGTTTTGATGACGTGGAAAGAAAGGGCCATCTTCTTAGCACTCATGTTTATCTACCTACCTCAGAGTGGTCATGTGAGGATTATCACATTCCCATGCAATCTGCTAGGTATAAGTTAGATAATTTTAAATAATTTTAAATCATTGTTTCTGTTGAAGAAATGGAGTGTGTGAAGGGAACCTGCCTGTAAAAGAACCTCTGACTGAAACCCCATTACTTTTTGTTCTTAGCTTTCTGAAAATCAGGATACTCACCCTGTCCATGAGCTTTAAAAACAGCAATAAATTAATCTCTCTGCTGGTTTTTGTCTTTTCTATTTTTTTAGCAGCAAACTCACTGTCCCATAATTAGATAAAGGTGACACTCATGCACGCATATTCACTATTTGCATGGCATATGACCTCCCTGTCAGAGACTATGTTAAACTAATAATCAGCATAGAAATGCTCCTTATTGGATGCTTTTTTTTTCCTACCAGAAAAGAAAATCCTGAATTAAAAGAGAATTTATTTTTTTTTAATTTTGTTGGTTGAAGCCCAACTCCACAGCTAAAAAGCGAGATTAAAATTAAATTCTTATACAGACCTAAGCCAATAAACTGATTTAGATTTGATCTGACCCAGTCCAAAGAAATTCCATAATGGCTAATTAACAAAAGAGTTCTGACAGCAAACCTGACCTCAGGTCTCATCTCTACATGCCACATTTTGCTAAGCAGGCTGGGAAACACTGTTGCTTATTTGCCATTTTCTTTAATCATGGGCCTTGATCCTTGACAGAGAGTGTTCAAATGAACCCTAATGTTATACTGGAGCTCATACACGATGCATTTTTAGCTTGTGGGGCTTGGGTAGTGTCCTTTGGCAGATTCAGAGTCCAGAGAGTGGTTATACAGTAAAACCCACCTTTCCTCTGTGCTGTATTAGAACAGCTGAATAGCTTGTTTTTTTCCACAGAAATCACAGGGGTTTTTTTCCCTTTTTCAAACTTTGTACTATTTAGGCATGTCTAGTTTCACTGGCTTTGCACTATACAGTGCTACCATCATCAAACGGAAGAGTTGTAAAGTAAGTCTTCGTCTCACTAGGTGAATTTATTGCTGTCATAAAAATAAAGGCCCCCAAGGTTCACTGCATCCACTGTACTGAAGACACAGAGTGCAAGCTTGGGGAATTTACTGTAGTATACCACTGTGTCATTGTACCTGCCTGAAAACTTGGCTCAGCTGACATCTGGAAGCATTAATAAAGAAAATGCAACCTAAGGGGAAAGAACCAGGGATTTTTGTTTTGTCAAAAGAAAAATGTACATTATTACAGAGTCAGAAAGCAAGTTATAAGCCAGAGTTTGCATTTTACACAGTGAAGATGTTAGCTGGGCTTTATTAATGTTTTAATAAATTATTCACTGAAACAGAGCCCCTCACACAAACTGCATACTTATTTATCTGGTTTGGGAGTTTGCCCCTTATGGGAAACACTGCCGTTTGAGCAGGAATTTGCAAATGGTTCCACAGCTTGTTTTTTAAAGGTTGCTATCCAGAAAGTGTCAGGAAAGACTGTTTTCTCCTGTGAGTCCATGAGAGGCAGAGACAAGAGTCCCAGATTGCCTGTAGCAAGAGAATAAGCTGGAGGGCAGAATGCATGTGATGAGGAGACAGTAGGTGGTAAAAAGCTTTAGGACCTTCAGCAAACAGTCTTTGCCAGGTATGTTACAAGACTGGAGATGCGCCCTTAGGAAAACAAGTTTGCAAGGAACACTCTGCTCAGGTTGTTCTGTGTATAATGTAGGTAATTAGAGGGCAGAAGACAAGACCCAACTATGCAAACTGCTGTACAATCCCATAAACAATCCCAGCCCTGAAGAGACAATAACCTAAAGAGAATATAGGAAAATAGAAGTAAACAGAGTAAACTGTTTCCCAAGGTTGTATGAGAGGTCAGTGGTAGAGCTCACAAAAAACATCCAAACAAATCAAAAACAAATCAAGTGCACAACCTGTACAATGCAGTTATAATTCTGGACAGTTTCACATAATTACATGTACTATCAACAAACAAAAATTAAGGGCTCTCACTGAAGTTCCTGGGAAACTTCCCTGGTGATTCTAATGTATACACAGTCCTATTGTATATTCTCAAAATAAACCTACAACTGACAGATCGCACCATCTGAGAACACAGCTTTTAAAAGCCTAACAGTTCCAGACATTTCTGGCATGAGAGATTGCTGAGATGGGAATGGGGAGATGGCTTTGCCATTGTTCTGAACTTGTGGTAGAAACATAGCCTAGCCAGAGGTATAATTGTACAATAACCTGTCTTGAGAATATATGAGAGAATATTTTCCATTTTTTGATATATCCACTTCCACTGTGTTGGAATCTCTATTAAGAACTTAATTTTTTTTTTTAAAGTTTAGACAATTTACATCCCTGAACACACACTGATTTGCTTGTTCTCAAGTCACCTTTCTCCTTTTTTCCCCCTCTGATTGTCCATCTCTAAAGAAGAAAGCTTTCTAAGGAAGGTTTCTACATTATTCCATATTTTAAAGCCACTAACTTGAAATCTTCAAATAAAACAAACAGAAATGTTCAAATAAAGACCAAGATTCATTGAACTCTTATGTTAAGAGACTGTCAATGTATGAAACACATAAAGCCATGCCACAGAGGTGAACATCTGCAGAAATCATGTGCATGAGTAAAACTGCCTGATGGGAATGTCTACATTATGCCTCTCCATTATTCCCTAGCTATAAAAGGTGACCCCAGCTGTCATGTGAAAATTCCACAGCCAAAGCTGGTCAGCTTTGCCAACCAGCTGCAAAAAGCCTATGGGTTTCCAGAAAAAAAGGAGCTGAGCGCATTGTTCAGCATCTCACTGAAACTGAGGAGTGGGCCAGAAGCATGAGAAGGAAAGCCTCATGGGAGCTGTGACAGGTCTGGATACAGGATGGATAGCCATCTCTTCCCAGAGCAGGAATGAACTGATTTCAAGGCAGACATAAATGATAAACCACTTTAAAAGCTTCAGTTGTTAAACCTATATCTTCATAAAGCTACTTTAATTTGGTGTGAAATTAACTACTGGAGAAGTAGCCTCGTAACACCCAGAAAGAAATTCAAAGTATGTGTTGTCAGCTGAATTTTCATTGCTACTTTGGTGATAAATCAGAGGAAGTTCATATCATTTCAGCTGCATATGCCACAAACCAGCAGGACTGAGATTACCATTGTGCTCTCACGCTGCAGATCAGACATCAAATTTTGTGCTTCCCCTCCCCTGCATTTGGTCAGGACAGAGACGTCTCAGGCTGGGGTTTGAAGTCTGGAGTGCTATAAAAACAAGTTATAATGAATACCATAGAGAATGGGAGAGGACAGGAAGACAGTAATCTGAAATTTTTCATCATTGTTCAGTAAAAAGTAGTCAAGAACTTAGTGGCTAAAAAGGTAATATTGGAGCACCTGTCATAGGTAAGTCGTGAAGCCTTTTTCTATTAAAAATCTGTTCTTCAAAGTGCACCAAAATCTGCATGCTTTCTTCAAATGCACCTACATTAGTGCTTCGGCTTCAGCTCAGACATAGCTTTGATTCACCTCTGCCACCTTCCTGCCAACTGTCTCCATTTGCCTGTCATTGATCTCAGTTTCTGAGTGCTTTTGGTGCTTGCATGCTGAATTCCTTTCAGAGGAAACTAAATGAACAGCTCTGCCCCACATGTACATCAGCATTTAATGGGCACACAGGGTTGTGAATCCACCTATGGGCCAAACTACTGCAAGATCCCCCCCAGTGTTACCGAAAATCGTAACCAAGAAAACTCTCCAAACCAAATGATAGTTTAGAAAGCCGACATTGGTTTATTGCAGCGCTGGGTGCATGGGGCATTTTTCCTCCTAGCATGCACACCCAGTTGAAATCATGACAAGTATTTAAACAGTTAACAAAGGTAGTTACACCTACTGGTCCCACCCCTAAGCTAACTACTGGTTAGGACCTTTCTTACTTCATCTTAATGATACAGTTCTCTTTTAATTCACTACGCATGCCCAGAGAGTAGGGGACTTATTTGCGTTGGGGGCTTTTCTAGCTAGGAGGTGTGGTTTCTAACATCATAATGAGGTAGGTCAGCCATAGGACACCCATTTGGGGCATTTCACTGACTTTGTTGTCTGGTATGTAAACAATACCAAGTCTCAAGGTTGTATATGAGTCATTATCAGGAGACCCAGAAGCTCCTCCAAGGTGCTATAGCTCAGTATACTGTTTATCTCAAGGTAAACAACATCAACATAACCCAATACAGCCAGTCACCACAGCCAGCCCTTTTCCAGGAAAACTAATGCATATTTCAGTTCATGTGACGCAGTATCTTTTAACTTATCTGTACAAAGTTTGCACAAAAGGGGTCTGTTCTTTGTATGCTAACTAAATTGTTTAAGTCTTTGGTATCACCAGTGGTTACCTAACACCCATCTACCACCAACATGCTCTTGAACCCTTAAAAGATCCTGTGACAATCTGGAGCAGTTCACACTTTGCAAAGGACCAAGCGCAGTGTTTCCATCTGGCACCAACTGCCAGCCCTGTTTATTCCAACTGATCTGTCAGCTACTCCTTCCAAAGAAGACACATTGTAAACCTTTGCTCCGAATTTACCTGGTCTACATTTTGCTGCCATACCCCTTTCTAAATATTTATTTTACTCCCTTTCTCCCCTGCTTTTTAATTTCTTTAAATTCTCTCAGCATGTTGGCGCCTAATTCTTTCTCCCAGCAGAAAATTCAAAGTGGTGCAATTTGACAAACCAAGGAAGTACACTTACAAAATTTGCTTGAAGACTGGCAAGATTTTCTTAGGAGTTAGGATTGTATAGTGGCAGTATCAGAACACTGCAAACCTCCTGTTCACTGCCAGCTGAGACAAATGGTGATCAATACCCACTCACATTTGGAAAAAAAGAGAAGGCATTTTGCAGAAAAACAAGAAATGCAACACACTTCAAGGTGGCAAAATGTGTGCCCATTTGTTGGGAGCACTGTGCGGGAACTACACCTCCACTGGATTTTTTGTTCTCTGCTTTCCCCTGTAATCCCACTGTACCATCACCAAGAGTGGGCCATCAGCATTGTTCTGGCCTCCCCATCCTTGTGCCCCAGAGAAAACACTTGCAAGGACACAGTGTCGGGTGCTCCTTTACCAGCTCCCAATACCAAACCAGCTAGATGGAAAGGCAGCACTGATTTTCTGTTCACGTTTAGTCCAGGCTGCGGAGGCGGAGAGAGGATGATTGAGGTTTCTTGTACAATAATAGCATTGTGCTCAGAAATTCAGGGGAGTGCTATATATCAGAAAGCAGAGTGGTGGCAAGGGCTTTCATGCTTCTAAAAGCAATTCTCCCAAAGCCACATAGCAACTACCTGTGTCAGAAACTACCCGCCCACTCCCCACCCTCTTTGAATGCCAAGGTCAGTCTCAGAATCAAAAAGAGCTGTGAATGTGGTGTCTCATGATAAACTAGCCCTGCTAGACTTCCACAATAACCTCACTCAGTGAATGCCCTGTCCCTCGCAGGAAGCAGTGGTGAGAGCACCGTTAAAGGCACAGTTTATCCCTCTGCAATGGTTTGTCCTAATTGCCTTAACCAGAAGGATTAAGCAAGAGCATAAGCAGGTTTAAGGGAACATGGAATATGCTGCTGTTCCTGAATGCCTGCTGTGCGCATGCAGGTTGTTCACCTCTTATCTGAGAGTGGCCTGCAAGTATTGTGAGTTTTCCCAAGCATGCTCTGTTCTTTTCCTTGAATTTCATTTTTTTCAGTTGGGAAAACATGATGTATTTTGAAGTGGAGCCCTCCTAGTTTTTTCAGTCAATGGAAAAGGTGCTGATTTATCTGAAAATAGAGTGAGTTGCCTATAGCCTTTGAAAACACGTGAGGATGACCAAACATATCATGAGGCAGAATACAGCACAAATTACAGGAGCCCACAATGGCTCTCCAAACCCTGATTCCCATGTTCCTAGGCCCCTGAGACTGCAGGACACGGTGCTATTTCCCATTCAGAGGTCTGTTGGACTACAGTGAGAATGCTGATTGGGAGTGATTTGCACTGGTAATCTGGAAGACAGCTATGGTAATGTGAACGTGTGTCCACAATCGAGGCATAGCAGGACCCACACATCGCTGTGTATCACAGCCATGGCTCTGAAAGCCTTCTCCAGTTAAAACCTGCATCATTCATTACATCTCCACTTAACAGAGGTACCCTAACACAGACGAGTGAGACATCGTCCAGGTATCTCCCAGTAACTATTGCCAGCCCCAGGAACAGAGTTCAGATTCAGTCAGAATATTTTAACTATATCTCCTGGTTGTCATGAGTTTGTGGCTGAAAGTACCTTAACTTTAGTTTGTATTCTGATTTTCATAGGTTTAGGTTTTGCTGAATCTGACATTTTAGAAGAAAGTACATACTACTTGGGAACTATAGCCTTATACTGATGACTTGTTTCAGCAACATGTAGACAGAGACAGAAACTGCAAAAGAGGCGCTCATAACTAGCAATAATTCCACTGAGCTCTGTGCATTTGGTCATTACCAGTATTACTAATGATCTGGATTGCTAACAGAGAAAAGGGTTTTATACTATAGGCCTAGGTTCTCAGCACAAAAATTTGCTAAGAAACATGGATAGCCCACTGATTTAGATAGCTATATGCAGCAGTGGTAAGTGCTTCTGAAACTGTGAAAGGAAAAAAAATAGAAGAGATATTCAGTTCTAGTAAATACTCTAAATTATGTTCACACAGCAGTAGGGTTTAAGCAGGTAGAAAATGACATACAAACATAAAAGAAAGCATTTTAAAAGGTACAAAGAACTTTGGCAGATGGAGTTTCATTAACTAGATTTTAGAAAGAAGTGAAAGCAAAAGAAGTAAGGATGAGAAACAAAAGATCGAGCTGCTCAGACCTTTCCAAGGAGCACTGAGGATTTTGAAGTATATCCATTTAGCACACCTTGCAGGATCCTCTCTAGGATGGCCGTGCAGAAAAGAAGAGGGATAAAATGAAATGAAGGCACTGTGGAAGGATTACCTTATAAATGAAGAAAGGGAAGAGAGATTTGTCATAACCAAAAGTCAGGTGCCTACAAGCAGCAGGGGGAAATGATAATACAAAAGAGAACTCCCAGATCATTTCTGAACAACCAGAAAGGACTTTCAATTTAATAAAGACAGCAGCACCTAGAGAACATACCAAGACATTCTGCAGCCGTAGCAAGCATCTGGCAGGCAATTCCATTACATTTGAGACAGAAACGAAAGACATTACTAGTAACGATTGTTGCATACATTAGGAGACAAGGGGCTAGCAGAGGTTCACGTCACACTGAGGTGTTTTGACAATGATTGAATTTCAGTAATCAAACCACTCCATACAAAAATAAAAAGCCTAGGCAGTTTAATATCCCAGGCAGAGGATCAGCGTAAACTCCAGCTTCACCAGTTTTTAAGGAAGCAATACAGCACTTTTAAGTGCCATGTGAAGATAGAAAACAGGCCATTGAAAACAGAGCATAGAAAATGGGGCACATTTTGTGCCAAGTATGGTCATCTGAGGCCCACAGTAAGGAAGCTGCTGTACTACATCGCATCCTGTTGTTCGTTCCCCTCTGTAAAATCCACCCTGCAAGCTTCCTCTAACCCTGACTTCAGTGAGAGCAGAGTCTGCCTTAAAGGAATGAACACTAGCTGAAAAGTCCAGAGGATTTGAACTACTCAGCATGCAAAATTGGTTTCTTAAGAAATAGTTCTCACCTGTGATCTCTAATGAATGATTACAGCATTTAAGAACAAATTAGGAGAGACAAAGTATATTTTTAGCATTAATGTACAAAGAGTAAGATGCACGCCATTGATAAGCAAGACAGGAAGGCTGTGCCAGAGCTGCGGCACTGCAGATGTAGTCTTTTTCTCACCAAGCTGCTTTTGTTCTTTTTCCCCCCACTGTCACTGATTCAATGGCATTATCTATTTAATGCATGCAACTCATACTAGCAGCATATGTTTTCATTCACTGCACATTCTATTTGCACATGTACAGTTTGTAATCAAAAGCAGTACAGCTGAAGTTAGCATTCAAAAGCCTTAGAAAACGAAATTAGCACTGGCTTTTGAGGCTGGAGCTGGTTAGCAATGTGTTCCTATATCTACTTTGGCAGTTAGAAAACACTTTCTCCCTGCTCCAGAAAAACAAGCAATCACCAATTTCCTCCTTCCCATTTTCAAGGCCATTCTTGGGAGGGAAATAATGAAAATGCAGCAACAAGCATGTGGCTAGTTAGGTACTCACATGATATTGCAGCCTGTAATAGTAAACAGATTGGATGATTCATGCAGAACCCCTTCCCAACCTCTCACCAAGTTTACTAGTTAAGTTGACAGGTCTCTTCTTCAGGTAGCCTGGGATTGTTGTGGTACTTCAAAAATATATGCAATAACGGTGCATTTCTTCTTCTAATGGACAAACCTGAGAAAAAAATTATTTTCCTTTTCTTTCCAGGAAGTATGTATATTCCTTAACCGAACATAGAATTGTTTGCACTCAGTCCAGGACAAGCTAGTTTTGTATTTATTTGCTGGTGGGCTTGGGAGCAAGCCCAAGGTTTATAAAGGGAAGAACTCAGTAAAATTCCAGATTTAGGCTGGGGAAAAACAACTGAAGGTTTAGTCACTAATGTGAGCTCTCCGCTTCTTAAATTTTCTACATGGGACCAAAAACGCCTCAAGAAGCTATGACTTCTTCATTCGCTATGACCCAGAAGTATGAGCCAATTTTAAGGTCTGACTTTTCATTTAAAAACTGAATAAAAATTCTTTAAAATCTTATAGTGAGTTTCCATTTTCATTTTTACACACTTCTACTAACAATTAAGTATTATTTATTATCAGTTGCCCTAGTCAACTCTCAGCAGTGTTTAAGGCTTATTAAAGAAAGTTTGCTTATTATGCTAAACAAGGAAGTTAACAAAAGCTGCCATATAAACAAGTGCGAAGGGTGATAGTCACCTTGTACTGAACACAGGCACTCATTTGGAATGATCAGTCACTCCTTTTTAATCTTTTACCACAGGAAAAAGAAATTCACCTTTACAATATCGAACAAATTTTAAGAAAGTTCTCACATACTCCTCTTGCTGATTCAATGATGCACTCATCCTTCACTGCTCTGGAGAAGAATTACCTTTGAAACAGGCAACCTCCTTCCTTGTCATGTATCCAAGCATCAGTAACACAAAGGTCCCTGTCACTAGAACACCTCGGTCATGCCAGCCTTGATCCAACAGCAGAGTGTATTGCTCTCCTTGAAGAGAGCACCCAAACTACCCGTACAAATTTAATGCGTCTTCAGTGACAGATTTAAGTAGTTGAAAGCTTCAGAAGCTGTTAAAACCTGTTTACAGATACAGATTTGACAGTACATCTATGCAAAGCCAAACTGATTTTTAACCATTTCCTCACTGATGTAGGGCCAATGAAATATGCCTGATTAGTAGCCCCTCTTACCACAAAGAAGCACAAGGTTGGGAATGATTCTGCAACCTTTCATTGCAATTGGCATTTTGCTTATAAAGAGTATAAGGAGTGAAGTAGAGGTTGACCTTTTTGATTGGTGTTAAGTTCTCAGTTGGGCTTTCTGCTAAATGGCATTTTTTAATGGTTGTTGTCATACTGACATCAGCCTACTCGTTCTAGTTCTAACCCAAGCCACCTCTTTCATATAGGTCACTGAAAGGTTGTCATGTAGCAACATTTGGTCAGAGAAGTGGATTCACAGAAACAACCTATAGTCTGAAAAACTTCATATCCCATTTCCAAACTAGTGGGCCCACTGGGGCATGATATATTTCACATATGGCAGATATGTGATATGGCAGAAAGCTAAAAAGCTCAGAAAGTAACTAATCTTGGTAAAAGCACAAAAGTGCTATTTCTGATAAACTTGACTGTTTTATCAAAGCTGGAAATGGGAAAGAAACTGTCCATGACAAATTTAATGAGACCACATTTCAGTCCTTACAATGTGGCTCAATCAAATAATTTTACAGACTACTTTGTCTTTTCAGCTTGGTGACTCTATGCAAATTATGTCTGGAGACGTGAGTGACAAGGAGTTTTGTAATCCCATTTCTAATAGAACACATGATCTGAATATATCATGATGAGTTCTGTTTAGCACTGGAAGGTGTGGGCAAACCACACACAAAAGAGCTAACCTAACCCAGTGTAACAGTAAGGAAGGTAAGAAAACTGATGCTTACAATCAAGTTTCAAGGAAACATTAAGGTACATCAATAGGCTTGTTAAGTGCAACAACATGGATTAGTATATGACAACATTAAACCAGCTTATTCAGGGTTTGTGAAACCATCAGTCTTTTTCGCGCACCCTAAACTAACTCGTATTAAAGATAAGCCAGTATAAAAGCACTAGGGCAAACTTCATGTTCCTGAACCTCTGGCAAAGCTCCCATCAAATGAGAAACGCATACAAGATACTGGCTTTATAAGTCTCAGGATGTTAAATTAAATATTTGTCCCTGGGACAGCTGGAGTGTCTATTTTTGCCTTAAAAGGGTAGTTTGATGAATTTTTCTCCCTTTTACAAAGGCTAGGAGCTTTGAACCTGAATAAGCTTCAAGCTGGCTAACTATTAGAATCCCAATTTAGAGAAAGCATAATAGAAGGAAGGCAAGAATATATTTTTCTTAGGCAAGTCCCTCTCCCCGATGTCATTCAGGTTTGCTTTTGTTTTCACACTTTTCAAGAATAGCCTTGAAAGCTCTCTCAAGTCTCTCTGAGGCAAAATGACACATTCATCTGAAATTCCTTAAACTCAAACTTGAAGAGCTGACTACTCCTTTGGGGCTACCGGAATCATTCTGCATATCACTGCATGAGCTGATTCTTGCTACAAATACCAGCACATATTGAAAGAAGACAGCAGAGGGAACGGTTGAGTACAACACAATGGGAAGCAGCAGGATGCACCGAGGTGATGCAGGACTTGAGTCAGCAATTGAAAAATGGAGACAACACACTATTTGAAAATAAATAAAGAAAAGGATAAATGTCAGAATTCAGCTTTCATCTTTCTTATTTTTTTATGACTGCTTCTCATTACTTGAGTTACCATGACTTCAATATGAAGTGATGGTAGAAGAGTCAAAACCAAGTTGAAAAAATAGCAAGTGTTTCCTCAGAGCATGAGGGACAAAGTATGAAAGAAAAAACAAAAATAGTCTTACTTACAGTTATGTCCAAGCAACCCTCACAGTAATTACTGGACTTCATCCTCATAATACTCTGGAGTCTGAAGGAACTTGCCTATTGTCCAAGTGGATTATTGAGCAAATTATGCAGGGAACTCTAAACTAGGTGCCGTGCAGTGAAGAGTCATCTTTAATAAATGCAACCAACTGATACTCAGCAAGAAGAACAAATTTTTGCACTATCTGGCTAATTACAGAATCACAGAATGATAGGAGTTGGAAGGGACCTCTGGAGATCATCTAGTCCAACCCTCTCACCAGAGCAGGTTCACCTAGAGCAGGTTGCTGAGGAATGCGTCCAGGTGAGTTTTGAATATCTCCGGAGAAGGAGACTCCACAACCTCTCTGGGCAGCTTGTTCCAGTGCTCTACCTCCTTCAAAGTAAAGAAGTTCCTCCTCATGTTTAGATGGAACTTCCTATGACCAATTTTGTGCCCATTACCTCTTGTGCTGCCACTGGGCACCACTGAAAAAAGACTGGCCCCGTCCTCCTGGCACCCACCCCTGAAGTGTTTATAAGCATTAGTAAGATCCCCCCTCAGTCTTCCCTTCTCCAGACTAAAAAGACCCAAGTCCCTCAGCCTTTCCTCATAAGAAAGATGTTCCAGTCCCCTAATCATCTTTGTAGCCCTTTGCTGTACCCTCTCCAGCAGCTCCCTGTCCTTCTTGAACCAGGGAGCCCAGAACTGGACACAATACTCCAAACTGGCAAGTAAGAATTGTGACAGGGAATGAATAATCACCTGTACTGTTAGAGTGTCTTGGAGCACAGCTCAGGCACTAGCACAAACCAGGAAAATTTTCAGATTAACTGGTGCAGATAAGGCCTCACCCTTTTCACATGCTGGCAGTGGCGTGGTACTGCAGCAGTTCTGTGGAGGTCTCAGGCCTCCACACACGTGCGTAACCACATCTTAACACACAAACCAGTCCATACTCTCAGAATCTGCAAAGACAGAGCAGAGCAGCTCCAAAAAAGCAGCAGTGCTGGGCTCTGAAGGTGACCGCCTCACAGACAGTGCAGCAACATGGCCAGCAGGGCATAGTCCCCCAGTCCCAAACAGGGTGAACAAAGCAGGAGTGGTAACTGCAACAGGTTCCAACTCCAACATCAGGAGTCCAACAACAATCAGGCAAAGGCAAGGTAGTGAGTCAAAGCCAAGATCAATCCAGAAAATTAGAACAACAATTCAGGAACAGCAGGGAACACAATCGGAGACAGGCACACCTACAACATAGCTCCAACAAGGACTGAGTGCGAGGGCCTGAGCCCCTTGTACAAGGAGCAGAAAGCATGTCAGGGCAGGGGGCGGCGGGGGCAGTTGTCCCAAGTGAGGCTGATCAGGACAATTAAGACCTACTGGTACAGTCAGGACCCTGACACTTCTTCCTCTCAAGGAATTAGGGGGAAAAAAAGCTTACGAAACAGCAAAAAAGCCGTAGAGAAATGAAAGACAATCTTCATGGGCATCTATAACAAAGTAGTTCAGGACCAGTGAAGCTCTGAACATATATGAGGTGGTAGCAAGGACAGTCAAGAAGATAAACTACTGATGGGCTAATGCATACGGACCCAGTTTGAACTTAACGTCCCATGTTTGGCCCAGGATTGCAAATACTGTTCAGCAGAGTTCTCTTTCTCATGACAAATTGACATTTATCACTCAGGACTCAGCTGAGATATTCTGGGTCTGTAATTTAAGACGTGCCTCCTCTTCCCCTTCAACTATGTCTAGCGCAAAGAGGCAGACATCACTAATGAAAGCCCATTTTCAGTGCTGCTCTCTTACCCTTTTTGCCACCAGGTCTGTGGTAGACTCCAGAGCAGAAGGTAACTGTAATGAACTCTAGTGGCTCCTGCATTTGACTTTCAGAAACAGGAAGGAGAATGGGCACACACATATTTTCAGACCAGGTGACACTATGGAGCCTTTGACAATGGTACTGTGCACCTAAACCACAAGAAAATTCAAAACTGATCATCACAACATCCAGTCTATCCCTCACATTTATCTCCCCTTGCAGTCAGGTAACTGATTGCACTCTCAGACCCTTCAGGACTGCAGGGACTACCTGGAGCAGCATAGTTACTGCCAACACCCATATCATAGAATCATAGAATCATTTATGTTGGAAAAGACCTTTAAGATCATCACGTCCAACTGCAAACCTAGCGCTGCCAAGTCCACCACTAAACCATGTCCCTAAATTCCACATCTACACATCTTTTAAATACCTCCAGTGATGGTGACAACCACTTCCTCGGGCAGCCTGTTCCAATGCTTGGTAACCCTTTCAGTGGAAGAAATTTTTCCTAATATCTGATCTAAACCTCCCCTGGCGCAACTTGAGGCCATTTACTCTCGTTCTATCACCTGTTACTTGGGAGAAGAGGCCAACACCCACCTCGCTACAACCTCCTTTCAGGTAGTTGTGGAGAGTGACAAGGTCTCCCCTCAGCCTCCTCTTCTCCAGACTAAACAACCCCAGTTCCCTCAGCCGCTCCTCATAAGATTTGTTTTCTAGAGCCTTCATCAGCTTTGTTGCCCTCCTCTGGACATGCTCCAGCACCTCAATGTCTTTCTTGTAGTGAGAAGCCCAAAACTGAACACAGTATTTGAGCACCATACTGGTTATCTGGCATCCGGAAACAATGTGCTGTGTTGACATTCAAAGCTCATACAGCCTGATACGCACTGGTGCGAAGAAGATGCACGTCTGGTCTCATAAACAAAAGGTGTACTAGTAGTGTGGATGCTGTCAGTGTAGCCAACCTACACTTGTCCTGGGGACACCACCACAGACCTCCCCTGTCAGCTTTCACATGTTAATAAACATTGCCAATTTGGCCATTGGTACATGATCTGATTAACTGCCTCAAAGACTCTGTCTATTTATCAGCAAAAATTAGCAGTATTTCTCAATTTTCAACTGAAATGGAAATAAACGTTCAAATTTAGAACAGAAAGTTTTGACATTATTGAATTTTTTTATTGTTATTTCTTCAGTATGAAATTTCAAACACTGGAACATGTTGATGAATTGGTATTTGCCAGAGGAAATGCATTCAGTTGTGTACAACTGAGGTCAGTTTAACACAGACATATCTCAAGATAGCTTTCATATTTCCCCTTCCTAGGCTGTCACATAACAAATGTTTATTCAGGAAAAAACCCAATTCCTTGGCCCATGGCCCTCATTGCTGAGTCAGAAGTAACAGATATTATCTTATTGCCTGGTGAGCGGATCAAAATTAGAGTAAGTGTTGTTACTGCACCCTAAATCCGAAAAAAGACAGTGAAGGCAGCAAGCACCCTTTCAGCCAAGGACAGCACAAGTGAGACTTTGCAATATATATGGATAAAATAGTGGATAACTGTACCGTAGTAGGTTTTCCCTTGGATTAATTCAGTCAGTTTTTGTTTATTTTCTTTATGTTGTTGACTGGAACAACAAAGAGGGTGGAACATATATACGAGCCTGAGGGGTACAGTAATAAACCCACAGTTATTAAAGATCTGTCCTGGTTCTAGCAATGAGACCCTGACAGCTGTCAGGTTTCAGGCACATCAGATGCCTATTGCGAAATGTAGTGAGAATACCCAAGGCCTGTTATGATTCTAGTGTTGCATATGCCTGGCTTTGGGAAGTCTGACAAGCCCTCTGGAATTATGTATCATGCATTAATAAGACAGAATTTTTATAGACAGGGAAAGATCATCTTATTGTGGGATTTGTGTCCTTCCTGGTTGTGCAGTCCTTAGCTTTATGGTGATCATGTGTTTGCATACTCTTCCAGTGAGGCACTGGAGCTACCTCCAGGATCTAAATTCAGGGTATTTATGATCCATTCAGCCAAAATATTAGGACATTATCTACCCATCTGGTTGGAATGCAGTATGAGAGCGCAAGGAGTACATAAACAAGTATCAAAGGACCTGATGCTGCAAAATTTTCCTTGTCTGTGGAAAGTAGTGAGTATCATAAATTTCTATTGATTTCAGAATTGCTTAAGCACCAGGCTCCTCTCTTATGCAGGAGATACCAGGATGAGCATGGTAGAAGTAAACAGGTCCTTAAGTTCACACTGCAGGAAACTATCACAGAATCACAGAATCATTAACGTTGGAAAAGACATGTAAGATCATCAAGTCCAAGCATCAACCCAACGCCACCATGCCCATTAAACCACGTCCCACAATGCCACGTCCACACGTTCCTTGAACACCTCCAGTGATGGTGACTCCACCACCTCCCTGGGCAGCCTGTTCCAGTGCTTCACCACTCTCTCAGTAAAGAAATTTTTCCTAATATCCAGCCTGAACCTCCCCTGGCGCAACCTGAGGCCACTTCCTCTTGTTCTATCACTAGTCACTTGGGAGAAGAGACCAACACCCACCTCCCAGCAACCCCCTTTCAGGTAGTTCTAGAGAGCGATGAGGTCTCCCCTCAGCCTCCTCTTCTGCAGACTGAACAACCCCAGTTCCCTCAGCCGCTCCTCATAAGACTTGTGCTCCAGACCCCTCACCAGCTTCGTCACCCTTCTCTGGACGCGCTCCAGCACCTCATTGTCCTTCTTGTGAGGGGCCCAAAACTGAACACAGGATTCGAGGTGCGGCCTCACCAGTGCCGAGTACAGGGGCACGATCACTTCCCTACTCCTGCTGGCCACACCATTTCTGATACAGGCCACGATGCTGTTGGCCTTCTTGGCCACCTGGGCACACTGCTGGCTCATATTCAGCCGGCTGTTGATCAACACCCCCAGGTCCTTTTCTGCAGGGCAGCTTTCCAGCCACTTGTCTCCAAGCCTGTAGCACTGCATGGGGTTGTTGTGATCCATGTGCAGGACCCGGCGCTTGGCCTTGTTGAACCTCATACAATTGGCCTCAGCCCATCGATCCAGCCTGTCCAGATCCATCTGCAGAGCCTTCCTACCCTCGAGCAGATCAACACTCCCACCCAACTTGGTGTCATCTGCAAACTTGCTGAGGGAGCACTCAATCCCCTCGTCCAGATCATTGATAAATATATTAAACAAGACCAGCCCCAAAACTGAGCCCTGGGGGACTCCGCTTGTGCCCGGCTGCCAACTGGATTTGACTCCATTCACCACAACTCTCTGGGCTCGGCTGTCCAGCCAGTTTTTTACCCAGCGAAGAGTGCACCTGTATAAGCCACGAGTCACCAACTTCTCCGGGAGAATACTGTGGGAGACACTGTTGAAGGCTTTACTAAAGTCCAGATAGACAACATCCACAGCCTTTCCCCCATCCACTAGGTGGGTCACCTGGTCATAGAAAGAGATCAGGTTGGTCAAGCAGGACCTGCCCTTCATGAACCCGTGCTGACTGGGCTTGATCACTTGGTGGTCCTGCACATGCCCTGTGAGTGCGTTCAAGATGAACGTCCCCATAATCTTCCATGGGAACCTTCCATGATCAGGCTGACAGGCCTGTAGTTCCCCAGATCCTCCTTCCGGCCCTTCTTGCAGATGGGCGTCCCATTGGCAAGCAAGGCCATCTACTGTGGGGTAGATCTTGAAGCAAGCACATGCATACTTTCAAATGGTTAGGAAAAAAGCAGAACTGTGCTTCAGAATGAGGTAACAATAGGATCGTTTCTCCTTGGAATATATTTTGGGCACATTTGGGATTGGCAAGGAGATAAGGTAATTCAAATCCCAGCCAAGCCATCACATTGATCAAGGGCCAAATTCTAAAATTCATTCGTCATATCCTGCCTCAGTGAGGTTTGAGAGAAAAGGAGAGAGTAGAATTTGATATACTGTAACTATGTAAGAAATACATACACTAAACCACTAGAATTCAGAGAAGCAGAGTTTCTACTACTATGACAGAGTCAGCCAACAGTTCCCTCTCATCTCTGATTCTCTGTATTTTGAACATGCCAGGCATTGCAGACTGCACTCCCCCCTTCCAATATCCTTCAGAATTTTTTCTGTTTCTCAATTTACTTTCGATGCTGCCACGATCGTTGTACAAAGGAAGCTGCTAGGATGTTGTGAACTGATTCTTATGACTACTGTCCTCTGTTCACTGTTCTCTTCTGGGTCCCAAAACACAGAAAGGCAAGTCCTTCTACCATGCTAATGCAACAGTGAATCGATACAGACAACAAAATCAGCAAGGACAGACCTGAAAATGAGCATCCAGTCTGGGGAAGCACTCTACCTGAAAGACTTGCTACGAAACTGGTTGTTCCACTGCTGGAAGAAGCTATTAGTGAGGCAGCGTTCCTGGCACAGTCACATACCCGGTTCAGCTCATAATGAAGGCCACTTTTATTGCTTGTTGCATACACTCCATGCCTGTAAGGGCTGCCAGGAAAACAAATGTAGTTTTAGTCAGAAGGTTCTCAAAACACTCCTTAGTGTTGTGGATCTGTCCATGATGAAAGACCAAACGGCAAGTTTTGTCAAAAGCTCAGCGCAGTATTGATATTTTTAAATAATCCGAGAAAAAATATCTATTTTAAAATACTCCATTGAAACAGGTATTTTTTTTCTCTTTGCTGTGCATTCAACCAAAGCATTGCAGCAATAGGTTGATAACTGAAGAATTCAAGGTCACAGTGAAAAATCTAAATGCAATTTTGTCCTGTGTACAGTACCTCATGTAAAATAATTCTGGTCAGTGTCTCCATTTTATCAATGACCCTAACTTAATGCCAACAACAAAAAGTAATAAAAGAATAGGAAACCCTAAGGAAAAGTCAAACTTCTGCTTCAGCTGATCCAATGGAATAATCTGTAAAAATTAAAATGACTATTTCTTTGGTAAAAACCAGATTATTAAAAGCTGAAAATAATAATCTAAGTGACTGTATATAGGCTAAGGAAAGAAACTTTAAATGTATATGATTTTAATTTCATGACTAGCTTACGCTATAGCAAATCACTTCTGTTCATGTGGGAAATACCAGAGTATGTGATGATAGGATTATTAATGTGTTTGTTTACAATATATATGTCAAAGATGAACTATGTATGTTTGTTTGTATGAAAAAGAGCAATACAGATCTTTGTTTAAAACAAATGATGTAAGTTACAAGGTGCCTTAGCAAGTGTATTTACCAAGGTGCCTTTAAATATAAATGAATTAATGAACACGCTTCAAAGATAAACTGAATTACAGTAAAGGTTTATTTTGAGGATCTTCTCAGAAAGCATTGGGAAATGGGAGTTCCAGATGTTACAGTTAGAGTATTCCCACTGGATATATGAAAGACTAGATTCTTTGGTCATAAAACCACAGCTAAGACTTTAGCATATAGAGCATATAATGAAATTTTTGTTTTTCTCAGACCTGTAAACAGGAAGAACATTACTTAGTGTCAAAATGTCTAGGTAACATCTTGCCTCCAGAATTTCAGTTGAGTGTGGTGGAATAAGATTTCACCTCCCTAAGTGTCCTGCAGTCACAATGGTCAAAGACACTTACCTCAGTGAAGCAGAGTGAGACTAGAAGAGCTTTTTTGGAAATTAAACAAGAATAATATAATGAAGATGATTGTGTGGTAAATTACAACACAAAACAAAGGTCCATCTACCAGTACCAAATCAAATATGTCTCAGTGATATGTTAAAAAACAAAGACCAACAAGTCTAGCATAGGAGGTGTTTGTCTCAGCCTGGGAACATCCTTGAAGAGAAGGAGGTAGAATGAGTGAGAAGTGAGGTGGGTAAGAGTGTGCAAGGAAAGCAGACAGATGGGAGTTGGATAGAAGGGCCTGAATGTCTTCTGGAACAATGGCCCAGAACAGAGTCATCCTCATCACTTCATTTTGGAACACATCTGTAGGAAACTGCTGTCACCAATATCTGGATTAGGCTACACAAGCCTGGCCCCCTCCTCTCTAGGAGGGAAGCAAGTTAAATGGAACTGGTATCTACTTGTTCTACACACAGTACAATTGCAAAATTAACCCGCCCTTGCAATCACAGCAACTGTGGACCTGCTAGCTTCACATCTACTTGGAAGTGTCTTATTTATGGTGAACTCAGGTTGATCTCTGCTCATTTAATTGCTTTATTTAGAGAGAAATACCTTGACATGGGTGAGAATAAGAATATGTCCTTTCTACCACCACAGGATCCCTCACAGCTAGTGCATCAGATGCTTGCCTTAAGGATAAGAAAGATTAGTTCATGTCTATTCATGCAAAAGCGAGACAAAACTAGATTTCCCTGTGCTGGGCAAGTACCTTTGCAACAGACCTGATGGATAAACTTTCTCCTCAAATGTCCTGTGCAGAGTCCAGTACTTGAGCTTAGATATGCTCCTAGCTAAGCAAGGCAGCGAGACGGGAGAAGAACCCCTAATCTGAAGAACCCCAAAGAAGGATCAGATGTAAAGAAAACTGTAAGACCTTGTCATGAATGAAGGGTTAAATCCCTGACAGTCCCTGGCTGGGACCCTACTGTGAGACATAAAAGCTTTACTTGCATAGTCTTAGATCAAATAGACCTTGAGATAGCTCCTTAAGATTCTTGAATATATCACTGATAACAGGGACTCAGGACGATTGTGTCAAGATAAGCGCCAAAAGACTAGTTTAAACTGACCCTCTTGTAACATTCCGGGGCCAAAGGACGGATAAGCTAATTCCATGACTATATATGGACAAAGGAAGCCCAAAGTTCAACTAGCAGACAGTGTGAGGAAGACTATGGACCACGGGAGGGTGAGAAAAACCCAACCCTAATTTCACTGTGCATGCTTGGACTATGTAAATGAGTGCCAGGAACTCATCCACATAAGAATGCCCTTTCCAGGGAATCTGATGAATATATATGATTTTTCTGTATATGAACTGAGGTGCTTTGCTAACCCGTTGGAGCACTCATGGCGGACCAATACCCAGTGCTGCCCAGTGCTGTATTAAAGAATGCCTGCTTAATAACAAACTAGTTGTTATTGAGTTATTCATCTCAGAAAAACCATCCCGATCGCAGGCTCAGTACCGACTTTGTTGTTTCAGTCATGACTGGGATGCTTCATGATATGAGGAGCTCTATTAAAGCAAAAATACATTCAAGAAATCCACAAACAGTTAGACACACTCAAGGTTAGGTAGAAGTTCACTGATATTTCTGATACTTAAATTTTGCACTGTTAATCAACAGTGCCACGGAACTCATCTCTGAATCAACTCCTCTGTGGACTAATCATGCACTAGAGATTATAGAGAACAAGTCCCACAGACTGAAATGGGATTTGGGACAATAATTCTCATGAGAATTTTTGAAAATCAACCCACCAGTTTTGCAAACCCTGTCCTGAGTTTTTCTACTGGAATTTTTTACTAGCTAATGTTGGATCACAACAATTTCTTTATCCATCAAATCAAGAGCACCGATATATGAGCATCCACTCCATTTCTGCCTCCAGATACCAAGACAAAAGCAGCAATCTTAATTAGTCAAATTAAAATAGCAAGACATATACGATCATCCCTTTTTAGACCAAACCAGCTCCTAAAATGACAACTGATGCAAAAATAATTAAACTAAGACAGATGTGGGGGAGGAAAATGAGAAATAATGTATTTAGAATTTGAAGAGAAGCAATTAGTTTTGGCAGATTATTTATTTATGTAAATTGAAAAATTAGCTGTAGCAGGCACAGGCAGCAGATACAAATGCCTGCTTTGCTCCCTACTCACAACAAAAGAAGAAAATGTTATGGCAAAATAGCCCACTGGATTTCAAAGTATGTATACTTCCTCAGAGAATATGTAAGAGAGTGTTTTCCATAATGAAACATCCCTGGCCAACAACAGACAAAAGATCATGCGCCAAGACATAATCCTAGTAATCTTAAAGTTTAGGGGGGTTTTTGGTTGGGTTTTGGTTTTGGTTTTTTACCAGACACACTTGCCTGGATTTCATTTATTGTAGCAGTTTTTCATTTCTTGAACTGACACTGCAGTACATATTGTCTTCTCAAAATTTCCTACAGTTCAGAAAATAAATTGAACTGTGACTCAGTAATATAGCTTAGTGCCTGGATTAGTACTGCTATCTGGAGAAAAATAGATGGGTTTAAGGCACTTTGTTTTAAGGTTTAATGATGCTATATTCTTATTCTTATACCTCCCCTTTGATTAATGTGTCCTTTGGAGACATCAGTGATGCCAAAATGAGAAAATTATTTAACTTCTTGGTATCACGTGCTGCTCTTTGTATGTTTACAGAGACACAGTATCATTTTAGCTAACATTGATAAGCAAAACTGGAGACGTTGTTAAACCATCACACAAACATTTTGTGGTTTGTAACATACAGTTCACTGGCTTTCTTCAGCCTTTCTTCCCATCTTTCTTCCCCTGTATGTGAAGACCTATGCACACCACCACTGTCAGAAGTCATTGTTACCCTCTGTACAGAGATTAAGGCACCATCCCCTGATTGAGGCTGAGTCAAATACCAAGGACAACCCTGTCCCTTTTTCAACAGGTGGTGCCTTGGTCCTCATACTACCCTGTTTGACTACCTACTAAGCTCCAAATTTAGTTTTGAGTAGCAGTCATCTACTACCTCGAGATTTACAAAGATTAAAACAGAGCTATTTGAGCAGCACCTTCAGGCAGACTCAGGGACTTCAGTTCTACTTTAAGCACCACGGTATGGTAGGGGATACAGCACCAGATGCTGTCACCTCAGCACCTCCATTTCCTGATTTACAGACTTACAAAACATGCATGCTGCAAAGCATGCTTAACATCCGCCAAGGAGATCAGCAGCCCAAAGGCAAAACTCTAAGTACAAGGTAACAAAAAAGAGTAGTTATCACAGTTATTCACATTCGCTGCCTTTGACCCAGAAAGCCTTTCAACCTTTGAAGCACCTTTGAGTTGCATTTTAAGCCATTGCAGCCCACTCTTTCTGCTCAGAAGCACAAAATAACAGGCAGCAGAAGGACTATAAATTGCTTTATGGATGCTATAAATACAAATAACCCTCACCCATAAAGTTCCATTGGCATTACAAAGATCTAGTAATTTATTTAATGCATGGCACAGCTACTCTGCAGCACTTGAAGGAGGTGGATGATCATGCTGTCACAGAGATTCCATCTTTAGTGTGTGAAATGTCCCTCTGACTCATATAACATGTAAGAGAAAAAAATGCTGTGGATGCAAGCACCTGCAGTACACAATAGCCTTAGAATCCTAAGAAGCAATAAAGAGTACTCACTCCTACCTGTCAGCATTGAACCTGGACAGCTGCATCCCATGTTTTATATCCTATCCCCAATAACTCCTGAACAGAAATAGAATAACAAAGAAGAAAAATCCTGAAAGAAGTTAACTTAATAAGTGTTCCAGAGGCTTCAGCTTTACAAAGCACCAAAGATCTGACAGTCCCACTTCAAGAAGAAGCTGTGAAGCCCTGCACTTTTTCCTTCATCAGCCTTCATACCTGTGTCTGTATTCACTCAAAATAATAGAGATGGATTTTAAACTAACTTGTAGTGTTAAAACAATTCTATTTTGGAATAAATCTCTGCCTTGTTACTCCATAGTCAGATTAAGATAATCCAAGACTCCCTGGTGCAACAGAGAATGAGATTCCTCTTCTATTTGGAGAAAAGTGGCATAGCAATTCTCAGATGAGATATATCCTGTACCTTCCCGAGAGCAACAGGGAGATACCATAAATCATACATGTATATCTATGTTTTGGATGAGATATATCCTGTACCTTCCCGAGAGCAACAGGGAGATATCATAAATCATACATGTATATCTATGTTTTGAGAGTAGAAGGCAGTGAAAAGATCTCTGACATTGGTTCATCTGTTAATCTGGATGCATATTCAACTCCCAGTAGCATAGTCTCCATCCCCACCTTTCCAGTCCACATTCTTTCCTGATTGCAATCTATGGTTTATTTATTTGTTCAAATTAGCATATTCACCACTCCTGGAAAAACTTGTCCCCAGATATCAGCACTGGATTTAAAATCTTCATGTGGGACTAATATAATGACAAATGAATATTATTTAAATGAACAACACAATTCTTGGCCTTCACACACCAAGGTTATAACAGGTAGGAATTACCTTGTTTATTCTCAGTTCTTATTTTCCTCTTACAAGGCAGATATTTCACCCTACTTTTCAATCAGGGAAGGTCTTTAACTGTTGCAACAGTAGCCTCTTTCTTCTGGAAATTTAGATAAAGGTCATGGGTTAAGAGTTAGTACTAGAAATGGTGTTACCCTAGGAGACTGAATAGTAAGAGCTGTCACAAGTGAATGCTAGATTTTTTCTGTCCAAGACTGACAGCTTTGGCAAAGTGGGTTGTGTAACATCGTGGCTTTAGAAGGACATTGCCAGCCAGGATATGTGGCCCCCATGGGTAATAACACATCACTTTTAGATGGCCACAGGAAAGTCATTCTTTAAAGAAAAGACACTCTCCTTTTGTTTCCCCACTGTAAAATAGTTATTATAAGGCTTAATTATTTTGCAGTTGAAAGGAGTCGTTTAAACAAGCTCCAAAGAAGGCAATTCTGGCGTAGATTGGGAATTTAGACACTTAACTGCTATTTAGATGCTTAGGCACTTGCCAGCTCTGGCTCTATACTGATGTCTTGTGTTTATACAGGATGAAGCACTCTTTAATGCTTTTAATTATTATCATCAGCTAAAAAAGGTTTTGGTCCAAGAATAAGGGCTTTAAATCAGTATTTAACTGCCTTTGTGTTATAAACCATTTTGTCTGGATCTTCCCTACAGTCCACATAGTTTGTAATCAGATAAAAGTCACAGAAGACTTGGAAAAAAGCAATTTGTAGAATTCAAATATCATGCTAATAACTTACATGATTCCTGTGGAAACTAAGTTAAATCATCGTTAAGGTTTTTGGGTAAGTTGTATCAATACTGCCGCAAAGAGCTGTGCATACACACACAGTAATTCTCCTAGGCCTCACCACTGAGATTTTGTAATGGTTGCTAGAGTATATTAATTTGTTTGGTTTATTGATAAATTAAACAATCATGAAGGACCTTGCTACCTCTTATGACAGAAAGAAACACATCTAAAAGGACATGTTAGTCTCATCCTGTAACATCATCTTCACAGCCCTAGTGGTGCACGGAGCTAGTGGTACGCCTGAGAAGGCCAATAAGCAAGTGATAAGAAATTATGAGGAATACAGGTACAGGGTGTGGTGCTTTGCCTCCAAACCTGAGGAGATTCAAATCAACCTACAGGCAACAGCACAGGTGTGGGTGGAGAGCACTAGCTCCTATAACGCTGCTGGCTTTGGTGGTGCTTCCTGAGTCAGCCTAGGGCCAGCTGCAGCCTGTGAGAGTTCAGCATCTTCACCACTTGCTTTTACGAACAATCAAGTCCATCAAAGGTGGAGCCTTGAAAAGAGAAAATAATATTCCCACTGAAACTTTACCAGTCCTGAGCACATACCCTCAGTAACTTTCTTTTAGGGATCTTCATACATAAGTTGGCTGGCTTTTAAACTGTTTGAAGTCATCTTTAGCCTCCAGGGAACCTAAATTAGGCAAGAATTAAAACCACCCTGATGCTAAACAGTCCTTTTAAAATCACTAAAACTAAGCAATGAGAGAAATGCCCAAAACAATTCAGAGTGAATCATTTAACCAGGTTCCCAAAATGAAGAACTGCCTAATTAACTACCTATTCCCACTTGTGAATGAACAAACAACTTCAACATTTAAAAGGGCAGCACAAGGAATACAGACTGGGAGATACAGTGTACCCTAAATTCCTGTGGTTAGGATAATCTTGTGGCTGATGCAGTTACTAACTAAAAGGTGAGCATGGACAGTAAGTGGCATTCAGCTATCTATCTAATGCATTTCATGGCTCTTGCCTCTGATTTGCTAGAGTGCTTATTCAGTATTCAGTCTTGAATATTCTCCTAGTACAGTTTCCATAGTCCTTCCTTGAAACCTGTCATTCAATAACTCTTCTGTGAAATTACTGACAGTCTTCAATCAAGGCATTCTGAAAGTAAAATAAACCCATTTTTTTATTAATCAGGTGTAAGTAATTTTCTTCACATCACCTAGAAAGATAGGATTACTTTCTCAGGTAGAATTCAGCTGCCATAGCCAAGAAACCATGCTTTCTTTTCCTGTCGTTTCCTCTGCCATTTGCCAGCCACCTCCCAGGATCTTCAAGGTTTTCCAAAGAAAACCCCTATTATATAATGCTGTGTTCTGAATGAGACAGAAACCTTACTACAAAAAAAGTGTCTAGGATCACATCTCTGATGCTGAAACGCATATAGCCAAAGGGAATGAATAGCATGGGCAACTTTGATTGTCTCGCTCTCCAGTTGCTTATTGATTGCCAGGCTTCTTCAAGCGCTTGCACCTAGAGTAGACATTGCTTGCAGCATTTCAAAGATACAATCATAGATGAGGTTCTGATGATCTCTTACAGGGATACTCTCACTGTGGACACAGAAATTAGGTGCAAATTTCTAGGCAGAACCTGTAGAAGAAGTGGAAATATGTTTCCAAAGACTTCATCATGAAGCCAAACGTTAATTTCTTCCTCCAAAGCAGGGTGGCATTTAAAACAACTAACCAAATTACATTTTCCCTTTTCTTATTCTCAAAAACAGAGCCATTTAGGACAGCATATTCAAAAACAGTATCTGCATCAAGCTGACATTCAGCATGGGAATTGTTAGGGCCACGTAGTTAAGACTGGCAACTGAAAAACTGGATTATTTAAAGGAAATGACCTTTAAGTAATACATGGTTCTCAACCTTAACTATTGTGGAGCTGCTACAATTGGCAGTCTAATCAGGCTCACCTACAATAGCTGGAGTGCTAACCTTTAATGTAAAGTGGTAACAGTTAATTCTCTCCCTTGCTTTCTATGTCACTATGCTTTAAAATGTTATCATCTGAATATAGAAAAATAAGCAACCTGAACATTAAGTGTCAGGAAGAAAGTGAAATAGGAATCTGAGACATGAAGCCCATACAGCCCATGTACACTACTGCAAAAGGTCAATTTGTCTCTAGGCTACCTGTACCAGCCTTTATGTAAAAAGACTGATGATTTGATGAGCAGTAATATGCTGCTG
Source organism: Gavia stellata (assembly GCF_030936135.1). NCBI lineage: Eukaryota > Metazoa > Chordata > Aves > Gaviiformes > Gaviidae > Gavia > Gavia stellata. The sequence continues at coordinate 23,521,325 of NC_082600.1, forward strand.
ACTACAAATTATTGCTGCTCCAAAGGGTGATGCCATACTTTTTATGCCACTTTTAAACAATTACAGAGAGAGAGAGAGAGAGAGCGCGCACTTTCCTGGAGTGGTTTCCACTACATTTGGATCATTTCTGAGTTCTGAGGCAATTTTTAAAATGCTATCTGGTGATTTCTTTCCATCTCTAGGGAACATTACCTTAATATGCCCTTCTAGAGAGATCATCTGGATAAAGCAAAAAATAGGGACAGCAAGTTGGCTAGAAAAGGTTTTTTAAAGGGCTGGAAATTCAAACCAGAACTTTTACCCAGGCCCTGTCAGGACCCAGATTTACACCCGAGTGTTGCTCAGTCAAACATGCATGCAGCAGTTCCCGTGATGAAAGGCCAGCCAGTAGCACCTGTGGGAACTGTTCACCTGCTAAGGGAGGAACACAGTTACTGAGAAGAAAAATATGGCTGTCGGGGATAATGAAAGAGGAAGAGGTGGTCAGAAGGATGTACCACTTTCTATGGCATGGGGTTTACTGAGCAATTAGCAAGTAAGTTAAGCTCTAGTCACAAACTGAGATCCTCAGCTCTGATTTGATGATTTTAATCTGTAAAAAGGTTCAGCACAGTGTAAAAGGATCCTAGTAGCTATAGTTCCAGTCAGAGAAAGATTTCTATAGTACAGCTGCCTGGTGTCCTATTAAAACACTCTAGCAGACTGTGTTAGGCTTAGGCTTGGAAAAAGCTTGTTTCCTAGACAGAAACTCCATGCTTACGCAGCAGTGCTAGAAAGCTTGCAGAGGAGTAAGCTGTTCTTCAGGAGGTATTTTTGATCACCTGAAAACCAAAAAAGGTAAAAAAAAAAAAAGAAAGAGGGGGAAGGGAGTTTCTAAACTAAGTGTGAATAACCTTACAGTGTTTGCCCAAGGTCTATCAGCATGTTTGTCACCTTTACTAGCAGAAGTCACCACACTTCTTGATCTGAGTGGCAGCAGTTTTTCTACAGAGCTGCAATGCCATGTCTGCTGCAAGTCAGGACGGAGCTGGGCATCCCCCCACTTGAAACACCAGGTCAAGAATTTGATGCCTGAACCCAGGCCTGGCAGGGAGGCAGTGCGATCCATCTCAGTTTCACAGGCACTAATCATCTTCCTCCACACCTCTAGCCCAGGGAGAGCTCCTTCCCATTAATATCTCTCTACCATAACAATTCATAAAACACCCTTGAGAGATGAAGCTCAGCAAACACCAGAAAACTATTATGAGGGAACTGTAATGCATTAAATGTAGCTCAGGACCGTGAGGCTCTTAAATGATAGCAGCATTTGTTTTGGGACATTTGCCTGGAAATGTTAGAAGATCTTTTAACAAATGTACTAAATAAGATGCATAATTTAGCTTCTTCTCAGCAGAATGCTGGCTGGCTGCCAGATTCAGTCTCAGGCTTGACTCAACATCAGGGCTACCCGCTGGCCCAGTACAAATAGACTCATTAAAAAAATGGTTGCTGCTGTGTGCTCAGGCTCTGTTTCTCTTACTAATGGCTCAGTTTATGCCTCCCCCTCTTGAACAAATAGAGGAGCAGCCTCCAGAGAGGACAATATTCTCCTGTACGCACATTCCACACATATGAATGCAAGCAACACGCTGGGAGGTGAAGGAAAGCAGAGGAGAAATGGCTGCCCCCATGCAGGAAAGGGAAAACATGCAAGCTAGTTGTATCACATAATATGGATGCTGAGTGATAATGATATTTATTAATTTAACAGAGAAAGATCGCAGCCCAGATCAGGTCTCTTATTTCCATTGTGCTAGACATACTCAGAGACAGAACCACAGGCAGAGCCTGACATCTGAACAAGAAGCACAGACAAAGCCAGGAGAAGAAAAAGTCGCTGAAGGAGGCAGATACCCAGCGACAACACTTATGTGCCTCTATTTTCAGGTCCCATTAAGCCTTGTTTTGTTTCTGGATTCAAGTGGGTTTGTGACTATTGCCAAACCTAACAGAGCTCTCAGTAGTCAATCATTTTCAGATTTGCTCTACAAAATATCATTTCAGATTTGCTTTTAGTTGGTAGTGAAAACAGTGGTATAAGTAAAAATTACTTTCTGACTCATTTGTAGGAGAGCAAAGAAATTCCACTTTATATTCCACCTGAACCTCTGGCAATGTCTAATAACACTGTTGTTTCTTTGACTTAAAGCTTTTTTTTTTCTTCCAGGGGCTGACAAAAGGCTGATCCTTGCACTGGAGAGCGCAAAGTCAGAGAACATTAGCAACATACGTTATCAGAGGTGGCATACAACATGTAGTAGTTTAAAAGTGGATGTAAACGCAAAGGCTTAAATAGTCTCAAAACACCTCTGCCTCCTCAACAAAACTAAAAACCTGTAACATCTCAGAATGATGTTTCTGTTAACTCTACAAGCATTGGTAACTCCTGAAATGGCCTTAAAACAAGCAAATTCAAAACTCAGGCTATGATAAATTAAAGGTAGTCTCCAAGCTTACACGCTGTCAAGACTTAAGTGCTACTATCAGTCACGGTTTATTATTTGTGGGAGTCATGTTCAGGTACCAGATAAATGAAGGCACTGCACACCCATATAACAAAATAAAGTATTGTTCCCACATTTAAGTCAGTGGCTATATTTCACAAGACTAGATCAGGTCTCTAGCTGTGAAGCTAGAAAAAGTCACCATCCCACCCCCCTCTGGCCCAGCGAATTGTGTCTTCTTTCCTCCACCATGTCTCACCAACAGTCAGAAGCACCTGCTGTGTCTTCCCACATTGCTGCCTCCTGGAGTAGCCCATATCCCCACACTCCCTCCACTAGATTAGTTCAAAGACAAGGCAGGCACGTGAAATAAAAATTATGTTTTGTTTTTGAGAAAAGGAGCATAGTAGGCACTTTTTCTCAGGTAAGAATTCTGAAGCAGAAACCCAGATACCTGGCCCTCACCTCTCAGGCACACCCCTATATTTAGTGTTTCCTACTTACTCGCTCTAGACTAGGCTCCATAATCCAGACCATGCTCTGAGGTGCCTAACTTTCTTCAAGACCCCACAAAGAATCTGGGCACCCAAAACAGGCTTCTGTCAGCGTCCACAATGCTTGTAGGTTCTGGGTGTTATCCGTGGAGTGGCACGTAGAATCAGTGACAGAACAAAGGTACTTCTTCATGCTTAAGCTCTCTTGCTCTGGTCAAGCCTGCAGTGATATTCCAGTACACTGAATTTCAGAGCTGGTGTCTTTGAAACTATCTTACAAAATTTGCATATAGCTTTGAAAAGCTCAACAGCTTAAATCTAGTATACTTGAATCACCACCCTATTAATTCTGCTCTGAGAGCATTACAACCCTGCTGAACTGAGTTAACACCGGACTGAAAGAGCCCCTAGAGTTTTAGGTTATTTCTTCTGCAACTATACACCTCCCAAGCGTACACTGTTTATTTACAAACTTGAGATGTCTAGGTGGCCCACTAGCAATCATTTTTCATTCCTTTTCCCAGGCCTCCATTTCCTCTCTCACAGAGCTTAACCTTTGCTGAAAACATACTCCTTAATACTACTACTGTATTTTCTTAGCATAAAAAAGGCCCTGTTTTAGCTTTCAAAAGAAGCTAAACTGACACACCTGCTAATCATTAGTATCTTTCAATTACACCTGACTTTCTCCTCCTTTTAAAGGGCCTTCTCTTGCCCCATCTAGTCTATTCAAATAAAAAACACAATGTGTTATTAGAGTAGTTATAGGCAATGGTTATGCAGAAGATGTTAAGACAGTTACGTAGTTTTTCTACGTGCATTTTTGACTCAGAACGTGTAATGGTAGAAAGTATAGTTATGAAGACTTATTAAACTATATGGGGTGATAGGCAGGGGGATATATAGCAGGGAATACATGTTCTGCAACTTGTTCACTATGTATTGAGACAGCTTTGTCAGTTCTATACAGCTAAAAAAGAAAAGCTTCAGAACTGCAGTAGTGTTTTATTAGAACTGGTTAGCTATCCCAGTGATTCGAAGAAATCTAGACAGAGTGTAGTTTAAGGATGCTGTCTCTCAAAGTACACTGTTATCAACTCTTCAGATAGTCCATTTCAGTCCTATAGAACAGGCCTGCTCAGATCCTAATCTTTGTATTATTGTGTAAACTAATTTACCCTTCCTTATATATGTGAAAACGTTCAAAACTATTATAAATTCTGTGCAAAGAGGGTGTTTGGCTCCTGTCTAGCTCAAATAAGACTTTAAATTTTGTGATGACTAGAGTTCTGACATCACAAAAGTTTGCCTGTGTACTGTCAGGTTCTTCATTTTAAGAATATATAGTACATTGTTCCCCAAATAGATGCTACACCGAAACCAATGGAGTCCTCCTTTGCAGCAAAGTTCCAAAGCCTTATTGATTTTAAGAGGGCTTTGCTAGGACAGAAAGACCTACTTGTGTGAAATACTTTGTTGGAGTGGAGGCTGGAGTTTTGAAAAAGCCTAAAGGGAAACAGTTTTCCTCTAAGGGTTACATGCATTTGTGAGGACTACTAAGGATGCTTTGTGATTTGAGTATTACTGCTGCAGCTATCTTATCCTGTTTGTCACTGAGAATTACAAGTCTTAACAACACAAATGTACAGTGTTTCATAACTGGGATTTCAAAGCTGAGCATACAAAACAAAGTCAAACTTATCTGGTATGTGCCCAAATGTTCCCAACTCACAATATGCTAAACTTGCTTCCTTCACTCTCTCCTCCTAGAGGTGTAATTTTTGAGTACAGTTGTAGAAAATTCCCTCTTGTCCAAGAGGCATCAAATTATCCACAGTGATTCTGATGTGAAAAAATGATACTTCTGCTGTGCCAGCATCAGGAAAGCAGCCTGAGTGGCAAGACTAAAGAGCAGTCTTTCTAATTGCATGTTCAAACATTTTAACTCCACCCTTCTATATGGAATAATCATTTGGTTAAGAACAAAAAGCAAAACTTACCCATTACAGAGGTGTTGGAAAGATCACCCTTTACCAATGTTAGGATGTCGGTAAAAATTGCATAGGTGTGAAGGCCTGTAGTGTTACAAAGCTTTCCGATTCAGAGAGGCTGAGTTCAAACAAGAAAAAGATGTATTACAAAGCTGAACAAATTATTTAATAAGCTATATGTGCTTGGACTGATGAGCTGAATAGACTGAACAAGTTCCAGTGAACATAATGTTATGTACTCAAGTATTCACAGAAATAATTCACAGCCACAAAACCTATAAAGTCTTTTTCATTACAAGGGCATCCTGGGACAAGTCCAAAGAGGAGAGAGCAACAGCAAGGCACTTTATTTTGCTGAATACTATAGCATAGTCATAGGAAATCCGGAGCTGTATAGCATAAATATCCCTCAGCATACCCTGGTCTCTGATTAGTAGGAAATGAATGACAGCAGTGGAGCTACTCAGTCTAATTATCAGTTTTGCTGCATTTTTAATAAGCTCTTAAAATCTAATTTTGGAAGCGGGGGTTTTGTCTCCTGCAGGGAATGGCTGATAGAAATGAGCAAGATTCCAGTTTGTCAAGCCTGGTGATTTCTCTCGCAGCTAAGTTCTCAGTGAAGCGATAGGTGAGGGGCAGAGCAGGATTTATCTAAACTCTAATCCACTTTACCACTATTATTCTACACTTTTCTAGGGACGAAAACCACTTCCACATTTAGACATGGCCCTGTCAATTCCAAGCTCCCCTGCTTAGGTTGGGGTATTAATGAGAATGACTCCATGATTTCATGCATGCCTGTCTATTACGAGATAGACTGACTAGCAATTAATTTCAGACAGGCACTGTGTGGTAACTGTTTTCAGCAATGACTGTGTTGTGAGGATCGGAGCTTGCGACTTAGATACCAAATCTATGTTTCATTAAGCTACAGGAACCATTCAGTCACTATTTTAAATACACGTTCGTAAATACAATTGCTGTAGCAACACAAATTAGGCTTTTGGCTGCTTTCAGCTCTAACTCCCCTTCCCTCAGGCTCTACTTTCTTTATCACTATGCTAGCAAGAAAAAGCATCAAGACCTTTCCTCTCTGGCCAGCTAGGGGTCTTGGGAAGATGTGTCTGGGGACACAAACCAGTTAATAACTCCTGATATGAACTGATTTCTGTAGGCTATTTGCAAAAGTCATTCACTACTAAAAGTGTTAATTTATTACAAGGAAAGCTGGGATTCCATGACCAAAGGGGAGGTCAGGTAGCTGGCTCTTTCCAGCACATACATATCTTCTTTGGCCGATTAGATCATAGGAGATCAGTGAAAGAGCTGTCGGATTAAAGCTCTGTGACTGTTATTCTAATGCAAATTCAGTAAAGGTATGGGAAGGAAGGGAAGGGAGTAAGGAAGTCTTCAAAATCTCCCCTTTCTTTTTCCCTGCTTCCTCCCTCATGTTTTGTAAAGCTGTCCAGACCACAAGGCAGGGTTCTGAGATGGCAATCCTGGGGTTAAGGAGAATGGGAGAAGAGGAGGAAGAACCTATAAGTCAGTGCAGGTCATTTGTCAATCTAAATTGGCAACTCAGGGGAAGTTCTGAATTATTAAGTATTAATGGAGAAAGAGTGAAAAAAACCCTGTATGCAGTAGGTACTGTTTACATTGCTAAAGGCACTTCTCAAAAGGAATGACATTAGAGTAATAAGAGAATAAACCTGACTAGAACAGGTATGACCAATGCATCACATTCACTGAGGAACATTTTCATCGGCACTTGCTCACATTGCCTGCTTTCAAGGAAGCACCTTAATCATGGCTTCTCTGTGTGCAAGAGACTAGCCATGCCAGGCTGTCCTTGATGTCTTACTGTAAGTGGCAGTTTTGGATGAAGGGCATAGCCAGGCTGCAGAACTCTGATAGAAAATTAACTTATGTATAAGTTAGACTAAATACATTTTCCCCGATGATGAGAGTAATTACCTCTTACATATAATTAGAAGTGACTAGGGAGAGGGATTGCAACCCAGAAAAAATGCTGAGATTACAAAATATTTTCTCTTCCAAAATATTTCAGTTTGGTAACTGCAAGTTATCCTTTTTATCCTACTTTACTATAATTATACTTGAAATTTAGAAGTGGATTAGCACTTAAAAAGTAAAATGGAAACCTTTTTATCTGAAAATACTGAATGAGGTGTTTAAAGTTTTTAATGCCTATTTTTAGAAACAAAGGAACCAGAACAGACAATTTCATCCTTTCAGTCTCAATGAATTGCTGCTTTAAGAATGTTTCCATTCTTAAAGGTACAGGACTGGAGCATGGATAGACATCTGAAGACTTCAAACCATCTGAAGAAAACATTTTCAAAACCCATCCTGATGATATGTGCCCTCCCACGGGGAGGCAGAGAGCATATATAGGAGTATGTTTCCTTCCTTTAGCACACTGCCATTTTGAGGTCAGCATCACATAAAGGGTGTTGCTACGGGGTCAGTCTGTAACTTGTGGGGCTCAAGACCTAATTACCTTTTTTTATCCTCTTGCTATATTTTTGTAGCCCTGAGAAGCTATGTGATTACTTCCTCTTTGTTCCTCTGTTCCATGTGGAGCATTCTACAGGGATGCATCTGATTTTCTCTCTCCCAGTGGGATTAAAGAGTCTGATGTCTCCAGTCCACAGACAGTAGCAAAAGGGAAGCTGTAGCAAAGACTCTTGGTGAGGAGGACCTGTTGGATTACTGAAAATTGTTTTTTCATTTCATATGTGTTTTTTTTCCCCTGACCACTACATCTGGAAGCAGAGGTGTGTCAGTTCCTAAACCATGTTGCTCTGGCAACTTCTAAAACAACCTTGCTGTCTAATTATGCTGTCTCTAAAAAATTCAGACTTTTAAGTGCTTCCCTGAATCAAAGTTCCAAAACATTCAGGCTTCAACTTTGCCTAATTTCATCCTATCAATCACAGCAGTGAAAACACATTAGTATTATTTTATTTAGTCTTCTAAAGGTGTAGACAGCTAAAGCACTGTGATGCTTTGATGATACTAAAAGCTTTGAAGTTCTTGTTTCCCATTACTGCTGTCTTCCCTTCACTCCATCCTCACAGCCCAACTAGCTGTTATACGTTTCACTTTGAAATACAGCAATCACTGAGGAGCACAAGCACCAGCTGATGACTTCTTTTAACAGGAACTGAAAGGGATACAGAACCTGGGCAGAGGAGAAAGTGATAAATAGCTATTTCTCAGCCTGTTCTAGACTTGCAGCATATGTAAAAATAAAGTTGTGTGGCTACACAGGAAAGCTCCCTACCTCTCTTCTTCTCTTTTGTAATCATACAGCTTTTACCAGAATTTGGAAGTATTATTGATGAAACACTTAAAAATCTAAACTAAGCTGGGAAACAACAATTGTGCGCAGCACTAGAGAAAATTAAAATGGTTGAATAACTTGGGAATCAAAAATTAAAGGGAAGTCTGATGAAACATGAGGATGAAACTCCTATATTTACCCTGTACCTTTTGCATTAATTTGTTCTAGAAGATACCGGCTAGTAGTTCAGGTATTTATCTTTGCTTTTCTGAATATCTGTTTTTGATCATTCTTCTGACACATCTGAAAAGGGGATAGTGGTATTAAAGCCATCCCAGTTATTCCTTTTTTAGAAGTCTGGTTCCCATTGGGAATCCAGAACTTCATTTTAAGTACCTGCCTCTGTCTAAACATTACACGTGGGCTCTGGGTCCTCAGTGTGGTCAATCACACACCAAACAGGGCAGCCATTCAAAAATCAGCTCTTCTCCCATTTGACATGAAAACTGTTTGTAACTCTGAGGATTCCTGTTCTCTCTGTTTACATTAAGCATGCCTGAGAATGCCCACCGAAGTCAAACACTAAAGTGATGCCTACCTCCTGAAGCCTGATCAGGCTTAGGGTCAATCTGTTCATTTCACTCATGACCAATGCACTTTTATGCATGAAGAGAAGAACACCAGATGCCTCGGGAATTGAGAAGCAGAATACTTAAAGAGTTCAGAGACTTCTGCCATTAAATGGCAGTTGAACAGGGTTTTCAGGATTGCAAGCTTGAGCTTCAGCATAGGATCTCAAATTTCACTGTGATACCTAAATCCTCTTCTGACATGGATATCTGAAAATATAATTTTCTATCCAAAAAATAGTGGATAGCAAACAGGTGCAATAAGGATGACAGCACTAAATTTAGTAAATGGGGGAAAGAATAGAAGTAGCGATGATATCTTTGTTTAAAACCACTTCTGTCTGTACAGCCAAATTGATTAATGTATTTCTCAGGTGAGCTGGAAGCAAGAAACGTATGCACCTAAAATACAAATTAATCAGCACTGCACCACAGTTCTCTATGCCGTATTGATTAATTATACTACATAACTGATGCAGACTTAATCACTCTATCTGATGGATTTTGGTAGGGATGGCAGTACTGAAAAGCTGCATTTTACAAAAGTTATGAATGTTCTACAATCGCTTAAACTGTTAAAAGATTCCACAGAATGCTTTTTCTGACATATCTTGGGAAAAGTCTTCACCAATAAACAGCAAGTTTGTGTGTTTCCTCATTGATTTATTTCAATGCAGTATTTTCAGTGGTTTTAGTGAGGAGTTGTTAGTATTACAACTGATAAGTTAAAAAATACTGTGAGGTGTCTCCTAAGAGAGAGATTTTTGTTTAGAACTGTCAAATTGTTGACCCTAATTGGCTATAAAATTTATTTTATTCCAGACTGTTCCAGGGAAAATAAAACTTTTCAACAAAAGCCACTTGAAAATCCTAAGATTTCCAAGTGCCTTTTATGAACACCCAGGCTTCTTTACAGAGTCTCATCTTCAGAACCTCATACAGTGGTGCATAAAATGAACTGTCACTTGCAAGTGAATTCTAGTTTCACTTGCCATGCAGTTAGTGCTTTTTCAGGCAGTAAATCAAAATTAATTCTTTGGTATTTTACTAGGAACTCCTCACCTGGACAGTCAGCAGTCTATAAGCTGCTCTTTAGTGAATTAAACAAAGGGATAAGATGAAAGGGGGGTAATACAAGTTGTATCAGGTTCTCTGTTTAAATAAGATTTGTAACAATGATTTTCTGATTAACATAAACAAGAAACAAAAAAGACCATGGACAGTTCAATCAGCAAAATAATGAGATTAATCCAAATTCTATACCATTCCAAGTATCTCCACCTGTGAAAAATGCTACACACTGAAATGAGTACAGCAAAATCTTTTTTTAGATCTGCATGGTAACTCTCAGTTCTTTTACCTTGTTCTCCTTCCAGTCTAATTCCCTACTCTGTACCTATTTTTTTGACAGAGGAGCAGGATTTCTGGGTTAACAGTCAATAATTTATCATTTTTACAGATTGCTCCATTTTTTCTCCTATATGCAACAAACCCGTGACTATCTGGTTGGTACCAAGTAGCACAGTAGTGATTTGTTGCTTCATAATGACACTTTTAGTTCAGTTCCTCCTGCTTTGGCAAATCGATTCCATATCACTTGAACTCAAATTCTACTTCCTATCTTAACAGCGATTTAGGAAACACACAGCTTTTTTTATCAAATAAAACCAGAGATGGTGATGGGCTTGCATTTAAACATACACATTCTCTCCACTTGTGCCTTTAGAAAATATCCTAAACAAAGGGAGTTTAGAATATCAGATACATTCAAAAGCAACGAAAATTCCTAGCCCGTTCGTTCAAACCTTTTCTGGTCTCTGACTGGCTGAGAAAGCTTCTCATTATACTACTGAGTAATAAGAGAGTCTTCAAAACTGTTCCTAAACTATATTCTGAAGGTGGCAAGCTGCAATAAATTTCGCTGAATAGCTGAAAATGAGCCCCTAATGATTTGGAAATGTATTTTCCCATAGTAGGCTCTGTCTTTATTTGCTGCCACTGAATACAATCTGCAGTTGTGGCAGCTGAAATGAAAAACAGGAATGTAGGAAAGGATACATATGCAGAAGTTTTGTATTATAGAGCAAGGAGTTAATAGCTTCTTTCTCTGCTGTTTCAGTGAAATTGCATTGAGGCTACAGTAGTTAGTCCTGGACTGCTTACTAACACAGAAGAACTGAAAGAACAAAGGGAACCTAGGAAAAAATGAAAACTAAACATATGGAGAGACTGATTTAAAAACAATGATATAACAAATGGACTAGTATTGGTGTTAGAAGTCTTGAACTACTTAATTATGTATCAGTCACAGGCAAAAATGCTCCAAAGAATATGCTGAAAAGTCCTCTTTTTTCCCCCATTTCTGATTTGACAAGCAGATCATGATTTTGTTGAATTAATTTCCTATTCAAACTTATTTCCCAGACACATTTAGTGGCTCATCCACAAGTACTTAGCTGTAAGGATTTGCTATTTGAAATTCCAGCTGTTCTGTTCAGATTTGATAGGCTACAGCAAACACATGGCATGTGTTTGTTCCCAGGAGGATGCATGTAACATCTCTGCTGGCAAGCTTGCCTACTAGAATATTTTTGGAAGGCAGGCACAAAAGGGACAGTAACAGTGACAGAAAATTATGTTCAGACATGCGGGCATGTTTTCAGGGGACAGTTCAATTTCAGGACCCCATCTTCAAGAAAAAAGAATCTTTTAGGTCAGGGCAGTGTCAGCCAGCCAGCACACTAAGAACAGAAGGATCTGAACCTGCTAAGAGTAGAAAGGCCCATATGGCCATGATGTAAAGTGTAACAGGTACTGGTCATAGAGTTATCAGCCATATGGCAACTGAAGTTGATGAGAGACAGTACATGAGAATCAATAATAAACACTAAATTATGGGGATAAGGAATCATTTGCAGAATAGAAATAAGAAGTTAAGTTAGGCAAAGGAAAACTGAACAAGATAGCAGGAAGAGTGTACAAAACTACTATGTACTGGGCGATGGAATTAGCACTTTGAGGAAAACAGGTGGAAGTTCCATCACTTCAGAAACTAAGAGTGGGGACACATACTGCAAGGAAATACCCCTGTTTTCATCATTGTGAGAGAGGTGGGCAAGAGATAATGAAATATCTTTGTACCAGATTTGCATTCAACTATACAGAGGAATCAATATTTACAGGTTTTGTTTCCGGGCTCCTTCTCCACCCTTGTTACAGCGAGAATGGAATCTGCATGCAGTGAGCGCATCTAAACAACTTGCAGCTCATTTCCATTTAGAATGTCTGTTTAAATACTGATTTGACCTCTGGCTGTCTTTGGTGTTGGGTAATACATGTAAAATGGTCACCAAGAATTGTGTATGAAGCATAAGTTGAAAGGAACATACTGTACCTTCTTGTCTTTTTTTGCCTGCTTGGTTTTTTTTCTTTCTCCTTCAGAATGTCAAAGGGAGAGAGGATAAAGGCAACAACTCAATAACGCAAAGAAGAATCAGGATATTTACAGTAGAATATCAGGGAAAGGAAAGCTGGGTTCCTCTCACTTCATCATGTAAAAAATGCACTTTATGATCGCCCTCCTGGAACCTAGAATGCAATGCTCAGTTTGGTGCTCAGATTCCATGCTGGTGAGTTTCAAATACTTGGCTTAATAAAGTAAATAGATCTGAGATACTTAAGAATCTAAGTTAAGTTTTGTTGAAAAACTGAATATTTGCTACAAGCAAATGTGATGTGCTGTTTCTTTTTTCAGTATTTATAATAAAGCTTTGGGAAAGGTCTTTTGTTTTCTTTAATGTTGACTTCCCTTGTAATACTGGAAACCAGAACATCACAGGAGGGAATGAGAAGTGATTATGCCCATGTATAACAAGTGAATTTCTGTGAGCCATCTGCCTCATGCAAAATAAATAGTATTTTTTCTGGTTTGTTTTTTGTTGGTTTTTTTTTTTACATTTTTTAAAACTCTCCTTATTTTAAATTCCTCCAGTTAATTTTTTTATATGAGCCATCTATCAGAGTAAGATCTATTCATAAGTATCTTGCAGTACCATGGTAAATATGTAACACTGTCTCTATGCTGCCCAGTGCTAAATACATATGTGTAACATAGAAAAAAGGAGATTCTCATTTGTGTTTAGGTTCAAAATGTTCCAAATGCAGTGCGGATCTCTCAGTCTTTACAATACTCCATTTCAAGTTTAGTTCAGCTATAAAGGTTTTTTGCCCACAGGAATCAACACCTTCATTTAAAAGTAGAACTAAATTGTGAATTTTCCTATATGAGGCAAGTCATTAACCTTTGCCAAATCATTACCTCCAGAGATAATTAACAGTGATCTCGCAGAAAACCTAACTAATAAAGCTTGCTCTTGAAAAATAGTATGAAGAACAAATGTGGTCTGCCTCCCAGCTAAGGGACTCATGTCCCTGGAGAAAGCAAGTTTCTATGGACAGGTGAAGGGCAGGTGAAGCAAAAGAGGATTATTTTAATATAATAAACCCCCAAGCACTGGTGATCTTAAAATCAGATGTAATGTTAGAGTAGACAATTTATCTTGATATCAAGTAAACTCCAGGTTACATTAATTAGACCATAATTCAATTAAAATATAATAAAACTTTTCACCAATTACTCAGTAACTAACCTGTCCTGAACCTGATGAAATATGTACTTGCCTAGTTACATAAGAAAGTTAAAGGCTTAATGTGGAAAGCCAATGCCCCTGTCTTGTGCATTGACTTCAGTGCTCACTTTATCTGATTTTCTCACTTACTCATCTCTAAAATAAATATAAAAATATTGAATTACTTTACAGGAGGATTGTGAAGATAAATACATAAGAGTAGAGTCCACTAGGTGTAGCATACCTTATGTTCTCTCACCTCCTGGCCGTTGCATGATCTTTATGAAGTTGCAGGAAATAAATCACTGTAATTTTATCACTCTGTGTAATCCTTCTATACATTATTTATAAGTATCTAGTAATATCTCACATTCATTCATGCTATAACCCTATAAATAATCAAATAAAATATAAAACTATGCGTGCATCAGAATCAAGCAAATTAAAATTAATATTTACTACTGTCACAAAGGCTTAGGCAACTAATTTTTTACAGTAGATTAGGAGACCTGGTTTCAGAACTGTGTCACAATAGCCTTTTCCTCCTAATTAATTAACTCAAAGAATAGGGACTATGGTATCAAGAAAGACCAACAGCCTATCTCATTTATTGTGGTATCTTGTATTACCGCATCTATCAGTTTCTGAGAGGAAAAAATAAGTGGAAATTAGGCCATTCATACAAGATAGGTCAATACTTCTCATTAGTTCCTCATTCTGTTATTGGACCCTTTGGGAAGCAGCATGAAACTTCTCACGCAGTCCATCTACTTGATGAATCACTGTCCTTCCTGTATTTGAAAACAGTTACATTTTGAGTGTCGGGCTGACTGCAGCATGGGGATTAGCTGGGGCATCTAAGTCATCTCTTCTCAATACAGAGTGTGTAGCTCAATGCTCCAAGCAGTATTAATGAGGTTAGGGTAGCAACAGTCATCCTCTGCATGGGCTCATGCTTCAATGAACCCATGCCAATAGAGAACAGCAACAGCCAGTAATACAATATGTATTTATAGGAAACCTGGATTGTATTTTAACATAAAAGTAAGTGCTGAGGCCTCTGCCATTTCTGTTTAAGCAGATCATCTTCAGCAGTTATGAGCAAGTCCATCTCTTGCACAATCAGAAACAGCAAACCTCATTTATAAAACCTACAAAATACAAAAAACAGCTCTGCTAATGACCCAAGCCTAAGAAACACGTGTTCTCCACCTTTTCTGCCATTGACTCTTCTGTCTTGAGTAAGACCCTGGTATTTGTTTTTCTCCATTTTGTGCATGGCTGCCTCAGTGAGACCTTTTCTAGATTTGGGCGTCTTTCCTCCATTTATGACAATAGGAGTGAAATAGATTTCTTTATGCTGCCTTTCGTATTGTTGGGCAGTTGGGCCTGTCCAAAGATAAGTCTAAAAAAATACATGGAAATCAGTGCTTTACTACCATAACCTCTTTTGCTAACAGAACAGCAGTGACCATGAAGACACAGCTCTATTGAATCTGCTGAAAAACATTTGTGTAATCAATAACTGTAGAACTTTCAAGCTCCTGGGCTGAGTAGTTTTCTGTGAGTGTTTTGGTATTTGCTATAATTGCAAATCAGAAAAGTAGCAAAGTAGTTTGATAGATTTTTGTATTTGGGGTTATTCACACATGCAAGGTCTTTAAGCTGGGGCTTACTGAACTGCTGACTAGCTAATTGTTCTGATAAGCTACGTGAGATCTTTATTCCCAGACTGGATAAATGTTTACATACTTCTGGATCAAAGACTTGCATTAACAAATTTAACATTAATTTTCTTCTAAAGCTTTTGCATGTAATACCACAGTACCTTCACGTCAGTCAGCTGAACCTCTAGGATATTCCCAGAAAGTTATGCAACAGGTATGTAAGCATGTGAAAAGTGAGTGCATTCAAATGTGAAAGAATATTGGCAGAAAATATCCTGTGATATTTTGCTCTTATGCATATGGTAGAAAAGGATGTAAGTCAGGAAGAGAGTGGGGCAGCACAAGCAAAAGGAAAATGTCAAATGCTGGACAGTCACACTGATGGACAGAAACAGAATGTCCTGACCTTAACAAATGAGCCTAATGCTCAGATGGGAGATGCACACGTATATTGAACTCTTAAAGCTAGAGCAGAAAAACTAAAGCATATTTAAAAATCCAGGAGACTGGTTCCAAAAAATTTTAGCTGATGGTGACCTGTAGAGGTGGCCTCAAAACACACTGAATTTGCAACTGTTCTGAATAATGTTCCACATCTAGCCTCTCCCAATTTTAAGTGTCCCTCCCCTATTTATCTGCCAAATTATTTTATTTTACTCTCAGAATTTTATTCAATGCTACATCAACAGGTAATACGTAATTAAGAGTATGACCAATGTCAATATTGAGGTATATAAACTCAATAACGATCAAGAGCAGCTAATGGTATGAATATGGGATTAGGAAGGAAATGAATACATTCAATAGAATTTAAGATATAATTATACAAAAACGAGGCTGGAAGGAAGCTCAAGGGGCCAGCTATTCCATCCATGATAACAAGAATCCTGTCGTGGTCACTGTTTGGCCTCTAATGAAAAGAAACTGGTTTTCCCACTCACAAAATTTCACAAGAATTTCTCAGGTAAACTTCTATTTCCATATTGTGATGAAATGAAGATCTTCACAAGTCTCTCTAGAAAAAAAAGCTAAGATTTTCTGAGGTGAGAAAGATATAATTTCAGCCATTTGTTCACATTCTGATTAATTATTCATTTGGAACACACCTCCCTTAAGTTGTCCTGTTTAGATCTGGTTAATAACCTCATTACTAAGCCGTAATATTGAAGATGTTCATCTCTCCTTTTTATATTTTTTTCCACAGTGTAGAACAGCTCCAACACAATAGTGTGTTTGAGTCTCAGCATAAAATAAACTGATGTTTTAGGAAGTCACTAAGTGTTGGAATAAATAAAATTATTGGTCTGAAACAGGTAGAGTTGAGACTTGAATATGATTTCCTTTTTTCCATTTCCCACAAAAATTCACCTGTACTCACAGACACTTTTCCTAATCTAACTTTTATCCAGCCATCTAAGTTTCTAAGCGAAAATGCATGTTTTTACCAAAGAACATTTCTCTGATTATAATGTTTCATCAAAAGCATCTTGAACTCCATTGCATCTATGTGTTAGGAGCAGTTATCAAACTTGAAATATGTCTTCCCCAAACCATCAGAACCACTGTCATCCCAGAGAAAGAACCTCCCTGAGTTTTTTAATTCAGCATCTTTTGGTGATACTTTTCTATCTCATCTGCATGGGTATATATTTTACTCTTGTACTGTATTTTTCTATTTCTAAAAAAATGCCAGTTTTTAAAGTTTTAAGGTACACAGAACTGACTACCTGTTCTAACTAACCAGATCATCTCTGGACTGATGTCCTCAGGAATAAAGAGTCAAAGTAAGGTGAAAGTTATTCTCTCTATATGGAAGTAATTAATGTGATCTTCAAAACAACTGTGAAATGACCATAAAAGAGGTTTAAGAATCAAAAAGAAATAGCACCACAGACAGGGCTATGTTGGAAGTAAATCACTTCAGTTTAGTAAAAACATCTGTAAAAATCCTAGCTGCCTTCCAAAGCAGCCTCTAAAAGAATCCTCCAGCAGGATCAGCATCTCTGCTCCATGCTTCTCCCTCAATCAGCTTATGCTAGAGACATGGGAGACTCAGTCCCCAGTCATTTTCTCCCTTCTGATCCTGGCTCCACTGCTGGATGTGGCGATAGAGACAGAGACCCAAGGTTTAGTCCTTAGGTTACAAAAGGTGTTACAAAAACTTAAAGTTTACTAGGTAACAACTTCTTTCCTGGAGACATTAATTCAAACTGCACGCTCATATGGAATATAGTAGTTCCTGAGTCTTCTAGAAACCACCCCTGCCATGAGTTTAGGGTAACTGAACTACCAGATGGAGTCACTGCATCATCAACAGAAAATCCCATTGACTTCAGATACCATCAGGGATATAGAGATATTTCATAATTTCTGAGAGCTGTTGCATTCTGTCACGGTGTTCCAAGTTGTTTGGTTTCAAGTGGAAAACTAAGTAAACTTTGGGGAGTCTTTTTTCACTTCCAAGATATCTCACAATTTTGGACATCATTGGGATTTCTTTGAAACTCCTGGATTTGTAAGTATAGAAGGTGAAGACCAGTGAAATAATAATAGAAATGAAATAAATAAAACACAAGGAAAGAAGCATGACCTTCTGTCCTACATGCCAGACTGTAGGACGCAGGCATTTTTTTTTAGAACTAAAATGCACTGGGCCATTTGGCAGCAATGGAAAAGAATGCAACAAGACAAGCAGTATGCAGCAGAAATCGGAAATTAGTATTTGGACTGCAGAAATGGATCAACACCCAAACTTTACATATGTTTAATTCAGCTCTTAACTTTTTGTAATTTGGGCCCAGATACTTAAGCTCTAGTACAGATTCAGAGAAAATTTAATTAGATATCAAATCGGACTTGATGAAATGAAATAAGCCAAGTTTTTCCAGTCCCTGAAGATTCAAAAGGAAAACCTTGGGAGACTTATAAGGGATTTTATATTTAATGCTTGCACTGTCAGCTAACCACAGGATAAAACCATAAGCCACATACTATCCTGTCCTGAACATATATAGAAAGTCAATCCTCAAACTATGAGCTGTCCTGGAAGAAGGTCATAACTTGAATCCCTCTTTCAAATTCCCTTTTCTCCTCTTCAAATAAAGCTCTTCCTTTTCAAAATGCTCAGAAACAAATTTCTGTACACCCACACACCAAGTAGAGTCAGACTGTGCCTAAGCAACAAATGCAACATCTTCCAATGCATTTCTCACACCCACAACAAAGTATGTTCACTTCACCCCCATTGCAAAGCTCTCCCGGAATGTAACCCATTTCCATCAGTTCATTAAATGCCATCACAGAAGCTCTGTGGATGAAATCAAACAACTGTTTATACAGCAGAGTAAACTTTCTCAGAGCAATCAGTAAGTCAGAAATACCCATTTACAAGGAGGATAATACTCTTCACAAACAAGTCATCTCATCTGAC
The DNA here is from genome assembly GCF_030936135.1 of Gavia stellata. Taxonomy (NCBI): domain Eukaryota; kingdom Metazoa; phylum Chordata; class Aves; order Gaviiformes; family Gaviidae; genus Gavia; species Gavia stellata. Next base: position 23,539,957 of record NC_082600.1, read on the forward strand.
CTGTCAATCTCTGACCTTTCAGCCCAGATCTACAACAGAAATCTACAAAATACCCTTAAAAGACAAGACTGGGAACAAAAACTCATGAATACTGGCACACGTTTTAAATCATGGTTTTAAACCCTCTACCTGGGTCCATTTCCAGATGCAGGTGATACTGTGCATACTGACTTGGAAAACTGAGCTAGTGAGTGACAGGATATCATGTTTATCGTCTACAACAAAGGCATCATCGTCTCATCTTTCATCATCTCTCTGACTGACCTAGACAGCTTTCAGTACCCAACAGTCTTCAGGGAGCAGCAAGGGCCAGCTGCTCTGCAAGGGAAGGTGAGCCAGCAGCCAAGGGTGACAATAAAGTATGTGGGAGCAGCGTCCTAACCAGCAAGGAGGGAGGATGCAGAGCAGCAATTTCAGGTCAGAAGAGACAGTGATCAAGAGACTGATCAGGGTCAGACACAGTGCAGCGACCACCCAGCAAGTCTGCAGCGGTGAGGCAGGTGCAAGGCCAAGCCAGGAAGCCAAACCAGTGGGTCCGGGTCAGACTCGCGGAGATGGGAGACTGGGCACAGATATAGCTGCTACACAGTTGTGGTGTGGCACGGGCAGAGGCAGCGCTAAAGGCTCAGCTAAAAGCAGCTCCCAAGGGAAAGGAGGGGCAGGCCCTCGCTTCTAAGTCTATTCATAACAGCTCTTATCAGCAAAGGAGCTGATCTTGGACTCAGCCAGCTGAACTCTGTACCTTCACCAACTGAACTCCTAGAAGGGGGATGCTCTCCAGGACCTGACAACAGTCTTACTAGAATCAGTGAGAAGTGCTTTCTAAAGTGTAAATGCTAATTGGTAGCCATTTCTGAGAGTTGGAAAAATGTCAAAGGATGGAGAACTGCAACTAAAATCTCAATAATCAGAAAGGGAAATCTTGACCAGAAAGCCTCCGACATCCTCAGCAAAACACTAGAACACTATGATGTAAAAATTTCTGAACAGAAATGTGGAGTGTTTCATGGAAGGCAGACAGAATTTTTTAGATAAAACTACTGCTTCCTGTAAGTTTTACTAGGTTGGTTGTTTAAAGGCAAATGAATTGATATAATATATTTGGATTTTTCCACAGAACTTGATTTAGCATTGTAAGAAATTTTGATTCAATTTTTTATTTTCTAAAACTCCCTTTCAGAAGCAAACTTAACATTGTAAAATCTTGCATGTGCACTTAAATAATCTTAAAGAAACAAATATAAGCAAAACATCTTACCCCAAGACAGCTGGATTTGCTTTTGATACCTTTAAGAGAAATAAATGCAAAAATGCACTTAGTGGAGAAGACAGACATACATGAAGAACCTCAACTAAAGCTCTTTGGTTAAAAATTAAAAAAAAAGGATTTTTTTTCCTTCTTTTTGAAAGATTATGCATTTTCTTTTTTCATTTTCATTTATTTCACAGTTTTTCAAATGGACATATTATATAGTCACCTCAGTGTCACTCTCTCTTATTTTAACACAAACTACAGTCTGGCAGGTGCTCATCACAGGCATGCAATAGAGACATTCATTTTCATAGCACTCCTTTGAGACATTCAGACTGCAGCCGTGTAGAGTACAGTATCATAATACATCCTGTGCATATCATACAACTCAGGGAGGCTACAATTCAATCTAATAAGAGCAGTTGCAGTAAATATTTTGCAGGAAACACATTTCCAGAGTAGGAGATGGATAGCACTGTTGAGTAAGAAAGAGGTAAATAAAAGCCATGCTCATTCAATCAATAAATGAGGTCATGCAGGGGAGTTAAGCTGTGTCTCACCAGAGGTCTACCTAGTTCAATATCCTGCTTCTGGAAAGAGCCCACACTTAGTACTGCAAGAGAATGAAAAGCTATTGACAGAGGCTATCATTATATGACAGAAGATTCTTGTCTGACCTGTATAAACAACATACTTACAGATGCATGCTGATCTCAGCATGAGTGAAGGGCAAGGTTCAAAATGCTTCAGGAGTTACTTTTTCCAACTGAATGACATTGTTCTACCATCTGCTTTCTCTTCTTACCATTTTTCAAATACTTATGAGCTCATTGTATGAGGCATTGCAGCAAGTGACTGCAGCCCCTACTGAAAAAAGCAGTGAGTGTCAGCAATCAGAAACTCTTAAAGGCTAGTCCCTCTTCTCTGCTTTTAGCCATATTGCTCTTGGCATGCAAGTTAGCACACTCTAAACTGCAACCTTGGTCTTGTCAACATATCAAGCTAGAGTGTTAATCATTAATAACTCATTCTGAAATAATATTGATAGCTGCTTTGCTTTATTATCAATGCCATCTGTGTGCAGCTCCCCATTTTCTCCTTTCTACTACTCTTAAGCTTGCACTCTAGATGTTTTTCAGGCTGCAACAGGCAGAATGTAAATAATAGCTTGAGCTTCTTGAGAAATATCACCAGCCAACTCAGGGAGCCCAGAAGAGAAGGCATAATATAATTGTAGAGTTCCGCTGAGTTTTCAGCATAAGTCAGCTTTATGAATAACATGCTGCCAGGTGCCATTTCCTAGTAGTGATCACCTCCACTGTTTCCAAATACCAATGCCATACAGGTGAGTTGATGAACTGGTCTTATTCTATTTTGAGCAGCACTAAAGCCTCGATAAGTTGATTAGCAGATAACAGTATCTGTAGCATTTCTGAGTCTCATTATAGTAATAATACTACTGCTTTGATCAAACTTCTCTCACTCAACCCAAGACTGAAGTGAACAAATATTATAAAAAGGTAGCTCCCAGTCTTCTGCTGTGCCGGTTGAAGATTTTTCATTTGTGAGTTTCCAAGGTGTTTGCACTTCAGTACAAAATTGATAATGAGAAAAACACTTGTCCTTGCTAACTAAACTGCATTCCTGTGAACAAATGAAAAACTTCAGTCTTCAGAGGTAAATTTAGCATAACTCATCAAAGACAAATCAATTTTAAACAGACACTTAACTAGCAAAAGTATTTTAAAAATTCTAAAGAAAATGGACTGAGAGTGTTCATTCAAGTCCCTCTTATATATCAGCTCGATTGTGATTAAAATGCTGAGATAAAATGTATAAACAGACAGATATTTGACTGCTCTGTGCTAATATTTTTGGAAGAAGAAGGGAAAACCAAAGATTTTCAAAAGAGCCATAGAAAAACATTTAAGTGTGGATGACTTTCTAAAGTACATGCATTTTTTATTTTTTCACTAAAGCTATTTTGGGCAGAGGTGGAACAAACCCAGAGGTCTACCATTTCCCTTAGAGAAAGAAAACTGTCTTGTTTCTAAGTGAATTTGATCACTTGCAATTTTTAATTCAGAGGAAAGAAAATGATGAATTGTGCTTTCTTCATATGAGCTCATTCTGAATGCAAAAATTCAAATGCAAATTTGGTCCAAAGCAGAAAGGTCTGGAACAGATGGCAGAAAGTCTTCTGAATGTCAGTTGAAAAGAGGCTGTCAGTGGCAGACAATGCCTTCAGCAAATAATAAAGGAAAAACTCTACAATGAAGGAGGAGTTTAGGTGGCTTGTTAAGAGCACTTGTCAGGAAAAGAAGGGAATAAGTGCTTCCTGGCTGAAGAAGATACACTTCTAATGATCCAAGGAAGGGACTGGGAGCTCAGAAAGCTTGTCTGCTTTTCCCAACCTCATCACTGATCTAATAAAATACACTATCTCTGCAGAACTTGCCTCTATTATATATTTAGAAACCATAGATTCAGCAACCTCACTACTACCATGCAAGAGACAATTCAGCATGAGGAGGGGGGCTTCAGAAGGATGATTAGAGGCTGTCTCTTCAAGGTAAGGGTTTGGCAGGCCTGTGGTGGCCAGGCTGAAAAAGATGATGTACAGGAGTTACTGCAAGTTCAGTGTATGCAACTATCTCAAATGGATGACTGGCCAGGGCTGATAACGTGCTGGCAAATCCCACATGGAATTTTTTTTATAGCTTGAGTAGTGGAGGTTGGCATCTGTGGTCTTCAGTTCTCAATGAAATACCATGATTTCTGTTTAGTTAGTGTATTGTTCATTGTGCTTCCTCAGCACACTTGACCCGTAACTGTGTCCATTAGCAGTCAGCAGAAAGAAAACCGGTCACAGTACCTACCTCCTGTGGTATCACCCAACCCCAATAGAAACAGGACCTCCTAGAGGGATATAATGCTTTGAAAACTGGATTTTGTGTCTCCACCCATCTGTAACAAGACTGAATCCTGCAAAATCAATGTCTGTTTCATGTTACCCAGGCTCTCTGGACCACAATAGGAGACATAATAAAGAGAGGACACACAAGGAGAAGCCACGCTGACGAGAGCCTACCAGGGCACAAAGTGTGCCCAAGAACTACTCCCCTCCGACCCTGATTCAGGATTCTGTAGGAGATTGTAGCTGCTTGTGAACAGCATGAGACCTGACAGGTCTGCTTTGAAAAAGGAGTAGAAGAAAGGCTCTTTTTCGTTTGGTCATTACTCTGTCTGTTGAGCTGTAAAACACCGCTCCCCTAGATCATGTTTTCAATACCACGCACAAAGTCATCAATAGTTCCTGTTAGTTTTTATAGGTTAAGCACAGGGAACATTTGATCTTATCTCTCAGTTCTCCATCCCTTTTTGCCATTCACAGCATTAAAAAACTTAAAAGCCAGCTCAGTCTTTCTCCAGCAACTAAAAGCATGAAAACAAATCTAATTGACGATTTCAATAATACTGAAAACACTTAGGAATAAGGAGTGGAAAATCCTTCATTAAGTAACATTCTAATTAAGATAGTGATTTACATGTTAATGACCAGGTGGAAATCTTTAGGATTGGTCTTTTTTTTTTTTGTTATAATTGCTTTGGTCTATTTTAATAAAAGGAGCTTTATTTATAAATTCTATTAGCCTCTGATGTGCATACATTTAGTTACATTTCCACCAAGCTATCCCTTTATTTCATGACATTTGCAGTCTCTAATAGAATGATCATCCTCTCCCTTCAGGCACACTTTTAATGTCAAAATAAGAGGCTTTAGCAATAGCCTTGAGAACTTTAAACGTGGATCTAGGCTTTTGAAATCATACTGGATGCCATGTAAGGAAAAGAGAGCATTGACTATGTTTATATCTAGTCTAGCCCAAATGGTGTGTTAAGGATGTGTTTATTGAACTTGCAATTTGCGAAAGCACAGACTGACATAAGGTCCAACAGCAGGTGTCAAATAGAACACCAAGCTAAAATGCAAAGATGGAGAAGGGTTTTTCTTTTTCTTCTCATTTTAGTAAAAACCCCAAAGCTCTTTGACCTGGTTGAATGTTCACCTCAGAAACAGCAACTGGAAGAATTGCCAGTTTTTGCTGAAGGACATCTGAGGACGTCAGTGAAAGTCAGTCTGTCTCGGTTTACAAAATACAAATCAAATCTTGACTGAATCATCTCCAAGTCAATATGAGGAATCTCTTCCCTGTATAGAGGAGGGGTCTTTAATGTAAAGAAAAGCTGAATGTAGGCAAACTGACCTTGTAACAATACATGATAGAACTGACATGTATTAGACCTGACCTGTCCCGGAGAACTCCCTGGACCTGACATTTTGCACCTCTACTGTCTTAGAGGCTACTTAAACCTGGCCTGTGCTCAGAGTGCTTAGAAACTCCTCCTATGCTTGTAGCAGCTGATGCTTGGGGTTCTTCTAGGAAAGTACTGAGTGCCATCTGGCCTGCTGGCCATCAGCCATGTAATACCTCTATGAGAGCAGATGGATTAGACAGAAGCTGCTCAGAGCTAGGTAGGCAGAGTCCTGGAGCTTATGAGTATAATGGCCAAGTGCACCCTTGAGTGGCGTGCCCTGGGAGTTTGTTCTGGCTTGCTCAAGAGGCAGCCCTGATAGCACACCCAGCAACAAATTCAGCAACAAATTATCCAGACGGTTGATATGAATGGGTGCTTGGCCTTATGGACAGAAAAGTGTAAATGCAGTGACTCAGGCTGCAAAGAAGGCACACCAAATTCTCTCATTCTCTCAGCAGCTTTGGACTTGCTGAAATCTCCTGGGCTGTGTCATGTAGGTGGATGAAATTATCATAATGGTAGAAAATAGGTCTGGAAGGGACCCCACAAGGGGATCTAATCCAAGGCAGGACCAACTCACATTTCCTATTATAAATACTTCACAGAAATTTTTCCAGTGCTTTGCTTTCCATTACTCTTACAAATAGAAAGACTCTCCTACTGCCTAAATTCTTTGTCCCTTCTCACCATAAATGTTGCTAGTAGTCATCACCTGACTGGTTTTTTTAAACCTCTAAGTATTTGGTGTGCCTTCTTTGCAGCCTGAGTCACTGCATTTACACTTTTCTGTCCATAAGGCCAAGCACCCATTCATATCAACCAACCATCTGGATAATTTGTTGCTGAATTTGACCTTTTGGTCAAGTGACTGAACAGGGCAAGAAAGGGTAAATCCACTCCACATTTAAGAACACTAGATGGATCTCATGAGGAGGGACAAGGTGAGTAACCAAAGGTCAGCTATCACATTTTTTTGTGCCTAAGCTGTATTAAAGATTTCTGTGGAATCCTACTGATGACAGCCATGGCATAAAAGTCCTTCCTCACTGTACACAGCTCTGTTGCACGCAAGAATGCTAATGGCTTGCTGTTTGTCCCCACATGCACCTCTGATTTGTAACTCATCTTGCAAAGGCTTTGAAATTCCTTACCTAGAAAAGGTTTTGTGACCATCTTTCCCATAGTCTATGCTACTAATATGCCTATCACAGAACTGCCATCCAAAAATAAGCCTAACACAAATGCTCATATCTTGCATTATATTGTGAGAGACTGCATAGAAAAAAAAGAGGCTATAAAATATATATATATCTATCTAAAACCACATATCTTTATCCCTCAGTCCAACTTCTTAAGCTGTTTTAATAAGAAGACTCATTATTAACAATATCCACAACACTAAGCCCACTCAAATCTAAGAAGCAGTGAAAGGCAAGCTTTGGTTTCTGTTCACTGTTAGGAAAAGGTAAAAGCAAATATCACCTAAGATTGAAAGGATTTATTTATTTAAACTTGAAAGTCAGTAAAATATATGTGAAAGAAAGACTATTAGCACAGGGTAGAGCAGTCAGGTAAACAAATTTCACTTACATTTCCTGCAACTGACACCTCTGCCAGTGTATTCAGATTAAGTATGTCAGAACCACCTGATGTTTCAGTGGTGAATCCTCTACATATTTTCTTGATCCTGACCTATTTCACCCACTGTTTGTGACTCCTAATGACTCCCTTACACTCATCCAGTTGAAAAATCAGTCTTGCCTGCCTTGTCAATGTATGTATACCAACAATATATTGTCAATACAATCCATCCTGTAACTTGTATTTTCAGTTTCAAAAGCATTAACTGCTGTCCATCACAAATGCCTGTCCCAAGTCTGGTATCACTTACTGATCATTTTGAAGTTTACAAAAATGTGTAGTAAATGCTCTGGTTCCATGTTACATCTTTCAGCTCTCTCTCTTATTCATTTTAAGGGCTCTAACTGCTGAAATTTGGTAAATCATAATCCAGTGCCACTGAATACCCACCTTTCCAATGTGCTGGAGGAAAGCACTCTGCAGAAGAGTTGTCATAACAAAACGTGTATTTGTGTCTCAGAGAGTCTAGTTCAGTCTGGGCTATTAGCTTACACTATCAGGGAAAGTCTGTTGTTTTCCTCTCAGTAGCAGTAGCAGCAAAATATACTGGACGACTATTTCATGGAATATAATATTTAATGCAACAATAGTATGACATACTTAGAAATGACCAGAAGCAGTGGCAGCACACATTTCATTAACATTACCCCTTTACAACTTCATCCTCAAGAAACTAGTATAACAGAGTAATTAACTGTCTAGGACTGAGTGCAGTCCCAATTCACATTCAAGCTTTTGTTTGGCCGTTGAGATCACTCAAGACTAGTTCTTGCAGACCAGCTGGTAGTCTTAGAAAAAAAGTGGGTTCTACTCATAACCAGACATAATGATGGGGACGCTACTATATGACTAGGTCCTTCTAACTCCATTCAACTTTGCTACCATTTGATTACTGCTTGGTGGTTAAACCACTGGGCACTGCTGAGGCTGGATACGTTTAAGCAGGAAATGTAGGAATATGCAACGCCAGGTGCCAAGCACTTGGGCTATTCCCAGCATATATACACCTGCAGAAGTTTATCAATTCTCTGTACTAAGACTTCAATCAAAAAAAAAAAAAAATCTATGCCTGTCATGAAAGTAAATCAGTCCCAAGAAAAACTTAATCATTGTGAATCTGCTGTTCAGCGAAAGGAAACATATTAGCCATTTTTCATCTAGGATCAGAAACTGTACACAGAAAGCTGGAAAAATGACTACATGGAACCGGTTCCATGCCAAGATCTGCTTATTTCTGCTGGCAAAATGGCCTTTCTGGTCAGGATGCCAAGTCTGCTTTAATCAGCAGAGTTAAGGGCTCTCAACACTTCAAAAGATTGGGCCCTAATTGCTGCAAATTTAGTTAATGCCAAGGGGGAAAGACAGGCATCAGGATTTGGGCCTTTGCCCCAAAAGAGCAGTATGAACAACATCCATATTCATTAGACAGTTGACAGGAGAGTGCTGAGAACTGGGCTGTACAGCAGCCTGCCTGCAAATTTGATGAACTAAAAAAAATTAATGAGCTTTGGGTTCAAAAGGTTTCCTTTAATGTGTATCGAGCGTTTTCATGAAACACAAGTAACTACACACATTTGCTATTTAGCAATAATGGGTCATGTCAGAGCTGAATATCTCTTGATCTCCTGTTGAGATGACAGCATGCACCACGCACCGGTCTTCTGCCAACATGAAATGAGTATTAGCAGATTTACCCTTAATGAGCTCATCACACTGAAGTACCAGTTAAAGGGAGCAGGTCACAGATTATGTTTGTTTAGTTGCCCTGATGTGTCTTACTTGTTAATTCAACACGAGAACGTGGTGTTGCGGACAGGAAGCATCCCCAGTCCCCTGTGCCTGACCAATCTCTGCACCGACATTTATAAGATTTCTGTCTGCCTGAACCTGAGGTAAATTGGCACAAATCCAGGGTCTACTGTTGAACCAATTTGATCTGTGCCAGCTTTGGACCTGGCCCTGCACATGTGCACTTTCTCCTCTCACCATCTTTTCTCACCTTTTTTGCTACTGAAAAAAATGTTAAGCAAAATTTGGGGGGGACAGTTTCCAGCCCTATTATACTGGTACATTCAGATCATGTTTCTGTTTATGCATTTACCCTTCTCTTGTATGTTTGTATGTGGTAGAAGCCTCAGTCATACAACCCCTTTGGATTCAAAGATGATTAGAGCATGAGAGGAAGATTAGGAATGATAGGGGACAGCCCTACAATGCAGGGATACCACAAAATCTGCCAGAAGACCCACATTATGTTCTCTTCAAGGTAAATGAGAAACCTGGGATCAGCTAGTGGGTATTACTACAGCACACAATAGCATGCACAGCCATATTAGCAGATATTAATGTATAGAGAACACCACAACCCTTTACGTCCCCCCACAATGAACCCATGCCTACCTACCTTTTGTGGTGATGCCTTTCTGCACTACAGAACATCCTTTATGTGAAAGTAGGGGACTTGCTAAAGGAAGATCTTCAAGCCTCAGAAGCTCTGCTGCATCATTGTATTTTATTTTGTGTGGGAACTAGGTTGACTGTTTACTCCATGACTCCATTTTTCTCTTGAAAAATGCTTGAGATTTCATGTGAAGTCTTAATCCCTTTCCGCTGTATGGGAAGACAGTATCCAGTGCTATATTAGGAAGGAAAGACATATGTTAAGATAAAATAACCTCATATAACCACATACATACCAGTATATTAATTTTCTTGCAGCTGCATCATCTCTCCTGCTATTCTTCTAACATCAATCTCACTTTAAATATTGTGTCTTGGATTTCATAGAAGAAGCAGTACGTGGTAATGCTGTATGAACATTTAACAGCAAATGCTATTTTCACTGAAATCAATTTTGTGTCATAGCCCATTTGGTACTTCAAGGCAACGCAACATTTGAAACTGCAAAAGCTTTAGTAGGGCATATAGATTACACGGTAGAATCTTCTCCTTGTCAGGATATGCTTAAACAGTGACTTTGATGGTGAAGATAGCTAAAAGGGCTCCTATTCCTCCCTTCTCTTCAGTTTTCTTCATAGAGCTATTTGGGAAACCACATTACAAACTGATTCTTTGAAATAACTCAGCTTAAAGATAACCCTTTCTCTTTTTTGCTGAAGGGGGGCTGAATCCAGAACACAGTGGTGTAACCCCACTAACAGCTGTACTGGCACGAAGAAGGGACAAAGCAGTATTGCATGAGATCACTAACAAGCAACAGAGAGCAAGAAGCTCCTTAAGCCATTTTTAGTGCTGGTAGCCAGTGTCTCATATAACTCTACACTTACCCAAAAACTAGTCCTATGAATGACTAGTTCTTGCAATTCAAAGTATATTCTGGTCAATGATTGGTTTCCTGAGGTTTTGCCCCTTGCGATTCTGAAAGTATGCAGGGATTTTTCATCAACTTAGACTAAATTATACTCCACAGGAGGCAATTATTTGGAATGCAGGTAAAGCATAAGAAAATGCTACGCAGTAATGGTGTCAAAGTTGGCTTCCTTTTGAAAGCAAGGAAGTTAAGGCAGGAATGAATTGGCATTACTGGTAAATGATAAACTCCATCCCAAGAGCAAAAGCATTTCATTGATGGAAAGAGAGTCAATACACAGTAGCACACCTGTGGAGCAGGTTATGGTGGCTACACAAGACAGAGTTCAGTAATAGTAAAAGTAGATCAATGAGAATGCCAGTACCATGCAAGCTCTTAAGAACAAAAGCATAGACACTCTAACTTGAAAGTATAAGTTGCACATAAAAGCTGTTTTGAGCACCAGCCTTTTGTCATGAGAAAGGGGTACTGGCCATAACACTTACTAAAGGTTGCTGCTGCTTCAAACAAGATGGCTGGATCCAAAGTGTCTGTATGCAGTCTTCACTTTAGACACAGCATGAGACTTCATTATCCACCTCCATAGCCTTCATCATGGCTATCCCTGCAAGTATTTTCCTCCTTTCCTGCCCCAGAGTTGATTAGCTCGGCTCTCAGAAGGCATCTCTTTGGCAGCTATCAGTTACCAAAAATCCTCTGCACTGCTGCTTCAGACACCACAGCACATGCCCTGTCATTACCTCACCTCTTTCCAGATGTCTTAGCTCTTCTGTTTATATTTTGCTTATTTGCAGGGACTGAATTAAAACAAAAGCATCCACTGCTTTCTTCCCCTCTGTACACTTAACAGAAATATAAGCATCAGTCCAGTACAAGCATGGAGGTTAAGTCTGTGTTTAACAAACAACTCTGCCAAAACTTGGGGTGTTTTTTCTATCCTTACTCATACACAAATGAAAAGGAATTTGGCCAGTGGAGAAGTAAAAACTGTCTGCTTCATTCATTCAGTGCAGGGTTTGACTCTGCCAATAATTCCATTTATTTCAAGCTATTACTCAAGAGTACAAGAATACAGGACTCTGAATGCAGAAAAAATGGCAGATCTGGTTCACAACGTATGAAGTTCTGTCAAGATCCATGAGAAATAAAGATCGTTGAGAAATACTAGGTATTATCTTTTCATTCATTTCATCCTTTAGCATCCCCAAATTGCCTCAGATTACATAGCTTTCAATGTATTTCATTAAGGCAGCACACTCAGAAGTATTTTTGCAAATATACATCCTTCTTAGCTTTTGCATGCTTGTTACCTAAATCAATATCCAAGTAATTAATCCTATAATCAAAGTCTTAGGCCTCCTTACTGTCTTTTACCTGTAAACATATCTCCTGATCCTCTCCTTTCTCTAATTGCTCTAAAGGTCTCAGGGGAGACATCGTCCAGCTCCTTTCAATGCCCTTAATTTCTACACAAAGTGTGTCAGAAGTTTTGCTGTTCCTCTTTACAGATTCAATAATCAGCCCTGTCCAGGATACATCATCCTTTCTGCTGCTTTATTTTGTTTCTTGCTTTTGGCAGCTCCTGTATTCTGTTAAGTCCCTTGATGTTTTCCAGGCCTGTCTGTGATGCTGTATTAATACTGTATATCCCTTGGAAACAAGTAACCCCTTAATTCTGTAGTTTTGTACTATACGCTTCAAAAATTTGTCTGGAGTATATTTACCTTGTACATTGAAATCCCACAGGTTTATAAGATACAATCTTGAACGCAGAATAGAAGAACCTAAACACAAGAAAACATTCCTATATAAGAAAAGATCAGGACTCCGGACTGGGATTTAGAAGATCTGGGATTACTTCTCGACTCACAAATTCTGCATGTGATCATCAGTTACAGCTATATCATTATAAAACAGAAGACTCTAAGCGCATAATGAAGTTCTGCCTCCACCCCTCCCCTCTTCAAATCATTGACTTAGAGATGAATTGGAGAGACTCTGCGTGCCCTAGGGTGTTAATGTATTGGCAGGATATTTGAACACCCAGATGTTTGAACACATTAGTCCTTGCATGCTTCAGAAAGTATAGCCTAGATCTATATATAGTCTGTGTTTGCAAGTTTGCAATCTGCACTTGCAGCCCGCTAAAACTTCCCTAATCTAGCAGTAAGACATAACATCATTGGTTTTTTATCTCTATTCCTTGCCTTCAACATATCTTTTTCTTCTGTTCTTAATCTTAACTATCGAGATTATAGCTTACTCTGGGCACAAAGTGCTTAATGAGACAACAGTTCGAGTATACATGCAAGTAACAGTAATTAGGACTGTGCAAAATGTTCAAATGAATACTTTATATTGTGCACAAATTCAGTGACTATTTTCAGTATGAAAAAGCCAGATTACCTTCACCTCTTAATATACTCAGTACAAATTTACAGCCTTTTATGTTAAACAGCATTTTTGTTATTAAGATTCCTCACCCTTGTTTAAACAGAAGTATCAGGAAAACCTTTGTTTTTTTAAATTTCTCCAGTGCTGCAGTGATGCGATCCCAAAACGTTTTCAATTCACCTTACAGGTAAAATGAATCTATAAAATTACGCCCCTGCTACAACTTTCTTAGCTGACATCAGTCAACTGCCTGGGTCTTTAACAGCCACTCTATGGCATCTCTTAGGAGTTCTCCTTACACTTGTACAGTGTATTATTCAAATTCACTAAACATTCTTAGAGCTGTGCTGGCACCAAAAGAATCACTTACAGCCTAAACAGAAACTTGGTAACAAATGCAGACTACTCTGGACAGGCCCCATGACACCAGCATGGCAGGAGACACTCAAACAATAAATACACCTGCACTGGTGATCTCTTGGTGGTACGCATTAGCATTCAAAAAAAGTAAACCCAGGGCCTCTTTAGCCACTTCCTGATTCTGGTAAGCTGGGAACAGGGTTGAGAAACAGATACTGAACAAGTCACTTGAGGCGTGTCACAGGCTTTCGAGGCCTCTGGTGATTAACACATTGCACCTGCGCCTTAGGGGACTTCCTCTTGGTGCCCATCAGACAGTCCACCACAATGTGCCCTGGTACCAAGGACATGGAGTTAAAGCAGGCGGCAGAATCTGAGTTACTGGAATTCATTTCACTAATCGACTTAATTAATTTAAATTGATTAATTTAATTTATTGATTGTTTTAATTAATTTAAATGTCATTAATCACTTCATTTCATTTCTCTAATGACAGAATCACAGTGGGAGCCAAAACAGCACAAAGCAAACAGAGGCAATGTGGAGATTCAAGTTAAATGTGAGGCAGTTAAAGCTGAATTAATGGTGTAAACACAGCGCATTACTGTATTGCAAGGTCACAGCTGCCCAGTCAGACCAGGACTGCATCCACCTTAGCTGCTTCCAACATTTTGTGAGGGGAAGTATTCTGAGGGGGTGACAACCTGGCTACTCCTGGCTGCTATGCAGATGCATGTTATGACTGAATTTAACCAATAAATTCAAAACAAGAAATGCACGTTCCAGCACTGAGTACAGCTTTGTCCTGGAAGGGAAGAAGTGACACTTCCACAGGACAGTTTAGCCCACAGTGGTCCTTACTGCCCCTCCCTGGCCCATCCCCATGGCCCTGCCATTCCAGGGCTGTGTCCAACCCCCGTTCTCCTTGCTGGGCCTGATCCTGATTTGCTAATTTGCATTCCCAGCTCGACCCTGGCCCTGTCTCTTAACCATGGACTTCCCTGATGGCCTGCACTCTGGGCTGACTCTGGCTGCCATCCCCAGGGCTGCTGCCTGACAGCTTGTGTGGTGCCAAAGCTGAACCAGAGGAACAGCTTTCTCTCCCAGAGGCTGATCAGGACAGTCCCAGCTTGCCCAGGATGGAGCCTCACTTCCCTGGAGAGGTGGGATGATGGTTTCTCCACCGAGGATTCAAGGTGGGTACAGCCTGTGTCCTGCCCCAGTGGGGTGCAGAGCAGCAGCCCTAGGCACCTGCCAGGATCTAGCTCCCGCGGTCTTGCTATGTGTCATACCAGGGATGTGCGGGTGGTAAAGAAGCAGGGTGATATCCGGACATAGTCAAATTAGAGGCACTGGGGATACGCTGAGACTTCCTAATCTGGTTTGATAACACTTCAGGGTGTTCCTCCTTTAACAAGTCTATATAGGTTTTCCCATTCCTAGTCTTCCAGTGACTAGGTAACACTTACTTGTTTGCTGACATGCAGACTTTTGGGATCCCAGCAAATCCAGGCTGGGACTGTAGATTTAAACTAAGTTTTTGGGGAGGTTTGTTTGGTTTTTTTCTCTAATAGGATGCCATCCCCATCAAGATTTGCTAAGCCGCCTTCTTCCTCTCACCTGTCAGAGTAACGCATTTGCAAACCCATGGTTGTGATCTAGGCGATATTGTTGCTCTGCCATCAACTGAGGGATCACAGGCAACTGAGTGGAAGTTGGCAGCTCTATGCCGAATCTGTTAAAATAGATCCAAACTCAGTTTCCTTCAGATACTTCGGTTCTGTAAGAGCTGCACATTCACATTTTCTGTTTCAGCTTACTTCTGTGACCTGGTCTGTGCTCCTCTGTTACTCCCACCACCCTGTAAGCAGAGCTGCTTGTTTAGTTCTGCCATAATCTCCTTCACATGTTGTACTTCAGAGTCTCCATTCTAGGGAATAAACTGCTGCAGCTGATTTTTATGATACCAGTATGCCCATTAAAATCTTTTTAAAAGATGTACAGACCATATCTGCCAAAGCAGCTTGGTAATTACATTGATTTAAAGTCCAAGTCTCAGTACAGAGTTTCTCCATCTCTCTCCCCACAAAAGTAATTTTCTAATAAAATACAGACAACTACAACTGGATTTTTTAAATACACGATACTCTTTCCTCCTACTCTCCCCACACCTCTGTCTTTTAATTGCCATTACTAAATTAATCATGTCATCTTAATGCCTTGTGGATACTATCAAAACCCATTAATAAGTCCTCTCAGAAGTCAGGTAGTCTGACTTTGAACACACATAAAGAGCAGATCTCTTAGGATGGTGCCATCATTCTTCAGCGTAGGATCACACTTTAAAGCTTTGGACACAAATACAGGGATTTTTTTTCCAAAGCAGATAGCCACAAATGTCCTGCTAAATACTAACACAGGACTGTATTTTCCACATAATTTTTCATTCATTTGGATTGAATTCCACTTCTGCCTTGGGGGTCAAAAAATAGTGCAGGAGCTACACTACTCTGAAAAGTGGAATAGTTGGTTCTTGTGTGGCTTGTAGCCTATACCCTCACACTAACTTTAATAATTTAAATAACTACATGGCAGTTTTCTGCACTGCAGTGAAACATACAAAACAGAACCTTATTACTTTGTAATCTAATTTGATAGTTCCACAGAAAATAATAGCTGAAGCAATTTTTTATGCCTCCTTTCCCCCCTCCCCTTTTTTTTTTGGTCAAAACTACACTACTTAGTTTAACTTGAGATTTGATGTGGGATAGCCAGCTGAAAATACATGTTTGAATTTTCTTTAATTGTAACTAAACCTAGAAACTGTGTAGCATCATACTTGTCAGAAGTGGAAATGTAACTTAATTACTCCAAAGTTAAAAGAGCATTAAAATTTAGGTGTGAAAACCAAGGAAAAACTTCAACATCTAGGTGAGTCGTAGGCTTGGTTAGTCAACACTTCTGTACATAGTGATCTTGATAACACTGTCTTCTGTCTCTTTAAAAGGACAATGAAATTACAGTTAATTAAGTACACAGGTAGTGGGAGCTTTAAGTCTCACTTGTAACAAAACTGATGTCAAAAGACTGAAACACTTAAAATTTGAAGACATCAAACTCTCTGTTCAGATATAATTCTGAAGAGTGCGTGTTGCCAGTGGCTAGAGTGAACTGTGTGAAGGAAGCAAGGAGCAGATCCAGGCTCCTGAGGGCTTAAATTCTCCAGAACTGCAGAAAACTGGAAAATACCCAAACAATTTTGTGTGCTGTACCTGTGAGGAATACATGATGATAAAAAAGAACATGCTACATATCTTGTAATTGACAACGAGTGATCTTTGAATCATTTGATGTGGTTTAGCAGCTTCAGTCAACTCAAAGTAAACAGACTATGAAATCCTAATACAGAAACATGAACTCCAGGCAAAATGAAACACAGAGGCTACAAAACCAGCATAAGAGTACAGGAGATTTTGCAACTGAGAGGAAGCCAAGGAACGGACCTTGTTATTTCTGGGATTCAACACTAAGGGAAGATCAGCTCACAATAACGATCACACACCAAGACAATCCCAAATGAGACACAATCAACTGTTGACAAAGAAATTGGAATTTATCCAGCACAGACAGCCACCCAGCCCTATAATAAAGTTTTTTAGGGAACAGCAGCATTCTGGCAATGTAGATATGAAAAGAACTTTGAAACAGAGACCGGGTGAGAAGCTAAGGAAGCACAGCACAATGAGCTGCATGTGTTAGTTGCAAAGACAAAGGTTTTCTTTTCCATCAGAGAAAAGAACATCCCTTTTAGGATTGAATGACTGCTAAATTGTCCGTCTCACTCAAAAGTAGAAATCCAAAGCAATTAAGAGAATATCTCTGGATGTTTCTATGAAACATAAGTAATCTTACCAAATCCAGCCTTTGTTAAAGAATTAGTATCTTTTCATGTGCTTAAAAATCAAGCTCTTGTTAAAAATCTCCACTGCAATTCTCTAGGGCTTTAAAGGAATGATATCTGGGAGGCAAGTACAGGTGCATAATAAAAAAAATTCTCTTGATTATTGTATCTTGAAACATTACATCCAATCCATCATAATGAATAAAATAACCTATAAGTTAACAGCATACCAGTAGCATCTTGAAGGAACCAGGTGAAGAATCTACAAACAGCTGAAAAATTGCACGGCATGTTTCATCAGGATTGCTCATGAATATTTATCTCACATATTTAGACTAACATAAAAGGCCACTGTCAAGCAGAAATCATGAGTCAGATCCCAAGAGCCCATTCAAAGTTCCAGGCTGCTTTTTCATCTTTGATACTGTTTACTTTGCACCTTTCAGTCATCTTGAAATGCAACACTAGGCTCATCTTGCTCTGCCCACAGTACAGATGGCCGGAATTAGCACCTAAAATTCAAATTACATTTGGTAGACATGGGATGGATTAGAGGTGATTAGGGCCTCCTTTTGATGCAGTAATTATAATTCTGACATGCAGGAGAAGTCTATTGCTTTTAAAGTCATTTTTATTTCTCAGGGAAAATAATCCCCATCCAATGATTTACTAATTTCTCAAACACATCCACCTTGACTTACCCTGCTTTATAGCATCGACCAAAAAAAAAAAAAAAAAAAAAAAAGCATATTTCTGTATATTCAGTATGGTGTTGATCTTGAGTACTGAAGTATGGGAGATGTTACAAAAAAGAGCTCAGGACTTGTATCATTGCCCCAGAGATACTTGGCAGGAAAGACACAGATACAGAGTTGCAGGGAGTCAAGCTGGGTAGATCACAAGTCTGGAGATAACCTCACTGACGTCGTTAAACAAACAAAGCCTTTCGCCTTACCTGGGCAAAGATAATTCTGGAGCAGAGAAGATGAAAAGTTTAGAGACAGATCAACAGGACTAAAACCAGTCCTTACTGCTCTAGAGGGAGTAACTTAAAGGCATTCCTATCTGGCTCCAGGGAATCACTGGCAGAGCTTTTATTACTACCTCATTCAAAACCCTGCTTATGACAAGAGATTGCCAGCTGGTCCTCTTTATCTGATGAATAATGCAGTGGCAAGCAGCAGGAATATCCAATCAGATGATTATATGGAAACTTTTTTGATCAGGACAGTAAACACACATCAGCTAGTCTCCATGGAGGGACTCCCTGACGTTGTTTCTTAAATTGATAGCTGCTGGCTGCCTTTCCATCCTCTGCTTTACCTTCTACCATTACCTTTAAGAAAAGAAGGTTAGCTACTCTCTTCCCTTCTCCTTTTTGTTACAATGATAGAGGTTAAGTATAGATAAGAAAGACAATTAAAATGGATTTGTCACACATTTGTTATTCTGATGTGTCATGCTGTATCCCTTCTCTGCAGTAAGCTGACACTCTACCACAGTAATTGAAATTCTTCACTGTAGACAGCTCATAACTAATATGGTGATTTTCATTACATGTTCCTCTGAATATAGCAAAGATGAATGCATATTAAACTAGAAAAACTGGCAGCTGCTTGGGCCTGGAGAAAACTACTGCTTCCTTAATTCAGCACCATCATGGCCACACGGCAATAACCGTCACTAGCATTATAAAAAATAATAAGGAATCAAGGCCCAAATCCAGTCAAAGTAGCTGCCATGTCTCCCAGACACCTTCTAGCCAAACTACCTCTGAGCAATCTCTTTTTAAATCACAGCACTTGTTTTGCCTCTCCCTGACAAAAGACACTTTGTGCTATTCAGTTTCCCCACAGGATCAGCCAGTAAACAAGTTCAAATGAAACCTAAATCTGCTCCAATTATTCCACACAATTTGGAAAGCCATGGAATACCCTTCAGGTGGACACCAAAACTTACGAGGTAAAGGAGATGCTTCACCACAATCCAAGCCTTGCTGTACAGAGAACAGAAGTTTAGCCAGGCATTCAGAAAAGAGATGACAGTGAATAAAAAGGTGATAAAGCAATGAAGGGGCAGGAACCCCTTCTTGAACGTTGCATCCCATCTAAGCATTTCCCATATGTGCCACATAAATAAGTGCTACTGTTGTTCACGCTGCATTTGTGTTTCCCTGATGAAGCACGAAGAAAAGCAGAAAGGATAGTGTTTAGGATAGTATTGTTCCAATGTGAGAGACTATGCAAAAATGCAATGTCCCAGTCAATTTGCAGCTCTTGACTCTTCAGAATCACAGTGAAAGTGTCTCTGCTGTCACTTCCACATGCCAAAAATGATCACTCATTTGGCTTTCCTGAAAATCTGTAATATACATTATGGTGGCTGAGCCCCAATAGAACCAGGGAAGGATCAAAAGGGAAAAAGTTATGTGTTTAGGATTCAGTGTTGCCATAAATCTTCCTTCCTAACTTACCTTGCTTTTCTGAGCAAACTTTGAAAATCCAACATCCAAAATTCAAATGCTGAAGTTCTACTTCATTTCTCACATTTCTTTTTTTTATAATAATGACATCGAAGGAAAGCAGCACCCTAAGAATCAGCTGCAGTGCCAAAAAAAAATGGAACAACTGTTGGCATTTTCACATTTCATTGATGTATAATTATGTGAAATGAAATGACAAATGCTTTCATGCAAAGATCCACAGGGGAGAGACTGCATATAGATGTATCCCAGACTGTCTTCTATGTTACTGAACGGCCTCATTGGTTCAAGGAATAGGTGTCTTTATGATCTGATCTTGATTCACAAACACAAATGCAAAGAGATAGTTTTTGTTTGTTTTTTTGCTGAGTGTTTTTTACTATATATGAACTTAATGCAATTTCTTTGCCAAAACTCAGTTACGAAGAAAGACAGCGCTTAAACAAGCAGCACAGAACAGCTAGAACTTACAGAGAGGCACAAATCTGAGCCAGGTTTGTTATCTAAACTATTTTGCACAGTTCTGTAAAAATACACTGGACAACAGTGAGTTCCATTCTCTGGGCCACTGTAAAGACGATGCCAAAAATACCATTTTCAATCTTTTTATCTGTGAATGATTTTGTTCCATGGATTAACAACCCTAAAAAGCAACAGCTTCTGTATATTGCAGAAGAAGCATCAGCAGCCAAATGCAATGTAGGGGAATCTCTTTCCCGGCCTGTGAGCATGCACAGATTTCTACTTGGAGATACCATTACATGCCAATAAACAGAATAATCTCTTGGGGTTAATCTAAACATTTCTTTCATAATGCTAAAATAGAAATGATCCATTTGGTCCCTCCCAGCACTTGCATTGATCTAAACAGATAACCCAAAGTGGAAAGGTTCCATAAATCTCAGACACAGACCTGTCTATTTTTCAGTCAAAAGCACTCTGACATACTAGCGTGGAGTGTTCTTCTGTATTTCACGATGAAACATGCTGTGTTTCTCTTGGCAAATGATGGATTGTACCCATCTGGCAAAACATGAATCACAGTCAGAAACATAGCCTAACTCTTGTCATGAATTTAAGACAAGTCAAAGCTACAGAATTAAATGAAGCTTTCAGATTTCCCCTGGTTGATCTGGTCTTCTAGGCTTCAGGGTGTAAGTTCAAGGCCATGTTTACTATAGGTTGGCTTAAACACTACTAGTAAACACTGTGGCACTCCTGAGTTTTAAGCAGTTAGTAGAGATGAGTGACTACAGGAAGCAGGATGGAAAAATCATTGCCTCTGAGTCTATACAGTGAGTGGAAGGCCCCATTTGTTTCTTTAAAGCCAAAACTGGCCATGGAATAATAGAATAATGTTTCCATGTTATCTATGTGTTTTATGGCTTGCAATTAGATCCAAATGTGAAAATCAATTAGTTTAAACGGAGAGAAACTGTGCAGATTCCCACGAGCTTTTTGATAAGGGTTTAACCAGAAGGAGTTGGCTGCCACAATACATATCTGAGACAAGTAACAGCTGACCGGTATCTTCTTCAGCTATTTCAAGCATGTAATGGGCTCATGATATGTTTTTAAAGACTTAAATCCCATAAAAAGAGAGATCTTTTTTCCCTTCTACGCTATCTCCCTGGTTATTTCCATAAATGATGATATAGCAAAACCTGCTTTTGTTTGCCACTAGAGATGGCAGGCTGATTTATACCTGAGAAAGATCTGGCTTTATCCACTAAATTTATCCCCTGAGTACCATCACAGACTTTGTAAACATTGTATTAAGGAAAAAATTGGCCTACCACCATACTATATAATTTGCTTGGTGTCTTAAATATAAATTTAATTTCAATCCAGTTGGAAAACTATGATATTGATGCAAAAGCTAATAGATTATTATTGGCCTGTATATCCACTTTGGCACATATTTTCAAATTTAAAAAAGTATTGCTCATTCAAGAAGTGCAAGGAAGTATAGATGTTAAAAATTAAATACTTTTTGTTTGGGTTATGTGTATTAGCACCACTCAGCAATGACATATAGTCAAACAGCATTTATTACACAGTAATTACACATCCATAAATGTTTTCAGAGTGGATGTCTTGCTCCTATTTAGAGCAGAGACTAATACTTTGGACAACAGCAGGGGATGCAACAAAAAAAGGCAAATGGAGCACACTAGCGAAGTTCTGAACTTCCTCGACTGGAAGACTTGGGCTGAAACTATATCCTACCCTTACCCCTGTGCAAATGGAACTACTATTGAATACAGTTTGACAGCCAGTAATCTTTTAAAGAAATGACTCAAGCCTAAAATGAAAGAAATACAGAGGCAGTTTACTTTTGCATATTTAATAGGCTATTTCCTCCAACTTAAAGTAAGCCCTAACTCACAACAGGATTAAGCCAATTTAAAAAGGATCAGGACTGAGCCTTCAAAGTCTAAAATCAGTAATTTGGAAGCCCAAAAGAGTTCTGTATATCACAACAGGAAGAGAAAGTTTGGTGCAGCCAGGATTCAGAGACTGGTGATGTTCATAAGCTAACCAGTGAGAAATAAACATGGATCATTATTTATATAGGTTGATCTAAATTCCAAAAGCTAAAATTCAGCAGAAAAACATTCATAGCTTTGAACAGAAAAAGAGGTTTGATTCCACAGAACTTTGCCATTGGGACTTTTACACCCAGATGCACTGCAATCCCTAGGTCCAGAGAAGTTAAGCTCATTCTTTACTTACTCAGCCGGGTCTTTGAGGTAGAAAGAGTTAAATGAGAAAGTTCCTGCTTTCTTGTTAAGGACGGATGGACTCACTTTTTTTCCCACAACAGGATTAAGCTCATAGCTTAACCATGCTGTCCATACAGAAGTCTGAAAAGAGGTGAACTTGTTCAATTTTACCTTTTTTCAATGAAATGGCTTATGCTTCATTTGAATATATTATTGCCATTGTTCTTACCCATGTGTTATTTGCACTGTGACTTGGGTTTAATTCTAAATTCATGCATTTTCTAGGATTTTCTAACAATCTTATTCTCCATGCTCAGGGGCTGTATTTCTGAGCTTTTAAAAAGTCTATTAAAACCAAAATAATTGTTTACTTTTAATATTAGAGTGTGCCTCTAGGTATAATCTAGTACAAGATCCAAACCCCTAGGAATCATACAAAGAAAAAAATGTACAGACTGCTAAAATCCTCTGAGCCCCTCCAAGCATTGTAAAACAGAGCTTTACAACAGCATCTTAGTATATGCAACAACTAGCTGAACTTTCTTAATGTTTCGCCTGGAGAGCAAAAAAAAAAAAAAAAAAAAAAAAAGCGCTACAATTTTGCTTTATTGGGTACTTTTTTCATCTGTAGGTGAGGGGCAGCAAAGCTACCCAGGGGAGCAAGGAGGGACTCACTGAGTGGAGTCATAGCAAAACTACATCCTTTTAAAGGACCTGTCTTCAGCAAAAGCAGCCTAAAAGATAGATAGGAGCAAACAAAGCTATTTCAATGTAGAAAGAGCTCCATTAAATGTTTGAATGGCCTTTACTAATGAATAAAGCTCTCCGGGATGGAGCAGTGAGTCAGTAAAGCAGGTGCTAGGCCGAGGGGCAGACAGTGGAATGCAATTGCCACTTAGGTTGCCTTTTTCTGCCCATTCAAGATAACCACTTCAGTGCCCATAATGCATCTTTGTGGGAGTTACTGCCACAAATCAAGAGTTTTAAACCCTTTAGCAACAGCTAAAATTGTTCAGTTTGGAGATAGGATGGAGAACACTGAGGAAATACAAATAGCAGAACAGAGGCAATTCAGTTCTGTTACAGCCTTTGTGAGAAACAAATGGGCTGACCTGGATTAACGAAGCTAATAATATTACTCAGTGCTTCGTCCCTCTCCAGCAGTTTCCATCTGAGCCTCTCAGCATTTGCTTGAGGGAGGGAAGCATTTATTTCCCTTTTGTGTTTGGGGAGCTAAAGAACAAGAAATGAAAGTGATTTGTCCAAAGCTACACAAGTTTCAAAATGAGCTGAATACATAACCCCCAAACCTGGGTTCCCTTTCTCTAAGCTCACCAGCACTTGCAGAAAGGTAGCAGTAGATGCTGAAGTTTTTTCATACAATATGGACAGTTCAATTAAGAAAAAAAAAATTGGTTCATTGTTTTAAGAAAAAAAACCAACAAAACACCACAAAAATTTGTGAGAAAGGAAGTGTCAAAGAATTTGTACATGCTCAGTAAAACTAAATGAAACCTTTAACTTCATATTGACATTTATATTCGAAGATGGATTTATTTGGGCACTTTTGTTGTTGTTTTGTGGGATTTTTAATTGTTTAAACCAAAGAAATGAAGCTGGTTTTTTACTGAATCAAAATGACAAGTACTTTTTAATTAAAATCATACCTGGTGCATAAAACTCATCAGTTTTACATTTCCTGCCACAAAAAACCCTCAGTATCACTCAGAAATTGATGCTTTTGCATGAAAAACTTGATTCAATTGCAAACTTTTTCTTCAATAGGAAAATGTGCAGCATGAAAACTACCAGTGACTTGTACCATTTGCTCTTTTGTTTAGATCCATGCTATAAGTAACCTGGTTACTTAATAAAAGCGCTGTGATAATCAAGTCCAGCAAACAATCTCATCCTAGCTTTGAATATGAGAGAGCTATAGAGTGAGATTGAGACTAGGAATCCTTGCCATACACCTAGTAATTTCAAGAATTAATTCACCTATTAACAGACTCTCCAGAACATGGCTCCCACATTCTATTGTGATGTCAACCCTGTTCACCAAGCCAAAGGAGCAACAACTGGGTACTCAAAGCCTCAGGATTTGTCTGACTTTCAAAGACACAAATACAGAATGCTTTTTCCGCTGAGTTTGTTAAGGTTCTTAAAACCTCTGCCCTGATATGCAATTTTCTTTTGAAACCAGCTTAAAGCTAGCTGTTCATAATTTCATCTTTTGCTTTCTTAGTCTATATTAATTTGAATCTGTGCAGATTAAAATGAAAGGTAAAAGTCTCTGGTAACTCCTGGTAACAACATCAAGCAGGATTTAAATTCTGACAGCAGGTTAATCCACTGAGAATCAGTTCATACTTTCTTTCTTTGTTTTGTTTATATTGAGAATGGTTCAATTGCTGCTTCTTGGGGAGAGGAAACAATTCCACTTCTCTAATATACATTAGGAGAAGTGGTGTAGAATAAGAACTTAGATTCTATCCCAGATCTTCTCTTATAATTTGTGACAGATAATTTTACCCTGTATTTCCATTTCTTTGTCTCCAAAATGCAAATAATAACTGTGAGTATGTACCTTGCATGGATTTATCAGCATATGGGATGCTTTGGGGAATCCTACTGTAACAATCTATTATTAAAATACACTTCACTCTACCAAAACCAGTTGAGCATTTATTTTATTACTGCGGAAGAACTTGTATGCATTGGTATAAATTCTCTGTGACATGTGCACATTCCTACTGTGCCTGAGCAGATCTCTGTACGTATGTGCTTTGTTGATACCTATCATTGTATCAACAACTCAGTTGATCTGGATAGTTTCATAAACCATCATTTTCTCATCGGCCGCTATTCCTTTCTTATCTGGCACCCTGCTGTGTGCATAAATGCTAAATACTGGTCTTCTGACTTGGCACCTCAGTACCTTTCAGACATGACGGAACATCAGCTGTCCCACATTCCCTTTCAAACCACAAGGTGGCTATTTCATCACAGCTGAAATCTTTGAACGCTCTTAAAAGTAAATAATATCCTTCACCCTTGGAAATGGAGAAAGTATGGCAATGATCAGTAATTCACAGTGTGGGATTTTTAAACACTTCATTTTCATCTTCCTTGAAGTATTTTATGCCTTTGAAATAAAGAAGTTAACATGAGATGAATTGCCTTTCTGCCTAACAGCAGTGTGTCTTGCATTAATGATCAATTACACCTACATCCAAGAACAGACTTGTGCTACGAAAAGTAATAGGATTTAAACTTGAAATTACGCTGAATAGAATTGTAGCACTTTTGCACCCCTTTTCACTTATATGAGAAGATCTCGCAACTGGTATGGTAATTCTATATTTAACACAAAGCAACATTCTATATTTAACACAAAGCAACATTTGTTAGGTTTATGGTTGGACTCAATGATCTTAAGGGTCTTTTCCAAACGAAATGATTCTATGATTCTATGATTTTTCCAAGAAAAAATGTCATCTAGTATTTTTCAAACCCATGACTAGTTAATTCCTACTGGGCATCAACCAGGGAACCCGAGAAACTTTGGGCCTTCTGGCTTCAGTTTTTCCTCAGACTCCTGTCAGCTTTCTCATGTCACTTAGTCTTTGCCTCTTTTCTCCTCTACAGAAAGAGGACACTACTTTATCTTTGTCAACACAGTGCTGCAAAGCCTACTCAATAGTATCAGTAAATCACTCTTGGTATCTTCAAGTGCAAGGCACGCAAAATACTTTGGCCAGTAGTTTACTATCACACAGAAGAAATGTACACTGCACATCCAGCTATCCTTTAAGATGCACAGAATGTAGTGATTTTTTTCCCCCACTGAATCACTAAGTGTAATCCAAGCTTAAACAGTTTTGGAATAATGTGTCTTTCTTTCTCCAAACAAAGTTGGAGTCTTTATTTCCATTTTAATGCAACAATACTTGTCCCTTTTTTCCACAATAATTTGAAAATAAAGCTGAAGATAGGTTTCCCTGAGAAGGTAAGGACACAGACAAGAATTATTAAAATTACTATAGAACCAGGGAAAAAAAGGTTTTCAGTGCAATTTTAAATGAAACTAAACTTTAGTACCAAAATTATAAGAGTAATTTGACTGCTTCACACAGATTCTTATAGGAAGATGGTACTTGCTACTATAGGACTCTTCCAGACTAATTCAGAAAGACAAATCAAGAAGCAATTCCTGGAAATTAAAATCAAACTAAAATTAATACAATAAGGAGCATTTTTAAACAGTGCAGATGAAAAAAACCCTTCAAATTAACTACCCAATGAAGCAGAAGATTGCCGATTTCTTGATGAACATTTTTTTGAGTCGATAAACTTCAGTCCAGCACAAGATGTTAGATTCAACACAAGGAAAAGTGTGTGATTCTAATTGGCCCATGATATACACAAGGCTAGAGTAAATGATCCTTCCTGGCCAAAGAAAATTATGTATACTCCTTACCTCCAGCATTACGCATAGATTCAGTGGCAACATCCTTCCTAAAAACCCACCTAAGAAGACATGGCTCCTTTGTCTTTTACTGAAATTCTTCTCTCAAAAAAGATTTAATACAGATTTTCATAATGACAGACCACTTAAATGACTGGATTGTGATTCCACAGCTTCTGGAGCATCCCTTGAAAAAGGCCATCTCCTATTTCCACTGTCTGCTGTCCACTTCATAATGCAATCCTTACTCAGGCAAAACTCCAGCTGTTCTCATGGAATGAGGCCTGAGCAGGGAAAATGACACACGGCCCTTCTGTGAACAACTGAACATCTACATTTCTTTCCTGAAATAGCAGGCTGGACTGTATTAACTGGATTCATTATCAGCCAAGTTGACAGTGCTGCCTATCATTATAATGAAAATTGTCTGGTGGCCTTAAAGGTTATGATGTCATGCCACTTACATAGTCTGAATTTAGATTTGTATGCCAGGTATCTGCCAGGCTGATCACCATTACTACTGTTTAACAAACGAAAAGTTAATCAAAGGCTGTTTCTGAGAGTATATCCACAGGAAAATATTTAGTTTTATTAAGATATTATTGAGACTTTCTTTTCTTTGAAATGCATTATTGCCTACCTGCTTTAAATCAGGCATTGAAGTTTGGCAGGGAAGCCAGGGGATATCTTTTGCAACCAGAAAGGTGGCCTTTATGGACATTATGAAAACTTCTCATTTAACCAATAAGTCTTTGAAAAACTGCAGCTCTCATGCTCAGCAGGTACATATTTTAGCAATCTGAAAGTTCCAAAGACCCCAGTGATACCAAAGACTTAAACAATTTAGTTAGCATACAAAGAACAGACCCCTTTTGTGCAAACTTTGTACAGATAAGTTAAGAAGATACTGCGTCACATAAACTGAAATATGCATTAGTTTTCCTGGAAAAGGGCTGGCTGTGGTGACTGGCTGTATTGGGTTATGTTGATGTTGTTTACCTTGAGATAAACAGTATACTGAGATATAGCACCTTGGAGGAGCTTCTGGGTCTCCTGATAATGACTCATATACAACCTTGAGACTTGGTATTGTTTACATACCAGACAACAAAGTCAGTGAAATGCCCCAAATGGGTGTCCTAAGGCTGACCTACCTCATTATGATGTTAGAAACCACACCTCCTAGCTAGAAAAGCCCCCAACCCAAATAAGTCCCCTACTCTCTGGGCATGCGTAGTGAATTAAAAGAGAACTGTATCATTAAGATGAAGTAAGAAAGGTACTAACCAGTAGTTAGCTTAGGGGTGGGACCAGTAGGCGTAACTACCTTTGTTAACTGTTTAAATACTTGTCATGATTTCAACTGGGTGTGCATGCTAGGAGGAAAAATGCCCCATGCACCCAGCGCTGCAATAAACCAATGTCGGCTTTCTAAACTATCATTTGGTTTGGAGAGTTTTCTTGCTTACGATTTTTTGGTAACACCAGCTCTAATGAAAACTTTCCATCCTCTTGGAAGGTCTCATGCTAAAAGTCTCTACACTGTTTACAGACACCAACACTGGTTCTTAGTGGGTTTTCAAGAAGGAGTGTTTAGACTACATACACACCAGAATACACCCGATGAGAGCATTTCCATGTGTTCATTCTCCAACACCTTTGTAATCTTTCAGTGATGTGTTTGGAAACATCAAGATTCTGCTCCTTTTTCCTCTAGTCACACTGGTGAAGTAAGATGCTATTTAATGCCAGAAACATCCAGGGTTCCTGAAAGATAAAAAAATCTTAATTTAGAAAATTATTAACAAATCAAACAGCCTAAAATCTTGATGCTCCCACAATTAGTCACCACTGGAATAAGGAAGAGGAAGAGGAGTTTAGGGACACTTGAAGAATGCTGGAAGAGTTAAAAAAACAAATATGTCAACATTTTATTTACCTTCTTACAAAATGAACCATTTTCAGCAGTTACAGATGACTCCAAATATTGTCTCTGAGAATGTTTTTCTACATTATTTTCCTTTCTTTATCCTTCTCCTCTTCTTCTAGGTTTGTTTCCTTGAATGGTCAAACCAGAATAGCTTGGATTCTGAGATTTGATTCTACCTGAGTTTCAGCAATGGAAGTGAAATTATTTTGGCACTCATAAAATGGTTTTGTTGCACTCAAAACAGTGTCACAGAATCACCATAGACATGTTCCAGGTTTCTGGTACAGAGAGGCAAAGTAAGCATATATCTTAATCCTGGGAAAGAGCTACAGTAAAATCAGTTCCTTGAGTAATTATTATGGTGGTCAGTCAAAGCAACAGCAGATCCATCTCAGTACAACTCAGACAATTGACATTGTTTGTTGGGGGACAGCACATTTTAGGTTCACATCCAGTTCCTGACTCAGGCTTAGATTTTGAAAAAATGCCCTTAAAGATACAGGCATGGACAGAAGTAGATTTTCTTTTTGTAATCACCCTTCTTTTGTCTTTTCAGAGCCTACAAGTGTGACATATTACGAACCAAACTGCTTCTATAGAAGCAGTCCTTTTGAAGGTAGCATTTCTGCTAATCTCAGTGGGAGATTCACCCAGCATGACTGATTCCATTCATGCCTACTAGTTATGCGTTAATGGTCTTCCAATCAGTGAACCTACCCTAATCCACACTGGTACCACAGAGAATCAAGCCCAGAAAGAACACACTCAGAATTCAGGCTTTTGTGGCACCAGAAGTGAGGCAGGAAAACTCCAGACAACTGAGTTGGAGGGTGAATAGCGAGGAGACTAGAAAATTACATGGGCAGTACAGTTCTGAGCAGCCCTTGGAAATCAGAGAGGAGGAAGAGGACCAGGAGGAGGGAAGGGGGAAAAAAGTGATAGAGTAATATTCAATTTTATTGCAAACATCAACTGGAAGATAATGAATTCTGGATCCGATTACTGAAATTCATACTACCTTGGTTTAGGCAATGAAGAAATGAATAATGCATAACCCACTTCAAAGTTCAAAACTGCCACCTCTTCCCCAGAGGTAGTTGTTGGAGAGGTAACAGTGAACTAACAAGAGGACAAGTGATCACAGCCCCTTACAAAGCTTAATTCTCGTGGCTTTTCCCAGCCTTTTCCCTTTTCCCATTCTCAAAGATTTTCCCAGCAGCACAGTCAGAAGGAGACCTGAGACATGGCTGCAGTCCTGCCCCATACACACTTATTCCAGCTCTGCTTTCATTCAAGTGCATAAAAGTCAGCTAGGATATTGACGTGGGGTGGCAACAATACAAGAGTCTTTACAAAGCATTCAGAGGTAACTTTATGGGAGGTGGGAAGACGAACTAGAATAAACTCAGAACAGGGGGACACCCAGTCTGGGGGTTTTGACCCTCCAAACCAATGTGTTAATCTTAGAATCACCCTGTGCAAACAAATGTGAGCATAGAAATCAAGTTCTGCAGAAAAGAACACTAGCTTAGCCACAAAAAGCATAAATTAATTAATTGTTTCGACAGTAAGAGCCTCCACTTGCTAGAAACTCTTTATCCACTACAGAGAAAAAAATCTCATTGAAGGCTCCAAAATTTGTGGCTGGAAAGCTGCTCAGCAGAAAAGGACCTGGGGGTGTTGATCAACAGCCGGCTGAATATGAGCCAGCAGTGTGCCCAGGTTGGCCAAGAAGGCCAACGGCATCCTGGCCTGTATCAGAAAGAGTGTGGCCAGCAGGACTAGGGGAGTGATCGTGCCCCTGTACTCGGCTCTGGTGAGGCCGCACCTCGAATCCTGTGTTCAGTTTTGGGCCCCTCACTACAAGAAGGACATTGAGGTGCTGGGGCGTGTCCAGAGAAGGGCGACGAAGCTGGTGAGGGGTCTGGAGCACAAGTCTTATGAGGAGCGGCTGAGGGAACTGGGGTTGTTCAGCCTGGAGAAGAGGAGGCTGAGGGGAGACCTTATCGCTCTCTACAACTACCTGAAAGGGGGTTGCAGAGAGGTGGGTGTTGGTCTCTTCTCCCAAGTGACTAGTGATAGAACAAGAGGAAATGGCCTCAAGTTGCACCAGAGGAGGTTTAGACCAAATATTAGGAAAAATTTCTTCACTGAAAGCATTATCAAGCATTGGAACAGGCTGCCCAGGGAAGTGGTTGAGTCACTTGAGTATTTAAAAGATGTTTAGATGTGGCACTTAGGGACATGGTTTAGTGGTGGACTTCGCAGCGTTAGGTTAATGGTTGGACGCGGTGATCTTAAGGGTCTTTTCCAACCTAAATGATTCTATGATTTTCTTTCCTACAGTAACATTCGGACAGCTCAACCTAACACCTACAGGAAACTATATTCAGGTCTTTTCAATGTTTCCAAAAGGCAATCACATAATTCATGTCTGAATTTATTCCTCCCCATTTGTGGGATAACCATCCTTTCCTCACTAGCAGAATTTTCAAGGACAAATTCAGCCCCAACATAAACAGGGACAGCACCTATTGAGTTCTGCCTGGCTGTTACATTTTATCCATATAAATATGGTTTCACCTAAACCTGGCTATTTCTGCCTCATATCAGTCTCTAACACAGAAATCCCCGAAAAAAGGCCTCAAGGAGAAATTTCAATGCTAAGAAGAATATGTTTTGACTTTTCTACCTTCAGTTATTCAGTAGCTGCTAATCTGTTACAACTCAGATACTACTGAATACACAGGAAAGTTAGAAAGAAATAGAGCATCAGGAGCCTATGACACAAAACCTGAAGGTAAAATCAAAACAAAAGAAAATCCAAAAAATCAAAAATCCACTAAAGAGCACTTCCATAGGGACCACAGGATTGTTTCCAATGCTGATCCATCCTGCATGAACCTGGTATTTCTTTATCCAGGGGGAATGAACAGAGGTTTTCCCTATGATGAAACATGCATTTTGGCTAGGCTATTTGGACACCTTTTTTTGAAAAACTGAGGTCCTGTCATTTTAACCAAATACTATTTTGCATCCTCCTGCATTCTATATTTATTAAACAGGTGACTTATTTTTAATAAATTTCCTGCCAACACAAGGAGCAATGACATGAACTATCACTGAAACAAAGAACATGTGCTGGGTTTTTCGTGTGTCCATATGCAATTTAGCCATTGTTTTCAGAAAACCACAGCCTTCTTGTCTCCGATTAGCAAGCACACCAAGAATATTATCTCCATTAAGATTAAAAGGTCTAGTTTGATCGTGAAACTAGATTTTCAAGATAGTATTATTCTAAAACCAAAACACTCGTATGCATGTTTCTGTGAGCAGATGGAAAGCACATCTGGTTTAGTTCCATCAATGACCTTATTTTAAAGCAATTAAATATTCCTGCATAGTACATGTGATAAAAGCAGTGGAGCTACATGCAAGTGCACCAAAACTGGGAATTAAAACCAGTGATTAATCAACAAGCCAACTATTTCCATTGCGAAACTGTGAGATATAAAAGAAAGAAATAATTACTACAGCAAATGAACTTTTTAACCCATTTCCATCACAAAAAGATACATTATAACTTCATCATAAATAAATGTATCTATATAAGCTTGAATAAATCAATATAAATTTACAGAAATAATTCTTATAGTCTAAGTGTTCCAACTTCACATGTAAAAACCTGAGCCTCAGTGGCATAAGCCAGAGTACCATAAAATTCCAGTCTTCAGGGAAGAACCAGACAGCCACAATTCTCATTCATTTTTTCTAAGAGCATTAATTATTCTCCATGTACATTAAGTGCTCAGGATTTGGTCCTGATAGAGTGCAATCCTTGTGATTATATACTCTTTACAGAACAGAAGTGCTGTCACGTTGCCAATAAATCAACTACGCAAAGTTTGAGGGTGGGAGGTGAAATTTTATTCTCTGTGACGATGAGTGTTTAGAAAGCAGCTAATGATACTGCCCAAGAGGCAGACAGGCTAGAAAGAGAGAATCATGCAAGCAAGCAAAAACTTAGACCCTTAGTTTTTCATAAAGTCTTGCTTTCCTGGGCCATTTTCCCACAATTAACACTATGCAGCATCAAGGATTAGCAATTCTTATTCTCTTGTTCTTATTAAAACCTTTATCTCTAAGACTGAAGAGGAATTTAGACAACCTTTCGATATATTTAGTAGAGCACAATGCACCTCTTGAGAAAATTAATAGTGCCACAAGAAATCCTTGTAAAAACACATGCCTGCTTCTCATGCTGAATATACTTTTCCCTCAGTATACTTTTGCAAAGAGTACGCTGAGCATTAAATGAGTTTCTGATCACCCAGGGCAAGGTCAGTGAGACCGTCACTGCTGTCCCAAGCAGAATAATGGAGCTATCAATAACAGTTAGATCAGGGTTAATAAGTGGAAGATAATGAGGGGGAATAGGAGGTCACATTGAAGCACACTGCAAACTCCTTGGCTTACAAAGATGTTCTGCAGCAGGGCTGGCTCTTTTTTCCACCTTGTCCGTAGAAAGAATCTTTTTTTCCTTTGCATTTAAACTGACTCAATCTTCATCAGACGTTCATTCTCCTGTCAGCTTCAGGCAAAAAAGGGCCAAATCCTGCTGCATAATTGAGTTCCTGCAGTTCAGAAAAAAAAAAAATGAGGCCAGAACTGAGTGAAGAATATTGTAGTACTATTGTAGTACAGAGATATATAGCTTTGTCCCACTTTCCATTGGTTAAGAACAATGAGATAAAAATATCTAGATGTATTTTTTCAGTGCATTGCACAAACACACATAGTTCATCCTCACAGATCTGCAAAGACTGAGATTCAAGGGGTCTAGTTTGTCTTGCAGAGCATGGTAGACAAGGTCATGGCAGAGGTATCACCCTATGGTCCACCCATTTGTATAGCTCAACACCTATTACTTTTTTTCTCCTTGAATACACAGTTCAATAAAACATTAGATTGTGCTTAACCTCTATATGTTCTCCAAAATGCTACCTCCTCTGTGCAAGAAATAAGTAGATTCCTGAGTCTAATGTTCAAGAGCCTGGAGCATTTTCAACTTTTCAGAGCCCAGAAGCCCAGTCCAGCTCAAAAGCAGCATGACAGTACCACTACCTTGCAATTACTGACACGGAATACACATGCTGCTCTGCAAGAGCACAGAAAAGGGCTGTGCATGAGCCAAATGTCCCACCCTTCAGTTCTGATCCAGTCCTTGGGTCTTGCCAGCAAGACCACCAGCTGCAACCACAGCTGTAACTAAAACTTTTAGATGGATTGAAATGTTACAATACACTACAGTGTGTGCTTGCATGAAAACTTTCAGTAAAACATTTATTTTCCTTTAGCCTCTGAATGCTGAAATGGTTAATCTAACACAAACTTCTGGGCTGACTTGGGTAAGCTTTAACAGGTTAATTCAATCCTCCTAGCAATTTACCCACAGAGTTTCTGTGGTCTCTGCCCAAAGCCATTTTGTGATATGACGTGTGGTTTACGCTCTACCAGTATGTGGTAATTAAGACTGGCTGCTGACCAAGTAGCAGCTCCACTTTGTGAGTGTGAAATCCCACGCAATGGGATGCATTAACACAAACCCCTGTCAAAGCCTGCAACCCACTGTAGAGACCACTAGCTCCCGAGTTCCCAGTCAGACCTAGGCTGATGTGACAACTGCTTTTCCTGCATGACTGGATGACGACGGAGTCCAAAAGCATTATAGGGCTGTAAGATAGGTCACAGTACGGAAAAGACAGAACCGTTACGGTAGGCCTTCCAAACTCTAATTCCAGGGACTGACTTTCAAACTCTATGTATGTTGTCATCAAGGTTTGGACCTAAAACCAAAAAAATGGCATCCTTTAAACCTATCAGCACTTGATAATAGTGTGCTTTGGTATCAGCACAGCATAATTGGACAGTATTCAAAAGCATATCCACACACTGTTCCCTGGTTTGGTTTTATTTTGCTGTCTGGTGCAGCTAACTGTGCCTCTTCACTCTGAACAATGTTATTATCCTGAGGTCTGGAATTACTGCTGAGGTTGAATCAGAGATATACATTTGGAAATGGCTTCAGTAAAAAAAGATGCATTCTGTAAAGATGCTGAGTGAAACAAATTGTTATAAGGCTATTTTTCACATAGAGAATAAAAGCGGTTTATGAAAAATGGTCACTCATGTCTCCTCTCACTGGGTACTTTTAGACTCACATGAATTAATATTTTACCACATCTGACCACCACTGAGCAATTCTAATTTTTACATATCACCATGCACTGCAGCTTCAGCTAAACAGGCTGGGACAAGGGCTTCTTCCCCCAATACCCCATCACCATCACCTTTTTATTCTACCAGTGTTACTGTTGGTATCAAGATTATTTAGGAGCTGCTCTTTGGATCCCCGTCCATCCAACCCCAGTTTATTCAGACAAAAAAAATCAGTTCTCAAATAGGAGTTCTCTTTTTTAGCCTCCCCAATGCTCTGCACACACATAAAGAATAGTAAGAGCTTCACCAAAAAGTTGTTATTTAGGTAGGTCAGTCTCAGTACTGCACTGTTATTTTATACTCCTCATTACTGCATTAGCAGTGAGCTCCCACAGACATGTATCTATCTATCTCCTGCACGACAGTCAATACAGAGGCAATAGGGGCCCAGAAATAAAAACCAGGGTTGGAAGTTGATTTATTGGTGTAAAGGAAGGAACAAGACCTAAGAAAGTGGTAAATGCAAAGAAAACAGCACTCCCTTCTCCTTAGATATACATACACACACACAAATCCACAGTTAACACACTGCTGCTCTTTGCCTAAGTGCAAATCAGCAGTACCTTCGAGGAAGTGTTTTAATCAATGTGGGTATAACTTGGTTCTTTGTAGAATTACCTGTAGTTTAGATAAATATATATATCCTTATACGTATTCAACTCGACCTAAATCTATTTGGTGAAGAGGTTCTACTCACCTGAATATTTTCCAGCCAGCCTTCCTGATTCTCTTGCATTCTGATAATCGTTAGTGTAACGTACCACACCCACACTCCAGCTAAAACCTTACCCTCTTCTGCTTTTATATTATGTGACACTCCATGCTGGCTTCTTTGGGGGATGAGGGCACAAGGTTAGAAGCACCAGCTACACTTTTTGTGATCTATCTTTGGTAAAATTTCCATTCCCAGGAAAGATGTAGCTAGCTTACTAACTCTCAATAGCTCTCAAATTAAAATAACAAGTATTTCACAACTAAACAAACCAGGGAGAGAGTTCTACACTGTAACGAGGTCAGTATGGCAATGCAACTGCCAACAAAAATTCATGTCTAAATCTGCATAGAGCTGGCAACTAATTGGTACATTTATGAGCAGTCTCTTCAAAAAAGAAACTATAAAGCTCCTTCAGACCTAGCTGTCTTTTTCTTTATGATACAATACAATGAAACACAGCAGAGGAGACTTCGTATATCTATTCCCAGAAGATTTGCCGTCTAGATACTGATGTGGAAGGCACACTGGATCGTCCACATTAAACAGGTAACTGGATAGACTTCATTTGTTGTCAGCATGGTATGTTTCATACAAGAATTGCTGTTTCTTTTTTTTTAGGGAGAAGGAAGGAGTTCAAGTTTTAAAGTTTTACTTAATGTCTAAAGGAATTTCTCATAAAAGCATAACAGCATGTGTGGTCACATTTCATCTCCTCCTTTCTTGAAAATATACTCTATGTTGCATCACCTCTTTTTTTTATAATACACTTGCATTTTAAAAGTCACAAGACTACTAACGGAGAGTGTGTAAGCAGACACTTGCACATATAGTCAAACACGCAGTCACGAAATGATACTCCTACACTGAATATCATATGTTTGTTCGCATACTCTCTTTCATGTTTTTTTTTAACAGTCTGGTATTTTAGCATTGCCAGAGGATTATAACATCCCCACCCTGATGCTACCTAGCTCTGGGATTCTCTTCCACTCCAAGAAAAGGTGGCTCTGCAATATGCTGCTCTCCTCCATTTCACTCTGAAAGTGGTTTTCCCTCAAAAGACATTTTCCAAACACGTGCTCCCTTGCCTCAGTTTGCGTGGTTCTTGCACTGCATCATCTTTGGCCTTACACCAGGCTTATTCAGATAATCAATGGACCTTTCAAACAGTCATCTCCTTCCTCTTTCCCACACTAGTCTGGCTGAATTAGAATGGCAGTTTGCCTGCCCCCAGGGAAATTAAACTGTCGATCCTAATCCTGTAGAGCTGTAAGAGGGCACTTCTCCACCAGCTCTCTCTCTGATGCTGTCTACACAGTTGGAATCTCTTCTCAGAAGAGAGAGAAGAGCAATCAATAGTGTCTCTGAAGAAGATGCCATCACCAGCACGGTAGCACTTAACCACTGCAGTGAACCACACGCTTCTGATTAAGATGCCCGGGCAGGGGCCGATTGATCTGTCTGCCTGCGCAGCATACTAACCACGAGTCTTAAACTCAGCAGCTTCCCTGCCCCCTCGCCCTCCTCCTTCCTCACACTTCTCCTCCTCAGAAAAGAGGGAGCATACTGGTGAACACAGTGCTTAAATCCACAGAATAGCAGAAGAAATGCTGATAGCTGATCACACTCTGTGAACTCAGCTACTGAAGTAATGAAGCACATGGCTACAGCTCCTGGAGACACATAAGGAAGGGATAAAAATGGCCTGTTAGCTTACATTTAGCCCGTCTCCCTGGAGACTGGTACAAAACAGTGTATTCTTTAGGACTGTGTTCAGTTCACTTTAAAGTGACTGGAGCAATTCCTCAGGATACTATTCCAGAACCTAGCAGGCTCCATTGTTGGTGACAACATGGGGTTTTTTTCTTCTCAGTGCTATTCAATTTAATCGTTTCTGAGTTTTCATGGTGTCATTATTCCCATAAGATCCACTTCATTGGACCACTCAAAGTCACTCCTTTCTTACACTCCTTGCTGGTGTTTGCAGACATTTGCCACAGAATTATTCTTATTGCCATTAGCTATTTTCAAAACACTGCCACTGTATCATGAACGCTATACCAATATAATCTCTAAGGATGCTCTCTAACCCAGTAATTTCAAGAAAAAATAGAAATGGGAAGGAAGAGGAGGTTAGGAAAAGCAGTAGCATAGAAGGGCTGGAGACAGGGTACTGAAGAGCAGAGCCTGTTGAGGAATCTGATGTGGCAAAGATGCTGTTTAGTTCTGGGAGGATATTTCCATGCTGGCATGGAAAAAGCTCCAGAAGGGCTATCATTTATTATACTGAATCAGTTTCTGTCACAGCCTTGCATCAAGGCTCTAATCCCTCTTAAAAAGTCAGTGCATACAATTTAGTTACGGCCTTGCCTAAGAACCAAGCAAATTAAACTATTGCTCAGAGTAGCCAGGAAGCAGCTGAAGGATCAAACAGCCATTCTGCTTATTTTGCGCAGGCTGGCTGCTGCTGCTGCTGCCACCACCAGTTAGGAAAATTTGAGGATATAGGAATAGTAGTTTTGGAGCAGCAGTCAATACCTGATTGATTCCCACCATCAATCACTCATAGGAACAGCAAACCTGACTCTTCACAGCTGTCTTCCCATCACAGCACATCAGTTTCCTTTTTTTCTCCCTCTCTCTCTTTTTCTCATGATAGGAGCAGTTCAGCCACCACTTTGTGCCAACACTTCATCCTCCTGGGAGGCACAACTTAGTTTTACTGGCATGCTGAAAAGCCCCAAAGCATCCTTGCCTTCATACATTCCTCTTTCCTTCTTAGCTTCTTCAAATTTGATCACGTCTTCCTGAAAACAAAAAGGAAACATAGTACTTCATTGCAACCACTTCTATGCCATAGACAGTTCGTCCCCATGCAAACAGCCACTGCACCACTTAAAACCAACCAAAGTTCTCAGAAAAGTGCTTAAACAAAGCTTGGGTTACAGGTGTCTGTTCTGTTGTCCCCTCTGTTCCTCAACAAGATGGCTCAGCACGTGTGTTTTCAAATCTTCCTGCAATATCACACTCAGATGCAATTCAGAAGCAACTTACTACCAGACGTATTTTTTGGCATTACACCTTTGCGCGGACTTGCATCTCTCAGAGAATGTGTCTGATTCCTTCCTACTATACATGTCAGATTCTTTTCCTTCTTACAGAATAAGTCTGTGAGTGTTTCCACTCACAGACATGGCAGTGACAGGCATCAATGGAAGTGATGGCCTCTCTGGAGGCTCCTTTTAAATCGACCTGCCGTCTCATGTTTAGTAAATGCCTTTCTGTTTGGTCATGTTACCTGCCTAGCAAATCTAGCTCTTCTAGGTCAAGAGAACTGAAAGCAATGAGCATGGTCTATATGCCACCTCTCTCCTTTTTCTTTCAACTTGATTTTTTTCCTTCTTTGCCTTAGAAGTCTCTCAAAAAACACAGAGGTATGGGCATTTTGACTGTCAATATCTGGATTTATTTTAATTCTCTGTGTTGGCAGCACTTGCAGATTCCAATAAAAAACTGTTTTATTTCACTTCTTAAATCAGCAACATACCTCGTGTGTATACCCAAGTTAATGCAGCACTTCACTTGACACTAGCTCTTTCCAACGTAATACATTACTGTTGATTATTACCCTTTCTGTCCTCTGCTCCTTCAACCACACTTCAATCCAGAGTTCCATAGCCCTCAGCTCATATATACAGTTAATTCATATTTGAAATAGACTTTTTCAGCAATTAGGGAAAACACAAAGGAAAATAATGCCACTGATTTCTGCAAGCCATAATATGAACTAAATCCAGAGGCAGAGATACATCTCTATAGCCAGTACTGTTGTAATATTAAAAAACAGCCTATATAATTATACCCTTGGGAGCTGTCCTGTATCTCAACCACCAGGTGGCAATTTCATCCCATTATATGTTCCATTAAGTAGGCAATGGCCTAAATGGTGTGGAAAGATGAATGTGTTTTCTGTTGATGTAGTCTGTAGAAGGACTGCGAGTTTTCTATGGCAGGCAGGAAAAATGACTTTTCATCAGATAGGAGAGCTGATGTCTTCACGTAAGTGGGATAGCTTTCCTTCTTTTATTTGTGGCTATTCTAGTGTTCACCCACAATCAGAGAAAATCCCTAGCTTCTCACCTGAGAACTGGCATTTACATAAAACTTGCAATCATAAGGGAAGTCCTGACCTCACTGAAGTTAAAAGGAACTTATCTCCCATTCAGTCAGGGGTTTTCATCAAGAAGGGGACATAAAGAGAAAATTCTCAAGAAACTAAACTAAGTCCCATATCAGCCCTTTCTCAAATGGAACCAAACCTGACTTTTTTGTATTACATGTGTTTTGGAATGATTACATAAAACTTCACTGACCCTCAACATTTTTTTTTGCAAACACCATATTCCCTGAAGTTTCTGACATCTCTCTTCAATCCCAGTGATGCCTGTCTTCATCTCTTCTCCTCAGTAGATCTCCTAGATCTGGGACTGAGTGAGAAAGAGAATATCTCTCCTTTGCAAGCCATATCAAGGAGTGACTCTGTCTTCCTCTGAATCATTCATTCTTGATCTTTAGACACAGCATAATAAAATAACTAATGACAAACTTAAGCAAGCCAACATAGCAGCAGTTGACTCTTCTATATTGCAACGTCTTACATCCAGCTCTGCTTTGAGCCCATTTCCAAAAACCGATGGATATTACAAACCCAGGATAAATTTAACTTGGTTCTGAATTCACTGGTGTCGGTGAGCTAAGATGCTTAAGATTACTAATGAGCTATATTTCCTATTTTGTTTATAAAGGGTACTTACTATCAATCTACCTCTGAATTTTGAATGTTTCATATTCAAAACTACATGGGTTTGATATAAAAAAGAGGGAGGAGTCACATTTTATATACATCTATATACAAAGTTCTGCTTTGTATATAAAATATACAGATATTCTAAATCATTGATACTTAAGTTAAAGCCCTTATGTCACCTGACTGTGTTCAACTTCCAGCTTTAAATTCTCCAACTGCTGGAAAGGAATAATTAATGTACCTGTTTCACATCAGTGTGGAAGTTTTGATAGAAACACCCCACACCTACAGATGAAACAGTATAAGTAAACTCAGTTCTTTTCAAATCTCTTTTTCAAACAGGAAGAAGGATATATTTGTGTGATGAGGCTATTTTCAAACCTTCAGCAATTACAAATGAGTCATTCTGCATTTCCTGAAGTGTTCCTGATCAAGTTTGTCAAGCAGAAAAGTTGTCTGGAAAACTGTGCTCTGGTAGTGATTAAGCATTTTTCCACTGATGCTGAAATAGTCAATATTTTAGAGGTAGTAATTAGCGAGGTTTATGTATTTCCCTTCACTGCAGCTATCACTTGAGGATTCAGTTCTTCACATGCATAAACTGACACTGTAGAAAGCCAGCTTGGGAGGAAATCTCTTATACCCTTATTATATTACTCCCATATTTGAAGTCTGAACCCATTGTGCATGACGAACACCTGGGACCGTAAAGGGAAGAATTCTTCCAACTCCATTATCACAGAAATACTGTCACACCAGAACAGACTAGTTTCATTTTGCTTTGTAAGGTGATCAACAAGCTTAACCTTTGTTTGAAACCTCTAGGGCTTTAACAAAACAAGTGCTGTGCAGATAGAAAGACCTTGTCAATGCATCCTTCCAGTGGGGCTATTACCAAGTACAGACTGAGCATGCCCTCCCCTAGGAGAAATCCAGCAGATTGACAAGAATACTTGTCATTTCTTTAAGACAACTGTACCTTTTCTGAAAAGTAAACTTAAGATGATTAAACCTGTATTTGGTTTTTGTGGCAAGGTTTTGGTAGTGGGGGGGGCCTCTGTGAGAAGACACCAGAAGCTGCCCCCATGTTGGATAGACCCACGGGGGAAGGCAGGGGAGAAGGTGTTTTTAGTTTTGTCTCTGTTTCTCACTGTCCTACTCTGTTTTTAATTGGCAGTAAAGTAAATTAATCTTTCCCAAGTGTTTTCCAGCCAGCAGGACATCAGCATGTTCTATCATTTCAGAAGCTCCAGTCACACTGTTAGCAGGCCCACAGAGCTTCGATAGAGGTTGTTGTGCAGTTAAAGCCATGACACCCTGGTGACTCAATTTTTGACTAGCCTACTTGTAAAGATACCTTCACTTGACATGCAGCAACCCCCTGAATGACGAGCAGTATCATGGCTCTAGAAGGACGTGCCAACCTGACAGCCCAGACAGAGCTGGGAGAAAGCAAAAATGAAATTATCCAATATTAAAGCACCTTCCGTATAAATGAGTGACCTTGCAGTTGGTCAGTGTCAACTGCAAATATTATCCATTCCCTTTTTCTCAAAAGCCATGAAGAACCTACAGGTACCTCTGAAATCTGCTTGGGGACACACAGGTTTGCTTGCAGCCATTGTCAGCTATCTCATGAACCAAGACTGATGAAAGCATTTCACAATCAGGCCAGTAATTGAAAAAACTTACTCTGGAGATAGCTGCCTAAAACAGTTGTTACTAGATTCACAGAAAATTATGCCTTTAGCAAGAACTGCATTATAAGTCCCTTCAGCTTCACACAAATGATATTAATTTTTTCACACCGGTGGCACATCAGTGGAGAACAACCACTTCCATGTTCCACAGATCTGACACTGACAGCTGTACAAAAGAACATATGCAGCTGGTGCACCTGGCCAGTAAATAACGGGAAGATCAGAGCGTGTTCACTAATTGGGAAGAGTTTGCCGAAGGATGTATTGTATTTGTCTTGTCTCCTGATCAGATGTGTGCACCATTCACTTAATAAAATGGGGAACTTTAAAGCAGAAACAAACTTCTCAAGAAATTAATCAATCTCTGCTTAATGTTGCTGTGTATGATGTTTTTAACACTAGTACAGCGAAATAAATACTTTTTTAACTACATGTGAAAATGGACTCCTACCCACCACAAACTTCATAGGCAAATTCTAATGCGTAAGTCCTGATTTCAAAATGTTTTTTGATTCCTGGTGGCATCCTGCTTTTCCCCCAAGCCTGTTCTCAGTATTATGTTTTCTAGAAAGACTGTGAAATGCTTATACAGGAACACCCTGAGAAATACGGAGTATTTCAGCCTAGTGCTCCAAAACTTCTCTGTTGTCTGAAGTAATTGCTGTACATTTTTCCTACCTTACAGAAAAAAGGGTCATTTTCTGAATGCATTTTGAAAGTGTATTCTGATCATTTAGTATGAAAAAAAGTAATGGTGATGTCACTCATAAATATATATAAAATCTATCTGTACTAAATATATATACTATATACACTTCATATGTTAAATATACACTATATGCTATAGAGAGTTTTTGGCAGTCTGGGTCATTTCAAAAACCTATTTCAACAAATCCACTCATACCTTTACAAGTACCACATTTCTTAATAAAAATACACTGCCACTGCTACAGTCTTGTTTTATTTTTAGACACTTACAGATACCCTCTGCAACAACAGAGAACATGCTAAGGAAACACCAAAATGTTTATATAAATACTAAAATCATTATAAAAGAAAAAACAAAAGACAATTATTTTAACCAGTTTCCACCTTTTAGTTGTTATATTTGAGAATTTCAGTATGCAGTTGACATTTCAGGTGTTCTGATATGACCCTCTCAGTATATCTGCATGTAGCAGAAGATGAGTTCTTCAGTCAGACCAGTGCTTTCACACAAATATCCCCATGCTTCATAAAAGCATCCACAGCATTAGGTGGGTTTTAATGACACCGACTAGAGTCTGGAGGGCACAACAAACTAAACTGTGCATATTAGAACTATTAAAAAGAGACCCCTTTATTATCCAGAGATTAAATGCGTCTGCTGGTGCATCTTCCTGAACAGACATTTCTTCCTAAAATGTGTTTCATACAATACAAGGCTTTCTGATTTACAAGGTAAGTTGCTTTCGAAGGGGTTTCTTTCTCTTCACACAGCTGGACATGTTTTGCTTCAGCAGACTCAGGCTTTAAAAGAGTATGTTCCTGCATCTTCATTTTATACCCAGCAGTAGCTCTTTTCAATATATAAACCACTAGCCAATCTGATGGAAGAGCTCTACTCTTAATCTAAAAGCTTCTGGTATACGAACATCTAAATCCATCAGCAATTAACCACCATGTTTTTGGGGAGCATCTTCAACATTTTCTAGAAAGAATTAAATGCTACTAGAGTAGATCAGTTTCCTTGCAACTGTAACTTGCATGTTACCCCAGGAGGTTTTAAAAAGAAAGATATAGTTTGTTTAAATTAATGTTAAAAATTTCTTTCTATCTCTCTTGGTTTTTCTCCCTGGGACTATGTTCTGGACTACCCACCTACTATTCAGTTGCCTATGATGTAGATTTTTGCGGTTTCATTACTTTCACAAGCAGACCACATCAAATAATCTACAATAACTCACATTTATTTCATGGCTGGAGAACAGCTGGCTAATCAAAAGATAAGCTCTCTACAGTATTAATAAAAGAATATTTATAGATCATATTCATAATAGTCTATTCTGTTCTCAGACCTAACAAACAATGTTCACTTGGCATTATTCAGTACTTTTTTCATAGAATAACTTCTACCGAAATTGGTGGTCCCTGTAAACTTTCAGGAAAAGGGGTATTTCCATTGTATACCAATTTCTGAAAGCCATCAGACTGCGATTTATCTTTTGGGATTAAGCCTCTAATCGTGACTACTGCTGAGCTAAGGATTTTTCTTAAAGTGTTTTTGTTTCTATTGCCTGGTAGTGCTCTTCCTAACAACTGGCAACTGCAGTGGCTCTCCAGCTTTTTTTAAGGTTGTTTCCCTTAAGAACTGGACCATAATCTGAGACTGAATTGTTCAAAACTGCCAAAATTGATTTTTCCTGATTCAGAGTAAGCCCTTTGCTTTTTATACATGCCTTTCTACCTGACATTTACCCATACTTTTTTGGTCCTGCTGACACACACAGCACGATGTGTTGATTTTCTGGGATCTCATTTATGAGTTCCCTTAAATAATCACCCACTGGATGGTTCAAGTCTCCCTTATGATTCATGAATGTCGCATCACCTGTCAAGGTATTGGCAATGATCTTGCAT
The DNA here is from genome assembly GCF_030936135.1 of Gavia stellata. NCBI lineage: Eukaryota > Metazoa > Chordata > Aves > Gaviiformes > Gaviidae > Gavia > Gavia stellata. The sequence continues at coordinate 23,584,882 of NC_082600.1, forward strand.
TTCTATAAAAAACTGCTAAGTGATTGTAAGCAGGAGTGAAATGGGCTATGAAAATGTTTTTATTGCTAATGTGTAACTGTCTTTGGCATGCTTCAAAGGCAGGCAAGCCATTTCATCACATCTACGATTGCATAATGAACCCTGGTAATTACTGGGAGGGAGAACACTAAAGGCATTTACTGGGATCAATGACAGTCCTAAAAAAGAAAAGGCTTATTCTTTGGCCACATTTACTACATGAAGAATTTTAGAACAATTTAGTAATCTGGCATTTAGTGGGGCTCACTGATTAAATTGTTTGATTAAATTCATCTGCCATTCTGACCATGCAAGTGGAAGGAGATGCTACACATGTTAATGCTGCCAATTCCCAAAATAACTGAGGGAAGGGAATGTGTCATAAAAAGTTTTGGGATGTCCAATATAATATTCCCTGCTTTTGCTTACAGAAAGGAATGGAGTATCAAAAAAATAGGAAGAGATGTCATCACCAGCTCTAACTCCGTAGCACAAAAGGATATAATTACTCCTCTTTGCAGGCGGTACATAACTGGGCACTAAGGGTTGTGACAGCCAAGCCTTTTTTAGAGAAATCCCCAATCTCCCACTCCAATTCAAGCCGTGCTGTTCTACTTGTGCTCCCAGTGGGTTCTGCTGGCATATTCTCATCTTTTGAGATAATTGGACTTTTTCTGTATCATGTAATAAAGAAAAGCATTATCCCACAGCCCTTTAAAGTTTTGCTCTGTTTTAGAGTAAGAGGAGACACAACCATGGAAAAAATAAATATTAAATTGAAATTCTGTGGATTTCCTGTCTATTTAGTGTGACTATCTAAAAAGAAGGACTTGCTTTCAATTCCTCACCCTGAAACTCATAACATATCTTAATATTTGTTTGTCTGCAATACAGAGTAGCCACTGAATAGTTGGAGATGAATACCTGTCTGCTATTCGTGCTTTGAGGAGGAAGTATTACGATGCTCTAAGAACATAAAGCTGTAAATAGCTGTGAAGACAGGTGCCCGGTTCATGCACTGAAAAGGATTATGATGTCATCTTAACAATATAAATTTCCAGCCCCTTCTTTTTACAAAGTACTTATATACTAAAACGCCAGTTCTTTATGTAAGTCAAAAGTCTTATTTCAACACTTTCAAAAAATTACACTTTTTCTCCCCAGAACATTGATGTCAACTCTACAGCACCTCAGATTTTTTCCAAGCACACTGACATCAGCCCCATAGTACCTCAGACTGGGTAAAGGACCAACCTAACACTGATTTTTTTTTTTTTCCTTTCAGTCCTTCATACGCAGTAGCAACCCATTTACCTCTGAAATCTCAGCAGTGAAACCTCAGCAGTGAAACCTCAGCAAAGGTTAATGGGTGGAATTCCGAGTTTCTAAACAGAGCACTTAGACGCTGTACTTCTCTTCATGTTAGATCTTCTGACAGGTGAAATCCTTCAGCAGCTTTCCAGCAATGAAGCAGCTAGGTGAACTTTGACAGTGTACACTATGAAGGTGTACATCTCTGGAGCTGCAGGTCCATAAAGGTCTTCACAAAAGCCAAGTGTGTTTCCTGTCTTCTGTGTGCAATCAAGTCATCAAGAATACTCTTTTCTACTGAAGTGCATCAAAGAATCTACTCCCATGAGCTATCAGTGCTCATAATGCTTCCCTTCACAGGTATGACTGATTGCTCCATAAGAAAAATGACAAAACTTTTAATCTGGTTATCAGACACTTAAACTCCCATGTGTAACCTAAACAAACTACAGACAGGGCATGTCTGAAGCAGTTCTCGGTGCTTGCATGTGCTGTGTTAAAACAGGTGGCACTGGACTCTGCACGTGTAGTTACAACTACACAGTTTTGTTTGTCTGGCACGATTTTTGAGCTCATTTTACTCCAAACAATTTTTTTCACATCCAGACCTCTAGAATTAACGTTATCATGTACCTAACTGAAACAAGTCTTGGGGTATAAAAAGATTCCCCTTTTACAGAACTATTGTAGTGTTTGATCTGAGCATATTTTCTAAATGCAGCTATAGCTGATTGCTATCTTTTTTTGTCTGACTACTCCAGTGCCTCCTGCAGCTTTTTTGCTGCTGCTGCTGCTATTTCTGCATCCATGGGGACCCCAACAGAAAGAGACAGGACAGCACAGAAAGCACAGGTCACTAAAAATGTTATTTGGATTTGCCATATGTTACGTCTTTTTGCGGATGGACATGCTAGAGGGGACAAGATATACATCTATGCAACCTCAACTACAAACAGATGTAATTTCAGATTGAGTTGAATTTCTTTATTCTCTTAAAACAACTTACTGATCCAGTTGAAAGAATCCATGTCAGAAAATCCCCTTTCATTTATTTTCAATGAAAAGGTCAGTTGAATTATCAAACAGTAAATATCACTGTAGAAAATAACCTTGCAATCATTCATTTCACTAACAAATTGCTATGTCATTATGTCTAGGGCTTCAGAAAGCAGCTGGCTCAGTACATGCCTCATACCAATAAAGCCAAATCCTTCCGAACAGATCTCACCTCTTGCCCTGAACCACAGTGTGCTCAATCCCTCCAGGTCATCCTTTCTCCACCAGCACCTGTGGTAGGGCCACTCTTCACCTTCAACCTCACCAAGCTTTTCTGTCGCTATGAGAAGCCAGATCTCCCCTGGGGAAAAGACCTCTCTCCATCCCTACCCTCTTTAGCAGGCTCTCTGACATTATTAGCAACTAGGGAGACACTGTTTTTCAGAGGGATTTTCAGAGCATTCCCTCCTCAGCTTCGCCCAGGACATGTTATGGTAACATGTCATATTCAGAGCCTTTCCTATTGTGGGATTTTTTTTCTTTTTTGATCAACAAATACAGATTAGCTTTTCTCATCCTCTCAGAAAAGCTCCTAATCTTTTATTTTTTCTAGAAAAGAGTTGGCCTCCTGATGCCCTCATAAACAGTATTTACTCTGTTTAAAAGATTAATCGTGTCAATTTGAAGCTTCTAGACTTGCTGTTGTTTAACACATTTATTTATACACCTGCCTGACATTAGTATTTTGCCTAGAATTTTCATTTCCTGTCCTTTGCCCATCCTTGGCATATCTTTTACACAAAGCACAAACTGTACAGTCTGGTTTGCAGAGGTTTTACTATTATTTGCTATCATGAATAAGGTTCAATGACCCTGATCGTTTCTTCTTTTTTCTTCAAATTCTTACCAGCGTATGTCTCAACAAATATTACAGCAAATATCATGCTGTATATAACCTTTTATTTAGCAGTAGCTGGTAAGCTGGGAGTCCTGGGAATCTTATCCTCAGCCCTGAAATGTATGCTTAGAAACTGGAAATCCTGAAAAACTTAGCACACGCATGCAAAAACATCTACTTCTTATCAAATTCTGAAGTATCTTAAAATGAAAGCCTGAAATCAAGTACATCTAAAGTGTATTTACTTCAGCTCTTTTATACATTTGTCCACAAAACTTGAGACTTTTCCCTTTCTGAGGTCTCATTTTATTTCTTTCCAGGTTCTCAGCACCCTGAGAGGGGTCTGGTTTTGCCAGAACTGTTATTATTATACTTTTATTTCATAACTAAAATAGATTTGTAAATGGTAAGATGTGCGATATGGTTAGAGTTTTTCTTGAATATGTATTGATTTTTACAACACTTAGAGCTAACTGAGATAAAATAGCAGAGAAAACAAAAAAATAAAATGTGTTATTTGCACACAGGCTACAGACACACAACCTCCATCACAGACTCTCCTCTTTTTTTAGAAATTTTTCTTTCTACTCTTGTCTTAGTCACAGGTGGTCCTGGGCATTCCAGAAAAACCTCTGTGTTTTTTGATTAATAAGCAAATAAAAATGTTAGTATGGAATCATATATGAGAAATACATTCAATGACACTGATACTTCCAAGGTGCATACTTTTCTGGAGTAAATTATTACAAAGTATTAATTGTAGTATTGCTGAGGGCAATCTTACCTTGCCTCATGAATTACTTAAGGAATCCAGTATTCCACCGTTAGAGAGAAAAGTCTCAAAGCAAGATATAAGCACTGATTAGTGAAGGTAGATATATACAATTTTTCTATCTGAACACATCTAAATGTAATTGTAAAAGTAGTTATAACCAGTACTCCAGTTTTGCAGCAGCCAGTCTGGAGGCTTTTCAGACAGAAAAAGATAGGTATATTTAAAGGACAAGTTTTCCTATTCTGCAGCAGGAAGGTTACTTTAAATCAAGTCGCAGTGCAATGTGAAAATGTGAAAAGTTCCAGAAACATTCTGTGAATAGATGGTGGAGATGACCACCAGTCCCCACCACCTCTGCAAGCATATTTTACTATGAAACTCACAGCTTTTTTCCTTCTTTGTAATACCAAATACATTTCTCAAAATATATGGTTCTATACTTAAGGGATATTTCTGTGTTACTCTGAAATGCAGAAGAATAATGTAGGTTTTTTTCTTCTACCTAAGGACTAGAAATATAATGTATTTAAAAAGAGAACAGAGACTGACAAAATCACAGGCTGCCAGAATCTCTGGTACAAGAAAAAACCTGTGTCTCTAGCTGTAATCTCAATATATTTGTGGCAGAAGTAGTAGTAGCTGACCACTCCCTGAAAATTAATATTATTAGATAGAAGTTGTTATCTCATGATTCTCCATGTGCTCCAAACTGACATTCAGAGAATGTTTTGTTTCCTTCTCATGACATATTACAGATTTTTATTTTTTTTTCTGTTTCTTTATGTTCTATACCATTTTGAAACTTCAGGGTCACAAGACTATGCCCTAAGACACAGCTTTGGCCCACATCTCTTCTGTGCGTGCATGTGTGTGTGTCTTTGCCTGAAAAGGCATCATTACTATAGATACCTTCTTCCATGTTTCACAGAACCCCTCTGGTTGGAAGGGACCTCAGGAGGTCTTCAGTCCAGCCTCCTGATCAAAGCAAGGGTAACACTGAAATTAGACCAGGTCACTCAGTGTTTTATTCAGTTGGGGTCTGAAAACAATGTGCTTGCACTCTCCCCTTTTCAATTGTTGCAAGGCTTCAACTTGGGGTGGCTTCTGAAAACTTGAACTAAAATGGGCATTGTTAGGCATGGGAGCAAAATCCATGCAGATTCACATCTAGCACCATTTAAATTCTATGCCTTTACTACTTGGCTACCCGGTATATGACTTTTTAAATTTAATTTCATGTACCTAATACCTACACAGACAGGAACCAATTACAAAAGGACAAATACAGGTTTTCAGCTTATTTTATCACAGAAGTTAAGTTTCATTACAAGTCATATATTTGCTTCTTTAGCACCTCTAGGTTTTTCTTTCAAATAAATGCTTTTCAAAGAAGTAGTTTATAATCTCTGTTACAAAGAATTCACTCTTCATACTCTGTTAAGGGTTCATCGGTCTGCTCAATTACGTTAATTAAAAATCATGATGTAAGACTTCAGATTCTTCCACGGCTTTTAAGAAAGCACCAGGCAGGTTTTTTTTAATTAAACAAAGAGTCTGTCACAAACAGAGTCATATCCCAGAGCTAAAATAACATTAAGAACAGTTTCCAGGTTAATTCAGCAAAGGAAAACCACAGGGTTTGTTCCAGGTTTTCTTGGTGATGTGCAAGTCATGCAACCAAAAATCTCCTGGCCCAGGCCATCTGTCCCACAATTATTAAGACACAGTTAAATAAGGTGTGTGTGATGAGGGTTTTCTTAAAATATTTCATAGCTAGGAAATGCAAACATCCTATAGCTTTTGAAGTACTTGAAAAGGCTTTTGTTCCTTGTACTGGGTGCAAGAGACCTTGTTTTGGGAACCTTTAGCAAACATAGCATCTGATGGCCTCTCAACCTCTAATTTAACAACTATCACTACAAACATTATCTGCACTTCACAGGCAGGCCAGGTGCATTTCACATGACATCAGCCATTTCACTTGGCCTGATAATCGGGATGTACTCAAGGAACTATTTGGTGCATGCATTTGTCATTAGCACCTGCATTTTTGTCCATCTGTACAGCACACTCCCTGTAAGTTCACTGTGGAAAAGTTCCCCATCTTTCCTCTCCTTCCCCTGCTTTTGGTTAGCAAAATAATCACTGCAGGTAATCTGACAGCAGATGATTAATGCAGGGAAAGGCAGATTGTCTTTCACAGATCTGTAGCTAATAAATCTACTTATGCTTTTCCCCTGGCTTTGACCAATCAGTTTAAAATTCATGAGCTTGAGCCATACCACTTCTGAGGACAGTCTCAGTCCAAATTAAAGAGCCATCCATCCTCAGCCAAAAAGAGAAAGTCCACTCAATACTCAAAGTCACATTCTCCACAGTGAACAAAGTACAGGGTTGTTTTATTACACCACCAGCACAAGAGGAGTCGATGGTCCCTAAACAACAAAGTCATATTGTCCTATTTGCCCTGTCACCACAGGCTTTAATGTAAGCCTCATTGCAAGCTTCAGCGGTAGAAAGCATTTACCATAAACTACCAGTGTTCATTATGTTCTCCGAAATCAAACACTGCATTTCTTTCTATGGCATGTGAGTGTTTCAGACCTTAAGACAGTAGGTGGAATAAGTAGGGCAGAGTTGCTGTGACTGTGCAAACATTGCTGAGTCTTCTGCAGCATCTCTTTCCCCAGATCCTATTTAACTGAGACAAAGGTCATACTCTCATGTCAAATTAATGAAAGATAATACAGTTAGTTTTCCTTAGAGATGTGTCACTTCTTAGCAGAAAGCTTCAGTGAAACTATGGCTTGCAAGCTCCTGAGGATACAATTCTCATCTTGTGCCTTTTAACTGTCAGTCACACCTACGGCACTCTTGAAACAAAGATGTGGTTGGATGGTTCACCTGGGTGAGCTGTTCATTCAAAACCTGCATCAAGACGAGATAGATTCATCCCAAGGACTCACTAAGGTCACAGATCTCATGCTGACTCCTGTCCGTCTCTCCATTTCATTCTTCAAACTGGTAATGGTACTGCCACAAAAGAGCTAATGAATTGGAGTCCATGGTTCTTGTCTCCTGCCTCCCTTTATCCAGTAAAAAAGGGGGCTATCTGCAGGGTTTCCCACTTTCTGGGTCTATGTGAGCACAATCAAGTCATGAGCTGCAAGGAGAAATCAGCTCAGTATTGACTCCTCTTAGCTCCTGCTGGACTTGTCCCTGGGGTACATAACAAATGCAGATGTTAACGGGAGGAAAATTCACTTGGAATGAAAGACGGCATAAGAAGCTCTGGTTCAATGCCTTAGCAAGGCTGGGGAGAGAAGAGCTTTAACCATATCCTGCCTGTCTTTAGACAGATGTAGCTACTTCTCACTTCCCATGAAAACTACTGACAGCGGTATCTGAAGGGCTTTGCAACAAGCTTGTTGTAAAGTGCAGCTCTCCCTGTATCCCTTGCTTCCAATCAAATGTCCTAATTCTTGCACCTAATTTCACTTCCCACTGAGAGTGTTGTGCCTCCCACATGCTGCCATACATTTAAAACAGCATTCTGGAGCTCATCTCCCTACCTGCTTCTCTCTCTCCTCCCCCAGACTCTTTTTGAACTGATCTGTTGTCAAGTGTCTTGTCTTATATCTGTCTTGCCTTACCTTAAAATACAAGCTCCTTGGGGCAGGTAACATGTCTCTCTCTATGTGTCTAAAATGCAGGCGATTTGATCCCACTCTATAAATGTTTTAGAATAACAATAGTACCAGAGGATGCTTGCACATCTCAAGTGTCAGGCCAAATAAAAGGTGAACATTTTACACTCTAAATATTAGCTGCTAGAGTCTTCTATTTGTAGCATAATTGAAAGACATTATTGTAATTGGTTAGCAAAGCCACCGAAGTTTCAGCACAAGCCTTTGCAAAATGAAAATGAATGAAGCAGCTATGGAAATGACATCTTAATAAGAATAATGAAATTCAAACCCCTAGTGCAAGTACAGTGTATAATCCATTACATGGAGATTAGATGAGATATAAATACCTCAAGGATATAAGATTATTGATCTGACAAAAGTCATCTGTTTTTGTAACCACAAAACGGCAAACAACAGGCATCTAGACAGTGCACAGTGCCTAATGACAGCTTTTTCATGGAGGGCAAGAAAAGAATTTAACTACCTGCACTGTTGGGCAAGGTCTTACTCTATTTTGGGTGCGGCTTTGTTGCTGGGTTTTTTTTCTTCCTGCTAACCTACAAAATATTGTCGGGGCTGGAATAAATTTTTAATTAATTCCCTGGATCTGAAACTCAGTGGATGAAGGTTCAATTCCCAGTCCAGCCACAGTGTTAACCTCTTTATATATCAGTTGCTTGTTCATGAGATAAAGCAATAAAACTTCCCTTTACTGCACACAAACAGAAGAAACATTTGATAATCTTCATGATATGCTAAAACACTGTGTCAGTGCTGTGTACCAATGTACTCAGACAGCTACAAAACCTCAAAGACATAAAAAAAGGAAGCAACAAGACTGGATTGCAGAGCATGGGAGCTGAGGAAGGGTTGACCCTGGAAGAGCTTACTCTTCCCAGGGAACTCAGCTGAAAAAGCCGGTAGATTTTAGTAGATTGTCTCTTAGTTCTAGAAATTCCCCGTTTCTCATTGATTTTGAAGTGAAAATAATGAGGGTTAACAAGTCTCCTAATCCCTCCCTGTTCATCTAGGAAGAAATCCTCAGCCAAGTGCAAGTTATTTCAGTGGAAATGACCTATCCTGATGTTTGTATCATTCCTATTTCATAGTCATGGTCCAGCACCTTATGAACCAGTATCAAGCAGGGAGGCAGCTCAAGACAAAGGCAGCACAGGCAGCCGAGAATTCAAAGGGGGACAAAAGTCAGAGATTGTTTATCTCCCTTTATGAAAACTCCAGTGTCTCCCTAATGCACCAGAAAACATGCAACAGGGCAGGACCTTGAGTTCAGGTCTCCCACTAGACAGATCTCCCTGATATCACCCAAATCATCCAGCAGCTCTGACAGTGGACTGTAGTGAGGGCATTTTGCAGCAAAACATGTTTCAGTTATGGATACTTAGTGCTCATGATTTAATAACGCACCATGGTCAGTGTAGCTAAATTAAAGGGACAGCAAGAAATACGATGCTCCTACCATGGATTTACCGTAGTCAGCTTTTAGCCTGAACCAGCCATGCTGGTGGTAGCTGTAACACATGCACCAACACCGCGTCTTAAGTGCAGGCACTGCATTTCCAGTCATTAAGCACAGCTGGGGAAAAAAAGATCTCTTGCTTAGCACAGGCCCAAATACACATGTAGCTTCATTACAGAGGGCACAAGACTGTGCATTTTCAGTCTGAGCATGCTATAATCTATCTCATAAGATTTTGGCAGATTTCTGTCTTGTCTGATCTTTGCAGCAAGTCAGTCAAAGGCTCCTGATTAGAAAGGTGTTTTGTCATGCACACAGCAAAAGTCTACAGGACAGCTAGGATAATTTACTGAACCTGGATAACACTGTACAAGTGATACCCCTCAGATAAACACAGATCGGGAGTACTTAGCGAAAAGTAATGTCATAAACTACAATAATCATTAATGTAAAACCTGAAATCCACAGTCTCACTTCCTCACTCAGCAGCAACTAAACCCTTTGATCTCAAGGGCTGAGTCTCCTTTACTCATAACAACCTTACCAGCAGCGTTCTAGCCATAAAGTGATTACAGGAATGAATGAATTCTTTGGAAGGAAAAATTGCGCCAAGGTTGCTCTAAAGACACTTAAAGAGAAGAAAGGGAATATTTTATTTTCTTGAAGTCTTTCTAACTTTACTCCAAGCCTCAGCTGTTGTGCAATATCATTCCACAATGACTGGAGAAGTGCATTATAGGAAGGAACAGCCTGCTAATGTGCTTTTAGACACACATCCTGAGGTTTCTGTTTGCCTGATCTACTGTTGTCCAACACATATGTTACCCAGGTGATCCCTCTCCATCTCATGCAGAACTCCTGTTTATGTTGTGCATTTTAGGCTGTCCAGACTTAAGCCATGTGCTCTTTATACAGATTTCATTAATGTCTGAGTCATTACACTTGTTCAGCAGTTAACGAGAAATATTAAGTGTACTGGAATTAAATAAGGCTAAGTGGAAGAGGCTTTAATGTTCGGCTTTCGGTAGCCTTTCTTGTCCAGCCACAAGCCCTCACTTTTCGCATGTTACTGTCTACATGCATTCTAGACAAAAAGTTGCAGGGAAGGCAGGCTTGAATAGAAAGACACCAGCGGCACTACTCCAGGGTAGCTACAGGTTACTCCCAGCTACCTGTGCCAGCAGTAGCAGTGGTCATATTCAGCCTTGCAATGTGGTAAGTGTGATGTGGTTTGCAGGCAACTAGCATGACAAATGCCACAGCTTGGAAGCTCCTTTTGAGTTCTAAAGATTAAGGAGAGGTTGTAAAATTTGTGTGTCTATTCTTGGCTCTGTCACTGGGTTATGTTGTGTGACCTTATGGAATATTTTTTTTCATATTTCCCCACCCCACCACATCCCTTTTTCTGCCTTCTCCATTTGAACTGTTGTTACCCAGGTCTGATGCTACACCCTCTGCATATTTGAAAGCTTCCTAATCTAGTGGGGATCCTTTCTGCATAGAGAGTTAAGTATCAGAAGCCATGAAATAGGAATATTCCTGTTTTTTAAAGTCTTTTAGGTATAACCTGACTGAGCACCATGCACCAGGTGTAGTCTCAGTAGAGCTACTTGCCAGCTCCACTCCTGGCTGCTCCAAAATTTACTTCACTGCTATATTACCCTCATACCAAATTAAGATAATCTCAAGGAAGTCTGGCATTGAGAGGAATGAAGACTTCAGAAAATGTAATTGCCTTCAGGAGGAAAAGATTCCCTTGTGAATTCAACTTTGTCTGTCTGTCTGGTTTAAATGTCATAGCATTTTCCTCTCGTCCTCCTTAACCCGCTCGCAGTTTCTAAGGTCTGCAAACTGTTTGAATGAGCAGCACATGTTGACATGGAACCATGCTGGACCTGTTTTTATATCTTTGCCTCATTCCCATTAATGTTTTTCTGTCATGGCTCCATCTGATACTTCTAAGGTATCAGATTCAAACAGTGGGATCAATTAAAATATCCAGGGTACCTTGCAGGAAAGACCAGAGAAGCTGGCATGCCCCCTTTGAATTTCAGTCTTTTGCATCTCAATACGACAGACAATGAAAAGAATTAAGACCCAACTGTGTTTTTTTGTCATCCAGCATTCTTAGTGCAGATCACCAGAACAACGATGTAGCTAGTCAGAGTGCTTCCAGACTTATTCCTGTATTTCTACTATTAAGTACATATGGTTCATAACCAGCTGCTCTTTGGTCTGTTGAGGCCCATCTTGCACATAGACAGATTGTTGTCTGCATCCAGTCAATGGTACCATGACTCTGGTACCAGCATCTCAGTCCCTTGAACCATCTGTTGCTGCAGAATGTGTTACATGCTGGAACGGAGCGCTATTCAATAATGTGTCCATGATAGGGCATTTGCTCCAATTATGCTATTCGTGATTGCTTCCCAGCTTGAAGCAGAGGGACTTGATACCACTTTTAAGTGTCTTGACTACAGATAAACAGTTATTCTGTAAGATTTTTCTCCAAGCAGCCCCAACCACTGAATTTCCCCTGCAACAACTTAAAGGGCTTCTTCAGCGTCTGCTGCTTAGTATCAGTGTTACCCACCCTATTTTTCGTTTTGTTTGGCTCTCTCATAACAGACCTCTCAATCCTGCTTCAGTTTGATTTAATCTTGTCTGAATGTGGGGAGGGAGTCAGGAACTTCTATAGGCATCCACATAAAAATTCTCACCAGTAGCTTTTGTAATGGCACTAATACTTTCCTTCTTCTATTGGCAATACATTGAGAAATAAAACTGCTAGCTTAGCAGATCCTGACATTTGACCATGAGTTTACTTCAATGTTTCTTCTTGTTTCAGGTCATGTACTCATCTTGACGATATCCTAGTTAAAATATTACTCTAATGTATTCCTACAGATATTGTTTCATCAGCAAACTCCTTACACTTTTATCATAGCTATTAATTACATAACAAACAAGATTAGCTACAAGACCAATCTTTGAGGAAATCTGCTAATTATCTACATCCAACATGTTGGTTCTTCTTCAGTTCAAATTCTGTTGCCATCATAAAACAAAAAACACAAAACCCCAAACCCTCTGTTACAAAAAAAAATAATCTAGGTTAGAACAGCATGAGATATTTTTTCCCATTTCCCATTTTATAGGAAATTTTATTTCCCATTTTATCCCATTTCTCTACATGTATTTAATTATGCTTTCAGTTAATATTTTTACTAACAGGCTGTATCTATTGCTCATACAGCATTTTCCTCCTTTTTATATTATATTATTTTTTATCTTTTCTGGTATTTGACTTGAAACACAGGCTACAAGTCTTCAGCACATTACTACAATCTCCCAACTAAAGCATTTTATGCTCTTGAGTTTTGTTTTCAACTCACTGTAATCTTTTAAACTTTCACCTCTTCACCCTTACTAATCTTTGTCTGTACCCTTAATATCAACATCACCATCACTATTATTATCAAAAAAACTGTAGTAAAGAATTCTGTTTGTTTTGAGGGGTATCTAAATTACTATCTCAATTTCATCCTCGTTGAAGAATGATTCGTGTTTTCTGTCTTCTCATTTTCTCTAAATGTTTTAAGAACTCATTGCTGCCCTGTGCAAGACCTAACTCAGCTTGACTTCTTCAGTTGCCCATTTTCTGATTTTTGCTGATTGACAGTTTTTTCACTCCTTATTTGTAGATATGTTTCACTTGTTTGCTTGAACACACTTCAAATGCACACTTATCTATATAGTCCTCATTTCTTCTCATCCTAATCTGTTCTCTGTTCCTTGACAAATAACATCAAAATTCAGCTCTAAAATGCACCACAGAATAGTTGTGCTGATGACCATTTCAGCAAACAACTAGGTCTGAGCCCTATTTTTCATGCTTGAAAATAAGAACCACTATTGCTTACACTATGAAGGCAGATTCTCTAACCACCTACAGAGATCCCTACTTTGTGTAAAGGAAGAGATTACCTAAGACAGGCAGGCTATTCTTTATAGTTCTGCAATGAATGTAGCTCAGACTTTCCTGTGCAGATCTCAAAGATTTCCTTGATACAGTTCTTGCCATCTAGGCAGACTCTCTATCATCTTCCATCTTCTTTCCAGATTCAGCTATCCCTATATCACTCTCTTTTACACTTGTGTTTATCATTTTCTAAAGGTGCCTCTTGGGAAACAGCAATATAGTCAACTTTGTATTAAACATCTACAAGCAAATCTCAGATACTCCAAGGCAATTTCCAGGCTTTTTTCATTTTTTAAAACATTTCTTAACCTCTTTTTTCCCCTTAAATTGCTAAGCAGCAAGAAAACTCAATACTAGGGGCTGCCATCTTTTTAATTATGTAAATGAGAACTTTTGTGGATGAGTTACATGAAGTAATGTCTTAGGATGGGAATATCCATTGCTGGAGGGCTAACTCCATTCTTTACACTCAGGCTGGTCAGTAAAACCTTCACAGATATTACTTTTACTTCTCACAAACTTCTTCTTCAAAGTGGGTATTAATAGACGTTTTCACCTGTAAGAGATGGTCCAGGTAATGGAGATGCATGGCTAATTATGATGGAAGTCCAGCCACTGTGCTTACAGTAATGCAGTGGGATTTGCTGGTTACTCTGCCTTAAGGAACACTTTACATTCCTTTTACTTTTTAATATCACTTTTAAATCCCCTTCAAAGTGGTTTCTAATAATCTGGAAACTTTTAACCGCAACCTGCATGCTTTACCAATTGGCAGTAGACTACAGATCTCCAACTGCTGAGTAGTGGTGAACAGTGTTAGAAACTTACACCAGGCTGTGTGCCTTCATTCATCACTGTAAGCTTGTGAATGACAAGTTGTATACCCTCAGTTAATGGTAGCAGCTGAGGACCATAATTTCTACTAAGTAAAAAACCAATGTTCATGTTCAGAGACTGAACAATTCTAGGTACCTGCCAACCTTTGGAACCATCAAATGCAATCCAAAGCTACTCTTCTCATTTCTGCCAATCACCATCTATGCATCAGGTATATATTTCTTTCCAAGGCAAGAGAAATGATCCCAAAGCCAAAAATTCAAAGCACGGACACTAATTTCCTCAGTTCTGGATCCTAGTCAAATCCAAATGAGAAAGGGTACTGCTACTTTTTGGAAGTAATCCATAATGTCAAACTTCCAACATCAAAGATGGCAGAAATCTTACCAAAGAATTAATGCCATTTTAGATTACATGTATTTGGACTGTATGTCATGTGAATAGTCTAAAAATAGGGGGTTTGCTCTAGCTTTGCTTTACTACATAAGTCAAGCAAAACTCAAGACATCAGCTCCTGTTTTCACCTAACAATTTGTTACAATCACTAAGGTTATTATCCATTTCATACGATGTAAGCCACATAAATGGCAAAACATACATAACTCACTCTTTCTCCTCTACATTCAAATACGCTTCCCAAGGGTGAAAGGTGATTATCTTCCAGTGCCAAAAATAGTGTTCTTTCTGATCAAAAGTGAGGGGAAGGAACATTCCAGTTACAACATATGATATTATCACTTGAAAACCATCTGAATGGCTCTCCTAGTGATGTTTGCATATGCCGCTGCTGCCTGCACTAGGTTTAATGCAGCCTGTGGCGAACTGCTTAAAACAAGGGGAGAACAAAGCACTTGAAGGGTAGTGATACGGCAGGTGGAGCCACAGGGAATGAAATTACATCGACACACAGGTTTTTTGTGACTAGAACAGGAAAACCATTCATGCAATTTATTATTTCTCTGTGAAATACTGAACTTCCTATCTTTATTCTTAAAAACCCACAGACTCCATTTTGCATATCAGTGCTGCCTTCTGTCTTACCGCTTCTCTCTGAAACACACATTTCTAAAGCTTAACGACACAGTGTCAGTAATTTATGCAGCTCTCTTTTTATGCATGCAACCCTTAAACAACAGGCGGGATCACACCCCAAAAACATAATTTGTCAGGGAGAGGTCATTTTTGATTGCAAAATCTGCTGCAAAGGTCTATGGTTATGTGAGGCAACTGACCCAGGAGTCAATACCTGGAAACCAGGAGCTACTCTGTTTCAAGGAGTTGTCTTCATAAGCTAGGTGGAGTGTGGGTGCTCATGGCAAGAGAATTACCTTGATGAGACAGCGATAACCCTGCCTTCCTGGAGTTAGGCAGCACCCAGAGTCCAACAGGAGTGAAGAGCCTTGCAGTTACTTCATTGTTTGTTAAACAATTACTCTTCTGTTTTGTTTGGTAGGTACAACACTGGTACTTTCCAGACTTTTGCTCCCAGCTAACATCTCTGACTGTCTGCATGTAGCTGTCGCATATGCCTGACTTGCGAAACCGTTAATCTGCAGGTTGTTTTTTGAGAGCAGCTGTTTTAAGTGACAGAAGAATGTGAAGAAATCAGCATTGCTCCTGGGAAAAAAAGGCACTGTGAGCTTCAGACCGGCAGGATATGCGTGGGCATCAAGCAGGCCAGGACCCTGGAGCAGTGCCCGAATCTAGTCCTGGAGGGTATCATCGACTCAGCAGCAGGTTCAATGGCTGAACCCCTTGCCACTGTGGTCACTTGAGAGGGCAAACTGACCATACTTAAAACCTTGTACTAGCTTGCAAGATTACAAAAAGGCCGTCCTTTTGTCATGTGGGATCCTACTTCATACTATAAATAAAGAACATTTCTTCTTCCCTTCATTAAAAGCCATAGTACTGAGCTACAGCAATTAAAAATAGTGTTCAAAAGGAAGAAAGCAGTTCCTCCACGTTTCTCTGCTCTAATACAGAATGCGCCTTCAGAGGCACAAGGAACCAAAAAAGTCATTTGGAAACTTCTTGGTTTGTAAGCACGTATGTGGGGAGTGAAGTGTTAGGAAAACCAAGAATAAACCCGAGTGCTGTATTTTGCAGAGAAATCTTCTGAGCCTCCCAAATTCTCTTCTTGCTTATGTTTTGAAGAGTGCCAAGGCTTCTATCGATCACCCATGTGTGGAAGCGTAACAGCAAATAAAATGAAAAACCCTTCTGGATAATTGTTATAGAACATGCAGGCAATCTGGGGGGAAAAATCAGAACCAGAAAAGTGCTAGGGAAAAAAAAAGATATTTAAAATGCCAGCCTCCTGTGAGCCCCTCTGCTTCCTCTCGCTTATTTTGCCACGCACGGCTCCCACCGTGGACTGCTGCTGCCATCTACTGCCACCTGCACTGCCAGGAGCTGAGCTCCCCTCCTGGGTCCTGGCAATGGGACTAGGGATCAGAGGGGGTGTCAGGACAGGAAATACTTTTGGCCAAAAAAGGAAAAACAGTTTCCAAGGAGAGAAAGGGATGGAAGAAAGCCTCACATCCAAGACTAAAAACCCAAGTACAGCTTTGTCCTTTAAAGATATAATGCAAAAAATGTCCATGCTCTGAGGAGGGAGGCCTAAATGGAAATGCTTTTGCTATCAAAGGGGAAGGAAAACCCATATCCGGATCCACCTTTCTGTCATGCAGTGACCTAAACCTATTCCCAAGGTCTTAAAGGTTATTAGTCTAAATGACATGTCTGACAGCCTATGTTCAGCCCCCATTAGATGATGAAACGACCTGCACAGCAGGAAAGGTAAGGAATGAAAAAAAGCCTGGGGTTAAGTCCAAGTTTCCTAATTCATTCACCTGTGTTTCACCTCTTCTAGGAACAGAGGGCTTCAGACGCTAATGATGGAAATCATGCACCTGACCCCAGCTTTAAATTCCCATCAGCAAAGACTCAGAGAACAAATGAGCCTTCAATTATTGCAGGTATTTCTAAATGAAAACTAGAAGGAAAGCATACTTTTACAATGTGTGTTGAAAGACTATGGAAAGAATGGGAAAAAATTTTGGCAGTGGAACTATATCATGTGTGTTACAACCCAGTAAGACAGATGCTGGATTTCATAACCTCTGAATTTCACACTACTCCATTGCAGGTGGCAGCAAAGACCAGACCCAGACCTTCCTGATCTCAGTTCATATTTCTTCTCTGTTAATGTTATAGAGCAGTCTTCATTAGCAACAGCAATCTATGCAATGGTTGCAGAGGGCTGCAAAGCCAAATAAATTAGCCTTTCCCCTTCTCTGTGCAGCTCTTGTTAGACTGTTCTTAGTGTCTAAGTCCGCTTAGTTTAGTAGTCTCTAACTTGACTTTATTACATGACCTGCAATGCACAGTTGAGTAATTTTAAGTTGATTTAGCTAAGCACAGTGATAAAGTCAGGTTTTTGTTCCTTATACCATTTATCTTCAATAGCTACACTACACCATGTGGGCACTTTCTACATGGATTAAAATACAATCCAACCTGTATAACTAAGATGCATTTCTGGTACTGTGACTACCAAGTATGTCATATCTAAGCATGTCATCATCTTTATTGTGCACAAAAATCCGTGATATAAAGAAGTACTAAAATATAAGTTATGATAGCACTGATGCTGTGCCCCAGCAGTGTGATTGAAGCCAGAAAGCTATCCATATTGACATAGCATTGAAGTATTCCCAGGAAGTCACTCTCTCTTCCCTCATCTCCTCCAGGAGCTGAGCTACCAAAACATTCCTGAGAAAAAAGCGTTTGTAGACATGCCTTGCTCTACGCTTCAACAGCCAGATTCCCCATAGACCCAATTCTGTAACGAAATAGGAACTCAAGTTTTACAGAAACTGGCTGGGCAAGAAAGAAGGCAAAAAACATGCTGGAAAGCCCTGGGGTATCTGGTGATATTTTTATTTCAGGTGCTCCTTCAAGACATGAGTGTTTCCTTCTAAATCAGTTGCCTGAATGTTTCACTCTTGATATGGAAGCTGACCTGAGTAGGTGGCCTTACTTGACACACTGTCAAAGCCTGTTCAAACAGCAACAATTAATTTGACTAGTTATCTGAGGTCTGGAATAGTTTTTGGATGGCATTTTTTCTTTTTTTCTAGAGTCTTTGTCTCTTGCTCAGGCTTTGCTTCTCATTAGGTTCCTGATTCAGCGTGCCTCTCCCTCACTTCACAGTAGGCCAGAAGACAGTCCCCTCCAGCTAAAGCTTCTGGAGGACTACAGATCATTACATCTCTTTTGTTCACAGAGTTTTACAGTGTTTCAGGGAGCTGTCTGTGAAAACTTTGTTTTCCAACAGTTCATCTGAGCAAGAAGAGCGATGTTTTATGCTGCCCAACAACAGTGAGTTTTGGCCTTTGCTAGGAATAAAGCATAACTCAAAAGAGAAGACTTCCTAACCCAGTGCTACACAGGCACTTGTCCCCTCACAAAGCCCACAGAAGGGGAGGGTGTGGGGGGGTCTGACACTGCAGTCCTCTGGCAATTTGTTTCTCAGCCACACTAGTGAACCACGCAGACTCTGAAGCCAGAGCCAATGCTTCCTTGCAGGAGGCAGGATAAATTGCCTGAAGCAGAAGCTGTTCAATTTAAATTGTTAAGATGGTCAAAGTATTATTAGCCCTGTTTACAGGTAAGAAAGGATCACAACTTGGTCCTCTGCCTTTCCTTAATAATACCTTTTCTGTATGACAGAAACTACACACGTGCAATCCCAAAGGACTAACGCAGATGCTTAATAATGAACAAAAATATTATGTAGCAATGAGCCAACAAACAAAGATGAATCATCTACCCAACTAAAGTTGCCAGTGGAATTAGGCAGCTACTGTAAATTATCCCAAATTGAATTGATGAGTATTCACAGTTTATATCTGTACAATATGTGTCACAGAAAGCCTTTCGGACACTTCACTAGATGTTCTCCATCACCATGGAAGTATCTGCGTAGATTTCATTTTCTGCACAGTTTGAGTTTTTGTCTTTGCTTGCATCTGAGATCTGAAGTAAATGCTCATCACTGCATGGAAATGAAACCTTTTTTTTTCCTTTTAAAATCTGGCAGATACATTTGCAGGAAAAAACTGTGATTTGTGCTTATGTGCTGTGCACTGTTACCCCATGTACAACCAGTAGACCATCACATCTGTCATGAGAAATGAAACAAATCAAGGGCCATTGAACAGTGTGAATTGTAAGAGCAGATCAGCAGAGAGGGACTCTCGCAGGTGTTTCTGGAACTGCAACACACAGGACAGTTCAGGGTGATCAAAAACCCTTGGCTTTCCACCATAGAAGGTTGCTATGCTGGACTATAATCACAGAATCACAGAATCACTAAGGCTGGAAAAGACCTGTAAGATCATCAAGTCCAACCATCAACTAACACCACCATGCCCATGAAACCATCTTCTACAATGCCTCATCCACACGTTCCTTGAACACCTCCAGGGATGGTGACTCCACCACTTCCCTGGGCAGCTTATTCCAGCATCTCACCACTCTCTCAGTAAAGAAATTTCTCCTAATCTCCAGCCTGAACCTCCCCTGGCACAACTTGAGGCCATTTCCTCTTGTCTTGTCACTCGTCACTTGGGAGAAGAGACCAACACCCACCTCTCTGCAACCCCCTTTCAGGTAATTGTAGAGAGCGATGAGGGCTCCCCTCAGCATCCTCTTCTCCAGACTGAACAACCCCAGTTCCCTCAGCTGCTCCTCATAAGACTTGTGCTCCAGACCCCTCACCAGCTTCGTCGCCCTTCTCTGGACACGCTCCAGCACCTCAATGTCCTTCTTGTAGTGAGGGGCCCAAAACTGAACACAGTATTCGAGGTGTGGCCTCACCAGTGCCGAGTACAGGGGCACGATCACTTCCCTACTCCTGCTGGCCACACTATTTCTGATACAGGCCAGGATGCCGTTGGCCGCCTTGGCCACCTGGGCACACTGCTGGCTCATCTTCAGCCGGCTGTCAATCAACACCCCCAGGTCCTTTTCTGCGGGGCAGCTTTCCAGCCACTCGTCCCCAAGCCTGTAGCACTGCATGGGGTTGTTGTGACCAAAGTGCAGGACCCGACACTTGGCCCTGTTGAACCTCATAGAATTGGCCTCGGCCCATCGATCCAGCCTGTCCAGATCCCTCTGCAGAGCCTTCCTACCCTCGAGCAGATCAACACTCCCACCCAACTTGGTGTCATCTGCAAACTTACTGAGGGAGCATTCGATCCTCTCATCCAGATCACCAATAAATATATTAAACAAGACCAGCCCCAAAACTGAGCCCTGGGGGACTCCGCTTGTGACCGGCCGCCAACTGGATTTTGCTCCATTCACCACGACTCTCTGGGCTCAGTCATTCAGCCAGTTTTTTACCCAGTGAAGAGTGCACCTGTCTAAGCCACGAGCCACCAGCTTCTCCAGGAGAATACTGTTGGAGACACTGTCGAAGGCTTTATTAAAGTCCAGGTAGACAACGTCGACAGCCTTTCCCTCACCCACTGGGCGGGTCACCTGGTCATAGAAGGAGATCAGGTTGGTCAAGCAGGACCTGCCTTTCATGAACCCGTGCTGGCTCGGCCTGATCCCTTGGTTGTCCTGCACGTGCCCTGTGAGCGCCCTCAAGATGAACATCTCCGTAATCTTCCCCAGCACCGAGGTCAGGCTGACAGGCCTGTAGTTCCCCGGATCCTCCTTCTGGCCCTTCTTGTAGATGGGTGTCACGTTGGCAAGCCTCCAGTCATCTGGGACGTCTCCTGTTAACCAGGACTGTTGATAAATGATGGAGAGTGGCTTGGCAAGCTCCTCCACCAGCTCCCTCAGCACCCTTGGGTGGATGCCATCAGGCCCCATAGACTTGTGAGTGTCCAGGTGGCATAGCAGTTTGTTACCTGCTTCCCCCTGGATCATGGGGAGTTTATTTTGCTCTCCATCCTTGTCTTCCAGCTCAGGGAGCTGAATACCCTGAGGATACCTGGTCTGGCTATTAAAGACTGAGGCAAAGAAGGCATTAAGTACCTCAGCCTTTTCCTCATCCTTGGTGACAATGTTCCCCCCCCCATCCAATAAAGGATGGAGATTCTCCTTGGCTCTCTTTTTGTTGTTAATGTATTTATAGAAGCATTTTTTTTTATTTTGATGATTTTTTTAATCAAAACATTCAGGGCATCAACAGAGTCAGAATCTTCAAATGGGATTTTTTTGCTCTGTGTCTGCTGTTTTATTTAGCAGCTTATGGTTTTTGCCACTGCATTTACATATAACTGGATGCGCTTATAAAAGCATACGGGAAAAAGAAAAACTAATGTGGTATAGCACAGATCTAGTTCTGCCTTTCCCCTGGTATCCAGTTTTGACTTTTTCAAAGCCATCTCTAATATGAATTGGTTTCAGGAATAGTGAATTTATGAATTCATAAATTCAATAAAGGTCACACTCTTTCAAGTTACTAGCGATTTGATTATACGGTGCACTCTGCTGCTATATCCTGACCACTTACGATGTTTCACATTGTAAATAGAAATAGCCCCATAGAAATAAAGGGCTATCCCCAATATATTAATTCTTACTTACTACCACTCTTTCTGTTGTTCTTCTACTATATGACAGGCTCTTCATCTTATCTTATGCTATTGCTTAGAATTGCTGTGTTCAGTGAAGCATCTGCTGTGTTTCTCTCCAGAAATGAATGCAATTCATTGATGACTACAATGATCCTTTTACACATACTATAAATCAATATTTCTGCCTTTCAGACAGTCAATAAAGACTGCCAAAACTTTGAATGCTTTCAATGAATGAAAGGTGCACAGTATGTTCAAACAAATGTCAAAAATAAAGACAAAAATGAAATAACCCACTTCCCAAAAAAAAAATTTGTGGCTTCCTCAGAGCTGAAAATGGCCATTAGCCCTGTGTGACTACTTTGCTCTGCTGCAGAGGTGATGTGGCCATAACCTATTTAGTTCGCAGCACCTATCTGAACTTCACTTCATTCTAAATACCATTCCAGAGTTCTCCAATTCGGAGAGGTATGGGCGGCCTTGCTCCTAAAGTTTCCTATTTATAAAAACTACTTGCATTTTGTCAGTCAAAGGCTTCCTCTAATCTGCCACAGGCATGAGAGAGTGAGAGGAGGGAGCGCAAAGAAAGTGAAGAGAAGTTCATTGCAAGAGGCCATCCAACAAGTCTGCATCCTAGAGAAGAACAAGTCCAGGTCTTTTAAAGGTCCAACTTTTCGCCTTGCTCTCAGGACTCCCAGCAAGTGCAATGCACTCTAGATAGAACAACTGTCTCCTTAAGATAAGATACACAAAAGCCCCAAACCATTAAAATATATTCCCTAGTTCTAGCCTGATTATGGATTCAAGGGAAAAAGTACCCTCTGTTTCAGTTATGAGGAAGAATTCCAGGAGTATTCTCAGACTTGTTTTGAGACTTGCAGTTGACCAAATCCTATTGATGCTGGGAGTTGGATCTGTGCACAAATACTTATACTGCAAAAAATAGTCCGCTATTCCATGAGCTGAAAAAGGAATCTCATGGGTTCTCAGGCATGTTTCTGCTTAGGTTTACAACTGCTTCTGGTTCATTGATTTTAACTGGGCTCTGTCAGTGTTGGAGATAAACACATACTGGGAGTTTGCAGGTTCAGATCCTTATCGATCATCTTTCTTTTCTGTTGGCCATTAACAGCACTCAGACCTCCTGTCACATTAGGTTAAAAGCAGGTCACAGCTCTAAAGTTAAAAATATAAAACAGTCAACATCTGAAACCCAACCATGAAAAATGTCAGTGACCTCTTTTTTGGCAGAGCTTTCCCTCACCTTCAGATACCTCCCAAGAGTTGGATGCAACTGAGTAAACACTTTCTCTAAGTCACGTTTGTGAAGGTATTTAGTGTGTTGGTCCCTAGTATCTTGTTATGACCCTGTGCAGCAGATATAGGGAGGTTATCTTATTTGACGAATACTGCAGACAATAAAAATTCTGATGAGACTACACTACTTTAATACAGTTGTCCAATTTAATTTGTATCTGATGCAACCATTCTCAAATATAGTGCTAATTTGTGCAGAGTCTTGGGCTTTAAAGAAAGTTTTGAATGCTGAGGAAATTCCACTGTGTCATCCTATTTAGACTGGTTAAGCAATTTTACTCTGCTATCATCTCAAGAAGCCTTGTAGAAGTCATTAGTTTTAGTCCAAAATTACTACAGAGTGATGGGGAGCAGAATTCATTGCCTTGTTGTAAAGACTGTAAATGCAACTTTTTACGCTCAGGTGAATTATGATAGATGATATATCTTATTTTCCAACATATCATCCATCACAAAAGCAGCCAAACAAATGGAAATGGGATATGACAACGTAAATAATACTCTATCTCCACTTGTCAACTTCTTCCTGCTGTCAAATCAATAAAAATATTTAAATTATTTTTAAACAGTGGCATTGTCATGTTGAAGCCTTACAAATGTCTGCTGTGTATATCAAGCCATGTGTCTATGTTAGGGGAGATGAAGAAATACTGTTAAGGTTAATAAAAGGAAAGGAGAGAGTATGCTTAGTCTGCCTTACTGTGCAGCGGACCCCAAAGTCTCTCTTCCAATCAGGCCAATAAAGGCGTCAGTTCTGACCATTGTTATATCTATGATCATATTTAGTAACTCAAATAGCAGTAATACAATACAACCTACTTGAACAACAGGTAGAGAAGCAGGAGGGGACAGCTCCTGCCAACTCAGGATCAAATCCAGACATCCTTCTCATGAACAAAATAGCCACTACAGTCAAAGTAAGGCCTGAGTAAACCACAGATCCTTCTTTGCGCAACCATCTCTTTGAAAACTCTCAAAAAGTAGATCAGAAGCCTTACAATTTAGCTTCAGATCATCCATTCTTTAAATGAAGTGATTGAATGGCTATGATATACTATATACATACGGATGGGGGAAACTCTCATTTCCATCTAAGTGTTGTGTTATAGCCTACGCAGTTGGATGTGATATTGATGAAACTGTGTGGATGAAAACATTAAAACCAGTTTTATCACAAAACTTTCAAAAGATTTTCCCATTCTCTGAAGCATGTCACTGCTCTCCCTCAGACCTTTCTCATGGCAATGGGAAAAAAGCCACGCAGCGCATGAATTGCTTTAAGTTAGCTTGTAGCATGATAGCTTCTAGCATAGAAAATGCCTATTGAACATACTATCCACAATCATTAATCACACGCTGAGTCTATGCATTGAAAAATTGGAAGGGAGAGAGAAGGAAGATGGTCTGGTAGCATCAAATCTCTAATCTTTCCTCATTTTCTTAAGAGAAAAGTGGTCTGAGTGGCAAAGACCAATTTAACCTTGTTGGCTTCAGCACTCATTGGGTGGTGGGGACCTGATGTTCTGAAGAACATGCAAGACAGCCACCTTTCTGCAGTACATCTAAACCCAATTCTTTCAGGGTGGCACCATGCAGTGCTAATACAACCATTTTTATTTCATTTAAAATTCAGCACTCTTCCTTCCATGTTACAGTACATAAAATAGAGCTGATATTTTTAATACTTTCCCTCCTCCATAATACAGCTTCTAATTAGGCAGCTGCAATTACATGTAGATGTAAAAAAGTGGTCTACACGTTATGAAAACATCAGCGTTTATCGCAGTGAAGTACATGGCTTTACAGCAAGATCTTCTCTACAGGGCACGGAAAGATAACAGAGAAGTGCAGAAGAGAAAACCCACATAAATACCTTAGTTATAGAATGTAAATATGATGGTTTTTAAGCTGCCTGGCAGAGAGACATGAAAATTTTCAAAACCTTATCCAGCTACTTGAGAGTCCTGTTTCTGACACTGACCAGCACCAAATGCTCCAAAGGACGGTTGAACACATGAGACATTAGCCTCAAGCCTAAAGGTCCTGGTGAAAGGCTGAAATCTAAAATTGTCCCAGGCTCTGAGAAGGCTGGCAGAGCATGTCACAGCAGGACATTAACAGGATGTGCAGTAATGAGCTTCTTTACCCATCCCCCTTCACCTTAAGCCTCCATTTCAAACTTTGGTTGTTCGGTTTAGACCCTGAGGAAAACGTTTCAAGAACCTTCCCCAAAAAATGCAGTGAGACTGGTGGTACTTATGAAAACTTCTGGTCATTCCTTAGACAAATATTCTTTTCTCATACATTGAGAAGCCTTTGCCTTCAGTGATGACCTGCCACAGTCATTTACATGGTGTAATTACTTCTGTGAAAAACAATTCTCTCTGCTTTGAATTTCTCAGTATATTTCCCTATAAACTTTCAGCTACATTTTTCTATAGAAATGTGCTAATATTAGTAAAATTGACATTTTGGACAGGAAGAAAAATGTGCATCCGAGCACTGAAGAGGAATGCTTTTGCTGGATATGTGCTTTTCCCAGAAACAACATTCAACAGCCTTGTAGTCTGCCCAAGAGATACCCAGATTCCTACACCAACTCTTCACCTGCTCATCTCTTATTTCACATTTGACTTATTTTGATCTCTTTCTATAGGTGCAAATAGTAAGATGGACTTTATTTCCTGAATATATATTTAGGTAGGTCTCATCCTGATTCTTTCCAGTGAAAAGGAAGGCAATTCAAATTGTGCTGGAGACATACTTGTGCTCCCTCACTGCAGAGATAAAAGCCCAGAAGAAAAGTGACTTTTTTTTTTAAGTGGCTGACAGTTTATTCTGGTTTGAGGTCAAATTTATTATTTCCCTTTTTGCTAATGCTACATAGCCAACTGCAGCACTTGGCAATCCAGTTGGTATTTGCTGTTTCTCAACTCATCACCACAATACGCATCCTGCAACAGAGATTGATTGATCTTCAAACTGATCTCTGTGAGGCAGCAAGGATTCAGCTCTTTATACTGTAGCTGTGTTTAGGCTACAATGAAAAGAGGAGTAAAAATTTCATTTTAATCAGCAGCTATGACTTGAAGAAACTAAAAAAGTAGGTAAGTCATAGAGGAAGTTGCTGCTTTATAGTCGCTTTTATGATTATTATGGTACTTAAACTCCATCTATGGTGTTTTGTTCTTTAATGCCAAAAATTACTGCAAGTTAAGGGACAGTAAGGTTTACATCAAAAGTGAATAGGCGAATTGTAGCAAGTAAAATGGGCCTGGCAGATGATGAGAATGCATTTAAACTGATAAATTAGAGCATTAAAATTTGTAAAATAGCTGAAGTTCAGTTTCTTAGTGCATACACACATGTGCATGTACACCTGCACAGATGTATATATTATACACACAGACACAAGGTTGCAACTGATTTTCCAACCTCTGAGACAAATGCATGGGCAGAGTCGCCTCCGTCTCTAAAGAGAGAGGGCCACTTTGCTTCTCATGTAAATTCACCAAAGACAGGGGAATGACACTGGGGTGAGGATTGACCCAGAATGTCAACAGTTTTGAGAAAGAAGAGCTTTTATTTATTATGCGATTATTCACACAGAGCAAGTTGCTTTATCTTTTAAGAGGATGTGTCATGCAGTTTGACATCCACTGCTTCTCTTGAAGAAGCTGCTGTCCCATTTCGGGTGATGGCAGAACAAGCAGTGTCAGGGACATACATATTCGATTTGCCTGTGTCTGCAGTAGGAAATAAAGTTTGCAAGCCAGCCATACCAAGATATGCTCCATGTCCTAGGACAACGGAGAAGATGGGATTCCTCCTGCCTGGGTGAAGAAAGACTGAGATGAATTGTGATGCATCTCCCCTGCACCTATCTGTTTCCTGCTCTTTTTAGATCTCGTTCCTCCCTTTTTCTTCCTTTGATAATATTTCAGTTTGTTTGCCTACCAGCAGCACGTCTTCCTCCTAGTGCATGTCTAAAACTCAGTAAAATAGGACCAAGGAGTCATTTCTGGCACCAAGGCAAGTAGTTCAGGCTGACTTGTGTACCCTTGGTTTACAACTGCCTTCCCTCAAAACATACTGGCCATATTCATGCGCTTCCCTCAGGGTCTCCTTTCAGATGTATATGATTTCTCTGTGATCCCACAACATAATTACAATCATTTTGTGCATTCCTTCCAGTTAAGAGCCAAAGAGCAAACACACACTTACATAGTGGGGATAGTTGGATAGAAGAAATGCTTTAGTTTCTTCTTTGGCCCTCATTTATTTAACACCATGCACATATTGATTTTGACTGTCACCATTCACACAACCTTAGGTAGCTTTCTGGAGCAGATTTACTAGATGTCCCTGTACTCTTTTGTGTCCCAGCTGGCAGCACAGCTGCCTCTAGCCAGTAGTTACTAGAACCCTTCAACTGGATTTCTTTTGCTCAAATATAGAAGTCACTCCACAGAGAATTATTACCAGTGCCTCTCTTTCTTCCTTCAAACCGAGCGCATGACCTTGCTTATACACCTAAGTCCAAGCTTGCCCCACCTAATCGTAGGCATTCAACCAAATACACAAGTCACCTTCAGCTCCCCCTGTGCTCAAAGGCAAGAGGTGGGGAGATCCCTCTAAGCCAAGTCATCTCATAACTCCATTATTTACTGTAGGTATCTGCATTTTTCTTCTAACAATATGAATGCCAAAAGCAATCTTATTTGAGCATACTAGTTGATATACAAAACTAGGAGAAAAGGCAGCCTCTAGCAGAAATAAACAGACTCCCACCATGTCTCTCAATGCAGGTCTTAAAGGTAGATATTCAGTGCTGCTGGATCTCTCCATCAGTGAATCCTTTCCTCAGGACCAAAATCCAGGCCCCATATAAAGTTCCAAAGCAAACTCTTCCAACATCTCTTGGCAGCTAAGTTTCTACAGGAACAACCTCAGGTTCCCTGTCATCACTCAGCATATTTATGATCTTATAAATCAGACATTTAGCGGTAAGTATTAACTCCAAAATCTCAAAAAGCTGCAAACAAATATGAATTCAGAGATCACTCAGTGGGAGCAAATCTCCCTGGAAACACTCTGTTTCTTGAGAAGCACTCTGTTTCTTGATAGATACCATCCCTTCCTTTGCTCTCTTTCAAAGAATGCAGTTATTTAAAAAACAGCAAAATGCAGGACTTACACAGACTACAGACATACCAAGAAGAGATTCGTTGTCTTGACACCTCTTAGGACTGTTACCATGCCTCGCATGCATAGTCACTGAGCAAAGCACATGCTCTTTAGGCTATGCTGATTTCCAGTCTAAAGAGCTGGTATGGGTACCACCCAAAAATGAAATTATGAAGACAGTTGCTGAAGTCCTGGGGACAACATTGCTGAGTTCCTCATCAGGACTCAAGAAAAGGCAGCACAAGATAGTCTCTAGGAAAATCTAATCCAACCTTCACAAGAAAATTTTGTTGGCTTGGAGTTTAATCAGTGTCTTAGAAATTGCATGCAAATTGACTAACCGCTAAATTCATAGCTAGTGTAAGTGTTATGAAACTCTGTCTTCACCTTGTAAGCTGAGAAACAACAAAAAGGCAATGTACAAACTATACAGTCAGTATAACAGCATATATAGAGTAAATAAGAGAGATCTTTGGTTTTGTGTATATGTGAGCTTCCTCCTACAAGGTGGGATACTTCTGAATGTCTCTGCCTATGTGCCAAAAAAGGGCTTTTATCTTTATGTGATAAGAATCTTAAATAGCAGTAACTCTCAGTCCTCAAGCTCAGAGACAGTATGGTGCCAATCATCAGATGAGGTTAGGAAGAAATTGCTTACAGAAGCGTTGTGATGAACTGATTTATTCTCCTGCAGTGTCTATGGAATATATACCACAGAAATTTTTGGTCTATATTGTCAGTTTCAAGCTTCCAACACAGTTTCTTATATAGTCCTTTAAACTGTCTGGGACATAGATCAATCTGACCACAGTGACACATACCAATCACTGTAGTCACTGATAAAGCAAAGACAAGGAAAACAACTGAATAAAAAAATAAGTTATCATTGTAAGGTGACTGGATCCATGCAATGGCAACGCCTTAAATAAACTACCCATATGGAGTATTCTATGTCTGATTCCAGAGCATTTCTGTGTGCCAATCTTATAAAAGGAGACCAAAAAAAAGCCTGGAACACATAGATATTCACCATGATCAGACTCATTTAAAATGCATCCCATAATTAGGGATTTTAAAAGAAAAAGAGATAGATTTTGTCCAATGTATTATTAAAGCATAATGGGGTCCCCTAGGTCCCAATTAGGAAACTGATTAAAAAACGTTTGAGTTTAAAAAGCTGCAGGTAGGGAGTTCTGCTCTCAGCTGCCTTGAATTAGCATATTGATGGCACCACAGCTCTAGCTGGAAGGAAAGGCAGAGACCCAGCACACATTTTGCCAGGCCAGCACAGTGCTTTCTGTGCACTCCTGCCTCAGTCTGAGGAAAGAATTACTTACACAGCCAGGCCTGACCAGCAACAACAAAAAGAAGTTACAGTACAGAAATGTACTGGGCAAAGTATTTGCTGGTAGTGGTACTGGGGGAAAAGGTGTTGCGATTGGAACAAGATGAAAAAGAGCAAATGCTAAAAACAAACCAAAACCCAGGAGGTTTCTGGCTTGGATGTGGCAGGACATTAATCTATGGCCTTGATCTGAAACAATGCTATGGCCTCAGTTTCAGCATAGGCGAGGTTCTGGCACAAACCCAGAAAGTTGTGTTAGAATGGCCCTTGAGATCTGGGTTAATTTCTGTCCTCTTGAAAATTTAGGACTACTGGTCACAGCTGATTTCAAACTGGAGCCCACAACAAGTTGGGTTTGGTTGGATATTACTTTAATTTTCGGCTCAGAGCTCTTAAACATTAAGCTGATGCTGGTATATTGCCTAACCCCACTTTCACCCTGGAAGTAGGTTATCAGATCACTCAGGCACTTACTGCACCCTACAAGTCTTTGTCAGTGCTGTGGACCCCGTGAACGGGTACAGCGGGAATTTTCCACCACACCTGCCCAGCCTGCCTTTCTACACGTCCCTTCCCGATCTAACACAGCATCCTTCAGCCAGAAGCAAAGGGGAAACTTGTTCGGCACCTTTGTAGCAGCTATTACAGAAATTGCTTAAATAAGGTGCTCAGGAGACGCTGTATGAAGTCCGGTCTTGGTGAGCTAAGGGAAAGCACTGGGAGGGATGGTTCTGATGGGCTGTGAAAAGAGCACAGAATTGATAAAACGGTGAAACTTACGGAAACTTGCACACTGATGACTATTACATGAGACGAGGATGAAAGTGACTCATGTTTTGGTGGAAATGGGGGATTTTTGTGTAAAGAATATCACTTTTGCTTCAGGCAGATCATTTGGCAGGAGACATTGGAGGGTTTGCATATCATCAAGGATTACTCCGGTATAAAGTTTAAGCAATCACACAACTGTGCTGAGATCTCTGATGATAGAGGTGAGAGGAAAATAATTGGTTTTTATGGCTTTTTTAGTATCTTGCTCCATTTCTAATAACAACATTAGCACAGAAGTACCACCTTGGCATTTTCTTTACCCTGGATAACTATGCAGTCTTTAGGCTCACAATGGCAGCCCACTGAAGAAACACATGCCCAAATGCAGAGGGAATCTTCCTTGTTTTTCAGTTCAAGGACTCCCTGGTCTCTGTAGCTTCTTAGGTTATAACAGCTCACTCTCACCTGTATGATTTTCTTGCAAAAGGATTTTTTCCAGGTTTTGAAATGGCTCTTCTCCCAAAAAGGATGCATGAAGAAAAAGAATGAAAATGCAAACAAAGACAAGAAAGTCATGGTTATAGCTCCCACAGCACCTGTAACTCAGTTCTCAGCACGCACAGTATATTGTAACATTGAATTTGCTGCTAAACTTATGCCTTGACTGCACTGTATGCACAGTACATTACAGTGTTTTTGACTAGTCAGCTTGTTACAGTCTGTTAAATACTAGGGAGCAGTTTTACATCTACTTATCAAACTCTGTTAGTCTCTGGCCCCATTCTGATCTCCTTCATGACCTCTGTCATAGGTACTGGACAAGACTCTTAAGGAAAAGAGGATTTTGATGGTGCAAGGATGGAAGAATGGCCTAATGCTTCCCATCTGCACAGCCCTGTGTGGAACTGTGCCAGGGAATGGCTGTGGGAGAGAGGACACATGCTCAGGAAAGAAGATGTTATAAGTCACTCAGCTCTGAATACACTGAGTTCACACTGTGCAGCCGGTACTGTTGTTTTCATGTAGCATGGTCATAGGAACAGCAGTCCCTGATATTTCTCAGCCCATTAATCCTGATCTTCACCAAAGGTTTTTGAACCACCTTCTCTGAAACTCTTTTAGTTCCTCCCCTGAGGAACTAACCAGCACCACAGCTAAGTCAGTACTTCTCACCTGCTGCTTCTTTGAGAAATGTTCTTCCCATTTCCTGGAGCAAGGTATACCTCTGCCTAGAAATGGCATTGTGTCTTTGTGAAACACTTTGCTAAGCCTGTGCAACTACTAAATACCACACTGCATGTGGGCTGAAACAAAGCTGGTTTCTAGAGAACGATGATTATGAATCCCCAGGTTTATAGATGCATACTCAACAGTATTCAGAGACTACCTAAAGCTAGTGCACATCAACACTTTCTTTGGAAATGCCACCTAAAAATGTGAAGTGATGCCAACAACTTAAATCCAGACTGTGAAAGACTTTGTGTATGTGAGCTGCTCTTTGTGCACATAAGAGAAATGAGTGCACAAGTTCTTCTTTCACATCCTATCCTCCAAGGGCACTCAAAGGCCTTATGCCTTGTATCTGTGACTATAAGAAAAAAAAAAAGACGTAGTGTTGCTTGCTATGCTGCAGACAGCAAAAGTAAAACAAGAGACAGTGAAAGTTCAAGAAGAGCCCCTGTGAAGAAAAACAAGTCTTTGTGGAAATCTCTGGAGTGTTGCTAACTTCTAAAATTGGATATATATTCTGATGAAGACACACACAAACAAAACAGTCACCCTCGTCAGACAAAAGGCTAGTCTAACTCAGTATTATGTCTCCAGAGATAGTGTAAATGCATAGGGGAAAGTATGAAACTAGGGCGAGCACATAGCAATACTTTGCTAAATACTCTCTCATGCTCCAAATATTTGTAGCTTTAAAATTGTGCCTTTAAAATATGCAATCCTTCCCTCAAGAGGAACTCAGGTCATGAAAGGAGAATGAAAAGAAAACAGTTGCTAGGAGTGGATGCACATATTGCCACAGCAACATCAGTTGAACTCTTGAATCTATACACAGGGGAGTTGCTGTTTTGAGGCAGGAGGAGAGGACATGCTCTCATGCTAACCTTGTAGCTCTCATGCTAACCTTACCATGGTTAGGTAAGCCAACAGCAGCTCTTGACTACTTCGTTTAGACCTATGAACTTGCCTAAATTCACAAACTTTTTCTTTTATAGATCAACCATTAGAGTGAGGCAAATAATACTTTTCTTCTCAAATGCCCCGTCTTCACCTGTACCTTTTTATATTGAATAAAATGCATTTATGTCTTAAGTGCATTTATCTTTGTTGCATTGAAAACTAAGATTCTGATGACTTCTTAAAACTTTGCATTTATGATGCTAATCAAGTAGTCATCTCCTCAAAAATTTTAGTGAAAATATATATATTTGGGGAATGGGAAACAAAATTATGAACTGACGGTCTTTGCTGTGAGTTCTTTTGATGTTCATAAATTGCAAGAATTCAGTTACAGTAACGGGGTTTCCATGAAGCTTATTATGGAAGGAAAGCAGAGGAATACACTCAGTTATGCAATTAAATAAGTATACAGATCAATGCCCATTTATTTTAGCAATTTTGCGTAAGATCCAAAAGGGAAAATAAATACACATCAATGGGGAAGAAGAAGAAATCACAGAGTTTATTCAATCAGCTCTTTACAGTTGCTTAAAAACAGTTCTAGAAAAAAATCCTGGGAATGAAAAGCTGACATGTTCCTATGTTACATCACTCAAATTTATATTTCATTTATCCTAAATGGACTGGAATATCTGGAGTGCAACATGACATATCTAGTGGCAGCTGCGTTATCAAAGAATTAGGACTCCAGTTAGTGATGTTTCTAGAACCCGGAACAAGTGGTTTGCACAAATCTTATATACTCTGACTCTGCTTTTCTCGCAGTGGACAGAACTAATACCAAGTGCTATTATTACTAATTTATCATCCTAAAGCTGCTAGTGTTTCTAAAATCACCTGAGAGGGCATAAAGAAATCCACGGCCCCTCTAGCATTGTGCCAAAGCATTGCTGCAATACTGACTCAAAAGGGAGAATGTCCCACATCCTGCTAAACTCCCATGCTAATCCGCCTGGAACCCTACGGGCAGGCCTGCAGACCTAACAGAAAGCAAAATTAGTGTGCACATCCCCCTGTTGCTCTATTCAAGGTAAAATGTTTGAGATTTTTGGAAGCTGAAGAACTACGTTAACAGACAGAATTTCCCAGGCCAATTTCTAAGCAGTCTTATGGTGAGCCCTATGGGGCCCTATGAAATGCACTGAGGAGAGCTGCAGAAAGGGCAATTGCTTTATCTGAAAGAGGACACAGAGGAAGAATAAGCAAAAGCTTTGGGTATCTACCTTGTGCGAGGTAGAGAGGGGCCACTAAAGCCCTTTCTTGGAGAGGGTGTATGTGTATTGATTTACTATTGCAGTTTATTTCCTTTGCATAAGCAGTGTTTATCTTGCAAGACTACCCTGGGGAGGAGCAAACAACTCCGGCTGCAGACCTGTAGTTTAACTAGGTTTCTTAAGACTATGGCCAGAGAAGCAGAGTAAGGCAATTAATGGGATTCAGCTAGACAGCCCTGGTCTCCTTATCTCAGTGCAGATGTGCCCTCAGTACACGGAAACACAAAAAGAGAAGCCAGAGAATCAACATCTCCCTGTCCTGTATGTTTCTCCCTCACAACCTGTCTTTTACCAGATCTATTACCCAACATGTCATATATTACTATCTAGAAAACTATAAACTCTTAACACTGGGGAGTAGGAACTACATTTTGGTTCTGTGTTTGCATCTAATACAATGGAGTAATTAGTACTCTACACTTTACAACAGCCTATTTGTTTCTCAGGCCACTGCTTCAAGCTGCTCTAAGTTCATTTTTGCCAGCCAATTCTGTTGGCCTCTGTAGTCTGTTTAAGATGCATGTTTACTCTGAGCCAAATCACCTGATATGGGAAGAATCTGGTCCCTGCCCAGATGCAATGAATCAGCTCCTACTGTCAAGTTATTCAAAATTTTGCAATGGCAGCACTGCTCCTAGCAGCTTGTTTTATTAGTTCCCAATTTATATTAATTCCATATGCTGCTGTGTATTAATATCTCTCTTCTCTCTTGCCTTTAGAAATAAAAAATGTGATTTATCAGCAGCCTCTTTAGACTGCCAGCATATAATTGCACATGGGTTAACTGTTAAAGTTCTGAGGGAGCTATACTAAGGGACCAGTCCTTTTATTGCTGTAGTAATGAGCTTCTAACGGTTGGCTGGCTAGACCTCCTGGCCTTCCCAGTGAGGCAAGTTTAGCCATCCCCTTTCTGTCTGCCCATTAAACATTGGTCTCCCATAGCAGTATATCAAGGGCAACAAAACTGCACTATTGAAAATAGGGAACAAAAAATGAGACTCATTGCATCTCATTATCTCCACTAATACAAATATAATAAACATGCAGGTGATTACCTTACATAGTTTGAAAAGAAGCCCTGGACGGCTTGGGCCATGGTAAAGACACACCAAGCTTGTCTTCTCTAGGGCACTGATTCACATCCTGGCCAGAGCAATAGTGACCTACAGTCATTACCAGCTGACGGTGTGTTTAAAATCTCACACTCCGGGGATGCAGCCTGGCATCGCTGCCAGTTGTAACTCTCATAGTGGGTCACTAGAGAGCAATAGCAGGTTCCTTCTGCAGGCCAGAGAGCAAACCTGCCAATTCAACCGCACTCCCAAGCCTGGAAAAAACAGAATGAAATTTGGTGTTGAAAGGAATGTTTTATGTGTGAAGAGAAATGTCAAGAGGGAAGGAGCTGAGACTGGTCTGTTCAGGTAATGGAGTTTAATGTCCATTACCTGTGTTACTTGGGATAGAACAGGAATGGGCTTGTTGTCCCATATGGTCTGTCCAGTCCTACATTACCAAACCGGTGACCAGAGAGATGAGCTACAGATACCTTTTTGGGAATTCATTTAATATATTACTAGTACGATTTAGGATTACCC
Source organism: Gavia stellata (assembly GCF_030936135.1). Classification (NCBI taxonomy): domain Eukaryota; kingdom Metazoa; phylum Chordata; class Aves; order Gaviiformes; family Gaviidae; genus Gavia; species Gavia stellata. The sequence goes on from NC_082600.1 coordinate 23,620,142, forward strand.
AAAATGTTCTACCACACCTATTGCACCTCCTGCTGAAGGGATAACAGACATGACTCCACTTAGTTAAATGGACATAAGTTGCCTCATCAGAGTGTAGTTTCTTATGTTTGGCGCCAAGGAAGTCACCTATCCAGGCAGATCCCCAGTCCTAAGGCAGCTGAGGAGCTGTCTTCTCTCCCTGCTATAAGCCAATGACTCAGGGAGAAAACAGAATCCAACCTCAGGCATACGACTCAAGTGCCTTGCCATATTTGGTGAATATTATTTCTACCAAAGTGCAAAGATTCAGACGATAACAACTGAGGAGTGCAGTGTGTTTGAGGACCTGATGGTGAGGGAAGAAAGCAGCAATCTGGCTGTTCAATAAGCAGAAGCAACATCTCATTTCCTGGCAGTTACCTCAGGATCTAACATGCAACTCACATAGCTGTCCTTCAAAGAGTAGGACCCAAAAAAGATTTTTACAGCCTACTTTTTCAGAATGAAATCTCATCACCGAAAGCAAAGATTGTCCTAAATACTGCTGAGTAGCAAAGAACCCAAACACAGTGATTACAAAAGTCAAATGGTTCCTTATTAAGAGAGCTACATTTAGAGAAGCTAAAACTGCAGTTAAATTTCCAGTGTTATGTGCTCAAATTGACTTCTTGGCACCACTTCCACACATTCCCCCTTGCACCTGACATGCTTCCCCCATCCTCTTCCCCACCCCCCAAATTCTAAACAGTTACAGACAGCCAAATAACTAACACAGGAAAAGGCAGATCACCTTGAGACAACTTGTTTGAAGATTGCACCCTGTATATCCCTCACTGCCAATGCAGTCTTAGATAGCTATTCTTATCCCAGTCCCTAGGATTCTTCCTCAGACAGGGAGGGATGCAAAGAGACCCTCCATCTGGGGTCACTGAAGAAATGTAAAGACAAGGGTCATCAGGACAGTGATGGCACTGCAGTCTGGTCTGCTACCTTCAGTGGTTCTGCTTCGGATGCGAAAGTACAAGAGCAACCCTTAACACCCTAAGAAGATACAGGAACTTTGTGATCTGTCTCTCCATGAAACAAAGAGAGCAGAGGACAGTTCTGAACTTATACATTTACTTCTAGTTTCTGCATCCAGAGTTTAAATTTCTTTGGTAATGGACAAAATATTTTCCTTTCATTTTGGTGTGCAGAGAAAAGTAAATGATACAGAAAGGAAAACAGAAACATGTCGTATTTCATTTTGCTTTCATTCACTTACCTGGGACCAGCAGTAGGCAAACACTTTTGCCACTGTTACTGCTTTGAACACTAGACTACTGCTTTTAGTGGCAATACGCTGTTTACCTATTGCAGCAATCTGCCGGCTTTCCTGACAAATGGCCGCAGTGCCTACACTAGACTCTGGACTCATTGCTTTTGTAATGAAGAGACAGTCTATCCAGGCAATATATGGCCTGTCTGCCAGTGCACAGTTAGTCCGGCACATCTGGAGCACGTGAGACCAAGTACACAGATGAGAGCTTTACACACATGCTGCTTTCCCCAGTGGAAATACAGACAGCACTGAGGACACAGATTCTGAAGAATGTACCTTTGACTTTTTCACAGATTATGTGTTGGGGCTCTTATGCTTTCCCTTGCACTTCTGGAAGAAGCCACACTCATGATCACCTCAACACTGAACCACCTGTACCATGGGATTTTTAAATAGACACCCAGCCATTCAGGGACTACAATGAGTGGGGCATAGGGTTCAATTCCTGGTATTTTTTCTTACTATCCAGTCACAAACAGAAAAACAAGAATATTTGTTTAAACAGAAATGTAAGACTTTGGCACCGTGGTAGACAAGATTAGTAAACAATTTTTTGCTTCAATCTTTTGATACCCTGTATCGTTCACATTAGGAGAACTGGTAAAATGCAAAATTTTTCTTTTTATACTTTGAATGATCAGTAGTGAGAAAAATCTTTTTGCAAGGGAAATCAATTTAATGTTTTAAGATAAATACAGACAGAAACATCTGAAAGATTACTTCATAAAAAGATTCTTCTGTTCTTATTTATATGCTTCCTTAATCTGCAGAGAGTTGAGCTCTTGGGTTCCCATCTGTGGCAGGACAGGCATAGAATCCACCACCCTCCACCACCCTCAGTAATGGGATGCACACTCCTAATGAACCGCTTTGCTAACAAACCGTATTCTGGAAACGGACAAAAGTTAACCTAGTCAGAATTATCCATGACCCAATTCTGTAACATTTTCTACCCTTGTCCCTTGCTCCAGTGCAAAAAGCACATAAAATGAAAACTACACCAGATGGGAACCAATGTACAACGTTTTGCATTATTATTGCTGGCAGCAGTATAACAGAGAGTTGGGCCCTAATTTTCTAATTTGGTGGCATTTTATGGCCAGTTTGCCCAATTTTAAGCAACTACAAGAAAGGCAGCAGCCAGTCAAAGCCCTGTCATCTAGAGGGCAATCTGTCTTTGGCAGTCAGCCACACAAATGCATAGGATCTGCTCGAATGTCTCTTTAAGGAGCCTGAGCGATAGCCCATTAAGCAACCCAAGTGCTACGCCTGAAATGGCAAGAGCGATGTAAGCCCCTGCCAGCCTTGAGCTATGGAGAGCAGAGCCAGTCTAAAGGCAATGAAGCACACTGTCAGTGCAAGCTGAGAGTTAAATAAACAAGTCCTGTTCCATCAGACTTTGCTTCTTAAGCCTGTAACTTATTGTCTAGTAAATTGGAAGTCATCAGGATTAACAAGCTTTTTGAGTCAGGCCATGGGAACAGCTGGACACCAAGTGCAGTTTAGAAAGCAACATCTAAGCCCTTATTGGATTTAGTAAATTAAAGACTCGCACTCGCCTTCACAGCACTCACTACCCGTCACTTTAGGACAACCCTCCCCTAATTTCAAATAGGTAGAAGTGTATCTTAAAACAATTAGCAATTAATACAGTTGGCATGCGGTGGAAGCACCAGAAAAATTAGTGTCATCAATCATCTTTCAATATCCACTGCAATATCAAATAGAAATCTCATTATGATGCAGCTCAGAAACTGAACTAGTATTGCTATTAACTGAGATAAAACCCAATCTACAGGATTTCAACCCTTATTTGAAATTCAGTTTATTAAACGCATCTCCCATTAAGCCAGTTTCATTATTTAAACAACATCATGCAATAAAAATACCTCAAGATTAAACTTACCATTAAAGTGATTTAGCTGTAAGTCACAAGCAAAATGGTCTAGCATATCTCTTCCAAGCACAGATTAAAATACCATTCCACAACTTGCATGATTTGCACTCTCTACTTGAGAGGAGTCTGGTCCTCATATATTAGGGATACATTTCAAACTAGGTCTAAGCATCCTTACATGGAAGATGCTCTGTGTTAGCATCAACTCAGAAAATGTACTGCCAATATGAGGCTGATGGGCCTGGAGATGATGCACATGGAAGCATTGTTCACTCTCTCTTCTAATACAAGAACAAGGAGAAATCAAAGGAAAATAGCAGGCTGCAGGTACAAAAGAAACAGTAGGAGATTCCTCCTCACATAGTTAAGCTGTTGAACTCACTGTCACAGGGCATGGCAGCTACTACGTGTTTACAAGGACTCAGAAGGCAATTGGACTAACTCCCAGAATAAAAACCCATCATGATTTAATAAGTACAAAGATAATACCTCCAGCTGATGAAGTCCTTGAGCCGCATATCATTGGATGCTGAAACAGTGCACTGGGGAGTTATTACTACAGGCTTAACCCAGTTCTTATAGTCATCCCTGGGCACCCACAGCTGGCCAGTACAGGCATTTTATGTTCTTATCCAAGTACCAAAGGGACAGACACCATATAAAAACTTGGGTAAACAGGGTGAAAAAAAAAATAACCACAGAAATTACTGTTGGATAGGAATAAGGCAAATTACCAGAGCTTTGTGCTGAGAACCCATGCTGTTTGGTATCATGTACCTATGGTTACCTAATAAGCCCAATTCTCTCTGAATCTTAAGAGTCCCTTAATTTTCAGGAGCATCAAATTAATTCGTATATCCTAGAATATTAATTTTAAAACATGGGTCAAGTGTGTACTAAGTATTTCACTGTTCTACAGAGGAGGAGCAGAAATATTGTTACTGGCAATGGAAGAAAGGATTGTCCAAGTGTAATATTTCTTTGTCCAGGAAAACACTGAATGGACCTGTGGTTTTCTTGCTCTCAGAATCACTCATATTTCATCTGTGTAGTCCAGTGCCAAGATAATGTTATTACTGAGAACAACAGCAATCAAATTGCTTAAAGGACTTCTACCCATTTGAGAATTTTTACTCCTTCCATTTTCCAAGGGTGGAGAAACAATTCCATCCAAATTAAAAAGGCAGGCACAGGGTCAGTTCAATAGGCAAATGAGTTTTCATACACAGTTAATTGTTGTGTCAAGGTTTCAAGAAAATGATGCATTACAAAATGTTTTAAAACAGTGTGTTACATTTGTGTATGTAGGAGAAAAATACCCATATATATATATTATTTGTTGACCCAATACCAAGGGCTTTGTGTCCTTTTGCTGTTGTCAGATATGACACTGCAGACTACCACTGAATGACACTCTTAGTTCCTAACCCCAGCTGGGGCATTTTTACTCTCTAACACAATGGGAGACAAAACTGTGTTTACTGCAACCTTTAAATTCCACTGCCAAATTAATTTTATTCTATGTATCAGTCACATCCCCATCTTGTCTAGCAAAGACATCCACTGTCACTTATAGATTAACATACTTATTGGTATATAATTTGTAGGTGCTTATCTTCAGCACTGAGTCCAGGATTTGGGTCATTATACCACTACTGATCACTAACCGAACTTGTGGTTCTCTCCTACTCTTGGGCTTTACGCCTCTCAGCAGGCTATAGGTTGACACAGCACTGTACTGCACACAGCTTCTTTTGGAAAAAGCATCAAGTCAAAGTTCAGCCACAGGCGAGGCACTAAGACAGAAATTAAAGCAATGGATGCCAGAAGGCAGAAAATGGTAAAGTGCACTGCAAAAGCACTGAGCTCTGAAACACCTTGACAAAATGCCATATTGTGGTGGCAAAGCAATTATAGAGTTCACAGTCTTCTTTACTGAGAGAAATGGGTTGGTTTTCATTTCTCCAACCTACTGTTTCAGGCTTTCTGCAGAATCAAACAGGATTAAATGGATTTCCACTTTGCTCACTTGCAGATGTACAATTACTAAATAATAGAAATATAAATGCATTAAGAAAATCTGACACTAAAAAGTACGGATGTGTGACAAAAAGAAAATTCTGTGGCTAGAAAACACAGGGCCATTATGATAAATTAATTTAGTTTTTAAGCAACCCTGTGACAGGTCCTACTTTTTCAGATGGGAAACTGGATCACAGAGTGCTTGAAGAACAAAGTTCCACCTTTTTCCCTATGGGGCCTCCACTTCTCTTTTTAAAACTTTCAGTCCTGGTTTGCCCTCTCTAATAGAAGAGCCCATGCTTTAACCCTTCAGGGCAGTACACGCCAGGCTCAGGTCTGCTTCCAGTCACGGACTCTTTTAAAGATAAACAGATAGAGCTTAGCAGGGTCAGCAGAGTAGGCTGGCGAGGAGTAGAAGGCACTGTTATCCATGTCAAAGAGCAACTTAAAACCATTCTTGGCTTAGTCTAGCAGAAAACTTCTGTTTTGGGGAAAAGTGTGCAGGACAGGGACTACCAGTGCCACCATGAGGTTTGGTCCTGCATTCATTCATTACTAAGGCTGAGAGTCGTACAGAGAGGGACTAGAACTGCACATGAAGCTTATCTTGCTTTCCTTGCAAATACTGAATTTATGACAAAAATATAGGGAGGAGACAGAGAAACATAGTATCTGTGAATAGTATCAACGGAGCCTCCACAGGAAATACAAACTATGTCTGTAACTTTTTGAACATGAAACATATTTTCCCTTCACGCTTCTTTCAGTAGAAAAAAACCCAGCCATTTTAACTGAACAACTGGCTTTTATATCTGGGCCCTACAAGAGCTGCTTAGCAAGGAGAGTCATTAATCTGTTTTCAAACCAGTACTAACAATTAGCTCTTAATGAGTGTTTTTCATAAGAAAAGACAGAAATAATCTGGTTTTAGCTAAGGTGATTTTCTGTACCTATTCCAGCACGAGGCCCCTGTGCAACATCAGCAACACATGCCAAGTGCTTGAGAAGAGGTTTGCTTGTGACCTGTGGCAGGGACACAGATAAGTAGCAGATTTCAGAGCTCAGCTAGAGGTGGCATCACCTCTTATCCTTGCTTTGCCAGTGTACTTCATCAAAGGCCTGCAATGAGAAAGCACCCACTCATAATCTGGAAAGGGAACTGTCATTTTTCAGCCAAAGATCTAACAGCACTTGATGAAGCTGAAGGGTTTGACCATTGCAGTACACTGGCAATGCACTGACTGAGGTGGGCTTTCAGGAGCAAAGTGAGACTATATCTTACGTGCCTCCCTACAGATGCCAAGCGTGACCATTCCCTGCGTGGGCTAATTCTGGTAGAGGCATAGACCTACATTCTGAGTGGCACTTCTGGCACTGGCCACAAAGACAGACAGATGGACAGACAAGCGTTTGACCTTAATACCTGTGCAGATAAACAGAAAAAGGAAACTGAGCCACTGAGTCAGGCTAAAGTGAAGCCAGGACCCAGGAATTTTAATTACTATTCCACGCACACTCACTTTCACACCTCCATGAGCGCTCCCCCAAGCCCAAAGTTCATGGCTGGATCTAAGCCATTCAGTGCTGCTTCAACATATGCAATTAGCACAGGGCAGCTTATTGCCACAGTGCTGCTTGATAATTAACTACTTAATGGTTCGATTAACAACTTTTAACAATTGCTCTTCTAATTTCCTCCTTTCGCTGGTGCTTATTTATTTATTTTATTCTACTCCTCCTTCCTCCTTTTGTCAGGCAAATATAACTAGGAGAGACCTAATTAGCTGAGGATATTGCTATGTAAAAACTTTGCTAATGACTTACTCTTGTCTATAAACCCTGGGGTGTCAGCTTCTCATGTGTCAACAGCTTCCTGTGAAGCCTCATCATTTTGTATGCGAACTTTGATCCATGCTAGAAAGTTAATGACTAAATCATACAGCTTAATGTATCAAAAAAAGGCAATTCGGAACTAGCTGAAGAGATCTGTTCATTTGTTTATGGATCTGCTTATGTATTTGTCAAGAACATGCCACACAACTTTATCACATGAAAAACTTTCCAGTGAAGTCTCTGACTTTAAATAGGCCTTTTTTTGCCTAGTTCAGCTGCTCTTAGCCTAGGCTGCCTTTAGGTCTCTTAACTTTAGGGCAGGCTTTTCCAAAATGGTGTACCCTGAATATGACCAGAATAGTAAATGTTCTCAGCTATGCCACATAAACAACAATGGGGCTCACTCCAAATTCTAGGCGCTCCCACCTAGGAAATAGACTCTTCAGAGGTGTATTTGTCCCACAGTCCCTAAATCAGCTCTGAAATGCTGCTGCGTTCTCACTTCTTTTTCTACTGGGAGGATGCAGGGTGATAATGCTTCTCTTTCAGTACCATTGGTGCCACCTGAGTTTGCTTAACCCTGCCCTTACCTTCCCAGCGTCAATAACTCCCCCAGGGTCAAACCCACTGCTTTCTCCTCATGCACCAAAGCACTTTATCTCAATGACTAGATCTATTCCCAAGCATTTGACTGAACCTCCCCTTGATTTAACACCTCAGTTAAGGTCCACCTCAGCCCCAGAGCAATAGTCCCACCTACACCATCTCCAATGGCAGAGTTTCAGACCCTTTTCCTATTTATTTGGAAGGCTAAACTTTGGAAGTCAAGGAAATGTGACAAAACCTGTTCTGCTGGTTCCTCTGTCGTATGCATCATCAGCATGGTACTAGGGATTACAGGACTTGACCTGGCTTGAATTAAATCCTTCAGTTGCATTTGTTCCACCATCTCCTCCTCGTTCATGACTTAACTCACGACTCCTAAGAGGCATTTTGCTATAATTGTCCTAAATGGTGCTATTGTCACTTTGCAGGTTTCATCAGAGCAAGACGAGCTTTTGCCAACAAGGACGAGAGGATGCATTTCTGGGCAACAGCTTTGCCTGGGAAAGTTTCTCTGAAGTCATATGAAAGAGAATCAACCAAAAGTATCAAAGAATCTAAGATATTGGAAAACATTCTACTCCTCAGAAATAGATAACCTATACCTTACAGATTAATTATAGATGATATGGCATCCCCACTCAGTTTGGTCTGCTTGGTAGAAGGTGGCAGGACTGACCAAGCATTCATGACCACAGAAAGCTCCAGAACACAGATAAAAATCTTTACATGAGATAAGAGCCAAATCAGAACCAAATCATTTGTATTTTCAATCAGGTTGTGGTTTCCCCTTGTGTCAAAGCCAGAAGAGGGATTACTATCCTGGGTGTATAGCACCAGAAAACCATAAGGGAAGCTGTTGCTGCAGACAGAAGATCAAGCAAAGGCTCTCATAAGCTTTCAGTAATTCAGGAGTTACATGAAGTGCCCTTGTCTCCAGACCCTGCATATGATTTCACCTCCAAGACTATATGAAACCTAGGTCAAAATCAGACCAAACAAGAGCTTTCAGCTTATCTTTGAGTAAAGGGTGAAAAGCAGGAAATCTGGTTCAATGTTCTCTTTCCTGGGTATATTTTTTTCCCACTGTATCAGTAATCTTCACGTTTTTCACACTGTAACACACTTTTTCCCCCCCGATAACCATATACAACACAAGAATCTAAAACTACTTTTCCTTCTTTGTGAGGGGCTGCAGCCTCACCAGTAACCAGTACAAGGCAACTGTGTCTGTGACAGGTAATACAGGCACAAAATCTGAAAAGCAAATCTTACCAGCATTTATGTTTTATAAACTGTATTGACAGCAGCAGATTGAGAAAAAGGGAACAGTGCACTCTAACTTTAAAAAAATGTTTGCCACAGTTTCATTGTTTCAGACAGTAACTGAAATTCAGCTGAGCTTTAGGGAAGGCACAAATGGGAACTCTTAAAAGATATAATACACACTATTGACATTTAAAAAGACAAACACCAAGTACAGAGCAAAGGGAGCTAATTTAATAAAATAAGGGTTTGGCAGCGAGTGTTTATTTTTCTTGGAGGGCTTTTTTCTTTTTTTAAAGAGCACCATTCACGTTGCTCATTTTCAGGCTTGGTTACACCCCTGATGGATAATTTTCTAGTTACTACCCTTATTAAAAAAACTAGACTATTTCACAGCAGTATTCCCAATCACTGTAGCAATACAATGCTGTGTATTATGCTATTCATCTTCAGAATGCTCCATAAATATTAAAGACTAGTCCTTAACACTGTAATCTACCTTCAATAAAGGTAGCCCATAGCTATTCCAGCCTAAGAACTTCATTCTCTGTACCCAAACACTGTAGTTTCCCGCTTGCATCCTTCTTGCTCTAAGGGGTTCAGTGTAAGTAGAAGAGCAGTTTTACCTGAGTTTTTATTCCTTATTTGCCATCTAAATGAGACCTGAGGCCTCTTTAAAAATCTAAGCATGACAGTGAATACCACACCCATGAAAACTGACCTTTCATTTTCTAAGGTGTCCTCGATGCTCTATGAAGGACTAGGTGGCCAAGGTAGAATCTTCTACTAGAATCCCATATACTAAAATGGTTTTTCTGAATTTAAACAGCACTGCGTTAGACAACACTAAAAGCTTTAGAAGTGGCACTATGCAAAAACCATGTCAACACATAGCCCTTAAAAAGCTATTTCAAATCATTCTTTAAGACACCAAATCCACTTATTAGCTTCAGAGGAAACTGAAGACGAAACACCGAGAAAGGATAAGAAATCAAGATTTTCCAATTTGAAGGTTGTTTCTAACACTACTCTTTCATGCCAACAGTGCTATTAAAAGGTTATTTCTCATGAAGACCACTGCGTATAATCTTCAATACACTTCACCTTGGTTATCAGCATCTACTTACCTAAGACCTTGGCAGGGGGGTGGGGGGTTAGCAGTCACTGTCTGTCTGCACTAGGGTGTGAGCACACCTGATTTCTAAGTGGAGAGAGAAATTTTGATGTTGCTCTAATATTACACTGGGTCTATGAAAATATATTCTGTACCAAAGATGAAGAAGTCAGATTGATAATTCGTCTGTCATCACAACAGATATATAACCTTGTATCATTTAGATCTCTATTGTATCTTCAAAAAAAGGATAGAAGAAAGCTACAACTTCACTAATTTACTGTTTATTTTAATGCAGAAGCACCTACAATTATATAAATGTTAAGTAACCATAGCTGATTAACTCTGTTAAGGTTAATTGCAGTTGAATGTAATTTAAAGATGCATTTGAAGTTAATTATATGTTCTTTTAATAATCAACATTTTCATATTGCATAAAACAGCTGGTAGAAAAATGATTTTATTACTATTAAGTCCCTGTTGAGGTCTGATAGCAGGGAGATTTGTCTATGAAATGCATGCAAGTATTTTCCCTCTCAGCTTCAGACACTGGAATAGGGCCTTATAATCACAAAATGAGCAATTTTTTTCTGGAATTCAGGCCACCTTCAGTACCTCAAACTGGTATCTCAAAACTTGAGAAATGTATCCAAAATCAGCCTGGAAAAATCTTGACTGGAAGAGGCTTGTATCACAACAGGGTGACAATCATTTCTGCCCTGTATATTTCAATTCATCAAAGATCCAATCGATCCTTTCACTTTTAAAAAGGATTACTTAAATGATGGGAGAGCGAATATTCTAGTCTCACAGAATGAAATGCTTTCAATAAGAGTAGCAGTTCAGTCAAGATTTGTGTACTGATACTGAGACATTCTGAGCATTTAGTACAGTCTCATTATTTTTCCCAGTCCAAATCACTGTCAAAAGCACCTGGACTTCCAGAGAGGCATGGCCTTGTAGTCTCAATACAAGAGCAGACACAAAAGTTCAAAACTATCAGCATTTCATGTTTTTCCACCATGTTGCTTTAGGGAAGCAGTTTCAATTACCTGCCCTGGTTTCTAGCAGAGATAAAAACTTTCATTTAACAATTTAGAGGTGATACTTTGAAGAGTCCATATATTTCTTGTAAAATACCTGAAGCTACTATTCTAAAAGCACTGAACAATGCCGAAGTCATATTTATGTAAGTTAGATCTTTCACTTACATTTTTTTACTCCTGGTTCTAAAACCATAATTGTGATAGTCATCTGTAAGAGTTAACAAAAAATCTGATTAGAAAGTATAGCCATATTCTGCTATGGGAAGCCAGGCTCTCGCCTCCCAGTAATCTAGCAAACACTGTGTAAGCAACTAGAAAAAACATCTGTAAGAAACAGAAAAGAAAAGGGATGCTGACATCAACATTTGTGAATTACAAGCAGGGAGTTCTAAAAGAAACAAGACTGGAAGTGAAAAGTCCCTTTTCATTCTACAAGCTATAAAAAACTAGCTGAGCTATTAACCCACTTTTCATTGACTTGATCAGGCATCACGTTGGGTCTGTGTTCAGTATAAACCTGAACACCTTGCTGCCATTAGAGTATAGGACTGTGCTTCTTCTGGTTCACACAGGGGTAAGAAATGAGGTGTCTTGTGTTCTGGCTGTTGTTGGATATCTGGACCTTGTCACTGTAGCTGTGTTAAACTAGAGAAATTCCACATCTGAGACAATGTACTAATCCTATGACAGGGAGCATTTCCCTTGCTTAACATAACGGTGCTGTACACAGAAGTGATAGGCAAAGCTCAACAGAAGGATGACCAGAAAGAATTGTCAAAACTTAATCTAAAATTTGTTCCTTTTCTGCATTCTTGTTCAGCCAGCTTCGCATTTTTTGCATGTTGTTTAATTCTAGCAGGCTACATGCTGAACAGTGAACTATATTAAGAAAGATATTGTTGATTTTTAAGGTTAAATTCAAAAGACAGAAGGAAAACTACCTGGATTACTGGGGGGAGGGGGCGTTGGGGGGGTGTCTCAATGCATTTCCACATCTCTAATACAACTATGGATTTCCTCCTTTTTAATGACACCTTCTACATTTGAGGAATATAGATGTTTATTTAAATACTTCTGTAGTATATATTTCTTTTACAGAAGGCTGTTTCCAGTGGACTGGAGATGAAGCACAATACTGGCAGTATTTTTCTAAGATTCTAGTCCTAAACCTCAGACATTAGACCTGGTTTGTACCTCTCTAAATGCCATAAATATTGAAATTTTATTCTGTAAATCTTGAAGAGTGAATAAAGTTGTACCATCTTAACATTATATGGCTTCTAAGTTTTCTTCATGATAGCATGGGGCTATCTTGCAAGAAATATTATCACAGACTTTTTAAAAATCTATACAAAATATAGAAGTGGTTTGGACATAGTCCCATCCTTTTTCTAATATGGGAATGATTAAAAATACTTGCTCCAAGATGCAGCTATTTTTCAATGATTTTTCACCCTCCTGTCTCCTTTCTGTAAGCCATAAGCCTCTAATATGAAATACAGACCTGTACTGGTATAAGAATTTGGTGGCTGATGCTATAACTCTTACACTCTGGGTTGTCTCCCTACGTCAAATTTGGGCATATGATTCTTCCTTCAATACTTCTGGAAGAAACTGCCAAATGAACAAAGTTAGTGCACATGGCCTTTAGTCAATTTATTCGGACTTCAATAATTACATGGAAGTACTGTCAATACCGGCCACTTGGTTGTACTCCTTGCAGTTTATGCAACTATCTTACGTTTCTTTACTTTCTTCACACAACATACCTTTCAAGTTAGCATCCTTCATTGTGTCAATGGGAACAGATATACTCATATGCTGTATCCCTTTTATCTTCAGTGAGTTTTAAAGGCAAAGGATAACATGGTATCACACATGATAAATCCATTTTTTACTAAGTGCCTTATCATCTTCCCACCAATGTAAAACAGTTCAGATCTGAGACACCCCTCATCTGGCCACATCAACACCTGCAAGACTGAAATGGTCATGAGGAACAACTTTTAGTTGTTCCACGACACTTTGGAAGACTTCCTTTATGTTCAAACAGTTCCCAGGTTAAACTCCCAGTTCTCTCCACAAGTAACACTAGCATCACGTCTCCTCTTCTGAAGACTGACCACCAAGAATTTCTTCACAACATTATTTCACTTTATGGACAACCCCAACCTCAAGGTCTGGTGCCTTCTACTCTTCACAAGTCTTGTGTCACATTAAGGAATACAGGTGGTGAACATGCAGACACAAAACCAGGAGAAACACTCTCTAGACTCTCCCAGTAAATCCATGCCTCCAGTAATTACTGTCAAATATAAAGAATAAAGCAGTAAGATGACTCAGCTACCTGCCACCAGTAACTTTCAGAAAACTATTTGTGTGAGAGTACTCAAGAGGGTTGTATTGTTGGCTTGGCAAAGACAAACATTTATTCATGTCAAGAAAAACAATTTGTAATACCATCTCATCTACTATAACATACCATCAGGATGATCTCCAGAAAAGAAAAGTTAGCCAGACAGCTATAATTACTTTCCTTTATTGTGAAACCTGTACGTTCTCCTTGTGGAATAATATTTCATCTTCAAATTTGTCTCCTTTCTCACTTACCGGCTTTGCTTCTATTCAGAATTTTTGATTCTTTCTCTCCCCACCCCATCCCCCCACCCTGGTGAACTGGTCAGCTTCTGTTGTCAACGCTTCTGAGCATCCTTTTGCTAGGTGACTATCCTATTTAATTGTTTTAGTTGAGGCATAAAAGCAAGGAGAACTTTTTCTTAAACAGATTTGAAAACCTAAGCCAAGCCCTTAACTGAGCCTCCTGAGCCATTCAGGCTTGGAAAATAAGACTTTGAGTTCGGCTGTTCTAGGAAAGGCAGCATCAGAGAATTGTACTTACAGGACCTGTAGTAAAAATCACTGCACAACATTAAATAGTTGTCTATTTTTTTTGCTGTTTGAGCTCTGCAGCTCAGAACTGTAAGTGTGCAGGAACACATTTAAATTATGGGAACTACTGAGGGGATCCAGCGGAGAGTGAGTCCTAGTGCTTGGGACCAGGTTGCAGCCACCAGGTTGGGAGACAGGCCGGTATCAACACCCTATAAAAGCAAGGTCAGGAACTGAGAAGTTAAGGTGGATACAAAGATGAAAGGCAAGGTAGTAACATTGTCAAAAGTCAGAAAAATAAGGAGTCAAATATGGCCACAAAGGCTGTTTTGCAGGAAGTACATGATTTCTGGTCAGGAGTCTGGCTCCAAAAGAGAAGGAACAGAAAAAACAAAATCCAAAAGGCTGCTCGAACGAAGGAGCAAGGGGCAGAATCAGGAATCAGAGATGATTGCCCAGCTCGCATATGCAAACATTAAGCAGCCCAAAGCAACTGATGGGTTAAATCTTACACCTGTTTGGATGCAGTAGCTCACCCAGCAGTTTTGCAGACCAGTTCTCAACTGATTGGGCTGGTCAGGCTCTTTGCTGTCCAAGCTGGAGCCCAGATGGTGACAAAAGAGTTTGGTTGTCCAGCTGAAACATAACAGACTAACAACAACCCTGAAATAAATCGTATGACTTTCAGAACTGTTCAGCAAACACTGGTTCTTGTGACTTCATTTTTACTCAAGCATATACTGAAAACTTCCTTCACCTCCCAACAGAAGTTTTAGAGTCAAGATACAGAGCAAAGCACCGAAAGTTGAAAAATGAGTTGCTGTGGGATATAAAATTCAGTTAACCGTAACCAATGTTTGGGACCCCTCTGTAAGCAGCATATAAGTTGCTCATTTCACAGCCCCCAACAAATGCATCTGACAATCTATCAACAAATAAAATTAACTTATAGCTTTAAAATCCTGGTGTATGACTTTTGTGGATTCAGTAATTGCAGGGGAAAAAAAGTCAGATTAAAATTTGCATAACAGAAATTTTCTGACTTTGATTATAGTGGGTAAAAGGAAATTTTAGGATGCTGCAGCTGCCCTAGGTGTTTTACACAGAGTATGAAGTGCTGGGAAGACCATTGTCTGAGAGGGTAGGAGGAGAAGCAGTTCTGTTCTCTGGATCTCAGTTAACTGCTTCTTCTGCCCAGAAACCTCTGAGAAGTAGTACTGCCACAGCTCATAAACTGCCTGCCCCCGTGGCCCAACTCTTTGTAGAAGCATAAACATGTGTGTCAGGACTGTTATCACGACTGCCTCAACAAAATTATTCCATTTAGAGTCTCTCGTCCTCCCAGAAACAAATGCTGCAAGCATGAACTACATGTAGGTGTGGTTACACCTACACAGATACTAATCATAGATTAGATAGATGAAGCATCAGAAGTCAGGACCTTCTATAAACATGCATAGATAGATGACTGGTACTTGCCTGATGATAATCTCTGTTAGTTTGATGTAATAATATAAGGCTTTATTTTAGGCTCAAGCCACAAGTGCAGGATAACCTTAGACTGACTTAGCCAACTTTAAGTCCAAAGCAGAGAAAGGCAGGAATCCATAATCTGTCTGCTAGTTCATTACTACAACACAGGGGACAGAAAGCAATCTCCGTATCATAGACAGACAGAGGATGATTTTGAGATGGAGTGAGGAGACGACAACACCCTCCGAAGACACACCTGGGTTTGAGTAAAATAATTCTTTTCAGCAGTGTTTTAAAATTGCATTCCCAACTTCAATCAAGTGCATCTTGATGTAGCAGGAATACTGTTCAGAGGAACTCGAGTGACAAAGTGCTAAAGAATGTTTTACATAAGAGAGTTACAGCATGAGGAGACTTGCTAAGAACTCTGCTGGCAGGACTCAAGAAAGAGCTGAGCAACTTTAATAATAAGATCAGGGTAAATGAAAGCAAAATACTAAAAAAAAAGGCAGAAGAAGAAAGGCCAATGTAATAGAAATCTTATCTGACTACAAAGGCTGAAGAGATGAAAGGCAAAAGGAACTTCATGTGTTTTCTACCTTGTTTTTGGGCTCAGATGCACTGGCGCATCTCTGCAAATGTCAGCGAGTCAGAAAGCAAATCAAAAGAAACAGCTCTGATCTGGGGAGTGTGCTTTTGAAAAGGAATATATCTACCGAAGGTGTAATGTGGCACATCAGGCCACCTGGATAATGAGGGGCATGAGATGAGAAGGAGGATGAATTATGTCAGCTCCTAAATGAGAAGGCTGATGGCAGAGATGGATCAGTTTTGCTGGAGCTTTCATTAGGAATCATTTCTGTAGCCACACTTTGGGCCTCAGCTTTGGTGCTCTCTTTGCTGTGCAGAACGAGTGCTGTTGGACATGAGATATCAAGGAGCTAATCTCTGGCTTGGAGCCAGGGATGACGAAGCTCTCGCCTCAGACTGTTTCCAGAAAGCTTGCAAAACACTGAGCTAAAGTCCATTTTTGTCTACATTTTCCTAGAGCTTCAGAGAATATTGTGAAGTTAGAAGAAATTGCCTAAGTGTCGTGACTTGTGAACTGCATCTTTTAAGACTGTTAACTGGTTCAAGAATTTCTTCTGATGTCCAGAGATTTTTGTCTTAAAATTGTAACATGTAATGACAAATGTAATTGTTTTGGTGAGGTTAAAAAAAAAAAGGGAAATGAATACGTAAATTGGCAGAATTTTAAATAAGCTTTTGAGATTTTGTCGAAAAGCTTTAGACAGCATGTCTCCAATGGAAGTTTAGGAGAAATGTGGAGAAGTGTAATTGTTCTGATGAATAAACAAAGGACTCAACAGAGCAAGTTGAAAAATGGCATAGAAAGGAATAGCTGTAGTCTCTCTCATTTAAGTTTTATCAACACATTCATTTGAAGTCTTTATCTTTACTGTGAAATAAAAATAGGATGGATGTGTAAGCAAGAACAACTTGGTAATTTGTGAGAATTATAGAATTAATCCTGTAATGCTATTGCTGTTGTTTTTCTCATTGAATTTTGTGGTTTACTTTCACAAATATTCATGGAACTACATTTACTGTGCAAGGTGAATTTCATCACTTGATGCTGGTATTCAGACAGGGAACTTTACATTCACTCATGTGAACATTCAGACTATTCAAAGTGCTGAAGGAATTGAAAAGCATCATCTGACTTAATTTACAGCTAACCAATTAAACTCAAATAGCTAAATAACAAAAGCAGAACAATATTAAATCTTTGTGATTACAAATACATTTGGTGAATTAATTTAGAAACTGGACATTGCTACGTTTGTCATTAAAACAAGTTCTCCGCTGGCTAATCACCACTTACAAACACCATGACAAGAGGACAAGAAATAGCATGGGTTGAGTCAGGTAATGAATAAGCACCAGAATTACATTTTGACGAGTGCTTGGACTAGCTCTACTGTTTGATTGTCTCCAGAAAATTAGGTTCTTTTCTCATGAAGTTTTGTATTATCCTGTTACCCAGTTTCACTCAGAGCTACAAATGGAAATATTGGGAAAAAAAACCATACTTGAAAACAAAGCCGTGAATGAGGCTATTTCTGTTCTGTTTCAAAGCCAGCCAGGGATGAAAAAAAAGCTCAAAGGAAAGTCCATTCTAATGAGATTTCTCCTCCAAAGATTTTTGGATGCACTTGGATACACATTTGAACCCTTCAGGGTTTATCTGATCAGAAATGAATTGCTGGGCAATCCCCATGTGCTCATGGGTCCAAGTTATGACCTGGAATGTCTTGTTGTGCTAGAAGTGGTAAAGCAATGAAACTAATAGCTTTATCAGACTTAAAAGGCTGAAACTGAATCAGGAGAAAGGCAAAATAATTAATTAGAGCACAGTAACTTTTTCAGGGTGCTTGGTATCTTACCTCAAATGCTGTTGCAAGGCATTTCCACAAAAGCAAAAGATGTGTATTTCACATGTTATAAATGAAGGTGCAATCTCTCTTTATCTGGACGCATCCACATCAATGGTGGCTTTCACTGAGGATGCAAAATTGAGATGGCAAGATACTGACAGAGAGAGCTTAATTTGTGTGGTCCAGGGCAGAGTAAATTGATGGGAATACACAGTTTTGCAGAAAGCAAAAGGATTTGCTGGCTGACAGCTTTTAAGTACAGCTGCCTTCTGGGCACTAGGGAATTGTACATTTTGCTGTTGCTTCAATATGTTGCCATTTTAGTCATTTAAATCTCTGTCCAAGACTGTAAACATTTGTCAATTAAACAGTCTAGGAATATAGTGCCTGCACCCATTTACCCCCTTCCGGAAGAGGAATAAGCTACAATATGAGTGCAACCTGTTAACCAAAGTCCCTGTAATATCGTGGAGACACGAGTCTTACACACAGCTCAAAAGTCTGCCCTCATTCTGACTCAAAAGCTCCAGCTGAAAAGAACTGTGGGAAACTCAGATGATTACGGGTGGTGATTTTGGGGACTAAGGCAGTTGAGGTGGAAAGAAAGTTTGAAGGAAATTGGACATAAAACTTAGGTTTTACAGGGTTACCAACACTCAAGCACAAGTTTGTCCAATGAATAAGGGTTGCTAAGAGTGAGGGCGATTTCCCATCACCTGTTTTCTTTTCTGTTCTGAATAAGAGCATAGCAGCAGAGAAACACACAGCAGCATCCCTAGACTGTGGGGCTGATCTGCAATTCCCATGGAAAGAAGTTTGGTTACTTAGTCATTGAGAGAGAAGGGTCCTTTATCCTGTCACATTTTCTTTAAAATTTTAGTCACTATATTATATTGTCAGCCTTCTTATTTTTTAAACAGGTAACAGCTCAAATAATTGCAATTCTGGTCCTTACAATTCCAGATATCAGATTAAAAAAACAACAATGCCAAGTAAGGGGGTGACATTAATATCATTTCATATGTTATCCTAATGAAATAGGTGGTTTAAGAGCATATTTGGGGATAGGTAGAGCATTGAACAGCTCACACATGGAGCAGCAGTTGTGTCCTGCCTGCTGTCTGGCTGCACTTCAGGTGAAGTAGTTTTAAGGCTTAATTCCATCACTCTTCTCTCATTGAAATGAATGGAGAAAAAGAATTAAGGGCAAAATTTGCTTAATTGTTTGCAAAGCCCAAGGGCTTTCTGCAAAGAAATGCAGGGTTATGTCAAGCATAAAAAATGAAAGAGCCAGTGCTGTGTGTCTCTTCTGTGTACTTGCAACGTTCTTGCTATGTACACATACTCCCTTTGCTCTCTACAACAACCCTTTCCATTATTATCAACTTTACCTTCCTGAACAGCATCCCATGTTTTCTGAGCCAAAGACGGTGTGTTTTGTCAGCAATCCTGCATTTCTGGAGTAGATGGGGATTAGTAGTATTTGCGTAGATTTGTTTGGCCAAAGATTGCCATATGTTACTTCAAAGATAGTAGTTTTCTTTTTTTTTGTTGTTTTATCATTTTTTTTCCCCATAGGTTACTTGCCAGAAGTTCTTGAAGGTCTAGAGCATAAGCCAAGAGCAGATTTTAGTTGATTCTCAGCACTGACCTCTTATCTTCATTAATTAGAAGTAGGAAAAAAAATCTGAAAGAAAAATAATCCAGACATACTATTTGGATTTTTATATTAATTCCTTTCCCCTGTGTCTATCATTTGGAAATACTGCCATGAATAATGTTTCTATCAGATGTAGTCACAAAAACAGCTATTTCTAGTCAATATCATGAACTCTTTCAAACTAAAATTATAATTTACCATCACTAGTATTTGC
The DNA here is from genome assembly GCF_030936135.1 of Gavia stellata. NCBI lineage: Eukaryota > Metazoa > Chordata > Aves > Gaviiformes > Gaviidae > Gavia > Gavia stellata. The sequence continues at coordinate 23,639,897 of NC_082600.1, forward strand.
ACTGAAATTCAGTTTCTGCTACCAATGTAAGGGATAAAAACACAAGGTCACCTGCATCTCAGATGAACCGGCTGGGCTTCTGAACATAACACATATGAACCAAGTGACTGTGAATAAGCTTCAGAACAAGAATTACTCACAGAAATGAGCCATGAAGGAATCAGAAAAACTGGTCTACTTCAGAAACTTTTAAACATAAAGGGTGAGAGATTCTCTGAATAGTGTATTCATTTTAACTGACCATGCAGAGCAGAGAGGCTTTGCAGAGGATCAGTTGAAGGTCTAGGTCCTTAATTAGCTCAATGGATTTTTGCACAGAGATGAACAAGGGCCAGAAAGATGCCAGATGGGAGCAGCAACCAGGCAAGGGATACAATCAGTGTATGACAATACAAAATGCAGAACCAAGTCAGATACAAGCAGCTGTTGTTTTTAATGCAAAGAACAAAGGCAACAACTGGAAGGAAGAACTGCAAGTCCTGATGTAGGACATGAAACCAGATGATTGTAAACATGAAGAAAAACACAAAAGCACAGTAAGCATGACTGGACATCGCACTGAATAGGATGTGCCATTCAGAAAAGATGGAGATGGCACTAAAGCAACAGAAAGTGATATGGATAAACAAATTCAGTTCATTTCAAGTAAGAGACAGAAATATGCAAGTCAGGAATCAGAAACATGGTGGCTTTATTTAAAAGAGGGGGAAAAGTGATATTGGCAACTACAAGGCCTGATCTCAATCAGGAAAAATAGAAAGGAATGAATACTGGTAAATATAAAACACAGTGAAGGATAATGTGATCTTACTTGTTAGGGTAACTGATTTTCTAGGGAAATTAGGTAAAATCTAATCCATCAGATTTAAGGAAAGCATTCAACATGGTCTCAGATGAAAAATTATTATTCAGCATGAAGAAGATACAATGTAGTTCTGAATTGTATAGTAAGTAAAGAGCTAGCTATCATGAGAGAATTGCTGGTGATTACTGTTCTACAGGAGTCTAACGTAGTATTTTAATTAACAGGACACAAGGAGGAGATGCCAATGGTATCTTCTGGTGACAAAAAATGGAGAAGCATTGTCAACATAAATTAAATCTTTCTCTTTTTTTAATAGGAAGACCTTGATGCTGTTAAGTTCCAAAAGCATTGAAAAAACAGTTTCACAGCACAGAGCTGTGCTTCTAGGCTCTATACTAGAGCTACAATTCTGCTATTTAAATGGGAAACATCACTTAGAAACAAACCAAAAAAAAGCACAACAGTCTGGGAGTGTTAGCTCATCACTGTAAATATCAAGAAATGTAACTCTGAGGATGACAAACTCAATTCCAGGGTATGTACAAGTTAAAGTATTTCCAGTGAAACAGAATGGTATTGAACAATTGCATTGTACAAGGCAACAGCAGAATAATGTGATTCTACTCACTCTTGTTCAAGAAAAAATAATTTCAATTGGAATAAAAAGTGTTCCTGAAGGGAAAGGAGCAGTTATTTTAAAAAATGGCAACTGTTTGTCCAATAAAAGTGCAAGCTGATGAGGGTATGACTGTTCTCTGTAAATGTAAAGAGGAAGAAAATTAATTATTTACGCTTAAAAAAAAAGAAACCTAACAAAAAGTATGTACAAACCAGCAACAAATACAGGCATTCTAACCTTTAAAGCAGGGAGGTTCTGGAACAATCAGAAATTGGTAGAAGTACCAGAAAAATTGCCTAGGTTTACGATGGAGGTAATATATGACAAACATTTTGTGATAGGACTTGAAGAACCCAAGCACCTGCTCTTTGCCCTTGTTTGGGTGTGCCACACCTGCTCCTCATTGCTGCATGCTAAGCTCTTGACAGCTTGCCAATTTACAAACCATCAACTAGGTAGGTGCTCTCTCACATCTAGCCTGGGCCTGATGGAGCGACTGCTCATCTCAGTCCTGTGATTGGGATCCTCTCATCATGCAAACAACCTTTTGTCAGTGCCCCCTTAAATATAATTAAAATATATATAAACATATATAAAAATATAAAGAGTTAATAACCAGCTGTTTTATAGAAATCCGTTTATAAAGAAAAAGATAGTTGCACATATGCTAGAGATTTAGTGTTTCTCTTACTAAAAGATATTCTTGAGTGTAAGTAGGGAAAGAACTAAACTGGAATCAATGCTACATTTGCTGTGTTCTTCATTAGAGCCACCAGAACCCAAGGTGGGACAGATGTCTCTATCAAACACCAGAGAAACATGAAATTTGAATGTTTGGCAGAACACAAATTCATCCATTCTCAAAGAGCAGGCTCTGACTTATAACTGAAAGGGTATTTCTGCAGCAGGGGGTTTATGCCATGCAGCTGAGCAGTCTGGGTCCCTCCTGATAAAAGACTTAACACTATGCACCGCTTGGAGTACAGTGAAATTGAGACTGATGATCATCTGCTAACGCCAATGATTTGGTGACAGCGCACTTGAAATCTTTATTCTCTGTTTTCTGGCACATTAACTGGACTGACTTACACCCAAGTGGTCACTGAATTCTTGTTCATTATTCCTTGTGAAAGAAAACCACTACATCTGAATTATTACAAATCCTTTTCTGTTAAAGCAGCTCTGCGTGAGTCATTGTCTGTGGCAGGGGACATGCCATAGCTCTCCCAGCAGCTCTATAAAAAACCTTGGAAATAGGGCTCCTTAGTACTGGGAGAACGTGACCTGCAGAGGTCTGTCCCACAAATCCTTCCTGCCAAGTGGGCACGGGATAAGTAACCTTAGCCAACAGTATGGGAGCTCTTTCTCTCTTCATTAAGTGGTATTAAGCACATTCACCTTAGCAGTGAGGTCTACAGGAGCCCAGTGTGTTCAGGAGATGATGTAATCTGCAGGGAAGAAATGGAGACTGCAAACCTCAAGATAAAAACAAATTGATTAAATGCAGAAAGCATGAAAGCCCAGTCAGTATCACAAGTGCCTCCAAGAGTTTCCTTAGGCTTAGTTTCTTTCAGCAACTGCCATCTGTGGATCTAGTATGACACTGACTTGTGTATATGCTGCTTTTCCACTGGATTGTTTACTGACTCAGACAGAAGCTGTGTCCCAGTCTTTGATCCCTGATGACCTGGACAGATAAACTGACAGCTTCACCTCTTCATTTTCTCTCCATTCAGTGTGTTGATCTCATTTACAATAACAGATCGAATTTAGAGGATATGTGCATTAAGTTATACTGAGTCTCATTCAGAAGTGATCAGAGAGTGCTATGTGTCAACATCTTCTCTGATGAGGATGTGACATCTGAAAGGATTCCCTGCTGGTTTAGAGTTAAAAGTTCCACAAAGCAGAAAGATAAAAACTTCAGTTTTTCTAAACCATAATATAAATACACACTTCGTCTTCACTTTTTTTCAATGAGGTAAGAGATTCCCTGTAATGATTTCAAGAACTTCATTGTCTTGCTAGAAACCCAATGCCTGAAAGGCACAATTGTGACAGAGAGCCCAAAAAAGGAAGTATTCCCCTCAAAAGAATCAAAACAAATTTAAAATCATCTATGTTCTGATAAGACTGGCTGGTAACGCAGTTGCAAGAAAAGTTGTTCTGTACCTTGCACTTTTACTGTCCTATTACTGTATGACACATCTACTGATATTTGATGCTTTTCTTAAAGCTTCTATTTCTAGAGGCCTCAAATCCCTAAGGCTTTCTAGAAGATAAAAAATGTAGTGTATTTTTTTGTGTGAGTAATTTCCATGAGGACTCATGATACTAAGAATCTTCATTTGCTGTAGTAAATCAAGATTCATATTTTGGGGTTGGCACATCAGCCCAAAATTTCAGGATCTAGGCACCTCTTTCATTATCTTTTCTTAGAAGTGCATACCCTGTCACCCACTGACATAATGCTGTTTCCCCATTTCCTCCACCCTATCACAGTCCAGCTGTTGCACAGAAAGGCTGTGAGATGGCTTTGTCTGACTGCTTCACAATGCTGTCAAAAAGGGTATTCACCCTCTGTCTATTGTCTTCTCTCAGGGAATGTTTTTTCAACATGTCAGCCTTCTCTGTGTGTTAGCAAGGACAAAAACAGGGATGTATAAACATACAAGGTAAGTATGGAGAGGAATGCAGCAATTCTTTGGAAGAACCATATTCAGAAAGGGTTTCAGCCCATCATGGTGCACATATATCCATGTTTCCTTCTACTGCGTTCAATTTGATGATTCTTAATTAAGCCCTTCTGATGACTCCATGTGACTTAGGGTTCAACAGCTACTTAAAGGAGGTTATTTCTCATCCCATTTTGGAATCATCCAATAAAGAACTACCTATTTAGTTCAAATACAAATCATATCCCTGTAGGGTCATCTCTGAACTCTTTACAAGATGGCATCTGTGCTGATGGACAAAAACAGTAGCACAGCTGACAGTTTTAACAGATTCTATGTATTAGGAGTGGATGCAAACTAAACAGCTCTACCGTGAAATTTCTTCTGACAGAATACCACCCACAACTTCCCTGTATTGAGGGTGCTTAGAGCTGTGTATAGGTGGCATAATACTCCAGGTCCAGAAATGTGCAAAATCAAAGCCCTGAAGTCCCTGAAAATCCTTTCAAAAGTTAAATTATTTTCCATTGTCATCTCACCTTCTAAGCAATTTCATCCAGCATCAATTGCAGCTGTGACTTACGACTTGAACAAGTGCCCATGTGTTTTCATATTCCATACCTACTACATAGAGCAGAAACTCTGCTTAACAACATCATTAAACTCTGTAAAATTCTTACCTAGTTGAACAATTAATTTAATTAAACTGAAAGTTAATACAAATACTCTCTACTAGGAAATAAGCTGTGCTGAGTGATTTGGTGGTTCCCGATTCCACACTTCCCATCACACACCAATTTTTCCTGATCAAGATCCTTTCCAACATAATTGGATGGTGAAGAAATATGTGAAAATTATATTAATTGAAAGGCATTTTCAAAGGTAGTTGGTGCTAATGAGTCCAACAAAAAAAACTATAGCCAGCTATAAAAGTAAAATAGCATGACGCTTAACCCTTTGCTAAGGATGGTAATTAGCAGGAATGTCAGGCTTATTATTAATGAGGTAGCATTTTTATTTCGTTGAGATTAAGTTTAACAGGGCAAGTGGTCTAGGCTAGGGAGGAACAGTTGCTAAGTACCATCCAGAGCAACACAAAGAGGCAGATGCAAAATACTCCACTCGGGAAATATTAATGAAAACACCATTACCTATGGAAATCTATGGCATGGGGATACCTCTGGGGGTTTTAAAGGCATATGAATGACTAAGGAGGCCAAATCCTTGAGCTTGTTATCTGAAGTCGTTTGGGCACTCTTAAAATTCCCAGCCTACAATCTATTCTCTGGTGGGAATACATAAATGCGCAAAGCGGAGGTAAAATATGGGGAGTCCTTCCCTTCGCCCGATGCAACCAGCAGACCAAAGCCTTGCCACAGCACTCAAGCAGTCCAAATTGCACAGTACAGTCTGATGGAGGACATCACAGACTACTGCCCTTGGCCTCACGACGACTGTTCAGCATCTTCATCTAGGCAATGATTTTATATTCTTGAGACTGCTACTTTCTAAACTATCTGCATAATATCTTGACTCTTCAACAGACTCTAAAAATCCTTTGGAGAGATGGGAAATATTATTAAAATGAACCCTACAGATCATCTCCTTCTCATATATTACTGTTACTTACTTCACCAACTAGATGGGAATGGGTTTGAATTTTCTTTCTGGAGTGCTGAGAAGGAGGTTACATCCACATTGCTCACCACCTCTGCAAAAGCAACCATATGGCTTTGGCTGGCATTGAGTATTAATTTTCATGCTCTGTGCCACACTCACAGTCCCTATTCTCATTGCATCATGAAGTGTTGAGCCTGACTTTTCCTGCTAAGCATATTTGTGGCTGGGTGATGGGATAGGGCAATGGAAAACACAGACTTCATTCTTCACTTCTCTTCTACAAGAACTTATCTCCATATGCACACGGGCGCATGCAGAGCAGCATGCATCTGGCATGAGGCTCTCCCCAAGTATGCAAGTGTACACCAGTGAAAGCAGTGTTTAAAGCAAGTATGTTTTTGGGGCAGGGATTCTTCTTGCCACACCTTCTCCATCACTTCAGTATTCAGGGGAGCTTTGAATTCTCTTTGTTTGTTCTCCTTGTTATCTACACCATGAAGCATACACCAGGCCCTCATCCTCACAGACACTATCCCTGTCATCCACTTCAGCATTAACGGGTCTATTAACAGGGAAAATGAAGACGGCATGGTTTGATTATGCATATCAACACTAGGTTCTCTGGGACTGAATGGTATTTGGCCAAGTGGTTCTTTGTCTTTCTCCCTGTTTTAGTACCTTGATTCTCTTCAGTGAGCGCTGTACCTTGGCAGTTGCCCAGGCATCCTGAGTCATTTTCAAATACCAAATATTATTTTTAAGTATCAAGTACAATATCAAATATAGCCTCCTACTCCCCAAATCCCATCTAGACTGAGATAAAACTTACCATCATAGATCTTGAGAAGACCTGAGTATCTGTAACCGTCAAGAAACAGACATCAGTTCCTAAAGCTCTCAGATCAACTTTTTTCATAGACCCAGTAACAACAGATATTTTTCCAACATTTTCAGGTTGTTACAATACTTCAGAAGACCTTGTGAGCAGCAGACAACTTTCAATAAAGAATAATGCCACATGTATGGGCCTCTAACAAGTACTGCCAGACACTTCTCACAATCAGGTCTCTGAAAATCCTCCCCATTTTTTCAATACAGAAAATTATACATGTCATTACATAAAGTGATTACCAAAATCTATAAAGCTTGAGAAATTTGTTTTCTCCAGCAGTTAACAGACAAGACTCTCTATTAGTGCAGGTTAATGTGGTAATAAACCATTGTTAACAGCAGTAATTGACCAATTGTGAGAAAATATGCTGTATTTAATGAATAATGTCAAGAAGAAAGAGTGCCCAGAAACCTGCTGGCATTGCTATTCATATTTTTGCTGTCTGTGGTAGTGGATATGGGTAAGTTTTTGCTTCTAATGGAAAATTGCTGTCAGAGCCCATTACTCCATGCAATAACAGAGCTGGACTTTGTGATAAGCTAAATAAAAACAGGAGCTCAAAGTAAACACAGAAGTTCCCTCTATAACAACCTGTTGCTCCCCACGGCTTAAAACTTCATATATGGTCTCCCCTGCCTGTGAGATTCGCTAGTGTAACAGAAGAGCTAACTTTTCCAAGCAGACCAGCAATTCCTATATATTAAGTAAAATTAGAAAAAAGGCCTTTGGGGCTCTGTCGTCTCTTACACTGAGCCTCTGAAAAATCTAAAACATAATATGGAGTCCCAAATTTTAAGGGGGAAGAGACAAGTACTAATGTTAAAAATTTCCCAGTCATTCTAATATCCTCAAAAGATAAAATTTCCTGCCCAGCTTGCAACCAAAAACTAACAGAATGTGCTTCAACAGAATTTCATGATTTTTATCTTTCCTCCCCTTCCCACTTTTTTCTTGCACTTCTATTTGCAATTGAATGCAACAGATGAAATAGCATTCAGACTTTATTTCGCTGCTTTCTTATCACTTTTCTATACTCCTTTTTGACAGTATGGCTTTTCAGAGGTTGAAGTCTTGAAATGCCACTGAGAAAGAAAAAAAGAATAAACAAAAAGGAAACCATTCAGTTGCTTGCTTACACTAGCAAAAAGTAGGAAAAAGGGACAATAGGGAGGAAGATAAAATAATTGTATGTATGTCAGTAATTCAACATCTCCAGTTTTAAAAACTAGCGTGGTTGAAAGAAGGAAGATAAACGTTTGAGGAAAGTTTTGCAAATATAAAGACTCGTGTCAACTTCTGATATTACAAAGACAGTAGTGGCTCTGGACACAGTCAAAAACAAGGTAGGGCTCTGAAAAGGTGTAACCAGTTAGCACTCACACAGTAGCAAATCTAGGTAAGGACCCTCAACTTGAAAGTTTTACAATATTTACATAAGAATAAATTCATCCTTTCAGATATTCCCAACAAAACATGATTGTTGTAGATCCTATTGTTACAGCAGAAATTAATTTCTCTATGGCACAGAATGAATTATCATCATTCCATAGTTTTACAGAAATTTGATTATAAAAATCAATTTGAGCTCCCATTTACCTTCTTGTTTGCAACCATTCTGGAAACATAATTCATTTTTCACAAGCATTCATTGGGTTCCAGGAAAGAATACAGGATTTCTTTTAGAGTATGCTTATCAATAAGTGTGTAATGGTATATATTGGAAATATGGCTCTGAATTGAGGCAGTTGAATCCAACTAAAAAACCTACTCAACGTAATTACACCCTAAAAATAAACAAACCACAGTTTCCCAGTTTAATTCTGAAAATTACCAGTTTTAAACTAATTAATTTTGGAGATATTGCTAATAAATCTTGCTATTTCCCAAGGAATAATGAATGGCTTGTAATTTAATTTTTATTAAGCTGTTACCAAGTCCTATGCTAATAAAATCCAGGCATCAATAGCAATTCCTCCAAAGTAAGATCTGAAAATGTAAATAATGTATTAAAATAAGTAAATATCATTGTGTTACCCTGAAACAAAATGAGCCAAGAGCACAGAGAGAGAACTGAGGAATTGAGAACTAGAGGGAAATTCTGTATGCCTGTCTCTCTCATGTAGATTGTTTCAATATTTTATAATGTCTGCTGAATTTTGCAAGTATTTCACATCAACAAATCTCCTCTTCACATAAGTGTTAAGGGTTGACAGCTGAGGTGCCTTCTGCAAGCAAAGGGCTTGTGAAGGAACCTTTTCCCTGGGGCTGAGATGAAATAAAAGATAAGGAGGAATAAGAGAGGATCACCAGACAGAAGAGCTTCCCCCAAGGGCTTACAGGAACAGACTCTCATAGAATAGAGACTCTGGTGCCACACGCTGCTCTCCCCATGCCCAGACAGACCTTGTTCCAGCTGTGCCAGAAGTCAGTGACAAAACTCCAACTGACTGCAATGGGAAAGCAGCAGACTCGTCGAGAGCAGAATTTTAGGTCTGTGCATGCCAAGTTCTAGGTGTGTGCATGGGAAAGTTTAATAGACGGATCTGTTGGATCTACATGGAGGGAAAGACTTTTGAATCTTCCTCTCCTTCCCTTGCAATATATTAATATGTCTTGTTATCTGTATTAGAATAATCTCTAGGGATCTCAGTCAAGCTGGAGATCCACTATAGTAAATATTTATACGGTAAGAGAATCCTTGAAGATCTTACAATTTAAAAATACAAGGTTAGAAAAAACCAAGGAAAAACTGCTTAGCATCATATTTTGGAGCTCAATTAATGCCAGAAGATTCCCAGCAGCACCACTGGTATTTGCTCATCCACTTCCTAGCAGAGAAATTAACCATGCTAATTTTACAAATGGAAAGTGAAAAGCAAAAAGGCTGAAGAAATCATCCAAGATCACATGAGAAGTTGCAGAGGTAGCAGTAAATAAACTCCTCTGTAATAAAACCAGTTCTTCAGGTGTTTGAGAAATACCTCTCTCCTAGGAACAGTTCAGCTTCCGCATTAATTAGGGTGTGCCAGTGAGACCAAAATATCTGAACATCTGGCCAGGTATACTATGATTAGGCATCCCAAAGAGAGATGATGCTGTATATTCAAGTAACAGGAGATGCTACAACCTTCTGCCCTGAAATGAGACAATAAACAAAACAAAACAACAAACAAAAAACCCACACACAAAACCAAAATGTTACTGAATGTTGAGAAGTCTGTCGTGAGCTGAGTGAGTGAGTTTTCCATTCATTTATGTAACCAAAACCAGACTGTGTAGTCAGCCATCCAAGCTCTTGTGAACAGGGATGGCATACACTCTTCTTAATGCACTGCTTTGTAGTCATCACTAACCTCCTCCCGGACACAAATAATCCATGCTGAATAATCATTTCTTATCTGAACCATATGTAATCAATACAGAAACTAGTTCCAGTCCTCCCTCAGATCACTCTGAAGTCTGTCTCTGCCCCAGCTCTCCTGATGAGAGTTGGGGCTCACAGAGCTGAACTCAGGGAAAAGAGAAAAAAAACAACCAAACAAAAAAAAAGGAATTATTAGAGAGGAGGAGAAAATCAGAAAAGAAACTGGGCTTTACTTCAGATTCATGCTACTATATGTCCTTCAGGTTGCTTTCCCATGACAACTCAACATAGCAACAACACAGAGGCCAGAGATGTCAACAACACTGCTAAGGACCAGCTCTATTTTAGAATGTGAAGAGCAACATCCTTTGGCGAGAACCAGTGAAGTACAGCACAGAGAACTGGCCAAGATAATTCTGATGCTATTCAGCTCTCTTCTAATCAGTCAGTGTAAGTGCAGAGGCCTCTTTGCATATTATGGAACAGGTCGCAATGGAAAAGCATAAATTCCAAGAAATTAATGCAATGACACACTCGGAATAGGTGCAAAGCTTCAGCAGGAAACATTGCCTCGCACATATGCTACCAGCCGATGATTTTATACTCTTGCAAAGATCCTGTCGGCTTCATGATTATACGTCCCTGCCTCTCAGAGAGGCAAAATGCTGGTGATCACCTGATCTGCTGTCTCCTGCCTTTGCGAAAGGCAGCTCCTCTGCAGTGCTCCCAGCGCCACGCCAGGCAGACACTGGGAGCCTGATGGAAGCCAGCATCCTTGCACAGAGGAAGGTGCTGCTGACACACACATCTCGCTAACACGAGAGGCAGCAGCTTCCAGTTCCCAGTGACCGCCAGGACCGCAATGCCTGCTTCTAACCCTGGAACAGGTTTCCAAGATCACAGTATCTGCTGTACTTCCAGTCTGTAAAAGGCACAGGATCCCACAGAGTTTGCAGGAATAATCTTGTCTGACTACCAGCTATTCTTGGTACATAAAAAGCCAAAAATAATGGTGACAGTGCATGAATACATAAAAATGAAAGCTAACTGCAACAAAGGAAAGAGGAGAGCCGCTGCTCACGGTTCGGCATGTCACTTCTCTCTGCATACAAAGAAAATATAGATTCTTAGATTAACAAACTTGGTATTTAATGTTAGTGTAGGAGTGGTGTGCTCTTCTTCAGAAATATCTGGTGGTTTTAGCCTGCTTTTTACCTTTTAGCTGTATATTTTCTTGGCTTTGTATTTTTAAATGAAGTTCCAAGAGCTTCAGCAATCTTCTGTGTTTGAATTGCATTTTGCTTTGTTCTGAATGCCAGTGCATTTCTAGGCATTAATCCTGCCCGTTTATTCTATGCACATGTTTGTTCGTTCAGTTGGCTTGGTACGTAATGAGGTTTTTGGCAGGTGGGGCTTTTTTTATTCAGCATCGTTAGGTGTTATGATTTCTACAGGTTCCACATAGCAAAACATTCACGCTGATATTAAAATGCACAGAACACTATTCACCAATTAATACTGGCTCCAGAAGTAACCATGCAGACACCATGAACTAAGTCTAACGAAGGGAATGGATTCTTCCAGTGCTGACCTTTCTATCACATTTTGTCTTCTAAAAGAAGAAAAATGTTTCTGGCCCTTCTAATGCCACGTCCTCTGGCTAAATACAGAATGAATACACACATGCACCACATTCACACATGCTCAAAAGCTCACTGAAAAACAGTCAACTTTTAAAAAAAAAAATCACCTTTGTGTCCAAACACCAGGTACTCCCTCAAGAAATAAGAATCAACTCAAGAAGACAGTAAAAAAAAAAAAGCAGTTATCAGAGCAGCAACTGTTCACAAAAGGCAGTCCTGTGACACAGCTTTCCGGTCTGCACACTTTTGCAGGCACGTAAGACACCTCCCTCAGCAGTTGCAGGGTAAGGATCCAAAGATCAAAGACGTTTAGATCTACTTTACTCCTGGCATGTTCCTTCACACCCTGGGTGTTGCATCTGGAATAAATCTGTATATGGAGTCATGCTATGGTGGGGAGGACAAAGCACTATGTAGCAGAAGAGAGTGCGCTTTTCTGAGGGATGCCAAGGAAAGAGTATTTACCCATAGCTGCTGGCATGCAGCATCACAGCTCTCTTCCTTTACCACGACCACAGGTGCCAGGTGTATCTGGACAGCAGAGCACAGCACCAATCGTCTGTTATACAGTGTCAAAGGCGAGGAAGAAGGGAGGCCGTGGGAGCTGTGCAGCAAATATTTGAGATACAGATGCAACAGCCGGGAACATGCAGAGTGAATGAAACGTAAAGCTCACACTGAGTGTATGAGACTGGCTAAGCTAGACCCCAGAAGTGTGGCAAAAGGCCAGCTGAAAGGTAATCTAAACCCTAAAGACATAGGAAGAGTGTAGGGAGCATGTTGCAGACACCTCATCCCAATAACATTCTCATGGAAGCAAAAAGACCTCATTAAAAATGTTTTTAAATATTTAAAGGGCATTAGGAAGAAATTTGAATATTTTTAATAGTTCTTGCAAAAAAATCAAGTGGTCAGCCTTCTTTTAAATTATGAGGAAGGAATTGTGACCATGGGTGGTATCATTCGTATTTCTCTGACACTGCAGAACACTCAGGTATGGGGAGCACATTAGGGTTACAGCTTTTGGTCCCCTCTGGATGTACAGCTTATGTAAACTGCTGCGAAGCGTGTGAGCTTGAGGCAGTGTTGCTCTGAAGACCTTTTAAACCAAATGTCTGTTACAGAGTTGTGTAGGACTGGATTCACCGACCCTGGTGATACATTCCTATTCTATACATCTGTTTGCTCATGCAGGGTTTTATGAAGAACAAATTGAACATTTACAATGATCGCATAGAGGATAATTTTGAAAAAGGTAGAAAAAGATTTGTCATCTCTGGCCATCAGATTAAACGTGCTTCTGCTAATTTACCTATATATCACCAGCATAACTTCTTTTGTATTTCTGATTATTCTGAATTTCATAATCAAGGTCAGGGTTAATACAAAGCAGGCGTGTAATATAAATCCTGAGGTTTCCTTGGGTGGCTTTTTGGGTGTTTTTTTAATGTCGGAATGCTCTATTTATCATACTCCAGTATCTCATAAAGAATTGTATACACGGCACTGTAAACCCTAAAGGGAAATTCAGCTATTATAAAGAAACCACAAAAAAGCTCATGTTCAGAAAACCAACCCATCTATACATACTTCTTTCCTCATAAAAATCTCCCAGCCACTTTCTAATTTGTTTTAATTACAAACGTCTATTCGGGGAACAAATGGTTTGTACATTACACAATATAAGTAAAAATAGCCACACACAGAAATCTCTTTTTCCGCTAGACTGACTGAGCTTTTCAGACGTTTGCCAGCAGGTTAAAAAACGCTTCTTATGAAAGCAATTAAAAGTAATGCCACAAATAGTCATGTGAGTCCAGTCACCTATACCCTAACCATTTTTTGCCTGGACAACTGTGCTTAAAATAAAGGTACCTGTGTACTCCCTCTGTTTTGCACTCTCACTCCTGCTATGTTTTACTCTGGATACTCTTAATGTGTTCAGCTCTTCCAAAAAAAAGATACATTTCCATGGAGGGCCTACCTGTCAGATCATGTTAATTGGTTCTCTTCAGTGATTCTTAGATTCTTCCTGTCATCATCCTTTGAGATGGCTCTTAGAAAATTACCCAAATCCAAAGTCCCTGTAAGGTGATTCTATTAAACTGCAACAGAAAACCATGGATAGAAACGAATCCCAGGTCTCCACTCGGGCAAGCAGTAGGGCTGCCCTGACCCGCTTTTCTCCACTGCTGTGCTCTGAGCCTGCCTGCCCAGGGCTGCTCACACAACCTGCCCACAGGATACGGCCATACAACAGGGTACCGCATGCCGAACTCAGCAGCTTGTTGGGTTTTTTCTGCTTTGTCCTTTAAAAAAAAAAATCAAGTTCCAAACAGATAGACTTCTTTCAGGTATAATACAGTAATATAAACAACTGTAAAGTAATCTTAAGAAGCTGTCCCGTTAACATCACCATCCCATTCCATCTAGCATGCTCTTCACTATTTTCCTGCTATTAAACAGCACAAGTTCTACTAATGAGCTACATTTAACCTTCGTGTACTACTTTTATGAGCCAAGTTCATACCATTATGTCAGGCTGCTAAACACTGTTAGACCAATTTTGTAGCTGGAGAAACTGAAGCACTGAAAGGCAATGCAACCCATCACAACACAGAATCCTGCTGGAAAGACTGGACTTTTCCTTGCTTTTTGTTGTATGTAACACAGGAGAAGAAAACTACTGCCAGTATAAGAACAGGAAGAATTTAGTCTTATTTCAGCCGTGTCTTAAGAACATTGGAAATGGGAAAGTAATATATTAGGCAGAGTGCAAACCTGCCTCTGACAAAACGAATTTCAGATATCATGCACCACAAATCAAAATGCTCCCATACACTCAAATCTTCTATTCAAACTCACTGATTTATTGTTATAAAGCTACATATAATTAATTCACCTTCTTGTTGTGCTGCCAATTCCAGAAGTTCTAAACCAGGATTCAGAACTGGAGGAAAACAATTTTTTTTCAATCACATTTTTCTGCCCGTTGTGGGTTTTGGACTTCTCCTACTCGCTGCAATTTATAAGAGAGATTCACAGGTTCAAAAGTCAACTTTTCATGCATGTACAAGTGAACGAAAAGACAGAACGTTCTCTGATCACCTGCCTCACTGCATCCCTTTTCCACACAGTATTGATAGTAAAATTGTTGAGCTCATTACCTCACAGTAAGATCACAGGAAGCCTTTTCCTTTGAAAAACTATTTAGTAAGTACTCATGCTCCAAAAGTTGCTCCTCTACCCTCCTGCTTACAAAATTTAAAATCTACATGAATAGCACAGAGTTAAAAGTATTTTCTTCATTACTGGTTAAATATTCATATTTCATATGAATTTAGTATTTATTATTTCATTTATGTGCAACTGTTTTGTAATTTAGGGACTGTGAAGTCTGCCTTATGAGGTGACACCGTACCTAGGGAACTTCCAGCAGAACTGATGTCCAGCCTACGTACCAACAGTGACAAAAACCTGCCAGTTGTAACCACGATAGCTCTCCACAGGGGCAGGGGCACTGACCACATCTGGAGCCTTCTTCCAGCTCTGCTGTGCTATCATTTCTATGATTGACCAAAAATTTTATTTTAAACCAGGCTGATGAAATGCAACCCATATGCCTAGTGGTGTGTAGTCAAGCAAATGCTATCTGCTCACGTAAACCTTGCAGGTCTTAAGATGCAGCCTCTTGGCTTTGGTGCTGAGTGTGGTATAAAAGCCAAAATGAGGCACAAATAGATGGACGGTCCCCTACAGTTAGGGTGATATTCATTTATCCAGTCTTCATAGAGTTTACGCTGCAAACATCCATATCTAAGCTAATTGTTTCAACTCTCTCTATAATCAGTGGAGATAACTTGCTCTTTAATTCACCCACTGTATTTTAGATGTGTTTTAACAATACTATCCCACTGAAAGCCTTTGGGGGCTCTGATGCATGGAGCAGAGCAGGAAACTGAATTATATTGGGAGATCCACAAATGTATCGGATAATGAGAGCTAGCGCAGTAAACCCCTCCTTCATTGCATGGTACAGCTGCATCTGTCCAAATCCAGACAAATCAGAACTCTATATACCCCACAGGGCTACAGCATATATTAACAGAGGGACTCTGGACAGCATTACAGTCCATAAAGAGGATAACTTAGTGCACATTGCTATTTCTGACAGGCATCACTACCACCACCACCACAATTTTCTCCCTAAAGAAGAGGAGAGACTGTGGTTTTAAAACCAATGGCATATGGCTGAAATCGCCAAGCCACACACTAGATTCTTAGTGGTAAGAGCAGATCTTTAGACATGGCATATGAAAGAGGCATTTATGATCACTCATTAAAGAAAAAATGTAGCACCCCAGGAATACATGTGAACATATTCTCCAGCTCACCCACAGCCAACAGCTCCCATTCTGTTAAAGAAAAAAGCCCTTATAAGACCGTTAGTAAACAACTAACTTCTTTGATCTGTTATTTTGATTCTGGAACAAAGAGTTTCTGAGCAGCATAACAAATCAGTTCACCCATATTATAGTATGTCAGACATATTGTTATTTTGAAAACTTTTCATCTCCCAGCTCTGTTTAAAATACACAGTACCATCTTTTCTGAGCAACCAGACACTGACTCTGACCTCTCTGCACAGTCCAGAACAGATACTGAGAAACTACAAGTTCCAAGGAATTAATGCAATGAGCCCCACATTCTCCATTTCTTTTATTTTTACACTTAGCTAAGTCCATTATATTTCCTGAAATTCAAACCAATGTATTTTGTTTATTTTTAATCTTTATTTCAACTCAGTCCAAACCTCTTCTGTCTTCTCCAAAATGCTCCTGAGTTAGTAGGTATGATACCTTCATCTGTACACCAGAAACCAACAGGTAATGCACTAAATATTGAACTCATAATGCACGCAGCTCAGGACTTCTGACATTAAGTACTGGCAGAGCGTGCAGGAGCCATGAGTGCCTGGATTCTAGTGGCAATGATTTCTAACAGCAGAAACCTTCTTAGCATCATAGCTCATTACTTTAATACTTTGCGTGGAGTATTATATCCATTAAAGATAGAGGATGACATGCTTCATTAACAGCCTTAAGACAAAAAGCCCTTAACTTCCCATTACTCTGAACAGAGTTGTATCCCATCACTAAACTTAAGAGCCACTTACAAAGCATTCAGCACCTTGTGTTTTTCTTATAGACACTTGCATTGCATTTAGCTCTCACTTCTGCTCACGGCAAGGATGATGCATTAGACACTTTCACTGTTATAAACTGTCATGGCAGAAGAGTCATTAATTTACTGGGGTATTGTCATGGTTTAACCCCAGCTGGCAACTAAGCACCACACAGCCACTCACTCACTCCCCCACAGCGGGATGGGAGAGAGAATCGGAAAAGTAAAAGTGAGAAAGCTCGTGGGTTGAGATAAGAACAGTTTAATAAATGAAATTAAATGAAATTATAACAATAATAATAATAATTGTAATGAAAATAACAAAAAAAAAAAAAAAAGGAAAAGACAAGTGATGCAAACGAAAACAATTGCTCACCACCAACTGACCAATGCCCAGCCTGTCCCCAAGCAGCCGTCTCCCAGCCAGCTCTCCCTGTAGCTTATATGCTGAGCATGACATCATATGGTATGGAATATCCCTTTGGTCAGTTGGGGTCAGCTGTCCCGGCTGTGTCCCCTCCCAACTTCTTGTGCACCCCCAGCCTACTCGCTGGTGGGGTGGGGTGAGGAGCAGAAAAGGCCTTCACTCTCCGTGAGCACTGCTCAGCAGTAACTAAAACATCCCTGTGTTACCAACACTGTTTTCAGACCAGATCCAAAACATACCCCATACTAGCTACTACGAAGAAAATTAACTCTATTCCAGCCAAAACCAGCACAGGGATAAGAATATTTTGCCTCCCCTCCTCTTTACTACCCATTCTTTTGTCCCATTCTTGCTCCTCAAGCAGACTTAGTGAATCTGTAAAGTCTTCAGCTGAAGCTTTTGGTTTTTGAATGAAAGATGTCCTTCAATTCCAAGTAGAAAAATTTCAAGAAAAGATATTAGTACTCAAGGAAATGAAAAATCAAACTTTTGGAGAGTTGTGCTTCCTTTATGCCAATCTACATTCAAAAACAGATGATCAAACACAAATTCATGTTTCCTTGTGCCACTGGGTAGCTATTCTAAAGCTGGAGACAGTCTGAGAAAAGGTAAGCACTGAAAGAAAAATGAAAACAAAAATTGAACAAACTTGGACTTTAATAGATTTTACTGCACTTATCATCAAGAAGAAAAGAATTGGCAGATAATAAGCATGAAAAATTCCTTTTTCCCCCTACAGAACATTATGCTTTAAAATGTGTGTGCACCAGTTGTTTTGTTTTCTAATCTTGTTCTAACTCTGTTTTCTGACAATGTCCTGAAGAGTTGATTCCTGTACCCTCTACTTGTATTGTGAAGCAATTTTACTTTGTGATTGCTTCCAATCAAAGTCAGAGAAATTATTTGCAAAGTGATCGCTAGCCTGATTACGGGTGACAAAACCCAGTCTGTATCTTGCCAAGATCATTAGGGAGAAAAAAAGTGATTTGGGCAAATCTGTCTTCTTTTTTTCTTTTTTCTTTTTTTTTTTTTTAACCTCTGAGAAACACAGAATCAAAAAGGGAAAGAAAGCATAAATATCCAGTCCTCAGTGCAAGCTAGAATGATCTAGATGACAGACCTGCATCCTGACTGCAGCTGTCCTCAGGCACTTTTACTAACCCAGAAGCTCCAAAGAGCACCTCTTCCCCTCTCCCACTCCATTACAAGGCTATGGGTTGGGTAAAGGGTTTGGATCATCCCTTTCACACACAGAGACACATACACTCTTACTGGGACTGTCACAGTTGTGACTGTAACCTGTTAGACTTAATGCAATACAGCCACTCTTTTTCCTAACTTTGTGTCCTTTGCACCAAATGCTCTTCCTCTACCCTTGTATCACCATCCATACTACCTTAACAGCTGAGGCACCTTCTGCAGGCCATTTCCATATGCTCTTCAGCATTTGTTCACATAGCATTAAAAAGCTTCAATAAAAGAGAAAACTGGAATTTAAAGTCCTAATAAAAGTTTATTTCATTATCAGTAGCAATAACTGCTATATTTTCAGCTGCCCAGTAAGTTACAGACTTCCTTACTCATTAACTCATAAAATAGACCAACTCCTTTGAGTTCAGGCACAGTAAGTCATAAACTACGGAGCTCCTCATCACTGGCACGCTATGTAACTTGAATTCTGCTCTCTTCATTCAAAGCAGCTTCCTCATTACCTGCTTCTGACACTTTTTCGCCTCAGTTCTTATCTGTTTTGTTCCTTTCCCATCAATTCCAGCCAGTATTCCTTTTTCTAAACTACTTCCTACTTTTCTAGACACCATATTCACTGTGCAGGTATGCTCTGATGACAGGGGCTGAAAACATGATGTGTACTAGTATCATAAAAAAATATTTTGCATTTATTAAAGCTTTCCTTTTCTAGCTAAGCATGACCTGAAATGGGAAAATATGGGCTTCTAATATTTCAGTCTTCCCTGAGAGTAAAACAGCCTTGAAGGACTGTAAAGAAGTGCAGGGGAGGAGAAGGACGAAGAGGAGCACTGACTTGGGGTTGAGGGGAGGGCAATTCAAGTCTCTATTGGATAGACTGTTATTCCAGAAGTTGTGCATGAATGACTGAAAGATGTCAGAAGGAATATAACACCACAGGTTACAAACAGCCAAGCTTGATTAGTTGAGAAAGGAAATTTTCCTTATTATTGTATCTATTTAAATTCTTGTATAAACATTAAAGAAAAGGGAGGTAGTAAGGAGGCAAGGGGGAAATAACAACTGGCTAACAAGCAGTAGGGGAGAGCTCTTGAGTGTAATATTCAGTTCCCCTCACCAGCATGTTGAAGGAATATGAAAGCTCCCAATCTATTTTATTCCATTGCTATCCGTCTACTTCTATCACCCTGCCAAAGTCAAAGAATCACTCCAATTTTTAAAAATTACAGCTATTGATTTCTCTCTTTTTCCTGTCCTTGTAGAAGAAATATGACTTACGAAGGGTTTCTCTGGTTGGTTTGGGCTTTGTTATTTTTGAAAAAAGACTTCTCATTCTTCCCTCCCATTCGTTCCTCTCTGTATTCTGGAGACACCAGCACTGACACCAGGAAAGAAGAGACACTGACAGCCCTGGTCTTTCTAAGGTCAACCACCATAGTAAAGAACACCCTCTGTGGTTTCCTTACTCTACTGGAAAAAGGGCACACACAAAGCTCACATGCTCTTTGCAGAGACAGTGCACACAACTGAATCCTCATAGCCACATTAGACAAAATTTATTTGGACAGCAGGAATCACATTATAAGCCTAAGGAAATAAGGAACATTTGGGAACGAAATAAACCCAAACCTCTGTATCACAACAAACAAATGAGATCATAGAATCATAGAATTGTTTAGGCTGGAAAAGACCTTTAAGATCATCAAGTCCAACTGTTAACCTAACACTGCTAAGTCCACCACTAAGCCACGTCCCTAAGTCAGTGCCTCATCCACACATCTTTTAAATACCTCCTGGGATGGATTACCCTGTACTACCAACCTCATGACCTACATACAGCTCTTACATACTCTCCAATTATTGATGAGAACTCCTGGTCCCATGGAAGAAGCTATTTGGCCTCCTCAGGGCTCATCCATGGGACACAGCATTTACAAATATTGATTCACTTTCTCTGCTTAGTGGAAACATTGTTCACAAAGAAAGGCTGGTTGCTGTGCATAATCAGAGTTTGTTTTGGTAGGATTTCTCTTTTCCACTTTCCCAGTTTAATTAATATATCCTAATTTCAAACTATTTTTAACAAGTCATTTTTCTTCAATCAAAGGGCAAATGCTTTTTCAAGAATGTCACTCATCTAAATTTTCCATCATTTTATAGTTTCCTGACAATCTACGACACCGTCTACCACAGAAATAAATTTATAGCTGAATTAACTTAGAATGTCTTATAGGGGCCTGCTACAACAGCAGTGCACTGAATCTTGAAGACCACCAAAGTCTGTGGTCCTTAGCATCAGCTTTAGTTTTTGCAAGAATTATCCATAGTACACAAGGATGGTTGGACCAGAACTTAACTTTTGTTGCATCTACATAAAGCTGGAAGGACTCTAATACCATCAGTGAAATTATTTTGCATTTACAATGGTACAATTTAAATAAACACTTGGCAAAACTAGGAAAACCCTCTTTTTTTTTTTTTTTTAAATGGGAAAAAAGGGGGAAGCTGAGAACACCTAGAGGGCCAACACCATGTTTCATGTTCTTGTTGAATTGTTCTGAACATTAAATACCAAGAATCCCTAATTTCTCGAACTCAGGCTCTCCTGCCAGTGCAAAACCACCACCAGCAGCCCAGATTTCTTTATTGTTTGGCTGATGATTACTGATCTTGACGCTTGCTGGTACTCTGTGTTGTGAATAATTCAGGGATGCTGAATTGTTCAGTGACAAACTCTGGAGGGTAAAATGAGATCTGACATTGCAGCCTACCTGTTTGTGCTTCAAAGCAGAATTAATAAGCAGGATCTCTCTGTTAAGCCTCAGGATTACTGAGAAGAGGTCTGAATCAAAATGCCCTCACAAACACTCCAAAGTGTTTGGCCCACTCCAGCTGAAAGGAACACAGAAAAGAGGGTCTTTGCCCAGCATTGTTCAGGAACTTAAAAGTTATTACCTATTTGCTGTAAAGTAAGCATTTGACTGAAGTCTAGAACAATGCTGTTTGCTTTCAAGCCACACAGTTAGGAAGAAAATAAAATTCTTCTCTGGAAAAGAGGGAACTGAAGGTCACAGCCACTTTCTGCTAGATCCAGCTATGCCACTGTAGAAGGGAATGGTTACCATGTTCTGCTCCACCCTTTGCTGGAGGCAAAAACATCTACAGATCTGTCAGTTGAGCCCTTCAACACTTCCTAATTTGTTCAGACAAAATCACATATGTTATCTTGAGCCGTGGTTTGAGTTGACCTGCATGATTTTACCTGAATTAGCAAACTAGAGAGCACTTTCAGCACCTACTCTAGAGGAAGTTGATAGAGTGAGGTTAAGCTTCAAAATGGATCCCGTATCCTTAGGCTGAGAACATTTGGAGAGGAGGAATTTCGGGTTCCACCTGATATGGCTGTGGGGAATCAGCTGTGTGTACCAGTGCTGCATTCTGTCCCCACTCTACCTTGGGCTCTTTTTCCACTAAGGTTAAGAAAGCCCTAAAGTGTGTTCTTTATAGTGTTACTTGACCTTTGCAATATCAGCAGAAATACTAGGAACAATGGAGCATAGCTGAGGTCAGTAACTTCTTCCACAGACATAGCTGGATGCAGAAAACAATGTCTATGAAGGGCCTGCAGCCAAATGCCAAGAGCCTGTAGCCCAACCTGAGAGAATGCTGTCAGGCCACAGGTGAAGTTTTTTCTGGGGCAGAGCTACAAGTCTCAGGATTTTTGTAACATGAAGGGCTTTTGCAAAGAAAAGATTGGCATGAGCTGAACCATAGTCAAAGAAAGTCTTTACAGCTACTGACTGATAACACTGATCATCCATGCAGAGAGTCTGACCTTCTGAGTCTCCAGCATTAAGGGCTTTTCCTTATCTCAGTAATATTTATGTTGACTTCACATTTTTGAGGAGAGGGATTTGGGGACTGGAGTCATCAAAACACACCTGAACGAAAAAATGCAAATCCCTATAATGCCCTGGGTTTTGGCAACACAAAACAATTGTTTCTCCACATGATTTGCATAACAAAGACACCAAGTCCCTCTTTTCTCTAAGCCCACAGGGAAGGTTTCCAATGCACTTGAGGCACAGCAGATTCATCCTGCCAGACTGACAGGTACAGGGAAGAAGGCATTTATACTCCTAAGCTTTCTATAGCACAAGAGAGTGTAGACAGTGTAGTAGTAAGAATTTAGTTTCTTTAAATCAAAGATAAAAAGGGATGCTAGTAAAAAGCATAACCTTTACAAAATCAAAATGAGGTTCTGTAAACCTTAAAGTGGACCTGTGATTACCACGCATTAATAATAGTTCACTGTTAAAGATCACTAAAACTTTCCCTAAAGGCCATCAATTTATCTGCATCGAAACATTACTTTACAGCATTAGAAACCCAGTATCGTGTACAAGACTGAGAAATCTTAAGCAAATCCAGTACTAGCCATTAGGTTGATAATTCTCATTTTACTGCCTCAGAGGCAAACAGAGTCACATAAAAAACAAAAATCCAGCATCAATAATGAAAAATAAATGAAATGTATAACCTGCATCCAGTTTTACTGACCTACCCTTCCAAGGCTGTAAAGTTGCAGCCTATTGTATCTGGGGACACCATGTGGTGTCTCCAAAACATGGTAGACCTCATGAGCTTAACAGTTACTGGACTAATTTTGTTACTTGATAGGAAAGACATTTTGGTTAAGTTAAAAGTACTTTTGGTAATAATAGTGGTGAAAAAAAAAATTTTTGTCTTTACTTTATATGGTCCTTGCAGTAATTTTCTTTTTTTTTCCTAACTTTTTATTCCTTGGTTTGATTATTTTTATGATACCTGAAATGGAGATGCTGTTATCCTTAGCTGTTTTAACACTTGCACTGTTAGTAGGTACACCACTGGCCCCTGGCCTGAGAAGGCTGGCTTTGTACTATATGTTTACTCCCATATACTGGATGCCATACACTGTCTTGTTAACATCTAGTTACTCAGGAGTCCTCAACCGCACAGAAAATAACCTGCTGCTGTAGAAGCGCTTCTAAGTGTAAGAAGATGTGCTATTTTCTCATTTTATTTCTTTATGAACCCTGGGTTGCACAAAGATATTTTCTAATGTTGCTAAAGAGTCTAGGGCAGGCCAAGCTAACTTACCAAGTGCATTAAACTTCATGAGTTAGCTAAATTACTAGGTAATTGTGGAGGGAGGGTAAAACTTTTTGGAAACTTTTGGCAAAAAGCAAGCACAACTGTATCCTAATTTTTTTCTCACACGTACACACATGGTCCCCATTTATTTATTTACTACCATCTGTCCCAAAGCTGCAAAAACTTTGGGAAATGCCCCACATTGTCACGCTGCCACATAAGGCTGAAAGCTTGAAGCAAATCATTAGGCTGAGCAAATCTCAAGGGAGCTCTAGCCACAGATCAGCACTGCTGAGCTGGGCAATAGGGCTCACGCTCTGCAGGCCTGCTTGCACCTACTGAGGGCTCCCATTCTTTTCTTTTCTAAATTTTCCGTGTGTATTTCAAATAGACAAGGAAAAAACAAAGTAGTAATGCAGATTAGCTGGAAAATGACCTTGTCCAATCCCCCTCTTAACTCTTGAGGTGATAGGGTGTTAATTTTCCATGCCCAGCAGGGAGCCAGCATAGGTGGAATCTTTTTTCAGGTTGAAAAAATGAAACTGGTTCATTCTGAGCAGTAAATATTTCATGACAAACAACATACGCAGAAAAGCCCCATAGCACAGACTCAGCCAAGCGGATTTTGAATTTTCCATGTTAAAATTGAAAACAATGTTTCCAGTTCTATTTTTGGTTCTGACATAGTAAAACTGGTGACCTGAAAGTCAACTCGGTTGGTTTTGTCCCACTTCAGTTCTGACCTGTTCTGTGCTCCTGATATACCCATAAATGGCACTGGGACCAAAGGCTCACAAGAACTGAGGAGATCAAGGAGGAGGGATCAAGTATCGTTCATGTAGCTGCAGGAGTGCTGAGCCGACAAAAGTCACTTTCAAGACCTTTCTTGACCCAGATTCATCCCTGGCTCTGTCAGCTTCTGACAGCCTAGATTTGGGGAAGGACTCTAATTGTGATGGCAAAAAAGACTCTCAGAGGCTTATTTTGGACAGTGGAACCCTCAAGCAGCCTTTACAACACAGCAATGAAACACAAAATGTTTACATTTTTAAAATAAATGACAATTTGCTGCTTCCTGCCATGAGTCAGATCTCACATCAGAAACAAGTCAACACTATGTAGAGGCAGAGGAGGGCAGGAGCTGCAGCACGTCCTTCTGCAGAAGGGCAAAAAGGTACAACAAGGTGCTACCTATCATCAGGCCTCAACGCCACTCCACATGTCCACCACTGAAATCTCTATTAAAGCTCATCTGACACAGGGGATTTGTACTTACTTAACGTATAATAAATCGCCTAAAGGCCTTCTGTTCTTCATGGGACAGTACCTGAAAAACATAGAAGTAACAAATACTTAGCAACAATGTGCAGTCTTAATTGTTTCTCTCCAACTGTTTCAAAACCACAGAATTTCAGCCTGGAGGTAAGCTTGCATGTACAGCTAGATTTCTTACTACATGACATGCTAACATCCCACAGTACTGTTGCCCCCATCAGGATAATGGTCAAATTAGTATCATAAATGAAATAATAATATTATTCTGCGTTCAAGAGTAGGTGATGGTAAAGCCAATGGCAGTTGAGCTTTGATCTCTTTCTCCACTTCATTTTGTTGCTTTTGCTTACTAAATTAGCCTAAAGACACCCTGAGAAATGACATGGTTTCTTGAAGTGTATCTGAATAGTTCTCACTTGTGACTCCCAGAAATAGCATAAGCACATGTTCTCTTCATAAGTTCACAGCTTATGATAATACGAAAAATAAAATCATAAGAGCATATGAGAGATCCTGAAAAACTGAAGCAAAAGCAGAAATATCAGCTTCCCATTGGTAGAAAATAAATAATGAAGGAAAAAAGACAAACTTGTAAAAGCCACTGCCTACGTACTTCTGATATACCACCTGCTCTGACAATAATTTTTAGATGTCTCTATCTTCTATAGGGTCTTACTCTCCAACCTAACAACTTCTCTTCTTTGTCTGAACTATATACTCCCTGAGACACCAAGTACTTGCCTGCAAAGCACTGCATGCATACTAATGTAATATTAAATGGTATCTACACCATTAATGTGGTCTACACAAAGAGCAAGACAATTCCCAGAGCCTTAACCAACCTTATTTTAAATTGAGAAAAACTGCACAAAACAGCAAAGAATATGTAACAGTATACTTTTGGAGTCTTTTCTGTTGTGCTGGAGTCTTTTCTATTATGTTTTCCATCATGTGGGGGTTTTTTTCCATGTAACATCATACCTACATCCCACCTCACAGACTTCAACTGAAATTGCAAGAAAAGAAATCTCTCATAATGTAAAGACTTCACAGGAAACACAGTTGAACCAAAAAAGCAAACAACTTGGACTTTGCATATTTATCCTGATATGAACTTGCTTAAAATCTTTTGGTATTTTCTCATTCAAGGCACTACCTTAGAATAGGATTTTCTGATAATCTCAGTTTGCCTTCAGTTCCAGAGAACAGCAAGGGCTATTTTCTTCTACATGCTCTTTAATACATGGCTTCTGTATTGAATCTATGAAAAGTGTTTGTGAATCTCAAGTGCTCTTACAAATTGTGTTGTAAAGATGCATAGCAAGGAAATAAAAGAAGGCTGAGTGTAGGGAGCCCAAATAATCCCAGCAACCCCTATTGGCCTGAAGAAGATGCTTCTCAGATCTCTCCACTTGCTCTAACACAGCCATGTCAACAGGAACAATATGAAACTCCAGTCTTTGAGGTTATTCTACCTCACACAAGAGGTTCACAGGCTGATGCCCTCTGAGAAGCTCATGATGCGTGACTGCATTAGCAGAATTATGGCAGACCTAGATTCTGTCAAGATTTCCCATGGCAAAGCTGTGTGACATAACACCTCCCCTACAGACTGAGGAGTGTGGGAAATTAAGGTATATTATTAGGTCAACTTCCTAAATTTTATATCTAGGTAATTTTCAGAGATTACCTAGATTTTCTGCCTTGGACCTCCACGTCAGCCTTTTTATAATCTCTTTCAATGCTGATTATCAGTGGTTGTACTTAAAGTGTGGGTAGAACAGAAAACTAGTCAAGTTGACAGCCTGTAAATCCTTGTGTGGCTATCAGGTTCAACGACCCTTGTATTATTTACTTCACATACACATGCTAATGGTCTTAAAAGCACTATGCAAACTGATCAATGAATGAAACAAAAAGTTGTCTTTAGCCAGCTGCGGCAGTGCTGTACATAGCAACTGCGTGCAATACCTTCAGAGAGAAATGACTAACAGCCTATCCAAATGACAGCACGTGGAGATTTTACTTCACTGGCCTATGGCAGTACCATTCAGCCTACCTGCGAAGTGTTCTCCTGCTTCTCACACGGCCTCGCCTAGGAACATGTACTAGTAAGGCTAAGGTTGTATCACCAGCACAGCGGTAGTCTTGGTTTTCTACTCTCCCTGACAAAACTCAAGTCCTTACTAATGTACCAGAGATTCAAGCTGTAAGGGCAGCCTGGCAACAACCCATTCAACAGCAGACTAAGAATAAGCTTTCTAGACTGGAAAAACTGCTAGTTTTGGCGATCATTCCTGTCATAACATCTCTCTCCAGGGCACACCCTAGCCATGGGGAGCAGCAGCAGTACAGGAAGCGGGCTCAGCAAGTGGTGGATTCTTCACTGCTCAGGCTAGTACAGTTGATGCCATATCCAAAATGGGCAAAACAGATCATCAGCTATGCCCAACAGACTCATGTCCTTTGGTCAGCACCTGCTTTGCCTAGTGTCGTGAACTGGCTCCGAGAAGGGTTTTATGCTCCAAGAATAAATCCTTGACATGGAGTACATCCAATTTCCTAGAAGTGCCGATACTTAGCTATACTGTATATGCAGTCTGGAACAGGTGTCAGCCAAGCAGGCAGATGACCTTTCTACTGGTAATTGTCTTCAAATAAAATTAAAACCTCAGCCAGCTATAAATTGGCTTAAATTTTTAAAAGCCATTTTCATGCTTGGTTGACAGTTCTAGCTGGAGACTAAACACTTCCGTCCACCGGTTAAGTAAAATACAGCCAGTTGCAATGCTGTCTATCCAGTGAGATGGGACCAACTCTGTAGATGACAGAAGAGTTCACACCCTTTGGTTTATTCTGTCTTGTCTCTCAGGTGACACTGTCAGCCAGGGGACCGGCAGTTATATCTTCCCCTGCCTTCTAGTAGCTCAAAAAGA
This sequence comes from Gavia stellata, assembly GCF_030936135.1. Lineage (NCBI taxonomy): Eukaryota > Metazoa > Chordata > Aves > Gaviiformes > Gaviidae > Gavia > Gavia stellata. Next base: position 23,667,682 of record NC_082600.1, read on the forward strand.
ACTGAACAATGAGCGCTAGTGACCTGGACTGCATTTGAAATAGAATCCTGTGTTGTATAGAGTCTCCACAGCTTCAAGTTCCTTGCCCTACTTGCAGCTAAAAAACAGTCTTTCCTATACACAAACTTGAAAGTTTACCCAAGTTGTACATTGTCCTGATTTTTCTTCACGTGTCCACTAAAAAAACAGATGAATGTAAACTTTAATAGAGACAGAAACACAGGTTCAAAGCACACCATATGGGTAGAAGTACAGAATTACAACACTAACCACCTATAGCAGTCTCCTGCCACTAACAAATACTCTGTCCCTTGTAAACAAAAAGAAGGAAAATAAATAAGCACAGGCATATTACAGACAGATTTAATCACCTAGAACTCCTCTTGTCAAGCAGTTTTATATCAGAAATTGCTTTGGCTCCTCAGCTGCCTTCAAATCAGATGTGTGAGTGGATTTCAATTCAGAAAGGTGCTGGCTGGTCTCACTGTCCTCATAAAAAGTTTTGCCATTTCTTCATTCACCATCCTATAGTTCACAGGAAGTGACTGAAAGCAAAATGACAAAGAGTCAAAGGGAGAATTGAGGAATAGCTCCGATTTTGAAAGTTGGTCCAAGGTCAGAACACTAAGCTTTATCTGGAGAATACAGCATTTCAGTACAAGAAGGTGCCAAAGATGCTTTTGCAATTTTATCTCATGGTTGCTTGGGATGCTGCTGAACAAGAGAGAATACTTAACAAAATATGTGCTTTTACGGGCAATTTGTTCTGGGCCTGGTTAAATAATAGGTGTGTTATTTTGAACAGTGACAATTATGTCTCTTCAATAATACTACTCTGTTGCTTTCAAAACTTTTGAATGATGGGTTACTGGTGTGCTTTCCACTGCAGAGAGAACTGCTTAATCCACTTGCTGTGCTGCAAAGTGCCCCAGCATACCAGGCAGCACCGTACTGCTGAACATCCCGCAGGCATCAACTGAGACAGCACACACTGTGCTGCCAGGCATTCTTGGTGCTCAAGGTACTCCAGTGATAACCACCCGTGCAGCAATAGTTGGATTCAATGCCAAGAGGATTTCTTTATTATCACTCATATGTGTTGAAACAGCACTCATAACATATTTTACCCTCAGAAGCAAGAATTCCCAGAAAAATCAGCTACCATAAAAAAAAAAGGCACACATTTAAGAGAGATATTCCTCTGGCAGAATTCAGAGCTACTCTCAATGTAAAAGAGCAGCAGCAGATAAGGATCTGGCCCATCCAATTTTAAATCTTTAATACATGCATTCTTTAAAAATAAATAATTGAACTGTCAGCTCCATCTAACTGCCTCATTACTGTTCATTCGTTTCCTGTCAGCACCACAAAAATAGTTAGGAGAAGGGTTTTGCATAAGGAGAGTGCTCACAAGGGAAAGGGAAGGATGTCATATGTAAAAGTGAGAGTGTAGTAGACAGCATAGAGATGATCATAGGGGAAGCAGATCAGTGGGCCAGTCAGTACTGAAGTATGGGATCAAACATCAGAAAAGTAAACTATACCTGGGGCAATGAGGCTTGGAAGGTGTTAAGAGTGTAGGTAGCTATTTAAGTAGCTTAAGTTAAAGGGGACATTATATACCAAGGAAAGAAAAATTTCACGTCCCCTGTGTCCTCTAAGTGTAATAAAGGCCCCTAACAAGCCAATTCTCAACAGTGGAAGGAGACTATACTAATGTATACCCTCCAACCCAGTGCTATCACATCTAGAGATCTCTGTGCCACTAGCAGAAGAAAGCCTCACAGGCAGTATTCTTCATTGAAAACAGCACTGAAAACTACCTCCTTGGCAACTAATGAATAGGCCCTTATTTCCCTGCCTTTCTTATGCTACAGGCTGTGAGACTGACTGATCATCTGAATTTCAGAGCAGCTTCTGCATGGATAAAGTAGTTAAGACAGCCTAAAGCCGTAACACCTGCCTGTACCTAGTAGTGGCAGTAAACCCTTAAAGTCCCCGCAGCCTGCTGGGAGGGAAGCCAGTGTTCTCCCCTTTCGCTTTTCAGAGAAGAACAACAGTCAGCACCAGAGTGTCAGCTAGAGGCATCAGGGTGAGAGGACGTCAGAGTTCAATGCTCAGCTCCTGCTGAACCCCAGTCCGACCTCCGCTGCTGCTGTGTGTTCAGAGGATAGCTGGGGAGCGACAGAACGCGTGAATGATAAACCAAGCGGGAACCACTCACGCTGACCAACTCTTGTCCTCTGCCTCCTAGTAGAAGGGCATTTAACTCTGTCCTTTGTTCTACATGGGCAGTGGATTCAAATATTTTTAATAATGAAAAGATAGCTTTAAAATTTTTTTGCAATCCTTATGACCACATCACTACTGTACAGTGAATTGCAATCCCTTCTGGCATTAAGCAGCATTGCAACGGCTTTGCCTTATACCCAACACTAGGGGAAGTGCCATCAGGTTCATTGAATTAAACTCTGTATATAGCGCAAGAGTAACTGTAGACCTTCAAACCACCATTCAGCTGCAAACTTTGGTCATCTTGTGTGGATGTCTACAAAGTTTACATATATATGCAAATCAAACTGTCACAAGAATAGATGTCAAAATAAACAGTGGAAATATAATTGATCATACAACTATGGCAAATTTTTGGTTCTCTCCTCATAAGTGCTGACTAAAACAGTAACTATTAAATATGAACCATCACTGTATCAGGTCTTGGTTCAGTAATAGCACTTCTCTGCATCGTGAGAGTTTAAAAAATGGAGTACTTATTCAATTGTGTCTCATTATGAGACTAATATAATTGATTCTCTGACTAATAAGCATACTAGTGGGAATTTTCTTGGTCCAGAGAATTCAGTGACTAATGACGCAAAGCCATGTTTTGGCAGAAGTATCATACAGATGTTTTACATAAAAGTCCATAGTCTAGCCAGCTTGAGAAATCCAAGCTGAAATCCAAATATATCAAGTTGATAACAACTGCTCCAGTACCACATGATAACACATGGTTACTACATATCGTTACACAATGTTATCATATGTGGCTTTTTTCTGTCTACATTGGCAAGAACCAAATTGTAATAAGTGACTACCATATTACCAGGGTGAATAAAACCATGGTTTTCTAGGGCTGGGTTTCTGAAAACGATGACTGCAAATTGGAGTCTAATGCTTACTGCCATTCTGCTCTTCTCAAATTCTCCGTACATGCCTGCATAGGCAAGGACCTCCAAGGGATTTCATGGTGCAACAGATATGCCAAAAGCTGGGAACCATTCCTTTTCAGTACGGCTTCATGAGGAGGGTTCTTGGGAAACATCTATTCAAATAGTCAGGAAAAAAATGATGGAAGGTGGTGGAAAGTCTCAAACTTAAAACACTGTACTTAACATGCAAGCACGCTCATTGTAGCATTTTGGACTTTTGTCGTTCCCCACCTTAACTGCCCATTTAAATTGCATTTTCAGCTTTCAGCAGAGCTGTGTGAAGAAACGTTTGTGTCTCTCATGTGGTCCCTCCCCCTTCTCTACAAATTATCATTTCCTCACAATAACACAGGGAACTAGCTTTTTGTTAATTGCTCAGTAAAAGAGAGTGCCTCGAGGCTTTATTAAGAAAGATTTCTGAGAGACTGAACCATGTGTGACCTAAATTGGCTTCATAAGTGGTTTCTGGAGGGCATAGAGCAGTATTCACAAGCATAATCGCCTTTCACCTTGACGTTAATTATATACTTTACCATTCAAAATAAGTCATGGCCATGAGCTGAAGCATTTGTAAAGTAAACATGTCAGGAAAGCAAGATACTGTAAAATGAATGAAAACAGTCAATTCAGCACTATTAAAAATTCCTTTTCTTTTTACCCTCAATCTCCAGCGTGGCCTGAGCAGAAAACAACCATCGGTCTCTAAAAGGAAGGCAGCAAATTTTCACCTCTCTAGGTTGCTTTGTTTAAAAATAAAAATATAATGCACAGCTCTTTTCCTCCAAATACAAAAATTAAAGGGCCTTGCTGGTTAATAACAATTTGAAGAGCTATAAGTGCCTCAGGGTCTCATAAAATACATTTCCCCTAAAAAAAAAGTTTTACATAACCTATCATTTCTGTGTTTCATTTTCTTTTTTTTTCTTCCCTTTTCTAAAGCAAGGATAGTTATACGAAAACAGGATCTTTATTTCTGGAATGTACTCTATTCCACCAAAGTAAATATGCCCCATTTTTGACAGTGGCTTTTTCTACTGGGGTTTGTTATATACTGCATAAGTGGGGACAACAAGAACCCAACAAAAATCACCATGATCCAGAAAGCAAAGTCTCTGACCCAAAGAGATGGCATCCGGGATTTACTGATTGCCAACAACAAATAATGATGAGTTTGGAAAGGCAGGTTCCAGAGCTGGACACCTTTAAAGCACTGGCTCAGCTGAGACAAAAGTGCGAGCTTTTACAAGCTCATTTTTGGGTCATTTAAGAAATATCATAAAGAAGGTGCATACCCAAAAGAAAAATAGGGGGGTTTTTTGTTTGTTTTAAATTGGCATCTGCCAGTCCGTTGCCAGTCCTTTGAAGATATGGTACAAAGAGATAGTTCAGTTTTTTCCCTGTCATTTCAAGCTTTGAAACCACCCTGCTCACTTCCTACTGGGTAGCCTGCCTCAAACCCTCAGCAGTTCCGCTGGGGCACTGCCTCTGAATCCTGGCTGCGCTCTCTTCTCCTACTTTCAACTCCAAAATTCCGTGTGAGCAATTTCCTGTTTCTCATTTGATAGAGATCTCCATTTCACTCTCTTTTCCGTCCATTTTGTTTGCCTGATACCTAAATGCTAACCAAGTCCTCAATTCTCTTCTGTAAGCCCTCAAAAAAACAAATTAAAATACAAAAATAAATGTATGTAGCTTCAGAAAAGCATATTTATGACAGATTTATGGAAGACAAATCCACTGAAAGGTTCAGTACCTGGGAGAGTATTTTGGGGAAGTTTATTTTGCCTTTATGCTTTTTTCTGAACAACTGCTGATAGATTCTGTTAGAACAGACTGTTGAGACAGGTAATCCTTTGATCTGAGCCAGTAGGGTTGTTCTTATGTGCTGTCTGTACAATACCTCCATTCTCTGTCAGCTCTTTTATGTTTCTTTACAGAAGTGAAGACTAAGCTTCTTGCAGAACAATTTAGTTGATATCTGACATACCCTATAAACTAAGTAATATTTTATAAGCCTGCAACATCACCCCATAGGGTCATACTGGATATTAGTTACAAGTATCATATATTAGGTTAATACTAAGAGTAGAATTCTGAAGCACTTTCTTTAAGATTACAATAATAATGTTTAGATAAAGGATTTCTCACCTCCTTCAGGATATTAACTGCAGACAAAAGGACGATGATGTCATTGACTAAGCACACAGTAGAATAAAAAAAAAAGAAGGAAAATTATTAAGACTCTTTTAAGTCATTATTTTCATAGATAAATTTTAATTTTTCCTTTACAGGCTACAGTTTAAGTCTTCAGTCAAAACTCTAGAAAGGCATTCTCAGTTTTCTGTCCAAACTAGTCCTCATCTAAAATCCTCTGTGAGATTCTTAGAGATTTCAGTGCATTTCCTATCTCCGCTGTAGCATTTCAAGTTACACATGCTGCTTGAAAACATACTTAGTACTAAAATCTGTTAATGCCCAGAATGTCCATGAACATTTCCAGGTGTTTTGAAGGAAGGTGCAAGAAACCCCATTACAGATTGTTAGCAAAATTGTTGCATTCCACTTTTATTTCCTTTCAAATTTCACTGATTTCTATTTCCTTCCTCAGGAAAAAGAGTGAACACCAATACCTAGTTGATCACTTTTCTGGCACTTTGGATAACTATTTCAAGCCCCGTAATTACTATTCTTTCTGAAATGTATCTTTTTGCCAGTATAATATTCCTTTCTGTTTTCAAATTGTTAAATAACAGCTGAGGAGTCTTATATGCAGCAGTTGATTCAGATGCATTATTAGGTTCAGGTGGCACTATCGTACCTTAAGGCATTGCTCTGATTGCTCTGGCAGTCAACCTTTTCCAGGTCTTGCCGTAAAAACTGCTAGCTTATAGCAAGCAGTAAATATTTCAGAGATGACTCTAAGCCACTCTCCGAATGTGATGTTTTAAGTATATAAATCAACAACCAACACCAATAATAAAGATTCAAGGTATCGGGTTTCTACAACAGTGATGCAATTTATTAAACTGCTCACCGTAACTTGCAAAATAAGCAAAGTCAAGTTGAGATAAATAAGCTTAAAAATGTCATAATGAGGAGCAGAAGCTGAAAGGGCTAAATTGCTCATGGTAATGAACTGAGACAAAATGATCAGACAGCATTAATAAGTCACAGGGAGACAGACCTTCACCTCATCGTAGAGTTGTACTATTTTTAACTATTGGATATCACATTCTTAAGGTATCTTAAAAGACACCTTACCTTATACAGAAATGGTTTTTAAGTAACCTTTATTAGGAAAGTATTTTACAGAAATAAATATACGCATGTAATCAAGCATTAGTGCAACAAATACATACTGACCGACCTGCAACTGAAAAAGAATGAAGAAGGTAATAAATTACTTGGAAAACACTTAAATATCTACATGAGAGAGATCTGATGCAGTAAAGAATGTATGTGTGAAAGTAACAAAGAAGAGCTGCAACTGCCTAGGTCCCATAGTGAGAAGGGGTTTTTATGCAACCAAAGATGAGATATTAGTGCTTCTGCAGTATTTATTACTATTAGCTGTAGTAAATTATTTAACACCTTTCCAGTTAGCTATACCATACTCATTGCATACACAAGTTATGGCTGCAGTAAATTATTTCAGTAGTTATTCTTAAGAGTAACTTTACTCCAAAGAGTAAGAAATCATAAACAAATCAATATTTTCACCACGGTTCGCTGAAGTACAGATAAAAACCCTATAATTACATCCACCAGCTTATCCAGTCATTGAATAGCATCTAGATTAATATGAGTACTATGAAAACTATGACATGGAAAGTAGCAATGGAAACCAATCCCAAACTGGAACAAGAACACCTTTTTAATTTCTTTCCTTTGTTCTTTTCAAGCTTGAGGCTCCAAAAAGAATGTGTAGGTCACAGCATTAATGAAATATACCAGCAACATTCATTATTAATCATAAAGCAGTGTTTGGTTTCAGGGATTTACTAGCACATCTAATATTCTTCATAAATTATTATATGTCTTTTTCCATTTTGATCCCATTAAATTGACTGGGAGCCTTTCTATAGACTGCCTTAGGCCTGAATGGGATGCACAGACACTCCAATAAAGGAGTTCAAGTAAAAGCAGTACAAATAATGAAAGGGTTCATGCAGCAAATACATGAAATATATAAAAAGCTAAATGAGCTAACGTTAGGTACAGGTATAGTTTAGTATGCTGAGTTTGGCAGAATGAGAGCTATCTCCAAGAATGAGGAGCCAGAATTCTCTCTGTTCTTCTTCCCAGTTGACAGAAAATCGAGCTCTGTGGGAAAAGAAAAGTTTAGTTCCTACGGGCCATTTGGTCTCTGTTCCCCTGCTAAGAACATTAGCTGGTCTGCAAATTAGAATGACATTTCCTACTACAGGGGTGCACTTCCCACTAAGGCTACATCGACATTAGATGGTACAATCACCTTGGGGAAATTACCAAAGGCTACTGGGACAATCACATACTTGCTGGTATCACTTATTCTTGCTCCTCGAGAAAAAGCCTTTTTGTATCACTAACTATACTCAAGCTTTCATTCTTATTGAAACATAAAAGACAAACTACACTGCTCATTTACACTAATACAGGTAGTATTTCTAATGTTACAAAATATTGTAAAAAACAAAATCCAATGACTCCTTTCACATAAACCATTAAAACATGTTGGATGCTTTCACTTGCAGCTATTACCTAACTGACTGGGATTGAGACCACTTGCCAGGTATTAAGAAACTGCCATCTCCTATCACCAATTTAGAAATATTTTCAAAACTTCTGATGAGTGTTTCTGTTCTTCCTCTACTTGCAAGAAGAAAAACCTACATACATCTACTGATAACATCATAGCTCCATCTTTATGACAGAAAATTGAAAGAAAATTCACTGAATTTACCAGGGATTAGCTGATTGTTCATCAACATTTGTGAGATAACAAGTAAGGACAGGGACAGAATTAAAATAAATAAATGCCGCTGAGAAAAGAACTCTCTCCATCATCCTTTTGATGATTCCACCCCCATTCATCTTTCACTATGTGTTCAGTTCAGCGTAACAGAAAAAGAATAGTATTCTCCTTTGTAGTTATTTACCAAGAGGTCAAATTAATCAAAATTTAAAGAACCTCAGCTCTGATGAAAACTTTCACATGTCCTACTTAAAACTTCAGTTCAATCATACCTGAAGTGATCTACCAAAAAATGAGGAGTTAATTTTGCCAGGCCTTTAATTTAACAATCCAAGATCATAAATATCCATAAGCACTATTTCACAGCATCTCCATTAAGTCAGTCATTATTTACAGGTGAGAAAAACTAAACTAAAGCCAAAAGAAGTGAAACAATTTGTCCCACACTTACACAGGAAGTTGGTGGCAGACCTTTGGATGCAGAAGCTTGGTCTGCTGTTGAACCATGAGGCCACACTTGAGCACAACACTGGGGAAGGCACTGGAGTTGCATTACTTTTATCACTGTACTTATTTCATGGCTCTTATGTCTTAGATAAGGAGACATAATAAACAGCACCAGGAAGAAAAGTAGAACTCATTCACTTCTCAGAGGGATTTTCCTCAAGCACACATACCGAATCTCCTGAACACAGTTTTCAGAAGTTTCCTTGAGGTCTTTTCTCTCCTATCAATGATACCATACACTTGAACAGCAGCAACGTTTGTGCCAGCACTTACATGTGTGGCAAGCAGCTCGTTATAAGCCATCATGGAATGAAGTTTGAAGCACACCAGGTTATTTCAGTTTAATGAAGTACTTTCCACTAGCAAACATTGCCAGTGACTGGTTTGTAATTATTTATTGAGCATCTTTTAAGGTCTGTTAAGGTCTCTTAAGGTTCTGCTACCACCACAGTAATAGCTTCTTGTCTGAATAATATGATCTAAGAGAATAAGGTATGGCAGACTGCAAAAATTCTAGACTTGCATTTTTGGATCAGACTGCAATTTTAAGTAGAGTTTATAAGTGCCAACAGCAGTGAAGTTGCCTAATGATTCCTCTAAAATTCATTTTTCAGCATAAAAGCTGTCAAACTTTGAACTGTTCCAAATAGTTTTCCTTAACAGGTGCCTGCCTCAAGCTGACTCTTTATAGTTTCATCTATAATAATTTAGCTATTTCTAAGAATGAGGTTAAGAGAAAACCACCTGGGCTGCCATGCCCTTGACCTTCACCCCCAGAACCATGCAGTCATTCTTGATATGCTCCAGATCTTCTCTGGCAGTATCACTGGTGCCAACATAGAAGAGCTGCAGGGCAACACGCCAAGGGCTGGACAAGCCTCAGCAGTCTCTTTGCAATGTTCCAGATCATAAGGTGGTTTTAAGCAAGAGATTACCTACTAATGCTAATATTCATCTATTCATCCCTGAACGCATTCAGAACTATTGGCTGAATACCATCCAGGGCTGGATATTTTTACTAGTATGTTTTATAAAATTTATAAATATCTTTACAATATTCTGTATATTTATTAACAGCTATGTAATTTAGAGTACAGATGATCTCCCCTTAAATCTGCTCAGATGTCACTCCAGCAGTGGGATTCCACTTTATTAAGTGGAAAGTAGTTTACCAATGCAACTCATGCAATAGGTGCTGTAGCTAATAAAAGTTTGCCTAGATTCAAAAAGCAACTGGACAGATTAATGGAATAAAAATCTGTCAAAGGCTATTAAATATAAAGACTTCCCTTCAGGCTCAGGAATACTTGGGAGTATCCTCTAGGGAAGTATCATTATAGGTTTTACCTGCTCACACAGTGCTTTGGCATTCACCATTGACCACTACTGGCCATTCTTTTGTAATTAGGTAATAGAATGAGAAGAACAAAGCCAGGTCAAAGAAAAAGAAAGCTCCATCTTTTGCCTAATAAAATTTCAGACACTTAGAAATACCCATCAGTGAGAGCCAAATCTCAGTGTATAAAAGAAACATTTATGTCATTTATTTCCTTTGTGTAGCAAAGAAAGATCTCTTTATCAGCCTGCCCCATTAAATCAGTTCTGGTCTGACATGCACTGCAGCAGAAGTAAAGTTACTCTGATGCTGACGGACATGTGTCCTCTGCGTAGAAGCAATGGTTTTAGTCTGAAGTTTGGTGAACTCAAAAGACTCTCTAACGAAACAATGAGGTACAGAGACTGAACTTGCTATTCAGTCTTCTGGGGACCCTGAAGATGTGATGTAAATTGTACTGCTGTAGGCTGTGCTGCATTGCTGCATAAACGGAAGCAAGGCTGTCAAGCTAAAAATGTTCATCAGCGCAAAATATCCTTGCAGACTCAAGAAAAGACATAAATATGAAGGATGGGAGGAGGGAACAATCCAACACCAAAGATAATTGCTAGGGACAAAGAATAGAGCTGTTTAGCATTTCAAAAGGAGCCTTTCTTCTTATATATGTTCACAGCGTTCCAAATCCGTCAACAAACCCAGAAATCCTCAAGCTAGAGTAGCAGCTGGTCTGTTCCAAAGGAGATCACCCTGATGGATTGTAAGATATGGAGCTGGTATGTCAGTGTGGGCTAATCTGAAGCTACAGGGGCGATCTGTCAATTCTAACAAAGATAAATACAGCTTCTGCCTCACAGTGTTTCATAATGCCAGGCTCTGGCCATTGGTTTCCCCAGCATGATGGATTTTATGGGCAGGTGTGGTGACATCTCATGACCTAAATAGCTTTCAGAGAATGACTAGTCTGTTTTGAATGATGATGGATTACACTCCAGAACCCCTTGTGAAAAATTATGTCTCTGGCTTGCAAGTATTGCACGGATACGGATAAGCCCCAGCCAGCTCTTGGACTTTCACTTGGTAAGCCTCCTCATGGTTTTATTGCAAGTGCCTGTTCATATTTTTTTCCATGCCTTATAACTCCCTTCCTTGTTTCTCAATCATCTTACATAAATTGATAATCGCATCCTCCTCTGTACATCCTTGCAGTATTACATATGGAAATATGAGGAAGACACTGAATTCAGAAATATTGCTAAATGAAGGTACTAAGAAACATCTGATTTCAGCTAGAGATCATGAATTTTAGCCACCATGGCAACAGTGACAAAGATATTAACAGTTGGGAATCTGCTCTAACCATGTGGGTTGATCTAATCCAGACTTTAATGAGGCACTAGCTATCCCCTCAGCAGAAAGTATCTAACTGAATAAATAGGAGATTTATTGGAAAAAATCAGTTCTAAAGATAGCTCCTTAACCCAAGTTTAATTGCGTGATACAAGAAGTTTAATCACTTGATAAAGAAAATTTGTATTCTATTTGTCAAAAAAATCCAATTCTGGCATTCTGCAACATTTTATTACATTAGAATTTCTGCAACATTTTATCATGTCAAAATCATCTTTGGGAATGTAAAGGTAAGGAAGGAAAAAATAATAAAGTCCATCTCCTATGACTGCAAATCCAGCCCTTCTTTTCTTGCGGTAAGTCACTGTGGAGCTACACTAGTGATGTCTCTCTCTGTCCTAGATGTGCATACACAAGCCTGCAAGGAAAGTACCACCATTGTCACTGATTATGAGCTCCCACACCCTCAGAGGAAAATCCCGTAAGTGGCACTGTCAGGCAGAAAGAGCACAAAGCAAAAAGCTCTGAATGTGAGGAAGTCATGTCTGCACAGAACCAGACCGAATCCAACAGATTCCTCTGGTTATGCTGCATAGGTGCTAAAGCTAAATTTAGCCCTGTATGCTTTACCACTTGTCTACCAAACTAATGGAAAAATTGACTACCACAGAGTATTGATACTGCACCACAGAAGAGGGCTGTGTCTGAATTATCTGGAACAACAGTCCTCAAGCTACATCTCAAAACAAATTTAACTGAGTTGCGAACTTTAAATAAGGACTAATGATTCAAGCTTTCTTGCACTATAGGCTAACGCACACCAATAATTCCTGGTTTGACCAGGCAGTGCTGCTGTTTTCCTTCCTTTCAAGTATTTTCCACTCTTTTCTTCTCCAAGGATTTAAGTGTCGTGCCTTTCTCTTTGTGTTAGGAATGTGCATTTTTGATTGAAGTTTTTTCTCTCTCTGAATGCTGTGTTTCATTTTTTAAATATCAGGCAGCATGCTGACAGCAGGGGACAGCAGGAAAGCACACACCAACACCGCCTAATGGACTAGACAAACACCACCAACCCCAGGAGGATAAATGAAATTCCAGAATATTCCTTCCATCTGTTTGCTATAGTGTTGCAAAGGCCCTTTTCAGTGTAATAGCCAAAGGGAGTTTAAATCATGCTTCAGTACTGAAGGAGTGCATTTCCACTGAAGTTACTGTACCACAAGCAATGACCTCTTTGCTGTATGAAATGCATTAATTACTGCAGTTCTTCAGAAAGCCAGTGACTGCCTGTGGGCACAAGATTAATCCAGGCGAGTGTTACACAAGATTTTCATGCACTGATTTTTGGAGGGCCTGCCCCTGACCTGCAGCATCCAAGCTGCTCCAGTTCTTCCTCAGTCCCTCATGTTAGTCTCCCCTCACATCTGTGTCCAGACATTGTTGTTCTATTACTGAATATCTATTCAACACAGCTTAGCTTGTGCCAGACCCTTCTCCTGCAATGCAGGTACATACCCAAACTGGTTTCTGCAGAGAAAAGACCCATGCTAGCAGAGCCATCTCAATCCCCTTAATTCAGCTTGAAATAGAGCTGAAACCCAATCCTACCTTTCTGATACAGGCAAAACTGTCACAGAAGTCATCAAGAATACTGCCTAAGCAATGATTGCCTGACTAGATAGTCTGGCTCGTAGTTTCCACTATTTTGTTGTTTGGACTGTGGGTGTTTTACAAGACTGGAAGTAAAGGCACAAGAAGATTAGCTGCTTTCTGTTGGATTAGTAACCCTGTAGGCTGGAATCTTATCACTTGAATCAGAAGGAAGACAGGGAATTCTGGAAGTCAGCTTTTAAGCTCAGTCAGTCACATACCAACCCTCCCCTCTTCCCAGTAATCACATATACAGTTCATGCTGGGAATTTCCAAATTCAGCCATGGTCACACTTCAACTTCAGGCCAATCAAGCAGGGAACTCTGCTGCAATGTAGAAAACATCAGATCCATCAACATCAGGGGCATTTCACATGACATAGAGACAAAATAAACCCTAACCCAAATCTTCACCCGAGTTTCTGTGAGCCAGCTCCCATTAGTAATTTACAGGTACTGCAATATCAGACAGACTTGTTTCATCTTCATTTGTTTAAACAAATGCAGTGCTACCTACGAGTAAATGGTCCCACTGAGAGCTGAAGGTTATGACCACTTGTTCTCCTTTCACCTTAACAACCAAAGCCTTCCTTGAATGCCTGCTCCCTCTGTACACATCAAAACTGTGTTTAAAGGATTCCCAAATCAGGCCATGGAAGCATATATGTGCCTAGGGAATTTTTCACAGGAAACAAATACAGTAAATCAAGCCAGTAAATTTATACCAAAAAGCTGAAGATAAGTGGTTCATTTATGTTTCTTTCAGAACTTGACATCTAAAAACAGTTCCAGAAACTTCCCGGATTTGTTTCTTTAAGGGATGGAGAGTATTTTACAGCCAAATTCCTCTTTACTACCTCATGAAAACTGCAAGGAAAAAAACCCACAAAGACATTCACTTTTATTTGTTACAAGCAGAACTCTCACTGCAGGATGTTTAATATATATTTGAATCCTGATATATCCTTTTCTGTGCATGAAGAGTAAAGACAATTTTGGAAAGAGTTTCCTCCAACTTAACTAAAAAGAAAGGGAGAAAGGAATAAAAAAGTGAGAAAACACAAGTTCATTGCTTACCTTTCTTAGACACTAAGAAAAAAACTCAGAGTTTCCCAGTTGCCAGTATGCAAGATATTATAGACATTCATGGGTTACCAATCTGAGCCTAAGAGAAATTTCCGTAAGCTATTACCACTGCAACGCCCATGAGATTCAGTAAGCAGTTCTTATTTTATTGATAATGTTTGTTCTTGCCCAGAACTTAAGTGTATGGCTTTATTAATCTGAATTATTCAGTAAGGGGTTGTCATGCTCTAAGGTTTCCTTAACAGGCTGATACCATCAGAGATTTCTAATATTCAGTCTATTTGTTAACAGCATGGCAACTTCTGTCATTTCAGCAAGAGATTTCTGTTGCACTTTATAAATTCCATTGCATTAAAAAAACAAGCAGGCAGAAAGCTTGTAAGGATATTTGGAGAGTCTTCTAGTTCACTGCTGGTCAAATTCCCCAAATGCAATACTCATTCAGATTTTTGGACCACATGCAGAGACGTGGGAAAATAGAAGACGAGCTGAAGAAAGCAAAAATTAGCTTCAGAACTGCAAGCAGATGTCTAATGGGAAATATGTCTTTCTGAAAGGGTAGTGGAAGTCCCATGGAAGTTAAAAGTAAATTTACTCAAAGATCAGCCTCAGGACTCAACTTACTTAGTATCATTAGTAATTCAGGCCCAATAAGGAGGAAGAAGTACCTATGTCTATTTAATCTCAACATAACTATGAGTTACTGATGTGACATGAATACTGAAGATCCAAACACGATTCTGGGAGGTTTCAGGTAAATATTGGCAACAAACAAGTAATTACAAATGTCACTATGATCTGCAATGTGATGCAGTAGCTGTGCAGGCCCTCTGCTATTTCCACCTCGAAGAATGATATCACAGAAGTAAAGGTTCAGGGAAGGGTGATAAAAATGGTCAAGAGCTTTGAAAAGATCACACAAAGAGACACTGAAATGGCTTCAACCGTTTGCCTTAGAAAAGGGCTAAAAAGGATGGAGCATGATAAAAGTATATCAAATAAGGAACCATGCTAGTAAAGGGAGATGGGGAGTTTCTGTTCTCTGTTGCATAGTACCATAACAGGGAGATGTGCAATGAAACTGTGAAAGGTGGAAATTGAAAACTAGCAACAGGAAATTGTTTTTCATACAACACATAGACAGATGGCAGAATTTACTTCCACTGGAGGCTGAAGATGCCAAGAACTTAACAAAACTTTGTAAAGAACTGGGTGTTTACACGGCATAATGCTATATCCCAAAACCGTTGAGAAGCATGCACTCATCAGAAGACATTTCTTCCTCATTAACATTCATGTTATCAACCCTAAGCCTGCCTAGGTAAGAGAGAAACATCATGTTATCCTTGGGTGTTACTTTGTATTTGAGAGCCTGACACTGCAAGTGCAAGCTCCTACCCCAGTTCACGTCACCACGATAACTAGAAGACTGCCCTGAAACCAAACTTAACCCAAGTCAAGGTAAACAAAAAATAAATCTACTTGCGAAATACAAATACAGATTTTAAAAATACAAGAGTTACAGTGGAAAAATTAAGAGACTTACATTTGTATCTTCCCACCCTGTGTAAGCTCCAAAGGTTTTTTTTCATTATATACTGCCCAGCTGGCAAGCCACTCTGAACTGCTACGTACCCGTGTGGCTGAGAGATTTTCTTTGAAAAGACCTTGTTCTTTTTACTGAAATTACTGACCACTTCAGCACTATTAACAGCTACTAACAAATCATCCACTTTCTGTAAGGTAAATAGGTACTTTTATGCCTGACCAAGCGATGTTCAAACCTGAGGATGAAGCTTTTTCACACGTTAAAACGCACACTGTGACCCTTCACTTTGATATTTAGTTAGGTCTTATGAAGTATTGCTAATACAAACCAGATTCCCGTGCCATTTTGGGAACAACAGAAGTGTTTCTGAGAAGGATTCTTGCTGAAGAATTTTATTATTAAATCCTGCATTCACTGTGGCAGAAAAATTGTGAGGGTAGATGTGAATGACCAACTGGGAGGTTAAACAGGGTTTTACCAGTGAGAGTTGCTGATGGACGCTGACATAGCTCTTGATCAAAGCCTAAAGTGTCCAAATGTATTTTTCATTTCAATGTTAAACTGAGAAAAGGGGGGTAAAGAAAGATGAGAAAAGAGGTGAAAAAGGTATGAAGGGAAACTAACAAGTGATATTCTGTTCTTTCATTCAAGGGCTGCAGTGGGCAGGTGTGGCCTTGGAAGAGGACACTTGACATGGTCCAAGGAGAGGAAAACTTGTTGGAGAGCCAGAATGTCCCAGCCGTGTTTACTGTCCACCTCAGATCTGCCCCTAGATCTGTTTCTCTGAGCTACACATGCCCACATGGAAGGGATCCTGGTGCCTGCACTGCACCTTGCAGCCTCTCCACCACTCAGACAAGAATACTGGAATATGAGAGAAGATACCAGAATTAAACAGTAAAAACGATCTCTTGAGTGAGCAATTTCCTTCTCACTCAGAGAAACATTTTCTGCTTTCCTACATAGAAAAACAACGCAAGCAAGATAGCCACCTCAAAGGTGGATACTTAACTGACAGGGCAGGTATTTATTTGCTATACCTATGGGGGAAGGAGAGACCCTGACCTTAAAGTCTGCTAGAGTTTCTCTTCGCGAGTATTTCCTGACCTCCCATTACAGATCAAATTAATTTTGTTTCTGAATTCCCTTCACAAACCGCCTCCTTCTATCTCCCTCTCCTCCATCGCCTTTCAAACCTGGTAAACACAAGCATCTCAGACACAAAATACTTCAGCAGAGAGCATGACTCCATCAAAGCTTAATAACTTTACTCCCAGCAAGAATAATGGAAGGGGAGCTTCTTGGGCTGTATCCATCAATTTTTATTAAACATTTCCTTCAAAGCTGTCAGGCCACTCATTCCCCCATCTAGTGAAAGCAAAGCTCTGATGTGGGGCAGTGCTGAAAGGCTCTGGGAAAAGAAGATGGGAGCCAACAATGTGACCACAATCACCAAAACTTCAATCTCACCAAGGCTATTAGAGGATACACTGCTGATTGCTATGAGTCACACAGAAAGATAACCGCTCTGCAGACTTCAATACACCTTGAGAGAATTAGATTTTTCTAAGCTGCAGATTGCATTTTTTCCTCCCTTTTCCTTTTTTTTTTCCTTCCCAGTTTTCTCCATACCTCACTCAATCAATTTTCCTTCCTGTGTGTGGCAGGCAGGGGACACTGTGCTAAGCATATCAGAGGCCTGGCACCCAACGGACTTTGGTATCATTTCAACAGGTTTCTGGTGTACACCGCAGGAAAGGTTTCAGTATTTGATGAGGATGACTGCAAAGCTAGTGGCTAGAGATCAGAGTCGGTCTGAAGGGGAGGGATAGGAAGAACAGATTACCTCATATGTGCTTGCAACAGGGTACAGTGATGTCCCCTGAGCCACCTGGGTACTCCAAGATAGAAGAGAGGATGAAACGGACCTAGAACCTGATCTGATCTGTGATTCCCACACCCTCAGGAGAACCCAATGGCAGAAACAAGTTAAGTGACCTGCTTTTCTAAATCAAAGAACATCTGCCACAGCCTTGCCTTTCAGGAATGCAGAGCACTCACTGGAACAGACCCAAACTTAGCCGTTCTGAACATTCCTGTGGCAATAGTGACAGAATTTAAAAGCCTCTAACTGCCCTCTGGTAGGCAGAGATATCTTGTGGTTAAAGAAAGTACACTAGAAGCCAGAGCAGGGTCTTCCACCTGACCTACTAAGTGACAGTCGTCTTAATCTATTCTTTGTGTGGATTATTCGGGTTACCCACTGTCTGTGTCATAGATGCAGAGACACTTCAGGTCCAGCTGGATAATAAACTAAGGCACCACACCACAAACGTGCCCAGACTGTTTTTAGTATCATCTTGGTTCCAGTAATGTCACAGCCACTGAAGCACAGCCCAGAGCCAGAAATAATAAACCCTGCTAGGCTTCATCTGGCACCATGCTAGCTCTAGGATTCACAACTCACAGATGTCCTAACGCCTTCCTATGCAGTCAGCCAAAGACCAGCTGCACTTCCTTGCTTTAACCTGACTTGACTCCACAAAGATGCTTCACCCACTCTCCACTCCCAGTTTCCAGGAATCGTGTACTTGAGCCCGAGCTGTCATGTACCAGCATCGCTCTGTGCTGAGGCTGATGAGCCATCCTGGAAACCAGAATTCTGAGGAACATAATGAAGAGAGCCCCCCAACTCTGGGTCCAGCAAACCTCATCATCAGTGATTAGAGCAGGAGGTCTCGAGTTCTGTTTATGATGGGAAGCATCAAATTCCACACCACATACTATTAGACATATGCTAGTTAGGTTTCTCTGTTTTCTTGGATAGCCCAACCATCTAGTACACTGAGTAATGAAAAGCTTTAAAAATATGTAAAAGTATAACAGAAGTGACATTATATCTGTGGCTTCCAAGGTCTTATCTGCTAAACGCAAATCATTATTATTCACCTCAAAGACTACTGCTATAGCAGTCAATTGATTAATGGGCTAAGTTCATAAGTGAGTTCAGCTCCCACTGACTTGCAGTAGAGTCAAGGTAGGTCCCATTTCAAAGCTCATAAAATCCGTGATAAAAGTCACTTAATCTCATGTTTTAATATATAGATCCTGCTTAGAAAGTAGAGAGATGAGAAGTAGTTTGTGATCTGTGTACTGAAGTGACAGATTTGTTTAGCTGCAGGAATAGCTGTGTAGCCTTTCCCCAGTAACATCAGAAACCTGGAAGATACTTCATGACTGATGGGAGTTGCATCCCTCTTTCCAAATCCTCACATTATTGCAGATTATATCTGGGAAGGAATCAATATATCTGTGCAGCAATGCTTTAAAGACAGTACTCGATTACAAGATGAGATTCAGGCTCTACTACCAGTCATGACACAAGGTCTGACAGGATCACAATTGGATGTGACAGGCTTAGCAGAAGATGGTTTGGATGTTTTGAAAACACATCCTATCTGGTAAGATTGTCAGAGCAGGACTCACATCCAAACCCAAACTTTGCCCAAAGTAAGCAGTGTTTGATTCAGAAATTTGCTCCTGCCCACTAGTATATCACGTAATTCAGAAAGCGTTAATTAGAAGTGCTTGTGCAGGAGGGAACTCTACTCCAAGCTCTGACATACAATGGTTGTGTGTGCTTTGCCAGTTACTGCTTTCTTGATGCCCCAGTTTGTTCCCCTGCAAAAAAGGGCAATATTTTTTAAACTGTCGAACACTTTGAGATATTATGTCAGAGAAGTAAAAGAATACAGACCAAATCTGCAGATGACATGAAGCAAAATTATTCTTTCAGTTGTTACCACTCTACCAAAATTGTGAATGAAAAGATGTATAACTGGAAGCCCCATTAATATCACACGACCCACAGCATATCAAAGGAAATAAAAAGGTTCAGACCCTTGCAATTGCAATGAATCAGATGTGGAATGCACAAATGTAGAAAACAGGTCTAGAACAGGGAAGTGACTTGCTTAGGACCACACTAAGCTAGCAGGACAGCCACTTCTTGTTTCACATCCATTTTGCCTTAGGCGCTGAACTCTGTTGTATCATGAACCTTCTTGGCCACTCAGCCCTTCAATTCAAGGACTGTATGGAAGATCTTTAATTCTTTGCAAACGCTTCTGATATGCCTGTTTCTCTAAGTATTCTGCTCAGTTACTTCTTCATTTTGTGCTGTTCACATGCAATCATAAAGATACATTGTGCTCTTTAGCCTCTCAGGTTGTCAGAATCCACAGTTAGTCACCCTAAACTTCAAAAGCAAAGGTGTGAAATTTGAGCTAGAGGGTCACAAGCTCCAGAAACGTGGAAGTATCTCATGTTTCAACCGGACAAAAAATGGATCTTAAGTATCTCGCTACCCCCTTTTCTGAGAATCTTTAGAAGGACAGCTTTCAACATTTTTCCTCATTAGTTCTCCAACTTTCTGGCTGTGTTTGCCTCCCCTGACCTTCCTCCAGCACCTCTCTGGCATAAGGTAGGCCAGCTTTCTGCAGCTGAGATGCCTACCAGCCCCAGTCCTTCAGCTGGGTCCCAGTGAGGACTCAGATTCTTGACCAGCTGGAACAAGCATCCCATTCCCCCACCTCCATGATACCAACCACAGATGGACCTTGACTAGCATGTATTCCATACAGACTGAATGAGCACCTGCATATGTCTGAACAGAAAATGCTACCCACCCACTTAGTAAATACATTTCAGATTTGATGTCACAGAGTGCTGTGGTTTTCTTCTTGTGGTTACCTCACCCTAAATTCCACCATGACAACAACAGCAGAATTTTGCTTCTCTATAGCCATCTTACCACTGCTAATTCAGCCACAGCGGCATGGGGCTGCGCTGCACCTGGAATCTGGCCCATGACCCAGGCACTCAGCACAGCCCAGGGTCAACTGATTACTGTTTCACAGCCTCAGCAAATTTATCCTTTTCTAGCTGCATGTTAGATAAGTCTCAACTTTCCTACAAGGAGTTGAGTGAGAATGAATAGCTCTGTGTCCAGCATTCCTTGCCCGAGGGCAGATTTGTTTTGGTCACAGTTATTAGTTCCAAGATCTTGCAGATGAAGGAAGCTTTAATCAAAAGACACTGAACCACATCCCAGTCTCCCAGCTGTTTTGTGATGCGGGTGATGAAACAGGCTTGCTAAAAATAGCTCATCAGAAATATGATCCAACCAAATATAGCTCTAGTTCCTTTATGTGACTTCAAGAGAGCATACATAGAGATGAGACATCTTAGCATACAAGCTCAAGGGTTGTGCTATGATTTCCTTCCTTTAATAAAGCCTTCTTGCAGCCATGTGCTAAATAGAACAGCACTGAAAAAAACAAGAAATGCATTTTTGGCCCTGAACTTAGTGGGCTGAAATAATTATACTTGCAGTAAACATCAGGATTCTGTTAAAGGTTTTCTGGTACATTTTCATAAATCTTACAATCTTCTTCCATGACAAAAATCTCCTTCACTGAGCACTTGAGTGCAGCCACTTCTTTAAAGGACACATTAGTTGCTAAGCAGCGTACAGCAACAGCATGTAGCTGGTCAAAGCAGGAGGTGAAGGAGACTTCTCCATCCCTTTGAGCAAATAGGAGCTTTTTTTGTTTGAGACAGAAGACTTGATATAAGTCAGAAGACTCAATGTGCCAGCTTTAGACTCTTAAAGGGTTCAAATTAGGGAATCCTCTAATCTTTAGTAAGGATTCCAGCAAAAGTTTGTCTCTAGGGGCTCTGTATTCTTGTTCTCACATGCAACATTACTGCAACTGAAGCGGGCAGTAACAACCTTTCAGCTGTTTGGGTTTTGTTCCAATTCTGTCTAAAAACTGAGACAGAAAATAGGATACCTAAGAGTTACTTATATCTTTCATTTTTTTAATGGGGTTCTTTTATTCTCCAGGGAAATACGCTGGGTAGGATAACGTCAGCTACATTCTGCTTCAAGGTCTCTACTCCATTCTAATGCAACATCTCGCTGTATTCTACATGCACAGCAATAAGGATGCTACACAGCAGAATCACTGCTTCTCTCCCAAAGACAAATATCAAGTTCCCCACCCCTAGCACAATGCCATCTGCTTCTGCCCCAATGTGTTTCTACTAACCCTCAAAACACCTGCTTTGTGACACACAGAAAATGCAGAGCTGCCGAACAGGAAGAAGTAGCAGTCAGGGAGCATGGAAAGCCTTCAGGCCCACCCTCTCACCCCATCACCATTCATCCTGCTGGTCCCAATATTTGCATGGTCTCTCTTCCCAACAGTGACAGGGCCAGGTGCTTGACTGAACCAAGATGCAGGCAGCATAGCTGTTGTCATTTATTTCAAGGACTAAGCAGTACACGTTCATTCTTGTTGCTTAGGACCACTTACAAAGGACAGTGCCTCTAGCTGCTTAGTTACCATCCCTGAGCCAGTGAAGACCAAACACAGATGTGGACAATGCTAGGAGACTGAGTTTCCTTGCTTGCTTACCACCTTGCTTTTATCACCACTCACACTATTGCCCCAAGCAACTGGCAGTTTGCCCACACTTAATACCAGCTCTGCTCAAGGATGTTTATATTCTACCTAGACCACTGAGACCAAGTTGGATTCCAGGTAAATCAGAGTAAGACTCCAATAGACAAGTGAGAGCTGTTACATACAAAATTTCTTTATGGTCAAGTAAAGGGACATAACTCATATGGAAATCCAAGAAAAATATTTAATTATTAGTTTAACTAAAGCTCTAGCAATCTAATGAAAAAATAAGAAACACTTCTTACAATTCAAATTACTCAGTTCCTATTGTGGATCATCAGTAATGCAATAAATGCCTAGAAATTAGTTATCATCTGCCCTTTTCTTCTGAGGTCAAGTTCTCATCATTTCAGTGCAGTGAGTTGTCAGCTGGGAGGAGAATGATGTTGATGGTGACTTTTTTCTTCCTGTGTTTTGTACCCATTCTAGGTTACTTTGCATGTTTATACTCCACTTT
The DNA here is from genome assembly GCF_030936135.1 of Gavia stellata. Classification (NCBI taxonomy): domain Eukaryota; kingdom Metazoa; phylum Chordata; class Aves; order Gaviiformes; family Gaviidae; genus Gavia; species Gavia stellata. Next base: position 23,690,307 of record NC_082600.1, read on the forward strand.
GTAAACAGGCTATATTTTTTTTCCTCTCCTAATGGTTCTCAGGGTTAGTCAAGCCACAATTCCTTCTCTATACAAGGTATGATCCAATAAAATGTGGCATGGTATCTTTTGGGAAAGAAACACACAACTGCACAAAGTGAAGTAAAACCTAAAGTAAATCAGGTAATAGTATAGCTAAAAACAAGCTCAAAACAACATGATAGCCAAAAGACACCTTACCATTGGAAAATTCTGCTATTAGAGTTGGGACAGGCCAGGAAATAGTCATCTGATTCTAGAATTAGTTACAAGCAGGAAAGTTTAAGTAATTTTATACATACAGCTGAAGTTAAGCTATAATAGGTTTAAAGACCATATAAACCCAGACAAGGCCTGACAAGTTTTAAGGTATGGCTAATTATTATCAGAAAACTTGAGGTTTGTTACCAGCATTTGGCAAAACCAAGTTGTCTGGGGGATGGGACTACAGATCCATGGACAGGAAACAAGCAAAGCCTGGAAGGCACAATTTCAAAACGCTAGAAAAACACAAACATTCAATCTCAGTCTGGATTCCAGCTAATCTGCATGGATCAGTCCAAAAGGACACAGCAAGAACACAGAGACCAGCCTGCAAACCAGACAGGACACAGGGAAAGCCAGGGTGAGGTTTGGAACAAAATCACAAAGCTGAGTAGGAGCTGGAATAACCACCCGGGAAACAAGGAATATCATGGAAAAGGTGGAATCAGGCAGGGAAGTGGCCTGAGTAGTTTACAGCTCTCATGGAGTTTTTGTGCAGATACCCACTTCACGCCAGCTTAGTACTTACCAGTATGGGGCTTGGCTTGAGGAGTTCAACACCTTACCCCCTGCTTGACTGTAAATGCAGTTGCTGTCTCTCCATCCATTCACTCCAAGCCAAGGAAACAAAAGCTAGACATTACAATGGGTCTCCTGTAAACAAACAGCTTCTGCATGATCTCTGATGCATTCTTATTTTTCTGGATATTGTTGGAAGCATAAGCTTTCAATTTAAAATATAAGGAAGGCACAGCAAGTGCAGAAGTAGGTAACATGCCTCCAAACTGGAAGAAGCAGCCATGGCAGTGTCTCTTACATATAGATCCCATAATACATCTGACGTGGCAGCTCAAGCCCAGAAAGTTGAGACAGAAACAATTCTATCTTATAGTTCACCAGGAGTAACTTCTTTGATTTCATTTGCTTTCATCATTTCTTATAGCTTTGTAACAGCAGAAGTAAAGCCAGGAACCTCTCAAGGCAAAGTGGGAAAGAAACAATGCATGAGAGCCCCTCTTTCTCCTTATTGGCAGATATACATATTATCTGATCTCAGCTCACCACTAGGGAAGGGCCACAAGTCAAATCCTTCAAGGCTGCATCAGAAGATCTAGTTGTGCTCCTGACAAGTGCGAAACACCAAACTAACAATAAAAGATGGGTTGCTGGTCTCCCCAGGGCACCAGTACTGACAATGAAGAAAATATAATCCCAGCAATCATTAATTGTACTTCACCCTTTCAACTTGTACTGACATGTAGAGACAGAGAGAAGAACATGATGCAAACACACAAAGGAAATTACCGAGAAAAAAACCTGCTGTAGGTAGACTTTATCCTAGAAAAGCCCATGCATTAATCAGTAATTATTTAATACTTCTAGTAAAACCAGTACAGATCCCTAAGTCTTATTTTATGATACATGACCATGTGAATTGTAACCAGAACTATCTGCAGTCCTTGTAGACACACAAGAGGAAAAGGGAGAGGGAAAGGGGCTCCAGCAATTTCTAGGTGTTTTTTGCTTCCTCTGTAGTCACATTTTTCAAGGCAAGACAGCTCTGCTTGCTAGGCATAGAATGGCTTTGCCTCAAGGTTACAAGGTCTTCAAAAACCTAGTAATGAAGCTAACAACATCTAGAGAAGGACATGTCCAGTAACAGGAAAGCATTGTGAAATTCAGGCAAAGCCACCCAGTATTTAATGCATCTGCTCCTTAGAAATGATTGATTTAGATGGTGATTGAAAGAGAAAGGTATTCCTATTCAGAAAAGTATGTCCATTTCCTTGAAGGAGCAGTTATTAGTCTAAAGGTTAAAATAAAATATTCTCTACTTAATTTTGTAAAACTCTGATTATTTAAAGTGAGAGTTAAAAAAATGCTGTACTACTCAAATATGTAATTTTTTTTCATTCTGTAGATATTTAACAATACAAATAGGTTCACACTCACCTCTCCTGACCACTCTCACAAGCACTAAAACAAGTTTCTTGTCCTGATATTGCAAATGCTGCAGGAAGATGTTTATTTAATGCGGTGCCAAACTGTAGGTTTTCTAAAGCTTTATTCTTTTTCACATCCCAAGACATTCACAAGACTATGACGCACACACCGGTGTGAAGAATAAGTATGAATCCCTAAATCCAAAGTAATCATTCAGGACTGAGTGGGCATTATTGTGTAAGAAGCTCAGACAATTTTGCATATAGAGAAGACAAGTTTCATTCCTACTCAGATTTCAGATAGAACTCTGAAATTGCTATAATGAGACAAGTTATGAAGTGCATATTTGCACCATCTACCTATTTTGTGACAAAATTTGATTCCCTTAGCCCTATTTCATTGCCTTCTCCTATTAGGTAAGCGTAGTACTGCTTGTACCATATATACATACCCACAAATTAAAATGCACCAGTTTTAAATTGTATTCCTTCCCCACTGCAGATGTGAGAAAATAAACTCGTTCATGTGACCAGAGTAGGAGTCAGGCTAAATGGAAGGAAGAAAGAAGTGCTCATCAAAATTCCTGCTGAAATGCGAAGAAATTTAAGCTGGCAATACCGCTCTGACAGCAAGAGAAGCCGCAGTGCCCTGCGCTGGTGTGAAGCGTTGCTGGCAGCAGGGAGAGCAGCTCTGGCAGCGCTCCCGCGCCAGGGAGGCCCACAGGTATCTGGTGTAGTATCCCTGGTGCCTGCTCAGGTGCTCATTTGAATCCAGGCAGCCAGTCCTTGAAATTAAATGCAAAGTCAAGAGACTAACTTCTAAGCTTTTCTGCATAATGAGGATATGATTGGACTTGTTTATTGCTCCAGCAGTTAAGAAAAACCGCTGGTAATAGCCATTTCCCAGAATTCCCAATCCCATTCCCCTCCCCAGCCAAAAAAGCTTTCATGTTCTCTACTGGTTAACCATCGTCCTGATCACAAACTTTTTCGACTGTGGATAGGAGTTACTACTGTTTTAATAGAGGCTGGAGGAAACTAGGTAAGCTTAGCAACAAGATTTTGCAAAGCGAGATGTGAACACTGCTTCCTAGATGCAGTGCTGGGTGTCTATGAATGGCCATACCACTAGCTGTGACGGGGTGCAGGTTGACGGGCTAGTGGGTTGATCAAGGATAGGCTGACAAGAAAGACATGTAGTTCAAAAAGGGGAAGTACAGTGTCCTGCACCTGGGAAAGTAACAACCCCATGCACCATTACCTGCTGGGATCCACCCAAATAAGGTTTTCCTACTAAAATTAAGTAAATCTCTTCAAATGATATGAGCATAAAAAGCTTTTGCTTTTTTTTTTCTTTATATTGTGAAACAGCCTCCCCCCCATTCCATAAGTAGGAGGGGAAGGATGATACAATTTCCTTTTGTTGTTCAGGAAGTGGAACAATTTCCTTTTTGATTAGCTTTTAAATTTTTGGCACAACCTGCCAGCATATATTTGTTGAGCTTTTTGGCATTCTGATCTTGTCTCTGGCACTAACACATGCTTAGAACTTGTGGAAAGTGTTCTCCTATTCCTTAAGTTTCACCCTCCTTTTGCTGTCCACCCTCAAACCTCAGTAGCTCTCACAAAAACTGGCTGCGATACCACTTCTCTTGCTCATGCACTGTGAACTCTTCATCTCATTTTTCTTCAGCAACACATTTCTAATTCTTCCTTGGCATCGCTTATAACCAGATGTTAACAGATACCGTGAGAACCCAATAGCCAACGATTTAAAACAGGCACAGAGGGAGGACACGGGAAAGGTGACTTTTACAGTGGTTTGCCAGCTACCAGTTTTGACCCAGTATCCTCTTGTTTCCTCCTCTCCTCCCTCTTGTGCCCTGGAGCAAGGAGCAAGCTGCTGCTTTACAGGCAATTCTCTGCTTAGATAGCTTTGGATGAGGAAATATAAAGCAAAGGGATCACCAATAGACACCAGTGTTAGTTACAGAAAGATTCCCAGCCTTAAATTTTAGAACACTTTACACACGCACACACCCACTCCCCTTCCCCCCCCCCCGGTTAAAATAACGGACCATCATTAATCCGTTTAGGAAATGGAACCTCAATGAAGCCTCCCTCCACTCTTCCCCACTCAAGTCCCTGCTGCCAGCACCTAGAATATACTCAAGGCCAGCACTCAATCTGGCCCCTCTCAGGAAAACAACAGTCAAGATACTTTGGGGCTTCTAAATACTCCAAGACCAATTCAAACATGTTGATATTAAAAGTCACACTATGTCTGGTATCTCAACTCTGATCATTCAAGCTGCTGTTCTCATCTCTTCTCACTAGTAATAAAGGCTTTTTCAGCAAAATGGTCAGATAAGTTCAGCTGTTTGCATACATAGCATAAAAACATCTATCTCACTGTTCTGTCATTGTATTAGGTCTACAGGGCTAACAGGGGAATCACTGAACAATTATTTAATTGTTTTATTACAAGAAAGAGATGATATCCTAGTATTTTTAGGGACCTGCTGTTGATACCTAACTCTACTTATGTCAAAATTTAAACTGGGGAGCGTAAACATCAAAAGCTATGAAAAGTATGAGTGAAACATTCTGTTCTGATGATGTGCTACCATGATCTTCAACATTTATAAGTGATAGCAGAAAACTGAACACTGGGGTATAATTAAACTCACTGCCTGTTGAATAAAAATGTGCAACTTTCATGATGCCTTTTCAAGAGTAGCCACAGTATAAGATGGGAGGTTATCTATTACAGCTTTGATATTTGGCAACATGTATTTGGCATGCTGTGTGTTTCCATGCAGGGCTGTTTTATGTGGTTATTAACTAATACAGATGATCAATTACTCACAAATATAGTAGAGCAATTACTTGACATTATAGCACCACCTGACTGCAGGTTTGCCTATATTTAAACTTCTTAGGAAAGTGGCAATGAAAGAAGTGTGACTTTCCTCGTGGCTTTCAAGCACGCAGAATGTTGTTTCTGTTTCGGCAGATACCGTTCATTTGCTAGTGTAAAGGTTTCTGTGAACACTGTGCCTCCTTAAAATTATTCAGGAGCAAAACTATTTGTTCATCACCTTGTAAAGAAGTGAGAGCTCCTTCTGAAAAACAATGGAGAAGGTTTAAACTCCCACCAAGCCGGGAATGTAGGACCACCTGTTAAACAACACAGCAGAAGTGTTTGCCAGTTTTCCCACAAGGGGAAATTTCCTTTTCATTTGCAGCATTTCCACTACTCTGAAAAATTAAGCTTTGAAGTGAAAGCTGGAATACAACCTAAAAAATTGGAGGTTTGTTTTTTAAAGGGAGAAAGGTTACTGTTCTCACTCCATCACACAGGCTATGCAGCAGAAAGGAAAGGAAGAGGTCCCTTCCATAAAACAGCTAGCCTCTAGATGCAGCTAGATCACAGCAGTCAGGAAGCGATTCCAGCACTGCCCTCCAACCCTTGGACTGCACTGTACAGGTGGCAAAAAGTTTAGTTGAAAGGAGGAGGTAGAAAGAGAGAATTCAGAGCTAAAGTCAAATTGCCAGTGAAAATGCACCGCTCAGGTGCATCACCATGGAGTGGATGATTTGAAACTCTGAACAAGGCAGGACTGGGCTGCAGCAAGTCTCTGTACAATCCACAATCTACAGACTGGCTATTGTGTCCCACAGCACATGGCTCACGTAAGACTGCAGGGCACGTACACCGCTGTAGCTGTGTGTAAATTACATGCTATTTATGTCACCTCTGAATTTGGCTCATGCTGCTTTTTCCCTTTAACAGAAATTGGCTTCTACATATGGCAATTAAAACTAACCTAGCAAGTGGGAAAACACCTGTATAAACCTCTCATTACCCTGGCATCCCACACTACTCATACTACCTTTTAAGAATTCAGTATTGCCTGAGGTGGACAATTTTTGTCATGTTCTACAGTAAATGAACTTCCACCAGATGAGATGCCGCTTTCCCTAATCCCAAAGTTTTAGCATTACCAAATCCTGATTAACTTTGTGGATTCCAGGCCTAACAGCCAAGATGTATTTTACCTAAAGCTCTATTCACAGTTGACTGGGAAATACCTGTTACAATTTATAGTCACTGGCAGATCTGCTTCAGATAGCTCCTTGGAAGTAATTATCTGTTGTGCTTCATGGATGTCACATGTAATATATTCCAAAACCCTAAATTGCATAGAATTTACTGATTTCTTGAGTTTTTTGTTCAAACTCAAGACTCTGATCACATTCATCAGGAGGATCACATGCCTGGAACAAGTTTCCAAAGAACTGCAGCTGGTTTATGATGCAAAGGTAGTGCCTTCACTCTGCTTTGCTGAAAGAATAAAACAATTTGGATTTGGAACATGTTTTGCTTTGGAAATTTGAGAATGTTTAATCCTGAAACTAACAAAATTCACATCAACTAACAGATATTTGCCTGAGATTTGAAGATAAACTAAGCTTCACAAATCCTACTACCAAGGCAGATTCTTTATAATGAAAGCAAATCTGTTCTATATGTAGGATGCAGTTATAAGGACTGAAAAATACAATGTTCTTATACAACCCCTACTCTATTCTGCTAGAGGTCAGTAATATTTTGAGCAGACAGGAGACTGCATACATACCGAAAAGGACAGAGATATTATTTGGGTTAAGCACAAGACTGAAGCCACAGGAACCACATTTTATTCTCAGGTCTGCTAATAATTCAGTGACCTTGAAGAATACTCCCATACCTTTCAAAACAGGAAAAAAAAAAAAAATCCAATCATCAACAGGATTGTTGAATTCATTAAAATTAGTAAACTGCTTTGGGGTTCAGAAATTTTCAAGTTTGCTTCCAGCAATAACCTTAACAGTGGTAGTAAAATTAAGCCTGTTTAATCCAGAAATCTGTTCCCTAGTAGTGATAGAGATAACCACAGCCAAATGAAGACTTAGTAGCAGAATAAACATACTGATTTTTTTTTTTTTTTAAGTTATTGTCCTGGATAAAGAAAGACAAAATAAAGAGATGCAGAAGAGATTTGAAGAAAGGAACAAGACACCACAAAGAGGGCATTAATGTTTCAAACTCTATAGGTTTGCAAAAAGACCTGCAAGCCTCATGAGGAAGTCTGGAAAATATCTCCAGAAATCAGGTTACACTTTTTTCAACCATTTTGTCTATAAATCAGGTAGATATTTTCATAATTATGCATATTTGCATTAAAAGATGCTAAAACTTCATGCTGCTTGCTCTTTTGCGCACTGAGAGCACTTTCTGCCTGACATTCCCAGACCAGCAGTGATCTCCGTATTGGGACTGAGAAGGGAAGCAAGTGATTGTGTGAGATAATCAAGTAAGGAAAAAGCTCTCATCTCATTAGTTCTTGAAAAAAATCCCATATCCAGGTCCACTATGGTGTGTTGTTTACTGTCTCACCTGTGACACCTTCTAAGAGATACATACAAATTCCAGAAATCTATCTCCTGTGTAATCCTAAGATACTTGGCTCTTCAAGAACTGAAGACATTCAAAATAATTCCTGTTAGAGAACAAAGGGAAGTGCAGGGGGAAGGAAAATTGCAGTGCATGATGTTTCACTTTTTAGTAGCCAAAATGATGCATGAGGCGCAAGCGAGTGTATTATTAATCTCACTACAGTAGGAAGAAAAATAATCATAAAGAACAAATTCACTCATTATTTGTGTTTTGACAGTTTCTTCATTCTACTGAGATGAAACACCATGAGAAATTAGTAACACTAGAAATTCAAACACTGGTATACATACTTTGGGACAGAGTCTGCACAACAGAAACAAGCACAGATTCCCCAGAAGAAATCTCCCAGTGCCAATGCCCCTATTAACCTTGAAATGTTCAAGCACGCAGCTGGGCAAAGGTCAGCTCCCCCAGTGTGTACAGGTCTAAGAAGAGCCTGATGTTTTCACATCAACTTTTGTCTTTTGCTTTGCCATTTTACCTGCTATCCATTATTAATTTCCTTTTTTATTTTTTAATAAAATCTGCAAGCTATGGATTCCTGGGGAAAGATGGACATTTCAAATGTCGAATTTCTCAGGACAGGTTTCTTGTCCTGGTAGCGAAGGAGAAGACTTCAGAGAGGTTACATTAGATGTCTGGAAACAAGAAGACAAATCAAAACCTTGAGTCTTTTGTCATTTTTTGATCTTGGTATTCATTCCATTTAAGAGAATCTGCATTCTCATCTTAAATTCCTAAAGCGGCTAGTAATGGCTTTGAGTTAGGCTTCGTCCAAAAATGTAAAGCAAATTCCATCAAGTTTTACATAACAGAAACAACAAACTTCCATAACCTACTTGAATTTCACTTGCATCTTTTAATCCAAATTCAGTTCTGGGAAGTAATAACAGTATCAGTTGTAAAGTTTGGATTCAGATCCATTTTTTCCCCTAACGCTCAGATCCAGGTTTCCAGAGCAGCCTGCTACAGAAATAAGAGCTATCCACAAAACAGCTTTAGATCCTGACGTTTTCTAGCCAGGTGCTTTTCAAAACCTATCTGCTTAGGAAAACATACCTCATACTTACGAATCCTCAGGAGACATTACTGAGTGTCATCACACCCTCTCCCTTCAAACAGCTGAATATTCTTCTTTGTACCATCCTGCCCATAAGGAACTTTTTTTTTTAATTCTGTTTCTATGTACAGTTTCATCAATTCATCTGATCCTGTTTTGAAGGCAGGCCTAGCTGAAACCAAAGGATAGTGGGAAAGGCGAGGCAAAGTGAAGGAAAAAGGCAGCATGACTACAATTCCCAACAAATGCTGGCCAAAAATCCCGAGAGGAAGGATGCAATAGCGTGGCTGGGTTGACCCTTGCCAGCAGCCAAACACCATCCTGCCTTGGCTCACTCCCCTCTCCTGTGGGACAGGGATTTAAAAAAAAAAAAAAAAAAAACACCAAACCAAACACCACCACCCGACAAAAAAATCAAAGGAAGGCAAAGAGCTCATGGATAGAAATACTGACAGTTTAATAAGAAAACCAAAAGCTGTGCATGCAAGCAAAGCAAAAGAGGTATTCACATCTTGCCATCGGCAGGCAGGCAGATGTTCAGCCACTTCCTGGGAAGCAGCGCCTCCCCACACGTAACAGTTGCTTGGGAAGGAAAATGCCATAACCACAAATATTCCCCCTTTCTCCTCTTTTCCCTGAGCTTTTATTGCCGAGCACAACATCATACAGTATGGAATATCCCTTTGGTCAATTCAGGTCACTGTCCCAACTGTGTCCCCTCCCAACCTCTTGCCCATTGCTAGCCTACTCACAGGGGGAAGCCTTGACACTGTGCAAGCAGTGTTCAGCAGTAGCCAAAAGAGCAGTGTTACCAACACTGTTTCAGCCACAAACACAAAGCACAGCACCACAGCTATGAAGAAAGTTAACTTCATAACTTCATCCCAGTCAGACCCACTACAAATATACACGTAATGGAAGTGTTTAAACCCAGTCTAGGGTACTTCATCCTAGAAAGAGTTATTTTTCTTTGCCTTTAGGACTGTACCTCATGCGTTTAACTGCACCTTTCCATGGCTGAAGGACACATAAGAAAAAATGCAGAATGACAGAACTTTATTTTCAAACACTTACCTGCACAGTAAGTACTACAGAACATGGGTAGGATGATTTCATGAAATGAAAAGGAAGAAGTAAAAGCAGGACAACCTTTAATTCTTGCAGATTATTCTTAGACTTTAACACTTCCATTTCTTGAGAATCCTCCCTCTAACGTCACTTCTCACCCAACCTATCTCCTAACAATCACAAGAGCCCAACCAAGTTAAGGTTGTTTCTCCCATGCTCTTCACCATCGTTTTTCCTTTCATGTTCAGCCTCAGCTGGAAATGCTCTCCATCAGTGGTTCTGCTGCCAGTCTTATGCCTGATTGCTTTAATTAAAAGGCCAGAAGGGATGATTTAAGAGTCTCATCATCAGGCTTGACATAATTAGACTCCTGGACTCAGTGTCAAATGCTCACAGGGCTGCCTCAACCTTTCATCCTTCTAAGGCAGCTGTAGGCAGTACTATACAACATGCTTTGCAGCAAAAACCATTTCTGAAGAAAGCTTTAGAAGAAAGGTTTTGTCTTCTTTCTTGAGACATAAAAGATACCCCTGGCACTTTTTCATAGAGTCCAGATTTTTGTTTATAACCTCAGCCAAAGCAGCCCTAACATCTATGCCAGAAGTAGCTTTATTTTAGTAATGCCAAGTGTATGAAGTTGAAAATCGCCTAGTGATCCTCTGGAACAGAACACAGTATGTAAATAGCTTCACTATTTATATCCTGTATAGGGCCAGTTTTAAACAAAAATGAGAAAATTAAAGGGGAAAAAGAGGTTATTGCACTCTCAGATATTCTCCAGCACTTGTCAGCATCAATTAAGCACAAAAGATCAAAGCATCAGAAACAGAACAAGATTGTTTTCAAGGTGTTTCAGATCCCACTACACTGAGTTGACAACTGGGTATGCACCACTGAGGTTTGCCAAACAGAGCCAGAAGTGATCCACTGCAGTCATTGATATGGCTCTAGTCTCCTAATTGCTACATTTTCTCTGTCTTTGTTCTTGGAAATTAGGTTCTAGCTTTTTCTGAAATCTAAGTGCTGTTTTACATGCATTACTTTCACAAATTAGAGGACACTGGGACATCATCCTAATTGTTAAAGATTCTTGCCTGTTCTATAAAGGTAATATTACTACAAACACATACAAGCTGCTAAAATGTTAGTTTCTGGAAGACCACATTAAATAGGATATACACATTACTGAAATCTCACAGATGTGGCCAGCTTAAACGAGGCACATAGTAGTTTAAGTAAGCAGTTACCATAAATGATGTATTTTTACCACTGCTGAGGTGCAAGCCTTAAAACGAAGCTTTTACGCACTCCCTATTTCCATAAGTGTTGTTGTACTGCCATCAAGTGGGGAACACATAAAGGAAGGAGAATAAAGATAGTCATGAAGATGTATGAACAGAGGCACTACAATGAGCAAGAGTAATGGAATTCTGAACTCCCAATTCCAATAGTCACATTTTAGGAGCCAATTCCAAAGTAACATGCAGATATCTGGATAACTGCCATATCATTTCTACACAATAAAGAAACAAGACCAGGAGACTTGGACTGAGTATCAGTGAGAGGTATGCCACAGGCACCAAAGGCTTGTTACCAGACCACAAATTAAGCCACGTGAATAAATACTGACATAGTAATCTGAATTACCTGAAGGCCCATATACACAGAAACATTTTCTAAGGAAAAGAGGAATTTATGTTCAGCAACTAAGTCCTAGCTGCTCAAAAGGCACATGTAACTCTATGGACGTATCCCTCCTTCCCTTCTTTGGGTTGGTCTAGTTTTACAGCCGAACGCAGTTAACTGAAGGGCAAACTCTGGCCAGTTTTAGTCAACTAAACAAATTAGCGCCTTACCTTGCACCACTGGCTTTAATTAACTGGGGAATGCAGTGCCCATTCCAACTTAGAACTTGTAAAAGGGTTTTATTTACCCCATCTTCCCTTTGTGAAGTCCAAAGCCAGTAGGGTCCAGAGAGGAACATCTATCCCTCTTTAAGAGGGTCACAGGTACCACAACTGGAAGTGCTGCTGAGTTCTTTTCTCTGCAATGTCCTGCCCTAAGACAGATGGTGCAAAAAGCACTCTGAGGCTCTGAGGAGGCAGCAGAAGGGATATTCCCAGGTAGACAAAGAGGTCCTCTCACTTCACTGAGAGCCAACTTCCAAAGATGACAAGAAAGTTTTCTGTTGTTTTGAGGGTTTTTTTTAACATAAAATGTATTCCCTCAGTTGCATTTAGCCAATGAATTTCAGGCAGGGACTTTAGATAAATGGCATGGAAATATGACTGATCTGTCCATTAAAAAAGTATGTCACCACAAAATGGTATTATCTATGTTTTATGAGTCTAAATGTGTTTTGTATGTTGCTGAATGTGCTACCATTAACTCTCAGGCACAAAGGAACATGTTCACATTTGGCAGCAGCATGTAGACAGTACGTGAACCCAGAAACTGGGAGAAATGCAGCTGAGGACTGCATTCTCAGCAACAGGCACTAACTGGCTGGAGAGTAGAGCTCTGCCTCTCACAGTCCATGTTGAAGACCAAGGTTCATCCTTTGCACATACATCCTAGGAAGGCACAGTGGAGTTTAAGAGGTCAATGCTTTCAGAATGACTAATTTGTTATTGTAAAAAGAGCATGATTCAGTTTACGCATATGGAGCTGCCAATCTGAATCAAGGCATTCTTCCTTTGTGGGCCATGTCAAAGTTGAGATCCAGGTATCTCTGGATCTACTCCCATGGTAATAACCACACATATGTGCTTCTCCAAGTAGGTTATGGGCATGCTTGATCATAGCCTTCAAAGAGGAAGGGACTGATTCACTCTCCATGACCCTGTTTTGGGTACAAGAACACATTGAATTACTGTGAGGTCTTCTCCTGAACCATTTTTCTATGATTCTAGGAAACTAACAAGTGACAGACCAGAGGGTGTGCATGTCCTTTGCTATTTGGAGGACAAAGTGATAACCTACTATGGCTAAGTACTTAAGATGATACAGAGAAAACTATACAGAAAACCAAGGATATGCCACAAATTTTGAATAACATCCTTCCTTTGACAGACCATCAAGCACTTCAAGCAGTGGGGCCCACCTACTTGGCTAATTCTCTATTAAATTGGTCAGAGAACTGATATACATAGTCAGGATTTGTCCCTATCATTATTTGTCCCATAAATTATATCAATTTACAATCCAGTTGTGAGTTTGGTCCTAGGTACCTCAGAGACCAACTGGTTTTGGTTGTGTTTTTTTTTTTTTCCCCACATGTGATTCTGCAGCAGATGAAATCCACAGACTCTCCCAGAAGAGTATCTTTTCATTTAACAGAAGAGGTGGCGACAGGCAAAAATTCACACTACAGTAGGTAAGGGAAATAGGGAATTTTCAGAAAATTGCAATTACCGTCTCAGAAACACCATAAAAGCTGTCTGCTTGAACTGGATAACAATGCATAAGCTGAGGGAAAGGCCAGTAAGAACTGCCTGAGTAAGAGGGAGGTGTAGGGACAGACCAGTGATGAGGAGATAACAATGCTGCGACTGTTAGTATCTTTTGCTGTTTGCCTGCGACTTTAATTAGAAACAGCTACAATGCCTACATTTAGGACAGTGAAAAAGGTAACAGAGCAAAGCCAAATGTCTCATCAACAGACACTTCAGGAGGAATCATAAATGCAGCTGAAGCAAAAATGGAAGCAGATGCACTACTGGGACAGAAAAGACCAAAATATGATGAAGCTGTACTTCAGAATCTAGAGGGAGACAGACAGAATGAATTTACTCAAGTCAAACATGTCATATCTCCAACTGTGTGAGACTGTTGGTCCAAAAAAAGGAAAAAAAATAAATCAGTAAATCTACTTTCTTAGTGACATTATTTTCTCCATAATGGCTTATATAAAAAAGTCCCAAAGACCATGGACAGGAGGGTAGGCAGATGGATGAACGTATAAATTTACCCTGCAGTTCCACTGTGTGGAGTGTGATGGATGTTTAAGTGTTGCCAGTCTCACTGCCAGAAAAAAGTGAGGAAGAGTCTTGCCTCTTAACTGCAAATGCTCAGAAAATTTGGGAAGGGAGGATGCCATTATTCAATGGGAATGAAACAGTGACAGTGCAACAAACACTGCCTACACATTCTACCCTCTAAAACCAGTGGTGACAGTCCATTGGTTGGGAACTTCATAGCCTGGGAAACAGAAACTGGCCAGATAAAAAATGCCAAGTGTGAACCAAGATCCAGACCTTGTATTACTATCCAGACTTGTACCAAATCAGCGTGCTTCTGAATTTCTCAGCAAGCTCCTATACTTAACAAGTTAAATCCAAGTAACCTTAAACTTTGTGTTTAGGGAGCAGACAATCCAAAATCCGGATATGGATCTAAAGCATGGACAAATACTCCTGGAAACATCAACTGTTCTTCCAAGAATCACCAACTGAGTAGAATTCATTTATTTGACAATGAATTTCTACAGTGAAAGCAGTTTCTGTCCCTGCAGCACAATGAATGAACAAATGGATGGATGAACCTGAAGGGTTCTCTGGCTTTAAGTGCCCCCTGCCCCTAAGCTATTTGCAATCTCTGATGTCTGTGATTCTTTGAGCAGGGCATCCCACCATAGCCCTTTGGACAAACTTCATACTCTGAAATCCTTCAGCCAGGGACCAAAGGTAACAGCAAGGTAAAGTCTTCTGAGCCTCACTTTTAATACAAGAATGTATGCTAGTGATAAAAAGCACTGACAAACCATCCATAATTCCACTGTGAAACTAACTGGATGCTTAAAACCAAGCTGAAACAATTTCCAGCTATTTTATGCTACTCATTTAACTTCAGATATTTCAACCTTAAGATTTGTTATAAAGAGAAAGTACTAAAGGCAGAGAGTCACTAAGTAAAGTTTCTTCCAGTTCTCCACCCACCAGATAGTTATTATTCTTCATAATGCATACAGAGGCAGAAAGCACTTCTCTTCCCACTACTTGATACAGCAGGCAGCCTTTTGGACTTTCCATTATAACCTGTCCCCTGTCACGAATCTACCATGTTTCTACATACGAGGTTCCTCCTCCACCCACCTGGGCATCAGCAGTGCTTTTAAAATGGAAGCAAATTAATTTCCAGGGAGCTTGCTGTAGTTGGATTTTATTCTTGTGTTGTCTCGCAAATCCAGAGCTATTTTAGGAGTCTATTAAACGTTTCTTCAAATGAAAGGAAGATATAAATTATGGGTACTGTATTTCATTCTTCCTTCTTGTTACACAGACTTCATTTGGGATCATGGCCTTGTTGCACAAGGCGCACAGGATGATTAAATACGGATTCAACAATACAGTGGAACATTATTAGCAAGCCTCACAATATAAAAAGCCCCATCAGTCGGTGTCAAACTTCCTTGTTATTGGCCAGTGGCTGCACAGCTCAGTTCTCATGTTATGAGACTCTTGCGAAAGAGCATCTGACAGTGAGGTTGTGTCACGTCACCACAAGATCCTGCCTAGCGACTGTGCCGGAAGATCACAACCGATGTTGTCATGCAACACTGTGACATCTTACAGGGACATTCCTAAATCATCATTGCTTGATAACAGCACATTTCTGTCGAACGGCGTATCATCTCTGGGCTGCAGCACATGGGATCGTCAACATCCAACACGTATTCAGATGCTGCAGGGTATGGTGGGAGATGCCAAAAGCAAGCAGGTTTCATATCATCTGGTTTGGGTGCCTAAATTAGAAGGTAAATCACCTCATACCATCCAGAGATAGCAATAAAAGCATTCATAAGACAATTTATAGCTACAGCTTAAGCGACATTGTTTTTAGCTGCCTCCTGAAAGAACCCATTTCTACCACTAAGGAACCCGGGGAAACTAGTCTAAGATAAATGTCCACATGTAGATGTCCAGTGTTTGACCCAGACTGCAATGATTTAAATAACTGTTTGCAAGACCTATACGGCACAGGAGGACACACCGAACTGAAACAGAAGTGGTGAGCAAATCCTTGGCAGATACAAGTTAACATAAATCCACTTACATCCGTGGATCTTTGCTAGTTTCAACCTGTCAAAGAATGACAGCGAAATTAGTTTGCTGCCACATTCACTTCCCGTTACAAACAGGCAGCCAGCCTCCCAGTAAGGGTGTATTCAAAAAGTAATTAAAAATTGTTAGTGCTACAGTTGTTGGTATAATGTTTCCTTCATTTTGACAGCTGCCCTTCACAAGCCAAATGCTAACAAAGCAAAGTGATTTCTTACAAAGTGCATTTATAACAGTGTAGACATACATCTCACTGACCTCACTGAATGCCCGACTACATTATCACTTTTTTAGTTCTGCTGCTAAAAGGAACTGCATCATGTTTACACGTATAAAAAAGCATATAAAACTATTTTTTTTAAACCAAATAGAATAATTTCTTTGCAGTATTTTTGAAATACACTGTGCTTCTCTTTCCTTTCAGCTGCAATTGAGAATTATCAAGATGTCCCATAAGGCTACATGAAAAGATGAACAGCAAGCAAACCAAGCCAAGTGATTCCCCAGCTCTGCCAAGAATTAAACATGCAGCTCCATCAGCAGGAGGGCTTGCTTTAGTAACAAAATCTGTCTCAGGCTGTACCTAAAAGGTTTTCTAAGGCTGCAGATTAAAGTTTAAAGGCCACTAGGAAAGCCTCAAGACAGGGAGAGCTCCTATAGGAAAAATTCTATATAGAATTTCCAGAAAGAAAAAGGGAATTACTACTTTTAGTAACAACAGTAAAAGCAGCAATAGTCCCTATTTTTAATGATTCTCTTTCCCTAGAGATCTCAGCATGTTTTTTAAGTTATATAAGCACCAGTGTGCAGTTCACTTAATATTGAAATTCAGCCATCTCTGAGCACAACTGCTAAAGACAGTATTAAATTACATTTCAGTATGACAAAAAATGCTATATTAATTTGAAATCACAAAGGAAGTTTCACAAGACATTTGGAGAAAATACCTGGGCTACAAAACACTCCCTGGAAAAGGGCCATGGAATATTTATCAAACTGAAACGGTCAAGATTTCTTGCATGTCAAATAGAAAAAGAAGGCGGCACTTCATCCCCTTCCCCCTGCCAGCACCACACTGAAACAAAGTGGGAAGGCAGGTCATCAGTGACTAAAAGGAAAAAGCCCAAGTACTGTATGGGAGTAGCAGCTGTTTAGAAGGTATGCAAAACGCACAGGCACTACTTGCCCTGGAAATGGATTTATCGGGAGACAGATGGCGCAGTCCATTAGTTCTGTCTG
The DNA here is from genome assembly GCF_030936135.1 of Gavia stellata. Lineage (NCBI taxonomy): Eukaryota > Metazoa > Chordata > Aves > Gaviiformes > Gaviidae > Gavia > Gavia stellata. Next base: position 23,707,461 of record NC_082600.1, read on the forward strand.
TTCCGCGTTGCGTACATGCAAGCATGGGCTGACACATACTCACAGCCGATACATCTCAGTGATAATGTAATTAGCCTGATTTGTCTTAGCCCAGTATTAAAATTAAGACAAAGGTGCGGTATGATGAACAAAACCGTAGCAACATGACAGATTTCTGAAGGAAATTAGTCTGATTTGACAAGAGAGTGCAACCCAAAGATACATGCTAGCTCAGTTTACATCTGTCCTACAGCAGTTCTGCTTATTACTTAGTGACAGTGAAGAAGGAGGCTGAACATTTCACATTCTTCCCTTTTCATTAATAAGCACAATAAGTCAAGGCTTCCATTGTACAAACCAAGCTGGAATACTGTTAGCCCTGTCCCAACCTAACACATGGACCTCCTATGATGTGCCACATACAAACACTTCTACTCTTTCTGCTCAGCTTTTCCATCACCCGTCATTCACTCTCATCACTGAACTCCACTAAGCGTGTAGTATTTCCCAAATGGAAATCAAGTGCTTACACTCAGAAAGTATCATAAAGTAAATAAAAAACTGCAATTGGAAGTAAACAAAATTTTAAAAGAAATTTTTAAAATCCTGTGTTTCTTTTTAAATCAGCCTTATGTTCTCCCCAGACCAAAAACACTAGTCTTGAACATCTAGGCTTGGAAATACTACATAAGCTATCTCTTTGCAACTCCTGTCATCTTGGATGTAACTGAATTTTAGGGCTAAACAACCTTCCCCCGCCCCAAAAAAAAAAAAAAAAAAAAAAAAGGAAAAGCACATCAGAAATATACTAGGACTCATTTTATATTGTGGCCAAAACAACGGGCACCAGTCACACAGCTGATAATCTAGTACCACCCCACATGATTAAAACGTGCTTCATTTACTTTAATATAAAATAGCTAAAGCCAGAAAGACAGAATTGTCTTTTCCTTTTAACCTGCTTTGACAGCTCAACTGGCCTCTGATTACATGAGGGTTACAAGTCATCTGAACACATTAGCATGCAACTATTTAATAAAACTATGGTGATTAAGTGTCTGAAGTTACCTTAACCAGTTCAGTGAATGTCTAATGCAAAGTGAGGTAAATTAACAGTGGAGGCACAATGGCTCTGATTATGGCAAGAGTATTACAGCCATTTCTTTTAATAGTAATCTCCTGTCAAACTGATGCCCATAGATATTATAGAATTGTTTAACGCTGAAAAGTAGCCACATATTGTTGTCATCACCAGAAGACTTGCCAGCAAAAGGAATGCACCACAGAGACTTAAACTGCCCATTAATGCTCATAAAGAGTCATCTTAGAAGGTGAAGCCCTGCCAATGCATTAGAAGGATTTTTTTTTTCCCCTGCTACAGAAAAGACAGCAAGTAGCAGATTTTATTAAGTTCAGAAATTTAGCAAGGGACAAAAGCCACAACTTATAGTAGCTTGGGAAGTTCACAGTGAACATGAGGAAAATCAGGATGGTAGTGTAGCATTGGAAGAGGTAATCCAGAAAGATGGTGGAATCTCCAAGCTGCATCTAGACAAAACCACAGCTGACCTGGTCTATTGGTACCAACAATCCTACTCTCAATGGGATGTTGGGTGTGATTAAGCTCAGAGGCCCCTTCCAACCAACTTTTCTAAGATTCTGTGATCTTGTGTGCAGATGCAAACCAAGCCAAAAACTAACTGCAATGGGAAATGGTTGCAACAGCTCCTGATATGGCAGTAAGGCCATACACCTGGACAACTCTCAGGGAAAGACCCACAAAAGATCTTGTGCAAATGCTTTCAGCAGCAGCTGTTTTCTCCAGAGGATGATTATGGCGTTGCCTTCCACCTATCAGAAAATATTTTAGGTGAAGGATTGAGGCATACCAGCCATGTCCTCCTTTAGCCTTTTCCCTGAGAAGCACTGTTTTGCCTATCAGACATGCCTTTGTTGAAACATGAAGACGTTCCACATGTTCGAATTAGAGGGAAAGTCTGGCACATGTCAATACCCTCCAGAACAGCCGGCATCAGTGTGTAGCTGGTTACAAATGCACAAAGAATCTTAGTAGACAAGGGGAGTTCAGTAGAAGAAAAGTGCTTTCTTCTTTTTCTATTACAGTCTTCATGGTTTAACTTTGAAAAAAAAATCTGTGCTTCAAAAGCCTTTCATGCATATGAATGCAATTTTTAGCTTGTCTTTCAACTTCACTGTTACAAAGACTTGTTAGAAAAAAAGTAAGTGGAAGGAATAGCTACTCAAGGGTAAATGAAATATACAGACTGACAAATCTGTCTTCAAGGAGTGCGTGGTTGCACCCTTCCCCGCCACTGATACAGAACACCTTCTTTCACATCTTTTAATAATTGTGAGCACGCACACACAAGTGTGCGTATACCAGTAAACACACTTACATCTCAAGGTTTCTTGTAGTCACTGGTGTGATTTGTTCTGCCAGCTAAGCATAGTTTTAATTAGCTTGTGAAGTTCCCAAGACACAAATAAATTTTTATTTTTACTTTTTTTTAAAAAGTTGTGGCCACCAAAGCTTACAGAGAATCTTAAATAAATAAATAAATAAATAAAAGAGCTATGGGTGGTATCCCATTGCCTTGGACTGCAAAACTTTTCCTCAATCTTTTACACCTTACAGCCTTCTCATTTCAGTAGTAGAAGAAAGAATTGAGGAGAAATACAGCTATTGCTGTGACTACAGTGGAAAGTCTTTGCATGAAGCTAGCTCTCAGATACAGGGTCCTACTATAAAAACAGCATTCAGAAATTCATAAATCTCCAAAAGATATGTTCTGTAGTCCAGGAATGGAGAGGATTAAGACAGTGAGCCCTGAACTCTTATGATCTTGCAAAAAAGGATTTCCTTTGGCCTGTGTGCATTAAAAGGGAAATTACTGAAACGACCATCATACGTGACAATCCAGGTGAGGTCTTGCTCTCACATGAAGCATTTTATTCTTCCCCATTATGAAAAGTGCTAGGTGTAACTAATAAGTAAGGTGTAATTAACAGGCAGGAAATATGTACATGCTAAGACTGGGGCATCTGTTTGAAGTGGTTAATTCTCTAACATATTCTCTTTTCTTCTTACCCTTTTCTTCAGCCAGTTTGATTGGTTTGGGTTTTTTTTTTCCCTCCTAGCTCACTAATACCTCAGTTTCATCTTGTTATTTCAACTTCATCTTCCTCAATCCAAAACGCAAATTTATGCTCTTTAGCAAGGTAACGTTAAAATGTTAAAACTTCAGAAGGGAGGGCAAGTCCACCACATTTTCTAGTGAACTGTCTGAAACTATCTTCACTTAAATACTGCATCTTTTTTAGAGTAAACTTGTCTATTTCATTGTGTTATTGCAAAGAAGACCAAAAATTCCCCCTACTAGGGCATCTTGTTTTCATCTAGACTTATCTGTATATATTAAGTCAACTTTCAGACTCTTGAGAGCGAGGTGAAATATTTCAATGATGTATTCAAATTCATTTCCAACTAAGGATCGTTTTTATGCCCTTCTCTGAAGTTTCTCCAATGTTGCCATGCCTGTCTTGGAGTAGAACCCCAAAGCTGGACATAGGAATGTAGTAATCTTACCAGCATGGCATGCAGAGGTAAGACTATGTCTGTATGTTTACCTGCTATTCCCCTTTTCAGAGTCCCAGTTTTCACAGCAGAAACTTTTCACACATCGCTGTAGTAAAAAACAGTATTGAGATAGTTAGCCACTTTAATAATTCCTGCTCTAAGTTATTCCTTTTCAGGAGTTTCTTGGAAAGTTTATTTAGGTATAAGCAGCATTCTCTACTCCCACGTGTACTATGTTGTATTTATCTGTAGAAAATGTTCAACTGTGATGATATAGATAATTCAGATTACTCTGTAACAACGCAATAGTATAATCACCATATTATTTGCTAGTATATAATTTAAATAATACTTCAGAACACTGCTAAAATGCTGAATAATATAAAAGCAAACAGATTCCTGAGGGACCTTGTCAGAAACAGACACCCTGCTTTCTTCCCAGCAGCAACTTTAGATCTGCCATGAAGCCAGATTTTAATCCATCTAATATATAACCTCTTAGAGCCAAATTTCACTGGTTCCCCCCCCCATCAAGATGTTAGAGTGATAAGACAAATGCCTTTGAGAAATTCAAGTACACTATATTTATTCTGCTCTCTTTATCAGCCAGATCTGTGATCTTGTCAAGTGATGACAGTTTTGTTTGACAGGACACATTTCCATAAAACCATCTTGACTGACAATAATGTGCTCTTCGTCTCTAACCTTTTGTTGATGGCGTCCAAACTGTTCTGCTCTGTTGCCAAGACTTATGCGAAAGTAGCTATTCTCTTGGTTGTTGAACAGTCCCTTACAATACTTTTAAATATTGGTATTATGATGGCCCTCCTGCACTGTTACAGAGCTTCCCTGTTCTCCAGCACTCTTTAATATTGAATTAATGGCTCACGGAATTCAAATACTAGATTTATTTATTTATTAGGATTCCAGAACTGCTGGTCATAAAATACTTACTTTTAGCTGGCGCTCCCACATTCCACTTTGACTATAATGAATAAATTTATACTATCCATAATATCATAGGAGGGTTTAAAAACAGAGCAGAAACAGCTGCTGAATATCTCTATCTGTTCTGCATCACTCTTTATAATTTTACTTTCAGTTTAGCCACAGATAACTCAATTGATCCAATTTACATCAATCAACTGGAGGGGTATTTTTCCTAATATACCTTAAAAATGCCATCTTACTACTTTTAATCCTAATAGCTTTTGGCATTCAGTTTTTTTCCCCCCATGGCTTGCTTTAACACAGGGACAAAGTATAAATTAAGTTAGACAAAAATTTGCTTATGTCAGCTTTATCCTGAAAGCACAGGTGAAAAAAGATACAATATGATTGTCTAAGTAACTATGTGCATGGAAGAAATCATTGAAAAAAATCAAATGAAACTGCAAGCAAAATTTAGAGAACAGCTACTTCAATGTTCTTCACTTGACTCACGCTTTGAATGTTGGGAATTACTTTTTATTATTTTTATAAGATACAGGCAAATACATAAACCTAGAAGTTGCTCAATTGTTTTACAACATAAAAATAGAATTGTTGCCTGTGCAAAACACAGCCAAAAGAAACCACTTTTAAGAGAATCAGAAAACACTTCATCTTCGATACCATCATCCCTGACACACAGTCTCCATTTCCTGGTTTTGAAGTGGCACACAGGGAGTTAAGAGACAGAAAACTATGCAACCCTAACCCTTTCCAACACAAACAGAAACCAAAGGTAGATTGGAGCTGTAGTTCATTAAAAAGGACATCAGTGACTGGCAGAGCTGGACAGACGCAGAGGTCTTCCAACTTTCTCTCTTGATTAGATTCTTGCCTAAAGGTTGGTGAATTTCTACTATGGCTTTTTATGCAGCAAAAGTTTGTTCCACTCTCTTTCTCTGTGGAGTGGGAGGAGATGGAGGAGAGGCATCCATACCTCTCCCAATATGTTCAGTGCTGTTGTGCTTAGTTGTGCATATGCCAGGGACATGAAGCATATGGCCCGGGGGCTGGCAGTGTCCCGCTTAGCAGATGTCTTCAATACATTCTGCCATAAAAAGTCTTTTTGGGGGCTGGTTAACTGCTTTTTATCAGATCATTCTTTGTCTCTGGTTGATAGAGAGTTATTCACCTTAACTGAAATCCCACTAAGCACCTTTATAGAACTTGTGCAGCTTTTCATGTCCAGGAACTAGAAAATAAGACTTTACTACTCTCTCAAATGAAGTCTGCACCTAGCAGATAGATTGACTGCAGACTGACTACTAGGTGCCACAAGAAGTCATAAATCTTCCTAAAGTAGTTATGCTGCTTTGTTTTTTTGGACCAAGGAGTCAGAGACAGGAAACAGTCAATCTTCGAAGGCAAGCACTCTTCCCTGTGTGGCACTACTCTAAGCAGCCAGGGATGAATACAGCAAGTAACACATTTGTGCAGGCCTGGCATGCCAATAGCTAAAGAGGAAGGCCAACACAGCTTACAAAAAAGCAAGAGAGCAAGTAAAATACTAATGGTAGATAATAATCTTGTGCACTATCTGGAATGGACTGCAAATTGATCTTGCATCTTGGCATTGTAAGGACTCATCAAGTTATTCAAATGGTGAACAATATTTAATCCTGTAGACTGTTTACAAACTCCTTTAACTGAATTGTTTTCTGGCCAGTTAATTCCCACTTCGTATTTGTGCATTTGACAATTCCATCCCCATAGGGCTTCCGGTGTTTGAGCACATCCATCAAGATAAAGGACAAAGTAATCCTGCTAGAAATTACTCCTTTTTGCCTTTGTGGAGGACAGATCAGACAGTGGATGGGATAAGAAAATGCAGTTGTACCATATCAATGCTCTATACTAAGCCACGTGACAAAAACTGGAAAGTCAAAGCATCAAAGGTGATTAACCTCTAGTCAGTGAGCTCAAAGGCAGAAGACCACACAAAAAGGCTTAATTTCTATTTTTTAGTTTATTTCTTGTTATAAAGGCTGGACACTTTCACCAAGTATCACAATCCGGTTTAGTTCTATCTTGTGCTCAACATCTGTAACACCCTAAAACTTTTACAACCTCACTTACAAAATTAGACGGGAAAGACTAGCACACTTTTTGAACTCTCATGAAAATACTTTACAGAATAAGACCCAAGAGAACCCAGAAGAATTGCCCTTCAAATGCCTCAAATTTGGAAACTAATATTTCACTTTGAGTATTTTCTTCCCCCCAACCAGTGGTAGAGCATTCCCATTCCCTAGCTGGAGATACGAACATAGCAGGCTTCTCCCAGGTAGTGTTTCTCGTAATCATGCAAACACCTCACACAAGAGATCTCATTCATTGATTCCCTTCTCAATGTGGTCAAACACCCTGACTAAAAAGGAAATTAGATTGCCTCAACAAAGTCCACTCTTCAGTCAGCAGGGTCTGCTCCGTTTGCCTAGAAAGAACAGGAAGGCTTTTGTAATAATCTCAACAAAATAAACAGTGTATTTTCAACCAAATTGAAGAAAATCTAGATTACTTGCCCTATTCCCTTCTGCGAACCCCTTGTGACAGGTTCAGCATTACTTCCTTGTGTCTGAGTTACAGAATAATCCATGCTTTAAGAACAATAATAAGCTTAGTTCTCCAGCACTTTCATTACATCGTTGTAAATACCCCAGTGGACAAACCTTCTCCTCCCTTCTTTGGGAAGCTATTTTCTAGTCAAATACATTTCACCACCCATTTGGGATTCAGCACTCCAGAGATCACAAATTCTGAACAGAACAAGGGAAAAGTGTACAATTCTCCAGACAAATTGCACTCCACAGTAACCTTAATGAATTTCCTGTATCCTCCTCTGAGAAGTTAACCACTTAATTTCTCAGGCTTTCACTACTGTGTTGCAACACAAAATAGAAAAGTATAATAAGCATATATGAAAATATTCAAATTAACAGAACTATTTTTATTGTCTTCAAATTCTGCTTAATCCTTAGAAATATTTTCCATTGGCCCTGATTCAGCAAAGCACTTACAAGCATATTCTTCCCCAACTATATGCCAAAGTCCCACTGAAATAAATCACATTTTATGTTTTCCATTCAAGTCAATACATAGACAAGATTATTACACAAAATGGAGACATTGACCTACTTCAACCTAGTACAAGACCCATCTGCCCAAATAACTCAGACATCTGCTGATGACTAGACTGAGCAGATTACTTGAATAACTGATGCAGGTTTTACATATTTGTAATCACCTGTTCAAATTCAACAGCCCTTGTCTTCTGACTATTCAACTGTTCATCTTTGCAAAACCAATAACCCCATGGTTTGACAGCGATAGTGCAGAGTGATTGCTTCAGGAGACCTCAGCAATGTCACACTTATATCTTCAGAAATTAGAAGCTACTTTAAACATTACTACCCACAGTTTCATGATTAGCCTGTGAAAGTTCTTTATCAGAAAAAAACAAGAACAAAATAAACTCCTGCTGTGACTGGGATTACTAAAGAAAAAAAAAAAAGAGGGTAGAAAAAGTAATTTTCTTGATGCAACTTTTCAAGGAAAGACTGCAACTGACATTTTTCAATTATAGTAGAAAAATTGTGTGATCACTGTGGTGTGTGGGTAGCTTGACTCAAACTAAGAGAAGTAAAGGGAAAGAGAAAGAATGTCAAGTACTGCCCATCCATGTATTTTCCAAGGAGAGAAAGATGCATGCTGGCAGTAAACTTAATAGCACATGAATGGAAGTGAGGCAGTGGCACAGTGCCAGACTGTTTTGTTTTATTTGAGAAAGCACTGAACACTGATATATGAGATCACTTACTAGAGGATCTGGGAGAGCAATTCACAATAAACAATTTAGTCTCGTAAGGGTAGCTCTTTCACTATTCAAACTGTCCTCAAAGACCATGCCATTTTTATGGATGTTTGCTATTTGTAATTATCCAGACAAGTACTTCCTTCTAGTCCACATCAGTTCAAGTGCTGGCTTAAGTATTCAGAGTTTACTGTAACTGCTCAGGCAAGTCAGCTGGTGGGGTTTCTACTGCTTCTGCTCAGCTGCATAATCTAAACTCCTTTGTACAGAACTACAAACTTATGAAAGTTCTGTCTTGCCATCTACAGGCCTGGAGTTATTTCTCCCCAAACCTTAGTATAAAAAACCCTGCTCTTTCTGTACACTTCACAACTGATGTGAAGAACATGTCACCACAGGATTTTACTGTAAGGTTAGTCAACAATTTTTTTACTCATTTCTCCAGCTTTCCTTTAAAGCACACAGGGAGAAAAAGAATTTAGTAGACAGTCTGAGAGATAAGACAGGTAGAATTAGTCCTTTTTGTCATATCTGCTTTGTCTCTTTCCTCTACCCTTTGAAATTCAATTTCTTGTTTGCCGAGATAGCATCTCATAAAAGCTTAACCAGAATACACAAAAAACATTTCTTCTCTAAATCTGAGATTTATCTTTTCAGAAGACAAGTGTAAGTGCAAGAGAACCATATAGCTACTTTTCTAAATGTAATTTGATTTAAGTCCTCATACAACTCTCAGGATTATGGCATGGTGACATCATGTGAGGCAGGTAGTTTGATGTACATTCACTGCAGTTCACATGCATACTCTGTTTATTCATATTAAGCTGCAGCTGTTGAAGTACTTACGTTTCAAAAAATACAATAACTGGGGGTTATGCCGTGTGATTTTAGGAAACTGATGGAAAAGAAACAGAGAAATATTAAGATTTTTTTTTTCCAGTTCCCAGTCATCTGAGGTCAGGTTCATCAATTCTTAATGAAGCCAATGGGTCATGAAAGAGCTTGGTATTTTCCTCTGCAACCTCAAAGACTGTCACTGAATCAACACAATTGCCTTTTCCAGAAGCAGGCTGCTAAATTTCTGGAAGCAAGTTTACAATGTAGACTTGTTTGTTTCCCAAAGGCACACTTACCTAAATAGGGAGAGGAGAATCATGTGAAACAATAGAAAACTAAGAGAAACTGAAAATAAATTTGCTAAGACTCTTGTTCCAAGCCTGCAGATCAGCTAAAACCCAGTGGTTACTGAAAAGAGTAGGCAGTTATGTGTTTTCAAGGTGTTGAACAAAATAACTCATGCTGGCTTTAACACTGATATTTGTGGTAAACTACCAGATGCACTTGGAGCTCAGCAAAGACCAGCTTTATCTGTCAGGAAGTAGCAGCAACTCACCCACGTTAGGCTGCTGCACTAGAATAACCATGGTACCAGAGCTAGCTAGTTTGGTAGCTCTATACTAGGCAGTAGACATACCTTGGCCTTCATTAATTCAAGTAAGTGAGTTCATACTACTGCTGTTGGCATGGCTTAAGGTACTTTTTCTGTCAGGTTAAGTAAAAGGAGAAGCAATGCACAGGTGATACAAAGGGCTTTGGACATTCTTTTTAAGAAGATGAACGTTGCAATTCCACAGAATATTGAAAAAACTGCAAAGAGATTCTTGAAAACTGCTCCATCTGACATTTTCATGCTTGCAATTTTCTCATCTGACAACTGAAAAAAAAAAATCGCTTTCTGCATCCTACTCTGTGGAAAAATGGGGATGATTGCTTATTTTGGCAGGGAGGAGAGGACCAATGTCTTTTATTGTAGGTGCAGGAAAAATGCAAAAAGGGAGAAGAAATCTGTTTGTGAAATTAGATTTTGCAGTCACGTCACAAAGCACTCATACATGCCAACATGTTCACAGTTAATGTGTCCTCCTTAGCTTTCAGTTCATGTTAAAAGAATCTATTATGTCTTATTATATTTTATATTACACAAAAATAACATATCTATCATATGATATGATCTGATGGAAAAACTGCTAACAAGGAGTGACTCAAATAACCACACAAAGCTCACCTGAAAATAATAATGGAAAGCTTCTAAATGGTCTCATCTGGACTGGAGAAGTAGCACAAAACACAGACACCATTTAGCTATATTTCTAGATCAGAGCTACCTCAACCCAGAAGTTAAGTAACACTAAGTCATGATTCCAGTAAGCATCCTTAAATTCAGACCCAGTACAGGGCACAGCACATATATAAGCCACTTGAGTGCTAGATGTATATATTCAAAACCAGTAACATGCAAGCCACATTTCTGACCTGATTCAAAACATCATGCAAATCACTGAGTGCACTAGAATTTGGGAGGTTTTTTCCTAGAATGAGTCCCAATGGAAATACATCCCTTTCCCATCAAGATTGTGATTCTCTGGGATAATACAATTCTGCATATAGTCAAAAACAGTGTTAGATACAATGCTCCTTAATAAAACTCGGTATTCTGTGCAAATCAGACTGCTCCATAATGCTATACTTCTCTGCTTTCTGTAAGACAAATAAAACTAAAGATACAAAGTAGAAAACAAGATCTAAACATTGTTCAAATCCTAGACGCTGAAACAGAAAAGAAAGGTTTGCTGTAATTTGGCATTGAAGAACAAACAAGATAGAAGATCCATCAAGTAGTAGAAGATTAAAAAAAGACATCTGGAAGAGTTCAAGAAGGATTGTGCTATCTCAGAAGGTTATCAGTCATCAGACACCATGGATCCCCTGAACAGGAAAAAACTAAAAAAAAAAAAGAGTGCACTGTACTCTGTACTTGCTTCTGATCTAATAAAGATTTTCCTCATAATGGGCTTCTTTTCTTAAAATCTGACCCAGTAAAGCATTCACCACACTTTGTTTTTACGTACAAGTGATGCCATGCATTTCCAGAAGACTATTCACATGGCTTAAGAGTTCACAGAGTTCAAAGTTTGCTTCCAAAGATCAAAATAATTAAGTTCTTGCAGGATGAAACCCCCTGCATTAATCCTCTATTAACGATACCAGCTATCTGAATGAGAAGGCTATCAATTTCCATTAAATGTTCAGTCCTCCTCTACCCTGCTATCAGCTAGAAAGATGTTTTTCTTATTAACATTTTACTGTCTGCTTAGAGAAGTTATGAAAATTATTGTCGGTAATATATACACAGTTAAGGAAAACAACAAAACTGTGGTTGTAGATAATTAAAAATACAGTTACACTGACATAAGACTCATTTCACATAGGCTTCTAAACCAAATTACACCAAATGACTAAATTATCCTGAGCTGGATTCAAACCAGTGACCTCTAATTAAAAGGTACTATATCCCATTACTAAATCTCCAAGGCACATGCTTTCATTGGCACAATGCTAATTGTTACAGTGCTTTCTAACTTGACGCTTTCTGTCCTGGAAAAATCGGTCTCACTAATTTCATCTCAAACTAAGATTTTTAGCAGCCCTAACAGAAATGAGCAAGTCTGTTACTTGTAATCCACACAAACAATACTCTATTTTACAAAGTGGGATGTCTGTTATTTATTTTTTCTTAGCCAACAGTAAAAATAAACACATCAGCATAAGAAAAAAATTGTTTGAAAGCAACATCTACTTTTCTAAAGCTATAAAGAGATTTTTTAATGCATAAGAGGCTTTATAATAATTATATTTCCATGAGATTACTCAAAGATCACAAGTCTCTTTCAAATGTATTAATCTTAACGTAATTAACATTTCCATTTTACAGATGGGGAGATTGACATAACTGACATTTTCAAATCAGGTGTCCTATAGTCAGATGACTATATTCACATTGAGAACTGAATGTACTCAGGATCTTTGAATATCAAGACAATTTTTTAGGAACCTATCCATTGGCTAGGCTAAGAATTATAGGAGCCCACTTTTGGAAATTGTGGTGTATATGACTAGTCCATGGATATCATAGGAACCTGTGTGGCCAAATACCTTACTCTAACTATCATCATTGCTAAACTTGGACTAAATATGTTATAAATACATAAATATGTTATGTATTTACATACTTCCACAAGAGAAGAATGGAACAAACAGGTAATGTTGCTATTTCCTGTGAATGATATAAACTAGGTAAGCGTACTAGGTTTATGACACCCTAATTATGTACCACTTAACACAACGCTCCTGCTACACAGGCAGCTCTGCCCTTGCTTTAAGCTACTTGTAAGTAGTAATGGCAGTCCACTCCTCAGGAAGACTTTAGGAAGAAATGGGTATCTGTTTAGTAGTTTGACCAATGTCTGACTATGAAGCTAATAGCTTCTTGGTCTGCAAGTCAGACTGAAAGGAAGGATATAGGCTTCTGATCTAATGAGGTTACCCGTTAACTCATAATACCGGGCCTTGGAATTATGTTATACATTCAGGTTAGCTAATCAGACCATAGAAAAAAAGCCACTCTCAATTCAAGCATGAAGTCAAAGCTCATCTCATTAACTTCATACTAACTAAAAAACAAATCCTGGATCTGAGGTTTTTCTCCACAAACTTTGGGAAAATGAGTTTAAAGCAGGGAATCAGCAGACTACACTATTTTTCAGGCACAAACTCTCAGCATGGTAGAGAAAACAAACTCAAGTGGCTCTAGTCCATTAGATCCAGAAAAGCATAGGACATGTTTGTAATGCAGCAGTTGCAGACATTTAATTATACAGCCCTAATTATTTAGGGCTGCTTCCAATCCCCTTTCTCTTTTTTTAAAATGTATCATTATAATACTTATGCCCAGACACTCTAATCTTTGAACTGCTTCTCCTCTTGAGACACTTAATATAATGTATCAATCAGTATCTCTACCTTATTGTTCCACAGTATAAAATAGTCTAGAAAATACATATAAAATAATAGTGCTATCTTGAGATTACAGTTTATTTCTTCTCTTTAAAGTCACAGCATCTTTTGCTAACCTTCTCTTTCTCTCTAGACAGAGAATAAAAAAATAACATAAAACATGCACATATGCAACTGTCCACAGGTATCTGCATGAAGTACATTATATATAAAGGAAGTCTCCATATAACTGTAATCTTTTGTTGTCTTGTTCTCTTCTTTTCTGTTTGTTCAATGGAGAACCCAACATTTTTGCATGCTGAAGTAGTAAAGAATTACACAGTTACACATGCTAATTGATTGTATGTTTCATTGCTCATCCATCCACTTATTGGTGCAAGAAACTCTGAAGGAATCCTTCCCCAGGAAAGGGGGAACTGACCACCTACATTATACAGAGCTTTCTTCCCTTCCTCAATCTTTCCTCTAAAACATCTATCAGCAAAATCTCAGTAATCCAAAATTCCACTCCAAGGATGACACGCAAGCTGAAATCAGACACTGCTGCGACAGGTGGTGCTAGGTGTAGAATCAGTTCTTTGCAGCATCTGAACTGAAAACATACTAGAGCTGTATGGAAAAAAATAGCCAACAAGTGTTCATACAGCTTACTTAATTTGAAGCTCCATACTATGCTTTCCACATGCAAAAGAGCAGCACATACAGGCCTTTCAGTGTAGATAGCTTCTTTTAAAGAAAAAAAAACCTTGCACGTTTTCTTCAGCAGGAACAGTATGGGTTAAATGCTGATCCATTTCTGCCCTCACAACATACTGGTTCACTTCAGCAGTCAATAAACAATTAGGAACAAAGACATAAACTTGAGATAAAAACCAACACTAATCATTGCAAAACTGAAATTGAACGAACTCGTAACATCAACCTTCAGCTACATCTCTAGCAAGTCTGAAAGACCAGTTTTAAATTAGACAGCAAGCCTTAGCAACAGTTAGTCTGGAACGTGTTATATAAAAATTACACATTCATGTGTTTTTCAGCCCCAAGTCAGAAAAGCATGCTTTTTCAACATAAAATTATTTTGAGACATAAGTTACTCAGAATTCAAAAGTGAAAACAAAGTTACCAAAGTAGGTCCCATCTGGATTAAACAAAGGAGTCAAAGTAAAGAAAAAGTGTAGAACCACAAAAGCATAAACTGTGCCCCATGTCTTTGATGCAAATACTTTCCAGTCCCAGAAGTGAGATAAAGACATTTCAGACATGTTTAGAGATTGAAATGTTTCTGAATCATTGTGAAGAAAACAGCTATTATTCCACAACTCGATGAGGCAGATTATGCACAATGATGCTACACGTTATTTACTGTACCGAAGTCAATTTTGCCCTGCCTTTTCTTTCTTTGTGTTGTTTACCTAGAGATTTAAATACCCTTATTATTAAAATATCTGAGTATCACTCCACGAGCAAGTTCTTGTTCAGTAAACAAGGGATGCATTACTAATGCCATTTCACAGTTGAGCAATGAAAGTCTTGAGAGATTAAGGCAAGACTTCTCAAAAAGTGGACTCTGAACCAGACAAGCTTTTCCTCTTATTTTTTGGGATACTAAGTAGCAGTACCCTTGCTGAAGCTTACAGTACTCTGCAATCTTTAACAGTAGTAGTGTTCAAGATGTTTTAAGACACTCAAAACGGGATCTACTTGGTAAGTACAATCGACAATGGCAACCCCTCAAAAAATGTTAGATTTTCAGAATTTTAGGTGAGGTTATCTGCAGAACCCTTCCTCTCTGTGCAGCAATTTTCTGATTCCATTAACTATGTCGATGCTTGTAAAACCATCACCAAGACGTCCTTACCCAGGCGGCGTTATCCGCTCCCCGGGCAGAGCCGGGCAGCTCCAAGCTAAGGCGGCAGCGCCATCTAGCGGCTGGCGACCGCTTCGGACGGCTCCCGGAGGCGCAAGTGACTTCGCCCCTCGCAGGCGGGTACGCAGCAGCGCCGGGGAGGAAATCTATGCTACAGATAAATATAATAGAAAGCACCTTCAAACCGTATTTGTGGTGTCCAACTTTCACAGCTGTCATAAGCTTTGAGGTACCTGGAATCGGATATTTTAGGTTAGTACCTAACAGGAAACTTCAGTGAGCACTTCAGTAGAGAGGACCCCCCTATAATTCAGGACAAATCCAATTTACACCCCAAGCGAGTTTCTTTAAATTGTTAAGATTTTACTTCAATCTTTAGAACAGGCACTGCTGAGGAAAGACACCCAATTACTAATCTTAAAGTGACACGTGTGGCAGAAGCAGCAGTAAAGACAGCTTTCTGCTGAAGTGAGAATTGCTCTTCAACCTAAACTGTAATGCTCCTCCTGCACAACAAATGGATAGTTGGATCTCTAATCTAGTCAGTTTATAGCTGCGCGTACTGAAGTTTGTAACATGAATACTGAGCTCCATCAAAACTGTTTATGTGCTGTGGGTTACAGAGCAGCTTACCAGACAAAAACCAAGGTCATGACAGAAGTAAGATGACCACCAATGCAACTGTCCTGAGGGAACATTATCGAGTCAGAAAAGACTTTAAAACTCAAAATGACACCAGAGAAAAAAAATCTGAAGTGCAGTTTGTACTCCTTCCCACTGTAAGAATTACCCATCTATCCACTGCGTGAACTGATGGATGCTTGCCCTGCTGAATCTTAGGCAAGCTCAAATTCCAGGAGCAAGAGATGAATAACCTGTCTTAAATCATCCCTGACTGGCGATACCTTAACCTGACCGCCATAACTCTAAAGCTACTTTTGACACCTGTATGTCCTTTAACAAGGCCCAAAATTTTATGAGGTGGCATGCAGCAAAAAGCAAAATGAATTCCAACTTATTTCCCCACTGTCTCTTACAGACATAGCATCTAACTCTGTTCTTGAAAAACAGAAATATGAGCCACTTATACACCAAGAGCTGTATAACCATATTAGAATGACCTCACTAAAGGCCATACTTACAAAGCCGAAAACAGTGTTATAATGGTAGAGTTATGTGTCTTCCACATCTCAGTTGGCTTTAATTTGTCTCCTTAGAGCATGCTGAATATACAAAATGAGCCTGATTCACTGGTGCAATTCTCTGTCTCGGTCAAAAGTAACATGATTGTTACAGAAAATACAGCACATTAAAATGGACCAGCAACATGGACATATTAATGTTGTCACTCATTTGCTTGGCAGGGGATACAGTTGTGATCCTCCAGTAGGCAAAAACATCTGTGTATTATTTACCTTATTCAGACACTAATGGAAGCCCATTAAATGAAAACAAAATGAACGTTTCCCTACTTTATCCAGAGATACTGGATTTCTTCACTGAGGCATGAATTTGTAAATTCTCCAGATTATGTGGGGTGGCAGACTGGGCGCTTAGCCTTAATAAGCTAACACATACCTTAGAATGACCTGCTCTGTGCCTAATAAGACTTTTTTCACACCAAGATGTAGAGAGACCTACATTAGAATATATTAGAATAAGCATAAAGTCCCTGCAGAATGCAGGGGAAATCATGAGCACAGGAGATCCTTCTAAACTTAATCAGGCAATTGGCAGTTGAAAGAATTGTTATTAATAACAGAGGAAGATTAATTACACTTCCTCCAATTAAATACGTTTTGACAGTTAAGGTCATATACATCTTCTATAAGTATATGCAGGACATCATTATTCCCCAGTATTAGTAATCTGGCAACTTTTATTGCCTTCACTAGCAAAAAAATATAAATAGTATCAGAAACATGAGACAGAGAATTTGGCTCAAACTTTCCTTTCCCTTTTTCACCAGAAGTTCAGATTCAGGATTCCAACTTATTCCTAAACATCAGAATCTGAAGAGATTAATTGTGTATCATAGATCTCCAGCTGCTGGAAACCTGACATTAGCATCCTGAATTTATTTTAATTTTTCTGAAGTTTCTAACCACAGCAGCTGTACAGCAAAGCTTGAAAACATTATGAATCATTCCACAGGGCCAAAAAGCAAGTAGCGATGATACCACAATTATGTTTTTAAAGTATCATTAATTTTAAGCTATGGTCGTGCATTTTTGGCAGCTTGTCTCACCAAAAGCCGGTTTGAACATTCCATGCAGGATCTGAACAACCCTCCCAAAAAAAAAAATAAAAATAAAAATCAAACCAACTCTTAAGTGTGTCTATACTCCAATGAATGCAAAACCAAAAACATACATACCCAGCTTTGGTTATGCTTGGGATCCATATGTTACAAAAACATTATCTACTGCAATAATCTGAAAGAGAAGCATTGCACCTGTGGCACAGCCCACAGCATGGTAGTGGACTATATTCCACTACCAAGTTACTCTTTCAGCTTTTATTGTTCAGAAGGTAGTTATAATGCTGATCCCAGCTACCATTTGCAGAGTTACTGAAGTTCTGCGTGGGCACACTGCTATCAACCTCAAGAAATTTGCCAATTCAAAGTCTTTAAGACCAATATTTACTGAGAAATACAGTCATTATAGCACTATCTGATTATAAACAAACAGGGATTACTGAAGTCTTTCATCATTCTCAGGTTTACAGTACTTAAAATCTTTCAGTTTATACGCTACCTGTGACTACTTTCAACCCTCCCAACCCCCAGGCCCCAACCTCACCTAGTGTTTCACTAAGGCATTTAGTGGTTTTATCTCTTGGTTATGTGCACATGGTTCTACAGCATTAGAATCTTTACCTGTCAAGGAGAATCATCTGGAACAGACTAACACGCTGAGAATATACAGAGAACCATACTGTGCAAGGTCAGCTGTTCACGGAGGTCAATATCCCATCCTCAGCAATGGCTTGCACAAAATGCTTAAGGAATGAAGTATCAGAAATAGAGCATCTCTTGGTCATTTCCAGCCTTCTATGATCAGAGAAGTGTGTACTATTTATGGTGAAGAACAGATCCAGGTCATCAAGTTTAATCGCCAACAACAGACCTGCTCTTTACAATCTTCTTCATACTTTGTCACAAAAACTCATGGGGAAAAAAAGTTTCCATTAACCTTCAATTTCACACTGGGTGAAAAAGGACTCCCTCCTCTAGTTTTAAACCTGCCCATCATTCCTTTGGGTACCTGCTGAACTCCTGTGTTAGAAATGGTTAGTAATCATTCTCTACATATCTTCCCCATACTACATGTGATTTCATAAACCTTTAACAATTTTTTTCAACTGCCTCTTTCCCAAGACAAAAAGTTCCAGTCCATTTAGTTTCCTCTCACACTGAAGTTGGTCCATCTTTCTGAACATCCTCATGCTTGTGTACCTTCTTTTAAGTCCTATTACATCCTTTTTTAAGATACGGTGAACAGAACTGTGTAAAGATTTGGACACACATTCCCTTTTATGTTCTATTCTTTTCCCAGGAATTCTGAATGTTCAATCTGCCTTAGTGTTGCTGAACACAGAACTGACATATTTAGAGAACTATCAAAGATAATTCAAAGATTGTTGTAGGGCTACAGCCAAGCCATGCAACACAGGGGTTTGTGGCACCCTTGCTGATGCCAAGCAGTGAAACACTGAAGCTTCTGTAAATCCTCTCTATCTTCCCCACCAATACCTCAAATCTGCACATGGAAACAAGTGGGCAGTCTCTGCTACATCAGCTTTTTACAGAGATCTCCCCCCATGTTGTACCAGCTCTTGCAATCATTCCTCAACCACATTCTTTTACCAAACACTTTAATTATTGCTCTCATTTTCCTCACTGTTTCCTTTATTCATCTCCTTGTTCAATTACTGATTTCTCTTTTGTCCTTGAGCCTTCTATTTCTCTCCCATGAGACTTTTTTCATTAAAAAGTATGTAAAATTATCTTTCAAGCATATGAGCAGCATGCAGTGAAAATGAAGTCACTTAGGCCTGTATTACATTATATGAATTCATGAACGTCAAATTCAGTATAACGTCAACCACAGTTCACTCACACACTGCGTGCAAAACCCTCTCTGCAGATTACACTTGTAACTACAGTTAAACCATAAACAGGAGCAGCTAAACCATTAGAGAAAACAGCCTTTTCACCAAAGCAAATATATTTAAAATAAAATAGGTTTGATACTCTTCCATTATTCTCTCGCTAGACATCTGATCACTAACCCATTTCCCGCCAGGACAACAGTCCAGCTTCCCTTCAAGTCTCAGATGTTTGATCAGAGAAATGTCTTTTTAATGGCTTACAGAAAACTGAACATTGATTTTTCAGAGCCAAAACAAAGATAAAAAAGCGTAACATTCTGCCTGATTTTATTCCCTGCTCCCTACCACATGCTTTTACCACCAGAATCACGTCTGAATACTGTAAGCAGGCCAGCTTGTTAGTGCATCAGGGGCCTGACATGGAAGAGAAAGACAACCTGATGACAGGATAAAGTTTGTGTGAATCAATGTGACAATATCATTTGGTGGCAAGGTAAGAAAGACCGGTGCAGGCTTTGCCGGAAAAAATGAAATAAGGCTGCACATCTAGCCAGCAACCAATGACTTTCATCTTGCCTTCTTCAAAGTCCAGGGGCCCATTCTGCCCCATGGGCACACAACTAGTTACAGCACCTCACTCATGGCAGCTACAGAATCAAGGTATGTCAACAGCCTAATCCTGCATTGGGAAGTGTTCTCAAAACTCTTCCGAATATCTCTTGGCAAAACTTGTGCTGCTATTCCATTCCTGAGGAGCAGAGCCCAATTTGTACACCTCAGTCCCAACCTCCTACCAGTCCCATTTTTTACACCCTGAGTTAGCTCTCTGATAATGCACTTCAAACAATCTTGGGTGGGCTGACATCTACCCTGAATATTGACCTCTTACTCTATCAAGTCTTAGGTTCTTTTAGATGTAAGTTATTTCTACATACGTGTTTCTAAATATATACAGCTGATCAGTTTTTACCATTTCCTGTTCCCAAATAACATCAGAAAAAAATTACTCCCCCAAGCATGTTCAGTATTTGCAAGGGTTTGTTGACTCATTTTTCTGAATAAATTACGCCCTGAATGAGTGCTAAGATTGTTTATTTATGATTGACAGTTTAAACCTTGCAATTGTTTTCTGTTTTTCCAGCTGAACGACTCAAATTTTCTAAGCGAAGTGTTATGAATAGTAAATAGCCATACTTACGAGCTAACTCTAAAAAAGCCCCAGAAGTAACAGTGTTGCCACAATGTAAACACAAATTAGACACCCAAAAGTTCACAAAAGGCTAGGGGACAGACAATACAGCAAAATAAAGATGTTCTCAGAGATGCACTCTTCTTTATCTGGCTTTGTGTTGCCCCCAGAATTACAGCTCTGGGGATGTTTCCCAGTTAATACCCAACCCTATTGCCATGATGAATATCCTGCATGCATCTTTGCCTGCTCACCTGATCACCGACCAGAGCTCTTGCTTTGGTGCTGTGCCTGCAGTCAGCACAGAAAGTTTCAAGAACAGGACTCACAAGCTGGAAAGGAAAACATCACATCCAGGTCCCACTTACCCCTGAACCCATCTCCATGCTGTACTAGTTATCTTGTCCTATTTTACCTTGAAGGCTTTCAGTCCCTTTGAGTTTTTCTTACTTTAAAGTAATTCAGGTTACTCTAGAAATTTCCATTAATATAACTGACACTGCCACATCCGTAAGTGCAAGTGAAGTGCAAAGCATACGAAACTTTTAGGTTGTGGACAGCATTAGTTTTAATTTTCTTCTGCATCTGCACTGCAAATCATGAGAGACCTCTCAGGAAATCACGTCAAAGACACTCTAATATACCTAAATTCACATGTATGTGCATCAGTACAGAAAGGGAACAGACTACCTCTTGCAATTTCCGATTATAGATCCTTAACTGTTAGACTACGTTTCTTCTAAATAAAACCTAAACTAAACTAAACAAAAATAATTTTCCTCCTTTTGTCCTCCTTCTGAAATTTAGGGGCTAGAATAAAATTCTACTGATTTTACACAGCATTACTTCAATAATTAAAATGTTTTTTAAATCGCAAATACTCTTCACCAGACTTGTGCACAGATTAGCCTTTATCTCTAGAGCAGGCTGGTGTTTGTTATGCTGTAACACACTGCAAACTCATTTGTGTTTGCTATTCATTGTCATCTAAAGACAGGACCTTGAGCACACAGCCAGCTGGATAACATTATTTTTAGTGCAAGCACACCAACTGTGCTTGCCAGAAGGTTTCCACGCTAGGCAGAGAGCTGAAGCTCTTAGCTATTCAAAGACATAAGAAATCTATACAAGCAAGTAACTCATGCCCCTGGGACTGTAATGTTACAACTCTGGTAAGCATGTAATACTCAACTTTCATTAAAACCTACAGGAAATCTCACTGAAGATAACTGGAGCTCTTCCCTTGAGAAAACGAGCAGTAAAAAAAGCAAGTGATAGCAGTAACTCAATAGCAGAGGTAAAACCAGAACCAATACAAAAAGCAGCCTGATTCCAGGACCTGAAACAAGCAAGAGTATTTTTCTCTGTGCCACTATTTAAGAGTACCTAGAATGTAAGAGAATCTGGTTCATTAAGCTATCTGGTTAAGGACTATGCAGTGTAATAGAAATAACAAGCAACAAGGAAAGCGATAAAGTAAACAGACACACAAACATTAATGAGCAGGTAATAAGGCAGACAAAGACCAGAACTCTTCAGTCACTAATTGATGGGCTGTTAAAAGGAACTACTCAGGCATAGTCTGGGGTGGGGGGAAATCATGATTTTCATGAGGGGGGTTGTGGGACTGTACCAAACCCATGGAATAATAGAAAGTACTTGTGGGGTTATGTAAAAATGATGGGATCTTTAGAAGAAGTGACAAAAGCAAGGGAAGTGAGGGATAAGGACAGATAGCAGAGGAACAAACATGGGACACTCATCTGAGCCTGATCAAGACAGTGTATCCTAACTTCTTATTAAATCCTATTATTGATTTTGCCTTTGTAATCTCACTCTATCCTATGCGAGTGCTACAATGTCCAACTGCCAGCAGCTGGAGAACAGACCATGGCTCACCAGGCCTGTAGATCCAGGTGCCAACAATAGAGAGACCAGAATACAGCAGAGATCTGGGTGCCAGCAACTGGGGAAGGGATCTTGCACCACTGAGAGTGCAGTGCATGCTGTTGGGGTCTAAGCGCCAGCCATTGGAGCAGGGACTGTGGCTCACAGGGCCCGTAGGTCTAAGCGCCAGCAGTTGGAGAGACCAGACTGTTTGTATTTCCCTAGGGAATTTAATTGTGTGTACATGTATGTGTACACATACAGATACTTAGCCAGCAAACCTTAAGCTGGACTAGCCAGGAAGTAGAAGACCTATATCTGGAAAGACTCCAGGTCTGAGTCAGTAACCAGGTAAGGGACATAGGTTCTATGCATGCACATTAGATCACCACCTGGTGATCTAATATTTGAGGGATGCAGGAGCAAGGGGTGCATATGAGAAGAGTACGTGAGTGTGTGCACGTGTTTTGCTACTGAACATCAAGCCAGACTACCTGGTAAGGAGGGGAGGCCCTGCATATTGGGTAAGGGCCAAGGGTCTAGGCATGGATGTTAGAGCCCACACTAATATTAGAGAGATCTGTGAATGTGGATGTATTTGGGAAGCTAGAGAGCAAGGGATGTTTTCACTAATGAGCTTCAGCCCTTACCAGCTGGAGAGGAGAAACAGGATTGGGCTATCTGCATTTTTGTTTATGTGAATGTTGGTAGTTCATGATGTCAGCTAATTAACCTCTACAATTTGTTACTGGTCTAGACTGGCAGACAGCTCTTAGAGCTACATCCTTCTTGTTCTTCTTGACTGGAATTCTCACAAAAGCCATGCCAACAACTTATTTTCTAACAAAATGGAAGCATGTTCCTTCCTCTCTCCATCACTTCTTCTCTCTCCCACATTCCCAGTGATTGGGCACTTGACTAACACAGATCACATAATATTAAGCTTGGTCATTTTCACCTTTGCTCCCTCACGTTGCTTAATTAACATTTGTATTGTGTCTCTTACTTTGCGTATGGCCCTTGCTAGAATCATAACCCTCCTACAGCCATGAACACTGGAGATTTCAGAATATTATTCTCCTTGTAATTGTTTCCTCAGAAATAACTGTCCAGAAACTTTAAAAACACATAATAAAGCAAAGAAAAGCAAAAAAATCATTAAAAAGCTATGAAAATTAGTCTAAAACTATGTATTTTGCACTCTAATAAAAAGAAAAGAAAAAAGGAAAGGTGTGTTCTTTTTGTCAGAAAAATCTGTCAGAAAGCCAGCATATCTGATCATCTTCCCTGATTTCCTACCTGGAAAATTACTGATGTTGCATCATGCCATACAAGTACTAGGCAGTATTTAAACAGGTCCAATTCAAAAACCTCTTGAAAATTTAGACTAAATAACACTTTGGGAAACTACACCTAAGTATACATAAAACACAAAGCATGCAATTTGAGCCCTTACTATTTGTCTGGTCACTTGGACTGGTGCATAAAAGCCCACCACATTTTGGCATAAAATAGATTATGGAGAGGTTCATCTTGAGGGCGCTCACGGGACACGTGCAGGATAACCAAGGGATCAGGCCCAGCCAGCACGGGTTCATGAAAGGCAGGTCCTGCTTGACCAACCTGATCTCCTTCTATGACCAGGTGACCCGCCCAGTGGGTGAGGGAAAGGCTGTTAACGTTGTCTACCTGGACTTTAGTAAAGCCTTTGACACTGTCTCCCACAGTATTCTCCTGGAGAAGTTGGCGACTCGTGGCTTAGACAGGTGCACTCTTCGCTGGGTTAAAAACTGGTTGGATGGCTGAGCCCAGAGAGTCGTGGTGAATGGAGGGAAATCCAGTTGGCGGCCGGTCACAAGCGGAGTCCCCCAGGGCTCAGTTTTGGGGCCGGTCTTGTTTAATATATTTATTGATGATCTGGATGAGGGGATAGAGTGCTCCTCCCTCAGCAAGTTTGCAGATGACACCAAGTTGGGTGGGAGTGTTGATCTGCTCGAGGGTAGGAAGGCTCTGCAGAGGGATCTGGACAGGCTGGATCGATGGGCCGAGGCCAATTGGATGAAGTTCAACAAGGCCAAGCGCTGGGTTCTGCACTTTGGCCACAACAACCCCATGCAACGCTACAGGCTTGGGGATGAGTGGCTGGAAAGCTCCCCCGCAGAAAAGGACCTGGGGGTGTTGATTGGCAGCCGGCTGAATATGAGCCAGCAGTGTGCCCAGGTGGCCAAGAAGGCCAACAGCATCCTGGCCTGTATCAGAAATAGTGTGGCCACCAGGAGCAGGGAGGTGACTGTGCCTCTGTACTCGGCTCTGGTGAGGCCGCACCTCAAATCCTGTGTTCAGTTTTGGGCCCCTCACTACAAGAAGGACATTGAGGTGCTGGAGCGTGTCCAGAGAAGGGCAACGAAGCTGGTGAGGGGTCTGGAGCACAAGTCTTATGAGAAGCGGCTGAGGGAGCTGGGGTTGTTCAGTCTGGAGAAGAGGAGGCTGAGGGGAAACCTCATCGCTCTCTACAACTACCTAAAAGGGGGTTGCAGAGAGGTGGGT
This sequence comes from Gavia stellata, assembly GCF_030936135.1. Taxonomy (NCBI): domain Eukaryota; kingdom Metazoa; phylum Chordata; class Aves; order Gaviiformes; family Gaviidae; genus Gavia; species Gavia stellata. Next base: position 23,732,299 of record NC_082600.1, read on the forward strand.
GTTGGTCTCTTCTCCCAAGTAACCAGCGACAGGACAAGAGGAAATGGCCTCAGGTTGCGCCAGGGGAGGTTCAGACTCGATGTTAGGAAAAATTTCTTTACTGAGAGAGTGGTGAAGCATTGGACCAGGCTGCCCAGGGAGATGGTGGAGTCACCCTCACTGGAGGTATTCAACGAGCGTGTGGACGTGGCATTGTGGGACATGGCTTAATGGGCATGGTGTTGTGTGGTGTGGGTGGTTTTTGTATGGTGTGGGTTTGTGGGGTTTTTTTTTTGTAATGGTTGGACTTGATGATCTTACAGGTCTTTTCCAACCTTAGTGATTCTGTGATTCTGTGAGAGGAGAAACACAGCAAAAATACCTAGGCTTCCATTCAAAGCTTCATAGAAGAAAAAGCAAAACTGATTAAGAAAAGTAATGGGAATTTTATGGCTGCTGCACACATAAATGGAAAGGCAGCAATAAATTTACCACACCCTTAGAGTTCAGCATATAGTAAATTAATTGGAACTAACTTAGTCTGCAATATTATCTGATTTCTTTTATTTGGACGGTGATTAATTAGTTCAGAAAAGAAGTATCTCCTTCCCTCATTACATTTTTCCTCCTGCTCCTCCATTTCACTTAACACCTGCCCCCCAGCTTTAAGATGTAGAATAAAATCGGTTAGAAGTGACCTCCAGAGGTCACCTAGTCCGACCGCGGGCCGCAGGAGGGCTGGTTAGATCAGCCTGAGGAGGGATTTGGTCACTCAAGTCTCGAACGCCTCCAGGGCTGGGAACACCACACGGGCTCCGGCAGCCCGCCCCAGCACCCGACACCCCTCAGTCAGAGGAACGCGGGCACCGCCGCACCCAGGGCCAGCCCCAGCGCCTCCGGGACACCCTCGCACCTCTACCCTACTGCCCTACCTCAGCAGGGCGGACACCAGCGGCCTCCCGCGCTGGGGCGAAGCTCTCGCGTCGCTTCGCCTCGCCTCCCCGGGCGGCGGGCCCGCGCGAGCTCCCCCGCCCGGCGGGGGTACGGCAGCGTATCGCCCCCTCGGGGCCAGGCGGTCCGGCCCCGACACCGCCCCGCCCCGGGGAGCGACGTTCACAAGCAGGCGGGCTTTAACGCTGTGCCACTGAGCACGTCAGAGGTCAAACCTCGGCCTGATCCAGGCGCAGGGAAGCGCCCCGGTGAAAGCCTGCCGGCCTGTGCCGAAACCATAGCGCTCCCGCAGCCTAGCGCAGCTTGTCTCTGCCTAAGATGGATGCTATTACAGCTGTACCGTAGCTAGGGAAAAATTGACTAGTACTGAGCATTCTCCTAATTAGAATCAGAACTACGTATTAGATCCGTGCAAGGCACTTCCATGCTACTCAGAATCCCCCTAGCTGAAGCAGTACAGGCATGTTCCACGGTTTCTGCGGTTCTCTCCCATGGGAAAAAACATGGCCACTGGGAGCTACTCTTGCCCTGCAAAGACCACAACTGTAGAGCTGTAAGGGTGAGATGGCTTAACGCTATTTAGACAGTGTGTGCCAAATCCATTTTGTAATTCAGCACAGCACTGTGTAATAGCACGGTCCTGTGACGCAGTAACATTTATTCCCCAGTCACGTTTCAGCCCATTACAGGTTAGGACACTGGTTCCCCTTCCTCGTTTGTTACTGCTTTTTAACTGACCTACAGAAAGATGTGATTCTTACAAGAACCGAAGAGTTGTGTCCCACAGTACTCAGTCCTTTCCCAGAGCTGACACCTTTCTAAAGAGAAAGTTCAACTAATTACATCCTTTGCAAGTTCCATGTGCTTCAGCTGTGCGGATTTAGACAGATACTGAATTTACTGCTGCTTCCCATACACCTCATCAAGAAAGTGTGTTCAGCTGCCTGGAATTCTGTTGTCTGAAATAGGGCTCCCTGTTGCTTTTAGAAGCAAACTGAAGTCATAAACCCTACAGTTTTCCACTGGGGAAAAAAAGGTTGCTATAGAAACCTATTGACAGAAGATAAAAATGTTCTAAGAAAAGAAAAGTAAGACTTACTAAATCAAGCTAAACCTTTAGCTTCCCTTTCCAGGTGCCCCATAAGAGAGGCCAGAGGTACGGCTCTGACTTTTGCCCTGCGCTGCGTCAGAAAACCTGCAGCCAGCCCGGCGGGCCCAAAGACCCACCCCAGGGAGGCAGGTTTGCAAGTCACGGCCAGGGAGTTTCTCCCTCCCCGCCCGGCTCCTCACGACACCCCTACGGCTCGGTAAAGCCGCACGTTCGGAGGTGACGCTACCCGGCCCTCACCGCCCACGGACGCCCCCACGTTTCCGACCGCTACAAAACGGCCACCGAGAGGCCGCTCGCCTACAGGACGGGCCCCCCGGCACGGAGCCACCGCCCCGCTCCCCAGCCGGCCTCTAGGCTTCAAATGGGAAAGGCGGCGCCGCGGCCAGACCCCGGCGCCCAGCTCCGGGCCGAGCACGGATCTCCGGGCGGCCCGGGGCGGCTGCCGGCCACAACACCTCACGGCCGCGCCGGCGGGCTGCGGGCGGCACCGCCGCTCCCTGCGCAGTTTGGCGCGGGGGGTTGTGGGTGACGTAGTCCCTGCCCCGCCATGGGCCGCTAGCAGTCTCTGGTCACCGGCTGCGCGATGGTCTTCGCAAGGCACTGTGGGCGTTGTAGGAACGGGCGCGCGAGCCAATCGGCGCCGTTATTTTGGAAGGGCGCGCTCGCGTGGCCCGCGCTCGCTGAGGCACGTGCTTTTCTTTTGCTTTTCCATTGGCCAAGAAGAGGGCGTGACCGTCGATCCGTACCTCCCCCGAGCCAATCGGAGAGAGCCATGTAGAGCGAGCCGTTCCCCGGAGGGCTGCGTCTGCTGCAGCCAGCAGTCGGTAGTTGGTCGTCAGCGCGGCCAGCGCATTGGTGGTGGCGGGGCGGTGGGCGGGGCGAGGAAGCCGGACTCGGAGCCCCTCGGCGGCGGCCCCTCAGGAGCCCGGCGGGATGGGACGGCGGGCGCGTCTCGGGCTGGTGCTGTTCCTTGCGGCGCTCTGGGCTGGAGGACTGGCCGTGGCCGGTTAGTACCACCGGTTAGAGCTCCACCTCTCCGCGTCCCGCTGGGCCTGAACTCTGCGGCGGCCTCGCCCCCCATGGCCTGCTGTGGGGGAGGCGGGGCGTGCTGCGGGCCCCCACACCGGCGCGCGGAGGCGGCGGCAACGGGGGAGGGGATCCTGTGTCCTCGCTGGGGCTTTGGGGTGCGTGGGGGCAGCGCCGTCCTTCTCGGGGCGCTGAGGCGGCGGAGGGCAGAGGAGAGGAAGGGAGCTGGGTTTCTGTCAGCTGCGTGGCCGCGAGTGGTGGGGGTGGCAGAGCCGGGCTCTCCGAGGGGCGGCGGCCCCAGTGCTCACCCTGTGCCTGCTGGCTTTGCCTAACGGGGGGCTGTTCGGTAGGCCTGATGGGGGTGAACACATTGTTTAGCCTGGCTGCTGCCTTTAAACAGCTCATTAGGAGCCTTCTTTGTAATGCTTGCTCTGCTCAAAACCGACATGAGACATTTTTTTCTTCCTTAGTACGCATATTTTTTTTTTCTGAGTAGCTCATAATGCTGATGTTACCGTTATCAGAACAGTTTTTGCATGCAAATATATAGAGAGCGTTTCTGGGGCCTGCATTATGTCGCTATAATACTTTTTTCCCTGCTTCTTTTGTTAATATGCAGCTTGGGCCTTGTGTGCTTCTCATGTTGTCATCTACTTCCTTTCCTGGGGTTTCTACCTCCCACACCCTTCTTTCCACCATGGGTGGGTGGGGGGAATGTGCAATGCATTTATTTATGTAGTGTTTCTAAAGCCAGAAAGCATTCCTTTAATAGACAACCTTATCCAGTGCTACTGGGGATCTGCTTTTAGGCTGTCAATGATATTTCAGGAAAGTAACAACATTTTCTTTAGAGGTAAGTTCTGTGGTTTGGGGATCGCTTTCATGTATGCAGTAGGAAGTTAAAATTCTAAGTTATGTTCCTGGAGTTCAGATTAGATATCAAGCACAGTTACGTGAGCTTTGTAGGTAGTGTTATAAGCCAGCAGAGCACTTCCCAAGGTGTAGAAAAGGTACATACAAGTTCTGTGAAGCCAGAGAGATGTACCCAGACTTTGAATGATGTGTTCCCGCTGATAGTGTATATAAAGAAAAAAGCTAAGGTGAGATGAGACTGTTCATGTCAGATGAACGATCTGTTGTATACATGGAAGTTAGGTGATAAAATTAAGGGCTGTTCAAGTGTGCATCTGTGGCTGTGCTAGCATGCAACTCTTCTGTCTTGACTGCTTTTCCACTATCACAAAGTTGTGTTTGTGAATATGAAGTTCTGATAGCTTAATTCAGCCTTTAAAAACCATGTTTCGAGTCAATTGAACTAATACAATTGGTAGGCACAAGAAAGCACACGGTACAGTACATGAAGGATTAAGAGCTATTGCCAAACTTAAATCACTACTGTGAGGTAAAACTGTTCATTAATATCCAGAACTAATTAGGAGAGGGTGTTTGGAGTCCAGCTTTTGGCAGCACATTATAACAGGAAGACCTTTCTTGCTCCAATTTTTGTCAAGAATGATTCTGAAAGAAAATGTCATCACTTCATTGATGTTTTGATTTCCTACGGTAGCATACCACTTTCTCTAGTAGAGTCTGGTACAAGCCTAGAGACTGTGTTAAATGCTTCCTTGAATACTTGTTCATTCCTGATGTCTGGTCTGGAAACAGTCATCTGGAATGTGAGTACATTGAAGGGGGCAGGGGGTTTAAGAAGGATGAGTAAAAATGATTCAAGTATTACATTTCCTGACTTCAGAAGAAGTTTTTAATGAGGATTTTTTTTTGTAGTTATTCTTTTACCTATAGCTTTAAACCCTAACTCTATAGTCATAAAATTTGCTTAAATACATTTATTGAAAACTTGAGGTGAATGCAAGAAAACTCAGGCCTAAAGAAATGGGCGCTATTTTTTTTTAAAGATATAGTATTAATACAGTTGAACATTGAACATTGGGGGCTGGGGAAAGAATATTAAGGAGTCCATGGGGAATTGGCAAAAGCAGCTAAAAAATGGTAATTGTGTGTGTTCCAGCTGAAGCTGGCTATCTTACGCTCATCACAGCAGCGATGGCCTTCTGCTGCTTCTGTTGATCATTCATTAAGAACATTGAAAAAAATCCTACTTTTTTTCTGATTGCCGATATTATTTGATTCTTGGGGGTTTTCCCCCTTGTTCACAGACTAAGAGAGAGAAATTCTCTCATTCTGCCTGAGGAGAGGAAGTGATTCTTCCTCTGACTATCCTGCACCTTCCATGGCTAACTTCAGTGACAGGCAGAGGCTTTCATGCTGTCTTATTAACTGGTAGGACAAATGAGCACAGTCGTATACTTGTAGGAAACTTCTGTACCTATTCTGTCAAAAGACAGAGCTCAACGACTTTCCCTGACCCTTCTGATTTTACTTACCTAACTGAAAAAAGTTCCCTAAACTTGTTGCCTGATAGGGAAACTCAATTCCTACAGAGGAACAGCTGGCGAGTAAGTTTTGTAAATAGTTAGCCAGCAATTCCAAGGTGACTGGAAAAAAGATTTGTACTCAGGGTGAGGGTTGACCTGTGTCTTAATCTTGTAGTTGCACTAAAGTGAATACACTGCACAGACTGTAGCTGGGATCAATTTCCTTGCTGCCAAGGATACTTTGCAACTAGTCTTGCTGAATAGATGCCACTTAAGGATTTTGCTTAATTCATTGCATGTTTTAGAGGTTCATGCAATAGGAATAGTATCTATGCTGTGGTCTGTTTCTGTGCTGAATTTAAGAGTTGAAAAATTGATGAGAAGCAATCTGAGGTAACTTCTTTTTCTTATGATTTCCCTTTTTCCTGCAAGAATAGAATAAACAGGTTTGCATTCTCTTTCAAAGTTTAACTAGTCACTTGCACAAAAAGGACATTGGAAGAAATAACTAAAACTACCACAGAAAATCTCTGATTGATGCTCTAAAGCAGCCATTGCCAAACCTTTTTTGTTCACGCACCCCTCTCAGTAAAAAAATTTTTGAGCATGCATGTTTAACTTATTGAAAAAATACATGTATGTACTACTGTACTAACATAATGTACATCATAAAACGTGCACAAAAAAGAAATAAAGGTGAAACAAACACCATATTAAGGAAATTTTTATTTATTACTGGTACAAAAAGTATTTTCTTCCTACACCCCCAGTGGGTTGGCTAGCACACCCCCTGGGGTGTACATACCCCACTTTGGAGATCACTGCTCTAGAGCATGCAAACGCTTACTAGTTGCTTTGTTGTAATAGTGTTTGAAGCTTGAAGAGCTTGGTAAAAACTGGAAGGAAACTGACTACAGTGATCAGTTAGGGCATTCATCAGAGTTTTGGGAGATTGCCAACTGCTTGCACTTACAGAATTTTTGGCTATTTCCTGAAGGTGAATGACCATTCTAATGTTGAAACTAATAGTATTTCTTGTCTGGTAGTAGCAGTCATTTAGCTTTATAGGCTGTCAGTTGATTTGTTCTTCTAATACAGCAAAGCTTTGGAACTGTTGGGCTCCCTCAGGCTAATGACATTCTTTTTGCTGAATCACACTGCATAGCTTTTCTTGTTTCTGCCCCTCTCTCCACAGTGCTCTCTTGAAAATGGTAATTCTCACAAAATGGTAGGATCTTTTTATCTAGCATAGGCTGCCAGAGTACTTTTGCTGTATTTAAATAGACTGATTGAACACTGGTCTCTCTAATTGAGGAAAAAATAATACATTTTAAAGCTGCTGTTAATTGTATAGGAATTGGTGGGTGGTTGAAACAAGTGTTTAGCTGTATGAAGTGCTCTGGAGTCCTAGCTGGGCATGAGAGCACCCAGCAGTGTCTGTGGGTCAGCACTGTTTGTAAGTGAAGCATTCTGTACAACGTTGTCAGCTGCCCGTTTCAGCCACAAGTATTTTTGCCTACTTTTTCCTTTTAATATATCATTGCATCTCCCTAATTTGTTTAACAAATGGTAGGATTAATTTCCAGTTGGCCTTTTCAGAAGGCATTTATAGAATTAGGCAGCCTTAGTAACAGACCCAAATTTTAAAAAAAAGTTTAGGTTTTTTAATTTAACTGTGGAAAAACAAACTAAACTATCAGCTTTAATCTCTGAAGCAGGTGCACAAACGTGACATCTGTGACTTTGTTCAGTAGTTGAGCCTTGACTAACAAGCTGTTCTTAGGTCAAACTGTGACCTTCTATAGATCTTTCATTAACACTTTCAGAATAGTTTTCTTGACTGTTTCTTAGAAGTAGACACACTTCTATGAGTAGCGGGTGCATATTAGTCAGCAGTTCTGTGAAATAACAAGGCTGCAAGTGATCCCTCCTCTAGTTACATTGTCGGTCATCGCTGCAACCTCATCTGCCTGACTTAAAAAGAAGTCCCAAAGCTAAGAACAGTTAAACTAATATTTTGTTGTTGCTTTAGTGCTGTTCTGGAACCACTGTTCTGAAAACAATTATTCAAGTACAACTTCTTAATAACAGAGCAGGTTCCTTCAGAGAGAATTTAAATGATGCAATAGAAATGAAATAGGTTTATTTACTTTCAAGGAAGAAGAGCAAACATTTAATGAGCTCTGCCTTATGTTGCTCCGATGTCTCTTGCCTTTCAATTTAGTAAAACTTTTGCTTTGCATGTGAAGTTACAATAAAATTGTTCTTTGATATGCGTGCATAGATAGTGTACCCTATTTATTTTTGACCTTGTGTAGTCTTTTGTTGTAAAGTCAACCTTCCACAAAGTACAATCAGTTAGTGAAACCTTTACCAAAAAGCTAGAATGGTCTAGTGCTTTCAGGCACGTAGGCTGATTTTGAGCAGACAAAACCAAACACCCTAACTGGTACAGCTGTTAAAAATAACATGTTTATTACTGTAGTACCAGCTACTGTATAAGTGCTTTGCATATATTACTAGCGGCATACAAGCTACTGGGTAGGTTAACTCTGTCTTAGTTTTCTCCCACTCCAGATGCCTGTCTGAATCTCTTGACAAGCTCTGGAGTTTGAAGTTGTAGGGGTGGCATTTAGTTTAAGATCAAAATTATTTAGGATAGTAGAATGTAATTTGTGGGAAACATGGTAACTTCAAATTTGTCTCATTGTTTCAAAATAGAAAGGACCAGCAAGTATCCTAAATGCATACATACTTTTACTGTATTTAAAAACCAACTGTTATATGGTGATCTGAAGTGTTGAATTTCAGCAGTAGAACTTCTTATGACTTACCGCAATCAGCCTTATCTGTTAGATTCCTCAAGCTGATAACCACTGTGGTCTCTGCCAAAAATGCAGCTAGCTTTGTTTTTTCTTATGCCTCTTTTGGTGTTTTTCCAAATTGGTGTTTGTTCTTATGCTGTCTTGGTTGCTACTTGGGGGGGTCTGTTTCATCTGGAGTGCTCTTTGCAGTCTCCACTAGTTTTTCTGAAGCCCTCTACATTGTTTCATTTTTGGACCTGTAGGGTACAGCTGCTTATCCACACTGACTGTTCCAGATCCTTTTTAATCCTGTGTCTGCTGGCAGTCAAACATTTTGAGCTTTACATCCTCTTCAGTGTGCTCAGCAGACTGTTATCTATTTGTCTCAGTTGCACTGTCAAACTTCTTATCACCTTAGTTTTGCAGCTTCACTTACGAGTCTTAGCATTTCTTCTTTATTTCTATTATGCTGTTACAGCTTAAAGTTGATCCTTATCTTTTTACTTAATTGTTCTAATCAAAGGTTATACTTCAAATAACAATGTGGAAATTGCTTTCTGGAATCTGGCTTCCAAGATTAGCCCTTTCATTGGAAATACACACAGTTGTTCTGTTACAGTAATAGTCTTCAAAACATGAACTCTGGTAAGACACTTTATTTGCACGAGGATGAAAAGTATGCAAGTTTTGCTTGCCTCAAATGCTTACAGAAAGTCTGCAGAGTTCTGTAAACTTCTGGAGAGTTTTGTTGTCATTCAGTTATTTGTGCAGGTAGTCTTCAATAGCTAACTGTAACATACTAAATGGCCTATCTCATGTACAGGGCACTAACTTCTATCAGTTTAGGTACTTTTTCTAGTCATAGTGCAGCTCTCAAGCCTGTCAATTCCTTACCACTGCTACAGGGCATTACACACCCCAGAGTCTCAGAAGGGGAGCAGGATTTTTAAATGTGGTAGGAGTTAGTGGCAGCTTTCCTTAGTCATCTGTTTATATTTTGAGCTTTTATTTTGGTTTAAGTGAATTGTGTACTGAAGAGAGGGAGGCCTGTAGCATCTTCTTTCAAAAGGGGGCAATGGGGGTTGTTTACCTAAATGAGGTGGTACCAGATACTGATGACTGGGAGCAGTAACATTTCAGCTGTGATAATTTTAGAGGCTTCCAGTCGAGATGATAGTGCAAACCAAGTTGTTCAAAGCACAGTGTGTAGCCCATTTAAGTTACAGGAACAAAGAAAATAAGAGACACAATTCTGTAAAACAATGGTAAAACTGTCATAAATAAGCTTTTCTGATTATGTTTTCTCTCCTTTTCACCTCTATGTCTTTAGGTCTCTGCCTAATAGCCTTTCTTCTTTACCATTTCTTCCCTTCCCAATCTTTCTAATCCAATATCATATTATAGCCCATTCAGACAAGAAAGATGACAGTTAAATAAGGCTTGCAGCTCTTGAACAGTATCTTAGAGACAAACTAATTTCTCACAGTTCTGAAGAGAGAGACATGCATATATAAAGGTTTGAATATGCTGGTCAGGAAAAATTAATTGGCATTTTATAAAGAACAATGTTTCATTGTAAGTGGGGTGGTATTAATGTAACTTTCTGGTTGCTACTGAAGCTGTTCACACTAAAGCTGATTTGGTGACTAAAAACCTTAGGTTCTATAGGCCCTATTCACTTGATGCGTACCTTTTTAAGTAGTTTAGTTGGACTGGAATAATTCAGACTGTGTAGTAATGTAGAGGATTGAGTTGGTTTTAAAAAAATAAAAAATAAAAATTCCACACTTTTTTCCAGTATTGGACACACAGTTGCGTTGGCATAATTTAAGGAAGAAGATCATGTGTGAAACATTTGATTCTTCCTGACAACACTAACAAGGTCTTTCTGAAGTGCATTAGTCAACTTAGTACACTAGAATATTTCAGAACCATGGTACAATATTACAGCTAAACTTATTTTTATTTTTGAGAAAATTACTCATGGAGAAGCTTTTTACTGACTTATAATATCTATTCTAGATGAAGAGGGAAGTCAAGATGAATCACTGGAGTCAAAGGTGAGAAAATAAGTTTCTAGTCACTCTGTTTTTCTTGTGGAGTGAGAGCAAAGATCTGAAATTCAGAACTAGGATTTGATTCCTTTTTAAACTGTTCTGTAGCTCTTGCTATCTCATTAATTTCTTCTGTGCTTTACCTTTGAAAAAAAAGGTTTTTTTCAGAGAACTGAAAGAGAGTCAATAAGAGCTGACAGTAGCTCAACTTACTTTTGATGCTACTGTTTAAACTTAGTATGTTAATTAATCATATCTTTGAAAAGTAATGGGGTTTTTTTGCCTGCTGCTGCTGTTCAGTTTCTAATCTTCTAAATTATGTGGCTGCTTTCCTTCAGACTTTATCTGCAGAGGACCAGGTAAAGGACCATTCCACAGGAACTCGCGTGGTAGCAGGTCAGATCTTCATTGAATCAGGGAAATCAGACTCTCAATCAGAGGATGAAGAGAACTTTCACAGTCAAGAGGAGGAGAAAGAGAATTTGCTGGAAGATTTGAACTCTCTAGAAATGTCAGATCTATTAAATAAGGATTTGGAAGATGCAGAAATACAGAGTCCAGGTAACTGCTCACAGACTTTTGAACAAGTGGCAAGAAAGATGCGTCTGAGTAACTTTGTCATGTTGATGAACACAAATAGTAATTTTGAACATATGAAATAACTAGTGTCTTAACCTTTCTGGAATGGAATGGTAATTGCTGCCTTTTTCTTTAGAAAGCAACATCAGAAAGTTTTCAAATATATTGTGATTGAAATTTTTTGAATTTATATTTTTAGATGCATTTGAAAGGGCTTTCCATAATTATTACTGTTTTCCATCTTCTTAGAAAGCTTTAACTATCAAATGGAGAAAGCCCTGATTTCTTCAAATAGGACTCAAGTATACATACTACACTGTGTGTATGTATACCAACCATAGAAGGAGAAATTGCATTAGTGTTTCAGCTTGCTGGCTGTTTGCCTGGAGAGTTAGTTGACAGAGAAGGAACAAATTGTGGTGCAAAGACAAGCTTCCGAGGATGGCATTGGGAGCCTTAGGGCAACATCTTTATTGCATGTAAACGTCAGTAAGTTTTTAAATATAGGTAAAACCTTATGTCCTTGTGCCCAAGTTCCCAGGAGATTCTAGTATTTCTTTTTTACTACTAATACAAATATAAATTTAATATGGCTTTTTGACTTGCAGTTAGTAGTGAATGGTAATTAGATGACACAATTGCGTACCCTAACCTAGATGACACAATTGAATACCCTAACCTATGCAGCAAAGACTTCCTTTTCACTTGCCCATAAAAAGGACTTCAACTCTTCAACTTCACTGAAAAAATATAGTTACATGGTAATATCAGTATTTGTCTATCTTCTCAACTAAGATTTGAATGTCAAAAGAAGGCAGGAGTTATGAAAAGAGCACCGTTATATACTAACTTTCACTGTTTTCTAATAAGCCTTCCTTATTAATGCAAAACTAGTATACATTTTGTAAAAACTCAGTAATAGGATTAAGTATTGCTGTTGATAGGTGTGGTGTTGTCCAGGAAAAAGGTATATAGCTTGCTGTCACAAAACGGTGAGCTAAGCATCATATTTAGTCAGTGCAGTCTATTTCAAAAGTAAACTTTAAGGTATTTTAATCTCATATTAGAAAGATCTAACCAGATGGCTTGCTCCCTGGCAACTAAGGTTTTTAACTACATCTGTCAAAATATTGCAAGTGACTTTCAAAAACCGTAAACTTAAGTCTTGCGCATTTTTTTGAACCTTTTATGAAGTAAATAAGTGATGTGGATAGAGGGTTACTGGTTTTATCTAAAAAGCAATTCTGAAGGAAAAGTACTTGTATTCTGGCAGGAAAAAAACTGCTAAAGGACAACTTTACTGGCAAACTTTTTTAACTGAGCAGGACAGAAATCTATCTCAGGTACAGATGTTTCATCTCTTGAACAAGTTACTGGTGACAAGACTGCATTAAGGGAGTTTAAAGCTTTTTCTAAATACAGTTTGGCTCCTGTGCATAGTCATGAGATTGCATGGAAAAAAATAATATTCTTCAAGTTTCCACATGTATTTTGCAGGATATTGAGCAGGAAAAAAATTTCATCTTCAGTAATTTAGAATTAGTATTACTAAGGCTTTTAACCTTCTAAGAAGTTGTCCTGCTCTCTTCTGATTAGTGAGGAGGTCTTGTGTGTAAAGAAAATTGTATTTTCTGGTTATTTATCTTTTGTGTTGTATGTCTTAGTAACAATCACGTTCCATACTAACAGTTTTGCTGAAAACTACCAGGCAATTCCTGCTGCATTTGTTTTCCTATTTGGAGGAATCTTACAGTAATGTAACCAATATTTATAAGTAATCTGTACTTGAGTTTCCTGCAGCATAGAGTATGAGATAAGAGATAAGTAAGTAAGGACAAAATATAATGATAAAATACCATTTACTTTATTCAGAAATACTAAAACACGTAAATTGCTACTTGCACACTCAATTTGACAAAAAGTAATTTATCCTCTGCGGAAATTATTTGCCTGTTTGTATTTATCATTCCTTAAGTACATGATAAAATAACTGTGGTGAGCATTTTATCCTGTGATCACATTGCTGTGTTGCTTTATGGGTTAGTATTTGTTACTATCTGGAGGGATAAACAGCATTATGATTGAATTTAGAATTAAAAAAAGGCAAGGGGGAGGACTGGGGCAGAGTAATGTCATAGCTTTAGTGTACAGCTAACTGTCATGCAGAGCACTGCATAAATGGTTTGTGTTCAATTGCTTTCAATGCAGGAGACGAGGTACTAAACAATGCAAGTAAAACTTCAGGTTCTCAGGTAGTGTTAGTATCCTGGACCTGGAGTTTGTTCAAATGACAGTAATAAGAGGTCCCATCAGTTGTAGTAATACGTACCCTTAGCATGAGTTTGTGCATTACTCTGTGGTTAACAGATGTCTAAAATTATTCCAGGCTAATTGCATCTAGACACATTATTTTTGAATGCAATTTCTGAAAACTTTTTTCCTTGTGTGTTATGGGATAATTAACTTGGAGTGGTGTGGTGGAACATCTGCCAAGGAATCAAATTATGAAGAGCAATTTGAACAGGCTAACTAATCCTGGAGAGTTCCTTATGCTTCAAAAAATCAACATGAAATTTTTAAGTTAGTATGGTCTCTAGGCCTTACAATTATAGACCCTAGAAAAAAGAACTAGAAAAAAGAACAAGCTTTCTTTATAACCACAAGAATTACAAACTTAACTTGAAAAAGCACCATATAATTGACATTCTCAATTGCATGACTTTGCAAATGTCTTGAAATGAAGCTGAACTGACATTTTCAATTGCATGACTTTGCAAATGTCTTAAAATTAAGCTGAACTCATCTGCTGGATTTAGCTTAGTGAAAGAGAAAAACCTTTATAAAAGGCTAATTGAAATAATTTCATTTTCAAAAAACAAAGATAATTCTTAGTCTTCATAGAAGATTGATTTTTATTTAAAAATACTGCAGTGTTGGAATCATAACATTTGAAATTCTAACGCATGAGAAATGATAAATCATGCTGTTTAAAGTAATTTTGAATGCAACTTAAATATATTGGTGAAGTCAAAGTTTTCAATGTATGTATATGCAACAATAGAAAATGACTGAACTCATAGTGATTTTATTTAGGTCTTTTCTTACAGTTTTATGTTCTAAGTGTACTCCTTGCAGATATTCAAGTAATTTCAGTATCACATTTGGCAATGTGAGTGGTTCTGTCATGATTACTTCTAACCCTGAGGCTAAAATTAATATATGTGCTGGAATGCACTTTGAGCGTAGTGTTTTGCATGAGGAAGGGAGTTCAGAGAAAAGAAAGTGAAAGGAAGGGCTGTTTATTTTGGTAGTTAATAAAAATGCAACTGAGATTTGCCTTCTCCAATCTAAACAAAAATACTTTCTTTGCTTAGAACTATGAAGGTATGTGGTTTCTTATATTCCTGTTTTATTTCCTAATTAAAAATAAGAATAATTTTTTTCAAGTGCTATTTAGAAAAATAATTGCTTTTTCAGGCTTTTGTAAATTAGAAATTTTACTGAAAACTTGATTAAATGCAGTTCATAGAAATTAAAGCCAACGTAGGAGGGCTTTCCTATATGTAGTAGATGACTTTTATTTGTGGAATAAAGGAAAGCAGTCTAATTCCTGGGTATGTATTTTCAGTTTTGACAGCTATTGGAGGCACTGCAGATGGTGAACCTTGCCACTTCCCCTTTTTGTTTATGGAGAAGGAGTATGCAGAGTGCACTGCAGACGGGAGGGAAGATGGCAGACTTTGGTGTGCAACAACCTATGATTACAAGAAAGATCAAAAGTGGGGCTTCTGTGAAAGTAAGTACCCTGATGTCTTGTTCTTGTCCAAGGAATGCTTTCTTAAGCTAGTGTTTTCAGTCCTCTTAATGCCCTTTATTTCAGGGTGTAGAAGTCCCTGTCATATATTAATGGCGACTTTATACTGTGATACACAAGTAATTATAAAGGCAAAGTTCTCATAATGGAAAATATTATAATGCAAATGCCACTTCCCAAAGCTATTTGGGAAATCTTGCAGTGAAGACATCTATAAAACTCTTAGTTTCTGAGGCTGTAGGAGTATAGGGGTTTGACAGTGTTTCCTGTTATACTCACTGATTTGTTGCACAAAGACAACCCTTCTCTAGGAAATGTTCTCTTGAAGGAGGAACCTTTCTTCCTAGCACAGCTTGCTTTGGAGCAATGAAAAGAATATTTTAACAGCAAAGTTGTATGTGAGATACTTCACATGAGAAGAAACTGCCTACCAAGATATCCAACACCTCCTTCAGACAGCTTTTTGTAATTGCTTGGGTTGTTTATTGGTCTTCAGAAACATATTTCTGGCTGTATTTTCCCTTTAGAACCAATAGGAATTTTGAGAGAATACCCTTGAGCTTTGTAATTGGAGCTCTTAATGTACTCTTTTCTTTTTTTTTCTTTTTTTTTTTTTTAGCTGAAGAGCAGTCCAATAAGAGAAGGCAGATGCAAGAAGCTGAGGATGTTTATCAGACCGGAATGAAAATCCTTAACGAAAGCAGTAAAAAGGCTCAGAAGAAAGAGTAAGTCTACCTCTTCCACCCCCACAAGAGAAGGATGACAAGGCTCGTCACTCCGTCTTAACTGAAAAATAACTTAAATGAGTTGACCTGGGACTTTGCACTTTGTTGGACTTAGCATCAAACTATGCAGTGATAGTACTAAAAATAAATAGTAATTTCAGGTTATTTGGAAAAACAAATTCATGCCTGCTTTCTTCTGAATCCACTAAAAATTGTATAATATTAATTTCTGAAGAGTGGATGTTGTCAAAACATTGACTTAATACAAGATGGTGCTGCAGTTTTCTAGCTAAAATTTACATGTGGCAACTGCCCACAAAAAACTGAGAACATGATACAAGATAATTGTCCTTTTTCAAATGTTTCTTACAGTATGGTTCTCATTCTGCTTCAAAGATGAAGTGGGAAAAATCAGCACTTCTTGTCCTGCTCTGTTTTTGTTCCTGCTTTCTGATGTTTTCGGTCACCATAAAAATAGTATTAAACTTAACCTCAACAAAACTTTAGTAATTAACATTGTATGACAGAAAAAGGTAATGCTTGTAGATGAAACCAAAAAAAAAGAATTAAATGAGTGTTCTGTTCATTCTGGTCTGTTTACTTTCTACTCTGTATATATCAAATTACTGATGAAATAGTTGTCAGCTTACCACTACAATTAAGAATAGCTATGTTAATTTAGAACTCCCTGGTACTCATGTTGACAACTTCATCAGTAAGTGGTGACTTCAGGCTGCTGATTATTATGTGAGCACTATTACCACGTTGAAATAGTTTGTGGAGATAAGGGAGCGTATTTCTAATTTATGTATCGGGGAAACTGAAGCACAGCTAGAGGTTGTCCATCACACCTTGGCAAAGACAAAGGGAGACAGTATCTGTTAGACTTTGACTAGTATTCTTTTGTATAAAATAGTGTAGGAATTGTAAAACAATATTAGATCTTAGTTCTCTTGAACACCTTATGCTTTCTTAGAAGATGAAATTATGTGAGGAATCAAGTGTGCCTCAGCCTGTCCTAAAGAAAGAAAACAAGTCTAAGAATAGAAAGGAGAGGTAAAGAAAAATCTTGGAATGCTATCAAAGGTCCATGAGAAATCAAGCTGAAGCATTCTTGACAGTACTGTGTTATGATGTTTAAGGTTACAGTTTTTTAAATTGCTGTGAAACCAGCTGCTGTGAAATTACTTTGGAGGGCTACTGTAAGTTCTGAGGCTGAAATAGAAAGAAAGTTTCCAGAGAACTTTCTCATTGTTAACATGACTGTTTCATCACAAAATTGATCATGTATGCAGTTGTCTTGGACCCAACACTTAGTGTTTTCATTGGAATGATATTGTACTCAACAAATCAAAGAGACTCCACAGTCTTTTTCAGGCTTGTTTTTTCTATCATGATCTGTGAAGCTGTCAGAGTAGTGGTCCTACTAGATACCTAGTACTGGACTTGAAATTGGTGCTACAAAAACATGATCATTTGACCTTAAACTTACTGTGTATCTTACAGGGGAGGAAATGCATACTACTTTGCATATGGAGTAGAGGGAACATTAAACTCCACTTTGTCTGTTAGCTAAATCATATGAGTTGTTGCATAGATGGATGATTTGGAGCTGGAACAAATGACTGTAGGTAGATGCATTTCTAAAAAATAGAGGCTAAAATAAAGGAACAAAACACTTCCCCAGAATCTTCAGGTTTATGAATAGAATCTGCTGCTTTGCCTCAAAGTGACTAAGAAATTTTTCTCTTTTAAGAGCATATCAATATCTTCTGAAAGCAGCTGACATGAATCATACCAAGGCAATGGAGAAAGTGTCTTATGCTTTATTGTTTGGGGATTACCTGAAGCAGAACATCCAGTCATCAAAAGAACTTTTTGAAAAACTAACAGAAGAAGGTTCTCCTAAAGGACAAATGGTACGTATGTCCTTAGAGTCTACAGAAGTTTTTATAGGTTTATAAATTGTTTTATAGATTGTATTTATTCTGAGGTGGTTTTATAGATTGCTTTTGCATCCAGAATAGAATGAGAACAGTAAGTAGTTGTCTAGTTAAAAAGGATAGCAGACAGAGTGCTGCTTTTTTAAACTGTTTGAAAACTTGATGTAAAACATTTGGTTCAGGCTCTGATTCAGGATCTGTATTTTATTAATGCTTGCCTAAGCATTTCCTAATCCTGACTACTCATTGCCTTTACCTTTTTAAATTTCACCAGTGCCTTGCTTTGGTTCAAAGATTGACCTCCAAATGCTTCTGCTCTACCTGCCTTCTGTATGCTGCTAGCATTACTGAGGGTGCAGTGACAAATGGCAGCTGCACCCTCAAGATAAACACACAGAAACAGGGTCTTCTCTTTGAGTTTAAAAAAACAGCATTAAACTACCAGTAATATAGTATGGTGGTGGTCTTTTAATGTAATTTCTTATCTGTTGTATGCCTGACTAGATTGGATGTAGAAGTCAAAAAACAGATAGATACAGGTGATTCCAGCCAACAAATCTTCTCTGAAACTCTGTGTTACTTTTTTTTCTTGTGGTTTGTTGTGGCTTTTCATCTGCAGTTTTATCTTTGAGATAGGTAGATATACGAACACAAGTTTATAATCTAGGAAGTTAAAAACTCCTAGTAATCTTGAAAGCTGTTTAGTGGAATGGGACTCACTTTGTCTATGTTCCTTTCAACATTATAGAATTGTTTATATGTAATTGTTCACATGTAATGTCATAAAAGGTGGGTGTTACCAATTTTAATGTCTGAATATCTGCATATGCTTGTTGTTTAGTTCTCTTTTGTTTTGGAAGTGTCAGCTTCTTTAGGACTTACCCAGTTTCTTTTAGCTCTTTGGCTAACAAGTCTCCTGCTGTTCCCTGTTTAATGTTGGAGTGTTGATTTACCATAGAAAGCAGGAACATGTTTTCTGTAAAAACTTTGTATCTCAATGGAGACCTTGACTTTTTTGGTCTAGAATTCAATACTGTCTGCATGAGGTGATTTTTTTTTTTTTTTTTTTTTGGTGTGCTTTCAGAATTGCCTAGAATAGTCTTAGAACACTGTGAAACATAGACACCTTCATATATATACTGTTATCTTCTGTGCTACTAGTTTCTCCTCTGAGCCACACAGCTGTAACAGGTGTTACAGATAGAACAGTAATTATGTAAATTTTAAGAATAAAAATAACTTGGAAAAAAGAAACCAGCCAAACAGCTCTGTGCATTCTAATGGCTTATATTTATAGTGATAAATGCAACTACTAACCCATGGCAGAACAGATGCAAAATAGTAAATTCATAAGATCTGTTAGACAGTAAATCAAACAGTAAGACTCTTCTAGAGAAGGTCATGGTTCGTGTATGTTTGCACTATGTATGAGACAAATAGGATACATGAATAACCTGACAGATATTGCTGATCTTCACTTGAGGGTCTTTAAGCTGGCATACTTGTACTGTTCAGGACCTTTGGATCTGCATTTGGTATTCAGGGAAGTAGTAGTTGTTTTCTTGCTTTCAATCCACTAGAGTGAATTTTGGTGAGATGTATTTGTGTTAGTGTCCTAGGCAACTGAATAATTTAGAAACTTCATACTTTAAAAGCAGCAGGGAAGAGCCTACATATAGGAGGTACCAAAGTGGAGATAGAGCTTGGCATATTATTTGAATTGTTGTTTGACTTCTTTATACTTATGTATTCCAGGAAAACTGATCCTGGATTTTTCGAAGGATGTGCTGACAAACTTTATTTATTTCTAGGCTCTTGGATTTCTATATGCATCTGGTCTAGGAGTCAATTCTAGTCAAGCTAAGGTAACTTAGAAATCTTCAGTGTGTACTCCTGTATTTTATCTTGGAGGCAGATGTTAAATAACCAATGATTTTGTTTTAAGGCCCTGGTGTATTACACTTTTGGAGCTTTAGGAGGAAATCTGATCGCCCATATGATCTTGGTAAGTAAGATAGTTAATAACTTTACACATGCAAGAACTTTTTTGCACTCTTAAATTTTTAATGTAAGACTTGCATTCATGTGAATACACTGTCCAAATATTAGATCATCGTGCATGCATTGGGTGGGCAATAGTATCTTCCCTGCTATTCCTTGTTAACTTAAGGAAAAGTCCGCTCATTTTAAGTTGTATACCACTGTGAATTTATATGGACCATGTTTACATCTCTTGACTTAAAGCAGAAGTGTCAGACTTTTAATAGGCTAATGAGAACTGTGAAAGCCGGAGATCTTTACAGAAGATGCTGTTTTAATCAGTATTGTGAGATTTAAGACAAATAAAGTGCAACATGTGTAAGTAAAAGGCTTTAGGTTTTCACCCATAAGTATCATTCTGCTTATTTGCTTTTTTCCTGAGTACTATCTGAAGTATACTGGCTATGCTTAACCTTTAATGGTATCAGTCACTTGCTTTTAATGCAGACACCATGTACTTGTGGCCTTTGTTTTGCCTATAGTCTCATCAAGTCTTGCTCAAGTAATGTGAAAAAAGTTTGTAACCTGGCAAACAGTATGTTGTCAAATAACCAATAATCCCATATTTCTATATTTTCCTTTCTAGGGTTACCGGTATTGGGCTGGGATAGGAGTCCTTCAAAGTTGTGAATCTGCTCTCACTCACTACCGACTTGTAGCTAATCACGGTAAAAACTTTTTATTAGGCTAACATTCTTGACCTTCTATGTATTTCTGTATCGTTCACCTAGAAGATACTAAAGTACTATCAACACTAATAGTATAAAAATAGAGAATTCCTGCTATTTAATAAGTTATCTGTTTGGTTCTGAATCATGATATGCTATTTTTATCTCTATTGAAATGTCAAAGTGTCAAAGTAATTCATTCTCTCTGAGTAACTTTTTGAAGCTCTGTAGAGATCTGTTTTTACTAAGTTGCAGTGTAATATTTGTATTGAACAAAACTGTCTGAAAATTCATGTTGTTTTTCAGTTGCTAGTGACATTTCCTTGACTGGTGGCACAGTGGTTCAGCGAATTCGCCTAGCAGATGAGGTAGAAAATCCGGGAATGGCAAGTGGGATGCTAGAAGAAGACTTGATTCAGTATTACCAGTTTTTAGCAGAGAAAGGAGATGTACAAGCACAGGTAAGATTAAGTTCACCTTTTGGCATGCAGAGGTTTTCAAGAATTACAGGAACAGCTTTATGAAATATGGGAAGACGTTGGAGTTTCAGTTTTTTCTTCCTCCTAAGTCAACCTGGTTGCTATTTCCTGTTTTTGTGATTAGTTTTTGTGAGAGGAGGGTTATATTTTAGTGTGTTTAAAGTAGGACAGAAAATTTGGACAGAAAATGCAAATTTTTGTGGAAAATAAGTCCATTACAACTTTAGTATCTTAGGAAAGAGGATCTTGGCTTTCATTAGGAACCAGCCAGACTAGTTTAAGGATAGCTTTAGATGTTGTGGAGGAAGCCTTGGTGAAAAGAACTGGCCCTGGCAGGGGACCTTAATTGCTTGCTGCTTCTGCTCTTACATGACTTCAACATGCTGCAGGCTGGACCTCTTCTACACACAGTGCAGGAGGGGATAACACTAATACAGGCAAATTCTCACAATTCAGCTTGGTCATATATGACTTAAGAATTGGTAGGCAGAATTCAAATGAACAATTATTATTTTGTATCTAGGACAGTCATGTCACTTTTATTTAGGATAAATTTCCACTTAGGCTAATGTGAAAAACAGGACTGTACTATAGTCATAGAAGCAAATCTGCGCCTTCAGACTTTGTGGCATCTTTAACTCTGATATGGTCTGCCTTTGTGCATGTAATTAGCTCACTGGTATCTGTATTACTAGAATAAGAAAGTCCCTAGGGAAAAGTGGCTTATTTGCAATGTAAAATTTATTTTTAGGTTGGCCTTGGACAGTTGCACTTGCACGGAGGAAGAGGAGTAGAGCAAAATCATCAGGTACCCTTTCTGTATATCTCTGATGCATATTACACTTGGCGGAGCGGGAGAAAGTATAGCTGAGACCACAGTGAAGCAAAAGTGTTTATGTACCACTGTAAAGTATTTAATGACTTCAATAGTCTTGTTCAATAAAACTTAATTGATTCAATAAAGCTTGATCTTTATGTGACTAGTACATGGAGCTGATTTTCTTACACAATTATTTCAAGGCTAATCATCTTAGAAATGAGGAAGTTAAAAACAAAGACCTGGTTTTTATCAAGTAGTACTTGAAACTGCCTGGGCTTTCATACGTGTAGTAGAATCTTCATGACGCACTGTGCACGCATTAGCGATGATAGTCTAGTTTATGCAGCTTGCAAGAATATTTTGCTTCTGTAGACAAAACAGTGCAACTTTCAATACTAAGGATATTAAGTGTGCATTGAAAATAGAACTTCTGATGATGTAAGCCAACCTAGCTAGTGCTTATAGAAGTTAAAATAACCTCTTCTTAAAGTATGTATTGAAAAAATGGAGAACTGAGGATGTGCAGTCCTGAGGATTATTTCAGACTCAGCTGCCAACCAGAAATTATTTAATAGTCATCACATTTAAAATACCTTAAAATGACTCCTCTGTAAGGGTTCAGAGGTGATCTCAAGTGGTCAGAATGAATAGAACCAAGCTCTGTGTAAAACTGGAGTAGGAACTGGCAGATCTCTCTTTTTCTAAACAGGGTTTGGAGGTACAATGAGGAAGTAAGATTTACCTACGTAGCTTGTGTGTAGTAGCAGTTGTTGTAGTATTTTTTTCCCTCTGGTTTTTGGAATATACTGTTGAGAGGGATTGCTGCTTAATGCTCCAATTATAAGTGGAGAACCCTGTTACATATATTAAATTAGGTGGGATTGAAAACTCTTATCCCCAGAAAAACCTGGTAGCTTGACAAACAGCCTACTTGCCTCTGCTCCATTTGCAAGAAAAGGTACTCAAATCATACTCATGGTGGCTAAAATACTTGTTTTCTTCCCTGCAGCGAGCATTTGAGTACTTCAATCAAGCAGCTAATGCTGGCAATTCACATGCCATGGCCTTTCTAGGAAAGGTAAGATATGAACACTCTCAAAACTAAGCATGGGTTTATGAAAGGCAGGTCCTGCCTGACGAACCTGATCTCCTTCTATGACAAAGTGACCCGCTTCGGTGATGGAAAGGCTGTGGATATAGTCTACCTAGACTTCACTGAAGCCTTTGACAGAGTTTCCCACAGCATTCTTCTGGAGAAACTGGCTGCTCACGGCTTGGATGGGCGCACTCTTCGCTGTGTAAAAAAACTGGCTGGATGGCTGAGCCCAAAGGGTTGTGGTGAATGGAGTTAAATCCAGTTGGTGGCCGGTCACAAGTAGTGTTCCCCAGGGCTCAGTATTGGGGCCAGTTTTGTTTAATATCACAGGAGTTGGAAGGGACCTCTGGAGATCATCTAGTCCAACCCCACCGCCAGAGCAGGTTCACCTAGAGCAGATTGCACAGGAATGCATCCAGGAGAGTTTTGAATGTCTCCAGAGAAGGAGACTCCACAACCTCTCTGGGCAGCTTGTTCCAGTGCTCTGCCACCCTCACAGTAAAGAATTTCCTCCTCATGTTCAGGTGGAACTTCCTATGACCAAGTCTGTGCCCATTACCTCTTGTGCTGCCACTGGGCACCACTGAAAAAAGACTGGCCCCGTCCTCCTGGCACCCACCCCTCAAGTGTTTGTAAGCATTAGTAAGATCCCCCCTCAGTCTTCTCTTCTCCAGACTAAAAAGACCCAAGTCCCTCAGCCTTTCCTCATAAGAAAGATGTTCCAGTCCCCTAATCATCTTTGTAGCCCTTTGCTGTACCCTCTCCAGCAGCTCCCTGTCCTTCCTGAACCGGGGAGCCCAGAGCTGGACACAGTACTC
Organism: Gavia stellata; assembly: GCF_030936135.1. Taxonomy (NCBI): domain Eukaryota; kingdom Metazoa; phylum Chordata; class Aves; order Gaviiformes; family Gaviidae; genus Gavia; species Gavia stellata. The sequence continues at coordinate 23,755,602 of NC_082600.1, forward strand.
CAGATGCGGCCTCACCAGGGCAGAGTAGAGGGGGATGATAACCTCCCTTGACCTGCTAGCCACACTCTTCTTGATGCCCCCCAGGATGCCATTGGCCTTCTTGGCCACAAGGGCACATTGGTGGCTCATGGTCATCCTGTTGTCCCCCAGGACTCCCAGGTCCTTTTCCACAGAGCTGCTCTCCAGCAGGTCAGCCCCTAACCTGTACTGACGCATGGTGTTGTTCCGCCCCAGGTGCACTACCCTACACTTGCCTTTGTTGAATTTCATAAGGTTCCTCTTTGCCCAACTGATAATATCTTTATCAATGGTCTCCTTGAGGGCATTGAGTATACCCTCATAAGTTTGCAGATGACACCAAGTTGGGCAGGTGTGTTGATCAGCTTGAGGGTAGGAAGGCTCTGCAGAGGGATCTGGACAGGCTGGATTGATGGGCCAAGGCCAATTGGATGAGTTTCAACAAAGCCAAGTGCTGAGTACTACAATTGGGTCACAACAACCCCATGTAATGATACAGTCTTGGGGATGAGTGGCTGGAAAGCTGCCCTGCAGAAAAGGACCTGGGAGTGTTGGTCGATAGCCTTCTGAATATGAGCCAGCAGTGTGCCCAGGTGGCCAAGAAGGCCAATGGCATCCTGGCCTGTATTAGGAATAGTGTGGCCAGCAGGAGTAGGGAAGTGATCGTGCCCCTATTCTCGGCTCTGGTGAGGCCGCACCTCAAATCCTGTGTTCAGTTTTGGGCCCCTCACTACAAGGAGGACATTGAGGTGCTGGAGCGTGTCCAGAGAAGGGTGACAAAGCTGGTGAGGGTTCTGGAGCACAAGTCTTATGAGGAGCAGTTGAGAGAGCTGGGGTTGTTTAGCCTGGAGAAGAGGAGGCTCAGGGGAGCCCTTATCACTCTCTACAACTACCTGAAAGGGGGTTGCAGAGAGGTGGGTGTTGGCCTCTTCTCCCAAGTGACGAGTGATAGGACAAGAAGAAATGGCCACAAGTTGCATCAGGGGAAGTTTAGACTGGATATTAGGAAAAACTTCTTCACTGAAAGGGTTGTCAGACACTGGACCAGGCTGCCCAGGGAGGTGGTTGAGTCACCATCCCTGGAGGTATTTAGAAGACAGTGGATGACGTGCTTAGGGACATGGTTTAGTGGTAGACTTAGCAGCATTAGGTTTACGGTTGGACTTGATGATCTTAAAGGTCTTTTCCACCCTAAATGATTCTGCGATTCTATGAAATTGACTGCCTTTCAGTGAAAAATAGCAGATATTTCCTACCTTGTGATATCAGGCAGTCTTAAAACTTGAATGCTGGAGTCTAAGTACTTCTGTTTTGCTACTGTTTTGAATTGTCCTGCAAGATTTGAGTGTCGTAGTATATTACGTCTGGTCTAAACTTTCTACTTGCTCCTTCACTTTAGGAACTTTTTGTTTTTTCTAAATAGTGCTTTAAATAGATTATTTTTTTTTTTAAATTAAGTAGTTAAATACCTAAATGCCCTTTTTCTGTGGTGGCATTCAAAACTCAGAGTAGGCCACAGTGTGTGGGGGAAAAGCTACGCTTCTCAGAATTTTGCCAGTGGGAAATAAGTTCAGGAAGGAAAGGGGAACGACATCTGTATTCTTATTCTGTGTAGAGAACTGAGGCATCTGAGTCAGAGTTGCCAATAGGTCTGCATCTACTCTGAACCAAACCCTGAGTCTATCTGCAAGGTGGGCCACTGTACCAGTTTTCTCAAAATTAAGTCCTTTTTTAATCTAAAACATGATTGACAAGCTGCTATTGCTGATGTTAATGTGTTACTGCTTAGAAAGGAGTTCAGGTCACTTGCCTGAGATCTGGGTTGCAGGCTACCTTCACACTGTGAGGAGCTAAATTCTTGCTTCTCCATTTGAGTACCTTCTGAGGTTAGGCTGCAATAAGCAGCAGCTCTAGCTTATCTTTTTCAGGGTGTCATTGCAGTACAGGATGCAAAATTCATGTTCTTAGAGCATGAAAAAATAGCATAATGTGTTGGTCAAGGTACCTGACACGAGAAGTTGCAGGTTCTTGCTTGAGTGTTTTCTATCTAATAAATGCTGAAATGAACAGGGTTTAGTAACCAATTTTTGCTTTGTTTTCAAGAAGTATTTTAACTGCCAATATAGTTTGACTTCCACTGGTGTCACCAGATTTTTGCCTGATTGTGTTCTTCACTGCACACTGGTGGAACTCAAAAATTGAAGGGTATTTTCATGAAGACTTTTTGATTTTTATGGATAGTTCATTCTCCATTAGAAAGTTAAACCCTCTGAATCCGAATTTTACAGTGTAGACATGTGTTTTCTGCCTCTGGGCAAGTTCTTTAATGATTATTCAGTAATGCAATAGTCAGAATAGTCTAATAGTACAGTAGACTCCCTCTCATATGCAAAGTGAAGATGCTTCATGATTTTCATGCTAAACTAACTTCTTCAGCTATTCTTCAATGATGTCTTTTTCCTTCAGATGTACTCAGAAGGAAGTGATGTTGTACCTCAGAGCAATGAAACAGCTCTTCAGTATTTCAAGAAAGCCGCTGATATGGTATGATTACCTGTAAGCTAGAAATACAGCATATGCGCTAAAAAGTTAATTAGCTTGGAAATGCTGCACATGCTTCTTTTTGTGCACTTCCATGTGCGTACACCTACTCCCAACTTCTGTCCCAGATTAGCCCATAATTAAACCCTGCTTGTCTAAGATGTTGGAAACTGCCTCCAGTTCTGGTCATGGTGTTTCATGAAGCTGTGTTCAGCACAAGGAGTCTAACTCTTATGAATGCTGGCATCAGTATGAAATAACTGTCCACCTAAATAGCCTGCAATTTTGTTAATTCTTTTTCCTGTTAATAACCTGTGTAGTCACTGAATAAAAATTACCAAAGATGCTATTTTCTCCCTAAATAACTATTACTTACTAGGAGCAAAGTTACAAAGCAAATCTATCTTAAGCAGTATTTGTTTAAGTGATGTTAAAGACATACCAAATTTGAAAGATGTAGCTGTAGATTTTGCCTTTCTTTGCAGAAGTGTTCTCCTGTGTTTTCAGGGTAATCCAGTTGGACAGAGTGGATTAGGAATGGCTTACCTCTACGGAAGAGGTGTTCCAGTGGTAAGCTTTTGACAGTCATCTTCCTAATCGTAGGTGATTGTGTAACTTCTTGTTGTCAACAAACTTTTTCTGTGGAGTGAAGTACTGTAGAAGACTTAATTGTGAAGATTTCTGTTAACACTGAAAATGCCATGAGGAAATCTGTAATATAAAAAAAATTTCACTAAGTTTGAAAATGTTGCTGAAGCTGTTAGAAATGCATAGCAGTGTGAATTTTTAGTAGGAGTTTTGAACTTGGCTCTCATTTTCTTGTGAAATAAAAATCCTAACTGTCCCCATTTTGTGTAACTTGTGAGATGGAGGAACACTCTGAAACTTTTAGTTAGTTCATTTGCCTTGTTGCTTTTTCCACAAGAAGGTTTCTTGTCAAATGTTTATATTTAGCTGTGCAAACAGATATTCAAAAGTTGAATTAGCCCAAAGTTGAGGAAATAACTTAAATAATTGTTCTAGAAACAGAACAGGGCATCTGTTCTGTTAAGCATAACTATTCATAGCAATGCTGTATATGGATGCCAGCTTTGAGATAGCTACAGACTTAAGACATGGTAATATCATTGTAGGCCATTTTATTTTTTGTTTCCAAATTTTGGCCGGGTGAATATTTTAGCACTAAAACATCTCGCTGTAATTTTTCTGTAATATAGATCTGTCCATGCACTTAAACATGCGTGCACGCGTATTTTCTTTCTTTACTTAAATTGTGGTGTATTGCAAGGCTCTAATGACTGGACCAAATCTTCCTGCAGAACTATGAGCTAGCACTGAAGTATTTCCAGAAGGCTGCAGAACAGGGATGGGTTGATGGACAACTTCAACTAGGTTCCATGTATTACAGTAAGTGGCATCAAAATGATGATTTGCCGAGTGTAAGCATCTGCCCTTTCAGTAACTGTTCACTAGGTGGCATTAGAAGTGTAGATATACTGCATGTAGAGAGGTATTACTGCATTGAATTTATATGTTGTTCTGCTTTTTTCTAACACTTCCACAACACTTTTCTTTAATGATTTTGAAGAGTAAGTACATATTGCATTTCATACAACTTTGGTTTTCAGGAGGAATGAATAGTAATGATTTTATTCTTTCTTTTAGATGGCATTGGAGTCAAGAGAGACTATAAACAAGCTTTGAAATATTTTAACTTGGCCTCCCAGGGTGGCCACATCCTGGCTTTTTATAATCTGGCTCAGATGCATGCTACTGGCACTGGAGTGATGCGATCCTGTCATACTGCTGTTGAGGTAAGGTCATCCATTTATAAAGATCAAATAATACTGACTTACAAAAGGTTGGATATAACCACGTCAGCTTGTATAGGAAATTTGTCTTAGCTAAAACCAAAGCAAATATCAGTATTTTGGAAGTACTGAATTCTTCATTTAGACATGGGTTTAAGTGTAACAAAAAAGCTGATACTAAGAATAATTCTGAGGAAGCATCTGAATCTTGCCATGTATTTGCTTAGTGACCTGTATCTTAAAGTAAGCCTGTCTTAAGCAGTGAGTTCGTCTATCAAGTTTTTCCTTTGAAATGTAAATATTTTGAACAGGCATTTGAATGTTAAAGGTTTACCTCTTGCAAAACCAAAATCTCTGAAGTTCCTGACAACCAGTCTTCTCCCCCCTTTTGTTTTTTTCTTCCCCAGTTGTTTAAGAACGTATGTGAGCGGGGGCGTTGGTCTGAAAGGCTGATGACTGCCTACAACAGCTATAAAGATGGTGATTCAAATTCTGCTGTGGTTCAATATCTTCTTCTGGCAGAACAAGGTTACGAAGTTGCACAAAGCAATGCTGCTTTCATACTTGATCAGAGTAAGGACCTGAATTTGTACTGAAATTTTTTTTAGAGTTGGCCTGCAGTAGCCCATTTAGTAGAAAGCTAGAATGCTCTAGGATATAATTGTATAGCTCTTGTTCAGTTAGAACTTCAGTGAGATTCTTGTCCTCTTTCCTGCTCTTCACACTGGAAAGCAGTCAGTTTTAATTTTCACCTCTGAGGATAGCCTTATGGCCTAAAAGTTAGAATACACTTAAATTCTGACTTACAGGATTTAAAAAATGGGATAGGGAGAGAATGCTTTAGAAACTTGCACAGTGCTGAAAATCTTCTTCCCTGGACTTTCTAAACACAGCCTTAACATTTTATTTTTAAGTTTATAAAGTAAGAATTGCATTAGTTTTACCTTTGGCCTTTACTATGCATACAAGCTTCAGTTTCCTTTATTCTTTATCTTGTAATGTCTTTTCTCAGCACTTCCCCCCCCCCCCGCCCCGCCCCGCCCCGCCCCGCCCCCCAGGGTTTTATTGTAACTTTACTCGTACTACTCTTGAAGCAGGGATGAAAAGCTGGGCAGTTGGTTCGGTTAGATTTGAAAAAACTTGTCCCAGGTCTCTTATTGCAACTAGGTGGCTAGAAATTTGATTTCTTAGCATTTGAGGTCATTGGGAAACAATGGAAGTACAAGTGACAAATCTTTCTTGAAACTACAAAATCCAGTATTTTAAACTTTCTGGATCTCAAATCCAGAAATCTAGGTGTCTCATTACCAGCTTTAGGGCTTTGTATCTTAATACAAAAATCAGCTGTTTGGGTGATAGGGTAATCTAACATCTTAATTTCCAGTTAATGTTTTTTAAAGGTGCCTTAGTGGCTCTTCTATGTAAGCTACAGCTATGACGGTCTTGGCTGGGAGTGCAGTCTTGCAAGAAATAGCATCTTTCCCTGGGTTAAAATTCTGCTTGTCGACTGGAGATGAATTTAAAATTATTTTATACGCTTTATACAGAAAATCTGCATGTCAGCTGTGAGATAGTATAGCTGAAACCATACTTACAGTAAAGTGAAAAAAGTTATAAATCTGTCTGGATTCTAATACTTCAGCAACCCTCAGTTTATGACATGGACAAGTAAAATAACTTCTGTTCTGAAGTAGCTGTAGCATTGCTGTGTAAAATACGCAGTTTCTGGCTTGTTAAGGAGTTTAAGCCTTTGTTTTACTTGACTAGTCTTGGTTTTTAGATGGTCAAACTAAAATAGATTGTAATTTAGCCTTGTATTTGAGTGCACCTTTATCAGAGCCCGAATTGTGTGCTCTTAAGACTTGCATCTTCTGGCGTTCCTCAAGTATGCTTCAGAATCTCCTAGAACAGGAATGAGAGAGACACTTGGTAAGCAATATTTCAGGATTAAATGATACAGGTTGTTCCTCGCTCTTACGTGGGCAGATATATGGAAAGACCATATAAATGAAATGGGTTTTTGTAAGTTTCAGATGGGTTGAATCTTGTTTGTGCTATAGCACAGACTACTTCAAGTTTTTAATTCACTTCAGCAGACTGAATATAAGCATTTTTGTGGTCTTGTGTGCATATACCATGTTCCTATTTAACTGAATTACATTTTTTCTCTAGAAGAAGCTAGCATAGTAGGAGAAAATGAAACCTATCCTCGAGCTTTGCTTCACTGGAATAGAGCAGCTTCTCAAGGTATGTCCGTACCTCACAATTCCAATTAGTTTATTTTTAGTAGAGCCATTAATGTTTGATTTCATGTTTTCTATAAAACAGGGAAGGAGGGAAAGCTTACCTCCGTCTGTTCAACATTAGTTATATTCCACATAGGGTAGTTGCTGTTCTTTGTTCCACTGTTAGCTATAATGTCATTGCAATATACTTGCAGTTCTGAGCCATTCTGAGATCCTGAAGGTTAACAGGACTAGAACACAAATGTACAGTGTGTTTCTTTTGCCATTCCATATGGAATTACAGTGCAGTGTTAAACAGCATTAAGAATGTTTACACTGACTTTTCTAAAAATAAATCCACTTGGAAAAATAGATACAAAGTACCCTTTAGGATTTTGGTACTTGCCATCATTTATAAGAAATGCAATTTACTAATCAAAGCAAGCAAAGCTTAGTGATGAAGAATGCAGTCTTGATGTCCAACCAACCCAAGTTTAAACTCTGGCGCTTGTGATCCTATCCTAAAATAAGCAAAACTAAACTTAGTCATTAAATATCTCAGTGTGAGGTATCTAACTTTCATACGGGTGCATCTGTATAATGTCTGTCTATGAGCTTTTTACTTAAGAGCAAGTGTATCATGCAAATGGAGCCTAAGAGTTTTGTCTTCAGACCTACTTTGCTTTTAGTAGAAAGTTGGAAATTGAGAGGAAGGAATGGTTAAGTATTCAATTACCAAATGATCATGAGAGACTTTATTTTTCAAGTTTTCAGTGTTTCTGTTTTAAAAACAAATCTGAAGTCCTTAATGACCATATAAAAAATGAAACGTTTTTCTGTAATAAGTGACTATGAGCAACATGATACAGCTTTTCAACTGATGCCACTAAATAGCAATAAAAATGTTGGTAGGTTTACTGGGAAAAGGACTTTCCTGAAAATAGAAATCGGTTGCGTTTTGGTTAGCTAAACCCAATTAAAAACAAAACAAAAAGCTGTTTATGTGAGAGAGGGAAAAAGGGAGACAGTTCATGCAAACTGTGGAAAGTAATACTAAAGCCCTTATTGCATCTTCATATGAAACTAAAAGGCTTTCTTTGCCTAGCTGTTTTATCTTTTTTGTTGTTGTTTCTTGATTTACAGGGTATACTGTTGCAAGAATTAAACTTGGAGATTACCATTTTTATGGGTTTGGTACTGATGTTGATTATGAAACTGCGTTTATTCACTATCGACTGGCATCAGAGCAACAGCACAGTGCCCAAGCAATGTTTAATCTGGGCTACATGCATGAGAAGGGATTGGGCATTAAGCAGGTGAGTTAGCTGTAGGCTGATAGTTGGCTTCATTACGGTGCATTTACTAATAGCAGATGAAGTCCATAACCACTACTGGGCTTTGGGCACTATATAACTACTTAGTAGGAATTAGTATATGTCTCAATACATTCTTCAATAGCAAATGGATAAGTATATCCACTTCACACTTACCTATGTGAAGAAATGAGGCATAGGGAAAAAACTATTTGCCCAAAATTGTGAAGGTTGGCAAAAAGAATGCCATATGCTTGAGTAATGTTTTCAAGACTTGAAAGTGTAATGAAATAAATGCAAATCAGTTCCAGGTTCAGAGTATTTTAGCACAAGATTGTTCTCATTCTTTGAAATGCTGGTTAATTCGTTTTCTTTATCATGACATTTTGAAAACAAGCTCCGTGCATCTTCGGTAACAAACCATAAGCGCCAACAACAATCTGATTATTAGCTACGGTTTTTCAAATTAGGCTAGGCCACCATTTGCTTTACAAACTGCATTGCATAAAAGAAGGCAATATATCTGGTTCTCTTAGGAAGCCTACAGTGTCTGGCTGTCAGTGAGTTAACTAAAATTGATGGAATCCAGAGCAACATGTTCTTGTATGTGTTAAAATAATGTAATTAATAATTGCATGCTAATTTTGATCAGCCTACCTTACCTTAATATGGTTAATTCACGAAATTTAATGTATGGATTTAGTAATATTTTCTGGGTTACCTGAAACTGTAAGAAATGGTTTCATTTTCCTTATTTCCAGTGAGCTTCAACATTTGGGTTTTGTTGAGGTATGCACCTTTTAATTATTATGTTGGTCTATTATAAGACCAATTTTTGCTAAATTCTTGGCAAAAGGTCAGAACAGTGAAGGACAAGTCTTAGGTCAATATTTTTACTTTGATACCAGCAAGCAATCAACATTTGAAAACTGATTACTGACCTAGCTGCAGAAGTGACAATACAGTACACAAACAGCATTATTTCTAAAGCTTATCTTCAAATTTTATTTTAGGACTGTTTTCTCTTTCTAACTGAGTCCTCAAAACTAGTTAACTTCTGCAAATGAGCCTGCAGCTAAAAGCAACTGTTCTGAAGTTGAGAGGTTTTCTTTTTTTTTTTTTTAAAAAAAAAAAAAAAAATCCTTTCAGACATGGACTTTTTTATATTTCTTTTGCTTCTGCCTTGAAAACAACCCAATTTAGAGCAAGTAATAAAAACTTTGAAAATGTTATTACATCACGTTCTCAAATTCTTAGCAGTTATGCTGAAAAATGAGTCCTGATGCTATCATTTGTAGCAGAGATGGCTACACATAGATAGCGGAAATGAGTACACAGGGGCTCACGATGAGTATATGCAGCCTTGCTTTATGCAGATGAATAGTATTTTCCTCTCGTACAGATCCATTATGAAAGGAAGAATTGAACTGCAAGGGCAATGGAGATAGTTAATATAGATATGGGAAAGAAGCACTGAGAATGTCTAAGCAAGGGAATTCTGTATATAAAACCAGTCTTAGGAATTCTGGATGTGTAATGTCCTTTGCTTGCTGTGTCCTAAAACTTTACAACTGTAAGATGAGAGGATGGAGATTTAGGACTGACTAGATAAGACTAAGATGGCATGGGGCTAGGATATTCTGAAAATGGCTAAGACTGAGTTTTGAATGAAGCAAAAAAAATATTTTGGCTTTCCTTTTCCAGACTGGAAACTGCTGAATTTTGAGCACCTCTGAAAATGACTGATAGTTAAAATCATGCTTCCTGACATAGCAGGTGATGTCTGCTGCTAAAGTCTGTTCTTCCACTGAAGGCCTGTGGAAGACACATACAAAGATTTTAGGACTATAGTATCTAACAAATTGGGGATTTAGTCTGTTGAAGAAAGGGGTGTGTACTCTTACTCTCTCCCCACCTATGTCCACCTCATTAAGATTGCAAGCACTCTAAAGTTAGGGAGAATGATCCAATAAGGTGGCCTGCACAATTTCAATTCAGGTCACTGTTCATTCTAGATAATCCTGAATAAATACAGTATTTCTTACTGGATTTTTTTCCCAAACAGCTTTTGCTTTATTCCCTCTTTACTTAATGAATAGTCTTTCTTACATGCAGCATTCTATGCTATACTTCCTGTATAAAGATGATTTTCAGACTCATGCCAGGTCAATGCCAAATATTAAGCCCCTTGTAGAAATCTCACACATGTACACTGTTACACATTTTTCGTAGATTTAATGTTGTGCAATTCCTGAGCCTGCGTATCAGAATGAAGACACTTCCTATGTACTGCTCAATATAAGAACACATTAATTTTCTTGAATTAATTTTCTCATGGTCTTCCCTTAAGATTTGGCATGATATTTCAGTGCTGTTTGTGTGTTTAAAGCTCATACTCCTACAGTTCTTACTTGCCTGTCAGGTAAGAGTGAAGAATGTATAAGCAGAATGAAGTGCTTGCTAATTAGAAATTAAAATAATCCATGATTTAGGATCTGCTTCTACACTGATACTAACATGGTACAAAGGAGGTGAGGAAACTCTTTTAAATGGTTATACAAAAGACAGCTTTTCCAGGCTCAAGGAGTATTCAGAGTTGTTCTATTGAATTAAAATACTAAAATGTGAGTTAGTACATCTCATTAACATAATGTGTTGATTTTCATACTGTTATTTCCACATGTGTTATGGAACTAAGCTTTGCTGTATCAGTGAGCAGAAAATCTTTATGGTATTTCACAATCAGGATAAAATTATAAAATGAACATGTGGAATGAAGGCCTGGAGATTTCTCTTATTTTAAGTGTCCAACTTGGAACACTTCCAGAGGTAAGTCTTACACAGGCCTGTCCTTCACATCACTGAGTGAATATAGGTAGTTTGTATCCAAGTATCCTAACACCGCACAGTATGTATCTGAAGCGGAGCCAAAAAAACCAAACAAACAAACAAGGAAAGTTAAACTATTCAGGTACATGTATCCTCTGTTCTTCTTGCTACAGTCGCCTTCTTGTTCCAACTACCACAGAAGAGAACACTAATTTAAGCCATTCCTAAAGTTGCTGGATGTTTGTGCTCATGCTTTTGCCAGGCTGCCCTCACTAATGCAAGTTATGTCCATTTTGGATAAGGAGTAGAATCTAATTTGGGAGTATGTGCAGAAATGGTTAGAAGCTGCACTATGCAGCAGGCATACTGTAGCATAACTGGGAGGAGTTGCTGCTGTGTACTCCTCTGACTGGTTTTCCTTAGTCTTTCATGTTTTGTGTGGTGTTGGAGATGTTAGAGTGTACTAGTTACCTAAATATGTGCCTTAGTTTACAGTGCATGGGTTGAATATGTTAATACTAATCTCTTTGTGAGCTTTAATTCTAGCATCAGTTATGATAGCTTCATCCTCAGATCGAAGCTTCCTTTTACTTGTCTTTTCAAAGGTGAATCCCTCAGAGGAAAAAAAGGGAAGTTTTACTGAATGGTTTTCATTTAGCTTGACCAAAAACCTTGCATTCAAATGATAGTACCCAATAGCCTATAGAAAAAGCTCTACATTTTATGGTTAATTTTTCAAGTTCTTCAAGTTCTTCAAAACTGAGCTTTGTATTTTCTTAACTTTAGGATATTCATCTTGCAAAACGATTCTATGACATGGCAGCTGAAGCAAGCCCAGATGCTCAGGTTCCAGTCTTCCTAGCACTTTGCAAGCTTGGAGTGATTTATTCCTTGCAGTATGTACGAGAAATCAATGTAAGTAACGCAGAATTAAAAGGAAAAACAACAAATGTGGTTTTCCATTTTTAAAAGAAGCTTGAGTTGTAATCTTACTTAAGTATAATTCTTACTTGAGCCTTCTGAAAACTTATTATAGATGTGTTTTGTGATGTTGCGTATTGAAGTTACTGAAGCTGTGATTCCTATTTATTTGTGCAATTGTGTAAAACTGAAATGTGCACAGCCAGAGCTCTTATGTGCTGTTCTTCCCTTGAAGAGAATTTCCCTAGCCTGTTTGACTGTTCTTATCCATGACCATCTGCTATCAAAGTTAATCAGATGATTACAATGACATATTTCTTTCCCGAACAGCAATTATGTTTCTGTAGCCCTTATTCTCATGCTATTTTATATTCAGCTGTAACAATCCCACTTGAGTTGTGTTTGATTTCTAGGGGGAAAAGTTATTATTTGTATTAGATAATTTAGCTATTGTGCAGAGTTTCTGCTGATTGATGGCACTGAAAAAAATATTTGCCTGGAATTTAGGTGAATTCTTTCCATATAGCGTCTGAACTATTTCTCAGTGTTCTGACATCTTACTGCTTTTTGGATTACTTAATAAATTTAAATGGTATTGAAGTTATTACCACTTAGCAAATGCAAGTTCAGGCAATCCAGTTAAGTTTGACAAAATTTAATAGTCTTGAGACTGGGGAGTTTCAGGAGTGGACAGTCAAAATACACTAAAAATCAATTGAAGAAATACCCATGTAGCACTCACAGAAGCTAGTATGCAGAAGACGGATATTCCAAATTGTAAGTCTGCTGATGCAGACTGAAATTGACAATGACTCTATAGTACCACCAGATACAGTAGTGAAGTGTAAAGTGTGTGTTGGCTAATCCTTATGCGAATGGAGGTCTGATAAAAAGACAGTTCAATCAAAACTGAAAGTAAGTCACTTTAATTTCTCTGTACCTTATCTGCACAAATCTCAGCATTGTACCACGTAAGTATCCTGAGGCTTAATGTTCTGTCATTCATGGTAGTCTGCTGATGGCTTCCAATTTGGCTGGACTGATCAGTTCACTGCCTCTGTGTATGAGGTACTTGCTCCTTTTTCTTTAAGACAACTAGTATGATCACATACCTTGTTCTGCTTTGAATTGTGTACTTTAATGCTCTGCATATGAAAGCCACAAAGCTACATATTGAGAACCTTTATCTCTAGAACAGAAAATAGACTAGCTCATCCTATATAGTATGGCTTTTAGTCTTACTGGCATTCAGTTCCTGGAAATTAAGAATGTCACTGATGTGATACTATTTTTTCAGAAAGGACAAGAGCTATCGAAGTTTTAAAACTGGTATTTGTACATGAAAAATATTACAAGTCAAATTGAAAATCAAAGTAATGTCCCATTCTTGCTCTTTGACATGATGATGTGGACTTCTTCTTTCTTAGATAAGGGAGGTATTCTCACATATTGATATGGACCAGCTGCTGGGGCCTGAGTGGGACCTTTACCTTATGACCATCATCGCCTTGCTTCTGGGAACAATTATAGCTTACAGACAAAGGCAACATCAGGCAATTCCCAGACCAGCAGGACTGCGGCCAGCTGTGCCTCAACAAGAACCACCACCAGAGCATCAACCACCGCAATAGCAACAAGAGCCTCAATGGAAGAACTGGATTTTTCCAAAAGGAACAATTTTCATTGTGATTTAGGACTTTGGATCAATGGTCCCTCCCCCAAAAGAGGCGCAAAGAAGTTTAAAAAAAAAAAAGTCTGAAAGCTGCTTAGAATGATGCCTTTTTTCAGGGATAAGAAAATTCTTTTGAAACTGATTTGAATGTTATTTCAGTGCCAATGGAATAACACTATGGCTTTTTTCACGGAAACACAAGAGTGCTACTACAAAAATGTTGCCTGCTGTATCTAGTTCCTCTTTGTTTTGAGTCCTTTTCATCTCCTAGAGAGAGCAGAAGACTAGCATTGGAAGGTTTTTTCCTGCTTGATAGCAGTTGCCCTATATAAAAGTAATAATATTAATTTTATGGCCAATTTAAGTCCCAAGAAGCTGAACTATATTCAAACTCTAAAAAGACTAGAGCTGTAGGAACTTATATTCTGATCTGCATCCCAGTATTTCTACAATCCTTATTTTGTTATTGCTTAGTATTTCTTACACTTTAGTCTTTTATGCTGTCTTGGATGGTTTAACATGGATTATTTATAAACTCTGTAAAGCTAAGCCAGCAAACATGCCACTCTCCATTTGTGCTTTTTTGTTTTGAGTATTTTCTTCCATTCCCCTTAGACTAGACAGTTCTCAGCAGACAGTATGTAGCCCAGGAGGCGGATTGGGACAGCTTGGGTCTGTAAAGCTCATCAGTTGAGAACTATCCACACACTGCCCAGATCTTGCATCCTTCGAAAACATTTTTGGAACCTGTGTACTTTGCAATACTTCATGACATAAAAACAAATCAGTAGTGTTCCTAAATTATTTAAACTTGCTCTTACAAAGAGGCCGAGTCTAGCTTGCAGAAAGCACCAGTATTATTGTGGATGCTGAAAAAAGGACAGAGCCAGAAATCTCAGTGAGTTAGCGTAAATATTATTTTTTTTAGAGGTGGAAGTTCTGTATTTAATTTTCAACAATCCTGTAAGTGATCTGCACTGCAGGAAGGAAATGTATGTGGTATCTCATGCATACATCTGTTTAATACGTCTACAAAAAAGGGCCCCAAAGATTCATACTCTCACAAAAGGGCATGGGCTTATGCCAATGATGCTACTCCAAAGTTTGGCTGACTGATAAAAATCGTATGTTAGATAACAGCAGTGCTCTGGCTGTCGCCAACCTCTCTTGCACCTGGCATACATGAGAAAATCAAAATAACATCTCTGGCTGTGCCATCTTGAGGATCCCTTGTAACAAGAAAATCCAAAGAGAAAGAAGACTAATGGTTTATGGCTTCTTGATACCACCAGGTCAGTGCAAAGGCGTTTTAATGAGTGTAAAGACTATGTATGACCTGTGGACTAATGTTTTTACACTGCAAGAGGAGTCTTCACTTAGTAACAATTTTCATTGAACTATAATTTCAGGGTTTGGGGGTGGGAAGCAGTGGGGGAGTAGCTTAGAGGCAAGAAATACGGAAGTTTCTGTTCCATTTTACCAATGGCAGTTAAATATTTGTTTCTGTGCTGACATTAAACCTTCTGAATATATTGTCTTAAAGCTGAATGAAGTACAATTGTGGAGGCTTTAGCTGCTTTCTGACAGAAGCTGTTGTGTTTAAAGGGTTAAGGACTTCCTTTCGTGCAAATATTTTTCCAGTCAATTGGCAACAACATATCAATACACTTTATTTAAAATTGAGATTTTTGGTATGGTTTCATACTTACTACATTTGTAAGGAGTCTGTTGCACAATAGATCTGTAGTTTGGGAAAGAAGATAAGCAATCCACTCTTTTGTAAACAGAAATGTCATGGGTGACTAGTATTAAAACATAAGGTTGAACTTGTCAGTACTTCAAAATGCTTATACTGGTTATGTGAAGATAAATCTTTCCTTTTAGTTTGGAGGGTTGCAGCATGTGATAGAGGAATGTCTTCTTCAGTCTTAATCATCATTAGCAGATGGAACAGTATTGAACTTAATGTAGTGTCTAAAATGTACAGCACTCCCCAGCTGCATTTCTAAGATATCTGTGACTTCTGAACACTCCCTCTGAAGTATTTTTGCCTCTGTCACTTAATATCTCTTTTTAGCTTGGCATGAATAAATGAAAGATTATATGGAAGACGTTTTTCAGTTAAATACCATTGGTTCGTTGGTATTGGTCTCTTAGGATGTTTAACAATTTTATTACTGCATTATTAAAATATTTTGCTTGTGTGATCTACTAGAACTAAATTCTAAAAGCTCTATCCTATTTGCATGAGAATCTCTCATTATTGCTGCTATGTGACAGTCTTACAGCTGACCTTCACTGAACCTGATGCATTTTTACACCCAAGAAATCAGTAGAAGAAAACAATTGAAGATCAGCAAGTTACTTAACTTTAAAGAACTGCTTTTTGAAGAAGCAATGAGGAAGTCTTTCTCCTGCTTTTTTCCCTTCCACCAAATTAACTACCGCTAACTTTTTCAGATGACATTCATTTGAATGAAGTGGGAGTAGTAAAATGGTACTTCCCACAAGTAATGACAAGTTAACTCAGGGATTAAAGAAATGAGTAAGTTTTCTAAATCAGTTGTCTACAACATGACTTAAGTTTTTGTGACAATCCCTTGCTACTCTGTTCTGAAACTTGCATTTGAGGGAGGTCTAATTAACTCTTACTAGCAATGTTTCTTGTGCACGCAGTTTATCAAGCAGCTTTTATCATAAGGGAGCTGGGTTGCTCAGTTTCCTGCAGTGAAGTACTATTCCCTTTTGGTAGCACACAGATTGTCTTACAGTTTCTATGCAGGAGTATTTTGGAAGGGAAACTTGATTTAAGAGAAGCCTTTCTGGGTATGTTCAGCATGCTTTGAATGGAAAAATTTTATTCTTTGTCTGTAGTAACGTCCAGAGCCTGCCCATTTGACCTTCGCGGACACATGCTCTTCTCTCCTTGCATGGAGAATGGAACTACAGAGTAGTAACTGTTGTCGGTGGGAGTCTTATATGTAGGAAAACTGTGGAAAGATATGGGGAAAAACATTGTTCTCCATCTCAAATTATTAATCAAACACACTAGCTGTTCTCGCTGGTTGAAAGAAACGCTGAACTGTTGAGAAAACAGGATTCTAGTTCATCACTCTGGTGAAACTTGTCACAGAGCTGTCTGTTGAAATAATTTTCCTTGCTTTATATTGTACATTATGCAACAATGTAATAGAAGTTAAGGCCTTTGATACAAACATCCCAATGAGACTCTTACAAGACAGTTTTACTCACTTTTTAGTCATCTTCCATTAAGTCAGCTGCTCTTATTAAAGTAAAAAAAAAAAGCTATGAAATGTTATTCTTTTTGGAGAAGAACATTAAAACATGGATTGTAAAAGGACTTTTAAGACTATGCATTATCTAGTTTCCACCTATTATATGCTAGTTTTGGCCTATAAAAGGGGATCACACTCACTTTTGCAAGTTGCTTCCTTTTTAGATAGGCAACAATGAACTGAAATTATATTTTTGTTTCAGAGAATATTAAACTAAAGATTCAGTTTGATTTGAACTACTGCAAATGCATATGGCAAATAGGGACTATTGGGGGGAACCCTATGTTTTTATCAGCTGCAGTTCTTTAAAGGGTCTTGTAGGAGTTTTGTAAATTTATTTTGTATTTAAAATCAGTATAAAGGCTGGTCAAATGTAATATAATTGTGTAAACAAGTTCTGTTAATAGAAAGATGTACAGATTCATTTTGTACTGTATCTTTAATCTTGTGAAATAAAGATACCACCTGTGTGGTTACCCTCAGTGTTCACAGTGGTTATGATAACAGAGGATGTCAGTTGTTAGTCGTATGCACTGATCTATGCCACTGCTAAATGCATCCCTTCCTAGAAGGATACTCAGACTTCTTTCACTTCTATTCCTCTTAAAAAAAATAAAAAAACAAAAATATCTGTTAATTTAGGAGGGGCATAGGAAGGGGAATAGAGAATTATGCATTATATCTTCAGCTGTGCTAGAAACTTGCTCTCTGTGTGTGTATGTGTGTGATGCTTTCTTCGGTGTATACAGCATCTGTACTGTGTGTGGCAGACACAGAACTACTGTGTGATTTCAGAATAGTGACCAGTAACTTTAGGATTACTATTGCATTTTCAATACTAATACAGGGATAATACAGTGACTAGAAACAGATACTGGGGGAGGGATTACTTCAAGTTGACAAGTTTGCTTGCTTGTTCAGGCCTTTTTTGACCCACTCATCCCTTCGGGCTCCATGTCTTGAGACTCTTGAGTCCTCCCTCGTGAATGTATTATGTTGGTTTGCTTTCCAATGTGCTTATTCATTTGGAATAAAACAATTAGGGAGAAGGAAAGTAAGGAGAATGAGGGAGCAATGATAATGGCTGTGGAAGGCAACAATAGGTGTGTCGAGCATCAGCCCAAGTTACGTAATTTTCTGAAGTATTTGGAGGCTTCCAATGTTGCCTGCTGCTGCCAACAGCACTTGTTGCAGGTAGGAGACAGAACTGCTGGTACTAAAACCAGCTTGAGTCTGACTGATGTAGCTCAAGCTTAGTGAGGTTATCCTTCACCTTCCAAAAAAGCCTGTGGCTTGAGATGTGATTGCTAATGTGCTCAAGTGAGATGGGATCAGAAGTGTAGATACCTTATTTTACTTGTAGCCTGTAGTCAATAGGGAGTTGTTTTCTGTGGTGCAAATAGAGTACCAGGAATATAAATGATTGAGGGTTTGGGGGGTGGGGGTGGTGTTTTGGTTTTTTGTTTGTGTTTGGGTGGGTGTTTTGTTGTGGTTTTTTTTTCGTAAAGAAAGAGCCACTGAATAATGTTCATCGAAAACTAGTATATTTTTGGTTTCCTGACTTGGTTGGTTTTGTCTTTATGTTCCTTTATTCTCATCAGTCTAAGATGAAAACACTTCATTTAAAATTAAAATATTAATAGAAAGTATAGTTTGTAAACCTGCAACACCTGTTTCATTAGAATGTGTTATTTGGTATAATGCCAAAATGTTCTTCCTCATCTCTAAATGATCATGAGCTTAATGGCATTTCTGAATCCTGACTTTAATTCCTATTTTTATAAAGAACTGCTGGGGGGGGGGAGGGGGGGGGGGAAGTCACTCTAGTCTACTTGTTGCAAAAAAAAAAAAAAAAATAATTCAGAAAACTGTAAATTACTTCTTCCAAAGCTAAGTTGAGGGAGGGCAGTGTACCATCTATCCAGATAATGAATACTTTAACATCTAGTCTTAATTTTCATTTTCAGGAGGAAAAATAAGTGAAGATGAAGCACCATTGTAGTTGCATTTCAGGTAGCAAGAGGTAAATATGATTTAACTTCCACAGCACAGTAAGTGAATTCTGTAGCGAGACACAGACAGAACGTTTTTACCCCAAAAGGTATTGGTGCCACTGCCACTTATTCTGGTAAGCTTTTCTAAGTGCAGCAGACTTCAGGCAGACCTCCACTTAAGGGATAGGTTGCTCACATTTTTATTTTTTTGCTACCCAACTTTTTGGGCTTTCCACATAACACGGTTGCAATTTCAGATTTTTGAAAATAACTTGGAAGAATATTAATTTTTGTGTCACAAAACACTTGAATTATATTTCTCCAGTTCTGCCATCAGGCATTTTCTGTATTTCCTTTCTTACTTTTTTCCTATGTTGTTTTTCTTCATACTCGTCCTTCCTCCTAAACACAGGCATAAACTGTACTGTAAAATCAGATGTTCCAGTTCCCATATGTTATTTATGAATGTGGGTCCATTTCTGTACGAGAGTCAAACTAAATTTTTTCTGTTTTTATTGCTTCTAATGAATTGCTTTTGCTCCAAAAAAGTTATGTACCTGGGGGGGGGGTGTTTGCAGCCACAAGGGGGCATCAGATATTAAACGGTTACTCGGACTTGTTAAAAGATACTTTATATCTCAAAGATTAGGAAAGAAGTAACTTCCACACTTTCAGTCACTGTCACATCATGGAGGATGTGTGTGTATATCTACACATACATATGTGTGTGTGAGAGAGAAAAGAGTGTTTGGTTGCAGAAGCTTCAGGAACTTACTTATCAAAATGAAGTAATTCAGTACTCTTATTTCTGTCATATCTGTAGAGCAAAAGTCCAAAATTAACAATCACTGTAGCTTCTGGGAAGACCCAGTAAAGAATTACCTTCCCTGGACCGTTAAAGCTTTTTTAATATCCATCAACCTGCTGTTGTACTAATCTGTCTTGCAACATCTTTTGGAATATTAGGTACAGATAAAATGTGGACTAGTTGGGCACAGCTTCGAGGACAGTGGCTACTTTTGCAATGTTAAATCCAGATTTTCTTAGAGTGTAAATTCTTTCCCACTGAAGCAAGTGAAAATGTTTAGAAACAGGTGATGAAGATTTCTTTTAAAATCACTTTTTCACTAAGACCATCTGGTGAAATAGTTGAGCTATCCAAATAACTTGAAATCTCTCTTTTACAATATTTTACAGTATTTGTTTCTGTCCAATCTTACTTTAAAGTTTGGTAAGCTCTGGATTTTGCTATATACTGAAATTCCATTAATTAATGGCATTTTGGGTGCTTCTAAATAAGAATTTTTTTTTTTTTAATTTGGAAATTTTCCCCAGATCTATTCAACAACAATTTTAAAGGAAAAGCTTGCTTGCATTGCTAGTATTAAAAATGGACATGTGGAGAAAAAAATCAAATAGACTTTAAAGTCATTAGTATAGCTGATGTTAAAACTACCAAAGAAATATGTGGCACGTTCCAGTTTGAGGCTCATAACTTTGGATTATAAAAAGGATACTTCCTGGAGAATCATCCAGCTTTGAATTCAAATGCTAAAGGCCTGAAAATCTACATATTTGGTGAGTTTTCTAGTAGCTGATTACCTTTGTTACTGATGCTGTGAGATCAAGAGGACTTGAGGTAATTCTTTTCAGGTTGTATTTAGTTTCATCTCTGGTTCTCATCACATTGATTATAGGACTGGACAGTCCATTAGGAAGAATAGCCACACCAAACTATGTATTTATTTTATTGTGGAATCCAGACTGTAATGTGAAATGTTCATCTGTAATAGGATAATGAAAGGATTTCCTATCTTTTACAAATAATTTTGAGTCTGACTTGACTGTTGAAATCTGGGAAACATTGCACAGAAGGGAGGTGACTATCGTAAGAGAATTCAGACCCAGTGAGATAAATGTGGTGATCTCACTGCATGCAGCTGTGTTGCCTTTTTCTGCCCCTTTGCTAAACAAATCCTTACTGAGTTTCCTACTAGGAGTCTGATCTTTTACTCCATGGAAGGCAAAGAGTGCAAGTAGGTAGGAACTTCTCAAAACAGAGCAAGAAAGAAGGGTTTCTTCATTAATGTGTTATATCTCAACTTACAAACATTTTAGTCAATGCTGTATATTAACTATGTTTACCTGCTCTGGTGTCTTGCATATTTAGTGGAAAGCTCCATAGAGATACAAAAAATATTTACTTTTCTTGCATGTGTAAAATTGCTTTGTTATTGTTTTGTTTTGAGGCCTAATTATTAAGTTTGAATTTATAAGCCCCCAGAAGTTTGCTCTTCACTACATTTGTCATTCTTAGTTCAGCTCCAAAAGATAGATTGATAGGAAATATGTTTAAATGTTTCTGGTGATACTAGTTCAGCATCATAAAACACAGCTCTTGTGTTTAGAGTAAACAGTTTGCAAATAATCCTTTGGCTGAAAACTGAAAAACTCCATGGTAAATACTGGAAATCAATAGAAAAGTACACTAAAAATAAATCCCTTTTTTAACATTCCAAATCTAGTGTCTCATTAGTTCTCTCTGTGGTACTGTGAAAGGTGCTAGATCAAAAGATAGACTGTGTCAATTTAAAATACTATTCCTTATCTAAACACAACAAATAAAATAGTGATTTCCATTGTCTCCTCAGGATTGCTAGATGCCAAATAGTAAAGACTTTCTTGCAGCTACAGAAAAGGAAGTTTTCAAATTACATAAATTAACACGTTTAAGTCTTTAACTCTCCCTGTGCTGCTTATATTAAGCATTTGATGCTTCCAGGTTCTTCCACTGCTATTCTACAAACTCTTTACTTGTTCAAATCACAGGCAGAATATGCTCTGCAGCTACTGATTACTTTGGTTTGCTGTTACATGGCAAAACAAAGGTGCCTGGACACCCGAGCAATTTCTTCCCTTCGGGGAAAATGCCCGGTCTATGAATGGGAAATGAAGGTGATGGCCTACAATGCTGGAAACAGCACCTTTGTTCCAGAGCTATTGGTTTTAAACTAATCTTGCGATAACTGAGCTATACAATTACACAAGTCTCTCCTGAAGTATGATCTTTCAGGCTTGCCTGTGTCAGCTGAAGGAAAGGCCATTCACATGCATCCACATGTGTACGAGGTAAGCAAACAGTCTTTTGGCAAAACACATTTATTTTCTCTTACTGCTCTTTGTGTCATGTCAGTATCAACCCATGTGCTGAGGAGCATGCGTGAACAAACACTCCTGTGAGTCTGTACTTTGTGATACGGTATAAAGAAGTATGTGAAGTACAGACTGACTTAATCATGGAATCAGGTCCAGATGGGTAAAAAATTCTCAAAATGCTTCTGTACACTTCTGAATTGGGCCTCTGTTGGATATCACCAAGGGTTAAATCACACTTCCTCACTTCATTTAATACAATGAAGTATATTTAATTCTGTTAACTGATGAATTCACTTAAATCTGCAGTAAAGCTTGCATGAGAATCGTTGTTTTATATTGGAATAAAATAGCATAATTAAGAGTTTCCCAAGATGTAATGAATTATTAATATTGTCTTTATAATGAAATATTAACATTAAAAACCCTAATTATCTGTCAAGTTGAAAGAACAAAAAGTCAGGTGATGTGTATATTCAGAATAATTTAGAATTGGAATTGTTCTAGCCTTTTTAGTTATTCAGTACATGTGTTTATAGTTATGATCTCACATGCTCTAACCCGGTAGAGTCTCATCATAAATACATTTTCAACACAAGTCAGAATACCAGCAATAGAATGTTGTATTTTTATGGTTAATATGCAACATTATGTCGTATTCTAGAAAAATGGAAGGACATAATCTTTGTTCTTCAAACCCAAACTATTTGAAGTAGACAAACCAGACTCTCTGGCATGTGGGTTTTTTATTATTTTTTTTCCTCCTTACTTTGGGGGGGGAAGAAGTTCAAGTATGTTCTAACTTCTCTTTCTATTGTATGAATACCAGTTTTCAGCCAGAAATTTAATGTATAATTATTCAAATGGAGTAATTTCATTTCTGATTCTCTGATGTAATAGACCATTTCACTGGAAAGGACCTACAACAACCATCTAGTCAAACTGCCTGACCACTTCAGGGCTGACCAAAACTGTTCTGTGGCTTTAATTCTGAGAAGACTCAGGAAAACATAAGAACCTGTAAGAGGTATGTTACGTGCTAGTCCTTTCATTCTAGATATTACTAGTAAAAGTATTTCGGAAATGAAAAAAAGTAAAAATTTCTTACAAGTCCAAATAGAATAATGCTATTAAACAGAGTTGTCTGATGCTGTGCTAATCGTGTAATAACTTTGGTGGAATTAATAGTTTCAGAGAATCAAATGTTCTAAATCATCTTCTTCCCTCCCCCATATATTTTAAAAGGATGTTGAATACAGGAACTTCAATTTACTTAATACCAGAAACAGTAATTGTTGCTAGAGCCAGCTTAAGCCTCTTAATCAATCTACATAAAAGAGGTGAAAGTGCTAAAAGAGCAAGACATTATATGCAAGCCTTTTTTCTTTTAATGATTTTTTAAATGAAGAAACATCCCTTTCCTCAACCTGTAAATCATCTAAAGGCTATCTGTAAACACGCTTGGGGGTGAAAAGGACAGCAAAGATGGAAAACATAGCTTATATTTCTGGTGCTGAATCTTCATTACAACCTGATTGATGAAATTTCACGCTGTGTGTTTTAGCAATGCAAGATACAGCAACTACTGCCACTGTTGGACTGTTTGTGACAGCATTTGTAGCTGCCTTTGTGACTACAGGCTCATAGTACTGTTGGGAAAAATTACTCTATAATGGCTGTTCCTGATGCTGTTACTCAGAAAACAAACAAGGAAAAAAGAAAAAGAAGAAATGGAGTTCAGGACTTGACCAAAACCAGGAAAGGATTGATGGCTTTGGAGTATTTTTCTAGTCAGGAACTCTCCCAGGCCAGTACATCAGAGGTCAAGGATGTTACTCTGGATCCTGGATTTATTAAAGGTGGAGAAGATAGAGGGAAACAACTGGGAAACTAATCTGTAGTTCTTTTGGCTCATGAAATAATTTTGAGAAGAAACAAAGGCACCAGTTGGACCTGAGCAGAACTACCCTGTGTCCTTGTTGTAGTTAACATTTACACATGTGCATGAGTATGGCTACCTGCCTAAATCCGTCTTGGCCCATGGGCAGTATATGCAACTAAACATATTTTTTTATGACTAGTTTTGTTTGGGAAATGAGCGGTTTATACTGCTGGATAAGACTATGCATGATCTGCACATACTGTTCAGAAATGTTTGAGTTGTGTGTTACTTTCTCCCAGCCACCTCTAGCTGGCACTCGTGCGACATTTTGTGCCAGAGGAGAGCCCCAACTTGTACCACAAGGGCTTTGGTTTTTTGTTTGAGTGGCAGTGTACGTTTTTAATGCATGTCCCCAGATCAGTGTGTACCAATAGTAAGCCTTCAAACCTCTTTGAATGCTCCTTCAAGAAAAAAATCAGGTGAACCAGAAATACTAAACTGCCCAGCGTAACATTATTTATCATAATTGCGTGGTGATCTTCCACTTTTCATTTGAGATTTTCCCAGTGTTTTACAAGAGCACTTTAACAACTGTTGGTTCCCCTGGAGAAGAGTTAAACTTGTGTAATTTTTTTTTTTTCAGTCAGTCCGCACTACTCATTAAGGCTGTTATGATAATGTTTAATGCAAATGTTAAGGTTATTAACATTTCTCAGCTCGCAAAGTTCAATTTTCTAGGAAGCTCTTTGGTGACTTGATACTTTATCAGCTCTCCAGTCATTCTCCGAATCTGCTACTGGGTCTATATAGACACATCTGCACTCACATTTGATGTGTGATGCACATGGTCATTTTCCGTAACTTGGATTTCATCAGAAGCCTTGAAATTGTATTAGGGTTAGAAATTAAGGCTTCCATAAACATCTGGATATGCAAATTGCGATCTGAAACCTTTAAAGATAAGATTAGTATTTTACATGTATATTATTAGGTCTGTAATACAGCTACAACTTAATAGCTTAAAACCAATTTGGTTCATAGACATTGCAGTTAACTTTATCCTAATACATAATATGGGGATATTTGCTGATCTGTGAAATTCATCAGGGTCTAACAAAAGAATTGAGACACCTATTAATTTGTATTACAAGTGGGTACACAAAATCGTCAGTAACAAATAAATATTTTCGTATTTAAGAAGGCCACGTGAATGCCCTCCAGCAGAATGATTTTTTTTTTTTAATTGTATTTTTTACCTACGCATTTACACTTGGTTTTGCATTTCTGCAGAGGAGGCTACCCCTCGGCCAGGAAAGCGCGGTGACTTGGAACCGTATTTAAAAACAGGCCCTGGAAATACTGAAATGGGCTAATTGCGGGAATAAGGAAGCAAACGCTTCTTTCGGCCCTTCACTCAACCCCATCCTCAACCGCAGCTCCCGCGTCCCGCCCGCGGCCCTCGGGGGCGGCCGCTCGCACAGGGTGGTCAGCCCGTCCCCGCGGGCCGCCACCGGCCCCGGGCGGGGCGGGCGCCCCCGGCCAATGCGGCGCCGCGGCCCCCCGCGCCGCCGGGGAGCGCCCAATGGCGGCGGCTCCGCGCTGCCGCTGCCCTGGGGGGGGCGGGACGGGGGCCGCGCCGCCGCCTCCCCTCAGCGCGCTGTCCGCCAGCGCGGGCGGCGGCGGCGTCGACCTGCGGAGCGCCTCGCCCGCCGCCGGCAGGTAGGTCCGCGGGGCCTCGGGGGAGCGGCGGAGCCGGCAGCGAGCGCGGGCCGGGGAGAGCTGCGTGCCCGGGGCCGCCCGGCCGGCTCCCGCGGGGGGAGGAGGGTGCGCGCCCCCGTGCTCTCCCTTGCTGACAGCCGGGGAAGGGGTGCCGCGGCTCGGGTGTGCGGGGAGCGCTAGTACAGAGGCAGGCGGAGGACATCCAGAAACCTAAACCGAAGGCAGGTGGCCGCGCTGGCGGAGCTGGGGCTGCTGCCTCCCCCTCGGGGCGTTCGCTGCCGCTTTACCCTCTCTGCGACTCGGAGGAGGGGACGTCCTCAGCTGCACGCCCCGATGGAGCCGAAGTTTCCCCTCGGCGCTCCAGCCCCTTTCCCTGGCCGGGCTCATGGCACCGCTCCCAGCCGTGACCATCTGGACCGTGGTTCACCTGTCCCCCGTTGGTCCTTACCCGCCTTCGTGGCTGTTTACGATGAAGACTGTTTATGCCAGGCAGCCTAGCAACCCCCCCGCCATCTTCTCCCAAATGAGTGCCCTCCTCTATTACTTGTAATAATGCACGCTGTGTTTCTGTCGAAGTGCTAGCAGTTTATTACCCTGCGTCTGTAGAAGGGTTAATGAGTCATTAGCAGCAGCATGTGGAAGCTGCTTGTATCCACCTACCCCTCAGCTGCTCTCTGCAATTACTCATGTTTTGGATTTTTCCTTTCTTGAGTCTACTGAATTGTGGTGCTTTTGAAATGTTTTTCTGTGGTTAGGGTATTGCAAGGCAAAAAAAATCACAACTCATCTTTCTGTCATCTCGTTTGAATACACAATGTAAATTATAGGTTAAAAAAGCTCAAATTACATATTTCCATGTGGATTTTTATGTTGCTATAAGTCCAGACAGCCCTTTCCCTGCACATTTGCCTAGTTCAGGTGGTAATAGCCTTTCTGTACTGCAGCTCCGCTTTTCTCTGTTGATTTTTGTTAATTGTTTTGTTGACTAATTGGCTGTAATCAGACTCAACTTTTCTGACTTTTTTTTTTCCCCGTGGTTTAATCCTTTTTCAGACTTCAGTTTTTCAGGGAGAAACGAGTTAAATGCTCGACTGCTTGACTAGATCAGGCGATGCTTTACAGCTCAGGTCTTCCCGTACTTGGTTGTGCCTTTCGCTGGGAATTATCCTTAGAATAACTTCACCGTATTGGTTTGAGGGCATTTTTTAGTATTGTCAAGGCAAAAATTTGGCAAACATTGGCATTTCTTTACTTGTGAATCAGCTATGAATCATTCATGTCTTCTGTGAAACGTGCGTTTTGTAAACTTACTAGTTTGGGCAAGTAAATTTCAAACTATAGGTTGATTGCAAAATGCTTGTCTTCACTAATTGTGGCACGTGACTGATTTCTTTTTTCTTTTTTCTGCTGAGATGACTGAAACATACCTTGTGTTACACAGACAAGTGAGCTCTGGACTGTGCCTTAATATTTTCCAGATAAACAGGTTTATTCTAGTAAACAAAGTTTGTGTTATCATAAAGAAGCTTGAAGAGCAGTTTCCCCCCATCTCCAGTGAGATGTCTTACATGGGATTATGCAATGCATATGACTTTCGAAATACTTAGTTTCCAAATGGCTAGACTCTCTCTTTTCCAAGAATTTTCAGATTTGATTGATTATAACATAAAGCGCTATTCACTGTGAATTATGTTTAATCTGTTATATCATGCTTTTGTCAGGTAAATCTTTAACTTTTTCTGTATAACATTAAAGGCTTTTCATTATATATTCCTATGGAGATCTGGAGTACAAAGCAAGTAGAAATAACTCTCAAGCAGATCTAACATATCCTTTTCCTTAGATATAGGAATACAGCTGGCAACTTTAGTGATCGCTGCTCTTTTAAAGTTGTAGCTTTTAAATGATTTTTAAAATATGGATGTCATAAAGAGCATGACCATTAAACTTTCCAATAAGAGAAAAGGTCAGATTTTTTTTTTCTCTCACATGTTGCACTGTATCTCAGTTCGGACTAGCTGTACTCTTATGATTCATGTCCTTAATTATCATTAAGGACTTAACAGCATACCTTGGTCTTTAACTGCAGATCTGTCCTTTACACGAGTTCCTTGGATCCCTCATTACATCAGTGGCATAATTAATACTATGCTGTGTGGTTGGTTTGGATAACAGTCCAAGGAATGCAAGGTAAAAAAGCAACAGCTACATCTCAGTAGTGGCCAACTCATCATCTCAAGTCCTTGTTTGTGCTACCTTGTCAGCTATCTTGTTAAGAACTGGCAGCTGGTACGGTTCCCTGGTTGAGAAACCCAGACTGTGTGGGGGTTAGAACCATATTGTGAGTGGGCAAAATACATCATGTTTATAGAGTCCTTAATTTTCAGCTATCTCAAGTCTGGCATCAGCAAATGAAGATGAGAAATGGTATGTGTGTGTTACAAATCTCTCAAGATGTTCTGCTCTGCAAGGCTTCTGTTGCCCCTGTTGAAGTGGTGACTTTTCCAGTCAGTGAGGCAGTTGCCAAGGTGGCATCAGCTACAAGATCACGGCTTGTGGATTCTCCTGCTCTGACACTTTGCTCCTGGTAGTACCCTTTCTTCATGCAGCTTTTAACCCAGGTATTGCACTGGGGCTTTGTGCAAAGCACCTGTCATGATCTTTGCCAATAAACTAACAGACTAAGTGAATTTTGAATTGTTGAAAAGCCCTGTTAAAGGCAGGCTGAAGGTAAGGGTTTTAGCCTCAGAAGCTTTGTAACAATGTCAGCTTTCTCTTTGAAAGTTGGCAAGCTAAAAAAAAAATCATCAGGAAATAACCTATAGAACTATAAGGACTCATGTGGTGGTAGCAATCTTCTAATGTAATCTTGGCCATCTGAAAGTTGGATGTATGTAAGCTAATCACTTTAGCTCACTCTGCAGTCAGCTAGGAAAGGAGAGCCTTCAGAAGGCAATTCTTGAGCAATTTATGTGAATTGTTAGTTGCATTACAAAAAAAAAAATAATCCATAAAGTACTCAATGGCAAAACCAGATTTTTTTTTTTGTCCTCTGATTTCTTAATACATTTTCTTTTGGAGAAAAGTGCTCCCTCAGCAAGTTTGCAGACGACACCAAGTTGGGTGGGAGTGTTGATCTGCTTGAGGGTAGGAAGGCTCTGCAGAGAGATCTGGACAGGCTGGATGGATGGGCTGAGGCCAACCGGATGAAGTTCAATAAGGCCAAGTGCCAGATTCTACACTTTGGCCACAACAACCCCAGGCAACGCTACAGGCTTGGGGACGAGTGGCTGGAAAGCTGCCCCGCAGAAAAGGACCTGGGGGTGTTGATTGACAGCCAGCTGAATATGAGCCAGCAGTGTGCCCAGGTTGGCCAAGAAGGCCAACGGCATCCTGGCTTGTATCAGAAACGGTGTGGCCAGCAGGAGCAGGGAGGTGATCATGCCTCTGTACTCGGCTCTGGTGAGGCCGCACCTCGAATCCTGTGTTCAGTTTTGGGCCCCTCACTACAAGAAGGACATTGAGGTGCTGGAGCGTGTCCAGAGAAGGGCGACGAAGCTGGTGAGGGGTCTGGAACACAAGTCTTATGAGGAGCGGCTGAGGGAACTGGGGTTGTTCAGTCTGGAGAAGAGGAGGCTGAGGGGAGACCTCATCACTCTCTACAATTACCTGAAAGGGGGTTGCAGAGAGGTGGGTGTTGGTCTCTTCTCCCAAGTGACTAGTGACAGGACTAGAGGAAATGGCCTCAAGTTGCGCCAGGGGAGGTTCAGGCTGAATATTAGGAAAAAGTTCTTTACTGAGAGAGTAGTGAAACATTGGAATAGGCTGCCCAGGGAGGTGGTGGAGTCACCCTCCCTGGAGGTATTCAAGGAGCGTGTGGATGTGGCATTGTGGGATGTAGCTTGATGGGCATGGTGCTGTGTGGTGTTGGGTGGGTTGGTTTTTGGTGTGTTGTGGTTTGTTGTTGTTGTTTTTGTTTTTTTGGTGGTTTTTTTTTTTTAAGGTTGGACTTGATGATCTTGCAGGTCTTTTCCAACCTTAGTGATTCTGTGATTCTGTGATTCTAACCATGCTGGATGGTTTCTTAAAGGATTATGAGTTCTGCTAATGGGTGTAATAACTTCACAAGTGGTTAACCTCAAGGAAGGAATGGACACCTGTCTTTCTACGCGTTGGGTATGAGCATGTGTTGTCTTCAGGACTACAGCTGTAATTGTGAGCAGATGAGTTTGAGTCTTAGGAAACACAATTAGAAGCCTTAAATCTTAGCTTATACATCTGGAAACATTAGGGGTTAAATCTTTGCACCCTGTAGATAGTGAAAGTTTTGCCAGGACCTTGAACAGGGCCAGAAATCCATTTGAAGGTGTCTATATGGGTAAGATTGCTTCCTAGGTAGGGATCATGAATCCCCTATTGAATTCTGCGATCAATTTTCACTGTCTTTTAAATGTGCAAATAAGGTGGATGGTGTGGAAGATCCTATTTCTTTCAAAACTTAACAGTGTAAAATTTCAGAGATTGAAAAAAAAAAAAAAAAGAGAGAGAAAATGCAGTCCTGTGGACATACCAGGGACAAGCATCTAGGTTCCAGGATTCCCTTCTTTTTTGAAAAACTATGGATGCAAATATATTAGTGCATTAGTTAGAGCAGGAATGCGCTTCTGAAATTAATGTCCTCGTCATCTGCACTTACTGCACTTCAGTTTCCATCTCAGAGCACATTAACTGATTTTGTTTGGGGTAAAACTGAGTCAGAACAACTCCAGGAGCTCATTTAATATTCTTCAAGTGCTAATGCAAATTCAGTCTACAGGATCGGATTGGAGATAATTGGAAGTAAAAGCTGCAAAAAATTAGTGTGAAAGCTATGCCCTTAATGCCGAGTATTTCACCCTACAGTTCCACTCCTATTGGTAAGTTTTATACTGCTTGCTCGTGTAAACTTAGGATGTAGCATCTTGACCAACTTGTTACCAATTTTTTAAATGTAACATAATCCTCAGTATATATTTACAGAAAAAATACAAGGGCAAATATAAACATCATAGCATAATCTTAAGAAAGTTAAGAGAAGACATCAATGTATGTGTCCCTTATATAACTATAGAAACAAATAGTGCTTTATTAAGAGAAAATACTCTTAAAGGAAGTAGGTTACGGAAAAGTATAGGTTTCTTAAACATCAGTTCTATAGAGATACAGTTGGTGAAAGGGAGCCATAAAATGAAAGAGCTTTTGCCCTCACCCATCGCAAAAATCCTTCAATAGGTGCTTTTCTGACAGTAAATATTTCGCAAAATGTTGCAAATATTGTCTCAGCAGTGATATATTAAGGTTAATCAGTCCACTGCAGTGACATGTCTAGAAATATGTGTAAGACTTCCTTGAAGTTTACACTTTTATTTATTGGAAGAGGTCATGCTATAGGAACGTTTTGATTAGTTGTGCCATTACTTCAAATCGGCTCTTGGTGATTTCATCTCTTATCGCTCAGGGGCATTCATGTGAAATGAGAAATAAATCTCTGAGTAACAAATCACTGCTGAAGTGCCTCTTGTTCATTCTTTGCAGAGGAAGACAGTTGTTCTGTGTTTGATACTGACCCGGAACGTGGAATATAGACAGATTGTGATCCTACTGATACGTTTTATTATATATATAAAGTATTTCATCTTTAAATGTGGTTTTTAAGCTTTGTTGCAGACATTTCCCTCTGGGAAGACAGAACTAAGTGAAACTCCTAGGAAAGTCCTGGAAGAAACAAATAGCAGCCCTAGAAGTAATGAAGGAAGGAGGCAAAAAGCAGCATGGGAAAATAGTGTGTGTAGGTTATTTAGTAATAATAATAAATACCTGCATAGAAGCCCTGTGTGATCAGAAGTATGTGCTGTAGAGTTTGGGGAATTAGACTCCCTGGAAGGGGGGAGGATCTACACTAACACAGCATGTCAGTGAAAAGGGAAATAGAGTATTGGTACAACATTATTTTTGGCTGTGATGCAGTTGCCTTAATTTAGGTGTGAAAAAGACATGCAAGTCTAAGTTAGTTGCCATAGTCTTTCTGGAGGGGGATTCACCTCTTTCAAAAATAGATCAGACGAAGGATCCTCTGGAGGTGGTGTGTTCCTTCTGTTGACTATCAACAGAGCATCAGATGACTATCTCAGATTTCTAACTGGGCATCCGGAATTAAATGAGATGTGATTCATCTTGGTTTATTAAAGTAACTGAACTAAATGTCTCGGCACAATTCCTTTGGCATGAAACAGGACAGAACTGATCGGTATGCTTCAGGATCCTGTGAAGGTGCTCCAGTAGTATAAAACTATCCTAATATTCAAAGAGCAGGCAGTGTGCTCCGGAGCTGGGATTCAAAGCGGAGCTTCTGGTCCAAGGGCAGCAGACCTGCCTGGTGAGCTAGAGAGAAAGGATGTCTTTTTGCTGAGCTGTGTTTCTTGTTTCATTATGCTCTTTTAGGCCAAGTTTTAGTTGGCATTTATAGACATGAATATTTATAGAAACTAATTCTCTCTGTGGGCTCTTGGGTTTGCCAGCTGTGAAATGAAATGAAAGAATTTTCTTTAATTTACTTTTGAAAATGGGGGTGTGTATATGATATAGTAATTTTATTCTCTTGCTATCTGAACCAGAGGCCTCTTGTGAACAGAAGGTACCGTTTTGCAGAACTGCATGGTGGTTTTGCGGTTCTGTGGGTGATGGAGACACATGGAAAAAGCACTACTGAGCATTTCTGAAGAGAAAAAGTATTACTAGCTGCATAACTGAAACTTGAGCTGGTCAAGCTCCACAGCACAAGGCCAGTTTATTTTCTAATGAAGTAGTTTCAATGGAACAGCTGTAGGGAAGAATTTGGCCTATGAAGTTTAATGATTAGTTGCTGCTTAATTGCTAGCTGCTCCTGAGGACAGAAGCTTGCTACCTTTCTCTCTGATCCTTGCTATGTTGTTTCCAGTTCACCAGAGTTCAAGTATTTACCTGGCTAAAAATTATATCCCATGTATAAAAATTATATATGGTAGAAACATCAGGTGCATGTTCCTAAATCTCATTCCAAATTACAAGGTACGTGAGTTCAGCATGAGGAGTAAGATTTCAGCTGATAGGTGCATGGATTTTTTTGGGGTATTCACTGAGAATCTCAAAATGTCACTGAAGGGCATAAAACTGAGGTGGAACACATTGGGCAGATCTGCGCTTTCCCCTCCTAAATAACTCATCTCTGACCTCTGCAATTTAACTATCCAAGTATCTCTGAATGGAGCCAGCTGTGAATGGAGGCCATTCAGTGTGACCTGGACAGGCTGGAGAGTTGGGCAAAGAGGAACCTTATGAAATTCAACAAAGGCAAGTGTAGGGTACCGCACCTGGGGAGGAATAAGCCCATGCATCAGTACGGGTTAGGGGCTGACCTGCTGGAGAGCAGCTCTGTGGAAAGGGACCTGGGAGTCCTGGGGGACAACAGGATGACCACGAGCCACCAATGCACCCTTGTGGCCAAGAAGGCCAATGGCATCCTGGGGGGCATCAAGAAGAGTGTGGCTAGCAGGTCAAGGGAGGTTATCCTCCCCCTCTACTCTGCCCTGGTGAGGCCCCATCTGGAGTACTGTGTCCAGTTCTGGGCTCCCTGGTTCAGGAAGGACAGGGAGCTGCTGGAGAGGGTACAGCAAAGGGCTACAAAGATGATTAGGGGACTGGAACATCTTTCTTATGAGGAAAGGCTGAGGGACTTGGGTCTTTTTAGTCTGGAGAAGAGAAGACTGAGGGGGGATCTTACTAATGCTTACAAACACTTGAGGGGTGGGTGCCAGGAGGACGGGGCCAGTCTTTTTTCAGTGGTGCCCAGTGGCAGCACAAGAGGTAATGGGCACAAACTTGGTCATAGGAAGTTCCACCTGAACATGAGGAGGGACTTCTTTACTGTGAGGGTGGCAGAGCACTGGAACAAGCTGCCCAGAGAGGTTGTGGAGTCTCCTTCTCTGGAGACATTCAAAACTCTCCTGGATGCATTCCTGTGCAATCTGCTCTAGGTGAACCTGCTCTGGCGGTGGGGTTGGACTAGATGATCTCCAGAGGTCCAACCCCTATCATTCTGTGATTCTGTATAAGTTTACCACACTACATGTGTGCTCAGAGTTTGGCACCATAATTCACCTTTTTCCAGAAAATATTGCAAATTCTCCCTGTATTCAATTCAGGCTATTGATACAAACATGCTTCGAGCTAAGTCTGATTGAGGGTGGTAACCACAGACCTTTGGGAACTGCAGCTCCAAACAGCTGCATTAAGCTCTTCAGTGACACTGAAACAGGCACTAACTTTCAAGTGCTAATCCCTTCTTTTCAGGAAGTTTGTCTTGAAAAAGCTGAAATTCTTCTAATTCAGCTAATTTTCAGTAGTTTGTAACATGCTTTTGTTTGTGTCTGTGTGAATCACGCCAGTGTCAAATTTACAACTCTGCCACAGTGAGTCACTGCCAGTCTTGGTAACAGAAACAGAGTCCCAGTCCCTTTGTGGGTCTGTGCCTTTATGAAAGAGGGAGATAAATATCTCAAATATTTTAAAATCTGCTTGTCTGCATCCCATTTCCAAAACCTGTCCACTTAGTAAGGCAGTCTTTGCCAAAGGTTAGCTGGACTTGGCTTCCCCAGAGCTGCCCAGAGAGCTCTAATACTGCATGAATGTTGCCGTGAACTGGTGTTTCCACATATCATTATGCTGTGCAACTGAGATGTATCGTGGGCTGAGGAGCAGAATAGCCATGGTTGCCTATGGCTGTGTGAGGTTGGGTGGGGAGGTGTGGTGGCCTGACTGCATTGCTTCCATTTCCAGAGCAGGCACAGTAAGCAGCCGTGCTGTCAAACGTGCAGCACTGGTGGTAGTGTTTAACCGAGGAGGGATTGCATTGAGGAGGATATTCACATTCCAAACCTTTTAATGAAGAAAGGCCTTGCCAGTATTATCTGAGTGCCCAGCGTCCACCTCCGTGTCTGCAGTGCTTTATATTGATTTTTCAATTAAGTGAGTGAAGTCTTCATTAAGTTCTTTTTGCTTTATTTTCCTGACTAGACTCCAGAGTCTTCAAGGCAACAGTAACCCTGTCTTAAACTTCTGGGGGCTTGGGTGGGAAGGGAGTTTTGGGGTTGGGGGGTTTTTGGTGGTTTTTGGGTTTGTGTTTTGTTGGGCTATTTTTTTTTTTTTACACTGTTGCTCTACTAAAGCACATGGATAGCACACAACAGGTCATGTGTAAACCAGACCTGATGCCTTCCTTTAAAGAAAATTACCTTTGGGTTACACAATGTCTGACAGCACCCAGAAATGTAACATGAATGAAATTCTTGTGTAAAAATTTGGGAGGCAAGGTATTGCACTACCCAAGTCTAATTGAGAGCTGACTATGTTCATGACTTCACTTGTCTTACCATGTGGCTTTCATCTTTCTTTTTGCATTTCCACATGCATCATTTGAAAGTGTAGGTAAGTAGAGCATACTTCTAGATATATAGAATGGCTGGTCACCTAATGCAGTTAAACTTCACATGATTTAATGATAAAGCAAATGTCTGCTATTTGAAACTGAAACGTTAGTTGTCTGAGAAGGAAATAATAGTGAAATGTCTCACTGCAGGTTTTTCTTTTTTTTTTTTTTTCTCCTTCGAGTATTGATTTGGTGTAGCCAGCTAAATTATTCTGTATCCTCAAAACGTGGAATTTTGAAAGATCAAATCACATTCCTCTTTCTGTGTGAAAACTGGAGATTTTTTCAGGGACCTATAAATAGCAGTTTGTTTAGTTTTAGATTCTGTATACCATGTGCAAGTACATATACCTGTAGCACTTGTGTACCACTGGCTCAGCCAGGCATATGAGGAACTGCCATTGCATAGGCTTCCCCATCAAACAGTTTGGTCTATGGGGAACCCTCTCCCCAGGGTGTCTGCACAGCTCTGTCAGTGTACCCGATGTGCAGTACTCCCTGCTATTCCAGTTTTGACAGTTTACTTTGACAATAATGCCCCAACCATTGAGTGATTAGCCACTGTCCACATCTTCTTTTTAATCTTAATCATTCTGTTTTATGATGGGGTGGCTGATAGCCTCGCAAATGCGTTGGTGCAATGACTGTTTGAGCCATTCGAAGCACTATGAAAGCGGGGACTGTGCCACACTCCATGGGAGCTGATTCATGTGAATTTCAATGTATGATACTGCATATTTGTCAACACCCTGAATGCTCTGTAACTGGGCATTTGTGTCAGATTAAAAGATGAGCGTCTGATGGAAGCCATTCAATAATGTTGGTATTAACTATTTGATATTGATATTAACTATTTGATGCTATTGAGCGTGAGGTGCAACTGGTCCTTCTTCCTATTGTTGATACTCAGACTTGCAGTGGCTCCTCTTGTAGTTTCCTCAGGGAAAACAAAAAAAGTGTGATAGAATATGAGTGATTTGCTGCCTCTATATGCCATAGGAGTCTGCCTCTCACCGTGCACCCCTGCAGCACTTACATGTTCTCATGTAGATAGACGGCAATGTATCTTGGATTCCTCTTCTGGAATGCACAAGGCTGCCTGCTGTCTCACAGGCGCAGCTAACTATCAAAGGTGTAGTACCATAAAGATGAGCAGCTGCTGCTCGCTGAACCAGATGATGTCAAAGCATTGATAGTTAGAAAGCAGAGTATTCTGAACTTCATTTTCAGCAAAGGGCTGTACTCCTTTGCACCAGAAGAAAGCCACCTCTTGTGTTCTGTTCCCTGGAAACTTTCAGAGATGAGTAAGCAACGCTCAGGAACAAATATTACCTGTACTGTCATCTTACTAACCCTGCTCTCTAGGTATGGACCCACTGACAGAGATACTATAAAACGGGTTCTTTTTTTTCTCCCCTGAAACATCTTTTATTTTTACTACCACCACTAATAAGTGGTGGTAGTAAAAATAAAACAAACAAAAAAACCCCAATAAACTCAAAACCAAACAACAAAAAATGAAGGATTTTCTTATACCCTCTGTTCTACATCATAGTAGTAAACCATGCGTTCTTATTTCATGTTTTGACAATTAGACAAAAACAATTAAGACACAAATGTATTAGACAATAGTGTTTCAAACACACTATTTTGTGCTGTGTATGAATTTGACTCGTAAAGATCTTTGTTCCTACTTCATACGTAGTTTTTTCTAATAGTATATAAAATACTGGGTCCTTTTGAATTTAATCTTTACTCAAGCATATTTTTTTCCTAGAGTTGCTTTTCATTCTCTTGAAACAGGAGTAGTTATGCTAGACAAACAGCACCATCAAGTCTAATAGGCCTATATTTAGAGTGTCTTAAAATAGAGCATGACAACAAACTGTGATATTTGTGGATTGCCCTGAAGGGCTGCACTGTCCTGGCATCACACTAAGTTGCATAATCTCAATTGACTCTCCAGACACTAGAAAGGAGGAAGGACCAGTTGGATCATCCAAGCAATTTTCTGCCAGGACAGGCTTGTTCCCTGTGATACCTCTTCCAGAGTATTGGTTTTTTGTCTGGCTTTAAATAATCGAGCAGGACTTTGTTAAACTGGGAGACAGCCTCACATTTTAAGGTTGCCTTTATATATAACCATCAAACAGGATCTCCCTTGTAATGAAAATCCCTTTTTAAACTCTTTTCCTTGGAAAGGTGCTGCTGATAGAGCTTAGAAGTTATAAAAGATGTTACATAGAAGTACAGTTACATACAAGTTATTTTCATATATATATATAGTTGTTTGTTATATGGAAATACAGGGAAAGCTTGAACAGAAGATGGCTTTCTTGCTCAGTGTTCCTAATCTCCCTTTCCAGCCCACATTCACCGCAGGGAAACTTCTTTGCTCTCTTTCAGGGCTGCATCGCTTCCTCAATGGTCCTTGTCTTCCTGATGCTTTCACAGTTGGATTCTGTGTTTTTCCCTCACTGTGAATCTGTTGTCCCGCTCTGTGCGTGCTCACAGCTCAGCTAGATGAATGCCCATCCTCTCTGTAGGCATACAGCCTCCAGTGAAGCATCTCTGTCTGCAGAATCCAGTTTCTCCCTTATCTTGAATGTGGCTAGTGTTTGAGGGCTTGACTTCTTTCTTTCTTGGGTTTTTGGGTTTTTAGGTTTGGTTGGTTTTTTTTTTTTCTTCTCTCAGGTTTCCTGGTCCAAAGTGAGTTTAATTGATATGGATTGATGGCAACTAATTATACCCACCATTTTCAGTGAAGATTTTTCACCTAACTTCTAGTATGAACTTAGTTGTAATTCAGAAGATAAAGCCCTGATTTCATTTGTGCAATTGAAACCAGTCCTGAAGCACAGGAAGAATTATGCTGGCTCTCCTTTTACTAATGGAGGCAGGATCAGTTTTTGAGTTGTACAGTGAATACTGGTAAAGCAGTAATTTGTTGCAAGGCATATAGGTAGTGCTGGAATGTTAGTACCTGGCAGAACAGAATGGCATTTCATACAAGCCATGATGTGTGTTTATTAGGAGATGGTTTATCATCCAGCACAATATTCCGGTAAACTCATGATTGCTTACTTGCTTCCCTGTTTCTTTTGTCGTTAGTCCCAGTTTAGAAGAAGGATAGGTACAGACAGAGCTTTGTGATCTGTGTTTGCCTCTTGATGGCTGTCTTCAGTGATGTCAGGCTGCAATGACATAGTTGGTTCAAGGGTGATTAACTGTAGAACATTATGCTTTTTATGTTAGTGTGATAACTTAAAAACCACACAAGTACAATAGCTTTTGGATAGTTTGGTAAATGGAATGCATCTGGCTAGCTTGTCTGTGCGCAATTTAGACAAGAACATATGAAAGCATCAATATAAGACATGCAAACCAGGGTGCTCAGTGGGAGCTTTCTTCTGAAAAAACATGTTCCTTGTATGATTCACTTTTTCAGGTTTTTAAACCCAGTTCCCTCCCTGTACTATGGATTGGAACATCACTTATTGTAGCATTACGCTGTGCAATAGTTGTGACTATTGCAAATTCACCATCCTGAAGGAGAGAAAGTTTGTGACACATGTAATGGTCAGGTGTGGAAATCTGGGATCGGGGTGCTGCTTTGGAGTTCGGCCTCATGGAGGCCTTGAGAAGACAAGGAAGAGCGGTAAGGACCGTGCACCCGCCCTCACCTAAGGGGATGCTGCCAACCTCTCCCCTCTTACTGCATTTAGATTTCTTGTTGCCTACTGTTACTACCAACAGAATTTTGTTGAACAAAGAAAAACCTGGTCTGTAAAGTGATTCTGAATTAGTCTAGCCCTTGGGAAGTCAAACCCTTAAATTTGAGTTTTGCTTATTTTTTTCTCCTATTTGTGCAATACAGAGTGGAAAACAAAAATCCCAGATTTTAGAGATGCAAATGTTCTGCTAAACAAATTGGCATGTTGCCTCTTCCCTGTGATCTTTTCCCAATCTAGTTTTAAAGCACTGTTACTCTATATGGCAAGAGAAGCATTTGACTGATCTCTGCCTCAGATTCTAGTTTGAGCTGGAAGGCTGGCAGTTTAGGAAATTATCCTTCAAGTTTTAATGCAATTACATGACTGAGGTTTCACTTACAGTTTGAATGCATCATGGACCCACAGAGAGCTATATTTAAAGTCCTGAAATGTAGAGCTTCTACTTCCCCGATGTGCCTGGGGATCTGAACTATCACTGCCAAACATTTTGTCTGGCATGCTCCCTTGGTTTCTGCATGTTATATGTTACTTGCAGTGTGGATTTAGACAGATCACTTCATATCTATTGCAATAATTGGGCATGGCCATTAATTAGTGTGGCTACACTGGGTCCTGTGCTCAGGGAGACCCCCCTGCCCCGGCTTTTCTGTCATCGAACGTGCCAGATGTCTGTAGCCATCTTCAGTACCACACTCTGCCTCACTCCTTCTCTGTCTAAAATTGCCAGGGGACAGTAGTAATGACCTGCCTTGTGATGGCACAAAGTGGATTTGACCAGGCTCTGAGGACAGAGCACTATCAAGGCTCTTGTTACCATTCACTTAGGTGTAATCTGTAATGGGCAAAGCTATCCCTGCTTCCAGAGAGGCTGCAGGAGTTTCACAAGGGATGTCCATTTGGTTCCCTTTGAGCCCTGATTCTTCCTTACGTATTGAGAGCTTTCATAGTGTTACATATACCGGGTAGTGACTGAGCTTTTTAAGCTACGTCTGAAGACATGGAGCTCATGTAATAGCACATGTGAATCAGAGTAAGTAAAACTTGTGTAAGTTCTAAAACCTGGTGTTACCAGAGATTTTCTTGGGGCAGTTTATAAGCTGGGAGAGCTGTATACATGGAGAAAATAAGATTGTCAATATTAAGAATGCAGTAATCAAATAACCAAATATGACTATTCCTGTCATACGCTAGGTCATTTATAAGGTAATCTTACCTCAGGTATTTAGGCAGAGGCTGGTGCAATGATTTTTTCAGTAGTAATAATAAAATCCAAATCTAGTTCCTTTATTTCATTGGGTTTCTCAAGTTTTGGGAGTTTTTTCCTGTTATTTATCACTGGGTTTTGTTTTTGATGTGGCACCCTGAAGTACTCGGGACTTTCTTTCAACACTTGAGAACAGATTTCCAATTTGGAGTCTGTTTGTTATTCAGGTCATGATGTGCTGATGGTCAGTGCTTGTTACAGGCCAAGTTGAGAGGAAGCGCCATGAGCTCTCTCTCACTTGGAAATTTGCCCAAGGCAGCAATCATTCCTCAGTTCATGCTACTAGAATTGTTTTGTCTGTACAGGTTTGCCAAACACGTGGTCAAGATAAAATTACATATTTTTCCTTGAGACTTTCCTGGTGTTAGTGAAACTTGGTTGTTACAACAAAAGCCACGGTCAGAGTCTTTCCTTTTTTACTGTCCCTTTGGCTTAGTTTCTTTTTCTGCTACGTGGAATGTAACAGCTGGTGTAGTTGTTTTCCTTTCCATGGTCTCCTACAATAACCAAATGCAAAGTACAGTAATCAATTAATGTTTAGGTCCCTAGGATTGTAAGGGAATGTATAAGCAAGAAAAACAGTATCGCTGCATGGATTATGGGATTTTTTCAGTGGTGCTGCCATGTAAGGCAATATATTTAGAGAGTCTGTAAATTTAGCACAAACTTGCTATTGGTACTACATTTGCAAAACAAAACCTGAATTTAATCCTCTCAATTTTTATTCTAACTCTTTTCTCCACTTGTTTTTCCATGGGACTGTAATCTAGTAACTCTGGGCCGTGGTGGTGGTGGTAAAGCCTATTGCAGCATGCATCATATGTATGTAACTTGAAACAGTTGGAGAAATGCCCCTTAGTGCTTACAACGCTTAACTGTGCTAAACTGTTTCTTCTGAGCAGAGTTGAAATGTACTGAGAAACAATGTTTGAGTTTGCTGTCCAAATGCATGAGTAATTAAATATTTTGAATGGTATGTTTACAAAAACACCATTCCGTTACAGATACATCTAAAGTGTCTCAATAGTGTTGTGAACCATTACTACTATTGGTGTTTGTACTCAGGTAGTGTGTAAAAGTCCCATCTAAAGTGAGGGCTTATTGTACAAGGTGATGGGTGTGAGTCTTCTGGCACAAGATCATTATATCACTTGCTCAAATAGATGTTTTTGGCTTAGCAAAATAAAGGGAGAAGGATGATGATATTTCTTTTCATGGGTTGCTAAAGCGGAGTTGTACAAAAGGGCAGATAGGTAAGCATGTCACAAGAAGAAGTGGCTATAAACTGTGAATTTACATAGATTTGAAATGAGAGAAGGTTTTTAGTTATCAAAGCAGTGTTGTCATTTTAGAATGAACCTTCATCAGTTTTAAAAAGGGATTATGTAATGTGGTTGATCAAAACGTTAGGAGGACTAAACAGGCAAGGACTTTTGTTCCAGCTCTATGATCTCTCCCCTTTGGAGAACTGGAAATAACTGTCACCCACTTGTCACTCAGATTTACATGTCCCACTGTGAAACTGTAATGTGAAAAAGGGACACCTGAAACAGAAATTTCAGCTTCTTAGTTTTGTTGCCTCATGGTCAAATCACTGCACTGGAATGGATGGTGAGGATCATTGGGGTCGGCATGTATAACGTCTGCTTTACCTTGTATTTACTGTGTAATAGTAACAAACAAACGTTTGATTTGCATTTTTTTACCAAAAATCTGATAAACTAGTTCACTTTTTTTTAAACCAATTCAGCACCAAAAGCGTAATTCACATAATAACACAAATCCAGAAGTAACAAAATCTAAACTGATAAAAATCCCATTCAGAGAGGTGCAGTGCTGGCCTGGTCTGGCCTGGGAATATCTTGTTCCAAGAAATATGTTTCTGTCTCCTTTTGCTTGGACTGTACAGCATAAACTTTTGTTTTATCTGTATCTCACTTGGAGTATAGAGGATTCATTTGTTCCCGTAGTCCTTGTAGGGTCTGAAATCCATTTCTGTAGGAATAGCCATGGATGTTTGAGAAGTCTGAAGAACAGGGAGAAAAACTCCAAAATTTGCTTGCAGAGTATTCGCTGCAGTGTTTGAATAGTGGGTGCTGATTGCTTTGCTATGGAGAGGATTCAGGTTTATCGACAGTGTCAAATGGCTCCTCTGGAGACATGTACCTCTGTAGTAGTTCTGCATATCACATCATCATTGTGTTAACTGAATGCACAATGGCGTTGGTATTGTGCTGGCTAAGGCTCCTTGGTTCACAGTGGGGTTGGCTTAGGTTTTTTTTTAAGGAGGATTTTGGAAAGTGAAGGGAGGTGAAAATTAATTTGGGGATGAAGTTGTATCTTTTCCAGATAGTCTGCACAGGAGTTAGCTGTACATGATTCATAATTCTGTACAGGCATTTAGGTCAGGGAGTGGGATTGATGCTTTCTTGTGAAAGCTGAGAGAACGCAAAATTCTGTCTTTTTAATATTTTTTTTTTTTTACCCTAACATATACATCCTTAGAGTGCTTCTGTTCTGAGAATCTTTGACATTATGATCCACTCAGGCTGACTTTCTTTCAGGCTGATTGTCTAAAAGTTGTGATAATCCTGGTAAGTCAACACAATCTCTTTTATTTACTGAACTGGGAAGTCTATAGAAATATCCAGCCATGAGGAAGTTGTATAGCTGGAGTATGCACTTCATGCTGCACTGCCCGATACCCTGATGCTTTTCTGATCTCATAGTGCTCACTATCCATTTTAAGGTGTTTAAGTTTTGCTGTCTGGTACTGAGTGGATTAAGAAAAGTATGCTTGTCACAGGGCAGTAGGGTGAAAGAGTAAATCCATCCTAAAATAATGGTATAATTCTTCCACATATCTGCACAGCTGAAACAGTCCATTTTCTTGCCTTCTTTCATGGCTTTTTTCCTTTGACATTTTTAAAGGAAAAACAAAAAAAAAGCTGCTCTACTGGAGTCTCTGTGCATTAAGAGCAAGATAAACTGTTTTCTTTTTTCATTTCCTGCCATTTCATGCTTCCATCAGGACTTTTCCAGGAGAAAGGAGAAGCCAGTATTCAGTTGTTTGGGAAAAGAAGACGTGGTTACAGATATTTAAACAAGCCCAAAACAAACAGCTTAATTGGTCACATGAGGAAAGCAAGATACCAAGGTCATCCTCTCCTTCCTTCATATGGCGTCCAAGTGACCCTAAACATCAGATTACTCTTTTTCTCTTGGCTTGCCTCTATGTTTAGCCTTGTAGTTTCTATCAATAGCACCCAAGATGGATGCTGTGCAAGGTAGGTGAAGGTATCTGCCCACACTGTGTGAAGGCAGATGTCCTGCCATGGGAGTGGATGAAAAGGGCTTGGGGCTCAAGTGCAGCAGTTCACAGAATCACTAAGGTTGGAAAAGACCTGCAAGATCATCAAGTCCAACCATCAACTAACACCACCATGCCCACTAAACCATGTCCCACAATGCCACGTCCACACGTTCCTTGAACACCTCCAGTGATGATGACTCCACCACCTCCCTGGGCAGCTTATTCCAGTGTTTCACCACTCTCTCAGTAAAGAACTTTTTCCTAATATCCAGTCTAAACCTCCCCTGGCACAACTTGAGGCCATTTCCTCTTGTCCTGTCCCTAGTCACTTGGGAGAAGAGACCAACACCCACCTCTCTGCAATCCCCTTTCAGGTAGTTGTGGAGAGCAATAAGGTCTCCCCTCAGCCTCCTCTTCTGCAGACTGACCAACCCCAGTTCCCTCAGCCGCTCCTCATAAGACTTGTGCTCCAGACCCCTCATCAGCCTCGTCACCCTTCTCTGGACACGCTCCAGCACCTCAGTGTTCCTCCAGCATCAGGGAACTGGTTGCATAACAAGGGAAAGATACGCAGGGTGACTGGCTGTGGGGTGGCCCTAGGCTCTGGAAAGTCTACGGAGAAGGGATCGATCTTCTCGCATGTTATACTTAACTGTCAGGGCTGTCTCCAGGAATCCTTTTTTGTTTGCAGAAAACTGTACATTTTGTGTTCAATTCTGCTTGAAAACCTTCATTTTCAGACAATGAACATGGACCCATGAATTCTGTCTGGGTGTCAGGTTGGTTTGTGACTTCCAAACTTTCGAAGTTTTCAGCTCTTTCACACAGCTCTTATTTGCTGGCCTGCCTTCGGCAGACTAATAACTTTGTGGCCCTGAAGAGAACAATCATATTGGAAGCCATTTAATGATGTGCTTCCTGCAGAAAATGCTTAAAGAGTGAATGCATTTAAATATTGGTCTGCTCTTTGGACCTAAATGTTGTTAATGTGAGGTAAAGAGAAGTCTCAGTGAAGTATCCGTTCTTATACACCAACATGAAATTTCACCCCAAAAAACCCTTTAGTTAGGTGAGAGACAGCAGGCCAAGAGGTGCTGCTTAAAGCTCTTCAAAATAGCCAAGTCTGAGTTTTAGTATTTTCCAGTACTTGAATACCATGGCAACAAAAGCTTCAGTGCTTGAGATAATTGGGGACAGAATTCACACGCTTCCTTAGGAGGTAGCAAGAGTCCTCTGAGAGTTTTGAAGTAGTCTGTAAATCTGAGACGGTCATGGGTGCTTCTCAAAGAGAATTTCTCTCCCTGGACCTGACCT
Organism: Gavia stellata; assembly: GCF_030936135.1. NCBI lineage: Eukaryota > Metazoa > Chordata > Aves > Gaviiformes > Gaviidae > Gavia > Gavia stellata. The sequence goes on from NC_082600.1 coordinate 23,800,103, forward strand.
TCCCAGTTACCAGCCAACAACCAGAGCACTTTGCGGTGCCACATTCCCTCTAGCAGATTCCCAGATCTGTGTGGGGTAGATCCTATTGGAGTGCATCCTAATTAAAGTTGCTGCATCTGTGAAAACATTTGCTGGGCTATAGCAAAATCATGCTTAACTCCAGACAAGATCTAAGATGTTGGTTTGTAAAATTAAAATGTAAAGTTCCAGTCAAGCAGCAGAGTTGAAAGTGCAGGTAGCTGAGGGGGCATGTCTTCATACCCAGACCATGATGAGAATCATGGGCAACCCATCCCAATCCCAGAACCAGCTACGTAAATGTTATTGGTAATGAGACATGTAGCTTATTGCTTGCTCTTGAGAGGGATCAGACATTGTAAGTAGCAAGATGAGCAAAGGCATGCTTGGAATTGGGATTAAGTTACATCGTAATCAAAAATTGCTAAACGTGGGAGAATCTCCTCATCACCTCTCTTGCTGTGGTTATGAGAGGCATGGCTCCCTGAGTAAGGAATAAAACATTGTTTTCAGTGATTGACTGTTTTAACATGTGGATGTTTGAAGACCCTCAGATGCTTTAATCAAGGAGTGGCTCAGGTGTTAACCCACCTCTAGACACAGGTGACATTCCTGTCTCAAAGGTGGCAGTACTTGGACAATACTGTGCCTGTGGTACATAAAATGGTTTAACATTCTCTATTATTAAAATGGTGGCACTCATTTCTGTCATTTAATTTTCTAAAAGACATAATTTACTCCTTTCTTAACAGCACTTGAAAAGAAAATACAAAAGAGGTGTTTCCCCCTATTGGCGCATCCCCACCGTACCTCTCTCCCATTCTGCTTCCTCCTTATAATCCCCAAGTGAAGATGAGTAGCCTGCTGCGAATATGACTTCTCTGACTAGTGTCACTGCCTCCCACCAGTCTGAGTGGGTGTCCTTCACTGATGAGCTGCTCCTCCCTGTTAACCCACAAGGTAAGCTATCTCTGATTTTCTTTGAACCTTGTGAGACTTTATTTGTTTGGATTAGACCAAATATCTAGCATCACAGAGCTTGCCTTCTAAGTGGGAGCAGTATGTGCAGAGGTGGAATTATCTCCTGCTACTCCTATGTAATAGGAGAGTTTGGGCCACAAATGTAAAATACTCTCCTAATGTGAGATTTCCTTAGCACAGATCTATTACAGGGTTTGGATCTGTCCTTCGAGGTTCAAGGCAGTATCAAACTGACGATGGAGGAAGTCTCACCTATTACAATTGAGTGCAAAACTATGCCCAGTGTTAGTCTAAAAACTACATTAGGTGAAGGAAAACTTTCTACCTAAATTTAATGGCAAATTTTAGATATTTTGGTAAAAAACAGTTAAGTAATGGTGAGTCCTACCAATCTTTCAACTTTGTCTCTATTTTAGGTAGCACTAAGGACCCTCTGGAGAAATGTTTTTCTTCCTCAGGCACCTCCTCAGAAGAGAACCACAATGCGGATGGAGAATTTCAAGACCTCTCCCACACAGAGCTGGAAGATGCAGCTGACCAACCCAAGGTGGATTCTGCTATGCTTGGGAACCATGTGTGTCCCAGGGCTGATCTGTCATCATCCATCAGTGCTTGGGTTCAGTTTGAAGATGCACCATGGACCAGTGCTCCACAAGCAGGTGAGGCAAATGCATGAAAAGTTCCATTCCAGTAACATAACAGAATACAGTGAGAGCCTACAGGATTTTTTCCTTGCTTTTTAATTTCTCAAAGGTTGAACTTTGACTAGTTTGTACTGTATTTTAACACAATTAATCTTATCAGAGTTTCAAAAGGGCTCATAATTTCATTCTGGGTTGAACTAGCAGTATTTTCTTTTTGTAAAGAAAATGAAAGGCTTCTGTGATTCATTCCACCTATGTCTTGACCCTGGGGACTGCCAAAATGCATTCATGGGGAAACAGCATAGTGGTGTTTTCAGTAGTGACATTTCTTATGCACAGGTATGAACAGCCATCTAAAAAGTCTGAGTCATGTTTGCCTCTGTAATCTGGAACTGAAAGAATGGTGATCCCTGTCCTCTGTGGTCATAGTCTTTATCTGCTCATAGTCCCCATATGGTTTTTGCCAGAAGCTTAGTGAGACCAACAACTAGTATGCCAGTGCCCATCAGTACTTTCTGCTGTCTTTTGATGCTGTGATTTAGCAGCTGGAGAATTACAAAGACAACTGAAGTTGACCCTAATTCCAGGACTGCATGCACTTTTCTTCAAATGTAAAAGTTCTTTCTGACATACTTTAAACGTGCATGCAAAGTCTCTGGCTTGCCTCCTCGGCTTATGCTAACTGATATGGTTATATGAGCTTCTAGCTTTTCTGAACGAACAGAATTCTGTCCCTCCTCACAGGAGGCTGTAGAGTAATTGCCCAAGAAAACATTAGTTTACTTTTTCATGTTTAAATTGAGGTTCTCTTTTAATAATTCCACTTCGTTACTGCTAGTTGATAAAGCAGTTTAAAGAGTTATAGCTTTACTCTGCTCACTGAGTCCATCAAATACTCACCGTGACATGAATAATACTTCTGTCAGAAAACTTGGATTGGCAACTTTGGGTTGGGTTTTGGGTAAAACCCAACAGTTTTCCATCTGCTTTTTTTATGGGTGCTACAGACTAGTCTGTTTGAGACAGTGGTTAGACCTTTGTGCAGGAGAAGTAGGTAAATCTTCAGGCAAAAAGAAGTTTCTCTTAAGTTCTGTTAAGACCTTCTTATCTTAATATTTATTTGTTGGTTATTCTTCTTAGTTGTAAGTGCTTAGTGGTCCTGGTGATGAGGAGAGAAGGAAGAGCACCTGTAACTGTAAGTTGTAAAACTGAGGTGCTCTACCTCTCCGTTATTGAATTCCATGGTTAGGTGATCCTTACTGTTACTCATACAGCCACATAGTTTTTCAAACGGAGCTGTTGGTTGCTCTGACACCATATTCCCTTCCTGATCATAGAATGGTTTGGGTTGGAAGGGACCTTAAAGATCATCTAGTTCCAACCCCCCTGCCATGGGTAGGGACATCTTCCACTAGACCAGGCTGCTCAAAGCCCTGTCCAACCTGGTCTTGAACACTTCCGGGGTTGGGGTATTCACAACTTCTCTGGGCAACTTGTTCCAGTGCCTCACCACCCTCATGGTGAAGAATTTCTTCCTAATATCTAATCTAAATCTACCATCTTTCAACTTAAAGCTATTACTCCTTGTCCTATCACTACATGCCCTGGCAAAAAGTCCCTCACCAGCTTTCTTGTAGGCCCCCTTCAAATACTGGAAGGCTGCTATAAGGTCTCCCCAGAGCTTCTCTTCTCCAGGCTGAACAACCCCAACTCCCTCAGCCTGTCTTCATAGGAGAGGTGCTTCAGCCCTCTGATCATCTTCGTGGCCCTCCTCTGGACTCACTCCCAACAGGTCCATGTCCTTCTTATGTCGGGGGCCCCACAGAGCTGGATGCAGTACTCTGCTCTCGTGAGACCCCACCTGGAGTAGAGGAGGACACAATCACCTCCCTCAGCCTGCTGGTCATGCTTGTAATGTTCTGGTGTCCTTGTTGACTGGAAAACTCTAAGTGCACCTTCTTATTAAATTAAAAAAATTTCTTTGCTCAGCCTAAATAAAGCTATCCATAGCAAAGAGACTTTCATAAAACTGATTTCATGGTGTATTACTTGATTTCCCATCCTTAAAGGGATGTGCTCGGTCTTAAGGTATGTGCTTAGCAAAAGCACTGGCTCTTGGTTTATGTTTTCAGTCACAGGGGACACTAGACTGTAGGCAGAGGTCTAGTATATCCAAAAGAGGTGATCAGAGAAGACTTTCCGAAAGCATTGTGGTTTTGAAGGAAGCACCCATTTGTGCCCCTGTAAAGGTTTGTCTTAAGTGATCCATGCCACTGGGGGGGTATTTACACACTAACTTTTAGCATCTGACTGAAATTCATGGAGGAGGATGGTTCCCCTGGCAGTCAGATCAGGATGTATTCCATGTAATCCTTGTGTGGGAGGCTGTTATTCTTTTACTATATAGGAACCCTAAGGAGGTGATGCGGATATTTTAAAATCCTTATTTATAAGCTAGTCCCATTCCTATTTTGGACCCTGTATTATTAATGGCCAGACCAGTGCAGCTGACAGCCTCTAAAGGGAAGGACGTGGGGTGGAAGAAATGACAGCTCTTTGTCTCTGGCCCTCTACTCTGAGGGGCGTTTGACAGCAAGAGGTAGGATATACTTCAGCCTTGTTGTTCTCAATTATTCTGCAGGTCACGTCTTTTTTCTATGGGCTGCAGCAAAGCTGGACACTTTGTATTATAACCACGATACGCTGACACGCTCAGTGGAAAGCCCGTGGTGACAGCAATTATTCATTTCCAGTAGCAAACAGCCTGCATAAGAACAATAGTGAATAGCCAGAGCAGGGGGGGAAGAGTATAAAGGCCAAGTATGGACAGACGGATCGGTGTGAGAAGGATGGAGACGTTTGAAATCTGTTTCCTGTGCAGGCAGCTGTGAAGACCAACGTCCTGAAGGCTCAGCACCCCCAGCTGCGTTCCCGTGGGGGCTCCAGCACTGTTAGGAAATCATCTGTCTGTCTGTCCATGCTGAAGCAGCTGCACAGCTGGCTAGACAATTACTCAGGCTGATGGCCAGGCTGCCTGGAAACACGTTTTGAAAAGGGCTTGTGAAGTGGCATTTCCAGAGTGCCATGAGAGCAGAGAGGATGGGCCCTAGGAGAGAGAGATGCTGTCTTACTCTGACCTTAAGGCTACAGTATTTTTGTACAGGTTCCCCCGAAAGCAAATCTTTGTCCCAAAGCGCTCACAGTCTAAAAAAATAGTAATTTAAAGACAACAGCCATGTAGTGGTTACCCTACGGGAAATACATTTAAAAGAAAACCAAGGCTAATGCTGGAGTCTTGCATGCTGGGAAGAGCAAAGACATTATTGGGGGAGCAGAAATTAGGGAGACTGATAGCAAGAAACAGGGCTGAAAACACAGGCGAAGAATTTGGATGGTGAGAAGAAAGGTCAAAACCTGAGGTATAGAAATGAAAAGCACCCATTGTGAGCATCATAGTGGAAAATATCTTTATTTAGGACATTCTTGTAAACCCTTCATTCTACCAGGTTCAGGCAGAGTAAATGGTAGGCAAAATCTTTCTTTCAAAACATTTCTGCTTTTCATGTTTATGCATATATAACTGACAGGTGCCAAATCATGTGGATTTCTCCCTGGGAGGCAGTAACTCTTGAGTGAGGCCACAGAAACATTTAGTCACAGATAGGATGCATCGTGGTGCTCTCTTCCTATTTTCCTTTTGCTGGGAAAAGAAGAAATTTGATTTTTCTCATAGCTGCTATCAGGCTAGTCAAACATGTCAAACTGATACTGCAAAAATGAAAAATGAGATTTTTAGGCTCACCCAAATGTTCCTATCACAAACGTTACATAATCTGTAAATGATCACAGCCAGCTGGTGACATAACATTTGCATTTGTTACACAATGGGCCTCCAGCTCGCAATCTCATATTCTACCAGTGTTAGCTGCACTCTTGAATTCAATGAGGTATTCAGCAAAGCACCGAAGTTAGAGCAAGGCAAGATCTGTTACATCATCTGTTACACACCCCCCCACACACACACCCTGCTTCTTCCTGAGAGCTTTCTCTGGTTTTAAATGGCTCAAATAACTTGGACTCCTACCATGTCCCTTGAGAGCCTATCCCATGGTAAGGCAAACCTCAATTTAACCGTTTTGTGCTATTCTGTCTGAAAATAGGAAGTCCACGCAACACTAGACCAAATGTGATGCTGTCCTAAAATCAGAAAAATCTGAGGTCCTATGTGATAGGAAAGGAAATGATGCTAACAAGGTTGATTGTAATACAGCGCAGGGATCAAGGAACAGGTCCTGAAAACATCAAAGAGGAATGAATGCTTAAAGATAAATCTGCATATTAAAAGCCAATCCATTGTATTAGGAACAAATTTATCAAGAAAAGTAAAATGCATGTGGAAGGAAACATTTTTCAGTTTGGGAAACAATGAGTTGTTGCTCAGGATTTGCATGTTAGGGACAGTTCTGGCACTGGTCTTTCAACATAAACACACTTCTGAGAAATTCCTGCAGGTGAAAGGCCTTGACTCTGCATCTATTGACATTAGAGACAAATTCCAAATTTCTAGGAAAAAACCCTTACCTCATTAGGAATTTGGTTTCAGCACTTCCAAGGAATCTGGAGAGCAGCAGGAGCATCTGAAGAGGGACCTAAACATGTGTATATGTTTACTTTTGCTTGTCTTGCTCTTTGAGACTGATAGAGAGTTGTTTGGCTCAGCATAGAGGAAAATGCACTTTTACTAGTCCCAAGGGTTAGTGTTGAGGAAACTAGAACAGTCACAGGTGGAAGTTGACTGTAGTAAGATTTTAAAGAACGTCTGTTGCAGAAAAAGCTCTCTGTGGTTATGGTTTTCCAAAGTACGTGTCTCTTTCTTTAGGAAAAAACCAAATAATTATATTCTTCCAACGTGGCACAACTTACCTGGAATAAAATTAATTTGCCCTTCTATAAAAGTATTCTGCAATAGTATTCCAGTCAGTCTCCCTTTTAAATAAAAATTGGTTTTGGAAAGCACAAAACAAGTTGACAGTATGTGAGTTATTAAATCTGATGTGTTTCTAAATTAGCTTATGTTTTTCATATTGCTGTGACTGACTTTAAACAAAAAAAGAAACACTGCAAATCTAAGATTTTTTTTTATAAAATAATTCCACAATTTCTAGAATTCCAGATATAAAACACAATTTAAAAAAATTTGGCTCTTGCTACTGGTTCCTGTATGGAGCTCAGCTTTTCAGCTTGTCCTCTATGTCAGATAAAGCACTCTGTCTGTCAAAGCAATTTCAGGTGAAGTTTTAAGGGTAGCTTTTCAAATGCCTCATGCCATGTTTAACAAAAGGGCTGAGAGAGGGACTGACAGATTATAATCATAGACTTGTCATCCTTTCTCTACAGGCATCAAGCACTACACAGTGCAGAATTACTGGAGGGAGAAGTGGGGGATTTTGGTCATGTCACTCTACCACAACTGTAAACATGTGCAATAAGGAGACAGATGTCCTGACTTTCAGGGCCTCATCTTTAGGGCTGACTCTACTCAGAAGCAGCTCAGTACATAGGCTCACAGTTGTACAAATATAGATATATTAATGCCTGCTTACCTTGAGGATAACAGTGCAGCTATATAAAATAAACCTGCACTTCTCAACTGGCAAGGCAGGAAGCACTGTTTTGATATTCCCTCTATGCACACGGCAAGGTTTCTATAATGACGTGGTTTCCCATCACGCCACTTGGATGGAGTAGAGAGAGATAACTCTGCTCTAACATTAATTTTCTATTTTCTTCCAAAGTATCTGTCAACCTAATAAGGGTTGTTTATGTTTTACATGCTGAGAAGAGAACCTTTGTGTCAGTAGTTGTTCTATAACTGCAAGGTTTGGAATGCACAGAGATCTTTGTTGGTTTAAAAGATAAACATAGATGTACTGACTTAGAAAACAGTTATTATGGTGACATTAAATTAGAATTAGTCTCTACCAGTACACCTTTCCTTAGTTTAGGAAGATTTTTTTACCATATCTTTTTCTTTTTCCTCCTCACTAGAGTCACCCGTGGTTCCTAACACTTGAGTGATATTGTAGGCAAAGAGTATACAATACAAATTCATAGCAGTGGATGTATAAGACTGTGTTCTGAACTCTGGAGGATGGTTAGGCAGGACTTAACTGTTTGACATGCAAGTTTGACAAGTGAGCAGAACAGGATTTTTGGCCTACACTGAGCAGAAACGTTATGCAGTTTATTCAGATTGGGGCACTCCATCCTGCATGTTCAGAAACAAAACCCATATCTAGTGCACATCAATAGGTCAATTTCAGTTTATTTTTATACTTCTCCTCTCATGTGGACCATTCCTGAGATGACAACTATGTTTGAGTGGGTGTCACAGATAGGGGATGCTTAGTTAAATATAATAAAACCACTTTATAAAAATCTGTGGTACTATAAAAACTCCACTGTGTTGCACAACACAGATATTCGGATCTTGTCAGCACTGGCAGAAACATGAAATCTTCCTGTTCTGGAAAGTCACAGCTTCTGCAATACTTGAACAATGGGAAAACATACAGCTGCCAGCAGTATGGGATCTAAGGCAGACAGCTGAGTAGTGCTGGAGGGTTACAGTGCTGGGCACTAGTAAAGTTGCTGTGTGTTTGTTATAAAATAACTGTGCTGCTGTGGATGTTGGAATTCATATTTACAGAGTCTCAGTATGCTGATATAGCGTGTCTCTGGAATAGTTGTGGTCTTCTGGAAGATTGCCCTGTAAGTCTCTAACTGATACCTTTTTGTTTTCCGCATCCAGTGTCTCCATCAAAAGCACCCAGCTGGACTTCCCCCTCCTCCAACTCTTCTGAGAGGCAAGCCCATGCCTCAGAGAGCAGCTGGACAACCAACTCAGAGGACACCAGCAGCCCAAGCATTGCTCCCTCCTACACAGATCTGCAGTCAATTAATACTGAGGACTTGACCAGTGGTGGAACATCTGCAGCAGATTCAGCTGGTAAGAGGGAAGCCTTCAAGCTTCCATCTTGATCTTTTTCATGCTACTCAAACTCACTGCTCAAAGTGAACTACAGGGAATGGATCCAAAGCAGAACAAACTCAAGGATTAGGCAGACTAGCACTTTGTTCTAGTCCAATTCCCAAAAAATCACACCTGGATTTGACACACCCCTAATATGTGCAGGCTCCCAAATGCAACTATATATCTGTTGGTGGACTTGTCTGAGTGAAATATTGGAGCATTTCTGATTTTCACATACCACATCAGCTTAAGCTGATACACGAGCTAGTTCTCAGTATATTGTAGGAGAAGCTGGATGCCCTTCCTGAACTTCCGTGCAGAAATTTTCTTAACTCACCAGTGTATTCAGCTGAGGCAGGTCCAGCTCTGCCTGTCCGTCTCTGTTTCAGTGAATGCCAAGACACCGATCCAGGCTGCTGGATACGTTCTTTGCACTGTGCTTTGCACTGTTACTGTAAAGTAATGCAGAGAGAGTGTAGGAGATGGCAGAGGGTGGTTCAGTAGCAGATTTTGATCATTTAAGGATCCTTTATCTGATCTTGTAGGGATCTATTCAAATGGAGTTCTCACTGTGGAAAAATGTGCTGCATGGCATTGTAGTTTATTGCTCCTCAGTTGTACTCTAGATAATCTCTGAAGCGGGAGAAATAAAGCAGAGTAGTGCCACCCATGTCATGTAGAATTGGGATGATGAGAACTCATGAATGACAAAGCAGACTTTCAGAGCATGTCAGCATGTCAGGACTCAAAAAAATATGCAGCTCCAGGAGGAGGCACCTGCACTATGTTGGAAGCTGTTCACCCCAATTTGAGGAAGACCAGTAGCTACCCAGTTTGGTGATGAAAATTCATTTGCTGGTGTCATGATAGCTCAGATGTGTGAGGTATTTAATGTGTTTTTTCTCAGGTGGTGAATGTAACAATATGTGTGAAATAAGATCAGGTTTGGGAGAATGGACTTCTAAGCCCCACTGAGGTCATATGTCCCTTCCATAGAAACATATACATACGTGACCTGAAAAGGCTGTTATTTGATCGTTCGGTGAAACTGGGTTGGACATCAAGGCAGGTTCATAAACAGCAGCATGGTAGGTACTGACTGAATGCTTAAGATAAAGGATTTGTGGAGAAGTAATATTTACTTTGGATAAGTAGAGACCTTTCTTTCTTCAAATAATACAGTTACTACAAGTCTGTCTGACCATTTTTATTTTAGAATACTCTGCTTGTCTGTAACTGAGAGTTTGGAAACCACTGATAGAAAGGTAGAACAGGCAAGCTGGCATCGTGTGCCAGCTGTTTGGATGCCAGCATGGGCATCAGTTCTGTTCTGATGAGCTCATGTCTGTTAGGGTGAAGTGTAAGAGTTTTCATCTGGAGTACGTGCTGGATATTGCTGTTTTGTTGACTTGGTATAGGCTGCCAAAGGGTGGCTGTTGTCATTGGGACTGTCTCCACATGAGCAAGGGAAATGAGGGATGCCCAGTTCAGATACTTTATAACTTTGCATCATGTAGATAAATGAAAGGCAAAAGTGCTGCTGTATATCACTGGCATACATGTGGAATTATTTGCTATATATGGCCAAAAGAGAAGTTGATACTTAAGTAAAAGCTTTGTATGCAACCTTCTTACTTTTCTTTCTTTCCCAGGCAGTCACAAACTAACATATTTATTAGCAAAACAGGTACAAAAGATCATTCCAATCACCTATAAATTTTTAAAAGTAAAAAAGTAGGTAATATAGGCAAGGCTGTGCCATTAGCTCAAATGTAAGATACGCTGCCTTAGTGGTACTGGAAATTGAAGGAAGAAATACATTGAGTCTTCCTACCACCAGGTATGGAGCTTGCAAAAGGGCAGCATGAACAAAGCGCATCTGTTCCCATTCATAGGATGGCTCACAGCCCACCCCCGAGGTGCCTGCTGGCATCAGGCAAGGTTTATGGAGGTGAGGCATCTGAGGATCTGGTGGACATGGAACTGTTGTACAGTTCTGGCTGGTTTTCTGTTGTTCACTCTGCTTTCATCCCATCCTCACAGTGCATAAGTGGACAAAAATGCATGATCACTTTCTGCTCTCTACCCCTCTCCAGAAATTCAGTTTTTCAAACCTGACTTGATTCAAGCATTTGATTTGCATTTCTCTTCTCAGAAGACTGGCTGTCTCAGTCTGTAGTGGAGTTTGAAAGCTCCATCAAGGCAATGAAATGTCATTTATTTTTTCCATGAAGGAAAAGAGAGGAATCCTCATGCTCTATGTGATGGTGAAGTCATGTTGACTGTTAGCCAGTACATTGACTCCAAGTTCAAGCTTGATGGAGGGGAAAAAAAAAAAATCAGACTCATTTCACTCCTAAAAAAACCCAACGAAAATAAGAAATCAATTTTTTATCTACTTGGTGATGATAAAGAATCGGGTCTGTAAGAGTAGCTCGGGCTTAACATTGTTTCAAGCGAGAAAAACCTATTGGTGAGAAAAGTGTGAAAAATTCTGCTCAGTGGTCAGACACTGAGTAAAATGACTATTTTAGCCATGGTGAATTTTTATTGCCTGAACAGCACAGAAGAGAGTCCAGGATACTCTGTTCTGTAATTTCACCACTTGTCTTGAATTTATCCTGCATGCAAAATGCTTAAGCATCAACCGCCTGTCAAAGTTCGGGGCATGGGGTTTTGTGTGGGAGCAGATGAAAGACTGAGGTAGGTCTGGCTGCAGGCACATACAGGGCCGAGTCCCAGCAGTGAGAATGCACATCTTGGTGTCCAGGGCTGGTAGGTTCCAAGCAGGTGAAACTGGCCGGGAATCAACTTTCTCACAACTGACACAAGATTTGAGAGTAAAACAATTCCATGGGCTTGAGCTTTAGCTGGCGCATGTGTTTATGTAGGAGATGACCTAGGAAGATATCTGAGAAAGATGGTAGAGACCTGAATGATCCCAACCTGAGAGTTTACCCTCATTACAGGGGAGACTGCAGAAAAGCTTCCTGACTGATAAGCTCAGGAATGTCCTGTAAAGGCAGCAGGTTTCACAGCGGTGAAAGTAAATATTGCATGAGCAGAACTGAAAAAGAAGATTTGCTTTTCAATCAAAGTGCTGCTAGAAGATGCTGCACTTTATTGCCTGTGCTAGTTTGAACTCTGGCACCAAGAAGCCTTTTATGTTATCTCATCTTTGTCAGCATGGGGGGCTATTTTAGCCTGCAGCAGCTAGCCAATAAATTTGGGTCAAGTGATAGCAGACTGCCCATTTAATGTGGGCATGTTTATATGGTTATAACAACAAGCGCTTTAGAACAGCTGGGGTTTCACAGTGTGTGTGAAGCTGTATTTGGTGCTGGTGAAGTGGCCTGTTGTCTTAGAGCTTCCTACCGTGCATCGCCGTGTTGCTCAGCTTAGATCAATGAGCATGGAAAGAGGCAGGAACTTTTGGCATCTGTGCTGTATTCTGCAAGATAAGTAACACAGGACATCTCTGTTACTGATACGATACAAGTATTTATTCATTCTGAAGCAGATGCCTGTCTCAGCTTTCAAAAAAGGCCAAATATCTACATGTCAGAGGAGCAAGGGAGAGGCCTTCTCATAGCTATGATTATGGATCTGGAAGCACTGGGATCTGTTCTGAGGTTGTGCACAAATACCTCACAGCTTGGATTTCTGCATTTCACCATTCATCTCTAAAATAGTTTTTATTTATATAAATGAAAATTAAATATTTACTTGCATACAAAATAAAAATAATTATATGATCAATACATATATAATAATATAGATATGTGTTTGCATAGATCATAAACTATATATTCTATTATAAATTTAATAGAAGATTTAATAAAATCTATCTATATTATACACTAATGCTCTGTGTGTGTGTGTATACATATATAAAAAGCTGATTAGCCTTGTAGACATAAGTTCCCTGATAGCTATTTTAGGTGTGTTGTTGCTAGTTCTGTTGTTGTTTCTGTTGTGATTTGTATCTTAGGAGAGCTGCAGCTATGCCATGTTTGATGTTGACGGTTCGATTTGCTGACCAGTTGTTCTGTTTGGCATTCTGCTGAAGCTCTGGGACTACTGGGATACTGAGGAAATTGCTATGTTGTTATTTTCTGAGAACATCTGCATGTTTGGAGATAGAAGGTTGCATGCGTGACCCCTAACTGCTCAAAATCCAGAAAGTTAATAAATAGCACAAGGAACTAATTCTGAGAATGTCGTTATTTTCAAAGTAAATTGCATGGTTTAAGGGGGTTCTGCTGCTTCTGTTTTAAAACTTGGAGGTGACAATTCTGGCAAGCTCAGCTCCAGCTATTTCTTGAAGTTAATGGAGGGCAAGTACTAACTTTTCAAACTTCCCAACGCTTCGCTGCAGTAGTTCTCTTGCAAATATTTTTTCTATAGCTGTAGCCAGCTAGATACTGAGTCCTGATATGATGATTGCAAGAATGGTGTTTTGTAGGTTTCAAACAAGCAACTTTGAACAGATTATACAGCTGTGCAATCTGTTTGCACTGAATGCAAGAAACAGGCTACAAGCTCTGAAGATATCCCATGTTAATTACCAGAGCGAGGGGGAAAATAGCATATGCTGATGGGTTACCGCCTTCCACCCAGAACTGCACTTCAGTTATGCTAACTATTAACCAACTTGTTCTGGTGTCCCAGTCCCAGACACATGAAAAAATTTGTGTGTGAGAGCCTGCCAAAGCTAGCTGGAGAGACTGCAGAGAGGAACATCGAACCCTTGCTTCAAGGAGGAGGGGACCCCAGAATACCATGAGCAAATAGCACCTACAGTGTCTTCTTGCACAACTGCAACCTGTAAGGGCTAAATTCAGCACCAGAGGCAGGGTTTTTTTTCTTCCTCATGTCCAATACCAGCCACCAGCTAGCAATTCAGGAGTTCTATATCCTACCTGTCATCCCGTATTTGTCTCAAGGCATTTCTAACTTCTTTAAGAGTAATGAATGCATCAGTAGGGCTGAACTGGGAAGCTAGGTCTAGATAATTCATAGCAGTAGAAAAGTTCTGATCCCAAATCAGATCTGTGTACTGGAAATCAGCTCCTCTTCAACACTTCATGGCTGCTTTAAGGAATCCACAGTACCCCAGTGACCTCCGCAGCAGTGTGGAATCCTCATCCCTGTTTTGCAGTGGGGGAGACTGCAGGCTGGACCTAGGTGAAGTAGAAATGGTCTTTGCCATATAGTCTGGCAGTCTTGCTCTCTGAAGCAGCTGAAGGTTGCAGGTATAAGCAGTGGACCAGACTCACTGTCTTAGTCCCTCTGTATGGAAGGAAGGAAAGGCACAGAAAATCTGTCAGGGGGAAGGGGAAAATGTTAGAATAAGGAAAGAACAGGTACAATAAGCAAAAGTTTGTTTCTGTCTATTCAGTAGAGAGAATTACAAAATAAGCTTGGTCTGCAGTCATCTGATTCATAGACTTTAAGGTCAGGAGGGAGGACTATGATATCATTATTATCATCTAATCTTGCCTCCTGCATGTCTCAGGCCAAAGAACCTCACCCAGTCATTTGTGCACCAAACCCATAACTTCAGTTTGAGATATAGCATATCCTGAGCCAATATCTCCATAATATTTTTCTGATTAACATCAACTGCAGCAAAGTTTGCCCCTGTTCAGCCACCTCCAACCCTTCAAAACTTCAGTTTTAAAAAGGGCTGTCCTAGTGATAGTATTTAAAGCAGAATTGATATGTCACTGAGCTCAGCTCTGCCAGCTCTTGTGTCCTCAGCTGGGGCTAAATGTAGTCTCCTAGCCTCAAAAGGTTCATTATCTGCCTCTTCTATGCCCCAGAAAATAACACTGATTAGTTATCTTCTCTATTACCTCCCAAAGAAGAGTGGTTGAAGCTGCTGTAGGACTATCAGATTCTTGCTTTTTCTTCAGGAACAATGAGGAATTTCAGGGTGCAGGAGGAGGGGATGTAACATTGCTCTCATAGCAAGAAAGGAGTTAGAAGAAAGCTCAAAAGGGTCTGCTCCTACTAATTCCTACTAGGCTGAGTCTTATCCTGCTTACTCCTGTGAATTAATCAGGCCTCCCTTGCTCCTCCACATTCTGAGAACACCAGGTCTAAGACAGGGAAGAGGCAAAGTGTGAGAGGAGAAACTGGTCACATGAAAGAACTGGGTCTGATTTTCATTATTGCTTAGAAAATTTTTAATTAAAAATGTTTCTATTTTTTTAATTATATATTAAAAAGATAGTAATTTTGCTGTTCAGTCGAGTGTTTTTTTGCCTGCATGCCAGCAAAGAATCAGTTCTGATCTCATCCATGTCGTTGTCCCTGTGCTGCAAACAGCTAAAGCAGCATCTCTTAATTCCGGTGCTGAGTATTTCCCTTGTGGCTATTCTGAAGCGCAGGCTACGGTAACTGTGGATTTGTAGCAGAGTTATATTTTGTTATAAAAGAGCTAAGTGCTGACCCTACAGGGTGTTCTTGATGCATTTCACTCTTTCCACACCTATTCAGTGATGGTTTTATATAGTCAGATCAGCTGAAAGGAAAGTGGACAGAATTCCAGCCCCAGTCATGAGACTGACCTGCTGATCTCCCTTTATGTAGGCAATATCCCAAGAGAATAGATGTGGGTAGATGCTTTGTAGTTTATCTCATGCCAGTGAGGCAGACGAGGTGGTAGGAAGCTCTCTATTTGTGTTTGTAAGGCTGTGATTCCTCAGCCACAGTGTTTACATTAGCTCCAGTTGCTTTCTAATGCAGTGCAGAAAGCCACATGTTTATGTGATAAGCCAGAGGAGTTCAATAGGAGATTTTGCAGCTGGGCAGGACATTTCAGTTTGAAGCTTAATTGGAGATGGAGTACTTAAGTGTAGTGGCTATCTGTGATTGCTGTGTTGAAAGAGGAAAGACCAGGTTTGCTTGGAGCGATTTTGAAGGATGCTAAATAGCTTCTGAACTTAAAGCCTCTGGGAGGGAAAAGCATCAGGGCATCTCCCTGCATCCAGCTCTTTGGAAGTGGAAAATATCAGTGGCAATCTTCAGTGGCATTATCTTGCCTTTTGCATTCAGTTTCTGGCAGCATGCTGCTGTACCACGGACAGGAGGCCAAAATGGCACTATAGTGATATAGCAGTGGTGCAGCACTGTCCCAACTTCATGCATGGTGGCGTAGCCAGTCCCCCGCAGAGCTGGCTGCACCCCAGGGAACACAATTCTGCAGCTCTCAGGACAGCAGTGGGGTTCACTGCGTGGAGAAATTACCCACCTGAGAACTTGCATTTTCCACCATTAAGTCTACGTGGCAGATAAGTAAGCAAGGTTTCAGCTATAGTACTAATTAACAGGAGCTGTAAATCCCTTCATGTGCCCTTAATTACAGATCCCAGTTCTGTGTGGAATTTCCTGTCTGAATATGAAGGGGCTGAATAGAAGTGATAGTGTAAAACAGCAGGTGAAAAGGCTGGCAGGAGCAGACAGCAAGTAAGAACGAGAAATTTCATGATGCCCAAATGCATGGACTTGCTTGTTTCTCCCTTACTGTGATATCATCTGAAACCTAAGGCAGGCTCAGAGGATCGCTGAACTATGCAGCACAGGAATTGGGAAAGTACTGATGAACGCCTTTGGGGGATCAGTTACAGAGTCACCTTCTCAAAGAACAGTGTGGGATAAAATGGGAAGCAGGTTTGTTAAAACAGAATAACGTAAGAATCACTTAAGCAAAACCTCTAGCTTCTATGGTGACAATTTATTCTTCTGTGCATGCTTAGAAACTTTTTGTGATTATTTTTTATGTCCATTTTTATTGGAACTTCTGCCTCCTTTATTCTTTTATTTGGCCCCAATGTTAGGGAAGAGGTGTAACACTTCTGCTCTTTCAAGACAGAAATGAACAGAGTTGGGTGACAGTACTGTAGGGAGA
This sequence comes from Gavia stellata, assembly GCF_030936135.1. Classification (NCBI taxonomy): domain Eukaryota; kingdom Metazoa; phylum Chordata; class Aves; order Gaviiformes; family Gaviidae; genus Gavia; species Gavia stellata. Next base: position 23,816,694 of record NC_082600.1, read on the forward strand.
TTGCTGATGTATGCCTTTACTTCAACATCTCCATTTTCTAGCTGATCTACCCTTGATCAAACTAAATAATGCTGGAACATAGATAGGACATGAATCTTGCATAATGAGATTGTTCATCAGTTATTAGAAGCAATTTGGTCTTAATTGTCCTTATATTCAACAGATGAGACCAAAATCCTCTGCCTAATCTTAGAACAGATATAAACTGGTATTTACATTACGACCATGCTTGTTACACAAGAGGAGACTTCATGCTACTTTCTTCATTCTGAACTTCGTTACCGAGGGTGATCCTGGATTTTGTGATGTGGATGCCAGTCCAGTTTACTTGTTGTAAACTTCCCAACGATATTGCACTAAATCTCATGGGAACTGATTTGAACTAATCACTTAGGATTTGATTTCTATAAAAACTCTTTCAAGTGCTCAGCACCTATCGTGAAGGAGTCCAGATCTGGGTTTGGCCTCTGAAACTGCTTCTGAAATACTCAGGTCCCAGCTATTCCCGTTACAGTGCAGCAAAATTTTCGAATAGCTGCAGCTCTGTGTGCTCCTCTCCAAATCTAGCCATTTAGTTTAGTGCCTAGAAGGGGAGTAGAGATCGTTTCAACATATATCCTGTAGCTCTGTGTCCTCATGCACATTACAGGCTTTGTAAAAATTATGCCATTTAAGTGCAGACTTCAGTCACCAATTTATTGAAGCTGGTGTATTTTCACATGTAGACATTTCAGAGAGCTTTAAACATGATTCACTTAAGATCATAGAAATGTAAGCTATTTCCCAGTACACTGGTGTAAATGTATTCATGACCATTTCTTATCCACATGTTCCGGTGCCAATATTGCCTTTCAAATAGCTTTTTGCCCTCTCCAGTGCAAGCCCTTTAATATATTTATACAGTGTAATTATATCCCTCTCTGTTTTCATTTGCTAAACTGAATGAGACAAGGTCTTCAGTATTCTGGTTCTGTATTCTCCTCCTCATCTAGCAAGCCCTTCTCAGCTCATGTTCCTATTTGAATTAAACTTTCTTGGATGTGGTGACCAAAACTGTGCAGAGACTGAGGTGTCACCATAGCCTGATATTAAGAAATTACTGTTTCCCCATCTTCTGGAATTCTCTTCTTGATACATCCCGGGATCTTATTTCCTTTTGTACTAGTGCATCAGGCAAGTACCCTTCCACTGTATTCAGATGGACTGTCTATATCCTAGATCACTTTCTCCATACCTGATTTATGAGTTCCTTCGTTGTAACAAATATATCTGTCCTTAAATGCCTGATTGTGAACTTTATATTGTTTGTTATATTTCATCTCATCTCTGTTACCTCAAGATGAACCACTCCTTTCAGTATGATCACAGAATCACTAAGGTTGGAAAAGACCTGTAAGATCATCAAGTCCAACCATCAACCAACCAACACCACCATGCCCACTAAACCATGTCCCACAATGCCTCGTCCACACGTTCCTTGAACACCTGCAGGGATGGTGACTCCACCACTTCCCTGGGCAGCTTATTCCAGTGTCTCACCACTCTCTCAGTAAAGAATTTTTTCCTAATATCGAGTCTAAACCTCCCCTGGTGCAACTTGAGGCCATGAGGTTCGGAGCTTCCTTTATATACCCAGTTCCTCCTAATTGTGTGCATTCAGCAAATACCATTAGCATGTTCCTTTCTGTGCCATGATGACTATTTTAAAATATGGATAGACATAGTCTTAATCATGTAGTCTTAATCAAGAAATTCTACCTGTAGCTGCTCTAACCTAATATTTCTCTTAAAACTCAATGGCTATCTTCCTTTTATCTTGGTTTTTACTTCTGTATTAGTACCAATATCAGTCTCCATTTTAACTCCTTCCCAGGTGGCACCACATTAAATGCTTTTTCTAATACAGACAGTTTTATTTTTTCTTTAGAAAATCAGTTGTCAAGGAAATCTGTTAGGTTTGGCTGGAACAAACTACCTCTTTTAAAGCTAGCTTCCATCCCCTTTTTTATCTTCCGCTTTTCACTTTTTCCTTCCAAAGTTTTGCATACTATTGCAGCTTGACTTTCAGCTTGTATTTTCTGAAGTAATTTTTGCCCCTTATAAATATAGTTTCTCTATATGCTATTCTCCAGTTGTATGGTACCATCCCCATCTGAACTTATTCTTTTAAAATCCTTGTGATGAAAGCTGTACTTACATATGTCAGTTCTTTCAGAGTTTAGGAATGGAGTTTATCAGACCTGATCTGAGCACAGTAACCTCTCCAAAATGTTTCGTTACCTCATTAATGTTAATTTCCATTTCCACTCCCTCCTTTTGGTTATCTAACCGGCCTTCTGCGCCCATATCACTATGTTCTGCATCATCATTCTTATTAAAGAGCAGTGGCAAAGTATTCATTAGCTTTGGCACAACGTCTGGATGCGTTAATATTTAATCATCACCACAGCCCCACTTCCTTGCTCCTTATATATGCACATATGTGGTTTGCTTTAGCTCCAGTATGCAACATTACCACCAAAGATTATTTCTGAGAAAGGTAGGGCCCATTGAAACCCAGTTTTCCAGGTTGACTAATCCTGTGTTGGCTTTACTGAGCTTTTATCTTCAATAAGAGTTCTAGTTGTAAGGGAGAATTAAACAGTGAAACTGACAAAATAAGTTATCTCTGTAAGAAACAAAAACATCCCTCATTTTGGGGGTGTATTTGGTCTGGCTGAGATGGAGTTAATTTTCCCCATAGCAGCCCTCATAGTGCTGTGCTTTGTATTGGTGCTCATAGAAAGGTGCTCATAACACTCCAGTGTTTTGGCTACTGCTGAGCAGTGGTCACACAGCATGAAGGCTCTCTCTCCAACGTTCCCCCCTCAACAGCAGGCTGAGGGTGAGCAAGATCTTGGGAGGGGACATAGCCAGGACAGCTGACCCAAACTGAGCAAAGGGATATTCCATACCATGTGATGTCTGCTCAGCAATAAAGTCTAAGAGAAAGAAGGAGGAAGGGGGGGCATTCGTTATTTACAATGTTTGTCTTCCGGAGCAACTGGTATGTGTACTGAAGCCCTGCTTCCCGGGAAGTGGCTGGACATCGCATGCTGATGGGAAGTAGAGAATAAATTTTTTCTTTTCCTTTGCTTTCACGCACGGCCTTTGCTTTTGCTGTATTAAACTGCCTTTATCTTGACCCATGAGGGTTTTTTTCACCTTATTTTCTCCCCCCTGTGTCCTGCTGAGGAGGGGAGTGATAGAGCGGCTTGGTGGCACCTGGCATCCAGCCAAGGTCAACCCACCAGAGTCCTTTTTGGTGCCCAACGTGGGGCAACAAGGCGGAAGTGTTTGAGAAGAGAAAAAGAATAATTCAGATTTTTCTGGAAGCTGGTTTCGCCATAAAGAAAAGCAAGGTCAAGGGACCTGCACAGCAGATTCAGTTCTTGGGAATAAAATGGCAGGATAGACGCCATCATATGCCTATTGATGTGGTCAACAAGATAGCAACTGTGTCTCCACCAGCTAAGAAGGAAACACAAGCTTTCCTAGGCCTCGTGGGGTTCTGGAGAATACATATTCCAGGTTATAGTCAGCTTGTGAGCCCTCTCTATTGAGTAACCTGAAAGAACAACTATTTTGAGTGGGGCCCTGAGCAACAACAAGCCTTTAAGCAGATCAAACAGGAAACAGCCTGTGCAGTAGCTCTTGGGCCTGCCTGGACAAGACCAGCTGTGCAAAATGTACTCTACACTGCAGCTGGGGAGCATGGTCTCACCTGGAGCCTCTGGCAGAAAACATCATGAGAAACCCAAGGTTGACCATTAGGGTTTTGGAGCTGGGGGAATTGAGGTTCAGAAGCCCACTACACCCCAACAGAAGAAGAGATACTAGCAGCATATGAGGGGCTTCGAGCTGCTTCAGAAGTTGTTGGTACAGAAACATATCTCCTCTTGGCACTGCGATTGCCCGTGCTACACTGGATGTTCAAAGGAAACATCCCCTCTACACATCATGCAACCAGTGCCACATGGAGTAAGTGGGTAGCATTGATCACGCAATGAGCTCAACTGGGGAAACCCAACCACCCAGGAATCCTGGAAGAGATCATGGACTGGCCAGAAAGCAGACATTTTGGAGCATTGCCAATGCTCCAGAGGTGCATTGGAGGAGGAGGAGGAGGCTTGTGCCCAAGAGGCACCACCATATAATGAGTTATCAGAATATGAAAGGCATTATACTTTGTTTACTGATGGATCCTGTCATGTGGTAGGAAACCATGGGAAGTGGAAAACTGCAATGTGGAGTCCCACACAATAAGTTGTTGAGGTCACTGAAGGAGAAGGTGAGTCAGGTCAGTTTGCAGAAGTGAAAGCCATCTAAGTAACCCTAGGGATTGCTGAATGAGAAAAGTGGCCAGTACTCTATCTCTATACTGATTCCTCGATGGTGGCTAATGCCCTGTGGGGGTGGCTACAGCAGTGGAAGAAGACCAGTTGGCAGCGCAGGGGTAAACCTATCTGGGCTGCTGCATTGTGGCAGGACATCGCTGCCCGGGTAGAAAACATGGCTCTAAAGGTATGTCATGTAGATGCTCACATGCCCAAAAGCTGTGCTCACTGAAGAACATAGAAACAATGAACAGGTAGACAAGGCTGCCAAAATTGAAGTAGCTCAGGTGGACCTGGATTGGGAGCGTAAGAGTGAGCTATTTGTAGCTCGATGGGCCCACGAAACATCGGGACATCTAGGAAGAGAGGCAACATACAGATGGGCTCATGATCGAGGGGTGGACTTGACCATGGAGGCCATCACACAGGTCACTCATGAATGTGAAACGTGTCCTGCAATCAAGTGAGCCACATGAGTAAAATCCCCCTGGCATAGAGTGTGGTGGCTGGGTTTTTGATATGGCAAGGCCTGGCAAATTGACTATATCGGACTACTACCATGAACATGCCAAGGCAAGTGCTACATACTCGCCATGGTAGAAGCAACTACTGGTTGGCTAGAAACATACCCTGTAAACCATGCCACTGCCCGGAACACCATCTTAGGCCTTGAAAGGCAAATTTTGTGGCGACATGGTAGCCCAGAAAGACTTGAATCAGACAATGGGACTCATTTCTGAAATAACCTCTTAAACTCTTGGGCAAAGAAACACGCCATTGAGTGGGTGTATCACATCCCCTATCACCCACAAGCCTCTGGAAAGATTGAGAGATATAATGGACTGTTGAAGACTATGTTGAGAACATGGGGCAATGGGGCATGGGAACACTGGGATACAAATTTAGCAGAAGTCACTTGGCTGGTTAACACACCAGGATCTGCTAACCGTCCTGGTAATGCCCAAATAAAACCCCTACGGGGGCTTAAACATTAGACCAGGGATGAAGCTAAATCTGCTTTGAAAAGCAAATGTTAGGGCAGGATCCCTTTCTGTCAGGTTTACGTGCTGATCAGTGCATGATAACTAACATTTGGGAGTGAAGGAAAGAAACGCATCTTCAGCACTTACATTAGTGCAGTGGCACAACTCTATTACCATATACTGTGCACTCTGGTCAGGTGAGGAACACAAGGAGCTGGTGGCAGGCAGTGTGGGCAGAGGGGCCACACACGGATGAGAGGCCTGACGTACCAGGGAGCTGTGGATGTGGTCAGGAGACGCTCTTCGCTCTTCCTCCGCTTCTCTTCCCCTCCCTACTGCCTTCTGCTTCACCACACCTGAGGATACAGGACCTGTCTCCACAGCATCCTATGCTTGGCCCCTCATAGTGGAGGGTGGAAGCATGAGGGGAGTTGGGGCCAGGGTCTGTTTCCACTGCAGAAAGGGGAGAAACAAGGTTAAGAAAGATGAAGAGGAGAGCAGGAGCCAGAGGCTTTCTGTCCACCTCCTGTTAAGGGTGTGGGAACTGCTGCTTGCAGGAGAACCTCCCACACCCTTGGCAGGACTGGGACAAGGACCAGAGGGCTGTGGCAGGTAGGAATCAGCTGTTGGAGGCAGAGCGAACAATATCTGTCTCTGGCACAGGGCAGCCAGCGTTCTGCCACGCCTGGCAGTCCAGTACTGTTGGCTGCCTTTTGTTTTTTTGCTTTTAGCTGGCTTTGCATATGCAGTCACAAACGTGCACACTGGCACTCAGAACAGGCATAAACTCGCTGAGCGTAGACTGTGCGATTCTGACCTCTGTGGGTGCAGCTGCCTGCAGGAATCTCCTCGCTGGTTGAAATCTCAGTGTGGATAGCATTTGACAAGGTAGGTGTCTGTAATAGACACCTTTTGGCTCTAGACCTAGGGTTTGTTGATCGTTTTCACAAACACGGTAATTACAAAGTGTGCTGTTTCCTGAAACGTCCTAAGGCGGATTTTGGAGCAATGGAATAATTTAATGTATGAGCAGCATAAACACAGATAAATTAACACTTGGGTGTCTTTAATGCTCCATACCAAAAGTGAGAAGTGTAGGACAAGAGGAGATCAGTGGTTACTAACAAAGGGTAACTCATAATATAAAACAGGCATGTTGAAGTAGGTGTTTCAGCAAGTATCTGTTTTGATTATTATCTGAAATGCAGATAATGTGTAAGCTTAGACTTGCCACTTTCCCAGGTTTTAGGTTACGCTAAAATGGACCTTTAAAAGTCTTGAAGAGGATGGCTCTCCACAGCAACACTGACATGGCTGGAGGAAGCAGGGTAGCTCTGAGTCTGGATTCAGACTGATCTGATAGATCTGTGACTCTTTGGAAAAGATGGAGTATATGCCATACTGTCATTAACTGCAGACATCTGATAGTAGTTAAAATAATCTGTACAATTATCTGTACAACTCTGTGTCTACACAAAGAATAGGTACGTAGCACAGAAAGATGCCAAGCTTCAGGCCATTTTCCGTATGCTTTTTTAAATATGTCCCCAATTTGGAATGAATCCTCTTTTTCTGAAAATTTTTTATGCCATTGCATAATGGTGAGCATGGTGCTGAGGTATACATGTTCTTACAAGAAATGCGCGGTAAGAAGAGCGTCAGTTTTGAATGAAGTGAAATAAATTTATGTTCTTGCATAAGCACCAAGAATATTCTTGATTCTGTTCATTGAAACATATAGCCTGGTCCTCCTTCTGAGACGCCCAATGGAAATGTTCATTCGGTGCAAAAAGCAGAAGGATTTTTACATGTTCATGCCTTTCATGTTCTGCCTCCACCTAATCGTGCATTTGTATGCTGTGTGGTAGGCATGAGACTTCAGGAAGGATCGGGATGGAAATGGAGCATGTGCCAGCGCGCAGGGTACAGAGGCACGTGGTCCATCCGGCAGAGCAGACAACTGGAGGGTGTCAGTGTATTTGATGGGCCAGCCAGCACGCCAGCTTCGCTGCTTTGCTGCACTTCAGGGCAACAGAGCGCTGTCTCCAGCACAGCGAGCTGGCTCTGAAAGTGGGACACGAGGTTGGCCCAGGGTGCTTTGCTGCGCCTCCTCTGCAGCAAGACCTTTGCCAACCAGCCAGAATTGGGATCTGGGTGGGAAAGCTTACACAAAAGAAGTAGGGGGCTTTACTGGAGGCTTTGCTTTCATAAACCCATCACTCCTCCTCCCCCAGATTGATTTGTTTGTTCAGGCTTGGTTGCCTCCAGCAACACATTATTAGCATGAACTATGGTGTATCCTGGGAGACCTGCAGAATTCCCTACAAACCTTTTGAGTTCTTCGTCTCCAAGGAGGGAGAGACAGAGGCATTTCACTCTGTTAACGCAGTTGCATGTACATTGTTCCCCTTTGAATGCTTGTGTGTCTCTTCAGCAAATGCTGTAACTGGACTCCACAGTCTTCATCTTGCTTCTTCGTCTCAGTCAGCCAAATATACTTTTCTTGATAAAGCCACCAAGCTGCACGGCTTTAAAGGCTATATTTGAAACCAGGCAGTCTACCATGCTTAGCTGAGAAGGTTTCAGCAGGGCTGTGCACTTGTTATCTGTGTACACACAGGTAAGTCCTTGCTGATGGTAGACTTCAGGCTTTCTGGGTATGTCTGGCCTTAAGGTAAATACAGATTGCATCATTCACGAGCAGCTTTCTGCTTGATTTAGCATGGCTACAAAAGCAGTGAAGACTCAGTGACATAGAGTAACAACATGGGTATGTACTCGGGGCTCTGCTAAGATCATATGTCTCTGCTAAAACCTGTGCCACTGCAAATTCTTTTGATATAAACCAGGGCTACGAGAGCCTCCCCATGATGTGGTCAAACCGTGTAGGTACACTTTCCATCTCTGCTCAGTTTGAAATTACAGGACTCGATGATTTTCCACAGAAATCTGCTTCGGCTCCTGTCGCTGTTTTGTGTCCCGGACTTGCAGGGACCAGCCTATTTGTCACAGTGTAGTTAAAACATTGTGAAAAGCACTTGGTTTCCTGATTAGTCACGTATGTGTCCAGAGACAGGCAGCATCAAATGAACTGATCTCCCATAAAGGTCAAGGCAGGTTAGCTAAGAGAGGTCAGTGTGGCAGTAGTTAAGGCATCAACACCAGATGGCATCTCAATAACGGAGCAGAGTCAGAGGCAAGGCACATGAGCGTTCCCATGAGGGTGATGCTGGTGGGAATGGGGGGCTATTGGGAGGGTGAGGGTTGAGGAAATACAGAGGAGGTGTCTTGAGTGTGATCTGCTTTCATCATGCGGTTCAGGTAGCAAGAGACTTCAATGCTGAAGAGCCTTGCAGTTTCTTCCGTGTGCTCACATTAAGGCTGCATGCATTTTGCAGGAGTTTCGCAGTGAAGGCCTCTGGGCGCAGCTGGTTTCTAGAGGCTGTAATGCAGAGCTGTGGGCATGCTCATGGCCATGTCCCCTGCCCTGCAAGGCTGTCCTGCCCCTGTGTGGAGCTGGCTGCTGCCTGCAGCTGAGGCTTCAGCTCTGCCCTCCGTCCCCCTGCCAAGCTGCTCCCGGCCTGACAGCGGGCTGGGGTGCTGCTGGGGCAAAAGGGTTAGCTGTGCTCTGCTGAGATTGACAGTCCAGCTGCGTCCACAGAACAAAACCAGTTTGTCTCGCGCATCTAAACAACCCAAAGGCTGAACTAATGGAACAAACAGGTGTGAAGGGAGAGATGGGAAGGGGAGAGGAATTTTGCCTGAGCCAGTAGCTCCTTGTCTGGTGGATAAAAGGAAAAAAGCAAGTCGGTAGGAATCAACGGTAGGAATCAACGCATCTTTCATCAGATGGCAAGGAGAGGAGTTGCTCTTCAGCGAGCGAAGGCACTTGAGATTAACCCGTTAATTCCCGGGGCTCGCGTCCAAGGAGATCTCAAGTCAAACATCGTGGGACCAGGTCCCAGCGGGCTTCTCCTCCGGGACCTGTGGAAACCCAGTGCAGGTGCCTCTTGATTTCTTTTTCCAGGGAAGAAGGAGTGAAGGAGGAAGGAAATATGAGGATGGATGGCTAGGCTATGCTTTTTCCGTGTTTGAATTCTTTCTTACTATGTTAAGTAGCGCACAGCTTTAATCCACATGCTCCAGCCCATCCCCTGCTTTACGGAAAAGTTTCAAAGTGGCTCTTGAGCCTCCAGGCTGCCAGTACTTTCTGAAGAGAAAAGACAGCCAGCAAAGGCTTCCTGGTGAAAGGCAGCTCTGTTTCAGGTACGATAATTGTAAATGATACTGCCTCCTTACATGTTCTTGCAGTTTTAAGGACAAAAAGCTATTTTTCACTTGCTGCTCTTTGTACACCTCTAGAAAGACTTTGTATTCTTTCTCAGAGGTGACTGTTATTTCATGATACAAAGTTTATACTTCAGTTAGTGAAGGCCATGTAGTGCTCTGGCATCATTTTAGTTTGAAACTGCCATATTGTATGTAGAGAAGATCATAAGTGAGGTCATTCTTTTCCTCCAGAATTGCCAGCCTTATGCATTTACTAGATTTTAGCAAAGCACTCTTAATACGTTTTCTGAACAGCCCAACAGCCTGTCTGTTGTACAAACTGCACTGAAACACCATCTTAACAAAGCCGGGTAAAACTTCTACCTATGTGGGCTTCATCCAAATTTCTAGTGTTGTCCAGGACTTCTTTTGCTATCTTACATGACTTACATACACCTATGATGCAGAGAAATTCTGGGCAGAGATAAAACTTGCCTTCAATTGCTGAAATCTCTAAAATCCATTACCTAGCTCTAAGAAATGCTCTTTTGCCCACAAGATCCCTTTTCCCTTCCTCCACCTCAGGATTTTCTCTCTTCCTGTCCCTTTTTCTGCTTCTGGGTGCTGCATTACTTCTATTCCTTTCCAATTTAAAATAACTTAAATGCTTAAGAAGCGTGATGCAGGTAGCTTCAACTTGTTCCTAGCGAGTGAACCTGCTGCATCTTGCCTTCTGGCAGTGAAGGTAAAATGGGTAAAGGGACTGCCATTCCCCTTTACTTGGCAGAATACCCCTCTGTGTGCAGAAGAATTTCTTCGTATTCTGCTTAAGAACTTAAATTGCTGTTCATTGACTGGATAATTACAGTAGCACTGTTGCAAAGTAATGAAGTAATGGCACTCTTTGAGAAAATACATACCAATTCTAGCAGTAGCTAATGCTATATGGAAGTGCCCTGCAGTGTCATTTAAATTTCATCAGTGATGATAATTTTTGCACTTTACAGGAATCTGAAACTGCAATGTTTTTCTAGCCATTTTCTTTTTCTGTATTTGCTCTACGACTTTGACTCTTGTATCCGGATTTCTACTGTTCAATAAGAAAAGTGTGTTATCTTTAAAATTCAACTTTCTGGATGAAAATTGACATTTTTTCAAAATTCATTAAATCATTCCCCCACCTCAAAAAAAAGTATCTTTATTTCCTGTACTCTAACACCATGACTGTCATCCCACTTCATTTAGCATAAATTGGGAAAATACCACTCAAGTCAATGAACAAGTTTTGGAGGCAATTGATCACTACGCTTAACATTGTAATCACCTACAGTGCCCCATGCAACATGCTAGAGAGTCACATAATACAGGCATATTTGTTAGAGTCGCGCCAAATCTGTCATACAACCAAAATGCAAGTGTAAATCAAGATCTTGTGCCATTTTTAATCTAATTGCATAGTAATCGGCGGGAGGTAAATATTCCTCACTGTTTTTCCTCAAAAATTTAAGAACCTAACACTCCTTTTGTGTTCCTTTAGTTTTTCGTTTTAAAAGCCTTCAACTCAGAAAATTACAGCTCTGTTTGGAACACACTATATTCTGTATTTTTTCATATAAATGGAGTTGGCTTTGTGATGTGTTTAATCCACATTGACTATGTGCAACCAAAAGGGAAGATGTTTAAAAAGAGGAAAACATGATGGTGAATATACAGAAATGTTTAAGGTCTCCAAGCTGTATGCTGAATCTGCCAGTATAGTTTATTTTAAAGCAAATTTCAAGTTAACACCTATACGAAATGGTGAACAAGTGGTGAAAATGGTGAAAATACAAATTCTGTTGAAAAATAACTGCTAGAATCACTAACGCAATGAACTATGGCCATGGCATGTTCCTTGCTATCTCACTGTCGTCTGCAATGAATGGCAGGACTGTTGATAATTCTATTACTAACACTGTAAGGATAAAGTAATTTTTAATTCCTGTGATGAGGTAAGATGGTGGCAACAGTGAAGATCCTCTAACATAATTTTCTACTCTGTGGTTTCTCCTGGAGAAGTTTGAATACAAAGGCTGCCTTTATCAACTGCATGTTTATTTTCTCCAGCTTCTCATACTTTGTAATTCTAAGAGCATCAAATGGAGCAGAGATTAGAAATTAGCACCCTTTGTGTCTTATTGAAAGCAGAGCAGCCCCTCCTCCTTAGGCACTGCAGAGTTCTTTACTAATAAGGCTGACTGAACAAATCTTCATTAAGCTTCACGTTGCTGAGCTGGAGAATTTATTTGGCCCCATCATCCATTCAGACCATGACCTGGACAAATCAACCGTGATGCCTCAGATGTGAAAAGCCTTTGTTTGGCTCCTCGTGTTCTTAACACAATTAGTAGCTCTGCAGCTCGTCTCCTTGGGCAAGGTGGGGTCACGCCATCCCTTGGTGCAACTACTGCTCTCAGGGTAAGTCACTTGGAGCATCCCTCAAGTGATTCAGTAGCATGTGATTTTAGCCATGTAACTCTCAATCCCATGGAAATGAGTGGCAGATGAAGATAAAGCTGGTTACACCCAGTTGTCATAGTCACTCTGCATTGTCTGTGCTGGCAACCTGCTAGGAAACGTAATATGCCAAAATTTCCTCTAAATTGGTGTAAAGAAACTGGGTTATGCAATATGGCTGTCATTAGGGTGACTGAGGCTTTTCTCCACTTCCAAACACTGTGGTCCAGATGTTCACCACCTCTTTTTTCAACCAGGAGTAAGTTACGATAGATGTGAGTTCTGTGTATCATGGCAGACTACACACGAGTCTTCGATTAAAAATCACCTTCCACTTGAAGATAAAGTTATTACAAATACCGAATAAAGTAGCTTTTGTAATAGTCATTAAAGCCTTAGGAGTTGTTTCACAAATTCCTTGAGCATGTTGGAGTTTGCTTCGCTCCAGAAGAATGAAAGGCCAGAGTTTTAAATTGTATTTCTTCATCGTAAATCCTGAGGATGATGCATTTACTTTGGCACTGGTTTTGCTGCTTCTTCAAGTTAGGTCTCTGTTTCCTTCAGTGTTACTGCACTGGAGGGAGTGGTATGATTTTCATTCATTACGGTCAGGAGTTAAGATTTCAGGTTTCTTCCCCCAGGCACTGGTTCAAGCCTTTCCCTTTTCTGTGCCTTAAAGTCACAAGGCAGTGGAAGCATGCAGCAGGTGAGCCAGGGTGCTCCCTCTTTCTGTGTGTCTATGCATATAATTATATATATTTCTGTAGGAGGGGGTGTGTGCATATATACATACTCTTATTTGTAGATTCTTGCAGGACATCAAACAAAAATCTAAGTCGCGGTTTTTGTTGGAAAGGATGGGTGAACATAAGATAAACCCAACTGAGTGGCTGTTGAATAAGACAGGTCTTAATGGTGCTACAAATAATACTCCTGTCCCACCCCTGGCTTTCTGGCCCACCTGCGTCCCTCTCTACATAGGCAGATCCAGGTCTCCTCAGTCCGCAGCACAGATTGCTTCGCAGCACCAGGAGAGCCATCTTCTGTCGGGTGGCATCCAGCCAGCATATGAGGAAAATAACATTGTCAGACTCTTCTGAACAGTCTCGTCTTTGAAAGGGACAGAGCTCCTGCTTGCAACTCGAAGTCGGAGAAAGGCTTGGTTACGGGTGATAGGAGATGCATCCGAAGGGATCCATTTCTAACCACAGCAAGGTTGGCCTGGATTTGAATGGCAGGCATGGTTAGGACACCCTTAGGAGTGAAGGAGGCATCTCTGAGAGTTCCCAGCATGAGAACTGGACCAGCTTGGCAATGGTCTGTGGCCTGTGAACTTCTCTACACACCCTTCTTCTCACAGACCTTAAACACTTACTGGCAAAACACTGCTTCAACCATGTGGAAACATGTAACAAGCAGAAACCCATCTGAGACCATGTCTCAGAGAGAGCCCGGATATTAGCGGGTTTGGCTATTCATATTTTCAGTCATGAGGAGCTGTATATAGCTCTGACTAGTGCCTGGATTGAGCCATGTGTTATGTAGCTGAGGATTATCCGGCTTTCAGTTAATCTTTCCTCCCAATGTATCTTGATGCCTTTCATTCCTTATGTGCTTTTTTTGCTTTGAATATATCCTGGCCTAAACCATCTTGTCCTGGCAGGATGGTACGCCAGAAACCCGTTCTGGGCCACTGAGCTTTAATTTTGCCATCTTTTCCTCCCAAGAAAAGGATCCTGGGATAGCTCCTGTTCAGAAGTTGCTGGTTGCAAGATAAATTATAAACACTAGCCAAACGCGGCTGACGGGGGATTGTGTTCAGCTGAATTGTACGGGCTGGGCTTGGTTCCATTTCTCTCTCTTTCTCAACTGCTGCAGGATGAACATAGGCCAGCAGTGACAAGACACTGCTTAAGAGCAAGTCCTTATCTGTTATCTATGCTTCAGATGCCTCAGGAAACAGAGTTGAAACAGACTTTCATCCAGGTTTCATATTTTGTAAGGATGAATATGAATAAAGCCTGGTTCTGCAATGAGATCCACTAGGGTGTCAAACAGGCCCCAGCAGTAAAAGTAAAAGCTCCACTGGTTAGGTATCTACAACAATATCTGCCAAAGAAGTGTCAAACATCGAAAGAACAGTCTTGGAAAGGGTGAACTAGACACCCGATATTGATCAGCTGTTTATACTTTTTCTGCAGGGGTTGTTGGAAAAGTTTTGTGGCCGTACTGGTTTTGACAGAACTTCCATCAGGGTCCAAGGTTTTGACAGACTGGACCCAAACTGGCAATAGCAGGGTGGGTAGGGTCCTTCTCTGGGATGAAGGACACGGAGCTCAAGTTGAGCTCTTGCGTAAACAAGAGTAGAGTTGAACCTAGGTTTCCCACAGCCAAGCAGAAAGCCTGAGTCACCAGCCTAACAGGCATTTTGGAGTGAGTTTATCCTTCTGATTTTGCACAAAGGCTGTTGAGAGTCTTTGAGGTGTTCAGCTTGGAGATAACAGCAGCACTTTAGTGCGTGTATTTTCTGGAAAGCAGATTTTTTTTCCCCACAAATCTGATTTTACTCCTAATTTGAGTTAATTGCTGTGCACATTTTAAAAGCTTTTTGTCAGACAGAGGGCCAAGGGACTAATACCATGTGAGGAAAAAAACTCTGTTTCCTGAGAAACAAGTTTGCTTCAGTATGTCCGTGACATCCCAGCATGCTGTGCAGTGCTCAGTCGTGGTGGCCGGATTAATTATGGACTTTAATTGGGAACAAGAAACAAAAGAGGGAGTCTAGGGGAAGATGACTTCATCTCCCTGCTCATCTTACATTGCTGTTTCACACAAAAAGATTGAGGCAACAGACAGAACAGCAGACAAAATTGTCTACATAAAGGTTTCCCTTGGCTGAGGCGAGGAAGGATAAAATGTGAAAAAGGATCATTGTTCATCTGGAAAGTCACAAGAGCAGGTCTGAGTTTTCATCTTTTCCAGCCAGCATGTTTATTTAAGCCCCACACCTTTAAAAGTTTTTGTTCAAGCAGTTTGTCCTTGGGCTAATTTCTCCGTCTCGTTCTGCCTTAGCTTCAACTTGCTGCAAGCCTGGGAATTTTTAGCCTCTGTGAAATAAAAAGCGCTTTTTCTTATGCTGATAGAGAAACCCCTATCTGCTATATAAAGCTGTTACAACAAGGTGTAGGAGGGAAGTGAGCAGTAACGGCGTTGCATAAGGGACAGCTTCATGATCAGCAGACCTGGGGGTATTAGAAAACAAATGTTCCAGCTCTGCCGTTAATTATCTAATTTCAGATGAGTACCATAGGCTCAAATTTGCAAAGGCCTAGATGGAGAGGCTGGCAAGAGGGGGGACAGTATGTGGCCACTCTTAATTTGTTTTTTTTTTCTGAGGAGAGGCATCTAACCACTGATTCTGCCCCCTCGCCTGCCAACACAAATGTACCCCATTAGTAAGGCAGTCATCTTCTGCAGGCTGGCAGGCACCAGCTTTGCTGCATGCTGTTCTGCACCTTTCCCACCTGAAAGACTCCTGTACAACACACTTGTCCCTACAGTATCTGATCACATAGTCATTCATTCCATCATCTAGTCCCCTCTTCATCATTTAATTCACGCTCACCATTAGACCAAAACCCAAAAGTCGTAGCTTGGTCTTTCCTTGTTGATTCTGCACACTGTCATGCTCCAGTATTACAGAATCACAGAATCACAGAATCACTACGGTTGGAAAAGACCTGTAAGATCATCAAGTCCAACCTGGAAAAAAAAAAAAAAAGAAAAAAAAAGAAAAAAAAAGAAAAAAAAAAAAAAAAAAGAAAAAAAAAAGCCAACCCAACCACCACACAACAACAACAAGCCACAACACACCAAAAACCAACCCACCCAACACCACAGAGCACCATGTCCATCAAGCTACATGCCACAATGCCACATCCACACGCTCCTTGAATACCTCCAGGGAGGGTGACTCTACCACCTCCCTGGGCAGCCTATTCCAATGTTTCACTACTCTCTCAGTAAAGAACTTTTTCCTAATATCTAGCCTGAACCTCCCCTGGCACAACTTGAGGCCATTTCCTCTAGTCCTGTCACTAGTCACTTGGGAGAAGAGACCAGCACCCACCTCTCTGCAACCCCCTTTCAGGTAGTTGTAGAGAGCGATGAGGTCTCCCCTCAGCCTCCTCTTCTCCAGACTGAACAACCCCAGTTCCCTCAGCCGCTCCTCATAAGACTTGTGTTCCAGACCCCTCACCAGCTTCGTCGCCCTTCTCTGGACACGCTCCAGCACCTCTATGTCCTTCTTGTAGTGAGGGGCCCAAAACTGAACACAGTATTCGAGGTGCGGCCTCACCAGCACCGAGTACAGAGGCACGATCACCTCCCTGCTCCTGCTGGCCACACCATTTCTGATACAAGCCAGGATGCCGTTGGCCTTCTTGGCCACCTGGGCACACTGCTGGCTCATATTCAGCCGGGTGTCGATCAACACCCCCAGGTCCTTTTCTGCGGGGGAGCTTTCCAGCCACTCGTCCCCAAGCCTGTAGCGTTGCATGGGGTTGTAGTGGCCAAAGTGTAGAACCCAAACCATATTCAAACCATAAAGCCATTTACCTTTTGCAATTAATTCAGTGTACTTAAAAGAATTTCTATACCGATTTATTTTAATGGCTAAATGTAAAATCAGTAATTTATTTGTAAGCCTGGATACTTTCTGGCACGGTTTCCAAATTATCCGGATAACTTTGCCTTCAAACAATCTGTTTGTTTTCCTTTGTGTGTCAAAATCGCAAATAAATTTTGTTTCTCCATAGTGACCACTAAGGGGAAATGTGAAGAACCTGAGTAACCCTAGAAATGTCACAACGGAGCGGAAGGATGCTGGCTGTTCCTCAGAGGTGCTGACAGATTGTCCCTGTGGTTTTCAGTCTTACATCCAAACTGCTTGGGGCAGGGCTGAGGGCAAGGACAGAGACGATGTAAGCTAAAAGGGGAGATTTGGGAAGACCTAGAGGTGTATTTGGCAGGTGGAGCACTCTGTGTTGGTGGACCTCGCTGTTTGGTGTATAGGGTAGGTTTCGTTTTTTTCATTTGGTTTTTAAGGGAAGAACTGTCAAGAACTTCCTAGATCATGAAGTCTCATCCCCCACTATTACAAATGGATGTATCCCGTTATCCTTGTCGCAAGTATGTCTTGTTTGGTCTTTAAAAACAGGATTTTCATGCCCTTCATTTTCCTTCTGCAAGACTGCAATAGAATCTCATATACTTCTAATGATCAGAAACGGCTCTCTAATTTCTGTCCTTTAGTTTGAAAGAGACGTAGGAAAATATTTCCAAGGAGGTGCAAAAGTAGAGATTCAAAATGACTGACTGACTTCTTTAAAATGTGGTGAGTACTTTGCAGTTAAAAGTTATCTCCGTATTTACCCAATCTGGAGTCAATCCAAAACAGTTCACCTGACGGGACAAAAGCAAATCCCAGTCCTAAAACCAGCTGGTGTCTGAAGAGTTAACTGGACATGGTGATTCAGCTGCTGACACAGGGAGCAGCCTGCTGCATTTCTTGCAAGGTGATCAGCTGAAATATTTTTGGTTTTGGTTTGGTCTGTTTTGTCTTGCCCCCCAAAAAGGTAGCTTTTCTACAAAAGAGGAAGAAACGAAACTTAGGTATTTTGTTTGGCAGTGTTTAGCATGAAGTTTCGCGCCCGTTCAGCCTGCCGCTCCCAGCCTTTCTGTCCGTCTCCCACCTCCTGCTTTTCTGGGTGTGCCAGATCTGAACGTAACCTGCACATTTTTCCCTCTACCCGCCCTGCCCACCCGGCGGAGAGGGGCTGATTGGCAGGCGGCGAGCCACGGCTCCTGCTCCAGCATGCAGGGTGCATACCTCCCCACTCGACTCCCACAGCAGGCAGCCATGGACAGACGCAGGCAGAGGCAGCCAGCCCCAGCCGGACTGACGCGCCAGCGGCTGGCACTGCGAAACTAAAGTTATCTGAGCGCCGGGTAAGTGCAGCAAGGAGAGAATCCATTCATCTGAGCGGTCTGGATTTAGTTTTTTGTATTGGTGGGAGGAGGAGCGTACAAACTTCATTTAGAAGAAAGTTACTATAGCAGCAGGGGCCGATAAGTGCCTGGATAGGCGGGTGGGTAGATGGAAGGATGGCTGATGGATGAACTACAGAGAGAGAAGCCTGGAAGAAATGTCTTAGCCCATGAAGTCCAAGGGAACCTCTAACACGATACCACTGACTTGGGAAAGCTTTATTTGCAGGAAGAGTTTGATGCTGTGAACGCTGGTAGGATGAGGCAGAGGGTTGACTTTTGGTCCTCCAGGAACAAGTGATTAAAAAGGGGATTTTACGTTGTATGTATACAACTAAATGAGCATGTAATGTCCTCCTGTGCCTCATTCATAGTGCCTACCGCACTGGTACAAACGCACCGTGTTTTAAAGCTGAGGAGGATGTGGGGGAGGAGGGCGGTTTGGTTCATGAACTTTAGTGGGAGGTTATTTCTTTTCTGATCAGACAGAGGAAAAGTAGGCTGTTTCCTTGTTGATAAAAGCTTCTCTGTGGTATGAGAAGATAAACTGAAACATACAAAAAGAGCTATATCAATTTTCTCCAAATATTGCTGAAGGGATCATGGAAATCTCTGTCTGTGCCCGCTGAGGTGTTCAAGAAAGGGAAGGTTTGGAAGCGGGTTTTGCTGTGAGATTAACAGCTCTGAGCTGCTCTGTATAGAATTTCAGTGGGTGAGTGAGCAATTCAGATTCGTCAAGCGCTGCATTGTTAGGGGACTTCAGTGTTTCGGTATTTGTTCAGAACACAAGAAATGCATTGCCCTCGTGTACTCAGGAACAAGCAGCTGGATTTACACATAAGCATACATTTGGAACCGAGTTCTGAAGTGCAAAAAGCAAAATTCAGCTAACTATGTCATGATCTATAAGAAAGGATAATTTGATGCAACTCCTGTTTTTCTTCCTCTGTTATTTTTAAACAGCAGTTTGTACTTCAGTATCATTATGTGTAGGAGCATGTATGTCTGAGCACTTTGAGATCAGGTTGTCTGAGGACATCCTCACAGATATGATTATATTTGGCCTCCTGAATACTGGCCTGGCTTTCTTTGTAACTTTTACTTTTCCATTCCTTACAGCCAATTCCAAAATGTGCAATTCAACATCAACTCTCCATACTTAATCTAGTTACATTAGTGTTTTTCTGTGAAGGAGCAGCGCTAATATTCATTCAGCTATTTCTAAATTCATCACGCAACAAGGGAGTGAGATGGAGCTACGTAAATAACTGTTGCTATATTTTTTTTCCCATGCAGATTAGAAGGTCAAAAAGCTTTAAAGCGATCATGTAGCTGGAGCTTCTGCGTATCACAAACCATAGCACATCCCTGACTTAGTTCCTGTGAAAACTAGAATAATCTTACCTGCCTAAAGCACTCCCGTGACATGGGACTTCACTGCACAGTTTTTGGTAAATCTGTTCAATGGTTAATTGCTCTTGCTATTAAAACTCCGCATGATTTCTAATCTCAGTTTCTCCATGTTGCCTTCCAACTATCACAGACCATATCATATCATCACCACATATCATCACCACGTATTATTAGATCACAGCAATTTTTCTTTTACAATTTTCTGTGTAGGTGCTTACAGACTGATTGTTCCTGAATCTCCTGCGGAGCAGATTAAATAGATTGAGCTTTTGTCTTTTGCTGTGTCGTAGGATTTTTATTCCTTTATAGTTGTTGTGGATCTTTTCTGAACCCTCCTCAGTTTTTCTACATCCCTGAGTTCTGGACAAAAGATCAGGTCACGGTGGTCCACCAGGAACCAGGCCATGCTACGTACACAAGTGAAGTGACTTCCCTTCTGCTTCATGTTCCTGTCTTCCTAAATCCTGATATTACATCAGTTCTTTTAGCCTCAGGATGGCACCAGAGGTGATAATCATCCAAATTTTTCCAGAATCACTGCTTCTAAAAGTGCCCTCCATCCCATAACGTCGCCCTACTTCCCTCTGACCCTCCTTCCTGAGTGAAATCCATGCACTTTATCCCTAAGTACATACTATTGAACACACCGTTCACTGTAAAACACATTTGCAGATGACAGTAAATGAGATGTACGAAATTATTTCCATTTGAAAGTGGGTCCTACTGGCTCAATGTAGCAAGAGAGGCTCCCTTTTGTTTCTTTAGCAAAATTGCTGCTTGCAGAATACCAGAGTTCTGCTTTACATCTCTTATCTGCTGCATCGTGCAGAGTGCAGACAGCCTAACCAGCTGAGGAACGTCTTCCCTGAGTCGTGCAATCTTCTTGGCATCTGGCCATCCACAGGCAGACATGGTGATCCCCTTTCCAGGTGGTCCCTTGCTAGGAAATGAATGTAGATGAAAAGAATGAACCTGAACTTTCTCCTTCCCAAATTTAAGCCGAACTCCAGAGCTTTTCCAAAGCTGGAATCTGTTCAGTTGAGCTTAGCTTATTGTCTATTTTGCAGCTGCCTCAGCATGTACAGGTTCCAGCTGGGACCAACAGAGAATCACTGAAATGTTGTCAGGAATGCTGATCCAGGAGACTTTCTGTTCTGACCTGAAGTTCAGATACTCTCATGAGAGCTCCTGTTCTCAAGAGATTTTCAGTCTGCTTTGCAAGCCAAAAAGACTACGAAGAAACACTCAGACTTCGATGTACTTACATGAATGTAGTTTACAAACTGTTGGAGCAGACAGCTGCTGCAGGCAGGATCCTTGTTCCTCCAACCAGATCAAAAGTAAGGCTGCCCTTGGCTGAAAAGGGAATTGCTTTGTCTGCTGGACATTGTTCCCTCCATTTCTGTACCCAGGCATTACAGTGAATAAGAAGGGAAATAAGAGGATAATAATTGATCTTTTTTCTTTTCTTTTTTTTTTTTTCCATCAAAGATCATTAAAAAATGTCTCGCCTATCACAAAAGCAATCAGAATTTTTCAGTTTGGACAGCAAGTCTTAGGTGTGGACTATATAAATGTGCACACTCTAGAGCTGCATGTGCATACCAAGACTGGATGCTGAGAGCCAAAAGTTAGTTAGAGCATACAGGATTCCAGTAACTGCCCTCCTATTAAACTCTACCCTAAATTTAAAGGATAATGCTACCAATGCTATCTATATTTATTCTTTGTGCTCGGGAAGTGTTTGCCACTTCCATTAATTGACTTGCTAATGGTTCACAGGGTAGCAGGAGGAAGAGAGAAAATATGCAGGATTAGTTCTTGCTGTATGTTAAAGTTGCAAACCCACCACTGGGCATCCCTGATCAGCCAGCCCTTCCTGGGGAATGACTACAACCAGGGACACCCCGTGTTTTCTCCACTGTTTCTGGGGGACCCAGAAGGATGCCAGTTCCAGGCATGCCACGTTTTTAACCTGTTTGGTGCTTGTTATTTTGCGCTATTTCAAATGCTGTAATTGGCGCCAAGGCTTGTCTGTACAAGCAAATACTCCAGAAGGACGCCTTTCATGAAAGCTAACCAACAGGCGCTTCAAACCTGCTGCTTCCCCTACCTTCCCCATCTAGAGGAGACACCATTTATCCCCAGTATAGCAATCTTGCCTTCTTCCCCTTGCTGGTAGAGTGCA
The DNA here is from genome assembly GCF_030936135.1 of Gavia stellata. NCBI lineage: Eukaryota > Metazoa > Chordata > Aves > Gaviiformes > Gaviidae > Gavia > Gavia stellata. The sequence goes on from NC_082600.1 coordinate 23,838,467, forward strand.
AGCAGGGGTTAATATTTCTCCCTGCTCGTTGCTGGCTGCGCATAGCCGGTGGCGGGTGGTGGCCGGTGGCGGGTGGCGGGTGCCCGGGGTGGTGGGTGCGGTGGGGCAGCCCCGGTGGTGGGTGGTGGGGGGCAGCCACCGGCACGGCGGTCCAGCCCATCCACCCCGCTGCTATAGCAACAGCTTGGGAATGCCTCTGGCTCGGCCATCCCTGCCTCCGGTCAGAAATGTCTGGTTTGCAGACAGCTTTATTGTCTGCCGGACGGGTGTCTTTCCATCAGCTTCCAGCGAAGGCAGCCTCTTCCCCGAAGACAAAAGGCCCAGCACAAAGGAGGGACTGAACAGGGCTAAAAGTTTAAAAGGAAAAAAAAAATCCCATAATTTATGTTTTGGCTGTAGGGGAGAGAGGAGAAAAATAATTCTGGCTTCTCCTAAATGATAGTTCGTGAAGGAGGAGAGGGGGCATAATTAGGTTTTACTGGGATTCAGTAATTGCTTCCTGATGCCTCATGAAACTATTTACAAGGAGCCTGGCTTGCCCACAGGACTGTGTGGCACAGCTCTCACCCCAGCATAGTCAGGCTGCTGCCATCTGACAGCAGCTCAGATCCTATAATAATACAGTTGGGTTTCCGTTTGCTTTGTGGGTGACCCAATTTTCATATCCAAAATCACCAGCAGAGTTGACCCCAAGGAACAGTTTTGTTCACATCCAGCTGAGAGAGCTCGAGCACAGATTTCGCCACGTGTCAAGTAGGTATCGTGTTTTCTAAGGTTGCCCCCTTATGTTGCGGTGCACCGATGATGGGGAAATTTAGAGGGGAGGATACTGCTGAGTTAGTAAATGCAGGATTTAATCTTCCAAGCTGTCAGCATTTCTAGGGCATTAAAATTCTGTTTCAGATAAACACACTCCCTTCCAGTACAATCTTTTTCCTTGTCCCAAGCAGAAACATGCTTTCATTAAGCCAGAGCGAGGGCAGAATTCTCCTTCATGACTTCAAGCACTCATATGCATGTTCCTTAACAAATCCTACAGGAAATGCCATTTCACAAGAGATGTTAAATTCAAAGCTTTCCATAAGGTGCATGTCCTTCTCCACATGACCGGCCTTTTTGTTTCCACCATTTGACCTCTGTGTGACCTAGATGAGTGGTATGAACCTGCAAACTGGGGAGATGCAGCGCAAAAGATCAGATTAGATCATGTTCCTAAGCCCCATTAGGTATTTTTTCTAGACTTGTTAACCTAGTAGAAGTCAGCTAATGGTATATTTTCATCTGACATCTATTTCTGACACTTTATCTAAGCACTTTATCCACTGTACCCAAGTAAGCCAGTGAGCAAAAAAATTCCCCCCACCCCCCATTTCCATAATGTACTGAAACAATTATGCAACATTATCTCATGAAGAAAAAAATTTCTTTCCCTAGGAAGTGATCAGCTTATTTCTTGTAACATCAGAACATGACGCTCACTAGTGAACTGAGGCAGTCATTTTTGTCCACAGCAGTGGTATTCTGAGGCAGCTCCTCTCAAATCTCCTGCAACAGTCAGTGCCACTATATAAAAAGATAGTGCTTTAAGGTACTTTAATTACCTGTTAAGTGTGTGTTGCCCATTCATTTCTTGAATGTCCATTTTATCTGTTTATAGGAATACGTTAATAATTATTTTTTCATTTTATAGTCTGGGTACCTTTCTTTTCAAGCTCAATAAAGTCCTCATACTATCTTACTATCCCATGTTCCTCGTTTGTTTCCTCTGGGCAGACCTCAGTTCTTTCAGGGCTCTTCTGCAAAATCTCCCATGGCCCGTCAGAAAGCCGCGCTTTGTTTACAGGGCACAGCAGCTGTGGGGCCCCTGTTGTTTTCCTTCACATCGGTCACATTCAGTGCTCGGCTCTTGTCTCTCAGCCGCCACCAAACCATCTACGCAGTTTGGTGATACAGGCGGTAAGGTTTCCTATTGCATTGTCTGTCTTTTTTTTTTATTTCCCTAATCTTGTCCTCTACCCTGAAGACCTGCTAGGTCTCATCTGCATTTCAAGAATGCAGAGGTTTATTTCCACTTAGCTGTCTGTGCTGTATTTTGTACAGGGATTACCCTGACACTATCACAGCCCCGTCCCATCTGGCCCCTGTACCCTGCCTAATTCCTTGTAACTGCTACCCCAGGACAGAAATTTTCAGGATTCCTTGTTCATCACCTTTAAACCTGGCAACTTATTCTCTTGGGGCGGGGGGGGAGGGGCGGTGTACACACATATATGGCAAGGGGCTTGCTAACTGAGATGGCTGACATTTGGGGTCTCTCCTCTACTTGTCCACAGGATTATTTTAATGTTTTCCACTCTTTGTCACTATCTTACAAAGAAAAAGACATGACTTGGCAAAGCCACTAGCTGAATTCCTCCCTCTCTGCACCCCCATGAAAAGAATGGGGAGCATCATTTGGGGAAGAAAGAGGACATGCAGCGGAGACTAGGCGGTGATGGGGGAAGCTAAAACTTAACAGTAAGAAAAGAAATCAGCGTGGCTGAGAAGTTATGTAGGACTAGCATAAGGGCATTTGGGCCCTGTATAGCCTGTGTTTTGCCCACAGGCAGAATTGTAGCTTGGAGGGAAGATGCCTGCTAGAGATGGGAAGATGGGAAGTTACAATTTGTGCAGAGAGGAAGAAAGCATGGGTTTCCTTTTCACTTCTTCCCACAGAGTGCTGTGATAACACCATGAGTTTCTTCTTTCCATTCTTCACACATGGGTCTCTTTTGGTCAAACTCTCACAATTAACAGTGAGGCCTATGTCTTTCTGTTCGCTGTAATCACACCAGCATGGCCCAAGGGAGAGAGGAAGAAATGGCTTGTTGGATCACTTCTGTTTGGCTGCTTCTGTGGAGTGACCCTGAATAATCCCGCGTACCATAGTGGCTCCACACACACATACAAAAAGGAAAAACAAAACTCCAAGTGACATAAAAAAGATAACAGCCCAGTATTCGGTTCTGTTGATTTCCTGCAATTGTGAATAGCTGCACAACAGCTGGGCTTTTATGGTGGGAGCCTGGGCTGAAGGAAAAGGCTGTGCTAAGGGAGTCCCAGACCTGGAACAGATGAGTGTGGAAAGGGGGGAACGGCCTCATCAATCAGAGCAGTATGTCGTAAAACAAGCCATTCCCTCATAACAGCCTCCCGGGCTGGTCGGCAGCTGCCTTGAGGTTGGAGATGAGATGCTGATAGCACCATGGGATAATAACAAGACTCTCAGATTGGGTCGAAGAACCTTATAGTAGGAGCAGTTAACTAAAATGTAGTTAGATGAACATGCTGACAAGTTTTCTGTCTTCCACCATCCTTGGGAGTCCTTTTGTTATGTGCATATGAAGGGTGAGCTGGGTCATCTCCGTCAGTTTCTGAAGTTGGCTGAAGTTGTCATTAGCAGGGTTGGGCTAGTCAGATGGGCAGCTCAGGCACACTGTGCTCATGCAGCTGTTCTGTTAGAAACACTCTCCAAGGCAGCCCTTGTAACATTATTATATAGTTTTCCTGGACGGACAAAAACTGAGAACAGTCTTTAAGTGTCACAGTAAAGGAGGCTGAAGTTAGGTTACCACCAGTGGGAATATTTCTTCTTCCTATGTCCTGTCTCCCTAAACCGTCTTGCTCAGTATATAACCACATGTTTAAAGGCGTCAAGAGGTGAGAAACAGCAGTGCAGCACCCTGATTCAACCCTGCAACTGCTTTAGTAAGAGCCTAATATGGATTCTGAAGACAAAGTTTAAGTTTATTTCCAGAATACAGTGGTGCCTATCTGACTGTAACAAGTGTGTTTCAGTATCTATTGCAGCAAGAGTCTGCTTTGCAAGGTCTTGGTAACTGTTTGGAAACTCCAGGGTTTTTCTGAGTATTTTCACTCAATGCAAAGCTTCTCTTGTTTGGGATCTCTGAGCAACCCCATATGCCCTACTTTTGTCATCCCAATTTCTACCTAAGCAAATATTTAGGTCTTTCAGGTGCACAGTTTAAAAGAGCGGGTATAAGCAGTCCTCATGCCCTTACAGTCACAGGGTGAGGAGCAACCCGATGCTCACCTTACACTCCTGGAAAAACTCCCAAATCTCTTTTCATTTTACAAATGTTCTCCAGCCCACCTTACCACTTGATCTCAGCATCTCAGGCCTTTCTTTGTCCCAGTCTTTGCTGCCTACGTGAAGCAAAATCAGGCATGAAAGACTTTCTTTTTTTAACAAAATAATAGGGACATTTTCTGTATTTTGTTTTTGTATAAGAACATGCCTGCCAAATCATAATTTTTAGTGTTCCAACATTGTGCAAGGCAGATGCATTAAAAATAAGTGTATTTTAAATCATTAATTCATATGATAGTTTCCATTGAAAGCTGCTAAGAGATACTCTTCCTATACATCATCAGTTTTTCCCCCAATTAATATCAGATCAGTCTTGGCAGAGGGAGCCATGCCATACACACTCTCTCTTTAGAAAAAACAGTATCTGTCATACTTAGATCGCAGGAGAAAGTATTGCTGACTGGTACTAGAGGCCCTTTTTGGCTTGCCTCCAGTATTTTTGGTGGAATCCTTCTTGCTTGTAAATAATGTGGACAGTGCTCTGTTTCTCAGCGTATGGGAGGAACAAACAGTAAGAAGCAAATTCCCAGCGTTTCTCCATGCAGTTCGCAGCCAGTCCTGTGTTTAATCATCCAGTCTTAGCTGTTTACTGCAGCTCCTCCACCTTTCTATTTGTTCTCATCCAGATATACCTACTTGCAAGCAGCCAGTACACAAGGAATTTTCTTGGTACGCATGAGTTAAGTTTTGATTAGCCAAGGTCCACAACTTCTACTCTCTCCAATTATTTTATTCCCTACAGGAGCTCCCTTGCTTATTCCATTTATCCTGCATGGTCCCTAGAAAGCCCACAAGCTTTCACATGACTTATGATAGCATATTCATCAAACACACTTGACAACAGCCATTAACACTTTCCATTACATCAGTATTTTTGCTTTGCTACAGAGAGAAAACGTGTGGAACAGAGGGCATAAATTGCTAGCTGAAGGTCACTTAGGCAATCACATAGTTCAGATTAGCACCTAGGCCTTTTGCAGCCCATTCCTATGTCATATCCTTTGCATTGTGCTGCTTCTCAAGCACCTGTAATTATCATTATTTGTTGAGGGTGGGGGTGTTGCTTTGGCAGGTGCATCCTCAGTGACATCTACATGGGACAGGCATTACACGTAGATCAGGCTGTCCTTTCTGTTTTCTCACACTATTTCCAGCTAGTCTCCTTCGGTCCTTTGTGTTATGTGTCAAAAATCCCTCCAGGAATTAAAAAAAAAGAGAACTTTACACATGGCTTTGCTATAGCTCCTCTCACCTTTGCATTGAGCACCTCACTTGTTAATTCAGAAAACGTCACTGTAGCCTGGAGCTCCCACATGCTTTGAGTCAGGAAGGACTGGCCAGACTGGCTACCCTCATGTAGTTACATGGTCTTCTCTGCACTTTAAACAGAAAAATGTTTGCATGACAAGCTAAAGGGGAAAAAATACTAGCATGAGCTTCAGGCAAAAGTGGAGCACTGTTAACTTCCATAATTTATAAGTACGTATCAGCTGTGTTGTCTATGGAACAAATCTGTTTTACAGTTAATCAGGTAACTAAATTATTAAAATATGTAGCTGAAGTTGAAGTTTCCACAGAGCCTTACATTAGAAATTGGGAAATGAGTCTTTGGGTTTTTTGAAAAAAAAGCAGTGGCATAACTTGTAAATAATTTTGATATTTCTCAGGCTAAAGGTAGTATAAATATGAGGTTACCTCTTGGCCAGATAACCTGAGATATGAAGACAAATCTGGCAGACAGGATGTGAGCTGCTGACTTGATATGATATAAAACTTGATCCTGGGAAATGCCTTGGGTGCAGGAATGAGGAAGTTAATGCGACTATTTTTAAATGTTGAGGGGAGCCAGAAGTGTTGGGCAATAGTGTGTTTTGAAGATGTAAAATAACAAATGTCAGGGTTTTCTCCTCGTTCCCCCATCACTTTTTTCTCTGCAGTATAGACGTTTAAATCTTTTTCTGTCAATATAGATTTTAATTTTGTACCTCTTTATGTCAGTCATCAAGCAAAACACATTCCTTCTCTCCCTGATATACCTGCCCTGCCTCCTCCTAAATGATGTGCAGATATGGACATCAGTGTTTATTTTTGTAAGCAGTGAATTGAGCACTGGTACAGGCTTATTTGACATCCCTGTGTACTGACTTGTGTTTTTTTGCTACAGAATCAGCACAAGACTGAGCAGATAATTGGGGTGATGTTGGCTTCAGTCATGCAGGAACTGCCCACCTAGGAATCAGAGATCAGCCAATTATTTTGCACTGACTACCAAATTATCATCAGCTGGTGTTACCCTTTGTGGGCACTGCCAGTACAGTTTCTGAATTGATGGACTGGCAATAGCAAACCCAGATTGTTTAAGACATCTAACGCACGTGATGATCTCCTGCCTTTAATTTTCCTATGGCTATGGGAACATTTCTCACATTTATTCAACAGAGCCAGACCCCCATGCTTATGCAATACTGCAGCTGCATTTTGGATTCATAACTTGATGCATGAGGTCATAGAGTGTTGCTTTGCAGTCAAAGGTTATGCCACTTAATGGAACCCGAAACTCTGAGAGGATCTACCAGCTGGCGCATTTCCACCTGCGGTCTGGCACTGCAAATGTCAGGCTTATTCCACATGGTACTATCTCAAGAACGGAAAACAAAACTTAAGAGGTCTGCAAACCTCTGTATTTTGCTACCAGTCCATTACGTATTGCTCGTAAAATTATGACATAATGAAGTAGCATATTGTCTGTGCATGAGAGATTTATGTAACTGCTCTTTGCGAAAGAGAGCTTGTTCAATGCATGCTAGTATCAGCTCCTCCAAGATGGAGTGGGATTGTCTTTGCATTTGTAGGATTGGCTACAGATTTATTCTGCTTGCTAGATATCTTGAACTTCTTGAAATGTCCTGGGCTAGCAGGAGCATTTCTCTTTCCTTATTTGCTCTTCATGAGCTCTGTGGTCTCGTCTCAGTGGCAGTTCCACTGTTGAAGGATATGCCCTATGTCCTGCTGATTAAAATCAGAGGGAGGCAGACCTCTGTGGGTAGAAGCAAAGTCCAAAGTACATTCAGAGGCAAACTGACTTCGTTTATCTTAGCCAATCTACTTTGAAAGGAACTGCTTTTGAAAAACGTCACGCGCGTGTCTTCCGTTGTTCTCATTTGCTCCGTGTTCTCCTTTTGGACAAAAGATGAAGCAGAAGGATTAATTCTTCTCCGGAGAACCTGTCGTTCTCTTATTGATCCCTCTGCTGGAACAGGTTCAGCTTTGTGTTTCCCAGCTCTGCTCTGTCCCCTCACACAGAGGCTTTGTCTAGCCTAGCCAAACTGGGAGCGTAAGTACTCCACTGGTAGTAATAATGACTACGGCTGGGGTGTAGTCATAGTCTTGGTAACCTCTGGACTGAGCACACCTTGATGAGAACAAAGTTAGATGACATAGTGGTAAAAATATGTCAGACATATCTATGCTATGTTTTCAGGGATGGAAACAAAGTTGCTTTGTAAGGAATCATGTAGGTATGCTTAGTTGCAAAGATATTTACTTTGTGAGTATATTATGTTTGTTTAACAGAATTAAGTTCTAAGGAAAAACAAGCTTTCTCCACCACTTACTTACTGTTCACAACTTGGCTCAAATGATTCCTAATCATAAAAAAATAGTATTATGTCACACATATGTTGTGAATTCTTTGAACAGGCATAGTCTTGTCTAAATCTTGTAAAAATCTTGAAGACTTCCTCTAATTACATCAGTCTTAATGTACCACCTTCTGGCCAGCTGATGGAAGCACATGAACTGATCTTCAGGAAGAACATGTGCTTTCTAGATCTGTGACTCTCAAAGGGTTTAAATCAAAAACCCTTCTTTTCTGTAATAGTTTTGGGACCCATTCATTACCATTGTTTAACACTTAAGAGAACTCCACTTTTTGTAAATATGTTACAAGAACAAAACTTATTTACTTCAATTTCTTTTTAAAGTAACCTTCTATACTGAAAAAAAACCTCAAAGAAAGCTGGGTTTAAAATGATAAATAATGTATTTTCTTAGAGGACCTGATGTCTTCTAGCTATAGCTAGGAGAGTTTTATTCCCTTTTAAAGTTCCTTATTGCCTCTACCTTATTGCCACATAATTCCTACCCGACGTGAAGATCTAACAGTTTCTTTGAGACAGTAACAACCTTGTCCATGACTTGCATGAACTTCGTCTAATTTGGAATCTGCTGTTCAAATGAGAAATTGGTATTAATTGGAGACCCAGGCATATTGGCACTTATATTTCAAAGCTATATATCTATCTTTGCTGCAATGTTTTGGTGATTTCTGGATAGGTTGTGTGTTTGTTCTTGACTGTAATTGTGTCTAAGAGTATTAGTGCACTAAGTGTTTACAGACTAAAACCTAAACAGTATATTTGGAAAGTACATTTTCTGAATATGGACATCTGCTGTAGGAATCTAATTTACCAGTTTTGTGCATGAGGTGTGTTACAGATGCTTGGTTTTGTTTTAAGACTGGCCAGATCCGTTCTGATTGCCTAACCTACTGCACAGTACAGCCTGCAGAACATGTAAGAAACTTTTACAAAACTATAGTTATAGCCGAGAGCAGATGGCATAGCTGCGGTCTGTACAAGGAAAAGGAGAGTTAACTGTACATAGATTATGAGTTGCTGAAATATTGTTTCAGTTACTCCATATCACATCTGAAATGTGTTTTTTTTAATAACCCAGAGTTTTAACTACTCAATAAACATAACACAGTAAAAATACTGAGTATTTTTAAATTAAATCATGTAGGAAAGTTCTAAGTTGCAAACTGATTTTGTTGTGTTGAACATTTTCTTTACTCCAGGAATAATGACAGGGCTCTGACTGAATTTCAGGCTTAATTTAATCAGTTTCTCCAATTGAATAAAGATAAACAGAGGAGCGGAAAACAGGTGAGACAAAAAAAGGCACTCAGGTAGCATCATACATTGCTGGTTGCAGTGAAACTTCCAGCTGCAACTACCACTGTTCGTATAGGTACTCTGATACCAGTTGCTTAATGGTTAGGTCAGGCTTGGTTGTTGGGAAGATGATCTCTTCCCTCTCCAAGCAGCAAGAGGCAATGTCAGTGAAGGAGACAAAAGGCAAACAATTTAGGGCAATGAAGCATGGTGAGCACCAATGCCTGAAATGCAGTAGTCCTACCTTCTCATAAATACATACATTTGTGTAGCTATAGAATAATAAGAAAATGTCAAAACATCAACAAAGTCCACAACAATTTCTAGGGTCCTTTAGGATAGTACATGGAGGACTGACCTTTTCAACAGTTTTCTTGCAATATGAGGGCTGCTGCTATCTAGCTCTAAGAGGCTGAGTCATAATTTGCTTGTATTTCACCTTCAGTATCTGCATGATGGCTTCCATTTAAAATAAAATATAGCAGTTCTTATTAAGATTAGAGACTCATGGGGATAAATGAATTGAAAGTAGATGAAATTCACTGTGTTTTAAATAGAGGTGGAAGATCTGTGATATAACTTCTTTGTAACTTCAGATGATTTAACTTCTTTTGACAATTAAACTTCTTTTGGGACCTGTGATGAATTTGCAATAGTTAACCAAGCAACAGGAATCATATTTAAGTAGTCATTAACCCATTGCTGAAAACAGACTACTTAGTACTTCAGATTAGAACTACTGCAGATTTGGGATAAAACTACACTAGGTTTAATCAGGCCACTGATTTACATGGCCTAAATTTAGATACCCAAGTTCAAAGGGATGTAGTGATAGAATATGACAGAGTATGATGAACTCAAAAGTTATCTAAGGATGAATCCTTTCAACATGATCTGAGAAGCCTGTCAGGTGGGAGGAGGAGAAGGAATAAGAAAGGGAACCGTAGAGATCAGGTCTGCGACTTCAGTCTTTCATCTTGCACCTTCTCCTGCTGGTTACTTAGTCTGTGATGATTTTGAAATGTCTCTTAGCTGTGCCACAAAGTATGAAGTTAAAATCATAACTTTTGTTTTAACAGTTCAACACACTGGAGAACTAGATTGCTATTAAATTTTTGCATGTGGTGTGTCCAGAAGCAGGAGCAGAGGGCAACGACTGTGTGAGCAGTCATCTCTTCCACACATCAGATCCTGCAGAGACATTCAAGATCTGCAGGAACGCTTACAAATGTACCTTCCAGCCTGTGGGGTGTTGGTGCTCAAGGGGTTTGGGGCTTTCCAGCCCCTCCACATAATCCTCTTGCAAGGAGGCAAGGTAATTGCCCCTTCTTCTGTCTCCAAAGTCTATTCTGAAGCTCAAGGGAAAGTGTCCTGCAAGCTGGAAGAGGACATTTCTAGGTATTCCCTTAACGTTACCATACGCTGATTGATAGCGTAGGTACCCAGGAAGCGTGTGGAGGTAATAACTTATCTTCACAGGGATATTCTCTGTGCAAAATAAGCAGGTAGTAACTTCCCATAGACAAGAAGCTTTCTGTGCTTTGAGTTGCAGATTCTTGCAACTGATTTCCATGGCACTTTTCTACTGTAGCTTTGTTTAGCTAGAGAAAGTTATGCTGATGTATGCAGCAGTAACACATTTGACCTTCCACCATTAACAGAGCTGTGATAAACAGGAAAGCTTACAAAACCAGGCCTGGCTTCATGGCTTGTACCAAACTTGAAACTCTTTGCAAGTGCATAGATGTAACAGAAATATTCACTGAATCAGTTTATAAGTTTATATCCAACTCTGTGACGTTTACACACTTACACTCTGTTCTGTGAGAATCTTAGAAACATCATGCATACTGTAGTACAGAGGAACAATCACTGTTCCACATTAACGCTCTTATAGTCAAAAATTCCAAAAAGTGGGAAGAGAACCAGAAGCTGTGAAAGTAAAAGCAATGAGGCATTTTCCTCAGAGCCACATAGCAGGTCAGTGGCCAGGCTGGAAATAGGAGTGTGGTTGTATCTCTTCAGAACAGTAGCCCACTTGCTTTAAACTATGCTGTCTGTCTTGGGACGATCACAAACATGACAGACCACCAAAAAAAAAAGTGTACAGACACAGTTGTTGTGACTTGGGTATTGAAAAGAAATGCAAGAAAATGACCAGATATGGACGTTGCTTAAAGTATGTGAAAAGTATAACCTTTGTCAGGGAGAAATAACTGCACGACAACCTAGTCCATGATTTCTCCCAGATTCTGTCTATCTGTGCTTTCTGATTTTCTGTCATTGCTTATGAATACAGAGATGCTACAGGTTTTGTAACTGGCATCCTTTTGACATGGCTGATCTTTAAAGGCCAAGTCTGAAGAATTACCTGCCTGTTTATCAATGTCTGGTGGACTTTATGTAGATTACTTTCCCAGCAAGCATCCTAGAATAGATCCAGCTATGCCAACAGAAAACTTAGCAATGCTTACTTTGAGGGACTGGTGTTGGCTACATCAAGGAAGCGAGTACCCCATTGGAAGGTGTGACCATGTTAAGGGTGTGCCTGTACTACAGACTGAAGTGTGAAGTACTGCTATCTGAATTAAATGTAAATTAATATATTCGGATAACAGAAACAGTCACGCCATGAAGCTCTGAGCTAATTTCTGTCAAGAAGCAAAATAGATGAGTACTCAGAAATTTCAAAATCCAGGCTTTTACTCAGATCCATTTCTTAAAGTCATTATTTGCCATTCTTTTTGAAAGGTGCGTAACACTCTCAGGTCTTCTGCCTACTTCTGTGGCATTGTTTCGGTCATGAACAGTTTGCAATATCAATGTCCTTTAGCAGCCGGATGGCTGCCTTTCCCCCAGGCATAAGTAACATGACACTACCTGGTGGTTTTGGCCAAAATGGTTTAAACAGACAAATGAAAAGATGAAACAATAAAGAGAATCAAAGCCTTCTTTCCTTGTAGTGAGTCACAAGGCTGATCATAGTGAGATGTTCTACATCCATTATAACATAATCCTGTTTACCAGTTTATCATACTAAAATTATTAACCATTTTGCTGCTGAGCACTTGTAAAGCCAACGAAACATTAAGAAGCCTGTGGATGGAAAAAAAAAACAACTTACAATGCAGGCTGGCATTTTATTGTTCACCAGGGACTTAAGCTTCCAAATTATTTAATGGCTTGGTGATGATGTTCAGGCATGTATGTAGTATAAGGTACGGCCAGTGCTAGTTGCAGGCACCACCTATGTGGGGGAATCAATGCAGAGATGCATAGCTGTCTGGCAGCCTGAGGCTGCTTGCCCCAGAGCTCACATGTTGCTGGTGTCATTGGGAAAGGAGACAGAGCCACTGTCCCCTTTACCTCCTTGGTAAGTCTGCACCTGTGTTTTGTAGCTGGTTGGAGCTACCTGTCAGGTTGGAATCTGGCAAGGTCAGACAATTAAAAGATATTTTAATTTTGCAAAGTAAACACCTATCAAAGTCATTTGCTTAGGAAAGCAAAGTCAGTTGGTCAAGAAGGAAAAAACCAAGTGCTTTGTTTTGATCACTTCTTCCTTTTTTTATGCAGATCTAGTCTTTCTCAGTCAGGAGTCCCTCTGGGTTGAAGACTGTTTGCATCCCATCAGCAAGCTATTGTCTTGATTTATTTTGTAGGAAGGAATTTTGAGAACAGTTATGAAAGCAAGAAGTAAAATAATGAATTAACGTTCATCTAGGGAATCACTTTCTTAAGTGTCCTCTCCCAGACCTACCGGGGTGCTGCCAAATTGAAGGACATTCGCATTTGAAACATTATCATCAATGTTCAGGAACTCGTCAAAAGTCAACAAGGGAAAAATCTCAAGTCATTGTCTAAGCCATCCTCTAGCAACGTCAAGATTTTTCACCATGCTGTAATTGCATTTGCAGCAGAGGTGCCAATATTTCTCTTGGGTTATACACACTATTTCATCTAGTTCTCAGGAACTTTCTTTGGATGCTTAGCTGCATTAGCATATTGTTATCTTTATCCTCCCTGCTGTTAGTAATTCTTTTACAGACAAAGCTAAAAAACTGTCTTTTCTAGAACCACCTCTGTATCCTTCAAATATTTGTAAACCCAACCATATGGTTCTTTGGCAGCAGAAGAATGTACTTTTGATTTTAGTCTGGTAAAGAAAGATTATTTCACTTCCCAGATTTGACACTTCCACATATCAAATCAAATAACAGCTTATTGATTTTTCTAGAAAATAAAATTACACAAATCCTTACATTTCTAAAGCCATCTTCTCTTAATGTTTCTTCTTTATTTCTGGGCATCTGGATCAAATAAGCAATTTATTTTATAAAACCTGTTCAGTTTAGAAAAAAATTTCGTCAGGTGATTTCTGGTTTTCACATAGACTCTCAAGGAGGTCTTCTCATCTGCCTGTCTCAAACCTACCCAAAGTGTTAATACTTTATTTGTGGAATTACATTTGGTTTCTGCAATTCAAAAGCTAAGATACAAGAAAGGGGAAAATTATAACTGCAGGCAGGGAAGAGGTGGTCTGCTTTTAAGAAACCCTGATCTTATAAACACAGGACTTTTAGAAGTCCTAAAAGAAATGGGGAATGTTTTCCCAGAAATACTATAAAAACAGAGACTTTTACCACATTTTTCATTGCCTTTGCTTTGCTTCAGAGGACTACATGCTTGCTGACCAAAGTACTGGAAAGGCATGAGACAACATAGAAGGTATTGGTGTGGACCTGAGGATCAGAACAACGTTAGATTACTCTTGGTAGTTTTTTCATTACTCTCTCACTTGGGGTGTGGTTGTGGATGATAATCAGTTGGATTGTTGGTTTTTTCCCCCACAAATCTATTTATAGTCTCATGGCAAAACTTAACAGATAAAGGACCCACCGCTGTACCCAGTGGTGCAACCAGTAGCAGGGACTACAGAGAGGCATTGTGCAAAGCTGGGCATGAAATGGCAGCGTAGAGAAGAAAATCTGAGAAATTGAGATAGTGCCACTTCTTTTCAAATACACTTCGGAATGCATGGGTAGTCTGTAAAAGCTATCTGTTCTTGTTAATGCTTTGTTATTATTGTGCCTTGAAAAACAAATATATAATTCTCAATTATAATAACCCTTAGAACTTGCATTATGTTTTTTGTCACAAGGTGACAAAAGGTTGGGTGAACTTCCATACAGCTGGGATGAGAGGCCCAGAACATCAAGTTACCCAAGACATTACAATGAGCTAACGGCAGGACTTTGGCTAACATGAATATTCCTTATTTCATATTCTAAATGGTAACTGGAATAAAAATTCAAATTATCTATTATGGTTGAGGCAGAATGGAAATCAAGCTCATCATTTTTGGGAACTGGTGGCAATTTAAATATGACTTAAATAGTTTGTTGTTTTTGTTGTTAATATTATAAAATATGCTCAAATCACAGGTGTACAGCCGTAACAAAGTGCTACATTTTACACTCACTTTTCTGCTTGTACTGAAGAACAGTGATGTGTAAAACATGGGATCTATATATCTATCAGAAGCAAAAGGCACAAATGCTAGCATTGCTGTATCGCATGTAGAGCAAACCCGTGGTGCAGCCTCAGAGTATAGTTTCATGCTGGCTGCTCATTTTGAGAAGCACTCTGATTCATTAGCCCAGTGGGAAGAAAATGGGAAGAAGACCCTTTAATTTATGAACTCTGAGAATTTGTGCTCATTTTGGAAAACACCTTATTACCACTGCAGCTATCTCCTCTAGAAGGAGCTGGGCTTGAAATAGCACAGTATGATGCAGGCTTGGAAGAGCCTGAGACTAGGAATATAGCGGTCAAAGGTGCCATGTCCTGACAGAGGATGACAGCTTCCACAATACAAGTCAAAAATATGTTTTTCCTTACCCTAATTTACATCCCTAGATCACAGCTTCTCCAAGAGATTTTTCAGAGATATCCAAGGCCTGGCAGACTCTTTCCCACTGGATAAGCTGAAGAGTCTCTTTGCTGAACACATCCTGGGCAAAAATGCCTCCTAGGCACCTGTTATGGTGCCTTCACCATATCCCCATGTGCTTTTGTGATAACAGCAAATGCACAGGCAAGTATGTGGGGACAGAGTGGAGAAGTGCTCTTCCTCAATGTTCATTCCCTCTGCCTACTGGATTCTTCTCCAGAGCAAAAGGTATGGGCACAGAAAGGGAAAAAATGAGAACAAGAGTGAGAGGGAAAAAATTAGGCAAATGATAGAAGATAAGTGGAGAGAAGAAATGCAGCCTGAAAGTTTAGAGAGGGAAGTTTTAAAAAATCACTACAACATGTGGGCTAAGTTTCTTTTTTAGGTCATTATGTTGGAATGAGAGCAATACAATCATTGCTGTCATTCCTTTTGTATTTCTTCCTGCGTTCCTTTTCTGTGTTCAACTGTTTATTTCTTCATTAATTCTTGCCAGACTCTTCAGCATTTTAACCCAGTCTTTTGACTGTCTTTCTTGCCCAGCATATGAATAGGCCTTTCTTGAGCATGCAAACTATTGTGCAGACTGTGGTTTTCTTTTCGTGGAGAGAACTAGGTAACTTCAGAATAATTAGCTGAAATTTCCTCCCCTCCCCTCTTTTTTTAAAGACAATTCCTCATCTGTCCAGGAAGATGAAGAGATAGATATGGAGGCTGTCAACTGGCAGCTGAACAACACCTCCATGAATGGGCATTCATCTACCCCAACCACAGTTCGCTTTCCCAGCTGGGTGACTTTTGATGACAATGAAGTCAGTTTTTCACCGAAGAACCTTTCTCCCTTGAAAACAGACACCCCACCTGCAGAAACACAGACTCCAGATGTTAACTTTAACCTCACTACGTCCTTTAAGAAAAGAGAACGTCCTAAAAGCACATTGGGGGACCTCTCCAAAATTCAAAAACTAGATCTCTCCTCCTTAACCAAGTTGCCTTCTGTTGAAACACAATCATGGAGTGCTACTAATCCCTTCCTGGATGAATCTCTGCAAGATGTCCAACCCTCACCCATCAATCCATTCAGCTCATTCTTTGAGGAGCGAGATAGGCGTTCCAAAAGCTCTTCTGTCTCCAGTGCTCCAGGCAAAAGCCAAAGAGACTCTCTCATTATTCTCCATCAAGAGCCTGATACCATCAGTTTCCATGAGGCAAACAAAAGTGTATCCCATGCAGATGCTGTAGAGCAGCTCAAGCAACTCCAGATTGGAGACCCAGATCGTGTGAGCAGCCCTACCTTGCCTGATGATGACCCCATGATGCCATATGATCTGGATGCAGCCTTATTTAATCTGGCACCAGCTCAGCCAAAGGATGGATGGCCAATGATGCTCAGGATCCCAGAAAAGAAGAATATTATGTCATCCAGGCATTGGGGACCAATATACGTCAAACTGAGTGACAGTGGATGTATACAGCTTTTTTATGAGAAAGGGCTAGAGAAACCTTTCCGGGAATTCAAACTCGAAATCAACCATGAGATTTCAGAGCGCAAACTCCAGAACTATGACGAGAATGGAAGGATACACAGTGTGCGGTTGGACCGCACAACCTACAAGGAGAAAAAGAAGTATCAGCCTAAGCCAGCCATTACTCACACAGCAGAGAGAGAGCAAATTATCAAGCTTGGGACTACAAATTATGAAGACTTCCTTAGCTTCATCAGTGCTGTGCAAGACACACTGATGAACTTGTCAGCCTCATCGACAGATCTGAGCACAGTGGGACTAAACTATCAAGAAGAGGAAATCACAGTTGATGTCAGGGATGAGTTTCATGGCATCTTGGCCAAAGGAGACAGTGTAATTCTCCAGCACAGTGTGCTGACCCATATCTATGTTCTCAGCTTCCTTTCTGGCCTGGCAGAATGTAGACTGGGCCTTAATGATATCCTGATCAAAGGGAATGAAATAGTTGCAAGGCAGGATATTATGCCCACTACTACCACTAAGTGGATTAAATTATACAACTGTCAGTTCCATTCATGTGTGGATGAGGATATGTTTAATAACTCCCATATTATCCTGTTCAACCCCTTGGATGCCTGCCGGTTTGAACTGATGCGATTCAGAACTGTCTTTGCTGAGAAAACTTTGCCTTTTACTCTGAGGACAGCTGCCAGCATCAATGGTGCTGAGGTGGAGGTGCAGAGCTGGCTGATGATGTCCACTGGGTTCTCTTCTAACCGTGACCCTTTAACTCAGGTCCCTTGTGAAAACGTGATGATCCGCTACCCAGTGCCAAACGAGTGGGTGAAGAACTTCCGCAGGGAGAGTGTCCTGGGGGAGAAATCTTTGAAAGCCAAGGTGAACAAGGGGGCCACTTTTGGATCAACCAGTCTGTCTGGTTCTGAGCCAGTAATGAGAGTAACTTTGGGAACTGCCAAATATGAGCATGCCTTTAATTCCATCGTATGGAGGATAAACCGACTGCCTGACAAAAACTCAGGTGAGTGGTGCATACCATCTCTGCAGGAGTAAACTAAAAGCAGTTATATATTTTGGAAGATAGGGAATACTGGGTTTACATGGTGAGGGATAAATCATCCTCTGTAGTATACCAAAGGACATCAGCTAGTTGCACGAAGCATTTTTCTGACCCTTTATTGCAGTAGTTTTACGTATCCTACAAACATTGCTAATGATAAAAACAGGTTTACATTTTCCAGATGCAAAAATATGCCTTCTGTCTCTGCTTTTAGGAGTACATTATGGGTCTTAGGTATCAAACATCTCTATGTGCTTAGCACTGTTATTTGAAGCAGGGCTTTTTCAGGTAACTTGCAAAGGCAAGATACTATGCTACAGGTCTGAATGACAGGACCAGGTAAATTGCTGTAGTTCCAGCACATGAGATTTCTTTTCCATGCATTGCCAAGCATACTGGGCCAGTGCTATATATTTCAACACATATACCACAACTAATGCCTATAAAGTATCTGGAATAGGGATTATAAGAGGACAGAAGATATTGTGCAACCATTAAAAAAAATAAATTTCCAAACACCAGTTTGTGGCTGTGTTTCTGTAATCAGTGCAGACAGGTAAATATATCTTAAACCTCAAGAGAGAATACCAACATAAAACGCACAAGTCTTTGCATTTCTAGTAACATGTTCATAATTAAGCATTCAAATAATATGGGCAAGCTACTGTTCCCTTTGGCCATTGCTGCCAGTCATTCCACTTCCTGCCTTTCATCCATGGTGTGCAATAAAGCTAGACAACTTGGGTTTATTTTTATTTGTCGAGAATTCTACTTCTTAATTTCTCTGATCTAGAGTAGCTTTTTACAAACAAGACGGACTTTTTAGTATTAATGCCATAGTAATGCAGCTGAGCGACTGGGAGTATTTCTGTATTCAGCGTTCCCTGAAGGAAAGTTCAGTGTTGTACCAGATTTGGCACTTTCTAAGGACATATGTTTTTCCTGAGTTTGAGCTATAGTATCAGCAAAACAGTGATCCAAGTCCTCTAATCTTTTGGATGACATTTCAGCTCAAGGACACCAGCTTACACCATAGGTTACAAATTTGGAGGGATATCACTGAAAAAAGTGAAGGCTCTATGTTTTCTGTAGTGCGGGGCATAAGAAGAGAGAGCTTGGGAACTCAAGAGAAGTATCGCAATGAAAAATTAACCTCAGGCTGTTTATGAGCAATAACATGCTTGTGAGGAAAATCTCACTATGCCATCTGCATGAGCTCTGCGAACGAGATGCTGTGAAATTGGGCCTTCTGTGTCATATTGTCTCCAAAGATCTCAGTATACCGTATTGACATTACAGCTGGGGAGACGTAAGCCCCAAGACTTCAACACAATCACAGAACATGCCGGAGGCAAACCAGGAGAAGAGGCAGAACTCCTGGCTTTGCTGCCTCCTGCGAGGTGATGCTCCCTTACCCATCGCTACTTTGAGGGAGATGTCGATCCATGTCTCATCTCTCCCAGTGTGAGGCTTTGTTGTATATACCCTGTGTCAGGGGGAAATGCGTCACAGACTTGGCACTGCTGTTGGAGCCCTGCCACAGAGCATCTATCCATCAGTGTCACCGTGCGGAATGCAGGGCAGTTAGTATTTGTTTACATCCTGAGAGGAAGAGAGTGTCGTCACCCCTCCAGTCAGGTCAGGTGTAATTTCAGGGAAAGGAAGGGCCTTGCAAGCGCTGTCTTGGCCAGGACACATGAGGTATGGGAGAGGGAAGGAATCCCAAAGTGATGACAGGGCAGCCCAAGTGTAGATTAAATCTGACCTTGCCTCTCAGGGACTGTTTACATTTCTTGACAGTACTCGTCCCATGGTTTTCCTTACTGAAAGTATATGGCAAACAAAGATGGACATCAGTGGTACTCAAAAGCATTGATTCCTGCTCCTTCTTTGATTTGCCTGATGGACCACATACATACACTTCTGACCACATGATACTGATGTGTGGTCTACTCCCAACCTTGTGCATGCTTGACTGTATCCAGCCCTACCCACAAGTCATATAATAATTCACCTCCACCTATTTGCAGAAGTCCCTATAAATGATGCAGTTCTCAAGCACTATGTATAAAAATATGCCCTTGACTCGCACTTCATGCTCTCTTACTGTGGCACCTGCAACTCAGCCCTAAGAGCGCTCTGGGTCCTTTGTAAATGTCTGGTCTGCTAATGAGCTGCTCTGGTGCCTGGGACTCCAGAGCAGGAGAGAGGTAGTGGCATCGCACTGCAGCTGGGGGGAAATGCTGCAGGTGTCCACAGTCTCCAGCTCCACCCTGCCTCCAGAGGCCACACAACCTGTACGCACGACCTGGGGCATATGCATTGCATGACTCCCTCCAGCACGTGTGCCTATCTGCCAGACCCGTGTGCCTATCAAAGGAGTGCATATGTAGACGCACAGTATGGGACCCTTCGTTCATCCACGTTGTGCGCTCTGACACATCAGTCCCTTGCAAACGCAATCCCAGGAACTCCAGAGGTCTCCAGGTAGCCACTTGGACCTCTTGTGCTTCACTCCATTGCCTGAACGCGGACTGATGCAGGCTCTGCGTACGTGAGGCATATGACGCCATCAGCCCTGCCTGTGGCCTGCCCTGATGGCCAGTACCGCAGCCCCGCAGGGGCTCACTGCTTGCAGTCAGGTTGTAGTATCCTAGCACCCAAATTGTTAAGAATTATTTGAGCAGCTTCGCTGTCTTATCCAAATGTTGTCTGTGCTTTCTACTGGGATGGGGCCCTTTGCACTCTCACTATAGGAACTTGTTATCAGCACTCTCTGTATTATTTTGTAGCCAAAGCATCTGCTTACGACTGGACATTGAAAAGCATATGACAAATGAAGGACTGTGTGGACTCTGACTATGATTTGACCTAAGAAAAAACTACGGACTGGATTCCACTGAGCACATTGCTGAAATCCTTTCCAAAATAGCTTGTTAAACTTTATTGCCATTCTCATATTCACAGTTAATATGATCAAAACAGTTGATAAAGAAAGCGTATTTACAGGCTTTGCAGAGCTTCAGCTGCAGCTGGCTGGGCTCCACATGTTTGTTTTTTTAAAAGTCCACCAGCAGAATATTAGGAAAACATCCACCTGGTCTTCAATTGTGGGAAAACGCTCTTCCAACAAAGCAGGGATGTAGCCTCTATGCAGAGCCTTGGATCTGTATATTTGAACTTTGGTCTCATTTGGCTGTGGATCCCAGGCATGCTGCCTGGTATACTTTCTGAAGTAAATTAAATCCTTTAATCCAAACATGTTGGGACATCAGAGTCGTTTGGAACAGATTCCCTCCAATCACGGTAACCCATGCATATATATGAATTATATTATCTGATCCTTAATTGTCAGAATGAAATGTTAGTAGCTCAAGGAAGCAAGAGATGCAAAACAAAAGCAGTCCGTTGATGTCCTCCTGATTTTACTAAAAAGTGTACCTGTCCATTAGAGAAAGAGCTCTGAATGAGCCTGTTGAACAAACAGAAATTCTATAGAAGTTGTGCCTTGTGTGCCTCACACTTGGGACGCTAATGAACACTGATGTGCTTGATATTTTTGCTATAGCTTCAGTGGAGGAGTTGCTTTCTTAATCAGTTCCTCTGGTTGCCTACCATGCTGAGCTCGTTTAAACTAATAACGTCCACATTTTTTTGAGTGTTGTGTGTGGTCTTTTCTGTTAGTGGGTACTCCTACTAGAAGAAATTAAATTATTGAAAAATTGCTTTGTTAATTGCATTACATTAATTTTTTTTTTTGCCTTTTTCCCCTTTATTTCCCCCCCTTTTTCTTTTTTTTTTGAGCCCGTGAATATCCACCAACATTCAGGTGTGTTAGAAGAGTGGTTGCTGGTTCCATGTGTCCGATTGAAATTATGAAGAGTTTAAAAGCTCAAATCTCCAAAGCACCTGTGATGCAGCGTGCTCAAGCCCAGTTAAACACTTCCCAGTGTTACCTTCACATGCGTCCATCCCCAAAAGCAACTGAGCACATGCAGCAGTGCAAGCAGAACATTTTGTAGCCGTGGATGCGGCTTGCGCCGGAGCACAGAGCCG
The DNA here is from genome assembly GCF_030936135.1 of Gavia stellata. NCBI lineage: Eukaryota > Metazoa > Chordata > Aves > Gaviiformes > Gaviidae > Gavia > Gavia stellata. Next base: position 23,860,122 of record NC_082600.1, read on the forward strand.
CCTTTCCTGGGCTGCTGTGGGCCTCTGCTGCAACCCAGGCAGTCTGAAGGAAGGAGCGACCCAGGGCAAACTAGAGGAGAGGAAAAGCATAGCAAAGCGGATGAGCAGATAGGGTTACAATGAGGAGTCTGCTGAGACTGGTACAGGGTGAGGAAAGAGATATGAACGGATGGGGAGCCTGAGACTGGGAGTTGGTTGCCAGTACTGAGTGCTGAACACAGAATTTTTGAGCCAGGAATGACTCGTTTTTAGGCATCTTCATAATGCAGTGCCAGAGAGCAGTGATTCCCAGGCATGCGCAGCGGCACTTGAGTGTCCCATGGCAGATGCTGAAGTGCGCTGCTGCCACAGGTGTGCCCTCCACAGCCAAGCTCAGGAACTGGGCAGAAGCAAAAGCCCTGCAGTGCTGGAGGGCACAATGTTCTCCCATGAGAGAACATGGGGCTGCTGCTAGCCCATGGTGGGTGGGATCATCCTGAAGATCTACTACTGTGCACCACTGCTTCTTATCTAGAAAAAGTGTGCTCCAGGTATGAAAAGCTGGGAAGCACTGTCAGAGAGAGATCCCATCTCGCTCTAGATCCAGGGCAACTCTGCTTGGGATAATTAAGCCTGATGAAAAGCAGGTGATGTATTTTAATGCTTGCAGAACTTGAGCTTTTACATCTGCTTGATGCTGCACCTACTCATTCATAACTTGGCTCTGGCTGTGGTGCTACATATCTCTGTAGTCTCTGCTGAACTGCATAGCCTCTCATTGGATTTGCTGCACAGATGTAAGTTTATAAACCTTCCAGTTGTGAGGAAGCTTTGGCTAGACTGTTTGGAAATATGAGGCTGACTCTAGATGAAATTTTTACCCAGACTTACACTGTGTTGAAATTTTTTTCCAACTTTCTTTCAGAGCTTAAGTGGGATGTTGCAGTCCCTAAGCCCTCTAAAGACTGCTCAGTTGCATCCTGTTGGGAGAGTAATATCTCAAAATCCCACATCTTGCTTTTCAAACTTCCACTCAACAAGGCTGACTTTTGGGCTAAGCTCCGGATGAGGAGCTGACTTCCTTTTCAAGGCCCAGACTTGCAAGTCCTTTGCGGGTGGTGTTTTCCTCCTCTTCCTGGGGGGAGCTTCTGGGCTTTCCGCACCCAGTTCTTTTTACTCTGCCTGCCTTCCTCCTTCCTTGTCTTTGTCCTGAACACCTTGCTGAGCTGTATGGAGAAGAACTTGCCCAATGAACAAGTAGTCAGAAATCCTAAAGCCTATAATGGTGGCAGACAAGGATTCTGTTAATTTATTTATACATAACTCTCATTTACACATACTTAGATAATAGGATCCCTTCAATCAGAAAGCCCAAGGTGGCTTTGAAGGCTCCCATCCTCATTTTGCAGACAGAGAAACTGAGGCGCAGAACTTAAATGACTTGCTGAAGAGCTTAGGGAGTTGGCAGCAGTCAGAAATAAAACGAACCTAGCTTGACTAGCAGTCCCTACTTTAATTTTTAAACATCACTGCTGTCCAGCAAAACAAAGGGGAAAAAATAATAACAAAGGTTATAATTTACCGATGACAGAGCTAAACATGGTAACTTCCTCACCTTGCCATCTTTAATGACTAGCCACCTTGTCATGGGTTAGCATAAGGAGTAAACAGTTATTTCCAAGCTGTGCACAAATTTGCTTTTTGAACCCAGGAAAGTTATTTAACCTTATCCAGTATATTTTCCTTTGCTAAAAATGGGGATAACAGTTTCAAATAAACATGAAATATCTGCCAAATCCCACCTTTCCTTACTACCAATACATGACATTTCAGAAGGATATGCCACAATGTGCTTAGCATGTTACATACACTGGGGGAATCAGAAGAGGGGAACTACTTCTACCCTACTGTGCTTGATTTACATCTGTATTTTCACCCACTAAAAGCAAACTAGAGTGATTGGCAGTCCTTTTTGCAGTTTGTTTAATTCCTCTGGAAACTCCAACAGCATTGAAACAGGTAAGATACTGTCACTTGCTATGAACTAGTTCACCCAGGCAGATTCTTGGTTTCTCGCAGTTTTTGTGATGTTGCATCCTCTTAGATGTTATGTTTTGCTCTCTTTTTCCAGCTTCTGGCCATCCTCACTGCTTCTTCTGTCACCTGGAGCTTGGCTCTGACCGGGAAGTGCCTTCCAGTTTTGTCCGCTATGTAGATGTGGAATTTGACATGCCCACCACTTCTGCGTCCAAAGCCACTGTTCGGTCCATCTCTGTTGAGGACAAGACCGACGTGAGGAAGTGGGTCAACTATTCAGCACACTACAGTTACAAGGTAAAACTGAGCATGTGGCAATCACCATGGTTACTTTGCATACTTCATTGTCTTGAAAAGTGTAGGCAGACAAATAAAATACCATGGGCAGATAAGGCGGGAATTTGGCACATGCCAGGTTCTGTGCAGTAGCTATCCACGTGTAGCCTATTGATTCACGGCAAACAAGCAGTGGATTGTCCCTTCGCGAAGATGGAATAAACTTGCTTGCAGTTGCTTTGTGGAAGAGCATACACACAGACAGCTACTGGGGCTTAGCTGATATGGTAAGAGTATGAACAGGGAGTTTTACTGCTCTTCATAGCAGCTACAGTGGGAGTGCTACAGTGGGAGTGCTACAGCAGACAAAAGGATCACATTATTTCTCTGCTTACATATTTCTTCTTTCTGCCTGCCCTAAGGAGAGGAGCAGATGGGAAAATGCACTACGTATATACCTGCCAAGAATCTCACTATGCCAAAATTTGCATGTTAGCTGATCACTCAGCAGAGAAATTGGCATCGAACCTGCCTTCTTTAAGAGCAATGATGAGAGACACTGAAAAGATTCTCATGGCAAATATTTTTAATGGTAATTGTAATTACATTTTTAATAGTCTCTTAAAATATCCCTGAGTTTTTGGAGGTGTTGAAATTTAGAACACAAATGTAGATGTGTTCTGCTCGAGGGTAGGAAGGCTCTTCAGAGGGATCTGGACAGGCTGGATGGATGGGCCAAGGCCAATTGTACGAGGTTCAACAAGGCCAAGTGCTGGGTCCTACACCTGTGTCACAACAACCCCATGCAATAATACAGTCTTGGGGATGAGTGGCTGGAAAGCTGCCCTGCAGAAAAGGACCTGGGGGTGTTGATTGGCAGCCGGCTGAATATGAGCCAGCAGTGTGCCCAGGTGGCCAAGAAGGCCAACAGCATCCTGGCCTGTATCAGAAATAGTGTGGCCAGCAGGAGCAGGGAGGTGATTGTGCCCCTGTACTCAGCACTGGTGAGGCCGCACCTCAAATACTGTGTTCAGTTTTGGGCCCCTCACTACAAGAAGGACATTGAGGTGCTGGAGTGTGTCCAGAGAAGGGCAATGAAGTTGGTGAAGGCTCTAGAGCACAAGCCTTATGAGGAGCGGTTGAGAGATCTGGGGTTGTTTAGCCTGGAGAAGAGGAGGCTGAGGGGAGACCTGATCGCTCTCTACAACTACCTGAAAGGAGGTTGTAGCAAGGTGGGTGCTGGTCTCTTCTCCCAAGTGACAAGTGACAGGACAAGAGGAAATGGCCTCAAGTTGCGTCAGGGGAAGTTTAGACTGGATATTAGGAAAAACTTCTTCACTGAAAGGGTTGTCAGGCATTGGAGCAGGCTGCCCAGGGAGGTGGTTGAGTCACCATCCCTCGAGGTATTTAAAAGATGTGTGGATGAAGCACTTAGGGACATGGTTTAATGGTGGACTTAGCAGCGTTAGGTTAATGGTTGGACTTGATGATCTTAAAGGTCTTTTCCAACCTAAACGATTCTATGATTCTATGATTAATTTTCAAAATTTATCTCTTTGCTTTATGCATCAGTCTTTGCAGAGTTTAAAATTGAGGTTGGTCTTCTGCTGTCACTTAGGAAGCCACCTATGCCCTGTAGATTTGGTTCTGGATTTGGATTCAAAGTACAACTGGGGATGGTAATGAATATAAAATCATGTGAGGCCAGTTCTCTGCATGACATTATTTCTTCTGGAAATGATGTCATGACACTGTTGAATCGTAAAACTGTTTGGATTAGACTGAAAACACTTATAGTAAATAAAATCCAGCTTTCCCTCCTCACTCTATTTCTCTTCACAACCCTCTCAGTTTACCAAGAGTTTCTTCACCTGAGCAGGACACGAACCAGCACTAAGGAAGATTCTTGAATCTTTTGTTTTCCTTTCTCATTACAAATGTTCTCCCTCTTTTTCCTCTGCCAGGTCGAAATAGAGCAGAAAAAAAGCTTGAATGAGGACCTGAAGGGAGAAGATACTGCAAATGTCAACGAATGTGCTACGCAGTGAAGGAAGATCAGTCTGCAGGTCCCAAGAGGGGTGGTCAAATTAACAGCCCTGGAAGAAAGGACTTGCAGGGTTTTGGTATATTTCTTTAAAAAAGTATGGAGTACTACTTTTAAAATAATGCTCTGAAGAGTATTATTTTTCCTTGTGATGATCCGTACTTTGAGAAGAAGCTCGTCAGTGGTTTGTTTGGAGCAGATCTATGGGCTTTTGCTGGAACGATTTAAGTACAGTTGGGGTATAGACAGAATGACTCGTATTACAGTCAAGCCTGCCTTTTCTGCCTCTTCACCATCTAGGTTCTGCACTGAAGTACAGTCTGGCCACCATCACAACCAAACCAGAGAGCAGCCTTTATGTCACGTACAACCTTGCCCTTCTATGTTAAGCTTTTTTTTTTTGTATGGTCTGTTGGTTTGGTCATTGGCAGATTCACTTCCTTCTGAACTGCCAAATAAAACCCAGGGAGCATCGAGTGAAAAATTGTATAAAATCTCATTTCTGAAGTGGTGAACAGAGTGAAAACCCTGAACATCATTCTGCAGAATCAACAAACTCTGCATCTTAAACATAGTAAATGGTCAAGCAGATGAACTACAGACAGGACAGCTAATCATGTAGCTGTTCTATTCACCCTTTCCTGTCTCATCCCCTAAATGACAACATGTCATTGTGCACATTTTCATGGGGTCTGCACAAGTTACAAGAAAGCCTCTGCAATTTCTTAACATTTTTGTTAGTCTGGGCTGTTCTGTTATCTTGACTGAACATGGTTATGGCTGCTAGTAACACGGAATGTGTGTTATAATAGAGGTGATACAGAAGGGACTTTTGCTAAGATTAGATCATTCCTGCCTAGAAAGATATTTAAGGGAAAAACATTGGGGATTGGTTTTGGGTTTGGTTTTTTTATATGTTTTCTTGGATGCACACAGGTGGGTCGTTATTGAAAATGTCAGAATACAATTACTTTAACAGACAATGTTGTTTGCCTTCCTGAAAATCCTTGGAATTCTGTCCAGCGCAATATTACTTTCATGTTCTATCTTGAACCTACAATATAAGTAACTTGTATCTTTATAAACCCCCCACTAACTGGGACCCAAAATCTCTTTTCAAAAATTAACAAAAAGCTTCCATCATGGAGATTTTATCTCCACTTAGCTGAAAGTAACAGCAAGTCTTAAAACTTCATTCTAAATAAAAATGCAGAAGGCAGAAATCACTCATTCATATATATTTTCAGAGAAAAGAGTGTTCAAAGTACCCATTTTTTTGTAGTTGCTTCCATGGCTTGCATAATATTTTGTCTCGAGGTAATTTTAAATGTAAAAAAAGTAATTTATTAAATCATTTATCTTTTGAAAGGTTACTGCTGACTTTAAAATCACACATTTGGAAAGCATTGGCAATGTAATTTAAAATCATAATGAATTAAAATGAAAGCTTTTTAATAAATTTATAAAATTATTTTATTTTACATTTCATATAACAGAAAATTAACACACTCTCAATTTACTGCTTTCACTGTGACTCCTATAAAAATCACTACAATGTTAAAATTCCAAATAAAACATGAGATTAATTACATTGAGTCTAAAACTGGTAGTGGTAGAATTTAAAACGAATTATAGGGAATTTATAAATGCCTTTTTATATACACCTAAATCTCATGCCTACGTCAACCTAGTGATATATATTTACGCAGGTACACTGCTGTAAATATGTAAAGTCTCAGTCCTTCTAGGACTTCTTAATAAGCATGTAATATTCTATTGCAGGTAGTCCTACTGAAGCCCAGGGAGCTCCTCGGAGCACACCAGTTAGTACTAAGCATATGCAACATCTCTCTATAAATGGAAGAATGCTATTAACTTTTATGAAGCATTTTGAGATCAGTGGATTAAAATTACTGATAAATTGCAAAGAATTATTATTTATTAAATGATAACTTGTATAGGTTGTGAAGTATCTGAGAGCACGGGGCTGAATTCGTGACTGATTCTCAGCTCTGTAACAGGCTGGCTGTGATGAGTTGCATGGCGAGTCCTCTCCACAAAATTCACTGTTCTTTTCAAAGGCATTCAAAGAACTTCTGGGTGTTTTTCCTGTTTTTCACTGCAGCTCCTAGTGTACAGTTTCTGAAAAGGACCAGCAAGAAATCCAACAAAACCTAGATGAAGGAGTGCTGCGATGTTGCTGAGGAAGTGTGAGAATGTTTTGTGAAAGAAAGTCGGGAGATTTCCTACTCCAATCTGCAGGCTCAGTGTCTAAATTTTGGCCTATTGCCCCCCAGCCTTTGAAAACACAAATAAGTAATAGCAAATAAAAAAAAAAAAAATGTTGTACTCCTTAAAGAGGGGACAAAATCAAAGGAATATAATTTTCCATCTCTGTTGAATTCTTAAACTATTCAGTCTCTATCATGCTCCAGCCACAGAATATTTCTGTGCCCCACAAATTAAAAGATGAACATACTGGAAGATTCTGGACTTTACTTAATTTCTCTACCTCTTCATCACTGATCCTTTTTTTTAATTCAAAGTTACTGAATGAAAGAAAGAGTATGGGCCTGACTCTGATCTCTCCTATGTAGTTAGTTGTACGACAGAAATACCTCTTCCAGTCGTCATGGAATTATGCAGGCAAAACTGGAAAAGTGTTCTGGTTTATAAAAAAGCTATTTTAATCCATTCTGATCTCTGGAGAATATTTTTCTGATGTACCTGCCACCGAATTTTCAAGAGTTTAGGATGAATACCTTGGCCAGAGTTTTAAAACATCTTATTTCCTATTGAAGCACTAGAGTAAGTAGTTTGATTTTTCAAAAGAGCACTAACAACCAAAATCTTTAGAAAAATATAGTGTTGGTATAACCAGGTGTCACCACTGAATTCTTTTTTCAGTCCAGCACCTTTACCAGCACTGAGCATTTGAACACCAGGATCCTAAGTGCCCTTTTTGAGGCTTCCACTGTTCTTGCTTGATTAAACAGTGCCAATTTTTCAGTGTTAGATACTGTCACATATGAATTTTATGTACATGAACCATATTCTCTTCATCCATAAGGGTACAGTACTAATGTGGACAGACCATTGATGGGAGTGAGGGGAAAAGAGCTGAGAGGTTTGTCAGTTTTAGACTAGCAGAAATAATTTAGATACAAACTATGCCTGTAGTGGGGATGATTTTTTTTTCTTGGGGAAAAATATCTTTGAATAGTTTCAGTTTAATACTCCTTTTGAGAAAGATATAATCACTGTCCTTTGGTTTATTTGAAAGCTTTGTAGTACTCAAACACTCCATGCAGAAAATGTGCCTTGAAGGTAAGCATACATTTACTGCCTGAAGCTATTCCCACTTGCAGCATTCTTTCTCTTTCTCAATATGGTTTTGTTTCATTTTTGTACTGTGGTAAGACTTGAGGTATTGCAGGGAATTTTGCCTAGAAAAATAAACAGTCTTTGATCACAAGGGGTAAAGATGAACATCTCCAGGCAGGTGAGCTTATTTTAGTGAATGCCTCTTACATTTATTAATTATGGACACTGCTAGTAAAGGAAAAAGGGCAAATTCAGCTGAGAAATACTGTAACTGACTGATGTTATTTTTGTCCTTTATTTTATTTACACTCAAATTTAGTCATCCTATGAAGGAGACAGATTTTAGGTCCTTCATTGCATCATTATCATAAGAAACATCGCAGAAATAATTTACCTTTTCTGGTGGGTTGCTGGCTGACATATTTACTTGACAGGACATCCAAGACCTGTTGGTCTACCTGTCCACATGACTTATTAACTGCTAAAACTCCCTCTTGATCATTCACCTCCCAGGATAGAGAGCAATTGCATGCAAAAGTGCATGAAGGCAAGAGGAAAAGGTGTACAAAGTTCAGCCTGGAAGTACTTACTCTGTTGCTTGCATGAAATTTTCAGTAATTTCTTTGGTTCTTGAATACACACAAACTAATCAAGCCCTTGATAGGTCAACTCTGTTCCAGAAGGTGAAAATTACTTTCAGTGACTCTTATCAGCTCGTGTTTATAGCTGTATTCATCTCCAGAACTGGCCAGCACAAGAATTTGCAGCACGCATAGATCACTTATGGATGAAGTACTTACCCTCTTCTGCCACTAAAGTTAAATCTACATCATGAGTTGTCTGAGATACAAAATGTTGTGTGATAACAGGCATAGCTGTTCCTAGCCTTCCTGTTTTGTTCAGCCACCTGCACATCCATCCATCCATCCTCCCATCCGTCCTACCCTCCTTCCCTCTCTCTCCTATAATTGCAAGTCATTCTTTGCACTATTGACATTAATTGGTTTGATGATTATTTTGTAACATGTTCCTACCTTTTTGTTTTGTAAAATAAGAAAGTCTGTACACTGGCTAACGTTGTAGAAGTGGTTTATTTTTTTTCTTTTTATTTTATCAGTTGAAATGGGTTGTAATGTTTTGTTTGAACTATGGGAAAACTTAAATAAATGTTAAGATGAAACAGCATATCCACATTTTCAGTGTGAAATTGAAGTTGTATGTGCTGTATATTCTGATGCCAGAAGTCTTGAATTCAGAAGAGGAAAAGAGAGTGTTTTGAATGGCATAAAGGACATAAATTAGAAGTAATGGGACTATATACAGAAAAGAGATTTATTTCATTTGATCGTCCAGACTGAATGATAGACTGAAAAGGAAATGGAGCAGGCCTAGAGCTTGAGCCACATAACAGACGTGTGGAGCAGTGCTGACGTAATACAGAAGATCCAACATTTGAATGAAGCCATCCTGAAACAAAGTAATTGAGCATTGAAACTTCTGCTCAGTGGGTCTCTTGTACTTCTCTTGACGGCTAAAGCCAGGAGTGCATGTGAGGGCAGTGTCTTCCTGTGATCAGAACATCTGTTTGCAAAGCAAGTGTAAGGATAAGGTCTAAACTATTTACAGAGTCCTCTACTATGATTCTCTGTGTGCTTTCAAACTTGAGTAAGCCATGTATTATTTTATACATCTTTCCACTTCTCTCACAGAGACCAGTTGCAGTCTTGTTTTTCTCAAAAGCACTCCCTGAATCAGGCTGAAGAGCTGGGTAGTCTCATTGACCAAAGAAAATCAGATCCCCATCATAAGGGCTGCTCAGATTATTGCTCTGAGCTCAGCGCATTCTTCATAGTATGCCTCAGTACAACTGACAGTAAGTCAATCATTTTACAGTACAAGAAAATGGAGGTACACAGGGGATGATGCCTCATCTTCATTATTCAAGAGTAAATCAGGTCAGCCAGAAGAAAGAAGGAAAATTAAACAGAAAAATTCAGGGGCTGTTAGTAATAGCAGCTTATTTACTGTAATTCAGATACTTAGTGACATTTGGAAATGATACTACAAAATGGGAGGCTAGAATTATATTAACCATGATCGCTTGATAATATGCAAAATGGTTTTAAAAAGGGAGAGTTATAGAAAAAGCTGAGAGTTTGAAACCAGGGAGCTCAGACTTCCTTGGCAATAGTGCAGTCCTTCGAGACAAGCCAAAATAACACCCTACAAGAGATGAAGAAGTCACAGTACCAGCGCAATGTGTACCCAAACAAAAGACATCACTAGAGTGAGATAGCACAACTTGGAGAGAAAAAAACACCGCAGTTTTCTTCCAGTGCTCTTATTTGCCATGATTGCCCTTACCATCTAGTCCAGATTATGTTGTAAATTTATGAGTAAGACAATAGCTGTTGAAGGTCAGCTGAGGTAAAGCAAAAGCTAGAGCAGCAGTCCATTGTTTCAGCTTAGGTGCAGGTCTGTGTCACAGCAGATGTGTCTCAAACATGAAGCGCACCAGTCCCAGAAAAAACTCCTGTCCTTTTGGTCACAGTATTAGAAGCCTAACAGCAACTGCCATATATAAAAAGTAGTTGGAATAGTATTTTAAACACCAGCTATGAAAGCTGTCTTTCTCAGCCCTGAATAATGGGATGGCAAAGCCTGATGGTGATTATACCACTGCCTGCAGCTGCACTGGGGTGCCACAACAAGTGGCAGACACCTGCTGGGGTTCAGGAGGTGTGGGCACACTGGTCCTTCCCTGGCTGGGGGCCTTCTGCAGTCTCTCAGTTGCTACTGCCCCAGGGGCTGTAGATAAACTGGGAGCAATCAGCTTGGCCTGAAGAGCTTCTGAAGGGACAGGAGGAATACAGGGTGAATACAGCTGAAAGTCATTTCCTAAGGTGACAGGCTCTTTTGTAAGGGTTTCCCTTAATGCAGAACAGAAAAGGAGAGCTCTAGTCCTCTGTGTGGAAGCAAATAAATTTGTTAGGGCATGGTCAGTTCAACAATTGTATTAATACAGAGAGTACTCAGACTAAAAGGGAACGAAATGGGAAAACCTCATGTCAGCGCACAGATGCAGGCAGAGCTGTAGTGGAATTCTGACTTGGGGTCAAGAGAAACAAAAGCAAAATTGCAGAGTTTTCAACTAAGAGATGAATAGAGCTCAACCACTACTGCAGCCTCTGTCCCCACCTCCCTTTGACCAAAATCTTGTCTAAATTGCCCTGCATCAGTCAGCAGGCGCTTTTTTCCCTCCCCCCCCAAGCTATTATAGGTACCCTTTGCCCAGGAGGAAGAAATGTCCCTGGCAGTCAGGAAGCAGCAGTTGGTTCAAGAGGAACAACCAGGGGAGTGTGAGTGGCAAAATAGGATATGCTGAAGTTACAATCTCAACAGAGAAAAATGTGTGCTAAAACCTCATGAAGTCCCATGACAAGTAAGAAACTATGCAAAAAATGTGACTTGGGGAGTCCCAGTCTACAAACACTGACCCTGGAAACAAAGGAGAAAAATAGTAGAAAATTTAGTATGAATATTACGTGAACAAATAGAATTGGATTCAGAACTCAACCACGTTGTCAAAATCAGCTGTCAAATTGTACATGGACAGAAGACCTAAAAGACACAAGATGATGAAAGTGTGAGTTGACTGCGACATTTCTGCTGGTTAAGTTGTGGTTTGTGGTATGGGTCCTACCTAGAGAAGTGAACTGCAGACTGGAACGGTAAGGCATTTAGCTGTGTGTTCATGCTCCCCAGGTTCGCCGGAGCTAAGGGACTGTTGCTCTCTAGTGGTCATTGCAAGCTGCCAGGTTTTTGCCTGGATTACTGACCCGCCGCATTGAGCAGACTCAATGAAACACAAGTCTGACTGGTTTTCAGGACCATGAACCCCATGCAGAATTTGGGCCGTTGTTGACACACTGAAAACCAGGTAGATATCAAAACTGGATGTAAGAGTTGACTACCTCAGCTGATTCCATATTTAGTTGACAAAAGACCAACAGATAAACTAACTTTTCAGTGGTGTGGACTGCTCTTTTCACCCAAGTAGTCCTTACCTGTCTGCACAGTCATGCACAGAATTAGTTTAAATTTACATCCGTAAAGCACTTTAAATACCTCAAACAGAAAATGCTGTTAAGAGAGTAACTTTTAACTACTGTCTATTAAAAAGCAAAAGCATATGTGTTTGTTGCATAGACATGCATAGGCCTATACAATTAGGCATTGTATGATGGAAAGAACAGTAGTTTGACCTTTTTATTTTCTGTCCACTCCTCAGAAGACAGGCACCCACCCACCCCACCCCACCCCGCCACCCCAAAGTACACCGGTGGGGCTAAGTCCGAATCTGGGCAGCCAAGCCCACTGCTCCCACCTGGTAAACCCCATGCAGCTGCTGCCTTATTCTGGAAGCATCAAAATTCCCAGGAGCTCTCACAAATTTGCAAGAAAGATGGCTACATACACCTACTGTTCCTGTGCATGCCTCAAACTACCACAGTCCTAGATGGTTTTCAAGCCAAGTGTTCTACCTTCCCTCTCTCTCGTATTCTAATCTGCTGCTGTGCTCAGAATGAGCATTGTGTGCTATAAACCTGGTCAGTGGTCAGAGCACTGCACTGCAGGCAAGCGAATGGGTTTGGGATCCCTTTCTGCTCCTCGTTTGAGGCTACCTAGAGGGCCGGGACAGAGGTGGAGACAGTTCAAGACTGAAAAGAGGGACTGAGGACTTCAAGGGTTTAGAGTACTGACTGGGTTTGTTAATCTTTGACTGCAGTTTCTAAAATGCTGTTGAGTAAACTATGGAAATAGTAGTTGGAGCGGGAACTGGACACCAGACCTGCCCTCTCCCACCAGACAAATATCTTTCTCTGATGAGCTCACTGAACCTAGAAGGCCTGCTGCCCAGTGAAAGTACTTTATAGGGTAAGTAATAGCACCATTTGAGGATAGTGCCTTATCTGTTTGCTGAGGTGCTATGGAAATAGAAGTATTTAAATACATCCTTGTGCTGCATTTTCTAAGACGTAATTTGGTATAAAAAGTCTCCTTCCTGAAACAAAATTATCATTCTGCATTACAGCCTGGCAAGAATACAACTATATGCCTTTGAAATAAATCCCTTACAGCATGGGGACAGTTTTCCTTCCCAGCACCCACAAAAAGCACATGAAAATCAGTTTCAATCTGTCCTGAAGTAATTTCTTACCTAATTTTTAGGTTTAAGAAAAAGATGTACTAGTTACTGATTTTCAGTTTACATTAATAATTTAACATTTACTATGCATTATGAACCTACTTTTATAGAAATTGCAGCCAACAGTCATTGCTCTCAATGAGAGTGCTACTGGACAATTTTAGCACAAAGAGGGAAATTTTGAAAACATATTTCTCATTTATTTTGTTTTCTGCCGTGGTTACTCTACAGGCATAGGAGTTCTGCCTCCCTCTTGTGGCTACATCTTTTACTTTCGACTTGGAAAAGAAACATTTACAGTGCAGCCACGATCAGAGTTCATGATAGTTACCATCCTGATATAAGCCTCCTCCTCAAGTTTGCTAGAAAAGCTCCCTTATGTTGGGAATCTCCCATAAAAAGATTTTCTACCCAAGGGAGAGATTCTTTTTCACTTGCTTGATAAAATCCGTTGTAATCCATGCTGGTTACATTTTGTAATTGATTTTGAATGTTCGCAATCAAGTCAGCCAAATGTACAAGCTCCACCTAGGAGTTATTAAGATACATTCCAGGTGATGTGGTATTTTCAAGCAGTGCAAAAACTCATGGCCTATACATTTTAGGGTATCACCTTGTCCTTTCCCATCACCTTCCATTTAAATATCACATAGTCCTTTTCAAACATTAAGAAATTAAGCTATCTGAAGAGTTAACTGCAATAAAAGACTGTACCTCTCAGACGATAAGAAAGCTAAGATAGCATTAAATCGCTGCCTTGGAATGATAGAGCCCCAGCTGAATGCAGATCTAATGTCCCTCCATTGTTTCTCTAACCCAAAAGTACATCTTCTCCCTTCAAGGTCCTTAGCAGAATTACAGCATTTGTAGCGTGATTTACCTTGAGTGTCTCTGCTCTATGCCCTTGTATTCTTCATTCCTTAGCAATTTACACTGATATCAATACAGCACATTGCCTGCTGCAACATTCAGAAAGACGTGTGAATTTGTCTTGAAAACCATAGCTGGAAACTGGGCAGGAGGGACCTGGAGATTTGTAGCAGAAGTCTACAATAATGGAAAGAGAATAAGCTGTACAGCTTAAATGCTACTGCTGGTCTTTCTTGCTTTGTTAGGTCTAAAAGAAAGTGACTCTGTAGTTTGGCACCACTGTTACTTGGTCGCATCCTCCAGCTTCATCTCCAATTTCAGCTGGCTTTGGCAGCAGGGCAAGGGACTTGCTTTGACCACTCGTAGGTATATGTAACTGTCTGGGTGATGTGGGTAGAGGGTATTATCACTTTGGCTTTGAAGGTACTCTCATCCCCATCACGTTAGATGATACCCATCAGCACCTCATTGGCAGCTGGCCAGTGAAAACATTGACAGGAGCTGAGCCCAGCCCCATGCAGACTCTGCTGGGGTGGGCTGCAGCAACAGCTAGCACTTCTTGGGAAAAATCATTCCTGGTGCCAATAAAGGCAGTGTTGGGCCCTCGCCCTATAACCGTTAATACTGCGTCTGCATCTGGCTAGATAGGTCAGACCATGGATCAGTCGTTTCAGCACAAATGCAGCTGTCTGAAAACTATAAACTGGAAGTGCTGTTTTCTGCTCACCACGTGCTCTGCCCATACCATAAAACAGAGTGCAAGCAGAATTGTAGGTATAGTGGGTGCAATGGGATGCCTCACTAGAAATGTTTTCTTTCAACAGAGACACAGACATACTGACTACTAATCTGCCTAGAGTCAGTCTGTGGGAGAAATGAGATGGCTGATGACAGTAGGTCATATTGCAAATCTAGGAAGATTTGTAGTGGAAGATGATGCTTAAAGATGGAAAAACAATCTTTCATCCAAAGCAGCAAGGCAGGGAGTAAGAACAAGCAGCTGAGGGAAAATATGAGCTCCAGTCTATAAGCGCAGTTTCACATTTTTTTACATGTTTGCAGCTGTCAAAATCTTGGTATGTCAAAGACTCCCAGGTTACACATCATTTAGCATGAAGACTCGAGCAGAGAGGAGCTCTGGAAATGGGTCACAGGTTAGAAATGGCAATAAATGCCTAGGGTCCTATAGCTCCATTACAGGATGAGCTGGGCTGGCTCATTCCCGCTGTTTCCCTTTCTCTCAAAGCCAGAGACTCCGATTGCCCAGCAGTCCTCACACTAGCACAGCTTTGCCAGTTAGATAATTAGCCTCAGCATGGGAACTGCATGTTAACTGCTCGTAAGCCATAGGTTGGCCACAACTGAGTTCATGTTCACTGTTCCTCACTGGGAAGGCTGAACACAGCCAAAACCGAACTGGAGTTGTTGCCTGCAAATTCCACCCAGTCCTGTGAAAAACAACACTAGGACTCATCTGGG
This sequence comes from Gavia stellata, assembly GCF_030936135.1. Lineage (NCBI taxonomy): Eukaryota > Metazoa > Chordata > Aves > Gaviiformes > Gaviidae > Gavia > Gavia stellata. Next base: position 23,875,340 of record NC_082600.1, read on the forward strand.
GTGGGGGGAAGGCAAAGATTCCTCTTGTCTGCCTGATGCCTCTCATGCTGGGTCCCAGAGGGGTCATATGATCACCTCTGAATAGACTGTAAAGTTTAGGGCACACCCATGTTTTTTCCATGAAAGCTGTAGCCTCTTGTGCCCTTAAAGCAGCTCTACACGATCCTCAGCAAGTCAGAAGCTTGCACAGTTTGCAAGGCCACTCACTTGGCTGCAGAGGAACGGACATACTAAGTGGGAGGCAGCGAGCATCAGAAGTGGAGCAAACCTGCTTTGCACAAAAGCATTTTTAGTTTATGGACACGTGAATGTGTGGCTGCGGGACAAACTACTGGGTAAAATACACCACCGCACATGCCTGCTTAGCGGTGCCTGCCTGTGTGCAGCCTCCCACCCCGCCAGCTGTGTGAGGGAAGCAGAGGCTACACAAACATGCACATGTTCCCAAAGGAATCACAGGGTTATCACGCACACAGACCAGCACCATGCCATAGTTACATGCCACATATTTGTATTCTGGTACACTCTAGGGTGACTGCTTTATCCTAAGTCACCACGTGGAGCCTGAGGTATGCACAGCTTGCGAAGCCACATTATAGATCACTCTGTGCAAATTTTTCTCTATGAATATTTCACTCTCCGATGCCTGTATAAATCAGAAATAACTTTGCTGAAGTGAATTCAGTTTTGCTGTAGACCTTTGCACATCATAGCCGCTGGCTGGAACATATGGCAGTAATCAGTAAAAATATCAGCATGCTAAGTAAAGCTTTGCTTTAGAACTGTAATGTAGGACGTTGCTTGTAGAGAGAATCTAATTGGTATTTTAAGTGCAGATTTTTTTGTTACCTGACTTACTTTGTTGCTCAGCTTCATGGATCAGAGCCAGAAATATTTTGGCTGTTGTCAGAACATCATCACAGTTGAGTAGCTGTGATTCATAACAGTCCCAGTGCAAGTGATTAATGTTATTACTTAAAAAACACTTAAGCAAGGTAGTACTGACAGAATGTGTAACTTGAAGGCACTCCTTTAGCTCATGTCCTTACAGAGAAATTCTAGCCTTCAGAATTTTAGGGGTTTTTTTTAGCTATTTAAGAATCAGTACTCTGTATTCAAACTATGATTCATCCAATCTGTAGAGACCTAAGCATTAGGCCAAACATGTACACACATGCAAAAAATAAAGGGGTGGTCTCTGCCCTAAAACCAGTAATCTTCTTACTACAACCATTATAGCTTGCTTACAGCAAGGGCTGTGCATTTTAGTAATGGCCAATTCTTCAATAAAAGGAAGACTGGAGACTTTTCTACATGACAAAGCATTTGGCAACAATGTTGTTTTGAAGCATTTCCTCCTCTGGTCACTTATTTCTACTCCTGCCAGCTCTTTCAGTTGCACTAACACATCTTTTGTGGGGCTGCCCTATGAACCATATCAGGAAACTGATCCAGGTTAAAAATTAGCCAGCACAGGGAAAAAAAATGAAAATGGCACAGCAAGGAACTGGCACAACTGCAAAAGCAGAGTGTGGTGGCACAAGCACACACTGGTATGGGAAGGAAGTACAAATGCCTGAAATCCTCATTATCACTGAATGCTTGGGGGTCGTGGGAACGATGGGGTCAGTGTCTCAATTAAGTTTTGCCTTTATGAACTAAGCGTAGTTTTGTCAACCACAGACATGAAAGAAACAATCTCTGATCCACAAATCTATGACAGCAGAAACTTCTGCTAAGGTGTAAATAAATGCAGCGCATGGCAACGGCCTAGAAAAGAGCATGTTGCTTCCTCCAGCTGTAACTGATCATTTACTAGAAAGAGCTGTTATAAAGACCATGGTGCAGCTATGTTAAGTGATTTTTTGAGGGATGGGCTGAGGGATGCTAAGGAAAGTCAATTCCCTAAGCAGAAGAGGCACAAGTGGTCCTAGAAAAGGAATAGTTTTGCAAAATCTGACATGGCATTTGTGTATAAAACAGAGAAGGAACTGTGATTCTGCTAGAGGAGAAATCATAGCATTGAGAGGAGAGGGTCTAGCAGTTAGTGGCAGCTTTAGAAGAAAGTCTTCTGATGGGTGTACAGGCCTCTGGGTTTTGTGGTATTGTTCCTTAGCTTTTGAAGGCCTGAGAGGTCTGTTGGAGATATATGGGGACAGAAGGAGTTACAGTAATGAAACAACTATAGTAGCTGGTCACCTGCTAACATAGTCTTCTGTGAAGATGCAATTTATGTATTTCGCTTGGAGGAAGGAAGTTGGCTTTCTAATCTTGGTAGCTATGTGGCTTTGACTGTATAACTAAGCGCATAGTTTTATAGTCCTGTTTAAACATGCCCTAATGATAAAGGTGTATATATAAGTTGTTTTCAAACAACTATACATATTCTAACAGTAAACAGTCTTAGTCTATATTAAAGAAAAATTCTTTGTGCTTCCTACTTTGCTTGAGTAAGCACTTGGTAAGAGCAGAGCAAGCCTGAGACTCTAAAAGTCTAATCATAAAATAAAAGCTTAATGTGTAGCAAGCTTCTCTGAAGGCCTTGCCTGCTTTAGCACTTCAAGCTTAGAAATTGCTGAAACGTTAATGTCCGCCCTCTGAAAGGTCACTGGAGACAAACCACATTGCTGTAGGATGACAAGGTTTGGTTCTCTGTGGGCTGTGAGGGTGGCAGTTGAATTGTGCATATGTTAGACCCTTAAAACTGGTGTTAGTGTGCTTTGGTAAAGCGTATTGTTGTGCTTCAAATTCTAGATGTGAGAGTAAATCCATCCAGAAAAGTAGAGATGCCTTGGAATAAGGGTGATGAGAGTTATTTAATTCCATGTCCTTGCTCAAAAATTTGAGGGGGGGGAATCAAGTGCTGAAGGCAAGAGGGATATGTTTACTGGCTTTTGTTTCCAGCTACTAGATCATGGCGAGAAGGCTGTCAGAAGGAAAGTGTTGCTCAATATTTTTTTTTTATAACTTTTAATTAAAGAATGTTTATATAATACCTAAACACTGTCTGAAACTAATATCACATAAGCTCCATTATGTGTCAGCATCTCTTCTGACTCTTGAGGGCTGGTTGCATCCAGAAAAGCTACAGTATGATGTGTCTGTTGTTAACTTCTGCCTGTGCCCAAAGTTTGGATTGCAGCTTGGGCCACTTACTATTTTTTTTTTAGCTCTGTAGGGACACTTAAAAAAAAAAAAAATTTGAGAAAATGGGTTTTCTTTATTTAAGGTTATATTCTCTCTTTGGTACAGTGAGTAGAAGCAGCAAGAGCGAGTTAAACATAGAGGTGAACATAAGCTCTAAATTTACAATGTGTGAGCATAACTTCAAACAGCTTTTTCCCCTGTTAAGATTTTCTAGACTGACTTGGTTCTGTGTATGCTCCTGTTTTATCCTTTTAACACATGCTGTTGCAATTTAAAGTTAAATGTGTATCTCCTCATTCTTCTGGAAAACTATGATTTCAGAGATTGGGGAAGAAAGTTTACTTCCTTGGCTAATAATAATACTACGTCGCCAAAGCCTTCTGGAAAGTGTTCAACAGCTAAGCTTGTTTTAAAGGAAAGAGTGTAATATACTGGCTGAATATTGTATGATGTCTTCGTGCCCACAGTGGGAGACTTTGCCAGCACAACTACAATAGCAAATAGGCTATGTGGACAAGACTTATGATGACAAATCTGAAAGGCATGCTGACAGTAAGCCTCATTCTGTTACCTATGTTAAGGTTTGCACTCCTGTAATATAGTTAAGACCAATTTTTGTTTTGCTTGCTTAACTGCCCCCCAGGGAGGAGGGGAACCAGTTGACGTTCCTCACACTTACCAAGCTTTTCTGTTGTTTCAAGAACTAAGAAATTATAAACCACTGTGTCAGCCACACCTCATACTAGGTCCTCTGGGCTTTGCTGTATTATCAGAAATGCTTTCAAAGAAAAATGAGGGCACCCTGATAACTGATTGGGTACTGATTTCTCCAGGTGTAGATCAGGCATACTCATGGTCTGCTCTTGGGAGACAGAAGAGTAGCTTCAGATTGTTGTTATTTTTACCGTTTTCAGATGAACCAAAAAACCTCCATTTAAAAAACCCACAAACAAATAAAAACTGAAGATCATAACTTAAATTTAATGTGTTTTGACTTAGCATCAAGATTTTGTGGTTCTTATTTTCAGCTGAATTGCTAGCTGGTGGCTTTCAGTGGCCATTGCAGGTACTTAGCACCTTTGAGTTTCTAGATTCAAGTGTGTCACATTCCTCCTCCCATTAGCAAATACTTACACATGTTATTCCTTTGCAAAATATCTTCTTGAAAGATATGCTGCAAAGAACAACACATTAGTACTTGCCAAGAACTTCAGAATGGAAGTGCAAACTACCCAAAAATCATACTGGAGAAAATTTATTCCCTGTCCGTCCCCCCCCCCGCCCCCCCGTGCTTCCTACTCACAAGTTCAAAAAATCTCTCTTCTAAAAGATTTAGTTCTCTGATGGACCACAAAGGAGATGAACTAAAACCATCTCCATATCCTAGACCCTTTACATAAACTTACCAAGCTACTGTTGCAGTAGTCACTTCCTCTGCTGAGGAAAGGCAAGGGATCCTTCTGGTACTGATAGGACAGAATCATCCAGGGCACTCAATGTAGACTGTGTGCCTCTGAATGCAAAGACGATTTCTCTTTGTCTCAAACATTTGGTAGAAAAATAAAGATGATGGTGCCTACAATTCAGTGGGAACTTTTTTTTATTTTATTTCCTCCTCTAGCACACCAAGGATCAGCTTTTGATCTTGTGCACAAATGTGCTTCTCCCTACACTATCCCACCTTGCCACGATTTTTGCAGTGAAGGAGAAAGTTTACCCAAATGTCATTCTCTTTGCTCTGGGTGTAATGTCCATCATCACTATGGAGTTCACATCTAGACAGTACAATAGCTAAAATAAAAGCGTCCAGCCAACAGTAAAGCTGACATTGTTGCTAAACCTGGTGAAGCCACCCTGAGTTGTCAGTGGTAGAAACCTTAGGGAGAAAGAAGACAGACAGGATAACACACAAACTTAACATAATTCATGCCTGACTGGCAAACAAAAGAGAATGCTGGCAGATAAATAGTTAACTATAAAAATAATGCTGTTATGTAGCTTATGCCTCCTGATGCTATCCAGATTATCAGTGTTTCTACTGCACTATACATAAACATCTAAATTATTCCAGTCTAACAAAATGCTAAATGAAGTAGAATCCCCTAGCATTGATACAGCAGGCAGCTGTGATGCTGATGAAAACCAAGGTGAACAGACTTCAGCACGCGGCTAACTCACTTGCTCTCTGCAAGCAGCCACTGAATTGCCATGAATTAGATGGACCGTTAGTCTGACTCAATGGAGCATTTCTCATGAGGGCTTGATTTTGTTCACAACAATATTCTTTAGAGGTACTCAGGGGTTTGCAGTGGAGCACCACAACTTGATATTGGTGCCTGAGAAACTGTGACAGGGCTATGCACACAGTTCTTACCTTCTGGGAAGACAGTCTGCTGAACTACGGAAAGGAGCATGGTACCTGACTGAGCCATTACTGCTATCATGCCCGTATGTTAATTTTTTTAATTATTCAGTAAGCCACTCTGAAAAACAGGGAGGGAGTTCCAGGGAAGGAAACTGTAGCTATACAGTGCCTCCTGGCGAAAAGAGGAAGGGTATGAATGGCCATCTGATTCCTTCCTGGTGTCATGCCAGTCACTTCAGCAGTTTCACTTCACAGTGAATTACAAACTCTGAGAGAGATTACCTTCTTATTGGAGGCATCGGAAGTCAAGTAACACTAGCACCTCAATCAGTCTTCGTAGTTCATTCATCAGACCATGAATTATGGCTTCTGAGGGGGCAGACCCTCTTCAGTCTTGTTGGATGTGCTTTGCAGGTGGAAAACTCCAGCAAAAAGGACAGCTGAGAATGGTAAAACTTTGTAAACTATGCAGTTTTTTTGGCCGGGGCTCCAGCAGTATGCACAGTGAACAGCAGCTTCATCAGCTGGCCCACTGTAAACCAGTCACGTCCGTATACAAAGTCTGCACTCCAGAAGGGAAGTTGTTCATTACTGTAGGAAGGCAGGATTTAGAGGAATGGGATGGGAAGGTCGTCTGTACCCACTCACAAACTCCCTCCCATCAAAAGATACCAGACAGGTCTTCCCTTGTTGCTCGGGCTACTTAATAGGTGGGACTTCAGGCTGAAGGTAACGTAACAAATGTAGCCTGTAGCACAGTTACCACAGTATTGGTTGAGGAGATGTGACCTGCTATGCTTTGTGTATGCAGTCAGAATTCAGTGCTATTTTTCACTTATGCTTGAGTGGAACTTACACAGGTGACTTACTGGTGAAGATCTAAGGGATGAGCGGGGTTCCGAAGTTGTGCTGAGGACTGAGTGAAGGTGGCTGCGGTGAAGTTAACTTTGATGGAACAATACTCATAGTTGAGAAGATTCTCCTGTATTATGTGCGTCTCACAGGTTGCCATAGAAAAAGGAGATCATGGAAAAGGAAGAGAAAGCAATGAAGAGGGAAAAATGCAAGTTAAGCCAGCTGGCAGGGCTCCGACAACTTCTTGCACAGATGGGAGATCCTATTGCCACCAATTCTGCGAGGAACTGCTAAAAGCAGCAGTTTTGCAAATTGGTGACTGCCTGTGGGCCACAGCAACTCCCTCATGGAGGGTATCAGAAATTTCGTAAATTTTGCTGGCTCCCTCTTCCTATGCAGCTCTGGACTCAAGCTACCAGCCTAGGTGGTGGCACGGAGCCCAGAAGCACTCTGGGGCCTGTGGCCTACAGCAGTGGCCTCTGGGCCCGCGGGGCCTTTGTTTAACCACCTGTGAGGGAAGGCACCAGCGCTTGCCAGACCAGAAGATTACGTCCCCCTTCTCTAGGCCCAGAAAAAGTCATTTCTGCCCTGAAGTAGGAGGCTGTGGTGCGGTTTTCGATTGCCAAAGCACAAGCAGCTCCCAGGGACTGAGCCGAGGTGAGTTAACGTCTCCCCCCGTCTGACGCCGTCCGTGACCGGCAGCACGGGCCAACTCGGTCCCAGTCGTGTCCTCCTTAAAGGCTGCCGCCCCGTGGGAGCCCGCGCTCAGCCCTCAGCCAGCCGCCGGGACCCGTCCCGCCAGGGCCCGCGGACCGCCCGGCGCCTGCTGCCCGAGACGGCCCTCAGCGGCACCGCCTCGCCGCTACCCGCCTCGCGGGCGCCATGACGTCATGCGCAGGAGGGGGGGACGGGACCTCCGGCGCCGCCGGCAGAGGCTAGGCAGAGACTTCCGCCTCGGTAGGCCCGGCTGCGCGGGAGCCAGGTGCGCGACCTTGCGCAGCTACTTCCGCCTCAGTAGGTGTCATGGCGGCTGGCAGGCGCCTCACGTGACGGCGCCCGGCGCAGCGCAGTCTCGCGCGCAGCTCTCGCGGTGCCTCGCCGCCCCCCCCGCCCGCGTCCCCCTCTCGCCCTGGCCGCTCGCGCAGCTGCTCGGCTCTCGCTATATAAAGGGGCGAAGCGGGCAGAGCGGGCGGCTGGCGGCGGCGGCTGCAGCCCCAGGGCCGGCGAAGCAGGCCGGGCCAGGCCGCGGGGCTGCCCGTGAGCCGGGGCGGGACGCGCGGGCGCTGGGGGGACGCAGCCGGGCAGGTTTATTGTTTTAGGGGCGACTCCCCCCGCGGTTGGGGGCGTCCCGGGGGGCTCGGGACATGGCGAGCTCGACTAACACAAACCCCGTGGTAAGGACCGGGTCGGGGGGTGAGGGGGGCCCCGGGGGCAGCGCGGGCGGAGGGAGCCGGCGGGGCCCGCCGCCCCCTCCCCCGCACTCCCTTCCCTCCCGCCGCCCGCCTCGAGCGGCCCCGGCCCCCTCCCCCTCGGCGGGAAGGGCTGGCGGGGGGCGCGGGGCAGCCTCCCTCCCGCGGCGGGGAGCCAACTTGTGGCGCCCGGCGCCGGCCGCCTCGGCGGCGGGGAGAGAGCGGAGCCGGGGGCGGCGGGAGCGGGGCGGCGGGGGCGCGGGGCGGCGGCCCGGGGGCGGCGGGGCGGCCCGGCGGGCGGCGGAGCCCCGCGGGGGAGGCAGGGGCCGCGCCGCCGCCCGCGGGCCGGGGGTGCGGAGGGGAGGGGAGGGCTGGCGGGCGGGGGTCGCCGCCGGAGGGAGCCGCCCGGGGAAGGGGCGAAAATCCGAGGGAGCGGCGGGGGAGCGCGGGCGCTGCCGCCCGCCCCGCCGCCGTCCCGGGGCGAGGGGAAGCGGCGCCCGAGCCAGGTTTCAGTTTTGTGGTGTCGGTGGCGGCGAAGCCCGCCCGGGCTGCGCTGGAGCCATTTTATGTTGCTTTGTAAGAAGGAGGCGATGGTTGAAAAGCACTTATCCCAGCCCGGCCGGATCGGCTAAGCCGGGCGAAAGCCCTCAACTTCTCTCCGGCGAGCGAGGCAGTATTTATTTTAAAAACAGAGGAGGAGGGAAAAAAAAAAAAACAACCTCTTCCCCCCCCCCCCCTTCCCTTCTCGTGCTTTCTGCACCTTGGCGGGTGGCTCTCTGCTGCACTTGTACTCACAGAGGTTTGCAACAAGCAGTCACACAAACCTGCGCAGCCACCGAGCCCCCCCGGCCGCCGCTCTCCTCTCCGCTCCTCTCCTTTCCCCCTTGCGCGCCCCCCGGCCGCGACCCCCGCCCCGAAGCGCTGGAGGAGACAAACCCGGCGTCCCGGCGGCGGGCTCGGCCCCCTTGTTTGTGGCTCTCAGATCCATCATGGCTTCCCCCTGCCTTTCTGCCTCCCTGCTCCTTGTGTTCCTCCTCCCTGTGGCTGCCCTGTTTATATAGAGCTATTGCCGCTCTCTAATATAGACTCTGCTAGGATGGGAAGGTGCTTTCCAGCCCCACGTCACCGCCTCTCCATTTAAACACCACATCAGCCTTTAAATAGGGAGCGAGCCGCGGAGCGCCGGCTGGGAGGTGCATGCGTCCGCGGCGGAGGCTGGGAGACGGGCGGCTTGTCCCTCGGATGCCGACCGGGCTTTCGCCGGGTTTCCCTTCCCTTCCCTTCCCTTCCCTTCGCGCCGCCTGGCCCCGTCGCCGCCGGCCTCCGGAGCGGTGGTGCTTTCTGCCGCCTCGGGCGGGGGGGTGTCTCCTAGCCGGTGTAAATGGACTTTCCCTTGCTTTTATGCATTGCACAAAGACAGTTTTCATCCTCTCCTGCGCTTGAAACTGTACCTTTTTCTTCCTTTTTTTTATTTTTTTTTGGTCCCTAGCATACAGCTAGTGCATGTTCCTGTGCTCCCATAAGCTCTTCGAAGTAGATTTTCTGCTGGGTGGTGAAAATAGAGTTTAAATGGTTCTTAACCAGTACATCAAGGAGAGATGTGGTACTTATTTTATGGTGCTCTGCCAAGCTCTGACTACAGCTGTCCCCCTAAAAGCAATGTTAACATGAAAGTTTTGTCTGTGGGTCATGGGCCACAGATACTACTCAATGATTTCTGTGCGTTTCTGGTGACTAAAGTTTACAAATATTTTACTACAATCCAGGCAGAGCAAAGGTTTTAGAATTTTCACTAATACTTGGTTTAATTACAGTATTTGGTATACTGCAAAACGGTATGCAAAAGAAAATGCAAAGCATCCTAGTTTTCCTTTCCCAGTCTGAAATTTTACAGACCTGCCTGTGAGTTACTGTCATGCAATTGCAAAGTATCATCATTGCTTTGATATTTTGTCAGATTTTGTATCAGGAAATTTTAGGAAAGTAGTCAGCCATGTATGCAGGGCAGTTACTCAGTAGGATGCGTATTGAATGTGTGTGATCTTAATCTGTTGGTTGTCCTTCTGTTTATAAACTTCTGGCTTTATTTTTTGATTGCAAGAAAATGATCAGCATCTGCTTAAATCTGAACTGGTAGAAATCTGTTCTTCCTAATAAAGGACAAATATAAGACGTTAACAGTTGCACGCAGTATAAGATTTTGTGGGTAACAAAGGTAATTTATTTGTAAAAGTCCACAACAACGTAGAAAAAGCTCAAATTTTAATGCATACAATGTAGATTATGTGTTACAACTTTTTACGCACATCTTTTATGTAATTGTGACTAAAACTAGTTACCTTTACAGTGTGCTCCTGTAGCTGTCATGTAGCTAGCTTCCAGCTGTAACTGCACAGACAGCAGAAAGATCAGCGACATTTCAGGGAAAACTGCAGAAGCAACCAGGAACAAACTGCTGTCAAATGCACAAAGTGTGCCCTGATATCTCTCTCCGTAATGTGTTGGGTATTGGAAACCCAAACTGCTGAAATCTCAAGTGTTGTGATAATAGTTATAGAGATGCAGTTTTTGTACCCTTGAAACTAAAGGAATGTAGGAAGTGTAAGCCCCCAAAGGCATGTGGCATTTCTTAAAATAGCTTGCTGGTTGCTCCTCGGATTTGGAGTGTGTGTGTGTGTAGCAGTCCCACCATAGTTGGGAGTTTTCTTTACAAGATGCACAGAGAAAGTGAAATATAATCGTTTCCATATGTTCCCAGAGGGGGAAGTACTAGATTTCAGATCTTTTCTATGTGTTTGTGGTTGTATCTAATAAATCAGGAATTTTAATTGTTGTCTTTAATCTATAGCAAGTGTTTGGAATAGTGTTTATTGAAGAGTGATTTGAGTATTTTGCTCTTAAAAGAGCTTGAAGTTTACAACAAAGTACTCTTTATGAGGGAGGCACTTCAATATAAACCAGATGAAAGCATGATTATTTTAATAGCAATCTTTAAAGTTTCCATTATGTTCTCACTGCTCTCTTTGACTGAATGTGGAAATGTATTGGAAAGCTTAACTCACCTTCTGTCCCATCTTTAGACTTGTTCAGTAGTTGTATTCTAATGTTTATTTTTTGAATAAGCAGTGTATGAAAATAATTTTGTCGTTCCACTCCAGAGTCTTAGGTGGCTTGTATAAAAAGCTTGAGCATCATATAAATAATGCTTAAAGCCAACAATGCAGTGTGCTCCCTTCTAAAGAGCAGGGCTTAAGGCCGTTTTGTAATTTTACTGGATTTGCCTCTTTTGAGGTAGGGAGAGAGCGTTCTGTGATATTCTTCAAAATTCCACTATGGACAGCTTTTGGAGGCATTGCTGCTCCTGCTCTGGAAGGCGTTGCCTCTGCCTGGGCTGGCTGGATGTTCAGTAGGAGTGTACACAAGAGAATGTTTTCGACTGGACAGGATTTTTCTGAGTATTACATAAACATATATAGGTAAAATCAGACAGACACTGTTTCATTATAAGCGTGCAGACACTTTCTTCTCTGTTCCCTTCCTTCTAATCATACAGCCATGAGTGTATCATATCTTGTGATACTGTGTGATTAGAACAGCATCCAAGAATTCTGATGTACAAACTGCTTGTGGGTTTGTTAACCTGCATCCTGCTAGGCTCACTGCACCCCTGTGGTGGTGGTGTCTTTTGCGGGGCTTAGCTGCTTGCTTGGGCTGTTGGAAGTTGCACAGAAGGACACTGTGTCAATGGCAGAGTGAACATCTATGCTCTTAACCTGCCTTTCTGCTCTTCTGCTAAACTAATGCTGGACACTAGAAACCAGTATCCTGCTCTTTGAATTTGTTTTTTCCCCTTACTACATAGGGAAAAAAGGAAACATTCCCAACCAGACTGTTGGGCTGTAGGGTCAGTTTGTTGTATCTGAATGTTGGTATTTTTTCCTAGGGCTTTATAGACAGAGGAGGCTTTGTGAATAAACCTTACAAAAATGCCTGACTGTGGAGATAGGAGGAGGTAACTGCTGGTGGAAATTATTAAGACCTGTTTGTGTAAAATCTGTTTTATTAGAAAAGTGGACCTAATACATGATTTAAGGAGAGGAGGATTTGAGGAGAAAATGTAATCTCCATTCTGCAGGAATTTTGATTGTAATTTCAGACATACAGGTAGTTCTTCTGACTTAAGTAACTCACATGCCTGAGGTTAAGCTTGTTTATTTGCAGAATGTGGTTTTGGCATTAAGGAACAGTTGCTTTTACTACAATAAGGAACAATATATGGAATAGGTTAAGTAGCATTTCTGTGCTAGTTGAATCGTATAAGCTTTATGCAATTTGTTTAATTATGGGAATAGTAGGACTTAATGTTATTAAGTAGAATGTCTTTTTGCATCTGCTGTGAATTAAATCTAAGTGGAAAAATAATACTGTTAATAATGCTTGGTATTTCTAAGTTACTCACTACGCAGTAAGATACTAGCTCTCAAGAGTACTCTGGCTTTGAAAGTCTATTTCAAAGAGACATTTTCCTATAAGCACAATTAATGCTGCACTTGAAGCCTGGATGTGTGAGCATGCAGTATTGTTTTGAAAGAAAAAAATCTGCAGGTAGTCTGGTATGTTTTCTTTGGGAGAAGTTAAATTTTGGGTGTAGGTGCTGTAAATATAGTTTTCAAGGATGGCAAACTTACCCTGTTACTTGAGGCTGGAATTTTTTTTTGGAGAGACAAATGACAAAAGGATGAATACTAACATTTCAGCTACTGGATTTGCAGCAGCATGTTTTAAAGCTGAAAAGTGGAAAACTGATGAAATGTAAAATGAAGAAAAAAAAATAGGGTGCTGATAGCATGCCATTTGCCAAAATATTGATGTGTGGTCAATAATGCAGAGTGATATGTTGGGTTTTGTTGGTGGTTTTTTTTTGCTTTTCTTTTTTTCTTCCTTCCCCCCCCCTTCTTTTTGTTTGTTTGTTTGGGTTTTTTGTAAGAAAAATCGTTTGAGTATGGCCACATACAGAGTTTGTTTTAAACACTAAGGAAATAATGCACTAAGCAGCCATCAGGCTACTTAGTTCTTAGTTCCAGGCTTCCAAATAGGTTCTTTTCTCCCCTTGTAATATCAATGCATTTCTTTAAGGTTTTTGATTTTTTTTTTTTTAACATTTAAAAGCAAAGATACTCAATTTCTTTTTGTGCTTATTAGCCACTCAGCTTTTTCCTGGACTGGTAAATCCTGTGCTGCTATTCCCCCTCCATTATTCCATAACATAGGCATAACAATTCAGTGACATGTGTGCAGTGTAATCTGTAACAAATTCATCACTTCTGGAATGCATTAAGCAACTGCTTATGCATAAAATAAATGTTTCAAGTGCCTGCAGTAAATTTGTGTAGTTCCAGCACTGCTGGACTAACTGCATGTGCTTGGCGGAGGTTTTCCGTGTGTGTTGGCGGCACAGCCCTGCTGGGGTGCCAAACTCACTGCACGAGTACAGAATGATTGTTTTGCAACATCTCTGGTGTATGTGGTGTCATTTGGGATTTATTGCGTAAGGAAGTTGCGGAACAGAGTAGAGGAAGATGTCAGCTTACAGTAAGTTGCAACTAGTTTCAGATCAGTTTAAAAACTGTCTACCCCCAGCCCAAGGAACAGCCCTGGTCAGTGAATGGTTCACAGGCTGCAGATTGATCAACCCTAATTTAGAGCTCGTAGAGCTACCTTGCAGTTAGATAGCACAGATACTTAAACGCAGCCAAAATACTGTTGAGGTATGTAGAGAGGTCCAAGCTGTACTGTTTAAAAGATACAGCACATGCATAGTACAGTTCTCCTGTGGTCCTATGAATTAAACTTTGTGCTTTCATTGATAAGGTTAAGTATATATATATATATTCACTATTTAAAATTGTACCTGCATTTTAAAATTCACAAAATGGTTGAGGTTAAAAGGGACCTCTAGAGGTTATCTTGCAGTCCCCCTGCACAAGCAGGGCCACTTAGAGCTCGTTGCCTAGGACCATGTCCAGATGACTTTCCAGTATCTCCAGGGATGGAGACTCCACAGCTTCTTTTGGTAACCTAAAGTGAATTGACAATTCACTTTATCATTGACAGTTTAGGCATGAAATCAGCGTAATAGAATAATAATGTATTTGTGGTATTTCCCCCTGAAAAGTTTCTAATGTAAAAACGTAAGTACTTATTGAAAACAGAAGTCTGTCTAGCCTAATAGCCTGTCTTCAATAGTTTCTGTAAACAGATGTGTAAGGAAGAACAGGACATTCACATGAATGCTTCCAGTTTTCTGAGCCTTCAACGTTTTTCATGCCAAGATCATTCTGAGCCATATTTGGTTCCTAACAAGTTTCTTTTCTCTGTATTTATCTAAAAGTTTTGAACTTTTAACATTCTTTGACATTAATATTTTGCACACATGCAAATATTTTTGCATATTCAGTATGTACATTGGCAAGCAGGAAACCAATTTACTGAATGGAAAACAATCTCATTTTCTCTGTTTTGAATTACATTCCTCATGGCTTGAAAAGTCTTGTGCCATAGTTATGTCACAAAGATAGCAAACAGTCCCTTCCCTTTTCACCTAGTTTGAGCTGTTCTTGCTGATTTATACCTCCTTGGATATTTTAGTCACTCTGAAACATGTTGTATATTCTGTAATGCAGTTTTCAGAGGTCTTTTGTGGCAGGAAATCTTATTTTAACCTTAAAGTGGTAATTTCTTTCAGAACAATGCTGACTATTTACTTTTTTTCTTAAAGCCTAAATTGTACAGGTCTGTAATTGAAGATGTCATCAATGATGTTAGAGAAGTTTTTCTGGATGAAGGAGTGGATGAACAAGTTCTTATGGAACTCAAAACAGTAAGTTGCAACTTAAAAGGTTTTTTTAATAGACCAATACAGCAATTGGTTTTTGGCTCTGCTTACTGTTGTACACAGTAAAAATACTAATTTTTAGTTAGCTAAGCATTGTATTAATCTGCATATCTGTAGCCCCATATCATTTGAATTACACTGCCGTATAGAGAGATCTGCTCACCTTGTTTACTTTGCCTAATCTGGCATGTCAAACTTGTCATAAACTAACAGCAGGCATCTGAATTCACAGTGTTATTTCAGTCCCCGAAATGTTGTATCTTTAAAAAAGAAAGGGGAGAATATGTTTATTTTAGAGGCAGACAATTTTTAAGGTTTCTCTGCAGAAAAAATAAAAAGCCTGCTCTGCTTGTTGTTTTTGTCTTTCTGAAGAAGAGTTGCATTGTTGGATGCATTGTCAGATTTTTGCATGTATGGTTTGTGGCTTGCAGAAGTATTGGTTTTGGGGGGTGGTGTGTAATAAATTGCACTGTGTACATCACACTTCTCTGAAGCTCTCAGATTCAGAATTGTTCAATACAGCGGGTTTGAACTGTTACCAAGGGTCCCAAAGAAAGGCAGGATGTTGACCTAAGCTCTGGTGGGTCTCCTATGGCTTTCTTCAAATTCTTCTGAGTAAAAGAAGCCCTTCAAAAGGGAAGAGAAAAGGCAGAAAAAAGAAATAAAGTAAAAGGAAACTGGGAAAGTAGGTGCCTGCTTATCTCAGCTGTTGAATAAGGTATTCTTCAGAAAGCAGGACATGCCACACTCTCAGTATCTTTGAAGTATTAAAAAAATGGATGGAGTGGAAAAGGAATTTTGAGTTTGGCTAGACAGAAACAGGTGAAGACTTTTTTCCATGAAACCATGACCTGGCTTGGTGGAAATGGAGAGAGAACTATAAGAAAAGCACCTTGGTGTTTGTGTCACAGACATGTTCTGCAAATGATGTCAGAAAAGATTGAATGAGGAAAGAGAGAAGAAGGATTTGAAATCAGGAGTCCTGGGTGCCTGTAGTCTTTTTGTCTCTGATGTATTACGGAATACTTGCGTTGCTGTCTTTTTGCAAGAGCTGCTTTTTTTGCATCTGTGGCTTTTCTTGGGGGACATGTCAGCTGACAACAAGAACTGAAGGGCTGGAGAAGCTGAATTTGTTGTTGTGGTAGAAACTGTGTAAAGACATTATCTTAGGTATACTGGTAGTTTCTGTTGAAGTGTGTTATGAGGCAGTAGTCTTCAAACAGCTTTTATTGAGGAGTTCCAAGAAGAAATGGCTTGAGGAAAGCTGTAATAAAGAATTATTTTCTGTGATTAAAGAGGTAAGAAAGAAGGTAAAGAAGTGAAAACTTGAAGGCTAATTTAAAGTTACTGGTTCATCTCAATTCATGCTTCTATTAGGGTTGTTATGATTCTTCCACACTTGGAAGAAAGAAAGAATGTTAAAGCTTAAGCTTGGACTGACAATTCTTAAGGGATATTTAATTCCTCTTCTTAAAACATTACCTCTGTGGAGTTACCTCTTCAGTCTGTATTTGCCTAAGGGCTTTTTGGCTAAGTAGACTGTACAAGATAAACAGTGAAAACAAATTTGATTTTGGAGTACTGTCTTTATATTGTTACGAATCCTGCTGAGTAAAAATTGTACACCGAGATTTCTCTTTCCTTTTGCAAACTAGCTGTGGGAGAACAAGCTGATGCAGTCCAAGGCTGTAGATGGCTTCCATTCAGAAGAGCAGCAGCTTTTGTTGCAGGTGCAACAGCAGCAACAGCAGCAGCAGCAACAGCAGCATCATCACCACCACCATCACACACAACCTCAGCCGCAGCAGACTGTGCAGCAGCAGTCTCAGCCACAACAGGTCCTTATTCCAGCGTCTCAGCAAGGTCAGACTTACTCTCTAATCTCTCTGGCGAAAGACTCTCAAGTTAGACCAACTCCTTAGCATATTCTAAATCCAGGGCAGGATGTTTATCTGATGGATAACTTTGTGTCTTTATGTTAAACTTTGTCTCTTCTTGCCTCTATTTAATGGGTCAGGAGAACTGCCTTGGCAAAAAATATCTTGGTATTTGAGTTAGTCGTATTCTTCAGAAGATTTTGGAAAAGCTGAATTCTTTGTCTTCTACTCTGTAGCATGTTTTAAGAATACATGACTTTCAGATTCTGTCAAAAATCCATTAGCAGCTCTAATTTCAGTCCAATAAACATATGCAGTTGACAATTTAGTCATGAGGTAGTAATGTCATTAGGAGCAAATTAATTTAAAAAATTATATCATTGTTTAGCAAAAGTGGATGCTAGGACGTGAAAAATACTTGTAGAACAGTCTGAGTATATGTAGGAAATGTTTTTTCATGTTAGAACAAGTTTCAAGAGAAAAGCATAATGGCTGGGTATTTTTGTGGTCTTAAAAGATCGCACACTGTGTAGCTATATTTTAGCTAGCCATTACAGTATTGTTTCTTGTAATTATTGTCTTGTGTCTTCTCCATTAATAATTTAAGGGAAACATTTTCACCAATTACAATTTCATTTGAAAACTAGGATAAATACTACTGTATTTTACTGCATATATGCTGTGTAAACAAATCTGCCACCTGTGAAATGCTTGGGTTGAGTTTTCAATGTGCTATTAAAATTGTGGCATAAAATATTTATCTGTGGTAGCCAGTCACAGACTTCAGTCTTTTTATCAGATTTCATGGATCAGAACCTATGTTGTCATAGGCACAAAAGATAGCTATGACTTGATCCACCACTCCCCACCCCCCTAAAAAAAACCCCAAACCCAACCATTATATATTCAAAACAGAAGGGAACTAGTGTGACAAGAACCTGCTGTTGGGGCTTTTTTTTTTCTTGGTGTGTTTTTTCTGGGTTTTATTTGGTTTGGTTTTTTTCTTTGTGTAGTACTTTGTATTTTGCCTGGACATAAATCAGTTTCGACTGTTGGGATAAAATTCATTTTGAGATTAAGACCCCTAAATACACGTGACTTCAAATGATCCGGATGTCTTAGCTTAAGTTACAGTCAGCAGAGCCTGGAAAGTCTGCTCACCAAGACCTCTAGTGGCTCCTTAGCTGAATAGCTGTGACTCTATTGACGAGTTTCCCTCCACTAATATGGAGGTCCCGCTCCTCCCGTTTGTGTCTTAGGGTAGAATAAGATTCTGCCTATAGTAATACACTTAAAACTGATTTATTGTTGCCCAGTGTTGTGGCTTATGACCAAATGACAATATGGAGGCTAAATGAAATTAGGGTATCAAGGCACTTTAATGACAGACATGCAGTTTTATGAATTACTTGACTTCCCTGTTCTGTGGGGGAGATGGTGTAATAGTTCCTTGCACAACCTGGTGCAGTCCCAGGGAGAGATCAGGATGATCAGCATGGTGATTCCTCCTGTCCTGTGTGTGGGCCTGGCATAGGGTCACGAGATTTTCTTGAGCTCTTTTGCCCTCCCTGCTTTCCCTGAAAGTTCAAGATACAGCCTGAGATCTTGGTGCAAGGTTGTGGGGCTTCCCTCCCCCGAATCTTTTCCAGAAACTCTGTTATCACCAGTATTCTTAAGTGACCTTAGTTATAGGGTTGGATGGAGAATACCTTGTTGATGATTAGTTTGTTGCAAATTGCTCTGTCATTTTTCCAATTTACTGTCACTGATATTAGCGCTGACAACCTGCTTGTTCTATAGACTTGGACACTTTTGCACTTCTAGATGATCAACAGGTTGTTTGCATAGTTCAGCTATCTATTTCCTTCAGCATACCAAAACTATTTTGTTATTTGGAACAGGTGGTTGATAATATTTCATCTGTTTCATTAGAAAGACAGTGAAGATCATGAGCTTATGCTAACAGCTATGCTAACTAGACCTAACTCAAGCTAATTGCTGCATTCTGTTAACATACTCTTCATCTTGCAGTAATCCTTGCTTAAGTCTGTTTTAAGAGTTAACCACTGTCAATTGATGTTTTTGGAGAACTCTGATACTGGACATCATCAACATTTCACTAATACCTTTAATTTCAGAAATGTATTTTAAATCTTGCTTTACCTAGGGGTCAGAATAGGTTACTGAAGCCCTTGAAATAAGATCTGTAAAGCCAAAAGAGCCATATGTCCTCTCAGAGCCGCTGTTGTATATTGTCTTGAGAGTAAAACTTAATAAGATCAGATTGCTCAGTAGCTGTTTTTTTTAATGAAGTTCAGCTGATGTTTGAGTGATGTTCTAAGTTATTCTGGCTTAGATGTTATTTTGGGCAGACTGTGTAGTTTTCATGAAATGCTATTTTTTTGTTTCTAGCACCTCAGCAGCAGGTTATTGTGCCAGATTCCAAGCTGATACCACACATGAATGCATCAGGCATGGTAAGAAAAACAGAAGTTTGTACATGCAAACACTGTTACTATGTAAGTTGTTTTGATTAACTAGTAAACACAAATCTGTTATTAGTCATCAGATGTTTAAAAGTAATTTAGGGGACACTGGTGAAGCTGTCTGCCATCCTTCTGAGTTTTGCTGCTGCACTGACAGTCTAGGAACAGTAATCCAGGACTTCAGTTTTGATAACAAATGTAGAACTTACCTTGATCTTCTGCTTTAAATGTGTTTAACCAAAACTTTTTTAAAATCAGAAATTGGAGTACTGTTGGTATGAATCTGCATGGTGATGTGCTCATCATATACCAACACAACACTACTAACTGATGCAAGCACACTGTATTTGCTAGATGCAGGAAAAAACACTAACCATTCTGAAACTTAAGCTTATATTAAATGAGAGATTATTTAGCAATTCACATCAGTGTTTTCTGGTCACATTAGTTTGTTTCACTAATTTTGTAATAGCATATAAAACCGAGTCTGGTCATCTACCCTTTTCTTGCAGTTTTTATCTCTAGAGGTTAATTTTGGTTATCTTATCTTGCTTTAAATGCCCTGGCTTAATGAAAAGAAAAATTGCTTGCAAAGCTATGAAAACAACATCTAATACAAGTTAAATATGTGTATTAAGACCAGAATTCATTACATTCTTTCCACTTCTATGGAAAAGGCACATGAAACAAAGTTTCATGATTAGTCAAAGCTGCAGCAGCTTGCTTAGCCTTCACTTCTCCGTTACCTGCTGACCTTACTATAGAAGAGAACCTGAACTTCGTTACTCAAATAGCATGATTTACCCAGAGACCGAGAGGACGTTAACATCTATCTTTTCCTTACATGTTTTACAACCATTTGTAACTTCCCAAGTCCAACAGTTAAACATTTTTTTTTCTGTCTCATTCAGTTAGATCTTGTTGATGGGTATTGCAAAAATGAGTATGTCATGCTTTTAAAACTCTGCTGCTGTCAAAATGTAGATGAATTGTATACTGCAGAAGACTACTGTTCAGTAAATAGTTACAGAATTGATTTGGAATTTTTGTGTGTGTTTATTAGAAACATTTAAGTTGGTATTAAAGAATAGATCTGACAGACCTTGAATATCTTGGAACGCAGAGAGTAATGAGAGTTTATTCATCTGCCTTTGTCTGTGACATGAGGATGCAGACGAGTGCTTTTCAGTTTTGCTTGGTGATCTCTAATTTTGGCAGTTGTAACTACTATATTGACCAGCCAATATGGGGAGATCATATTTCTTATAAACAGGAAGCATGTGCTCTACCCAGTAATAAAGTTCAAATCCTTTCAGTAGCAAAGAGTAATTGGCTATGGTTCCTTTATAGTGGGGAAAGGGAGGCTTTTCCATAGGCAGCCGAAGTTAGACCCTTGAAATGGAGAGGCCTCTGGAGAAGTCCATCTCCCTCTGCGAGTTAAGGACTTAATGCAGATTTTTGTGTTTGGCGCACTTATCGTTTTGTTGGAATTCAGTTTCCTTGTAAGTTCAGATCATTACCCATTGAGAGTCTTCAGCTTTTTCTTCTAACCAGCTGTCTTGAGAGAAAAAAATTAGTCATTCTGTGAACAGTCTGTATACTGCATGCGTATATTCACTCAAAAGAGCTGTGTTATTCAGGACTCGAAATGCAGATCATTTACAGAATGAAGAAAAGTGCAAACCAGATTACTACTCCTTGTGAAAACAAGACAGGCGAACATGATCATTGCTTCAGTACCTTATGTTTCTTCAGATTTGTAGGCCCATATCTTTAGCGGTTTTGAAAAAGTGTAAGTAAAAGTCCCACGAGCAATGGAGTGTTGTACTCTACTAGTAGATCAGCAGAGAAGGCAGAAGAGAAAAAAAATCTGCTGAGCTTGCAGATAAAGAAAAGAAGGTTATCAGAAGTAGTCAACACGGATTCACCAAGGGGAAGTCATGTCTGACCAATCTGATAGCCTTTTGTGATGGTATGACTGGATGGATAGATGAGGGAAGGGCAGTAGATGTTGTCTATCTTGACTTCAGCAAGGCTTTCGACACCGTCTCCCACATCATCTTCATAGGCAAGCTTAGGAAGTGTGGGTTAGATGAACGGACAACGGGGGGTGGATTGAAAACTGTCTGGTAGATAGAGCTCAGAGGGTTGTGATCAGTGGCACAGAGTCTAATTGGAGGTCTGTAACAAGTGGTGTTCTCCAGGGATCAGTGCTGGGTCCAGTCCTGTTCAATATATTCATCAGTGACCTGGATGAAGGGATGGAGTGTGCCCTCAGCAAGTTTGCTGATGACACAAAACCGGGAGGAGTGGCGGACACACCCGAAGGCTGCACTGCCATTCAGTGTGACCTGGACAGGCTGGAGAGTTGGGCAGAGAGGAACCTTATGAAATTCAACAAAGGCAAGTGTAGGGTAGTGCACCTGGGGTGGAATAAGCCCATGCATCAGTATGGGTTAGGGGCTGACCTGCTGGAGAGCAGCTCTGTGGAAAGGGACCTGGGAGTGCTGGTGGACAACAGGATGACCATGAGCCACCAATGTGCCCTTGTGGCCAAGAAGGCCAATGGCACCCTGGGGTGCATCAAGAAGAGTGTGGCTAGCAGGTCAAGGGAGGTTATCTTCCCCCTCTACTCTGCCCTGGTGAGGCCGCATCTGGAGTACTGTGTCCAGCTCTGGGCTCCCCGGTTCAGGAAGGACAGGGAGCTGCTGGAGAGGGTACAGCAAAGGGCTACAAAGATGATTAGGGGACAGGAACATCTTTCTTATGAGGAAAGGCTGAGGGACTTGGGTCTTTTTAGTCTGGAGAAGAGAAGACTGAGGGGGGATCTTACTAATGCTTACAAACACTTGAGGGGTGGGTGCCAGGAGGATGGGGCCAGTCTTTTTTCAGTGATGCCCAGTGGCAGCACAAGAGGTAATGGGCACAGACTTGGTCATAGGAAGTTCCACCTGAACGTGAGGAGGAAATTCTTTACTGTGAGGGAGGTAGAGCACTGGAACAAGCTGCCCAGAGAGGTTGTGGAGTCTCCTTCTCTGGAGACATTCAAAACTCTCCTGGATGCATTCCTGTGCAACCTGCTCTAGGTGAACCTGCTCTGGTGGGGGGGTTAGACTAGATGATCTCCAGAGGTCCCTTCCAACCCTTATCATTCTGTGATTCTGTGAAACCAAGAAACCATGTGGAGCTGAGTTAAGGTGTGATTTTTAGTGATTGTTGCTTCAGTCTTCCTATTAAGTAAAAAGGAAAATAATTTTTATATGTAGTATAATGTACAGTTGATTAATGACTGCATTTCAATAGCTGCAGAAACTTTTGTGCAAACATTGTAAACAGCAATAAAAAGGTACATGTTTTCAGGCAGTATGTTGTGAGATGAAACACTGGCAATAACATCTGTGGTTTAAAAGCTTTTCTTGTATTTCAGAGTGCTGCAGCCACTGCAGCTACATTGGCTCTCCCTGCTGGTGTTACTCCTGTTCAGCAGATACTTACAAATTCAGGTAACTGTCTTAATATTGAGATCAAACAATGGTTTTGAGGGTGCTTGGGATGGAGAATTTCTGGGGTTTACTCCCTCCTATATATTGTTAAAAAGCAGAACCTGGGAATCCGCCCTTACAAGGTAATGCAGTCTTTTCAGTAGACTCCTGGACTCTTCTGCTCACTGACTTGCTAGTTTTACGAACCTTGTGGTTCTGACCTAAACAGTGGTGTGGGTTAGATGCTGTGCCAGTTTTCTCCATTTTTGTATTTCTCCAAATTTTTAGAGAAGCATGTGAAGCAAGAAGACAGGTGTTGCTGTCTTTCCCCTTTGTGTATTTCTGAGCTTTGTGATGCATGATCTGAGCACAGATACTAGTCTGGTTATAAAGGAGCAGGATCACTTAATCTGTGACTTCAGATGGGGAATGTCTTAAGGTTTCTCATACCTGCTAAGCACACAGTGGAATTTCTAATTTTGCTAGCAATGCTATTTGTATTTTAGATTTATCATTTTTAAATACTGTCATGCTGTACATTTAGAATATAATTATATGTTACTTTTATGAACAGCATATCTGATGCTTCATATACTTTTGTATTATGTTGATTTTATAAGCTTGATTCTAGATCTGTTCTGTGTGGAGAATAAAGGAAGATCTGAGAAAGCTCGTTTTCTAGGATCAGTTGCTGCTTTTGCCAGAGTAATTCATCTAGTCTTCTCAGAATCACCTGGGACTTAACCTCCCTGCTTTAAACATTTGAATGTTTAATGGATATGTAGTTGAAATGAAATTTAAATGTGTAGCTGTTCTAGAAATTAAAATCTTTCCAATTTTTAAGGAAGCACATCTATGTTTGACATAGCATAGAATAATCTGTGTCTCACATTTATTACTTTTGTTATGGTCATAATTTGTTTTTTTCAGTTACAAATATTTGTAGTATGTTTTCTTAAACAAGGGGCTAGGGTAGTCACTTATTTAAGATATACTTAGTTATTTCAGTAAATAGGGTTTTGCATTTTCCTGGGGAGAGAGAACAGGAAATAAAATCAGTCTTTGAGGGAAATGTATGAAGTTCAGGATTATCTAATTTAATTTCTTCTTCTCCATCTTTCTGATTAGAAATGTGAAAAACTAATGTTGGAATATATCTTAGCACTTGCTTTTCAGAGTTGGAGGCCATCTCCAATGGTGTGTGAGTCTTAGATGTATTTTGTGAAGTGACGAAAGGTATAAAATGATAAAGCTATAGGATAATAAAAGAAAATCGAGTACAGTCATTATGGGAACAGAAAGGAGAGGTGGATAAAAATTGTAAGGATAGATTTTTTCAAAAAGGCAACTGCATGATAACGTTGCAAAGAAAGTTATGCATAGAGGAATTTCTTGTAATGTGGTAAGAGGAGGGAAAAGAATCTGAGGAAGGGACATCATCTGACAGGACCCTGGAAATACCACAGTGTTAGCAGTGGGTAGAATTTTTGTGGTGTGAATACCTGTATTCCTGTTTTGGTATGTGTTCATTTGTGTTTCTGTCTGTAAAATCTATCTTTTGAAACATGAGGTATGTTTTTAAGTGAGAGCTAATATTTAAAATACTGTGCTGTGTTAAACGATTAGACTTTGGCTTGCATGTGTAAATTTATTTTTGGATTGCATCTCTCATGATTATATTTTGGTGGTAAACAACCCTATTAGTTCTTTGTTTCTGACACAGCTGCTATAGCATAGTATCTTTTCACCGGTGAAAGCGAAACATAAATGCTCTCCTTTAATTGTCATTGGTGTTCTTCCAGAAAACAACCTTCTAAACTAAGATAATTTTAAAAGTGAATTTCTGCATTTGATTTAATTTGGTATTCATTTTATTACAGGCCAGATCCTCCAAGTAGTTAGAACTGCAAATGGAGCTCAGTATATCATTCAACCACAGCAGCCAGTTGTTCTACAGCAGCAGGTCATACCGCAAATGCAGCCTGGTGGAGTACAAGCACCTGTTATACAGCAGGTAAAGAAAAATTTTTGAATAGGTACACTTGAAAGAAAAAACATTATAGTAATTACTAAAGAGGCTTGCATTTTTGTGAGCGAATTGAAATAGAACACAAAGTCAGAAATGTTATATTAAAAAAAAAGAAGAAAAAAGAGCATTGTGTTAAGGAGTATGTTTCTTAAAAATGAACAATTTTGAAGTGTTGTTTTCAATGTCACTTTTATTCTTGTCAGATTCTGACTGGCTGCAGTTTAAAATTTCTTTTGTGTGTCCCTGATGACAATTATTATATTATGTCCATAATTCTAGTCTACATCCTTTTAAAAATGTGTTTATTGGTTAAAATGATTCTCTGTCACGTAACATATAGAAGAAAATACCTAGAACAAACACACACCCCCCGCCCAGTTATTTTATTTAGTGTATACAGTATGTTTTATGAGAATTTTTGTTCAGCTACAAGGTCAAATGTGTCCAGACTGTGTAAGAATTGAATTTAGCATTGTGTCAGAGTTCTGCAGTTTAAGCACGAATAACAATTTGTAGAGAATTTAAAGCTAAATGTTTTATAGAGAAGGTTTAAAAATAATCTTTTTACGTGAATTTAGACATTCCTCTGCTGTGCTTGGAACTCGGGTGTGGCAGTAGTGCTAGTGTTTTAGAATGGAAAGACAGTAGGTTTTCTTAAATTTAGCAATGCAAAATGCAGAAAATGAACACCGACTAGTGAGAGAAGATACGTTATTGAAGATTAAATTATGTATCTGATACAGGCTGGAATAGTTATAACTCTTGCTTCTTTAATTAGTGCAAGTCAGATTGATATGCTCTAATTGTTTTCTGTGAGTAAGTGATGTGGTAGATTGTTATGTTAGCAGCCAAAGTATTTGCAGTGATATTCCATCAGGTTTTGGCTCCTATCCCTGGAGGGATTTCCCAGCAGACAGGAGTGATTATTCAGCCTCAGCAGATCCTGTTCACAGGAAATAAAACACAAGTCATACCTACAACAGTGGCTGCCCCTACACCAGCTCAAGCACAGATTCCTGCAGCCGGTCAGCAGCAACCTCAACAACAACAGGCACAACCTCAAGCACCACTTGTTCTGCAAGTTGATGGAGCAGGGGACACATCGTCTGAAGAAGAAGAAGATGAGGAAGAAGACTATGATGATGATGAAGAGGAAGACAAAGAAAAAGATGGGGGTGAAGATGGCCAAGTTGAAGAGGTAAACTTAACATTATTTCAGAAGACTGGAGCATGCTTGTGTTTCATTCTAATTTTTTGCAATACTTGAAAGAAAACTCTATGCTTCAAATAATATTATATTCCAGTAATTTTGAGACTAAAACTTTTATCCTTGTAGTTCAATTTCTTTATTTCCCATATTGAAGTTGTGGAAACTGTGTCTATTAGCAGAGCACCTTGAAATGGAGCTGGGAAAGGCAGGGAACACAGCAAACACTGTTAATTGTTGTGAATGCCCTTTTAAAAACTTCAGCTGTAATATTTCTGATGTTATGGAGAGGTCAGCAATGAAATTATGAAACCTTCATAAGCAAACAGAAATAGTCAACTCCACTTGGGACTGAGTGCATACAAAAGCAAGGTGTTAGGAAGACTGACAAAAAGGAGAGCATATATTTAGTTCACTGAGGGGAGCAATAGGTGTGGTCTGACCTTTATCTCGCTGATACTCTGTTGCTTTCTGTTACACTACAACAAGCCTGAGAACTCAAATTTGATTATAAAGCACCTTCTAGAAACACATCTGACCTTGATTTAACAAAATCAGGAGATAGGAGCAGGAGTGAATATTGTTGCATTCTTAACAATATGTGCTTAATTTAGACTTTGAATTTGCTTGGTTTTGGACTTGAGCCAGTGGTTCTTAGTAAGTTTTGAGGTGTTGCTTCAAAAAGCACCACAGGAATAAGAAATGAAGAAAAAAAAAAAAGGGGGCGGGGGAGGGATACTAATAAGCTAAAAGTACTGTTATTTCAATCTCTGACAGGAAACTCGGTGCTCCCTAAACCTACCCCTAAAATGCATTTTGAACTGTCAGATCACTTCCACAATTCTCTGCAGCCTTTCCAGTTATTTTAAGATTCCTTTTAAAATGCCTATATGAGGAGCATATGTAGCATTTCACAGTGTATCACCCATGCAGTATATGCAGGTAAAATTTCTAATTTTTATCAAGGAGTTAAATCATGTTTTCTGTAGTACATCTACAGTGGTGTCTAACAGTAGTTTTCTGTTGCAACTGACAGGTTGGGTTCACATCACTTTTCCATTATATTGATCAGCATTGGTGTCAGTTTGAATGTTTTAATAGTTGCCTTATTAAGTATAGGTCATCATGCTTAAATACTAAGTGTTCTTTAATAGTGCCCTAATGCTAGCATTCTCATGGAATTTTTTTTATATGCCAAGACTTTGTTATCAGCATGCCAGAGATCTCCTGTTATTTCTGCTACCTTTGATCATCAGCAGTTACTTAATGAGTGGACCAGTTCCTTAAAGCTTTTGAAGTAACGTAAAATATATCATTACTTTGGAAGGAATTAGTACAACTTTTTCTTCTCTTACTAGCATCTCCCCCATTTAGCTTATATTTAGGAGTGGGTGGGAAGATGAGGATCATACATAAGACTTCACAAAAGTTGTTTTGTGTTTATTAGAGGTTGTTTTAGCTTTTGAAATGTTTGTTATTTACACGAGGTTAAAAAAAACCAACCCAGATCTCTGCTGGAACAGAGTGTTAGCAGAAAGAGGAAGAAAGGAAAAGTAATTTTTAAGGGACATGAAAAGACATTCTAGAAGGTCTGGAGAAGCTATTTTGTATGTATCAATGAAAGATCATCTTAAAGCATCTTTTTTTTCCCCCTGCAAAAACTTTCTGCATGTGTTGAGGTCTGTTTCTGTTTGTGGTACATCCAACATGAGTAAGTCATGGAGTTTCTATTTTTAATGGCACATAGAGAGTGATGTGACTAACGTCACCTTTGTACTGCTTAGATGCTTTAGAAAAATGAAAATCTGCATGATGTTAATTTATTTGTAAAGACATTCTGCAAGTGCTGGAACATTTACAGTAAAGGATAGAATGGTTGCGGTGACAAAAGGCTGCAGCGCCCAGAATCTGGCCTCTTACAGCATAACTTTTTGCATGTATTTCTTTCAGGAGCCTCTTAACAGTGAAGATGATGTGAGTGATGAGGAAGGACAAGAACTGTTCGATACGGAAAATGTTGTTGTGTGCCAGTATGATAAGGTAATCTCTATAGAACAGAATCCAAGAATTCTTTCTCTGTTCTTCTTCCTATCTTTTAAGTAATATCTTTATGACTGTTAAGTACAGGTAGATCTGTAAAGATTATAATGTGAATGGTAATATAAGAATTAGCTATTGTTTGTTTTCAAAACAAGTTTGTGAGACATTTTTGTACTAAACTTGGTAATGAGTAAAGCTTAGAAAAATTTGGCTGCATTTTCTTTTTCTTCATCATGTCTTTTTGTGACCTTTAGCAAAAGGTCAGTCCTCTGGGCTCAGGAGAAGTGAACTATTATAAGTAAGTTTGTGCATTTGTTGTGGCCATGAATGGAAGAAGTTAGTCATTATGATGTTACACTTGTGGAAGACAAGTTCCTTGATCACTAAAAATATCTCTTCTTGATTGAATAGAGGAATATTAGAGGAGAAGGTTCTTTCTGTGCTGTACATTCTTTACTGAAATGGCAATGTGGTATGCTTTTGCTTATTTTGCTTTAAATTCTGCTGAACTGTCTTTCCTCCTCTATATTGACTAATTTCTTCTTGCATATTTGCCCTTGGAATATGCAAGGATTCATCCATGTCTGAATTATTTTAAATATGTCTAGAGGATATCAGACACCTTTTTACTGAGGTAGTATGCAGAAAGTTTTATTAAATGTGGATTTTCTTTCTTTTCCTATGCTAGATTAATTGGACTATGATGAATAAGGATCCTTTTTAAAGCAGAAAAAAGCTGTAAGCTTTTTTCTAACTGAGAATGGCTTGGTTAGAAGATCTTCAGTTATGCCCAGACTCTGCTTAGGCTTGTCATCAGATTCAACAGAGAATTTAAGATAGAGGAAAGTGGTATCAGTATCTACATCCCAGCCATCTGTCTCCTCCAGACTGTAATCCAGAACTGTTATTTTTTGAGGCAGTTCATGAGAGTAGTGAGGGATCTCAGAATAGCAGTCAGAAAAGCTTGTTGGGAGCTGCTAAAGCTGAGCAACAGGAACTTAAAAGTTAAGAATATGAACTGAGTAGGGAACGATGTCCATTATTAACCTCTAGTGCCACATGCTCTGAAAGGGCTTCATCACTTATCAAATAATCATTGTTCAGTTTGTCTCTATAAAATACACAGGATCAACTCAGTTGTTCTGAGCAGAGTTTCCTCTTGCACAGTGTCCTGCATCAGCTGATGGTGGGTGCCTCTGGAACAATGAGACGAGGGCAAACAGGTAGCGATGCTCATGTAAAGCATTTTTACCATCCTTCTGTGAACTGTCTCTTGAGGGAGAGATAGTGGCTTTGTATGAAATGGCCAGCAGAGGATTTTTTCCTTAATTTGTCAGAAATTAATTTGATTTTTTTTTAATCCTTGTAAACTTTGTCTTATGACAAGAAGTTTCATAAATGAATTACGTGCTGCGTGGAGAATTACCTAGTTTTTAACCCATTAGTTTCGTATGATACCTCCTAGTTCTTTATATAGACAAGTGTTTCCTCTTTGCTTTTTTGGTGCCTTTTATGATATTGCAGACCATCATAACCCTCCTCAGTCATCTCTTTGAAATCAGAGCTCTACTTTACTCAGTTGTTATTTGTACAGCTGTCCAAACATTTGATTATTCTTACCTTCATTCTCCAGATCTGTTTTATTCTTCTGTATCTTATTTGATATGGGTAGGTAAGGTTGAGGGAGGATCAGAGCTATTCATAACACAGGTGAACCTTCAATTTATTAAGTGGTGTAGCAATATTCTGCAATAGTTCATGTGTCCTTTCGACCCCACTGAATATAGAGTTGATGTTCTCATGGAAAAGTCTTAAAACATTGGGATCTCATTCCTGACTTGTCATTGTCAACTCAAACCCATCATTTTTTCTATCCATGCAAGTTGGAATTGTTTTTTCCATTATTACTACCTTCATATACATTGAATGCCACCATTGTATTATTACACAATGAGTTAGGGCAGTAACATCATTCTGCAGCTCTTCAGTAACTATTCTTTTCGTATCATCAGTGATGTTTTGTTATTTTCCAGTTCATAAGTGAATTCTTAAACCATGCAGACTCCAGCCAGCACAAATCTCTTCTTGAATGATCCCATTTCACTGTAAAACCAGTGTTTTTACCCTTGTTTTCCAATCTTTATTCAGTTATTTATTCATCTGAGGACCTTCCTTCTTTCCTTATGGCAGCTCAAATGCTTCTGATGAGGGATTTTTGTTGAGTGCCATTCAGAAGGGCAAGCAGAGTATATAAGCCAGAGTATATAAGCCAATTTATTTGCTGTTACCACTGGCTTCTTAGCTTAAGGTGAGCACAGACCAAACAGTAGTACTATTAATTGATTGAGTGCTATGGTTATACCTGTTCTGGTGCTGCTTTACTGTTTGTTTCTACAGCACTAATAGCAGATGATGAGACTTCCTGTCCTTGATGGAAATTGAAAAATTGCAATGGGGTTTCCTTATTTTTATGCCTTTTGTAAAATTTTCTTAACTTTTGTAGATCACCTAATTAAATTTTTGTTTTATATGCAAAAGTTTATGATAATCTTTTCTCTTTTGGACAGCATTTCAGCTTTTTGAAAGATATTTGCTTTCTTTGAATATCTTGTTGTCCTGCTACTTAATTGTACTGGGGGTCTTTTGCTTTTTCTTATGCCCTTTTTGATAGGTGGCAGGTATTCATCTGCTCTGTGCTTTACAGTATATGGTGGTCTTTTTTTTTTTTTTTGTAGTTTTAAATTAAACATAACAACATAAATGTAGTTAAACAGTGTTCTAGGGGATTTATTGACTTATTACCCCTGGGAAAATGTTCATTTTACGTAGTTGCTGTTAGTTCTGGTGATATTTTCTAACTTAAACCCTGCACAGTGTCTTGAACCAAGAAAAGGATTTTGTGTTTTGTGGGTTCCTGACTTAGCTTCTTCATGAAGTAGGACTTGATTGTATAGTATCTAAAACAGCCTCAATGCTGCACCTTGATGTTTACGTAGGAGGCATAAGATAATTGCAGTCTCCCAACACTACAACTATTTGTTGTCCTTGTATCTTCTCTGATCTCCTTCACCACATTGGTCAACCTGCTTCCTGTAGTCAGGTAGTATTTGTTTGGGAGTGTGCATAAAGAAAGAAGAGTTACTTCTGTACGGAATATTTTTACAAATAGCATATGAATAAAACTGTTGTTTTATTCTTTGTCTTATCCTGTGTCAAGAGGAATACCCATTATAACCTGAAGATCCTTTACGTCACAGCCTTCCATAATAGGGACTCCCTGGGGATCAAGAGTGGAATTAATGTCTTCATTTTTTTTTTTTTAATGCTGTCCTAGTATTTCTTGGGTTGTTGCAAATAGCTGGACTGATCTCCCAGCTTACTCTTACAAATTACTTTTAAACAAAGCCTTAAAAGGGCTAATATTTTAACTGGGAAGACTGTAGGTTAAAGTTGAAGCTTCATGCCATCATCCCCAATACTGGCGATGTTACTTTCCTCACTTGACAATTTACGATGAGCATTGGAATGTAAATCGTATACAATGACTCTCCGTTGAGGAGAAGTTATAGAACATAAGACTAGTACATGTATTTTATATGAGCTTGTGCGTTTTGTACCGTAGAGATTTTCAGACTGAAAACCTTGTAAATGATCCACTTGCCTTTTAATCAAAACTTAACTTTTGGAAACCTGGAGTCAAATTCTAATATTAGAAGTAGAAAGTTGAATAGGCCTGCTATCTATCTATACGTAACATAATCAAACTAGTGTTCATGCAGAATGGAGTTTAGACAAGAGGTGCAAATAATAAAACTTAGTGTTTGATACTTTCAGGGCTGGTTTAAAAAGTTAGTCTTTCTATTACAGTGGGGTTGAAATGGGAATTTCTGGCTTTCAAGTGGAGTTTTGTGGCTGTCATAATCAAATATAATTTAATGAAATTAAAGCAGCACAGGTGGATATATCTCTCTTCTTCCTTTCCAACCACCTCTAAAAATATGCTGTATGCTTTGGATTTTGGAATGCCTCTGCTTGCATGGTTTTGTGACAGTTGCTGTCCCTGGTTTAAAAAATGAAAACAGAAAATACTGCTATATGTATAATTAGTTTTTGTTTTTCATAGCTAAATGCAGAAGTGATTTTCAAGATATTTGTAGTAATTTAGCAATGTATGTCTAATAGTTACTTTCATTTTTTTCTTGCCCTTATAATTTATTTATGCATTATTACCTATTTCTGATGCAGAGTAATAGTTCAACATTCTTCCCTATTTTTAGATTCATAGAAGTAAAAACAAATGGAAATTTCATCTCAAAGATGGCATCATGAATCTTAATGGAAGAGATTATGTATTTTCCAAAGCCATTGGGGATGCAGAATGGTGAAGTTTTAAAAGACAAAACAAAGGAAAAAAACTCTGTAAAAGGAAAAAAAATCAAAAGAAGGAGAGGTTGAGACTTGGATGTATACTCCAATCAAAATGTGTATCTGCACATCAGAAATAAACAATAAACAGAAGTATTGGAACAAAGGTAGAATGTGGCAACAAAGACACTACTTCAGATGAGCAAGCCATGGACTGTAGCAGCTATAGCATTGTCTGGGAGCTGGTTTTGTGTGTTAGGAATACCTTAATTATCAATTCTACATACAGGTACCTACAGCTGGTATTTAGCATGTAAGGCTTTGTTCCCCCCCCTTCTTCCCTTGATTTAAGATTTTAAAATACTTCTTCCACTGATTGAAGGAACTCTTCCCTTTGATGGATTATTAATCTGAAAATGCTTATTGTGTGTACAAATCTTTGCTTTGAACACTTCCTTTTGGTAGTGAGGATGGTCAGAATGTTACTTAAACTGCGTGCAAGCTTTGTACAGAAGGGTAAGAATTAAGGTGTTAAAATTTAAATAACTTGTATAAGGAAAATATTTTTAATTCTGATATGCTCATTAATTATTATATCTGTTTGTTATTTTCAATTCAGTTCCCCATAAATAGGTTGTTGTTCCTAGCAGTTACAAAATGGTAAAATGATCATTTATATTTCAAAATTATTTTAATTTCATGTCAGTGATACCTTTTATTTAGGGCTGTATTTTTTAAATACTAAGCACCTGTAGCTCCCCCCCACAAAAGTCAGATTGCTTACCTTGTTAATTATATTCTTGCTGTTTGGTGGTGATTCGGCATCACTGAACTGAAACGAAAAATATAGTTTCCATTGATTTTTGAAAAAAGGCTTTGGAGACCTTTTGAAACAAATATGTAGGTAATGGCATAATAGATGCATTCCTTCACCTGCTTACTACATGTGTAGTCCAGACATCCACAAATAATTCAACAGACCACAAGAATGACTAAATTTTTAATACAGAAAATCGCATTAAAAATTCTAACATCCTGGCTGCAACTCTGTTAATCAAAGATCCACTTTACTAAAAGGTATAGCCATAAGTTACCTGCAGCAGTTAATCTCTAAAGTTTCCAGGTGGTATGTAATTTCATGAAGAGATCTGCACAGCTTTGAGAACACAGATTTTGTTAAAGTATCTTTAGACTGTCTTGGTAACAAAAAAACAAGCAGTCAGATGCACTAAACCTTTTGTAGTCACTTTTTCACTTGCCTTTTCCAGAGGTGTGGTTTTTGGTGGGGTTTTTTTGTTTGTTTTGGTTCTGTGAAAAGCAACAAGGTTGCTCCCCCTCCTTCCCTTCCTCTCCTGAGAAGTGAATACCTTTTCTTCATGCACAGGTTATTCTTGCAAGCCCTGCTTTGGAAATACAGTTACTTTTGAATGAAAAGAGGGAATGGGCGTTATACTTCAGAAACTGTTGAGGAAGTAATGTTCATGTGGCTCACCATTTCAAAAAAATTTTGTTTTCATTGGTGCTTGGAAAGTCGATAAAAAAAGGACACAGTGAAGATAATTAACTAAATTGGGGAAGACTTTCAGAGGCAGACATTTGAACCATGATTTCTGACCTTTTTTTGCTTGAGAATGAAAGTTTTTAAACAGTTAACAAAGTCACAAGTATATTTTAGCAGTGTATAACAACTGCGCTTTCATTCTGACTGACTTGCCTCCAAGTGGATTCGTAGTCTCAGCAGTATGTAGAAAACGCAAAACACATTGTAAAGGGTTTTTTTTTGCTGTGATTTTGTACACCTGTGCTCTCATTGGTGCAGACTAAAACTGCCTGTAGGCTATGTCTTGAGCCATATGGTTGTTAGTAAGCCATCTACATACATAAGCTTTATGAAAAGTTAATTGATGTTTCTTCTAATTAATTCTTAAGTAATGGAATTGTCATTTAGGGTGCATTTTTGGCTTGGGGCTTCAAGGTATCTCAAATTGATCGGTGTTTGCTTTCTTTTGAACAAAGCAGATATTTTATTTTAATTTTTTTACCACTGTTGACACTTCTATGTACAACTGCAATGAAATCAATAATTGTACTAATTCCCTCACCTTTTCCATATCTGTTACCAGTAAGTCTTAAGTAGTGGACTTGAGAAAAATTCCCGTAATGCTGCACAACCAAACCAATAAAAGGAAAAAAAAAAAAAATCCCTTTAGCTATAGATTCCTGTCCATACTACTGGAACCCAGATTACTTGTACAACACTTTTTTTTCATACATTTTAGTGATTTTTTTTTTTTTCACCCACGTACATATACTAGAAGCTGCATAGCCTTTTTATTTATTTTTAAGGGATAGCAGAACTTTAAAGGTCACTTAAGGTTAGCCTGTTCTGAAGGATGTTCAAAGCTTTCTGAACTTGCACAGTCTCTTGCAAGCTAATTATATGGTATGCTTTGCAGATAAGTTTTGTCTTCAAATACAAAAACCTGTGAAGTTTTCGGAAAGCCAGTCAAACATGAACATACCAAACTGTGCTCTTATTGCTACATCAAGTGTTCCTTTTTTTAAATCAAAAAGCATGTTTTAATTTCATTTTATTGTAGCAGCTTGCTGTAAGAATGTAGTTTGCTTAATTTTATTATTGTACTTGAATTTTTAATCATGGTTTTAACAATGTAACTGAATAGACCATTTCATTAGGTTCCAAAGAAACTGTTCCTTTCAGAGGGCAAGGGATTCCCATGTTCATAAATGATTTTTTTTTTTTTCCCCCGCCTTGGAAATAGGTTTTTTGGTTGTTTTTTTCCCATTTAAATAGTTCAGTATTATGGAAACAATTAATGATTTCAAGAGGGCTTATGTTAAAATTTGCACAGATAATGGAGCACCTTTTTATGATGGAAAAAATGGGGAAAGATAACTTCATAATTATAACCATGATGGCTGATGGAAACTTGTAGACCAACTGGGCAAAATTGAGAGTCTTGTGCCTTTTCAGTTTGCAGAATACCTGTTTTGCCAGTATGACAATACTTTTTTTGATTCCTGAGAGAGTAAATTTCCTGTAGTGCTTTGATCAGAAAAGCAACTTTTTTGCTCTAATTCTGTTGGGTTTTAGTGTGTGCAATCATTTTAAAACATCTAAGTTGAAAACAACTTGAAATATGTTTTCTGATAAGGAGATAGAGATTTTAGTCACATAAGGAACTTTATATTGGACTATTTAAATAAAATATGTTTTTATTCCCCCTCAGTTTCTAGTTAGCAACAAGATTTCTTTGAGGCTTCATGCTCCTTGTTCCTGCATTGTACTCACAAGTTGCATTTGAACATCATTCAGTTACCTAAACATGATTTAAAGTGATAATTGTGGTCCGAGCTTATTTCCAAGAATATGATACGTGATTCTGAAGCACAGTTTCTAGAAAAGAGCAAAGAACATGTTGTGTCATGTAACAGATTTTTTTATAAATGTTTTTTCTATTTCTGCAGCACAATTAGGAGTGTTAAAGTAAACTTAATTGAGTCTGTGAAAATAATTCCACCGCTTGACAGTTAGCAGTAATTATGTCACCACGTAACACTACCAGAGTAAAATGTCTTAACTCCAGTGAAGGAGTTAGACCTTGTTACCTAAAGTTCATTTTGATTCAATCTCTTCAATTTGTAAAAGCGCCTTTAAAAACAATAAAGCCCCCCAAAACTTCCCCCAAAGCAAAAGCTTCCTAATAGAATGCAGTAAGATGTTAAGGAAGTGAACAGTGGTTTTTAGGATAATGCACACTGGATTGATACTGGGCTGCCTTACACAGCATAGTGGGGTTTACTTTGTGCCACACCACCCATGCACCCCCAACTGAAATTAGAGTTCTTTTCAGACTTTAAGATTAGTGACTGTACGAGATGAAGAAACTTGCATATTGTTATGTATTGGTGTCTGGCATTTAAAGTCTCGTTTTCCCATTGCTGTGATTGGTTGGGAAATGTGTACAAACCAGTCCATTGGTTTCCCTGTTGTCTACTTTTTTTGGGCAGTTCATGCAGTGTGTCTTTTAATTATTATTTCGTGGATTAGACATTGTGGAACAAAAGGAGCTTTTTTTTCACAGGAAGAACTACCTTGGGTTAGCTGTATGTACGGTCATCCAATGAGACATGTTCCAGAGTGCATAGGGTACCAATAGATTACGGAGTGGGGGAATATCCTTTTTTGCTGTTCTGAGCTACTATTGTCAACTGCTGTTGTACATATACTGTTATGTGTAAGGGGGTAAATATATTTATTATGTTTGTAAAATTCATTCTGTACAATTGCAGATCAAGGTTGCTCCTCTGTGATATACAGGATATTATGTTTCAAAGGCCATGCTTGGAATACAATTAGAGAACTTAGTATTTTGATGTACTAAGACCTATTTTAAGTTTAATATTTTGCCTTTGCAAAAACTTTAATTAAAGATGTTATTTAAAAATGTTTGCCACTTCATTTACTATCTTGCACGTGCATTTGTTTAATATATGAGGCTTAATGACTATTATGTAATAACACTGAAGATTTGGAATTTATTTTCATCACACACAGGTAACTTCACTGTCACCTACTTGCTGAGTTAGCCTTGTAGACTTTCATTTAACATCATCACAATGTTATAAGTAATTTACATTCTAATCTTGAGGCCAGACTTCCATATTTATTTAAGAATTTTCTCCCTATGGTAACTTGAGAGTTAAGTTTTGAGACAAGATTGGTTGAATAACTTGGTGGGCCATCTGTTTCCTGTAAATGGAAATGCAAGACAATATCGAGAAGTAAAATACAGTGTTCTTGGGTGATAGCTGGCTGCTCAAAAATGTTTCGTCTTCATTAGTGAAACTGATTTGACAGAGTTGCTTTCTAGTGTAAGCAGGTGACATCTTTTTAGTTCCTGGCTAAAAGCAGTATCTTCAGATGTGACTTGTGCTTTAGTTTTAAATCTAAATTTTGAACTTGAAATTCTAAATCTAATTAGAAAGAATGTAAGCTATAGGCTCTACTGCCTGTATGGGGCATTGTATTTTTGGAATGTGGTGATTTTGAAGTAATCTTTTAGCAATAGTGGTGTAAAGGTATAGCAAACCAAGAATCATATGGAGTGGTATTTTTTCTAATACTCAAGGGGGTTTTTTCCTTCATACTTTTCTTGCCCTCCAGCCCTCAATGCTTGGCAAATTTAAAAAAAAAACAGTACTGCTTTTTGCATAAAATTGCCTTACTTGTCATCTTGAAAAGGATTTGGAGATGATTCTGGATAAATATCTATCAGAAATTATGATGTTTTACCAAAAAATATCATTTCTGTCTGAGCTTGCATACTGTGTAAGAAAAAAAAAAAAAAAAAACAGTTTGGAAAAATGGCCTGTTGCTCTGGTCAAAATATTTTCAAAAGGACCCTAAAAAGAGGTGGGAAAGCAGAATGCTGACAAATTAGTAGCAAACTCAAAACACAAAAAAAATCTGGATTTCATCCCTGTAAGGAAAGATGAGAACATTATAATTGTGAATGTTAATTGTGCTCTCCCAGCTGTGCATGAGCAAATTATTTCGAGGATATTTTTTGGGTTTTTTAATTTTATATTTTAAAACACCTGATTTCCCCCTGCCCCCCCCCATCAGTTTGATTTCTTTATGGCTTTATTATTTTAATTGCAACAGTATGAGAGGATAAGAATCTTGGGATATTAGCATAGCTTTCAGTATATCCCCATTTAGTTTCAACTACACATCATTCCTTACAACTTGTCTTAAAATGTACCAGCTTTGGAGTTCATGTTTTGTTTTTTTCTAACCAGGACTTTTGTTTGTAAAAATACTCTCTTAAAGGCTGAAGGTCTTGCTGCTTGTTTTCTGAGCAGACTCTGTCACTCTTTTTTCAAACTATTTCTTTCACCACTAATGGGATTATGCCAAAACAACTTCAATCCTTTTGGATGTAATGACATCTATAGTACAGTCAAATGAACTGCAGTTCAACTACTTTTGACCTTCAGTGTGGATATGTAACATTCAGAAAACTGTTTTTATGACAATTTTTTTCTTTAAAGTGAAGACTTTCCCAATTATTTTTGTGTGAAATACCTGTGCAATTGTATCTTTTTACATAGTATAAATGCGCATGTCCTTGCCTGACCTGAACGAGGGTTATAATGAGGTAATATGCCGAGAGAATAAATAATTGAAAGTAGTGTTTTGCATTACGAATGATACTGAGTTGCCTATTTGCTTCCATGGATCAAAACCCCCTCTCTGAAGATGGATATTGGAGAGCTGGTATTTTAAAATGCCTTCTAGTGATAACTATTTTAAAAATTACATAGCTGGGCGTATTTGGTTTACACTTTCTAGTTTTTGTTTTAATTTTTAGTTCACTTTTTTAAACAAAAGTAATTGAAAACAGCAAGTGTTTCATTTGGATAAGTATATTTCAGTAAGAAATCCAAAACAGACTATCATTAAATTGTAAAAATAAATAAAAAAATCTTGTAACACAAAAAATGTTACGTGTGAATGTGTGATTCTGTCAAGGTAGAAATGCTTTTCCTTTGCTAGAGGTACCAAATGAAGCAGAACTGCACTGCGGACAAGCCCTGTGGATGTCTGGAACAGAAGACACGTTTGAATCCCAAGAGAGTTGGGATGCTGCTTTACAGGTGCTGGAGCTGGCGGGATTTAATGCCAAGGTAAAGAAAAACCTTTCCTAGCTGATGATGGGGAAAACGGTTTGGACAAGCAAAATAAGGAAGGCAGTCTTATTTGACAAACCACCTAGCTTCCTCATTTTTCCAAAGGCTTATTCCCATTTCTCCTAGGAATTCTGCTGCAAGATAGTGCTCCTCCTATGTCCTGCTGTACCAATGTCCGAGGATTTTGTACAGACCTTTCCTCTCAGAAGAACAACTGTCTGACTCCAGGTGGGCTGTCCAGATTCAACAGGTAACCTATTCTGGGAAACAGTGTTCTGGGGAGTAAAGCATTTCTAAAAAGAATGTATCACAGAATTCACCCTGTGGAAATTCTGCTTGTAGGTTTTATTCTGTTTTGGGTTGCCTTGTTGCAGAAAACTTGAATTTTTGCAGGATGGAAGCTCTTTCCTTCTGAAGCTTACCTGGTTCAAGCTTTTAACAAAGGCAAAGCATTAGTGCTGGGAATAGTATTTCTGACATACTATTTTTTGTGGTCTGAATTTGTCTGTCTAATTTTAATAAGTAGTTTTGATCTTAAAGCAGCATCTAGTAAAACTCTGTATGTGTAGAGAGTTGACAAATGGCTTGGTAAGTGTGATGATGAT
This sequence comes from Gavia stellata, assembly GCF_030936135.1. Lineage (NCBI taxonomy): Eukaryota > Metazoa > Chordata > Aves > Gaviiformes > Gaviidae > Gavia > Gavia stellata. The sequence goes on from NC_082600.1 coordinate 23,914,819, forward strand.
ACTGATGAAAATTGGTTAGCTAAAGAAGAAACATACACATCACAGACACTTCTGCCTTTCTGTAGAGCCACAAAGATGATTAGGGTACTGGAACATCTTTCTTATGACGAAAGGCTGAGGGACTTGGGTTTTTGGAGAAGACTGAGGGGGGATTTTATTAATGCTTACAAACACTTCAGGGGTGGGTGCCAGGAGGATGGGGCCAGTCTTTTTTCAGTGGTGCCCGGTGGCAGCACAAGAGGTAATGGGCACAAACTTGGTCATAGGAAGTTCCACCTGAACATGAGGAAGGACTTCTTTACTGTGAGGGTGGCAGAGCACTGGAACAAGCTGCCCAGAGAGGTTGTGGAGTCTCCTTCTCTGGAGATAATCAAAACTCACCTGGACGCATTCCTGTGCAATCTGTTCCAGGTGAACCTGCTCTGGTGGGGGGGTTGGACTAGATGATCTCCAGAGGTCCCTTCCAACCCCCATCATTCTGTGATTCTGTGATATCACTTGAATTGGGTTTGGGATGGGGCAGAGGGAAAGTGGAGCAATTCTTAATTTTAGCAGATCAAGTTGCTGTTAATGTTTATTCAGAGTATCTTTTGGCTTTCATTTTCTGTCCTAAATCATTGTCATACCCATAAACAGCTTTGTAATTTCTCCTTGAGGTTGCTGTGTATACGTTGCCATGTAGCTTAAATAACTTACAATAATAGGTGGAAAATGTAAAGTACTTCATCAAATAGAGCATGGGGTTTCTTTTGTAGTAGAGAAAGGAGACGTAAAGCAGATCTGGTAAGAGGAAACAGAGAGAGCACAGAGAATAAAGATAAAAGCAGGTAGCCAGCCTTTTAAAAAAAATATCAAAGACCAAGTGCTAACATACTTAGTTGTCAAAAGAGAAGTGTATGTAAGGAATAAAAAACCTTCTTTTTTTTCCTTGATACTTCATGGGAAAGTGCATCTTCCAGTGTGTCAGCCACCCCTCCTAATTGCCTTTTATGAAAATATACTTCTTGCTGCTTTGTACTGACATATCATTGCTGGGTTTAATTGGAAATCTGTAGCTGGCTAAAAAAGAATTGATCTGTTGTTTCCACAGCTCCCTCTAGGCAGCAGCAGTAATCCACCTATGATTTAGGGAATTCTTTCACTACAGTCAAACTGAAACCAGCATTGTACATGCAGCACGAATACAACCTTCATGCTGCTTGGTGTTTCAGCACTATCATGCGTATGCCAGTCAGCAACAAGCTGTGGAGAAGACAGACATTCAGACAGTGCCTCAGAAGTTGCAGTGAGAAGTTTTTTGTTAAAACCCATGTTACAACTTGGATTTGATTTGTTGCAGCTTTGCCTTCACAAAAGACAGGTAGTGCTGTCATTTTTCTTCACTTTTCAAAGAAAAGTTGCTGTCATTTCAGCTGAAACTGTTCAGCTGTAAGACAGCCAGCATGGGTTTGGCAGTCGAGCCAGTTATCAGTCTCAGTGTTTGCAACAGGGAGGCTCTTGGCAGCAAAGTAGGTCTTTATAAAAAGTATCACAGTATACATGCAAGTAACAATCCAGCAATTCCAATCACTTTGTAATGACTGTTTAGTGAGCTCTTAGAGACATGTTGTGAATGAAGTTGATGTTCACAACAGCTTTCATTCCTTAGAAGAAAAATAGACAACCCAGAGGAGACTCCTCATCACAGCTGCATAGTAAATAGCTGAGAACCACAATGAGTGTGCCCCTCCTCCTCTAACTAATTAACAAAGCTTCATGAGCTTCAACTGAACTGCACAGATATGCCACACTAAAGATAGGACTTCAGATGACCACACATACACACATTGTGTATAATCAGGACAGCACAGAAAGCTCCTACCCAAAAAGTAGGGTAAGATTCAAGCTGATTCATATTAATCCTGCAGAAGTTAAGCTCTTGGAAGGAGTAACTTCAGGATGGCCCCAATGATGTCCAAGTCCTGCACTACAGTTAAGGAGATTTTTCCATGTTTTGGAATAGTTACCCAATATTTTTAGGGTGGAAAATAAGGATGAACAATTACAAAAATTACAAATTTCCACAGGCTTGGTATTCTGTCTGATCTGAGAACCTGATAATTTGAGGTACTGTGGCAATTCATACCAATGTGTGTGCATGGGGGGCAGGTGTGAGATGGGGCTAGGAAATTAGAACTGACAGCTTCTGCTGATGAAACACTTTGTGTATTAACCTCATAGAGCCTCCATTTGTTTGCTTTCACATCATAATTTCTAGTTGCACAAAAATAAGGCAGGTGAGATGGAAGTGACTAAGCAAATCAAAAGTATTTCAGTTTTATGCAGATGTATTATTGAACCATTGTGAATTCTAGGTTGACGATGCTGTTAGAATCTCTCGGTGTGCGTCACTAAGACCTCTTAACTATCATCTGTTCCAGGGCTTGATGATGGCCCTTCAATGCCTTGTGTCTTAGCCCACAAAGCCTGCATCAAAGTGCAGTATAGTGTCATAAGTTTTCAGAATCCTTACCAAGGAGAAGGGAAGTGCATACTGGAAGGGCATGATAGGCAATTAATTTTGTGCCTCACCCTGTCCAGTTTTAACTGCAACCCAGAAACCATTTGATTACTGAGTGGTTTTAGAGTGAGGATGTCTGGCATCTGTTAGAAAAACAATACTGATTGTGCTGCTATTGCTCATCAGCCTGCCCAAACAGCCTGGAAGGGAAGGTTTGGTTCATTTTAACGCATAAACATAGGAGGTCTGCTCAAATCAAACTTACTTCTTAAGGAGTGGTTTTGGTATGGATTTTCCAAAGACTGTGCTGTGAGAATTAATATTTGAATTATCCAGCAAGAAAGGAAATAAGTGTCTTTCATTTATGTTAATAAACCAAAATGCTATGGTAGTGATTTGAAATGTACCTTTTATTGCTTGTGCTATTTTCAGATTCCAGGATACCATAGCAGGGTGTGCTTTACTTTGACTATAGCTGACCTGTTGCAGGTGGTGTCATGTAGAATAAATGCCTACTCAATCAAAAAAACCACATCTCTCTACAGGTGGAGAGAGAGGAGACTACCAGAAGTCAGCTATAGCCAGTTTAAATTAAATTGCTCAGAGAAAGTTCCAAGTCCTCATAGCCAAGGCTCCAGCTCAACTTTACAGCTTTTTTCTACAGTGTCTGAGAATGAAGAAATCTTTCATAGTGTATAAATGACCACCAAATTATGCAAATAGAATCACAGAAGTTTATGTAGCGAAAATAATGGCATTCTCTGCCACCCCGAAACAGGATTTTCTGTTCTCCAATCTGAAATCTCAGAGCCAGCCGAAGCCCTGAAGAGTGGTGACATTGGCTCTTCCCATTTCTGTGCAGGGTTTTGAGAGAAGGCAGCTAGCCTCTGCCCTTTCACTTGAGCCATGAGGTAAAATCCATTGAGGTAGTGCTGTGAACAGGAGATAGGCTCTTCTTCACTCAGCTGGATCTGTTTTTATCTATATGGGCTAAGTGGTCAGGCCTACTGAAGGAAGATGCAGTTGAAGCTGTCGTCACAGTCTGAATAGGAGAACTGCCTGAACACAAAAGTGGCTGCCATGGAACAGGCCAAAGTCCATCTATGCCAGAATCCTGACTGTAATAGCTGCTAACGGTGTATGGCGAGCAAAGCATAAAAGAATAGACAAGCATGTGTGATACACTCCCCAAGTAGTGCCTCCCATCTGCCATGTATTCGCAGTTCAGAAGCATCCTGAGACAGACGGTTTTTGTGGTTTTAGTATCTTTCCACAGATTTCTCTTCCATTAATTCTCAGTCTCTCCATAAACTCATGTAAACTTTATTACCCAGAGCAGCCTTTGGCAAGAAGTTCAGTAACTCAGCTACTCCTTCCTGCTCATGTTTTTATCAAGCTTTGTCATCTCCCTTCTAGTCTAAGGGGTCCTACTTAATGATTCCTTAGCTGTAACTCCAAGCCTTTCATTCTCCTTGCTACCGTACTCTGAAACTTTTTTAGTTCTATGATACTGTTTTTCTGTTGCGGAGATAAGAGCTACACTATTCAAGGTACAGATTTATACAGTTATGTAATAATTACTGGTTTTATGTTCTGCTCCCTTCCCAATAATACAATTTGATTTGCTTTTTTGGTCTCCAGGAAGCATAAGCTGGTATTTTCATGGACTTGTCTACTGTACCCCTAAGATCTTGTTCCTGAATTGGGGTTGTCAGCCTAGAGGACATCATTTAAGATGTCAGTTTGTCTTTTTTTTTACAAAGTGATTCACTTTATATTTATGTACACTGAATTTCTCTTACCAGTCACTCAGTCTTAAGAAGTTTTCCTACGGTTCTTCATAGCCATCTGTTTTTCTTATTGCTCTGAATATCTTGATATTATGGCAAACTTTGTTATCATACTGTTCACTCTTTTTTTCCAGGTCCCTTATGCACATACTGAACAGCATAGGCCTCCTAGAAAGAACTATTTATTCCTTGTCACTTGTTGGCCCATTGGATTTTCTTCTTGCCTATAAGCTTGATTGTCCTAGCTGATGCCAGTTAGCATCTATAACTGAGAAAAAAAACCTTCCCTGCACCCTAAAGTTTCATTTAGGAGGGAAGTACAATTACAGGCAGTGGCAAGGTGCACAGATACTGAAGTCAGCTGAGCTTTTTGGGTCAGGGAAGGTATGTCAAGAGTTGACTGATATTTGAGCACTTTGATAGTTTTCAGCAGTGTGAGTTGTCCCTCACGTGGTTTTTTCCAGGTAATGCAAGGATCCATATAGCAAAGATCATTACTTTTTCCCCCCCCACTGATAAGAATTACTGAAGATAAAATTTGGTAGTATAAGCTTTGGCAAATACAGGACAAGGGACACTTGCTCTGAGGGAAGACCTAGTGGGAGGGAGGGATCTTCTGTAAGGTTGCATATGGGCAGATTAATTTAGCTTTTCTGAGAATTCCTGCAGTAGAGTTTCTCCACCACACAAACTTCTTACTATGCAAGTGTTTTCTCATGAAGTATACAATCCTTAGTCACTATGGCTGTTACATACACATTAGGTTTAGAAAGGAGAGGGGAAAAGATCAGATTTCAGATTTAGTCTTTTGAAGAGGACCTCATGGCTGTTAGATGATTATTTGGATTATCCTGGATGTAATTAATGATGGTTACTCTTCCTTTCCATCCCTGCTGCACTGTCTGAGATGGCCATTTAGGACATCCCTTTCCCAGCTAGTGGTGGGGAAAGACCCAAAATCTCTGTCAAACCGTGTGTCATGTAGTCAGTCTTTTTGGCTGTAGGCCAGCCAAGGAGAAGAATGAAGTTGAGTGCAAGAGAAATAGTATTAACTTCTTTTATAGGAAAAATATTTTAAAACCTTCAGAAAAAACTTGCTGAGCCTCTTACAATTTCAAACAAAACGTTTTATTCCAATGTCTTGCATTATTTCTAAAGTGTTCTAGAGAAAATATGTACTGAATGCCAGAAATAATACACCTTGCTGAGACAAATTTAAAATAGAAAGTATTACGTAAGGGTATATGCAAAACCAAAAATGGCTGAAGGGATTGATGAGAGCAGAAATGGAAGAGAATATCTATAGAATACAAACATTTACAAGAAAAAGTCTGGCAAATAAATTAAAGTCTACTGCCTGGATCTTTCCAATAGCTTTTAAAATATTTTTTACTAAGTTAAGCGCAAGAAGGAATATGCAAGACATAAACCAGAAATATCAAACTCGATTCATAAAGGCAATATCACAGAATTCTTTTAATAGATGGGAAATAAAAAAGTTCAATAATGTGTAAATATCTGTCATCCACTGGTAATGGCAAACAGCTGTATTAATTCAAAAGCATACTGCAATCAGTCCAACATACCACATCTTTCCAATGTCCTACTAGTTTCCATGGAACAAATATTCTGGTTTGTTTTAAGGTAAAAAGAGGTTTGAAATAAGTGGCCCCTGTTACTTTTAAAAGCATTTTTAAAATAAATGTTGATTTAGTCTTTCCTCTCTTTCTGAAAAAGAATATGATTCAAGCTTGGATTTTCTTTTCCACTGGTACACTAGTATCTATGAAGTCTTGTAGCATAAATGTAGTTTGTCCATGAGAACTTGATTGTCTTAGCTGCTACTGAGATACTAAATAAAGGCACTCAGGAACATTTTTCTCCCTTTAATGATTATTCCAGTAATAGAAGGGTGACAGAACCCAAGGGCGAGGGTTGCATCTCAACATAACGCATTTTGTATAGAACTCTGACACAGCCAGAGCATTCCAAATGCAGCCATTTGAAGAGTAGGAAATTTTGCTGATCGGCACATTTAAGAAGCTACCTTTATGTTTCTGATTAACACTGGGTGAGTCTAGATCACACAAAAGGAGGTAATGAATTATTATTTGCATGGTTTTGGTTTCAAAGTTTGCAGAGAGTCAACCAAAAATGGAAGCATGCCCCTCCCCAGATTAAGCAGCTAAATTAATCTATACTGCAATATTGTAGATTTTTAATGACATTAACAATGACAATCATTTTTTTATGAAAAATTCACTCTCACAGAGTTGATGAATCTAGAACCTTGTTTCTGCTCGCTGAAGCAGCCTTCATTTATAATCAGGAATATGGAATCAAATTGAGTTTGAATTGCAGTATGTACATGGCATTTGCAATTATGCAGTTTCCAGCTGTAGCAGCTAGCAGTTTGAAGGGCTCTACCATTACATTTTTCTGGATACTACTAACCCACATTATGAAAGATCTGACTATTTTCTGTTTAATTTAATTACAGTTCCTCAAAGACTATAATTCCATTAAAAACTGTATAGATAATACAAAATAAACTTTAAAATACGTACCTGAAGGCAAAGATTCACCCAATATTCTCCATTCTGATGGTAAGCCTTCCAAATATGAGAGTGAAATGATCAATGGCAATCTTGGTAGCAGTCCTACAGAGCTAAGTCTCTACAGTTGGCTGAGAACAGGTCTGATCCTGCTATCAAAACCAGGCACTCGGGCCACAAAAGTGTTAACAAGCAAGCTGGTGCAGAGCAGCTTTTACCCTGAGTCCTGATGTCTGCAGGAGATGTAGAGACCCAGGCCGTGGTTCATTTGTTTGTGGTCTATGGATGGACTGAGCACAGCCAAGCTTGATCTTGGTCTGGCCCCATCTAGCAGCAGGTATGGCAGAAGAATGCTTTAGTGCTTCACTGGAGCAAAAGACTGTGGGTTGTTCCTTGTATCGGAGCTTGGATTTCCTTAAGCACAGTGTGGAGACTATGTGTCTGAGCTATAGAGAGGCTATGGCCAACCAGAAGCTAACTGTGTGGTTTATGTAGTTGTACTGCAGACGTTACAAAAGTCAAATAACAGATCTCAGTGCAAGATGGAGAGATGTTCTTTAACCGCTAGTGCCTCCAACAAGTTTTGCCTTCAGTTCAGTAATCAAAGGCCATGAAGTAACCTGAAGGCATGATCCACTCCCTTTGTTTAAGTGTAGATTTGAAGCAGCTCAATGTAGCAAGTGCTAAAAGGAAAGTCATTCTAGCCCTGGAAGAGAGGGATAAGTAGGGATAGCAGTAGTGGTGAGAAAGCAGTAGTTACAGGGTGTTCAAAGTAATAAACATGCTCAGATTAAACAGTACTGGAGTCAGGTGAAGAATAGGTAATTGGGAGAAAATTTAGTACAGTCTTAAGTTTCAGCCATCAAAAAAATACAAACATCATTAACTTGACTGGGTAGACTGGTCTTCAGAACAAATTCAAACTGAACCATCTCCTCAGTTGGTTTATCAAAAAGTGAGAGAGTTGTGATAGCAAGGGAATTTTTGCAGCACACAAAGACAAATGCCCTAATGTTTCTTACCTGTTATCTTATGCACAGCTGCCACATCAATGACATTTGCCTTTTACTGCTATAAAGGCAGTATGAAGAGGCTTCTTTTCCCACCTCACCCAGCTAAACCAAGAACTGCAAACAAAAGACTAGCTTTGTTTTAGGTCAGGATGGCAGAAGCAGAAGGAATCTGTTCCATTTTAGGCCCTGGTGGAAGTTTTAGAAATTTGCTATTAGAAAACCAGTTGAACCTTTTGACACATAGGCAGTTGGCATTTGAGAACTTCAACCTTTAATTTTTCTTAACCCTGTTTTAATTATAAAACTTCATGCCCGTTTTTTAGTCATAGAAGTACCCCCAAGTTTTATGCTTAGTCTCCTCCTTCCTTAAATTCTTTAGATGAGGCTGTATTTCATATTTGCTGAGTTTATGTATATTAATTTTCCTATTTAGATAGAACGTACGCTTCTACTTCCAGCATTATCATCAGAACAGTATCGTTTGACCTGCACTGACAAGAGTGAGTGACTTGTCTAAAAGAAGACCACTCTGAAGGTACTTTCAGACATCACAAAGGATAGACTAGGGAAAAAGGATATGGAGAATATGTTTTCTTCTCACTCAATTCATTGTATGCACAACCACCTCACTTTGAGATGTTATAGCTCAGTTTGCCTGCATTCTTCCACGAGAATTTGGTTTTGCATTGTCACGGCAGGAAGGTAATCATTGACTGGGTCTTGAACGCTTGTAAGAATCTGACCTATCCCTCGGCTGATTCTCTGCCCATAAGAGCCACTGCTGTTTTTGGCTGAGATTGTCTGACCTCTGTAGACTTGAGCCTGATGCTCACATATACCAAACTTGCTTAGCAGGATGAACACATCTCTTCGGAAAGCTTTGGTGAAAATAGCATAAAGAAAGGGGTTGGCACAAGAATTCAGTGGGTAGAAGAGTACCAGCAAAATCTTGGAGTTGGTGACAGTTATCAATGGTTTGTTCATAATGGCAGATAAAGCATGGAAAGAGATGGGAGCCATGCACAGAAAGTCAGTGAAAATCAACACAGCCATCCGCTTGGCAATTTTGGTGTCTTTGTCCCCTGACTTGTACTGAGGGTTTCGTACAGTTACATAGATTTTTATGTAGCAGGCACAAATGATGACAAAAGCAATAATGTTACATATTAAAACAAAGACAACGTAGGCTTCAGCCACTGGTGTTTCCGTGTCCATAGGCAAGCAGATGCTGACTTTGCTATAGCTGCTGATGCCAACCAGTGGCAAAAGGGCAAGAAGAAAGCACGAGAGCCACCCTCCCAGCATGATAACCAAGGCGTGCCGGAGGCGAATCTTTCGATCTGGGCGCATGGCAAAAGTGATGGCGTACCAACGCTCCAGGGTGATTACAGTCAGTGTGTATACAGAAAGTTCACTAGCAAAGACTGTGAAAAAGCCAGCTGTGTTGCAACCAGGCCCAGTCTGCCACTCTATAGCGTGGTTATAGTACTCTGACCTGGTGTAGAGATCCACTGAAGCGATCAGGAGGAGGTATAACCCCATGCAAAAATCAGCAAAGGCCAAGTTACACATCAGAAAGCGTGGTACAGTCAGTTTATAATGGCTGGTGAGAAGGATGAAAAGGACGAAAATGTTACCTAGGATGGCCAGCAGGTTAACAAACCACACCACAATCCTCAGAAATTTATATCCCATTATATCCTCACAGGGATTAAACTCATCAGGCTCTGGAGTACATATTACGTCTTCATTGCCTCCACAGACCGGATAGTCATAATGACTGTCAAAGGTCTGGACATCTTCCATTTGAGGGTTCTTGAGCTCTTGGCCAAACCCAAGATTTACTTCTCCGTGCTCTTCCAAAAAAATGTAATAATGGGAATTTTCATGAAAATTCGTGAACTTGGTGTTTTTGTCATACACAGTATCGGTGTGGTCTGTGTATTCTTCAGCATAGTCTTTGTAAAATGGACCTCTGAGAGCTTTGACGGATCTTCTCTTATGAAAGCTGTGACTGCCACTCTGGTTACATGTCAGGTACTCCAGGATTCTGAAAGAGTAGAGGGGGAAATCACCACTGGCATTTACAGTCTGACTGGAGTACAGGGAGTAAACAAAGGGAACACTTCAAAAGCAAATCATTGTGAATGAAAACATAGCTATAAAAATGTAATCGGATACGTTTCTGTTAATAGAATGTATAGTGAGTAATAAACTTGAGCATGTCTGGGCACTTTTTTAAACTATATTTTTCCTTCTTCATTGCTATCAGCTATCCCCAGTAGTAATTTGGCTTGTTCAGCATCCGTAATCCCTCTTCCTTCTTGGGATCTACATTCTTTGTAGGTAACAAGACTTTTAACTACTGTTTATAACTTCTTAGATAATACAGACAGCATTACTTTCCTTTTCATTTTTGCTCACAAATCAATTTCTCTTAGAACTTCCATAATTTTAATTTCTGTTCTGTGTATTTTCTGGAGGTGCTTTACAGCTAACTAGCAGTGTAATGGTTGGGAATTCTGTACCTCATGGTATGATGCATCTGTATTTGTAGTCAAAAATTATTCATATTTTTTACTGGAAAAAAAATTGCAATTTGGCATCAAATTTTGTGATCACTGTGATCCACTGTCACATAACCTTTAGCATTTCTCATTTCCAGGAGTGTAGAATTTGAGATTGCCTACAATTTGAGACTGCATACAATTCAGTCTGATAAATTTTCATCTCTAATGATAGACATACAAATATTTGTTTCTTTCAGTCATTAGATTGTGCTATTTTATTTCTGTCCTCACTTTCCCAGTCCATTGTAATTATGAATGTTATTGCTTTGTGAGTTTATTATTTAGTAATTCATATATTTATCATAGCATATTTTTAATATACTATGGATTATAACCACAAATACTGCAATACTGAAGACTGGGGCTGTCCTTCTAAATCAGGGGCTGGCCTGGATAAGAATTCTCTAAACCTTATTAAACTTTGGAGAAATTTGCAATGGATTTGCATTCTGCAGTAAAATTCTGCTGCTAATCACAGTAAGTCATCTCCCCTCCTTCCCTCCCCCCAGCAGATGAGTCGCTGTGTTGCATCAGGACATCTATAAATGTATTTTTTTTCTTTCCAAAAGAAAAAAAGCAGAATTTCTGCACCTGTTCTGATGGGAGGCTGGAAATCCTGCCAAAATGGAATTTGAAATAATCTGTCTACAAGATTATTACAGAATCATTTATTCTGAGCTTTTCAGTTAGAAAACATTTGAGACATGAGGCTGTAACCCCTCCAAAACTTCTTTTTCCAGGCATTACTATAGCACATTCTGTGTTATAGCACATCACCCTTTTCTTTTTTTCCCTTTAATTTTAGGCTCAACAAAAGGAGGAGCTATTGCAAAAGGTCCTACAAATTATTATATAAAAAATTCTTTATTCTGTCAGTTTGAGATTGTAATCTTTGTTTCAAAGAATGTCCTCTATACCTAGAAAAAAAAAGTCACAAAAGTGTCAACAGATGTAATTTTATATTAATACTAAAAGATTGTCTTCACTTACTTTAAAATTGAATATAAGTTAGTGAAACTCACCCGCTGTTTTTTTTCCAGCTCTTGAAAGCACAGCAGTGGCTTGGATATGATAGGTCAGCTCTCATTAGCTGAAGAAATATTTTTACAGCTGGTAATTTCTTTAAAGTCCACGTATTTTTGGCCATTAGTTCTTTAAGGCTTTCCAGTCCTTTGGCTGGAAGGTTAGCAATGGCTGTTCTGGAGACATCCCTAGGTAAAGGAAGGAAAAGACAAACGTCAGAATATCCGGTGACTGGATCTGAATATTTTCAGGTTCTCCCAGTAAGTTAGGAGTTTCATAGAATTCTACAGCAAAAATCAAATCCAGAGGAGGTGGGGACTTCATATCACTTTGCTAGGTTCTGATACCATTCAAATTCAAGTAGGATATGAGTTTCTCCTATGAATTTTCTCTGTGTTTTAAAGCTTTTGTCTTTAAGGTCTCATAGTGCAGAATATGGATGATAAAGAATTATCAGGACTTTTCAAATTACACCTTTAAAGTCAACCAGATACAAATGCATATGCAAAAACAAACTTTTAAAAAATTCTTTAAAGAAATCACATCTTCCATTGGAAGAACTATTTTCCTTTAGACCTCTTTAGACTCATTTTAACCTATTGGGATAGTTCAATAGAAAGCATTGTAATTACTAAAACAATGTTCTTCATAATTTAAATTAAAATCTTCTATCTCAGTCCATCCTGAAACTCTCAGAAAATTTAGTATTATGTGCGCTGCTCTCTATTTCTCTGGTACTGAGTCCACCTCAGGTGGATTTCCTTTAGGTGAATGTCGTCTGGTCTTGCTAGTGTTTTCCACTCATTTTTCGCTTTGTCTCAAACCCTCTTCTACTGACGCTTGAAGTCAAGATGTTTTCTCAGAGTTATACTCTGGAAGGAAGTAAACCTGTAAAAAAGGTTCTAGTGTAGGAACATTGTTTGAGCACTTTTATCATTAACACCCTAATAATAAATAATTCAGCTTTTTTCTATCCATTCTTTCCCAAGAGTGCTGTTCCTATCCTTCTAGAAGTCTCACCCACTGGCTGGTTTCTTGCACCTAAAAGAAAATTATTACTAATTTTGTGCTTTAGACAAATTGCTTCTAAAACACTTGGGTTTGCTCTGCTTTATTTTTTTTCTTTTGATTTGCGTGTATTTGGTTTTAGATTGAGTTAGAAATTGCTTAATCTTTCTGTAGGAGGGCTTTTTTACTTCTAATAGCTTCTTTGCTATCATACGTATTTGAATATGTCAGAACTAGTTGATTTCAACCACAAAAACTTTTTTGTTCTTCTGGAGTCCTTTTTGATAGCTAGTATATGTTTCTACCAAGCCCCTGAACTGGCCCTTAGAAGAGTCTGAATGCTGCCTGCTATCGTTTTATCTTTTAAAGATTCACAGAATAGTTGAGCTTCCAGATCATCCAGTTTGACCTCCCTGCTCAAAGCATGGTCACCTAGAGCAGGTTGCTCAGAGCTGTGTCCTGTTGACTTCTCAGTATCTCCAGGATTGGAGATTCCACAGCCTCTCTAGATATGTTGCAGCATTTGACCACCCTCACAGTAAAGAAGGTTTTTCTTATGTTGGAATGGACTTTCCTGTATTTCAGTTTGTGCCTGTTGCCTCTTGTCGTGTCACTGGACACCACTGAGGAGACCCTGGCTCCATCTTCGCAGTTCCCCGCCTCCCCCCTTTCAAGTATTTATACACACTGATAAGATTCCCTTGACTTTTCTCTTCTCCAGACTAACCATTTCCAGCTCTCTTAGCCTATCCAAATATGACAGATGCTCCTGTCCCTTAATCAGCTTAGTGGCCTGCTCCTTTTTGGTTTTCACTAATTTCCTTATTTTATAGAGCTATCCTTCTGAAGCAAAACATCTTGGTAAACTAGATCTTACCAAGACAAGGTTGGCCTTTCAGCAACCCCCATGGGTCTCTATCAAGTCCTCATGGTGGTGGCAGCTACCTGCAGGAAGGGAACACAGTTAAGTGCTGTGTGATGGGAGGTGCTAAGGCTTTTTGGAAGGGAAGTGACACCTCACAAACTCTTGGGAGTTCTTTGAAGATGTTCTGGCGCAAGTGTATGGAGAAAGATGATCCTGTTTATACAATGAATTGGGATTTCTGAAAAGCCTTGACAAAATCAGATATCAAGGGCTGTTGAGGTAACTAAGCTGTTATGTGACAAGTGGAATGGCTCTCCTAGATTAATTAAAAAAATAAGAGTGAGGGAGAAGCCTGGGAACAGATGATAAGTTTTCATGCTAGAAGAAAAATGGAAAATGAACTGGCATCTGAATATACACATCATTGCAGCAGAGGCCCACAGAGGCTAGGCTAGTGCTGGTACTACTGAAATGCTCATAAATGGTCTGGAAAGAGAATGAGAATAACTGCAACAAAGCTTGTTTCCAACACAAAATAATACAAGGTACTGAAAGCTTAAGCTGATTGTCTAAAGAAGCAGAAGGATTCTGTAATGCTAAGTGACTGAGCAGTAAAATAATTGACATGATTCAATATTGATGAATGTAAAGTGCATTTAGGAAAAAGCAATCTTAACTGCACATGGATGACAATGGGGTTTAATTTACCTAACACTCTGGAAAGATCTTGGTGTCCTCTCTGCAAATGTCAGGTCAGTGCTATTCGGTAATGTTGAAGGGAAATAGAATGCTAAGAATTTTTAGGAAAGAAATAGAAAATCGAACAGAAAAACTTCATTTTGTAAATGTAATATGACTGCATCTTAAATACTATATGTAGTTTACAATAAGAGCACAGAAAAGCTACAGCAAGGATGATTAAAAGTATCAGATTGTTTATATATGAAGTAATAAGGAGTAGATAAGGATTTTTTTCTTGGAAAAAGCTAGGACCGGAAGCAGTAGGACACTACAGATGGCATGCATAGCATAAAGAAGGTGATTGGGAATGATTATTCACTCTTGTGAGATGAGTTTTGGGGCATCTAAGAATGTGAGGTAAGATATTTAAAAATGAGAAAAGGTACAATCTTTTCACAAAATCGCATCACTGACTGTGAAAGTCAGTGCCACGGTTCATTGTACAGGCCAAATAACAAGGTAACAAGAAGGACAATATCCCTTTTTGTTTTGGTTTTATTCACAGTTGTCACATTCCCATCAGAAATGACTGGGTCAGGAGGAACATCCTGGGGGACAAGGGCTTGTGCCTTGCAAGCAGCCACAGAGAGGAGCCTCTCCGGGACCCTGGGTGTGCAGGGGAGGGAGCTGCAGCTCCTGGAGAGCTGTGAGCAGAAGGGAGGAGCCAGCCCAGGACTCAGGTCATGGAAGCAATCTCCAGGGAGCAGAGGGGAACGTGCAAAGTCTGCTGCAACTCAGAGTGTTATCAAGTGATGTTAAAAAGTCTGAAAGAAAGATCTGTTCAGTGAGAAGAAAGGGCTTGGAAGACTTAGTTACGAGACTACATCATCTCTGTTCTATCTTACTGAATTCCTTTGAAGTCTCTTATGTATGTGTATATGGGTGTGTATCTAAGCACTTAGTTATTGCAGGTTTTATTTTCAAAAACTCTGCTTGTTTTAAACTGTTGGGCTTGGGGAGAAGATACAGGCACAGCTGCCTTGAAGTTCTAGTTGACTCAGGATTAATCTCGTTGAAGAGCTAACAACAGATGGTTGGTCCTGTCCATGGGCCATATTAAGCATAGATGGGGCTATGTTTTGGATTCGTGAATGAAAACAGTGTTGGTAACACAGGGATGTTTTACTTAGTGCTGAGCAGTGCTTACACAGCATCAGGGCCTTTTCTGCTTCTCACCCTGCCCCACCAGCAAGCAGGCTGGGGGTGCAGAAGGAGTTGGGAGGGGACGCAGGCCGGGATTAAACCGCAACACCTTTCTAAAATCTTTAGCTTAGGGCTAGCAAATCAAAGGATCATGACGTAAAATACTTCAACTTTTTTAGTCACTGTTGATTTACTGTTGCTTACATGCCATTTTCTGCCTTCTGCCTTTGAGAAGCAATACCTCTCTCTGTAATGTCACTGTAGTACCACATCTCTCTTTAATTATAAATACTACTAGGACTGTTGTTAGCTATGGAGGTATATCATTCTACTGGGAGATGGATAACTGGCTGTTTAGGCTGCAAATGTAAAACACATCCTGAGATCAAGGACCAATGGCAGCTGGGCTAGCATAATAATTATAGAAGAATAGAAAAATTTCAAATAATTTGAGAAATCTAACTTGGAAACACAGAATGAGAAGGAAGTTCTTTACCGTTACGTATGCATGTCCTAGGAAGTCATCTCTAGCCCCTAAATGAAGAGGTTTTGTGTAGCTCACACACCTCAAAGCTAGCCCTTGCAGAGTGAGCTTACTTGGCAACTTTATTACGGCATATGATTACCCCACAGCCCTTTGCAGCATGTCATTACTTGTTCACCTGTCTAGCATAACAACACCACTGGTGCTTTAAATACCCACAATAACTCCAAGAGTCAAAATCTGTGATGCTGCAAGCTCTAACCTTCTTTAGACTTTAGATCCCAAGTGTTTTGTCTTCTGCTGTCCCTAGGAAGGAGCTTTTCAACCTATCGTGCCACCTGTAGCCCCAGAGGGAAGATGTGCAGTGAGCCGTATGAGACCACAAACTTAATAGGAGAGTGCACCTTGTTTTGAGACTGTGTATTTATTGTGACAAAGTAGTATCAAAATGGAAATATGGTGTCCAGGTAAAGTTACGTCAACTGAAAAATGTCTTTCTGGACAGGTACAAAATGAGAAAGGCCTTCTCTGGTGCCACGTGCAATATTAAGAAAAAGGCCTCATTAGCCAAATACTAATGGAAAGAAAGGGTTACTCAGCACCAGCACAGCCTCCATCACAGTACTGCTACAATGACCATCTCAGTCAGGGTGGGGTGGCCTGAGTCCTCCTGAAAGCAGAAGCGGTGGAAATGAAGGTGATCCACCCAGCAGGGAGGAAAAGGAGCAATGGCTCTTTCTGAGGGACAGCCACCACAAAGGCTCCCTGAGCAGGAGGTTTAACAGCCCCTGTGTAAGCTTTTTCAGGTTTCCTTCCTGATCTGTTGCCTTCTGCTTCCAGAACACCCTCTTTTGCTCTGCCTAGATGGCCGTTCTCATCCCGATGGTGGACCAAGGCCTTGATTGTGCTTTTCTTATCCAGAATGTATAACTTTTAAAGACATCATCAGAGACTGCTACCTGGTATCTCAGGATCTGGCCCCTCATGGCACAACTGAAGCTTATCCTTCAGGTGATTCAGTGATAAGAAAGAAAAAAGTAGGCATGTTAGTCCTTGACAGTGTCTTGAGGGACACAGTGCAGCGTGTTACCACCTTTACATATTCTTCTTATACACACCTGCATCCCAATGACTTTGTAACTTCAAAGGAAGAGGCCTGGACTAGTTTCCTCCCTTTGCAGGCCCCTGGAGAGAAGCGCTGGGAGGCATGGCCCACCAGCTGGCAGCCAGAGCTGCCAGACTTCAGATGAGAAGGTCGTGGCATAACGTTATCCCTACGGACCTATGTAGTCCTGCAGCAGCTTTTTGTAGAGGGAAGGGCAATGAAAAGAGTTGGCCTGCATGTCTTTGCGAGGATGACTGCATGGGTGCTTCCCAACTCTGTCTTTCTGAGCTGCTCTGAAAGGGGGCAGCTGGTGATGCATCAGGTGCCACTGGGAAAGAGAGGTGACTTTAGGAGACAGACAAAATGTCACCCCAGTGTGACAGGAGTGGTTTGGCATGATTTGCTGTTGGAATGACTGATTGTTATGGACTGCCCCTCCAATGTCCAATTATTTAAGATATCTGCTTCAGCAGTATGACTCCATGAATGGTCTGTGCTTCTCTGTCCCCTCGAGATGGTGAAAGGAAAACCTGATACTCCCCAGAACTGCTCTCAGACCCTGTTCCCAAGGACTCCGCTAACAACTGCAGTGGACCTTGTGGTAGAGAGTGATGTGGAGGAATGATGTGGCCCTGAAAGGTGGGCCCTCACCCAGATCTTCCTTTTCACCCCACAAGACAAAATAATTTAGATGACTGAAGCAGAAGACAGGCTATCATTCACACAGCCTTGCAATGCATCTGACCTGAGATGCAGGGGACAGAGAGAACCAGAGATTTGATGATGATCAAAGGTCTGTTGCATCTTTGCACAGCAGGGACACAACTCTTCTTAGCATAAAGTAGTTATGACCGTTACAACTTCTACTGTAGATCGCTATGTGGCTGGTAGCCAGCCTGATTTTCTGGAGTTGGGAAGATTCTGGGAGAAAAATAATGTCTTCTGCACCATTTCATTATTATAGCTAGCTACTGGGATTCTTTCTGTGAACAACACACTTATTCTGATATAAATATGCTGTTTTCCTGAAGAGCAGAAAGTAAAACTGATTCTTACATGGAGTGAGCACTGCCAGCACCATCTGGTTTTGCAGTGGAGGAGGGAATCCCACTTTCAGCACTTCAGTTCTCCCCGTGATCAGTCCTATACGCTATGTTACATGCTAGATGATTTGAGTCAGGGAATATGATTCTTCTTAAAGTTCTTAAACTTTGTAAAGATTTTTGTTTCATTCTGTATTGCAATTCCCAATTTTAGTGAAGAGTTCTTTGGAGGACTATAAAATCAGACGGGAAGCCAAATTACATGAGAAAGAACAAAAGACAGCACCAGAAGTAACTTTATTCTGTCTAAAATTATTTTTTCATCTCTGTTTCAATTTCCTTTACATGTGTGCTACTAGAGTCCTTAGTTTGTATTATAATTGTGCTACAATTGTACAGTCATAAGACAGATTCTAGTACAGAATCTTTCAGAAGAAAAATTGGTAGGAACAGTATTTCTAATGTAAGATGCAAACATTTCTTAAATCAGTTCCCTAAAGCACAACTTTTGTTGCTGATACTCTTTTTGCAAACATGCCATTCCCATCCCTCCTGCTTTGCTGCTAGAAATGGTTGGAAAGAAAGTCTAACCTAAAATAGTATCATTTTTAAAGCTTTCTCTACTTCATTTTCTCCTACTCACAGTAGAGTTGGTCCACTGTGTACTCCCAGAAACGCATCATCGTTGATAACTTCCAGGTATTTGTTCTTGTGCAGATAGCTGCAGAAACAAACAAAACACAGTGATTTGGAAATAGTTATCCATAGGTTAAAGAAGATGATCTTCAGTTTACTTGCCTGAGCGGATTCACAGAAGGCAATCCTATCCCAACACCATATTGAAGCATAATCAGCATAATTACTTCATTTTCTGTGTACCAAGGAACAAATACAGGTTTGCTATTTTGAAAATAAATTAAATTTCTCAGCAAATAATAAATAAATTAGCAAAATAAATTATCTTTGCTCAAAATTCTTTTTCTCTGCCATACACATAAAGACACATGCATACATGATACTTACAGGAACACATCGTGAACAAACATGAAAATAATTCCCTCTTTGTTTTGAGTTCGATAATAAGAGTTTTAAATGCTTTAAAATCTCTATAGCCAAGTGGACACTCCCATATAAAGGTCAACAGTTAAGAATGAAGTTTTGTTATAAGAGCAAGAGAGGGAGTGAGAAGGAGGATAAATCTGAAGGAAAAAATAATATAAAACTTATGTAAAAAAAAATGATGATTCTAAAGTCTTGGCAAAAGCATGACCAATTTCCTGAGTAGCCAACACTTTCCTGAAATATGGAATGCTGCAAATTTCTCCTATCATTACATGAGTCATGTAATCAAGGACCAACATTAATTCCCATCACTCTGGAAAATGACTTATAAGAAAGTGTGGATTCAGGAAGTAGGGAATTTACAGAGTTGAGTTAAAGGTGTGTGATTAAAGACAGGCAATGCAAGGCTACTGAACACTCAAAAAATTAACATAACCCAAGTGGAACAATCAATGTTAAATTCAGTTCTGTGATTGTAGATTTAAAAGTGACTGATCTAGAATGAATCTTGATTTTTTTTTTTTTTTTTAAGCTGGAATCCTGTTTACCATGGTCTGAAATTGTTGTTTGAGAAACTTATAAATACATGGATTATTATTACAGGTAATTCAGTCAAGTTCTAAATTGCTTTAGAGAGGCTGTGCATTTCTGTCCGAGACTTTTGTTCTGAAAGGCTTCAGGGAGAAATAATTGGCTTCAGTAGTTCCACAATTGCAGGTGTACAAAGAGAAAGCATAAATTAAAAAAGCTGCAGGAGCAGAAGCAGCACAGGCATCCTGCTTTTCTGCCAGAGTCACAGTGGATGTGCGGCACTGAACACATTTTATGACATTCTGTGAAGAGCAGATATACACAGAACATTATGGAATAAAAAAATAAGCGTTATTTTTCTGCATACTGTGCCAGCTTGTGTGTACTAGTTTGGTACATTTGACATAGAGTTAGATTAAAAATGTGGTTTTGGAACTATTGTCCAGCTAAAAAGTACTGCACAAAATGCAACAGGCATGTTAATCTCCTTGACGAGGTGGTTCCTCCTGGTTAGCCAGGAGGAAGGAGGACTGCAGTTATAAGCAGCTAGATCTCCTAAACACAAAACAGGAACATGCTGAATTAGCTGAGCAATGAAAAGAGACTGAAGATTAGGTTGCGATATATACACACGTACCTATATACGTGTATATGTGTGTGTGTACGTATATAGATATGTACACATGGATACTACTGTGATAATTCTTTCCCTAAGCCAGCAATTAAACCCTAGGTGGTGTTTTTACTTAGTTTCAATCCACTTCTGTCACCATGTTTACAAGAGAAACAGCTTGCAGGCATCAAACCTAGTCATGCTTTTTAACTTAATTTAGATGGAAATTGAAATCTTGTGATGGGATTAAGAATCATTTACCAAATATAGTAGTCCGTGGAGGAGGATGGAGGAGCATCTAGCTCTGTTGGCTGAGGGGCACTACATATGCAAGGAGACAAAACAGTCCAAGCATTTTGTTTCTGTACTATGATGAGAAAAAGGACCTCTGAGAGAAGTTTGAACTAGGGCAGCAAAGGGGATGGTACAGCTGCAGGACTGTGCTTCAGGGCAGAAATGCAATGCAGCCCATTAAGGAGGAGAACATAGAAAATTGCCAAGGAAATTTGTCAACGGGAATGTATGTTCCCCTTGATGAAATGATGGCAAAACGATCAACGTTATAAAGGCCCTGAAGGACCATGGTGCCTAGGCAGAAGAGACTCATAGCACCTGTGACTATCCCATTTATAAATGTTAGCAATTTTCTGGATAGTGGAAAAGGTAAAGTCTAATGGCCCCATTAGCAAACCACAAATTAAAGCATGAAGCTGCAGTCTAGGAGCAACAACAGGGTCCATAGGCTGCTCAGGTAGCTCAGGTCCAGCAGAACCAGGAAAAGGAACTCATAGTGAGATAAGTATGACAACAGTGGGTGTCCCAGGCCCAACAACTACAAGTGTCAGGATTGCTTGACATTTCACCAACAAGGGCACAGGGCTGGTGGAGGCCTTGTGATGCAAGAATGAAGAAAAAGAAGGTGAGTGCAGATGATGACCATAAAACATTGCTCAAGAGACGATTATGTGGCCCTCAGTTCAGCTAAAGGAGAGAAACTTTGCAAGGATTGCAGAGAGACTGCCTTACGGAGGTCATGTTTCACAGGGTAGATAAAAGCAGAGAAAATTCCTAATTATAAGATCAGCAGCAAAAGAAAGAAATAGGAGAAAACCAACAATATTGCCCCAGTGAAGCCAGGTGACATTGCTCAGAATTTAAACATAATTATCTTAAAAAGAGGAATTTCATAAAATTGAGTGCAGTTGGCACAGAAATTATAAGATGCCCAGGCCAGACCTATTAAAGAAATTAAATGAAATGAAAGGAGAAAGAATTTGATACTACTGATGCAGGTAGTAATACCTCAAGCAGAGAGGGATGTTTGGTACTATAACTATTATAAACATTTTAAAGCTAGCTTGTCATGTACCTAGGAAGGCAAAAAATACAATAGAAAGGTTGTCACAAGAGATTTCAGGGGGTGTCCCTGAAGCTGCTGTGATTTGTGGCCATTGTGCCAGGTAGTGGCAAAGACACAAAGGTCAAACCTTTCCTAATTGTTAAGTTCTGTAACAAAAACGCCATTTGAGTTGGTGGCTGTGGAGATAATGGAATTGACTCAGAGAAGTGCAGAAGGCCACTATTTTATCTTTGTGCTGGAAGAATCTTTCAAATTCAGATAGCTGAACTGGGGTTTAGCTGTAAAAGTAATAAAGTCAGAGCAACTGTTTCTTGGTGTGGAAAAAAATCAAGCAAAGATTCCAATCCTGTTCTGGTTGAAGTGATTGGCAAATGTTCCATAACATTCACTGGATATGATATAAGCTTATATTGATCACCATAGTCAGAAATGAGAAGTAAATGCACTTCGACTGGGTTACACAACACAAAGTCTTCGGGAACCAAGCCTAGGTAACACTTCTGGCATATTATTCATTAGACATTACCCATGCCTAAAGCCTTGTTTCTTACAGAGGAAAATAGCTTACGTCAACTTCTCAGCTATTGCTGTTTGAAACAAGCTTTCATTCTTTAGAAATATATGACATTCTAGTATCACCTGACATTTGTGTTTTCTGAGAACTGACTTTCATATTCTGTAAATGACAACCTAGTCACTTTTGTTGTGAACTTTTTCTTCAGTTTGCAAATTTCCTCATGATTTTGTCTGCAAATCTAATACAAAAATAGAAACCAGAGCACAAGCTAAGAATTAATCCAAGATTTCAATATCTAGTTTGTAGGTTTGGAGGACACAAAAACCTGCCCGACCTAATAAAACCTGTCTGCTTTAGTAACTAAACATTATCATACAACCAGATAATTGCTTGTCCATTTTTGACATATTTTCGCCTGATATTTGAACACCATAGTGAGTGATAAACCTGAAATATAATAGTTTACCTACACGATAAAAATCTTCAAACTTACAAATAGAAACAGCCAGCTAGAGACTTTGGGGAAGTTCATAACCATGCGTTACCAAGGAGGGGCTGCAGTGGTAGCTGCCAGTTTTCACACAGATGAGTCAGGCCCATCAGAATGTACAATTTCCTGATGCTAATTGATTTCAGTTGTTTAAGCCCTTTTATTTTGATAGGTACCTCTTTTAAATGGAAAGAATAAGACATTGGTAAATATTAATTTGACAAAGAAAGTTTATGTATAGCCAGTATAGCTCCTTCTGAGAGTGCCTTTAATCCTGTTGTTAATAATAGCTAAATGGTATAGAATGTCATTTAAATACACTGCAGAAAAGAAAACCACAACAGTAGTACCCATGCATCTAAACAAATGTTGGAAGTCTCAGAAATTACAGGGGTGAAACGGAATATTTCTCTTCAGTGGGGACACTAGAATAATAGTAATTTTGGAAAGTTGGTGGAAGGCAATCTGATAGACATGAATACCACAGTGCAAAGTATGCAGGAAATCTGGAGTAGTAAATGCTGAATCTGGAGTAGGATATGCTGATGGTTTCATAGTGCTGTAAGTAAAAGAAGGCTTTTTAAAATTTTATTCATTTTTTTAATCAAATCAGATCAGTAAGCTAACTATGCTAGTGACTAATACAGAATCTCTACAGACTCAAGATCCAGGGGCAAGTGGGAAAAATACTGCATTAACTCTCAGCCCCACCAGAAAACAACATGACTGCAGTATGCTGAGCAGGATCTTCTGAAGACATGAAACAGTAATAGGGCATTCCAACTGCTATGTAAAACAGGACAATGTCATGTCAGGGCGTGACAGAGATACTGAGTATTCAGACATTATCAATGCATGCTTCATAAAGCAACAGGTTAGAGAGTCCATATGAGGAAAAGCAACTTTTGATTTCAGCTTGAGTGGCACCCACACTCTGTTTCAAAATGTTACAGTCTAAAGTCTGTTTTATAAGAGCAACCACCAGGTAGTGATATTTAGCAACTCTGTAGGACCAAAACAGCCAAAGAATACACAACAGCTATAGTCTTCAAAAAGGAGAAAAACATATATATGAGAAAACTTCCTTAAAAATAAACAAAAGTATGAAAGTTAAATTATTGAGGGCATTCTGGGAGCTCTTTAGGGACATCATTTTAGAGATACAGAGCAAACATGAAAAGCATGAGATAGCAAAAGAAAAAAAAAATTCTGATTATCCAAAATATTCAAAATCTTCAACTGAGATGAAAAACTGAAAAAAGCTGAAAGGTCTGAAGATATTTTCACAAAATATTTTATTTTTACTAAAAGTGTATTTTCTTCTGGGGGTAAAGGATATGAATAAAAACTGCTGACCAGCTACTTCAACTAACCAACATATAGTTCCACATACCTTTCTTTTTTCAGTGTAAAGATTTCTATTTCTCTTTTTCCATAGTACAAGGTCATTCATACTATCCCCCATTTTGTTGCTGGACACACTTTTCTCAGTGGTTTTTTTTAAGATGGATTATTTCACTGATAAGGTTTTACTGCAGTTCCACAGCCAATTTTATCAGCACAGGGAATGATGTAATAAGAATGAACAGCCAGATTAGGGAAAAAGGGAGGTTTTGCAAAATTTTCTTCCAAAGGATCACTTAGTTAAAAACAAAGTTAAGTTACCAAAATTCCTAGTTGGAATACCTCACTGGCTTATAGAATTATGTATTATTTCATAGTATCTGCTTGCTTTCTTTCAGCTTCTGATTTTAAAATAAGGCAGCAGAGCTTAACAAACAAGGAGAAGAATAATACATTGGCCACACATTTAAGTATCACCACTATAGTATTAAATGGGTTCTGGACATGTAACATGTTAATGTATCCATGCATCCTGTTGGATTATGAAATGAAGGTTAAAGAAAGGGAGAACAGGCAAAAGAGATGCATTGGTAAATGAGCAGTATTAAGGATTCATCGTATGTTTTTTCTACACCATTGTTTATCTTGACTCTGAGCTAAGCCAAGCATTCTAAGTGATCCCTGAGAGTGTATACTGAAGTAAATATATTCTTTTGGAGTTTATTTTTGTAATTAGATTTTGAGATTGCACACTTTCCATTTCAGTAATTTAGACAACTCTGTAAAAGCTCATCACAAATATATTTTGCCATTCACTGGAAATATGTTTTAAAAAAAAAAAAAATCTTCTTTCCTCACCAATTTCCTTACAGAAATAAACATTGGTGCAGGAGCAACGCTTTGCAGAAGCCTGCAGGAGTGATGCTGTTCATGGACCTTAATGATATGTTAGAACGAAGGTTTCACGTTTCAGATGAATGCTGTTTAGTAAAAGTGTCATTTGGCCTTTCATTCCTGGTTCTTTACTTCCCTGCCTTTATAAAACATATACAGCGACACTGTGCTTTGCTATAAAACACAGATCCTTGTGGGATGAGAAGATTTATTAGGTAGTGCCATCATTCAGTATGATAACAGAAACCATTTATGCATGGTTCCACACCTTTATCTGCATTGATTGCATTTATCTGTCATTGATTTTGACCTCCTGGAATTACATAGGTCTTTTATACTGCAAGAGTGGTAGAAAGGCACACTGCATGGTAGAACGTAGCCTCCGAGATTCCCAAAATGTCTTCCGATTTATGGATGGAACATGGAGTCTTTGAATGATTTGTCAAAAATGAATTCTTGTTTTTGGTTGTTTTCCTTTTTTACTTGTTTTCCTCTTTGACATCATCATTCAAAACCTGTTAAAATTTCTTTCCCTCACTCTTTCTCTTAGTTTCTTTTTGCTCCTAGTTTCATCAAGTCCAAAGGACCTTGGATCAGACCCAGAAGAAAACAGGTACTTTCTTCGCTGTACAGTGGTAGATAAACAGGAGTTCAAATTAGAAATGTCAGAATACAGAAAATGAAATATTTGCCTTTTGCATTAACATAATGCTGCTGCTAGAAACAACAAATTTCTAAGCTTGCACTTAGCAAAATTATACCTTATCTTGGCATATGGTAACAAAACTACTTCAGAAAATTAGTTTAGAAATTTCAATGTAGTTTATCAAACAGATAAAGGCTTTACCACTGATATTCAGCTCCCTAGTTTACCTTGTAAATCTGGAGTAGTGGTTTGCTCCAAGTAAATGTCGTATGATTTAATTAGGAGAAAACTGTTTGTTGTAATAAACCATTTTTACTGCTGGTAGATAAAGCTCTGAAAGTAAGCCTGGCTTTAGTTCTTTTGGGTTTCCTTAAATTTGCTTAACTAGTGCATCATAGCCAGTCTCTGGAAAGATTCACTTAGAATATCTCAGGTTGGAAGGGACCCATAAGGATCATCGAGTCCAACTCCTTGCTCTTTGCAGGACTACCTAAAACTAAACCATATGACTAAGAGCATTGTTCAGATGTTCCTTGAACTCTGACAGGCTTGGCGCTGTGACCACTTCCCTGGGGAGTCTGTTCCAGTGACCAACCATCCTCTCAGTGAAGGTCCTTTTCCTAATGTCCAATCTGAACCTCCCCTGATACAGCTTCATTCCATTTCCTTGTGTCCTATTGCTGGTCACCAGAGAGAGGAGATCGGCACCTTCCCCTCCTCTGCCCCCCTTGAGGAAGATGTAGACTGCCATGAGGTCACCCCTCAGCCTTCTCCTCTCCAAGCTGAATAAACCGAGTGACCTCAGCTGCTTCTCATAAGTCTTGCCCTTAAGGCCTTTCACCATCTTGGTCACCCTCCTCTGGACACACTTTAGTATTTTGATGTCCTTCTTATGTTGAAGCGCCCAAAACTGCACACAAGTACTCAAGGTGTGGCCACACCAGTGCAGTGCAGGGTGGGACAATCACCTCCCTCGACCAGCTAGCTATGCTGTGCTGGATGCACCCCAGGACTCAGTTGGCCCTTTTGGCTGTCAGGGCACACTGTTGACTCATATTCAACTTGTCATCAACCCAAACCCCCAGATCTTTTTCTGTGGGGCTGCTCTCCAGCTTCTCATCCCCCAGTTTGTATGCAAAACCAAGATTACCCCATTCCAGGTGAAGAATTCGGCACTTGCTCTTGTTAAATTTCATATGGTTGGTGCTCTTGAGTCTATCCAGATCTTGCTGTAAGGCCCTCTACTCTCGAGGTCTTAAAGAATACTGAAATACCCTTAAAGAATACTAATTACAAACTTTTTCTGAAAGTAAGCAATCAGTATCTGCAGTACCTAGTATGTGTTTTCTGCTTCTCTACTTCCACCCAGTCCAATAAAGCAGATGTTTAGGACTCCAGTTCTTCTAAAACTACATTTTCACTTGATTCTTTAATAATAAGGAAAATTCCAAAGAGGCCAGAAGCTATAGCACTTGCACACTATCAGAGAAGCAAAAAGAAAATTTCCTACAAAATCATCTCCAACCTGTGTTTCATCAAAATGTAAGAAATGGAAGAGCCAACACAGTTCATATATTGGCTAAGGCTTAGAAAGAATTTAAGTATTGCATATACAGCTTAGAGGGATTCAATCAAGACACCGGGTTCATTTTGCTGTATTTTATACCTTGCAATTTCTGTGGGCACTAGTACAAACACTATGTCATCATGGAAAACTTTCTTTCTCATATGAAAGTCCAAAGGAACGGAACTAATGTGAGTAAAAAAAGACCTTTAGTTTAACTCAAACCTTTTCAAAATTCAAGAAGTCGACATAGCTGTTAAGGAAAAAAAGGCAGTTTGGAAAGATTAAGATCATTTGAAGGATGCTTTTATAGAATTCTTACAGAATTCAAGCCCAATTTAAAATAAAATGCTGAAAATAATCATATCTATCCTCATGCCTCTCTGGTTGATTTAAGAGCTCACGATGAAGAAATCTCTTTACTCATGAGATTGCCAGCCACACTCTTCAGTCAAACCTCTGTAGGACCAGAGTAAGCTCTGCCAAAGTGAATGGAGCCTCTGGAATTGAGATTTGTTCTGTGTTAATGATTGAGGCAGATGATTCTGGGTATGGTGTAAAAAGGATATTCACTCACTAAGTACTAGTTTTCCAGAAACTACAATAAGGTGAAAGGAAAGCTGAAATGGTTGCTTCAC
This sequence comes from Gavia stellata, assembly GCF_030936135.1. Classification (NCBI taxonomy): domain Eukaryota; kingdom Metazoa; phylum Chordata; class Aves; order Gaviiformes; family Gaviidae; genus Gavia; species Gavia stellata. Next base: position 23,942,318 of record NC_082600.1, read on the forward strand.
GCTTTTGAGATGCCCATCTCTCATTTCTAGTGCAAGTGACTGCTTCCTCTGAATTGATTCCAACATCTTACACCACTCTCCTTTTTGTCTTTTTAGCACGTAAGAGATTTCTGTGAAAGGGCTGCTACCATTATCAGTGCTACACTTACTAAAATAAATTCTCTTGTAAGTAAAACAGCATAATTATCTTCAAAATTGTCTTAGAAACGTTACTGATCAAAACAAATTTTATTGTAGCTTCAAACCAGAACAAAATTCACACTGGAATTACCTGCCATGATTTTGTTTCTGAGCTATAAATGTACATACCAAATGAAAGCACACTGCAGAAGACATTAAGCACCCATATTTTTATTGCTGGCTGAAATTAATATCCTCTCTTTGCTCCTTAAAAATAATTAGGATAAGATATGTATCTGAGAACCTCCAACAAGCATAGAGTATTTATTATAGAATTTTTTTTTTCTGAAAGAAGAGAATGATCTGCTACTTACATAGCATCCAGATTTGTCCCATTAAAAGCATGGCCTTGGATGCTGGTAAAACCATTATTGTAGAGTTTGCTGCAAGAAAAAAAAAAATTAGTGTATTTTGGGTTAATTCAATACCTGAATACCTAATATCTAATGTATCATTTTTCTTGGCAACAGCACATTTATGGATAGGTTAATTTTAATCTCTTGAAGAAGCAGCAATTATAGTACAAGGTCAAACAAATGCCCAGCAGCATTCTTGAGTGTAGCTGAATTGAGAATCCCATGTGGCAGGTGTGCCATCTTTTCCTTTTTACAGCTAAGATAGAACTAAACTAAAACATTTTGCTATAACTTTCTTACCCTCAAACTAAAACCAAGGAAACAAATTCTGCTAGGACTGATTAAGGAAGGCTAAAGGAACTAATAACTAGCAAAATAATAGGTATGATTTTACTATCAGGCCTGCCTGAATTTTTAGAATTCATTCTTTTGCTCCATTAGAGCAAAAGAATTTTTTTTAGAATTTCTTTAGAATTCATTCTTTTGCATTCTAGTTCTCTTCCCCTAGTTCAGGTCATAACTCATAAGAGTCATTTTCACTCCCCTCAGCCCTTTCTTGTGGCTCACTATGAGTATGACTTGCATAACTGAACTTCATTTAACACTTTTCATTCAAATAAGTCTCTTCTAACATTTGCCACCCATGAGTTTTCATGGTATGTGCCACTTAGTTGCAAAGAAGTCAGACACAGTTCTAACCTTGCTGTAGCTTTACAGAAGGAGAACTCTGCAAACTTTTCCCTTTGTTTTTCTCCAATATGACCATTCACTGGCATTAGGGTCATACAAAAGCAAAACCACTTTTGTCAAGCAAGTTTTAAAGAAAAGCAGCAGGCCTGATTCAAATCACTGTCAAAGTAAAGGATTTATGCAAACTAAATTATGGATACTGCCTGTCTATGGTGTTTCTCTATTACAAACTACTAGAGAGTAGGACAGGGATATTTTTTTTAAAAAACATTTTAAACATTTAAATATTTGCTTGAGAGAGGCGATTGTCTTGTGACTTGAACTGGAAGAACTTACAGAGTTAGAGATTCATTACAAAGCCCATGGAAAGCATTTGCAGGCACTGAAGTCATGAAAGGATTATCTGCAATTTCACTGAAAAAGGAGATAAAACATCACAATCAGACATCTGCCCAATAGAGCTTCTCCAGAACAGTTTTATTATTAATTGTTTTCTGCCTTGATAATAAAAAAAAGTGTAGAATAACTTGTTTAGTTGTATCTAAGGTCAGAAGATACATGTGGGATGATTAAGAACTGAGCAAGTTCCAGCACCCAGGAAGTGAGCTTGTGAAGTAGATGGGTTTTATAGTCCTGGTGAGGTGTGCCATCCTGTGTGATTATAGTGGTTAACAGCACAGACAGGTCCCTTGTCTCATAAGCCAGAGAATTAGCGAAGTAAATAGTGCTGCAGTGTCAATTGAGCCAGCCCAAGTGACTTTAGAGCTGAGATCCTGCTCTCTAGCTAAGCTCGGATAAGACATCAGATAATACATTATTCAGGACAGAGGCGTTTCATTTTACAGAACTGCATCTAGCACAAGTGAAATAACTTATTATGTGATCTAACTGAATGATTCCTCTCTTGTCCAAATGAGTGTTTCATTATCTGTCATTTCTTAAATACTTTTTTAGTCCCACTCTGCAGTCTTAATAAATACTATGTATCTTTAGACCAAAACTTGGTTGTGACAAAAGGGACAAAGAAAAACTAAAGATATTTACTATGACTAAACTGGAGAAAGGAGAGTGGAAAAAGCTGGTAGAAACAAAGGACAGAGCAAAGTGTCTGACTGTCCTTTTTCTGCTTTTTCCTGAATTATATTAGAGTCTGGAAACCAAAATATTCTGCAAATTTTTCTTTTCTTCAGCTTGTGGATTAGATGTGGTCTAGTAAGGCCAGACCAAAACGTCCATGGGTCAAGAAGTCCTAACAATTGCCCATGTGACAGGAACAATTTAATTCCTTTTCTGTGCTATATATGTGCTAACACTGAACTGTACTACAACCATGTTCATTCCAAGTAGTTTTCACCAATAGGTGGTGTCTACCACACGTTATTTTGGTTTTACATTCTTTAGATTGGTTCACTTTTCTAAACAAATGTTTGCTTGTAAGTTGTTTGACCTCAAAGGCCAATAGTGATATAATGAATGCCTTTTCCCCAGCTATAACTTATTCGTAATTTAGAAACCTATTATTCTTCAAGAGCAGATTTTTTTTCTTGATGAAAGGAACACAAAGGCTATCTTTCATTGAATAGCAATGTTTAGAAATACCTCCCTTGAAAGTGCAGGTCTACTCTTTAAAAGGTCTTTAGCATATAAGACCCAGGTTTATTTTTTGTTAGTGATCTTTATCAAAAATTTTCAAGGTAGAAGTAAAATAATGTTTTGCTATCTGCCACTGAGAAAGTCACTGAGTTGGTTGGAAGCAAGGACACAAATGGTTGTATAAACTGCTTCTGTTTCATCTAGCCTATTTAATTCTTGGTTCTTTCTACTTAGTAAACATAGTGTTTAATTTACAATCTAGTATAGCTTAATCTAAGCTGAAATCCTTTTGGTCTTTGAGGAACTCCCTAATGGGTCTTAAGATGTAGCTGTATCCCACTCAGAGCTCTGGCTGACTCAGGTTTCAATCTCAGAGGCCTACAGCTAAGGCAAACATAGCAGCTCCAGGTTATGGAGCATGAGTTAGCCCAAGGCTTACCTCTTGTTTCAGAAGATCCTTGAGAGGGAAGATGTCATTGCTCACTACAGGTTTAGACTTTTTAGCAAAGCAACCAGCATTTTTACATTACTCTGAGGTTTATCTTGCCAATGGCAGACCATGAATGCAGTGGGGACTGACCATTCTTGATTAAGAACACCCCTTAGCAGCACTGAAACAATGCCTGGGATAGACCATCAATCATGTCTTTGCAAATCACCTTCTAGCATAATACTTCTCATTTTTAATAGCCTTTTACCTAGCCCATCCAGCAGTCAAGCCTCTTCCAGCTGAACACACTGCTACAATACAAGATTACTAACTCCTCTCTAGGACTAAGTAGTGACCAAGATACTTTTACCTTGTGTCAGCCTGAAAGTCTTCATCTGAGCTGCTCTTCCCTCTTGGCTTGATTACAACCCAGAATTTGAACTTAAATTGCAGGTTAGGGCACAAAGATGGATGTCATCTTTGCTTTCTGAATACCAAGAAACACCTGCTTTTTTACAGCAGAACTCTTTGTTTCTGAAATACCTTTAAAGATAATGGTGGGAGGCCCCCCTGCCCCCATGTGTGTTCCCATTCTCTTTCTCCAATAAATTGTTCTTCAATTTGCTTCAAGCCATATTAAAAAAAGAAAGGGCAGAGGGTGTGTCTTTAAATTAGTTAAAATTAATGGGTTTTAAGCTGTGAGAAAGGAAGAAGGTCTTAGCGTTATGTAAAAGTGCCTCATGTGAACAAACCCAACTAAATTAGCAAAGCTTGCTAGTGGGAAAATTCTTTTCAGCTGAGGCCTTTAGTTCATGAGAGATGGCTCCACCTAGGAAGTCTAGCTTAAAAGTAGGTAATTGTCAGTCCAGGTGCTTTGGTCCTTCAGTGGGACTGTAGACTTTAGCTTTGGTCCTTCAGTGGGACATTAGCAATCATGAAATGATGGAATTCTCAGTTCTTGGCCAAGTAAGGAGCGGGGTCAGCAATACTACTGCCATGGACTTCCAGAGGGCAGATCTCAGCCTGTTCAAGACACTGCTTGAGAGAGTCCCTTGGGACACGGTCCTGAAGGGCAAAGGGGTCCAGGAAGGCTGGACCTTCTTCAAGAAGGAAATCTTAAAGGCGCAGGAGCAGGCAGTCCCCATGTGCTGTAAGAAGAGCCGGCGGGGAAGACGACTGGCCTGGCTGAACAGGGAGCTTTTGCTGGGACTCAGGAAAAAAAGGAGAGTTTATCACCTTTGGAAGAAGGGGCAGGCAACTGAAGAAGAGTACAAGGGTCTCATTAGGTCACGCAGGGAGGGAATTAGAAAGGCAAAAGCCCAGCTAGAGCTCAATCTGGCCATGGTCGTAAGGGATAACAAAAAATGTTTCTATAAATACATTAACAACAAAAAGAGAGCCAAGGAGAATCTCCATCCTTTACTGGTTGTGGGGGGCAACATTGTCACCAAGGATGAGGAAAAGGCTGAGGTACTTAATGCTTTCTTTGCCTCAGTCTTTAATAGCCAATAGTGCTGAGGGAGCTGGCGGAGGAGCTTGCCAGGCCACTCTCCATCATTTATCAACAGTCCTGGTTAACAGGGGAGGTCCCAGACGATGGGAGGCTTGCCAACGTGACACCCATCTACAAGAAGGGCCGGAAGGAGGATCCGGGTAACTACAGGCCTGTCAGCCTGACCTCGGTGCTGGGGAAGACTATGGAGAGGTTCGTCTTGAGGGCACTCACAGGGCACGTGCAGGACAACCAAGGGATCAGGCCCAGCCAGCACGGGTTCATGAAAGGCAGGTCCTGCTTGACCAACCTGATCTCCTCCTTCTATGACCAGGTGACCCGCCCAGTGGGTGAGGGAAAGGCTGTTAACGTTGTCTACCTGGACTTTAGTAAAGGCTTTGACACTGTCTCCCATGATATTCTCCTGGAGAAGCTGGAGACTCGTGGCTTAGACATGTGCACTCTTCACTGGGTAAAACACTGGCTGGATGGCCGAGCCCAGAGAGTCGTGGTGAATGGAGGGTAATCCAGTTGGCAGCCGGTCGGTCACAAGCGGAATCCCCCAGGGCTCAGTTTTGGGGCCAGTCTTGTTTAATATATTTATCGATGATCTGGATGAGGGGATAGAGTGCACCCTCAGCAAGTTTGCAGATGACACCAAGTTGGGTGGGAGTGTTGATCTGCTTGAGGGTAGGAAGGCTCTGCAGAGGGATCTGGACAGGCTGGATTGATGGGCCGAGGCCAACTGTATGAGGTTCAACAAGGCCAAGTGTCGAGTCCTGCACTTGGGTCACAACAACCCCATACAATGCTACAGGCTTGGGGATGAGTGGCTGGAAAGCTGCCCCGCAGAAAAGGACCTAGGGGTGTTGATTGACAACCGGCTGAATATAAGCCAGCAGTGTGCCCAGGTGGCCAAGAAGGCCAACAGCATCCTGGCCTGTATCAGAAACAGTGTGGCCAGCAGGAGTAGGGAGGTGACTGTGCCTCTGTACTCGGCTCTGATGAGGCCGCACCTCGAATACTGTGTTCACTTTTGGGCCCCTCACTACAAGAAGGACATTGAGGTGCTGGAGCGTGTCCAGAGAAGGGCGACGAAGCTGGTGAGGGGTCTGGAACACAAGTCTTATGAGGAGCGGCTGAGGGAACTGGGGTTGTTCAGTCTGGAGAAGAGGAGGCTGAGGGGAGACCTTATTGCTCTCTACAATTACCTGAAAGGGGGTTGCAGAGAGGTGGGTGTTGGTCTCTTCTCCCAAGTGACCAGCGACAGGACAAGAGGAAATGGCCTCAAGTTGCGCCAGGGGAGATTCAGGCTGGATATTAGGAAAATTTTCTTTACTGAGAGAGTGGTGAAGCACTGGAACAGGCTGCCCAGGGAAGTGGTGGTGTCACCATCCCTGGAGGTGTTCAAGGAACGTGTGGCCGTGGCACTGCGGGACATGGTTTAGTGGGCATGGTGGTGTTGGTTGATGGCTGGACTTGATGATCTTACAGGTCTTTTACAACTGTAGTGATTCTGTGATTCTGTAGACTTGTACTTGAAATATGACTCAAGTAAGGTTGGGCAAGGGTATTTAGGCAAAGTGTGTGTTCACAGAAGCTTATGCTGTCAATCTGAAAGAGCATGCATCTCATTCAACTACTATGAAAAAAGGGTGAGTGACAGCAGAGAGATGGGTAGTCCTCTTTCTTAGACATGCTGTGCCAGCCTGAGCTGACATCACTACTAAGGCTGTCATGAAACCAAGGTGCTCCAGGTCTAGTGACTTAAAAGCTCTACTTTATTTCCTAGCTTCAGCGATTTGCTTTTTAAGCTCCTTTTCTGTTTTCTTTATTAAAACATTAATTGTATGAAGCAACATATTTTGGATACAATAAATCTTCACCAAAATCTTCCTAAAAATGTGAGCTCAGCCAACTCTGAGCTTTTTAAAGGTGCAATGATAAACAATTTTCTCAAGATTGTCCAGTTCTCCTGCTCTTGAGTCTTCTGTGCTCAGGGTGGGGTCAGAAGAAAGAAGGCAGATAGCCAATGGAGGTTATGATTCAACAATATAGGAGCTCAATGAAGAGTAGTATCAGAAAATGTGTAATATGAGCTCACCATGCTAGCACAAATTTGTTAGAAGAATGTTGATAGGATACTTCATGTTAGCAGGCCGTATGTCGGCTCAGGTCCTGTGTGTCACACTATTCTGACTTCAGACTAATTCAGGTATTGCACAGCCATTACAAAAACAAACTAAAGCAAAAGGCCTGTAGAAGTTGTGTGTCATGTGCTTTGGCTACTTCAAGAGAAATGCGCTTGTGTGTCCATGTCTGTCATCCAAGTCAAAGGTATAGTGCTAGGTGACTTGGCATTTCCCAGATTTGGTACTAATGATTATTGAAATACAGATTGAGGAAAAGTGCTTTGTCAGACTTATTTGATATTTTTCTTGAAAACAGAAACCTTCACTATAGGTTTTCTTAGGATCTGAGGATGGCAGTATTCTAACCATCTGTGAGGACACATACTTACAGTAAAAAGTTCACATCAGATGAGTAGATTTTGGTGAGGTCTGGAAATGCTTTGAGTCCAGTATTAAAAATACCACTGAAAGAGAGAAGAAACAGAAAGAATTATATGTACTGGATCACTGAACAACAACAAATATATTTAAAGCAACAGTGCAGGATGGTTATTTCATCCTCTCTGTTGTCAGTCAATTAATTTATAATCAACTGCCCAAAATATAAGGATGCAAGAACAATTTAAAAAAATCAAAATACCAGATTTATGATAAATTATAGAATCTAAAATATGGGAGCAGAGAATAATAAGACAGTTAAGCAGATCTGCAGATGGAAGTAGCCTGTGAAGTGGATAGGGAAAAAAAAAAATTATAACTCTGGATTCACTTGAGAGATTAAGGCTGCTTCAGACAACAGTCTGGACCCCCAAATCCTCTATCTTACATTGAGGCTAAGAGCTGTTCAAATAGCTCTAAAAAGGGAAACTGTCTTCAAATGTGAATACAGTTAATGCCCCTTATTTCTGAACTCCTGTAGAGTGGAAATAGCTTAAGAAAATTTAGTTCTCATTAAAACTGTTCTCCTGAAATGAAATTGTTTTGACTACTTTCTTTTTACTGCTTTCAGATCTATAGGAAAAATCTAGAAAAATTTTTCCTCCTCGTTGCTACACCCACCACACACACACAGAACCCCTTCCAGAGTCTTCCAAACATTACTCAAAATCACGGAAGTTATTGTCTTTCTCATCTTTCTTTCCTATGCTATAATTCTAAAATTTCATGGTTTGGTTAGTCAGTGCTGCTCTTTAGAAACTTCCAGGGAATACAGAGAATTCTTTAGGATTTCTTTCTGCCATAGAGGTCATATGAAATCAGGAGCCTATAGACAGGCTTGTCACATTTAGCTGACAGGTATGCTTTAAATCCCTGTGTAAATATCTAGTAAATATAAAAGATGTGTATATTTCTGTTGTGTCCCCCCTTCCCACTATTCCCTACAAAAATATAGTAGGACAGCATTTATCATAAGAAGAAAGCTAGCTGTGGAATTTTGCCAAGGAAACATTAGTGTATTCCAGACATTTAATGGATAAGAAGAATGGCAAAATTACTGATGAATTTGTGAACATGTTTTCCTCTCTCACAAAAGTAGTCGAAGTTCCAACCCCTACCCTAGCTGCCTTTCTGTCATTAAAATAAAGCAACAGGGAAGAACATTGCAATCAGTTCCAAAATGAAATGCAAAGAAACAAAACTGCTACAGTGTAAAAAGTACTCTGTGAGGCTTAAGTGCCAACTTGTTACACGTGCTAAATACTTACAGGTATTTCAAAAGTGGGAGGTTCTTAAAGGCATCTGGATCTATGTAATCCAAGTTTCTAAGATTTCGAATTTCACTGTAAAAAAAGGGAGGAACATTACCACATTGATCATTAATATTTAATTACTTATCATAACAGAAATGAGCAATGTTAAAATGAAATTTCAGGGACCTAATTCCTGCAATGAGCTTTTGTACTGGCCAGCACTAGCAGAAGAACACTATGCATTCTGACTAATCTTACAATGATGAATTATCGTCTGGATAGATACAGTCCTGGAGACTGGCTAGCTTAAGCAAGGGGGGAAGAAGCACCTGGAATTTGATTATGGATCCTTTTTCTGCATGGTCCTAAAATCAAAGCAATAACCTGTGAAAATGGCTATTACTTTGAACATGGTGAGAGTTTTGTGTCTGCAAAGTTGAGTAAAAAGAAGAAAAGTTAAGCAAAACTTTCAGTATTGATGTATAATAATCCTATCAATTTACAACCATCTATTCAGCTTATAATTTTATGTCCTGTTTTTCTGGTTACCTCCACTCTAATAGTATTTTGTATTATTTTTCCTGTCTCTTTTACAGAACTCATCAGTGGATCCAAAAGATGGCTCAGGTCACTTAAATTAACTCCATTCTGAGACTTGAAATGGATACACCATTCACAGCCATGCCCAGCAGTATAGAGGATAGCGTGTCTCCTTGCTTTATACTGATGCAAAATGTAACATAGACTTCATTCCCTACATCTTCTGTCCACAGTTATGTCTACCCAGGTGACAGCTTGGCCTGCAGATGGCTTTTTAGACTGCACATGTTGAAGAACCAGCCTGACACTGATCATGGCTATGGCCATACTGCATGCTTTCTGTTGGTGTGTTGGTGGGGCTGCTGCCTCTCCAGCCATCATGATCATTGCCTGGCATCATGAATCTTCCTCATTTTTCTGAAATGTTTGTCTGTGCCCTTTATACAATTTTCCTCAATCTTTCTCATTACTCTTTTTTTCAGCAGATTTCTTTCTTTTGTATCTCTAATGACAGTCAGAAGTCTGGCTGCAACAGTCACACTGTGCCAAAATTCCCTGTCTAGACTCAGCAGACATACCAAATTTTCATCTTTTATGAAAAAACCCACCCATACCTGCCCGTATCACATGCACACTTTTCCTTTCCTGGCCTCTTTACTTCCAGAAGGTGACAGCCCTTTTTGCATGTTTGCTTCTATTTCTTTACCTTAAACCAGCTCTGGACATTGGTCTTATAGCTCTGCTGGAACAACTCTCAGCCTTTCTTAATATAAAAACTATATAGAAAGAACAGTGCCAGTCTTCCTCCTGAGACTAGTTGTGAAGCAGTGGACTGAGGGAAGCACTTCTTGCTACTTATATAGAGAAATTTGATGAAGACGACAGGTATAGATGGCATGGTGGTGCAGGTTGTGTGGGTGATGTTCTGGTCTTAAGTCAGTCCAAGAAGTGGTGCTGCTGGGCAGAGACTCAATGGGCAGAAACCAGTAGTATTTAATTTACCATGTCCTAACAGTGCCAAGTAACCTACAAAATACTGGTATCAGGAAGCTGGGTTTTAAGGATACCTCTGCCACTGGAATAATTTTTACAGGGTAAAATCTACCCAGCCAAGTTGTCTGAGAAATAATAGTGGGAAAAGAGACGTAAGACAGTAGATAAATCTGTATGTAGATATAGGTACCAAGACTTCAGCCTCTCTATATACTATTGTACTGACAAAAGAGTTCTGCTCCACCTTTCAAGTCTTCAGTTTTTATTTTGTTTACTCCAACATTGCAGGGAGACAAGGATTTACCATTTACTTCCGTGTTAAACTGAGGTAATTAATAGCTATACTACTGCTATTACAGTGCTGTATTCAAATATTCTTCACGTCTGTTAGCTACTTTGAACAGTACTGTTTCTGTATTTAAAAGAAATCTTCTCAATGTCAGTCTCTTGCTTTTCTCAAATTATTTTATTACTTATGTAGCTATCATGCTCCCAACAGTGGAATTTGCTCTATAAACTAACTGGCATGTTTTTTTCCATCACTGACTACATTTAAAATGCTGGACTCATGAGCTTCCTGGCCAGATAATCCTTTGTTGTGGACCAAACATATTGCAGGGAAAGACAGTCTTCAGATCAACCTTCAGCCGGGAAATGGATAATGCATTGTAGTACCATAGAGTCATCAGGTTTTGGCTTGTTGCTATTCATAGTATTCTGCGTAAATGATTTGGATGAGAGTACTCAAAGTAAAATTTAAAATCTGCAGATGGTACTAAAATTGGAAGCACAAAATAATGCAATGAGATTCAATCAGATTTTGATTTATTAAATAACTGGGCCATGAGAGGGCATGTGCTGTTTAACAAAGGCAAATGAAAAACTAATTAGTCTGGGAATAAAATATTTAAAACTGCCAGATGAGACAGTTGGCACAGTAATGAGAGAAAAGCTGAAATAATGTGGGTGAGGAAACCAATATGATTCAACTAAACATTGGGGAAATGTTTATGTCCCTGCTGTTCAATTTCCTTGAATTGGTAATGCTGGGATTAGGAAAGAAGCATGCTTTAATATATACTGTATTTATATTTGCATTTCATCCTACACTTTGTATTACAGAGGTTTCTTAAAGCCCAAAGGGAAGAAAAGGGCCAATTGTGATAGACACTACAGAAATCAACAGCAGACAGCCAGCTGCTTAGAAGTCTCTAGTCAAAATAGATGAGAAAGAGGATGAGAGAGGTATAAAAAGGTAAAAGGTGATTTGGCCAAAGTGAATGCTATGCTTAAGAAAAAAATCAGGAGAAAAGTCCAATTTTCCCTACTTCTAGTGCAGTCAAATGTGCCTCTTGCACTTGACTGGCTGGATATGTGGCCTCTCATTTCATATGCATGAAAAAGAGAAAGATCTTCAAATTCAGTTCCATTCATGAACTATGCTGCTGTCCTTGTTTTGCACACTCAAACATCGTTAATCTCAGAGTACTGGAAGGAATCCCTCTGTAAAATCACAGATTTAAAGGATGTCTATAGCTCCATGAATATTGGAGCCTATGAAGTTGAGGCCATAAAGAGAAAAGATATTTGAATAGTTCTGATCTCATCAGTTAACAGGATAGTGATACATAAACTGGATTTCACAATTTCTTTTGCATTAATCAGTCATGAGAAATACACTCAAAGGTGTCTAAATGTTAGATGATAGTAATTTTCAAATTGTAATCAAAAGACTGCTGTGGTGTAAGGATTACTTCCAAAGCATCCAAAAAACTAAGAAAAGCAAGTTGATCAGTGGTAGATTCATTAGACAGGGTTTGCACTTTTATCAGTAAGATTTTCTGAATTGGTGAATTGAAAAGATTGAAACCCAGGAATTTAGAAAGTTAAGGTTCCTTTGAAAAGCAGCTCTAGGAAAACTATTAGTAGTTTTAGCTGCCTAAAATGCAGATAAAGCCAAAGAGTATACTTAAAAATGTCTAGTAGGTTAGTTTCCAGGTATCTAAGTGTCTGAGAGCTGATTTTAAGTGACTTTTGAAATGGAACTTTGACATACTCTATAAATACAACTTAATCTTAGCATACAGTGCTTAAATTCTGCATCCAAGAGCAATATAACGATTCTGAGTCCTTCTGAGAATGAAGTGCTTTAAAGATATAAAAAACCCTAAGACGGTTAATAGGCATCTTCATTGACCATTGACGCAAAGAGGCAAAAGTCCCTGAACAAACATTTCACTTTGCAGTCCTAACTAAAATTACTTAGAGATGCTCATAAGAAAGAAGGATGCTGCTACCTACCCACAAGGTAACAGAATTATTTGTGGAATATTATACAAAATTATTCAAAGTTACTTTACAAACTATTCAGCTTCTGCTTTATATTTAAAAGTACATAAAACAATTAAGAATTGGCTTATTTGTGCTTTAAAGACAGTCAATATTTTAAATTTTATTTCTGGCACTCAGACTAGTAATTAAAAATGTACTAGGTTCACAGTCAAACCACCACCTGACTGTCCATGAACAGCAACTCAGTTTTGCTTTTTAGAGAAAATACTTAAAAAACTTAAACACGTCAAGAACAGATGTGCAGAGATGTGCATTGATGATATAAAGTCCTGTGTCAAGACTTACAAATAACTATGAACTTATGTTCACTTACAAAGATATAAATTTTTAGTTCCAAATCTAAATGAATCTAAAAATGAAACTAATAATAAGAACTATTCAAATATTAGTCTAATGAATTAGTTAATGAGACATAAGTTCACCAGATAACTTCTAGGAAGGTTAATAAGGTACTTAACATCCTATATGACTTCAGTAACATTAAAAAAAGCACATTTACATATTTAAGTGGCTTCTAAATTTCATTGACCAGACATGTCTTTCATACCTGCCTTGCAATATTGACACATTCTTGAATTTGTTCAAGCCAGAATCCAGAAATTGCAAATCTAGCCATGGAGTCTCGATATAATCATGTTATGCTGAGATACCTAGGAAGACTAAGGATATCCAGGTCAACAGTTCTCAAATGTTTTAAATCAGCCCTTTTTTTTTCTTGTAATAACTTGGGACCCCTCTCTACCTTCTTAGACTTACTTTGCCTGTAGCTTCCTTGGCTTCTGTCACTTGTATATATACTTCCATGTTTTATTCTCCCCCTACAGCCAAACTATCCATGTTATTTCATCTGCATGCACCTGCCAAGCCTTTGCACTGCTAGCACCAGAAAACTGGTTTGGGCTCCCGACAGTCCATTCCCTACCTCCAGACTGCAGCTTTTAACAAGATTTTTCCGCACAGCATTTGTCCCAGTGCCCTGAAATTCACTGCAGGTATACAGCAGTACCCCCAAATCTCTTCAGTCTCCCTCTCCAGTTGCTTCTCAGATATTTCCATCAAATCACCTCTCCTTTCTGCAGCGCTGTATCCCACAACCTGGCTCCACGAGCTGTCCAAGAAGAGAAGTGCAGCCCTGACCTGGAGGCTGGCAGAACTGCCCCGGCCCTTGGCTCCAGCTCACCGCAGCTCACTGCAGAGATGGAGAGCAGTCCCCCACCAGCTCTCCAAATGACGTCGCATATACGAGCACAAGCCACTTGAACCATAACCTTTGGCCCCGTTCCCAAATGCTGAGAGGGCTTTTCATGTGGTTGTGTAAGAGGAGAGAGCTTTTGGTGTGAGGAGGAGAAGGGAGTAGGGACGTATCAGAGGAGAGTGTGCAGAGACACAGAGAAAGGGAAAAGGAAGAGTAAATTTTTCTGGGGTTCCTTCCACAGGAATGTTTTGCTGAGAAACAATGACCTAATTACAAAAGCTTTTTATTTAGTATAATGCTACGAAGCTGCAGCTCGACTAGTAAGACAACTACACAGAGACATTGACTGCTAATCAGACACTTTCACAATTATATCTAGAAAAAATAAATACTTATGCCACTGCAGGGGAGAGACAGTTCTGAATTTGTAAATATGTTAAGTTTGTCTCACAGACATACTTAAAATAGGTAAAGACAAAAAGAAGGGACAAGAAACCACTGTGAGACCAATTTAACACAATTTGGGAAAAAAAACCCCCACAAAGTCTTGGCCCTGATTTTCATCTTCATAGAGGGGGAATTTTGCCATTAATTACAACCAAACTGAGATCTGGCCCATTAAAATACAGCAGGTGATCGGTATCCTTAGTTTGGAGAGGTTACTCAGCACTTGACAGGCATAGGTTCATAAAAATATGACCTATGCTTAAAGAGAGCTGATGTCTGGAAGGAACAGAAAGTCAGGACAGAGGCACATGAACGGAATAAGGACCAAGAAAATGGAACGCTGAAGATCAAAGCTGAAGCACACTAACAGGCTTGGCAGACAGGGATGATGACGAACACAGGATGCCTATTCACATGACACTTGACTCAAGCCAAAGCAATTAGTTCCTCCCTTCTACAAACACTAAATTTTCTCCTAAGAAGTTCTTATGTTTAAAAACAAATGTTTTTAAAATGAAACTATGTGTATAAGTTTAAATTAGGGTAAAAAAGACTGCTTACATAAAACTGCACTTTATGAAAAGTCCATGAAAAACAACCCATGAAAATGAAACTCTGTGAAATTACTTCTTTTCAAAACTGTTAGAGTAACTTCAATTTCCTTTAAAATACCCTGCAATAATCTTTACCCAGTATTATTTTAGCAATAATACTTTGAAAAAACTATGCAAGTGGAGAACATTAAACAAATGCATAGCACAACATATACATTTATCTCTGAATAATCTTGTTCTTTGGAAAGTAAATCAAACCCAAGAACAATAAGTGTTAACAAATCAGAATTCAGAAAAATGGTCAAATTTATATATTCCTTTCTTTTACAGCTTATATGCAACTACCTAATTTGCCAGATGCCTGGTTATTCCCTGATTAAATAATACCTGTGCCTTACTTCCAAACAGATTTTAAAAAACTGCTAAGCGCTTTTGAATGGTAGAGGTAGCCCTTCTTTGTGGGCTCTCTGCAAAGGTCTGGGGTTTGCCTATAGCTTTTGTGAGTAGAGTTCTGGTGTCTTCTCCTGAGTAGTATTCTCTTGCACAGAAAAAAAAAGTATATCTTGCACATCTGTGTACAGTTTCTTTTTTGGTAGTGCCTTGCGAGAAATATAAGGGGTCCCACATTACCATAACCCTCATATAGCAGATCAGGAAACCTCCTCCCCATCCTGCCCTCCCTGCAGCCTGTGCCATAGGCAACGTGAGTGTAGGTGCCCATGAGGTCTGCTGACTCCTGCCCGGGCCTGCAGCTTCCCAGCCATGGACAGCACATCTAGGCCTAGGATCTGGCTTGGGTGTGATAATGCAGTGATTTTGGACCTTGCTGGTGTGTTCTGACCTGACTTCAGGGGAGCTGTAACAGGGGCATGCTTATGGCAAGGGGCACTGGCTGTCCTCCCAGGTGGGAATATAAACATCCTTTGGGGGTCGTTAGAGACTGGAAGAGGACAAGAGAAAAGGCTTCTACTCATATTCCTCACCAACCCTTTAGGTAGCAGAAAGTAATGCCAATTAGGCAGTGCTACAGAGCACATCACAAGAATAAGTGCCTTGGGAGGCACTGGCAACGCCACAGCTCCATCCACCACTCCTTCAAACAAGTCACATGTTTAAAAGTGTGCATTTTGTAGAAGAGTTCTTATATTCAAAGGCTTACATTGCATTACCCTTTGAAGGAGATCAGCTTTGTGTTATGAATTAAGATCCTGAAGGAGATTTTTCTAGTCTGTTCTCCACTTTGAATCTAATACAGAAACCATAGAAAACAGCTATCTAGCCAGCTAGCTCCTTTTTCCTCAAGCCATCCTCAAGAAACCTTTATACCCATAGAACTTTAAACAGACAAGATACTACACTGCATATTGCATGGAAGAATCCTGCAATGAAATGGCATGGCCCAAGAGCATTTTATCTTTAACATCTAATAACATGAACCACAAAACAAGTACTGCATGAGGAATTTGTAGGGCATAGTGCCAAATGCTTTATTCATTGCTTATAAAATGTGCTGCCAGTAGATGTTTCATTAAACGTTCATTTGTGTTAAACAAGAAATGCTAAAGACACAACCATGAAAGAGGAAGAAAGAACATGAAGACAACAGGCCTGGAAAAGCCATCTACAGAAGAGGGAATGGAATTATAACCAAAGATAAGTACTGTTATCACACCAAAGCCTTCTGTGAAACTCTTTCAGGAATACTACAGGAGCGTGTTATTGGACTGAACTAGGGCTCAGGATCCTGGACTCTACTTCTAGCTCTGCCTATCAGGTACTCTTAGGGGAGGCACTTCCACTTTCCAGCATTAGTTGCTCTTTATCTACAGTACAGTAATGATATTATCTCCTTTATTTTTATTAACCTTTCTGTTTCACACTGTGTTAAGTGAAAGGAAAAAAATTATAGAAAATAGAGCAGTATTAAGAGATCATCTAGTTCAATATCTTTTTCTGAGTGAAGATTAAGTAGACCTATGGAGTTCCTGATCAGACAGTCTTAAAGGCCTCCAGGGATAAGGACAACCTCCCCAGGAAAACAATCCTAGTGTTTACTTATGCCAGCCATATGAAAATATTTCCTAGAGTTTAGCATGAATCCTGCCTAATCTAATTTAAGGTTATTATTACTCTTGCTTTGTCAAATATCAGTGTGGAAAATGAGTTGCAGCTTTCACACCTTGCAACAACCTTAAAAGATATATCTGCCTCTGTCATATTTCCTTTCTGGACACAAAAGTCTTTCCTCTCTGACAATGTTTTTCTGGATCCGTGATGACTGACAGTGCTCTCCCATGGAACCTCTGCAAATGCAAATCTTCTCTGAAATATGCCAAACTGCAACTCATCTGAGCTTTACGACACTGGCGTGCTTTCTATTCCCTCATTTGGATCAGTAATGGAAACATGGAAGAGTACCAGATGCAGGATGGATCCTATGAAGCTCTATTCAAAGTTCTATTCAATACATTACCTTCTCATTTTGACAGGGTACTGCTGAATGATGGGAGGTCCCTAGATGCAGGTACCCTACCACTATTGTAAATGCCCTAGTGCATCATTTGGTGAGGACTGGTAAGAAAAAAAAACGTATAAAAACACTTCCCAGAAGCCTTTGTCCATAACATCCCTGTTCCATTGAATGATTACTTATTATTATTCATGTCTCCAGCCAGTGCCATTTTGCTCTTTGCTTTGGCCCTTCTGATTTTATTTCTGGTGCTTATATTACTGTTTTACACTTACCTTCAGTAATTTGATAGAAGTAATTCTTAGTTGCCAGTTTATTTCATCTTGCCATCAAGCTCTTTTCACTACACTTTCTAAATTTTTATGGGAGGATACAGAAGAGCAAGGGAACCAAAATGATGTAGGGAAAGAAAGCACAAGTCGAAAAAGAGACCGACTCCACATTACGGAGAAAGGAAATGAGAAAAGAAATATTTAGCTACAAAGAAGACAAGAATGACAATTCAAACATCAACATGTATGTTATTTCCACACATCCCCAAATTTATTTTATCACTGTATTCATTTATTCAATTACAGTACTTACATATGAGTGATTTTGCTTAAACTGTTGAAGGAATGGGCCTCTAGACTCTGAAGTGTTTCATCTATGGAGATGTAGCTAAACGCCAGCAAACAGAAAAAGAAACAAGTCTCAGATCTTGGCAAGCCATGGCTAGTACCATCCTGCCACTTTATTTTTTCTCTCATTCTTTTTCTCATACAACTGCCATGACACTGACAGACACATGGACAGTGTCTGAGGGAGGAACTTGCACCAGGATTTTGATTTTGACTGATGCCTTAGATGCACACTATACTGCAGAATACAGTTAAATCAAAAAACCACAACAGTGCTGTTAAGCAGCAAAAGCAAACATCCATATTTCACATTTCAGAATCATATTTCTTCCCTTTTCCCCACTTAAGATCACCTTGGAGTTCTCTAAGGGGATCTAGCCCTGAGGTAAATTGCCATATTTCTCTGTATTGAAGAATTAAAAAAGAAGGAAAGAAACAAAGATGGTTCTTGGGCCATCACTGCAACAACTGTCTCAATTTCTCTAGAGAGAAACAGATCAGCAGGGCAACTTATGCTTTGATATTGCTGAGGAAAAAAATGTGCTCTAACATGAATTTAGAGAGAAACTGTAGCCATACAGTGAATGTTGTAAAGGATGTAAGGAGTAATGTATCTCAGAAGCAAAGCCAGACAGCAAGCTTAAGAAATATTTATTTGCACACTGTTTAGACTGAGTCACATTTGTACTACTAGTGATCTACTGAACGTGATGAGAAAATGGCTCTAAGGAGTCTCTCCACCATCATTAGGAGGATGATAATACTCGAACTACTGTCAAAGGCTTTGAAGTGTGAGTAAGTTGCAATACAACTAACTAGTGCAGATTTTCAGAGTAACTGACTGACTTATTACTCTTTGGGTTAAATTATCTGATTCTGTCTTTCAAAATATCTCTGAGTTTCAAAATGTATTAATGTTGGAATAGCATTTAAAAGATGTATTCCTGTATTTTATTTACTTTTCTAATAATATTTTATATCACATTTGTAATCTATAAATATTTTAAAATAATTTGAATGCCTTATTATATTATTATTATTATTATTATTATTATTATTTACTATCTTTTGATACTCTTGATCGAAGTTACTCAGTTTTTAATATTTTGCATGCTTATACATACCCTGAGCAACTTGATCATTGTTTTAAATGCACAAAATTAAATTGACTAGAAGAGTCTTAGATGTCAATTTTAGCTGTCAAAATCAAATAAAATGTAATAATAAAGAGACTATATCATATGCCTTTCCTCCTCTTTAATCAGTAGACCTGCAAAGACCTAGAATCATACTTAATTTAAAAAATATCCAACTGGTATTTTACATCAATTCTAATAGGGTTGTGTTCCTTAAACAAAACAGAGAAGATTTTTAACATTCTTTCAATTTTTTCCGATGACAGTATTAAGAGTAATAATAGTAAATAACAAATTAAAATATGATCATTTAACCCAGGAGGGCTTTTTAATACAATCAATTATGGATCAGATTTTTATTTTTTGTGGAAATTTTAAAGAAGATAAATCTTTATTTCTTTCAATTTATATTGAAAAATACTTAAAATGTTTTAAAAAAAGTTGGAAAGAATACTTTGTGACCAGCGCATGCTCTAACAACCAGCAGATGACTAATACTACTAACTGTTCCAAGGGAATTTATGTCCTCTCCAGACCAGAGACCTGAACTAATTTTGACTCTTCTAACACGAAATTTACTTTTTATTGGTCGCTTTGGAGATGTATTCAACAGTGTTTGAAAAGATACCAGAAAAGTAATTAGTAGAGATTGTTTGACCAGCAGATTCTTTTTCTACAGTAATATTGCTTTTACAAAGCTATTTGCCTCTTCCAAAAGGAAGGAAGGTAATAAAAGAGGAATACAAGAAAGAAAGTATTTCCAGTCTGTACCTCTGTGATTGAGTATTGCAGGGTTAGATGTTTATGTGAGATGCTTTAATTGTGTTTTCCTGTAAGCAATAAATGTCTATTGCCCAGGAAATTGGAGTTTCAATCTTAAAAGAAAATGAATTATTCCATTTTAACAGAGCTTACATTTTAACATACCAAAAGATAGGTTATATCAATGACACATTAAAAAAAAGTTGCTCTATGTAGCAAACAGCTATATATAAATCAGCTTGACAGAAAATGAAATTAAAAACAGATAATGAACAAACATTGCATCCTCATGCTGGGGCTAGGAAATAGAGAATACTTTTTGTGTGCTCCATCATCAAAATGGGTCACCTTACATCAGGCAGGCAAGTCCTTTTCTCTCATATATGAGAAGAGGCAGAAGAGTGGCAACAGGGATTCCTCCTCCCCTCCCTCACTCCTACAGCCACCATGTCCCTTCCCACCACACTGCATGTCACATTTTTACTATACTGCCTGGCTTGGAGCTGATTGAGTTATAGTTCTGTATCTTTCAGCTGTGGGACAAAAGTGGGAAGGAAACGGCTTATTTTCTTTGCATGTTGACCTCCACTCTTCTGCTCCATAAGCAGATGTATTTGTGTACATTAATTAAACCACATCATCATTGATGACAGGGAAATGAGTAGTTTTACTTGCTTTGGTGTCATCCAGATAAACACCCCAAAACCACACAGACACATTCAAAATCTCCTCTGAGACAGGAATGTCAAACAAAAACACGTATTAATGGTGCATAAACATTTACTTGCAGGTGTTCAGTGTGCCTCCAAAAACCTTTGGCTCTGGCTAATGAACACGTAATACAACATGTTAAATGTAAGAAATGAAAATCGCAGCAATCAGAACTGGAAGTAGTTGTATCAGAAGAAGAGGGAAAGTGTGTTTAAATTCCCATTTTGAAGGCGTGTTACAATTCAACACCTCCTCTCCCTACCAGCTGTGTTTAATTTGCAGGATTTCAAAATGCCGTCAACACCCATTGCGAATACAGTTATAGCTGAAACACCAAAGGCACAGCTTCAGAGAAAGTCTGTTTGCAGACAACACTTTATCACCATTGCCCATTCAGAAAGAGCCTGAGAACACAGGATTTAAAGCAGATCAGCACGTGGCAGTAGCCACAAGGCCCCCTCCCTGCCCTGTTTTCTTCCTTCTCCCTCTCTCTGCCTTTCTTTGCTTTTTTTCAGCCTCAGCATCCCCTGTGTAGCTGTGTTGCTGCCCACTGGCTGCCCCTGTTCTCCTCTGCTGCTGATGGCGGGCAGCTCAGTGACGTGTGGGATACTTCATGAGAGGACAACGAGGAGCAGCTAAAGCAACTGAAGCCCTGAGTTGGGGCTGTACTGTATGGGCTGACACTGGGGAGCGGGGAGGTGTGGGAGCACTGCGGTGCAGATGCATGCTAGGTGTGGGGAGCCGTGTGGTGGCACTGGCTGTGGGACAGCAGTGTGCACGGGGTGTCCACTGTGCTGCACAGAGGAAAACAGTGCACAGAGGAAATGTTGTGCTCTGCACGGGGCTGCTGGCAGAGAGCACTGTGCAATGCGGGGATGCTACTTTGCGTGGAGAAGCTGTGGAGAAAACTGCTCGGAGAGCTACAGGTCAGGTGTCTGTGAGGTACTCATGAATGTGACCCCAAAGCATCATCCTGAGCCCAGGAAAAAGGTTCCTTATCCTTGACCTTAAAAATACTGAATGTTCAACCTGTTCTAAGTCAGTAGGAAATACCAGGCGAAGCCCATCTACCAAGATTTAATGTATTTGCAGCTTTAAGGATGTAAACCAGAAATTTCTCTTGCATCTGAATACCTTATAAAACCTTCTTTTTTCAGTGCACTGATGCATTTATGACATGAATTAGCTTTGCACTTGAGCATTTCATTGAAATGCTTTTTGTTTCATTCCTGTGGCAAAGCAGCACAATCTCTATTTCTGGCTATCAAGAGTACATAGATATGCATTCATTTAAAAGAAATAGTAGCTCTAAAATTTTTGTTTAAACAAGGTTCATAAAGAGGACAACTAAATTTTCTATTCAGTACAGAAGAAAAAAAGGTTTATTTGTAGAAATTATATAGAAGAAACCATATAGCAAAATGAAGTGCTATATCTGGAACAGTAAACACAGTCTCTATCACCCTATTGAAACTTCAGAACATTTTCTAGATGAGTTTACAAAGCAAGGAATGACCTGGTAATTTTCATTGCTGATGGAAATTATGGGCTGGGAGAGGCAAATGAGACATGTGGTACATTAAAGGCCAAGACATACACACAAGAGCTGTAGTTAAAATACAAGTACTGGTTCCTTAACCCAAAATTTGTATTAAGAAGGTGTGAGTTCATGATTTGTAGTAGTAGTAATAATGCTATAAGAAAAATCCAGAAGGGCATTGACACTGTTCAAATTTAAACCGCTGTCTACTCTTCATGGGCTTTTAAAAATTAACAAGAGAAAGAGAAATGTGGTAATCTAGAAGGCATTGCACAGCAGGAGAGAAAGTGTAATGCTGCCGCATAAGGTCATGATTTTAGGTAGGTTACTGCTATATTCAACAGTACCTATGCTAATTGCCTATGCATAAATGTGGAGTAGAGGGAAGGTAAAACTCGTATTCAGATACTCTCTTTAAAGAATAGTTTGGGGAAGATATTGACATTTGTTTTCCCCAGGTAGCCTTGAAATCACAAACCAAATAAACTGACATGGATGCCAACATATTATCTTAAGATGTGTAAAAAGCACCTCTTTGTCTCATTCAAGGCCATAAGGTCTTTGTAATTTTAACTTTCCTCTTCAACTGAAATGTGATCAAAGCATGCCACAGAGTGGTTATGTTACCATGTTACTACCAAACAGTATAGGCAAAAGATTGTCATTGACTCTTAACGATCATGGAGAGAGACTAGGTGGCTACATGTCCTTAGCCTACAAGGCAACTAAGTGATCTAGAGACAGGAAGAGTGAATACCCCTTCTTCACCTCCAGTGCCATGAAGGTTAGGAAGATTTGGTGTAACAGCCTTTTGGCTACTGGAAGTTTTTAGTGGCTAGGCATCTTTAGAGAGGGGTTCACTGAATTCTTCAGATGAACACCTGTGCTTTTACAAATTCATAAATACTAGAATTTGATAATTTTAAAACCTGAAAAGCATCTAAGCAATGGATTATGTGTCACAGAAAGCCAAAGAGTTGACATCCTTCTACATTTAATAAAACTCTGCTTTGAACAAAGTTTATCAGGTTTATATGTTACTATATGCCATATGAGAGACATTCCCCCCCTCCAAAAAACCCCAAAGCAATACACCATCTATCTCATTAAACTGAGATGGTAAATGAGGCTGCAGATAGTCAAGAACAATTACTTATGAGGATTTTAGAAAGTCATTACTTGAGTAGACCTGGATGAAACTATAAAATATAATTAGGCAGACCTCCATGTCCCCCCAAAGTCCTGTTTCATGAATTCTTAAATAATAGTCCATCTCAGCCATTCAGCCAAAGCTCAGCTGGAGTTGAGACTTGCAAGGAATGTCAAGGACAACAAGAAGAGCTCCTATTGCTACATAAGTAATAAAAGGCTGAACAAGAAAAATGCGAGCCTTTTACTGAATGAGGTGGTTTATTTAGTTAACAGTGGACACAAAAAAAAGCTGAGCACCAGACTGGATAAAGCCCTAAGCAATTTGGTTGGACCTTATAGTTGTCCCAACTTCCAGCAGGTGGTGGACTAAAGGCCTCCTGAAGTCCCTTCTAAATTACATGACTGATTCTAGGGAGTGAATAGGGAGATGGCAGAGAAGTTCTCGGCATCAAATAGCCATGCACAGGATGATAGATCATGGGCCAGCCACCAAGAAGAAGAAACAAAGGTAGGACAACTTTATCTCAAGACTGCTCACATCAATGAGCAGTGCGGTGCAAGGGTAGCTACTTTCAATGGGACAAATGTTGACATGGAACAAATAGGTAGAGGCTGCTGGTTGTGCATTTACGGATTGTATCCATGCAAGTGTTTACATACAAAGGAAGTGACACAATATAAGTTCCTCTCACATCACACAAATACTAATGTTTTGGTCAAAGTCCATCCCTAGTCTAGAAATGCCACAGGGTCTCCAATGAAATGAGTTACAAATCATGCTGGGAGCTAGAAACAAATTTTTAACCAGGACCAGCAATAGCATATGTTCATTTGTTATGAATGAAACCATTTATCATATTTTGAGAACTGCAAAAAAAAAAAAGAGTTTTCTAGCCTTATTTATCACATCTACTCCAATAATGGTGTGCATTTATCCAAAAACGCCTCCTATGCCTTCCTATAGCTGGTTCAGGTTATAAACAATGGGATGATTACTTGCAGTTCTAAAATGTAAGCGGTGAGGTAGCAAAGGTGCAAGAATATTTTCATTTCAGAAGATTTTATACACAAAGACAGAATTCTGGAGAAGGAAAGTGATTTTTAATAAAAGAGCTAAAAGAATAATATCAGAAACAGAACTTACATTCTAGAGATGTTAGGGAGATTGGAAAAAGCGTCACTTGGAATTGTTCTTAGATGAGTCTCCATAAACCTCCTATAGAAATAAAAGTTTGCAGTTAATATCCTTTGGTAAGTACAATTTAACATTAAAAAGTCCTAAACAACTCCAGCTCTCCTCCAATATCTCTATTCTTATCTTCCCTTTTCCCAATGTTTCCATCTTTGCCTCATTTCTATTCCTGTTTCATTATGTGGCTTGGTTTGCTTGGTGTGCTCCATCAATCTAAATTACAACCTTCTGCATCGTCTCTCCTAGGAACTCAGCATTCAGTGGTAATGAGGGACCTTCCAAATCCCCAGAGCATGACCAGCAAACATATTTGCCCATTGAAGTAAATGAAGTATAATGAGTATAAGTAAATGAGTATAAGCATTCTTTTAATAATTTCAGACTCCACAAAGATATCCCTTCCCTCATTCCGAGCAAGAAATTCAGGTATACCAGCCAAAATTGAATTAGAGCAATTGCATACCACTGCCACAGAATTCTCCATATACTTTGAAATAAATACCACATTCTTTCTCCCTAAACCTCTGATGTGGGGATGGCATGTACATTGTTATTTTTCAGCTTAAGCCCAGTTAAAGATGCACTTCAGGAGAGAATAGAATTATGTATCTTACCCATCTGCAGGAGGTGTCAGAAAAACAGGCAATATTTAAGGGAGATACCTATCAACAGCCAAGTTCTTAACAGAATGAATCTCTAGCAGATTGACTCCTCCAAAAAAATGAGGAAATGCTTTGGAAAATTAGCCTATAATGTCTGTTAAACTTACAGTTGCAAACTGTCATTGCTGGATGAGATAATTTTTGGTTTTCCAGTACATCTGGGAATACACTTACATAATTTACAGTCAATAAATAGTCTGAAGAATAATCAAGAACAAATTATAAACTTTTCCCATAGCTGCTGTTTAAGAACAGTTCAGTAGAAAAAAATTAAACAAATTAGGATGATTTCCTAATTCTGTTTTCTGGTTCATAATGTGAAGCATCTGATTATAATAATTATATTTGATTACACAGACAAAAATATTATCATCTTAAGATTTATCAAGCTTCTGGAACTTGCATAGAAGAAATAAAAATATCTGTAGAAATTCTTAAAACTTCCATCTTGAGTAAAAATATAAATTAAGAGAATGTACACTCCTATCATCCCAGGGGAAGGCTCTGTCTACTTCCGAAGTATACCTCCCCTACTCTCTATACTTGTTACAAGAATGAGCAAGGAGAACCTAAAAACTGGTATTTTTCCAACACTGCGTTGATGTTTATCTTGACCTCAATCCACCCAGCTCCCACCAAGCCCCCAACCAGGGGAATGTCAGTTGGTCCAGAGGTATACTTGCCTATTCCCCTGCACCCATAGCACCTTGACACCCATACCACTGCTCTCCCATCCTTCTCCCGCCTCCACTTCATACTACTGCTTCCTTCTATTATCACAGTCCTAGACAAAATATTTGTAAAAACCAGCTGCTTAGTCCAGCACAGCCTGCTGATCTTGCTGTTGTGTTTTAACACCTGTCTGTATTTCCGGGCCTTTTAGGAAGCTGACAGTGATGACTGAGGAAGTTCTGGTTTCAGACAGATTTTAACAAGTCTTAAAGTAGAACAGCGTGAATGAGGGACTTTGACAGGCTGGAGAAATGGGCCAACAGGAACCTTACACAGTTCAACAAGGAGAAAGTGCGAAGTCCTGCACCTGGGGAGGAACAACCCCATGCACCGGTATATGCTGGGGGCCAACTGACAGGAAGGCAGCTTTGCAGAAAAGGACCTGGGGGTCCTGGTGGACACCAAGTTGAACATGAGCTAGCAATGTGCCCCTGCTGCAAAGAAGGCTAATGGTATCTTAGGCTGCATTAGGGGAAGAAAGCAGTCCTAAGGCTTCTCCCTGAGAAGCCAAGAAAAACCTAGTTTAAGCCAATTCCAACTATCCAAGCTCACTTTTAACCTCTCTTATATCCCCCTGGTCCTCTGTTCACCGACAAAATGCTGGCTCACATGATAGTTACTTCCCATCACCAATCATTACAGAAACTAGTACTTAACCTACCACCCATGCATAATTCCATGTTCCAGAAAAGCAAGGATTTAAACACCATCCTAAGTCTCTTCTTGACCTCCTGCTCTTATGTCAGACATTCATCCCTCTCCGTTTTTTTCAGATAACAGAGTCAGACACATCATTCATGAGCTACACATGAGCTAAGTGAGCTTGCATTACTCTTTCATTGACATACCTGAAATTTACACATCCCGTCAGAAAAGCCTGGAAATTCTGGATAATATTTATGAATTAATTATATCAAAGTTGCTGTATTATGAAATTACTCTGCATTTATAAATTTCTAGACAAGGCTCCTACTATCTCAAGAATAGACACAATGAAGAAACGTAGCCTTAAAGGCTATATTTTGACTGAATGGCTGGTAAATTTATTATATGGGCTGGAAGTGGGAGTATCGTATTTCTTCATATCTATCATCTGCTACAGTTTAAAGATAAACCAACATTCTGCAATATGACAAAAAACCATATGGGGTACAGGATATGTTTATAAATGGACTCATAAAGAAAAGAGAGACAGTAAAGTATAAATAGAAAGAAATCTTAGGCAGAAGAAGAGAAGAAATAGCCCATTTCATGACAAAAGCTTAGTTGTGAGGTGAAACAGTATCAGAAATTGTCAGCAAAACTAGAAGGCTCCAAGTTCATTTAATACACCTGCCACATAAACAAGATGCTAAATAATAGCATGTAGCATATACTGACAAAGTAATTGGTGTTTGTTAGCTGCCATTCTTCAACTAGTTGCTGTTTTAACAGATTGCTGACTGGGTTCACAGAGCCAATGGTTGTGCAGACCATAAAATGCAGTCAATGCAACAGGTCTGGGGCCAGGGCCAAACTTTTAAGCCAGCCTTTGTGTACCATCACCTGCAAAGCTCCAGTTCTCTCTGAGTTTTAAAAACCTGTGGGCTGATACATTACTGCAAATTTTAAGCCACTTCCTAAAGCAATTTAAAACTTTGCAGAAAAAAATCACTGCTTCAGTCCCTGTTTCCCAAGTGTGAGTCTGGATAATTATTGGTTGAGGACCACCAGGCACCAGTGGTATGCAGAAGGCTGTGGAATGGACAGTAATTCTTTGGAGTGGGAAGAAGACAGGCTGAGAAAATTCTCAAACAGAACAGTCTATGATGGATCAAAAATGAGAGTAATTTAAACAGACTAGCTTTAGTTTAGCTCGGTCTAACTGCATATAAAGATCACAAGCTTACCAACTATGTTAATACACTCTTCAGGCTGGGAAAGCAACAAGTTTTGGAATTTAAAGGCCAAAGCCAGAAACAAGAAAGGCAAGCCAGGTCAGGACTTCCAGCCTGTCAACCGTAACATACAGTGTGAACATATGATGAATAATTGAGAATTCATTATATTAACGGACTGTGATTCTTCCTCTCTCGCATGCATTAGAAATTTTCTTTAAACCTGCATGTTTCAATTTGAAATTTAGCAAGTGAGTCCAGTATCCACCCAGCCACAGTATGTTTATGAAGACAGTAAGCTTTTTCAGAATAAAGGAAAAAACTTTACTGGGAAAATATGCATTAGTTATCCAAGTGAGAAAAACTGTAACTATAAGCACTTACATATTTAACAGGCTCACTTAATTTCCTTTTTATATTAAGGCAAAGTCAATACACATGGGAATGTTCAATACCATTTAATGAAGAAATTACTCCTGTGCTAACCTGAGTACTACCATTTATTTCTACCTTTATTTTCTCATTCAGATTAAAAGCCTCAATAAATCCAGAAAAAATCCTCAGTCTTTTTTCCATAAAATCTTTCAAAAAGAAGAACCCAAAGTTTGAGGTAATTTTCATTACAAACATGCTATCAATATTTGCAGAGATACAAAAGCATACAAATCACATTGTTGCTAAAGGAGTTGTTTTGAAAATGTTTCAGAAAAACATTTTAAGTTTTATAGGATGACATTTAGTTTGCACTTCCCAGTTTCATAGGTCAGAAAGTCAGTTTGAAGTTTTTAAAATTTTCTTTCTTTCTTGGAGATGGTTGAACACCTGCCTGCCAATGGGAAGTAGTGAACTAATTCCTTGTTTTTCTTTGTTTGCACAGGCAGCTTTTGCTTTACCTGTTAAACTGTTTTTATCACAACCCACGAGTTTTTTCACTTTAACCCTTCTGATTCTCTCCCCTGTCCCACTGGGGAGAAGTGAGCAAGTGGCTGTGTGGTGCTTAGCTGCCAGCTGGGGTTAAACCATGACACAAGGTAATAATAGAAATAAAAAACAATTTCACAAAAATATTCCACTAATAAATCAAGATTAGAAAAATAGGAGAAAAGCTTTGCCCATATATATGAAACACTACTAACTCTTCATACAGATTACAGTTCTTGACTATACATTTAACAGCCCTCTATTTTAATGTTAAGCAAAGCCATAATTACATCTCAGAAGCCCGGAGTTCCTCACTTCCACTTGGGCATTTAAGTCAGAATTGCAGCATAGCTGATTATTTTGTTGAATGCTAAATACAGTTAGAGGAAGACTAGTACCAAGGAGTTACAGCAAGATTCAAATGAAACTGTTTGTAATCCCAGTTCTCTTTCGACCGCACATACGCACAAGAATAGAATCTGTCTTATGACTTACAAAAGTCGGTGTTCAGCATATAAGGAGGTTAAACTGAAAACTTCTATAGGTATATCATTTCTTACAGGTGACCATTTTCAAACATTTGAAATTGGTGAATATCAGAAGTACCTAGGAACTAGGCCCAGAGAAATATCAAGGGTTTTTCCATTTGAGAGGTACAGGCAATCCGTGTGTACGTGTAACTGCCACAGTCTCTGCCTGCTTATGTTTGACTGTTTCATTTCTATTACTGTCTTGTGTTAAAGCCAAAAAAATCCAGGGGAAAATGTAGGAAAGGTATACGTCCACTTCAATTACACCTATTCATCTGATAACTAGCACTAATAGCGTGCACCAAGTAGCCAAAATACTATTAGAGTGAGAACTTACAGATGTAGGTGTGATAGAATATATGAAAATCTAAAGAGAAAACATTTCTGTTGCTCTCTGGCTTACTTGGTAAATCACTTGAAAGCTTTATTTCTCATTGCTGATGAATCCTGACTCAGTGCTGAAGTTCTTCCAATAGCTTGAAGGCTACACTAAACACATTTATAAAAAGCACTGGTCTTTTAAAAAGATTTTTACAACTGCATTTAGCTACAAGCCTCTCAAGAGTTTGGGGTCTGTTGTGGGGTTTTTGGGGGTTGGTTTGTTTCCCAAGCATGAGACTCTGTTCATCAAGACAGGGCAGCAGCAGAAGGGTGTCCTTCCTATCTGTCACCTGTGAGAGATTGGTGGGAGGGAGCATTCCTTCTTTCAACAATGCTGACCATGACTTTCTCCCACTCATTCTCTGATACCCTATACCAAGCCCAGATCAGGCTAAACACCCATGTCTATCACCTGAGTTTGCAAAGCAGAAAAAACCCCACACAACAAAGTGGTAAATGAAGACGCCAAACACTTTTAGCTGCAGAGACAGAGATGGGCGCGATTGCATGAGGACTCTGATGGTAGATTTAACTGGGATAGTCTTTGTTAGATGTTGGCAGAAGTGGCTGGACAGTTTGGGTGTCACTTCTTAGCTCTCCCTCATGTACAGCCTAGCATATTAATATGAAATTAAATCAAATTACTTATATTGGTAAACTGGCCAGGGACCTGGGTGGTGGAAAAATGAAAAACATTCCTTTCAGCCCTTTCTGAGATGGGACAGTACCAGAGGAAATGGTAAAAATACTGGATTCTAAAGTGACTGGACAGATTAATGGAATAAAAACACATCTGGACATATAAAATACAAATTCTCAGGTTAAGAAAGTGCATGAACCATGAACTGTAACTGAGAGACTATTCCAGGACAGTGTCACTGCACGTTTGTTTTATTCATATACTCTTCATGGGGCATACCTTACTGGTCACAGCTGCAGGCGGGAGACTGGGAGAGATGGAGCTTCAGCATGATCCTGCACAAGCCTTTTATTTGCTGTCTTCCTTCCCCTCCTCTGATTTCATCTATACTTTCTTTTCATTAAGGTTCATACCATATCTAAATATGACCTTCGTATTATATGTAAATATTATGTTTCAGCAAAATCTAATGTAACTTCAACCGTGACTACACATAATAGATAATGTTATGAGGATTTAGTAAGAAGATAGGACAGACTGCAGTGATCAGGCACAGGGCTCGGTCAAATGGACTGACTAGCCCCATTTCATGTGTAACTGACCCCTTTTATATCCCTTTCTGTTTATTCTTCCTTTGTTCCCAGTGACTCCCTTCCCCTGCACATTGCCTCATCAGTTTGCATAATTCCACCAATCCCTCCTCCCAATATCCAGGACCCCCAAGGTCTGCATCCTTATCAGTTGCAAAGTCCAGGTTGGCCCCTCTTCAAAGTGATGCCTGCAGTTTCTTGATAGCCCATCAATTAGTGTAACTGACCAAGCTGGTGTCTTTGTGTTGTTTTGTCATTCTTGTCATTCTTGTTATTGTTTCTCTGTGAGGTCTGTGTCTCTGTATGTTTTGTTTATTGCCTCCCTTTTCCTTAGCATCCCATTTGACAAGGTCCTTGATCAGATAATCTTAGGGGAGCAGTTACTATCTTTCCACATAACCTTACAGGTACCTTGCGTGATTGCTCTGCATAATATAACAACACAGAATGATTTTTTAATACTTTTAAACTTTGCATGTGTGAATTCCTTACAAAAAACAACCCCTGGTTTTCAACCTCCTTCATTTAATCAAGAAATGAACACACACCATGAGAAAATACATATTGTAATGCAAATGGAAATATTTGCCTAACTATAAATATTAAACTGTTCACTTAAACTATTTATTCCAATGTCTATTAGCTTAATTCAACATTCATGCTGCATTAGATTTCCCAAATCTGCTCTGGGAAGAAAGCTGTACGAAGTATGTAGCACCTGGTTTAAAGTACCATTTGTTACATACACTAGATTTTACCCCAGAGTCTGACACTTTTTCTTGACACTGTATCATTTCAGTGCCCAACAGCCTACCAAAGAACTCCACCTTACATACAAATTTGGAAAACAAGTCTCTTCTCTTGGATGACTTCAAGGCTAGATGGTTCTTTCTTCCCCTTTAATATCTCTTGGACTTTGAATCTACTCCCTGGATCTCGATGGTCGCACCATCCCTTCTCATGGACCACTGCTGCACCCAGACTCACAGAAATCATCTGTAACAGGGGACCTGACCTCATGCTCCAGTAAATGGCAGAGAAGGAAACCCTTCTTGCTCAGTTGCAGCCTGTCTGCAGCAATCCCTGCAGCTACTTTGAAGCCCTAAATAAGGAAGCAAAAAGCATCTAGTTGACCATGCCAGTGCTGAGAGGACATTATCTTTTAGCAGGACCTGAAGGCAAATAGTCAGTGAAAAATCCAAGTGAAAGCAACGTTTTCCTCAAATATAAACAGCTCCACCTTTTCTATGTTAAGAAACATGTAAATATATGTCTAACCATATATATATACACACACACATGATTTCAACAACATCCTCAGCAGTATCTGTGATATTACTTCAGTAAGATATATTAGGGAAGTAAATATATATTTTACAAACTCAGCCTTTTCATTTTAAAATATTTTCTAAATGTCTGTCTACAAAACATAATAAATAAATAGGAAGCATCCAAACCATTTCAGATTAAAATGACATGATCCATAATTTGAATCATGGCAACAATAGCTAGAAGTATTTTAATGAAGAATTTTCCACAAAGACAGGAAAAAAAACCTGACCATATGTGAAACAAAGTAAGTAATTTTGCATACTAATTTCATCTTTCTGACAAAATTATAACAAGGAATAGTCATTCAGCTTTTATAGGAGCAATAACTACGACAGCTAAAATAATGGCTAGGTAAAACAATTATTGACACATTAACTTCTAGTTTTTTATATTCAACAAACCCAACGCAAACTAAACAAACTTAAAAATATTACTTTTTTTTTATTATTCGAAAATAAATGCATCATAGTCTTTCAGCGGTACAAAAATAGCTATAAAGCATTTCACATAGTGAAACGCATGGTAGGTTTACCAGAAGACAATCACCCATAGTGCCTAATGCTAGTATTACCAATGTGGTAGGAGCAAGGGAAAGATTCGCACAGCAAAGTAACTCTAAAAGTAGGAAATCACTTCTGAATTTGCTAGAAGACTACATAGCTACTTTCCCACAATGAACCAGCAGTCCAAAAGAATAACATAAAGTCTACATCAAAACTGGCCCAGCCCTAAGAAATTAGAGAAATACTAGAGCCTTTCAAAATGAGAGTGTGCAGGTCGGCATTTGGGACAAGTTTGTATTGAAAGTAAGTTCTTGGTGTTAACATATCCTCTTCCTATGTAATGAGGTGCATATGGACACTGTCAGACTGACAGGCAAGAATTCAGGTTGGTTACTTGCTAATATATAGCAAACAGAAAACACCAATCCATAAGGTCAGAGCTTATTCTTGCTCAATGTGTGATCACCCAGTGCTTCTTGCTGGATTTGAGTAAAAAGTGAAGACTTGACAGGAGGCACTGGCTCTGCTGAATGTTACCTTCCATTTACCAGCAAAACAGCAGGTTGCTAATGTCATTTAAGAGACTTCAGAACTGTCAGTGCTGAAGAAAGTGTGCCATTTAAATACCTACAATGCAGAGGCATTTAATCCTAAATAGTTGAGATACCGTGAACTGCAAAAAATGTGATAGGGAAGAATCCTGTGAGGAACTGCACTAATACAGAGAACCGCTGAAGGATGCTGGCTGAGCCGGTAAAAACATAATTGGTACCACTACAATATGAAGAAAAACCAAATAGGAAACTAGATAGTGGCTTAATGTTTTGCTTAGTATACATTTCAATGCTAAAGGAAGGTGGCCATACAAAATGCAAACAACAGAAGTATTTCTAGGGTGTCACAGTAAGACCATCACAGTGAAGATCACACTTCAATGTGCATTTGTAAGTTTCTGTGGAAGATTTAAATTAAATAATATCCTTGCAATAACACAGTTGTATATGCTAAGAAATGAGAAGAAATAACTGCTAATTTTAAAGTTGCATTTAAAATGTGACTCAGTAAAATCCTGATCTGGATATATCATTAAATCACTTGCCTTCTGTTTTCTAAATTTATTTTTCAAATACAAAATATTCTCTCAGAAAAAGCAGCAAAGGCCAATACAATTTAAAGGATCTAAAGGAAAATACTGGGATTTAAAATGGTGACAAGTCACACTTCAACTTATGCCAAATTAAAACAATTTTTTATAAAAATCATACACAACTGCCCTGCATAGTGATAAGATCTTTGTAAGGCCTTTGTATTTAACATTTGAAGGATAAAAATTATTTTCTCCATTGATATTTGCATTTATGTATAAACACTAAGACTATTGATCAACTGTTTTAAATATTTTCTCCTTATTCAAGGCAAAGTTGAATAGAAAATAAAGTTGAAAAGACAATAAATTACTAAGTAAAATACTGAACTAAAAAAAAAACCCTCTAAAAATCAGCTAACTAACTGCTTTGTTTTGGGAAATGTGTTTCCAAGCTCTACAAACATACCCATAAAATGAGTTCTGAACAAAACCGGGAGCTACCTTTGAAATTTTCAATTCATATCAGTTTAAGATATCACTCCCATTCCTCAAAGTAAATTGTTAATACACTTAACAGTACACAGGATACCTGTAAACCCAGTGTATAACTGCTGGGTTTGCATTAAAAAAAGAAAGTAAAAGTCAAGTACCTGATGAGACATCACATGTAAATACCAAACAAAGACATGCAGCCTATTCATTGGCCACATTTCTCACAACTGGAAGATTTTTTCCTTGACCTTTGGCAATATCTGGATATTCTGTAGGTTATCATAAGAAACAGCTACACTTCTTAAAAAAAAAGTTTTAGTTGCAATTAGTTCATTTTCCGAACAACACTGAGTTGTTTTCATTTGTAAAAGTATTTAACTATTTCTGAAGCCAAAACCAGATTTGAGCTTTCTTGAAATAAATAATTACTTCTCTACCAAACACTGTTATACTTAACAAATCCATTAAAATATCTTATCATTTGTCTTTCAGGTAATCATTTAAATAATTTTATGCACATGCTGCAACATAAAATGCTTCCAAAATACTGCATTTTACAAAAATCTGTACTTTTAAAATTTCCTTTAAAATCTGATGCATGTTATTGTATTTACCTACATATTTTGCTTAAAAAGACATGGTATTACTTCTTTAATCCTGCTGTTGACATACAAAAAACCTGCATGTTGACATACAAAAATCCTGCATGTTGACATACACTAGGTCCAAAAAATTAGTATGTATTATCCTCTCAGTTAAAGTGAAATGTTAAAATGAAATTATTTGTTCATAACCACAATGGTGAGTCATAGACAAAACTGTTCTAAGGGTTCTTGAAATTATTTACAGACTATGCACTGCTTTACTGTACACACACACACCAACCCAATGAAGTGACCAGATGAAGAACAGGAATGAGTGACAGTAGGGGACCAGAGAGATTACTGAAAATCAAACTAGTATTTTTTGAACATTGAATACATTTTTTTTCATTGCTTATCAGTCTTTGTATCAGTATCAGTAGCATTTCCTGTATGTTTGTAACATTTAAAATCCCTGTGTCATGGCACAGAAACCCAGCCAGGGTTGGGAACTGCACAAGCGCAAACCAAAAAGCCATTCCCGTTCCCAGTAGAAGCAAGCATTACTTCAGTATGCTTTAACTACACACATAGCTTGCTCAACAGAAAAGCAGAGGGACTGCAAATACTTCTTTTATAGATGCTAAGAAGAGGTTCACTTAAATGAGAATACTGCACATTGTCACAAAAGACAATGGTGATATGGCAGTAGAAACTCATTTTTATCTCTTCCTTGTCTGTGGAGATGACTAGTTTTGGTAGCAAAAAAGTGTTTTACACCAGAGTTAAAAAACTCTGTTTTAGGAGAGGATTTCAACAGTCATTTAACAGACTGATTCTGTAAGTGTTACAGTACACTGAATCTTGAATTGCTACTGGAGTCAGTTTTCATTACATTGTTTTCTTTTGACATTAAATTTCCAACCCATTACACTTCAGAAGCACACAACAGCCTTCTGAACTGAGAAACAGAGCTTACTGGTATAACTGTAAAAGGAAAGAAAAAGCTTAAATATTACAAAATACTGTAACTACTAAGCAATTGTTCACAGAGTATTTTGCAAAAAGCTAATAATAGTATGTTTTCTGTTGGTATCAGTTAAGAAGGCAACTTCTCCCAAATCTGACTCATACAGGCTTTTTATGTATTTGCAAAATCAATAAATGTTTGATATTTTCCATAACATGCATTTACAGAACCTCAAAACAGTCTAAAAAAGGTGATCATATTTGGAAAACTGGACCATTTCAGGAAGTGGTTTAAAAAAATCTAAATGATCTGCCTTCATTACCAACTGTGATGGAATAATTTCACATGTAGAACAGACAAACTACTGTCAAATGCTGATCTGCCAAAACAGGGATGGGTAGTTTGCAGTACAATCTCAGTTCCTCAAAAATTTCAAACATGCTTTGGTATTCTTCTGGCCTTAGCCCTTACACATCCTCATCTTCACAGGAAACACATGAAAAAGCCTTGAAAAAACTAACAAATTTAGTTGTGAAGCTGCTAATAGTGTAGCAGCTTGTTAACCACACTTAAGTGTCTCTCAAACAGTTGCCAAAATTTTAGAGAGTAGAAAAAGTATCTTGATTTACTCAAGAATTAAAAGTAGTCCCATCTGCAAAAAGCCCATTTTATGTCAACAGCTTCTATTCTATTCAAGATTCTGCAACACAGACAGTGCCCTAATACCTTACCCAAGTCAATGGGAAATAATGATATCCAGGATTTTCCAAAATCCAATGCTACTGACTCAAGTAGAAGCAATGATAGCACCTACAGTAAATTCATTACAATTTAAACCTCAACAAAGGTAACGAGCTGCTGACACATGCTAAAACAAGACTAGTTCGCTCTTGATCTCAAGAAAGTGAATGTGGTCTGTCTGGATCTAAAGAAAGCATCATAGAGTAATTTCATGGAAATCTTTTCAACTCGTTTTGAAATGAAAACAAAGGTACCAAAGTATACAGCAATTACCTCTAGTATACCCCCATTTAAGGAAAACCAACGTTTTAAACGGCAATTTTTAAGAAGAAAGGTTGAGTCACACAACACGGAAAGTGTGAGCTATTTTCTCTCACGGACAAGGAGACAGTTAAATACAGAGATTAAAGAGCCAGTAAAGGTAATTGAAATGAAACCTAACACTATAACCTAGCATGTTAACTGTATAATTATGTATAATTCAGGAAAGAGTTAAACTGCCTCAACGGCACAATATGAAAACTCTTTTAAGGCTATCTTTCAGCCACAGCTAGTAAGACAGACCATAAAGAGATTGTCTCTGCTCTGACCTCCTATGCCTCTTACCTATTTTTTCTTTCTTCTATACCTTTCACTGGATCCCTAGATTTCTCTGCTTAATGTCTTTAGTACTGCAATCTTCCAGTTTTTCTGTAGAAATAGTGAGGATTTCTCTTCTGGTTTTCCTTCTTAGTCCCGGTATCTAAGAGAGAGTCCCATGCGTGAAAGAATATTTCATGCCTAGATTTTTTTCTGATAATTACTAATAAAAATAATACTTTACTAAAAACACTGGCATACTTTCATTATGATCAATTCTAAAGGTCTTATCAGTCTCAGCTCACACTTAAATATTCTTTAAAAATCACAATGATTTATTCTGGTTAACTAATTCTGGGCAGATCTCTGCTGGTCACCTTTCCAAACAGCCTACTACCTTGCTCCATCTGCACGAGAGGAACATGTACTTTGAATATAATAGAGAAGAGCTGTGCTTCTGAAATATCAAGCTAAGAGCCTATAAATGGCTGCAAAGAAAGTTCAAATGGGACCATGGAATTTCAGAAAACATCAGTCAGAAGAGGTTCACTTCCTACAGGGAATGATAGTAAGAACAGGCTGTAATTGCTGGCTACTATTGTTTCTAATCAGAGGACCACTAAGTGCCTGTAATTGCTGCCAGCTGCTCAGCAGAGGTCAAAAAGGCAAACTGAATGTTAGGAATTATTAAGACAGAAATAATAGAACAAAATAAAGAAAAATGTTTTGCCACTGGTTGTGTATATAGCACCTGCAGAAGAATGTTCAAAGGTACAGAATGACTTGCATACAAACAATAACTACATGGCAGCCACCAACCTGTGTTTCCCCAGATCCTCCTTTTTGCCTTAATGGAAGATGTGCATGATGTTTGTAACATCAACCAGCTCCCTCATCACCCTTAGGTGCATCCAATTTGGTCCCATAGATTTCTGTATGTTCAGTACACTTCAGTGCTTCTTTAGTCTATCTTCTACTGCAGGTAATGTTCCATTTCCTCAGGCTGTGCTACCGGGCAAAGGGACCTAGGAGGCCTGGGAGCAGATGGAAAAAAACCAAAACCCAAACAAAACAGTGCAAAGAAGGCATTGAGGCCTTTTCCATATCCTTTGTCACAAGGTCCCTTGCTCCCCTGAACAGTGGGCCCACAGTTTCCTTGGTTTTCCTTTTGCTGACCATGCACTTACAGAAGTCCTTCTTGTTACCCTTCACATCCCTTGCTAGTTTCAGCTGCAGCAGATCCCTGTATATAAGACTATTCATACCCTATGCTCTGGGTATCTGCTTTTGGTGAATGTTCAAGACAGGATCTTGGGTGAGATGGAGCTTTCTTTATGCCCCAGTACAATAACTGTTAAGTTTTTATGCTCCAGGACACTCCAAAGAGTTAGTACACACACTTGTCTCCCAGGAACTAATGAAGTAAGCTGCTTTCAACTCAGACCCATTAGTCAGAAAGGAAATGCCCACCAAAATAGTTTAAAAGACTCCATGTTAAAAAAATGCAGTTTTCTCCTTACCCATTTAATTAGGGAGTTTCCACAAATGGTAACAGAAACTAGGACTATATGAAATACAATTTTCCTGCAGAACTCTCTGAGTGGTGAAATTCCTCTCCTTTCCTCCACAAGGATTGATGCAAGTTGGGAAAAGGGGAAGTCTCTGTCACAACAAGAGAGTGAACAAAGGTTAAAAAAATGAAAGTCTGGAGCTTAACATAGCTATTAGAGAAATAATTCTATTCTTTCTTGGTGGGTAAATTCAGTTACAAAGAAAAAAATTATTCAAGGACTATTTCAGAAGCTATCTCCTTTACAATGTTTTGTCATACCTGAACATGACCGCATGCATTCAACTGAGGCTGAGATAGTCCTGATGGCAATTTTGAAATTGGTGTAGCACAGAAGAAAAGGTTTGCTCCTGATGTAATTCTGAACATGTGTATCTATACTGATTGCAAAATCACAACTCTGAGCAACAGCATTACCTTTTCTCTGGTGGTCAGGAAAAAAAATTGGTACCATAGATCCACAAGAGGAGAATCTTCACCCTTTCCACCAAAATGATGCCTTCTTTTTCTATGTAGCCTTTCTTTCTTGCCATTTGCATATGATTACAGCATTTTTTCAACTTTTTTTTGTTAATTTTCTTGATTTCTGGATGAGTTAGACATATGGATTAAAAAGTTGCTGGAGTACAGTGGCCATTCTCCCAGACTGTGAAAATGTTTCAGTAGGTCATATTTGCACTACAGACCACTTGAACCACTTCCCTTTAAAGAAATCTTTGTATGTTTATTCGGGAAGAAGGGGGGAAATTGACTGGAATGTGACTAGCTAAGCAGGGATTATAGAACAGCATGCTTTAGTTAATAATTTTCTTTACATTTCAAATGAAAATTAAGAATTTTCCTGCTATTCCATTTGAACAGAAAAGCAACATCTAGTTTTGAGACAAAGAAAGTTTGACACCATATGTGACATTAAGGAGACAGGCTTTAAAAACCTCAGAGGCCTTTATAAACAGTCAGAGATACTTTAAAATTCAGAAAGATCTCTGAAACCTAATTTTTTGTACATGTGACAAACATTAAAAGCACATATGGAAATGTAAAGAAACATTCATCATAATACTGTTAAGGTTCATCAAAGAACTTTTAGAAATAAAACTACATGGGAAGTTACTTCAAAACTGCTTGAATTTCTACTGAAAACACACACAAGCAGTAATTTTGTTTTCATATTCGCTTAGCTTAAATGTTTTTCATTTATAAATTACAATAGTGGCAGAGCTCTACCTTAGGGAAAAGAACACAACCCTATTCCAGAAATGTGCATACATTATATATGTAAATATACAGCTTTCTACTGTCTTACAGATGCCCATGTTTGTCTATATCTATCTGCAGTCCTACATTACTTTTGGAGGCCAGAACCATCTATGTCCTGTCCTTGTACAATGCCCACAGTTACAGGGTTTTGGTCCACAAATGACAGTAATATAGACAATTAATTAAATAATGAATGTAATTTGCTTGATTTTTTCCTGTTTGAGGAATGTAAGGAATGACCTGGAGTTGACTTGTGGTGATGACAATGCAAGTTAAATACAGGTAGGTATGAGAAGTGCAACTGGTATGCAAATGGACATTCAAAATGTAACCTCTTTTAAAAGGGCATCCAGAACAGTACTAAAAATGCAGTGACAGCCTTTCAAAGACATTTTTTCTGCCTGCCAGATTGTCTAAAATCCTCAGTGGAGGATGCAGAAAACTAACAAATACTTGTATGGAGACCTGGGGTCAGCACCTGTGACATTTTTATTAACAGTAACAAAAGCAATGGTATACCAGCTGGTATTTCAGACTGTACAACACTCCAGGTTTAGAATCTTAGAGAAACTGCCAAAGACAGCGAACATGGTAATGAAATACTCAGGTAAGGTTGACAATATACAAGTGAATAGATCTAAGTTTTGAGGCTGATCAAAGAGAGCACATTCAGCAGTTTCTAAGGTAATATATTTATTTGTATCTTTAATTAGATCTTCCTTAAGAAATAGTTTTCACTGTTATTTTCCAGCATGTATAAACGTTTATGTAAGGATTTTACCTATTAAAAATAAGTTTATGCAATTATCTTCTCCCAGGGGAGACAATTCAATATACAAGGAAAATTTAGTTCTTCCTTAGGGAAGAAAAAAGCCTAGTTCATTTCCAAGATTGTGACAGTTTGGATAAATACACTCCAAATAAATTATTGGTTAAAAAATGAAACAAAGGAGAAGAGTAAATGAAGTTCCACAGGGATCTGTGTAAGAACTCAGGCTGTTTAATATACGTTCATAAATGACCTGAAAAAGGGGGTGAACAGTAAGGTAACATGTTTGCTTATGTTTGCTTATGCTAGGAAGTTATTAAGGTAGTAATGCTAAGAGCTGACTGTGAAGAATTTCAGAAGGCTTTTATAGACCAAGTGGCTGGAAAATGGTAAATGAAATGTGGTGTCAATAGATGTAAATGATACACAGGGGGAAAACCATACATAGATACATATATTAAAAATGACAGGTTCTGAGCTCATCATTTTCACTCAGGAGCTGATCGTGGCATTATGTTAGATCCTGGCATCAGTTCCATGGAAACATGGATTCAGTGCTTAGGAACAGTCAAAAAAACCCCAAATCAAATTGTTAGAAAATACTGGGAAAGGAATAGATAACACACTTCTGCCACTGTACAAATTTAGGGTTTGTCTGTACCTTGCATACCTTGTAAAGCACTGGTATTGTCACTTGGAGTAGAATATTTACTGGAATAACTTAAGGAAGAAATACAAAGAAAGCAAGAAGGGTGATCAAAGGTATGGAATGGTTTCCACAGAAGATACTGTGTAGCCTGGGACCATACACTCTGGCTGAGGAATGGCTGAACGGAGGCATAATACAGGTCTACACATCAGGAAGAGCAGGGAGAAGATGGGAATGACTATTCACTCCTTCATCAAAAACAAGAACAAAAAGCTAGAGGCAGACAAGCTCAGGAAGTTAAACCCCCCCCCCCCCCGCACACAAAACCACCAAAACCAAACAGGAAGTGTTTCTTCATGCAACAGGAAGCAGACCTGTGAAATTCCTTGTCAAAAGACATTGTGGATACAAGAAGCTGATATAAGCTCAAGGCAAAATTGGATGTGCAACTGAAAGAGAAATCCACTGAGAATTAAAAAAAAGGCAAAAAAATATATTAATGAACAGGGTCAGGAAATACCTTCAACTGAAAAAGGTGAAAAGCTGGGAAAGTATTGAGGGAGTATCACATGTGCTTGGCCTGTTCTTACGCTTCCAGTCTGTCTGTGGTCCCTCTCAGATATAGAGTACTCGGCAAAATGGGTCCTTCATTTCAGTCAGCGCAGCTATCCTTATGTGTTTAATGTCACGCTGTAGCCTAATAAAATAATTGTTTCTTATTTAGACAAAAACTCACTTCACTTCTATACCTCAATTCAATCTATTAAGTGGAGGAATTTTTGCTAATTCCCTTCTTCAGCAGCTAGATATAGTTTAATGTTTTTTTCAGGAAAAAACACCCCATCTCTTCCTGACCTCCCCACATGTGTCATTTTACATCTAGGAACACCAATTCTACTTGTAGTACCTAGTCAGCACCAATATTGACACATTTTGGAACAGCACATCTCAGGAAAATTGTGGATTAGTTGGAAAGAATCCAAAGAAAAGCATCAGGAAGAGAGTGAAGCAGTGGAAAATACTGCTGAGGAGAGCTTGTGAAGACTTCATCTCTGAAAGCTATTAAAAACAAAACATCTTTCAGAAACAACATGAAAATAGTTGATTCTGCCTAGGGACAAGAAGAACATCTAGCTCGTGAATCCCCTTATTGTTAAAGATTAAGAGAATATTAGGGGAAAGTATAATATTCCTTTCTCTTTTTCTTATACTCCTCTCTCAGCACCTGCTCATGGACTCTACCAGAAACAGGATAGTGGACTAGGTGGACCTTTGGTCTGGCCAAGTACAACTATTCCTCTGCTCTTAACAGGATTTCCTTTTGAGGTACTTTTTGATAATATTTTTCCATGGGTTAATGATGTCATAGGCTACTTTTAAAATCATTCAGTTACAAGAGGAAGGTGGACCAGGAAACGAGAAAATCTGGGAAGAGAGAAAAAGGAAAATTGCCTTTCACTGACAAAGACCTTATACCAATGTTCTGTTCTTGCAATGAAGGGAATAGTTACCTTTGCAAGATGCAAAAAGTACTCCAAAGATAGGAAGATTTGAAAGTTTCAGCAAACTTGGTCCTCCATTGATTATAAGATCTTTACGTAAAAGGTTCTGTTTTACAAGGAATATTCAGATTTAGACTCTGATGTTTAAGTCCAGAAATGGTTCTTAAATAATGGCACCATATTGTTTTTGTTAAGTTGATAAGAGAAATCTTTCAGCTGCGGAGTTATTTGCACTACAACAGTCTGAGAGAGAAAAAACATGAGGGGAATAAATTCCTTACAATCCCAATATGAACAACAAATATTGCCAGATCCAACAAAAAAGGAAAGCAGACTTTCTGATGAGGAGACTGAAGAAGGTGTTGAATTACGTAAGTTAAACAGAGAACAAATTTTGTGAGAATTGTAAATAATGAAGAAGGCAAGTCACTGATAAACACAGAGCTGGAACATTTGGTAAATTGAGTGAAGCAGACAATGTGCATTGAAATAGATGAGCTGAAAAAAAATGTAAGAACAGCAAACTACAAATTTTTCTTACAGGTTGGGCAGACACTATTCTCAAAAACAAAGACTTTGAAAATGACAAATTACTTAAGGTTTATGCTCAGTGGATAACTGATTGGAGCTCTATGCCCAAAAATATTTAATAAAGCATATGGGTAGTTCAATTCTAATGCTCAAGTTTAAGAAAGAAGTAGAAATGTTGGAGACAGTTCAGAAAGGAATCACAGGTTTAAATAAAGTATTGAAAAATATGCCTTACAGTGGCAGACACCAGGATAATAACTTGTTCAATTTATCAAAACAAAAAGGAGCAATTTGATCATGTTAACTGTGAGAATGCGGGACTTTTTCACCTGACAGGAAAAGACCTCACAAAATCTAGTGGCATAAAGCTACAGTTGCCCAGATTTCACCTTGGGAGAGAATTTACTATTTACTCAACTATTTACTCCAGGATAGTTCTGGAACTTTTCTTATGTGCAGTTCAGAGCATCAAGATTAGAAGCCTGAATTTCTTGGAGTCAATGCAGAGAGTGTCAATTCACTCCAGAGTGGCAATTCAAAGTGCGTAAATTCAATGCCTAAATACACTTCCCTACTTTGCACCGCACAGCAGTAGCCACAAACACAGACAAAAAGCAAGGATGATTGAGCATTTGAACAAATTGTTAACAGTTGTATGGGATTCTTTTTAATATGATTCTTTTTAATATTATTTTTAAGCCAACATTATAGGATTTTTCTACCCTAAAAAAATAAAAAAGGAGAAGGAGCTCTAATTAACCCCACCTATTGGGAAGTTTTATGATTTTTATCATCCAGAATGTCAGACTAGATGTTCCCATGAGCCCTCTTGGCCTTCAAATCTATGACTCTACAACTTACTAAGCAGGAAAACCAAATGAAGTTCACAAACGAGCACATGGCATTTTATTATAACATATTTTACTATGTGACTATGTGACTATGTTCACAGACAAGGAGTTGTTAGAAAGCAAACACGCTCTTTCTGCTACAGTTAAATGGCGGTAGATCACAAGCCATTCAACCCAAATATTTTTTTTACAATGTAGTTAAGATTACATCTTACTGAAATCTTATGAGGCCAGTTTCTAAAAGATGTGGGCAAGAAGCTGCATTATCAACCCTTATGAAGCTAAACCAGTAAACTATAGGTTTTAGTCCCCCTGCAATGGATCTGTGTAATTCCTGCTCACTCTACGGGCAATTAGGCTCACTCAAAGGGAACAGTAAGATTTTTGTCTTTTCAGCTACCCATAATAGCTGGTGGCAGGCTCTTGAGGAGAAATAGCAGGATATAAAACTGGCATGTATTGATGGCAGCTCGCTCATCAAGATCACAGCATAGCTGTTGCAGTTTACTACAACACCTAGATTAAAAGAAACTAGGAAGAGCCTCAACAAGGAGCAGCCTACACCCAGAGTGTTCAATGTCACAGTTCTAAGTAAAGGTCCTTTGATGAATTCCCTGTATTCTGAAAATTAAGAGTTTGTTACCACCTTCTT
The DNA here is from genome assembly GCF_030936135.1 of Gavia stellata. Classification (NCBI taxonomy): domain Eukaryota; kingdom Metazoa; phylum Chordata; class Aves; order Gaviiformes; family Gaviidae; genus Gavia; species Gavia stellata. The sequence goes on from NC_082600.1 coordinate 23,986,948, forward strand.
TTCTCCTTGCTTAAACCTGCTGTCAATCCATAAAACAGCTTTCTTTCCTATGTCTAACAACTAATTTGTCTGAAGTCTTTCCTAAGGTCTTTGCTGATTTTTTTTTTGAAAATGGGAGTTCAAAAATCAATGTATTCACATGTTTCTAATTCTTTCGAAGAACACATATATTTGTGAAGAGAACTTTCCCTTTATGAAAACCAGATCGGTTCCTTCTTATTTTTCAGTCTTCCAATGAAGACAGACCTACCAGCATGTAGTTCCCAAGGTATTCCCTAAAGCACTTTTTAAAAAGAATTATGCTAGACTTGTGACCTTCCATTCCTCTGTCACCATGGCTGATTTAAATGGTAAGTTACACACTACAGTAGGTAATGCAGCAATTTTGTATTTTAATGTCTTTGGAACTCTTACACAAGTATTAACTGGCTCAGGGATCGTAATTCTATTCAATTTTTCAATTTGTTTCAAACAAGCTTCATAGTGACACTTCAGTTTGGCAGAAGTTTTTCAGGCTACCCTCTTTCGTGTTTTAAAGACTATTCTGAATTTTTATGATATTACAAGTTTCTCATAAAAATATTTTTGTACTGTATTACTGCAAGTTTCCAAATATTTCCTCACTGGGGCATGACTTCCATTTTCTGAAGGATGCCCTAATAGCTTCCTTCAGTTGTCTGTTTAAACATGTCAGTGTTTTTCCTGTTCTTTTAGACTCTTGGTACTTCATCTTTAAAATAGGGATAATAATTATGTGCTTATGTTGCAAGGTTATTTGTGAAGATGTATTTATGAGGCTCCATACTTAATTCTGAAGTAATGAAGACTATAAAAAGATCACAATAGAATTACCTGAAGTCAGAATATCTCTGAATTTCAAACAACTCCTAAGACTAAGATTTGGGGGAAAATATTTTAAATCAGTTTAATTTATTTTCAATATAAAGTAGAGATGTCATCTCCATTTTTACTTGCAGCTTCTGTGAACTCAAAATGCTCTAAACTACTCATTAAGCTTACAAAAAATGTGGATGCCAGTGATGCAGTTATTACAGGTAAAACTGTTAAGTCCCTATGTATTTTGTTCTCCAGTTCAAAAAACCATTTTTATCAGTAAGTAGTTATGAATATTTAACATATCATTGCTAATTCAAAATAACACGTTGTAAATATGTAAAATGTTACACAGTTTCCATATCTGTTTTATCAAAAGCTGACAACAGCTTGGGGAACTAAACAGACCAGCTGATTCACATCTTGTTATCCTGGTATCCACATGCTCACCCTTACCACCACAGTAAACATACATACGTCAGGGCTTCTTGTCCCTGAATGGTGAGCTACCTTGCATTTATCAAAAAGCAGGATTCTACCTATGGACAACACCCTGGAGCAGATGCAGAACCATAGCTTAATACCTCATGTAAAGAGCATATTCCTAAAGACTGTACTGTTTTTGTGTCTATTTATCTGCCAGTTCCACTGTCCCCCCCCTAACTCCTTCTTGTCCAATTTCAACCCAATTTGATTATGGCAATGTGAAAATAGCACCTGGGTACAGGACTGAGACCTTATTAGCATCCCTTCCGAAAATTTAAAAAAAAAAAAAGAAAAGAAAAAAGAAAAAAAGCAGAGTGCTCAGCCCTTATCCATTCTGTGGGGAATAATCATTCAGCACTCACGCAGCTCTGAACTCAGGAGACGCTGCCTTCTGTCCAGTCATATATATATATATATGGGTTTTAGGCAGCAGATGAGACTGCTTTGAGTAACATTTATGGAAAGGAACATCAGACACTACTATTGGCTTGCTATAGAAGGTATAGGGAGGAGATGAGAATATTGTCAGCAGGCTTAAGGGACAGAACATGGACCTGAAAATGTTGTGATGCAGCTGCTGATGGGAGGACAATGTGGCATTTTCAACAACTACAACAAAAAAGAGTTCTTGCAACTTCTATTAAACTTGTGGAACTCATTGCCGAAGGATATTATGGATGTTGAAATGGGCTCAAGAGACAACTGAATGAGGCACAGACATGAAACTCAAGAGACACAGAAAAGCTATCCTTTGAGGGTTACTACAACGACAAAACCACATCGAGTTTAGAAGCTTCCTGCAGGTAAAAATAATTGAAAGCTGAGACACTATTCATGGTGAGTACCACATATGACTTCTGTATGCAGATACCTAAGGAAAATTAAGAGAAGGGAAATCCTGGAGACAGGATACTGCGTTAGATGAGAGCCGTTGGACTGATTTGCTATAGCTGTTCTTAAGCAGTGGAAAAGTTAAGCGAGGGTATTGAGGATATTGGGGATAGGAAATGGAGCTGAAGTTATTTTAGTAAGCAAATGCCAAGAATGGTATTACAATAATTCAAGCATTATCATGTAATTATATCTTTGGACAGAGGTTCAGTGGGATTTTGGTGATCTGTAAGTGTAAGTAATTCTTCAGAGTCATTAACCCCCACTTCCTAGTGGATCTGTTTGCACTGAAAGGCCAGTATCTCCCCTGGCATATTCCACCAAACACGGAGGAGGTTATAGCACCAACCATTGCTCTGTTCCAACATTGTGCTGGTGAAAGAGAAAAGTACTGCCAACCGAGGGGTTGGGACAGGGATCCCCTCAGTACGTGCACGTAGTGCCACTGCCACAGCATGAAGGAGGAGTGGAGTCAAAGATAGGCAGGGGCAGAAGCAAAGGAGGGCCAGGCAGGGCTAAAATGGCACAGACCAAACCAGGTGTCAGTTGTGCAGAAAGAGGCATGAAAATATTATAGATGCATCAAAATTATTAAACCCTAATTTCATATTTTTAGTATTGTATTTCAATACCACTTAGAACTGCTTTCCTGCCGTAGTATGGTATGAGTATATAATCCTTAACTTCAGGCAACAAGACGAGCTTTGCCTGTAATGCACAAAACCTTTTTCTTTCTACTTATTTTGTTTACTCCACAGAAAAAGAAAAAAAAGAAAAATCTTGTACTGAAAAAAAGCATTTTCAAGAACATTATCTGTGCACTCAGCCATTCTGGATAAGCACCTGCATTAACTATATTTGGACAAATACATTAAAACTGGTTTAAAACAAACACATTTTCCTGGCTGAAGTTCATGACACTTTTCCACTAAAAGAGTTAAAAATAAACATTTTTTGCAATTTCTTATAAGCATGGCTTGTTAAAAATAGGCTTAAACCACTCTCTTAAAGTAGGGCAGAGAAATGAGAACAGTCCCAACTGAATAATCAGAATGAAACTTTAACTGGAGTGTCAAGATCCTGTGCACTGAAAAGAGCTCATCATCTCCACAAGCTGGCAAAGTGTCCCTGGACTCACCAGTCTTCAGCTTTACAAACCCTACAAAACTGAATAGCCACATAAGAAAGTTTTAAAATCGGCAATCTTAAGGTTCACGCATAATCACCAAGAAGCAAAGTTACTTTACCAGTAACAAAGTTGCTGGATTTGGGGAAAATTGTAGAGGGTTTCAACATATAATGCGTAGATACGCACATCTACATACTTCACTTCAAAAGAAGTGTTCATTTGTTCTTAAGGTTAACAGAAACTTCATTTATTTTGAAATCTTTTGTCTTTAATTCAGAACTGTTGCCAGGTATAAGGCAGAAGGATGCAAAACATGACGGAAGCAGGGGCACACATCTTACAATCTCTCAGGAAAACTCTTTGTGTTATTTTATACTCCACATGCAAGTAAGTCAGTCTGAAGCGTATGAAAGCACTCTGAATGAAAAACAGATACAAGTAACTGTTATGACTCCCATTTAACATATGGAGGGAAAGAAAGATTAAGTCATTTGCTGAGAGCAAGGGACTACAGAATTAGATACAGTCCACCAGACTTCATCAATTCAAATAATATATAAAAAAAATATACACACCTTATCCAGAGAGAAAACTGCAAACAAGTAAAAAATGCTAATTGTTTTTTGTGAAAAGAGCTCTGTTTTCCTTATTTCCTTAGAGAATTTTCCCATTTATTATCAAATCAAACAGACTATACAGTGCATGTTCTACCTTTTCTCCCACACACTATAAAATCACAATTGTCATTACCTGGATTTTTTTTCTTGTCTTATAATGATAGGGTGTACACTTCTTGAGAAGTTTGCAAGGGTCACCCCAAAATAAACATTAAAAGATTTCTCAACTGTTTTTGTTAATTACTTTTTCCATGGAAATAAGATTTTCATGGGGTGGTTTTGTCTTTTAAAAATAGTGGCTTGTGATCTTTGAGCCCCCATTAAAACAGGTGTTTAAAACACTAGAACTCCAGCAGCTGAAGTGCTTTATTTGTGAAACTGTATGTGGAGAGGTACTTCTCAGCCGTCATACCAGCATTTTTCAAGGAAAGTATCCAATTCCATTATGTGACCTCATTGTTTCTATTAACTATTTTAAATGCCTGTATGAAGGCATATTTCTCCTACAAACTGCAACTGCTTTATTTTCTAGCTTGTCATGGTAGATTTCAAAGAACATACTACCTGTTATATACAGTCACATTACTGCAATTTCAAACTAAATAAACTGTATATACAAAAGTATAGTAACCAAACCAAAACCATGTAATTTAAAACCTTATCAACTGAAATACCGCAGTCTAGTCATCCAAAAAATTAAAGGCATGCATAAGTAATGAAAATAACATAAATAATTTTTTCTCTGTCTTTTCAGGTAAGTGATCCATTTGCTTAGCCTTTACTTTCAGGTGATAAAAAATCTTGAAAAGTCCATTCAAATAAGTTCAAGTAACTTCGTGGCTCATATTTTCAAATAAAGTCCCGAGAATCATTATCAAGGCATAAACCAATCAACCTGTTATCATTTTATCTTGCAATTAAATCAAATGAGTTTGAGTTTTATATTTGAGTCTATTTTATCAGAAAGTAATCTACTTACGAATGAACCTTCCCTTGGAGACTAGAAACATTTTGTGCCTTAGGAGACAACGTAAAACCCAGGAGTGATTCAGCTGCTTAGTTATAGCTGACTGGTGCCATTTCAGTTTCTCTAGAGTATTTATCTGATATATCTCTATGGGGCTGACAGATATGACACTTCTGGACTGGCAGCAGGAAACCTGACAAGATACTCGACAGTGCCTGTAATGGTACTAAACACTTAGTTTTAGGTACTTGAATTGCTCTATCACTTTGGCAAGCTCCAGATTTGCTGCTCTGTCCCATACTCCACACTTTTGTTTATCTGAAGTACTTCGTCTCCCAGACGGTATATTGGGATTCTCAGTTCCCATGGATTCTTTTTGTTGGGCTTTGGCAAAGAAGCTTAAAGTGCACGGAAGCTTTTGTGGAACTGTTTGCGAGGTGGCACAACCAATTCCTATTATTTTTTTAATTACAAAACTGTTTGATCTATTCTTCCTTCCCCTCACCCCCTAGGCACATGCCACACAGAATCCAGCCTTCCACTCATTTTGCCCACAAACAGCCAAGTGACTCATTTTCCCATAGCCTACCCAGAACTTTCCAGGCGTGACAGACAATCATCTCTTCACATCTGTATAAGGTTTGAGAGTCACTGCGTCTCCCTGACACACACAGAGTCCGCATATTGCCGTTCCCGCTATGCTGTACTGCCCAGGTAAATTACAGCACTCCCCCTCTCACCACTTCCCTCCCTCATCTCACAGGGCATTAGCTCAGAGCATCTCCTGCTTGCAGAATATGAATACTCACAACTGGCTAGCATCTCCCCTAAACCATCCCAATGTACTCACAGGGTCTGGGTGTCCGCCGGCAGGCTGGGAATGAAGTGGATGTCCCTGCAAGTGATTTTGTAGTCATCCCAGTCGGAACACTCGCAGAAGGCTGAGGGACACCTCTCTGTGCCCTGGCTGCACAGCACCAGCACCAGCAGCAACGGGAAGGCTACCGGGAGGCACAGCATCTTCCGCCGCCCGCTCCCGCTCTGCCCCTCGCTTCTCCGAGGGGAAGGGAGAAGACACCGGAGCTGCAGGGGCAGACGACGCTGCCCCACCGGGAGAAGCTGCTCGGGAAAGGCGGCACCTTTGCTGGACAACGCCGCCTCCTCCCTAAGGGGGGACAGGAGAGGTCTCAGCAAACCTCTCCTCGGGCAGGCTCCGTCTCCTCGCCTCGGCCCCCGCGCCCACCCCGCCGGCCATCCCTCCCTGCTGCTCCCCGCCCCACACGGACCTGGCCCCCCTGCTCCTCGGCACCCCTCCCGCGGGGTCCCCCCGGGCCTATCCCCCACAGCGCCCGCGCCCCAGCGCTCGGTGGGGCAGCGCCGCAGCGCCGAGCCCGGCCGCGCCGTCCGGGACCCCGCCACCCGGGCAACGCCGCTCCCCGCGCTCCCGTCCGCGGCCGGCGGGTCCCAGCGCAGCCGCGGGGCCGCCTGCCGAGGGCGGCCGGGACTGCGCGGGGCGAGCGGGCTCCCTGCCCAGCCGAGCCGGGGCGGGCGGCCGGGCGAGAGCTGCCAGGTACGAAGCTGGGCGCCGGCTCCCTGCCGGCAGCGGGACGGGCCCGCCGAGCCGTTTTCAAAGGCGGCGGCGCGACGTCCTACCCCGAACATTTCTTCTAGCATCTTTGCAGAAGGGAGGAGGGAGGGTCTCTGTAAGCACAACACTAACTCACCTGTAAAAGCAGTGAAGTTGGAACAGATCTTTACACCAAGTAAAAATTCACTCACTGCGAAGTAGATACGCACTAAATGCAGTTAAAAAAAGCACTGAAAATTCAAAAGAGTGATTTTGAAGATCACATGATAAAAGAGAGCAAAATGAAGAGGAGAGTCACATTTTCCACATTATCAGAAAAAATAAAATCCTTTCACCAAAGAAAAAATGGAGAAAATCCTGGACAGGCTGGATCGATGGGCCCAGGCCAATTGTATGAGGGTCAACAAGGCCAAGTGCCGGGTCCTGCACTTGGGTCACAACAACCCCATGCAACGCTACAGGCTTGGGGATGAGTGGCTGGAAAGCTGCCCCACAGAAAAGGACCTGGGGGTGTTGATTGACAACCGGCTGAATATGAGCCAGCAGTGTGCCCAGGTGGCCAAGAAGGCCAACGGCATCCTGGCCTGTATCAGAAATAGTGTGGCCAGCAGGAGCAGGGAGGTGATCATGCCTCTGTACTCGGCGCTGGTGAGGCCGCACCTCGAATATTGTGTTCAGTTTTGGGCCCCTCACTACAAGAAAGACATTGAGGTGCTGGAGCGTGTCCAGAGAAGGGCGATGAAGCTGGTGAGGGGTCTGGAGCACAAGTCTTATGAGGAGCAGCTGAGGGAACTGGGGTTGTTCAGTCTGGAGAAGAGGAGGCTGAGGGGAGACCTTATCGCTCTCTACAACTACCTGAAAGGGGGTTGCAGAGAGGTGGGTGTTGGTCTCTTCTCCCAAGTGACTAGCCACAGGACAAGAGGAAATGGCCTCAAGTTGCGCCAGGGGAGGTTCAGGCTGGATATTAGGAAAAATTTCTTTACTGAGAGAGTGGTGAGACACTGGAACAGGCTGCCCAGGGAGGTGGTGGAGTCGTCATCACTGGAGGTGTTCAAGGAACGTGCGGACGAGGCATTGTGGGACATGGTTTAGTGGGCATGGTGGTGTTGGTTGATGGTTGGACTTGATGATCTTACAGGTCTTTTCCAACCTTAATGATTCTGTGATTCTGTGAAAAAAATCTAACCTTGAGAGAAATAAGGTGGAATTATTGTCACTTGAAGTAACAACCTACTCTGGTCACTGCTAGGGACACAGGTTTACAATGGACATGGCACAGATGTTCCCACACTGAAGCAGTCATATCTGTATCTGACAGACATAACTAAACGCTGAAAAAATCTGGTTAATTCTCATTTAGTTCTGTGTTTCTTCATAAACAAGAGATACTCTTGCTAAAAACAAATATTTAAAAGTAGTGAGAGAAAAAAAGATATTACTGTTTAATTCAATGAGGCAGTAAAGAAAGTTCTTGAATATTTTGCCTCAAGTCCTTTAACTTTTTTTTCCAACTAAATGGCAGTGTTTTCTCCTTCATGCACATTTTGTGCATGTGTAGGTACATGACAAGAAAAATGTCAACAAAATGTCAACAAAAATGTTTGTAACCTTGGGAGGAGGAATCTTGAAAAAGTAACCTACTCACAGCAAAAAATTAGACCACAATCTTCTTGGATAAATAGTTCCCCTCCAGCTAGATCAGAGTTATCCAAAAGTTATGAGTACACCACATCAGATATTATTTTGATATAACTCTTTAAAAGTAATTTTAGTCAGTTCATTAGTATGTGTTTCCTAAATATAATTAATGCCCTCATCATATCTTTTTAAGGTGAGCAAATAATACTATGCCCATAACAAAATACAATAGAAATCCTGACCTTGGAGATATATATTAGTGCTTAGATCTTGTGGAAGTGAGGAATCCCATCAGATACATTTATCCTGTTTAGGATAGGGGTACTCCTAGGGGTGAGGGGACAAGCTGAAGCACCAGCCACAGAGTGCCCTAGACAACTTCACGCTGCATTGCATAGAGTTCCCTTGGGAATGCTGGCTATCCTGTGCCCCACTCAGTCATGTCCTTCTGGCATAGTGCTCATATCTGTAACTCACCCTGCAGCCCTAAGAGCCACCACCCATCACTACCTTTTGGTGTCCGTACCAAACTGACTAAATAAAAATGAAGCCACAGGCAGATCACTGAATTTCAAGGCTGATGAACAAGGGAGCTGCACACTTCACTGAGGCACAGGCAAGGGAAGAGTTGTGACTCAGTGTTGTCAAGTCAGACATGGAACTCTGTAACTGTTCACCACTTTGGTCAGTGCTAAGGAAGACTCTAGTACAGTGTAAGCAAGACCAAGTTGCTGGAGGCTGGTACTTGTGTTCAGGCTTGCCATCTCTCAGTGGTGGGATCATGTTCTTTCCCAGCCGAGGGCTAATGACAAATTTCATTAAAAAGAAAGCCACAAGCTAGTACAGGTTCTGAGGGTGGAAGCAGACCATCCTGTCCTGTGGGCTGCTATCCCATCCTGTCCTGTCCAATCCTATCCTGTCCCCTGTGGATGCTAGCCACACCATACCCTGTGTGGCATAGTAATTCAGGCTCAGCAAGTGCGACATTACCACAGTTGCTACAATCCGCAAAATAGCCTACTGGTTAGTCTACCCCCTCATTGTTGTCATAGAATCATAGAATCATTTAGGTTGGAAAAGACCTTTAAGATCATCAAGTCCAACCGTTAACCTAACACTGCTAAGTCCACCACTAAACCATATCCCTAAGCACCTCATCCACACATCTCTTATATACCTCCAGGGATGGTGACTCAGCCACCTCCCTGGGCAGCCTGTTCCGATGTCTGACAACCCTTTCAGTAAAGAAATTTTTCCTAATATCCAGTCTAAACTTCCCCTGACGCAACTTGAGGCCATTTTCTCTTGTCCTGTCACTTCTCACTTGGGAGAAGAGACCAACACCCACCTCACTACAACCCCCTTTCAGGTAGATGTAGAGAGCGATAATGTCTCCCCTCAGCCTCCTCTTCTCCAGGCTAAACAATCCCAGCTCTCTCAACTGCTCCTCATAAGACTTGTGCTCCAGACCCTTCACCAGCTTTGTCGCCCTTCTCTGGACACACTCCAGCACCTCAATATCCAAGACATCCAGGGTAATATTGCCTGGCATTCATGAGGCATGGCCTGTCTTCCTGTTTTGGGGACCACAAACAAGACACACATTCTCATCCATCCATCATGTCAGCTGTGGGACACAATTGTATCATTTCATAATACTCCAAAATCTAACTAATCTCTGAGGGCAACTCATAAGAATGGGGGCCAAGGTTGTGGTGCAAGCTCAGGGTTCCTTACTGTGTGCTCCGTACAATCCCACTGGTCATTCCCAGATCTGGAAACAACACCTCAGTGCCCACCCATCCTGCAGGGAGGCACTTGCTGGGATCTTCAGGACTTGCCTCCTTATTTCCTCTCATGCTGTTGTGGTTTCCACGATTTATACTGCTGTAGCCACATGGCCATAGTTTTTAAAAATGAAATGCAGGTACATCAGAGACCAAAAAAACTAAAAGCCTAGTAGAGTTAGGCTTGCCTTGGGTCCTCTACTCAGAGGGAGTAATCAGCCACCTAATGAACTTCACCTAATGCGCTACGTGTTACAAAATTCAGACAGTGCTACAGCTGCCTACAGCGTTTTCCCAGGATATCAAAATTCTCTGCTGGTTTTCTTGTTCTTACTGCCAAAGTATCCAGCTTGCTGTGTTAGCAATAGGACATTAAAATCTCAGTTCCTTTTGGCTTTGGCAAAGAAATATTTTGGTTGACACAGGCTGACACAGAAGTGTACAAGGCCATCTAGCAAAACAAATGTATCACCAAAGGAATCTCTGTCTTCTTTGGGATCAAGTCTCTTAGCTGCCATGAGTTAATTCTACACCTGATTTCCAGCCAGTGGGTACAAGCCATAGTTGTTTCGTCCAGCAAACAACATTGCCTGACACTGTCCAGAGGCAGCTTGTCAACTTTGAGCAGCAGCATTAAAATCCTCTTCCAGCTTAATCTCTGTTTTCTCACAACCAGTCTTGATGACCTAATACAGCTTGGAGCACAACAGAGGAGTCCTTATATTTCACGACATGGCCTGGTTAGCAAGAATAGACTAGGGATGTGTATCCCCTCTTTAACGACAGTACTGCTAGGGTGATTCGTTGCAGCCTCTTGCATGTACTCTCTTGCAATCTCCCTCTCCCCCACTTTTATTCCAACTTCCGTGTTACTTTTTAGGTATCACTGTGTGTGGATTAAGCAAAGGAATAATGGTTTTATTGTTGGGCAGATAAGTAGTCCCAAGATTTGAATCATTTCCGTGGGTTTTCATAAACCAAATCATACTCATTCCTTTGGTGTAATAAAGGTATCCTTATGCTACTTACCTTTACTAATAGGCTACTCTGCATTCGCTACTCCATAGTAATTGTGTTTCAGGCTCTTAAACTACAGAAAGGGTAATTAGTTTTATTGTTCTTTCACTGAGGACAAAGTATTTTAAATTACCTTTTATTTAGTAGGAAAAAGCGCATGCATGTAGATATTGGCATTAGAAGCTTTGGCATGTCAACTGCTCTGTGGCAGCAGTAGTAGTCCAGAAAGTGTTAATGGAAGGAATAAATATCTTCCCATCTATTCCTAAGGGATCAAAAATAGCAACTATAAAAGACTGCAGACTGAAGAAATGGCAAGACAGATACTGCCCTGTCTTGCTGACTGGTTTTCCTGGGTAGACTCTGGATCTACGTGGAAGGTAGCATTGTCTCTGGTCTTCTCTCCGGTCCTGTCTCCTTGATAGACCTCGGACCTACATTGTAGACTTGTCTCCAGGTGTCTCGTGCTCTTCCTGTCTGGACCCTGGACTGATTTGATTCCTTGCCTTGCTGGGACTGTCAATATCACCAACCCAATCCTGTTGAGATGCTACAGGACTGTGTCCTGTTGGCAAGGTCACTGTCTGTGCTTGGCTCCCAGCTTGCTGTTCGTCCTAGACCAGTCTCTCAGGGCTGAGGGCACTGGCGGGCCTGACTGCCCCTGCCTGGCCTCCTCTAGGACCTCTCCCCACCCTGCTCACAGCCCAGGACCCCATGTCAGCCCTCAAGGCCACCAGCCCCTGCCTCAGCGCCACCACACTGGGGCTGGTGTCCAGCTCCCCACAGCCTTGCCATGGAGCCTGCTAAGCCAGGTCGGACACCCAGGCTGACATCCTGGCCCAGCCTCAGCCTGTCCCAATCCCCAGGGAGGACCCCAGAGCCCCCCAGCTGCCCAGCTCCCGGCTGGGCTGGTGGGACAGAATGGGCTGCCAGGCCCTGCCTGATGCCGCAGGGGGATCCCCTGTGGCTCCTGGTGCCTGGCCCTGAGGGAGCTGCTAGCCTTGCGGTGCCATGCTCTGGCTTCTCCTAGAAACCTTCTGGTCCTTCTGTTCAACATTTTCCTGAACAGGCAGGCAGATGGTGGAACAAAAAGTACTTTTGTAAAGCTACAGATAACCCCAGGCTAGGGAGGTCTGTGAACTCTAGATCAGAACTCAAATTCAGAAGAGAAAAACACAAGTAGCTACATGCAAAAAGACACACCCTGCACAGCAGAAAAATGGGAATATTTTGCAATTATTCCACTTTACTTTGCATTTATAGAGTTTTCTGGAATACTTTATCTGTCAAGGAAGGAGTGGACAAACTAAGGATTATCCGCAGGACAGTAAGGAAAACAGGAGATTGAGAAACTTGATCTGTATTGAAGGAACGATGGAACACAGTTGCTTAGCTTAGTCAAGATCGCAAGTATTTGGGGTTGTAATAAAGAAAAATAATCAGTAGTGCTGACCACATCAGTTCTGAAAAGTGATGGCATCTAGCAGCTTAGAGTGACTGGCAACTTTCCACCTCGTGTAGAGTATTAATAAATGTTCCTTTTTTATATACCAAAAAATGTTAATGTGTTAAAAGTATCACCAACATGTGTACATCCACAGTTATAAACATAATCCTAAGAACAGACATTCAAAATCCTGTATGCCCTGAGGCTAGAGAAATGAAGCAGTTCTAATCAATTCATATGGCTTATGCTCTGATCCTAATAAGCAAATAGGAAAGAAAAATCACTTCTAAATCTGCAGTATATTGCAGGTTTTTTTTTTTTTTCCTGGTGCTTTTTCAAAGACCCCTGCAGGTTCCTATTAATTTAAACATGGCAAAAATTTACAAGCTTATTGTTCCACTGTTAGAGACACTCCCTCTAGTGACAGCCAAGGTCACTCATTTAGCATCTATTACCTTAAGCACTGCAAGGCTCAGAATTCCATTGTTTTTGAGCTGATTTTTAAAAAAGTAACATTATTCTCATCTGCCGGATTCAATACAGTATCTCGGGTATCTTTGCACTGCTTATATGTTTTACACACAAATCAAATAAACCACAACAGGCTCTAACAAAGAAGCAATTAGCTCTAATTGGTGTTCCACATAAACTCCTCAAGGGATTACTAGCTATCAACAGTTAAATCTTGTAATGTCTGTATGAGGAAGTGTTCAAACTGGGAAAATAATTCAGTAAAGAGCAGAATAAAGACTTGGGGTTTTTTTCTGATTAATCAACATGTTTAGCCATTCTAGACACTTGTGAGATATGCCAGTTCCTACCTGTTTCTATTTCAGTACCTGAAATAATTTCTGGTCTGTCAGAAAAAAATTCATTAGACACACTGCTTTGACACCTCAGACCAAGTGTTCAATTAGCTACATGAAAGAATGTTATTCTAGGTTCTTGAAGATTCATGTCTATATAACCAATTTATTTTAAGACTTCAGGAACAGGTAGTTATGGAATTTTATGGTTATGGGATCTTAAGGAACTCTTGTGCTTCTCCTTTTTCTTTCTTTCATGAAAAAGCCATGAAAAAGCTGTGAAAATTGAAATACTCAGTCGGCTGAAGGCTAAATAGGAGGCACTGCTGCGTAAAGCCTTGTAAAGCCTGAGGTTATCAATTCTAAGAGTGCTCAGAGAGAACAGTAAGATGAAACTATCCCTTGGACTTAAGCAATTAGTTAAGGTAAGAACTATGAAAGCTGTTTTCAGGCAGGTATGTTTGTATCCAGAATGTATTACAGAATCACAGGGTAACAGAATCATTGATATTGGAAGGGACCCCTGGAGGTCATCTGGCCCAAGCCCCTGATCGAGTAAGGTCACCTAGGGCTGGTTGCCCAGGACTGTGTCCAGACAGCTTTTGACTATTTCCAAGGATGGAGACTCCGCAACCTCTTTGTGCAACCTGTGCCAGTGCTTGATCACCCTCACAATTAAAAAGCGTTTCCTTATGTTCAGACAGAAGTTCCTGCTCAGTTTGTGCTCATTGCCTCTTGTCCTGTCACTGGACACCATCTTTTTTACACCCTTCCTTCAGGTATTTATACACATTGGTGAGATCCCCCAAGCCTTCTCTTCTCCAGGCTAGAGAGCCCCAACTGTCTCAGCTTTTCCTCATGGGAGAGATGCGCCAGTCCCTTAATCATCTGGGTGGCCCTCAGCGTGTTAGTAGCTCCGTTAGCATGTGTGGGTGCATCCCACCAGGGCCCACGGACTTACGTATTGAAGCGTTTATTGAAGTATTTTCTAAACTGATCCTCTTCTACCAAGGGTAAGTATTCCTTTCTTCAGACTTTCCCCTGGGTTTTTCTTGCTCCAGACTCTCCCCCTGGTCTCTGAGGCCTTGGATTCCTAAAGGCCACTCTTGCAAGCAAAGACTGAGGAAAAGAAGACATTCAGTACCTCAGCCTTTTGCATGTCCTCTGTCACCCATTTAGCAGTAGGCCCACCTTTTACCCAGTCTTCCTTTTGCTAGTTATGTACTTATAGAAGTCCTTCTCATTGCCATTGACATCCCTTGCCAGACTGGGGCACCGAGTAGAAGATAGCTTCTTTATTTACAATTACAAGACATTTTCTTCCTGTGCACATTTACCCTAAAAAAGCTCTCAGGGTTTTTTTCTCAGGTTTATATTGCCTGTGCCTCTTCATCTAAAGTCAGGTTTCTAGTCATCTTTGTCTGATTTCATTCTGCTCTGCCTGCATCTCTTGCATAGGCATCTATGCTCAGAAATAACACCCAGCAAAAACTTATCTGCCCTGATAATGCAGACTCCAGACAGGTCTTGCACTTTTCTTTGACTTGGGTCATGGCATATACCTGCTTTGATATGGTGACAGCATGTTTAATAGAGGAGCTTGACTGTTTATTACAACAATCATAAACGAAAACTGACTTTTAAGCTCACTGACTTAGGTGACAATTCATTTAGCTCACAGTGTTTCTCCTTCTGCGTCTATGATACCTGTTCATAAAATAACTCATTTTCTGAGCCCAGTAAATGATGAATCTTTAAGCCAGTTACTTACTTATTTAGGGTTGCCTTATCTTTTCTTTTTGATAGCCTTCTGAAAGAAATACCTAAACAATCTCCTGAAAGCCACAAGAATAATGACTTGTCATGGATGACAGTGTAGCATGAAAAGATACCATTAGTGACAAATCCAAGAATGTAAAAATTCCAATTTAAGCCTAAAAAAAAGAAATTATTAAAAATTATTATAGTCCTGGATTTTCCACCCTTAAGGTCTGTGTCCTCAGGCTCCCTATACATTTATTTCTATATATAGTAATGTAATGGCTCATAATAATCTTTTCTTTGTAAAAAAAAATTACCTTTCTTAAGTATATGAGTCAAGGGGCACAACAGCATTAATCAAGCAGCACTAGCCTGAAATAGTAAGACCATGCTGGCCTCTCTAAATGCAAGCAGTGTCAAGTGATTGTCTCAACACAGCAGTTTAGATAACACAATGCTGGGATATATATTTTTGATTTCATATAATAACATGAAAGTGTTCTGTGCTTGTAAAGTTAAACAACTTCTTTAGAAGTATGTCTAGTATAGTAGTTTATTACGCATACTTAAATCATTGATTTCCCATGCATACTCATTCCAAACTGAGGAGATGCTCTGTAGCAATCATATGCACATCCTTATGACAAAAGTAAACAAAACAAAATCATCACAGTACTGTTTAGCTTCAAAAAAGAGCATTACAGAAATATGAAGTTATTTGTTGAAATGCTAAAAGGGGCAGACAAGGGAGTTATCTTGCATGCCTCATGGTGAATCTTTAAGGACACCAAACTGCAAGTGCATACCTAGTAAATAAGGTTTCAGGAAGGGCATAAGAAAGCCAGCATTGTTAACACTAGGATAAGGTCAGTTATTACAAGCAAGAAATCATCCTTCAAAAAGTTAATGTCATGTTTTAGGGTCAAACACAAAGTTTTCTTTCAAATGCTAGCAGACTAAATGTAAAATACAGTAAAACAAGCTTAAAAGCAGTTGAGGAACAACATGTGAAAAACAAAAACTAATAATCCCTTTTCAAGTGTAACAAAACAAGGAATGCTGCCAGAGTCTATAAGATTGGTAGACGAATTAGCATATAAAAGGAGAATGTAGAGGAGATAAAGCCATAACCCAAAACTAAATGATGTTTTGTTTCTATGCTTACTGTAAAAGAGCTCGGAGAGACTCTGAGACTGATATTTCGTTGTGGACAGATAAATTCAACTTGAGAAAAATAACCAGTCAAAATCTTATTTACTTGATGATTGAAATAGCAGAACTACTGACTGTGGTGTACTTCTCAAATAACACCTTTTTGTACCAGACGACTAATTAATATTATGCTAATGTTTAACAGAGATTCTAAGGAAAATAAAGGAATTTCAGATTCAGAGAATACAGATTACAGAATCCAGAGCACAGAATGACAGGATCCAGAATCAAAGAATACAGTTTCAGGTCTGACAACTGTAGTGGGTACATTAGTAGCAACTATAATAAAGAATAAAATTAAGGGATGCATGTACAAATAAGAACTTTGGAGGAAGAGTCGAAACAGCTTTTCTGGAAGACAGATGTTCCTCATATATTTTGGAAGTCTTCTGAAGCCATCAGTAGAACTTTAGATACAGTTTACTTAGATTTTCAATCAGCCTTTAGCACAGCCTTCAGCAAAGGCCCTTAAATTATGAAGCCATAGAGAAGAAAGAAAGCACTTTTCACACATCCAGAAATAAACTTCCAGAAACCATTGCCAGGAGACTGGGGAGGCAAACAGGATTATACCATTTAGGGGCTACAGCCCTGTAAACAGATATAAAAGAAAACAGTCGTCTTACACATGTCCTCTGACATGACAAATGTGGCTGCTGGAGGAAACTACAGAGAGGGTTAGATCAATGAAAGCAGCCAGGTTCATGTGCTCTCTCCAAATAGCACCTCCTGCTGTCACTGTTGAATACAGTATGCTGAGCCAAATGGACCAAGAGGGCATTTTTTATGTTGCTATCTGGACATGGTGACAAATACATGCACACAAATCTTAGCCCTCTCCCCATTCTAAAGACAGGTGCCACAAAAAAACCCTAATGAACCCATCTAGTCTGGAAATCAACATGCACAGGTACCAGGAACAGATTTTACTGAGCTGACAGTTCATCACACTGGTAAATTAGCAACCCTCATCAACAACCCTATCACACTTACCTGTTCCCTCTCTCATTCCTTGAATTTTGAAGGGAAGAGAAGACGCCAGAAGTTTGCACTAAATACGTTGTGCAAAAACCACAGTGAGCTTCAAGCAAGTTGTTACCTTATACTGGTGTTCACTGAATCAGCTGGGTCTGAAAACATCACTGGTCTGCTGCTTTATTCTCTGTTGGGAGTGGTGGGATCTTGATGGTTTGTTATCTTTTTCAGCAAAGATATACACAGTCCAGGAGTCTTGGCATACCTGCCTGCTTACATGTTTTCTGTAACAGTCTTTAGTATTTCACTTTTTATACCCAGCAAGCCTCAGCTTGATGAGGATGGGAAAACTATGCATTAGTCAGTGGCATAAGCCTTATTTCATATGCATATGTGAATGAGTTACAATGTTTGTGGTAATGCTGCAGCTGACAATGTAGCTGTGTGCAAAAATAGCCGAAGCACTGGAGGCATCTGCTT
Source organism: Gavia stellata (assembly GCF_030936135.1). Lineage (NCBI taxonomy): Eukaryota > Metazoa > Chordata > Aves > Gaviiformes > Gaviidae > Gavia > Gavia stellata. The sequence goes on from NC_082600.1 coordinate 24,004,583, forward strand.
CCTTCTGTTACAACATCAGACCAATATATACATAGATAGCAAGTGCTGTTTGTTGACTAGCTACTTTCACAATTGATATATGCATGGTTAGCATGGTCTTTAGAACCAGTGGTTGTGCCCGGCTTGGCAGTCTCAGGCATTGGCATCAACTTCCACTGGAACACTGTGTTTATAGCAAGCCAGACGCACTCATACTCAGCATAGATGCAAATACACTTCTCATATGTGCACCAGCCACATCCAGGACACACTCTTTACCCCTTCATCCCCTCTGTGATGGCCCAAGACAGGCTACTAGGGCAGGAAAAGGAATCTTCTTATGGATGAATTCTGGGAGTCTATGGAAGAGCAAGCCCACTGCTAGGTTCAAAACTGGGAAGAGAGGAAATTCCTCCGAGAGCTCAGGAAGATTCAGGGCCTGTCTCCCAGAGACCACCATAAGCAGCCTTATGAGATGAGAGACTAAGCAGAAGCCCTGACTCTTACCCTGCATTTAGACCTGCCAGCACAACCTGACCATGCTGCAGTTCACAGAGGAAAGGCCAGGGCAATAGTCATGCATTAGAAGCCAGCAAAGACTTACTTCTTCGCTAATTATTCACTAATGCTTCAGCTCACAGTAAATTGTATCATTACAGTCCCGTTCTGTGTCTCACCTGCCTTCAGCTCAGATGAGGATAATGCCTCTTGAGCATGACCACGAATCAAAGACACAGCAGCAGGGGCCAGCAGCTGTTGCCTGGGCTGTCGGTGGATGCTGTCAGTGTGGGGGCCCTGGCTCTCTCCTGAAGTGTGTTGTAATTATATGGCATGCAGGCTGACCTGTGAGTGCGTAAATGAAACAGTCCTGCAGGACAGGAATGAAGGTAGGCAGTACGGATTGTCAGCCATGCTTTATTACTGTGCTCAAAGGCCAATGGTCACTCCCTGGAGTGGATCCCAGAGACAATACAGACATACCTGTATTAAAAAACCCAACCTACTGCATTTACCTTGGGCTTGAGTGCTCATCTACAGGTGATTTGGAGGCAAATATTCCAGTGATTTTAGGACTATTGCAAGTTCTGCCCAAGTTTGAGCGGCACACGTGATGTTTCCTGTGATCACTCACAGGACTCTACCCTTTTCTCTCTTCAAGGCCAGTCAGCGTTGCAGTCTGTAATACTTGGTCATTTCTACTGCACACAAGGGTAACAGATACAACATTTGTGAATAGGGAGATGCCTGGCTTAAAAAAACCAAGGGAAAGCCAGAAGATAGGAACGACGATGTCTCCCTTGTAAGAAACAACTGTTTTAAGTAGCTCATACGCTCCTTTTCCCAGTGGATCAACCAGGTGCCCACTCTCCTCGTGAGCTGAATATACACACCTGCTTCACCAGCGCAACAGCTTTTGGTTTTGCTCTTCATGTTTATTTAGCTGTAGTGTTTGTAAACACCAATGCGCACTTGGTAAAGGTTTACCTTTTAAAAGCTTCATGAACACCAGTATACGTGAGCGACTTCCCACCCCCGAGCACACCCCACGGCCGCGGCCTCTGAAGGACCACCAGCTTCCCCGCTGGGCGGGGCCTGGCCTCCCGTTACCGCTTCTGCGGGCGCGCGCGACTCGGCTCGCTCGGCGTCGCCGCCGCAAAGTCTCTTGGGAGTTGAAGTCCTCCACTCTTTCTTTCCCATGGCGGTCTTGTCGCTCGTGGACTACCTGTCCCACAGAGCCTTGGGGGGGGGCTGGCGGCCGGAAGGCGGCTCTGGCAGCTGGTGGCAGGGCGGCTAGTTCAAGTTGCCATAGCGGCGAGGTGAGGAGGGAAGGGGGTGTGTGTGTGGGGTTGTTGGGTGTGCCCGGGGAAGGGGTCGGCTTCGCCTCGGGGAGGTGGGGCGTCCTCCCGAAGCTGCTATGCTGTGAGGGCTGGGGGCGCGGGCAGGGCAAAGTCGGGGGCTGCGGCCAGAGCGGCGTGCGGGAAGGGTGTGGAGAGCCGCGGGAGGGCGGGCACTGAAGTGAGCGGCGCCGGGCGGCGCGGTAGCCGGGAGCTGCGGCGGGAGGCGCAGAGTGTGGTGGCCGCAGGGTTACTCGCGAGCCGCGGCGGCAGCCGGGGCAGCCCGCGGGCCTGGCGGAGGCCCGCCCGGCGCCGTTCCCGGGGTGTCCCGCTGCCCCCGGGGCTTTCACGGTCCTGTCCGGGGCAAAAGATCCAGGAGGCCCGGAGGTCCTCAGAGATGGGTCAGGTGTTAGCAAAGTTCGATACGTGCACGGTGGGAGGAGGATTGGCAGAGGGCATTAGTTGAGCTTGCTTGTTGTGAACAGTTTGAAGGAACCGTTTTCTGTGTCGTGGTGCTGAAGAGTGCTGGGAACATGGTGTCACAAGTTGACAATGAAATGTATACTGGTGCATGAAAGCATGATGGTGAGATGGCACCATGTTGTATCACCTTCCTGGCTTTTTGAAAACTTCTGGCTCAATTAGAAGCACTGAAGAAAAGGGCCTTTCAGGTGACATGTTGTCCCTTTCTGGAATGGCTATCAAATTTTTTTGTCATGCTCAGTCTTATCTATAAAGCTTCAAACATGCCTTTAGCACTAAGTTAATTAACTAGTGATAGGTTAGCCTGCGTGGAGCTAAACAAATAAAAACACTTGAAGTAATCAGGTTGTGTATACTGAATTCATCTTCTGCTTACTTGAACTGAAGAACTTGTTGTTGAGACTGTCACCTGTACTTCATGTTTGCTTTACCCTGCAGATCTCTTAACAAGGGAGTCCTCAGTGAAACTGAAATGCCCTGTTTCCTACAGGGAAGGAAAATAGTGAGTATTGATGTATTTCCTCAGTACAAGAAAGGTTATAATCTGTTTGGGTAGACTAAAAACCAGTAGAAGACAAATGATTCTTACTGTCAAGTAGGTTTTATGATCATGCGCTGAAATCAGTCTAGGTTTTTGGAAAGAGTGATAATAGGCTTTTTTGGTTTAAATTAATAGGCAAATGTGCATATGGAATATTTGTACAATTTTCTACTTACGATTTTTTTTTTTAAATCTACAATGAAACTTCTGTAATTCCTTTAAAAATGAGGATGTTGCTTTATATTAAACAAAACTTCTTCAACTTAAAAGTACTTATGGTTCCTCTTAGGTTGCTCATGAGAACAAAGAGGAATGCTACTTAACCATAAATAGAAAGTTTTCTTCAAACAAAAAGTCCTTCGGGGTCTAGCATTTTTCTTTTGTGTTTACCTTGTTTACTAGCCTTTCTTCTGTGCTTTGGCCAGTAAGTATCTTAATGAGCCTATTTTTGGACAGCTGAAAACAAACCCATTAGTCTTTTCTGCTGTAAATCTTCTTTCCCTTTTGTTTTCTCCAGTGTCATAGCTTTTCAGTGGTTGGGGCTCTTATGGTTGAGACACTTCTCAGAAAGATGGTTTCGGCAGATAAGTCAACTGCTGTTTTTCGTTAATTGCTATCAGTGCCTATCTCTTTTCTGACATTACAAGTTGCAATACCTCTCGAACTAGAGGCACGTGTAGGGCCGTGTTCAGAGGCCCACTCGCAAGAGAGTTTGAGAACTTTTTAAGAATTTAGTTCCCATTAGCTGAGATGTGATAACCAACCTTTGGAATTCTGCTGGCTTATGCCATTTCATCTGGAAATGAGTTAAAACACTTTCTATCATTTGAATGTTCTTACATGTCTCGTTGTTCTTAATTTCTCCATCTACTCAGGTATCCTTAAAAAGTTCTCTTTCACTAACGTGAAACTGATAATGTTGTAAGTGATATTATTTTTGGGCTCTCAGCTTCTAGAAAGAAATGTGACGTGGTGGAATTAAGAGTCAAGCCTAATCTTTCACTTGGAGCTGCTTGACTCACAGACAAGCCATATGAATTGCATAATGTAAGGTTAGTTTTCTATCTGTCATGGGATACTTCTGTGCAGTGTTCTACATATGGATTAAATCCAACATATGCTTTTCTGCCCAGTTTGGGAGGAAAGGACAATTTGTTTCCTGTGAAACTGAATAGAGTTCTGAAGAATCTAAGTTGCCAAAACAGCATTTACTATGACTTTGTATTTGAGAAAATATGACAGATACAGACCATCAACCATTTGCTATGATTGTTAAAATTAAATGTGTTGCGACTGTAAGAATGATAAGTCAGGCAAAATATGCTAGTACATAGGTCCATGAGTAGGTGAAGACTAGATTCCTGTGGATTAATGTCTCAGGGTTGAGTTTCTGATCCTTAATAAGGCTGATCTTGTGCTTAATTCTTAATATGGCCATTAATAGGGTCTCCCCTGTATTTGGTGTCTTGAAGATATTTTCACAAAATGCTTTGAAACGGAAAACTTGTGTTAAGCTTGGAGGAAATTGATCACTGAATCAGTTGCTTATTGGGTTTTGAGTGATTGTGCTGCTTGTCATGCTTGGTAAGATCAGAAAGAGATGTTTTACCCCAGAGAACTGACACTGCAGTTATAGAAGGAATTCAAAATTACTCTGGAACAGGTGATGCCAAACTTGTTTGAGAGAAGTCTCATTTCATGCTTATCAGTGATACCTGTGGTCTGTGTGCTGGAATATGGATCTTGCTGATGTCTGTAAGAGGTTCTAGAAAAGATTGAGGGGAAAATACAGCTTGATGTAGTAATGTGCAGGGCAGAGTAAGTTGTTTGGATTTTTTTTTTGTACTGAATTATGGTAAAAATGAATATTACTCCATGTTGTCATTTCTAGCGGTGTTTTATTTCTTTTTTTTTTCTCTGTCTTTGAAAATATCCCATTTTTCCTGTTTCCCAGTGGTCAGTGTTTATGCTTTCTCAGCCTCGTTTAGACTTCATTTCAGCTGACTAGAGTGAGAGGCACTGGAATAGTGAATTCTGATACTGGCAGTAAAAATGTGCTTTAGTGAGATAAGGGGAGGGAAGATGAGAGAAATTCCGTACATTTTCTGAAGTGGTGAATATTGGTGTACTTGAGCACGGACTGAGTACGTTGATTTTACTCTCCTTTCGTGTTTCAAAGGTTTCTATCCAAGTCTGGGGGACACAAATTTACAACCTTTTAAAAATTAAATATAAGGCTCTGGAAAAACATCAAGTCGCCTCTATATAAAATACAATATAAGAATTGAATCCCATCCATGGTTTCTTTGGGAAACTTCAGCTCTAATGACTAGAAGAATGACACCTTTACTGTGTGGGGCTGTTCTATTTCCTCTTCCTCAAAGTAGGCTCAGACTGTCTCTCCCAACATGTGCTGTTAACACAGATCTGGTGATTCTGTGACCTTTAGGCAAACTGCTGCAGTGTGTAATAGTTTAAGAAAAAAATTCTATCTAACCTACCTCTTGAGGATTGTAACTTTAATCAGTTACTATGTGACTTTACTACACTGGTCATAGCTGTCTGTAGCTTTTAATAATTTCTTTTCCTGTGTCTGATGATTGTTATCCTATTTTCCCTCCTCTGCCTTGCCATTCCTAAGACTCAGCAATCCCCATTCTTTCCTCACAAGCTGTATTTCTTCTGTCTCAAGTAATTTTTGAATTCTAGTCAAGTGAGTTGCCCCAGCATCAACGTAGTAATCTGAGTTATGTCAAATTAACATTGGATAAAAGAAATAATATTTCAGAAATTACAAAATTACCCTTTTTTTACATCTTGTATCGTGTTAGCTTTTCCTTTCTAGAACATGACATTGTTGATGCATGTTCAACTTGAAATACTAAAGCTGTTGAATAGCCTTTTTTTCTTCTTTCTCCTATGAACTTCTGTTTTCCTTGGTGTATTTGTCCAGTTGGACAAACAGTGTCAGCTGCACACTTAATAAACATATTATATTACATTATCAGATCATTTAATGAAAATATATAATGGATTCACTCTAGATTCTCACTTGATACCTCTCTCCAATTTGACACTTAATTTCTGTTAACTGCTGTATGAGTTCTGGTACTCACCCAGTTTTGCTTCCGTTTTAGGAAAGCTTAATGTAGTTCGTGTTTCTTCAGCTTACTTTTGTGAATGTCATGTGTGTCCAAGGTTTAAAAAAAACAGTGACCTCTACTGCTTCTTCCCTATTTAAAAAATTTAGTTACTTATTACCAGATTGATTGATTTGATATCAATGGATACATTGCGGGTTTTTTTTTTTTTGAGAACAGATCTTTTGCTGGAAACTTAAAATAGTCTATTTTAATTTTTTCCACACACTTAAATTAAGTTGATTAGTCTATAACTTCTTGGCCACAGTTTTCTTTCCTTTACCTTCTTTTTAAGACACTGCATTTGCCTTCTTCCATAATATCTCCCATTCTCCTTGAGTCATTAAGACCCTGGTTCTCAGACTTGCTTCAGGCAGTTAGTTACTTGGGATATTTATCTTAGTTGGCTCTGGCCAATCTGAATATAGCTTAATAAGTTGCATGAGGCAAAGGGGAATGGTTCTGCAGAGCAGAACAATTGATAAAGCCCTGATGTCTTCACTGTATGTTTTGGGGGGAGAATTTGCCTTGGGCTATGGTCTTATCCTGGGTACTGAACACCTAGTAAGAGTGCATGTTTTGATTTAGTTCTCTCCTAATGGGGTGTGCCTCTTGCATCTTTGCACTGCTTCATGGTGTGAACAAACGTAATAACTGAGGAGCAGTTGGAAGATCTGCTTCAAAAGTACATCCTGCTGACCTGAACCAGAAAGGCTAATGTAAATGTAGTCTGAGTCTATGAAGTTGCTTTGGGAATATTGTGCAAGTCAGAGACTGTTCAGTTACAATCAGTATTTAACATTCATTACTTTTTCTGGTCTTCCTGCCTAGGTTTCAAGATACTGATGGCAGATTCATCCAGTGATTCAGACAACTTTCTTAGGGGTCGAGTAGGAAGGTGGCCACCTTTGAGAGCATCTCACAACAAAGCTTGGAACTACGGTGCTGAAGAAGTTACAGAGAAGATCCATACTTTAGCAAGCACTTTACAGGTTATTTACAAAATATGGTTTTAAAGTATTTATAGAGTCTGCATTTCTGTAACATAGGGTCAAATTTTTGTTTCTGAAGTTGTGGAAAATGCTGTACCGATAGGAAACGTTGCTTTCTGTGCAAGCCAAATTGGTCATATTGCCTTTGAGCTCAGAGTATGTGGCTTGTTACACTTTTATATAGCCATTATTTCAGACAATAATAGAATGTTGTTAGAAACAATGACATGTTTGGTAATACCGTTTATAAAGTTAACAAACTGAATAATGCCAAATAAACTTTCAGATTTTCACAAGAGGCATTAAATTTTGTAGCAGAAAGTTCCAGCCCCATCTTTGTTTTTTTGTACTATGTAGAATTTCCCAGTTCCTAATAACGTAAATATGTAGGCAGTCAATTCCGTCATGATAGAGTTAACAATTCAAATATTTTCTGGATGTGGAACAGCACAGTGAGAAGCAGTATTTGTAAACTTGTAAGAGATACATACCCAAGCAGGAAAAAGTGTTCATCTAATTCCTGCTTCTTCAGTGGAGGCAGCAGAGGAAATCTCTGAATCTGTTTTGCAAGTGGGAGGAGACGTTTAGCTATCTTGACACCATTTATTGCTTGAGAAGTCATTCCTATTCTTCTCTAGCTGACAGTTCTGAATACCTGAATAGAGTGGGTGGGCTTACATATTATCATTTGTGTTGAAGTATTGTTTGGCCAGCAATATTTTTGTTTTCTTTTTAATATGTGAGAAGGGAAAAATGCATATAGAATGCTGCATTTAAACTTCAAAACTTCTTTGCTAGACAATAATTGTCAAGCTAGAAAAGAGATGAGTTAGTAAGAATGTAATCTGACTATTTTTTAAAAGGGACTCTTTGGTATTGTCCTGTCTAACCTCTTTCTAGCTGCTCTCCTGAAATTCTGATTTTAAGCTAATTGCTTTTTGTGGACTGCTTTTCAGCAGATCTGCCATCTGATCCAGCTCTTCATCTGGTCAGAGAATGCTCATGCAGAGACCTTATGCAGAGACCTTACCTAATGTGTTGATCTTCAAAAATTTGTTATTTCTCAGTTAATTTAATTCTGTTTTACAGGCAGGTAATGTTAAGATCATTGAATTAAAAAGGTTTTTCTACAGAGTGGCTGAAACTTGTAGAACTCTTTGTTGGAAGTTGAGGCCTTACTGTTGTACTGTAAATGACAGTGTGTTTTTTTGTTTTCTGGGGTTTTTTTTCCTTCCCTTTAGCTGTGGTGTACATCTTCAGATTCTGGTTACTTGAATAAGATTTTGAATGGTTAGACCCTTTAAAAAAGCACTTGTGTTATCAATTTACTCTTATAAACCAAGAATAATAAAGACAATAGTAATGTTTGATTAGAGGAGGTTTCTGTTTTGACTTTTCTTCCTCAAATTTTTTTTTAAGGATACCAACAGAAATCTAAGACACGTTGACCATTTGCTAGGACAATACAGAGAATACAACAAGGAACAAACCGAAGCAATAGCAACTGTGAGCAACTTTCAGTTTATCTTAACTTCTTAAATATTTTCTGTTAATAGCATTCATAGCTGAAAACTTGGTAGTAATGGACAGAATATATCAAGAGTTAAGTAGATGTAAACAGAAACTGTTCATATTTATTTGAGCAATCTAAATCAAACTATAGTAATATGTCATATAATGAAACACTGGCAGGTTTTGTAGCTTCATTACTTTTCTGGTTTATAAGCACCAAATAGATTGTTATGGTATGATACTATGCCAAGTACAAGGTGCGTAGCTGAAATAGAGTATTAGGGACCATGTTTCTTTTGCATGAATAAGCAATAGGATAAAAGCTGAATTACAGCAGGGAATGAGATTGTGATCATACTGCTATAGGTTTTTTCCTGTCATCCTACAACAGCTTCTGAATCTGTTGACCAGCTTTCTCTAAATTGCAGAAGGGGTGAAATTCTCATAAATATCAAGCTTCTACAAGTTTAAAAACAGTTGTCTAGGCAGAGAAAGTAAAACAAATTAGTGCTGGTAGGGCAAGAGAGGTTTGACTGTTACAAACAAACAGCAGCAGGTGCTGCCTTGAAACAGGTACGTATGAGATGTAGGGATATTTTGCATGTGAGGGTAGAGAGAAAGAGAGAAAAAGCAAATATGTAGAAAAGAAGGCTTCTTTTCTTCAGACAGCTAGCTTTCTAAATCAGTATGCACAAGCTCTGTGTGGAAGTACTTGGGGATATTATATGCCTCATAGTAATTATTTTTCTTCTGTTTGAATGCTGTTTGTGTCTTTATAAGCTCTACTTAGGTATTGAATTTGTGGAATTTCTGGTCGGCATTGGAACCATTTAAGGTTGTCTGTTTTTAACAAATGCTGTTACTAAATGTAGTTCAACATCATTATTCTGGAAAGATTTTCGATTAAGAAATATTAAGGTGAGTGAAACATCACTCAAATTTAGTTTTGACTTAATGTCTATTCTTCTTAGTCATGCTAGGTGACTTTTGATTATGGCTCAAGTGGAGGAGAAATCTAGAGACACTAACCATCTCCTGCTTGAGCTTTAAATAATAGAGTAAAATCAGTCTTAGTAGTAAAGAAAGCATGTTTCTCTGAGTTCCTGTTCCTTTTCTGGAGCAGAAGTTTCCACTTGCATAGAATAGATGTTGTATGTATTTGGTATGTGGGAAGAAGCAGCTGTGATCAGGAAGCAGTGAATCTGTTTTCCTTCTCCAAGAAATATTTAAGAAAAATTTGAATAAATTTTTCATTTGGTTGGTGATGTGTTGGGTTTTTTTCACAATGGTAGTTGGTCAAGTGTTTCTACTGTATTGGACAAGATTGTTTATCTAAGAATATTTTGCTCTGAATGGGATATGTGTTTAGGTTCTGTCAGTTATGCTGAATATTGTAATGTCTGCCTCTTGAATTCTTTATGATCTTTTCCTTAAAGACTTTCTTCAGATCATTGTATAGCATATTTGCATTTATGAATTGGTGACTGTTGGGCTGCTTAGGAGCTTTTTTCCATTCTAATTTATAAATTAGTGTCACTACCCCACTTTGAGGTGCCTGGTGTCTGCCTGTGAATCAATGCAAAACTTGCTATGTAACTTACAGGGTCAGGAAGGTTTGCTGCTCAGAACTTTTATTTCATTGTTGCTATTGTTGAGTCTCTAGTGGTGGGAACATTGTACTCTACATATATGCTCTGTTCTATTGCAATGTTATTCTCCTGCTGACTTCACTGTTATGTCCCTGGAGAGACACAAGAGAAAAGGTTCTGTTCTGCCCTTTGGGGTGGGAAGGAGGGAGAGAGAGGGAGGAGAGAATGTTTTGGGGTGTGGTTTTTTTTTTTTCTCATGTGAGGCTTTGGAGAGGTTTAAAAGTAATTAGCCTTTGAGAGAGATCTGTTGTGTGGTTTTTTTTTTAAATTTTTTTTTTTCTGATGGCACTGATGCTTGTCTCTTTAAAAAAATTATTAAAAAAAAAAAAAGAAATGGGAAAGGACCAAAAGGTTAGGCACTGTTCTGATGGGGTTTAAACAGTTTATCGATGAGATGTTGAGGAATGGAATTTAGAGTATCCTTAATATTCACCAATCTTATAAAATTTGTGGGTTTTAATAACTCTGTTCTACTGTCACTAGCCTCTCTTTGTTCTTTTAATAATTAAGTTGTTTTTTAAGAGAACACAAATACCTTAAAATGTAACAATGTTGATAATGTCAATTACAGCTCAATTTTTTTAAATAATTTTATTGGCCATTTTTCTGTTCTAAAGAAACAGACTGAAGAGTAAGGTTGTTAATTCTGGACACTGTCATGGTTCTTTGTTTAAAAAAAATAATAAAAAACCCCCAACTGTCTGGTTTCACGTAGAAAGGATGAAAATGAGTACTGTAAAGCTAAAGCATGCAAACTGAGCACCTGTAGCTTAATTCAGAGTTTTTATTGCTCTATTAAAGATGCAAGATAAGTTTTTGACAGAGTCAAGTTAGATTTGAAAATTGAGTTATTGCTGTTCTTTCTTTTATCCTCTGGCATTTTCATGAGTATTTTTTAAGGTTTAGGTTTTTGAATACAAAAGTGATCTTGTGTTACATACATGCGTGGTTGTATCTCTTTCCCTCAAGTAGCCTTAGTCTTTTCAGAAAGCATTAGAAAATCCGTAAGGTTTTTGGTTTGAGAGTTTCTTAGTGATAATGAAGTTGCTTTAAAGTATTATGTTTTCATTACACAATATTATTAAAAAGAACCTAAACAAGCATTGAAAGATTCAGAAAAGATTTAAAGTAGTGTTTTATGCTTTGGGGAAAAAAGTGCTGCCCAGAGAGAGATCCAACAGAGTGTGTATAATTCTGCAAGAATAAAGCAGCAATTTAACCATTGTGTACAAGCCTCTGTTAGGGAGAGGAAAGGTGAGCCTTTAGAAATTGATGTTTTGTGAATTGTCAAATAAAGTTGTGAGAAAATCAAGTGGCTAAGAACCAAAGTTAGAAAATGCAATCTTAGAAAAATGAGGAACTTATTTAGGAAAATAGTTAGTTCTGAACTCTTAAGTTGGGAATGACTGCCTTTTTCTGGAAGTGTTACTGCTAAAAGTAGGGCTTGATGTAAAGCTGTTTAGTGAAATTTGATAGCCATATGTCAAATTGATTTCAGGCAGGGCTGGTAGAAAAATTCCAATAAAAATTTTTCTTTGAAGTTGTTTTCTGGATTTTGCAGGGCTGTTATTGAGCATTGCTGGCAAATAGGTCTTATTTTGGTTGTAGGAGACATACTTTTCTTTTGAGTTTTCCTAGTGTTGCACCACTGTTTTAAAAAAACTTGATATTTGAAGCTGCTAATGTTGGAAACATGTTTTGCTATAGTTATGGGAATATGACATACAAGATGTTGAAGAAGAGCTGTTAATAAATCATAGCTATATTTGGCTTAAAAATGGTTTTGATTCTCTTAATGAATTTTTAAAAAATTAATATTTTACGTGCATGGTTTTTTTTAATGTCTGTGTTCGTATTTCAGTAAATTGTGATTTCTCTGCAGTTAAAAGAAACACTGGAGCAGTCTATAGGTCAGTTAAGGAGCCAACGATTAATCCAAAACTCTGGAATGAGAAGTGCTTCTCTCTCAAGCTTGTACCCTAGTGATCTGGATGGAGAAGGAGTGTCAGGTAAAATACTTAATTTAAGTATACTCAAGCACCTTTTATGTCAGCACCTTTTATAGCTGTTGTATGGAAAGAGGAAATTAAGATGAAAAATGTGTAAAGATAGTGGCATGAAAAGTCATCACTGATTACTTCAACGAAATTCAGTTTAGAAATGTGGGACACCTGCATTAAGTTATGCAGTTGTTTTTTTGGTAAATTCTTATAGCTTTCTGTTACGTAGTCTTTTCTGCTGATATCCCGAGAGATCTAAATGAAACATTGATTCTTTCAGTAGAGAAAATTCCTTGTCCACTGCATGAGTTGTAGGTACGTACAAGTTAAAGCTAAATCCAAAAGATACTGCAGCTTCCGAAGCTTGGTTCACAGCAAAAAGGAAAATTAAATTTTAATTGCATAAGATTATGGATGTGTGGATGAAATTATGTAAGGCTCAGTGGAAAAGGAAAAACTGAACCAATGTATAACCTACAGAAAAGTAGTTTTTTCTTGTACGCCTGTCTGAAAATTCATTATGTCTTAGGAAAAGGTGTATTTGGGAGGAGTATTCCTCCCAGAAGTATCATTTAGTATATTTTAGTAGAAAGCTCTAAAATTTTCATTTTTCTAATGTAAAAGGTGTGAAGTACTGTGGTTTGAAGCTATAATAGATCCAGGTGGAGGAAAAGCTGTTGCTTGGGCAAATAAAATTTCAGGAAAAAACCTACCTTTTCCTTGGAGGAACACAGGAAACCTCTTTCTTACCCATCACATACATGTATTCCAGAAATATTTAAATTGAAGAAGAATCCTGGGAAGAGCTAAACAAGAAATATGCCTGTGCATTTTATGTAACTTCAGTAATTGTTTTGTCTGTAATGTGGTCTATAAGGATATTGGCAAGATGAAACACACTTTTTTCATGAAGCAAAATGAAAAATTTCCCGTATGAAATTTTGTCTTCCTACTTATTTTTTTTATCTCTTATCTCATAAAGGGAACCGCCACTTCCTGCCTACTTCTCCTCTCAGGGATTATGGAGACTCACAGGGCAATAAACATCGAAGGTCTAGATCTGCAAGTGTTCGATTTGTCAATGAGGCAGATAATTTGGACCAGGTACAGAGCACTAACGGGAGCTGCTTCTCCGAATAGGCAATATGTGGTCACCAGGCTCTTTGCTTTTACGTCAAATGAGGTTATTCTGTTGATGCAGCTAAGAATGTTTCAGCTATGAAGTGTGCTTTCAATGTTACATGCTATTCTTCATTAGGCAGTCATCTCTTGTATCTGTCAGTGTCATGAAGTTTCATGCAAATCTATCATTGTAGATAAAAAGACGTAGATGGTAATGATATCGAAAGGAATGTATGAAAATAATCTCTGAAACTTTTAGGCCACGCATGACAAATAATCAGAGATGATTTTTCTGTCATTAACATTCACCTACATGCTGAAATTCAGTGGGGATTGTTCTGCTTTAGTTAATGGCATAGGATCTTAGTGCTTTTGCTGTTTACTTCAGTGTAGCCTGGATAGATTTTGAGCCAGCTAGTTTTCCATCGTAATTCTAGGTGTGACCTGTGAGTAGGATAATTTGACCCTGTACTTCAGGCAGATGATGCGAGGAGGAGAGGGTGTTTATGGCACTGGTAATTTTCATACCCCTCAACTTGTGTCTACTTGCAGACTCTTCAGAAAAAATAAATTAATTACTTTAATGGCTAAGACTATAGGCTTTCTATATCCTACAGATAGAGAGGAGATTTCAGTACCTGTTTTCACTCTTTCAGACAGAGTGGCTAGACCTGCTTGAGTGAATCCCTCTGTGTGGACTAATTTGTCCAGGAGAAATCTATTATGACTAATATTAAAGCAGCTGATTGTAAGGTGTTCATGTTGATTTCATTAAATCAGTTTCAACTTCCAAATAATTAATTTTAAACTTAACCAGAACACATTCTCTCAGTTGACTTTTTGGGAAGTCTGAGTGCTATAAAAATTCCTAGACTTCTATTTAACCCTGTTTCATTGTCATTTCAGTCTACTTCTTCCCCCATTCCTTCCTCAGCCAAGGTTAGAATGGAACATAATACTTGGAAGGAAATAATGTTATAGGAGGAAAGGTTTCCATAAGATTCCATAAAGCTTAGGAATATTTTAGACTGCTTCTAAATATTCTATGTATCTTAGAAATTTTATTCAGGGGAGTTCTTGCAATCCATACAAAATTCCTAGTTTATGTTAAGTAACTATGTAAGCAAATAGCTTTTTTCCTGTTTTGATGATAACTGCTGGTTTATTCCTTATTCTTGCTTTTCAGTGAGTGAACATGGCTTTACTCAATCATTAACTATTTTGTAAGAAGAGTATAGCGCTTTGAGGAATGATGAAGTAGAAGTAGTCCTTGATCATGACCAGGTAGAAATTGGTGCAGAGATAAAGCAGTACTACTTAACTAAAGCTGTGGCTTTTTCTTTCTGTAACCACAGTCCCTTTATTCCCATTCGCACTGCTTCTAGCTAAGGTAATTTTCCAGCTGAGTGGGCTTTTAACACATTTGAGTCTCTCTCTTTCTTAGGCTGATACATTCTGAAAATATGCTGTGTTTTTCAAAGTCTCTTGGGTCAGGTTGAAATATCTGGTTAGTCACACAGAGGAGATGGTAGTGCGTGTGTCAGAATGTTGAGGGCAGTCAGCTGGGTTCTGGAAGATCCAGGTTTAAGTCTCGGGCACAGAACAAGGGGGTATTATAAACCAGGGTTTTTCATAATGGTGGTCCCGGCCACTGAGCTGTTGAAAGCAGCAGGATGGATTAACTGTCACTTTGTATTCCATGAAGGATGGATGACCTATTACTTTTTTTATTTCCTCCTTTAATTTTGACCATAAATGGGGGGCCTGGTGAATGGGGGAAATGGGAGGTTTACAGAGGAAAATAGATGTGGATGTTTTGGGGTTTTTTTTCCAAGCTCTGAAAAAAGCATTCTAGTAGAGTATGTAAAGTCTTGGGCAAGGTAAAATACCTCTCCTCAGTGCTTTGGTAGTTCCTGAATACATCATAGCATTCTGCTGGGTCACTTCCAATTTTATATGCCATCTTTTTATAGTAAGGTATGTAGCTGGGCAGAACTTTATTTCACTTATGCTAGCATTTATTAGCAGGAAATGTGTCTCTCCTGACTTCACCTGTTCAGATCTCTCAAGTTGCTTTGCATTAGGTTAAAAAGATGGTGCAGTGTCAGGTAACCGAAATGACCAAACTCTGAACCATATTAAAAAACCATAGTTGGGGAAACTTGGTTTAGTAAATAATATACTGAAAATGAAACTTCAATGAGCAAGTGTTGTGAAGGGTTGATTGAATTAGAAGCGTGCAAGCCTCATCCACTCATCCAGTTTCATGTGCAGTTCATGGAATTTTGTTATTTTGTAGGTTATTTTTATCTGCTTTATTTTAAAAAGTGTGTATATATGTATTTTTTGAGTATCACAGAAAAAAGGGTTCCTAAGCCTTGGCTTAATTTGTGTACTGTAATTTACAGCTGCATTCTTTCCACCAATCTCTTCGAGATCTCAGTAGTGAACAAGTTCGCCTAGGAGATGACATCAGTCGGGAGCTCTCAAGAAGAAATCGGTATAAACAGAATATGACTACATGTGAAGAATAGTGTGGAAAATTGTTGTTATGCTTTTAAATAATTCTTAAAATCCTTTGTTCTTATGTATTTTAAAAAATAATTTTGGGGAGAGTGGGGAATTCCACAACATGTAGATGAAAGCAGTATTATGAACTGCTTGTTCCATGTCATCTTGTGCCGTATTTATAAATGTAATAACACCCATCAGGTCTGATTTGTATAGTATATGTGGCTTTTGCCCCCTTTTTTATATGTGGACAAAACGACAAGGACTTGGGAATTTCTTTTATTACAACTTTGCTCCTTATTTGTTCTTGGTACTGAAGTCTCTTGAGGGCAAGCTCTTGTGCAGGCCATAATGTTTTTTAAAGTACATACTGTCTTAACATATGGTGCTTTGTCTAATAGCAATAACAGGAGTTAGTCCACTAATTCCTAGTAGGAACTAATACTATTCAAAAGGACTGTGTAGACGTATTCATAATTTTGTACTTGTTGACCTGATACCTAGCCTTTCAAACTAGATGCTCCGTTATCTTCACTTGAGGGATGGAAATGCTTTTTATCATGAATTTTCCACTTGAGGATGGTCTCTATGCTAGGAATTTAGAGGCAGTAGAACAAATTGAAGTAGCATAAAAATCCAGGACATTGTTGCTTCTTAAAATTATCATAGTTGATATTTAGTTCTTGCACTGTAGAATATTGTCTTACCTATATTCTTCTATGAAGGACTGATGCTGAATTAAGAAAGACTCTAGAAGAATTGTCTGAAAAGCTCACTGAGTCCCAAAGACAAGAAACGGTGAGTGTGACTAACATGAAAAGATGATTTATATTTAGTATTCTAAGCAGGATATGGGCTTCTAGGTTAATGTGTGTTTTGGTAATCAGTACCACATGTTAGTACATATATCTGAACGTGATCTTATCTAGGGTACTGTAGGTTGTTATATCGTTACCCTACCATAATGAAATCATCAGGACAAGTTTTATATTTCAGGTACTTGTTTAACGTAAAAGTGAGTGCTTTATAAGTGTGTATGTAGTGAATTTTTCTGTTTCAAAATTCATGGTCTTTTTAACTTTGACCATTTTTTATCTGCTTTTTAACTTTGACCATTGGTTTGAATGCTGTCATACTTGTTGAAGATACCTTTTGAAAGATGCAAGTTTTCCCATGTTAATGATGATGAATAATACTGTTTTCTGCTCCTCCCTCCCTGTCCTTTTCAATCCTTATCACATCTGTGCAGCATAATGGGAGGAATCTCTTTGGGCTGCACCCTTCTCTGAAGGCTTTGTGACAAATGTAACAAAGGAGGCAGGACAGCCATGATAGTCTCATCTTTTTTGCTTCCTGTATCTGCTGGAAGCATACTAAC
The DNA here is from genome assembly GCF_030936135.1 of Gavia stellata. NCBI lineage: Eukaryota > Metazoa > Chordata > Aves > Gaviiformes > Gaviidae > Gavia > Gavia stellata. The sequence goes on from NC_082600.1 coordinate 24,021,725, forward strand.
TGCAGTCTATATCACTTAAATATGAAAGAGATCTGCTATTGAGATGGAAGTCAGACAGCGTATTGCTGTAGGAACAAAAGAAGTTGAGAATCTCCCCAGTAGTTAGGAGGTGAAAATCCTGTAGGTCATTCTTGACTCATAAGACTTGAGTGTATGCTTTGTGTAAGTATTAATGTGGTATCAGTAGCAATGCTGATTTTTCAGAGCAAGTGTTGTGTGTCCTTATTTTCCCATAGGTGATTCATCTTCCCCTAAAATTGCATGAATTGGTACTAAATGCTCTGTCAAGAGCTTTAGTGATGTGTTTGTCACTGATAACAATATTGTTGGCACAGACCACCTGTTGGCACCTGCAGACTTAATAATTGTACTTGTGTAAGTTCCTGACTCTAGATGAAGTTGGACAGGGATTCAAGAGGTTATAATCTATCAGTAGCAGTTATATGCTTGATATGATAGAATCCATCAGTGGAGGAAGACTTGCCTTGTCAGCCTTCCTAGAAAAATATATCAGGCTGCCTTTATTAGAATGTTAGCTCTGCTTTCTCCTGATAGCCTGGTAGGATAAAATAAGTTTATCTGATAAAGAATTCTTGATACTTGCAAAACTCTGTTTCTTTCTTGTTGTGGCCTACTTCTCGGTAAACTCATTTTTTTCTCTTTCATGTACCAGGAAATTAGCAAACTCAGTAAGTTTTAACTAAGATGGTTCTCAAGAAAATAGCTGCTGCAGCTGGATATGCTACAACTGTTTTATGCCTTTGAATGAGAGAAGCAAACCTTCTTCCTCAATCCTCTGTAATGCTGGCACCCACTGTTTTTTCATTAATGAAAGAAATAACTAGCTCTTTGTGACCTCCTGTAGTAGGATTTCAAGACTTGAAATTGAATGTTATAACTTTTGACCTGAGAGAAGCAAAAATGGGATGTGAAGTACAACAAGGAAGCCTTCTGTAGTTTGTTAATGGTAAGGGGAATACCAGAAGAATAAGTCTCTTAGTTGGGAGAGAACATTGTCATCCAATAAAGCTATGAAAGCTGAAGTGTTTAATGACATTCTTTTAGTGAAGACGCAAACGCTGCAGTAAGCTGCAGTGAGATGGTTTTCATGTGTAGGACTAGTAAGACTTCAGCTGGAATATTCTGCTCATTGCTGCCTGTTATCTTTAGGAAGAACATTGGCCAAATGGAGAGAAGACCAGAAAGAGGAGAGGGAAAAAAGAAAAGGGGGAAAAATAAAAAAGGCCACTCATTCAAAGACTTCCTTAAAAGGTTAAAACAATTGCTGGGGTTCAATTTGCAGAAGAAATATGTAGTTAGGAAGGATCTAGCCATGTACGATGAATGGTCAAAAAGGGAACGTTTAGTGAACAATATCAGAATAGAAAGGCATCTAATGATAATTCTGCACAATACTAGTGTAATCACTTGTGGCTTGGGACCTTCTTGGTCTGGAATTGATCTCTGTACTTTCTGTACTTAGTAATCCCTCCGTGGATGTCTTTTCTGGAACTTGTTCAGTCTTTGTTATAACTTGCATGTCTTTATCGTCTTACTTGTCCTGTAGCAAGGAGTTCTTCAGACAGATTATATTTTGTGAGAGGAGCTGCCACTTTTGTGGTGGTTTGGTTTTTTCAGTTGTTTTGTGTGTATGTGTTTGATATGTTTTGGTTGGTGTGTTTGGTTTGTTTTTTTTGTTGTTGGCTTTTTTTTTGTTATTGTAGTTGTGTTGGTTTTTTAATCTAACTGCTTTTTCATCCCTAATTTTCGTTGGAGGAGGTTGTTCAGTTTCTTCAGAGGCTTTTCAGAGGATTCCTTTTCTCTTCAGGGTGAAGAATTCTGACATGCTTCATCACTCATTGTATCCAGACAATTCCACACCACTGAAAAAGCCAAGCGGTAGCAACATTCTGCACTGCTTCTTTACCTGTGCTCTCTGATACTAGTTGTGGATCCTTTGCCCTTGTTCAAAGCCTAATGATCTACTGTTACACTGATGAGGCTGGCAGAATGGGTGACATGAGGTAAACGCAAAAGAGGGGAATTTAGTATGGATGTTAAGAATAAAAATAACTCTAATGGTGAGCATAGTAAAGCATGAGATTAGAGTGCATGTAGAAACCGTGGTCTGTTACTGTAAATTTTTGAGGTCCTTTAGTATCTGTCTGTGTTTAGGAATTTTTCTAATGAGATTAATTCAGAATTGATTTCTGATTGGTGAAACTGAGTTGGGTTGGAGGAAATACTTTTTTCCTCACAACTTCCTTATGCAAAGTTATGCAGGAACTTTTGTCCTTAGTGCCTTTATCACTTTGCTTTGGAGTGTTTGTTTATCACCTCCAACATTGCTGTCCTTCTATTTATATTCTACTGTATGATTCTTGGCGATAAATTGCCAACTTGAAATCTTGATAATTTGGCAGGATGAGTTAATGGTAGAATCATTCTTTTCAGTTCAGTGTCCTTAAGTCTTCGTTTCTGCAGGGACGTATATCTAAATTCTTACAGCGGTACTGTTCAGTATATTCAGTGCTGTTTGGAAATTGCCTGTATATAGATGTGTGGTGATAAAGGTCTAGTCACTACAGTTGTTCTGAGTCACTAGTTCAGAATTTATTTTTATTACAGGTCATGAGTCTTAGAGCCTTTTTGATGCTGAATCTGAATACTTTAAGAGCCACGCAACACAACCAATGCACATTAGTTTTACCTTTAAAGGGAGCCTTTTCCACCCCAGTATAAAAAATCAGAGGACATCTGAGGTGGTGACACAGGTGTAGTTGGATGCCTGTTTCAAATCAAGCACTCTCCATGGCCTTGTACTTCAGAATCTGTGTCGTTTTGGTATAAAGACTGCAGGTTCTACAACTCTCTCTGTATCAAAATCTCTATCTTATCTAGACATTTTCTGATATTCTTTTTTTCTTGAAAAGAGTTTGGATGTTTGCTAGAGGAATGTCCATACAGACGTATAAATGATTGAAAGAATGTGTACTTACTTTATGGTTATATAATATAGCCCTCTTGGATATTTTGTTGCAATCTCCTGGTATAGAAGCACATCCCAAATAGCACAAGAAGCTGATCCTTATGCATAAAAAGCAACAGCACCGAAGTACAGATTTGTTCAAATTAAGTAGATGCTTAATTGAGATGGTGCAGTTAGAAGGTTAGTGTAGGCTGTGTATGTGGGAATACAGCAATGTCAAGTGAAAGGGGTCTTACGTGGAGTTAATGTGGTTACAATATCTCAGAGCACCAGGATTATTCTCAGATAAGGAACTGTCCTTCAGAAGATCTGATACATAGGGATTTTTGGCACTGCACAGGTGACTTGTAAAATGTGTATCAAACTTTTCCCTCATGGCAAATTATAATGTATAACAATATTTAAAGTGACACCTGTGAAAGAAGTTTGCTATTGTTGTGATTTTAATACTTCTGTTTCAAGCCTGCATTGATGATAAAATAGGTTGTAACAAGAAAGGCGACAAAAATCTGTTGAAATAGATTTCATTTAGCAGGACTTGTGCACTAGAAATAACAGTGGAAAGCTAAAAAACAGGAGAGAAATTCAAGAAGTAGGATGCTGCTTTTTGTAGATTAAGCATCCAGCATCTTCCACAAGATTATATTTAGCTACATGACTTAAATGTCACCCTGGTTTTAAACAGGACATTCTATTCTTTGTGTTTAATTGGTGGTGGTGGAACTTTTTGATAGACTAATCCATTTTCATAGATTTTGCTGCTACCTGAAAGCCTTATGCAGAGACACAACTCTTAGTGAAATGATTATCATTCAGGTAGTCTGTGCTGCTAAAAATGCATCCTTGAAATCACATTCTAATATGTTGTGAATGCAATAATTTAGTGCTACCATTTCATCTCGTTATGTAGAACCTCCATATTCTTTGTACTGTTCTTCAGTGAATCAGTTGTCTATGCTAAGGCTTTTGATAAGATCCAGAGGACAAGATACATAGTCTTACGGTACAATGTTGTCCTGAGTTAGGGTCTTTGGGATAAAGGAAGGGAAGTGAGTTTTAGAGTTTCTTCTGCATGTACTAATTTATGAGTTAACACTTAACTGCTCCTAATTTTTCTTTTTTTTTTAATCCCTATTGTTGTGTGTCAGAGGCTCTGTGACAAACTGAGGAAGGTCAGAGAGGCTACAAAAACAGGGAACATAATTCTTTTGGGAGATAATGTCTACTCCAGTGTAGACTGGGTAAATGTTACATTGGGGGAACTACGTTTTTAGGTGGTGCATTAACTGCTTTGTGGAACAAATAAGGAGAAACGTTCCAGAAGAAAAAAAAAAAAACTAGTTATTTGTTATAAACAAGAGTCTTGTGCATGGCTTTTAATCTGTGAAATATTCTCCTTGTAACAGTGACCAAAACAAACTTACATTTGGCATCCCTACTGGAGCAAAAAAGTTAAATCTCTTAGAATAGTTTTGGTTTCTGAAAGAGAGTTGCACAAAAATAAAGAAACTTCTTAGAAAAATTTTGGGGAATGAAGAGGGTAGAATATTTCCAGACAATGCGGAAGTGATCTTAATACAATACAATAATGACTTTGAATAAATGCATTAAAAGACATGAAGGAAATTAAAAGGTATCTAATGTAACTACACAAGGTAGAAAGGAGTCCTTCCAAAAGTTATAGCCAAATGATGGAGTAGAAAGGTTAGATAAACTTCAGCGGTTAAATATAAAAATGCAGTAAGGCAGGTTTAAAAAAAAAAAAAGTTGTCAAAAACGTTACAAAGTTATATGCACTGATAAACCCTGTTTAATGCCATAGTATCACTAGGTAAAAAGATGATCAAACTAGAAAGAGCGTTCAGGGGAGATAACATCTGTGGAAAGGATGGGAGAAAGAATGTATTAGGGTTTTTTGCATCCATCTTGACCAGGGAGACTGTTCGCAGGTTCCAACATAGAAATACATCAGAAGATTGGCCTCAGATTTGGAGGGACCTGTGTTGGGACTTCTGCTATTCCATAACATAAATGACAAATAATTTGGAAAATGTGGTGATAAGCAACCCACTTTGTGACACTGTGATGATGCTAAATTTTCCAAAATGGAGAAGGTAAGTTTACTGTGTTCCAGGAAGTCTTACTGCTAAACATTGCTAGGATATGACGGTGACATGGCAGCTTTTCCAGAGAATGCAGAGGAAGCCACAAGTGATGGCACTTGGTTCTTTTGCACTGTTGCAAAGTGCAACATAATAAAGCCTAATTTGCTATGGACTTGCGTGCTCTCTGCCTTCTTTTCCCAGTCTCTTGCATTACCACTTGAATGCTTTTGAGTTTGTGTCACCCTACAAAAACTTATATTGTATCCTGGTTGTCTAAATCCTTGTATAGTAACTTCCGTGTTCTTCCCTTATTATGCTTCCTCACCATGATACACCTCCAAAGTCCCATGACACTTTCTGTGCATCATTCTGACTTCATTGCTAGCTTTATTTTATTATACTTCCAACCTGATATTTTTTTAGAATGCTAAATAGGGTGATACGTAATTTGAGACTAAATGCATGTACTTTGCTAACAGCTAACCCCGCACAAAGTCTAAATATATTTGACAGCTCTGTGCCACTGAACGTTTGAATCTGTTGGCCAATTTCAGCTGAATTTGGGGGAGGCTAGGGAATGAGGAGCACAAATGAAAGACCATAATCTCCTAAGTATTGTTACTTATAAAGTAGGCTAAAAGTAGTGTTTATGAGGCTGCCTTTGTTTAGTTCTCTTTTTCAGGATTAATGCTAAATTAATGTTTCATAGTAAGCATTTTGTCTACCAGAAACTACTTTTCCTTCTGAAGAAATGTTAACTAATGTGGTACCTATTCCTTTACCCTAAAACAACTTTCTTTAACTGTCAACCGTTCTGTATGCCAAGCTTTATCTCACAAAAAAAATCATCAAAAAATGATTGCTTTAAGGAATTAACTTGCTCATAGTCTAAGGTTTGTTGTTTGTTTACTATGTCTTTTGTTATTTCGTACATATTTGGAATAGTTTGTGAGGCTGAAAATTTTTTTTATTTATGAAATGACTGATTACATGCAGAAAAAACTTCAGTCTTTGGAGGAAATGAGTTGGGCAAAAATTCTATGCAAATCCTCTTAAAAAAGGAAAAGTTGCAACGAAGTGTAAGAACTATAGCAGTATATCTATTTGGCTGAATTAGAAGCTCTGCATTTACTTCAGACACAAAGAGAAAGCATGCAGAAAGGGGAAACTAAATTAGATTAATGAGAACAGTCATAAAAAACAGTGTGAATGTATGAGAGTGGAAAGGCCACGGTGGTAAGATAACAAGATGCACCAACTAAGACACATCAAGAGCGGTGATGATTCACTTGTAACTACATCACCATTTCTCAGGGAGACCAAAGCAATGGGTCTGTTCCTTGCAAAGCAGCAAAACTGCTTACACAGTGTGCCAAGAGACACCTTTTTAACATTGATGTTTCCCAACAAGTTAAGCTGTAAGCTAGTGACCAACAATGGGGGCGTAAGACCTCAGCTTAAAATACTGGAGGGGGAAGGAAGGCATGTAAAGTATTTTGAAATAACCTGGTGCAAGATCAGCTAAGAAACTTAAATAACTGTCTGAAGTGATCTTAAAACCAGTATCGGCTATTTTGGAGTATTCATGGACAACTGTGGGGGTGAGTTAGAAAAAATGTTCTTCTAATATTGAAAAAGGGCAAATCTTGAAAAAGGAGGAAATAGACTGATTATTTTTCTGGAACTTGATATGTAAACATCCAAGAGTAAACAAACTTAAGTAGCAGACAACACAGCTTTGTCAAGAAAAGTTACACTCATATCATAGAAGGAATTTACAAGGATGAAGCAGTAGTTTTCTATATCTTGATGCAATTTTTTGGAGGTTTTTTAGGCAGAATTTCATACACTGTTCTAATAAGCTTTTCAGTAAAATATGGTAAAACTGAATATAGTCTAGAATAAACGCAACTGTCCAGGTACCTGTGTAGCTAGTAAACTGTTCACTGTTAAAATTAGAGGAGTTAGTGAAGTGAATTTTACATGTTGGTATTCTTGATCTGGTTCTCTCAGAAGTTTTTGTTAATAGTCTAGATGATGCAATATAGAGATGCTTGTTATGTTTGCAGATGGACTTCAGATATGTTGAAAAACAGAACTGAAATCCAGTATCCAGTCTTGGATGTGACTTAGAGGATAGAACAAGGTTAAAAGGTGTAAAATTCAGCAATGAAGACTAGAATTGTATTTTAGGAAAAACAGGTCATTTTAGAGGCAATGGAATGAATTGTCTAGGGAGTCTGTAAAAGCTTTCTGTGAATGTTTTTGAACAGGTAAGATAGACTTGTAGAAAAATGATATAGGTATAAAAGGTCATGTGTTTAGCCAGGCAGTGAGTTTGCTAGCCTTTGAAGTCCCTTCCGGCCTCTTCTTTCTCTGCTCTATGCACAGAGAATATGAGCTAACAATATACTAATAGACTAACTGCAGTTTCTTGATAGAGGTTTTTTCTGATGATTTATAAGTAGCATCAAAATGATTGGTGGTTTGTTTTGGTTGTGTTTTGGGTTTTTTAGAGGATTATGTCTGTAATTCTGAAATTTCTATGCACCTGATAAATATAACGAATGCATCTTTTTCAGTACCTTGTTAGAAATAAGGTAACAGTTGTATTCTGGAGGGAGTTGAAAGAAGTCAGAGGCAAGGCAAATCACTTGGTATCTTGCAGTTAGTAAAAAGTTACTTTCTTACTTATTCTGCATTAGTGATAATTTTCAATGAAATCTGAAGTTTGTAGGAATCTGAAGCTTGCCATGTCACATCATCTGCTGTGCATGTGGTGAACTAGATCCGTGTCAGTGAGGAAGTTACTGACCTCTCCTTTTGAATGTCATCTTTGGGGGTGATGTTACTTTTGGATCTTTTGTCAAGTCTAAATTACACATTTTCTTTCTTAGTAGTTTTAGTGTTCTCTTGTTTAACTTCACTTGAAAAAATGTGTGATAGAGCTGAGAAAGCTTCTGCCTTCAGAAACATATAGCCAAGATTTTTTTTTTTAAATGCAAAAACATGACTTTGTTTCACTTGTGAACTTCAGATATATCTGGAGAAAAGGATGACAGATACTTCCCAGTTTTCAGCAAAGATATAACAAGTTTAATAATGAAGTGTTATTTGCTGTTCCTGCTACATCGTATCATTTCTGTTAGCTGGAGTATTTTCTGAATTATTAGAAGTAACACTAAGTAGTAGTGGTCAAACCAAATACAAATGTTGTGATGTGGTCCTTATTTTTTATACATTAGTTTTTAGTAAGGAATTGTTCTGGATTGTGACTGCAGAGCTTTCATAACTTACATGAAAGAGCGTAGTTTGTTGCAGTATGTTTTTTGAGGATCTCCTGATTGTTTTAAGAGAAAATACAAAATTCCAAATTGTTGACTATTCTTGTGGCTACAAGAAGTGTTTTCAAACTGATGTATTCTGTTGTAAAGAAAAAGACTGTTTCATTCTTTAAACCTGATGTACTCGTGAAGCCCAGAATATAAATGTAACCTTAATTATGTTGCTGTTGCTACACAACATTTTCTGTCCACGCATATGCCTAATGCTAGTAGAAGCATGCTTAATGGTGAAAGTACAGATGAGAATTTCTTCCCCTCTGCGTACATCAGAAACTAGTAGTTGAATGGTGTTTTAAGTCTTTCTCTTTTTATCTAAATACCATTCGATAATAGATATATTCCTTTCTAGTGATTGTTTAAAATAATTAGTTTTAAGGTAGGGGGGAAATGATACTTTCCTTGCTAATCTTCAACTTTAACAATATAGACTTAATTTGCTAGCCACGAGAGGGTGCTGTCTGCTAGCAGCTTGAAATGCAAAATAAAGTAGTTCTGGTATTGTAGTTTAAGGTTGAATTATTGTGTTTATAAACGCAAATTTCTTTAACAAATAACTAGTGTTATTTGTATTAGTTTGTACATGGATTCACAAAATATTGGGAAAAGTCTTAAAGTGATGTCATTATTTTGTGCTATTACAGTCATTCTCATGTACTTGGCTCTTATTTACTACTTTTCACTCACAGATTTCTGAGTATGAAAGAGGCAAACATTGGTCTGGTTTACAGACTGGAGATGTGAAAGAGATGACTCTCTAGAGGTTAATGAGGCCTCTGGCAGAGAAGCTGAGATTTTTGTATTGCAGCTTCAGGTTAGGCTGCACCAGGCTTGATATTGAGATATTTAGCACTTGAGTGGAACCACCACTGTAGAGAAAAATATGCATATACCTAAAGGACCATATTGCTAGCAAGATAGCAGGTCAATTCCCTGCTTGAGTACTTCTGGAGTACTCACTGCTATAACTCTATTTTCTATACCGTTCTAAATTTTATTTAATAAAATAAAAGTTTTGTTCTCTCTTCTTTCTGCCCCATGCTCTTTACCTTTTTTGCCATTGTTATCTTAATCTATGGTAAAAGATGCAGGGTGGTGTTTTTTTTCTTTTGAAGGTATCAGAACGGGTAGAGAGAAGACTTCAGGAGATAGAACAAGAAATGCGTGCTGAAAGACAGCTTGTAGAAAGGCGCCAAGACCAACTGGGACATATGTGTCTACAATTACAAGAGGTATGCAAATGAAAACTTCCAGTGTTTTCAGGATTAAGTTAGGAACATGCTGCATTTGTGAGCCTGTACCTGTCAAACTGGCAAAATTGCTCCGATCTTTGGCCCATTCTTTGAGCTGTATCAGTCCGGCTCCGCTTGTCTTGGTGACCAGATGATAACAAGTACAGTCTCTGTTCTTAGTGATGCTGTGTTGTCTATGTTTAGACCTTTTTGGTAACTAGCGCAAACATTCTTTAAAAGAATCCACCCCCTATAACCTCCCTCAAACCCCAATCAAACACAAGCAAGTTATTAGCTGGGTTGTCTCAAATAAAACATTTTGTTTTCTAAAATATAAACTTTGCTTGCAGTGAGCAGTTTATTTTTAATGTATTTCAACAAGCAATCAAATGCACTGTAGTAGCCAGACAGCTTTTCATTGCTTTTCAAACAGTTTCATTCAACAGAATCTGATGAAGTATAAAATGTTGTTTAGGAGATAAATACAGATGTTTATATTGTGAATTAAAATTGGAGACAGCTAGTAGCTTTTGTCTGCTTGTTTTAGGAAATGTATGCAAAATACATCTGTTTCTGATTTTACTGCTCTTTGGAAAATCTGTATCTTGACATAATGTAACTTTATTTCACTCCCCTTAGAGATAACATTGCAAATCATATCGTAACTATGCAATAGAATACTGTAGTTGAGAATCCCCTGTTTTTCACTTTTAGTATTAGTGACAGTATCCATGGTTTTTTGGAAGGCAGTTGTGTTATACTGTGCAGTGATATTGGGGAACCTTAATTTAGATTGAAGCTTTGTATTTCACATAAGGCTATAGATTCTTCAAAGAGGTCGTATTTAAGAAGATGAGATGCTTTTTTGATATAGATAAAAAGTAATGTTTATCAAAATGCTTGTAGTGCTTCTGCCAATATTTCAGAAAGAGTTACTGTTTCGTTTTTTCCCCCTGTTGATGTCCTAGTCGGTGACAAGAACTAGAGTGCTTTATTACAGTTTTCATTGCTCTTTAATATGCATACATCCATTTCTAGATTCTTCGGTTGTGCCTTCAGTCCAGTAGAGGGATGCTTAATGAAATGAGTTGGTGTCATTTGATACTGTTATCTGCAGATTGGAACAATCTTTTTTATCCTTTTAGAGAGATAATGACTTGTATCTGTAAAGGTATATTGACATTGCCATGGTTTCCTTAGAAGGAGAACTTGAATTCGAGTGAATGAATTCAAGTGTATTTCAAAGACTTTCATGTGACTGGCTATGTGATCATGAGCCCTCAAGCTTGATACCTTTTTTCCTGGTAGCTCATCTTTTGAATTTCATGCAAAATGAATACAAAATACTAAGTACATCCCTGACCTTCCATTCCCCTAAGCTGTCCAGCTGTAGATGAAGACGTTTTAATCTTTTGTCCTGCGAATATTATTTTGTTCTGTGCATATTTTTGTAAATTATTTTTTCTGAGGAGCCCCTTCCTATTTAAAAGATATTTTTTTTTTTTTTTTACGCCACTGTTCAAAACTTCGAGATATATAGTCCTCATTCTCAGTTTACAGGAAAGCTCAACACCTATTAGTTTGCTTGGTAAACTTTTGCTATTAGGAATTTGCCCAAGCCAAGATTCAGAGCCAATCCTAACTGGAACAGGCTTATTCCACATGACATACATTCAGAGCTGCTGCCACTTGAAGGAGAATCATATTCTTGGTGATTATCTTCACTCTCTCAAGCAGGGGCTCATATCTCCAAATTGTCCTTCTGGGTGGCTGATCTCAGTCAGGACTCTGGATTTCTTGGACTGAACTCTTGTCACTGTATTTGGGAATCCTAATAAAATGTAGATTACCCCTGTTGCAATGAGTTATGGATTTTTCAGGACCTTCTAATCTTCAACATACAAAATAGAACCTGGTGGTGTCAGATGACAAGCATAGCAGGGAGCTTCTTTCAGCAGGTATTGGGCAATCTTTGACAGGTTACAGAGGAATATGGAGACAGTATTGCCCTTGAAACACAGACTTCCATTACACTCCCAGTAGCAACAAACAGTATGTCCTCTTCCTGCTGCTGCTACTTTCATAGCTGTCTTAACAGCTTGGAGAACATCTTTGTGGCAGAGTTGCAACTTCCTAATGCCAGATGTCTTTCGACTCCAATATTGCTAAGGTCCTTAGATCTCAGACCCTTATGGCAACCTTCCATCCAGCTGTCCCATCTTCCTTCCCCATTGAACATTTGTCATTCTCTAGGTAAAAATGGTCTCACTTCTGGATTGTGTTTGAATTTATCAGGAATGGTTCAACATCTCTTGAAGAGTTGGCTGAGCTCTTTAGCTCTCACATTGACAAATTGGACCACCTTGTGCCCTACCTTTTGAAAAACGCTTGGTTTTAAGAGCAAAATAGTCTGGATCCTGTACACGTTGACTCTCTGGGTACTCTAGTCCTGAGGTTGCTGTGTGGGAAAGCTTTGTGAAGAAAATTACTTTGTTACGGGATAGAAATTATACAAGAAATAGGAATATGAGAATATCTAAGGAGGCAAAAAGTTTAGAACTGATGTAATCTCAAATTAAAAACAAACAGGAAAAAATGCCAACACCAAAACAGTCTGAGAATAGGGTGTAGCAGGTTTGAGTTTTTGAGCTTCTGGTTTTTGATTTTTCAATTTTTTTCTTTGAATGTGGTGTTACAGGTGAATAGATTCAGTATGGCGAACCAAATAGAATGAATAATGTAACTTATGACTATAAAGTATTTAATACTTATGAATATGAATAGTTTAAAAAGGTTGTTATTTCAACAATGTATTTTCAAGCTGAGTAGTAGTTAGCTTGTTGATTTGTTCATTACTTGTAGCAATGTAATTGTTTGATGTATTTTGCTAAGGTATTTTTTTATTTTTATGTACTATAGACAAAATTTAAATTTGGCTTTAAAGATCTCTGAGCAAAGTTGTTAGAAAAACTCTATATTTACACAATTTTTAATGATTTTTTTAAATATCCTATATTTTAAGTAGGCAATTTCAGCAAAGCCTACAAGGTAATTATTTAAAAAAAAAAAAAAATAAAATTCCTGACAAGACTCATTGGATTTTGTGTAAAATATCTGATGTCATTTAACTTTTTTCTTACTGATCACCCATCACTTGGTGGTAGCATTTGCCACAAAGATTGCTTGATAGGTGAGAGAATTTTCAAGAACAGAGGTTCTCAGACACTCCAGTGTGGAAGCTTACTTATTTCTTGACTGCCTTACAGTTGAAGTGTGACTACATTGTACATTAAGAACAGCAACTTCTTAATACAATATATGACATTGCTGGTGGTTTTCTTCCTTATTGTGAACTATCTTCTTTCATGCCGCTTTGATACTCGGCTATTGCAGATGCTCTTCTCAAGTCTGCAAGAGTCTCATCAGTGCGCTGCTTTGATATCTCATGGGATATACAGAATGATGCTGAGGACCAGCTACTGAAAAAGGTGGATCTCTTCATTCAGTATAACCATACAAATGTGTACTCACTCAGAGATTCTTAGGGGACATTGTAGGTGAAAATTCTCTTAATGAACACAATCAGCATATGGAGAGGCTAGTTGCCTTTTTCTGCAGCTTGGCTTTTTAATCAGCTGTTCCTCTTGTGGTGGCTTATTTGGCCTGAAGTATCAGGAGTATCAGAAGAAGCAGCCAAGTTGCTTTCCAGTAAATGAGATGTCCTCCACTTCTGAAGCATGAACACATTTAGGGGTAAACTCAAGCCAGTAAACTCTAATAAATATTTGTACTGGTTCTCTGCAAGAAGGCTTGGAGATGGCGGTAGCAATTTAGGTTTCATTTTTCTCATGTTCTTTAATGACACTTGTCTGCAATACTAATTCTAACCTGGATAGTGATGGTCTTGGAATTTTTTGGTCCCTACTCTATTTGGTGTGGGGTGCTTGGATTCACCCGTGTAAGTATGCTTGTGGGCAGTCCCTTAAGAACATTGTTCCTTATTACTAACCTGAATTTCTCTGAGGAGCGATAGCCATTTGCCCAGTTGCCCCTTGTCTTCCATTGCCCATCATCTTCTGTTGCCCCTTTCTTTTAATAACTCTGGGGTTGAGGACTGTGAGGACATGGTCCTCCATTTATACAAATACAACACATTGGAGGAGAGGGAAGAGTAGACATGCCTCCTGCAGGTACTGATAAGGAGAGAAAGCTTTGCATCTGAGAGCATAAGTGTGTGTGGACAGTATGAACTGAGCAATATGTCACGAAGTAGTCTTTATAACATATATAAATGTTCCTAAGGCATGGTGTGTATCTCTGTAGCTTAAGTTGCTGTATGTTAGAAAGAATGTACTTGAATTGCGTTGTGTACTTTTGCATACCCTAGTGAGAATAAAGTAAATAACTAAATGTTTTACTGCAATTGTTATTTGGATGAAGCATGTTTCTACATAATTTTTAAGAGCTTTTTATTTTGTTATTCTGTTTCTTGTCCTTTGTAATTTGAATTAGGAGTTAGGTGGACTCTTAGCTCTCTCAGTGGTCTCAGTCTCGTGGTCTTCATTGTGTGGATGTAATGTTCTATTAATGTCTCTTCCTGTGCTCTTTTATTTCTCCAAGATGCTTCCCAAGTAACATTGCTGGAAGGAGGGTAGGGTTTGGACTGCATTCTGAAATCCTGTCATTTAATACAGCCTGAATGATTTACAAAGAAATGCTATTTAAAGCATTTGTGGCTATTTAATGAGTCAATTTTTTCATTAATTTGCCTGTTATACATTTAAAACCAAACAAAATCAAATTTGACTGTTGAATTTGATCAGTAGTTGCTTTAATTAAATCTTGTGAGTTTTAAATGTTAATAGTTTATTATTTTTAAGGAAAGTGCAGTGCCCATAACTGACCACTACTTGTCAGTATTTTACCAACTTAAGAGAATCATCTTCCTAAATCTCAATTACTAAATTATATATTTTCAGGGTCTAACTGAACATGACAATACATTTGTTTGTCTTGTCTGTCTTGTCTTTCTGTCTTTTGTATGATGTGCGAACTTTTTATTTGTATTGCACTATTATGATAATTGGTTATTAACCAAGATGATATCTAGTTGTATACTGACCGTAAAGAAAGTTTGACAAATAAAATTTTTCATCTTCAACGTCTAAATTTGCATTATTATTTTGAATCTGTAGTCTGTATGTGGTCCATGTAGGTAGATAAAAATTATTTTCTCTACATTTTTATGTACCTTTTAACTTAGTGTGTATTGGTGTGTTTAAACACTATCTGTTTAAACAGCAATTACTGCAAATCAAAAATTGCAATGAGCAAACAGAAATTCATGTAAATCATACATTTTCACTTTCTTCTATATTCCTGATACAAATGTGTTTCTGATTAGAAAGGAGAACAAATATGTTGATCTTGCCAATGCTACTGACATATATATGGGTTGCTTTAACAAAACACATTTGTTTGTGTAAACTAAAACTATTTTGAGATTCTTTAGTGCTTTATTTTGAACCTGGAAGACACCATCACCTTGTACTGTTTGTTTGCATTTATGCATCCATTTCCTAAAACAAGATCAAGTACCAGTCTTACAAAAGGGCTTTAAACAGCTTTATATGCATTGGATGTCCTGGATGGCTTTACTAATTCCTGTGCTTGGCTTCCTGGATTTTGGTGAAATGAGTCTGTGTGTTCACACTTTGCATGCTTTGGGTGAACAGAATCATCTTTATACAACATTTTGAACCCACTGACTGTGGTAAGGCAATGACTATAGTTATGTCTTAAGTTAATAACTTGGATAGGCCAGGAAGCATTTTTTTCCTTCGTGCAAGTGGATACTTAGGTTCTGTTTGCCTCCCACTGCACATATTGTGAAGTGCAAGAGGCTGGTGGACTTTCAACAGAGAGTGGGGTAGACTGATGGTCAAAACCATTATTGAAAATTCTCTTTTTGCATGTCTTTGTCTCTGATCTTAGACAAACATAAACTTGATCTCTGCTCTGAGGCATCTGGATGTTTTAGTGCATCGTTGATACTTGCCCCTTGGCTCTGTGCTTTGCCACCTGTGGCTAATGGTTTCTGTTTGGATTGTAGTTTGAATCTGACTCTGTCTTGGAATGTGAGCAAATTTTATACATATCTGTCACTGCAATATCCAGGCAGTCCGTCTTTAAATGCCTGTCTGGTATGTCTAGGTGGCATACTCAGACCCATGCTAGCTGCTAATGTAGCAAGTTAGGGAAAGAATTTTCATTCAGATTAGGATGTGGTACATTTTGGCCTTATTTTAAAATATAGAATGAGGTTGGTCTGCTTGTGTATTTCTGCTAGTATGAATATAATTCACTGATCAGTCTCACTTTGAAAGAGCAAATTTCAGTTTGTGGTCTGCATTACTTTCAAATAATCTGGTTTTATTTAAAAAAACAAAACAAATTCCAAACCCTAAGGAAAGTTGGTAGGCTTAAATGGCAATAAAAGTTATGATTGGCTATTGGAAGATTTTCATAACTTGGAAAGATTAAGAACTGTTGTTACAGAGGCCTTCACCTAGTTTTTCCCATATATAAGAAAAAATACCTGTTTATTGGAGTAAATTATTTTATTTATTTGAAGTTTTGGGGTTAGATATACTGTCTATGGATGAGGTATCCTGAGCTGCGGTATATCAGGTATGTTAATATTCTGATACTGTCTTATGCTAGTGAAGTCTTTAAAAACACTTCTTCTAGGAATTAGGATGTACTACTGATGCAGAGACATTTTTGCCTTCAGTAAGGATATCTTTGAAAGTTTCCTAGTATTTCTAATTCCATCCCAGCTTTACCATTTTCCTTGTGATGCTAACATCTCTAGCAAAATCTGTATGTGAAAACATGCATTTTTGGTCCTATATTAATTATTAATTTAGTGCCAAAGATAAGGTTGGCATACAGTTGACTGTATATAACAGAGCTTCTAATTTTGCTAGTAAAAATGAAGCTCAGTTGCAGTTAGTACACATCATATATCCCTAGCAGACTGTTCTGAACTGGTACTTAACAGTCATTAAAGAAACCCAAACTCATGCAATAATGGCATTAGCTGAAGTGATGATCTTTGATTTTTTTTCATGTAGCTTCTTGGGAGTTCTCCCTAGAGTCTTTTTGAGTGAAATGAGGGTGTGTCACGTCTGTGTGCACTGTTGAGTTTTATAGTTGACTGGAATGATGGATTTGAATTGGTACTGAATACTTAAAGAAACATCCTAAATATGTTACAGTCTTACAGTATCTGATTATGAATCAGTATGATTAAAAGCGTAATTCTTTATGTAACATAATATTTTAAGTGGCATACTTCTGATAAATATCTTCCACAATCTCAGTTTTTAGTGTAAACTGTTCAAGCAGGAGAGTAGTCCAAACCATACTGAAACCCCTATGTTTCCTGAGGTGAGGATGTAAGACTGAGATAATTATATAAATCCATTTATTTTCTCCACAAAGCTCCTTTTAAAAGCAAAACTTCTAAAGCTGAATGCCTGGCATCACTGAGGTTGATTAATATCTTGCATTCTGTTTTCATACAGTGAAATTGTTCCTCAGTATACAGTGAAGAGAAAATGTTCAAAAGCTGAATGAAATTGCACTAGTTATTGGGGCAAATTTCAGGGTTATTTGTTTAAGGAAACGTTCCTTTAAAATGCAAAATAAAGATGCTGCTTGGGAAGAACAGACTGGGAAAAAGACATTTCTTTCAGCGCAGGCTGTTTGTTTCTTTTGTTCTGTTGTAGTTTTAGCAAGTAATGGTGGAAGGAATAGATGTACTTATGCTTCATTATATTGGATGATAGTAACAGGTGTATGCTAAGGTCTCTAATTGATTTGTGGCTAGTGTGAAAACTGCTTGGTCATGTTGTGCAGCAAAGAAACAGATTTATTAACACAGTTACTCAAATTCACAGCAAATGCTATCAGTATGGCTAGTGATATCTCTCAGCTGGTGTTTCTAAGTGGTATTTAAGATGATCCGATGACATTGTTATGGCCTGAGATATCCAAACTTGTGTTGTGTATGTTGCAAATTGCATGTGTCATTAATGTCTGTGATGTCTAATGCATTCCTTTGCCAGTGATTGGCTATGTTCTGCAAATAGTGTTGGCTTGCACAGGGAAAATATTTTGAAATTGATATTCAAGGCAATTTTATTTTTGTAAGATGCTTTAGAAAATGTACGTAATTGTTTTTAGATGCTTCAGTTTTGGGGTGGGGGCGGACAGGAAAAGTCCCCATGGATTTTTTTTTATTTTTTTCAAAGTAGGGCACAATGTTGGTAACTTTTGATCAGGTAAATTTCGGTTAATTCTGTCTTAATACTGGGATCCTAAGCATCTGTCCAGATTCAGATAAAAATAACTTTTTTCCTTTTTGGCTTCCAACACAACCTCATGGTAATATTTTCCTTACTACAGTGCATTGTACTACATATTGTGCATATTTTATATTAGAGAATATATTCTTTTCATCTGATGTGTTCACAGCTTTTCTGGAGGGGATCTCTCAAGCCTCTTGGACCTTCATCTCAAAATGTTTGGGGTCAGCCTTGAGTGTCTGGAGCTCTATATATTGGAAGAATGTTAGTGCTAGTTTTGACCTTGTATTTGACCCTGTTCTTTGAGTGGCTGTGTTTATGTATGTGTGGACTTACATTTTTTTCGTAACGATATACATTGGTTCCACATGAAAATATTAGACATAGAAAGCATTTGTCTAGATCTTCTTTCTTAAATATATCAGCAGATTCTTTCATTTTAACAGACTTACAAAGAAGAGTTCTCTAACTTTTATAATGAAAGTTCGTAATGTATTCTTCACTTTTAAAGGCTTTAAGGAATCAAGATACTAATGCAGATGAAACAGAAGAACTCACAAAAAATAAACTTGTGAAATGTGAAAGTGAAAAGAACCAAGTAAGACTTAATTTTCTCCTTTCTTGTTTGGTTTTAAATAAGTGTATAGTGTCATATGTTACAGTATATGCTTCCTTCTTGGGAGAAACCAGCAGGATAAAACTTACTTTACTCTTTAAGATAACAGGGGTTTTTTTTGCATCAGAGGCACTGTGAATATAGCTATGCTGAACTTCTCTCTTTCCTTCAAAGCTCTTTAGTTATGTATGTTACTTCTAACGACTCTTCCATCCTGCTAGGCGGACAAGTTTATAACTTGGGGGTTATCCTTGATTTCTGTCTCTGATTTGTCTCTGAATTTATACAGAGTCTGCTGTTGCTTATTTGCAGCAGCTCAAAGATGCAGCTTTTCTTCATCCCTGCAACTAACGCATGCTAGTTATTTTGCACCATGGTTGTTATTAATTCCTCTTACTGAACTATCTGTTGCCATATTGTCTCTTCCTGTTCATAGAAAACAAGATTTCTTATATTTCTGTTCTGGCAGGATGCTAGGGCCATATTATACTTTTCTAGCTTTTTTCAATTTCAATTTCTAGCTTTTCATCAATTTCAGACTTTTTGTCAATACTTTCAACGTTATACCCTTTATTCTAAACCATCTATGTAGTGTTTTATGTTATGTTACTCTCTCCATTCCATTAATGCCGGTCCTGTTTACTTTGCCCATTTGCCAGCCTCTCAACATCCTCTTTGAGGTTGCTATCTCTGCAATAACAATTTCAGGTGTCAAAAACTGTATTTCTTTCTATGTAGATCTTTGTGATCTTTGAACTGTTTATGTCAGAGAATATCTAGTAGCTTTTGTTTTCTGTTTTTTTCTAAATGGTCATTGATTTGCTGACTATTTCTGATTAAACGTTTTAAAATTCCCTTAATATTATATTCCTAGGAAAAATTCTAATTGTAAGAAATTCTGTGCACTTCAATTTTTCAGTCCTCTTGTTTCCAAGAGTTGTTGTGTGTTGTTCTTGCACAACACAGACAAAGCACAGAATTTACCAATTACCAGTTCTACCAATGCGTGTTATCTTTAATATTTTTATAAATAAACTATGTAACAAAAGTGACCCAAATGTTAAGTCATTGTTAATTTTAATTAGAGTTTGAAAGTATGTCTCAAATGCAGGGACAATGTTTTTGAAACTTCCTAAAAAAGTTTGTCTTCCTTTCTTTTAACGCAGTAAAAATTTGCTTTAGTGCTTTTTTGTTTTGGATTATATATACCACTTTGTATCTTCATGTGATATAGAATATTTTACAAAATTACAGACTGTAAGTTGAATTATCATTATGTAATTTAAATAAATATAGCAGGGATGTAGTACAACTGAAAGTTTGCTTTAAAATTTTGGACAAATAAGAATATTGTGTATATTATACCTCATTTTTAAATATATGCTTATATCGATTAATTTGTGCCAGAATTAAATAGTTAAAATACACTTTTGTATTATGATGCATACATTGCTCTTTGTTCTTCATCTTCTGTAATGAAAGCTTGAGCGGGAATTGGAGCAGTCCCGGAAAAAGTTGAATGACTCAGAAGGCAGTAGAGAAGCTCTTTTGCATCAGGTAACTGCTTTGGTTGGTGAAAATCCTAAAGTTTTCATATTAGGCTGTGTCTGAGTCTTTTTTTCTTAATCTTCCTATCTCATACTCTGATAACATTGTTTTGGGAAGGGAAGGAGGAGATACAAAAACACAGGTTTAAGAGTCTAAAATATGTTGACTGAGCTTCTCATTATACTTTTTCTGCTTTCCCAACTTTTATGTGTGTATGTTCATATATAATAATTATAGTAGTCGTAGTAGTTATGGTACTGTTTAAGTACATAAACACATTATTTGTAACTGCCTTTCACAGTATGCTTTAGAACAACTTCTGTATTAGTAATTATTGCAATGCAAAGCGCATGCTATAATTGGTGAATTCAGATAAACCAGTGACCTAGAAGTATTTGCTGTATTATATACTAACGTGATAAAAATACATAAAAAACCGAACACCTGAAAACCTATCTAAAGAGTGCTTTAAACAATACCTATTGATGCACATATTAGATCTAGAAGTTGCAGGAACCTGGATTATAGCTTTAGAAAAGTGTCCTTTCTCCTAAACATTTCTAATCCATCCTTCTTTCAGAGGAGCTGGGGAAAAAGATGGAAATAAATAGGGAGGGTGCAATTGGCATACTTATCTGTTAGCATTAGTTGTTTGACTTGTGTATCTAGCAGAAGTTTGGGTTGGCTGTATTACCATTTTGAATTTAATTCACTGTGCATGGAATATAGTACTCTATCACATATGGGTAATATGAATTAGAGCTATTTTCCTTCAACTTTAGCATGTCATTCTTTATTTTCCTGTACACAATGTTATCTTTTAAGTGCTAGACAGTATATGATAGAAAGGAAAAATGTAAAAAGCCCCTATGTTTCCTAAGAATAAGTACATTGCGTTTTTAATGAGTAGAATTTAAATAAAATACTGCTTATTAAATTTGTATTTTCACTAGCAATGTAAAAAGATAATTGCAATATATAAAATGGTAGCATTTTGTTTGGTCTAGAGAAATTAATGCTCAGCCGTGGTCAACATAACAAAATATATCCTTTAATTTTGAATAATCACTTTGTGGCCTATAATTAGGAAATAATTTGTTTACCATCTGCAGTACTCTTGAGATATATTTATAAATATTACTTGTATATAGTCTTTTTTTGTTTTTGTAGTGTTTAATGAAAATACGCTATTTACTCTTTCATTTTTTCCTTGTACATACATTTTAGATTGAGGATCTTCGTTCCCAACTTCTGAGAGCAGAAGACCATGTAGGGTTGCAACATCAAATTTCACATGTTGCTATGCACCACCAGAGCTACCAGAATGTACGAGATGATGACAGGAAAATTAGAACAGGTACAACTCTCAAATTTTGCACTAGAGGTCTGCAAATTAGTTAGCCTGGACATCAGTTCTGTCTTTGAATTTCAGCCTAATTCTTCCACTGTCTCAACAAAAGCAACTGTTTAACTCCTCAGCTTTAAGTTAATAAGTACTGGCACCTGAATATTAACAAATAAATAGCAAGAAGAGTTAAAACTTAGGATAAAATACTATGATTGGCGTGGTTAAAACAAACGAAGATTCATAGAATCAGAGAATCGTTTAGGTTGGAAAAGACCTTTAAGATCATCAGGTCCAGCTGTTAACCTAACACTGCTAAATCCACCACTAAACCATGTCCTTAAGCGCCTCATCCACATGTCTTTTAAATACCTCCAGGGATGGTGACTCAACCACCTTCCTGGGCAGCCTGTTCCAATGCCTGACAACCCTTTCAGTAAAGAAATTTTTCCTAATATCCAATTTAAACCTCCCCTGGCACAACTCAAGGCCATTTCCTCTTGTCCTATTGCTTGTTACTTGGGAGAAGAGACCAACAGCCACCTCTCTGCAATCCCCTTTCAGGTAATTGTAGAGAGCGATGAGGTCTCCCCTCAGCCTCTTCTTCTGCAGACTGAACAACCTCAGTTCCCTCAGCCGCTCCTCATAAGACTTGTGCTCCAGACCCCTCACCAGCTTCATTGCCCTTCTCTGGACACGCTCCAGCACCTCAATGTGCTTCTTGTAGTGAGAGGCCCAAAACTGAACACAGGATTTGAGGTGCGGCCTCACCAGCGCTGAGTATAGGGGCATGATCACCTCCCTACTGCTGCTGGCCACACTATTTCTGATACAGGCCAGGATGCTGTTGGCCTTCTTGGCCACCTGGGCACACTGCTGGCTCATATTAAGCTGGCTGTCAGTCAACACCCCCAGGTCCTTTTCTGCTGAGCAGCTTTCCAGCCACTCGTCCCCAAGCCTGTAGCGTTGCATGGGGTTGTTGTGACCAAAGTGCAGGACCTGGCACTTGGCCTTATTAAAACTCATACAGTTGGCCTCAGCCCATCGATTCAGCCTGTCCAGATCCCTCTGCAGAGCCTTCCTACCCTCAAGCAGATCAACATACTCTCCCAAATTGGTGTCGTCTGCAAACTTGCTGAGGAGTCACTCTATCCCCTCATCCAGACCCTTGATAAAGACATTAAAACAAGACTGGCCCCAGTACTGAGCCCTGGGGAACACCACTCGTGTCCGGTCGCCAACTGGATTTAACTCCATTCACCACAACTCTTTGGACTTGGCCATCCAGCCAGTTTTTTACCCAGCAAAGAGTGTGCCCATCCAAGCCAGTTTCTCCAGCAGCATGCTTTGGGAGATGGTGTCACAGGCTTTACTAAATTCTAGGTAGACTATATCCACAGTCTTTCCCTCATCCACTAAGTGGGTCACTTTGTTGTAGAAGGAGATCAGGTTAGTCAGGCAGGACCTACCTTCATAAACCCACGGTGACTGAGCCTGGTCGCCTGGTTGTCCTGTACAAACCGCGTGATGGCACTCATGATGATCTGCTCCATAATCTTTCCCAGGACCGAGGTCAGGCCTGTAGTTCACCAGATCCTCCTTCCGGCCCTTCTTGAAGATGGGTGTCCCATTTGCTAACCTCCAGTCCACTGGGACCTCCCTGGTTAGCCAGGACTGCTGGTAGATGGTGGAAAGTGGCTTGGTGAACACTTCTTCCAGCACCCTTAGTACCCTGGGGTGGATCCCATCTGGGCCCACAGACTTGTGGGTGTCTTAAGTGGTATAGCAGGTCGCTAACCATTTCCCCTTGTATTGTAGGGGCTTCATTCCGCTCCCCATCCCTACCTTCCAGCTCAGGGGGCTGGGTCCCCGGAGGACAACTGGTCTTACTATTAAAGACTGAGGCAAAGAAAGCATTAAGTACTTCAGCCTTTTCCTCATCCTTTGTCACTATGTTTTCCCCCCATGTCCAGTAAAGAATGAAGATTCTCCTTAGCCCTCCTTTTGTTGCTAATGTATTTATAGAATTATGTATTTATAGAATAGAGATTAAGAAAACTTTCTGGTATGATGCAGTCAGGGCTTCTGTTTGCAGTATGTTAGAATTTTAGAGATGGAACAACTATATTTAAAAGAAAAATATTTTAAACAATTTTAAGATGTAATTGCATATCAAATTACTGCTTTAGCAAGGTTGTCGCTACATTGTTAGTTATCTAGCTGTATTTAAACTTTTCAAACATTATCAAAAAGGCATTAGAGAAAGTCTTTATCTTTCTCATTATTAACATAGAAATGTATTACTCAAGATAATAGAGGAATAGTGACTCCAAGTCCAGTGTCTCTGTGGATGTTTAAATTGGTTTGGTTAATGACTTCTTTTTATATTTTCATACTTCAGCTACTGAATTATCTTAGTTATTAAAATAAGACTTTGACTCCCTGTTTTACAAATCTCCTACAGAGCACTGGAAAATGGCTAGATTTTTTACATGGCTTAGCTTTAGAAATGTAACACAAAATAGTAATTTTAATAGTTTTTCTCCAGTCATGTTAATGTATCTGCTTAAAAGTGAATTTATTTGAAACAATATGCCTTTCATGTTAATGAAAGCATATTTTAATTTTTCCATTTGTTTTATAATTATAAATCAAAACTGTTGTAAAAAAATATGATGAAAATTAAAAAAAAAGTACTGGAGCTGTTAAGATATACACATATATTTATATAATTTATGCAGTTGTGTTTCTCCTTACTGTGTTATTTCTATTTCTTCAAAGATGCATGGGAAGAATAGAAGGGGAGATTTTCTTTGCCTCTAGTAGTTGTTTATGACTAAAGACCTTTGAATTTCTGGTTGAGGAAATTTACAGCTTACTCTCATCAAGAACTTCTATTGTAGTTGTAGGACTGAGGCATAAAATTCACAGATAGTGTGATTTCTAGATCAGGAGTTATTACTCTGGTGGGATAAAATCTTGGACTTGAAGTTTGTGGCCAAGTTGCATTTACACCAGAATTTCCCTATTGTTTCTTCCATCCTATTTGATTTTATTGGGTTTTGCTTTTTTTTTGGGGGGGAGAACCCCCATAAAATGACTGGATAAACAGAAATACTGTCTCATTTAGTAAAAGGTTATGATATGGGTATAGCCATTTTTCACAGATGCTTTGATCAAAATAAGTAGTTGGAGAATAGTCTCAAGTAGAGAAGAAGATTGCCAAAAGAGAAACGAGGAAAAAAATTATTTACTACAAGTCTGTGTTTCTACTGGGCCTATTGTTCTGTTCTCATTATTTTATAGTAGCTGAAAGATATGAGAGAGAGAAGCAAGAACTGGAGAAGTGTATTTTAGAGCTTAAAGCAAAGTTGAGTCATAATGCCGTAATGTCAGAGGTAGAGGAACTGAAGAGATGCATAGAGCATAAGGACAAGGAGAAAGCACAGCTTGTAATGCACATACAGGTAAGCTCTTTTTTTTGCTGGCTTTTTTTTAATAATTTCCCATATGTTTAAGGTAGGTGATGTGCCAGATTAGGGATTAAAACTACAAGTAACTGTTGTGCTATTTGTAGTTTATTCTATAAATAACTTTGAAAGGTGATCCGAGTTTGCAGAGGTTTTTCTCTCCCATCTTGTTAATAAAGCAAAAAAGGTATTTGCTGTTGGCCATGAATTCATGGTTTGGATTACTTCTCTTTCCCATGTGCAAAGAAAAGGTGATCTGATTTTATCAGCAGTTGACATTAATAATGGTTTCTGGAATTACTTTTGTAGGTTAGTATTTACTTCCTTATTCCCCATTCCATCATGCTTCAGAGCTAAAGTTTCACTTTAAATAAACTGGGATACCTTGTTCCATGAGAGTGTACAGTAGAGTAATAAAAATAGATCATAACTGCTTTTTTTAGCAATTAGGTGCAATATAAAAATATAATTATTACATTAGTAAGTATTAGCATTCTTATTTATGGTAAACACATACTATTTAAAGTGATTCTCTGTGAAAAGAGTAACAGCAGTCTCTGACACTGAAGTTTTAGTTAGACTTACCTTAAACACAAAATGAGATATAAGGGCGCAGTAGCCTTTTTATTTAAGATAGGAGATTTCTGTATTTTTGTATCTTGTCTAGATTTGTCATTGGTAGTACAATCCCTGCACAATAACTGTTTTCTGTTGTCTTTCATGACTGTCAGGAGAAATGAGGATATTTTCAAAACCCTATGTGGGATTTCAGTAGTCAAGTACTTAACATTTGTTGTACTTGTATTGGGGCATTCAGTAAGACAGGGGTTTTGTATTTTGTGTTTATTTTTCTAATTTTTCTTTGAAATGGTGTTGTATCACTTTGGAAATTTAAAAGTAGGAATTTTTTTTTTTTGGCCTTTTAATAGATTTACAGGGCTATACTGTTCAGTTTACTACTTCTGCTGTTTTCCCTTGTCAACTTCTGTGCTGATTTAAATCAAACTAATACATCAAATTGCATTTGAAAAAATTGAAGTCTCAGAATAAGTTCTTAGATGCTTTATGAAAATTGGTCATTGAACAGGTTTAAAAAGACCTAGCGTGCTCCCATAGACGATAAGGCAAGCAGAACTCATTTGCTGATGCCCATCAGCATTTGTGTTCTACCTGGTCAATACAACTCCAGACTAACCCGAAACATGCTGTTTTTGTTTTGTGGGGCCTGCGAAATTCCAGTTACTTTGGTGGCAGGAGTTAATGGGATAAAAACCCATAGAGAACCATTTTTTTTAAACTTCTGCTTGTAGAACATGCTTTCTTGAGGGTCAGAATGATGTTCTAACACTAATTTCCTGCTCTGTGAAAATACTGATGGAAGAATGCTCAGCTGGGGTCATTGTCATTGCTCTGAGTTAGAAATCTTTGACTTCCCTGGTTATCCCAACAGAAAATACTTTGTACTTCTTATCTGCTTCCCACTGCTATTCTCCTACAGAGGCAGTAACAGGAAAATAGCTACTGTGTTTTTCTTTTAATGAGACATCAAGGAATGCAAGGACGTAAATTTCTAAACTTATGTACTAACAAAGCATTTTGTCAAGCCTGTTCTAACAGCTGCTATTGTCAGATAGTCTGATTCCCAGTTGGAAGTGA
Source organism: Gavia stellata (assembly GCF_030936135.1). Lineage (NCBI taxonomy): Eukaryota > Metazoa > Chordata > Aves > Gaviiformes > Gaviidae > Gavia > Gavia stellata. Next base: position 24,048,399 of record NC_082600.1, read on the forward strand.
CCAGTCATGTTTGACTTGAGTGTAATTTATCTTTGGTTGGTGGGGAGGATGTAACTGCACTTGCCTCTGGTGTACATGTGATATTAGAAATTTCTTTTGATTTATTTAAATGTCATTGTTTTCAACAATGAGTTGTGTGTGTTGTACATTTAGTCCCTGACAGTTGCCATGAACTCACAATATGATGGAAAACGGAGAGGATGGAAAAGATTATAATCACATTCTTGACCTCAGTTCTAAATATGAGTTTAACTTTAAATTAATTTTTAAATTTAATAGAGAAAATCTTTATTTCAGTTGCTGTAGTTTACTTGAGGTTGCTTCTGTAATATCTTGCAAATGTATGCAACTATCTTAAATATATTTTTCTGCATGGAAGTATATAGATACGGGGCTGTTATGGTTGACTATTATGGCTAAGAAATAAACAAAGTATACATATTATAAAGATGCAATAATGTTTTTCCGTAAGCATTTTTAGACTCTCATGCTTGTGAAATTGTTTGGTTTACTAATTATGTCTCATTCTAATTAGGTCAAAGTAATGTTACAGTGTTGTCCAGTAAAGCATAACAGCAGACAGTCAGTTTGTTAAAATATTTCAAATTTTCTGAGGGAAAGTTATTGATTTGTTTATTTAAGATTAGAATTCTTCAGTAATACAAGTCTTTCAGTCTTATGAAGATTGATGTTGTTCTTATCCTCATTAAAATTCATTTTTTGGCTTTTTCATCCTCTAAAGATGAAAATGTTAGCCAATTATTTTCATTATATGAGCCAATTAAGATATCTGAAAATTTATAAGTAACGCTTTTCTAAATTTAAAGAGATATTCTTACAAAATAGAGAAATTCAATACCTTTGCAGACCAAACTGTATCACCATGTCATTGGAGTTCAAATGCTGAAATTGTGCTACAGGTAGATCTAAAATGTACAGATGCTATTCACTTTGATAAAGTTTCTCTCTAAAATCACATATCAATGCGGGGGGAGTGGAAAGGTGTATTAGCTGTAGCTTATATTTACATGAGTAGCAGTTCAAGTTTTGGAAAAATATGGAGAAGGCATCACTTTAAGAAATTGATTTTGTGCAATGTATCTTCTACTGAATGAATATAGTTCTTGACTGACCGAATGCATGCATCTTTGATTATTTAATTCACAGAATTTATGCTTACATGAAAAATCTAAACCTTCTGTGTTAATGGTTCTTGATTGTTAGATACAATGTGATTGGCAAGAGATGCAGATCAGGTTGTGATGAATAAATTAATATTTGAGCTCTGCATTCAGGAAAAAATAGTAAGATAAATAATTAGATGCATGATTTGGATAGCATTGTTGAAAACAGTATCAATGGCAAGCAGTATGATTACATAGCATTAGAATCTGGTGACTGCACTGTTGAGATACAGGGCAGAAACAGGAGAGGAGGGAGAAAAATACATATAGATCTACTTTAGGTGACTAATGTAATTAGTGTGGCGAGATGAAATGTGGCTTTCTGTATTCTTATCAGCATAGAATGTTTGCACGTAACTGTGATACAAGGCATTAGTTCTGTAAATTGTAGCAAATGAGTGATCCTCACTTGCATTTTAAATGTTCATAAAAGTTTTAAGTAATGTTGCACTGAATACACTATGTGTTGTGTTTTCTATACCTAGAATGAATTTTGTTTTGCAGTTTGTGGTGACTTGATTTTTAAATTAGGTGTTGAAAATGCAGGTCAAAAGTATATGTGTAGTCAAGCTAGGGACTAGAAGTCCAAACTACATGAGTTACCAGAATGGTGGCAGAGTTGCATGTTTAGGGCCTGTGGTGAGCAGTTTACACTTCAGATAAATAACTAGGCTCTAACTGTAAAATGTTGGCCTCTTTCTCTGCCTCCAGTTTCTTATGAAAGTTGAAAGCTAGATTGCATATTGGGATGTTGCATATGTAGAAAACTACATGCACAAATGTTTTATTATTTGGGGCAAATGTTGCATCTGGTTTTGAGTTTGTTAATCACCTCTGTTCTGTGTTACCTCTAGGCAGAGCCTGACAATTGAAATGTCTGTGGTGGTGTTGCAGTCTGAGGGTTGATACAAACATTAATCAGTTTTGAAAATAATGCTTGCATTCAGATATCTAGAGCATTAATATGCTGTATGCCAGGATTCAGTAACTAATCTTAATAACGTTTTTAAGTGCTCCACGAACATAATTCTCTTTTTATAAAAATCTTCAGATATTAAAGCCAGGAGGAGAGTATTTGATATTATGTTGGTGGTGAATGAGTTGACATGAGTATTCTAATACCTTCCCCTTGGTTCTATCAGCAGTGGAACTATGAAAATGCAACAATAAAATGAATCGGGTTAGAAAAACTTGGACTCAGAATTGTCTTGTGTAAAGACTGAGAAGAGACAATGTACCACAGTCAGGATTTTCTATAGTAACTGCAATGTAAAACATGCTAACAATTGCTGTACATATATATTATATAAAAAATACATTTTAACAATGAACTGCTCTGAGTATCCTGGGTTGTTTCTGTCAGGAGAACCTCCATACCTTTGTAATGTATGTCACAGAATATTGACATGCATCTATTGCTTCCAGAGCTGCTCACTGAGTTCTCTTGGTGACCGACCTTTGGCCACCAAAGATGCTAGATGCTACTTGGGGTCTGGAGTCTTAATCTGTAAAGGCAGCGTTTCACATCTGCATAGAGGCTTTTTTGAAATCACAGTTGTTTAGTAATTTGCTACTTGGAAGAAACTCAGATGTCGAAGGAAGATGATTTTTTTTCTTTTTTCTAGTAAGTGCAACCTCCTGACGTTGCTTATCGTTTCTCTTATAGAGTGTCTCACTCTTGCTTACTACAGTCACAATTGAGAAGGGGGAAATTGGATGAATATTTAAAAAAAAAACAACAACCCACATCTCTATATTCCTGTCTTGTAGATATCCTTAAAATATTTACATTCTGGATTACCTAGAAGGGTAATTCCAAGATAGGGATGTGAAAATTAGGGTATATTCTGCAAGATCTCAAGTAAGCATTACTCTGCCAAATTCTCCTGCCATAGAAAAAAGAGCAGCCTACAAGGCTCAGGAAACAGCTGTATCTGTTGGAACGCCTGTCAATATGTGCACCGACACCGTTGTGACGTTGAGCTCGTTGTCCAGGCTTCAGTAATGTATTTCTATTGTAGCAGTGTGCTGTATGAGGCTGCTAGGGTAGTACTTAGGCTTCAGTACTGAAGTACAGCCTTCAGTAATACAGAACTGAAGAGGATATCTTCAGGTATGTTCCATTGGACATGGGCCTGCTGACAACTTCAAGCACTAAGTTTAAACATGTTCCCAAAACAAAGATGAAGGCTGACATCTGTGGTAGTTCCAACTTCTCTAGCACTAACAGGGCTGTGGGGACTGTAAATCTAAACAGACCCAAGAGCTGGATTAATTCTCCCTCAACTCTGGAGGCTGACCTTATGTTTGTTGTGTTAGGTTTTTCATTTATTTTTTTTTTAGTAGCACTTTCTTTATCTTTTGTATGCTGTGGCATGCTAATGAAGGGCAACTCCTTTCTCACAGGTGGCACGGTATTTCAGCCTCAATGCTAATGGAAAAAAAAAAAAAACCTCCCAAACAAACCAACAAAAAAATCACAAAAACACTGTGGTGCAACACTTGATTATAATACCAGAATAGGTCCTCACAGGGTCTGATCCAGCCCCTATCTGAGTTTCATCCTGTGCTGAACTTACATTCAGTACTGCTCTGGTCATGGCTGCAGTAGAATGTACGTACAAACAGCTCTGCAAAGGAAACAGTCAAGCTGTGTGCTTTACATTAACGATAACATTTTATGATGTATTGTCTGCACACATATTTAATGCCCTTTGCAACTGAGATTCTGTGGCTAAGAGGAAAATGAGGACTAAAAGGCTGAAAGAAAATTGAGGATTGAGACTCCTACAGATGTCTGTAAACAAACAATATAAAACGTGATGGGGAAATAGGGGTACCTACTTACTCCGGGTGTTACTATTTTAATATTCAAGACTGACCATATGTGCATCCATAGTAGAATGCAGGTATAAACATTCTGTGCAAGATACGTTGTTATTTTAAGAGAAAATAGATGGCTTTCAAGACTGACAAACTTATGAACAATCGGCACATGCTATTTACTTTGTAAAAATTTCTATATTAAATATAATGTTTTTTGAAAATATGCTAAAATTGAAAAATGTGATGCTATGCATCTAGCTTAATAATCAGTTATTTTTAGTTGTAAAGGTTGTTTAGGAAGAAATTAAAAGCTTAAGTTCATAAGGTCGTCATCATGAAATGAAACCACAAGATCATACTTTCAGAGACCACCACTCCCAAGTACAATGTTCTTCCAATGGCAACAGTAATTTGCATAATTATTTCTTACTATCAAAAAAGTCTTCATTCTCATAAAATCAAAATTAGGCATTAAAAATATATAGTAGTGTAACTTGCTTAATGGAGCTTTGTGTTATATAAAATATTTACTATCTGCTGATAGTACGGTTCCACAAAAAAAAGTAATCAGTTATTTTTCTGAGCAGCGTTTGCCTGAAAGGGGTATCATATTTAGCAAGGTTGATAGCTATTTCCAATCATTAAATGAAAACTGTGTCCTTTTAAGATGGTTCTGATGACCTCTAGATGTTCATTGTTGTAAAGGGTTGCTTTAAATCAACCACAATGTTGATGTGTGCAGGCAGGTAATGACAAATGGCAAAGAAATTACTTGCCTGTAAGTGTTCTGTTAGAAATGTTATTTTTAAAATTGCAAACAGTCAATCATCCTACTTTTTTCACAGAATGCCTAGAAATTGGAATTGTGTGTTGGGATTTTCCAAGGAAACAAAAGGCAGGACCATAATCTTTGTTTTTGTAGACACTAAGCTCTGTACGTGGAAAATGAGGTTTGAGGTGTGCTCTTACAGATACTGAAGCAAAAAAAAAACCTGTAACAAATAGTGCTAGTGTATGTCCATTCCCGTTGGGTGAACCTATGTATATGCCATACCTGGAAAGTACCTGGGGAAACCTATCTCTTTGTGTATAAATGATAAATATTGTTTCACACCAGATTTTTTACTTACTTATTTTTATGACAGCCAGTGTCTGAGAAGTAGCTTATTTAATGTTTTAAATACTAGTAGGGCAAGCCCATATAGATCAGACAGAATTTTGACAACTGTATACATGTTAACATACAGATACACGTATGTTTGTCATATGTCAAAATAGGAGTTCAGAAGTACAGGTCAGTGCATTTGGGACCTCTGTTACGATATTATAAAAACAAAGAATATGGAGACCCACTGTTTCTCTGTCCCCTTGCTTTACAGGGAAAGCCTCATTTTCGCAAATTGTAAAAATAAAACATTAAAATTCACATTTATGTTGGTACATCCATGTCAAAGTTCATTTTTCCTCATGCAAATAGTTCGTGTTGACAGATTAGTTGTGCTTCAAGATAAACATCTAAAACAAATGTTCCCATTTCTTTCATTTTACTGTAAATTAATAAATTGGAGATTAAGATTTGCTTCTACACAGTGAAATGAATGTTTGCAATTAATTCAACATTGTTTTCTGTATTTAAGCTTAGACTCATATTTCACTAAAAAGTCTGTGGGAACTGTAGTTGTGTTAATGAAGTGTGTTCTTTGGGGGAATTGTACATAAATAAATATTTTTTAATAATGCAGAGTTGAATAGTACATCAGTTTAGGCTGACATCCTCTATGGTGTCTCCAGAAAGATATGAAATGGGAAGTGATAATAGCATGTATAATCACATGACTCTGAAGAAATGATGACTCATTTTAGAAAATTTGTGGAAGGGTAAATGTAATGTCCAACTGTATTTTATAAGGGTATTTTTAACTTTTGCTACATTCAGAATTTTAATCCTTACCTTTAAAAGAGGTATTGCAATCTCTGTTTTAATTTGAAATTAAGCTTGTTTTGATACAACTTTGCTAGTTGTAGCTTGTGAGGTTTTTTTCCGGTTGGTTCTTTTGTCTTACGAATCAAAACTTTTTACAAGGTTAGGCCTGGTTGTTTTGCCTGATGAGCTTGAAAATGCACGTTTAAATAATAGTGAAGCAGAATATATGTGGGTTTTTTCTAATGTCTAGAACTGTAAATCTAGAAAGACTTTACTGTTTTCATTTTCCCACCTGTGTAAGATTTACTGACTATTCTGTAATGTGTTTACCTATTGTTTTATTGTCTGTATCTTAGTTGTGTCTAGAGCAGGAATATTCATCTTGCGGCTAAGCGACTGATTGTCCAGTGGATAATCCTGCTCCTGTTTTGCATCATAGGTACAAGTAGCAAGCTGGACTGATTGTTCTTGTCTGTAGTGTCAGTCCATTCCTGTCTGTATTTTCTGGCAGTACGATGGTCTGTCACATGCAAGAGTGCACATGCAGTCTTCTTTCAAGGACAGCAAATGCTATCCTGGAAAGACTGGTACAATATATTAACTCTCAGGTTTGGAGGGGGGAAAAACCCAACAAACTCACAAAGAAAAACCCAACCAACAAACCCAAGCCACACACCTCATCCCTCCAACCTTGTGGAAGGACAAAATGGTCATTTTATGTGCATCTGTAAAGTTGCTTATTCTTTCCTAGGCAAAATATTTTTCCCTGTCCCTTCTGAATTGCACCCTGTTTATTTCAGACTACATCTCCAATTTGTTTCAGTTGTTCTGAAATCTAATCCTCTTAAGTATTTCCATCCCTTGAAGCTTGATAATATCTTTGACTGACTATAGAGCAGGCCTATTAAATTAGTCTAAGTTATTAATGAAACTGCTGAATGGTATGAAAGCAGTTCATAGGCCCGAAATACAGAATACTAATGTGAAATTCTACGTGATGTTCTTAATAAAATTCAGTTTTGCTAGTGAAGCTTCAATAACTGGTTTCTGAATATGCCCTTGCAGAAGGTATATGGAAAACATTTTTCCTGACTTGCTTATGAGATTGTCCTGAGAAATGTAATCATATTTGAGATAGGCAGCACTTGTTATTTTTAAAATGTGTGGTTTCAGTTTCATTCAGTATCAAAAGGTCAACCAACGTTGGCTCTAATATGCTTGGTACATTTTCAAACATCTTTGCACTTTGTTCTAGAAACATCTACCAAGCTGGTGTATTCTCTTTGTATTCATCAGTGCTTTCCAAAATACTTTATTCAGCATGTTGCTTCGATAAAGACAACCAGCATATAAAACTGGGTGACAACTAGCTCATATGCTATAGATTACTTTTGTTTTGGTGAATGCTATTCTTTCCTTGCCAGTTTTCTTTATCCTCTTATCTGTTTATGTTCATGTCCTTACATCTTACTATATGCTTTATTCTATATTTGTATAGTGTGTAACATACGAGGATCCCGGTCAATGATTCCTTCTCAAACTTAAAATATAAATAACAAGGACAACCAGAAAAGGAACAAATGCAGAAAGTAAAATACGGGATAGAGTAACCGTGTATTTTATATCTTGTGTTGAAATTCTTTACCATTGCAGAGGGGGAGATTCTGTGGGCAAACAGGGCTTTCCCTGGGAGTCGAGATCTTTTATGCTATTCATGTTTTAGATAGAAATTTAACATCACTGTATGTTGTTTGATAAGGTTTTATATTGTATCTCTTTGAGTTGGAATTTTAATATTTTGCTATGATGATTCCAGGTGTTAACATCTGACCTGGAAAACAGGGAGAAGCAGCAGGAAAAAATGCTGGAGCAGCTAAAGGAGATACAGAGTTGCTACAAGGCTTGTGAGAATGGACGTAGACAAACTGAACTCCAATCTGCTGAGTTAGCTCAACAGGTTGAAGAGAGTAGCAAGGAAGCAGAGCGGTACCTCACTGAATTCAAGCATTCAGAGGCACTCAGGCTGGACATTGAGAAAAGAAGAGAGGATTTGAAGGTGAGAGCACAGGAAACCATCCGGCAGTGGAAGTTGAAATGTAAGAAACTGGGTCATGAGGTGGAAAAACAAAACGAAACTATCAACCAACTGATGGACAAGAACAGTCAGGTAAGATTGACTGGGGGGGGTTGTACCCTTTCCATTTGTTTTAATGAATGAATTTAAAAATGAATGAAATGTTTTTAAAAATGAAGATAAGGAGTTTGTTTATGCAAACTGGACCAAATTTTCTGGTGAACTACAAAATGGCTAATAGGTGGCAATATTTTTTTAGCTATTGTGGAGTTCCACGTTCTCTTCTCCTATCCAGTATTTATTGCAGTCTCTTCACTTAATCAAAGCTTCTTGTAAAGAAGAAGGTTTCTTTATGAATGTTGCTTTTACTTTATCTTTTCAGTTAGCAGTTAACATAACCTAGCTTATTCTTAGTTAATTTCTAAGGAAATAATGTGATGTTATTTTCTGTAAAAAATGTTAATCACATTAAATAATAACACATGTTCACATTATGCATTGTCTCATGTACTGGGCAGTGGTCACATCTTTGAAAGTGGGTGTTTAATTTCACCATGTATGTCAGATAGCTAGCAGACCATAATGCTATACGGACTTTGGCACAACTACCGTATTTTTAATTCCATTCTGTATTTAAGCTTTTCTCAGACGCTAGGCTTAGTAATGACATCTTTTATTGACAGTAAAGACTGCAGGTTCTGAAATATTATAAGGACTGCAACTCAGTTCAGATTTGATGTTTGGAGGCAGAAAAGAAGGTATTCTTTGTTTGAGAATGTGCAGAGATTTTAGCAAAATCTGGAGATTATAGCAAAAAAAGGTTTTCTTACCTGCATTTGGGATGAACGTGCTGCTAACACCTACCATGCAGGTCCTAGGTTTTTCCATTCATCTGGATAGAGAGTCTGTGTTCCTTACGTTTTTCTAACTGCTTTTTTATATGATTTTTATGTATGTTTTGTTTCAGCCTCTTCCTTGTATTTTTCAGAACTTTTTATTTGAAAAAATCAATTTGAAAACTGATCATTTAACATTTCTGGGCTTTTCATTTGCCTTTATTCAGTGTCACAAACCACTTACTCCTCTCTTCCTCCTTCTATAAAGTTTCTCAGGAAAAAAACATTGGGTTTTGGGGGGTTTTTTTTTGACTTAGCAGAATTCCTTGACTTTTTCTAGTCCTGATACTGCTTTAAAGACAAGAACTCACATCAGTGCTTATGCTGATCATCCCATCTTGGAACAGTAGTAGAAACCATCATCCTGTTTGTAATGAGTTTGTGGGTCTTTGTATTTTCCAGTGGCTGGATCAAAAGGTGCTTGCTCCTATAGTGGCTGTTACAGTGCTAAGCTTCATGCTGTGAGCTTTTATCTTAACTTACATGCTGTGCTGGTGCAGTCTATCATTGTATGGCCTACTTTTGTTTTTATAGAGCTTCCCTCACTTATTGTCACTTATTTTCTAGTGACGTGCATATGATTTAGGTTACTAAATCTGATGGGCTTGGGATGGCTTTATGCCATCCTCTAATTTGTCCTGCTCAAAGATTGTAGTTTTCAAGGGGTATGTGGTGTGAATATGGGGTGTCTGTATTCATCCTGTGTTGTTCCTGATCCAGTAATCTGTTTTGAGACTGGTACTTTCATGTATGAGCATGGTCAAAGCACAGGAAAAGCCACAATGGGGCTAATACTGAGTTGAAAGTGATAAACTCTAGCAGATCTAAGCTGTGGTTCCTGGGGTTGCTGTTTCTCTCCTGAACTACCTAGCAGATTCCTTATTATTATTATTATTTGCTCTATCCATGCTCCAACAATTCATTGCATGTAATCTTGTTGTATTGGTTACCCCTAGCAGTTGTCTGAGGAAGTAAGGTGTGGTGGGTTGACCCTGGCTGGACGCCAGGTGCCCACCAAAGCTGCTCTATCACTCCCCTTCCTCAGCTGGACAGGGGAGAGGAAATATAACGCAGGGCTCATGGGTCGAGATAAGGACAGGGAGATCACTCAGCAATTACCATCACAGGCAAAACAGACTCGACTGGGGGAAATTAGTTTAATTTATTACCAATCAAAATCGGAGTGGGATAATGAGAAAGAAAACCAAATCTCAAAAACATCTTCCCCTCACCCCTCCCTTCTTCCCGGGCTCAATTTCACTCCTGATTTCCTCTACCTCCTCCTCCTGAGCAGCACCAGGGGACAGGGAATGGGGGTTGCGGTCAGTTCATCACATGTTGTTTCTGCCACTCCTTCCTCCTCACACTCTTCCCCTGCTCCGCCATGGGGTTCCTCCCACGGGAGACAGTCCTCCATGAACTTCTCCAACATGGGTCTTCCCATGGGCCTACAGTTCTTCACGAACTGCTCCAGCATGGGTCCTTTCCATGGGGTGCAGTCCTTCAGGAACAGACTGCTCCAGCGTGGCCTCCCCCCGCAGGGTCACAAGTCCTGCCAGAAAACCTTCTGCAGTGTGGGCTCCTGTCCATGGGTCCACTGGTCCTGCCAGGAGGCTGCTTCAGCGCAGGCTTCCCACAGGGTCACAGCCTCCTTCAGGCATCCATCTGCTCTAGCATGGGGTCCTCCATGGGCTGCAGGTGGATTATCTGCTCCACCTTGGACCTCCACGGACTGTCTCACCATGGGCTTCAGGGGAATCTCTTCTCCCATGCCTGGAGCACCTCCTTCCCCCTCCTCCTTCACTGACCTGGGTGTCTGCAGAGTTGTTTCACACATTCTCACTCCTCTCTTCTCTGGCTGCCGTTGCGCAGTTGGTTTTCCCCTTTCTTAAATATGTTATCCCAGAGGCACTACCACTGTCACTGATTGGCTCGGCCTTGGCCAGTGGCAGGTCCGGTTTGGAGCTGGCTGGCATTGGCTCTGTTGGATATAGGGGAAGCTTCTAGCAGCTTCTCACAGAAGCCACCCCTGTAGCCCCCCCCGCTACCAAAACCTTGCCATGCAAACCCAATACATTTAAGAAGTTGGTCATCTTTTGCCTAGGTAAATGGAGGTGTTAAAGGAAGAAAACTTGAATCATTTAGAAATCATGTGTGTCTCAGACATATGAGAAGCAAAGAGTAGAGGAGAGAGAGTTGTGAATAACAAGCAGGAGGAGACCCAAAAGACTCAGAAATCACGGTTCATGTAAATGCATGGACAGGTTTTTGTAATGGCAATTGATAGTGCTGTCCACATTGAAATTTTCTTTGTTACATAAGACTCCTTCACATGGATTTTACCTCTTTTTATGTGACACGTGCATCAAAATGCTAAATGCAGTCATTTTGGTTTAAGGTCCGTTTAAGAAATGCTGTCAGTATTCATTCTTATTTTTAAAATCATCAGCATCTTGCCAACGAGTTTGAGTTAAGTGTCACTCCTGAAGGAAAATCTATTTATTGGAGGATGTGTAATATCAAATAAACTGTGTGTCATTGTGGAGGAGAAAAAAATAGCAACAATATTTCATGGTCTCAATACAAAGTTGTAGACAGTTTCCATATGAGGATATAATCAATCTAGATGCAGCATTTGTAATAAGCTTCAAGGAACTAGGTGAACATAATATAACCAGTTTTGAAATGTACAGACAAGTAACATCTGAGACAAAAATCTATGAAAATAAATACTAAAGAAAAAGGAGAAATGGCATTCTGTTGTATTTGCTTTCTGTTACAGGATTTCAAAGGGTTGTTGGCAAATTTTCAAAACTGGATTACAATCATAGCTTACAATTTTGTGAGATGTTCCAAATATTTGGAGACAATGGGTGGGCTATAGAAAAATTGTTTAGGTTTTATTCTTTTGGAGTTATTGGGATAATTTGATTAAAGTCTCGTCTATGTGGTTATCCTTGATATTGGTTGACAGTGGAATATCTAACATCTTGCGTCTTTTGGAATGTATTTTCTTCTGAGTATGGAATGTAGAAAACATACTTACACTCAAAGCAAGTTACTTATGGCGTTTTTCTTAAAATTTTACTGGAGTTTTTTTTTAGACAAATCTTGCAACTAGAATTGCAAGACAGTTTTAAGAAGATTGAAATACTGATATTTTTTCAGAAAAAAAGCATGATGATCGTTACCCCATATCCTTGATTTATTATTTTTGTATTTTGTTTTGCATTGCTTATTCTTGGTGTAATTGCAAATTGTTTTATTATTTTTAAGCTGCACACTGTTAACATTAATTGCCTTTCTGTTCTAGATTATTTCAAGTAATTTTGCTATAAGAAATATGTACTGTTTGTGGAATTAGTGGAAATAGTAGAATTCAGTATAAAATTTATTTAAGCCAGTTTAAAGAATCCAGTAGTTTACGTGATACATCAGGAAAATCTTGTGTTGTCCCTTTATAACTCTTTTTTTCCTGTAGTAGAAGTTGTATGTGACTTATGATAGATGTACTGTAAATTCCTTCTTAGTTTTTTAACATTCTGTTTAAAATAAATTATAACTTGAGATAAGTAAGAATCAGGGATGGTGTGTGTAACATGAGTTGAATGAAATGTAGTATTTAGTGACGCACATGTAGTTGCAGCGCAAACTTTTCCTCTCATTTAGCGCATTTTCTAGGATTTTTTTAACCTGAAATATATCACTGTTAAAAAAAAAACCCAACCCTTGAGCACCTTGGGAAAACAGTGGAATTTTTATTAAATGTGGCTGATTTTTATTTTGAAGATGAAGTCTTCATTTCTTGGCTCTGATGAATGAGTGAAACAGGCTTTTAACTGCTATTCTTTCATCTTCTGTGAGCAGTTTCAAAAATAATTTAAAGTTGATATACTTAATATGTAATATTTTAGAAAATAAGCAAAGCAAGTCAACCTATGAAATGGACCTATAGGTAAGGTGTGTGCAACCAGTAGTCCTCCCTGTATTCTGCTGTGTTACTGTATTGTCTCATTTCCTCCATCTTGCTATTTGGAGGAACCAGTGAAGAAAACCCATCTCAGTCTGCAAAGACGGTGAGAAAAGCAGGGGAACTAAAACTATCCCTACTTAGGAGACTAGATCATTTAAGGACAAGTATACATTTGAGATCACAAATGTACCATGTCTAAATTTAAAGAAACACTGAATAAATTTGAACTGAGTTCATAACAAGCAAAAATTTTGTATTTTCACAGAACAAAGTGTGCTAATTGTTCCTTAGATGTTAGGAATGTCTAAGGACATCCTTCCAACAATTTTCTTTAATTACTTTAGGTCACACTGGATTTCTTTTTCTTCTTTTCTAGGTCCTCAAAGAAAAGGATGACCTCAGAAGTCAGCTTCTCTCTGCTCTACACCAAATAGAAAACCTTCGGAAAGAGCTGAACGATGTGCTTACGAAGAGAGCCCAGCAGGAAGAACTCCTCCACTGCAGAGAGGTAAAACTGAATGAAATGAAATCTCACCAGGTATCTCTTGAAGAAGAGATCAAAGAAGTTCAAGGTACTGTAAATAAATTAGAGAATGAGTTGAAAAAGCAACTCTTTCTACAAAATCAAATGCAAGCTGAAAAGGAACACTTGGAGACAGAACTTGCAACTAGTAACTTGATCCACAAAAAAGACCAAGAAAGGCTCTTAGAAATGCAAGCAGATGTAAAAAACTTAAGCTCTGTACGTGTGGAACTAACAAACAGAATAGCAGAAGAGGAGAAAGTCAAAAAGGAATTACGTAAGAGCCTCTCAGATCTCCAGAAACAGCAGGAATCTAAGCATGAAGAGATGACTTCAGCTAACAGGCAGCTGAAGATGGAAAGAGAAGTTCACCAACAGGAGTTGTCAGATCTTAAATCAGAGTTACAAAATGTTAAAATCAAACATGAACGAAATGTTCAAGAACTCATGAAACTTCTTAAACAAGAAAAGGATGATGCAGAGGATCAAATTAGAATGCTAAAGGTACTTATTCTGAAGAATTCCAATGTCATACTTCCCCCCCCCCCCCGTATTGAGTGATGAAGGTAATAAAGCATGGGCTTTAAAACATTTAACATGCATTTTATTGCAGGTTATCATAAAAGTTTAAACTTCAGGGTAAAAAAAAAAATGTAACAGTAACAGTTTTAGGTCGAAAGCTCTTAGTTCAAAAGTAGCATAATAGGTATGTCTGTAATCAGAAGAGAAGGAGATATATGGGGCTGTAGAGTTTTAATATGATTTGATCCTTTCTTCTACAACTGTTATTTTTATAATTATTGTCACGGCCCTATAAAGAACTTGCAGTATTTCAGGGATGGTGCATTTTTGTAAATGTTTAAATTGCATGATGCAAAATACTGTCATTGTATCTGGAAACACTTTCAGAATGTGAATAGTGAAAATGTATAACACTTGTTAAGGTTAATTTTGATAGTTCTTTCTATTTTGAAGAGTTTTTAGAATTTCTATTTTCTGTACAATTTCTCAGAAAAGTGGCTATGTTCATTTGATGAAATTTGATGAAATACAGCATTTTATTCATGAAGAAACAAGTTAATGTCTTTAGTTTACATCATTTGCTCTTGACTCCAAGCTATTGCATTGGAAAGAAAATGAGCATTTTAGTGGCTTTAAGTGGTCTGAATAAAATTGGAAAGTTAAGTTGAAGTGGTCTAAATGTCACAATTAACTGTCAGCAGTTGTATAAACTATACACTGCACTTTAACTGAAGCAATTTTGATTATATGGTTATATATATGGAAGATAGTATTTCGCATGTCATAACAATAATAATTTGTATATTCATATTAATGAAGGGAGTAGTTTTCCAGATAGGTTGTAAATTACCAACATATTTTGAGTGCACTTCTGAAGCACCATAAATATGCTTTCCACCAGTCCCATCAAATTAAAAATTTGCTTATGTCAAAATTCTACCAATTTAACCATAAAAAGTTATAAAATCCTTAATCAAAGCTTGTGATTCATGATCTACTTCATAAATATAATCATGTTTATTTCCTTTCTCTTCTCACTTTCTCTTCTCACAAATATGCAAATAGTTAAAAAAGCGTGTTTTCCACTTTTTTGCAGTTATGAATTGATGTTACTTAGGAAAGGATGGTTAGTTATTTAACATATCATTTATGACATAATAATTAACAATAACTCTTAAGCACTTGGTAACATAGAAAGCATTTAATGAAGATAGCAATAAAAAAATCTAGATGGTTGTTAGTGGAAGGATCATTAAAATCAAAATATTTTGACAGCAGTGCTTAACATTTGGGACTTAATTTGTGTTGTGTCTGGTGTTATTTAAATGATCTGTCCAAATATGTGTGTTTTCTTTGACAATGACATTGAAATTAAGACTGTACATGTAATATCAAGGGGGAGAAGGAAAGTGTATTCTGGATGGTAGTAATCAAAAAATGAGTTGATTGTGACTATGTGTTCTTATTCTTATGGAAAGGTCAGTCTTACATTAAGGGCCTTGATATTGGTACTGATAGTTGTACCTAAACAGAATATTTAAAAAATTCACTTCCTTCTTTCAGTTGCAGTGCCATGACTTTCCCAGAATCCTTAATCTACATACATTTTTTACAGCTTTGTGTCTCTGAAACAGAGAAGACCAGAGGGCTTAAGGGAGATGAATTTTGTAAGATATTAGGATAGGCAACTTTTTTTAGAAGTACACAAAATTATAATGTACAACATTCTCTTGATTCAAAGACTGTAAATGCAACAAAATATATAATCGTACCCGTCTGTAGGAAGATCTGATGAGAACATGTTAACATGCAGGTGATTTGGTTACTTTTTGTCTGAACTTATCATTACATTGCACTTGGGTTTCACTTTTATGGACATACTTTTCTTCCAAATTAAGGTAAACTTAGCATGCATTTTATCAAATTGTGTTTAAATATTGTGGGTTTAGGGTAGAGTTTAGGGAAATCCAACAGACAGGGTTTTTTTTACCTATTATCCTTTTTTTTCAGGCTGGTGAGTCTTTGTACCCAGTAACCAATTGTCTTTTACTGTTACAGTAATAATCTTGACCTTATTTATGCCTCAGTCTTGTCCAACCTTTGTAACTGCTTTTGGGAAAGAATATACATAACCCTGTCCAAAGGTTGTTAATGTTAAAGCCTTAAAAATAAAGGTCAGTTGGGAGAGACTTGGGGAGTAAAGAGGAATTTAAGATGTTTAAGACCCAAGCCTTAAACTTAACTGGAGGAGGATTTTTGATGAGTTGCTTTCAGGAAATCAAGGGTGCAGAGACGTATGTTTACAGGACTAACTGCTGCATAGATTGTAAAAAGAAGTGACTTTTGATCCTTATTGTTTTTCCCTCTCTGCCTCCTCTGTATGCTACTTTCTACATCACTCTTGTCTGGCTTTCTGTAGTGCAGCACTGGACTGAAAAATTATAAGGACTTTTTGGGGTAGTAGGTGGTAGGTACCATAGGAATATTGTATGTTGCAGTAGAACTGGAGAAGAACATAGAATTTTGTACAAGATGCCAGTGTTGAGAAGGATCTTGCTGTCTCAGTGCTGAGATTCTGGTTAATTAAGCTCTTCATTCTGTTTCTGCTATAACATCCAATGTCTCTATAATTTTTTTTATTATTTAAAATGATAGATAAACTAGGCATATGAAATTAAGTGGTTTGCTTAGTGGTCCCCAATCAGCTATGTGTTCAGAAGTTCTGAATCTGTCCCCTAATTTTACTACGTGCCCTCATTTGATTTAAAAACATCCTTGTTCTCTTAGAATAATGAAATACAAAATGTCCTCATGCCTGACAGCACTTTCAAATATTAATCTTTAAAGTAAGATTTTTAGAGATATGTATCTATACATAAAAAATTGTATATATATGTGTATTTCTTTTTGAATTGTTTTCTATACATACACTAAGTGGGTGTAGTTCTTTTTTTCCTGAAGATTATCAGATGTGTGAAATGGGTTCAATCCAGATCAATTAAATTATGGTCACAGCTGCCTTGTCCAGACTGGAAATTAATAAAAACTGACTTTCTCCATTGTGTCTCAAAGGTAATATAAGTGAGGAATTTGGTTCTTGGATTGTCTCCATCTGCATAGACATTATAATACAACTACCTTTAGTAATAACTTAAAGGTTGATTTTATAAGCATATTCACAGAAAATGTTTTAGGCATTGCAGGCTTTTCTTTGTGTCCATAAGTCTTTGTGGACATAGGACACCAAAGTTCTTTCTCAGAATTGTCCTTCAGAGGAGCATTTGTACTCTCTTAGCTCTGTTGTCTAAATTAACTCATAAAACTTCTCTCCTTACCCTTCTTCCCCATAAAAGTTATATTTATAGTGTAATTGGGAGAATAGAATTTTTGCTTTTCCTCAGGAAGGAATTTACTCTGGAGGCTTATTTTTGTGTGTAACTGCATCCCACAATTTATCTAATATGAAGCTGGTTTTGAGTAATATCTGTGTAATTTCCTTTCTTTCCTTGTTTTGTGTAATTTTTTTTCATTTTCTAGATATTCTAGAGAACTTATCAAATCTGTCAGTTTCAGTCAGTTATCTTTTCTGCTGGAAACCAATATATTTTATTCATTCACCTGTTTAGGGCTTTCAAGGCCCTTAAATGCTTTCTTCATTTTTTTTCTGCAATGTTTCCATGAATAGCATTAAAACCACACAATTCTAGAAATTAAAAATACCAGATCTTTGCAGTTATTTCCTTGCAGATATAAATTTATTATTAGGTCCTGAAATGAAATGATAGTTTTAGACTTTCTGATTCCAAATTATTTCAGTAATGGAAAAGTTACATAAATACTGAGCTTCTTAAGGTGATGTAAGCTGATGAGTGTAGCAGAGTTGAAATGCAGAATCTGAGACTTCTATTTACTGCTTTTAAAACACTATGGTTCTAAAACTCTGTGATACATATTTTCCATGTTCAGATATTATATAAAACTTAAATGTAAAAAATTAAATAGAATTATCCTTCTGTAATAGTGTTCCATGGATTTGAAACTCTACAGTCTGGGAATGTTTTAAAATAACCCATATAGTGACTTGGTAATCTATTTTTCCATTACCATCAGATGGAACTTGTGGAAGAGAAAAACATAGTCAAGACTCAATGTCGACAACTAGAGAAGATAAAAATTGAGTGTGATAAATTGGCAGAAGAATTAACCCAAAATGAAGAAGAAAATATAAAACTCAGGCGGAAATGTGAGTTTGTAAAACAAGAACTGGAGAAAAAGGTAAACTTAACTGGTTTTAACCATGATTCATCAGTCTCTCTGCTGATAAATACCTACAATAAATGATGAATTATAGCAATGTATGGTAAACTTAAAATACAAAAAATACCTGTACATATTAAAGAATATACACGGTCATACTGTAGTACACATTTTCTGTATAAATCAAAGAAGGCAAAAGTACTTTGGCTGAGTCACAAATTGTATCCCTCCAAAGATTTGCTAATACTATTTAGGAGTAGAAATGTAAGTCCTGTTGCTTGCCCTGTTTCTAATATATGTAACGAACAAATGTTTGACCAAATATTTCTGGTTTTCTTCACATTTTCTTAAAGTTGCAGTACAGTTATGAATAATTTAGAGCTAATTTGAAGTAGATAAGCAATGTAAGTATGGTAAAAGAAACTCGATAAAAATTATTCTCTGCTTGAATATTTAAATCATGACAAGTTTTAAAAGAAATTCACATCCCTTTCTTGTACTGGCATGGTATTTCTAGAGATGGATGCTGTCTGCCAGCCATTCTTGTTGCCTAGTATTCTGGTTATTAATATTTACTATCAAATATTAATTTGCACTCTCACAACCTGGAGTTGTCAGCCTTTCTTTTCAAAAATCTAGTGATACAGAGTTGCTGAAGAATTTTATTTTGTAACTCCTCTTTCTGTTTTCTTCAGTTCTACTTTTTTCCATGATTAGTACCACAGTATTGCTTTTGAATGTTTTTCTGTTTTTCCTAACATGAATGTATTTTACATTGTGCTGTTTTTATCTTAAATTTCTCTTCCTGCAACATTGTGATTTCAGATAAGTATTTCTGTACCTGGATGACATTTTATCTTCTCCAATGTAAAGCACATACCTGTCAGTATTTGATTAATTCATATTAAGACAACATTGGAAATGATTGTTTCTAATCTTTGACAAATTTAATTTCCTAGATTAAAATTCAAGAAAACAAACAAAAAAACCTCTTGCGTCCTGCAGGAAATTGCCTATAAATTTTTCATGATATCCTCATTTTTAAAAAATGGATATTTTAGCCTCTGTCAGGAAGGCTCTTGCTCTTCTATGTCAATTTAGTAATTTCTCGTCCTTGTGAAAAGAAATTTTTTGATACAGTCATTTATATTAACATGGTACAAGAGGTTTGTTCATTCATTTCACATGGACCGGTGAATACTTATCAGAATTCTTCATTAGCTCAATAGTTTCAAACTATTTAAATCCGATAAGAGGCCTATGGATATTGTAGGTACTTTGTGGCTTTTCAGGTTTTTCAATTTAATTTTCAACTTGTAGTTTGTTGTTATAAATGAAGTGCGTAACATCACTTAGGCGATGAGCTTAAAATCTAATAAGCTTATTTTGAATGTAGGTAAAGTGAGTTTTTGGAAATGCTATTGGCTCCTTTTGTCATACTGCTTATATTTTCAGCATATGCTGACTGTCCATCAGTCAGTGTGCTGTGACTGCTAGCCCTGAGAGAAAAATGTTGGGGTAGGGTTTTTGGGGGTTTTTTGTTTTCTTTTTTTTGAAAGTATGGAATGAGAGACTCTTAAACCTGGCATTTCTCTTAGCTTGTTAGACTAACAGGAAGTGCTTTAAAAGCTCAACTTGTCAGACTGATAAAAAGTACCTCAAATGAAAATTCAAAATGTGTTTTTTCTAGGTTGGGTTTTTAGCGCTATAATATTTACAAACACATTTCCTTAATAATAGGACTGTACATAGTCTTCAGCAGTCACTTGTAAAGTAGCTCCAACCTTATGTAATATTGGGAAGATACAGTTTTTAGACCAAGATGATCTTTTATCTCTAAGCTGAAAAAGAATGGAGAAGTTTTTAAGCACACAATCCTGTGGTCTCAACCTTTGAAGGTAAAAGCAGATGGAGAGTTCCACTTGATTGTGTTAGTCAGTTAACTTAAGAGAATATTTACTATTGTGGTTTTATTGTGGATTGTCAGAAGGGGTGTTAGAATGGGGGAAATAATATTACCTTTTGAGAAATCTCATACTAGCTGCCACATTGTGGTGTTGCAGAAGTCTATTGTATTACAAAATAATTATCTCTCTTCCTTTTCCACATTTTTTTGTAATTTTAATGTTATTTTGTCCTTAGTGCAAATACAGATTCAAAGAAACTTAGGTATTATAGAGAGCTTGGATTTTAATTTTTTCATGAAAGGTGAAGGGGCAGAGAATAATGGTAAAATTTTCTCTTTTCTTTTCTGTGCACTTCCGAGTTATTAGTGATTTCATTTCTCCTGTGGGCTCTGAAAAGTAGAATGTTGAGGAATGCTGGCACACTCAGAAAATCAAGCAGATGAAAAATAAAGGGAAAAATACTGAGTTATACACTCTCTTTTAGTCATGGTCTTTGGGAGTGAACTTTGCCAGCAGTGTGCCCAGGTGGCCAAGAAGGCCAACAGCATCCTGGCCTGTATCAGGAATAGTGTGGCCAGCAGGAGTAGGGAGGTGATCGTGCCCCTGTACTCGGCACTGGTGAGGCCGCACCTCAAATCCTGTGTTCAGTTTTGGGGCCCCCCGCTACAAGAAGGACATTGAGGTGCTGGAGCGTGTCCAGAGAAGGGTGACGAAGCTGGTGAGGAGTCTGGAGCACAAGTCTTATGAGGAGCAGCTGAGGGAACTGGGGTTGTTCAGTCTGGAGAAGAGGAGGCTGAGGGGAGACCTCATCGCTCTCTACAACTACCTGAAAGGGGGTTGCAGAGTGGTGGGTGTTGGTCTCTTCTCCCAAGTGACTAGCGACAGGACAAGAGGAAATGGCCTCAGGTTGCGCCAGGGGAGGTTCAGGCTGGATATTAGGAAAAATTTCTTTACTGAGAGAGTGGTGAGACACTGGACCAGGCTGCCCAGGGAAGTGGTGGAGTCACCATCACTGGAGGTGTTCAAGGAACGTGTGGACGTGGCATTGTGGGACATGGTTTAGTGGGCATGGTGGTGTTGGTTGATGGTTGGACTTGATGATCTTATAGGTCTTTTCCAACCTTAATGATTCTGTGATGATGGAATGCATTCAGTGAAAAATGAGGTATCATAGAATACTGACACTGGGATCATGTATAATGCAATCTTATTACCTTCAGAATACTGATCTAGATCAGAGCTGCTATTTCAAGTCCCATATGGGTAGTGCAGAAATACTGGAACCTATGCGTATTAAAAATTATTGTGATTCCTTCAGTTTGAAATAGCTACTGTCTAACTCAAGTATTTTTGTATGAATTAAGTGAAAAGATCAGGCTGCTTATCAGGTATGGCTTTTTCACATTTGAAGGTCACCTATATTAAAAAACACTTATTTTGCTAATAGATGTTAACACCTATACCTATATATGTATACAACCTCCTGAAAGGAGGTTGTAGTGAGGTGGGTGTCAGTCTTTTCTCCCAAGTAGCAAGTGATAGGACAAGAGGAAATGGTCTCAAGTTGCACCGGGGGAGGTTTAGATTGGATAATAGGAAAAACCTCTTCATGGAAAGAGTTGTCAGGCATTGGAACAGGCTGTCCAGGCAAGTGGTTGAGTCACCATCCCTGGACGTATTTAAAAGACATGTAAACATGGCACTTGGAGACACAGTTTAGCAGTGGACTTGGCAGTGTTAGGTTTATGGTTAAACTTGATGATCTTAAAGGTCTTTTCCAATATGAATGATTCTATGATTCCATATGTATCTCATTCACAGAACTTGTATGTTAGAAATTACCTAGCTTCATAGTGGTGTCTCATGAGAGCAGTGTATGAAGATTTCCAGTAAATACACTTTAAACAGTTGCATCTTGCCATTGCAGAGGTCCATGACAAATAAATTTTCAAAATTATTATTCTTGCTTTTTTTAAGCATTCTCAGTGCACATGCAGATACTGAAATGTGCCTGTTAAAGTGTTTACCCTTTGCTGCATTACATAGTCTTGATCTCAGTGGCAGACAGGTGTGAACCAATTTCACTTCTTCTCACAAGATAGTTTTTTATATTAATTACAATGCATAATTTAATATATTGTATAACAAAACTGCTGCTTGGTTCAGTTTTATATGGTGTCTCTATAATAGATATAAAGGAAGAGAATCTGAATTTTAAAAAGATACGTAACATATTTAATGATCTTTCTGACACTGGATGATAACATAAAATGCTTTCTTCAGTGCCAGTCACTGTCCAATGAGATATTTTTTTGAATACTTTTCCTTTCAGAACACACTGACTGCCAATACAGGTTTCCTTCAGGGATCTCTCTTTGTGATGACAAAGATTAGATGCCTATAACTGGTTCAGGACAAAAGATAATAAGGGGAGTACTTGTTGCGGACTCTCTTTCTACTCGTGAAAGAGATTTATAATAGAATGTCTGGGTTTGACTCTGAAAATAGGCTCTATGATTCTTGGGTTTGGATTTGGTAGCAGTTTCTTCATAACTGATTTACAGGAGAATAAGGAGAATCAGGAGAGTAACTTATGAGTACTATTAGAAGGTATTGCTTTCCATGGCAAGGAACTAAACTCAGTGCATGAGTGAGTACAGTGTTATTACAAGATTGAAAGATATATTGCTAACGTTGTATGTTATATTATTAATGCAATAATTTATCTTTGTTTTGTTTTTCCTCTTTCACTCCAGGATAAACAGATCAGCAATGAAGAAGATCATTTGAGAAGGATGGATGAGGCCAGACTGCAGTTTAAGGATCAGCTGTGTCACTTAGAAATGGAACAGGAATCCATTCTCACTGTGATAGGAAGTGAAATTGATGCTGCTTGTGAAATTTTTTCTCGGGACTCCATGGAGAAATTCAAAGTAATTCTGATTTTAAGTATGCTACAGATTTTGTTGTTTTCTTAATGAATGTTTGTAGCAGAACTTGTATGCATGGTTGTCACCTATCACTTAACTGGTATAGATAATTTATGGACAATAGGATTATGGATTTTTAGCTGGTACAGATGTACATTGCTAGGTATTAGAATGGGATACTCTTACTGCTTGCTTTTGCCAATTTTTTTTGTGAGAAATAGTTCTCCTTGTGTGAAAGGACCTTACATCAGCCAGAATTTTGAGGCAGGTTTTCCTAGGCCACCTCCTTAGAGGTGGGAGGTCCCCAAGAAAGACCTAAAAGACTTTTAGAATTGGAGAAAAATGAAAGAAAGGTTTTATTAAAAAATCATTTAGATGCTTTGTTTTTTAAGTAGAGAAGTAAATGCTGGAAGTGAAAAGAGTTTATAACCTCCTCTTCTGTGGAGCAGGTCCTTGTATACAGAAAGCTCAGACTCAAAGTTTCGGAAAACTTGTAGTTTGCTGCAACTCTTTTCACTGTTTTACTACTTATTCTGCAACACTAAGACCATCATCATGAAAACACCAAATATTCAAAGCAAGTAATTTGTCTTTTTCATGAAAACACTATGTATAATTTAAAGATTTTGGGAGTTTGTCCTTTTTTACTTTTTGATAAGACATTTGTCATGTTGCACATAGCATTTCTGTAGATATACTGATAACAGTTCAATGACTAACAATTGGTTCTGCTACTTCTGGTTTATGTGCAGCCACTCTTGTTCTGCAGAATGGAGGAAAAAGCAGTTCAATGACTTTGAATTTGGCCTTTTCTTAAGAAATAGTAATTTTAAAGTGAAGTCTGATGGTATTATTTGGAAATATTATGATATTTTCAAAAAAGGACATACATTCAAATGGATAATATACACCTTAATGCAGATGTATGTTCTGGGGATGTTCAAAACACATCATTGTAGTGATTCTTAGGAGAAAACTATACAGATTCAGAATACAACTTACTATCATTGCAACCTGCTGAAGTTGGACCTTCAAACAAAATTTGTATCAGTGAGTTTGCATAATTACCTTTTAAATGTGACTAATTTATGGTTAAATAGTTCTATTAAACCATTTCTAGATATGATTCCCAAGCTGGGTTTTTAGCAAAGAATATTTATTTAATGAATTTCCAGTAAGTGGGAAAGACTTTCTCCTTTCTGTGTCCAATTCCCATCTTTATGCCTATTTCTTTCTCCCCTACTAATCCATAGGCAATATCACTTACACCAACGGTGCTGAATGACCCTCATCGCTGGTTAGCAGAAACAAAGGTAATAGTCAAACTTCCTGAAATTTTACTGAATAAGCTTATATCCAACATCTATAATCATTCAGTTGGAAGTGTGTTTGAAAAGGCACTTAAAGGAAAAATACAAAAACATTCCTTTGGCAATAATTCTGATATTCCCAGACTGTTATTTCAACTGATGGAATAATTTTCCAAATTTTTCTATCAACAAGAAATAGCTGTCTCTATAGCAAAATAAATCGCAATGCTTTTTTTTTTACAAAAAATGCTTTGAAGTAACTGCAGTGATAGCCTTTAGATCTGGTTCAATTATTTTCAGACAAGAAAAACATGAAACATAGTCAGCAGGTTAAGTTTCTCTTATAGGGTTATAACAAGGCAAGAAATTATTTTAAATAAGGCTGTTATTTATTAACTATAAAGGATATTAAACTAGATTCTTGGAAAATGAACTATTTTCCTTCCCCTTTGTTTGAAGCTTTGGAATCCTATAATGTGCGTGCGCACATGGTTGAAAACTTCAAAGTAATGACGGTAACTTATAACCCTTGCCTTTCATTTTGCAGCTTTCCTCCTGCTCCCCCAATTCACACACACAAACAGATTTCTTATCCAATATCTTTTAAAAGGAGTAGGTTTCTCATAATCAAAGTAGATCATGAGAAACTGCAGAAGACATGCTTTTTTTTTGCTTCATCTAAAAAGGTCAAAGCCACAGGAGAATTGACTGAAAGAAAAATTGCAACTGTTTGCATGTGAGAGAATTTAAGGTTGTTAATGATGTATCTATGTAGGACTTGTAGACCAAAAAAGACTGCCACTATAGACAGCAGAGATAAGATCAGAATCAAAGGAGAAATGTTATGCAGGAAGTATTTTCTTCATTTAAAAAAGTGATACTGACATATTATTAAAAAGACCTATCAAAGAGAAGCTAATAATCATTTGCATACATTTCTCACCTAAGTTTCTTTAGCTACTAGCGGGAAGTCTAGAATAAATGTCTACTTAAAATACCCCCTTTTTCATTTCTTTTAAATAGGCACTGTGAAAGTATTCTCTTTTACCGCTTACAGATTTACTATATTGACCATGACCTTGTGAGCTCCCTTTTCTTTTTCCTCTGTGTGAACCTTAAGTATAAATTTTGCTGACCAGAAAGGATTGATGTCACTTGTATTTTAGAATGGATAAATGCTTTAAATTCTGCCAACATAGAATAGAGAGAGAAAGGCATTCTGAAAGGAAGGAGTATCTCTTAATTCAATGTGAATTTCCATACCTCCCCCAGCAAATTCATGCTCCTGATTAAAAAAAAAAAATCTGTATATTGTTTCTTCACATACAATTATAAGCCAAAATATATCTGTCTTTTGAGACTCTTTGAAGGTCAACATATGTCCTCTTAATAGATCTGAATGTCCCTTTTTATTACTATCATCATTCAGCAATAGGTACAAATGAGTAATCTGTGACTCCAAAGATAATTTGATCAGTTAACATTTATGTCCTCTTATTTTCATCAGAATTCTTTACTTTTTATTGTCCCATTTTTTTTTTAACGTAGACTAAGCTTAAGTGGTTGTGCGAGGAGGTAAAGGAGAGAGAAAGCAAGGAAAAAAAGCTGCGATGCTACTTACTGCAGAGCCGAGAACAGCTCAAGCGCTTTACACAGATGAAGGAGGCTGAACATCAGTCTCTCTTTAAACAGATAAAAAAGCAAGAAAAACTTTTGGAAGAAGTTCACAGAGAAAAGAGAGGTATGTTGCTGATTCCATTTTTGTTAATAGAAGGGAGAAATAATTTTAAAATTATACTAATTATAATTCCTATGGCACATTCAGATATATTTTATCAACTAGTTATTACAAACTCTAATTTGGTAATGTGCTAGAGATAACCAACAAAACAGTTTTTTTGTTTTCAGTATAATGGCTGAATAAGACATGAGTTTGCAACATGGGCAGTAGATATAGAAGTTATTTTTCAACTGTACCATCTGAGACATTCCATGACTCAGGCAAAGAGGAATTAGATATAAGTCTGAGGCAGCATTGGCAGTGCTGCTATTATCTGTCAAAAAGAAAGAGCCCAAAGCAGTCCCAAGTCCTGTGCAGTTACTCCCTTTTGCTTAAATTGTATGTGCAAAGAACTTTGGCAAATTTTCTTCTTATCCATTCTTCTGTATTGCAAAATACAGTAAGACAAGCTTTGGTTCTAGTTGAATAACTAAACAGATTTTACTGAGTGGTGTAAAGTTCTGGCAGGGATGGACCTCACTGTCCCCAACCAAGAAGCCATTTTTCAGTCTCAGCTCAGATACTTGTAGTTTAGTATTTTATAGTTTCTTGAAGATTGACTTTGAGCAGAATGCTTCTAGGAGTAGAGAAATCACTTTCATAAGCTTATTATTCTAGAGTCTCAGGAAGACAGGAAGATCTCAGTCTGTCATTCTCTTTTTGTCTGTGTACAAGCTCACTTACACTGTGTTACTTGTAGCTTATTAAACACATTATTTCAATGAAGAGTATTTTTATAGTAAAACCAGAGCATTTGCAGACAACACCAAGCTGGGTGGGAGTGTTGATCTGCTTGAGAGTTGGAAGGCTCTGCAGAGGGATCTGGACAGGCTGGATGGATGGGCCAAGGCCAATTGGATGAGGTTCAACAAGGCCAAGTGCCGGGTCCTGCACTTGGGTCACAACAACCCCATGCAACGCTACAGGCTTGGGGATGAGTGGCTGGAAAGCTGCCCCGCAGAAAAGGACCTGGGGGTGTTGATTGACAACTGGCTGAATATGAGCCAGCAGTGTGCCCAGGTGGCCAAGAAGGCCAATGGCATCCTGGCCTGTATCAGAAATAGTGTGGCCAGCAGGAGTAGGGAGGTGATCGTGCCCCTGTACTTGGCACTGGTGAGGCCACACCTCGAATACTGTGTTCAGTTTTGGGCCCCCCGCTACAAGAAGGACATTGAGGTGCTGGAGTGTGTCCAGAGAAGGGTGACGAAGCTGGTGAGGAGTCTGGAGCACAAGTCTTATGAGGAGCAGCTGAGGGAACTGGGGTTGTTCAGTCTGCAGAAGAGGAGGCTGAGAGGAGACCTCATCGCTCTCTACAACTACCTGAAAGGGGGCTGCAGAGAGGTGGGTGTTGGTCTCTTCTCCCAAGTGACTAGCGACAGGACAAGAGGAAATGGCCTCAGGTTGCGCCAGGGGAGGTTCATGCTGGATATTAGGAAAAATTTCTTTACTGAGAGAGTGGTGAGACACTGGACCAGGCTGCCCAGGGAAGTGGTGGAGTCACCCTCCCTGGAGGTGTTCAAGGAACGTGTGGACGTGGCATTGTGGGACATGGTTTAGTGGGCATGGTGGTGTTGGTTGATGGTTGGACTTGATGATCTTATAGGTCTTTTCCAACCTTAGTGATTCTGTGTGTGATTCTGTGTGTGATTATAGAAAACTTGGAACGCAAACAATTTACAGTACATCTTTATTTTCATCCTTAAAACTAGATTTTTTTTTCTGCTGTCAGAAACCAATACTTTTGTTGTTATAAACAATGTGAGAGTGGATCGTTGTTAAATCCAGACTTAGGTGAAGTGTAAAATTTTGAAGTGTAGGCTTGGTCTTGGTCAGGAAGAATCCATGCATGTTGTTGATTTGAGTCAAGTCACACAAGCTCTTAAAGTCAGTTCATAATTTATTTGAAGTTCTGTCTTCGACGGTGTATCTTATTTACTGTCATTACTGCTTTTGGAAGACAACTCTGCACCTTTACCTTTCTAATGTTTAGAAGCTTTCTTTAATTTCCAGGAGGGTATTTTTATTAAGTGATTGGAAGATTATGCACTGTCTGCTGACCCATACACGATGGATCTGAGCAAAACCAGAATTAACAGTTATCAATGCATGCCTTTGACATAGTCCACCACAACATCCTTCTCTCTAAATTGGAGAGGTACAGATTTGATGGATGGACTATTTGGTGGGTATGAAATTGGCTGGGTAGTTGCATCCAGAGAGTAGTGGTCAATGGCTCGATGTCTGGATGGAGATCAGTGACGAGTGGTGTTGCTCAGGGGTCCGTACTGGGACCAGTACTGTTAAATATCTTCATCAACAACAGAGACAGTGGCATTGAGTGCACCCTCAGCAAGTTTGCAGACGATGCCAAGCTGACTGGTGTGGTTGACATACCTGAGGGACAGGATGCCATTTGGAGGGACCTGGAGGATCTCGAGAAATGGGCCCATGTGAACCTCATGAGGTTCAACAAGGCCAAGTGCAAAGTCCTGTACCTGGGTTGGGGCAACACCTGGTATCAGTACAGGCTGGGGGATGAAGGGATTGAGAGCAGCCCTGCAGAGAAGGACTTGGGGATACTGGTGGATGAAAAGCTGGACATGAGCTGGCAATGTGCACTTGCAGCCTGGAAAGCCAACCGTATCCTGGGCCGCATCAAAAGAAGCGTGGCCAGCAGGTCCGAGGGAGGTGATTCTGCCCCTCTACTCCACGCTGCTGAGACCCCACCTGGACTACTGTCTCCAGCTCTGGAGTTCTTAGTACAAGGAAGACATGGACCTGTTGGAGCGGGTCCAGAGGAGGACCACAAAAATGATCAAAGGGATGGAATACCTCTCCTGTGAGGAAAGGCTGAGAGAGTTGGAGTCGTTTAGCCTGGAGAAGAGAAGGCTCCAGGGAGACCTTATAACAGCCTTCCAATACTTAAAGGGGACTTATAAGAAAGACAGGGACAGACTTTTTAGTAGGGCCTGTACTGACAGGACAAGGGGTAATGGTTTTAAACTAAACGAGGGTAGATTTAGACTAGATATAAGGAAGAATTTTTTTATGATGAGGGTAGTGAAACGCTGGTTGCCCAGAGAGGTGGTAGATGCCCCATCCCTGGAAACATTCAAGGTCAGGCTGGATGGGGCTCTGAGCAACCTGATCTAGTTGAAGATGTCCCTGCTCATTGCAGGGGGGTTGGACTAGATGACCTGTAAAGGTCCCTTCCAATCCAAACTATTCTATGATATTGCCATAATAGTAATAATTGGTGATAACTGTCCATCGCTAGGTATCATTGTCTAAAAGCATAATGGTAGAATAAAAAGCATAATATAGCTAATATTGAGAATTCCATAACCAAAGGAAGTGGAGGCAAAAGTTTTTATATGAAAAGAGAGGAGGGAGGAAATGTTGTATGAGGTTAATTCTTGGTGTTAAGGCTTAACATTATCTCAAGACCTGCACTGATTGTTTTGTGAATATTACTAATATTACTTCTCCAGTGCATGCAGATGGGTGTATGCTTGCTTGCATTCTCCTTCTAAGGCACTGTCTCAGCAGAAGAACAAGTTTCTGAAGACATCAGGAAAATAGTGATAGCTGGGAATCTTACAGGGAGAGCTAAAAGGAATGTGATCAAAGGAAAAAGATGAAGCCAATGCATGAAAATGATCACTGGGAAAACAGGCTAATTGACACAGGGTCCAGGGATCACAATTTCCATATTGAAATAGATTCTTTGGTTCCACCTCCTTCATCTAAAATTTTGTTGGAGGATCTAACTAAGCCTGAAAGAATGGAAGGCTACATGGTGTGTGTAGATTGTGTTTTGACATCTATAAATGGCTGAGACGAACCTGACCTATGGGGGAGAATAAAGTAGTTCTGCTGAAAGCTTGCATGTAGGTAAACCTTAAGAACTATTGGCATACCTTATGGGTTGATATAGTCTATAAATAGGGCTGACTTGTCATCTCATTTGCAGCTTTTTACGTAATATGTTAGACTATTATTTGCGTACCTCACTGTGTCGTGGTATGGCTTTCATTGTATTCTATTACCTCAGTTTCCGAAGGAAGTTGTCACCTCTCAGGGCTTCTTTTTTGTGTTTTCTTTAAAAACTTTGGTCTGGCCTTCATTCAGGACTCAATACTGATAACGATGGGCTAATTTTTTTGTCAGATAGAATAAGTTCTCTCTTTGGTAGTAATTTTGTATTTAGATTTATGTAGACTCAGATTAGATGAGGGTAAACTTTTAAGTGTAGTTATAACTTCTGCTAGCTGACTTAATTATTATTGAAAATGTTTTGTGAAATATTGTAACAAAAATAAAACAATAGCAATAACAAATAAAAGCATTCTTGTAAATATTTTATAGAACAATGCACGTTATTTGCCTAACAAGAATAGTAAGATCCTGTCAAGATTTTCTTCCTCCACTTACAATGAACTTTGAAAGAGAACATGCTTTGATCTTTCAAGCTTGAATGTTTCTATTGTTATCTTTCATTTGTTTAAAATGATAGCATCAAGACCCTGATATAATATTAATAGAGTTTTAGTGTTCTTATATTTGAATAATTATCTGGTAAGATGATCTCCCTGAGGCCTTATTTGCCTTTTTTCATTTAAATGCATAGGAAATAAAGCAAACCTTATTTAGTTTTTAATTCTATTGTACCTAATTTAGTTTAGGCTTTGTGGAAAAATTCACAGCCTGCATTTAAATTTCAAGCTATAGGCAAAGTTATCATGGGAAATTACTTTTTACCACTCTTCAGTTTAATAATGCTATTCACTGAGCACAAAAAATAGTATGTGATCTCATACTGTCTATTTATAAGGGCCATTCCTTTGTTCCCTACAAATAAGCTCAGTTCCATTTGTTACTTGACATATTACAATTTCTGTAATTCAAGTAAATTATGTTCTCTTCTGTTTACTTCTAGAGGCGGATGCTGGTTAAAAGTAGGTAAGAAAAAAGAAATAACAGTTACATAGTTGAAGTTTTCTACGTAACACAAAAAAGTAAACATGCTTTAAAATTCAATGAAATACAGGATGAGAAATAGGACTTAGAAAAAGATGACAGGATGCTGATAATGCAGGGCAGTGTTAAGTTTAAGGCCTGGGGTCAGAATACATGCACATGCTCGGGATCCAGAGCCACATAGGTATGAAGATAGCAGCAGATCAAGATAGGTGACTTTGATTGCTGGTGGATTTTGGTGGATTTTCCCAAAACATCCTCCTTGTTGTCTTCACTCAAAAGTATTCATAAAAGATTAATTTTTTAAAATTTTTATTTCTGATTTAAACAATTAATGGTAATTAAGTTTACTGTTTTATAGGGAAATAGGGAGTTAGGACTGTTTGTAGGTAACTATCAGGCACCTTATTGGCTCTTTCCACTCCACCTTTTTTAATGAGATATAATTTGAAACCTGGTCATGTAAGGTGAAGGCGTTTTTTATTTTGGTTTGTTGTTTTTTTCTTCTTGGTTTTTTTGGACACTGCCGTGAAAACAGTGTTGGAGGTGGGAAGCAGGTACTTGCATTTACAAAGCCAATTAATTATGTATAAAATTAAGAATAGTCTTCATGTATGCAAATTTATGATTCACTTCATCACATTCTAGTTTGATTAGATCTGATAGTCAACAGGTTTTGTGGATATGGATGAAGTTGTTATGATTTGGCCCAGTAACAGTGTATTTATTCAGCTTTAGCTGCTGTGGTGTCACAGCCCTTCCAGCAGTAGGTCCTCTACTCTTAGTAGTATTCAAGACTTTAAAACGAACACTTACTGAATGAATAATTAGAGACTGGGAAATAAAATACAACTGAAATTTACCACAGGTAATCTGAGCGCAACTTCCTGGTATTTCATTCATTTGATAAGATAGCTGGTAGTTACCAAATAACTGATAGATGTAACAGAAGACAAAGTATGGCTGTCATCTGTAGAGCATTCAACATGGGACTATGTAGGAAATTACTAATGTTAACGTGATGATTAAATATAAGAACTATACATTAAAGTAAGGAATGTGCTACTCTGAGTGATAAAGGGGTAGTTATTGAAAGGGATAGTTAGTACTATTTCATAGATGTTGGTCTGTAGACTCACTTTTCTTCATGCGTGAGCTTAGTATGAAGAGTAGGAATATGATAATAAAACTTGGAGCCTTAGAAAATTTGGTGGCATTGTTGGTACACAGAGGAAGTGGAATAGCCTTGGGATCATTTAATTTCATTTACCTGATGCCAAGGAAGGAAATTTTATGTATTATTTACTTATACCACTTTCTATACCAATTTTTAATTTGAAGCAGAAATCAGAAATTTATAGTAATGTTCACAAACATTGAACAGTTTTTTGAGATCTTTTTATTAATGCACTAAGAAATAGGCAGGTTGACTTGGTGTTCAATACCATTTTCTTGTGCCTCTGAATTAAATGACAGTGCATGTGACAGTGTATGCAAGAATAATGGACTTAGTCTACATGTGAATTTAATTGGCTTGTTTCAGTCATGTCAACATAGATTTGGTGTAATGAAGGCCATAGTTTTCAAATTAAAATCCCAATCAGTCACTTTTTGTAAATTGGTAAAAGTAGAGGAATAATTGAACGCATGTCTGTTAATGTGAGTTCTGAATACTCTTATTCATGAAGTGGTTTTTTTTTTTTTGAAAAAAGTTGCAAGGCAAAATATGGCTATTTACATTTCTTGGACAAATACTCTTACATACTGAATGAAAAGCCTGGCTTTAATTATGGTGCAACCAGTAGAATGTAAACATGTAAATAGTTTAATGTATAAATGACTTGGACATGAAAATTGGAAAAGCTACTTTGCCA
Source organism: Gavia stellata (assembly GCF_030936135.1). Lineage (NCBI taxonomy): Eukaryota > Metazoa > Chordata > Aves > Gaviiformes > Gaviidae > Gavia > Gavia stellata. Next base: position 24,081,359 of record NC_082600.1, read on the forward strand.
AACGAAAAAAGAAGACATGGCTAATAGCATAAAAAGGTGTTAAGGAGAAAGCAATGTTATCAAAATTAATGAAAATTTAAATTAAGAAGACAGAATGGTGGTTGGCTTTTGTTACTTCAACATAACAAAATGGAATAAGTACTTACAGAATACTAAGGCGCTCAATAATGAAATTATGGGCAAAACCCAGGTGTAGGAATAAAGCAAATGAAGGCAGAATGAATTTACTCTATTTGATAAAAAGACCCTTCACTCTTTTTTTTGTTTAACACTAAAGTATGCTTGACAGTATTGCTTAATAAAATGGATTTTCAGTCAAATTTCGTGCAAATGGATGAAAATGTTTTCTGCTACATTTGGTATGATGCAGATTTTAGATGGAACATTTTGTCAGAAAGACTGGTTCTGTGAATATCCATGGATATGGTTGACTGTCCCCACCAACACAAGCCGCTTGTCTGAGTACTTAATATAGTCTAAAAATACTCCATTAAGTTTGCATAAATCAGAAATTATAAAAACAAGACAGAATAATTGTATTCTCAAGAAATTAATTTGTTGATTTCCCTTCAATGGATCTGATATTATAGTTTATTCATGTTTTTGGGGGGGGAAAGAATAAAAATAGAGATTTATGGTGGACCTACCAAAAGTAGGTAAGATGAGTATTTAAACTGCTTTATTAACAAACATGTTTCAGCTGTTTTATAAGCTTAAATACGTCTACTAAAACTCTTAACTACGTAGTTTTTTGTCTTTTCCCTTCTTCACCAAAGCATTTGTAAATATCTAGGATATTGTAGGTTTTTGGATCCTCCTTATGAATTTCTGTAGAAGTGTTAACATTATCACAGTCCTACCTGTGGTGGTAAACTGGCTGTCTATCTGGTATAATCCTGAAAAATACAAGTAAGCTAACACGAAGATTCATGAATGAGAAAATAGTGTATGAAGGAAAATACAGTAATGTAGTCTAGAGTTTCAGGATTGTTTACAGAGTAGCAGAAGTTTCATAGCTCTCTGGTGATGTATCAAGACTGGCTGCAGTTGTCTTCCCTTCTTGATAAGCGTACCAACCTGGAGAGTTAAGAAATTCAGAAGTCTAGCAATATTTATAAATACCTAAGAACTGAAGAGGATATGGGTTCTGATTTCAGGTTTGCAGATTTGTACTTTGGATACAGTTCACTACTTAACAATTTATTTATCTAGCATGTCACACAATGGGATATTTCAGTAAGTAACAATTTAGATAAAAATAAAAAAATTCTTGAAGTGATGTTGATCTCCTAGTGAGATTGATTTTAATAGCATTGCACTAAGTATTCAATATTTTAACAAAATTGACAAAGGTCTGAGGAAATAAAAGGCATAAATTCCAGTTTCTTAACTAAGTTTCATTTGCATTCTGGATCACTGAGCATGCCGAGATGTTCTTACGGATCTGTTTCAAAATTAGCTCAGATCACAAGAATATTATTATTATTACAGAGAAATGTTTTAACGTAGGACAAATAAATTCTTCCTGAATTGCATCTAAGACCTGGCCCAAATTTCTTTCATTTATCTAATTTTATATGGTCTAGCCAGATTTGGTAGTCTGAAAAGCTTATCATACAAATCAGTGAAAGTCTGTATTTGATCCTGGGAGCACCCATTGGTCCTACAGACTTAAAATTTGCTTTAGTTGCTGGTTGGTTTAGTCAAAAGAAAGTATCAGCTCTGTCTCTTCATCAAGAGTAGAACATCAGCATTTTTGGAAAACATAGTCAAGATGCTTGCTACAATTTTATTTTTCTTTTCCACAAGGAAAAAATTTCCATTAATACCTTAACTCCTTAAATCGTTTACCGTGCCCATTCCCTCTAAATTTTGTCATCAAACTGTATCTCATGCGTAAATAATTTAGTTTCTCTTCGGTGTATGTCTGAATTCTTAGTTTCTGATCACAAATATTTTCAGCATTCTATTTTGCCAGCCTTAGCTCAGAAGGATAGATTCAACTGCTTGGGAGCTATTTTCTTGGAACATGTCATGTTTATTTCAAAAATATATATTAACTAGGTGAATAGCATTGACTGTTGAGCTCAGGCCCTGATATTATTTACCTGTGTGTTTTCCTTTCTTGATCTTTCCATCTCTGTTTGTGAGACTTCAGTAGCTTTGGCCATGTTTGTCAGTGTGCCAGAGTATTTATAATCTTGAATTTAGTTCTGAAGACAGCTAATCCTGTGTATATATATATAGTGCAGTTAGAGTAGCTGATAAAAAGAAAAAGGAACATTAAGCTGTAGCAATCTTCTTTTGTTTGTTAGTTACTGCTTAAATACCTTTAAAATATTACAGGTATTGTAATTGTGTCATAATTTTTTTAATTGAAGGTGTTAAGAGTATGTGGTTTTAGGTAACAGATATTAAATGCTTTAATATTAACCTTCTATACAAAAGTATATATTTTTCTGTTACATTAAGGCTCACTTATACTCTGGGAATGAGTACAGAGAGGAAGCAGTATAAATAGATTCTGGAACATAGCTCTTCCAAGAAAATCTTTCTTGGAATATATTGAAATGTATAGAAGCTAGACATGGTGTGCTGTAAGAAGTGAGACACGGAATCTGCACAGTTCTTTTGTTTCAGGATAATATACTGCTACTTCAGAGAAGGCATGGATAGTCAACAAAGAAACACTGTTTAGCAAAATAAGACCTGATGTATTTGGCAGGGCCGCATCCATTCTTTTTTTATAAAGAGATGTTAGTGAGGCTATAGTGATGTAAGAAGAGCAGGTGCATTGCTCTATAATCACACTTGAATTATTACATTTTTAGAATTGCTCTGATGTAGATTATACTGCTAAGTAAGGCTTAAGAAGGTAATGATTCTAGTACTGAGTTATGAGAGACTTATGTTAGATGCTTTTGTCACAAGCAGAAACCTGTGCCGGGCAAGTCTGTGGTGTTATGTTTTATGCATTACATTTATCATCCATTCTGCTCTTGTTCTAATTACATTCAGTGTAATCAGGAGTCAGAAGACAATATTTTTTTGTGCCTTGTCTTAGATTTGAGGATAAAAAAATTGAATTTTTGAAGACTTACATTTTTAGCTGATTTTAGTGATGGTGTCATGTCTGTTAATCATACAGTTAGCTACTAGTTTCATCACTTGTGAAGGTAAATCAAGTATATTTTACAAAGATTTTGGTAAGTGATCTCTGAAGCAAGACATCCATTTATTTTAATTCTCGTGGATTTTTTTTTTTGTTAGGTTCAGTCAGGATTATTTGTTATTTAACTGCTGTGGAAAATGTAGATTCAAACAGCCTGTTACATTAAAGTAGATTCAAAATGTAGAAGAAACTTTGCTTTGACAAAATCTTATCTTCCAAATAATATATTCCTTTTTTTTTTAAAGTCAGTAAGTCCAACTTTTGTTTGAGTTAAGAACACTAAAGCAGAAAGTGTAAAAGTTCAAAATACAGAGGCAGTGCAGTGCATTGAGTGCAAATACACTGACACTGAGCAGTGTGTGTTGCTTAAACTGAGGAAAAAAAGTAGAAAATTGGGAGCCAGTGAAAACCAAAATATTGCAAAATCTTTCTATTATTAACTATTATGTTTAATTTAATAATGAAGTACATAAACCGTTTTGAATATAACTTTAAGCCTTGTTCTGCCCTTTCATCTTTGTTTTTTTCCTGTTTGTTTTCTTATTTTTGTATGTTACCTCATATTGTCCTTGTATAATAACACAGTCCTTTCTGTGGCAGCAAGAAACATCAAAAGGTATTTTAAGGTCATCTCTTATTGAACAGTGAACGACAACATCAAGTAGAGAAAATTCTTTTTAAGCATACATAAAGGAAGGAATCTGAAGGGTTTCAGAGAAACTCTCCATAATGCTTGGTTTTTATGAGCTTCAAAATGTGTAAAGTTGAAATATAATTACTATTCAAATAATTAATTTTTTCTTAATAGTGTTCTTGCCCTTTAAATAATGTTTGTGGTTTTTTTAATGTGATGAGGGAAGGAGGAGGGAGGACTTCGAAGTTATTTTAAACTTTGCCAAAATGAACCTGCATTCAGAGTCTTAGAGGAATGGAAATAAGTCCAAATCATTTGGAAATCTTGCCCTGTGTGTTTTTTTGTATTGGAAAACTGGAAATATCAGTCTGGACATGCATTGCTCTAATTGTCTAGTATTTTATGCAACTGTTTTTGTTTGCCATTATCTTTTTATGCACTCATAAAAATATGGCTGTCATTGTGAAAAAGTGAAGGTAAGAGATGGGATCAAACTGTAGCTAAGTTGTTTTTAAGACTTCCTTTTGATTTTTTTCTTTCTTTCTGAATCACATACTTTAAATGTTTTTCTGAAACTTATGTATAGATTTATAGTTTAGAAAGCATGATGTGTCCTTTAAACATTAAATTGCTGAGTTGGTAGTGCACACTAACAGTAAGAGACTAAATTTATTGGTTTTACCTCTTGGTTTACCTACACATACTGGAAACTAAAAATTAACAAAAGTACCCTGGGGGATGGGGATTTAATGTATATTAAACAGTTAGAGTCTATTATTTAATCTTCTTTTCTTCCTGTTGTGAATTATGACTTTTTTCTTTAAACCAAGCTAAAGAGATGGTGTTCTAAGAACTATTGAGTTTTGGGGTTGTTTAACACCTGTTGAAGTGATGGCATAGGAGTGTATATAGTCACAGTTATGCCATAACAGTGCTTTGACACTACATAATAAAGAGAATCTTGTAGCCATCTGTACAACTTTATCAGAACTCTTTGACTTAGCATGGAAGGCATTGTCATGCTTTCAGGTTATATAGTGTTTCCATATAAAATCACTATCACTGATTTACAACTATTTGAAAAAAAAACCAAAACAAAACAAACCCAACAACTAAAAAATCCCACCCTAAACCAAAAAACCAACACAGGCACTTTCAAGCTTTTGTCTTAAATTTAATATTTTCCTGAGAAGTACATAACAGAAACATGCTATCTGTCACTCAGTCTTCATTAGGTAGAAATAACATTCCCAGGAAATTCTTTAATATTTGATAAGATGCCTGTTTTAATTAAATAATATGCTGTCTTACAAGAATGAAACTGAACCACAAGGGCTCTATGGTCCTCCCACCTATTGCCATAGTCAAAGTCAGTTTAGTCTAAAATACAGATGAATCATGTTGGAAATTTGAGCAGAAGTGAAAAGGAACTTAGTATCCAAGATTTTTAATAGAATACAGCTCTTGAAATTAAAAAAGTATTTGAAATCTTACATATCGCTATATTATATATTCAATATATTTTAAAATCAGAGCTAATGTTATGTTTTTGCCTAGGATTTGTCAGGCTGTATTAGAATATGTATTTCAGTGTAGTTCATTGATATGTTAACAGCTTTTATATCCTTTCAGCTGACATGCTATTTAAAACACTTTTTTTCCGCTAAAGTGAGTGCTAATGATACTGTGTATTTGGAGAATTGAAATTTTAGTTCTAGTTCACTACCAAAAAATTTCTCACTTTGAGAAGAGCTTCAGTCACCAGTAAAACCAACTCTTAATGTTGACTGTATACAACAAAATAGTTTCAATTACAGAATAGACATTACAAGTGAATCTTTGAAAAAAGGAAAACAAGCTGTTTTTTTCTGTATAAAAATTACATGAACTAAAAGGTTAGTTAATCTGTTTGCATTGTTTTCCTTCTAGTGGTTTAAATATTAACGATTGCTAGGTTCTAATCAATTCAATGAACATATTACTCTGATTAGCATCTTCAAGGTAACAGCTGGCTGTATCTGACATTCAGCTTTTGTTTCCTTTTGTTTCAGCTTTTGACTGAGTCTCCTTGGTTTTGGTTTTATAAAATAGGAACTGTGATGGGTACTTTTAAATGCTTTACAGATTTTGTAGTAAAAACACTTTTGACGATTTTGCCTTTTGAATCAAGCAAGGCAAGCAAATTAACTATATAATTCATACAGTATCAGTGATTAGAACAATAAGCTATGAAGGTTTTTTCCCAAGTAACAAGTCTCTCACTGTAATTTATTAAAAATCCACTTGTAGTAATGGGCACTTATATTTGAATCTTATTTATTGTGGGCAAATTGTTGCTGTGAAATAATGGTTTTTTGCTGAACAGACACAATATCTGAGTCATAGAGATAATGTGCTTGCTCCTGGTTATGTAAAAAAAAGAAAGAACTAAAAATAAAGCTGGGTCTCCTATTTCTCAGTTCAATTTCTTAATTCTAGACCATCTTTCTACTCTGAGAATTTTTTTTAGACACATTCATATTGCAGTACTTATTTTCCAGTATTTGACCTGCACCTTTGTGTGACATTATATACTGCTAGTATATAAATCTCTGTTTAACAGAAAATACTTAAATCTAAAATCTATTCACCACATTAATTCTTGTTTCACAATTCTAACAAATATGATTTGTTGTGGGTTTTTTGTTTGTTTTTAGTATATCTGGTAAATTGAGATACCTACCAGTAGAGAAAGAAACAAAGTACAAGAAAACACATACATTAAAATATATATATGTACTTCATGCATATGTACATACTGCATCAGTGTATGTTGTACATACTTCAGTTGCCTGGACAAAAAGTTTGGCTTTCTGATTTTAATTACAGCTGATGACTCGGCCATAAAACATTACTTTCTTGATTAGTTTGAAGCTCTAGGAACAGCATTTTCTGAAAAGAATGTTTGAGTGTTGTTTGTATAGGAAACCATTTCCATTTGCAAAGTCAAATGACCAGACAATATGCCATTTCTTGCAAGATACTGTATCAAATGGAAAATCCTAATGAAAGCATTATATTCTAATGCAATGTGCTTAGAATCCATAGAATCCATTTTTATTAAGGAAGAGTTCAAAGGACAGAATTAACTTAGCACAATCTTGAGTATAATGCAAAGATAGTAAAATTGCCAAAATATTGTTTTGTAATTTCAGAATCAGAAACTGAAGAAGTTACTGTTTTAAAGAATATAATAGAAACTTTTTGTCCCTCAGTAGTAATGCATGCTGTGAAGAGCAGCAGCACTTTTTGTAGTTATTGTAGTTATGCCTTTGAAACACATTCTTCAGCACAGTATTTTGGCTCCCACTACCTTGTTAACAAATGCTGTGACTTTCAAGGAGGTTGAGTTTAGAATGTTTCTTTTATCTCCATCTTGAGGTGGGACAATGCCAAGGAGGCAGTATCATGGACAGTCAACCATGTAGTTTGCAAATAACAGAAAAGCTGAATTTTGGTTCACTTCTCGGGGAAGGCCTTGTGGTGGCTTTTAGCTCAAGCAATGACTATTTCCAGCGACTTCAAGTGGAAGCAGCCTCCTGCAAAGTACTCCACTCCTAGGATGTTGTCAGTAAAAGTAATGCTTTATGATTTTTAGCTAATGCTTAGTGGCGAGATGTCTGAAGTAGTATCAAATAAAGGTGAAACCTTAAGATGCAAAGACTGTACTGCTTAGTCTGAATAGAATTCAATAGAATAGAATAATTATTCTGAATTTTGCCATCTTTCTTCTTCTTCTTAGGTTGATTTATCTTTTCCTTTAAACCATGCTGGAAAGTGAGATTATCAATTTAAAGAGTTTGTGCCTGGCTTTTATTACCCCTTCACAATCTCATTCCATGTTAATTTCTTCTGTTAAGAGATTGTTAAGAACTGGAAATAATCCAAAAGAGTAATTATTTTAAAATTTAAAATTTCTGAAGGAAAAAAAATCTAACTTTACTTTTTTGCTTACAGAGTAAAGAAGCAAGCTTAACACTCAGTTTACAGGAAAAAATGTAGGTAATACTTCAGAATATATAGACACCATCAGTCTGATGCTGTCAATCAACACAAGCATTTAATTGCACGAATAACTGTTAAACTGAGTAGTTTCATTCAGACCTCTGTCCTTCTATTTTGAGTTGTTGAACACAGCTAAGGGTACATTAGCAAATGCATATGTAGAATCCAAGGAGAAGTATAGTGGGAATAGCTATACTATTAGTTACTTAAAGGAAGAGATTAGGGATATTTTGAGATAAGTAGGAAAAAATAAAATTTCCTTCAAAAGAAAATCTCATTGCTCTAAAGAAGCTTTTTCATAATTATCAGTGTTCTACAATTTATCAAGAGGAGAAATGTTAAAAAGTCTATATAACTCAAAACTGTCAGAGGCTAAGAAAGTCTTTTGCCTTTCAAGTCCTTGAATACATGCCCAGATCAGGCTAAGGAAGGAAGTGCATTCTCTCATGATCTTACAGCTGTTTCGTGATCCCTAGTTTCCCTATCAAGTTCTTAATGACTATTACAAATTGCTATTTTTACCAGGAGCATATTTAAATTGCCAGAGAACTTAGGTTTTTAGATGCCTTGCTTCTGCCAAGGCACAAGATGTGTGATGGAACTTGGAAGAAGTTTGCATTTTATAGCTTCATATCATCCTTGTTTTTGAGGAAGAGGGGACTTCCTTTTTCAAAGCTGTTGAGCTGATGCTTTTCAAGTGTATTAAAGGGATTATATGTTTGTTGGGTTACGTTTTATTACTAAAGTGGACTCTTAAGTAAGAGTGGAATGTAAGTATTCTACTATATGCATGCTCGTTTTTCTTAAAAGCTGGAGAAATATTAATACTTCATTCTTGGACAGTAAGACTTAAGTACACAGACTGGTTTAATGATGTTGTACTGTGGACTTTTCATGTATTACAGTGAAACACATGCTGCTAGGAAACAAGGAACAGAGTAGGATTAAGATCTGACCTTTAAGGTTGGAATGTTCTAACTTACTGCAAAAATATTTCAAATTTGAAAAGATTAAAATATTCTATCTTTCCCTATTATATACATTTTATGTACAGTATGTATATATCATAGCATCTCCAGGCTGACTTCTGACATTGTGGAAGATTTCATTGTGAGGGGAATAAAAACTGTGGAAGCCTCCTAAGATTTCTTTTTTTGGCTGTTTTTAAAATGACTGCATTTTAAAATCTAATGTATTTACTGCACACTGCAACTGGGAACTCCTGTTTTGATCTGGTCTTAAATCACTTCAGATTCTGATTTCTAAAATAGCTTGATTAAATAAAAATAATTCTTTTGCAGTCTTGCTGTAATCAACAGATTACGCTTGTTATATGGAAGGAAATTTTGATTTCCAAAGAATTATTTACAATAAACACAGTATTATTACTACTAAATGATGAAAATTTTCATCCTTACTGTGATTGAGAATCAGTGGTATGACTGTACAGGTCATTCAGCTATACGATTATGCATTTTTCACGTGCTAACATGTTATTATCGTAAGAATGGGAGTTAACATAAAATATTTGTAGTTAACAAAGTTAGAATTTCTTATTTCCTTAAACAGTACTCTACAGAATAACTATGATTTATTTTGAGCATTTTATTTGTTGCTAGTCATCTTGTACAGTTTTTGAAATTAATTTCTCTTTTTGTTGATTAGGAATTAAATACTGCATGTTGACGATGATTTGCTAGATTGTAATAATCCAACTTACGTGAGTAGTACCATTACAGTATTGGACAGATCCAGGAACCACTCATGCTGCATCTGGGTTTGGAAGAAGTGTTGGTAATCAGTGTCAGTTCACTGATACAGGTACCAGCTGTAATCAGGGCATTTTTACAGAGCTGTATAAGAAGTGTGTGGTCATCAGTAGCTGCTTCGTCCATCTGAATCACCAATATGACTGCACAATTTTATGTCTCCAGATCAAGACAAAGCAGTGTCAGGTCTCTCGTACCTTAAGCTTTGTTGCGTATGTTCTGTTCTCTTCCCATGTAGCGCATGTGTAGACTGGCTGCAAGTTGCACATCTGACATTATTCTTTCCCGAGCCTTGCTCTTAAATCTGGGGCCTGTAAGAGACAACTGTTTTCTTGAATTAAGTAACTTGTTTTAAAGACACTGTTTGCACTGTCTCAGCAGAGCAAACAAGATCCAACAGAAACAGAGTTTATTCCAGAAGTTCTAATACTGTTATCCTTCAACCTAAGTATACCAATTTGCTACTATATAAAATACACATCAAGACAGCAACAGGACAGACATTTACAAGATACAATAGAAGGTCTTACTCAATGGGAAAAAAATCTCAATAATTGATAAAGTTAGTCCTTTGGGAGAAATTAACTTGGAGGATCAAATGTATGTAGGAGAAGCACAATTGTGTTGCACTGTGACATACTATGTGTAAAGAATAGGGCTGGAAAAGATGCTGTCAGAAAGCTTGATATAGTCAGAGACACCTAGCATGATTAATTTCAAAGGTTATTTTGAAACAGAAAGTTTTGTGATTTGTATTTTATTTTCATTGTTAATTCTGTAGATTGTCATACAGAAAAAAAAATCTGGTCCTTATGTAGACTAAAAGACCTTTTGAAGTAAATAGGCTGGCAGCAAAAGTGTAATGTTGTAACAAAGTGAAATTATACTAGATAAGGGGAAAAATTATAGAATCCACAGAAAAGGATACAAACTTTTGGGTAAGAGGCATAAAAAAGTTTCTGAAAAGCAAAACCAACTTTTAATTTAGAACCACATTTTCACAGTGCAAAACATTATTTTAGAGCTAGGGCTTAAACCTTTACTTTTAGTCTCAGGAGCTTTAATTTGCTGTCATTGTGTTTTGTCTTATGCAATATAAAAACACAAGGGATGAGAAATTTAGCCATTTATTAAGATTGCTAAAGAATATAAAAATCTTACATAAATAGTATGAATTTTCAACATTGAGTATACATTCTGAGAGACTACTTTTCTGTAGAGAGTTCTTAAGAAGCATGACCGGATCGATGCATATTTTAACCTATGTCTCATACCCTTCAGGGGCATATCCAGTGAAGCAAATTTACTATTTGCTTGGTACCTCTCCATTCCTGACACTATTCAGAATTCATTCCTAACCTAGGAGATGATGCCCCAGCTATTAAAAGCACTTCCTAGGTTTCTGTTTGTCAATATATTTTATAAAGTCTGCCACAAGAGGGGATTTATCATAAAAATTACATCAAACATTTTATCAGCTTTGCAAACTTCAGTGCTTTCCTAGCGTTTTGTTGAGACTAAACAGACATGCAAATATGATGTAAATAGATACGAGAATTGGGTGTGTAGGATATACAATGTGTTCTCCCATTTACAGTGGCATTTTTGTAGGATTCTGAGAGAGAGTCATTTTGCCACTTATTTGCTAAATGTTAATTGAATGTCTCTACCTGTAGAAATTATGTAGTGTTGGGAGAATGGGATAAGCAATTCTATAATAAACAACTCATTTGCAGCCCTTGTCAACCTCGTAGTAAGATTTACAATGTCTGTGTGTAACAAAATTTTATAATAAGTTTATTATACTGCTCATACTGGATATTAATTTCTCCATGTAGTCTCCATTCTGAGACTAATACCCTCTTACGTTTTTACTTAGTGAAAAGAACAGTGTAAATTTGGTTTTGTTGTGATCAGTCTCTAGGAATTAGATTGATCGGAAATAAAAAGTCATGTGTCAGTTGAAAATGGCATATACTCCACTGCACAAGAGAAAAATAAAGCTCTGGTGTTGCTATTCAGTTTGTTAAATTGGGAAAAAAATTTCAATTTGTTTCTATCCCTTGTGCATGAGAAGCAATGGCTAATTTAAATGTTTCATATCATTCTCCTCTTAATATTATTTTCTCTTTTAAAGTATAGGAGATTTTTTCCCTCAAATCTATATTAAATGTTTTTTCTCTGAAAAATGTACTAGAATTGTTATAATGTAGATTTTTGCACATGGCTACATGGAGGGAATAATAAGTTATTGCATTTAGATACTAGAATTTTCAAAACAGGAATTTAGATATTAAGTGAAATGTTGCCAGTCAGTGAAAGTTAAAATCTTTACCAGCTGAGTTGGTAAGTCCTATTTGTATATCATCAGTTACCATGGGACAGTACAACAACAGGATTGTCTGACCAAGGAAGAAACTCAAAGCCTAACTACAGCTGAGAAAATTAGGAATAAGAGTTCGTGTTATGGCTTTCTTCATAATTGCCAGCATACAGTTTCTTGCCTCTTCCTCCAAAGCACGTGTGGCGAGATGGGGTGTTATATAACTGCTAGTTGCATTATATTGTGGTTTCTAATACCTTTCTAATTACAAAGAAGGAACTGCTGTAAATTTTGGCAATTTTTCTGTTTTGCAACAAGACATGCTGACCTCTGTGTGTGTGTGTGCTTGGTTGAAGTAAATGTTCTCTTAGAAGCTGTTTGGGACTTAGTGATACATAGGGTCACCTAGCAGAATTAAAAGCTTTCTTACAGCATTTATCAAGGACTGAATCCCACAGAGCTATAACTTTTTTGTGTGCTTTACTCTTCTGACAGTTTATTAAAATGCTTAAGCTGCTAAAAGATACCTTTTTTCTGAGATTGGTAGGGAAGCTTAATTTCATGACCAGTATCTTTCAGCTTCCTATGTTATCTGCTGTCCTTTGCTGTGAACGTTGCAAATGGGTTGTATAGCTCTGGTCTTCAAACAGCCCAATTAGGAAATATACTTCTAAGCGCCAAAGAATTACTCATCTCAATTAACAAGTGTCCTCGGCTAAAAAAGCTTTCTGTTTTGCAGCTGATGGCCTCCTTCAGTTTACCTAGTTACTTCAATTCAAATTAGATGTACTAGCTGCTTCAAAACACTCGATACCCTTGATCTTTGACCCTTCCTTAGCTGTTAGGTCCAAGATCAGTTCTGTGTATTTTTGCATTAAGATATGCAGCTGCCTTTCAGATGTAGCCAAAAGGAAATTTGCTGATATGCATAAATATGGTTGGGATGATAAACATCAAAAAAAGAAAAGCCTAGGATATTAAAACAGAGAACTCACTGAAGAAAGTGGCATTCAATTTCCTGTTTTGTCATTTAGATATGCCATACCATAATTTTTATGTAGCCACTATGCCTATAAACATATCAACATAACTTTCTAAAACAAGAAATGACAAATTATCTTTTCAAGCTTGCACTTGGTGAATGAAAACAAATTAAGTTTCAATTTCTTCCTGTCTACTCCTGCAAGATTTTATTCATCATCAGATAGGAAATGTTTCTCCATTCAGGAGAGAATTGTAACAATTATATATCGTATGCAGTGACAGAACAGAATGTTCAATTATATTTTCTGTTTAAAAAGTCAACTATTCTGAAGACCTCACTTTGAGAACATTTCTTACTATACTATGTTTTAGATAATGCTGATCATATTTTTTTTTTTCTTTCCAGGTTATTTAATAGGGTTTCTCGTCAAAATTATGAGAGAATAAGCTATTGGTCAGTTAGCTTGGGTGGATCTGTGCTACACACAGAGGTGTGATTACAGCTCAGACACACGAATCCAAAATAATCATGAGTTAATGGGTCAGACTGCAGTTTCCCATACAACAGAGCCATTTAATGTCACCTCAGACAAAAGGCTAAATTCTGGCTTCTATTTCTCTTACTCACATCTGTGCTACTTGCTCCTTCCTTTGTTTCATGTCTGCTCCTTGCTGGACCCTTCTATAACCATATTTTACTCACTGTTAGCTGTATAGGACTATCTGTAGGTTTTGCCAGTATACTCTGTTCTCATTGTAATGAACTAAATTGACCCTTGTGGAAGTCAACATTTTTGCCAGGACAAAGTAAGAGCAATGCACAACCAGAGGCAGGGAGCAAAGAGACCTCCCTGCCTTTTAGCAAATGCAATCTGCAAATGCAATTTGTGATGTGATCTGACCACATCTGGTGGAACTGGAGCACTTAGTGCTAGCACCATTTCATCTGGGGTTGCACTAGCTTTTGTGGGACATGAAGTAGGAGTAATTACACAGTCATTAGTACCCAAACTAACTTACTTAAAGCTAAATCCTTAAAGAATTTCACTGTAGTATAAATGTACTCTTAGGCTGTTAGGGTAAAAGTTGGTTGGCTTCTCAGCCTCTTGTAAAATTTGAAATGTTTATTCACTAGCATTGTAGGCCAGATTTTTCTAACGAAAAAAAGAAACTTAACATTTATTTATAATAGCAACGTTTTTGCCTGCATTCCGGCATTAGTTGGCAATGTTACTACTGCGTGAGTAATCAACACCTATATACATGATAACAGTTGCATCTCATAGTAGAATCAAGTCATTATTGAAACACTGGCATTTAAGGGCTTAGAAGCATTGGTAACAGTCACAAAATGCTTAGTGGCAATAATTCAGCACGGAAACGGTAGCTGTGCCTGCTTACAATTGAGTAATTCACAGGTCAACAACACATTGCTGAATGGAAAGGCAAAAACTTAACACATGTTTATTCACATTCCCTGGACCTTTATGTGGTGTACGGAAGATCATATGTATCTTGTCACAGATTATAGAATGCTGTACAAACTGTGATTAAATCTATTTAAAAAAGAGTGGCTACACCTACCCAAAGAGAAGCTTGGAATCCTTGTGATTGATGCTCTTGAAGATAGTACCCAACCCAAGTATAAGACATGGACATACTTTGGAGTGCTGTTGTTTATCTTGACTGATATTTTTCATCTAGAGGAGATTCTGCTTCTCACATGCAGTCAAATTCACATTCATGCAAACTTGTAGAAGAAAAAACAGTTATTTATCAAACTATTTTAGAGATGATGTCAGTATGGTTCCTAACAACTATTTGCTAACTGAATTTACAGCATCTTCAGCTAGCACAGTTTTGAAACAATAACAATATCCTTTTTAAACCTTTGCAGGGGCAGAAATCATGAGTGAGATCAGACTTACATGAAGCAAATGTGTGCTGACCCAAAAATGTTATCTTTTAAAAAAGTTGAAAAAGCTACAGAACCCAAAATGACCAGTTACTGCTGGTTACTGTTGCAAGTTACTATTCTTCTTTACTATACTGTAAACCTGATAGACCAGGCTCTTTTTTAGCACAATGTATTCTTTTGGCCTTTTGTTCACTTACTCCAGCCAATGACTTATTTGTGTATTTCAGTTGCTAACTGCAACTAACTGAGTAGGTAGTTGCAAAAAGCCAGTGAAGCAGGTTGTTTCCCATTCACATCAAAATTTTCATTGTGACTTGTTTTTTCAGTTTTTTCTTTGAGTTTCTTGAGTGTCAAAATAACTTCTAAATTCAGTGGATCTCAGTGATCCCCTCAATTTTCTTTACTTTTAGGGTTTTTAATCTCATTTTTTCGTCATAAGAAACTCTGCATAATTATAACTGAAAAGAGACTTCTGTGATTGTAGTCAAGTCGTGCCAATCTAATGATAGTATAAAAGAAGAGTTGGAGTCTTTATATTTTGATAGCTATTTCAGTAAACAGTAGCCAAAAGAAAAGCATTGCAATACACTCCAAATCAAGTGTTTCTTTTCAAATACTAAATGTATGTGTGTTAATGAGTTCTCTTTGGGATATGTATCTTTGATAATAAGTAAGGTGAAGTTTGAAACGCCTTCCTCTGGTACTGAAATTCAGATAATACTTTAATTACTACAGTTAATGGTACTAAGAATTTTGTTTGCCATGAAGAAAGTTCATCTTGCACTTTGAAAGAAATTCTGCCTTTTTACCTGCAAGTAGAAGACATAGCCCAGAAGCTACAATGACTAGAATAATTTCACAGTTATTGTTTGAGGTTTGGATTTTGTGTTGATTGGAAGTGTTGAAGTGCAGTTACAGGGCAATGATAACTCACATAAGAGGAGGGCATAGACAGTAACAACGCTGGGTTTTCCTGCTGTATTCTATTCGTTTTTCATCCTTAACTTGAGCATGTTAAATGGAAAAAAATGTGGTATTGACACTTCAAACAAAGCAGAAGGCTAATCATTGGCATTTTTATTAAGATTGCTATGATGATTGTTGACAGATATAATTTTACACAGAACATAAAGAATGTTACAAGATGGGAGTGGCTCACAATTACTAGGGTTTTTTTGTATTGTTTAAATCATTGATTTGAGGATAGATTCAACCAAGGACTGTATGACTTGCTTTTAGTCTTCACAGCAACCTTCTCATTACTGCAGATTTATGGATGTAGTTTTTATAAGTAGATATTGAATTCGTAATCAGGAAATGACAGCGTCCTGGAATTCCAATCTGTTTTCAAAACAGCGAACCAGGATATTAGTTAAAAAGACTTCAAAAAAATGAAGTTTTGGCAACTGCATTCTTGGTATCTGGTGGGTCCCATTTTAATTTTCATGACAGAAGCCATGCCTTTCAGATGAACTTTTGCTTTACTGGATCAATTTTTCATGTTTTTGTTCAGGTGTTTTTCCTTGTACCATTCTTGACATCTGTAGTTCTTGTTGTCAGACAAAGTTCTTCTTTCTGTTTAAATTATTAATTTATTGTGAAATATATATATAAATATAAAATTTTAAGAAATCATTGAATAGAGGCATAAAGAGAACTTTAGCCCATAGTGGTTTTCTCTGTCAGTAGGATCATGGTTTAGTAAAGGCTTCAAATAAGAAAAGCTGTGGTGGTGTCATCCTACGGCAGATTAAGCAGGTTAAAGTCCATAGTGCAAGGACACACCCTTACATAGGAGGCTTAATACTTCCTGCCAAGGAAAAGTGGCTGCTTAGGATCGAGACAAGTTGGTTGATTAATGAGGCTGCCAAAAACTGAAATACAGGTGGTCTGACTTTATATGCTTTTACATCTCTTTAGGGAAGAGTTGAGGAAATAATGTTTTGCAAACAGGTTTTCTATAGCTCTGCAGTTGTGGCTCACCAATTTCTCAATGCTTCTGTGAGTTAACAGCTATATGCTGCTGTCCCAGCTGTGTTGATTTTGGTGTACCATCTCACTAGATTCTAGAGAAGACCCTTGATTCTGTTCTGGCTGGAATTCAGCTTACTTACTTGGACACTACTTCAGAGAACAAACAATACCTGGGACACCACCTCTGAATTTTTGATAGTGGCAGCTGTTTAGAGAAGACATTCATAGCTCTAGATGACAAATCTCCATAAAGATTTGTATTGCCGTACAGACAGTTCCTTTTCCAGGTACAAAGATGTGTTTGGCACTCCTTATAAAGATTAGTTAATATGCATCACTAATGACTCGAGCCACAGTGATGTCTCTAGATATGATCCACTGCTCCTAGGAGAGCCTCTCTTTGAATAATATGCCACACATACTTGTTCTATCCCCCTACTGTAAATTCATCTAGCCCTTTCTCCTCTTCCTCATTCTTCCCACCCTGTTTCTCTTCTTATAGACTCCTCATTAGACCTTGCTTTTACTTGAACTTTGGTTGGTTTTTTTTGTCTCGATTCATGTGCCATGAAGTATGCAGCTCTACATAAAAGAAGAAAGAATTTTGGAGTAACAGAGGCTAAGAAAACATTTCAGATTTAAGGAAATTCAATGCCTGTATAGAAAAAATTCAAATTCTGAATGCTGACTGTCAGCCATAGTCTGCTCACTCCACAGTGAGATTGTTCTGTGGTTCTTAATACAGCGCACTAGTCTCCAAACTTCTTTGATCCCATAACCCATCAGTAAAAAATTCTTGAGCATGCACCCCTAATATATGTATATTTACTTATTGATAATAAATACACGTATAATAAATATACATATATATAGATAATAAGTATACACACCTTGAGCTAGAAGACCTTTATTTTGTGCCTTGATTGCATTTTCATAATGGAACCATCTTTGATTCATAATAAGACATCATTTTTATTTTCTCACTTCAAGATTAGCCTTCTGATATGTCCGTGTCACTAAGTGTTTCTTACTGAAACTTACTGGAACTTACTAAAGCATCTAGGAAGTGATGCTTCCTTTGCGAAGTTTTTCTTCAGTCATTATTTAACTAGAAACCCTAGGGTACCTCAGGAGCTTTTTGGAATCCTCTACAGCATGTCTGCTGGTACACAAGAGTCATTCAAAGGAAAACAATGGATTGATTACTTGTAGCTGTTCTTCAAGATATGTTAACTACATATGTATTCACAACCCTCCCTCTTACTCCTCCTACAGTAGCTTTCAACTGAGAATCAGTATGGTCCAAAATAAAACGGTAGACATAGTTTAAGATCTCTCTCCCAGCTAAGTTAGGCAGTTGCTAAGACATAATGAAATTTTGTGCTGTTATTACCTTTTGCATTCATAAGAATGTCTTTTGTGTGGATTTCAGTGCACTTTAAGCCTCACATCAGCTCTGTGAAGACAGGGAAGTATTTTCTTCAGCCATTTTTAAATGAAGCACAGAAAATTTCCCAGGAAGATACTAACGTGAGTGGCAGAGCCAGGAATAGAACTAAAAAGTCTTATGTAAGCATTAGGGAAAAAAAAAAAAATCCTCATTCTTTTGATAAAGGCTTCTTAAAAATGCATAAGCAGCACACTGGAACCTAAAATTTTTTGTTTGGTAATTTTGTAGTATAGTTTTCTGAATGTATTTAATCTCATATTCAGACAAACTATTCCAACACAAGCGTATTTGGACTGTAGAAGGGTTTATAACAACTCAGCATAGTTATCTTGTATACTTAAACTGTATATGTGAAATATACATGCATCCACTCTTGTACTTTTGAATTCAGTGTAAGGCAGACACTGTAATAGTTCAAGTAATGGTAGGTACAGAGGGGTTATAGAACTGATGGGGAGAATTTAGGACAGCTTCTTGGGACAAATGAAAAGTTGGAAGAGGTTTTCTAAATGAAGTGTGGAGGAGAGTTCACTTTTGAGTATCAGCATCAAATACAAATAAAAGTGAGAAAGAAATAATAAAGAGAAATAATGGTGTGAAACATAAGGAAGAATTATTGAAGGAAGTAAATTTGAAGCAAGTTTTATACATGTAAAGAAGTCTTTGACAGTTCAGACATCATGTTTAAAACAAAGGCAGCATTTTTTTACACAGTCCATGCTTCAATTATAGAAAGTCATTGTTGCAAAATGTTCTGGCATCCAAAACAACAAATAGGTTCAATGAAGAAATAGTCAAGTTCACGGAAGTCAGATAGATCATGGATGGTCCAGATGCAGTCCTTTTTCTTAGGAGTTCTCTCAGCTGCTCATTGCTGGAACCTGCGATTAGAGTAAATAACATTAGCTTTTTTTATCTTCCGGTCTTTAATATCCACTTGTACTTACTGTCTGAAATGGGATGTAGACTGTGTGATTTTAGGCCTGACCCAGTAAGATACCACTAATTCCTAAAAGTCTCGTAGAAGTCATGAGCACGAGTATGACTTGAACAGAAACTTAAGTTGCACTTCTCTGTTGTCCCTCACACCCCCCAAATGATTACATTTGCCTTCTATATGTTATCCTTTTCTTTTCTCAAAAGCGATTAGCTTCTTTGCAGATAAGGAAATATAGACCAGGCCAGCACTGGAGATGTGAACATTTGAAAGTTGTGCTAAAAAATATCAAACCCGCCTAAGCCTCAGGGAATAGAAAGAAAACACAGAATGTTCTGATTCCTGCATAGCAATAAGTCTCTTAGGGAATCTGAACATGAACTGTTTCCTTCTCTCTTAGCTTCAGATGCCTTTTTTCTATTCTGTTATGATTGTGGGTGCTGCTTCAGGTTGATGCAGACAAACGCACCACTGTAAGTTTAAGGATCTGCTTTGAAGTTCCACAGCAAAAATAAAAGTGTATACTTAAAAGGTATCAAAAGAATGAATTCATTAAAAAAACTTCATAGTTTTGTGTAAAGTATATTCTTTTGAAATATTGACTATGTTTCTAAAGGTTACAGTAGCTAATGAATCGCTAAAATTTATAAAGGCAAAGAATATGGCAAAAGGGAATCCTTTTTTTTAAATAGTATTCCTTTGAGTTTGGAGGTCTTTTTACATGTGGATGAGAAAACTATTGACTTAGATACAAATAAACAGCTGTTTCATTCTTGGTGGTGATGAGCACTGCATTGATTGCAGTGGTGGTAACTGAATTATAATCTTTAAAGATAGTGGAATGTGCTAAATGATAGTATAACAGTTTGCTAACGGACTGGAAAGCTTTAATCAGTATTAAAAAAATCACCTGAGACTTCTTATGTTTAGCAGAAGCTACAAATAAATAAAAAAAATGCAGTGACCATTGAGTTTGGCTGTGAAAACTATTAAATGAAAACTATTAACCATGTGAATACAATTCCAGAAAAACTAATGACTTTTGAGATTTCTCCCTGCTCTATCTTCATTCACTAAACCTATGAATGCAGTGGGGAATGAAACTATCAGATAGAAATATTCTGGATCTTAGAGATGCTGTACATTGTATTCAAGTCAATTGGTATCACCTTTAACTTCAGAGATTTATTTATTTTTAAAATCTTGCTTGGGATTACATAAACACATTCTGAAATGCTCGTAATTTATGGGTCTTGTTCTACACTAGCAAAAATTAAGGTTCTAGGAAATACCTATTTCTCTAGAGCTCTTTTAAGATAACAACATGTTTATGTAGAAATTCCCGTAATGGCTTACATGCATGGCAAGTACTGTTTCAATTAGAGTAGTTTGAAGCATGTCCGGGTACTGTTTTACATCTTAGTTGTTTTAGTGCCAGGGTGATTTGTGGTGTCTGGCCTGACTGTACAAAGGTCCAGCCTCATTGAAACATCTTTTAGTATTGAGTGTTTCTGGACCGTGACTGTTATCACAGTACTGTGAGGCCATTCACCAGAATCGTACTAACAAAGGTACAGGGTGAAATTGCAGTTGTTCTGTCTCTACTAGCCATGAATATATCTATTCTGAAACATTTTGCTTAAACTGGTTCAGTTAGAAACAGCTTAATTCACCCCCCAAAATAGGGCCTTCATGTCACATTCATTGTGTGAAGGGAAAAACTTGTAAGTGGTATAATATGCCTACACAGCAAAGTTTAATCACATATGTGCAAGACAAGTAATTTCTAGCTGAGAGAAACTGATTTATTCAGTTGCTTGAAAATTCCTTCACACTTTATGAAAACTTGCTTGGCTGCCTTGTGCACCTACAGGAATGCTGCAATATCTGTTCAGCAGCTTTGTGAGAAACATATCCAAATGATGATTGAAAGCCATGGGATGTGTATTTGAACTGTGAATGATAGGAAAGACTTGAAATAAATATGCTGCAATATTTGATCAAAGCAAATTTTAAGGTAACATTATCAGGGTGTCTAATTAAGTGATTTCTCAATAGTTTGCCACATGCTTGTGTAACATAAAACCTAAATTTCTAGGGTTGCCAACTCTGGGAAATCAAAAATAATTTTACTAATGTATAACCAAAAGCACCGACTTGTGTTTTGCAGAAGAACTGGTCTTAGCTTGATGATGCAAAAAAGATATTGACACTTTACTCCAAACTGCTATTTTTTTTCTGGTAATAACCTGGATTTCTTGTTGTAATGCCACATAGAAGAAGTATTTTGTGTGCTATATGAGTTGCTATATAGTTTCCTGTGTGCAGTTGTCTCAGAGGGGTGAGAGTGTTGAGTCAGATCTGCTGGCAGCTTGCAGATACCTTGGATAGTTTACAGTATATTAGCTATGTATGCAGAACTGAGTTGAAGTGCAAATGACAACTTGAGAGTAATCTGTATCACATTTTAGTGTTTATGACTATATAAATAGCTATCTGTGACAATAACAACTGATTTTGTGTACAGTTCTGTATTTGTGCATTCCCCTTTGCTAGAACAAGTTGTGAATTAGCAGATACCAAATTTAAATTTTTAGTGGTGAACATACAAATCTGGTATTGATCCAATTTGTTGACTTTTCTCTGGCACTTAATCTTCACAGAGAATGTGAAGCAGAATGTGGTCTATCGCTATCTTCAGTTTTTTAAAATGGAAGGCCATGAAGTGTTTAAAATCCAGTTCCTACTTAATAATGGATGAAAGTTGTTCAGTGTTCTTTCTGAAATAAATCTGTGATTTTTTTAATGCAAGTTCTCAGGAATTTGCTTGCTCCAGTTAATATAAAGTCAATGTACTGTTTCCCAGCTTTTTTACCCCCAGCACAGAGGTAAAGGAATTGAACTGCTTTTTAACATTCTGGAGTTAGTTATTGGCACATTTATGGATCAGCTAGGATAAATAAGATAGTACAGTTGTATTTTACTCATTTCAATCAATAAATATCTGCTCCTAAATCTATTTACTGATACTTTCCACCAGCAATGAAAATCACAACTGGGGAGTGTGTGTGTGAAAAAAGTCTATCTGAATAACTGCATACCTTTTTTCCTCACTTACCTGGGAGTTATGATGGAATAGAAAAGCTTCATTTCCAGGTTAATATTTGCACTATTTTGCAATATACTATGTTGTTTGTGTCATGCAAACTGCAAAAGACAGTGATTCTTATGGAATGTTTTAAATCATAACCTGTATATTTTCTGGAATTTTGATCAGATAACTCTAAGCCACTGTGGTATAACTGCAAGGACACTCTGTGTTCACTGACACGTAGCTAAATGAGGTATAAACCTTAGATGGTTTGGAGTTTAACCACTGTAAATAAATTATTTTTTTTAAACTACACAGAAGTATGATCCCTAATTTTGCAGACAATATCCTGAACTTGATGTTAATTTTGAACAGTATTAAACAACTGAAACATGTTTGATTTTTTGAATAGTTTTAGCTTATCACTCACTACAGGCTTGCGAGCTTCATATTGAGCTAAAAATAAAAAAAGGAAATATGTTAATATCTTTATTTCTAAAAGTAATTTCTCTTGTTGTCTCTTTCCATGTATTATTCATCTTTTGGGAAGAACCACCAATGCCTGAAGGTGCCTTTGTAATGCTTTTTCATTAATGCTGATTCTTCTAGACAATCTATAAATTGATGTGTTCTGCACCCCATGAGAATAATGATAATTGCTTTGAAAAAAAACCAAGAACCCTGTGGTTACATTAGGCCTTGAAAGATGATCATAGCAGGATTGTTCACAAATGTAGAAACTCATGCCACTTTGCAACTTCCTTCAGGAAGGAAAGTTCTAGTTAGAGAAACTCAGAGGCTGTTCACAGGATGAACGAAAGGAGCATCCACTAGGGCTAGTGACCATCTTTGCTATATTACAGACACAGTGCATTCTCTATCTCAAATTTATTGTAACATTATTTTCTGGCACTGAATATATAAAACATGTTTGCACAAGAACTTAAATATGGGAAGTGTTTTACAAATTATAAACCAAACAGAACTTTTCAGATCAAGTAAGCAAAGATATTCTGTCATTATAAATAGCATCTTTAAAAGAATGATACAATATGCTGTATTTTTGTGGGACTTCTTGTGTAGCTGTTTAACATGTATTGCTTTAATATTAATTTTTTTCTTTAGCTTTGGAGAAAAGAAACTGTTAGAAGAAATTAGCTCAATTTACCTTACATTTATAAAAGGCCTTTGAAAAGAAACTTATGATATCATCCTTTTCACTTAGAACAATCATGTCTGTACAATAGAATCTCAAATATTGCATTAGAATGAAAATAAAGCAAAGTGAAGTGTAAGAATCTTTTTTTGGTCAGATGAAGCACGGGGAAGAATCTTTCATTTCCCATCCCTTTATCATAGACTTATTCCTCCCTCCTCATTTTTTTTTTTTAAAGCTAGTGTTACAATACACTTTTTTACCAACTCGGTTACAATACTGGAGTATACCCAAAGAAAACATACAGGGCAGCCACTTTCCAAACCCAAATTCTCCCACTAACTAATGTTGATGGCAGCACATTTAGCTACAGTAATTTATGTGGCAGTTGAGTCACTGTACTGGAAAGCACACCAAAGAATAATCCAGAAGAACATGAATGTGCCAAAAGAAAGTAAAGAAACAGTAATTTTATTAATTTTAAGAAAGGATTTGAAAAAACTGCATAGAAGCTGGGAAGAAAGAACAGCAAGTCAATCTCTCTGCTTGTGAAAGAAATGACTAAAATTTTGTACATTATCTACATTGCTTTTAAAGCACTGGTGCTTGAAAATAAGTCTCAATCTGCATGCAGTCAGAAATGGATAATGAACTATGAGAAAAGAGGTAACAGGTTAGGGTGCTCACAAGGAGGCTTCATAACGAGAGAAAGGAGAAAGAAAAGTAAAAGATTAGAGAAATAAAGGAAAGAATGCAAATTCATGTCAGTAGAATATTTTAAGTAGTTTCTATTGTAAATCATTGAAGCTAATCTTTAGTAATTGAACTATGCATTTATCAGTAATCTTTATTTCTTAAGGAAGTATGCACAGCTACTTTCAGTTAGCTGTTCAGTACTTTGATGCTGAGGGAATTCACAGTCAGAATTCAGTCCTATGAGGTTGTCAAGGAATTTTCATAATCTCATAAATCCTAATTGCTAGCAAACTGGAGCATATCTTGATTCAAAGTCGGTCTCTGGCTTAGTTAAAGCAGTGCTCTTCTCATGCAAAACTCATGAGTGAAGTGATAGTTAAAATAGTAATAAGCCTGCAGCATGCTTTTTGTTTTTCTTGCTCTCCATAAGGTTATAACTTTAAGATTTCCCAGAATTCTAAATATCATCCAATTGATTAAAACCATAATTTTAATCATAAAAATATATGAATGAAGTAAAATAGAAAAGCAACTCCTGACATATCCCACAGAACTCAAACAAATTAATTTCTAACATGAAATTTTACGTATGTGCATGTATATGCCAATGTATATAATTGTCACACAAGTAAATACAAGATATTAGATTTTATGGTGTAAAGACTATAAAAACCTTTTCTAATATGTTTGTTACAGGGAACTCGCTATTTCCAGTATCAAAATGGTTCCATTTTAGTGAGAGAATGCAATTATTGTGATAATAGTCAAAATTGTCTGCACTTGTTTTCCCCAGGGGATGTAACCTAGAGTAACTGTTCATATAGAATTGCATAGATTTGATGATCTACTTCTGTTTCAATCAATTTTCACAGTGAATCTCTTTGATCTTTTTCATTCAGTTCTAAAAATACACCAAAAAATTGATTTAAGCATAGGCAAGTTTTTCTGTGAATTTGAATACTTTTTTCTCCCCAGTCAAATTGTCATCTTGTGGCTGTTTTTTAGTCACCTCAACAACCCATGCTTGGAAACAACCATATCACTGGCACATTTCATCTATTAGTTTAATCAGATGAAAAGGAATGTTGTGAAAGCTGTAAAACAAAAAACTCACTGACTCTTTTACACAGTAGTTTTTCTGTCAGGCCATGAGACAGGAAGTTGAGTTCACAAGTTCCATTTTTCATTTTACAGAGCTACTAGAGAAGACCCTCAGAAGAGAGGAAGAAATGGGAGCTCTCCAGGTATACTTTCTATTTAATTAACTAGCTAAGCTTTTTGGCACCCTTAAAATTACTAAATTGTGTTACAACATTATGATTTTCTGAACTCCCTTGTATCTTAAATTCAGCTTTGGAAATACATGCAGCCAAATATAGACTTGATAGCTAGTAATACTCACTGCTGAGTTTCTGCCCACCAATTAAGTTGTTCATTAGAGAAGATTAAAGTAGTCAGCATTCTCCTATGAGTCAATAAATTTAGTCTATCAGTGAAAAGAATGCTGCTTTGAAGTCACACTACATACTGAAGTTGTTCTGTTATACTGCTGGCTTCACTGAAAGTGTATGTGAATAGGGGCAGTGCAAATCTGCGTTCAGAACTGCAAAAATTCTTTATATTCTACTTCATTGGTTGGGTTAGATTTTCTGGGCTGTCTTGCTTTCTTCTGTATCTCTGAATAAAAGGGAAAGTAAAAGATTTTAAGTAAGTATTTTAAATCTCTGAAACATTAAATGTCCATAATATATGCTAGGACTTGGTACAATACAGTAAATCCTCATTGTATGGCATCTAGCAGTAAAGCTGCTTGTGCTAAGTGCTTTAAATTTGCTCTTAGAAAGTAAGATTTACCCTAGGCTCAGCTTTGGAATAGTATTTAAACATTACAGGCAAAGAAAACATACACCTTTGAAATGAAAATGGCTAGGAAAGCAAAACCAAGTTGGAATGTCTAAATTGTGAGGCTTGGGTGGGTAGTGTATGTGTTCTTCACAATACAGAAGGGAAAAAAAGAAATTTTTAACAACAAATTACAGCAAACAATACCCAACATGAGTATAAAAATGTTTAGATACAATATGAAGAGTGTATCAATGAAGCAGCATTCTGTAAGTGTACTGGAAGCAGGACATTTATGAGGGAATTAATGGAAATAAGGCTGTTAAGGAAAATGAAATTATATATTGACCTGAGTTTTGACTGTAGGATTTTGTTTGAAGATAAGCCTTCTCTTCTCATATAATAAATAGAAGGCATTTCAAGGGCTAGAGGTATCAAAGAGTTGGTGTAGAAACAGTTTGATCCAGTAAGAAGGGACAAGTTGCAAGACCCAGAAGTTACACAACACACCAATCCAGCTGTTTCCTGTTCAAACAAAAATCTTGGCCTAGCTTTCTGGCAGCTCAAGTTCAACAAGGCTGAGAGCTTGTCTGCGCAAGCAGTTTACACAGGTGCATATCTAGTTACATCAACGTAAAAAGATCTCCTTTCATGTGGAACAGCTCTGCATCTGCTTTCATGTGAAGCTCTATAGTTGACAAATTGTTCTAGTGATGTTACTTCTGATTGAATGAGGAGTAATTTTATACCGCAGAAAGTTGCATCATAATAGTGTCTTGTGTGCATCTATGTGCTTGCCTGTATTTCTGATGGTCTGTCAAGTTCCTGATCAAATTGCTTTATGCTCTTCCCTAACTGACAGTTCTGGTTAAGTGTGTGACTTACACTGCTCTGACTACTATTTTTGTATTCAAATACGTGATAGCAGTATTTTACTCCTTCAGATGCCCATGCTTTCACAGTCAAAGTACTCAGCAAAAACATCTATTATTTTTCTAGATAGTATTATGTCCAGCTTAGTCAATATGTTTCAAAATGTTCCCAGTCTGGGATCCTCTGTTCTTGTAATGTTTTATTCTAAACTTGCAGTGGCTGAATATGTACAACTTTGCTAGCAAATATTTTTAAAATCCAGCTCATGTCATCATGACTGAACCTCCTCAAGCTGTTACATCTCAATATATAAAGCATAGGAAGTAAGAGGGAAGTGAGAGTTTCTTTTAAATATGGCATTTCCCGCAGCTGAAACTGGCAGTCTTATCCTTTTGTTAACCAGGTGGTATGGAATATTTGTTTCTTCTGAGCCCCAGTTCAGCAAAGCATGTGTATAGTTGGTTAATGTATGAAAGCCTTCATTAAAGCAGATTGCTAGAAGGTAGTTGTTAGTCAAATTAAAGACCACTAGCAAATAAAATAGTACTCTTTGCCCCCAAGGCCTACAGTCCTTGAATAGTATTTCCCTGGTATTAGGTCTTACTCAGTTAGTCCTTGGTTCAGTAGACGATAGGTCATGTTGATTGTTGTTATTTTTTTGTCTACAATTCCTAGGGTCCTGTTTTGATAAGTATCTTACTACATATAATTCTCTGTATATATAAGTCAATCCTTGATGCATTTTGTTTGCAGTCTAAACAGACCATATGTGTAAAGCATGTTCAGGAAACAGGCAGACAGAAAGATTGTACGTTTTGGCCTATGGACAGACAATTGAAAGCAGTCAGGTTATCATGGCTGAAGGAGTTATTTCTTGTTACTTGAGCCATGAACGCTGACCATACTCTTAGAAAAGCTAGAGACATAAGGAAATCTTCTGTCAGAAATCAGTGTATTGCTGCGGGCAAATGATGACTGGGAATACTGTGAGGTTCTTTGCCATGTCTCTGTATCAAGTAACGAGAATATTCTCCAGAGCTAAGGATGTATGTATATTTTATTATGCTTTTAGTTTGCTCATTTTTTGAAGGGAGACAAAGAGCACCTTTTGTTAAAAATAATTGGAATAAAGTACAGTTAGTGCTTCTACAGCGCCATCAGCTGAAAACCACAAAGGACAGAAAGAAAAAAGCAGCTTTATGACAACTGTTCCTGGAAATATCGTCTAGTAGTTTTCACGTGTTCCTCTAGTGTCATGTTAAAGGGCAAGACAATTTGGCAGAAAATAAACCCCCTTGCATTTCAGCTTGTCCTTGCATATCAGAGGGGCTGAGGGCGGCTAGGCTTAGATTCTGAGTGATGCCCAATTCTCTGTGTCACAAGTCCGGTCATGTTCAATGTATTGAACTCTCACGATTACAGATGCATTTGTAACACCATACACTTTCAGTCTCGTCGCGTTCCATGAACTAGCATGGCCACACTTAAGGGATTTGGTGGCATTCAATGAGAACTCTCACAGCTAGGTTAGTGAATATTGCAGTTTATTGAAGCAACAGATACACAAGTTCTTTTGGATTGCCGGTGATGAAATTACTGCCTGCAAAGCATGTGCAAATACCAAGAATGTGAGTAATACAGCCTGGCCACAAACGCGTTAAGTTATAAAGCAGCTCTATAGAGATTTCTAAGTTTCCCGGGGAAGCACCCGGTATAACCAAGTGTTTGAATTGTACCCAAAGGCGTCCCTGTGAGGGGGAAGAGAGGCTCAGCCCGTCGACTGATCCCAGGTGTCAGAGGTGGTTTGCAATGCTATCTTCCCTGGCATCCCTCCTCTCTTAAGCCATTTTTATACTATTTGTCTTTTCAGGTGGAGCTTGAGTTACTCTAGTCATACATACCTCTATTGTAACTGGTGTAAAAGTTTCTTGTTCTACTTTTAAAGGTATAGACTAAGAAAAATCCAGAGCACAAGCTCAGTGAGGGGTGGTCGCACCTTGGAGGTGGGTAGCTTTGGGATGGAGGTGTGTTTTTTGGTATTATAATGAGATTATAATGAGCAAAGTTCACCCAAAGGATAGTATTTTGCCAAAAAATGACAGACTGTTGGCCCAGGGTGGTAAATATGCAGCTCAGGGTAGTAAATATGCAGCTTGTCAGTTCCATAGTACCTTCCAGTTCCCATCTTATCACAGAGCCTGTCCACGGTGTCTTCACTCTGCTCCACCCTCCGTGCAGTTTCTCTTAGTCAGCACACCAAGCTCCCCTGGTGTTGTCAACATCTAAGGTTGCCTAGGGAACTTGTGCGGGATGGATTCCTTGCATATCCACCACACTCCACCCTGAAGATTTCTTCAATGCTGTACCTTTCCTTAAAATGCGAATATAAATTTAATTCCTAAGTTACCTCCAGCAATTATTCCACATCTAGTCAGGGAATATGTTGGACTGCAACTAGCACGACAAAGACAAAATAATACTTTCTTAAGTAGACAGTGGGAATCTTTATAGCTACATCTTTCTACGTGAACCTGACTCTTGTTTTATATTATGTGTCAAGATGGAAATTATATGTAATATATGTGGTTCTTTGATACAGGGTGTTTTGGGAGCTAGGAGCCTGACGCTTTGGGTGACATCACTGTACTCTTGGTTTTTCATTTTGAACTTGTTGCATACTTTTGACCAGAGTTTCTGTGTTATATATAAATTTATATTTATATATGAGTTTAGATAGTTGTATATGAGAATTTATATATGTTCTGGATAATAGCTATGTTCTCATTACACATATGCTTGCTCTCTGTTGTTACATGTGCACTCATACTCATCATAATACAATTTTTATCTTGTGAGAAGTCTAGATTACTTTCTACATTCTCTCTGATAGGCACTCCAAGAATATAACCTCACTTCTTTTCTTACTTCGTTGGAAGAAAAAAGGCTCTGATTATAAGGTTTTCACCTTCCTTTTTGTGAAAACTGTTCCATGGTACAGAAGATTACATTCATTAAAATAATATGCTATGCATGATAATTGCAATATTCAACTGTATGGATGTTCTCAGGGAAAACATTTGCAAGCGATTTTCATTTGCTTTGGATTTAGTAACATGCTAATATAAATTAAAAAATTAAATAAGAAATACAGAATCTTAATTTGAAAATATAAACATATTGGTAACGTATAAATTTTCCGTGGTAAATTTCCTAATACATTACATGCTAGTCTTCAGAGAATTATCCGCTGAGATTGTAAGAGTTTATTCAGTTTGTAGAATTTGGCAGCTAAATCATGCACCTTATTTAATACATGAGGTATTTTGAAAACACTATTCTACCATTGGAATCGTCCTACTAATACACTCACTTTTTTTCTTTCAAAGTAGTCCTTTTTAACTGAAGAAATTTGTATCTGAATTAGTGTTTACTATCACTACAAATTTGAGATCTGTAAATACCATCTTTTTTTTTATAGTAATGAGTTTGGGTTTTGTTGCAGAATCTTTAGATACAAGTGTTTGTAACAGCCACTGCAATTTTTGTGGCGGAACAAGCATCTTAAATATTATTGAGTTTTTGACATAATATTTTTTGTCATAAGTTTGTTCTGATGTACTGAAATACTCAGTCTGTATCTCAGACCTGCTTCCAAGAAAAAGTCACGACTTCAGTATTTACTACAGTACCTTTTCTGAGAAAAAATTTTAGTGAAATTCAGTAAACTTTTGCTTATGCAACATTGTGGTTGGAATCCCCAACTACCATGCATTGTGATGGGCACTGAGCAAACGTTTCTTAATAGACAAGTCAAAGCTAAGTATTCTAGAACCTCATATTATCCTAGTTTTACTGATAAGAAACTAAAACATAGGTGAAATAAATCTGTAGGAAATCTGAGACATGTATCTCAGTTTTTTGATTCCCAGCTCTTAGGGATAAGATCATCCTCCATTTTGTTTAAAAAACAACTAAAAAAAAAAGTTTACATATTGTCTAATTTTTTTTAAAACCACGACTTTGAAAGAGTCCTGTAACTGAAAGTGATGAGGAGTGCATTTTTTTCCTCTCTGTATGTTTGTTTTATTATTTATCAGTTTATGCACAGGGAGTTTTGAACCACTGTATATGCAGTTTCAACATCAGCCAGTTTAGTGGCATCCACTACTGGCAAAATGTTAGTATTTTTTTTAAACAGTTGTATTTTGATAGTGTACTAGGTTTTCATCAAACTTGTTTATGTGTGCATTCCTGTTTTTCCTTTTAGATATTTCCTTGTACATACTTTTCTGAACAGTCTTGCTTGGTTTTTAGTATCTTCAAAATCAATTAGTCTTTACCAGGTGCTATTTTATTTATTTTTTTTCAACTTCACTTGATGCAGTTATTTTTCCTACAGTATATTGTCTTACTTTCTGCCTATGGCTTAGAATTGTAATCAAATGTGCAACTATTGTAAGGGGCTGCTGAAAACTAACATCATTTACACCCCAAACATCACTCAGTGAACGAGCTTTAAACATTTCCCTAGGATGAACTGTGTCTTTTCTTCAAAAGATTATAAAAGTTAGCCCTTTAGTAATCCAAGGGACACTGGTTTTACAGAAATACGTAAATATACAATATGTAAATACTGATTTTACACAAATACGTACACCTGGTCAGTTAGTAAATATAACTATTATTTTAAAGTTTTTTTAAGACAGTAATAACTCTAGAAGAGTCTTTGTAACTCATTTCCACCTAGTCTTAAAAAAAATAAAAATACTTTCTCATTCTTGCAAATGGCAAGAACTGTTTCTGGCTCCCAAATTCTTCCATTGGTCTAAGAAATTTTTGTTGTAGCTGTTGCATCCAAAATAGTGAAGTCAGTTCAGACTTATCTAACTGTCTTTGGATGGTTCAGGAATAAATCCAGATTATTACAATAATTTTTGCCTATTGGGGGGGATAGAACAAGAAAAAGTCTAAGGATTCTTAGCCTAATCCACCCAGAAAGGAAAAAAAAAATCCTCTCCCATACTTTTTCAAAAGGTAATATTTGAGCAAGGTAAGAGTTCCTGTAATATCTTAATACTCAGGTACTCTAAATGTGGGCTCACCTAAACACTTGAATGTGTGTTTTCTCACATTACTTAAAATATCCTACCTAGTCAGGACATAGTGCCAGAGTACATGATCTTGATTTGACTAGCTTAATATTTTTGTTAAAGATACTTTTAAATGGAAACAGAATGTTAAAATATATACAGTAAACTTATAAACTCTGGGTTCTCTGTATTTTGCGCTGGATTAAAACTGACATAAACTTATTTTATTTGCATTTTATTTTTGTCTGACATTAGACTTTGACTAATGTAATCTTGTTATTAATAAAACATTCTTCAGAGCTATTTCTGTGTAACAGAATAATGATTTGGAATTTACTTCTTAGTTTTCTTAGGAAATGCCTAAAAGAAAACTAAACCAGATGCTAACATGACATGAACTCCAAAACATGCTAGATTTACAGTCACAGATGATCAAAAAAAGAAATAAAACTTTGGGATACATAAGAGTAAAATCAACAGTATTGAAAATCTAATGGTACTATTTGAAAAAAATATAATGGAGTAAATGTTTTCAAATTCTTTCTTACTTTGTTTCTGGGGAGTTTCTTTGGAACAAATTTCTAAATGAAATAGTATGATAAATGGGTCAGAGGTCCAGTTAAGTACAGCAGTTCCTTTGCATGAGATTTTTACAAAATACCATACATATGACCAGCAAAAAACCAAGATGAATCCTTTTCCTCATTGTTCAACTTACGTTGTATTTATATTCTTCACTTTCTAATGGCATCTTGTACTTTATTTTTAGGAACGTATTATGGCCCTAGAAGTGGTAAGTTTCTTAAATTCATTTCCAAACAAATCACAATAACATTTTTGATGATCTTACAGGTCTTTTCCAACCTTAGTGATTCTGTGTGATTCTGTGATTCTGCTGATAATTTTTCTGAATTATTATATTGCTATTTTTGTGTATTTAAAAAAAAGGTTGCGGTTCTGGGTTTTTAACTGTCATTTTACTTTTAAGAGAGGATGCCATAATTTTACACTGCACCTTTCTGCGTAGGTTTTTGCTGCAGTATTTGAGCACTGGTTATATGAAATACAGTATAATGTTGTGTTTTTCTGTACAGTTCTCTCCTTATCCAGTCCCTGGGAAGAGAAATGTCATAGATTTGAGCCATACAAAGGATGTTATTTTTCTGCTGCTAACAATTCTAATGGTCGAGGTCCATGTGATAGATCTAATCATTTCAGTGACTGTTACATGTGCTTTTTACGTGTTTATGCTGGGAGGTGCAGACAGAATCAGTTTATCTGCCCACATCAACACTGCAACTATAGAAGTGTCATGGAATACCATTTTAATGATTAATTAATATCATTTAATAAGATACTAAGCTGGAAGGACAAAAGCATTCATGGCATGTACATGCCATGAATGCAGATGGATTATCCAGATGTCCCAAGCTAGGAAGTCTATCAGGTGGAATAGCTGGGATGGGCCTCGACTTGTCCTAGCATTTCTGAACCATGCTTCTTTCCTCTTATGTAGGAATGTCCAATGAGACCACGCAATAGTATGTATCAGGCCCGTAGTTTCTTTTCATTGGAAATCCAGAAAATTTCATCTAAAGAAACCGATACTGAGACAATATCAAGGCTGCAAATATAAACTTTTTAAATTTGCTTGTGCAAATTATTATTTTATCCTTCCTGATTGTCTGTGCATCTCTGAAAACAGCTTTTGATTTCCAATATATATTTAAAATATATTCAATATGTTAAAAAAAGGTTGCATTCACACATAAAAGGCCCTTTGTAAATCAGAGTGTGGTGTTGGAACTCCTGCCTTGTGGGAGCAGGGAGCTAATGCTCAAATTCAGTGTCCTGGCACTTCACATAGTGTGGTATGAGTGTAATGTGTTGCCGGGACATTAGTTCTGTTCAGGAGCATCCCTTATTCATGGTTTGCTTACATGACATGTTTTGTGACAATGTTTTTTTTCTATTTTTTCTGGAGCCTTTCTACTTTTTACACTTTTAATCTCTTCTACTTTAAGAAGGAAGATTTGTAAGTTATTGTTCAGATAGAAGAGGATTATTATAATCAGTAACATATAATTTTCTTTCTTAATGCAAGTTGGGAGGTAACACCTGAATGCAAATTTGTGATGCTAAATCCAAGAGCTTGAAATCAGTCACCGCTTTCGTTATTGCAGACACCGGAAGATGTGTAATGTGAGATTGCAGGCAAGAAAAGTATGGTCATCACTAAGGCTGTCGAATGCTCCCAAGGCACTAATTTGACTTTTGCCATGAAGTTCCTCTATGATGTCAGGCAAATCACTTAAACTAAATTTTTCACAGACTGTTAATCACTTTGTGTTCCTCATTTTCTGGGTATCTGACTTTGTGACTTTTGAGGCCTGATTTTCAGAAATGCAAAGTTTTAGTAATAGCTAAATTCAGTGGCAACTCCAGCTATATATATTGCTAAGTATACTCAAAAGTCGGATGTTAGATAGCTGATAGTGAATACTTTAAAATAAGTGGTTTTGACCTTTATGTCTCTGTTTCAGTTCTGAGGATGATAGCATTCTCTTTCTCTCTCCTCCCCCCCTTCACTGATCTTAAAAAGAAAATCCACACAGAGTAATACTTACACGGTCTGAATGTGTCAGGATGAGCTACAATAGAAAAGCCCTTGAGCAAAAGAATGAGTAAGGCTTGCCATTTAAGGGATCCTTAAGAATCCTTACATTTATAATGTCTATGTCTACATAGTTGTGTATATCTATGCAGCATTTTTAACAATGAGTACATAATAGTTGTGGTACTCATATATTTGTATAATTTCCTTATCTTCTGTTGTTTGAGTGCTCCGAGCATGACATCGAAAAAGTACAACCAGTCACATATTTTGTGATTTGATTCAGGTTATAGAGAATGGAAATGGAAGAGACATAAGGTATTAAATTCAAATTAAAACAAAATCCTTAGAGGAAAAAAATGTTGTGTAGAAAAAGTATTTTCTTAGGAGAATTTTGACAGAAAGGTGGTAGTTCATGAGACTCATGAAATGCAAGATACAAAAAGGGGCAAGAGAGGGAAAAGCCAGAACATACACATATACAAACTATACAAAATGCATAGGAAAGCATCAGCTCTCTAGAGCTGTTTTTGAACTGAGACCATGGGATGGCTGCATTAGGAATCTCATCTGCATTTTCTTCCACAGCATTCTCATTCTGCCTAATACTGGGAAGAAATTGCTCTGCACAGGAGTAGATGAAGTTTAGTGCAGAACTGTCTGAGATTTACCATAAGTGTGAAGCCTCTTGCAGCCACTTTTTAAATTGTTTGTACCCTGCATTGCATGTACCTTTTAAAGCAACAGAAAAGACATGTACATCTAACAGTAAATGCATTTTTTAGATCTTCAGATTAAGATTTTAACGTAAAAAAACTGTCCGTTTTACACAATGACCTGAAAACTGTGTACGTGTACATATTTTGAGAGGTATATTTGGCAGCCTACTCTCCTCCCTTTCTCTACAATCTACTCATTTCTGCCTCCTGCACTAGCCAGTAAATTGTTGTAGTAGCCATGTGATGAACTTGGCAACTTAGGCCAAAAAAAAATTGGGAAAGAAATGTGACGGGAACCTAGCAGACTCTTTTCAGAGCTCTGGGGGATTAAACCTTCCAGGCCTAGCTTAATCTAACTCAGTGGTTTTGTGAGTTACAGAAAACTAGGAGGGTCCTTTGCATCATCTCTGAGCCCTGTCAGCTTCTTCTCCTCTCAGCAGTCTGTTTGAGCTGGAAGCTCCATCTCCTACCCATGACTCATCCTGTCTGCTGTACCCGACAGTTTCTTGGATCTTCTTTTTCCTTGGGCAACGCACTTGGTTCCCAAGGAAAGTGCTGTATTACCATCCTCCTTCAGGACATGACACCTGACCTGGTCACTCCCTTAAAGAACCTGAGAACAAATAGTAGCCATCACAAGAAGTTTTGGGATTTTTTGGCTCTTTTTCTTCAATCAGATCAGTTCTACAGTATGATTCAGCAGATAGATACACTGCTTCTTGCTCCAGCAGCGTGCACAGGACAAGAGCAGAAGCTGGAAGGTAAGAAGGAAGAACAGGGGTACTTAGACAGACTCACTAGTGTATGTAAAAGGAGCTGAAGAACCAAGGTGTATTCTGGAATAATCCTTCAACTCGTGAGAAGTGCCAGGGGAGTAACAAGTACGGGCAAAACTGAGGTTTTAAGTACGTAGGGATTATGTGGGATTTTGGGGTCTCTTTTTGGTTTAATACTGTTTAATAAAATGAATTTAATTATTACATAGCTATTAACAAGTCATTTTCTTGATTACTTTCGTAATCAATTATGTAGTCTGATGTTTTGCCAGAATGAATACTATTTATCTTTAAAGTGATTTAGTTTATTCTTGAGTGTAGCTTAGTTCTTACATACAGGATTTGGCACTATAATAATATTTATAAACAAAGTTGTATGATTTTCTTGGGGAAAAGTCTGTATTGTATTCTCAGATGTAGCTACAATGTGAAGTGTATCTAACTGTCATAGAGAGGTCAGGGCACATTTTGTAGGTGCACACTGCTACTGTGCCATGCTTGTAACTTTAGTGGGTTTCTGTAAACCATATCGTGCTTTCTGAGCATAAACTGCAAGTCAGATTCCTCTTCTTTAGTAGTACTAGTCTGACATAAGACTGGGAAATTTAATTTGAAATCAGCAATATCCTGAAGCTATTCCAGTGAACATAAATATTCTATATCCTTTGATCAATAAGACAGCTTGCTGCTTTCAGTAGAGAACCCAGAAGTGAGGCTACCACTTGCTTAGAATACTTGGATCAGACTTTTCTGGACATTATTCAAGTTTTTGTTACAGTGTCATAAATCTAGGTTAACTCCAGTAATGCTCTAAGTATTCTGCAAAATTGTTATTTAATATGAATTTCCTTTTCAGTATGAACATTTATGTATTTTGTTGTAACTCATGTTTTATGTTTGTGAAAGTAAGGTTTTGAATACCAGTAAACCAGGTTTCTGTCTGCACACACTCAGCAATGTAACAGCTATTAGATTCTTCTTCTGTAGTAGTATCAAATTCGCATAATTTTTCTGATTTATCACCCATTTTAAAAGAAGAATTAGAAGGGTGACAATGCCCAATGCATTTCACAGATTATGCAACTGTCTGACAGCATCCATTTTTGGGTGCTCTCTACCTCTCCCCATGTCTCTCAATGTGCCTTCCATCAATAAGTAAAACTTGCTGTTAGGTCTTGAGATTATTTCATGTTTGTCATACTTTATATGTATGAATGTTTAGGAAATCTTGAATCTAAGGGTTAATACTTTCTTGTCTCCTTGGTTTGCTTCTGTAGTGTGTTGCCAAAACTACCATTACATCAAAGGCCTTCTGGTCCTCCCAGAACACAGCCATTCTTTGATCTTGTAAAAATGACCGGGAGAGGAGCAGCAGTCTGAGATCCTCTGTCCTGCCTGCCTTGCCCTTTCCTTTCCTTTCATCGGCGAGCCAGTGTGTCACTTCCCTTCGCTGGGGGTGGAGAACTTTCCCAAGGTTCCCCGAGTCCTTCCTCTGCTCACTCCCACCAAGGAACTTCTGCAGCCTGACTGTGCTTGCAGCCAGCTGTTTCTTTTCTCCTGATGCTCACCTTCCTCTTGCCTCCTTCCTTGATGTTGTCTTCTTCCCCTACATATCTGTTGCTCTTATTGAATACCCTGCTACTTATCCATCCTCTGCCTCCTACTATTTGGTGCTTTACTTGTTCTTTTAGTTTTTTGCTAATACAGCCACCTCTAGTTCTCTTCGGCCAACATTTTGATATTTTTTTGCTGTAAAAGGATTTATTTTGCTGGTAACAAGTATGCTTTTCTTTTTTAACAATTGCCTTTCTCTCCCATTCGTACTTATTTCTCACTTTCTGGCTATTTCTGGGATTTAAAGTGGGAACCAAAATGCTGAAATAAAGAGATTTCCAAGATTCTGCACAACTTTTCTAATTTATGGATTTCATTTAAGGCAGTATACTTGCACAAAGTCCACAAACTAAACATATATGTGTATATTTCTAATGTCACCTCTCTAATCTCTCTTCCCTCAACACTGATATATAGCATTATTTTTAAATTACTCTCTATTAAAAATTTTCTTCACTATTTTGTAAAAATGAATTACTAGATTAATGTAAAAATATAATAACGTATTGTTGCAAAAATATATATACTTGCGTCGAGACTTTGAATACTAAATTTGCAGATAAGCGCAATCAAGAATATCTTATTGTGCATTTGTTAAAGAATATTTACAATATTGGCCTAAGAATTTATTGCTAAATTGCCTGTCAGAGCCAGGTTGCAAAATGTAGGTAACTCTGTAAACTTTATTAAACTGCTCTTGTTTGGTGGTTAGGATGACAACTTTATATTTGTTTATTGACAAATAATCATTGTGCATGTCTAACAATTTGGTCTAGTAACTTCATAGTTTCTCCAGTGGTGATATCAGTAATATAATACATTAGAATCACAAAATGGTTGAGGTTGGAAGGGACGTCTACATGTCACCTGGTCCAAGCCCCCTGCTCAAGCAGGGTCACCCAGACTCAGTTGCCCAGGACTGTGTCCGGATGGCTTTTGAATATTTCCAAGGATGGAGATTCCACAACCTCCCTGGGCAACCCGTGCCAGTGCCTAGTCACCCTCACAGTGGAAAAAGTGTTTCCTATGTTCAGATGAAACCTCCTGTATTTCAGTTTGTGCATTGCCTCTTGCCCTGGCACTGGGCACCACTGAAAAGAGCCTGGCTCCCTCTCCTTTACACCCTCCCTTCAGATATTTGTAGGCATTGATGAGATCTCCCTGACCCTTCTCTTCTCCAGGCTAAACAATCCCAGCTCTCTCAGCCTTTTCTCGTGGGAGAGATGCTCCAGTCCCTTAAAGAATGTTAGTTGCCCTTTGCTGGATTGTCTCCAGTATGTCTCTTGTACTGGGGAGCCCAGAATTGGACCCAGCACTCCAGATGTGTCTCACCAGGGCTGACTATAAAAGGATCACCTTCCTTGACCTACTGGCAACACTTCTCCTAATGCAACCCTTACATTCTCTAAGCAGAAAGCTCCTTTCAATATTGTGAAGATGTGTTCCACATGTTGCAAATACTGAACATTTTTGCCAGATTTTAATAAACAAAAATCCTCTCAGTTTTCCGTTAGAGAAAGTAAAAATCTCAGGATAAATCTTTATTACAAAAGACTGTGTAATTCTTTAGCTATCTTAAGTTAGTTCTCTTAGTTTAACTAGTAGTAGTAATATACGGTGGTCTTCACTTTCAGTTTTTCAAACATAGTATGTATAAGTATGTAAATATAATTTTAAAGAGCGATCCTATGTGTTCCATCCACAGGATTCTCTTTAGAAATGTTGGTCTTTCATCTGTGGAATGTGTATCTATGAGTTCTTCCGCAGAATATAGGATGCTTATAACTTGATAAGCAAGACATATATCTATATGGTATAGCATGCTTTTTTTTGTTCGTTTAATATATATCATGAAACAAGTTAAAATTTTGTTTGACAGCAGACTGTTGACTAAAATGTTTCTGCTAGGTTCTTCATTTTAGATTTGAATGTTTTATATTTGATCAAATTATAACCTTAGGAACACAGACATCAGTTACACCTATTGATGCTACCATAGATTTTTTTTTTTTATTCTCTCGTGCATCTTTTGATTAAAATGGGGAAATCTATAAGCCAAATTCCTAATTTTTTTCCTACTCTGACACTGATTTGCTGTGAATCCTTGGTTAAATCACTTCCCTTTGTATTTCAATTTTTCTCAGCTATGAAACTGAATTATATTTCTTCTTTCCCATGAAGGCTGTGTTTAATTGAATTTTTGTAATGCTTTCTGGAAGGCTTGATGAAATACTGTTAGCATACAAAACATTAACATAAATTGCATGTAAAGATTTTTAGCCTGCAAAGCTCCAGAAAGTTGAAGGTAGCATTCACGAATGAATGACAAGGAAGTCTTTATACCTTTTAAGAGTGTGTGCCCACTAACATTGCTTTACTTTACACACTCTGCCTCTTGTGTTATATTTATTTTAATTTCTGGTAATTATGTCTGGATGTCTTTGATCAAAATCTTAATAAATGATAGAGAATAGATTCTCAAAAACTAGTTCTGTGGACCTCCAGTAGTACTTGGAGCACTTGATGATTCACAGAGAGCTGGCTTGCCAAAAGACTGCACTGTCTCCTCCACATTTCCAGCTGCTAGTATGCATCAAACAACTACAAATTCATGAAATACTTTCCTAATATTTTTCCATGTAAACTATTCCTGTAGTTACCAGAGGGATGTTAGTGCTCATGAATGAGAGAAGACATGGTCCATGTCATTGCAAACAGGAAAGGAAGCATCCATGAAGCTCTCTTAATTAAAATGTGGTCCACCCCATGCAAAAACATCTGGAGTCTAAATTAAAAGTTCAGTTCGTTTGACATTTGCAATGCTTTGTTAACAAAGGTCTTTTGTTTTTCATTAGTGTAAGTGTAGTTTTTGCTTAAAAAAAAAAATCTTACTAGTTAAAACTTGGATGAAACAATGTATAGAAAGAAAAAGCCAATTGAACTTGCATGTTGTGTAACTTGATAAATTTATATGTTGCCTGTCTTTGCAAACGTAAATTGATTTTGTGATGTGCTGAAATCATCAAAACAATTGTATAATTGGAGAAATGGTATATGTGGAATATAAAGATACAAAATACATTTTTTGTTTTCTTTTAAAGTTCCCTCTATACATATGATGTACTATGTCACAGAATGTCCCAGCTATCGTGGAATTTGCCTGGCATATGAAAGTCAACAGAGAACCTCAGGCCTCTTAAGTAGAACCACACCCTGTGTAAAAGAAGAATGTATGAGGTATCAGTGTAGTGCTGGAGATAGAAACTGGCAATGCATAGTTTTACAGATGTTAACAGGGGAAAGCAAGGGATACCTTTGTACATGCTGGGTGCATTCTCTTCTTGCTATTTAAGTATTCAACATGCTAAGGCCATTTAAATAAGTCATCGTAGGTCACCGTTAACGTTACATCTTTCATCTGAATTGTGAGTAACTGCCTGCTGATATGCATTGCAGTCAGTTAAAATTACAGTCGCATTTAATCTTTTTATGGGTATTCTTTGGGGATTAGCTAACTGGTACTTAAGTCAGCTCTAATTTTCAAAAATATCTGTGTAATACAGATAGCCATTTGTTTTTACCTACCTCAGAAAAGAAAGGAGCACTGTACTTGAAAGTCAATGAAGTTTGGTTTCTGGTTTATGTGTTTTCAATATATCAACTATAAAGGCAAACATTAGGAGGACTATACACAAACCTGCTTTGATTTATTTGCATTTAGCATTGTAGCTTTGAGACTAAAAATAAAATGTGCATCTGACTTTGATTTAGATCTGTCCCTTGAGACAGAGAGAAACTGTCTATCACCAAGAATACATCAATATAGGGGGATTAACTGTTCACATGCAGTTTAAACATCAAAGTGTTTGTATGAAGTCATGGAAAATGAGTAATTTGTTTTATCATTCTCTGTGAAAACATAGAACGCCCCTTTTCAAAGTAAATAATCTTTATTTTAAAAACAAAAAGATTAATAGCACTCACTTTATGGAAGAGACATCTGTTAAGTAAAATACCATTAATACTGCTCCAGTCAGTACAATTGGTGTTTCTTCCTTTTATCGGTACCATCAGTGCACTGTATCAGTACGTTCTGTTCC
Source organism: Gavia stellata (assembly GCF_030936135.1). Classification (NCBI taxonomy): domain Eukaryota; kingdom Metazoa; phylum Chordata; class Aves; order Gaviiformes; family Gaviidae; genus Gavia; species Gavia stellata. Next base: position 24,123,135 of record NC_082600.1, read on the forward strand.
CCGTTAAACAATGAGCAGACAGATGTGATGGCTCACTTTAGGATTATTTGTATTCATTACGGCATACAGCTTTCCGATTTCTGGGAAAAAAGTTAACAGTACTTAATTGCCCTCTATGTCAGGTGCTTTTAACATCCTTCTTTGCATTTTATCTGTGTGGCTAAATCCATCTCTTTTAATAGAGTAGACTGTAGTCATTAATGATACAAGTATGGCATTTGATCCACTTTGAGGAGGTTGCTGTGCATTTCATTAAATTATCAGACCAATTCTGTGGGCCAGCTAAAAGCTCTTTCATCACCTTTCCCTTCCAGTCTTCAACATAGTCTTTTGTTGCTGCCTTCTTTATTAAATTTCCCCTAGCAAACGTGGCTTTTCTCTTTTTCTGTTTTTATTTGCACATCACTACCATTCTTTTCATTGATTTTATGAAAAAGGCATGCATTTCTTGCCCTGAACATGTTAGTGTGTGAGTTACCCTATTCAAACCACTTCACAAACTGCTCATGAGACTGTGAGAATTTTAGAATATAAAAGGAACCGTTCTGGTTAAGACCAAAGGTCAATCTAGCCCAGCTATAGATGTCGCAACAATGGCCAAAATAAAATACTCAGAGAAGAGTGTATGAACAGGACTGATGTATATTTTGTTTCCCACTCATTCATTCTGATTCCAGCCATTCAAAGCTCAGACTTCCAGACTTAGATGTAGTTTCTATGAATTTGGAACCCTTCCATGGTCTTTCTCATTCATGAACTTGCCCAGTTTTCTGCTTAAACCCATATAAAATTTTCTATGTTTTCCTGGCTGAAGAGTCCTGTTTTTTCGAGTCATTGTATTTAATAATTTCTCACATGGAAACAGTACTCCATGGCTTTGATCACTCTTGTTGCTCTTCTCTAACCTTTCCCTATTTCTGTTCTGAAATAGAGGTCCACAGCTGCACTCAGCAGTCAAGATGCAAGAACACTGTGGATTCATACTTGGGAATAATTATGTTCTCTGGCATTTTTTTCCTTTCCTGATTATATCCAGTGTTGATTTTGCTTTTCTGATTGATATCGAGCACTGAGTTAGCAAGTTCTTGGAAATATGTATCATTACCCCATGGTCTACTTTCCTAAGCAGTAATGGTTAGCTTAGAGCCCATTATTTTGTGTGTGACGTTAGGTATAAATTTTAGGAATCTGAAAAACTTTTCAAAAATCCAAGTAGCCTATATCATCCTTTATCCACGTGATTCTTCATGTATGCATATAACCCAAAGGCTGGTCTTCTGCTTTCAAGATTACGTTTAATAATGTAAGTAATGAGGACTAGCTGAGGCACAGCTAATTTATTTTTTTTTCCACACAAAAAGTATGTGAAATAGAGGGGATATATTTAGGAGGCACTTGGGGAGAACAGATGATGAGCATCTTCCTTAACTCCATTTACAGACAGTGTTGACATGAGGTCTTGGCATTGGAATTCAGAGAAAGAATTGAAAAATGGGATGGCTTGAGGCATGGGCTTACACTTAGGGCCTGAGTTCCTTTTATGCTGAGAACAGGTCACAGGTCTTTATTAAAACAGCGGGGGAAAAAAAGCAAAAATCTTTCTAGTTGGAAAAAAAAATTGCTGTAAATTGAATATACTTTATAGCATGCTGAGAAGCCACTGCATTAAATGTGTCCGATGTCCCAGGCAACTTTATTTCAACTCTGTGTGGCATCTCAAATGTATATTTTTCTGCAGTTCATGAGTAAAGTGCTTCAGTAAAATGTGTTAGGTAATATATACCATAAGCTGAAAATATTTCTGGTTTAATTTGGTGCTGGACCAAGAAGAGAGATTGAGGGGTGTTACAATTTTGGGGTTATTTCCTGTGAGGAAGGATTTTATTTCTGGAGGGGTAGAGGAGTTGTTGGTGTTCAAACTAAAAACTTTGTGGGCATGTGTCCATCAGATCTCTGTGACACTAGAATGACTGCTGAACATTAGGGTTTAGTATTTTGTTTCACATGTAGTTAAGTTTGGATTGCTTAGGGTCTGTTGTCTCTCATATTTTTTCCAGCCTTAGAAACACACAGGCAGACCAGTACCAGGGGCTACTCTGGGAAGAAGCAGCAAACATTGCATCTCATCATAAATTAATGGAGTGGAAAATCAATGCTTTGATGAACATAAGGCCGTTGTAAATGAAGCATAAAATATGAATGAATACTGCTTTACTGTGGTAAAAGTGAAATGGTTGATTCTTATAGGAGGGAAACATTAGAGATTGATAGATACCTCTAGCCAATTTTACTTTCAAGAGGAGATGTACAGTAGCATTTGAAAAATATTTTATAGCTACATTTTATAGCTGTAAAAACATTTCTGCACTATAATCTGTGAAAAACACTTTAAATGCAATATGTAGGCCTCCTGCCTGATTGCATCCTGAAAATATGAGGAAGAATCCGTTTTACACATTCATTATTAATATAGAACTGCAGGTTCTGTATTTTTTTTTCTGGTAAGGAACCAGATATGTTACAGGAAAAGTAATTGCAAGTAAAAAAACCTGATTGCAAATTAAGTTACACATTAAAATACAAGACTTCTTATGAAGATAATACAATAAATTTTAGTTTTGGTCCAAACATGGCTCACTAAGTGTGAAATCTACTTAACTTCCTTTCTCATGCAGCAGGTGAGAAAGAAGAAAGTACTGTTTTCTTGTTAGAAGAAATAACCTTTAATTCTGACTTTGAGTTTTGCGAAACTGATTTGCCCTACTTTATTCACTGAAAGTCGGCACAAGAATGCACCTTTCTGTCCTTCCAGGCTTTTTCCAGCATGTGCCATGGTCAGTTGTCAACATTGCAATTAAGGACTTTTTCGTACTGGGTGTCCTCATGCTGCCCATTTCAGGAACTGATTTAGCTATCTTTCAGGCATAACTTCATCTATTTAGTCTTGTATTATTCCTGTACATTTTTTTAAAATCTAACAAAATTAATGTGTTAGTATAAAAGAAAAACAAAAATACTAATTTTGGTTTGGGTTCTTACCTAAATTATCTCCACCTTATTTTCCCTGTCTCATTTCTATTTTCTTGTTCTCGCTAAATGACTAAAGAATCTTTGTTTTACTCTTGTTTCACTTTTGACAGTTCTTCTTGTACTTTTTGAAATCTAAAATATCCTTCCTTGCTGGTCAATCCTTTTACCCCATTTTGTAGGCTTCTTACTCTTCCTATTCTTGAAGCAAAAATTCATCCAACCCTCTAGTAAAATTCCTTCCCCTTACCTATGATAATGGAGTTGTTATTGTTCTAGTACCTTTGACCGCAATGTGTTCTTGTTCTACTCTTCACATAATGCAGAAGAAAAATTATCCTGGAAAAAAGGGCCAGATTTGGAAATTCCTGTATACTTTTCTCCTACTGCATCTTGCATTCCTACTGTAGAATGTAACAGTGGGATAAGACGGCCCTTTTTTAGCTAAGCATACAATCTAAGGGTAAAAGTTTATTCCTAGAAGGTGGGAGATATTGTTTGAACCTCATTAGTCTCAGAAGGAAAAAGAATCCAAATATCTGGAAAACTGATTTAACCAGGTGGTTGTTTTATAGGAATAGGTCCTAATATCATTAGCATATTAACTGTCAGTACAATTTTTTCCCAGTTACAGAAAATTAGAGAAATACTTGTACATACATAATATTTTTGCATACATATAATTACAGAAATAGAAAAACCAGTCTCATGTCCACTACCTAATTTAGTTTATTGGGACTGAGTATTGGTTACAAGTTCAGTCCTGTGAGATGCAAATGGATCCCATTGTTCATGAAACTTGACCTTCATTTGTTATGGAAAGCATATTTCTTACAATCTTAAAAACTGAGCATTTGGAACTGTTAGGAAATAAGCAGACAACAAGACAGACATCATTGCTTCTAAATTGATGGTATGCCTGCACTTAGGTTACTCTGTTCAGTTCTGGATCTCCACTCCTCGTTCCCCCTCTCCATCTTAAAAAACACAGAACTAGAGAGGCTATACAAGACAGAAGAACAATGAAAGGCATGAATCTTCTTCCATGTGAGGAACAACTAAGTACACTAGGACTCCTCAACCTGAGAAAGATATGAATGGGAAAGATTGCAAGAGGTCTGTAAAATGAGAAGTTGTGGAGAGAAGATGAACAGATTGATTGTACACTCTCTCTTATAGTATAAGAATGAGAGAGCATGAAATTAAGCTAGCAAGTGGTTGGTTCAAAGCAAAATGTGATGGCTTTTCATATATTATGTTACTGTAATCTTTTCATATGTTATTGTAATTTGCAATATTGCTTATAAATCATAGGAGCAATGGCTTGTTTTGTTCATTGTGCAGGTAACTGCTTGTCTCTATAATTAATAGCAGCATGTAGGAAAAAAGATCTGTGGTTACTAGACAGTTATGGTAGCAGTATAAATAGTAATTTTAATACTGCTATTAAAGTATGATAATATACAAATATATAGTACTTGTATGTTGCTTTATATATGTACAATATATATGGTATCTAATGCTATTTAATATATTACTAAATTATTAATGTACCTATTACATTGATATACAACATATAATATCCATTATACTTGTGATTAAGATTATTAATAAAATATTAACATTATCAATATTTTTACATTATCTAAGCTGCCTGCTCACATAAGTGTTCATTTCATTGCTGTTTCTCCCATTTCAGTTTTTTAATAAATATTTATGTGATTGATTTTTAACTAAAGAAATGTACTTATGAGCTATGCTTTTAAGGAATCACATACTTCTCTAAGTAATTAGCTTACATGGGTATATGCTTTTTTTATAACAATGAAACCTGTAGACAGTTCCTTCAGTATTAATCATCAGTAAAGTATTTTTGTTGTTTGATAATGCTACTGATGTTTCATGTTTTGTTATACCCAGCATAGTACACTATCACAGTCTTGACTCATTGGGTTGCTTTTGAAGATTGTCAGGGAGCTTTATGTGGTAAAAACCACAGCTTTCTGGAGTAGACTGCACTTGTGTTGAGAGGTTCCCACTGATTTTTCTTATCCTGGTGTGATTGAAAGTTTTAGTCTTTTCAGGTCTTAAGTCTGGGATCTAAATGGGATGTTTTTCATATTGGTCAGGTTGAGACTTTTGAAGATTAGCAACAGAGCTTTTGTAGTTAAGGGCAAGTTAAGTCAGTTTGCACAGACATTACAGCATAACAATATTTGACTTCAGGATTGACAAATTTTATTTGTTGTATATATTTTTGCTTTAAAGTGCCGGGGCAGTAATATGGTTCATGAAGCCCATTGTTGGTAGATTGCATACCAGGTTAACAGAACCTTATCCAAAGCAGCGTGACTTACAGAATTGTGGAAGAAATACTAACTGTTGTTCAGAAAGTATAAACAGTATTGTTTCTACTTGCTTTTCAGCAAATAATAGAAGGGCAGCCTTTGAGAAGCTCCAGAGGCATCTGGCTTATGGGGCATGATTACTCTTTATGCATGACCAACCAACTTCACCTGTGCACAAACCCCAAAACATAATACTAATTTTCTTCAGTTCTTTGCATCTTTCTATAGACTAGACTTTTTGTGTCACAGGCGTGGATGTGAAATCATCTTGTTGAGTCCAACCCTGACTCTCCCTAGAGTGGTAATTAATCTTTCAGCGATACATACCTTATGTCTAAACCAAAAATATGAAATTTGATTATTCTATATTTAGCTAAGTGCTACCTACACATAATTGTATTTTGCAAAAAAACCCACCAACCCAGGACGTTTCTACTATGTGTTTAACTACAAAGGTCTAAACATTCTGAGTATAGATTTATATTTTTGTTATATGTACTTTACTCCCTGAAGTGCAATAAAAGAAAATTTCATTCTGAAGGCTACATGAACTCCAAAATTGTAAATAAGTATTGTTCTGCTCAATAAACTGGTAACTACTCATGGAGATTCAAATTAAGGAAATTGTGCTTTGTGTTTTATTTTGTCCTTCTTTTTCCTTAACAGCCTGTTTACTGTTGACCTGTTTAATTTACAGACACATATATACCTATAAACCTGTTTCCATAGATGTAATAGGTTTTTAATGTTTGACGTGGCTGAAAGAATTGATTAATTTTTTATGTTTTATCTTGTGTTCTGTTCTTTAGAGTACTCGAGTAGCTTTAGACCATCTGGAGTCTGTTCCTGAGAAACTGAGCCTGTTAGAAGATTTCAAAGATGTTGGAGTGAGAAATATTTCATTTGACTCTTTCAGTAGTTCTAAAATATTTTGGTTAATTAATGTTCTCTCCATTTGTGTAGTTAAGTTGATTAATAAGATTTAAAATTACATATGTACATATTATTAAGACAAAAACATACAGCAACATATTTTCATGTTTATACAGATTTTTTGGGGTTATAAATGTAGTCCTAATTAATAACACTGCTGAGGTGCTCCATAATGTAAGCAAACGTTGATAACTGGGCATGGTAGGTCAAGTCCTAATTACTGGTTCAGAATATTTGTATTGAATGGTAAGTCCTGATGTTACTTGTTAAAAAATGAAGATTTTGTAATTAAATAAATTATGCCAGTTATTTAAATATTTAAAGTAATGAGTGAAAATAGGTGCGCTTTACAGCTTTTTCTGTTTGTTTGTTTTGACATAATGCCAATAATTGTCACTTATTTTCCCAGTATCACTATCAAATCAAGGTTGGTTTGTTTGGACACAGAGGGACATATTGACAGTAGTGGTGGAGTACTGTCAAGAGTGATAAGCCTCAAATTAGATCTTCAGTGGCTAAGTAGCTATTAATACTTAGTAGTATTATTACTTAGTAGTATTATTACTTTCCATATGTGAAGTTGGTGGTTTACTAAAAAAGAATTTGGAACCTTATTGCACAATATAAATTTTAAATCAGTATTAAGTCACAGATCAACAAATGCATAATGATTTGCATTTTATTTGCTATATAGAATTTCTCATTCTGAAGTAGTCATAAACATTTCAAAACATCCTTGTTTGGAACATTGTTTATTCTCAGTGTTCTTGCATGAGGACATATGTTAATAATTGTACACTATTTATTGCTATCACCATCAACAGAGTTAGGAACACAAATGCTGATTGAAATGTTTGGGGGTTTTTAAGAAAAATATTGTTGAGATGTATAGTTTTAATTTCATGTTCCAGGTATCCCCAAAAAGAGCTTTTTGCTCTGACAGAGGTGGACATTTGCCTTCTGTTTCTGAAAGTTCCGCACTGCTAAAGGAAAAATTCTGCTCTCAGCTAGGCGAAGAGAAGCTTGAATGCGGGTTTTCTACAATCTCCTTCACTCTTGCTTAACATTACTATGAAATTACATTGTCATTTTCTGGTTTGCTGTAGTTATTACTTATCCAGCATTCGTGAGATTGGAAACGAAATTCTTTGGTTTAATTTGCGCTCTATCCTTCTCCCTGACGCTTAGTTTTTTACAGACTGTTTTCTTAAGATGAATCCCTACCAACATCTATGTATTGTTTAATAAATAGTTTATTGCTAAAGAGAGCTAAGCTTTATACCTCAGCTGTGAGAATGATGTCAGTTTGCAGTTTCATTAGTTCTAATACATTGGAATTTTTTTTGTACAATAGCATATTTTTACGCTCAAGTGGTATGCATGAATGAAGTATTTCAAAGCCATTCATTGCTTTCCACTGCTAGGAAGTTCTTCCCTTAATGTTGTCATAGGAAGGCAGAAGGAAAGAGAAAGTAAATCTTTGATAATGCCTCACAAGTTGTCTGGTAGTTGTATTCATTCAAGTGAATCATTAGCTAGTTCAGTGAGAAGCATTAAGTTTTCTTATTTGAAAATACTGTTTAGTCCATATCCTTAGAACGCTTTTTTTCTTCAAGTGCTTGTTTCTACAGTATTGTAATTAATTTTTCACCACTGCAGAATTTCTTCGTTAGAAGGTATGATATTACCGAATTTTGCAAAGAATTACAATAAATCATTTATCAGTTAAGGATGAGACTGTTCACATTTTAACCTGTTTTCATTTTAACATTACTTCTCTGTATAGAACGTTATGGTTTCGTATGGCCCCTGTATTTCAACCTCTGGAAGTTAGTAATTAATTCATTCTTGCTGTATTGAAAATCCTTGGTGATACCTGTGTTTACAATAGTCAGCCAACATTTATTAAATGCTTTTCGCATTAAGAAATCATTTAGATCTTTCAATGCATTTCTAGGAGTCCCATTGCCGAAGGGAGATGATTGAGGAAAGGTATACGAAGTATAAAGAAATAGTGAGTTCTCTGCAGCAACAGCTGGAAGATTCAAAACAAAGAGTTCAACAGTTCAAGGTATGTGTGTGTACTCCACTTTTGTTTCCCAATTACTTTCAATCAGCAGCGTAAGCTTATTTGATGTATATTAACTCCTAGTACAAACACAGACTAAAATCACACGTGAATGTTTCTGGTTTATGTAGCTGCCATGGCTGATGTAAAATTCGATGACAGAAGTGTTGTCTTCATTGTAAAGTGCCATGGATACTTTCCAAAAATATTTAAAATTTCACAGAAAAGTGTCTTACTGTGTCTTACTACTCTGAAGTGTTTACCTGCTTTGTCAAATCGCTGTCTACAGCAATTTTTTGATTGGTTTGTGCAATTTCCCCTTGTCTTTTCATGTAAAAGATAAATATAGAAACCTGATTCCTCCATTAAAAGGATGATTAATTTGTAGATCTTGTATAGTGATTTCTCAGTAGTTGATCTTTGCATTCTTTACAAAATTTGCATTCTTTACAAAAGATACTGTGTGATGTCTATTTCATACCTAAATGAAATCCAGGCAGAGGGGAAGCGATTTGATAAAGGTCACTCAGGGGACTGATAGCAGGGCTAAGCATAATTTCCTAACTCCCTGCAATACAAATCCAGTGCTCTTGTTTAGAAACATTGCCTGGGGTGAGTTCACCTTTCCAATTGTTAACACACTTTCTTTCTCTTCATATTAGCTTGTTCATTGTCATATCACTTCTCAGTGAGCATCTCGCTTTGGCAGAACTACAATTTCTTATGGACGTGGTTGAAATAAGTGATCAAAACTGAAGAATCATGCTAGTATTTCTGCTACTTATCACAATCAAATCAAGATTGTTTGGCAATGAATCTTACCAGTGTCTCTAAGCAGTTGAGCTCAAAATCTAGGATCACATACCATGTATCAAAAAAATTTAAGCTGTTTGTATTCCCCACCTCCTCCATAGCGGTCTTCCTTCTGTAAAATGAGGGCATACTTACCAGTAGGTCTTTTAAAAAGTGGAAAAAGTAAAATAAATACAGAGTATTTTAACTTAGTAAGTTGTTGTTGTAAGAAGGAGGTATTAAGGTACTTGAAAAAGCCATCTTGCTCTTCTGTAAGAAAGAATTGAAAGGAAGAAACAGGACAGATTCACTTTCAGTCTGTTACTAATGATAATCTTCAGTTTCTTGAATTTCTCTTGCGTTCACACAAGAGTTGCTAATTCAGTAGCCATTAAAATTTGGAAAACATTGAAAAGCTAAGTGGAATGCAATCAGCTGACGATAGAATATATTACACTAAGCTGACTGAACTTACTGAGCTCGCATGATTTGAACTCTAAATTCAGAATCCAGTATAAAGCTGATTCCAAAACAATATTTTCTCTTTCTTTAGACAACAGAGAGCATTTAATGGAGAGCTTCCATTTAGTCAGGCCTAATTGGATTTTTGCATGACATGCAGTATTCTTTGCTGTCACGGCTGTTACAAATAGAACAGAATGTTCAAAAACAAGTAACAGACGGGTGCTAATCTGATTTCAGTGATCAGGCTAGCTTAGTCTAAAAAAACCCTTTTTAATGCTTGCCTTTCTTACCCTCCCTTGGAACGAACTCAAATACATTGGGTTTTTTTTTATGTTACTGTTTGTCAATTGAGAGTCTCTAAAATTGATTGGTGGCAGAGTGTAGGCTTGAGGACATCAAAGTTCATTCTTTCTGATAGTTTGATTCATGCTCTGTACACAACGTAGTGCTTCTGCTATACAAAGTAGACAATTGGTAGGTGATAAGAAAATGCATGTTTTAAAAAAGGGAGTCTTGTAAAATTTTAACATTGACCATTTTAGTTACAATTACTTGTAGAATTAATCTTTCTCCTCTGTTATGATCTTCTTTCTAGCCTTTCTTGTAATACACTTCTTTCAGCTTGCTTGCCAACATAAATCTCAGACAGGCATTATCTAGTCCTGTGTCTTAGCCTTTTTTCATTTTAAGGAGCAAAAATGAAACCAAAGTTGAATGTTCCCCTAAAAGCAGTTATTTTTCTTCCTGTCTTATGATTTCATTTGTCCCCACTCAATCTTCCTACTCTGTAGTCTTATCAGATGGCTGTAAAATACCTGTTGCTTAGAAGCCCAGGATAATCATACTTGCTATTTGTGTATATTAAAATGTAAGATTTCGAGTAATAAAGGAGGCCAGAGGCTGGCAGAATACCATCAAGTACAACAATCATGATTTTTCAACCGAGAAAGGGCTGAGTAATAGTAGATAAAGAAGAAATTGGGGAAAAAGAAAGTAAATATAATATATAAAAACAAAAGAAATAATAGAGAATACCAACTGAAGCAAAATAAAAAGAGACAGCTAGCAGAAAACTAAAGATAAATGTTATGATGGATAGATGAAAATATTTTAGGACAGTTTCCCTGCCACAAACAACTGACCATCTAGTCAAACACAGCATACAGATGTAATTGTAAATGAAGCACATGAGAACGGGCACATTCTGTACGTTAAAATTTCTGTAAAGAAAAAGCCATCTTGTATTGCAGATGCTGGCAGAAGCACCTTGCTTGTTTAAAAGCTCTGTTCTAAGATAGCATTTCTGGAAGCAGAATGAAAAGACAAAACCTTTTTTTATTCTTTAAAAGTTGTTATTGTTCTATGTACACTTTAGATATTAAGTCTCTCATCAGCACATAAGGGGATTAATATGTATAATTCCCATTAGCCTTAATAGGAGTAAGTCCCTCTTCAGTGATGGGACAAAAGCTCATTGTATCTCTAAATTAATATTGGATTTTATTTTGTTTTCTGTTTAGTTTTCAAATCTTAATATCAGCATGAATGATAAATTGCAAGATGTTTTAACAAAATTCCCTAAGGCTGTTTATGATAAGAATTCAGTAGCAAAATTGAGTATTATGAACGGATGCATTTGTGCATTATTATCGCTTCTCATTTCAAGAAACTGAGTAATTTGGATACCAAGCCAAGCTTTTAATCTTATTTTGGAAGGTATTGCAACTCGGGACTACTTGCTACAGTGCTAATAAAGATTTACAGAGATTTTTGTTTAAATGGCCTTTTTAAAATTATGATCTTTTTTCAGCTTATAGACCAAATGACTTTACTCACCAAAAAGCTATGCTGTATGGGTCTAGCCATAAATAGTAACATTGTACTTCAGACTTTATTAAATGGTTTCAAAAAAAAATGGAAAAGCATCTTCAGGTATTTTGATTCGAGAAATCAATGAAGTTTGAGTTTCCCCAGTGGCAGGGAAAATTATTATTACTACTTACTTGTGGAACTTCAGTGAGTTAATGTGGACCATTCATTGATGAGGAATTCATCATTCACTGATGTCTGCCCTGCCGCTATGCTTTGTCCTGAACTGTGGATGTGATGTAAACAGGAAAGAGAGCATTGTTACAACTTAGTGTAGTGACAAAAACTTGCAGTGCTCCCAATGCTTTTCTCAAGGCAAAGCATTTTTTTGCAGAGATTTTGTAGTGATGAAATGGACATGAAATTCATAAGCAAATTAATCTGAACCTAACTGCAATACTGAGCATTCTGAGACGTCAAAGCAGTATTGTTCAGCATGTGTGAAATCACAGCATATACCTGTATGTGTGCTACTGTACATTTTTGTTAAAGTTTACAGCTGCTTGATATTAAAAGATAAATATTATTTTTATTTGGCTGCCATAGGATGTGAAAATGGATGCTGAAATTTCTGATATAGAAGTGGCTTCTCCCTCTTCTAGTTGGCGAACTCAAAACAGGTTTTTGTCCAGCTCACTGCTCTCAGATTCAGGTTGTAAGTATTGTTTTACAGAAAAAAAAATCTGCAAGTAATGTATGTTCCTCTTTTAAAGCTGTTTTACTTGAGAGAGTAGGACACTCTACTTTTCGACTAAAAAATTCTAGAACCATCTTAAGAGTCCTCCTGTGTTTTAGCTTCAGGTACTGGATGGATGCCTTTGTCTAGGACATACTTAATTACATCCCACTGATAGCTGTTTGGTTTTTGTAACGGGGACATACAATATATTCTGTCTGTCATCCAAACCTATGCCAAGAAAAAAGGCTACATTTGGATTCTGAATCTTTGCATGAAGAATTGTATCTGTGTAAACTGTGTATCTCTACAGAGACCAGAGAGACATCCTCAGCCAAGGATTCTTTCCCAGATCTTTCATTTGTGGCAGTTTAACAGTGAAAGTTGAATTCACTAATTCTGCTTCTACTTTAATAGCTGTTTTTTAACTATTCTTTCTATCCCCTGGTGCATATACAACTTGTGGTCATGCAAGGTCACAGGATCTGTGATATAGCTAGGAACTGCTCAGTAAAAGATAGGACATATTAGATCTTTATCTGATAAAGGCACACCTTTGCATGAGTGTCAAAACTAACTTTAAAAAATGGTTTTTAAGGTTTTTTTTGAGCATATCAGCACATGGATATCAGAATACTTTTATTCAGAAGGTTATCACCTTCTATTTGTTTTCAATGTAGCCAGTTTGTGTACTGGGAACCTATTCAGTAAGTTGCGTTCTGTGTAATGGGAAGTTCTATTTCAGGCTTCATTGCACTCTCAAACCTTTGCATCTTAGAACAAGTGCTGCAGTACATTACTGCTCACCAGTAAGCCCTGAGTTGATCTGATGAGGTTAAAGGTAATTGCTTTCTTTTCCTTTCAGAATCTGTGGGTTGTGATTAACATCTTTTTGCAGAGCATACGGCATACCAATACTGGGAATAAAGCGTAAGAGCAAATGCCTCCATCTCATCTGTACTTCAGGAACAGTTTCCCCTGACTCAGAGTTGTTTTTCCATTTTTCCTAACCTCATCCCTGTCAAAGTCTTGCAAGTCAAAATACAGCTCAGCCTGGTTGGGGTATAGAAAAGAAATAACCCATACCTTGCGGGCATGTTGGACTAGATAACCTCCAGCAGTCCCTTCCAACCTCAACAACTCTGTGATTCCGTGCAAAAACTTGCTGAAATTTAAAGATGCAGCATAAATGTTCCTAAAATATTACAATATCTTTATATTGCTTAACCTGAATGGAACTTGCTAGCACTTTGTTACTTTATTTAGTCATTTTTAGGCAGTTGTCAGAGAAATAGGATCCATGTGATCTGAATACCAATCTGATGAACCAGTTCTGTGTATTTATTCTCTGATCTAACTGGTTTTTACCAGCACTAAGCTTTCTGGAGGTTAAAAAATAAGTGATGAATGAAAGACAGTAGTGATTCAATGTTGATCATTATGAAATACTTGCAAAGTCTTCAGTAATTGAGGAAGGCTCCTTTTGCAACCATGTTCAGGCATGGCTGAGAGACTTTTTTTTTTTTCCTTGCTTAAAACTTTTAGGAAGGTATTTCCCACATCATAAATGAAGCTGCTCTTCATATTTCATATTTTCCAAATCCCAAAATGGTGCTGAGAGTGTTTTTTGTTTTGTTCTTTTACCCAGATGGTAAAGAGCTATTTTTAAAAATAATTTTTTTTAAAAAAGCAAAAAAGTAAGAAAACAGTGACTGTGTTTCACTTTTTCCCATTTGTTTTTAAGGGAAAGGAACTGCATACAAAAATCTTTAGCATTTTAGTTTCTTACTTGTATTCTATAAAAATCCATTAGTCAAGTTGTATGAGTCTAAAACAGAGAAGTAAGCATAGAATATTTTCCTATCCCTGATTTGATTTGACTCTGATAGAATGAAGGTGGTGTTCTTAATTTCTCACTTTGCTGATACTTTTCTCCTAAGGGTTAGTGCTATTATATGTTCTTTATTCTTATTTTACGTTCTTCATGCTCATATGTAAGTATGAGAGCAAGTTAGGTGCCCATTGAACTGTCATTCCAGGAAGGCATAGGTTTCCCATATGTGACGGAGAGAAAGAGACTTCACTGTAAGGTTCAAATTAACAATTTATTTGAACTTCACTCACAGGTCCAGTACACCACTATTGCAGGTTTTTATGGATACAATGGAGGAATGCACTATTGCCATTAAATACACTATTACAACCTCAAGTGATTTCGAGAATGTACTAACACAAACCACAAGTGCGCTAGATATTAATACCTTAAGAGTGCACTAATCACGATCTTAAAGCATGCCAAATACCATACGTATGTTTCTTAATCACTTACCTGCTCTCTCAGGCAAGGCCTCTTAATCCCTGGGAAGTTACCTTGTACAGCATCCTGGACAAGGGGGAAAGAATCTCCTACAGGCCAGTGTATCCTTGGAAAAAAGACTCCCCACTTTTCTGCCCAAACCTTACAGGTTTTATTCCCTGATTTGATGGGTGGGGGCAGGATTATGCACGAATGTTTATCCCTGGTGCCTTGATGATTCCTTAGTCTGTATGGCTAATTTTGTCATGTCTAGCACACAAAGTTACTGCATAGTGGTGGAACGGCACTGAGGGCGACATTTTGTTTGTCGAGGGATCATTCACAGCTCCATTCATGTTTGGGTTGTTCAGGCAACCCCGGGCTGAGCCCTTTCCACAGCTCCCCCCAAGTCATCTCTGCATAGATAAGGACTTGTCAAGGTGAGACAAAGCTGAGTCGCATCTCAACTCCCTGCATCTCGCCTTTGTGCTCCGAACCGGTTTAGCCACGTGATCCCATACACCATAGGTCCCATCACATCTTTCGCAGCCGTTTGTGGATGGATGTCTGTGGTAGCTTATGGCACTAAGGTATGTGAATTACTCCGTAGACTTTGGTTAGTGACTGAATGTTTTAACTTTATGCCAATCTCCACCAGTCAAATGTGTATTTTGAAGTTGTTGCTATAGTTCTTGAGGACAGTGAAAATTCTGCAGTGGTAGTAACATTAAGGAGCTTTTCTTGTAATTGCCAGTGAGTGGCAAATGATAAAATCAGCTACTTCAGTCATATTAGTTACATAAACACCATGAACTTTTAATTTCAGTAATGATATTATTTAGTTATTATTTGAGACTTTGACAGCGAAATATAATTTGAGGTCTTTTGCTCCCAAACCTCCTGTAGCTTTTAATATGTCTACCTATAAATGTCATCACCTATTTTCTGTGATTAATTTATCTCCTTACTTCTTCAGAAACAGAAGAATGGACGACTACTTTTTTTTTTTCATTTACCTTTTGGAGCAGTTTGCAAACCTTTGTGATTTAATGTTTCCCCACTCCATCTCTCTTAAATTCATGAAACTGTACAGATTATAGAGTCAATAAGTAGTACTAGAAGCTCCCTTCTCAATGTGGGTCTCTTATGACTTGTAGAGGGCATCAGACATGTTTGATATAATTTAATTTATCTGTGAGGGAGATCCTGGTATTTAAGTTTAAAATTGGTTGAAGAAAGAGGGACAAAAAATAAAAAAGGAAAAAATAAATAAGGAAACAACAATCTGCTTCCATATATATATTTCGTAAAAAGTTGCCAATACAGCAGGCAGTTAAAAGGAAAAGTAACACTAACATTCTGTTTTATTTCTAGTCTTCATGTTTCTGGTATAATTTCTACAATTATAACAGCTTTTCTGTAAGAAACTATTTTAAAGATGCTGTGGGAATGAGCTTTTATTTCTATACCCATTTTCTTAGAAAGGAAGAAGTTTAACTGAGAAAATAATTTATACAAGGAAGCATTCATTAGACATGGTTTGCAGTCTGTATGATTATCAGACCAAAATGGTTGATCTAAAAAGTCACTGCTAGTTGTTATCTAAAGAATAATCCTCAGAAATTGTTTTTCATGGTCACTGTATTTTTCTTAAATTTTGTATTATAAAGGTCCCTAGAGTTACACATGCTTTGCGTTAGCTTTCTCTTTGTATAGTTCATCACTTCAAGGTTTTAACCTGGATGGTTTCCCAGAAACCGTATGGCTTTCAGGCTTCCTATTGTTGTTGGGAATTTATGTGCCAGGGCTTCATAAGCTGTGACTTTAGGGAGATGAAAATAGCCACCAGTTCTCCCAACTTCTGTAGCTGGGATCACAGTCTTCTCTGACCCTTTGGCTCGATGATACACAACACTCTTCTGTTGACATGATATATAGTAGAAATGATATTATGGTTGAATAAAAACAAGTTGTCCTGAATGTTGATTTTTATTATCATAAAAATGTAACTCCTGCAGTGTATGCTGATGTCTGTCTTTATCCTTCTATGTATACTTTTTCATAAGTTCTTAAGACTGTTTGTATTAACATTTATAAGTAAGTAACTTAAAAGTAAAAAGACATTGTAACATCATGATGCTGTGGGACACCATTCTAGAACAAAACCTTCTAAGGCTGCTCAAACATAAGAACCTGGAATGATTGGAACCTTGACATCATCACTTTGAAAAATGCGAATTGATTTAGTTTAGCAATGAATTTTCTTTATGATTTTTCACTTTACTTTGAATACTGCCCACAGGAGGTACCACTGAAATAGCATACAGTAGCATAGTTTTGGACCAGTACTGAAAACTTTATACTGAAAAATGATAACTCACTGTTTTACTAATGTCCCAAACACAATTATTTCATTCTCCTTCTGAAGGTGAAAACCTCTCACTCCTCCTAATCAAACTGTGAAGGCTTGCTCCCTATTAAATAACTTTTGGTTACATACTGCTACAATTTTACTGGACTATTAAAAAATTGCACTCTGGGTATTTATTACAAACAATCATGAAGGAGCACTTTTCTTACACGCTTACGATATGAGGAAGGCTGTTAGAAAAAGGGTATGTTGTATAAGCTGATACCCACTTTCTACCCCTTAATTTCTGCCTTTTGTTAAATAATTGCTAGATGTTTGGATATTTGGATTTTTTTTTTCCTCCAGCACTTTATCATAGATGTTCTGTCAATTCATCTTGCCTAGATTTTGATGCAATATAAAGTATTTAGAAATAGGCATTATATATGCACCCCGTTGTGAAGGTATATACGCGGTATGGCATCCTATGAACACCTGTTCAGTGTCAGTTGTTGACTTTAGTCCATGCTATTGATAAAGATACTCCTTTGAGAATTTTCTGAGTGGTTTGCTTTGTCTTATTTAAACAAGAATGCTGGAAAATTAAATGGAAAATAAATGTTAGTGGAATTACCAAATCTTAAAAAAACGCAGTTTACATTTCTTCTGTATAAGAAAGCTCTTGGCCATGCCTGTATTATATAGGATTAAAATCTGTTTCTCTAGAAAAATAAGTCAATTTCTCAATTCATAGCATTACGAATATTGAATATTTATTAACACCATATTACTTGCTGTGTAAGTTATTATCTAATGAAATATATGTTTCATATAAACATTGATGGTCAGTCAGCAAAATGTATGTGTTTCTCTGAAGATGTTTAATTACTTTTTTGTCTGACTTATTTCTAGCACTTACGAAAGGAATGGTTCATTTTGATACAAGTGCCACCAAGGAAGATTCCATCAATGTTGCTGTCAGTGAAATGAAGCTGCAAGCAGAAAGAGGGAAGCAATAGAACATTTTACAAAAACACACCAGCTTTCTCTGTGGTAAATTCCATTCAACTCTCTTTTGATTTTGAACAGCAGTAATTCCATCTGCTATAGGAGTGATGCACCCTTAATGATTCAGCTATTGCCAAACACTTAAATGAAAGAGCACCAAGAGTGAGTTTAATGAACTCCTGTGATAATTTATGTAACTTCTACACCAAAGGTTTTCTGGGATTATGCTAGTCCCTCTTATTTGTTTTTGCAGTCCTCCTAAACTAAATTTATTGTATTCCTGAAATATTATGAAACGAAAGACCTGTGCAATTAATCTTTGCTATGAGCTTATTTACCATTGTACAGGAATTGTTCTGACATTTGGGTTTTTATAACATTTAATAACATTATTAATAATGAAAAAATATTCAGAAATTACCTTTGTCCTAATATTTGTTATGAGAGTCATTATACAGTGTTGTGCAGACACATTTGTGATTTTAGGTTCTTCAGTTTGCAACAATCATCTAAGAAAGAAGTGATAAACGTTAAACAAAACCAAATTTCCTCAAAATTAGTGGAAATTCATATCATTATTTCAGGTTCAGCATATATCTGTTATAAGCTGTTGAGAATTATTCTTCTGACCAGAACAGTTTGATCAGATGACCTCTGGTAAGGCACGAAACGGCACCTGAATCTCAACCATCTGTATGAAGCATGTTGAAGGGCACTGCTATGTGACTGTGAAAATTCTAATAGCAGGGTTTAATGATCATTTACTTATTCTGTTTTGTTCTCTATTAGAAGAGATGTGTCATATTGATTTTGAAATGTTATGGAAATACAATATTGCACGGTTGTCTTTGTTCGGATATCTCTGTTCTAAACAAAATTGGATACAATTCTGCGTTACTGTCGTCTCAAACAGCACATCACAGAAGAATTTTCTGCTGTCAAAAGAAATGCAAGTGTTTCTGATGGTCCTTGTTTTATTCTCCTCTCTAGTGCTTCTGGTTGAATCACTACTAATTTGCCTTAAAAAATTTGCCAAACCTATCAAGAGTACTGTAGCAACATGAACACCATTGAAACCATTTTGTTTTGTAGGCTTCTTTCATATTTAGGAAGCCTACTTCTTCTTAGAAATACTATTGGTTTTTTAGCACCGTAGGTGTCTCAGACATAATTCTCAGGTCACTATGCTTTTTTTTTTTTTAAATTTTCTGAAGAAGTGTTCTGCAGTCCCAGTGGGTTCTCTGGACAGTGCACTTACTTGACAATCCCCTTGTATTCAGCCTGTTTCGAACAGAACTTCTTGCTGAGAACATCTAAATCAGACAAGGAAATGAGAAAAAAATTGAATTAATTTTTCTTTCATTTTCTATACACTTAAATTACTTTAAAAAAATCTAATTTGGTTAAAAATTTTCTTCACCTTTTGTGTGTGTATAATGCTATGCATTGTAGTGCTGGCACTGGCTTTTTGCAGACTTCTGGCACATCTGCTCATTCAGAAGGTCAAGAAAGCAAAACAGGCACATCCATCACTTCTGATCTCAACAGTAATGACAGGGCCAAGACAAAAACATAAACAAATAAACTTCCACTCTGGAGAAGACAGGACAAATAGAAACCTGTTTGTGTCATGGTGTACAAAGAGTGTGGATGGCATGAAGCAGTGTTTAGCTCAAGCCATAGTTACCAAAAACTAAACTTACTTTCCAACATTTGTAATTTATTTTTTTAATTAGATCAGAGCACAGCTGGAAATATGGTGTTTAAAATATTTTAGCTGGTTTGTCTGGTGAAACAAAAATTTGCAAAATAAAATGTCACCAGCTTGCAGACTTTATGGTACCTACAAATTATGGCTAAAAATATAGAAAGGTAATTTTAAAATATATTATAAAACAGTAAATCATGCTCTCAAAACACCTCATGTTTTAATGGCGTCTGATGGGTTGCTGATGGATAAATGTATGCCCAAGCCACTTTACTGAAGTTGAAACGATTTTTGAGGTAAAGCGCCTGTTGGTAAATGAATGGGGCTTTATGAGTCTCAGCTGAGAATTAATACACAGAAAAATAATGTCTTCTCTTTTTCCTAAGGAATTTGTAAAAATCTGGATATTGATTGCTCTTACCATTTTATGTATTTATACATTTTTTCCTCACTTGTAACTCAGAAATCTGAAGTGTGTTTCCTGAAAATAGTATCACTACTGCTTTATAGTGTTAGAAAACTAAGGATAAGCAGTCTGAACTCCCTCATTATTAGATCGAGTATTGAATTGATTTTTGTACAAAGCAGGAGAGAAATGTCTGTTAGGCGAATAATTTCGGCTTTAAGACTTCAAATATACTCAGTGCTTAGTACATATGCCTTTGGCCGTGTGACTGGGTTTTCAGCAGAGGTTTATACCCTTTTTAAAAAATTTCGAAAAGGGCTGGGGAAACAGAAGGGAAGAAGTCAAACCACAAAAAAAGGGAGGAATTTTTAATGAGTAGGCTTACGAACTCCAAAGCCAGGAAATTCTTTCTTAAATTTACCCTCTTGGCATGGCAGTGCAGATAGCATGTAATATTTGTCTCTCTTCCACCTTTGGTAGAGGTTCATATTACAAAGTGAATTTTGTTTCCTTTTTACTGAAGGCTAAAGTTCCATTCATGACATTATGTGAAACTGTCCCTTTGTGGTTTAAGAAATAATATTTTTTCCATATTCGCCTGAAATAATATTCCTCTGACCAGTTTCAGTTTTTAAAGTAGAAAAACAGATAATTTTTAAATAAAACATTTTGTATATTTCAGGTCTTAAAAATTGCTGTCCCTTCTGGTAATCAGATTTTTTTAATACTTTAACCCTTTAATGACCTATTCCTCGATTCTTGCCCAAAACAGCAGTTTCCAATAATCGAAAAATGTGGTATCACACCTAAAAATGGTAGTTTGTTTCTTTGTTCTGTTAAGCATTTGGTAAATCAGGCAACTTTGTATGTATGTACTAAGTACATACAGATTTAACAAGTTAGTATCAGGCATCCATGTTTTTTTAATGCTGTCCTGAAATACAGTTGTTCAATATTGTGCTTTCAGAAATGCACTGGCCCTTTATTTCAGCATCAAATAATTGTCACTTGAATAACCTTTAAATTTTATGCCCTTCAGTTACTTAATGTTTTACAGCAGACTTGAGTACTTATTTGTAATTACTTTTGAGATGGTATTTACTAAATAGTCAAAATAATTTATTTTTATTATGTAATTATGTCATCCTAAGAAGAAATGTCAAAATAAAAATAAAACAGTCCAGGATAAATAATAAAATTTTACAGTGTAAAACAAAGCCATTTTCTTACATTTACTTCTCAAATTTTTGATGGAAGCCAGTCTTCAGTGATGGTGAAAGTACTCCTTGGATATTCAAACCTCAGCCACATTTTTACTAGCTATCCCACCAAAGTTAAATAAAGAAGATATATTAAAATTCCTTAGAACAAAGAAAATACTATTCTAAAATCCAGTTTTGATCTAAGGAATCTGCGTATCAGTTCGTCTCTGGCTTACAAGGCACAGTCTCTGCACTGTGTAGCACTGAACGGATTTTTCATGAATGAAAGTGACAATATTACCCTGAAAGTAAACAAGTAGGTATTTTTGTAACACTGATACCATTTTTATGGCTAAAAATTGGTAGTATGAAACCTGAATACATTCTCATATCTACAACGTACAGAAGAATTTATTAATAAATTTATGTGGCACTACTTGTTACAGTTGAATTTTACCATGGCTCTGTTAAACTTTTCATGTTCAAGGTGTGTTAGTAATATATTTATCTCTCAGTAAGCCCTGTCTTCACCTCACAGGAGTAATTCATAGTGAAGTTAATGTGAGCTGCATCTGGGGATGCAGCCTTGTCAAAAATGGATGTGCAGGAGGATATCACATAAATTCCTGTGTTTTTGATCTAACTGTAGAATTCAGAAGCAGATGCAGAGGAAAACTAGTAGTAGAAGGAATGGAAAGCAGCTCATGATTGAATTAAAATTTCAGAACACTTTCATTTTTGGTGTCTTAATTTTAAAACTGCTTTAGAGCTAGTATTTACATCAAAATAAAAGTGATCCCTAAGTAAGATTCCATCTTGGATAAATTATTTTATTACATACTAAAATATTTTCTACTCTAGCACAACTCATCTCAACTATTTACTCTAAGCACGTCTAGGCTGTTGTGAGTATGAACTGTTTTGCTTTTCTATGTAGAGAAGTGAATTAGATTTTAAACCTGAAGAACATTTTAGTGCTGTATACAGAAGTAGAGCAGAGCAGAATCTGATAGCCTCAGTCTTTCAAAAATCTGTAAACTAACGCCTCTGGGAATGTTGACAACAAAAATGAAAGAGATTGCTGTGGTTAAAATACAGCAACATCCAGCATTTATCATTTGTGCTAACAACAATAGCTCTCATGTTTCTAAAGCTAAAGTTGCACATCTGCCATTTCTCAGGCTGTAAGAATGAGATTTTGTTTTCTTTTGCCTTAATAGTGGCAAAATCTGTAATATCATGAGCATTGAGAAAATATGGAGTGATGATACTTCTAAAATTTCTGGTAATTTTATTTAGGTACCTACTTGGTGCTATTTGGAACTAAATATTTTTGGAATATGATTGTTAACATGTTTTCATTAAAGTATTACATTTAGATACAACAATTGCATAAAGATATTTGTTTAGGATAATTCTGCTATCTTTATATAGGGACATGGCTCCTTAATAGGGGTTTTGCTTGAGTAAGTACAGCAATTGTTCCTGAGTTGTCTGTTATTTTCATCTGTCTTCAGACCAGAGTTGTTTTGATCTTAGACTGCTTTTCTCATCTGCCATCTACAGTGCACTAGTATGTCAGAAGACATACCATCATTTCTTCACTTACCCCACATTAATAATTTTGGTAGTTGATATGCCCAGGGAATGACATTAATTTTGAAGGCAGTTGTTACTTGTAACATAATCTCTTCTCATATGAATTCTGCCACTCTTATTTGTTTGCTAAAATAAAACCTACTTGGTAAACTGACTACCATCAGATCACATGCTGCCTAATTTTAAAGATTATCCCACAGACAAAAGTAAATGTGTCTTACTACGTTTGTCTAGATTTTCTAAATGCTACCATTCATTCTACTGTCAGTTTGTAGGGGAAAATAGTAAAGGATAGACTTTGCTGCAATAATCCTGAAATATTATTGATTCCAGGCATAAAAAGAGGCTACAACTAATTTAGGAGATCTGCCTAAGTGCTTAGTCTAGAACCTAAAAACCCCTCATATTACAAAGTATATTTCTTCAGTGTGTCAATATCAAATTGCCCTCAGAAGAAACAGTTGCTGACATCTAAAATATTTCTGAGAAGTGATACAGAAATTTGCTAAAGATTATCATAGAATCGTAGAATTGTTTAGGTTGGAAAAGAACTTTAGGATCATCAAGTCCAACTGATCACACAGTATCATTCTGTAAATGTGGATTTCTCTGTCACTCACATTGTTAAACAATCAATGAACTGGGAAGCCAGCCCAATTTATGTTCTGGCATTAGGCTCTTCACAGTAACCACCAGTGACCCAGTTTTGTACTTAGTGTGGAAAACGACGAAGATGAACTGTGTTTTACTGCTGGCCAAGAGAACAGTTTGCATCTGTGGCATAAGCTATTTTGTGTACAGAGCTCAATGAGTGCAACCATTTTTAATGAGGCTTTTGCTGCTGGGTTCAGCACTGACAACACAATCTCATCCAAACAGCTGCAACAATGAAGACATCATGTAGCTGGCGGAATTTTTGTTATATGTTTTGACTAACAGAATGTCAATATGTCCATCAGAAACCACAGAGTTGTTTGTTCTGTCTTGACTGGAGAGGTCTCCAGTGCCGTCATAAAGCTAGAAAATGCAGAAACTTTAGTCAGTGTGAGCAATATCAGCGGTGAGGCTCACTAGCCATGCAGTGTGAATCTGTTAGCACGTTGTCCATTGATTGATTAGAGGTCTGTAAATTAACAAAAGACTAATCAACAAAGTTTAAAAAAAGTGGGACAAATTATTCTTGTTTGGTAGATAAAAATCTCTGTGAAAATGGAGAAATCAATTATCAAAGTCATGAAACACTTCATTTTTCCAGAATGTGAGTAAATTCTTAAATTTCACTAGAGTGACAGCCTTTTATATACTATCTTTGAATATATTAATCGACAGACATCAATCCCACTTCATGTCATCTCTTATTGTGAAGAGACTTGCCCACTTTGATTTAGACTTAATTATGTCCCATACTTTGGGAAAGTCTGTTATGCACACTGTGCACTGAATCTCAGACTTGAAATAATTCCATAGGTGATAGCCGATGTGCTATGTATAGTGTGCTGGCTGGTACAATGTATTTTAACAAATAGATCAGATGTTCAATTTTCAGCCTTGGTATTACATTACCAGAAGAAAGTGACAAATAGATCAACATTTAGACTGTAGGTAAGAGTGTCCATTCAGTGCATTACTGTGGTTTTGACTGTGAATCACTTTTGAAGCTGAAATTTCTATATGTGCTTATTAGCAAATGCTGATTTTTTTAAGTTTTTCTTTCCTTGGAGAGTGTGAGGGAAAAAAAATGTTAGTCACTTTTGAGTTCTGGAACATGTTTTGTCATTTTATGCTGCCAGTTTCTATGTAATTTGGGGGTAACTAAAAAAGCAGCTAACTCTGATACCTGATTACAAGCACTCCTAATTAAGTTAGTTGATGCATGAGCTATTTGCCTCCAGATCTTTTGTTTTCCTTTACTTTGAGTAAAATACAGGTTTTTTTACATTTAGTATCCAGAACTGGAACAAAATTAGTCTCGTGATCTAGCATTTAAGTTGGGAAATTCTAAAACTAAGATTGCCCAGGCGTCTTATACGTGCGACACTGAACGTATTACATGACATTTCCCAGTCGACTATTGCCACTGCAGTACACTGTAAAGTCACCTTAAAGAATCCTCAGAATTTCAATGAATTGCACAGATGCGGGATGTCTCTGTACTGATGTGAAGTTAGAAAGGTTGGTTTAATACCATTAAACCTTGTTGTACCTGTTAATATAATGTAGATGATAGGCATAGTGGAATAAAATTCCTCAACACGCCATTATTTCCTGACATAAAGTCCTTGAAAGACCTTTGCCAGTAGTTAAGCAAGAAGTCCAGCTTCTGATTTAATATAAAAGGCTCCCTGACCACGTTCCCATATAAGCTCAACTCTCAGCAGGATACTAGGGACATCTGTGTGAAAAAATGTGTATCTGTCTTTTCTTTGTTAAATTTTCATCTTGTGTATCCTTTCTCATGAGTTTGATTCTGTGTGTATGTATAAACATACTGCTACTTTTCATTCCTGTAAAATGCACCAGAGAAGGCAGCATGTTGAAGCTGACATTGCTGTCATAACCAGAACTACTGCAGTTACCTTCAGATTTTATTTCTGAAATCTGAAGGTGCATTCAGACTTTTAATAGCTATGTAGATGTCATGTACAGTCCTGTTCACAATTACATATCTATCTTATAGACATGCATAAACATGTTCATACACTGTAAAACTTTACTGGTCAAAAAGAAAATTAATGCTTTGTGCTTGGAAATCCCGACTACACTAAAGCTAGCAGAGGCCTTGTCTCTAATATCAGTAGAGTTACGATTTCATGCTGAGTTTGAGAAAAGGGGGGAGAAGTATTTTCTCAGCCTACTTTTTCATTGTGTTTTGGAGGTCTGCAAGTCTACAATATGTGCTGGTCTGGTGAGCAGCAAATATTTACTGAAAAATCCATGATCTTACAAAAAATAATTTCATAGAAAACTGTAAACATTTAGAATAATTTGGTACTATTTCATTTTTCTATTTTAGGTTTTTTTCCAAAATCTGAGAAATGGGATTTTGAGTTCATTTGGGCTCAAGTATAAGTACTTTTATTTTTGAAGTTCATTTGGGCTCTTGTGTAAGCACTTTTATTTTTCAAGAAGAGTAAACCAAATTTAGTTACATAATGAAAACCGCTGTACTTCTAAATGGCATCAATACAAGCTTGTGAAATTTGCAAAATTCAGAAATATTACAGCTCTTTGTTCCACTCTAATGTGGGCTACTACAGCTTTTTCAAAATAATGAAACCTTCTCAAAGGAGAGCTAGTTAATCTGTTAAGGTGTATCAATTGTATTTCACACTCACCAGCTAAATGTTTTGTTTCACATCAGTTTTTCAACAAAACCTAATAATTCATTAAGTACCTAAAATGGGAACTTTCATAGTGTAGGCAGAAGCTAATTAATTATACCTTACATCTAAATACCAACTCTATTGATAGGCTTTTTTTTTTTTGATCAAAAGACTCACAAAATAAAACCAGTTTTGACTATTTGTTAGACATTCTCTAACAAATTTTTTTGTCCTGTGATATTTTTGTTACAAGATAGCTTCCCAAGGTGTTTGCATTCCAGTTTTTTCATTTTCTGCCATCTTCAGGGGGCAAAAAACCCCACTTAGCAGTCTTGAGAATTACATAATGAATAAAAAAAATATAGAATCATAGAATCAATTTAGGTTGTAAAAGACCTTGAGATCATCAAGTCCAACCAAACTACTGCTTGACTATTACTTTCTGTGAATCGCATGGACGCACATAAAACTAAGTCTACAATTTGCATCTTCAGAACATCTCTTGTAGGTTTAGGAGCAAAGCATTGTAGAAGTATAAAAGGAGAAGATTGTTACCATGTTATTCCGAAGCACAGGTCCTTATCAACCTGTGAAGTTTGTGGTACTCAGTTAAACGCATGAGGTCTGTGCTGGTTTTGGCTGGGTAGAGTCAATTTTCTTCATAGTAGCTAGTATGGGGCTGTGTTTTGGATTTGTGCTGAAAACAGTGTTGATAACACAGGGATGTTTCGGTTATTGCTGAGCAGTGCTCACGGAGAGTGAAGCCCTTTTCTGCTTCTCACAGCGCCCCACCAGCGAGTAGGCTGGGGGTGCACAAGAAGTTGGGAGGGGACACAGCCGGGACAGCTGACCCCAACTGATCAAAGGGATATTCCATACCATATGACGTCATGCTCAGCATATAAAGCTGGGGGAAGAAGAAGGAAGGGGGGCACGTATGGAGTTGCAGCATTTTGTCTTCCCAAGTAACCGTTACATGTGATGGAGCCCTGCTTTCCTGGAGGTGGCTGAACACCTGCCTGCCCATGGGAAGTAGTGAATGAATTCCTTGTTTTGCTTTGCTTGCCTGCGCGGCTTTTGCTTTACCTATTAAACTGTCTTTATCTCAACCCACGAGTTTTCTCACTTTTACTCTTCTGAGTCTCTCCCTCATCCCATCTCGGGGGAGTGAGTGAGCGGCTGTGTGGTGCTTAGTTGCCAGCTGGGCTTAAACCACGACAAGGTCTGACTCCTGTGTCACACCAGCACACCAGTTTTATTGTTGTGTGGCTGCAGTGACTTCAGAATGCCTATGGCTGATTTATACCAATATGAAGCCAGAATCAAATCTCATGTATAAAGCATAACTACCAATCAGAATACTAAGTGCTGAGATCATGTCAAGTGATTATAGTACAAAGTACATGAAAGCTGTCTATTGTGCTATGACTAAATTGCTGTAAACTGATAGCTTGACACAGAGTCTGCAAATATGTTTAAGTTTGGGTAAAGCTCTACCTGGAAAGTTCATATGTTAATTTAATGTCAACATTTGTACCTACTTTCTGCAATCAGAATATAAAATATTAGCCAATGAGGCAGTAACAAAAATATCAACCTTCATTACTTTTTACTGACTTGGGACTTACTCCAACCTATTCCTGAAAGCAAGGTCACAAGCGTTTATTACATCTCAGGAGATAGATAGTACCTTTACAGTATTGAAGTTGCAAGCTGTACTCGTAATTTAAAGTGTAACATGAAACGTCGTCATTTTTGTAAGCTAACAAAATAAATTATTTTTCTAAGCAGTGCATAGCATCTGTATTCATTTGCCTAACACCCAAACTTTTGTAAAGACCTGTGTTATGTAATTGATCTTTTTTGTTTTGTGTGAAATATAGATGTGTGATGTGGATTTATGTTGTCTGATTTTGCTTTTTAACTTGTCTCTAAGATCAACAATGTGCTCTTGGATTTTTTTCTTTGTTTTTTTCTTCTACTATAAAATTTGTTTAAAAACGAAGATGGTAGTTTCGAGGTAAGAATCAGTAGTTTTCTTCAAAAGTGTATGTTTAAAACACTTATTTAGGTAAAAGATTTGTTTACCATTATGGACCAAAAAAAAAAAACCTGGCGATGTATTATAGTGTTACAGTAGGGGTGTGTCTTTACATTGGCTATGAATCACTGAGTGTTTCCAGAGGTGTCCTTGAATGGGACAAGGCTGTTTGCCTATAGCCTCCTACAGAGTGTGAACGAGATTGATTTGACTGAACTTGGGGTTGTACAGAACACATGCCTCCATCTAAATGAACCTGCCTTTGTAGTTGAGTACCTGGGATCTATGGCATCATTCATCTCACCCCAAAGTAAACACCCAGGGTTAGACCAAATGAATTGCAGCAAACTCTCTAACTGTATTGACTAGATCTCCATGTAATAAAAAGGGAAAACAGACAGCTACTTTAGATGCATATACCTGCGTGGTAGGTACAAGTCAGGCAGTATTCACCATGTCCACCTGCAGGGTGGGGTCAATCCATGTGTGCTTCATCTGGATTCCAAGGTAAGTTCTTTATTACCTTAAATAAAAGACACCACTGGAGTCAGTGGAACAGGATACAATTAAACATGCAAAGAGATTGAGCCATTGCAGTGTTTAATGGAACAAAAATCATTGTTGCTGGAAAGTTCCACAGAGCTAAATTTCTATGGAAGCATTTCATGGAAAAGCAAAGTCTTGCATTATATTTTAAAATACAAAGTAAAACCAAAAATAAAATAGCATGCATTGCATTGTTCCATATAAAGAAGTTTTCTTATTCTGGTTTCTCATGACAAGGTGGCCAAACTACGGTTTCTTTGTATCCTAAGAAATCACTCATTGAAAGCCTGCAATTATTTTACTAATTCAGTTCTCCTCAATTACATATTCCCTTGCCTTTTGGAGTTAAGAGGTTTTGCATGTCTTTTACATGGTTTTGTGATCCGCAGTTGTTTTATGGCAAACATCTTTTTCCCTTCTTAGACCATTTTTTCATCAACCTTGGTGTCTGCAGAGTTGTTTCTGCTCTCTTCCAGCTGCTGTTACGCAGCAGTTTTTCCCCCTTCTTAAATATGTTATCCCAGAGGCATTACCACCATCACTGATGGGCTCAGCCTTGGCCAGCGGCGGGTCTGTCTTGGAGCCGGCTGGCATTGGCTCTATCGGACATAGGGGAAGCTTCTAGCAGTTTCTCACAGAAGACACCCCTATAGCCCCCCAGCTTCCAAAACCTTGCCACGCAAACCCAATACACATCAGTATGTAGGTTCTAATTTTACCTGTTGAAACTAATGTCAGTAAGGTTGAAAAAGCAGCTGATACTTGATAGTGTCCTGTAGCTATGTCAACAGAAATCATGAACTTACAAGTTTTTGTACACACAAGCAGTACATGGATAGGAGTAGTCACTGATGCTACAGAAACAGCATCAAGGACAAATTTTACTGTCAATGTTTTATATGTTATTGGAGCAGATAGATGCTATTCTACATAAATATATTCTGAATTTTAAAAAGACATTTGAAAGGAACATTTAGTAACTAACATTAACTAATGATATATTTTCATTGAATGTAAAAAAGTTATCTTTGGCTCCAGCTACTGCTAGCCCATGCTAATACCATTTTCTGGGATTTTAGTGGTGGGTTGGCCTAAAATGTATTAAGTTGGAATAACTCTCAACTGAGATTGTTAAAAAAAGCATAAGGATTTTGGCCATCACTTTTCTTGATAGACTTCTTAACAGTTTTTGCCAGCTTCCATGATTTAACCTGGAAGTTCTGGCCAAATTCCAATTTAATTTGTTACATACACTTTTTCTACCCTCTGGCATTTTACTGGGATATGGAATTTATTCTTCATATCAATGTTACATTTTTTGCATTACTGTTCTCTGTGGGAGGAAAGACAGATTAGTCCAAAAGTGATCAGGACAGGGAAATGCAATGGAGAACCTGAGTGATACAAACTTAGAGCTGTCCTACACTCTACCTGACATAGGTATGTAACTTTACTGTGTCTCACAGAACTGATTTCTGAAGCATAGGGCCATTGATTTGGTTATAAATCTACAACTGTAATATAACTGCATAATATACACAATCTATAATAAAATCTATAATTTTATCTGTTGGTCCACATTTTTTAATCACAATGCTTATATATAAATTATATGGTCTTACAGTAGTAACAATGTGGAGAAGGAGTTTGAGGGTAATCAGAGAATGGTTTAGATTGGAAGGGACCTTTACAGGTCATCTAGTCCAACCCCCCTGCAATGAGCAGGGACATCTTCAACTAGATCAGGTTGCTCAGAGCCCCATCCAGCCTGACCTTGAATGTTTCCAGGGATGGGGCATCTACCACCTCTCTGGGCAACCTGTTCCAGTGTTTCACCACCCTCATCATAAAAAAATTCTTCCTTATATCTAGTCTAAATCTACCCTTGTTTAGTTTAAAACCATTACCCCTTGTCCTGTCAGTACAGGCCCTACTAAAAAGTCTGTCCCTGTCTTTCTTATAAGTCCCCTTTAAGTATTGGAAGGCTGTTATAAGGTCTCCCTGGAGCCTTCTCTTCTCCAGGCTAAATGACTCCAACTCTCTCATCCTTTCCTCACAGGAGAGGTATTCCATCCCTCTGATCATTTTTGTGGTCCTCCTCTGGACCCGCTCCAACAGGTCCATGTCTTCCTTGTACTAAGAACTCCAGAGCTGGAGGCAGTAGTCCAGGTGGGGTCTCAGCAGCGTGGAGTAGAGGGGCAGAATCACCTCCCTCGGACCTGCTGGCCACGCTTCTTTTGATGCGGCCCAGGATACGGTTGGCTTTCCGGGCTGCAAGCGCACATTGCCAGCTCATGTCCAGCTTTTCATCCACCAGTATCCCCAAGTCCTTCTCTTCAGGGCTGCTCTCAATCCCTTCATCCCCCAGCCTGTACTGATACCAGGCGTTGCCCCAACCCAGGTACAGGACTTTGCACTTGGCCTTGTTGAACCTCATGAGGTTCACATGGGCCCACTTCTCGAGATCCTCCAGGTCCCTCCAAATGGCATCCTGTCCCTCAGGTATGTCAACCACACCAGTCAGCTTGGCATCGTCTGCAAACTTGCTGAGGGTGCACTCAATGCCACTGTTGTTGATGAAGATATTTAACAGTACTGGTCCCAGTACGGACCCCTGAGCGACACCACTTGTCACTGATCTCCATATGGACATTAAGCTGTTGACCACTACTCTCTGGATGCGACAATCCAGCCAATTTCGTACCCACCAAATAGTCCATCCATCAAATCTATACCTCTCCAATTTAGAGAGAAGGATGTTGTGGGGAACTGTGTCAAAGGCCTTATGGAAGTCCAGATAGACGACATGAGTAGCTCTTCCCTTGTCCACTGATGTAGTCGCTTCATCATAGAAGGCCACTGGGTTGGTCAGACAAGATTTGCTCTTGGTGAAGCCATGCTGGCTGTCTCAAATCACCTCCCTGTCCTCTATGTGCCTTAACATAGCTTCTAGGAGGATCTGTTCCATAATCTTCCCAGGCACAGAGGTGAGGCTGACAGGTTGGTAGTTCCCAGGGTCCTCTTTTCTCTCTGTTTTAAAAATGAGTGTGACCTTTCCCTTTTTCCAGTCACCGGGGACTTTGCCTGACTGCCATGACTTTTCAAATATCATGGAGAGTGGCCTGGCAACTACTTCAGCCAATTCCCTCAGAACTCTGGGATGCATGTCGTCAGGACCCATACACTTATCCATGTTCAGGTTCCTCAGGTGGTCTCAAACTTGATTGTCTCTTACAGTGGGAGGGACTTTGCTCCCCCAGTCCCTGCCTTGAGGTCCATCCACTTGAGACATGTGGGAAGAGAGATTGCTAATGAAGACTGAGGCAAAAAAGTTGCTGAGTACCTCAGCCTTCTCCTTGTCCGTTGTTACCAGTTTGCCAGTTGTGTTCATCGCGGGGGTACACTTCCTTCGTCCTTCCTTTTCTGGCTGACATACCTATAGAAGCCCTTCTTATTATTCTTTGTGTCCCTTGCCAAGTTCAGCTCCAGCCATGCCTTGGCCTTCTCGATCCCATCCCTACACAACCAGGCACTGTCCCTGTACTCTTCCCAGGATACCTGTCCCTGCTTCCACTGCCTGTGCATTTCCTTCTTGCTCTTTAGTTTGACCAGCAGGTCTTGACTCATCCATGCCGGCGTCTTGCCTTCCTTTCCTGATTTCTTACACATGGCGATTGGGAGCGCTTGTGGTCTATGGAAAGTGTCCTTAAAGATCTGCCAGCTCTGTTCTGCTCCCTTGTCCCTAAGGCAGTTTCCCAGGGGGTCCTAACACCCTGGGTTAGGACTAATACCTTAATACCTTGAACAGCTGGAAGTTTGCTTTCCTAAAATTCAGGGTCCTGCGTTTACTCTTTGCCTGACCCATATCCCTCAGGGCTGCGAACTCCACCAGTGCATGATCACTGCAGCCCAGGCTGCCTCCAATCTTGACGTCTCTCATTAGCTCACTTGCGTTGGTGGCCATCAGGTCCAGTATCGCATCCCCTCTGGCAGGGCTGTCTATTACCTGGCTTAACAAGTGATCCTCAGTGCACTCCAGGAGTCTCCTGAGTTGCCTACAGCTTGCTGTGCTACTTTTCCAGCAGATTTCAGGGCGGCTGAAGTCCCCCAGCGGGATGAGAGCCTGCGAGCGCAGTGCCTCCTGTAGCTGGAGTAAGAAGGCTTCGTCAATAGGCTCGCCTTGATTGGGTGGCCTGTAGTAAACATCAATCACAATGTTCCCTTTGTTGGCTCAGTCTATTTCTTACCCATAAGCTTTCAACCTGCTTGTGGCTATTCTTCAGAGACAGCTCTTCACAATCTATAAATTTCTGACGTAGACAGCAACCTCTCTGCACCTTCTTCCTCTCCTGTCCCTTCTGAACAGCTTGTAGCCATCAATAGCCACACTCCAGTCATGGGATTCATCCCACCAAGTTTCAGTAATGGCATCTAGGACATAGCTTTCTAGCAGCACAGTGGTTTCCAATTCTTCCTGTTTGTTGTCCATGCTGCATGCATTGGTGTAGAGGCCCTTCAGCTGGGCTGTCGGTCATGTCACCTTTTTAGAGGAACACCTTATTTCCTTTGAGGTATTTAACTGGTGTTTCCCTGTTGGCTCCGATTACCTTAGGAGTCCCTGGCTCATCTCTGGGAGACTTCAAGTGGGCTCCAGTGTACCCAGCATGTCTCAGAGCAACAGGCTGAGGGCCCTTGCTAGCATCCCATCCCTCAAACCTTGACGTGTCATCCCATGGCTTGTCACAGACGAGCCTGATATTATCCCCTTCCCCCTTCAAGTTTGGTTTAAAGCTCTGTCAATGAGCCTTGCTAGTTTGTGAGCAAAGACCGTCTTTCCCCTTTGAGAAAGATGAGTCCCATCTGATGCCAGCAGGCCTGGTGCCATGTAGACCATCCCATTATCGAAAACCCCAAAATTCTGGTTGTGACACCAGTCACAGAGTACTGCAGTTCCACTGTAAAGCACAGAGACATAGGAAACCTGGCTTCATTAATTCCAGAACTGCTTGGATTTCTTACACCAGTTTCCCTAAGGTGAATTTGGAGTTGGTAATGTGTGAGTATGAACATGTTTTCAGGTGGTTCTAAAGAGAGGGAAAAAGCTACTACCCAAAAAAGCTATTATTTTCAAAATTTTCCTGCTGCTTCTGAAGGTCAAATTTCAAGTACCCATTCATTTTGTTTTGTTTTGGGTTTTTTTTGTTTTACGTAATGTATGTTGGCTAGTATTTTTACCTTACAGCAGAACAAAGAGCAGCTTCAACTCTAAGATAATGGGTTTTGCCAGACTTTTTTTTAAAGAAGTAAAAGTAATAATAAAAAAAAGTTATAGGTGTCCCCTATATACACTGTAACTTCTAAAATATTGTACATTTACCTTGCATTTATCAATTTCTTAGTGATGTTTATTTCCAGCGTTTCTTATTTCCATATGCAGCTTCCAATGAACATGATGAAAACAAAGCAGTCACGTTACATTTTAAAGTGTTTTTTAAGGTCAGTGCTTAGCTGAAGTCACAGGTACTCCAGAGAGAACATGATGGAATTACAAAAAGAATAATAAATAGTCTTAGGAATCCACAATGAACAAAAAATATGCAGGGAACACCCTATCATATGGGGTTTGCATTACTAAACCACTTAGTTAGGAACTGGGATCCCATTACATTAAATACCACAAAAAGAAGAAAACTTACTGCAGGTTTTAAAAGTAGAAATGTATATGCAAATTTTGTATTAGTTTGTTTCAACTCATCTTTCATAAAGAATGGGTTATAGAATTCTCCCAGGAGTCAACAGGTATGGAAGACAGGTATTTCAGAACTATCAGAAATTTTGAATGGGGATCAGTATTAATTGGGACAGCCTTGTGTTGGTGGCCTGTAGCACGGTGTTATGGCCTAGTGTACTGTCCCAAAGTAATGAGGCTTCTCTTCATTGCTTTTGAAGGAGGTACCAGTCTACAGCTGCTAATGGAGACTTCAGCTGGAGATGCACCCCCTGACAATAGACCTCTCATGATGGCGGACAAATACTCTACAGGCTGCTTTACAAGTGAAAACAAGAAGTTTATTCTAGTCTTTTTTGGATACCTTAAGAACATGTGATCCTTACGTAGAATTGAAAAAGTGGCAAATACTGTCTGGAAAAGGCTGCCTGAAAACCACGGCTGGAAGCAGCAATGGTTCTCCAGTAGACCGGATGACTATGAGGACAAGTCAATCAACATCTCTGATGCACTTGGCTATGCACCCCATTACAGCTCAAACAAGATTTTTCAAAGAGTAAGGAGGGTAGGTTGATAAAAAGAGTGGGCCAACTGGTTTCACAGGAATTTTAGTGGTAGTGTCAGGAAAATGCATTTGTTGTGTCCTCAGATCGAAGCTCCAGCTGGCCCTAGGTCAGTAGTGTGGGCCTCACCTTATGCTTGTTTTATAAGCCAGGAACCCACTGAACTATAAGGTGGTTTTTCTTCCTGGCCTGGCCCTGTGTACCTCCTGGTGCCTCAAATTCAGATAGGAATTAAACCAGAGTATAAACTTGGGTCTACAAAAGATTCCTGAGAACAGTGGAATAGGAACAATAGGCAATTCTGAAAATTAAAATTTGGATTTTATCTTAGGAGCTGAGAATTCTGAAACAGTCTGTCTACAGCAATGTGCAAGACAGTTAACAGTCAATTTTGTGATAACTTCCAAACAGGCAATGATACATATATAACACTGAATCTAGCATAGACTGCTGCAGCCAACAACAGTGATAGATATGAGTGGTGCTTATGATTTCCTTACAGTCCCTTGGAACAAACTATACTATGACTTTACTAAGAGTTGGTTCCAAAAATTCTCCCCACATCTACTCTGTCTAGAAAAGCAGTGTTATTTCTCTTAGTTTGTTGTAAGCTCCATTTTGTGGTAGAAATAGAATAAACTCAACCTTTAGGACATCCACCAAATACAGACATAACAAAATTTACCAGCATAAATCAAGTTAGGAGAATAGCTTTTCAGACTTTATGGCCAGGTTTTTGGCCATTTTTTCAGAGTTCCTGAGAGTTACTTTCTTGGCATCTCATCTGTTGATCTTGCCCTCAGGGCACATGCAACTTTCCATTTCGCATATCCTTTTGTCTTGTAATCCCCATGCAATGTGCCACATTTGCTTTATTTCTTTGCGTTTATATGTCATGTTTCTTTAAAAAGAGACTGATGGGGTCAGGAACCTTTGGAGAAAAGCAGGAAGATGATTTGTCCCCAAGGAGTAACTACATGTGCTTAGGCAGACAAGTTTTCAGCATGTGGGGTGGGGTGCTCAGAGAGGGAGAGCTCAGCAAGAGGCGATAGTAGGACATTGCAGAGAGAAGGAGGGAACAGACACACAGCCAAGACTGAGAGGTGATGGAAATAAACATTCCGGGGGACTTAGGAGGGACTGTGCACCATTTGCTGTATCTCAGAAAACCACCGTGTTGCTGGTCTGAGACCAGGCCTGGAAGAAAGGACTCATTTGTGGGCAGGAGGAAATTTGTTTAGAGATGCTTTTAATCTTACTTGGTTTTACTTAAACATTTTAAGATTTCTCTTTTTTTAGAAAGGGTAATTATTCTAACCTATGTTCTGACAACACCTCTTTTTTCCTGCTTACAATCTATGTAGTCTTGGAGGGGGGATTTGCTTTAGGTTGATTGTTTACGATGATCCACCTTCCATCCCTGGTTGACTCAAGACCCCATCATGCCGTGTCTTCAAGCTCTTTCTTTTTCAGAATTCCATCTCTTTTCAGAGCAGGCCAAATCCTGGAGCTGTACTGCTTGTTACCCTTTATCTCAAGGTCTCAGTACACAAGCCTCCTGCTCAGCAGGATTATTTAGATGCACCTGTCCATTTTCATTCGCTTGTTCCTGTTCATTCTCTGCCAGCCATTCTAAATCTGTCCCCTAATTCTCCTTCCTGCCTCCTGTTCTCAGCTCCAGACTCTGTCCTTGGAGGATCCAGCTACTCTTCTTCCACCAGAAGGCAATTAACTAGTCACAAGTTGATTAGAGATTTTTTTTCTTCTTGATATCACATCATTACTTAACATGCACATAATCCCTCAGGTAAGGAAGCTTCTTGATAATCCAGGGAATGTTATATATTCCAGCTCCTTTGGGATCTTTCTGGTTAGATTCATGAAGGAAACCTTTCTTGCTCAGTTCCAGCTATTCCACATGTTCCATCACTGCCAGCTTGAAGTATCTTGATGCTATGGCTACAGCTGGCACTGGCTGGCAGTAAGCCCTGATTCAGCCACCTTTCATCATACATTTATTGGCAAGAACTGAGCTCAGAGCAAACTGCCCAAGGTTCAATTGCTCCATTATAAAGAAAAAGTACCTGAATGCAAAGTAAGGCAATACTCTTTTGGGAATCTAAACCCCAAGAACAGTGGTACCATTTCAAACAAAAGTTTCATCTAATCTAGAATCCTGCCTCCAGATATCAAGGAGCAATACTGAGAACTTCGCAAATATATCATGTGGGTTTTTAAGGGTATTTTCCTAGCATCTAACCATTTTTGTTTCATGGAGTTCCTGAACCTGTGGTGACAGTCTTATATTTAATAATAGCCTCGGGATTTCTTTTTGCTTCCATGAATTTGTGCTGACACTTTTTGAACCTGTATGAACTTCTAGCCTCCATAAACCCTTCAGCAAAGAGTTCTGCTACTTAACCACGCAGTGTGGGTGTAGTCACCTTTTGAATATGCCTCCTGCAAGTTTCTAATACAAGTGACCTAATTCTTACTGCAGTAAAGAAGAATTTGTCTCCTGAAGACCTTTCTTTTATCATAAAATGTGCTCTTCTAAAATGTATGTAGAAAATAAAAGATTCAAGTTGTTTCTTTCCTGGTCAGTCTCTGCTGTGGCTGCCTGATACGTTGCAAGTGCTTCAGCAGCAGGGATCCCATCTGGATGGGAATTTTTTAACAATGAAGAAAGGTTTATTGGAGTTGTTAGTTTCTGGAGAGAGGTTGGACCCTTCTGGCTTTGTTCTGTGGCACTTGGAAGACAATGTATGAAGCAGAGATCTCACGACCTCTGATGGAGGATCTGTCTCCTAGACACATCCTAGTCTCAAGAGAACACCTTTTTTTCTGAGGAACCGGGGCTGTCCTGCTGAACAGATAAGATCTGTTACTAAAATAAATGAGACTGGCTCATTTAGATGCTCAAAGGGAATGAATGAACAGAAGACACCTGGGGCCTAGCAAAACTGCTTTCTTCAAAGTGGAGTTTCTGAATGAAGTTGGGGAGGAATGATGCTCCCTGTTCCCTCAAGTAGCCTAGACTAATCAGATATGTAACTGCAACTGCATCTTTTTATCAAACAGTAGAAGATTGCTGTTTCATATTGGATTGTTGTTTTATACTGGAATTCAAAGCCCATGTAATCTTTGTTGGATCTCAGCAGACTGCTCTAACATGGAAGGAATTACCCTTTGTGAGATACTACAGTGTGCAGGCAAAGCTACAATACATCTACAATTTCATTCAAGCATACACAAAATTTAATCTGCAGAATATCAGCCGCTGCTGCACACGACTGGGCTCTTAAATCAGCTCTCATCTCTGCCTGTCTGGAAGTGTTTTTGTCCTTGTCTGTCCTGAAGACTCCAAGTTTTTTCGAACTTATCAATTCTGGGGGAAGTCCATTGTTTTGTGGAATATAGGAGTGGTTTTCCTTAACAATTCCTATGACCACTGGAGTCTTGGCCTACTGCTAGCAGTGACTATGCTACAGGCAGTAGAGAGGGTATTGCAGGGAGGGGCTGTTCTTCACTAAAGTCAGCGCTGACAGCAGTATCCCTCCATGGTGCCAGAAGGACTGATGCGGGTGACTCAAGAGGAGTTGTTCTTCCATCTGTTTCAGTATTGAAACAATGTCCCAGCGGGATGCTGGAAGCTATACAGGGGATGAGATGTAAAAGCCTACTTTTCAATGCTCCATTACTCTGTTTAGTGTTTGCTTGTCTTTTCTATTGTGTATTTGATGAAGTTTTAATGATTATCTACTATATTTTTAATGCTACATGCCAAATACTGTGGATGCAATGAAGACAGTTGATAAATAAAATAATCAGTATTAAGCGTGAGAATAATTTTGTAAAAATTGGCCCCTCACATCGTGAGTAACCTCAGTGAGTTGATACTTCTGCAAAACATTTTACTATTCACACTGTTTCTGTAGCTTTCCTTCCTACATGCCAATCCTGTACTTAAATCTGCCTTCTTGTTTCTCGTGGTAGATAAGGAGTGATATCTGGTTTTAATTTTCGTCTTAATTCCCAGGGATGTAAAGTGCCTTGGCCAAAGCAAAGCTGCAAGCTTGTGGCTAAACCAGGAAGAGTCCTGATCCCAAGTCTCCTTGCTTTAACTGTAAGACTCTGCAGTAATCTACTTAAGGTATTTATGGGTAAAGTTCTTTATCTGCACTAAAAATGACATTAAACAGTCTAACAAGTTGCCTTTGTTAGTAGGCTAAGCAGAAAGAAAGAGTGCAGTTGCACTTTTTCCATCAGAAAATGTAAGATATCTTTCTAGTGTTCAATTCTGAATTGTTAAAAGAGAACTGGCAAGAAGCTTGAATTACTTCTGTAGATTTTGCATTGCTAATTTTAAGTCCATGTAAGTGAGCAATGGGGGGGGCACAGCCATGGTAAACACAGAGGCGAATTAGATATCAGTTAGGGGAATTGGGAGTAAATCAACACAGGAAGACCTTGAAAGAAAATGCACAAGTCATGGAAGGAAAAAAAATACTTCAAAAGGCAGGAGTCTGTGACTGGTTACAGCTGTCAGGAAACATCAGTCCTGCTCCCAATCTTCTTCGCTATTTAAGGAAAGAAAAGAAATCTGAAGAATTTAATTTTAATTATATAAAATAACATGCTGGGAAGTTGAGCATGCCAGGGCCTACTCTGTATCTAATGTTTCACATAATTTGCCTGCTGCCCTGGCTGGGAGCTCCTATACATGCCTCTCATGCGAACTGCAGTTCCCCAAGGCTTTGGGATTATTCTGGTTTTGTGCCATAACCCTCTGTTCCTGTTGCTTTAAACCTGACTAATGAATCGGAAGTTGGGTTGATTTAGTACTTCAGGTACCAGCATAAAATTAATGGTTGTAATAACTTTCTCAGATCCTATTGCCTTATTCTCCCTGTTATCTTTGAAGAAAGGCAAAAGAGGGGGGTGGAAATCAGGTGTATGTTATCCCTCCCAGTAAAATCTCCAGGCAGTGTTAGAGCAGGTACATTAGCTGCAAAGACATGCAAAATTGTTTCTAAGTTTTGTTCACCTTCCGGCTAGGAAAATGTTCTCTCCCCCCTTAACAACAGCAACAACAAGAAAACTAAACAAACAGAAAAAAAATTGAGGGAACAACCAAGGTCTGCCCAAGTAAGAGCAAATACCTTTCTTACCCTCCTTGGTGCTGCCTTGACATGACAGTAGTCGGGTGTCCTGCTACCCTGGAGGGAGTTCAGAGCATAATCCACAGTACAGCCTGGGAAGAGGAAGGGGACCTGGGGCGGCAGCACGCCCCTGCTGCTATGCCAAAGCGCCACAGAGCCCTACTGTGTTCGCCGTGCCCCCAGCTCAAAGAGAAAGTTTTGTTTCATCTGTTCTGGCAACTTCACAATT
The DNA here is from genome assembly GCF_030936135.1 of Gavia stellata. Taxonomy (NCBI): domain Eukaryota; kingdom Metazoa; phylum Chordata; class Aves; order Gaviiformes; family Gaviidae; genus Gavia; species Gavia stellata. The sequence continues at coordinate 24,163,474 of NC_082600.1, forward strand.
CCCCTTCTAAGCCCTGAAACTGAGCCGTGGTTGTGTCACATGAGATGCACAGTGCAAGAACAACTGAGTTGGAATCAACGGCACAAAAATCCCCAAGCATAAGTGAAGCTAAAGCACTACTGAGCGCTTAAATGCTGCCCTTTGCAGCAGATAAAATCAATGATAAGGGAAGAAAAGCTGCTCCAAGAGCACCAAAAATGTGCCTTTGGGATAGATTACCAAGAAGCTTATCTGCCTCCTCTTGGGAGAGCTGTCCATGCCTAAATTTACCCTATGACAATGGATGCAAGGACAAGAAAGTACCAGGCTACTTCCTCTGGAAATCAAACACACTTCTCTAGCCCTTTCCACTCTTGACACTCCCTGCTGATAACAGGAAAAGGTAACAGAGTGTAAAGTTCATTGTGGTGCAAACTGATAAACTGGCTATATATATATTAAGGGGTCAGACTCTATTTTGAATTTTCAGGAATAGTACTATGGATTTTAGAGTCTCAGGTTACTGACAGCACAGTATTAATATGTTCTAAATCCTGGGTTTGTCATACAGATTTAGTACATCTACTGAACGGAAATCACACTAACAACTAAACAAACCCAAATAATCCCAGGGGTTTATGTAGGACGCTGTCTCAGCTTCAGATGTTTCGAACTTTGGGTGTTCATTTCCTCTAATGCTAGTCTCCAAAGGTCTGCAGTTCAAAGGGGAAAAAAAGCTGCGCATTTGTGCTTAAATAACACTGTGTACTGTTTATTCTATTAGTGACGGTGATCCAGGCGCTTGTATCGTTCTTTGTATCAGACTTTGACACTTGGATGTCTATCATTGGATTGGCTGTTAGTTACAAAAGGCTGTTGCTTCAGTCATTGCTTGAAACACTGGAACAAAGCCTGGGCCTCTTGGACATTTTAAGTAGCTGGTTTATTTGTCTTTCCAAAGCAGTTTATCTAAATAGGCCAACACAATCAAATTACATGGGATTCTAAATACATTCCACTGCCCAGTCTGACATCTTCATTAGAATTTTTAAAAAATAACGATTACCTTTCGGCTCCCAAAATTTCACAAACCTTTCTTAAAAATTGGCCAGTGAATATCACTAACAGCCGCACAAAGCTATTTGTTTTTTAAAGTTGATCAGACTTTCCATTGGTACATATCCTGGCAAAAAAAAAGCTGTGAGGAGGAATATAATTTATGCTGGTTCAAAAACACAAAAGCAGAGAATCATTGATACTTCCAGTTATGATCTTTATCTTGCATGCAACCTTTCTTTTCCACCTTTGTCTAAAATAGTGCCTTACAAAAATATTCCTTTTCCAATATAATGTAACCTAATTGGGTTACACAATATTGTGAGTAATTTAAAATACCATGACGATTGCATTGCCTTTTCCACACTGCTTCCAACAGAACTTTGTTTCGCAGGGACTGTGTAAGTGGAGCTATTGCTGTTAAGTGTCACTTTGACTTTTTGTGTATTCATATATAAATTGCCTCATGTGCCTCAAAGTGGATGATCATCTGTGAATGAGTGAGGATAACTATTCCATGCTACTCAGAAACAGAAGACTTTGGAGTGTGTGAAAGACAAACAGCATCAGAGCTAAGGGATGAGGATTTAAGAAGATGCTAACTAGCATTACTACTTCCCCTGGTTTTCTGTGGGTCATTACAGTGAAATAAGTTTTAGACACTTTAAAAACCTCTCAGATGCACACAGCCAGCTGATTTGCACCAATCTTTAAAAATAAGAAAAACAGAATTTTAGTATGGTTGTCAGAATTGCAAACAGTTGTTTTAGTATTTTGTTCCAGATGTGCTTGTTTGAGGGTCTAGATACTGATCTTGAAAGTTGGACATTTTCTTTTAAGATAGTTGTATCTGACCACAACTTATATCAAAACTCTATTGCTCAAGGTAAAGTGAGTACAATTTGCTAGAGACTAAAATTTATTAACTGTTGGTTCAGTCAGCAGTTTTGGTGCAAAAGAAGAAGGTTCCATTCAGTGGAAATTCAATTCGAAGTTTCACTCCCGCATGCCAAATGCACAGCAGCCCCTAAGAGACACCAGCACCAACAACTGGGCCTTCAGAGAGCTTCGACCCCTATTCATGACTGCTTTCATTCTAGGTGACCAAAATGAACCTAGTGTGGCATAAAATCCCCTGAAATGCAGACAGCTGAGGTGTAGGCGTCTCAGAACCAACTGCTTTGATCTACAGATCCTCTTGTGTTGCTTGCTAATCTAGACATAGCCTTTGTGACTTTGGGAAGTTTCAGCTGCTCTGTCTGTGAGCAGTTCTTCATTTAAAGTAGTTGGCAATATTTGCCTTTTTCTTGAATACCACTTTCACCTTCACAGATATGTGGTACTGTTTGATTACAGACTATCCGAATGAAAATAATGAGCATCAGAAGTTTGATGCTGTGTGTGTAGAGACCATAATACAAACCAGCTCCTATAGTCTTTATCTGCTTGTTGCAATTCTGTGGTCATGCTTCTTTTATTGCACCGAAGATTCATATTTCATTTCTATTATCACAGCTAGAATTATGCCCAGTATTTTCCATTAAAGTTTCAGAATATTTTATAGCATAAGATGGTATCATTTGGATCTTACGACAAATTAAACAATACGCAGAAGAAAAAAGTTCAGTACCATACATTTCTGGGATTTCTGCCTTGTAGTTTAGCTGACCCTAAAAAAAGGTTAAGAGACAGCTTCTTAAGCATAGCTGTCACTGATTTTGGGTGGAACATATTCTCATCCTGCCTTATTCACCACAGTCAGTCTCATCTGCTTTTCTGTCTCTGTATGGAGAGAGTAGAGGGCTGCTGCCAAAACCAAGGGTATCTGCCATCCTCAAGGCATTGCTGGTAAAGTATGAGCAAAAATTGACGATGGGAAGGATGGATGGATGGATGGATGGATGGATGGATGGATGGGTAGAAGTCCAGCAGACAGGATAAAGCCATCAAACACTGAGGAATGCATATAGGAACCTGTATGAAACAGAACAGAATAAATGAGGAGAGTCAGAGACTTGTGAGCAGAAGTGTTGGAGAGATGACAGCAAAAGACTCTTTGAGGAGACTATGAAATCAGAATTCATCAAATGCAGAGTGGAAAATGATGCTAAATGAGAGAAGACAGAGAATGTGGGAGGATAGAGCTGCCATTGCAGAAATTCAGCTTGGTTATCTAAGAACCATGTCTGCTCTGCATATGTACATCATCTTGTATTTGTGCGGTAGATCTAGTAGCTGTGCTGATTGCTAAGGAAATAATAGCAGTTGGCAGCTCTAGGAGAGAAATTTAGACATGGAAACAATTATATCAACGTGAGAAGTCCTTGCTAATGCCAAGAATAAATATGCGAGACAACAGGTAGGAAAAATCTCACAGTATCAGTGATGGAAGAAGGGAGTAAGAACATCAGAGCTAAGAAAAATACCAGTAAAAAATAGAGTTGAATAAGATGCAGAGAAAAGAGAAGGAAGAGGTTTCAGATATAATATAATATATGATCCAAGACAACATTATCTCAAAGACCAAACAGAGCATGCTGAAAACACTGAGATGACTTAAGGAAGAAATACTGATTTTATTAGAAAGAGGAAAAAGAACAATTAGATTCTTATTTGCCTTCCTAAAAGGGTGAAAGAACAAATAGGTTGAGATATAAAGAAACACTGCAAACATAATTTTGTTTACTGGCAAACAGGTAAACGATAACGCAAGTTTATGGCTAATAAGTCAAAACAGTTTGCAGGCTGTTCATGGAAAGCTTTGTGATAAACAACCAAAGTTGTCCCTGGAAATTAAAACTTCACTGTTGTGCATATTAAAATACCTTCTCTCATGCTCCTGAAACAAGCCAGCCTTCTTCAGTTATACTCTAAATAAAAGAAAAAGACATTGCTTTGCTAGCCTGCATCACATGACTTTCAATTTATCCAGGATATATAGCCTATCTAGATCTGTACTTCCACAGCAGGACTGCCTCCCAAGCAAGCTAACTTAAAGCTTGTCTGAGTTTCCTTTGTGAGTAGGATAGCCTTGCCCACAGCTATTGAGCTGCTGGTAAAAGAAGTGCAACTTTGATGAACTGAATTGTTAATCTTAAATGGCACACATTGAAGAAAAAATGAGACTGGATCAAAACCTCACTGACAATAGAAGCATACCAATTTCCACAGATGAGAATCTGAAACAGAAGGAAACAGGATTCTTCCAAGCATTAAACATTTTTTTTTTTAACATTTTCTTTGGGAATGCCAAATACCTTTGGAAGTTTGTCAGCTTAATCTAACCAAGCAGTGGATGCTTGCACAGGTACTGAACAAACACTGTGCTGGAGAGATCTGTACATTACGTTCAGACACCAGTAAACACAAAGAGTTGCCAAGCTGAGCAAATGTTAGTTTTCCGGTTGAGTGAACAAAACCTGAAGTGCTTAATTCAAACTGATTAGGCAGTGCTTGAGCTTGTACTTTCATGTAACTTCTTTATTAAGGTGTTTCTGTTGGCAAATATTTTAAATACCCACTAGTTTTTTTTCTGAGATGCTAGAAGATAATAGACATTTGAAAAGAAGGGAGAGAAGTCTAACAAAGCTAGGTAAGAAGCAGAGCTTCCACTCTTCAGCAAAATTAGTTAGAAATGAGACATCACCTAACTTAACCCTCTGCAATCAAAAGGAAGGCAAGACATCAAGGCATCAAACTTCAGTTTCTGGATGCCTTATATAGACTATAGGTGAAATCTTGTAACAGTCAAGTACATTGCAAAATTACCATCGATTTCAGGAAGGACAATCAACTAGGATTCTCTTTCTTTATCTTGACTATATCCCCTTTTGTGCCTTTGAGCAGCCTTTCAATCTCCAGTCTTTTGATTATTTTAAGTCAATAGGAATGGAACCCTGACAGTGCTCACGTGCAGGATCTAGTGCATAGGGTTCCGTCTTTGATCACGCAGACAGGATTTTGGAAGTCCAACAACAGTAACATCATATTCAATATTTCATGCTACAACCTAGAAGGTATAGTAAAACTACAAGACTTTCAGCTCCCTTGAAATTATGGCCACCTTAAAAACTTCACAATGCTTGAACTTGATATCTTCTTCAATTCAGACATATCACAGTTCCAATTCTTGCAAGTTGCTCTATAATATTAATATACATATTGAGTTTATGCTTCTATAAAATAAAGCCGTGTAAAAATTCACAGCTCTAAGGAGCTAATATCTATAGAGGAGTGGATAATTCATTAGGATGAGTGACTCAGTGTGCAGAATTGGTATAGTTGACTTTAGATGCCTTCACATAAAAGTAGCAAAACTTTAATTTGTTATTTATAGCTTGAGGTATTCTGAATATTGTTATCAATTCTGTTTTACATTTGTACTATAGTGTAAATGGCAGGTTTTGTTTGCATTATGAAGTGGTTAGTTTTGAGGGGGAACCTGAAGGTGGTTGAAAAAATGGTTACATATGGTTTAAATCAGAAACAGCCATCTGAAGGGAGACGTAATAAGCAAATCAGCCAGCCAGCTAAACAACAGAATACAATTCCTCCTAAGTCTTTGGCACAGAAGTGCCCTCCCAGTGCCCCAAAGCATCTGGGAAATGAGTATGACATTCAAAGCCTGACAGATGGTGAGAGCATCCTGCCTGTACTCAGACCATGCCAACTGAGGATACCTGGTCTTTAATGGTCAGAATTGCACTTGAATGCAAAAACTTTTCAATCATCTTAAAATTGAGACCATGCAGATGAATACAATGTCTGGTAAATCTAGTTTTTCTGGTTTTGATGAGAAACAGAACTATGGTTTTGGTATTAGAGCAGAATACCAGAGCTTTCAGAGTGAAAACCAAAAACCTCTCTCTGTGAAGCTGGATTGTTTTCGGATCTATACTCTTCCTTAAATGATCTCAGGTTAGAAACTGTGTGTTAGTTTCTTAACTCTTTCCCAGACAGATTTTTAATGGAGGTTTCTGCCAGTCCTATTCCTTGCGGAAAGCAAACCAGAGCTCCTTTGGGGCAGGCAACATTTAAGTGGCATTCCAAGAAGTTTGGCTCCACAGAACACAGTCGAATAGGGTAAAGAATACATGTCTGCACTGAGCAGCCAAGCAGCCTTTCAGACTGCTGGATTTTGCACAAGGTGGGTAGTTTAAGAGGCATGTACTAGCCCTAGGGCTTGATCTGTAATAGGCAGGATACCCAAACAGTGTCAGTTCAGCTTAGCTCCACCCTTTGTTAGAAGTTCAAGGCAAAATTAAGTTAATATGTTTCTAAAATATGTCTGTCAAAGTGAGTTTTTGTTTTGCAGGAATGTTTTCTGAATTATGCAGAGAACTCATATGGCTCTCCATTTACTCCTATGAATAAAATATGTTGCATTTACAAATGCTTGCTAAGAGGGGAAAGGATTAGAAAGTTGAGGAATTGAGGTGGGTGGGGTTATGACTACCAGCTGGTGAATGGGCAAAGTAAAAATATTCTGGGATATTGGAGGCAAGGTAAGAGAATATGCCCATCTAACAACTACTCTTCTGTAAGTAGCAGGAGCTGGGAAGTCCTGCCTCTTTGAGGGGTACATTTGGTATGCTCTTTTGTCATTCTATGCGTCATCTGAGAGGGAGGAATCCTGAGACTTCTGAATGTATCTGAACCTTAGCATGTGATTCAGGAATAGCAGCTTTACATTTATTGCCATGGAAATACCTGACATATTCTGTTTGTCTTTGTGAGCCAAAATTTGGTGAAGGGAATGGAACCTAACACCAAACTTAACATCTATAAATGATAAAATACAGGGTTAAACTGTGGCAACTGGGAAACTGTCTCAAGAGAGTCTCTAAAAGGCTGGAGAACTGTCTAGATGACCCAGGGAAAGCAGCAACAACAGCAGGACATGGCCAGATAATCTAGTTTGAATCTGTCTAACAAAGGTCACCTACTCCATACTGATGATTAGGGCCTGGCCCAGTGTACAGCCTCAGTAGAGAAATCCCACGTGTTCTCGCTGTGCCTGTTTGTCTCTATGTGCACCTAGAATTTCAATGAACAAACATGCTCTCTCCAACCTGTCTTTAACACCAGTGATTTGACAAATCACGCATATCTTCCTTCCTCCACCACCCCAGCTGTCATTTTCCAAACTGAAGAGTCAAGAAGAGTCCAACTGAAGAGTCAAGAAGACCCTACTTGTATGGATGCTCTGTGGATCACTACTGTTGTCCTTCTCTGAAAACATTGCTAGTATATGCTTTTTTGAGATGGGGAAACCAGAACCACATCATCAATTCATATAATAGTTAAAGACACTTTCTGTTTTGTTCTTTATTCCTTTCTTAATTTTCCTTTCCTTTCCTAATCTAATAATTCTTCATCTATCAACTGCTCTTTAGCCACTACTAAATTTTAAGAAGACATTCTCTTGGAAGTAATGGGAGATTACAAGGTCTGTTCTGGATGGCAATATCTAGTTCAGGTCACATAATTTTATATGTGAAGTTGGAATTAATCTTTTTTTCCACCTGTGGCACTTTACATTTACATAGATTACATATCATCTTCTGTTTCTCTAATATATGAAAATTACAAAGTCCTTCTGCAAGTCCTCTTCAGTACTTGACTAATTTAATGAACAAACTTTGTAAATTAATTATTTTACTTTTCCAGGTAATTTATGAATATGTTGACCAGCATAGATCTCTGTGTAGCTTGACAAGTGATCTTCCTTTGTAATGAAAATATCGTATTTACTCATACCTCTGCTTCCTATCTTCCAAACCTTTTATTTCTCAAAAAAAGCATCTTCTTCTGTGATGGCTACTTATTTTCCTTAAGAGTTTTTGGTGCAGAACCTTGCTGAAAATCTTTTGGAAATCCAAACAGATTCCAGTCATATCTCTTCCACCCACATGCTTATTGATTTCCTCAAAGAACTCCAGCACGGTTGTGAGCCATGAATTCCTTTACCTAAGTCATCCTAACGTTTCCCCAGGACATCATATTTATCCATGTGTTTATCAGTTCTATTCTCCATTACAGACCCTGTCAACTTGTCCTTTACTGATCCCTAGTTCTCCAGTTCTCCACTGGAATACTAGTTAACAATTGGCATTAAAATTAAACATGTCACTTTCCCATTCTTAGGTATCAAAATCATATTAAGCAAGAGGCTACACAACAGTGTGTACCTCTTTTACTCCAAGTTTTTTGAAAGTTGTTTCCAATGTTTATGTCTGCAGCATGGTGGTTTTGCATGGTATTTTTAAAGTTAACTCACACAAGTTAATGATTTTTTTTTTTGTTGATTGTATGTCAAAATATAGGAACAGTGTCAGAACCCAGTGTGATATCTATTCTATATACATGGAGAGTGTTGAAATCTACAGTCAGCCCTTCCAAACACAATCAGTTGTTACTGTTGAGGCAGCAGCTGACACTTTTACTTCTTTCAAAGAGCTGAACTGTCATTTACAGCTCATAAGAATGATGCAACTTTATGTTTATAGAAAACATAAAAAGCTTTACTTTGTAGCTATAGATACAGAAAAGAAAGACTTCCACTATTTCTTTAACCCTGAACAATTTCTTCATTCAACATGAATTAAAAATCCGTTCTAACTTCACTGCCGATGTCTAGTATCAAGCATGATTTAGTTTGTAGTGTTTGTGAATACTTTGCCCAATATACAGTTAATGAAAACTGGAAAAAGGATACTTTTTGTTTAGATCCTCAGTGAGTTAGCTTTTTTGCCAGGGAAAAAGAGAACTTGACAGAGATGTCATGAGTTGGAGATTTTTTAACTGGAATTCAAGAAAGCTGTTCAACAACTTGTAGTTGAGAAAAAATATGAAAACACTAGTGTTTTTGGTGAGCACTTTTGTTTTTTATTTCCAACCCACCTTTGGAAGCTTGAGTGCTCTACCAGCTTTGCTATTAAAATCATTGCTGTGGGTTGCTGTTGAAATCAGGCCGCTTTCTGAAGATTACCAAGATAACGCTGAATACAAAAAGTTTGTAAGTTATGATCATAATTTTTTATTGGTTAAAATATGTAAATAAGGTACATTTCACTTCTAGTATGTGTACCTTTTTCCTTAATTGCCTTTTCTTTCTTTACTAGAAGGCCACCATAAGTTTATGGAACTGTTACAGTTTCTAACTAGCACTGGTTAAAGGCACATTTCCTCTGTTCATATGTACATTTCAGCACAAATTTGGGAACTAGAGCTGTAGTCGTGGCCAATGGCCATGCCTGAGCAAGGTATACTCAAAGACCCCAAGTTTGTATCAATAGAGCTACTAATAAATTCGAGATTTTGCTGACTCTCCCACAATCAAGACTGTAGGCTGAATAGGACAATGAAATAAAACTTTTTTTCATAGAATGAAAAATCATAGCTGATACCTCTAAATTAAGATGGAGAGTTATTGGTAGGGTGCAAAGATATTTGTTGTTTTATATCCCATGCAGGACTTGTCCTAAGTACTTTAGGCAGTATTACAACAATACAATCTACTTTAAGATAGGAAAAAAATTACTTCAGTAACTTTGTAACAGCAAAACTGAAAAATCAGAGACTTAAGGAGACTAACATCAGTGTAGCAGAATCTGGATACATTTCTTTGTAGTCTATAGAAGAAACTGGTATTACAGCTTTTGGTCTCCAGCTAGATTATTTTTAAACTGCAAGAATCTGAAGTCCAGTCTTTCCTCTTCCTTTTCTTTGTGTGGAGAAGCTTTAAGTGAAATTACAGTTTGGTTTCTGTACCCTGTAGGCCAACCTCCTTTACCTTATATACTACCTAAGTTCACAGCTGAAACAATAGTTGAAATGAAACTCTGAAGCTGAAAATAGCTTTTACTACGTAGCTGGTAGAACACATCCTGCTTATGAGCATTGTGTTTAATTTGCATTGTTTTACACCCTGTAATGGAAAGGAGTCCATAAGATCCTGGAATCTGGACCACAGTGTCTGCTTCCATTGTTGCAGAATTCAGTCCTGCAGAGGCAAATGCAGTTGTCATCTTTGCTTTAGTATTACCCAGTGCTCCATAATGACATTTTAGAGCTGCAGGCAGAGTTTTGAGCTCTGACTGCAAATTGTTACTTGGCTGGTAAAAATCACTAGGGAGGTGTTACAGCCATTGTCTGAAGTTTATTTTTGAATGCCTTGCATCTGAAAGGCAAGACGCCAATTTCCTTTGGGTTCTTTTCTCTGGGTTTCCTTTGGCTTCCCTAATGGAGAACCATCTTCTGATGCTGACAAAAATCTTCAGCACGTCCCTGTTTTGAAGTTTTCACTCTCATTTAAGACATGGTGTAGGGTCTCCAGTGACATGTGGGTTTCACATATACAATTATGTATTCTGTGGGGAGGGATCTGATTGTGCTCACTGATTAACTCCTGTTAAGGGAAGAAGAACGTATGCTGAATATCTCAAATTTAGCACAGGCCTTTAATATCACTTACCTAAGGTGCTATTGATGTTTATCCAGACGTTGACAGGACTGATCGGAGTCCATTCTTGAATATCACTATTCATTTCTTCCTGAATATTCACAGGGAGCAATAGTGCACAGCGGCCTAGTGGGAGTAATTGACTGTTTGAATATGAAGTTCACAAAAATATTTTGTCTGGCTGCTTCTCTGTCTTCTCATCTTCTGTACACTACGTGCCTTCCTAGGCTGTAACCTTTGTAGTGCAGTACTGTCCTTGCAAAGATCTGTGTCATGTTGTGAATGCAGTAAGTCCTGGTCCTGGCAAAGACCTCAGGAGAGTATTGCAGTCCATATGCTAAATACTAATATAATAATATATTAATAGCTATTAATTATTTTTCCTAATATTTAGCCAAAGGAAAAAAAAGGCTAGTGTGATTTTTAACATTAGGAGAAGAAGTACAGATAATGTGTCCCTATTTGGAACTTTTAGGTCTTTTAACTAGGAAACAGCTTTACTTATTAATGCAGTCAGGTTGGTTGCTAAAGTAATCTTAGCTTCCTTGCTTTCACCTTCACCGTGCAGATATTACTAGTTTCAGTATGAATCTCAGCTTAGCTGCTCTGTGTGCTAGGAGTGCCCAGTCTAATCAAACATTAATGACTGACATTTATAAAGGCATCCAAGAATTTCAAACTGTGTTCTACCAAAGGTTACTTTACTAGCCAATCCATCCTTCATCTCCTTTCCTCACTGACAAGGAGTTAAAGACATCAATCAATTACAGGAATGCTAGTGTAAGAACACGTGAACAGCCATTCCTTGTCTGACCAGTGATCCGTGTAGCTTACCAGCCTGCCTGTGATACTGTCCAGTAGAAGATTCTTAGAGAGGAATATGTTGGTTGAACTCTGTATTCAGTTTTCCTCAAGTGGTGGTTTAGAAACTGCATCCAGAGCACTTTTAGCCATGATAGTAGACCTACTTTCCATTAGTCTATTTCCTGAACCCTTTTTGTTTATTTAGTGCTCACATCATGTAGCAATGAATTCCCCACTTTAATAATGTGTTGAGTGAAAAATTCTTCCTTATTTTTGCCTTAAACCTGCTGCCAGATCACTCATTTTACTTCCCCAGCCTGGAATGTTATAAAGAACAGCAGAACAGGATCTGAAGGATCCTACCCAGACCCAGTTAGTAGAAGGACAAAAGGTCAAGTCTGAGAATGGCCATGACTACCAGACTTCATTTCTATTGCAACAACACTTGCAAGTGTCAAGGCCCCTTTGTGCTAGCAGTGGTACAGACCTCTGGGAGAGTATGATGCAAAGAATTGATAGTCTAAACAGAAGAAGCTGTCAAAGTGGAATAATGAAAAACCAGGAGTCTGATCCTTTCCATCCCTTTGGAAAGAGATAGAAAGCCACAATTACTGCCGCTGCTGCCCAGACAGTAAGGTGGGAAATGTCCTTGTGCACTGTGTCCTCCCACGTCTACTCACAATCTTCTTCAGTTTCTTTTAGCCATTCCTGCTTGCAGAGGCATTGGCAATTAGAGTGTGGCAAGCACAGCAGCAACTCTAGGAGGCAGTGAGGAGTAGAGTATAGGGGAAGAATGTGAGCAGGAGGCTGGAGTTAGAGAAGCAGATAGTGATGAATGTAAGAAAAGTCATGCCAAGTCAGACCAAAGATCCATCTAACCCGGTGTCCTAACTCCAGCAGGTCTCGTATCAGGAAAAGAAGCAGAAGTTATGTATTGGAGTCATAAGGTGAAGGGTCAGTGGAGCAGTGGTTCCCTCACATGGCCTGAGCCTCATTGCAGCAGGATCTTTGAGGCAGGGATGTTCATGAAATCAGCTGCTGCTCCCTGCACAGGGCCACAATAGTGAAGAACATAGACACCAAGGTGACAAGTATTGATTGCTACCCATGGAAGCAAGCAGCTGCAATGGGCAGGAGAAGGTAGAAAAGATGTTCCAGATCAAGTATTCTGTTAAGATTTGTAACTACAACTACCTGATGCCCACAGCTATTCTGTTGATATTCATTTGTACAAAACTGCTGTCAATAAGGGTGCATTCAGGCATCAAGCACTAACATGAAGCTGAGTTAAATTTGAGGAAAGATTCAGGACCGTGAGAATTAGCAGTTCTTCCAGAATCTGCAGTTCTAAATTTGTAGCATGGCTGCATCAATGAATGTCTCAAAACCAAATCAGAAATAGTGGCCTGTAGAAGGTGGCAAGAGAAGATGGTAAGTACAGGCAAGTGCATACTGATGCTTCCCCAGAATACTCTCCCAGCAGCCAGGAATCTACACATCCCTTTAAGACTTTGATGGATTTTCCTCCTGTGAGTTTGTCCATTCCCTTTTTGAATCTGCATGACCTCTAACATCCACGACTTTATACAGCCAGGAGTTCCATAGCTTAAACAGCACAGTGGTCAAGAAGTGTTTCCTTCTTCTACTTTTGAATGTAGCCCCGATCATCTTGCTTGCTGTTCTCTAGTTATTATATTGAAAGAGACACTGAACAATCTTTTATATTCCACTCTTTATCTTTTAAACCACTAATATATTTCAGATTAAATGATCTCTGTTCCAGATTGAAGAATCTTAGTTAGTTTTTCTGGTTTGCACTCTCTACCTCCAGTAATATTACTTGTCCTTTTTGGACATCTTTTCCAATTCTACCTTATTTCTTTTGGGAAAGAGGGATCCAACCCACTCGCAATTTTCATGATACCAATGTGGCAGGGAGTTATACAATAGAATAATCCTGTCCTCATGATTCCTAATACTCTATAGTCTTTTTTTTGACTGTTACAAAGTATTGAGATTATGTTTTCGTCAAACTATTTACTAAATCTTCAAGATTTTCATCCTGCCTGGTAGTAGTCAGCCCAGAGCAACAGTTTATATGTAAGGTTCAGGTTGTTTTTCCCCATGTGCATTTATCTAAGCTGAATTTCATCTGCCATTTCTTTGCCAAGTCACTCATTATTGTGAGGCTTTTCTGAAACTGTCTTTCTTCTTTATTGCCTTGAATAGTTTAGTGTCATCACCATTCTTTGTCACCTCAGTGTTCTCTCCCCTTTAATTAATTTATGAATACACTGAGGACCTCAGGTCCCAGCACAGAACCCTATGGGACTCCACTGGCTTTTTATTCTTAGGATCTGTTTCTGATCTTCTAAACAGTTCTTTATCCATCCAAGGACATTCCCATGTTGTTTAGTTTTTTAAGAGTCTTTGGGTGAGGAACATTACTGAATGCCTTTTGGAAATACAAGTAGACCATATCAAAGGGATACTCTTTATCCACATTCTTAATTGCTTCTTCAGAGAAATTAAATAAATTTGTGAGACACAATTTTTCTTTAATAAAAAGCCCCAAGAAACAAATCGTGTTGACTTTTCCCTATTCATATTTACCCATATGTCCATTAATTTATTATGTAGAATAACTTCCACTAACTTGCCCAGAGGGTTGTGTGGCTCATTGGTTAGGTCTTTCTTGGGTCTCTCTGGAACTTCTGAAAAAACATGAGCGTCTTGTTGGCCATCTTCTAGTACCAAAGCAATTTTAGGCGAGAAGCAGTGTTCCACAATTAGTGCTTCCCTATTTCATCTTGAGTTCCCTTAAAACTTTGGGGTGAACAGAAGTTGCTGATGGCTTATTATTAGTTTCTTATGTCTTTTGCAAGTTTCTTCCCATGCTTTCTTTTTTTTTTCTTCTTTTTGGCTTGCTTTACTGTGCTTTTTTCACTTAACATGACAGCACTTGAGTTTTCTGAAGAGTGCTTTCTCGCTTCAGAAGCTGACTTTATCCTGCTTTTTAGTCATGCTGGCTTTCGTCTGGTCCTTCTTAAGTCTTTCTTTATGTGTGGTACTAGTTTGTCCTGAAAATCCAATAAATGGTGGCCATTCCAAGCTGTGGGAGGAAGCTGCTGATAGGGAGGGTGGCTGTGAAGAGAACAAAGTAAAAAGAAAGAGGGGGTGCAGAGGAAGGGAGTGTACTTCTAGTGACCAAGCCACTTGATGTGGCTCTATAGGAGCGCAAGAAAATGTTAGCTATACTTCACCAATGCAGTTTGGGTGGATTAAGGGTCATGATATTTTGCTAAAAGGCATACGGGATGTTTGCTGTAGAGCAGAAAATTGAACTCAGATCTTTAGAATTCAGGACTGTCACACAGCCAAAGCACCAGATGGATCTCTCTTATAATAAGTGCCATTGCTAGGATGATCATAGTCCTATTAGCAAGTCAGCATTTTCACTAGCACAGTGGCTTAAATAATATTACAAATGAACTATAAAGAAAGGAAAATAAAAAGAGAGATCAGTGCCAATGGCTTTCAAGGAGTGTGCTTCCTTCTCAAACTGTTGACTGGTTGCTTCAAGAGGCAGTTGTGGGAAAAGAGGATTAAATATGGGAAATAAAAGAGATGCAACTGGGATGTGTGCGGCTTCTCTTGAGAAAGAAAACAGTAAAATGTGTGGAAGTATATGGGGAAGAAACAGTACTTTATTCTGCTAGCTTAATACTTTAAAGAAGGAAGACCCATGTCAATCTTTCTCTTTATTCTGAGGATTCCATTTTGCTAGATGCAAATAGTAGAAAGACAGACATAGAATGAAGGGAAGAAAATATCAGCATGCTCACCTAATGAATGACACTACTTTTATATGTTAAATTATGATGCATTACAAAAAGTCAGCCAATCAAAAATATTTATTGGGAGATGTATTTGTACAGACCTGGTTCTTAAATATGGTTATGCTGTCTACTGATTAAAAAGAGGGGCACAGAATTGAATACTTTGCTTCTGCTCTTAGCTCAGGCACTGATTTGTTTGTAACCTCTGGCATGTTACTTCACATGTCCCAGCTTTATAAATAATTGGAAATGATAATACAACATAAAATATTTTTACAGTAAGTGCTTATAACAAGCTGACCTTTAGATTATCGGTGTCATAAGTCCTCAGCATATTCAGCTTTCAGTATATATTGTTTCTTTTTACTTTTAGTTTCCTCCTTTTTAGTAGTAATTCTTTATAAGCGAAAAAGCTGTTTGGACCCACTTTGACTTTCATGGTCTATTTCTCCAGGAAGTGGAAACCACCAGTTTTTTTTTTTTTGATTCAGAGTGGTTTCTTGTGTACCTTTCTGTTCATTCTGTCATAAATACTATGGGATATATATCTACTTTTAAAAATATTTCATTAAAAATAAATAAAGGGATTTAGAGTTGTGTGTTATTATAGATTTTATGAAGTTAAATACATTAAACTTTTAGTTTTAATATAGAACATTTAAAAATGCCTTGGATCCATTGCTCAGTTTTAGATCTACAGGTCTTTGAATTGAGCTCCACTGAAGATTAGAGAGCACAGAGTACAGTATAGGAATGAAGAGCAAGCTTTGATACAACTCTCTGATATGCAGAATTATCTTTCAACCCTTGCTGCTTGTGCCATCTGTGCCTCTGCACAGGACTCTGTAGTGGAGAAAGGAAGACGGAAGAGAAAAACAGAAGGTACTTCAGGTAGTATGAAACATATTGAAGATTTATTTCTTATTTCCAATTTTAGAACTAAAATATATGGCACTTTTGAACTACACTTCTGAATATTGATTTTCAATTGATACGGTAATTTTAAAATGATTAGTCAGTTGTGAAACACCATTTATTTGTAATGAACCAGCTGAGCTAGTTCTGTTTTTTTGTTTGCAACTTTGAATACAGATCTCAGGAGCTCTTTATTATGTTCTTATTAGTTTATTCCTGATTTTGTAGACTTACTACATCATTTTATGTGCTACCAGCTTTAGTGGTATGAATTAGTAGTTGTAATACCCTTTAAAATTTGCCCATCTTCAAGCCATCAGAAGCACAGAAAATAATTTTACAGTACCCAGCAATATAACATTACATATTAATTTTAGTTTGCATAATTTCCTTGCCCTGAACCTTGCAAGTATCTTTCTCTACTGCTTGCTCTATGATG
Source organism: Gavia stellata (assembly GCF_030936135.1). Classification (NCBI taxonomy): domain Eukaryota; kingdom Metazoa; phylum Chordata; class Aves; order Gaviiformes; family Gaviidae; genus Gavia; species Gavia stellata. Next base: position 24,179,969 of record NC_082600.1, read on the forward strand.
ATTTCATACCCATCCCCACGTTTGTTAAATTCAGCCCTGGCCTCATGGAAGTGATAAGTGAGTACTGTGAAATGTTGGGACGTTCCAGCTTTTCCCAGATAAAATATAAGACCTTCACCTCTTTCAGTGTTCAGAATATAAGTCTCTTGAATCTATTCCAGTAATGTAAAAATAAATAGAAAAATCAATACTTCCTGGAACCTAGTACAAAGTTTGGAAGAGTTGTGGAGATAAGATAAGCTTCCCGTGTGTGAAATCCTTTCACCCTTGTAAAGGCTTTCCTGTGTCATGAATTTCCAGTGAAAAGATTAGCAGGAACTGATACAATGTTCTGAATGAAATGGAGTAGATCCCCTTCCCTAGCCTCATTTCACATGCCACACTTACAGACTGTGCTGTTCTGCGTACTGAAGACCATTGATAATATGGGGGTTGGTGGCAGGGGAAGGACAGTTGTGTATGCTTAAAACTCTGGGAGAGTACCTGCTGCTTCTGACAGGCAGAACACACGAGGGTGTATTTTTTCTCCAAAGCTTCTGACACAAGTCTCTTGGATTAGATAGACGGTGGACATATTATGATATAGAAACTCTTAAATGGAAGAAAAGGGATGCTGTTGAAACAAATGAAGACATAGAATAAAACATCTAACATAATGACCATGACTTGAAAGGGATTTTGCTGCTTGCTTTTTGGATGAGCTCCCAACAGAACAAACTAATATTTAGTCTTGTCTCTGGCTATCTATCAGGGAAATGTGTTGCATCATTTGTCTGCTGTGTCCAGGTGCTTAAAAAAGCTCAGTGGAGGCTCCCACTGAAACTTGAGTGTTGTCCAAATGTTAAAATAAGTTTCTAAAAAGCTCGGTTCATTCTAGAAGGCCATGTCCTATGGGACAAGAACCAAAGCACCCACTGCCCTACTTTGTCGCTATCATTGGCACTACCCTCTCAGTTTTGCTGGCACAAGTCTTTGTGGGACCATGTAGTAAACTGGATCAAGGGATGAAAAACATCCTTCTTTTCTGCTGGGTTGTTTTGAAACACGATCATTTCCCTAATTCAGTTTAAAATGTGATACCACAAATAGTTGTGCCAACAGTGGTGAAGGGATACTACACCACTGTCTAGAAATGAGTGGTAGAGATGGAAATATCTCAAGCTGTATTATTTCTGAATGGAAAACTTTATCTGATCTAGTCCACCTGATCCGCTGGTTAGATAAAGCTGTTGTACTACCAAAAAAGCCCAGAGAGCATATAGGCACCAATATCCCACATGCATTGAAGTTCATAGCCTAGAAAATTTCCACAGGGAAAGGACACACTATGAAATCTTTAGAAAAGCTGTGCATGTTTGTGAATAGTTTGTGTTTGATTTTATTCCATTCCTTACAGGTTTTATTCTTCTCCCACACAAAGAGTCTTGTTATCTAATCCCACTTAATCAGTAAATTTGTTTCTTTTATTACACAAATAAGACAATTTGATAAAATGCTGAAAAAAAATTGTAAAAATATGTGTTCTAAACATGACAAACTGCAAATACTCTACAGACATGTAAACATTGGTCCCTACTCTAAAGACTTTACAATACAATATGGAAGAAGGCAAAACGAATGCAATAATTAGAAAGAAAAGCACAAAGAAAAGATAGTTTTGTGATCAGATTCTGCTAAACTGTATCAGGTCACCAGATGCATAATCTGTCAAAGAAGTAATTCCAAATGAAAGAGTAGCTTGGAGCTACATACCATGTAAGTGACTGTGAACTTGTTAACGAGTCATTCATTTCTGTGTGTTGTTTGGGAGTGGCCACAAGTTCAACCATTATCTGACACTGCTGGGAAATGAACTGGTGACTATAATGGATTCCTGGTCAGTGGCAATCCATCTTTCAAGATCACAGTACAGAAGGACCAGACCCCTGTTCCATCTAATGCAGTATCTTGCCTTAAAGAGAGGAAAGAATACCAGTGCTCTGAAAAGAAGGTGCAAACACCAATCCAGGCCGTACAATGACGATTCTTTCTCAGAGTTGAGAGCTGGTGGTGAAGATATATGCTGGAAGTCTGTATATCCCTTATATTTCTAATTGTGGTTGTTCTTATTTCTCAAAATATCCAGCATTCTTCCAGGGCAGGGAGCAGGCCTGCTAGCGAAAGACTGTGGAGGAAGCTTTCCGTTCAGCTCCCTATGCTGTACGTGTTCTTTGACTAAATAAGACTTTGCTCCTTTAGGCTGACAACTTTTGCTGAGTGAATTTATTTGAGACTGCTCCTAGTGTTGGTTTTTTTGTTTTTAAAAGATCTGTAAAGCAGACGATATTGGAGGCAGGTATTATGAAACAGGACCTGGACTCATGTTGTGAGGGCTGGTCTTTCCCACCTTATCCTCACTTCAATTAGCACAGCTGGGGTGTGGCACTAAGCAGATAATCCCCCCTCTGGCAGTACAGCTGAATGCTGTTAATCTTTCAAGTTGTCTTTATTTTATCACCCTCATTGCTTAGCTTTGCATATGCTTCATTAGAAAATTGAGTACATCACTAGTGGAAGGAAAGAGTGTTTTTCTTTTCTCAGCTAAGAGAATTGATCCTGGAGAAAAATGTGAAGGTGTGATGACATTGATTCATGTACCAGCTGAGGTATGAAATGCAAGAAACTTGTTGGAACGGTTTTTTTCTTCCTTAGTAACCTTTTAAAAAATATTAGGAGCTAATTCAAATTACTAGTGGTTTAAGAATACTGAATGTGGTAAAATTTTAATCTATCTACGTCTCATTTATGGTTTGGCTGTTGCTACATGTATAGCAGCAGGAGGAACCAGTCTGGTGTACCCATGTGTACCAGAAAAGTCCCTCTTGTGTGCAGGCATATGTGCATCTGTAGCAGGGAAATGGCTCTGAACAATAAGTGTAGAGTAAGTGTAGTGAAGTACAAACTGCTTCACAGTATTTTTTCCTTCACATTCACCTTTGTCCTTTTCTTCTTTCCCCTTTTCATATGTTGTATAGCATTTGAGCCAAATCTGAAGTTCAGTAAGTACTCTGATATATCTCAGTGTTGATAATATGTTAAGAATTATGTCTGTAAATTGTAAATGCATTCTGCTCGTGCAATGTGTAAGCCAGTGATGTTCAGTTCTGACAGGTTTCTGGATGTACTATAAGGACTAGTTATTTTTGTAGAATAGTTCATTACATTCTGATTTTCCTCAGGGTTTTTTATTTGTTTTCTTTATTGTGCTCAAGTTCATCTATGCTGAGGTTGGCTCAAAGAGGCAGACTTGTCCAATGTTAAAAATGGACTTCTAAGATGAAAGGCTCTTAGTCAGAAATTTCCCAGATCTGAGGTATTTACCACCGCCATTCTGCAAAAGTTGGGTCCGATTTCCTTGTACAATAAACCATTTTTGTATCCCTTTAGTTTTTTTAAGAGATTCTAAATGTGAACAAACAAAATTCCTCTCCATGGTCTCTTACTTGCTTGAATGGCATAATTACCCTTAAACTCGATGAAAGCTTAAAGCCTTTATTTTTTATATAGTATAGACTAAGAGACTAGGATAATACTAAAATTTTCATGAAAATGGAAGCAAGAACAGAAAATAATACAGATGCAACTGTAACTAACCTTTCCATTGGAATTTCCTGATTTTGAAAGTGGTTTACCAGACTTGGATCAGATTTTGAAACACTTATGCCTCTGTATAACTTTATCTAATGACTGTTATCCATGTGTATACAAATGTCTGCAGGAGTATAAGAGTGCATTTGCTTTATTTTTCATTTAATTTTCTAGATTCTTTTTTTTTTCCTTAAGAAGAAAGAAGTGCTCTAAGCTTCTCATAAAAATACTTTAAGTAGTATTGCCAAATGTGAGGGAGGTCAGTCGATGGGAGCTTCCCTGGGACCCATTAATTATTAGGAGCTCAAAAAATACCATGGACTGATGGCACTTGACTGGCCTGCTCTTCCCTTGCCCCTCACTCAGGATTTCTTGCCAAGCACTGAGTAGTGGGATATGGGAGACTAAGAGCCCACAGAAAGAATGCTATGAGGGGAGGGGAGGACTTGGGGCATTAACACGGGGAGATGAAAAGCTCATTCTAGTGTAACTGGGAGACCTGGATTTCTTGGGAAAAGGATACTCTTTGCTCCTTTTCTGACTACAACAAAATTCAAGTATCTGTTCTCAAATGGGCTTATCAATTTCATATAAATTAAAAATAAAGTAAACCCTTTCATCTTTTTTGCTAAGAATAAGCTTTGGGAAAAAGTTAGTCCCTCTCCTATCTCCACAAAGGAATCCCTCGGGCAAAGACAGGATCATTTGAAGAAGCTGACTAAAACTGAAAGGTTTTACAATTATTTTCATTATGTGCAGCAAAATATATCATAGGCCTGACTTTTCCAGTATTGCAAAATGTATTTTGTGATATTGCTTTTCTGCAAAACTTCCTTTAACTAAGTTCTTCCATATATTGGAAGATCTCTCTCCCCTCACAGCAAGAATGGTGTAGGAAAGTCCAGTCCCCCTTCCTTTACAACTGCTGAAGCAAGAAAAAGCACCTTGGTTTTTTTTGCTTTGGGATCCTCAGATGTCAGAATGATCCTTTGGAACCATTAGTAGCAGGTGTTAATTAGAACAACCTTTTCGCTGCCCTGATGCATTCTAGGGGCAAGCCGGCATTTTAAAGCCATATGTACGTATGCACTCCAGTCCCCTGTTCTGAGCAGTACAAAATGCTGCTTGGCCACATCCCGCAGTCTGGATCTGAATAATTAAAGCAGAAAGTATGACGTTTCACATTTCAGGCTTTATCGTGCTTTCCCCTTGCACTGATTTTTAAATGTATGAATGGAGCTTGTGTTAACAGTTAAGGATCCTGGCCAGGAGTCATGGTGTTCGTTTGCTTCAGGGTATTGCTGATAAGGAACAAGGAATGGTTTATTTTTCTCCTTTAACTAAGTTTCTTTAAAGAGCTACTCAAAAAATAAAGCCATCCTCATAGATTAATAATCAATCTGTATTTGTGTCTTTTCAGCATAGTTTGGATAAAATGAGATTCACTTGAGAACTTATTTTTTTCAAAGGTGTGACTTATTCTTTGCTCATTTTGGTTGTCTTGGTAGTTAGTAGAAAGCTGTTTGGAAAAATTTAATCCAAACTTCAGTATATTTTGTCATTTTCTCAGTACCTCCCTACTTGATTCCACTCTCTGACCTAATCAGAACTTAGTACCTCTATTTGGCCATCCAGCATTTTTTGCTTTCTCATAGAGATACAAAGGGATATGTCTTGTACTCCATACTGTAAAGATTGGTGTTTGACTTATTTTTGGACTCTGGCAGCAGGTCTTCTGATAGAATGAACAATGTTTAAATATGAAAGTCTGGGCTTGCCTCTTGTACTTCTAAGCTGAACCACTTAAAAGAAATGTTGCTGTGGAGCCTAACCTTTGAGGTGGACCACAATATGACCAGTGTTGGAGACTCTTACTCCCATAGGATTTCTAAATATCAGCCTAGGAATCTGATAAGAATCTGTTATTGTTCTAAGGAACAACTGCACACACAGAGTAGTAGTGGCTTCATTCCCTTTGTGACCAAACCCAGAAAATGCCCTAAAATAGTTGCTCAGTGACAGTACATTACACTTCTAATCTTAAAAAACTAAAGCCATGTATTAAACGCAGTGAGAGAGTTTTCAAGTTCTGTGCCAGTTTTTTCGGGGAAAGCCAAGTAGTAGTTTTTCAGCTACTATCTCATATTTTATCCTGCGTGTAATGGAACTTAAAGTGCTTCTGTGTCATTCAAAACCATCTGGTGGAGAGTCTGTAGACATAATTCCAGGAATGCTGCTGCACCTTGTAGGCAAGGCACTGGGAATAAAATACCACTGACAAGTATTTAGGTGAGGTTATGTTCACGATGCTCTAATAACAAAGCAAAATATATCTTAATGCTATATATCAAACACGCCAGAAATGTGGTAATGAAAATGCCATGGGATGCTGGGCAGCCGGGTGGCTGCTGTGTTCTCCTGGTGCAGAGTTCTGACCCAGGAATGGGTGTGGGGAAGTTCTTGCGCTGTTCCTCTGTTTGCCCAGCACATTTTCCGACATCACCGAACACACAAACCCCATTGACACACTGTTTGGCTAGCAAAACCGTGGAACAGTTTGTAAATTTATTTTAAAACAGAGATTTTGCTTAAATGCTGCTCCTATTGTAGAGTAAGGGTCACAGAAGAAAAAATGAGCTAAAGAGACTGGAATGTAAGATATCCATAAATACATGTAGTTAAGGTGCAGAATTGGTGTTTAAGCACCAAAGCTTCCCCATGCACTACCCTAAGTGAGAAGGGGTGATGAGGGAAGCAACACTGGGCATAGGGGTTCCCATCTTAACTTTGCTACAAATTTAACACATGGCAATGCTGTAAGTTATTAAATTTCCCTGTGTTTCCATTTCTCACTCTGTAAAGGAAGGCGGGGGGGGGGGGGGGGGGAAGACTATTTGCACTTAAAGGAATTTATAAACACACTAATTCCATAATAATAATAATTTTAGAAGATGCTATTTTTTCATTTTCTACGAAAATACTTTTAATGACAAAAATACAGAAACTTTAAAATTCAAGCTATACTTTTTCAAGCATTTTGCCAAGTCTTTAAAGGTTTGATAATGAACAATTTTTCACCAGAAAGCTTTATGAAAATTTTTAGGTTTGTACGTTTTGGTTTTTTACTTATTTTTTTTTTAGCGAAACACAGAAAATACTAACACAAAAGACTACTTCTTGTGAAAATGTAATTTTGGTGAAAAAGATATTTTTTTCATTAAGAATGTTGCCATTTCTCTTTTAATCGGGGATTGCTGTAAGCATAAATTCACTACTTTGGACAGATTTTTTTTTTCCCACAGATGAAAACAGTTCTTGCCCTTATTTAATAGTTTGTTTCTAGCATACAGCATTTGAGACTTTCTTGCTTTTTAAAAAAACCAACATTCTTCCATTGCATAGTTCAGTAAAAGGATATCAGGCTGTACTGGAGACCAACAGCCTATCCAGTACGGCAGCAGACAGCAAAAAGCAGTAAATCTCCACAGCTGTTCAATGACCTTAACCCTCCCCCACCTTTTTTTTTTTTTTTCCCCCCTTTGCTCATCTACCATGAATGCCAACTTTTGTGGTGGATTTTATATGGTTGAGTACTCTAAAGAAGAAGATCTCACAATGAACCACAAGCCTTTTTCTAAGCCCTTGTAATGTCCACAACTTTTGATCACTTCTTAGAAGAAACAAGTTGTGACCATTTGCATGCCATTAAGTGATTTATCATCAAGGGTCCACTGTGTCTTGCTCCCTCTCATGGTGTCTTTCATCTTCAGAAACTTTCTGCACAGAAATATTTCTTTCTGACAAAAAGTTCAGTGCCTTTGGTGGCTTTTTTTTTTTCTTTTCTTTTTCTTGTAACAAGTATGCTGCTGAGCTGATGTTGTAGATTGCAAGGACAGTGAAATACAAATCCTGAATGCTATGTGGATTTGCAGGCTCTGATCTGTAAGCAGGTAACAATGGCTTTACTGTCACTGGGCTTACAAAATTTTGGTACCTGGCTACCAGAGAAAGGCTTTGCCCATCCCTCCCTGACCCCACCTCTGAGGTGATCTTTAGTTTGCAGAGTTGGAGTACCTCATAGCTGCAGTCCAAAACCAGCTTTGAAATACATTCAACCATTTACGTTTGTTAAGTTATGCTAAGTTGGCACAGGAATTTTTGAAATTTTAAGTCATACTCTGAACTCCTGACTGTCATAAATCCTGAGATCCTTACCAACTAAAATCCCTAGAGGACAGTGGTGTCTTAAGTTTTATGATAACTTTTCATGGGACATGTTCTTGTTAACCCTGAGGGGGGCATGTCTGCAAACTTCTGAGGAAAAACACTGAGCTGGAGCCGTGGGTAACAATAAATACATCTGATATGCACAGAGACTCGGGACTGGTCTCCCTTTCATTCCCTTTTCACTGCTGCGGTGTTAAGAGGAGGATGGGAAGTGGCCAGGTTTCCCTGGCAGAACGATCCTTTCTGTGCACAGCTCCCTGTTACATGTCATCTTCCTACATCATGCGCTCTTGCAGCCTTACGCGTGGAGATTATGGCAGAGGAGAGAGAGAGAGAGAGAAGGGAACCTGGCTGGGTTGTGCTGCAGCAATTCGTGACCGACATCGGGCTTTGGCGAACCAGCTGGTATAGATTAGAGCAGCTCTTGGATTGCTTTCATGTATGGAAGGGCTGGGCTGGCGAAGAACTGGCCCCAGGATAACAGAAATGCATTGGTTTTTTATGGACATCATCCTCAGCCTCCTCCTTAGTTACATCTAATGAACAATGGCACAGCTGAGAATGAGGCCACACACAGTCTGAAGAGTTTCTTTTCGTAACTAGATCTTGGGAAAGATTTCCCTCCAATACAGAATTTTATGGATTTCCTTTGTGAGAGTTGTGAAAATAAACAAATAAACCTAGTCCTGCAGCTGGAACGTTTCTGACACCGTGAAATGAATTTGATTTCCCTGTGTGGTGGTATCCCAGAGGCACTGCTCCTTTCAGAGGACCTTGTAACAGATACCCTTACAGAATCTGAGCACATTTAGGTGTGGTTCTTCTAGTCAAGTGTCAACTATCTGGAACGAAAGTATACACTGAAGATGAGATTTTTTTTTTTAATTGTTTTATTTTTGTTGGAGTAATAGGAATTTGGCCACCAGAGCTAAGTTAATGCTTCATGGAGTCTGTCTTTAGGAGACTACCAGCTGTGTACCACGTATTGTCCACAATAACTGCAACTGCTCAGGCCTCAGCATGTTTCCCACAACTTCCCTGAGCTGGCTGAGCCAGTTATGCAATATTGAAGTGACACTGCCAAATGTTATTACTTGATTATTACACCTTATTTAGGCATAGCAGGTTTTCATATTTGTATTGGTTTTCAGTATTAGCAAGAATTTATTTATGATAACTTCATTTGGTGTTCATCCCTCAATTTTCTCTATTAAGTATTACTTTGCCAGTTGGTCTGGCAACAAAAATGTAGTATTTTCTTTAGTATGTGTAGTATAGAATTGCATGCCCCCACTTTTAGGAGTGACAAAATACTTATCTCCAGAGAAGATGCACAAAAGAACAAATACAATGTTTTGAATATTTACTAAACATGAATAGTGCCAAACATAACTCCATCTTTTGTAGTCATGAAGGTTATTCTAGTCCAATAAAATGCCATTAGTAAATAAGAGGGGGAAAAAGAGGAAGACAGAGATTTGGGTATAAAATGTGTAGGGAGGTTAAGCATCGGAATCTATGGGGTTGGCTCTCAGCTTTGCTTTATGTGTTACAGTTTTCTCTCTGTCAGACTGGCACACAATGGTTTTATGCAACCTGTCTATAACCAGCAGTAGGGTTATGGAGCAGAAAGTGTTAAGGAAAATCACAGGATGGATGTATTTGAAAGATGGACACAAAAAGAGTGAGGCTTCATGAGAAGGACCCCAAGCAAATGGGGGGGGAAAGTGAACACACACTCACACACACACTTATTTTTGAAGTCCACAGAATGGACCATCTCTGCAAAACATCAGACAAGCTCCAGAGAAGAGATAAGGGAATGTGTGGTACCATGCAGGTGGCTGTAGGGAGTAAAAGATAGGAGTGCTTCTTTTCAGCATCAGTGCTCCATTAGATCTGCTTAAATATCTAGTGCAATCTCAAGTAAGAGCATGTGAACATATCACAGGCAACTGAATGCCAGTGCAGAGCTATATTCCTTTTCCTGTCCATGTATACCCAGGTCTGGTCACATCTCTTTCCAGAGTGAAAAAACAGCCAGAAACCACAACATTTAATCATGTAATGCCTTTGCAGGATGTCTGAAAGAATTTCCAGCTATGATAGCTGTGATTTGACATTCATCTGTTTTCCATGGCTTGGTGAAAAGCATGATTTTCCAATACTTTCTCATTTTTATTTGTGGTCAAGCCAGCAAAAAGATTGCACCTTCAACTTCCTGTTTTAAAATTATTATTTTTAAATATTTGGAAGGTGATGTAATGTGGAGAACTGAAGCGGAGAACTTTTCTCAAGAACTTGAAAACCATACTGGATACCGAGAATACAACGTGTAAATGAAATACTGGTTTCAGGACCCACTAGGGAGTACCAGACAATAAAAAAGGATTAGGTTGTTCATTTGCAAACATGTGCATATACACTAGCACAAAGCATGAACTTCAGTGAAGCAAGTCATTTTAGACCCTAATTTACTTCTACTGCAGTTTGTTGCTATCTAGTCTTAAAGCTGTTGCTGGGAAAATTGAGTCACCACTGTGGTTTAAAAGTCTTATACACATGGTAAAAATTAATCCCATATCAATACATAGCCACAAAGAAATCATATATGCTGTAATTCATTCTGTTGCTGACATACTAGTTGCCTGACTGGTTTTGGATGGCTGAGGGGGTCCCTCTAATATTTTGAGATTATATGATAGGAGTGGCAGCCTCTCCCTGACAATTTAACCATTGCTTATGACTGTGTTAGAGCTGTTTTAAAGTTGCTGGTCAGCAAAAAGGTGTTCTGATGCCCATACTGTTGCCTTCAATAAAGGCTAACTGTGACTGCATTGCTGTTTTAGCAGTTAATGTCACACCTGAGTGAAAAGCTGAAAGGGGAAGACCCTCATGAAGCTTTATTCTTCTCTTGCTGTTCTTATTACTCATCAGTGCCATCCTTTTGAGCCCCACGAAATGCATCATCAGTATAAGTGAATAAAGCCTTTCAACAGCTCCGTGAAGTACCCAGTACTGCTGCCTCCACATGTCTGATGGAGACTGAAACACCGAGAAGCAAATGGCTTCCTAAACAATGTTTGAGATGCGGACACTCTCCTCTTTTCTCCTCCTGTGATTTAACCTTGTGGCCTGCATCTACTTTTCCAGTGTGATAGTCGTTGAAGGTTTGAGGCAAATCCCATTAAAATCAGCATGAGTCGTTCTGCTGGCTCTTATCAGGCTCTCTGTTCTTTGGTGTTATGGTAACGGTATGACCCACGGTTGACTTGTTATTATACACTTGAGGAGCAAAGAGAGTGATAGAATGAAGCTGATGTTTTATTCCAGTAATAAGCTGACTGAATAGGGCAGGATTTACAGCAGCTGGCCAGGACTAACGGCTGTGAGCATTGTGGCGGCTGTGAGCTTGCTCTCTCTTGTCTGAGTGGAAATTCTGAGGGAAAAACTGACTCCACCAAGACCGAAACATACTTACTAGTGGGAATAAAAGGGACCACGTGATACAGGGATGTCTGTCTCCAGGCTGGGAATGCTTCCAGGCAAGAGATGAGGAGCCAGCTTATTGGAAGTTTGGGTCAGGACACACAAGCTGCTGCTGAAAGGGCCTGTCTACAGTCCTCTTCTGCACATCCAAACAGGGAATCTCCTCTAAGGCAGAGAGGGGTTTTTTTCCCCCATTCTCTTTTCCCATTGCTCGTCTTCCAATTCTTTGATTAAGTGAGCAAAATGTGAGCCTACTTACATGCAATGGTGGCTCTAATCCTTTTTAGGTGGTGGGGATCTCCACTGAAAGCTCCCTACAGTGCGGGTGCTGTGTCCTTCCTCTCGCAGCACACTGTGCTGCAGGGGTGGCTGCTAGTGTGTGCACCATCTGCACTTAGCACAGGGAGGAAATTAAATACAAAGATTTTTACCAAGAGTCATGAAGTCCTGGTGTGGATAGATCCCACTTTCCTCAACGTAAAAAATGCCTTTGCCTAAATGCTGGGTGAAGTTCCTTTATATAGAAGGCTAGAGTAACTTAAAAGCTGCCATGAAACTTAAAACATCATTAAATGCATAAGACTCAGGTCTTTGCCTTCGTCCACTGTACGTCCTCTATAACCAACAGTGATTATACAGTAATGTCTGGATTTCTAGCACTGTTTTTTCCCTACAGGTGAAAATGTTAACTATGCTAAGGCTGAAAACTTTCTTTGTAGATTTTTCAGGTAAATTAGTGTGTTTGACATGTCTATCCACTTCTGTTTATATTACAGTATCACCTGGTAGTGCCAGGTCTTGTTGTCTGAGGTACTGAACCAACACAGAAGAGAAAGTCTGAGTGCTTACACATTTACAAGCCTATAAGTATTTATACGTTTATAGTAGTTTTGCTTGTATTCTGTCGCAGATCAAAAAGTAGCCTCACATTAAAATAGAAGCATCTTTTGAGAGTGGAGGAGTAAAAGACAAAAAAGCACGTGTGTGCACATGCATACACATATGGGGGTAAAAATCCATGTACCTTGATAGACCAATACTTTGGAAGTGTAACGTGTAATGGAACCAAATAATCTAGAAAACATTTCTGTTCTTCATGCAGTACTGTATCTAAGAGGCACATGAATACTTGGACTATAGAAATCTCCTCTAGGTGACTTGTTGCTCCTGTGGTACTTTTACATAAATGAATAGCCCAAGGGTTGTGTATGTATGCATTTGCAACATCATGAAAAAGAAGTAAATTCCTTCTACTGCCTGAACCCAACAAAATGAACGTTTGGATGAGGACAGCTTGTATGATTCAGATAATATTCTGAACTCCCATTTTGATTTTTTGAATGATGTTAGCTTTCATTGAAAATGGTACTGTGTCACGGTTCCTTCCCATCATCTGAATTCCCCATAAATAAGAATCCTGCTTAAAGCCAAATTCAACACTCATGAAACTCCAGAGATTAATTTGGCTCATCATACTATAAGCAATTATTGTTATATGGTTTTTTAATCCGGTTTCTTCCTCTACATTTCTTTTTCAGGGTGGACTTTGTTCTTGGACACACTCTGCTTTATTATTCTATTGTTATAACTCAGCTCCAGTTACCCTCTTAGAACTGCTTTTGTTTCTGATTCTCATGGATTTAATTCAGAAAAAAATGCACTTGGTATATTATGATGACTTTTGTCACTACACCTAGCTCATACATGTCAGTAATGTTGTGATAGAATTTTAAAAAATTGTTATATGACTTCACAACCAAGTAAAAAACAATCTCTATAGTCATATAACTCCAGATACTTTTTCATTTAGAAAGCTCAGTAAGAAATCTGGCTTTAATTTTCACTTGTGGCTCTTGTTAGGGCTTGTTAACTTTATTAATTTTTCTTCTTACCCATGCAGTGCTTCCTCATTTTTTGTATTTATTATTAATACTTTAATTGCCAATAGCTGAACGACAAATAGCTACTGCAGTATGAGTATTCCAGTTAGGGTTTCTCTTCTGTCTGGTAATCTATTAATTTTTAACCTGAAAGAAAGAAAACAAAAATACTGTAGGGGACTAGCACACTTCTTTCTCGCATTCCAGTGAGGTAATTCCTTTCTTTTTAAAGAAAATCTTCTGACTGATAGAGCTACCAAAGAAGAAACAAATGCCTCTTTCAAAGCCATCCTTAGGATGCTCTGCCTTCCTCAGTCGTTGCCATCAGTTGTGAGGAAAAGTCATTTAGACAGATATGGATAGTGCTCATTTTATCAGGGTAGAATCTGCTTTTTAATTTGGAACAAGGACCCTCAGTTGGAGAAACAATTACAGTAAACATTTTATCATCCCAGTGGACTGTCTTTCACATTGTCTAATCTAATGGTGTTACTTCAGTTTTCCATGAAATACACTTGGAAATTCCAAGGAATTATGTCATTTTGTTTCCCATTTTGCTGTTAATGGCTGCAGAATTGACACACACTGTGCTTTCTCACAGAAACTTTTCTTTTGTCATTGACCTAATTAAAAAAATAATATTTTTTTTTACTCTGAGAGTGAATGGAAAGTTTAACAGCTTAGAAAAAACAGCATCTTGTTTTCTGTTTGATACTTCTTGCTTAGTCCATTTCTGTGTAATTTCCATTCCCCACAACCTCGGCAAATACACAGCACATCCTTCAACACTAGAGATTTTCCTTGGGACTTGTCTTGCGCATATTTTTAACTTCCTTTTTATGTTTTATGATAGACACTTCCCACTGAGCAGGGACGTCTATGGCACAGAGGTAACTTGTACAGGAGAGCAATGTGTTCCTCCTGAGATATCAATAATCTCTGGAATAGCACGGTCTAAATATATTTTTATGCCTTCCACCTTCCTCCAAAGGTAGAACACTTTCTCTAATCAGCTAGGAGAGGCTGATTAGCTGCATCTGCTCCTAATCATGCAGGTGGTAATGGCCCTGCAGTTGCATAGTAGTTTCTCCTCCTCTTTCCTTTCATTTAGCAATGGTGCTTGCCACTGTTTGAAAAAAAAGGTCTTTAAAAATGTGATGTAACTTGAGGTAGGCAAGGGACACACCTGTGTGCAGTTTGATGTCCTTGCAGTACTTCATAACAGAAGTGATGAACAGTTCGTAACAGCATCTAAATTAACGGTTTATCTGGAAATGTGTATAAAGCTGAACAAGGAACTGGTAATTTTGAAGTAATACCCTCTAAAGTCTTCTGACCTCTTCTTTGGATTCCCTTAATGCTACATGAGTGCCATTAATTGCAGATCAGTAAGTGGATTGCACTCTATATATCTACACTTGTGAGCTTGTATCGATAAGAGGTCAGTCTGTTGATACTCCTGGGCACGCAGGGGCTATGTTACCGTGTCGCTGAACTCAATCTCTACTCAGGGCTTTGTTTGGTTTGGAAATGCTAGGTCAGAAATGTACACCTATTTAGGGGATGTATGACTTTGTACTGGATACACTGAGGGGAAGAAAAGGAAAAGTGTACATCAATTTACATCTGACTAGAATCACTTGGAAATGCTTCCGGACCTGAGCTGTGGCACTAAATACGTGAAGGCAAATTCAGTTTTCCAGTGCATACTCCATGTAACTACACTGAAGCCAATTGCACTAGACTTGCAAGAATTTCTTAAGGAGAAAGCTGTGTTGTTATGATTTGAAAATGTTCTGAGGGTGGGTCTATAATGTCGCTTACCTACCATGCTCCTCAAACAGTAGCAGTAAAAACTATATTATTTTAATGGTGAAACATCATCATTCTTTACATTATGTTCTCTGGGCCTGACTCATTGTGTTTGCACCTAGTACACTTTTGCAGTGCAATACAGAAAGTGAAACTTGTCCTAAAGTGTTTACAGAAGACTAAAAGGTGAAAATAAACAACAGAGATGGTATTTTTGTAGTTCTTTGTACTTAGCCTTTTTCAGACTAGCATAAGCACTGGAGTTCAGAATCACTGGCTGTTAAATGCAATCTAAGACTTTTAAATTCAGTATTTGTCTAAGGTCAATGGAATTGTTGCATAATTTCACTTTTTCATAACTCAAATAAGTTGATTCTGAAACTTTTTACCATCAAGTAAAATTCTACTGTTTATCCTCCCTCACTTATGTCCTGGAGATACAAGCACCAGTGCTAAAAGTCATCCTATAGCAAATAGAGTTGCTGTTATCTTTTCAGGGAACACCCTAAGGAGGTGGATAAGTTTTCAGCAGTGAGGATTATGTGGCAGGAAGGTTTGCCTAAAACAATCGGTGAAAATACCTGGAGTCAGTTAAAGCTGGGAAACTTCTGGGAAATGTCTCACTTGTTAAGGCACCTGGTCTGCCCTGGTTTTCTGTCTACCTCTGGAGAAACCTGTCTCACAGGTACATCTCCCACTAATCCTGGACGAGATTGTGGTACCTGCTGTCTCTGATCAGTTTAGGCTTTTCGATGTTCCTGCATAGAGAGGGTCTACTCAGTTTCCTCAGTAGTGCTATACGCCTGAAAAAACTCTAGCAAGCATGGGGAAAGGCTTAACATGAAAACAAAAAAATCCCAAACAGCCATTTGCTTCTCTTAAGTCTCCACAAAAAAGAAGATGAGAGTTTCGGGTCCCACCCTTAAACAAGATCCAGGCCTCACTAGCAGAGCCAGGCGTCGTTTTAAAGATGATTTGGCAAAAGAAACACAGACAGGAAAGTTTCCTGCAGCTAGTTTGCTTGAGCGGTGACCTTTATCTTTCTCCAAATGAAAATGAAAACTCTTCCTGTGCTGCATGACCTCTGGTGAGGTTTAGTCAGTTGCATCATTATGAGACGATGTTATGTATCAACATCTGTTTCTACTGTGTCCGTTTCCCATATGTCTTTCCATGTTATGAACTTTTCCTCACTTTGTCTTTCTCTCTACCACTTTTGCTCCTTCTTAATCCTTTTTTTTTAATTACAGCTCATCTGTCCTTCTCCCACTCAGTAGTGTGACAGTGAGAAGGAAGCTGTATGCACGAGAGAGGAATAAGACACTTGCTTTTGCTTTTTGCCCAGTTTCACAGTCTTTTGAAGTTTAACTACTTACCTCTGCTGGAAGGGACCTCTGCGATGACTTTGCCAGACTGCAAGTGTTATAATGGACTCCAAATTAAATGAATTTCAACGTTGGCACACAAAGCATAGCTTTACATGTGTTCTTGATAGGAATGGGTCAGGGAAGGAATTCTTAGATGCAGTTGGTAAGAATGTTGGCTAGGAAAACATTAACTCTCCATTGAGAATGAATAAACTTTTAGTACAAAGTAGCATGCCAAATTCAAGTCAGAAATTTGATCTTTTTCCTGCATTCTCTCTCTTAATCTAGTTCTTCAGTTAATTCTTCTTTCCAGTAGCTGTTTCCCTTGGAAAACATTGTGCTTGCAAAGACTCTCTGTGTAAAGATCTCTGATTTCAGCTATTATTTCTCTGATAGCTCACAAGGATATAAAATCCTCAAAGTTAAACATACCATGCAGAATACAAGCACAGCATGTATAATTTGAAACAAAGTCTTAAAGATACAACTCATGGTAAATACTGAAACTGATGCTTAATGGTAATATCATTGTCACTTACCCTTTCTGATGTTCTAAAAGCTACATCTTTAAGAAGTATCTTAAGAGTATAAGGACCTTTACTGCACTATGGCTCTTCTTTATCTACAAAACTGTTTTCTGTGCAGGTGATTTTTTTTTTTTTTTCTTAATTGTCATTTTGATACCCTTTTCTTGCACATGAGGTCCTTTTTTCTTGTCATGTGGAGGCCCGTATAGCCTCTGCCTTTGCAACAACAGCTGTTGTTCTAGAACCTGCCCTCCAGTCATGACAAATTTCTGAATTTGTTTCTGGGAAGGCAGGGGAGAGAGATTACTTATCTGAACCAGCAGTGCTTTTCACTATTATTGACAGAAGAAAGACAAGGGCAGTACTTGAGCACACTGATTGTTCCCAGACAAGGGCCGTCCATCTGCTTGCATGGTGCACAGCACAGCAAAGCCCCAATTCTGAGAGAGACTTTTTGGCACTAATATGCGTGGTTAATAGTAAATCTGCCATTGAGCATGACTCAGCCTTGGTAGTAACAAACAGATGGAACAAAATGGGTCTCTTCGGTCTCAGGTTTATATGTAATGCAGATTCTAAGCTGAATTCAGCCCTGAAGCATGACATCCAAGCAAGAACATTTCACCAGATCAAAAGATTTGTGAATCACAAGCAAGCCATGTGAAACTGAACTTAGTATCTAGAAAATTTACTTCCTAAGGGTCAGAAGAATCCTGTGAAGCACTGAGGTACATGGACAGATGTAACTTATAGATAAGGTAGCAGTAAAAAAAAAAATGCTTTTATGGTTCCTTGAGTTAGGAAATTTGGTTGTGGTAAGGGTCTCTCAATATGTCTGACAGCCAAGAGCACAGACAATACTACATGTGATGATGAGATTTACAGGAAACAGGCATATGGGAAATGGGATCCCACTGCAGGTACCAGCTGGAAAAACCTAGAGAGCTCTGCAGAACTGCCACTGCAAGTACACTTAAAATGCAAGGTGAACCCATTAACTAGTGGCTTCTGGTAGCCTTTAGATTGGCTCTTCCTGGTGCTGTAAGAATTGGTTATAGCCATTTTAGAAACAAAGGTGTATAAAAGCAGCTTTGCCTGTGGAAATGTTTGCTCACTTCCAAGGCTATGCAGCAGGTAGCACAAATAGGTGTGAGGGGTAAGCCCCCTCTCTCTGCAATAGTATGTTGGCAGAAGAGGAGAAATGTGACACAGACTGGTTTCATCTTACATCTTTCTTGTACCTCAGGAACATGTCTATGTGCAGTGAGAAGAATTGAGCACAGAGCTTTAACAGGACACACATTTGTTTCAAGATATATAATGATCAGGAAGCCCAAATAAGGGGATCTATTTTGCCCTTTTTCACACCCATTTCCAAGACTGCATCTATCCAGATGAGCAGTGGTGTTAAAGTTTCTTAAGCTACTTTGTTTTTTCCCCAGGAGATGCTCTTATCTACAGTACGAGTACCTGTGGTTGAGCAGCTGCAAAGAGGTAGCAGTCTCAGCATGATGCAGCTTTATTTTCAGAAATGCAGAAATGCCGAGTCTTGCTATTCAAAAGGCTGTAAAAGGAAAACTGCTTAATGTAGAAGTAGCAGTGCTAGCAACCTTAGCTGTGCTTTTGTTAATATACGTGCACCTACTTTTGGCAGAGACTACACTGCATTTAAAAACTGCTTGAAGATGCTTTTTGGGGGATCTGAAGTTGTCCATTTGGGTGGTTTGTTGTTGGTTTTTGGGTTTTTTTAACAGTAGCAGGAGATTTTAATCATGCTGCAGCTTTCATACTTGAAAGCATTCACAAAATGTCCCATCCTCAGTCTGCTGAAGAGCTAGAAAAAGTTAGGCTTAACTGGTCTCGTGTTGGGGAATGTATAAAAGGATTTCCATCCAGCAAGCAAACAAAGGTACATCAGAATGAAAAGAAAATTCACACCTAAGGAAGAATTTGAAAAAATTTTAGTTTTCATCTCATCTTTTTAAATTAGGCCTTGGGTGAGAGCCTGAAAATTGAGTTTCTAGAAGAATTAGGAAGTAAACATCTTCACTGTTCCATCTCCCTGTTACAAAATTGTATCAGAGTTCACGATGAGTTGTTAGGGTGATGAAATACCCAAAGTTCAAGGCACCAAACTTCTACTGATGGCTATATTTGGTAGTTGTTAATCTAGCTTCTTACAGTGGACTTAGAAAAATGAACTGTTCTGACTTAATCCTTTCTCCTTGGAATGACCAGCAATTCAGTGATTTATATGGTACATGTTTACATCTCTCATTAGCTCAGTATCATCTTTCTGTCTTTTCTTTCCATACGTTCACTTGTCTGTGACAAAGGCATGAATAAAGAATTAGTTGTCTCTCTTCTCCCACCCCACTCAGTACACTTTTGCATCTTACTCAATACCAACGATTGTGAAATTTCAAACAATGATCCATCAAGTTTGTTCTGAATGCCTGAGGCTTCAGAGAAAGGCAGCACCCATGTCACATCTCCATGCCTTTGGTCCACAGTTCAGTATTGTGGCTTCTTTGGAACACAGAACTGGATTTCATCCCTCATCTTTGGTGATCTGATGAAACAACAATGCATGAGATGTTATTAACCCTCTCTTGATGTGTAGAATTATAGAGGCTGATGGCATAAGTGTTTTCTTCCTAATCCTCACAGTAATCCATCTCAGGTACTTTCCAATATGTGCCTGAAACAACATATTGAAAAACTGGGTATGTTATCTCTTGGGGAAAGTTTCTCCTTTGCCTCCCTCAGTTAGTATTTCACACATGCTTTTCAGAAAGGAAATTTATAAGTGAATAGTTTCACAGAGAGAAAGGAGTAAGAGATGCTGAGAGGTGAGAGCCATTCTCATGTAGATTTCTTAATAGACAACTTGCAAAACTCATGTTCCTAGTGCAATACTACTGCTCCTGTCCAATTCATCCCCATGTGCCTCAGATTTGGGGTAGGAGGAGACAAAGATGGGCCATAACAAGGCTTTGCAAACACCAGTGGCTGCAATGCATGGGCAGAGGTGTGGGTGGGAGATAGGGCATGACAAAATGACCTTCAGTTCTCTCCATCTGAACACTTGCTTTGAAGACTTGTTCCGTCAGGGATCCAATCAGAGGGCCAACCTTGTGACTTCCTTAGACTGCCTAAGGAGGGTCCAGTAGACCTCTTAACCCTCTTTCACATGAGGGCTGTTCCAGTTTTATGCCCCTTCTGTAATATTTTTGTTTCTATTTTATGTAAATCAGGATGTCCTCTTTAGTCATATGTGCATTTCACCCAGTTCTAAATCCTAGAAATGTCATGATATGTTATAGCCCTGAGCTCCATAGATGTTATCTAAGTTGAGACAACTCATCACAAAATTCTTTTCCTACTCTTTGCCAAGACATGAAATTGCACACTCCAGGGACATGCTGATGAGGGAAGTATCTTCTTCACTTTGTGTTAAATTTCTTGAATTCTACTCCCTTAGTGCAACTATTTCTGATGCAAAACAGTGCAGAAATGAGAATTAATAAACTTTCTCTTTATCCTTAGTGATCTTAAGGGTACTAGAGTTACATGTTTGAAAGGTTTTCTGGAAAATTCTGTCCCTCAGATATTTTATCTCTCTGCCAGTTTGCCAAACATGGCCACAACATAAAAAGTGTAACTGGAGAAAATACAGTTTTCCTTTTGGCTTTTTATTTGGCCATATGACTCAGCAAGAGTTGTTAACTTGAACTCCAGATAAACAGTGTTAATACACATTTAGAAATGTGCAGGGGTAGCCCAAACAGAATCAGCATTTTGGGCACTTTCTGTGACTCCTGATTTTCTGTTGATTGCAAGAAAGCACTATGGGAGGAAAAAAAAGCCAGTGAGAAGGTGGTAATAAAAGAGTTGTGATACCTATTTCATAGTGGAATCAATGGCAATAGCATGTTTTATGAAACTGCTTCATCTTCCTCATCTTTTTCCTTTGTCACATTTGTACTTTTCTTCACGTTGTCCTATCCCAGAACACACTTCTTCTTTTGCAGGGAAGTTTGCTTTGTTTCTCTTTTCCAATCCTTTCATTAAATGTATTTAGGGAAGCTGTTCATATGAGGCATTCTCTGTTGGCATCTTCTTTATGTGTCCGGCCAGATGTGAGATAGGATTAGCCTTCATGGGTTGTAAAGCATTTTTAGAGCTAAAGTTGGGGCTGGGAAGAAGTGCGGTCTTTATTCAATGTAAACAAGCAATAGAAGTCAGCAAGGCAGAAAGGATGATTGGGAAATTGGTCACAGAAGTCTAAACTGGAAGCCTAAGAGAGCATTTATCAGCTCCTAAATCCAGTCACATTTAGGGCAAGAGAGAAGTATGCAACAGCTGCCAGTTGTGGCAAAGGAAACTTGGATGTATATAGCTTATAGCCCCTGTGAGGGGTACACTCAAA
Organism: Gavia stellata; assembly: GCF_030936135.1. Taxonomy (NCBI): domain Eukaryota; kingdom Metazoa; phylum Chordata; class Aves; order Gaviiformes; family Gaviidae; genus Gavia; species Gavia stellata. The sequence continues at coordinate 24,201,330 of NC_082600.1, forward strand.
AACCAGCTTAGATCTAGCCAGAGACAACAACCTCGTATAACAAAAGTGTAGTTACATTGTTATTACAATTTTATCATGAGGTCTGTCCTCAGATGTGAGGTTTATTTCTGTTAGACCAAGCCACCTGATCTACCTATGCCTCAGGCTACTTTTCCATGAAGGAGGTGGTGGTTTATGTTTTTTTCACTTTAAAAATGCTTTGAAATTACCATGGTGGGGCAAAAATTGCTAGTGATAATTTCAATAGAGATTTGTTGAACTGCTGTGAATAACAAAGTATTTTCAAAGTATCTGAAGAAATGGAGCACCATGTTCTCACATGGTGTGAACTGGAAAGGCTCCAGCTGATGTCAGTGGATCTGTGCTGATCTACGCATCAGCTGAGAGTCTGGCCTACTCTTTATGAAGACCATTTCGTAAACGGGTGGAAAAGTAACATACAAGACCTCTGCCTCTGGCTGTCCTCTTATTGTTGGCCATTGGCTCAGTCCTTTCAGCATAAGCTCTCCCTGCTAGAAGCACCCAGTGCTACAAGCGACAAATGCGATGCTGAAATCAAGAAAAAACGGCGCAATCAGAAGTCTGGCATCTGAGAAGCTGTACTTCTGCAGAATTTTCAGCCAATTTGTAACAGTGTTTCAGGACTGGCACACTAACAGGTTTAAATGTGCTTTAATCTGCTTATGCAATTTAAGCACTTCTGGGAGTGGTGGGCATTCATTAAACTATTTGTTATGGTGGGAGTTCTATCATATTGAGCCAGATGCTGTTTTCCATGAGATATGCTATTTCGCCTGGCCCAAACTAAGCTGAACAACTCCATCAAATTCGATTAGGCTATGAAATAGGTCTCTACTATGTATTAAAATGCATCAGAGCACATTCTTGGCTCTTCTAAGCACCTGAAAAGGTTTCCTGAATGTAACTTTATCAGCCATGCTACAGCTGACAGTTTTCCCCTTCCTTCAATATTACTTTTGACTTTTTCTACATCATTACCCATCCTACAGCAAAATGCTCATAACGGCTGATTTAGTTGAGAAGGTGAAATAAATTGGTGTGAAATGGCTCAGAGGTCTCTGTTATTGCTGTATATTGCAGAAAGGTATCCAAATTAGAGCAAACTTGATTTTGAAGGGAACAAAGAAAAATTATTCAAGACCATGTTCTGCATTATTTACTCTCACACCATTTGGTGAATTAATACACTTGATAGCAACATAGCCCTGCATATTTTGCAAACATAGATCCAGTCCTGTGTTTCTCCCATGCCCAGATTGCCCTTGATCTCAACAGGAGTTTTGATTTTGCTAGGAATGTGAGGGCAAACAGTCACGTAAGGCATGTGCTCTCTTGACATGAGCTACAACTGAGATAAGACCAGACTAGAAACCTCACACGTGTGAATAATGTACGTAACTGCAGTATAATTTTTTTCAGTTCCTTTCCGGAACACTTTCTCTAAGACCTCTACTTCATTTATTTATAGATGAAATTGTTAACATCTACTGGATAGGCCTGAACTATGTTTTCTCTCTTAATTTCTCTCTTGGCTCCCACGGAAGGATAGTTGTGTCTATTTGCAGAGCACCAAGCACTGTTCCTTTGTGGCTTTGTGCTCTGTAATCTGTGCTTGAACCAGTTCAGTTTGATTTTCTTGAACTGACTGTTTAGATTTCAGCCAGTTCCCAAAGCCTCTGTTATAACCCCGTCTCCAGTGTATCCTTTTCATTACCTTTTGCTGCTCTGTCTTCCAGAACCAGCTTGGCATTCTGCTTCCTGCCACATTGCCCAAGTGCTGTATCACCTCTTACAGTCTCTGGGCAGGCAGGACTTCATCTGTCACACTCTGCCCACCCAGACTGAGACACTCTGTCCCCCAGTTCTTGAAGGTTCTGGGTCCTATTCACATCCCTAGTGCTGCTTCCCCTACTCCCTACACTTTCATTTATTTAAAATTTACAAAGGACAGTATGCCAAGTCAGAAATCATAAAATCACTGTTAAATAATGTGCCCTACAAGAGGTATGTGCAGGTTTCTGTAGGTGTCAGCAGCTGCAAAAAGTATTGGGTTCAAGTCCTATAAATCCTTTCTTAAGAGAAGCATTTATGGTTTGAGCACAGGCCAGAGTTATATTCTTTTTCCTGAGTCAAAGAAATAAAAGTATACATTCTTATGTCATGTTTCAAAGATTACTCTTCTCAACTTGCAAACATTCAGGCATCTTTTGGAACATGAAATAATAAAATATTTTTATGAAGTGGGGAGGAAAACAAAAACCCACAAGAAACATGATAACCATCTATATCATCTGTGCAATAAACTGAAAACTAACAAATGGTTTCACTGGAAATTTGGCCAGCTTCAGAGTTCCCAGCTGCAACTGTCTGAAATGGAGCTGAAAACTGTCACAAAGCATCCCTGAGCCTCTTAAAATCCACCTGTAAGTCCAGACAGGTTTTAGCAGGTTTAGCTTTCCAAGCCCTGCAGCCGGGCTTTGTTTGATGAGGAGCTCCAGGGTCCAGGCCTGGCACAGGCACTGGTGGGTCCCACTGACCATGAAGTTTAGTTCTGTGCTGTCATCCTCTGGTTGGGCATGGTGAAATCAGCTCTGGCCACTCCAGTTCTGTTAGGTTAAATTTTCAATTAATTGGGTGCTGCCTGCTCAGCAACGCTTTGCTAGTCTAGCCTGGACCACTTCTGAGCAATCTCTGAGCATGGAACACGGTGGGGGAAACCCACCCCTGGAAGGATCCCAAGCTCCCTGGCACAGTGTCCTAGGTCCTGAGAGAGAGAGAGAGAGAGAGAGAGCCAGCACGAGCACTCTGCCTTCCCTTTTGGACCTGTTTTCTAACTGCAGACTGAGCACAGGAACACGTGCTTAGTTCAGCACCTATCTTGGGCAGCCCCTGTGCCTTTTCCTTGACTGTAGGCACAGCAGCACTCTCTTTATACTGCTGGAATACAGACAAATGTAAAAAGAGCAGCAAATATGGTGCGTAGAATATATGTATAAGGAACATATGGCTGACCAGGCATTAGACTTCAATGGGTCCCTAAACGTAGTGGCTTCATCTATTCTTCGAAAACTGAAAAAATTCACACTGCTGGTGAAGTGAGAGAGTCCGATGCCACCCCATGGCCTGTGAATGACAATTTAAGCACCACTCATCTAAGGTAACTACTGTGTTGAAATCATTCTCTTGGAGCCAAACTTTTTAAACTTGCAGAAGTTAAATAAAAATGTTTATATACACACAGAGTTTTATCACATGTATCTGGAGCCAATCAAACGCTTCCCTAATGAAACGTGTAATGGCAATCCAAGGATAAGTTTTAAAAATACAGACATATTTTAGGAAACATCTTTGGAAAGCCAGTTTTCCAACGCTGGAAAGCGACAAACATTACCTTGTTATCCTCAAACGTGGCACATGATTTAGTAAGCAATTTTAAATGGAGTTCATCTGCTCTGAAGGAAATGTTATCAACAGTACTACCAAATTTAACGAGGGTGGAAGGGAAGGATGTTACTGAAATGCCTAACTCATTTAGGACAAAGAACAGTTAATGAGCTCCTGACATGGGAGGTCTTATTCCAAGTAATTTCTCAGAATTCCTGGAGTATATTAGCTCTGGTCTGTTCCCACTGGAGTCGAGGGAAATGCCACCACTACTCTGTGTGGGAGCAAGGCTGACCCATTATTTACTACCTTATGGTAGCCAAAGAAGACATAGTATTTTGGGTTTCTTGTGTTTATTTTGAGATTGCAGATGGAAAGTTATATGTTTTGTTTCTATTTTGCTGTTGTTTCTTATGTCTGAGCAAAATACAAACATGGGCAAAATGTAATATTCAAGATTTTATTTCTTAAATCTAAAGGCAAATAACTCATCGCTGATGCTTTTGGCCCACCTAAAAGGAGAAGAAATGTTGTTTTGGCTTTCCTTAACTGTTTTGATGCTGAAAACTGTTGCAATTTCTAAACAATGCTTTACTATTAATAGATTAATCAAATGGAAGATATTCCATTGCAATGTCAGAAATAGTAGTTACATATTACCAGCTGGAGTCTGTATTTTGTCCCATGTATTGGGTTCCTTGGGTAACCTTGAAGAAATGTGATTATATCAATATAAAGGGAAGCAACAACAGGACTATGAAGAGAATATAACAGGCCTCAGGGTAAATCTTGTTTTCTTGAAAGGTGTTTTCTTCTGTTAGTGCTTCTCACAGTGAATTTCATGGTAGTTACCAGCCCAAATTTGATCTCTCCTGAACAGAAATTCTCTGCAGCTAAAAAGCTATGGCATGGTAGTAGTAGAGGTAGATTTGTGCTTCTTTGCTAGAGCTTCCCTGTTCTCCTCCATGTGTTCAGGTGTTGAATGAAGCACCAGTTTCCACAATGCTGTCACTATTTATTGCATCTGTGGAGTTCCTGTCTCGAGACATCTTGAAAGGACACATTATTCCAATGTAAATGTCTCTTTTGAGGAACACCAAAATACTCTCACTCACATCTGCAGATCAGTTCATCCCCAGAGGTTAGGTAACTCACTCTGATAAAGCAGGTAATAGACAGAAAAATCAAAAGAAACCAATTATAAAGACTACTCTGCTACTCAGCAGCGAACAATCTTTCCCATCGTAGTTTTGGTGGTTCAATTTGTGTTATTACAAAGCAGTGCATATGTTAAAAAAATTAAGTGATTACATAAAACAATACAGAATAGAATTATAACATAAGAGCCCTAATGCAAATTCTGCTGTGTGGCTAAGTAGCAGAACAGGTAGGTAGATGCTGAGAAAGTGATGGCTGAGAAAGCCATTACAGAGCCTGAAAGGAAAAATACTAATTCCTTGCTAAAGCACATACGTGGTAGGAAAACATTCTTATGAAGAAATATCAAAACTATTTACAGAGTTTATAACTCAAGAAAGGCACAGTTGTAATGACAGAATTAAAGAGTACAAATTACCTGAGACAACACAGTTCTAGTGTAGAACACAAATGGGGTCATTTAGGAGTGGTCCTAACTTCAAAACTACTCCCAGCATAGGAAGAACAGCTCTAATAGACCAAAACAGTCATGGATGATGAGGTCTGAATGGCAGACACGCCTGTTGACATTTTTCTATCTGCCAATTTTTCATAACCTTATAAGCAATCAGCAGGTGGGGCAAACACCATAATTTCTACTTTCACCACCCACAGAAAAAGTTGTTCTGTAGGAAGCTCTGAGAGCTAAGAAGCTCTGAGATTCTGGTGAGCTTGGAATGAAATACAAAACTAGAGTTCTGACCGCTTGTGGTTACCGATGTTTTCATGGCACTTCTTGTATGAGTAGGAGTGTTGGCACCAGCAGGCTGGCTGGTGCCAGCTGGGGGTCAGCACATTCTGCTGACCTGAAAAGACTCAGTGCTTATTTCAGTTCTGTGCAACATGCTCACAGATCAGAAACCCTTAGCTTGTGCTGTGTGCAACTAAACAGCTGTAAAGTTCCACCTTCATGGTGAGTAAAGCAGGGACTGATGTGATTTGAATTTGTTAGGTGCCTACCAAGAAGATACACATCAATGAGATATATAGAAAAAACACAATGTGGATGTGAAGAACCTCAGAACTATATTGTGCCCACAACTTACACAGTCTGCGTAGCTCTCTGGATCCCTTTCAACATGAAAAAGTCCAGTACACCTCTAGAAGGATATTCTGATGCAGATGCTTGCTTTAAGGGGATGGAAGAGGAAAAATGCAATGGAAAGTTGGACTGGCAATCCCAGCCCCATTCATGTTAATGGCAAAGAGCCCTCCCTATGATTTAAATAATTTAGGATATTGCCTTTAATTGGTTCTGGTTACACAATCTTCTCTTAATGTCTTTCCTCCCACAGTTTCTCTGAAGGAATGTGCCCTAATGAGAACATGTTCTGTCCATTTTATTAAGGACAGAGTGCTAGCCATGAAGACAGTTCCCATAAAAATCACCATGCAGAGGTGGATAAAATTGCAAACACCAGAGCCAAGGGCCCCAGCTGCTGGAGTCATGTGATTTTCACAGAATTCAAGCTTCTGTCTTTTGTTTGGGGGGAAAAAAAAAAAAAGACTTTAAAAACACAACTACTGCATAACTGAGGAAACAGCATTTGAAAACACAATCAGCCCTGAGAGGTACGAACTATATCTTAATACAAAACCAATTCCATATTCCTTGGCTAAGTCAATGCAACAACCCTCTTCACCTCAAAAAGTGCCTTAAAGTGTTTTGCATGCACACATTCCCCCCGCCCCCCAAATCTCAGAATGTAACTGAGGTGCTTCAGCTCAGGTCATCTATGAATACTGGCCCAGAGGTCAGGACCAAAGCCTTCAAACTCCATTCTGTTCTGTGGACACAAGAAGTAGCCAAAATTTTACTCCTGACCACGTGTACCTCCTGATCATGCTTTGTACACCTGAAAGTCAGGCAGGCATGTGGCAGCTGTCACTGCTTGTCCCAGGCAATTAGGCTGCCTGCAGAAATCCCTTCCAGTGAGCTCTCTTCCCTCCACACCCCAGTTCTAGAGCCTTGGCTCAGCGTGGACTGCGAGTGAAAGTAATTGCAGCCAGCAGTTTTGCAGGAACTGCATCCAAGAAGCTTTTTTTTTTTTTTAGGGACTTGTTACTTTAGGATATTTTGTTTTTATTTAATGTCTTCTACTTGCAAAAGGAAGTCTTGTCAGCAATTCACTGTAAAGAGAGATGGGAGAGTCAAATAGATGGTTACGCTAGGTTGTCACTGGTGGCCCATATGGGCTTAAGACACAATAAAATAGGATTAACTAAAAGTATGTTTTGCTTCATGTCAGAACCTTGTTACATCATTTAAGGACTCATCTATGGGAAGAGCTTGACTTGAGCTCTGGTAGGAAAGGCAAAATGACAGTAAGTAATTTTGGGATGAGGGAAAAGATAGGAACAGCCCCATTGTCACTCTAGGGAGGGTGGGGGACTGGAAAAGTGGCTTTTGCTATTACACCTCACTAGGAAAAGAAGACCGTGCTGGCCTGGGAGGGACAGTGACCCTTTGCCAATATGATTGCAGAAGAGAGAACAGAGCCTTCTTTTGTGGCTGCCCTAAGACACCAGGCTGTCCTCTTCTAGCCCTGCTGGGCACTCTCAATGAGCAGTTCTCTTTTCCTCCCCACAGCAAAAGGCTGAAGCATAAGCATGCTCATTTCCCCAATAGAAGGGTGAATCGGTGTACCGAGTTCTTGGATGGGAAGTTTGTTTGTGTGGTCACATCTGTGTACACATGTGTTTTTGTGTTTATATAGCATGGTTGATGTTTTACTGCAAAGATTAAAAAGTTAAATACCTGTAGAGAATTTTAGGGTACCTATTTTTATCCAGGCACCTCTGCCTTTTGTGCAAACACTGCATATAGTAGATTATTGTTAGGTGAACTTTCAGCATGAATAGTAATTTCAGCAGCTTTCTTCAGCAAGCTGTAGCTACTGCATCTGCTTAATGGATATAAGGATCCTCAAGATCTCTCTGCACCCTCCACCTGGTGCATTTTGGGTTACGTCCTCCATGGTCCTTAATGTCAGTCTATTGGCATATATACCCTTGACATGTTATGTATGTAAACGGATATGTTTTTAAGTCGCTCATCTGCATTTCCTCATGTACATAATAACCCTACCAAGGGCTATAAAGGCACAGATGGCTTTGTGTTGTTTCAACTTCAGAGCAACAGGATTATTCTTTTGAACATTTCATCAAATGAACATTGTTCTCTAATACTGTTTCTTGAAAATTAGATGTCAGATCAAATATTTGTATGTGAAACTCAGAAATCTTAGCTGACACCTGAGTTCCTGAAAACATGCATTGCAATTTTCCTTTGCATGGCTTAAAAATCTGAATCCACTTAGTTTCCAGTGAAGTGTGATTCTGATTTAAGTTTTCTAATTTCCTGATGTATAGGTCAGGAGAGCTGTTACTTTGGAACATACCCTTGTGAGAAGACAGAACAAGTTCTGTTCCCCAGCATTACCTGTGTTTAAAGATCAGTGTATCGGGTCTGCAGCACTGCAGTGATTTTCATTTGGAATGGCTTTGTTTGAGATGACCGTGTGAAATGAGTTGTGGTACTGCACCAAAGAGGTGCCCTGTAGGATCCTTTGCTAGGGGTATGCAAATGCTTTCCTCTGGCTCAGCCTTTCTGTGGTAGAATTTTTTGCATAAACATAGTGAAAGAATGAATGGTCAGTGGCACAGAACACCACTTCAATATTGATTGTTGTTACTGTTGCATAACATTTAGGGACTCTGTGAGAAGCAGGGTCAAAACAATCTACATATGTTTAAATACTCAGAAATAAGACAGTGGAAAAATTTCAGGAAAAAACTATCAGATCTTACCAGAACATGATGTTTGTTAAGCACTGAGCCAGACCAAACTCCCCTTGTCTTCAGCAAAGCCATGATTTTACCAGCTATTTTAGTTCTGAAGCAGTGACAACAGACAATGAGTATTGAAATCAGTGGAAATTCAAGGCAGTCTACATATCAACATATACTTTGCAGATTTAGATCTTCATCCATAGACCAAAATTAATAATGGGGCCATTAAAAACCCACATGGTCATGGAATTTTAATGTAAAAATATGTGGAATCCCAGCATTTAGATCAATGTGGAAGTTCTCAGTTCCTTAAAAAGCAGATAAATTTCTGTCATGGTGTTGAATATACACATGGGAATATGAGGCACAGAGACCATAAATGCTTTGCCTACAGAACCTAGAAAATTGATTAGGAAAGTGAGCTACAATCAACCTGCCTTTATTCCCCATCCCAAGAAACTAGGAGCAGCCACTGTGGGCAGTAGGCAGAGAGCAGGACATGAGGCCCTCCTGCCTCACCGTTGCATAAGACTTTTATTGCTACATAACCGTCCCTTCAACTTTGAAAGCTGTGGCCCCTTTATTTTCACCTAAAAATGCTCTGTCTCACCCTGGCAGATAACCTGCTTGATACATACTTTGTTTTTGAAGCTGGTTTTACATGTGAAAGTATAGATTCCCCCGAGACTATTCTGGAGTGACAGCAACTAAAGCTTATATGTGTACTGGCAATATATATGTTACAGGCAGGTAGATCAATAAATTAACTGGAGCAGGAGCAGTTTTAAAGATTGTTTAGTTTAGATTCACATGGAAATAAGACCACAACATAGGTTCTAGTTCTGTATCTAAATGTCCTCAATATTGAACTAGATTTAGACATAACATTGTGGCCTCTGAGCTGTCTCCCCAAATTTTTCAAGATACTTGCATCTGTTCTTCATGGCTTTTTTAATGAGTATGCTTTTTAATCATGCCTATTGGCACATGAAACACTACGTTTCCTGAGAGAAAGAATGTATTTCTTAAATAGCTGAAGTTATGCTGTTTTAAAATCAGCTTTGAGTCTGGAAAAAGCTGTTTTGTGAGGTTTCCAGAGGTTCCTGCCAAAATGCCATGAGACTATTATTTCACATTTGCTTCCAGATTTATCTGGAACCTAGAAGTGCAGACACAACACAGAAGAGCTGGAAGAAACAAGAGTTCACCAACCATTTCTGAACTTTCAAAATTAATTATTTCTCTTTCAGTATGAGAAAAACAGAGAACTTTGGGGAGGGAGGAAGTTGACTTTATTTCCTAACACTTCTCCATTCTAAAGCAAATCCTCTTCAGATTAAAGATCAGTTTGATTAATTAGAAGATAATTATCCATTTGCTAACTAAACAATAGTTTCTACTGTTGAAACCAAACAATAGCTTCTTCTGTTGAAGTCTATGCTTAAAACATGGTCTTAGTCAGAGAAATGACAGAATAATTGCAATTGCCTATATTTATTTCTCACAGTATCAGAAAAATATGCTCCATTTTAGAGAAAACAAGAATAGGACACAATACTCATAAAGTAACTAGTATCCCAGTGAGCAGAACAAACAGGTGGATATGTCAGGGTGAGGTTCAAGTGTTTGACTGGAGTCAGACAGAAAAGCAACTGAATCCAAATCTTTCTTATGCTGTCTAAAAGCATTGCCCATCAGCCTATTTTGGGCTTATTCTCTCTCTGGTTTTGATCTAAGTTTCCATCCTGGAGGGAAGCTTTTGTTAAAGCTGTTCTACTTTTAAGAAGAGTTTCAGTTTCAACAAGTTAGACATTTTTAAGACAAAACACTGCTTAACTGGGAATTTCATAACAAGTTTTACTTGCTTAAAGATTTGCTTTTAGGGAGTAGGATTTTTTTTCCTTCCTTTGCATCATCCTTCATTAAAAATAAAAAAGAGTGGTGTTCCTTGGGCCAAAGCCTACACAGAATTAAACCTATTCATACTTCAACCGGTCAAATTTTAGCTTAGTCTAACATCCTGGGGTATGTAAGCCACATTATCCAATGGAGGCACACATAGCTAAGTGAAGCACAGCACAAATTACAGGACTGGCTGAAATGCAAGGGATCATTTTGAAGATAAGTACAAAGTTTTTGTACTGACTATGACAATTGTTTGAGATCTACTAAAGGGATCCTGAAAAAATGTTGCAATTAATCTGCTGAAATTCCTCTTCAGTATGTACATACATATACGTATGTATATACGAGTACGTGATATATAAATAGGATTTTCTGCCAGTAACTTGATCATCATCTCTCATGTATTGGCAGCAGATCTTATGTACACACTGAGGAAAAAGGTTTGGTCCCCATGGGAATGTGTGCATGTGGAGGAAAAAAACACACTCGAGTCTTACTGGAGAAGGGTGATTATAATGCTGTGCACATTACTTCAGGTATGTGCAAGTCAAATACCTACTGACCTGAAGCAGTCATGGTTCAGACAGCCCAGCGTGGCTTCCTGCCTGCTGTGACCTGGCATAGCCTAGGACAGCACAGGGTTCCTCCGTGCATGGCTGGCAGCCACTGCTTCCCTAGGAGTGGAAACCCAAAGGCTGGTGATAAAAGGAAAGAAAATTCTGCATTCAGAGTTAGCTTTCTGAAATCATGAAATAGGTAGGTTCATGTCTTCAAATTAATGCTTTCGGGTAGTGGTCATTCTTCCTTCCCTTCTGCAGGTGAGTGGGGGGAGCACTTTCCTAAGTTGAGGTCCAGATCTCAGTGCTTCTCTAAATGCTGGGCAAAGACCACCCCTACTGTGATGCTAATGCAATGGAGATACCAGAATGACACGAAAGAGATGTCTGCTTCTGCCCACCTCCTTTAGACCTGCTCTGAACCTTGTTCAGGGAGGTTTATTATAAGAAAGTTTATTTGTGTAAGATAAAATACATTTTAATTTCTGGAAGGGAAGCCAGTTCGGACATACCTTCTTTTTTTTCCCCATGTAAATTAACTTTTTGTTAGTACCATAGCAGCAGACAAATCTCAAGGAAATTCAAGCTCATTTTTGGTGAAGCAGAACACAATATCTTGCCTGCTTTTCCAAAGAGCTTGATGCTCCTAGAATTAAGTTTTCAGTGTATGCCCAAATATACCACAAAGAACGTGTTTCCTGCAGTATTTTGGTGCTCCTGTTTGGCTCCAGCTGGAACCAAGAAATGTAGAAGCCATTACAGACATGAAGAATACTTGTAATAGTTTGCATTTGTAAAGTGGTCCAGATACTAACAATAATGGGCTGTGGTTGGAGTGAGCATGGTAAAATGGCTCTGTTACAAGCACAGTGCTTCAAATGAAGTGGCAAAAAGGAGATAAAGACATTAATTATGTTAGGGCTGGTGTACTTTGACCAGAGGTGTAGCTGTCTATGAAACTGAAAAGGCTGTTGATTCAATCACTGATATATTTTAGCAAAAAATAATGAAAGTATGGCAGTTTTAAAATAAAGCTAAGAGACTTTAGTTACCTAGAGCTTAGACTTGCTTGGGACTGCAGAAAAGAGGGATGGGTGGTACATCATGTCTTATCCTGTCTCATTGTATTTTACACATAGAGATAGTAAAAGACAAGTAAAGAATTTAGACAGGTTCCTTTAACTCATGTAGTGACTTCCTCTTGACAGTTTAACAACTCCTACTGCACTTAGACATAGTTCACCCTCAACTACAAAATGGTCTATATTTTCTTTAGTAAGTAAACATGACCACTTTTGTCACTTACTTACAAATAGAAACGGAGCAGGGGAGGCCTGGAGATGCTGGCATGATTTACTCTGTTTGGAAAATGAACTTTCACTTTTATTGAGGATTCTTGACAGCACTTACTGAATTTGATAGTATCTTGGTCCATACATATTCTTGGGCTGTACACTCAGTTGGATACAATGCATGTCAGTTTGCTGTGCCGAACTCACAGTGGTCACTACCCATTCAAAACACATGGTAATCAGACAATTACTGGGGTGATTCCATTGATAGTATCAAAAATAAATACAAATTTCTGATAAAAGCAAGTGGGGAACACTCTTTGCAGTAATGTCTATTGCACAAGCACCTAATTAAGACATCCAGGCATGGGTGCTATTGTGTTAGATGCTAAAGAATACCCAGAGATACAGTTTGTCCCTTAAAAACTCTTGTAGGTTCAGAAAGGAAAGTATAAGTTAGCGTTGACTTTTTTAACAGTAATATTATCCTTGCATCCCAGGAAAATCAAACAACAAATCACATTCACGCAGTACTCATAAATCAGTAAAACACAAAGCTGAGCTGAACAACATTTACACGACATGAATCACAAACTGTAAAATGCCCAATAAAATTTCACAACATACCTGTGGAACAAGTTTTGCAATGTGCAAACAACACAGATTGCCCATTACCAGGAAGAAAAAAAAAAGTCTTTTAATGTACACAATATGAATTCTACAGTGTACATGAAAAACAAGTTCCACCATTATGTATGAGGGTTTGAAGAATAAACAAAATATCTTAATATTCACTTAAACCTGAAGTGACCCATTATCTCACGTTGTATCTGTATTTTTTTTTTTGTGGACTTCTGTGGCCTCGGGGTTTCATTTATGAAGGTGAATTAATGTGAGAACTGGTCTTCTAAATGAATTGTCATATCCGTGACCTGAAATGCCATGAAAAGTCTAGAGCTTGCCTTTATTGGCCCCATAAATTGGCCCCTGACAGATTCATGAAAGCTTCTGAAAAGCAGAAATGCAAACGGAAAGGAATATAACCACACGAAGCATAGATACAAATACTCTCTGCTAAGTGTGCAACATACACAGTGCAAACTCGTGGCTGAACTCCAAGGCAACCGGAGGAACGAGCTTCCAACAAGAGAGTCAAAACTCACCGTAAATGTTTACAAAACAAATGATGCAGTGAATACCACATATGGGCTTACCCCGCATAATTTTAGGCACCTATATAAGACAAGTCAGGGTCTTTTTAGCCTTTGCTCCTTACATAGCAGACTCTATGAAGACTCTAGCCAGCAGTATGACCACCTGATTGATAGTCAGCTCCTGCAGTACCTCGAGTTTTCCCCTTCTCTCCCAACCTGCATCTGCCAAGTGATCACACACTCCCCTCACTGTAGGCTGGGGAGGAGACAGCATCACCTGAGGCTGCTTTGGAGATACGCATGTATGGGTCAGCTAGGTGTATGGGTTGGTGCGGGATGGATTGGTGCACCATCCTGGCACACCAAACAGAACTGATAGCTATGATGCACACAGGGTAACGTTTCCTTCAGGTAGACTTTAACTTGTGTCTTCCATGTCTCTGGCTGTTGGGTTTTCACAAAATGCATGCAGATCTCCTGTTTCAGAGAGCTGTAATCTGTGGTTGGTTTTGGCTGTAAAAATGGATTACAGAAGTTAACAGGGAGAGGGAGGGCAGACAGGCAGGCAGTAGTATGGTATTGGAAGGTGTTTCTTCTTAGGAGACCAGATAAAATAACACTAGAGCATTGAACAGGAGATAAAGATAGGGGTAAACATTCCTAAATGTAGTGACCTAGGCCAAACTAAAAAAAAAAAAAAAAATATTTAAACACAGCTATAGCTAATAATAGAAATATCCACAATTTTACGATACTGTCTAAAAAACAGAGGATATTTAAAGGAATTGACACTGCTAGTATCAGTCTATAAGCTAACGACCATTGCCCTTAAGTCAGAAAGATACATCTCCTCTTTGTTAGTTATTCCTTGTCAAATTTCTTTGAAGTACTTGGCCTTGCAGCTGTGGAGCCACATGAATGTTGCTTTAGCTATAGGATTCTCTGGTCGCAGAGAAGTGTAATGACACAGTCCTAATAACAGCAGAAGTGTGCAAGAGCTCAACTTGAAGAAAGGAGACATGAATATTTCTTTGTTTTTAACTGAAGCAAAAAGGAGTGCTGGAAAAGAAGAGTAGAAAGAGAAGAAAAGGCTGGAAATGGTGAAAGAAACAGAAAAGAAAGCGATAGGAATAAAGATGTGGAGACAGCAGAAACAAGTAAGTCTTATCACTCTCAAGCGGTCCCTCAGGGGGAGTGTTACACCACCAAGAACTTGATTCTTGCTTAGGAACAAGTGTACAGTGGAGAAATATCCAGTTTCTCTACAGCTGTTAGAAGGGGCATCTATATTTTTTCATCTCAAGCAGTTTCCACGTGACACATTACTTGGCCACATATTGGGTAATGGTGCAGTGCACAAGCCCATGTGGTATCCAGATGAGCAGTACTGTACGTTAAGCTATAGCAGCTCAGTACCCCAGTAATATTACCACTGATGTGCTGCTGTCACTGTTGATTACAATAATGACAATAACCTTGTGCCTACTGGAAATCCTCAAGATAAGGCCAGAGAAAATTAAATCCCTATTCTCCATACAAACTACAGCTTCTATTTGGAAAAAGGTGAGAAATCATTAAAGAATGACAGGCTTTGTTCTTCTCAGGTTTCTGTGAGGTCTAGTCCATCTACATCCAAGAGCCAATAGAAAATTATTATGTATACATTATCTTTTCAGTGCTTCTTATTAGTGAAGTAATTTGAGAAACTGGTAGTGGATGAATATTCCTAACACGCAATTAGGAATGAGAATCTTGTACCTTATTCCTCCCTCGTCTTTCAGTTTTCCTGTATGGCCTTAAAGTATACTCTCAGATGTATTTCTTTGTTCCACTCAACAAAGGAGACTCATAAGTTTAAAGTAGGGCACCTACTTACATGTTTAGTGGGATTAGGGTCCTTCAGAGGATTTCCTAATCTCTGGAAAAAAACTGATTAATTGTTTAAGCATTAGGCTTTCAATGCCTAGTCTTGCAAGAAATTCAACTCTGAATCCTGGGCTGGGCTCACTGAATCCTTTTATGATGGCCAGACCTAGGACTGTGCTGGCTATTGGCTTCTGAGCGCCAGTGAGAGGGTGAAAACAGGAGGAGGTGAGTGCTGAGTGAGTAAAATGGGATTTAGAAACCAAAAGAAACAGTGGAAGAGAAAGCATACTACAGTTACAGTTTAAAACTTTCTTGGGACATAGTCATGGAAGAGAAGATATTGTCTGCTTCTGTCCTCTTACTCGGTTTTGTCAGACCAACTTTCAAGATGAGAAAAATCAAAGCTGTGTGATGACACTAGATTTTGAGATGCTGCAGTTGACCATGAAACCTTGATCACATTAGTGATGATGATGCAGTTTCCCAAAAGTTCTGTGCCTTGTAAGGTAAAACAGAAAGTTAACTTCACAAAAATAAAGATTGGGGGAAGAGTCAATGGAATGGTTAATTGGCAAATGCCCATTTTCTTCACCCATCTGAAAAGCATCCATGTTTAATGTGATGACATTTCTGTAATGTGATTAGAAGTCTTGAAAACTATCAAACATTCCCATAGTTGCTCTGTCCTTGAAGACCTTTTTGCTCTTCTTATATGTTGCATAAAAGCTAAAATTACTTTCCTGCTGGCTTGCACATACTTTGGATAATTTTAGCCAGTGATTGGATTTCTCATAACCTAGTCCCTCGAAGTGTCTTCTTTTCAGAGTTTGCCAATGGGTTTACTAGAAAAGTTATTTCTTACAAATCTTACCTCACTTTGTTCTGACTAAACTGTCCTGAAATGCTATCTGTTCTGCAGAGCATTCCTTCTGCAGCTGTCACATGCCGCTGTGTTTGCTCTGTACTTACTGAACTGCGTTGTACTCGCATATGCTTCTTAACAGTTTTTTCAAGGGAGAGTTTCTATTCTTTCCTGTATTTTTTTCCTTGGTTGTTAATAACTTATGGTACTCTATAAATGACAGAAAAGCTCATAACAATTTTGAGTAGAATAGGAAATCAGCCAAGGAAAAAAGTGAATAATATAGCACTTCTCCAAGTGTTGATATAAACTGAAATGATGGTATGAAATAAGTCAATAAATCATCTTGCAGTGCATTTCAAACACTTTTGTTTGCCACCGTGAGTAAGCACACTTACTGAGAGAGGTCAGACCTGGGATAACACGGGATTTTTCTAAGAACTGAAAGTTTCCCTGATACGTACAAGTATTTTGTAAGTTTAACCTGCTATATCCTCCTTCACCCTTACCACCCGTTTCCCCCACCTCACCACCTTTTACTTGCCTCCTAGCACTGTGTTCATGGAAATACTAGAACAAAGATTACAGAGCTCTGAAATTTCAGCCAAGGGGAAACTCTGCCAACAATTTTTACCTGGAAAAAAATGCTTTTCAAAAAGAAAAGATAAGGAATAGTTTTTGTTTTAATCTAGAATTGCACAAATTAATTGGCTACTCTGAGGCATAGTTATTTGGCATAACATGTTGCTTTGGGAGCTGTTTCCAGGTACAGTGTGGAGCAAATCAAGCCCTTTCTTGTTTCTGGGAGTTCCCTGTCCTTGCCATGGAATTGCATTAAGCAGTCAGAATGCTGTGGTCAGTGGCATAATTGGGTCCGGTCCCGGAAATGATGGGAATTCAGCCAAAGTCTCTGAGGGAGAGAGAAAGGGCTCTGTAAACAGTTGTAATTGGGTCTGACTGAAAAAAAATCATTAATGGTGCTGTGTCCTTTAAACTGCTAAAGGTACTCTTACACCCTAACCCACCCTCTAAATGTCTGTGTTGTGTGCCTATTCTTACCTCTATTTCTATATGGAAGACATAGGTCCCTTTAATTCCATGTTGAAGAGACAGGTTGGATCCTTACTTTCTTCCCATACTTTATCTCCTCCCTCTAGTAGGAGAGACAGAAATACTGCCAGAAGGCAGAAGTGTTAAAGATTTCTACTACCCAGTGGGGCAGCCCCCAAAATGTAACAGGAGAACCATTGCAGCTCCCCATTCCTACCATCACCATTGCGGTTGTATGTAACTCTGCTGATAACCATGTTCCCCATTGGCTGCCTCAACATTCTGCAAATACCTGAATTGTTCTCTGCAGAACCTAAAGGACAGAGATAGCTGTAGAGAGGCAAGATACCCAGAGGAAATCAGTCATGTGAGATAATTCTGTTGTGAAAGAAATAAGTGGGAGACAGGAAGAAGAGCTGAGTGGGTGGGAAAACAGCTAACTGTTGGGAAAAGAATTGCAGCTTTGGTGTCTCTTTTGGTAAGATGGGAAAAAATGTTTTGTGTATATCCTCATGCCTTAAAGAAATTCTTGGTGTATGAGAAAACAGGATTAGCAAGGCTCGTAGTCTTTCACATGAGGAATTTCTTGCTCAAGACAGTGAAAAATAGTGCTTAGAGCAAGGATGCTGCTACCCCATTCTACAGCTTAGTTTGTGCAGCATTAGACAGGTTGGCCCACTTGCATCTCTGTGTTTCTCCAGTTCTAACATAGGGAAGTGATGTTTGCCACATTTTCATCTTTTTGGCCCAGTAGATGGCAGCTGCAGCAACAGGGAATGACTTTCTTGAAATGTCTTTTTTGCCTGTAAGAAATGACTGTCAGATGAAGTCTGCAGTGTGAGGGAGTGAAAAAAGAGGCTTGAAGAACGAGTTGTGTGCCTGAAAGCTTGCCTGCTGGTTAGTCTGATAAAATATATTGACTCTGTCTACAGACTTGTTCTAGATAGAAATAAATGAGAGTCATGTAAAATCTAATGTCAAGACAGAGTTTTCTTCATATGAAAAACATTGGCAAAACTGAAGTGTGAGAACCAGAGGGTAGCCCTACCCTGTCTGTGCTGGCTTGCACCCAGCACGGAAGGTACTCCAGAAAGGGGCTCTACTGATGCGATTTAACTAAAAGGCTTGTGTTAGACTTGGTGTATAATATATCTAACAATCTGGAAAGAGTAAATTGGATATTCTCCCTGTGGGCATGGACCTGGGCACAGAAAGACAGCCGTATTTTTCAAAAGTCAAGATCATTGCTCAGCTTTCACACAATCTGTACTCATTAAAACTGACACTGTTTTCTAACTATTGAAGAATGGCAAAAATCAATGGAGCCGGGGAATTACTGAAATAATGTAATAATTTTAAAGCCAGACCCATCCATATTTAGGAGAAAAAATGCAGCAGAAGCAATGCAATCTGAGAATTATTTTCTGTATAACCTCAACTTGAGTTTTCATCCCAAAGTTCAGGGATGGACTTGTCTATCTTTCTACATACCTTTTTGGCCTCAGCATCATCTGAATGTTTAAAGGTGCTTGGGAATCTTCATGATGCCTGTGAGGCAGGAAAAGTATTCTTGTTTTCCTTTTGTTTTAAGGAGGAAAATAAAGATATGTGAAGTGAATTGCCAAAGGGCATGCAAATATCTGTGCCAGAGCCAGGAATCAGGTGCAAGTTTTCAGTGTACCAGCCCAATGCCTGAACCAGCAGATTTTTTTTCGGTCGTATCTATTTATGCACCACATATATAGGTAGACATGTCATGTAAAGTTTTCATACCATGTGTTTGTTCAAAGCATGGGTGTTTTACGTAATTGCTGTGACACCATTGGAGCATTCCTTGGTCAAACACACACCAAAGTCACTTCCTTGAAAGACCGTTTCAGTGCTGTAATACGCAAGGAGAAGTGGCTCTATTATCTTCCACCTTCTTGGCCCTGGTTCAGGGTAAAGGGGATATTCCCAACGGTTGCCTTTTTCAACAAAGAATGTTCTGAAACCCTAGGCTGTGTGAACTGAGTAAGTGCTCAGAGCACACACTTCTATAAGAAGCTTGCTTGCCTACTAAGCAATTCCCAGCAATGTCTTTGGCTGCTAGCTATTGTTATTTGTTTGTACTGTGGCAATGCCTAGAGGCTCCAGTCATGGATCAGGGCCCCATTGTGCTAGGTATTGTAGAGACACAACAAAAAGGTCTTTGTCATACTCTTAAGGCAAATCTGAGGTGGGTCTGGGAAAAGAACTTTCCTGAATCCAAAGTCCTAGGGCCAACTTCTAAGCAGTTTACTGCACTCCAGACTTTGGGTTTATCCTTGGTTTTCTCATCTGTATTGTTTACTGAACACAGATAATAAGTGAACTCTGAAAACACAACAAAAAATTCAGAAAATTGGTGTAGGAACTTATATTTCTCACTGCCCTTTAAAATAGCCAGACAGTGATTGACAGAGGTGCTTTGGGGACTCTGTTGCCATCTTTGGTTTGCTCCATCCCACAAAGTGTTTTGTTGTGGTGACTAAAGTGTATCCTGAGGCAGAAATGACACTTGCCAGAAAACAATCTTTTTCTGTGCGTATTTCAGATGTGTGTGTTTCATTTACCTCATACATATGCCATTGCAGGGGGTATCTGCATGACAACAGGATTTTTGCTCCTCAGTCATTCATCAGCTGCTGGCACTTGAAGTCACATTCCTTTCTGTATCACATCACATTTAGTTGCTGTGGATACTGTTGTGATGCCACAAACAGAGGATTAGGGCTTGCTGTAGCCCTTCCTCTCCTAGAACAAAAGGTTCTGCTTCTGAATGTCCTATCTGCAGTACAGGCAAGCGGAGCAGTGACGGTCCCTGAGGAGGGATGGTACTGAAGCTCCATAAAATACTCCACCCTGCACATGTGGCAACGACGTGCTTATCTCCCCAGAGGGCCCTGGGTGAACAGAATAAGGAATTAAACTTGTACTGAAACTACTAAAGTGCAAGTACCTACAAAGTCATCTTAGACCCCCCCATCTCTGCATCTTACTAGGAAATACTCTAGCATTGCTTCAACACTTTGGCTTTTTTTTCTTTTCTGGAAGTCGTCTTTACCTCTATTCTCAAACTAAGAATGAGAATAAGTTTTTCCAGGTTTTGGAGATAACTGTTTATCTGGCATATGGGATAACTGAAGCCACAATCACAGAAAATGGGTCTGGAAAGTCCCTTGGGGAGACTCTTCATCCGCTGGGGAAATATTGTGTAATGCAAGGAAAGAGAAGATGGTCTGAGAATGTAGTTTATATTTTTCTGACCCTCAAAAGCAGCTCTGAAGGAAGTGATCCTATTTCAAAATCCACATTCAGCTAACAGAAATTTAAAAACTTCTATTTCTGGCAAAATCATATTATTAAGAATCATGTTAATTCTCAGAATAATTCAGCATTTAACACTCATAAATCTTATCTATTTTCATTTATATGCTGATTAAATAAACACTTTTATACCTCATTTTTGGATTAATTTTTTAAATATTCTTATGCCTAAAATAAAAATGGAGCTAATAGATTCAGCCACTGGTGACGGGCTTGTTTCATTATCCCTCTCTGACATGGATTAACACTTGAGAGAACAAACATTTATCAACTGGAATAAAGACTTTTTTTGGTTTCCTTTTTGTCTTCTGAGATGCATTCCAGACTTACAAAGAAGCCACAATAAAGCTTTTATTTTCTATTTATATGTTCATACATTATTTTCATTCATGTATCTATAACCAGATAAACATTCTGTAAATTCACATGGAAATATAATCACTTTGTTCTTCTTTTGGGACAGTGACTCATAATTAAATACACGCAGCTGAAAGACAAAAACAGACGTACTGCTGCACTAAGGGGAAAAAGGATGGAAACAGAGGTTCTAAGGTCAGCATAGCCAATATGAGTGGAGACTCCAGAAATCAGGGTCATGTTCTGGTGCATCCACCAACATCCTATACCAACCATTTAAGTTATGGCTAGTGTTTTATCCTTTGGCTTCAAAATGGGGATAATTATTTTCCCACGTCAGAGGCTTTTGTGGGGAATAGTATCTACTAATGACTGTAAAAAAAATTTTAGGTAATGTAATAACACTCACATAAGTATCAAGAGAAAGAAGAAGCTTAATTAACACCACACTGGAGACATATTCTGGTTAGAAAGAGAAAGACTAGAGTTACTGAAAGCAGCCAAATTCAACCCTTTGCTGTTTACATAATGAGCTAACTCACAGTTAGTATTTGTTGTGAATTGCACAGTGAAAGAATTTAATTTAAAAATGCCTTTTTGTTGAGTCTTGGATGTCTTGTCCAAAATGTCTCAGATTTAACAAACTTTCAGAGAATTTGAACCTGACCTGGATTCTGAACCTGGCCAGATGTAACCTTGCCAAACAGCATCTGCAGCTCTGGGTTAGGTAGCTGCAGGAACCTTTCCAGGGTAGGTCTGCAGCCTGACTGGACTTTGCCACCCTGCTGCAAGGGGTCTCAGGCTCCTACCATGGATCCAAGACTTACAGCACTGGATGTTTTGGAAAAGGCTTTTTGGATCTGCAGCACAGGCCTGTGCCACCACTCAAGCACAAACTGTAGGCATGGACTCCCTTGTCCCATGGCAGAGTCCCTTCATGACTTCTTGTTGTGGAGCCAGGGGTGGGGGAACAGAAAAAAAGATGTTAGTTTTGCTATTTTATAAGTCCTTACCTTAATGCAAAAAATTTCCTTCTTGGGGACAAATTGTCCATTAAATAAAAATGTTGTATTTCTTACAAATTCTGTCAATGGTGCTGAAATGTCAGAGATAATGTTTGTAATCAGTGCTTTTAAGGTGTCAACAATGTGTATGGTCATATTAAAACAAAGTATAGTCTACTTAAAACTGATCACGTGTAGCAAGTGACTACAACAGTGTCTAAAATATTTTAAGTGTCTAAAGTTTTTAGGGATTTCTTTGTTTACAAATAGGATTTACCCATGCATTTTTAAGCAATTTAAAATCATTACAAATTGGGCCATAAGAAAATACATTTGTATTATTTTGCGTTTAGTAACTTGTCTTCAGGAATAGGATAGGCAAATTCCCTGAGTTCTCTGAAATCTTTCTATTAAGCTCTAAGCTCTCATTTGCTCATGCGATAATTTTCCATTCAAGCTTCAATTTTATTAGAAAGGAAAATTTCTATAACTTCACTTGCCCAGTCCCTGTTGCACGCTACACTGCAAAAGAAAAGCAGCTGTTTTTACAACACATATCTCAAGCAAGGTGATCTGTCTTTTCATGTAACTCTTGCAAACACAGTGCTGCCACTTTTATAAAAATGGTATCTTGAAATAGATATATCCTTGAGATATATTGTAGGATGTTAGGAAATTAAAGCCTTAGCCGAACTGAAGCTGGATTCTTAAAATAACTTGTAGCATTTATGGCTTCTGTAACATTTTTGATATGGAAGATCTGCTAAGAGTATAGTAAATGACCTATCAAGGACAAAACATATTTTGTCTGAAATTGAAATTCACATAATTTTTCATACATTTCCCTTTCCTTAATCTTAAAATTTGCTTGCACTACAGGGAATTTTCATTAAAATTGACCATAATAGGTTTGAAAGTCCTTGATTTCAGATAGTCAGAGGACCTTGGGACTACTGTCTTTAGCAGGATTCCCATGACTTCCAGATTCCCTCTCATGGGGCATCCCTGAAAGAGGTTTCTGGACTATTAGACTTCAGAGCAACCCATCCATCTGGATCAGCCTATGCCAGCTGATGGCACTGCTTGGAGTGTCAATTTAACTCAGCAGTGGCAAGCTCAGGGAAGATGCTTTTAGAGGCAGCACAGAAAATGTGTTTTCCAAACACATTTGTTTGGACTCTTGAGCTTGTGAGAAACCTAAGAAGGCATTGGTTTCAGTGTGGCGCAGGCAAATATTATATTTGAAAAATATGAGATTTTCAATAATCCAAAGTCCTTCATTCTGGGTAGATCTTTGTGAGTTTGCACACATCATTGCCCATGTCATTGTTATAGTGTAATGTGATATCTTTAGATAAAATGGTAATGCTAAAAAAAACATAAAACAGGTTGCTATTTGGGTAGAGAGGATGGAGATCTTCATTAGTACATCCACCAATTATTGTTCTCCAGCCATTGTTGCTGCACTTTCAGCAGGTAAACTGCCATTTTTGTGTTTCATTTCTGCTGCTGCTCTGTGTATCTTCAATGAGTGAGGACAAGACCCACACCTTCTGCCCTTGGCTTACCTTGCAGACTGTCCGCCCAGGACAGCTGGTGCACGGGGTGCTGCAGGCAGCCGCTGAGTTCCCAGGCCATGTGCGCAGAGGGGACCATGCACATCCCACTGCTCACCATAAGGAGACCATGGACTGCACCCGAGAGGACAAGGGCTGCAATAAACAATTAGAAGTAAAAAGTTCACCGTCTTATTTCCTGAACTTCTAGAAATTAAGAGACCATTTTTGAGCAACTTACAGTGGTAAACTGTTCTCTCTTGTGAGCAGTCTTGCTGGCTTCACTCAAGGAGGAGTTTCATATTCTGGCCCTAGTTTGCACAGTTAAAGAAATCTGGACATTTCCTAGAAGTATAAAGATTTTTGGCTACTAGAAACACTAGCAATCCCCATCCTAAGAAAAACCACAGGCTTCTCCAGTTACAAATATCATTGAAATTCACAGTTAGAAGTTACAATAAAATAACATTTCCTGAAGATCACTGTTCCCAAAGACCAGTTTAAACTTGCAGTCATTATTTACAGGGGAGGGGAGATGGGACTGAATTGTGACTAGTACCATTTCTGTGGATTATACATTGCCGTAAGTGAAAGAAATATTATGCCCAAATTGGGCACACTCTTAAAATGCAAAGTGAAGTATTTGGAATAGGAAAGGCATTTCTCAAATGGCTTTTTCATCTTCTCCATCATTCAGTCCTGAAGTGTTCAAGACACATTGTCATCTGTCAGACTAAACAGAGAAAGGAAAGCATTATTCAATTCTTGAAATACTTCAGTGCCCACACATCTTCAGTTCTCATGACTTTTTTTTGTTCAGCCATTTGTGTCAATGATATTATCTATTCAGAGAAGTATGAGGCAATAGTATAGAATGTTAAGTTCTGTAATGTCTTTCATTCCATGCACTGCCCCCAAAAAACGCTTTACCAAGTTAAAAAACATAACTACAGAATTAAAATATTCCAGAGGGAGAGAGAGGCAAGGAAAAAGCCAGTGTTTTCTAATGAAAGTGGAAAAATGATGGCAGCTTCTGAGGGCTGTTCTAGCACGCAAAAGAGGATGTTCTTGTAACCTCAGTTTCTGTATTTCAGGGACTTTGTTAAGGGCAGGATGCTCAAGCAGAATTTGGAAGAGGGTATTTCTAAGGCAGCAGAATGGCATTTCAGTTCCATTTAATCAGTTCAAATCCAACCTGCTTTCATGTTTGTTTCTGATTGAATCCAAAACTTAAGGGGATACAGTTTTCCAGACTAATGTACATTGATGTTACTCACTAATTTTACAGTGTGATGCTGGTTTATAAGAATTAGAGGTGTGATAGATCAAGAAAGTGAAAATATTAGGAGTTTGTGAGGTTTTTGTGGTTGTGAGCTGAAAATTTACTAAGACAGCCTGTGAGATTTTTGGTACTTTTGGATAAGATATTACACTCTACTCAGAGCTTAGCTTCCAGCACAAATCTGAACTTCAGTTCCAGCCTGAAGCTTAATGTTAACCCTGGTCTGAATTCTACCGCTTTCGTGCATTTCTCTCTCTTTTATCCTGCCCCTACTGTATGGATACAATATACAAATATTGTCTTACTGATGAATCACTGTTACTGATGAATCACTGACTTGATAGAAATGTATATGAGAGTAAATACAAAACCAGAATACAGCATAATTCCATCAAAGTGAAATCTTTGGCAGCTGGCTAATGAAAATAGTCATTAAAATAATTTTTAAGTCTGCTCTGTGCTACCACAAATATCACTAGTAAGTGCTATTGTTTTGTGCTTTCCACAGAAAGTTATACGTAATCAAAGTAGTAGACTCCTTACAAATATCAGATTAGTTACATACAGTGATTTATGGAAGTAGATTTGTCATCCTCATGAAAGCCATTGGCTGCACCTTT
The DNA here is from genome assembly GCF_030936135.1 of Gavia stellata. Classification (NCBI taxonomy): domain Eukaryota; kingdom Metazoa; phylum Chordata; class Aves; order Gaviiformes; family Gaviidae; genus Gavia; species Gavia stellata. The sequence goes on from NC_082600.1 coordinate 24,226,577, forward strand.
TATCTTTGACATTTGATAGTCATTAAAAAGGTTATGTACGTTTGACTTTGACACTAACATGGAATTATACTGGGAAATGCCCTGAAGTATTGTTGCCTAAAGAAAGAAAAATGTATTTTTATAGTTATCTGGACATTATGAAGTAGCACTGATGAGATGAACAGGGTGTAAACTCTCCCTTCCTTGTATATTGGAATGTATTTTCAGTTTTATACTACTAGCGTCATTCTGTGAGTGAAGAATATAGAAGATACACGTAAAATAGAAGAGTTCCATTTGCAAGAGGCAGGCTGTTCTTTAATAGAATTTTTAAAACTGAAGAGACAGTATAGATGAATATAATTATTTACATTTAGACATGAAATAAATCTTCACATAATCCCAGTAGTAAACATTATGCTCCTTAACAATGTCTTCCAGGAATTTAACAAGTATGGAACAGCAGTGTTGGCAATAGTATTTAAAAGTTCTTAGCTATTGCTTGGTGTTTGAAGTTCTGCAATTCTACCTCTGAATTTATGAATGTATTTGTTGAACTATTCTATACCTTAATCAAAATAAAGTATTTTTGAATTAACAGTTCTTGTTTTGGAAGCAGAATTGCAATGACTGCAAAAAAGTAATGACAGCAGCAGCTGGCATGAATCTAAATGATACTTTTTAAAAGACACTTGATGTGGGAATGCCAGCTGGTCAGCAGATTGCATGACCTCACTTGAGCTGGCTGCTAGGAATATGCAACAGGAGGGTGAAACAAGAGTATTTCCTGCTGCTTTACACTGTAGTATTTGCCACAAGTACCATTATCACAAGCCTTTTTTGTGTTATTTATTCATCCCTGCAAATATTCTTGAAAGAAAGCTCAATGAGCTATAGAGCTAAGCTTAATACTGTTATTGAAATGGACTATGAAGTGCCAGCAGACCAGAATCCAACACGTGAGATGGTCTGATAATCTCCACTTATATAAAGAGAAACGACTATGATAACTAGCGACTCAAATTAGGTCCAGCTGGACAGCTGGAATCCTTAGGTGAATTGATAACTTTCTAAGGTACAGAACAGAAAGCTATTTTTCTGTTTTCTGAAATAAGTTGCGAATGCCCCAAGGAACTGGAAATAACTGATAATCCTCCTCATGAATAACCTCATTTTTTTTTCCTTTTAACATTCTCAGAAAATCAAAATCTGACACAGCTGTAACCATTCTCAAAACGTGAGCTAAATACTCTGCACTATACTGCTCAAGTGGAGAAGTGCAAAGGAAGCCATTCACCCTCCTACATATTATGGTGTAAAGACATACAATGACAGCATTCTTTAACTAAAAAAGAATTTTAATTCTGTAGATCTAAGTTCTTCTGGTGTTTTGCTCTACTGGTGTATCCATGTAGTAACAATCATACTTTTGCACTGAGCATCCTAAAAGCAGTTCCTGTAAGGGCTAGATTAGTTTCAATGCTTACTGTATGACGTAATTTTTGCAACCAGATTCATTCCTGAGAACTTTTCTTCTACAGAAAATGTAATTTTATTTAAGGATATAACAATGAAAATATTTGATAAAATCAAAAGTCCAATTAGCTTAGTGACATGCCTTTAAAAATGGCTGGCCAATGACAGCTGCAAAAAGAATTTCAGAATAGGACCCAACGTACAGATATTCCTACATCGTACTTTCCCAACATTCTGGGATTTCCTAATGCAACAATAGTATTTCTCCATTAGAAATAGAAATTAAGTACCCATTACTTAGTACATGGGTATGTGTCTTAATAGAAAATAAATATATCCAGATAAGCATGTGCCCACATACATAGTTGGTTGTTGTCAGAATTTTAATATGTATGTAGATACTTCCCGTTCTAATGCCAAAGTGCATTCTTGGTCTACTTGGGCCATGGCAGTATGGACGCCTACTACACATCAGTGCATATGTAGAACTTTTACTCATTGTCTATTGAGCATACCCTTGCCAGCTCAAAACATCCAGCCTTCGTGCATAAGTCCTCAAAAACTGTGGTCACTTGGAAAAACACATGACTTCATTATAAAAAATAATAGAAAAAAATGGAAGGGAGATTTTCATTGTCTTCTGAGCCTTAAATGTTCATTTGGGGGAATGTTTTTTGACCTTTTTTCCCAGAAGATTTAAAATAAAAATTAGTTTCCAGTTCTTGAGGTGTCATGTAGCCACATCTTCAGATAACCTGGGCCGTAAAGAAAGTACCAAATATAGCTAGCATTGACACAACAAGTCATTTTTAGGTAAAAAGCTGCAGTCAACTTTCACAGCCACTACTACATTCCTTCTTTACGATGCTTTAGAAGTTCCAGACAGAAGAGGAAGTGCTGAAATACTTAGAGAAAGGCACTTCTCTGCCCCAGGATGGAGTCCTGGCTGGAACTCCGTGTGAGACACTCTACCACGAAAGGGAGACCGACCTTGGGTGAGGCTGATTCTGGCTTCTGCAAACCTATGGCAGCTGAAGACTTGAGCTAAGATACAGGGCAATAGACTCTGACCTTTTGTGTGCATTCTTCCTATAATAATACAATAAAAGTGCAGACTGTTCTTTCTATCTTGCTAAATATCAACTGTGAGTTTGAAACTGTCCAAGATCCAAACCAACACACTTTCCCTAACCTAAAAGCTAAAAGTTTAAAAAGCAGGCAAACCCCACAAGCTGGAGATCAGGGATAGCAGTATGTGCTACAAAAAGAGGCATCTTATGACAATACTGATGGGAATTTGTATTTGTGAGTTGCACAGGAAAAGGCAGTATGGAGTGCTTTTGGGATGTCAGAAAACTTTAACAGCCCTCAGGTGGGGATAGCCTTTAGGAAGGTCAGAGACTGGGTTGAGGGAAGGATCCAAAGAAGAAGTTGTCATTGCTGACTTTGCAGAAAGTGTGAGATAAGAGAGGTTAAGAAATAATGGTAGAGGAATAAAAGTCTTTTTACTTATTGAAATTACATTTGCCAAATGAAGCATTGCTATTCAGTGAGAACAGTTGACAACAATTCCTGAGGAGACATCATCAGTCTCCTGAACATTTAATCCTTGTTCACCTGTGTACTTACAAAATCAGAGTGGGAGGAGAGCTCCAAGGTCAGTTCAGCAATTCTTTGTGGCATGAACCTGTGCTTGTCTTCCAGATCATCAGAGAAACTTACTGAGCAGTGTCTAGTATTCAGTGGTAGTGCAGAAGATATCATAAGATATCATAGTTCTTTCTGATATTTGGTTGGCTCTGTGCCTGCACCAAACCACAGCTGCTGCTACTGAGGTAGATATACAAAGCTCTACATCATGCTGACCAAGCTTTTCCTATCCAATAAGAAACATCTGCATAAAGTTAACCCAGAGGAGATTACCTACCTTGCAGATATCTGGAGCTTCAGAAGGGCCTGGAGCATTTCAGTAGCTAGTTGGTTTGTGGGGTTCGTGGTCACCATGCTCCTTGTAAGCCAGAACTGTAGTCTCTTCCCCTCCACCTGGAGCATGCTCTGAAACACTTGTGCACCATCTACCTTTCATGCCACTTCATTCATTTGCTCTGTTTGCTTTTCAAAATATCTTGTACTTTTAAAAGGTTGTTTCTAAAAAGGCTGAATGGTGAACTTTGTCTCATGGTCAATAGTAACCCAGATAAGAATTAACAGGCATGACAGACTTAAATGAGTTGGATTAAAGTCAAGTCTGTCAACTCAGCCTATTGGCATACGAAAAAGATGAAGATGTGAGTTATGATGGATCTCCTGTGTGTTGTAGTTTTTGGAAGCTGGAATACTCAAGGAGAAATATTAATGGTGGCTTCACTGTATTTCATTCTTATGCATTATCTAGAAATCTTCTACATTTTTGAAAAGTAAATAAATGGAGATGTTTTGCTCTCTGATGAAGACATAACTTGAGAAATTCATTTGTTGTAATCAAAGCCTTTTGCAGACCTTTGCTACTTTCAGTTATGATTTTGTTAGGAAGGTGTGGTAGATCCAGAATGGAGTTTCTAGTGAAGAGGAAATGCAGTTACAGAGCAGATGATAGCCCAGCGTGCAGAGCCATCTGCCTAATTCCAATGAGAAACCTAAACTTAAATCTCCAACATCCTAGAAGCTGTTAGCGCTCTCTCTTTTCCTCTCTCTCTCTTTTTTATGACCAAGCATCAGTGGTTCCTTTGAGGATTTATTTTTCTATAGAATCTAGTAATATATAAATATATTATGGCCTAGAATAAATATGCACAAAAATGAGATATGATTTTTCAAGGTTTTTTTTAAGACAATAAGAACTTAAACCATAAATTTGGGAAGTCACAGCTGTGCATTGTGCCAAGCATGACAAAATTAATGGAAAGCAGTTTTCTTATTTTTCTTCTTGGTGATCCATCTTAAATGCAAATGCTCTTATTTGTGCTAATGTTGACACTGAAAATAAAGTAATCAGGATTTTAATAGGATTTTACTGTGGTGAGAATCAAATCCAGTATTGTCCAATGACTTTGTGAAGGAAGTGATTAACTCTGCAGAGAGTATGAAGTGACTACAGACAGACTTGGAGAGAACCAACAGAACTATAAGCAAAATTTTTGTCTATACATAACATTGATTTTGGCACAAAGGGAAATGACTGAGCAAGTGCAAGAATAGGAAATAGTTGAACTTTGTCAGCTATTTTTTAGTGTTCTGAAGAGGCCTATGAATAAATCAGCTAGAGAGAGAAAACTCCCTGGTGTGTCCACAAAATTACCTCTCATTAGACAAAGGATGGTGAACAGTGGCACTTCAGGGGAGTGAAGGCTACAGCTGAAGCAGACCATGCTTTAGGAAGGACCAGAGTGCATTTTGGAAGTCGATCTGAGTGTGAAAAATAGGGACATGGTAGGGAGTAGGGGTAGTAACAGCAAAACGGGGAACAGTATTATTGATGCATTGAATACATTACTCCCTCTCTCCTGTGGTGAATGAACATGCAAGGCACAAGGGCACATGCTCTGGGACTGTGACTTGGTTACTTTTCAGGCTAGAAATAGATCTCCTCAGTTTATTTGGTGTTGTCCTTGGATTTGGCAATATTGTATCTTGCCAAGGAAGGGGCTTCTTTTCTTTGCTCCTGCCACCTTTTCCACATCCACCTGTGGTGACAGGCTGAAAGGGCTGATACAGTCAAGCAGAAATGTTCCTTATGTTCTTGTTCTGGTCTTTAGCTTTAAGCTTGCTCCGACTTTGTACCCTAAAGGAAGCAGCCAATAAAGAAGTCTGTAAACAGCCTCTGGACTGCCAGCTAACAGAATTCCCTCATAATGAGAGGATGGGCACTCAGGTGAGCTCAGCTGCGGCTCTGTAAATGTTTTTTTTCCATGTGTGTCAGTTTTTGCAGGTGTACCAAGATACCTCAAAATGTACAGATTTTTGCTTTGTTTCTTGCATTCACTATTTTAGCATTCTTCTTTTCTTATTAGCAAGGACCCATTATGATTTGGAAATTTTGATTTTAGAGCAAATATTTCAACACTTGTTTATTATCTGGTAAACACAGGCCTGGAAAGGCATGTGTTTAAAAAGCAGTTTTGGGGTGGGGTGGAGAGTTTTGGCAACAAGAAAATCTAGAATCTTTTTAGAGGTAAGAAAAGACACTAGTACCTTCTGTGAAAATCACATCTGTGAGAAAAAAAATCTCAAATGTTTTCCAGTTTCCTCCAGGTATAATGTGAAATAACAGCTTCCTTCTGCAAAATAGCTATGCTTCCTTTCATAATAAAGTGTATAGAATAACTTTGATTTTGGCAAAATAGAAAGGGGACACTGGTGCTTGCCGTGAAGTGTGTATCCTGTAATACAGAAGTAAGAGCTGCAAACAGAGCCTTTTTCTCTACACAGAGATACTCACTTGGGCTCAGTTCTTGCAAACACGATTCTGCATGTGTTTAACTTCCGACACATGAATAATTCAGCTGAAGTCAAGCTCACATGTAAGTCCACAAACCTTTCTTGGGAAACTAGTCATTACTGCTGGGAATATTCCATGCAGCTACGTGTATAAGGGCTACCTATGTCGCGAACAAATGTAGACAGTGTGGCCAGGGAACCCCAGGAGTTTTGAGAGCGCCCGACAGCAAGAACAGACTGAAAGGGTCTGTCCTGTACTGCTTACACTGCAAAACTACATGCTGTGGATTATAATCAGCCCCTTGAGGGCTGCCAGCTTACCCTGCCTGCATTTCACTGCAAATCATTCTTCTCTGCTGGGTGTATAGCTGCCGTAACACCGCTGAGGTCATTTTACCTGAGCAAAGATGGCAATCATTACAACTAACGATCTCTTTGGCAAAACATTGACGGCTTTATGGGGAAAGTAATTTCTGAGCACCCGGAGTCCAGCACGTCCTTATTTGTTTTGGTCTCAGATGTTTTTAAAGACTTGGCTACACGATTTGAACTTGCCTATCAGGTCGATCACGTTAACCAGCTATCTTTCTTCTCTCTGCCACTGTACTCACAAAACCATCCTTGCATAAGGGTCAGAATATTGCTATTTATGTCTTTATCTCCTGTTGCTTTTGGACCATGTCATCACTTGTTTTCTTCTTTTCTCACAGCTTCTTAAAAATCAAGATTCTTGTCTTCACCCTCAGGGCATTACTTGGTTTAACTCTCCTACAGAGGAGGACAGCTGTAGCTGCTATTTAGGAAGATGACCACAGAGCTCAAAGATTAGCACTGCAAACTATCTACTCTTTGCACATTATCTTACTGCCATGGTGTCACCTCTGCCTGACCTGTCTGTGCATTTCTCTCACCGTTTTTTCACCTGCTTCTACACTAAAATGTGGGATGTGCTCTCTGAATGAGCCAAAAGACCACAATACTGACTATTCTGTATTTTGCTTTTGCTGTGTACAAGGCTTTAGTCAATGGATACAGTAAAAGGTAACTGTATACATAAGGATTTGTGAACACAGTATAAGTGTGTGCTGGCAACAGCATTGCTCAGCTTTTGACTGTTGCGTGTTTAGCTCTCTGGGCAGACTTGTGCTTTCCTTTGTATGTGGATTCTTTAGAAAATACAATACAAATTAAAAAAAAAAGGAGGCAGGAGCATGAATTCACACAGCTTTGGTCTCTTGCCTCTGAAAGTTATGGGTACAGTCGTCTTAACAGCAAAGACAAAAACAAATAATTGATGTGGGCGAAGAAAACAGAACATCTCCTGTTTTGGTCACTGATTTAAGGGCAGGAGGTGGAAGTGAGGAGGAACTAGGAGTGCTTTAATAGCGTCCTGCCATACCATCAAGGGTTGGAGCTTCAATTCCTCTGTGCCAATCTTCACCTTCTGTAACAAGACAGTACTGCTTCACAGCAGTAGTATAGAAATTAATTATTTGGCCATTGTTTGTGGAATTAGTTTCTAACTGCTAATGAAGAACAATACAATTTTCTCAAATTTGGCTGAGATGAGTTTTATACCACGTTTTGATTCCATTTCAGTAAACGTCATAATTTTCTATTTTGGCCTGGCTGCTTGGTGAAAGGGAATTAGGTGTGCAAAGGAATTTATTGAAAATGCTTGGTAGGGAGAATTCATGGAAGAGACTGCTACGAAAACTAGCCACGTGTTTCAAATTCTACAATAAAAACTGGTCTGGTCAGTGAAAGTAGAGACCGCAATCACCTTTAATAGAGGGGACCTGCCCTTAGGCAGCAAATAAACTCTATTTGACCTGTACTGTTTAGAAGGAAGGAGAGAAGATAGAAAGACATGTTTTAATTTATTTTTTCCATCAAGTTTGTTATTTAAGCCTTTTCTCAAAAAGAATAAACAGTTTTATTTTATTTAAATTAATGTCTTAATTAAATTAAAAGCAGAACTGCCTTGCAAACATTTTTTTGTTTTTGTTTTTTCCTTCCCCTGAGATAAGATACGAGCGTAAAGTTATATATACAGAAAAGCATGGATGTTCAGTAAATAGGGGGTGTACCTCATCTTTATTTCAGAAACTTCAGCAGTGGACTCCCTCAATAGGCAGTAATCTGCAATAGCAGATATGCCCAGATATACCCTGGAGAGTTCAGATAAGTGTAACAATATTTTTAAATGATACTGAATATAGGGGATCAGATCTTACTATTTTTCTCAGAGGTCCATTCTTTCACATAATGGTACAGAAATTAATTTTGAATGAGTTCTTATAGGCCTTGAAATTTTACTCAACCACACAGTGTTTTTCCAACTTTAAATGCCACAGGAAGCTTCCAATATATGAAGGGCTGACAACTGAAGAGTGTGTTTGCATAGTATGTTACAAAGATCTTGGGGAGTATGAGGAGGACAAGGAAGGTGCATGCCTGCACTGACTGTTTTTCATTACATTCCCAAGTTTATTTGGTTTTTGTGCTCTGGTGTCTGAACTACTGTTTTATTTTCTGTGTGTAGAACTTTAAATTTGTAAAAATACTGCCACTGGAGAGCTTTTCCAGGTGCTAGTATTGTCCCTATTTTCGTAGCAACTGTGTGTCTCAAAAATGCAGAGATTTCCAGTACCTCAGTGACACACAGAAGTATTACCATCCCCATTTTAAGGACTGAACTTGTGCAACTTTCCAACGTAACATAGTCTCTCTGTGGCAGGATCAAAATTAAGTCCTCAGGTGCTGGATTCAAGTTCAGCTCTGGCATGATCTTCCACTGCATTAGAAAGGGAGAAATTGTACTTTTCCTAACCCAGAATTAAATTTCTTCTCTAGCCTAGAAGTGCTGGTTAGCTTTTAACATATGAGCAACAAATGCATGAGCACAGTGCAGGACAGATCCTCGGCTGATGTATGTTGGCCTGACTCCACCAAAGTCATATGAAACTATGACAATTGACAGCAACTGTGGATCTGCCACATCGCATCTGCTCATATTCATTGCAAGAAATCATTCTCCTTAGCTCTATGAACGATGAGCCAGCTCTTAGAAAAAACTTATTAATTCTAAAGGCTGAATCCTTGGTTAAATTTCTTCAAGTATTGAGCCCTGTGGCCTTCTCTTCAGCTCTTTGAGTTCACACAGCATCATACCTTAACCCTTCTCTCCTTTTTAACTTTCTTCGTTCTCTTGAATAGTGTCACCGTCAGAGCACTTGAATGGGCCTCCAGAAATCTGGGCTTAGTTCCTGGTCTTGCCACAGGCCTCCTTCAGCCAATACTTTAGATTTCCTAGTTTCAGTGGGTTATGGGTTAAGGACTGTGGGCCTGGTGAATGTGGGTGAAGAGACTTTAATTTATCTGTAGCTCCAGTACTACTATGAATAATCCTATTAATGACGTGTATGTGTACATATACACACACTGAGTCTCTCTCACTCAAAGTTCTGTCATAATTTGAGCACATGAAAAGAAAATAAATAACTATAAAGTGTAATAATTTAGGACTTGGCAGGCTGAGGGGTGCTATGTCTTTGCGCAATCTCACGAAATCATGATGAAGTGCCTAGACAGGGAAGGGACAATGCCCTGGAGCTTGTTTCCCACATGTGTTGGGGTGTTTTGTTCTCCCCCCCCCCCCCCCCCCCATTTTTCTGTTCTTCTTTCTACCACTGCAAAAATTGTCTTAACCTTCCTGCCATTAATCAGTGCATATGTAAGTGATTTAATTAAAATAACTTCAATTATGCTGAAAACAAGAAATTAATAATATCCATTAAAACGATCATTGTTGTTTGCATCAGAAAGATTTTAGCAGTAGACAGGATACATAGATGAGAACCACAGAGGCAGCAGAACGTAGTGTATATACACTGACAATTAAAAAAGTTCAAAATGCCTTTAATCTCACAATGTAATTATCCTGACTGTCAGTCAAATCATTGCTTAAGCACTTCTTCTATTGAATCTGAAGAAAGAAATTCAGTGAAAATTACTAAAATCCAAACTATACAAGTGCTTGCTAAGTCACATGGGGATACACTGTTGTTGCTGTTGTGGTGGTGGTGACTGTGGTGGTGGTATTGTACTAGATGAGGTCTCCTTTTGTGTTAGGTGCTACACTAACATTGGGTTCAGTAGTGAAGAGAAATCAGGCTTTAAGATCTCCACTGTGAAACAAAGGCAGAAGAATCTCCATGTAAGTGGTGAAAAGCAATGGTAATTCCTTCCTGCAGCTCCAGAGGTGAGGGAAGAATAGGGGGCAGAGTTATGGCAAAAGTCTTAGCAGTGATTTTTTAAAAAAAATTAAATAATCCAGTAGTTCATGAAAACTAATCTTCCATTTTTACACATGGGAAAACTTAGATAAATGGATGGAGAGGCCACAAAAAGAAACCAGTAAGACACATAAACTGAAGCCTGTCAAGGCTAGGATTAGACCTTATCTCTTGACTCCCAGTTCCTTGTGGTAACTAGATCACACTGCATCCATCACTACCAGTCATTTTGTGTTTTAGTCGTCCATTCTCTGAGTGATTAATGTTGGGGAATGAAGCATCAACATAGATTATCTTGAGTCAGTAGAAACAAAATACTCAGTCTACAGGATTCCCTTTCCCCTAAAAGTCTGCTGTTCCTAATTCCCAGATAAACTGGAAGACCTGTAAACATGATCATTATATGCTTTTCCATATTTAAGTCGTAGAAGGAAATCCCTTAGGCTGTATGATCAATGTCTGGCTTGCCCAACCTTTGTAGCAGCCTGAGTATTCAAAGAAAAGCCAGTGCTTCTGCACAATACAAGTAAACAGACATTGCCTATGGATGGCAATTACCCCAAATATTTTTTGTGGAGTTCAGTGGCCCTGCTCTTTTAGAGAAGTTGGCGTCAGCTGCAGGTTGTTTCACCATGGCTTTTCCTTTTTTTTTTTTTCCTCTAAAAACCATTCATTTTATCATTAATGTCTCAGCCACTTTTGCCAAAAAGCCTTTTCAGTTTTTTATTCCTCACAATGGGACATAGAATAGTGTTGAAAGGTATTGTAGCTGGCATAGCCTGCAGGCACTGTGAAGCTGGATAGAATACTTCGGCTCTTTCTCACTGTTTAGTCTTGGCTTGCAGTCATACTGACTTATTAAAAACAAAACAAAATGGAAAAAACCCAACCCACCCAAATATTCCAGCTTGATTTTTATCATGAAAGGGCTTCTGTGCCAAGAAGACACCTGGTTGGTTTTGAAGCGCTGTTTTCCAACATATTTTTTTTCTTTTTAAGGACCATGGCAGAATTTTGAGCTCTGAGCATCATGTACCTCTCCACAAACAAAGCAAATATATAGAAAGGCTTTTACTAATTGCCCCATCCTGAGATTGCAAGGTGCTGACAAGAGGGCACCGTTGTATTAGCCAGCTGAAGATTTGGAATCTTCCTGAGCTGTTATGACTTTACGTTTTCATCCACATACTCCAGGATCTTTACTTTCTTCATATTTCCAGTGTGGTTTCGGACTTCTGCCTAGTGTTTATCAGATCTCTCTTAGTTTATGACCTTGAACATTTGGAGATGAACTCCTGAACCTGCCAGTTCCAAACCCTACGATTATGGCAATGATGCAAGAAGCCAGGAGCCAACTGGAAATTCAGTTGCAAAAGTGAAATTCAGAATTACAAGCATATCATGAGTCCAAAGAGGCATTTCCAGCAAAAAAGCTTGGAAGCTGCTATCCTAGTCTCTTAAGAAATTAAGCTGTGGCTGTCAGTTGCTGTTATTATTGACTAAATAATGACAATGGGCTGAACACTGGAGAGTATGCAGCACACATGAGGTCCTTGTGTGATCTTGCAACAGGATGTTTTAGCTGCAACTCGCTGGAGTAAAATGGGTACCAAATCTGTACTGAGAGGTCTCTATGGCAGAATGAGACTGAAATAACTGCCCTTCAGTATTATGTTCCTGCAATAATGCCACTGAGGCCGGCTGTAGGCTCCTTACCTGGTATTCCCAGTGGACTGTGGATGTATATCATATTTAGAGCAGCCCTAGGGGCATATCTACTTGCCTAGGCAACCTCCAGCTTTCCAGTCTTATCTCTTTTGATAGCTTTGGCCCAAAAGTAAGGCCCCAGAATCTCTCCTACCATGATTCTGATGTTGCTTACCATAGATGCATATGGGATTTGTAGTCTGATTTCAAACAGACTGAGAGCAGGCTTTTGGATATCTGTCTCAGTTATGGGATTATCCTGGAATACAGAAGGCTCCTCAAGTGCTCTGTCACATACTGTAGTTATAATCTCTGTAAACAAGGATTATGTTTGTATAATATGCATTGTAAATAAGGACCTCAGAGTATAAGGTTCTTTGTAGCCTTTTGTTAACTTATTCTTTCCATACCATACAAACATTTTCCTTAGTTCTCCATGAAATTCATCCTGACCAGGATCTGGTATGTATTGGCTCTGAGCCATTTCATCATATCATTACAATGTATTTTTTCATTATGCCATGCTAGATAATATGTTGTTTGATCTCAAAAACTAAGCAAAGTTGAGTCTGGGTGGTATCTGGATGAATGCCTTCTAAGAAAATGTCAATATTGCACAGGAAATAGAGCTAGTGATTCATGACAAAATTATGACTCTTTGATTTGAAGTACTTCAGAAATAATAGATCTAATCTTTTGTATTTTGAAGAGGTGAAAAAGTTGAGTCATTCTCTTCAGCATGAACTCTGAGGGTTTTGGTTTTATGGTGTGGTTTGTTTTTTTTTTTTTTTTTGTGGGAAGCTTCTCTATCTTGTATGAATCATACTGTGATGCTTTACTGTTGCCCCTTAGTAGCCCCAAGTCTAGTCCGTAGTGGCTCCACCTGAGACTCTCTCGGTTATTTGTCATGTAGGATGTATTTGGTCATAAATCCCTCGGCCTACCACTACTATCCTTACTGCCAATATGGCAACACATTACACTTCCTCCAGGACACAGTGGGTGCGGAAGACTACTACATGTATAACTAACTTGCTACTTAGGTGAGTTGAGTAGTAAAGGCAGATGGCTTCTTTAATATGAATCACCTGTGTTGAAGAAAATGTTGCCGCCGAAAAAAAAAAGGCATTCACTTTTGAGAAAATTACTTGACTACTAGTAGGGGAAGTGGAGGATATGGATCAGGATGGGTGGGATGCTCAGGGAATGAGATTTTAAATCTAAATTTGAATCAACTCTGCACTGTCTGTTTTCCATTAAGATTACTGTTTCTCATCAGCTTTCATATTTGCGTCAAATGGGAGACATGAAGATGAAAGGCTTATCCACAGCCACAAAGTGAGCCAATGATCAGTGCACATTATTTTCCTAGTTCCCCGATTTTGCTGTACTTTTTAAAAACAGTTCATTTTTTTACCCTTTCTGTGCAATTTTAGGAGAGTTTGTTATTCTGAATTAAATAATAAATAAAAGGGTACTTATCCCTTTATAAGTGTAAGATGCATCTACACCAGCAGGGCCCCTCTCCTCATCACAGGTTTTGCAAGGCCTAGCACAGTTGTCAAAAACCTTACCATGATCTTTTCGTGCCAGTGGAGCAAAATAAATTGGCCCAAGCCAAGACTGATCTCAGATGTAATTCAACCAAATTTGGATTGCAGACTTGCATGGTCCAACGCATACTCTTTGCCCAAAGGAAGATTCACAGGGGATGATACATCAGGTGGTTGTGCTACCATTCAGAGGGACATCAACAGGCTACAGAAACGGGCCTGCAGGAATCTCACGAAGTTTGACAATGGGAAGTGCCAAGTCCTGCACCTGGGGAAGAACAGTTCCATGCACCAGTAGATGCTGGAGCTGACTGTCTGGGAAGCAGCTTTACAGAAAAGGACCTGGTGGTCCTGGTGGTCTCCAAGTTGAACATGAGCCAATAATGAACTCTTGCAGCACAGAAGACTAACAGCCTCCTGATCTGCATGAGGGAGAGCATTGCCAGCAGGCCAAGGGAGGGGATCTTCCCCTCTACTCAGCACTGGTGACGCCTTGTCTGGAGTGCTGTGTCCAGCACTAGGCTCTCCAATACAAGAGGGGCATGGACATGCTGGAGCAAGTCCAGCAAGGATTATAGGGGTTGGAGCATCTGTCATCCAAGGAGAGTCTGAAAGAGTTGGAACTGTTCAGCCTGGAGAAGAGAAGGCTGGGGGGCGGGGAGTGTGTGTCATATTGTCACCCATATCCATATGTTAAATACCTGATGTGGGGGGAGTAAGTAAGATGAAGCCAGACTCTTCTCAGTGTTGCCCAGTGACAAGACAAGAGGCAATGGACACAAACTGAAACACAGGGAAGTCCACTTTAGCAGAGGAAAAAAACTTTTTATTGTGAAAGTAGTCAAATACTGGAACAGGTTGCCAGGAGAGGTTGTGGAGTCTCCATCATGGAGATATTCAAAACCTGGCTGGATAAGGCCCTGAGCAGCCTGCTCTAGCTGACCCTGCTTTGAGCAAGGGGGTTGGACTAAATGATCTCTGAGGGTCCCTTTTAACCTACACCACTCTGTGATTCTGAGTAGCTGTCTACAGGTAACTGAACTGTATAAACAGTGGGGAAAACTAGCTGCCATATTTTGCATTCCTCAGCAAAACTAAGGTCAGTGGAGTGACCTTTTGAGAAGAAAATATACAGGTTAAAAGCCTTTTGAACTCTAGAAATTGTTGATTTGTCAAATTGTCTGAGAGAAGTGGCAGAAGTCACATGCCTTGAAACTTCTACCAGTTGAGACAATCCTTTCAGAATAATTGTAGAGAACAAGCCTATTTTGGCATAGAGGTGGACTACACAGGTCTCTGCCTGTGCAGGCAAATTGCTGTGATTCAGATATTGCGACACAAAGGGATACATGTTACTAAAGCAGTATATTATTTGTGTTACGCGGATCTACTTGTACATGACAGCAACTTGAAACTGCAGTTTAAATGAACTAGTGGAAAAAAAAACGTCATTATCAAGAGGAGGTGACTCGCTTTGTACTGTTGTTAGCCCGAACAGTTTGAGCTGGTCCTTTTATATCCTGAACCATTTGAGGGATTTGTCTGGATAATGCAAGGGAGCCATAGGAAAGCAGTATGTGTGAAGCCAGGTTTGCTAGCCTAGCTGTGCTCTTCCAGGTGCCTAGAATGCTTATCCATTCCTTCCATATTTTGCCTATCTGTAGGACCTGAAATTGGAGGTTTTGTTGGTTTTGTTGCTGTTCATACCTTAAAATATGCCTAAAACTTTTAGACAAAGCTGGATAGCCATGCCTTCCCAGCACACTGTGCGAGTTCACTCAGCTATGCAGGGGAAAAGGCAAAAGGCCTCGGATTTTAGCAGCAAAGGAGTATTTCTGCTTGCCTGCTGCAGCATAATTACTTTTTACTGCATGGCCCCTCATTAATTTTTCATTAGTTGCTAGTCAACTCCTTAACTCAATTCACTCTAATTAATTAACGTGATGAGATACAATACCCTAATACACCTATTAATACAAATGAGTGGAATCAACTCTGCTGCACACCTGTTCTCAGTAATCTGCACAAACACTAGTGAATTATCATTGCCTCTCAGAAATAACATCCACAGTGACATCTTGTTATTCCTTGTTGCTGGCTGATAGAAACTCATGTTATCACATTGCACAGGATGCTTTGGAAAATACAATCACTGTGAACTATGGCTGAACTTCATACATCTTGAAGAGACAGCTCTAACTTTCTTGTGACCCCAACAGATCTGTCTGAATTTATGGCCTGAAATGCTATAATACAAAAGTGTCTCAGAAATATCAATGTATTATATATCACTAAGGTCCAAAGGGCAAAATCACAAGAAACAAAGCAGAAGTGGACTTCAGTCTGATGGCTGTGGGTTGATACTCTGTGCAAAGAATAATTCCCCTGAGGTCTGCTCTGGCTCACTCAAGGTCATACAGGTCATCCATGACAGAGGGGATCCATAGCCAGATGCCAGCTGTTTTTAACCAAAAGATGCCTGCAGGAGAGGTGCTAAACTTGCAACATACCTGACCTTCATCAGAGATTGTGGAAGAGGAAGAATATGCAGCTAACGTAAACTTTATCCAGTGAAATATGTTAAACATAGCTGCCTAATATATGTAATCTCTTCTCAAAACTGTTATGCAGATTTGATTCTTTTTCTCCAATTCACGATAAAAAAAATTAATTGCAATGCCTGTATTTTCATTTAGCTCTGATGTGAGTCAGTCATTGCTCACACTGTAAGATGGGGACGGTGAGGCATACAGGCTTCTTAGAAGTAGCATGTCCACTGCAGATCATGGACTGGAAAAAAAGGATTCATGTTTCCCATTGGGAGCATAAAGTACAAGAATATCTCCCATTTTGCCCCTTTCTTATTCCCATTCTCTTGTAAAAATCCTCGGCTTGTTTAAAATTTGTATTCCAGAACTTAAGCTTTGGTCCTCTAAAAATACCGGGTTAATGCTCAAGCCCAGAGCCCTGGCATTTTGCATGTGCTGGAATAGGCAGAACTGAAATCCTGAAGAGTAGTTTCTTATTCAGGCTATGGTCACATGAAAGCTACTCCTAAATGTGTATCAGGACTTCACTGCTCTTGCACACTTACAGAATGCCTGCTGTAGATACGGTATGCTCCCAGAGATCTGTGTATCACCAGTGACTTCTGAGAGCACAATATGAAGAAACTAATATACCTCTGAAAACCAGAAAGGATGTTTTATATAAATTTAGTTAAAATATCTTTGGAAGAGATTGCTGAAAATGGTTAGGAAGACTGATGGAGTTCGACAGCCAGAGGGATATTTTCCTTCTCAGGAGAGATAGCAATGACTGTTAGGACTGGATCAGTTAGGTACATGGATCAGTTAGGTACATGGATCAGTTAGGTACAAAATTGGTTTTGCACTAGAAAAATTGCCTGTGAGAGTTTAATGCTGTATGGATTAAAATTTAGTATGCTTGAAAATTAAAAGCAAGATTGAGAGATGCATCCCAAGTCCATGCAGATCTGTTATGAAAGGGAAAAGTGATTCAGAAAAGGGAAGGATGGAAAGTCATGTGGGGGGAAGAGACTGAAAATTTCTACATCAGGTGGTATAGCCTTTAGTTGTGAGATGCAGCTGAAGCATACTCTTGCTTGCTTGCTGCATGCAGCCCTGACATTTTGGCCAGTATGACAGGGAGAATGGCAGCTGGTATGCAACTGTCACCCTAGAGGAGCGGCTCCTAACAAAGTGTAAAAAAGCAAGTAAACTGAGGCTGTGAAAGTCAGTTGGTGCAGTGTATTGCCCTTTTACTCACAACCTCCCTCCTACAAGGAACAAAAGGGAGGTCTCCGATAGGAAGTGCAGCATTTTGCTTGATGGCAGGTGGCAGAAGTGCCGAGAACAAGCCCTGTTCTTAGAAATAGAAAGGTGTGGTTTTGCACAAAAGAAAAAAAAGCTGCTTCATTTTATAGCTATGAGCACCACAGCTGACGTGAAACAGAACAATTCAGGAAAGACAAACACCTTCTTAGAAAGCACATAAAAATTGCTAGGGGACTGCTTCTGGCGAAGTCACTGGGACTTTTTGCCTGGTATGTTGAAAGGCTGAAATCTCTGGAACAAAGAAAAAGAGGAAAAAAGGAAAAAGCCGTGACGTACAATTTAAGGTTTGATCTCACAGCTTTTACTTGTGCAAGTAGCTTCGCTGATTTCTAAAGGCTTATTCCATGTGATTAAGCATTATTTTTCCTTAAGCTTAGGTTGCAGTGTTAGTTTCTTAATAATTTTCAAACATAAAGGTATTTGGGGGCGGATCTTTCTCTTGTTGAAGTAATGAGCCACACTTCTCACTTATTTCAAGGTCCCTTTTTTCCAAGGTCTTTTTAATTAAAATGAATTATTTAGTATTTGAAAGCTCTTTGAAAGTACAAAGAGCTACGTAAGTGCTAAGTGTTGTTATTATTCAACTCATTATTATTATCTTTTACGTTTGCCATAAAACTAGCTGTGACTTAGCTGCTGTTAAGCTCCTTAGTTCTCAAGGAAAATTAACATTAGAAAATGTTTTGACTTTTTTTTTTTTAAACCACGGCAAATTACTACTGCTGCTGATTACAGCAGTGATAATATTCTATGAGCACTAACTGAAACAATGCAGAGACCAATTGTAGCTACACTTCTTTAAGTGTACTGTACTCTTATGAGTTGCCATGCTGAACTTGATCGTGATGCTCCTATTTGCAAGCATGGACACATAAAAATAATTTGTCATTGCTCTGTTCTTTTTACAGTCATGAACATTGATGCACACCAAGCATATAAACAGATACAGCCTTGGAAAATGATAACGAGACACCTAACTTGTACTGGTGTCAGTGATCACAAGAGGTACAGGGCAGTGGAAAGTCAAAAGTGGAAGGTCCTTCCTACAAGGCACTTGCATTATGCCAGTGCATACACGTTTCAAGGATGGAACACTTCATCTAACGCTGTCATAAGAAATTGGTTTATGTACAAGTGCAAGATGCCAGTTGCATTTGAAAATCCATGCTTTTGAAGTTTCTATACTGGACAGAATAATTCTTGCTTAAAGTTAGGTGTGTATATTCAGTATTTTGGAAGACATTTTAAGGGGGTTTTAGGAAAATGATCCGATTTTGTTAGGAAGAGGTGCAAATTTAACTTCTTTCTTGTGGAATTAGAACCTTGCTAGGGTCCTAAAACAGCTGCTCTGTCAAGTTTCCCCTTGAATAGGTATAGTAATAAATATAAAAGTATACCACTAAATATGTCAATAAAGCTATCTTTTTTTTGTGAATGTATATATACCTTATTCACATACTCTCTCAAAGTTTTGATGTAAAAAAACAATTTTACTATAAGCAAATATTTTGAATTAATAGAAGTGGGATCAGATGATATTGTGGATACCTCTAAGGTAAATGCTGCATAGCATTATGTAGGCTACAAAAAATACTTTTCTCACTCTTAGGTGTCTTTTGGTTTGGTTGTAACAGAAGGACCAGAAGAATACTTTAGCTCTTGGAGTTTTTAAAAGAAATATATGGCAACAGATTGAATATAGACTATGTTTTTTATTTCTTAAATTAATAGTGTTAATCCTACCTGTACACTGTGAAGATGAGGGCCCTTCATTCACTTGCAATGAGACTTCATAAAGAAAATCACATAAAATCTTGATAAGGTTCTTTGTACTTTGAGTGTAAGGGAATAATAGTTTACTGCCTAGATAACTCACAGGAAACAGCCCAAGACATAATTAACCTTACAGGTCAATGGCATTAATTTGTGTCTCTGCTGTATTATTCTTACTACTGCTGTTAGTAATATCTGACACTTGCACATCTTTCCTCTGAAGATGTAAAAAGGGCTTTAAAAAGTTCATTTAGGTAAGTTTCATAAAAAACTGTGTGTGATATCACTCTTTAGGTAAAAATAGATATATAGGGAAACCATGGCAGAGGTTTTCAGTGGCTTATTTAAATGCACATAGTGAGTTGCTTGCTGATTGGGGAGGGGACAGGTTTTTTGACTCTTAATCTCCTGTTCCATCTAAAACATTTATTTCCACCACCACCAGGATTCTTCTGATGTAAAGGGGATTATATTTTTCTTTCTGAATCACTACATTTCCTTTCAAATGCCTGTTCAAATATTGTTAGGAGAAAATTAAGACTAATGTTCTTGGGTACATGTTCACTGCAGTTATTGAAATGGTCTGTCACGCTGAACCTTGGAACAAGCAGCTTTCATCGTCCATAATGACTTTACCTTTCCCAAGAGGAGGCTAGCTGCTTGGAAATTTTTTTCTTCTTTAGGTTAGGAAGGTGGCATAACAGACCCCACAACAGATATTTAGGCAACTATAAACAGCAAAACATACTCAGAGCAAAGGACGTGGTGAGGGGATAAAAAGCAAAAGACCTAAACTGTGTACCTGTGCTAAATTTCCCTTTAAGAAAGTTTTGAAAATATTTTCTTTTTTTTTTTTTTTTTTTAACGTTATGTTCACTGCATTGCCCCATTTTATAAACTTGCTTTTCTGGGGTACTCTAACATTAAATCATGAAGATCTTCTTTACTTTATCCTTTGTCATTGACCAACACTGATTGTAGCAGCATCAAGTGAATAAAGACCTGAGAATGAAACCTGCTATTTTCTGTTTGTTTCTGGCTGGAAGGATTCTTTGTCTTGATAAGAGGGGTAGAGAGATTTGTTGAAATAAAAGAATTACAGGACCCTGGAACTCAAGTCCTGGCTTGTGACTGTGCAAATTGCTGAATTTCTCTGGGACTCCACCCCTTTCTCCACTTTTTTCTTTCAATCTTTTCTCTTTAAATTGAAGCTCTTCAAGGCAGGGATTGTTTATAATATATACTAATACAAGGCTTAACATAGTTGATTATTTAACCTAAACATCATATCTACTACTGTAATGCACAGACCATAAAGAAATGAGCATGAATCACGACCCTAATGTGGGGAACTGTGGTAGGAGACAGATGGAACAAGCCATGGGATTGTACAAGTGTCACACAATTCTGACCACCTAGAAACTTAAGACTGAAAGAACACACTTTCACAAGGCTTCCTAGGCCTAAATAATTTCTAAACAAAACAAGGTAATGGGATTAATATGAATTTAAAAACCACCCCAAAGTGGGAATGAGGAAGTTAAATTTCACTAGAATCAAAAGAGAATTTTCAATAAAGCTACACTCTGAATAAACCTGAAGTCAGCAGAATAGAAGACAGAAAGTATTATTTCTTACAGTACATAGTTCTTGAGTACTTTCTACTGCTCACATTATTGAGTTAGTATCCTGCCTAGTATCCCTATTATCTGTGGAAATACAGCTCAGAAATGTGAGGAGTGCTGTTTTCCATGTAAAAATGAAACATTCTTGAAAAGAGTGGGATATTTTTTTGGAGAGGTGACTGACTTCAGATATTTTCCTCCATTTCGTGTGTCACCAGAGGTCTGGAAAATACCCTCATGTGGGGAAAAAAGCACATAAATTTATGCATATTTAACATCCCACTATAGGAAGCACAGTGGACACTTCCTGCATTATCATTTAGATTGTTTTAGGATGACAGAATTAACTTCTAATGTAGCAAAAAAAATGTTCTGTATGGACAATTTTTCAAACTGAAGGAAATACAGTGAAAAAACCAAAGAGCCCTGGGGCTGAGGCAGACTTTGAGAAATATTGTGCATGTGTCCCATGTACATTTAACAGTTTTAACAGTTTTTAATGAAGAAACTGGGAAACTGAGGGAGTTAATTAAGGAAATGCCAGTCATTAAATGGCCTGAAAGCAAATGTAAAAACCCAAGTTGTTTACAAGGAGTTTTGGACCATTACAATATGGTTTCATCCAAAGATCTGTAGTTTCTGTCATGAATATTGAAAATATTGAAATGAAAAAAGAAGCCATGGCTTTCAGTCTTTGATATAAGAAGTTCTCCGTCCTTACTTAGGCAAGTAAACCACCCATGAACTCCTTACTGCCTGAGCCAAGAAGGCCTATGTATTTTCCTTGTTTCCAAGGATGAAAAGATTAATATTTTGGCTGCAAACTCATGATTTATAAATGACATACATACAAATGATGACAACAGAGTATCTGACAAAACTATGAGAAGCAAGGTTAGGTTGGAAATTTGAATCCTACTGAAAAAAACCCAGAATTGTCTGATCTGAGACTCAGTGTGAATGGTATTTAGATGAGCTTCCACTGAGAACAAAGCCCTAGTAAAACTGCTCATAGCTGTCAGCTGGGGTGGTCATTCCACCACATTCTTGCCTGGCAAGATGGAGGAGGGTTGAACTGAACAGAGTAGTGTGTAAGGGCACTAGGATGGCAGTTTGTAAGATATTAAATGTGTAACAGGATTAAAGGATATGATTTATAGATTAAGAAACCTAGGAGACAGGTTGTTGATACTGACTTTGGATTGGCAATGGCATTAAGGAGTATATGGAAGTTTATTGCTTACACTTATAGTACAGACCAGTTCAACCTGAGAATAAGACAGCTTGTTTATATGTTTCTAAACCACCATTTTTTGCTAATTGTTACTGGTACATTAAGCTGAAAAAAAAGATGGGGAATGCAGCACCACTTTAATATCAAATGTGAGCAGGATGATGATAAAATAATAGATTTCTAATGGCTTCCACTTCAGCACCCACAACTTCCTAGACTTTGATTACTACTTAGAGTATACAGTTTCTAATCTCATGCATCTAAGAGGCTCCTGTTGAGAAGAAGCCCTCCACTCAGAAAGGCAAACTGCTGCATAACTTACTGTCACTGTAAGATGTTCAATTTTTTTTTGTGTTCCAGTCTCCAGATTGGAAGGGAATTGAATATTTGAGGCAAAGCACACCAATTTTTGTACTAGACCTTCTATAAGGAGGTACTGTGACTGCCTTTTTTTCTTCTAGCTGGATATCTTTTGATAAAGACTGGAAACCTCAGTTCTCGATCCACATAAGATCTGAACTATCTCATTGCCTTGGTTTGGGAAGAAAGGGTCGGAGAATAGGATTCAAGTTCAAAGAAACAGGATTCTTGGCAATTTCTGTTTCTAACTTAACTAGAAAAATAATGATAAGAATTTGTATTATGGTATTGCAGCATTTCTGCTTCCACTTCTGCACAGAAAATTATCCACAGAAGGTGGAACTCTAAAATGCGTCAGGATGTGAAGGAGGGACATTGAAACCTTGGGTCATATATAGCTATCGTCAGCAACTGAAATTCATGTACAAACGTGACAAGAATGACAAGGACACACACCTCGTAATTCCACTGAAACACGCTGGATTAGGAGCTCTCCAGAGCAATACATTGAAGAAAAAGGGCAGTGGTTTGCTGGGAAAAAGGAAATGGCCCCTTCTCAGCTGGGAAAGCTGGGGTTGGAGGGCTTTTCTAGAACTTTGAGTGAACTTACTTAGAAACACCTATAGATATATTACTGAAATTGTACACCCCCCCCCATTTCTCTGGTGTTTTAGATGGGTAGGAATACATTAACATCATAACTTACTGACAGCTATATGATACTCCCGTACACATATCCTTCATCTGGATACTCACATGAGTGAAAGACTTTACATTCTAGTCCCAGCTTCTCTTGGGAGTTTCAGAGGTAATTTACAGAATCTACAAGCAGATGAAATTGTTCTCATGTTCAATACATTTAAGTATTTTTTCCTCTTCTTGTGCAATATTCAGAGTATTTGGGCTGACTGATTTTTCTTCTGATGAAGTCTTCTGATTGTCCTTATTTATAGATCTGCTTTCCTGTTTTTCTTGAGAGAAACTACGTTATCTTTTAGGGTGGGTAGGGTGTTTTGTTTTGTTCCAAAATTAAGTCTGACTCAGCCAGGTGTGTTTTAGCATCAGGTTTGTTCACTGTAGTTTATTGAAACAGGGAGATTATTTTTGTTTTGCATAGAAATTTGGGGATCGTTAGCCAAGGGATGTGGGGAATTCTTCTAGCCTCAAATTTGTCAGTATTACACACCCACGAGTCAATTATTTCACTTTGCTGTCATACAATGAATGCAGGCTCTTAGAAGGTGCCAGACTGACAGCTTTGAAGTCTACAGAACAGGTTTTGCAGAGGCATCAGCAGTCCCAGTTCTCCTCGTGCACTTCGATCTTTCTGAACCACTGTGGCTTGACTATAAGACAGCCTCAGTTATACCCAGAATTTAGGTATAACTTGACATCTCTCAGGATATTCTGTTCTTTCCCTGTCCAGAAGTGTCCCAGTTATATGGCCTTTTTCTTCCTTAGTTCATTTGAGTACTGGCTCAGTTTGGCATCTATTGGATGAAACGACCTCTAATTGTAGTGCTGCCTTGTGGACTGAGTGGGCAGTGAGGCTGGCTTCCTTTTCCTGCTCTGGGGACTCCCCTCAAAATTGCCGTGGAGAGCTGCTCCAGTGGGCAGTTTGCATTCTCACTACCTGTACTCAGCCCCACTGCAAATAAACTGGAGGAATCAGGTCTTCTGGGCTATTAAATCAGCACCTCTCCCAGCTGCCAGTTTCACAGAATAATCAACTTTCAGTTATGCAGCATAATGGCAGTGGTAGAATAACCCAAATAAAACAAAACTGAGGCTGATACAAAAGGTAAATAAATTAGGCAGTAAGGATATATTTAGCGTGCTCACCTTTGAAAGGCTGGTAAGCGGATTCCTGTAGAGAACAGAGGCAGCTTTAAGCAGGCAGAATGGGGCTGGGTGCCAGCGGATGAACGTTGCTCCATTCAGATGCGGTGCTGCGGCCAGGAGTGACGGAGGAAGGCAGGGCCTGGTGAATCCACGCCGTGGGTAATCCATCCAGGTATCACTGAGACTTGCCTGAAAAATTTTATTTTTCATTGAAGATATTATTTCTTTAAGAAAATATGCTACTGATCCTAATCAAAAAGTGGAAATAGAAAGTCAGTCAACACTCCATGGCATTTTAAGTGAGGGAATTGTTGCTGAGAGAAGGGGGAGATTTTTCTCTTTTGGCAAAGAGAAAAAAATGCAGTTTTATGAAAGGTACAAATTCTTGTTTGGTTGCAATAAACAAATTTTGCCCAGGGCCAGGGAGGCAAAGCTAAGCTAAACTTTCTCGTTCCCATCTCTAGCCATATCACTCTGCAGCTGCGCAATTCTCCAGGGATAAGCTCATGGACACACTAACTAGCTCTCAAACAAAAAGCTTCATTCTTTGTTTTTGGCAGTGAAAGCAGTGAGAAGCAGCAAGGCAGGCACACAGGTTGTGCTGAATCCTTTGGGATGATCTCTCCCATGAACCTCCTGGGGGTAGGACAGGAGCAGCAGCCTTGCTTGCCTGTCACTGTGAGGTACCCTTTCCCAGCTGTGTTGCAAAGAGTAACTGCATTCAAAATGGTCTTGCTTAGTCTGAGAAAATAAGGCTGAGTAACCAAAATATCAATCAGTCTGCTTGTTTTGGGCTTTAAGGTCTTGCATTTAGGTACCTAGATACAGTGCGACTGAGTACCATGACAGCTTAACAGGTAGTTCAGCCACAAAGAAGTACAGACCTACACAACCAGCTGAAGGCTGTAAAATACACTATCTGACATGCAGAAAGCTAGTATGGATCCACTATAAATTGAGATCAGAGAAAGTGGCCTGAGCAGTAGTAACTCCACCTCAAATTTCCTGTGTCTAGGCACAGTTATCAAGAGAGTTGCAGTAAACAAACTTACTAGCTTCCCGTGTCCTAATCTTCATGCTACTGTGGTTGAAACTGGGAAGAAACACGAAGCTATGCATGGATACAGTTTTGATGGCACTGATTTCTATAAACATTACAGAATATGAACATCTATACCGATACTGTTGACTTTAGCCACATACAAGGTCTAGTAACAGTGAATGCTTTAATGTTGTTGGCTTTGCTCATTCCACCTTGACAAATTATGGATGATATGTTTAATTTCCCATTACTGAACCTGACTGCTCCTTAGATTACGGGAGGACTTTTATTTTCTTTTGCTGATGGAGAACTGAGGTACATTGTAGGGCTGTGCCCAAATTATATAGGAAGGTATGGCAGAGCAGATAACTGAAATGAGCTTTAGCTGAACCCTATCTCAGTTCTTTCACGTGTATCTTCAACCCTGCCTAATTCTTCCTCACTTATCAAATTCACCCAGTTTTCCTTCAAGAGAGTAAACGCTCTCTTAATGCCTCAAGGTATAAAAGATCTAGCCTTTCTTCCTTGCTTCTTGAAGGTCTGCAGGGAAATAAGAGACTGTTGGCTTCAACACTGAGATTATGCTGCAGATACCCGCCTTGCACAAAAGATGCAAATAGTGGTTTCCCTTGTGTTTTTGATGTCTGAGAGAAATAAACACAGGGATGAATTGTTTCAGCCAAGAAGGAGAGAAGCCATTTCAACAAGAAGAAGCAGGGATTATGCTTTCCTTCTCTGTTGAAGACTGCTGTACCCTGACTGTCAAGCTGAGAACCAGTGCTTGTGCCCTGCAGGGACAGACTGCTTCTGAAGACAGCCATGGCAAAAAATGTCTTTTTACATTTCTATTTAGTCAAAAGACTTTTGTCTTTATGGTTGGATTAGGTAGCTATCAGGATCTCTTGACTGAAGCTCTCAAACACACAATCTGAGGTAGTCCTGTTTAACTCAACACACACACTCTGCTTTATAGGCAAGGAAGACGATGTAGTAAATATGAAAGACCATCTCACACTAGTGCTCCATGGGCTTCCTGCTCAGCTCTGATGCACTTCAAAGCTCCATAGCTGTCTGGTCTCCAGCTGTCTTACAAACAACCTCTTCACCCGTGAAGCATGCTGTGGGTAGGGGCAGTTGTTTCACAGGAACCCAGAATACATTGTGTTCCCAGCCTAGGTTCTCGCCTGACTTTACCTCTGGGGAACAGGAAGAGCCTGAGCTGGACTGTCCTCAGAGCTGTTTGCAAACTGTTCTCAGAAACAATGGCTGATGATTCATCTGGCATCATCATCAACAATCTCCAGGCCTGCCTTTTAACAAACCTTCCCAAAATAAAGAAAGGGGACCTACCCAGACAGAATCATGTATGTTTTAGTGATGGATCTACAGAAGAGTAATCTAGGTTTAAGAGTGCTTGTAATCAAGTGATTACATATGCTTGCCTGAGGTCAGACAGTAAGCTAGTTTAGCAGCTCTGGGGACCCTTGTTCCTGTGTTGTGCTCACATGACATGAGCATGCTGACTCATCCATGTGTGGGGATATATAAATGCCTGCTTATAACGTGTTTTTGCAAGTTTTAGTAATAAAGCCAGATCTGTGAGGTTGCAATCCTTTCTATGGCAACAGAACACTGTCATCACCAACATTTTGACTTAAAAATTGTTATAGTTTGAAAAAGAAACTCAGTTCTTTTTTTTGTTTATGCTA
Source organism: Gavia stellata (assembly GCF_030936135.1). NCBI lineage: Eukaryota > Metazoa > Chordata > Aves > Gaviiformes > Gaviidae > Gavia > Gavia stellata. Next base: position 24,253,469 of record NC_082600.1, read on the forward strand.
GTAACACAGAAGGTCACTGGTTTAATGTGCGTAACCTTTTAAAGTTATTTCTTTGAGTAAACATTTGCTGGAAGATATCCTGTCTGGGTGATATCTTTGGCAGATGCCTGATATTATGCTACCTAAACAAACTTTTCTTTGGTGAGCCCAAGGCAAGACATGAGGTGGCCTTTCTAGAGGTATGCATCCTAGTATAATGACAGCCCAAGTGGTGTTACAATATTTGAAAATGAAAGACCCCAGAGCAGGGAAGATTGATGGTGTTTACTTTCTACAGTTGCTAGCAGTGAAAGGATAGTGACGACTGATGAAGACTAAGATATATTAATGAAGGAAGCTTGTACTACTCATCAAGGATGTGAGTTGACAGAGCTTAGGATATCATGCTGGCATCTCTGGGAATGAAATATATATGCTGAGGAGAGCCTACATAAGCACATAGGGAAGACATCCACTCAAAACCAAAATTATGGATGTCCGCAACATGAAATATTTACCTAAGGAAGTTAGAACCATGCTAAAAAAAACCCAAACAAAATGTGTCTACTGTACCAAAAAAAAAAAAAAAACCTTGTGGAAAGAGGACTAAATGTCGGACTAAAAAGGTGAAACAAAGAGAAGTGCAAATGAACAAAGCAAACCTTCATCATAGGGCTGCGGGGGATGCTTGTGGTTGTTAAAGTACATATGTCTCTGCCAGAGGAAACTTCTTTCTTTTTTAATAAGCTTTTAACCAAAAGTTAGTTATCCTTATTAGACTAGTGGATGTAAATAGTTATCATAGGGGAATATGAAAGTCCTTGAAGCTCAGTTGATTAACAGCATTTAAGGCTGTTAAAATAATATTATTTTTAAGCAGGGAACTTTAGCTTAAAACCCCCAAACCTTCAAAAACTTTTTCTCTCTTTCCTATCTTCTTCTCTTACACATCAATAGATGAAGTCAGTGCTAGGTGTTCACTTATGTTTCCTTAAATACCAAGAAGACAACAGAAGATATTTAAACACTATACATGTTGTACTTCACGGAGGTGGGAGGAGAATGTACAGAAATGTGCCCTTTCTTGGGATGCATCAACACACACACCTTCCTGGAAGAAACAAAAAAGCAAAGTTAAAAAAACAGCCATGAGAAAAAAACCATTGACAACAGAAGCCTGCGTTGCTGTGTCACCTTCCATGTCATATGAAAATACTTTTTCCGAAATTTGAAAGCATTTTGTAAGAGCAGTCAGAAGCATTGTTTTTTTTCTTTTTCCTTTTCAAAGCAAAGCAAAGTTCCACCCTTGCTGTCTGTCTCTCTTTTTTCTCCTCTCTCTTAAAAAAAAAAAAAAGTTTTGAGAATTTCATTTTTCTATTCACTGCAGTCCTGGCCAAAGTAAAGCCCTCTTTTACATTGACGTCAAGATCTTTACTAAGATTAGGGTTTCATTTCTCTATTGCAGCAATTAGCTAGGGAATGTATAAAAGGCTTCAGGGAAGCAAGCTGGGACTCCAGAGGGGAAAGCACTTTGCACCACAGGCAGATAGCAAAAGAGAGGGCGAGAGGAGGAAGGCAGGAATACAGAGAGGCGGGGGGGGCGGGGGGAGGGAGGGAGGGAGAGAGAGAGGGAAAGAGAGAAAGAGAGAGAGGGAGGGAGGGAGGGAGGAAGGAACAGAAAGTTTGTGTACCTAAACCTTTTTCAAAAAAAGTATTGTTGCACCTGGTAGCCAGCTTTACTGACACAGACATGAGGGGTCTGTTCAGTGCTTAAATAGCTGAGAAACAATGGGATAGTGCAGGAAAGTTAAAAATTAACAGCCTCAGCTTAAATTTTGTAACTGCTGGGAACTGGAAACACAGCTGCCTCTCTCTTCAACAAAATCAGGTCTCCTGGTTAAGGGAAGAATTTTTGTTAACGTCTTAGTTTCTGAAAAATAAGCAGCTCTGAGTTGAATGAGTATCACGCAGTTATGGTTTTACCCAGCCTGCTCATATTCAACTATCTCTGCTCATTTTAAAGAGAGCGGCTGAGAGAGGGGTAAGGAGGCTTTTGAAATGCTTTTTACTTTACTTTTTAAATGAGGGTACAGAGCAAAAAAAGGAGCTGAAGGTATCCGGCTGAAGAGAAGCAGCAAGGAAGATGGGTCTGCTAAGTGTGGATTTGCTGATCACGCTTCAGATCTTGCCGGTCTTTTTCTCCAATTGCCTCTTCCTTGCGCTGTATGACTCTGTGATCCTCCTGAAGCACATGGTGCTATTTCTGAGCCGGTCTAAATCTGGGCGCGGTGAGTGGCGGAGGATGCTGACCTCGGAGGGGCTGCGCTGCGTCTGGAACAGCTTCCTCCTGGACGCCTATAAGCAGGTGGGTACACGGCGATGGGGATGGGGACGGGCAGGTCGGGGTGGGTAAACTGTGATGAACATCCCTGTTGTCAACGGAGTAGGGAAGGGAATGACTCTGTGCGGTGCAGACTATCTCCTATTCGATGTTGTGTGTGATGGGAGAGGTATAAACTGAAAGGAGCGGTACTTTTAAGTCAGGGCTAAGGGTTCACGAGATTCAGGAGCTGCTCTGCCACTAACTCGCTGTGCAGCCATGGCCATGTCACTTAGTTTAGCTGTACCTCAGTTTCCCCACCAGTACGAATAATAATCTTCATGTTTATAAAGTATTTCAAGATCTTTGTGTGATAGTAATTGTAAAATACTCTAGATGTTTTCACAGCTGTTGTTTAATTGTTTGCCATGTGAGATCCTCAGAGATTATACGAAGACTGCATCTTCAAATAGAGCTCTACATTGATGGACATCATCTATGTAACATAGAACTGTTTTAATTAGAGTAAAAGATAGAAATGAACCTTTGTCATTACACTGGCATTTTCTATTACTTATATGTTAGTTTTTATATTGGAGGAAGCATCCAGGTAATAGTAAAACTGTGCACAGAGTAAACCAGCCTTTTTTCTTCATGAAATCAGTGACAGAGGGACATGTCAGAGGTTAAAAATGAACTTGACTAGCTGAGCGACAGCTGCCTGGTGATTTAAGTTAATAAAGCCAATAGCAGTTATGCAACATGTACTTTTTTTTCCTTTTAAGTTTTGTACAAACATTACCCAGTGGTACTGCCCAGGTCTCATGAGGTAGTTATAGTTCCCTTTTATAGATTGAAAAGGTGGACCCAAAAAGATTAAATTTCTTGCACAGGCCACCCAGTTAGTAAGTAGAAGAACTGGATTCAGAGCTCTGTGGCTTCCAAAACAGTGCTTAGTCTGTTAATGTGTTGTCTTATTTAGACCATCTAATTTAACATATGCCATGTGATGTCATGAGGTCATAGGGGTCCTATCCAAATGATATCTCTGCATCTTCTGAAATATTTCTTTTTGTACCACCTTCCCCCCAGTCCCCTTTTGCTCCCCCACAATGGCTTTTGTATTTGCTCTTACCTAGAGATGTGAAAAGTTGGTGGTGCTGGTGTTTGCTGGCTTTGTGATACGGGATACAAGCTGCTTAGCCTGAAACCCAAGCCACAGGGACATTAATTTTCAGTGCAAGACAAATATAAATAACATCAGCTTTTGCCAAATGGGTCAACCTCTTACTGCCACCCTAGGAATCAGCCAGCTGGCTACTCAAATAAAGTAATGCTGAATGAAGCTCACTATTCTCCTAGCCCTTCTAGTTTCTGGTTTTAGTCTCTTCACATACATTAAGTAAGTAAATTTTACAGTGGTCTTGTTAAATGGGCTGGTGAACACAATTGTTCCCATTTTACAGCCAAGGTAAGGCAGGACAGTTAACACATGACTTGGTCAAGGCTCCGGTGGAAGTTGGTAGCATGGCTCTGAAACAGCCAAGTTTCCAGTTCCCACATTTGCAACCTCTATGTGGCCCAGTGTCCAGAGAAGGTGTGGAGGAACCTTATATCCATGAGATATTTTCAATCTCATTTTGCTTAAATAACACAAAGTGATTTAAAATAAAGATGTCGCATGCCTTTCTGTACTTTCCCAAGTCATACTTTGCCTTTTCCTTAGTACTGTTGATGTCAACCATGGAAGATACAGGGAGGATGACTCTGTGCTATTTTTGGTGTTGGCAATGAAACTCACACCCTGAACTTTGGTAATTAAAAACTCTCCCTTATCACCATTAAATGACCTCGGTTGTTCAGGCCAATCAGCCTTTAAGGTCTCTAGAATGAATCCTGGGCCTCAATGAACTCAGCAAAAAAATGCATATAAACTTAAGCAAATTTTATCACCTTGTTCTAAAAAGGGGAGAAAATCCATTCATGCCAGCTATCCTTAAGATGAAACTAATTGACCAACAATTCATGGAAGGACTCTATTTTCCTTAGTAGAATTATGGGACATAAGGACAGAAGATTATCAGAAACCTTGATTGTCACAGAAAGGTAGATAAGTGTAGAAATCAAATTGTAGAGGGGACACAATAAACTGAGGAGCAATATTAGGAGAAGAAGAGTCATCACCTCCACAACAGAGGAGAAACTTCTGCTGCTTCTGTAAGGAAGAGAAAGAAACAAAAGTTTCAGCTGGAAAGCTGTACTGGTAGAGTTGAAAAAAATTGAAATATACCCTGCTTTGTGGCATGTTTAAAAAGCATCAGAAATAGTGAAATATATTAAAGACTGTCCCATAAAGCATCTTTTTCCTTAAATTATCTTCTAAATCCTGAATAGGACTGCCCAGTTGTGATATCTTAATCTTAGCCAATTAGTAAGGGTAGGAAATGAAAATGTTATTGAATCAGGGTACTAAACAGCATGGCAAAATGCAGTTGATATCATAACAGTGATTTTTTTATTGCTCGCACTTGCTAGCTGAAGTCAGGTATTAGCAAAGTACTTAAGCAGGTGCTTAAGCTCATTCTATTGAGGACTATTTATGAGATAATCACCATTTTCCAGCTAGCATAGGAGAATTGCAGATGTCTGAGATATACCAAAGCTAGACTGCCAGTTAGCAGAAGACTGGATTAAAGCAGTAACTATGCTTGGTTTTACTATGTTTTGTGTCACTTATGCAGAACTCTTCCTGCGTACATTTCATAACATTTTTCACAAAAGTACTTGATGTAAAATTTCTATTCACAGAAAAATTTACTGGATGCCATTCCAGAAAAACTGTGGGTAGTTACTAGATTTGGGATTAAAGTAAATTTATTACAAGAAAGGAGCTCTGCCTTGAAAGCGCACAGACTGTCCCAGAATTAAGTGACTTTGTTTCCAGACTAGTGTGTACAAGATATGATCTTGGAATAGTTAAAGTAGAGTATATTTGAAAATAGCTATTCTGATGCATTTTCCCTTCTAGAAAAGCTTTTGAATGTCTTACTCAAATTTCAAGTTTCTTTTGTTCTGCTTTTTGTTGTTATTAAGTATTATTGCACATGACTTTTGGGTTAGGGCAATTATTTCATAGGCAAGATTACCTTATTGATATTTTGTTTATTTTTATTTACTTATGTAAATTTTATCAATGATTAATATATTTCTTTTTACTTCCTTAGCTCCGAGTTCAGTATCTGTCACACTCAGTGTTGATATTGCCTACACTGCACAAGCTTCGTGATTTACAGAACATCCTCTCCCTATTCTTTTCTGAGAGGCAAGCTTGTCTTACATTACAACAAGGGAGTCTTTAGGACCAGATTAATTGTCATAACAGAGATAAATAGAACTAGTAGTCAAGTTAGATTAACTTTATATAATTGAAAAAGTGCAGCTATTTTATTTAAATGTTATTTTTCTAATTTACTGTTGTGCTCTATTTATCTACAGAAATGAGTGGCTTGATTCCTGAAGAGCAAATCATGTATGTATGTGTGTGTAGGTATTTACACTTTTGTATGTGTTTGTATGGATACCGATATACCTAAGTGTGTGTATCTGTCTCTATATATGTACATACATATACGTGTATGTGTGTAAAGGCAAATACACACACATAGGCATACATAATCTGCTCTTTCAGGAGTCAGTCCTCTCTCATTTCTCTGTATATGTATACACATATATATGTGTATGTATACATATGTATAGATATGAATGCAACCACACCTACTGATAAGAGAGAAAAAACAAAAGAGATTTTTGGGAGGGTGTTAGTGTGCCTTCTGCATGATTTATATAGGCCATCTGTACAAATGCCAGTGAGGCATTTGTTTTAGCCCACAGCATGAATACTGAATGTGTCACATATCTTACAGAAATCCAGAGAAAGACCTAGAGAGTTTTGAAAAAACATTGTACTTACTTTTAAAAGCTTTTTTTACTTGCTAAGTTCCATGCTTTATTTAGCACTGGGATGAATCTGCTTTCTAAGATTCCAAAGATGAGAAATTGTTATCTTAAAATGCTTTTAAAATGGGTAAAAAAAAGGTTGCACCCATTAGCAGTGCCCAGTGGTAAGGCCTCGTGCTGGGGGCTTTTCCAGTGCCAGATATGAGCTTTGTGTTTCAGCAATGCAAAGCTACCATTCCTGGTCTCTAGCAGAGAGCTGTAAGGTTATCCTCTTCTCCACCTCAGTGCAGGGTAGTTAGGGAGAAGACCTTCAGGCATCTCCCTGAAGCAGCCAAATGCTTAGGAATGCCGTAGTACACCTATGGGGATAACATGCACGTGTGCATGTATGCACATGTGTGTAAATGTACGCTACAGCCCTCAAAAGGATGCAGCTATCTCAAGCGATGGATGATGATGGGTGTGTGTATGTACTTGTACAGCTTTTTACTGTCTTAGAACAGGCCAGCAGCAAGCTCTGGCATGACAGACCCAGCACGGAGGGAACGGTTGGCACAGGATCCCAACTTCACAGCATAGGCCCAGCTCTGGATGTAGCAGCAAGTAGACTGGTTCAGTAAACACCCAGTGGGGTTTTCCTGAGATTTCAGGGAGGCACAATTAAATTATCTTTGGCTACTTCTGCCTGCCTGATAGGCACATTATTTATTCTTAAAATGAATCAGTATGCAAAGCAGGACAGCCTGAAAACTGTCATGTTGAGTGCATGTTGCACAGCATTATCACAAAGCTATATGTGAGAGTAATAGAATGGCGTGATCCTTTACCTGCTGTTTGGCTGTCCAGTAACTCTTTACTTTTTGGGGAAATCTTTTAAAGGTTGGAACAAAGACATAACCTCTATACTTATTATTTGTATTTATTGTGTCTGGCAAGGTCTCTCTCTGCATTTGAGAGAGATAAAGGGAATTTGTGAAATAGAGCGTGTTGTATAGTTTCAAGGTTTAGAACTAGACATTGTGTGGTATTAAAAATATTTTATTGGTTTTACAAAGTTCAGCCTTAGCAGAATTGTTTTCATTGACATTTGCAAATGAAAACAATCTTGAAAGAAGTGAGAAAAACAAAACAAAACCACAATTTAAACCTTTCCTGCAGTGTTTGGAACATAAATTCAACAGGATTTGGGCTTGTCATTGTCATTATTATTAAAACATTGTCATTATTATTAATATATAATTATGTTTGTTACAGTAGTGTCTGAGGACCAACCTAGACCAGGGACCCATTGTACCAAGCAGTGTCCTAAACAAGAGGAGCAGACAGTTTGTCCCACGGAGCTTACAGTTCAAACACTCAAGACAGACAAAGGGTAGGAAAAGGAATATGACAACTCCTCTCCCACATGGGGTCTCATCCTATCCGTTTCATTTTGCAGATCTAACTTCACTTCTTTCACACCACCTCTTTGCAGTCTTCCTTTTTCACCCTTACGTGCGAAAAACTGACTGAAAGGACTGCTTGACTTTTTGTCAAACCCTTGTGAAAACCCTCTTCAGCTGTGGTAGACACGGAAAATAAGTTAATGGGCACCACCCAAGGAAAAGGACCGTACCCTGTCCTTGTGTCCCAGCTCTGCCTCTCCAATAAAACCACTACTGTGCATTCATACAGTGCTAAAGCTGAGAAAAAAAAACAAACAAAAAATCATCTAAATTAACTTCAAATGTCCTCCAGGTGCTGACTAACAAAGACTGGTGAAGGCCTCTGTCACCTGTGTCCGCAAGGGCAGCCGGTGGCCCAGAGGCCATGATGTTGTAGGCCATGCTCCCATCTTGAGGGAAACATAAGCCCTTAAGAAGCTTGCTGTAGGCTCCCTGATTAAGAGGAACTAAAATTATCCATTTTCTTTTATAAGAGTGCAAGGCAAAACTCTCCTCTATGCTTTCCTCTGCCGTGCATGCTCATTTGTGGGAGTGGCAGTTTTTAAAGAGAGCAGCATTAGACTGGTTATTTTTATCTGGACTCTGCCCTTTTAATTTGTCTCTCACTTCCCACCCTCAGCTTCACACACCTGATCCTAAGTAAAAGACACTGGACTCTGGGAGAACTTGAGTCAATTCCAAATTCCAGGCTCTGCTCTCCAATTTGAGTCACTGAGTCTCTTAAAGCAAGCTGCCGCCTCCCCATGACAAATGAAGCTCCCACTCCTGTATGCCACTCCAGACAAGGGCCTCCTATAATTTTTATCCACTGCAGAACTCTGGGTCATGTAAATAAAGAAAACAAAAATAATAATTTGTATAATTCTCCTGCCAGAGTCTGATTATGATTTGGATGAAGCACTGAGAAATATCAGGCTGTGCAGAGTCTATATTTAGCTGAACGGGATCAAATCAAATCAAAGTAGAGAATTTGAAAAGGAGCAAAAAGCTCCAGGGATTCAGTTCATTACCAATCGCTGGACTCCAGTCCCGAACACAGCATGTCCATATTTCAGTGGCTAATATCACAGACTGCTAATTGTCTGGCAACACCTATTTTCTTTAGGGGGTTGACACAGCCTGATGAGTCTGCCAAACTGTTTGAAAATCCCTCATGCAGGGAGTGAAAGCTGTATTCCAGTGCAAAGGATCCCAGGAGGGTTGTGCTAAAGCTGATAAAAGCAAAATGAGAAAAAAGAAGAGGTAAATGAGAAGGAGATGTTTTGTCCATGGGGCTTTTCCTAGTCCTTATGGAGAATGTACAACAAAGTTAGCAGTATGTTCTATTTCTAGCCTGTAGTTTATGAATAGGGCTTTATTTCCCGCTCCTAAGTCTCCTTCATTTTGCAGTCTGCGTGCTAAAGCATCAGCAACCTTGTTCCCTTTTCACTCTGTGTGCAGACTTGGAGAAGGAGATGCAGTACCAAGGCTGTCAAGCAAACACAAAATTCACACAAATGATGCAAGTCACTGCTTTGGTGTTGGGCTGGTGCTTGCTCTTGCTGATGGCCGGGCTGGCTCTCAGATTTGGTTGGCCTACCTTGTGTGTCCCAGGCAGGCTGCATGGGAGGGGGTGCCTGTGCGCTGCCCGGTTTCCACCTCATCCAGAAGACTGGCGCAGAATGCCCAAATATTCACGCACATGAGTACGTGATTATAGAAATGCTGGATCGCGTGTGAGGGGAATTCTGCTAGTTTGTTTCTCAGAATTTATATTTTGCCTGCCTTTGTGTAAGATTTCAAAAGCGGTTTGGCTGAATACATGGGGTTTTTTGTTTGTTTTCTCATTGCGTTGATTTTCTTTTCCAAGAGCTATTTTTTCTTTCAATAAATAACAACAAAGAAGACAGCCAAGGCCTACAATGCAGATGATCAGCAAGGATGATATTGTCATCCTGTGTCAATCGGTTCCCGAGCCTGGTGAAATAAAGAGTCCCTTTGGGAACGTCAGCGCTTCATCAAGACCAATTAGTGGAGATGCCGCTGCTTATGTTTAAACATTAACGACTGGGCAGGGCTGCTTTTTGGAGTGCCTGACACTGGCATGGAACAAGGCACCGACCTAATTACTCCTCTACAAGAGCAGAAAACGCCTAGTGAATGCCTGCTTGGCAAGGATGTCTCATTAAGGGGAAAAAAACCCAACACAAGCACTCCTAGAAACAAAAATTAAAATGATAGGTAACCTGCGGCCGTGAGACTTACTTCATGGCTGTGGGAAATGAAAAGAAACTGCTATAAGGTTATGTGGGGCATATTTGTACCTATTTTTTGGTCAATAAGGTATATGAGAGACAGAATGCAAACTTGCATTGTTGGAGAACAGTGAAATACGTTGCCACCCTTGGTATCAATGTTAAATAGTACTTGAAGGGCACTCCCATGCTGGTGTTTGATGGGCATTGTTGTGTTGGTCTGTTCCTTCAGGGTTTGCAAACTTGCCTAGGAAAAGAAGCATTTGGTAGACCTGAGTGAAGAGTTGGTAATGAGGAGCTTACAATATGTAGCCTCTCTTTCCGCTTAAATATGATCAAGAAGCAAACTGTGGTTTCCCAGTTCAAGAGTGTTGGTTAGAGTATTTTCAGTCATAATAGTTTTGTTAAAACAAAACCAGAAGAGTGAGGGGAAACAGCTGCTCAGATGTTTCTTGTCTCCTGAGCAGCTCTGTTCATTGCTGAGTTTTAGTTTCTATCCTTTTAACCTTTATTTGTCTTCTCCTCTGAAGAGTGCCAGCAAATATTAGAAATCGAAGTGTGTTGCTTTTATTACTTCTATTATTACTATTATTACTTCTTTTCTATGACTGGATGAGCGCACACTCCAAAATACTGAGGTCCATTATTCATCCAGGGAGTGGGTGCAGCACAGATACTTACATGTCAGGCTTTGCCCAAAAGGCACATTTTGGGCAAGCTAGCTCTGAAATAGCATTTGCTTGGTAGTGCAAGAACAGTTAAGCTTTCTAGGTAAAGAGGGATCTAGTGTTTGTGCAGATGTGCAGATGTTGTGTTTCTTGAGATGTGCCCTTTTTTGGTAGTTACCAACTTACCACAAAATGCTGAGTTGTCTGGCTGGCTTAGGGATTGAATGCAGCCCTCAGGATGATTATAAGGCCGCCACGTGATCTTGACCTGTGTATTTCTTTGCTCAAGTCTGGCCCTTTACCTTACTCAGTCCTGCTTTGCCTATCTTACTGCACAGAATGGCAGAGAGAAATGAGATGTGCAACAGCTGCACAGAAGAGTACCTACTACCTGCTAAGTTATAGGTGGTCTGTAGCACTTCTTAAACACTGCAAGATGCTTAATGCTACTTCTTAAATGCTACAGCCTGTGTCTCTGGGCTTGCCTCTCTCCAGATAGATACTTTTCTCTCAAAAACTGGGATACAGCTCTTCTCCTTCCTTGAGTTCAATGGACAGGCCACTCACACAGCAGGTCCTAAACTCAGCTATTTCAAACCTCGCTTGCTTTCAAAGGCAAATGAGCACAAGGCTTGTTTTTTTAACTGTTACCAGGGCTGTAGCAGATAGCAATGCTACAGATGCAGGTTTACGGGATGGGGTGCCACAAGGGGCTGTGCTTTCCTGGGGCATCACTTGCTTCCCTTGCCTGTGATGCAGCTGCAGCTGCACATGCCCTACTCCCAGTGGTGTGATCACTATGTGCTTGGCCTGGAGAGATTTGTGAGTCTCGGGCAGTCTTTCTGTGGCTCTCTTCTTTGCTGATCTCCGAGTGAATGGCAGCACAGTTGTGTCTCTATTTGCCCCATAGAAAATAGTCAAAATTATGTTTATATTGTGTGCCAACATGCTGTGAGACCATCTCATGTAGCTGTGAAACCATCTCATGTAGCTGTGAAGTCTGGCAGCTTTAAGGACAGTGTCTTAGAAACTTTGCTTTGGTTAGAATCTTGCTTCTGTTGCTATTCTGATGAAATAATGCCGAGTCATAAATAACTGTAGATTTGTTCAAGGTAGTCAGGTTTCTCAGGGAGAAATGGAGGATCCCGTACCTACAATATACTTGCCTCTGGATCTGTGTGTAGCAGCAATTGCATCAGTTGAGTATTCAGCTGTTAACTCAGCTTCTTACTGTATCTGACTCGCCAGGATACCTTGTAATGTAGAATAGAAGTGCACCAAAAATCAGTTATTTATTATTTATTCAGTTTTTACACAGTTCTCATTCAGCATTAACTTCTATTGACTTCAATTGGAGTGTAGCTTCAGAGAGAAATATATAAAATATGACATAAAGACTTCAGAATTTGGCCCTGTACATTTCCTTCAAAGCAACACTTCTGAACATGATCAAATATGCAGGAGACAGAGAGAGATAGAAAGTGTCAGGAAAATACAAAAGGATAATTGCATTGTTGTACTGGAGCTTGATGTTAAAGGCAGATACATAAGAATTGCTGTGGCAGAGCTCTTTGAAAACTGTCTTATGTAATAGTATTTTGTGGTTCTATAGCAGTTATCAGCTAAGGATCTTGGAGCCCTCTGCAGGCTCCACCTTATTCTGGCAGTCCCTTCTGTGAGATGCTTATATTCTGTCTTTTTTCTATAGGCAGGGAAATAGAAATGGTCAGGCAAAATGACTTTTCCACAATTGCCTGTTGGGTCTGAGTTAGATCTGGGGTTAGAGCTGAGAACAGTTTGTTTTCACTTCATCCTACTTCGACCATCATATAAACTTTCCCCTTTTCCTGCTGCTTTTCCCCCAATCATCTTCTAGAGAAACATTGCAGTAGAAGGAAATGTGTCACTCAATTACTGATAAAATTACTGCAAAGTGGCTAGAAAACCCTTTGGAGAGCGCAGTCTTGGATGGTCCACTGTCAAAACAGAATGATATATTGAGTGGGCATCTGCAGAGATCTTTCTTGTGTTTGCCATTCTGAGTATTTTCATTCTTGGACTGCAGGATGAAAAAGAATATACATGTATGAAATCTGCAAACCTCTCAAAACTGAGAGGCACTGCATGTGTTGTGAAGATCGGGAATACAATGCGGAATGATTTTGGAGAATTGGAAAAATGGCTTGAAATGTAAGATGCAGCTCAATGGGGCCAAGTGCAGAGCACCCAATTCAGACTGGACTGATGAAATACCCAAATCCATGATGGGGAGCAACTAGAAAGGCAGAAAAAGGGACCTAGTCATTATAACTTCTCACTAGCTAACCCCTAGTCAACAGTCTACTGTTTTTCCAAAACAGTCATGATGTTTCATGAAAAGCAAACATCTGGAATGTATAAACAGGTGTAGCCTGTGAGATACATGAAGTAATTGTCTGATTATTCTGAGAATTAGTAAAAACTCTTTTGAGGATTTGAACACTGCACTTCAAGGAAGATGTGAACCAAGTGGAGAGAACTCAGAGGATGGCAGTGAAAAAAAAGTCTGGAAAATTTGGCTCACAGAGAAAAGTTAGAAGAAATTAGAGGTAGGCTGTCTGAAAGCAAATTAGAGTCTGCAAATACATAAGGGTGGACAGGACTATGTGTGTAGTAGACAGGACAAGACAGATCTCAGATCAAATTTTCTAACAATAATGAAGTAGTATACCTGTCAGGAATGTCACATTTCCCTGCATTGTGAGTGGGCATGGTCTAGACGAACTTTTGAAGCTGCTGCTTTTGATGATTTGCTGTATCTCCATGCTATTGTCCATGCGGGTAATTAGGAACTTTTTTGAACAGGTGACTCTATTTATTTGAAGAGAGTAGTCATGAGGATACTGGACAAGCAAGTCACACTAACTTGCTATGTTTTAATTTGTTTTGCCATCAGGTCAAACTGGGAGGAGAAGCCCCAAACTCCAGTGTAATTCACATAGCCAAGGGCAGTGATGGCAGCAGTAGCAACTGGAAGAGTGTTGGTGGCAAGTGTGGAACCAAATGCCACCTTCTGGATTTTGCCAATCCCGAGCGGCCACTGGTGGTCAATTTTGGTTCAGCTACCTGACCACCGTTCACAAGCCAGCTGTCAGCCTTCAGCAAGCTGGTGGAGGAGTTCTCTGGTGTGGCTGACTTTCTGTTGGTCTACATTGATGAGGCTCACCCGTCAGATGGCTGGGCTGCCCCTGGAATCTCTCCCTCTTCATTTGAAGTTAAGAAACACAGGAACCAGGAAGACCGATGTGCAGCTGCTCACCAGCTCCTAGAGCGCTTTTCCTTGCCACCCCAGTGCCAAGTGGTGGCTGACTGCATGGACAACAATGCCAATGTGGCCTATGGGGTTTCATTTGAGCGAGTATGCATTGTGCAGAGACAAAAAATTGCCTACCTGGGAGGCAAAGGCCCCTTTTTCTACAATCTGCAGGAGGTTCGGCTTTGGCTGGAACAAAACTTCAGCAAAAGATGAAATCCATTCTCTACAGAAGCTATATCAACAGATGTGTCCCTTTAAGGTGATGTAAAAGGGAAAAAAAGAAAACATATGCTGGTTTGAATAAGGCCTTTCAGATGATTGCAGGAGAACACATTTGATAACAAGGTTAAATGAACATTAACTAGGAAAAGAAAAGAAAACAAAAAACTAACTCCACAGAAACATTATTGTGTGAAAAAATCCCACTCCTGCACTTGCTATGGGACAGAAGAGGTGAAGAGGCTTCTACGAAAAGGTGCTGCTGGAGAGCAGGAAGAGTGGTGAGATAAGACCTGTCTCCCAGGAATCTGCCTCATGAGCGTCAGCCCTGGGGTGAGCCAGAAGCGGTTGCCCCAGAAGTAGTTGCTGCTTGGAACACAATCCATGGAAAGGCAATGCTGTACATTTCATCAGAAATGCTTCTTTACTCTCCTGTGGCCAATGCAAGTGACCTGGGAGGAGCCAGGGGGCTTGCAATTACTTTGCATAGAAATGCAGTGGAGTGTGGCAATTGTCCTCTCTCTTTATTGTTCAGAGACTACAGGAACTACCATGCAATGCATCCTGCAGGCAGACTGGCTGCTCAGATCAAGATGAAACATCGTATGCTGGTATTTGTACTCTCTGTGGATGCCTCTACACAGCATATTAACCATGTAATTCTATCTAGATGTTTGTATCCAGTATGCAGGCCTGTGCCTGCTGGGAAAGATGTTAAAATCTATGAAGTTGGACCAAAAAGGCAAAGGTGAACAAATAAGCCCATTACAATTTGAAAACTAAAAAACCTGGACTATTTGTAATAAAACAGCGAGAATCATCTACAGCGTGCATCATGCAACAAAACTCAGCTGATGCCAGCCAACTTGGTTCTCTGAGCTGACAACACACATTTATCAATATTCTCTGATTCTCTTCTCTGTTTCTTTACCAGCCTCTCTTTCTGTCTAGCAATAAGCTTAAAGGTATTTTCATTTTTAGCTTTTTAAAAAAATAACTTATTTCTCTCTTTTATTTTTATTTTATATAATGACCTTACAGATGTATTTTGGGGATGGGGGAACTTATACACAACTTTACCTCATTGAAATGGAAACCTATCCTGTCAGTTACTCTGTTAAATGTAGTCATGCTGATTTTTGCTATCTTAGATACCTGCAACTAGTTTATAGCTGCATTAGTTTGTCTGGACGTTAAGTGGTTTGCAGCCTCAGAAGTGATTAACAGCAGTTCTGCTATCAGATGAGCTGAGAGTCTGTTTCACTCGTGTTCTGAAAAGCCTTCCCAGAGAAACAGGGAGGACAAAGAGTGTGAATTAATGTGAATAAGTGTAAAAGATGGCAGAATTTTCATATTAATGGGTCTGAGGAATTATTGATTATGTTTAAAGAGATACTGTCAACTTAGATTATACGTTAGGTTTAGGTATTTCTAAAACTAAAATGACTTAATCAAGCCTGATGAAAATGCAAGTTTACAGTGAGCTAACCCATTAGAGCTAATAAATGAAAACCCATAAGGAGATGGACTATCCAAGTTTTCTCTCAACTTTGTCAGAAACATGAAACAGATAAATGGGGTAAGTGGCAAAAATCCAATTAGTTCTTTTAATTTCTCATCCTGCCAGTTGTCAGGAATATGTATTAATACTAACACAAGAAAGAACAGAAAATACATACATAAATATTTTCATTTTCACAATGTCCCTTTAATATTGTGTATTTCTTTTTGCTTGGATGTTGGTCAACTTAGCCAATGTACAAGGCATTTGGAAATGTGTTTTCAAGCACAGATCTGAAGTAATGACAGTAACATGAGTGAATTCTCCCATATTCAGGTTCATGCTTCCCTTCTCACATTTTCCTCCACACACTGTTAAACATATACACACACTTACACAGTTTGGTAACGTGTATCAGAGAAGGGTGTAAAGAATGGTCTTCAGACCTTCTGGTGAGCCCCACTTCTCAGAGGGCATGTGTGTGTGTGTATACGTATGTATGCATATATATGTATATCATATTTTTATGTATGTATATTCATATGCATGCACACATAAGTGGTGTCTAAGACCAATAATAGTAATTATTCTGTCCTCCCATTCATTAAAGTTACTGTAACTCATTGCTCAGTGTGGAAGATTGTTATACATTTTCAGGACTAACTGGGATATATAACTGAAATTTTTAAACCTAGTATCATAGAAACAGTAACATAGACAAACTAAGTGGTTTATTTAATCCAGTGTCCTACCTCTGACTGTATCAGATGCTTCAGGGGAAGGTGCAATAATTTCTTCTGGATTTTTCATTAGCTTCAGCCCTTATTATTTTTGTCTTGTCTGTGATTGTTGTCTCATCATCCCTATGAGAGACTGATCCTGAGTTTTGAGATCTAAATGTTTCTTGAGGCGGAGAATACTAACATAAAAAAATATCACATTTAGGAACAAAGAAAAACAAATGAAAACAGATTTTTTTTTCAGATTTAAACTGGCTGCTTTTCAATGTCATTCTCATCTCTCGCTCTTGTATGCTAAAAGAGTATAAACAGAAGTGATCCCAATTTTTCTTCTGTATGTCAGTGATTATATACTCTATATAGAAATCTACACACCTTTTGTTTGTTTCTTAAGCCAAACAGTAATTCACATTCTTATACAGGTCCATATTCTTTGCCTGTCTCTGAATCTCTTCTGGTTTTGCTACACTGTCCTTTTACTCAGGTGAGTAAAGCTGTAGACATTACTCCAAGTGAAAATATGTATTGATATACCCAGCACAACATCTTTTCCTTATTATATCCTATTCTTTGGTCATCTGAAACTTTATTAATCCATAGCAACCCCATAGCCTTTGTAAAACTTAAACTAATAACTCTTTTCTTCCCTCTTCTTTTCCCCATCATGCAGTTGAAGTCTGAACTGTTTATCCAGGAAATGCTAGCCAAATGTTTAGCACAGCTGTTGAAACATACCTTTAGCTCGGAGGAGAGAGTCTGAGTTACTAATTCAGTTAGTTAATACCCCTTTGCCTATCTAAAGTTACAGTTATTTTTCAAGTCCATTTTCTCCTTTTGCATTTACATTATTTTGTCTTGTTATTCTTAGATGCCTGTTCATCACATAGTATAAAGGAATTATAAAATTGGCTCCTGTAAATGGGAAATCCACAAGGATTTTCCACAAGAAAAAATACACAATAACTTCAGTTCTTTCTTGGCAACATGAATGCATTAGCCTGCCCCAAACTTAAAGATAGTTCAGCCTCGCTGATTATCAAGACAGAAATACATTTTGCAAATACTTAATTTTCCCCAGAAAATTTGTGGTCAGAAAGCAGGGGAAGTATTTCAGAGAGAAATGGGCTTAGAGGAAAAAAAAATCTTTTGTAAGTGGCTGATAGAAATACAAGCTCTTCATTTTTTTGTTGAAAAAATTAGAACATTTTATAGCACTAACAGTTTTAAATCAAACTTCATGCATTGTCCTTGTTTAATGATAGAAGTGGCCATATGTCAGATACGCAAAATTATTGTAACAGTGGGTTTTTCTGGGTCCAGGTAGAAATTTTGCTGTCTTGCTAGCATCATACTTCACAATTGGTCTAGTCTGCTGTGAGGCTGGATTTGCTTTGGTCTCTTATTCTCACTCTTTGAGGGCACTAAACCATATTACTTGAGGTGCTTCAGTGTGACATACATATTGAGCAATAGCTCACAAAATAGGTGCCCAAAAGTATTCTGGAAGGCTACTGTATATAAGAAAGACCCCAATACTGTGTCTCAACATTAGTATGGGAAACTTCCAGTACTTTTTGATTTTGAGCAAGCTATTCTGGGCTGTCATTCTACACTGTTCTGTGTTTAGCATCATTATTTAGCACTGTGTAAAATGAATGTAAAACATTTTGTACAGATGAAAACGATAGCATTTTGCTCTTGCTTGTGTAGACCATGACATAAATTTAAGGCAGCAGGAAAACATGCCCTGTCTATTAAAAAGAAAGAAATATATTATGAAATACGTTGTTGAACAACTCTCTGAACACTTTGAAAAACAAAATGCAATCATTTTTATGAAGGTGATCTTGGTGGGAAACCCACAAAGCTTCTCAAAAAGGTATCAGTGCTATGCGTTCAGGTGTGTGTGGGGAGGAAGGTTATGTTTCTGTGTGTGCGAAAGTGACTTTTCTGTGATGTGGTGTATAGGTTTAAGAGTTTTTAAGACTTTCCTTCAGTACTATAACCAAAGCAATAAGATGTATCAGGCAGGGAATATTGGCCAGTTTTGTTCAACTCTACACCATGTCTGTGCTGGATCTGTATTCAGTGACCTTTGGGCCCAATTTGGAGGCTTCAGAGAAGAGAGACTGGGGTGAGACAGTGAAGGCTTGTGTGCTTATGAAGATCGCTAACAAAAGAGCAATTAACTCAGTTGGCGTTCAGATGCCCTCACACTGGCATTCCTACGTGCACCTTAGTGTTTCTGTATTTGAAAGAGGGGTCTCTTTCGGGCCATTAATAAGATCGCCGGGGTGTAGATGCCTGTGTGTACTGACTATGTGTGTGTCATTGTTTAAATGTCAAAAATACACTTTGTAGGAGAGTCAGCAAAATTTTGTTACAATATGGTGCTCCATGAAATGTGCTTTCTAGGTTTGTTTTTCTTGTATTATAATAAACAATAAAGGAAAATATACGTCTTTTGTGTCTTCTTATTCTAATATTGGTTATTAATATGCAGCAGAATCTTGACATTACACCAAGAAAACTTAAAACTGTATTTAATACAATATTCTACGCCACCCTGACTAGATCTTAAGCAATATAAGAAAACCCCTTTATAAATGGTAGGACTACTCCTCAACTTTTAAGAAAGGTAAGGGGGAGAGAAACTGAGAGCTACAAGGACAGCAGTTGACTCCACACAGAATTGCCCAGTTCAAAAAAAGTATGTGCTTGAAGAAAGCATGCTGAGCTGTACGTAGCACATGAAACCTGGATGAATTCCTTATGAATGCATCAGCTATGCATGCAGCTCCCATTTCAATGAACACGCAAAAGGCAAAAAGTGAAAAATAAAATTAAAAGCACAAGTGAATAGCTGTTACAGGAAAAAGAAAAATTCAAATGGAAGAATGTTGGGCAACTTCTGAAACAAACTCACTTTGTGATTTAGTTGTATTTTAGAAATTTACTCCTCTTTGTCATCTTTTGTTACAGTAAGTTTTATAGGACCCTACATCTGAAAACTGCTTGTGAATATAGGTAAGAAAGAACAAAACAAATCGCCATAAGGAAAGCAATGGAAAAGGTTACATCTAAGTGTCCCAAGCAGAAATGTTCATTACAGTATGCCTGACAGGCCCTTGGAACAACCAAACAAATAACTCTCTCTAGATTATCCAGTTCAAGTCACAAAAATAACCCCCAAAAGTACTGAAAGGAGACTTGAGTTGTGTGCATATTCCTGTAGTATGGATGTTAGTGATTATGACCTTTATATCAGTTGTTGCAATAAGGAGCTACTCAATATTGTGGAAGAAATAAAAACACCTTTCAGGACTTGCTTCTTATTTCACAGCTGTATAAATCAGGTGAAGGCAGATGTGATGAAATAACAGTTTTTTTAGAAAGTAGGAACATTAATAAATAACTTGTTACCAAAAATTAGACTCTGACTACTCCCAAATATTTGTAAGAGTATTTTTTCTGGAATGGACGGTGTCCATGGTACAAGGGAAAAAAAAGAAGAAAATGGATTATTTATAGAGCAGTATCTCAAGAGGATTGACCACTGCTCAAGATCCTTCTGACAAAGGAGAGAATTCCTGAGGCATAATAAACCTTTCCCAAATATAAACTTCAAACAAAGCACCTAAATGTTGGTTAAAGACTTCGATCACAGACAAATCAACTTCAGCTAAAGTGAATATCGCTTCTATGGTTTGATGCATTACTTGAGTCACTGTATATGCCTGTGTGCTTCTAACGTTCATGTTAATGAATCCACTGGCTTAAATCTGTCTTACAGAGCTAATGTGAAGTGGAAACATGTTGAGTGAGCATCCTGTTCAAATCTTTAAGGCCTTAAAGATTTGCAAGCCTCACTATGTCACTTGACTAGAGAAGGGTCATCCATTTTAGGTCATATGTATGAAACATGAATACCTCCAGTGTTTTAGTTCTTTCTAAGATAGTGCCTATTACATAAAATTAAAAAAGAAGGAGCAAGCAGGAAAAAACACTCTTTGTAAATCAGTATTTCTCATATTTTCATATGTATATTTGTGTTATTCAGACAAAAGCTACTGTGACTTAGCTGTTGGTTAGGTGTGCAGGTAATAGGAGGGGAAATTTTCTCCAAAGCCTTATCTTCTTTAAGAATTAATCGGCCTTTGATTTCCTTTAACCCTGTTCTTTTTCCTTTATACCCTTCCTGCACCTGATTTCCCATCTCTTGCTCTTTCCAACCCGTAATACCCTTGGTGATGATTCCCCCATCTCAGCCTTTGGTTTTGTAGAGTTTGCTTAAGGCTACAGATTAGCTGAGGACTTCATTTCAAGTATGAGTACTCTTAAAAGGATGTCAGTTGTTAGAAAGTCAAGTGAGATATGGGAGAATACAGCATTTTGTTCTGTTTATCTGTGTATCCTCAGTGCACATCATCTGCATGCAGATTTGTTCTCAAACATCATTTTCCATGTGCCAACCTGCAGAACTAAACACTGGCTTTCTGGGCAGATTATAATAGCACAAAGAAGTGTTTAGCTTCCTGCAGTCTGGAAGAGAATGAACATACAGATTTTAATCTCAGTCCTAGCAACCAGAGTTCATACCTCCCCATGTCTGCCAACAGTTTGTCAAAACTCATAAAGCCAACGCTCCAGCCTTACACAGGGTGAAGGTCTGAGCACTAGGAGTGCCATACAGTAGACCTGGCCAGATGTCTTATGAGACAAATCTTTCTCAGTTTCTTTCAGAGACTCACAGGAAATTAGACCAATCCTTCCAAACTAGAAATTGGTGGACTATGGTTGTAAATGAAAAGCACTTGCTTCCTGAGAAAAGGAAGTCTTGCAGCTGATGCTGCTATGGAAGGAGCAGCAGATTTTTACTAGCTGCAGAAGTTCTCTCTCAGTCATCCTTACAAATCTTTACAGATGAACCGAATGGCACTAGGGGGGGCTCAGGATATCACAGTGCTAAAACTGTCCGCAGCAGTTCACCTAAACACTGAACACACCTAATGGAAAATAGCACAACTTTGCCACTTGTGCTTCCAGGGCATCTCAAAGTACTTGAAAACCAGAAGTACATCTCTACTATAGACTAATTTGACAACAGCTGGTCTGGATGCCTTGACTGAAAGTGCATATAAACATCATAGCTATTCTCTCAGGATATTTCTCTTGCCTGTCACCAGCACCTGTGTACCTCAGTATAATGTTGCTTCTCTGCTGTCCAGTACCATGGCAAACTGTCCAGCATCACACCTAGTTGCTCTTGAGCAGATTGCAATCGCCTCTTAATTTATACTGTGTGACACTGGTGCTGAGCTGATTTGAAGTCAGGTCATCCTGTTTATTATTGGGATGGATATTTCTGAGACAGTAGATCAACAAATTTCCCAGCACTGTTTTCAGCAGTGGAAGTAGTGGAAGGCTGGGAGAGAAAGTTCAACAGACCTTTTCTGTTCCAGTGGGACTTACTATATAATGTTAATTGCAAGAGTTTTCTCATTATATGTTTAGGTATGTATTAAAATCTCCATGAGGCTTTGTATTTATTTAGATCATCAAACTGTACCTTCAATGGGACTTTCAATATCTGAAATGGAATTTTAGAGGACACAAGTATGTTTTTCAGGTTTCAGAAACTGTGTAACTGTGTAACTGAGATAGTCCTTGCAGTTTATGATGGCTGTTTGGAGTTGTTTCTGTCAGTTGTAGAGGGAAGCAGAAAAACAGTCATTATAAGCCCTGTATCACGATCCATGTCAATGTGAGGCAAAAGGAAGATTTTCAGGGCACACAACAGTTCTTCCTGACTCCTAAAGCTTTCCTTACTCTCATTGCCCCTGTTCTGGAAGCAGATCACCACTCCTTGAGAAGAAACATGCTGGAGTGGCCCAGCGGTGCTATGCAGTCTTTTTCCTTTAAAGGACAGAATTTCCTCTGAACTGACACTTAAGAGCAACAACAGAAAAAAAAACAAAAACAGGACCATGAGAACTAGGTAAGTTTCCATTCCCAAACTGGCTGTGGAGGAGGAAGATTTTCCTGTTGCATTTATGCTGTTTTAATCAATTTCATGTTTTCTTCCGCTATAGAAGGGAATGGGCTGCTTCAGTGATTTAAAAATTTACAGTACCAGAGCAGCCTAGGCTAGTTGAATCATTTTAGCTCCCCCCCCCCCCCCCCCCCCCCCTTTGTTTAAGTCCAGGTAAATAGAATAAGTAAGTCATTACTGAGATCATTGCAGTCTGGATCATTACCCAGAATACTGTCTGCCAGTATTTTGTCAAGCTTCCTTCTATTAAAAAGCCATTAGATTACATCTGATGTTCATTTATGGACAGCAAATAAATCAGTTCACTTGGCAAATAAATAGAAACCCAAGTAACTATTTTTTAATTGTGTCTACTGCCATACGGTGTCACTCATGTTGTATTTAATAATTGATAATATTTTAATTAATTCTATTTTAAATCTGTTTGTCTTGTCAATGGAAGAAAAAAAGAGATGGCATCCCTTGATAGGGCTTTGAGTTTACTGTAGGCTTATTTTTTCATTGACATGCAATAAAGAATTCAATTTTTAAATATATACATGTTATTAAAATGTAGCATTCATGCAGGTTTACTTCTGGTATTTAAAGAACAAGAACTGTTGTGTGAAGTTGGTGATACTTGAATTTGGAAGTGAAATTAAGAAGTAACAGTAGTATATCAATGAAAAGGACTTTCACATACTGTTTGAAAGGTTTTTGTGTGTATTTGTTGGAATAACTATTTTGAATATAGTAGGCAACTAAAATACAGGATATTCCTGTTTAAGTGTGTATGTATACTGAGACTGCATAATTTTCAGTTTTAACAGAATGAAAGAAAACAATGCTAAATTTCAAACTTAAAGACTGCTTTATATCACCCTCTTTTTAGTTTTCATATCTTAGTATGTTAAAAAATGCTATGGAGTGTCCTGAGGATAAGTCTACTGGAAATTTAATCACAGTTCATACAAGATCATACTACTCAGTTTGCTTTCTCAGTCCTGGCAGCCTGAACCAGAGATGCTCATGAGTCACCACAGAATGCAACAATCAATGTCTCCTTCAGGGCAGTATGTAAATTTACAAATAAGTCCATCATGTCATTAACATTTCTTAAGGCTTTATGAGCTTAAAAAAACTAAATGTGGTTAACCTAAATACAACTGATATAATAGAACTTCACAGTTCATACTTTCCATTATTCATCACTCTCTTTTGAAATATAATCTGCTGTGATTTTTTTATTTTTTTCAGAAACATTCCAGGCATGAACTCATCCCAAAGTTGTCAGGTTTTTTGTAACTGCTTTTTTTTTTGTGGAAAATGTCAAGACGTTTTACATTGTTATTTCAGAATGTGCTAAAGAATAGAGATACATCCACACAGAGACACACATATTTTTCCCATAGAGAAAAAAAAAGACATGATCACACTTAAACAAAAGGAGACAGCCATATCAAGCATGACTGGTATGTTGCACATAAAAAGTCTTATGCAGGAATCTTCAGGAAAAATAATACTCATGTAAGCTGTTGAAAACTTGCAGATGAGCGTTTTCCTGAGGAAGGCAACCACATAATACAAACTGTGATAGTACTTGCCACAGACTAGGACTTTATCAGTTTTCTAATCATAAAGATGAAGGCCTGCATGAACATGGAGGATGACTTCTTTAAAACAAATTTTCCAAAAGAAGCCAGGGCATGTTAAAGGAATACTACTGGAAAATACGTGCCATCCAGCGTGTCTGTTTTCAGAAGATCTTTCTTTCCATGGGTAAAATCAGGCCCTTGGCCAGCCAAACTCTCGTTATGACTATCTAGCTATGTCTGTAGAGCCTTGCTGAAACTAACTTTTTTTTCTTTATTCTGTGGCCCCCCTGCATCTCTAAATAGGCAAATGTAATTGCATTGCTCTGACAAAGCACCTTCTTTCATGAGCCTTTGGAGACACATGTACTTCCTTTCCCATCAGCCTTATTCTGCATGGCTGCCCTACAGGTAATCTGTTTAGTGTGAAAGCCTATGCATGTAGTTCTGGGCACATGCCAACACACCCAGTGTACACAGGGTCTGCATACTCTGAAGAGCACGTTCTGGCTGTGCCTGCAGTTGTGCTTGTTGGGGCACGTGCAGAAAGTACACAGATCTGGGCCGCAGTGTGGATATGGTCTTTTCTGTCCAGAATGCCACATGTAACTATTTCTTGCAGAAATATGTGAATAACTTGCTTAGTTTTCTTTCTTCTTCTACATCAGTGTCAAGATGTCATGTCCTAGCTATTCCTTTGCTGCCATTGGCCATACCAAGCTAAGTATTAATAAGGCATAGCATACATACAGATCAAAGATCCAAAGACACAAAAAATAAACAAATTTCTTAGTCCAGATAAAATCTTCTCCTTCATCCAATGGATTGGATGGGAAGAAAGACAGGTCTCGAACACCAGGACTTTCCAGGGCTGTTGAACAAAGGGACAGATGAGCTCTCAGCACCACCCCATCCCCCACACCCCCCATTCCTGCACACGTACCTGAGGACATGAGCTGCTCAACTCATCTGTTTTCATCTGGTTTTATTTCTTATGCATTAGAAAATTACAACTCATGTAACCTTAGAAAACAATGTCAGAGAAATTGAAATGTTGCCAGAATATGAAGGAACAAGCAAAAGAAAAGGAAAATCCCACAGCTGAAAGTCTCCTTCAAGGCATTGAGAAGGGTTCATGGTGGGAATCCATGAACGCTGTCTGCAGTGGTGTACAGTAACCCTATGACATACGTTGGCATTTTAATCAAGAAAGAATTCAGATAATTATGACAAAGTTAAGACAGGTAAGCTGTAAAAGATAAAATTTTCAGAAGAAGCTAATCTGACATTCCCTTCTCATAAGGATAATGATATCTCAAAAGAAAGTCTCAAGTTTAAGCAATAATACTTAAGCAACAATATTTTAGTGATTAATCAACAATTCTCACAAATCTGATCAGTAAGCTGGCATTAAATGGTTGAATTTCAGCGTGACGTAAACAACTCGATTATTTTTATTGTTACGGTTTGCTGCAAGAAAGTTTGGCTGAACCTTTCAAAAACTTTTACATTTAATTTAAAGGCTTGAATTTACTGTGTGAAAATACCTGGAACTTAGGCACTAGGTGAATCAGATTTAAGTTAAGCACCTGGTACCAGTTTGTGTCCAGAGCCAGCACTCTCACCTCTAAGACCAAGACCTGCCTCTATATCCTGAACCATGAGAGACCCAAAATTAAGCGCTGTTTGGCCACTGATTTTCGCAGTGCTGCAATGCTAGCATAGTTTCTGCAGATGTCAAGTAGACCCAGTAATATTTTCCACATAGTGAAGTTGTGTGATTGACCTTCATAGTTCTCAGGTAAAAAGGGCTTACTGTGATATAAAATTATGACTATTGACTAAAACCAAAAGTTTCTCAAGCAAGGAGCAATAACTTCTTGATGTCTTCATTCCTAAGGTTGTAAATAAAGCCAGATAGGTATCTGGTAATCTAGTCTCAAGGAAAACAAGTATAACTGAAGACTGGCCCACTTCTACATGCTTAATTATGCAAACTGACAAACTTACAGTTTTCTGGTTTGTTTTTTTTAACTGGGAAGTTATTACAAAAATATAAGCACAGGACTAATATTCAGAAAAAAGGTAAGAAAAAGGCAGAAAACAGATGCATTCTATCTGCAGCACTCATCACAAGGTCAGAGTTTCACTTGCCTTCTTCTTGCCTACAGCCCCTTGGAGCTTGTGTTGATCTGCAGTTTAGGAGGGAGGTGAGTATCAGAGAAGATCAAAGAAGAGAGACAGCCTTGGAATCAGCAGTGGAACAGTAAAATATCTCTCTAATTAGTCCTTTCTTCACCTCAAATAATTGGATGTCTTATTCCTGTGGACTTACTTATGAGTCTTTGGAGTGTCTCCTTTAAAAAAAAATCATTGCCTTTAACTAACCTCTTGGGCAGCTCTCCAAGTTTTCTTCAAAAGACCAGACCTTTGCGCGTGCACACACGCACACAAAACAATATCTGAACTTGCCTACGTAGGATAACAATTACAAGATATATTAGACCTCATATGCCTTTAGGCCCTATCTCACACGGAAGAGCAGGTTTGGGAAAGCAGCTAAAGAATGGTTTTGACTGTTTCCATAATACGTTACAGGGATTTTGTTCAGCTTTTTCTGAATCACTGGTTGGTATCAGTGAGGGGACAGGAACGCTCAGCTGATCACTGGTTGGTTCTTGTTCATGGTGTCCCAACACTTCTGCAGTCACAGGTCCAAACCTTTTAGATGTCCTGTTGCAAACTGGCACAGGATTGTCCCTTGCAGTACATTAGCCAGGGCTTTCTCCATTCCAATTTTAAGTGCTAAGACACTTAACTACTTTCCATTACTATTTACAAGTTCAGTTACCTTCATATGAAGGTTTTTGTTTTTTTTTTTTAACTGGCAGGGTAAAGCTTTATTTCCCTTTTCTGGATTTTCTGAGACACCCGATCTCCCTTGTTATTAACTGAAAATCATGCAAACAAACCACATGCATTTATCCAGGCTGTCATCCAACCCAATTCTCCCAAGTTTCCTGTTTCTCAGCCCTTTGCTTTAAACCTTAGACCACACTGCCTAGTCCAAAATCTATTTAAAAAAAATCACTTATGTCTAAATAAGGTTTAGAGTAGTCGTAGGATTTTGAAAATCCCAGGTATGAAAACGAATAGCCAACATTCTGTCTTGGTCTTTTGTAAATCCAGGAGCCATTTGCAAACATAATCCAGGTTTTGCTCATCCAAATTTTGCTTGGGATACATACAGACAGGCACTTTGTGCTAGCCTATCCTCTGTTTAAAGTAAGAAAAACCAAGATGTGTTAAAGTTGCCACTGTAGGTTTTTGGAGGAAACTGGTAATTCAGATAGAATATTGTATAGTAAATACTTGCTGAATACCTTGTTATACTCTGGAAGTTACTTATAGGGTGTTGGTTGATATTGGTAACATTTACAATAAGAATTCAGGTTTTTTGCCTTATTTCCATAAAAGATGAGAATTTTTCCTTTCCACCACCACTTTAATATTATTCAGGGAAGCAAGAAAAACATATCTGCCTCTTTGGATGACTTAGTTATTTAAAAATAAATTTTTATTTCTTGCAACACTAGGTACTTTCTGTTTCAGTACTAATTCTTCCAGGCCTGCCATTATTCCTGGACGATTCATTATGCATTTATATCATTAGGGTTCACCTTTCATGTAACAGGCATGTGTAGACTTTGTTGTTTAAGTAGCATTCATATCTGTGGGCATTTTTCTAGGAGTTTTTTTTTTTTTCCGAAAAACTGGGCAGCTGCAAGAAGTCATATGATCAGTGGCCCAACAGTTAGAGCAGTGCTTGCTGAATTGGTATTGCACTAGAAATCCTCTAACGCAAGTCTGGAGGCTGCGGCCAGACAGGCCTCGATGACCCTGGGCACTACTGAATTTCTGTTAAGCTTGCACAAGAGTAGTGGTATTTCCCCACTCTCTTTCAAAATATTAGTTTGCGCAAGCCCCTTTTCCTTCCTTGCATTTGACTAGCTCTCGCCAGGCAGGGGATTCAGTCCTGCTTATTACAAGTTCAGTTCTGTTACTCTGGGCTTTCACGTGAAGCTCGGGCACGGGCCAGCTCTCGCTGCATTTCTGTAGCAGGTGGTTAGAGGACAACTGCTGATAAGTTGGTTCTGAGTACGCGTTTGATAATGCTGTGCTGAGTGCTGCCTGGGTGTCATGCACACTGCTGAGCTGTATGTGGAGGAAAGGTCAGAGCAAGTGGAATTGGCATAACCCTGACACAAACCTGGGTAAATAGTGCATCAAAAAGCATTGCCAACCTAGAGAAGTCGTACCAAGTATGTAGTCCATGGCATAAAAACAAACAGTACTGCCAGGACCTGTGATCACATATACTGACCGAAGTACTGCTGTTTGTCTTGTGGGTCCTCTATTTGTAAGAACTACAGATTTTGTTATTTTTAACTGACTCTTGTGAAACTGCCTGACAATGCTGCTTTTTTCTTTTTTTTTTTTTTAAAATTCTGGGCACAACATATTCACACATTACATTCCTTTACTCCTTGCCCTCAAACAGATGTGCACACCCATACATCAAAAGATGTTTCATGCCCTTCGTATGTTAAGGGGCTGATTTACTAAAAAGTTCTGCTCCCATACAGGTAACTTCATAAATGACCAGATTCCCAGAAGAGCCTGTCCTGCCAGTTTTGTGAACTGGAAGTAAACGGGACTGAGATTCTGCTATTAGAGTTTTGGGGGCTTTCTGAGTATGCAAAATCTGAGACCTTTGCTTATTGCTCCATCAAACAGACACTAAGCCACAATCAAGAATATTTGGAAATCATATAAGAAGAACCTGGGTTTCAGGTGACGGGCATTAAAGAAAACTCCTTAGGCTTATTCTTGTCTTCCTTAATACAGGCTAATGCTGCTTGCCTGTCTTTGAACAGCAGCAGGCTCTGGACCTGTCCCTTTTCTGGCTTATGCCAGGCCTGTCTTGAGTTTCTCCTAATCTGCAGCCCAGAACGTGCGGAAATCTCATCAGACATGTCAAATCCTTGCTTTCCTGTGGGGCTGTTATTCAGTGAATGTCCCTCCCTTTGAGCAATCCCCTTGACAATTGAATGCTTTCTTCAGGGCAGAAAAGTTTTGTTTTGCCTTTTTTTACTGAAGAGATAAGGTGAAGCTTACACTTAGCCAACCAAAAGTACTTGCTTGTATTAACCAGGACCTGATCTGACTGCCTTCTGCTGGTTTTCATGAGTAAAAGGAAATGTGTATGCATGACTTTGAGCACATGAGACATCCCCAGGTACTAGTGCTGCAGGGTTATTTTTGTTAGACTGGTGCAGTTCACCATGGAAGGACACATGCTGCTTGTTACTAGCCAGCTTTGTATTTAAGCAGGAAAAAGACCTCATCATTGAATATTGCTGGTAGCTGGGCCAATTATGACTTTTAAAGACAGAAGAAAAGTTTTGAAAGAATGTGGATTTGCACAGCAAATTATCAACAACAGCATTAGCAAAGTTGAAAACGGAAGACACTAAGACATCTTTGTAAATCAAAATCGTAAAACTACAAACCTACCCTAGTCTGCTTGGCACTCTGTGAGGACAGAAACAACATGCTTAGTTCATCCAGTGCTCAGTTTTTCTCTTGTTTAATAACAGCCTTATTTGAGAGGAAACTCTCCTGCCTTCCTTAATTTACCAAATAATTGCTAATTACTAAATTAAACCTGAGGCAGGTGTAAATTTACACTGCCCCTGACACAGCAGGTACAAAAGGACTCTGATTCCTATGCTAGGGCTTCCAGAATGGTGTACCTGAGGGTTTGGTGGTGGAGCTGCCTCTGCAGAGGCATACAAGAAAAGGTTTCATTTTTTAATATCTTCTTGCATGAAGGTTCTGGATACAGTGCGAGGCATGTGCTCTTAGCAAAGGCTGGGGGTATCCTTTAGGGGGAAAAGGGTGGTAATGGGTACCTTTTAGGCTTATGTTTTTTTCCAAAATCTGTGAGGATATATTGCTTATACCAGATCAAATCCAAGCATGCCAACATGCTGGCTGAGACCAAGAAATTTAAAGAGGGTAGGAGCTTTCACCTGTCTTCATATGTGCGTCCCCAGAATGCATATTTCTACTGCATTCTGTAGTAGAAGCATTTTTTTAGCCTCTGGCTCAAGTATGTTGGTACTTTCAGTGTTGATGATCCCTTCTGCACTGTAAAGGGAGCTAAAATAACAGTCTTTTAAAGAACATTCGGCATTCAAGTATGAAGAGCCTCAAATACCTCACAACAAAGAAAATAGTCATTTATCATCCCTATGCTCCAGACTAACTGCCCTCAAAATTCTTCAGCTTAGAGCTGTGATGGTCAGGGCCTGGGGTGTATCACAGACTTCCTGGCTTTGTCCTCAGTGTTATTGCAAGAGTTGTGCTGTGCTGTGCAGGGACAATGAGATGGTGGGAAAAGGCTCTCAGATCTGGGCTATGACTTCTTTGCAACGGGTACTTAAGTTTGGAAATCATGTCATGTGAGGAGACTCAGTAATGTGGCTACAGTTAAATGACCGCTTTACCTCTTACATAATAAGTTGTAAGTGGGGTACTCTGAGAGATGGTCTGGTTGTTGGCTTTAGAGAGTTCCTGAAAGGCCTTCAAAAATCTGGGTGACTCTTGTTTGCATTAGCTAATATTCCCAATACGTGCACAGGAAAACCTGAGCGCAGAATCAATCACTGGGGACTTTGTCAAGGTTAAACAGTGAGTTAGTTGTAGTGATTAATTACATCTCACCTTTTAATTCCTGAGCAATTAGAGAATCATACTGCCTTACAAAATAATTTCCATGCCTTCCCTTTATTCCTCCATGCTCTTTTCCCACAGACCTCCTTGAAGGCTCAAGGGTGGACATGTTGTTTTCCAGCCTGGAGTCAAGACCTGCAAAAAGCCAGCTGTATATTTGATTTCTGTAGTTGCTCTCAGACAGTTAGTGGTTGTTTAGACTGGGGAGCCAAATAGCTCTGGGGCAAAGTAATCGGTCTCCATGCATGGTTTCCAACTAATTGTAGTACAGAAGAAGCCTGGAGCACTGGATGTCTCTTTCCAATACTGTGATACTCAAACAAGTAGGGTATGTTTGAGACATGCCAGCTTCTTAACCCCAGGAGTCTAGGGTTTCCACCTTCCCCTTAGAGCATAGCGTTTTCACACTCGCAGAGCAGCACATTTTTATAGTATCATATACCTGTAATAGAGAAAGGATTTTTATTTTCTGTTGTCCAAAAGCAGTAGAAGTCAGAGGGTAAAAACATTTTCAAATTTGTGTGTTCAAATTGAGGCTTCTGCCTTTTCTTTAGCTGGCTAAACTTCGTGATCAGCTTTTTGGAGATGCTCAGCGTCGGTTTGTTAATGTATGTCTTCATGAGGAAAAAAGGCAGGAAATGCCTGGCTGAGATTGTTCATTACAGTTGTTCCACCTAATTTGGGAAGTCCTAGGCTGTGGGTTTTACAACCTCTCAAGTCCAGCTCTGTGAAAGAACCCACCTTTAAGCGATATGTCAGTTTTGTCATGTTGGGTTTGATTTATGAGAGAAAATTCTACATCTGACTTAGTTTAGGGATGCTGAAATAGAAAGATATAACGGTCTGAAAAACTGTGTAATATAACTACCAAGGAGAAAGGGAGCAGGGGAAAGGAAATATTTAGGATGGTAAGCAGGATAAATATAAGCAAAGGAAAATTGAGATGGAACATCATAAGAAAAATCCTGGAATTAAAATGTGTTCAGCTGAGTTGCAAGTATAGTTGCATAATCCTAGCTCTTTAGGACACTCAACATTAGATTAGAAATACAACAGAAATGTAACTATATATCTATAGGTTCTACCTGTAGAAGCTATCTAAAGAATCTGCCTGTGCTTTCTGTGTTTGTCCCCTCTTTCTCCATTGCCTTTTAAAGCACTTCTCACTGCAATAGCAGACAGGAGGTTGGGGGAAACCTGCTGAGGCAGCGAAGTGGTCTACATGGCCTATGTACCTGTTCTGAACACAAGGTCAGGAAGCCAGTCCTCTTTAGCAAGTCGCTGTGAGCCCACTCCCATGTAAATAGTTAGGATTTCCCGGGACCAATCCTTATAAAACCTTTCTTTCACGCCCTCTGATAAAACAATGTTTCCATGTAACCTTACAGCTATCTGAACCTAAGCTAGATTTTCGTATCTCCAAACATAGTTGAACCTGAATGAAAGTGGCATCACTTCTTTTCCCTCTGCCATGTAGGAGACAGTCCTGGGTCATTATATTACAAAGCTAAACATCCCACATGGTTTTCCTATGTGTCCACGAAACCAGATGTATCTTTTACAGTGGTGAGGGTTTGACTTTTCTGCATTGTAACTAGTGGGGGCAATAGAACTAAAGTTCTCTCCAATACCAGTGTGCTGTCTAATTATTTTTTTATTATTTTGGTTGTCTTCAAATAGTGGCTTTAAACACAGGGCAGAAGGTACATTTGGGTCCTTTCCAGCTTTGGATTGCCAGCAGATTTGCTAGACTTGCGTAATTTTTTATTTTTTTTAAGTTATTAAAGCTGGCACACAGGATTCAGCCATTACCAGGATTTCGTATAATACTTCTGTTCCCTTACACACTGCCAGTTGCTAACAGCACATGGAGCAAATCC
This sequence comes from Gavia stellata, assembly GCF_030936135.1. Taxonomy (NCBI): domain Eukaryota; kingdom Metazoa; phylum Chordata; class Aves; order Gaviiformes; family Gaviidae; genus Gavia; species Gavia stellata. Next base: position 24,286,128 of record NC_082600.1, read on the forward strand.
TAGGTGGTCCAGCTTCTGGAAACTGCAGGCTGAATTAGTTGAAAAGGACTTGAGACACATTGCCCAAATGTGAGGCTTTTTTTAGATGGCAAGTCATCCTGCAGCTTAAAACTCAAAATGGATCCAGACAAACATCCCTGAACTTGAGGGATACAAGCTTTGAAACTAATATTTTTCTCTACTGGAAAAGAACCCCCTAATTTTCTATTTATCCCATTCCTCCTTTCCCTAACAAAGCAGCATTTTTCTGATCATGTGAATTTTATTTACTGACTACCAAGTAATTACATGGTGAGTAATTGGATGGCTTCACAGGACTGAAAATGGAATACTGACTGCTTAACCTGTAGGTGAGTATTTTGGCTCTGTGCTATGCCAGTAGTGAGCGCAGATCAGTCTCAAATGTCTGCTGCACGCCACGTGGTGGGATTCAGCCCAGTGGAGTCAGGTGTGTGCATCGCAAGTAATCACTAGTTCTATCAGCAGCTTTGGGAAAGGAGCAAGGGCAAAATGGGTCTTATGAAAAATGTCCCTCTAACTTTTATCATTGTCTGCATGGACTGTATCTATTGCTATCTGGAAAACATAGAAGTACTTGTAGTAATCCAAATCTCACTTTGTTCATCCTGAGTACCTGCTGAGCTCTGTTATCTTTCACTGACACTAAATGAAAATTAAATATTTGATATAGCTGCAGGATTTTAAGTAACTGTCTAAATCACTGCTGGAAAAGTAAATATGATTTTAAAATAAAACCTTGTAGTACAGAAACTGCCAGAAGGAATCAGTATACTATGCTACTTTAATTGAGAGAGGGGAACAATTCCTGCCATTTCACAGCAATGGATCTTTTCTTTCTGACCCAGCAGCAGTTGATTAGTTACCCTGAGCTGTTGTAATCTGCACCAGGTCTCACTAATATGCCTGTTTTTTTGCTTAAGAAGGAATGGTGAAAAAATGCAGCCCAGCTGTTACAATATAGAAACTCACAACATGACCAAAGCTTGTGAAAAGAAGCCCAGCGCAGAGAGTGCTTTTATTCATATGGATAAAGGCTTTTCTCTTTATTTTTTTTTAATATCCCATGGAACTTTTTCCCCCTATAGCTTTTGTAAATCTTCTTCCCCTTGTTGCTGGGAGATGTAAAACAAACAGCCAAACAACCAAGAGTATTTAATGAATTCTGAATTGCCTTGCTATTAACTGAGAGAATTTCTAGGTTTCCCACTTCCCCAATTGGCCTAAAATCACAAAAATAACCTCATGTTGTTATAATCCTATTTCACAACTCATTTTTCACTGCTTAATTCCACCCTAGACTGGATTTTCTTTCTTCTTAGCTCTCGTTTTTCCCCTACCACACATGTATCCACTTTTCCTCTCTCTCACAAACAAGCTTGCTCACACACCCCCACACATCCATGCTCACATACATCAGGAGTGGTTTACAGCTCAATTTGAAAGACATTTCTTAAAAAAAAAAAGAAAAGTTTTCATTGTTTCTGATGTGGAGCGCAACTAACAAAACAAAGGAAACCAGAGTGGGCCGTAAAACCCTTGTGGTCTGTAAGCTCAGTTGTGGGAAATGTGGTGTTAATTTTTCTTATTTTAAAATCCACTAATGCCTCTCATGGAACTTGAAAGAACACTTTGTTTACTTAAAAAATACAAAAAAAATCTGATGACTTCGTTATATGGGATTTATTTGGGTTCTTTCTTTTTCTTAACTAGGAAAGTTTGTAGGAAAACAGGATATTTGTCTCTGAAGAGGTTGTCTGCTACTTATTTCCCACATAAACTTCCTGCTGTTGCTACTTCAGAAACTACTGTCTAAACCGCTTGCATCCCAGGCCTTTAACTGTATCACAGTGCACCTGGTCCCCAAAACATGGGCTTTCAAAATGATTTTGCCCTCTCATATCACCCCTGCCCCTAATTTCTTTAGCATTCACTGACTGGGGCACCTGTCAAGTTTGCCCTCACTCGTGTTTCCCTTTAATAACCATTTTGTTCACCTCTGGCCCTCAAATTTCCCTGTTTCCTCTCATGCCATTCTTCATAGTACCTAGATTTGAACGATTACCATCTTCTGTCGCAGCCTGTGGGAAGGAGCACCTTCCTTTTGTGGATGCTTCAGCCCTGTCTGACTGCACACAGAAAACACCCGCAGGCTTGCAAATCTCCCTGGAAATTCGACTTCCTGTTTTTCTTTAACTTCATATTCACTCCTTTCATCCTCACATTAGCACACTTGTTATGACCTTCCTTTCTTTAGTTTAACTATTCTCTATGGAGTGTGGTAATACCATGCCAAAACTTTTGTTTTTTTTTTAAATGTGATAAAATGCCATTTTCTTCAATCAGGGCAGATTACACAGTCAGCTGTGTATTAAAAGGTCAATGTACAAAAACCTTATAAAAGTATTGATCAGCCTGGAAGCCAGTGATATTTTTGTAACGTCCTAGTGACACAATGATTAAACTGATTAAGCCATAAACGATGAGGACATCCGCTCCAGTCAGTTCAGCTCCTGGAATAGCCCTCCAGCCCCCAGTCTCCCAGTGTTCTGGATAAATGTGCTCAGAGTTCATCGTAAAACTCCAGGTCAACGGACTGCCGAGTACTCAAACAAAGCAAAATGTTCTGACAAATGTGTGCAAAGCCAGCCCTCCCGCCTGTGCTGCCACAGGTGAACCCATGGTGGGGAAATGTGAGCAGCTGGCAGACCTACAGCAGATGCCATCTTAATAGACCTGTGATGAAGGTGAGCTATTCCTTCTCACCGGTGACATGCTTTCGTCTCTTGCCTCACAATTTGGCTGGCTGCTCTGCACTACTTATTATTATCCAGATAGTCTCAGGTCTGATATAATTTGATTTGGAAAAAGTTTCCAGCTAATTCTTTCTAGAAAATAATCACAGTGCAACAGCTTCAAAGAGAAAGCCTGAATGTGTCCAGCACTAACTATTGGGGCTACACTAGTGGCTCTAACAAATGAAGCTAAACCTTGAGACCATTTGGAGAGTGTGGGTGGTGGTGGCTTCATTATTAAGCATGGCACTCCAGGAGCACTGCACACCAGCTTTCTACAATCTGGGTGGCGTGCCAGGACGCAGGGCCAAAACTTAGTCCTAACTGTTTAAGGCCCTGATTACCTGGGAGATGCTCCTTGTTTGCAGTGTCACATACCCAGAGCTGGTGACGAGGGAGCTGGAGTGGGAATGCGTCAGGACGACGTTTGTGGCAGCACACTCTGTATCGCAGCCTGCGTTGGCTCACTTGCTAGGCAACCTCTGAATGCAGGCTTTCTCAAGTGTTTGGGAGGAGGTGAGCTGATCTCCTTTTGAGCAGGGCTAGAACCGAGCAGCTCTGATCCTGAATCATTATTCTGCCGCTGATTAATTAACAATGGGAACAGTTTATTCATTAGCTGAACTTGTCTCTCTTCTCTGCTTTAATTTGGGGAGAGCAATTAAGTACTGAGGTTGATGAACCAGACTGTAAATACACAAACATCTAGCCCCAAAGCCCTGTGGCTTGCTTTGTATAAGGAGGATATTAACACACCTGTAATGTAAACTTCTTGCAAGTCTCCTGCTAGAGCTTGTAGGGACGAGGCTATGGGGAATGAGCAGCATGGGTGCAGCATTGGCACCCGCACCCTACAGACAGTGGGCACTGGGCCAAGATCAGCGTGCAGACGCAGCTGGTGCATCAGGCCCTGCTTGGATTTAGCAGTTGCTGTGCATCTTCGCAACTAGCAATGGTGCACAACAACCTTGTGTGGAAGGGATTTCCTTCTCACCTCTTACCTTTGTAAAAGCCCTCTTTGGAAGTGCAGCTACTCATACTTGCTGCAGTAGCAGAGAGGATTTGTGGCTGTTTGTGTAAGGATCACTAAATCCATCACTGACGTACGTCTGCCTTCTAGATGGAAGGCAGCAGCCTTTATTGCCGTTTCCTGTGTGCTTTATGGCATTGTGGTCCCTTACCCCGCTCCAATTCCTAGCACTCAGTATGGATGAGAAAACCACTGCCAGGTGAATGAGCAACTGGTGGTATCCTGCCCAGGCAGTTTAAAGTTGCACGTGATTGAAATCCCCTTCTGGGGATCAGCTGGCCAGCTATAGGCAAAAAGTGATTCTAGGTTTGAGATCTTGGCAGCTGGAGGGATAAGCTGTTGAATGGTCATTAACTGATGCAGGCAGACAGTTGACTCTTAGAAGCTCTAAAGCAAAAGGAAAAGCAACTCAGAGGGGAGCGAGATGTGTGTTTTTTGTTTATTCTTCAGCTGCTGTTTCTTATCATGGCCCACTGATTCTGTAGTTAATTTTGTAGTAGAGATTTTCTAGTTAATTTTCAAACTCGGGTCTCATTTTTCCAGAAATGACTTCAATCATTTAAACTTTGTCTCGGACTCTCATGTGACAGATTAGGCACCTGCATTGTAATTATGACCAGACATCCTCTTTTCCCAAGGACTTTTCTTGGCTCTTTGTCACTGATGCCAGGAAGAGTATAGTAACAGCTAAAGGGAGTTAATGACTTAGCTACTAACTTACTTTCTTCTTCAGTCTTTGGTGAGATGAGCTTGTGAAACTGCAGACTTGTTTCACTGTTATGTATTAATAGTCAGAGTGTGGTAGCACCTAGAAGAGAAGACAAGAAAACAAGCTAGGCCTCCATCTGTCAAATGCCCTCCTTCCTTGCTGGGCAAACTGTGTGTGACATAAGGGAAGAAGTAAGGCAGAAAGCGGTGGAGGTAAGGAGGGAGACAGCAACAAAGATGGGGATAGATATTCAATAAAGAGGTCGTCCAGGCTTATGCATGAGCCTGCCCTTTCTCTTCAGCCCTTTTAGACAGGATCTTGCTGGCAATCGAATTAGAAGTGGAGGCCAAAGCTTGAGCATGCAGTGGGACAAAATGGCAGCTTGAAACCTCAAGACACTTCTCCTCTCTCCTGCAGAGAGGAATTGTCACAGGACTGCTGGCAGAAGGATATGGATTGGCCTCAGAGACCCTGTGCAGAAGGTAACAGATAATGAAGGATCTGAACCTCAGTGACACTTCTGTCGCTGACACAGCTCAGAGAAAGGCAGAGCGTTTAATTACAGAGGGTTTCAATTACATGGGTTGCTGGCACAGCGTGTAGTCGAAAGACTGTATGGAATAGGTTCTCCAGGTGGCTGAGCATACTTTCAAGACACGATCTTAAGGATAGATGAGACATGAATCAAAACTGGTTTTGGTGAAGATGCACCACAGGGCATCTTGCTAAGAGGAAGCTGAAGTTTGTAAATGGGCAAAGGGAGCATTGACTCTGCTCTGTCTGAGACCCCCCACCACAAATTAGTTTGACTTGTGATAGCCACAAGCTGAAGTAATAAAATAAACTTAAACCCAACCCTGCAGCCTGTGAACACCTCTCTTCTGGCAGACCAAATGCTTTCAGGTGTTTCTGCTGAGGCAGTTGGTTATTAAAGAGCCTTTTTTAAAAAAAAAGTAAAAAGAAAAAAGCAAGCTGGTGACATAACCTTTGCATAGGTGAACGAGATGTTCCTCTTCACTTGGATTTTATGACTCCTCTTCCCATTCCCTCTGGTGTTTGTGCAGCAGACAGCAGCAGAGCTGCCTGCTCACTCCTGCCCTGGAAACACACTGCGTGGAATAAGCTGAGGGAATGAGCAAAGGGAAACTTGAGGTGTAACCAGGCAGTTGGACTTGAGGAAAATAAAGAATAAATGTTTGTCATAGAGCCTGCATGTTAATGACCAGCCAGAGTTCAGAAAATATCAAGCTCAACAGTCTGATCAAGCGTAACAAATTCCTCTTTAAGAAGGGAAACCGAGGTCTTACTTTCTCTGGGCCAGATCCAGACCAGGATTTAGGCACCGTGACATTCATTACAGCAATTTCTCCCCCCACCTAATTCAAAAGCTTGGTTACAGCACAGGAATGCACAGGGCTGACTTCCGATCATTACGTAACAAATCTAGGTGTCTAAGAATAGCAGCCACACCGAATGGAGGAGATGAGGAAAAGTCTAATCCAGCCAACTGGCAATGCTGATGAGACCAGGAAATCTTACGTTCTCTATATTGCCTAGATTTAGAGAGTGATCTCAGAGGTGGCATTTCTGAAATGGAGCTTCAGCTTCAGCTTCTGAAACTGCTTCTGGCCAATAAGTGCCTGGCCTGTGTTTTTTGGGTAAACACCACTATTTTCTCAAAAAACTTGTTTGAAGGAGGAGCAACCACCTTTGTTTCTTGGCTAGATGATTCATTCAGGAAGTGTTAAAGATGAGCATAGACCTTCTGCCTGCAATGATGCCATAAATAACCATCATATGGGAAAACTTTCAGCATTTCTCGAGGTTGGGTCAATGTGCACAATGTGCACAGATTTACTGGAAAGCAAGCAGGAATATAGTATGAGTGAATAGTACAGAGCACCTTGAAACACTAGGTTGTTCATAGTTTTCAATGGTTTACTTGTTCCACTCATTTTGAAGGCAGGGGCTATACATTCGTACAGCTTCACGCAAAAATATGGATGGGAAGCTATTAGATGCTGGCATACCAGTAGCTAACAAGTTCAAGATTACTTCCTCAATGACAGGTTCCCACTTTGAGTGTTGAGTGAAGGATAAGTGCTGGTTTGTCAACTTATATAGCACTAATAGGACCCCACTGATCGCTCTAGTGGCTGAAAATGAGACAGATTAAGGAACAGTTAACATAAGACATAAAATGGCATAGTTATGTCTGTTCTTCTGAGCAGACGATAAGACAAAAGAGAATTCAACAGGAGAGCAGTAGACCGGCATACAGCTGGTTTGCAACAGTCAAATAGACTGAAAACCATCACACCCTCAAGAGGTGTCATTTTGTTTTAAGTGTGTTGCAGGCCTTTTTCTGTGCCCAGAAGCAGGGTCTGCAAAGGCATATTAGATTTCTTTTCCATGCCCTTCCCTCTTCTCACTTTCACCTGAGGGGTGATACAGAAACTTGATCATTATGATTTCCAATGACTCATGCTCAGCAACACAAAGTTAAATTGATTACCAAACCATCCTCCAGGAAATACTGGTGGGTATCCTCAGGAATTTAGGTTAGGTTCAGGTAAACATCTCTCACACTGGTTCTTCTGATGACTGGAGCAATTTGGTCCTTCCTGCTTTCTGTTTCTAACAACAAAGGTCCTGTTCTCAGTTAAATAAAAAAAAGTATATACTTAGTAATAAAAAAAAAAAAAAAACCAAAAAACCAAAAAACCCAACAAAACCCTCCACCAGAAAATATAATGATATACCAGAAGAACCATTTATGCATTAAAAGCTCTTCTCAATTTTCCAGAAGGCATCCGAAGCTCATTAAAAGAGGCTTTATTCTAGTGTGGTTGTGGTTTTCATTTTCTCTCTTCTTAAAACAGCTTCTGTCACAGACAAATCACTTTCTCTGGCATTTTCAAGCAGTCATGCTAATACCATCACAGGAGGGAAGCATTTAACTATTGCTGTTTCACCTCTGCCTCAGCAGTGAGCAATTCTGTCTTGCAATTGCCATTGATTACAACTTCTGCTGTAGGGAAATGTAGCCACAATACAGCCCTTCACTTAAATAATAAAACCAATGAACTTACCCAATGACTAATTTCTACACTATGCAAACCTATTCTTCTGCTTGGTTGAATTGGTGGAATAAGAAGAGACCTCCAAGTCAAGTACTAATGATGTACCCAAGATGCAGCACACAAACTTGAGATTTTGTTGCAGGCTATGTTAAGGATCAGATAGGAATAAGGGGCAGAACTATTTGTCTTTGAAGGTGTGTTTGGACAAAGTTGGTTCATTTTATCTGCAATCTTCCTCCAGTGTCTGGGCGTCAATCTGTGGTGGCCTTATCTGCAATGTTTGCTATGTAACAGTCTTATCCAAAATGTTTTCAAGTCAATGCAAAACTTCTCATTGCTTCTAACAGGTTTTGTGTAAGGCTCTGATTTGAACATACATGGGAAGCCTCAATTATAGCCTTCATCTCTCTGCTTTGAAAATGCGGCCTTGGCCACCCAGCATGAAGAAGGCTTCCGCAGTCCCAACAGCTGGATTTTTTATTGTTGTATCCCTTACAGGCAGTGTCACTCAGTGAAGTCTGGTTTAGCAAGGTACTTAAAACACATTCTTAATTTTAAGTCAGCTTATGGGACTGTGTAAATCAGGGGGACTACTTGGGTGCTTAAAATCAGGCAGGTTCTGTCCCAAGTCCTAAAAAATCCACAGAGTCAAAATAGTCATACACACATCTAGCAATCCTCCTTGTTACTACCTCTACTAACTAAAACTGTATTATTGGGGAATGAAGATGGGATACTTTTCTCTCTGAGGCATTCTGTTGAAGGAGCTGAAACAAAGCACACACTCACTTAGCAGAGGAATGGAAGAAAGAGATGGCCTTGAAGTAGGGAATAGCTGACGGGATTGATGGGGACATAGTCACTGGCAGAAATAAGCCCATCAATGGAGAGGAAGTAGTTGAAGAGGACCAGCAGTCCCAGGACTAAATACTAGAACACAAACCTCTGTCTGAGTTATTACTATGGATGCACAAAGTTGATAGGAGACTGGAGCTGAATTCCCTCCTGCTGCTATAGCATGTCTGACCCATTGTCTGTGGTGGCATCACACTTAGTGCTTTCTTCATGGGTATCCTGATGTGAGAAGATGTAGCAGCATTGTCAATAGTCTACCTGGTTTACACAGACTTGGTGTGCTTTCTAGGCACACCAGGGTGAGGTTTTGTAGGACACCGAAGCTGGCCCACTATCTCATCACTTTTTACAAGAGGTGAGCTTGGTATTTTATTAGCTTTATTATTAGGTCACTTAGCAAGTTGAGTCAGCTCACAAGTTAGACAAACATCGGGGTGGGTGCAAAGGAAAGGTTAGCAGCTGTCCACAGCTGTGGCAGGGGGATGGACTCTCTCTGCATCAGCCATTAGCCAAGTGCAGCCACTTCCTGCAAGGTCACCGTTTATCATACCTCTTGGCCCAGCAACACCGCCTGTATCTTCAGAGCTACCGTGGTTCATGTCATCCCTCCCTATGTAGGGTAGTGCATCAGCAGGACTGAGACACTGAGGATTATTGTGCAGGTGAAGGAAAGTGGTGAGTGAAGCACTTGTGATGGATCCTGAGTACATGTTGGTTAACAAGGAACTCCTCATTTACTCTGTGTTCTTATAGAGTCCATGTCAAGTCACTTTGCCTTCATGAGACCCTGTTTTCTTCTCTTTACAGGAAAACAATAGCTTTCTGCCTTCTAAAAGTACTGCAAGGCTGAATTACTCATTTTCCAGAAAAAGTAGTTGGTTTCAGCTTCAGGCCTATCAGGCATTCTCATGGTTGTTGTGCATACACTTATTTTTAAAAAAAAGTATGGGAGATGAGAAGACTGAAGGGTAGTGCTCCAAAACAAATTTTAGTGGTTATTACTGTAGCAAATAGTTGGATTTGGTAAACATAAGAACAAGACTTTTTTCTTCTCAGCACTTTTTTTTTCCCCACAGAAGAATGTGAGCCACTCTTTATTAGGTGTAAATTGTGTATTACTGCATCAAGAGAATGATGTCGATTTACATGGGATCATGGCTTGGCTCACTCAAGCTCTGCTCCACTTTGCTGGACTACTTTGCAACTGTAAAGTCGCATCCTACTGATTTCTTCTGCAACCCTATTCCTCACATCTCCCAGACAATGGTGTTTGTGTTTCTTGATTTTAAAGCACAATGCCTTAATTATGGTCAGAGAAAAGACAAGGAAAGGGAATGTCCTGATCTGTCTTTTAACTGCAGTTCTTACTGGTATTTATTTCAAAGTGTAATTACAGGAACGGAAATGACTATGCAAAAATGACTTTTCCTACTAACAATCTCTGCTGCTTGTGTACATTTGAGTCAAATCTGCAGACCTTTGTTGACACAAGTTTTATTGCAAGTCATATTTATTTTCCAGTCCCTATTACAAAATAGCCTTGCAGCAAGGGCTGTCTTCAGGGAGAGGAGAAGGGTAAAGAACCGGAGGGACCAGCAGTGCAAGTCACTTTTGCCGGCTGCTTCTCTTGTCACAGGCAGCTTTCGCTGCCGAAACTGTTAGCTTCTCCTGCCCCCTCGTGCAGGCATGTAAGCACTGCCAGCGATTTCCTCTTGCAAAAATCTGTCCAGAGAAACAGCAAAATAGAATAAACAAGCAAAAGAGCTTTGAGATATAGCAGTTATGTTGAACAGTATTTTGTAAAGGTATAGCCATGGGAAGACAGCTATCTAGTCCTGCACTGAAGAACCTCCCAAGCCATTAGAAAAGAGAACTTGCTTCTTGAAAAGTTGGTTCTCTAGGCTGTAGAATGCAGAAGGTTCTGAAGATGGTAGATCTGGTGAAAATCTCAGTTTATGCGTTTATGGCACAGAGTCTAGCTGGAGGTCTGTAACAAGTGGTGTTCTCCAGGGGTCAGTACTGGGTCCAGTCCTGTTCAATAATGACCTGTTCATCAATGTCCTGTTCATCAGTGACCTGGATGAAGGGATGGCGTGTGCCCTCAGCAAGTTTGCTGATGACACAAAACTGGGAGGAGTGGCTGACGCACCGGAAGGCTGTGCTGCCATTCAGTGTGACCTGGACAGGCTGGAGAGTTGGGCAGAGAGGAACCTTATGAAATTCAGCAAAGGCAAGTGTAGGGTAGTGCACCTGGGGCGGAACAACCCCATGCATCAGTATGGGTTAGGGGCTGACCTACTGGAGAGCAGCTCTGTGGAAAGGGACCTGGGAGTGCTGGTGGACAACAGGATGACCATGAGCCACCAATGTGCCCTTGTGGCCAAGAAGGCCAATGGCATCCTGGGGGGCATCAAGAAGAGTATGGCAAGCAGGTCGAGAGCGGTTATCCTCCCCCTCTACTCTGCCCTGGTGAGGCCCCATCTGGAGTACTGTGTCCAGCTCTGGGCTCCCCGGTTCAGGAAGGACAGGGAGCTGCTGGAGAGGGTACAGCAAAGGGCTACGAAGATGATTAGGGGACTGGAACATCTTTCTTATGAGGAAAGGCTGAGGGACTTGGGTCTTTTTAGTCTGGAGAAGAGAAGACTGAGGGGGGATCTTATTAATGCTTATAAACACTTAAGGGGTGGGTGCCAGGAGGACGGGGACAGTCTTTTTTCAGTGGTGCCCAGTGGCAGCACAAGAGGTAATGGGCACAGACTTGGTCATAGGAAGTTCCACCTGAACATGAGGAGGAAATTCTTTACTGTGAGGGTGGCAGAGCACTGGAACAAGCTGCCCAGAAAGGTTGTGGAGTCTCCTTCTCTGGAGATATTCAAAACTCTCCTGGATGCATTCCTGTGCAATCTGCTCCAGGTGAACCTGCTCTGGCGGTGGGGTTGGACTAGATGATCTCCAGAGGTCCCTTCCAACCCCTGTCATTCTGTGATTATGTGTCACATTCAGATTTGAAGAGAACTGTGTCCAAAAGTTTAATCTGAAGAATAGTATCTTCAGGAATTAAGTGTGGAAAGATCAGCTGAGCCTTTCTGCTTTACTAATTTTCTCCACAGGACAGGTCTCCCACCCCTGTTCAGCCTCTGTTTGCTGGCATGTTGCTGGGTCCCACTGCCACCTGGTGCTCCTTATCCAATAATCTTGTATCCAGATGTCTCAGGCTAGACATCTGTTCTCCTGGCCTATGTCTCTCACTACACTGAGCTTTTAAATATTTTTTGAATGCCTGTAATTGAAAAAAATTATCAGGACAAATATCAAACAGTTCCTCAGAAACAGCATGGTGGTCAAAGGGTGAGAGACACTTCAATACCTAGGTTTTGCACTCATATTTCAATGCACAGTTTTATGTATCTGCACCAATACTGGACCATGTTTAGAAGACTTCTTGTTTGTTTTTCTTGGTGTTAACTTAGGCAACATTTCACTAAGGTTAATGGGAGTTCAGCTGAGCAGAGAATGAATACAACCGGAATCAGGGCTGTGGTATTTGGTCCTTTTTTCTCCTAATGCAGTCAGGGTCAGAGTGGATTCATCTGTGTTCCAAAAACATCACAGCAGAAGATATTGAATAACAGCAGCAGCTTCCTCACCTTATTTTTGAGGACCAAAGAGTTCTAGGATGCAGACCAGGTTAGATAACTAATGCTGTTGAGCAAATGCATACCAACATTTGCTGTGGTCTTATATGTCCTTATATTTTGGGTGTAGCTGAACTGCCTTAGAAAAAAGAACAAGCAGTAATACAGGACTGATCAAGAGCAGAGAGAGGATAAGAGGAATGGTCAGGAATACAAATCCTATTATTCTTTTTCTAGGGGTCCATCTTGTAGGGTTTGGGCCTCTTTCATAATCTTTCTTTGCATAAAAGAAGTCCTAAGAACCTCCCCTCTCAATTCACAAGAAAAAAAGAGGAAATTGCTGCTGCGATTACTGTGAACAGACCTTTAAGAGCAGATTTGTAGGGTCTTCTAGTCTCTAAACTGGCTTTGCTTACTGGAAAGCTTTCCTGCAAGCAGCGGGGCAGCATTATATTGTACAACAGGGGAAGCACTCAAATATACAGTCACAGAAGAAAAATCTGCTAACAGTTGTTAAATACAAGGATACAACCTCTGTGTCAAGAAGCCCCTAAACTATGGATTGCTGAAGCCCATAGCTTTCCCAGGGGAAGTATAACGGTAAGCTTGCTATGCTGCTCCTCTACCTAACTACTTACAGCCACCGCCAGAAAAGAGATAATCAGCTAGATGGATCTTCAGTCTGATCCTGCAGTTCTGTTCTTATGGGGTCTCTTAATCTGAAACCAAATGAGAGCAAATAAGTTGTGATCTACAGGGAAAGAAATTAAGTAGAAAGTAATTTACACACTCTTTCCAGCACCAGGCAGACCTGACTACAAATGTACAAGTAACTACGAAAGCAGAGAGTTTAAAAAAAAAAAAAAAAGAAAAAAGATGAGCCACAAATGGATTTATCAGATCCAAATTTTAAATAATTCAACCTAGAATGATACAGTGTTGTTGTTGTTGTTGCAGCTTTTTTTAAGACTTCAATTAAGCCTTGAGAAAAGGAGCCAATGCACCTTTAAAACTTTCTGCTTAATCAACTACGGTGAATGCTCATTTAATGATTGTCTTTTTGTACCAACAAGAAGTAACAATGCTTTTAGCAAAAGAAATGGAATGAGAGAGAAATTGCCTAATCAGCCCTACTCATGCAGTGCTTTGTGAGAGAGATTATTGAATTTTCAGTCTCTGCAGAATTTTAATGAAGCTCCGTCTTGCTGAAAAATCCAGCCCTTTGTCAATAAAGTTCAATAACTCGACCACCCATGTAATAAGATGTACTGCCTGAAATCTTTCACTTGCCAAAGCCAGAGCCTTGCTGGAATCTCCCTGAAAGTTAGAAGTACACATTTGTGTTATGTATTTTCCTACAGTCTGCATGCAGTGGAATTTGTATTTACTGTAGTGAAAGTCTATTTACAGTGAGGTAGAGAAAAAATTCAAATTTGTCTCAGTGTGCTGGTTACTATTCTAACAGGAATATTGCCCTGCTGAAAGGGAATACAATCAACCTGTGTTTAGGACTGCATCTGTCACACAAAGAGAACAGCAAAACTCTTCACTGAGTTAAGAAATAAGTAACAAGGTACTGAGAAAGACAGAACTATAAGCAAGGGAGGTGAAAGGCGTCTCAGAAAGATCTGAGCTGAGGTGAAAAATGAATAGGCAGAGAGAAAGCCACTGAGTAGCAGAATACCCTTGCACCACTGCTGATGGCTGGTGACAGAGGAAAAGGGATACCACTGATCTGCTAAATTGGATAGAGCAAATTCAAAGGGATATTCACACACACACACACACACACGTTAATTCGCCTGGATGGGTATGGAGTGCCTCTTATGTATACACCAAAACTTAAGGTTTAAAAAAAAATCAGAAAGTGCAGGGGTTTGAACAGGTTTTTTTATTGAATAACCGGCCACAGTGGGGTCCTCTGTGCATCTAGTTTCAAACAGAAATTCCGTTCTGGGTCTACAAGACCTTTTCTTGATGGAAGTTTCATTGTGGCACTAACTTATTGCAGTGAGAAGTTGGTTTTTATTAATTGTCTTTTTCCAGTGGAAAAACTTTTGCTGAAACAATGTCTAAACTGATTACTCTCTAACTCTGGACTGGATTCCAAGGTGAGAAGGAAAGGAATTAAAACTTCTGAAGAGGAATTTGTGTAAAGGAAAATCCATGGACTGCAGTGAGGAGCTGGGATTTGATGAAGCCAGGAGAAGAAGGCTCAGTAGTTCAGATGAGAGGACACAAAGTTATCACAGAGGATGTTATCAGAAACCAATGGTGTGATATTCAGAGAATATCACAGTGGCAGATTTGCAGCAGCAGGAGAAAACTTCAGAATCAACCCTGACATCAAGGTTGTGATGGAAGTGAGGAGAAGAAACCTGTAGAATATATGTCATGGAGAGCAGCAGGGAATGTGAATATCTTCTTGTCCTGGTGCCCATAAATGTCTTCCAGACAACTGTTTAAATGAAACAAAGCTAATACCACAAAGTTAGATGGACAGAATAGACAGGTATTGTTAGAGATACTCAGCTGATGGAGAACAGGCAGTCAAAGAATAGTAATGCAATGGATAATACCTGCTTTACATAGACAGTAGAAGACCAGAAAAGTTTAATGAAGATTCTTATAAGCTATGGAAATCTGTCAATTAAAATAGTGTGAGTAGCTGGAAATGTTGCAGGCTGCTTTGGAGAAGAATGTTTGTCTACTGCTTAATGCAAAGCCTTGTGGAGGGATGCCAAAAATGCATTAAAAGTTTCATGGTGATTGCCCTGGGGGAAAAAGGACTAAAAACTGCTGAACCCTAGTTTTAGGTAGTAGTACAAAGACAATGCTTTTAAGTTGGGTAGGTGTCTGAAGTTCTTGCTACCATGACTAATATCCAAGTCATCCAGATAAAAGGAGATGTGGGTAACAAAGGACTCCTGTTCCAAAACTGGTCACAGGTAGCATTATGATCCTCTGGGAATTTTATGACATTCAATGGTAAAAATGGAAAGAAACGAGAAAGAGAACAGGTAAGTGATTTGATAATAAATATCAAGAAACACTGCTAAGGCTGTGGGGACTTGAATCAATGAAAGAATTAGCGTGTAAATGGAGGAAAGCAGACAGAGAGGGACAGAGAGACTGGGAAAGAGTAAGGGAAAGAGAAATGATTCTGGAAGGAAGCAGAGGTGATGACATTGCTGAAGAGTGACTTAATAGAATGAAACTGTCCATCATGTTGAACACTAATCTAAGTAGAAAGACAGATTATTAAATACTTGCAGGAGAATTGTTTTCATGTCCAGCCAGAGTGAAACACAGAGAGGGATAAGAAGAACATGATCTGCATTTTTAAAAGCAAGGAGACTTTCTTGAGTATTTGCTGGGAAAGAGATTGGAGTTGGAGTAGCAGGTAATGTATTGGAGAAAGGAAATTTATAAATAAGGTGGTAGGGAGTAGACTTTCAAGGCCTCATTAATAGGCTGGTAAAACAGTGTGAAGAAAGCAGCTATTTTAAAGGATGTGTGTACCAGGAAAGAT
This sequence comes from Gavia stellata, assembly GCF_030936135.1. Classification (NCBI taxonomy): domain Eukaryota; kingdom Metazoa; phylum Chordata; class Aves; order Gaviiformes; family Gaviidae; genus Gavia; species Gavia stellata. The sequence continues at coordinate 24,301,785 of NC_082600.1, forward strand.
CTAAGTGAAAAAAGCTTGGAAAGGGAAAAAGGGAGAAAACACCAGAGGAAGAAACACATGAAAGTTAATGTTTGAGGCATAAGACGTGTCCTAATAGCAATGAAGAGAGAAGAAAGGATTGCCATCAGGACTAGGAATCGGAGAGGGTGTGGAGAACAATGAACTTGCATATACCAGTGTTTGTTTCCTGGAGTCAGATAATTGCCAGAGCATTTGTGGTTTATGTCTTAGAACAAATGTCTGGGAAGTGTCCAGACTTAGTCTTACTGAGTTTACAAACCAACTGAGATTAACTGGTTATTAACAAACGCAAGGTAAGAACCTCTTCCACTGTACTTGCCAAGTGAGACTCTTCCAAAGGTGGGTGTAGGTTAGCCCAACCTTTTTAAAGTAATTTATTCTCCAACTCTTAAAGTTGTTCAGACAAGATAAAATGTGCCATTGAATGATACATCCTAGGTCAATCACAAGACATGTTGCTCCGTGCAAAGGTTAGTGGGTAAGATACTGTGCTTTTTGTGGAAGGGAGTCTGAAAAGTGTATCTTAACGGTCTCTTTTAGTTTTACACTTCATTAGCACAAAGTATTACATCTCATCTTCTTCATATGGAGACTTCATTCTTTATAGAATGGTGTGTTCTCTATGTTCACAGTACATAGTGTTTTCTTACAAGCAAGATTTCTTACTGCATCCCTTTCTCTTAGTGTGAATTCTTAATGAAAAGATATTACATTAAGCAGGTCAGTGATTAATCTCTAGGTGGTACAAGTGATGGCACCTCAGTGAAATGTTTTAAGGGAACTGACTACCAAACAGAGAGGATAAGCCACCTTCAGACCCACCTTATTCATTCCTTTAATGCACAGCAAATCTATACCATAAGGAGTGGCAATAAAGGGACAGCTAAGCAAAAGTGGAAGCCAGTTACATGTAAAATGCATGGGTTTCTATGAAGCAGCAATCCCCACTATGGGATGCCAACACTTCCAAGACTGGGATTCAGTCACAGCCTTGCAGATGACATCTATATAGGTCGTCATGGCTAATTATATATCTGAGAAGCTATTTTCTTTCCTGAAAAGGTGCAAAGAAGCTGCGAATAGCTGAATACATTGCTGAGTTGAAGCTGCAGGAGATAACAAGATTTAATTACACTACATGTAAGTTATTGCAACCTTGTTAACAGCCTACAGGAAAGGTAAGAAAAATGAGTTCTATTCCTAGTTTTGCTACAGCATTTCCTTCATTATGAGCAATTGTTGAATTTACTCTGGCTGACTAGTACTGTACTTAAGGTACTTTGCACAAAGTGAGGCACTCCTATATGGGTTAAATGTTTGTTCTTTCTTCTCCTGTATGCCTCATTGTATATCTGTAAGATGTGGTTTATGTCCTTAATGTAAGATACTAAACGAGCACAAAGATTAGTAATACAATAAAAAATGAGTATGCTAATGAGTACGCAAAAGTCAATCCTGCTCTGAAAATAAACATATTTGTTAATCTATAGCTAATTGAAGATATAAAAATGTATTTTCAGTATAAAACTGGGCAAAGCAGCATCTGTGCCAGATACAATATACACCAGGACAGTGTAGGAAGATGAGCTTTACACAAATATAATTTCATCAAAGAAGCAGCACTACTGGAAAAATCAACACTGCAGACAAGAGCCCAGAAATACAGTTGACCTTTATGAACTGATATTTTTTGCCTTGGGTTCATTTTGTTTCAGCTCTGAAATAAAACTTTTTCAGCAGCTTAAGTTTTACAATTAGAAAGTGCTGACAATCATGTCACTCTTCTTAGTTGTTACCATTTTAATTTTCATTTATCTACCATGAAAGGTTATTTTGTGTTTTTGTGGAAAGAATACTGAGAGATACTTCTACCCACCTGCTCTCATGACATTCTCATGTTCTCCCTAAAAGGGGATATTTCAACTTGCTAGCTAGCTCTCTCTATGTGTGCAGTACAAGAGCCAAATGAGTCAGAGAGGCTGAAAGCGAGCTCCTTGTTTTTGAAGTTGGTAGGAGTGGTTTCAAGCACCAGCTAAAGGCTTGGGTTATGTAATAACTACTGGCATACATCATCACAGGTATTTCACATCTTTCATTTCCTTCAGTTCTGTAAGTATCAGAGATTTCAGAGTATACAAAGTGATGTGAGCTCCATTATGCTGACAAAAGTCCAAATTGCAAACCTCATTCTTTCTCTCTGAATGCCCACCCCCATCTTCCCCACATTATGTAAGGATTTTTGTTTTCAAGACACAAAATAAAAGAGTGCTTAAAAAAGTTAGATACTATAACAATGACAAAATCCTACTTGTGAATCTACTCCTTTAAAGTTTGCTCTCTCTTTTTTCTATTTAGCATATATGTATCTCCAGTGTTGGTTAATGTCTGCCTGTATGATTACCCTTCTTGAAGAAAGTGTGGAAGTGTTAGTTGCCTGGTGAAAGTGGATGGCAAGGGAACTCAGGGTAGAATCCTGTTATCTTTTTTTTGTATTACATCCCAACTTTTCTGTATTAATCCTGTGCTAAAGCTAGAGGAGAATCTTTTATTTAGTTGGCCTGACTTCCTCATCCTAAAAGGCACTTTGATTTGCATGGAAGGAATTGCATTGGAAAGATTACACAGAAAGGGGCTTATATGAGGGAAAGCTGATTGAGAAAGCTTCTTTTAAAAAGCCTGGTCCTTTTAGTTTTGTATTATACATTAAATTATTTCCTTACCCTTTTCTGTTATACTTCTGTGCCTTTGGTATGAAAAAAAAGTAGCATTTTAATATGCCATAAAATCTCAAACACATCTTCTCCAAGAATCTGCAGCTTTAAAGCTAAGGATAGATCCAGGGAGGAGTTAGATGTCTCTTGTCCTGTTGAGAGCTGGGGAAATGTTAGCAAACCTGACCTCATTCCTGCTGCCCTCCTGGGTGTTAGCAAAGGACAGCAAGGGGTGGAGCGCACAGAGTAGTTGCTCTCAGCCGTATTGTTGTTGCTTTAGAAGGGAGGTCTTGATGAGGGAGTCCCCGAGGGGAAACAACATGTATTAGTAGAAGTAGATAGACCCAATTTTTATAAAAAGCAATGATAGACACTAATGGTGAAATGAGATAAATCACCCTCAGATGGAAGCATTAAAGGTCATTTGTGATTTGGCACTCAGAGAAGCTTTGGAAAGGCAATCCTATCCTCTTCATTAATCATTAAAAATCCTGTGTTAGACACCTTCTTTGTCTGCAAAAATTGGAAGATGCAGAAATTTTTCTGTTTTCCCCCCTCGTTGTATTTAATGTTGTATTTTTCATGCATAAGGCCCAGAGGCATTCTTTCTCCAAAGTTTCTCATTTCTGATGCTGTTGTAGAATGATATTCCCACCCCCTCCAACCTTTCATTGTATAAATGGCAAAGAGAAAAGAAGAGAAAAGGTGAGAAAAGGAAAAGGAAGCATTTTGTGTCACAGGTTTGCATACCACTGAATCTCAGATCTTGTCCTGAGTCTTGACAAGACTTGCTGCTAATGCTTCTTGCTTCTTGCCACAGAAGACATTTTTGCTGCTTCAGGGGGTCAGTGGCCTACCTCCAAATTCATACACCTGGTGAAGGACTCTCTTGCAGTCTGTTCCTAGCTGGACAAAGTATATTTTACTTCACGAGTAATATACGTAACATATATATTTACACACTGATATGTTTTCTGCCCCCCCTGGGAAAATGTGATACTCATATTTGTCCCACTAACCTGAATTTCTGCTTAATACTGGATACAATTCAATGGCACAGTAAAAAACCCAGTTTATTCAAATGAAATTTAAAGAAAATAAATTAGCTACTGGATGTGAAAAATGAAGAGGATATGAATTTCATAATTACCTGAGACTTAAGGTGAGCTTTAGGTCTTCTCTGTTAAGTTCATTTGGCAGAGAGAAAAAGGTAATTGTCACAACTTGTGAGAATAGGGGCCAATTTCTTTCCAAAATTGAACTTCTGTCTAGAGCTCTGTGCTTCCTTGGGGAACCCTTTTTTCAGTGGTGATAAATATACTCCCAAAGATTTCCTAAGACTTCTAACTTTGATAAGCAGGTCAATCAAGATACTCAGTTATAACACGTCTTCTAATGAATTAGAGCATTTTTTCACATACTGTTGGGAGGTGTCTCTTCCTATAAACTGGTTGGAGAGAATAAGCATTTCTGAATTGTCACAACAATTTCATCTAAGTCTGTAAGCTGTTATAGCCTACAATTTGAGAACAACTTAATTATGTGAACATTGCAAAGGTAATAAGGAAGACTGCTTATTGTTAGCTCACAGCAGAGATTATACATGATAGGTAATGAGAGAAAGCTGGCAGACAGTAGTAAGCTTGGTCTCGGCAGTTCCCCAGTCTGAATCTGCTGGATTTGGAGAAGCGTGGGCATGTAACTGTTTTTTCATGGCCCTGCGCATGCTTATAGATGGAAACCATTCTGGGAGGTGCGAAATGGTGCCATGAAGTCAATGGACATACAATATGCTTTGTGCCTCTTTGGGGCAAGACCCAAAGGACATAAGCCCTTAAACTAATATTTTCATAGAGGGATGTTTGACTTAGCCACTACATCCATATATGCAGTCTCAAAGAAGTGACACAGTGTTAAACTATGAATCAGCAGAAGCACCCACAGAGAACAATGGAATTGTACATGCTTTCAGCAGAACCACATTTGGATCATCATGTGTCCTTCTGGCTTATTTCTCTTGTTTCTTATGCAGGGCCTTCCACTACTGTGAGAAAAAATGACTCAACATTCCTACCCTCTTCCAAGTGGGCAGGATTAGTGTTTAACACCCCACCTCCCCACCCCAACAATAGGTGAATAAGGGTATCACTGGGAAGCTGAAGGGATGCTGATCCCAGGCTACATGTTGGCATCTGATTTAGTCCATTATCCACATCTATGCCATTCAGGATCATGAAGAGACCAATTTTTTCTCATGTAAAAAGTGATTGATGCAGGACATGTGTCGTAAAGCTCAGTAGTGAGCCTTTTATTTTCATTTCTCTGCCCAGCTGCTGGTTCTGTACTCCAGGGGGGACTGCCAGTACACAGCCATTTGAATGCATATTTCATAGCTGTATTTTCAGTGGTTGTGTCTCAAAGTGGCCCTTTCTGACTCTGGTGTTGACAAATACCCCCTGAGCTTTGCACTCCTGGAGTGTGACATCATTGCCAGCCCCTTCATAAAGTAACAGATGTGCTCCAGTGCCTGCTGGCCTCTTGTGCAATTTCTGTATCAGTAGATGGCTCTGTTTCAGCAGTGGGTGTGAGAATTAGGTCTGACTGCCCTTATTTCATTCTGTCATTGCCTATTGCACTTTGGAAGGTATACAGGGCATGAGACTATGTGGGTAGCATGCCACTACACCTCCAGTTTCCATTTTTGTACTGTCTAATGTCACCTCTTCATCATTTTTTTTGGAGAAAAGTATGTGCAATGAAAGAAGACTTTCCGTTTGCAATGTGATATTCTTGTTCAGAATCCATCTGAGCACTGTGCCTGTCACGCTGGCTTACATGCTAAATGGAAGAGAATACACTCTTTTCATATCTTCACACTGTCTTTCCATTTTCCCTTTTTTCTGATGTTTTGATGATTCTCAGATTAGGACATGTTGTAAGTCAGCACTGAAATCCACTGTGCCATGGGGACCACCGTTCAAGAAGGGTAGTTTTAGGCTCTGGCACTGACTTAGCAGAAGAAGGTGGATACAGCTGCTGTCCACAGAAACAGTAAGCATCTTGAGAAACAGCACACAAAACCAAGCAAGAAGGCAATACAACATATTATTCCTGCAAACGCCTGAACTTGGCAGAATGGAGGTCGTGAAAGTAAGCAGCATGCTGAAATAGCACCCATTGCTCATTCAACCATAATGATGAAAACCAGTCCATTTTGCTTCCTTCCTCCCTCCCTTTCTCTCCCTTTGCAGTGTGACTTTTTCTGTACCTTCCTCTTTGTGACCTCTTTGCAAATTGGTCTTTGCCAAATGAAAATGGTTACACTCAGGAATAACGTTGCAGGTTGTAATAGCATCCTATGCAGAAGTAAGCCACTATTTTTGAAAATCTGTATTCTGTACAAGGCTGGGTAGTATGTCAAAGCTCTTTGCCTCCTCGAATGTAGAACGCTGCTTCTATGTTATCTCCACAATGGCAAAGCAACGATGTGTTGCCACTGCGTATCAAATTCCCTATATTTCTTTCATAGTGATCTTTTGATATTTTTTGTAAAAATGCTTCTACTTCCTGTTTATGTCAAACAAAAGTGTCCAGAACTGTAAAATGACTGTAGATGTGTTCTGTTGTTAGGGAGGAGTATGTTTTTGTCTTCCACTCTGCTTCTAGGTTTTAAGTTCCTTTCAGTGCTCCCTTACTGAGTTGCATTATCTCTGAATTTCATAGATGTATCATTAAGGCTTACTTGTTTAGATTGCTTTCTGGTCAGACAGAACCTCCAACAGAAACCATCAGCTATATTGTTCAAATCTTCTTTGCTCAGAAAGCTCATCCTCGTAGCTAACTGTATCAAAGAATTAATTAGCCTGAACTGTGTCACATTTTGCAAAATACACCAGAAAATGGAAATACCGTCCAAATTGAGCTTTTGTAAATACAGTTTATATGACCTATGTCTCTGGGATTCTTTCCCCACCAAGTCACTGAGTTTGTCAGCCATTCTTCCTAATTTTTGTGCTGTTCACAGTGTTATTTGCACTGGCGGGAGTTTTCAACCACTTCCGAAAATTCCAAATGGGATTATGGTCCTTCTGTTCTTTATTTGATGCTTATCAGGGCTGGCTCAAGACCCACGTGAAGCAGGTTATTGGGCTGGGGAACCAGTGTAGCCCCATTGCCTCCTTTTCCTATGCTAGCGCTCTGTAAAGCCAGATTTCTTGGTGCTGATGCCACTGTGGCATGACTGTGATCTGTGGCATAGCAGGTATGAATGCCTGTGAGGAATGCAGTCTCCCCAGGGAGCCTAAATTACCCTTCCTGATCATCTAACTACTTGGCAGGAACAGAAAGTGTGCTCCTTCAACAGTGCTCAGCCCCAGTAGTCTGTCCCGAGAGCCCTGTCTCTGATACCTCTCTTGCATGCCAAGCAGTGATTGCCCAGCCCTACCCCTTCACCATGAGACTGCAGAGCTCAGTGTCAGTCATGCTGCCTGACACCATGAGATTATGACCATGATACTCTGCAGTTCCATAAATGACTTGCTTTTTGACTGCAGGCAAGTCACAGCCATTCTCTGTGCCTCAGTTTCCCACACATAAAATGTGAAACGCAGACCTTTCCTTTTTGAGGGGGTGGTGAAGGCTGGTTAATATTTGATTAATGCTTTCAGAAACAGTGCTAATTATAACCTCCATTCACTTCTTCCCTCTTGTGACAGCACCATGGAGTGTAATCAGTAACAATCAATCACCTAGAACTGAATAAACAAACCTTAAAGGGTAAAATGTAACTATTTTGGATGCTAGAGGCTAAAAACATTATGAAGAGGTGGAAGTGAGCTAGTTTTGGTGGGGGGGTTTTGATGATGCTAGTAGAAAAACCATGTACTACATGAATGTAAATGGTAAATATAGCCCTAGGAAAAATAATTCAGGAAAAAAGTTCATAAATGTCTATCTCCAGTAGTCCTAAGAAGATGACAGTATGAGAATGATGATGTAGAAAGGAGCTGAAAGGGAGACTCTTAATCCCAGAATCAGGGCTGCTTCTGGAGGTGCAAACAGCATGCTGTTAGTCACGCTCTGATGCATATTTTTAACTTCAAGATGAATCTTGCCCCTGAGTGATGATTTATTTTTCACTTTGGTAAAAACCACATAAACACATGCAAATAAGTCTTAATTTAAGGTCCCACAAAAGGAATCTCAGTTCTTTTAAATCTCTCTTACTGTGTATGCACATGTACATGTGTGAATGTAAACACTGTCCCTGAAATGAATTCAGTGTAAATAGCATGCTTATAGGAAGTCAACAGACATTTGCTGTTGCTGAGGTGGGTGACAAGAAAATACTTCTGATTTGATTGAAAGAATGTGAAAACCATTTGTCAACTACTGAGTAAGGTGAGTGCTGGAGATACTTAACAATTTGCTTTGATGGTGGTGTGCATTTTCTAATTTATTGGATGCTTGCTTCTTTCATAAAGTAAATTATGTATCATTAATCTTGCTGGGAGGCTGGTGTCTTCAAGTTAATTTAGTGATTATTTTCTTAGATAATCTACCTGCTAGGAAAGTGTGATGTGATCAATATGGGGAAGTAATCTGGCTATCAATGATTTATGTATGTACATGTACAATATACACGTCACCACACTTGACCTCTCCTCTCATAGGCATTCGCATTTGTTTTTGGGAGTGAAATATTTTATTTCACATCTTTTGGCACTCGATGTTGATAGCAGCTAAGATTTATAAAGGCAAAGGGAGTATATTGATCTATTCCCACACTCATCTACCTAAACATTTCTAAAAAGTGGGAAATTAGCACTGATTCTTCCTTCAATAAGCTCCATGAAACCAAAGCCATGAATCAGTGTGCACTGCAAGATCAGGGCCGTAACCAGTGTTGGAAGGACTGATTGATTCTTGAGTCAAAAAAGGAATTAAGCATATGCTTAACATCGAGCACATTTTATGCCTATGGTAATCAGCTGCCACAAAATCCATATGCCTTTATAGCAGAGCTCTGGAGCCCTGAGAGGACAGTCCAGAGCCTGTCCTACTCACCTCACATCACATGAGGTTGCTGCAAGAAAGACTGAAATGGGTGGAAGGCAGCAGGCTGAGCAGGGAGAGCTGGTTCTCATTTACCTGCTAGACAACTGTGTCCATGCCTGCCCCTGCAGCACATGGGTGCCCTGGAACTTTGCTGGAGACTGCTAGGTGGGATGCTCCGGCGTGCCTAGCCAGTGAACTTGTTCTGAGCCACAGCCTTGAGGCCACTCCTGCAAACACTACAGGGCTGGATATTACAGTCTAAGGATGCAGCAAAGATGAGATTCAGTGCTTTCCTGAAGGTAGAGACTGTTGAATCAGACCTGGTTCAGCTGACCCTCAGTCAGCTTCAGGCATTAGTAATATTCTTTCCTTCCAGCTTGGTTGCATTTCTAACTTGATATTCCTGTTACAGTAATAAAAAAGGGAGACAGGATCTATATGAGTTTGGTGGAAACTGTAGCTCAGTGGGAAAGTGGTTTGGAGAAAGCATGGTTCTGCCTGTGCCTCCCCAGCTGCGAGGTTTTGAAAAAAGCTGAGCAAATAAATGTATCTCTGATAAAGTCCACTTTCACTGCCTTCTGTGAATTTGCTGGTTCCAATTGGAGCTGGAAATAAAATCAGTAATACTTTCCAGTGGCAGATATTTCTATCATGTTTTTAAACCAAAGGTATGTTTTGGTTGAAAGTCTGTTCTCAGGAGATGTGCTGCCTGATAAGACCGATAAATCAACTGCGTAATGCTACTGAAATTAAAAGACAAATACCTGCTCTCTGTTACCCTCATTTATACCATGTAAATGACAGTGGAGCATGCTCTGTTTTCGTATTCCACAGAAGAGCATAGTCCAAAAGTTTAGAGAACTAACTGAACTTTGGATTTTCCATCTGGAGTTCATTTCTGAACTTTTAAGGTTTACTTATCACCGAAGCTAATGTGTTCCAGAAGAAGCTGCCTCCCTTTGTGACCTTCTAATGCCTAACTATTCTGCTCTATTCCATTTTTTATTTCACACCTCTCACCTTTGTATTTGGATGCCATTGAGATGAACACCTTGAAAAGTGATTGAATTTAAACGACTCCAACTTTCTCCCTAACTTTACTTTTATTGAAACCTATTTTTTGCTCCAGCTAGCTGGCCTCTTGGAGATTGCTTTCTGACAGTAACCTGGGAACACTGCAGCCTATTATCCTACAGGATCAAAGGACATGTTTTTTTGTGGTAGAGTCTTTTCTAATCTTATATCAACCATAGTAGCAGAGAATCTGCACACACAGAGCTGAACCCATTGGGGCTTTATGATGTAAAGGGTTATTTCATTATTTTTTCACCTTAGAAGACGTAGCCTGAAAGATGGCTTGTGTTATTTCACAAGACATAACAGGCGATAAAAATGTGTACATCACTTTGAGATATCTAGACATCATAGAATCATAGAATCATTTAGGTTGGAAAGGACCTTTAAGATCATTGAGTCTAACCGTTAACCTAACACCGCCAAGTCCACCACTAAACCAAATCCCTAAGCACCACGTCTATACGTCTTTAAAATACCTCCAGGGATGGTGACTCCACCACTTCCCTGGACAGCCTGTTCCAATGCTTGGCAATCCTTTTGATGAAGAAATTTTTCCTAACATCCAATCTAAACCTCTCCTGGCACTTTCTTCTTGTCCTATTGCATGTTACTTGGGAGAAGAGACCAACACCCACCTCTCTGCAACCCCCTCTCAGGTAATTGTAGAGAGCGATGAGGTCTCCCCTCAGCCTCCTCTTCTCCAGACTGAACAACCCCAGTTCCCTCAGCCACTCCTCATAAGACTTGTGCTCCAGACCCCTCACCAGCTTCGTTGCCCTTCTCTGGACACGCTCCAGCACCTCAATGTCCTTCTTGTAGTGAGGGGCCCAAAACTGAACACAGGATTTGAGGTGCGACCTCACCAGTGCCCAGTACAGAGGGTTGATCACTTCCCTGCTCCTGCTGGCCACACTATTTCTGATACAGGCCAGGATGCCGTTGGCCTTCTTGGCCACCTGGGCACACTGCTGGCTCATATTCAGCCGGCTGTCAATCAACACCCCCAGGTCCTTTTCTGCGGGGGAGCTTTCCAGCCACTCTTCCCCAAGCCTGTAGCGTTGCATGGGGTTGTTGTGACCAAAGTGCAGGACCTGGCACTTGGCCTCGTTGAATCTCAAACACTTGGCCTCAGGTAGATAACAAATATTATATGTTCTATAATAGACGTTATGTGGCTTCCTGCTGCCTATTGTTAGAAGCATGGAGTAAGGTCTTACATTCAAAAAAATGGCTGATTTACCTGGCTGCTTATGGGATCACCTGGTGTTCACTTATATCCAAAACCACACAAATTCTCACAACTCCTGTTCACTTGCTTTAGGTGCTTAAATTTTCCTTAATGAAGTTTTCTAGGAAACTAATGTCTCCTGTTGGTCCTGCCTAGCAGTGCCTTGAACAGAGGGTCAACAGCACTGGGATCTGAAGTATAGCTGTTCCTTCACCTATATGCTCTATAATGTCTTATGTGAGACATATTCCTGGAATACAGCAAGCATATGGATCCCTGCACCAAGGTGGATATTTTACCCTACATCCTTTTATCCTGTGACTTAGTCATAGCAGCTGTCACTTCAGAGATGGGAGACTGAGATTAATTTTCACTCTGCCTGAGAAGGTTTGAAGCTGCATCTCCCACAGTAATGGTCTGAATATCAGTCAATCAAATATCGTGGGATGAATAATCTCTTTTTCCCCTTGAAACTGTACCAGTTCAAATAATTGACTGTGAAAATCTGGATAGGGAGAAGACAAGGACTTTACTGCTTCACAATTACAAAACTACAGGGAAAATGGGAGAAATATTTTGCTTCAGTTAACCTTATGTGTATATTCACTGAAATTATACAGGCACTGGAACTCAGATCTCCCCTTTGCCAGATGGGTGGCACAACCATCTGTGTTTCTGTGGATTTCATAAGAGAGCAAAGGCCCTAAAATGTTGGTGTTGCACAATGCTTGATTCTGGTTGCAAGGGCCAACTACCTTTGATAATCTAACACTGACTTTTTGCAATAGCTGGATGTTTTATAGTTAGTAATTATGGAAATTATCTATTATAATTTGCATTTTGATATACTCCATTCTCTTAGGTGAGTAATGATAGCTCAGGATTTAATTATCACAAATGCATAGCCTTCTTGCCTCTAATTTTAGTCTGTTCTGGTACACCTGTCTCTCATCTGCTCTGCTCATCTCAGTTGTGCTATGAATGGAATGTATTTGTCTTCTCTACCTTTCCATTCCTAAGATTTCTGTCCTCTGTGTCAGTGGTTATTTTGTTCTCTGAGCTATTTCAGTTTGTATACCACTCTGTAAACCTTCTTGGAAGCCACACTTTTTTTTTCTGCTTGATGTTGTTTTCCCCTAATTTAATATGTTCTTAAAAATATAAATAAACCCATATTTTAGGTCTACTCATTTTAAGCAGTATCTCTTCCCTTTTATTTTTATAAACCTTTTTTGGAAAGCAAAATGAATGGAAAAGCCACCCTAAAGAAGAAGCGGCCAACAATGCAGAACAGAAATTTTGAACTTGTTCCCTTGCAACTAGGCCAAATCTGTGGTTGAAAAAAGAGTGCTGAAAAATTTTCTGATGACAGGATATGTCATTAAACTTTTTGTTTCCTTCATTTTCTTATCAATCTGGCAGTCCTACAAAGCCAGTGTTTTGATTCTCTCCTGTTTGATTCTCTTGTGCTTGACTTAATAGTGCTGATTGATGCACTATTTATGAAACTTTATTTCAAAAGGAGGCATCTCCCCCTCAAAATAGCCGAGTATTTCCAACTCTCCAAAATATATTGAATTTTGCTATGTTGTCAGTTCTTGCTGAATGCCAGTAGAATAACCTGCCTATGGCACTATGTTACAGTGGTGAAAGTAACATTCTTGAGATCTGAAGGTAAACAAGAACCAGTTGCAACTGTTGAGCAATGTGTGCAGCTCCTAGAGTGTGTCACAAAAGAAGACAGCAACAACAGTCATATTATTTTCTTCTCTTTATATTCCTTGCCTAAACCAGAATATGCATAATAAGCTTTTTTGTAAGTGGTGTCCATAGCAGCTGCCAAAGAATAAAATTATGAAGCTAAACCTCTTTGCTGAAATGATGTCCAAGACTAATTTATCTGTCACATGGCATCCTACATCTGGACACGCAACAGCTGTTTATGGGAGATTCCGCCATGGGTAGGATCACTGCAAGTGATTGGTGTATAAAGAAAATTCCAGCATAGTAAAGTTAGGAAATACAATCTCTGTGTAGAATCTTTGTGTAGAAGTTCTTGCTGGGAGGCATATGTCTCATTCAAAACTGCTAGGCTATATATTGTTAAATCTGGAGAGGACCAGGAGTATTATTATGAAAATGAAGCTAGATACCTAGGCACAAACAAGCAGCAATTTTCCTGGGATATGACACTGTAAGTTCAGAGCACGCAATGCCAGTCAGGTGGAAGGTTGTAGCAGCTGTTTAAAATCAACTGGGTTTAATCAGTCAAGAAGCACATTTGCTAGAAACATTATTTTCTTCTCAAACTAGGTTGGGCAGCGGGTTCCTCCGTGATGAATTCCACAGCATTGTCAGCCTCCAGCCATTAGCGCTGGGCTGATGGATCTACCCTGCATCACCATGGTGAGCCTGAGGTTCAGATTCCAGCCTTCTGTATTTATAGTGAATAATACTTAAAGATTTCAGAGTTTGGGAAAATTTGGAGCTGCCTTGCACTGGGTGTGGGGGCACTGGTAATTTAAGTTAGTGTATAAGTTCAAGCTATGGTATACCTGCATAGCAGACAAGGAGTGGAAGGAATGAAAAAGTTCTTGGGGTAGTGCTGTAGCATTGGGATCTTCCTCCACCCCTCCGCCCCTGTGAGTTGTTAATGTTAATGAACAGTAATAATATGAGCATCACACTGCTGGTATAGATGCAACAACCTGTCTCTTCAATAACACTACTGGGAGCAGTAGGCTACTGTAAGCACAGGTGAATTTCCACTCTACATTAGATTCTCATAAAATACTAACCACCTTCACAGCCCCAGTCTTTGATTTCAAGATGCTCAGTGATCTGAGCCCAAGATACTCAAAAAGTCACCTAAAACTTCAGGATTAGGGTAGTCAAAGGCTTCTTTCCTCTGCTACAGATAAATTTTCCACAGCAAGAGTGAAACTTGCATGTGCTGGAAGTAGAACTGTTGCTGGGTCAAACTGTGGTCCTGGTGGACCTCAAAACCATCTCAAACGTTACTACAATTCATAATGGCATGCTGTTAACTGCCTTTGGTAAGACAGCTGAAATACAGAAAACATACAATAAGTAACTGAAAAATAAAACAACATGAAAACCTCATCTTCTCTGAGTAGTAAAGCAAGAAGCAGAGAATCTTCTGTGACGAGTATCAGTTATGTTACTTAAGGGGCTTTTAGAACATGTGGCAAAGCTATGGCAGAAGAGGAAATTTAAGAAGCTGAACAATATAATCTCCTGTGTTTCCCCTCTATTTCCCTTTCCAGTTTTTAGAATTAAAGTATGTTCTGATGTGAAAAGTTTTTGAGCAAGACCACTTACTCACTTTCCTAAAATAAGGTACCCTTTTCTAGGATAAGTCACTCTAGTTTTATTCCATCTTCAGTACTGTCTGGACTATTGACTATAATGCTAGCTGGTAGCAGGTCTTTGCAGCAAGTAACACAATGAACAGTTCATGACTCCCAGTTCAGAAAATCCTGTTTTCTGAACTAGAAATGGTGCAGGGAAAAAATACTTCAAGAAAGCAGAATTCCAGAATCTGAGATTCCAAGATATTTGCATTCAAAGGATGAAGAAGGCATCTCTTCCCACAGCCTCAGACTTAGAAACAGAGCCAATGTGGTCTTATACAAGACTGTGACACAGCAAGAGCCTGAGCTGCTGCACAGCAAAGAGAATTGCATATGCAGAGACTAGGAAAGCTTGAAGAAAATGGTAACTCTAATGAATGCATCCCAGAATATAAGCATGAACCCATGCTAGTTTCTTTTCAGCTTGTAATAGCGATATATAATCAAATATTTTCAGGAGCTCTCTAATCCTGTAAGATCAGGGTTAGGTTAGACAAGATCCAAGCACAAAGGAGACTGAGTTTAAAAGGCAATTGAAAAGAGAACTGAAGAAGCTGAAACTTAAGGCAAAACTCAGCAGAAACTGCTTTTGTTTTCGTAGCTGTGGGCAGAGTCAGTGGTCTTTCCTGATAATAAAAAGTAAACAAAATAAAATGTGACAAGACATTTCTCGTGACAGATGGTTGAAATTTTAGTACATCCTACTGATGCTGCCATTTTAAAGGGGCTAGAAGTCTTTTGCCTGTTTCAGCCTCCAAATCAGTGTGAACTCTTAAACATATATCTTTTCAATTTTCAGTTTTCCCACCTGTAAAATGGAGACAATTGAACTATATCTTTTTACACCGTTTTTTTCAGCAGTTAAAGATAAGTGAAGGTTTCTGTGGATCTTGTGAAATGGAACAAATTGAATGTAAATGCTTTTTATGTTATTGGAGGCTTCACAAGGTGGGTGGGATGTAGGTAAGTAGTATGCTTATATTGCTGGTAAATGGAGACACACAACTACTGTGTCACTTTGCTCTGCTACAAGAACTGAGAAAGCCCGTCCCCCAGCCAAGGTTCAAACTGTCTCCAAGTGCTCTGCAGCATGGGAGAGCTCCCTGACAAAGGGACTCACATGTTCTTGATCTTTCTAATTTTAATGCATTATTAAAATTTTTCAGCATTTCTACCCCATCCAAATAGATGTCTGTATCTAGAGCCATGAACGCTGAGCCGAATTTCAAGTTAGGCAAGCAGAGAGGAAGATACAGAAACAAACCTCAATATATCTTATGTCTGGTTAATCACACAGCTGTAGAAAAGAAACCTATGTCTCTGCAGTCTCCTCAGTCTGCCCCTCAGGCAGCATGAGATTCCTCTAATTTTGCTGTCTCCCTCACACTGGAGCTAGTATTGTTCAGCTTAGACTGAGCTCACAGGCAAGCTTCCAAACTTCCAAAATAACACTCGCAGCAACTGCAGAAATGCATTTAGTAACAGAGGTTTCTGTAGTTAGTTATGTTAAATTTTTGGTGTCCTGTATTAGCTTCAGAATAACAACACTTTGCCAGTCATCTAGGACATTTTCTTCTTAAATCATGTCCAGCTATCAACTAGCATGTCCTGATAATTATACCAGTTCCCTGAAAAATCTTGGAGAGCTTTACCTCCACGAAAAATGAGAGACGACATTCAAGTCATTAGACACGTTGCTTTGCTTTTATGAGTTCTAACATAGCTGATGTCTGACTCAAAAAACACAGTTTGGTTTTGCTGTCATCAATTGCTCTAACACATCAAGAATAGGATTTCAGTCCACTCCTATGCTGCTAAGAAAATTTCTGCCAGTTAGTGGAAGATGTATCAATTGGTGGTGAAAGAAACAAGTAATTTTGATTTTTTTCAGGGCAAGCAGTATGATATGAATCTACTTTTCCCTACCTTTTTCAAAGCTGCATCCATTTGTTATACTTTGTCATCAGCAAATCTTACTTCAGAATTTTTAGATTAATTGTAGAATTGATTCAGTTTTTATTAGAAGTATATGAGCCCAGTATACTTGCGGAGTAAGAGGAATTGAGACTCTCGGGCCAGTGCGACATCAAAGCAGCATGGATGGATAGAATAGATATGAATCTTCTGCATCACAGCAGTTGCTTCTTCACACCAAAAGCTGTGTCATTTTAATATCAGTATTGTGCATAGTGAGCATGATGCCATGGGGAATATTACTTTTCCCTCAGAATCCCACTATGTGGCTTGCAGCATGTCCTCTCTTACACAGCTGCTGCATTTCAGCTTACTGGTCTCCCTGGTACTCTGCTCTTCCCAAACAGAAAAAATCCAGATTCCTTCTGACCTTGTTGACAGACAGGGCATTCCATTTTCTAGCATTATCAAAAATACCGTCTCAGTGGCAAAATTTCTTGTTATTGATTTAAATACACTACAATGTAACTAACTCTTCTGGTGGAATGTATTCCTGGTTTTCTGAATTCTAGGTGTCCAGTTACGATGGGAAATGTTTCCCAAAAGGTTTTTGTAACTGATCCTGAAATTGATAAGCTAAGGGTTGAGGTTCTGAAGTAAAGTCTGTCAAAGAAGTCCCATTGACTTTTAGAAGGCTCTAGATCTGACATGTTAAAAGCAGACCAGAAAGGTATGTCTCTTCATTTCAGTGATGAAAAGAAATTAACTGTTTATATTTGAACTCAGAAATCTCAACTGGGGTAAACAAAGGTCTTCAGTCAAATCTTCATAGTTCAGGTCCTCATTTCTGAAGGACCCATATAGATTTGCAGCAGAAATACCAAGGTTCTTATGCATGAAGACTGAATGAAAATGTATATGTATGAAAATACCAGAAGAAACAATAGGATTAAAAGAACAGCATGAATTGTTAACCAAGGAAACAACTATTTTTAAATAAAATAAAATCTGTAAAGCATGAGGATTACATTATTTACATCAAGACCAACAGCTTGTTGCTCTGATAAGGTCACAGCACAGATGACTTCTCAGCAGAAGGCTTGTGCTCTGATAGCAGAAGAAAGGCAATAAGCTACAGCACACTGTGTGTCATTTCTTTCTCTACCTGTTATCCCAACAGGGACTTTGTCTAAGATTCATGGAGGATGAAGCAAAAAAATATCCTGAGGTAAAAGATCATGATACCTGGTGCTGCTCCAGCTGAGTCTGAAATGACCCTGGGTGATGAGGCTTCTATATTTATTCCTTGGGGAAACCAACTGGTATTTAATAGCCTGTCTTTTATTAGGAATTTTTCTTACTTGCTAGCCTATAGTTCCCTGAAATGAAGTATGGTGTTCACACCACCATACTTAAAAATCAGGAAGACTTTTTCTTTGATAGTGAAAGCCCCATAGAAACCCTTTGCCTTCAGAACAGTAAAAATCAGGCTCAGGTCAAAATTAATTCTCATAGGTAAACACCTCCTGATTTCACACGAGGCTGAAATTTAGACCAGAATTTTGTAGATCAAATAATTTTTGCTGAAGATTCTTTAGACCTGTTTGCTCTCTTCATCTCCCATGGACATCACTGCCAACATAGTCACCATATTATGAGTGGGTGACCTGCATGGAGAATGTTTCACGGGCATTTTTCAGGAAAAAAGTGTTCGATTTGCTCTTCCAAAAGTGAGGTGATGCCTCTGTCTGCAAGACTGGATGCTCATTTTCACCACGCATTACTTTAAAGGATAAGTGGCCATTCAGTTCAGTGTCTTCTAATGTCGTTAACCGAGTTAAGTGTTTGTGCAACGGAGTCTGACAATAATGGCTAACCCATTCAACTGCCACCCATCGTTGTCAGGATGTGGCAAAATGCTGCCTCATACACACTCGCTCATACCCTGTGGCCTGACATGTCCTTTTCCCTTAAAGCTCCATTTCTCCACATCTTTCTGACTTGGTTTATTTTGTCATGTCATGTAATGTCATGGCCGTGACAATCTTGTTTCCAAAGTCTTCAGCACCCAGCCCTGACCAGTTTTTCTCAGGAAAACTCTTTGCTTCCCCTTCGATCACTTATGAACCATAGATAGTGTCTACAAAACTTCTTACACCCCAGCATTTAATTTTTGTAGTCATGTTATTAAGCCCATAAGTTCCATGACCAAGAATCATGTGCTGGGAATGATTTTCTGATAGAAAATTCATTTTCTTCGTAACCCAAACATTCTCAAGAAAAAGCTGATTAAAGCATTTTATTCTGGCTTTGCTCCTCTCCAAACATATTAATTACTGTAATGTATAAGTAAATGATGTGATTATTGTAATGTGTAATGTATATTATATGCATGAAGCATACTTCAACTTTATTCATCTGACTTAAATTGAATCATTTCAGCAGTATTTTCAGCTGCACATTTTATTGCCTTTTGACTGTTTTGTCTTGTGTTGTACTCATTATTGCTGGAAATTATACATACTGTATAAATGTATAAATGGACTCTCTAAATGAGCTTGATATGTTTCTTTTCATACACCTGGCACTAAACTCTGCACCTCACACCCTGCTCTTCTGGTTTGTGGAGGTAGATGTAACTGTCTAAGAGACTCTGCCGGTCAGGCTAGGACTATGTAACAAGCCTCTGGAGAAAGGTTTTCTGAATCGTGTTTTTGGATGTAAGTTTGTAAAATCTGCCTAAGCTCCATGCCACAGTACGGGTGTCTTGGCAACCATTTGTACGTTGCAAATTTGTTTACAGCATAGCTACTTAAAATGGAGTATTATGTAAATGCTGTTGGTTGCTATCAATATGTTTGGATGGGTAAGTAAATAAAATGCAGACAGCTGTATATTAAAAAGGCCCTGTTATGAGCTAGTTGGAACCGACTGCTGTTATGCAAAAGTGTATGTTTTGCTGTACAAAACTGAAAGGGGAACTGGACATCATTGAAAAAAAAGGAGACCTGCTAGACTTCTTGGCTCTCATGATTACTGGACAATGCACCCAAACCAAAATATCCCAGGTCAGGAACAAAGGATGGTAGTCATAAATTCTAGTATCTACTGTGTGATATCTGAGCTAGTTATGTAAACTTTTATAAACATGGAAATCTGGTCTATATGTGGAGCTTAGAATTTAGTATTAAACCGAAGGCTGTTGGCAAACTGATCCAATCAGTCATGCTATAAACTCCATTGACTATATATTGACTAGATTTCCAGTGATTGCATAGAGGGTCCAGACAACAAACTTAGAGATGCTGACATGTGGTCAGCTGAACCTAAGCCCCTTTGCTTCTTAGCAAATATACGTTGCATATGCCAGATCATGAAATCCAGTGCTGCATATATCCTTCAAAATTTTCTTGAAGGTTACTGCTTATATTCATCTGAGGATTTCAAAGAAATTTACAAGCACTTATTTTGGCTAAAAGCCAATGCCATATGACTCCAGAGTAGTGACTATAATATCTCCAAGAGGTTAATGTTATAACCATTTACATTGATACAGTTGTTGGAAAAGCACATATAAATGGTTGTAATTTTAAATATAAAGCAAAAGATTTAGAGCAGCCCAGATACTGCGTGGAAGTCAGAGCCTGCATCAACGAAAACTGAGCACTGTGGCCATTACACAGCCTATGCTTGGCAGCTGGAGTGAGACATCATATGGGGGGCACAAGGTTAACAATTGCTAGGGTCAAATTCAATACAGACTCCTTCAGGCAACCCTTCCCATAGTTCCTTTTCTAGTCTGTGGTTTTGAAAGCACACGAGCAGATGTGCAGTTTGTTGGAGTCTCGTAGGTGCTCAAGGCAGTGGATACACCTTGTACTTGGTCTTTCTTGCACACAAGTTTATTTGCCACTTGCGTGCTGCACTGTATCAGCTTTTCTGTCCTTGGTATGCACTGTGCAAAAAATTCCTCAGCTCTCAAAGATCAGATAAGGTAAAAAATTTGCTCAAAGGCACAAAAGGAAATGGTGACAAAGCTGGAAAAAGGGTGGGTATCCAGGCCCTCAGACCCCTTTGCAATAACTTTTTGATAGCATTGCTTTTCAGAAACAGCTCCAGCGTCACACATTCTCCAGTGTTTTTCGGAGAGGAGCTGTCTGCCAGACTGAAAGAAGTTCAATTAAAAAATAAAGACAATCAGCTCTTTATGATTTCTTGCAGGAAAGCTAACACCGTATCTCAAATTTTCATACTTGTGTAGCTGAAGCTGGCTAATTTTGCTCCATATAAAACAAGAAATCAAGAGCTTGACAGTAATGAAACATTCATTTTATTTATCTTTTTACAAGGCAGACAATTAGTAATTTTATGGTTGAAAAAGCTCATTTTTAAACCTCGCATGAGAATATTATTGCTAGACCTATTCTAATGTCACCTTTATTAAAAAAAAGAGTGTAACTTGTTCTGAATCTGTTCCCTTCTGAAGGGGGAAAAATCCTTCAGAACAAACAAACTGTGAAACTTGTTTCAGAAGGTTTACAAGTCTTGTGAACTTGCTCTTTAAATTTGTCAAGGCAGCTAAAACACAAAGGAAAAGGACCTGCGTACTCTCAGTAGGTTTATGCTTCACATAACTGGCCTTCCTCTGGAAGTCTTGTATGTCTTTTCCTCTTTGAGAGGAAAAATCTCCTTTCTTAACCATTCTCTCCAGCAGAAGCTCTTCCAGCACCACATTGCACTGGAAGTTCATCACTTCCGGTTTGAGTAGACTTGTTTGTAAAGAATACCCAGCTTTTACACAAAAACAGGGAAATGACTGTTCAGTTCATTTGAAGCCCTTTTTCCCTTGAATACAACTCATGAATTGTCAGGTACTGTGACATCTCTGTGAGTCTCTACCGAAAAGGCTTAAATAATTTTTACTTGGGACCATCTCCCCTAAAATTTTTCCCCCAAAATCTGCGAAACTACATCCTTCAAGGCTTCATGATAAGCCTTAATTTTATGCCCTGTTTCTATGCCAAGAAAATAAGTCCAAGGGGAGGGAACATAAAACTTTAACAGAGGGGAAAAAAGGAATCACAGTAAATAATCATGATAGGAAAATGTGAATAATAGGATTAAATTCCTGCCAGGGCATCCTAAACTACAAAGAGCTGATGAGGTATCTGGCTATTACTTTTCTCCTCTTGTGAGTCAGGTTTCAGAGTTGATGGTTTCAGCTTGGAGAACACCAACCTCTGAGCAAATCGTAACGCACATGCCATACCCAGAACCCAGTGCCTTTTGACATTTGAACAGTGAGCTGCTCAGGGGGAATTCAAGATGTTTTGGAGCAGCTTGTTTTGTCTCCCAGCAGATGGTTGTGTTCTCCTTCCTAAACCAAACAAGCTCTCTAGGATTTTTGAAAAGACAAATATTTATTGAAATTACATTTGCAAACTGGATGTAACTTAATAGCTTTGCAGATTTTGTTGACCCGTGCAACACGGTTCCTCTTGCCAGAAAAAGGAAGGTTTGGTACTATGGGTACTGTCTGAATAGCTGTCAGATCTCACTATGTTTAAAATGGGGGTTCAGTCACATCAATAGAGGTTTCCTGTGACTCTATATAATTGAAGGCAAATCTAGCTTCTGGAGTTTAAACTGAAAACTCTTTAATCTCAAAGTAGTAGTTGAATGCTTAAGCTGAAGGAGACTGTCCCTTATCTGCTTGCAGCCAGTAGTTTGAAGGCTAAATTTTCATCCTGATTATACCTATACACCTCCAGTCCTTTAGTAGAATTACCCCATGAAAAAAATTTCTTCCTCATTCTTCATTTTGACATGATGCCTGGCCCTAAGCTGACTGACATCAAGAGATGTTTGAGGATTGTGCTTTTAAATTTGTCTCCTCCATGGTGTGCCTGCTCATAGGCACCAATCCAACAGATGTTGTTGCAGCAGGCTGTAAAGCACAAGCAGCACTAAGATAGGTAGATGCCTTATTTTTATTAAGGTACTGAACTACTCACTGCTGCTAATTTAACCTGGAGGTTATGTACGTGAAACTTTATAGTGCTAGGCTTCGTGGAGCTGTAATGACCAACACTGCAAACCCCAAAGCAAGTGCAAAGGAGTTAAATACTATTTGTGGCCAACAACTTTTAATGCAGCTGTGCAGCCCTATCACAAACCTCAGCACACCATGCTTGGTCAGACAATTTCTAGTTCACAAGAATCATTTCTATGATGACCTCCATTAAACTGATTCGTGGAATGTTTCATCTTTCACAGCTTGGACATATCTTATAAAATACAGGAGTCAGGACCTGTTATATCATGATAACGGCTTCTCTGCAGGAGGAGGTTTGAAACAAATCTCTTCAATGCAATGGAGATAATTTTATGATCAAGACCATCAGCATGTAGTAGACTGCTTAAAATAATAACAGTATGACTTTCAAGATTTTTCCTTTGTTGTTGCCTTGTATTTCCCCAGAGTTGTTTGCCCAATGCCGAACTGCTATGCTTTACAAGGGCCTCACGCTGCCCCCCAGGAGGTGGAGTTTAGTGCTCCTGCTGTATATGCAACTAACTTGTGTTGAGAAAGCTCTGTTTCTGAGTTTAAAAGAACCCCTACTGTCTCTATGAACAACTAAAAATAAAAATATTTCTCTCTCTTGCATCACTCCTCAGCAGAAAAAAATACTTCAGAGTTTTCCCTTGCAAAACTCCCTATAATTAACTGAGTTGGTCCAAAATGGTTAGAAATCTTTTTTAATATTTTGGATATGTTCTTTTTTTGCTTAGAAGCTGTATCATGAGAAAAAATATAACCACGGTACCAAGATCTGGCAACACTGGCATTTGCAAGTCATTATTTCTATACTGACTTGATGATGATTTTGGTTATAAGTTTAATGTAATGTTGTGCAAGCCCAAATAGGACATATGGAACTCTGTAGTTTTCTGAAATAAGATATCCATTTTAAACACAGCATGATGTCATTTTATGTCATCAAATGTTTAAGAAACAGCAGCATAGCTGCTCATATGTGAGAAATGGAAACTAAAGCTGACTAGAAATTTGGGGTGTTGACTGAGCAACATTCATTGTCACACTGAGGAATAAAAAAATGTGATGGGATAAGAGAAGAAATGGAAATTAGGTTAAAAAATTCGCCTGTTACCTTTGGTGTTTCTACACTGTCATCCACCATGACATTAAGGTGCTATATCAATAGTATGACAGACATGAAAGATTGTCATTTCAGCAGAGGTTGGTATTTTTAAATATCTGAAGCCATTTTAGTCTGTCACACTGATGTAAATCTGGAATAGCCACACTGATTTTCCTGGATTTACTTCAAATTCACACCTGCATTTCCCTATGAGCAGGTGTGAGTGTTTCTTTTGAAGACAGCTGCTTTAAAGTCCAGTCTTTGGCTACACCTTGTGCAAAGCGGCTCTCATGAGAAAGAACGTAGCACTTTTAAATGAAAAAGCTGAATGTTTGTTGTATGACCTGGTGTGTACAGAAGCTCCCTGCTCTCAGAATAATAGCCTGTGGCACTTTCCTTAAGTGACTACCAGTGCCAAGGATCGTGACGAGTCTGTGGAGTGCAAAGTAATTAGCTCCAACAATTGTGTCTGCTTATTTCTCGCATGAATGGATAACGTCTTCAGTGGAGCTGGTCACATATCATCGCTCAGGTTTAAGGGCTGTTGATTGGACAGTGGATGTTTTGTGGCTATTCATAAAGAGGAAGAGTGAAAATATGGCCAGTTTCACATTTTATAACTGCATATGCAGTTCCAACATAATTACCTACTAAATACACTCTGAAATCTCTTCTAGATGCAGCAGGTGAAAAGTGGAAAATATGGAGGATACAGAATAAAGAAATGTCTTGAAGTTTACAGATGATTTAGGCACCTCTTCCCATAATTAAACGTCTCTGTCAGCCACTATAAGGGTCTATTCGTACAAAATGCTAAGTAACAACTACAGTTAATTTTGCACCCTCCAGTTCCAGACAGTTCAATAGAGCCCAATTCTCCAAGGTACTGCACTATCCTGGGACCAGCTGACTCCACACAGGCTCAAAGGAGCCTTCTAGAAATAAGTTTGAGACGTTTCTGGGCGGTGAGCATGGTTCAGGTCTCCAGATGTAGATAGGCACACGCTGAGCATGGGAGCACAGGCAGGAACTGAAGTAGTGCTTTTTTTTCTATTCAAAAGGGAAGGTTTGATAGAGAACTAGATATGAATCAGTTATCCTGTGTCTAAAAGAAAAGGTAGTTTGTATCTGTGGAATACAGGGGGTTACTAAGGACAGGAAAGAGGGACAGTTAAGTGGTTATGTTTCTGGCAAGAAAGGGGAGCTCTGCAGTCCAGGAAACCTGGGAGCTAAGGGGCGTTGCACATATATATCCACATACATTTGTTTGCTTTCTGAGTCAATCCCTTTGGAGTAATGGCTAGAACTAAGAAACAGAGTGACTGGGGGTGAAAAAGCACTGGCGTTAATGAGGTATCACATCTAAAAAGCCAAAACAAATCAGAAAGATGGTAGGTTTTCCTGTCTGGCATAAATTCCTGCTGGGAAAATACAGACTAATTATTTGACTTTTTGTTTTGTTTTTGTTTTTAAATTTATACATCTAAGAGCTATTTCATAGCTTCGCCAGGATGTAATACCGAAGTCACTGTCCTTGAGATCATCAAGACTTGGCCTAGAAGGCTGGTGATAGTAGAAAATAGTTAATGTGAGTAGCAGGTTATTTGGGAAAAATGGAGAAAGAAAAAGAAAAGCTTCTGCCACTGCTGACTTCGTTCTAAAAGAGTAAAGCGCTTCAGTGAGCATTTCAACACTGTAAACCTCCCTGTTTCAAACACCCATTTCTCCCATCTCTCCCTCCTGTCTTTTTTGCATGACAGCTCCCAAGAGCATTGCCACTGCACTAAATTGTACGAAGGACATTTCTCAAAGTGTCTGCCTGTCTTTCCTTCTTTCAAAGTAAAGTCATTCTTCTTTGGAGCTGCTGCTCTCCTGGAAGGAGAAACCAGATTGTTTGAGCTAAGAACTCCTGATTGTGCTGGAGCCCGGGCTCCTCTGTGAACACCAAGATGTTCCAAACTAGATAAACATCTGCATGCTGGGACACCATCTGGGTTTGGCCAGTACTGACTGCCAGCTGCTTTGGAGTTCCCCTGCTCTTTTCATGCATATTGCTCTCTCCCTCTTTCCTTGCATGTCTGGAAAAGTATTTAGATGTTTTCTGAGCATAGACTGCTGTATTTTCCTTGCACAGATCCCTGTTATTGATGCTGTGAGTGGCATTGATGGACAGTGCTGCCTGCTCTCCTAGCTGGAGGACTCTTAGTGGTGACATGCCATGAGGGAAGGGGAGCACTGAAAACCCTGAAGCTTTGGAGGTCAGTGAAAAAAAAAATAAAAAGAATGGAGAGGAAAAACATCAGTTTTTTTCTCTCTCCTGCAGAACAAGCTGCTTATCAGAGCACCATTATTTTTCTGGACCGTTCCTACCACCTCTGAAAACGATCTCTCTGATTCAGTCTCACAGTCAACGATTCATCTGTATCTAAAGCTGCTTTTTAGGTCAGACCTTGGGACACAGAAGAGGGGCAATGCAGAGAAGCAGGTAGACATTTCCCTGGAGGAACTCTTGAGACTTCCTACTGCTTTGATGCAGTTTGAAAAGTGGCCTCATACAATAAATGGGCTCTGCGCAGTGCGTGATCCCTTCTGCATATGGAGAAGGAGCCTGGCTACAAAAAGGTTGTTGTTCAAATACAACAGTGACCTTGCCTCATGGGGCGGGCACTCAAACCCAAGGCACCTTGAAAAACAGACTACTAGGAGTTCATCTGAAAAGAGTATGAATTCTTTGAAATTCTCTCTGTATGAGAAACCGCCAAGAGCAAAGTCATAAAATGCCTAAAATAATGCCGAATTGTGAGTTGAACTGAAAGAAATGTGAAGATGATGCTAAATGGTTAGTACAATTTGTAAATACACAATAGTTCAAATATAGTGTAAATATGCAATAAATATGCAATATAAATACACAAATGTATATGGGGCCCCAAGCTGCCTGCTTCAGAACATTATAAATGACAGTTGTGACAGTCAGTGTTGTCACTGCTGAGAAGCTGGGGGAATTCTTTATGCTAACATTTACACCTGTGTCAAAGGTTGTATTGTTTCAATGACCATATGCTTCTTTTTCACAGAGTAGTGCGATTCACAGGCTTAATGATGCCAAAAAGGTCTAGCCATTTTAGGAGCTTGAGAGTTCTAATTTTTCATTAGGAAAGAAGTTAATTATTGGACAGTGTCAAAGAAATAATCTGGGTCAAGTCTGGCAACTCGGACTCTTGGCATTGTGCATAGTGTTTGTCAGGAAAATACAAATTTTACTAGGAAAAATAACCTGATGAATGTGAAATTTTCCAAATGGGAACTCATTTCTCTCTCCCAATGTCCTCTTCTGTGACTTGTGGGAAATCAGTCACTGTGCTTCAATTACCCTATCTATATGGTGAGCAAAACAATACAGAACTTGAGTTTAGGTACAAGAAATTATCTTGACTCTGATCTCTTATTTGGACTCCTAATTTCCCACTGAAATCAATCATCTGCAGCATCTCAACAAGTCTCATATTCAGAACGAGCCACCCTCCTGTCTTCTAACTACTGAGGGTTTCTTTTAAAGATATATCAAGCTGGGTATTTAATTCCAATAATTCTGAAAACTGTGTTCACTATTTTCATTGTACAAAATGACAAACTGAAGCAGAGTGGCTGGCTGACTTGTCAAAGGTCACACACAAAGTAAACAGCAGAGTCAGAGGCCTGATTTTGAGTCCCGGGTTGAAAACACAAGATAAAAATACTTATCTCAGGTATGATTTAACAATGGCTTGGAAAAAGAGCTTTTCGGGGGTGGGGGGGGGGAAAGAAAGAAGTCCAGGTATGGCATATGCACTTGAGATCTGAGGTCCTCTAAATACCTTACTGACTGAGGAGACAAGGGTGAAATGTGAAATATATTTATGTAGCTTGCTAAAGGTACAACAAAGGAAAAAAAAAGGGGAAAAAAGATTGATCAGGGAAGTCGTTGAGCCTGACATAAGGGTTAGGACTTGTGAAATGGATTAAAGATTAGCTTGGACACTGATAGGGCACAGGGGATGTCAGTCAAAGATAAGAGTTAGGAAAAGGCAGCAAGCTGAGGACCACACTTATCTTTACCTTGGATATAAGTGATCCAAAGAATCATGCCATTTCAAATTGCTGAATTTGCAGATGACTGACAAATATGATGACAGTGGGGGAAACTTGAGAACGCAGGAGAGAATGCAGGCCCAGATTTCTAATTCTTCAGACTATTTGGGTTTACTATAGCACACACAAATTCAGGGTCATCTGAGATATGCGTCTGTGTTCAAGGGTGTTTTGAAATAAAGGACACAGAGAAATTAATCACATGTTGGTAGCAGTTCTCTAATGTTAAACGCAGTTCTGCATTTTTATAACACTTCTCATGTAGATAGATAAAAAATGTTTCCTAAGTTTTTTGTAAACTGCATTTCTTTCCTCGGGGGGTGAGGTATAATGACTGCCTGCAACAGGGAGCAGGCAAGTGTTTGGAAAAATTGTCTGCATCTGACCAGACATGAGAACTTAGGTCTTACAACTGGACACGTTGGAAACATGACACTAGAAATGACATATTTTATGGAAAGCACCTCAGGTCAACTGGTGATTAAGCCATCAATGGTATAACCCATCCGAAAACAAGGGAGAGTCCTTCTCAGTGTATTCTTCTTGGGGAAGTAGTAACAAGTAGGGCTGCATCCAGACCAGACTGTCTAGGAGGGCAGGTTGTGATCTCTAGCATTACGCTGAAAAACTGGGCTAGGGTGGGATGAAAGGGGAAAACTCTGCCACAAAGTTTTCCATGGTTTTTCTTCAACAGTATGCCCAGCCCAACAGGGCTGCGTTTCAGCCCTTTGCTGAAAGCACAGAATGACAGTGTAGCTCTGTCCAAGTGTCTGATGTAATTTTATAAGCACTCTCTTCTGTGTGTGTTTGTTCTCAGTAGTGTAACTCTTTCATCCAGTGCCACAACTGTCTTGGTATTCTGTGCACATTCAAAATCCAGTCCAATTTAAATGTACCCCTGTAGTGTTACCTTTATTTCTTGAATTCATCTTGAGTGTGTGGGAAGGAATCATTGTGGCTTTTTGTTTTTAAATGGAATCTGATCTCTGTCAAGATCTCTGCTCAGAGCTTTCCATTAACAGCTTTTAGTTTGCTAATCACTTCTCTTGAGCTTCAGGCATTAACCAAATTATGAAATCAACCATAATACCTGGATAGGATCTTTTATGTATTAGATTACTATTGTTTGCTAAGCATGAAAAAATTGAGTTTGTTTAAGTGGATGTCTGATGAGAGGATAAATTGTTAGCAAAGGAAGTAGAAACAGCCATGCTGTAATATAACCACAGCCCATTTAGACTTTGACAGCAGCTGGAGCTCAATACTTCATCAGAAGGTGTAAAATTTCCCTAGTATAAATGATTGTATCTCTTTACGCCAGAAGATTTCTTCCTTATCCAAACTTATGCTCATTTTATGCCAGGAAGCTTGAATACTAATAACCTTAATGCTCTTTGCAGTAACATTAATTAGGCTAACATTTTCCATCTACAAAATCAAAAACAACACAGTACAAAACATTACAATTTTAATAAGAAAATCAAACAGCCAGTGGGATACCGAGGCTCACCCCAATGCAAAACCCAATTGGCAGGATTTTTATGATTAGCACACAGCGAGCTCTGAGCAAGCTGTTTTGATTTTTTTAGGTGGTGGAGTAACAACTTCTGCAGAAACATCGGAGGAGCTCTTTTGCCCAGCCTGCTTGTGGCTACCAGGGGTTATTAGGTCAGGGTGTTTGAACTTTGCTGGACACATCATTTCCCTGTTGAACCAACGTGTGTGTCTCTGAACTAACTACTGCACTCTGAAGCTTGGGTGTAGACAGACCAAAATGGCTGTTCATGGAGACAGCTTGCTTCCAGCAATAGTCCCTGCTACTGCAAGTTTTGCTGGGTCCAGTGTGATGTTCCTGAGATGCCTCTGCAGCTTGCTCCTCCTTGATAGAGAGTCTGGGAACACTTAACCATCTCAGGAATGGTCCATAGATATCTGTTGATGTTATACTTGCGCTCAGATGCCTGTCTGCACTTTAAAGGCGACTGTTTTTAGGGCCAAAGCTCAGGCAATAGTTACATGTCTGCCTGAACTCATGCTTCCTTGGTGTGGAAGCCAGTATTTCTGTATTGTGCCCCGGGACACGTCCCCTAGAATTGGGATTTTCCCATTGCCCAGAAAATGGAGAGCCACAGAGCCGTATGGGATACTTTACAGGTAAGGAAAAGAACAGAGGCTAGAATTTATCTTTAAGACTTCAACAGTTGTCTTTAAGTCTTCAGGTCTTCTTCTTCTCAGACTTGCTGCCTGCCTTTAGAGTTCCCTGAGGTCCCTCTGTGCAGTATTTCAGCCTCCTGTGTTGGGTCCTAAGAGAGACAGAGAACTGTTCAGTACTCCTCAGCCATTGGGTACCTAACATCTTGCAGTGCCTCCATCTTGAGCACAATATGCTCTAGGTACTTAAAAAAATGTTCAGAATGCTGGTTTTACATCAGATTTACAAGAAACTGGTGAAAGTTTCCAGCCAGGACAAACAGACTCCTGGCTCCTGGCTAAGCTTCACTGGAACTTAGAGAGAGAAGCATCTAAACACAGGCTTGGATACTTTCAGATGTTTTCTGATGTGTCTGAAAGACTCTGGCATCGTATAGAGGGACGACATTTACTGTTATTTTAACACAGACCACTAGGTGCAAAATCTTTTGTAAATCAGAAACAGGATGACAGTAATTACAATGCACCGTACCTTATAGAGGCTAAAATAATCCAACACTGATGTCTAGGCTGACCCAGTGAAAAAAATCCTAAGACTGGACTTTTAGCATGTGACAAACTTTCAACATGTAAGTAATTTTAATTAAGGGATGGAATGCAGTACATGCTTAACATGTAGAGGGTGTTTTTCTGGCCTGGGGCCTAATATTTGGAGATTCCAGATATCTAGCTGCTCAGTGCGAGATCAGTAAAAGCTGCTGAAGCCTGGTATCTCTAATGATGTGACTAAAATGAGATTAATTTCATCTAACATGGCTCTAATCCTCCTCTCCTTGAAATTAGTAATAAAACTTCTATTAGCATCATGAACTGATAATCAAGCGGAGGTATCCTATTTTATTAGTCGGTAACTGAGACATGAAGAGATTAAGAGCAAGATTTTCAAAGTGATGAGAGCTCACCCAACTTTTCCCTTTATGAGATGTCTGAGAATTTTACTGTTGCATTTGTCAGTGCCAAAATACTTTTGAAACCTCCCTGCATTGACTTAAATGCACTCAGTAGGTGCAGTGCACCATGAAGTATTGTATTTGTGTCCTCTGCTTGACCTGTGCATGTTCTCTGTCTCTCAGAGCACACACTCCCTTGGGTCATATGACATCAAATACGTTCCAAAGGATATAGATAAAACAGTCTCTTCTACATGGATTAAACTGCTTTTGCTTCCCTCTTTCACCCCCTCCAAAATTTTAGACTGGGAAACAAGCAATCAGAAAGGATCCGGACATACTTTAAGGGGAATTCTTTTAGCGTGTGCAAAATAGGACAAAATAGATATTGGATGTGATTTTGAATAGAGGTCCCTGAAAAATAGTGGCAGTGAACTGAGAAATGAGATTATTAATTAAATGAGAAACATAAAATGAGAGAGGAAAGAAATGTTTAATAGAGCACATATGGGCTGATGCTGTGCTTTATCCAGTAGAAATTAATAGATCCTTTGGAACCATAGCAATCCATTGCAGATAAATATATACTTCAACAATTTAAAAATTGATTATTATTTACCTACAGCAGTAACAAAGAATAAAGGCTATGGAACCATGTAGTCTGTGTGTGTGTGTGTGTCTGTGAATGCATCAAAAGCAAACTCATGCAGTGATATACTCAGTCTGTAAAGCCGAAGATGCTGTTTTCCTGTGAAATACAATTGCTGCTGGCACTGCCTCAGGACTTTTGCATTTCTTCACATATTCCCAGCCAAACAAGGCGAGACTTCTTCCTCAATACTTCGGTGAACTGAGATGCAACAGAAAAGAGAGGGCTAATAACATGTATTCTATCTCGATTCATCTGGAGTCTGGTGGAGCATAGCTCAGGCCAGCTGCTTCCTAGGAACTGCTCAGAAAGAGCAGTCTTTTTCAGCTTTAGTTGCCCCTTGTTTATGCAGAGAGTTCAGTGTCATATTAGGGGCACCTGAGTTAGCCTGAAACATAAAGCAGTGTTGATGGAAGCCAGACATAACCCTGAATCAATGTGCAACTCAAAGCCTTCCTGCTTCATGATCAGGACAGCATATGTTGTTCCACTGGAAGTTTGCTGCCGTTCTGAATTGAAACTTGGCCTTTGCAAATCACTTCACTGAAAAGCATCATCACAGACTGTGATTGGCAATATCTACTGGATCTAGCCTTTTTATGCATAGCACTAGACTGAATGTTATATGCCTTCGGGCCTCAGCTGCAGAGAAGTTTGGCATTTGCCCTGTTTTGCCAGCTCCTGTGGGACCTGCTGGAAGAAGGAACACGGTGCCTTCTCTGACCGTGCACAGAGGAGATGTTCCCAAAGTGCACATGGGGAAGGGAGGTGGGAGAGGCAGGAACAGTGAATGAGGAAGTATGCAGGCATTTAATAAAAAAACAAGGCTTTTCCAGCATTTCAATGACTGAGATATCCCTGAGAGGAGCAGGGAGCAGAGGCATAGCCAGGCAGAGCTCAAAGCCTTAGTTGGCTTGGGGTCCTGACCTATTCCTTGACTAAGATATGAAGGATTTGTACAGAAGAGCACCCAAGCAAAAACAGTCAGGCTGTGCAAAAGCTCATCACCTCCCCACGGCCTCCTGGCTCTCAAACTTGGTAAGAAGTACTGCAGAGTAGGCCCAGTGGCCCAGCCACGCCAGAAATATTCCTTTCCTTGGCCACTTCACGAAGCATATTGAAATTATTGCCATTAGCAATATGACCAAACCTTGACAACACAGAATTCAAGCTGGCAGAAGGGCAGGAGCCCTTGGGGGTGCCGCTTCCTTCCACTGCAGAGCTCACAGGTGAGAGCTTGCTCCTGCTAGACAGCTGAAGAGTGACTGAAGGGTTTTATCTCACAGCACGTTGTGAAAGCAAAACCTGTTAATGACTTGTGACTGTCAAATCTGTGCAATCAGTCAATGAAACATTGAACACCTCATGGTCCTAGCGATAACAAAAGGTGAAACAAGGAAATGTGAGTCGTTATTTTTGTGGTCCTTACCCCAGATTGTTGAATTTGCTGCTATAATACTCTTGCTCTAACAAAGCTTTAAACCAGACCAGGGATTTTAATTCTAATTTGTCACATTCTTTTTGCAGAGTTTATTCAATTATTTTCGCCATCAATTAAGAAGATTTATTAATATGTTTTCTATTATGTTATCATGTTTGTCAAGTAAATTATTCATTTCTTTTCCCTCAGCCAGCAAATTGTTTGTGAACCATCATTTTCCCTTTTGTTTTTCAACCTGCTTAGACTTCTAAAATGGTGACAGTGTTTATGTTTGATGAATGTGGATTGTTCTTCCTCATAACTCTGTAAAATCCCCAAACACACTTTCTATAGGCTATGGGATTTATAGTTAAGTCCAGCTGAACTTAGTAATCTAAGGCCCCAGCTTTAGTCTAAGTTATTAGCATGTATTATGTTGTGCAAAGATGAAGTATACTTTGATGTTAGGTGGGGTATGATAATCCAATGAGTGGTAGTCTAGCCTTAAACATAAAGATTTGAAATACCATTGGAGAAGGAATGGACCTTAACTCTCAAACTTGCATAAAGATCACCCTAACACCAGGCCACCGACCAATTTTCATCTGATGGCTCCCTTCCAGGGAGTCTTAGAGCATTGAATAACAGAGACTGAAAGATATGTTCACCCATAATACTGCGGTAGCTAAGGTGATCTTGATGATTTTCAGTGTCCTGATTTAAGTTGCTGCCTCAGTCAAGTGACGGAGGCTCTGTCTTGTAGATGAATATCTACAAGATACATGAGTATCTACAAGATAGAGCTACAAGACAAATATCATTGGATTGTTGGCAGCAATGAACCAAAATGTCTGTCCCTAGGATGCCTTTAATACAGTTGCTGATCTGCTTTGCAGGACTCAGCAGTGGAAGGTAAGAGGGGCAGTAACTTGGTCAATAAACCCAAGCCAGGGTTTGGGTGAGGCATACAGGAACTTAAAATAATGGGTGTTGTTATTTATCTGCAGTCACCCATGTGATGTTAGGTATTGGCCTCCTGTCAGGTCCTGGGGGACAAGTGCTTGGCTTGCACAGAATACGGTCATCATCAGCGCTTGGTTGTTGGTGGGCTAAATGGAGGGGGCACATGGGGTGATGGTAAGTTGGGTTTGCCCTTGACATTGATGTAAACTGTGCTGAGCCCTCAGGTGGTGGTGGGGTGCTAACCTGCTGACAACAGGGAGAAAAAGTGGCCTAGTATAAGTAAGTCAGAAATGAAGCAAAAAGAAAATGGCTGGAATCAGTTGTGCCTATTCTGCATTTGATCTATGCATAAAGTAAGTCCCAAGCCCCAAACATTTTCAATAATTTAGCTGTTTCTATTGTTCTTGCTGCAGCTATTGTTTTTCTGTTCCTTCATGGTGATGTTTTACAGTGGGCTGAGTCTGTTTTTAACCTCTACTGCTATGGAGTTTATCTTCAGTGCTCAGATGAGAATGTTAAAAGAGTATGACATGAGTGTGCATGTGGAAATGATCTGTAATCTTCAGCCTGAAATAGCAGAACTCACTTATCTCAGGATGAGGGAGGAGGGAATGAAATTGGATTTTTTGCTCCTCGTGACAGTTTCTTTAGCTGCACTGTGGTAGCCCCATGGGTGTGATACAGCACAGCTAACCTAAGCTGCTTTTCTAATTGGGGGCAGCTGCCAGTTTCTCTTCAAAACTGAGCAATGTGAAAACATTATGTATAAAATCTGTACTTTCCTTTTTAGTTGGTCATTTTCTGACTGATCTTATGTAAAGTTTTCTCAATATTTGTACCTCAAAAGAACAAACCCCAAGCAACTGAGAAAACAAAACCCCCAGTTCTTTACAGGAACAATACAAAAAGGTTTACTGCAATTGTGACCTTAGATTTTTGCTGGAGAGATAGACCAAGAGCAGATGATATGTTTAAAAATGACTGACAGTGAATTAACCATGTACAGTGTGTCTTGAAAGTGCTGTAGTGCATACCAGAGACTGTGTTAACCCAAACTCTCAATACCACACACAGTGGATTGGCATACTAGGAGTAATCAGATATTTGTAGAGGTGGAGCATGAGACAGAGAAGCTGCAGCCTGTAAACCTGCTTGTTGGAGGCAACCCTCAGCCTGGTGCAATCCATGGCGTTATTCTCCTTTCTGTTTCTTGCAGTGTCTTTTGGGGCTTGTAACTGTAAGGAATGAAGAAAGTGCAGCTCAGTCTAGATATATGTCCTAAACTAACCTATTCCCTCCCTTCTTGCCGCCTTCTCAAATCATCCCTGCTTTCACTTGTGTGAGGTGATAGTGAATCCTTCGGCTTACCCTTCTGTCTCATGCTATTTATTGAGAGTGAGAGCCTTTCAACTTTTTTACTGCTTTATTTGTTGCTATAGCAATGGTAAGGCCCATCCTTGTTGTCTGGTTAAATGTACTATTAATTGCTTCAATAAATGCGCTTTAAAAACATACAGTGAATATTAATGTTATAGTTATGTTATATCACATGTAATAATGGAGCTAGATAAAAATAAATGTTAATGAAATCTAATCTTCAACTGGTTTTGAAGCTGGTGATTTAGCTTTTGGCACTCTACCTTTTGGGCTGTGGCAGGGGTAATTGCTTGGGGTAAACACTTGTGTTCAGCTGAAACCATGGGTAAATAGGTACATAGGATTGGAAAGATCCACCTGTACCATTGAATTCAGTGCCTTATGATTGCAGGTGACTGCACAATACACATTTAGCCCAGAGTGATGCACAGAACATCTGGATCACACAGATTTTTGGAAAAACACTCAGAACATACTCCAAAATCCTCTAACAAAGTTAAAACCTTCTTGTACAGAGTGCTATTAGGAAGAGAGCAAGAGATAGGATATTGCTAATGTTCTGTATTTCCACAATTATCCTACCCTACAGAGCACAGGGAAAGCATATGGCATGGCAATGAAATATATTGCTAAAGATCTCTGAGAGAACATTTTAGTAGCAACTGCTTTTGTTCTTTTCACATATGAAGAGTGAAATATGAGTTGGAGTAGGGGGGGTAGTTTCATCTTCTGACAAGACACTGAAGAGACTGACAATGGACCTGTATACTCAGTCTGATATCCAATATTTTCCCTAACACTGAATTGTGGAAAGGGACAGAAAAGCACTGCAAAATTGGTTTGGAAGTAGAAGAAAACAGCCTGCAGTGAAAAAGCTACAGAGTCAGCATGTTTGGATTATTAAAAAAGCTTTAGAGAAAGTCTGGAAAGAGTGAATAAATATATTCCTAAGGAGAAAATACCAGATGCCAAAAGGGCTTTTTATTTAGCAGAGAGAGGACTTAAGACCAGGCACATTCAAATTGGAAATAAAGCAGATTATTAAGCTTGAAGATAGACTAATCAGACACAAAGAGAGTCTCCATCAAGTCTTCAGATGAGGACTGGCACCTTTCTAGAGAAGTTGTTCTAGTCTTGCACAAGCTGATGGGCAAAAAGTGGCAGCAGAAGGGGAAATCCTGCAACATTTTATATACAGTTATGCCTACACTATGTTTATATGCTCACATAAGCGCACACACACACATACACACATATAAGGCAGAAGTGATGACGTGGTCTTTCTGGCTTTAGACTCTATGAAATCAAAGCAGTGGTTTGTGTGGCAGCATTGAGGTTATTGTTGTTTACGACCTTCTTACAGAAGACAGGGGACTTCTTACTTTGTGCGGGGGGGGGGGGGAGTTAGACTTTAGTTAGATATTAGGAAAAACTTCTTCACTGAAAGGGTTGTCAGACACTGGAACAGGCTGCCCAGGGAGGTGGCTGAGTCACCATCCCTGGAGGTATTTAAGACATGTGGATGAGGCGCATAGGGACATGGTTTAGTGGTGGACTTAGCAGTGTTAGGTTAACAGTTGGACTTGATGATCTTAAAGGTCTTTTCTAACCTAAATGATTCTATGATTCTAAGACTTCTTCAAATAAGAAAGGTAGAGACCAATTATAATTTGTGTTTCTAAAGCTCTGTTAGATTCTAAAGCAGTTATAAGAGGATTTGAATCTTGAATGTAAGTGTATAGTGGGTTGCTTTGATATGTGAAGGAAACACGGTTTCCAGTAAGGGAGCAATGATGGCAATTAAACCTTGCAGTGCACAAAATGTTTGTAAACAAGATAGATAAAGCATGTGTTTTGGTTGCAAGGGTCTTTACATGTCGCTAGTGAAGTCTGCTTGATTTTTGAAAAGTTTAACATAACCAGTTTTTCTTGGAGGATATATGAAATACAATTTTTAAACAATAGATTAAAGCATATTAAGTAAAGGAAATAACTAACCAGTGGCCATAGTGTACTAATGTGTATGTAAGTCTCATTCTGGAGACAAAAATGTTCAGAAAAATGTTTTCTAAAGAAAAGAAATTTTACACCTCGTCTTCATCTTGTTGCTAATACCGCTACTTAGAAGTATAAGAATTACGCGAAGTTTGACTTTGTGTGAAGTTTTGATTTATTATTTGTTATAAATAAATAAACAAACCACATTTTAAAAAGTTATAAACTTCATTTCTGCAAAGTGTTATTTCTCTGTCTTTTCCATGTCCAAGTTTATTAACTGAAATGAAATAAAAATGTTAAACTTACTTATTTCATTCTGCAGAACTACAGTGTTTCTTATGATAATTTAATCATTTGCGTGCTTTCCAAGGCTTTAGAACTGTTAATCTTGAATAATTCTTAGGGTCTGGTGATATTATAATGTAAAAGCAAAGTTAACCAGTCTAAAAAGGTTTAATGTGAAAGCATACAGCGTCTGTTATAATAATTTAATAATTTTTATATTACCAGTTAGAGGAAGCGACCTAATTAACAAACCATTTTAGGTGGTTTGCCAGCTCACAGCCTGATTGTGCTTTCCCCCGGTGCTGGCTGCAGCCTTGGCAGCAGCACAGGAGATGGTGTGGCTCCATGCTCTGCTCCTGTGGGAAGCGTAACTCCCCTGGCAGTGCAGTGCTCCCAGGTAAGGGTTGGGACTGTCAAAAAGGAAGAGCCATTTATGACCCCAGGACCCCAGCATAAAAAAGAGGTGTGAAGATGCAGAGAGTACCTGTCTATGTTAAAATGAGTTAACATGATGGCTGCAAGTAGCTAATGTTGTATTGAACAGTGCTAATTTGATGACTGTGACATGAGCTATTTAATTTGCATTGAATCATTGCCTTGCAGCTGCATCCTAACTCCTAAAAACAATGGGCATCTAATAAATCACAGCAACCAAAGTGGCAGGTAAATCTGGTGGCTACCTTAGAATCTGTAGTACATCCTAATCCTAGCAAAACAATTCTGAAGCAGGCTGAATAATTAATGGTGAACAATTTTGAGATACATTTTATCTGTCTTCCAGTTCATGAATAGTCTAGCAAAAGCTTGGGAGCTTTTTAGACTTGTCTTTTATTACCAATTATTTCCTGAATCCTTTCTTTCAGTAATTCTTGATCTGTCATATAGTAGGCAAAGATGAGATTGTCAATCCTTTGATGATCAATTCAGTAGTAATAAAAGTATATGTGTATTAAAGTAAAGTATACCTTTAATGATGAACACCTCTTCCTAGTTAAATCTCTGCCCTCCTCTGAATTATGTTAATATCTACTTCACATTAATTTTGGAATAACTGCATCTGCTTAATAAAAGTTAATAAAAAATGAATATGGCATATTTAGGGGGTAAAGCATATGGAAAAAAATCTGTGGATCACAGAGTTGGGTCTAGACCTGCTTCTGATGTTATCTAACTACAACAATGCATGAATCCCCAAATTTTTAATGCCACTGCTTCCTCATATGTCAAATGAGAACAGTGATGATACTGGCCCCTTTTCTCAAACACTTTGAAATTTTAAAGCAGGTTTCACCCTTGGTGATTTGTCCCTGCAGCTGATGCTCCACATCATAATCTCTGGGACTGAACTATATGAACTGGTTCCATTCTTTTTTGATGGCAGACCTTCATTGTTACTGTTTGTTATCATTTCTTAGTGTGGCTGAGCCCAATTTTGTAAACTGAAATTTGGAGCCTGATCCCAAGCTTGTCTGTTCAACCAGATTTCTATTTTGTGAGTTTCATGGAAATGTGAAGGACTGACTTGGACAGAAAACTATACTTTGTGTACATTAGTGTTTATAGGTTTTTGGAAGGGCATAAGATCTTTGGATTATAAGTGCTCCAAAAGGATAATGACGGCAAAGTTACACTTCTGACAAAATTGTTGTTGAGCAAAATGGGCTTTTGGCTGAGGTTTGAGATGTCTACCTTGAAAGCAGAAAACAAGACTTGAGCACCTGGGTCCAGTTTCCTCAAAAGACATTAGAAAAGACTGATCTTTCTGTGGGGTTGTTAAGTGTAACCAGATCAGACAATCTGATGTGCAGTTCCTTGGGAATACTTTTACAGAGCTGTTACCTTACTGAAAAACATTTAGTCATCAAAATATTCTGTAAGAAAAGACTGTTTAACAAAGTCAAAGCTAAACCAAGAGGGCTGAGAAAATCTTCATAAGCCTTTAGCTATTTGGGAGATGTGACTTGGTGAAAGCTCACTTGCAGTGGATAGTGCCCTGTGTCACAAATATAGTACATGCAAACATTTGTTGACTGCCTGAGTGTAGCTGATGAGGATCCTCTGGGCTCTGGAAATTTAAGGCTGTGCTCCCCTCTCTACCTGCCCTAGGGAGTGGGCTGGGGTTGAGGGGAGAGGTAGCCTGGAACTGGTGCAGCCCATGCTGTTGTGCTCATACCAAGAGTAAACAGAAGATTTGGGTCTCCAGGGTTATTACTCTCATACCATTCACTGACATTAAATACACTTAAATAAGAGAAAAAAACCACAAACTTACTTAAATTATATTAAACCACCACCTTAGTGCAATTTCTCTTGACCATTGTCACATATTTTAATATAGTTCTTCTACACTTATTGTTCTGCTTTTTCATTATAAACAGTCACAGTTCAGCAATGATCTCACACTTAGCCCTTTTTAGCTCTCCCCCACCACACATCCCCCCTGGAAAACAAGCAGCTCTTCTTTCCTATTTTCTCCTGCTCTCCTATTTTAATAAATAAACCAGCAGACAAAATGTTGTTCTTAATTGGACTGGACGTTAATATCTTCTGATGCAAATTAGCACTTCTGAATGTCTCAGTGCAAGTCACTCCAGCCCAGCATCAAATTGGGCTGTGGAGACTCCTGTTGCTAAGCAGTGTTGTTGCTAGGCATTACACAGGGAGAGGTACCTACTCAGGGCAGGCGAGATGGCTCTGTGGGTGTGTGTATGTGTGCACATGCATCTCTGTGCACTCCTGGCTGTGCACTTGGGGTATCGCTATGGCTTACGACCATGTGCCTGGATGTCTCTGCACATGTCCACAGCTCAGCTGCATGGCCAATTTTTGGGTCTCAGTTCACTCTCTATGCTATGCAAGAGAAAAACATGACTTAAATTAGGTGCATACGAATAACATGGCAAGGGTGAGCAACCCTGAAACAGCTAGCTGTGGTTGCACTTGATCACAAAAATTTTGCCCCATCTAGACTTGATGCCCCTCATCCTTTCAGCAGTCCAGAGAAATTTAGTGTTAGACAGTGCCATGTGCCGATTCTAGCTGCAGTGTCTATACTTGAAAGCAAACAAAAAACCCAAACAAAACCCCCAAACACCTCGCTATTACATTGCTAAAGTGCATTGTCCTTGGGTAAGCTGTGAGACTTGAGATCCAGACAAAAACATCTATTAACATTCCGAAGGCACATTCGTTAACTGTGGAACTACTTAACTCAGTGTCTTGACTAAATTCTGTTCATATAAATTACATTGTTTCCCTAATCACCTCGGGTACTTCATTTGGAAGACTTCCTACTTTTCTGCATCTAACTGTCAGGTATTACTTAGAAAAACTTCACCCCAAACTTGCTTTGCTTTGGAAGATGTTCAGAGTAAAAGGCCTCTATTTAAACCTGCTCCCGTGAGCCCACCTGTGGGCCTTATGGTGCCAGGACCCTTGTTTCTTTCTTAGACCATATTTGATATGATGGAAAACTTGTGAGAATAGCTTGTGTTTTTCTAGCACCTGAAGCACATTCAGACTGGATGTAGTCATTAACCTGAACCCCAGACTTGCCTATATCTAATATGGAGGTGCAGATGGACAGCTCATTCCAAATTCACAGAGCTGTTACGTTAAACAGGTGCTGAGGTGCTGGAGGGGGACGGTCAAGGCACATCAGTTTGTACAGCTTGCAATATGCATCATTGCCCTCTTCCTTGGACCCCTTGGCTACAGGCAGGGACGAGGTGTTTCTTTGGCTTCAGGCAGAGATGAGGTGCTCTCTTTCTGCTTGTGGTTTTTGACTTTTGCAAATTTAACTAAGATTCTTAAGTTAATTTCAACATAAATGTCCTGCTTTCTAGGTAAGAAACTCAAGCACCAAGGCAGACCTTGCAGTGATTAGCTTATGATTTAGCAGAATGCTGAAGTCTCTCTTGATTGAGGGATATACAGTTTGAACTGCAGACTGCACAGGGGGAGATGTTCTCTATCCTTCATTTTGAAACAGAATTACTGTGGAGCAAAGAGTACAAAAAAATCATAGGGTTACTAGGCCAGTTTCTTTGAGGCCACTAAAATAGCGGTGAGAGGACCTAATCTCCAATTCCTGGCCTAGAGATGTCTCTTACATCACATTGTTGCTGGATAAAATGCAGCACAATCCAAGGAGTGAAGAACGGATAACAGAACAACAGGTCAGCAACAAACCCACATCAACAGCTTCCTAAAAATGGGAATCATGAGACACCTATGCAAAAGTCAGGCACCATGAGTGGCATTTTGGCATTAAAACCAAGGCATTTAAAACATTAGCTTTGAAGTATGGGCTGCATGAGCAGACAGTGAGCTGGATTGAAAACTGGCTGAATGTCTGGGCCCAGAGGGTGGTACAGATCAGCAGCACAAAGTCTAGTTGGAGGTCAGTGACTAGCAGTAAACCCTTGCGGGTCACTACTGGGTCCAGTCCTGTTCAACACCTTCATTAATGATGTGGATGATGGGACAGTGTACCCTCAGCAAGTTTGCTGATGACACAAAACTGGGAGGAGTGGCTGATGCACCAGAGGATGGTGCTGCCATCCAGAGGGACCTCAACAGGCTGGAGAAATCAGCCAACTGGAACCTCACGAAGCTCAACATGGAGAAGTGCAAAGTTGTGCATCTGGGGAGGAAAACCCCCATGTGCCAGTACATGCTGGGGGCCAACCAGCTGGAAAGCAGCTTTGCAGAAATGGACCTGGGGTCCTGGTGGATACCAAGTTGAACATCAGCCAGCCCTTGCTGCAAAGAAGGCTAATGGTATCCTGGGCTGCATTAGCAGGGGTGTTGCCTGCAGGCTGAGGGCAGTGATCCTTCTTCCCCTTTGCTCAGCACTGGTAAAGCCACACCTGGAGTACTGGGTCCAGCTCTAGGGTCCTCAGACATGAACATGCTGAAGACAGTCCAGCAAAGGGCCACAAAGATGATGAAGGGGCTGGAATGTCTCTCCTGTGAGGAAGGGCTGAGAGAGCTGGGATTGTTTAGCCTGGAGAAGAGAAGGCTCAGGGGGATCTTATTAATGTACCTAAATACCTGAAAGGAGGGCATAAAGAAGATGGAGCCAGGCTCTTTCCAGTGACAGGACAGGACAAAACAGTGGCAGGTCATCTGAATTCAGACCACACTTATCAGACTGAGTATTTAGTTGTGGGAGATCCTAGGTTGTGCACGTCAGGCTCAGGAAGAACATATAGATATTGTGACGCTGAG
Source organism: Gavia stellata (assembly GCF_030936135.1). Lineage (NCBI taxonomy): Eukaryota > Metazoa > Chordata > Aves > Gaviiformes > Gaviidae > Gavia > Gavia stellata. The sequence goes on from NC_082600.1 coordinate 24,344,486, forward strand.
GCCAGCTGAGACTGCAGAACCTCAGCTAAGGGAAATTTAACTGTTTACAGCCAGAGGCTTTCTTAGATTTTTTTTTTCCCCCATCCTCTTGGTTAGAGGCACCTATTTTATACACCAGGCAACTTAAAGAAGATCTGTGCTAAATGACCTCAAAAGTCTCATACCTCCATGGGCACAGTTGACATTCCTGCAGAAAAGTATGTTCTAGGCTAAGACTCCATATTTTCTTCCCTCCCAACCCTCAGCTACTTTAACCATGAGATGATTCAGCCTCTAACTCATTTGTCACTATCTATTCCTGCCTAAAAAACCTATAGCAAAAGAAGTTTTGTGTTAATCGCTGGCAGCAAGTGCTGAGATCTGAATGCTGACAATGCTTTTAAGGGATAGCCCAGCTACACAGGCATATCAAGATGTCTTTGGAGATTTATCTTGGATGTGGAAAATAGGATAGGCTGGGAATCTGGGCTGACCCATTTAGGGAATGGAAAAGAATTTGTGATTGAGAGATGCACATAGAGGGATATAAGCGTAGTTCTGTATTTTAATGCGAATGAGTAAACAGTCAGCACTATAATAATCTTTAAGGCATTTGATCCCAATAAACCATCTTAATCCTTAGGGCTATTCTGGCAGTAAGAGATAACTGCACAGAAGCAGAAATGTTCTTAGCATAAAACTCACATATCTATGTTTACTGTGTGTGTTAGACAGTTTCAGACTCTTCTCCCCTCCTTCCCAACACTGATGAGCACTTCATCTGTACAGTCTGCCAGCTCCCTACTTCACTAATAAGAGCCTTTTAATTTGGATTTTTATTGTTGCCAGCAAGGGCCAAGCCAAAAGGAAAATCAAACCATAGAGAAATGCTTGGGACTGATGCTTCCTTAGTGGCATGTCCTCTGCTTCAATAATGTTTCACTACAGATAAGACTATTTTTTTTTTAGTAGCCATATATGTGGTCCTGTGCTTTGTGGGAGGATGCATTTCCACATCTCTGCACTTAAAAAGCCTCTGAGCTGAATGCTTTTGTGGCCATTGTCTCCTGGTTGCTGCATTGTCTTCATTGTTGTCTGCATTGCTGACAAAGGGCTATGGCTCAGAAATGCGGAGGCAGTGAATGCCTAGGCAATGAAGTGCTAAAAGTTATTTAATTTGTTGTCATGACTAACGACTGAATGACGCTTATGAATGGGTGAGAGCAAGAGCACATCCTACCTCCAAAAATAGGTAGTGCCGCTGCAGGTTTTGTTACCACATCGTGTTCGCAACTCTCAGCCAAAGACCTCAGTTAAAGCAGACCGTTGCTGAACTGCAGCCCACCTGCTATTCAAGACACAGGGCTGTGATTTTTTCTTTTTTTTTTTGTAATCTTCAAGCCAGCGCTGGCTCCGCTACTAGTGGAGTCCTGGCACCTAAAGACACTTCAGCCTTGTCTGGTATTTCCTGAGGATACGGGCCTTGTCGTCAGTGCGGAAATGTAGTACCTGCTGCTGCTGGTCTAGTGCTAGTACTCTTCTGGCCTAAACTGTGAGGCAGAAATGAAACTGAGGCTATTATTTATAGCTCAGAAATCTCCTGAATAAAGGTGAAAACTGTTCCATAATTTTTTTCATTGACCAGTTAGTTTGCAAAATCTTTCTTGGTTAGGTGGGTGAATGGCCATTAGGTACCAGGCTTTGACTCAGCTCAAGGTTGCTTGCTATGGAAGTTGAAGCCAATTTTTTTCCCCCCACAAATGACAATATTGCTTGGGTTAAGACTCTTTAGCACAAATGTTGCCATATAACGGCATTAAAATAATACACATTAATTTGTGTTGTAGAATCTAGTTATGCATTTGTGTTTTCAGCACTTCAAGGCCTGGAGCTGAGATTTGAGTTCCCCTCACAGTTGTGCAAATGGCAGTGCTGAACATGACAGCAAAAGCATTAACCTAGCTGGGAACTGATCTAAGTGGGGCAAAACAACCATTTTGTATCTGTGTTTCACATTTAGGCATAGTTTTAAATTGCTTTTTGAAACAAGCATCTGTAGTTCCGCTTCATATTTTTTTGACAGAGTTGTAAGAATTTTAGCTTAGACAAAGCTGTGAGATATAATTGCACAGGTGGCACTGTATCAAATGGCCCTTAGCATATGGAATACATTATGTCATACTATTGGTTGGGAAGTTGTGGAGGAAAGTTGTGGATCCTTTAACTTATGTGAGGAAATCCAGGCATGGGACTGCATTTGGCTTCAGAATTGCACACACTTTTCCTTTACATCTTTTGGTGGTGAGTTTGCTCTGCAGTCATTGCACTGCTGAGATTCATTAAAGTGCTGCTCCAATGCTCTCTGAAATCAGTGGCAAAGCATTTCTTGACTTCAATGGTAAGTACTTAAGCTGCAATATATCTTAGTGCTAAATAGTAAAGTCTGGTGTATTCACTCTGTATGTGTATGTTAAATGCAACAGCCCCATTGATGGACTGGGCTTACATTTACCTGCTGGATATGCAGTTTATTTTGTTCCATTGTTGCAAGAACATGGGTCAATGAGAAAGCAATAATATGAAGTGCAATCAGCTATGAAAATAAGAGTTTTAAATCTATTTACAGGTCCCTTTCTGTCGAAGAAATCTTGACATTACGGTCACTGAAAATGAGTCCTGTTTTTCAGGGCCCAGAAATCTCAGGAGAACTGAGAAGCCTAGGCTTTTGAGAGTTTACTGTACACTCAATCTTTGTGTTAGCAAGGCTTTGAAGGAGTAGAAACAGCCCTCCAGAAACTTCCCTTGTTACCAAGTAAGTCTTTACAATGCATACCATCATTATTTTTCTTTATGATCATAATGTGGCTAATATTAAAAAAATTAGTGAACACCATGAGGTAAAGGGAAAAAAAAGTACAAACTGTTTTAAAAGCAAAACTTGCAGAGATTTATGGAATGGGAGTACTCTCTGTTTACCGTAAGGGAGGCTTTGTCATCAGCTTCTAAGGAAGTCGTGAAGGTTCTGAATGTTTGTAATAGTTATAACTCAGTTTATCCAGATACCAAGATCTTTGTTAGCTAAAGTCTTGGCAACACTATGCACTTCAGTGCAGACTGCGAAAGGTAACAATCCACTTCAACTCCCACTGGCCCAGGAGTCGAAGGGCTGTAGCATGGCATTTAGCCTTACTTCCTATAATGATATGTAATAAAATTGTTTTGTCATTAATGTTATCATAATTGGTATAAAAAGTTGTTTATAGCAAAATACTACAAATGCAGGCAGTGATTTTCTGCAGGAGTTCACAGATGGTAAAGCTGGACTCTGGCAGACTAGAAGTTGCTTTGGGTGTTCAAATGCACACGTGTGCTTATGTCTTTACCAGGATGTTTTAAATAAACAGTTGATAACCTAATACTTTCCATTTTAAAATGGGTCTTTCTTAGTTTAAAATAGTTTTATTCTCTTTTTAGCAGTCTCTGTATTTCCACCATTTTTTGAAATCTGACAGCCAGCTGTTGATTTGGAGAAGCTAAAGTTAATGGGAGCACTGGATGTATTCTACCTCTGGCAGCACGACAGTCTGCTTTGGAGGCATGAGTAAAGAGTGGCGGAGTCCGGAAGCTTTGAGGGCTAATCTTGTTACAACCATGGATTTTCTGTATAACCACAGGCAAGTCTCTTTGTCTTAGTTTCTGACCTTGCACAGGGGAGATACTAGTATCAGCTCATAAGGGAACTATGGATGTAAATTAATGTCTGTGACTCAGGGAACATGCAGAAATGAATAATCATCAAACATACGATGCAGAAGAAGTGGTAGAGATCAAATACTTAGAGAGTTCAAATAGACCTACTGAAAGAGTGTCCTGCTCCTCATGCCTGGGTAAGGTTGGGATTCTGGGGGAGAAAACAGTGGTGCAAGTAAACTCTGGTTCATAATGCATGTGGAGAAAAGGGCTTGATTCAAGTTACATAAACACTCTTAGCCCTGGCAGCTCAGCTCATGCATTCTTGGCTTTGGTAATCAAAATCCTGTTCTTCACCTACTGCTTTACTGAGTGCATGGCTGTGCACTGCATGCAGGCTCTGTCTCTCCCTCTTCATTTGCTCTTACAAATAGCCCTTGGAAACCGTTCCTCAGAAGGGGGTTCCTCATCACCCCGTGAATGATTCTTCCATTTACCTCTTTGCCCCTTCTACCAAAGACTTCTTGTTACCACCACTTGGTAGTACTGACTGTACATTACTGGGCCAAGCTATAAGACTGAGAATTGTGAAGAACTATCTGAGCCAAGGAAGTAATTCAGATATAATCACTGGTGGTTTTCAGAGCCTTCACTTTTCCCATTTCCACTTTTGTTTCCATGGTGTGATTCAGTCCTGTTTTGTGGTCCAGTTTTTTAACACTTTATGTAACTACTCTTGAAATCCAAATGCTCTCTGAGTGAATTTTTTCATAGTGTTCCAAAGGCTTTGGCAGCATTATTAAATATATCTATATTTTTTGAAAAATCTTTTCCAGTGAGTTTAATTTTCCATGTGCACCAGCCAAAGCTGTTAGGCATAGTGCCCGGCTTATGAGCCATTGAAGAAAAGTGTGCCTAAGGTTTTCCCAGCTGCTTGCTCAGGATTTTGCCAACACCATGTGGACATTGCCCCTTGGTCGTCCTCTGTGAGCAGGTGGACAAAGGAGATGCATGGAGTGGTAGATGAAAACTCTTGCTGAGTAGCTTTAAGTTGTTCTTGGTGGCAGGAGTACAGGTTTGTGCTTCTGTTGGGTTTCTACAAAGTATGGAACAATGTGAATTTTTTTTTTTTTTTGTCTGCTTCAGTTGAATTTAAGGAAACAATATGCTCATGCAGCTCCATCCTAGCATGTTGAAATGGACTTTTCCCCAGGTAATTTACAGCAGACCTGAGCTATCTTTCATTTTGACTCCCACTCTGAAGGCAGGTGAGTTCTGTAAACCTCATGTAAGGGAGAGAGAACAGAACCTTGTCCACCACTTGCCTACACCATTCGGTACTGCAAAGGCACAAGCAATTAACACTAGCTAATTAACTTTATCTGACTACTACGCTGAAATGGCCTCAATTTTTAAAGGTATTTATGTACCTGATTTCCCATGTTTTCAACAAGAATTAGCCACCTTAATACCTTGAAAAATTAAGCCCTTTTTCAGCTATATGCAGTCCAACATAATCTCTTGCATGTGTGTTCTCTGTTCCTCTCTCATGCAATCCATGTGCCCAAATTATAAACACCGAATCCCTGCAGACCAACCATTTACTGAAAATTTACCTTGAATGGCACTGTATTTGCTGGTCTGTGAAAGACAACACGAACAGGCTCTCCAGAGAAAGTGAGTTATCAGGAACATTTGGGGACAGACAGGATATATCGCACTGTGCAACATGTATGGTCTGAAGAGAAACCAGAGTGCGATAGCTTGCTATATGTAAGGCAGTGTTTTAACGAATTGAATAAGAGGTTCCAATTTTGTTTCTTAAGAACCCAACAAACTTCACTACTGTGGGGAAACCTTCTCTAATACGGAGTAAGAATCAGTGAAGACCTCACACCCCAACCTCCTGACACCCCTGGTTGCAATACTTCATTACCATCTTGGCAAATGTGCTCTCAGACCCCAGCCAGGGTCCCAGCCAGGGAGCCAAACAGCAGGCAATAGTCTTTCTTCTCATGCTGGTGTCTCTGCTCACCCAAGAAGATCCTGTGATGCTGACAGCTGGAAGGCAAATCTTGTTGCCTTTCCCTCTCTTTGTCACCACTTGCATGTAGGGAGGGAAAGGCAGTGATTTGTTCTACCATATGAGAAAATTCTTCCAGGGAGCCAGTGCCAACCTTGTCAGCTAGGGACGGTGTATGATAAAATGGCAACAGCTGTATGTAACTGTCTGTGTGTGCTCATAGGGCACTTGACAGGACTTTGTGATCTTGCATGCCCCTTCCAGACTGATAGCTTTAAAACCTGCATCTCCATAAAAGTAACAGGTTTAGCTTTGGCTTTAAGTGTCAAGTCACATCCATTAATTATAATTCATGTGTCTTTGCCTTCCTTGGATGTCATCACCACCTTATGACTGAAGATACTTCCACTGTGGAGTTGAGGGGGAGGGAGATTTGGTTTTTAATCACTATCACAAAACTGTCTGATCAGTATTTTCTCACTTTTTTTGGGGAAGAAAAGCAGCCAGGCATGGCAACTGCAGAGGAGAGCAGCATCTCTGCCCTCCTTCCCAGCCTAGAGGCATAAACAGAAATATCTGGAAAAGGAACCAGAATCGAAGCTGCTCTTCACTAGTCCTTTCCCGCAGCACCAGCACTGAGAAGGCTAGAGCCCATCAGTGCTCAGATCTTCGTGCCTCGTCTCAGCACTTGTAAAGAAACTCTGCAACTGTGCAATAAGCAGAGATGTGATGAACAGTTTTGGGAAGAGTAGAACCAGGTGTCTAAGACAGGGATCTTCAAAAAGAGATACAGTAAGTGGGTTGTTGTTTACCAGTAGAAAATGATGAGAAGAGGAGCAACTGCCAAGCCCTGGTCCTTGAAAAGAGCTATATCCCTAGCTCAGTGATGGTGGTAGGGAAATCGTGTCTGCTCCAGATTTTGCAGATACTGGGGTGAGTCCAGCAAAAGGCCATGAAGATGAATAAGGGATTGCAGCATCTGTTGTACAAGGAGAGGCTGAGAGAGCTGGGACTGCTCAGTTTGCAGAAGAGAAGTCTTACAGGGAATCTTATCAATATGTATAAACACCTAGAGGGAGGTTGTAAAGAAGAGGGAGCCAGGATCTTCTCAGTGGTAGCCAGAAAAAAGGTAAGAGGGAATGGGCACAAATTAAGAAACATTATATTTCATCTAACCACAACAGAAATTGTTTACAATGAGGGTTGTCACACTAGAAGAGGTTGCCCAGAGAGGTTGTGGATTTTATATGTGGAGATATTAAAATCCTGACTGGACACAGTCTCAGACAACTTGCTGTAGCTGACCCTACTTTGGGGAGGTAGTGCTTGGATTAGATGATCTCCAGAGGTCCCTTTCAACCTCAGCAATTCTATGATTCTGTGATCAGACAAAGACACTCAATAATCCCTTTTAGGCAACAATGAAATCTCCTTTCTCACACCTTCATTTAGCCTAAGTAATAAAATGGTCATTAGGTGACAGAGAGAATGAAAAAAAGAGTGACTATAGCCAGAGGGTTAGGGTAAATCAGGCTGAAATTTCTTGCTTCACATAATGTTTCATAATGATATGAAGTATAACAGGTTTTGAGAAAAGCACTGAGAAAAAAAATAAAAATGCTTTTCTCAGAACACCAACTGCTTGGTGATAAGGAAATTTTCTGCAGTATTAAAAGAGGCGATGAAGTTCAGACCTAGATCTCCCACGTGCCAGCTGACTGCTCCAGTACTGGGAATATTAGGTACCAGTCATCACCCAGCAATTTCAGGATCTTGCAAGAGAAATGAAAGTGGAGTTTAGACCAGAATCTGTGGTTTTGAGACTTGTGAGGATGTGTAAGGTGTTAGAACATGAGTCATAAAAGAACTGAAAACAGTAAAATTAAAAAAACCTCACATGTACATATATATACATATTCTCACCCATGCAAACATGTGAGCAAAAACAATGTAGAAAATCACAGGGAATAACTGAACAATCAGTTTATCCTGAGTCTAATTTTGTTGTAAATGAAACCTGTGGAAAACACTGCTCAAAAGAGCTGTGGATTCTGCCGGGGGAGGGGGGGGGAGGGGGAAGTGAATTCATCCTTGGTTGAAAAATGAAAGGGCTGTGAAACACTCATTTGGCTGACCTCCAGATGCCTCTAAAAAGTCAAATCTTGCAGGTAGCTTGGGAAGATCCGATTTGAAAAAATCCTACTACTGTGAACTGAAGTTCTGCACAACTTGCTAAAGAAAGACAAGATACTGGAAATTTTGCATGATGGTCAGACTCATAATACACTGTAATGTCCAGTAGGACAAAAAGGGGCTGGCAGCAGCGGTGATAGGGGTTTTGGGAGCCTCAGAGCCTACCTGGAAAGAAGTTAACACTCAGATCGTCTACTTTAGGACCCTAAATCTGATGCATAGCACCCAAAGTAAGTAAACTATGTTCCTTAGGTAGTGAGTGGAAAGTCATAGATGAATTTGGAGGACCTAAGTAGGATCCTCATACAAAATGATGTGACCACTTTTCTGTATCAAGTTGGCTAGCCAAATCCCCAAAAGGATTCAGCTGCTGGAGTGCATCAAACATAGACTCATGGCCATAGAAGAGGAATTATGAATCCCATAAATGTCATGGGAAGAGCTACACACTTCAAAGGGAGACTGAAAACAGGCAGCATATTAGAAAGGGCATACTAAGTCAATGTCTTAGGTATGCTTTTATCTGAGGTCACTGAAACCCATATTCCAGAGAACTACTCTTTACCACACTGAAGTGGTGGTGAGGGACAAGGGGTTGGGAGAGCTGTGAGGTAGACCCCACACTCAAGTTGGATTTATGAACCTGCAAAGGAAAGAAGATTCATTGGACTAATGAAAGAATGCAAACAAGAACATGATTCTATAATCTGTAGCTAGACACTCCCATGAGATGGGGGATACCTGCTTCACAGACTACTTTTCACCTTTAAAGGTTTGGAATTTCCCTGAAGTCTTTCGGAAATAAAAACCCAGCAACATCCAGGGCTTTGGGAAGAACATTTTATTGCTAAGCATATCTTTAAACAAAATGCAAATAAGAAAAGAAAAAGAATCAAAAAGGAAGAAGAAAAAGAAAGGGAAAAGAAGCAATAACATCACAATAAATCAAATAAAAATTCTTAAGGTTGTCCATAAAGCAACAGGGATATGGTAGAAGCCCACATACAGAAATGCACATGTTCCCAAAAACTGTCCAATAGAAACTTACACAAAAAAAGGAAAGTGTAAATCTTTTTCCCTTAACTTAAAAAAGGAAAGCAAAAAGGAAAGGAAGAAAGAAAGCAGGAAATCATTTCACAAGACTCCAAGACTCCAAGAACAGCAATCTTTTACAGACATCAAGATATAATCAACTTTATATAGTTTCAGCCAGTTAAGTCATCTAAAATCGTGCTTTCATACCTTTTTAAAACCTGTCTTTTTTTTTCTTTTTAGTATAAAAAATAAAAAAGGAAAGAAAAGCTCAACCTCGCGCACACGCACACGCACCACACACACACACATACACGCACTGAAAATATTTGTTAACATGAAAACATCTTCTCTAAATGTTTGAGAAGGTTGGTTTTTTTGAATTTAAGTTCCCATGTGCGTGTGTGTATTTGATGACACTTCTTCAAAGTCAAATATTCATGCGACTTATAAACACCAGCAAGAGTTAGATTTCTAAACCTAAACAGCTGATTAGTTTTCATCCGTATACAGAAAAAGTGTACATTTCTGATATTCCAGAGTTCTCAATCCATCTTGGTTTTTTGTTGTTTTCCTCTCTGTCTCTCTGTCTCTATCTCCCTGATTTGTTTTTTTTTGCACATGATAGGCATGGCCGTAAAACCACCTGGCTATCTATTGTTCTGTACAGTAAGACAATCCTTTTCACAATAGCTGGGAAAATGTAGAAACCAAACAACCAAATTAAATAAGTTAAATAAAAACAAAAGACATTCCCAATTTAACCGTAAAGCAGTATATAAATCATCAGGGTATCCATATAGAAATTATACTAGCAAAAAAAATAGTAGTAAAATATGTAAACAAAATTTTGTTTGTTTTTTTTTTTGACACAGGTAACTGTGACAAAGCTAAAACACACACTCTCTTCACATTTTAAGGTTTGCTTTTGTTGTCTGTTTTGTTTTACTTTTTTCTTCAAGAACATTCTCATTCCACATTAAGACCATAACAGAACTTCTGTTCCAGTCGTCCCATCAAACATACCATGATAAATATATCTGTGTGTATATATATATAATATTATTAAATTTCTTTTTCTTTATTATTTTTTGTGTGTCACAGCAGCTTTATTTATTTTCTTTTATATAAAAGAGAAGGAAAAGGGAGAATAGGGCAAATGGAAAGACAGAGATGATCTGAAATGTCAAGCTACAAAATTAAAATATTACATACGAAAAACAATTTTACATCAAAAAACCTATGTATTTTGCATTCTTTTACAAGTGTTTAGCTTTTCTGACATTTGTGGGTCTTGTCATAAGTTGAACTCCAGTGGTGTCTTTCTGATCTCTTTTTTTATTAAACTGATTTATTTTTTGCATGCATTGCAATCAGTTGCAGAACCAGAACCCAGAGGAAGGCTCCTTTATTTTTGCGTGGTATATTCAGCTCAGAATGGTTAACCATTTTTTAAGCATTCTTTTTTGACTCTTCAAATCCCTTTAACCATAGTTTGGCTGTGCTAATGCATACTAAGAGATATTCTCAAATAAAGCCAATGACTGATCAGAACAGACCCAAACCCATCTATTCTTCCGCTCAATTGCAAATACTGGAGCCAGATCCAAGGGAACCAGCTTTCCATGATAATTTTCTTCAGCACCACCCATCAGACACTTTCACTGCATTGTTAGCAAACAATTTACTGCAAGACGACTGATTCTAGAGACAACACAATCAGATATGCAGAGTAAACACCATGGGTAGCTTTTGAGTTCATATATGGCAATAGTCTCTCCTTATTTATTATGGATTATTTTTTTTCTGAGATTTCTTCTCAACTCATGTCCTGGTTCACCCCCCACACCATTCCTCTCCATGCTTCCCTCCCACACCCAAAGGTAACCAAAAAAAACCAAACAAAAAACAACCCAAGAAACCAAACCAAACCAAACCAAACCAAAAAACCAACAATCTCCAAAATCATTTATTCCCCTCCTCCAATCTTGAAAAATTATATGCGTGCTGGACATGGCCAGATCAGTTTGTTCAATATTTTTTTGTTGTTTAATAATGTTTGCATTTTTTTCTTTTTCCTTCCTTTTTTTTTAAATAAGTAAACTGAAAAATTATCGATACAGTCAGGGATCACGAACATTGTTAAAGACTCACTTGGAGATATGAAACAAGTAAGCCATGAAGTCTTCTACCTTTGCAGAAAGTTCAGCGGAGGAGGAGATTTGGAGACGTCCAAGTTCACTAACAGAGCAGAGCTGTGCGCGCCATCTCCAGAACACTAAGTGTGCTTTATAATACATTAGAGCAGAGTTTGCTGACTCCAAGCGATGACTGAGACATTAACAGTCACTGCTGAAATTTTTTTTCCCAATACTTTTTCCCACAAACGATATCTCCCAATCTCGTTCGCTGCAATGGTTCTGATATTTCAGTTAAATCTCATTAAGTATTTATATATTTATATATAAATAAGTATTCTTTTTTACACATAATACTCTTTGTCCTTGTTTTTCTGTTTCTTGTGGCCGCTCTTTGAGCTCTGCTGCTTCTCCTTCACGAGCGTGCCGTTGCTCTGGGCTGAGTTGCTGATGTAGTTCCGTGTCTCGTCCACCTGATAGGACCCCTCGTCCCTGTTCCTGTACTTGTACATGGCGTACAGGAGGATGAGGATGCAGAGGGCGGCAGCAGCCACAATGCCGACGACCATCCCCGTTGTGCTGCTCGACTCGCGGACCACCTCTGAGGCCCCCGGAACCCGTCTGATTCCTGGCTCCGTGGGGTTTGCTGTGGGCACATTACGGAACATGGGGGAAGTGATTAGCGGGCTCTTCAGCTTTGTGCTGTCTAGCTCATAGGCAGTGGGCAACGGAAGCAAGACTATGTCAGGCTGGGGTTTGAGCTCACGGTTATTCATTTTGCCGGCTGGCAATTTGGGCACCATCCCAGTCGAGGACGAAGCTGTGGAGCGGATCAGCTCAGGGGACAAAGACGTGGTAGTAGTCCTACCAGTTTCGGAGACTTTGTTAGGTCTAAAGTCCTTGGATTCCCACTTGGGTGCGTGTGCTTTGTAGCCACCTTCGAAGATTGAAGTGGAAAGACTCTTATCTGTTACCAAGGAGAAGGTGGTGTAAAAATCTTCATCATCAGTAGGGGGTAGGTTAGAGTCAAAGGTTTCCCCTGAGCCATACCCAGATATCACCAAGCCATCATCATCACAACCATCGCTGCCTTGGTCCGACAAGCAAGGTAACCCCGCCTCAGAGGTCATGGACAGGGAATCTTTGGTGGTCTCAATAATGGTGAGGAGGGGACGAAAGGTAGGGGGAAGTGTAATGAAAGGTGCACGAGTAGCAATAGGAGGGATATCTAAAGGGTCTTCTACAAGTAGAGGGATAACTAATTCACCTCCTGGGATGGAAAAGAGAAAAAAAAAGAAGATTAGTACAATTTAATGACACAGTGCATCATTTTGAATTCACTTAACTCAAGGGCGAGAGAGGATTTAGGCATTATGTCAGGGATCAGGTTTCTTGCCCTCACTACACTACCAACATACTTTCCTGTGGGTGCCTTTCATTCTTCCCTCCCACCCTGCTTTTACCTTGGTAAACTGCATGTTCCATTTCCTCCCTCTTTCAGCCTATGCTAGGTATGTACAGTGAAATACTCTGAATTTTTTGGGACCCAAAGTTTTTGATTTTTGAGGATACTCTCAAGTGACTCTGGGGACATCAATTTTTGGTAGTTACCTTTCTTAAGCATTTGGTTACAAGACTGTTTAAATGAATTATTTTAGACTTCCATAGAGCAATGTTCTCCTAGATGGATTTTACCACTCATCTTGCCAGTTCTTCCTCCTCTGATCCTTTTCATTTAAAGCAACATTGGTATTTCCTCTCTGCCATTCAAGTCTGCTCACCTTCCGTAGCAGTTTTTAAGGCCCTTCCCTAAGGCCTTTCCCATTCATCCATTTCTTCTTTGTTGCTTGGTTTTTAAATTGTGGTAAAGTTCATGAAAGTGAGGGATGGAAAAAGAACCAAGTACTTACTGGGGTCCATGAAGGTACAGAGCTCTACTCAATGCTTGTTCATCTCTTTTTAATCTTTCTTTACCATTCTGTTCAACACTAGGGATGTCCCTTTCCTTGCATCTTTTGGGGCTACTGATGTCATACTATCTTCATCTTCGGTTCTTCTTGATATTCTTTTACTATAATTTGATTAAAGATAGACTTTATTGTGATTGATGATATAACTGAATAAGGACTCTGATGACCCAAATTAACACTTGAGCCCAGGAGTGTACTGCAGAAGTTGTCTTCACACCTACTGTTACTTCTTGATATGCAAATAGCTGTGACCAGGGCTAGTTTTTCCTAACATGATGGTTACCTGCATACAGAGGACTAAAAATGAGGCGGACTTATGGTCTACTCTTGAAGTAGAACAACAAAGCTATAGCTATAACATTTGTACCTTATCACAGTATAAGCTGCAATTGAAACAAGAAAATCAGTGCATCATTTCTAAGATTTGGTTTCTGAGCAGCAATATTGCTACTTTTAGGGTAGTAGTCCTGTTTGGTCTATATATTGTAATATGACTGTACTTCTACTTTTGAGCCTATGGGTAATTAACACTCCACTGTTTTATTCTGATGTGGAGGCATAATTACTTTATCTAATTCATTTAGTTCAGATTACATAGTCTTCTGCTGACATACAGGTTACCGACACTTTTTTAGGGTGCACCATATTGCTTTTGAAAGTTTGCGTATAAATTCTCCCTTTGGTAATTTTTCTTTGGCTAGCAACTTCACTTAGCTGCTTTAAATATAAACTGAAGAGTTCATCTGACACCATGAGTAGTCATCTAGATTGGTTGGAAGGAGCGCAACTCAGTAAGAAGTATTCCTAATGCATGGGAAATTTTGATTTACACTCACCATTGCTTAAGGAAAGAGATGCAAAAGGAATTTTAGCTTCTAAATAAATAATTCTGGCTTTTACTTATGTATTAATAACTGCTAATGAGCAGTTTGGCATTGTTACAATGCCGAATGTCATCAGGGTCAAAATTCTGCTCTCTCCTGTCTACACTACATACTACATGAACTGGTTTCCCATTGAATACTGCTAGCAATGTCCATGGGAGTTCTATAAAGAATATAGTGTAAAATCATAATCCCTTCTAAATATACTTGGAGAGCAATATATTTGAACAAATTAAATATTGAAGATAGCAATATACTGAAAAAGGTACTTAACAGTTTGATTAAATCTGGACAGCTGAACTAGCAATATGGCTTATTCTCATCCTTAATGAGAAACTAAGTGGTGACACAGTTTAATCAATTGAAACAGTCAGATTTATCTCAGAGGTACCAGGGTAGAAATTAGGCCAAAATAAGAAATGTGGGACTTTGCATACTTTCATGCAAAAGCTAAGATACAAAGGGCCAATTTGAATATGTTGCTTTGTTTTCTGAGCTTCCTCAGCATGTTCGTACCACTTTTGTTACTGGATAAAGGACAAAGAAATAAGTATCATATGTGTAAAGTAATGCCAATTTCTTCAAACTACCTATCTTCAAAAAATTTATGTAAAAAGCAGAAAGTGTAGTCTGCCAAATGGCTACACGGCATTTTGTGCTCATGCACCTGAGCTGCTTCTGTGCAATGTAGAAACTAGAGCAACTAATATGATTTATATATGTCCAGAAGCCCTACCCATGGCTAGAGTAGGGCATCTATAATCTTTGCAAATGGGTGGTCTCAGGATAAACTTGGAGTATGCCTCAGAGGGAAAGATCATCTGTGAGTCTGGTAAAAAATGAATAAAAATAACAGGATTTAAGTACGCATTACATCAAATTGCATGAGTGGGGAATTTAAGCTCCAGAAAGTCAGGGATAGGTAGTGTCCCTATAAATTATTTTTTAAGATCAGTGCTTTGCTGTTAAAAAGTAGTATTCATCTGTGATTTTCATTCACCATCTGTGACACCCAATTGGAAAAAAATCAGCTTGGCAGCTTTTAATTGCTCATCTAGAGCTTTGAAGTGCCTTTGTTCTTAAAATGTATTATACTGGCACACAGCACCAGTATGCAGGTGATCTGCCACCCACTGGGGCAATATTTTGGGCCGTTTTCTTCCAAAGAGAAATTCTTTTGGTCCTATTAACAATTAATGTTCCTGAAGGAATCAGAAATATCTTACATTTAATATGAAGACCTTTCTTTTGCCCCAGTAACCCTTGCCTTTAAAACTAGGTCATAGTTCTACAGTTTTTGTTGCTGTCGAGGACTTGAGCCAATGATCAAGACTACTGCAACTACAAAAACGATCATGGTCTTCCTGAAATGTTAAAAAAGTTGATAGAGTTGCTATTGTAAGTGGTGTTTCACATAAGTGATGGAGAGCATATCGGAGCTTTTTGATTCCAGCAAGTCTGTTGGATGGAAGACAAAGGACAGAATCAGGAATGAGTTCTACAAAGTTTTAATCTCCCAATGTATGTGAGAAGAGAAATAACTTTCATACCAGGAAGACTGGACTAACTTTGATTTCCCATAGAGTTATTTAATCTTATGTTTAGTTTTATTCCAAATTGTCCAATGATCCATACTATTTTTACCTGTATACTAAAGAAATAAAGAGACTGTTAAACGTCCTTCATTAGGAATCAATTCTCCATCAAGGAGTTCATTTGTTACATTTACTTAAGACAACATACTGTTGGGGAGTATCAGGGAGATGGCTGTAAGGGTGGTAATGGTGCTTTGAATTTTTCATTTTTCTGTCTGTTACGGAAGAAACTGTGTGACTGCAAAAAAGCTGTGTGGGAGAAGCTAACTCAGAAAAAGCACTCTAGGTATCAAATCTGGCTTCTGTTTTATTGGTATGTTAGGCACCTATGCAAAATGCACAGCAAGCTAGAAGTTGTAGGTCTATCAGGATGCAAGCACAATGAATACTTCTTGGGGTATATGATTTATAGAGGAGTTAAAACATCCTTTAAAATGGCATGCTAAAAATGCCACTCAGTCAAAAAGAAATGTGTTATTTAAGGATAACAGGGAATGTAAATTCTGAAAACCTCGCAGAAAAGTGTGAGAAACGTGATCACCAATAGGTATGGAGGGGAGCGAGTGCAAACTTTCCTATCATACCTGCAAACAACTCTATCGCTGGTACTACATTTCTGCTCCTAAGAGACACAAGGGGGACTCTGATGACAGGCAGATAATAAGTGTGC
The DNA here is from genome assembly GCF_030936135.1 of Gavia stellata. Classification (NCBI taxonomy): domain Eukaryota; kingdom Metazoa; phylum Chordata; class Aves; order Gaviiformes; family Gaviidae; genus Gavia; species Gavia stellata. The sequence continues at coordinate 24,360,660 of NC_082600.1, forward strand.
GTGTAGGGGGAACCATCGTTCACAAAATGACAGCTGAGGCAGCAGGAAGCTGCCTAGAGCCAGTGGTCCTTTGACGGAGAAGTGGTGCCTCTTGCCCAGGGCCCCAGGTTGGTTTAAAGGTAAGCGCTGAAATATTTAAAAGACAAAGTGCCACGCGGTTGCCAAGAATCTCTGAAAGGTTTGCTGTGGAAGGCAAATGCTTTAAAGATTTGCATCTCTAGAAAAAGCTGAAGAGAAGCCCCTGAAAAACTTTACATGACAATTTGGAAGGGAAATACTTTTGAGATACGTTTTATGTTTGCATTTTCCTGTCTGAAGTTTTTATTTTCTCATAGCGTCTACCATTTTTTCAATAGCAAAATTAACACTTTGCAGCCTTGAATAAAACATACAGTTTTAATTTCCAAACTGTTCTGTGCTTAAAAAAAATGGCAAGGCTGACACCCAGTTTGGGCCATGACTTCAAAACAAATATTCATATGAGACTTAGATTCTGTTTGTGGATGATATGGGTTGTTTCCTGGTAGTTACAGGTTTCTTCCCCTCTTTCGTCTGTTGGCTGTTAAGCAGCAGTTAACAGTGTTCGCTGGCATGCTGCAAGTCCAGGATTACTTTAGCAATCCAAAGATTTCACAAGGATTTTCCAGATTTATTTTTTCCATGTACTCTGTGCTTTCTCTCCTAAGCAGGGAATGGATGTTTTCCAAACAGAAATATGGTTTGAAAAAAGCTTCTGTTGACAACACAATGCTAAAGAATTGAACAAAAGGGAAACAGATAAAATGGTTTCCTCTGCAGTGATATAGACGCAAAATTAGTTTGCCCATCTACAGTATAATTGCAAAAAAATTACTGAACAGCAAACTAGAAGCAGCACTGAGAGAACTGAGGTCTGTGAGGTGGGAAACCTTATACTGAGCAGTCCAGTGCTCTGCTTGGCCTTCTCATTGCACAAAGCAAACACCATGTGCATATATTCCTTAAAAGTTAGCCTTTAAATCTAACACATATACGATCTTCATGGAGTTGTGCTTTTCTTTAAACTACCAAGATCATTGGGGATATAAAAGGTCTACTTTAGCCTTGGAGCTGCCCTGCTTTTTGCTTTATGAGTGTATCTATAGATATATAATTCATACCTCTGGGGCTGATCTCCAGTTAGAGTTCTCGGCCACTGGAAAAGACGGAATGTTAAAAATTTAATAGAAGCCTTATGAACTGTGAGGATGTTGTGGGCGAGTCATGAATGCAGAGGGCACCAAAAAAAAACCACCTCAAAAAAACCCCTGAAGAACTGTAGCAGCTGCCGGCTTTCATCTTTAGAGCCACAACTACTTCACTGGTGTCTCAGGTATCAAACCGAAACAGGACAAAAGGCACACAAAAATGAAGCCTGAAAGATTCATCTTCTGATGACGATAAGGGACACACCCTTATTGTCCCTCTCTTTTCCAGCTGTGGCTGAAGAGCTTTTAAATGCCGCCCATAAAGGCTGCACAACTCATCCATTTCTGCAGGCACTTGAAATTCTGCATCCAAAGTTGGTCATTTTCATTTCATTCTTATGCTGTTCTTCTGAAGTTTGACTCCACTTCCAGTATGAAATACTTGCCACAGAAAATAATTCCTTACCTTTTTCCTTTCTGTATCAACACAGTAATTCCTTGTTAAATGACTGAGTTCATAAATTTCAGTCTAATGGTGTTTTATTTAATCCTCCTTTGAGTCTTCTGAGGATAAAAAGGGGAAATTATTCAAACACAGTCCCTGATTCACAGGAAAGATGATGCTAACACGAAACCTAGTAGATGAACATTCTTAATATTTTCTACTCTTTGCAGTCTGATTTAATTGCAATTGACAGTCAGTAGTTGAGAGAAAAACGTCATTTCCACAATGGAATACTGCAACTTTTTTTCATCTCAAATATCTCCTTTTCCTTTCAGAGAATATATAGTCCTCAAAGTGATTAGATAAAACTGTACTTCTTCTGGTGGAGTTGGTTGAAAAGCATTTCCTAAGCCCCCCCAGACTATATTAAAAGACATCAATTATTGCAGCACTTCCTAATATTGCTAATGTTGCTTATGAGCAACAGGAAGGTACAGAGTTTGAGATGTCATGAATCCCATGTTAATTGCTGGGCTGTGTTTCATTGCTGCAAATTCTTGGTCACCTTGGTGCAATTTCAGTGAAACAGGTATTAATACCTTCCAGAGAGGACCTGACATCGTGTCTGCCGGCAGGATTCTAGAGCAAAACCAAGTATTTCGGTACCCAGACACTGAGCTGCTCTGAACCAATTGAAACATGCCCTTTTACATCTCCCATCATTATTTTAAACTTTTATGATTAATTGGTGACAGCTTCCTACTCAGCATAAAAATTTGTTCCGTTTTCAGCATCAGTTGTTCAAGGGACTTGACAGTTGAACCTAAGATACCTACTGAGCACAGTATTACTATGCAGGAATGATGAAAACATACGTGCTTATAAGGAAGTACAGGTTTTTCTAACTTTTACTCCTTGCTTTTTAAAGAAATTAATCCAAATCTCTTTTGAAGCACAGAAATTTTAGAGGTTCAGGACATGAGTTTCAGTAGGAAAGTGTCTGCCAAATGTACCATTTCTGGATGATATTAGCAAACCTGATACTAGTCATAATATGATGGGTGTGTTACCTGGTAAGAGTACACTTGAGAGTATGATTTAGACTGGACATCAGGCAGATAATCAGCAATGAAGAAAACTGATAGAAATAAAACACCTTCATGGGAATAAAGTAGGAATGATGTAGAGCTGCAGTAGGAAGACCCTGAGAGCTACCAAAACGCTAAAGGAGTCTCATTGTTTTTTACGTGACATGAAGGCTACACCGCCAGGTTACATACAATTTAAGTAGCATGAAGAAAGTAGCATTACTGGTGATTCATTTTGGGAAAGGGAAAGGGGAAAGAAAGCTCTAGAAAGGGACCAAGAAAGAATAGAAGCAAACTACCACAGGCTCCTTCACCCCCTCCTATGCACAATACAATCTGGTAATCGACAATATACAAAGCGCACATAACATAAAGGCAAATACAAACTGATTCAAAAATAAATAAATGAACTTATACATTTGTCCTAAAACAAAACCATATACTAGAAAATAAAAACGCCACAGCAACAAGGTCAGAAAAAGGAAAAACATAACAAGTCATTCACTTTATCAGCAAAAGAAAGATTAAAACCTGCAAGAACTGAAAAAAATGATGAAACTCAAAAACATTATTTCCTTTAAAAAAAAGTCATCAAAAATACATAAAAATATTTAGAAAGCATACCACATTGATTTCATAACAGTCAACTTACATCAACAAATTGCCCGCATGTTTTTTGGCATGAAAGGAAAAATTTACAAAAGAAAGTTGTGTAAGAATGCTCTTGGACAAGTAGCATTGCCACATTCTTGTAACTTGCTTTTTTTCGTTGTTGTTTCTTAAAAACTTTTTTAGCAAAATGTTTATTATTTCTTTTTTAATATAATTGTTTTACAACAAAGGGCGATACAGGGAGGCAACAACACATACATCCACACCACATAACATGAAAAGAAAAAAATCTTGCACCTTAACGAATTTGAACTTGTTTTTTTTCTGCTGTTTTTTGGTTGTATTTTTTTATCTTACGTAAAGTTGTTAGCATATTACAGTTGAAAAATCCTGTACATTTTATAGAATTTACTTTTGCTTGTTTGCATATCTACATATATAATGTTTTTTGAAAAGCAAAGTTTGTTGCTTTTTTGCCTTTTTGGTCAATTTGATATATATTTTTTTAAACATTTTCTTTTTTTCTATAATTTCTGTGTGTGTGTGTTTTAAGGAATGGATGACTGCACATAAAATTTTAACAATGCTAAAGAAAGGGGTGGTGGAGGGGAACTTATGGGAAGAAAAAATGCCTAGGGTGGATGGAGTGGGATTGTAAAAATCTATGAGTGTACTACACAGGAGATGAAGATGATGGGAGTGAATGTGTAAGTCAGTTGCCATGTCCATGTAAGGGCGGTACGGAGTGATCTAGCAGCATTAGAGCTTCTGGCTGTAAGGAAGGGATGGGCAATATACAAAAAACAAATGAGCATATTCATGCCCATCAACAAAAAGAAAGAACAGAACTCTAACATTGACAATCTCACAAACCCTAAGCTGCAACTTCTTCAACATGCAAGTTACATAAAATTAATAATTATAGTATTAATATTTACATTTTCATTAAAGGTTGTCAAATTATAAAAACAGTTAAAACTTTTCCCTACTAAAAATAGCAGTAAAAATACATAAACTAATAATAATAATAATAATAATAATAATAACAATAACAACAACAATAATAACAACAACAACAAGAATAACCAGATAGTAAAACAAAAAAAACAAGGAAACTAGTTTTATGCATTGGAATTAGAACAACTTCATCTGTAGCTACCCACAGCCTCCTTCTTCTAAGGATCATCTTTTCTGAAGTCCATCAAATTGACATCAGTATTCTCAATAATTTGAGACAATCATTTCTTGAGCACATCAAATCACTGTTTCAAATGTAATGACTGTGTTGGCACACCCTTTCCCCACTCTCAAATTAGATTGCTTTTCTATTCAGATTCTCTGGAGAATCTCAAAAATACAGCTGTAGGATTCTGCCAGTGAAGTAGTTCCTTATTTAAAGAGGGAAATAGAGGGGGAAATTGCAGAAAACAATTCATAACGCTTTTGTTTTGTTTGGTTTTTTTCATTATTAGATTGGAACAAACCAAATCTGAGATAGAAATTCAAACACTGAAAAGAAATACATCAAAATATAACTATGTGGAGAAATACTAAAAAAAAAAGCAAAAAATGAAAAAGAGCACTTTGTTCCCAGGAAGAAGGGAGATAAGAACAATTGTGGGGTTTTAAAATTTTATCTTTAAAGAAAAAATTATTCCACACACCGTCAAAGATGAACGAACCAGATGCACACATTGAAAGGAACAGACAAAGCAGTCTAGGGACACTTTCATAATTTGGATTTTTTTTTTTTTTTAAGAATTGGATTCTCTTCCCTTCCCTCCCCCTCCCATTTAAATTTCTTTTCAATTGTTGGCCAAAGCCCCACCACCCTCTGGTGTTGCTTTTTTTTTTAATAAATCTTTTTTTCATTACTTCTTTTTAAAATAAACATGGAGAGGAAAAAAAAGGACGTGCAGTCTGGATGTACGTCATAAATAGACATAGAAAAAGATAGAAGAAATTGGCTGAGATTGACAAATGGGTTATATAATAGCTTAATTTTACTGTAGGATGTTAATAATAATGCATGCTTAAAGTAAGTTGCATTTAGGGAAAGTAGAAAACCAGAACAGCAAGCAAGGACATGGGGGGGTGGGCAGAGGAGGGTGGGGGGGGTGGAGAGTATACCATCCATGCCTCTCCAGAAAGGGCAAAGCACATTCCAGCAGGTTCTCTGCATTTCTGGGGGAAGTCAGAAGGGGAAAAGGGTGAGGAGAAATTGTAAGCTATGCTAGGATGCGCTTTTCAACCTGACTATGACCTTGTATTGAATCAAACACTCAGAACTTCAGACTCCAGTCCTTACTCTGGCCCTAACTCTCCAAGGCATTCCCGAAATGAGTGGCATTTGTTTTTCTGACTAGTCAGACTGGGCTTATTCCTGTAACTGCTGATCAGCTTGAGCAAAGGGTGAAGAAATAGTACCTACAAACATACACTACTATGCTGGAAAAGTGAATAGCTGTAGTGAATATTTATTTGAAGTGGTGAGCAGTTATTCAGACATGCTGTCCATGATTACTGCTGGTGGCCCACCAGTTAGCAGTATTTGGTACTGAGGCCATATGATTTTGCATAGGGAAGCCTATCACTGCTAGCAGTAAGACAGACTGGTTCCTCCTATGCTACAAAAGGATTTAAAGTTCAAGAAGACATTACCAATCAGTTCTATCTGACTCTTTACTAAAACTGGATCCCAAATACTGTATGTCCTAGAGGGGTCCTTGGCTTCCTCTGAATTCCCTAGGCAACACATATGATGTCCATATTTTTTCTTGGATAAAGACCATCATTCTGACATCAAAGTCCTTCTAAGAAGGAAGTCAGGACCCCAGAAAAATAACCTATTCTGTCTGATGTTTTAGGAGAGGGCAAATGTTACATATAAAGCTTAGGACCCTGTCACGATGAATCTCTCCAGGAGATGGGAAAAGCAGGCTGTAAGCACCGCATGTACCTTAGCTTTGCATCAGGAATGCCAGCAAGATCATTTCATAACCCATCATAAAGGCCATGCTACCACCAATCAGTGGAAGTGGGTGGCTATCTTGAGCTTGAATTTCTGGGAAGAATGGGGCTATCTGCCCTGTAGATGTGGCCAGGGGTACTTTTGTATAAATATGATAACAAACAGCTAGGATGTTTCGGTACTTAATAACATGAGGAACAAAAGCACCTCTAAAACCACTGAGAGATCAGTGTTAGTTTTGGGGAATGTTAAATAAGCATAAACCCCACAAAAATTAAATAGCCCAGATTGGTTTTAGATGCATTACTGAGAAGTGTCCAGTTCTGAGAGGAGTTGTATGAAAAGGCTCTTAACTCCTACTTCAGAAGTGGTGATGTGGCACTGACTACCAGTATAGTGCATCTGTAGCTGGAATGTACCATGCTTTTGCTGGAAGACTGCACTGGACCTATCTATCTCCTACATCCCTTTGGAAAACATGTTAGGAAGGGAAGAGGTCCAACCAAAGAAGAGGAAAGCTGGTCAGGGTGATCTCAGGGACAGAACGTGCAGGTTACAGGAAGCAAAACATTGGTCTACATAGGAAATTTTTGGGATTCATTTGTGGATCAGAAAAGGTTGGCTAGGAATAGAAAACAAATGACAGAAGTGAGGCCTTTACAGACCTCAGTGGAGATTTTTGTTTGGTAAGGTTTCAAGGCTAGTGTCCCTGGACACCATTCCCTACCAGGATTCTGAGCCTTTGGTTTAATTGTACTTGGGGAGTTTCACAAAGAGGCATTTAAGCTTTGAATTTTAATCAGTATTTGCCATGACTTGCAACTGGATTTTCAGAGTAGTGAAATATCCCCCTTCAACACATTCGAATTGAGTTCCTTCTCTTTGATGCAAAACAGACTGTAAGGCATGGGTCTGGTTGCCAACTGTGCAGTCTATGTCAGGCCACTCCAGCAAATGCTTATGCCCTATTTGACGATAAATGCCTAACTTGTTGCATGAGGGCCTGGAAAAGCCTTTTACTGCCTGAAAGATCAAAAGAGCTAAAGAACCACAACTGGAGCCAGAGGCATTTAAAGAGATGATAAGATTTTGTAAAGGAAATCTTGATGTTAGACTTGCAAGAGTATTTGAAGGGTGCTAAGCAAGTTTTTCTTTACTTGGTCAATACAGAGGTGCTTAAACATAAGCAGAGTTCTTTTGAAAATCTGGGTCCAGCAATTTCTGCTCAGACTAGGAAAATCTTCTTCAGTCTTTTAAAAAAATCTAGCTGTTAATAGTCAAAACTAGATGTCCTAATTTGAAAATTGGATCCTAAATGTTTCCACATAAAGCTACACAGAAATATTTTATTACCTAATATTTAGGAAATTATTCCTCAGAAAAGCAAAGATTAAGAAGTATAACCATTGCAGCCTTTTTTTATTTTCAAAAACTTACAGTAGATCAAAGGACTGGGAATAGAGGCATCTGTACTATCAAGGCTTACAAGCTTCTTGTTTGAAGAATTGAGCCAAGATAGCCAACTTCTTCAAATTAAAGAATCCACATTTTGAAAAGGAGACATTTTTACAAAAAGCCCCTTGTTCAGCAGCTTTAATTATAAAGTTTTATTTTCTCTTTTTTTATTTTCAAGTTGCATTTTAAAATGCTGCTGGTGAAGGTAATGCATACTCTTGTGTGTGTTAAAGAGCAAGATGACGGATGGTAAATTAGGATCTAGGGCTGTGTTACTGTCCCCAGGTTCATGCTAACCTCTGGAACTTCCATTTCTTCTATCACTCTAGCCCTTAGGCTCCATCAAGCTGACAGTTTATCTCTTTCCTAACACATTGAACGCCATGTTATTTGAGTTTCGTGCACTGCAACACAACTCTATCAATATATCTCGTTATTAACCAGCCGTACTAGCTGCTGCTTCTGACCTAGTTGTCCAGCTATACTGTTGATGCACTTCAGATGTCCAGGATTCTCTGCTGGCCTAATCATGCATCCCTCCTTATTTGGGATACTTTTCTTTCTGTATTTTTATGTGCTGTAATTGCAAAACAAGGATGAGGTCAGGAAATTATTTTTTATTTTGTTTTTTGTACTTTGACCTAATTAGAATGGGACCCAAGACCTTCAGTGCTAAAAGGGAGCATGCATTTCACCACTGCATAATCTGGGCTCCCAAACGGCTATTACCTTTGTAAGTTTACTTTATATATCAGGCAGCACCCTTTTAGGGTCATTTAGAGCCATATGCGTTGGGCAAGGATATTAATGACACATAGTTCTAAGCAGCTGATACTATTAAAATATCAGTGAAAAGACTGGAGAATTTCCAGTGAACTGGAAAGCGTTGATTTTTCTGTAAAAAGTTTCCCTACAAAATAGAGATAAAGGTAGTGTTAGCTATGCATCTGCTTTTAAGCTTCAAGATGTGTCGGCAGCATTTTCTCCTCTGGCTAGAATATTTTGGTAGCAGAAATATACATTAAATAGATGGGGGGGGGGGGGGGGGAGAGCCCTGCAAAAATCTCCATTTCAGGCATACGTCTGTACAACAAGGAAAAGAAAAATCTTCCCAATTTCTAGTGATTTCACCATAAAATAAATACATACATAAATACAGACTAAGAGACCTGGTTTTCTCCCTCCCCCTAAAACTGGTTAAGTATACTCTACAGCTGTTTAAAAGTTCGTGAATTTACCTCTTCCTAATATAAATACTAGAAATGCTAGATCCAGCAAGAAACCCTCCTAAGAGCTATAGACACAGCACAGCTTTTCTGATTGTCCACAACTCAGTCATTATCTGGCATATGGGAAAAATGGGAGAAAACGAGCAGAAGAGGGGGGAGATTGTTCTACAGGACAAATTCCCAAGAAAGAGAAGGCAGGTGGGGGATTCTGGCAGGAATCTGGGAAACTTGGTATTTCTAGATGGTCCTTCCTGCTCGTAGTAGATCCTAAAACAACCTGTTCATTGTTGCATGCCTTTAACCTTTCTCAGAGTAGTATTTTTCAGACATCCAGCCAAATGAATGCTTAGCAGACCACAAATAACAAATAGCTTATAGATTATTAGGAGTAAAATATTAATTCTCAAGGCAACCCCTCATCCCTACCCCCAACTCAGAATAAGAATCTGTTCCTGTGATTCCCATTGGTTATCCACAGTAATTTAAACTATAAAATAAGAGTATTTGGTTAGCTGGTCCACTATGAAACAGAGAGATAGGAACAGCCTAAGAAGACAAATAGTTATATCACTTCCCTTGCACCAGCTGTTTGTACTGGCAAAAAGTTCTCTCATTCTAAGCCTACCAGCACATCTAAAGCTCAGAAATAAAAAAGCTAATCTATAGTAAGAATGTCTATATGAGCACCACTGACAAAGTCCCACATACTGTCCTGTTTGTTTTTGTGTGTAAGAGTTAATTAATGGGGCTTCTTTATAGCAATAAGGTAGAAAACTAACAAATATGAAAGCACATTTACAGCTATCAGAGCTAAGGAAATCATAGGGCTAAACCACCACGACTCTCTGAAGTAAAGAATTTTTCAGGTGGTTGCCATAAGCTTACTATCTTTTCACATTCCTCCAAACCAAAAAGTATTTTGATACTTCCAGCGCTAAGCAGCCCATCCAATATCACTGGCCTGAAAGCATTCTTCTCATGCATCTCCACTAAACCATCTCTTTCTCCTGGGAGAAGGATCTGATATGTTTTTTTTAAAGACTGGAGATCGACATTTATAGTCAGCCCAGCTAAGGCTCTTTTATGTAAAGCTAAACTTATTTAATCCTAGAAGTCAGTCACATGGGAAGAAGTCTTGCTGAATCCTAAGGGACTTTGCAACTGCAAACCAGATCCTCATACTGACAAACTCATTAGCAGAACTCCATCCAGTAATTTGAGTGGGAGCAGGAATAGTTTACTGTTTTTGCTCTAAACACATGCAGCAAATGTTTCCTGCATATTTATGGTATACTAAAATGTACATAAATTTTTGCTTATCTGCAAACATAGAGAAGCAAGTGTATTTTAGTGTCTCCTCCTTTCTTCAGTGTATACAAGTATGAAACAGCCAGGTAGAAATACATACCATCAGTTTGTCCAAGTGCTAGTGGATACTCCATGACTACCAAAGTCCTTGGTAGTTGTATCCCAAGAAGTCTTACACTGTCATACCGCTTAATATTACCTTTTTAGAATGTACCCAAGAAACACATCAAGGCAACTCTCAAATAGGCTGTATAAGGGATCACTAGGCACATCTGGATATGAAACTTATGTCTTAGAAAATTTGCTGGGGATAATTACATGGGTAGGAAGTGCTTAGACTCAGGACTGATTTGAATGTCCAAATCCTAAGACACCTGAAATGTGTGTTGATGTAAGGAGGGTATGCCATACCAAGATACTTGATGGAAATAGTGCCTACCTGGCTGGCATACAAATACACTCTTAGGTGCAGCTAAATCCTAACCATGTGAAGATCTGGATACTTCATGAATGCTGTTTTGTACCTAACCTTACTGTTGACTCCACCTTATCCTTTGTGGGAGTTGTACACCCAAGTTAACTGATGCATAACAGTTATTCCTATGATCTCTTCCATTCATATGTAATTACTTAGAAATATATTTTCATATTGGATTCTTTAAGAAGATGAAATGAACTTCAGAAGCAGACAGGATCCGTTTTCAGTGCAATATACTTAATCACTTGGATGCTAGGCTACACTTGCCATTTCTGTTGAAAGATCCTCCAAAGTAATTTAATTCATCCCTCAGCTAGCATAAGCACATTACATTCTCAAGGTCTGTAGCTAGTCCAGCTGCAAGTGACTCAGTGGATGGAACTTCCTCCCTTGCTTTGTGAGAGGAGGATCCAAAGTATAGCACAGTCACTGTCAAAAGGTTTCTCTTGCAAAGAAGTTAAACTTCTCTTCTGATGGCAGAGTAGTGATCCCAGTCCTGCCCTTGATAACCCCTCTTCTTTTAGTACTTCCTGCTCATTTTACAGACTTATGTCAGTGCTGGGAAGAACCTGCATTTGCAGCTTGTATCCAGAGATAGCTGCTGTGCTTTTATCTTAGAGCTGTAAACAAAACAAAGCAAAGCAAAACCACACAAAGAAAAATGTTGTCCACTTCTTGGATGGCTGAATAATCCAGGATCATGCCAGGCATTACTTATCTCTCTGGAAGACATTCAAGATCTAAAGCATTTCACTTTGTAAGTGTCTTCGGTGAAGCAGCTGCAGCTTATTCTTGAGGATACATGGGAAACAGTACTACTACAGATCTTTAACAAGGACCTTTAACAGTGTATGCACTGGACTAAGGAAATTTGTTTGACAAGCTGTAGAAGAAAACAGGACTGTTAATGAATGAGGATAAGTTGGGCTATACAGACATGGTGATGAATTCCAACTAAAACCAATACACTATTTCCTTGGAAATTACATCAAGCCAAATAGTGCAATAACTGAGAAGAAACAATGAACTATGTCCGTTCAGCATTGTGAACATCACTCCCTGGTAAAATGTAAAGTGAAGAGAATTTACAGTCTGATGGTTGGGAAGAAGCTTACTCTAGCAGGCTTTGAACAAGATTCATCTACCTGTGCCTTCACACCTTCAATTATTTCTTTCATTAAGCAACACTGCTGAAAAGGGCACAATAAGTATGTGCATGTTCTGTTCTATTGAGTTTGAGCACTTTTACATCCACTCCTAGGGTAACTGGGGTTTAAGAGTTAAGAATTGAAGTGACCTATTGAAATTCATGTAGAAAAACTGTGATAAATCAGGGACTCATAAGCACATCTTCCAAATGATGGCTTATCCAGCAGTACAGCCCTGTTCATAATGTTACTCTTCTTTGGGTTTTGGATATCAAACTATGTTCTTTCTGCTGTGGATTAACTGGAATAATATTATTCCCATATCAAAACTGAAAGAAAACAAGCCAAAACAAAGGTAGTTCCCATAGTGGAAGTTAAATCTTGACAGTGCAAAATGCTACTGGGGAATTAACTAGCCTGGACAAAACCCTGAAGAATGCAGAGAAAAATACCTCAGTGCCAGCTGCTGCAGTTAAAATTGATTGGACAGGAGTTAACAGAAATTTTTGATCTGTAATTTTACTCAAGCTACAAGAAGTCTTTGGAACTCCAGAATTGAGGACAAGCCCTTTCAGTCTCCTCCTCAACCAAGAACAAGTCAAAATATTCCTCAGAATTAATGCAAGGGTTGCCTCACAGCCCTGCTGAAAAGGCTAGGCCAAGCTGACCATCAGCAAAATGAGTTGATGTTGGGTACGCTAAGGCTTTGTTAATACCTGGTAACCTGTAGATGAAAAATGTTACATAACAGACTGTTATTGATGAGAAGATCACTACCAAGTAGACTGCTGATAGGTTCTACCAAATTACCATTGGGAAGTGGAAGAAAATCCTCGGTAGAAATTCTGATATTGAGTAAACATAAATAAATACAGCCACACCTCTTCCTCTGAAAAGGAGAAAAGGGAATGCTAACCTTTTGAGCAGTATGTTAGGTGTCATTCTCTCACATCAGTTCAGAGGATGTGAGATACTCTTTCCTTTTGATTGTAGTAATGTTTAAATGCACCAGAATCCCCTTGAGACCTCAAGCAGAGGTGTTTGGAGACAGAATGGCAATGACTATTAATCCGTGCTTTGAGGTCAATTCTCCTACTAGGCAGCACTTGTAACTGCATCAGAAATACAATGGAGCCAACTAATGTATGAACTATCTAGCTCTGAAGCACTGCAGGGGAGCCTTTTATATAGGAGCTTTCAACATCTGTCTGTCCTTTGGAAAAGACAAGAGGGGACAGTGCTGTGATTCAGGCATTTTGGTATGGATTTTTGGCAGGACTTCTTGTTTATTTGTTTTTATGGGCAAGTTTAATACTAGCTGGGAAGTGCAGAAGCATAAAGAGAGGGGGCCGTTTTTGCAGATTTCCTTTTGAAAGTTTAGGATTACAGTGGTGAAAGGCTGCTGCAGGCAAGTTTGAATCCTCATTTTCAATGTAATGAATGACTGGAATAAACTCTACTGTGATTCAGAAGGCAAAGCTTTAAGCTGTTTATCAGAGGTTGCATTATAGCAAGAAAGTGGCTGGGAAGGGTATTTGGTCTGTTTTCATAACAGATTGAATTAGAAGAGAAACAGATCTCATTCCAAAAGTTAGCCTACTTTAATATCCATGATAATGATGATACTTGTGTGTACTTCAGAAGCACAGGTAAAGACAGTATATGTCCATGAATAAAGCTGAGGAGCTGGACACCAGAATTCTTCAGGTCCATTCAGACTTTAAGGACTTCTTGAACAAAAATTCAGGATGACTGACTTCTGCTACTGATTAATTCTGCTTACCTCATTGGTAAGCTAGGTGGCCTTGGCATTCTTTCTCCCTTATCTTCACACCATGATAAGAATGTATATCCCACTATCACAAATGTTTGTTTTCTTTGTTAGAGGAGTTGGAGCACTAACTTTCAAAATGTGGAGGTTTTTCTTAAAAAAAACAACAGTTAATATTCATAGAGCAGGGCAGGTCAGATTGCTGCGGAATCCCTATTTAACGAGATATACAGTCATACACTTGAATATGTTTTCCATATGACTGCTTACTGTATTACCTGAAATATTTATGTTTAAATTTTAGGGTCTGTGTTAGAAAATCAACTAAAAGATGACTTTGCATAGCTATCAACCATCATGTCTGAGCTTCATGGTTTAGTAATTCACAGGAGCATAACAATCATGAGTACCTGTGAAATGAAAGTTAACTGCAGATCAAGTCTAATAGGATGGAAAGTTAATTAAAAGAAGCTAAAAAAAATCTTATCCTGCTAGGCTTTTCTCTGCTATGAAGTAAGACATTATATGGTTAGATTTTAATAGGAAAGTCTATTACTTTCTCATAAACTATTTTCCTTTATCTGTACGAGCCACAAAATTTTCTCATGCAGATTTTTTTTTCCTGACAAATTCATTATTCCTATTTCTATTCTTATTTTAATTTATGGTCTGAAGCACAATCAAAACAGAGATGGAACTGGAAATATTATGTTAAAAGAACAAACACTTTATTTGGGTAATTCTGCTATTGGCAAAACTTGCAGCTTTGAACTTTGTAAATGAATTAAAAAGGTGTTTAAATTCTAACCTTAGGGCCCTACATTTACTGGCTTGTTAGAGTATTAATGAACAGCACTGTTCTGAAGTTAGAAGAAAAGCTTCACCTTCAAAAGACTCATTATAAACACTTGAGCCTGTCCGGGTCCTTCCTTGCCTTTTGCAAAAGGACACTAAACATGGACAGGCACATGGACCAACATTATGCTGGAGCAGAACTGGCAGATTTGCCTGTTATTCCCAGTGCCTAAACAATGCATGCTAGTCTTTCACGGTAAATTTAAGTGTTTAATGCAAAGTGGCTTCTTTTCACAACCTTCCATGGCATTGAGTCATCCATCAAAATGGAGGCATGCCAGAAGCCAAATTGTCAACTACTTGATTTCTACTACATGTTACATAGGTATATACCCTCCTTCTCAACTTCTAATCATTTCAGGTGCCTCACTCTTGGATATGTGAATGCCCCATGTTTTCAGAAGTTTATCTTTGCTTGTTTATTGGCTAATGAATCCATACAAGACACTCAAATAAATAACTTTGACGTAAGTTGCCATTGCCGTATTATAGCTCCATCACAATTCCTTATTATTATCTTATTTCACTGTCTGGTAATTTAGTAGTGGTAACCTCAGCTGAAAAATACAGAGAAAGGGAACCAAGTGGCAATTCAAACGTACAACTACAAAGAGAAGAATTCAGCACAGAAGCACTAAGCTTTGGGAAAAGATGACAGCGGTATGTGCTCTATCTTCTATCTACCTATGGGAAGCAGTGCATGGAGTTAACTGGAAAAGTGTTTCATTTCTTCCCTTTCCTCAGCTTCGCCTTTCTCTTAGAAAAATACATTCCACTTTGAAAACTCTGCCATGGGGTTCCATGCTTATTATGTCTCAGTAGATGCATTTCCAACTTGAAAAACATCTGATCTGTTTCGAACTCTAAAGATCTTCATACCAACTCTCTGCCAACCCAAATTTGGGATCTGAGAGTCAAGTTCAGGTCTCCCATCATCGCCACTCATAAGGAAAGACTGTAGGTCACATATGCCCTCAGCAACCTTGTAGCTACCCTATCACCTTCAGTGGTTTTACAGAAATATGACTGACTGAACTTGTAAATTGGACTCCACTGGAGAAGTGAGAAACAGATTGGAACCCAACCCCCAACCCCAGTGCTGTGTGGGCTCCACAGACACCAACAGGATACAAACCCATTAAAGCCAGTGGACTGGACTCTAAAAACAAACACACGTATCAGTGAGGATGAGGAAAGACTATTTATTTGCTCATCTACAGCATTCGGGTATAGCTATGGGTGAAATTGTTTCTTTTGCTTTAACAAATACGGATTTTCATACTGAAAAAATAATTTTATTCAGAAACACTTCCTCCCCTTTATTAGTGAAATTTTTCTTTTAACCTCAGCAGTAATTTTTCTTCCTCCCACATCTGCAACTGTTGCGTGCCCTACAAATCCTCTTCTACATGCATCTCTCAAGTTTCCTCCGTGTTTCTCTCAACTAAAGCTTGTTAGTGAGTCACCTAAGGAAGCATCCTTCTAACCTCTCTGATTACGGTATTTATAAAGTGGAGACAACAGTATTCGTTCCTCTTACTAAAGGTCTGAAAAGCTTCTTTTTAATACCTGCAAAATGTTTTTGAAGTCTGAGATAAACAATGCTACTGAAGTACTAACAGTACATTTCTGGTCAAACACGGTACCTGACATAAAGGGCTGGGTGTTCTGTCAATTAAAACCAATAAGATCCAGAACACTATCAAGTGCAGAAATAAAAATGGAAGTTGCAATGACTTACTTGAAACACAGAATATATTTTCTAAGCAAAAGGAGGGTTCATCTCTGCTCACTTCAAGAATACTAATACGCAGAGTACAGGTGCACCAACTGGGCTCAAAAAAGTAACTGAAAGTCAGAAGCTGCCTGATCTCAGAAAACCAACAAGCATTTCTCATGTATTCAAACCACGTAGAATAAAGTAGAGCATTGTAATGAAACACGGTAAAAAAATGTAGATGATATACACCTTATAAAAACAAGCTGTTGTATTCTACAGCTGAGCTTTGAAATGCTTCAGCTAAAGTCTTTCCTTTATGTTAAACCGTACAGATTTTTTTTCCAGACTGTGATTTAAGGTCTAGCTAATTCTATATAGTGATTTTTTTCACATATAACTATACAAACTCAGCCCTAATCCTACAAACTGCTAAATTCTTTCTACTTTCATGAATCCCAGTGAAAACTGAAGGCACTCAGCATCTCCTCAGGCTGCCAGTTTTTCCAGCCATGTTGTTAATATAATTAGTAATTATGCATGCACATGCATATATACAGGAATCTACATACAATTTTTTGAATTTTTTGACCATGAAAGTATTTAATTTGCATCCAAATTCCAAACTGCTACAGAGATCAAAGTGCTGACTGCTTCCTTTTTGAAAAGAAAAATCAACATCCCGTTCATAAATGCTCTGGACAAAAGGTTTGAAAGAGAGCTACAAAGAAGTGAGGAACGTGGTGAAAAAGTTCTGCTGTTGGTATTTTAAGCCTATTATCATACGTAGTCTCCCAGGAATTCCTTGTGCATACAAATTTTTTTTCATGCATGCAATGAATTTCCTAATTCACTGTTTCTTATCTGATGTTCAGTTCTGGTACACTATCCTACATCTGAAACTTAAGAGCTTGATTTACTACTCACGTGCAGCAGTTTTACACTGATAATAATGCTTATACACATTATTGCTAACTTACATTAACACTAAGCGAGAGGTAGAGCATGTGCATCATTTCTTACAGTAGAATCACAGACACCTGAAATGTGACATGCAGCCCATCTCCTGGGCACCGACCAGTACAGGATATTATCAGCATTCTGTTTTCATACCTAAGTTATTTGCTAGAACTACCTGAAATCTGTCATCATGTTATGTAACTGAACAATACTTAAGTGTTTTATATATATACTTACACACGTATATATATGTACTATGTATTACATACATATATATATGTTTATACACACACATATATACATACATACTTATATATACACATATATTTCCCTTAATTCCTATTTGCAGCACCTTTCACAGTGCTCCAGTCAGAGATGCAGAGCTCAAATTTCTTGGATTTTATAAAAGGAAACTGCATTTGTCATCCCTTAATCCTCTGCTGCAGAGAATATCTTTCCTCCGTACCAGTTCGCTATGCTTATTAAGCTTTCCAACTATTTTCAGAACTCAGGCTGTGTATAAGCAGAGGCTTCACTGTAATGGAGCAGAGAGATAACAGTGCCTCTCCACACGGCTTTGTCACTGCTACCCCTGAAATGATGTGTACAGTTCTATGCATTTCATTACCAGAGAAGAACAGCACAAGACAAAACAAAAAAGAAAAGTGATAAAGAACTGCTGTTCAATAAGGAACAATGATCATTGCTCTAAGCTGATGTCTGAAATCTTTAACTTCACTGTAGATATTTCATTCGTCTCGTTTTGCATTTGCTGAAATCTCCCCTGAATAAGAAAATTAATGTAATATGACACACTGCAGTAAAAGCTGTCATTGCCCTAACATGACTGGATCCCCAGAAAAATGACCTCCTGGAGTTTGTATCTGACAGAAAGTTTAAGAAATCTGTAGGATCAAAATGCAACCTTTGTTTAATAGTGAACGAGAGATTAACTGAGGTTTGAAAGTGAAAGAATAATTAAGACTCTAAGGTCTTATTCCAAGTCCTGCCATTCAGACAGTCCTTAAGGGCCCAGTCCACAAAAGGATTAACTGTCTCTTGTCAGCATATAAATCTAAAATGTAGATCTTTGAAGCAAGTGCTGAGCTGCACTAATATCCAGAAAGCTCCTCTCAGCCACCGGGAAAATTATGGCAATACAGCTATAAAATGTTGTCGGAGCTATTGGACATTCACACATAGAGCCATCTCCAGGACCCAACTGCTAAAACTCATTTTTAAATAAGCGTGTTGAATATGTAGCTGGCACCAGAGATCAAATCCCAACAAAATACAAGAAACAGTATTGCTTTTATAGGGATTTTAAGGCAAAAGCAGTAGGTATCAATATCAATTGATATTCCAAATATCATCATAAAGCTGGGCCTTCACAAAAAGTCTGTTTTTAAAAGTACTACAAATGGCTGTTACCTCATTTGGTGCTCAGATTCCTAATCAATTAGCTTTAATGGAAGCTAAGCAAATTTGGTATGGAAAAAGAAACAAAACTGCTCAAGTTCCTCAGGGTACTTTAAAGGTTTCCATGTGAATACAGCGTTCTTACATGAGGAGTGCCAAGCCTGGCAGCTCTATAGAGTTTCTTAAACTATCTGAATTGGCAGCACGTGTTTGGACACTTGCCACCTATGAGACAGGCCAACAGAAAACTTGTAACTTGTCACCAGGAAGGAAAGGTCATCTGGGAGGCGAGGAAAAAAAAATCGCCAGAAGAATAATGAATCTACTAGTTCAATAGTAAATGAGGTACAGATGATTGAGATTCATTTTTCCTATGCTATCACTTTGCATTTGCTGTAGAAAGCACTACCAGAATGCTCATTCTTCAGCGGAGAACTGTGTAAATATCTTTTCAGAGGAGGTAAGATAGGGAACAACTACTGCACCAGGTTTCCCTACTCTTCATGTATGGAGGAAGAATTACTACTAACAGAGTCAGATAGACACACAAATGACTGTTTTCATCTTTAAACAATCCTGTTATTAGAATAGAGGTGCTCCAGGCAGAACATTTGCAGTTTGTTTTACCAGCTGTTTCTAAAAATATCGCCTTAGTGAAGGAGACTTTCTTCCCTCTCTCTCCAAAATCGTTTCTGCTTGCTTTTCCTTTCCAAGGGAAAAGTGATAGATATGGAAAACAGCATATGTGGGAAAGATCACACAGCTTCAGAGATGGACTTTTACCATTGCTATTCAAAATATAATGAAAAGCTATGAATGAAACAACTGAAGATGCTGAAACATACTGGCCCAACTCCTTTGATAAATGTAATCAAAGGTTTTATTCTTCTAACACAATTGGTACAGAGCTAGTAACAGATGTTTCCTATGAGGAAAAGTATGGTATAATATTCTGGAGAACCTAGGGCAGGAGAAAGGAAGTTGAAAAACTGAAAAGGAGTAGTAAAAATGTCCCAAGTTAGTTAAAGGTGAAGGTTACTAGTTATATTTTCAGAAATTAAAAAAAGAGACAAGTGTAGTGAAATCCCCACACAATACTTATGACTACAAAACTTGTTTAGTTTGTTTTGTAACAAGATACTTTGTTAGAATGTGAACTTTTACTTTATTTTTTTTTTAAACCCATCAATTTCAAAATGAAAGGGCATTTAAAGACAAAAGTTGAAATTTGCATTTTAGGAGTCATAAAACATTTTCTTGTTTTGAATTTGACATAGACATTTCAGAGGAAACTAGATGGAGTCCCCACAGTACTTTGCGAACACCAACTCTTCACTTTTTATCAAAGAAGAACTAGGGCGCGAATATTTTCAACTACCTTTCTGGTCTCTGTATTCCCTTTGGGCTTATATGGCATGTTTAAGCACGTGAAGTAAAGAGTTTCAGGCAAACCTGAAAACCTCTTGGCTAGCTTATCAGAAAATAAAGCTCCAAATTCTTTCATAATTTTGTGCTCAATGGTCACTCACTCTACTGGCGTCTGGGGCATGTCGCAGTGTCTTGTCCTTGGGAAGGCTACCCATCAACCACTGGAATAAGGGCAGAGTTGGTAGTATGTCCAATCTACTGTACAAAAAAGTACTTTTTTTTCTTCAGATACATGCATGCTCCTGCTACACTGCCAAGTCCCTTGACTTTCTCTTTAGCTGTCAAACCCTCCCTTAATCCTCCCCACAGATCTCTGAGAGTCTCTAATCCCCTGGCAGTGATAAGTGATTCAGAACCTTGCCAAAGGCACCTCCCTGTTGCGAGTTCAGATGTGTGCTGGAGGTGCTCTGTTTCAGACTGTGCCCGGATCTCAAACCTGAGAGGCTCTCTTGCCTGGGCTCACAAAACACCTTCCTCAAACTGCTGGGATGTACTAGCTGTTTTCAGAGTTATACAAAAGCCGAAGGCTTGAATTAACAGAACTTAATACTTAAATTATGAGAATAACTTAATGAGAAATATTTAACTTATGAGAAAAAGGATAA
Organism: Gavia stellata; assembly: GCF_030936135.1. NCBI lineage: Eukaryota > Metazoa > Chordata > Aves > Gaviiformes > Gaviidae > Gavia > Gavia stellata. The sequence goes on from NC_082600.1 coordinate 24,381,315, forward strand.
GGCAAGATTCAATCTATTTGTTCCACAGTTGCTTGTAAAGCTCCTAAACAAGTTTATTCTACTCCTCTATTTCAGTTCCCCAAAAGGCTCCTTTTAGACAGAACATAAACATAGCATTAACAGGTGTGTATAAATATGCACACACGTACACAGAGAGATACAGTGTGCGTTCCCACCCTTTGCAATATAGTAATGATCCACGTTTCAACACTAAAAGAACTAGCATACAGAAGAATCACAGATTCTAGGGGAAATACAGATCTCCAGGCACTCCACAGTAGACTTGTTGCTTCATGGAAAAGAGCGAGAAGGAGAAATTAAAATCATATTTTCATACCCTAGAAAATACCCTGAACTAATTACAGGACTATTTTTGTTCTTTTTGTCTATCAAACATAAAATTTATGAAGCCCTCAAGATTTCAGTAGTGAAAATGAGTAGTCGCTAAAACTAGTATCTAAAATCAGTCATACTGGTTTCAGTACCAGGGAAAAAAAAGAATTACTGACATCCATTAAAATAATATAAATAATTAAGATCAAAATTGCTTTGCACTTCTGCTCTCCTGCAAAGACAGAACTTTTTCCCCCTTTTTGATGCCTCTGACATTTATTGTTCTGATACTGAGATGGAGTGAAACCAGTGAAGAGACAAAAGTGTTGGAATTTTCTTGTTGCTCTAAAAAAAGCTAATTTTGAGATTTTGTATGTTTGTTTGTCAAGTAGTTGTAGTTCCTCTTGAATGCCAAAAGCAGATCCGACGATCCTTATAACACCACCCCATGGGACCAAACAACTTCAGTTTTTATGAGACTGAGCAGTAGAAAAATGAATCCTTGAGTGTGGCTTGTTTGTAAGGCTTTAATAATGTATTTATTAGTGCAATGAAAATGCAGACTAAAATATGTTGTCGAATTAGTGGATATTTGAGATTTTAAATCAAGTCAGTCTAATTTTTTTTTTTTTTTTTTTTTTTTTTGCTTCTATCCTTACTTTCAAAACTGGTATGATCTTTGTCTCCTGCTCCTCACACAGCATTTAAGGTAAGTGTCAACACTCAGGAACCAAGATTCCCAGCTGCTAACAGTTGGGATAAAGCACTAATTTCTAGCTCTTGTGATTAATAAATTGAAACTGAAATAGAAAGGCAGAATGAAGGCAAGGTAATAACCTCTTTGACATGATTATAAGCTTTGGTGTCTTATGATCTACTTGGATTGAAAATGAAAGTAGAATTCTGCTCTACCAAGGTATCATTCCAGGTGTTGCAGTTCATGTGAACATCAGTACTTCTAATGGGGCTTCATCAGGGCTTGTTATACATAAGTCACCTTCAGGTCTAGGCATGATGACCAAAAGAATACATAATAAAACCCTTTAGGAGCAAAGGTGTATCTCTGTCCCTAATATCTGTAAATGCTCAAAATGTTTTCTCTTTAACAGATATTATATAACTTCCAGAAATCAGATAGTTTCTTCTTGTTTAAAGCTAACTAATCAGTTGCTGTAGACATTTAAGGGTCTAATATACATACATTTGCCTTTGATGCAAAATCTGTTCCTGAGTCATGAGCTAGCTCTTCTCTTCCACTGAATGTGTCATTGGCTATTTTTTCTTTCTTTCCCATATATTTTATGAAGCTGAAAATCAAAGCTAACAGGGACAAAAAGCAAGTCCCAGCAGGTTGAAAATATCATATCTTAGCATTTTAGACATGTGTCAGCTTGATAACATAGGCACAGGACTAGAGGGATTGCCAGAATGTGACAGCGCACATGGCTTCGAGTTTAGAGAACACGCTTTAAAAAAAGACTGGAAGGCAGCAAGGGCAAGGTAGCCAGACTGTGGGTCTGATCCTGATCTCCTCCTGCTCTTAAATGCAAAACCAGGGAAACTTACACCAGCTAAATCAGGCTGAAGAAACTGAGGATTTTGAAGCAAAATTCTGATCAGGATGCAAGTTCGAGTGATGGAAGTGCTGATATAAAAGATCTGCATATTGTACTCCACTCATGTCATTAATTTATTGTAGCCTGAGCATGGTTCATTGCATTGCATGTGTTAACTCTAGAGAAAAAAGTGATATTTAATGAAAATGATGCCATACCAATGTTCACTGACATGGAAAATATTTGGGTTTTGTATCCTCACTTGCTTCCCTCTGCATTAACAAATTAGGAGTTGAAACTACTTCATAAAAATGCACAATAATGTTACTTGCCACAGCAAGTGAAGATAGCACTTACTACTAAAACCTTAACAGTTGTTTGTACATTTTTGGTAGTTAGCAGTACAGTGCCATTTTGGTGTATTGTACAGCAATTTGCACCTGAATATCAAAGTCCATTAAAATTATTAATTAAATTTCCTTCTTTCCCTTCATCTCCACCTCATTTAGCTAAGAAGTATTTCATTTATGCTGCCTTACAGGTAGGCAAATGAGCAATATAGATGCACAGTCACAAAAAGAATCAATAGCAGAGCTGGGAGTGGCACACCAGAGTTCAGGCTCTTTAGCCTTTGCTTTAACAACTCAACCCTTAGCTCTCCCCCTTGCTCAGTGACAAATGTCACGAGAGCTGAAGCCAGCAGCCTGCCCTTAAACAGAAAACACAAGTACAAACGAACTATTTCAAGTGCCAGAAATCCATATATACACTTAGTGGGGTAAAACGGAGCACAACAGGACCTTCCACGGCATCTCCTGTGCTTTGAGTGAGCCTCTCGCTCCCGGAGGGCTAGTCGCAGGCATCACAGAGGCTACATAAGGTGAACAAAAGCAACCATTCAGCAGGACACAGCAGCTCCGCCGCAGCCCAGAGGTTACTGTCCTGACTAGTGGACACTTGATTTACTTATCACAGTACTCCAATGTGAAGGTTACCCTGAACTTCATGATGCAGGGGGCTAAAACTCCGATTGTTCTGCTCCAATAACACCTGCCACCAGCACTAAAAGATTTTTTTCTTTTGCTGTTAGCCTCGTAACAGGACTGTTCTGGTCTATCTGACAGAGGGCAGTATTACACAAAACTATGAGCTTGTTGATTAGATTATAATTTTATAAGCAGTTGCTTTATTTAAGCAACTCATAAGAAAAAGCTTTAGATCTGATAGGGAGTTAATAGTTGTGAAAATCTAAACCAAGAATGCTTTAAATATTGATTTGGTTTTGCTATAATTGATAGCACTGAGTAATGTTTCTCGGATCACACATGAATTAAGAAAACTGAACTGAGCATAAGATCATTGGTTCTTATTGGTGAAAGAAAAGCTATCTTATTTTTATGCCTCTGCAAGTACAGGTACCACATCTTGGATAAGTTAAATGAAATAATTAAATAAAATAATTCCATGTTGGAGATTTGAATATATCCTGTCACTTCCCTCTTCTGGTAACTCTTTGCTTAAACAGGTAAGACTTATACTGTGCTCTTGCGGAAATGTTCACAGATTTCATCATCTCATCTTCCCTGCAGAATAAACTGATTCCTGCAAAACAACTGGGATTTTAGCTAGGCTAAAGGTCTGTGTAAGCATGCTTTTTGTGATGTCCTAAACATTATCTGCAAGGGAACTGGCTGCCTCTTCCTCCACTAACTTGAGCTGATCCACTGGTGCCAGCTGATCACAGAATCACACAGAATCACAAAGGTTGGAAAAGGCCTGTAAGATCATCAGGTCCAACCATCAATCTAACACCACCATGCCCACTAAACCATGTCCCACAATGCCATGTCCACATGTTCCTTGAACACCTCCAGTGATGGTGACTCCACCACTTCCCTGGGCAGCCTATTCCAGTGTTTCACCACTCTCTCAGTAAAGAAATTTTTCCTAATATCCAGCCTGAACCTCCCCTGATGTGTCCTAATGCACTGAGGCCTTCAGTGCCACTAACATGGCTAGTTCATTCAGTGGGAACAGAATTAAGGGTACTGGGGAATGAGCCACTGTACAAGCCAAAGGATGTTTTTTCTTAAGTAGCATTTCAAGTCTAAGCAAACACCTGAAAACTCTCCTTGTTTTCTTCTGCCTTGTGCATTATTTCACATTTATGATATATATGGCAGAAGACACTCCAGACGCGTTTCCAGAATTGTGTTCAAGTTACACAAGTAAACATCAGCAAGGCAGTTTTTACCAGTATCAGTAAAGAGTAGACATCACATAGTGACAAACAGAAGACTGACCCCATAGAGTGAAGATGCACCATTCTTAAAATCCTACATTTTTGTCTCCTAACTACAAATGAACTATGAACTGTGGATTTCAGACATACATTCACATAGATACCGTTTCAGTTGCACGTGCACAGTGATATTCCCTTCCCCAGACTGGCTTTCATAAAAGGGCCTATGTACTTTCCATTTAACGTGCAGCCTGCACCCTGTGTAGCGTTTCCTGGCACCTACAGCACAGATGACAGGAGTCCTTACTCTAAGATGTCAGCACGCACATACAAATCCCCTAAAAAGCTGTATAAGGAGCCACTTTAGCATTATGCCGGTAAACCATTTCTAGGAGTGAAATGATAACAGAGCTGGAAAACTTTCCAGCTGCAAACTTTGTCTGTCTTAAGAAGCTGCGCGGACACCTTGTGACTTCCAGCCCGAAGCCTGGAGGTGGTCATTCAAAGCTCACTGCCTCTTTGTGGATCCCCCTCGGGCGGGTGGGGAGGGAAGGAGGGAAAGGGGAGGGGAAGAGGGAGACAGAGCGGCAGGGAGCTGAACACCAGCTTACAAACAGAGAACAGAATCACATAACAACACTGGACCAATGGACTCCAAGACACACTGACAAGACAGATGGACAGAGACAACACGTAAGATCGCTACTGAGAAATAAAAAAAGAGCAAAAACCACCATAAAAGAAAGCAGATATATAACGCTGAGGCTGCCGGCAGCAGCCGATGGTACTGGCATAACTCTTCCAAAAAGAAGAAATTATAATACAACTAAAAGTTAAATTGAAACGGTATCCCCCCAAATCATACAGTACGGACTTGCTCGTTTAGCCTGAATGCGTAGCTCTGGTGAAACACAAGATGGCGTCATCACAGCCCATGCACCGGTTAATGAAGGCCATGGTTACGTAAATCAGCTAAACTACAGCATGCCACAAAAATGATCTTGCACTGACCCAGAAATAAAAGATACGACAGATACTCTGCATTGCAATAAAATTCTTTTTATGCCATCTGCGGTTTGTAGGGCTTGCTTTGTTGGAAGAATTGTTCCTGGGAGAATGCAGGGGTAAAGGGGAGTCTTTTTTTCCTTCTGAGTGTTTTTTCTCTGAACTCAATTGAAAAAAAAAAAGGAAAAGGGAAAAGACAGGATAGAGACTTTGCAGAAGTTTAAAAAAGGTAGGGAGAAGAGAAAATAAAAAGAAAGGAGGGGTAAGAATCTTCATTCTTTCGCACACAACTTTCTTGGGATGGCTGAAAATGTAGATTTCTTAAGGATGGCAAGAAAAGATTTTGTTGCCTTTATTGGTTTGCAGATCTATATCTCTTTCTTGAGATGATTAAACCATTATTTGGTTGGAAGAACTCCCAAACTATAAATTGAAAAGTACAGCAATGATTTTAAAAATTAAAAAATAGCAGTATGGCACCAATATGAGCCAAAAAAAAGGGAAAGAAATATAAGAGAAACTAAAATATCAATCACCAAAAATTCATGCGGCACAAGATGAGGTGAAACGACAGAAAATGTTCTTCAAATATATACAATGTATATATCTATCTATATATACACGGATTATGTGTGTATATATCGATGGATATACCTGTATAATTTTTTTATTCTCTCTGCCACACCCTACCCCAAGGCTAATTGGTAGATGAAACTATCAGTTAAAAGTAAACAAACAAATAAAAGGAAGAAAGAAAGAACTCTAACAAAAAAGAAATCAGCGTGCTTTGTTCACCAAGAAATAACAATATCATGCATCTGTACACTCCAGCGAATGCCAGGGTTAGATGAAGGCATGAATTTCTGTGTAAATATGTGATTGGATGATAGGGGCTACTGCTGATATTGGTCATTTATTACTTTAGCATATACATATATAGATATATATGCACACTGTATATATAGCGCATATATAGATAAAATATCCTCATGGATGGCGCCTTTGGAGCTTACATAGGAAAAAAGACCAATATGCTGAAACCCAAACTCAGTATAGATTCCTAATATAAAAAAAGAAAACAAAAATTCCTCTAATTCATCTGCATGATTGATTAGTAAAACTTGTTCCTTTGGTTTTGTTTTGGCCGTAAGACTGTAGCTAGGAAATTCCATCAAACAAGTAATGCTATTATACCCTGGGAAATGCCGCGGATGAATCCCCCTCCTTCGGGTCTGTCTGGTCTTCAGCTTGTGAGATGGGAAGCCTGCTTCTCTGCCTACTCTGAGGCATGTGCCCAACTCTAAAGGCCCTCTCTTGTTCACAGCATGAGAAATGGAGCAGAACTCCTGCTTCACAGAGGGAAAGACTGGGGGTAACTGCGCACTGGATTTGTGGGGGATGTTTTCTGAGGAAAGCAATGAAAATTCCCTGGGTACTTCGAGCAGGTTGATGTAGTTCATGGAGGACAAGAGCCAAATCAGCACTTCCCTTGGTTTCTTCAGTCAAGGTTTCTCCACTTCCAGCATACTGCTTTTTGTGCTATGCTGGCTGCTTGTAGACTCTTGGAAGAGAGACTCTGCTTGTTTTCTGCAAATAAATCTCTGACCCGGGCAGCCTGCAGGTAGCTGGGTCTCCAGCTTACATGGGTGGAAGCTTGAATGTGCTAGCCCATAAATCAGGAGCCTGAAGGGGGTGGGTACAGGCCAGTAAATTATGGATACAGACTCCATACCTGTAGGATATGTGTCTCCTGTGTATGGCTATATGCTACAAAACACTATATAACTTCCAGTACAAAGAACTGTAGATTTTGGCATCTCTATTGCTGTCTCCAGTCCCTCGTGGGAAAGGCTTACCAGTCTGATTAGACAATGCCAACCTTATGGTATATGAAGCCTTTTGGGAAACACAGAATAAATTTCTCTGGAAAAAAATCACCTAGGAAATTGTTGGACTGATAGGAAGGGAAAGTTGGCAACGGCACCGGGGAAGAAACACGGGCTGTGTCAAGCCAGGGAGCTAGGATTAAGCTCTAAAGAGCATTTCAAGAGGTTGCATTATGGACTTCAGGCTAACAGGTGAGTGTTTGGGTTTTAGTATTTTGACTAAGTGCAATGACCAGCTTGGGCTATGATCCCAATCAGCTGTCCAGCCACCAGCATCCAGCCTGCACAGTGCCAGAGCACTGCACTAGGGGACATGCTTAACAGGAACAAAAGCAATGGTATGAGGAGACAGCAGCAGCAGCTGTCAGGAAAGCATGACAAAGCCTCAAGGCTTTGAAGTCTCAATAAGATCAGATTATAAGGGTGCTCCTCATTTGACTGGGAAGAGATAAATGCTTGCTTTCTTCACGATGGCACAGTGCTTCCTAGTTAGGAGTAAAGATACTTCCCATACAAATCTTTCATTCTCTGAGAGCGGCTGAGTGACCAAAACACCACCACAGAGCTGTGTTCAAAAGCACAGACTCAGGACCCTGGCTTCAGCTTTGAGGAATTTGAATATTTGAGCCTCAGATCTCCCCGGGCCAGAAGGGAGTCCTGTACTCATACCAGAGAAAAGCATCATGTTTCTGGCATGGAAACCAGAAGGTTTTCGAACATGTACTGGGACAAGCAACATTTCCATAGTGATAAGAGAGGGACTGCTCTTGACTGTAAGTAAATGTTTCTTCAGGGTAGATAAACAGTTCTAAGCCCTCTGTATCATTTACAGTAAGCCATTCTTGGAGATCTAGAGATCTAAGAGTATCTAGGCTTGTCTGTAATAAGATGAATAGCAAGTATTTTTTTATCCCTGAACCTGCAATAGCTTCTTTTTCATTATTCAACACAGATAGGTTTTGGAGTCACAGCTGTCATTGCCACCGCTTGTTAGAATAATACCTTATGCATACGTTTGTGTCTACAGGGGATGCCTGCAGGCTACCTCAGTCAGGACAGGTCCTGTGACAGCTCCTGGTTCCTAAAGAAGGGGAACTACAGAAATCCCAGCAGAAATCACTTTTGGAAGAGGGGCAGAGTGGTAGCCAGCTTGCTACAGTAAGTGTCTCAAGCTAGCCAGGAAAATCCTGAGGGGAGCAGAGTGAGGAAATTGCCTTTAAACCATCTTCTCTTTAAGAGATGCGAGTATCCAGATGCAGATTGTATGCTTACTGAGATTCAGGTCTTGGATTCAACAGTCAGAGTTAAGTGGCAATAAGACCTTGCAAATGGTTCTCATAAGATATTTAGCCTCAAAGAGGACATGATTTTCTGTCTATTGAACTATCTTTGAATACAGCAAAACCAAAGTCTTCAAAAGGACTCTGTAGGGTACTGCCTCTGATCCAGGACCAAGACCAAAGTAATATATTTAGATCTTGGGATTTGATTCTGACCCATATGAAACCTGAAAGCTTTTGATTTGCCAGGCAACATTCTTTGCTGCCCTTGTCTTGGTTATCGCACAGCAGGTTCATAGTGATGCATATCATATCTCACAACTGCAGCAGTGAGTTCAGTAACCTTTGCATTACTGGACCATGGCACTGAAGGTGATGGAAGGCCAAGTCCTGGTGTTTGGCAGAAACTCGAGAGCTTTAAAAGCTACACATTATCAGAGCAACAAAAAGGAGCCTGTGCTGGGTTAGGTCATTTAATTTTCAGTTTGCTGCAAAAGGGATCAAGCAAGTCAGAAGGCAGCAAAAAATACACTGACCTGTCAACAAAACAGGATGAAGCAACTTCAAATGGTCCCAATTAAAAAAAATAAATTAAATTTAAAAAAATTCAAACCAACACACTAGAAAATACAAGCAAGATAATCCAGATCTTTTCTTTCCACGATGTATATATTTAAGTACCAGATCTTGGTGTACGGCCAGAATCCTGACTTGGCTGGTGAAGTGTAAAGGCAAACATATCTGCTCAGCCAAGCCAGCACCACTGGATTTTAATAAGGCAGCTCAGATTGCTTTAGTGCTCCAGAGCAGAATGGACTCTGGAGCACTACTGATACTGGCTGTATTGCAGACACCATTCTACCTTCCCTGGATGCACTGGGAATGGAGACAATAAGGTAGACAAAGAAACCTAAATGAGAAGCACCATAAACCTCTTACTTTTCCTTCTTATTATGATGGAATGAGCTAAGTCTATGCTTTTAGAGGCAAAAAGGACCTGCATAGCCCTCCTCCTTCTGGCAACTTTGCATACCAGCACCTCTGAGAGCAGAAAAACTCAAAATCTGGAAGTGAAAATTTCATCAGCAAGGACCATCTAGGAGGCTTTTTTACATATAATCAGTCTAACTTTTATAATCAATGCCACAGTAATTCCCAACAAAAGATTGAGATTTCAGTGGCTCATGCAGACCACCATCCTATGGAGGAGGAATACGGTACGATAAAAGTTACTGGGTGAAATTTTCAAAAAAGTCTAGTAGTTTAGGAGAATACCTTCAGCAGACTTTCAGCGAATCATATTATTTTACACAGCAGATATTCAGATGTCTGTAGGCACTTATAGCTGCCACCTGTAATGCTTAGCAGGATTTACAAAGGCAAGTCATTTTTACAAATCCAGTTTGTACCTGTTTGTAGCATTAGATTTCTAACTGTGTCAGGAGAGAGGTATTTTTAGTCTGGAAATGTTGCTCTAAACCATTCTGAAATTTCATGCTAAACATCCTGTTTTACCAAATTTCTCCTCAAACTTTCATTTTTTCCCACTGGCAGCAAGCTGAAAACATTGCTATTACAATTTCTAGCCATTGAAGTAATTGCGATTTCTGTGTTGAAACATAAATGACAATAATGTACAAGAGGAGGAGTCTGATAAAGATCTCATTTCCTCCTTTAATTGAAATACTTGGCAATCAGAACAAAAAAAAAAAAAATCAAGTCTTGAAATGTTAGTGAAGCTTTAATGAAATGATTCCTATCCATTCACTTGCATATCAGTTGTGGTACATTAGTCCTTTTAGCATGCTCCTATTAATCTCATGCCTCACTTTCATGATAATCACTGTGCTGGCATTTGATTACTACCTTTATTTAAAATCCCAATACCCACACTGTTTATGCTTCACAATCTAATATTATTTGGACTGCTTTTCTGCCAGGTGAGGAGTTGAAAAACTCATAGAGATCTGTGAAAAAAGAGATGGGAGTAGGCTGAGCTATCTGTTAGCATCAGTTGTTGTGTCACTGCCTTCCCTGCCATCACAGAGAAGTCAAGAGTATGGGTGGAAGTTCCCAGCTACAAGGCAACAGCAATCTCAGGTTACTGCAGAACCAAGTTCTACCAAAAAATGCAGGTACAGCATGACGAATTGAAAAGAAATATGAAAGCACTAGTCTTGGGTGAATTTTAACGTTATTATTGTATTAATCAAATGGCTTCAGAAAACTAGAAACAGAACATCTATAACACTTTCTTGGGATTTTTTTAAAGAAAAAAAATAATCATCCCAAATAAAAAAAAACAAAAACAAACAAAACAAAGCAAAAAAAAAACCCAAAACCCTAAGCTATTTATATGTTTCACTTTTAAGGACAAAAAGTTCTAACCAAAGTCCCTCTTTTCCTTTTAAATGTACACAGAAATTCGATGATGTCTGTTCTCTATTATCGAAACGCTTAATTCATGGCAAGCCTCAAAAAAGAAAACTTGAAAAAGCCTGTAAGAAATAAAATAGACTGCAGTTGCCTGCTGGATATCACATCATATATCTCACCAGAAAGAAAAGCCATCAATTTATCAAAATGTATCTGAAAGGGAGAAGTTGAGTCAGTTCCACATGGCCAGTCCTTCTGACTCTTTAATGGATACATTTTGAAGCATCACTGCAGATAACAGGGCAAGAACTAGTACTAATTTTGTTATGTTAGAACTATGTTTTGGTGCTTCCCAATGTCTTTGGGCTCACAGGAAACAAAATTAGTATAAATACATTACCATGTTAACTGTGTTCAAAATCCCATGGACAAATGTATCCATTTACAGCCCTTTTTCAGAGCAATTAACAAAGATTAAACAATGCTAATAACCCATTATTGCTTAATTTGTTTCTCTTCTGTTTTTCAAACATTCACCCTCCCCACTTCATAAACCTTTATTATTTGTCACATGTCACATTGATATTTTTGCTTTCCCACTGCGTCAGTGAAGTAACTGCTACAAGCATGGGATATAGCTGGGATCACTTTCAGGAAGTTTGGCTTTCCATGCAAACAACTTTATATTAACCAAATAGTGACTACATATCTGCCGTTTGCTGTTGCCAAGTCCATGGGATCTGATGCTTGGCTGTATAATTTTTATTTTATATACAGTGTATATATACATAAGGGTATATATACACACATATACACACATATATACACATATAATTATATATGTATACATTCACACACATATAAATATATGTATGCATTGTTTTTTGCAAATGAAATCAGAAAGCAAGCAAAACAAGACTGACCTGACTTACCTGTACTGGGCTCACAGTCAATGAAATCTTCATCGTCACTGGAACATTCAGCTGATGAAACGATGTCATCTGTTGTCTGGCATGTGAAGGAAAGGAACAAAGGAAAAAGAACAGAGGAAAAAAAAGAAGTAAGATACTTGCAAGTCAAGAGGCTGTTATAGAGGCAGCTAAGTATCCTAGGAAAAAAAAAGTTTCAGAATTGTAACTTTTAAAATATTTAATTTGCACCAAGAATCCCAGATATGCCTGTGTAAATGTGCCCTCCACGGAGCTGGAGTTCCCTGTCAGAGGAACAGTGCTTATCCTGTGCTGTTGAATATTTCAGGTGTGCACAGGTGTGGTGTGCCTGCCGGGCTGTTTAGGTTAGCAGGCAGATCGCACTCTGCTGTTGAACACAGTAAGTACAGTGGGCTACGACACCTGCTTGGCTGGCAAACTGTCCTCTGACAGCCAAAGTGTCCGGTTGGAACATTCTGGGCTCCTTGATAAATACCAACACCATGGTAGGGCCAGCCAGAAGGCACCTACTGAGAGACTTACCATATGAGGCATGTTCAGGCTGAACATGCTTTCTGCAAAGAAAAATGTGCGAGAGAGACTCAGACAATATGCAACACCCAGGCAGCTAGCAGTACTTTTTGCTGTGTTGCTAGATGCATCACTCTGAGGTAGAAGTAATTCCTGCTCTCCTAATGCACCTCTTGGACTGGAAATCCTTTGTATTTACCCAGATAGTAAATATCTGTGCAACCCATTTGTTGCACGATGAAGAACTGCTGCATGTGTCAGGTATGCCCAACATGCAACCTCACCTGCTTGCTTGCCAATTGAACAGGGATGTGGCTGTGATTGAGCTGTCAGGCTGGAAAGTCTGGCTCTGGAAGGCTTAAACCGAACTGTGACCGTTCAGGGCCCTTACAGGTTTCAGCACATTCCTTTGCATTTCCAGCTGGCGACATTTTCTTTTCTTTTCTTTCCTTTTTTTTTTTTTTTTTTTTTGCTGCTGGTCTAATTAATGAGCAGCATGTACTGCAGCATGTTAGAGAGAAGTGTACTGGCGTCTCTTCCCAGCAGCATCTCCTGCCTGTAATAGCTGCAATTAGTTGAATTAGTAATGCAGACCATTAGGGAGAGTCTGTGGCAGCCTCTGGACACAGGTTGTAACGTTCCTGCACACAGTACAAAATTACCCGAGCTCAGCAGCATCAGCTTAAACCAGGGCTTCTGCTGAAATTGTCTCCCTTAACAGCTTTTCCTTGCAGAGAGCTGCCTATTCTGCTGAGCAGTAGGATCAGGGGGATGACTCCTGAAACAAACCAACTAAAATGCTCCTCACCAGGCAGGAAGCATTGCTGAAATCTCAGCTCCTCAGGAGCAGGGCAGCTATACTGCGGTACGCTGTACTTTAGTAGTCCAGGTGAATATTCCTGGGAATCTCGCATCATGACAAGCCTTCCAAATCCTTATTCCTGAAAAACATTCTCCAGTTTTAAATAAGGTCTCCTTTACATTCCTATGTCTGCTATGGCTGTCTTCAGCATGCCGCATGTTCTCTCTTCTCTTTGCATAAGTGTTCTGAGGTCTCAGCCTTTTCTTTAGCCTCCTGTGGTCCTAGCACTAGCAAGTCCCTCTGTCCCCTGCCAGAAGGTCCTTACTCTCCCCCTCTCTGTTTGTATTTGAGCTAAGGAAAAAAACAGAACAGAGCATTCACTCAGAAAGATCAGATTGAACCTGACATTCCTTCACTCTTGATCTCAGTGGCTTAGAGTAAGCCAAGAAAGAAAAATAGGATCTGTTGGCTGTAAATAAAAATTCTAAAAATAGAATATCTGTAAAAAAAAAGCCATGAAGTAAGGGAATCCCTATTGCACGTGTTACTCAGTCTTACACTGGCATTGCCATTTGGCAACGTTTTGCAGGATGCAATCTTGCAGTATTCTCGTGCTTAAATATTTTCAATAAATACTTTCATAATCTCACCTCAATGGGGAGGCAAGATTAAAAGGAACTGGAGGTAACATGTACAAAGCAATTTCCCACCTTACATGCTAAGGTAATTTTTTTTAGCATCTTCTTTCAGTCATAGAAAACAGAAGAACACTATTGAAATCCTGGTGACTTCTCTCTTAAAACAAAATGGCTTTAAAAGTTTGTCTGTTCCGTGAGAGGTCAAGAAAGGAGGAATGCACAAAATATAAATTTACTTTCTACAATTCTTCTGGTCCTGTCACATATATTTTATAAAGCATTATTTATTCCAAAGGACACCAAATCACTTTATAAATTATACAAACAGTGATCACATCCTCCAACAGTGAAATGCAGCTCTCCCTGGGTAGAAGGATATTAGTTTTTAATTGCACCACTGTAAAGTAATTTAGCACAATAAGTCAACCAAACTATACTGCAAGAAATTTTTTAAACAGGTGAAATGTAGCTAGTGTAACTGGAGATTTTTATTACAGTAGTCTAAAGCACTTGTAAAAGAGTGTTAACGATAGCACTGTGAATAAAGAATAAATTATCCATCACGACTCGAAGAAATTATCCATCATGACTCGAAGACCTTGCTCAGACAGTGCTAAGACCCTGGTAATTGGTTTTGATTTCCAGGTTGAGTTTAGAGCATGTGGATTTTGCTCCTACTTGAAGATCTTAAAATTCACACATAGGGTCTCATAGAAGGATAGTAAGGATTTGCTTCAAGTAGGAAATAAACACAAAAATTATAACAATGTGCAGTTGTCACTTATCAACTGCTATACCTATCCACTTACCCACTTATGTGCTCATATCTAAGGGCTTCATGCAACATTAACTTAGAATCAGATCCAATTGAACTGACAATGCAATTCAGTATTCATAAAGAATAAGGAATTCCTTTATAACTCTTTTTTTCCCTCTTGCTTTTTAGGGGCATCATATGAAACGAGAAAGTTAGCATGCCCAGAAAAAAAACCGTGATATTTCTTTACATAATGTTGTTGTGTTGTTTTGTTTTGTTTTTAAACTGGGGAACTCCTTGCAACAGGATACTGGTAGGTAATAAAGGTTTTGATGCATTTTGGAAGTGGTCAGCCAAATCAAAGGCAAAGACATCCATCCAGAGCTATTAAATACCCCATACTTAGCTTGGGAAGTCCTGTGCCACAGACACTGAAGACCAAAGAAGTATCACATTGGCACTGTCCTGTTCAGGGCTCTCTCCCTGAGGCCCCATGCATGGCCAAGGCCAGCAGCAGGGCGCTGGGCGAAGTGAGCCTCTGCAGCCTCCCAGCTAATCTCATGCGTGACAGATCCTGAACGTTGGGGGATGAAGAATTTTGAAGTCAGGATGAGTTCTGAGCAGGAGCTGAAAAGTCATGAAGCCTGGCCCTTGTTTATCTTTGTGATCTATTTCCAATCTAATAAGCAGCTTACGGACAGCACATGCAACATATTTATGCTGCACTCTTAGATATGTGTTCTAGATTTCCTTCTATAAAATCTTCATACAGCTTGTGTTGGTTCTGAACAGAGAAGGGCATAGTCAGGCAGACTCAGACAAAATGCAAATGTGTGATGTGCAGTACTCACCAACCCTGCCAACTCTGACCTGTATCTGCACTTTTTTGTGATTGGTTCCACACTTGATTCTATTAATTAATCTCTGTCCTTTTTTCCCCATCTCCACTGCATGCTATTTCCCTTGATATTCCAGTTTTTCTTGCTCTGTGATTGCTGTTTGTCCCATGCTGCTGATTTTGTATGTACAAAAATGAGGGTTAGAAAAAGAGAAAAACCGCCAGAAGTGGTGTTAGACTTAAGTCAAGGTCATTAACGAGATCTCTAGAAACCACAGAAAAGATAAGTACACTAATCTGTCTTGTCATTTCCTATCTTGTATTTTTAATCTCAGTTCTTTCCATCACAATTCATCACTAACTGATTTTCTACTTCTAAAACATATTGGTTTTCCGTGCACCTTCCACTCAGATACCAACATCTAAATCATCCCAGAGGAATAAAGCTATTTCAGTGAGAAAGAGCAGCAAATTCCTGACCACAGAACCAGCATCAAGGAAATCTCCAGAAGACCATAACTTCTTGTGACTGGAATCTGTACCTTTCAAAACCCTCGTGAAGCTGAGAATTTTCACTGGATGATTATTAAACTTGCTGCTTCCACAAGACAGGAGAGGCTAGTGAGCAGCGACCCCAGAAGTCTCTCCACCAGAATCATTTCTTCTCATCAGAAATGGCTCACTGTGAGGCAGTAAGCAAAACCAGCTATTCCATTTCTGGTTCCCTTTCCCCATTTTTGAATGTGAATCCCCAGGGAACGTAAATGGATTAATTCTTTAGTGTCTGCCCAGTGATCTAGAGATAGTAAATGCTAAACATTCTTATGTACAGGCAACATGATAGTAATGAACCTTCTCCATATGCTATGATGGAAATGATGTTTGTGTTTTCATTGGAAAGAACATGAAAGAGAAAATATTTTTCTATTCCATATATTAGCTAAATTCTATATTAAAAACAATAATTCATACTATACTATTTTAAAATATGTATTTCATTTTTAAAGAATCCCAGCTTTGAAATTACTTGGCCCTGTATTAAAGGCCATAAAGCTAAAGATAGGTATTATAATAACTTTCAATAAAACCTCTTTCTGGCAGGAACCCTTTTTATTCCTTCCTCTGAAAGATTTTTTATGGCATTTATATTATTATTTTTTCTCTCCCTCTCTCTAGTGTTTAATGAAATTGCCTTGGAATAAAACCAGGGTAGAAGAAAGTGCTAAACTGTGCGTCCACCCTGGAGGATTTATGGGCATATTTACCTTCAAATTCTTTCAATTTCATTGAATTGGCTCCCCATTCCTTTCCATGAATTATTAGTTCTGTAATCACCTCCTCCTAATTATTCACTCTAAGGGCCTCTTCAATCTCACCACCGTGATGGTTCTACATCTTTGTTCATTACACTGTACCAGTACTAGGATGTAAAGCACAAGGAAAGTTGGGATGGCGAGGCAAGACTTGCTCAAGATGACTCCATTCCTGTCCAATCCTTCCAAGTGCCCAAAGCCCTAATTTATGTGTCAAATCCACAACCTTTGCTCTACACAAAATGGCAGGTGCTGAATCTTCCTTTTCCCAATCACAAAGTTTTTTTGACACCTTGCTCTTTGGGTGCACCATTATTTGAGAAAGTTTAAGCATGCTGGGTAAAATACGTCCTGTCACAGAACAGCTTTATGAAATTATAAATAACGCACCCAAGAATGATGGAGTTATCACTTCTAGTGGGAGAGAAAAGGCAAGGACCCATAAATTCAAACGCCAGACAAATTCCTCCAGAGGTACATACTCGGCAGTTGCTTCACTCAGTAAAGTAGGATTCAATTTTCCTACTTGCCTTTTGCTTGAAACACTTCTGCACACTGTACACAGTACTTCCAATTCAACACCATTATTTGAAAAGCAACACTTAATGCTTTGTTGTGAGAGAAATGTAAATCTCTTTGCCACCAAGGAACCACAATTTACAGTCCTTGAAATACGACCACCACAAAATGCCAGGCACAAATATCTTCCCAACAGTGGAGAAATACGGTTGTATCAATCTAAGCAGTGCATTTGCCTTTCACACCTAAAATGTACAGAGCTGAAACTCAACAAACTTTTAAATACGACCACTTGACTCCCTCCACTGCTCCCATACTGCTGTATTTTCTAAATATCTCAAATTTATTATGGAATATGGACAAGGTACTGTCTTCTATGCATAACAGCATACAGTATGAACGCTCCCCCACCAGGGCAAAATGTTAGTGATGTACTGTTCTGTCTTCCTGAAACCAAAATGTTTCTTGGCAAAGAATTGGCTCAAGGCATCTGCTGCCTTGCCAAAGGAAGATAGCAGAGGAAGCGTCTGTCTCATTAGGTCTCATTTCTAGCTTGAATACCTCAACCTTTTGTACTTTGATAACTGGGTTTTTTAAAGAACTTGTATTCTGTTCACACTATTCCAATTAAATGGGAATCCTTCATCCATCCTTTCTACACCTTATATTTGTTTCTCACTTTCTATTTAATCTTTATTTGCAAAATACCCTGGAGTTCATTACAGCATAGCAGACCTGAGAGACTCAGCTTGGACAAATTCAACCTACCACATACAGATAGAAAGAATCTGCATACAAATGAGAAAGTATGAGAAAT
Organism: Gavia stellata; assembly: GCF_030936135.1. Classification (NCBI taxonomy): domain Eukaryota; kingdom Metazoa; phylum Chordata; class Aves; order Gaviiformes; family Gaviidae; genus Gavia; species Gavia stellata. Next base: position 24,399,137 of record NC_082600.1, read on the forward strand.
GTTGCAAAAATCATAGTGAGGTATTATAAAAGAGGCAGCAGTTTGGGACTGTATAAACTTTTAAGGAGAGTCCCAGATCTGTCGCTAAAGGGTATTAATCCTCTCCAACTCATTAGCACTGGATAGTACAACATGTATTTTCTTACTATGGCACAGCCACAGTCACAAAGATGCGCAAGTCCTTTGCACACACACACACACACACACACCCCCCACTGATGATGAGGTTGTGTCTGCCTCTCCAGATGCAATGCATCAAAGAACATGGAACTAATAATTTGTCTTCATATAGCTCATCTGAGGTGAATATAAAAACAAGAGGGCCAAATCCTCTGTTGGTTTAAATTGGCATTGATTTCAACCAGGCTACAACAATTTACAGCAAGAGAGCATAGCTCATTAAGTTTAGTTTTGGACAGTTCAATGCCAAAAGATTTAGAGTAACTGGAGGCAATTCAGAGAAGAGCCACTGAAAAGACGAAAGAACTGGAGAGATGTATGAATGAGACAGGTTTAGCAAAACTAAACATCAGAGCTTGACTTAACAAGGACTAAAGGTATGATAAATATCTACAGGTGTCACAAGGGTGTAATAAACATCAGGAAGGAAGATGAACTATTTAGGGTGCTTCAAAAAAGTAGTGGATAAAATTAAACCAAAAAAAATTTAGGATGACTTTCAGCAAGAAAAATCTCAATAGCGATCTTCATTAACTATGGCAAAGTCTCCCCAAGGAAATACCAGAAACCACCAGTACTGAGATTAAGCAGTTGCCCAAGCCATTCAGGTATAAATACCATTAGTGTATACGCTCTAGTGGGGAAGAACTCACCCCATCTATCTTCAGTCCAATCTAATGCACTCTAAATCAATTCAGTATTTGCATCCTCTCCATCACTATGTAATATAAACACATCATCATGCATTTCTCTCTGTCATTCCAAAGCAGGCAGTAAAGCTATCCAGCACAGCCTTTCAGCTAGTTGTACTTGGTGCAAGAAGATATCACTGTTGTAGACCTGTTCAGACCATGGGAACAAATCCATCCTTGCGTTCCCAGGACCCTGACTGGCCGGGAGCTGGTATGTAACCAGCAGGCATGTACCCTTGAGCAGTAGCCCAGCAAAAGTGCATTTCCTGGTTGTGTGTTCCTGGCTGGACATAAAAGCTGATTTGCTGTCAAATTATATCATTAAGTAGGGATCATGAGAGAGTTACCCGTTAAAAAAATCAGCCATTTGTCCATTACTATGTCAGGTAAGAGATTAAGTAACTAGCAAGTTAAGTAAGAGAAAGCAAAAAATAATCCCTCCAATTGTGTGTCAATCTAGAGTCATGGGCAGTCATGTTTAAAAAGAGCCTTGAAAGCTGAATTAGTCCTTTGAAAACCAAAAGCCTGTCTTGATAGAATCAATAGTTCATTAAGACTGTAAAGCCTGACTCTTCTTGACCAGGTTTGATGCCAAATTTCAGGGAGTTTGTTCTGTGCCTAAACTGAGCAAAGACAATGAGGAAAAATCATGTGTCTGCCTTTTGTCTCTGAAGCTGGCAGGGGGAAGGGTGATGATGTTGCAAGGGGTGGGAGCAGAGAGAGAAAGGGAAGGGAGGGCAAGTAGGAGAGAAAGGGAAGTGGGGAGGATTAATCCATCTGTTGTTCAAGGCATCCTGACAGGCGAAAGAGAAGTATTGAACCACAGCAGCTTAACCCAACTTCAATGTACCTTCCCAAAAGCAGAAGGAATGTAATGCTACGTGGTGTTCTGCTGATAAGCAAATCCTTCTAAATCCTTTCAATTTATTTCTTGGCCTGAAGAAATTACATACTATTTAGGAGCTAAATAAATAAATAAAATTTCATCTCCAGGAATCTAGATTGGTTGTTTATTGATTACATATGCACACAAAGTCATCTGCTTTTCTATTTCTTTCCTTTCCCAATAGAACAGTGCTCCTTTCGTCTTGATGTGGTAAAGGATCAACTGGCAAGTCTTTTCCAAACTATTTAGTGTAACCCTCAAGATTTGCAAGAGTTTTGGACTGGACTGTGAAATATAATTTCTTGGCTTAAACACAAAAGATACAGCTTCAGCATGAAAGGAGACTCTTTTCCCCACCCTTATCAAACTACTGCTTCTATCCAAATGCATTTGTCTGCTTTCAAAGAAGCATCTTGAAGATGAAATTTGTGTGTCTATACATTGAAGTCATTATTTGAGTATAGTGCCTCTCAGAGTAACCGTACAGGAAGAATTTTCACACTGAGTGTCCTTTTCATCATTTGATACAGCTCGTTACCCTTCCCTATTATATTTTTATTTCTTATTGAAACAAACCTGTCAGTTGAAACAGAAACCATCAGCCCTCTGTCTTAAGCATAACCTCGGTTATGCAGATGGTGGTGAAAACTCCAGAAGAAAGGTACAATATGTGTACCACTGTTAACTAAATTAACTAAATAGCTTAATCCTAAAAATTAAGCCATTACAGCTGAACCCACAGCAACTCCCACCCTGAAATCAGTGAGAGCTGCTGGAAGGACAAAACTGCTGAAATTCAGGCACTGCTCAGGAATTCGACTTTCTGAAAATCACATCAATTTACACAGTGTTGTTTCCCAATGCTTGTCCAAGAGTCTTCAAATGGAAGACACTTCTTTTAGGAAACACTCTGAAAATAGTTTCAGAGTGGTCTCCCGGATGTCGTAATCCCCTCTCAGAAGAACTGACAACCAGCCAAATGCACTGGGCAGCATTTGGCATCAACCTCCCCGCCTCCTCAGCATCTGCTTAAAGCAGGACACAGGAAGCAAAAGCTGAATAAAAATTTTCAGAGGTATGTAGGAAAAAGCCAGCCTGTTCCCAGAATTTAGCATCCTGCTGGTGTGGACCCTAGTCCCTGATGTGCACAGTCTGATGTATTAACTTAAACTGCCACAGAAATAATTTTATTAATCTGCTGGGCTATGAACCACACTTGCTGAAGAACAAACACATTATCTACTTCACCGCTGGGGAGCAGTAACTTCTTATATTGCCCCAGTCCAAATTGCCAAGGACACTGAATCAGAGCCCTCATGTTGCTTGATTTTATATTCCTGATATTGTCATAAATTCACTGTCTGATGTCAGGAAAATTGCCTCCTTTCCTCATGCTTCTGTTTATACTGCTATAAAAAGGGGAGAAAACAACTTCTCTGCTTACTTGGCATACAGTCAGAATTTTAGTAAACATTTTACATTCTGAAAGCAAAGCCTAAGTAAAGAAAAATTCTTTACATTTAGTGAAGGGAAGCCTGTGTTTCAGAAAGTTAGAGACTCAAATGATCTGAGATGAATCAGCTGCCCTTTGAAGACTCAGCCTCTAGTAAGAGTAAATGGGCTTTCTTTGCTTGCTAGCTTCCACTTAATAACTGTGTCAGAAGAATATTTTTCATTTACACTTCGCTCCTTTGCTGGAAATCAATATGTCGTTTGCTGGCATTTTCTCCTGGACATCTTTATTTAGCTTGTCTTTTCTTCCTTGGAGGGGAGGGAGTTCTATTTGATTTTGTTCTGTTATTGATTGGATCACTCTGAGCAAGAAATAAATCACTAAGTACAGCACAGCAGCTTTAAGGACAATCTCTTAGCTGCAAAATCTGCACACCATGTTGCGCTCCCCCCGACATATGATTTAAAAGAAACAAATCCGTAAAGTACGGTTACTATGTAGTGAAGAGGCAGTCACATATGCACTTTGACTGGCATTTCTATTTATGTGTTCATTAATAAAACCACATAAGTCTTGTTTCTATTTTTAACATAGTACTCCTATTGCTGTAGTACCTAGTGCTGGCATCTCATAACCTCTTACAAATGAGGCTTAATGAGAAATTAGAGATACAGGAGACCTTCTCCCAGCAGACATCTTTCACTAGAGAAAATCTGAGCACGTTCATGTATTTATCACTCATGGCAGGTGACAGTATGGCCTAATAGGTTGCACTCAATTTGCAAAAGCCCAGCCCAGCAAACGATGGTGGAGGGGCAGTTGCTGTGCCCTGGCTGCACTAAAGCACCACGCCAGCCCACAGCATCCCTCCCAGTATCAAATGGGAAACAATCAGTAAGCGAACCCCAGGGGATGCACAGTAATGGCAGTCATTTTCTTAACTTGGGGAGTGCTTTGCCTCCTACCCTGCTTCTCTCTTAATTTCTACTACTCATTATTACATAGGCCACAAAAAGTTGGCATATGTAATGGTAAAAGTCATAAAGGAGAAAACACCCTGTTCTATAGTCGAAACCGTGGTACTTAAAACCTAATGTGACAGGGTATGTTATTCATAAAGTAACAATAAACATAATCACTCTGAATAAATGTGCCTTAAAACAACTTCTGCAATTATTGTAAGTACCTCTGAGTCCAATAAGATAAACATCTATCTTTGAATATTTGCATTAATGTACTAGACTACTCTTTCCAGACAAATATTCCTCTTTCTCTCCAAACATTAACACACACTTAGAAAATGGCATTTTAATACTGCTCCTCACAGGACTCACACATTAGCTCACAAGGGGAAGGGGGCTGCCACACGCATTTAAATGCAGAATAAATATAATGCAGAATAAATAGATGCAGAACAAGCCCTGGCCTACTACGTACACATCAGCACGTAGAACTGCTCCCTGAATAACATCATATATACAGAACAGTTAACAAAGGAAAATAGCCACTATATACCTATATAATCATATACACAGCATACCTGCTAAAAAAAGGCCATAAATAGTTTTAGTTTATAAACAATAAGAAAGTTCATAAACACAAAGAGGGTCAAAACGGCAGCTTTGGTAGAACACAGATTTCCCAGGAACAGTGACAGCCTCTTAACCACAAGTCATTCCTCTCTTAATATAGAATATAAATGATTGTCAGCAGCTAGTACAGAAACATCTGTATACACAACAGAAGGTATATATTACCATTAACTTATTAATGTACTAACATATTAACATTATCAGGGTCAAATCTAACAAAAATGAAGTTAAAAAGTTCTAAACATTGTTCCATCCAGGAATACCTCTGCCAAATATGTGATGCTTAAAAATAATGCTTTTCTATCATTAGCTTTTTTTCTTTCTTTTTGATATGTGAATAGACTAACAAATTTACTGGGGCGATAGCGAACTGACTTCACACCACATGTTAGCAAAAACCAAGTAACAAAAAACTAAATAAACAAGCCAAATCAGTCCCACCACCAACAGGAATGATGGGGAAAAACTTAGGTAAGTTAGAGACAAAAGTTTGCCCATTCTTCTCTAATCTTAACTTAAACAAGAAAAGAGATCTACAAAATGCTCCCATCAAACATAAACCCATCAACTTAAAAAACATACTTGGTCCATCAAGTATTGATGAAGCCAGGTAAACTTCAACCTCCTAAGCTGCTGAACATAACAAATGCCTCCTGGGATCCCATTAAATTTGAACTGAACTTCACTTAAATGCCACATCAAGTGGTCCAAGCTGCAAACGGTTGTCATGCAAGAAAATTCTGCCACTGGGTAGGCAGACTCCTATGCACAACAAACATGGTGAACGCTTATCCCAGCTGGGTTTCTCTGCAGCCCCTGCCTAATCAGAACATTTGCTCTCTGTGATAGGTAAGAAGGCCATTTTCCTTGCTTATTTATTTAGCTCTCTATTGAGTTTGATTAACTGTAGTGAAGGCAAATCAATCTTTTGTGTTTGTGTAAAATGAAAAATAGGAACAAAGTTAGCTTTAATGGCCCAATAGATGCTCAGCTTGAATGCACTTACCGAGCAAGAGACCTAGACAAAGGAATTCAGGCAGCTTTAAACACTGCCGGGAACATGCTGAGATCATCTATACTTCTACCTGTTTAAAGGGAAAAAACCAAACCCACCCCACAGCCAGCAAAGAGGCTTTCTGTTTCTCTGCAATTTTGTCTATCAAGGCATCGAGCACTACAAGGTTTTTCTCTTGTGTCCTTCAGACTACCATGGCCACAGCTGGGAGACGCTAGGACAAGTATCCAAAGGAACATTGTCAGAAGGAGAGGACATGAAGCTCTAAATCCATGAGAATATTTCCTCCACTGTCAGTAAACTTGCTTCTAAACTCAGATTTGTTGTAATGTAATATTTTTGACAACAATAACCTCTCGTAAGGATTGTAAGATAGCGTGAAATTCATGACCAGTATGAAATGAAGAAGCTTCTGTGTAATGAATTTGAATGAGACACCATTTCAAGGTAGCAATCTGAGAGAGTCTTTCTCTCATATATTCTAACTATAGTGTTGACAACAGTGGAAAACACAAAAGAAACTATGCCTGATTTTATGCAATGCGCATTAAAAGCCTTTAGTAACATACAGAAATACTCAAGCATTCCAGACTATGGACAGCTAAGTATTAGCCCACAGAGAATTTAACCTCATTCTTAGCAGTGCATAAAAAAGGACAGCTTGACCAGGATGGAGCCAAAATGTAGCAAGAGGTATTTGTCCCCATATCCAAAGTACTCCAGTCCCTGAATGGACAGATAAAAAGTGTGTGCATAGGTTTCTTGCTACATCGGTTTTGGCCTTTTAACAAGAATGAAAAAAAGCAGAAAGAATCCGACCATACTTGTTCTAAGACAAAATTTGATGCTATAACAGCTATAGCAACAGCTTTGGGACGATGGTATGTCTCTAGTCTCTCCTGGGAGGAAACAAGTTCACTTTCCCTTAAAATCCCTTTCTCTACAGTATCATTATTGTAGCTTCACTTGTGCTATCCCAAAACAAGTCATAGAAGCCACTGACATTAGAAGGTACTGCCTTCTGGCATTTTTAGCACTTGATTTTCAGACTTAGGCCCTACTTACACTAGAGAGCTTACTGGCATTACAGCCATGCCAGCGTATCCAAGTTGGCAGAGCTGCTCCCTTTAGATCCAGCAATGCTGACAGAAGAAGGGTTTTTGCCGGCAGAATCACACCACCTCTGAGTGTTGCAAGCTAAGCTGACGAAAATTGGCATAGTTATATCCATATCAGGCTTTTGACTGGCAGCAGCATGTAAAATCAAAGCATGTGCATTTTTGCACTCTGGGACACTGCAGCTACGTTGACAGAACTTTGGAGTATAGAACTGTATTACTCTGAAATGCTTCAGATGGCAAAATAGTTTTTAAAGAATCCTGTAATTGTCTCCGCAGTTGTTAGTAGGCATATAGCTTCCATAACTTGTCAGGAATTTGCAAGGAAAAGATTGCCATCAGTGGGTTTTTTTTGGATTCAGAGATCTCAAGGTCAGAAGGGTCCATTATTTTCACCTAGTCTGATCTCCTGTTTTACACGCTGTGGAATTACACAGAAGAGCTGAGTGCCAGGACACCTCTGCCCCTGATTTGCAATCACCCTTGACAGGGCAGTTAACCTGTCAGCGCACCATGGCTTCATTTTTAAGATAGTGAAGATGCACATGTATCTCTTGGAAGCAATTGTTTATAAGCTGCTGTGAGAATACTTGGAGGAGAGTGCTGTGTAAAGCATCAGAAGGAATATACTGTGATTGTATCCATTTTTTTATATTTTTTGAGCAGAAAGACTCACACAGTAGAAATGGAACTCCCATATGGACTGTAACAAACTGTTATGTGGGGTTGAGGTAGGAGGGACCTAAGAAATACTCCACTCTCTTTAATGTTTCTGAAATGAAATAAAGTACTGGAAATGACTGCACAGTCCCACAAACTAGGGCTCCTGTGTAAAAAGGAAAGGAACTTCCTGCAAATTCTCCTCACCAGTGGAGAAAACCTGCAGTGCACATCTACAGAAATAAATGGCAGCAGAGCGTAACACCATTCATCACCAAAGACTCTCAGAAAAACAGCCCTGACACAGTGGACTACCAGTACTCATCCCATCAGAAAGCAAACCGTGCTTTCAGACAAAGCACAGCTTTTCCAACAGGTGCAGAGAAATGCTCTGTAACCTCTATACCAGGCGGCTTTGAACCTCAGAACCTCATAGGCGGTGGAACAAATTGCCTGGCTGGTCCCAGGATATCCCTCATAGCTAAGTCTCCCACTTACCCACAATGTGCAAATGATCGAAACAAATGCTACAATTTGACACCATGGAGCTCTCGACAGCTGTCAACTCATTAAGTTCTATTCACTGGCTTCCCACCTCCTTGCCAATGTATTACATAAATTGCTTTTTGGCTGGCAGCCTTTCCCTTTGCCTGAAACCAGTTTGCACCGAACATGTTTAACTCCATTGTTTTTTTTTTAAAAATGCATTTATTCCCTTCCCTTTGGTGATTTGCCTTGTTTTGCAACAGTTTGAATGGGCTGCAGGATACTGTTTCATTATCAAGCTGCAACTGGAAATGAATATTTTATGGCAGCTGAACAGAGGTTTGGCTGTAAATGACTATATCCTAATTAAACAAAACAAAAGGAAGACAGAAAGAAAAATGAATTTAATTAATGAAATATTGATGCAATTTACAGACAAAGGCCTTCCCATTTAGAAGGGAATTCCTGCAATGTGAATTTTAGAGAAAGAGCTGGAGCTTCACTACCCCCTTCTTGATTTATCTAGTGATGTTTGTCATATTTCACTTTTGCCTTTTTCAGCCTCTTTAATATGCCTGAAGGTAAGTCTGGTATCCATCCATACGAAGTCACAGATGCAAGTGCTCCAAATGCAAATATATATTTATAATGACTGTGCATTAAGAACATGTAAAAACAGAGCATAAGTGTAGTCATGGTAGCTCAAACTCCATCTAGGCCTTGATTCCTGCCTCTGGCATTAGCCAGTTATTTATGTTTGTTCACAGAGAAAGGATAACCACAAGAGGAACATACAGAAGTACTTTTCTCACACATATGTTAATTGGAGTGGCAAGCGTCAGTTAGGAAGTAGTGATACCTGCATCTTTATGCTGCATAGATTTTGTATTTCATAGTTCTTAATGGGCTTTTCTACCATAAACTGGCATGTTAGCTTTTAAAATCTACTTATATTTTTTCTACAATATCGTATGGCAGTGAGTTCCACATTTTGTGTAAAAGTACTTCCTCCTGTTTGATCTCAGCCTGCTGCTGCTTTATTTCACTCCTCAATCTTTGTTGCATGAGAAACAATGAGCAGTCATTCCCTAGTCACAATTTCTCTGCAACATTTTGATTTTAGAGACCTCTGTTATCACTGTTTTGTTACTGATTTTTCAGCCTGAACAATGCCAGCCTATTTAACCTCTCCTCATGTGGAAACTATTGCATAATCTTAATCATCCCTGCTAATCTCTTCTGCAGCTTTTTTAGTTGTCATAGATAGGTTTTTGAGAGCTGATGGCCAAAACTGAGTGCAGCCCAGAAGGCAAAGCACAACACAGGTTTATGCAGTGGCACAATGATATTTTCAGTTTGGTTTTTTTTTTTCCTAATGACGTCTAAATTTGTTTTGCCTTCTTGAATGTGAATACATGTCCAAAAGCAAGCAAATCTGGCCATTTGTCAGCACAGAAACTCATTTCCAATGTTCAGTGTGGTTAAGCACATACATAAACCAGTGCCCAATAATGCATTTCTTCTGTTATGGCCTCAGTTTCTGACATTTTTGAATTAAAGGCCCTGTAACAGGAGGAATTTATTGATTCTTAAAGTGTTTCAGAATGCCATCCATTGAATTGTATATGGCAGCGGGATCTACAAAGCAATGATAAAGCATTTGGCAGGATGCTGGATTTCTCAGTCATTCTAAGTCCAGTGAGCTGACACCTTTCCAAAGTTGCACCTGAAGGCATCTGAGTAAGCCCACGGGTTACCTGTCAGGTTCATGGTGTCAGGAGGCAGAAGCAATGCACTGCAATGTGGCACCATTCAAAATAGACTGGAGCAATCCTACTGATGCACACAAGATCAGTAACAGAGAGAAGACTCAATATTTAAATTAGAAATGTAGAATGTATACCATACATTCCAGAAGGGGGGCCAAAGGGTAGAATCTGCTCCAACCTCTTTCCTTATCTCTTTTTGCTGGTAAATGTTCTTTGTATCGTGTATGTTGTAAAGTGAATCAGGCTGAAATATAATGTCAAAATACTGCCTGAATCAAATTGGAAGATGAGAATAGCCCTAAATGTTATAGAAAACTACAGCTGTATTTTAGAGCCCAACAGACAGTCAAAAAGGGAAAAAGTATGGCATATGTTTGCCCACAATAATCTCTTTCCCCCAAACCGTTTGTATCATTTTGGATGATTGTGACATTTCACTCTGGAGTGGACTCTACTGTCCACTGGGGATCCGTGACAAAATAGTTTTAAGGAAACTGCTCTGGTTTAAAGTTAGTAAGGACAAAGAGAATGCACACAAATGAATCCAAAAACCACAGCCCCAAGCAAACCACAGAATCTGGTTCTGTGAAAGGCAGTCTTCAGAAACCTGGGAGAGAGGCTATTGACTCTTGCCAGACCATCCATGATTTGACTAACTGAATACCAGTAGGCAAATCTTTGCAGAAGGAAGAGAAGTCATTGTCCTGAAACCATATAACTTATAATGGTCTACAGTCATTGTTTCTTTAAATCCTGTACAGCATGTGAATGTAAAGGACGTAAATGAAAACAAAACTCCTATACAACTCCATGCCTTGTCATTGATTTACAGCAAATAGAATTTCTCATCCACTTCAGCAAAAGAGAGAAAAATATACCAGGAGTGAATGAATGAAATAAATGGATAATAGACAAGATAAGTTTGGAAGGGAGACAGATACCTTTCACAGACTTCACTTACCTTCTCCCTGTGCTATGATTTGCTTTCTACCTAGGATCTAAAGAAAAAGTGCTAAAGGGAGACTTTAGTCTCCATCTCCCACTCAGTGTTCCCACCTTCAGCCCAGAGCTATCAGAGCCTTACTGTTCCTAGTATGACTCTCCCTCCCTTGCAGTATTATTGAAGCTCATGGGCTTTGGTCTCCTACTTTCAACATTACTCCTGTTTTTCTCTGCCACCCCTTCGTCTTTTAGACTCTGAGGAAAGCCGAGTGGCTCTTTAATACCAGCAAAGATACTGATCTTGACTCAAACACAGGCTTTTAAATTTGCAGGGGAAAGACTTCTTTAAATTCCACATTATCAGAGAACATACAGCTTATATGTAAAGATACAACAGCTGTTACCCGAACTTTAACAATAATGATATTACCCATAGCCTCTAATCAGATCCAGATCCCTCTATTTAGATACTGCAGTATCAACAAGATGAAAGAGACCCTGTTCCAAGTACTGCTGTTTAGGCAAACAAGCAACATATTCAGTACAGCGGACAAAGGAATAACAGCTCAGTTTTGTGATAAATTATGATGCTAAAGCGCTGGAACAAACCCAAATATCATTTAAAACCATCTCAGAAAAATAATTATATCAAAGTATCAGTTTTCAAATAATAATCTCTTTTTTTTATTTGCACCTAAATTTCAGACGTACCACTCAGTATGCGCACGACAGCAAAGCACCCACAGGATGCTTTGGAGGGTGTAGCCCCCAGAAAGGGTTAACCCTGTAAAAAGGATCCAGGCTTGACATCCATGCTTCTGAATAGTTAAAAGCAGGGGATTTCCTCCTGGAGCATAGGAACAAGAACCTACAGCATCTCCTTCCAGGAGCAGCGTCCTGACTGCAACCTGCCATGGTGAGAGAGCCTCTCACCCCCTCCACATTACAAAACATACACCATCCTCTACGCCCCTCACTCGCTATTATGCAGATACCTTGCAGAGAGCATGACAGGAGCAGAGGGTAATGTGAATGATGTCAGGAAGACAGCTTTAGGAAATACCACCTGTAGCCATGATCACTGAAGGTGCGAAGGAAGTATGGGCAGAACACGACTGTTTGCCTAAACATGGATTCTTTTATCTGGTTGGCCTGGGAGATTTCCAAAGAGGCTAACAAAGGCTGAGTTTAGGAAATCAGTTAGTGCAGGTTTAGCACTAACTGAGACTATACCTTAATAATCTATAAAATAACACTGCCAAAGATTATACTTCTATGCTTGCAGGGCCTTCTGACAAGAACAACTTCAGGGAAAAAAAAGAGAAAGAAAGAGAACAAAAATGTAATTGCCTGCCTATCAGCTCCGCTATCATAATTACTTTCAAACTCTGACATGGGTTGAATCAGATGAACACCAAATCAATTTTTGCAGCCAGCAATCAGTGCATTCTTAGCTCATAAATTAAAATGTCACTGGTAGAGTGAGTACAAAATAATGCCTGTTTCACTATTTTTCACTGCAGAGAGAGCAACTTCCTTCTTTTTCCTTCTGTTTGTGAGTGAGTGTTGCTTGTACATCCTTAAGCACTGTACAGTACATTACACTCATCTAACACAAACCAAAGTTTGCACAGCTGGATGCCACACATGAAAACACAAATTATACACTAGCTATGGAGTGAGGTAGTGTTATCCCCCTGGGTATCCAGAGCCCTATTCTAGATGTGAGGAGATGGTAGCAGGAGTTTTTCTCCTGCATCTGCACTTCATGCAGCGTTGGGAATTTGCTGGCTGCACACCGCTTCAGGGAAAGAAATGCCTTAAGGCTCTACTCCACTGTTTTCCCCTTCCTCCCTTTCTGACCTGCAGTGAACCTCCTCAGGCTGAAGTGAGTAGAAGGTTCCCCAATACAAGGAAAATTCTCAAAAAAAAAACATTTTAAGGCCAGAAACTACTCATTGTTGTGATTTCTTTAAGGACTAAAGTGATCAGATTAAACTGATGAATCAGTACCAAATGTTGAAACCTGACCTAATAAAGTTCTTAATTTCATATTACCTTCGGTGCCTCATTTCTGAGTCTGAGTAGGAATAATTTAATGGGTCATTCTGTGCCCAGTACCTTGCCTATCACTTTTCACTCTCTACTTCAAACCACAAACTCTGCAGCTCAGGGGACACAGCACCAGGCCGATGAGTTTACCTCTCTTGTAACTAGAGTTGTCAAGATACCTCATTCTTTTCTCCTTTTTAGGGGTTTTTGCACTTTATGTGCACTTAAAGTGAAAAAAATGCACTTAAAGTCCATTGCCTAATCTTTACCTAATGATTGAGATAATTTGTCCTCATATAACGTGACTAGCCAAGCCCCATATTCCCTGTTTGTGCTCTGCCTAGCTCCAGTGTCATACTTAGTTTCCAAAAGATTAAACTTCAAGCACCTTCCTTTCCCATCCACCCCAGCTGGAAAGGAGCTGTGAAGACCAACACTGGCTGAATTCCTAATTGCTCCAAAATTCTCCTCCAAGATTTCACCTCCAGATACCACTGAAGACGACATCCAGATATACTAGCAAATCTAGATAATAGTTTTTAATGCATTTCTGTAACAGCCAATGTCAGTATTGAGAGTCTTGCTTCAAGTGATATCTTTGAAGAGCTCAGGATTTTTCTTCTGCTCTTTCTAGCCTTCAGAAGCTGAGCTATAAATTTATTGAAACCTGAATATAAAATACTTCCTTATTTAGTAAAAATAGGAGCACCTATCACTTCAACCCAACCAGCAGCCGGTATATAGGATTTTTTGAGTGTTACATTTAGCAGAAGTCTTCTCTCTTCCTTACAGCTGATTACTTCTCTGATTCAGTAAGAGAAATTTCCCTTTAAGTGCAATGGCTTACTCTTTGCCTGATCAGTGGGGTAATATGACCTCATAAGATGTGACTAGCCAAATGAACAAAAGGTCTTATCTTGTTTGTTTATCAATGAGTTGTTTGCTACCCTCTGCCACAGGGAGCTCTGCATCTTCTTGCAAGAGCTGTGCCAAGTAAGAGCTGACAACTCATCACACCAAAGCTCAGCAGAGCTGTGAGACAGCAGTGCTCTCATATCTCTGTGATAATTGTCATTAATACAGTATTAAAATAGCAGTAGGTGCAGACTCATCATGTACACAAATCACAGAAAAACAAGAAGGAACCTCTGAAGGCGTAAGAGCTAGTACTCAGCTACTTCAGCTCTACATCACATAAAGCCATCAATAAACTTATTCTCCTGGACCTCTTCATCCAGAGGACTCCCCTTTTGGATAGGAACACACTTCCAGCCATAGCTTATTCACAGTTGGGTACTGGCCATTTTGGGCCATGCAACCCTTTAGTTTAAATAAGTATTTTCCCAGCCTCCTATTTGTAAACACGACACAGTTTCAGAGAGCAATCATACCTCCTTTATTCCTTCAGTATGCAAGCTAAAGAAGCTAAATTGTAACAGATCTCTTCTCCTAAGACTGACTTCCCATTCACAACTTTGTCCTTCCAAACCTTCTCTGTACCTGTGCCAAGTCCTACCAGTCATTCTGGAACATGAGCGGATACACTTTGAAACAGCACTGAGCAAACTCAGAGGGAGAATTTTTTTTATAAAATACTTTAAAGAACCATCCTGCTTTAGTAAAATGGTGGGTATATTTGTGTGAAGAAGTTTAAAAGGTCTTTACTTCCACAAGCAGAGGAATGCAGCTAATTATGTTCTGTCAGATAGAAAACTGGGTTTGCTACCAGTTTTAACTAGGTTGGTATTCAGAGACTACCAAAAAAATTGAAACCAGTTCTTCAGGAAGGGATTTCCAGTGGCTTAAATGCAATGAGGTTTAAGGATCAGCCCCATGCACTCTTGAATGAATCCAAAGCAGAGCATCTACAAAATGGCTGGAAACAGAAATGTGTGCCTTGCCTGAGCACAGAAGGAAGTAAAGAGATCAAGCTGAGCAAAAAAGGCAGTTACTTTTCAAACTGCCATCTTTTATCTCTGAAGAAACACAAGAACTGGAACTGATAACTGTCTCAATACATTATCAGTTATGATAATTACATTACAGAGATGCAATACGGAGTAAGTCCTTAGAAATTCCTAACTTACAAATCAAATACAATGAATAATGGAGAAAGCCCCATTTTCCATTTCAGCTCTGCTCTCCTTATCTGCCATACTAATATTTAGAAAGTAATTATTGCTCTTGATGATTAAACTTTTTTTTCATCTTAAATGACTGATTTTTCTTTTGAAGTCTGCATCACCCTGAAGGGAAATTGCATTTCTCAGCATATTTTTTTTCCTTTTTGCCTAGCAAGTAAAGGGGATTAGAAAAATTAGAATAGAAGACAGTAATAAGAAAAAGGGGGAATGGGAAGAGTGAGGAAGGAAAGACAAGTCTTTTTTCTGATTTGAGGAATGTCTTTAGGAATCCATGAAGAGGAAGAAGTGAAAAATGATGAGCTCATCGCATAGGGTATGGCACCTTGTGCTGTAATCTTCAGCTCCAATACTGAGGTAAATGGGTACTGCCGACAGCTCATTGCTGGGGTGAGGTTAAAATGAGTTCTGCATCAGCAGGCCAGGCCCATCAGCACTTGGCATCTTCACTGTACCACATTACATATAATTTTTTCTGCAGAATTATTGCAGCTGGGTTAGTTCTCCAAAGTGAGCACAAATGTATCTTCTCCCAGAGTCTGAGTGGCATGACCAAGTTAATCTGGCCTGGATGGAAAGGAATTCACACTGTAATGATGAAGGGAGGTGGATGAACCTAGTTGGTTGTATACATTACCAATACAAAAAGAGTAAACCATGGAAGCTTAGCTATGATTATATCAGACTCATACTTTTCTTATAGTTTCCTCCATAATAAAAGGCAAAGTAAATAAAAATTAATATACTATAAGATATACCACAAACAAAATGTAGACCTATGTAATTTCTTGTTTCCAAAACTTCTCTCATTAAAGTGATATAATGAGACGTTGGGGTTTTTGGTCTATGGTATACTGAAACCAAGAGTGAAAATCTCTGAGAATCAAAGCTCACACATAGAAATGCACTCATCACCAGCTCATCCCCTCCAAAACTGGGATCGGTGTATGTGATGCAAATTTACTTGGCCATCATTCTATATGATCTCATCACATAATTTGTGAGCATGCCTCCATACTGCTGCAGTGTAGATCATTACTGCATTCTGCTCTTGCAAAATGGAAAGCATAAAGTGTGCATCATTGTAGGTGAAACATTCTTTCTCCATAGTATCTTCTCTATATGAGGCTGACAATGTGGAAACTAATACTTCAAAGCACTCTTCAGTAAGAATGGACAAAATGTCATATATCGAAGACATTTCCTTTTTCTCATAAAACCCCAAAACTCATCAGTGGTTGTTTCTGGGGGGGGGGGGCAGGGGGAAGGTGGGAGTTCTTAGAAGATGTCATACTGACCATGACTCTCAGCTAAACTCTCCGATAGGCAACCAAAGCAGCTACTCAAGCCAGAATATATGTGTCATAAACAAGCTGAAGGAGAGCCAGCTCTGGATGAAGTGATTGGCTTATTTCAGAATATGAAGTGTTTCTTCTTGACAGCAAGCCATGCTGGCTGTCCTTGGGGAGATGCTATAAAGCGAGCTGAGAAGAAACCTTGATCAGAAGTGAGACATAGCATCAGTTTTGGGTTGTATCATGGATGGCCATTCAGTGCCCTTGCATCTGCAAAGTAGCTTTCTAAGTAGAATCTGAAATAAAATAAAGGTCTTCAGCTGCTAAAGGGGCTAAGCACACGTTTCTTGGACCTGTTTTTAGTGCTTGGTATATCATCAGCAAGTTTTGTCATTGTCGTCTTCTTTATTTTAAACACACTGCTTTTGAAGTTAATAAAATTACTTGTCTCTCCTTTGTGCTGGACCATTTGCATAATTATAAAGAGGGTTCATGGAACAGAGTCAATCAGATAATTCCCACATGCAAATTAAAGATCTTTCAATTAACATGGCAGGACGTGTGTGAAAACCATGCTAATGTAGCAGAAGATATCCCTGGTGGCAGTTCAGCTCTCTGCCTGTATGTCAAGGCATCTCTTTGTCTCTTCGCTTTGCCACTGGTGGCCTCTGCTTGGGCAAGAGAGGGTGGTGGAACAGAGAAAAAAAGGGAGGTTTATTAGAGATCTTTATTGCAATGTTACTGGTGGGGTGGGAGAGCATTGCCTTACTCTTAATCTTGTTTCAGGCAAAAGTCAATTTGATTGATGAAACAACTGTGTCTTTCTGTATCAGGGCAAAATTGTGAGAAGAATCTGATTTCCAGAAAGCACTTTCATTCACAGATCAGTTTGCTTACAGTTCCCCTACTGAAAGATGACTTCTCTCTCCTGTCTTCAGTAATAACACATACTCTCTTTTCATAAAGCTTTCCTTGCTTCTCCACTTGCAAGTAATGGCCACAGAACAGCTTGTGAAAAGCAGATATGAGTAGAAAAAGACTCCAAATACTTGGTAGTACCTTAGATTATAACTGACAAAAATCAGTGAAGTCAGATCTTTAGATTTCACAGATACGAGCTGGTCATCAATTTCAAAATCAGAATTTAATATTCCCTTGACTATAAAGATGCTATATGGTCCTTTATGGAAGTATTACATGTTTCCCTCAAGCATGGGAAACTAATTAAAGACCAGATACCAGAAGAGAAGGATCCTTGTTTTCTACTGTGGCACTCTGATAGCTTTCTAAACACTGAGTGAATTTTCAGAAGCAGCTCTCGCATAGGAGAAATAGCATATCTGTGTCTTCCAGAAAACAAACCAAACTGTTTTATTTTAGGTGCTGGCTGCTCCTTACTCCTGAACTGGGACTCGAATTAGGAGTCTGTAAGTCTGGAAATCATGAGTCCCTATGTGAGCATGCCAGAACTCCTCCATGAAGTATACGCTGCTCCGGTGTCACTCTGACACCCTCCCTGGGAAGCTGCAATACTACTAGCAGCTGCTTCTTGGGGAGAAAACTCATTGTTTGCCTTAGCAAAAAAAATGAAAAGAAAGAAAACAAAAAGAACCTGCTGTTTAATCTAGGTAACGATAATTCAGCAGAATATACGTTTATTTGGATGATGAAGGGATGTAACAGCAGTGACTGTCACAAACTCCAAATTATTTTAAAGAAAAGGACAAAATTATCTTTACTCAACGTACTCAAACTGTATTTTTTTTTAACCTCAGACACTCTCTAATTAAATGAATATGACTTTCACAAGCAGGAATAATCTCCTGCCAACGTATTGAGATGATGAACTGGTAATGGCCTTGGTATTGGTATCTCTCTCAGTTATATTAAACCCATTACCAGACTACGTGAGCAAACAACAACAACGAAAATTATAATAACAATGATGTCTTGGAAAGCTAAAAGATGGATTGGGTACGAGTCCAGCCAGCCCACTGGGAGGTCTTTCTAGTAGTTGCTCTGCTTCCTACTACTGAAGTATCATAGAGCATGACCTAATTTCATGGAATAAGTACAAAACTGGGAATCACGAACACCTATAGTAAGGTTCACTGCTTTTTCCCGGGAGCTCATCATGAGATTCTGCACCATACTGGTGGGGCAGACCTAATCCATCTCTGTCTCATCTCCACTTTTGGGGCAAATCACTTTCCCATTCATGTCTTAGTGATCAAAACTCACAAGGGGATAGTGTTGTGAATGAATCCAACTGAGACACAAGACTTAGAGAGCTACAAAGTTTGCAAGGATGGAATTGCAGCTCCCACATTGTGCATATAACCTCCAAATTATTGGCGTTTTCATCCCCTTACCAGCATCTAAGAATAAAATATTACAATAATAAAAAGCCGCTGTGTTTGCATTCCTGTGCCTCTGTATTTGACTAGTTTATAGAGTGGTTCAACCTGATCGAAAGTTTCAAATGTTATTTTTGTGGTAGCAAATAAAAAGCAGGAGTTCATTCTCAGCAGGCTATTAGTTTTATAATAATTATTATTAATACTAGTTGCTTTATTATGTAGCACTAGCAAAGTAAACCCAAGCTTTTCCAGCACATTTTAGCTTTAATGAAGCAATTACTTGAGTCAAAATCATTTATCAAATTGAGCAACTCCTAGCAAGAATTATATTTCTGACTTCAAGTCTTTGTTTTTCGAATAGTAAAGCATAGTAACTTCTTGAAGAATTAGTAATCAATGTGTCACTCCTGTAAGTAATTATTGTACTTGAAACAAGTAATAAGTCTGTGTTCCCATTTGAGGGCACATGTAATTGTGATGTATTGTTAATTCTGCAGTCTTTTGTATAGAATGAATATTCAACTTTAATAATCATGGGAAACTATCAAACTATCTCTAGTGTATGTTCTCTGAAGAAAAAAGAATGATAAAAGAGTTAGCATATTGAGTATCTTTTTAAGTTTCAAGCTTCAGAGAAAAACACAATTTATTGAAATGCATTCTGTGTGTGGTGGTGCGTGCATACTTAGCATGTCCTGAGGTTTTTTTGTTTGTTTGTTTTGAAAGAAAACTATAGGTCTAGAAGAACTTGGAATCAGATGTCCTAGTTTCTTTATGCTTGTCCCTTCCATTGCATTCGCTGTCAAACCAGGAGCACAGCACAAGGCTCTTCTCTGCCTCAGTTTCACTCCCTTTAAAGTGAAGAAAACTAAATCCATCTTAGGGCCAGAGAACATTGTCGTCATGAGTTATTGTTTGTTAAGCGCTTTAAGATCAGTAATAGAAGTTCTTAGTGAAGCGCAGAGCATTACTTGTTTTTAAAAGATAATAAATTAAAATGAAATATAATAAAACTTTCCAGCTGCAAGATATGTCTTAGGACACATTTATATCACATTAGACCATGAAGTCACATTTTTAAATGAATGAAACATTTTGACATTAAATGAAACAGATATTCTACACTGTACATGAACACTATACCACAGCGTGGGACACGACTTCCATCCTTGGAGGTGTTCAAGAGTTGATGGATGTGGCCCTGAGCAACCTGGTATAACTAGACCTGCTTTGAAAAGGCAGTTGGTGTAGCTCCTTGTTATAGCACACTTGTAAGAGCCTTCCTGGACTGGCTTGAATATTCCACACTTCACAAGCACAAACCTCGTATGAACACACAAACAGACAGGACATCAGTGAAACCCTCAGCCTAAACAGCACTTGGCAGCACACAGGGTGCAGTCAAGCCTGTGCTTTGAGCCAGCTCTGGTCCCAAAGATGATTAGACACATTACTTCATAGCTGTGCCTCTGCAAACAAGTCTTGCCTCACAGCTGGACTTCGTCTATGGGCATTGTCCTGTGTTAATGCAGCCAGATGGCTTTTCTACTGCAGCTAGCCCAGGGAATGTGCACAACTGTCCACACCTGATGTGCAGTATTGCCCATAATGTCTTCTGCCACTACAGAAAAGCACCATTTATCCCAGACTCCAAAAGTACAGGTGTGCCACTGCTGTGTCTCTGTCATCACCTCTTGCAGCCCAGTGCTTATAGCACCATGCTGGGGCTTTAATTAACCACTGACAGAAGAGAGAACAGCAGCTACTCTGTCATCAGGAAAGCCTGCAATTGCTCATCATGCATCGTTGCCACAAGTCCAAGATGAAACCAGGTCTCCAAGCTGGATGTTTATGTTATTGCTCTTATTTTGTCTGTTTGTTTGTTTGAGGTTTAATGCCTATGCGGTTAATTTGAGGGCGATAAATAGCTTTTTGAGAAAACTAATTTGTACACAGCTGCAATTAATCAGAGTACAGAGAAGAGTGCACCAGAGCTGAACCCCCCACTGAAACAGATGGCTGTGCTGCTGCCACACAACCCTGCATTCTTGCAAAGGTTCAGCCAAATTGCAGAGCCCTGGGAATTTGAGCTCACACACATGCTGGCTCCCCCACATCAGGCCTGCTAGGGAAAAGCTCGAATGATTTTCACCTGGAAGCCTCCTGGGGCTTGCAGCCATTACTTGAGAAATTTAATAACCACTGGCAGGAAAAAAAAAAAGAAACAAACAATTCACTGAACCTTTCCAACCGCATAGCTGTATTTAGCATCTAGTCCTGTTCCTGGCTGCCTTCCTTATACTGCCTGATCCTCAAAACTTTCCTGGTATGAGAGCAAAAAAATATCAGCCAGATGGCAGCTGCTGTTTACAACAAAGCAACCTGAGAAGAATCCAGTAGTCTTAGTTGTTTCTACTGTTTTCCATCCAATGCAGTAACAAGTTAATATTCCCAAAGAAAGAGAAGTTGGGGTGCATAGAGAGAAGTGTAACATTCTCAAGCTTCAGGATTGCAGGATGGCTTCCTGCAAACATTGGGGACTGATCCGCAGCAGTACTGAAAGATGATGTGCTGATTCAAGTGGAAATTGTGAGAGCTGGTGCCAAGCAGAGCTTCTCTGAAATGAGAGAGAAATTTCATTCTGTGGCACTCATCATGCTCAGGGCACACCACGGCTTGTAACATGGTTATTTATTAGGTTATTCACCACTCACCTGAGATGCACCCAAGAGTTACCAGGAAGAGGTTTAGCATTCACTTTAAAAATCTTGTCATGTAAGACAAAAACCAGCTGAAATCTGGAAAGACGGTTATGTTTGAAACCTGAACTTCTTTTTAATACATAGATGCTCTTCTGCATAATCACTAGAAGATGACTAATATCCTTTAGGTATTACTGCTAAAGTGAGTCTTAAATGCAAAAGAACAGTGATTGTCCAAATGCCATAGCTATTATGAGTGATTCTTCAAAGGTCAGAGTAAAAGGTCCTCCCACATGCCCCATTATATTATGGACCATAGTCCCAAAAGAGACTAGTGTGAGACATACCAAAACCACAAGACCATATAATCTCTGCTTTAATGTTGTTGATTTCAAAACTGCTAGAATCAATTTTCATGACTTGATTGAGAAACAAAAGGCAAGACGGAAGCCAAGTCCTGATTGTATGGGCTTGCTGCAGCCATGGGAAGAGGATTTCATTTTACTCCCCATTTTCCTTTCCTATGCAGACACACACAGTCCCGCAGCAGTGCCTTGAGTAAGGGAAGCACTTCAGCTAGGGAGTAAAAGCAGGTGGTCTGAGGAGTTGAAACCTATCAAGATCCCTTCAGCAAACACACAGCAGATAATTAGCCTCAGTTTTCTACTTCTTTCCTCCTTGCTAACTCTTCAATGGCTTCAATAATTTGCTATTATCTTGCAAAGGAGGGATGAGAAAAAGGACACTCGCAAATGGTTGCTTAAAGATGTAAGCACTGCGGCAGGCACTTGGGCAATTCTAGTAGCAGGGCAGAAAGATATCTGCATAGATCTTTAAGGAGACTGAACTTGTGAACCTCAGTAGAAAGGCTTTTTAAGATTCTGCACAAGTTGTGTGTGCTTTTCCTTCTGGCCAGGACCTTGCTTTCCTCAGATGCAAAAAGTAATTACAGTGATGACTCCAATAAACTCACAGACAGTGTTGTTTCTGTCCTTTACCCAAAGTACATGCAAATGTATTCAACAGGCTATTGTCTTTGGCAGTTGTTGCAGGCAAGCAAAAGGAGTCACCATTCCAAGATGAATCATAACAGTGGTGATCAAAACGAAAACAAGGCCCAGAGTACGATGACTGACACTTCTGAAGGTAGAGAGATGCAGTTCTGGGCTGAGAAGCTGAGAGAATTTCCATGTGGTCAATAATGACTGCACATGCAACATCAGCTGAGAAACCAGAAACCCAAGCAGGAGTTCCCACGACACTTTAGCAATGATAAAAAGCTGGGTTATTGGAGATCTTACAGAACAAAGGCATAGTGTCTTCTGTTACTACACTTTGCCAAAGACAAAGCTATAGATCAAGTGTAATTTAGTTATTTTAGTCAGACACAGAAGCCCAGACTTCTAGTTTCTGCTGCTGGCTCTGATATTAGACTTTACTTTATAGGGCCACCACTACCATAGCATCTGAACACCTTTTATGTTTTTCCTCATAACTGACTGATAGTAAAGACTATTAACCTCACTTTCAGGAGGGGAACAAAGGCATCAAAAGGCTAACTATCTTCCCTAAGATCATATGGGAAATTTATAACAGGAACGAACTGATCCAATTCTCCCAAGACTCGGGTTTTGAATTTTCTTCATTGCTCAAATCCACTCAAATGGCCACAACCTCAGTTAACTCTGGCTATAATGGTATTTTCACCAAGATGGGTAAGATGACTGAATTTTAAAGCCTTCTGAGTTGCTAGGATGAAAGGCACTACAAGAAGTTCAATGTACTATAATAATCATTGGCCTCATACCTTGCAGTGGTAAAACGAAATAACATCACTACAGCATATTATTCTTTGGATAAAATGCTCTTATTATTTCTACTATATTTGTATTTCTGCAGTGCTCAACTCTGTAGCACTCAGGCTCTCCTGTTTGCTCTCCTTTTTACTCTCCAAGCTCCATGCCACAGTTAAGAATTGGTCTGTAGCACCTTACAGTGGAAGCTCTGGGTGGGTCTGTGGCCAGACAGCAAACAGTGGCAATAAAACCGGTCTCAAAATTTATTGCTACAATATACTGATTGTCTTCACTCCACCTGTGCTGAAGAGGCTGAAGATAAAAAGTGGGGGGATATCCTACTTGGAGCTATATATCAGCATTATGAAGCAACCTGATAAATCCCTACACAAGCACATCAGCACACACTGATCAGGACAATGAGAAAGCAGTGTAAGGCATAACAGTAGGTAAAAACCAACAGCCTAACTGTGGCCGCAGAGTTTTCTTTCTGCCTGTAACAAGACAGCTGATGCAGAGTTCAACACTGAGCCTGGGACACTGCTTTTCTGTGACAGTGGTTCTCTCAAGTGAACTAGAAGAAAAAAAATCCCTCAGGCTAAGCTAGCAGGAGCATTGCTAACGCCTATCTGAGATGTACTTTTACAATAATAGAATAAGACTGCTGCTACCAGCTTTTTAAACAGTTATGAGGAGCTAGCACATGGCAGCCCAGCAGAATGAATTGCCTAATTTAAGAGCTATTTCCATTAAAGCAATCATCACCCTCTGCCTGCAATTTAGATGAGCTCTTCCTATCCACATCAGAGCTGAAAAGAAAATGGTGTGAAAGGGAAAAGCACTGATATGAAATAAAAGTTGCACAGAAGTCCTAAATCATATTCAAGTTCTTGCTGTTAGATCAATTAATGAACTTCCATTGCTTGTTGTACAAAGCCCCATTTCTTAAGGTTTCCTGCACTCTCCTATAAAAGACAAAAAGGTCGAGGTTTTCTGGAGGTGATCCTTCTGCCTTCATTTGCAGATCACAGAAAGCTTTTTAAGTGCTATGCTAATGTGACCTGACTACACTTGTGTGTGTGCCTGGGAAGCTGTGTCTACTATGTATGCTAAGTGCCAGCGTGGGCTCACGCAAGGCATTCTTGGTGCCTACAGCTTGCTGAACGAGATCACTGCTTGTGGGAAGGAGTTTGCTGTACCTGAGAGCACTGATGTGTGTGGGTGAGGAAGATGATGTGTGGGAGGGTGTAGTACACAGACATGAACATGCGTGTGGGTCTGAGAAATAGTTTCAGCAGACAGAATGACATGATTGGGAACTTTTCTATCAGTTTTTGGAGTACATGTGTATCCACTCTCTGGGCAAATGGTGTGTATGTGGTCATTTAAAGTGTATTGTAAGGCAGCATATGTGGCTATGTAGACTTCCATGAATTTATTTGGGACCTCTAAGCATGGTTTAACCTTTGCCCTCTCCCCTTATATACCATTAGTGCTGGTCAGTGTGGGAGGGACTGATGCATCATATGACAAGTTTTTGTTATGCAACTAAATAGACCACCCCCCTCTTCCCTTCTTGGTCTTTTCACTCTTCAGACATCAGGTTGTTTTACTATCTCTGCAATATTCTTGTCCATGAAGCAGACGTTTTGGGTTTAACTCCCATCATGCACCTGGAACATGCATGAGGCATGAAGTTCTTTGGGAAACCTTCTGACATCACCAAAGCTCTTATCTACACAAGAAGCAGGCAGGAAGCTGATACGAGCTAGACCAGATGCCTCTGCCTATTTCAAATCAGATCAAAAGTAAAGCCTTCAAATGCATAGGCATGAACTGACTTATGTTTTAAGTGATTTTAATACTGTGTCCCTTCTGATCTTGAAAGGAAAGATGACTGTCACTCATACTTTGCTTGCTCTTCCCTCTAGTCCAAAACTTCTGCTTGATCCTTGCCAACAGAAGCCTGTGTAATGTCTCCTCTCTGTGACCGGCAGTCTATGGGGCAGGAAAGCAATTCCCACCAGTGCCTGTGCAAATGAAATTCACCTGGCATTTACAAACCAGACAGGAGAAAAGGAGGCTGCAGTGAAAAGGAACCTTTTTCAGCAGGGAGCAGAGCACAACAAGGAAATAAAAAGATGAATAAACCTGTCATAGGCTTTTTCTTTATGGAGCAGAGGCACAGTTATTAGGTATCCGCAAAGAAGGCATGCTGGATATATGACTCCTAACACATCGTCCATAATACAGCGCTGTGCAGAAGGCATACAACTTTTCAAACAGTTGTCAGAGGCAGAAATAAATACAATGTCTTAGTGGGAAAAAATGACCAAAAGGATTAGAAGTGAGCATTTGGGTGGTGCAGGCAGGAGCCAGAGAGCTCTCTCTGACAGCATTTTTTCATACTCGCTACTTGTCAGAAACAGGAAAATTACTAAGATTTATTATTATTATTATTCTCTTAATAATTTGGGTGAGTTTTTTACTGCTCATAAAATGTGACAGATTGATAGTGCTCACTAGAAAGGAAAGGCCGCAAACACAGAGCTCTGCCAAGCAGATCTCCATCCACAACTGTGGTACCCTCTTTACTAAAGATGGGTCACACCACCCATTTGCAACCCCTGATCGGACTCACATCCTCCTGTCTTCAGCTACTCTAGACCTGAAGGCCCCACAAAACCACTGCCAATCGTCCTCACTACTAATGTGTAACTTCCTACCTTTTCCTCTCTTCCTAGAGTTCTGACAAAGTACTGTGATCTTCACCCATATTTCTCTTCAGTTTTCTATGTCTGGGCTCAACTGCACACCCCACCATGCTCTGTAGCATCCCATCTTATCCCAATACTGATCTCCTAAAAATGAGTAGAATGTCCTAACCCGTGAGTTATGCAATCACTGTAGCATCTCCTAGTGCAATAAAGCTAAAATTTTTGCCGTACACTGGCTCCATCACACAGTCTTACCCACGTGGTTGTCTGCCTACTTCCACAGCACCCCAGACTTGGGGGGGAAAGAAGTATCAGTGTGTGCACATTAGTTCTGGACACATGCAGATTATAATGATGGGCATCTTAGGAAAGTTCAGGTTAGAAATGGAAGGTGTTTGGTATGCTGTTATAAATGCTGAGTGGACAATGTTTTATTTTGTAAATTTGTGCATTAATACTTTCAAGTAAGTAACAGCCAAATTTTTAAAACATTTACCCTGCTAAAATGCCTTTGCTGTTTTTCTGAATAACATTCAAATATTGTCAGTAAATGCTTTAAGTAACATCTAACAACCAGTGTCTCTGCCTTCATCACACCATTAGACCACACTGTCTCCACGCTAACTAATAAGAATCGATTCTGAAATGAGAAACTTGAAGATCTTTTCTATCCTTTGTTCTCCAGTCTGCCATTTGATATACTACAATTCACACAGGAACTACAAGACTATTGCATATCCTAGCCCAGATTTCTTTATAGGCAGTCTCATTTCAGACCCTGGCCTGAAAAAGAAAATACAGCAAATTGTAATGATGGATGATCTCAATAGTGAAATTCTGTCTGACCTGCTGCTAGAAGCAAGAAGCACATTACTGACTCAAGATAGGTAAGTTGGTTAGGATGAAATACCATAAAACCCAAAGCTTTCAAACGAAACTGAACTTGCACCTGAATAGAACTTTTTTTCTGAGATTTATCTAAACATTTTTCTTTTCCTTATGCATGAAGCAGTGTGTATCAGAGCTCTGGTTGAAATTACAAGTAGCCTATCACCACCAAGGTAAAATAGCTGTCAATCCACCAAGATTGTCAACACTTCTTCACTTTCACTGACGTATCTATCTTTCACTCTCTCTCCCTATCCTGATGTCTTCCTCTGATCTTTCTCCTCCTTGTCTCCCATTTTCCTTTCCATCCACTCAATCTTTTTCACTATTTCAATAAAACAACAGCATAGCACAATAACCATCTCTTTCTTATATTGTGCTAACATGTTATGAAAAAATTACAAGTAACTTTGTTCTTTCTATACCCTGAAAGTAAGTAAGAAAGTCATCTCTGACCCCAAGCCTGGCAACTGGTGAGCCCTAGACATGTGATTTCAAAGAACAAAAATTAAGTCACAGAATCACTATGGTTGGAAAAGACCTGTAAGATCATCAAGTCCAACCATCAACCCAACACCACCATGCCCACTGAACCATGTCCCACAATGCCTCATCCACACATTCCTTGAACACCTCCAGGGATGGTGACTCCACCACTTCCCTGGGCAGCCTGGTCCAATGCTTCACCACTCTCTCAGTAAAGAAATTTTTCCTAATATCCAGTCTAAACTTCCCCTGGCGCAACTCGAGGCCATTTCCTCTTGTCCTGTCACTCATCACTTGGGAGAAGAGACCAACACCCACCTCTCTGCAACCCCCTCTCAGGTAGTTGTAGAGAGCGATAAGGTCTCCCCTCAGCCTCCTCTTCTCCAGACTGAACAACCGCAGCTCCCTCAGCTGCTCCTCATAAGACTTGTGCTCCAGACCCCTCACCAGCTTCGTTGCCCTTCTCTGGACACGCTCCAGCACCTCAATGTCCTTCTTGTAGTGGGGGGCCCAAAACTGAACACAGGATTTGAGGTGCAGCCTCACCAGTACTGAGTACAGGGGCACGATCACCTCCCTACTCCTGCTGGCCACACTATTTCTGATACAGGCCAGGATGCCATTGGCCTTCTTGGCCACCTGAGCACACTGCTGGCTCATCTTCAGCTGGCTGTCGATCAACACCCCCAGGTCCTTTTTTGCCAGGCAGCTTCCCAGCCACTCATCCCCAAGCCTGTAGCGTTGCATGGGGTGGTTGTGACCAAAGTGCAGGACCCGGCACTTGTCCTTGTTGAACCTCATACAATTGGCCTGGGCCCATCGATCCAACCTGTCCCGATCCCTCTGCAGAGGCTTCCTACCCTTGAGCAGATCAACACTCCCACCCAACTTGGTGTCATCTGCAAACTTGCTGAGGGAGCACTCTATCCCCTCATCCAGATCATCGATAAATATATTAAACAAGACCAGCCCCAAACCTGAGCCCTGGGGGACTCCGCTTGTGACCGGCCGCCAACTGGATTTGACTCCATTCACCATGACTCTCTGGGCTCAGCTGTTCAGCCAGTTTTTTACCCAGCGAAGAGTGCACCTGTCCAAGCCATGAGTCACCAGCTTCTCCAGGAGAATACTATGGGAGTTGCAGTAGTAAAGGCTCAAATTACATAAAAATAAAAAGTGGCATTACTTTATGGCTGGCTTGTAGCCAAAACACAAATAAGATATAAAGTAAAACCAGTTTTTACACCAGCCCTTCTCTTTGTCATGGCACTGCTACAGATGTTCTCAGCCTCCAGCTTTGAGCTTCTTTCTTCAGTACTCTACCATGCTCAGAAATGTATAAATGTGCAGCTTAGCTTTATGGAAAAGGCCAGGACATCGAAGCAGTGATTTGTCTTCTCAGTAAGGGTGAATGACATCTTCATGTAATTAAGTCCTTCATTCACTCTGCAGTTAAGCTTTATTCACCTTATTTTTTAATGTAACATAAACAAGTTTTATGGGTCATTACTCAAACAGGTGTGCTGCATACTGCATCTCTTAGATTTGCAGGCCAGAAAAATGGAAACAGGAATGGCAAAATTACTTGGCTGCAAGCATTGAGGGAGTGCTGTGAAATGTTTAATGACACACAAGTATGTTTCACATTTTATCTTCCCAAAACTCTTTTGAAGTTGGATGTTACGTTTTTTTACTCCTCTCCCCTTTCCTACCTTTTACACTTCACTGAAAACAGCAATGTTTCAGGTATCAAATAGGGATCAAACAATTCATTGGTCTCCTAGATTCATAAATAAATTGCTACAAAAGTGAAATACTCACTTCTCAAAGAATTGAAAAATCTTATCTCGTTAATTTGCACCATTTATAATACAACACATTTTGCTGTTCACACCCGATGGGTAGTGCTTAGGGAAGATGCTCTTCTCAGCACAGTGGTGGCTAGACCACTTCCTTGCTAATGTATCATTACATTTGGAAACAGTATTTGTTGGGCTAATTCTAACCTCTGATAGTGGAAATGAATGTGCTTTTGCAATTGCATGAAAATGGTCTGAGAACTTATTTTCCTTTAGCTTCTAGATACTGCCAATAAGTGCCTCCTGATGTAGTACCCACAATTCCCAGAGTTTCAATTCAAAATAAAAGCAGTTTCAGTTAATTACCTTCATTGATGGCTTTGATTAGTGCCCTTTGTATTGCACTAGGAGCACTGATGTAGTCAATTACTGTATTTCAACCACGGCTGGTAATTTCTTTCACCATGCAAACTATTTTGCACAATCATAACTATATCTTCAGCATCCTATATGGTCTGTCCTCTTTCTGCAGTGAAAGTGGACAGAGATCTGACCACCTATGTACAAACTTGCCTATACAAAAAATTACTACATAAAGGTAAAATCTAATAGATACAATAACACATCACATAAGGTAACTGAAGAAGTATCACAGTTCACAAGAAGTATTCAATTATTTCAGTGAGTGCATCACTTTCTTGGACAACAAAGAATCTTTCAATATTTCTAGAGAAGTCTGCCTAACTTCTTTATTGGATCAGTAGCTACAGAAGTCTGAATCGGATATGTCATTCCTTATTTTGTTGCTTTTTTTTTTTTCTCCTTGGTCTGAATGAAAATGGGGATTAACAAATGTGACTTTAGGAATTAAGTGGATTTGCACCTACTTAAATCTGAACCACCAGCCCCTCCTGTTTAAACTGTTGTCTGCTATTTCTGCACATTACTACACAGTTTTTGCACTCTGCAAAAGATAGCTTCATATGAGAAATGAGGGAAATGAAGCCTGAACAGATTAGAAAGACAAATATTTAACCTGTTTGGGATCTTTGAGTGAAACTGCTAATTAAATATAAGATTTTATTGCTACTAATCTGCAATTCTTCTTGTACAATCAACTTTTTACACTAATAATTATAATTTACATTTAGTGGCCTGTTCATTCCCAAGGATGGTACAAAGTTATTAAAAAAGCAACCTAGAAATGCAAAAACATTTTGGGGAAAGTTAGCTTCCAACTCTACCCCACTGGAGGGGACAGAATAACATTCACTTACATACTGTCTTTTTGATAAATATTTCTCAATAAGTGTTGCAGACTAAGAGATACTTTTACAAACACATTATAGGTTTTTTTCCTAGCTCATAGAAACTTGGAGCAGATAAGATGCCGTGTTTTGACTTGCCTGAAGGACCTTGTTTCACCACAGAACTGTGAAGAACAGAGGCAACTGACTCAAAACTGTTTCTGCAGAGTCCTGTCACTGATTTAAAGGCCAAAAAGGATGAGACAATCTCATCCACTTCTGAAAACTCTTCCCACTCCAAAACCTGAATGTGTTCCTTCCCCACCAAAAAGAAAATCCAAACTATTCTGACAAGAAACACCTTGACATTGTACTTCACTACCCAGGCAAGGAGGTTCTAGTATTCCAGCCTACAACGGTTGTATGCTGAGTGTAACTATTTACATATTAGAGCTTGAATAGAGGGGAAAATGCAAGATCAATTCACAGACACATTGGCCAATTAAGTATATGGAGTTAACCATAATTCCAGTAAATTATGCCAAGCATGACTAGAGGTAATCACAGGGCAAACATATCTTGGTCCAATTAGCAACAGAAGCAAAATGTTTTGTAAAATTCAGAGAAATTTTTATTAATGTTATCCAGTAGCAGAAATATTCTAGATAATTTGAATGTTCACAGTTTACTGTTTCAAAACTAGCATAATTCCATATCACTTTTATATATTTGTGTATGAGAATTCAATTACTGTGAAACTTGAAATAACAGAAGTGTACATGCAAAGCAAATTGTGCATTAGAACAGTATGTATATTTGAATGATAAATGTACCTATTCATACAGACCGATAGCTTTTGTAAAGGCAAATATGCATAGATAAGCAATATTTCTTTTAATAAAACTACAAAAAGTGTTGTACGGAAGTTTTAAAATCAGTGTGGATTTGAAAGACTAAGCTATTTTTTCATTTCTTTCATTAATGAGAAACAGATCATAGATTGACTAGCTATTAGTAGGAGCTTTTGTATCATTCAGATGTGCAGTCTTATATGTACAATGTACCTAAATTGCACAATCCAGTATTGTGAAAAAATACTTGAACTTTAAATGAGTAAATTTGGGTGCCAGAATCAATAAAGCCATGTGGTGCTGCATACTGCCTTGGCTAATTTTCCCTGCTTCTCAACCACGTAAAATTATCTGCATGGAGCTCT
This sequence comes from Gavia stellata, assembly GCF_030936135.1. Taxonomy (NCBI): domain Eukaryota; kingdom Metazoa; phylum Chordata; class Aves; order Gaviiformes; family Gaviidae; genus Gavia; species Gavia stellata. The sequence goes on from NC_082600.1 coordinate 24,430,629, forward strand.
GGGCTGCTATGGTTAAACTGCTCCTAATATCCGTGCATGCTTATTCAAAGCTAACTTGCTTACCTCTGTACAGGACTACAGCATTTTGTGCAGGTATTTACAATGATTTCTTCAAGGGAAGAAGCTAGCTTAGAGCCCAAAAAGCTGGAGTTAACCAATGTACCGTTTATTAGACTTCATAACAGTCAGTAACAGCTCAGAGCTAGTGTTTTGTAACGTAACAGGCTGGGTTTGAAGGAGGTTGTGAAGGAAGACAGTCTGCTCTGTTGACTTGAACGTGCAGCATCAGGTTTTGCGGCAGCTCTGAATCACATGAGCAATTAACTGAAAACAAAGTCACAGAAGCAAAAGACAGAAGAGCCACAATACGTCTTGGAGTCAGTCCCAGCTAGGACAGGCTCCTTGACAAAAGTTAAGGATGAAAGTGGTGTAGTGCAGATACCAGCAAAAATGCTAAGAAGAAATCATTTGCAGAGAAGAAAAATGAAAAATAATCTCTGCATCACAGCTACAACATGAAGCTTTAATTAACATTTTACAAGCCCTGGCACACTTGAGATGTCAGTGTCTATTCAGTACAGTAAATCTGTGTGGGGTTTAGAACCACAGATATGGATGAGACACAAAGATGGGACTCCGATCAGAAGACAGCTGAAATAAAAACAAGCTGCATTTCCTTGTGGCCATGTGAATCATGACGAAAATAGAAGCAGCTTTTACTGTTGGTTTGGTCACACTGGGGACAGCTATTGCCACTGGCATGAGTAACTGCCTAGCTGCCAGCATTGCTGTAGTGGTTTGGCTGGCACAGATCACCACTTTCCTCTCTGCAACAGCTTTATAAAAATATCACTGTTTGAAAATTTCCAGTTGATTCAATTTCTTAACCAATTACTTTCTGTAGAAGTAAATACCCTATGTGGTTTTGGGACTAAGCCCCCTCAAGATTCTTTTAGGTATATAAACTAGATCACAGACAACAGAAGTGAAAGGTATGTATTTCAACATATTTATCGTATTACCTAACCCACTTTTACCTGCCTCACAGCCAGTACAGCATAGTCCCACACAATACGTTCAGTAGTAACCTGTACAATCCAGATTTAAATTTGCTATGCCAGGATGTTTTCAGTTCTTTCCTGGGGAGACTATTCCACAGTTTACCAAGTCTTGCTCTTATGAAATTGCTTCCGCTTTCAGCCTAAATTTATTTAATCTTAGTTTCAGCCCAGTACTCCTAGTTATATGCCCTCAATGTATGACTAAACAATTTATACTGCTTAAATGTTTAATGTCCATTACTGCACTCTTGCTTCAGTATCATTTAGCAAACAATGCACATTCATAATTTGTGTCGTTTCTCATTAGCTCGGCTCGTGTTTTAATTTTTACCTCTTTTTTTTCTATTTAGGCATCTGAAGTGTCATGCAGCAGCATCACAGGAGAGGCAATTCTTTTCAAAGTTGTTTTGAAACTTTGTTTGGGCCTGGCACGCTCTGCAGATAGCCTGCTTATAGGATCATTTGTTACTTACGTAGCAGTATGGTATCTTAGCACAAACAGGCTAGGAAGAGCCTTGTGTTCTTGACATCAGCAGCTGACCCGATGAAGCATCTCCATTTCCTCTGTAGGTAACACTAGTTGGAGGCTCTAATTCAACTACCGCTGCACTAGACTCAGAAGGAGTAGATTGTAGGTATTACTATGGCTACCTAATTGTTTCATTTTTTGTCAGTGTGACTCATATGGCTCACACTACACCATCTCTGGAACATCACTGTTCCCTTTAGCAGCTCGTGGCTTAGTGAAAGTACTTCATGCATTAGGATTCAAGCAGTTCTGCGTGGTCCCTGTAACAGGCACTTCGGAAAGTTAAAGGTCCTGTTCCTCCAATAGTGTTATAGAGGCACTTTGTTTGATATTTGTTCAAACAAAATTGTTTCAGAGTTTCCAATACATAAGGTGCCCCAAATGACCTTTACCCATTTTTACCAGAACTGCCAAGACCATTGCCCTTAGTGGTACAGCTGAACATCACTTCCAGTTTTGTGGCCTGCAAGTTCAGGACACCATAATTCTGAGCTCTTGACAGTTACTGTATGCTTATTGTTTGTCCCAGGAGAAGAAAAGAATTTGTCCTAAAAGGTGTAACAGAAAGCAACAGGCTACAAATTTCATTTTCATAGAATCAGAAGCAGCTGCCTATTTGTACCAGTGTGTATATGCATTATTTATTAAAATATCAGCCCAGGAATGCACAGAGGGATTATTAGAAAGTGGAAATGGATTTTAAAGCATTCGAGGTTGTAGATGTTTGACATGTTGAAGCCCTGCTACTGTAACTGACTGCAAGTCAATGAATATTAAATACATGACTCAGAGAAGAACCCAGTGAAGCTTTAGCCCTGTTGATGACTTTTTAACTAATTACACCTACTTTACTTCTATCTGATGCTCATATTTTTTCATTCTTTGTGTGACGATATTAGAATTTGTATTTACATACTATGTATCTAATATAATTTTGTATGCTTGCATGTATATATGTGTGAATTGGGAAGGAACATGAAAAATTATGTATTTTGAGTGTGTGTAAGGATAAGCTCTTCTGGCACCAGTGAATGAAGAGTTTACACATTTATGTAAGCAACAGTAAGCGTGAGCAGAAATGTAGGATGCATGTGCGTAAGGTGTAAAGTTAAATGAAAGACAAGCATGTGAGTTCAGGTATAAATGTAAATAGTCAGTTCCCCATTTGAATGAAAATCTTAGATAGGCAGAAGCTTAGAAAGGCAGTGTTTTCTTTTGTGGAAATTCTTTTGCAAACCAGTCTCTTGGGTTTTGAAGGTTTTTGGGGTACTTTTGGTATTTTTGCTCTTCTTCATGCAGCAAAATATATTCCAAAAAAGATAGCTATCTGTGAACTCAGCAACTTTGCCAACTAGCAAAACAGCTTTCAGCCCCACAGCCCATTTGGAGTGATAAAGAATTGCTGTGGTCTTGCACTGGAATGGACTGACTTTATTATCACACTCAATGATGGTTTTAACTTCGTATTTCCTCAGCTCTGCCTGAAGGAAAAACGATACCCCTGATAACCAATCAACATTATTAAAGCTAGTTTCCCAAGGAGTTTAATGATAACTACATTATTTGTCCTTAAGAAAACTAAATTCTGAAGCTAGTTATGTTCAGTGTGCTTAACATTGGGAGACTTTGTACTATTGGGTTTTAAACAGCAAGCTGGTTTGATTTTTTTTTTAATACAACTGTATGTTGGATTATTCCATGGAAGGGTTTTTGCACCACACTTTGAAGGTAAAAATGAAGTCTACCTAGGAAGTGATTTTTTTTTAAGGACTTTGTGGTCTTTTCTTTCATGTTTGTCAACAATGGAAATGACATCTGGATTTAATTATTCATCTGCTGTGTATTTCACTGTTTGATCACATTAGTGACTTCATGACAGGGAGAACTTTAATTCTACCAACAACTCCAGATCTTTGACATACATTGTACAGCTGATCTTTCTGGTATGTATATGATTAGTGAAGCTGACTTTTTTTTTTTTTAAGCTATGTGCACATGTTGATGAGTGTTCCCAGGCTCAAAACCTTCCTAAAATGGTTTCTTCAAATAGAAGGTGATGAATTATACACAAGAATTTTTTATTCTATTATACAATAAATTCTTGTATTCTAAGGATAATGGGATGGATTCTGTCCTCAGCCATATTTCACTAAAATGGTAATTATACTCTAGTACACTACCATTACTTATATAACATATGCTAGATTAACATCTTTCCAGTGATAAGAAAGGTCCTCTGACTTGATGAGTTCACATTCTAAGCAACAGATACTTCCATCTGAAAAGGCAAGCCAAAATCATCCCTTTAATCTGAACTTGCAATACGCTTTATAAATTTTCATTCACTAATTTTAATGTCATCCTTAAGGGGACAGCAATTACCCAACCAGATCAGATGAGTGATCCATCTATCTAGACCAGTACCATGTACTCCCCAGAGTGAACGCAAGCAGCTGCCTCCAGAAGAAGCCTATACCCATCATTTCATGTGGCACCATGAACCACAGCTACTGATTCTGTGTAATTCCCCAGTGTGTCTCTGTTAATGCCTTAAAACAAATTTAAATCTCTTTGGTATCCTACAAAATATTACTGAGGATTTTCTCATTAGCATACACTTGCTTAATCCTCTTCTGAGCACTGATAAGTTATTTGATTTTGGCTCTTTTTGTAATTTGTTTTACAGGTTAATTATCTTTTGAATACAACATATTTTCTTCTATCATCTTCAAATGTATCACCTTTCAAATCCACTGAAATCTTCCTGTTCTTGCATATTCGGAAAGAACAAGTAAGAACATTCAGTATTTCCTCCCCAAATCATTCAGGAATTTTTCCCATGCCTGCCTGCGTTTGTCTGTGACAGCCACAACCTCCCAAGTATTTCCTGCTACAATTTACTCTTGTGTTTCTTGTCAACATTTGCAGCTGTTTTTTGAACTCCCTTTAGTTATACTATTTCATAATTTTATGAGCAGAAATGAATGGTGCATCCTTGGTAAGGATGTACCACTGTTTTATATAATGCCATGATCAGTGGAATTTTCTAGCCCATTATTTCTGTATCACAGTGTAGTATTTACTTTTTGACTTCTGCTGTGCAATGAGCAGATGTTTTTACTGAGCTGCTGGCAATATCCCCTAGGTTTTTTTTTTTCCCTCCCTGAATGGTTACAGTTAATTTAGAACCCAGTAATGTGTATGAACAATTCAAATTATTCCCTGCAATGGGCATTACTTTGTATTTGTCAACGAAGGATTGCATATGATGTTCTGCTGTCAATACAGCCTCCTTTATTAAATGCCTCTGAAATTCCTCACGGTCTTCTCTAACGCTGACTCCCATAAATAATTTCTTATTATCTGCAAATCTTGCAACTTCACTGCCTACTCCCTTTTCCACGTTACTGATTAAATAACAGTGGTCCTCAAACAGAAGTTTGAGGTACCCCTCTATTAACCTTTTGCCATTTTTCTATTAACCTGAAAATTGAGCATTTATTTCTCTTTTCAGTCTTCTGTCCTTTGCCAGTTTCAAATCAATGACAGACATTTACTGCTTGCTATCTGACAGCTTTGTTTCCTTATCAGCTCTTACAAGGAACTTTTGAAAGACTAAATAAGTCCCATTTATTATCCCAGCAGATTGGAGAAGCACAGAGTCAATTCCAGATTCTTGCTCTCATATTATATTAATTCAGATGCTGTTTCATACAGTAAATTCATTTCATTGCCATTTCAACCAAGTTTTCTAAAGTCACAATCACTGAGCTACATAAATATGTACCAAAATAATGTGTACTTACTTTCTGTTTGTGTTCTACAGCAGTTATTTTAATGAGGGGGTTTTTTTTGTTGTTTGGTTGTTTTTTTTTTTTTTTTTTTTTGAGTTGTTCAAGCAGTTGCTCCTCCATTCTATCAGAAACTTTTTCTGGTTAATCTAAGCACCCACCTCTTAATATTCTGATCTGTCTTCCTGAAAAGAGGAGGTTTGAGGCATATATCCTCTACCATAGCTTTATTGCTAGAACAGATTCCAAGAAATTACTTGGCAACTATGTAATGCTTTCTAGGAAGCGTAATTTCTCCCTTTACTCTCTCATTGTCAAGCCAACCCAAGGATTCGTTGTTGAACATCCTCATTCTGATATTCCACCTGTGATAATCATTATCCTGTTACTGCAGACAGTTAACTAAGGACTGCCAACAGAAATTACATGTCCAAGTTAGTGACCTGGTGGGTAGCAGAGAGGGAAGCCCAGGATCATGATCCTCCTTGTAACTTTTACATGACATTATCAGCTTCAATATTCAAGTGGTGGAAAAGAAGGGAAGAATACTCAAACCGTAAGGGCTTGGAAGATAATGAGGGGGTGAGTAACAGTACAACTGGATTTGTGAAGACCCAACTGTGTCAAACCAGCCTGTTTTCTCCATGGATTGTTGATAAGGGTAAAACCAGAACATGTTATACCTTGAATATCCTTCAATAGGCTCTCACATGCCACAGGGAAACACGGGCTACTCATACTGCTACACAATGGCACAAAAGCAACTGAAAAACCATATTCTGTGAATAATTAGCAGTAGTTCACAATGAAAATGGAAGGCTATATTAAGTAGGTTTGTCCTGCTTTTGGTATTAATAATTAATTTCTTTAGGACCTGGATGATGGAATGAAAGGTGGGCTGATTAGATCTTCAGATTACATCAAATTAGGAGCTTGCAACAAAACTAAAAAACAGAATTTACTTCAAATTAATTTTGAAATTGGAAATTTGGAAAAATCATTGAAAATACAGGAGGTGAAATCCAGTAAGGATAAATGTAATTTTCTACAGTAGGTTAGAATAAACCTGCCTGACTGCAGAATGCGGAGCGATCAGCCAGGCAGCAGTTGTCAAGAGAAGGACCTAGAGATAAGAGTACATCACAGGATACACACCAGTCAGAATACTCATGCTGATGTTAAAATGGGGAACAATAAACCAAGGTGTATAAATACAGCTATAGTTTATTGCACAAATACAAGCCAGAGGTGTAGCATTGTCTCCTATACAGTGTATTCAATGTTGGCAAATCTTTCTCTTGAGCACTGTGTTTAGATGCTACAGAGTCTGTGAAGTTACAGGGCAAACAGCTGGAGACTGTCAAAGAAACAGCAAAAAGAACAATCAAAGCTCTAGAAAACAGAGACCAGAAGAAAGATGAAATAACATGTTCTTTAGCCTAGAAGCTTTGGCCTGAACATGGCAGCAGTATTAAAATATGTAAAATTGTGCTGTAAAGAACATGCCTTGCAAGGTGAACATGACAAGAATTATGAGCTTAATTTGAAGAAATGGAGATTTCAGATAGAATAAATTTTCTAAAGATAAAGGTGAATAAATATTGAAAAGGTTTTTTATAAGGAAGTTGCAGAATCTTCATTTTTAGAAGTTTGGGTTTGGTTTTTTTTTTTAAAAAAAGAACTCATCAGAGAAACATCTGTCTAGATTGAGCAGATGGTTTTATGAACTTATGAGCTTCTTTTCACCCTCATTGTCTGCAATCCTAGCTTAAAAGGAAAAAAAAAAAAAGAAAACAGCTGCAAGAAAAATGCTGAAGGTAACAGAAGTGCTCTTAGGCAAACCGGAATAGATCATGACACTGGGGAAACTAGGTGGCACTACGCTAGTTAAAATACCTCCTTCACTCCCTATTTTAAGCCGTGAGCAGTAACTGAAATGACTGCATCCAACAGAGAGGTCACCATTTAGTGAGAGTAAGTGAAAAGAGTCAGATATTCTGTATTCATCCTCTGGTGTAGCACTGATTCACTCTGCAGCCTTAGGCAAAATGCTTGAGCTTTCTGCATTTGCTTTCCTATCTCTGAAAGGAGAGTACGTATCTACCTCAAAAGTATGTCACAAGTGCATCGTGGTAGGAGACCTCATTGAAAAGGTTTGTTATCAAGGAAACGGAGAGAAAGCATGCTTCCTGGAATACAGTTTCAGGTAACTTAAGGGCCTAGGATCATTGTTCTCTGCTACTGTTGCTGACGCCTGCGTGGTGCAGAGTGTTTTGATCCATTCAGGCAGGCTGTCAGAACAGCTGAAATAGTTCCCAACAAATACATAGGAAGATCTCAGCAGATGGCCACCACGTATACTTTCAACCTATTTCCCTGCCTTTTGCTTGCTTTTTTGAGCAGAATGATTACCACTCCTAGCGTGGTCCTACTGAAGGCATTTTATAGTGTCTCTCAGTGGATCAAACAGTTTCAGTCTAAGGTTGTTCTACAAAACATTCACCTCAAGTTCCTGGATGGTCCTAGCTCCTATGCCTCCTACCTGACGTCACACTTCCGTGGAAGAGCAGAGGTACAAAACCATTGTTCTAGACCCTTAATTTTCATCCAATATCAAGGTATTTTATGACCATTAATTTAATGGAGCACTATCCTAGGACAGATGCATCTTTATACTTTACAACCAGAAAGTTAGAGTTCTAGTGATGAATTCAACATCACAAAGCAGGGCAGCAGCTGATCTGAAAACAGGATCTGAGTTTCAATTGTGTGCTATGATAACCTATATATATTTTTTATGTATCCATATATGTGCATGTATGTGTAACACAGTTGTTTGTTTAGCTATGAAGACAAATAGAAGCACATGATTCCAGTTTCCCTTTACTTTGTAAAGGTAAATTCCAAGCAGGTTCAATTACAAAATATGCATGGGACAACTACATTTTTCAAGGAGTACTGAACACTTCTTAAAGAATGGTTTCACTAGAGGAAGAAGAGTAGAAAGTGTATGAGTTGTCTAGAAGTATTTGATTAGTGTATGCCTTACTGAGAAAGCCAAGTCTGACCTTCCTTTTTCTGAAGAGCTTGCATTCCTAATTTTGATTGTTTCTTTCTTTGTTGACTACAGAACTGATACACTTTGATTTTCATACATGACTTATCTAGTTTCTGTGTGCTTCAAAGCTGTGCAGCCTGGAGGCATCTATTCTGGCCTCAGCCCAAGTCAGACTTCAATACTTAGTGGCAACTGGGGACATGAATGGTAGGAGAACACTAGTCCTCTGCTCTTAGATTTCTTTATTTAAAGGAAAAGGCTAAGTTGTCAAATACAAAAAATGAAAGCTGTGACAGGGCACAATATAGAAGTCACTATATAGAAAAGAACAAGAAAATTGTTTGCCACTTTGAAAGACTCCAATTGATAACCAACGTTCCTGTCACCTTGTTAGGCCACCTCCTCCAATTTTCTGATTCAGAACAATCTATAGGTAGCACAGCATTTGCCAAAGCAGATCAAAGCATCAGTCAATCCCTCCAGTTACAATACCCTGCCCCTTCACGTACCTGGAGAGAACAGTACTTTCTCTCATCTCCTCTTCAGTCTCCTACTGTAGCAGATCAGATAATCCCATTCAGATTGAGCACGCTGTACTCACATCTAGCAATGACCACTCAAACCTACATTATCGCTCTGTTTATAGTCATTGTTTTATATACAGGATCAGGGCAGTGAATACAAGCGAGAACTACAGAAAGAGAACTCTTGTATCATGCTATTGCAAAATCCGAGCACTTTACAGCAGTATTTTAAAGGCAATGACTATACAGCTGAAACAGTTGCTTTCTCTCACTTCATCAGCCTAACCTAGTCACCTGGAAAACATATTTTTCTTTAGCAGAGAGGAAGATCATAAGCCTTTGTCCTGGGCTGTTCTTTCATAGGAACAGTGATCCTGGGTGACAGGCAGGCTAGAGAGAAGACGGAATGAAAGAGAGGTTTCAGGAAACAAAGTGACCACTAGCTATTAGAAGAGGTGGGAGATAGAAGTACTCTTTCCTCTTGCAGTTATGCGTCATTCATGAGAATGACTGAGCCAAGAGGTCAGGAAGCTGGGATCAGAGGAGACTGCGCAGAGTCATGATTCACTGGAGATACAGAAGTGCCCTGCAACTCGTCTTTACAATATTCTGGTGTAAGTGCTGTCCATTCAATAGCTGGTTGTTTCTTATAGAAAAGCAGAGCACAAAACAATATTGCTTCAGGAATACATTATGGCTAAAATATGTATGTGAATTCATATGCAAATTAACATGGCTTTCTGTTCCTGGGACATTGCTGAGAATCTCTCAGTGTCAGAGAGTTTGGGAGTGCCTGTTATGCTGGCATCAACCTACACGTCAAAGCTCTGCTGTTTCTACAAGGAAAGCAGCTCTTCCTTCCTAGCCAGCGATTAATCATTCTGTACTGCAGCAGAAGCCATACTCCATAGGCTTCTGACTGGCAACGTTACAAAAAACAGCAGGATGGCCCTTTGATGGAAAATCATTCTCTCTCCTCTCCTGGGTACGACCACACTGATAGCTGCATAGAGGAAGTACACGAACAACGTGTATGAGTTGTAGAGTTGTTTTCTTCAACTCAGCTTTCAATAGGATCAATTCCAGCACTGCAAATATTCTTTAAAAAAAAAAAACCTTTTGAGTCTTTATAGCATCTTTATTTGAAAAAGTCTGGCAATAGTGAATTTCAACAGTGCTGAAGACCAAACATTTCTCATTACAAACTTCCTTCTATCAGGAGGTCATAATCCTATTCTGCAGGAATAATATTCTTTAAGACAACTTTTTTCCTTAAAGTCATATATCCCTGGCCTCAGCATAAAGGTGCCATTTAAGGGGAACAGTCCAATGCCCACTCTAGTCACATTCTCAATATGCATACACATACAGGAAAGAGCAATGAAAGTATTTCAGTGAACAAGCTCCTGATTTTACCACTGCAGACAAGATTTCAGCTGGTGATGTCAGATTTAAAGGCTTAACTCTCCTTCTCATGTTAGGAGGCTTCTCAGGTTATAGGCTGTATCCCTTAATATGTGTGATATTGGGATCTTTCTGAAAAGGACAGAAGTTATGCCTTCAATAATATAATACATGAACGTGCAGAAGTGTTATTGCTAGTGTAATATACTCTGAAGTGATGGAAAGCGTTTTTGTAAAAAACTCTGTACTACAAGCAGTGAATTAATAAATCTGTGCCATTTTGGCAGAGGTTTTAAGGACTGGATCAGTCATGGTATTCTTCAACAAACTAAACCAAATAAACTAGATTACCCTACCACTGTCCATGGTGCTCACATTATTTGGCTAAAAATACAAGATCAGTATCCAAAGTGTAGTGCTTTTCACTAACATTCAATTTGTTAACAATTAAATAGAAGACCATACAAAAATCCTTCTTCGATGTTATATCTAGCTGCTTAGAAAAGAAAATAACAATTCCTATGGAAAACTTTCCTATTCTCAGTTGTAAATGAAGAAGCTTTGCATTACCAATGAAGTGCATAAATTAGAGGGAAGGGGAGGGAGAGAGAGAGATGGGAAGAAAGAAAGTGTGAAAGAAAAAGAGTGTGACTGATTGCAACACAATTTGTTAGCTTCAAAGGTCAAGGCAGTCAGTGTTTTTATTGGATCCGATTACCTAGGGGCACTTGCAGTGCCTTGACCTGAAACAAACAAGTCGCTGTGGCAGTGCTTCCATATATTTATGTCATCCCTAGGCTAATGTGATCATCTCTTCAAGTCCTAGTGCAGCACAGCTAGCTCTGTGCAGTCATTATACATTGGCTTGAAATGGCAGGCAACAGACAGTGGCACAGCACCATCAAATAAGTTTCTCCAACCTTCACTTCATTGCTACTGGATCATCTTTGCCCTTGGGTTGGTCTGGTGGCAAACACCCTCCATAGACAAGAGATGGCAGCAAGGGGTTGTGCAGAGCCACTTCACCAAGGAACTCACCTATCCATGCAGAAGGAGCGTTCTCTCTAGAGTTACTCCTTTGCAGGCTACTTCAAGTGTGCTCTGCGATATTCACAACAGCAACAGTATAAAAATAATTAAAAACCAGCAGCTTCCCCAATGATCTACTTCCAGCTGCACTTCCACTTGAATTTCCAGGCTTGTGACTCTTCTTGAAAAGAATTACTTACCTAGTTAATAAGGAAATTTCAGGATACTGGAGTTTTCCAATTCATTCCTCTAACACTATAAAATCTCCTGTGGCAGTGGCTCAGATATCAAGTCTAGTGGAAGATGGCATCCTGGCCGACATAGCAGATGTTATGAAGGACCAACTTTTATGTTCACCCCATTTTTTATTGGCTGCATAGGCATGTGAGCTACCTGAATTTTCTAGATTGAGAATATAGCCCTCAAATTCCTAGCAGCACTTTTGCTTAAGCCCTGTGAGAGCTATGCAGGCTGCCGGCAGAGGCTAAAGGTTGGAAGTTGGGTTACTGAGTCTCTTCCTGAGGGAAGCACTCGGTGAAGAGAAGACGGTGCCAGAAGATGCTTCAGGTATTCTACTGTCCTGAATTCAGGGAGGTTTGCTACAGAAGTGGTTACAAGTTCAGCATGGGAAAAAAGAATTGTAAAATGGAGAGGTGAGTTGTAAGCTATGCCTTACATGAACTGAGAAAGGAAAGAGCAGATAATATCAATGCTCCTGTGCAGCTGAGGGGTACTACAGTGCCATATTTGACAAATGAAGGATCAATTCCACCAAGCTATAAGTCAGTACTACTACTAGTTTCCACCAAATTGCTTCACTGTTACTTCACACCTGAACCAGTGGCAGGTTTACCAAAGGCTTCAGCAGCTGAAGTGCACAGCCAAGTGCACTAAATCAGCTATAAATTATGGCATAATATAATACCTACTCACTCATTTCACATAAGCCACAGAAATCTTACAAATTATATTGACCCTCAACCATTAGTGACTTACACTGGATGTGTTCTGGAAATCTAAAGGCAGTAAATACGGTTTCTTTCTTATTCACATGACTTATTCACAAATGTCTTTCAGAAGCAGGTGAAGCCTTCAAAGGGTTAAGGAAAACCTATATACTAGTAAAATTAATCATCTTTTATTTTAAAATATTCCTTCCATCTCAGTGAGCACAGTATCACTGGTGCTTACACATGCCAGCAATGCAGAAGCTTGTCATCTATTAATAACCAAGGAAGTATTAGAAGTTATGTGACGCTCGAAGTCTGAATCACCTTTAAGGTCCTTCCAGCTGGGGACAGTCTGTTTCTGAGGCACATGTCGATAGAGAGGGGAAAGACAACATTGAGCCTCAGGGTTTCTTACATATTCAGCAAAAATTAGGAAAGGAAGAGGTAAAACTGTCTTGAGAGCAGTGCTGTCAGGACATGACAAAACTAGTTGGGAGTTTTAGGTCTGCAATGTTAAAGGAGAATTTTCTTTCAGCCTCTAAATAAAATGAAGACTCTACAGAGGGAAGCTTTTACAGAAGCTAAGACACAAACAAATTATCCATGCATTAAAAAGTACTGCAAGAATTAATTTAAGAAAAGCAATAATCCTTTTCCTGGGTGGTGCAGATACCAGACATAAGAACAGGCAGAGGCTGATAAGAGGTAACTGGAACTCACTATGAAGTGACAGAAAGTCATTGTCATACAGGAATGAAATGCTGAAGTTAGAAATGACGTTGACTGAAAATTCTCCCCCTTCCCATTAAAAGTTTGAATGAGATATTTTAATCCAAACAGATATTATTTAGCAATACACCTGATTTCATTTTTCAACATCCCCTCAAATACCAGTTCAATGTTTGCATTCAGTTTTGACAGTTCAAACAGCTACTAACAGCATTTGGTAGCTGTTGGTAACCATCAGATACCACTTGATCTCATTCTGGCATGGTACTGGTATCTGCAATTATAGTTTTACATAGCTCAAAGAAATAACTTAATTGTACAAGTGTGTACTAGGAGCAAAAAACACAAAGGATCAGCTGGACACAGGTTTACTGTAGTACTGCTGTTATAATTATGTGGTATATTCCTCTGCAATAAAGCTGTTAGTAAATTCTTTATTAAAAAGAGTAAGTGTAATTTCAGCAACATAGCCTGCCTGTGTGTAAAAATGGGCCTAAGGAGACTGATACCACATTTTGTTTGACAACCTAAGTGCTCAGAAACTCTACTAATTGTTCTTATCTCTGACCTAGAACTCAGGCCACCCTTTCTCCTTTTTTAAACACTCATTTTAATTAAACAAATGTAGCGACCCAAAGAAGCGAGTCATCCTTTTACCTTGGGACACTGCAGGATGGAGGGACACAGATGGCTTTTGAGTGAGAACAAAAAAGCTCAAGTCTGAGAGTGTCACTGCAATTTCCAACCAATGCTCTTTCGGTGACTCCAGCTACTGGGAAGAGCCATTCAAGTTCCCTGCACTAGCATAATTGTGCCAGGCAATACCCATTTGCTGGAGATGCACCCAGTTGCTCTCAAACACCTATGGCGTCCCCTGCTTCTCTGTAGTCAGAAGTGGAGACTTGTCCCAGAAATGCTAACAAGTTTGTGCTGGCTTGCATAAGGCTCTGGAAGAACAGTGCTGGGCAGGATGAGAAGACAGTACTCAGAAAAGAAAATGGAAGTTATTTTTACACAGCTCAGAATAGCAACACGGCATGTACAGCTCGTCGTCTGCTGTGGTTACCTTCAATCCCAGCAGTGACAAGTGCTGAGCTATACACGCATTTTCATTTATCTCTGGAGCTCCAGCCTGAGGGCAGACAGCACCCGTTTTACCACATGACCATGCTTGTGAGCTAAGGCAAGTATACTTTCAATTTGCAAGTTAGCAACCTGAGTCCTGTCAAGGGCAATATTAATTTCTAGAAGGTCGAAAAAGCAGCTCATTATTCCTGACTCTGCCTACTGGGTTTCTGGTGCATTAAATAAATAAAAATCGCCCCAAAGAAGGGCTTTTGTTGTTATTGCCAGTGTTCTGCATTGTTCTTCATGAAGATGTGTCAGCTGAGAGGAGGTTTCTTTAGGCTCTGGCAGGACATATCCGTCAGATATAATGTGATTGTACTAACACAACAATTAGTATTTTTCAGCCATACATCTGAAAACACTTTACAAAAGAAAAAGGAAATACCAATCCCACATTACATAAGGAAGAAACTTAGGCACACAGAGGTTAAAGTAGCTTGGGCAATATTATGCAGAAGTGTCAGGCAAAGTCTGGGAACAAAACATTATTGAAAAGACTATAGAAAATGGTGTCTGTAATAGCTGGGGGACTTGACCCAGTGACTCATGTAAGGTTTTCCTACAATGGACTCCTATAATCATATAGTTCAGGCCTAGAGAGTTGATTCTGGTGTCCTATCTACTGGCCTGTACTAGAGAAGAAGACTACAGAAGTTATTTATTTACTGGTAAGAATGGATACAGCACAGTACAAAACAATTTCATCACTGAAGAATTTGCTCAGCGTTAACTACAGAAGACACTACGTTTGGGACCAGGGAGGGGAGAAGACTGGTGATTACAAAAGGAAGTTTTAAGAGTTCAAGCCAATTTCGGCATATCTTTGGATCAGTTCAACTGCAACTATCCCCCAGAAGAATCCCTGCCCCTGTGCAAGACCATGAGAGTCCTTTCTGATTTCCTTCAACTTCCACCTGCTGATAGTGGTGGTTAACAGAAGCAGTTGAAAGGTCTGGATTTCCACCAATGAGCCAGAGAGCAGAAACAATATTCTATTCCATGTGAGTTGTCTTCACATGTATGACTATTTCAGGTATCATTGCCTTGAAGAACAGAAGTGCCAAGAGCAACCTCTTCAAACAGCTATGCAATAGTACTTTTGTCACTTAAACGGTTAACTATAGCTTTCTGAATGCCAGCTTTCAGACATGGTGTTACAGTAAACATGCTTCTGTTCTGTTTATCAATTGCTGCCAGAGTCCGTTTATAGCAGCTTTGGACTGTGAAGTTTTCATGGAGATCACATGTGGTACCAACTGTGAGTGAATCCCTAAGTTTCCCGTACTCAAGACGGCAAAACTAGTTATGAAGAGGCTGTGTAATCCAGCTAGTTTGAAAGGATACTTTAGCATGAATAGTCAAACATTTTTTTATTTCTACTGCTAATACCCTCCTATCCTAGCTCTTGCCAAAGAGGAAATAAGAAAAGCAAGAGGGAAGGTAATGCGAAGAAAAAGTAAAAACAAGAAGAAAATAGAAAATGTTTTCATTTATATAGACACAGGATCACAACATTGAAATGTACTCATCCAGACATCAAATGTTCACTCTTGGGTTAGTTTTCCAGGTTCCTTTTACAGACATAGGGATCTATGGGCAGTTAATTCCTCCTAAATTAGGCATCTATTTTAGGATGGGATGATCTGCCTCTAGAGACATCTATCTCTTTCCATCAGCTATAAAGAGGGTTTTAAGTACTAGCTATGACTATCACAGAATCATTAAGGTTGGAAAAGACCTGTAAGATCAAGCCCAACCATCAACCCAACACCACCATGCTCACTAAGCCATGTCCCACATCTACACGTTCCTTGAACACCTCCAGTGACGATGACTCCACCACCTCCCTGGGTAGCCTGTTCCAATGCTATCTAACTATCCAGCTAACTTTTCTGTTGCTGAAGTTCAGCATGACGACAATCCCACATTGCATGTCCGTAGACATCTATCTGTAATGTAAAACCACATCAGCAGTGACACATGTGACAGCATGTTGCCTAAACCTGACAAGCAGCACAGGAAGGAATAAAAGAGGAAGCACTAAGCTCAGTGCACTTCTGGTATTACATGTGAGCTTGAGAAGGAACTCAAAGTGAAGTAAAACTGTGCATTCTGAAGTGCATATATTACAGTGAATACTTCTCTTTATGAGTTACCAAAACCTTGCACAGCCTGGAAAACATTTTGCCTAGCTGGGAGGTGTGTGTCAAGTAAAGAATGCAATAGGGTTGTTATCCTAGAAAATCCCCCAGGAAGGGAAAGGCCTGCAGCACTTGCTACCTTTGAACGGCAGCTGGAGCTGCCTTGAAAATACCGGCAGGTAGGAAAGACATTCCAGCATGCATGAAGGACAGAAATACTCAGAGAAAGGATGGCCTCAGTGCTAGACATCTTCGGAGGCAGATAGTTGCCAACTCCCTCACCCAGCTAAAATCACAAATTAGTTTAGAAACATCCTTATTCTTAAATACAACTCACAATTACATTTTACTGTTACACTTCTCTTTTTATGACTCAATTTCTAAGTTAATGTTAAGAAAGTTTAAACCCATGCCTCTTGTTTTCCTTCTTACTTTGATAGCCGGAGTGATCTCGAGCAATTCTGGGGAGCAGAATATTGTCTTTGCTCTGGAAATAAACAAACCAAATAAAGCTGTTGCAAAAAAAGCCCTCTGAGTATCAGCAAACCAGAACAAATTTGGGGGTTTCTCACCCAAGCTGCAACTGTCAGACCACAGCCTGCCCACATAAAGAACCACTTTCCTCAGCAGAAAGGAAGTCCTTGCTAGCAAGTGGCAGGCAGCGAAGGAAACAATCACAATTCTCATAATCCCAGATTATCATAGCTAACCATTTCTGCAGAAATCAAAGAATCCCTGATGGACTGACTTTATTTCAAGAGTGAAATGAAATCCTGCTTTACTGACAGAAAAGAAACAGCCCTTGGGCCACACTGGGTAGCCAGGGTGTAATTCTTAGTCATCATGAGGTGGCAGAAGATAGTTACAAGCTGGATCTTGAGCTTGTCATTGCCCTTCAAAGGAGAAAGCATAAAAAGAAAAGAAGGAAGGCTAGTACAAAGTAACAACTAGATTAGAAGCTTGTTTCCCCATTCATTCTCACTACTTCTCTTGTATGCAGTTATTTCTAATTCACATCAGTTTTGTTTAATTTCAGTTTGAAAGAAGAGAGTCAGGTTATTTAAATTTAAAGCTAACTTAAGTTTCCACCTCTCTACAGTCACTGCTGCGACTACAGTGAAGTGGAGTTACATGTGACTCAGCTTTGAGGTTAGCTGTTACAGGTGAGTGACAGCATTCTAGACAGAGGCATGGAGTTTAATGAAGGCTGACTTAACCTGCTTCTCCAGTACACACTGAACTGCCAAGTTCTCATGGATGAAGATGGGTTAGTTTGGAAAAAGAGAGAAAGACTGGATTACAGAAAACGTCAAATAACAGGTATGGTTGACCAGAGGGTCCTGTTTGTGCTGTTCTGTAACACAAAACTAAGGCTAGGCAAATAAAAAAAGCAACAGACTTTAAACAAATAAATGCCAATATTTTGTATTTTGTGAAATGTACTGCTGTATTACCACAGCTAATGGAGTAATAAACATCCCAGGAGGACTAGGTGTTTTCATAAACAGTGCTTGCAGGAACCTTAGCCAGGATAATATTGTAAGGCAGTCAATCCTCACACTCTGGGAATCAACGTCCAGGGACAGAATCCAAAAGAAATATAGCACACACACAAAATCCATGAGCAGATGCACTGGGCAGGCAACAGTGTCCTCCGAAACCTCCTGCCCATTTCATGGTCTCAGCTACTGTCTGCTAAGCCTGTTGATCAAATTAAGACTCAGCCCTGCAAGGCAGGTGCCTCCCGTTCTCTCAGGGAGGGGCTTCATCCTCTTCGCACTTTGCAAATCTGCTGGAGATGGGAAGGGTGCACCCTGTTCAAGGGGGGCAGGGACATTACAGACCCCCTAGCATTTGTGGGACTTGGAAAAGCAATTCCATTTGCATGAGTTTGTATCAGTGGATAAGGTTTGTATTCAGCTAACATTACAATAAAGAAAAGATGGAAGCACTGAAGAAGCAGTGGGGACTTGTGGAATGTTAAGAGACCTGCATAAGGAAGGAGAAAGACAGTGTGGTGTGATGTAATGACAAGAGAGGGGAGAAAAAATAAAAACAAAAGATGCAAGCAGAGACAGAAAAGGTTAAGTCAGAGCCCTGGCAGTCTAACAACATTACTGTGAATTCTTTGGGGGGAGACAGCTGCCACTGACAGCACATAAACGCTCCAAAGCAGAGCAGCTTCAGAAAGCAGAGTGGAGCTCATTCAGAAGTGCTCCACATCTCAGAAAGCCTTTTTTAGTTTAAAAGAAAAAAATCCAGACTTTGACATGAATGATTTTTCTTTGATTTGTTTTCCAGGTCTGCAGATAAAGACAATGCAGTAAACCCTGGAAAGCACATGTGAGCTCATCTTTTTTACAAAAGCCTTGAGCAGCACAGCAAGTATTTCAGCCTTAGTGAGAGGACCATACAGGTGTGCCACACAAGGGGTATTTTAATAAGAAACACTGCACTCCTGGGCAGCGAAATAATTAGGCTCGCTTGACTTCTTTTTTTAAAGAGAAAGAAATTCCTCAGAAGCCGTAAGATTTTATCCTGCTACAGGAGGAGCAATGAATTAGCCATTCTCATGGGATGCCAACATGGGGTGTGAGATCTCAGTGTAAGAGGTCAAAGCCAAAGACCATTTTAATGAAAACCCTTGACAACTAATGAAAATCTTTCACTGGTTCAAGAAGGACTTCAAAGTGGCAGGATTGTCACAGAAGGAATAGCAGTCCCAGAAATAAGTTATTAGGTGAATACACCTAGGGAAAAAGGACATTCTGCTGAAGCAAGTACTGTATCCCATTGAAAGGTTTGGATACACATCTCCATTTGGCACTACAGAATGTAATGCTGTGCAGAGGAACTTTAATAAAGCATTGCAAGGGCATTGAAAAGCCTTGCCATATTAAGAAATAGCCTCGTTTATTATAAAAAGCTCCGACTGGCATTGTTTTTCACTCTTGCTGCAGTGGTTGAAGATGTTAGCAATCCCAGCTGTCCTCCTCACCCACCAGCCAGAGGTTATTGCCCCTGCAGCAAGGGCAATGAAGAATGTGTCCATTCCTCCCCAGCTGCATTTCAGGAACCAGTGCACAGTGTAACCTACTCATCTAAAGGGGTTGGCACTGCAGCACAGGCTGTGACCCAAAGCAACTCAGGCACAAGTGTATTTCCTGATCTGCCAGCTCTGCCAGGAGGCAGCTTAAAGGGGTGAACAGAGACATGTGAATTATGACCTACTAAATGGCAAAATTCAGTAAGGAAAGTCTTTGAGTCCCAAACATTGAAGCTTTGTCATCCCTTTTATTCTGACACTGAAGTCAGCCACTTGCACTGCCTGTTCACTTGTGCCAGTTTGAACCCCAGCTACCTCTGAAGACAGCTGCAGTATAACCTCATAACAACCATGTTAATATGTGGTTGTGTGGGAACCAATTTGTCTGAGACAATATCCCCTGCTTCTCAATAACCAATGTGACAAGTTAATACGGAGAATGTTTTCCACTACCTAAACTGAGTTAATTTAGACCTACTTTGGACGTTGCTTCACTGTTGTCCAGACCTACCTGTCTTTCCTTGACAGAAAAAAAAAAAAAAAAAGAAAAAAATCCAAACCACCTACTGTTTCTGTGGATGAGAACAGTTTGCACACGTTAACAAGACACACAAAGTACAGCCATGAAATGCAGATGGGGAGGATTCCTTTTAGTCAGTGCATATAATTTTGCATGTCAGAAGGGGCCATTGTTGAGGTAATACTCTTACAGAGATCATCTAAAAAAAGGTTGTTGAACAGTCAAATATCTGATTTAGTGGTGTCCTGATGCAATGACAACTTGGTTAATTATATCCTGCTTCTGTATGTTTTTGCTTTTTGCTTCACGGCCATGTTGACAGCATCTTTAGTTGCCATCCCAAACTACTTCTGGTTTAGCTATGCATTATTAAACAATAATTAGGTTCTAACCTACAATTAGCTGTGTATCTGTGATGAAAAAAAGAATCCTCAGATACAGTTTGTAAGGTGCTTCAGAAAGAAATTTTGTTAATACCTGTTTTCATTACTGTTAGCATGCATACACAGTGCTCCAGCAGGTGCCATATGGTCTCTTCCAGAGACTGAAGTCTTTGGTTAAGGGGACCTGAAATCCACCCGTTTCCCTTGCTACAGAACAAAGAATCATAGATCTACCCAGCAAGATTCGGCTGAAGGGACTGCTTTAGACAACTCCCTCTACCTGGCATTATGTCAAAGACGTCAACTGAACTACAAGCTTCCCCAAATTATACACAAGTAGGAAAGCAAATTCTGTGTCTAGAACCAGGAATGGCTGAACTCCTGCATACAGTCTGATGCCAAAGAAGGTCAATCAAGTTAAAATTGGCTTCATGATGCTGCCATGTGGATTACAGCCCAAATTTCACTGCCCAAAGGAAAATCACGCCAGATGCATTAAAATAGAGCAGAAGTAGCACCTAGAACATGATCCGGTTAAATGAACAATCACTACAAGCAGTGATCAGAAAAAACACAGTCCCACTACAGATACCATACCAGAGTTATAGGACAGTCCACATTTAATTTCTCCATATCTCTTCCAGGATATATGTACAACTTCCAGTAACAAGTGTTTATGAGCACTCTCTTCTTCAGTGATGTGAATTTTCTGTTACAGCATTGCTTGGTGTTTTCAGAAGGAACAGCCATTTTCACAAACACAGCCTCCCTTCTATTATTATATAGTTTTTAGAACTAGCCACCAGATTTTCTTACATGAAGGCTTTCAATAAAGAAAATTTCTTCTAGGAACAGGGAATACGGCCATTCATGGTCACGAATATCCTCGACAATTTTGAAACCAAAATTCATACTATGGTTTTTACCATCGTTTTTATCTGCACATCCTAAAAAAGTCAGAAAATTTTATTTTCCAGACCCCACATTTTCCAGACCCCACACTTTCATACAAGTAAAACTGAAAAATTATTCTATTAATGATAAAAAAATAATTAAACAAAATAAGTTATTAATTCAGTTTTACTTTTACAAAATGAAAACCAGCCCCCCCCTTTTTCAGAAAGTACTATTTTTTTTTTTCCTTTCTTTTAAAAGGTTTTCCTGTACAACAAAAGGGAAGAGAAATGACAGGGGTCTGGACTGATCTTTTTTTTTTTTTTTTTTTTAAAGTCTTTGCCTTCTATGGATGAATTTGCACAAGACTGCCAAATAATGCCCTGACTTGCACCCTGACGAAGTTATGATTCGGCCCTAATCTAAACCTCCATATAGTTCTACAGGAAAAGGTATCAGTCGTAGAAATAAAATATACTGACAGAAGGAGAGGATTTCTGGCTCAAAGAGATGTAATTAACAAGTGAATTTCTGATTTCAAGGTCAAGTATATAGGTGTTTTGAGTTAATAATTCATTATTTCTCCCCACATCCTTAGTCTGAATTTATGGACCATTGCAGGTGGCTGGCTCCTGAGCTGAAAAGCTCTCGGATGCCAAGGCAATGCATGTGACAGGTACTGCAAATGCAACCTGCCAGATGGAGCTTAGCTGTACCCATGGATAATAGTAATCACTCCTCTTGTCTTCTCCGTAATGTCCTGTTGGAAGAAATGGGGTACGACGCTGCCTAACCACTGTCACTTTTCATTGCCACCACAGAAGTTGCCTCTCAGCTTTAGAAGGACAAAAAAGCAAGGGAAGAACAGCTAACAACAGAAAAATGTTAAAAAAAATGAAATCCCCAAACCCTCCTGACCCTCAGCTACTGCTGTCATTAAATCAGGTTTGAAAAGAAGAAAAAACAGTCAGTAAATTCAAAGTGACCAAACCTGACAGAAGCAGAGGGACAGCCAGCCAGCACCAATACCTCTCTCTGCCTCTAGAACAATCCTTGCTGTTGTAAACTGTTATTTACATCCTCTGCCCTGTTCAGTCTACAGCTCTCTCAGGGAAGGTGATGACATTGCCCTCCTTTCACCCTATTTCTCCCCTCCCAGCAGAAGCCCTGATGACATTTAACTTTCTAATTCTCTGGCTGCCTTTGATGGCTAGTGTCCACCACTATAATAGCAAGCAGGAGAGCATAAATCCCTGCCAAGAGTTACAGCAGAAGAGCTTCCCAAGCTCCACTGAAGAAAATCTGGCCTTATGGAAGTGAGAGGGCAATTCAGACTCAGAATCTGATCCAGGGACCTAGCTGGAACTGTACAACAAACCATCATAAAAAGAGCAAGGCGCAAACTGCAGGGCTACAACTCGCTCCAATTGCTACAGCATTTCCTAAGGCCAAAGTGAACATTACAGATCCCGGTCCTTAGCAATCCACAGCCAGGCTCTTGCCCTCCTTTCCAGTTCTTGCCAACTTCCTCCCTCCCTTCCCTCCAGAAATCACACGGACCAGAAGCCAACACCATTCCCATGGCTTCAGTTAAGAGAGGACAAAACAAACAACTTGCAAGCATCAGATATTTGCTGAGAGGCAGCCAGAGAAACACCAAGCCTTTTCACAGCAGATTGTTAGTGGTTCTTGCTTCTTGCCAGGGCAACAAATGCTACAGCCAAGCAAGCAGAAATTTCTCCGCTGTGCTTAAGTCCATAAACAGAAGGACAACATGTAATCGGCCATCTGAGCACCAAAGAATTATTCATCTTCAGGCACGCAACAATACCTCACAATTAGTCCGATGTGGTGGTGGAAGAAGTCCTCTACAGGAGACGCTCCCACTGCAGTAGTTCTTTCTGAGGTGCATACACAACTCTCCTTCTTCCTCCCATCTATCTGCCGTTTCTGCCCTGGCACTCTTATTTATGACTAGCAGCTGGAAATCCTACCTGATGTCTGATCCCCAGCACCTGCACACAGATGTGTTACAGAGTGGGGCCAGCTGCCTTCCTGGCTCTGGAAGAAGCCCATAAGTTCTGCTGCACAGATCCTCCTCTGGTGCTGTTAAAGCTGAATGCCTTCAGAGACTCCAGAGGATCAGGCTATGCATTTTGACCTGCCTAGCATATCTACATTTCTAAATTTCATTCTCACAAACTGATAAATCTCAAGACAAGCAGGTGACAGCAGCAGTCACCTGAACAACCATTGCTCACAAGCTTAAGAACAACTTCAGTTCATCACACAAGTCTAAAGTGTGACAGAGTAAAAGGCAATGCATTAGGCAGTGAAAGGACAACTTCAATAGTATATGTGAACTGGGAGACATATAAGAGACTAACATGAGTGGAGGAGTTGCATGTATCAGGTGTACAGAAGCTTGCTTTTCTATGAATATCTCTAATAAGGTTATGCCTATAACAATGAAACAAACCTGGGCACTAGAGACCCCTATGCTAATATAAGTGTTAATATAAACACACAGCATTGCTCTAGTGGAGAACAACAAGATTAACTGCTGCCTAAATGTAATCAATTGGGAGCTAAGATAATTATGCTTAAGATTTGGACCCTAAACATATTTGCAAGTCTTGAGCCTATTCTGTGAAGGAAGAGGACATTATGCCAATATACCCACAGCAAAGAGTAATAAAACAGAGAGCCCAGGGAATACTGATCCTACCAAAAAATGCTTCTATAGTGTGGGTATCATTGCTTCTGTTTCTATTCCTATCTCATTTCTTTTTTGATGTCCATTGCCATCTCACCAGAACAAGAGTATATTTAGGAAAATGAGTAGTCACACTTGTTAAAACAGACAGAATGCTGAAGTAAGGAGAGAGGCAACATGACCCTTAATCCCAAACAAATCTACTCCTTTCTGTATTCCTCTTCTCAAAGGGAAAACAAAATAAGGTGTGACTTCTGAGTCACGATATCTCTAAGTCTTTTTTCTTAAGATCCTGAGGAAACAAGACAATTGGAATCCATTCCTCCTCACTCATAAGCAGGCCTCCTACTTAAATTACCCATTCAAAGCATTCATTTCTGTTTATACCACAGCACAGAGTAAATTTTCTGCTCTATGCTGTACACATCTGTAGGATCAAACTGGAACTTCAGGGTCATAGTACCACTATGAAAGACCTAGGCCAAGGACCAAGCAGGAGGGAAAGGGAATACAACACCTGAGGGAATTTACAAAGTACTACCCATACTACCAGAATAGTGCCTGTAAACTTGTCTGTCAGACAGACCAAGGACCAGTGTATCTTTACTGTACTACACAGGGAAACTAAAGAACCATTTAGAGAGGAGATTTGTTGACTGCTGTTGGGTGAATTGAGTAGGGCTTAGAAAACAGTAGCTCCTGGTTCAGGACCTGTATTCAGCCTGCTACAGCCTCTTGGTTTTCTAGCTAAAATGCTGCAACCCCAAAGCAGCTTGGCAGCTCACCTCCTTCTGCAAAATGCCTGCGTTCCACTTGCTGTGGCCTGCCCCATTCATCTTCTTGCCATCAAACCTGCTCTCACCTCTCGCTTCCTGCTGTGTCAGTACATTAAGTTCTTTTTACAGGAGGAAAATATATTAAAGGAATAATAATAACACTGATAACGATAGTCTAAGAAATACATATTTCTTTCTCCATATTTCCCCTTGTTCGATTAGTCTCCCAGCAAGAGCAGCATTAATCACTGGGGCAACAGATAAAAGATAAAGACCAATTTGAATTTTGCTGTGTGCTACTGAGTGTGTATGTGTGTGCTGAGGCAGCAGGGAGGGAGGCAGCCGGATAATCTGTCATTTTGTATATTTATGCTGCTGGAGTCAGTCAGGACTGGTTCTCCATTGTTACCACAGATTAAAATCATTCATGTCCTTAAACTTTCATTGGAGGTCATCTTTCAGGAAAAAAAAGACATTATGACCAAGTTAAATTCAAGCTATTTGTGCAAATCTCTGTATGGCTTGGCCACCAAGGCTATTGTTTGGATGTTAGAAGAACACAACATATAGTAGTTTTTTCTCCTTACCTGACCTGACTCTTTTTACAATAAGAATGAGTTTTCCTGCTCCAAAACAGTTACTGGAAAAGAGCTGTTGCAACTGAGAGGAAGAGGTGCTTTTTAGATGATCTTAGTACAAGTGTGTGAGAGTCCAGCTCTGCCTGACTTTGAACTGCTGTGGAAGAAGCCATGGGGTGTCAGATCTCACTGCCAGCAGTTGTACTGAACTGAGTCCCTGCCATCTTGGCAAAAAAAAAAAGACTTCGCTTTATCACTGGGGAAGATGGACTATGTGGAACAAAGCAGAGATTAAAAAGTAGAAGAGCGGTTACTAAGCCATATGGGTATGAGTTTCTCTCTTCTCCAAACCTTTGTCTATCCAAAATAGAGTTGCTAGAACCACCAACCTACCACCTCTAGCCACGTCACTCTCCATCTTTAAATCTTGCTGTTTCCTTCCCATATCTCTACGAGATAGATGTATCTCGTCCTCTGGATCTTAATTCCTTGTTTGCACCTCAGTATTCATCCTTTCTCTACCCACTTTTGTACATTTAGCTATTAGAGCATTCCCAACATTTCCTACTCTCTGCTTCACGCCTCCTAATAAACTAGTGGTATTTTCCGGAAGTCTCCTTACCCACAAATCAATTTCCTTAGCATACCTGATCTGAGACACAGCAAAATAGGCAACACAGGACCAGTGGAAAACTCTCAAAGCAATTATTAGGGAAGGTGGTTCCTTCATGAGTCATTATAAGGGTGAAAAGCCAACAGACCAAATTTTCTCTAAAACCACACTATAAGAAAGAAGAAGGGGAGCATTTGCAACCCATGCAATATCAAGAGAACTGAAATCCAATTCCTCACCCCTTTGGCTTTATTTTTCTGTTGAAATTTTGTGGAAACAAATTATTATCTTTCAGAATATAATAGGGGTAATTTTGCAGTCAAAATGAACAACATCTCACCTACACATATGCCATCTAAGGGAGAAGAGAAAGGATTGGTGGTTGTATAGCCTGTCTTGCTAATCGCTACTTTTAAGAGCTGTACCGTGACAGACATATCTTGCAAATCAGTGACAACTCATCCCACAGATGAAAAAGAAACTAGCAGAAATCCTTCTGTCTCTGCCGGTTAACACCACCGACATCCTACAGAAAACCCAAGGCATTAATTAGATGGTTTCAGAAAGCGGGTCTGTCACAACACTATGGGTATGTTTCTAATTTCTTCACATTCATTCACATATGAGCTAGGAAAGGTAAGAGGTACGTTCCCATCCCTCAGCCAGTCTTGTAAAAAACCCAAACAAACAAAATGGAACTGTATGCTCTAGAAGTATTTTGGCAATGTCTGCAGCTTCTAGGCATTTCCCTGAAGTTTATAAATAGCAAGCATAGCAGACATGCTATAACAAAACGTGAGCCAATCCTCCAGCTATATTTGAGCTATAACCATTGATTCTACTCCATTTATTTCTAAGCAGTTGCTTTTGCAGTATTGGATCTCTTCATCACATATTGTCACTGCACAACTGTCCTAGAACAACACACTTGTTCTATTCTTTCATTTGGCTTGTGATCAAATGTATGGTCAACTATAGTAGCTTTAGTTCCTGAGTATTATATTAATCAGATTTTGAAAATAATCTTCCACGTGACTTTCAAGAACCCTTTTTGGCAGGGCAAATGACATGTCTAAATACACAAAGGGATACTGTGGCCTGAAAAAAAAGTACATACTGATGTCATTAAAGGTACTTTCCGAGAAATGTATGCCTGTCTGCCTGTCTGAGGAAGGTAGGTATCAGCTTACTACAGCTTCTTATCCTTTCATTATAGAAAAGGGCATGCTTTTTGGTCACCTAAAATCAAGCAAATATTTCAACAAGTTCTTGATCAAAATAAAAAAAAAAAATCAAAGAAAATCTAAAAAAGTGCTGAAATTCTAGAAAAGTGCTAGACCAGCTGCCCCTTCATATGCTGAGCCAAATCTTCACTTCCAAAACTCACAGTAGAACAGAACTGGGTACATGTGTCAAAAGCACCAGCTGAGATTTTGCTGCAAGTCCCAAACGATTGTTCAGATCTGCAGATTAAAGGCAATGTAAACTCAACCCTTGTAGAAATGAATCAGCTAACTCGGGCCTTCTGTAAACTATCAGACTAAAGAAATAAAAAGACAATGTGGGTCCCAGCTGAACACACAGAGGAGTGGCTGAAGTGACTACTTAACAATGCTACTTTATAAAAACAGGTTATCCAAAGAATGAGCGTAAGCTGTATTTTGAGAAACCATACTATGTGTCAACTTGTGGCACTCAACTTTGCCACACATGTTCAATCAAATGTCTCCCCTAGAGTCATGACAGAGTAGTCTCCATTTGGAGCAGACAATGGTTACTAAGTTAAATGTTCAAATATCGCTGGTGATAATGTCAACAAATGACAGCATACACCAGCATATGCATGAGCTGTTTTACAAATACAATGTTCTTTATTACTGTAATTGTGCTTAGCAGAAATACAAGGCTGAGCTTATTTCCATCATCAGTACTTGTCAGCACTTGGGACCATAGGCTGGGAAAATAATATTACAGTAAAATCACATTCTGTTTTTGGATGGGTACCAAACTCCTGGTTCACTGTGGCACTTCCAGAAGTGCAGCACACCTGCCTTCTGCAGAAAGTGAATGAAATAATGAAAATACAGGATTATATTTTAGATTATATGAGCTTTATAGGTAATCCTAGAAAGTATTCTGAACACTACATCAATAAATAAAATTTAAACACACCACACCTCTCCCCCATCTAATACTCAGTTAAAACTTAGAGAATATTTTTATCCCTTTCCCATACAGAACATTATCATATCATATACATCTTTCTCGCTAGGTAGCTACTATACTACATGTGAAAGATTCTGTATTTCAGTGTGCACTAAATCTATTTCTATACTACATACTTGTGAAGTATTTAGAGGTCATTTGGTGTTATTGAATTCAACACTCCATAATCTACATGAACAGTATTTTGCATGAAAATTTTCTATCCCACATTTGGATTCTTGATTCCAAACTCTGCTTTCTTTCTCTGCCCAAACACGTTACCATTTAATCATCACAGAAGAGATGTGACTGTGAATAAGGAAATGCCATTTTGTGAATTTCACTGCAGCAATACAACTTTACCATCTCACTCAACAGGACTGTAGTGCAGGAAAAAGGATTCCACTCTGAAAGATGGTACAAGTTGGGGGCTTCTAACTCTTTAAGAAAAAATAGTTGAGGAAGAAGCAGAAAAGGAGGGATGAGAGCCAGACTGCGTAATTCTCAGCGGTACCAATGGGCCAGTGAAGTCAGTCTTTAAAGCAGAGACTCATCAAAAGCTCTTTTTTCATTAGAGCTTTGCAGTCTTGGGAGGAAAATGTCACTAGTGACTTATAAGAAGCAAAAACTAAATTAAAGGGCAATTTCTTTCCCCCCAAATTATTATCTATAAGTGTAAAAGAGTACCTAGGCAAGACCAAGGGTGAGACAATTTTATTTGTCTTTAGCTGACACTGAAAGTCTAATTAGACTGACAAATCTTCTGTGCTATTTTCCTTTGTGACATACACTGTAAGAAAGGATTTAGCCTGGAGCTGCACGTTATGGAAAGACATTAATCAAGATTATTGGGCCCTCAATAGAAAACACAGTTAGAAGGCTGGAGAGCCTAATGGTTAAAATAAAAGGTTCAGAACCTTATTCTGAGCCATGCCAATGGGCTGGACTCTCCATACGGATAATGGGCAGATCCTCTCTCTATTCTTTAGAGAGAACATCCTGCATATTATATATCATACACTGTCATTCTATGGCTCTAAGATCATGGCTAAAAACATCCACAAGTAATTTGTTCTCGTCACCTCCAAGCTACAGTTTGAACAGTTTGGCAAGTGTCATTATCCTCATCTCAAGAAGTTGAGGCACATGCTGGATATGTAACAGAGCACACAGTTTCTGGCTCCTCATGGACAGCATAACCAGAAGTCCATCTGTCCTCCTAGAGTGGTTCTGATCTCTTTTTCAGTTTTTAGTCTAACGCTGCTCTAAAACACTCCTGGCAGTACTCAGACTACCTAACTGCAGGAGGTGTCTTGGTGTATGTCACAAACAGAAGAAATCTTTGCAGTTATCATGCTCTTCCATACTTCCCTAACAACTGATGTGTAAATCTAAATCTTACTGAAATTATCCTGGATTTTGTATCACTTTGGGATTACAGACTTGATATTCTGCACAAGCTTTATAAGCATTTCAAAAAGGAGAAGTTTTAGTTACTTACATATGAAAATGAGTAATACAAATAGCACAGATACTTCTAACACAGTGAGAATAATAATTCTTTATCCCAATTCTTGCTATTTTGCATTAGATGCTTTACTTTTACTTGTATCATGCTTGGTATTTCTACAATCGGCTAGAATCCTTCTGTGCTAAGTAGTGTACATGTGCAGAATAAAAAGTACATTCTGAATCCAAGGAGTCTGCAATCTAAGCATAAAACAAGATATCACACATGGATACAGAAAAATGGATAATAAAACAAAAAATGTGACAATATTGATCAACTTGATAAACAGCTGCCTTAGACCATCATCAGCCTAACCTCTGACAACTTTTTGGCACACATCATGACAAAACGAGGGTTTCAATGGGATCAGAAAAATAACCTTGTGGATGGTACCAGGAAGCAGAAAGATTCTTATGATCAAATCTAAGACGTGAGCAAAAAAATGCTTGAAACGTGCTGATCAGAATGGGGAGAGAAGTGTCTAAACTGTGAATGGCCTTGAAAGTGAAGAAAAATTGTTTATTTCTGAGCAGAAAAGAGAAGACAAAGCTGGGGCAAGGTAATAACTAACTGTATTTGTACCACTCATAGCCTTAGGTAGCTGTATTTTATGTTCCCCAAAGAACAAACTTGTTTTATTAGATTTTTCCACCACTTAGATCTAAAATTGTAAGCAGGCTTGACAATGGCGATGTCGAACACAAGCGAGATAAAATAACCATTAGGCATCTGAAAACCACAGCTGGAGATACTGCCCAAACAGAAGATGACAATTTCTTCTCACTTTCACTGCACAAATAACGCAACTTAAGCTGACAGAATCAAATACTACCAAGAGTAAGGGAGAAAGGTGAGCCATCTGTGCTGTGACAGCAATAAAATGGCCTGATATTGAAATGCACAAAGTTGTAATGGAGGTACATATTGACCTTTATCTTTCTTTCAGTGGGCAGCATGAAGTGTCAAAGAGTTATTGCTTTAATATCAGCTGAGATGAGGCCATTTGTTGTGGTGCACGTGTATCCAGGAAATCACTGCTCTAACCATGTTTTTAGAAGCACTTTGACACTTTATTAAATCTTCTTGATGCTCTTTCAGCACACAGTGGTCTCTACAGGCTGAGTGAACTGCCATGTAGGTTAGGCAGGAAGCTTTCTGGAAGAGCTCCTCTTCAAGTAAGCCAGGGTTATTTCCAGCTTGACCCAGCCCATAAAGGTCCAGTGCTACTCTCTGTTACACTCCTATAGCTAAACACAGTTCTGCTGCCTTTATAAATTATAGAAAACCTCGAATAAACAAACAAGAGCAGGATCAGGACCACAGACTTTTTTCTTCTGGAGATGTAATCATATAAAGATTTTCTCTAAAATTAGACCTAGCCACTGAGGAGAAGGAACTGTAATTCTTTCAAAGTTTATGACAAACAGTGACCAAACCTGGAGTAATTTCCCCTCATTTAGCTGAGACTTTATAAATCACCTATTGGGTGTTCGAGGTTAATAAGTCAATTAATCCCAGTCCTGCTACCAACTTGATTTACAGAGCACCAAAGGGGACAATGTTAAACTTTGGCTTGGAATTAATTACTCTAATAGTTGTAAAATCCAGTACAGCCAGAAGTACCTCACAGAATCACAGAATGGTTGTGGTTGGAAGGGACCTCTGGAGGTCGTCTGGTCCAACCCCCCTGCTCAAGCAGGGTCACCCAGAACCACTTGTCCAGGACCATGTGCAGATGGCTTTTGAATGTTTACAAGCATGGACACTCCAAAACCTCTCTGGAAAACCTGTGCCAGTGCTCAGTCACCCTAACAGTAAAAAAGTGTTTCCTGATGTTTAGAGGGAAACTTCTGTGTTTCAGTTTGTGTCTGTTGACTCTGGTCCTGTCACTGGGCACCACTGTCGTCTTCACACCCTCCCTTCAGGTATTTGTACACATTGATAAGATCCGCCCCCGAGCCTTCTCTTCTCCAGGCTGAACAGTCCCAGCTCTCTCAGCCTTTTCTCATAGGAGAGATGCTCCAGTCCCTTAACCGTCTTAAAGGCCCTTTGCTGGACTCTTTCCAGTAGGTCCATCTCTCTTTTGTACTGAGGAGCCCAGAAGTGGACACAGTACTCCAGGTGTGGCCTGAACTTCTACATGATTAAGAGGACAATTTTTGTGTTTTCTTATCCTAAGTGACCAGGACTAGATAAAGAATAAAGAGAATGGTCATATATATACGAACACAATCAATAACTGATTAAACCTTCTGAAGTAGTTAGAAAGCAAGCATGCAATTTGTATGATTACAGATTTCAAAGTCTTATGTCCCAGGCAGCAGAAATTGCTTCAGGGAAGCAGATGCAATAATTTAAATTTTTTGTCCAACTAGCCAACAATATACCTTTCTCTGGGCGTTTAATAAAGGCACACTCTGATCAATAATAACTCGCCAGTGTCTCAGCCAGTGTATGCTGGTGTCAGTGAAAGTATGCCGATTTCTACAGGATGAGGTTCTGATGTAAATAAAGATTTTAAAAGAAATGTTTCATCCTAGTTGATAACATGATACTACGGCACTGAAAGAAATAATTTTCAAAATCTGATCCACTGCTCAGCTTGGTTATTTACAGGATTCTTTTCTCTGCACTGACAAGGAGAGCCAATTTAAGGTGTTTATTTCTAATCAGTACCATATTCTGGCTGCCACACAAGCAGTTCCAAAACCACCGCATTTTTAGGACTGAAAACAGTACATTGGCACAATTAAGCTAGAACGTCAGAAATCCATTTTTTTGTAGGAATGATTTTTACCAAAGACATTGAAACCGCTCTATGTTGGAACATCTACATTTTGCAAGAAACTGATCTTGATAGCATCCCTTTAAAATTTTCTACAGGAAGGCTATAAAAGGAAAATGAAAAATGGCTCTACCTGGAAGTAACGCTCCATTGCTTTTCTCCCCATTATGAACTTCACTGTTGCAGCAGTACATACTGTCATAATAATAAATAACCATACACCCACCCCCCCATTAAGCTTTGTAACTCTCTTAGGAATACATTTCCCCACATATGGAACTGCAGAAACATTGTTAAAATCATGTTCTTGTTCACATTGGGACAATCCTACTTGCATAAATGGGGTTGCACTAGAACAGGAGCAAAATCTGTCCCCATTATCACATATATGTGTCATAATAATTCATCCAGCTGTTTGTTCACCAACACAGGAGGACAACATTTTGTGGTGATTTACCCTATACAACATTATAAAAATAAAGTTACATGGAGCATGATTCAGAGGACATGGCTCCCATGAACCTACAAGTGAGCAGCCAAACAAAAGACTAATTAAGAACCCAAGGAAATGCAGGAGACTAATTGACTCACCTGGATGCTGGGTGGCGAACGATTTTTTCGGGTTGTAGTGGTGGCCATCGTAGTTGTGGTTTCCATGACTGTGGTAGACATTTCTGGAGGCACAGAGGTTGTGGGTGTTGTTCCCAAGATGGAAGGGACTTCCCCAACAAGTCGGACACTTCCATTGATTTTAATGTTGGGGTTGTTCTCCGCTGCCATGTTCAGCACTTTCAAGCCATTGTAATAGAGACCGGAGAGCTGGCCTTGGAAGAGACGCCCTCTGTCCTTCCCTCCTATGGCTATTTGCGCCTGGGTGTTGAAGATCGTTAACTGTCGTCCTAATGAAGGGGGGTGAATAACATTATTGCCAGACATTTCCTTCACTTTGCATCTTACATTGAGTCCTGGCCAGAAATGAAGGACAACAAAGAAGTAGATTCATTCTTGGTAGTGTTTATGATAACTGTAGCAATACAGTATGGAAATACACTGCCTAAAGCTCATTAATAAGGAAGATTAGCCTGAAAGCAAGAACAGCTAAAACTGAATCTCATACTGCAGCATCCACTCACACATCAAAACTCTGGAGGAGCTTTGACTCAGTCCAAAATTTGAACCCAGTCTTTTAGAGTTGGACCCATTTTAAACTACAAATAAGGCTTCAATATGTTGCTATTTTTCTACTATCAATTCAGATTGCATTACCTGTCAAGCTTTAGCCCATAAATAAATCTTCTATTTTGACTGGTCAAAGGATGGGATTAACTCATAAAGCCACTTTTAATAATGCAAAGGTTTTAAGAGGTGGTTCGAGGACAGTAAAACATCAGAAAAAAAATGATGGTGATATAAGGATTGTGTAGGAATCTTAAGACAGGATTAGTCATGATCTTCCACCTGTAAATTTTGTGTTGTGAAGGCTCACAAATCCAAAACCAAGAAACACCAAATGCAAACATTTGTGATGTCTCTGAAAGAGCAAAGTTTTTGAAATAGCGAGGATAACACAGTGCTTCAGATGGTTAAGCCCTGGATGCCTTACATGGGACTCCCCTCTTACAGACAGTGAAAGTCAAGTGTGGGCAAGTTAAGTGGTTTTCTCAAGGTAACACCTTGAGTGTTAGGAGTGGTCTAATATCATAAGTAATGAAAAATATATTTATTAAAAATAAATCTAGTAACAATTGCCAATTCACCTAGTTTTGCAGGGCACTTAAATCACATTCAGCCTGGACTGCTCTATAAATACTGCTTATGTCCCAGGCTGCACTAGGTTGACTATGTTAACAAAGAAATCGCTTCATGCAGTGCAAAGGCAGTGCAAAGGCAGTGCCTGTAATTTCACTGTTCCTCAGAAGATTAGGGGCATGCCAACTGGAATCTGTTGAATTAACAGACATCCAGACTAGGCAGAGCTCAGAAGGGTTATTGATGCAGCGTCAAGTCAATCATCATTCAAATATCTACTGTGATTTCCCATTTTTATGAAGTTTGCAACACATGTCCCCATCCCATTCCCACTCCCCAGTTCTCACTCCCCACGTCCTCTCTCTACTCCACCCTGATGAGAGGTGCAAAACGCCACCATGTAGCAAAGCACAGCCTGTAACCCACTGCTCATTCCTTCACAGCCAGTGGTTAGAGTAGATCAAAATACGAGGGGGAGCTCACCAATTTTGGTGGTCGTCGTGACGGGTCTCGAAGTCAAGTGGTGATGCGGTGTTGCATCATCTTATGGTGAAAGGATGGACCATGGGGAAGAGAATGGGGACAAGAGAAGAAATGTAGCTGAAAGGAGTTCCTGTCCCCAAAGAGGGCCCTAGCTAACTAAGCAAAAGTGTATGGAGAGGTTTAACATACGGACATGTGGAGGTGGGTTGCACATCTCTTGTGCTCCTCACCCACAAATTTGTAAATGAAACACTAGGACTTGATCAGGGTGGAGTAACTGCATTGATCAAGAAATGAGAAATAAAAATGGAGGGTATCCTTCCCCTGGAAAGTGTTGAAACACCTGATGCGATATTCTGCATCTCAGGAGGTTTTAAACTTACCAGAGGTAACGTATGTCTATTGAAACATCAACAAACATGCACTGAAGCCACACATCCTCAGCATGTAAAAACTGAGCCTTTCCTCTTGTCTGTGAGGAAAATAGGATCCAATAACAGTATCAGTCAAAATATTCAGCCCTCTCAGCCCAACTCCTGTCTGAGCTAGAGGAAATGGCACTGTACACTGTTGAAGGCCAAACTCTTGTCATATACCATGTCCTCAGAGTTTGCTTTTCTTTGTCCTGTTGTGCTTTGGATTTTTTAATGGCTATGCTGTCAGTTCTTTACTACACCATTTTTCCTTCTCCTCACACATTCCCTCCCTGTAGCACTGTATTTCTTTACGTACTGTCCCTGCCCCTACGTACCCAGACGTTTCACTTGCCACTCTCCCTCCTTCTCACCTTACTCATGATAGAGTGCCAAAAGGTAGAGGTGAGATCAGTAAGGAACAGGGAGTTATTTCACTAATCTTGAGATGTTATCCCTGAAAATAGAGAGAAAGTACTGACTATTCAAAGCTTTCCATTTCCATTTCCACTGCTTTCTCCCCTTGAATCAATATGGTATCTTTTTTAATCTTTTACCA
Organism: Gavia stellata; assembly: GCF_030936135.1. Taxonomy (NCBI): domain Eukaryota; kingdom Metazoa; phylum Chordata; class Aves; order Gaviiformes; family Gaviidae; genus Gavia; species Gavia stellata. The sequence continues at coordinate 24,466,203 of NC_082600.1, forward strand.
AAGGGAGAAGTTGTGGGCAATGATGAGGAAGGAGAATTTTTGCTGTTCCAGCTAGGAGAGCTCCCCAACCCAGGGTAGAAAAGGGGTTCCCTCACTTTTACTGGAGGATTACGACTCTCCTCAGGATGTTGTCTATTCTAACCAAGCTCATAGCACAGCTTTAGACATGTCTGTCATATCTCTTGCTTTACTTTCAAGAATGAGGAGCTAGCATATGAAGGCTGAAAAAAAGATCATGTCTCCATTTCTGGGCCTTCATCTGCATCTTCTAATCCTGAAAGAAAGCGTACACCAAGGACGTGGCCCCACTCCAGTAAAAAAGGAACTTTGATTGTGTGTTTTGGAGTCTTCTTGTTTGTTAAGTGGTCTTCCAGTCAGGATTCATGCACTGCACCATATGGTTAATACTGGAGACAGCACTGGTACTAGAACTGTGTTTGCTAAAAGAGCAACCACTTGTTGGAGTCACGTACAACCTGCCACTCCTCATTCTTCACTCTATGATGGTGTACACACACATGAATAAAGACAACAGGGAAATGCACATGGAATGAGAGAAAACTGTTGAGAGAATATACACTTAATTCTGCCACCACAGGTCTCTTCTAATCATTCTTTTGATGATGTGGTTCTGAAGCCCTTACTTCCCCTAAGTAAAACTTATTTGGCCACTGAATTTTACTGAGGAACTGTTTACATTAATAAATTCTACTAGGTGTGTAAGGGTTGCAGACTTACAGTCCTTTTCCACAGAGAACTCTTCCTACTGCTATTTTAGTGTCATCCTGGAGAAAAATGATGAGCATATTTTAAGTTTCTGAGGTGTTTTGTAAATATTCTGAATAGTTTAAGCTCTCATTTCTTTGTTTGCTCTCTCATTGACTTCTTCATTTAGAAAACTGAATACCAATTAAAAATATCACTGAGAAATCTTAGTGAAGTATAACTTTTCCATAACAATAGGAGAGACTTTGGGCCTGATTTTGCAAATCCTAACTGACACTAATAGTTCTTGCTTCAAAAGTACAGTCACTCACATCTACGAGACTTCACGTGTAAGTAAGAAAGATTTGAAGAACGAAGGACTTCCAGGATCAGTCCTTTTGATAAGATGCTTCTGGGTCTTTATTAGCTCATCCAATTGCAGAATAGGAAACATCTGTGCCTTATCAGACACCATGTATTCTGCTAAGGAAATCTGCTGGTTTTATGACTACTTAAGTTGAACAATTTAGGACTAATGTTTCTTTTTTTACTCGCATACATAATCTCCGTGAAGTTAGTAGTGTTTAATGTCTTGCTTATTACTCATATAATTCAAGATTGTAAACCTGGGCTCCTCTTAAAAATATTTTAAACCAATTTATAAAATTCTAAAAAACCCAAAAACCAGTAACGATGCCATTTCAGAAGGATGTTGTGTTATATTTGTTTTCCAAGAATGAACTATTTCACTATTATGAATAATGTAACAGTGGTACCAAAGGAAGACCAAATCTATGGCATTCAAAAACGTCAATCGAAAAGAGTTTCATCTTACCTCACTCAAGCCAAGAACTCATATGGGCAAGACAGCTATTCTATATGCTGTCTCTTTGATGAATCTATCTATTCCTCCATCCATCAGTTCATCTTGTTCCATTTTGAGAGCAAGCTACCCTTTCACTCATTATCTTTATAAAGTTTTCTGACAGAAGGTTTCCATGTTACATTAATTGTTGGATGGATGACCAGATGGATGAGCAGGCTGGTGAACAGCTAGCTAACTATTCATTCTTACTATTTTTTAATTTGAGTGGTACCTCAGTTGCTGAAAATGTCTATCTATTTGAAACGGAGAAGCTATATTGTCTCAGGCGTTACACTGCACAATGTTACTCCCTAACATACAGTGTGAAGACTGAATTTCCTTTCACTTTAGTAAAAACATGGCTCTACCCTTCTAGCCTAAAAACATCCAGCGTTTTGAGAGTGTCTGAAAGCTAAAACACTGCCTCTTTTCGACCCTACTACATGTGTGATTGTCTTTTAAGAAAGCATCAATATTCACAAAAGGTAGACTTCAGTTCAAAACTTCAGGATGACTTACAAATGAAAGTGCCTTGGCATGCTTATAAGCTGAAAATTGGAGAAGCAGTGACATAAAATAAATAATTTGGTGGAAAACCAAAAAGGAAAAAAAAAACCAACCCAAAACAAAAACACAAAAGAAAACAAAGGTGGGTTTCTCAAGCACATGAATTACATCAAGGAATTAGACATGCATCTGTTTTAACAAAATTGAGGCAATCATTGTCTTTAGTGTTAAAGGGACTTTAGCAATTCAAACTTACCAAAATTATCCTCTTTTTAGTGTTAAGCTTTATTTATTTATTTATTTTAGTTTGATCTTGTAAATTAACAGGGCAACCCACTGAGACTCAATAAGCATTTTCTGTACACCTTTATCTTAGAATTTATTTACAATTTAGCTGTCACAAGTACTTTACCTTTAGTTACAAACATTACATAGTTGTAGACCAAACCTGAAAAGTGGGCAACACTGTCAGCTCTCATTGAAGTCAACGGGAACTGAGTGTGCACAACACTTTGCGGGATCAGGCCCTTCACATGAAAATATTTTGACTGTAGTTAGCCACATCCTTTGTGACGTTAACTTAATTCATACTGGTTAAATCAATTTGTTAATTCAGCTGAGGACAGAAGTTTGAAACATAAATTATATTTTTCCAATCCTACAAAACATTGGTTTTCCCTCTTGGAAAATTTGTTAACAGCCATAGTCTAAGCACAGAAAATGCAAGATCTGAGTTCAAAGGTCACCTCCTTTTATCGGCAGCACTTTCTTAAAAGGAAACAAGAGAAGATCATGTTCTGCTTTTACTAGACTTCAAGGCAAGGAGTTAGTTACAGTGATTATTTTTTTTTTAAATACCACATTTAGTATAGAGGGAGAAAATATTCCTGACTTAAGCTCCACTGTATTACCGAGATCCCAGTCCAAACGCTGCTGAAATCAGTAAGGGTTATTCTGTTACCTTCAACAGGCTTTGGAATGGGCTCTATAGCCAAGATTTGTTTTTCCTACTCCAAATTCCTGATAAAAAAAACATTACTGTTCTGACACAAGGCCCATTTCAACAGGTCACGGAGTGTATGCAGAACTCTCACTCAAGCCAGTTGGACTTCTGCATGTTAACAAGTCTTTTGCTGAACTGAGGCCAGTTACTCCAGGCAAACCCACAAAATTACGTAGCACTGCCTGAGATGAAGTTAGGGAAGAATTTGACCCGTAACTTAGACAAATGTATCATTTGAGTGTTCAAACTGTACTCCAGACATAGCATAAAAGTGACAGAACAATCATCTTTCTCTGTCTCCCTCACTGTAGTTTAAATGAAAATGTTAAAAAATGTTTTCTTTACAACATTTTTTAGAATCATTTAATTATCTTAATAGAATTAGGAAATACACAGCCATAGTGGCTAATCAGACTAATGAGAAAAAAGAAACTTACAGGAAGTGGTTTAACAAGTAGGTTTGATAATTTTTAAAGAAAATTTTGATAATAAATATAAAAATGTAGTTTGAAAACAAATCAAAATAGGAAAGTCATGCAGTGGTTAAATTGCCATAATACATGTTGTTGCTCTTTGCTTTTCTTTTTTTGTGTTTTTAGAAAACATCTTCTGAATTTTTGCTTGTTTGTTTGTCATTACTATGGTAGCAAGCTTAGAATTTCGTCCCTTTAACTGCATTTTAATAGCAATGTATTATAGCATGATTTATCAACATATGGCAGGTGGAAGCTGACACAAATTATAATGAAAATTAAAACAGTCATTTATGCAGCAGGCGATTATCATTTAAGAAACATTTATTTGCAGGCTTTAAAAATCAGGGTTTAGAATCAAATGCGTTTAAAATGAAAGTTTTAATGACTGTTACCTTTTTCCTGCAGCCACTCCTCTACAGGCCGGTTATATTTGAAGGGGATTTTCTGTTTTACCATTTGGAACCGTTCACTATCAGTGTTGCCTTTAAAGTTTAAAAAACAGCTTAAAAACCATCTGAAAAGTCAATGAAATAGTTAAAACATCCTAGATTTTTTGGGTTTTTTTTACGACCTTATTTAGCTATAAATAAATAAGTGCGTGTGTGTGTACATATATATATTTGAAAAGAGAGATTTATCTTTAGTAAAGTGGAGAACAGTTATACATCCAATTGCCTGAGGTTCTGGAAGGTCAAAGAAGTTAAATCCCATGAAAAAGGTATCTCAGATTCTCCTCAGAGTATTTGTTTATCCAAATTGGTTAGAAGGCATGTATAATTTGTCCAAGACATGAGACCTTGAGTGAACTCAGTGCCATAAGTTAAAACATTTTGATCAGACTCTAGATCTGATTGCACAAGGACATGGCACAATATGTCAGTCACACAAACACACAGTTAGTAGTACTTTGACAAACCTTCTTGCAGTTGTAAAAGACACGTGTTAGGACTAGAAACCCAGCAAACAGAAAAAAAGAAAGGAAGAAATTATAAGAAATTGATGCTGAAAGGATTTAATAGAAGTAGTTTAAAAAAACATAAGAGTGGGAAGATAGATAGAAAAAAAAGGGAAGTAAAATTTAAAAAGAGGAAGAGCTGTTAATTAAGGATACATGAAGGCTTGTGTCCAGTTACCAAAGACTTGGGCCTGTTGCCAGAAGAAAACAGACGCTTAGAAACTAATTTAAATGAGAGCAGAAATAATTACCCAAGATGTAAATTCTGGCAAGTGTAGTTCCATTGTTCCGTGATGACGGATAATAGAATTATCCAGTAAAGTGTGTTTTGGAGGAAAGCTATTATCACTCGCACATTACAGAGAGAAATAGGATCCACACAAAGTCTTTGTCCAAATTCCCTGGCTACTGAAAAATTGTACAGGTCAGATGGGTTGGGCCAGCCTATAGTAGAAAGGAGCAGCTCAGTTTGATGGTGTTACGAGTGACAGTAAACAAGTGCCATCATTCTGCTTTTTCATTTTCTTCAGCTACAGTGTCTTTCTGACTCATCGTAGTTTTTGCTTCATGTATTATTTTTATAAAAACTCTTCAGTCAGCTAGGCATAAGAGTGCCTATCTTAATATTGTAGAAAACTAGAGTAAGCCCCCAGCTTACTGATGTAATGCTACCATAAACAGAAGTTCAGTAGATCAGTAGGCTCTGATACATGTTTTGAATAAATGGCAGTGCAAGAGTCAGCCACTGCTCTGCACAATTTGCAGTACTGCTTTTAAAATCCCACATATAAATAACCTAACATAGCTTCATATTTATTTGGCTTTCTGAAACAGGTGCTGGAATCTTTCAATGTAAAGGCACACCAAGGAAAAAAAATACGTATGACTAACAGCTGGCAAGCTGCTCCACCCAGTCAACAGCAGACACTTTCATACTGCAAGCAATATGACTAGTAAATCTCATGTGTTCGATAATCCTTACTGCATAACTGTTGCTCAGGAATGCTACTGGTCTGTATGAGGTACCTACTGAGCACAGCTATCCTCTCCAGTATCGTCTTTTTACTGCTGACTTTCTGGAACAGGAGGGAGGGGCACTATGGCAACATACCAGCTATAATCCTACAAGGATTCACATGCAATAAAGCCTGGACCTAATCTTAAGGGGTATTTGTAAAAATCATCTTCTGTACCTCTTTAAATCCAGTTGAAGGGAAAACAGCTATTTGGATTTGGGTTAGTATCTCCAACTACAGTGATGAACATTTAGGAGCCTTGCTGCTTATTTGGGGCAACAGGTAAAACAGAGTGAAGACATTTAAAAGCAGCTTTACTGGCCTGATTCCTTGTCAACTTCCTGGAAAGTCATTTACTTTTTTCCTTCCATGTAACAGACCAATTGTGGGAAACTGCTATTCCTCATTGTAGAAGGATCTAATTAATCACCAGCTGATACACACTGATGTACCGGTTTCTCTGCCCCACCTCAGATGCCTGCCATGTACAGCTGGTTACTTGGATAAACTACAAGGAAAAGATAAAATGTTGGAAACACACTCTGTCAGTCATTTATCAAATAATATTAAACAAGGTACCGTGGTGGCTTGGAGTCACTCACAGACATTAAGTTACCCTTAAGTACATTCCCAGCTCTCATAATTCATATCAGCATCAACAAAAAGTACCAATAGTCAGTTCTGTACTTCTATGAATACAGATTCATAAACTTAAAATTTGAATTATGTTCAGTGCAGGATCTAAGAAAAAAATTGGTAAAGAGCAGCTGAGGTAATATAAACGACAAAACCAAAAAAACCCCACCTAAAGCTAAAGAGACAGAAATATTAACAAAACTATGATTTTTGAGCTGTTTGTTAATAATAAGCTGATGATTAATGTAGGCTGGGGTCATGAAAGGTCAGTTGTTTTCCCAATTTCTTAGCCTAAAGGATAGGTCCCTTTCCTGCAAGTTCTCCCATTTGTTTAAGCCTAGGGGAAGATTACAATCACAGGTCAGGGAAGCAGACCTGCTGGTTTGGGGAGAACAGAAACGAAAGTAATTATGTCAAGCTCACTACAAAACCAATTTCTTTTTTAAGATCAGTTAGCAAGGCATTCTGCTTATCCATTAGACCTTTTCTCAACACACTAATCCATGCTCCCCTTCACCAAACGAGCTAAATTTTGAAATTCTGCATCTCCTTTAGGATATTTTTGGTCTGTTGCAGTGTGCCTATTTTTCTCTGTGTAAGAAAGGAGTACTAGGTCCTGAAAAACACTCAAGAGGTGTTTCAAAGTGACTTAGAGACCTAAATTTCTCTGTGAACTCCTGAATTTCTCTGTCAACCCAGACTTGAACACTTACAGAGAGCCTGTTACTACATCCATGTTGCATGTTTCAGTAGAAATGGAGGTTATTCCCCACTTTATAGAGTATGTTCTGCGTAAGGGCTTCTGGCTAGATGAGTGCATTGAAATCTTAATGTTGATGGGCAAGAACATTTTCTATAGGGTGAAAGAAATTCTATAACACACTTTACTTGGAACAAAAAACTCCACTGGCTTCATTTGGTATGTACATAAGCAACCTTTTACTGGCGGCAATGAGATCTTTTTCAGAATAAAGAATGATCTACGGTTCACAGGAACACAAGAGTCAGCCAGTGGCTGTCATGGAGTGCTTCTTCCTCTGTGTGGAGGGCTGACTGTAGAAAGGAAAAAATATAGTGCACTGAAATTTCTCGTAAGTAGGGCATCTAACAAGCACAGGCCAGCAAGACTAAGGTAAAAAGGAAGTGGGACAATGAAAGAAGACATGACAGGGAGAAATGGGTTTCTTATAATACAGTCCTAGACCTTCAAGAAAGCCAGAAATGACAACTATTCCCCACCACATCTTTAAAAACTTTTTTTTAAAAAATCAGGTTTAATTTAATTTTATTATTATTTTTATTAGGCAGATATATTCAGCAAGATTAAAATACGAATAAAACCCATACCTTTAAAAGCTATGAAAAATTGAAGGACATTAGAAAATTCAAATAGATTTAAATTGCAACATTAGTACCTGATCTATTCTTTTTTGTTTTGTTTTTAAATTTTATTTCAGACATTAGTAAGAATGATTTTTAAAAATATGTGCATGAGAAGGTGTTCACTGATAAACCCAGTTACAACATTGACTTAAAGAACAAGTTTTCCATTGTTAAGCCCTTGGGATAGTCATTAAATATCAATAAAACCATACAATTATTAAATTAATATTGACTTTGAGTTGTGCTTTAAAAAATAAACACAGTATTTGATATGAAAGTTCAAAAAGGAAATATCATGGTTTGCAACACGAAGTAACATAAATTCAACATGAAGTAAGATCATCGGGCATCTGACAGCTGAGCCATGATGTGATTAAGGGGGATTCTTGTCCATCTTCATACACAGAAATTTTCAGTAACAATCCTTTTGTGACCACAATGCAATGCCTTTCTGGAGCTGAATGATACAAATGTTCAAACAATCCCTTCATGCAACTAATCCAGATCCCCCCTTTTTTCTCTTTGAGTCCAGCTCTGATTCAAGGCTGTACTTCAGAAACAAATACACAGGATAAAGAAAGCCATTTAAATTTATTTTAGAAAATATGCTTAATCCCATAGTTCTTTTGCATTCAGAATCAATGTGGGTCTTAAAGGTCTGCAGGATATAATCTGTTATAGTAAAGTTGTGTTGATTAGTTTTGCTACTTGTGATTTACTAAATATTTTTCCTCCCATAGGTTCTTGCTGCTTAAATGATATGAGTACTAATAGGAACTGCTCATTTAAAATAACCTTCCTCCTTTTTCCTTCATCTGCATAATAAATTCCTGTATACCAATGACTTATGATCTGCTTCACGACTTAGCTTCTTCTAAAGAACTGTACCTCAGAAATGCATTCCTTCACCTATTTTTTTCCCCCTTTTTCATGCAAAATTCTGAAGCACAGCCAAACCCAGCTCTGTGAAGACTGGGATAAAACAAGTCTTTTATTCCATGTAGTACTCATATGTACAATTAACAGAAATCCTGCTGCATCTCCTAAGTATCCCATAGACCTCAGTTTTCCAACAAACTGATAAGCATCCAGGCTCTTATGACCTTCAGGATTTTAATGGTAACATTTGGAAATCTTCTGAATCCCTGAATCTTGTTTAAACTGAATATTCAAAATATTTCAAATACCACAGATATTCCTGAGTACTAAACATTTTGGAGAGGAATGGCAGAAGAGCTCTGTTTTTTTGTCTGTCCCTCTTTCCCCCAGGAACACCTGGCACCTCATTCATAAAAATCAGAGCCTGCTGGTTAAATATGATCGGTTGCCAGTACTCTGTCTTTTTTCTGGAGCCCTCTGTATCTAGCTTTAGCTCTTGATAATCATTATTACCAGTTCCCACAGGAAATGCTTTTGATACAGTGCAACAGTCCAGGGGAAGATAGTTTAAATTTGCCCATGAGCAAAGCAGAATTTTCTTCCAAAGCCCTTCAATATTGGATGACGTTTTGCTTTTCCGCTCATGGTCCCTTTAAGAAAAGAAACAATCTTTATTGCGTTAAGCTTATTTCTAAACCAAAATGGATTCTTAAGCCAAAGAAAGTAAAAGAGCAATTGAAGCTCTGAAAAATGTTGCTTCTTGGCCTAGATACCAATCATGATGATTTACTGCCTCTTTGGTGTGAAAGAGAAAAGCTGAAAGGTTCCAGCAAATTGCACTGGGCAGAAAGAAAGTACTCGCTTCCAGGTGGAATATTAATCCAACCTGATGTGTTGTCAAGTCTGTGAAGATGCTAAAAAGAATACCATAAGAAAACATTCATCTGTCCTAAATTAATGCCAAAGGCTGTTTTATGAAAAGACACTACAGCAGCAACATTTTCTTCACTGCTTATAAGTCTCTAAAAAGAATGAGACATTTTATCTAATGACCAGTTATTAAATGAAAAGCGATATGGTGATACTAATGATTTAAGAAAACATTTTGATATCAGTGCTCAAGGTTTAAATTGATTCCACCTCTCTTTCCCTTATTGTAGATGGAATTCTGGTAGTAAAAGGGCTAGTAAGCAGTTAGTGTTTGATAGGTCAGTTCACCCAATGGCCTTTAATGCCAGCTCCCTTTGAGTTTTTATGGATGCTCACAATCTCGCTAAGATTTACATACACTTAATTGACATCAGTATGGGAGGGGGGCATGGTAGCCTGCTACAGCCTGCAAAGTTTACCTTTGAGGGATAAATCCTCTACTAACATAAACTGACTCCATTCAATTCAGTGCCAAAACTCTTTCTAGAGCTGATGCGTTGTGCCCTGGAAAAGGAGACTCGCATACATCGTGGAGAAGCTACCATTTTTCCCTAATATCTAATAAATGGCACAAAAGTTTCAGAAGTGTGTTTGTGATTGGCCGACACTGAATGTCTTTAACCACTTCTGTTTTCAGGCAGCTGCGCTTAAAAACATACGGTATACTGAATTGTCCCATTTTCACATTTCCTTAAGTACATATTTTGTTCTAAATACTACGAAGTACAACCATCATTTGCTCACATTTTGTATTCAGGTAGGAAACTGAGACATGCCTGTTAGTAAAGTTCATGTTTAGGATGAGAACCTTCTTCTTCCATAAATCAGGAAAGAATAACAACACTACAATCAGTTTTAGCATCAGGCCTGTTTATGTATAGCTGTTTATTTTGTTGCATTACTGTAAAACCATATTGTGGTTTATATTATATAACATAAGGAATGTTTGCATCAAAATCAAAACATGCAAAAAAAATCTCTACTCGCAGTGTTTTTTATAGAACGCTTGAAAAAAGGCCCAACCTGAAACCACAGATGTGGCTTATACAGAAATGAAACAGGATGGCCATGCAACTAAAATAAGGCAGGTGATCTGGAATCTTTCTAACTACCACAAACTGTCCCTCTACAAATTCTTACAAAGCTTCAGTTTTGCCTTGCGTAACAAGGGGTGCTATGGAAGATTAATTCAAATTTGGGATTTCATTTCATTTGAGGGGACTGAAGAATAGCCAAATCTTGACATTGTTTATCTTTGCTTCAGCTCTTGGATATTATGTTTTTTGCTTTGCCTTCACTGTTCAATAAAGTTGCACCTTTTGCTATGGAATTCTCATTTTATTTCTTGTCCTCATCTTCCCCTTAAGTCCTGGATGCCCTTGACTTTATCTACACTTCCCTCTGATCACATTGTTTGCTGGGAGCCACACCTTTCCTTCCGATCATCTCACCGTGGACCAGGGTTAAAAGCTGACCTTCACACTGCAACTCTCCTCAGCTGACTGCCCTCATGACAAAAGACAATGAGGTCTCGGTAGCATAAGTACTAAAAATAGGAGAGAGAATTATCGAGCAAGACTGCAACAGCAAAAGTTACTCAGGCAACTAGAGTTGTTTCTAAGTTTCTACAGCCTCAACCAAAAGCTTTACGTTGCTACCACTCTCTATCTTATCTTATCTTATCTTTTTTAGCCTAAAAAATGTAGGGTCCTAATTCAAAGCAAAGCAGCATTCAGGCCAGTCACTGGGAAATTCAGAGGCAAACTAGGAGATTAGAGTTTAAACGTCTGTCCAGAAGGTGCAGCTAACATGGGCCACTGTGACATTAATAAGACTAAGGAAGACTTTGCGAAGTCATCTAATTCACCCCTCTGCCCCAGGACAAGATCAGTAACATTTCAACCTCCCTTAGATTAACCTTTCAATCCTGTCTCAGATGACTGAGAAAATGAGTGCCTTTTCCCTGATAATCTAACACAGAAGCACAATAGGAGCAAAACAAAAAGAAAACTCAGACTAGCAAAGGTGGAAGAAGGTTAATCAAACTTTTTCAAGCGTGCAAAAGAAAAAAAAAATGTTGGTCTTGTGAAAAATGTGACTCAGGTCTTATTTTATATGAGCAGATTATACTGAGTCATTTCAGCCCTGTAGAAGCTGAGGCCATAAGCATGAGATAAAAGCAGTCTGCTAGTCTGCTTCTGTTCTTTTTTGATTTATGTTGGAAAAGTGAACTAGTGTACAGTATAGAGAAAGCCATTACCAGTTCAACTTTTATACAGATACGAAACAATCTGGCTGTCCACATTACCAGATCTTTGAGATTTTTTGTAAGTAATGTGTATATTATTGTTTTTTGACTGACCAGGTCCAAATTAAGCCCCATATCAGGCAGCCAAGGCTATTAAAGAACAACTGAAACTACATATTGATCTTTCCATTTTAAACAAGAACAAATTTCATTTTGCAGGAAGAGATATGAAACAGAGATCACAATGAAATCCACTGCTACTGTCCCCACATCCCACTTCTTCGATTCCTTTGGAAAAGGTCAGGATCTGATTTATATAGCCCAGTGGGAACAAGCAGCAATAACCAAATGCCAAAAGCACTTTATTTGTATTGACACTTTAAATTCTATTAACTCCCATTTACCTAGGCGTTGCTTCTCTGTTTTGTGGATCATGCAAAGGTAGGACAGAGAAACACTGGATCTAGTGTACATGTGTTGGGTTAGGCATTTTGCTTTCAGGACCAACGTGGGACTGAAAACAGAACAACTGCCTTTGCATGGTGCACGATTTGAGGTAAGAAAACTTGTGGTCTTACATGTGCTTCATAAAGAATCGGTGGCTCACTATTGCACCCCTACAAACAGGAGCACTCAGGTAGACAGCTAGCTTAGGTCTGACACAGCCAGCATGGAGGCAGGACTAGAGAGAGTACTGATTCCTGCAGAACCACTTGGGGCTCAGTGCACTGTGCTCCCCATCCAAGAAGGGCTCCTCCTTATGTTTATCGGGCATTACACCAAAACCAAGACTCCTTGTTGGAAGGTGCCAGCAGGCACTCCAGTATCTATGCAGGAATCGGCTCAGTTGCAGCAGGACTTGCAGTCTCTGCCTTGATACTGGCAGTGATGGAGCTGGGTTGGCTCCACCAGAAACCTTCAGATGTTTCTGAATCTTGTTTCCCTGTGCATGTATAATCAGGGAGATGATATGGGGAGCTGAATATACAACAAATAGAGAAAGCATGTACAGTCCTTCCCCATGATTACAGTGCTGAGCTGTCAGTAAAATTCATGAGTAATGCCTATAAAGCATTTATTCAAATGTCACCAATGAGGATTGGAAAGCTAACGAGCTACAAATAACAGAAAGGCAAAAAACCTATGGAAGGGGGCAAGTTCTCTGGGGTGAATGCCAGGAAATAACTAAAAGTAAGTAAGAAACTGATGAAAGAAGAATTTTATTAAGAAGCACTTCCTATCAAGATTACATATTAGACAGTGCTACAGTCTCCTCATGGAAATTCTTGAATTATTTCAAATTTTACTTGCTAAAGTGGTGGGGGATATCAGTTGATTACAGAATGCAATAAATGAGACCAAACAGGCCTTTCGCGTCTCTAATTGCTACACATCAGTGACCTTTGCCTCCTCTTGAAATCAATTCTTCTGTTTGCAGCAGCTTAGAAAAAGAGAATTCCAGGACCCTGTAGTAACCCAGTAAGCCTTCTCAAAGACAGGTGTCATTCACAAAGCCAAGCCATGAACTAGAGGCACAGGAAACATCCATATGGTGAAAAAATCATTACTGAATAACACTGTGTCAGAAGTAAGGTAGACCCATGGGAAAAAGAACTGTTAGTTTCTGTAGATATATTTTTCCTACTCCAACCTTTTAAATCAATTTCTTTCTTGGAAGTGACCTGAGTTTTGGAAATTGCTATGGAAATGCTAAGTAGTGAAGGGGTAAAATACCACTCAGTCTGCACATGATAGACTGTTATGTAGAGTGAATCTCACTGACTGTGAATTTCTGGGGCTTAAGAAAAAAATACAAAAGATTTTGCAAGTCCAGCACTGGAGTTTTCAGTCTCCAGGGTGCTCTAGGTACTCAGTAAATAGCAAAGATGTACGTTCACTGACCCAGAAAGCTTTACATACTCAGTGAATTGTAGAATATTTTCTATTTAAGTCCCCAAAGATAATGTAAATTGGGGCTTTATCCCCACTTTACTGATTGGAAAACTGAGCCACAGAGTGGTAAAGGCATTGACCAAGACCACAGAGAATGGCATCTATAAAGCCAAGGCTGGGATTCGGGAACTTCTGGCTCCCAGTTCCATGACTAGCCCCTTTCATTTCTGACCATCCTTTCACACAGTTGCTCTGCTTTAGTCCACAGCATTGGATTTCAATGACTTTGTGCTTTCCAGTGCCTTTTAGTGAGCAGGGAGAAGGCTGATGTGGATGCGTGAGCCCCTTCTGTCACTGCATGTCAGCTGTGTCAACCTGGGATTACAGCTGGCGCTGTTCTTTCTGCAGGCAATAAGATCAAAAAAGCACGAAGTTGTTGTTCAAGCCTCTGATCCTTCAGGCCATATGTTTGTTTGCTCACTCATTGCGCACGTGTGTGTGTGCGTATGACAGAGAGACAGGAACAGAAGGAGAGCCAGGGAGGGAGAGAAGAAAGAGAATATATTGGAACAACTCCATTTGACCGGGAAAACTGAAACAGAACTAACCCAGGAGAGAAACGTAACTATATTAATGTCTGGGAGTTCACTGCACTGTGCTGTCTGGCAGACTTCTTACTTTCTAGAAATCTCATTTAGTCCAATTCTCCATTTGAGAAATACTTCTCCATCTTTCTCTGCACTACACTCTACAGCTACATTATATATATCATCAGATGACTGAACCAATAATAATTCATTTTACTCCAGCAAAGGAGACATTACCAGAAATTTTTGATCATACTGCTTATGCTTGGTACCTGGCTATTCATTCGATCATGGACCAGTGGACACAAACAGATGGGAACAGCACACAATATTTGAGCATTTGGACAGTTAGGATAATCACGTATACTTTAGCCTGGAATTGTTAGCAAGACCAAGCTATCAGGATATACCTATATCTCTTAGCATTTATTACAATTCCTGGAAAATGGCATGGTGATGATTTTAGCAACAAGCATGCTGGATGTCAGAGAGATATAAAGAAAAAAAGACATGACTTGTATCCCTCTGTGAATGCAATACATCTTTTTTGCACCATAGTATCTCAGGAACAGGGACTCAAAGGCCTGTAGTGAGTGTAGAATGTAATCCAAGTATTTATGGAAATCCCTCGGCCGAGGTTTATTATATCAGATGCAAGAAGGGTGAGAACAACTAGGTAGAAAGATGCATCAGTACCCTACGGATACTATCTCTTGACATACTTTAAGTCATCATTCTGACATAGAGCAAGCATAGGATTGGGGAATTGCAAAGCTCATCTCCTGAGTTATACTACATACCATACTAGCATTGTCAAAGGTTAACATAACTTTTTATGAACATTCCCTCTGTGTTGCAAGAATTTCTCTTACAGAGAATCCTGGTCTGTAGGACTAAGCTAAGAGGAAAGAACTGAGATTCAAGAATCAAGATCATCAATGGAAAAATAATCAGAGAAATGGAGAAAAAATAGAGATGCCACTAAACTGCCTAGGTTTGGTTTTGTCTTGTTTTGTTTTAAATTTTGGCTGAGCAATGTGCTCACAATACAGCAGAGTAACTTCTACCAAATTCCAGCTAGAGAGGGAGTGGGAGTATTTCCACAAGATCATGTCTCCCTGAATAAATTAACAAGGGGAAAAAAGAAAGTGTTTGCTTTCCAATGTAGTAATACAAATGTAATGAGTGTAGACATGATACAAACACATACAGCTCATGTTATCTCATATTTCAGGTCACAGACTAAGCATAAGAGTAAGATAATTTTTTTTAGAAGGACATCTTTTGGGGCATATTTTTGTTGTTGCCATGGTGGGTTACTGTAATTCTCTGAAGCATCAGATACTTGGCTGCTCTCCAGCTCAAGCAGCTGATTAGATGGACAAACAGGCTCTGGGAGGACAGAATAGAAACCATCCCAAATCCAGGACCACTGGTCAGAAGTGTCATTTTGACCATTAAAGCAAACTTTTTTCTCATGTATTTGGTATTTGCCTGTAGATTTGACATATTGGACATCTAGTCTGATTCAGGAAGACGTAAGAATGATGCTACACTAATTCAACTAACAGCATGCAGCAATATAATACATACATCTGTTCTTTTGGACAGCACTGACAAAAAGTTTTCCTTAAATTGTCTGTACTTTCTGATAGTATTTTCTTTATCCAGGCAATAAATAAGAGAAAATATTCTGGCTAAATTAAAACTAGTATTGCCTCTGTGGCATGTATCTGCATGTTAGAACAACCTTTTCTGTGACTGTTACGTAGCGGTAATAGAGACTGCTACATAAGAATGCTTCTTATTCCTTGTCCCCTCTTTCCCACAGCTCAAGGACTATCTGTGGGATCCTAGGTGGGAATTAGATGGTCATGGCTACTTACATGAAGACACTATTCTGCATGTACCCTTCATTAGGTAAACTTCTTTCAACCCTACTGCTGTTAAACAATGGTGTACTGTTTATTCTGCCTGGTTATCTTACATGTCTTCATAAAAAACATGCATCTCCCTCTTTCTTAATGTCAAGCTGACAGAAATGCTGGTGCTTGATAGACTACCACTCACATGGGCTTGAGGTATTTGGTGAAGGTAAGACTACAACTCCTGTAGACTGAGTGCAGCATGTTGTAAGAGCCTGGATCTGTTTCGAAAAATGAAACCTTGACAGGAAGGATGAGTACTGGAAGTTGCAATATAGTCACTTTGTTCTTTTTCTCTCTGTTTTACCTCTCCTCTGTCCTCAAAGACAGAATGTGGAAGACAGACAAGCCCTATAGCACTTCCATGCAAGTGTTTGGGGATAGGGACAAAATGGAAACAAATCAGAGCATCATACTTCCTGTGGAAAAGCAAAACATGAAGTACACAGAAGTTAAACTGTGAGCGTAGTGGCAACATTTATGTGAATTATTTATCATGTCAGATCTTATCCCATCATCCAGTATGAATGCACATGCATTAACACGGATGTGCTTGCACAAATTTCGAAGTACGTTTGTCTGATGGTGACTTAATATGTGTAGGTTTATATCTCAGTGGATACAGAGGACCAAAACTGAGTGTTCTTATCATGTAGCCATATTTATCTGTTTTCCAACCTTATAAATATTTTATAGATGTTACGGCCCTGCAGTGACAAGCTACAATCAACTCTTGATTTCATCAACTTGTCATGCTTTAATCACCCCTCTTGGTAGATCTTTCAACATATGTCACAGTACTGCCTTCAAAATGTGCTTCTCCAATGCTGTTTTATTAACCCTGTCTTTTTATATGTTTTGGGCTCATTATGAAATGCTGTAAATCTGTCAAAGGCACTTTACATGCCATCTCCAATTCATGCTGATAGGAAGCATCTGAGAGCTCATTTAAGTCCCACAAAATGAGTACAATATGAAAAATCAAACCCCACAAACAAGTGTATGACAAGAACCCTGGGGATCACATTCAGCCCACAGGGCTAATCAAAATTCAGTGCTCTTGTTCCTAACTCATTACCCACTCACAAAGGCATTTGCATAGGAAAATATTAAGACTACAGTGGGATCTGGTAGCACCGTAAAGAAATCCCTTCAGCTTGCACATCAAGCAACAAGACTTATTAATGACTCCAAGTAGTCAAGTACAAGATCCATGTGCCTCTTCATGGACACAGCTTCAGCCAAGCTTCTTACTATTACCTTGGTTTCAGTGGCAGTGAGAAGGAGATCATAATAGCCTCAAGTCTGAAGGAGGGAAGGGAGAGCCAAAGGGGCACAAGAAGGCAGAAACCAGAGTTGGGGAGGTGGGGCTGAAAATAAGAGGGAAAGAGGAGATGCCAAAATCACTCTGGAAGAGACAGAGGGAATTTGGGGGAGGAGGAGCCAGGCTCTGCAAAGCACTGAGAACAAGTTATTTCTGCTTATAAGGCTTGGCTACCAAACATTTGGAAATCACTGAAGTAGTACAACATGAGTCGTGCAGGGGTACTGAGCAGGGATAAGTACTAAGTTATTCACAATATTCACAATATTACATATTATTTCCAGTTTCAGAGCACGTGTCAGCTGAAGAAAGGATATGTAGTCTTCTCTTAAATCCTTCAGTGATGCTACTATTAGATCATTCAAACTTATCTTTTCCTTCTTAGTCAATGCATTATAAATTAAATAAAGCAAAGTTGTGAGAGGTAATATCCCATATTAGGCCAATTGGTAACAGTTGAAAAATACAGACAAGCTTTCAGAAACACAAAACCTTACAAAAATTACAGAACGAGAAAATTAAAATGTCACTGATAAAAAACCAAGAACAACTTACATTTCTAGAAACGAGGCTGTTTTTTTCAACTGTATTGGACTGACTCATAAAGACTGTCTTCAGTAATCCTGCCTTGGTTATAATCAAAGACGACTACACATCTAACACGCTATTCCCCTCTAACTATGGCACTCATTTCCTAGATTAGTGTTATCTCTGTTTCAGAAACAGGAGGGTTAAATTACCCTTGTTCAGATGGTCAGCAGGTAGCAAAACACAGAGCACAGAAAAGCTGGCTCAGTCCCCTGCTTTACTCTTGGGAAATCTCCTGTCTCCCCATATTCAGTAAAAATTCAGTGAGATGAACCCAAGCCAGCATGTACAAAGAATCTGGATGCAACCTTGTGAGACCTCCTGTTTCAAGGACAAGATGGGGACTAATATAAAAAAATCAGCACTCATGGCTGGGAGCTGTTTTCTACAGCTCCCTTCTAGGCTTTACATCAAACAAATCCCTGCTAAATTTTGTCTTTAACAACTAGAACAATCACTGCATTATCTGAGGAAATTCCTCATCATAACAAGCTCTTGTGTGTTTTGTGCAATTCCTTTACAAATAACCTTGAGCCTTGTGTATGTCCTCTTAATATCTCAGGAGAGGATCTCACTTTCTCCTCTCTCCCTCTCCTGCCTGCCTACCCCCACCCCACCCCCCCCAATTATCTCTTGCTGTCTTCTGGGTGGTTATGTTTAATCTCAGGATTAGGCAGAAGCCTGCAGTTTGCCTTTAACAGCTTATCAGCTTCCAAGAGACATTTACAGGGAGAGAAAGACTCCAGTTTTGATAGCAGTAATTGTATTTAGCTTGTAAGATACAAGGCTATTTATCTCACGGCTGGGAAATCACAGAGGGAGAGAAAGAAGATGTTGCTGATAAAAACTAAATAAACCCAAAAGGAATGAAGAAAAGAAAAGAAACAACCACCTCCTCAGAGTCCCTCCAGTAGAGGAATGAGGTGGGAAATGGACTTCATTGAACAAAAAGATCATGCCACTTGTGGAAGGAGATTGAAAATATCAAGGGAAAGGTGATAAACAGCTTGAGTAGGACAAAAAACGACCTGTTTCAAAGCAGACTATGAACTCGAGTTCAGTAGTCACAATTGTGTAAAACTTAGGGAATTTGGTTTGTAAAGATGGGTATAACCATTTTTAGAGATACCGAGTACTGACACTCCATTTAAAGACAGCTGGAGCTGTGGACAACCACGTATCTGAAAATTAAGTCTGTTTCTCATTTTTCACAGAAACTTACAATAGGACCCATCATGGGTCATGGGGTGTCATACAAATCTTAATATTTAAACCAACTTCAGGTTCCTTACTTATTAAATGTCCTTTCCATTCCATATTTGCAGTTCAGTCCCCTCTTCTCAAAACATCTCCGTGCGCCATTTCTCCCACTCCAAAAGCCCTGTAAAATCCCTGATGCTGACTTAACTCAAGTTCTGTTCGGCCCACTGTACTACTGCATTTTTAAAACACCTACAATAATTTTGTATGGCTATTAAAAAAAAAAATAGGATCTAGGTATTTTGAATCTTATTAGGCTGCAAGCAATATTCTAATTCTGTACAATCAAAAGAGCATGCAAGCAGGGCAGAGTTAGCATCATCCCACTGGGAAATACTCAGCACTTTATGTTGAAGTATCCAATGGTCTTCAACAGCAATACAAAAGGCCCCACGTTTCAATGTGTATCACTTTAGTCACAGAAGACTTTTAGTAAAAGAAGGATAAGATGGAACTATTCATATCATGCACCTCGAATACTGTGTTCAGTTTTGGGCCCCTCACTACAAGAAAGACATTGAGGTGCTGGAGTGTGTCCAGAGAAGGGCAACGAAGCTGGTGAGGGGTCTGGAGCACAAGTCTTATGAGGAGCAGCTGAGGGAACTGGGGTTGTTCAGTCTGGAGAAGAGGAGGCTGAGGGGAGACCTCATCGCTCTCTACAATTACCTGAAAGGGGGTTGCAGAGAGGTGGGTGTTGGTCTCTTCTCCCAAGTGATTAGCAACAGGACAAGAGGAAATGGCCTCAAGTTGCGCCAGGGGAGGTTTAGACTGGATATTAGGAAAAATTTCTTTACTGAGAGAGTGGTGAAGCATTGGAACAGGCTGCCCAGGGAGGTGGTGGAGTCATCGTCACTGGAGGTGTTAAAAAAAAATGTGTAGACGTGGCACTGTGGGACATGTTTTAGTGGGCAGGGTGGTGTTGGGTTAATGGTTGGACTTGACAATCTTACAGGTCTTTTCCAACCGTAGTGATTCTGTGATTCTGTGATATCATTCAATTGGATCAAAAGAGGAAGACCAACATAAATATTTCACATTTCCACCACCATAACTCCTTCTCTACAGTTAAAATAGATGAGATGAGACATAAAGTATCTATTAAATCTATAATACATAGATGTTGTATATAATTTCAGCTGTCTCACATCACCTGCATGGTACCAACAAAGCAATATCAGATCTCTCCACCAAGTAAATGAAAAATATATTGCAGCAAGAGAGACTCCATGCTTTTCACATTTTAGATAGGTAGGACAATCTAGACCACTATCACTTTAATCTGTGCTTCAGGAAAGCATTTTGTTTCAGGCAATGGCAGGTGAGAAAGAATGACTTCATCTCACATAGACTACTAAAGATGTAGTTCAGTGAAAACTTTACACTGGCATAAACCATCCATGCTGATAAAGGAAGTCATCTTATCTTTTCCTGTGTCCTGAATGATTATGTCCACTCCCATGTGGCCTTCTTTCCTGGGCCAGTTACATGGTGAATGGCATTGGTAAAGTGATCCAGCTGAACAGAAGACGAGAGAGAGAGAGAGTAGAAAACAGAAATTTGACTATTTAAGAAATGCGAGTATGAGAAGGAGTAACAAAAGATTGAGCTCCTCTGTCCAGCTCCAGCTGTATATTACTGTAAGATCCACCTGCATCAGCATTTTGGTTTGAATCAGGTGCATGCCTCCGAGGTGTACCTCCCAAATCTCTCCACATGCTACACTTTGGTTCACATACTGAAATGCTCTCAGGGAATACAAACTGGATTTCTTTCAAATGAAATTAAACCAGAAGATATGTCCCAACTGTTCAGGAGCACTGAGTCCTAGGGACTGGAACTATTCTGAAGGAAAGCCCCAGAGCTGACATCAGGGTCTCAGAACCAACTTTTTATTTTATAGATATACACTTATTGGGCTACAGTACTTACCAAAGCAGTCACAAAGTCCCTGGAGTTCTCCTGTTGAGAGCTAACTGTCCAGCTTCCTAAAATCCAACTTCCTCACAAACGTGTACTTGAGAGAGAGAATGAAGTAGGGGCACAGAGGACAAAATCTTTTTTCTTTTATTCAGTGCCAATAGAACTGCAAATTAATGTCATTTGAAAGGGCAGAGACTCCTAAAAGAAGGCTGAGAGATCACTCAAGAGAATGATAAAGGGGAAAAATACAAAATCTGCATTGGGTGGATGAACTAATGAATCCTGATAAGGATCCAGTTGTTGAATGCTCTCCTATTCCTTATTTTTAAAATGCAGGAATAAAATCCAGGCTACAGTTCTCTTGCTAAATCATGTCATCATGACAACCTCTTCCTGCCTCTTGCCTCCTTTCCTTTAATCTTCTCCTTTAATATATTACTCCAATTAGACTTTATTTTGGTTCACTGATACTCTTGCTTTACAGCTTCTCTTCATCTAGTTTTGTTTCTTTTTCTACTGCAGAAAATGTAGTCAGTGCATGGATGAATGAACAGGAATGTCATGCTTGTTCCGATGTATGCTACAAATCCGGTAACGCACAAGTATTTCTTTGCAAGCAAAGACAGTGGGGAGAGAAAAAAAAATCTCTTGTCTAAGAAATAATGAAAACTTAGGGACTAAGGTGTCCCAGTTCTGTGTCAAGAGAGAATATTTGTTTTTAACCCTTCTGAGAATTGCTGACTCCTTCCCAACCTCAGGATTCCTAATTTAAGTCCTTCTGTCCTACTGTAAAGTGCCTCAAATTTGATGGGTTTACTGTAACCTGAAACAAAAACGTGTCAGAGGCTTCCTCTGCCTGAACTAGCTTTCCTATCTTACCTATGCTTGGCCCAAAATGACTCCTACTTCATCACTAAAAAGATTAATTTAGTTATAGAGAAGGCTTTCAGCAAGAACATAAAAGCAAGAAAATAACAGATTGTACTTGGTCACTGTTATCTGGGATGTACATCAAAGGGTGAAGGTATGTGAGACAACAGAGGAAGGCAGTCATGGAAAACTGCACTTTAGGGCATAGAAATTAATAAGTATTTGTTGGCAAAAGGTGTACATCCTGACTGAGAAATATGTTGTGATGATCAACTTCATGAATTAAGCATCAAGGAACAGGCTATCAGTATAGCCTATGGAAAAAGCCCATCTCCTTATTGTGTACTTGAGGGAGAGGAGAAAGGGCAAAACTATTGCAAATAAATCATAAATGGCTCAATGGTTTTGGCTGAACTAAATCACAACAGCTGAATTGCAGATAGCAGTCCCAGTGCTAATGCTGCTATTTGCCATCACCCAGCTCTCAGGAGCTTTGCCTCAGATACCTGCACTGGGCCACTGTCAGAGTCTTACTGCCCAGTAAGAGAAACTCTGGCAGGGTTGGAATGGTACAAACAGTGAAAGATCATCCCTAATGATTGGGGTTATTTCAGTCCCAAAGCTTAGCCAATCTTAACTCCAGTTTAACTCCCTCCTTTACAATTTCTCTCTAGCCCTTTTCGTTACAAGAAAGCATAAAGCTCATGTTGCAGGTGACTGAGATGTAATTGGATGCTATAAAAACCAAAATGTCAGTGCCTGAATTGTAAGTTGGTTGCTTTTCCGTTTTCCTTCCACTTCCTTGTCTTTTACATGAAGTTGCAAAAATACAGCTTTGGAGTCTTTCAGTCCCATTAGGCTAGTTTCATTTAATTTCAATTTAACTGAAGACTGTGTTTTAAGGAAAGCCAATATTCTCTCTCTTTACTCATTTAATGAATATCCCACTTTCCTTTGTGCTTTCCATTGAGCAAGTAATTATAAGTCTAATGTATAATCCTTCTACAGGTAATAAAACTCAGAGAGAAGCATCGAAATGCCATTCAGAATGCAGCTCTGCTGCCTGAAGATTGCATCATGTGTGATGACGAAGAAGATACTTTTGCTAGTTTGCAAAATTTGCAAACATCAGGCTGTAACACTGTGCAGAAAACCAAGTACACATGAAGTTGTTCATATTACAGACAACACAGCATACCCAAACATGCATGCGCTACATATATGATGTTTTTTAAACACTACAAATAACTGTGTTTCCACAATTGAAGTGATCCTATGCGTAAAATACAAGATTCCTTAGCTATTATTACACAAGTTTGAAACCAATTGCATTTTCAGCAGTTTCCAGCTGAAACACATTGGATTAGCCTGGGTCAACACAACCACAAAGCTTTTTACAGAGTTGAAACTCTGCTGAACACCGGTTTGGTCTTGCAGTCAGTATGAGAAACACTAGTACAAGTTTGGCCTGTGAAAGACAACAAATTATTCATTTCAAAAGCTCCTGTTTGGTCTTCTTTTAAACCATTAATTCCCCAGAAAATGGAATTAATAAGGTTTGGTTTCCTGTAGGTATTGGCTTCTCTCATTGAAGCTTTTCCTGAATCTGAGGCATTCATAATGCCAATATGGATATTCTAGTATTTAACATGAATTGAGATCAAGCCACAATCCTTTCCTCTGGAGGGCTGGAACACTGCCCTCCTCCCTTGGTTATTTTCCCTAGCCATGTAGGATCCTTATTTTTTTTCACTTTTGCCTCTTTTTTAAATTCAGCTAAAAAATCAGTTTGAAAGAAACTGGAAAAAATTAGGGACACACATGCACACACACACAAAGTATAATCCCATAAGCCTTATCTTCACAGGGACAGGCTGAAAACTTCACCACATACAAACAGCCAGAAATTGAAATACATGCATGGAAAGAAAAAGGTGTCTGGAATATAAAGGTGTTGTTCTCCCTTGGGGAACAACTGCATATACTCCATACGATCCCAGAATATAAGATTAATGCTGATTCTATAAAACCATACATCTTCTAATGAAAACACAGGAATATCTTTAGCCAAGACAGAAGCAGATTGTACTGAGGTATTCTCTGAGTGTGATTTATTTTCCCTTTTAAAAAAAAGTATCTCTAAAGCAATGAGCTGAATATTTTGTTTCTTTACACCAGGGACTTCCTACAGCAAGTAATAGAAGAAGAAAATTTATTCATGGGGTTTTTACTGACTATAATTGGATGCCAACTGTATCAGAGGTATTTTACCACAAAATAATTGATGAAAGGAGCAGAGAAAGATGCTCAGTTTGGGCTTCCCCTAGCCATGCTTCCCTTTCTAACCAATGGATAACAGAGCTAGAATCTAACTCAGCATGTCTGTCATGATATTCTTGGAAAGCAATTATTTCACAGAAATAAGGATAATTATTAAAACGTACTCTTTTGCATATACATCATCAAACCACTGACAAAGTGTCATGCTGAACATGTGTTAGAGATCACCACAGGACAGATCATTTATATTAAAAA
This sequence comes from Gavia stellata, assembly GCF_030936135.1. Lineage (NCBI taxonomy): Eukaryota > Metazoa > Chordata > Aves > Gaviiformes > Gaviidae > Gavia > Gavia stellata. The sequence continues at coordinate 24,490,708 of NC_082600.1, forward strand.
CTTTCTTGTGTACTTTCTGAGCAAGTGGAAGAGATGAAGTTATCCCCCTGGCGTAATTTATTAGTGTAACATTACATAAACAATTAGGATATTTCTCATAATTTGAGGTTAAGTGGCTTGTGGGCAACTCCTACACAACTAGCAAATTGTCTCATGTTTATCACAGAATTCTTCCTTCTGTCCTGGGTCAGTTATGTACAACCTAGAAAGGAAGAACTGGAAGTTGCTTAGACTTAATACTGGAAACCAACAAGAAGATCATGGCTTGATCTTAGACAATAACATGTGAATAAGAAGAATGTGATTAACGTTGGAATTCTTTCCTTATGCTCCTCCTGTCTTTTGTAACCATCCACATCACCAAGCCTCAGCTATCTGATGCACTGCAGCATCACATACAGCAATCTGTTTTTCACTTGGAGTGAGTTTGACCTTTTTAGCATGGTGACGTATAGTATCACAACGTTGTGATTTGCAAGTGGTGGGATAAAACACAAGACATATTGATTCAAGAGCCAGTTGTTCACTATTCCAGGTGGATCTAGGGTGATTATTTCCAAAAATATACTGAATTGTTCCACTGCATTTTGACCTAAAGTCAACTAAGATTTGACAGCTTTGGCTAGATTGTATATCTGCAAACCTAAAAGTAAAATTCAAGTGATGAAAGATTATGAGGCAAGCATAAGGTCTGTTCAAATACTTGCAACTTAATCTTCCACATTACTTATACTTCAACTCTATATCTATTATAGACTGTGTCTGGGGTGTGGCTAGAGTCACCTCTCCTTTTTGTAAGGTCTGTTCAAAACTTTCCTCCCTTGAACAGTTAGAAAATATCACAAGTAGCAAAACCAAGTTTGTTGTTGAATCAGTTTGTGACTGCAGAACCAGGATTCACTTAAAGACCTCTGAAATAGCAGGATCTATGTGCATCATACCACAGAGTTGGTATGCTTTCTCTTCCTATGTAAAGGACCATATTTTGTTTTCCAACAGACAGAATATGTGCCACCAGGCTCATCAATTTATTGTTCAGATGAAGCAACAAAGCTTTATATAGTACCCAGTTGTTGTTAAACTTTTTTTTTAGATAGGAATAGGCAGAAAGACAAAAACAAAGAGAAAAAAGTATGTACCTGTTGGGTAGTGTTCATTCACCGGCCAGCTGTCAACCTGAAGTGTGGCATTGCCACCATTCCTGGTAAAGCGTACCACGTGGTATTTGCCATCATTTACAGGTGTGCTTTCCTCTTTAATAGAAATGTCCACTGTGCCAATGTTGAAGACTACACCAATCTTGCCTTGCTCCTGAAATGAAAGAAAAATGAAACAAATGCTTGTAATCTGGTGCCTATTAGGAGAATGTTCTTGGCCTGTAAATCTCAAATGGGTAACTGTGCCGGTAGATGGGACTAAAACATTTTGAGCATTGTCAGGACACATTTCATTGGCTCTGCTTCACTGCAAACATTGTCTTTCACACTCTTCTTTACAGCATTCACCTGAACATAGTGACTCATTTGCTGCCTTAAAACATCACAGAGGGCAGGTGAGAAATCAGGCAATAAAAGCAAGGAGATGTGGATAAATAATTATTTGAGCAACATCTTTACTGATTAGTAATTACTTGTTCAATTGTCATCTGAAATGTAGCCACAGGCAGGCTGTATCCCAACTGTTTCACAAGCAGAATAACAGAACAAAACAAACAGTCCCCACCCCAAAACAAGTAACTGTGGGATCCAGCAGGGAGAATGCAGTTACAAGATGGACAAAATTAGACGGGGGCAAAAATGTAATTAGCCAACTTTGAATTTGACCACCTAAGGGAAGCTAATTGCTTTTGAACAAAATGGAGAACCCTCCAGACTTTCAAAAGGCAGGAGTAGCCACAGACTTTTGTTTTTTCTACGTCACACCCCAAGCAGTGCCTTACCAATAAAGCAGTCCTCCACAGTGTTTTCCCAAAACTTTCCACCAGTCACTGACTGAAAGGGAAGAGTAGCCAAAGCCAGTTGTACCAGCCATAACTCTTCCTCCTGCAGCTCCCCTCATGTAGTTCCAAGTAATGACCAGATTCAGTGACTTTTGGTTGTAAAATACACACCCATAGTGCATTCAGTTTAGATAGCCACATTTATTAACACTGACTTAAACAGTGCCAGAAATTCCCATCGCTGTATAATATACATTTAACTAGAACACATCTTCAAACCCTCAACAAGAAGACGCACAGTATGCTGGTATCACTATTTATGAAGGCATATTAGGTCTACTGCACAGATTCAACTCTTGGTGCAGGCAAATACATTTGCTAGCCATCCATACTATAAAATGGGCATTGGTCTTATCAGCTGTCTCAATAGAGAAATCAAGGAAGAAACAACAACAGAGAGTGGACAACCATCTCATATCCAAATACGGCCTCTTCAAAACAAAACTGAGGTATACTAAAGGGTGCATGAGACAATTTTGTTACTGCTATTACCTTACATATCTGCTCGTGGACAGAGGACTCCATCCTTCAGAGCTGTTATCCTGACTGACTTCACTGCATTCACCTCAGCAATAAGAAAAAAATCTCTCCTCTTGTACTTGAAGGCCACCTCACACTCAGACTCCTCTCCTGGATTTACTCCTGTCTCCTGGTATCAACAGACCTTTTCCTTAAAACCTCCATGTCTTCTAATTCTCACAGAGACCTTTCCTGATTCCTGCTTTACATTTCAAAGTTTCTTCATACCAAATACTCATCACAAGACCCTTTTCCCAAGTTCCTCATATCTTAAAGACCCTTCTTTTTTTGGACCTTTTTTCCTAACACCATCACCCCTGTTCTTCAGGCTACAACACTGTTATTAGGAAAGGAAAACAGCCCTGTAGCTGAAGAGGTCATTAAAAAAACTGGATTGTGCTTTGACTACTTGAAATTTAGCACTGTAACAGTACACACCCTGATATTATTTCTCTCATCTTATAATGGTAAATTTTAGACTTTGCTAAATGCACGCTGGATAGTAACAGTCCCACGTACATTCACACTACTGTGCTTTGGACAGACTTCCCTTCAAGATATCAATAAACTTTTTTCACTGTAACATGGGGTAAGTGGATTGCCACTCCCAGCAGATGCATGAACTCAGATACTATTTGAAAATAATCAACCTTTCTTCTCTTATGCTACCCCAAAAATAAGGGCGTTTTCACTGAACAGAGGTTTATTTCAGGTAAAACCATTGCTGGCACAGCTTTACCACTTTATTGACATACAAAGTAAGTGATCTCCCAACACTTTTAGTGAATCTTTTGCTGGCAACCACATAATTATCTTTATCTGAATAGTAATTAGCAAAGAACAAGTGATTCATTTTTGCTCAAAGACTCAAAGGATGTCTATGACTAGGTAACCTGGTTACTGACTCCATATGGTTTTGCAAGATGCTGCCTTATATTCAACCTCCCGGACAACCTCTCACATAGCTTTTCAATCGCCGTCAGTACATCAATCTTCTTTTGCAAACTGTGACCACTGTGAGAAGAGTGAAGGCATAGAGTAAGCAGGTAAGATGAAGAGCTGCACCTTTTCTAATGGAGCAGATCACCACCACCACACAGGATGAAGGGATTGAGGTATTCATCAGAGAAAGCTGCGTACCTTCAAGCCCTACAGTCTTAACAGGCAGAGATAAAAACTTGCAAGTGGGGAAAGGAATGGTGGGAAGTTTAGCTAATCTCCCCTGCAGAAGGAGAAAACATTTCCGATCTCTCCTTTGAGGAAAAGCAGATAGCACGTTTCACCATTCCCTTTCCCCAGGCTTGGAGGAAAAAACATATTTAAAGAGCTAGTAATAAGCCATGGATAAGAGGGCAAACTGGGAAAGAGATAAGATTCTAGAAATGGAGGACTGCAAACCACCAGCAGCCTTTGGTCTGCTGGAGGAAGGAGGGGAATGAGCAAATGAGTGCCCTCCCCATCCAGAGCAGATTGCCACCCCCTCCCGCAGCCAAGGAAACAGCCCTTCTTAAAGCTGCACAACACTTTGTTGCAGCTGAGAAATGCAAAAATTTGTCTAAAAAAAAAAAATAATCACAGGCCTGACTGAAAGCCTACTCCAGCTCTCCTCAGTCCCTCTCTGGCGCAGAGCTCCCCGTGACTCTTTAGGATGAGTTTTGCAGAAGCACAACTTCATGCTGGATTTTGATACTCTTATTTGGACTGAGTAGGAGCTTGTCATGGTTCTGTTCCAATTACCAAGATAAAACACAATATAACACAACACTCCAAAAGCAGGGCACACACAGACTTCAAGATATAGTTTATTCATTATATTTTATATCCCTAGGGCATGAGACACTATGAAAAAAAGCAACAATTAGTTTACACATTCCTGACAGAAAAAAAAAAGTAAAGCAAAACAAAAAGAAAATCCTACAGCAAAGAACAGTGAGCATGGACACAGGGGACAAATCCAGGATTTAATTTCAAGATCTCTTCAGTTCCACAGCTTCCTACAGTACACCACCTCATTAAAAGCAGCTTTTACCAAGACCTACCTTCCTTCTAAAACTGAAAGACAAGCTTTAGTGTTTAACACTTCATGGTGGATGTGACCTTTCATTCCTTTCCCCATACAGTCAGCTAGTAGATTTTCTTTCCACGTTATCAAACACAGGTGTTAACCGGACCAGTAAGTATGTAACAAAGAAAGATTTACCTTTGAGCCACTATCTGTAACGTTTATTTTGTAGTTAGAGAAAAAAAAAATCCTAACCATACAGCAAGGGAAAAGCTGAATACATAGCCACACAGGGTATGGAAGTTACATGCTTCCAAAAGGGCTCAAGAGAATTTTGATAGGCAGTGTGCATTTTTTCATCTCTGCATTGGTATTCACTGGGCTGCCCCAAACACTTTCCATGAAAAGGTGACCACTAATTAACCTTTTTAAAACCTCCAGGTGACATCAAGTGCTGGAAAACTGAGAACCATTTTATTTATAAATAACAAAGTGAACTTAGCAGTCAATCTGCACTTTACTTCTCCCCTTCTTTATTTAAGGCTACTGTGCCAAAAACATTTTTTAAAGTTTCTCAAGAATTTATCTTTTGCTGATTTGTTCCATAAAATTGCTGCCCTCAAAAGCCACATTACCTTCTCCTCAGTTACAGTCCCTCTGGAGATAAACTTCCGCCATGATGACTCTAAGACTTCAGGCAAATAATTGTGATCATGTAATGGAATGGTTGTAGATAAATAATAGAAACAAAATAAAGGAAAGTACTAAAAAGAACGTACAAGGACACACCTTAACCTCTCTGTTCTATACCATGTCCTTCCACAGGCTCCTGGTGGCAGCTTCTTGTTACAGGCCCTGCTCCCAAAATATTTTGAACATCATTAAGTGATACAGGGGTGAATCTACAGCCTGGATCAGGAGACCTGCAATCTATTGCTTGGTCTTAAGCATTATTTCACTTTGGGCAACTTTTTACCTTCCCATGAAACAGATTCTTCATCTGTGACAGAGGGGAGATAGTCACCTATCTGTCCAAGCTCTACAAGCCCTGTAACCCAGATATAGTTTACGTAAACACTGATGATACCCTGACAATCCCAACCCTTTCAGCCCTGAGAAAGGCTGCAATCCAAGAGGGGCAGGTCCTAAGGTTTTTTTCAGCTTCTACCTTCAACTTCTCTGAAACCTATTCCTTTCCTTGGAAGGCACCTTGGGAACTTTTCTGAGGTCTGACATTTTTGCAGGTGTGCTTTTTTTCTTTTGTTTCCCCCCCACCCAAAGAGGACTAGAGCCTGTCTGCATGCAAATTGTCAGGCCTTTGTTTTCTCTGTGCTGTGCATTTACATTTTGAAGGCATCTGTCTTTCTCCAGCAAACCCGGTGAAAAGAAAGTCAAATGGGGGTGGCAGTGGTTTTGTAAGATGAGCAGTTGGAGTGTGTTAGAGAGGACACATACGCAAACAGCCACATGCACTGTGTGCTCTGAAAAGGCCTTTACCTTTGGGTCTTCTTTTTCCTAATCTAAAATTCAAATTATCCAGACTGAAAGCGTGCAGCTGTTCCCTGTGTGCAGAAAGCATTTAATTTGAAAAACCAAGAGAGAGAACCCCAGGCAATAGAACAAATCCTACTCCCAGCTGCATCGATATGAATTGATAGCAATTCTGTTGAAGAAACTCTATTCTTACTGATGCAAGTGGAGCAGATTTTATCCCAGCATCTTTATGTTGTTTTGTTTCTTTTTCTGAAACTAAATGTAAAATAAAAAAAAAAAGCATTTATAAAACATAACTGAAATCCAACTAGAATCCCATGATAACTGTGTTTTCTCACACTCATTTTACTTCATCATTTTTTAATAGTCACTACTATGCAGACTGCCTCCTCCTCCCACCCTGGCTGGTTCCAGCATGACTAGACATCAGCGCAAACCTGGCAGACAATATTCCTAGCTACTGCTTCCTGAAGATCACTGCTGATTTTGCTGCTCTCATTTGAAAGTGATACAAGCTCTTTCAGTAATACAACAATCCATTTCACACTGTAGAAAGGTTTTGTAAACATTTTATTATTTTTTCCACAAATGCCACATGCATACACTTCAACTCTGCTACCCTCTAAATTCAGGAAAATTGCTTTGTTTTCTTATAACCCCAAGCACTGCTCCTCCTGGAATGGCTTCCTTCTATTTAAGGTCCTCAGACTTGCAGTCTATGTTTTTAAAAAGAGATTGAACTTTTTCTCCCTCTTCGGAAGTTTTTCCACTTTAAGTCTTTTTTTGCTTGATTTCCTTTGGGGTTTTTTGTTTGTGTGTTTTCTTGTCTGGTTGGTTTTTTATTTTTGCTTTGGATGTTAGTCCAGCTGTCAGATCTCTCACTTTCTGTGATTTGGGGGACTTTGCACCATATTGCTAAATGTAGCAAGGTATCCAGGACTACTGAAGGTATAGATGTATATTCCACTGAGGACATTCACTAATTACTACAATGCCAAATCACTTTAGGTGAACTTTCACTTGTAAACAGAAACTCAAAGTTCTTTACTGATTAGGAAAGTAGTAAGAACCAGTACTGTGCTTAGAGGACCCTTCTGAGCAGCAACTAGAACTAAATGCATGGCTGGACAGGCCTTTCCAGGATATGTATGTGAACGGATTTAAGAAGGGGAAATTTTAGAAGCTGTGTTCAGCACAGTGTATAAGGCAGTTACTTCTACACCACTCTGTCTGGTCATATTTAATTCCATGTTTAATACCACTGGGAGGTAAGTCTGAAATCAGAATTCAATATATACAAAACTCTATAACTGGGTAAAGGGAGAGCTTACTGGATGAAGTCTTCCTTTATCCAAATAACGATGGCAGGGAAGGCATGCTCAAGAACAAGTACAGCCACTCTGGCAAATATAATAATCAACAAAAGCAGCAAATGTTGTTAAAGAAATGACAGGCACTGAAGCTCGCTTGACTTGGAAGCTTTTGATCAGGGTTCCAAAACTTTACAGCTATCTTGAAACAAGAAAAAAAAAAATGTTATTAAGGTGAGAGGAAATACATAGGCCAGCTAATTTTGACCGATTTTTGAGAGCTATTATAAGGAACAGTACATCGGTTTTTGTTATATACTGCTTATTACTGCTTCTTTAATGTGTTGAACCAGATCCACTAAATGCCAGTTACAAACCTTTTTATCAGAGAGAATGATACACACAGAGGACAAAATAAATAGAAATTATTACCCTTTGGGGCTGTGGTTTTTAAAAGAAGCAATTCTCACAGATACATAATTTATAAGGTTAAAATGGACAATTGTTATAATCTAGTCTGCTCTAAAATTTTATACAGGGCCATATATCTTGTCTGAATTGATTCTTTGTTGAACTATAGGATATATTTCAGAACAACACTTATTTGTGATTTGAACATTTACAGCCAAGGAAAGAAGCCTCAGAGTCATTGCAGTTACTTCTTTGATGAGATTGGCCCAGTGTTGAACATGGTCAAAAAGGCAAGTGGAATGTCAAGAATTATAAAAAAAAAGGAAGAGTGTAAAAAAGGAAAATCTCTGTTATAAGTTAATGGTGCACCTTTGACTTTAATTCTTGAACACAGTACAAAGATCTGTACAGGCTGTCTCAAAAAAAGAAAAGAGGAAATATAAAAGGTTGAAAAAAGTACCACACTTGAAATTGTATCTATAAACCCATAAAAAATAGAGATGATTCAGCACTAATTTTTTTAAAAACTCGAAGAACTACAAATACTTAATAAAATCACTTGGTAATAAAGTTTAAGCAAAGATTTTTGAGACAGTACGTAACTGGATTGCACAACTTACTGTCACAGGATGTGTTGGATGCCTAAGATACATTACAAAAACAGACAAATTCATGGGAGGAAAGTCAATCAAGAGCCATTGAATACAACAATGTGAATATAACCTCCTGCTCAGCAGTTCCTTAGAAGCAGATCACTACCGTTTCTTTTAACTTTTATTTCCTATATTGAAAAAACATCTAGCATCACACTTCCATAAATGACTTGTAAGACTGTGATCAAGTCAAAATTTTCTTGGAGGTTCTTCTTCCTGATTCTTATTCATTTTATAAAGTGGTGAAACACTGAAACTGGCAAAGATTAATGAGAAACTAATCTTTTTCATTGAAGGTTTAGAAAGGGTAGTTTAGATAAACATCTGCCAGGGCCAGGCTGCTGTATTTAGTCCTGCCTCAGAGTAAGAAAAGTGCTAGAGCAGATGACTCAAGGTTCCAGCTTCATCTTTCTGTGCCTGCAAACTCTCCCCCCAGCTTTTCAGAGCATAAGGGAAAAGCACTCAGCTCTCCGAGTTTCTCACCTGAAAGCAGGTTTTCCAGTCCTTAATTTAATCTTCCCCATGGCCCCTGAAACTCCCTCAGTTTACTAAATACTTTTCTTCAGAATGTAGACACCAGAAATTTTTAACTTTAGTTTACAGAAATTACACAACTACTTTGGTTGATATTTTCAAAGACCACATTGTCTTTTGGCCACAGTCTTACCACAGGGGCTCATGTTACACGCTTATTCATCACAACTGACAGGCTTACTCAGGAGAGTTCTCTAGGACTGTCCCTGGTATTGAAAGATGACATCTACTCTTTGTTTTGAGACATATAACATTATTTAGCTCGAGGGAAGTGAATATCAATTTCCTTGTTAAGAGCTTACTGAGCTATCCAAACTGCCCTTCATTTTTTGCCAGTTGACTGTTTGTTTATGTGGGGCACAGACTATTAGACAATGCTTTTTTAATGGCCCGTACTACAAGAAATTGTAGCACAGCAAGACAGTGCTACTAAAGTATGCCTTATTTTTTCCTGTTCTTGAAATTTTTTTTGACCAAAGACCTTTGCAATAACACAGAAATACCAAGTTACCAGTGGGATATAAAATTGCAGTTCCTTTAACAAATTTTTCTCTTACTTTACTTTTACGTTATCTCCTTCTCTCCCTTCATCTTTCCCTCTTTCAATCTTTGTCTTTTGTCTAATAAAAGTTTCTTTTACAAACAAAACTATCCTGAAGTCAAGCCAAAAAAATGGACAAGCAGCTCAATTCTGTGACAAGCCTACCAGGGTCAGGAGTGGTTGGTTAGCTACTACATCACACATGAGATAAGATTTCTTTTCCACTTTTACTGCTGCTCTGTTGTACCTTGAACACGCCACTTCTGTTTCTCTTCCTCCATTTTGTCTTTTTGTATTACGAAGCCACAGCTTATCACAAAGTACATTTGTATATATCTGGGCCTCCAGATGTGGTTGTAGTACAAATAATTAATATCAAGCCGAGTATCTTGATGTACAGTATCATCATTACCATGACCAGGCTTGTACTAAGCTCACCCTAAACCCATTTCCTCAAAATCTGAGGAAAGCTGTGGCACATCTAGTTGCTCTTACTTAAATCTGACACCTGCTGAGCAAAGCCTAGAATCAGTGATATTCAGCAGTCTTAAAAGGGAGGTTTGCTTCTGTGCTGCTTAGCGCCTAGGACCGTGTGCCCAATTAAATCTTGTCTTCCTATAACGTAAGAAAGCACCAGTACACTGCCAGTCAATTACCAGGCAGTAAAATGTTAAAAAGAAATACATGCAGGTGTGTTTAAGCTACACAATTCGTGGAAAACAATTGTTGTTACACAGCTGGTGAAGCACCAGCCATAAGGCTGTTAATCCCTCTCATGCAGGGATATCATAATGCAAGTAAAGAAACAGAAATTAGCAGCATGCTGAAAAGGGGCATTTCCTAGGGAAACAGAATGCAAAACAAATTAAGAAAGCGATACCTGTCCATTGGTTCACTAGTAAATATGTTATTCAGATGGCTAATTTGTGCCCCCAGCTTACAATACACGTAATGAAAACCTGCCCTATCTGCCGGTGTGAACTCCAACTTTTAGGATTAAACATTCTGACAGTGCCTTTTCAAAAAATTAAGATTATATCCTGGAAAGTTTTGTAAAATGATACCTTTTAGATATTATTCTGGACTAGGGCAGAAACAGAAACAATTCTGAATGTTGGCTTCTGTTTTTCTAAATGACTGAGCCAATGCATACTGTGTGCTGCATATTAAACTCAAAGCATCCCCAAGCACTCCTCCTGCATTACAGAAGTCGGCTGATTAAAAGCAGGCCTTTACATTTCTGTTCCTAAGTGCTGCCGTGTAACTCTCTCCTCAGACAAAAATGTGACCAGCTGCTAAAAATGTCACATCCACTCAATAAAGGAAAGACTGCAGTAACAAGTCAGATTTTAGTAGGGCACAAGAACAAGCAACTTGTTCAAATGTGGAGATCTTCCAGCAGAAAATATCTCCATTCATCTCACAATGTCTCCCTTGGAGTTTTAATCCACTGGGTAACATAGCCAACAATTTACACTGACAGAAGCTAAAGTGGCAGTTACACAAAATGCAGCATCAAAGATCTGATACTTACAGGCAGCACAGAATAAACCACTAGGCTTCCTTATCAAGAGTGTTGGTACAATTGTGAGATGTCTTTGGGCTGAAGGCACAGCATATATCACTCTGTAATAGCAATCAGGGCTGTCTGTCTCAACCCATAACCCGCAGAAAAGTGAGCACTTGTCAGGAAGATGGCATTAAAAAAATGACGCTGCAGTCTGACAGGAAAGGCGATCACAAATATCAACTTGCCACCATCCAATTAACCCAAACACAGTAGATATACAAGTGCAAGGGCTGAAGAGGCTTTGAATGAAATTAATCCATTTGAACTTGGTTTTGCCTAAACTATATTTGTTTGTAAACTCTATTCTACCCTTAATCATAAACAGTATTACAGGGTTTCAGAGTATTCCAAAACGCATGCTCAAAGGTATTGTATCACTAAGCATTATATATATCACTACATTTTCATTTCTCAGCATGTTTTTTCTATCGAATTCTAATAGAATTTAATGCATCCTGGGTCTATGTTCTATGTTCCTTTTGAAATCCACATAACAGATTTCATGAACTGTATATAAAATCAACAGTGTATTATAAACAAAGCAGTAAGTCGTCTTTATCAGACAAACAAGAGGTTTGAGCTAAGGTTCAATAGACCTCTCCAATCAGACAAGATAACAAGGAAAATATGAGTATATGTAAACAGAAACAGTGCCTGGATTCGACCAGAGGTTTTCTAGCTTTTCAAAGCTTGCTTTTTTTTAAACTGCAGAATTTTTTTTAAAGCAAGTGTAACGTGGCTTTTGAGATGTGGCTGGACTCCAGCAGAAGTCTTTTCCAACCCTGAAACAAAGAGGTTTCCTACGATTTTGAATGAGAGTAGAAAATACAGATTACGATATACACGAACAGTACATGAACATTGCAGTACAGGAAACTTTCATTTCTAATGCAATTACCCTAATTACCCCAAATAATTTACTTCTCTGCAGATTTTAATAATTTTCTATGGCAGAGCACTACTTGGTAAGGAACAGTGGAATATTAGACAGTGATGGAAAAAGAGAAGCACATAGTGCTTTTGAACACACAGCTCACAAAGCAGGCCACCAGTACCATTTGCATGTTGGAAAGCAGGGACAAAGAAATCACTTGCCAAAATTTTGCAGGAACCAGAAGTGACAGGAACAGAGCAAACAATTAATGTAATCTAATTCTTAGGTCAGTAACCTGTCATTTACATTACCTCCACTTTACTGCCACAGAACACTTCAAACATTCACATTTCACATATGCATAGGACATACTAACTGCTAAATAAATTCACATAGAACCCTCCCATTTTCCTGGACAGCCTTTATACCTAGCTCAATGCATGTTTTCCCATGATCCACTGTTGGGGGATCTCTGTCTAGTATTCTGTGGTGCCCATTTCTAGGCCACATTTTAGTGAATCAAGATGGACTGCTTGGAAAAAGTTACGACTTGGCCATTTGCTTATCTGTTTTGTGTTGTGGAATTTGCTTACTGTAAAGCTGCTTGGCAAGGAGGTATCAGCCAGAGACCTGTGCCAAGTTTGTACTATGTTGGTTAGATCAGAACTCCTGATGTCAAATTGAAACTTGATTATTGAGAAAGGATGTCATACAGAAAGCTGAAGTAGTTCCAGGACTAATTTTTGGCATAGTAGAGTTAGAAGGAGTAGAAAGTAAGGAGAAAACTAATGTCACAATTTCAGCTTCTGTACCTCTTCCTGATATCTTTTCCTCTGTACCTTCTAGGAAAAAAAATATGAGATGTGATAGGACAACCAATATATCAAATGAAACTGCTTTCTTAGGACTGTGCTGAGAGCCTAACCATATTGCAATCCCAGCTGCCCTTGGATGATGAGAGTCCTCTAGATTCTCTAACACTTTGAAATCAGTGGGAGAGAAACCCAAGTGAATTAAGTATGAGGATGCACTCCTTGACTCAGCTTCCCTCTCCGTATGGCCAGTCACTCATTCACATTAGCTTCTGTGGGAAGAAGCTATGTTTCATCAAGCCTTCAGGAAGAGACAAAGGACCGCCTTCACAGACAACCCTCTATTTGTAAATCATTGTAGCTACCATTAGGAGCACTGGGGTAAAAGTGGCTCAGGGCATGGGAGGTACAATCAGTACAGAAATAGACCTCAAATATCTATTCCTTGATCAGGGCAGAGTGTTTGTGAGTAAACTGAAATAGACAATGGAATTTAGAGCTACAGGACTGTTGTGATTTAGACTACTACACTGTTTGTGCTTACATACTGGAAGGAGAAATTTTCTTGCCTTTGAGATTCCTACCTCTCACTCTGTGATTTGGTGACACTCAGTAAATATTGCCCAAGTACAAGAACATTTATTTATTTATTTTGTCAGCATGCTGTTGAAGTTAATAGGTCAAACCCTGACATTTGTATTCAGGAGAAAGCCCTACAGAGGACCCAGATCTGAAAAAGGATTTAGTTTGATACTGTACATTCGGAACAAAACATCATAGCATTTAGAAATCAAATTTTAAAGAACTGCCATTTAGTTTAGGGAAATAAGTGTAAGATGTGCCTTATTTCATCTTTTTGCAATGATATGACTATAGGCCAAACTCCCCAGTCTTTCTCCTTCCTACACAATCTACCCACCTGAGTAGCTGATTGGGAGAGTCAATTAAATTGTAACAGGTTGATTGTGTGAAATACAGATAAGGGTGATGGATGTCTGTGGCCAGCTATTACAGCTGTTGTCTGCAGCTGTTCTTCATGCAGATGGAAGACAGTATTGGCAGCATATGGCATGGGAGTTTGGGCTTGGAAGGCAGATACAGCAGACTACTGATAAAAGGAATTAAAACCAAAGCAGCATGGTGGCTAGCAAGCCAGACTGACAGATTGAACTGTTGACCACCTTCCTAGTTTCTGCACCTCTATACCTTACCCAGATCTCTAAGATCCTACCTCCATTCCTACCTCTCGCCTTTTACCTCTGCCTGCAAAGCGGGAGCCAGGAAGCCTTAGCTGGAAAGGAGCTAAAGCCAATAGCCATTCCAGTAGATGCATCCAGGCAGTTGGTCAGTCAGCGAGGCTGGCCTAGGTGAAAATCTCATAAAACACTATGAATCCTGCTTGTTCTTTTAAAACCTTATCACAGTCTGGATAACTAAGTGCTTTAGAAAATGGGAGTACTTCAGAAAAAGAAAATAAGGAATGCTGGCATGGATTCCCTGTGTTTATAGCTATCTTGTGTTCTAGGTTTTCTCATATTACAGCAGCAAAAAGACCAGAAAAGGAGAAAATACAACAAAATAGGATGTGTCTGCTTTTTACAACATTCTTGTTAATTTCTGTGGAATCCCTGTGCTCCTCTGAATATCATAATCCTCATATTGCTTTGTACCTCATTACAATATTAATAATTGAAGACTCTCCTTTAGAAAATGGATACAGTTTTTTGGGAATGAGTATGAAGAATGAATATGAAGAAGTTTATGCTGATCCACCAAACATCAGCCATGCTCTTGTATCAAAGGAGCACGCAGTACATGACATAAATGAAAGAAGCTCCAGGCAATTCAAGTAACACCAGCCCGCATACAGGAATAATCTATACTATAGCTTTAAGGCTGGATAAAACAAGCAGATTGTGGTTCTGTGTTATGATATCATGATGGTCTTTTTTCACCCTGGAACAAAGTTAACCTAATTACAGTCTCCATAAATAGATGGGTACAAATGACAGACTGAATGCACAGCAAAATCCTACATCAGTGCTCTGAAAGTTTCAGAAGGGTTTGCACAGCTTCTCACCATTGAGCCTGACACACAACAGAGAACTGCCCCAGTGTGTGAAAGGAGACTATCAATGAATGGCCAGAATACTTCAGGAAGCACAACAGCTGGTTCAACATCTCAGTTTTGTTTTGGAAAAAAAAAAAAAATCAAAGATTTCAAAGAAAACACATTATACTGGCTTTTAAACTTTTCAGATTTTCTGTAGAAAAATGAAAAATTAATTGAAAAATTACAGTGGTTTTATTTAATTACCCACATTTTTTTAGAACATTTGCATTTCTAGACATATTACTTATGCTTCCACTTGGTCTTTATTTTCATCCTCCCCTTTCCTTTGAAGAAAAAAAAGGAAGCAGAAAAGATGACAAAATGAGATAAAACAGAAATGTTCTTACAATTTATAAGCCTAAACTTAAGATATCTATTTTATCTGAAGACAGAATTTTCTAAAACAGCAACAAAAGTTGGTTTCAGTGGAAAATGTTCAAACTCTAAAAATATGTCCAGTTAAAAATGGCCTTACTATGTTTCCTTATTTATTTATACCTTTCCTTCACAATGAAATATATGGGTTTCTCAAACTGGAATTACATGCAGAGCACAACCACTTTGAACTGCTAACTAGTGGGTTCTGCTATTATCTTAAAAAACCCATATCATTGTAATCTTTTTTAGTATACAGTATTTACTCAGTGCAATCATGGCTATTGCTAAAGAGGTTGGCCTCCCTTAATCTCCCTGCCAAACTTTGGGCAGCATTATCTCAAGAGACCAATAAGAAGAATCAGTATCACAGGAGATCATATTGCCGTCCTTCTAATAAGGACTCTTCTTGACATTGAAGCATGTGCTACATGGTGGCAAGGGAAAGTTTGTTGGGTATATCTCATTCTGGAGTTTGTTAAATTTCTGGTAGTGCAAATAAAGGGTGCCTGGAAGAAAGAGCCTGGCCATACTCTAAATGTGATGTTAATTCTTCATAGGTTTTTAAGTCAGTTTCGTACAGTTGTTTCCTGCTAGAACACAACACTTTTGACTGCCATAATTACAGCAATGGAATAGGAGAAAAATATTTTTAAATAATTTCTTCAAGAAAAGTTATTTGCATCTTACAGTGTTTTGGTGCTTTTGAAAATGCACTTACCAATTCGCTTTTAACATGATGCACTTTCTTCTTTCAAGTGACCGAGTCTTGGATTCTTTGGGGGTTATTTCCTTTTTAATATTGCATGTTAAACACTTAAAGATGCGACCCTAATGTAGTGGGTTCAGTATCACAGTCAGTGGTTAACAGCTCTGCAACCTTCAAGGTGGTATTGGATGCATGTACTTCCCCCAGCCTTCAGAGCTACATTTCTTTCTTTGTGAAACTAAGTAGGTGGTTTCAAGAAGAAAAGGGAACATGAAAGTCTTGACCTCTTTTCTAGCAAACACTCCACCAACAGAATGATCTGAAATGGGAAGGTAGCATGAAAGAGGCTTTATTGTTTTTGTGAGAGAGGTTGGTAGCAATGGCCACATTTAAGAAAGAAAAGGAGAAACTGATGAGGGGATCAGAAAACCAGCAGCTGTGTCTTGATCTGGATCAAAGTGATAGAGAGGGAGTTGTGCCAAGTGTCTCCCCATTTTTCTGGATAATTTTGTAGACATGCAAGATACAATACTTAGTCTTTTTTTTTTTTTTAAGCAGCTAAGTGTATGCAATAAACAGCAATGAAAACTCCCTACATGCCATCCTCACTAGCCTATGAACCTTCTGGGAGGACTTCTAGTAAAAGGAGTGGGATTCATTCTCTTTTCAGCCTTTCTGGACAGATGCCCAGTAAGGAGATCTAAATTATTCTCGGTGCATACTAAAAACAGACTATTTTTTGAGGATTTGCAATTTTCCAACCATTATCAATTGGGCTGAGACTCTAACTCATTTGCTGGAGACTACCAAATAGCTACAAAAGAACTGGGATTTTCTTTTATTACCTGTGTGGATTGAGTTCAACTGCTAACTAGAAAGGAAAGGCATTGTTTAATCCTGGCACCATTCCTTTGACTTCAGTGATGTTTATCTAGAAACACAGTTGGCTTGACAACTGTTGCTTTAAATTGATCCTCTGAGTCTTCTTAACCCTGTTAGCAGTAGAGGATTGGGTATACTGCATTATTTTCTGAGATTTACCTGTGGTTTATTTGCAAAAGCCACTTTTCTATCATTGTATTGACACACAAATGGAACCTGCACTTAACCCTGCCACATTTTCTAACTGAACACAAATCAAAGATTTCCACTCTTCATTGTCAAAAATATGAACTATTTTCTGCCCAACTAAAACAGCCCTAGTATATCCAGATCAGTCACTTTGCAGAAACGATGTAAGCCACAACATCAGGTCCTGACCGCTAACATCTCAGAACATTTCCCTCTTTTGACTATGGGTTTATGCGTATTTTTCTTGCTGTGACAATCAATTTCGAGAAAAGCATTCTGTGTATGTCACTTTCTCTTTGAGGGCTTTACACAGAGTAAGTTATAGCAGAGCATAGTGCTTTTTTGTCTTGTACACTAGGGTTGGAACAATGACCTGAATTTCTTCTTCCTGAATAGCCTCTTATAAAGCCATGAAAAGGAAAAATGGGGGACGTAAAGGAGGAGGCAGATCCACAAAAGCATCAACACCATGTACCAAAATACTACTGCTAGCACAGATCAGTGCCTCTACTGGATGTCTGAGATCACTAAAAAAGAGAACAGATGCAATGACTCATGTTACTAAAGGTACAGTGATTGTGATCAGAGACGAGTTTCCTGGATTGTGAGATCAGCAACTTTCCTGAGTGCCAAATTAAATATGTTTTAAATGGTATTTCAAAGTTACAGTTGGTTACATTTGGGCGTGTTGACCTTAACAATGTCATGTTAAATATTTTCTTTTTAATTAAAGTAATAGCTAAGTTCTGAGGATGAGTATTGTTTTTCACTTCATTAATTTTACTGTTAAATGGAAAATAAGATACTGAAACAGACTAGCAAAGCAGCATGACAGAAAGGACCGTTCAGCTAGCCTGAACCGTCACCACAATACTCATGGGTCCAGACACATCAGCTTTGAATGCTAGGCAGGCTGTGTGCGCAGGAGCCCCATCTCAGAATTGCTCAGCACCCACGGTTCCAAACACAGCTCATAGGACTGACCGGCACACACCCAGTCTGACAATCACACTAGCATAGTCGGATTCCCTGGTCTCCACACAATACAGGTTAAGTCTCTGCATAAATACAGGTAAATCTTTTTTTGTAGCAGCAGAATGGCAGTTCTGCAAGCTCCCTTTCTGTTGGCTGCAGGAGTGTTAACGTTGAATATTCTCCCAGCACGATAAAAGGAAAAGTTACATATGTCAACAATAAATTAGGTGGCACAGACAATGATCAACACTGCTTACCAAAGTTTAACCAGATTGAGACATGATACAATGTTGCTATCATGTAACATAATCCTACAGTTTCAAGGAATTACTTACATTTTAACTAGGAACTAAAATGAGTAGAGCTATACAGAGACTTTTAGGACAGTAAAGTCTCAAAAACCTTAAAATAGTTCAACCTGGGAAGGTTTAAAATGGGAAAGAAAATGAGAGATATACAAAACTGAGAAGGTAAGTCAAGCACATCACTGCCTTCTACTCACTAGGTAAAGGGGATAGCTGAAGGAGCGTTTACTCCAGGGACTGTGAAAGAGAGTAATCTGTTTTTGTGAAGGGAATCATAGTTTAATAAATGAATTGGAGAGCTGCAGGTCAGAAGATCTAATCCTACCCCTTATGCTGGAAGGGACTTGCTGTGTAACTTGCAGGAAGCCTAAGAACATTTTTGCCCCAATTTCTTTCTCTTTAAAATGAGAACAATGATGTTTTTGTTAAATAGTTGTAGACTGCTCAGAGATGCCAGAAAAGGACAAGTCTAGACAACTGCAAACTTCGTCCAAGAATTGTCTGACCTCTTACTGAAATGTTTGCAGATTTGTTTGCAGGCCAAACAGTTCCTGATAGCAGGGTAGCTTGTTTCGCTGCTCAGTCCACCCATTCTGTCTGCAGCTGTTCTCAGGGGACACATATATTCATCACATTTGTCGCGATGGCAATGGTGATAATGATACCGTGTGCACTAATGAAAGGCAAGTACACATTTCACTTTCTGCAAGGGTTGGTGCTTAGGCAATGCTGCCTGCCAGCTGTCTCTGTCCACAGCACAACCTATAATTTAGTTAACAAAATGAGCCATTTCAGAGATCAATCATTCTCCTGCCTGTCTTTATCCATTTACTGTTGCTGCCTGTGATAAACATAGTAGGTCTCACAAACAAGGCCTTTTCAGGTGGAAAGGATGGAAGAATAAACATAGAAAAAAATAGGACTCTTCTCCAATCTGATCTGCCTATTCAGAGCCTTTTGCCATAGTGCTGGAACTTCTGCTTCTTCTCATCTCTAAAGTTAAGCAAAAGCATCTTGGACATACAATTTATTCTCAGATTTGCATCTTGATACTTTTACAGGGTCTTTATGTGGTATCTGACCAGAAATTCTCACTAAAAATCTGCTTCTGCTTTACATCCATCATGTGTTTTCCCATCCAGGTGGATGCTATGGTTCAGTTAGTTTCCTAGCCAGATGAACTTTTAGGGGTCAAACAGCTTCAGTGGCCACAAAGAAACAATATTTGACATTATTGATGTTTCACCTCCCATATACATGAAAGTTGAGGAAGGAAGTCAGAACCTTTCATTGATTTAACTTTTCCCTCTGTTGATGGAATAGCTATACCCAGACCCCTTTCCTAATCAGTATTGGGAACACTGCTCACAGTTCAATATTAGTCAAGTGCAGAGTGCAATTCTGAGCATAAATCACTCCACATCATGGTCTACAACTTCAAGTTCTCACTCAATTTTCTCTCAGTGTTTGGTGAATGTTTGGTATAGCATGCTCCCTTAACTCAGTTTCCATTTATTCCACTCCTGTGTCTCCATCAACCAAAGAGAACTTGTCTCTGAGAAGCACAAGAATTTGCACATCACAAGGACGAAGGAAGGTCTGGTTTAGCCCTGAGGGGTTCAGAGCACTGGCAGAAGAGCCCTAATTCATATTTGGAGAAGCTACTCAAGTGCCCCACTGTCACTGTTGATGAGGGGCACATACACTCCCTGCTCTCTGGATGCAATCAACTTAGGTTCAAATAACTCTCCAGCTGATTTTAAACCTCTAGAGTCATAACCTAATCACAAGGATTTCCCTTGTTAGATTTGTTCTTGAAAATGGTAACTTGGAAAGAAAATATAACCATCTTCAGCCTACAGTTCATACAAAGGTACTTCATTGGAGCACAAAAGGTGGAAAAGTCATGTTATCAAGCCTGGCTTTTCCCTATTCATACAAGAAGAGTAATCATATGCTACCATCTTATGGGAGTGTTGTGCAGCTTACTCTACAAATAGTTGCAAAGAGCTGTGACATTTACTGAAAGATACATTAATGGTTAATATATATTATTCTCTGAATAAAATACAAACTGTAGTGACACTAAAAACAGTTAGTTACATACTTAATTGTTAAAAGCAAAGTTGATTTGCTAGAAAATTATGCAACCTTTCATACATTATCCTAGAGAGTACAGCCACTACAGTACCGGAAGGTAACATATACCACCTTATTTTTTTTTCTTTTTTTTTTCACCCCCCTTTTTTTTTCTTAAGGTTATATGTGATGCTCCTGAGAATGAGATGCCTGCAAACCTTACTTCATTGCCAGGCAATGTAACAGAAATAAATGTCATAGATGATTAAAATATGATAATATAAACCCAATATTCTTTCTATAAGTAATCAAATGTACTAGGATTCTTTGGATTTACAAAGATATAACAAAACACCAGATAAAAGAATACAGGTGTCAACCAGAGTTTCAAAGGGCCTTTTTAAAAACCACTCTAGCAAAAGACACTACAAAAATCATAATAGGAGAAGAAGTGCTGTAAAGAATTAGAAATTGATAAAAAGACAGACAGTAAACAGAAAGTAGAAAAATAATCCTGTTTTTTTTCCAGTATGCCAAAGAAAACAATGGAGAAGTTCTGCTTAAGGACCCCCATCTCACATAATTGTCAGTGCTGTGAAAAAGAAGGTAAATAACAAAGAAACAAATCTGCAGCTGGCAGAAAATTATTTAAGTTATTTCTTAGTAGGAGCTCTATGAAAATGGTCTACACAATTAAATTTACTGTTGACAGATGCAAAGAAATGCATGATGAAAATAACTAATAACTGCATATATGCTGCTGAGTTCCAAATTAACTGAAAATGCCAAGGAAAAATGCCCCTGTGTGTATCTCAACCTGTCAAGGTCTAAACATGAGATACAACACAGGACGAAGATTATAAATGAGGGACACAGCAAAAGCACTCAGGCAGAAAACTTGAAATACACTGGGATTTTTTGCGGATAGCTTTTTTTCTGAAACCTCTCCTCTGTTGTTCCCTATTTGCGATATAAGCAAGTTTTGACGTTGAAATTTGGCAGACACTGAACTATGGCAGAACATAAGTTAATCTGGCACAAAAAAGTGATATTCCTTAAAGGGACAGACTTTGAAAAATATGTACAGATATGTCTGTACATGAGGAGGCCACTGTAGCATCATCAGCGCTGGATCCTGCAACATGTACAGATGGATCCTGCTTAGATGAACCACTGGTCTGAAGAAGAATAATAATCATACCTATGATATTGCAACGCAATCCAGTTTTGCCCTTGATAGTACTTTGTTAAAATATACATAGCCAAGGTACATGTTCAACCTCCTTTCATTTTTTATTTGATTACAAAGAAGTCATTGCTCAGACTCAACTCAGATTTTCCAGATTGTGACACGTCTCTGACAGATGGATGATTCACGTGAAACGAACCAAAGCCATGCACAGCCTTACATCAGTGTTGGAAAGATGCTCAAAGCACATGCCAAGTGTGTTTATTTCTCAGGGGATCCCATTCTAGGCAAGGCAAAAGAACAGCCTGCTTGGCTTTGTGGGCAATGAAAACAATGGAGGCAGTATTCACACTGCATTAAGCATTTTGTAACAACTTGTGAGGCAGAGAATATGATCTGTCAGAGGGATGAAGCATGTAGGAAGAACAAAAAACTTCTGAAGATTTTACTAGCATATCCATGGGTTAAATATGTAAGATGTAAGAAGCAGAAAAAGCATTTAAGGAATCGAAGCTACAAAAAAAGACTCCTCCCTCAACCCTGAGAGTTCCCTACTGACATAATTAGACTAAAAACCAAACCACACAGACAGTTAGGGCAGCAAACTCACTTTGGGATGTGATCTAGTTTAAGTAGACATGGGGCTGCTCAGAACTAAGGTAGAAGACAGAAAGGCAAAGGGACTCCTGTTTTTTCCTTGCCTCACCCTTGTTACAAGCATTTGTAGTTGTGCAAATGTCGTGAGTTTAAAAATGCATTCCTTACCACAGCAGGACCATTACATTTCTATCTGCCCCTGCTGGGATAAAAATAAGGTCAATGTGTCACAGACAGGGGTGATCTCAGTGTGCAAAAAGAAGGACTATTACTAACATGAAATCAGTACTGAGCTACACATATCCCTCTCAGTCCTGCACACTGTGAGAAGACATAAAATGCAGAGATCAGAAAGAATGAACGAAAAGGAAAGAAAAAAAGAATAAATAAAATAATCAACACCCTTTCTTCACAGCAGTAGCCATCTTCAGGTTCTTATTAATACATCTAAGAGATAGGGAAATGGCAAGGGGAGAAGATAAGCAAGTCTTGTCCTACCTCTGTATCTATTGATATTCTCCATACACAACCCAGACCTGTTTTGAATGATCATGCGTTTGGATGTCCTTTCCTGATCTATGTCCCCATCAGCAGGATGCACCAATCTAACCATTTGCACAGTTTAAATAAAAAACTACCTGGTGAACCTGGTGAAATTAGGATATGAAGAAAGAGGCTTGGCAGACAGTATGGCTGTGGATGAGTTTAGTGGAATGGGTAAGAAAGAAATAGGACATTGACACATATCTATACTGAAAAGAGAAAAAAGGCTAATAGCAGGTGCAACCACCGTGTCTCCTCTTCCCCTGCCTCCATAGCTTCATCCAAATAACTCTTCTTATTAATGTACCAGGAGAAGACATTTCACATTTACTCCTTAAAATCAATCTGACAGATTACCAGCTGTTTTTGCACTCTTCTTCCCACAATGGCATGAGTAATCCAAAGACCGTTCTTACTTTCTCTGCCAGCAGCATGGTTACCTGCTGTTCATTTCTTCTAGTCTGCTCCCTAAGCAGAGATGTACCATCTCTTTTATTTTCCACTCACTTTACAAGCCATAGTTTTGATATCATATAAGCACAACTATTACCTCTATCTCATTCTAGAAGTTCTCATGCTGGGAAAATAGCTTCCCATATCTTATCTCTAACATCGCTGCCTCAAAGATACATTGGTCATTTCTTAGCGCTATTCAAGTACCTTGGCCTGAAGAAGAATTTTATGGGTCAACATATTTTAGCTGTTTCCTTACATAGTATGGCAAAAGTATGAGTATGAATAAGGGATAAACATGGTCAGTTTGGGGAAAGGTGTTCATCTCTTATAAGAACTTACCAGTGTTCAAGAATGAATGACACAAGTGTAAAGGGCATTGAGGGGCTATGAGTCTTCTACTCTTAAAACACAAAACTCCTAGAAAAAAATACAGTAAGCAAATCACTACCTAGGACTTGAGCCAATCCTTGCAGATATTGGTAACTTATGCTGGGTTGCACCACATCACCCAAAGTCTGGAAGTCTGAGGAAAGTACATTTAGTATCACAATCAATAGCTGGAAGGACACTTGAAAAACAGAATGACACATATGCCCCAAATTCTCCGGTGTATCTTGTGAGCTAACACCTGCCATGTCCCATTATATCAGCTTGATGAAAGTTAAGGGACCAGGATACGTGCAGTCTTACTCAACAGAAATTTTTTTCCCCTTTTTTTAGGATATTTTTCCTTTTCCCTGTGCCGTTCACTGTTTTCTGAGTAATTGTGTCTGTGTAGGTAATAGGCTGGTGGGATTTGTTTGCCCTTCTGGCAAACCACACAGGCATGTCCTAAAATGGAAAGCCAGACTTTCAGTGTGTTTGCCAGCACCATACAACTGGCCTTTTTGAAATGCTACAAAACAGAAAGAGAAACAGAATAAAGGAGGATGGCAGTGCTTGCCAAATGGCATCTCCTGTCATATGCACACACTGGTCTGGATAGCCACTTGGGTGCAGAAGTAAAAAGCTATTAGCATCGGGATAGAAAAAGGCATCCAATTTCCCCACCCACCCAGAGAGAGGAAAATAGAGCACCTCAGTGGTAATGGTTTTCAGAGAGAAAGGGATACAAAGCAGGAAACAAAAGAGGACAGACTCCAACAACACTTTCTTTTTTCTTTTTTTTTTTTTTTTACAGCAGGTTCTTTCCCCCCCTCTCTCTCTTCTAGTGTCTAATCCATAAAAGAATCTAAATCTCATCTTAAAAAACCCCCTTGTTCCTGGATGCACTTTACAGACAATGCAGTATGAACAGAGGAAAGCACTGCAGTTAATAAGAAAGGACTTCCCTGTCTCATTCTCTGTAATGATATAATATCTAACATATATCTCAATACATGGAGACAAAGCATAGAAAAGAAAGCAAGCTCAGGATTCAAAGTGTGGGGCATAGGTATACCCAGGCTGCTTTGAAGCTTTTGACTGTCTCTCTGGAGCTCCCTTGAAACAGGGCAATAAACAAAATCACACTAATAATACCAATACTGCTAACAGTAATAGTTTATCCTGCAGGAGAGCAACAAGAGACATCAAGGAAGTGGCCCCACCACACTCAGTGATAGAACACTAGTTGTAGCATAAAGGAAGTAATAGATGATACAAGTGAGCAACACAATGGGATGCTGGACAGGTAATGCCTGGTTTCTCTTCAAACAGGACTTTGTTAGAAATAGCTCAGACAGAGAAAAGATACTGATGGAAGAGGCAAGGAAACACAGACCAAGACAAAGTATCAGAAGGAGAGAAGCAGCAGAAAGGAAATGGATTAAATCACCAATCAGTGGAGATGGTAGGAAATTTTCAGCGCTTTTGTTCTCCACACAAGTTCTTTGAAGAAAACAGAGTTATAGAATAACACAGTGAAGTTTCAGCAAAGTCCATATTGCAGTACAGTCACTATTATTATTACTGTTTAATAAAATTTTCTGTTCTATACAAACACAGCCCTAAGACCACCACAAGGCATTTTGACGCACTTTTAAACCAGGGCATGGCACAATGGCTATCAACTACTAAATGAAGGCACAAATGAAATTTGCAATAAAACATGATTAAGCAATTTGGGGCCTGGGAATTAATTTGCCACCATAAAGTCAGTCCACTCAAAAAACTATTAGCTTGGGAAAAATGCCATAAGGGGAAAGTACGGGTTTAAATTTTAGGTGCCAAGTGATCACAGCCCCATGTGAACTGTGCCAAGGAAGCAGGGCTAGCACACCTTCTGCTGTGAAAAACATGCAGAGATATTTAAAGAACATAAGCACAGTTGGAAAGTCAGTTCTACCATCTGTCTTAAATGGATCATCTTCAACAAGGTGGTACCACCCAACATAATTTTGAAGCCCTAATTTTGTGTCAGCTCTGAGACCAAGACAAGGGGTGTTTAGGTTATCCAGTTTTAATGGATTTGAATGGTAGCTTCAGGATCTATCTATAGCATCTAGAATGGTCCTTACTTTAGCTCCCTTTAAACTTACCATAGCTTGTTGTACTAAACAAGATTGTAGCCAAAACCAGATACCACATTCAGTATTTATAATGGAAACAAACATGAACCCATATTTATCTGGGTTTTTTGTTTGCAGGAGTTTTCTTTTGTGTGTTTGTTTTTATTATTCAAGACCTGCCACAAAAAAGTGAAAGTCAGCATTTCACAACCAGGTTAAAGTGAAAGATAATAGTTGTGATGGGAGAAATATAGGTGAAAAAAACGCTAAAATGTTTGATAGTTATAGTTGCTCCACCCAGTCTCAAAAAGTTTGTTTAACCTGAGTAGGCAGCTCATTACACCAACTGTATTCACAGAGCCAGTATCACTACATACCAGAGGATAACACAGTCAAATGTTAATGGTCATACTTCTGAGAAAGTGTCTGTTCCTTTATAAAACTCTGTTTGATTTCAAGCCACTGGCCCAATGAGTCACCTTTGGCAAAGCACAGCTGATGTTTCCAACAAGATCTACACTTTTCTTGTGGCACTTGATTTTAGCATAGATTAAATTCTCCACAGCTTTAACCAAGTGTAAATTTTAGAATTAAATAAAACTTCTCCCTTCACCTTCATGAGAAGAGTAGCTGTGAGAAATGAGAATATACTGAAAGTATGGAGATGACAACTGACTGATGCCCAGATTATTAAATTGTGGAGGTTGCTGTCAAATGAAAACTCAACCCACTTTCATAGAAACTTAATATTGATGCTAAATCATCCATCTCCTTAAACGGTTCCAGAAAACATAAAAAGTTCTCAATGTGTGTGGGAGTAAATTCTGTATGGGAGATATGGTAAGTACCAGAACCTCACACCATGAATTGTAAATACCATGCTCACAGTATGTAAGCATGACTCATTGATCTATCTGTACAGATGAACTGCACCGCTACTGAAATCAGATGGAATGTTATAGATCCTTAAAAGCACAAAGCAACATCAAACATCACTTCAAAACAGGAAATGCTTACCCAATCAATGTAGAACTTAATTATAGCATAATCTGACCCATATGTCAGGCCCGTCCTTTTATTCCAATGTTCTTGACTTCCTAGCAATTCAAACTACTGCTCTGCCCTGAGCCTCACTGATACTCAGTGTACCTTCATTTGCTTTAGGAATTGCCTATATGAACACAAAGCAATATAAACTCCCTTATTTTTTGAAAGCTACCAAGATGACAGACAGGCATGCACTGTCTACAGTTGAACATCCATTTCAGTGTGATATGGAAGAGATGTACAGAAGAACAGAGCACATCAGTAGTACCTCGCTCTGAACACTTGGCTATCTACGACTGGGCGGGTTCTTCAGTATCTTCTATACACAGAAAGATGGGGTTTCTCTCCCAGCCTTAGCCACTAAGATTCAGATATCTAATTCAAAGTTAGTTGCCTAGAATCCTTCCATGCTCAGTAGTGAATAGTAGCACTATAGAAATGAGAGTCAGCCCATTTATCTTGATGGCATGATCTGCTCACCAGAAGTGCCTATCCCTCTTTACTGGCTATAAATAGAACCCAGAAAACACCACTGGGCTAAAAACATAAGCTCTCAGATAGCTAAGGATATGTAAGCTGAATCTCACATTACAAGTGAATTGTTTTTCTTTCCATAGCTCTTTCCCATTATTTCCATTCTCTGACTCTATGCCAAAAGAAATGTTAAAATGCAGTGAGTCTTTTGGTCCCCTGTTTTTAAGGAAGGTGTTTATCTCAAAATATACCTACTAGTGCTATCCTTTGCTATCAAGTAATGTTGGTTATGGACCTCAAGTGGCACCAGCCACATGCTTTCAAGTAATTATTTAATTGCTGTATTTGCCCCTACTTTCTGTAACCATCTCAAATACAGAAGTGTTTAGCTTTTTAAAAAATAAATTATTATGCCAAAACACCAAAATTAAGATGGACGGAGTAAATATGTTGGGAGCTATAAAGCACCCTATTGAAAGGGTGGTACTCTGAGTAAGAGAAAGGTGGTTAAGATACAGGTGTTGTCACCAAATCTGCCACAGCTTTGTTTTCTCCTAGCAAACAAGTCTTTGAATCTATTGTGTGCCACCTCCACCCTCCATAAACAGGCATTACAGAGCTTTCCTATCTTGTCTTATTCAAAACACTAGGACAGAAAGATAACAATATTATGTAGTATTATTACTGGAATATTTCACTGTGTTTATTTTTTAAAATCCTAGTTTTCCATGTACTGCATTCTCATTAGATTTTAATGCAGTCAGCATCAAATTCTAAATAGCAATAGTAAATCTCAAGAATCATTTTGGCAAAAACTTCCTTGAAGTGACTTTGAAAAGGCCAGATAACTTTTGCTAGCTTTATCTTTGTCTTTTCCTGACTTTGAAAATTGGCACCATCACACACTTAGCTACATCATCCCCCACTCGTAAATGGAAACATACTTACAGATAACTTGTACCTCTTGCAGCTGAAAACTTCAAAAAATCACCTTCCTAATATGTGCTTCTAATTAAATTTCAGTCCCTAACCACAACTGCTGTGATTCACGCATACCCTGCAAGGTTCAGTGTTAATTAACGAGGGCTCTTTAAATTCTCTAAGCCAGGGTGTGGGAGGGAAATAGGGTGTATTCAAGACATGAGGATTTCTCACAGTTAGTTGTAGGGTGTTGTGATGCCCCTCTGGGAGGCAGCTCAATTACAGTATGCATCCAAACAAGAATGAAAAAGGAGGTGGAGAAGAGGGAACAAAAACCCACACAGTGTATTATTCATAAGCAAATATATAATTATGCAGGTTCATGAATTAGGGATCTGCACTTTTAAAGAAAGACAGAAAAAAAATGTGTCAGAATGTTGTTTTGCAGTGTATTGGTTTGATATTCCCTTCTTCCTATGAAAATTTAGAGGAAAAAGTGTAACATAATCAACAGAACTCAGGGGCCTCAAGGCAATCCAGGGACAATCACTGACAGGTACAAGCTGAGGTATTAATAAATTTCATGGAGTGTGGATTTCTACAATCCCTCTTGGGATTGCAATTCTAGGCTGCAAATGAGAGGACCCAGCAGCTCAGCATCTCTGCACATACGGAATTTCAAGGTAAG
This sequence comes from Gavia stellata, assembly GCF_030936135.1. Classification (NCBI taxonomy): domain Eukaryota; kingdom Metazoa; phylum Chordata; class Aves; order Gaviiformes; family Gaviidae; genus Gavia; species Gavia stellata. The sequence goes on from NC_082600.1 coordinate 24,519,458, forward strand.
ATTCTAGAGCTTTGCTAAATAAGCAAAGCAGTCAGTCTGGCTCTCATGCATGTGAGTTAATAGATTATCACAGGCAGGCTGCTTGAAGCACCACAACTCTGTCTTCAGCTAAGCGGCTGCCAGTCTAGAGCACACCTACTTCTTGCAGTTTGTACAAAATATTGAACTGAGGAGGCTATAATTGGTTGGAGATGAGGATAAGCATTTGATCTTTGTCATTTGTACTTCAGTATTTTCTTTTTTTTTTTTTAATTGCAATATCTTGCATCTCCAAAGCATCTTTCGTCCTTTATATGTGTTCTCAGCAATGCAGCGCAGCAACATATAACTGCATATAAGAGTGCAGTATTAGGATCTGAAATTAAGCAGCCTATAGCTAAATGAAACCTCAGAGGGGAGGTTTAGAAGAACAGATCTGAAATTCATGAGGAGGGATTTGGCCTAGATGTTTGCAGTACTGCCGCTTACAAAATATTCTTTGGGATATTTAACCACCCTGAGTAGTCATAGCCTCAGTCTCTGTTTTACCCAAAGATTGATATCACAGGTGGACCAAAACCTACAGTCTCCCAGCTGATGATAGTGCTTGCAGTTGGAGTGGAATCACATCTTTACCTCTCTATCAGACTGAAGCTTGCAGTAAAGACATCAGCAAGCCTTCCCAGAATCAATTTCATGTTTGGTTCTCTGAGGACTTTAATGGTGGACAGACAATAACCATAAAGCCTTTCAAAACACAGTATTTTTTCCTATTAGTAGAAATTCTGCATGGGATGAAAGAGAAAAAAAAAAAAATTTTAAAGTACCAGGGGAAAGAAAATTTTAGTATCTATCCCAACCTAGTGCTTACTGTTCCCTCGTTGCTGGTTTGGAAATCCCAACCCAGGGATACTCAATTGTTTTGTTTTGTTTTGTTTTGTAATGAGTAAGTGAGTACCCGATAATTTGATCATGACTTTTTCAAGCCAAGGGTTGGCTCTGCCTCTGCTGGGCTAGTCTGAGCTAGGTACTCCCTTTGCAGGACACACACTGCAGCTGCTCACAGCATTAAAAAAAAGAGAGATAAGAAGTCTGAAAGCAAAGCTGGCATGTTGTCACGGTCTAGGCAAAATTTATCCACTGCCTAGATCTAGACCTGAACCAACCTCAGGAGAAGCCTTAGACAAACTTCTTCAAAATTTCCCCTAGGCAGAGGTGATCACTCCATAAGTATCCCCAAACAACTGTTTTTTCCTTTCTGTGGAGACTCTTTCAGGCTACAGGTTCTCAGCTCTGGCTAATATTTTTTTGGATTTTAACACTTGGGTCTTGACTAATAAATCCAGAAACTGCAGATATACTGCCACTAGAGCCTTTTTTATTAAGGATGGCAAGTTGAAGCCAGCATGGTGTATGGACTGATATAAGGACAGCATGTTGTCTTCTGGCTACTTGTGTGTCTCCAATAGGTGTCAGCTATCACCAATTCCTTCTCAGATAATTTTGCCATTGGCAATCCCTTTCCTTCCCCCAGAAGCAACTATAAACTGTCTAGCCTGGTTTCTTTAAGATACAAATGATTTATTGATATCTGGAGTTTAAAAGATGGGGGAAAAATATTTAACTTCTTTTCCCCAGTTTACTCACAAGATGCTCTCAGCCTGGCCTCCTGAGAGAGCAGGGTTTTTCTTTCAGCTAGATTGAAGGAAGAGTCCAAAAAACACATCAGCACTAGTGATGCATGGAATTGCAGGTCTGCATTGGTAATCCATAAATATTATAGCAAGAGACACTTTTTTAAGCTGAAGTAGAGGTGCAGGCCTGGTTTTGCAGAGCCAAATGAGGAGTCCTGTCCAATTCAGCTCTGTAATCTCACTTGCTAGATTTGTCATGAAAATTTGATTATGTTCTGATTTATCCCAGACTATAGGCTCATTACAAGATGGGGTAGCTATTCTCCAGAATCCCTCTCTAAACCCTTAGTGGCTACTTTTACTGGATTGTAATGTAAATGCGTTCTACCAGTCTCTATGTCCTCCCTGACTTTTTGCCATTACAGATCCACTGCCTTTCTAGAATTTCTTTCTGAAAATATAATCTTTTAACCCAGTCATCTATTTCAGAGCTACAAGGATTCTGGAAAGAAGATGAAGGTTACACAGAGAGAAAACCAGATTGTGAACACTAGAGAACATACGATATGAGAAAACCTGCATGGGTTGGAGGTTTTGCTTCATCTTCATGCTCCTGATTCTCTGAAATACTCTCGAGTTTAGGCAGTTCAGATAACACAATGGAGAAAATTACTTGTGGCTTCATCTAGGTCAGTTTTAGTTTTCTATATAAAGGCAAAATTTTACCTTTCATAGCACGTAGGAGGGAATTTCCTCACAAGTGATTCTGAGAACATACAAGACTATGATGGAAGCACCATAACCCCTTGCAACGCTCACACAGACTACTAGCGCTAACTGTTGCAGAAAATTATGCAACAGATTTGGCGTTTATCAAAAAAAGCTAAAATCTTTGGCCAGAGGTGGAGAAAGTTGCTCTACCATAAACTGCAAAGTACCCATTCTGTCACTTCCTTTAGAGCCACTAATACAGCATTTCACAGTGCTAGCATTTATTTCAAATAAATTGAAAACCCATTTAAAATAAACTGTGGCACCCACAGACCTGAGTATATAACTCTGCATTCATATGTGTTTGTCCACAGCACTCCGCAGCAAGACACAAGAGCTTTCCCCCGTCCTCTCACATCACTTTGGTGTCAGAAAGCTTTTTTCACATGGAGGGAAAGTAACATCAATTCTGGTAGGTTTTTTCTTCTCAGCGAATGAAACTGCTGAACAGACACATCCACAGGAAAGAGCCCCCAGGCAAATGCTCTATTATCTCCCAAGACAAAGACAACAAAGAACTGACAACTCTTTATATAATGCAATTATTTCCACCTTTAAAGCCATGTTAGAGTATCCTATGCCACATTTCATCCTGCCATGAAATGCCAGATTTCAGGATGCCAAACTGTTCTCTGTTCTTCCCTGGGTATATGTCCCTCCTGCCTTATGTGATCAAATGGCCACTACAATTACAGAGGGAGACAAAAACATCTCAGATTAGAGAGTCTCCAGAAAATCCTAGAAACTGATCTAACGCTTGTTTGAGGACAACTGTTGAAAAGAAGGCTTGCAGTTTTTTCAATATTCTCCACAATGCTGTGAAATAAAAAAGAATAACTGCATGCCTGAAAACTCAAAGAGCAAAGTCAATGTGTAACAAGTGAACTAAAACCCTGGCCTCCTCACAAAAATGCCAACAAATAAGAAGTTTGGTTTTGTTTCTGGTATGCTATCCTCATATTTTTTATATTTGGAGAAAGGATTGCAGAAATAATGTAAAGACTACCTAAGGAACAGAACAGTTGGCTTCCCATCCCAAATCACTAATGGCACTTCTTTATTCAGATTTGAGACCATAACACTTAGAAGATCCTTACGTCAAAGTGGGATTAGGATTTAACAAATTAAACCCTGCTTCCTAGATCTCAGAATGAACATGGTCGTACTACCATGCATGAAGACATTAAAAGCAGAAGGGCAAACTCTTCTAACCTTTAGCCTTAATGATATGTTAATGGATGCAGAACTGAGCGGAGTTACGGCTTCATCCCATTACTGTTACCTTTTTTCCTGTCAAACTGTAATGATTTGTAGTTTTACAAAATTGCCACTTTTACAACACCAAACAAATGTACACACAAGAAATGTAATAGTATTGTACCTAACTTATCAGTAACTTTTAGTTCTGTAATCAATATTTCATAAAGATAATAGTACACCACCTTCAGTACAACACCCTTTAAGAACTGAATATCAGCCATTTATAATCTTTAGCCATAAGGATATGCAAGATGTTGCAATACATCCTCTGCAGCTGTTGAAGATTGTAATGATAATGCAGCCTTTTTTCCCTACAAGTTTTAAAGGCATCAAATAACAAAGTTATTTGTGCTTTCTCCATTAGAACACTGGTCCATAAACATTCAAAATAATTTGCTTCTCATTTGCCAATGACTTGGAAAGAAATATACATACACATACACACACATATATACATATATTGTGTGTATGTGACTGATACATATTTTTATTTACAGTACCATTCCCCACTCCTTTAGTTCATGCACACGATCCTCAAGAGGTTGAAAAACACTGGGTTTACATTCCAATCTCAGCTCTTTCTCCTAGGTTTCCATAACTTCAAGTAGGTCAAACTATGTGATAAATGAGCAATTCAAAATCCTCTCACTTATTACTCAGGCCCCTAATATCTATGTACAGATTGTTAAAAAATAAATTCCTTTCAGAGTCTTTGTTGAGAACAAAATTAATTAACACAATAACTAAATTTGAGCTGAAATTAATGTTCATTTACTTTACTGAAAGCTGTGCAAATCTTTCTTACAATCTCCTCACCCCTTATAAATAAGATCATTATTCCGCCAAACCAAAACCTTTTACAAAACTAGCTGCTTCAATCAGAAGACAGGAAAAACTTGACAAAAATAATTTGAACTTTCTTCCCCCTCAGCTACTCAGAGTTACTTCTGTGTAGATAAAAGAGTTTTGCCATGAAACAACATTTTAACACTGACTTTTGTAATTGTCAGTGAGCTCTTGCTCGGCGATACCTAGAACGGATACAAAAGTCACATTTTGCTTCTCAAGTTCCAGAAAACAAAGCACTCTTCTATTGATTGTCTGTCATTTGAAGAACATTTTTTTCCATTCTTTTTAATATAGTTACCTGAAATTATTGTATGTGTCTGTCTTGACTTTTTGGAGATCTCTTCACAAGCCAGTTTATCTTTCGAAGTAGGCTGGAGAGCCGTGCACAGGAGTATCTCATGTAAATTTTTGTTCTATTTAACTGGATGAATTTTTAAAATGTTGCGCAGTAGTCACTTTGAGAATATAACAGCTAATCACCTTTCATTGTATCAAATCTTTACAATTCTCTTTGGTCTTGTAGTTATAGTTTGCTCACCTTCTTGATCTATAGTTTGATCACCTTCTTCTTGATTGTGCTGCCTGGTCTTTTTTTTAATCTTGAACTTTGAAAATTCTTTTATAGCTTTTATATCTCTGGTTGTTTCATACCACTTTCCATTTCTGTTGAATTTCAGGGGGAAATATAGTCCACCCCAGACATAAGCCATGTTCTCTGCCTAGACATATAGATTTCTCTCACCTAGTGTACTGGGAGCCTTGCAGAAAACATTGTATCTGAGGAGTTCATGATCTTGACCAGGCCATGTCTGCCCTGTCGGCTTTGAGAAGCCTGTAGGTTAGCAGGAGTAGCCACTGCATGGGAACCTGCTGGAGTGCCCTGTGACGGCCTGTGCTGCGCACTGGTGGGTGTTATGACAAAGATAACCTCCCAACCTATCAGAAGAAGATACACAATTCTGTTTGCTACACAAAATAAAAGCACCACAGCACAGGACGGAGATAGGAACCTCTCCGCAGACAGGATTGGTGCGACATGCTGAGGGAAAATGCATTTGGGGTCCACCCAGTGCTGCATAAAAACGGGGTTCCCAGGAGCTGAAGGAATGTAAGATTTACTCGCTATCTATATTCCTCTTTTTACTCTATCTTACCGAAACAGCTGTTTTATTAAGCCATTTGCTGTCTGGCCTTCTTATTGAGGTCCAGAAAGAGCCGTGCTTCTCTGACCTCACCCCCCATCCCTGGTGCAGAACATCTACCCAGTACAAGGGGCTCAAAACCTTGCTGGAATAAACCACATACTTTACCAAGTAATTTTACTTTCACTCACAATGCCAGCAAATACTCCTCTAAAAGATCTATTTGTTCCTCATACTAAGAGAATACTTCATTAATTGACATGACAAATACTGAAAAATACGGTCTGAGAAAACACACCATTAATCAATGAGCACTGGCATGATTGCTATAAGTTGAAATGATTGCTATAAGTTGAAAGCTTTGCAGCATCAATTGGTATTTATCTCAGTTATGTTATTTGTCATCTGTAGTTGTTCAGGCAAGGGTTTTTAGACAGTATCTGTAACTATATATATGTTACTGCCAGTATGTCAGAAAGTCCTGTGTCACATATGACCCGTGAGGTGTCCTGGGGGGAAGAGTGGGTACTCCACAGTGTGGAGGGGTTCAGAGTGACACCCTTACTTGTTCATTCACTTTCAGCATACTTTGACATATTGCAGTTTACGTGTGCCTGGTTAAGTGGGTTTATGTATTAAATTATCAACTTTTAACTAAACTAGCCCTCACAAAACGGACAAGTGGCTTAAAAAGATTCCTGCAAAGAAACCACAGACTGAGGATAAGATTGATAATGTGAGCACAAGTGAACAACAAGAAAATGGCAGAGCTGACACTTCTACTCCTAGTACGAACTCTTCATAAGCCACATTACAAGGTAAAAACAGTGAAAATCTAATCAGAACATGAACTTGAACAAAAAAATTTGAAATTATCAAGAAGATTATTTGAAATATGGATTTTCATCCTTGGTCTTAACAACGAACCTTGCCCTAAATATAACCTGTGCCTTGAGATATTAACTAATGATACTATGAAGCCACCACAATTAGCAAGACATTTAAAAACTAAGCATCCAGAACATGAAGACAAACTTCTAAAATTTTTTCAGTGATTTAAACTCATGCAATATTCAAACCAGCACTTTACAAGACTTAATGATAACTGTTTAGCAGTGAGAGGTTTCTTAAAAGAGAAAGAAAAAAATGCCACATACCACTGGGGAAATACTTGTTCCTCCTGCCGTGGTAAACATGGCTGGAATAATACATGGAAAACAACATGGCGACAAACTAAAATGCTTTCCTTTGTCAGCAAATACTGTTGGAAGATTCATAGGAAACATTGCTGAAGATTTGAAGAAACAAGTATTCAAACAAACTAGTGGTGTGGGACGTTTGCAGCTGGATGAAAGTACAGATGTTTCTAACACTTCTTAGCTTATGGTATTTGCTAGATTCTGTTTCAATAATGAAATACAGGAAGAACTGGGTTTTTTTATGAGCCACTAAAGGAAAGATATACCAGAAAATATGTATTTTCAAGAGTAAATGACTTTTTAAATAAAACCAATGTGTTATGGAAAAACTGTGCAAGTGTAACCACTCATGGAGTGGATGCTTTGACTGGAATAAAAAAATGGATTCCAGGGTAAGGTTGCAGAGATAGCACAACACATGAAATTCACTCACTGCATCACTCATAGGCAAGCTATTGCAGCAAAGAAGTTGGAGCCAGAAGTGCTCTAAGTGCTACAGGATGCCATTGATATGGTTCATTTTTTAAAAACAAGACCTTGAAACAGTGGAATCTTTACAACACTTTGTAATGAGATGGGGAGTGACCGTGAAAATCTTTTGTACCACACAGAAGTTTGCTGGTTATCTTGTGGCAAAGCGCTTAAAAAAGCTGTCCAACTTAAGGATGAGTTACATATTTTTCTTTTACAAAAAGACAAGTGTTCCAAATTTGCTGACCTTTTCTTGGATGACAAGTGGCTGCCAGTGGTATGCTACCTAGCAGATACGTTCAAAAAAATAAACACACTAATCTGTCCCTTCAAAGCAAAGGTGACGTTTTTAAGAACGAATGCAAAAAGGTTTACTGTTCTGTAAAGAAATAAAATAAAAAAATTATATTTTACTATTGTTTGTCATCTGGATCTAATCCTTTTTTAATTTCTATTTTTATGTACATTTTATAATACACACAATGTATTAGTACAATAATGCTTATGTGACTTATGAATAATTAAATACACATATATAAGGAGTGCAAGCTCAAAAATTTTTTACTGATAAGGATGTGAGATCATAAAAGTTTGGAGACCACTCCTCTAGTGTAGGTAGGTCAGCAGTTAGAGAGTGACATATGGTCCATAGCATGGTATAGGATGAAGAGTGGTTAATAGAGTAAGTGGAAATGGCATATAATAATGCCAAAAAAGGGAGTACTAGGGAATAGTACCTTGCAGACAGCCTGCAAGAAATAGTTGATTGAGATGGTAGAGCAGCTGGCAAAGATCAACCTGTGATAGAGCTGAGGAAGAAGCAGGGTTAAAAGGCAATGCGGACGGGCAGAGCAAAGTGGGTAGCCTATGGTATGTGCTTTATGCACTTGGAATCCCAGACATTCATACACCAGCTGTGAAATGCAGCTAAAGCTGTGCTGCTTGTGATGAGATGCTGCTGAAGAACATTTCTATGAATGTCCTTTGCTTATGTGACACAATGGCTTTATCTCTGCATATAAACATTGCAGCTGCTGAAGGGGAAATAAAGAGAAGCTGCTTCTTTCCAAGCAGTTGGAATCATATTTTTAAAGTGTACCATTGCCTTTTTGGTAGGTCCTTGTGAGAGAGCTGAGGAATGATGACCGAGCTTAAAATACTTCCTTGTAAACTGCAGAATTTCATCATTAAATCTATCAATCAAAGTTCCACTTATCATCCATCCGACACTTGTAGTAATACTTATTACCAGAGATGGGAAGCTGCCACATTCCTGCCTCACAGATAATCCTTGTTAAGAACCACAACAGCTATTTACACACAATTGATCCCCTTACCACAGTAAATGCACCCTTATTCACCTTGCCCTCAATGGCCTTCATCTTATTTGACTAAAAGAAAAGGACTAAAAGAAATCAAGGACTAAGTATCCTAAAAGAAAGAAAGGTAGAAGAGTTCAGGACTGTTTGTAAGAAAGTTTCTCACAAGTTTTATCTGAATGCACCACCATCTTTATAAAGAGGATGGGTGGGTTTTTTTGGTTTTCCCCTTTTGAATATTCTTTGAATATTCTTGGTTAGACACCAATCTCAGTTACACCAGAGCAAATTCTAAATGCAGTGCATGCTTTGTACCACAGGAGATATGAAGCAAGATCCAAAACTGGCCATATGTTTTTAAGTCAAGCTTTTGTATGTGGCAAAATGATTATTAAACCCAAAACTACACAACATGAAATAGGAATACAGAGAATTTGGAGGAAACGCTTGGAAGCTACCATAGTATTAGATTCTGTTTGAGATTGCTGAGAGCGACACAGAGAAAGTGTAAGAACTATTGTATTCATGGCAATGTAAATTGAAAATAATAGCCAAATACAGTAATTGAATGGATGAAGCAGCAAAGCACTTATTTCTTTACTGCCTTCTTTCATCAGCTACCTGCTTGTATACTCCTTTTCAGCTGACTGGGACAGCAGCTTTCCCTTTGGAATTAAAGTTGCTTTTCCCTTGACTGTATTACTACATGGTATGAAAAAATTGATAAAAATAGTGATCCTTGATTAGTGCTGCCATGACAGTCTGCTTCCTTCTGGCTTGTTGCCTTCACCACCGTAACACTGAACACCACCAAAATACAGGCAAAAATCCATAGCTCAGGACAGGTGAAACTGCCTTCATATCCTCTAAATTGTTTCCACTGGGCAGTGTTACCAGTTCATACCTTGGCTTTGACCCTGCTCTTCAGTTTTATGGTAACAGAGTCATGGTTATCTGGAACCTACTGGCTTGTCACTTTGCACACTGGCTATTTAGACCTTCTGGGTCAAAACATGAGTAAACTTCAGACTTGCCTCTCCCTTCCCACTGGAGCTAAAAGATCATTCCCATCAGCAGCAAAGGGCCTGTGACTCACTGAAGCACCATCATTACAGTCAGAAAGGAGCGGTAGCACCTCTAGCACAGCAACATGCCCTATACTATCTTCAAGGTCTTTTAGAGGCACAGTACTAAGCCAGTCCTGTGATATACCTCTAGTTTATTTCTTGTTAGTTCTCAAAGCATGGTTTGATTAACAGCAGCACAGGTTCTAGGGGCAGAAAAGACTCATATAGTTACACACAGTCCAGTTCTCTCCCTTTTACAAGTTTCTCCCCTTTGGTATTGTTTAGTATTGAGTATTCAAACATCAAAATAACACTGGCTTGGTCAAAACTTTATTCCACCTCTTTACGCATCCAAGGGCCAGAGGAGAGGACATTCCCGTCTGAAATAGAAATGAAAGCACAATACTGTGCTTCCACCCTTGATCCATTCCTCATGGTTAAATCTACTTCATCTACTCCAAGCAATTTTTCTTCAGTGTCTGCATTCTTCAGAGAAGTCGATTGCAAGTTAACAGCCAACATTTACAGGTTGTTAGTAGACAGAGCTTTCTGAAGGATTACACCCTTGTTCTTAGAACAGGAAACAAAATACCATGATGGCATAGTTGTAGGTAAATCTGACATTAGGTAGGTACTAGACTGACATGAGATTGACAAGCATCTACTGTACACATGGTTATCTCACCACTGTACTCTCTTAACTTTTTTCTAACACACACCTTTGTGAACACCACAAGAACCTATCAGTTGAATTATGTAAATTCTTATCTTGTAAACACCTAATAGCTCTTTGAAGTGACTCTAACAGTTAAATTTCCCTGTTCAGTATTCAGCACATAAAAATTTCTGGTTTATGATTTGTTCATTAATGGCATTATAATAACGCATCACCTCATCAGCTGCTCTAAAAAAGCATATTTTTTAACTAAATAATAAATAATTCATAAATATTTATAATTAAAAAATTAGAGAGCAGAAGGATCAATTGTTGGATATACTGTATGAAAAGGATGTTCCATTAAGACATCAACGGTGCTGCTGGCTGCAATATTAAAGAAGAGAGAAGAGCTGCATATTGGTGGAAATGTAATGCCTTCAGTACAGTCTCTTCTTGTATCAGATTCTGCCTCTGTTTTTTACATTATTTATAATGATTCAGATCTATGTTTCTACTAGATTTTGCCTACTTAAATTTCAACCTGATCTCAGTCTAGCCTTCTGAACAGCTTGTACACAATGCTTAGCCTTCTTGCAGACCTCTGGGCAAAAGGTTTCTGGACTGTATATTAGTATGTCTGAAATGGAGCTCCTCAACTTACCTCCCCAAATCTTTACTTTCACTATCACTAAAGACTTCTTCCTACATCCTTTCCTATCACTTATAGGATTGTAACAAACAGAAGGAAGTGTTCCTTCTACTCTGTCTGGCTACGCCTAAATTGGGCTGCTTCCTTCTCTATACCTCCTTTGGAAATACTCCCCCTGCTTCCCTTTGGACTACTATTAAAATTGCCTTTCCTTCTCAGTTAACACAACCCTTTCCCCTTCCAGACCAATAACAAAATGCTTTTCCCAAGATTATCTTTGTGGGCCCCATCCTAACCATATTCTCTCACAAAGCTCCTCTGTTAAGTTCTCCTTTTTTTCTGGAAAAACAAACAAAACAACCCACACCCCTACATGTGTTTCACTTCTAGGGTTCCTCAGCTTGTCCCATTTATTCCATCTCATACCTGACATTACTACTGCTCTATTCCATTCCTCCACTTTCAATGCCACTTTCTACTGTTTTATTATGTGCTTCTCTCACATAGAACTTTGCCTTCTCTGACATCCTAAAAAACAAAGAACTCAGCTAATTACTATTGGCAGGAGTCCTGCTGGTTAGAACCAGGTCATTAGCTGATTACTTGACCCGCATAACCTTCATAAGCCTCCCATCCACATGACAATAAACTGTATTAAACTCTGAACGTATAGAATACTGTATAAGATGTTAGCAAAAAGCCAAGACTCTTCTGCCATGGGAGTTCAATTTCATCATCCTGCTCCAAAAAGGAAACTATTTGGCCAAAATTTTCTACTTCACTATCCAGTACCTAAACACTCTTAGCATGTGCAGCATTGTAGCTCTTTTCACTCCCCAAACCCTCAGGTTTTTGCATACAAGATACAAGAGTCCATCACTGAAATGCAGGCATCTCATGGGTAATATATGACAGTTTTTCAATAGACTACAGCACAACATGCAGTAATTCAGGGCAGGAAGTGAAGAAAATTCCTTTAACTGAATTCAGAGAGATGATGATATTACTTCCAGGCATAGATGTACTGGGATAGCAAAAGTAATATCCTTTTATCTTCACTATCATGTTTGAATGACAACATGTGGGCAAGTAGGTCAGCTGAAGCAGCAGTACAATACCTGTATCCTACATTTCGCTTTCCTTACATCTACCTCCTTTTCCATCTTTCTGTCCCTTCTGCTGCTAATGAATAGGGAAAAAAAAGGATTTCTTGAAGCAAAGCACCGCTGTATTCAGCAGTGGTGTGGCCTCACCTTGAATACTGTGTGCAGTGCTGGGCCCCACAATTTCAGAAGGTTGTTAAGGTACTTGAATGCATCCAGAGGAGGGCATCAAAGCTGGTGAAAGTGCTGGAAGAAATGTCCTATGAGGAGTGGCTAAGGACTTTGGGCTTGTCTAGTTTGGAGAAAAGGAGGCTGAGGGACAACCTCATTGCTCTCTACAGCTTCCTGAGGAGGGGAAGTGGAGAGGGAGATGCTGATCTCTTCTCACTGATATCCAGTGACAGGACATGTGGAAATGGTTCAAAGCTGCATCAGGGGAGGTTTAGACTGGACATTAGGAAACATTTATTTACCAAGACAATGGTCAAACACTGGAACGGGCTTCCTAGAGAGACAGCAGATACATCATGCCTGTCAGTGTTTAAGAGGCATTTGGACAATGTCCTTCTTAATATGCTCTAACTTTTGGACAGCCCTGAAGTGGTCCGGCAGTTAGACTAGATGATTGTTGTAGGACCCTTCCAATGAAAAATATTCTCTTCTATTCTAAAATGGCATGGGAAAATAGGGATTTGTAGGAAATCAGCTTTATTGCAGCATTTTCCTTGCCTATTCTACAGTTCCTCTAATTCTCCAGTGTTGCATTCTACACACATTCGAAGACGAAGCATTCTATAAGCGACTGGCAGAAGTCTCGCAATCAAAAGACCCTGTTCTTGTGGGGGACTTCAACTTACTGGACCTCTGCTGGAAATATAACACAGCTGAGAGGAAACAGTCCTGGAGGTTCCTGGAGTGTGTGGAAGATAACTTCCGGACACAGCTGGTAAGCGAGCCTACCAGGGGAGGTGCCCTGCTTGACCTGCTGTTTACAGACAGAGAAGGACTGGTGGGAGAAGTGATGGTTGCAGGCCATCTTGGGCTTAATGACCATGAAATGATAGAATTCTCAATTCTTGGCCAAGTAAGGAGGGGGGTCAGCAAAACCACTACCATGGACTTCAGCCTGTCCAGGACACTGCTTGAGAGAGTCCCTTGGGAGACGGTCCTGAAGGGCAAAGGGGTCCAGGAAGACTGGGCATTCTTCAAGAAGGAAATCTTAAAGGCACAGGAGCAGGCAGTCCCCATGTGCTGTAAGAAGAGCCGGCAGGGAAGACGACCGGCCTGGCTGAACAAGGAGCTTTTGCTGGGACTCAGGAAAAAAAGGAGAGTTTATCACCTTTGGAAGAAGGGGCAGGCAACTGAAGAAGAGTACAAGGATCTCGTTAGGTCATGCAGAGAGGGAATTAGGAAGGCAAAAGCCCAGCTAGAGCTCAATCTGGCCACGGCCATAAGGGATAACAAAAAATGTTTTTCCAAGTATATTAACAACGAAAAACAGAGCCAAGGAGAATCTCCATCCTTTACTGGATGCAGGGGGGAACACTGCCATGAAGAATGAGAAAAAGGCTGAGGTAATGCCTTCTTTGCCTCAGTCTTTGACAGCCAGACCAGGTATCCTCAGGGTATTCAGCTCCCTGAGCTGGAAGACAAGGATGGAGAGCAAAACAAACTCCCCATGATCCAGGAGGAAGCAGCTAATGACCTGCTATGCCACCTGGACACTCACAAGTCTATGGGGCCTCATGGCATCCACCCAAGGGTGCTGAGGGAGCTGGCGGAGGAGCTTGCCAAGCCACTCTCCATCATTTATCAACAGTCCTGGTTAACGGGGGAGGTCCCAGACGACTGGAGGCTTGCCAACTTGATGCCTGTCTACAAGAAGGGCCGGAAGGAGGATCTGGGGAACTACAGGCCTGTCAGCCTGACCTCGGTGCTGGGGAAAATTACGGAGAGGTTCATCTTGAGGGCACTCACAGGGCACGTGCAGGACAACCAAGGGATCAGGCCCAGCCAGCACGGGTTCATGAAAGGCAGGTCCTGCTTGACCAACCTGATCTCCTTCTATGACCAGGTGACCCGCCTAGTGGATGAGAGAAAGGCTGTGGATATTGTCTACCTGGACTTTAGTAAAGCCTTCGACATTGTCTCCCACAGAATTCTCCTGGAGAAAGTGGCGACTTGTGGCTTAGACAGGTGTGCTCTTTGCTGGGTAAAAAACTGGCTGGACAGCCAAGCCCAGAGAGTTGTGATGAATGGAGTCAAATCCAGTTGGTGGCAGGTCACAACAACCCCATGCAATGCTATAGGCTTGGGGACGAGTGGCTGGAAAGCTGCCTGGCAGAAAAGGACCTGGGGGTGTTGATTGACAGCCAGTTGAATATGAGCCAGCAGTGTGCCCAGGTGGCCAAGAAGGCCAAAGGCATCCTGGCCTGTATCAGAAATAGAGTGGCCAGCAGGACCAGGGAAGTGATCGTGCCCCTGTACTCGGCACTGGTGAGGCCGCACCTCGAATACTGTGTTAAGTTTTGGGCCCCTCACTACAAGAAAGACATTGAGGTGCTGGAGTGTGTCCAGAGAAGGGTGACAAAGCTGGTGAGGGGTCTGGAACACAAGTCTTCTGAGGAGCGGCTGAGGGAACTGGGGTTGTTCAGTCTGGAGAAGAGGAGGCTGAGAGGAGACCTCATCGCTCTCTACAATTACCTGAAAGGGGGTTGCAGAGAGGTGGGTGTTGGTCTCTTCTCCCAAGTGATTAGCAACAGGACAAGAGGAAATGGCCTCAAGTTGCGCCAGGGGAGGTTCAGGCTGGATATTAGGAAAAATTTCTTTACTGAGAGAGTGGTGAAACATTGGACCAGGCTGCCCAGGGAGGTGGTGGAGTCATCGTCACTGGAGGTGTTCAAAAAAAATGTGTAGACGTGGCACTGTGGGACATGTTTTAGTGCGCAGGGTGGTGTTGGGTTAATGGTTGAACTTGATCTTACAGGTCCTTTCCAACCTTAAGGATTCTGTGAGTCTGTCAGTCTAATCAACTCTGTCCCCACCTCACACATGGAATCAGACTTCCTCATAGTTAATGTGACTAAAGTTTAGTAAAAGTACTTTCTTAGCAGCTTGGAAATTAGTTACAAGAAAGTATAAGCCAGAGGTGCAAGACTTAAGCACTCAGTAACCTTTCTGTTGAGATTACTGGGAGACAGCTAAAGAACTACACTCGTGGAAATAATTATGTTCTTGTAGTATTGTCACCAACAGAAGAGGTGAGAGGACTATGAAATTAAACACTTCAGACTTTGTCTTTTGTCTTATAAAATGGGTGAAAAATCCCTTAATCATCTCCAAGCACCACTACCCTACATCACAAATATCAAGAATACAGGTGTCAACTTGCCAAGAAAGTTGGCATTAACTGTTATTTCTTTGCATTTGTGACATAAAAAGAAATAAGTTATGCAGAATGACAGTTATTTCTAGTTTTATTCACTGTTAAATCCTATCCTTCTGATTTGCAAAATACTAATCCTAGAGGCAAAGGACACAATGAGAGCCAAAGAAGTGGTAAGGAGCAGTTGTAAAACTAGTTCTTTTTAACCATTTAACAGCATAGAGAATGAGTGTTTAAAACCCTTAGCTATACCAGTACTTACTGGTCTTTTGTTTATTCAGTTTTCCTCTAGAACCTGAGGAAATAAACTCATTATGGTTCTGTCATACACATCTCTCTCCCTCTTTGCAACTGTTCTTTCATGTTGTCACAGTTCCAGCAGAGATCTGCATTTTCCTTATCTTTGCCATATCTACATTACATTGTAAAAGCCTTCACGCTGCAAAGGCAGCTGATTCATAGCTAAAAGCTTGTCTGTGGCTCACTTTCTCTTCAGCAATATGTGCCTTTCAACAGTATTTTGAACAAAATATACGCTATATAAATAAATTACTTAATCCATGAAAAAAATGGAACAAGGCAGCTAGATAGAAGTGATATTTGATAGTTTTTCTTAAAAGTAGATTTTTGAAATCTCTTCAGAAGAGTATGAAAACAGATGGGATACAAGTAATTGTAGTTCCTGGTCAAGTGCTGACAACTCCTGAGTGTTTCAAGAGATGGTTATTGGAAATGCAGGGAGCAGAATAGGCCATATGATCTATTAACTTCTCTTTCTTCTGAGATTCAGGATCTCTTCTCAAAGAGGGAGACATCAAGCTTCTGCTTTCTTCCTTCAGTCCTTAACTATCTGACACATGGTTTTGGTTTGGTTTTCATTTCCTCCCTCCCTCCCTCCCTCCCTCCACCTTCCTGCTTTCATACTTATTAATGAAATTTATTATCGATTTCCTGTTTATAAACACTGGATTGAAATAACAAGAATATTCCAATTAAGTGTTTATGTACATGGCTCAATCCCTTCTGTGGATGGCTGTAGTGAGAACAGTCCACCTGTTTCATGCTGTGCACAGCTAAACTACTGTGCACAGTCTCCTTTTGATCAGAGGCTGACATCTTTGGAGTGAAAGGCTCAGAGAAATTCTGAGTGACAGTACATAATAATATGGTAACAGGAAGGTGGTGACTGCAAACTACTAAAGATCTTTTTGATTTCATTTTTGACTGGGTCTTTCTACACATTACAGTAACATACAAATTCAATTTCATAGCAGCCAGTTTACACATTTATGAAATAATGAGCTGGTAGTAACACCCAAAGTTAATAACATTCAGAAGTGCACTGTATTTACAGCAGTGCGCATGTACTCTCAGTATATAATCAGTATAAACTTCTTGCAGCAGTAAACATTGCTTCTAATCCTGTCCCCAATACATACTGCTGCAGGAGTATGTGTGATGAATGGGAACCGTCGAGGAGCAGGCGTTTTACAGCATGGTGATGGGCCCAGTGTTCTCACAAGCAAAAGTCACATGGAGGTTTCTAAGACTTGGCTAGATAAAGTCAGAGCTGACTTGATTCAGGGTTGGTGACAGCCCTGCTCTGATTATGAGGTTGGACTAGAGACTTCCACAGTCCCTTCTGCCCACAGTTTCAACCACTCTATTTCATTATCTCTTTTGAGTTCAGAGGATTCCATAACACTTTACAACTAGGAACAATTTCATCACATCAAAGTAGCCTTCTTTGTCTGACTAGCTGCTGCATCCCACCCCAAAACATCACAACACTACAGCAGATTTACAGCAGGAATCCCTCCTCAGATGGAAGTGAAATAGCATTATTAGGGATGGATAAATTTTGCTTACTGCAAATACGGTGCTCCATGCCTATGGTTAAGAACATCTTTCCATAGACCGAGATAATAAGGACCTCTGCTCTTTCAGTATTTAAAAAAAACAAAAAAACCCGACCAAACTCTGTTCTAGCACAATAAAATGGTATGTTGTGTACAATATTTAATCTGAAGGAAAGAAGATCATGCACTGGAGTCAAACTAATCTCTGCAGTGTCTTGGTGATTGCCAAAGGAAAAGCACAAGAATACTGACCAGTTTCAGTGTTGGTTAGCTCTTGAGACAAGACCTTCTTATTTGTGACAGTAATGTCAAAAAGACCAAGTGGAAGAGGTAGATTTTATAATTTTCTTTGGCCTAAGCCAGTATTTGCTAATTTAGCCCACAGCACATTCCCAACCAATTATCACCTCTTCCTGTCCTTACATCATGGTGGTGATGGGATGCTTCACACTTCATTTAGCAGTTCTAGGACCCTTACTGACAAACAGTGCCTTATTACTTGAGATGCAGTCTATACAATACACATTTGCTGTATCATGTTTCCCTAGCCATAGCCTTATTCTATCAATTTTTCCTCCTGCAGCCCGTCATGTAACACATAGTCCTTATTAGGACTTTGAGCTGGACAAAATTATTCAGATGCAACATGTAGATAGAGAGATAGAGTCACATGACTAAATTCTAGAGACTAATAATGAAATCCCACCAAAAAATTATGGAAATGCAACCTGCTCACTGTTGCTATTTACTGTAGTGTTTCACTGGGTATAGGGGAAGCAATCTGAGTGTTGAAAATTGTGCTAACATCCCCCATAATCCAATATTGACCATCATCAGCAATGCAATATGTAATGAAACTGATAATTAATTTTTTGTGCAATCCCTTTAATAAAGCAGAAAAGAATCAAAAAGAGATTGGAGGAAAGACAATCATGTAAGTTGGTAGTGTTGTGGGCTCATCTGCATGAAACAAAACAGTGTTCCACAGAATTGACCATTTAGTCCTTACCACTAAATACTTCCAGTTTTGATAAAATACCGTTGCTGTATTTACAGACAACCTAATTCACAATTGGTCTAATACTAACATGTTCCAAGACTGGAAAGAACATATTCTCATCATTATTCCCAGCAAAGCTCCCAGGAAAGGGATTCTGGGCATTACAAAATGTGTGAGAATGTGTCATGAGATGGAGTTGAGAGGACTACAAAAGAAAACAAAGCAGTTAAAATATTTGCAGATTCTAGTTCAAAATTATACACCCTTTATACATCACCATAATTAAGTCAAACCAAACCAAAAACCTTGACCCAGGCACTACATCAAATAAATATACAACACCTGAAGAATAAAAGTGCCAACAGTAACAACAGAAGGCGATCACAATATACACATTATGTCAACTCGAGGCCTTCCAAGCAGCAATGCCTTGATGTCATACCAGATTCCCTGTAAATCATAAAGGATCTTACTATTGAAAGGTTTTGGAACAGCATACATAGTACAAGCAGTGGAATTTTCACTTAAGTATTTTAAAATTAAAGTGAACAAAAGACAAATAGAATTAAAAAAACCCTCTAAATGACTAGTTTGTGTTGCAAGAAAGGGACAAAAATACTAAGAGTAATTTCTCTGAGCACGTGGAATTGGAAAATAAAGAAGGATGTAGCCCACTGAGACCTCAGAGGTGACTTTCTCACATGTGACTTACTCTAGTCATTCTCTGGTTTTGTTTAATATTTCTTTGGGTGTGCTTTGTAAGGCTCACAGAAATAGGAAATTATTGACCTTTCCCCTAACAGCAGGCGTCTCCCAAATTCTCTGAGCTTTCCTGTTCCTATACACTAAGAATGAAAGAACACAACTTTTGGTTTCAATGTTTCTGTTTCAGGAATATGCTCTTTTAGGGAAGTCTGTGTACATTTTGTGGTTTAATGATTAAATGAACGTTTGCTGACAAAAGTTTAATAGAAGTGTAGCAATTCCTTGTATTTACAGATCATTTGCCAAACATCTCAAAGCACTCTATGAATATTCATGACATGAGCCTTTTAATTGTATTTTGAAAGAGGTATCAGGTCTATATCGCAGAGAGGGAAACTGCAGCACAGAAAAAAAAATTAAGACCTTTCCAGGCAATATGTTCAAAACTATAAACAAATCTTCTAATTCCTAAATCTTGTGTTTAATTACCAACTCATTGTTCACTGACACATCAAATAGTTATGTTTTTGTGTCACCTCTTCTTAGAAAGGTTGCACTGCAGTAATTCAACCAAGTAGCACTGAAGCATTATAATATCCCTTCCTTAACCTTACCGTTCTCCCTGCCTGTCACTGATTCATACATCATCTACTGATGTCTCTTTCTGCCTTTTTGCCTCCTGCTTGACGAGCTGGTGTAACCCATGATTTTTAACAGACAGACTGACAAGAAACAATGGGAAGGATCAAATATGCTCACTCACATTTAATTAGCCTTCAACATGACTGCTTCACGTAAGAGTGAGGAAAGTTCAGAAACATCGATCAGAAATAAAGCCTCAAAATAGATCTGCATTCTTAATTTACTGCTGCCATTGACATGAAGGCTGCGGTAGTGAGGACCAGCCCTACACTTAGGGGTCAGAACAGAATCTCAGAAGTTAGAAATGAGCAGATGTAGTCAGTCCATTATTCTAAGAGACCAAGTCATATCATTTCCCCAGCTCATTGCTTTTTCACAGCTTTGTATGTTATGGCTTCTAATAACTTTACTTCTCATACTACACCTCTCAAGAGCTAAATTCACATTTACAGATGAGGAAACTAAGGCCAGAGAGCAGACTACTGCAACAGATGCCCAGAAGAACATACTCAAAAACAGCAGCAAAGATCAGTCAGTTCAGGAATGCTCGCTCACAGTACTTGAACTGCAGTCCCTTAAACCTCAGTGGATTCTTCAAGCCAAAAAGGAGCAGAACTTACATACTACACTAGGTCACTGAAATAAACACTAAAAATGAGACTTGTCAGTGAAAACTTCAGCTCTTGATGAATACACACTCTATTTCTTAGCTGGTCTATAGGATAGATCAATGTCAAAAAAATTTCTGTGTTAAGGCTCCTGTTTAGTTTTCCATGTATTCTGGTAGCATACAAGTCTTCCACTAATCACTTTTCACATTAGAAATAGATTTCCAGAATGACCAGGATGGAGATTTGCCTGATGTCTGCAGCCATAGGACCCACTGCTTAGAAAAACTTTGGATAATTTTCAAACCACTTCTCCCTCTTCAATTAGTCTTAATTTACCTCTGCCTTTCTTCCCTATACTCCCACTCTTTTCGTTCCCCCACCACAACCACTTTGGTTTTGATTAGGTGGTGATGATGGAGAGAGTACATCTCCGCATTTCAGCAAGACAATTTCGCTTCAGGTAACAAAAAGACATTTGCTAATTTCTCTCTTGAGTGGGTCTTGGAGACTTTCCAAGGATCAAACAAAGAAAGTCTGGTTAACTACTTCTACAGCATAAAACTGTTACAAAGCTTCAGTTTAGAGATTACCCAAATTAGGCAATTATTCCATCAGTTCAGCACGACCTGCCAGCAAAAACTCCAGAGCATGTTTCTCCTGCACACCTCTTGTTCCAAGGTTTGATGTAATAGCTGGCATCCTCTCCTTCTCTTTCATGCCTGCCAGCAATAAAGACAGTGCACACATGGTACACTTCCCCCACCATCACAGTCCACCTGCCACAGAACAAGGCTACTGTGGTGCACGGCTGCAGACACAAACACACCGAGACCAACCCTGACAAAACAGGGCCAGTGTGGGCACTGCTGTTCAGAAGGGGATTGCTATTCTCAGAGCAAGGTGGAAGCAAGCAACCAAGCCAGCTGCTCCCTGAAGCATCCTCCAGGCCACAGCTGCTTCCAAACATGCACCCAGGATGTTGAATCTGAAGAAGCCGCAGCACAGGCACCGACAGTGCTGCCCAGACACACACCACTGATGTCTGTTCTATATTTGCATGTCCTCAGCTTGCTGAAGTCACGCACAGCATTCAGGAAGCCAGCTGGATATTTCTTATTGACTTCAGCTGGATCTGAATCTTGCCCCTGCTGAGCAGTATCACAGTGACAGCCTTAGGAAGAGCAGTGACAGGATAGCTTTTAGCTGAGATGGTGAAGCCTCACGTATGACACGGAAGGACGAGCTGGGAGTGTACTGGGAGCTTAAGCTCTATGTCTGTCTGTGAGGACTGCTGCACTGTTTGAGTGATGTGCTACAGCTACCAGCCTGCAAACAGCTCACATGTTTAAGCAATCAAGAACCATTTATGTATTTAAATAAAAACTACCACCCAAGGATATTCCTTAGCAAGGGTAAATACATCCTTACTGGCAAGTTCTAGATAGGGTAACTGATGCACCATGAAGACAGGAGCCAACTCACTGCTTGTGCAAGGCAAGGTTATTGTGTCATTAGCCCAGACAGATACAGCTTCTGTAGCCTTAACTGATCCATTCAAGACTAACTTGGAAAAGAGGGAGTCATCTAACCTGGATTCTATAAGGAATAACACAGTGGTTAGAGGAGCTTCTTGCTATTTGTAATGGAAATTATTTTACCTGCATATATAAACTTCTTTCATAGCATCATTAGATGCACCTGTATTAATTGATTTGGCTTTTTTTCAACCCTCTAACCCTACTCTAGGCCTTCACAGAGCACGGGGGTATGAGGACTTTTACTTTAACCCTTACTACTCATTCACAACTGGACACCTGCCTCTCTTCCTTTGCTCCCTAGTCTTTTTGTTACTGTGCATCAGCAATATTAAATCTATCAGATTTCCTGTATACTTTACAAAGTGCATGTACTTGGTTTGCCAAGAGTTTTTTCCACTGTAGAGTAGGAATTTCTCTGCTTGTTGAATAGATCCCTGGTAGTGCAGCAGAGAGGGAAGCCTACTAACAGAGCCAAAATAGGCAAATCCCTGGACAGAGGAAGATGGTTCCATGACACACAGTCCTTTTACTAATAATTTGGCCTTCAATTTGCAATGAGAGAGGAGGAATGTGCTGTGTCTTTTTGCTCTCTGCAGGGAAGTCCTGCTTGAGGAGTCAACTGAGGAGCTTTCAAAACTCTTCATATAGCTTCCATAATTGACAATCATCATCCTAAACTGTAGACACCAAGCTTGCTCATCCATGCTCCTAAACACAACTTTCCTAAATTATCTACTTTCTCCTATCATGCTCTATGGCTAGAAGGAAAAGCAGAATATTACAGGAGAAGTAAACATTCCCACAAAAGGGAGGCAAGTCAGAATTTTCCTCTTCTACTTTCCACATTAGAATTACATGGGAATCCCTTAGCTGTACCTCCCAAAGAAGCAAGAAACACTCAAACATTCTCTTGGCATTATAGGGGCGTTGGAGTAGAGCTGAATGTTGCATCTCAGACCCGGACCATTATCAAATACAGTGCATGTCATTGTAATCACATTTTTACCCTACTGCTTTGCAATGAAAAACTGCGAAGCCATTTCTACATAGTAGCTTCTATTCACAATTTATTTTCTAAGCTCCGCATTTTTTCTTTTCCAATTCTGCCATTGGATCCCTTAGCAGCATCACTAACTGCCTTAATGGGGACGCACCTTTTCAACCACAGCATCAAGCACAGGAGGACTGAAAGTTCAAATACCTCTCCCCCACACACTAGCTCCTACAAAACTGCCACGCATGGCCTCCACTTGCAGAACAAATGAAAATGACAATCAACAACATGCAAATGAAAAAAACAACCATTTTCCCTCTGATTCACTCTCAAACATGGCTGAGTTATTTTGACTGGATTTTTAAAAAATAATTCATCATTGAAAATTCTCCCCCTAATGCTAAAAATTGCTGAAAGTATACAAGACTGAAAACAAGACCTTAAAGTGGTGGTGTCACAACTTCATCTAAAAATGGTACACTTCTCCCCCACCCTTGATAAGCCTCAAAGCCTGATAAACCAAAGGATATTTATTTACTTATGAGGTTGTTATCTTTACATTCCCATCAGCTTTAGCAAAATGTGAAAAACGAGTTTTGACCTTGCCAGTCAACTCCTTAGGTCTCTTCTTTCCTCAGACCAAACCTGTATCTCTCAAGATTAGCTGCAAATGTATTTGCCAAAATGTAAGTGATTCTCTTTAAGATTCAGTTGTACAATGATTGTTTCTTGAGTACAATTACTTGCTCTTCCTAAGAGTTCATAGCAATTCTGAGTCAGAGATCAGCACTGCAAAATGTTTCAGGTAACTAACATACTGAAAGAACATTAGCTATGCTAGAAGTGAAAGAATGTACAAATAAATTCAAGTTATCTTTGTCAGGATGAGAGCGAGTTTGCAAAAAAGAACTAGAGGCAAGACAAAATCAAGCAGCATTTACTGATATATGAGATGACAGATATACAGCTATGGCATCAATGCCTGTATCTTCCACCAGCAGTTCAGCATTCTCTACTAGCAGCAAAATAACAGTAACTGCATCTTACCCTTTCAGTGGAATTTTAGCCACAAACAAATTGTCCACTTTCTTTGTTCCTCTGAATAGGAAGGAATGAAGAGGAAATTATTCCCAGAGGAATAACTTGGATGAAGAAAAACTCATGTAAGCCATTTATCACCACTCTGATGGCTTTTCCTAATGAATGTTTCTCCAGGTACTGAAAAATAACATGATAATGTGACATATATTTTGTTACCTTAGTAAAAGTACCTCTGACATCTTCTCTTTACCTTAGCTATAGAATACAGAACAATGAAGGCTAAAAACCATGTAGTACCTTCTCTGGAGTGAAGCAGATTTATTCATACACGGTCCTCCAACGAAAACATTTTATTGGAGCTAAATTGCTGAAGGGAACAAAATATTAGATGCCTATAAGGAAAAGCATTGAAACTTCTAGCCACTGGCTTACCACTTCCAATTTGATCTATATAAAAAGAAGATGAAAGCCACCACTATGTATTACATGTTCAGCAGACTGCATGAAACCAGTAGGTGGAATTTAGTTCAGTTGCCAGTAGGCAGATATGTCCATCTTACAGAATCAGTGAAGTGAGCAATAATCACTTTTCCTTGCTTTGGACACTTTCACCAAAAAAACCCAACCCCCAGACATTGACTGTCTCATAGACCTCCAAGAAGCCACCCAAACAGGTGCAGAAAGTCAGGGATACAAGAACTTTTCCATAGATCATGCCTGTGATTTAATAGCTAATCAAATTAACAGAGACCATCATTAAACTAAATTAAACTAAAACACTAAGCAAAAATATAAAATTATAACAACAACAAAATCTAAAAAAGACCAAACAAAAACCCCCAAAAAACCCAACCCAAACCAAAACCCCAAAACCTTTTGAAACTTTTCGATTAATATTGTCTCTAAAAAACCCCACTGGTATTTGATAATGATCTATGAACACGGAAAACTACCAATTAGTAATTATTTCTGGGAAAGTTTCGTAGGGTTTGGTTTCTGCTATTATTTTGCCTATTACTACATTAATTATTTGTGTGCAAGTTTAGTTCAGAATTGCACATTCACATGCCCAGCAGCTCGAAGAGTTTGATACCTGCTGTAATCCCCCACTTCCTGGCTATATTGAGCAACGAAGCTGTCCAGCCATTCTGCAGTGCTGAAACAGGGATTCAGTAAGGAGGTGATGGCATCAGATTTGATTTGTTAGCTTGTAGCGTGGTTTCTAGAACCCATGAATCCTTTTCATTAAATAACCATCCATCATGTTGGAGATGATTAACTTCTAAAGTCAGAATTAAATCAGCATTGAATCTGCACTGCTATTAGTACAGTTAATTTTCTGTTTGATGGCTGATATGCCAGGTGTCCATTGTTCAATGTAACTTAAAAAGTGAAAAAAATAATTGGTGCACATGCTCTTCTTATTTCAATAATATGCTGGATTCAATTTTGTTTTAAAGAGTGGGTGAGAGCAGTGGGAGTTATAATGGTATTGACCTTCCCCTCTGTGGAGGATGCTAATGCTGCAAAACAATCGATATACTAAGAAAACAACCTAAAAAAATGAGGCCACATGTTTCCCTTTCCTCCTTTAAGACTTTTATACTGATGATGTGCCAGGCAACTCATTTTATATTAGACCTTCTATACAAAGTGAATGTTACATTAGCAGGTGACAATCCATCGGGGTCAAGAGAGGCCTCCTGAGATGGAAGTGAAAAGAGACAGGTTGCAGAATGGAGACTTCCACTTATTTCATGAATACAAAAAATAAAATTCCCAAAACAATAGTTACCTGTCACAAACAAATAGCTAGATCATGCAGCAATTCTCTCCCTCTTCCATTGAAAGCACAGCTAGAAATCTATGGGCTGCTTTGAAAGGAGGGAAAAAAATCCACCAGCATGCCAGCTGAGCATTCTTCTTTCTGCCGTTGTCAGTGCTTTCTGAGTGGAGTATAACGTTTATCCTTTTGTTTATTAGGCAACAAGGTCTCTGCTAGACATATAGTCAGAGCCAAAGTTTTCACAGTCAGGATTTAGGAAATCAGCTTTTGCACAAGAACAGGAGATGGTGACCATATCATGGACTCTTCTTCTAAGAAAAATACTGAAGAAGCCAGACTTCTTGTTAATGCTTCAGTGTTGGGCACAGGCATGAGGTATCCATCACATAAGGCATCAAGTTAGCTGTAGGTACTATGAATAGTAAACAGAGGCTACTCTGTGCAAAGGGCTAGAGTCTCTTCTACTTTGCATCCAGCAGATTTTGGTGATGTTACTCACAGTTTTGTCTGCCTCACTTTACTTTTTACTGCTAGGTAAAGTGACGCAAGTTTGCTGCTTTTAGGAGTCTACCTCAACCAGTTATACCACTGTTAAATGATCAACACAATTACTGAAGCCAAAAGGGCATCTTCATGCAAATGAGATGAGATGTCACAGAAGACAAGAAAAGCAACATGCGACAATTAGGCAGTTTCCCCCAACTTTCAAGCTCTCTTGGAGCACCTAACCGCCTTGTATCCCTCCACTTACACAGTGCAAAACAGGTTGAAGGACAAATCGGGCAGAGGTGCAAAAAAGAGACAGCTGAGGAAGAGGTCATGTCATTGGCATACACCTTAATAGCAACAGCCTGCCTGGTTAGGAGAACATACCACCTAGCTGTCTGACCTGTGGATGAGCGTCACCCACTGAGACACATCCTTGTCCTCTTCGCAGCAAGCATCAGAAAGTTAAGCAAATCCAACCTACCTGCAGCATGGAATTGCCATCATGAGGGAGAAGGATATCTTACGGAGGCCCATTAGCCTTCCTGGAATTTATAGATGCTGTTGTTTTAAAAAAGAATAATTAAAAAGGCAAGAATACTTGTAGAAAAAAACTGTAGGAGCAAGTTGATGGGACAGCAAGCATTAGTACAAGCCATTAGGCTTTGTTTTGGTAGGTGTGTTTTTATTGTGATAATGCTTTATTAATCCAATATTTAACCATTCAGAACTTATGAGCTGTATGCATCTTTGATTACTTAACCACACAATTGTTTTAACTACTCCTTCCTCCTCCTACTTGTTAAATTCATTTGTCAGACTGGGCATTGGTAAGTTGTCAGGGCTAGGGACTAAGCCTTACTGTGTTTTAGTTAGACGCCTGGCATAATTTAGCCTCACTACTGAGTGTGTCCTGTAGTCATTGTAGTATTACGAATGGAAGACTGGGAGAAATGTCAGCTGAAAAAACTCAGTTTATTCAAAGAGATCATAAAAACAAAAAACATATAGAAGAACGTCTTCCTCGGCACTAATTCCCCAAACCCCGCCAATTTCCTGGGACTGAATGAGGAAAACAGCCTAACAGTTTGTATACATATATCTGTCCCCTTAACCTCTTTAAAAAGCCAAAATTGAATTAAATACCTTTTCTGAAAACAAAATCAGCCTTATAGTCTTACAGCCAACGTACTAACTCAACTACATTAATGGAACCACTTCTCAAAAACAGTCTGCCATCCACACACCAAATATTCAATAGCATTTACTTGAATTTTATTACAGCCTTCTGCCATGCCATTGTTGTTATTTTACTGTACAATTGTAGGCAGCTTGTTTTCACCATCAGGGACTCATTAAGAGTGAGCAATTTGGTGCTTAATGAGTTGTTAACCTTGAGTAAATACATTAAAGTAGTAGAGTGATAAATTCAAATTGAAATGCATTGGGCTTGGGTTTTTTGTTCAATAATGTCTTCTGTAGCAAGAGAAAGTACCATTTAAAAAGTAATTTTTGATAAAATATATTTCAGATTGCTCACACTTAACATTCAACATACAATCCATCTTTCCTCTCTATGGTTTTCACTCTCTCATTTCCTGGGATTTCCTTTTAGTTTACATAGTTTTTTTCAGCCATGGTGTAAGTTCTGATATGGAAGACATTTGGCCTATTCCCAAACACAGCTTTTAAATATTTGAATAATAATCTTTCCTGTGTTGCTGTTTCACTCCATTCCAAATACAATCTATACAGGTTTAGAAAGGATCTGCTCCTCTCCTTCCGCACAATTTGGATTTATAAGCAAGGCCATGTGAAATAAAAATATCAACACCCAGATTGTTCTTCTACTTAGCAGTGACAGGTTGAAGTGTGAAATCAAACCTTACAGGTAAACTGAAGGTTAAATAATTTTAACTATTTTTAATCCCTAATTTTGTTTGTTAGACTTTCAAATTTACAGAAGCTTAAAAGGTTTCTTACCTATTTATACAAAATTCTGGTATTTGCACCTAACAACTTCATATACCACCCTCAACAAGAAAAAGCAGGGGCAACACAGATAGTCTTGAATGGAAGAGCTTGAGTAAGATTTGCAATGGCTTTTCCCCACCGCCCCCGGTTTTACTTGACAGATGTCACATACGAGAAAGAAAAACTGTCATTAAACACAAGCAGAAAAATGCTTTCTCAGAGTCAAAGAGTGATGTTTAATTTAGTGGCTGGATGTTGCTCAAAAATAATTTCCACAAAACAAATGAGATTTCATGAGTAAGTGAAAAGGGTCTCTTTTGGGTCTCTTGTGAACCATGGGTTGACCTCAGTTAAGGATTGTACTTCCTTTACATAAAAGGAGCAAAGGGATTCTGGGATGAGTATGAAACAAAAAAAAAAAAGGAAACTTAGATAACAGCAAAGTTTTACAGGTGGAATGGTGGAATTATCCACTATTTCTTAAGGAAAACACTTTCATACTGTATGTATTTTAATTTGAGGATATGGCTTTGATTCCACATACATATTTAAATATTGAGAGAGAACACAAAGCACTTCATATAGTCTCATAATAGTGCTGTTTCTTGGATAGAACACAGCAACTGTTGAGTTCAGAAAAAGAACAAATACCAATTTAAGTTGTCCTGTAGAATTAAGGGAAACAGATACTGTGTACTCAAAGCTAGAATCTGATGTAATACAACAAGACTAATATCACCGCTCTTGGAAAGAACATGTAGTGATCTGACCAAATGCAAAAGACTTGAGGCTGCTGCTTTACTTCCATAGAGACTTGAACTGGGAGCTATTGCTTCAGTTTATTAAAAAATCTGCTGCTAGGGGATTCAGGCATTTACATTCACGGTTTTGACCATTTGTAATTTTAACATTCCTTACAGATGGTTTAGCAAATAAAATCCTAAAAAAGACTTGCTATCTTAATTGTGGCTTCTCCTTACAAAAGTAAAACTGAGAGGATGCTCAGACATGCCAGCTAATTGACACACATGTTTCTCTAGGGTGAAAAACAGAGGAAAAAAAGAGTTCCTTCACTACTGTGATAAATAATCAAACAGAAATATGTTGTAAGAAGGGAGTACAGCATCACATGCTAAACCAACTGTTCTGACCCCTGTACTGTTCACTCAGAATCAGACTCCTTTATGAGAACAGGTGAGTAAATGAATGAGGGAGGGAACAGCCCACTGTAGCAGATCCTTGCAGCAAAGACAACAAAAATACACTCTCTTCTCCCTAAATTGTGTGCCAAATAGACAAATGAATGAAATGCAATCTCCTCAAACTGGGCTGGGTTAGCGTAGGCTGTGTGACAGAGAATTGGCTGACCTAGTCTCATCTGATGCAATGCAATGAGAAGCTTGTGCTGATCCAGAGACAAAGCAGAGAAAAGAGCACAGAAATTGTGCTGGTTTTGCTAGAAAACACTCATCTTTCCACTGTTATGTTCATTTAGAGAAGCCTGCTAATCTTATGAGAGGTTAAGGCGTGTTTCTAGATTTCTCTTATC
Source organism: Gavia stellata (assembly GCF_030936135.1). Taxonomy (NCBI): domain Eukaryota; kingdom Metazoa; phylum Chordata; class Aves; order Gaviiformes; family Gaviidae; genus Gavia; species Gavia stellata. Next base: position 24,549,129 of record NC_082600.1, read on the forward strand.
AACAAGAGAGTCTTTATTTCATATTTACATATCAGAAATTATGAACAAGAAAGTCTAAAATCAATTTTTATCATTACAAAACCAGTTTAACTCTGAAGACTTTGCTTACCTACTTCTTCTGAGGTCATTCTTTTTGTTGAAGAATAAGAATTAGCCTGTTTCTATGCTCTGTCATAGGTCTGTACCATTTCCTTTCCTTCTCTGCAAAAACAGGTAGCAATGTTTTGATGTGTAATACTAGGCAAGGTATAGACTGATAAAATACCAGTTTTCACAGGCTAAAAACTATGCAACTCCTATTGATTCCTTTATTAAACAGATTTAGGCCAGTGCTATCTCATCTGTATTTAACAACGTTACTAACAGAAGAAGAACCTGGGAGAGCAGAGAGATGTTTACATCATCTTGCTTGACCAACCTGATCTCCTTCTATGACCAGGTGACCCGCCTAGTGGATGAGGGAAAGGCTGTCGACATTGTCTACCTGGACTTTAGTAAAACCTTCGACACTATCTCCCACAGTATTCACCTGGAGAAGCTGGCACCTCATGGCTCAGACAGGTGCACTCTTCGCTGGATAAAAAACTGGCTGGATGGCTGAGCCCAGAGTGTTGTGATGAATGGAACGAAATCCAGTTGGAAGCCAGTCACAAGCGGAGTCCCCCAGGGCTCAGGTTTCGGGCCGGTCTTGTTTAATATATTTATCGATGATCTGGATGAGGGGATAGAGTGCTCCTCCCTCAGCAAGTTTGCAGATGACTCCAAGTTGGGTGGGAGTGTTGATCTGCTTGAGGGGGTCAGAAGGCTCTGCAGAGGGATCTGGACAGGCTGGATCGATGGGCCGAGGCCAACCGGATGAAGTTCAACAAGGCCAAGTGCCGGGTCCTGCACTTGGGTCACAACAACCCCATGCAACGCTACAGGCTTGGGGATGAGTGGCTGGAAAGCTGCCTGGCAGAAAAGGACCTGGGGGTGTTGACTGACAGCCGGCTGAATATGAGCCAGCAGTGTGCCCAGGTGGCCAAGAAGGCCAATGGCATCCTGGCCTGTATCAGAAATAGTGTGGCCAGCAGGACCAGGGAAGTGATCATGCCTCTGTACTCAGTGCTGGTGAGGCCGCACCTCGAATACTGTGTTCAGTTTTGGGCCCCTTCACTACAAGAAGGACATTGAGGTGCTCGAGCGTGGCCAGAGAAGGGCAACGAAGCTGGTGAGGGGTCTGGAGCACAAGTCTTCTGAGGAGCAGCTGAGGGAACTGGGGTTGTTCAGTCTGCAGAAGAGGAGGCTGAGGGGAGACCTCATCGCTCTCTACAACTACCTGAAAGGGGGTTGCAGAGAGGTGGGTGTTGGCCTCTTCTCCCAAGTGACTAGTGACAGGACAAGAGGAAATGGCCTCAAGTTGCGCCAGGGGAGGTTTAGACTGGATATTAGGAAAAATTTCTTTACTGAGAGAGTGGTGAGACCCTGGAACAGGCTGCCCAGGGAAGTGGTGGAGTCACCATCACTGGAGGTGTTCAAGGAATGTGTGGACGAGGCATTGTGGGACATGGTTTAATGGGCATTGTGGTGTTTTTTGGTTAATGGTTGGACTTGATGGTCTTACAGGTCTTTTCCAACCTTAGTGATTCTGTGATCTTATACAGCAAACTAATTCCAGTGACAAGAAAACCAGAAAAGAGGTAACGCATGATAGCAGCAAGTTTTACTTGAAATTTTACTTGTATATTCTTGCAAACAAGGTATGAAAAATATTATAGGCATTTAGTTCATCTACCTCTCTCCCAGTGCAAGGTTGTCTAACTTCTACTAGTACCTTAGCTTCTCCGTTACTAAGACAGGATATAACTTCCTCAGGGAAGAGATGATGTTTATGAAGTACTTTGCTTATGAAACACTTGAAAGTCCCCAGGTGAAAGAGATGACAGAAATCCAAAATATTTTAATTATTTAGTGCATTTCCTAATGCTTTGTCCTGGTCTGTTTTTTTTTTTAATAGTATTTAAATCATTAGCAATACAAAGAGAAGTGGCAAAAATCCCAAATCTACAGCACAAACACAAGGGAAACCACTGTAGCATTTAAGCTTTTACATTCCCCAGTTTGCTGAATCTCAACAGCAGAAAGTTTATTCTCCTAGGCAGTTTCTGCATTTTCCTTTTCTTTAATTGCCATCCTTTCCTCCATTTTATAACCTTTTGTACACCCTACAAATTCTTTTCCTTTCTTGGTGGTTACACTCAGAATGGTTTTCGAGAGAGGGCACTGGATGAATTCACATCTCCAGTGGAGTTTTATTTGCAGAGACTGAAAGTAAGAATATTGCAGTTATTTCTTTTATTATTTCAAAGATGCATTGAGTTTTGGTTTTGCCTAAAATTTGTTACAAATTCACTTTTGCACACTAAGCAATTAGAATGATAAGGAATTAATTTCTGAGCAGCCAACCTTCCCCATCTAGCCTGCTTCTCCTGTAATACTGTTGGCATTATGCCACAGCAGGCAAAAGAAAATTAACCATCTAAAAAGTCAGAGTGTAAGTAGAAAATAACTCTAATGACAACAAACAGTATTTCGACATCCCTCTATTTTTCCAGGTAATTGATTGCCTCTTTATGATACCTTCAGAGACTTGTGGCTGACGTTGCTTACCGTACACAGCACTACAAAGATGTAACCAGCTTAATCCTTTCATTTTACAGCCACCATCACTGAAAAAGCAGCTGTCTCTGTGGAAACATCAACAGCCAGTAAGTTCCAGGAAAGCTACACAACACACACAGCCATTGGCAGAACAGTTTATGGGCAAAGTCAAGTTCAAAGGAAAGTGCAGGGGAATCAGCATTTTGAGACTGATGCTGAGGTGGGGAAGCCAGGCTATGGTATTTTCACTGAGTACTGTATTCTATTCCAAAATAGTTTTCACCTACCTTTTTCATTTTTTAAAAGGATGGAGAGGAATAGGGTTTTTTGCAGGTGAAAAGGTTTGTTCAGACAAATTACAGCTGGATAAGGCTAGCTATAGACAGACACAGGGCACATAAGCAATGTGGCAATACCTCAGGTGTATGGTGCAACTTATTTGCAGCATCCTTTGTTCTTCAGCTCAGTCTTGCCCTTCAATATTGCCCATATGGCTTTCCTCCACTCAATACTCATTGCTATTGCTTGCAATGTAAGGTTGCTTCAACCTGACAATGTTGCTGCATTGTAGTACTCCTAGTTGAGCCTGCTACAAGGCTCTGTTAATGCACGTGAGTCCTGACCTGCCATCCCAGTACTTGATCATTCCTGCCTCAGTTTTGGCAAACCATTTCTGCTGTTTGAAACCTTGCTGCTAGCTTTGGAAACATACTTTAGCCTTGCATCATCCCTGCTGCTTCAGTCTCAAGCCCTGGACACATAACTCACCTTAGTCTAAATTTTCACCATGGCTTCTATTTGAAAAGTTACTAACTACATCAAAATGCCTTTTTTCTAGCAAGGTGTACTCTTCCTTGACTTCTAGTCTAAGATCTTTGTAGCTTCCAACTCAGAACCCTGAAGTTTAAATATTCTATGAAAGTTCACAGTGAATATCCATCCGTCTTCAGGCAATGACTGCTACTCCCAAGGTGTGAGGTCCCTTGCATGCTCTGAGGCTACTGGTCCCCCTCATCTCCCTACCTCCCGAGTGCAAGAAGTCTCTCACTGTAATTCATAAGCATAAAAACCAATCACATTAAAGGAAAAAAAATTGGACCTCTCACATTCCTCTGATCCCATTTGCCCTCCCACCGATGCACAGCGCAGGGACCGCTACATGTTCTGCTTCCTGAAGAGGTGATGCCGATGCAGCTGTTGGGTGTTGCTGAGTATGTATGAATGCATCTATTTCTCACAGACCCAAGCACATGATTTATAACCGACAGAAAAAAGCTGTAAGGGTGGATTAGACAAAATACAGCTTCTTTCCTTTGTTCCCTCCCTCCCCCACAAATAACCAAGCAAAAATCACCTTCGTTCAAGCCAAGAAGAAAGAAACAAATAATAGAATCACTAAACCAAACTCTCCTCTGAGTAAATAATCTATAAAAGATAAGCTGAGAGATGCTCCCACCTAATGGGGAAGCAGACAAAGGGGCTGTATATTTGTATTATTCCTCTTATTTTTAATACCATTACCAGAAACAAGTGTGTGTGCAAACAGCTAAGCTGAAACTGTAGCTATATAGGGGCGATGCAGTGCACTGCCAACAAGGTGACATTGAAGAACCCCGAGTTTCGGGGATATAGGGTGAGGGACCTCATGATACAGTTTTGGCAGGTGAAATGATCTTGATTCTAAATTGCATATAGCAGGTATGCAAAGAGAACAGAGTCACAGCTTAATTATCTAGAAGCAGAAAGTTAATTTATGTGATAAGCAAAGGTAAAAAATTTTGATGAATAACGACTATAGAGAAATGGTCAGTACCTTTGAAAATCAGCTGTCTTCTGCATAAAATGGGAAAAAGACTGATCTACCAAGCACAGATCTGTGAGGTTTAGTTCACGAATGATTACAAAGCTTTTTCAAACCATTACTTAAAAAAATGCTTGAGACCTACAAATACTAAGATCTGACCCATTACCTAGATGACATAGCATACTAACCAACCCAGCAGCTCTAACATAGGTCAAAACAAGCTGTTTCCTTGTAGATCAACTAGGACAAGAAATGCTTCTACCCAAAATATGTCAGATTGTTGACGGACCATATATTGATCTTCTCTGACTTCTTTCTGGCTGGGGACGTACCAGACAATGATTTGTTATTACCTATGTCCTGATCAGAAAAAGACAGGCGTGTGGGAAGGTTATACATAGGAAAAGATTTTCTTCTTCATTTAGTTGTGTTGGTGGCCTAGAACCCCTGCCTCACTATCATTTTGGAGAATATTCACTGGGGGAAGGGAATGAAATCCAAATAAAGGAAGAGTTTGTTTCTCATAACATCAGAGGACCTCAATGGATTGTGAGAAGTATCTACTCTAGTCAGACTGGCCATGGTCACAACAAGGCCTACAGATTAGGATATAAATGGGCTGCCTACATGGGAAATGAGTATATGTCTTCCAAGTACCTTCACAGCCTTTGTCAGGTAGCTGGTTTCATATCTATACATTGTCTCTCTTTGTGTCAGTGAGTTGACATACATTACACTGCAGCATATGTTCATCTTTTCATGGACGCCTGTTTTTCTCTGTATGTCTCCCCGTTTGTGAAAAGTCTGATCATATGTCTACACAGTAACCATACAAGTACTATCCTTCCCCATGTAACTACTGCTTATGAGCTTTTAAAATCACTTGTTTAACTGCACAGGAACCTTGGGGAAAGTAAGTTTTTAAATTAACTACCTTTCTCTTTCCTTCTCTTTCTCCCTTTGGTCCAGATCAAAAGTTACAAGGTAGGGCCAGAGTGGGACAAGTTTTTTTCCATCATTCCCAAACTGAAGTAATCCTACATGCCTTTGCTTTTTCCCTTAAAACTGGCCAGAAAAGAATAAAACTGGTTTTGCACAATTTTCTGCTGTGTAGGTTTCTTCTTCCTCCTCCTTTCTGGGAAGGAAGGTAAGTCTGTTGAAAAAAAGAAGAATGAAAAAAGGCAGCTTTGCTGACTGATAGGTTTCCCAGCAGACAGCCTGTTGTGTCTGAATCACATCTTCCTACTTGGACTGTGCGCGGGTGATTGACTGAAAACATTTGTTAGTCACTGCGAATGGGAAGTCAGTCTTCCCCCATTCTGAATAGTCAAGAAGCAGGATTTTTTTCCAAAGGCATATTTATTCAAACTTTTATGCAGATGGATACATGTCTGCTAGGGATGAGACTCAGAAGTTCTTTGTGGGCAGAAAAGATCAAGGGTATTAACAGCTTTCCTAGATGATGGGAAGAGACATGCAAAGTCCTGAAAAGTTCAGCACTCATCATCTCCCCTCTTCCAGCCTAGCCCTGACATACTCTTTTCATATCTGTTCAGGAACATCCTCTCTCACTACCTTCAATTCATTGCCCTATACTGAAGTGTAGTACCGCTGTGCATTGTTAATCTGCTATCACATTGGTTTTAGAGCTGACCAAATTGTACAGACGGGTGAGGTGACTCATGTCAATACAAAATCTTAACATTCTTTCTGAATCCATCAGGGTGACAGGATCCTATGAATAATGCTATTAGAAGAGTATTGGTAGCATGTTTGCCAGCATAACATCACCTGAAACTCTGGACTTGGCTGCAGCACTTAAGGTGGAAAACCAAAAATTTGTTTGGGAACTCTGCAGGAGCTGGGAGCTGCTACTTATCACAGAGTTCAGTTACCTCTGTGATTAGCAGATGATTACCTCATTATGACCAGGTGACAGTCCCTGCCCTACGTGAATGTGTTATGGAGCTCCAAATCCCAAGGCAGCAAGCCTTGGACTCTGGATTTTCTGAGTGGAAGCAATCCTTGAACCAATCTGACCCACATTACCTGTAGATACACAACAGGGACAGATACCACCGATCAGCTACGAATTGCTTATATACAAGGAAGCGGAGTCCCATTGAGGTCCTGGGGACCTGAATGCCCTACGATGATGGCACAGCAGTGTTCAACAGAAATATCGCAGTGGACTACTTGGACGGAAGAGAGCGTTCAGCCTCGTGAGGAAGTGACAAGTCAGGGGATGCCTATAGCAGGCCTCCAGTCCAACCTGATTAGCCTGACTTTAACTCACATGCCTGGTCCAAAAGCAACAACAGCAGATGAAAACACTGAAACTTCTTTATGATCTGCTTCAAAAAGCGATTAGCAAAAAGCAGCAGGAAGGATGCCAGTGTGTCACTCCCAGCCCATGGTGCAAGAGACAGGGTTCAGGCATACAAAAATAATGTCTACTTCCTCTGCACATGCTGTGACACAGAGGACGTAAGAAGCCTTACTGAGTAGCTTCAGTACTGGAAAGAACAATTTATACAAACCTGGTAGAGCTGAGAGGAAATGTGCAAAAACTTTTCAAAGGAGTAATCTCAAAGAATTTTAAACAGTACAAATGGAGAAAAACAGAGAGCAGGGAGATGGTCTGTAATGTTTGTTATATCCAGGATCAATGGCTAAAGACAGAAAAGGAAAGTGTCTGTCAGCCAAACACTTTGAATTTGTCATCCAGAATTCTAGCTGATCCTGGATTTAAACTTTTTGCTTATGTTTAAGATCGCTGTGCTTGACTTCAAATTCCTGGTCTCTGCTTTGAGCAGAAGAAAGAGGCAGCATTAGAGCCAAGTAGTTACTAGAAAGCGAAAGAGGGATGAATTTACTATTCAGTCCTCTTTTTTCTCTCTGTCACTCACCTACAATCTAGTCCTCACTCTTCCCTCCCAAAGACACTAACCATTTTTAAAAAGATGCTGGAGGAAAAATGGCTGTAACTGTATATGTACATCAGCCTCTTAACCTTTCATTGCAAGCCCAGCTTACCATGAGTGAGAAATGTTGATAAAGTTCCCTGAGATTTTTCACTGTGATGAGGTAGTATTTTCTGTAGCTGTTTACAGTGTACAAGACACATTGCAGGAAGGTCTACTGTAAGACTTTCAAGCCCTGGTTCTAGTCTCAACTGAATAAGAACATTTGAGTCTAGTCTTCAAGCATCTCCACTGAATGTTGTGATGATGAGCCAGAGCATTTGGCAGCATTAAAACTTTATTAACAATGCATTGCTGGCAGTTGGCTCTCTTTGTCTGTATTTAATATTCTTCAGTTTTTGCTATCCCAAACTCACCAATTTCCACAGCAGTCAGTCACCTCTACTCTGACAATCTGTCAGCTTATTTAAATACCAAAGCATGAGAAGTTTCTTACTATGGAAAGAAATGCAGGTCTGTAACCTTAAAAAAATACTCTCGGTGATACTAACATTGGAATTTGATCTGTGCAAAAATTCCCATGATCATGACATGCCCACCCTGGGAGACAGAGCTGATGAAAGTAAAATTTAAATCAAAGATAAATGATTGAAAACAACATGTGAAGACCTAAAAGCACTGGGGAATAGAACCTATACACACCCTTAGTTACTGTATGGCAAGCCAGAATTAACATACATCAAGATAAAAAATGAACTATGGTTGCTTATGACACATTCTGAATTTTGTAGTTCTACAATTTGTTGTCTTTTTTTTTCTTGGGTAGGGGGAGGGAGCTCCTGCAATTGTTACCAGATATAGCTTTTGAGACTTCTGTTCATTTTGAAATAGTAAATCACAAACTGCGACACTTTTGCTTCAGATCTGATCACAGTACAGTGGAAATTGTGTTCTTTCTTCATTGTGCTTACAGTGATGCAAAGTCTTTATTTACATTGATTTAAGAAGCAGGAGAATCAGCTATAAGACTTCAGTGATCTCTGCGTAAATCTGAATTCATTCTTTTTTAATGAAAAACTAGTTATTCTGTTTTAAACAGGGTAACAGCTAAAAACAAAGTCTTACTGTAACTGTTGGGATGAGGATACAGTCACTGCAAAGGATAAACATCTGCTCAGCTTGAGATATACGCAAATGTAAATTCAAAGTGAAAAAAGTTACAGGGGTTATATTTCATTGCACAATTCTTTCTTCCCTTCTAACACTTTGAAAACACCAAGTCTAGTGGAAAAAAAATAAATATATAATCACAGGCATAGACAGTATCACAGCTCCTGTGATAGCTCTAAGGTCTCCCTGACATGTTTTTCATTCTAAATTGTTGTGCAAACATTAAGCTTTCATTAAAATTGAAGAAAATAAAAATTTTTTTCTCTCTTTGCTTTGGAACGAAATAGCTGTCAAAATACAACCCGGTCTCGTGATGGTGTCCTGTTAACCCAATTTTACAGAAAACTCTCTGCAGCCAGACAACAGCAACCTACAAGATGGAATTCAGTCTCCATTTGTGCCATTACTGTCAATTATGGACCCTTTAAATGTTAATATTACCAAAGAGAAATTTTAACTAAAAAAAAAAAAGCAAAATACCAATACAATCAAATGCAAAATCCCCAACATTTATGCAGCATTGCTACACAGTTAAAATGAGAAATAGAGAGACGGAGGTTGGGGAGTTGTGTACATTTTTCTAAAGTGTTATTTAACATTAGTCTGCATCTAAAGTAAGCCAATTTAATTTCCCCTACAGAACAAGACTTTTGGTTTTCAAGGCATAGCAGTTTCTATCCATGCTCAGAGAAAGAGTGGGTGTTGTGAAAATCAGAAACGATTGCACAACGGGAGGTCTTATGTTCCACGTATGTTACCCTAAATATTTAGCTAGCAAAATGAAGGCTAAAAAGCTGTGCGTTTCCTATCCTTAAATTTCCCTAGAGTGAAGAAGGGCAGAAGGAGAGAGAAAGAAAAGTAAAGCTAAAGGATAATACTGGCCCAAAAAGAAATGGCTCTACATGGGCTAAAACCACACTATGGGATGCAAGTCAGAAACTGTGTGTCCTCATCACAGGACTTGGGTTCTGTAGCAGCTTTTCAACAGCCCAGTAGAAGAAGAAATTCAATGAGTTAAGAGACAGAGTAGTATTACTATGGAAAGGAATTAAATGACACAGCTACTTGCAGTAACAATGGCTTGGGCTTGGTGACCCACAGGTCTTTTCCAGCCCCAAGGCCTACATTCTAAAGGGAAGAAATTAAGCTATGTCAGTAAGAGAAACCACTTAGCCTGCCACCATCTAGATCACAGCAACAATGTTGTACATGTGCTTCCTGCAGCGCCAATGTGCGTTCCTGCAGCCTTGGTGAGCGTTCAGGCAAGTTGCTGCCACCTGAAGCCAGTCCCTTACAGAACAGGGCTACGCTCAGTGATAACACCAGGGTTCATTCCTGTGAGCTAATAGAGATGCCAAACACCATCAGGGAACTAACTGGGAAGATTTACTGGAAAATGGGAAAGAGATACTATACTGTGCCATTTATTTGCTATGAAAACTTGTCAGCTGGCCTGGCAAGGTACAATCTTCCTAGACAACCGAAAGTAACAGCAGTCTGACAATACAGATTCCCTGTCAGAATAATTGTTATCGTGCTATTATATAGCAGGCCCTGTGAACCCGGCTGTCTTTTTTAGTGATGGCAGCTCAAGATCTTGCTGTAGGAAACCCATTCTCTCTCTCACTCCCACCCATGCTAAATGCCATTATGAGCCAACATTTCCTATTAATATCACTCCACTCATACATTACATATGATGCTTATGTGTAAATAACACCCTCAGATACAGTGGGAGCAATCTGAGCTTTCTGATGAGACTGAAAGCCGGCTGCAGAAGATTCCACATTTTTCATGTAATGACTTGGTTTTTCTCAGTCTCTACTGTACACAGCATATCTGGGAGATGGGCTTCAAAGCTTCTGGTCTAGTTTAGCAAAAATTACTATTTCAAGCTTTAATATACTACCTTCCTGGAATAGAATCATCTCCCAAGCACACAAATGTCTGCTCTAAGTAGCAAACCCTACTAAATAAATTTGAGACTGTGTGTAAGGGAAGAAGAAATAATGTGAGGACATATACAAGTGTTCCACAGCAGGAACAGCAAGGCTGCAGGACAGCTCGAATGTGATCATCTAGGAAGAACAGGATTCTGAAACTGTTTTGTTTCCTGTCTGCAAAGGCACTGGAGAAAAAGTAAATATATACAAATCGTATCTCTCCCATGACACTACACTTACCTGAAACCTCTCACCTGTTTATACCACATGCTGCCATGTATAAATCAGAAAATGCAGAGTCACCCACCTGGCATCCCTTCCCCCTTAAAGCTTATCAAATTTTTCCCACCTAAAAGGTTTCAGTTCTGTTTTGGTTCAGGCTGGATACTGCTTTGTTCAAACCAAACTATAGCAGGAAGCGTCTGCTAAACACTTAGAAGAAAAGGCTAGCTTTCTAGACCGGCGGATGCTTTCACTCCTGCAAATAATTTGTGGCACGTACATAGATGAAATAGCGCAAAGAAACGTAAAAACACTTTGGTCTCATTTAGCGTTTCATGTAGCAAAACACTTTTTACTCCATCCATTCACACTGAAGTGTGCCTTACCTCACCAGGAGCACAGAGACAGTTTCCTCTCTAGCAGTTGCCCACAACACAGGAAGGGAATACTGTAGGAAGCAGCCTTGGTTGGAGAATGACATCTCAAAGTCTATCCAAACCAATGCATGAACACCACAATATGACACTCCTCATGCTGTACAGAATGTATCCTTAACAGCAAACCTTAATTTGTATCTAGTGGAACAGTACCAAAGAAAGTAATTTGTAAAACCTTTTCTTTCATCATAAATAAATCTTGCAAATACTAGATAGTTCCAAATCCAGTGACTATTTGTGAAGTCCAATAATATCCTAAGAGAAGACTGTGTCAAAGGAACATCCATTATAGCATTTGTTACTAAACTACATCCAAAACTTGAGAATAATAGTTCCTATTATGCAAGGCTTATAATTCAACTTTTCATTTGACATCTCCTTTGTATGCCTCTGAACCAAAGAGGCTGCCTTTTCTGAATGGAACAACAGTTTTCATTTCATATATCTCATTGAAGCAACACCGCTATAGAAGGGATGGGTCTCATTTGCACTACACTCTATGAAAAGAAGTGTCATTTAAACAGGAGGCCTTTATTACAACTGCAAATGGGAAAATAACCAGCATGGCTTTCTGATCCCAGCAGGATCCTTGTCTGCTTGCTTCTACTTGTATGCAGTTGCAGGATGAAAGTCTGAGGAAGAATAAAGAAATAAGGATAATCTTAGAAAAGCTAAAAGCCAACACTTACCCCCCCAACTTCTGTTACTTCTTTCCCTGATGTTAGCTGGGAGATAGTGATGGGCTGTGTACATGCACACGTGCATATAAACCCCATGCACAACTGTAGAAGAAAACCTAACTTCAGGAGCGCAGCCAGCAGCACAGAAGAACCCAACAAGCAAACTGTATCTGTACCCAATCCCACAGTGCTCTCAACAACTCCAACAGTGTTTATTGGACATCTCCCCCTGTAGTATAACATTGTAACATTTACAATCCCTGACCCTTTCTACTGCACAATTCAAGAAGAAAACAACACACTACTTAAGCAATTGGTTTTTGTCTGGCTGCTGCATGACGACATCTGGGCTACAGTTTTCTTTCCCCAAGCTATGAAGTGAGGATAGCACAGAGCTATTTTGGAGGATGGCTACTGCATACCAGTCACAACTTGAAGCCATTTTCTTCGACTGATAGAAAAGAGAAAGACACTGAAGTAATGCAGTTTGTTTGTGGAATTGACTAGTAGCTAAAGCTACCTAACTCTAAATTACTATAGTTTGCCTTCCAGTTAGAAAGAAGAAAGGGGAGCAGAAAGGCACCATTAAATGACTATGTTAGCATGGACATGACAGCTGGAAAAATCCTGTGTGATAAGAATGAGGCACTTTCTAGAAAAGGCAGTTTAATTCAAAGCATAGCACTGACAACTAGTCTAATCCCAGGAACAGGCTTCTGCCTCTCTGCTCTGAAGAAAATAACAAATACACAGTTTAATTCAAAACCTAATCTCATACTCCCAAAAAAGTTAAACATACACGTTGTACAAGCTATCCCTATTCCAACAAAAGGAAGCATCCATAAAACCAGAGATTCTCTTCCACACAAAACCCACAGACCGCTATTGAGAAACAGGGCTGAATTGCCGAGCATACTGAGATCCATAGGTTTCTAATGTCAGTTGTCTTTCAAGGAAGTATCCTGGGGTACCCACAGGTCAGTGTGCCCCTTACCTACCCCTCCTTGAAGTGTAAGTTCAAACTGTGCTAGCTTCTGCAACTGCATCAACCATAAACACTTAGGCCATCAGACTGCCTCTGTGCATATGAAAGATTTGGGAAAAGATGACTGCCCAATTTGATAAACTAAGGAGCAGATTAAATTTTCAAACTAAGCTTCAAAAAAGTTCTGCTTTTTCTTAACAGAAATAAGTATTTCCCAGATTAGGACAATGTTGGAGGTAGAAGTCTGGAGAAGGGTTTGTCAGAGCCACATAACCCCAAGTTTATGTGCTAGTATGTCCATAGACAGAAGAAAAAGGAGCGTGTAAAGGAATAGACAGATGAAATCCAAACTAGATTACGATGACAACTTCCTGAGGGAAATACATTCCAGTGAGATTTCTAGCCCATCAATCTCTTACAGATCCTTATATGAGAACTCTTAAAAGAGCTTCATATCAGGCCCAGTACTCCAGAGCCTTCTCAGTTGTCACTGTTACAGGAAATTGGGTTGCAGCCATGAATCAGCTAGGGAGGAGAGGCTGCTTTGTGGCGAGCACATGACTATGCTGGGACTGTGATCTTTGCTCTCCAGCAGCTATGTCAGATTTCCCACACTAGGCAGTACTTATCTCCTCATAAGACAACCTGTCTTAGCTCTCACTGTGCTAAACACTACCAAGATCAATGGCACAAGTGACCTTTTTATTTCAATAACATAGGCAACACCGCTCAACAGACACCTACAGTTGATACATTTCTGTTTGTTTAAAGGAGATGAGTCCCTGTATTCAGCAATGTTTGATACAGGCACACATATCTCTGAAGAGGAACTGTTTTAGATCTAACGATCAGAAATTGTTAACACTAAGCCTCTCAGGCCCTTTTATTACATCTTGGAAGTGAGCAGGTTGTAACGAGTGTATCACATCCTGCATGTGCTATAACCAGGACAATGGTTCCTCCCATTACTGTTTTCTTTCCCTTATGATGGGAGCTGTACTGGAGAAGAGGTTTTTGTCAGTGGGAGAGAAAATCATAGTGCTACTTTGTCACACCTTGCAGCTAGGTATCCTCCACTTTTCTCACTGCCCCAGGTAGCTCAGACCTCATCCTCTACCTTTATTTCCCCTAAACATACAAGATTTTGCCTCTTTTCCTCCTCCTCCTCTTCTCCACATTGCACATTCCTTTTCTTGTTTTATTTAAAACTAGTAAAGCTGTTATTCAGCAGCTGGGAGAAAAGAAATTTGATGAGACTCGTCTATTGTTGAGACCATGCTGACCTGGATCTTTCACTCTTCTCTTTCTCTCCCCAGTGAGCTGCAGCAGTAAGAGCTCAGCAGCTCTAGAAGCAATCGATACAGAGATGACGTGGGCAATTACTAGCCGGGATAACTCAGAGGACTTCCAGTAAATAAATTAAGGCAAATAAGTTTTCTGAACCCAAAGTTTTCCACCAGAAGCCTTTGTTGGGGTGGAGAGGCACAAGGGTTGATGGTAGGGAAGTAAATCAAGGTCTAAGGCAGTTGAGGAAGATTGCAATGAGGGCATGAGAAGTAGTATGCAAACTGGTACAACAGAAAGACAAGGATCCTAAGACATGAGGACCAAACCTGAGTTTGTTCCAGCAACCTGAACCTGTCTGAACCGTTATAACTCCTCTGACTACAGCAGTACAGTGGAAGAATCAGAATATCTTCAGAGGAACTAGCAGGGCGCAATAGCAGGGCTAGCACATGGACTAAGAAAAATGGTAATTCAAAATCACAGAAGTGCAGAGTAAAACACATGTGATTTTGTATTTATCATGGGAATTCAAAGAGGACAAGTGCCACTGTGACAGTACTTTCTCATAGGAAACTGTGATTCACAAGATAGGTATACCATAGCAAGACTTTTAGCATGCTTCAGTCCCCATCTGTTGGACAAAAATGGCTTGTCTGCTAAGTTCAACTGCCAGAATAGAAGAGAGCTAGCTGGGCTGAGAGATGCCTTGACAAACTGCAGCTGTTCTATCCACAGGTACAAAGAAGTACCTTTAATCAGCTGAGATCATTTCATAATACAATTAAATCAGGAAACCTAGTGAAGATGGGTAAATTCATACACGGCCATAAGATATCTCTCCACGTACAGCAGTCCTCAGATGTAGTAACAACCAAACTCATCTCTGGAGCAGCTCCACTGAAGTTACTCCGTCTCCTCACTTGAGATGCAGATTTTGAGAGACTGAAAGCAGACTGTCAGTAAATCAGTGACAGCTGGGAACATGCTTTGAGTTCCTAGTGTCACTGCTGTAGGCAACAGAACGTTGCCTTTCCAACCAAGGAGATTACTGGTTCAGACCTCACCACCAGGAAAATTATTCTTAAAAAAGAGGAATGGGCTCTTTCCACCAGCCAGTTACTCCTCTTGGACCTTTCGAGAACTGGAGCTGACAAACAAGTAGGTCTTCGTGGTCACTACTTGGTACTTAGAGCAAGAGAAGGTGACACGTTGCCTCTTTGCCCAAGCTGTGCTACTCCCACTGCTGGAATCAAATGCCATCATTAACTTAGTATGTTTACAAACTCACAGCCATACTAAAGTATACCTTGAGGACATATTAACACAGCCATTCCACTTCTCTCGATTTCAACCCCCACTCAGAAAGCCTGCAGCACCACAGCAAGCAGCTTGTGCTTCAACACTTCCCCTTCCCTGGGGCCAGGACTGAATCCATTTTCTTGAGGAATGCTGAGAGGGAAAGCACTGCAGTTAAGGCAGCATCCCAGGTTCTCCCATCACTCTTCAAGATGTTAATATAATTCTGAAGTGCCAGAAAGCTCAAAACCCTCATATTTGTCATCTCACTAATGCTGTACTTCCACCAGTCCCATTAACGTAAAATAGTGCTTATTGAAAGGAATATTTTAATGGCACCCCTCTTGCACATTGGCCGAAAGAAAAATTCTCCAGATCAAACTGTTTGCATTTGCTTTGCTCGATTGGTTTCTTTTGTTTTCCCATCCCCCCCTTTTTATATATATAGACATTCCTTACTCCTTCAACTAATTTCCTTCCTTCCTTTTACCCCTCCATCTCTGCCACAGAGTGTTTGAGAAATCTAAAGCCTCTCCCTCTCCTATCAAAACCGTGCCAGAGGCAGCAAACGAGATGTCCTGAGACTGCAGTGCAGCCCAGCGGAACTGTCCATCAGGGCTCACAAAGTCGGTTCGCCACATGGCGCTCTGCATCAAACAGCTCTATGCAAGTCTGCACCCTCAGGGGCTTCAACCCAGGTTTCAGTGGCAGCAGGCAGGTTGTCTGGAGAATGCCTGACTCTTCAGTACTTACTGTAGGGCTGGAGGTCAGGGGAAGGAGTATAAATATTTCTTGTCTGTCAGTGACAATAGGAAAGGGAAAACAAGTGGCACCTGCTGCTAATGACAAACGATGAGCTCAGGTTCAGAAAGGCTCATTCACACTGTAAGCAGATAGGTTACACATGGACTCTGAGATCCTGAGCAGCTTAAAGACACTGGCAAAATCTGCATAAGGGAAAAGAGGAAGACAACCAGGGCAAAGCAGAGGGAGCTGCAGCCGGTGCCATCTGTGCTGGGTTCAGGACCTCCACCCTGGCATGTTTTTCCCTCCTCGTCTCAACTTCCCTGAGCTAAAATTCTGGCTGCATACAAACACTGGGTGCTCAGCTGTTGATAAGAGATCCCAGTGTTGTTTGAGACCTCTAAAGTTCAGGAAGCAGAGACTAAAAGTGCAGACTGTTGTGCTGTTAATCGAAGGGCAGAGGCTGAGTCAGGATTAATCTAGGACAACAGAGATAAGCGGGGCCTTAGCCACAGGAGTTCTAGTATCAACCTTCAAATATGGGGTTTCTGCCTGTTCATTAACATCCATGTATGATCCTGGCACTTCTGCCATGATGGAGTCCCCAGTAGCTATCACTGCTTCTGTGAAAATATTGTGCGCTCATGTGCCTGTGCTGTGCCAGGGGCATACGCATCTGCTCTGAGGCTAAAAAAGGAGCCAGATCACCATGGTTCCTACAGTAATGAGATTCTCGGAGGTGGCAACTATTGCATCCATTTTTGCAACACCAACCATTCTCCAGTAGCAACTGGACTTACTCACTCACTCATTCGTCACTGTTTTTTTTAAATGGATGGCCATTAAACAGATGGCAGTGAGAGGGAAATACTACAGCTCACTACCCACTAGGGCTTAGCTGGCAGCCTTTGGAGGCTGCACGTCATTACACAGATCATCTCCAGTACTTCTTGGAGACCATTCAATGGACAACAGTTCCTCACCTATGTTCCCTCCCTTTTGCTAAATCTGAGGCAAAAGCAGCAGGAATACTCTTCTGGGCTTTTTTAGGAGTGAATCATAAAAGTGTAGCTTGCCAACTTAGGCTTGGATTATCGACAGGAATGTTGATGAATAGTCCTGGCTTGAGTGATAAACTCGGATATCAAAGAGTAAATCTAGTGGAAAAGAAAATCTATCTGTCATTCTTGGTCACAGCTGCAGAGCCTGAATTGGCAACTGGGATTTATTTTCTTAATTCTGAGCAACTCAGAGCTCTCCTGTGACCCATTGTATCAACCCTCAGCCCCCACAGATAATACGCTAGCATGTTTCATTTTAAAGCAAAAAAATTTTACCTTGAATCACCATTCCTCCCAGTTCATTTGGGGTTTTTCCCCTTTTTTTTTCCCCCTTGTCTATACTTATCTGATGTATTGAGAGTGCCATGTGCATAGCCTACATCCTTTGGCTGAAGTTGGAGAGAAAGGCAGCTGAAGATGAATTCAGCAAACAGCCAAGCCTACTGACACTGTGCACCAGAAACCCCAAACCAGGTTCCACTTCAAGTCTGCACAAACACAGCTGGGTCACTGCAAGTTTTATTACAGTATAGATTGTAGGATCAGTCCCAGAGTATCTACTGACATCTTAAACCCTTAGCTCTTCTGCTATGGGGGCATCTTGAGTTACACTTGTTTATTAGTCTTAGAAACATATCCTTCAATGGCAGGCACTTGTGGCAATAACTAAGCAGCCTAACTTCAGGCATCTGAAAAACAACAGTCTAGCAGAACTGGCCAACATTGGGGGATTTACGGACGCTTAAGGCTATCGCAATTCATCAACAGCCTGCAAATACATTGTAATTTTCTTTCACAGCTCGCTAGCTCTCCCTTGGCTATCATCCTCAAGACATTTGCTATAAAGACTACTTCAGGTCAGATGACCTGAAATAAAGTCACATTGACCCTACAGACCATTAAAGATGAGTAAGTAAAGATGAGTAAGGTAAGTACTTCCAAGATACATGCCATATAATGGCCTAGTATAAAAGTGGACTTGCTATGGCTGTGCTTACATTTACCATTTAATCTAAAACTAGCAATCTGAATTGCTGTATTGCACAAGGAAGTTTGTGTGGTGTAAATTTTGCAACAGCAAAAAAATTTGCAATGTCACACAGAAGTAAGCATTCATTCATACAATGTAGGGAATGAGTGACCAAGCCATAAAGTAACAATCAGAATAAAAGCGCACGTTAAAGAATGAAAGACCCAAATCCATCCTCCAAAGTACAATTTTCAACCATAATAGCTCTACAGCATAATCTAATTGTGAGTACCAACTGCAAGAATACATGTTGGCTAGTAGTTAGGACATGACTAAAAAGAGAAGCAAAACCTATCAAAAAGTTATCACACACGTGGACGTTAAACTTTTAGTTCAGCCAAGGAAGTGGTGCAAGGAGTACATCTTGAAGCAAATCATCCAATTGTCCCCACTTCTGAGGATTTGCTTCACACCACAGAATGAGTGAGCTGAAAGACAAGCTCCAGCACACCTAACATACTCTTATGATGGACAGCGATTTGCTCCTCAGCCCCACATTAGAATTAGCCCAGAAGCAGCCCATGTGGACACTGCATCCTCAGAAACAACACTTTCACTTTACAGATATTCACCCATTCTGACACCCAACTGGCTAATGTAGACAACTCTGTTGCTTATTCTTTTACACCAAGAACCTGCCACAATTATCCTGACATGTACAATTCCTCAGTCATGTGCTAACTTTAAAAATACTAGCCAAGTGGTTTGCCACCCTTTTCCAAGAAAAAACTCTTCTTCGGCATGCTGTAACCCTCTTCCCCTGTAACTACTTCTGTAAGCTTTTCCCCTGCCCACCCTAACAGATCCAAAGCCTATCTCTGATGTGACACAGTTGCATAAGCTTGGATCAAACAGCTGAGAAAGCTAGGAGAAAGACTTCAGAAAGACAGAAAAGGTAAAAATTACAGTGAGAAGTAAGGCTAGCAAGACCAAATCATTCGTATCTCAAGGATTCAAGCAGAAATAGACCAACACAGAAAGCTGAGAAATCCTACAGAAAAAGCAATAAGTCAGTCAGGCCTGTTGCTGTAACTGGAGGCCAGTCAAGAACACGTACTCAGATCAAACATGCTAAACATCACCTTCCCCAGGCTGCTTCCGACAGACCTTGGACTTTACTCACTCTGCTTCTAAAGTACATTCAAGTATTTCCAGGAGATCGGGAACTCTCAGAGCACTGATGCCCAAACAGATACCATAAAGAGAGGATACACAGTTGCCACAAAAGTCACTTAACAGTAGAAGTAACAAAGAACTCATTATCTTCAAAAACTATTGCCTATTTACTCTTACGATGGCTGTTACCATCCTCATGTCTCTGTGCACCCTGATGCGCGTTCATTCACATCCATGAAGTGCATACTACTTTAATTTCCTGCCTCTTACCTTATGCTTATATCATAAGTCCACTGAGGCAGGGAATATCTTGCGGTCTGTTTCCATGGTGGACAATGAACTCCTTGTTACATTCTTAGGGTTCCACCACAATACAGTGCTATTGATAAAAACGAATAAAATTATCCATGTGGCTCAGATAGTCAGTGCTGCCTCATCACAAATTTTCCAATAAAAATAAAGTTAGGGCACCTTCACTGAAACATAAAAACTGGTGTGGAAAAAATACTTCCAAGTGTTTAATAACTGTGCTGAATGTCTTGCCAAGTGTAGAAACCCAAAGCTGCGCACTCTTTGCTAGACTGCACCCAACCCAAGGTTTATTCAGGTTTTATCCATCGTAAATGTTTAAATTTGATTCTGTGCTTTCATCATCTTGCAAACACAATCTCACCTTCCCCAATCATCTTCTATTTCCTCTGTTGACCTCTATATCTTCTAAAATTCTTCATTCCCAGCATAAAAACTCTGTTTGCTTCATGTTTCCTCATACAACAATCCCCTCAACACTCCTTTCCATGAGCTGCTTTTAATGATCGCTGCCCTTTATAGACCTTTTCTATTTCAGCCATTTCTTTGTGATCAAACCCCCATCATCCAACCTTGTTCTAATTTTGCCACTAATGTATTTAATGATTTTAAAAGCAGAAGCATGTGGGTGGCCTTTAGGACCTGCAGTCCTAGCACCTGGACTGAAGCGGGACAAGGTAGTAGAAGAATGAAACACACTGAAGCATGTACCCTTAGGAGGAAGCACACTCCTAGGTGTTTTGCTGCAGAACACTACCATGGGATAGGAGGTAAATGGAACATAAATCCTTGGAGAAATCACAAACATTTGAACCAGCATTATCCAGTTAATAATGACATTTCTGGAACATATGGACAGGCTAATGGGGAGGGAGTATGACAACATTAATAAGCTGAAAATGTTGGTGACAGCAGGGAATAAGCAAATCTGTTCTGACATAGCAAGAATGGATCTGAACTTCTGTCACAGTAATGATAACTAGAAGCGGCTTGGCAATTGGCTTTCTCTTTTTTTTTTTTGGTTGTGGGTGGGGAGGCAAAGGAGAAGGCAGGATATAGAATATGGACAATATGACTGGTATTTGTTGTCTGTAGTCCTCTTCGAAAGACAGGTAGATCTGCTGAAATAATAAAATTTCCAGCTTGATGTTTGCCAAATATCAAGGGATAAGCACACTCTCTGTTGTTATCATTGTTAAATATTTATATTGCTGTAACACAGAAAAGACCACAGATCAGCTGTGCTGTGCAAGTATTACAAAGGATAGCCCAGACCCAAGGACATAACAGTCAAACCAAAAACAAAAAACAAAAGACACAGAAGAAAGAGCCAAATACATGTGTCAGGTAAGAGACTGGACTGAAAAAAATCTTTGTGTTCTCTCCCTTTTAATCAACCCCATCTTCTCCCCACCACTGAAGAACCTGATTAGTGTCCTGTCATCGTAAATCTAGAGTTCACCAGCCCACTGAGAGGAAAAACTTCAAAATCCCACTCATGCTACCTCCTCCACAAATTTGGCTTTTTAGCATAAATCCACCTATGCCCTGTGTCTGTATGGACCTAAATTCCATTCTCCAGCCCAGCCTTCTGTGCCTTCTGCCACAGGAATGATCAAGAGAACTGGCTGGGGGACAAAACAGGTGTGTGAAAGGAAGGTGTTCAGAGTAGAGGAGAAGAGTTCTGCTACAGAATCCTGGCTACTGCACTCTTCCTCTTTGACACTCCTCTGACTTGCACCCCATGGACTACTGGGTTCAGAGGATGGAATGTAAAGAGTCCTAAGGTGTTTTACAACAGCAGACCATGATTTACGTGTTCATTTGAAACAAATGCACCACTACAATGGGATGTGCCCTGAAATCAGAAAAGTTAATTTCATCTTTGTATGGAAAAATCAAGGCTAGGGGAAAAGGAAGATTAAAAAAAACCCCAATCTCACCATCACTTATGAGTTTTTGTAGAAATTAAAAGGTATTTTGCTTTAGAAGCACAAACACTTTCCTGGAGCAAAAAGTATTTTCACTCCCTAAATGAAATGTGCTTCCCACTTTCCCTAGATGCCTAAAAAATGTAGAAGTCTTTCCCAAGCGTCTCTGTATGTGATCCTTTTGTATTTCATGGCACCAGAAACCTCAGCCACAAAGAAACTGGGAACTTAGGAGTCTGTAGAACTCCCTGTCCCAGGTTCCCAACCAGGCAAGTTGTCAAGAAGTAACCATTATCCCATACCTCTGGGACCTTTCTAGGCAGTTTCTTTAAAATACCAGAAAAGAAGGGAAAAGAGATGGCATGCAAGCAGCTGGATGGGTACCCATCAGGAGGCTGGACAGATTTCCATCCAAAATCCACTTGGTTTCTTTCAACGATGGCTCCAAAATAAAATACTCACCTGGATTTTTTTTTTCTTTTAAGAAATTAACATTTCAATCAGAAAATTCTTGACCCAGATCCAGTGCTCATTAATCAGTGTATATTACTGACCACAGAGGACTAATACATCTGTGCATATACAGACATGCACTTCCTTTCCTGGAGCGCTTTGATGTCCAAAACAGTGGGTTACAATATTTCAGAGATGTACGTGTGGCAGAGCCTCAGGCATACAGCACCTGCTGAACGGGTTGGAGAACTGCCAAACATCTTTCTTTTGTGAAAAGCATTTGCTTTAATATCTGCTAATTCCAGGAAGGGGCTGTGCTCTTCTTGTTGAGCTGTGTCTTTACATTTGCAATGAACAAAAGCAAGGGACAAGGCAACCATCTGTGGGTGCTTCACAGAAAAATAAAACCCCAGTGGGCTTCCTATTACAAGGAGGAAAAGAGAGAAGATAAAACAAGCCGAATGCAACAAGCTGAAACCCTGAGCTCACTTCTCTACAGCAGGCTTGTTAAGAAATCATGCCCAGGCAACCCGGAAAGCCTTTGAAATAAAATTTAAAACCAAAAGCTTTCCCCAAAACATATACTTTTCCTTCCAACAGTTTTGTCCTATCTAGTTCAGAGAAAGGGGATCCTCCTCCTCCCTACACATTTCCATGGTCCTAAATGGAACATAGCCTGGGCATCTACCAGACATCAACGGTCTGATATATTTAAGGCATTTGCATTTGGCAACTGAAGATGCTGATGACAACACTGTGGGATTTTGAAATAATACATATGCACCTAATTAGAAATATTTAATTGCTATTCTGTTATCAGATTGACTCAGCATCAACCCTTGAATTCATAACATGAGGTAAACTGAATTTTTTAAGTCCCCTCCCTTCGTTCCATGTGTTATGCTATCTCTGTTCACATAAATAACACAGTAAACATTAGCAAAATATAGCACAGCCTGCCTCCAAATACAGTGTCACATCCCTTAACTTTATCAGAATCTCATGATTATCACTAGCATGAGCCAAAATGCAATGCTTTTAGTATAAAAACTAAGGCTTCACACTAAAACAAAAGAGTGAATCAGCAAAAGAAAATGCAGCCTCCTCCCCATACTGAAGAGTGAAGTAACAGCCTTCTCTCTGGAGGTTTCCAGTAATGAATTCCTGTTTTAATTGAAGCTGCAGCCAATGCCTGAGCTCCAAATGGGCCTCCCTCTCTTTTTCTCTCTAGGTGATGCTGTTCAGGAAAGAGCTTTTAAATCAGTCAGTGAACATAATGAACCTCAATTTCCCTTCGACAAGGGCAAAATTACAAACATACACTTCACTTCCAGACAATTAATTAATTTGTTTACACAATTTCTTTGCTTTGTTTTACTTTCACGATTTTTTTTCTCTCCACTTCTTTAGGCTCTTTAACTCTCTAAGGTGTAGGATTAGCTTTTGACAACTCATCCTCTCTCAGCCATGGAGAACTGAAACTACAACAGAGCTGTTTGCAGCAGGGGAAAGAAGCCTATGCAATTACCTTCAGGCTCACTGCTAACACCCGTTTACAATGTTAAAGCACACATGCCCATTCTGCCGATGACAGCATTAGCATTTGCCTGTCCTTAGCAAGGCAGACACAGTTGTTGCCACTTGGAAAGTGTTTGCCCGCTTACCAGCATGAAAAGGACCTGCTTCTCAAACTGCTGGTGTCTGAAAAGACCAGAACCTGACTTTCAGAGTTTAATGGAAATGACTTGCAGGGACAAAATTCTCTAGCGCTGAAGTAGCCAGCCAGAGCCAGTAACTACCAATGCTGCACACAGGTATGTACAGCTTTGCCACCCAACACTGTGCTCCCATTCCCATGGGATAAAGAAGCCAACCTCCAAAGCACTTGAGAGGAGTAGTAGCAGAGAAAAGGGAGAAGGCACAGTAGACTCTGTGAGGACAGAAGGACTGATAGATTTGGGATAGTGAATATAAATAATTTTTTCTTGTCGTAAAAATGCTTATTCTAGATAATGCCACGGATTCAATCCCTCTAGCAATACCAATACTGTCTACATTACCACAGTGCTGCATGTTTAGTTTCATTTCTGCTGCTACAAATACAGGCCAATAAATTTGACAACACATCTGTTATTTACTTGCACTCAACACTGAAGCATATTCATGACTATTACTTTGCCAGTTTCAAATTTAACAGCTTTCCTTTTATTTATATCTACTTACTGTTAGTGAAAAGCGCTCTGGTGACTTTCCACATCCATGCAGTAAGTGCAGCACACGTAGCAACAGTAAAAGACTCCCTTGGCTACATATACATTTCTGATTTCCCTTACTGTACACATTTCTGATTACATAGAGCTAAAATATTTGAAAGTGGTACACGATTGTTGTAGCCACTCATTTTGAATATAGCTAGTAATTTCGTGCAGCTAAAACATGCCTGCGGTTGTCTCAACAGCAGAGACCCAGGAACTCATTTCACAGCATCCACCCAGTTGCTGACACACAGTGAGGTCCTTCACAGACTTTGACTTACACACAAACAAGCTATACCATGAAATATTGGCTCAATCCTACCCTCCCCACCCTTTCATTATTCTGTTAGATCTTTTGGTAGAGTAAAATTTGAGGAAGGGCTTAAGAAGTTGTGACCACAGACAAAGGAAAACACCACTCAAAAATATTACACAACAGATGGTCCTGAGCAGTGTGACTGCTTTGCAAAGGCAGCGCAGAGAGGCAGGGAGTGCATCTAGGTCAAGAAGGACAATCTTAACATAGGAGCGCTGACAGAGATTAGTACCTCACACACACTCATGCTGCTGACACAGGAGGAACCAGAGACAGGGACTGCAAAGACAGAGCACAGATAGATTGCCTTACTCTTAGACTGTCCCTGAGGCAACTTATCTGTCCCCTGTGGTTGTCAGTCTTCTGTCCCCAATGCCATAAATCCAGTATTACAAGGGTTAAGGCCATATAAGCTCATGAATGGAATTAGACAAATTACATAAGACCGAGGAGGAAGATGAAAATTCATAAAGCAATACAAAAGCACAGACATGTGAAACTGCAGCAGAAAGATGACTTTTCCACTCTGATCCCCAGCTTGGCATTCTCTGCATTTTGGTTGCACTACAACTGGAACAAACAAGTTCACCGACATTTGAAAAACCTATACAACTACTATGCGTTCTCGTAGAGTGGCCTTTTTCTTTTGGTATTAGTTGTAGTTGTTAATTGCACAAAGCTGACCCCTTAAATAAAAAAAACCACAAAGGCGTTGGAACAACTGAATAATTGTGCTATGCTTAACAACAAGGCCCTCGGCCCATAGTCAGATTTTACAGTTCCCTCAGACTCAAGTATGGTCTGTTGCAACACAAACATGCTCGCAAATTGAAGACCATACTACAATAATCTGCTTTTCTAAAATAAGGTGTATACAGAACCACATACATTGATACACTTCATAACAGTAAGTCTATCATACACACAGCATGGGGTCCTTTAGAATCTTTGCAGAGAGAAAGAAAAAACAGTGCTGGGGAACCAAATATTTATCTGTTGAGTGGATGTGGATACAGCAGCTAAACTGGAAGCATGTGTGTCTCTGTAAGGGAGGACAACATGGGGAAAATGGGATGGGAAAAGACAAGATATGCCCCCTGTCCCCCAATCTTTCTGTCCTGCACTGATCAGGTACTTACTTCCTAACCTGGAGAAACCTTGTCAGCTCAGGTACGGACACTCAGTTGTCTCCAGCCCTGTGTTTCCTCCATTAACAGTGGGATTTCTGCTGCTCCAGGCCCCAGTTCCACCAAATTCTGAGATAACAGTCACCTCCATCCTGCCCTAGACCTTGGCAATTATGCTGGTAATTGTGTCAGATTGATAAATGTCCTCTACAGTCTAAATTATGACTCTATCAGTCTCATTTCACTTGCTCTCTTTTAAGAGGTTACAAAAATTCAATGCATCTTTTATGAAGAACGCTGCAGTTTATATAATGCTGCCTTGCACACAGGCACTCTAGGAGCAGAAGTAGCATGAACTATGAATCTTTTCATTGCTATATGTGTGCTTTTGGCCTTGCACCACTGCTGACTGTGGCAGATACTGGACAAGAACCTTATTGATTAAGTGAAACACACAAGGTATCATTAAATTACCACCTTCATCCTCATTTCATATATAAGGCTTTAAGAATTAAAATGACTCTCCCATGTGATAAAACTGCCAAAACAATAAAGCAGTGTTATGCGCTGAAGAACTCTGTGAACCACAAGCTCCCCCTTTCCCTCCCTACCCACACCCCATTTCCCCCCCGCCCCCAACTGCCACTTAATGAGCATTCACATCCTGGGAAAAGAGCAAGTATGGTAGACAGGAATCCACAGCAAAGCTGCTCTGTGGCTTCCAAACAGTTCAGTCTTTCAAAGACTTCCCAAGAATCAAGTACTACCATGATCCCATAAACTTACAGAAGTTAGAGAGGATCCATCACTAAATGTTTTCTAGGTACTTATCACCACAAAGGTTACAGAAGGCCTTACATATAGGCCACAAATTTTGAATTTGTTGCAGAACAGAAATTAAATTTTCTGGCCACAGAAATTATATTTTCTCCATTGACCAGTAGTCTACCTCCTGACCTAAAAAGAAAGCATGATGAACTGTGGAGCAACACCATTTTTGGCCAACTAGCCTTTGGCTTCATTATTTAAGAAGATGCCTGAAGAAAGTAGACACCTTTGGCAAGCTCATTATACAGAGAGCCTACTGCGCAAGAAAAGGTGAAGAAAAATCTGGATGTTTTGGTCATTGAATGATCTCACAGTGAATCCTCACTCCAAAACTGTACAAGCGAAAGCTACACTAAAGTCACAGAATACTGTACAACAAGAAGACACCTTTGCATACTGAAAAAAGCTAGCTTAGTCAAAAGATTTTTCTATGGTATTGTCACTCATCAGTACAGTTACAAGGCCATGACCACTACACTGCTGATGGTCAAATTTTAATCGACTGAGCCACAAAGCAGTACAGCAGAGCCTTTATCTTACGGATGACATTGCTGCAAATGGATGCTCCAGTTCTCAGAAAACGTTGGTTCATATCAGTCCCCTAGGGACAGCCTCTGACGATGACAAGCCACATTTGTAAGCCAAAACTCTCTATTAAGAAAAAGTTTTTAAACAACATATTCTGGTTTTGGGGTTTTTTTTGGTGCAAATAATACTGAGCGTCATGGTTTCCATTAAAGTTACTTCTATGGCTCTCAAATGGGCAAAGGGTTTGCTGTGCTAGCTAGCATAGCAGAAGTCTATTAATGGCTATCGATACTTCCACTGTTCTTTTCTCCACATGATAAATCTCCTTCTCTCATCACACCATTCTATAGTAATGTAACTGTATGGCTTCATAGTCAAGCTGATTTTGATTTAGATGGGTACAAACCAATGCCTCTACAAAACTAGAGGTAGGTAGAAAAATAAGTTACTAAAACAAACGTGCCCCTTAGTCATTGCTGTTTCAACAGATGCCCTTCCTTCTTGCCAGAAGCATTACTTACATTGCATTGGAAACTGCTGAATTTGTAAAGTAATGGGAATAACTCCTGTCCCTCATTTTTCCTTCTCTTTCACAAGCAGTTTGTCTTTTCTTCCTTTGTTTTTTTTTGCTATTTCCTTCTCTTTCTCATTGCTAAGATGAAATTCCAACAGCCCATTTCTCATCTCTTTGTACAATGGCAATCACTGCAGAAAAGCCTGTAAAACTCAGCACCAGTATGAGGAGGGAAAAAAAGCACCATTGCCTGTGCAGACATGTTAGAGAAAGAGAAATTTGCTCCTTAGCTAGCTGCCCAAGAGCAATTTTCAAGAGAAGTGGAGGGAAGCTTGGAAGAAGAAATGCACAAATACAAAAAGCAGTTTAAGGCTCTGTCATTACCTGAATGTCATTCAGGCACAAAGGGCTATTTTATTTAAATAATCTATCATTTTTAATTTGCCTTTCAAACTCAAAGCCATTTTTCAGTTAAAATTGGATTCTGGCATGATGGAAGCAGTCAGGGAACGTATCATAGAGGGCATATGCAATCTGGTATCAGACATCATGACCAGTTCAGCCTATTCTCTGTCCCTTGCCACTAGTTCTGCTCTGGCCACCTTTAACAACCCTCTGCAGTGAGCCAAAACAGTTTTACAAGTTTCTCTCAAGCTCAGTTTGCTGCTTACACAGGTAGCCTAGTCAAAAGCTTTCCTGAACAAATACAACTGTTTTAACTCACTTAGCGTTACATCACAGATTATTCGTTTAATTTTCTTGCAATCCTGCCCTCTTCGAGCAAGATCTTTGAATCAGAAAAAAAACCTGGAGGCATTCATTGTGTCACCCGATCCTTTTCTAGAAACAGTTACTGGGTTAAGTATTATCAAAACCTTATTCCTGGAGATAGCTGTAAGTCACAGTTTCTTCCCCATAACATCCTGGTAAGATCTTCACTAAGTTTCAGCAAAAAAGGTGTAAGGCAACTGAACTATGAACCAGCACCTTAAAGGCACAGGCCACTATACCCCACAGTATTTGTGATATACCACAGCCTTCAGGACAGAAAAACTCTGTTACGATCATTATCTCCTAAATACATAAATTGGATACAGCTTCTTTCAGTTCACTACGTTGTGTCTCTCCTAAGGCTCTGTAAGAGAGAGCGAACCAGAAAGACGTATGGTAGTGGTAGCAGGAGCAACCAGCACTCTTCCCTTGAGCCTCATCTAACGCTGCTTGCAGAAGAGAGCATAGCCAGATTCTGTTCTCATTTTCACTGGTGTAAATCCAGGCTAAAACCTCTGATTTCACTGGAATCACTACAGGTTTACATTAGGCAAAACTCCAGGCCTACACCTCTAAATAACTACGTTCAAGAGGCAAGGCTCTTTAGATATTTAACGTTCACAAAACGTAGAGTAAGAAGCAATGAGCGAGACTGTCAGATTGACATGACAGATACAGTTTTCTTGCAGAGCATCTTTGAAAGGTATGTAAGGTCATCCAAATATTCCTTCACAACAATGGAACAAAGCTGGTTGTTTTGAAGTTTTTCAGCAATATTAATGTTTGACCAGTGCTATTTCTGAACAGGTAGCAGCCCAATGCTAGGGCACGCTTCTCCATAGAATTGAAGGCCACATTCAGCTCGTTTCATTAAGCACTCTTGACACTGTGCACAAAGCAGCAGCCAAGTCAGGTCACTCAGAAGCTACAGAAGATGACTGAAATGGTCAATTTCACTTCCAAAAGACTGAGATTTATGCTACCAATGGAGTATTTTAACAACAGTAGGTTACACGCCTCTTAGAACTTCTATTAGGAGTATGTGCTAGTCTGCAGATGAAAGATGCAAGTTAAATTATCTGTCTTCCCATTCCCAATGGGTATCTGTGTACACTACAAGAAATGACAGAGTCACATTCAATTAATAGTCAGACTGCCTTCACCTTGCTACGCACATAAAACTACTACCCATATCTGAGAGAAACCATAACTGATCCAAGTTCTCTAGTAGGTACTCAGCCAATTAACATAAAAATTAACAGCCAGCAGAAATTAAGACTGTTAATGACATTTAAAAGCTCTTTAGACGACAATAAGGCTTAGGGACTTTTGAGAGATGCTCCCCAGAAGAATTTTGATTATACAACTGAAACTACAGGATTCAATTAAGAAGATGCTTCAGCTTTGGGAAACCATGGGAGCTGGTGTGCCTTTAGGACCAGGGTAGGTCTTGTAGCATTGCGGCTGGGTTCCCTGAGAGATTACAGTTGAGGTTCCAACCTCTCCACAGGTTCTGGAGATGAGGCTGCAAAATTTCCTCCCACGTGAAGAAATAATGATAACGGGAGATTATCAGGATTAAGGACATTGATTCCCTGTCCCAGTAACCCCGGTGGAAACAATCAGAGTTATTCTTACTAGGTTTTAGGTGATGCAGAACAATAAATAATTAAGTTCCTATACATAGACCTGTAAGCACACAGAAGCAATATACATGTACTAATTATCAAGATGCATGCCGGTGGCATGATTAATCAGAAATAAATGAGGCTACTCTCAGCAATATGAGGGATCTGGACAGGCTGGATCGATGGGCCAAGGCCAATTGCATGTGATTCTACAAGGCCAAGTGCTGGGTCCTACACCTGGGTCACAACAACCCCATGCAACACTACAGGCTTGGGGACGAGTGGCTGGAAAGCTGCCTGGCAGAAAAGGACCTGGGGGTGTTGATTGACAGCCAGTTGAATATGAGCCAGCAGTGTGTCCAAGAAGGCCAAAAGCATCCTGGCTTGTATCAGAAATAGTGTGGCCAGCAGGAGTAGGGAAGTGATTGTCCCTCTGTACTCAGCACTGGTGAGGCCGCACCTCGAATACTGTGTTCAGTTTTGGGCCCCTCACTACAAGACAGACATTGAGGTGCTGGAGCGTGTCCAGAGAAGGGCAACAAAGTTGGTTGAGAGAGCTGGGGTTGTTCAGTCTGGAGAAGAGGAGGCTGAGGAGAGACCTTATCGCTCTCTACAGCTACCTGAAAGGGGGTTGTAGAGAGGTGCGTGCTGGTCTCTTCTCCCAAGTTACAAGAGATAGGACAAGAGGAAACGGCCTCGAGTTGTGCCGGGGGGGGGGGGGGGGTGGGGGGGGGGGGGTGGCGTTAGATTGTATATTAGGAAAAATTGATTCAATGAAAGGGTTGTCAAGCATTGTAGCAGGCTGCCCAGGGAGGTGGTTGAGTCACCATCCCTGGAGGTATTTCAAAGATGTGTAGACGTGGTACTTCGGGACATGGTTTAGTGGTGGACTTGGCAGTGTTAGGTTAATGGTTGGACTCGATCTTAAAGGTCTTTTCCAACCTAAATGATTCTATGATTTTATTATTTTCCTCAAGGAAAGATACTTATAACAGAAAAGCAGAATAAGTTAATGCAGGCAGGCATAAAACAAAACATGAAATTTCCCACATCTTGCAATTTCTACAATAAGCATGGGATTCCACATTTCTCAAAACCCCTGCTCACAGCCATTAAATCAATTTATTCTGCTTTCCCTATCCCATGCAGAGAGCAAGAGAAAAGCTAAGCTGAGACTAACCCCTTGCTCACTGAAAACAAAGCATCACCATTTCAGATTCTCACAATGAGCTTTGAACACGCAGAAGTTTACATCAGACAATACCACACTCCATCTGATTTACTTCCTGAATCAGCTAATATAAGCATCACTTCTTTGTGGTAATTCAAAATTCCACCTTCCCCCAGACCACTGCCTGGCCCCACATTTAAATCTAGAATTGACAGCCTCTCTAACTCTAGGCAAAAATCTCAGCAGTCCTGAGCAATCTCAGCTTCTGCTTTTGATCTGCCTTGGGTAGATGGACAAGACCTGAACCAGGACTATTTCATGAAACCTGGCCCTGGAGATCCAGCCTTACCCTCAGCTTTTTTTCCCTACCCATAATGTAAGCAGAATTCACACTTAAAAATATGACGCATTCTCACTTTCTCTCTCTCTCCACATGCACAAAACATACTATACACATATTCATGAATAAATACACTTATAAATATGTGTGCTATTTTAATGCAAATCTCAAAGGCCATTTGTGTGACAGGTATGGAAATGATTCATGAGCCTTGCTTCTGAGATGCTCTTCATTGCTCTACAGAAAAGAGAATCTCCAAATAGTCCCAGAGAAAACAAGCTATTGTTAAGGACTGCTGAAGCACTAAGGTCTAGCTAGTTAGATATCAGTGTTATCAAAATGTCCATCTCTCCACAAAGGTATTCCATTTGAAAGACTATGCACATCCAGAGTTTTTTTTCCTTCTCCACCAGACTACTTATCTGCAGCCAGCACTTACGAGAATATCTGGGTGATTTCAGTGGCTTTTGCCACATTGTTCTTTTTAAACTATAAATTACCTGGGTTTCTACCTTAGACCAATGCATTGTGCTGCTGGCACAGCATGACTGCCTAAGTGACTCCTGCTCATGATCTGATGTTGATTTTACTGACACTGAAAGGGAAACAGTAATATCTCAAGGGACTGTATTTGCGCAGGGTAAGGCAGGAAAATTTGGGTTTACATCATGCCTTTTGACTTCCAGATATTCCAACGTATTTCACAAAAGAGTAAATTTGTTGTCTGAAGTGCAATGGCACCTGGACAAAGTGAAAAAGCAACAGCCACTATGTGTTTGAGAAAAGCTTGCTCAGTCTCAGGGATAAAATCTTTTCATACAAGTTGCACCAAAACCTGTTTGATATATTGTTTAAAGTACCAAGATTTATCTGAGTATGCCAAGTGGGACTTTATGCCATCTTTGGTTACCGAGTAATTAATATAGCAGTGCAGCATCAGCAATGGGAACTACAACTAGAAAGTCTCTCACTCATTAGCTTGTTGGTAAGATCGATTATTTTGTGATCTTGTGAAGATCCCAAGTAGGAAGAAATAGAAAGAATTTCAGGTAACAGACTTCAAGAGGAAAAGAAGAGAGGCGGGCTATTTTTTTTTAACAACACAGAAATCCAATGAGTGCTGTGATCCCACAGCTGCCCACAAGTTTATCAAATAAATATAGTTTGAGACCGGCCTTTGCTTGAGTGCCTAAAGAAAAGCAGAACAGAAAGAATTCTGCATCCAGCCTTATAAATTCACTGAAAAATCCAGATGGTTATTCTGGTATTTTATTTTGCTTCTGCTGATGATGTCATATGAAAGTCTGGACTCCAACATCTTGACCTGTGAGGCTGCTGGCATGTATGGTTTGCATCATTATGGATAATGCATATATTCTCTATAATGCTGCTGTGTAATGTTTAGTGAATATATGATGGTATTCTTTAGAGCCACAAAGAGTTGAAGTTATTTATACCTGCATGATTCATACATAATACCACTAAGATCTGCCTAAGATTCCTCCTTCCCCAAAATAGTAAAGGCCAGCATTTTCAGAGAGGTCAGTCTTAACACTTACCATATATTGCTATTATCAGCATAGGCATCCATTGCTATTATCCAGCGTAGGCAAAGATAGGAAACATGGGCAGTCTTGGGACTGCTGACACATAGGGTTTTCACAGGCATCTCCTTAACTTGGTATCTATAGGTGAATAAATTCACGAAGCCCAAACTGTGGTTTCCTGTGCTTTGTAAGAAAACCCAGAAGATGACCTTGATTTTGCTTGACATTAGTCTATGCTTTGTTTCAAGATCTCATACACATCCGTAAACAAAAAGATAAAATGCAGAAAAATAAAAGATATCAGTTGATGAAATTCTGAATTTAAGAGTTCTTATTACAAAAGTTTAACAAGCCACTAACTTTTACAGTCTTCAGACAGCTGCAGATACAACACTCATCTTGCTAGCACTTCATAGCCATCTATAATTCTGCCACAAAGATTATTTTCCTAATCTGTCACTGTGACATGGTCACACATCACAGTCACCCTAGCTCTTCACCGCTCCACAGATTTCCCCTCTCTGCCCAACGTACACAGCCTGTCTTTATTTCCACAGCCTAGACTGTCGAGTTGTTCTCTCTTACTAAAAGGTCACCTCTGATCCTCCAACGATCAGCCTCCACTCAAATTTACAGACAGGCATCTTTTTGCCAGTCCTGTTGTTCATACTTGGGAGAAGCTCCCAGTTAAATATACATGAAGTACTCTACTGCTCTCCTTCAATTTCCAGTTAAAAATCTTAATCACTCAAAGTGTGGAGATCACCACCCATAGCTGCCTCACTGTTATTTCTATCTTATTCCTTATTCCTTTCATCTGTCTATGAAGGTATATCTCTTGACTCCCCTGTTTTCCTAGGTTACTACTGTGACACTATTAATAGGATAAAATATGCTTTCTTTTACACATAAATTCAGCTACTTAGAGAATACATGACACTCAGTTGTGAGTTCTACAGCTCAATATATTTTAATTGTTTTCTTTCAAACTGTATCTCCAGTGTTTTCTTCTGGGTCAAGTAACAGGTGATAAGCACAGAAAGGTAAGCAAGAAACCGCTAGAGCAAATGTGAAAAGAAAGGCACTAGACAGATGTTACTGAGCTAAGTGGACCTTCCCACCAATTGTGATACGGGATAACTTCAAACTACTAAGTCCTCTTCCTCAAATCCTAGAGCCAGCTTGGTTGAGCAGACTCAACATCCTCACAAGCAAATACACACATACAGCACAGATCCCCCTGTTCAACACTTAAATCCTGAGCAACCTCACTTTTCTGCAAGCTAAGATTTCCCTCCACCCTCCTCCTCCTCTTTTGCAAGTGTGTGTACGCGTAGCCAGCCAACCTATCAAAGAGAAGAACTGCATCCTCCACTAGTGATAAACTGTTCCTGCAGCTGTTGGCACAATGTCTCCCTTGGGAGTGCTCTGAAGTGCTAACAGTTCACCTTAACTTCCACACTACCACTTCTCACAGGTTTTTTTCCCCAATTCCATTTAAGAAGTGAACTATAAGATAGGCAAAAAGGACAAATACCTTCTACATTTGGATTTTTAGAACTCCCTTTGGAGAAGAATTTCCTCTTTATAGCTTCTTCTGTCTTAGAAATCAAACACATGAAGAAGCATGCATGCAAATTTTAACTTTCATATATATATATAAAAAAAATATATATATATATAAAACACCTTAAGATTGGCTGGATCACTTAAAACTGAATGCCTCTGCTCTTAGCAGATGGGGACTCAGTCAGGAACATACAAACAGAAACATGCAGGGAAACAGTCTCTCTGCTGTTGCCTGCACTTAATTGCTCCTCACCACTCATCTGTCATACTGCATAATCTCAGTACATAAGAAAAGACAATACCATCCTTAGCTGGCAACAAAACAAATCTCAAGGGGTTTAGTACAGGCTTTCAAACCCTCTCCAAGCTGGCAGAGAAGAGGAAACTGGCTAGGTTTGCTGACTGACCCCGTGTTACATAAACACGATTTTCTTGGAAACCTTTTAGCAGTAGCATTTTTCAGGCATGCAGTAGGGTGGGTTCAGATAAAGCACTGCAGTCCAGTAGTTAGGATGCTACTGTTTGATACTATGGGGCTCCTGGATTCCATATCTGGCTCTACAAACAACTCCCTGTGTGGCTTTGCTTTAGACAGCTTATGCATATGAGATTAATTTCCATCCATAAAATAGGTACAATAATAAGCATCTAGCTATTTTCCTATCACCTCCTGTCAAGACATTTTCTGAGGATTTTCTTTTTTTTTTTAGCACCCAGCCCAGCCCCTGAATTCATCCAATAGAAGCATTTCTTCCAGTGAAAAGCACTAACTTGTGAAACCTGTATGGTTTCCAGGTGGACATTCTTGTCCAGATTGCATTCACCCCTTCTTTCACAGGTTAAGACACCAGCTCCGAAGCTGAACACCACCCCTTTTAATTTTGTAGTGAGGGATATTTCTCTTGGAAAGCACCTATACAAGCCAGAACTCCTGCACTCTACCTTGCCAGTGATGTGCTGTGAAATCTAAGGTAAGTCACCCCTCTGCCTCATTTTGCCCATATTTATTGAATAGAAGCATTACTGTTTTACTGGCAGTACTTGCAAGGCTCTTCTTCGGGTCAGCCAGATATAGCTATTCATTACCTCAAAAAACCTAAGCAATGCCAACACACCGAACAGCCTATTCCAATGGTATAGTGCCTTCTGCAAAAATGGATGTGTGATTTCTTGCAAAGAAAGGAGAAGTGGTGACACTAGCTCCAGATTAAAGCACCATCTTTTAACAAACACCAAGTATCTGTTGCCAACTGCATGTTTGAGGAAAGACTACTCATAACTGAGGTCAGATGGAAGAACACCTTTTTGAGTATAAAAAACTCCCACCTTATCAAGCAATAAATAAAAGTAAAGGGAATAGTTTTAGCTCATATACTTATTTAGGCATACCACTGAAAGAAGAGAGGCTGACAAGTGATTATCAAAAGAGATTAGATATTCATTATAGAGGACAATAGTTTGGGGTATAGTTCAAACTGCCACCAAGGCAGAAATCACCAGAAATAAGGGGAGAGTCACCATGTACCTATGGAAGGACCTACAGAGCACTTGGAATTTCCCTGTATTATGGGGATCCCATCTTCTTTAACAAGAAAAGGCAGCATTACAGAACTTTTGGTCAAGCGATGTGACTAAAGACATCACTGCAGCATAGCAGAGATCTAAACTACTGCTCATCTGTCAGAAGCAGTTCATGCACAGCATGCAGACTTTAATGTTGTCTAGAAACCCCCTCTAAGCTTAAATATATTTGCACATTTTAATACCACAGCACAACTGTCAGTAGTAGCTGCCTTAAAACTAACTCCTAAATGTTTATTCTAGAACTGGAAATCACAGTGTTCATTGCAGGATAAGGTGATCAGTAAGGATGGTGGATATGCCACAAAGGGCGTAAGATTATGGGTCATATTTTTTTAAAAACAGATATCTTCAAGACTGAAGGCACAAAGGAAGAATGTGTGATTTTATTAGGGCTGGTTCTGGAAATAGCAGGGATTACTGGTGTTATTCTTGTGTGGGGGCATTGGGAGTGTTTCTGGTTTGGGTTGGGGTTTTTTGGGGGGTGATGGGAGTGGGTTAGTTCCCAGAAAGCTTTGCTGTAAACTTCAGCTGAAAGATGGCAAGTCCACTTCATTGTGTTGTTACAACCAACAACAGGCTCAAATCTGCCTGCAAACCATGTGAATTCAGATGCTACCTTCCATCTTATTTTTTTATTACTAAAACACTTTTAAAGCAAAAAAAACACTGAATGAGGAAAGAAAGGCAGTGGAATATGCTATTGTATTAAAAAAAAAAGTGTTCCCATGATTTTAAAGGTGTGGCGTTCAACATCTGCCCCTCCTTCGGTAATAATTCTCCATGCATTTTAGATATTGTTCATTAAGAGCTATACCAATTACTACTTTCTCTTTTCAACTCTGCACAGAAATGCATAATTATACCAACAAGGGGTTTTATTTCTTTCTTTTCTTTTTTCCTTTCCTCTCTCTTCAAAAAACAGATGATTTTTTTCACTTTGTTTTCAATATTTGTTAGATGGGAAAACTTCCCCTCACTGCTTCATTTTTCTCTCATCCCTAACTCCTGAGAGGCTATCTTGCACAAGCATCCCTCAAAAAATTCACAGCAGGATTTGGAAGCTACAGTATAGAAATAAAGACAAGGATCTGGAGCAGTTTACAAAAAATATTTTCTTTTCCTATAAATATAAATATTTCTTTTCCTTATAAATATAATTTTACCCAGATATGCAGGGAAAAAAAATCTCTCTCCCAATCTCACCCCCATCCCCCTGCACATACACACTCTCCCTCCTCAAAAGGCTCTGCATAACAGCCTCAGCCAGGTTTTAACTGTTCATCCTTGTTAAAGTGATTAATTCCAAATTAATCTCAGGTGAATTATGTAGCCAGAAACACACACTTGAGCCTTTATGAAAGGCAGAAGAATGGTTTCCTTTTGGTTCCTTGTTGATAACATCTGCACCACCAAAAGTTCATCAAAATTTCCAATAGAAATTGCTTCCTGAAGTATGAACATCTAATGCAGCTGTCCCCCACCAGAAAGACAAAATGGCAACATATTGGAGCTGACAAAAGTTCGCAGTAAGAAACCCTACCTACCTGTCCATACAACAACCTAGATAATCAATATCTATGAGTGCCTTTATCATTAATCACTTTATAGAGACTTAAATATATTTTTTCTCCACAAATAGTTTGCTAATGTATTCAAAAAGATGATCCTTTGTATGAAAGACTGAGGTATTGAATAGAAGCAATGTATACAACATAAAATGATCTGCTTACAGCTACTGCTACAGTTAGACTTCATATCCATAGTGCTACAGGAGAAAAACAGGCTAGAAAAACCCCCCTTCATACTATCCAATTCTGCGTACTAACAAAATAGGATGGCTTTCTCAAATACTTTTCAAGTATTCATTACCTGGCCCATTTTGTGTCCTTCTATATATACCATCTATCTTTGAAGCTCCTATGTTGCGTGCATGGGTGCAACCAAGCCAACACAGACAAGTTAAAACACTATGGTTTTGAGGGCAAACTGACTAGTCCTACCCCTTTTATTTAGGCTAATAGAACATTCACAGTTACTGAATTAATAAAACTTGGACCATAGACTGAGTGCCTTGTAGCATCCAGCATATAGTGGTCCAAATTCTGGTAAGTGCATCTGTAATAGGAGTGTTAAGCATATATGGTTTTACACAAAACCACGCACACCCCAATAAACTCTAGCCAAAGCTAGTCATTGCTCCTTGGCTGGGGTGTTTCCTTGGAGTCAGGAGAATGGAGATACTTTGTGGCCTATTCACTAATTCTATTTATGTATTTCTAACAGGAACTTCTGGTATATTTCCAAATAGCTTCATTTATTAATAATGTGAACTGGGATATACAGGCATTTTTCTCTGTAGTCCCCTGGAGAGCAAGGGGCACAAACTTGCATAAAGTAAGGGCCAACAAATGAAGTGACTAAAATATAAAAATCCAACAGATTAAGTTAAAACTGTAAGAGGAGAGGGAAAAACCCAACCAATTGCCAGATACTGAAATTATTGCTATTGAAAAGAATAGTTACACAACCTCAAGGAGTAACCTAGCAGTTTAACTTCAAAAATATTCAACTAACCTCAGGCCTTCTATAAATATACCACTACAAAAGCCTCTTTTAACTAATTCTTTTCACTTCTCTGTCTCCTTTTGTAGCACTGCTAATTAGCAAAGAGAATAAATATCCCCCTGCCTTTTTGTCATCATGCTGTTCAACTTTCCTGATTTATTTGATAGTATAACCCAGTGTTTGACATAATGACAAATGCTTCTGCAAGATCAAATTATGATGTAAAACAATATTATCAAGCAACCTCTGAAAGAGAACTACATTAATGAGACTCAAGGCCTGAACTGGGGGATACATTGAATAGAAACAACAGATCCTTTTACTACATTAAAGGCTATTATAGTGGGGAATTCTTCATAATAAAGATGCTTAACATTCCCCATTAAAATAACTTATTTCAAGCTATTACAATTACAAAATTAAAAATGTTTAGGCTGAAGTTTCCAATACTATGTGTTTGCCTTAAGTCATTTGCTTTATTAGGTTTTAGTCCCAAAAGAATCTCTTCTCCTTCAATACTGTTCCTTTTTGGAGTCAGGAAGAGCCCCCAAGACTTCCTGACCCACGATATTTCTATACTTTAAACAAATACTTGTAAGTGACTGATCCAATTAATTCTCTCAACTCACTTGAGTGATTGCTCAACACAAAGAATAACATTAACAATCTTGGGAAGGTTTATGGCATGAGCTGACATCTTTTATTAGACTAAACTGATACAGCTAGGAAAAAAAAAAAAAAAAAGAGGTTTTAGGGACATATAAGCCCTTTCTTCACATCCCAAAGGAGAAAAAAGTTAGTTTACTACAGCTTTCAAGAAGAAAACCCCATTTCCCCAAAAGCTTGTTGGCATTCGTCTGTTAGGTGGTTTAGTAAAAGTTATTATCACCATACAAATCCTGCTTTGATCTTTAGGACATCACAGCTACAACAAAATTAACACTATTCCCATCAGTTTCTGTGTTAGCTCCAATAGCAGAACTAAGTGCAATTACAGCTAAAATTCCATTCCTGTTATGACCTGGAGATGTCCCATGGTAGAATTTCAGGTTTTTTGTTTGCTTGTTTTGGTCAAAGCCAAGGAAGTACTACACACACAAAACTGTTAGAAGAGTATTTGCACAGTCAGATACTCAAAATAAGTAAACAGAATTGTTTTACTATTCATTTTTACTTGCCAACTATAGGCCCCAGGATATGATTTGCAGAACTACTGAGCATTCACATCTGCAACTTAAAACAACAGGAACTATGCTTGAAAATATGAAATACCATCCTGTACTAAAACAATTCGCAAAACAGTTTCTCAAAACCAATTTAAAATAAGGAAAATAAATTTGTCCCCAGGTCCATGGAAACTCTTGACTTTAGAATTTCTAATCCCTAATAATGATCTTCCAATATATCTGTATGCATTGGTGGTGACAGTGGAGATGGAGATACACTGTCAACAGAAGAGGGCTTGGGTCACTAGAGTAATGATGAGCTTATATCATTGTCAACGTCAGTACATAATAATACTAAAGCATTACTCAATCTATAATGTTGTATTAATAATTTATAAGCAAGAATAAACTTTGCCCCAAACATCTTATAATCTCCAGAAAGAGATTATCTAGACTGTAACAACAGATAATAGCATTGCATCAATATGCAATGGGAGCGGTTCTCAACAGTGCTCTGTCACATCTCAAACAATGACCTTGCATCATGCTCCTGAGTCAATAATGATGGCAATGGCACAGTAGGTATGAGACTGGACCCTAATGTTGAATCAATAATCACTGTGCTGGGTCATGGCACTGCATCAATCTGAGATAGTTTTGCATTATGATGTTGCATCAACTTGCACGCTACTGCAAGGTCACCCTGCATCAGTTCAGTGGTACTATGCCATGATGTTGCATGAATATACAGAGATACTTTCCTGTGACAGCAAATCAGTATAAAGGTATGCCAAGTTTTGATATGACCATCAGAGAGTCATCATGCATGATATTAATGTTGATGAGTGGTGACTCACATGTCACAAGGCCACTTAATTTTCTCTTTGCAGGACAAATTCAGGTGAGTGCGAGTCCTAACTTGGCAAAGTTTTGTTAAAACCAGCAAAGGCACCCCTTTACCCAAGACTGTCCTTCCACATTTTCACTCCAACCTGCATGGACAGCAGGTACTTTGTTCTGGTACACTTTTTATCTGCTCAGCCATTTGACTGAATATGATTGACCTCACTACAACCCGTGGAGAGTAACAAGATTCAAAAAGGAAACCACTGTGACAGGGAAATGGTCCAATTACGCTGAGCCTAGCTTTTTCCCTTGCAAAACAGATTCAAAGCATAACACATCAAGACACAGAAGGAAGCAGGCACCCAGTGATTGCTGTTGAAGAAGGAGAACAAAAAGATGGCAATTATTTTAATCATCTTCCAAGAGATGGCAATAATGTTTCTTATAATTGCAAAGAGAAGCAGAAATGTCAATAGTTCCAACCAGCCTTTCTTTTCTGAATGGAGCCTGAATCAGCTCTTCATTTAGGTTACTGAAGCATCAACTATTTCCCATTAAACTACACTTGGTCAGTCTGCTTTGGTCGCACTCAGCTCAGATTGAAGTTAAGAGTGATAATTACCGTAAATTCACATCACTTTTTTGGGGTGAATTTGTTTCGATTTGTTGATAGTATTTTCCCATTTATGTTTCCTTATATTTCCCTATTATTGATACAGTGTTGATGGTTGTTGAAGTAGTTTTTTCTGATCTCTGCTCCATGGGGTTTTATCTTTAAACATAACAAAGGTTTATTTATACCAATATAATAAAATATAACAACAGCATTGTTTTTAAACAAATACAGAAACAGCCCAGTAAGACTAAATGACAGATGGCACAACAATTACTAGTTCTTTTGTCCTCAATTTCAATGGTACCTAGTGAGCAACAGCCCAAGTTGGCAGTAGACCTTGTACTCCTCTGCCTTTTCCTGTGTGTGTACTGGGTTGGAGCAGGGGTCTTATCTCTTAAATATCAGTCTGAAACTGGCATGCAAGCTAATCATATATGTTTTGAGGTATACTGTCCTCAGCAGAAGAGCAAAAAGTACCAGTGAGGAAGAATGTAGCTCTGTGCGATACTCTGCCTCAGGCTGGACATGGCGGCTTCACTGAAAAGTCTGTGCACACTATAAGCACCCTGGCCCCTCTCATGTCACATACAAGGCTCTTCCATAAAGGATCCATAAAGGATGTATGCAGTGAAGTTGGCACACAACAATGAATTTTAAATAGAGCTTTTCTCTGTCTCCCAGTACTGTATGTAACCTGTTCTGGAGTTCCCAGCATATGACTTCATATTTCATTTTGACACTTCAGTGTATCCCACCCTGAGTGCTTGACCTGAAAATGTAGACATGTTTCAGAAGAAACAAGGTTAATTACAAAGGCTGAAGCCATTAATGAAGGCTATCAATTATTAATCAGTTGGTCCACTATTCTCTTCTTCCATATCCAGAAGTATTTATAAGCCAGTGACAGGTTTTTAGGGCTGATGACATCTCTTAGCAACAGTATGACTCTGGTTGTACAATTAGACCCCACAAGCAAAGTAGGAAAACATCAAATACATTTTTAGACAGAAGACTTCTATGGAAAAATTTAAGGTGATGGAAGACAGAAGATGAAACTACTTCCCACCTCCAAAACCTTCCTGAACACTGCATTGCAGTGGGCTCTGGTATGCATCTGAGTCACTGAGTGCTGCTGGTAATGAAGCACTGAACCATGGGGCACAGAAGGTTTTTAAGTAGGGTTTGCATTGTTTATAAAGAAAAGTTACAGCAACACCTGATAAATTTTAAAGTAAATGTATCAGTCAAAGCAATACACACATCCTAAGGCAGGCAGTAAAGAACCTTCCACATGTTTGCCACAGACAGGTATTTTTGAATAATCATAGACAACTTTGAAAGATGTCAGAATATTAGCAGGGAAAATTATCCTCAGAAAAGGAAAGCAGAGCTCCTATTAATTGTCCTTACATATGTGAAATTTATTTCCCTTGCAAAATAAATCCATCATTGAAGAAAAATGTTTAATTAAGAAGTATTAATAGAAACATGCCTTTGCAACAATTTATATTAACATTTTATTACCACGTTAAAGATGAAAGCCTACTCAGCTGTAAAATCATCACTTATACAAAGTGATAAAATCCTCATCACTTGTTAACTGTAGAGTAAGGGAAAAAGACTTGGGAAATGCAACACAGAATCTGTCTTGAGAGGAAATGATGATTACCTTGGTCTTTTCCTACTCCAGCATTCTTCATTACTGCTAGAAGCACAGTATCTTTCAGTTGCTATTTTTCAAAACTTCAAGATGCTTTTAATCTTATTTGGGTTATTGTTTGCAGCATTATAGTTAAATTTTAACATATAACTTGGTTGATTTTAAGTTTGTTATATAACATCAGATACTGTAGTAGCCATTTTCCAGTAAACCGGTATATGATATTGTCATGAAATGGCAAAATGACATCATATTCCTCCCTGCTGAGGTCATTTAAAAATAATCTAAGCCTACCTAATCAAAAAAACCCTATTCTATGGGCTCTATTTCTACTTCAGAAAAATTTTCTATTCCTTTTTGCATCAGAAATCTGGAGAACAAACTTTGTCTTTAATAATACTCTGTATGTTCTAATCTTCAGCTTTTATCTTCAGGAGACAACTTTCCCTGAGGTAATTCCACTGCTTGATTGTTCAGTGTAGCCTGTAGACCACCGTCCAAGGCAAAGGCTTAGAGAATTTTTACAGAAGATATCCAACCATCATATTAATCTTATATCCCTTTTTATCCTACATTCCACTTTGAATAAGTTATTGCTTGCAGATACTTTTCTGCTGACCTTTGGGACTGTTTTACACCTTAATTCCACTTCATATAAAGTTTCAGGAAGGCCTGGACCATTTTAGATCTTAACTTGCACTTCCTTGGCAGATCTTTGAGAAATGCCCATTTCACTCTCATTCCAAAGGGACCATACTGTCCCCTCAACCCCATATTTTGAAGACTACACTCCCTTCATCTATACTAAATTCATACTTTTCCTCAGTTTGGCATGATGCCATGTGTCATATCAATGAGCTCCCAAGGTTTGAAGGAATTCCCCAGCACTCCAAACATGGGGACAGAAACTGACAATATGTTTGCACACAGTCTAGAAAGATTACACTACATTCGGAAGCATGGATTGAAATGATATGGTATGCTTCTTCATGCTGATCTTATCCATGCTTAGGTAATTCTGTCAGTCAAACACAAAGGACATAACAGAGAAATCTAACAACAAAAACTAACAGGGTTGTTAGTGAGACATTATCATTACAAACCTTCAGACCTAATATTGATCTCAGGGAAAATTCTCAAGAGAGTAGTCTGTTTCTATCAAGAATAATCAAAGCACTTTCAGAAAAGTCAGACAACAGAGTTGTTTATATTAGTACAATAAAGCACCCTTTTACCTTCAAAACAGTATTCCTTCCATATTTTGAAAATTAATTCAGGTCCTTTGAGGGTTTCTAGATTCTTTTAAACCACTAAATGAGTATAGTTATGTTCCATGGCCTCATTTAAATTTGCCTAAAATCTAAGAGTCAGTTTGCTGTTCATCCTTATAACCGCACATTTTCAAGCATGCCATCAGTACACTCTATTAACAAACAGCTCTGATATTGGAAGGGAGGCAGGATGCACAGATCATAAGCAGCACCACAAACCCGGCCAGCATGGGACGCAGTGATGGACCTTTGAAGACTGAATTCACCATCTTTATGGCAGACACCTTTAGCTACCTAGACCTATTTCCATCCTTCTTTTTTAAAAAAGCACTTTTAGATTCAAAATATTCTTCAGTGTCAAATTTAGCCATGTCATATGGGGCAGACCCAGATTTACCAACAAAAGAATTAAAGTTTTACCCTCCCATTTGCACAAAACTGTACTGCTAATGCTTGGTGGTGGCTTGGACCTGGCTAGCAGCCAAACTCCCACCCAGCCGCTTGCTCGCTCTCCTTCCTAGTTTGTCCTTCCTTCTGCTGAGGGGAACAGCAGCAAGAAGACTTGTGGGTCAAGA
Organism: Gavia stellata; assembly: GCF_030936135.1. Classification (NCBI taxonomy): domain Eukaryota; kingdom Metazoa; phylum Chordata; class Aves; order Gaviiformes; family Gaviidae; genus Gavia; species Gavia stellata. The sequence goes on from NC_082600.1 coordinate 24,594,038, forward strand.
TGAAGACAGGGACATCACTTACCAGTTATTGTTGCAGGCAAAACAGACTCACCTTGGGGAAACTGATTTATTACCAGTTAATACATTCTTATTTATTTACTGATTTGGTTAGTGGGAAACAAAGAGGCAAACATTAAAACATAGGGAAAACACCTCTCCTCCCCCTTTCCCAAGCTCAACTTCACTCCTCCACTGCAGACTCCTCTCCTCCCCCCTTGCTATCACCACAAGTTACACTCAGTCCCCGCAGTGAGGCAACAAGTGCACAAAGCGGGGCTGGGTGTGCGTGTTACTGCAAGCACACAGTGGTTTCTCTCTGCTGCTCCCTCTTTCTTCCACTTTTCCTCTGCTCCAGTGTGGGCTCTACATAGGCCAGTTCCTTTGGGAATATCCATCTGCTCCAGTGTGGGGTCTTCCATGGGCTGCAGTGGATATCTGCTCTGCCATAAAGCACCTACTCCGTCTCCTCTCTCCTTAGTTTTACCTCTGCTGTTTATCACCCTTTTCCCCCCACATCCTCTTCTTAGCAGTTTCTGCCCTTTCTTGAATATACTTTCAGAGAGGCCACCGGCTTGGCTGATGTGCTCAGCTGTGTCCACGATGGTTTTGAGCCAGCTGAGTCTGGCACAGGGCAGCCCCTGGCCTTGTCCCAGAGGGGCCACCCTGCAGCTACCACCTTGCCATTTACACCCAAAACATGGTTTTACATATATAATATGCTACAATCAGATGGCTGCACAGCCCCCTCTCTTGCCTTGCCCAGTGGCATTTAAACAAGCTGCATTCACATTTGTGGACACACCACATTTGCAGCAGATCATTTTTGCAGAGATTTGCCCGCTTATGCTAGAGTTCATACTGCTTTTTGTCATCTCCAGACCTAATTTATACACCCAAGACAGTGCAGTTTGACAGTGAAGTGGACCACAGGCTTTTTAGTCCAGACAATATAAGCCAAAAGTCCCAAAGTATGCAGGGAGTAATTTTTTTGTTCTCATTTTAAGTTAGTGACAAGAACAACTATTCTCCCTTTCACTCTTCCATTTGGCAAAAATATACTTCCAGTGAAGACTGGCAATGCCACTAGGCATCACACTTGATAAAGACAGAAACCAACAATCACACCAGAGAGCACAGCCCTGCAGATGAACTCATCCTGCCCCATACTTGGCTGGTTTCAGGAACTTATCACCTACTCCAACAGGCAGGAGGTACAAAGAATTTCTTCTAGTTGCACTACAGTCCAAAAACTACATCAACATTAAAAGTTATTGAATTCTTAAAAAGCACTGAACAATGTCCAGCAGCTAAAGTTTTGAGCTCTTCAACTAGCTCAAATGCATTCTTTGGATCTGTCCTTGTCCAGGTGATAGAAGTGACCTCCCAATCCCCAAACCACTTACTGTACCAGCAGTTCTGGGAAAGGAGCAATGCAACTCATCCTCCCAGGAAAAGGGTAGTTTTTGAAACAGGAGTGCAAATGTGAAAGGCAAGAAGCTTCTGTAAGAAGCTAAATTAATTTTTTCCTTTGGCATCCAAGGAACCAGCAACTATCCAGTGACTATCATCAGTACTGGGTGCCACCTTCACAGAGAGCCCCAAATCAGGAATTTCTTTCAGTGGCCACTGGGGAACATGCATGATGAACTGAATTCTAGCACAGCTCCATGAATGCTAATGGAGAGATCGTGCACTCAGAGTACCCCTGTGGAAATAAAAATTTGACTCAACAATACCAACCATAATATATTTAAAAGTAATTTAAAAACTAGAATTTGCCACTTTTGCTCAAGACCATGTTTTATTCAAAGAAGAGAGCAATGAGAATCAGGCACCACATACATCTCACTGTAGCAATATCAAGAAGTCTACTGGATTATCATCACTTTGGTCACAAGGATGTGTGTCAGACTAAGACCAGGAGTTATGCGAAGAATACTGAGAACACTATGCAATATGTAAATGAAGTGGGCAAAAGAGCTCACATTCCTCCTTTTTTTACTATTTCTACATTTTAAAAGGCAAAATACTCCTTCTCTGTGCCTCTGTAAAATTCTCATTTTCCTACATATTACTTTTTTTCACAGCCAGTTTTGTAGCCTAAGTTTTTTATTAAGGAAATTAAATGAGTCTCCTAACAAATAGCTCTTGTGAGAGAACGGGGATAGGAGCAGGGCAAGCAGAAAATGCATTGTGTGGCTGATCAAGGGATGTTAAGACATGGCTGAAGTAGATCAATATTGGGTGCACTGCTTCAGAATTGCATGCAACAAGGTATTACCCTCTGTCCCCAAAGAGCAGTGATCATGCTTCAGTGCAGCTGCTCACATTACAAGTGATGTCTTTTCAATTATCTCAAAGGCCAGATTTACCATGCTCTATTCACAAGTTCACAAACATTAATAACCATCTTTGGAAACACTGTAAGGCTCCAGACAACATATCACATGATGTCCTCTCCAATACAAGTTTTATAAACTGAGCCAACATGTCATCTAATGTGTCAAAATGCTTATTTCTTAGACTGACAATAGGAAATCAGAGGACAGCCCCTCTCCTTCTAACCCAGCATTATCATTTAATACCAGCTGCCACTTGAAAGCTGGAAAAATATGAGCGCTCAGAGAAGAGCATTACATACACAAAGTGTTGAAGTTATGATGAACAACAACACATTGGATCAGAACTTAAAGCCTTTGATTTAGAATGTGTTCTTTAAACTAATCACGCTCTACTGCTGTAAAAGGATTTTGAAACAAATGTGATTGGTTGACATCTGCATGCAGATGCACTGAGCTGGGTCTACACAGCCAACCAAGCTCTGAACCAAATGTAAGGTAGAAAGATACCCAATGTAGATTGCAAAGACCCAACTTGGGTCTACAACAAAGTAGCAATGCTTATCTGGTGCTGCAGCTGAGTGAATAAATCCTCCTGAACATAGTTGAACATTCAGGTGCAGAAGCAGTGAAATCAACTGCAGCTGCAACTTGTGGACTTGTATGTTTGAACTTGCATTAGCCCTGGGATATCTTAATGATGTCCCATTGTGCTACTCAGATAGCCCAGAAGAGCCTATAGGGATTGATGGGGAGTTTCTGACTCAAAGCACAGGCAATACAATTCCTCTCTGTAAATGCAACGGAGAGATAAACATCGAAACCAGAAAGGAACTGAAGGACAATATTGGCGCAGGACAAATGGAAGTTAAACTGACATACATGAATACATATAGATTGGAAAATAAGTTAAACTTTAAAATTGTAGGAAAAAATTGATTTTAGAACAGCATTTCAAGAGAAATAGCAGAAGCAGAAAACCAGAAGGAATGAGGCAGATCTGATACAGCCAGAAAAGAAGCAGCGCTGGTGCAATGGTCTATAAAGGTAGGGGACTGGACTTGATGACCCAGATAGTTCCCTCCCTGTTCTGCGCTCCTAAATTAATATGCACAGCCAGCAACTCTGAAAACCTCATCCATTTGTGAAGCTCCAAATCTAAACAATTATTTTTTCCCCCCATCAGAAAGCCAGCACACGTCTGTTACATAGGAAACAAATTCTTACGAGAACACAAATCGATAAGGATTTTTAAATCAGTTTCAAGCAAAACAGTTTTCTAACATGTAAGATAGTCCAAACTATATGCCTTTTTCCTACAGACTCCAATCAAAATGGAGTTTACCTAATTTTTTAAAATTAAGGTAATTCACAGTAACTGTTGTAGGAGGACTATATTTAATTTGGCTCCCCACAGGTTAAGATTTAAAGAAATATAAATGAAAAACTACATCCTTCTTTCCTTCTCCCACAGAAATATGGAGCAGAGAAGATAAGAATACAGTGCAAGGGCTTGAAAATATCACAACATTAAGAACCACATTTCTGCATTAAAAGAAACAGAGAAGACTTGCATGTGTAAGGACATATATGTTCTTCGAAGTAACAAATACAAGAAGATAATTATCCAGTCTCACAGCTGGACAGAATTAGTACAGTTAGACTTTAACACATCATAGGAAAATCCTTTCCATGTAAAAGAACAATAAACTAAAATTCCTTTTGTAAAACCCTCCTGAAACTCTAAGGGTACAAAATCAAGTCTTAGTGATGATTGGAGGCAGTGGTTCTGCAAAACCATTATCTGCAGAAAGGTGCTGACAGTCCCACGCTCCCCAGGATGTTGGATGCTGTGGAGTCCAAGTTTACACACTCAACATGATCAGATTTCCTTCTTGAAATGACCCTCCCACCCCAACTCTTCAGTATCTTTGTACAACACCACCCAGAAAACAGCACCCAAAGGGAACCCCTACCTCTCCCTTGACACCCCCCTAGTTGCATACCTTAATTACCTTTCAGCAAGTCCCAAGTTTTTCCAAAGTGTTGCCCAGCTCATTATATGAGCAGATCTAGCAGCTACTACTGGAATGCTGTATTAACCTCTCTGTTTTGTTGTGGAGATATATTTACTTCAATCTGCAATGCTGCAGCACATGTTGCCCACCTGAATTATGCCAAAAGATCATTGCCCATTGAGGGCCTAGTCTCTCTAAATATATTTGGGATACAATGTACCAGCTATGAAAGGATAACCTGCAGATATCAAGAATGTTTGTAAAAATTGTTTTAGCAATGCACCCAAAGATAGACTATATCCTTTACCCTTAAACAAGTGGGAAATGCCTGCAAAGTGAGAGGATCTCATTCCTATCACTGGTTAAAATAGTATACTAGAAGCATGACAAGGTTCCCTACAAAACTGGTTAATCCCACCATCTCTTTAAGGCTGAGCAGCATCATACTAAAGGGTTTTACATGATCCAAAACCTGAAATCCTGTGTGTGGTACTGGCTTTCAGATGAGATTGTCTAAAAATAATAGAATAAGAGAGACATGATAAGATAGCAAAGGAAGCCTGAGTCAGTATAAGATAGTTTTCTTTGTCATGCTTAATGATTTCTATTACCCAGCTTCCAGAAACTGCACTCCTGACACTAGTAATTGACAAGAATAAAGAATAAGCTAAAACAGGGACTGTGTGCACTGCAAGTAAATTTAGACAGTCAGAGCTAGTAATATACTTGGTTATCAGGTATAGGCAAAAATATGCTCAGCTGATGCTTTACACTGGCCCAAATTATACCAGTTATATGAGGCAGTCAGTCTCTTTCTGTAGGCTGCAAATCGCTTAAGCAAAGCGCCAGGAATTTAAATGTAGAGAGAAAAAAAATGAGAGCTTTCACACTACATAAGCTTTACTTCAACTGGGTTTCAGACTGTGTGTTTGCAGTCTCCTCCATCCCACTTCTCTTACATAAGGAGATGGATGAGGAAAATGCCTGTATCATGTATTTAACATAAAAGCATTTCAAATCAGCAGGAAGCCTTCAGTTCAATCATGCTTTATGTACTGAAAGGTTAACTAATGGGAGAGGCTTATTAGCACAAACAATACCACTTCAGCCTGGGATCCCAACGACACACAAGCTAAGTAAGTTCAGGCCCCATCAGCATTTAATGGAGAGAAAAAACAGACAAAAACACCACACATCACCTGCTGCTGTAAAATCTGTTTCACAGATGTTGCGGGCAACAGCAGATGTTGCGGGCAACAGGCAGCTTTCCAAGGGCACTACCCTTGCTCCAGCTGTTGACATTGAACCACTCTCTCAGGATGGAGAAGGAAGCACTGCGAAGCCTTCTGATTTAAGAAAAGATGAACATTCAGATCCAGCTAGCTCCAGTTCTGAGGCAATAGCTCTAGTTAATCTCTAATGCCTCCATTTTCTCATTCTGTAAGGATGTTCATGTGTACCTTTCAGAGATACTGTGATATATTGTGATTGTATAGATGTTTTAAAATTAAATGCATATATATGTTTTAGGCATCATAACAACTGTTAAGGCAATGTTTCTGAACAAGAACTGTGCCCCTTTCTTGAAAACTCATGGTCAGAGAAACTCACAAGAACTTGGATGTTAGACTTCTAGGCAAACTCCAGTTCAGTGCAATTTCTCCTCAAAATTGTCTCTACAGTGTCCTGGTAGAACAGAAAAAGCAGCATTTTCTTTCATTTCCTATGTAAAACTGTGCAGGACTAGTCTTTTATGATTTTCATCCCAGAACCAGCTGCATATCAGTGATCAAGTTATATTTCCCTGCACTGAGTTTTGAAATCCTCTGAAATTAAAGTCATAGCACAAACAGTGTGTAAACTTGTTAGGATTAGATCAAGTTTATATTTTGCTAGTAAGATTTAATACTATGTTCCTGTTTTAGATGTTCTTCCGAGAAGCTTAATAGAGAAACAATTAATTTTGCTGCAGCTGATGTTGTACCAAGCAGTTGTTAACCTTTGATGAGAAGGTTACATCAGATACCAAGCCAGGGGTAAATTAAACTGACAATTGCCCTTGTCTAATTGCTTCTGAGTAGTAATCAGTATATTTGAATGTGCAGTGAGTTATTATCATACCCTGCTGCTATCCATTAACACGAAGATCAAGAATTTTATTTTACTTTTTTGATGCAACCATAGAGAAGGTGATAAAGGCTTTAATTACAAACAGATTTAATTTAGAATCTATTAATGCAATTTATCCAAGCATACAGAAGTAAGACAGGTTGGTCTGAACAAGCTTGTAAGTTTGATGTTTCTTGTAAAGGACAAAAATATATATTGCTAATTGTTACTAGAGTCTACAAATATAAAAGATTTTAGCCTCTTTTCAGAATGAACACTAAAAACCTCACACTTATCTCCTTCAGGTCTTGGATATTTCAAGAAGAGAACTTCACTGGAGATTGGGTTTTTTTCTTTGACCCAGCTGGAAATAAACCACACTGTTTCACTCCTTTGTATTTAGTACTTAAAAGAAAAACATTAAGAAATCCCAATTTTCTCAGCATTAAAAAAAGTTCCAGTATTTCCTGGTTTACTCACTGACTGACAAGGTTGTGTGACAAAATGTGAAAATCCCAATTATTAGTTCTGAAATACTAAGAGAAAGTACTGCAAAACAATAAAGGCAATTCAGCTCAAGTTTTACTGAAATTATGATATATAATGTAGTCCTAGATGACATATTCTACACAAACATTATAGTCACAGCAGAGAGTAAAATAAATATTAAGCCAAAACCGGTATTTGTTTATACAGTGTACAAGAACAAGCAATAACATAACATTTAGTGTCACACAGGGTCTTTGAATAGATACTGTGAAATACTCTGAGATTTGGTCATTTAATAGGATTTCACAGAATCACAGAATTACTAAGGTTGGAAAAGACCTCTGAGATCATCAAGTCCAACCATCAACCCAACACCACCATGCCCACTAAACCATGTCCCACAATGCCATGTTCACACGTTTCTTTGAACGCCTCCAGTGATGGTGACTCCACCACCTCCCTGGGCAGCCTGGTCCAGTGTTTCACCACTCTCTCAGTAAAGAAATTTTTCCTAACATCCAGTCTAGACCTCCCCTGGTGCAACTTGAGGCCATTTCCTCTTGTCCTGAGGTTGTTTGTTGTGGTTCTATGAATTGCGAAGACAAACCTTCACAAATTAAACAAGTTTCAAGCTTCAGAAAGTATTTAAACAGAGGCTATGTATTTGGGAATGAATGTCTCACATAAGCAAGCCTGTTAAGATTTTTGCTTCTGATTAGGAGAGTATTTCTTTATTCCTGCACTTACACTGAATTACTAGGGTCTGACTTTGCAAGATGTACAACACTAAAATGGACAAGTGCGTATTCTGAAAAACATGCTATTAATTCTGTCCACTATCCATGATCTTATTAGCAGAAGTCTGCTTCCTTGATGAAGCAGCAAAACTCTCTCTTTTAATGGAAAATCAGCAAAGGCAGTGTATTTAGTTACCCGTATCTTTAAGCCAGGTTTCACAAAATTACCCATGTAACCTCCCATTGATTCTTCCTCCATCTCTTCCAATTCTTAATTTTCACTCTCCATTGTCCAGCTGAACTCAGCTGTTCTGCAGAGCCAAAGACACAAGATTATTTTCAGATTTGTGACTCTACTCAGGCTAACTCATGGTCCAACTAGCAATTTTACCATTCACGCTAACATTGCCCTGCTAGCTCTTCCATGTCTCTAATCAGCTTCACAATCTTCAATAACAGCGAAAGCACCTGGATCTATGCACAAACTGTCTCTTAGCGAGGAGTTAATGAATCCCTGTATCAAAGCACTGAGGTTCCATGCTGCCTGAATGGAGCTAGGGATCTAAAATCCATCATCTTTAGCCACAGGACATCAGTGCGCTATTTCCTGTGCCGTTGCATTCAGCTATGTACGTTCATTCATACACCTGGTACAGCCACTGGCAACAAAGCAGGGACTGAAGATCAAAAGGTCATTGAGATTACTTGATGAGGCATAGTACCAAATTGTGCCAGCCATAAACAGGCACGCTGGGGTGAGAAGCTCCTTAACCTTCAAAGGTTTAGATTCAACTCGTGATCTCCTACCACAGAGACTCTTTCCCAAGAGCTAGCAGATAAAAATAGAGAGACCATTCCTATGTATGATGTGAACTAGTTCAGATATAGTTAAAAATGGATTTTTAACCACCTTTTCAAAATACAAGCAGAAGTAACAATAACACATTTTAAAGCTGTTTTGAAAACTGAAGGTCCATTTTCTTTCTTCAGATTAGTTTTCCTTTACTAATTCTTCTGTGCTGTAGGGAACAATAAATGCAGCATGCACAAACACATGGGACTTTGTAGACCCAAAGAGTTTAGAAAAGAACAGGAAAAGACTGAGGGCATTTTAGGACAGGATCCTTGGGTGTTTAAATAGAACAATTCCATTAAAAAAAAAAATAAAAATCAGGATCTTTGGCAATTTTACACCAGCTGACAAAACAACCACTAACGTGCATACCTCAAATTTAAGGCTTATTCAGATATAGCCTCTCACAGGCAAAATAATGATGCTGAAGTCTTTTACATTTGTTATGGTTTTTTATTCTATAAACCTGACTTAACTGGCAAGCAGTTATCTTATGCTCCATTTTTTGTGTGGATGATCTGCATATAGTAGCCTCTTTGTACAATAAGTAGTTTCAAAATACTTGGTCAGGAACAGAGGCGCTCTTCCAGGAAAAGGTTATGCGTGACGAGTTGACCCTGGCCGGTAACTACGTACCCACCCAGATGCTCATTCATTCACTCCCCCCGCAGTGGGATAGAGAGGAAAATCACAAGGGCAGAAATGAGAAAACTGGTGGATTGAGATAAAGACAGTTTAATAAGTGAAGCAAAGCCTCACTACTTCCCATTGGCAGGCAGATGTTGAGCCACTTCCTGGTAAGGGAGGGCCTCAGCACATGTAACAGTTACTTGGAAAGACACAGGCCATAACCACCAGCATCCCCTCTTCCTTTCCCTGCATTTTTATTGCTAAGCACAACATTTTATGGTATGGAATGTCCCTGTGCTCAATTTGGGTTAGCTGTGTTTCTTTCTAAATTCTTGTGCACCCCCAGCCTACTCACTGACCTCTGAGTTTATTGTGGTTTGTCTTTTAACTTACAAGTTAGCCTTTAGGGTAATTTTACCATCCCCAGACAAATATCTTCAATAATAAATCATATGCACTAAGCATGTTGTGATAGACGTGAAAAAAAGCCAATGTAATACGTACGAAGTACCAGGAAAGTTATCCCTACAGCACACACCACAACTTGCTACACAGAGACAGCAAATAGATTTGCATCTGTCAGTGGAATGCCTGTTACGCTTTTGGATAGGCTTTTTGTGAAGGAAATATCTTTGTTACCCATACTACCAATACATTGATCGTCTTCTTACTTTCTTAGCTTTTGGTATTTATATTACACATTAATCTTATTTTTTTCAGCTATTTCCCCCCTTGTCCCGAGACACCACAATTCTGGTCAGTTTTCTGTCCTCTTGCAAACAAATTCAAGTAATCTAAAAATTTGCCAGTCACCGACTAGAAATTATTTTTCCATCTAAGGAAAAGTAGTAACTGACTGTAAGCACGCTGTTAATCTGCTTCAATGTTGCTTAACACAGATGCACTTAAATCATCTTCTTGTGACCAACATAAAGAAATGGAGTGCAATTAAGATGCAAGTCTCAGCTGAAGATGACTGCCATCCTAAGCAAAAAGGAAGACATGACTTACAACTTACATTTATTAATATAAATAATTATAGAAAGGAGGTAAACACTTGTGATGTGCTCTGCGTGATCCTCAGAACCCATCTGCAATGCAATAGCTCAACGCTTGTTAGACAGTCTCCTAAGTTACCCATTGTTGCTAGGGGACAGTACTAACACCCCAATCCTTGTGGTGCCAACACTCTCTCTGGCCCAGGCAGCTAAGCGGAAACCTACTCCATTGCACACAGTGGAGGTTCTGCTGGGGATGTAAGATACTTTTTAAGGTACTGCAGTGTGTGTATATATGTATGCCATATCTTATATGAGGACTATCTTGCCAATCCCCAGTTACCTTAAATAATATCCAACCTGAGTTAGGTTAAAGGAATCCATAACTATTTAGTTGTAACTTCAAGAATTGACAAACCACAGCTATAAACATTTATAAAAGATATATATGAAGAAATGAAAGAAAGACTCCGCTGAATCTTCATACACTAACATTAAATCAGAACAGTCCTCCCACACCCTCAATTCAGCTCACTTGCCATCTTGCTTTGTAGGTTAGCAGTCATGGTTTAAAGTCTTTGTGCATATGTTAATCCTCAGGTTGCACCTATTAAAGACAATATATTCATAAGTCTCTGCCAGAGAACTTTCCCCTAACAGAAAGCTACATTCAGATAGTTTTTATACGTTAATAATTACAGGAGACCTGCAAAGTACTCCCTCGGGTAGGTTGCCAGATTTGTCTTAGTGGGAAATGTCTTTAGACAGTCTGTTCTTTCAGACCTAAGGATCCAGACAATATTATTTTCTGCTTGAAAGCTCATCCCAATTCCCTCCATTCACCAGTAGGCAGTCTAGCCACTCTCATTCATTAGTTGTTCACTTCCTCAGGTAAATGCTTACACAAGATGTTGTTTCCTATACCCAGCCAGTAAACAATTTCTTGCTTTGGCAAAGGCGGCTCTGCCCCACTTCACCTTTTGGTGATCCACTGGCATGCTTCAGTATAAAACATCTTTCACTGAATACATATTCCATATCCATCTGTAGGGGCTCATACTTTGTATAAATGTAATTAGGAGAGATGTACACAGTTCTTTACTGTTTCTTGAATGAAATGAGACATGATGAGCATTAAACACTTTGGAACTGATAATTGCTTACGGGACACTGATGCTCAACCACTTCTGCTATACTCCAAGAACTGTATCAAACTCAAAGACTTACTTTTTACAGATTAAAAGCCTGGAAAGGCAAGAATACTAGCACTATTCTGAATGTACATCGATGCAAACAAGATCAAGATATGGTAGAGTAAAATTATTTGTATTCACAAAAATTAAACTCGAACAAAACAAGAATAAAAAAGAAGGTCTAACATGGTGAAATACACACTCCAAGAGAAAACTGTAACCATAAAGACAGTAAAGGCAGCTAAAAAAAGCAAAACACAACATAGGAGATCGAAGCAGATTGCCCAGGTTTTTTCCATGGTTTATAGCCTCTGTAGAATAAAACAGGCTAGTCTTAAGGAAAACTTCTTATTTCTACTTTCTTGGGCATAAAATGTAACCCTTTAATGCCCACTCCAAATGTGGCCTAAAAAGGCTGAAGTATTTTGCATGAAGGTGATTTTGGTGACAGAAAAGTAAAACACAAACTCCATTTATTATCTCAGTCTAGCTCTTAAGATATTCAGTTCATCATACACCCTCTGTGGTTATCCTTCTCCCCATTCCAATTCTTCTACTTCTCTCTCTGCTCAGATGACATGGCACTACAGTTTTGGAGGAAGTCTCTAGGAGACTTCTTTGTAGAGAGGAGCCAGAATTGTCTCTACAGCCATAAAACCCAAACCACAGACTTTGGCCAATCACAGTATAACTGAACAAATTTGGTAGAACGTACACGTACATTTTCTTCAATTTATAATAATTCTCATTTAGCAATGCCATCTCTAACTCATGAAAGTCTTTCTGATTCTTAAGCAATAAGTTTAAGAATGTTCTACATCAAATCCTGTAGCCTTCAGTTGCAGCCTGGTGCTAAACAATGGATCCCCATTAGCTTTGGGCTACTTAAGCAAAACTCCTCCCAAAATCCCTAGAATTTTTGCCCAAGCCTAGAGTTTACTTTTTACAAGCAATTCAGAAACTGGACCAGTCTCACAACACTACTCTGAAGAGCCAGAGGTGAGATGACAGTTTACAATACACATCAAAATGAAAGACTGTGGAATAAACCAGCAGTGCACATGGAGGGTGATTTCTCTCTCCATAGTCATCACAAGAATGGTATCCATCATCACCTGCAGTTGTCTTCCTCTCCCCATTTGATCTCTGTGAAGATTTTTGCATGTTGTAAATCATAAAATAGGTGTGGTAGCATAAGGTGAATGAACATACAGAAACATTCAACTACAACTCATATGCGTAGTCTTTCAAGCATCCATTGCGGAAGGCAGTTTTCTGGTACAGGTTTGGACTTGGTGCTTTGAATGAATTGTCAGGGGGGAAAAAAAAAACAACAACCAACCAACTCATAAGGAGGGATTTGATGCTATAACACCACTCTGCATGTGCTACAGTCTGTTCACACAAACCCCTCATGCTTCCTATACGACATTGATCTGGATGGTATGCCATCCATTTTGGCAGGGCTGCCAGCTTATACCTCATTGTAAATCAGGAGAGAAAATAGTTTCAGAGGCTGTAATTTTTTCTCATATAAAACAGATGCCTTAGTCAATAAATTTCCACAATGTCTGAAAGACTCATAATTAAAAAATGAATCCAAACAGAACAACCATAAATTAAACAAGCAAATACGAATGTTGTTAATAAGGTATCTTTTTTTGACTTTGAATTTTACAAATAGAAAGACATTATAAAGAATACTCCAGAACATAAAGGATATTCAAAAAGCAGGCAAACTATTAAGAAGTCTCCTTAGCAGAGTACAAGCCACTTTTACAATCTTTAAAATAGCATCAAATCTTGATAAACCATAGCCGATACTATGACTTTTGGATTAAATTTTAGTTTAGTGATGCCATTAGAAAACAATGATCACCAGGTGGCTTTTGTCTCCTGTTATCACCAACAGAACACCCAGAGAAGTGTGAGGAGGTCAGAATCCAGTAAATAGCATCCAAAATAAAGTCTGTGATTGGAATATCCAGAAAGGCCCCAGAAGAAGAGGTTTCCCCAATATTCATCCAGGAAAATCCCTGCCACTTTTATTATTATTAAATATGATTACTCCTGAAAAAGTCAAGTTGCTAAACATACATAAAATAAATTACATTAACATTGGTCTTCCCTGTTCTAATACCTATTTTCTCTTTGTCCTACAATTTGCTTTATGGTTTGAGTATTTGCATTTTTAAAATTTTATTTTATTATCAGTTTAATCTGCTTTCATAGCTCTGATCTGCAAATTTATTTTTCCCATATTTCTATTATAATTTCATTCATGCTGCCCTGTTTCTCTTGACACATGAAAATTGCCTAATGGAAGGACAAATTTTTGAAGAAAGAAAGACGGAGAGATTCTTTGAACATGGCAGCACAAAGCACATGGTAGTTTTCAGTCAGTTACGAAAGATCTTGATCTCATGGAAAGCTTGCATGCATTAGGTAAGTAAGAGGTCCTATATGGTCTCGCATTTTTAAATGTCGTTTCAAGATGCACTTTTCATTTCAAATTTTGACATTTTCCAAAATAATCCTGATGTAAGCTCACTTTCATGACTTTGAACCATAAACCAGAGGTAACAAAGTCTTACAGACATTCAAGAAGCCAGTAACACTTTAAAAAGGTCCTCTTCAACTTTTCTATTGTGTATAACAGCACGAGTGTCAGACTACATTCTTTGTTTGAATGTTTAGATAGATTCGGTGATATATATGATGAACAGCAATACCATACCCAGAAGCAGCATGCCTTTGCTCCTCATGAATGACTCACAAATCCTCCTAATCCATCCTGACCACAAAAGAACAAGAGAAATTAAAGCTGAACAAGTTCTATATTTGCTGCTAGTGAACATCTTCAGGGATAAAATTGGCCAAACTACACAGGAAGCGGTCAACAGAACTTTTAGCATTAACGTCAGCCAAAATTAATAGCTTTGATCTAGATAGCTGAAATAATCTGAAACTAGCATCATGTCACTCAAAGTAGTTTGAACAAAATATATTGGGAGGAAGCAGAAAAACTTTCATTCATTTCCTTTCCAAAACTGACTGGAAAGAGAAAGTAAATTTTTTTTAAATGAACAATTACACCTCAGGTGCAATTTGTTTGATTTGTTTCAATCTATCCAGCAAAATTGGTTATAATGTTAAAAAAAAATAATCACTCATTAAAAGGTTCATTTGGACTCATTTTTAAGGCTAGAGTTGATAATAGTCGAGACCAAGGTATAGAGCAAAACTACATGCCTTCATCATTAATGCTGAAAAGACTCATTTTGCAAATTCTTATCTTAATGCAGGATTAAAATTTCCTTTTTGCTACTTGTGTCCGTTTCCCCACTTCCTGCCACTGAGTACCACAAAGAGCCTGACTTCCATTTTCTCTGTAACATCCCATTAGGCAGCCAAGAGCAACAAGATCCCAGCTTAGACTTCTTTTCCTAGGACTGAAAAAATTCATATCTCCGCATGTCTCCTCACATGCCAGGCATACTGTTCTCCAGTTAACTGACAGCATTTTACACGTGTTGTAATATAACGTCTGAAGAATAGACAGTCTCTTGCTCAATCATATCCAACCACTTTTGCTTAATGTGAGTTACAGAATTCCAACCCACTAGGTTTAGCATCATTCACTTTTACAAAGTCTTCTGGTGCTCTTTTTGTTTTGTTTTTAAGAAAGCAAGAAAAATAGTTTTTCTTTAAAAAAAAAAAAAAAAAGCCAGGATTTGATCTCGCTTTCATTCCAGCACAAAACACAAACTAAATATTTGGATATATCACAAAAAGAGAGAAACCAGAATTGGTGACAGTCTAATGGCTCAAGGCCATATTCTAGTCCATTCAAATGAATCTGAATTTTACAATAAAATTCAAAATAAAACGACTTAAAATGCTGGCAATGAGTACCAGCCCTGACTCTTGTTTCAGAACCACCCTGCAATACACCCAGTGCTTCAACATGATTCTGAACATGGCAAATTCCAGCAGCAGATTAAGACCCTCAGTCATTCATATTAGGTCTGTGTTTTGGCCCCTGGCATTCCTCCTCTTTACTTATATCCTCAAGTTCCAGTGAAATGTCAACAACTCCCCAGCTCATTCAAAACCTACAAATGGCCCATTCCTCTTCCACTGTGAATTAATGCATAAGACATTGGAAATAATCTGAGCATCAAGTAACATGACCAGCTTCTACCTCTAGTAAACTTCTTGGCTACTTTTGCTTACAGGGGAAAACAAAGCAAACAACACACACACACACACACACACACACACCCCGCCCCAAAGCATCACATAAAATAACAAACTCCAGAAGTTTCCAGTGCTAGTGTTCTCATTTTCTCAAACAATTCAGTTCTCCCTAAAGCCGCTTTCATTCAAGTTTCCCTACTTCAATATTTGCTTTCACAAAAAAAGTCTATTTTCTTCTTGCAAAGCCATGTTGTGCTAACAACATTAAATTCTTATTCTTTTGAACTATCTTGCTAAAGCAAGCATCAGTTATATCAGCTTGAGGATCTGTTCAGTTCTCATTTAACTTTATCAGTAAGGAAAAAAAACCCCCGAGGGGAAAAAACCCAACAACTATCACTCCATTTAATTCTTTGCCTTCTGAGAATAGTAATACTCTCCCCACCATAAATTCAGCTGTATTCAGGACTGTGCATATGCCACAGTAGATTAACACTGCTGCAAAATATTTCTATAATTTTTTAATAAACCCTACTGATAATGACTATCACGTGTGGTTTTTTTGTGCTTGCTTTGGTGTCCCGTCCCCCTGCCATCCTTTCTTCTGGCACCAAGACTTGGTTCCCTGTGCATCCCATTCAGTAATTCTACAAAAACCCTCAAGAACTACCTAAGGCATGTTAATTTGATGACAGCTGAAGATATAGAAAGTGCAGAGTAGGACACATACTATTTTATAGTAATAGTTTTCTTCAAATGCATATTCAGTTAACAGAAACCCAGGTCTGGCACAGGCATGGGCCTATCTGTACTCACTATGTGCAGCTGCAGAAAATCACCAAGCCCAGGGGCACTGTCAATCCGAACAAGAATGCCATCCTTCACTGTTGTGCTGAAGCCCACAGCAAGACGGTCTGTCCTTGTGCTGGGTCTGTCATTAGCTGGCCAGGTGTACAGGATGAGACCTCCACTCTTGCCAAATATATACGTAGCACCAGCTATAAAACACAAAACCAAAGAAAGAAGTATTAGTTACCCATTTCATTTATTTATTTGCCACCTCTGGTAATAACGCTATGACTTCTGAGAGAACTATAAGCAAGCATTTGCTTTCATTAGTTAAAGGGGTGAAATTAATGCCTCCTGCTGACCAGGCTACTGATAGCAAAATAAAACTCCAGAAAAATTAATTAATAGAGTAGATGATGGAAATATTTATTTCCAGACTCAACCAGGTAACAGAAGAGGACAACATGTACTAAAATAATTCTATTCTGTGACAAATGGCATTGTGAGCCCTCTTTGATATTGGACACACAGGAAACGGTGCTTTAGATTCCCCTCTCCAACTTCTCACGTGTATTCTTCCTTCTATAAAATTGTAAGTTTTCCTTTGTAGAGCAATGGGTCTGGAATGCTAGATACTTTTTCTGATGGAAGGAGATATGAAGGTGAAATAGCTTTCTATCAGACAAAACATATCTGTTCCTTCAGCATTAGCCTTGCACCATTAGACTCGATAACAAACAACGTAATTCCCTCCTTATGGAAAGTTCATCCTCCAGATGAGCATGGACTCAAGACTCACAAACACTTCCAGAGAGCAATCTAAAACGTGCATGTATGTTATTCAGAACATCCTCATCTTCCTACACACATACAGCGGGGGAACTAGAAACAAACAAGCAAGCTTCCTCTTAAGGTATAAATCACTCAAGAAATTTCTTCTATATACAACCTGATGAAGTACATTTTATGAGTTCCTAAATAAAGACAAGCAGCATTTAAAGTAAAGGTAAGTGAAAAGCTTATCAAGAATGAATGATTTCATGAGTGCTAATATCCCAGACAATGCCAGATAGGACACTGCTGTTGGGGGAAAAAACCCAAGTCACACCTGTTTCAGAAGCATGGGATTCAATCTTATATGGGGATTCATAGGGAATATTTGGCAACTCTCCTTAAGACTGGGTTTGTCTTCAGCTGAAGATTATTCACACACAGTGGAAGACTATTCTTTTCTCAAGACTTCCTAAGAATTTTGGATATTTAGTCCACATTTTTCCAGCATAATTTGTCTTTACAGTGAGCCTGGGAATGTGTTCCTTGACCTTATTTAAGGACAACACTAAACCTCTCCAAAGCTGAACACTGTCGCCCCACATTCATGAGGGCCATCTGAGCTGAGCAAGACAGACATACAAGTGAGGAATTACTGTTGCAGATGAAGCAGCTGAGAAGCAAAAGCATTCAGAGTTCACATTCTCGCTTGTACTCAACACTCTAAGTTAGGAGCACGATTTTATAACTCAGCAGTTACAAAAACAGCCCCTGAGCTTCTTGGAAAATATGGTTAAAATTGCTGTCCTAGACCCAAATCTACAGGCAGGACAGGAAACACACTTCTCAATGCTTCAGCCACTTACTGTACCTCATTTTCTGAGCACTATTACAACGGGTCACAAGCTACAGAATAGTACGCAAAAATAAACAGCTCCTATGACTGCATCAGGGATGAAATATCTGTAGAAAGTACAGGCAATGTACTTGGTACATTATCCAGCCTGAGTGGAACTACTACTAATGACCTTCCCCCCCCCCCCCCCACCATATACCAATCAGCAACATGTATCAAGCAACCCCAAACACAGTAAATGTAATTAGATGCAGAAACAGGTGGGATCATATATGGGTAACTTCTACACTTGTCTACAAAGCTGCAGCTCCACTAAAGGTCTTTACGACCTGAATTCCAAATGAATATTACATATTAGTAGCAAAAATTGATACACCTCACCCTCGCTTAAGAGGCTTCCTCTAGACACATTACTGAAACAGACATCAAAAACTCAGGCGCACAAAAGGGAAATGATTTGTGAACAGCTGACTCAACAACAGAGGGAAAACGAGTCCACGTTTCCTTGCTTCCAGATCTGTGCATACCCATCAGAACACATTCGGTAAATTCAAACAAATGTGCCTGAAATCAGGGTTAGGTAGGAAATTTCACTCACAATTCTGAATTAACAAAAGAGCACATTGGCATACTGTAACTGTGCACATATTTCAGTTCCAGAAAATTAATTGTACAGACTGAACTCTATCTCCTCATTCAGCTTTGAACTCAAGGTGGAGGGTGCATGACTACTGAAAAGATGTAGAAAGGGGTTTTGTCTCTTTGTTTAAACACATCCCCAACTGTATCTGTAATCTCTTGGTTAGAGAGATAGATGGAGAAATAGTTGGAGATGACTGGGTAGTGAATTATCTATGGCTTTCCCCCATACACAGGTGTATCAACAGCCCACTATAAACTACATGACAAATATACGCACCAAGTCTATCAGTTTGTTCTAAAAGTTGTGTGTATTGCATTACACAATAAAACAAGGCATAACAATGTGTTAACTAAAACAAGACGAGTTAATTCATGGTTGATAGCTTCATAGATTAAAACCAACTTTCCAAAACTATTCTCACTTGAATTGCAAGTTGTCCTCCTTTTCTTTGTACTGGTTATCAGTACCTTCAGCAGCAGAGACAAGCTTGGAAGAGAGTTCTTCACTATTTATGAAGACAGATGATTCCTTTGCCTCTCTAAGAACTATTTGGCTGCAGGTAGAACAAACATGTCAGTGCTCCTGTGAGCGCCAATTAGAACCAATTATGTCTTCATAGGCCTGTCATGGGACTTAACTGCTTAACGGAGCTCATTTTCTCCTCACAGAACACAGATTTTTGCTTCTAGGCCTAACTTGAAGATATTCAGTACTTTGGGTTTGTGCATAAAGATCATTCAGACGCAACAACCAGAGCAGCGCTGCCCAAACTCACCTGTTAACTGAAGCCTGGTGGCCAGCAGTTGTTTCCTTATTGTCAGGTCAGAATTATCTGCACAATGATAGATCGGCCACTTGTTTGTTGGATATGTCAATGTCCCTTCCCTTCCCCACCTTTTTGAGGGTATACAGAATACCCATTGCCTTGTTTGGAAAGAGATGGCATATTAACATTGAACCAGTACCACTTTTTTCCCCAAAGTATGAACAAAATAGTCACTCCAGTCTGAAAACACAAGGTGCAGACATCAAGTAAAAGTGAAAGAGGAAGGATAACAAGAGTTACTATCACACTGCAATCCCATTAAAAAAAACCCAACACAAACAAAAACCCCCACAAACCCGAAACACAACACAAACACACTTGATTTAAATGCTTCTATTTGACTGCAGCAACCATAAGTTAATGGAGTTTAAAACTCCAAGAGAATTGAACAAGGCAAACAGTAGAATTACAACCCTGGACCTTAGGAAAGGAGATTTCAGCTTCACCAGAACTTGACAAGGCCTGAACAACTCCATCTGGTTGGCCTTGCTTTAAGCTGGTGAGAGTGAGCTGGCTGGACTAGTCCACCTCCAGAGGTCCCTTCTGATCTTAAATTGGTAACTCTCCTTTCTTTGTGGTCTTGCAGAGAACTGCTAGTTAAGTGAAGAACTCA
The DNA here is from genome assembly GCF_030936135.1 of Gavia stellata. Taxonomy (NCBI): domain Eukaryota; kingdom Metazoa; phylum Chordata; class Aves; order Gaviiformes; family Gaviidae; genus Gavia; species Gavia stellata. Next base: position 24,614,102 of record NC_082600.1, read on the forward strand.
GTTAAGAAAAATCTGATGAAATGAAAGTCTGTTCAGCTTGAGATCTTCTCATTGCACCTAAGCTTTGTTACAGATCTCTTTATTACACAAAAGCACACATTTTTTTCCAAGACACTTTCTATTCAAGTCAGACAATGGATAATTCACTGTTAATGAGCAGCCACTTGATATTTAGTTTTTCCTCATAGTTCAAGGTTTAGCTATATACATCATTTAATACATAAAACACCGACTGTGCCCTGAAAATAGAAAAGTCTGAGGGACTGATTCATTCTATAGTATTTACTGTTACAGTGCGCTTCACCATTTCAACTATATAACACTAACTTCAACCTATACTGTGCAAAAAAAAAAAAAAAGAAAAAAAATGAAATCATAAGATATGAGCGCATAAAATGATTTCCCCAGTCAGCTATGAGAAATCCCCCTTCTCAAAGTGTCCTGGGCCAGATTTACTATACCAACATGTGAGAACAAATGGGAAGAGAACATGTTCAGCTACTCTACTGGGGTGCTGCATGTGGAATTTGGTCAGCATTGGGAGCTCAGAGAAGCACAGAAATATATGGTGAGGGAACACTCCCTACAGATTTAAGCTACTAGGATGCCACCACATGTTTAGCATACACAAAGCTTATAAACTCATAAACTTACAGTTTGGCAGATGGCAAACAGAGTGGCAGATGACTTTTCCCAGAAATGACATAACTTGTAACTATAACTTACAACTTGGGTATTTAGAGATTTTAAAAAATCAGAGAGAAGAGTATGTTGCAACACACATGACAATGCTGTTACTTAAAGTTTGCATATCTAGCTTAGGCAAATTATGTATTTGCTAGCTATATTCATGGACAGAGCTGTTTGATTATTCAGTATCAGTCAAAACAAAATAGTTTGAGGCAAACACTCCTCATGGAAAATTCCTAACACAAAAGTTATAAGCAATAAGCCACAGCAAATAAAGCCTCCTAGTGAGTTGTGCTAAGAAACATTGAGTTGAATTTGGCACCACCATGTATAATTTTAAATCAGTTATCACTTTTTCCTCATCATCGCCCAAAGACTTCAAAAACCTATCTTCAGAAAGAGCATCCTTCAATCAACATCGTACAACTGCAGCAGCTATAGCCTGCCTAAAACTAACCCTGTAAAGCAGTAGAAAACAAGTCTGCCACATCTGCACAAGACATAACTTCTTTTGTGCCTCAGGGATCCTGTGAATCTCTCAATATTAAATATTCTATTGCAAATTCTCTATTTGCATCTACTAAGCCATCAACAGTCCATTTTGCCTCAGCTGCAACATAACACATACACTCATTTCACTGTGGCCAGGAAAACACAGCATTTAACAGGTATTATAGCAGTGTTTATGCATTGAAGGGTCAACTGCAGCAATTGTGCACTGGGATGTAAGTATGAGTTTAACATACTACAAATGCCACAGTTCAGATTTTACAACTAAAAAGTACTTTTAAGATTAAAATTATGCGGAACCCAGGCCAATTTAAAAGCTACAATAATTACCTGAGTTAAAACAGCAAAATTTATGACCAGGTTCTGCATCCCCTTGTGACAACGTTGTCAAGGGCAAAGCTATCTCAACTAGTAATCTCTTTATTGACAATTAACATAAACTTTTAATTACTGATTCAGGCATTGGGAAACAAAGACAACAAACAGTTAAAGAAACACTTAGGGAAAATACCTTTCCTCCCCCAGGCTGAACTGCAGTCCCCCAGCTCTCCTCCCCCTTCCTAGTCTCCCCTCCTTCTGGGCTGTAGTGACACAACAGGCAGTGCAGGAGGTCAGGGTCAGTGCACGGAGGTTTCTTTCTGCCATGCCTCACTTCTTTCTTACTTTCTGTGCTCCAGCATGGGTTATTGATGAGCTGCAGCCCCTCAGGGGTGTCCCTGCTCCTGCGTGGGTCCCTCCCTCCACAGGCCCCAGTGCCTCAAGGGTGTCCCTGCCCTGGGCTGCAGGCAGTCCCCTCAGAGGCATGCCTCATGCAACACAGAGTGCCTTCTTCCAAGAGTGTGTCTCCAGCATGTCCCCACCAATGTCCCCTTCCACGTACTGCTCCCTGAACCTTCTGTGCATCCCTTCATGCATCCTCCCACACCATCTCCTGCCCCCAGGGGCTATCGCCCTTTCTTAAATGTGTCCGAGCAGCACCATGTGTTCCTCTGACAGGTTGACGTTTTGGCACATGGTGGGTTGTTTTCATCCACATCAGAGCCACTTGTGACCACACACAGGGCAGTTCATGTCCTCCTCCCACAATGAGTGCTCTGCAGCCCCCTGTCACTCATGACCCAATACAAACATAAATATCCTGATTGTGATGGTAATTCATCAAAAAACATGAGGTCTGTAAACCTAATAACATTCCTCAATACAGGGGCAAATGGAAGATACACAATTTTTAAAGTCAAAGTTTTGTAAGTATACAAACAAAAGAACCCTATTGCATTTTTCTTGCCCATTGCTGGTTTTTTTTGGACTTTCCCCCCCTCTATTTTATGCCTTCTTTATGGTCCTACTGTATTTTCTGCTTAGTCCAGTAGTGCTTATGAGTCCTTGGGGTACTTCATATGCTGGTGTGAAGGTCCTACCATGTTTATTAGTAATCCTAACCTTATGCTTTCTAACAAGAAGCTATCAGTTTACCTACAGGAAAATTTGTGATTATGGCATTTTGCTCTTCTTTCTTGGCAGAAAACTGAAATTTAGCTTATTTTCAAGAAGTAATATTGTCAAAGAATGGAATCAGTAACACATTGTATGTGACCACATGAGCAAAGCAAGACCCAATTCACATCAGGAAGGAAACCTTGGTAGCACCTGTAATTAGCAGCCCTTTAATCAGCAGCCCTTTAAAAGAGCAATTAAATAATGAAGAACTGATAGTTTATGCAGATACGCAAAAACTCCCACAAAGTCTCAGTAAGTAAAGGCAGAAATCTTGGCAAACTCACAGAAATAAGAAAAAGTAAGTAATGGTGACCCTTATCTCACTGTACTTAGACTAGGTGTTTAATTTATTATTTCCATCACTAGAAAAGGCACTACTAAAGAAATGCAAGTTAGATAGAATACTGGCATGAAAGCAAGTGAGAAAAGATGAGGAATACATCTGCACAAACTCAGTAAGGAGATGAAATTTGCTGCAGCAGAAGCATCATTATTTGGTCACATAATGAAAATGCAGTTCCCAAAAACATGGTATATAGAGAGCTCTTCTGCCCCAGCAAGTGGATATGAACAAAGTAACAAGGAAGAGCTGCTAAGACCAATTTCTGTTCTAATAGAAAACCCTGATAAAATAGATTGGGGTTTTTGCCTGAAATCTGATCAGATTAATCTGATTGCTGCCCCAAAGATTAAGGTCTCTGCCATATGTTCACAACTTCAGGTAAACTGCATATTTGGCCACTCAGTTTCCAGTCAGGGAAACAACAGTGGCATAGTTCTTCAGGCCTTAACTCAGTCAGACAGTTCAACATCTTATTTATTTATGCTTGCTAGACTCTTGAGGAAAAATAAGCCATGCTTTGAACACCAGCTCTAAGGGGGAGTTAAAGCAAACAATACAGATGGCACAAACCAGAAAAGAGCACCAGGACATTCAAATGGCTTCTGTTTATTGCTCCCCAAAAGTTTATCACATGGCAACACAAACAATAAAGTATCAGTTGATACCTGTACACTGTCCAAAGGACGTGCATTAGCTGAGCGAAAATGAAGCTTCTGACAGTTGTTTTTCCAACTTAACTCCTTCTGGACACATCAAATAGACCACACATGCTGTGCAACTCCAAATTTCCTCTAAGTGAATTTCTTAGGAGTAAAAAAACTGAGAGCGTGACAAAAGAATATTTTGAGGACAAAGAAATGCAACAGTGTCCATATGCATTAACAACAATAGTGGTGAAAAAGGTGAAGTTTTTACCTAGTTTGGCAACATACTGCCAAATAGCATGGATGATTTGTGTGACTATTCATTACTTGAAATCACTTGAAGTGGTCAACCCTAGATGTGCTGGAATATCTACATTGTCTAGAGGTGACATAACAGGGGTTTCCAGTTCCCAGCTTCTGTAATTTTTTCTTTTTTTTTTTTATAGTTATTCTTATGGGTGTTGTCCACTAAATGCACTGCATACAGCTTCTTTGCCTTGCTATTACACTAGATGTATAACATTTCTAGCTACCATTATCAAACAAATTAAGAATGGAGAAGAAAAAAAAAAAAAAAAATCAAGCCAGAAGTGATCTGACTGAATTTAGATTAGTAAATGTTTTTTGGATTAAAAGACAGACATTAACAGCACTAGTACCAAGTAGTGTGCCAGCCCCATTCCTTCTGCCCTTCCATATTTACCAAGGCATCAGTCTTGACAGCAGCTATTCTTCCTTCTCCAGTTATAAACTGTCATCCAGTTACCCTTAAACTTCAACTACATTGTTATTCTAATCTTTATTTTACTCCTCCTCTTCCTATCTCACTTCATGTCACACTAAGTAAAAGAAGTTCTTAGACAAAACAATTAATCCAGGCTCAGGAGACAAAAAAACAAGCTAGACCATTGACACACCTCCTGCCTTCAAGCATATACACCAATGTTCTTACAGCATATGGAATGATCTGCAATATCAGAATATCCCAGGGACGCCTTTGAGTTACTGTAACTTGATCACACACATCAAGAAATAGAAGTCTAGTCAAAACTGAGTATCATCAATCAGAACCAGTCTTGTCCCTCATTCTCCTAAAGACCCACTATCTGGCACTTGCACATCTCTGTGCCCCTCTGTGCTGCGTTTTCCACACCCCGAATTTAAAAGGTCTATGTCTATTAATACAAACACTTGCTTGATTAAAAAAAAAGGATGGGGTGTTTGAAAAAGATTACAGAGGATCTAATCATCATAATGTGGCTCACCTGACCATTCCATCACAGGATCCTTCCTAGAAGAAAACAAGAAAGACCTGATACTTTTTATGACATGACTGCTGAAATATCCTTTTATTTATCAAGAGTTTCAAATTGCCTAAGAATGAAGAAAACATAAAACATTGAAAAATGCAAAGCTTCCAGTCTAATCCTCAAAAAACCAGCAAGCTTCAATGCTTAAAAGGAGTTTTCATGAACTAGGTCTTTTTCCTTTCAGGATGCTCTTCTCTTGACAAACTCTCTGAGACCCAGACTGAACACCATACTCAGCTCACATCTCAAAAAGCAGACATTGTTTGACATGAAACTGAAATTCCTTTCCCACTTTAAAATATGAAGGAGCTGCTTCTATACAAAAAGGAGGAGGAGGAGTTACGAAATCTGCAAGACTAACACAAAACGGAAGCAGCAATTCAGATCACGCCTGCTTTCTGTGTTTGTCTTTTTTCATGACAGCAAATTAATACGAGTCACTTTCCTCCCAGTATGTGTGCATCAGCCAACAATCGGATCAGACAGTATGCTACTTCTTATTAGTTACACTGCATTAAAAAGATTGGAAGAGGAAAAGGGGGAGAGCAAGGGAGTGTTCCTAGAACTACTAGAAGATCCAAGATAACTTACGCTTGAGCTACAAATTTCCCTAGATCCGGGTTACTGGGAAGATTGAGTATTTTCCCAAATCTGAATTTGCCATGGGGCATGTTAGGGATGTTTATCATCTCGGAAGGGATTTAGAGATTAGCTGCTGACTAAAACGGACCCAAGATGACCACAGACATACCAACGTAAACATAACATTGCAACTAGGAAAATATTTCAATATCATCTTCATTTACATTATAACAACATAACTGGTCAGACAACGAGCTGGCTAGTTCACTGTCACATCTTCAGCACCGATCCTAAGTGGACACCCAGGGAAAACTAAGAGTAGAGCAGGCATATTTAATTAAAGTACGCATCTAGACTACAAGCCTTTTCAACAGTTAACTCAGCCTCATGTGGTTTGTAATCCCAAAGAGATCTCATTTCCAAGTACTTATCCAGTCTCTCCTTGAATGCATTTAGAAGTTTTGCATTCACAATAATGACTTACAAACCTTTAGCAATGACTCACACAAATCTACCACTGAGGTAGGAAGCTGAACATCAGCCAGCCAGCTGTGGGGCCCATCGGCAAAGGCAGCCTACAGCATCCTGTACTCTATTAACAGGACCATAGCCTGTTAATAGATGAAGTGATTATTCCCCTTTACTCAGTGCTTGTTAGATTGCATCTAGAATAATGAATCCAGTTTTGGAGACCCCAGTATAAGATAGATACTGACAAACTGGAGCAAGTTCAGTGAAGGGCCATGAAGATGGGTGACTGAAGTGCCTGCCTTGTAAGGAGAGGCCAAAAGATTTGGGCTTGTTCAGCTTGAAGACAACACAACTTCAAGGGCACCTAAGGGCAGTCTCACAGCACCTACAAGGATGTTATTGAGAAGGCAAAGGCAGGCTTTTCACAGTGGTACACAGCTGGCAAACAGGATGCAACAGGCATAGTTTGAAGCGAGAGAATCTGACTTGATAAGAGGAAAAAACTTTCTCTTCACAAGAACAGGCAGGCAGTCAAACAGGTTGCCCAAGGACACTTCAGAGTCTCAGTGCGTGGAGGTTTTCAAGATTTGACTATATAGAACTCCAAGCAACCTGATCTGACCTCACAGCTGACCCTGCTCTGAGCAGGGGTTTGAACTAGAGACGTCCCAAGGTCTCCTCCAGCCTAAGTGATTCTATTGCGTGAACAATCATCTTTTTCATACTTGCTCTTGCTAAACAGATTACATGTTCCCTAGTTCTTGTGCTGGAAGACACAGTAATCTGTCCCTGTATCTATCCTCTCAGTGTCAACCTTGCCTTGCAGACTTTTATCATACCACCACCCTCAGCCTTTAAGTCACCTCTCTCAGTAAAGAGACCAGTTGTGTTATCAAATTTAGCCCCCACAGCTATAGGCAGCCAGATGTGGCAGATGTCAATCTAGAAAAGGTCCACAAGGACAATTCCTCCAGGTCTTTTTTTTTTTTTTAAAAAACACATCACAGGAAATTAAAAATATCCTACAAAAAAATTTACTGGTCATAACAAATATAAAAAACTTTCATTATAGGAAGACAAAAGGCTTCAAACCGCAATGCAGCAGAAAAAGATATCAAAAGAAAACTATGAACACTGAAAATGAAATTTGCTGTGTAGAACTGCCCAGAAAACTATGCCCAGTTACTGTGACCCTTACAGGACATGTTTACTGGGGTCAAAGTTAACTACCACCTGGGAAGAGACTTAATTAAGTGCAATTGTAATTAAATTCAGTAAAGGTAGTTGGAAGTATTCCTTAGTTGCATTCTGCTGTCAAAGAGGACCTGGAATCTGGATGTATTTTCTTACTTCTTGGTGTTTCCTGATAAAAGAGCACACAGAGAGGATGTCCTTGGAGAAGCCCAGAAGGCAGCATGCCAGAGGAGCTGAATACAGAGACTACTGTTAGCATTGAGAAGCACAGCAGGATTCATAGCTCATTTGGGGCCTGGAGGAAGAATAGGGATGTTAGTTCACTACAATTTTACAGAATCTGAATGGTAACGAAATGGCCTAGATACAGCTCAGGAATGGGTGGAGGCCAAACTGCTACTACTGATCTCAGCCCATTCAAATCACCTCCAAAGAATCTCTTTCTAATCTTGATCCTTAAGCTATGGTTTATTCCATTAAAACAAATAAACTATCAAGAAAAAAAACCAAACCAACCAACAAACCACAAAGTCAACCGCTGTTCTCTCAGTTTCATTTCATTTAGTCACTTCAAGTTTAAGTAGCATAACATCTTGTCTGTAAACTGGCCATGCCACAAGGTTTTGTTTGTTTTAAATGTAGATAATACTTTATTCTTCCTTACATACCTGTTCACGTTTTCTTAGTCATAGGTATTAAAACAGAAAATACAGTTTATGTTTACGGTCTTCACTGCAGGAGATCAAACCCAAATTTTCAGGCTTGAACATTGAAAAGAGTTGGGCCAGAAATATTGGCTATTAGATATTCACCCGAGCCCCAGAAGGTAGGGGGTTTACCAAATCTCACATGCTAAATCAGCAGTAGAGTTGGGAATAGGAAGCAGGTTTTCAAAGATCTAACCTTTTGCTGGCCATTAGCATGGGTTTATGAAAGGCAAGTCCTGCTTCACTAACCTGATCTCCTTCTATGACAAAGTGACCCGCTTAGTGGACAAGGGAAAGGTTGTGGATATAGCCTACCTAGACTTTAGTGAAACCTTTGACGCTGTTTCCCACAGCATTCTCCTAGAGAAACTGGCTGTTCATGGCTTGGACAGACACACACTTCACTGGGTAAAAAACTGGCTGGACAGCCAAGCCCAGAGAGTCGTGGTGAATGGAGTCAAATCCAGTTGGCGGCCGGTCACAAGTGGAATCCCCCAGGGCTCAGTTTTGGGGCCAGTCTTGTTTAATATATTTATTGATGATCTGGATGAGGGGACCGAGTGCTCCCTCAGCAAGTTTGCAGATGACACCAAATTGAGCAGGAGCGTTGATCTGCTCGAGGGTAGGAAGGCTCTGCAGAGGGATCTGGACAGGCTGGATTGATAGGCCGAGGCCAATTGGATGAAGTTCAACAAGGCCAAGTGCCCAGTCCTGCACTTTGGTCACAACTACCCCATGCAACGCTACAGGCTTGGGGAAGAGTGGCTGGAAAGCTGCCCCGCAGAAAAGGACCTGGGGGTGTTGATCGACAGCCGGCTCAATATGAGCCAGCAGTGTGCCCAGGTGGCCAAAAAGGCCAGTGGCATCCTGGCCTGTATCAGAAATAGTCTGGCCAGCAGGAGTAGGGAATTGAAGACTAGGATCGTGCCCCTGTACTCGGCACTGGTGAGGCTGCACCTCAAATACTGTGTTCAGTTTTGGGCCTCTCACTACAAGAAGGACATTGAGGTGCTGGAGTGTGTGCAGAGAAGGGTGACGAAGCTGGTGAGGGGTCTGGAGCACAAGTCTTATGAGGAGCGGCTGAGGGAACTGGGGTTGTTTAGCCTGGAGAAGAGGAGGCTGAGGGGAGACCTTATCGCTCTCTACAACTACCTGAAAGGAGGTTGCAGAGAGGTGGGTGTTGGTCTCTTCTCCCAAGAAAGAAGCGATAGAACAAGAGGAAATAGCCTCAAGTTGTGCCAGGGGAGGTTTAGATTGGATATTAGGAAAAACTTCTTCACTGAAAGGGTTGTCAGGCATTGGAACAGGCTGCCCAGGGAGGTGGTTGAGTCACCCTCTCTGGAGGTATTTAAAAGATGTGTAGATGTGGTAGTGACATGGTTTAGTGGTGGACTTGGTAGTGTTAGGTTAATGGTTGGACTTCATAATCTAAATGATTCTATGATTTCAGTTTGTTGCAGCAGCTTGCTTTTGAAATTAACTTTTTGATCTATCCCCACTTGCCATGCTTTGTTTCACATCAGAGCAGTCTCAGAGTATACAAACTTATCTCCTTTCAAATAAAACTAAACTGGAAGATGCAATCCAGCTGTTAACAAGTAAATAGTCTATAGGACCAGACTAGAGCTAGTCCAAAGTAAAACTCCTTGAAGTAAAATGCCTACAGGATGGATCTCAAGTCCTTGGTCCCAAATTTCATTCTGCAAAACCACTCTCATGCTGGTTGTTATTGTAGACATAGTCTAGTCTTCTAGGACTAAATGGGGCTGTTTTGGTCTACCAAGGAAACAAACTCAGAGTTCTGAGCTTTTTGACCTCACCTCAAATATGATGTTGTCCCTCACAACTAGTGGAAGGTCAGTGATGAGAAGAAATGCATTTATAGAAGCCCACCATCCCCAAGGTCACAAGGCGGAAGTGTAAAAGGAAAAAGTATCCAGACCTAGTAATACAGCTTATAAACTATTCTGTTAATGATATGCACCTTTTCTTACTATTGCCTCCTCTTCTTGCCACCATGAAAGGACAGCCATCATTTGGAGAGGTGGACATACATGCGTGTTATACAGGCAAGCTGTTAAAAGGTACCATGCCAGAGTAAAAGATAAGTGTAATGGTTGTTTAATCATTCTCACCATGAAGTGCCAATTCTTTAGTCTCTTATGACATTCATGAATGATGCAGAGGGCTGGCATGATGAATGCAGAACAATTCCAACTGACAGATACTTTCAGAGAATTTATATCCTTCCTGCACTGCCAGGACAAAAGGGCTCTTGAGCTGAGTTATCATTTGTTCCATGAGAGGATTTACAGTCTTGCCAGCAACTTCTTTTACCTTACTCTATAAAGCGTTTATTTTGATATACTGATTGTGATCATTCAAGAACAACTGTATCTGAAGAAAGTCAGCAGGGGAGAGAAAAAGCAGAGCGGTTCTGAATAACTTGCACACCTTGACCTGGGACTTCATTCCCCTCAGCCAGTTTGCTTTGTCTTTGGCATTAGTTCTTTCCCGGCATCCTCCACTATCCCGATTACAAATGTAATATCACTTAAGAGACACATCTAATCTCCCAAGCCTGGCTACCCTTCTTTCAAGGGAAAAGATGAAGTCTCGCCACAAAAGCCACCCACCCTAGTCCTTTCTTATCATTTCACTAGAAAGCACCTCAGCATCACAATTTTTACACCACACTGGAGTGGTCTCCATCTTACTACATGCTGCTACAGGCAGCAATGGCTCCTGCCATGAGATTCAGTGGCTAAGCTGCACCTGGGCCTTAGCTGGAGGAGCAGGGTGATACAGGCACACAACACCACAACCTCAACATTACTGGGTGACTAAAATATTCCTATTGCCATGATGAACACATCACCATCAAACATGGACATGGATTGCATGACGCATTTTGGCTTGCAAAAAATGTAACACTTCTTCCCTCTGGCAGAGGCGACCAAGAATTCTTATGACTTTGATATTCAGCCACTCTCTAAAAGTTTTTCCATCACTATTGTTTCCTGAGAAGTTTAGCAGTTACCATCTAGACTAAAACACAACATCACACGAGAGGTTCTAAGTCTGTGGCCTTCAGTTGCACGGAGCAATAGCATGTGTCACACAAGTGAGGATAATGAAAGGGCTGTGGGCTGATCATGTTGGTCTAATGATCACAGCCATTTCCCTACACTTCATTTTGAAAGTATGAGTGACTTCAGGCAAAGCAGCAATAAGTTTCTATGAATATTACAGATACTATCCATAACATCCTCACAGAGAAGGCTATTGTCTTTTCTTACTCATTTTAGATTATGTTTTAACGCTACATTTTTGCACCTGTATACAGCACTTGATCTTAAAGGCTCTGGCATTTCCTATTCTTGAAGGGGGCCTATACAAACTAAGAGGAGGAATTTAACTTGCTTGCCTTTGAAATGAATTTATCATTCTATTAAAAGGTAATGCACCCCATCACCACACAGTGCTAAGGTAGACCACTGACAGGTGCTACCCTGTGCTGGTTTTGGCTGGGATAGAGTTAATATTCTTCCTAGTAGCTAGTATGGGGCCATGTTTGGGATTTGTGCTGGAAACAGTGTTGATACACAGGGATGTTTTCATTACTGCTGAGCAGTGCTTGCACAGAGTCAAGGCCTTTTCTGTTTCTCACCCCACCCCATCAGAGAGTAGGCTGGGGGAACACAAGAAGTTGGAAGGGGACACAGCTGGGACAGCTGACCCCAACTGACCAAAGGGATATTCCATACCATATGATGTCATGCTCAGTACATAAACTAGGGGGAAAGCTAGCCAGGGGACCACTGCTTGGGCTGGGCATCGGTCGGAGGGTGGTGAGCAATTGTTTTCATTTGCATCACTTACTTTTTTGTTTGTTGTTGTTGTTATTTTCCTTTTCATTACAATTTTTATTATCATTATTAATTATTATTATTTTATTTCATTTCATTTCACTTATTAAACTGTTCTTATCTCAACCCACGAGCCTTCTCACTTGTACTTTTCCAATTCTCTCAACCCACGAGCCTTCTCACTTGTACTTTTCCCGATTCTCTCCCCCATCCCACTGGGGCAGGGGGGGAATGTGCGAGCAGTTGTGTGGTGCTTAGTTGCCAACTGGGCTTAAACCATGACATACCCAAACACCTATCTAAGACATGGAGAAGGGACTTCTTAGAGCAGTGAGTGAATCATATGGTATTTAATGGGTATCACTAAGAAGTTTTAGAGAGACAAGTTAAATTAATAAAACTGAATGAACAGCTAAAAATGGGTAGGCCATGTCCTCTTAACCTCATCTCCTAATCCCACTGAGGAACTTTGATTAAAATTGATAAAGATTTCCTTCACTCACATTTCAAGTGTATATTAATCTTCATCTTTGCAAGCACTGAACCTCAATATTTTAGTTTCAGTCTCTACTGCTTTATTGTGAATTGCCAGTTGTAGTCCCAATAAAGCATTTAATTACCAAATCATTTATTTGGGAGACAACACAGGGAACAGTTCTCCTTCAGGTACACCTTCCAGGGTGCGAAAGGCATACAATTCTACAGAAAGCTTAGTTCTGTGCTTCCTAAAAGGGGACAAAATCTCTCTCAAATAAGCTGGAAAAATAAATCACAGTATTTTTTTTTTTCTCTCCTGTGTTGTAAATGCAAACTATTGATTTACCTCTAGCTCTTTCATGCCTTTTACACACTTCAATAATACAGAGGATATGTTCTTCATCCTTTCATCTCCAGGCCTGGAATGCCTCTTAAGCCCCATGTTAAGGGTCACTCATTGTTCCTCAAACTGCAGCACTTGTGTCCAACAGAGCTCTACAGGTGGCCGCTAGAGAGGCATGCAAGCAGCACATAATCACTTACCTCTTGACTTTCTTGAGAAAGAAAGAAAGATGAAATTTTCATAAATCCTAGTTTTTTGAACTTTTGATCATTTATGTTTGGTCTTTTACAAGCATCCTTCTGAATGTGCTATAACAACAGTAAAATATGGATGAAAAGTAATTTCCAAAGACTGCACCTTGCATTAGGTTGAGCTGGCAGCACTGAATAATGCTGATGGCTCAACCACCAGAAAGTATATCTTCATACTCCCATAGGAAACAGAGAACGTGTAGGCCTTCTCATCACAAATGTCTAGAAACAAAGAATCATCGAATAATTGGAAGGAACCTGTAGAGATCATGTAGTTTCCCTCTCCTCCAACTCAAAGCAAGGCTGATGAGATCAGATTGCGTAGGAACTTCTCCAGATGAGTTTTGAATATCCTAAAGAAAGGACATTCAATAACTCTTCTGGCAACCAGTTCCGGTGTTTTACCACCCTACTATTTAAATCACAATTTTCCATATTCCTTCTATCTTGTGCCTGTTGCTTCTCATACTATTGTTGTGGGTCTCCAAGAAGAGTCTTTTCTATAAACTCCTAGTCTGGTAGTTAAAGACAACAATAGTATTTCCTCCTTCTCTCCCCTTAGGACTGAACAAACCCTGTTATCTCAGACTCTCCTTATGTGTCACATTTTCCAGCACCTTCACCACCTTGGAGGCCATCTACCAGACTTGCTCCACTCCCAGTACCTGTCTCTTACTGTGAAGCCCAAACTTGGCCACAGTACTCCAGACATGGTCTCACAAGTGCTGACTAGAGGGGAGGAATCCATTCCCTTGGCCTGCTAGCTGCCTTCTTGCTAAGGCAGATCACTATGAAATGGGCCCTCTTTGCCACAAGGGCACACTGCTGACTTGAATTCACATGGTTATCCACCTTTTCTAGACAGCTGCTTTCTTCCATTCAGTTGGAACATAGCCTGTTGTCCTGCTGCACAGGAATTTTCCATTCCAGATGTAGGACTTGGCATTTGCTTTTGTCAGACTTCACAAGATTCATGATGGCCCCATTTCTCCAACATGTTGAGGTCCCTCTGAATTGCAGCTCATCAGTGACTGCCCCCAATTTGGTCATTTGCAAATTTGCTGAGAGTGCACTCTGTCCCATCACCCAGGTATCAGCACAGACATTACACAGTACTGGCATCAGCATCGACCCCTGAGGGGCACCACTAGTCATAAACTGCCTGTTGGACTTTCTGCCACTGAGCACAGCCCTTTGAACCAGCAGTAAAGTCAATTTCCCACTCCTCTTACCATCCACTTACCTAGACCGTATCTCACCAGCTGGGATACAGGGATACTGCAGGAGACTGTATCAAAGCCTATGTAGAAGTCAAGGTAAACAACCCCTGTACCCCTGTTGTTCACAAAGCCAGTCTCATTGTAGAAGGCAATGAGGTTCACCAGGCATAGTGAGCCCTCAGAGTAAATCCCTGTGGGCTATTCCAAGTTAGCTTTTTGTCTTTTGTGTGCTTGCAAGTAGCTTCTAGGCAAATTTGCTCTGTAAACTTTCCAGGAACTGGTGTTAGGCTGACTAGCCCGTAATTCTCTAGTAGACATGGCATTTGCCATTTTTGTTGCATTAATAACATTTTCACTGTTGGTTTCTTTTTTCCCCACCCACTTTCTCCCCAAGTACCTCACAAGTCCTCACTACATTTATTGAAGATCAAAGTGCTACAGTGTGATATGGCTCTTGGATCTTAGTATTTCTTCTATCCTAGAAAGAATTTCCTCCCTTCACATGTGCTATCTTCAATATTCCTGTTAAAAATAGATCTCCCCTTGTGACAACTCAGGAAACCACTTTCAGTTTCAGGGCCTGCAAGCCAGTGTTACTTCATCTATTTAAGTGCCTGAAAACATAAAGAAAAGTTCCTGTTCCAAAATCAACCACTGAGTTTATCAAACAGCACAACCTGCTCCTGACCTATACGATTAGCTGTTTCATGAAACACACCAAGTGCTACCAGTGTTCTGTATACCATAACGTCATATTTTCTTCCAAATCCAGAAAAGCATTCTCCTTGTGGGAATGGGCTTAGAAACCCAGTTCATTAATCTGATCTTTTCTCCTATTTTGACTAAGTTGAATGGTCTCTCTTATGTAGTATAGTTGGAGATATAGGTTGACTCTTCAGATTTAGGTTTTCTGCTCCAAATCCAACTCACAACTCTGCTTCTTTGTTCTAGAGAATAAAATTACTACAGAATTGTTTTTGCTTTTTCTATAAGAGACTACTGGTACGAGATACTTGCAAAGCTTGCGGGAGCTGTGGTTTCTTCAGGGAAGTCCTTCCAACATGTCATTCTGACAGCTATATCTCCCCTTCAGTACTACTAAATATATTGGAATGCATTCTTCGAGCAGAAAGCAAATTCCAGGAAAAGCCAATTTTCTTTCACTGGTCTCAGAAGTGCAGGCTGTTCCATGGGCTCATTTTTCTTTGTTCAGAGGTTCACAGGCTATTCTCAAGGGTGGCTTCCATACAGGGAAAACTTGCAAATACTTAACACACTTGTACATTAATTTATTTCTTTTTACATACAATCAGTTTCCTTGTCACTTGTGCTAATCCTCAATGTTATTTATATTTAAATAGGAGCCTCTGGCTTTTATTCTCTCCATTTGATTCTCCAGTAAAGTCATAAAATGCTGAATTGATAAGGTGACAATAAGTGTCACAACAGAACAGTAAGGTCAAACATAAGGAAAGGGAATGTCATTCTGACCATGTAACAAGTGTAAACCTAGAGCAATTCATCTCAGGTCAGTGAGTTAATTCAAGTACATTTAGTTATAAAAGAAACCATGCCCACTGCAGTACTTAAAGGCAGTATCTGCTTGCATCTTAATTCATATTCAAATACAATACCTTCTGTAACATATTGGGGAAACACTGGGAAAAAACAATCATTGGAAAACTGAAGTCACTACTAGTGAAATTTTTCCACCTGTTACAGAATATGTAAGAACTTCCTCCATCAATCACATTCTTCCATGACAACGTATTCCATAAATACCTGGGATGGATCTTTCTCCCTCAAGGCAATCTTCACATAACACTGCCAGAGCAGAATTATACCACACACAGTGGAGCAGTGTAATAGACTTTTCTGTCCAGTTATTTTGGCATTAGGCATAGTCTATCAGCAACCAGTTACTGTCATTGTAGAGTATGAGAAAATTGAAGAATTGCTATCACTTACATAGCAGCTAGACCATCCAGTGGAAAAAGCCTAGAAACCAAACAATGCAAAAGATGTACATTCTTCTCTCCCGAGTTATGTCAAGTGGCTATATGCTGAAAGGGAGTTTAAGACTGTCCTGTGTGAGTTAATTTGCACTGCTGTATCTACAGCTGAACTACATCAAGCAGAGTGTACAAATAATGCCTTACAGAGAAAAGAACAGACATTGTGTGCTAGTGGATGCTAAAGTAACAGTCTTACTTGTCTCCTTACAGAAGATCAACCAATTCAGACATTGAGCAACTATGACTACACTGAGTTTGGGCTTGATAAGAACTATGGTCTATATACATTTCTGTATTCAGTCAGCAAGGACTCAGAAAATGGCAGCTCTCTTAACCACTGGTGAAAAGAGTTGGTATCTCAAAAATAATGTCAGTTAACTATTTCCCACCATGTTTGCACGTACACTACACTCACTTGTCTTCTATATGCAACATTACAAAAATAAGCTCTTTGGTGGGTAGAAAAGTACTGGATTTCTTTTGACTTGCCTCTAACAATCAAATTTGTAGAAACAAAGGAATTGAGATAAACGATACCAGCACATAAAAAAGAATTCCCAAGTAAAGTTAAGTATTTCCATACAAATTCCCAAAAGCACATATCAGGCTTCCATGACAGCAGTAACTATACACGCTTGCCCAACTAACAAAAACACAAGAGCTCTCCCCTACTCCCACACTTCTAAAAACATGCCAGCATCTTGCTTAACAAGTTTACAGGAAAGCATGAGTTTCCATTGTTGCTCAGCCCTTACTTTCAGATGTAGATATTTCCATCACTAAGTACCACATAAACTGAGATACTGCATTTTAGCATGCTTCCTTACTGCAAATGTATTGGCATAATTCTTTTTATTAGAAGGGGAAAGGCTAGAGAAGGTGCTTCCGTCAATAAAACAGCAAAACTTGCTTTTACTTCTCCAGCAACACTGGCATCATACATTTTTGCACTCATGTTTATTCCTCCTTCCATGCTAAGCCAGGAAAATATCCCATGCTAACCTTTGTAAAAGAAGAATAATCCCAATATTTTCTCCTCCAGATCTTCTGCCGTGACATACATCTTCAACAAGACTTCATGAGAAGTGAGTTATGAAATGATGGGCAGGGAAAGTAGCATTTAATCAGATAGAACAGTGCTTGGAAGTTCTTAGTTATGTGTGTATACCACTTAAGGCTGGTCATTGATTAGATGCTCTAGAGACTACTGCAATACAATCCATCAAAGATATTTCTATTTTAAAATACAACCTTTTCAACATTCTGAAATAAAATTCCTCTTGCTTCCAGGCACACAACACTATTACTACAGCTCCCGTTTTTCCTTTGCTTTTTCTTCTGTTCCTTACTACATTCATTTGCATCCAGTTTGACATTACAGGGTAGTATCTCCAATACAGCAATTATGATTAGTCATTTGTTTGTTCAGCACTGGCCCAAGGGGATCATGATGTAACGAGTCTTTTGCCTGCCACCACTATACAAACAAATAATCCAGTCAACACCAGGGTATGTGTCAATAATGTTGAAGCATAGACATCTTAAAAGTATGTATTTTTCCCCATTAACTTGAACTCAACATACTAACCTATTTAAAGATGAGAAGAAAACCAGATAAAAGTGTTGGCTAACTCCACTCCTTTCTGCTCCAGTATAAATTATCCAGAATGAAAAGGACTGACTGATAAGATGAGATTAAAAAAAGCTATATACTCTACATATAGCTTATCTAAGGAATGTGTTTGAAAGATGCCTATAGTGGGAAAGGAGATAAACTTTCAAAGTGGCACCAAAACAGAACAGCTGGGAGTAATGAGATGAAACTGGAAGGAAAAAAAAAAAGAAACTAAGAA
This sequence comes from Gavia stellata, assembly GCF_030936135.1. Taxonomy (NCBI): domain Eukaryota; kingdom Metazoa; phylum Chordata; class Aves; order Gaviiformes; family Gaviidae; genus Gavia; species Gavia stellata. Next base: position 24,632,078 of record NC_082600.1, read on the forward strand.
GTAGTCAGCTGAATATCAAGGGGGACTAAAAATTAATAACAATGATGAGCTCTCTCCATGCTTTTTTTCCCCCCCTCCTAGTTTTGAAGCAGGCCTTCGTGTAATCATCCTTCTCACTTCAAAGCCATATACCTAAGCCTACCACCAAACTTTCTACACACCATTCTAGTGGACACACATGAAAACTGTCTTGCAGAAGTGCCTATGGGCCCTGAAAAGCCAGCTCCCACACTACTGCTCCTGGTGACCAATACACACTGCTTTATAACTACTGAAATTTTTATACAGAGCTTGTAACCATGGCATCCCAGCACTGTTCAGATGCGTACTTAAAGTTCTGTTCAAGTGCCAGTTCAAAGAACATCACCACCAACATTTATTTCCTTTTTTCCATCCCTATGTCTGGATCCTTTTGCTTAGGGGCTTTTGTTTGACTTTGGTTTTGGTTTTACTGGATTTCCCCCCTGCCCATGTCTGCCAGAGGCATCACCATGATGACTAAAAGACCTCCTGAGAGGATAACAAACCCTCAAAGTTTTCCTTCAGAGCAGTCTCCAGCTGTTGCAAACTTTCCCTATTTATCTCTTCACAGCCTCAATTAGGGCAACTGCATCTTGGAACCAATTTCCTCCTCCCTCCTACTGAAAAGGCTTTGGTCCACCTGTCAATTGGCATCCTTGCTTCATTAGTTGCTGACAGTTCCCTTCCCTGGCAAATTACTCCTAATCAATTCCTTCCATAACATTATCTCCTCAGCTCTTCAACATACAGACATATACCCTCGCACACTGGGAAGGGGCTAGCAGTGATGGCTGCCTCTCTGAGGAACTCCAGCAGATCAGGAATTTGGTGCATGGGATATTTTCCTGGGTTTGCTGCCAGCTTGTTCTGGGACACTGGGCAAGTTTCAGAGTCTCACTCTAACCTTCTGCAAAGTGGAGAAGATAAATATTTCTCTATCTATATGGGGTGCTTTGAGAGGTGTTGATGGAAGAAAGCTTGATTATGCAGGCTGCAAACTCTTCTGACAATTGGCAAGTAAATAAGCAATCAGTATTAATAAACACTGCAATATATTATGATTGACCATTTACCCACAATAAACCCCCTAATAGTAATTTGCTGGATTTTCAATCAGGTCCCTATCAGACAATGCTTTTGGTTTAATTCCTGTTCCTCATCCCCTTCCCTTACACTAATAAGCTGGAATAACAAATACCACAGAAAGTCAGCTACCCATTCTGTATCCAGAGACAAAAAGAGCTTTCACAGCTTTGATGCATCATCTAGGGAACTTTAATCACATTAAGTGAACCATGCAGTCTGATTCAGAGAAGACAGAAAAGACTAAAGTCATCATGAAATGTGACCCATACCAACAAAGAGTGTTATAATTTGCTCCTCTGACAGGTAGATGTTGTTGCATCCTGTTATTTCAGTTTCTTAATGCTGCCTTTATTGTATGGTTCTGTACTATTCCACACACAGTCTAGAAGAAGCGTGCTTTAAGAGATTTTAATGTATATATTTCTACATAAGTGTCTCCTTTGGTTTGATACTGTTGCCTCTAATGCTGCCAGAAAGGAATTATAATTAGCTGCGAAAACACAAGTTTTTAATAGTTTGTCAATGTGCCAAAACACATTGAAAGTACCAGTGAATATGGATAGAACAGAATCATCCACTGACTGCTTCTAAAGGATGCAGAGCACACAAGGGCACATTGCTGAGATTTTAAAGGTCTTTCTTTGCTAACGCATTTAGAACTGCTGAAATTTTCTCAGTTGACATGGCTCTGAATAAGGACATCTGCTTGCAGCCTTATCACAAGGAGAAGCCACAAAGGTTTCAACTACAGTGCCTCCAACACTGCCGCTTCCGAGTCATGAATTTCTAGGGCTGAGAACTAAGTTCACCTTTGAATTGTTTTCACTCCTGGCTCTCCCAGGTGGGGTTCCCAAGAAGATGAGCAATCAGAGTCATGAGTGATAATGGGAACTGTCAAACGGATCCCAGATGCACCAGCTTCTGCCTCTGTTCTGCGCAAACACAGCACTAAGCCTTTAAGGGCTAATGTAATGTCATGGAGCAGTGCTTGTTCAGCCTTCTTATTATCTGCAGGGAAGCAGTTTTCCTCTCTGTGCTACAGACCACAGAACTGTGGGCTGAACACAAAGATCATAATTAGGAACATGATTCTGCATTCCTATTGTTCCATATGGAAAAAGTAACCCCCACCAGCTTACCTTAGTGAGAAAATCTTTCTGGCCACTTCATGACATCAACTGAAAAAACAAGCTGCAACTTTTAAATTTTTTTATTTTATTTTTAAAGTACTTAGTAGTCCAGAGGGCATATGTTTGTGGGTACCAGTAAGTATGTGACAAATGTAAAGGATTACTACAGACTGACTGGATAAGCTATGTGTCACTCAAAGTTACAGATTGAGAAATCGCATGCTTTGTATTAATATCCCCAGAGACACAAGCCTTTCTAGCCAGTAAGTAATATCACGTTCGAAATTAAAGGAAAAAGGAAATAATACGTTCCTTTTCAAATCTGTGTTGGCACACAAAGAACAGGCCTAAAACTATTCATTAATGGCAATGAATGACTCCTAGGAATCTATAGTAAAAAGCATGTTTAGAAACAGAACCTGATCTTATAATTTAAACAAAAAGTTTTTCTATCACTCCTTATTACTCAGAAAACAATTATCAAGAGAACATGATAATGAAATCCTACAAGTTCAGGATTTTTGAGACATACTACCACATGTGTGTGCGCACACACACACCCCCCTTCAGCGAGATTAGCAAAGAGAAGACAACTATCTCACAACAGAAAGAAGTATTTATGATTTCTTTTTTCTGTCTGTTTGCACTGACTCCAGGCACCCAATATACCCCACAGGGGGCAAATCCCAGCACCCCCATGAAGCTATCATACAGGTTCAGCAACCTCCTTGCTCAGCAATGTTCTAAGTGAATTCCGACAAAGATTATGAGGTCACTTTCCACTTTTTTGTTATTAAAAACACTTGCATGACACTGTCTTTATAAAACATGATGATAATTTCCAACATGGAACCATAACAGCACTGTAAGATCTACATACATTTTTCTTTCTTATATTTCATAGTGCTTAGAAAGAATAAATACTATCACTATTTGACAGTCAGGGAAAAAGGACCTCAGTGGCCCACGCTTCCAGAAGAACCTGCAATTCCCAGTAGACTATATTAATAAGGGCAGCAGCACAGCATCTCTTTGGCACCACATGATTTACCAAGCACCACAAAGTCAGCGAGACAGTAGAGAAACAATTCAGAATTCCCAGCTCCAAGACAACGACCCCAAAGGTGGCCTAGGAGTCCATAAAGACAATCTGAAACTGGTCTGCAGAACAACAGTACTATCAGATTTGTTTCTGTTTAGAAGCTGTATGATGCATTTATGATCCTTCCTGACAATTTTTTGACAGTAACTCAATAGTCAAAAGTTTGAAAGCCAGAAGAACCCTGTCTGTTCCTTACAGTATCTCAACCATTTTGATAGGGGTCTATGCTGATATCGGAGAGTTACAGCTTCTGATGAGAAAGAAGCACCACTAATAGAAGTGGCAAACCCATTTTCATGGAACGAGAGTTGTACAGAAGAGTCCCTAGTAACAAACAGTTAAGAGCGACAAGTACTGAAAATAAAAGTGGCAAAGTCACAATCATGCCTTCATAAGTCTCATCCTTCCAAACACATGCGACAGGACCTCTGCTGCTCTTTAACCTCTCTCAAAAGCAGTTATATCACTGGAATGGAAAAATTTCTCCTGACCTACCAGTGGCACAAGAAATGTGACCAAAGCTGATATAGCACTTTGATGTTTATTAGGTCTGTCTTTGTTTAAAACTAAACAACAGCATCATTTTTTTCAAGTGTTCAAAATATAAATCAGAAGAGAAAAAAACCACAAGAAATTTGACCTTTAAGATTCAGTGGGTACTACTTTGACTGCAATAACTGCAATGCAGACCCCTAACCTCCGCTCCCTGCTGCTCAGATTGGGAGCCCTGAGGTGGTTTTCCACTGAGGCACTGTATCTTACCACACAGATCCATGTTATGTTATCCTGCAAGTACAGTCTCTGCATGAAAATTAGTAGAAGCAACAAGCTATACAACAATTACAAAAATTACAGTCAAAAAACCTGCTGCTCAAGAGAAGAAAGGGTGCATACAAAAATGCACTGAACTGGAAACGATGCTGCAGAGCCCTGCAGCAGAATGGTCTGAAACATCTAATTAGCTATTGCTGAACAGAGATTTATTTTAACTCAATGGTTTCCTTTCCAACTCATCTGTAGAGGTTTTCACTAGAGAACAACAAAAATTGTTTCCAAATCAAAACAGAAAATTAATTTGTGGAATGTCTGCATGAGACAAAATTCAAACATCTGTACTATAACTCGAATTATCTTCATGGCATACAAGAGGCTCAACTAATGTTTCTTGCCTTCTTTCTGAAGCCCAGAACTAGAAGTTTTCCAAACACAAAGAAAGTTCTACTGCTGTACTGCTGTCAACCCAGGAAGGTTATCCTAAATCCTGTTTTCTCCCCAAACTGTCCAAATAGAGACTACAGAACAACTGGAGAACAAAGACTTCCATTCAGAGCGCCTTGCGACAGTCAAAGGAAACATCACAGAATCACTAAGGTTGGAAAAGACCTGTAAGATCAAGTCCAACCATCAACCCAACACCACCATGCCCACTAAACCATGTCCCTAAATGCCATGTCTACACGTATTTTTGAACACCTCCAGTGATGGTGACACTCCACCACCTCCCTGGGCAGCCTGGTCCAGTGTCCCACCACTCTCTCAGTAAAGAAATTTTTCCTAATATCCAGCCTAAACCTCCCCTGGTGCAACTTGAGGCCATTTCCTCTCATTCTATATTCTAGAGAATATAACCGTGTATTTTCCACATGGGAAGTATAGTCTCCTGTTGCTCAAGCATCTGTTTGTAAAGTCTCTAAGATATGACAGACCACTTCTGCACATATTGTCAGTTTAGAGAGAAAAATAATGTGGAATAATTTCCATCTTTAGAAAAAAACACAGATCCTTACATTTATTATAAATCACCTAAAACTGATTCACAAGTATGGTTATACTACAGTGTGCAGGAATCTTCTTATTACCAATAAAATAGAAAATAGTGTGTTCAACCATTTGAACACATTACACTCATACACAGATATTTAGCTCAGAAAATATCCACAATGGGGAGAAAGATGCATCAAAAGCATCACCCCTTTTGATGGGAGTTTTATGTTACCATGTAAATATTTCTAATCTTCCTTCTAGTTTTCAGACAAGACCAGGAATGATCAAGCATGCGATGAAAGGTTTCTTTTGCCTGAGAAGGCCCAAGCTTAGAGTTTTTGGTTTCTCCTGGAGCAACAGACGGTTTATGTAACCTCCAAAGAAAGCAGGAAGCTCCCACAGTATGCTGACATAAGGACTAGTGATGCTCTCCCCAGCTGAGAAAAAATCCTCAAGCTTAGGTCTAAAGGAGGAACGACTAACTAAATAGCTTAGCTTGCCTAAAAATCTGTGGAGTTTTCTAGAGTTTTATATGTATGAATTGGGGAAAAAAAGCAAGCAGTGCATTTCCTATATTCACATCATTGTGATCAGACGTTTAACAGCACAAGCATCCTTTGGAGCTCACCCTGGGATCCTCTGCTGGGACTATCAACAAAAATGAAAATCAAAATCTTGCAATACAGACAGATCCACTGAGAGAAAATTGACAGTTTTCACCTGTTCATTCTATAATACATAAAAATATATTATTGCTGAACCCTAACTAATCTGTAAGACTGCTAAATCCCAACTTTAAAAACAAGTATTCCTAAAGAGTGTTCACTTCAGCTCTCACTGCAAATGTAATTGCAGCATCACCTGGGAGTTAAAGATTTCCTTGTCACCAGAATCCATGCAACGTTGTACTTACTAACATATTTACCACAAACAGACAAAACAAATGTTCAAAATTACAAAATAAATACAGTTCTAAGCCATCTGGGATCCTTCCTACAGGGTCCTTCCCTCCCTACCCCAGTAGGTGCTGTTCCTGCACATAATGAACTCAACTGCAGTTCTTCCAGATAAATTCAATGCATCAAGAAGAGATACTGTTTCTCAGCCGAGACTTCCTTAAGGCAAATCAAAAGGGTAAGCATCTATCATATCTTCACCCTTCCTTGTATGCACTGCATTTTGAACATGCAAATTGAAATTCACTGCTTTCCCACCCCTTCAAGTTCCAGATATGCAAGTCACGAAAGGATCGAACCTACAGTCTTTATTTGATCCAAAACCTATTGAGATCAAAGGCTTTGAAACAGGACCTTTAATGTTTGGAAGGGATTTCAAATAAGCCTGTAATTTAATTTATTTCTTTTACAGCATTAGTCTTCACGATGGAGTTATTTAAGGTATAATGGGAGAAAGATTTTAAAAGCTCTGATGAAGACCACATTTATATAGAGAAGGGCTCAAAGAATCTTTTTGGGTTTATTATCTGTAACTGCTAGTATTCCTTTCACCTTTATTTAAGTAGCATCTAATAGAAGATTTTAGCCAGAGGGATACAGCTGCTCAGGGTATCCTCTGTGTTCAGCTCTCATTTAATTGTATATTATCAACCATTCCCTGGAGAACACATTTAATAGATGATGAACCTGTTTCATGAACAAACTTTCTCAAGAGCATTGTAAGATTTGAAAGCCCTGACAGAGAGCAATGATCTGTGTAACTTCGTATTCCCTGAGGAACACCACTGCTCTGTTTGAGTTCTCAACAAATGGGTGGGGGAAATTCACAGTAATTCTAAAAATAAATAAATACAGGGAGCACTCATGGTGTTGAGCTGAAAAAAGATTAAAATTTCTCATAGAGATTAAAATATACTCTTCACCCCCTTGGCCATTTTCTGTTTATTCTCTTTTAGCTTCCAATCCTGTAGTCTCTCTATATGTACAGCTTGGGGTGTGGACACAAAACCTGAAAATAGTCATTAACTGAAGAGAAGCAGATGTTGCAGTCAACGGCCACTTGTGAGCTGCAGTCACTGGTCTCTGTCATATGTAACTATCCCGTACCCAGAGGAGAGGACAATGAAGGGGACACTGAAGGGGAAAGAAAGTCCCCAACGGAGAGTAGCTTGACAGTAAGCAGAGCACGATACATAACTGAGGGTATAATCAAGACACAGGCAATCTTTTCCTCCTATGTTTATGCAACGCTTATTTCGGCAACATCCTGATCCATTTATAGATAAGCAAAACATATTATAGACAGCTAAATATATGGTGAAGGGTCTGGGGAAAAGGACTGCCTCTAAGTCTGTCCAGGTGCACAGCAGCATCCTGGATGATAGCAGTTTTCAAACACACTCACATGTTCAATCAGATCATGACAAAAACTAAGATCTTTTTAAGAAAACTTGTCAATACAATATTTAGAGGAAAACAAATGGTCCAAAACAAGTATCATGACCCGCATGTGTATATGTTTTAGTAAACTCTGCTTTTATACTATGATTTTGTGTCTTAAGCTTACAGTACAGTCAGCAACACACATTACATTTACCTCACAAATTACAGGGCAAAGAAAAAGCTATGTAATGAAACTAGACAAAAGGCTTGATGAATTACTTTCAGAGCAAGAAAACCAGAAGGGGAAAATGCCCACAGCAGTCTGCAGAAGAACTCATTACAGCCAAGCAGTACTACAAGTTTCCAGCTCTCTTGTTGCAATCAGGAAGCTATAAATATATCTTCCATTTCACTACAGTAAGATCTTCCCTCCATCAAGTGATTTTCTAGAAAAGCTGGATATTCCAAAGGTACTACTTTTGGCCTTCTGCATTTCTTCCTTTCTTTCCACTGTTTCCAAAAGAAACACAGATGCAAATAACACAAGCTGAAGGAAAAAAAAAAACCAAAAACAAACCAGACTTGGAAACCTACAAGGACCTTCTCATGCAGTCAACTGTGTCAAAGGCAATAGTGTTTCTCTTCAGATCTATGTTTATCTTGTTTTAATGAAGTGGATAGCACCCCCTTTTAACATATTCCTTTTTATATATATTTTTTATACAACTAGGAGAATCTAGAATCACTGAAAAATTCAATAACACTGACATTTAGACAACATAAAGCCATTTCAATTCAATTAAACAAACACAGTCTGTTAACCTTCAGCAAAAGAAGTAGCCGTCCATTTTTATAGGCTGCTGTAAACAGATTTCTGGGCTTCAAAGCCAAGATCAATAAAGCTTCTGCAAACAATAATAATCTCACACACACTCCATCGACAGCTGCTCAGAAAATATAGTCTGATTCTAAAGGTCTTAGTGATTGGGTGCTTTCCCAGTCTTTTCCTCTTGCTCTCTAACATCAGAGTGCAAATGCCAAGACCTTAGTGAATTCCTTTGCAGCAGCAGCAGCTAAAAGGAGCTGCCCCCTCCTGTAGCAAAAAAGACTACCTATTGTGAAAAAACTTGGGGGAAAAAAGTGAACCCATGTGTTGTGTAATACCCATGAGGCACAAATTATGCAGCCTAAGGCTATAAGACACTTTACTTCCATAAAACAGGATAGAGACAGGTAAGTCTTAAACCTGCCTCTTTTCCCTTAAGACCAGTGCTGTTGGATTAGCACTAATAGAAAACTTCCACTCATCCACAGAATAGGTACAATCCAGTTGCCAGCAAAGTCCACAAGTGTCTTGCTGTCTTTCCTATAATCTCGCTAGTGAAAACTAACAGAGAGCAATTCAGGAATAGCAACTCCTGAACTCCTTAGTCCTGCTAAGGCTGCCAATGCAAAGCCCAGCTTTATGGTCTTATCTACTCCAGTAAACATTTTACCACTTCCTACTTACATGACCCGGTATCTTTTCAACTCCTGTTTAAGAGGGGTGGGAGGGTTGTGTGGGGTTTTTTGTTTATTTGAGGTTTTTGGGCAGAGGGTGTTGTTTGTTTTTTTTTTTTTGTTTTGGGCTTTTTTTTTTAAACAGTTCTTTAAAGATAGAGACCATATCTTCTTCAGTAATGCCATACTTCAAGCCCACTGATATCTGATAATCAGCAAATACAATGGCAATGGCATGCTTTATCAAGTGCAATTCAATTGCCAACAGTGGACACCTAAATTACTGGCTGATCAGGAAACACAAAAAATGCACAGGAGGCAGATGGCAACTCATCTTTGATCTTCCCAGCTACATTAATAATAATATCAAGGAATCTTGCAGACACACGACATCTCAAAAATTAATATTTAACATTGAGATGCAATTATGCTGTAGTTACATAATCACATACGGCCAGCATTAGCATTATGACTCTACTGTGGGATAAATCTTAGATCCTTATTATGTTTTTCCTTTCTTTCCTCAGCAAATTGCCCTCTTTCCCAAAGAGAGGGATAAGTACACAATGAGTACAGAAATTTGGAGACTTCCTCCTATCTTCTCTCAAATGTCAGTGAAGGATTGAGGTGAGAACTCAAACTGTACTCTGTGATAGTTCATATTGTGTCTCACTCAAGTCAGTGGATTAGGCTGCTTGAGAGCTATGGAAAAGCCTTATCCTTGAATAGAAGCCTAAGGCTAAACTTTACATGGTCAATGGGAGGGATTTGGAGGGCTTCTGAGATTCCACAAAGGTGGATTCAGCTATTGCATTTAAAAAAAAAGCAGCGCATCTTACCTGCATAATACTTCCCTACAACACCACACAGAGTATATATATATTTTTTTTTCATCTATAAAAAGGAAGGTATCACCTGTATGTCTGTCAGACACTATACATCAACAAGGCACATTAAATAAATTTCATTCTGTCAGTGCTCAGGACATCAGGCATAGTCATCTGATGTAGTGAGATAAGGTACAGTTTAATCACAATGATCAGAGATATCAAAGGAACTTATAGGAAGTATAGTCCATCTTAATAATGGAAGGAAAGCATTCTTGCAGATGTCCACCTTTCAAAGTCATAGCATTACTGTAATTTTAGAGTACTACCACTAAGTTCAAAGTCACTTTATTTTCATGTTGGTGAAAAACAGAACAGGATTGGGTCTGCTGAGGGTATTTAATATGTAGGTACATGCCACCATGCTGGTAGCGTCCTAATCAATATGTACCACATATTAAGTCTACTTGATGCACAGATGACATTCTGCTGAATACCTACAGCTCGCAGATACAATGGGTCTGGTGCTTGCTGAATGCCTTTGGTTTGTATTTACTGTATTTCTTCACTACAGTCCCAATAAATTCATTTTCCATTCATGGAAATCTCATCCGGAGGAGTCCAACAGCAACCCAGCATTTAGTGAAATCAATGATTAAAACAAAATTGAAACAATGAGCCTGGTGGGATATATTCCCATTTAGGTTGATTCCCAATTCACCTTGGTAGATGGTAAAAGAAACTAGTTGGGCTACAGCAAAATAATTCATTTAGGTCTTCTAGGTACAAGTCTATACTATCTATAGCAACAACAATTTGCCACTTCCAATGCAGTTTATAAGGAATACAAAGTACTCCAGACATCAGCACCGCTGGAAAGTGGGCACTACTCTGCCCAGTTGGCAGTGTTGTTTCTGCTTTCAAGGGCATTCAGGAAATTAGCCACATTAAACATGAAAGCAATTGTGTTCTTGCTAGTAAGCACCATTTGGTTCGCCTCATAAGAGGTTGCAATGAATTGTGGTGGATTTGCAAACCTACTTGTTTCTGTCCACCCCTTTTCTTAGCTCTTAGTTTATGAGTGAAGACAACCTTTTGGTATGAATGCATCTTCTGAAACAAGCAAACAAAAATGGATACACATAAATTCAGTAACAACATAACTGTGAGGAGGCACTGGTGGGATTTTAGGGAGCGAAAAGGAAACAGGTCAGGGTTACACAAAGCATCCGAGTCGTACTGCAGAGGACTCTCACCTACTGCTGAATACAGTTCACCAGCAGAAATGTACTGTATAGTCATGTGGAAAGAAACTGATAAGCTTACTTCTTCCAAAGGCAGCACCTCATCATACCTCCAACTTTACAGGTTAAAGGTTTACTCAGATGAAGTCAGGTGGCAGGTAGCTCATCTTTATCACACCTGGCCTAAATAGGGAAGCCTGTTGGTGGCAAAGGGCATGCTTTATATCTCTCACCACTAAAGGCACTGAATTTGACCATTCATTTGAGAGCTCATATGGCTGTCATTCTAATTTTTATCTTTCTCATTCTGCATTGCAAAAACATCGTGATCTGATCCTTGATCCCATGTGGATAGAATAGGTGTAGTTGCTCCTATATCAATATCTTAATTTACACCCATACTAGCATGAACAGCTGAATAAAATCTATACTTCAAACAAAGTGATGTAAAACTCATCTTCCCTATCATCCCATAAAATTGTGTTAAAGATTAGAGACCAATTCTTGTGAATCACACAATCCAATTCCTTGAGGCATTCAGCTAGTTGAGTCATCCCTTGGACTCTCAGTAATTTGACCAAAATACCAGCAAAGAAAGCCTCACAACGTCTGCAGACACATACATGTGGAGAAGTCATTATTTGTATATTAGTGCTGGCCAAGCTAAAAAGGAAGATGGAAAGAGGCATGTTTCTGGTATAATATATATTATCTGAGAAAGTACAGAAATATTAGATACCTATTCTATTATTTTATTCTACCTCCTCTCCATTCTTATCTTCCTCCAAACACACAGTTAATGGGACATCAGCTCAAAGCTGGAACACCAACTACTGGGTCAACACTTCAACTCTTAGCAGTGCTCTTTAACAAGGAAGCATCTCTTCCTCCAGATACAGTCCACATACATAAATAATCATCATATACCTCTGATATAGAAGTAATATTTTTTAGAAAAAATTCTGAGCAGAAGGCCTTTAAAAACGATGCAGAAGTATGAAAAAAAATGCATGAAACAAATTAGAGTTGATGCCTGTCCTGAGTAGTTATGGCTTTAGTTAGGAGTCTCTATTAACGATGCGCACCTTTTTGCAGTTGGCTCTTTTCCCAAAGAGGATTTGGAAGTGTAAAGACTTTTTAATGAATTTTAAGGTGTAAACCAAGAGTAGGAACACTATAATCATCACAGCTCTTTTAACTCAACAGACTAGAAAGTACAGGATGGAGCATTTCCGGTTCCTTCTCCCCAAGCGTAATTTAACAGACTTTGTTTTCTTCAAATATATATTGTGAAAGCTGCACAAAGCAGATTTAATGATCTGACAGAGACTTGTGCACTTGCCTGTGATTTGCATTGGTTTCAAATGTGACAATGCACTGGAAGGACAATATACATAGACATAAATAACATAATTAGATCACCACTTTTCAGAAGGAAGACATTCCAATTCTACCCTCATGGAACATTGCCGTATTACACCCAACAGCCCGGATCTGGCCGTACTGGAAATATAAGGGTAATTTAGGGGGAGTAAAATGAGTTAACTAAACAGAAACTGGTTTATTTACTTTGGGAGCAGCAAAAGGAACAGTCAGGGGCTCCCTTTTAAATACCTGCTGTCACTTTGCCTGTGTTACATACAAACCAAACGCACAGAGTTAGCACCACATTTTGAACAGCATCCTGACAAAGTTTATGCTGAACTAGGATCTAACAGGGAAGGCTATTTGCTACACAGAGCTTCTTGCTTTTGCACAGAAAAGACCACCCATGGCTTTCACAGGGCTTTCTTCTTACCATACCATACACTTTTCTAAAGAAAAGAATAGCCTTTCTATTGTTTATCACATGGTATAAAAGGCTTTGAAAAATGCTATAATTTAACCATGTTGTTCCAGCTCTTCCAGTTTCCTTCATCACACTGGCATTCATGTTACCAGCATTTAACTGAGGTTCCAAACCTACATAATTAATGATGCCTCTGCTCAAAAAAGTGCCCAACACAGGAAGGATACTAATCAGAAAGTGTTCTTCAGGTTTTCAGTGTAGAAATCTAAATCTGAAAATTCATTACCTTTTTTTTCTCCCTTCCACTCCAAAAGCACACATGCAAGATGCTGGCAGCAAAATAAAATATAGTACTACACTTCAATTTGAATCACCTTCTCTTCCTTCAACTACTCTATTACAGCCTTCCTTAGTAGAAATTAGAAGTACAGCAAATAGCTAATGAAGTACTGTCCACCTAGTGCTATGGTACAGCCCCAGGACATGGCAATTACATGCTTTCTCACAAGACAAGCATCAAAGGAAAATAAATGTACTTGTCCAAATGGTACCCCTCAGAAGCATCATGAATGCTTTGTGCTGGCTGCAGCAGTAATTAGCAGGGCCAGTCAAGTACATCAGTTTTGGAAAAGCCTTGTTCTCTGAGGGGAACAGGGCCCAGAAAGAATGATAAACAATAACAAAAGTACACAGGGAAAAAGAAAACAGTGAAGAACTGGGGACCGACTGAGGAGATAAAGGAGTAGGGTTGCAAGGAAAGCAAAAAGAAAATCTATAGATAATTATTTACCTCTCTCTTATATGTATAAATAATTAAGATGTTTTAGAAACATGCAGACACACATTCTGCTACTTGGTTACTGTAATAGACCAAGAAAATACTCTCTTCAGCAGCACCTGCATGCCCTTCCCAAAGACAGGTCATGCTCTGATCTTCTGACTTTACTAGAATCCTAAACAAACAGAAAGCCCTCTAGAAATAATTATAGTTGTAAAAGGTCCACCTAAAAATACAAAGAAAAAAAGTCATGGCCAAAGCAGACACAGTACTTTGGCATGCTTTAATGCCCCTCGGGAAAAAAAACCCAACCAACCACCCAAAAAAACCAAACAAAAAACAACCCACCAACTATTAAGTGGGCAAAGTCTGTGTAATGGGTTTGATGACTCACTAAGAGGCTGTGTTATTTTTTACAATCTCTGCTGATGCTGCATATGCTTTCATGAGCTGCTTCCTGACTGCGAAGCAGACAGCATGGGCTGCAGGTTGTTAATTTAATTGTCTTGCCAACTGGTTCTCCTTCAGGACAAAACCTGAGGCTCTCCTCTGTACATACCACGGAAAGCTCTTCACTGAAAGCAATGGATCAAACTTTCAAGCACTTACAGCAACTATGGCTCATAATAAAAACTGCTCAAAAAGTAAAACTTAAAGATTAAGGAAATCAGGATCCAGTTATTCCAGCTGCTTGCTTTATCCATTCATCTCTTATCAATCTGCTTGTAGATTAATCAATAACTAGCTGGCAAATGATTTCATACACACAGTGACCTTGTAAAATATTCCAATAAGAAAAGAAATTCAACCAGGCTTTCCTGGTAACTAAGACTACTTGCTACAGATCCTGTGAATAGCGGGAGCATATAGCTGAAACTAGTATTAAAGTCACAACAGTATATTTGACACTAATGCCAGCTACAACATACCTGCAATATATCTGCTTTCCACCCCCTTTGTCCGGGCTGAAGGTTTACATTTATGCCCTCTGCTTTTGTCTCCATTGTGTTGACACAGCTACTTGGAGCAAACCAGACCAAGAAACTGTTTTCTTGAGTTATTTTTCTGCTGGATCAGTTCATTAAACAGGTTAACATCACAAACTTGCACAGTAGAGTCAACACCCTCCATGCAAAAGCAATAGCTAGCAGTGGGAGTGTTTAACTTGGCCTTGCTGCCCAGAAGATCTAAACACTGCCCAATACTAAAGGAGACAGTATCAAATACTAAATCATTACACATTCAATATTCAACTATTTTTAAATCCCATGCAAAAAACCTGACACATACTAACCTAACTCAGTATGTGAGTCACCAATTGTTCTCAGATCACAAGCCATCAGAAAAGGGTTAAAAAATTTACTGCATCTCTCCCCCTCCTTATCATTAATAAATTTTTAAAAATTACAAATATTGAGATTATTTTTCTGTATACAGACTTGTTTCTATACTACCCATTTATCATTCTCTCTACCTACCCAGTACTGAAGAAGAGTAGAAGAGAAGACAGTTTATTTTGGGTTGTTTTCCTCTTTAAACTTTAACGGTTATATTATTTTTAAAATAAGTTAGAAAAGCACTGACCCATCAGATGCCTCAGAAGCTTCATCTGTTATTAAAATATACAAGTTCAACAGGTGATTTTTGCTTTCCCACTTTCCTCTTTGGCTGTTGTTCAGCCCACTTGAACCTGCCAACACAGCATTTCTTTTCATTTCCACCCCTGAAGTAGAGTGTCTGGGAGGATGGTATTCCCAACCCAGACACAGATGCTATGGCAGCATCTGTACCATTCTCTATACGTAGCATTTTGTCTCATTGAAAGGTAACGTAACAAAGTACATCCTTACTTGGTGCACAAGATCTGCCCTACCAATCACAGCTCCTGGTATTTCAGACTGGCTGCATACACTATTTTTAGACTATATCTGAGCTTTAACTTAAGAAAAATATGCCATTAGAGAAAGCAGACAAGGACAGAAAGCTTACTGTTGCTTTACTGGCAGAAACGACAGGTAGAAAAATCCACACGGTTACAAAGACTTATGCAGCACATTCCCCAGTAGTCACAAGCTGAAATTGTTCACACAATGATCGTGAGCACTTCAAACTTAATTAGGGAATGCATTTCTATTTCTACAGCTGGCAAGAGGAACACATCTCAAGTATGAAATCAAAACCTGCTAGAAGCTTTGAAAGAAATCTTGAAATCATTATTAAAAGGAAATGTACATACTTCACTAAGGGGTTATCCAGTTCAGTCCTTTAACATGCTATAATGGACACACAGCGGGTATCAACAAACCATGTTGTGTAACTTCACTTGGGTTTGGTTATGATCCATGAACAAATTTTTTTCTTTAGAAGCTTTTACTTCGGGTTCAGATGTTTTGCATGTGTTTCATGTTTCACCTGATCTTGAAATGCATCTACCAGTTTCTGAATAATCTGACAAAGATCTATGCAACCTAGAGGTCTCGACTAGACAGACCTCCTGAAATTCTTGTAAAATGTCTCAACTCCTACTGCAACTATCACAGACAATAAATTAAGTGATAAATGCTATAGTAATTACCATTTGAAGTTAACCAGGTTTAGCAGCACAGTTCTTGATGTGCCATAGGACCTCTTGAAACAAAACTCAAAACCCACTGTTGATGCTGCTCCTTGAAGCAGATCAAATGTCTGAAGAGCACTGTACAAAGGCAGCAACAGGGAGGAGGGACAGAGCAGTCAAACCTTAACAGCCTTGAAAAGCCACGCAACATCTCAGATCTGGGCACGATGAGAGGAAGGAAAGAATAACCAAGCCCTCAACTTCCCACCAATTGCTTGTGTCTGCCCAGGAAAGATCCTCTACCTGCCAAGCCTCTCCTCCCAGCAGAAGGGGAGTAGGCAGGAAGGCTTTGGCTGCAAGATACTAGGACTGAACAGGCTGCTAAATTTTTTTTCCATGAACCGCCATTAAAATTTTGTCACTTTCATCGTTAAAGGTGCTCAGTTTGCCTACACTAATCCTTTCACAGCCTTCATCTGAGGGAAACATTGTGCACAAAGACATAAAGAAAACTGTAAGAAGCAAGAAATGAGAGAGGCTCATTGCAGTTAAAGATTCAAAGCTCATGAAGTACAAGTTTTTTAGGTTATTTTTAAACATTGCTGCAACCCTGTAATGTGCTAAAATGCTTAAAAGCCATCATCATAAGGCACACTGCCTCAGATTCTGTAATATGAAAGCACTTCCAACACACCAGTCTATGTGTCAACAATTGAGCTTCGGGATTTTTTTTTCTTTTTCACTTCTTCCTTAAATAGTATTCTGATATTGGAACAAGAATATTAATTACTTCATTGAATAGAAGTGTCCTAGGGCTTTTCATGTCCTGTTCAGCATATTATGACGTACTACATGGATTAGATTGCACCAGCTGCTAATTTTTTTAAACATTGTTCACTCAAACCTTCTACATGTGTACTATTACACAGGAATTGTCAGGCCCATTAGGACTAATGCAGCCAGAGCTCAAGTAATGGTTGTTTGATTACTGTAGGGATAAGGCTGAAGAAAGGACACAACAATGTTATGAAATGAGGAAAATTCTTCTAATGACTAGACAGACATTACTTCATGGTCAGAAAAGAGTTGTGGCTAGTTCGCAGCCCCAGTATTGATTTACTTCATGACTTTAAATCAGTCCTTACAAAGTCTCACCAGGCATATTATAAGATTGGAGATCCTCAGTTAAGAGGTACTAGAACCATGCAAAATTAAGGCCTATTTCAGGAACATCTGCCTGCCTTCCCCCCCCCCGCCCAGGTGACACACTCAGTGACTTCAGTAAGAGAGAGATACTAAAACTTGCTTAGCCAACCCCTCCATACACAATCACATTTTTCCCCCTTAGGCTCCTTATTTACCCCACAAACACATGCAAATTGACTTGCAGCTGGAGAATTTCAAGAAGCAAAAAACATTCCAGAGATTTAAGACTTCACAGTGAATGGATATTTATTAAGTAGAGGGAGGGGACAGAGAGTGACATTGGTTAGTCAGGTTCCACACCGCCCTGCCCCTCCTCCATAGTTACTTTAAAGACAATAAACTTTATAATGAAGCATCGATAACATCTTCCCATTTAGGCTAACAGGCTTATTGCGTGCTCCACCACAGAGTATGCTGTTTTAATTAGCAAGATGGATCTCAGAGCTGATATGTTCTGTTGTGCTATAATTCCTGCCTTTACAGTAATTTTCTCCTGTTTTTCGCACTATAATGTGCTATAAATCCTACTTAAGCTGCCTTGCTGGCCTGTTGCTGCTCAGAGTCAGTCTTTCAGGCCCTCCGTTTCCATGACAACTTCCTGCCATCCTCCCCTTCTCAGGATTATTCTACGGCCCCCTGGGGAGACATCTGCAATGCTCCTGGGCTCCCAAACCTGGAGCTCCATTCAGTCACCTCTCTACCTCCAAGGGGTTTGATTTGCCCAGCCTTGCCACACTGCCTGTGCCTGGGGCTGCACCCAGGGAAGTGGGCAACCAGTCCTCTCTTCATCCCTCTTGAATGGGGATGCCTAGAAAAACACAGGCTTGGCTGGTTTAATGCCTAAACAAGTCAGAAACAAATGAAATAACCTCTTCTCCCACTCCAGTGCTTTTGCTTCCATTTTCTTTCTTTTTTCTCAGTCTCCTCTGCTCCCATGTTCAGCCTCCACACACACATTTCACAACCTACCAGCACATAAGTTGTTCTTAATTCTCAGCCTTTGCCCTGTTGTCTTTCTCCTCATCATCTTCTTTTCCCTTATTTTATCGTGCTTCCTGTTCCCTTTTTCCTCTCTCCTGCTCTGTTGTATACTCTTTTTTCTTCCTTTTACTCATATTCTACAATGCTTTCTAAATACAGCTATGAGGATCCAGAAACCATTACAGGGTCATCCATCAACTCTTCCTGCTACCCCAGGTCATGCACCACATCCTACCAATACTTAATTAAATTTCAGTCATTGAAAAAATAAACAGGCTTTTGTTTGTTTGTTGGTTTTTTTTCCCTATGGATCTCCTTGTTTACTTTTTCTTCAATAGTTAAACATTTATGATTTAGGAGCAAGTATCAATCTGTCCACGCTATTTCAAGGAAGCAAACAAAAATAGGGTTGATTGTTCTCTTGAACTAAGGGATGGTAGGCAGAAGGGCTGCACAGGAAACAGCAACTTCTCTGATGTCATTGTGTGAAGACAGAAATTAGGAGCCTCCAAACACTTGCAGGCAGCAGAGAAACAACATTTGTCAGATTTCCTTCTGCGTGACCTGTTGATTCTCCAACCCCATTGCTGTTCTTATGGATGAAATTCCCTACAAAGGGTACATAACTGCTCACAATAAGAGATGCTATGGGGGTATATGCACCACCTAACCTTAAGTACATAACATAAGAAAAAGCTCCTAGGTTTACAGCTTACGAACAGACAGGACCTTACACATCAAATTACTCTAGCCTTTGGCCTAGCCACCTAGCTGAATGCTTAAGTTAGGTTCTTCAGTTAGGTTGGCTGAAGAAGAAACCTCCTTACAGAATATTCTCCCATAAGCTTGTTATTTCCACACACCTAACAGACATACGCAACGTGGCAAGTTTACAGCTAACGTCAGTGGGTTATGACACACTCAGGCGCCACAGTACTTGAGCATACATATGGCACTGTTAAAAAGCAAAATGACTTATACATTAAAAGATAGGAACATTCCAATTCTTTACTCTTCAGAGTAAGAAAAGAGGAAGCTCTACTAGCCAACAAATGGAGCCCACAGATAGTAGTCCTTCTAATTTGAGAGCAAGCATATTCTGGTAATACAGTATCAGATTGCTGATGCGGCTAATGAAATATCTCATGACTTTGCTATAGACAGAGGTTGTCAGCTACAGAAAAAGCTGGAAATTCTTCATAATTCAGTAGCATCTCTATAATATTTACATTTCAACTCTAGTTTAAATTTCCAAGTGGCAATCTAGGCTTTGAAATACCTGCTGCCCTTCCAGTTCCAGAGCTAGCTCTCTTAACAGAAGCCTTCACAGAGAAGCAGAAAGCAAGAAGTGCAGCAAAAGAATCTGGATTAACAAGAAACAAACTTTCCCTAGGGAAGCCTCACTTGAGAGATACCTTTTTCACTAAATCTTTATGCTGTTGATGGGTTATGTTTAATAGACCTCATTATTAAGGTAAATAAGACCTTCCAGATCTCTTTAATTTAATAAGCAGGATTTTTTATTTACCTGAATCCCTACAGTAATATGGCTTGTAACTTTACCTTTCGGAATTTGGGGTTTTTTTTATACACACTGAGAAGACTAATTTTAAGGCTAATAAAAAATTATATACTTCAGAAAGAGGTGAGCAAATAGTAGAAAATGCAGAATTAATTTTTATTAAAAAAACTCACCTAGAAGCAAGGGTATTTTTCATAACTGCAAACACTACAATCTTGAAATAGATTTCTGGAATTTTTTGGCTCACATTAAGAACAATTTCTTGTTCACGTAAGTCAGGATCTTCTTCCTTGTACAGGATAAACTCAGCAGCTGAATGATGCAGTATTTGCCATAGTCTTTTGCCTTTACATTACTTTCCATATTTCCTTCCAGGGATTCATTCATATTAAATGCCTTACATCATCCACTTTATACAGACTGGTAAATGTAACATACTTGCGACAATCATCGCAGGAATTTCAGCACCTTCATGAAAATAATCAGCCAAGCTTTCTCTGAACTGAAGCCTGGTTTAACTTGATCTTTTCTTCCCCTTTTTACTCCCCGATCTGTTTCTTGGTTTAGAACTGGACTTTGGACTTCCTGGCACAAGCACCATCTTTGTTCTAATTCATATAAAGGATCAAGCTGTTGCTAGGTGTTATTTGAACTGCCACTGCTGTAATACCAAAGTAATTATTAATGATAATTTTTAATTGGCACATATGAAGAAGAGGCGTTCCATGCCAGATCTATACTCCATCTACTCTGATGTTCCCCCTTTGACAGTTGTCAGTACCAGATACTTCACAGTATCTGCCTTAACCCACTGGTTAACTCCTACTAATAGCCTCATTCTTCCTGTGAGCTAGAGTTCAATTTAAAAAGCCCTTCATCTTATTAAAGTCAACAGAAACTGTTCAGAAGTGTCTCAGATTCCATACTTCAAACCACTGACTCACTTGACCATTAAACATTTAATAATTTCTCCAGACTATGTTCATGAATATGCCAAGTGCACATCTACAGCTCTGTTTTCAGGGAGCTAGCTGACATCTCAGCTGTTCTAATAAGGGCTTTCCATCCACATGATGGAACTACTGTCCTGCTTTTCGCAGGACTAGAGAAATTCCAGAGAGCAAAGCTCACGAGGACCATGAAAGCTAAGTTTTTAGGTCATTTCCCTCAAAAGTTTCATGTATTCCCACATATGCAGAAGTGGTTTTGCCATACACATATACATTTCCATTTTAAAATGAGGTTTGGAAACTTGAAATCAATGCCCCTAAAGATATCCCCAAACACATCATGAGTCAGTGACATATGTTACCATAGTGACATTACACTGCATTGACAATGGCTTTGTCCACGAAGGTGAATAACTAAGTCATATGTCAGCCTCCAACCTCGATGAGCTCAAGATAGTCAGGCCAGTCAAGACAGTCAGTTGATAAGCTACAAACAGTGTTCACAGAAATAACACGTTCTTTCTGGCTCACAGTCTATCACCTCAGGGCTTTTGACTTTAAAAAAACAAATAAGCTGCTCTTCATTGCCACCAATTGTCTCATTGTGTTAAAGCCAAGCCCCAGTAACAAAAAAATGAGGTTGATGTTCTCCAAAAGCATGAGATAACTTAAATTTTGGCTGTTGTGGTCTCACTGTCCCTCCCACTGCACAATCTTCACCTTTCCAGACCCCACGCTGTCATTTGCATCACAAGGCAGATGGACCAGTTCAAAGTGCTGATCCATCTGAAAAACAGAAAATTTGGTTTTTTGGGGGCTCTGTTCACTTTTGGCTGTTTAAGGTCACACAGATAACACTCCACCTTTTCACCTGAATTCTAATGGCAGCACCAGCATAAGGCCAGAAGCTTAGAGTAGCAGCCTTCACTTAAGGCTGGCTTATGTTGTCACAGAACACTGAGCAAATGGGACCATATGTATATCCGACAGGACCATACATAATTAAATGTCGGTCAGCAACAGGTAATGTCTAATCCAGTATGGTCCTTAAATGAGTGGGATTATTAATATAGAATGATATTTCCACCGTTCAACCAGCCTGTTCGTCATTTATAAGACCCTTACATATAGGGTGGACGTCATGGTTACATAAAAGGACCCTTCCTTCCCGAATGAGAAAAAGGAGACATGTGATTGGTGCAGTAGGAACAGGATTGGGAGTTTTAAATAGTATAGATACTGAGATAATAAGGAACAAACTCGTCACTGTGACCGGTGATCTGAACAAAATGTTTGTCACTTTGAGGAGCATCCCAACTAGACCCTAAGAACCACCATAATTTACAGGGGTATGGGATGTGTTTGTCTGAGAACTCAATGTGATTTTGTACAAGTAGATGATCAAATGGTGGACACGAGCATCCATTCAAATATTTGCATTTGTAACTTCGTTAGTCTTACAGGATGTGATTTTAACTACACGGCTCCTGCTACTACTTATCAATTGCTACAATTTAACTATACATTGATTCAGGATATACAGCCCACCCCTATTGGAATGAATCTCACTCTAATAAGAAAACTATTGCATCATGAAAATTTAAAAAGGTTGTTAAAACAAGTTCAAGAAAGTGGAAGAAAGACTTTAATTACTGTCCATCATGATGCAGAGGAAATACACCAAGTAGTGGAACAAGTGAAGTCAGAGGGAGAGCACAATTGGTGGGATGTCTTTAGGGGTTATTCCCCATCAGCTACCAAAATCTTAAACATAATGACCCACCCAATATTGGTGTTACTAATAGCTATGACAACATTAACAGCAGTAAATCTTATCCTTTGGTGTAAACTAAAGGAAATTATTGGACAAGTATGGACACTAAAAATAATGATGAAACATAACGAACCACTTTTAAAAGCAAAAGAATTTGCTTAGGGGAAAGAAAACGGGGGAATGTTACAGGACATCTTGAAAAACAAGGGTTAAAAGTAAGTAAGAAGAATGTAAAGAAGATACTTCATAACAACTGCGCCTGGCACTTAGACATATTAGAGATAAAGACTGTCTCCACTGACTCTCTGCTAACCAGCAATAATGATCAGCACAAGGATGAAAAATAGAATAGACTGCCAAAATAGTGCCCTAGAGTTAATTTGTCTCATTATAATCTCATTATAATACTAAGAAACACACCTCCTAGCTAGAAATGCCCCAACCCAATTAAGCCCCCTACTCTCTGAGCATGCGTGGTGAATTAAAAGAGAACTGTAACTTTAAGATGAAGTAGGAAAAGTATTAACCAATAGTTATTAAGGGGTAGAACCAGTAGGCATAACTAATTTGTTAATTGTTTTAAATACCTGTCATGATTTTAACCCTGTGTGCAAGCTTTGAGGAGAAATCCCCTTGCACCCGGCGCCGCAATAAACATGCCTGCTTTATAACTCTTTGTAAGTTGTGAGGTTTGTTTCCGCGTGTCAAACGTTCCAATACCTTCATCGGTGCAAAAGCAGAGTTGAGCTCATTCTGAGCTCAAAGAGAACACAATAATGTCATTATCTCATTAAAACATTTCAGTTGAATAAATTATCAATGCACATCTCACAAAAAAAACCCTGCTTCCCTAGATATAGCTGTACCTCAGTGATTGGTTAAGAGAAACTCCCTCTCATTGCATAGTACAGATTGTAAAGTGATTTTACATCTCTCCATGCACATTCAAAGGCAGCTGTGCATGTATGGAGTAAGAACAAGGGAAGCTGGTGGCCTCCTGAGCAAGAATTACCTGTATGGTAAGGATAAACATGTTCCTGACTCCTTTTTGGTTTGTTCAGTATCTGTTATCAACAATTTGAATCAATCAGTTTTTAAACTGGGAGCAAAAAATAAAACTGAAGTTAGGTCTTTCTGATAACAGTTTGTTTCTCTACACAGAAGTCTATCAGATTCCAAAACACACAGTATTTCAGTAACAAGATTATCCTCAACACAAAAAGGCAGTAAATTCAAGAAAAAAACCTGAAGGAAATATTGTACTTATCTAAACTATGTCTGGGAAGCTACTTCAGTATAAACTTGTTCCAAGAGTTGAGTAATACTGCTGAGAAAGCATACATTTCTAATAGAACAAGAAACTCGATGATGATATTAGCTGGAAGAAAATTAAAATAAGGATCAGTTTTCCTACCGCAGCACTACCCAATCTGGGTTTTAGAAAAAATATTTCATCCCAATATTGTATTTCTCACATACTGTATATAGCATTATCCAGGGATACAGGTAAGATACCAGTTAGCTGGAAGTCTATTTTGGTTGATAACAAAGCTTACGCTCTCCAGACTGTATAAAAATTGGGTAATAAGCTTGCAAGCTCTGTTCCACTGCACTTCCTTGAAAGGATCTTGGTCTCCTGGCACACGGAGTGTGGGAAGAGGCAGTTTCTCCATATGTAACTGCACTTGGTGTTAGTGGGCCACGTGACAGGGACATGCTACTGGGACCATATGTTGACATTCAAAATAGACTCTTCAGAGGAGAGACATGCCAGGCACCTGAGGTCAGAATCACAGCACTGCAAACCAAAACATTAAGGTCTCTGACAGACCAAGATATTTCTTTTTCTTTTTAAAGCCCGTGATAAAACTTTCCATAACAGATTCCACTGATTCATCACAGTTATTCATTACCAGGTAAATAACAATCGATTTCAGTGTCCCCGCACATGTACTCACTCAATAAACCATTTCTCCCCTGATGAGCTACAGCTGTCTCCAAGATAAATACCACTCAATTTTGAAACTCCATTAGATCACATCTACTTCAGCATAACTACTGCAGTTTCTGTTTGGTGACATAAGTTAAGTCAATGGATGTCAGGAACCGCTTTGCTTATGTAGCCTAAATGTGTGTGCTTTACTTTTCTCTATATTAGGTTTTATGGTCAGTTTTAGTATCCATAATAATACTTAGCACTTATAGGACACTTCACAGTTACAAACATTAACTAATTAAGACATAAGAACTGGGAGCTACCAGAGCAGAGCTAAGCCAAGCCAGCTTTCTCTCCTGTGGGCTACATACCTATTGCTTGAAGCGTAACATGCCTTTTCTGTTCCAGTCCAGTTTTCACCCTAAAATGCCTTAAGTGTCTCAGAAGGCAGAGAGAGCTCTTCTCGATGCCTTCCACAACCACCCATACCTGGCAGCACCTCCCTTCTAGTCTGAAACAATCCCTTCTATCCCTGTGAGGGAATAATATAAAAGAAAAAAACCCGAGTACCTCCCCCCTCCAAAAGCAAAACCTCAAATCTTACTCTTTTTGCAACATTATCAGCCGCCTCCTGTGTTTATTTAACCCTCCCTTTCCTCAGATGCCATTCTAATCCCAAGATTCACACAGCTCATCTTCTGTGGCATCTTGTGCCCACCTTTCCAGTCCAGCACACATTCTTGGGGTATCTTACCACCCAGCTGCTCCTACATTTTTTAAAACCTCTTTTCTTCCTTAGTCCATCCATCAGCACTAGCCACCCATACTTCTGCCTGCACACTCCACTTCCACCCTTTAGCCCCTTGAGGTTGAGAGCACTGATTGCATCAAATTGGGCATGGTTACATTTAGTGGCTCAGTATCCACAAAGGGCAGGCTCCAGCCATTTGAAATATCCATTTAAGCTCCCTGCTGAGCTTGCAGGCTTTCAGAGCCAAGGAAGCACTGAAACTTAGATGGATGCTGTGCTGCCAGTGATTGACTTATTTGTGTCAGTGCTTTGCACCAGGGGAATACTACAGATGCACAATCTGCAATGGTCTTGCACCAAGCTGTGTGACGTGACATGCCAAGGCAGAGGATTAATGGTTCCCCTCCCCACCCTGCATAAACAGATGTAAAAAGCTAGCATAAGATAGTCCCACAAGTTAAGTTACACAGCTGCTGACTCAGGAACCTATTTGTGCAAGGAACCACTACCAGCTAACGAAATCCTTATTATCCTGGCGGTGAGAACACCTCTCGCATTCTGCATTATTTTTTTCTAGACCAGGGAGCATCAGGTCAGGCACAGCACCAGACTGGCCCAGTACTTCATGATGCATGGGTTGCTCATGCTGGATTGTGGTGGCTACAGCAGAATACTTTTGCTTCCCTGCTTCTTCTCCAACACTGGCATAAGCTCATTGCAACACATACAGACAGGGCTACACTGAATGATAAGCTAGGTATGTTTTTGAAGCACTTTCCTGAGCAGTGTAACGCTTCTTCAGAGGTAAGCGGGACAGACTATTTTTCAACAGGAAGTTAGAGCACAGACCATTCTTGTGTAAGCTGTCCAAATCACCCTGGCAGCGAGTGTGGTGGCACTTCCAGACAATGGAACACAGGTTTGTACCTGCTACTTCGCATAACAAAACATACCATCTCTCACCCACAGAAACATTTGGTTCTTCCACTGTTTTTTATCCGTAAATAGAAGAGAACTATGCAAAAAGAGAAGTATCGTTACACTTATATTAGTCATAGGAACACATAGGCAAGTGGGGGGGGGGGTGGAAAGAGGTAGCTTGCACAAGATCGTGGCATGGGGCAAAGAAAACAGCAGCAACAGAGCTCAGGAAAGGAGAAATCTTGGCTTAAGACACTGCGGATGTAACTGCTTGCACAGATTTGAAGCGTGCAAAAAACAAAGTCAAAGAATATCTTAAATAACTCTTAAGTAGAAGAAAAGGATTAAATTAAGCATAGGAAATTGTAGTTTGAATGAAAAAGAGTATTTCTTTTGAGGGTTTTTTTGTTAATAATACGTGATGGAAGACATTCAAGACAACATGCTGGAAATACACTGAAAGGAGCAATGCTGAACTGGCCACTCTGAATTTGTTCTGCCTCGCCTCCTGCCCACCCCACCGCCACCCCCTTTTTTTTAAAGGCTTGCACATTTTTTCTTTCTTGACTTTCAGCAGACAGATGCCAGAATAGCACTCGATATTAAGCAACAGCCTCACACTGGTACCTTTGGAAACAAGCTTCAAAGCCCTAATGAAGCCAATATATCTTCAGCAATGTCTATAACCCTTACACAGGCACAGCAGTGAGAATTGTGCAATCATGAAATCTAAGCAGGAAAACAGATGGTCTTAAATAAAATAAAAAAACCTATGCTCTCAATTTGTTTTGCAACATTGTGTGAGGTCTCCAACTTGATAAAAATACAGGGAGGAGCAACACTGAAGAGACCTTTGCCTTTAAACGCCTATGTTTAACTTTGGTTCATAGACTAAAATGAAACAGCAAAGATATAAATTCAAAGAAGTCCAAGAACACATTACTCTATGCCACAGAACTGGGATGAAGTTTAGTATAACTGGGAAAGCTCTTGGAGGACAGCAATGCGCTGATTTACGTTAGTGATTTCCATTTTCAGCAAGAGGCAAGCAGCGGCAGTTATGAGGGAGCACCATGGGCCTCTGCAGGGATGGGCCATGGGCTCAGCTTGAAGCACGCTAGCAAAGCCAGACACGTCAGCAGTCATGTTGCTGGAGGTCAGGAATGAAGCAAACTCCTACAGTTTGTCTAAGGAGCCCATATTTGAACTGTCAAAGAATGCTTCAATTCTAGACCCACTGAGCAAAACCATACCAGAACCATAAGGGACCCCGAGTGTAACAACTGAGGTTTTCAGCAGAGCCCAGCACACGGAGCCACATATGTGCAGAGGGATGCTTCATGGTGAGGTACACTTGGCAACTTGGAACAGCGTGAGGTTATGGGGAGAAGAAAAATGTCAGTGAGAGCTCACAGGCATGGGTAAATTATCCACCCCATGACACAGCTTCCAAGCAAATTTCATCTGCACATCATTACTAAACTCCATTGATTTGGAAAAGAAAACAATTAATGCCACAGCCAACATCTGTGACATTTTTAAATATGATACTGCAAACCACAGGAGTGTAACTTAATAGTTGAGCATTTTGAAACACTAAGTTTTATTCAAGCACTACAGGAGAAGCCTTTCAAATTTGAGCAAAAGTCATCAGTATACAGGCTGGCACTGTAATGCGCACCCAGGCTGCTGCTATAGGAGTTGTCACACTAACATGAACAAACACCTACCAACTCCAATGTCTCAGGAGGATGCATGCTGTAAAACCTGCTAGTAACGAGTGATTCATTCAATGCATGAAAGACCTGGAATCTGCACACCAGCTGCAAATGAGACTGACAGTTAATTGCATTTGTTCACCCTCAGTCTGTATAACAGTTGGTCTCCTCAGTAACATGCAACTTCTGTCCAGCATTACCTCCCCCAGCTCAACGAACTCTCCCTGACTAGTTAACACTGAGGTATCCTAGTTGTGTCATCAGATCTGAGGCCGATGGAATCTAGTATCAACCAGCAACTGGCTCTGTTAGGTGTTGTCAGCGCTTTAGCTATGGCAGCATCCAAGCAACTGGCTCTGAACAAGTCCAATGCTGCTTCTCAGAGGACAAGCAGCTGTGCATTGCCTTCTTTTCGTCATCTACTGTCCATTTGCCCCCTTTTAAAAAAATCTGGGAAACCATCTAAGTTATGTCAAATTTAACCGCCTAGTTTCATAACCTGGATGGAAGCTTCTCAAAGGCTAGAATAAAACCTAGGAGCTCCACATGATCAGAACAGTGCTAATGCCAACAGCAAAGCTAACTGGGAGAGGTGCATCCAAACAAATCCATTTTAAACAATGTGGGCATACCTGCAGAGTACTTTTAGAGCTCTGAAAACACTGCTGGGACATCAAAGGAGGACAGAAAAAAAACAAACCTAATCTTCCACCTGGCAGGCCTGCTGAGGCGGGAGGAAGGGAGAGCAGGCTTGCATAATGTGCCATATAAGTCTGGTAACCAAAACATAGAAGTAAAGTACTCTCCCCAAGATGTCCAGATATAACAAGCACTCCTTTGACAACTTTTGCAAGGAAGGAAGACAAATAAAAGGGATCCAGGGACAGACATGAGATGTGTTTGCTCTGCACATTTTCTCCTCACTTTTGGGAGTCATTCCTCTTCAAAGAGATGCAGAGGAGCATGCCACAAGGCAGAGAGAAGTCTACCATTGAGATAACATATGGAAGTCTGTCTTCACAGTTAGTCATCCTAAATTTGTGGGTAGCTTGAAGCCTTTGCAGGAAACAGTTACTGCCACTGAGAAGGAGGAAGGAAGAAGGAATCCATGGCAGGGAAGAAAGATGGTACGCAGGTCTGTACGTTACTTTTATTGCTGCTAGAGAACATAAGTACCAGAACCAGGCTTTTGGTGGTTGTATCAGAAAACACAACCACCAGAGATAATGAATCATAACACAGGATTACTAAAATCCTGGAGCAGCCTTTACTGTTCAGCACAACAGGTCACAGGACTCTGACCTCAAACGACCAGAGAGCAGCTGCTGCGAGAGGTGGGAAGCTGCCCTGGCAGCTGTTTCAACCACCAAACAAGGACTGTAGCCTTACCCCAGGAGAAGAACAACTGGATATTGCATGCTACCAGGTGTATTTACCTTGGTGAGGGGGGTTTCTTCACATGCTTCCTTCCTATTTTCAAATAAATACACTGTTGAGGGCAGAAGTTGCTCACTACACAACAGAAACTCACTCCAAAGGAAGATGGTCAAACTTGGCAGTCCCATGCCAGGCTATGTGCAAGCCTACGGGATGCAGTGGATACTTTCCAATGGTCCCCTGGAAGCTACAAGGGATAGTTTATAGCAATTTAGATCACATCTAGATTCAGGATGACAAAACTCATCTCACATGTGGGCCTATCTCTACCACATTTTAAATAAAAGAAGAAAGCGTATTTGTGGGATAGGAAAATCACGGTTTATGGTCTCCAGCCAACAAGGACCCACAGCTCCACACCAGATGAAGATTTGACATGACTTGGATTTCAGCTTCTATCCTGGCAAGGGAAGATGCAGAGAGGCCACCCGCAGCTGCCTGCTCTATCATTCCTCCCACACCCTTCCTCAGTCCAAACACACAACAGCAGCAGGCTACCTTGCACTTAATGTGCAGGAGATGGGGCAATTTCATTTGTGGGTCTGTGACCATCTCAGCTTTTCCACATCCTTTCACAGCAGCTTGTAAGGCAGTCAACAGCAGCCCTAAAGAATCAGGGTGGATAAACTGGAGCTAGAGGTTTGAACAACAAGTGATAAGAATGGTTTCAAACAAAGGAAGCAAATTTACAGAAGAGATTAATTACTCATTCAGTGCTGAACCAAGTGCCTGTCACCTTAACATTTAGCTAGTCCACCTTCTGCTGGGGCTAGGAAACATCTCTCACTACTAAGAAAATTCCACAGTCAGGACAAGGTGTCACTTTGATATAGTCCCTGTTTTAAGGACTAGGTTAACACTAAGCTACCCATTAACCTTGTCCTTTTGACCACGTAGTGTAAAGGTCATCAACTTGAATTATTTTTCAGTAGAAAGGTTCATAATGAAAACTTCTAAGTTCTGCTAAGAGTTTGCCAGTTCACCAATCTATATATTACTTGCATGTGTTCAGCAGATACTTGGCCGGGATTAGTCCGTGGTCTGCTTTCAGACTGATTCCTGAAGCATTCAGAATGCATTACTGCTATGATTCATCAAGGGATACAGTTTTTTTTCTTACTGACTTTATGCAGGACTTTTTCTTCTTACAAATTATCTATGAATATCCTTAGTTCTTCTCTGAATACTATCTATTAGCCTCTACCCTTTTAGTGGCTTGTAAATGTTCGCAAGTAGACAAAAAAACTGAATACTGAAGTGCAAGTATTTTGTTCTTGTAGTCAGAGCACAATGCTTCTTGAAAGACATTTTACGTTCCCCTTGTACAAAAGTGGTACTCAAACACAACATCAGTAACTTTAAAGCAAGGCTGGGGTACTTTTTCCTGCTCAATGTTCATTTCAAACATGATCCTCTTGGAATGCCAGGATGCAAGAAAATTCTCATAGTTTCAGGGGGATTCTCATATTTTAACCCTGTAGAGGGGCTATATGTTAAATTTAACCAATGAACCGCAAGCTTTTCCCACTCTACCTTAGGGATTAGGAAAACTATAGATAGACCAGGAAATAATTATTATATATTTCTGTCAACCTGTACACTTTAGACAATCTCAGAAGACAAGTTACACATAACTCATCCAGTCTCCAACTAAAATATATATACATACACACACCAGCTATTCTAGCCATAGAGACCTCAACTTTAGACAGACTGTTCCTTTTACACTGACCACAGATTACATCATCTTAGGTATCTCACTACAGGCTTGAATCCAAGCTAAAGAAAGCTTTTTTACACCTTCCTAAAGGGTCAAAAGACTGATGTTGGGAGTCAGAGCAAGTTTTCAGGCCCATTTCCACAAAAAAAAGGCAAGTAATTTTATGAAACAACTTTAAAGCTAAATAGAACTGGTAAATTATCAACTTTATTTCTATCCCACTCCCCCTTCTGTTCTCCCACTTAAACCAAAACTACTACAGACCCCAGTTCATCAGCACAGAAATACACTCTTGACCTGATCCTGGGCAGTGAGCACAAGTATAGCACTGTGTAAACTACACAGTAGGGTATGGGATCTTAGACAAAGGATGACAGAATTCAAGTTAAGAGTCCTCTTTGCTCATGTTTTCTTCATTCTCAACCTTGTGACCTCAGGACACAGCACTCTTTTTAAAAAAAAAAAGGTGAAAAAACTCTACAGCTATTTCATCTCTGGCATTTACACAGAGCTGTCATTTGCAGATAAACTACACCTGCACACACCAGCTCCAAAAACCTTTGCTTAGAATTCACTAAGTCGACATGTCAGTATTAAATTCATGGCTTTCAATGGCAGGGAGACAGAGACACCAGAGCATCAAAGCAGGTGGGTTCAGCTGTAGGTTTTTGCCAGAAAGACCCCACCACAAACACATTGAAAATATGTTTTGTTTTTCAAGTGTGTCCTAGTGACAGCAATACAAAAATAATTTAGGACCAACCATGTAATTATGTGCATTTATTTCAACCTTCCATTACCGGAGATAACAAGATGAATAGTGAAATGTGAACTTTAACAATCCTGTAATTATAGTCACTGAACCATATGTTATTGAAACAATTGTGCAAAACCCAGATGCAAAAGAATCAACGGGGTATGTAAATAGAAATGAAACGGTAAAATAATCAAGTGATGAAGAAGTAATATGCAGCACTAAATAGCTTCTCAGCATCTCTTGCTATGATGTTTAGCAAATACTTTGGGTTGTTTTTTTTTTTTTCCTCAGTTTGTCACCCTTTCCACTATCATAAATTGTTCAGAGGTTATTGTTGTAAGTGGCCTGGCAGAAAATACCCTGATAGCTGCTGACAACAGTTGACTGTAAGCAGAATTACAGAAACACCGTGGGATCTTCTGAGGACTCAGTTTACACAGATGAGAAAAACTTAAAGAAGTTATTAGAGTTGACGAGAATTAGCACCAGTTCTTACCAGAACGCAGGAACCAGGCTGGGCCTGTGAGAAGCAGCTGTTGCCCGATTTCCAGCAGCCAAGCTGCAGCACTCACACCAGCTCAGAAGTCAGCCCACCCCTTGAGTAGACTGGCTTTAGGAGCCAAACTATGGACACCAAAGGCAGAAGACTATTGTCCAAAGGCAAGTTATCTGGCATTGAAGTTTCTGCTCATACACAGCATGGCCACTTATTTTACAAAGATTAACTCATAACTCATTTTCTTTATGATGAGTAGAGGTGAGGAGGAAAGGCCAGGTTGCTCTCCTCTTCTCCCCCAGAACAGTTATTTTGCGACATATGAATATGTGTATTTCAAGCTGTCTGAAGCTATTTTTGTCTACAAAAGAAGAAGAAACATTCAACCTGGATTTTAACACTCCTAATGCATCTTAGCCTCCTGTAAGTGGCCTCTACTCCATTTAACCTATTACTTGACTTCTGGTTTTGATGGAGTAGAGGTGAATGGACTCTTTTAATCCCAAGTGTGTCTCTCCCTTCTTCATACACGCTTACCTCAAGGGAGAAAAAGCAAGAAACTGAGCTGACATCTAACAGTACAGCAAGAACCCTGTCCTAACATTCAAAACACAAACTCATTCTGGTATTCAGCCATTTAGTCAAGTTATGCAAGAACACAATGCCATCCTCTCTAAATGTTTGGGAGGAGAGTTAAAAGTAAATAAATAAAAAAATCCATGCTAGCCTAGACACTAGTCAGTGCCAGCAGCCCAGCATTAACTCCAGAGCCTACTTTGCAGGCTAGCCCTCATAGCTTACAGTGCCCACAGTACCCAGGAAAGCCTTCTTTTCCACAGATCTCTGCACCTAAAGTGCTCTGCCTGTAGCAGCTCACGATATCAAGCTACCATACAACATCCATTTTCTTACCCTTGCCCTCTGAGGAGAAGGGTATTTTAATCCATCGTTCCTCTCCTAACGTTACAACTGGCCAGGCTTAACTTAATAATCTTCTTACCATTCATAGGCCTTTTTGCTAGGACCATCCTTAATCACAGCTTTAGTTCAATAGTATAGCCCAAAGATAAGACAACTAGGCATCCCAACCTCAGATCTTCCAGATCTCAGAAGCCACTGTGCTATTTGTCACCACCATCATTTCTCCTCTTCTGAAAGGCAGAAAAATCCAAAGTGCCTTCTCCCCTTAAGTTTCCTGTCTTAAATAACTAAGCCTTCTTACCACTCACCAATATCCCAAGTATCTTTCCAGCTTCACAGCCCATACCTTCTCTCTACTAAACAAGTTCATGGTTTTCCCATCTGCCCAGGCTGTGCTTTTCTACAGCATTCAGATTCAGCTGGCCGTGGTGTTCCAGCTGGAGGAAATAATGAAGATGCTCCTTAGCCTTTAACAGGCTGCAGCTGTGATGTTTTCCTCCCAAATACTGAACAATGTCAAGGCATTTGCTGAGTGGGGCCAGAAAGTTTATATAAACAAAGTACATTAAAAGTTTTATGTGCTGCATTTTACATCATTGTTGCTTGGTAGGTTTTGCTGGGATACGTCACTTATTTTCTTGAAGGCTGTCACACAGTTCTACACATGACGGATCATTACAGTGTACCATCGAGACTCAGAGTGAACAGGGAACAACATTGAGGACTTCTTTGCAATTTGTTTCACCAGCTTTTGGCAAGACTTAAGGAAACATTTCATTCTACATGATTTAAGTGTTCTCTAACAATTAGAAATGTAGTGTGTATCAGGTCTCAAAACCTTTGTTGATATTAAAAATACACAACCATCAGTGAGATGCATGCCCAGGAGATCTCTGTCAAAACAAAATTCCAGTGAAAAATAGAAGTAATTTTTATTTGCCCTCCTCCTGCATTTCCCACTGGTTCATTACTCATCACATGTTAATTCAGCAGCATCTACTGAAACCATCCTCTGTGCCCCCACCTAAGAATGCTCTGTTTAGAGGTCAAAGACCACCAATTGTCCTTTTTTCCCTACCTACCGCACCTTTATGCTTACTCATCCCAACTGCCACTGAAGGAGCAATCTTGACTCCACAAGAGTTGACAGAGACTGAATTCCTTCTACCTCCCATTAAAAGGTTTGAACACGTCTGTTTGATTGGAAATACCATTAATGCTGGCAGAAGAGAAACTCAAACCTGAGTAATTAAATTGAAAAGAACATAGGGAGCCCAACTCCAACCCCTCCCCCCCGGGTAGTTTGAAGTATACACTGTCATACTCTGCTTGTAAACAGAGGGCAAACTCTGAACTCCTTAGATCTTTTCCCCCAGATTCAGTGAAAATAAAGGATAAATGCAAACTCTCTGTGTAAGACTAAAAGATCAGAAATATAACTTCACTACAACGGTCTGACTCTAAAATGTTATCTATAAATAGTAACTAATTCACAGACCTGCCTCTGCCTTTAATCCTGGAGCAGACACAGTATTGGTTACCTCTTTTACATACTTTAATACATACTTTATCTAGGGTTGATGCAGTAAGATACCATTGCTGGTATTTTCTTTCCCCAAACACAGGAATGGAGTTGATTTTCTACAACATCAAAGAGCCCAGAGCTGACCCTTTGTTATTCAGAGACTGGAAGTAGATGCATTAAGCGAACAGAACAGCGTGGGAAGAGGCTCTCTCCGCATGGCCCTTCCTAACCCTTCTCCCACCTGCTTAAGCATGCAATTTTTACTTCCCCAGGAAAAAAACTAACACAGAAGCAATAACCTTTCCCAGACTTCTTCAACCAAGGCTGACAAGCATCCCACTTCCTGGTGTCCCCATGTTATTTTACATTCCCCATGTTATTTTACATGGAGGTAACATCGATAGTCCCATCCGGGAGAGACTTGCTTCCCTTCTGTGCAATTTGTTCAGCAGTAAAGTAGTATGCAAACAATTCCAGAGGTTAAACTAGGAAATGTGATCAAATGAATCCTAAAGGAGACACTTAAGCCAATAGAGTAAAGTCAGAGGAAGAAGATGAGGAAAGATCAAACAACCATGACGTACATTAAGAAGCCAAGGTATTTCTAGTGGATTTCTTTAGTCATTATCAAGTTCCAAGGAGAATTTACAAGTACTCAAAAATTTCAGACAGTACCAAAAAACTGCATATGCTTCCTGACATCCTTTATGCTTCTCTTTTGATCACAATAGCAACAATACCCTTGTATAAATTGCACTTTGTTAATAATTCTAGTAGCAAATATGATTTAGTATTTTACTTGTCCTGCCCAGTAGGAACACAACAGACATATGAACTAGTGCATAGCCAGGTGCTTGCAAGCTAATTAACACCTTTATTGTTGGACTAAGCTCCAACGAGTTGCAAAGTACATATCTAAGAAGGAAGAAAAAGGGAAGAAAACACACCTACACATGGAGGGAGAAAAGAAAAAGATTAGATAATGGTGGGGGGAATAGCACAGCAAGCATTTTACAAATCTCTGCCAAAATCATCACTTAGTTGGCTGGGTGAGAGGAGGTTAAGAGAAAAGCAAAACCTGTTTCTGAGCTCCTGTTTACTTCAGCAGATAAACAAGTTTGGATTAAAGGGGAAAAAAAATTGAGATGTCAGCATACTTCAAAAGCAGAACATTTTACTCAGTACACTTTCCATTAGCTGGATTGCTTCTAGCTGTCTCTGTCTCTCTCTCTTGCTCTCTCTAGTATTTTCCTCACTGATTTAGCTTACAATGGTATCAATGACAAAATTAAAGTTACTGATAAAAGCATCATGAAATCAATCTAATCCATGCAGCATAGACATGCTCTTCCCTAATTACACCAAGTATTACTGTTGGGTAATTTGCTGCACAAAAAACAGAAAAATAAAAAAGACAGCCTTAATATCTTTTTTTTTCCTCCTTTCTCCCACCATACCTCTTCTTTCTAATGTGTCCTTATGTGGCAGAAGGAAAAACAAACTACAGAAATTAATCTGAATGGTCTGGAGAAAAAATCAAAATTTTATATCTATAAAGAAAATCTGAGGCCAAATTTCTTTTTGGTATAAAAAGCCATTAAAATGGGTAAACTAAATAGGCCTAGACCATCAAAGAATCTAAACACGATCTTTAAGATTATGATGGCTGAGGCTGTTCATCTTTCCTTCTGCTTTTACCAACCCTCCTTTTTTCCATATACCCTTTTGTTTGCTGTCACCTATCAGGTACAAACACTGGGGAGACATGATAATAGTCTTCAAGTGCCTGAAGGCTGCTGCAAAGAAGGGAATTAGCCATTCTCCTCATCCAGTGTGTATAAGGCAAGAAATAACAGACTTAAGCTGCAGCAAAGGAGATCCAAGTTAGATACAGGGAAAGGCTTTCCATTACTTAAAATACTGGAGCCCTGGCATAAACTGCCTGGGGGGGTTATTAAGTCTCTGTCACTGGAAGTCTCTACAAATAGCCTAGATCACCATCCATCCAAAATGACACAGGTATAGATTATCCTGCCTTGAGGCAGGACAGATGAGATGATTTCTTAAGGCTTCTTCTTATCCTGAGATTCTGTAATCTCACAAGTTAAAAAAGCTCTGGATTGGGTCTGCTAGGTACTTGGAAGACAGGTCACCTGAGAAATTAGCGGTGGAGTGATTTCTGAACATTCTCAGCCCTCTAATCAATAATTAGTCAATGTCCCCGCCAGGCACTGCACTACCAAAAGTGTCAATGACTCAGTAAAAAAGGACTTTTCTCTTTTTATACTATTCCTTCACTGATGGCACAGTACTGCTGGAATGGTCCCCTTTTGAATGAGACATAAACCAAAAATTTTGATGATTTTAGATTAATTTAGGTTGTTTCCTAGATGCCAACTATAAGTTGAAGTCTCAACTACATCCCAGTGTTTACACTACCTGTCTGTGGTTTATCATTTTAGTAAGTCCTTAGATCCCAATTAGTTACAGTGGGTGTTTCAAGAGGCATAATGGACAGAGATCTTAATCTAAACAGTACTTTGAAGTGGCCAGGAAATGCAGAGTTGATCAGCAGTACCTGCTGAGGGTGCAGTCCCAGCTCCAGCAAAAACAGGTAGCTCAATAACATCACATGGAAGTGAAAATAAGGCAGATACGAATACATTAGGCAGAGAGAAGATGGAGAGAGAGACATATGGCTGCATTTGCTTATTTGGTTTTGTCACGGTTGCCAGACTTGAGCTTTAGAGTCATATAAAGCATAACCCTAGAAACTTTACCCAACCAGCTAAATTTTGCATGCAGTAACTACTGATCAAAAAGCCCTAATGAAAGGTGAACAAGACAAAATAACACAAAAAGTTTTTAAGAACAGGAAATCGCTTTGCTTGCTTGGAGGCTATGTGTTTCTACTGCATTAAGAACACTCCGATTCCATCTTGAAGCATCCCCTGGAGCAGCAAAAGGAGGAGATTCTCACCTCAGTGTGATGTGTTTATCTGCCTGGGTACACTCACTTCATTTCTATAAGCAGCCCTGCCAGGTAATGA
Source organism: Gavia stellata (assembly GCF_030936135.1). NCBI lineage: Eukaryota > Metazoa > Chordata > Aves > Gaviiformes > Gaviidae > Gavia > Gavia stellata. Next base: position 24,669,880 of record NC_082600.1, read on the forward strand.
AACAAACAACAAAAATTCTCCTCTTCAGGTTTGGAAGGCAGAACATCCTAACCTCCATAGAATCAAAATACCCTAATACAAGCAGATCAAAGGTACCGTATACAAGAAGTTCTACAGAAAAATCTCTAAAAACAGTTGAAAAAACATTTTAAGAGTCCGGTATAGTCCTTTCTTCATTTATTGTCATAGAGCACAACCTAATTTTGCATAGTCAGATATGTACAAAGTATTTTAGAGATTATACGTCATTTAGCTTTTGCCGAGTTCTAGCTAAAAGCCATCCAGCGAGAGAGAAAACAGAGTTTCCTGTGGTCCTTAGCCACCTTCATAAAATGCAAGTGCAGCTGCTAACCAGGCACGGCTAGCCAGAATATTACTGAGCACTTTGGCTCTAAAACCACAGTTGGGACTACAGGACACAAGCTGCTTTATTGAGCTGTGCTGCTGATAAACATATATACAATATTGTTCATATCAAGCACACTAGAATGCTAGGCACATTTTGAAAAGCAAAATAAAAGCAGTCATTGGGTAGGAGTCGTCTTCTGCTTAGACCAGTGCCAGCAAAGATTATCTCCACTGCATGCACGCAAGTTACACAGATGAAGAATCTGTGTGGGAAGGGAGTCAGAGGCAGTCCTGCATCACAGGACTTCAGCAGATGGACTGTTATCAGAGAGAGTGGAGGTCACACAGTGTCTCACTGTGATCAAGCATTCCAGAAAGCTTGGACAATATTAACAATGCTGCAAGCTACTACTGCAGGTTAGAGTCACTGGCAAGATCCATATGACTCCAGGAGCAGACAATATCAAGAAGAGCAAGGCAGGGGGAGAGTTGGAATACACATCACAAATATATGGTATTTTTCCACTCATATTTACAAAAACTGCATAGTTGACACATGAGAGAAGGAAGTGATCACCAAAGAGAAGGAAAGAATGAAGTCAGATGCGAGGAGAGTGCCCAGCACAACCCTACAGAGACTGGAGCAAATGTAAGGCACCAGATAGAGACACTAGAGAAAAGAAAGGTAGAAATTTTGTATTGCTTTTGATTTACAGAAGATGACACACTGTTAAGATTCTTTCAAGTATTTTTTCCAAAGCAGCGAAAAATAGCAGCGTACGGATATTTTCCTTCCAGCAGCAAAGAAGTTGTAGTGCCCAGGCCTGAACAGGCACATTACTGGGCATCCATTACTGGTTGTGTCTTTGCTGGTGCATTCATCAAGCTGCAGACCTATGCATCTCTCACTAAAAATCACTCTGGATATATGGACTACCTCATTCTTATTTATACTAAGGCCACATTACTCATTCAATGTAAAGGATCCTTAAACAGGTGTTTTTTCAAGCACTTTTGTATTGCTTCTGTATGTCTTTTACAGCACCATTACTTCGTAAAAAGGCCTTGGAATAAATAAGAATCATGTTTCTAGGCTATGATAAATTATTGTTCTATACTTTTCACTGTGGATGTTACTTCATTTCATTACTGTCCTGTTTTCTAGTGATGTCTATTGCCAATGACTGCAGTGAGAACATTACATTAATTTTATTTTCACCCTGGACTCGTCAGAAGCTTTTTTTCACTGACGATATATGGAAAATTCAAAAGTCTAGCCAGAACAACTTCTCCTCCCTTTGCTTACAGAACATAAGATGTATCTGTATAAGGTGCCCATACACAGTCATGATGGGTATAATAGATAAAGCCAGATGTATGTACGATACACAGGATAGCAATATACCAATTAATTAGAATTAGATGAATAAATTGCCAGGCTCTGCAAATAAAACCTACCAGTTAGAATACAAACTGCACAGCTATTTGCATGTACGTGTAGTGTGCTCTCAGGAAAGTACTAATCACCTCTTCAAATCCTTACATTTCATCAGAAAACATCATAAATTGCCCTTCTTGTATCTCCTATGTGAGAACACATCTTTCAATATACTGTGATTATACTAAATGTGGATCAGAAATCTGCAGTTCCAGAATGTACTCTATGGCTGATAAGAACATAGTGCAGGATTTAGTGGACTTAACACCACTTTCAGGACACAGACATACCACATACAGCCATAAACTTGAAGCAAAAGATGCAACTCCACACTTTCTTATCCAAGTTTCTCCCATTTCCACAGAACTCCTGCACAATTTCATCCCACAGTGATGATTTCCAAATTTACTTTACCAAACTCTCTAAAGTATGGAGTATATTTTTGCCCGGCTGCCCACAATTATGAAGAAAAAGATATGAAAACAGAAAAGAAAGAAAAATGAAAAATAAATGCACCATGTGTGAGAAGAAAAGGGAAAATGTCAAAGGTAGTGTGAGAAGAGTGAAAAATGGACAGAGGAAAGAAGAAAACATGTCAAAGCAAGTCTTCAAGAAAAAAAATTAAGAGGGGGAAGGAAGGAGAAAAGATAATACATGTTTACTACAAGATGATATATAAGACAAGACATATGATCTCCATTAAAATCCCCCATTCTGACCATTGACAATTCACTACAATACAGCACCTCAAGTATCCATTATTCTTTTCAATCTGCTAAAGAGTAGATGTTGAGATGAGAGATGCTGAAATATGGTATCAATATTTCGCTACAGCCATGGAGGCCACTATCAGCACAGATAAACCTGTGCCAGGATACCTTCCTTATTAGAACATGGGCAACAAACATTTTAAAATCGTTAGATTGAAAAGATCATCCTTGTTGCAGCTCCCTTACAGCAATGAGAGGAGCAGCACAAACATATGTCAGAATCAAAACACCCTCTTTGCCTAATAGTCAGGTACTAATTAGTTTCTGGGAATCAGCATTAAAAGAATGATTTCTCCTTGCTGATCTACGCCTGCTAAGATACTGAGCTACAGGTTTAAAGACCAGCACTCTGGCCCAAACTTATCCCTTTTTATCCTCTAGGAATAGAGAGACAGGTTTGTGCAAATTTTGGTAATCAAGCCTTCCGAGGCCTGCAAATTGTATCTAATGAGAAGTGCCTTGTTGTTTGCTCCTGCGAGAATAAAAATTTGCTGTTGACAGCAAGAGATCTCATCTATGGCCAACATTTCCACACTGAAGGAAACATGGTTAATTACAGAGTTTTATTTGTTTGTGAAAAATTCTAGGGGAGCAATAAAAGGAAAATTAAGGATCAATAGCAAAAAAACTTCTTGATAGTGAGCTCCATCTGGCTATGAAATTGTCTCTCAGAGGAAAATGCTAGATGCCTTAGTCTATTGGTCATTTTAACTGGAATGGATAAAAATCCTGTAGAATGTAATGGGACTCAACACAATTCACTGTGAGCTTCAGAAATCCTCTTAACACCTCCTGAAGAGCTACAGTCTTCGAAGCAGGGTTCTACCAATGGTCTTAAAACCCCGACAAAAATATAATTCTGAATTCACAATAAACAATACACAGGACTTTTCCACATGGGAAGTACCATATGAAAACATCATTCACACCACATATACTCATACACCACACTTGACATGGCTTATTGGGTCTTTCTTATATCTAATTTACACACTAATATTCGTAGGGCCTTCCATTTTTGTATTTCAGGTTCGTTATCTGAAATACCATTTATTGAGGTATACCAGTGATGAATAGTTATGAATTTGGGATAATTTTGAGAAATATCCGTATAGTTTTCTGTAAATGACGATTTCGGTTTGCTAGTGAATTCCATGCTCTGTAGTTTACACTATGATAATAATTATCTTTATTTCTTGTACTATATTTTTTATTAAATGGTTTTAGTTCTTCGTTAGTTCCTTGATTTCTTTTTTTCTCATGGTTAATGTAAGTGGTCCACTAGGAACCAGGATATCTTTATTATCAACTTACTGTTTGTTCCCTAGGCAAGTTCCACTATTTCCACGAGCTGTGCTTTCACCTACTTGCACAATGCTGGCTGACATATCTCAAAGAAAACTGATAGGTTTATTTACTATAAGAAGGGTTAGATGTAGATCAAAATTCAGGAGCTGAATTGCAAATTAGAACCTCTGACTAGGTCCTCATTCCTCATCAGCTTTATTTTAAAAAATTAAATTTATTCCCATTCTAAACAGGAATATATTCCATTCTAAATACCACATCACTGGGTGTGTTAAAAAAGCAGAGTAACAGATCTAGACAGATTGATCTTGTGGGCAGGATTTCTTCAAGTATCACTCCTTATAAAGTGGAGAATTCCTCTTTCTACACATCCAAACCTCAAGGGACCGCGCACAGAAAGGGTGTCTCAGAGACTGTACTGCTTCTTCATATAACTTCTTAGCATGACCTTCCTACTCATTCTTGTACCTTCAAATACACAAGACAGTATTAGTGGTGGGAAACTAGTGAAAATTATTATTGGCCAAACGAGCATTAATTTTGCAAGAAGACTTTCTGCTTTATAATGCAATCTTTTCACAACTAAAAAATCCATTTCCCTGTTATTTTCTCCAATAATTCCTGGGAGAAATAGCAGACCCTACCATCTTACTACAATTCTTCTGCCCATCTTTTAACTATTTCATGCTTTTCTGGTTATGAAAATCAGGAGATTGTCATCACAAGCGTGACTTGCTAGACACTAGCTGCTGGCAGCTTTGATGAGTGATGATATAAAATTTAAGAGCGATGGATGGTCAGCATATGAGACATAAGTATGCTTTTTGACCTCTCTCTTGAGAGATACTTCCCTGCTCTCATCAGTTGTAAAATCACGCTTTATAATGTTATTTCAGTTATAAATAATTAGTGCTTAATCAATGTTGTCATAAGCAGACACGCAAGTATCACAGAGTATACTGAATTTCACTGGATGATCGGTTTTAATAGCCATGGCTCATAATCACAATAAAATATCTTCCCCTGACGTGTTGTGACATATTTCCTCATGATGCTTATTCATCACATACGAACTCTCTGTAAACCATTTACCATTTATTATAAATGAGACTAGGTAAGATCCACAGAAGAACATGCAAAGGCTCTGAAGACACAAGAGCATTTTCTGCTCAGCAGGCAGTCAGCTGTACGGTCTTGAACAGAAATACATATAGTTTCGCCTCTCCTTTGACTTGAAACAAGACGACCGTTTCCAAAATCCTATTGACTCTAAATATAATATTAGATACTGTTTGTGACTCCTATAAGGGTGGGACAACTTTCAGTCTGATGAAATGGTTGTGTACGCTGCTCTCTTACTAGTCAGTCCCTTTTATGCTCTGCGAGAATAACAATCCTTCTGGTTTCCCTGAAGGTGACTTCCACCCACAGGAAGAATGCCAAGATACTTAATGTCTATATACTCCAGCTTAGTAGAATTTAAAAAGTGCATGCAATAGAATAGCTGTGCCAGTGTTGCATATGGGCAAAATACTCTGTAAATGAATACAGGCACTTGGCATTTTCACTTATGGACATCGATCAAAATATTACACAAGTTCTTCACATGATTCTACCCCTGAGGCTAATGTTATTATAAAAGAGTTATTCCTTAAGAATGTGCAGTTATTTAACTTTAGGTAACAAATCAAGGCACCACATTAAATGTGCACTAGAATTCTATGGAATCCTTGGGTTTGTTTTCTTTATCTTTTCAGTTCCTTCCACCCCATCTCAAATATTAAGTAGTGATTTCTTATTTCCTATGGGGACTTGGATAAATGCCATTTCATTTCCCTGTATTTCTTCCATTTTTCTAGGATGATGTATAGTAGAGGGAGTATTTTTTACATGAAATCCTAAGTACTGTCATCTGATTAGGAAGGGCTTAGTCCACACATGGAAGGGGAAGAGATTCAAATCCTAGACTTAATTTCTTCTGTAAAAAAGAAGTATAGCTTCCATAACGCTACATGCATTAGTAAAAAGAGAAGGCTGGCATTCCCAAAAGTCCAGCTATTCTAGAAAACCTCTAAGGCTTTCAAATCCTTGCCCCATCATCTTAGAAGAACTGAGACAGAATAGAGAATAGAGCTGGTGAAGCTCTAGGAAACTCTCCCCTTTTTGCCTTTATCCTAGGGAAAAGCCTGTGGTGGTGTGCAGACAAGGAAAAAGGGAAAAACACCTACCAAGGTCCAGTTCAATCTCTGCTATAGCATAATCCAAAGTCCTCTGAAATCCAAAGGTCTTGAATGAGGGCAGTGGGATGTGGATAAGCTTTTCTAAGCTGCATCGTGGAACCTGCAGCAGAGTCTGCCATGAGGGACTGTAGTTTCACAGAATCACAGAATCAAAGAATCGTTAAGGTTGGAAAAGACATGTAAGATCATCCAGTTCAACCATCAACCCAACACCATCATGCCTGCTAAACAATGTCCCACAATGCCATGTCCACATGTTCCTTGAACAACTCTAGTGATGGTGACTCCACCACCTCCCTGGGCAGCCTGTTCCAATGCTTCACCACTCTCTCAGTAAAGAAATTTTTCCTAATATCCAGCCTAAACCTCCCCTGGTGCAACTTGAGGCCATTTCCTCTTGTCCTGTCACTCGTCACTTGGGAGAAGAGACCAACACCCACCTCTCTGCAACCCCCTTTCAGGTAATTGTAGAGAGTGATGAGGTCTCCCCTCAGCATCCTCTTCTCCAGGCTGAACAACCCCAGTTCCCTCAGCCACTCCTCATAAGACTTGTGCTCCAGACCCCTCACCAGCTTCGTCGCCCTTCTCTGGACACACTCCAGCACCTCAATGTCCTTCTTGTAGTGAGGGGCCCAAAACTGAACACAGTATTTGAGGTGCAGCCTCACCAGCACTGCATACAGGGGCACGATCACCTCCCTACTCCTGGTGGCCACACTATTTCTGATACAGGCCAGGATGCCATTGGCCGCCTTGGCCACCTGGGCACACTGCTGGCTCATCTTCAGCCGGCTGTCGATCAACACCCCCAGGTCCTTTTCTGCGGGGCAGCTTTCCAGCCACTCGTCCCCAAGCCTGTAGCGTTGCCTGGGGTTGTTGTAACCCAGGTGCAGGACCCGGCACTTGGCCTTGTTGAACCTCATACAATTGGCCTCGGCCCATCAATCCAGCCTGTCCAGATCCTGTTTGTGCATATCAGTATGTGAGCTGGGGTCTCCAGCAGTGCCCATTAGGTGTGCACAGAGGTGCACTTCAGGTACACCTTTGAGCAATAGAGGGTAATCACCGGTGCTTGAAATTGGCTGCCTTTTACTGATAAGCTGTACGTCGAACTGCATATATTTTAAATACACATACGAGTACTTTCTTCAGAGGGAAAATGATCCTAGTAGAAGTCATATCCACCTCAGAAAGAAACAACAGAACTGGGGAAGGTACAGAAAAGGGCAAAATGAGGAAGGTTTATGTACAAAGAGAAATTAAACTAAGATTCTTCAACTTGGAAGACACAATTAGGAAGATTTACAAGAGAAATACACAACACCGTGAAAGGCACAGAGAAGATGAATAGGGAATAATTAGTCACTATTTCACAATAAGGAAGAGACACCAGATCAGCAAGCCAAAGCTTTATGAAAAATAAAAGGAAAGGCTTTTCCCACATAATTCATAATTACAGTTGTGATACCCATTTTGTAGGATAGCACAAGTAGAAATGGACTGAAAAAGTCATTAGACCAATTCACAGAAGAAAATGCCAGTGATGATTTAAACTCAAAGATGTAAATAAAATCTCTGACCTTGGAAGATTTTTTGGGCCATGGGAATATATTTCAGGAAAAGGACAACTGTATTTCTGCACCAGTTTTATACTTTTTCTTATTATTATAATATTTTAATTTTTATTTTGACATCTGACCATGACTAGATAGGATCAGGAGCATCCAGCTGTGTATTAGAGATAATTAACACTGACAAATATTCTCCTTTAGCTAATGTAGCAGATGGATGTCCTTGTTGGAGCAGAAGCTCTTCCATTGTAACCTTAATACTACTGTGGACTTTCAAGTGACCATTGTGTGGTATATACATTAGTATATTGCAGAATCTGAAATACTTAGAGAACCACAGTTTTGGAAAGTATACCTTAAAATACAATAAAAATCCCATGATGTCAATGTCAGGTCACATCAGAATTGTGACTTTGTTCTGCACTTGCGGACCGACACAGTTCCAGTCACTGTAGTTTTAAGAATATGTAAGAGTTAGGAGTAAAGGACTACAGTGTGCTATAGTATAACAGAATGCATATTTCATGCAAAGCCCTTGCTATAATGCTGACACCATATTATTAATATAAAAGCAAAGTCATCTTCATAAAAAGCTAAAAAGAGAATAGGTTTGTGGCACAAAGCAGAAATGCTCTAGTTGTGGTCTGTAGAGCACAAAAGGTACATAAGACATTTCTTGGCTGTCCGGGAAGAATAGTTTCATCATAAAGTTCTCCCTCTGTCTCCTTATTTCCAATGACAGAATTGCATTAAAAAGAAAGATACAAATGTACGCATTCCTAATCTCACTTTTCCTTACAAGCCATTGATATTGCTGTTGCCAGGATGTTGTGGGTTGAGAATCAGTAAAGAGATGTCCCAAAAGATAATGTATTTTTAAAATGTTTTGGAATCCCTGTCATAAATAATGTATATGACAGCATGTGAAATAATATGACTAAAACCTAAAAGGCACAGTTCAGACGTTATCAGCTCAGCTGGATTCAAAGTTAAACCTTTAGACCTAAATAACTCAAACTGAGCTCCAGATCTGAACATAACTTCCTATGTACAATTCAAACAAATGAATTTTTAACATAGGTGCTTTCACTGCTATGTGAAAATGACTAACCAGTACAAGGTTCATCCTTATGTCATCTTCTAACTACCCTCCCAATAATCACACCTTTCGAACACTGCTGCTATGCAACTCTTGCATATAGTGTTGCTTTTGTACACCAAGTTAAATAATGAGTAGCTTTTGCATAAACAAACAAGTTACAGATTAATAAATTTGCAGATAAATACTTACACACATAATTGTTGTACATTTGGTAAAGTTAAGTTTCATCCCACCCATTCAATGTGGAGAATTCAGGTACATAAAGCAAATCACATTGGTACAAGTCTGTATGCCACTAAAGGAGCCTTTCAAGTTCATTACCTTACCCAGGAGCCCAAGTTATGAATCCAACTCTGAGTCAAAATACCACACTTCGTTAGTACAAAACCAGGCATCATGGAGTTCCACTTAAAGATATACAGATAGTTAACAGTCAGTAGGTCACAAAAATTGGAATTTAATTGTGCTTCCTTTCATTAGTGTCATTCAGTCATCCCATATGCAGCTATCAGGGGCTGCTGAGTGCAGTGGAGTTTGGCAGGGGCCTGTGTGATCAGGACCTAACACTTCATAATGGCCATATTGATAATGTTTCATGCTGGCAGTCATTGCACATAACTCACAGATACCAGCATCCTTTCTCTCCGTTCCACAGTTTGTACAACTGCCTGCCTCTAAGAGTTGTTTACTGGCATGGCCAGCTACTTTGTCCAGTTGGGGATTAGCTGGGTTTATAATACCCTTCAAAATATGTGGTTGCAGGCACTGCAGAGATTGCAAAGGGTTTTATTAAATGTGAAGAGAACAGAGAACTCACAATCTCCTACAGCCTATTAAAAGAGTGGTTCCATGAATAAGCAAATAAATAATAACACATTCACATAAATATAAAGGATTTCTTTTCTCCATCTATGGTTCTTTCCCACCTGCAATTATTTCTTAGTGAAGTGCAATTGTAAACAGCTTTACCCACTAAATGATCTTGAGAAATTTATTTCAGAAGTGCCACGGGGCAGCCTGGGGGCTTTTGCCGATCATTCAGTGCTCAGATGATCAGCTCGGAGAAAATTTTTGCAACTATGCTCACCAGGGGAAAAACACATTGCGAGGAATGATGAAAGCAGAACATAAGTCACATTTGATTTTCAGCAGCAAAAGGCATTGGACTAGGACTAGGACTGCAGAGATGCTGAAGGCCACAACAGAAGTGCTTACAGGAGCTGGGGTTGTGAACTGGAACCATCAAAGCTGCAGTTGTCCATAATGCACTAGCTAATCCACAAACTTCAGCTCAGGATACAAAAGCCAGGCCGGGACTGTGTAGAAGCCAAGGAGAGCAGTGAGCACTGCATGTCAGAAATGAAGCACACTGGAAGTACTGCCAAGCAAACCCAGGCTGGGACAGCATGGATGAGCGAACAGCCCTGGCAGAGCTGTGCAGTACCCCTGCACGGTGTCTGTATCTAGCCAGCAACGCTCAACCTTTCCACTCACAAAAAGACAACAGCAAATCCATCAGTTTTACACCTTCTTCAGAGAGCATCAAGGCCATTTATCTTTCCCACTAAAGCATCAAGGAAACGGAGTGGTTAGCTACCTACTTTGAATTAGTTCCTTCCACAAAATGGTAGAGAGTACATACAGTAGAGCCTTTGAAACACCTGCATAAAACACACTCCGGTGGCTAAACGAATATTCCACTCCATTACCAATGGTCCTCCACGGAAATGCCACAGTGAAACTGTTCTGACAGAAGAAATGTTCTGCGTTGGTCAGCAGGCAATTCTTTCACTCAGTAGATTTCAATCAGATCTATCAGATCCCCCACTTCCTGTGAGAAGTTTACACTTCAAAAGAACTCAGCAGCCACATAAAATCTGCTATGTAGTCAGTATCTTGATTTTTTTCATAACAAAGGGAATAATTTTCACAATGCATCACTTTGAAGAAAAGTCATCACAAGCCATTTCACAGAAGGCAACATATGTTATTATTTATAATGCATTTCATTAAGATTTAACTTTACTTTTTCTTTAGACCAAGAAGTAGTTTTGATTTTCATAAGGTCCCAATCATTTCAGTCTGGAAAGTACAACAGTCTCCACTTAGAAAATCAAGCAGGTGCTTCCACACAAGGCATACAAGCTGTGGAATATATTGAAAATCTCCCACAAGCACGATCAAGGGTTTCTGAAAATCTGTAAATATTATATGGCAAAGATCACAATCTGCAGCTGGAATGACAGACCACAGTGCTTGTGAGTGGGATGAATGACCTCTGGCCACTTCAGCAATGGCTTTCAAATCTCAAGAATTTTCTCTTTCTACACTTGTATGTATGTCAAAAAAGATGCCTCTACATCATATATACACTACAGTATCACAAGATAAGAGTCAGGGGAGGTTGTTCAGAAAGAGTACACACCACTTGGTTACAGGCTCCACATCACCTGAGAACAGAGTCTGAACATCCCAGAAAGAGTCAGAGAATAAGCGTGTCTGAGGAAAGAGTTTAACCTTGATTCTCATCATCTTTGGAGTTATTCAGCTTCACTCTGTTAACAGGAAAGGATGTCTGGATGACTACCCAAGGTACTGTTAGGAAATGACTGGTGCCATTCTGCTCGCTACTTCTCTCCTTCATACACATGCAATACAGTCATGCTGCAGCATGGTCTGTGCCCATTAGTTGATTTATCCAATGTACACAAATAGTTTGTTTAGGAGGCTCAATTACTGAGTTAAATCATTGCCAATCAAAAATAGTTGCCCACTGAAAAAAAAAAAGCAGCCACTGATGCAAAGGAAGCGTTGGTCTTGTTCCTTTAACTAGATGTGGTCACAAGGCAATACCTCACTAAATACAACCCACGCTGCACATCTTAGCGAAAGCTTGAAAGAGATTGTTCGTTGTAGGCAAGGTTTACCCTAGCAGAGTTGGTACAGCAAGCCTCTCAGACTGACTTTGGCTGGTTCTAACTCAAGGAACCAGCAAAAGTCTATTCCAATGGGCACCTGATTCCTGCAAGTTCTCTGTGACTGAAGAATTATCCACATCTGTGTATAGCCCTAGGTATCATGATGGGAAGCAATAAATGTAAGAAAACCATAAGTAGCCTTTTTCATCTCCTACTTCAGTAGAAGAATTAGCAAGTGGTAAGATTCACTAGGCAGAGTGTTTCTGTGAGAAACAGATAGTAAAAGTGCATGTGTTAAAACGGATTTTTAAATGTATGTTGGCCTGAGGGAAACAGCTTTTCTCACATCTTTGTAAACAGCTATTCACTCTCTCTCTGCCTCTTGAAGTAGATGTTCACTGAACTGTGAGGGGGAAAAATACCTAAGTCTGGGATGTGTTAAAGATCTGCAGCTTCATCAAAAGGTTCAGGTACATCTTTTGTCACTATGATGGGTACAGCTCATCTCAGCTTACAGTAAATTAAAGCTGATGCCAGCAGCTGAGACCACACTATGTCAAAGAACTAGGTGTGCAATAGAGCAGAAGATGCAATTGGAATAGCCATCATCAACAACACTTCATCAGCTAACAAATGATTCCTCTGATCTCCATCCTCATTGCTATTTTATCTCAAAGCATCACCCATTGTGGAATATCGTTAGATGTACTCTTGGCTTTGATATTTCATACTCAAAACTGAACTTTAATTTTTGATCCATGAACATGTTTTAGTGAGAGGGACAAAGCTACCATAGAGCTATGAAGGAGCATCTCATCTGCTACAGTACTTTCCCCCATAAATTAGTAATGAATCAATGACATGGAGTGACAGCAGGAGCACAATTAATTCACTTTTAGCTGGTCTCTAATTAGCACAAAAACAGAACAGTAGGTATGCAACCATCTCTATATCAAGACAATACATTCCCATAGGCAAACAGGGTGAAGGTGCTTCAGGACACTAGACTCCTAAAAACCTCCTGACAAGAAGACAGAGAACTCACTGCTTCTTTTGGTATTTTTGTGTAAATGATCAATCACTGTCTCTATTAAAAACATGCCTGATTTTCCATTTGACTGTCTCTAGATTCAGCTTTTAGTTACTGGTTTTGGTTATATACTCCTCTGGAGATTAAAGATCCCATTAGTGCTTGGTATTTTCTTCCTGTGAACACACTTTTATACTGCAACCAGGTCACCTCAATTTTCCTTTACTAAGGTGTCTTTTAAAAGTGATGGAGCAGTGTTGCAGATAATAGACCTGGGGACACTTTCAGGCAGTTATTTTATTCTGTACTTAACTTTTTATCTGAGATTTCAGATGCGGCAAGAGTTGTGTATGCAGACTCTGCATGTGAACTAAGCAGGAATTTACTGAAAGTATGGACCTACAGATCTGCAGAGCTGCACTGCACTTTCAAAATAGGTAAGGGTTTTACCGTATGTCTTCCTCATAGCCCACTTCAGAAAACAGTATTCTTCCCCCCAAATTCTTTTTCTAGGTTCAACAAAATACTATATTTTTCCATTGTATCTTCATTCTTGCTGTGTACTTTCAATAGCTGCAATATTGTACCCTAGAAGTGGCTACCTGTGCCTATGGTTTGAAAGGTACATCCTGAACATTGGGAGCTATTAGACGTTACTGGAGCTTTTTTTCAGGAAAAGGACAGTTCTATGAAATTAATTAACTTTTAATACAAAGTAAATGTCTGCTAAGAAAAGCACTGAAAATAAAAAAGTTCAGGTTTTATTTTTGACCTTGAGATTACAATTTGCATGTTTTCCAGAGCGACCATAGCAATCTGAAACCACACATGCTTTGCATTTAGCCATGCCAGCAATGATGAATCTGGCTATCAGAGGGAATACTTAAAGCTGTCAGTTTGCATTAAGTCTATATTTGTCCTTCAAAATGCTGCTGATAATAATGACTTATTCAAAGAGTCAATAACTCCTTAAAAAAATATCAAAAGGAGCAACAAGTCTGATTTTTATTTATCACTAAGTATCTTCCACTCTACCTTCTCTGTTCAGGTGAAGGTAATAGCATCATAGTTAGGAACCTATGGTTTGAATATACATGGAACAAAATAATAGTCCCAGCGCACCAATTCAACAAAGTCAATGAGTCCTAAGCAAGTACAACACTGCATTGCAATACCTTTACCCACAGGCTTAAAGTTAGGTATGTACTTGTGCATCATGTTTAGTGGAGAAAAAAGATCTCTTAGATACCATCACCATTTTCAGAGTAAAACTTTCTTCTTCAAACCACCCTAAACTTTTTCCCATCCAGTCTGCATGCTGCAGTAACCGGGATTCCACAACCTCCCCTCTTCCCCTTCCCAAACTCTTCCACATCAGAACACATCTTCCATTTCAGTTCCTCTCACAGAAGAAAAGGGAGTGCAGGAAAACACAAGGGTAGCTGCATAGGTGTTTTTACTTCATATATATAATGAAAGACTGAGAGAGCAATTTTGTTTAAAATGTTTGCAGCATGTAAGGACCAGTGATTTAGCAAGAACTGAAATAATTTTCTGTACTTTGGAAACGACTATTTGCTTTAAGAATGAATGGGTGGTGTGGAGATGTCTTGACTAATGTGATTTGCAATATATCTTGATTAAATTGCAGTGACATCAGTACTGGTACAGAGTGCTAGACTGCCACCCCCAGAATACGAAATCCATGGAACAGATACAGCTTGGATTATAAAGGAGAGATTCCCAGTGATTCCTGCAAATGTGTTACATTGGGAGAGATACTTTCCAGAAAGGGGACAGAGTTTCTTTCAGTTTTTCAGCTGAAGCTGTCATTAAGGATGTCAGCAAACTATTTGTGTGTTTTTTGAAGTGGGCTAGCTGCTTATCTACAGCAAAATAAAATTCTTTCCACTAGAAACTGGAAAAAGTCAGCCAACGTCACACAAAATAAATGACCACTTGATAACTCTCTATCACTATGGAAGTGGACTGGCATCTACCTCCTTCATTCTGCAATCTCCAGTACTCCTTTCTCATGTTTTAACTATCAGCCAGCAGAACCTGCTGAACACACACGGCATGGGCAAATAATGAATTGAGAGGATAATAATTATCTCCATGTGGAAACCTAAGGCATCTATATACATCAGGTTATCAGGTCAAAAATTACATCTATTAAGACAAATAAATTACTTGTGTACTGTACTTGAGGTAATCCATAAAGTAACTTACTTCTTCTGCCTTTATGCTAATCTGTGTTAATTTAGATAATGATAATTGACAATTTGCCATATCAAATGATTGAAATAAATCCATAAAGTTTTATCCTATCAATCATCCCTCTCACTTAAAGAAAGAACAGCATTAATCATTGTAAGTCAAGCTTTCCTAGGAGAGCTTCTTTACCTACCATTGAACTGATAAGAAGGATCAAGAGGTCACCATCTGAAACCTACCTGGAGCTCTCAATAGAGCTGTTACCACTATTGCACCAACTGATAACATAGTCTCTATGGTTTCATTCCAGCCTGCACACTGCAGACATATCTCACTAATACAGTAACCTTGACTTACTTCCATATGGTGGGTAATTGCCCTGTACTAAGCGATAAACTAAAAACATTAACCAAAGTACTAACTACAATAAAAGCAGTTAATTTAAGAATTTCAGCTCTATATTTTCTTCTCTTTATTGAAACTGAACTTAAAAATCATCCCTCTGCTTCAACTAATGATAAAACATTAGATAAAGATAGGTTTCTTCATTGTCTATTGGTTGACAAATAACAATTTATCTTCTAATTATGCAGCTCAAACAGCATTTTCCTTAAGGACTGCAATTCCACACTTGCATACAGATCTTAGCCTGCCTAAGTGAAGGACTGCCCCCACACAACAGTAGTTGTCAGTCTCCTGCAGGTCAGAGGACAGGGAAGCTGTCAGCATGTCAACAAAGCTGTCATGTGGAAAGAGGGAAGAAGGACAGACCATAAAGGCCTCATAAACACTCTGGAATTTATAGAGCTTTTGCCGTTATCTATAAGCCTTTCAAAGTACATTGAAAAGCTATATTTAAACAATAATAAAAACTCCTTCAGTTAATCAACAATTTCTTGTTGAATCTACATTGATGCAAAAATTCAAACCAACTGAATAGCACAACTGCACCAAATGTTTTCCAAACCAGTTTCTAAACCCAGTTCTTTTTCCGAAACAGCCAAACAGTCAAGAGAACAAGAATGTTCTCCATCTCTCTAGACTGCTTTACCCATTCTTAATCACTCTGATGCTCTTTCTGAGTAAATCAAATACAAGATCATTTTGTTTTCAGAACCCACTTCGTGCTTTTTGCAATACTGCTACAAGGCATGAGATACTGCAAAACCGATGTGGTTTGTCAGCCAGGATCTGACATCAGCCTTGGTCTCTCTTCTCTCTAGTGGCTCTTGAAATTCAACAAGATGATTCAAGTGATGCTGGAGGGAGGGAGGGTATAGCAATGCTATCCAAACCACATTCCAGATAATTGCTGAAGAACCCAAATGACAGCAAATAATCTCTTCGTTACAAGTTTTAACCACCTCCTCTCTGGAACATTATTAAATTCAATCTTTATTAAACAGACCCTGCCAGGTATTTTATATTGCTTCGCATGTTTTTTCCTCTGCATGTCTTAAGACATTTCCTCTGCTGTGGAACTGAATTGATTTTGAGACAGGTTTTCGGCCAAGGTAACTGTGCAGCTCTGCTGTAGTCAGTTCACAGCACCTTAAGAGCTTTCCCTCAACAGATTTATTTTTTTAATCTCAGTTGTTTGTTTAAGACAGAAACCAAACTCCTTATACCATTTATTTTTGTGTGTTAGGTCAAATCCAGGATACTAGCAGCAAACTATGTAAGTTAATTCAAGCTTCTCTCCTGACAACTTGGTTGCATTTGGAAAAACTAAAGGAAAAATGTATGTGTTAAAAAACCATACAAGGCCTGGTTACAAATTCCTTATTAGTTAAAATGCTCATTTAAAAAATGCCAAGATTTTATTTTCAAATTCAATTCTGAAATTCAGCAGCATTTAAACCTTTTTTCCTCTCAAATAGAATGGGAAAAGTGTTAGGGAATAAGAGTCCTGCTTTGTTAGATCAAGATGGGACAACTGATGTATATGTGGTTAGGGACATGGTGTAACTTGTTGAACAGTAATTTAGGGAAGCCAACTGCTATTTTCAGTTCTATCAATTACATGCTTCATAACTCTGAATAAATTCCTTTATTTCTTGTGCCTCAATTTACCTGCCTACAAGATGACAATAATGATTCAGACTTTGCACGGCACTTTGAAATTCAGAAATGAAAAATGCAATCTAAATGCTAGGTATTAACATGTGATTTTCTTTTTTTCATGTAAAATGTAGGACAGTTCTTAATGGTTATAAAAAATATGCACTGAAATTTTGGAGATTACATTTTCACAGTGTTCCTATAAGACTTTAACTCAGATCCTTGTCAAGTCTCCTTTCAGCTCTGCTATATTTTGCAAAGGTATCTTCTGTATTCATTTGTCTTTGCTTAGGTGGGTGGTATTTTTTTCAGAATGAGATATTTTCCAGGTGTTCTGTACATTAACAAATGGCCTTTGAAGCAATCCAATACAATTTCAGCTATATTAATTCAATCTACTTGTTATTCTTGAAACAGTTTTTGACTTTGCAGAAACCAGCATTTGCATCTAATGCAACAAATACTGTAAATTGCCCTTAAGTGCTTAAAAATTATCTCCAGACTGTATCTGGCATCCATTTGTCACATAAAGGCAGTAAGTATAAGGCTTTTATCAGCAACATCCAACATTTGTATCTGAAAGCCAGTGAAGAACTGCCAAATGGCGACAAATTTTGTTTGAATCTAACCTAAGTAAGATTTGAAATAGAAGAAAGTGAAAAATGTTGCAGCCAGTTAACACTCTAGCAAGCTAGATAGCCCCCTTCACAAGTATGGCAAGGCATAACTCCTTTAATCACTCAATAATTTTATCCACATTTTGGAGTATATCTATCACACTTAGATGATGAGCCTCTAGTTCTTGCAAAATTAGTTTACAGCACTTTACAATCCCACCGTATTAAGGTCAGGTCAGAGTTCTGTAATACAATGAACTAGCTGAACAGGCATACCCTTGAACACATACCTGTGTTGTGTGTCTGGAGGCCTGAAGTCTGAACCCCTGAGCTCTTAAACTGTGAAAACTTCTACTGAAGTAAAAAGAACAATGTCAGAATAATCCTAATGCTTTCTACCTCTAAGTACAGGTGCCATTTACATTTTCTAAATGTAAAGCCACAGTACTTAATTTTAAGCGCTTAGAACTAAACTAAATAATTACTAAAATGTCTGATTTTCAAGACACACAAACTGTAGCTCCCACTGAAGACAATTATGGTCACGGGTGTTCAGGCTTAGATCATTAATGGTACTGAGGCACATAAGTCTTACCTGGTCTCTTCGTTTTTCAATTTTGTCAGTTTGCAGATAAATATCTAAATAAGTGCTAGAGGCCACTGCATGTATGAAATGAACAGAGAGGCAGGTTCCCTTCCTCACCTTCAAACCTCATACTCTTTCTACCCTGCCACAGCATCAATAATCCCCAAGACAGTTGAGACATGCTTAGGAAAGCCTCCTAGTTCTTTTTTAAGGGTCTACCAAGGTCCATTCCTCTAGATCAGAATGAAAATGTTTTCTGTATATGGTTCTCACTGCCACTGTCGGTCTCCTAAATTTAGCTTGTTTCTTATTCTTGGGTCTCACTAACTTTCTTCAAAGAAAATTAGGACAGAATTTGATGTCCATGTTTCCCATGTAAAATAATTCGGAGATGTGAGGTGTTGCATTGTCTGCCTTTTAGAGTGTTTTCTTTCGTTAAAAGGCACTGAAAATCCTTGGAAAGAAAAAGATCTTTTACTTCACCTTAAATTTGACAGGGCAAGTAAAGATCTTGATTTGTGGGTAGGCAAAGCAGGAGGTAAGACTTTCTGGTTCATGTAAGGAACTTCATGTAATCAAATCAGAAGCCTGTATAGAAGCAGAATTAACCAGGAATGGTTCTTTAGACAAATCCCTTGAAACTAAGCAATTATTTGAAAAATTGACCCAAACCCTCTTGCATTTATGCCAGTTTCACTGTGATTCAAATTCACTAGCTTCTCTAGCACTACCTTCAGATCACAACCACAGTTAGAAAACAACCAAATCCAATCTTCTTATTCCCAGCTAATAAGCAACATGAATTCAACTTGGGGTTTATGAAATCACTTCCGTGCCACATATGCCTCCATTTTTCCTCTGCCTCATTTGCTGAACAAATGAAAAAAATCACTTCCCGTGAAAAAGCAGCAGTAATGAAATTATAGCTATGAAGGTAACCTTAGCCCACTCCAACTCCAGTACACAGCAGACTGCTAGCTGCTGTCCCAGAGAGCTGCACTCTGTGGTGGCCCAGTAGCAACCTCATTAACTTTGGCTTCCTACAGGACTAGGATACCATTCTGTCTCACCTATGCCTTCCTTGCATGTGTCTGGGGCTGCTTTTCTCCCTCTCCTATTGAGTATTAAACTGATGATGACATTTCATTCAATGATTATATAAGGTCATGTGCATTTTTAGCCTTATAATTAATCTTTTTTTTTAAATAAAAAAATGAAGATGTAAAAAAAAAAAGCAAAAGAAAATTCTCCCTCAACGCTCCAGTGCAATCTTCAACCAAGCAATGCATAGTATAAGGGCTGTACACTATATAGAATAATGCTGTCTCCATCATGGTTCAAGGATAAAGCTGGAAGAAGAGTAATGAGAATAAAGAATCAAGAAGCTTGGCTCAGTCAGGGTTTCTGTTGCTAGTTACAGAAGAATGTGCTGACTAATTAGCAAGAATACACGCATTCACAATTCCGGGCATCTGGACTCTGTTTTCAGTGTCCCGGCTTCTTTGTCATGTTGTCTCTGTGCTGCTGCTAAAAGGGATAACAATACTTCCCTCCCCTCCTGAGGAGTGTCAAGAGGATCAAGCAACCCCAGAGCTGCAGCCAAAAGGCTACATTGCACTTCCTCTCCCCGCAGCTTCCACAGGCACTGAAGCACAAACACACCTAGCTCTAAACCCTGCCCTTTCCTTAAAGCTGAGAGAATGAAGAGAAGGGTCCCCGACATGTCCTGTTTACGCAGGTTTCAGTGTATGAAATGAATGACTGAACTACTGGAGATGGGCTCTGGGAACCATTCCCCACCTCTGCGAGGAGGTAAACAGAAGGATGAGCTAGGCACAGCAGAGAGAGTGCAAAAACATATTACAATCAAAGACAGAGTCAGGCTTGAGTGAAGTCCTGCCCTGGATTTCAGACTCCCACCACAGTCCAGAGAGACTGCTTTGTAGATCTGAGAACCAGCTCTGAGAGGGGACAAATAACAGCAGTGATATCAGGAGCAGGGAGCTGAGGTGACTGTTTGCTGTTTTCTCAGGACCTAGAGGGATGTGGTGGGTTGACCCTGGCTGGACGCCAGGTGCCCACCAAAGCCACTCTATCACTCCCCTTCCTCAGCTGGACAGGGGAGAGGAAATATAACGAAAGGCTCATGGCTCGAGATAAGGACAGGGAGATCACTCACCAATTACCGTCACGGGCAAAACAGACTCGACTTGGGGAAATTACTTTAATTTATCACCGATCAAAATCAGAGTAGGATTAGGAACCCTTAAAAAAGAACTAGGAGGCTTTCCTAAGCATGTCTCAACTGTCTTAGGGATTATTGATGCTGTGGTAGGGTAGAAAGAGTATGAGGTTTGAAGGTGAGGAAGGGAACCTGCTCCAGCATGGGTCCCCCATGGGGTCACAAGTCCTGCCAGCAAACCTGCTCCAGCGTGGACTCCTCTCTCCACGGCTCCACAGGTCCTGCCAGAAGACTGCTCCAGCATGGGCTTCCCGTGGGGTCACAGCCTCCTTCAGGCATCCACCTACTCTGGCGTGGGGTCATCCACGGCTGCAGGTGGATATCTGCTCCACTGTGGACCTCCATGGGCTGCAGGGGACAGCCTGCCTCACCATGGTCTTCACCACGGGCTGCAGGGGAATCTCTGCTCCGGTGCCTGGAGCACCTCCTCCCCCTCCTTCTTCACTGACCTTGGCGTCTGCAGGGTTGTTTCTCTCAGATACTCTCACTTCTCTCTTCTCCAGCTGCCATTGCAGAGTTTTTTTTCCCCTTATGAAATATACTATCCCAGAGGCACTACCACCGTCACTGAGTGGCTTGGCCTTGGCCAGTGGCAGGTCCGTCTTGGAGCCACCTGGCATTGGCTCTATTGGACATGGGGGAAGCTTCTAGCACCTTCTCACAGAAGCCACCTCTGTACCTGCACCGCTTCCAAAATCTTGCCCCACAAACCCAATACAAGGGAAAAGAACATAACAGGAATGAAGTATTCTACCAGGGAGGAGACACTAGTGAGGCTGCACCTCAAATACTGTGTTCAGTTTTGGGCCCCTCACTACAAGAAGGACATTGAGGTGCTGGAGCGTGTCCAGAGAAGGGCAACGAAGCTGGTGAGGGGTCTGGAGCACAAGTCTTCTGAGGAGCAGCTGAGGGAACTGGGGTTGTTCAGTCTGGAG
Source organism: Gavia stellata (assembly GCF_030936135.1). Classification (NCBI taxonomy): domain Eukaryota; kingdom Metazoa; phylum Chordata; class Aves; order Gaviiformes; family Gaviidae; genus Gavia; species Gavia stellata. Next base: position 24,691,263 of record NC_082600.1, read on the forward strand.
AAGAGGAGGCTGAGGGGAGACCTTGTTGCTCTCCACAATTACCTGAAAGGGGGTTGCGGAGAGGTGGGTGTTGGTCTCTTCTCCCAAGTGACAAGTGACAGGACAAGAGGAAATGGCCTCAAGTTGCGCCAGGGGAGGTTTAGATATTAGGAAAAAATTCTTTACTGAGAGAGTGGTGAAGCATTGGAACAGGCTGCCCAGGGAAGCGGTGGACTCACCATCACTGGAGGTGTTCAAGAAACGTGTGGACGTGGCATTGTGGGACATGGTTTAATGGGCATGGTGGTGTTAGTTGATGGTTGGACTTGATGATCTTACAGGTCTTTTCCAACTGTAGTGATTCTGTGAGACAGGAGGATGTAGGCAGCAAACACCCATCTGCTACAAAATGACCAGAAAGGCAAGATAGAAGAAAGAATCCTACAAAAAAAGAATACTACACTGTCAGCAAGAAAGGACTGCTGCAGAGAGGATCAGCAAACAGCCTTATTCTTAAGGCCCAGGGATTTTAAATTTTAGAGAGATTAAGCAGACGTATGATACTGGTGCAGGAGTAGAATATCATGTCCAGTTCACGCTAAACACGTGTGAATCTTAATGCTGCTTTCAGTGTATTGATGTATTTATGACAGGAACTCTGTAAGAAATCTAATACACATGCCCCATCCTAAACCCAAAATAGGACAGGCTTCTGCTCAGGGGTGGCATTCCTGTCTAAGAGCAGCCTGCATTAGAGATCTGGCATACAACAATACCCCATTGTCAGTCCCATGCCATTCATCCCTCCAGTCATTATGAGAAAAACAGTAATGCACAGTAAATGAGGAAGGGCTAAAGGGCTCAATGTTCCTCAGTGCTTTCAGGCAATTATTAGGGTATTATGTACCCAGCTTCCCTACTTGAAATGTCTCTGTCTATCTTTGGGAGTCCTATGAACCACATCATACCCTAAGGATGTTTAATTTCCTCTACATACTGTCTGTTTTCTAAGCCAACCAAACATGAGGTTGGCCTGTTTTCAGCATGTGACAGTCCAAATTCGGACATAACTGGCCAAGTTCAAGCAAGGTATATGCCACGCTTTGCAAAGAAGACGATGATTAGTACTTAAGGAAACATAAGTCATCTTAAATCAAAGAAATGGAGTAAGACACAACCTATGCTGTAGAAGTAAAAGGAAAAATATTATTATTTTGAACGTATCTTGGAAAAAGTCTGGGACACATACATGTTGTCATGATATTCCTCAAGGGTGCTTTCTTAAAGGATATGCAGACTGGCGCTAGCCACAAAGCAGCAGGCTGAGAAGGACTGTGGGAGGGAGCAATAGAAATTGGGAACAAGAAAGGAGGATGGTCTAAAGCAGTCATGTGCTAGAAGGCTGAAAATAAATCATGTCACAAAACTAGCATAGGTTGTTATGCAACGGTGCATGAGATGCACAAGCACCCTCAGATCTGGTCATGAGTATCAGAAGCAAAGGCAGGAAAGAACCTTTAGGCATCAAATGTGGCATCCGTTATGAAATTGCTTTCTCTATGTTACCTTAGAAGGAGATTGGAAATACAGATATGTCTTATATATTTAATTATTTTAAATTATATAAAGGAAGACTATTTGTAAAGGAATGAAGTGCAATTTCACTACTCTTGAGTGTAATTTCTTAATTTCCTTGAGCTTTTTCAGATGTGGTCAAGAGGCTCCTGGCTCTTTTCTAGGTATTGGCTGATACATTGCACTGCAACTCTACTACTGTTTTCAAAAGTATGGTAGGATTCAGTCTTAAAATGTATCTGTTTACGCTTACTGTCTCCTACAACCAGCAAGCTACCCTCATGGCAGACAAAGTATGGTTCTGCAAAGCGCTGCATTCACTCTCTTGCTCTCCCCACAACATGTCTCCTCAGCAACACTGAGAACATCTTTGACCACATACACTTCTGCTCCACAAAAAAATCCATCAACATTCTTAGTCTGTTTCTTTCCCTGACATATTTTCATTTTGCATAGTTTGTCAGGTTCCTCTCTGTCTCCAGCTGTCATTCAGACTTCAGAAAGATGCTGGGACTGAGATGGGAACACGGAAATGTATTTCACCTAAGTTTAGATCCAAAACTGGCACAAAGGGGACAAGAAGGGGCCAAATAGTGTCTCACTGCGAGGCTGCTGGCCTTGTGCTTATCCAGGTCAGGAGCTTTCACAAAAGTGAATCACATCTGCTGATGGTTCTGACATGAGTTTTGTGGATATGGATCTGATTTTCAGGGACATGATCAATGCAGCAAAAACTATAAACACATACTGTTATCCTACAAGCACCCTAAAAGCAAGGAGAAATAGTCTTTTGGGGAATACCTCAACAGCAAATACAAGGAATGACTGAGTAACAGAGATTCCCTTTCTGGCCATATAGGTGAGCTCTCCAAGTCAGCGTAAATATATGCAGGGAGCTTAAACTACCATCAATGTATACATATGCTGTAAATAAAAAGAAGAAGCTGGCAGACAGGCTATCCATTTAGCATTGTACCCATATTCAATCAATTAAATTAAACAACAATTCAGCACTTTACCCAGGTACACCAACACACTACATATATCCAAACTAACGTGCCCATATTAGAATTCCTCTAAAGGCTCTAGCTAAAAGGGCTAGTTTCCCTTTAGCTGGAGTCAAACATATGATGAGAAATTGTACAGGTTTTTTTATTACCAATTATAAGGGTATTCATGCAGCGCTGCTTAAATATTATCTTCTAAAACTGATAAAGGGCAATGTAAGGGGGAGTTCTTCAGAGAGAATAAGACCAGACAATTAGAGCTCTTAATCACAAGGCAATATCCAAGAACTTCAAGATCATACCCACACCAAACTCTGTCCTTTATACCAATATTCATCCCCCTAATATACATCCCTTAAAAAAAGTCTACACATCATAACTCTCTACCATATTTTTAAAGAATTTTAAGAACATTTCATGCACCAGTTAGTTCAAAGATACTGTGATACATTAAAAGTTCAAAGCTGCAGCTTCTCTCTTTCCTTTTATACATCATTTTAAGAAGCAAAAGTTAAGGGAAGAATAAGTTGTATGCAATTTAACATGCCTCTTCTCCCAAGGTTTGTACTTGTTGCTCTTACCCCAAGATTGTTGTAGAAAATTCTTTAACAGAGGAGAAAAAACAGTATATACTGTACTGATGGTGGTGAAACATAGATCACATGTTTGAAAGAATATAGGAAAATACAAACCAAGGATGTTATGTGCACAGAGGAGCACAGGTCAAGCACCCCCAACCACCTGCAGCTGCTTCCTGTTAGCTACCATCTTGTATCTAGACAGCATCATAGTGGGTGTGCTGCCATTGCCAAGAGAGAACACGAGCAGGTGGTGCAGTACTACCTCTAATTTATCATCTTAACCAGTGACATATAAAAAGCACTGAAATATAAAGTGCTATTAGACCTGAAAAGCTGCCATAATTGCAATAACACTGCTAACTAACCGTTCAGCCCCATGTTCTGAGTAATTAGGGCAATGGTTTATGACCAACACTGGGTGGCATTAACAAAATGTAACAGGAGATTGAGCTGACGGGTGGGTTGGTAAAGAGGAGGAGAAGGAACTGTAAATTACAGCTTCAGGGAATCACCTGTTAAAAACCATGTGTTCCTCTTTATCAAAAAATAAAAAGTTCCGCATATCCAATGGGTAAGGAGAGAGGATTCAAGACAACGGCAGGATGCTGCTCTTTTGTAAGAATGTTTTTTTACTTTTTTTTTTTCAATTTCACATACAGATTATGTGATTTTGCTCTGACAAGTCAGCAGGAGCAAGAAAATTCTAGCAGATAGGCTTTTGCAAGATAAATTCTGTGTGCTTAAATAAGTTGAGAAACATGCTAGCTTACTCCCCGTTAGGATGAAAAGGCTGACGCTGTAAGTCACCTACACTGCAGCTCTGTACACAGCAGGAGAAGACTGGGGGAGTTCAACTGATGCAAGGAAAGAAATACCATGGAGGGAGGAGAAGTCTTTGCTTCATGCTTTCAAGTGTTAGGCTTACAACAGTGAAGAGTCTGCAGAAGATGCAAGAGATGGAGATGCATGATTATTATTTTTTTTCAGAACCATGAAGAAATCCACTCTGAACTCCAGCACAACTCAACCTAACTTCCTTGTTTTAATTCCTACTAAAAGTCCAATAGCTGTGTCTGAACTAGAGTAATCCTTTTTTTTTCTTTTTTTTAATTCTTTCAGTGGGGGTGAGAGAGGGGATTTCTGACTGAAAATTGCCAGCAGTGATAACTTTCCCACACTTTAGAAAACAGTTCTGTTATTACTTAATCCCTATTATTTAAAATGTGCTGACTATTTCTAGTCTATATGTGTCTAGCTTAAACTTCCAGCCACACAATAATGTCACGCTTTCACTTTTAAAAATTTAAAAGCTCTCTACCATTAAATTGATATTTACCATTGTAGGTAACTGTAGATTGTGATCATTACCCCTCCACCTTCTCCTTTTCAGGTGGATACCTTTCATCTCTCACTAAAGGGCAAATTTCCCAATCCTTTTAATAATTACCATATTTAAGAATGAACCCCCTCTAATATAATAGCAGCTGTAAGCATAAGAAATGGATCGCAGTCACACTCATGCCAAAACCAGATATATTTATTGCTACTGAGTACTCTCCTGTTTACATATCCAGGGAGTGATTTAGTCCTTTGGCCACAACGTTATCGTGAGAGCTCATATTCATCTGAGTAACAGTCATGACCCCAAAGTCCTTTGCAAAAATCACTGCTTCCTAAAATACTCTGTAAGGATGCCCTACATTCTTTGTTTTCAAACTGATGCATTTGAAAACAGCCCTTTTAAAAGGCATCTTGCTCAGCTGCCCTCAATTTACAATACAATTCAGTCTAACAGTGACAATTTTTCTCTGAATGTTTGGACTACCCTCTGTTTGAGCCATCCAGTGCCAGGTGGATCTGTGAAGAGGACTTGCAAGACATCATTTCCCTATGCATATGCATATGTTTTCTTCTCCAAACAGCTGCTTAAGGCACAACTGTACACCCTTATTCTTTCAGAGGATGCTGCAATACAGGTAGCAGTGGCATTGTGAAGAGGGGAGAAAATAAGCCAACTCTGTTGGATAAGGCATAAAGAAAGGATCATGCTGGGAGACTGGCTCAGCAGAAGGGAGCTGGCATATGTAACATACGAGGGAAGCAGGAATGACCCTTCCCCACATTTCAGATAACCCACCGGTGGGGCTCGGTGCCTCCCTACATCTGAAACAGCAAGCTCTGAGACTCTCATTGCTGTCCCAGGGTCTGCATAGAGGGTACATGGCAAAGGGGTGTTAATGGGGAGAAATACTACCACAGAGGGAGGAGCAATGGGACTGAACAACTTGTATTTTCCTGATAGGAAATTGATTTTTCATGGAAAAAAATCTAAATTAACAATCCTTTCAACCTTTGATTTTGGCAACAAAGTCAGCAGATTCTGAAGAGGAAAAGCAGAGGCATTTTCCAGCTGAAGAAAATATCCTTTTCTTATGGGGAGTAGAAGCTTCTAAAGCCTCATCCCACCTCCCACACAGTGGTGCATGCCACATAACAGCATGCCTGGGGAAGTTGGCAAAGGTAGTGCCATTTCCTCTGAACCCTTGAAGGTGGATAAAGAAAAAGGGCACTCGGTCCTTCTTCCGTTCTCTTTGAGCTGTCAAAGCAATGTGCTGCACCCATAAAACAAGGCAGGGGCTGCTGAGGAATTCACAGCTCCGAGGGAGCTCATTTCCATCCTCCAAGAGTCAGGGGCCTACAGGAAATATTGTGTGAGCACAATGGCAAGACCAGAGAGGGAAAAAGTGTGTTTCTGGATTTACAGCCATTTATTCTGAGCCAACTGACAGAATCCCAAGTGGGAGGGTGAGGAACACAGGGTGCAAAATTAGTATACATTTAAATAAGAGACATGTGGGTTTGGATCCTCCCCCCACCCCTTGCTCTGTTTAAACAGCCCAGCACTGCCTGTGAACAAAGCCTAAGAAGATTATGTTCTGTGAGGATAATCTCAGCTTTCTAGTGCTGTCTTGGCTTCAGAAATACAGCATTCCAGCTTTCTTCCAGGATCATTTCAATTCCTTTCCCATCAGCTCCTATATGCTTTTCCAGCTACTCCCTGATTTCTGGGGTGAAATGTTTTTAATGTTATAATTATCAAGGCTCCTCAGATTTTCCTGCCATTCAGGCTTGAGACGGACTTATTCCCCACCTGAAGGTAACAGGATTAGGCAACAAGCAACTTTCTTAGTGATCCAGGTACCCCTCAGAGAGCAGTAGAGCAGCATTCCCTGCGTGCGTGGGGAGCCAGCAGCCTGGAGTGCCTTGCTGCCCACCCAAACGCATTATCCCATCTCAGCATTAAATTATGCAGAAAACATTCCAGCAGCTCAAATATTGAGCAAGTGGTAATGATGTTGTCACTTTGGCAGAATGTGTAAATATCCGTGCAGATGGATAGCATTTGCGAAGATGAGTGAGATGAGAGAGGACCCCTTTTATCTGCCCTGTGCAGCTCCCGTGCCGGCAGCAGGGCTGGCTGCTGTCTGCCGGCCAGGGGACAGATGCTCCTGTCCTGGCACACCCTTTCTCACTCACAGGCAGATCCCCTTGCCTTCCCTGCCGCAAGAATGAAGGGGAGTGCAGAGCAGCCTGCCCAGCAGGCACTGCGCACTGAGTTCAAATATGCTGAATCCCGAAGAGCGGCATCTGTTTATGCTGGGCTTGAATTTGGCTCCACATCTGCCAGAAGACTGGAGAACATGCCATGTAGGGTTTTGGCCTGCTTTATGCAGGCTGGATCCATAGGTAAATGAATGTCAGGGCTATTTTACACATTTGAATACACTGCGCATAATGTGCCTTGGCTACAGATACTGTGGCTATATGTTGGGATACGTGTTGCCTCATTTACATCTACCAGTTATATATAGAACGTAAGCACTATTAAGAGAACTGATAAATATGCAGGAGGAATGACTGAGAAAGACACAAGAACCAAGAGCATAAAAACTGCTAAGAGCTGCAGCCTTCTCCTAAGAGAGGGTATGGGGCACCTGGGAGCCCACTGCACAGGACAGGGGCAAATCTCTTGATTTCCCTGTGCCAAGACCATGGGAAGCATCTTGTCCAACTCCTGCATGTCATGACCACATTAAATAACCTGTGAATGCACCTTCTTCTGCCTTTGGTCTAATGTAAGCTAGTCTACCTTGTACTTGGGTCTTACTGTGTTACCTTTAGTCTTTTGTTTGAGCTGTGAACATGGAAATTTGGCACTGACATGAAAGCAACACACCAAATAACCCACATCACATAAATAACTCAAGTAACTGTAATTGTTCTTTGTGGCACCAAGTCCTGCAGTGTTGACACCGAACAAACTCCTTTGACTTCTATGGATGTTTGGCCTGAATAGGGATTGACTGAATCAGCCTGCATACCACAGGTTGTAGAGGAACTAGAGTGATAGAGGAACAAAATGAACATGAACCTGAATGTCAAGTTCACCCTCAGGCTCAAGAAAGATTGAAAACAGCCAGCACAGTGCCTCACTCCATCTTAGCTCACTGATTCGGAGGCGCTGCATCAACATTTCCCAGAGTCTTTTACATTAGAGCTTGGGGTGGGAAATCCCAATCTCCAGTAAATGCCAAAAATAATTTAAAAAACAAATGCTGCAATAAATCCATTTATTCTAATGTAATTTCTTTTCCATTGACATGTTGCAAAGCACAGCCAGGAACACACATCCTACAGGAACATCTCAAGGGCATTTTGTGAGATTTCTCTCATTTCCAACAAAAATGGCCAAGAAATTATCTAGGTGCTACAGAGTATAATTTCTTAAAACACGTTAGAAAGCTCTGATGGATGCAATACAGTCTCTATAGTTGAGAACTTTCAATTCAAAGTACTCCATCAGGACATACACACAGCACAACCGATCACAGCCTTCCTGAGGTGGCAGGTAGTAGCTACTCACTGTACAAAGGACTGAAAAAGAGACGAAATATTGACACGCTTCTGACATGCAGTAAGAATGTCGATGTTGTCTACCTGAACTTTAGCAAAGCCTTCGACACTATCTCCCATAGTATTCTCCTGGAGAAGCTGGTGGCTCGTGGCTTAGACAGGTGTACTCTTCGCTGGGTAAAAACTGGCTGGATGGCCGAGCCCAGAGAGTTGTGGTGAATGGAGCAAAATCCAGTTGGTGGCCGGTCACAAGCGGAGTCCCCCAGGGCTCAGTTTTGGGGCTGGTCTTGTTTAATATATTTATCGATGATCTGGATGAGGGGATCGAGGGCTCCCTCAGCAAGTTTGCAGATGACACCAAGTTGGGCGGAGTGTTGATCTGCTCAAGGGTAGGAAGGCTCTGCAGGTGCTGGTTGGCAGCCAGCTGAATATAAGCCAGCTGTGTGCCCAAGAAAGCCAACAGCATCCTGGCCTGTATCAGAAATAGCATGGCCAGCAGGAGTAGGGATGTGATCATGCCCCTGTACTCAGCGCTGGTGAGGCCGCACCTCAAATTTTGGGCCCCGCGCTACAAGAAGGACATTCAGTTGCTGCAGCGTGTGCAGAGAAGGGCAACAAAGCTGGTGAAGGATCTGGAGCACAAGTCTTATGAGGAACAGCTGAGGGAACTGGGGTTGTTCAGTCTGGAGAAGAGGAGGCTGAGAGGAGACCTCATCGCTCTCTACAATTACCTGAAAGGGGGTTGCAGAGAGGTGGGTGTTGGTCTCTTCTCCCAAGTGACTAGTGACAGGACAAGAGGAAATGGCCTCGAGTTGCGCCAGGGGAGGTTCAGGCTGGATATTAGGAAAAATTTCTTTACTGAGAGAGTGGTGAGACACTGGAATAAGCTGCCCAGGGAAGTGGTGGAGTCACCATCACTGGAGGTGTTCAAGAAACGTGTGGACGTGGCATTGTGGGACATGGTTTAGTGGGCATGGTGGTGTTAGTTGATGGTTGGACTTGATGATCTTACAGGTCTTTTCCAACCTTAGTGATTCTGTGATTCTGTGAAGGATACTTAGTGCCCTTTCAGATTGCATAGTTGCCCTGGGTGTTAAGACATGGACACATTAAAACTCCCATGGCCCAGCTCCTGCTGGAAATCAAAGGTGCCAGATGAGGAGCCAGCCAAACCACTCCTGTCTCTAAATGCCCTGAGGTTTCCTGATGCACAAGCTCCTAGTGGCCTCTGACGTGGATCAGCTCCTCAGTGCCAGCCTTTCATTCTCTTCCCACAGCAATCAGGCTCTAAAGCCTCATGGCAGATATTAGAAAAAGGATCAACAATGTGAAGTCTGACATCACTTGGTGATATATGACATGAGCATGTGCATATGTGTATGTAATTCTCTGTGGGTTTATACATGCAGATGCACACCCTCAACAGCCTGTGTTTGCTGAGAATCGTGACCCTCCAGGACCCACAGCCACACTGTCAAAGGAACACCGTCCCCACCAAGCAAGGAAAGAGGTACTAAAATGACAGCTACTTTGCATTTTTTATGAGGTTTGCCTCCTTACATGTCTCTGTACCTCCGCAAAGCCCTCTCATCACTGCTTCAAAGTCCATCTTGTTTCTCTCAGCTGATGAGGAAGTTTCATTCTTGCCTGTCTCCCCACCTCCCTGCCTGTCACTGTGCCCTTGGTGTCAGTGTGTCCCAACAGCAGTCCCTACAGTGCTCTCCTATTATACTGTCTTTCACAAACACTTCTACCACCACTAACTTCTTTGTGCTGTCAGTCACCCACAACTACTTCTGCTCCTGCACCATCCACTCCAGGCAGACAGGAAAGTCAATTTTTGTCAGGCTCGCTGTTCCTCCCCAGCCCAAGAGGAAGTAGCACACTCTAGGCTCTGAGGAGCTTCCATGCTCCCAAGTCCACGTTTGTGCCCTAACTCTGTCCCAAATCCAAACTAGGGCAAGAACTGTGTACATGTCAACCCTCCCACTTAACACCCTAGTTTTCATGAATGGAAAACCTGGAAAAATGAGAGGGTGGGGAGGTGCCACATGATCTCATCCTGGTAAAAGATCAAGACGACTGGGAGACCAAGACTTCATGGGGCAATACAGTATAGGTGCAGAGGTAAATTTAGCTTCGGCCTGACAGTCTTGCTTTCCTGCTTGTAAACAGAGGTTATCGCACTTCCCTAATTCATCATGAGTGTTGAGAATAAACATAAAAATTCCTGAGGCACATCTTAGCATAAGAACACAACTCACAGAAGCACAAAAGATCTACAGAGGCCATGGCAAAGCTTTGCTTAGCTTACAAAGGATGCGCTCATGGACGGCTGATTGCTTCCCAAATGGAACAAAACCACCTTAAAGCCATAAAACCTCCAGAGTACATCTAACAGTACTGGACAACCCCTCCCCTTCCTTCCACAAGCTCTTTTGACCTCTCTTTTTTCCTCTACCAGTCATCCTAACACAACCCAACAGCTGAGTTTGAGTAAATACTCTTGTATGCTTTACTAATGCCAGTTCAACAAAGCCATCATTTCACTAGACTTGCTCAAGGCATGCACAGCTCAGCCTCTTCCTTTCATCCCAGAATCCAAGGTTTAGATGACCCTCTCTGGGTAGAAAGGGTGAAAGCCCTGGGTATACATCAAATAATTCAGGAGTAAAATAAGCATCAGGAAGTAAACCCAACTGACCTCTTCTTAGTCCCTGAGCTTGGCCCCTTTGTTTTCCAAGCCTTTGATGGACCAGTAAATCACTCTTTACTCCAATCACACTGAGACTTGCAGGTTCCTATGCCAAACTCTTCATTCAAAGAAAACTATCCAGGGGGTCAAAACAAAGAAGTTGTTCTTCAGGAAGGGCAAGTGCGATAACGTGGTAATTTTATTTAGGTTCTCTTTGTAAAGGATTGCTAATGTTGTAGCAAATGATGGCTTCTAATCTATACAGCACTGCAGCCTCACAGCAAAGGCGAAGTCTTAGTGAGCAAGTTGAAACCTTTTGGCAGGTTTATTCACTCATAAGGAATTCCTTTCATTATTTAGTACAAATAAAGATATACCTTCATGAAAGGCTTCTGCTGCTCATGCTGCTCACATTCATATTTGACAGCTGAACAGAGAGCTGGCGTCCTTTGCCTGTTCCACACCACTGTGCAAGAGAGGTTCTCTTTTGAGACTGCTGATTTTTCAGAAGAACGTTGGGTTTTCATGCTGAATTGGACTGATGGTCCATCAAATCTTGCCTTCTGCTTCTGAACTCCACTGAGGGAGTGAAAAGAGCTTGCAGCATGCTTGGCTCATCCAGCGAAGCCAGGCACCACAGGAAGAGACTCCTTCCTGACCTCTACAGTGATTAGATAATGACTTGAAGCATGCAATTTGATTATCCCTCTGTTAGAGCCTGAATGTGCCTCTGAGTACCTGTCCATGAAAGCAGGGAGTGAACTGGGACTGTAAACAGGATTTCTGACTCCCTCTACTTTAATTCTGCCTAGGATTAAGAGAAAAGAAGTAGAGACCCTATATATAGCCTCCCTCTGCCCATCCCTGCTCTCCTCTTACAGCAGCACTAGCCTGCCACCATGCTCACAGCCCCCAAAAGGTTTGGAGCTGGGCTTCAAGACAGACAGGCAAAAGTTATTGCACCTCTCCTCCTGCTCTTTGAAGAAGGCTGCACACAAGTTAGACTGTTACACCAGCAATTTCTTACTATTTTGAGCGAATGTATGAACTGGGTCCTGCTGCCCAGTGGCAATAGATGCAGGTTTTGTTCACAGTGCAAAATGATACTTCTTTTCTCATCTCTGCTCTGTGTTACTGGCTGGCCCTTCAGTCCCATATTATTGAAGACTGTGAGAACTAGATGCTGATCATTTGCTGTCTGATCCTTCACAGTCCTTGCATAACAGTTAAGTAGTCTCCTCTAATTATTTGTCCTCAAAGCTAAATAATCCTCCTTTTCAGTATCTCCCCAATTATAAACTTCAGCAGTGCACCTTTTTTCCCCAGATTTTGCCAATGCTAGGAAAATCCAAAGCAGAAGTGCATGCTCTGATTATGTCCAAGCCAGAAACTGCAAATGAAGAATTCACTAGGGCAAATCACTGCAAAATAAACAGATGAATAAGATGCTCAACATTTTGCAAGCCTATAAAAAGCTGGGTTGGAACAGAGTGGGCAGGAACTAAAGGGCTGAGTGCCAATCAGGATAGCTGAGGGGTCCGTTAATTTATCCCCCAAAGATTTCCTCCTCCCTTAGGTTGTAACTAATAACACAAACTCCTATCTAATGCCACCAATGCTATTATGCTGGAAAGCCCAAACCTGAGGAGGGAAAAGGCAGTGTGTGGCAGCAGATGCCAGCAATCAGCCAAGATCAGAAGCAGAGCATGTCTCCTGGCTATATGTATGAGATAAATGTTGACTGCATCCCCCATACGCTGCTCCCCTGAACCCTCCCAGTGCCTTCACTCCCAAAACTCTGCTCTGTTCATGTCAAAATGATAATTGTTAATTTTTTCCGCTTTTCTGGTTGCTGTGCTAACCCAGAGCCTGTGCTGCTTGGTGTCTAAGCAGCTTGTCCTGGGGATATGGTTAAACCTGCCTTTGATCAGCATTTAATCCTTCAAGGTGCTCAGGGGGCTGCAGTTTAGTTTCTACGTGAAAGCAATTAGAAAACATGGAAAGGAAGGAACAGGACTCTCACTCCTCTTCTTCTCCCTCCAACCCTCCCTCCTTCCAAAAGAAACATTTATCATGGACTGGTGTGGTTGTTACAGTGGGTGAAGCTGCTCCATGGGCCTGGCCCAGATCTAATGAATGTGAGAAGTGGTAGCTCTGGCCATCAGGAGCCTCATCTGTCTATCTCCACAGGTAGTCCAAAGATCTGGGTTATTTTGTTCCTCAGCTAAATATAAGCTGCTCATTAGGGAAAGAAGCTTATCCTCCCCTCTCTTCCCTCAAGCCTCCATCCGGGAGGACAAGTAGAGGTAGCATTTTTAACAGATGGAAGCCAAGTTCTCCAAGGGAGTCTTTCAGAGTAAATAAACAAAAAGTAACTTGTAGTTTCTACACACAGCTAAATATGTATGTCTAGATAAAGCCCTAACTGTGGAGTACAGCCATCTGCAGGAATGCAGAAGCTGCAGATGGAAAACAAGGGGAGGAGCTGGGGAAGAATTTGAGAACGCAAAACTAGACTGGATGAAGAAAGGCAACTGATGCCAAACATCCCAGAGAAAGCTACTTAGAACAGGATTCTGTTAATGCTCTGGGACAGCATCTCTAGGAAAACTCCACACCTAAAATCACTTTAAGCGGTGTGAGGTCCACATCAATGTATTGCCACTGCACAGGACCTTCACCAATGGGGAACACACACCATCTGTTTTAGCAGTTTACAAGAACTTGGCTCTTCCAAATCAACGAGCAGCATAGCACCCACTTGTCCCACATATTTTTGGTCTCAGACTCATAATGTAGAGGCCACAAAATGGTATTTCTTGACCTCTCTGTACACCGAGCTTGTTCATCACTATGATCTAGCATACACTTTTTTGTTATTAGCTAGATCATGTCAGCCAAGCTCTTGGTATCACAGAAATGAGATACAATACAGCTTCTCTATATAGCTAAGGTACTTCTAGAGTGTCGATCAATGTAGTTATCTAGGAAATGTACCATCAGGATATTAAAGTTGGTTTCATTCCCCAAGTGCTGTGGTGGGTTACTCAATTTGAGATTAAAGGTATAAATCTAAAAATAGACAGAACCATAACAGGAGGACTTTTCCACTGCTACCACTTACATATGGCTTTGTTTAGTAAACGCGGGATGTGCTATAGGTCCTGGATTCCACTTATTCTGCAATAGAATTGTTTTGTGCATCTGGATGAGATGCTTCTATTCTCTAGGGCTCAGTAATCTTACGATACTTAGTTTCCTTATGAAACTCAATTTTCAATGAAATCGAATTAATGATATTGTCCTGGTTTGGTAGGATAGTTTTAGCTGGCTCTAGACTTGTAAACAGCTGTGAAATTGCAAATAATAATTTATCTCATTTGCACTTGCTTACGGTTACACTGTTGTAACTCTTTGTATGCTCTTACATATTTCTGCTCTGTAACTGGAGACAGGAATTAGGATTTTAACCTGTCACCCGTCACATAATAAAGTATGAGACACTCACCTCCTGTATCTAGAAAAGAATTTAGCAACTGTATGTTATCTTGAAGTACCAAATAAACTTCACTGCTTGACCTAAGTCTCGCAAATCTTCCTGCCATGATACCATACTAAAGGACCACCAGCTGAATGAGTAGCAAAGAAATGACAATCCCGTAGCAGTTAAATACATGACTTGTTCAAATACCACATAGGAGAACCATTTTTCATCTGGTATGGAAAATAAATTAGAAACATGTCAACCCCATTTAGACATATGTTAAACTCTGTGAAACACCCCTTTTTATCACATTTAAAACATGTGGGATATACTTATGATACAGGGTTAAACTGGTCTCTAGCAGAATTAAAGCAGATTCCAGGGGTGACCCTGCAGACAGGAGCTCCCTGCCATCCTCTGCGCCCTGCTCTGCAGCTCAGAGCTGCCTCTGAGCAGGCGAGGAGCAGCCCCTTCCTTCCCTCTTCTGCTGCTCCAAGCCCTGCAGCCTTGCAAGGACTCTTGCTTTCTCATCTCTTGTGTTCTGCAGCCCTAAAGAAAACACTGCCTGTGCTCTCCCTCCCCTGCAAATATACAGAGAATTAGCTTTGCTACAGAAAAAATCACTGCTACCCTAGGCGTGCTAGCAGAAAAGTAACTGAGAGGCACTTGAAAGAAAGAGTTAAATCAATTACAAAAACATGTCCCAAGCCCCCTTACCTGAGCTTCAGCTTTTCTCACCCATTTTTTTCCTTCTCAGGCTTTTTCAGTATAGAAAAAATTGTGATTAAAAAAAAAAAAAAAGCCAGCTAGCTCAGCAGTAGCTACATGCTGATTAGAAAAGTTTTGCTTTGGGGTGTGCAGGTTTGGGGGTGTGAGAAAATGAAGCAAATAAATGGTATTAATCCTTTAAACCTAAGAGTTTTAGCTAGTGCATTAAAAAGTTGGCAGTGGTATCTTCTAATCCCGAAGCCCAAGTGCAGCGTATTATCCAGCAGACTGTGTTCCCACACTTGACACCTCCCTAAAAGCTTTCCCGCATGTGTGCCAGTTTTATCAGCTACCTGGAGAACTAAAAGAGAACTCACTCACTAATTCCCAACCTTAGAGCAATCCTGCTCTTTTCCTTGAATGGCAGGGTGAATAGGGCACTATCTTTAGAAAGCCTTTGCTTGTTCAGTTATACCACCTTGCTTTGCTATTAGCCCTGAGCCCAAACCACACTACTTAGTAGAAGCATCAAAAGCATTCAGTGGTGGTCTAATTCTGCTCTCGCTGCTTTGCCTTGAGGTGTGAATGCCTCTGCTGTGGACTCTGAAAGCTGATGAGCAGTTCACAAAAGCATGATGAAACAGCGCAGGCCAAGACATGAAGAAAAAGTCAGTATCCAAGTAAGCCTGCAGGAAGAATTTAAAGAGTCAGGATAAAAATAACAGAATTAGGACATAGCCAGCAATGAGGATTAACACTAGGCAACGTCAGTGACAATGAGTGATGAGGATTCCCAGCTGCATGTCTAATACCAAAAATATCTCCACAAGTAACAACCTGCCCCCTAGCCCCAAGAAGAGTGAGCTCAGCATTGAAATGCTGGTACTGCCATTTCAGATGAAATCTAGGTTGACGTAGTCCAGTAGGCGCCTACAACAGTAGCCAGTGTCACACCCCGCGGTGAAAGGACAGCAAACACTGCTGCTGTAGGAGGGAATTGACGTAGTCTAGTAGAACAACTGATGTAGTTGGAATAAACAGGCAAGAGTTCAAACACAAAATCTTTTTCAGGTTAAAAAACTAGTCTGTGATAGTCCAGTTTTATCAATTGATTTACTAACTTTGCTTCTTTTACACACTAACGCCATTATAGACAAAACAACACTACTAACTACAATCTGTTCTAGTAAGTTTTGGGAGGATGTGCTCCTGCACCTCCTAGGTCTCATCCTCATTTCTAGGGATAAGCCTTGAAACAGCAGGTTTCTTACTAGCAGTGAAAGACCTGTCACGCTGCCTTGTCAACGGCCCCTGTGCGGCACAGCCTCCCCAAAACCATGTTGAACCATCTTCTTGGTCCTACGTCAGAGGGATAAGGAAATGCCACCCAGTTAAAAGTAGAATTTGACAGATTTAGTATAATTAATATTGATGTTTAACAATTCTAGATCCCCTGCTCCTTTGTGAGTTCATCCATAAATGCAGTATTTGTCCAGGTCTGCAAGGAACATGGTACCTGTCCTTTGATCTTTTCCCCTTTTGAGTTACAAAATAAGATATCATATTAAGATTTGGGGGGAGGGACAAACTGATTGGAGTTTTGGTGTAGCATTACAATGTACTGAATGTATTATTTTTCCAAATCACAGCCTCCCTTGGATTCTGTGACGGAAAGGCTGACACACCGGACAGACCAAGGAAGAAATTAGATCATATGCAATCTGTTACTCTCTTTCTTTGTTTTTTAAGACACCTGAAGCAGATAAAAAACGCAGAGAGGGTGTCAGATCCCCACTGGGTATAAACTGGCATAGCTCTGCTACAGTCACTGAGTAGAATGAGTCAATATGCTGATACCTACTGAGAAGTTATCCTGTGTATCTTAAAATATTAACACCAGTGTCAACATGAAGTAAAAGGCAAAGGGGCTTTCACCTCATCTGTTCAGATCTCAAGCCTAATGAATGTACGAATTCCCTAAATACAAACTTGATAAAACGAGCCTGGCTGAATCAGAGAGGCACTGGGGCACCCATCTGCCACTGCCGATCACCCTCCTCCTCCCAAACACCCACCTCCCACCCCAGAATATGCTTTGCTCTGCTGCCACACTCCTGTGTCAGGCAAAAAGTCCCTTCTGTCAGAAGAAGAAATAAAAATAATAGCCTAAGCAGGCTTCGAAAAATCAATTATCTACCTGCATTTTTTTATTTACAAGTAAAATGGTCCACACCCTGCTATTACTGATGTCATCATAAACCTGGGAGATTGCTGTTAAAGACAGAACAGAACTAGGATCAGAACCAGTACTATTCTGTTGTATCTGAACTTCCTGCATATTTTGGCAGTATGTAATGTGCGGTCTCGCTTTTTCTTGTGCACATTGTACTAGATCGTGAACACATTATTTAACCTTGGGAAACATCAGAACTTTTCTTCATTATTTTGTCAACATCATCCTCTGTGAGACCAATCCATAGCTCCCTGCTCAGATGGAAGTGTCCAAAAATCGGATTTAGAGGAAACCACAGTCAAGTGGTACTTTGCCTGGCTGTTACATGATGAGAAAAATCCTATGGTGTTTACACATATAACAACTGAGAAACAGACAGTGCTGGCTATCTGCGGAGGTGCCTTATGTAACTTTTTCTACAGCACTCTCTCTCCTAACTGCAGGAGCCAGTTAAAAAGACAGTTTCCATGCTCTGAAAGGCTAGGGTTTGCAGCCTGGAATGGAGGATGAATAACAGTGGCAGCGCTGTCCTCCTTGGATCCCAACACAAACCATAAAGCATAGGCAAGACCTATGCATTGCCCTCCACTGTGGAGTGCCTTTCCAAATTGGGTACATTAGACGCAATATTTGGCCTCGCAATCTCTCCCCAGCACTGGCAGACACTTATGAACAAGACTGGAGAAAATTTGGAGATTCTCAGCTGTGTCATACAGCAAGAGAAATAATCCAAAGGATTGGACTCCCTTGAAAATCTCTGGCATGGATGTGGTTATTTCTCAAAACAGTGGACTGTGATCAACAGCCCTTGGGGATTTCTGCTGGGTTGGGAAAGTTTAATAAGCAGACATGCTGGGCAAAGGATTAAAAAGCTTCCCTATTACATGTCAGGAATAAACACAAGGTGATTCAATTTGATCCACCTAATGCCTTCTTGTTCCTGTCATACCTGTAAATGCTACTGACCATCACCTAGAGATGTGCTTTTCTAGGAAAAACATTTTTCCCATCTAAAGGAGGTTCCTCATGGATAGATTTGAAGGACCAGCCTGTCTCTCCTCCCCTCCCAGCCTCTGCTTCTTTTGGCAGCGTCTGGTGCAGATTTTCTTAGATAATACAGTTGCTTTAATGTTTTCAAACTAAAGGCTTCTTAAATTGAAAAATGGTCTTTTAAAATCTGCAACATTTTACTTTTCAACATTTTTCATTTTTGCAACATTTTAAATGCTAATTCTTTTATCAAAAATGTTATTGGAACTGTTATCAAAATGGTTATAACTGTAGTAAAACCCCTTAGAACATGAAAAACAAATCCATTTTGAACCCTGTGAAACAGAAAAAGCATCAAAACCTCTATATCGAAAGGATAAGTTGAAAAATATTTTCCAGCCCAGCTCTTTAGAAAGGTAGGCAGTTAACCCACTCCTTGCTGTGCTCTCTCCCTCTCCTCTCTTCTCTACAAATGCAAGCACTGAAATGAGGCTGGTATTCATTCCCTTTCAATGTGGACACAACAGAGACTGAATTTTCCACAGCCTACCAGCCTATCTACCTGCAAACATACCAATCAGTGTTTCTAGGGGGCTAGCTACTCACACGCCCGCAATTTCCTGTACAAATTATGAACTATACAGCTTAAGGACACTTGGAATGGACTGCTTTGCTGGGGTACACTTTGCAGGAAGAGACACAGAATGGGAAGTGGTCCTGACCACATGCATACCACTGCTGCTGCATGTACACATCGGTGGTAACTACTTGGGTCTCTCCCCAGAGCTGTTTAAGCTGTAGGAAGTAAGCAAGCCCAATGAATAGGAATTAGGGATCCTACTTGCCTTTTACCTCTAAAATGCCAGTGCTAGTAAATACCTGTATGGGAAATCAACAACAACAAAAAGGGAGGAAGTAAAACTTTTCTTGAGACATGAATTAAGATCTTTTTAAAGTGTAATGTAATGGTGCACGGTTGTCACAAAAGCAACTGCACTCTGATCCTTCCTCTCCCTCTTGTTTAAATGCTCTCTGGGAGAACAGCCTTATAGAGGTTCAATGTAACAACTAAAAGGGTTGTCATGTTTAATGGAGCCAATGATGGCTAAACCTCAGTCCTTGGTTAATCATTTGCTCTTGCCAGCATAGTCAAGCTGAGCATCCCAAATCTCCAGGACAGTCGTGTTAATGGAATAAGCAAAAAAGTCAAGTGAGATGCTATCTGAGCCTGCCTGATGAGATTGCAGTTTGCAGACAACGCCGGCTTATCTTAGATGATGAACTATCGAGGATAAACAGAATTCATCAAGTCTGTTTCCCCAAGACCTTGACTTGCTGGTAGTAGGGGAATATGAATAGCATCTAGACAGCTCAATATAGATTAAACGAGGAACTGGATAAGATCATGGTGTTAACGAATATCCACTTAAAAATATCCCCAAATACCTAGCCCAATAACCACGCAATGCAAAGGATTAAGCTTCTGGTATATATAATTTTAGGACAGGTAAATTAAGGGTAAAATCAAGGACTCAATTCTAAATGTAATGTGTATATGCAGACATACATCATTCTTTCAACGTGCACACTTACAATACTACTTGACTTTTACATAATCAAAAACTATTATGTATCTCAAACTGCTTTACAAAGCTGGGTCACTATCATAATTCCCACACATAGGAGGAAACTGCAGTAAGCAGTTTGCGTAATTTGGCTAAGATTATAAAACCAGAAAATGGAATATCCAGAAACAGATTCTCAGACCCTGCTCTCCTCCAGATTCACAAACACACAGCTATGGATCAATGATGCTAGCAAGAAACAGTTTGGTAAGAAAGACATAGAAATCTTGCAAAATTAAGACTAAATATTGTCCCACACATCTGTGATCTCATCCAAATTATATATTCCATTTGATAACTGCCACTGAGAAACAAATTTTAAAATATCTAGTTTAGGTATGCAAATCCATAATGTGTAGAGACATGCAAGGATCATTCATTTATGCAAATGTGACTGTATTATATGTGCCTGAACAAGGTATTTTAATGTATTGCATTAACATATCGTACTGTTTATCCTAAACAATGTATTGCCTAAACAGTGTTTGGGTTTTAAATTTATCTAGCTTTAAACACCAGAAAAACATGGTATGGCACCTAGCAGCGAAGGTGGGATTGAGCCACGGTTCAGGCTTGCTCCAGTAGCAGGTTACAGACTGGAATTTCTTGGTACAGAATGAGTGTGGAAGTTCACAATGAAATATTTTCATAACAGAATCAACAATACTTTAACAAGTCCACAGCCACAGCCTAGTTTGGAAAAACCTACAGGACTGGGTTCATTCCACAGTGGCAGTTAAAAGAATACCATGACTTTATTACTGATGTATGACACTGCTCCATGGTTTTTGAATGCTTTTTCTCAGAAACCCACCGATACCAATTTTAGTTTAAAAATTCCTCTTCAATTAAAATCCCAGCTACAGATTCGTAATACAACAAACATCCAGTTTTAAGGCTAAAAACTTGGGAAGATAGCATGGTTTAGAATATTCACTTCTAGAGCCCCAGTCACCTACAGCTAAGATCCAGAAATATTTCTCATTCCTCCTGCTGTTCAAGCCACACTGTATCAAGTAAGGGAGAAATAACAGCAACTATTTTGGGAGTATTCTAAATAGATTAATGCTCATGTAACCCAGGCTTTCAGAATGGTTATAATGGCACAGATGCGCATTTTTGTTTGCATTTGTGTCCAAATCTTTTTATGACTAGCATTGGTTGAGAATTTTCCACTGAAGGGTAATTCATCGTAAGTAAACTATTTATAGGAACTGTTCTATATTCGGTTTTAAACACGTTTAGGCATTTAACAATAAGGCTTCACGTTTCATTACAGACATGTTTTGTTTGGAAAGTTTAATAAATAAATAATTAATGAAGTTAAAAAAATGTCAAAGATTGAAACTCTTGTAATTATGTTGTTATACCCACGATGATCAAAGGATATAAATGAGCAAGATTTGCCTTTAGTAGACCAGCCAGTATAGAAGGATAAAATGCAAAACATAAGGAACATAAACCCTATTCAGATCTAAAAGTGTTATAGCAGCTTTCAAAGCTACATGCAGGTTTAGACAAATAGCTCTGAATTTAACATTGTTATCTAATAAATTAGTCAATTTGAGGGAAGAGGTTACTGCTACCTGTAGATCCGTGGGGAGTGGTACTAGCAATAGTAATACGCTCACTCCCTCAGTGGGACAGAGAGAGAACTAATTACTGCCTGTAGGATGTGAAGGAGTTCACAGGCACCAGGATGTAAGAAGAAATACAACATACTATAAATCAATATTGCTATGCTGAGCCCTTGATTTTTAGAGTCTAACAGTTACAAATTTTAGTTTTTAAGATCTTTCTTTGAAACTGTTTTGAAGGACTCCCTTGAGGATCAGGGCTGACTGATAGGTTAAGAGTGGTTATTTATGAAAAATGTTCTCCACTGTTAACTGCATGTCTCTATTTACTGAGTGTGTGAGTTCACCATGGTACACAGCAGGTTTCTGGTCTTGCCAGCTTTGGTTCCATGAGGGCCTTTGCAGCACTGGATGACTTTGCAGCATTGGTCCATATTCTGGACCATGCATATGCTAAATCCAAGGCTTTGGATGGTATTATTGTGAGTGATTTTCTGCTATGGTGACTATAGAAACCAGGCCATCTGTGGCTTGGTTTTCTTGAATGAATTTTTTTTCAGGTGATGAATTTGGCAAGGTTGTTGCAGAAGTAGTCTGAAGGCTACAGGCATTTTAGGGAAGCAATGAGTTTTGGGAAAACATCTTCTAATGATGTTTTCTTTTCCTATAAAAGTTTTATGGTTTTCTGTTTAAGTTCCTGCATATAGTGTTAAGTCATAAGCAACTGTATACAATGGGTGTGTTTGTGCATAGAGAAAGCATTGTATTATTCTTCTTTTGCATCAGATGCTTGGATGTTTCACGTAAAGATATGGTCTATCTCTCTTGAGCAGTAGCTGTTGAAAGAAGATACTTGGACTGACTCTCTCCTAATTACTTGCAATAGCCAGCTCAACATTTTCAACATTTCGGGGTTTTGTCCCATATCACAGATGGAAAGAAAGAAATCTTGAATAAAGTAGATGGGACAGCTCTTCATTGTCTGTACCCTACTCTACTCAAATCATAGGTTACAACGAGAGAGGGAAGTCCTTTATGACCAGGCCGTAAGTTCCCTGGCATCCCTTTTCTGCCGCTGAGTCTGCCAAAGGCTAGATAAATACAAGAGATCAATAAAGATTTTCATCTGGGGTTGTCACAATGTACGTGAATGCTCTGCACACTACCACAGCTGAGGATGAAACTGGGATCCACAGGTCACAGCTAATTCTTTAGATATGCAGGTACAGACTGTGCCAGCAAGGCAACTGACGTGACCTCTAGCCAGCTGGGAGCGCAATGCCAGCACAACAGACTCTGTCTTGACACCAAATGTCTTCTGGTTTGTAATGGCAAAAGTAAGATCAGGCTGGTTATGCCTCCTAAACCTCTAGGCAGTAAGCAAGTATTTCAACTCCACGTTACCACCTGGGAGTTTAGAGCATGCAGAGGTGAAGATCTGAATTGTCTAGAGCTATAGCACAGAATCACAGAATCACTAAGGTTGGAAAACACCTGTAAGATCATCAAGTCCAGCCATCAACCCAACACCACCATGCCCACTAAACCATGTCCCACAATGCCTCGTCCACATGTTCCTTGAACACCTCCAGGGATGGTGACTCCACCACCTCCCTGGGCAGCTTATTCCAGTGTCTCACCACTCTCTCAGTAAAGAAATTTTTCCTAATATCCAGCCTAAATCCTCCCCTGGTGCAACTTGAGGCCATTTCCTCTTGTCCTGTCGCTAGTCACTTGGGAGAAGAGACCAACACCCACCTCTCTGCAACCCCCTTTCAGGTAATTGTAGAGAGCGATGAGGTCTCCCCTCAGCCTCCTCTTCTCCAGACTGAACAACCCCAGTTCCCTCAGCCGTTCCTCAGAAGACTTGTGCTCCAGACTCCTCACCAGCTTCGTTGCCCTTCTCTGGACACGCTCCAGCACCTCAATGTCCTTCTTGTAGTGAGCAGAAGGCAGGGTCAAAACAGGACCTACACAGAAGTTGTTGCTTCCATATTCCTTGCTTAGAGCACTCTGCCTTTTTCCCTGTGGGATGTTCTTATCTGAAAGCTGCTCTTTGGGAGGCTTACATTAGTTTAGATTAAAACATTGAATAGAAAGGACTTACTTCTATGCACTACAGACAGTAACTGAAACACTGTGAGTACATGGCAGCTGCTGTTTGAAAGTGGACACAACAGGCTTAATATCTATGCAGGTTGGAGGCAGAAGAGAAAACATTTCTGGCAGCATTTAGCATGGCTGAGTTTGTTTTTACTATACACAAATGCACACAAATCCAGCTTTTCTGCAAAGCAATGCGTCGTTTCTCTCTCACACACACACATCATATTTCCAGTCCTCAAAAGTCTCTGATGCAGGTTACTATTAGGAAGAGAAAGAGGTATGGCTGCCATATGCACATATTTCCCCAAATATGTCTTATTCTTCTACCTGGAAATTCTGTCTGAGGAAGCTGGAGGGTTGCGTACATGTGTCTGGCATTTCTGGACATCCAGTTTTCCAGTGCTTATGCACAGGTCAGTGCTATAATGCATGTACAGTTAGCCAAATATTCCAGGAAGACGTGATGCACATGCACCACATGCACTGTACCAACAAACTGCCCACAAACAGTAAATCATAAGTATTTGAGACACATTAGACTCAAGGTACATGAATGGATTAATCATGATGGTCAACACTTCTTGGTAGTGTCAGACTAACTATGCATGTGCCTCCTGCCCCTGTGCACATATATGTGTAAGGAAATCGTAGACAGAAACATAGCCATGCCACCAAGTAAAAGTAATGAGAAAGGTGCAGTGGACTGGATGTCACCAGTGCCAGGTTGTACTGTCAGGTTTGACTTTGCGCACAGCTGCATTCAGATAGCCTAAACTCTATCAACCTCCAAAGCCTATTAATTAGGCACCTCAGTCTGGAGAAGAGGAGGCTGAGGAGAGACCCTATCGCTCTCTACAATTACCTGAAAGGGGGTTGCAGAGGGGTGGATGTTGATCTCTTCTCCCAAGTGACTAGCGACAGGACAAGAGGAAATGGCCTCAAGTTGCACCAGGGGAGGTTCAGGCTGCATATTAGGAAAAATTTCTTTACTGAGAGAGTGGTGAAACACTGGAATAAACTGCCCAGGGAGGTGGTGGAGTCACCATCACTGGAGGTGTTCAAGGAACGTGTGGACGAGGCATTGTGGGACATGGTTTAATGGGCATGGTGGTGTTAGTTGATGGTTGGACTTGATGATCTTATAGGTCTTTTCCAACCTTAGTGATTCTGTGATGGCCTGGAGCAAAGTGACAGAAAGCAGTAAACCCAGGGACTTCAGCAGAACATGGGCTGTTTAAATGTGGTGACAGTTTCTGACTCAGCAAACTGCTTTCCCTCTCCATGTCCCATTTTCTGATCTTAGAAGAAGAAATACAAAAACTGGTTACTTGCCCTCTGTCAGTGCTGTGATGCTCTAAGAAGCTACATAAAATGCTTTGAGATAGCAATGTAAAAATAGCTAAGCACAAAGTTAGCATAAGAAACAGACTTATTAATAAAGAATGTCATGTGAACTTATAACTAGGATAAAACTGCAACGTCTCGCCTTCTCAGTTCTTTACAGCATAAGGTGATCACCATTTGTGAGGTCAAGGAAAAAACCACAACCCACCCTTGGGATATACAATTAAACATCTCAAAGAAGTTATTTGCATCCATCTGTAGCATCTGGCACTGGCCACAGCCAGAGACAGAATACCAGACCAGATGGACGAATGTGTATGGAAATTCTTATCATGTTCTGTGATTAATTTCTTCCTTCAGGTTGGATATGTCTCTTCTAATTGTGTATCAACATCTAACCAAAATTGGTGCTGACACATCATTGATTGTACTGTGAGTTTATCTGCAGCCCAGCATTCTGGGACAGTTTAGTCCCTTGCTTACCTCAACTCTAATGCAGGATTCCTTTATCAGTGAATTTCTACATTCCCTCATACATTTTCCAAGCCTTGTCCTCAGAGAGTACTGACAGAATCCATGACTCAACTGTAATTTGAACCAAAAATCTTTTTTAGTTCCTGAATCTTTGCTACTGCAAGACTGTAGCCTACAAGACTCTAGACTATAAGACTCCAAATGACTTTCTAATAGTACAGTCTTGACCGTGAATTTATAGAGCCTAGGCTTGCATGGCAGGATCTTAAAACCTTCACACAAACTCTTTTGGAATGACTGCACTGTTTTTCTGTGATTCATCCTGAGACACGCAGAGCAAGGATGATGTAAACGGCAAAGATAACAGAAATCTCATGTTTTACAAGAGCCATCCACTGCATTTTTCGTTTTTTTGTTTGAGGATCATATAAGTAATAATTATTTAATTTTATAGTTATTTTATTTGCAATTAATTTATTTTATAAATCATTAGAAACCATTAGCACTGCACCATAAAATGATGACATTGCATTGTCATCTCACATCAGGGACTCTGTTGCCATATTTTAAATTTCTTGACTAACTAGGACTTCTGTAAACGCGGTTGAGTTCAGGTACATGGAGGCCAGGGACTGAATCAGCCTCTCTAGAAGGTGCCCTTGAATCCAGGAACCCAGAAGGGTTATAGAAAAGGGTTGCTGTAGGATGGTCACTGAGGCTGTGAAATGGGTTAAAAGAAGAAACAGAGCTCCTGCAGATATGACTGCTTTGTCTTTACTCAGTATTCAGAGGGAAATAGTCTCCACACACAGCCCCTAGCCCTTTCTTGAATCCAAACTCAGCTTCCCTATGGACATGAATTACACATAATCCTAAACCTCAGCAGAAATGTAAAAACCAGATAATGCTTCTGAAGAGAAGTAAGCTTCCCTGAGGAGAAATACGGCACATATCCCTATGTACACACGCAGGGGTGCCCCAGCAAAAATGCTCACTATTCAGACACTGCATTTGAACAAACTGCTCCTCTTTGTCTCCTGTGGTGTAACAGGGGAGCCCAGGCAGGGCAAGCACATGCCCCGAGGCACCAATGCAGAGGGCAGTACAGCCCAGCCTTTACCTAGGCCTGTCCCAGTGACCTTCCTAGTAATACAAATAAAGCATTGCAAAGTTCTTCCCATGCTGAGCAGCAGCAGAATCCACCCTTTCTTCCTCCACAGAAAATATTTTTTTTTAAAAAGTGCCTTGACAGTGTATTTTTTCCTCCAGCTTCAAATTGTCGATGTCTTTTGTTGAGAACTACTTGGATCTTTAATGGTTCTTCCGATAATTCTTGCCTCCTTTACTTCTGATCAAAGAGAAAGGAAGAATGGGAATTGTACCCTTGACTGATTTACACTTCAGCTCAATTTCCATCTTCCTCCTCTGCCTCCCCTCTTCTTTCCCTCACTACCTGAAATCACCTTGATAATTTTGGTCACAATTTTTGGTAAAATGAATTGAACGAACAGTCGCAGACAAGATCTAACTTGTGACAAAAGCAGAAGACAGTGAACAGGGACACTGAAAGCAGAGGCTGGGATGATATGGTCAGCTCTTTGGGTTACTGGTGTAAAAAATCCCCCCAGATTTCTGGAAGAAATGCATGTCTATAATGCTCCTTGAAGCAGTAAATGAAACCATCACCAGCAGCAGAGAATCACTTGTTCTCAGAAGGAAACAACTGAAAAAACCCACTGCATGTAACCATGCAGCCCAGGCATTCCCCATTTTTCTGACACAATGTTCTTGGGACAAGGATCAATATTTCTTTGCAGAACTGGCTGCATAAGAAGGTGCCAATCCTTCTCAGGGCATTACAGGGATGAATTCCCAGGACTCCATCCAAAGACAGTACGAGAAGCCATAGCACTGTGATGGTCCCTACATTCAAAGGACTAAATATTCTGGCTGAAGTTCAAAAGTATCTTTCCAGTATGTTGGGAAAGAACGATAACAATACAGTGCTTTTCTTTTCAGATGGGTTGTGTCAGGATCTAAAGAAATTTTAAATAGTCATCACATTTCTGCACTACAGCATAGGAAGATTAAAAAACCTGGCAATGTATGATGTGCCCCTAAAATTCACCATCCAGTACGTCAAGGTAAGCCAATGGCACAGCCAGGGGAAAAGTTTGGGAGTTCTTGTCCTCAGTTCTGCTCAGTGCTGCTGCTGAGGAAAAATCTCTTCAGCATTGCCCATTTCCAAGTGGAATATGGCTTCACTGACATGAGTGGCAAGGAATGCACAAAAGGCTCAGGTTTTCACCATTTCTGTAAATCAGCTATCAAGTATTAATCAGTCCAGCAGGGGAGGCTGCTCATTTTGCCAGTGTATATTTTTCTAATGACTGGGCCAGGAAAAGCAGCCAGAGTCTACAGCATGTTAAGTAGAAACCAACCTGTCTGGAATAACAATTAGCTGAAATGAAATAGGCTTAGATATACACTACTGGCATTCATCTGAGCAGAATTTTCCACCCTGATCTTTGGTTACAAGACATATTCTTTTTTCCCTAAGCCAATACACACCAGTTCTGGAGGACCAGCACCTCAATCACCTTACTCTGTTCCAGGCTACTACAAGCCTGGTGTGCTCATAGTGCCTAGTGTCAGAAAAGCAAGTCACCAGGTAAAGGGATGCTTGCAGGGCACAGACATTTTTTCTCCAGCTTCTCCATAGAAAAAAAAAGTTTGAAAAGAAGATAGTAAGAATTCTCTGCTCTGTTTCTTTTCTTCAAGCCTGTATAAGGTGCTGAATACATTTCTCAAGGAAAATTAATTTCTTTGCCTTTTCCTTGCCTCTAATGAACTGCCTCTGAATGCATGAGGGCACAGGAAGGAGAGCAGACTCTGTGGTGAGATAATAAAAAGTGAAAAGGAATTCAAAGCCATCAGTATCTTGCAAACCTACACTGATGGAAATATGCTGGACTGCAGACAAGGGAGCAAGATCAGGGAAACCTGGAATAGCTTCAGCATTAATTACTTAACTGCAAAGAAAAGATGATACTGGGGGAGCAGGGGGTCCTCCTGAAGTCCTACAGAGAGGTTACAGAAGCGGATGACTAGATGTAGGCCACATAAACTTAAGATTTCTCTAGGCCCTGTCCAGGCCACCAGCATTCCTAAACACTGCACTCAGTGGACATCAGTGAATGACAAACTCTTTTGTGAAAGCCCAGGAAGTCATAATTATCAGTAGTATAATCAGAATGTGAGAAAAGCTAAGATGGGCTACCGTTAGACAAGTAAATCAAGAAAAACAAACAAAGGAAAGAGGAAAATGTCAGTTTTTTACCTAGTGTTTCCACTTTCACCTCACCAGATACTAAAAGTCCCACACTACTTGTAGGTCAGAAAATGTTTCTATATAACTACAAGCGCCAATAGTCTTTGGAGTGAAACTGTCTCAGATGATCACCATAACTCAGGGAAGGTACAAAAGATGAAGTACAAGAAACTCAGAGGCTTTAATCCAATAAACACAGGGATTCCTCAGTGTTGAAGCAGACAGTGAGAATCTTGCCAGAGTAGACAGCCAAGTGGAGACCTTGGCAGAACCCATTTTCTATGTATAGTCCAGGCAGCGTAATAACTGAATGAAAATTAATCAGGCCTTTTTTTTTATTATTCTTTTCTTTGAAAACACTTGTATTTTTTCAACAATTTCAGGTCAATTCTTGTTATAGTCAAACATGTTCACTTCTCCTGCAGAAGGCAGGCAGATCTCAAACCATCTTGCAACATTTACCAGCACACGTACATGCTTAAGAAGCCAGTTTTCCTGCTTGACAAAGTGAGCAGTGCTTAAAGTTTTCAATTTTAATAAAACACTGGTAGACTTGGCTTCCCTAAGGCCATGTTTATGTATGCTCTGTAGGTGAGATAAGGAGAAACACTTAATGACCAGTATGCTTGATACACAGTTGTCTACTGTATGTTCTCTCCCTTAACCACCCTGTAACTGCCTTCACAACACTATTTGGGAAATTTCTGTACTCTGCTGCTTTGCCCTCATATTATGGTTTGAAGCCTTCACCAGAGGTGGAGGACATTTGTGCACTGAAACATCTGGTAGTTGAAATAGCAAACCTGCAGAACCAGCTAGATAGAAACATTTCCAGACATCATCCCTGTAACATCTCCAGTGGCTGGGGTCATTCAGCAAACCAGCTGGAGCAGGAGCAGCAGGTTGGTGTAACTTCAGGATCCAGCTTGACAGGGAGTCATGAAAACCCTTGCTGGGCAGCGCAGCAGATGAGCAAGGAACCAAAGGGTTCACCAAACACATCCAATCAGTTGATGTGATCCAGCATGATGTTAAAGATCACACTCTTGGAAAAAAACAAACTTCACCTCCTCTCCCCTTCCAATAATTTGATCTGCTTAATGTAGATATGCTGAATTCGTTCTAAATTCAAAGCCATGTTCCAAGGACAGCATGGAGATGGATTTACTCTGCAGTTATTCAATGGAGCCTAGCTTGTTGACTAAATAGGCAAGTCAGCCTGATGGTACTCTTTTCCTGACCCCTCTAGAAAACAAAGTCTTCCCTGCTTCTTTACCATGTGGTATTCACAGAATAAGTGAAGTCTTTTTTTAGCAACATCTTATGTTTTTCTGATTCATTCACCCTGTCCCTTGAGCCTCTGCAGATGCAAGGCCCTCTATAAACTGTGAAATACTTTCCACTCTCCTCCATCATCAAGAATGCAAAGAGATGAAAGGTGCAAAACTAAGAGATGATAAAGTAAACCTTAGCACTGGATCAATTTAGTAATGTCCTTTATCAGCCTGCTATTCATGCTTAGCAACCACTACAGCTCACACCAACTTCATTTTCATTTTAATGCACCATACAGGAAAGCAGCCTAAATATACATCCCTAGATCTAAAGCGTATAATCTGTAAACTACAGAAACAGACAGATCATTTCCATTAGTTTCTTATGTAGTAAATACCACAATTTACACCCAAAGCATATAACTATATTCAAATTCTAAAAGACAGTGTCGGAAGTACTTTAAATTCATAGTTTGGAGGAAAGTCACTCAGGGGTATAAGTAGTTATGTTTTAATGTGCAAAAACAACACACACACAGAGCGCAAGAGAAGTAATTTGCAAGAGTGGCGAGGGAGCCGTGGTAAATCGCAGCTCCAGCAGCTGCCTGGAACTCGGCACAGCCAGCACTCCAGTGGAAATGTTCTCCTGCTTCTTCGGAAACACCAATGCTGGCATTTGGCACAAGAGCCTGTCCAGGCTTTAAAGCCATGAGGGAAAATGTTACTGGGATCTATGTCCAGAATTTGAAGGTGCCTTGCTTGTCCCTTCAAGTAGTGAGTGAAGCAGGCTGCTCTTTTAAGTCGCTCCGACATCTAAAGCCCACGAGGATTACTGGGATTTCATACAATTCTGTGGCTCCCTGCCAGGGATCTCAAAGCACACAGGTGTACCAGGACTGCTCACCTCACCTAGGAGATAAATGGTTTTCTCTTCATTTCACAGATGAAGAAAACAAGCGAGAAAGAAAGGTAATGTTTCACTGAGGTCATACAACAAATTGGAGCCACGGGTCAACAGTGTGTCATCTTGTGTGCAGAGGTTACATAGAAGACATGAAAACCACCTTTTTCTCTCTAGTGCAAGCAACCTTTCATAATTATCAAAGCCCACCAGAACAACAGAAATGAAAAACCAAAAAATGTCTGCCAACCAGCACAGGACTGTCATCCTGGGCAACTACACGGAGAGCCGGTCTTCTTAAGGCACAGCACATGGAAATGGAGAAAACAGAAGAATGGTCATCCTGTGTACTTCCCAAACAAAACTTCTGTTCCTTGCACTTAGAAGCTCCAGCCCTTTATTCAGTTACCTTCTGTATGGAACTTCCCCACCGCCAGCTGGAGACTATCCTGTTCTTGTCAGTATTCCCACCTCTGTACTTTTTCCTGCTTCTAGTGAGATCTGTGTAAGGAATTTGGAGCTTCCAACAGCACAGTATGTAATAACACAGTAACTATCATAACATTGTTCAAGCATGTATTTTCATGCCATGGCAAAAGAAGAGAAAGCAAAAAAAAAACCAACCCAACAACAAGGAAAACTGGCCAGCATCTTTAAGAAACATTTCTTCCATTTTTTAAATGTAGAAATATTTTTAAAAGTACCATTCTCATCTGCAGCATTCTGACTGCATAGCTTGTCTCATATAACCCAATATTCTTTACAACTTCAATGCCTATACAAAGCATACAGCAGGATCCTTCATCTGTCTTTGAAATGCAGTCACCTCTGCAGTAGAATGTGGCAGTTGCTTGACAAGTCAGGGCTATATTTCCCAAAAGCAGAAATGATAAAGATAAGAATAAACCTCTCTCCAGTCTAAATTGTGAAGGAAATATAAGGAGGAAGAAAGCCCTGATCTAATTCTGACTTAGGACTAGCATTCCCACTTTTGCAAAATGTGCTATGAGATACTGAGTAAGCACAGCTATCAGAAGAGGGTTTTTTTAAACACGTCTTAACAGACTGTACCTTCAGCAGCACAGGTCTGAGCAATGTTTCAAAGAGCACAGAGACATATATTAAATCAGAACGACAGGGTTCAACAATAACATTAGGTTTCTCATGTTCCAGATCTCATAAGATCACTGGGATCTCCCAGGATCAAGTACCAGGCGAACAGACTTAAGCTTCAATTTTGCAGATCAGCGCAAGCTATTTCAAGCTGGGAACAGTTAATTCTGTGCACAGAATGAGAAGTTAAAACACCTGATCAGAAATGGTTTCATATAAAAGCATGCAAAGAGTAAGTCAAATAGTAACCTCGTTTTGAGGAAGCAGCCTTTGTGTATACCAGAATTTTCCTGTGTTCAACTACCGAACACTGTGCTTTCTCTGAAGAGCTAGAGACTCAGCACAGGGCGGTAAAGCTCAGCTATGATCACTTAAACAGAACTACAAGGGACTAATGAGTTCAGATGCTTAGATTTCTAGATAGCCAGCTTGAGAAAATTTAAGCAGACTTCACCTTTCAGTCATTGTTAATGTCTCTGAGGAAGGGAATGTAAACATTCAAGCATACAGAATCACTAGTCTTTGTGAAAAAAATTAGGCTTCATTCTTGATAGGAGACTAAAGGTGAGCCACAGAAAGTAGACAGACTTCTAGCTTTTCACCTTTGCAGAACTTAACCGCAACCCTAATTTCAGCTCTGAATGAAGTTAATCTTACTGGATCACTGACTGCTCTGTATAGAATGATTTTTTCCCTTTTGTTAAAGCTACCAAGCTTTGCTCAAAGTAATCTCCTGATGATGGAGGAACAGGGAAGGTCCTGCTTGGTACTGGGCAATGGGCAGTGCCGAGAACTAGGAATTAGTTTTCTATTTTATAGAAAAGGCAGGATTGCAGTAACAAGGACACTTGAGATGAGGAACAGGTCACACTGGAGGAGCAGCAAGGAAAAGAACATACGTATTATAAAGAGGGTACACTGTCATAGCTATGTGTGGCAAGCTTTGACACTGGTTTGCAGAATACCTGCCTATTTTATGGAAACACTCTCTTGATTTGTCCAAGCATTCGTTCTCATTTGCTAGTTTTAAAAAAGATGTAAGAGATGGAAATGCTTCATATAAATGACAGAACTTCTAAGAATTGGCTGAGGCCTGAGAGTTACACCTACAAGATCTGGTGACTGCTCACTGCCAGTCCTCATGACAAGCCTTCACTTTTTGCTGTGACTTGTGCAACAGCCTGAGCAAGACTAGTCCCCACAAAGTAAAAACGAAAAGAGAAACACTCCCATGCCCACCATTGCTCCCATAGCTACCCCTGCACAGCAGTACTCCGAAGGCTGGGGCAATCTGCATGAGGCATCACATCACCTCGCCTCAGTGCACCCCTGCTCCCCACCCATTAAGGAGGGCCAGAGCAAAAACAGCTGGAGGAGAAAAGGAGAAACCAAATTAATTAATTCATCACTAAGACAAAACATGCACAAATCTCTTCATTTTATCTGTCAACCAGAGGCATGCATTATTCATCAGCTGAGGCAATGAGGACCTGTAAAGTAAGGGGCTGTGAAGCCACTGCTGCAGGCTCTGGTAAAGCAGCTGACCCAGCAGGGTGCTAAATAGCTAAGAGGAGGCAGGAAGATTCAGCACATGTGGACTTTAAACTAACACAGCCCCAACTTCGTTCCACAGTTGGATTTTTTCCCTCCCTCTGTCCCACAAGCCCTTAGTGAAATAAAGAGTAATTGTGGCTTTCCCTTCGTGTTGTTCAGGGAGGAAGATTCTGGCAGTCTAGGAAGGTCCTCACATGGAAAAAAGATTTCTGCTGACTTGCTGAAGTCCTCTGCCTGGCCAAGCTCACTCCCCTACTGACGGGGGGGTAAGCCTGCTACAAAGAGTTTCTCCTTGAGAAGACACGCTGTGCCAAGTTTTACATTTGCAGGTTGCAGCTCAACTACCAGAAAGCACTGGCACCAGCTCGGTGATTTCAGAATTAACTCTTGTAACTGCCAGATCTGGGCCCAGTCCTGTTCAAGTTAAGCCACAAGCAGGTTTTCCACTGATTTTAAAGGAGCACTTAAACACAGGTTCCAAACAAGTGTTCACAGCTTGCAAGACATTTACTTTTCCTCTGTGCTAGATACTAATCTGCTTCTTCAAACAGATTGAAATCCACTGGGATGTAGAAGAAAAAAGGAAAATACAGTTAAATACGAGACTGAGTGCCAGTGATCAGCACTGCGGGACTGGCAGGCAACACAGCAGGGTGGCCAGGATCCTGACCTGATTCCTTCCAAAATAGGTATGAATGTAGCCACCAAGTAGGGCAGGAATCAGAATGATTTTTTTATTTCCCTCTAGCAAAAAAAAAATCAAAATCCCAGAAAACACAGGGAGCGCACGGCCTCCCTGGGATCTGTCTTCTCCACACTGTCACAGATCCAAATTCCAAGGGCCTCTGTCATGCAACAGTAAAAGAAAACAAAAATAAACTATGCGTGTGTTTACAAGACCAGCTGTCTTTGTGGTCTCTTTTTTCTCTCTCTCTCTGCCCCCCCTTACTCATGGCCAAAGGGGGTTTCCATGCCAGCTTTGCTACATGGCATGATTAGGAAAGGAAAAAAAAAAATCTCAGGCTGGCTTATGTACCAGCCTGAGCTCCCCGAGCTCTCCATTTCCCTTGATTCCTTACTGCAGTGAGAACACAGAAAAAATCTCTCTTCAGTCTCTCACTGAAGTTGATACCCGCTTTTGCTCAGGGCTCTTAAATGAGGCTTTGCTGGGCTTTCAGGGCAGTCATGGAAAAGTCATCAAGGAGAAAAGAACTATCATTTCTTGACCAGGAAACAGATTGTAGACTCTCCTGCAGACTACTGCCTGCCTTTTACATCAAGGCTAACCACTATCACATTTTGTGACATTCTTCTCGCCTTTCCTCACAAGTGACCCATGAGCCAGACTTTGCTATCCCCTTCCAACATAGAAGCACTCAGCTACAGAAGCACGTCTGTGCAGGACCAGAAGAACCGGTGTCAGAAATGAGGGAGAAGACGGCTTGGAAGGAGTGGGGAAGGGAGGGGAGAGCCCTGGGACAGTTGGTTGAAATGCCGCATGACATGGCTGCAGTAGGCACTAGGAGGATGTGCTGGCAGGGCTGTGTCAGGGTTACGGGGATATTGAAACCTGGAGTGTCATGGATAAGCGCTCAGGTGACCAGCAGAGCAGTCTGAAGAGCTCAGATGGCACAGCGATGAATGGACCTCCAATTAAGGCTATAGGTACACTGGCAGAGTTGTAGGAGGAGCTCAGTATTGCAGGTCTGAGCCAAGGCGCATTGGAGAGGGAAGAGGCTCAGGAACAAAGCCAGGAGGGAGATGCTGCAGGTCACAGCTGAGCACTAGCAGAGCAGGACTGCACTAGCAGGAGGTGCTTTGGCAGAGCTGCTGGAGGGCACGGGAAGAAGGTGGCTGGGAGCACTGCAGGGCAGGTTGCCGGTGCTCTGGCAGTGTGGGAGGGGGGAGCCCAGGGCTCTGCAGAACAGTGCCGTGCTGCAGAGACAAGGACTCAGGACCGAAATGGCGCTGAGCGAAATGGGTCAAGATGGAGGTGCACAGCCAGTCCTGCAGACACAAGTGGCAGCATCCTGTCCGCCTATCCATCTCCCACTTCTACCCCAAAGTTCACATCCACCCTAAAAAGCAAGAGAAACACATTCAGGCCCCACATGGGAAGGGAACCAGTGCCATGCCAGACATCAAGACCATCTGTTAAGCACCACCCATGTGAAACTCAGTTATAGGTTATTAATCATTAGCAGCAGGAGCCCTGTTATTTGCAACAATACTCAAGGACCATGTGAGAGAGTCCCTATTGTGCTCAAGTGAGGGATATGAGGGATCAGCCAGTCCCTACCCCGAAGGATTTCCAACAGGAATAGCTAAAGGACAAGCAAGCTTGGAAGGGGAAGGACAAAGCTGGATACAATGCCAGAGACTTCAGTCACCTTTCCAGTACATCACTACCTTTGCCTAAAAGGTGGCACAGCAGAGCTACTGCGGGATTCACACCTTGGCCAGACCTGACCCTGACCTGCAGCCCTGCAGGGAGAAGGCCAGGCCCTGGCCTGCCTGCCTTTTCCAGCTGATGTGGCTGAAGGCAGAAGCCAAGGGAACCAGGACAGAGGAGAGGGGAAGGTGGAGATGAGAGGGAGCCCCCATGTCAGCTGGGCCTGGGCCAACTCCTCTCAGAGTGGGCAGACTCAGGAGAGCTGAGCAAGCGGCAGTGCTGGTCCAGCTGCTGAGCGTTGCTCAGCATTTCAGGGGCACGATGCTGGCGGGTCCCCCCTCTGCTCCCTTGGCCCCCCCTCAGACCCCCTCTTCCCCTTCTCTCCTGCTGCCAGAGTGGAAATCCACTTCCTATTATTTCGTGCCCCTGGGTTTCCTGGGAAGCCACTGCCAGGCACCAAGCAGGGGTAAGGAGACCTCGCATTTTCCTTTGTACGGCCCGAGCCACCCGACAACTTCACCAAGGCAGGCTGCAAGCGAGCGAGCAAGCAGGCAGGGCAGGGGAGGGGAGAAGCCGCGGCGGGCGCCTCCCCCGAGCCCCGGCCGGCCCTCCCGCAGCGGGGCACCCGGGAGGACCAGGGTGGCCGGCAGGGAAGGTGCGCTGCTGCAAGGACCACGTCAGCCGCCACGGCTCGGCTAGGGCCGGGAGCCAGGGGGTTGGTGATCCCCGCTCAGAGGACCCCCAGCCCCCGGGGGATGGGAGCGGGTGCCCCTCCGCCTGCTCCGAGGCGTTCGGCGCTGCCGCCTGGCATGGAGCGGCCCGAGCCCGCCTTGGCCCCGCCAGCCCCCACCCTGCGACCTACCGGACCACGCCGGCCGGGAAAGTCGGCTCTGGAAGCGGCCCGTCCTCAGCCCCGGGCTCTGCTCGGGGAGGGGGCAGGGGAGGAAAGGAGGGTTAATGGGGAGGGGACCTAGCGGCGCACACATGAGGGCCAAAGAGGACACCACCACGACACCCCCCCCCGCCCCGGAGTCACAGCCATCGTCCCTGTTCCCCCTCTGCTGCTCCAGCTGCTCTGCGAAAAGGTTAGAAAGAAACAAGAGTGGGAACCCACCGTGTCCTCCTCGGAGGGAGACAGGGGAGCGGTAGATAGAAATAGGCACGGAGTGGTGCTTGCTGCCGTGGAAATGATGCTCATACTGAGCCTGAGATACAGACGAGGAAGAGGAGGCAGAAGAAGCCACGTTAGAGGAACTCCACACAGAACTGGCGATACATCCCCAAAAGAGGGAGCACATCCACAGGGTCCAGACGGGGCGGCGTCCCGGGCAAATGCTGGGGTCTATTCTCAGGTGCATGGTCAAGGCACAGGACACCTACAGACGGGCAGTCTGAATTCCAGCCAGGGAGAGAGGATAAGGTTCATGATGCCAGGGGACCCATGCTAGCAGAAAGGAGAGTCGCTTCCGAGGCTCTAGGGTGTGCGTGTGTGTTCAAGAGGCAAAGAGACACTATGTGTCTGTGCGAGAGAGCGAGTGCTAGGAGGGAAGGGGGAAGGTTAGTAACCACACACAGAAGAATAAGACGCGCCGTTTCCCAGGGCTGGATCTACTGTGCCAGGAACCCCGCGGCCGTACCAAGCCTCCGGGAGAGCGCAGGAAAGCCGCACATGTCAGCGCGAGGGTCCTGGAGCTTGCACTTGTCAGGTTCCTCCAGGATCACGGGGTCCTTGAGGACTTTTCCCTGCCTGCGATCCCTGTCTCTCACTTTGCTGAGAAGGACTATGGAAAACGAAAAAGAAGAAATAAGCCAGAGACCCCAGGTCAATTTTTGATTTTTTTTTATCCCAATTCCAGGGGGTTTCTGTTGCTTCTCCACTAGCAAGTGTTGCAATGCAGAACTGCTAGGCACACGCACACGCGCGCGCACACACACACACACACACACGCACGCACACACAGAGATCTGGATTATTATCCTCCTTCCACCGGATCCAGGCGACCGAGGGCTCAAGCCGATTAACCCTGCGCAGCCGGGGAGGGCAACAACAAGTCTTCGCAGGCAGGCAGGTAGGTAGGCAAGCGCGGAGGAGAGGCCGGAGGGCCGGGCGGCGCGGGTCCCGCGGAGCGGCGCGGTAGGGCGCGGAGCGAGCGGAGCCGGGGGCGGGATGCTGGCGGCCGGCGCGCCAAGTGCGGGCAACTCGGCGGCGCAGGTGAAGCGCAGCCGGGGCGGCCCGGGAAGCGGCTCCACGAATGGGGGAGCCGTATGCAAATGTCCCAGCCCCGGCGAGCCAATGAGGGCGGCGGCAGCTCTCCGCAGAGGGACTGGCTGGCTCCTGGGGGAGGCGGGGCCGGAGGGCGGCACCGCCCCCGCCATTCATGCGCCGGTGCCTCACACACGCGCCAGCCGCACCCGGCCCTGCCGGGCGGGGGGTCCCGCTCCCGGCGCGGCCCCCCGGGGCGAGGAGGGGGTGCGCCTGCGGGTGGGGGCGGTGCTGCTGTCAGCAGGCGGAAACATCCCGGCCCCCCAAAACTGTCCGCAAAGGAGTTCCCAGCGCTGCCCCAGCGGAGGGGAGCGCCCTGCTCCGCACCGGGGAACCAGCGCCCGGCATCCGCCCCCGCCCAGCCGCGCCCATGGGCAGGGGCTAGGCCGCGGCGGCTGCCCGCCCCCAGCAGCCTCTGGGGAAACCCACCGGCCCCGTCCGTGAGGGGACGGGACGTGCCCGCTTCCTACGGGCACCTCCTCCCACGCCACCGTCCCGCTCTGCCGTGCGGGAGCGGCCCTCCCCGGGCACGGAGCCGGCGAGCCGCGGGGACAAGAGCGCGGCGGGACGTGCGCGGTTGGAAGTGGGGGCGGAGGGGCGCAGCCGGTACTCGGCCCTTTGCGATGCCACAGGGACGCGCTTAATTAACGCCGTTCCCCCGCGCGGCCCCGTCCTAGCTCTCGTCCTGCGGCCGCAGCTGCACAGGGGCAAAGTGAGAACCAGGAACGAGTGCGCTCATTAAAACTCCATGCTGCCTTTTTTTTTTTTTATTTTTTAAATGCTCCTGCAACAATAGGCTGAGTCAAAACTGGTATATTTGCACTTAGTCCTCGGAGAGTGAGGACCGCAGCCAGAGTTTGCAGCCCATAAATTAATAAATAAATGTGGTAGCATTATCTAGTAATTTATTGCCTATCAATTTGCATGGCAAAAATCCCCAGCCACACCGGGGAAGGCAGGCACCAACAGCGAAGCGACTTATGCAAGATCATTCAGGGAGTCAATAAGGAGCTTCGGAAAAGGAGCCAGCCAGCCAGCCCCAGGACTTGCCTTGCACTGCACTACCTCCCTCTCCTTCATTTATTCATTCAGACCGGAATAAATTGTTTATGACTGTAAGTTTCCCTGTTTTCCCCTCTAGATCCATGTCGTAGGTGCACACACACACGTCTCAGAAACCTGCTTGACTCATTTCATAAGTATTTCCCTAACGCAGAGATGCAATGTTTTCGGTCATTGATCTCGATTTGGTACAGCACGTCAGTTAACTTGTAATGATCAGCCCAAGCTGCACACCTAGAACTTCTAGCTGAGCCTGATATGCTTGTAATTTATTTTCTAGCAACTTACGTTATAGTTTAAGTGATCTAAATCGGGGCTAGAGCCGTCAGAAACACTTTAGTGTTTTGCTGGGTTTAATCAATGACTTGTGAATGGAAAAGCTGGAAAGCAGGAATATTACTTTCAAATTTATCCAACATCTGCCACCCAAGAATCTCAGAGTGCTTTCAAATGTTTTATTAATGAAGCCATTCAACAGCTTTAGGTATTACTTTGCCGTTCGGCAGATAAGAAACAGAGGCTCAGAGGCGTTGAGCCAGTGAGTGACTGATAGACATGGGAACTGAGCAGAACAGAGACCGAGATTCTCCATCCTAACCAGTACATGCTGTTAGTACAAATGTTTGATTTGGTGGCCATTTATTAGCCTTAAAGTGTGAATATCAGCCTTCCTCACAACGGGGCACACAACCGGAGCCAGGGGTGAGTAACCTGGGGCGCAGGTGCCTGCTGGCTGGCAGATTTGCAGTGCCACGCACAGGGCACAGTTTTATCTGTGCAAGACAACTGTTCATGGCCCTGAGTTTTGTTGAGGAAACCGGAGTTGCTGCCATATACATGGCAGGATACCCAGAAGGATCCTGTCTTCGAGGTGAAGCCTCCCCATGCTCCTAATTGTACTTGGGAGAGGAGGGGGAATATAACCTGGCATATCACTCTTGAAAGGCTGCTGACCCATGAGTATGCTGCTGGCATCCACCTTGAATCCCTCGCCACAGAAGTCCCGACTTTCACCCAGTCCACAGACAAAGTACTCTGAAATATTTCTTGTGTAGTTAAACTGTAGGGGGCTTGATTTAGGGGAAAGGGGGAAGGATGTGTATTAAATACACATCATCAAATAGTTTATTTGTAAAATACTGTAAATCTGTGATGGATAAATTTCAGACACAACTAGTTATCAAGAAAGCAACAAAGATCTGCCTCCCATCATTTTACTTTCTTTTTCTCTGGCTACACCATTACAAAAAGGACAGAATTTATCACACATTATAGGATCACTCACTTAAAATGGGACTTCACATCTAAACGTTGAGGACTTAGTGCTGCTTCTCCAGAAGGCAATGGTGGAAAACTCATTAATTTGTATGGAAAATGGATGTGTTTTAGGAAGCACAATTCTAGAGGGAAGAGCAGGGGAACTGCATGGATACACCCCTTGCCACTTTCCTGCAACTATTTGCCCTGTTGCTGAAAGAGAAAAAACAGAAGAGAGAGCTTCTTTGTTGACTAAACTATGGTAGCATCCTTGGGGTCTTACTTCCCCTTTAGCAGTCTGACAGACCACATCCTCTTCTCTTCTCTGTACCTGAGCCACTGTTCATGCTGCCTACCTGTAAGGCTGCTGCGGGAGGCAGAGCCCTCAATGGACAATAAATTACCTAGCTCCAAAGCAAATCACTGATCCTTTCGTCAGCTTGCTCACTCTGCCACCAACCCCTTCCCCATATACAGAGGTACCAGCTTAGGTGCAGGGGACGTACAAAGGAGATGAGCAGCACTTCAAACTGCCTTGGCCACAGGCAGAAAATGCCTCGTAGCCCCTGAACAGGAGTAACAAAGACCTGCTGTGTGTTGTTCCTGTGCTGAGGAGTTGTCCTGTCTAAGTTCTGCCTACCAACCTTCCTTTGCTACAAACCGTTGGGTAAACTGCGTTAAGCAAAAAGGAGAAAGGCCAAGAGAGCCAATCTGTATGAGTACAACATAAAAATAAATTAAAAAAAGGAAAAAACTGGGAAGCTCGCTATAAATACATCATAGGGTTCTAGTGACACTGTAAAGTACTGGAACTTCACTCTGCCTTGCTTTATTAGGTGTCGGTGGATGTATTTACTGCCCTGTAGTTCACAGGAGACTCATTTATTTAGCAGCACCACTGCAGGAAGAGGGCAGATTTCAATTGCAGTTTCCCCATTTGGGTGGCAAGGGGAAGTTTATAGTCAGAAGTGAAGTTTCAACAACATTATTCCCACCAGATTTACTTCAAAAGAGGCATTGTTATTTTCCTATTACTTTAGTTCATCTGAGTAAACATACAGTCTTTCTAAATGCCCTTGCATCTTCAGAACTGAGATGGGTGCCTTAAAGGATAATAGTTCCCATCGTAAGTTGCTCCCTACAGACATGAGAGAAGTAGTCTTATTTCTTACATAGCTGTTTCTTTTACTACAAGAGCAGAGGGCCACCATATTCTGCAGAAATGAGAAATAATAAAGCAATTGTTTCTGAGTTTTAGAATCCCAGAAAGAGAGCCCATTGGCTTCAAGCCCAGGAAAAGTTTGTACTCTACCTTATTTGTGTCAGCAAGTACAACTCTCTATATATTTCCTATTAAATCTTAGCTGTTTATTACTTTGCTGCACTCAGAACTGAAAAAGTCAGCTCTGCTCTAAAATCACAGATCTCTAAAACTGGATCCAAAGGGGTATCT
Organism: Gavia stellata; assembly: GCF_030936135.1. Taxonomy (NCBI): domain Eukaryota; kingdom Metazoa; phylum Chordata; class Aves; order Gaviiformes; family Gaviidae; genus Gavia; species Gavia stellata. Next base: position 24,733,155 of record NC_082600.1, read on the forward strand.
CCATCAGCTTTTAGCAATACAGGGTGACTGCCAGAGAGATGACAGCTTTGACTCCACCCAGTAGAGGCTAATGAGGTACAGCATTAGCCAGTGCTTTGCTATATAATAAGGTTAAGAGAATAAGGCCAGCTATAACAGCCTGTCACCCAAAAGCTTTTCCCAGACTGAACTGTTTCTCTCAAGGTTCAAAACAGTCCATTTCTTTTTTTTTTTCCCAAATGTACTTTTCCAAGAACAAGAAGGAGGGCGAGAACAGGTTCCGCTTATGATCTTAAAAAAAAGTCTTAAATAAAATAAAATTAACCAGATGGGATTTCATGCTGCAGAGAGCTTAGGACTGGCATATAGACACCTTTGTCTTTAGCAAGACACTTCAAATACTGCTGAGGACAGCAGTGACCAAAAAGCTGGTGAGTTCCTCAGCACTGCCAGCAGAATTAACTGCTCTGAGACTAGTCCCTGGTGCCCCACTGTCCTTGTAATCACTGCCTCTCTGCAGGCAGCCTCGAGAGGCAGGTAAGACCCAGCAGCACCAGAGAATTATCAGTGTCTGCTCATCCAGAGGGAAAGGGAAGGGTTGCTCCAGGACAGGGCTGAAGACCACACACACAGCTGCTGCTATGCAGTAGTTTTCCTGCGTGTAACCAACTTGCTGCAGTCTCTGTAGTTCTGTTTTATTCTGTACGTTTGAAAAAAAGAGCAATCTATTCTCAGGGCTTCTGTGCCTTCCTCTAGTATCCAGTAAGCCCAGTTACCTACAAAAGTTGAGGCATATGCCTTACATGTTACCAGTGACAGGGCAGGTCTAATTCTCTTCTCAGCTCAGCTCCAAGGCACCACAGTTTGCAACAAGCAACTAATAGAGAAGCTTTGGAGCCTAGTTTTGTTCTCATTTATGTCAGGGTGAGTAAATTCAACAGAGCCAGTAGATTGACATCAGTGAAAAGAGATCTGACACTTGATGTTCATTTGTGAGAAGAGAAATGCAAGCTGATTACAACCAGTTAGCCTGGGCTAGCAGTAAGTTAGCCAAAAGCAACAGCAGCCACTGGGAGCTTTGACAGAAGATGAAGGACACAAATTCAGTTTTATCATGCATGCAATTTAAGGGCCAGAAATCTTGCAAAGTTCAGACTTTTATTTTCTGAAATCTCACACCTACAGTCCTATGTTAGTGGAAACAAGCAAGAACAAGTGTGGGGACACACACAAATACAGCAATATATTTCATTTTGATAAGCACTAATCAATTATAATTGGGAAAGAGGCAGCATCAGAATTTGCTAATGCAAACTGACAATAACATGTTAGAATTGGCCCTGTTTACTAGATAACATATAAAGGACAATCCAGTGCACTCAGCACTATGTAAACTAACAGTAGCAGAGGGTCCCTTCCCCGAAGAGCTTACAGACTTCCTGAAAAGGCACAAGCCAACAGAATCACAGAATCACTAAGGTTGGAAAAGACCTGTAAGATCATCAAGTCCAACCAAAAAAAAAAAACCAAAACCAAAACCACACACACTGCCCACAAACCACAAAAAACACCACAACCCACACCAAAACAACCCACCCACACCACACAGCACCATGCCCATCAAGCCACATCCCACAAAGCCATATCTACACGCTCCTTGAATACCTCCAGAGAGGGTGACTCCACTACCTCCCTGGGCAGCCTGTTCCAATGCTTCACCACTCTCTCAGTAAAGAACTTTTTCCTAATATCCAGTCTGAACCTCCCCTGGCGCAACTTGAGGCCATTTCCTCTTGTCCTGTCACTAGTCACTTGGGAGAGGAGACCAACACCCACCTCTCTGCAACCCCCTTTCAGGTAGTTGTAGAGAGCAATAAGGTCTCCCCTCAGCCTCCTCTTCTGCAGACTGAACAACCCCAGTTCCCTCAGCCGCTCCTCATAAGACTTGTGCTCCAGACCCCTCACCAGCTTCATCACCCTTCTCTGGACACGTATGTTGGACCAGCTTTATGAGCAAACAGTACCTTTTTTGGCTTAAGTCTGCTAGTCTGTGAACCTAAGAGAATGGTGAGGCTTAGATACTGGCAATAGTGGCTTCACACAGGAGTGACTAGTGCAACTGCTTTCAGCCCAGAGCTTGTAAGTCTCCCTTCAATCTTCGCCGAATGTGCCGCAGAGATACCCCTGGCTACCTGTGCAGGACACCAGCAAGCATCCTCTCTCCTAAAGCTGCCTCAGAAATTAGGACAAGATCCTTCTCACAGTTTGGACCCTCTACCAGATCAGTAATTATGAATGTGCTTTGTGTTAAATGAAGGATGTCTAGGTTTGGTTGACTTCAACTATCAGGAGGAGCTCAAGTACCCACCATCTCCCCTTTTGTCTCACAAACACTTTAATCCCTGCCCCTGGGGTACTTTACCACAGTGGGCTAAGCAGGCTCTAGTCTGCCTGTATGCTGACAAGCAGACTCTCATCTCACAAGAGAAGAGTGATCCTGTGTGGCTGCAGAGCTCTTTCCTCCAGGAAGGCTGGAACTGCATCTATCCCTTTTACTCTCAGTAGAAACTGGGCTCAATGGCAGCTGCTCAAATCTTGTCAGGCAGAGAAACAGAACCTGCTTCTACTTCTTGTATCATTTCAGACAAGGTGACTTTTTATCAAAGGCTTGTTCAGACTCAGAAAGATTACAGAAACCAGAAGACTGGCCAAGTTTGAAGAAAGGAGGATTGCCCACTGCTCGACCTTAAATAGTTATTGAATCACCAGTGAAGGAAAGGAGCCCGATGGTTTAATTTTCTGACATTTCTGTCACAGTATTCACACTTCAGTACCTCTGCTACCTATGTTTCATTTTGTTCTGATACCAGAATAAAATGGTAGTGACCTGTAGCATCTCCTGAGAACTGATTTCCATCATTCATAAAAACCCTCTCTTATAGGTAGACGCCTTTCTAACCAACTCTGCGATTAGCCTGATAATATGTCGAGCCAAATTCATCTCTAGCAGAACTCCTAGCAACTGATACTATGGATGCAAGTAGCGACTATGTTTATGGAGACAAAAGTATACGTGTACCTTGCTCTCCCTATGGCTGGAATCAGCGTTGGCAAGTCTAAGGTGAAGGCGAACAGCCTGTTCCCAGCCTAGGTGTGAGCCTTGCCTGGGATAACACGCTGCTGAAATCCCCTGCCTTTAGTGACTCTCCAGCAGCAAGAGGTTAGACACACCAGCAGATCACAGAGGATGACGTGTGACCTGCTGTCATCTTGGCTGTACCTATACTGTATATCTAGATTTAGATCTCTGAGGTCTGCCAGTCCAGCACCTTAGACACTAGTGCTAAATATTAGCACTGCAGAACTAACATTTATGTCATGAATTCTTAGCGTGGAAGAAAAGAGCTGGGAAATTATTTCTGAAGAGCTCTGAGTTCTAAAACTTAAATAGTACCTGAAAGGCCAAAGTAGAAAGAGACAGGGAACAGAAGGAGTTAAAATATCTGCTGCGATAAATAGGGAACTATTTTAATTTTTACACATGAGAGCAGAAAGAAGACTTTTATTTTCCTTTTGCACTCAAAGAAATCTTGTCTGACACAGAAAGGAAAAGCTGGAGAAACTGTTGCTTTTGCTCCTTTAAACTGGCTTGTGTGCTAATGAAAAGCGAGCTCTAATAGACACTGTGCACAGGCTCCCCTCTGCTTCTCTTCTCTCTTCCACCTATCATTTTGCCTGGCTTTTGCGTGCAATCACCTGTTCATCTCGCAGCAATAACTGCCAGGTGACTGGTGTTTGCTGTAGTCTCCTGACCGCTGAAAAAAGAATTGAAAGAAAAGCAAAGAAAGATGTAGGGAGAAAATCTTTCAATGACACAAGTGTCTCACCGCCAGCCAGACAAAGAGTGAAACGTCTCCTGCGGCCAAGGCTGCTCGTGTGGGAGCTGCTGGTAGGTGTAATTTCCTAAGATGTATACCTTGTCAGTGTGCAGAAGATGAAGAGAAAAAGAAGGTCAGAGCAACCCAAGCTAAAAAATTGGAAGGACAAAAGAAGACACTGTGGGGAACAATTCTTCTGCTTTTAACCCTGAAAGAGCCCATGCTGCACGGTCTGTGGCAAACCAACTTACTGGCTAAGGCATAATGAACAATAAGACCATTAGATGGCCTTCTCCTCACCCAAAGGAAATAGCCATTTTTACATGCAGTGCCTGTGCTACACAACCTGCACAGGATGGTATGCAGTATACAGTCCTCTCAACCACAGTAGAAATGAATTTTTTCCCTCCAAGTAAATAGGCTCATAATAGACAAGACATCCAGGAACTTCAAGAGGCTATCTAGTCCATCTCTCTGCACCAAGCCAGGATAAACTTTATCTACAACATTCTTGGTGATGTTGTCTCACTTGCAATGATGAAGAAACAATGCCTCTGGAAGCAATATATACCAGTGCTCAACTTTATCAACAGAATTAGGTTTTTTTTTTTCTTTTCATAAATCTGCTGTAGTCAAAGAAGTGGCTTGTGACACCTATAAATTACAAATGCATTAATCAGAATATAATTAATATTAGCTCTTCTTGTATCCAGATATAAACATACTAAAATATTGTAACTAAGAGAAGTATATAATATATTGCAACACTGTGATGGTATATATTAGCGTTTCACTAAGCATGTGAGCAACATGACCACCAAACGGGCAAACAAAATGTGATTAATTGCTCAAAGGAGGCATCCAAGTAACAAAAAGTTGTAACAAAGTACAAGATAAGCATAAGGGATGCAAACAGGCAGGGCACCCTGCTGAATACACAAGAAGCACGTCTGGGAAAAAAGAACAAGAGAAGCAGCACTGTCAGAAGTTGAAGATCCCACTTTTGGAAGAGTGAAAATAACATTAAAACATGAGGCATGAAAAGGGAAATCGGATAGAGAAGACAACCGGCCAGCATCACTTCCAACTTCTCTCATCCTTTTCCTCATCTCTTCTCCCTCTGCTGCTAAGACCATGAAGGACAGTAGCTGTCAGTGCTACCTGTAGAGAATCAGCTCTATGGGACTGTATAGTGACAGTTAATTTAGGGCATAAATGTTACAGACTAACAGTTTTGTCTGTAAAGTAATAATTAATGATAATGTTTGAGAATTAACCATTATCATAAACTGTGTTGCTAATTAATGAGTTCAGTAAAGTTCCGTTTTAAAGTTTAAAACTGGCCTGATTTATCAGTCTTGTAAACATTCCCTTCTTAACAATCTGTAATTCCCTAACATACATAGATATAAATACACACATATTTTCAGTTGCAATATTGCAGTCTGTTATTTCTTGCCCTACCATAGAAGAAAGATTATTTCCTTCCTCTTTATGGATTTGAAGACTTTTACATATTTGAAGACTTCTGCTATGTCCCTCCACCATAGACAAGGACATTTGCTTTATTGTTCCTTTGAGATCCATGGGTTTTAGACTGTGCTCATTATCGCTGGTTTCCTAGAGACATTTTCCAAATACCTACATTTTTCTTGAAGTGCAATGCCCCGGACTGGATGCAGTCCTTCAGATGAGGTCTCGAGCACTGCATACAGAATAACAATTATTTCATGTATCTCATTGATGATACTCCTGTTTACATTACTTGTAAGACGTTTGTCCCTCTTGCATAGAAGGAGGGCTCATATTAGCACCCTGCTACCTACTTCCAGTTTTATATTCTGTAACAGGGAAAATATGGCTAACCCTGGTCCACGGGTTACTAGGCCTTTTTCACTGACATTTTTAAAAGGTTTTGCAGCTTTCAGAAAATGCAGCTTTGGTCCCTGTAGCATTATGCTGGGGTGGATAGTAGTACAGCATCAACTACCTGTTCCCTGCAGATGTATTTAATACTACTGAGGACAGGCCCTGGCTTCAAGGCATGCAACACACCCACACAAATAAATTGAACAGATGGAAGCAAAATACACTCCAGGTCCATTTGCGGCAACTGATCGGAGGACTTACTGGGACACTTGGTCTCCAGCAGAGAAGCTCAACAAAAGCACAATAGCAAGAATATATGTAAGGAGCATGAACTGCTTTAAAAACAACTCTCTCCTTGTGAAGCACCTCACTCTCCTGTAATTCCCCAGGGTCTCAAACTCCACTCCATCTGCACAAGCTCCTGCAGCGCTGCAGGTCTCCTGAGACACCAGCAGTTTCCTTGTCTTGTCAAATCCTGCATTGTGCCTGTGATTCAAAGAGTGTTTGTGCTAGTCACATGGATGCAAAAAGCCTGCTTCGTCAAACTGAACACTTCCATTTACCCAGCACCCTCATCTCTGAGCAAAATGGGAGGGAATTTGTGTAAGGAGAGGCACCCAGCTGCAATAAAACCCCACTTGAGCTGCAAATGCTAACACCAGAGCAAGTGCAGACACCAGGAGTACATGGGCTTTAAGCACCATGCAGCCGTGAAGATGTGGAAGTGGAAACAAAGAAGGGGAAGGAACAACACACTCCCTCATTGATAGGCTGTATACAATAGATAAGGTGTAAACTGCTTCCCACACAGATGTGCTATTTATTGGACAGGACAGACAAAAAACTACAGCTACTCATTGTAAAGTGCCAAAAGAAAAGATTACAATAGGGATGCAGGGATTATGCTTAAAGTAGTCAGATGCATACAAAAACATGTGCATGCACACGTGCACACACACATATTTGTGCTTCTCTCTCTCCTCTGTAGTCTCTATCTCTTCCTTAGACTATCAGCCAGGGACAACTACAGAAGAAACCAGAAGAGGTGAAAATAGGGAAATGCCTGCATAACCCATAGAGGGAGCTCACTTAAAGAATCACACTTTTTTTCCTTCCTTCTGAACTTCTGGTTGGTCATACAAAAGCCATCTGCACCCTGTACCAATTCATCCCTTAAGTCACCCCTTAAGTTATAATTAGGTCTGCATAGTTTTAACTAGGTGCCACATTTCACCCCACTCCCTTTTTTATCAGTCACCAAAAGTGAGCACTCAGGATGGCAACACACAGTCTGTCATTGACTCCTCCAGGGTACTGGCAGAAGTATGGTGGGTACTGCGAGGATGAAAGAAATCTGAGTGGTCTTCAGGATGACTAACTCTGAATCATTTTGTCGCTGTCTTCATCTCTGCATTCTGATCTCCTCCTGCACAGAAATCAGAAGGTAGCTATTCTGTGACAGCCCAAGCTACCAAAAATTCCCAAAAGGGACAGAAAGCAGTATGTGATCAACAGAATAAACAGATTTACAGGTGCTCTGTATAACACCTTTTCTTGCACTGAGATGCTTCTTACCCACTACCAGCCCCTACACTAGATGTAATCCACAGAAATGTAGCAGCAGGCAGACAAAAAGAGGGCGTCTGATATTCCTGGCTACCTGAAAACACGTTGTTCTACAAGCAGCAGAACTACAGAAATAAATGAGCAGGAAATGAGGCTACATGTTTCCCCTTTGTTACCCCCCATATTCACGTCACCACATTACCCTCAGTTCCCCCCGCATTCTCTCTCACTCCCTCCTCTGATGTGCTCAGATTTTTGTCATATTTCCTTACCCCCCTGTAACACCTTTCATTTCTTTCCCTCCTCATGTCTTGCTTCAGCCAAGGAGGTGGCAGCCTGTGTTGTGGCAGGTTCAGAGCTGCAAGCCTACCAGCTGGTGGACTAGCTAGCCCTTACGCGTCAGCAGGGATGAGGAACAAGTTCTGCAGGGATTCGGTATCTCTGTGGCTTCAACACTCCTGTCAAATGTGGTGCTTGCTGGCCAGGTGACCAAACGGGCGATGGCCAGAAGACAGAGTGATTGCAGAAGCGTCATTTCCTTAGAAAACCAGACTAAAATAACACTCTATTTCCACACTAGTACAGTATGGCCACAAGTGGCGTGACAGTTGAAGTTGCAGGATGTCAGCTTCTCACTATGGGCTATATTGCAAGAAACCTTTTGTAAAAGGAGTACCAGAGCCAAAGACTATGGTATGAGAGACAGGTAATTCAGCATCTTAGATCTGTACTACATATATATGGTAATGAAGCATGTTTTAGTTAAAGGACAACAGAAATAGCAGCACCAGAAGGAAACCTTCAAAGGTGAGTAATTCTGCACCACTTTGATCAAGGATTACTCTCCACGGGAAACGGGACACTTCATCTAGCACTGGCAATAGGACCTAGACCAGCTAGAACACCGAGACTGCCTCTCTTTCTCAACTGCAAACATTGTGTCAGTGTCAGAGCCAACCACTGAACAGAAATTGCACAGGAAGGAGAAATAAATTATCTAATGTAGTTCGAGGGAGCAGGAATATATTACACAAAAGTAAATTTCAAAACTAGTACGACAGCACGTTTCCAACTTCTGTTGGGGAATAGGTGGCGTCTGAGGGGAGCCCCCAAACCATCTGCCTATTTGTGGGTTCTATGAGACTCTTTGATCCGTCCCCAGAAATACTGCTGAACTTTAAAGAACTTATTAACAAAATTTTCATCTAAAGAAATACGTCCCTGAAAAGCTTCTGCTTTCAACAGAGGACATTCTAATCATTTTGTTTTGCTTTTTCCCAGCAAGCTGTATTGCAACAAATCGCTCTTCTTATTGGGTTTTCTTAGGTTGCTAGTTAGAGGGTGAAAATAATACATATCCAGATGTTTATACAGAGCTTATTGTAGCTTAGGTTATATAATGCATGTAAAAAGGTTTATAGGGTTAAAATCAGACTAGACAAAGCACTGTGAGTACCCCAGGCAACAATCCAACAACGCCCAAGTAGGACAGCTGGCATTTAGCAGGTATTTTTACCTCCATCCATCTTCATTTTTCTTGCTCTCTATCTCCCATTTCTGTAATTGGCCATCCCATCCTGCACAGGAACACACAGAGGCTCACCCACTCACTCCCATTTCTTCTCTTGCCAAGAAGAGCATCCTGTGTGGGATTCAGTCATTTGTTGTCCACAGAACTTCTGGTGTGTGTCTCTCTAAATAGCTGACATCTGGAGGAGCTAGATGCTACTTATACCCTCCTTGGCATGATCAGATGCAGCTAAAGAACAAAATGCCTCTTTTTTAAAATGTCTTCTCTTTACACCCTCTACTTCTTTCTAATAGGTTTTTTTGGGGGGATTCACAGTCCACTACATATAATGATCAGCTTTCAAAGCCATTGTTCTTGGGGACACAAAGAGACCGGTATGAAAGTATACACTGATAACAATCCATTACTTCTGCTGTCCAGTACTCACTGCTGTAACATACTCCCTGGTTTTTAGGAAGAATGTATCACTCTAGAACCCTGCTGCAGAGATAGGAACACAACCTGGGTATCCAGGGTGGCATTCAAGTTCTTTAATTACTAGACCTCCTCCTTCCTCTTCATTATTCAACAGACACGTTAATTTTTATAGCAACTAAATCAGGGGTTTCACAGACTACAGAATTTTCTAACTATACAAATGTGTTTCACTTAATGATTGTTTCTGCCTCACAAGCAAATCAGGAGTCCACAATAATATGATCCTGTAATTAAAGACCAAAAGGTATGCAGAAAGGGGAAGATGTTACATTTACTTCCAGCATGCCTCAATTTTGAATGCTTGATGTTGCAACAAAAATCAAAAACACTCAGAGCAGGGTTGTTGTTGGCTTTTTTAACGTTCTCTCTCTCACACATATCTATCTATTCATGTGCATGTGTAACCTTTACTTCAATGGAGTATGCCTTCATTTAAAAAATACAGCTAGGACATACATGCCTCAAGTCACCCATGCAAAAGAAATACAAACAGCCAGCAAAGTGACGGGTAGCACAGATGCACCTAAGTTGATTAAATTACTGTTGCTAGAACACACACCCTGCAATCTCTTTCCCTTTTGGTTTATTCAAGGTACCCTGTCATTCTTCTCCAATCCTTTCCAAAGTGCTCCTGTTAGCAGGTTGAGAGAATTAAGTTAAGTTGACTCACCAATATTAATAGGTCTCTCTAATTCAATAGCGGCATGTTCAGATAATGCCACCTGCTTTCCCTTTAAGCAAAAGATACTGAAACACGGCCAACACTTTGCCCAGCTGTTTCAAAAGCTAAAATTAGACACACCTGTTTTAACAGTTGTTTCAGCAGCTGGACACTGGGATGTGGATCAATAAGATTTACTCACAGCTTTCTCCCCTCAGAGCCAATAGTGCGACTTCAGTGCCTCATTCCGTGTTTAGAGAAATTTGTATTGCAGGGGACAGTGTGAATGAATCAAAAGAGGTCAAGGTGTTCCTCTTCCCCATTGCTGGACCTTGCTACAGTGCAAGAAAAATTGCCTATTCAGTGGACTATGGGATCAAGATATAGTGGTCTTGATCTAGTGGTATACAAGGACAAGATCTTGAATCATACATAAACCAATGCAGTGATAAGCTGCAGGTATCATAAAACTGCAGGCTTGTGAGGTCTGTACCCTTCCATTCGCTGCAATGAGTTTTCAGTGCTGACAGCTAAAGCCAGCAAGCGAATCCTGCCAACTTTTCTGTTACTGATCTTGGAGTAATCCAGCTAACATGCAAAACCCACTTCCCCTGCATCTAAAGCGCAACTGTCCCACCAGTTGTCTTCATGTGCAATGTGCACCTCCACTGCAGAGACCTAGGGCATGTTGGAAACAGAAAACTGAGACGTTATAAAAGAACTGACTGTAAAGTAAAAGACAAAATAAATTAAATCTTACTGAAATTACAATTCAAGCATTAGCTGGAGCTGTTTCCAAGCTTCTATATACCTGACTAAGTTGCTTGAGAATCCCAATACCTTGTACTAAAAGGAAGATGCAATTTCCTAAAGTTGCTGTATTTCACAATCTAGTTCTGTTTGCCTTTTTCCCTGAGGCAAAATCAGTTTATACAGTGCTATCCAGAGCCACTTATTCCCAACCCAGTGGCAACCCCTCTGGTGTGACTGTGGGACCAAGTGGTAAACAGGATCAGTGAGATAATCTATGTTACGAAGAAGTGTACAAAAACAGGAGCTCCATGAATTCGTGTTCCAACTAAGAAAAAGACACAAGAGAATTCTCAAGACAATTCTCAAAGTTACAGCTGTCCCTGTAGTCTTAGAGTTCCCATATAATCAGAAGCCATAAATTTGTAGACATGAATACACCCACGGAGTATAAAAGTAAACATCTCCTAGAGCATGTGCTCATGTGTACAATCCCCTGGGATGGGCACCTGTGTGTTTTCAAAGAAAAGACACGTGCGCATTCATGCATATGAACCCAGATAGGTAGCATGCACATCTACGGAGATAATTTATAACGTACAAAAATGGATGCAAGCATACAACCATGCCCACACAGCTCTACAACCAAGGGAGTAGATGCCTCAGAGAACACGGCACATCATCACGTTCCCATCAAACACACCTAGGATTTTCTCTTTCAAATAGAAGAGGGATGGGGGGGAGAGAAACTACTTATTTGTCAAACCCACTAATAAATGCTTGTCAAGAGCATTTCTGATGGGATCTAAAGGTGCTTGGAGAAGTGGGGCCACCACGGTCAAACTGCACAGGTTGAACTCAAGAGCGGTGAAGACAGAGAGAGACGGTAACACAAAGACTTTTCCCCTCTGTCTTTCTGGGAAATAATGAACAAATTCTTCAGAGTGATTACTGTTACACCTGCTGGCCCTGCTCTCCAGTCTGTACTAGACAGAAGATGCTCCTATCTTCCCTCAGATTAAATGTGCCTAGTAAAAAGCGATCGGAGATTGGCACGATAATTATCTTTCCTCGTTAGAAAGCAAGCCCTGGACCTGACTGAATATGACTCCTCTGTCAAGGCCCTTTGTGGGCTGTAATAGTACTCAGCCAACATCAATGGGCACAACACTTCATGTGAACAAAACAAAGCAACATATCAAGTAATCTTGCCTTTTTATTTGCTTTTTCTCTTCTAAGCCTGCTGAGTGAGGTGGGAAGGTGCCAAATTCCTTTTTAACTTGTATAAATGCATCTAAATGTCACAGAAGAGCCTTGTTAAGTGAAAAGCTTTCCAAATGTTTTTCTCTCCTGTATCTAAAATGGATTGCTCTTTTTTTTTTTTTTTTTTTTACTAAAAAAGGCACACTCTCAGACCACTGCCCTTCACCATTCCTGGGGCCAGCTGACTGCAGTGACCACAGCAGAGCTCCCGGTGTTCTCTTGCAGCAGCATTCACCATAGTGCAGGGTACGGCTTTGCCCAGGGAAGCCAGGAAGAAGGGAAAACATGTAGGTAAAGACAAGGCTGAAAACTCCTCCAGCTAGGGCATGAGCAGACCTAAGGGGCTTTTCTGTGACAGAACAGACGGGCTCCCTCATTTTTTTTTAAATGCATTTGAAGCATATTAATTGCTTTTGTTCTTTTCTATTAGCGTGAGCTTGAAGACAGTGACTAATCCTCAAGAGCTGTGACCCCAGAGACTGCAGCACCACCACAGAAAAGGCAGTGCCGAGGCCTTTGGAAAACACCAGCCCTGCCGCAGACAGTGCAGCTAAGACAACTTAATTTAAAAAGGGGTGAGTGGGAACAGCTCAAGCGTCCACACTGGTGTTCATATAGATATGACTCTTGTAGATATGCCATGCTGAGAAAGATGGGTGGTGTGGTAAATCATTATGCGAGCTGTGTGATAACAGATATGGGCAGACAGCACTGGCTAGTCTACAAACTGGAGGATTCGGGAGAACTGCAGAGTCCGACTGTGCTTAGTGGCCTCAATGAATCAACTCCTTCCCCTTTAGTACAACCAACCATGGTCCTTTCATCATCCCAAAGGTCACTCCTGTCTCCTTGGTCTGGCTCATTCCTCGGCGTTCTCAGTTAAAAAAAAAAAAAAGAGCTCTGGACTATAGATTGCATTTCTGAGCTTACCAGAAAGATGTCAGGAGAAGCATCCCATTTTGTTCTGCAGCCAAGTATAAGGTTCAGAGAAATTATCACGTCCTATGGTCTGTTCAACAAAACATGCTCCAAAATGGTGTTACTATGCAGCAGTAGGAGCAGAACTGTGTTAATGCATCACAGTATCCTGCACCACTGTCAAATGAGATCTCTCGTCCCAAAATGGGATGGCATTTAATCAGACAAAACTTATTCTTCAAGTCACCATATAATCTACAAGAACACAGGCAACACATATAATCTACAAGAACGCTGCAACTTAATCCGTAAGAGCAGAGTCAGCCCCCGAATTTAGGAGACCTAGCATCACAGAAGGGGAACCTTGGGGTCACTGCAAAGGAACCCTCTGCAAGCAACAACTGAGCACGATTCCACTGCAACCTACTCCGTTCTCGGGGCCCCTTCCGACACCCAACTCAGGAGAGACCTTCTACACTGGAATAATGAAGTCTCACAAAGGTAATTTTCCTTTTTCACCATCTGCCACAGTTTGCCCATTCCCAAGCAGAAATATAGGCCTTTCCATTCCAGGCTGCAATCCAGAAGCTTGGACTAGTAAAACAACCAGCCTCTAAAGTCCAAATCTAGGAGATAGCCCCTCCAGTGCAAAAAGAGTGATTTTTTTTTTTTTTTAAATCGTAGTAGCATTTGTTTCATTTACCTTTTCCTTTTCGATTTGAGGAAGGGGATAGGGAAACTGAGGGTATGTTTTCATGCTTTCATCTGTAATAGCTAGAAAATGTCTTTTCAGTAAAATTAAATGAGCAAATACAATGACATACCATGTGCCTGCAGGAGCTCAGATTTTAAGCTACGCATCAGACACCAGTGGCCTCAAAATTAAATTACGCGCTAGCAATAAAAAGACATCTCACATTTAAAAGCCAACCAGAATTCTTGATCAGTGAACATTTCAAAATCTCTGTTCTGCAGAGGCATATTCAGGTGTTTGCTAGGCAGATGTAACAGAATGCTGCTTCACTGGAGCGGTGTTTAACTGCTGTGATCATTTAAATATGCATTTATTTGCCTTTGGAGTGAGAAAATGTAGAGTTAAAGTAGAGTTGTTTTGTGGCCTGACTGCTTGTTACTAGCCTTCTCATCTAGGTAAAACTTGGGTAGGCAACAGTGCTCTCCCTTGCACTGCCTTAGCTTTCCTAAAACTAATCGCCCCCCAGGAATCTGACTTATTTCCTCTGTCTCCCCTCTCCTGTGACCACCCGCCTCTTTCCCTTTTCTTTTTTCCTTTCTTGTCTCCCTATTTCATGTGCTACAATGGGACAAGGAGCAAGAGTAGTACATGCATAACCCCATCTCTTTACATTGCTGCTTGCAGCATTTCTCAACTTCAGGAAATAGTCCCTTTTCACTATTGCTGGCTGGCACCTTATTTGTATAAGGATGAATTATGCAGCCATGTTACCTCTCCTCTTCTGCAATACCACAGTCTGCTGATGAGCCTGAGTAGTTTTAAACAGGGTTATGCATTCTCTTGTGCCCTCTTGCAAGCCTGGTGCTCTGCCAGGCAGCTGCAGAATGGATGCACTGAATGCTGAACATTCCCTGCGTGGCAGGCCAACAGGAGCTCTGAGGGGGAAGCACATCCAAGCTCCTGCAGCTAAAGCCTGGCAAAAAGAATGAGCTTTCCTGCTGCCTTGAAAATGATGGATGTACACAGAGGCTTTGCACAACCTACAGCCATATGATCCCCCACGCTGTCCCCTGGAACCCTGCACACAATATAAATTGCCACACAAAGAAACATGCTCAATAGCACTGACCTGAACACTGCCTAGAACAAGCGGTAATGTAAAAGGTAATGTAACTTCACTGCACAGAATCAACCTTTGCTTGTAGGGTGTGTTTATATGTAGAGTCTACATATTCATATATTAGATTCATGGCTGGCACATTCAAGGGGATGGCAGGAGATAACGTGGCTTGTTCCTTTTGGATAGGATTAAAAGCTTTTACATTGGTTCAGTGCTTCTTGAGAAAAATAACTGTTTCTCCCCCAGATCTCAAAAGCCAACAGGTTCCCTCCTAGCTGGAAGTGGTGACAATAGCCCTTCTTTTGGTACTTCTGCTGTAAAAGGAACTCTGTAAAATTATATGTATTTTCTCACCTTCTAGGAATTAACCAGATCAAATATGCTTGACCTTCTGATGAGAGGGAAGTGTTGGGGATTTTTCTAACTGTCAAGGATTAGCCCTGAGAGAAAAGTTGAGGTCATTTCTAGCAGGAAAGACTAAATTACAAAAACTATGTACTTTAACCTCAGCAGTCCCCTTGCAAAAGCAGCTATAAGAACGCCTGGCCAGCACGATCCCAGCAGCCCATACATAATTCACCTCCATGATGTCCTCAAGCAAGGGGTATGCATTTACAGTAAGTCACATACTAAATACAATTTGTGGCCTGCTAGCATGAGAAGGCACACTGCAAGCGAAGGTTAAGGATCAGCACAATTTTTTTGTATCAGTTGTGAAAGACATTCAGGTAAACCTCTGCTTTTCCTGGGGAAATGGCATGACAAGATTATGTACTACCACCGACATCTCATTTTCTGTGTGCTCGCTAATTTGGCCTATTAGATAATTTCTTTGCAGTCACAAATACTGGCATAAACAAATACTTGGCTATATTTAGCTAAGTTTTCAAAATTTTTGTAAATCCCTCATATGTTACAGAAAAATTAGGGTTTGGTGGTTAATAATTTATGCCAGATTCATGTAGAATACCCAACTATGTAGCAGTAGCAAGAAGAGACCTCAGAGTCTCCTGCTCCAATGCTACTGCCCTCAAGGCTGCAGAAGACCAGATCACCCTAAACTGAGCGGCATATGAAAACTCTGATCAGCTCTGTGTCTATTCAGTACAGCAGCAGAACACTCAGTTTTATTCTACAATAAATGTGTAACCCTGAAAACATACGAAAATACTGTTCCAAAATCCGCAACTCCACAAATAAATTGTGTACTACATAGGAATAATTTATATTTGTACAATGTATGGTATCAGACTGTTCTGAAGGAATTTAGTGCCACAGAGTACATAGAAAGCAAGTATTAATTACCTCCAACTTACAGAGAGCAGAGCTGAGGCAGTGAGGAACAGAACAGACCGTTGGGGTGAAGCAGTCTCTGCCCCAGGCCTAAGCCATTAGATAGGATGCTCTCCCATCCTACCAACAGCAACCACTATTATTTTCAATGTTGTTGATTTCTAGGCATAAATTCCTGCACAAATACAGCATAAAAGCAGTCCCTGGTTTTCATGTGTGTATGTTTTGATACAGCCTCTAATTACATGATCACATGCTACTCTTTTTAACATGATCTTTCCTTCATTCAGCACACAGGAAGAATAATGCCTGTTGAAGGTGCCGTTACTTAATACTATGTTTTATCTTCATTGCTCCATTTGTGGCCCCTTCTCCTGCACGCTATACTAATCCTGCTCTGAAGAGTAATTTATTTCCACACAGGCTTTTCCGTGGTGCCACTCAGCAGAGCACTGGACTGTTTTGCAAAAACTAATTACTTTGGACAACACCTTTCTGAGGTGATAGGCTCATTTTACAAATGTAGAGCTTAGGAACAGGGGAATTAAGTCAAAATGCCCACTAGTATTGAATGTGCAATTTCAGATTGCAAATTCTGATTACACAGAGCACTTAGCACCTTATGGCACCTTACATATTTGAAGCACATTTAGCGCTGACTTGATGGCTGTTTTCAGGGCTCAATATTGTTTCCATCCAAGCTATATGATTTCAAGTTGGGGACCAGAACACATAATTCAGGGATGACCTGAGAAAAAATTGATTTTAGTAACTTACCCAGCATCATACCGTGACTCTGGGGAAGAAAGAGGGATCGACAGAATGAGATGCCCCTTAATCAATGCTTTGCTCAAGAGGCCTCCCTCCTTCTAAGAATCCTCCACCTCATTTGATACACATCCTGCTTCAGCAAAACTGAAGCAGGCATCTATGTACAAGGTGGTCATTTTGAGAGCAGTTCCCCAGTTTATGCCAGAAGCTCTTTTTTTCTGTGCACAGCATGGGGAGAAAGTCATAGGGGGGAAATAATGAGTAAAAACGTTACCAAAGATCGCATCATAAAGCCTGTACCAAAGGAGCACAAGCTTCACTGACACTTATTTTTAACTCCTTCATTTTGGATTGTCACCAGTCCTTTCATATTTATTAAATAGCGAACAGTTGTGGGGTTTAATATAAATATTTATGTATTGATAAATATATTTGTAAATACAGACATACAAACACATACATATATATACAAATAAAAACACAGAGTTCCCTGAAACTTACTTAACCTTCCAGTGAGTTCCTTTTGATTTAAAGACATGCTTCCATATCCACCAGCATTTCTGTTTTACATTTTTTATTGAACAAATCTAGAACAGAAAACTAGATTTCCTTCAAATTCCCCTACCTGCATGATGCAAGGAAATGAAAATGCCTGTCAGCAAAAGTAATGTGTTTAATACCATGCCAGCCCTAAACATCAGTAGAGATTTCTGTGTATTGCAGATAATTCTATCACCAAGCCATATTGCTCTGTGATGTGCTTTTATCTTTGCTGTAGGATAATATCAATATTTCAAGCATGAGCAAAAGAATGTTTTATGAGATTGATGTGGGAAAATACAGTGACAAGTACATAAAAAAGGGCAGAGAAAAATGCCAGGTAGTCATCATAAATGCCTTCCATTCCCACCAGAATTTGTCTAGTTTATCCAATTCTAATCAACAAGTTGAGGTCCACTGGGGCCCCAGTGACTTTGATTACATTTTCAGTGCCAAAGAAGAACAGCAAGCAAAAATGAACACAGATAATGGGATGGGGAGGCTGTCACCTAAATCCTAGGTCTTGGCCTAGACATCTACAGGCCAAAAAGTCATATTTTGTTAAACTTTTAAATTAAACAGAAGTGATTTATAAAAGGAAATGGAATAGGGAAAAAAAAGTATTAAGCCATTTGCCATACTGCACATGTGCCTGGTAAGGGCCAGATCATGCAGCGCAAATATACCCAGGGAACAATCTCTGCAAATCCACAATGATGCCCCAAGCAGGCAGCTCTTTGGGCACTGCTGGAACCTGAGCATGGTTCCAGCACTCAAACAAGAAGTTATCCCTGCATGACTCTGGCTGGGTGAATTGTTCACCTCTTGCCTACCTCTGCAAAGGACTCAGCTCTTTGAGGAAAAACTCTCAGTTACAGATACAATTATACCAAGAAAAAAGGTCCTTTTCCCCAGTACAGCTACATGGCTACCTGTGCCCCACACTGGCACAAGACATTACCTTTTTTATATAAGCTCTGCATGTAACTCTTCTGGCAAATCCACCAACACAGACCATTTGTCATATTGGCTTTTTTTTTCTCTGGGGCTTGCAGTTTCTCACTGTTTGACAACAGAACTGATGACTATTACTTAACCCCTTTCCACGTTAACACTGCAGCTGTTCAGCTAGACTGATATCTTAGTGTAGTTTGGTGTTAGGTACCTCAATATTTGGGTGTTGAACTGAGAACCCTTACAGGAACCTGAGTTTCAGGAAAAGAGTGATCAGCACCCTCTGCAATCACTTTTAAAACTCAGTTTCAAATCATTAAAATTGAGGTAATCCAAACCACTAGAGTTCTGTAAATCTTGACTGTTTTGATGGGAAGCAAAAGGAAATCTTGCAGCCCAATCTTTTCTAAAGCACCCTCCAACTCTATTGTCCCCTTATCTCCAACTCAACATGCTGTCCCTGGGGACATTCAGACAGTTTTTAGTCCATCTGGAACAGTACTCATTTCAAAGCCAATTTGAATGAAATGCCTAAAAATGTCTTAGAAAATAACTCTCATAATAAGCACTGTATCTTTTACGATGTTACATTATTACCAGGCAGTAAATTCATTTGTTTCCCCCAAATCCCTTACCAACTTCTTTTAAATACTTAAATAAAAAGGGGGAATTTCAGTGGATATTATTTCACAATATGTGGATCTGAAACATTTTAATAAGAAATGTACCTCCAGGCTAAGAGGTATGAATTGTATGCCGAAGGGAATGGTTTAATGCTATCATCAAAACTGATGATAACATGATGGCTTTTATACATTTTAACATTTCTTTAGGCTGGAAAAAATGAGAGTGAGAACCATATTTGTATATTAGCTAAATGTCAGAAGTGACACTGTAGCAGCCAGGTGGTACACAGCTCCTATAGCATTCCCTCTCCCTGACCAAAAAATATTAACTGAATAGAGAGATCCAGGGATTTTCTCTGAGAATGACCCTTGGAGAGAATGCCTGCCTCTCCTGTATACCCCACCAGGTCATGCAGAATGGCCCACACCTCACATCACATCCTCTGGCTCCTAAGTACCGTGTGTATTTTCAAAAGCCTTGACACAGTCAAGATACGACATGTTGATAACAGCATTTGAAACAGGAGCAAGATGGACAACATACTCCTGTCCATCAGGCAACAACCAATGACCAGCAGGAGTCCTAAATACCCTTTGCTGGGCAGAGGGATATGCAAGACACCACGGTTTTGGAGAGTCCAGCCACAGCAGCAATCAGTATAAGCTCTCTATGCAGGGACCTGGACAGACCTCCTGAAGCATAAGTAGACAACAACAACACTGTAGCACCATCGAGGATGAAAATAACTCTTTTAGGAGAAGGAAAAAGCTCCTTCCTTAGCTATAGCCTTTCTAGCAGGACCTTGCCAGAAAAAACCCTCAACTATATAACCTGTGATTATACAGAAATTCTTCTTTTAGGAGTGTATCCTTACCTTTTTTAAAAAGAGGTAGTGGAGGCCAGTAACATGAAGGCAGTAGCCCACTGCAAGCCACCCAAGCCTTGATGCCTCTGCTTTTCCCAAAAAGTAGGAGGGAAGGAGTGATAGTTTCCAGAAGCAATCCTGGATCCCCCTGAGGGAGATGCCTCTGCACAAGCTCAGGACTGCAATACTAGCAAGTTTTTCACTCTCATAATCTCGAGGATGGGAAGAACATCAAGGCCCATATGGGAACTCCGGGGAAAGGATACGGGAGTTAACTCTAAGGCATTGGCCATGCAAGGGGAGGCTGAGAAAGTGATGTTGCACTGGCTTTAATTAGTCCAAAATGTAAGCCTTATTTTTGTGTTCTCAAAACCCCACCAGGCTTGTGATATAGCACCCACTATGCTCCCACAGCACATAACCATTTACTGTATTCCTACGGACTCAGGTTGACGTGGTCAGTTCTAAGTCTTTGAGATACTGTTGCAGAAGGAGTACTTTTAGACTTCTAAAATGCTGTGTAAAGTTGGCCTTTCAGTATCCTGTAGCAGATCTGTGCCTAAATTGTGAAGGCTAGCAAAAAGTATTAGCTTGTACGTAAATGTTTTCACTTGCTTTTTTATTCTTCCAATGAACAGGAAGTCCCTAGGGTCCTGTTAACTGTGAACAGTAAAGACTGCTTGCACTTGTCAACAGAAACAGGTTTTACACCTAACAATAAAGTATTCTGGCACTTTACAATGTGTATTTGTTCTTAGCTCTATACCCCTTAAGAGGGATACTGGCATTTTCACTGGAGGTAAATGGGGAACACCTGAAGCCACCCTGTGCCCACTGTCTGGAGGGCAGGGAATTTGCTCATTCCATGACACGCCATTATCTTCTTGAGGAGACAGCACCTCCAAATAGTCAGGCAACATCTTCCAAGCCAGTGTTTGGCCATATCAAGCATACAGGACAACTTCCTGATTTCTCTCATGTTGGTTTCCTGGCAGACCAGCAGTTCGCCTTCTCCTCCCAGTCAAGACCTCTGGTTCCCATGGAAGTGGAAAAAATCTAGGCTAAGATGGTATGGGAGAGCACATGTGATAGAAATTTCCAAGAGGGAGCATATGCCTCGATACAGGTCCTCATGAAGACCAAACACATAGCCCATATGTGGCTACTGACCTAAAGTGTGTGCATCTCCCTTTCCTCTTGCTAGAGAGCATGTTTTCTATACAGGAAAAGTAAAAAAGCAGACAGTTTTTCCAGGCTGGAGTTGAAGGTTGGAGTCTTCTCCTTTTCATAGCTTCATCTCCTTTCATAGGTGAAGAGTCCTGACCAAATGTTTTCTTATAAAGATATGTTTGGTGAAAAGGTCAGGAAAGTCTAGCCCAAGGTAATATCTAACCGTAGCATAGGGATGAAGAAAAAAGAATTTCCAGGATTTTAGACAGCGGGGTTTTTTAGAAAGTACTAGTTCTTAGTTCTGAAGTACACATGCATGGAGGGGCAGAAAGGGAATTACACAGGTAATCAATCCAACTTTCTGAGCTGCCCTATCCTCCCCTCGCTTCCCTCTCCAAACACCTCAGCCCTTCCTCCAGTGCTCCTGTGAATTCTTAGATCTGGCTTTTCCCCGAACTGACCTGCATTTACTTAAATGTGTGTACAAACACATTTATATATATTTACTTCAATGTAAATATCTTCATGAGTTTTACAGAGTAGGATTGGTTTTCTCTCCCAAGTATGAAAACAGAGCACATATTAGATTCAGTTATTCTTTACCTAAATAATAAAGAGCTGGTATTTTGATATAATCTGGTCTTAACTCAGTGTACAAAGACAGTACACTATCAGGGTTTAAAGCAGCTTCAGGAAATTAAGATCTCGAGCTTATAAATATATTTAGTTTCTTATAGCTCTGATGGGCTTTCTTCTTCAACTTGTTTGTAGCTTTAAAAAAATAAAACCCCAAACCAATAACATATTATTATTTCCTAGCTGGCATTATAAGCACTGCATCAAAGCTGCAAATTTCACAGGGTGAGGGTTGTTTTTTGGTTTGTTTGTTTGGGTTTTTTTAAAACAAGTTGATTTTGGACTTAAAACTGTATGTATAATTAAGCACTGCACTTGTGGATTCTCTTTGAGTGCTGACCTGGCCGAGTGCTGCTCCTCAGCTCTGCACTGCTGCTCTGCCTTTATGTCACAACTGTTCTCTAACTCTTCCATCTGTGAGTTATTCATTACCTCTCCTTATGCTTGTCTGCTGGCTATTTATAAATTAAACTCCACTATCACAGAACTCACTAGCTTCTCTGGAAGAGGGTCTAAATTTGCAGAATAAAATGCTGAAGTTGCACAAACACTCCCTACATTGGAAAAAAAAAAATCCCATCTCAGAAACACCAGAGTTACTGTAGCTATTTGAAGTATTTCACTTGGGGTATTGTAAGTATTGCAATTGATGCAGCCATTTTGGACTTTCAGCAGGCATGAGGGCACAAACTAGCTTACTGAGAATCATTTGCACATATGATGATAAAGTCCTAGCTTGCAATATATTGGAAAAGCAATCACCACCAGTAGGCAGTTTAGCTTCCCATAGCTTCAGGAAGCTTGTGCATAAGTAAGTGACTGGAGGCTGAAAATCCCTAGGCATCTTATAGCCATACTCTGTCAGAAATAAGCCCTAGGGACCAGATCCTCAGGTGTAAGTCATCATATTCCCATTACCTTTGGGAAGTCCTTCTAATTTATACCAGCTGAGGAATCAGCTTTTATATGTGTAGCCTCCATAATTCTTTGCCTATGATACCTCGAATAAAATGAGAATGATAAAAACTAAGTGTATGAGACCGTGAAAAGGAAGCGAGTCCTGCTCTGTCTCATACCAGTATGAACCTGAAAAAGGCAGAGCTTGGAATAGTGGAATAGTGGCTTCAGATCCACGCTGATACACAGAGCAAAACCTGGCCAAGGCGACCTCCAGAATTAGGAGCACAACTCTTGGTCCGTTTTCTTATCTCTGTTACGCTTTCTTCCTGACCTTGGGTAAGTTGATTAACCTTTCTTTTCTAAGTTTCTCTAACTGTGGTATGACTCTGTACCTCCCGTAGAGGTTGTGGTGCTTAATTGGCCAGTATCTCTCAAATACCTGAAGTGCTTTGGATGAAATATGTTGTGCAAGAGAAATAATTGAAATCAATGGAGCTGTGACAACTGACGCTAGCTGAGGATCTTCCCTCTGGTGTTTCATAGGATCAGAAGGAGGCTTAGTTGAAATGACAGGAAGCCAGAGAGACATTTGGTGGTAATAAGATCATAAATGAGTCAAAGGGGTTACTATTTGCTGTAGTAATACTCAACATTTTTCATCTTCCAGGCACTCTATCAGCATCCATTAATTCTCAGACCTCCCCTTAAACAGAGATCTGTAATATGTCCCCCATTATACAGATAAGAAAAATCAGGCAGACATCTGATGTGACATCCAACAGAACAAGATGTGAGAAATCAAATTTGAGCCCCTGGCTCCTAAGCCTATTCTCAGGGCTCCCTTTCCACAACTCTTCTGTTACATACATATTTCCTTATCCTTCTATTTCAATTATGAAAGCCCATCTCATGCTCCTTTCTCTGCAAGCATCCCTGCCTAATTCCCTGTTAGATACTGCTCAGATGCTCTTCCATAAACTTCTTAAAGCTTGCAGACAGAAAGAGAAGCTGAGGGTAATGCTGCTGGGCTGAGCAGCTCTCTTTGTCTCAACAGCCTCTTTCCCCGAGCACCGAGAAAGAAGTAACAGTATTTGCCCTTGCAAATATTTTTCATTGTTCACTATCAGTCCCAGACAGCACCTGGCTGCTCCAGTCCAACCTCTCCTCTCAGAAGCAGTGCTTATTAGAATATGCCAGGACAGGGTCTATTGCTTCAGACTGCCT
Source organism: Gavia stellata (assembly GCF_030936135.1). Classification (NCBI taxonomy): domain Eukaryota; kingdom Metazoa; phylum Chordata; class Aves; order Gaviiformes; family Gaviidae; genus Gavia; species Gavia stellata. The sequence continues at coordinate 24,756,841 of NC_082600.1, forward strand.
ATTGCTCATTGCAGGAAGAAATTCATGACCTGCTTAAGCCCCTTGGAAAAATTATTGTTGTTACTTCTGCTCTCGAAGACGCCTGCCATTAGAGGATGCAAGGCCGAGGTTATGTAAGTGTGCTGGCCAAACCCAGTTGTTTCCAGGGAGCCCCACCACAGCTGCTCTGCTCTGCTTCCACCCCCCTCTGTAATGGGTGCCAGGCCAGGCTTTTGGGTGTTTAGTCTGAATAATAGCCTCAAGGGGAGTCTCCATGGATTAGTTTCTATGTAGAGGGAATATATGTATTTGAATCAGTACCCTACTTGCAAATAGGAAAGTATCATAGTGTGCCTGGATGCTGCTGTGCTGAAGTGTCCCAGCAGATGGAAGAGTAACATGAAATGGGAGAAATTATTCAACTGTTATAATGTTCTAAATCTGCAACAATCCCAGAGAATGCAGTTTACTTCATAATAAAGACTTCCACTGCTGCTTACAACAACCGTGCTACAGCAATATTTGGCATAATTACTCTTGAATGCTAGAGCTTTTTTTTTTTAAGTGGTATACCCCAGATTTACACTCATAGTTTGGAAAGCAGAGCTTTGGCTACATTAGATCTACTTAAACAATAGCCCAAAATGGGATGAAGGAGAAAATGTAAAGCACTACCCAATCAGCACTTACTTTTGATAACACCACAATAAGCCACATTTGCACATGTTATTTCCTGGCTATCTACAGCAGTCTTGGCACAAGGGAAGCAGGCTTTTTTTCCCCTTCAAAAACCAAACAAAACCATTTTCATTTTAATAATAGTGCAAATTTTGGTCCAGATTAAATTTGAGGGAATAAGTAAGTAAAATGACTATGTGTGACTGGATAATGATTTCTTTTTTTTGAGTTTTTTACACAACAGAAAGGTAAAGAAGGGTGCATATTTGCACCTGCTGACACTTGCGTGCTTTGATGGTGACATAACACTTCAGGTGCATCTCTATTTTACTTGTTAAAGAGAGACAGCACATCAGACACAGAAACTGTAAAGCTCTTCCTATCCAGATGAGACAGCAGTCACAATCACCCAAAAAATTATATGAAAAAAAGATGTTATTATTTCTGTCCTCTTCTGTGCTCTTTGCTTACTAAAAATTCTAAACATTTAATTCAGATGTTAGGTTCTTAACACACTGGGTATCATTTGTTACAACACAAGTGAACTCCCTGATAAAAGTTTAACTCAAAGCCAACAGATAGGGTTCAGCTCGAAGGGACTCTGACATTGACTTCCTGTATAACCTTAGGAAAAGATCTTATTTCTTGTGTTCCTCCACACACTTCCGAGTCAATTCATTAACATGCATAAAAGTGATTTAAGCCCATCAGACAGAAAATCTTAAAGAAAAAGCAATGTCGTCATAGATTTTCATTAAATTATCTTAATAAAGTGAATGCTATGCTATCTTTAGTTAGAAAGTAGAACAAAAAAGGTAGTCAGGCAGAGTCACACTATCTTACAACTAACGCAGTAGGGAGATCTGTGACAAGTAGATGAACAGGTTCACAACAGCTAAAACTTCAGAGCCTTTGTGCAAAACTACAGGTGAAAGCAATGACGTTTCATTTAGAGGCTTGCTCAGAGCTCATCTCCTAATACTGTTTGTCTGAAAAAACAGAAGAGAGAGAAGGTAGCAATTACCGTTGGGGAAAACATAAAAGATGACTGCTCTGTGTATGCCAGGCATTGGGGAAAATTACTACTTTGTCTTTAGCACAGAGATGAGATTCTCCCTGCAGCCAAACAGAAGCTACACTGCAAATGCAAAGTCCAGCTACATTCAACACGAAAAGAGGAGAAATTCAACTGGATCAGAAACAGAGCTATTTTGGACAGAGAAGTTTTGCTAACACTCTAGGCTGCATACAGCAGCTTACCAGTCACTTAGAAGAGCTGGCAGTGCCATCCCCGTTTCAGGAACTCTAGCAGGTTAATGATGGGAATTACCCAGGAAGCTGAGTGGTCACAAGCGCAAGGATGTAGTCTCAGTTGGCACTGGGCTTTCTGCATGTATTTAGGTGAAGGATAGCCCTGTGCTGCCAAATGGAGAGAACGTACTTTCTTGTTTGGGAATAGATTCCAGGATTTTCCTTTTCCTTGTCAGAACTGATCTGGAGTGGTCTATAATGATCCAGTGTGCATATCCCAAACAAAATGATGGCTTATTGGGTATGTGAGCTTTTCACACTTATGCCTGGATTTCTGTATATGACTGCTGGCTTTGAGGGAAAGACCTTGACAGCCCAAAAAAAAAAAAAAAAAAAAAAAAAGAAAAAGAAATGCAGCACAGAAGACCAAGGGAAACGGGGCTAGACTGTAACAAGAAAAAGGAATAAATAAATGGGAAGCGGTACGCGAGCAGCACTTAAGTCGGTGTGAGGTTAATACTAACCACTTACTCCAAACTAAATAAATGCTGCGTGGGGATTGTGATTAGAGCAGGCAGCTCAGGGGAGGCAGCAGCTCCTCAAAGCTGGAGCCAGGAGGAAGCTCTGGGAGCTCGGCAGCGTGGTGCGCATTTTTGAGCATTAGCCCCATCTGACCAAAGGGAACATAATGTTCACAGTAAGGGTGAAAGCACTCCACTCCCCCACCACATCTATCTAATGCAGTGCCATCACGCTGCCAGGCTGTGTAGAGGTGTCATGTCATTCTGTCACATTACCATCAGGGAGTATCAGTGCAACTGGAGATGTCACGTGGCCTGTCCAAACTGACCACCTCGTGTGGCCAGTGGCTTGAAATGCCTCCTTCCCACTTCACAGACCCAGCTCAGAGACAAATGAGCCGGCAGGCAAATGCAGATCAAAATCCTCTTCTGAATACTCTGCCTTTTGTAATACTTCTGCTTTTTCAGAAGGAAGCATTGGATAAGACTGCTCAGGCACAGCCCACAGTCAGAAGCAGCAGCCAAATTATTAATTTACTTGTTCTGATTCTTACTATGTTCTACCTCTAGGTATGTAATCAGGCTTTTATTCACCTAACTGCTTTATCCTCTAACAAGCTATTCATGTGAAGAGTTTTCGCTGCAGGATTTCCACTGTAAGGATCTTTTTTGTTGTGTTAGAGAGGGAATTCACTGCTTCAGTGCAACACTTTTGCTCATTAAAAATAATTTCTCAGTGAGTTTGGTTGCAGTAGCTCTTCAGTCATATTAGAGGCCCTGTTGCAGCGTTAGCTCCAGAGAACATGCTAAAGACCAGCAGGGAAAATGAAAGGGAGGGGAGAAAAGAAGAAGCTGGAAGGGCAAGACAGATTGCTGGAAAATTATAAGCAAGTCCAGACATGCTGCTGCCCACTGGGGTACTGATTCGTGCAGCCCTGGGAAATGTGTTTGACTGTAAAGTCAGACTGTACCCCCACGAGAATTTCTCCCCTACTCGCAAACACAGTTCTCTATGTATTTTTCCTCCTGCCTCACTCTGTTCCCCACTGCCTTCCCCCTTCCCATCCTTGGCTTTTTTCCTTTACTACCACATCTTCTGTGATCACTAGAGATGCTTTGAAGCTTGCTTTCCGAGCACAGACTCTTTCCAATCTTTAGGGAAATTTGGTACAGAGAGAGTCTGTGATTTATAGCAGCAAATTCACTAACACAAGCATATCGCCCCAGAGAGATGGCATGTTCGGCTGCCAGTGAGTTTACTTCAGCTCCTTTGCTCTTGGAGCAGGCAGCTCCCTCATCAGAAAGGTTTTTTTGTGTGTGTGTGTGGCAGGCCTGCAGCAACCTTCTCTGTTACAGTATATAACATAAATTGACAACTTTTGGCATAGCTCCCTGTTTTCACATAAATAAGAGAGCTGGCACAGTCTGGAGGTGAAGAAAGATTATTTCAAGATGCAAAGCATGTTAATCTCTCCTGTGACTTAAGCACAGGTACCAGTCAATGATCTATTTCTAATATACCACGTAAATAATGAGTCACATTATTCAGTTAAGCATCAGCTCAGACAAATACAGGAAGAAGCAATGTACTACTTTTCATTCAGTGGGCCAATTTCACCTCCGATGCAAGTCAAAAGTCTTCCTGAGGCTCTTGCTCAGCTGAATACAGCTTTGTTTTTAAAAAAAAAAACAACGTAGAGTCCCTTAGTGTAAAAGTGCTGAACACTTCAGGGAATTCATGATAGTACGATGACATCTACTTCTCTTTAAGTAGCAGAACAGGAGGAGTGGGGTAGCCTCCTCTGGATATAGGAAAAATCATATGACTGGTCACTGTTCAGCCTAAAGGAACATACTAAAAGATCCAACAAACTGCTTTTCTTGTTTAGAGAGGGAATATTGTTCTAACCTAAACAGTCAATATGCTGGAAACCTCACTGCCTGAGGTGAAACTAGAGACATAAAAGCCACTGGGATTATCCTGCAGGGGGACAGCCTGTGCTGCATGAGGAATGAACTAGCTGAGACTTTCTAGACCTTTTCCATCTTTAATCTTATTGAAAAGAGCTGTCCTGGCCACTGTGGCCACGTAATCTCCTAGGAAGACAAGGGAATATACATTTGGGCTTCCAGGCTTGAGTGGCTCGTGTCAGTATTCACTATTGACTGCTTTGTTCCTCTGCTGCATCTCAGGAGTCCTTTGATTCACTTCTAGCTTCCTCCTTCTGGCACTGGTAGGTGAGAAACGGCTCTTCCACCTGCTTTTAAGCCCTGAGGAAATTCTGCAGTCTGTTTTCTCTCTAGTATCTGTTCAGCTGGTGTAATTGGGTTGTTTCAGGATGGATGAAGCAAGAACTGAGAAATGGGTATCCACGAGTTACTGAAGGGAGAAAATGCTAACAAAATCTAAGACTTGAAGTTAAAATCTTAGACACTCCCCTGTCTTCCAAAATCTCATCTGTAACACATCAGCACAACAGCTGGTGTGGGACTACAAAACATATTGGGAGACACTCTGTCCTCCTCAGACTAGTCCAAGGGTGGTGATGATAATGCTTAGAGAGCATCTTTCACCAGGAAGGGGAAGAAATAGTTTTTCCATTCAACAGAGATGGAATTAAAGCAAAGAGAATGTGAAATGAGGAGGCCAGCATCAAACAGCAAGCAGAGGCTGAACTGAAAGTATAAACAGATCTTCTAGGTGTCAGGCCAGTATCCCCTCCCAGAAGGTGTGCTTTATAAAGCACTTAAAAGAAAAATCTGTAGACTGTTAGATAGAAAAGACATTCCCACAGGACTGTGGAAAACAGTCAGAGAGGACGCACTGGAAACCCCTTTTACTAAACAATTAAATGGGACTAGTGCCAGCCTTTGTATCTGCAAGGATATATGAATACCTGGAAAGAAATAACAATGAACTGGTAGCACTCGTATAAAAGCAAGCCTCATAAGCCACTCTGTCACTCTTACCTATCCTTTACTGATTGCAATACATGGCTTCTAGTGAGACTTGCTGAGAATGAACAAGTCACCAGCACATTGGGGTAACCATTGCACACTGGCCAAGATTCAAACTGTCTGACTTTTGGTACCTGAGGCAGCACAGTTAGCATCACAATCATGCTGGCCAGGACTCGTCCATCCTCATGTGGGCCTCTACATCTGAGAGAGTCAGCCAGATTTCCTTCAGAGTCAATGGGGGCATTTCCAAGGCTGAATTCATCTGGTGTCTTTTAGATGTCCATTTCAGAAAAAGGGGAGATACCAAGCCCACACACCCCCATGCTGAACCTCAGGCTGGAAATCCAAATTTGAATGCGTGTCAGCAAACAGATACATGTATATCCTTTACTGAACTGAGTATCAGTCAAATAGATGAGAACTGAGGATTTAGACAGATTCATGTAAAATTCAAGTAGTAGGAGCTAAAATGAAAGGTTACAGGAAGTCCTCTGTAGCATCAAAGGGGAAGCTTGTGTGCCACAAACACCAGCAATGGTAACATACTCCTTCAGATACATTCCCCTGTATTGAAGCATACTGCCAGGAGGAAAATGGTACAGACTCCATCCTGTGCTCCACCAGCATGTTTGCCACGGAATTTAGAGTACACACAACATAGCTAATACAATAAGTCAACATAGAGGCTGGCTATTAAGTTAAATCCCATGACCACAAATCAAGACTAATTCCAACAAGAGATCATTAGAACTCCAGGACCCAGAATTAAGCCAATATAAGTTTTAAGCCAGTGCAGGGCAGGGGCTTAGTTTGGCAAACCCAGCTCTTTCTCATGAATTCAATGAAGATAAGGCTGTTAGCAATGACTAATCAGAACTGTCTCTTAGGAAAAAGGAGAGTTTAATTACTGTGGTGTACTACTCAGTGACTTGCCTAGACATACCACACACTGAAAAATACGTGACAATGTGGGTGCCACAGTTTATATCATCACGAGCTCGGAATCGCCATGTTAGTCATGAGTTTGATTCCTGTCTCCCTTTTCTGAAGTGCATTAGCTGCTATGGAAACAGTGTCATTAGAATGGGCAGGGCTTTCTGACACCCAGATGAACCCCCATGCTTATGCTAAATGATGTGTTCTATGCAGAGCTCTAGCTAGGTCTAACCATGGCATATGAACTAGTCCAGGTCCATCACACATGAGCTGAAGTACACTTCTATACAAAGGAGGTAATTCACAAAAACTTTACAGTTCATTTCCCTACTCTTGACTTGTGGTGGGCTTCTTATACCCTATAATGCCATGAAAACAGCAAACTGCATAACACACACAGCTGCAACAATTGGCAACATGATATTTAGTTAAGGAAGCTTGAGGAATACCTCAATACCTCCTTGCTCCAAAAATGTAAGACTAGAATCCCTCTGCTGAATTACAATCACAATTTAATGAATTTCATTTATTATGCTTCTTGCAATTCTCCTTTTGAAAGGAGGCTGCCAGAGATGCTACCTCAACTGGATCAAGAGACGTACAGAGAAGCCAGACTTCTACATCCTCTTGTTAAACATTGCTTACCAAAAGACTAAGATACAAATACAATCAAAATCTGTCTTTAAAAAAACCCAAAACATCTTTCTTTAATTAAGGGGCCTATCAAATTCCATAATCTGAATGAAATTTTTTACAGAGGAACAATAAAACAGGAACTTCCCTGCTCAATCAAATCAATGGCTTACCTGTTACTGTATCTAAATGTGACAACTGCTAAATGTTTTGAGCAAGATGTAACCCATTCCCTTTCTGCTACTGCCACTCACTTCAATCCTACTGCACTGTAACCTGCATTGTTACACTCCTCTTAATCACAGTCTGCGATCACAGATAGGATGATCAATTTGGAAAAGCTTCAAATGCTCTGAAATATTTACCAGGTTTCAGAACACCTGGAAAGCCATGAAATAATAATAAAACCAACAATTACAGTATATAATGCTTTTCCAACAGGAGTGGGCTTGTGATTTAACTTCCCCAGTTTTTAATAACTACAGAATAAATTCTGAGATATGACAAGGAAGGCAACTGTCTGGATCTCTCATGCAAGCCCAGAAGTGTCTGAAATACCTTTGCTTTAACAACCAGTCCTACGCCATTGTGGAGACCTAAAAGACTTGGAAAATCTCAGTGAAGCTTCTAAAACAGGAAGCTTATAAAATTTGACTTATCACATTGGTCATAGCACTCAACCTCCAAAATGTCATTTTTGCTCTTCTTGCAAGAAGCAGCAAGTGGTGTCAGTATCTCATTAAAGAATATGCATGCCTCAGTTTACCAATGAATTCTGAGCAGCAGCCTCCTGTGACTGAAGAAACCTTTTTTTTTTCCTCTGAAATAGGATAGTCAAATTAGGTATTAGTAATTTACCCATAGTAAATTAGACTTCATTGATTAAAGTCTGCCACTCTGCAGAAACAAAGTTAAACTGGAAAACAGAATGGAGGAACATCATATGACTATAAACTTTTAACAAACTGCAGTCAGAGAGGTCTGAATGTGTAATTACACCTGAACTGCACATTGCAGCGAAAAAGCAAGTTGAGGACTTGGAAGCTAAAGCCTTGGGCTCCTCCCAGCAATAAATAGTTGCAATGCTCCATGTTTGGAAAAAGGACAACTAACCACAACAAAATAGGCATGTGCATGCTTTGCTGTTTTCTTCTTAGCTTCCAATCCTGCCTTTGAAATTGCTAGTAATCTGTCATACTTTGACAAGGCTGTTCTGTCTACTGTTTGTTAAGCAGAACCAAAAAGGAGTGTGTCTCTGGTGGGGGTCTTACACATCTTTAGTCTTGCTGGAAGAACACCAGTAACAAACATGGGCTGTGAAGCCAAATAGTTCATCAAAGACCAGTGGAGCTGCACAGCTCTCCCTTGAACACTAGTCAAGTCCAATGGCTGAGTACTAAGAATGAAAATACCAAAAGGACTGTAAAAAGGTCAGAGGCACAGCATGCCTGTGGAGTTATGACAGATGGTTACTACAGCCCCATGACTACACACACAAGTCTCAGTCACATCAGCAGATACTTTATTTACCTGAGACGTCTACAACTGGAAGGCAGCAATGATACATTCTTCAGGAGACTGGTGATCTAATTACAATGTTTTTCAACCTTTTCAGTTTGTATACACTCAAACATTTTTGGGCCGTTTTTGTTGATCTCTGTACAGTGATTTTAAGCCAAATGACAATAGGCTTGCTTTTCTCAGTTACTTTTCTATATAGTTTAGATGTAGTCCACCCACCTCTATAAGTCAAAAACTAAAGACATTGCAATAGATCTTTTCCACACCTTACTATCAAATCCACCAATGAAAAATAAAAAGCCAGTTTATTAATAAATTTTCATAGTAGTGATCACTACTTTGAAGATGCTTCCACATTCTGTTAACTTTAATCTCCAACATGAGAGCAACGTGCCACCACACTGTAGTATCTGCATTGCAGTTTGTGGATGCTACAGGTTGGTCTTTCAAGATACTGCTGCAGCAACTGTAGGATGAGTGAATCTACTTCTGTCTGCATCTCTCAGTATCCTATTGCTACGTGGTACTCACAGGGTCGGGAAGAAAGTCTGCAGAGATAATGACTGCAATTTGGAAGGGTTTCTCTTTGTTTCACTTTCTGAGCTTGCTTGCTGAGGCAGCACTAATTGTAGAACAAGGCTTCAGCTCAGGAGGCCTCACAAGCAGAGCTGCCTTCTCCTGAAGCTTAAATCCCTGATTCGTGACCTTGGAACAGCAGCAACAGCAGAGAAGAGGGAACACTTCCGACAGTTGTTGCAGTGAGGATGACAGAGCAGCCTGAGGGTTCAGGACATAGATCCTGTCCTCAGCTCTATTTTCTGCTGGATGTCAGCTGTGGACATCTCACAAAATCTTTCCTTGGACTTGAATTTGTCTCGTAATGGCGATGATCAAGTGTTTTGAGATATTTGGAAAACAGAAAATGCAAAAACGTTTTGTAGTATTTCATTATTAAATATAGGACTAGACAAACACCTCTGAATTTTGTTATTATGCAGATAGATAAATATAGAGCTGGCTGCACTAAGTCCCTTCTGTGTTTTTTTCTGTGAACGTTATAGCAAGTGACATGTAATGTGGAATGAGAAAAAATGGAAAAAGAGGTAAAAGGAACAATTTTAAACTTGTATAAGAAACTTTTCACAGAAAAATATTTTTGATTGTGTTAGCTTATTTGCACTTGAGGACTGACTCGTCTTACGGAAAAAACACAATGTGATTTTACAGTAAAAATAACAGTAAATAAAAAACCTGATTATTAAGTCACTGCGCTCTCCTATAGCCAAATCCCTGAGTGGCTTCCTCCTGTGTGGCATGTGAAGAACCTTCTTTTCTCTTCAAGGAACTAGTGTTCTGTGTACCAATAGAAAAATAAATCACGTCACACCACACTTTCATAGGTAACTAAAGATAGGAATGGTAGCAGGAGCCACTGCTAAGGTACAAACTGAACAGCGGAGTCAAACCCCAAAAGCTTAAGTAGAACAGTACCAATGGAAGAGACAAGCGTGACTAACTGTTCCCACTGAAGACAAGAGGCAATGTCTCTTCAAAAGGGTAAGTGAAGGATACTTTCTATCACTGATTTAGCCTTCCAGCTGCACAGACCCAGAATTACGGAGCCAACAGAAGGGCTTCCTTCCTGCCACCAGTGCATGCCAAGGGCAGCTCCAGCAGTGTTATACCAGCACCACCAAGAGGCCTCATGCCTGAGACAGTCCTGATGGGGCAGAAAAAGGCACAGAAGACTCTACCTCCAAACAAAACAAGGTCAAACTTCCAACTGCTGTTCTTTTGGTTTGGTCCTCCCCAGTTTCATCCATGCTCCCTGCTTATGACACATGGGTAAATCAGTAAAACACATGGCACATGCCCCTTAACCCCATGAATTCTAAGTCCAGCACCTCAGTATTGGTGGTAGTATCTTACTGCCTTCTGAAGACAGAGGAGGAACTAAATGACTTCCCTATGCATCTGACAAAAAACCCCAAAGGAAAAGTCATACAGTAGAGTTTGTCCTTTAAGCAATTAGGAGGGTTAGTCACAACAAACAAAACATAAGAAAGGCTAATTTTTAGAGACTCAAGCTGAACTCCAAAATGCAGCTGTGCACCTTGCAGGGGGGAACTTTGCATAGTTTTCTCACTAACAGCCTTAAGATTTCCCCACCAGGACTGATGGGAGAATTGTACTCACCTCATAGTAAGCAGCAATCAACTTTCAAAGCAGTTTTACATCAATAGAGGCAGATGGGTGGAGGTGAAGATGCTGAGGTGCAAGGATACTATGTTCAAATAACACAGAAATAATGTCCAGTCTTGCCTCTTTTCTCTCAGACTGGTTATAAACCTTACAGATATTAAAATAATAACAATGGAAAGGCAGAGAAGAGAGACTAGGAAAAAAGATACACAAACACAAAACATTATGTTGTACACAATAGCCATACTATGACCAAGAGATCAGAGAGGAAAGAGGAACACAGAAGGACTTCTGATTTTTATTCCTGGATCTGCCACATCTTTGCCAATTCATCTTCAGCAAGGCATTTACACGTCTTCTCTACCTCCTATTCATAGCTTATAAAAGGGACAAAAATACTTCAAGGTGCTTTGAGTTCTTCAGACAAGAAGTGCTGCACATAAGCAGGGTGTTATAATTACTATTAATCCATAGGGGTTGCATTTAAAAAACCCAAACAAATCCCAAGTCCTTCTTAGGAATAAGGAGTGCAGGACTGGTCTATAATCCTGGAATAGTTTGTAATAAAGTATTTGTGAGGATATTAATTTCTGGACCACTTTTCTCCTATATATCTGTTGATGTAGATTGATATTCTTCATAGAAAAGAGAGACCCTTGCAAGAAAGCCCTAAGAGCATCTGGTAAAAGAGCCAGAATTGTAAGTGCTGCTGAAATGAGAGCTTGTTTATTGGGTTGTACTGATATCTCATGATAACATATTACAATTTTTTATTTTTTTTTTACTGTATCTCATTTGCTTAGAAAGAGCCTTTGTAAATCCAAACAGAAACAAGTTTAGAGCAGTTAATACTTCCAGATTAAACAAACCCCCTTCCCTCTTATTGACAAAGACATGTATATTTTTATCTCCAAGTATTTCCATTCTACAACTGCGATCAAGAAATATCTAAAAAAACTATAGCCTGACAATGCAGTCCTGGCATCTGCTGCTGAAGGAAGCCAGTTCCTCCCTGACATCTTCAGTGACTACCGAATGGCTCTTCCTAAGCATCTTCCAATGTTTACATTGTATGAAAATATATAATAATATGTTAACACGTAATAATATATAATAGCATATAATAATGTAGTATATAACAATATATCATTATATTAGAAATAAAAGTAATACTAACTGCTACTGTGTCATGAAAATCAGTTGAAGATGTAGCATTACCACAGAATTTGCACTCAATATTTTGTATTAAGATGATTAATACTGAAGAATGGCAAAGAAAATTTCAGTATCAGAGCTGCTTCCTATGAATAAATGGGGCTTCATCTAGACAACTGGAAAAGCACATTAGACTTCTGTATCCTCTCATAAACATATACCAGTGGTTGTACTGGACAAGTATGGGCTTAGCAAACACACTGCGCTGCTCTGGCTACACTGACTGTACGCTCACAGCTGTTAATGTCAAACACATCAATCCTCTTCTGTTCAACATTGATACTGCCTTCATCATTAGATTTTTCAAGCGTTTGAAGTGAGAGGTTACTTTCCTCTATTCTTACGTTTCTTTTTTTAATGTAAGCATTTTTTTAGATACTTGCTAAAGTAGCAAGTTACCACAGAATGAATGTTCATTTTGTCTCAGTTTCAGCAAGGTTAGTGTGCTGTGGCCACAACAGATCGCCTTGGTCGGAACTGTCACCTTAATCTGCGCTGTCCCTGTCTGTTGATCATCTCTGTCTATCATCTCTCAACTTATTTTTAGAATAGCATCTCTTTGGGAAAGGGACCACATCTTTGCAACATGTTTTACCCAGTGACTAGCATAAGGCAGCTGTAATATGAATAAAGAAAGAGTTGTCAAAAAAGAACAGAAGCATAGAAAGCTTCACTGGCCATAGCAGTGATCTTTAAAACCCTAAATTGGTCAGCTTGATGCATGTCACACAGGGATCCATTTCTCAATAATAAAGTTCACATTTCAATGTGAAGAGTTTTGGAGCAAACACTGTTGGCATTTGTCCTCCTAGGAGGTACCAGTCACCATATTATATAAGGACCAAAGATAAAATTAGATTGAGAACAATGTGTAGCATCTTCTAGAGCACAATGACTCACATTCACACATGAGAGTATCAAGCTGGAACACAGTCACAGAGAGTGTAAAAACAAGGCTACAGTAAAAAGTACATCTCCAGATTCTTTTGTTGAAAATATGGAGAAAACTACAGAACTAGGGGCACACTAGTGCTCTCCAGCCTACTGATTCCACAGGCCACAGAAATTCATGAACGATAGCAGATAAATAATATTACCCCCTTTCCTATACCTTTCAAATCACCAAACAGAAAGAATTAATGGGAAAAATGATGACAAAACAAAGATTAAAGATCCCTAAGAGAAGTCTTAGGAGAACCTATTCAGAAGGTGAAACCTCTTCCCGTAATGACATGTCAGCTTACACAGAGACTCCACGCTGCCTTATTCATACATCCCAGCTTAGCCGAGACTGGAAAATGTGGGATTCTGTACAATTCTACCACTCAGAAAAAGCGTATTGTTCTCATTGTGGTACACACAGATTGAGAGAGGTGAGTAGATCTGTCTGTCTGCAACTTTCCCTTCTCCTCCCTCATTTCAAGTTCTGACGAAGGAAGCAACATTGCTGATCCTTACTTCAGTGCATTCTCTGTCCAGATAATTGTTGCACAGCCTTGCTCATCAACTCATGGAACCAGAGGAAAGACAGACTATTTTCGGCTTCTAGTCTAGTATTATCAACCTGAGTCCACAACCACTCATGTTTTATAATTCGTCAGAAAAAGGTCCTTGAAACAATTGCTGCGTCCTAACTGATGTCAATGCCTACAGCAAATATTGTTGGGAACCACCTCCCAAGCACTGTCAACACCTCTCAGTGAATATCTTCAGAAGCTGTCTCCCAGCTACTGTCAAGAGATGTCAAAAGATGTGGTCTGATGCTAGCACCTGATTGCTGTCACCTCACAGTAGGCCTGGTCAAAGCCGTTTCCTGATCTCTGTTGATGCCAGCCAGCCAGCCAGGTCACTTGTCTTTATTTGTGATAACAGGAACAAAGTCACAATGCAATTTTGCTTCTATAACGGCTAAACATGTTCTTTATAACTTCATCTCACAATCAGCAAGCATGTTATTATGTACCTTGGCCTAGGCTAGCAGGGGATCCCTGCAACACATGGGAGTTACAGCACTGCGTACCAATGAACAAGCATTATCCAGCAGTTTTGTCCAAGTCTGAATAAACAACCAGTAAAAATACCACCACTTACACATGGTGGGTCTTACTGCCATAAGATTTTCCCTCTGCCATATTCAGCTGAAGATTCCTTTCTTAAGATTACTCTTTTCCCTTGTTGTACCTTCTTTTGCTATGGTTCACTGTAAGCAACACTTCTCACTCCTTGATTTTAAATAATTATCTCATCCCTACTTAGTCACAAATTAGTCAAGTTGTACATATTTAGTTTGTTCATCTAAATCTACATGCAAATGTTTGACTCCTTTAGGAGATGTGAAAAGCAAGGAATGCTTTTAGTGAAAAGAGAAAAATGACAGATTGTCCCTCAGTGTGTGTGTATATAAATACACACACATACACTGTATGTTCTGGCACATGATAGGGTGTATTTACTGTATGAGGCCATATGCTTGAAGAATTAGAGCAGAGGTAGAAAGCCAATTTCTGAATGTTGTGTGTCTAAGTTTACATATTGTCAAATAGATTCTAAATATATGTGTGTATTGGGTTTGCATGGCAAGGTTTTGGTAGCGGGGGGGGGCTACAGGGGTGGCTTCTGTGAGAAGCTGCTAGAAGCTTCCCCTATATCCAATAGAGCCAATGCCAGCTGGCTCCAAGACGGACCTGCCACTGGCCAAGGCCGAGCCACTCAGTGACGGTGGTAGCGCCTCTGGGATAACATATTTAAGAAAGGCAATGGCAGCTGGAGAAGAGAGAAGTGAGAACACACGAGCGAAACAACCCTGCAGACGCCAAGGTCAGTGAAGAAGGAGGGGGAGAAGGTGCTCCAGCCACCGGAGCAGAGATTCCCCTGAAGCCTGTGGCGCAGACCATGGTGAGGCAGGCTGTCCCCCTGCAGTCCAGGGTGGAGCAGATATCCACCTACAGCCTATGGAAGACCCCACGCCAGAGCAGGTAGATGCCTGAAGGAGGCTGTAACCCCATGGGAAGCCCGTGCTGGAGCAGGCTTCTGGCAGGACCTATAGAGAGAGGAGCCCACACTGGAGTGGTGGAAGAGTGTGAGGAGGAAGGAGCAGCAGAAACAACGTGTGATGAACTGACTGCAACCCCCATTCCCCATTCCCTTGTGCCGCTTGGGGGGAGGAGGCAGAGAAAATCGAGAGTGAAGTTGAGCCTGGGAAGAAGGGAGGGGTGGGGGGAAGGTGTTTTTAAGATTTGGTTTTATTTCTCATTATCCTACTCTGATTTTGAATGGTGATAAATTGAACTAATTTCCCCAAGTCGAGTCTGTTTTGCCCATGACCATAATTGGTGAGTGACCTCCCTGTCCTTATCTCAAGCCATGAGCCTTTCGTTATATTTCCTCTCCCCTGTCCAGCTGAGGAAGAGGAGTGATAGAGCGGCTTTGGTGGGCACCTGGCGTCCAGCCAGGGTCAACCCATCACAATGGGAAACAGAGTTCATGAGAGTCACAATTCATACAGGACAGGTAATTATATATAAAGATCAGCAAGTGTTGAGCAGTCATATTTACAAAGAAAGAAGGTGCTACACTTCTTATCTGTATGAAGATGTATCACTGCTCCTGTCTTTTCAGCTTTTCAAAAAACCCCTCTTAAAACTCTGAACATGCCAAATGTAACAGAAACATTATCATAATCCTTGCATCATATGTGGATTTACTGGACTAAGTTTCCACCAGCCCAGAGGTGGAACCACTGAGCACCATACTACATCACTTAATACAAATATCTCCACAGTCAACTTGATGCTTTGCGTGAAAGTGTAAACACGTTCAATGGATGAAAACACTGAGAGTTAAAAGGCTGCTTCTTCCTAACAGAAAACAGCATAACAAGAAGAATTAGCTGAGCACTGAAAACTGAAGCAAGATAAATTCTTAGGAGAAAATAGCTTCCAACGAGTTTGAATATGTAGATTATGCTGGTAATCAGAAGAGATTTAAATATTCAAAAAGAGTAACTTACATCGATGCTTTCATACCCTTTGTTGCTTGTTGTTTTGTTGGGTTTGAGGCTTCTTTTATTCCTTTCTGTTATTGTGGGGCAGAAATAGCCATGTTTTGTGACATTTCCTCCCTTCCACTAAAGTAGAAAGAGAAGAGACTAGGTCTTCAACAGCAACAGTTAAAGATTATGGCCACAAAAACAGTTAAAGATTATGGCCACAATTAATGCCTTTATGTCTATTTGTCTATGTCAAGTCTTGCCTTGTGAACTCATCATTAAAACAAGAGCTGGGGCAATGGTTGCCCTGGGGAAATACTAGACAGGAACCAGATCTTCTCTTTAGGCTTTTCAGGTGTATAGGGAATTAGACATGCTCTTTTCAACTTATGCAGCATCTTCTCTGGAACCACCTAACATCTTGAATTACATAGCACCATGGTGAAATGACCAGCTCTCTTAATTTTGTAGAGTTATTCTATTAAATTAACAGTTGTGAATAACTCAGATTACTAGAAAGCAATTAAATTCATTTTAGTCTAGCAAACTATGTCAATAAAGGACTTCATTGCACATCAAATCATAATCTCCTCTTCAAAAATATCCCAAAACCACAGGCGCCCTAACAAGTGAATTTAAAAACAAGGATCTTCATGAAGAACATATTAGAAGCTCTGGTTCTTTCATGGAAACACATTCTTAGATTGTGGTGGCACTAGGGATCAATTATACAATTTATTTCCTTACACTTCAGTTAACTGTTGCCTACAGAAAACCTCCATAGTCTTGATAGACCTCATTTCCCACTCCAGACTGACTACCGATTCTTCATGAAACCTAAAGTCTCTTCCCATTCCAGTACCTCACTTTCCCTTTCTTTCAAATATGAGGATGATGATGTTGATATCTATCTCAGAGGGATTCTAAGGATTAATTCTCAAATGACTTGAAATCATCTGAGCTGTGATACTTGGGTAGAAACTATAAAGGATTAGCAGATCTTGCTATTACAGTGATAACTTCTTACATTTTAAAAACTAACCTTTTTGTGTGAAAGAAAAGAAATGAAATACTTCTTGGTTTCTACAGCAGACCTTAGATTGTGACTTGATTTTAACCTTCAAGACTCCTTTAACTTTATTGTGCAGGGAAAAAAGATTGAGAGCAGGGGCTGGAAAAGAATCTGAAATTCACAGAGAACTTCTCTGTCTTCCTTCTTAACAGCCGCTTCAGACCTGCAGCATTGACCCCTATTAACCATCATTATGGCACTTTGCCCCACTGGTTAGAAGAGGGTTTTTCCTAGTGTGCTGGGCAAGTATGGTCTCCAGCCAGCCTGTGCAGAAGCAGAATTTGATGCATAATGTGAAACAAACAGCAACAACGACAGGACAAAAAGGACTTTGACAGAGAAAGATTGATGGTGGCAAATGGAGAAGTGTCACAAAGCCAACCTCATGCTTGCCAAACTCCAAAGCCACATTTGTCATCTGTGGCACTTTCTCCCTGGTGCAGGCTGCTTGTCAAAGGGACTAGTTCAAGTGTTCAGCAGGCGAGGAGATGTGGAGGTGAAGAAGTGAAGACATCATTCTTCATTACTCACTTCAGAAAGGGGGAAAGAAAAATAAGAAAGAGTCGACCACAGTACAGTCTTGATTAATTACCATACTTGGCAGTGACAGTAAAAGCCAGAGGAGGGTGAATTTTATTGCTAGATACGCGCAGCGCAAACACAACTTCCCTGAGAACCATCAGCTCAATGAGGCGAGCATTAGCGCCTGAATCCCAAAGGCCTGCAGGCTGAAAACACAGACCTGCAAAGCAATCCAGCCCCTCTTCCCTCTGCACTTCTTTCTGGGCCTCAGACCTTTCTGATGGGCAAATCTCATGGACTGGTGGTAGCTTTGGCCTTACAGTAAGCAATATGTTGCATATGGAGCTGCCAATATGCACGTTGCACGTACAGACTGTGAGAACAATTCTGTTGTGTAAAATTGAAATGGCTGCGAAGAGGATTTAAATACTTTCAAAGTGTAAATCACATGTGATTGTGATGTTTTTTTTCTAGCTGATCTCTACTTTAAAAGTTGACAAAGACTTTGTCTGAAAAACCTACCTGTATTGCTAAAGTTGCCAATAACTGATATCTCCTTACATGCCATTTAAAATAATTTAGAGTGCAATTATGCTAGGAAAGCAGCTCAGTTAAAATGCCATTATGGGTCTCATCTCATGTACACTTAGCATTCAAGAAAAAATGCTGTTTTTTCCTTCTCTAATTGCCAACCTTGTAAACTCAGCCTGTGATCTGAAGTTTATACCTTTCCAGCTCATACATCATCTGAAATAAAGAATGCACTTTTGGACTTCTTAAACAATTCTATAAAAATATGTAAGCCATGAAAGAAGATGTATCTCAAAGTATCTTCTCTCAAAGTTCTGCTGACTTTCATAAGGGTGAAAAATATTTCAAATGCATCTTAATTTCTATATATTGCAGTTCTAATTCTGCAGTCACAAAGGGTTAAAAATTGTTTCCATTATTATTTGAGCAAATAGGCTTGAGATCATATTCCACCAGGTTTCAATCACAGTGGCAGCTACTGGAAACCACTTGTCCCACGTTCATTAGCAGTAAAATTGCTTTCAACAGTGGTTGAGTGGGGATTAGACCAACTGATGACAATCACCATAAAATGACAGGTCACTTTCCCAGTACGTGCACAGTCCAAACGTCTAGAGGCCCAGGGCTGATGAAGAGCTCCTAAGTATGAGCCTCTGCAGCACCAAGAATAAAGGACTCGGAGACAGAAGACCTGGACTGTGAACACTGTATTTACACAGTCCCTGGAAGAAGGAAAATTTTCTGAGCTTAAAAACAGAAATTAAAAGGTCTCAATAGGTGTACGGAGTCCAAAAAGCACACCCACCAATATGGCCTCTCCCATTCCCCTCCCACCCCATCATCTCCACCTGACAAGTTAGGTGCAAGGACACCCAAAATCTTAGACAACAGAAAACTACACAGGCATTCAGCGCAGCTAAGTCAGCAGCACTTCTGGGCACACACAGGAGCAGAGTAGGAGACCTCTTAGTAAAATTTCACCAGAAAAAGCAGATAGGTACAGTGTCCCAGGCAGCTATGCTGCCTGAGCAGAGTTTTCAGTATCACTTAAACTGCACTTTAAACACCAAAGTGCTTTTGTGGATCCTGACCACAACCTTTTGGAACTGAGACTTCCCACCTGCATGTCAGCAGAATATTTCACAACCTTCATTGTATGCAGCCTCCCAAAATGTGAAGGACGCAACTGAGCCCTACAATACAGCCAGAAAAGAAAGTGGCAGAGAGATTATCTTTCAGAAAGCCATGAACTAGCTGTATCCAAGCTGCATCAGAATCAGAAGCAGCACATCTGGAAAGCACCGTGTCCCTGCTGAGAGGCAGAGACCAACAGCTGTATATGGATACCACAACACTACTGCGAGAAGAACAGCACATATCTCTGCATGGACCTGCTCTACACATTACAAACACACCAGTTGTGTGGAGCTGGGCCAATGTATCCTGCACCACGCTTGGCTGTGCAGCACAGAAAGGCCAGTCACTGCTCAAGGTCACCTTACTCGTCTACAGAAATTACAGCAAATGTGCAAAACCTAAAGTCCTAAAAATGGCATCACTTTCATCTCCCTGCTCTCCCCTGCCCTGATTATCATGTTAAAAATGGTCCCATCTCTTCAAAACATAAACAGTCACCCTCAAAGCGCACATGTTTTCTCAGTAAAAATGAGTCACTTTCTAAGTAAAAGTAAACTTCCTTCAGAAGCTTTGTAAATCATTGCCCTCAGCACCACTTTCATGCAAACCTACAATACCTGTTTTATCAGGGTTTCTCACACAGCAAAATCTGAGCAGGTGCAAAATCCAGAGAAGGAAAACTGTAAAGTTTTGTGCCTTTTTTTTGATGGTTTTAATTTCACCTGGTTCTAAATTGCAGCTCAAGGTGCAGAAAATAGGTACTACTACTAGGGGCCTGTCTTCTCTGTGACACACTTATTCATTGATCCCATGTAATGAGAGCCAGCTTGAAAGACTGTTTTACTTTGCATCCATTTTTCATGTTCACTGGCTCTCAGCATCCCTCCCAGCAGCTGGTGCCTCAGTACCACTCCGGAGATCTGCCCCCCTCAGTCAATTCCACTCTGAAAGTACCCAAATCGGCTCTCAAGGAAAAAAAAAAGAAATGTACCTCCAAATGCCTGAGCGGCTTTCCCCTTCACGCCTCCCTGCAGGTATCCATACTTTGTCCTTTCCAGATACGCCTCCAAGTTATAGCCACTATCCTTCTTCCTGGCCTGCCAATGAAGCCTGACAACAGTTTCTCTTACTCACCTGAAGCTGTCAGTCATGATGAGTGACATGCCAACTCACAGCTTGAACATATTACACCCACAGGAATCCCACCACTGTCTAGGCTATGCAGTGACAGCTTCTGACTGAGTGCTCTAAACCAGGCCTGGGCAAAGGGTCTCAGGCAGAATAACACAACAGATGTGCCTCCACCGGGTTGGCACTCTCCTGCACCCTATGGCCATCTCACAGCTTCACAACAACAGCAGGAATGAGATTTAGATCACAAAATTGCTGAGGCAGAAACTGTATATTTTATCATGTGCAAATTGAAAACACTGTATGACATGTCTTTATTTTTGTGCTTGAACTAATAGAGAATCTCCATCATTGGAGAGGAGTTATGACACAGCTGAGAGACTCTTATTCGAGCTGGTAGAAGAAGCTATGTACAAATGCACAGTTCATCAGACAAGGGAAGACCTGCCTACCTCTTGTCCCAGTGCTCAAACCAAATGTTTTAGATGTTGGAAAACACGCTGGGTTCTTCCTTATTATTATTCCATATTTGCAGCTGACAATACAGTCACTGTTGAAAGTGGGAAGCAAAAAATGCCTAAGAAACCAAAAAATGCCTAAGAAACCAAAAAACCCACATTGTTTCAATTGCCCAAACATGAGCCAGAAATACTAGAAAAGGTACAAGAAAGACTTTCCACATTGGAAATCCACTATGATTACCTAGATGAGAATGTTTAACTGACAGAGGAAGGTAAAAGAAGTTCTGCAAAAATGTTGACAGGTTCTTATTCTATCACTTAGTCCTGGTGCTTAAACAGGATGATCTCTCCATACCATGCTGCCGTATGGCTCTTCCATGCCAGGCAGGCGTAAATGCTCAGTGCTCTTTGCACTGGGTGTCAAACATCAGGGAACACAGGCTGAAAGAGAAATGCATCCCCTAGATTCAATACCCACAAAAGCAACATCAAAGTCTTGTCATTTAGTGTGTGCTCAGATGTTTATCCCCACTCTGCTTAGGTTGGTAAAAAGTATGGATCAGATGCTTAATGTTTCTAACAGCTTCCTAACACTAGAATCAATAGTGCCAAACACCATCGGCTGTCCCTCATTATGCCCTTACATCAGTGGTGTCCCTGATATAATGTATTTTTAATGGCTTCCAACATTTGATCTATACACTTCACTTGCCTAAACAGAAAGAAACAAACATCTCTTAACACACTGTGCAAAATGCGCATGGGCTATGAAACTAGAGAAGAAGCAGAGTGTGAACATTGGGGCAGTGGCTGCAGATCACAGTCACACTCATCACTGGCCTTAGCTCTTTAATTAGCATACAAAACTTCACCATTCCAGCAGAGAAGTGGTAGTGACAGTTAGGAAATGTATGGTGCTCTTGCAGACAGCAAAGAGTGAGGAAGAGAGGAAGGAAAAGAGTAACTTTTATGTTACTCCTCACGTTTAAGGAGCTGTTTGGGGTGCTATAAACATGAGGAGCAAGGCGGCTCTGATTTTTCATCTTTGGGGCTTGTGCTAAAAAGGCTCAGACTGGTCGTCTTTGGGGCTTGTGCAAAATCCACCCCTCTCCTGTCCTAATGCTGTTTCCCACAACACAAAAGTATTTCTGTTGGGCATCACGTGGTGGTACCAGGTGAATATGCAACTACATCAGGATACTCTGGGGCTTTCCGTGATAAGCTGATGGCGTGACGACACAAGACAAGCACCCATGGGCAGATGGATTGTCCCGCTGCATAAACGCTAAAAGGAAGCCACAGATATAACATTCAGCAGATTTAGCCCCCTCAGAACTATTCAATAGCTGTTGTGCACATTCTCTATGTGTATGCGCATGCGTGTATTTAAAAATATATATACATATACATACACACAAAGATATATAATCTCTACTCAACAATTTCCAGAAACTAATTACAGCCTTGACAGGGTGGGTCTTGTATCCCGATAAATTGCATAGTCACAACCCATACATAATCCACAGAAATGTATCTCCAGATTCCTATGCTTGCAGCCACACCTCAGTGAAAAGCACTCTCCTCTAAAGGATGACAAACAGCATCCTCACGCTTTTTAGACTTTTGCTCTTATGCCTGCATCCTAGCAGCTTACCATGTGTTTCCATACCTGGGATCTCCAAGGAAATTCCTTAGCACCTGGTTACTGCTGGATTTTAGATTTCACTATGATAGAGACCAGCTCTGCATTTCCACAGAGGCTCTTGTCCTCTGCCTTAATAACCAGCACAGACCTTGCTCTATGAAACAACTCAGAAGGGCAGATGACAATGCATTGCTCTTCCCTGCAGCTTGGCCTAACCATCACCTTGCCCTAGCTCAGTAATTTTGTTCCAGCCTTACTGTGGCTGCCTTCCATATAAACACATCTTTCACCTTCCACCTTTGCTTCATGCACTATTCAGACAACATAATATTCCCTGCCCTGTGGAAAATGGGGGGACAGGAATGTGGCAGCCCCTTGCCTCTAGGAGAATGGTGCATCACTCTCAGAAATGCACATGGGGATTTGTTCTAACTTATTATCGTCTGTAACTCAGCTGATACTTCTGTTCAGTCTCTGTTAGCCTCATTTCTTTCCACTACACAGATGTATGCACATCTACCGCTCCTTCAAGAAAAGAAGAATACAAGAAATGGGTGGTAGAGAGGAAGAGGAGGAAGGCAGCATGTGTTTGTTCTGTAATAGCATGAGGAAGGTGTGCGGGGGATGGAGTAGGGCTAGAGCTATCATCCAGTAATCACAGCTCAGGGAGAAAAGCTTGCACTGCAAGGCATGCAACATCTTTGGAATGTGATTTTCACTTGATAACCACATTTTCTTTTATATCCTCTTCCTTTCCCTGGTTTTCTCTCGCCAACCTGTAGCACATGGGAATATTTTCCTTCTATTATTAAAGTGGAGGTTTTTATCTCCTGTTCTTGCAATAAAAGAAAAAACCTAAACAAACACCTTAAACCAAAGAAGAGCACTCTTAAAATCCAGCAAGAGTAGCTGAAGAAAGCAGCTAAAACAAAGTAGATCAAATAGGAGACAGAGATGGAGGGCTTCTGGGCTCTCAGCTCTCCTGTGGATTTGCTGTGTGGTCACCTTCTGTAGTAAAAGTCCAAGGGAGAGGTTGCAGCCTGCTGCTTTCCAGGCTTTGGAAGTAAGAACTTGGAGTACCTTTATTTCCTACTTGCATAAAGTCCCTCACTCATTTTAATGTATGAAAGCCTTTAGGACTCAGTAACAAATGCGCTGTCCAAGGAAGTGTGCTGTGGCAAAAAGGGGTCTTCAAAGAGTCACTACAGTGGACAAGTGTGGAGAACTCAGGAATACAAGGCAGCAGCCCATTACCATACTGTATTAATGGTAGCTCAGCCACTATCTCACCAAAGGGTGGGGAAGGAAGAGAAAACCCTGCTGCTTTCCACAAAAATGGCAAACATGGTCTGGTAGTGTGACACCTGGGCTAGCAGTTAGGAGATCTGGTCTTACTCTCAGTCATGCTTCTCCTCTCCAGTGAAGCACCGATCACATTACACCACTCTTCAGAAGTTCAATTTCTCCATCTGTAAAATGGGCATGTATTGGCTCCCTTCCATAAATCACAAAGATCCACAGAAAGCTGCCAGATAAGTGCTAATTATTGTTAAAAATATGATTCTGCCCTAACTCCTTCAGACACACTAGCAGCAGCTTAGAAAATGAACAGCGCAATCTCAATAACAATCATCATCCCAACAGCACTAGTATGTTTAGCTCTGTATAAATCAGGCCTGGCAGTTTGATGAGTTGCAAGGAAGGCGATATTATGTCTCAAGAGGAATGGACAAGTGCTGACAGCTCACCAAGGCTTCCTCTGCACAGACATTAAGCAGCTTTCTGCAAATGCTCAAAATCCCGCGAGAGGAAAGAACGCTGGGGAGGGAGGGAAAGAAAAACATTTTGTAAACTTTTTTTCTCAATTTTTTTTTACTTCTACTGCTGTTCCATCTCCCTCCCCAGCTCCTTTTTATTACAAATTAAATAATTACTGGGCTGTAGCCCAAAACACTGAAGATTTCACATCTTGTTTGGTCTAATTATATCAGCCGGCCTGACAAAATGGTTTCATCAATGGAATTGCCTTGCAAGAGCTCTGGCTAATCAATTCTTTGACACTTAATTAAGAACTCTGCTGGTCTGTGAGGATTCAGGGAAGCGGGGGGAGATATTGGGCAACAGAGTGTCTGGATATGCAGTGTAGAGCGCAGGTTGTTAAAACTCCTGGCACAAATGGACCTCCACTTCCCTCACTGTCCCTGCTCATCTTCCAGCTTTAATATTACCTCACACTTTATCCGTCTCTCTAACCACTTGCTTCAGTTGGGGTTTTTTTATTACTTTAATCTTAGCCCTACCACCAGTAATGGTTTCAAAACCCCTCTAGGGCCTTAGCTCTACTTTCAGACAGCTGTTTCCAAAGCAGGCTGCAGCAGACAGGCTTGAAACATAACACTTCAAGCTGAAAGTCCATCAGACCTCACACACTAATCAGCCTGAGGTTCAGGTAGCATTTGGAGAGAAGACCTCCACAGAAAAGTCAGGCTGCCACAGTGAGAGAAACCCCAGAGAGGGTGTACTTCCCCTGGGTTAGCACCCACCCTCCCAGCGAGCACAGTGCCTGCAGGGCCTTGCTAGCTGCAGGGTAAAGGCTTTCCTTTGAAAAACACTGATACCAACAGGTGCAGTCTGGGGATCATCCAGCAGTACAAACTGTGATCTAGGTCTGCAGCAAACAAATAGTTGCGTTTCTTTTAAATGACCAGCACATGCAATTCAGAACTTATGTTGGTTTTCATAGTTATACTAGCTTTCAGCTAGCTAAGAGAGGACAGCTGATGTTCATTCTGGCATAAAGCTAGAAAAGAACAAACAGACAGTGTCTGATCTGGCATAACTATTGCCATTCACTGCAAAGTTATCCCACTAATATTTTTTTGAATAGCTCTATACCAGCAATGTAAGTTTAACCTGGATCAGTACATTGTATCATTTGGTGGCAGTGTGCTTTGATCTGGCCCCAGAGCAGAAATTAAATGCTGTGAGCTACTTAAAAGCTGTATCATTTAAGAAAGGAAAGTGGCATTTATAAACAAAATCAAATAATTAAAAAAAAACCACAACAAAACAGCAAAAACAAATCAGCAAAAAATTCTGGAATCTGCCTGGGTAAAAGCTAGTTTATTAGCATTTAAAGAAAACACATGGCAATTGCACCCAGTATCATTTCAGGTGCTAAAGCCACATCACGAAGCTACATACGCAGCCCCTGCTTGCTGCTCTTCTCATGGAAAGCCAGAGGTTAGCAATACCAGAGGTAAGCAAGAGATGGGATACTCTTAGCTTGACCATACACTAGCCAGATTCTCATTAAAATGCCTGGTTATGCTGCAGATTCAGAGCTTCAGGTTCAATTCCAATAGTGGCAAAGACTGATTAAGAATTGGAAGGCCAAACGCTTTACTGCAAAAAAAGTAGCCAGTGACAGGCAGTCCTTCACAACACTAACACGTTCAGAGCTGTGGCACAGAGGACCCTGTGAGCAGTTAATATCTTTCATTCTAAACTCTCCAAATTTTGCAGTGTAACTCAGAGGGCTTTGGATGAAAGACAAGCGTTAATAGCCTTAACCTTTTGAAGTTTAGGATTCAAATTTGAAGATTGCCTTTCAGGTTCATCCAATAATCAGATGCTTGTTAGGAAAGGAATCAACGAAGGATGTAACAGGAAATGACAAAGTGCATTTTACATTTTCTCTACACCTGAAAGACATTAGCTAGTAACTGTAAACTCCTCTATTTGTTGGGTCCCTTCCTGGTTTGGCAAGCCACAGGAGTCCAAACAGAACCAAAAGAACATTTTAAAAAAACCACAACAATTGTTAGGTGCCACACGTCTAACTTTTATCATTACTAGATACAAGACTTGCACACGTACGGGAGACTCCCTGAATCCGGAAAGCAAATTGGTAACAGTGGTAGATTCAATATATACACTCAAGTTTTGGCCACCTTGAAAGACTGTGAGAAAGCCAGGCATGCTGTGCAGAACCAAAAGTGGAGGAAAGCAAGCTGGTATCTTACTTTCATTCTCAGCTTCTGAGAAGGTTAACTTCATCTAAGCAGCATCAAGAAAAGGTGGTGTAATTTTCTCTTTGTCAGCTTTTGTCACTGTCCTCCCAACATTAACATTGCCAATGAGAGACCTTTTCCCTTTACACTTCCTACCATCAGGATATACTTTTCTGTATCCCCTTCTCTCACTATTGTTAAGGTTTCAAATGCTTTTTTTCCTCAAGAAAGCACTCGCCCCTACACCTCTTCACTAATTTTCCACTTCTCTGAAAACAAGAGTTACTGTGTTTTTACTGTCATTGGCGGAGGTGTGTCAATTTACACAGTGAAAAACTTTGCTTATACTAGACAATAAACTTAATAAAAATTATACAAATAATGGACAAGTTCTTTTATTCACTGCTAAAATAAATCTGAGTTTGTAACTTGCAGCAAACGGTGACTTCTGCGAAGAACTAGCTGACTGTCTGGATCAGCTGGTACCAAAAAAAGAACACAGCAAATGGAACATGAGGCTAGTGAAAAATGAAAATTGGGAATTAATTAGGAGCAGAATGAGAAAGACTGAAAAACTACCTTTATAGAGCTCTGCATTGACTCTGGTCTTTCAGTGTTGGCTGACTGTCAGAAAGTTAATGTTTTGCTGTAAGAAATGTGCAAATCTTTCATATTTGTAATTTTTTTTTGGTGGTGGGTAAAAAAAAAAAATGGAGAAAAAGGTCCATTTGCTTCTTCCCAGAGAATATGATTTCAAATTTCAATTAAAATGAAATGAGCAGCACGATTATCGCTATAGAGCAGGCGCCTGGTAGCAGCAATAGGCCTCTTTCACTGCCATGGCAACCAGTCCTTATTGTCACGGCTACCTTGGCACTACATGTAATTGTCGATGTGTGAGCCTGACTGATAATACACAATCAATACCCCATAAGCAGCAAACATCATTTTCAGTCTGAGGGAAAGAAAAAAAGGGGGGGGAATGCTTGCAAAAGAGAAAGAAAGAAGGAAAGAGAAACAGGGAAAGTGAGAAAAACAGAGAGTGGGAGAGAGGAAGAAGGGAGACCTAACTCCAAAACACCTTTAACAATGAAGCATGCTGCTTTTTTTCTATAAAGCAGATAGCTGGAAAAATCCCACCAATGCACATGAGCACCTGCTAAGTCCTTCTAATAATATATTAACTAATTGTTTACGCCAACATCATTAAAGCATTATCCAAACACCACATCAACCAAGAGAATGCTTTTGTATATAATCAACAGAAATTCTGATAACACCAAATTCTCAGGAAAGAGCTAGCACTTACAGTCCAGAGCAGGAAGCAGATTTTTGTACATGGATCATTAGGTTTTTGTCTGACTGAGTATAAAAACAAAACCAAAAAAGCCCAGGGAACAAACAGATCATGTAGGGAAAAGGGGAGCTTAGTCCTCAAACACACAGCAGAAAGTGAACTGTGATATCAGAGTGCGGGCAGGTGCAGGAGGATAAATGGAGACATAAAAAGTCTGCTCAGTATTAACACTCTAATGCTATGGTCACCTCACATTCTTCTCTGAACACTGTGTCCTTTTACCCGATGTTTGCATGCTGTGCAGTGCAATCAGGTCCCATTACTAGTTTAACACAAATGTGAATGGAAACGGAGAATAAGAAAGGACGTACAGAAGAGTATAAAGAGAGAAGTGGAGGGAAAGAAATTAAAAGAACAGTGCAGAAAGAAAGGGAAAAAAAGTGAAGGAAAAAGCTTGACACTATTTTTTATAGGTGTGGGGCCCAAACATACAGGTATGTTGACTTCAGTGGGAGCTACCTGCATGCTACACCTGTGGAGACAGGCAAGACAGAGCATACAAGACTATCAACCTAACCCACTGGTACCAGCTGATAAGGTCCCAAGCAGCTAGAAATGTGGCTGTGCAGCACCAGCTGTTCTTCTTCAGGGGACAGGCCAATAAGCAATGCCATAGATATTTCAGGTCAAGCTGGGGTAAAATCCCTGTGGGCTGGCATGAATTCAGTGTCTTGAGGTTTAAGGTATTGTATTCCCTCAAAAGTCTCTAAGGATAAGTATCAGCAAACAATGGACTCACCTGAAGAAGTGAGGGAATGGTAAGGGAACTGGATCCCTGTAGATACTGAAACAGTGATCTCAAAAACTCCTTAATGTGATCCAAGTACTCCACCAGGAAAAGCCACAGATTCACCCTATTGTGTGGCAGTGAGATGCTGGCATCCCAGAACCCTGCAGACCTCTGGATGGTATCAGGTGGTGTCAGCGCGGTTGAAGATAGTTAAGAAAAATGTCCATGTACCTGTTCAGAATGGCACAGAGACGAAGCGGTCCACGTTCTCAAACCATCTTCTTCCAGATCTCTTAATTTTCTTTATTAGTTTTACTTATTCCTATGAGAAACTCAAAAGATGTTTTGCAGGTACACATGAACAACTTTTGGGTTTCATAGCACAGTGCAGGGGCAGCTGATGGTGCAACATGACACTGATAAACTTCGCATATTAATACTGAACGCACAATGGGAATGCCTTCCTAAATCCCCTGAGAGATAATAATCTGTAATAAATTAGCTACATCAGAGACAGAGAAGAAATTCTTAGCTGGCTTGGATGAGCATGGGCAGATGTGAATCATCCTATTTTATGGGCTAATATTTCTTAAATATCAGCATTGCATCTGCTGAATCTGGGCATGCACCTTTGTTTTAGACTGGTGTCTTTTCACTGGTGTGCTTCTCTGAGATACTACATGTGGTAATATTAATTAAAAAAAGCACATTGTGCATGCAGGTATCAAACATAGAAGTAAAAATGTGTTCCTGAATGAGTCAGTTTAGACAAAGGTCCCAGTTCCCGCGCCCAGCCACACAATGCAGTTGCTGTTAGAAGTTCAGCTTTCCTGAACAAAAAATTCTATTATAACTACACTGCCAGAATAAGTCCTAACTACAATATCAATCATCTCGTGCATGAAGGATAAGTGTATGATACAGATATGCCAAGTCGATGAAGAATCCTGCATTAGTACTGTAGCAATATACTTTGCATTACCATATTGCCAATCAAGGCAATTCCCATAAAGCAGATCAAGGAAGAGTTACCTGAAGCTGCTTTAGCTCTTCCCTTTTTAATCTAAATCTGAGAGAAAAATAATGAAGGATACAGGTCTGACCACACCTTATCTATAAGCCAGCATGGTCACATATCAAATAGCCCTGAATCTTCTACGTGCCTTCAAACTCGCTGGCTCTTCTGAAACCACATGATAGCATCTTCCTACAACTTGCATTCACTCCAGAAAGATTAACTGTAACTTGCACCTCTATTTGTCAAATTCACACTGCATAATAGATAGCATAATTGGGCCCCAGTTGTCTAACGTTTATGGAACAAACCTCTGATAACAACAGATTGATTGACAGCTCCAGTTGTAGAACACAAACACAAAGTCTTTTGGATTGTAATGTTCTAAATGTTAATGTTAGAGGTTGAAAAAACAAAATTTAACAATAATAAAGGACATACCTGCAATAAATGCAATGTCAGAAATTTCCCTGCAGTTTCAGTGAGGTCTGATAGCATTGTTCTAAAATAAAACTTGAAGACACCATAAAGTTCTAGTTTTACTAACACTCCCCCAGGCTTGCCAGGGATGCCTCATCATTTCACAGTATCTCAAGAACTACCTTCCAGACACTTAGAAAGCTTTCATTTTCTTTTTCCTTTATGGACTTGCTCTTCATCTTACCTTCTACCTCTGCTCCTGACCAGTCCTACTCAATCACACACACTCTGAAAATGAATATAAACCCCCAGCAGACAAAGCCAGCAATCTGTTCAGTTTTGGCTCTTTGTCAGATTATCTGATCTATTCTGACTTTCAAGTTATGTTTGAGACAATGTGTCAGGACAAGCAATCAAAACCATTTTTGTTTACTGCATTCTTTTTAGTAATTGCAGCCTTTTATATTTTTTCTAAAGACAAATGATTAACAAAGTCTAATTTGTGCTATAACTAGAAGGAAGAAAGAAATAAAACAGCCGTTCTTTTCCTCCCAAAACAGTGTTAAGAATATCCATTGAGTATATTACATAAACTCAGAATACATAGTTAATTACATAATGTGACCTTGTAGCTACTAAGGTTTGCAGATGCAGAGGCCTCCCCTGAACAGCTCACTGCAGGACAAAGGCCTGACATACTCGAAAACATCCTCTGCCCTGAGAAATATGTATGTTTTGCTTTTGGTACTTGTACTAAGACATACTGAAGAACACAAAACTCCCTCTACACATATTTTTCAAATATTAGAAAAAAATGTGAAAAGAAAATCTGCAAATATGGCCACCTTCCATAAATCAAAACTAGCTTCACTTATGAGCCCTGGCAATGGGTGGGATGTGCATACTCAGGACAGACGAACACTTCAGCCTGAGAGAACAGAGTGCAAAGGAAACAGAAGTCTGACTGAAACAGTAAAACCCTTTCTGTGAACCACTACAACTTCCTGCATCTAAAATGACATCCAATCCCTAATCACAACATTTACAGCTGCTTATTTATTATTTGCGCTACATAAGGTAAGTAGAGGAACAGCCACACAATGGAAAGTTAAGTTCCCTTTAGCACAGAGAGAATATTTTGCCACTAATATGCACAGCTAATAACAAAACTCCATGAAACCTGAGAGGCCAACAAATCTCAGAAAACATTTTCTATTAAAAAGCCTACCTCTTCCAAACTTATCTAACAGGCAGCCCATCTAAGTTGGCATGAACAAAACCCACTTGAAAAGGAACCTGGCCAGTGGGTGAATAAGTCTGGCCTCCCTGGGTGCATGATCCCTCTTATGCCGCATAACCCTGACCCTATCCTTCCAGCTTTGAGTAAGTGACTCTGTCATCCAATGGAGGCAGTGATTTTAAGTCAATGTTACAGCTCAAGCTGCTTGTAGATGAGGCTACAAGTGATTGCAGGGGCTGTTTGGCAAAACCTGCCTGATGGTTGGAAAGGCAAGCTTGCAGAAAACAGCCTGCTACAATAAACATCTATGAGCCTTTGAAGGGCACATAACACAAAGACTGTAGTGGGCAGAGATAGAAGAAGGGGAAGGAAACAATTCCAGGTTGTGCAATTAGGAAGAAAAAGACACAAAGGAACACACAGGAGGAATGTCAAGATGTGTTTCTGTTTGGCAATGAATTCCATGGAACAGCCTCCACAGAGTGATGGTGGAATTTGTGCTGCTTTAGTCATTTATAATTATACTGCATGTATCACTGGTGAATGTGACAAAGAACAAACTTGCAGCAAATGCCAAGGGAAGGACTAGATGGCACAGGTGTTTGCCATTTCTTGTGTCTCCAGCATCTTTCACTTCATCCTTAAGTGCTTTCTAGTGTTTCTGTATAAACCTGTTAATCCCACTATCCTGGCAAAATTCCAATTACTTTCTGCCTACCTTAAATTTCTTTTCGTGGCTTTGATTTGTTGTAGCATTATGGTATCTCCTCTTAAATGAAGTATAATATTGTGCTGCCATGTTCCACTCCAGAAGTAGTTGCTAATACACACAGAAGGGGAATGTGGTGGCTGTTTAAAAGAGCTCAGCAAACATGAAAATGTATGACAGCAAGTGGAGGAGGAGATCGCAGCCAATACAAATCTGCTGCAGAAACTAAGCAGAAAATAGCTCCTCAAATTGGAACTAGACCAGAACCCTGGCTTTAACATACCTACAATTGCGAAAACTGACAGATCTTTACAAACACCAACAGTCAGGAAATAGGCCTATGCTTTATCCCAAAAGGGCAGTGGAATCAGCACCACTTCAAGGAGCAAAAGACCATCTACCAAATCAACCCTATTACTTCCTGCAAAACCCTGTTTCCGGGTTGTTTTTTTTTTTTTGGAGATCTTCTCTTCAAGCCCTAACTAACCCTATGCAAAACCTGGTGAGATCACAGCAGAAGGCAGTGAGGCTGCAGGAAGTCAACTGATTTCTTCTGTAGACAACCCTTCAATCCTGTTTTTTAGCACATAGCTCAGTCTTGAAAATCCATGAAAAAGTAAAAACCCCACAGGCCACACTTGAAAAGCGACAACAAACATAAAAATAAGATGTTGGATTCTTTTCTTCTCTGCTTATTTATTCTGCAAAAACTTGGCAATTTGAGTTCCTAGTTGGTTTGATTTTTTTCCTCCTCTTAACAATGCAACCACTCTAAAAAGTATGCAAGACTAGTTACTTTTAAAATGCAAATATTCAAGAAAAACACATACCAGAAAAAGCATTACCATTTCTTCACTCTGTTATTCCCAATAAAATAAGTTGCGTGTATACCACATGCAAAAGTAATCCCCCAGAAACTACGTACTAGGATCTCAGGAGACATGGAAGGAGAACTAGAGATGACAGTATTTTCTGACATACATTACAATTATTGTTCACTTTTTTTGAAGAGGAACATCAATACTGAAGAGATATTAAAGCATTTTTTTTAACTGCAAAGCAAAAATAAATAAATAACTGCATTAGTTAAATCCATTCTCACATCTTGAGAGGTTATTTATTTTCTCTGAGGGCTGATAAAAGTTCCCGATGACATGCTTTCTAATTTTAAAATCGCTCTCACTTCACAGTTTTGAAAAAGCTGATGTCAGGGAGTGAGTGGGTGGGTCTGTTTTAAGTGTGATTCACACATTAGACTCTCTTAGCAGCTCATGCATATTCAGAAGTGCTATCCACAGGCTGTGGGGTTCACTATGAGTCCGATGAATCCAACCAGGAAAGGGTCATTTGGAAGGAACTAATTAAGACAGGGAAAAGAAAAAGAGGAAAGTTATTACACCACCTTTCTTTCCTGTGTCAGGCATGCAAAAAATACTGGCACTATCTATGCCACAACAGAGCTTGTCCCACCTGCAAAGGGCTTCTCCCTGTCCTTAGCCCTGCTTCTTCCCACCATCTTGTGACACTCCATAATGCAGAAGTAAATCCAAGTCTGTCATGATCTCCACAATAAATGGAGCCATGTTTTCAAAATATGCCCGGGACTGGTGCACAAGAACTAGCTACCAAGCCAAGGCTGATTTGCAGTGTAGTATTGGTGTAACGCTTGTATTTATGAGGCAGCCTGAAATAACGCACTGCCCTGCTAACATGCCATCTTTTCTGTACACATTTTTAAACACTATCTGCTCCTACTGTGGGTCTGATCAGGATAGCTCCTCCCCAAAGTAAATCCTTCTGAGAGAAAGAAAAAGCCATTCCTGAGATCTTAGTTACAGCACAGGGAGTAGGAACTTTTCAAATATCTGAGATGAGATACAACTAGACGA
Source organism: Gavia stellata (assembly GCF_030936135.1). NCBI lineage: Eukaryota > Metazoa > Chordata > Aves > Gaviiformes > Gaviidae > Gavia > Gavia stellata. The sequence goes on from NC_082600.1 coordinate 24,790,598, forward strand.
TGATGTCAGCTGCCTAGGTGAAATTCTGATGTCAGGCTACTAAACTCTTATCACAGCTTGGCCTCTTTCTCAGATCATCAGACTAGCTAGCAGAACTACATCTTTCTTTCTTCAAAGTCCTTTGCTAAAGAGAAGTGCTTTGTCTCTTCTCCCTCTGACTGTGACACATTTATTAGTATAGAAGAGGGTGTTATGGAATGACAAGATGGCAAGCCCGTGCCATCATCTTGGGAGAAAAACGACATTCGCCCATGACAGCTATACAAGAAGATTCTGTATAATGGCTGCTGGACACAGACATGCCCTAAGGCACAATCTGGCTCTCTCATTCCCTGTATGACTAACATAACCCACGATGAACAGCCTCATCACAAAGTCTCTGCAAACCCTGCCTTTGCCTAAGCAGCTGGAAAAGGTTCTGTTGACTGCAATGCACGTACCTTGGTTCTCAGAAGTTAGCAAGCACAGCTGAGGTGGGTGAGGTAGGAAGAAGGCTGGGTGGTAGGGAGGGAACGCATATGATACAGACACACACAACACTGTAATTAGGGGTAATTTCAGAAGCATTTACCTGTGTTGCAGTGTCTGACAACTTTTCACTTGTGAATGCTGCAAACACCTCAGCTCTACAGACTGATCTTGTTTTTATGTTGCTGGGAAGGGAGGAGCGGAAAAATGAGTCGTTCTCAGAATTAATTACCTCCTCTGATTTGAGCAACATGCACTGAAATACAGTTTAATTCTTGTTCAGAAGGATTTAAGTGCCTACACTAAAACCAAACTGAAATGGAGCCATGCCTAGTGTCTACATACACAGAGCTATTGTAGAGGCTCTCCTACCTGCAGAGCGTAACCAAGGAGGAATGCTGCCATATAGAAAACTCGGTGTTTTTGAAGGACTACACTGAAACCCTAACTTCACCTGATATGACCTCTAGCTAGCAAAGAAGTTACCCATAAATGTCGCATTTGTTCAATCACCACCCTAAAAGCTACTGCTTGATTTCCATTTCCTTTTGCTGCAAATCTGAGGTTCCCCATCCCTTTTATTGAAAAGTACTATGATGGGATTGAAAACAGAGCTGTAAGTCAGAGGACTCAAGTTATATCCCTAATTCTACAAGTGGGTCAGTTTTGGGCACATTACATCACTTCTTTCCATTCCTGTTTTCCTGCTCCTTAAAGCAGTAGCAGCATCTTCCATCTTTGTGAAGTGCTCTGAATGCTGGGACTCAAAGATGTCTGAACAGTGAGTACTTTGGAGAAGACTAGAGTTAAAAAGTTCTCAGGAAATTGGCATTTTAACAGAATCCTAAAGATCAGGTCAAACAACCAGTACTTGCCTCAATTTTTTATTTACTTATTTTTTTAATTAGCTTAACAGTTGTGCTTCAGGTCCTGACCCACGATGTCAGTCTCTGTCATGTCAAGGTATGTGACACATCAGACTATGTCAGATTGCACATGATACTGTATGGCATGAAAATAAAACACTGCATCCCAAGTTGTTGGTGGTGATGGGACAAAAAAAAGGGATATTAAAGATGAAAATTATTTTCTCTCATTTAAAATAACATTGCAGTTTATTTTATCTATCATTTTACCTTAAATATGGAAAATATTTCCAGAGCTTATAGCAGAGAATGACTAAAAGCATCAAGCAGAACTACACAAACTTTGGACAGGTGATACAACTTATTTTCTCAAACACTTCTGTTCTGACCTTCAACTCCCCAGATAGTTGAGTCCTAGAGGCTACATTAATATTGCCACCCTCTTCAGAACTTATCCCCTTCCTTCCTCTACTCATAGCAATTATTCCACAAGGTAACTAAACCAACTCCATCAATGGAGCTGTGCTGAACCTTGTGTTCTTCTAGTCTTTCAAGACTTGGAAAAGTCCCCTCTGGGGCTGGAATCTATAGCAGAGGAGTCTGAGATCACTGGATTCTTTTACTCCATTATGGACAGGATTTGACCCCATACCTACAGAGCTGAAAAATTTGTAACTCTCTATGCTTACTGTTTTAATATAATCTAAATCTCTTTTTCCAGCCCATTTTCTTTCTTGCTTTCACTGTGCAAAATGAGGATTTTCTGAGAAGGCCAGAGTGTGGCCGCTATAACATGAGAATACCTGCTTCCTGCCAGGGTAGCATGCAGATCTTGTTCACATGTATATGAGATTTTCCTTATTTCTCTTTTGAATGTGATTTTCTACTCCTTCCATTTTTTCCCAGAGCAGCAGGGAACAGTGTGTAGCTGAACTAAACTTCCTGTATCTCACAAATGCTCTATGTGAACAAGCCTTGAAGTAATGACCACTGATGATCCATCTGGGTAGAACTAAGAGCAATTATGACCTCCATCTCTGTATTCAAAAGCAACAAAATCTTTCTGTAACAGAGCTAATCTGCCATTGACAGCAGAAGGTACCACAATCAGCTGAGAAAACACCAAACAGATTCTGCTGAACTGTGTGGTAGCAACAATTAACTTTGGGTTATCATGTATCTGCCTCTGAGAAAGAGCATGACTGTGTCCCATGCTAGTATCAGAGTGACTGGAAGATCCTTTAGCATTACATTGACATCAGCAACCCTGATTAGGTGGCTTCCTCTCACTCACTACACAGTGATATCCCTTTGGGACACCGGGTTGCCCACACTTCCACAACATTGCGTCAATCCCATCCCAGCAGTAAATGAACAGTCATGACAATGGGCAGAGCAGCACATAGAGGAAGATGACTCTGGTCAGTGTCTGACAGTTAATTGTAAGCAAGGAGAGTTTACTGTAAAGAGAATGCAAAATTCAGGATGAGCTCTTTCCTACTGAGCTAAATCAAGAAATGACATAAGTTTTTGACAGAACTTGAGCCAGAACGTGCAAGAGGAGAAAGAAATAGGAAGGGAAGTATCATCAGTACTTTGTATTCAACTTCACTTAGATAGATTGACTTGACCACTGATGGTAGACAAAATATCATAGCAGCTGCTCCTTCTTCACTGAAAAATATTAATGATTGAAAAAAATCCTTCCTGTTACTAACTCTTCCTGTCAGAGCAAACCAGATCCTGCAGAGCATACCTGTATCATAATACAGCTCAGTTGCTGCAGAGCTAGGGGCTGGGTTCAGAGTAAACATGCACAGGACTTCTTTAGGAGCTTCTGTCACAGGCTGGAAACATAATTGACCCTAACAAACCAAAAGTATTTAACAGAAGTGTCAGATCATCAGGTCTGGGATCCACAAGATCAGCCCAAATACAGATCCACTAGGCATATGAAGCTACTCAGCATAACACAGAGGGGAGGAGCAGGAATTCATACCGTGTTTGTAGGACCTGGCAGCCCTCTTCAGAAGGTGATTCAGTATGAGTGCCTGACATTAAGGTGCTCCAAAACTCTGTGACAGATCTCGTTTCTCTTCACAGACTGTACAGATTCCTGCCTTATAGTTCGGTTACTCAAAATTAGGTTGCATGAATACCTTCCAAAATGCTCATGGATCAATCTTAGGCCCAACTTTCTCTGTGAGGAAAAGGCTGACAATAACAAAAGTAAACACTAGTCAGGCTTCCCTGACTGACAGTTAATAATCAGTCCCCATGCCACCACTTGCCCTCCTGCATAGTCTTCTCCCATGTTACAGGTATATTCATATAACAGCTCCATAAACCTACCAAATGTCTCCCTTACTGGAAATGGGCCACTATCTCCAGGAGGCTGACTCTGCTCCACTGACTCCTCCAGCCCTACAGAGAGCTCTCACAAAGCAGCCCTTCAAGAACAGGCATCCTACATAAAACCCTGGGGACAAACGAGCGGTGAACGCAAAGGCAGCAGCTGCCGAGATGGCTAGATGTTTCTGATACCGCAGTGAGCATCACAGCCTCTTGCTGCTCTCTATTTGGAACCGAAACGACCATTTGTAAATCATTTTTAATTGTCATGTTAAAGAGCACGGAGTGCAGCAATCAGAGAGCTTGTGGTGTTGGAGGCCTGACACCGCCATCAGGCACGGATCAGCAGGCAGGATAATAGGAGAAAAAGCTGCAGGGTTACATAAGCAGGCGCAGGCAGGCAAATAGGAGCATGAGAGAGGAGGGCAAGTCCGTGCCCCCTCCCTCCTCCCTTCTGGGGAGCAACTCATGTGAACTCAATGGCAACACAACCTCTTATGTCATGGATTAATTTGGTCCATTGCAAAGGTGCACAACTCAAAATCCTTGGGGGATTTTCACAATGAAATAGCCATGTTACTTGTGAATATTCTCTTTTTAAGCAATGGGAAGTGGCTTCTTCAGTTCCTAATAGTTCATCGCTATCTTGACTAGAAAGGAACAAGAGAGGGCTTTCTGCTAAGGTTCAGTGGGCTCTGACTAGCTATTCACCTTTTTGGTATTATGCCTTTTAACCAGCTTTTAATTGAAATGGTTCCTAGAAAATCTCACCAAGCCATGGATCTTCTTTCTGGAGGGCATAGTTCTCCAGTAAAAGATACATACAATCAGAAAGGCTCAGTCACTCTGGAAGTATCTTTTCAGCAAGTTTTATACTAAGTGGAGGAAGAATTTTTTATGTTGATCTAGAAGCATGGGTCCAGTTGCATCCCATTAACTTGTCTGCCTCTGGGTATTTGTGAAACACCAAACATAGGCTTGGATGCTGTATATATGAAGTAATAATACATAGTAATGGGTGTTCATTGACCTTCACATGCTTCTCACAACTATTATTTGCTATTAAAGACTCTACAGCACTTTAAACCAAGGTGCCTTCAACTGAGTTCCAGAGGACAAATACGCTCATATTCCTTGTTCACCTCTCTGATCACTAGACTAGTGGGGAGCATAGCAAAGCAAGGGCTGACAGTAAGGATCCACCCTGCCTTCACCACAGAGAAGCCAGACTACTGTAGTAAGAAGTCCTGGGTGCATCACCTCAGTAGGTATAGTCATTATGCAAAACAGCAGGTAGCAGGAGAAAGGCACAGAAAAGGGTTCTGCTTCACTGAGGATTCTTATTACTGCTTAAATACAGAAGATGAGATTTTCTTTCGTTATTGCTCCCCAGGAGGCCATGGGCCTTGCAGCTCTATGATGTCTTGTAATCTGACATAAGGGACACCTGCTCGTCTGCAGCACATGGATTCACTTGGCAAACATGCTCTGGTTCTATGGTGAGCCTCAGAAGAGCTATGCTTAGCACAGTCTGAGGGTGGAAGAAAGAAATGGCTAACTGCTGCCCTTCAATCTCCAAGAAGCTGCTTTGATTGCTGTTATCCTATTTATAATTTCAAAGAGCTATCCTTGTAATTAGGAGTAAGAAGTTGAAAACAGTCATGGCCATGTCCACCTCTTCTACAGAATCACTTCCATGTTACGTCATTTTTGCCAGCCAGAAATTAGGATTATGACAACTGAATTTCATGATAAATAAATACACTAAATACATACCAGCTTTATATTATGAAAGCCGCAGACAAATGCTCCAGAACTTGGTTCATTATGTTTAATAAGAAGTCCAACACAATGCTGATCAGGAGAAAATCAGGCTCATCTTTTCTGATATTCCTGCCAAAGCTTTCCTAGCCGTAGGGAACAGAGCTGATGCACAGTAACAAACACAGCCAGTTCCCTATGTTCACACATGATTTCAGTGGCCTGGCGAAAGGAGTTGCTCTATATGTCAGGGAAATCCTTCCAGAAGCTTGGAACACTTGGCTTTACCCCTTCCTCCTCCCTCTAAGTCCTGTGGTTGTCCCCATGCTTTCTCATGAAAACAATAACCAAAGTAGCAAAAAATTGGAGTGCTGATTTGGATGAAAAAGGATTGGCTGTAGTTTTCATCTGAGCTCAAAGTGATTTTTTTAAGTATTCAAAAATATTGTTCGGACTTTGGTTCTTTTCAGTGCCATAGTACTAAGTATTTCCTAACTCTCTACAGGTGGTAAACTGAGAAGGGATGAGATAATAAGGTTAAAGTTACCAGAACTATTAAGAAAAACTGTCCCAGTGGCAGAGCTGACAGAGCCCACAGAGAGATAGGTAAGAACAAGCAGGCTATGAGAGATGTGGGTTGTCCTCACACAGTTCTGCAGAACATTGACACCAAAGTGTACAGGTGACAAGTTAAGTAGTAGCTTTGTGAATTACTTCACTTCTGATCACTTTAGCAGGAATATCTTAATTGTTTTTAGGCTCAGACCAGAACCTGAGGATAACACCACCCACTCTGACAATATACCAAAACAAGAATAGTAGGAAATCTTACACAAATATGCAGAGACCTTTTCTCTTACTGCCAGTCCCAGTTCTAAAAATCAAGTAAATTGACAGTTCTGACAGATAAGCTTTGGCATATTTAACTCAAGCAGTTTAAGACATTACTATACACACCTGTCTATCCCACCACTTCACTGGAGAGGACCAGCCTCAAAAGTAAATCAACAAAATGGGAAGTTTTTCTGTGCCTTGCTTGCTCCAGGTCACAGTCCTAACCCATCTTCTCTGATGGCTTCATCTGAGTTGTTAGACTGGGAGTTAGTTGTGAAAATGCAGACACTCCACTCATTCTGCCACCCCACTGACAAAAATGATAACCATATGCACTGAGATAGAGTCCACAACTGAGAAAGATAATGTTCAATACACCTATGTCTAGTGTAGTCTACCTGTGAATGCCCTAGGATCATTCAGGCTATCTCGTCTTTGACATTTTACTCTATTCAATTCAAGCTTTACAGCAAAATCAGGGTGTCCAAACATCCATCAGGCCACTGAGCAATTCAATCAATTTGTCTTCCTTCCTTCCTTTCTGAACTGCAATTCTTTTGACATTAACTGCCTGTAAAGTCAGTAACAACCTCTTTCCATCCAACCAGCTCCCTCTGGAATTGCTGAAGATGCTTCCTTCTACTGGTGCTGTCCTTTCATGGCAACGCTTCCCCAAGAAGCATGGTATGAAAGCTACATGAATGGTTTTGCTTTCAAGCACATTCAGTTTTGTGACTGCTGCTCTAAGGTGAAGATAAAATAAATTCATAGAGTAAAATGCAAAAGAGAGGAGAACAAAACAACCCCCAAAAAGGATTAACTACACAAGACAGAAAATAAAGGGAGGCTCAAAACACCCTTCAAATCACAATTTTTTAAAATCTTAGAATATCTATTTCTTGGCTACCTTGATTTTATGTAGGAACTTGGGGATTGGAGGTAGTGAATTTATGGTTTGGGGGAAAAGGGAATGTTACCCCTCCCATTTGCAGTTTTCTTCAGTTCATTAAATGAAAGAAATTGATTTGGTGAAGGTAATTTTGTAATTAAAAAGCTTATCATGGCTTTCTCTAATGAGCTAAGCAAACTAACTCAGTGACAATATTTACACAGTGCACACTGGGGGACGTTTGCTTAGAAAATTAAATAATAGAAGAAAATGGGAGGAGGAGAGAAGGGAAAGTAAGCAAAGGAGAAGAGGTCAATTCTAGATCCAAGTTCATCCCAGGTTGTTGGTCCTCTGATGACTTGTTCCTGTTCCCTTTGCATCACAGCAGCAAAAGGAAGAAAAGACTGTAAACGACCTATGCTATCCCTGCTGTGTAAGTGGGCTTTTCACAGACTGAATTTACTATGCTCTCATCTCCAGCTGGGACCATAGCCAAGTCTCTATTCATGATTTCAGGGAACAGCTTTATACATGCATAAGACTAAGAATTACCTTTCCAGGATATACTTCCTCCCTCTAGGGTGCCAGAGGCTTCATGCACACCGACTGAGGGCACAGTGTGGAAGGATAGGGCAAACTCTTGAGAACTGGAGGAAAAACTTGACTTCAAAAAGCTCTTCTATTACAGAGGGAATGAAACTCAGAACTCAAACTAATCCTTTTACACCTTCAGAAAGTAAGAAAAGACCACGAAGATCCTGCCTCAAGCAAAGCTTTGCGCACTGCAGGATGAGAAAAGAGACAGAGGAAACCCAGTAGTTCCCTGGAGATTTCTCCTCTCTTGGTCTCTTCTGTTATGCAGAGATACGTCATTCCAGTCCTAAGGGAAAGCTTTCTAGAGGAGGAAGTAGGAAGTCTCTTCTCCTCTGCCTCTGCTTCCCTCATCCTTTATAGTTTGTTCTCCCACTATCTCTCCCTGCCCTATGTAACTATGTATGAAACCTCTGGCAGCTTAAGAGTGGGGGGAAGTGAGCTCTGGAAAAGTAATTCTTAGTCTTCTGAGTTTCGCATGCTTACAAAGCTGTTCCCTCTATTTTTGAAAAAAGAACTGGCTCAGATACTGTAGCAATAGGCAAAAGTACACGTCAAGAGAAAAAGATGAGTCCTAAAAAGGGTGAGCAGAAGATCAGTTAGATGTGAGGCAGCACAGAGACAGGAAAACGCTACTAAGAAAAAGGTTAATAGTGGGAGTGAACTCACAAAGCTTAAAAGACCGGAGAGAGAGAACAAAATGGGAACTTCAGTGGACAGAGAAAAAGAACATGTGCATCTAAAAATCTGTCACATTTCAACTCAGAAATAGCTGCATTCCATCACCTAGCATATGCTTTTAAACCCTTCTTTACAGCTATAATGTAGAGCATGAAACAACTCATATTAACGAAGAGGAAAATAATTCAGGAGATTTGACTCTCAAACTTCCAGACAAATTCCCTGACAAAGGAAGGGGCAAATGCATCCCTATGCACCATCAGAGGTCAGCATATCACTGTGTCTCATGGGTATATGAGAGGGGAGATAAAAATGAGACCTACATCTTTCCTTAAGATTTACTCCATAATAAGACAACATGCCTCCATTTCTGAACTGAGTCCAACAGGAACCACTAGTACAGACTAAAGGCTTGTGATGAATCAGCACATCTCCCAGCACCACTTGAGGCTCTGACACCAAAAGGTGTTTTTAGATAAAAAAAAAAGCTGAATTTCTGTCTGCTGAGTCTAGGTCCACACCTACTCTTTTCCAGATAGCCTCTGATTAATACCAACCTGATTTACTAAGTTAATTACTGATTTCTGCGGTGTAAAAAGGTATCTTGCATGGAGTTGCATGGAAGCCTTGAGCTAAGCCAAACCACTATCTTAGTAAACATACCTGATGCTCCCCTACAGCAAAAAAGGAAGGTCCCCATTTCTGCTTTCCTCCGAAGCATCCTTTGCACATCCCACTTTCTCTCTGATAAATGAAAGCAAGGATGCTGCATAAGAGCATTCTGAGACCACAGAGCAGGCTCTAAAAATCTGCAGGAGCTGAACTCCTGGCTGCCGCCTACTTATATGCCTGGAAGCACACTCTTATGTTGGTGACTTGGACCAGAGGATAAAGTTTCTAACATGGATTGCAGAGACACAGGGCAAAGCAAGACAAACAAGATCATAACAGACCTGAGCATCTTTAATAACCATTAATCCCTTATCTTGGAAAGGAGACTCCTGCCATTTCTCTCATACCACATCCTGCTGGCTGTCCCTGAATGCTCTCTGACAGGAGGGCATGATTGCACAATCATTAATACCAGACATCCACACTGCCTAACAGTACTGATTTGATACCGAACAGGCATAGGCCCACAGCTGCACCTATGTTAAATTAGCCAGAGAATATGATAGAGCATCTAAGGCCATTGTCATACCAGCTGGGGTTCAATATACCTGACCCAGCATATAACCAGAGGTGCGTAAACAGACAGTCCAAGATTCGGCACAAAGTGTACCGGTACACACCAAAATCCTTCAAACAAATCTGAAAAAGCTAAATAAATTTATCAGTGCCATGTGGCCCAGCTTTTCTGTTTTTATCTGAGACGTCCTAAAGCTGGATCAACTGTGTCATTGAAACACTGTCATTATGCATGGCAGGGAGAGTCTCTTTCAGTACACAGGCACAGAGACAGAACTTAAGATAAACCTAGAACTGCCCTGCTTGCCATGACTCAGAGCCAAACGTGTGTAGGAATTGCTGATAATTAAGGTTTATAAATCTCAGTACCACAGATTCAATCCTGCAAGCTAACAAGCAACCCATGATTTAAAGGAATTTGAGCTATTCACAACACTGACTAACTGGTTGCCAGTGAACTGAATAACTGGTTGCCAATAAGATTTCTCCACAGTCACCTTTCATATTATATTTTCCAGTATATAAACTATTTTCCTCTCCTTCATCCTTTGTCTCCTCTCATCCATATAACACTTCCCTTCAGTGTTTTTGTATCCAGGAGCAACCCCTTCAGGACAGCAAATTTAGCCAGTGATGATTTGCTGGCAAGAAAACAGACAAGAGCCCAAGAAGCTGCCTAGGTCAGACCTTAGGGCAGAGCTGTGCCACTTCATTAGCTGCAATGGTAACATGAAAATCCCAGTGGCTCTGCAGTAATAAATATGTAATAAATGCTACCTTTATACATAACAGAAAACCCCTGCAGGTTATACTGCTGGGGAATAATTCTGCTTTGTGCTTAGGCAAAACAACTAAATGGAATATGGCAGGGCTTTTCCATCTCTTCTGTAACCTAATACTCTCAGCAAAACAGCAACTACATTTCTCCCTTTTTGTAGTGTTTTTTTTTCTTTTTTTTTTCTTAACGATGCATTTGTAATTGACTTGCTTATGGCAGACTGGGTGTACCTGCCTATATTGCTGCTCCCACAGCAATGGAAGCAATTCCATCCCACACGATGGAATCAGAGCTGCACTAGCAGGCAGCACTGCTCATACATATGCTTAGACTATGAAGACAGAGCAGAGGGTCTCCTTCAACTCAGGTCTTTGGGTTTTGGAAGAACAGGACCAGGCTTATGTCCAGTGACATTATGGTCTATAGAAGGGTCTTTTTCTTTTGGCAGAATAGCAACAGTTGGGAATTCACCCTAGATTTCTTTTAACCTGAAAGAAATTGTACCTAAGGCATCACTACATAGAGAAAATTATTAGATAATGACTTAAATACCTGAGGGCCCAACTGAAGAGAAGGCACAGTAGGAGAGCTATTGAGAATAGCAGAACTGAAAAATGATCCACACATCTTGCACCTTACTGGCAACTCAGGGTGTCTTTTTTTTTTTTTTTTTTTTCTTTTTTTACACTGTGGGAAGTGAAGCTGTCGTGATGAGGTGAGAATGAGGTGGCTGTGAGGTTTCTCCAAGGAGTCTTTAACTACCCTCCAGGTATATTAGCGCCTGCCTGCAACACGTGAAACACTTGAGTATTAGCTGAGCTCTCTTTCTCCAGTTAAAAGCATTAAATTGCAGATGCCAAGTGTTTTCTTCCCCTCATTCTCTTTCAAACTCCTGAAAGCTAAAGTAATTTTGTCATGACTCACATTATAAAAAGAACAAGCGATGTGACTGCTCCCACTTATCATGCAGATGTACAAAACAAATATTCTCTGTCCGCTCTACCTTGACTTGCTGGTGCCTGCAGTCCTATCATCACAGCCATCTGTTTAAGCATTAATGCCAAGCTCTGCTCCATGAAGTGATTTCTTCCTTGTTTTTTTCTTTTTCTTTTCTTTTTTTTTTCTCTTTTTTTTTTTTTTTTCTCCTCAGGAGTGGAAATCTTTTTTCCTCCCCGCCTCCCCAATTATTCTTCTATCCCTCCCATTAAATTCACTGGAATTCGTACGTGGTAATGAAAACAAGAATTTGGCTACGGCATGAAGAAAAACCCTAGGTGTTGACAGAAAATGCCCATTCTCAGATCACAGAGACTGGACACAAATTGCAGTACCAAAATGTGAAAGAGTTTGGAAACAGGCGCCCCTCAAGGTTTTATCCACAACCACTTATCTCCCAGAATATATGGCTAATCTTACTAGAGTTCTTTGTGAATATCATTCATCCAGTGACACGATCTGATCACTGTTATAACTTTTTCTACAGCAAATTTATTAGTGATGGAAACAATTACAATCATTACATTTATAAATTAAAAATGCACTCTGAGACAACTGGTGAGGCTTTGTATTAAGTTCTTAAGCCAAAGTCATCTTTCAACTAAGAGATTAGTTGTTTTTTCTCCATATGCAATGTAATGTGAGCTTCTGGAAAACAGGCTTTTCTTTTGGAAAACCATACCACCTCAGCCCCTTTCAGCTCTCAGCTCACAATGTTACCGTTGTTGCAGAGACATCCAAAGTACGATCTGAACTAAAAACAATTTTGTGAAATCATATGAAAACATAGGGATTTAACTGTCATTTGAGCTTGTCTTTCAAAAGTTGCAACAAAGAATGCAATTTAACAATGTAGAACAGGTGTCATATTTGGGACAACTAACAGATTCATTTTTTAAATTCAATAAAACAGATTCTTTAAAGAGGTTTACAAGGTACGAAAAAGTCCTTTAGTAAAACCTTAAACTACATGATTTGTGCAATTACCTCTGTGACTTCTGCGCCAACACGCTATGAACATCACCCTTTACATACATACAGCACAGATGAAACTAGTAAGCACTGAAAAACCAGTGGAGCAAATTTTGGTGACAAGTTTTTTGAGTGATACTGGTTCATCTGTGGTAAGGATGAGCCTCCAAGCTTCTGAATCCTTGCTACCAAATTCAGATTCAAGGGGTTTTGGATCTATTCCCATTGTCAAGGTGTAAGCAGAAAGCAAAACATTGCCGAAGGTATCTACGCAGTTATGTATTTATCATAACCAAATTTCAAACCCCAGCCTTCCCAGTCTTTCTGAGGGAGGGGGAAATAGTTAAAAACCTGCATTGCCATTTCATAGCTCACTCTTTTTTTGGAATACACACCTATATGCAGCCAGAGGGTTCCTTACCAGTACAAACTACAAGGTTCTGATGCACGTGTGGAAACATGCAAAGCTCTGCCTTATCACCCACTCTCTTATAACCAACACAGGTTGTACACTCTGCTGAAGACAGTGTTTCTAACTCACTCTTGCTAAGCCTTTTATCATCAGTACTATGTATAAAATATTAAATAATGATGGTTATGGCTAGATAAATAATTCACTCAATAAAAATCCATGCAATTTTGGCCCCTTTTTATTCTTCATGGACTGAACCAAATTTCTGTGAATGGATTTGCTATTCAGAAACATCCGCCAAATAGTTCATTTGAGCACATTTCCGCCTCCAGAACACTTGTGAGCTGCTCACTTCAATTATTCCCTATTCACACTGCGCAAGTGGTAGCACAGTATTGTTTCCAGTTCCTGACTAAAGGAATAAAACTTTTTAAATGGGGGAGTGATAAGTAGCAAATGTTAAATCACTGTTCATAAATACCTTTCTAAGATAGATGACTGAACAATTACACGTGTTAAAGTCTATGAAACCTACAAAATAGAGAAACGTTTTTACAAATACCTGCAAGAAAGGAATAATCTGACCCCACATATAGTGGTAGTCACAGTGCTTTATTTCAAAAAGTATTTACAAATGACTTTTTGTATTAAGCAGCAAATTTAATATCCAAGAGTGAGATTTTCAAACTCCCAAGCAGTGATACTATATTGAAGAATTCGTTGTTGTTTTTCAAATGGAAAGAACAACCACAACCAAGAAAACTCAGTAATTTTTAAGCAGGTTCAGCACCTTCACTACTGGCAATCACCACCACTTCCTTTTCCCATTTTGCGTGTTGTATACATACATGAGTAATTCCATCTTCCTCCCAAAGCTGTGACACGAAATATCCACCAACATTTTTCCACTTCCTGATACCTGATCATTGCAAAGTTCTCTTTGATTACAGTGTGAAGCATAATGATAACCATGAAGGGAGATGGCCAAAAATTTGTTGGCGTCAACCTCAATAACTAAAGGTTGGTTATGCTATTTCTGTGGCAGAAGGAGGAGACGTGCTATACTATATAATTTAGTGAGTGGATAACAGCATTCTGCTGCCATGGGTGAGTGATAGTGTCACGATGTTTGCACAGTGACATTTGGGTGCTGATTGTTGGAGAGCTTTTGCAACACTGAGTTTGATAGGGTGTAGCTGTGCCGTGACTTTGCCATAGGGTACTTAATTTTTTTTAAGGCTAGAAATAGACAAGAAGCTGTTTGAGCTGACAGAAGTCAGAAACGAGATAGATATAATAAGTACCACTCTAGCCATCTATAGTAACAGAATCTGTTCCTTCCGAGTCCTCTTTTCATTTTTATTTTGAACTGGTAGTAATAAATATGAAAAACCCAACGTTGTAACTAATGTCAGAAGAAATCAGCCAAAAATCAAGACAATGAAAGGCAACAAACTTCCTACATCCCTGTGAGCCTAGCAACCCTACCCCCCGCCTTGCTCTTCAAATCCTCCCTCTTGTTTGCCAATACAGTGCTCACCCCCTCCTTCTTGTCATCAATATATGCTACTTTTTAAAAATTTTTTTTACAGTTAAGAGCTGACTGTAAGCTCCAGGGCTGATGAGGACTTTGATTCAATGCTAACTTCAAAGGCAACGTGCTAGGTGCTTACACACAAATGACATGTCATCACTTCTCTTCCTGCACTCAGTGTGCCCTGATGAATAATCAAGGCAGCTTTTATAGAGATGCAAGAAATGCCGATCACAGTTTGTTTCTGAGTCAGTTGACATTTTTATTTTATATATAAAGAAAATGAGGGTGGAAGACACAGACAGAGAGCAAGGGATGAGGCTGTGTGCCAACCCCTTCAGATCTCATTTAGTCTATGTTACAGAGAAGTTAGTCTTTACATTCCTGGATGCTAATAAGGGGCACATATCTCTTTTCTGAGAAATTAATAAATCTTGAGACAGCTTAAAGGAAAGACAAAAGAAAATTTACAGCCTTTAGTATGGACATCTGTGCCTCTGTATGTGTGATGGGATTAGGGGGAGGGAGCTGAAGGACTTGCAACATTGCTGAGGGGAGGGATGTGGGGCATTGAGATTTTTCCATAGGTTAGGAGTCATTCCAATATCTAGAAGTAACCTGGTAATTTCATTGGACACAAACAATGAGAATGAAGAACAAGCTTCCGTCATAACAACTCTGCCACTGTGCTTGCAAAGCTCTGTTATCCTTGTGATGGTCACCCACCACCCTCCCACTGCACTTGGGATGTGACCTGCAGCATCCACAGATACTCCAATCCCGCATGAAAGCGCAGCAACCTTCTCTTTCATTAATTCAGAGTTTTGCCAGGAGTCAAATACCCAGCTCAAAACAATTAGGTGCAAAAATCTAATGGAAAAATCCCCAGGAGAATCACAGTTTCCAAATTTAGTAATGAAGTGGTCAATTATTTTACATTACAATTCAATGTAATGTGATTTTTCACAGTAACTGCAGCAAAGCAGCATTAGCTATTGCTGGGTTCACACACCATGCCATATTCTGTCCTCAATTTCCTATCTATAGGGGTAAAAAATTCAAATTGGTGGAAGATGGCATCGATGTTCCCAAAAGAGACCAGCCTTCAGTCCATGCCAGATAGACTGTTTTCTGTAAGTACTCCCAGCTGGTTTGAATAGAAACTTCATAACCTGATACTGAAGTAAAGGATAAACTACTATCAAAAGCAAAGCCAGTACCGAACAGCAAGACTGACAGAAAATAGGTTAGTTCATTTTCTTTCTTTACTTTTCTTAAAATTATTAGAGAAATAAAAGAATTTTCTTAAGCATCTAAACCAATTTGAATAGCTCTGAGGAATGTTAAAAGGATAATACAACATGGGTAGGTTTCTTGTAGAAGCAAAACAAAAGCAAAGTTTCATTCTCACGACTTTCCATAACTTTATGAAGGTCCTCTTTTATAAACAAAGATAATTTTTGATTGATGGATTTGGTTTTAAGGAAGGCAATGGTGGTGCTAAGCAGCAGGTTGAAAGGGAGGTCAGCTGGAGATTGCCAGGCTTGCTGGGAATATGTGATGTGCTGCCACAGCTACTTTGCACATGAGGCACAATCAGAACCATGGCCCTGTCAGGGGGAGCTTGGAGTCAGTTTGGCTAGGTGTCAGAGAGGGCACTGTGACTGCCAGAATCAATCCTCCCCTCTAGTATGTCTGGTGCCATATGCACTTAATGACAGACTCATTTCTGCAGCACAAGTATCCAAGATACTTTCTACTGGGCCATCCTCTCCCATATAAACTCTATACACCAGGTATGCTTCCCTTCATCACTTCATCTCCTATAGTTCTGCTCAACCTAACAGATATAGAGCCTCAAACAAAAAGAATAAAACCAAACAAGGCTTGATGGGAACAGAAGTCTTTGTTTAGGATAATGAACAGACAAAAAAAAAAAAAAAAAGAAATTAAGATGCTCACTGTGATATAGAGCTGTTCATTGAATAGGCCTGCAGGGAGATACTTCTTGCAAGTTTAAAGGAAAATCTTGCTATTATAAATCAAATCGGTTGAGTTCAGGTTAAAACTGTACGTTTTAAGTGTTGGACTAGCATATGTACAAGTTTCTTGCTGTTCAGCCTGCATCTACAGATGCATGAGGTAGCAAAGGTAAACCTAATGGTTTAAGAACTGTAACATCTCCCTTTCCAATTTCTAAAGTTTCAACTTTAGCAGATACGGCAGGTCTGTCTACTGATCAGCACAGCAATACCTGAGCAGAAAAGGTCTAGATGAGATTAAACCAGAAATGGGCAGTAGCTGTACTATTTGTGTGAGAGCCCACCCTCAGTGTGCTTTGGAAGGGGTCAAACTCCAAATTAAGGATACTCCCAAACCTCAGGGGGACACTTCACCTCACTGGGAAGAGAGTGGAAAGAAGAGGGGGCCATCTGCCTGGCAACTTGGTGAAGATACAAACTAAACTCCTTTTCACATTTCAGCTTTTCACTCAGGAGCCTCACAAGTGCTTGAAAAGCCTTACAAGAAAAAAACATCAGAAATTTCACAGGTGGGAGAACTGAAGCACAACATATCAACAGCAGAGCCAGGAAAAGAACTTGGAAAAATCAGCCATAACCTTTTGTCCATTCCCTGACATATTTGCTGTATTTTCACCTATCTCTAGGTCCATTTGCTATATCTGAGTCACTTTCCATACAACCTCTTAGTGAAGCTAAAGCCTACCTTTTGACCACAATGTTTCAATGAACAGCTAGGTAGGTTCTGATAAAGAGAGAGACCACCATGCACAGCCAGGAAGAGTGAGAATCTGGGGAGATACTGCAGAACAGCCCAAGCTTCACACTTTTGACTGATGCTGTTTGAGGGATGTTCTGTTAGAATAAATATCTTTATTCTGTTAGAGAAAAGGACTGTTTCTTACTAATCAACCTGTGCCAGACTCAAAGTTTCATCAACACAATAGCTACCTGCAGGCTGCCTTGCAATTTAGCACATGATTACCTATTGTCAGCAAATCCTCAATCTTCACAGTCCAGGCAGTCAGTGCTGAGAAATGTTAAAAATATCACTTACTGCATATAGCGGAGGAGGAAAGGAACTGGGGGAAGGAAGTGGGAGAAGAAAAGAGCAATATATTGAAGAAGAAAAAAATTAAAGGTAAAAAAATGGAAGAACTACAGAAGCAGAAAAAGGAGACAAGAAGGAACAGCAAAAAGAAGTTGGAACAGGAGTGAAGAAGTGGAAAAAGGGCAGCTGCAAAAGAAGGATCGAAGTTTTAAAAAGTTGAAAAATAAATTACATGTTTTTTCTCCAGAAGCAAACTTCTTGTGCAACATGGCTGCAGTAAAATTTAGTTATAGCTCTTCCCTCTCCCTGCTAAAACTAGCTCAAGATTTCTCAGTAGAACTGCCAAAACTGAAATTTGAAAGGCAAAATAAAGTAGATTGGGAATGCTGAGTCAGCACAAGAGCTGGAGCATGCCACCCTTGTCCCTTCCAATCCTATGAGGGCATTGGAGTGACAATAGCAGCGGTGATCCTTGATAGGAAGGGCCACCACCCCTCACAAGCCAGCCTCGTGCTTCAGAGCTGCAGCCAAAGCCAGGCTGCTCGGCTGCCACAAAACATTCAGTGGTAGAAACCTGCAGTCCAGGTAGCGCATGGCACCCCAGCACCTAATTCCTCTCCTTTCTGGTATAGGCAAAGGCGGCAGTGGGGCTACTCTGTGTTACCACTCTCAGTGGGCAACCACTTGCAAGCACCTGCCTCCTTGAACTGTCCTGGCTGCTGCTACCATAGCTTGAAGAAATCATTATATGGTGCGTAACACTGGGACTGTGAACTACTGCTTGGTCTCTGTCTTCTCTCTGACTCTTTTTGCCTTGTGGCTTCACTTTCCTAATGACCATGTTCTTTCCATTTGGTTTGTTTTTTTCTCCAAGCTTTCCCTTTCTGCTTTTCTTTATTTGCATCCTTCATCTACAATTACAGCTCTCTATTACTGGATCATTTAAAAATATTCATATTTATTATAATTATACTAAATGCCTTCTTCTGCATTCTCACTATTCTGAAAGGGAAATCGTTTTCACTAATACTGAACCTGAATCCCTTGTTGAGGAAGGAGAGCTCACATTTTCCTTTCTCCCTGGTAATCCACTCTCTCTTTATGGGATACCTTTACTGCCCTGCAGGTAAGTTTCCCTTAGGTTCTCTTCATTCTACACCAAATGCTAACTTTAAACTAAATACATGCCCTATTCTCTTAACCTACCTTCTTATTTTCCACATTTTAGGCTCCTTATGACATTTACAGGCTGATAAAGGAGGCAATGTTGGTGACATGTCACAGAGCTGTGGAATCAAATTTCAGATGTGTTTTAAAGGCACATTATAAGTGTCTCCCCTGCCCTCCCACGTACAGTCACTGGTTTATCCACCAGTGTAACTTCAGGGATTTCTAATGTGCCTCATTTTGTACTCTCTAGGTATTGGTATTGCACTGTATGATGATAAATATTAGTAGAAGCATTTAAAGCTTATTCAACCTTTGTAGAAGGGTCACCATAGGACATGGAGACTGGGACCCAAACCATGCCTGCTGTGACACTACAGGATTAAATCTAGCCCTGTCTATACATACAAGGGATACCATGTTTTGATGTTCGGTTCACCATCAAGATACGAGATCACAATTAAATCACAACTGCAGCCTGGTACTATCAAAAGCATGATTGCTAGCAACTAATAAACCACAATTTTGGCATCATTTCACTGAATCAGCTAAAAGGAACAGACATTTGTTACATGGGTTCACCCCTTTGGAATCAGAATGACCACATAAAAATTCAGACGTTTAGGACAAACCTGCCTTAATGTCCACTATTAACAGTTGTGAAAAAAGATATATCTTTTTTTCCTCCTTTTCTGAGAAATCAGGACATGACCCCTAGCGAGAGAAATGCTTTGAAACTCTGGTCATGCAAATCTGCAGCAATAATGATAAAACAGGAAAGCCAAAACCAAACCATGACTATCTTAATCTGCAGATGGGGTCAGTACTGTCTCCTGAAGAGTTATGCATCCTTAGACTTGCGAGGAATGTACTGATGAGAGGTATTAAAAATTTTGGTTCATTGCAGAAGTCATGGCCATTTGTTGTTTGTGGTTTGTTTGGTTTTTTTTTTTCCCACTGTAATGCATTAGGTGGACTTTTCAGAAAGTCATGGTCCCATCCAGGTCTTCAAAAAGTACGTATGTGCTGTGGGAGCTGAAGCAGAATCTTCATTAACTGTTGGTAGTGATTCAGACCCTCTGACACACAGCTGAGCACAACAGTCTCTGTCACATTAGGATCGTGGTAACATGCATATCAGCAAGATATTTCAAAACTCTCTCCAAACTTCATCAGAGTCCCTCTCTATTCTGTGAATTGGATCACAATGTAATGAAGTAGACTGCTTGAGAAAATTTAAGGTATCTCCTAGTTCCATGTAAGGTGCAATAACAATCCTTTTTTTTTTTTTTTTTTTTTTGAGATCTCAGCATTTCTAATCTCAGGACTGTGCACCAGAAGAAATAAAAAAAAAAAACAAAAAACAAAACCCTATTGACAATAAAATTGCATGTAATTAAGGAATCACAGCTTTGGATTATTTTTCTTTAATTTTTCTCATTTTCCTTTTCAGTCAAAGTGTAGTTCAGTTGTAAGTTTCTCCTAGCCAGACCATACATCTCCAAGAAAATATTTGCTCAGTTGAGTTGTGTGTTTGCACTTTTATGGACTCTGACATGAATGAACATGAGTTAAGAAGTGAACTGATAGCTCAATTGATTATTTATATCTTTGTTACATTATCAGTTTAAAAATGCCTTTGCATGAATGATTTAACTGGTTAAATAATCTATCATTGATTTGCTTTACACTGAATAAGAATACAGTCATTTCATTCTTTTGTATTTTCTTTTGTTAAGCTAATTGAGTTAAACATATCCCAGAAGTACAGTGCCACATTAGTATCATTGACTGCAAATCTGAGGCTGTGGCTGTATTTTGGCAGCTTATTTTAGTAAGAATACTGGGCAGAGACACTGGCTTTCTGTCTCTCTCCTATCACTTTCTTTGGCTTACATGTTGGGATAAAAGAAGTTGTCTGGATGGGAAGACGTT
The DNA here is from genome assembly GCF_030936135.1 of Gavia stellata. Lineage (NCBI taxonomy): Eukaryota > Metazoa > Chordata > Aves > Gaviiformes > Gaviidae > Gavia > Gavia stellata. The sequence continues at coordinate 24,811,094 of NC_082600.1, forward strand.
GGGAGTTTTTCAAACTTTTCAGCAGAAAAAGTTTCTTGTTAGTTTTACTTGTTGGTTATAAAATGCTCCTATTTCATTTGCATGCCTGTTTTGGGGTCTGTACAAGATTCAGATTCATTATCTTGTTTTATCAAGCACATAATAAATAATCACAATTAATTTGGAACTTGCCATTTGTTTGCGTTGTTTATCTCTACATCTGTACTTATGACAGTTTTTCTCGCTCTCCTTTTTTCCTGTTTGTTGTACTCTTATTGTTGCTTTCTTGTATTTGCCTGGAAGTTCCAAAAAGGCGTAAGTCATGCTGTTATATACATTCATACAACATGTATGACATTGGGACGCTGATGCTGAGGGAGGAATTTGGGAGTGACCAAAAAAAGACCTGATAAGCAAGTAGTAATTTGAATTAAAAAGTCTTTGTCATTTCCTGTCTCATTTTCTGTGCACTGGTATGCATCTGAGCACATTTCATTTAGATGTGGTTGAAGCAGCAACTGGAATGTTGCATATGGATACCTGAGGGTTGCACTAGGACCCAGGAGTCCACATAAAGGTACGTTGTTTTCTCATCTGCTCATTAATGATTTTGGCATTGGGAGAGGAGAGATACAAAATAATTTTCTGTGCAATTTATTATAGCTATCTATATCTTGGTAATGTCTGAATATCTAGTAGTTGCCTTCCAAGAGGGCACAAGTGCAAGAAAGTCATCTGCATTGGGACAAAGAAGAAAAAATCAAATCCAATTTATAAACTTCCATCTTCCAACATATTTAAAATAATTTTCTGTTTCTTTACTTGACCTCTAGCTTACTCAGCCCTCAATCTACTGTACTTTATAACTTCAACCATGGACTTTTTTGTGATTGCTCCAAAGATAGCTTGATGAGGTACACCCAAGAGTCATGGAAGGCAAAACCAAACCAAATTCAGAAGGATCAAATAAAAATAATTCAAATTTTCTCCCAAAAATAAAATAGGAGACAAGAATATGCATGCTATTGTCAGGTGATGTGTAAAATCTACAGATATTATGCAGAAGAGTACATAACTGTGTACCTCTTTCCTAGTGCAATTTCATACTTGAAGCAAGTCAATCACTCCATCTGCTTTAAGGAGATTCAGGGCTCAAGGTCATGGGTGAAACCATTCTCCTTCCACTGAAACTTCTGTTTACAGTGAGTCCTCCCAGCATTTCTCCCTGAATTAATTTCAGGAAGCAAAAAGTTCAAACTCCATCAATTTCTTTCTATTTTTTTTTTCCCTCCAGCTAAAGCTCATCACTATTTTAAAGCATCATGGCAGGCTGAAAGGTTCACCCTAGCGACCATTTTGCAAAGCTGGCAGAGTGGAGACCTCATTGAGAAACAGCAGCACCAAGTCAAACAGGACATGCCAGAGAGGGCTCCCCTTAGCCACATTACAGTAACTGGATTTTCCCATGACCTTCAAGATACCACTTCAGCTCCCTCCAAAGAGACTTAAGCAGCCTCTCTGCTATTAAGATGTTCCTTCATTTGTCAACAGAAAGCTGCTCAATTGCTACCCTGAGCAAATTTACATAGAAATTACTAATGATACTCTGCAAACAGTTAGGAGAATTATAGCAGAGCCACCCAGCAGAAACACTCCAGGATGAACAGCTTACAAACAGAGTCAGTGCTCAGACAAAGAGAGGGAGGAAAATGTTACAGGGAAAACGCACTGGAGTTGCAGAACTGTTAATATGTGTTAACATTCAGCACTGTGAGCTCTGTTTGGGCTCTGAGTATACTAGTCCCTCCAAAACTTTCCCATGGTAGGAAGAAGATACTGCTAGCATTTCTTTCCTACGTGCCAAATATTTTGAAGTTCCCTCTGCATATCTGTCCCATGCAGCTGCATCTTTGTGTGAAGCCTGCAGAAGAGAGAGCAAATTGCTACCCTGACCTGATAAAGGATGCTTTTCAGCCTGGCACTCTGAACTTAATCCTCCTGTCCCTGACAGAGAAGCCTTGCTGCCACCCTCCAAGCTCCTCCTTGAGCAAAGCACTCTCTCCTAGTCACGTTCCTCAGCCCCTCCATCTACCCTCAGTCTTCCCAGGGCCCTTCCCCTTTCCTCACCCCTGGAGACAGGACCCACAAGGTCACATACCTGTCATACTACAGGCAGAGTAGGTGCCTGATTTGCTTGAAACTGCCATTTTTTCATTTTGTGATCTCCTTTCTAGGGCTCTTGATCTGATCACAATGGGCTTTTATTGGCAAAATTGTAGAGCTGTGCAATCTGTACACAATTCTTTTGTCAAGCACTAGTTGTGGTAGTATCTGGCCTCCAAAGGCCTATATGAGGGCTCAGGCAATCACTGCTAAAATACAAATCTGCCATGGTTGCTAGCCTTGACCAGGAGCATGGCTGAGAACCTAGAGCACTTCTTTCAATAGCAGCATTTTTCCAGAGCTGCCCTTTGACGGAGCAAGTCTTCTACAGCAATCAACAGCCTCAGCACAAGGTCTTAGAGCCTTATAAAAATTAAAAAAAAAAAACCCAGAGACTTAAAAGTGATCATGTCTGAGGAACAGTAACAGTACTGGGCCCTGTCTACCCAAAGAGGACCACTCCAGGAGCCAAATGAAGGAGTGGGCACTAAAGGATACCAAGAGGTAAGTTCACATTTCCTCAGACACCACACTGCAGCAGAGGCCACTGGACCAGTTAAGGGCAAATAAAGAGGAATCAAGCAGCAAAAAACTATCTGGAAAATGGTTTCCCCTATGCAGGCATGTACATACATGCAGGTGCATTTGTGTGTGTGCACATGCAAGATTAAAAAATAGGTGGGTATTCAGCAGGGCATGGGGTATCTGATGCTTACTATGTGGTCTTGACATGAAATGACTGTACAAAGTAGAAGAAAAAGCCCATTTCAAATAATGATCAAAGCCATCATAGGGCAATGAGTAGTTTCCACTTCTTAAAACAAACAGCCAGCTAATATTTATTCCACAGTGTAGACAAAACTCTGACTTCTGTCAAGGGGAAAGGAATAAATTGTTTTCCCATAATGGCGTTTTCTTTTCAATCAATTTCCCTTCAAGCTTGATTTAAGAGGAGGCCATGTCAGAACCTCAGGCAAATGGAAGAAACCTAAGACACTCCCCAATCAAAGGTGAAAATGATGATGCAGGCAAACTTACAGAGTTCAGTCTAAACACCAGTGCTGCACACAGGTAGAGTCATGCATTCCTCTCCCTCCTCCTCTTCAAATAAAAGGTTTGCAGCAACAATGCAACAAAGGGCCAGCAATAATGAGGAGGAAAGAGTTCAGAGCACAGGGAATAATAGCAATGGATATACGTTGGAGTACATGTTGCGTTAGTTAGGGATAGAAGTACAATGTACTAGAGAAACTGTTGTTACAGGTCATTTTGCTACATACACACTCATTTATATGCTGTATATGTTATAGATTTATTTTTTTTTTTTTTAGTGAGACCTTTATAGATACTACTACCTTGTTATTAATACACATGCATATCAGAAAGAAGAACAGTTACATTTGGTAAAACTCCTGACTTCTAAGAAAAGCTATAAGGGGAGAGAAGGAAGAATGAGGATGCTCCCATGGCATTACAGGCACTTAGCTACTTGTAGATCTAGGCCATCAGGGAACACCTTAGATTCAAAAATACTTTTGCCTTGTTAAAAATTGTGTATATTTTCTAGGGTTACAGACAGCCCCTTGAGTTGGAAAAAAATCACTGTAGTTTCTATTTCAGAATGAAACTGATATTGTAGAAGCTTTGCCATCTATTTCTTTTAAATGCAAATTGCAGAAAGACTGCTTCCAGGAGGACAGGAATTTAAAAAGAAAATACTTTGAATTTTTGAATCTTGGAAAGATTTTGACAATTTGACCCACACAGAGTACGAACACTCAGAACAGTTCCAATAGTACCTGAACCAAAACACGTAGTCTCAAAATATCAATTAAGATTTTAACAGATGCTGATCTGAAAGACAGAGGAACCCTTATTTTTCCTCTTGTAGTTCCTCACAGGACGCAACACCCAGTTAAATAGCTCTTAAAAAGTCACAGGATTCTTACTGTAACATTTGAAGGAGGGGATGTAGATTTAAACAACACAACTCCCATTTTCTTCCTGACAGAGATTTCTTTTGGACCGTTACTGTCTCAAGACAGGAGCACTTTGCATGTTTGAGTACAATGATTTCCTCATGGCAGTACTGTAAGTAAGCAGCTAGCAAATGATTTGGGTGCTCAATGGACTTTGCAAGCAAGATTCTTAACAACACTGTTAGTTAAGCAAAAGCTAATGAACACTTACTACAATGACATTCCCATTTCCTGGCCCTAATTCTCTCATTACTTATCCGCAGGCATAACATGCGTGCACTGGCATTAATATTACTCGCAACAAAAGCCAGAAGCACAAAGGATGCCATATCCACTGATAACAGCCCCAGAATCATAGCTATTGATTAAGTTGGGGAAGGGGGCTGCTGGGGAGGACTGAGTTAACGTCCAGCACAGCCAGGCTAGGACTAGCAACGACAACTTGCTCGTGGTGCCAAGTGCTTATCCATGCACATGCGTATCTATGCGTGCACCTGCACAAGGAGAGTCTTACGGGGAACGGGTTCATGATTAAGATTTTCTTCATAAATCTAGGCCAAGATTTTCAAAAATAGATGTCCAAAGTCCATATTTAAGCATCTACAGAAGTGGCCTCATTCTCAGAAGTGCTGAAATTGCCAAGAGCTGTAAAATGCTCAAAACTTGAAAATCAGGCCACATCTTTAGGTGCTTGAAAACAGATTCAAGAGCCTAAGTTTAGGCATCTATATTCTTGACTGTAAAATATTATTACCCAAGCAAGACTTGCTATAATCCATCACAAATACATGACATTCTCAAAAAGGTACTGTACTAATTGGCCCAGCTTTTCAGTCACAGCTGAAAAGTGCACTGCCCAGCTCAGAGCAGGATCACAAACGTAGCCACTGCCCTTCTTCACCAATTTCCTGGTGGTATTTATGGCAGCAAATTACAGTGACTGCCAAAAGCACCCAGTGAACAACTGTGGCAGCTGACCTGGCCCACATTCCCTTTATATACACTCAGTCTTCAGCAGAAGAAAGGATGGAATCAATATAAGGTTGCACTAGTCAAATTAAAAAAGAACTCCCTCTCTGTCAGAGTAATCCTCCCATGGCCACCTATTTCCGTGTTTAAATCTATGCAATGCAAAGGAAATAGGCCACATACTTTCTCAATGCCAATCACATTTATTAAACATTTGAACAGGGTATATCTGTTTACTTGAATGTTATCAAGTACAATTCAGTAACATCTTTTGAAACTGATGTCAGACCCTTCAGCCTAGGGAAATTAAAGGGAACTACATACACACAACTGTTTGGTATGCTGATGGCCCAATAGTGAAATGGCTTCCCCCTGTGCTAGATATGGTAGAAGCACAATAAAAGGATAGGCAATATTTAAAGTGAAAAACACACTAAGGAAGCGTTCATCAACAAAACAGCAAATATATAGAAGAGTTTATTTTAATGCATTGATACAACTTCTCTGCTTCCTCTGAATCCAAATCATGACATAATCTCTGTGAAATACTCTGTAACAAAATTCTCAGTATGAATTAGGGTCTTCAGGGTACTTCCCTTCTGCAGTTTTCAGCAGCATTTTTAAATAATTGCTGTATCCTGTAGCTTCAGTGCTTAGAGAGCAGCAAAGACAACATTTTCTACACACTTACTGCACCTGTACACAACTATACTGTCTCACACAGCTGGAAAGCATTCTCTGATGAACAGGCATACTAGAATCACACAAAATTATCTTGAATATGAGGTCATTCATCATATCTGGCAACATCTTACTAAAACTGCAATGAAAGCAACCGTACTTTCATAGCTTCTTTTATCTAAATGGTTCCCCATATGTCTTCCATGTTTACCTTTTTAATGTATGCTGTCTGTATGCTTCCAAAGGGTTAAATTCGCACACATCCTAAAATGGTGGTATTCCATTAATAACAGAGCTGTCATTATCTTGAATAAGTGAGAATCTGATCACAAATTCCTTCACTTAACAATAAACTTCAACCAATTCTGGGACAGGTACAACCATTGTTCAATGGCACACAACATTATGCAAGAGTTTACAGCTAGAAATAAAGTAGAACACCTCTTTCCAAAGACACAGCAAGGGGAGATTAACACAGGAAATTAATCCAAACTGGCCAAGACATGTAAAGATATTGTTTCAACATTATCTCCCAGAGAACAATACAGCTACTAGATGATCCACAACCATAAGCACAGTTTAGCTTAACCCCCCCTACAGAGCATCCAGGCCTGACTCCTACCAAGGAGCCACAGTCACTCCCTCTACCCCACCAACCCCATCTGGTGACTCCACATTCCTCTGTGAGCTACCCACATAAGCCCCTCATATTTCAATAGGGTTATCTCTCCTGTAGCATATGTCTATATGCTTCTTGAATCCAAAGAATGGAAGGACTTGCTTACTCACTGCTCCAACTACTTCCCAGAAGCTGAAGAGCTGCTGAGAGGCTAAGATTATTTGTTCAAGCACAGGACCAGTTTTATGGCTTCCAGACCACCCCGTTTACTCACCAGCCCAGCCAAATACAAGGCAATTCCAAATGCATGTTTGTCAGCAAAAGACCCTGCAAACTTACCCTTAGCTCATGTGAGCCAAAAATATTCGAGTGCAAAGGTGGCATCACTGAGCTCTTTACAGCAAAAATCCTTTTTCATCTGCTACATAGCCTAATGATGCATGAACTAGAAATAAATTCCCAAGGTATAATAAATGGGAAGATGAGTGGGCTCTAAACTTCTTTTTGTCCAGAAACTTCTCCTTTCACACGCGTTGCTACAGTTCTCTTTTTCCCAATTATTTACTCAGGAAAAAGAGCATATGGGAAGAACCCTGCCAGGAAATACTTGAATGAGCTGAAAGCAGTGTTTTAGACACAAAAAAGACAGGGCAAGGCATGGCATTCATGCCAAATGGCTGTTAAAGAGGTAACAACAGAAAAGTAAAGAAAAAAATGATGATACTGGCATCTGATGAGACCTGGACAGAAATCACAGGAAGCACTTAGGCAGAAATGGAAGGAAGAAGAGAATTTTGTGGCGCCTTGGATGACAAGTGATATGATTTGAACAGAAAATGTAAACCAACTAGCAGTTCAGAAAGAAATGTGAAGAGAGCAAGATGGGCACAAATACAGAAATGGCTACAGGTTGCTACCTCAGCAGCCCCTTGAATAAACTGCACTCAAGAAAATCCAAAGGAAGAAAGTCACAACAGTCAGTGCAAGAGATTAACAGAAGTATGAATAAAGCTCTGAGCTGGAAGATTGGGTTTAGTCAGGAAAGCTAAATCTGCTGTTGGCTGTGCCAGCCCAAGAACTGGATGAGTGACAGGTGCCCAGTCACCTTCTCCTTCCTCTGAGCTGGAGCTCAGACCTAGGGGTGGGCCAAAGGAAGGAAAGCATGCATAGCTACAGAATCTACTGAACGGCTCCTATCCATCATTGATAGAGGAGTTGCTCTCTGTGGCTTGTGATGTAGGAGGAAAAAGCTGCCTCAATCTTGGTAACTCTGCATGGCACAAGTTCCCAGGATGGAATCATTCACATAACAATGCCAGCTCCAGGTATTTCACAGCAGGCATTTGTATTCAAAACCCTGGGCTCAATTTTGCAGACTTCCACTCAGGTGAACGCCAGTGAAAGTTGCATAGGAACATTCCTGCAAGAAAAGACTCAATGGCAGAAGCAGCAGATGTAATGGGGACCACAGGAAAATATTAGGGATGAAGGCTCAGATTCCTCTGCCATATACGTTTCCATATTTTATATTTTAATAAACTTGAAGATTTTCCTTGCTAAGCTGGTCCCTAAGGATTACACCATCAATTTTAAATCTTGAGTTTATGAAGCTGATTTTCTCTTTTCATTAGCTTTTATCATTCTCTCTGTGCTGCTGAAGTTATCTCTGCTATTGTTAAGAGAGACAGTGGTTTCCAGCTGTCTCGGTCACTGTGAAGCTGTGCTCTTCACCACAATCCTGTTATCCTGACAAACACTCTGCCTTTGCTATTGCACCCTCAAAGTGCCAACTCCCTCTTCACAGAGGCAGACAGCTAGAGTAAGAAGAGATACATATCATGTGTTCCATTATTTAGTAATTATATCCTTACTAAAAAAAAAAAAGAAGACAGACCTTTGGCTAATATCAATGCCACCAAATGCACAGACAACTGTGATTGATCAAAGCTGCTGAATATTGAAAACAAGTGGTTTGAAATTTTGGTTAAGCTTTGCATGGAATATGGTTTGCTAATATCCAGTGTTCAATTCTGCCTCATGGCCTGTTCCACTGTGAATGTGCAGTTCCTGAGAAACGCAGAGGAAAAGAGAATCACAGAATCACTAAGGTTGGAAAAGACCTGTAAGATCATCAAGTCCAACCATCAACCCAACACCACCATGCCCACTAAACCGTGTCCCACAATGCCACGTCCACACGTTCCTTGAACACCTCCAGGGAGGGTGACTCCACCACTTCCCTGGGCAGCCTGTTCCAATGCTTCACCACTCTCTCAGTAAAGAAAATTTTCCTAATATCCAGCCTGAACCTCCCCTGGCGCAACTTGAGGCCATTTCCTCTTGTCCTGTCGCTAGTCACTTGGGAGAAGAGACCAACACCCACCTCTCTGCAACCCCCTTTCAGGTAATTGTAGAGAGCGATAAGGTCTCCCCTCAGCCTCCTCTTCTCCAGACTGAACAACCCCAGTTCCCTCAGCCGTTCCTCAGAAGACTTGTGCTCCAGACCCCTCACCAGCTTCGTCACCCTTCTCTGGACACGCTCCAGCACCTCAATGTCCTTCTTCTAGTGAGGGGCCCAAAACTGAACACAGGATTCGAGGTACAGCCTCACCAGTACTGAGTACAGGAGCACGATCACCTCCCTACTCCTGCTGGCCACACTATTTCTGATACAGGCCAGGATGCCGTTGGCCTTCTTGGCCACCTGGGCACACTGCTGGCTCATATTCAACTGGCTGTTGATCAAGACCCCCAGGTCCTTTTCCACAGGGGAGCTTTCCAGCCACTCATCCCCAAGCCTGTAGCGTTGCATGGGGTGGTTATGACCAAAGTGCAGAACCCGGCACTTGGCCTTGTTGAATCTGAAACAGTTGGCCTCGGACCATCGATCCAACCTGTCCCGATCCCTCTGCAGAGCCTTCCTACCCTCGAGCAGATCAACACTCCTGCTCAACTTGGTGTCATCTGCAAATTTGCTGAGGGAACACTCTATCCCCTCATCCAGATCATTGATAAATATATTAAACAAGACCGGCCACAAAAATGAGCCCTGGGGGACTCCGCTTATGACTGGCCACCAACTGGATTTGACTCCATTCACCACGACTCTCCGGGCTCGGCCATCCAGCCAGTTTTTTACCCAGCAAAGAGTACACCTGTCTAAGCTACGAGTCGCCAGCTTCTCCAGGAGAATACTACGGGAGACAGTGCCGAAGGCTTTGCTAAAGTCCAGGTAGACAACACCCACAGCCTTTCCCTCATCTACTAGGCAGGTCACCTGGACATAGGAGGAGGAGATCAGGTTGGTCAAGCAGGACCTGCCCTTCATGAACCCGTGCTGGCTGGGCCTGATCCCTTGGTTGTCCTGCACGTGCCCTGTGAGCGCCCTCAAGATGAGCCTCTCCATAATCTTCCCCAGCACCGAGGTCAGGCTGACAGGCCTGTAGTTCCCTGGATCCTCCTTCTGGCCCTTCCTGTAGATGGGCGTCACGTTGGCAAGCCTCCAGTCATCCGGGACCTTCCCTGTTAACCAGGACTGTTGATAAATGATGGAGAGTGGCTTGGCAAGCTCCTCCACCAGCTCCTTCAGTACCCTTGGGTGGATGAACAGACACTTAGCTGTTAGTAGTATTACCAAGAATGTGCTTTGGAGTTATTGGTAACAGATGCTTCAGTACAAGAGTACTTTCAGTAGGTAGTTACTGAATATCTGGCCTAAATATATATTTCCTTCTTATTTGATGGTTTGTTTATATTCTAAAGTATTGTATTTTGTATTTTTATAAGGTTTTCTAACCAACTTTTATTAGTGAGAGATTGCTCATTACTTACATACAGTGTTCCATATAACATTTCTAACACACTTAAGATTCCACAACACTGCACAGCAGTGAGTTCCAGAGGCTCGTTATGTACAGAAAAATAGAGGATTTCCTTAGATTTCAAATATGCAGCTTCTCTAGGAATCCTCTGTGAATGTGCACTGATTTGTTATATTATAACCTTGCATTAGACAACGTACTGTCTCCTTGCATTTATTAAAGATATGTAATTAATAAAACCCAGCACATCTTAAGGACATTACTTACAAGAAAATAAGAATAAATCCACTGGCTCTCAAGAGAAGCCTAGACCACACTATCGAATAAAGCTAGTGCTGTTATTTCAGTATTCAATTATAGAGAGCTGTGCTCAATAACAAAGTGAGTTTCACTTCCGATTAACATCACTTACGTTATTGAAAGCACACTGTATTCCATAGCTTACTTTTTTTGGAGGGAGGAAAGGGGGTAGCATTAAAAACCACCTTTCCTTCCTTAACTTAATCCCATCTTGATGGGCTAAAGATAAAAATTGGAGATGGGGCTTTCACTGTTGTGTTTCTCAGCTTTCTAATTATATACCACACTCCATAAAACATGCACTGCAGTAAAGAACGAGGAACTGGCAGATTAAGGCAGAGTGAAAATGTCTTAATTCTTCTGACCTTTACCACAATTTTCTTTCTCCAACAGAATACACAGCTGACCTTTTCTACCTACTGACAGCACAGCTTACGGCAGATTTCCATTATCCAAAGCTCTCTGCAGATTCGCTGCAGCTACTGCTGGTAACCCAGCTCAGTTCTGCAAGGATATTATAAAGCACAACTCACTGAAACCTTAACTGTTGGTGGATACCTGTTCCAGAAGGTCGCAATGGCCACGCTTGCTTACCTGCCAACTTTCCAGATGTGCAGAGGCAAAATACCTGCAAGACAGCCAAACATTACAGATGTACCCAGCAGAAACAGGGCTGAAGTGTTGCCAGATGCACCAAACGTGTTCATCTGGGTCACAAACTCCACTGGGTTGAGGGATGTCTCAGTCATTAGGCTGCCTGCCCACCACACAGACAATCTGTTTCTGACTTAGTATGTGACATTGGGAAAGTCACTAGACCCCTATGGCTCCACTGTGTACCTGTAAAATAGTAGTGGATTGCATCTCCTTACTTCAGTATTATGAAACCCTTGTAAACAGTGAATCATTTCCAGCTACTCTGGTAACAGGGTCCAGATGGAGAAATTTGCAGAACATTTTAGGTGAAGTTTATAATTTAATTATGGAAAGACAACAAAATATTGTGGGGTATCGTATATAGGTTTTATCAGTACAAGTTGGATATGGGTATTATTCATGACTAGAAAAGCCCAGAGTGATTCATGAAGGTCATATCAACTGACTAGCAGCAAAATCTTTATACCCAACTGCACCATCCTGGTCTCTAAATTTCACACTTTTTTATTAAGAAAACCAAATGTTTGTGATACTTTTATATTTTTTCACATCTTTTTAATTGAAACTATTTTTATATTGCTCCAGCTGTAAAGCCAGACTCTCTTAGTAACCATGTTTCCAACTACAAAGCTCACTGAGGGAGAGAAAACAAAAAATAAAGTAATATTTTTATTCCCAAAATAACCTGAATTCTTATGCTTTTTTTCTTTTTTTAAATTAGATTCAATACAGACAGTTAAAGTCAAGAGTCTTTTGAGTGCTTATCATAGATCTTGATAGAGAGCACCAGAAACTGAGTAGTTTGAACCTTCAGATCCATGCAACTGTATATGCTTCTATGGTCAACAAAGACAAAGATGCTGGGGTTTGCAAAGGAGTCAAAGGCAATACGACTCTACAACAAAACAGAAGTTTTCATTTACAAATCAAGGCGGCGATTGCAGTGAGGGTGTGGGAGCAATATTTGCCTTTCTCACTCAGGCTTGGGTTGGGATTTAAAACCACAGGGGTTTCCATCCTGCATCCCACTGTGGGTTTAGAGGGAAATGAGCACTGAGAGAAAAATCTGAAGGCTCAGACAGGGAAATGAAGAAAAGGAGAAAAGGATGGGAGAAAAGGATGTGCAGAGCCACCACACTGCAAGTGGAAACCAAGCCTCCTTACATGCATGAGCACCGAAGATACTGTTTTGAAAACAGAAGTGGCACTAAATGGGATTTGAAAAGGCCTGTGATGCACCCTACCAGTAGAGAACTTCTTGAGGAACAAATTCCAGAGACAGCTAGAGCAGTTCTGAATGCAGCACTCAAAAATTATCACAAACACCACAAAACATTAAGTCCAATACACACGATCTGGCATAAGCATAGTGCAAGAATTTCAGTGGTCTGACTAAAATCCTCTTTGGGTAAATATATTCTTTAATATTCAGACAATATTCTTTCTTTTGCTATAATTTTGCCACTAACAAGTCATAATGTTTTGTGCCATTATGACAGAGAAAATGCTGTTCACAAAGCTTTGCAAGGGGCTTCCACAAAGAAAAAACACACACTGCAGGAAAGTGTTATTTCAGATTTTAAGGCAACCAGAACCAGTGCATGGTTCATGTACATTTAATTTAGAATTCTACTGACACTGGCTAATAGCTTATTCTACATTGAAAGGAATTTACATTATAGGTATCATTAAAAATTATCCCATACTTCATACAGAATGACTCAGATTGTGGATGAACAGCGACTATATACTATATAATTTATACTATATAATATTATATATACTATGTAATATATTCTACATATATATTATAAATAAATATACAGTTACATGTTGCATACAGAGAGAGAAAGTGTATTGAAAAAAATTCATGTAGGTAGAATTCAGAAAGGAGTAAATTTTTTAAATCTTACACAAAAGTCTGATTTCCCCATAGCATTCTAACCTGGTTTGTTTTGTTTTGCAACACACAAAAGCTTGGGAAAGTATCTAAAGGACTGATTATTCATTTTTACTTAGCTAGTGGGTTTGGCTCTGACATTTCCTTCTTCATTTTTCTTCACGCTGCCTACCAAATATTGCAAATCTCCATTCAGAAATGCTAAGCAGGAATAGACATGAAGAAAATCTGTGTTTGTCTTAAGACAGTTTCGAATTTGAATATGAAAATCCTGGACAAATGCTGACTAAGAAGAGAAATAAAAATCTACAAACGTGAGATACATACAAAAGATGAAAGAAACTAGATAGAAAGATCAAAATCAAATTAAAAACAGAAAAATTTAGACAGAAGAGCATGGAAGTGTTCCAGAAAGTAAGAAGATGCTGTGAAATTATTATTTATTCTTTATGATCTTTGTCACAGAACCTCAAAAACTGGATCACAAATACAAAGTAACAGTGTCATTTCTGAGAGGATAAGAATCCCATCACTAAGGACACTTAAAATTAAAATATAGAAGAATGGAAAAAGCAATTGATAACAAACCTGTAGGGGCCCCCCTAATGTCTAGAGTAGCATAAAAAAAGTTTTCCATTTCTGAAAATCTGTTTGTAGCAAAAGTAAAAGGCTTATGCATGCAGGGAAAAGGATACTGCATGAGAGGGTCTTATGTCTTTAAAGAAGGCACAATTATAGAGGTACGATTTTCCAGTAGTAAAACACATACAGAGGAAGGTAGGACAAATCTTAGAAGCACATTGCAACATTGCCACTGAATGCAGAGACAAGGTGACTTTGCTGAGCAGAGGCCATAGTTTCAGATACATATCTTTTGTTTTTCTTTCACACCCATCTGAATATACTACCAAAATCTGATGCATTGCTAAATCCTCAAGAAACTGCTGCTCTGGGACCCTTTGCTCATTTTCCCACTTTCCATATCTGAACTCCTGCCTCTTCACCAACCCAATGGTGAGATGCTCCCTCAGCCTGTCTCTCCAAGATCCAAGACTTTGTCTTAATAATCCATCTCTGGAGGATTTGCAACAATCAATTCCACTGTCTGCTGCCAGATATCCTGAGTGCTTTGGATTCACTTTGCATCAAGGATAGAAGGTCCTTTTCAATGTCTACCATTGACAGCAATTCTCCTTTCCCATTGATCCTTCCTCAGCAGACAAACAAATAACTCATGCTAACACCCCCACTCAAGGTGAGAGAGATGGCCAGTTTGAGCACCCTATTCTTTTCCCTAATCTGTTACTGATAATCCTCAGTGTGACTCAACATTCTGTCCCTGAGAGGAGACTTAAAATAAAGCAAAGTTGCAACTGCGAGAACCTGGAAAAATAAATGGTTTTTTTTTTCTGGAATATTTAGTTACAACTGACAGAAGTTTCATTTGTCCTTACCTACCTTATTTGCTTTGTAGGGTTTGCCACATACAGGCTTTCATTTGCCACATTGTGGCACAGGAAATCTGAGGTTCTCTGAGGGGCTAATTAGATCAGGGATTCCACTCCAGTATTTCTATCAAATGCCTGAAAGTACAGACATCAAGCTCTTAACTGCACTCATCCTTGCTCTGTATTTCCATCCAACAGAGACAAGGACCCTGGAAAAATAGCTACTAGAGCAAGCTAACATTAAAAACATAGTTTGTTTTTCTTCTTTTAAATGAGTGAGTTAGAAACCAGTTGGCTGCTTCTTCAGCATTCTGAGCCAAAGTCAAGCACCAATCTCCCCCTCAACATACATTAGTCTTGAGAACGCAAACAATAAGCAAGCTGGGGCTTAATGTGGGGTCAGTCTGGTGGAACGAAACAGGATGGTCATTCTTGGAGGCATCCCAGTTTGAAACAGGAACTACAGAGGGGGATAACAAGAGCAACAGAGAACTAAGGACCTGCGGAGATACCTCATTCAAAGGATTTCACAGATAGCAACTCTCTCATGGCTTCTTTACTCCAGCTGATTTTAAGATTCTATTGCCCAAGTACTGGCACTGAGCAGCTAATCCAGATCAGCTTGCATCAGCCGATGGCATAGCTGCAGTGGCGCATCTGGGTTGAGAAGGAGAGACTGAGCCTCCTCTCTGGGAATGTATAAACATATTTGCTTTTAGAGACATTACTTTCAAATAAAATGTGTAATATACAACACACAAAAGGAACATACTTGAGACCGAAAAAACACCTCAACAGCTCTAAACCCTTTCTATAACTATTTCTGAACAACACATAATAGAACCTTCTGCTAAAACCCAAGTGTGTGAAAAACACAGACTTTCACCATTAGAGCCAAAAGTGAGCCTCCTTTAACTGTCTCTAAAATGTGGAAGATAAACAATTCTAGACATAAAAACACTCCACCAACTAGGGAGTCAATAGACGACACATGCTAGAAGAAATACAGAGCCATGGTACCATCTTCAACCAGTCACTCCTTCCTAATTTCACAGACCCCATTCCAGGGCACATTTCATACTCTCTTTGTTACTCAACTTCTTAACAGCTTCCTTTCATTTCCCCAGCCTCTGCAGGCCTGAAGAGCAGGAAGAATGCCAACTCATAACCTGAGAGATGCTCAGATATAAAGGTGATGGGTTGATGGAAAGTTCTAACTGCAGACTGGACTAGGGTCATACACATATCTTTGAGCCATCCAGAGAAGGAATCTTCCATTATTCCAAGGCAAGTTAATGAGCTTTTGAAAATTTTACCTTGGCAACACGTTCCCCAAGCTGCAAAACAATGAACAGAGAAATGTGAACATCAGAAAACTGAACGGTTAAAATCCTGCTTGTGATCTGCTGCAGACACTTTCACTGAGAATGTTTGAGCATAATAGTTCTGCGTAGGAAGAAAGGAACTGTTGATATTTTAGTCATCTGCATATATTCTATTTTGCTTTTTAATAAAAAAATAAAAAGGTGCATTTAACGATTATTCAGAAGTGGACTATTATAACCATTAAAAATAATATTCATACAGATTGTAATCAGCTCCTGTGTCTCTCAGCACATGTGTGGGTTGGAGATGAGCACTGTGGCCAGTAGGCAGGGCCTTTTTTGGTACTGATGGGGGTGTATATTAAAACTTTAAAAGTTATTCTGATTAATTCACATCAAGTCAGTTTAATTTTCCTTACTGCTTAATTATTCCAGCTGCTAAGATTCCCAAAAGGGAGTCAATTGTGCTCTTGAGGTTCATGATTAGAGTCATGCCTTTTTTTCAACTAGATTGAGACCCACCAAGTCACAAGGAAGTTGGCTAGGACTTTTTCACACACTGGTTGTCAGAGCAACATCCAGAAGGGTAATTTCCTAATAGACTCCAAGTCTCACTTCTTGAGCATCTCTTTCCTTTTAGACTACATATTGGTAGAATTCAAACTATGTAATTTCAGTTCTCTTAGGTACCTTCGAAATACTCTGGCTTTGGACATAAATACCAAGAAAATGCCTTCATATAACGTTTGTCTATTGGCAAATCCCCAGGGAGCAGGAGGGATGGAAAGATTTTGCTTCCCAATTAGTTTTATCAGGGATGTTCAAGAAAAATCTTCCTTTCCTTCATTATCATCCATCCCACTAACGTCTGACTGGGAAAGCGAACCATGCTTTACAAAGCAGTCGCGGCTTCTCCCTAACAATGATCTTTCTCTGACTGTAGCTTTCACTTCATTGTTCTGCTAATGCTTTTAATTCTTCTTGGGTTTGTGTCCATTCTAAACACAATAACCTGATTAGATTCCTTTCCTCAGAAGGCTGAGAGGAGGTCACATCAATCACAGCAAGAGTTTTCTGAACATACAGAGAATGAAAATAGGTTGCATACCTCTAAGTTTTCCATTCTCCTACAAAGAAAGAGAATGTCCGTTCAGATAATAATCCTTAATACAGGTATACAACATTTACTTGTAGATTTCATTCACCCAAAAAAAATGCATATGCAATGTAACTGAAACAGCTCTGTATCCAAACTGCTCCAGCCAAAATAATAATGTCAAGTACAATCTAAAAAAGGCTACATAGTGTTTTGAAAGCCTTTACATTTTCATATAAAAGTGAAACCCTCAATTTTAAATTTGCCTAAATTTTAAAAAGTTGGTAAAAATAGCAACTAAGCACTTAGTCTATCACATATAGAAATACATTAAAGCATATTTTAATTATATAGGGGAGAGAAAAAGAAAAGAGCTTGACTCTTTCCAACACTCCATTTTCTATTTCAATCAGCAAACTATAAAAACAGCCTTTGCAATTCAGTCCTACATAGAACAATTTAAAAAGCTACCTTTGGCTTTGCTTTCCAGTTTTCTTCTCATCTATAGAATCATTACAGCTACACCTGTTCTGCTCATCTGTACTACCTTCAACACCTGAAAAATCAGTTTACAAATGCATTTTGCTTCCTAATCTCTTGAAGAGGCTGGCCACTATTACTTACACCATTCAACTGATTGCGAAATACAGAGAGGCAGTGTAAATTACTGGTGGTCATGCAGAAGGTTTAAAAACCGTCTCTCCTGGCTTCAGTCACACTCTCTGATATATATTCTTCCTCTGTTTATTATGCTAATGAGTCACAGATAAATGTTCACACTGATGAGACCACCAATGTTTACATAGGACCTATTCGATAAGCAGAGTTCTGATCTGTCTTAAACTCTGTTGTTATTGATCTTTGGTACCTTGGCCCAATGTAGGTCTGGGACCTCACATGATCAGTCCAGTCAACATAGCAGTAGTATTTACTACTACTACAGAAAAGTTGGGGGTTTTTTCTCAAGAAAAATTAACATGCTGAACTATCACCGTGGTTTTGAACTATCACCGTGGGTTTAGTAAGCACAGGAATAGGGACTAGGCAGAAAGAGACCAACACATTCATTTTCTCCTGTAATCAAGAGCTTAAGCGAACCTTGCTCTGCAGAGGTGAGAGGCTTCCAGACACAGAAATAATCCAGATTGGTAGCTTTTGTCAATTTAATTCTTTTTTACTGAGATTGGTACTCACGAAAACATCTCAGATTGACAGCCCTGGAGATGATGTCTTGTATCATCTATGAAACAGATACAGTCCAAGGACCAGCACTGCTTTTAGGTCTGATTTATTTTCATTTCAGTCTTAAATGTGTTCTTTGCTTTTTAATTGACGATAGTGACATCTGTCCTGTGGAATTTGGACAATGAGGTGGGATTCCTGTGCACAAAGAACCATCAAGACTGACCTTGCTATCTCTTGTGCGACCCAGGGGAGTGGACACACTCCCGGCTTACACAGGATGCAGATAAGGAGGGGACCCTGTGGAGACAGGACAGCCCTGCCTGTGGTCAGCAAAGACAGTAAAATAACAGGAATCTGAGGGGTTCTTTGTTTCTTCAAAAGGCTTCCTGTCTGATAACTGACCTTTGCCTCATTACTGGTGAAATGCGTATTAGAGCTCACATCCCTACATACGCTAATGAAGATTATAGAGATTGTGCTAAACATACATGACTATAGCACTCGTCCTTCCACCCAAATCATGCTACACATCATATGGGGGGGGACACCTCATAGTTTTGGGGATAAAAGACTGAGAAAATGATTGTTTAAGTGGGAGAGAAGAACCTCGATACCTGACAGACTAGTCGACGGGCTACGTTCTCTTCCTCAACCCCAGGCAAGGATGCCTCTCTGGGTAAGCGCTGTGCTTCTCACCCTCTGGGTGCAAGTTATCCCCGTGTTGTTTTAGTACTATAAAGTTTGCTAGCAATATTAACCTTAATTAGTAGCACTGTTGTAGTCAGTGATTTTATCAACGGCAATCTCGAATCTGTTTCTGTCACTCTCAATAAAATAACTGATTTCGATTTTTGTGCATCTGCTCAGTGCAAGTCCTTTTGCTGGGGCTCTGACAAACGAATCAGTGAAAGTCCGGGGACTCTGACAGACAAATTTCGAAACTACATTCCTTTTAACATGACATCTCCCCACTAGCACCATTTTTTATTTTTCTCTAAAAGACAGCAAAGGTGTTTCCTTCAGCCATATAGATTTTACTTCTAAAACCTGATTAATTCTCCCTAAATACAGACTGTATCTTCATAAATACTTTTATTACTGTGATTGCCAAAGAATCTACAGGTTACTTAATCAGTGACTTACCTTTTAAATACAGAAACTAATCTCTATTTACATTAAATACAAACATGTCATAGTTATATTTTAATAAGGTTTTGCTTTGTGGAGAAGGAGATTGCTCACTGTAACCAAAACTACAGAAATGTAATATGGAATGGAAATAAAGAAAAGGGAAAGGAAAATGGGGAAATAATAATTTTAAGATATTGGTTATCATATGCTGTTTCACCTGTATATATACCACTAGCTACACAAAGCAATGAAGCCACTTTGAGGCAGGAGAATAGCACAACAATGTAATAACAGTGAAAGAAAATTTACAACCAACATCTACAGGAGGCAAAAGAGAAGGAAGAAGGAAAGGATAATCTAGTGAGTAGGCAACTAGTAATCTGCTTAAACCTGGGCCTCAGGAGAGACACAAACATAGAGGCTGGTGTGCTGCAGCAGCCTGGCTCATGAAGCAATAATTGCCAAGACCCAACCATTGAGATGAACGTGCAGGGAGATTCTGCTGTAGGCAGCAATGAGGCAATCAGATTCTAACATAAAAGGTAACATCCTCATCTCTAAGATTGATCTAAAGCATGAGGTTTGGTACCCTTTCCAATTTCCCTGTTCCTGTTAACAAGAATATCCAAAGTTACAGCAATTATCTACATAAATGTCATCTCTCTCTGCATCTCTCCAAGCTCTTGGCCTCAATGACACCCTTTGGCAAATCATGTATTGTAAAACCTAGGTTCAGCTCATTACCACACCACGGATTTCTTGTGTGTTACACATAAAATCTTTAAAGACAAGTTTTTTTTAAAGTAATTTAAACACATAACACATCTTTAGAAATCTGTTGGATCTTGTTCTCATAATGGAGATAACTACACTTTGCTATATCTTACTTATCTTTACAACACCTCTAAATTACAGACTGTAAAAGCCTTTACTACTTGAGTAATGAGTAGGCAGGTGTGTAAGGGACCATGTACTTAGTGATGAAATTAGGTAAACTGTTGCATAATGGTTAGTCACTGGCTTGTTCAGCTTGAAAGAATTGTTTTCTAAAGACCATTTTCTTGTTCTTTGTCCAGTTGAGTTATAAATAAGTAAAACATCAAGACTGTCTCAGAAATTACATTCACTATGATTTTCTTGCTTACAGGGTCTCTTTGCTTTTATTAATAGCAGCAAATCTTTCACCCCGCTGACTTTAAGAGAAGAAAGACACTATCATTATAGGAACATAACTATGACAGAGGATCCCTGAACTGCTCATTGAGCTTTGACTTGGACAAAACCTACAACAGAGCTTGCAAGAAGGCCTGCCAGGGAAAGAACGTGTATACAGCCCCTCCACAGTGAGCTCCTTTCCTTATATTCTAGCCCACTCTTCCCCCTTAATTACTTCTCACCTTGTTTCTCTAAAACTCTTACCAGGTAAGAATTGGAAGATTTATTCCCTACTGTAGCTGCTTTGACACAGACTTTCCCACAAAATCTTCAAGTAATTTTTGCACTTTAGAAAACCTGTATTATAAATGTTAGAAAAAATGCATGAATTTTGTATCAGGTGTCAGCGTGACACCTATTATTTGAACACTAACAAGGTCCGCTGAAGCCCTCTTGATCATCTGTAGGAAGACCATAGGCTGGCGGTAAGGAAGGAAAGAGATGATGAGTCAGGGTTGCAAACTGCTCTCTTTCAGAATTTATTTGCTTGGTATCTTTGACAAAGAAGTCCCAAACCCTAATGACAGGCAGAAAGACTCAGATCAACATCCATTCACAATGCCACATCTTAAAACAGGGACAGAGAATGCTCTCATTTAAGATTCAAATTTAGCTCCCTCTTACTTGGACGTTTGTGTCATCTTGTGTGCACTTGTTATGATAAATTATTTACATGGGAATTGTCAAGTCACCAAGCAAAGGGAGAAGAAATTTTATGTCAAAGGAACAAAGCCTGCTGCATGTTGGTATTTATTTTTTTAAACAAAGAATTCTGTGGCATGAGTCAGATAATACAGAGTGGGAGGGATCACACTCCAGCAAGCTGTGGTAGAGCAGGTGGAGCTGTGGAGACAGCTTGGGCATATGCAGTGGGTGTGTTCTCCCTTGAAGGACTTGGAGAAAAAAGTGCTACAAAACTGCTTTTGCAAGGATAGCTTGCTGCTAAACTTGTTCTTCAAAAACACTGAGATTCCTGAGCTCTTTTCCTGCATCTATCAATTACTGTTTTCCTTCTGTATCTTCAAGATGGGGATAAAACTCACAGATTTATCTCACAGGCTAGTTGGGAAATTATTTCTGAAAGCAGCTGACATGCTTTGCAAATGGAAAATATACCAAAATGCAAAATACATACGCTATTCCCTGGACAGAGCAGACGTAGCAGTGTAGAAAGGGTATTCCACAAGGGGGACTTAGTATATTCAAGTTAGCTTATTTTCCTTGGTCCCTAACTACTGACTTTATCCTGGCTCTTCTGCTATTACATTCCAGGTTAAAGTAGTATCTTGTGGCAGATAAGAGCAAACTGACATGTAAACTCTAGACAAAGTTTTTTCCGAGGCCCTATATTCCTCCAAATGTATCAGGAAGCTTTTTAATAAGGCTGAAAGGCCCTGGATTTAATCATCAGCTTTATTCCATTTCCAGGATTATAGATAGCCTGGGTCTGTTTGTTTGTCCTCTCAAATAAATTGGCATGAATAAACTATAATGCCACTGATCTCAGAGAAGCCACATCGGTGTGAAAGGAAACGTCAGGTCCATGGTGAGACCAGCCCCTGCATTAATGTAGCCCCTTCAGTGTCTCAGCAAATAATTTGAAATAAATAAATAATGCAAACAAGAGACAGCAAACCCAAATTTGAATAATGAGATCTTTGGGTTTGCTGCTGTTTGGAATATTATTTATACAAATAAACAGTAGCCCCAAGTGTTCTCAAATGAGCCCAGCAAGTTCCCTAAAGGTTTGTTAGCTGACTGCTTGCCTGGGGGCCACTGGATCTATTACAGTCTTGCTGTAGCTTCCTGCTGAAGAAACCCTTCTTGAGAGTCTCAGATCTGGTAAACAGGCTAGTCAGCAAGTATGCCACGAAAATTCTGTGGAGACCCCAGTGAGGCATGCACTTACTGTGCCTAGCACTGGATACCAGAATTTTGACAGCACAGATCACATCCCATTTGTAATGTGCATTAGGAGCTTTTAATCAAGGTGGAGAGAAGCGTCGTCTCTCCTTTCATGGCAGAAAGCTCAGGCTGGATGCAGTGCCGCCCAATTGCGGTACCAAGGGAGGAGGGAAGATCCTCGAGGGGAAAAGCAGCGATGAAATTGGCATGATTGCTAGTGGCTTCTTGTAGGAGACTGAGCTAGTAATTCGGAAAAACAAGCTTGTTAGAGGAAAACAGGAATGGCACCAATCTGCCATAATGAGCAGGCAGTAGAATGGTTCCTTGATGTCATGCTCCATTCTGGGTTTGAGCCACACTCTGCAAAGGTTGGGGCCTCACTGGGTGTAAACAAACACAGCCTAATGATTTTTCCTCTCTTTTTAGTCTCCCAAGCTAGTATTAATTTACAGTGGGAACCACAAAAGACAAAAGCAATGCAGAAAAATTGTGGGCAGACTAGAAGGAGGTTTCCATCAGTTATGGCATACAGACTTCAATCTGTCAGGGTGAAGGAGATGAAAGACTGGATGCTTTAACCAACTGTTTGGGTCTTGAGGTAAAGCAGTAACTCACATGGGACAGGTAGTTCCCAGTTTCCTCCAGACTATGAGTATTTTTAAAAATAATCAGAACACTCCAGAGTACCATGTAGCTAAGAAAACATTGTTCAGGGAGTAAATCCTTGAGATGATGAAACATTCCTTTTACAGATGGGAACACAGAGGCACAGATGGATTAAATGACTTGCCCAGTATTATAAAGTAAATCAGTGATAAAATACAGAAAAGAATCAGGTGTCCTGACACCAACTTCTGTACATAAATCACTAGACCATAATTTTTTCTGCAAGATCATCGTTTCCTCCTTTCATATGCTATCTTGCTGACAGAGGATGATTATTCTACATGTTACATGGCGTAAGTTTTCCAAGTCTCATTCAAAACCTGTCAAGCCATAGCGTTTCTCTTCTATTCCCTTGGGAAATTATTCCAAAGCTTGACAGTGCAAGGACGCATCTCTGTGACAGGAAGTTTTCCATGATACTTACCTTAAATTTTTCTATTCTTTACTTGTAGTCATCTAAATACCTTGTCTCTTTCCATAGTATTTATGATCCTCAAACACTAGTACCATTATATTTCCCCTTCTGTCTCCCAGCTATCACTTAATCAAGCAATATAAAACTAACTTTTTCAGTACTACCTCTAAAAACAATTCCTTAAACTCCCAAAATATTTTTCATCTGTTCCCCTGAACTTTCTCCACTTTTCCAATATTAGACACTTATTTCAGTCTTTCCACAGTGTGTTCTTTGACCTTGACCAGTACTTCTTTTCTCCATGCTGATGGGACAGACTGCAGCAGTACACAGGATGATGGGACAGCTGGAGTCTGGAGTGGGAAATCAATGGTGTCACAAGACCTCTAGGGTTGAGGGATTACTGGCAAGCTCCTGGAAGAATGTTTCTATCCATCCGTTGGAACTAGAAGGAGTGCTAGAGCCTCCCATTAACACTGGGCTAATTTACTCAAAGGTGAGAGGCAGGACTTACTGCTTCCTTCCCGTTCATTTTACCATTTTAGCCCACAGAAGTCAGAAGAAACAGGTGTTAAATTCCAACATTAAATAATAACAATAAAACTGTTTGTTTCACTGCCTAGCTAAATCAGCAAAAGGCAAACACCAATACCTTAAACCCTTGCGGTTTCCACTGCGGTCAGAATTAAGCCTCACAAAAATGGCCATCTCAGCAGAAATATACAACCATGGACTGCCACATTAACATAAAGCACAGCAGTCAGAAATTATTGCTGCCTCTAATCTCCAAACACTCAGGAGCCGAACCGCGTTCAGTGGAATGACCTGTCCTTCATGATGCATTAGTGTTTGCACTCACTCTAACTCTCTCTCTCTCATGCACACACAGAGCCTGTCCTTTTGGAGTACAGAGATTTACGCTTCCTGAAATAAAAAAACCCTATACTTGAAACTGCCCCTGCCTGGTCCCCTTCCTCCTCTCTAAGAAAATCATCAACTCTCAGCTTTTTGAGAACACTGGGACTTCTATTTTGGGTGAAGATCAAGAAACAAAGGACAACCCAAAGCTTCAATTAGCATCTTGCTGTTGCCACCCCAGAAGACTCAGTAACTTCGTTTTTTCCACTATTTCTAAAATGAAAGTGATGTGAAATAGTTAACAGCTTGAACAAGAAGCTGTAAAGAACCCATGTAAATGTGCTTACACAAAGTCACATAAAAAACCCCCCCGCTGATCTTCTTTCCTTTGAGTTTGTCATCTGTCTCTAAGCCATCCCCTCTATCGCATTTCTTGTCTATCTTATCTTTACTTCTCCTTAAATACATTACAGCTATGCCTATGAAGAAGTCTGTCTAAAATTAAAATAGGAGAAACTAATATGTAAAAGTTCTTTTTTCTACTGAAGGTTGGCTTATTTTAATTTAGTAACTGACTTCTTGTTTGTATTTAAACTGCTTTTAGTTGCTTTCAGCTAAATTGATGAAAACCAGGTTTAAATCAAAGTGAGTGTACTGGTTTAATGAAGCTCACTGGAAACAGTATCTTAAATTAAGCTGGTGCAACTGATGGCAGAGGAGAGCAAAGACCGAAGGTTTACTGTTGAAGACAGATTGACAAAGGTCTGCCTAAAATAATAATAAGCAGAGGTTAAATCTCAGTGGAACTGGTAGATTTAATTGCCACCCAGGTACTTGTAAGGTACTTATAAGAGAGAGTGGAATGCAAGTTTCCACTTCAGGCAAAAGGATAAGATAATATTGTTTCAGATTTTGGAAAAAAAAAAAAAACAAACAAAAACCAAACACAAGACAACACACCATTGCTAGGCAACTCCTTGAGAAGACATGCGAGAGCAGAACACACTCTCCAGGTGGAGACAGCAGCAGAAGTTTGAGCTGATGTGTAGTGTGATGTGGCTGTGGGACAGAGCACTTGGGGAAGGATGCCATACAGAGAGAACTAGTGCTCCAAGTATGGAGAAGGACCTGTATGTTTCATATCTTATTTTGTTTGAGAATGGAGGGCTTTATACATTCCTTTAAAATAACAAAAATCAATTAAAGATATCTGACTCCATCCAATTCATTTCCTCTCCGTAACTGGAATAAACTACTATCCCCCAAATTTAGGCTAGCTGCTGTAATGAAAAGGAGCACAGTCTTTAATAGGAAGGTAGAAGCAATAAATAATCTAGCATCTATTACTGCAATAAGAGCACACTGCTGACAATGACTGATGGTTACTACTCTGAAATCATCCTACATAAGATGACATTAAATCAGATCTAGCTCTATGCATAAGACAACCTCTTCTACACATTCAGATATTACGTTCTAAAAACCAGGCAACAGCAACCAGAACCTTCCACGATGCCACCATGTTATGTAGACTCCTCATTACCCTTCACTCTTCAGGCCTGAACAGTTATCATAAATGTAGAAGGAATGTTAATATTAAGGATCACTGCTATTACAAATCTACAAAATAAATATCTGGAATGCAGTAGTTATTCCTCATTAATAATCATACTTAGGACATTTCATTTAGGACTCAACATTAGCAAAGTGCTGCAACAGCAAAACGCAGTAAGTGTTAATGATTATTTGATTCAGACAACTTAGGCTGCAGAGTGAGGAGAAGCCCCAAAAGCTTGGTTCAAGAGAAATCTTTGCATCTACTCTAAAAGGTTTTTCTAAAGCACTACCAACAACAGAGGATTAAATCTGCAAAGGAAATTGATGACATTCAACCCCAATTCAGTTCAACCCCAATTCAGTTCAACCCCCTCACATACTTCTATTTCAAACTCACCACATGTTCCCACCAAAATAATCAGCTGTAAAGGAGTGAATTATGCCTATATTTAAAGTTAATATTGTTAGGCTTTGGAGCTGTGTCCCTTTGAAACAGACACAGTCCTAACGTCCGTCAGAGGCACTGCTTATATCTTGTCTGTAGCCTCATCCATCTGCTTGGGAAACATTTAGAAGGATACTTATCTATGAGACACACTCCATTAAAATATGCCAGCAAATATTTCAAGCACCACACATTCTCCCCACATTTACACCTCTCCTTTCATCCCAGCAGACACAGCATTCTCAACATTCAGGCCTATTGGGTTGTGTCAGAAACATAACCACTGCCCCTGTGTCATCTATGTCAAAGATACCCTTTTTTTCGTCCCTCTTCTTCCCCAGATGTAAGCCACTGAGCCTAGAAAGGTTGTCTACTTCTTTTATGCCTCAACTGAGAAATCAATAAATGCTCTCAGCCTTTCCAGCTTTATGTTTTTATTTGACAACAGTATAGAACAACAACGATCTATGTGACATGGTTACAGCAGACTATTCTTAGGTGTACTATTGCATTACTGCAATTGAACAGGATACCATAAAAGAGATTTAAGCTAAGTGTTACCGTGCCTTTGCAATGAAGAGTGTGCAAACAGTTAATTAAAGCAACTCACCTAACACGATATAGTGTGATACAGTGTCCAAATCATTCACCAGTTAAACTTTAAGGTGACACGCTCACTTTGTAGTAAAAGAACATCCAACTCAGGGTGTTATCCTTGTACAGCTATTTTATTACCATTATTCAACTACATGTTTCCTATTTCAACAAGCACACACTCATAATCCCTCTTGTCCTTCCTCCCAACCTTTTATGTGTACATTGTACAGTGCACTGACCTGTAATGCCCTGCCACAAAAGAGAGAGGTACGGAGAATGGATACACAGCATTTCTGTTGAGTTTTGGGCTGCTTCACCCAAGCTTAGACCTTAGGGCTGAGCTGAGGATCACAATATGGTTCATAAAACTTACACGACAACCATAATTACTCCTAGATAATACTCACCACTAACACTTTCTGAACTCAGAGATGACGTTCCCCCACCTTGTCACAAGCACATTGAAGTCAACAAGACTATTTTCTTCAAATGAGTTCTTTGGCTTGCTCATTTCCCTCCACTTAAAGAAAACCCCAAAACAAACAAAATAAAAACAAAAGCCAAAAGGCCCAATAAGTAAACAACAGAGATCATACAAACTCATCACAAAAGGGAAACGCTTGGGTCTCTTGTAAGAAACATTCAAGAAGCAAAGCTAAGCCAATCCAGCTATGCCAAATGCAGGCAGCTTGGGCTGCCCAAGGGGTCTCCCTGCCCTGATAATTATATATTTGGGCTGCACTGCCATAACGCTGGCTTATGGCAATCTCTTTTCTTAAAAAAGAAAAGAAAAATCAATCAAAGTGAGCTATGGCTCGACAGGTCTGCAGTAAAGCCCAGCCATGTAGAAAATAGAGCAGCAGCTGCACTACAGGATCAAAAAACAGAGTGAGCAAACTCCATCATTGGGCACAATTATCTCACTGGAAAAAAAAAAGAAAAGAAGAAAAATAAACACATCCACCCCCACCTCCCCAATGTCTAACACAAACCCAAGAGATTTGGGTTTCTGATGCAGGATATCTGCATAGTATCCACAAACTTTCTTAGAGACTTATTCTTTTTTTCAAACATTTGGCTCTCATCAGACTTTAGTTTAGTACTTCAGAAGGAATGAGCAAAAAGCACGCCCAAGAGCAAGGAAGTCTAACCTGGGAGATTGCCCTTCACAGTCATATTCCACTCATGAGGCTTCTGGAGGAGTCATCCTGCCAAGGTTGGGAGAGGGTCACTCCCCTGCCCTGTCAAGGCATAACAACTACATGGCAAGCTCAGGTAAGGTAAGTATATCATAGCATCAACATAGAGCATCCAAATTACCTCACAGAAACAGGGCCAAACCATATCTCCATGGTCAACTACATTTTTAGTGTTTGGGAATTTCAAGACACACACAGGAGCTTAGTCCTCTCTTCCTAGTGAGTCAAAATAAAGTCTCCATTCAAAGACATTACTAATACACATATCTACACTCTAATCAACAGGCATATCTTAGTTACTAAATTCTCACCTCAAGCGTTTCTCTGGATATATAAAATAGCTCACCCCCTAACAAAGCAAGTCCAGGCAGCCTTTATCCCATAAGAAAGTGGACATGAGGCAGAGGCCTCAGAAATCCAACTGGCTAATGAATTTTGATGCTCTGGTATGCACACACTGCCTAGAGAGGCAAGTACCTTCTCACCCCTGAACCTACTGGAGCCAAATCCCTGCTTGGGGATTGGTAATCAATTCTCTACAATAACCTTACAAAATTGTTAGGCGAATGGGGAATTTCCTATGATGCCTGTAAGATTTCTGATAGCATCATCAGTTGATAGCAAGAAATTCCAATTCCTCAAATACAACCAGACGTTGCTTTCCATCAGATGTCACCAAATTACATCATCATTTCATAATTTCCCCTGTCCATTTCTCACATCATGCCCTACTCACTTTTTTCTGCCTGTTTCAATGCATGAAATCCCTGGCTGTGTAGACTGAGGCCGTGAAGTTATTAGCACCTCTAGAAAATGTCAAACCCTGTGTTTATGGGACATGCCCACAAACTTTATGGCTGGAATGAATGCTGTGCAGCACTGAAGTATCTGTTTATTCATGCATATTCATATTTATGACTTTTAAAAAAATTCCTCAATGCCTTAAGGAACTACTTATAGACAGAAGTTACAGGAAATCATGTTAACTAAGTTGTTACAGTATCTGAGCAGTGTAAATATACATCCTCTAAGTGGCTATCAGACAACCATGGAAAGTGAACACCAGTGAAGACCTCTGAATTTCTGGGGCTCCACCAATGCCCTGGCTTGAGCAAAAGGTTTTTCACTTGTCTCCAGTCCCTACGCACCTCTTTGGCCTTTTGGGATTATCAGATCTCTGCATGGAGGGGAGGAGGAGGGGAAAACTGCAGAGTCAACTACAAAGAGCAGAGGAAAAAAGGTAGCTGTCTGTACAACAGAAAAGTACTGATACACTCTTGCTGTAACTCTGCACTGCAGAGAAATCAAACTTACCCACAGCAGCAGCAGCCAAGTGTGGAGAGCAATGCAAGATGTATGGGATATGCAACTGGGGGTAGAGCCTGCAGAAAGAGGGTCTTTCTAATCAGAGACACTCAATACAAACATCTCATTCACCTTAAGGTGTTCACTGTTATGTTTCCAGCCAAGAAGAGATTCTGCTGAATCTGCTGTCATTCATGAGATGATCACAGCATAAAACAGCACAGCTAAATCCTGTAGCTGCAGTAAAAGTACCCAAACATAATAAAAAAATCAAGAGAAGTCCAGTAGTCTAAGGGCTTGTCATTTAATCCGCTCAAATCTCTTACATTTAAGGCAATTTGGTCACCTTTGACAATTCTTATTGCAGCATGCTGAAAGTACATTAGGATTGTGATAGATAAACTCTTGAAGTACTATGCTAATACACCACCAAAACACTATCACATAAAACTGGACTCAAAAGATACCTTCAGTTTCATAAGCACGTCCAGATTTCTCAGCCAGGCAGAAAGCACAGCTGGGCATTGTCCTGTTGTAGTGACGCCAAGAGAGTAAGGAGTATCACCCTTTGGCATTGTGCAACTTTTCCTCCACAGAACCCCACCAAAGAGGATAGGTGGCTGCTGTGCTGAGAGATACACATACTAACAGGTCCTCTGGAAGCACCGACAGTGGGTCTCCATGGGGCCTGCAGGAAGCTGGAATTGCCCTCCTGTGGCCTCTCTCTTTCACGCTCCAGTACACTTCAACTGAAGCAAAAGCCCATGTTAGCTGCAGATCAGCAAGCTGCAGACTCACCAGAGCAACAGGTACAGGGATAAATAATGGAAGCCAGCATGTCTGAGAGCAACTGGGAAGAGAGAGATTCATTCACACAAGGCAAACACCAACACAATAAATAAAGTAGCTGAGATGAATGTAACCATCACTCATCTGCAAGAGGCCACGGCACACAAATACTTGACGACTGGGCACACTCAGGAGGTCTAACTGGTCCTCTAGGGATATGGTGACATGACAAATTATGATCTGCCTCCGTGAAAGCGCTTTT
This sequence comes from Gavia stellata, assembly GCF_030936135.1. Classification (NCBI taxonomy): domain Eukaryota; kingdom Metazoa; phylum Chordata; class Aves; order Gaviiformes; family Gaviidae; genus Gavia; species Gavia stellata. The sequence continues at coordinate 24,841,560 of NC_082600.1, forward strand.
CTTAATTCCTCCTAAATTCTGTGAAACGGGTGTGGGTAAAAAATACAGGGACATTTTATAGGTGTGCCCTTATGATGAGACTAGGTCTTTTCCCATTTAGAACAACTGCAGCAGAGAACTGAAGGTGGTCTCTACTGCTTTGACATGAACTGCAATGCACATCTCCAAGTGACCTTAAAAGTGATGCCACTAAGAACTGTAAAGACCATGTCCTCAAAGGGAAGATCTTACTACTCTTCCTTCCAGTTTCACAGCCACAGCATGGACACTTTATTCCACATCTCTGACAAAACTCAGCCCTTAAAGTCGCCTTGTGAGATCTCAGTGTTTACTTATGAACAAATAAATACGGCTTGTGGATGCACAGAAATGCTTGAAAGAATGAATGGTATGCGCACAGGCCCAAGTCTGAAGAGAAACAGAAATAGAGAAGAACAAAATGCAGTGCCTTATTTTCTCAAATTCTGAAACTTTGCATCACTTCAAAGAAGAGACAGTCCGTGGGACATGCTGGACCCCACCTACACAGTAGACTTAACGTAGAAATCTATTAGTAATATACTGAACATACCAATTTCCGCTGGCATAAGAGAAACACACACGGCAACAGTGTATGAACACATCTCTGGAAGGTCAAAATAATACTTTGGCGTGTGTTCAAGCTCTTACTACACCTGTTGTCAGGAACTACCTGGGTGTTTGCAAAGATTTTCCAGAAGAAATTCCAACATAGGCATAAGAAAAGGTGCTTAATTCAAGTTAAAATATAATACTGCAGACAAAAATTTTAACCCTCCTTTACCTCTTCTCTACCAATGGGATGAAAAGAAATTTTGAGGTCATCACTCATCATTAGAATAGCTGCACAAAAACAGTACTAATAAGAGCTGTAGATAAGAATTATGTTTTTACCACTGTTATCATCCAATTCCTGTAGTTTTCATAGGCATCCCATGTGATGTGGTAATTTTTGCAGCCTTTTTGCATTTGCAGATGTTCTAGCAAATGGTATTTATTAGAAGAATATTCCAGTGTTGAAAAGATGCACGTTTCAAATGGCATGTTCCATAGTTAATGCAAATTTGGATAGACTCAATGAAATGGAGAAAAGATGAGAAAGAGAACAGATTCATTAAGAAACATTTGCTAAAGAAGTGCCTGAAGAGCATGGTATAACAAAAAATTCTCAATTTGTGTAGGACAAGAAAGAAGAGGAATTAGGCAAATGTATTGTTTACTCTGAACCGCCCTTAAACTTCAGTATTAGTTTTAAGACCTTGAAATCTAGCTTGAAACTAATCTTATAGAATATCTGTATACAGTCCTCTCTTGTCTATAACTTTTGTCATTCTGTTAAATAGGGTCAGAACTTGCTTAGATGACCCTAAAATGTCTACAACACAGAGACAAAGGATACCCACCCTCATAAACTAGCCAAACAGCTGAGAAGCAGTATGAAAGGAACTTTATATAGAAGACTGCTCTTCAGAGGGCCACATCTTATTTTAACGTCTACAATGTACCTGAAGCACAATCCCAAAACACAGACTTTGATGCTAAACCATAATACTGCCTATTCACATGCCATTTCCAATACACAGATCTCAAAAACTTTGACAATGCTAAATAAACCTTGTAAACACCCTATGAGGTATACAAGCATTAGCTTTTACTTTCACACCTGCAACAGGCTGACCTTCCTAGAGGAATATGAGATCAGAACTAGGAATTCACTCCAGGAATCCTGACCATTAGACACCCATACTTGGACTATTATCTCATGCAATCTCTCAGCCCTCATCACAGTAGCCACACACCCAACTTTGTAGCTCCCACTTCTAAATATTCTCCCAAGTTCTTCTCCACATAGCAGCACAAGAAAAGTCAATCTAACACCGAGGGAAATATAACAAAACCATCTATGCTGGAGATAGCCACTGGCAATTTCCAATTATTCCCAGATAGCTTGGCATCTCTTCATAGTCTCATTTAATGTTATCAGATAATAGCTAGTTATTTCTTAAACAAACAGCTGGAATCTAATCCTGTTCTCCTAACTGAGTTTGCAAGACTTTTCTCCTGAGTTATCTCCTGAGAATTATCTCTTGAGATTTTCTTAGCCAATGGAACCAGCTAAAAGATATCAGATAAGCTCAGAGTTCACGAGGGCACTTGACATTTTCTTCATATAATGTTCTCATAAAGAATAAGTGGGATATTATGCAGAATAATTGTTTATGCTGCGAACATCAGCCTGAAGAGGACACATTTCCTTGGAGTGGGCAATCTGGAAGTAGCTAGAAACACGGTAAGACAGAACAGCTGATGGACATCAACCCAAGCTGCACATCCTCAAGGGAAGAAACTACCATGTTAATCAATACTAATTCTTTAGCTCCAAAATTCACACATATGGGAAAAGAAAACAGAAGATTCAGGGGACCTCAGCTTAAGTTCTTACACTGCTCTGTCACCACATATTATTTTGCTCAACAACTAAAACAAATTGGCAAACTGCAGCTTCTGATAAGACACATGTTCATATCTCTCTCCCCAAACACATCATAAATAGCTCCCCATCACAGGAACTTTAGCAGGCTGTCCATGGTCTCTCAAGACTGAAAGAAATTACCTCTCTTCCATTTTAAGGGCGCAAGGCCAGAGCAGGAGAAAGGGGAAAACTGACGTTGCCATTGGTTCACAATGGAGAAGCATCTGAGGCTTCATCATATTCTGTAAACACCTCATTTGCAACATGGTGTTTGTTATCTCCTTTTCATCACCCTAACGTGAGCTGCTTTTGCAGTTCTCCACAGACTTAATGCTAACATCTCAGAGAAAACAAAACCACTTTGGAATTCACTTGGAAATGTACAAATATAATGCAGGAACATTACTCTCAACCTTGATTTTAGTTTGAGGCAAAACAGAAAGTACATTAAGGCTGGTCTGCATAAAATTTCTCATGAAGCCAGATTTTGGTGTGAACTAGGGAAAAGACTTTCTTTGAACTCTGTATTGCTTGCATTTGCATTTTGAAACTGAAATTTCCCCTTGAAACTCCCAATATGTTTCTGTTAACCTTCCGGGAGCAATAAGGGAGCCCTCCTGTGGATAATGCATCACATTTAAATTCCCATGACCAACAAGGAAAGACTATGTAACCTATGGAATAAAATGGCTCTATTTTAGAGCAAAGAGAGTGAGTTGGTAATCCACTGGAGGCTGTAGTTTAATTTAAAAGGCTATTAACTTTGTTCCATGGGGGCAGTTATAGTTTAATTCATACTACTTTTCTGAAGCAAAAGAAATTGCACCAAATAAAACATCCCAGGCTACAAAAGATATCTTAACCAGACAAAAAAGTGTGATGGCTTTTTATACATATTATAAATGTTAAAATAGAATTATTTATGTTTCCAAATCTTGGCTACATGAGGTTTAACTTCAGTGACAGTATTCGCATGAGGGCACCAATATTGCTTGTATTAGTAAAGTTAGCTACTTGTTCAAGATCACTGCTCATTCAGGACTCTGTGTTCCTTAGTACATCACTGCTTCCTTTATATAAGGCACAACAAGAACACAATACTCTCTTTCTCCCTTCTGAAACAGCAAAATACTCAGAGAGGGAGAACACAAAGACCCAAGACCAAGTTAACTCTACATCTGCCTTGGGTTCTCATCTTGGACTCATCCAGTTTGTTGGCTTTAAACAGCAGCAGCTCTGCTCTCATAAATAGCAAAATGGCCACATTCACCATCACAACACACTGTTCTTCGTTGTCTGCCACTGGTTTCAAAGAGCTTATTTTTGGGAAAACAAACAAAAGAAAACCAAGTATTTGGCCCTGCTGGGATTTCAGCACTGAAAAAAAAAATATCTAATTTCTAGCCCAACCACTCCCAGAAAAATGTATATTTGCTTTAAAACTTTTGCATAATTTTGGCTTATAGACTATAGATGTTGACTTCCATCATATCTAATAGGACTTGCAATTGCTCAGCACCCTACATGATGGAGACTGTGCTCTGAAGTTCTTAGCTGCTGAGTGTGTCTGCAGCCTGCAGATTTATGTTTAGCTATCCTATGAGCTCAATTCACTTATGTCATATGTTGGCACAATTCTACCAATGTCAGTTTATTTCCAACAGCTTATGCCGGCACAACTTTCCAAAGGAGCGTGAGATAGCGAAAAGCATAAACCAGGTCCATTAACCTCTCTGCAACAGGATAAATCTATGCAGTAGTCTCAATCCAGTTTCAAATATTTCCACTATTTCCCTTAAGTGTCTGTTCTTTAGAATGTTATGTCCATTCAAGAGCTTGTGTGACAGCACTCAAAGATACCTCCTGGTATACTTGGATACTCAACCTTTCACATTCCTTCAGGAGATACTTAGAAAATCAAGTATATGCACAAATGTGCCTACAACATAACTTCTCACACCCGTTGCACAGCCTAGCATCCTCACTGATATGTCTTGCAATATAGGCCTTTGCAATTTCTAAGCACATTGTAATAGCACTATCAGAGGAGTCTAGGTTCAGCAATGCTGATAGCATTGGAGGAACTGGCAGTATAACCATTTATAACCTGGAGTATTAAAGGGTTGCCAGGAAAACTTATCTAGATGGTCAACTTCTTTGGAGACTAATAAAGCCACAATCCAGTACTTAACTTCTGCCAGATCTCTGTTCCTCTTCACTGCAGCTGCTCAGGGAAGGCACTAACCTCCATGCTCTTACTGACATTTTAATACCTCTGTGACCTTGTGTTATCACTGCTAGGCACCAGCCCATCGCATTCCCTCTAGCCTGAGTGGCCAAAGACCTGCTCGAGGAACACCTACTTTAAGGAGAACAGACTGCTAAATTAATCATAGAGGCCACTTTCAGACTGGAGAATGGGAGACAGACAAGGTGCTTATCTTTTTCTGGTCTCTAAACTTCCTCCTGCTCTCTCGGGTTAACCCCTTCTTTTACTTCACTTTTGACATGGTTGCATACAAAATGCCTATCAGAGAGAATGAACTACAAAGTAACTTCTTACAGCTACAGGGACTCCTACAGGGAGTCCTGTAGAGGACTCTAGTGCAGGAATTGTACAGAGACAGGTCACTTTACCAACAGGCAAGACAAAAAGCAGCACTGGAAGTTAACAGAACACAACAATTTTTTACAATCACTCTGGCAAGGAACTGAAGAATATTCAATGCAATTGAAATTCCAGAGAGAACTTAATAATTACTTGTAGTCTGACTTGTTCGGAACACTGAAACTAATGCTCTGGTCTAGCTAAATATACTACGAAGTTCCTGTGGACTACAAGTAATCATATCTTGGCTTCTACCTTCTGTTAAGGGAATTTTCTCACAGATTTTTATAAAAGTAGAGGTAAAATTCAACAGTCTTTGCTATCATGGGTCTTCTCTATAAACAGAGGACATGCAACCTCCTGATAGGTTCAAGGAACGTGTGGACATGGCATTGTGGGACATAGTTTAATGGGCATGGTGGTGTTGGTTGATGGTTGGACTTGATGATCTTACAGGTCTTTTCCAACCGTAGTGATTCTGTGATATTTTTGGTTTTGATCTGCTCTCAAAAAAGCTGCACATGGTGGAGGATTTCTGTACCTCAGATGACAAACAAGTAAGGAATAAGACATGAAAACGTCCATTATTTCTCCGTTAGTCTGCCATCATATAAGGCCTGATTTCCAAATCCACAGATTTTAGCAGAAAGATTTCCACTTCATTCAACTAAATTGGAATCAAATCCGTAATACAAGACAGGGACAAAATGGCTGCAAACCCAATACTCAAGCAGAGGTCTCCAAATTTGGTATATACAGAGAAAGGAAATAATGATACCAGAAATTCAATACCTACATCACAGTTTAAGCATAACAGTTCTGAAAAATGGTGCATTTTCAGGTACAACAATTTCCTTGAACAAACAAAAAGTATTCACAAAAGCTAAGTGTATGATGAGGGATGAGGAATCAGACATCACTCATTGCCTAGATTAGTATGCCTGCATGGATTATGAGTCTGATCAATAGCAAGAAACAACTTCTTCCATCAAAACAACAGTATCATGCACATGGCAAGAAATGGAGCAACGGGCTTAACATTTCACATTAGTAGTAACTCCTACGCAGGTGAAGAAGTATCTTCTGTGAAAAGATCCGTCTGAAATCCTAATGCACACAGGTATGCTCCATATTGCCTGTACCAAAAGCCACAAGGAAGGTTTAAATCAAACTAAGCAGAAGGATGCTTAAAGAAGCAAAAAAAGCCCAAAAAAACCAAACTTGAAGATATGTAAAACCAGAAGAAACAGGACAAGTGAAGAAAGGAAATACCTTCATTTTAGGAGAGGAGCTCTGTTACAGCATTAGGAAAGCAGATCAGTGAGAAGTGAGATGAATTAACTTGGAATCCACCCACACTGAATACCTGGATCCAGAAAATAAATGTGGGTATCTCACAATGACACGTCCTTCAAGATTTTCTAGCAATTCCCCTATTTTGTCATCAGCCAAAAGTGACAAAAACCTCCATCTTTCTTAGCAGTTTTCTGGAAGAAGCTGCCATGGAACAGGATTTCCAAAACTTCAGTTCTTTCAATATTAAAAAGAAATTGTTTCAAGTTTTATGATAATATTTGAATCCAGCAACATCGCAGCAACTGTGACTCATCAAATCTTAACCTAACACGGCAAGAGAAAGGAGAAAAGACTGAGGTAAAAAGGTATAACACCAAGCCAGTTTCAAAGAGCTGTGTGACTGGAGGCAGATTTCAGTGACTAGTTTTCGTAACACCTTCAGCTCCCGCCTTTCACTGGAGTATGAGCCAGGGTCACCAAGGTCCTGGAGATGAGGAGATAGTAATACACGATATAGAAAGAAGAGGAAAACAAAATAACAGGAAGATTCATGGCTGAATTTGGAGTCTTTGCAGGGTTTAATACATCTTCTTAGAGATCTTAATTGCACATCAATCTTCTTCAGCTAGAGAATGAGAGGTGAACATGCGATTCTCCAGCTCGGCACAGAGGGCAAACTAGAGTTAAAAGAGAAGGAGAAAAGAAGGGCATGCTCAATCCAAACTGGATTTTCTCCCCTCTTACCATGAGAAGACAAGAAGCTTTTCCTTAGTGCTTGCCAACACAGGGAAATTACTTCAGAACAAATAAGAATGTGACTTTACAGCATTCTTTCCGTAATTCCCTTATTCTGTAACTCGAGTTCTTTTTGGCAGTTAAGCTTAATCCACTTCTAACCCACACAAAGGCATGTTCAGTGTAGGGTGCCCACGCGAGGAATTAGTAGAGAATAAGTATGCTAAGCTAACAAGACCTTAGCACAAAGTTCTTCATCAACCTTCACTGCCAATGTCGTTCTTGTTATTCACAGAGATTTAAACTGCCAAGGTAGGAAAAAGTATTATGTGGCCATCTTTGCTCTCCACTCCTACGACTGGAAGACAGACAAGAATTAACCTCTGCTGGTATCAGTGCCAGCCACATCCGAGCTATCTAGCCATATTCAGAGTTACATATCCAAGAAAATCCAAGAACTGAGTAAGGTCCAGTCTACGATATGTTTAGATGAACCGTACACCATCGTCTTTAATGGCTTTAAGCTGTGCCTGGTTTATGTGGCTCCAGATAGAACAGCTATATTTCTTACTGTACGAACAACTTATCTGTGTGATGATAACAAGAAAAATTTTGGTTACAGTCTAGATTTATCTGGTCTAGATTGGAGATTTATGTAATCAACAGACAGTTTATTAGTAACTATGACCTTGTCTGTGTTTTGTCCCATAAATTCAAAATTACTAGGTCACTAGAGTTGACATCAATGTCCCACACTCCAATTCTCAGGCCCCCCTACTCATTCATGTTCCTACAGAAACGCCAACACAAAAATGCCATGCTACATAACTGCCATCCACACCAACAATATTTTGTTCTAAGGGCAGCTTAGAGTCAAGCATAAAAAAACCCCAGTGATAAGCATTCCCAGTTGCTAATGCAGAAAAGTCATACTTTAAACTACGTTCCTTAGAACAGTATAGACTTATGTCCCCCTTAAGGTTTGGAAATACCTAAAATTTCTTCACAGACTTAAATGGCGGCTGTCAGGATTAAAATTATGGGCTATCCCTTGATGGGCATGCAGTGACACAGCTTCTCCTTTTTAAACTGTCTTCCCCTAAGTTACTCATGAGACTATCGGAACACTTCAGAAAAATTTAGCTTAGCTTTCCCTATTGCTTTCAAGATGAGAGACATGCACAAAGGAAGAGACAAGTGGTATCAACCGATTGCACTTTCTCCTTACGAACTGTTCTTTCTTGCTCACTAGCTCTCTTATATTTAAATTCTGAATAGCAAAGAAAGGAGAAGTTTCTCCTGCTTCTGAAAATAATGATACTTAAATTCTCTTTTTCTATAAATAAAGTGTAACAGAATCTATGAGTTCTTTGGGAGAAGGAGAGGCCTTGTTAATTTTTAAAACCAAACCCACATTTTGAATCTAAGCAGCACATTTCATATTTCCAGGTCTGGCATCTCAACCATAATGTAAAACCTCCACTAGCAAAAAAAGATGAAGAAGGAAAAGCACACTTGTCTGCCCTGGAACTCTGCTGCCCTTAGGCATGAGCCAGAAATAATCCCAAAGGCAGGATGCAAATGAAATGTCTCATCAGCGTGCAGGCCTTAATGTATTTTACCTTAAACATTTACATTAACAGATGGTCCCCCGCAGTCTCATAAACTCGCTCCTGAGTTCATTTCCATCTCACTTCAGGCCCCATTTGTCATCGGTCAACAGCAGAATGTCACAAGGGGGTTGAGCCAGAACAGAAGAATGGGAAAAACTGTATGAAATGATTGGTGTCACCTACACGTATGCATTTGACCTCAGTTAAAAAGGGAGAAAAATGAAGGTAAGAAGAAAAGGAAGGACAAGAAGAAATGGCCGCAAGTTGTGCCAGGGGAGTTTTATATTGGATACTAGGAAAAATTTCTTCACTCAAAGAGTTGTCAGGCATTGGAACAGGCTGCCCAGGGAGGTGGTTGAGTCACTGTCCCTGGAGGTATTTAAAAAATGAGTGGATGAGGTGCTTAGGGACATGGTTTATTGGTGGACTTAGCAGTGTTAGGTTTACGGTTGGATTTGATGATCTTAAAGGTTCTTTCCAACCTAAATGATTCTATGATTCTATGAATAAGGTGATAATCAGATGACCTAGTACTACTAGGATTAAAATAAATTAAAAAAAAATAATCAAAAAACTCCCACACTGCTCCTTTTGGTGAGGACCCAAATGCTACTTTAAATGGAGATGTAGCTATATGCTGTGAAAGCAGCCCAGGCTGGCTCATGCATTTAAGGGAAGGAGACTGACTGGCTCATTCAGATCAGGAAGTGGCATGATGCAGCCAGGCTGCTCAGCCCCCACTTGCGGGAGAGGTAAAACTCTCAAATCAGTCCAATGCTCATATACATAAATTCTGCTTTTGCTGAGCCTCTACATTTGCAGCTCTGTCACAAAATGTGCTATTGGTTTAACCAGGGGAAGGATAGAAATCTGAGCCCTGCTCTGGTAGGCTGAAAGGTAACAGCTCTTGAGCTCATCTGTGGCTGGGGTTCGCTATAGCAATGAAATAAATTTTAATTTGTTTGTGTCATCTTTTCCTTGGCCAAACATCAGAAAGAAATTGTCAGAACAGAGATGCCTGCCAAAACAAAAATCTCAAGTGTAAGAGGAAAAACCACAAATCAATCTAGTTGAACTCAATGAAGAATAAGAACACAAATGGATAAAATCTGGCACAAGGTGATACTTCTTTATTCAGGGGCTGAAGAATACAAGCAAGAGAGTTTGATCTATATTCTCACCAGACTCTTCCACAGAAGCCATAGGTGCTCAGACTGTCCCAGACGTATAATACACTGACTCATCTCAGAACATTCCCCTGAAGCATAGAAATAGCAACTCCATGTTACAAACATGAAACTGAAGCACACCAGCGACAAAGAAAATTGTCAACCCACAAAGAATGCCAATAGTCAAAAAGAAAAGTGAACTGAGTCACTCAAATCTCCGGTTAGTGTCATAATCATTCAGCTCTGCCCAGACCATGCAACTGCTCTTCCTCCCTGTGCAAGTAGGAGGCAGGTACCAGGATGAACTAGCAGTATGGTCTACGTTGCTTCATTGTGATGGTAAGAAAAAGTACAGCCAATCCATCTCTTCATCTGAGAGAGGATGCCTTTGCTCAGTAAAAGAAAAGCTAATTTTACTGCTCTAAATTGCTTCAGGGAATAGAACATACAGCAGTTCACACTGCTTCCATGAATTTTTATACTATAAATTTGAATACGAGACATATTTTAAAATGAATGACAGTACTCCATCTTCATAAGAAAATCCCATTGTGTCAGATTACTAAACTATATTGTTCTGTTTAAATCAGAAGAAGTTTGCCTACTCCCACAATCTTTGTATTGAGTCTTTCAGTCTGAGCCAAAATGTTAGGCAATTATGAAAAATACTGTCTTCTATTCACCAGTAAAGCTACCATTTCACACAGGTTCTTTGGTGGCAGTTCATTATCGCCCAGTGACTTCACAGGTCTTGCACTGGAGCATCCAGGTGCTTTGGAACAGCGTTTCCCTGAGCAAAATTTAAGACCATATTCATAAAAGTGTAATTTTTTTACATCTCACACTTCAGAAGACATGCACGAGATTGCCATGCTCCCTGTATTTCAGAGGATAGTTAGTAGAAAGCCAAGCCTCATAAAACACAGAAACAGAAAAACTGAATTCCAGGTCCAATACCTGGGATTCATGACAGACACACATTCTTTTCGTTCTCTAGAGTTCAACAGCACCTGACCTGAGGAAAACCTCTGCCCCTAAAATGAGTCAGCTGTACTCATGATAACCCACAATTCCTAATTTTCCCATCATCTGCCTAGCTGAAAACTGTGCTGGTACCTAGCAATCAAAGCAAGTCACACTTACCAGAATGGGTACAGGAGAGCTGCTGGGCACCGCACTCAGGGAGAATGGCTCCTCCTTGAAAACTTATGCCACTTTCAAGTGTAATTGAGGAACTGTGTCAAGAGGGGAAGGACAGCCTTGTAGGGATGGCCAGCTAGATAACAGCCAGCTATATCTTTTGAGTATTAACAACAACATTATTGTAAAGTAGTTAGAAATTATCAGTTCAGCTGAACAAAAACTGGCCATGATCTTTATTTTAAGCATTTTCAAATTCAAGTAATCAGTTAATTATTAGGGCTCTTTGAATCAAAGAATCACTAAGGTTGGAAAAGACCTGTAAGATCAAGTCCAACCATCAACTAACACCACCATGCCCACTAAACCACGTCCGACAATGCCTCGTCCACACGTTCCTTGAATGCCTCCCGTGATGGTGACTCCACCACCTCCCTGGGCAGCCTGTTCCAATGCTTCACCACTCTCTCAGTAAAGAAAATTTTCGTAATATCTAGTCTAAACCTCCCCTGGCGCAACCTGAGGCCATTTCCTCTTGTCCTGTCACTCGCCATTTGGGAGAAGAGGCCAACACCCACCTCTCTGCAATCCCCTTTCAGGTAATTGTAGAGGCCTATAAGGTCTCCCCTCAGCCTCCTCTTCTCCAGACTGAACAACCCCAGTTCCCTCAGCCGCTCCTCATAAGACTTGTGCTCCAGACCCCTCACCAGCTTCGTCGCCCTTCTCTGGACATGCTCCAGCACCTCAATGTCCTTCTTGTAGTGAGGGGCCCAAAACTGAACACAGGATTTGAAGTACGGCCTCACCAGTACCGAGTACAGGGGCACAATCACCTCCCTACTCCTGCTGGCCACACTATTTCTGATACAGGCCAGGATGCCATTGGCCTTCTTGGCCACCTGGGCACACTGCTGGCTCATATTCAGCCGGCTGTCAGTCAACACCCCCAGGTCCTTTTCCTCCGGGCAGCTTTCCAGCCACTCTTCCCCAAGCCTGTAGCGTTGCATGGGGTTGTTGTGACCCAAGTGCAGGACCCGGCCCTTGGCCTTGTTGAACGTCAAACAGTTGGCCTCGGCCCATCGATCCAGCCTGTCCAGATCCCTCTGCAGAGCCTTCCTACCCTCGAGCAGATCAACGCTCCTGCTCAACTTGGTGTCATCTGCAAACTTGCTGAGGGAGCACTCGGTCCCCTCCTCCAGATCATTGCTAAATATATTAAACAAGACTGGCCCCAAAACTGAGCCCTGGGGGATTCCGCTTGTGACCGGCTGCCAACTGGATTTGCCAGAAGTCTCTCTCATTTAGGCTTTGACTGGGGCAGAAATATGTTCTATTTTACACTTTCAGCTTGTACATAATGAGGAAACACAGGGAATCCAGCAGTGAGACTGGTTCTTCAAAGATGTGATAATAAAATAGATTTGAATAGTGACAATAAGAAGGATGACCCTACCATTTTGGGAGTCAGTGGCCCAAACATTACACTGTAACAATATTTACTTCCAGCAGTTAAAATGCAAGCCTGAATGTTGCTGCATTCCTTTTCCACTAAACTCAGTGAACATCTGACAGGGTTGCAGTGGGAGGGAATTTTAGGCACCATCTTATCCTGAAGGCAGCTCTCAGAACTTCTCTAATCTCAAGGTCAGCATGGTCACTGCAAAATTCAGCCAGCACTGCTTGCAGAAACCATGTCAGGTTTCATGTCAAGTTTCCCCTTCCCTTCTTGTTGCTTTTTACCCTCTCAAACAAGCTGGGGAAAGACCATGTCCTCATAGCTGCAATGCTAGCTACTTTATATTTGTTATTATAATTACATTTCTGTCTTCTGCTTTTAAAAATCAGACTATTTCCTACAAGTTTTACCAAACTGCATTTCTAAATACATATGCCAGTTGTCTTCAAGCAGCCAGACTTTTCCAGTAATTACCAGCCAGGATACCATAGTCCTCTTCCATTAATTGCAGCCTGCACCGAGGATTGGTGCACTCATCACAGTATATGCTGCAGTGCCTAGGGAAGCGGAACTAGGCAGATGTCTAGGGTATTTGTACACCTTTAGAAAACACACACCAACACACAACACTGCTTTAAGCAGCTTTTGTGTGTATATCCTGAGGGAACATGGGTGACTTCTACTGGAGCAGCTATCCTCATAGCTCTTCTTGGGGCAAAGGGCTTCATAACAGGGAACAAGTAGGTTGTCCCCATTAGCTGGTACTGGCTGTTGTAATGGTGACTACAGCACATCCCCCATGGAATCCTCCCCTGAGCCATCCCCATGTATGACTACGACAAGGAATTCAAGTCCTGGAACAAAACAAATGTTTGAGTACAGCTCTGTTCTTTGCAGAAGGTTTGTGCATGCCTTGCTCTCATTTTTTTATGTCATTTTGACTCAACTGTAAATGAAAGAAATCTACACGCTGTGCTACTGGATGAGATCATGGTAGAAAGTATTTCATTGCCAGCAAGGCAAATTTTTGCTCATGAATCTTTTCTATTCTTTCAGTGAGTGGTGATTTAAGCAAGTTACATTTATAGCACTGATTCCGCAGAGAGAGGGAGAGAGTGCACATTGAGCTACGACTGCAAGTGATGGGTCCCAAGGGAGCTAAACCACAGATGTCATAAAAAGCCATTTCAGAAATTGTACACAAAGACACAGCTGTGCAGTGGGAAGGAAAACAGGTGGCACCAGCATCAGGGGCTGGCAGAGCACGGAAATAAACACACTGCCTTGCATTACAGTACAACATTGCCACAATACACCTTCAAAAAGGACCCCTTAAAAAAGACCTCTTAGAAAAGACCTCTGTCTCCACTGCCTCTGGAGAAGATGCTGAGGTTAAGCAGCCCTCTTCAAACAAAGCATCCCCAGAGCACAGAGTGCATTTGTCCATGATCTGTGAATTTACACAAGCTACCAAAGACTTGTGAAGTCAGCTGGAGTTAAGAGCCCCTCAGCAATATACTAAATCAGTTCCATGCTCACCCTGGAGTCCTCTACTTAGAAGCAGCTGTTTTTCTACTGTTTTTGTTCAGTTTTGCACCCTGAGGTTGAATAGACCAGTTATCCCCCTCACTCAGTGTCAGAGAATCAAGGTCAAGAGACAGTAGCTAAAGTAGCACAGGACCCAGGAGTTATCTCACTGCCAATTTCTGGTCTGCTCACAAGAGCAGGCTGTTTCCTTACCCTCTAATCTGTCATTTTGCAGACAAATTCTCTCTGTACGATAGATCTTGAAGAGCTGTGCAGCGCTCTCCTCAGTGGCTAGACCAGATTTAAGGGCAGTGTAATCCTATTAGGATGCAAGGTCATGCAATTTACTGCCATAAATCAACTGCCTTGGTTCAGTTTTCAAAGGTCAGAGCAGCCCCATCTGAGGCAGTGGGGAGCTCACCAGTTCGCTGACATCTGACACCTTGCAATATTTCTAAAGTATGTTCTGAAAAGCAACACCAATAAAAATGACAGTGTAGAGCTCCCTATTTATTCTTTGTGTAACGCCAGATCAAATTGTCTGAACAGACACTCAGAAACCTAATGTACCCATCTGCACTGTACTTTGTCTCTTATGTCACCATCCACAACACACATCCTGTTTTGGGAACATAGCTGGCAGTACTGGTACAGTCACAATAAACACACTGAAAAGCCCACTCTGTCCCTTATACTTTGCAAAGGTACTCAATCTAATCATTTTGAGAATGATATAGGTATCACCCAAATAGGTAAACGGGGACCAGGTCTGTGGCATCTGTGCTTGTTTTCATATGTGCTTTTTTTTATTCCAGAAATTCCAAAAAGCTACAGAGTAATAGCATATGTTTATGACTGACTGTTCATCTGTAGAAAGAAGATTTGTATGCCCAGCCACTTCTCAAAATCACTGAGGAAGATGTCAGGTTGATCATAATTGAGATATCAGTAAAGCGCAGAGTTAAGCACATTAAAGCAGCATGTTGAAAATGGGAAGTGTGTGGAATTACCTTTGATATCAGGCATTTTGAACCCTTCAAATCTTTTCTCCAATAGCTGTCTGTATTTTCATGCCAAAACGAAAAACTTTATTTGATGGATACAGCAGGAATATGTCAGGATTTATTATGATTAGAAAATTATTCAATGTTATTATATTTCCAAATATTTATATCTTTTGATAAACAGGATCTTCTTCCACATTGTATCCAATGACTCTGAGGTATCCCAGCGGTACAAGATGCAGCTCACAGAGATCAGAGGCACCAAAGTTCAACACACAACACTTACACACAGAGAAAACAATAGCACAGCTGGTCAAAAGAAATGAGATTTTAAAATAAAAAGAGTTCAGGAGAACTGTAGGAATCACAGCAGGAGAAGCTTTAAAAATAAAAGCCTTTCCTGTCCCATGGGTCAGCTCCACTGAGTGTCTCCAGATGGAACTCGGCTTGCATCAACTGGTGGAACTCTCACCAGCACAGCTTCACCGTGATCCCTCCTCTGACCCCCACAAAGCCGCTGCAAAGTTTTTCTGCTAATTTACTTTGTAAAATGGATAGTTCTCAGACATCAGGCATGTGAAACAACCAAAAGAGTTAACAAAAAATTATTAATAATTGACTCTACTGAAATTTTCCTTTAGCAGCTCAAGCAGGCAGAAAATAAAAAACAAACCTTGATGCTGAGCAGCCCTGCACTTGGGCCATCAAGAGACCACAGAGGTTGCGAAAAGTAATCTTGCAAAGAAAGCATGGGCCCAGGACAGTACCAGAGTATTAAGCCTGGCTCTTTAGCAGATTCTTTGAAATGCTGGAAAAAGACATTCAAGCACTTTGGGACAAATCTAATTCTTTAGTCTTACTTATCTGTAAAGATAATTATGGGTGTGTAAAACACCAAAATATTCAGGGTGTCAGAGGCTGGATTATTGCAGTTGGGATATCCCCAGTCTGTTTTCTGAGGGCAGCATTCAATCCAGTTCAATTTAAGCACCTCGGTGGATCTGTTATGAAAGGCACTGAGTACACAAATTCCTTTAAGCATCAATGGGAAGCCAAATTCCTCACAGTTACTGCAGGGGTAACACAGCAGGTGAATCAAGCTTCTTACCTGAGGGCATAAATTCAAATTCCTCACATGTGAAAACCCTGCCCTTGCATTTTCAGGGGAAATTATGGATAAATAAATAATACTGGATAATAGCTAATTTTTCCCAACATGCCATGGCGTTGGCTCAGCCCTGCTACAAGTGCTTTTCACTCATTTAGCCAACTGTGACCACAATCCACTCTGCATTCAAAGATGCCTGGCTCTACTAATTCTTACATGTCAAAGCAGTGCATCTCAGAGCACCCAGCAGGCTAAGCCCTGGCTATTGATCACTCCTTAGCAGAAACTACTAGAGCCCTGTTTGGCCACAGGCCAATGATATCAGATGGCCCTACCTCTTTTTTTTCTTTTTTCTTTAATCATAAATTAGTTAAGTGCCTGACAGGCTCAAGGCCCTCCCCAATCCTACTCTCCCCACAATCTACCCTTTGACTAATACACCAGAGCCCCAAAATGGCTCTTTGTAAATCTAATTGAAACAAATGCTATTGACCCAGACACATTTGCAAGTAAATCTGGTTGGACCTCAATCAGAGAGCATGTGTTTGACACCAAATTATGCTTAAGTGCTGCAGCAAGAAAAATGGGAACCATGCTCTGGCAGATAGAGAGACAAAGGGAAGACTTAATTAAAGGACTGAAACATGTGCCACCAACCCCAGTAAATGAGATTCAGAGCTGAAAAGGAGAAAAGCAGGGCTGCCTCTTATTATAGGAATCTAGCACTAAGGAGATTTGTTGCCCTCTGAGAACCCTTGGGCACAGAGAAAGATCCTACGCTGCTGTGAAAAGGGCAACAATCAGAGGCAGAGGCTAGGGGAAAGTTGACTACACTGCAGGAGACCTGAAAATGTCACCTTGTCTTGTGATTAGGGATTTTTCAGTCTGAAGCTGAAGATGAGGAAAGCACAGTTTGCAACTGCTGCTCTAAGGAATTACCTTCAGAAAGGTGACAGCAATGCTACAAGTCAGTGTAATGCAGCTACCAGCCCTGTCCTCACCCAGATAATAATCAGCCATATATTACTGAAACAAACACGAATTCCAGCAAAACCAGCTGCAGTAGACAGCCAAATCTCCTGTACAATAACCTCACACAGCACAAGAGATGAGGAGGTGCTGATGGGGAAGGTAAAACACCTCCTCAACAGGGCTCCCTGAATGACAACATGTAACAATCACTGCTTGATACAATTCAAAAGAAAGAAAAACGTTATGTCCTGCAACAACCTGGAGGCCAGAAGAACATATGACATTCCTTAAAAAAACCCTGGTTCATTCCCACCACAAACAGGTTAAGACAGCTCATAATTTTTATTTAACTATGCTCATTTGGGTGTGATATTTATCAGAATAACTATGCCAATATAAACCCTAGTTTTAACATAATTCTGTATGTTGGCACAGTAACAATGTCAGAGACCAGGATCTCTGACCCTCTTCTAAAACTATTATGTTCTGCTTTTGAAGTCTTCTTCACACCTTTCCCTCCTTTATCCACTTCTATCATGGTGAAACTTCATTGTTTATAATAAATACATTAACTGAAATTGTAAAATTGTTTCCAACACCTGTCAGAGCACACTTGAGACTAGCAAAATACCCTCTCCCTCAAGGCTTAAATAAACTTGAGGAATGCACTACCAAAAGTTCTAGGCTGGCAGTCCCAATGAACTTTCCAAACCTAAACCCCTCTGATCTAGCCCTCCTAGAAATCAGCGCAGTCTCTGCTGCTGTCAGCTGGCTTCCCACTGAAGCAAGGCAGGTGGTCTCACAGATCAGTGGACAAGTTGTGCCTCTGATGTGTTTGACTGTCACATTCATAAACACAACAAGCTACGCCAGCAGTGATGGCAAGGCAGGAGGGGAGAAATTCGATACAGTTCACAAACTGCAGTGCACAACATCCATCAGCGTGAACAAACCCAGTCCACATCTCTCCAAGCCTGGCTTTCACAGCAGGTGCAGGCAGCTGCCAATGCTGCCCTGTGTCCTGCCTCTGCTTTTTCCTCAAGCCCTGAATCTCCAGAGCAGGTAAGTGCAGTGTCCTGTGGAAAAAGCTGTTTGCAAGCACAGAACTACTCTTCTGTCACTGTGACCTACTGGAACACGTGGCTATAGCCTGATGAACATAGACCATGCAGGACACTTTTAGAAGCATCTCTGAGATGCCCTGCCTCTTTCTTAAGTGGAACCAAGTGCTTAGCATTTCTCTGAAAAGATGCAACTACAGAAGCTACATCGAATGCCCTGGACAAATATATATCAGGTCCAAATAAGAATTACGGTACCTGACCCCAGCAGAGAATGTAGAAAGGAATGAATTTCAGGTAAAGGTTTTTCCACTGTGGCACTGGAGTACCAAGGACAAGTGCGAGGTTAACTGCTTTGCTCACTATTGTAAAAACGTGCAAACATCAGTGGACTACTCACATGAGGAAGTGTCTAATCAGGCAATGATCTCCATCCACATACTATCTCCTTTTAGCATAACAAGTGTGTATGCAGAGAAGTGTTTTTTTTAAAAAAAGCAGTGAAAAGTTTTACTGTGATTCTTCAATATCAAACGATTTCAAAAAAAATAATGCATATCTGGGAACATTTCTCTCTCTTCTCACTGAAATGCTATTCCTGAGATGAAATTGATTCTGTGTTTCTGTGAAATTGGAGTATTTAACAGCACACTGAATTGTGCAAAAGAGGTGAAGAAAAGGATTCCATATTACAGAATCACAGAACAACAGAAATCATTAAGGTTGGAAAAGACCTGTAAGATCATCAAGTCCAGCCATCAACCCAACACCACCATGCCTACTAAGCCATGTCCCGTATTCAAATTTTAAAAGGATAAATTCAGGAAAGTAAAATGTCATTATGTAAACTATAGTTTGGAGGGGTAAAAGATGGCTCTTGCCAAGAAACCTCCAGGAACTTCAACCACCCCTGGAGACAAGACTCTTGGTTTCATGCTTGATAAGGAACTACACCACCAGTCCCTGGCACCCTTGGCTTGGTGCTGCGTCCTATGTCAGAGCCGATAGGAAGCAAAGACTACCACCTACTGCGTTGCTCGCACTCTTGGTCCAGACATCGGCAAAGATGATAACCCAATGGATTGCAACTGGGGGCTCCGAGTTAAGAAGGGGAAGAAAGAAAAAGAAAAACAGAAATGAAAAGAGAAAAGCAAGCTAAATTGGGTACCTTGACAGATACTGACAAGAAGAGAGACAATAAAAAAGTCCCTGCTGTGAAAAACTCATCAAATAGGGACCGATGCACACCATGCAGACCTCATGCAGATCCCCCCTCAAAGATGTCACAGCCCTCATCAGCTTTGCTACTGTAATATCCCTCCAGGAGAGGAGAGTTTAGCTGACACCCCGCCAGTCATCCCAATGACTGCTGACAGCCTCAGGGAGCATACAAATGGGAAACTGATGCCTGCATTCAAAGTCTGCTGTCAAACCCAGATAATAAACCATGCTGCGAGGCAGCGTTGCCCAAGCATGTGTGAATACCTACAGGATCCATACATACCCACACATATTTACATACTCTCGGCTGTATCTGCAGTGATGAGAGTGAGACAGCATTGAGTGTGCACAATTCAAGCAAGCCTGGAGTGGTGTTCTAAGGCACAAGTGTAAGCTTATCCACATGACAGCTGCACTAATCACTTTGATCTGCAGTGACTGGGTTGCCTCATTGCTATATTATATAATAATAGAAATTAAGATTAGCTACAGTAAACAGTAATATAGCACGAAATACAGTCAGGGCTTATTCAGTGGACATTACCAAGACAGACCCAGAAATAGCACAGCACCTGCAGAGAGAAAGACTGCCCTGCAGTTTTGACATGAAATAACTGAGCAGGACCTACCGAATACTACTCATCCCTCATCCTCAGACTCTGATCCTCTTGCCTCAGTTTTGGACAAGTTGCATGGCAGCAAAATCTGAGCCTCCCTTCAAAGTTGGAAGATGCCAGCAATCCTTGGAGATTTGACCCTAGTGAAAAATGCAGTATCAGTTTCCCACTTGAATGAACCCAAATGGGCACTTGACCATCTGCCACACCTTGCCTGCAGGTAAATCCTAAAGACAGAGCAAAAACATTACCCTGTATTCCCAATGGCCATTTGACTAATAGCAGTAAGAAAACTCCAGGGAAGGGAAATGCAGCATGACATTAAAGCAGTTCAGTTTCTATACACGTAACTTTTAAAAAGTTTTCAGGGAAGGTTAGCACTTGTTTAAATTCTTGGCAATATCACATTACTGAAGATGCTTCTTTACCACATGTCAGCGGTAAGGATGAGGGCTGCTGACTGAGAGGTGTAGTTTGTTGTCACTGCAATATTAAAAGTACTCCTAAATTTTTAATTTCTTTCAGTGTTCCTTTTTTTTTTACTAAAGAAAAACGATAAAAGACCCAAACCCTGTACAATCCAATCCGAAAATTAATGTTTTATAAAGGAATCCACAAAGTGTGTAAATTCATGGGTTTTGTTACTGTCCAGGGCACTATGGAAACTGACAACCAAATTACCAATTTATGGGCTACCCAGGCTTAACCCAGATAAGCAGCAATGTATTTCATACAGTACAGATTTAATTAAACATTTATCACTTGGGCTGTAATTTGGTCAGACAGTGGTTTACCAAATATGGAAACCAGTCCACCTCCCCCAGCAAAATATAGTACAATACTCAACTTTAAAGAAGGTAGAATGACAACAGTCACCACTGTTTGATAGGGGTTTTTCCTCCTACTCTCTCTCTTTACTGTACCACATAGGATACCCAGGACTTTATTACCTGCAAGAATAGTTCACTTTATCCTGTTCCAAAAGCAAACCACACAAAAAATTCTGTGAGCTATGGAGGCCCTATGATTCACAGGCGAGCAGCTCTGATTCAGTCCAGAATCAAGAAAAGATTGATCAAGGAAAGCAAAGAAAAAAAATAAAAATCAACCAACCAACATTAAAAGTTAGGGTTTTTTTGCATGCCAGAGCACTGATAGCTCTAAAGAAGAGGAAAGTGTTTCTCAAAGAGTATGTGGAGCAGTCCCCTTCCCCAGCACTAGCAATCAGCCATTTTCCAGACGATGACAAGGGATTCTCTAAAACAGAAGAAATCACACCCCTTCTATCAGGTTGCCTAGGTAAAACAATATTTCCCCATCAAAAGTCAGCTGTGTACCAAAGGAAGTCTTACTAAAAAGAAGGAAATCAGAAATTTCACATTTAAGTTGCTCTAGGTTGAATGATGGGTATGAGGTGCTCGCTCTGGCTCAGTAAAGCCTCGACAGTTGACACCATCATGTGGGCCTGGACTTTCAGTTCCTGGTTCAGTAGAAGACAAATTCTGATCAACATGCTGAGACAGGTGATGTCACAGCTAAACATCATTGACTTTTAGAGGAGGAGGACAAATTCAAATAGAAAACTGTCTCGCTAAGATTGTGCCCACTGACTGATATCATCATATTGGGTTCAAGAATACCTCTACTGAGACAAGCACAGTAAATTTCTCACATCAAAATTGGTATAGTATAAATATTCACCAGAAGACTGCATGGGATCCCCATCCCTTGGCTTCCAGGGCTCCCTAATAAACATCTGGTACACCTCCATAAGAGCTACCAGAACTGTATGCAAGCACAAAGCAGGTTACAGGACACATGCAGGCTAAGTGACTTTCCGGCAGTTTGTTTTTGATGTTGCTATTGTTTCTAACAAAGCTGTTTTCTCTAAAGGAGGCTCTAGATGGCAGAGCAGTTCCTGAATCAAACTGGAGGAAAGACAGGAAAGAACCTGTCCAGAGTTCCAGGAAAGCCTGGCTAAATTACAAAGCTACAATTTACCATGTTCAGAGACCAGGGAAAGGATCAAGAAACTAGGAAAAAAAAAAAGCAATCTCCTCACTATTTCTCTTAGAGGAATCACTTGGACATCCCAGAAAGGAATGTGACAGGGCAGGCTAAATTATATCTAGGACTGGAAGTGAAAAGACTCTGCAAAGCAACTGGAAAGGGAACGTAAACAAACGTAAGGAGACCTTGCTGCTTAGCCAGGATGCTGATGCTAATGCCGCTGACCTAATAAACCACCAAGAACAACATACAGCATCTTTCTAAGGAAAAACAAACCAGAACTTCACATTACCTTCAGGTGCACAGTGTTCAACAGAGCCGGGCCCTGTACAGCCTTTGAAAGAGCAGGCACTCTTCCCCTCAACTCTGAGAAGGCTCACCTTCACTTCACTCTCCACCTGACACCTCAAGAATAATACAAAACGTAGGCAGGATCACAGCCACTACCAAAAAACTGATGCTTCTCCGCAAAGCATGCTCAGTATTCTTCAGAGCTCTCTCACCAAAGAGCTGACCCTGACCAACACTGCACAGAGGGGATCTCAGACTGCATGATCTAGCTATGCCACTAGAAAGAGGTATTGCTGTCATATCTGGTTTACCTTTGCTAGCTCCTGGCAGCACCGGTAAGCTGTCAGGAGGAAGAAATTAGTTAGTGTTCACCAGCAGACCCTTGCCCGCTACTGCTTTCTAGACATGACAAGCCCTGACATTTCTCATATGTGAAAAATCAGAGTAATCATGCCTCTCTCCTCCAGGATGATATAATGGTGTCTGCATAGATGGAGAACAGCAGCAGCATCTCTGGTATTCAGTACAGCATGCAGTATACAGATATCAAGAAAAACAATGAAAACCAGAACAAAACACTATTTTTTTAAAAATGCCATCTTTGATGGAAGGAGGATTTCATACATGGAAATAGGCTCACACTGCTATTGTGGAAAAAATCCCTTGAAGTTCTTTTGTCACTGTTGGTCCTTTCGCTAGCTCCGCCTGCCAAAGTCAGAACTGCCACATTTGGCAGCTCCTTGTTTTTTCCATCTATGAACCTGGTACAGGGAGCTCGTGCTCACATTGTGTGTAACACAGACTTTTTCCCTACCACTAGAGCTGCATGGGCTACAGAGTGCTGAGAATTGCTACTGCTACTGAGCATTAAGACTGGTGCTGATCAGCTCTACCAGCTGGGGAAAGGAAGCAGCAATGTGGAACCCCAATCTGGGACCCCAAAATCCTCCTGTCAACAGGCTAACTCCTCCTCCCCCTTGTCAACAAGGCTTTTCCTTGTATGTATGTATATACACATTTGCAGGAAAAAATATATATGGGTCTAAACACTATGACACACTGATTTAAAACAAAAAAGATGATCTAGTAGGTATGTTTGTTGCAAAACCTAAGGCAAATAATAGCAGTTTATCAAAGGAGAATTCAATTCCCTTCTTGATCCAAAATCCACACCAGGGGGGGAAAAAAAAAAAAAACCCAAAAAACCCCAAACCGTAACGCAATCTTTGGCTGGCTGAACAAGAAGGAAATCTTTTTTCACCATCTACCACAACATGCAAAGATAAGCCACATTAAAAATTTACCTGTGTTGTCACCTCTCCCTCTGCTATCCTTCTGTTCAAATACATTGTATACAAACGATTGCCCTCAAGGGTGCAATTTAATTTTGCTTGTTTCAGAATTAGCACTGTCAATAGCTATTATGGCAAGGCCAATTTTCCCTGCAAGAATTCATAAAACATGCAGTCTAGAAGTTTGTCTAAAGTTGGGTTCTTAAACTGGCAACTGCACCAAAAAAAAAAAAAAAAAGAAAAAAGAGGAGACAGATAGTTTAAATGAATTAAACAAATTAGAAGGACAGAAGGACTGGTGAACAGACAGTGGTCAGCAGACAGACATCAGCAAAAAGGAGAGGAAGAGAAACAGAAAAATAAAAGAGGGAGGGAAGGGGAAGGAAGAATAAAAGTGCATTTTTATTACAATATTACAAACCCTTTGATTGCTCTAATTACACCTAAAGGAAAATAAAACTCATCTGCTGGTACCAAGTGCATGAATAATTAACTGAAAAGGAAGGAAGGCAGCAAAGCTACAAACAACCCAAACAATCTTAAGTTGTGAGCAGGTTCTCTGGAAAGCAGGAAAGCATGTAATTTCTGGTGTACGGTGGTATTTTTTCCATACTTTTCCCTTCTTGTATCTCAAGTGAGCTGAAGTGACTTCTCTTCTACTCTTCCCCAACCTTTCTTGGCCTATGCTAAGTCTACCTCAGATTGCAACGCTTACACCTCTTGCCATGATGTAGCTGTATTGGGTTTGCAGGGCAAGGTTTTGGTAGCTGGGGGGCTACAGGGGTGGCTTCTGTGACAAACTGCTAGAAGCTTCCCCTATGTCCGACAGAGCCAATGCCAGCCGGCTCCAAGACAGAACTGCCGCTGGCCAAGGCCGAGCCAATCAGTGACGGTGACAGCACCTCTAGGATAACCTCTAGAATAGGGGAAAAAATAGCTGCGCAATGGCAGCCAGAGAAGAGAGGAGTGAGAATACATGAGAGAAACCACTCTGCAGACGCCAAGGTCAGTGAAGAAGGAGGGGGAGGAGGTGCTCCAGGCACCGGAGCGGAGATTCCCCTGAAGCCTGTGGTGCAGACCATGGTGAGGCAGGCTGTCCCCCTGCAGTCCATGGTGGAGCAGATATCCACCTGCAGCCTATGGAAGACCCCACGCCAGAGCAGGTGGATGCCTGAAAGAGGCTGTGGGAAGCCCGTGCTGGAGCAGGGTCCTGGCAGGACCTGTGGACCCATGACGAGAGGAGCCCATGCTGGAGCAGGTTTGCTGGCAGGACTTGATGTGAGCCCATGGGAGCTCACACACTGGAGCAGTCTGTTCCTGAAGGACTGCACCTGTGGAAAGGACCCACGCTGGAGCAGTTCATGAAGAACTGCAGCCCGTGGGAAGGACCCACGTTGGAGAAGTTCATGGAGAACTGTCACCCGTGGGAGGGACCCCATGCTGGAACAGGGGAAGAGTGTGAGGAGGAAGGAGCAGCAGAAACAACATGTGATGAACTGACTGCAACCCCCATTCCCCATCCCTCTGCGCCACTTGAGGGGAGGAGGTAGAGAAAATCGGGAATGAAGTTGAGCCTGGGAAGAAGGGAGGGGTGGGGGGAAGTTGATTTTAAGATTTGGTTTTATTTCTCATTATCCTACTCTGATTTGAATGGTGATAAATTAAACTAATTTCCCCAAGTTTAGTCTGTTTTGCCTGTGACAGTAATGGTGAGTGATCTCCCTGTCCTTATCTCGAGCCATGAGCCTTTCATCATATTTCTTCTCCCCTGTCCAGCTGAGGAAGGGGAGTGATAGAGCAGCTTTGGTGGGCACCTGGCATCCAGCCAGGGTCAACCCACCACAATAGCACTTCGAATGTAAGCTGTCTCATTCTATAGAATATTTGGGTAAGAGCACCTCCTAGGGAAATCCTGTATGATTGACAGAAAATGAATGCTATTTTTCTTTGGAAAGAATAACCATTCAATAGTAGTAGTCCTTCAGAAGTATAGTAAAATCTGAGACTTCAGTATCCACTAAAAACATACCTGTGGTCTTTAAACGTAGTGGTGCTCCCTCTCCCAGCTCTTCTAAACAGAAAGGGCTTGGGCCCTGATGTCTTAACCTAACCCCATCCTTCATAATAATTTATAAAAACAGGTACTATGAAGTATTAAGAAAGATGATAGCATTCTTTTTGTTTTCTCCCCATACTGTCTTTTAATTTTGAAAAAATAGCTCTCAGGAGTTTTTTCTTAGAATATCAAGTGGAACTAAAGTGTTAGGTTTAGGAATTTATTTTAAAAAACTAAATCCACCTAACTAACCAATGATATAGGAAAGAGTACAAAATGGTTTGGTCTTGTACAGTAGCATACACAGTAGACAGGTGGGTCACCGTGTCATCTCTGGAATTCAAAGAAGTAAATTAGCCGAAGATGATCGACTAAATATCTTAGATAAAGCTTTTATGTTCAATGTAAACAAAAATCAAACAAACATTTATAGAAATATAAGCAGAATTTTATAAAGAAACTAGAGGGGATAAGGAGGTGAGTAGACTCATTGAATCATTAATGAGTACAGGGAGAACCTCAGATGATGAAGTATTAATCATAAATCTATTTTGCTGAAACAACAACAAAAAAAATAAATTCCAACATAAAGGTACTAATAGGAACTAGCAAATGTTACCTTTCCATTCTGAAGCAATGTCCTTGCTGATCCATAGGAATGAAAACATTTGTTTGCATTAATCAAGGGATCAGAAAGAAATTTTGATTTTATTTCCTGCCACACCAGAACAATGCTATCAGTCACTTCCTGTCTGCAGTAGGCTAAGAGCTAAATAAAGCTGTTTTAAAGTTATGGGTATTTACCAAAATAAACAAACATACTCATTACACAGCAGGCAAGGAGAAGGAAAAGAAAGACTGAGGAAGAGAGCTCCTTACATCTATTTATTTATTTACTTCATCTCTAGAAGTAAAAGCTTTTTGGAGTGCAGAAATGCAATTGCTACATGCACCATGATGGATTAGCTCTGGTAAGTTGAAATAAATAGCCATTCATCTTGCCACTTGCGTTGGCACTGGGTGTACCGTGTAGAGAACTAAAATGAAAAGCCTACAGACAACCCTAACCTGGGGCCACACACTAGGAACATTTGTAAAACAGCTTTGGTACCAGAGCTAACTCTGAATGTCGTTTTGGAGCCTCAAACCAGTTCTGTTTGAATCAGCCACTCTACCATTCTCTCTCTGTATGGATAGTCACACAGAGAAAAACGTCCACAGTCATCCATCCTGGAAGTACTGAGGGTTTTCTCTCCACTCAAAGTATCTCAGGAAGTGTGCCCTTAGAAAACCCTTTGTCTACTGCTGTAACACAACTTCCACACTACCACCACCAAATGCTGTGGCAGCATTTTGCTCATCTCGCCTTTAAAGTCTCTTCTAAAATTCAAGATGAAAATAAACTCCTTGAAACAGCAAGTTAAAGCACCTGAGTCTCCTCTCATACACGTAAGTTTTACACTGCCTCAGTTTTACTGATCAGTACTTATTTCCCAAAAGACAAGCAGCACTTCCACATTTATGGCAAGAGAATTAAGAGAAAAAATTAGTCTTGTTGGAATCTGAGTATCCTGTTTCCAGGATGCTTTCCATTTTGATACTGAGAGCCTTGAGCAATGAGCCTGAGTCCAGTACTTAATTTTCATCTTCACTTGGAAAAGAAAAGACTTGAGAAAGCCCAGATCTTCAGCAGCTTATGCCAGGGCCTTTAAAAAAATTTTAAGGGCATCATCATCACTAGCAATGAAGCAGGTGCACAAAAGTAGGGATTCAGCTGAATGGAAAATTGAGAGTATGGATATTGATGGTTGGACTTAATGATCTTACAGGTCTTTTCCAACCTTAGTGATTCTGTGATTCTGAGCAACTCAACTGTGGCAACACATCGTCTCTCTGGACCAGCGAGGAGCGACTTGCTATTCACCAAGCCAGACACTCACTTTCACTTCACTGACCCCTGAGACATGCAGCAAACATGCTCTCCTACCTTCTTCCCCAACAAACATCACTAAACACCTCCAGGATATAACTGCTTTGTTGTTTGGTTTCTTGTTTGCTTGTTTTTTCCGAAGCACCTTGTCCTCTATCTCACACTGGCTTTTATTCCTTAGGTGAAATTTAATGATTTTTCAGCAGTACAGTAATTACAATCTTGGTGGAGTCTATACAGGCAGGAGGTCACTAACACCTGAGCAAATCTGATTCCAAACAGCATATCTCCATCCACCTGAAACAGATGAGAACTGCAGTTGCCTCAGGGTATTTATTCTGTACTGTCTCGCATGAGTGGAAGCATATGTTTCTCTTCCTCACAAGTGAGTGTTTGTCAGAAATTTCTCTTTCCTACAACCCCTGTCTACAACACCAATGATACAGGTGCAGTTGTCCCATCTTCCTTTCCTCTGCTCTGTGAGAGATGAAACAAAAGGACCTCAAACGCTGCCATCAAGGGCTGTGGAAAGATAGAGTGACTTCAGAAAGAAAACCATCCTCCCTAAGGCTGTAAGAGTGCTACAACGCCACATTTGGAAGCACTAAAAGAGACCCTGTTTGACTTGCAGAGCAATCAGAAAAAGGAGAGAGCTCTGCCTACAGAGAAAACTGGAAATGAGAAATAGCAACAGAGGAGGTTCCACACACCTTGTGCACTTGAAAAAACCCATGAGATTGTTTTCTATGTCTTTCAGCTCCATACCCTGATAAAGGTGATGGAGCCCTACAGCCACAGGTGCTTCAGCAGCACTCTACAGCAAAAGGAGCCCCCAGTCCACATGCCATGACTCCAGTCTCCTAAAAAAAAAATAAAATCCAACCATCCCACAGTGATGAAATACAGAATATTTCCTAATGCACAGTACCCTAACATCCTCCTGTTGTTCCTCCTTCTCTGAATACAGACTTTCAAATCAGGGTGCCATGAGTGATAAGGTGTAAGATGTAGACAATTATTTACATGTAGAAACTCTGCTTAGGAGTTACAGTTCCTGCTGGTCTTGATTAATATTATTTTAACCTACAGCTTAACAATTGCTCAGAGGGTTTTGGCGTATATCAGCTTCAGTTCACACATTCACCTAGCACTAATTCTTTTAGTGCATTTCAGCATTGACAGGCAGCGCCCATTAAATACACCTCGATACCTGTACAACAGACACTTAACACACTGAACAAGCTCCCACACTCCCACAGTCCGAAAGATTTGTGTACAAAAAGCTCCAGCAGATAAATTTCTAAAACTTACCTGCCTTAGAATTGAGCGTGTGCCCAGCTGCTGCATCCTTGTTAAATGCTCTGATTACATGAGCTGTTGCCCAAAAGTGGCTCTGGGCTTCTCCCTGGAGCTAGGTCTGCTGAACAAACATTAGTGAAGCTCTCAGGAAAAAAAATTCAAAATGCCAAATCACCATAAAACCAAATTCTTTGAGTCTGATCTTGGATTTTGTCTTTAGCTCAGATGCCTTTTTCAAAGGGAGGCATCACCTGCCTTTGGGCTGAACAATGATCACAGAGTCACTTAGGTTGGAAAAAACTTGTAAGATCATTAAGTCCAACCACCAACTAGCACCACCATGCCCACTAAACCATGTCCCACAATGCCTCGTCCGCACGTTCCTTGAACGCCTCCCGTGATGGGGACTCCACCACTTCCCTGGGCAGCTTATTCCAGTATCTCAACACTCTCTCAGTAAAGAAATTTTTCCTAATATCTAGTCTAAACCTCCCCTGGCGCAACTTGAGGCCATTTCCTCTTGTCCTGCCACTTGCCATTTGGGAGAAGAGGCCAACACCCACCTCTCTGCAACCCCCTTTCAGGTAGTTGTAGGGAGCGATGAGGTCTCCCCTCAGCCTCCTCTTCTCCAGACTGAACAACCCCAGTTCCCTCAGCCGCTCCTCATAAGACTTGTGCTCCAGACCCCTCACCAGCTTCGTCACCCTTCTCTAGACATGCTCCAGCACCTCAATGTCCTCCTTGTATTGAGGGGTCCATTACTGAACACAGTATTCGAGGTACAGCCTCACCAGTACCAAATACCAAGGTACAATCACCTCCCTACTCCTGCTGGCCACACTGTTCCTGATACAGGCCGGGATGCCATTGGCCTTCTTGGCCACCTGGGCACACTCCTGGCTCATATTCAACTGGCTGTCAATCAACACCCCCAGGTCCTTTTCTGAGGGGGATCTTTCCAGCCACTCATCCCCAAGCCTGCAGTGTTCCATGGGGTTGTTGTGGCCAAAGTGCAGAACCCGGCACTTGGCCTTGTTGAACCTCATAAAAATTGGCCTTGGCCCATCGATCCAGCCTGTCCAGATCCCTCTGCAGAGCCTTCCTACCCTCAAGTGATGAAACACTGGAACAGTTTGTAGACCCTTTTTTTGCCTCCAGGTAGATAAATCAAAAGAGGGCAATTTCCCAAAGAAAAGTCCAAGGCGCAGTCTGTTTTTGACCTACCTTTCAATGAGGCTGTGTACATCTGCCAGGACTTTTGGAAAGACAAAGTTAATCCTTCCTCACACAACATGATGGATATCTGATTGTGCCCATATGGACTAAAGAGAATCCAATGGCCAGAGTCTACTCCTTCATGTAATGTCATTCACACAGTAACTTTTAATAATTATCCAACATTCATTTTATCCGAAATCCATGTAGCTTTGTTGTGCATTGTCACATATCTGTCTCATTTCAACACAGAGGTGGATACATTGCTTGAGTACTGCTCATAAATTGCTTTAGGCTCTCTTCCAGTAAAGGTGCTAGACAAATGAGAGCTATTATTAGCATGGACAGTGCCAAACACCAGCGGTTAAGGCTAGCACTTCGGCCTGTCAGAACAGGGTCCTCCCTCTACCACACTGTAACACCACATCTGTTTTAACACAGGAGCAACATATCAAGCCATCATGCTGTCAGAGAAAAATTCAATGTGATGACCATTCAAAGAGCTCACAGATTTTGCTGGGACCTAAAGCATACCCACAAGCAGCACTAAAGACACACAGTGTTGCCTCATTAAAAAGAGGGATAATCTCAAAAATATCAAATGTGCCAGACAGCTGTTAGTAAGCACAAATTGAAGGGTGGCCAGATTTTGCCAGCTGGCTCTAAAGCAGATGCTTAGGGTAGGACACAACTTTGAGACGATGGCAAATAGGAGTAGCTAGTGTGGCCTTACAGCCTGAAAACATAATGCTTTCTGTGGAAATGCCTCCAAGTGTACTGTTCAGTCTACTGAAGAAATAAACAATAATCCATAGGAGAAATAGAGAGGTCTTCAAATCCAAAGGACATGAGGAGGAGCCTACAATAAGTTCTTGCTGTTTACAGCATTTCTTTGCCAGCAGTTCCATAAAACAATCTGCACAAAAAGCTATTTATGTTTCATCATGTAGCTTTTCTTTAGGTTGGATTTTCAACTCATGACTAGTAAAGCCAATTTTTAAGATGCAGAACACTCATTTAGCACCACATAACCCTTTTCACCATATGAGTTGTCATGGGCCATCTTATTCCTTTCCCATACAAAGCACTTCACAAAGAGCTTATAGTAGCATTATCCCCATATTACAGCTATGCAAATTGAAGATCAGATTACTGGTCCAATTTTCAGGGGAGCTGAAAAGGTACATTATTCCAGGGACACTGAAATGCAAACTGTGAGGAGGAAAAATCCCTTCAACAAGAACATGCAGTACTGTCATTGAACTTTTTCATCCAATGATTTCCAACAAAATGACAAGAAAAGGAGAGAGCTGTTATTTTGTATGATGGATAACCAGAAAAAAAGAGAAAGTAAATCGGTATTCCTAGATCATGTAAAAAGTAAATGGGATTGCTAACAATAAGCAATATGTTCCCCAAAATTTGTCTCAGGCTCTGAATGGATCATGCTGCCTTGTTTTGACCTAAATGCTGAAACTAGATTTCCTTTTCTCATATCAAATGCAAATCAGAATATGGGGGGTTTTTTTTATTGCGAGTAGCAGCTGACAAGACTTCAAACTTTGCTTTTGCAAATGAAATGGCTGCTCAGTGATATACTGCAAGCCAGAGTGGCTGCATTTGAAGTGCATGGTTTATTTATATTCTGTGACAGATGAGGAAAATATAGTTTGAATTTGTGACAGTTCCTGAAAGAATTTATTTATCATTTGGAAAGGGGCAAGCACAATATAACCCTAACCAATGGAGGCCATTTAACACATCTATTTCATTCAATACTGTTAACTTTAACACTGTAATGTTGGCCAGGTCCATAACAAAGAACTGAAATGGCAAAGTAAAGGTGCCAGTCACTGAAGCAGGATGATTCCTCAACTCTGCTTAGTCCCTAGAGTACATCATCTCAAAAGGAGACCTGCTGTCTTCCAGGTGCCTCCAGACTCCTAGAAGCATTCAGAAGACTGCATTTCAGCTCTGGAGCACATCCAAGCAAGACGTGAAAACAAAGCAAAGGGAGAGGGAAGTAAAATTCAGGCAAAATCAGACTTCCAAATCTCCAGCTCGATCTACACACACATTAGTCATATACTAGCCTCTGTGTGCCAGCACGTGATGAAACTAATAGCTAAATAAAGTGACAGAAACAGAGACAATCTAATTCCAAGTCCTGACAGTCCCTTTGAATTGCAGCCCTGACATTTGGCATATCAATTGCTCCCACTATCTAGTATTACCTGCAACCTTAACAAGAGAGATTATTCCATCCTATCACCTCCATTATTAGTGAAGGCATTAAGCAGTTTCAGCTCCAGCACTGACCCTTCAGGAATACCATAGTCCTGTGACAAAGCACAGGCTTTTTCCTCCTTCACCTTATTGAAGAATTAGCTCTATGTGGGGAAGACTCACCAGTGCTGTGACGAAGAGATAAACTGATTTGCTGATGAGTTGGACCTCATCACACCTTTGCAGGAGAAGAAACAGCATGGATCAGGTCCACTTTGTAAGTTTATTAGTTATCAGACACCAATGTCAGTTGTCTCTGGCCACATATTCCTAAAAACGTAATGAAGCTTTTTCCAAAGAAGTAATGAGGAAATCTGGACTCTGACAAGAGCCATTAATTACAGAGTTAATAAAAAGGTGCTACATTATTTATTCCAAGCTCTGCAGCAGGAATGCCACTTTGTCAACCAACTTGAATAGGCTTTTGCTTAAAGTGAACACTTGCTATCATAATATACTTATTACAAACAGATGCTTTGCATTATTTTACATTTTTCAAAGGGTATTAAAACGTATTTGGAAACATCAGCAAATCAAATGTCCCTATGAGGTAGAGTTACAGTGTTAGTTGCAATAGTTAAAATGCAGCCACTTCTAGGGTTGAAAATGATACTTTAATTACAGTATTCACACCCAAAAAAACTGATATTGCATGCTAGTGTCCATCCAGTCCAGAAACATACTAAAAACTCTGTCATTTGTATTTAAATAAAGCAGTTTTTAATCAGACAATGAATCCTCACTCTAACTGTTTTTGAACAAATAATGAAAACAACTTGTCACAAAATGATGTGGTCAACTACTGCCCTGCTTGTGGTTTCTTTATACTGGGAAAAAAATGGGAAAATTTCATCAAGCAGAAGTCTTCAAATTATAGTTCAGAGGTCTGAAAAGAATACGCAGCATCTTTAAAAGAAAAGAGAGTATGTCTAATCTGAGACTCCTGCACTTGGGACAGTGATAGAACTGGGCTGCAGAATGAAGTCTCATCTCAGAACCACCTCTGAGTTCAGAATACTCTCTACTATGTATTAATACAGCATTTGCTGGGCCAGCAATTTTGGTAATTTGCAATGCATTTCTTGTATCGTATTTTTATTGTTCATGCGTAGCAAATACCATGGTTTTATTTTGTTATGTTTCTGCTCTGAGAAAATTTGAAGCAATATAAAATGATTGATTGACATTGTGTCTCCATGCCACAACACTGTGCCATGGAGTCATGCCACCTGTCACCACTGCTGGCTATAGGAGACTAAGCCCTGTACTAATGTTTCCCCCATTTATCCATGGCTCACTGGACAAAGCCCTCTGCATTCTCAATTCCACTAAGGATAATCTCCTGTATAATTGTACTGATGGGAAATGACAGATTAGGAGGGAGACCGCATGATTTTCAGCCTGAGCTCTAGCAAGTTCTCACTGGATTGTTCTCAAATCTGCATGCTGCAGGCTTTCCTGGCAGTGTCCTAAAAGGCATCTCAACTCTCACACTGCAGGAGTGGCCTGCAATTAGGCTGCTGAGGAATCAGCTGAGCCAGAAAAGAATAGCCAACCCAACCCTGACCCTCATTTACAGGCAGAAGTAGATAGGGAAGCTATGTGAAGTAAAAGGCTGATATAAGAGATTTGTCTCAAAAGGAAAGGATGAAACTGATTTGCCAGCTATCAGTGCTTTCTAAAACAATGTCCTTACTAAAATACCAGATGCAGCAACAAAGAATTATGACCAGGAAGAACACGTGTAATGTGTACCTTGGTGAAAAGGGAGATGGATCAATCTTGGGTTCCTGGCCCGCGTCTCAGCAATGCAGCAAGTGAACTTAGCAAAGTGTCACTTCCTGCCCCATGCCTCAGCTTCCCTGACCACAACTGTACGAGTTAAAACAGTTAGCAATTCTCCAGCAGCATTAAGAGATCTATTAAT
Source organism: Gavia stellata (assembly GCF_030936135.1). Lineage (NCBI taxonomy): Eukaryota > Metazoa > Chordata > Aves > Gaviiformes > Gaviidae > Gavia > Gavia stellata. The sequence goes on from NC_082600.1 coordinate 24,875,884, forward strand.
TTATGCACATAAAAAAAAGCTTTTCAAGTTGCACTCCCTTGCAGAAGGGCCGTGAACAGCTTCAATCCTGGTGCCTTGCAGAGCACTGATACCACATCCACCACCAGCCCAAGGACAGTTATATCTCTCAACTCTCTGCTATAAAGGGCTGCACGGAAATGTTCTCTTAATAGAGGAGGTAGTGAGACGCACTGACATGGAGCAGCTTACATTCCTTGAAGCCCTAAAGTGATCAAAAGGCCTAATGGGCACCTTGGAGCATCTAAAAGGGGTGAGAGCCTTAAGGAGCAGCTGGGTGCCAGTCACTCTGCAGGCACAGCTTGCAGAGCCAGCAGGTTGCCCTTTTGTGCAACCCCCGTTCTCAGCCCCTCTCTGTCAGACATCTTGCAGATGGGGAGAAATGCTGTCTCAGACTCACTGGGGACACAATGGCAGCAGTAAAAAGCAAACGAGGTATTCTGCTTCAGAAAAATGTAATTAAACAGTCCTCATGCCAGCCACTTTTTCTCAAGCTTTGCATCCATTGTTCACAGAAAAAAAAAAAAAAGGAAAAAACCAAACACATTAAGTTTTATGCCCGTTAAATTTTACCTGCAGAAAATAAAACAGTTTGTCTGTTTTCTGGCTTTTCATAATGCATTTTATGCCTCTAGGTCTCTGCCCATTTAGACTCTAGGGGCTGTAAAAAGTATTCTGTAGACCATTACCTGGATAAACACACTATAAATTACAACTGATATGTATCAGCCTCATGGCAATTTCGCTACATTAGCAATAGTACAAGACTGTATTTAGATATACAAGATATGGGTAAAAGACTAGCATACATAGATGTCTAAAAAAAAAAAAAATCCATGTCCTGCTATTCTAGACAAAATACACACACACGACTAACTTTTCCTGCATTTGGAATTCCACCAGGATACAAAGCTAGTGGGATCATTAAACCCAATCACATTTTCAGCCCAGCCTGATGTTTCTCCAGAACCATTCAAATCAATTTACCCAACAGAGACATTTGTCCCTGGCCTGTACTGAGCGTCCTGCACTTCTTTATCTTTTGGCAGGGCCATCATAAGCAAGCGACACAGAGGGTGATGTATGGGAACTCAAATAAGTTATAAATCCTCCATCCCTTCATCAGCCATCAGCCTGAGTGAATTTACTCCAGCCAGCATTGGCAAAGACTCCCTCACTGCTCTAGGGAACAAGTCAGCATTAAAGATGACATATTCTTCAATGTAAAGTTCCTCGTCACTTTTGGGAAAAGAAGGCACTGCAATGAGAAGGAATGATCAAAGCCCACATCCCTGAAAGGCAGTGATGTGCCTAAATATCAGCAAGTCTCTTCCATGTATTCAGATGCTTCTCAAAGGTTTAGAAACCTGAACTAAGAATCCCTCTCATCAAAAATTTAAGAGCACAGTTATTCTACTGACAAAACTTTGCCTTAAAAGACTACCATTTTAAAACCCCAAGAATCAAAAAAAAAAAACACCCCAACCCAAAAAACCCACCACGCAAACCCAAAACCACACCTGTTTGAAGAGTGGACAGTTGCCTGCAGTTTGGGATAAAGAGAAAAAAACCTGAGTTATTTAAAAATAACTTGGAGGAGCAGTGAAAGATATGCAGAGCATCACTCCTTTTTCATAACAGCTGCCTGGGTTTCTTGCAAGGTCTCGTTGAACACCCTTGAGGATGGCACTGGTATACATTTCCCTTTCACATAGCCGCAAGGATAGTAATTGAAGAGTTGAGTAGCCATTTAGATGGCTAATACAAGAATCTGAGTGGCACGGTACACGGTCAGCTGGTCCAGACTAGTAGAGTGACATCTTTGCTGAAAGCACTTGACATGCCAGCATCCTACATTTTAGATACATACTAATGACATTCCTTCCTCCCTACTGTAGCTGAAGGCACCACCACTGCACCTGTTTATTTTATTGGCAGATATCACAACTGCTAAGCTCCTGGGCCTCCACTGCTTCTCTCCTCCTTTTCAGTGAGCAGTGGTATGTACACCAGCACTCAAGCACCATTCTCCATTCAAGGGGCCAGACTTAAGAGGGAGCTTTGCCATGGCCGGTCAGTCTCTAGCTGTAAATGGCTACGTGCCCACAACTACTGTCTGTTCTGCAGTTCTCTGTAGACAAAGAGATAGTTTATACCAGTGAAGTCATAGCCCTGGCCCTTTCGCTAGCATAGCATATACACTGTTCAGCTGATAACTACTTTGAGTGTATGTGAACATGGATTTGATATTCCAAGTATCCTGTTATGCACCTTATTTGTGATTTCTAAAAATCACAAATTTGTGATTTTGTGATTTCTAAATCACAAATTATCCAAAAGCCCCTTGATAAACTAGTATAGAGAAAATATTCAAACACCTTCCCACCAAAAACAAAATATAGGCATTTTGTTCAAGAGCCAGTTAAAGGGATGCAGTTGTGGCAATAAGATGCGACAATGTGTTGCGCCAAGTTCAGTGCAAGAGGTGCATTGTTTCTGAAAGTTTATGCCACAGTAAGCAGGCCATCAGGCAAACCTGGTGCATCACAGAGCCAGGATCAATTATTAGATGAACAATGGATCTATTCCAAAAGCTCTGGTACAAGTTTTCTTACACTGGCATACTGAGGAAAGCATAGACATAGGTTCTCTCCACCCACCAGCATTTCCTTTATTTCAGGCACACAAGACTTTGGAGTAGTTAGGATAGGGGTATTGGGTGAATTCTGAGCCACAGCCAACCTGTTCCAGCCTGCACATCCAGACTATAAACTTTAGCCAGGATTTTCCAGTCATCACCCTCACAAAAACAGCTTTCCAGACATTTTCCACATGCAATTGCAGTTCAAAGCACAAAACATCGATACAACAACAAGCATCTCTCTTTGTTCAGATAAAGCTAAGGCAAAGCTTTAGTCATTTAAAGCGTAATTTCAGTTTGGAAAAAACTTTAGGTCAATATTTATGACCTAAGTCCCTTTCTCCTAACAAATTCAACTATGGGGCTTTCAAACAGAGATCGTTCAGCCCAGCCTGCTCTGCTGCCTGCCTCCCTCCCCTGCATCCCCTCTGGAATGCGCATGCGCAGACACATGCAGACACACATATACGCTCATCTTAGTCATTTGATACCATCATAAAAGCAGCAGTCTCTTCTTTCCCATGCACACATCTCATTATCCATCCTTAGTATACATCTTGAGTAATGTAATTTACTTCAATGTCACCAAGAGAAAGACACTCCTCTGGGACTGTCATTACCATAAACCACAATCTGCTGCCAATTTATATGTCCTTACCCCCCCCACGTTTTAACTTCTTTATAAACGATAACAGTGTTTTGCACCCCTGGTGTTGTTGCTTGGATTCTACATCTTCAGAAATCTTCTCACTGCTTTTACCCTTCCCCCAAAAATCATGCTTTACATTTTGCCTCCCTCTATAACCCTGTATCTTTCAATCCCAACATCACAGCACAGTGCTGTTGCCCTGTCAGTGCCCATCTGTTCTTCCTGGGTTGATTGTCACTGTACAAACCTACTTCCCTGGTCTGTTAGAAATAAACTGACCTCTCCAGTCCACACCAAGCTCTGGCCAGCATCCTCAGAGGGCCTCCTGTTACTGTCACATGAAACAGGACAGACCATCAGAAGAGGCCATGAGTGTGATCATAGCTGTCCTTTAGGAATAAGCCATCTCAAACCATAATCCTAAAGCAGCTCAACAGTTGAACAGAGTGAAAGTTGTTCAGGAGATTTTAACATCTCTACAGCAGGGACTGCTTTTATTATTTGCCTGTATAGTCCTCTGGCACTAGCGTAAGTTAAGGTGTCATAATAGGATACAGAAAGAAGCTTGACTCTTGAAGGGAAGATCTCTTGAAATGACCAATATTTATAGTTTATATAACAAAAAGAATAAAAAACCCTAATATGAAGAAGGAACTAAAGGGATTTTTAGCTGTAGGTTTAATAAGACAGGTTCAAATCAAATGTACCTGAATCAAGATGTGATCTCTGAGCTGGTAGTTAAGTACCTGAACATTGGCAATTGCTAACGTATGACTGCATCCTCTGTTCATTAGGGATAAAATCTTATTTTTTGTGAGTAACTTGAGAAAAATGGTTTGGAAAAGAAGAGCAGCAGCCCCTTGTCAAATGAGGCACTTCTGGATATAAAACCAGAAATACATGGGACTTCAAAATCCTAAAAAGAGGACTTTTATCTAGATAGTAATTGAAGATGCTCAGAAAGGCTAGGAGCATCATTTCATGGAATGAAAGGTGGCTTTTCCCTTTGCATACAAAGAGGAAAAACCTCCTTAGTTTATGAGAAACAGCTACATTTATGTTAACGAAGACATTTATTTGCTTTAATTATGTTACTTCATGAGTTTTAATCACTTCACTAAGATTCCTACCCCAAACTAATTTCATTAAGATATTACAAAAAATCAGACAACCTCTGAAAAGAGGTGCTGAAAAACAAAGTCAAGCAACTACTTCTATTGCTCAGTCAGGGAGCAAGTATATAGTCCAAACAAACTGTGTTCCCTCCAGGATGCTGCGAATGAACCCAAGCGGTCCAGGTGGTGCTGGTGACAGTATTGAATTGATCACTGATGAGCCAATACTGGAGATGCAGCACTCCATTACTGTATCAGTCTTTTGAATGGTCTTACGTTTGTGTACATTTCTGTCATACACCGTTCACATCAGTTCATTGGACTTCAGGGTGGAAAGGCTTTTAGAACATGTCTTAATAATACAACAGCATGTCTCCTAAAACCTTGCAGAACTTCTAGCAACAAAAGGGAGAGCATATCCAGTTCCGGTGTGACCAAATATATTTTGTTTCTCTGAATTCTTCTGCTTTTAGCATGGTGTGGAATTTTCCTTCATCTGTTTCTTTAAATTGTGTGAGTGACAGTGCTGCGTGCTGTTGAAAAGCTGGCATAGCCCATCCCAAAGGTGTGGAGAATTATCCTGGTATGTAGCTAGTCCAAAAAGTACTTTGCAATGAAAGGTGCTACAGGAGCACAAGTAACAGTGATCGCGTGTTACTGAAAGACTCATGGAGTCTTTCCAACACTTCACCCTTTGTATTTTGTGTCTCGGACAATGACTACATCTGCTCCGTTTTGGCCAAGTTTTAATGTCCATACCTTGCAGATGTAAATGATAATGGGAGCTTCCAGAGCAAGGAAGAGTCAGGCCCTAGAGTGCATGCAATGATCCCACACTTTGTTTAGGCTAGGGGACTTGGGAATCTCATTCCTTAAGTGTGGAAAACTGCGCATTGAGAAAGACATCACACAGAATAATAGCCTGGTCTGCCAGAGCAGAACCTGGGTGCTGATTACTAGCTCCCTTTGCACAGAAAGGCCAGAAATGTCACATAGCTCCAACATTAAGATTAAAATCCTCCAACAACAACAAAATAACATGAAAGAGGTTTCTACAGGGGAAAAGCCAATGCTATAACTGTACTTGAAATGAGTCATTCTTTGTACCAACTGATACTATGACAATAGTATTAAAAAGTAAATCACTGTGACTTTTTTGCTCACTGGTGACATTTGTCTGTGTTTAGCATTTCATTCAAATTGGGTTGAAAAACAAGACGGGTCCATTTTGAATCCTGGATCTCATGTAACAGTAAGGGGAAAACCACACAGTTATTAACCAAGCAGTAATTAGCCAAGCAGTAAAGAAAAAGGAACTCTATAAAGGTGGTACATTGCAGGCAAAGAGAGATCATTTTGCTGCTTTGGGATTTCAGCAATGCTGTGGGAAAGCCTATATATTTAAAAAAAACCATGATTATTAGCTTTTGCTAAAACTTATCGTTAGGTCTTTTCCTTTTTCTTGTATACTTGTACTTATTTATCACAGCCTATAAAATCTGATCATGAAATGTAAAATTATTAGAATTACTTTAAAAAAAAAAAGAGTTACACATCCGTACAGCCTAATTCTGCAAACAGCTCCTCAATATCTCAAAAAGCACCACATACAAGAAATGGCCTCCCGTTCTTTAGATTGAGGTCACACTACCTATATTTTGACATAGGATGACATCATAAATGCCTTAAAATCCCACAAATCCTGTAGCATTTACATTCTTTTATCCTATAGCATTTACATTCTTTTTTCCTTTCTAGAGGCTAGGTTATTCAGCAGATTTTCCCTACTAAACAGGAACATTCCTACACTCCCAAAATTATATACTTAGCACTTGATGTGAGCTCCATTAGAGCAGACTAGAGAGAAATAATCTGAGAAATCAAGCAATATGTCCATTCACTTAGGCCTCCTTGTCCTCCAACACTCCAATGCTTTCCAATGCTTCTTGATATCCTTACATGTTCAGGACTTGAAAGTCTTGGGAACCATTTAGATTCCTGCCATGTGTTGCTTACTTTTATCTGTCACTCCCTAAATTCTACTCATTTATACCAATAAACACTACATTAGCTACTAGACAGTTATTAATCAGCCTTCCTTTTCATTAGCATCCACACTATCTGCTCAACAGATGAGGCTCCTTTAAGATACTTCCCTTCTTCTAATGAGGCGGCTGACCTTATTCTGTTTCTCTGAAATGGTGTGAGGCCAAAATAAGGGCACATCAGCTTCCCTCCTGGCTGGTTATCCTTCATCTGCCTCTCCCCAATCCCTTAAAAAAAAAAAAAATCATCTTGCTGTGCTGCTGGGAAGAACTGGCTCGTGCTGCAGACTTGTTTCCACGGAATAAGTTCAGCATTACAGCAAACTTCAGAGGTACCCTCCATACATCAGGTTTCTTCTTTGTATGCCCTTTCAGAAAAGATACAAGAGCCCGTAACATGCTGAATCTGTTCTGTCTTGCCTTGCTACCAGACTTGCCAAGAGAAGTGGTAATCACTTGATCCATTGTGGAGAGATACAAGAAAATAAGTTCTGAAGAAAAGGAGGTAATTGTTGGTGTTCTACAGAAAAAATGAAACCCTAGATTTTACCAGGATGCCAAAGAGCACACACTCTGGGACCGCATCCACCCTGGAGTACTCCAATCCCTTGAGCTGTTGCAGGTTTTTATTCTTCCTTTTGCTTTTCTTTGTCCTTTTTCCCCTCAAGACATGCCCTCAGGTTCCAAAAGAGAGAGACTAAGTAATCTTTCAGTTGCTGACAAAAACACAGGCAATCATTCAGCCAGACTGTCATTTATTCTCTGCTTTTCCCCACCTATGTTTCTTATACAGTATAGAAACCCTTAATGGTGCCGCAGCCCTTTCTGCTTTTCCTTACCACACATCTTAAAGACATGTAACTGCTACCAACCAGCTCCATTTTGCTAATATGGACTAGGGAAAACAGTACAAAGGTGGATTTAATCAACTAACAGAACACATCATCCTAATTATAAGTGTGTTCGTAAGCAATAGACAGTAACAAGCTTTAAAGATACCTATTTTAAAATTAGATGATTTAGGCCCTGGAGGATTCTGCTGTTCTTTATTGACCATAATGGGAGTTTGACTAGTTCAAATGTGCCTATGTGGCAGGTATCTATGTAACTCCATAAGAGTAAGTCTAGAGTGTAACCAAATCTGCCAAGTTTCACCAAGGTTTGCTTACCAAGAAACAAGTCCGCCAGACCACCCAGGCACCTCTGAAGAAGACCACAGCAGTGGTCTGCAGCTGCTCATGGAAACACTGGGAGAAAAATTACATACTCTAAGGCTTACAAAACAAGCCTTCATTTAGTCTTGTGCCAGCACTGCACAGGCATTACCATCATTATTTACCCCTGTTTCCCAAGCATCAAAGAAGGTAAAACTTGCTAGGAAAACCAGTAGCACAACTTGGATAAGAGTCATACTTCCACGTAATAACCAGAAAAACCACAAAACCCACAAAAAAATCTTTCAAAGAGTCATGGCTGTTCTTTCTAAACATGAACAAATACCAATGCATGTACAATACTGGTCAAGAAAAATGAACTGAAAAACAGATGCAGAGAAAGGCTACCAGGGGACTGACAAGCCTATCTGATAAAAAGAATATTAAAAGAGCTTAGCTTGTTCAGACCAGCTAAACAAATGTTGAGAGGGGATACATTTGCTGTGCATAAATACCCAGGGGTAGAAATAGCTGAGGAGTGGAAATAACTATTTAACTGAAGGACAATACTGGTACAAGAACAGATGGTTATAAACTACCAAAGAATAAATTTAGACTGGAAATTAGACAAAGGTTTCTAATCAGCAGAGCAATGAAGCTTTTAAAAAGGCTTTACAGGGAACAGGGGCAAAAAGCTGCTCTCACTGAGGGATAAAGCTTCATGTATTTCTGAAAGGTATTATGAAGTATGGTTCTCTACCAAAGCACAGTACTGGAGGCAATGACTCCTGAGGTCCCTTGCAGCCTTCTGCTTCTCTACATTTCACACTGAAGTCCATTCATAGCACCACTAACATATCAAAAGTAGAGTTCTGAAATACCTTGACCTCCCAAAACAGCTACATGGAGAACCATTCTGGCTGGACTCTACTGAAGGGTAAAGCAAGACAGCTTCTAAGGGAGGGACTTCTGGAGCAGCCAAACCTGGGAAGAAGACCTGAGCTGAATTTTTACATTACCTTCATAAAAAAGCCACAGAAAGGGGGCAAGTGCAGACAGTACATGTAATCTCTTTTAGAACTAATAAAACAAAACTCTTGAAAAATCCCAGGGGCTCCTGGGTTCAGGAAAACTTCGCAACACATTGCTGCATGCCAGACAACCCTCCTGATTATCACCAGTCACTGGAAAATGCGCTTTCCTCTTCTGGCCTTGCCTTTATTAAAAGACCAATTATTTTTATCCCTCATTGTTTATTTTCACTAAAGTTTTCCATAAAATACAAGGATGGTGCTCAAGATTAACAGCACAGCTAGGAATATTATCATCATGTACTGTCTTCATTCTTTACAAGTAGGACACAGTCAAGTCTTTTGCAGGTCCACAGACATTTGTAAGTGTGTGATTTTTCCAATATGTGTATGTGCTAAAAGTGTTACAGCACAGCAGAGTAGGAAAGTAATTTTCATGGACTCTGAGAAGTACTGTAGAATTACATGGCTTGACCTGTTTGCTTCACTCCTTAGTTATGGCTACATCATGTTTACTGTCTGGGGACATGCCATATACAACATTTTATAATTATTTGGGATCAAAAACAGGAAGCAGAATAAAAAAAGGGAATTTGCCACAAAGACTGGATCTCATCTAGCAAATCCCTCTTGACAGCCATTCCTACAGTCCATATTATCAGGGCAGTTGAAGATATTCTAAACACTGAGAGCAAGAGTGCTTGGAAAGCCCCAGACCCTCAGTAGATGTTCTCTGGGATACTCCATCAACAATAGGATATGAAGAAGCTATCTGGACAAGAGCGTTCCTGAGAAAGTGTGGAGACAGGTGAGGGTTTTTTGTAGAACACAAACTTCACTGCTTCAAAAAAATCTTTAGCTAACCAATACAAGAGACAGTGTGTGGTTCCAAGTTGCAGGCTCTGTCCTACTGCGTAAATTTGAAGAGCTTCTTAACTCACAGAAATAACCCTAAACTAACTTACTGTTTCACAGCACGGTACATGTAGAGGTGATATCCATTACTACTACACGCCTCCTTCCACAGACTGAATAAGACCATTCTCACTGTGACTGAATCCTCTGGTGATCGGAGGTTTTCAGCTGCAAGCCTGATTAAATGCTGCCTCCCAGAATTCCTGGGCAACAGGAATTAAATTTTAATGCCCTTAATCTAGTTGACACTTTTTCATAAGCCCTTTTACCCCTCCTTCTCCTGTGTTATAAATGACCAATTACCTAATCTGAGGTAATGCAGGCTTTGGTCGAGGCTAATGAAGACGCGGTGGGTGAGATCCTGCTTGCAGCACAGAGTCCCATTAGGAAAGATTAATCACCTTCTAACTTACAATCCCACATTTTGGCTCCAAACAGTGAGAAGGCAGAGAAATAGGCATCCATCACATTAACCAAATAATACAGCAAATGCTTGGCACTTGATCAGCAGTAGGGTGCTCTCCTGACAGGAAGAGGAAGACTGTGAAATGAAGAGCCACAGCAGCTCTCCAAGGTTGCTCAGGGACAGAGATCCCCACACAAGAAGTAGGAAAGGGGAGTACCCCCAGCTAACACTTTGGATTTTTACTTCAGGAGAGAGGGATGCATCAGCCCGAAGAAGGAAGTACATTGCACTGTGTGTGATATTACCCTTTCAAGGAAGTAAAAATATTGTCTCAATGCAGCATATCTAACCAGCTAAAGGAAACCAGAGAGGAATAGTCTCAACCTATGTAGAAAGAAAGAAACCTCCAGCTACTTACTGTTATTGCATACTTCCAGAGCTTCAGGAACAGCTTAGACAATGGTGTAGTGCTATCTTCTCTCTACATTCAGACAATATTCATCGCTATCCAGTGTCCATCCACAAAATAACCATTTATCTTCAGTGAAGTTAGAATGCATGGGTACCATTGAACCAAAGTGTTTACTTGCTGCATCAACAAGGCCTAACCCTGAGTGGCTATACCTGCTTCTAGAGCTATCTAGAACTAACCTTCACAACAGCAAGTCATTCCATTACAAAGTCCTTACTCAAAGAAAGAATAATTTCTTTTGTGAACTGAGGCAAAGGGATTAGTGGTGGGAGGAGGGGAGACATTCCTAGAACATTTGCCTTCTGATTGACTGCATACTAATGCAGTGTGATTACTAGAAAAGCAGCAGTAAAAGGGATAAGTAAATAATCTGCATCTTCTACCTACCTACCTTCATCACCAGAAAGCATCAGACCATTAGAAACAGAGCAGATACATAGCTTTTTGGGGGGATTCGGGTGTGTGGGGTTTTGTTTTTTTTAACTACTTGGTTCTTCGAGGGCTTGTTTTAGGACAGCCTTATTCATAAAATAGAATCATAGAATTGTTTAGGTTGGAAAAGACCCTTAAGATCATCAAGTCCAACCATAAACCTAACCCTGCTAAGTCCACCACTAAATCATGTCCCTAAGCACCTCATGCACTCGTCGTTTAAATACCTCCAGGGATGGTGACTCCACCACTTCCCTGGGCAGCCTGTTCCAATGCCTGACAACCCTTTCAGTGAAGAAGTTTTTCTTAATATCCAATCTAAACCTGCCCTGGCACAACTTGAAGCCATTTCCTATTGTCCTATCACTTGTCACTTGGGAGATCTTCTCCCAAGACCAGCACCCACCTCTCTACAACCTCCTTTCAGGTAGTTGTAGAGGGCAACAAGGTCTCCCCTCAGCCTCCTCTTCTCCAGACTGAACAACCCCAGTTCCCTCAGCCATTCCTCATAAGACTTGTGCTCCAGACCCCTCACCAGCTTCGTTGCCCTTCTCTGGACACGCTCCAGCACCTCAATGTCCTTCTTGTAGTGAGGGGCCCAAAACTGAACACAGTATTTGAGGTGTGGCCTCACCAGTACCAAATACCAAGGTACAATCACTTCCCTACTCCTGCTGGCCACACTGTTCCTGATACAAGCCGGGACACCGTTGGCCTTCTTGGCCACCTGGGCACACTGCTGGCTCATATTCAGCCTCCTGTCGATCAATGCCTTTTTCCACCGAGCAGATTTCCAGCCACTCTTCCCCAAGCCTGTAGTGTTGCATGGGTTTGTTGTGACCCAAGTGCAGGACTTGGCACTTTCATTACTATTGTAAATGACCATTAAATTTCCTTCATTTAAACAGTGAAAATCCTTCCTTCTCACCCTGAGTGCTTCCAGAAAACTGAGAAGTACTTCAGCTGTGACAATGAAGGATTGTCCCTTTACTCTCTTTTTTATATATATATACACACACTCATGCCTCCAGTCACCTTCCTTGCTAAATCTTCTCAGCTTTTAAAGTCCCTCAGCATCCTTGCCCAGCTGATAGAAATGGTTTCCTGTTCTTCATATAAGATAACTTACAAACTCCATTCATGCAACCAGGAACAGATCCAATGATGTCAGAGAAAAGCTGAAATAGGATCCCCTGAAACTGGTAACACATATGGCAGAATATAGAAAACAGGTTTTTTCGGCTGTGTTTAGTCATGATTGAATTTAGCCACCTCTTAGTGCTGGAGCAAGCTGACATCATCGAGTGCTCCATTTAGTTTGCAAAGTAGGAGGATGTTCCCATCCCAACTTAACCATTCTTAAACAATTTAGCACTGTCTTTACCAGGCTTCTCTCTACTGCTGATCAGTAAATATGCAAGTGAAACATTTTTAGGTTCATTTCTTCTGAAGCAGAAAGGCAGCATGAGTAGCAAAAGAATCCTCTACTTGGACTCTGAACCGTAAAGCAAACAGTCAGATGGTGATCCTTCACAGCTGCCTTCTGGAGAAGAAAATGCCTGCTTGAACTGCCACCAACTCTAATAGCTAAGTGGCAAATTGTGAAGAAATATGGAAAGAAACCCATATAAAGGGCTAAAGTGGCAGGCAGAGATTTAAAATTTGATCTGACTGATCTCTTTGCAAATGAGGAGTGTATGTAACACTAACATTAGGCACAGAAGAATAAAAGAAACCTAATTCAGGAGTATGAAATTGCTTTTTGAAAGAGTTTGAAAAAAGCTTATAAGTTAGGCTTTCAGAAGCTCTTGTCCCACAACTGTTTTCAAATTATTTTCTAAATACTTAACCCTTTATTTTACTAGAATAAACTTAATTTTTTCTTCTTTTTCTTAAAGCCTTTCTTAAAGCATATTAATAAGCATGTCTTTAGAGGAACTGACCAACACTGAGCATGCTGTTCTAAGAACAAGTGATGAACTTGCACAGTATGCCCATCTAACTTCAAACCTGCATTTGCAGGTTCTCGAGTTGTGTCTAAGACGACACTTACCAGGCAGCATGCTGAAGACTCAAAAGGACCTAAGATTATACCTACTTATGATACAAACCAGCGTAGTTCAATTGAGCTCATGGGCAGATGAATGGATAAAGCAAAGACACTAAGATGTAAATTGCAGCAGCCCAGGAGGAGGCCTCCACAACACCTCATGATTTTCAAGGGAAAAATCTTAGTCAGAATTTGCTCCCTACAAACTGCAGGGAACAGGTCTCTAACTTCCAAGCAGAAAGGAAGCAGTTAAATGAATGCCTACACTAACATCACATTAAAAGAGAAAACTTAGGTTTCCTCAGAGAGTCCAGCAGGACTCTGCCATGGGAGATTTCCTGGATCAAAAGGGAGCAGACAGCTTTATTACCCAGGCCAGGAGGTTCAAGACATAGGAGGATTGTGGGCCTTGCTATGTCCTACTTCTTAAGGCAAATGACTATTTGCCTATTTTGAAAAGGCTTTTCCTTTTCTTTGATGTGTGAAACAGAAGATAATTCTCAGGTGGATTCAGAGTTATTCAGAAATGTCTTTGGAGATTACTGCAGCTGATCATTGTGCTTGCTGGAATTCGTATTGTGCTGGTGAACAATTGAAATCACAGGATTTCTGGTACCAAGAACCTTCCTATTGCAGTTAGGAATAGATACTTCCACTATCAGGTTTACAAGTTTTACAGGTTTCTGAAAACATCTGAGCTTAAGCTTTGTTTTCTGAGAAGACTAGCACTAACAAAACGTCAACCAAGTCAAAGCCTGCAAAGGGCAAATGCTAGAGATTGTGAACCATGGTGGCTTGGTCAAAATTTCCTGTTGGATTCCCAATAAAAAGAAATTACACTTTTCAGCATTCACTGTGTAGGATTTACTTACCTGGGCAACATATGAAGCTTATTCAGCTTTTGACCTCTCTGCTGTGACCACAAGCCCAAATTAGCACCAAAAGCAGAAGAATTGTTCCGACGTTGAAGCTCTTCCTCAAGAACTTTTGAAGGTCTCCTTCCAATTCCCCAAAACATCTCCCAACATAAGCTGCCTACTTGCCAAAGTGTAACGGCTGTTACTGTCTCAAAGTCTGAGCCAGATCTGAACCAGAGGAAGATATGAAACTAATCCCAAACTAGCTAGACCCTACCACCTTCCACCTGCCTTTTGAAGAGGAAGCTCCCCTTGACATGAAACAGTCTCACTACCTGCTGTAGTTAGCAGTTCCAGACTGAAAAGATGTATAAGGCACCAGCAGCAAATGCCAAAGGGAACTTAGAGCCCTTAAAAAAACAAAACAAAAAACCCAAACAAGCAAGCAAACAAGGAGCAAGGGGAACTTTGCTCAGTGCTTAATAGTTTAAAAATTCTGACCCTGGAGAATTCAATTCCTTCTGCTCCGATGTGTTGTCCTGCTGTTTAACTGCAAGCTCCGTCGACTCACAGCTGCTGCTCTGTGCAGGCCCTGGTCTGCCTTCAGAAGGAAGCACATGGAAAAGACAAAGAACCCTTTCCCACACTCAAAATAGCAAACCCTGAGTCAGAGAGAAGACAGCAACAGAGAAGGAAGTCAGAAGTCTGCAGTATACCAGTGATGACAGGATGAGCCAGGACAATAGCTATACTTAGATGATGCTACTCTCATTAAATCGAAAGTCGCCATACAGAACATACCATGATTTGTGCTCTACCTCACCCATGACCCTACTTTCACATCCAAAATGCCCTCAAGTTCCTGACACATTGTGATCCAGTCTGGTCTTCAAAGCTCAGTATAACCTAGATGTAGTAAACATGAGTCACTTAGTTGGTACAGCAGAAAAGTTCAGTTATTTGCTAACATGTATATTTTTGACGAGGGCAAAGGAAATGTCACATTGTATGCAGAAAACACCCTCACAGTGTTATCCATAAAGTCTTGATCATACTTTTCAACACCCTATGCCTTGAAGCCATAACTACTACTCCAAGATAAGACATCCCCAGATAAGGTTCTGGGGAGGACTTACGGGGGGGAGAGGTGGGGGGGTGGAAAACCTATCAGTGCAGCCTAGCTTTTATTTTTTCCTAAATTTTCATAGTAGCAGAGGCAGGACACTGACCGAGAAGTGATGAAAACCACCACCCCCGAGATTAAAAATGTCTCTGGTGTATATCTGATCACACTCAGAAATGTTTCTGAAGTTGCATCTGGGTATTAAAATTTAAGTCAGAAATCAGAGAAGCGCTTTGAGCATTGGAAAAATTACTAGCAATTTCAAAAACTTTTAGAGGTATCCAGATAAGAAGCTTCTCTTACCCTGGAGAAGATGTGTGACATGGCATTTCATGCCACAGCTCATGGGGATTAATGGCTGTTGACAGAAACTGCAGTTCATGTCCAGAATGTGTCCTGAGCTAAGTGAGTAAGAAACAATCCTTATACAATGGCGTCATCAATTTAGTTAGGTCCTAAAGTTCCCCAGTTGAGTGAAATGTAACACTTATGAAAACTGTAAGATGTGCTTTAGGAGTCCTGCTGAAAAGTATTTGGGTATTTGAAATGGGAAACTGTTACTGACTTGCCCAGGAGTAGTAGTTGTTCCACATTAATCAGGACCAGTTATAAGGAGTTAAAAAGTGGGGAGGGAAGTTGGCCTCAGCCTGATTTAGGCATGTAAGGATTTTGTACATCTTCTCTATTCATCACCTCCACACCACTTACAGGGATTTGAGACTAGAAATAAATTGGGAACCCACTCTCAGTCAGCAGAAAAACAGGAAAGTGCAAGTTCAAGCTTTTGGAAAATGCTGAGAACAAAAGCAGGAGGACAAGTGAGATCAGACTGTTCTTTACAGAAGCATGGGGAAATGAGAGGCAGAGCTGTGAAGACACTGAACACACATCTACAACACATGAAGGTACGTGTGGTAATTAGGAAGCTAAAATGGCAGGCTCCAGGGACATGTAACAGGTGAAGAAGCCTTTCACCCGATGTACCTATTTCTGTAAAGAAAGAAGCTCTTCTGCAGAACAAATGGAAGTTCTATATCCATGACTTCAAAAATAACTAATGAGTCACTTCTACCACTTTCCACACTGACATTAAACTCATTTTAGCAACCCAAGGCAAGCTAATACCCTGGCCAGCTTGTGAAATGTGACTTTTCTTCTTATTCCCCAAGATTCTCTTTCCACCTTGTGGCAGATGCTCAGCGGAATTCAGCCTTTTCAAACACCAGCTTCCAATGTTTCCTCCTTGCAAGGACAGTGGCCCCAGATCAGTATTTCTCTGCTCCAAATCTAATTGAAAGCAGGAGAAATAAAACACAGAAGAGGTCCAAGAGCTCCCAAAACCACAGCTTCCACATAAATAGGAAAGCATGTGGTAGGAGAATGAGGAGAGCAGAACTGCTAATTATTTTGTTTTAAGTGACACGATCAGATAATTTAAGTTGCCAGGGCTGAAGCCCTAGAACATTTTGCAGAAGACCTAAATAAATAAATGTGGAACTAGGCAGACCACTGCAAAATGCAAACATCTTCATGACTTAGGCTGTCAACAAGGAATGACCACAGACAAGACACAGTCTCAGCTCTACTGTTTGCTATTTAGTATAGCTGCTCTGAAACTACGACATCTTGAAGTAGCCTGTGGCGGGTTTCCTAACCCCTCATAAGTCATGGCAAAGCTACAGGACTCAATAAACATTGAGGAAGATGTAAATTGCAACGAGCTATACAAAGCCTTAGGTGATTTTGGAAAACCTCTTTTTGGGATTAATTTGGACAGCAGAAAAAGGCAACTAAAGAGACAGATATTCTTTCTAACTTCAAGTTTTCGTATTCCAAACACCCACCAAGGGCCTGGGAAAAGCCAAGCAAAGGATGCCTGGGGTCTGTGGGAACACAGCACCATCTCGTGGAGTAAAGGGAAGAAGTATAAGAAACAAGGAATAAGTATTTCAGCACTTCAGACATCTGCAGCTTGGCTTTCTGACAGCCTGCTCTTCTAGCAGGTTAACAAATCTCTCTATCGAATTTGTGCTTTATAAAAAAAAGAGTTCACTACAGATCTATAAAGAACAAATGAACAACAAACAACTCCCTATTTTTATCTCTCAAACTCATCACCGTTAACAAACACTGGGGGCCTCTTCATAAATAGAGACATGTAGGCAGACAACCATCTGTACTGAATGCTATTTGCCAGCAGGCCTAGCACAGCTGTGAACACCCTTTTCTTGTAAGTCTGAATCTCCTGTTTTTAAGGTGGGCAAAGAAAACAAGTCTCCAAATACTAAAAGTGCCAGGAATAAAGAACTACACTTCCATCTATTCAGTACTGGAAAAGAAAAAAGCCCTTTTCCATTTAGAAGGAGTTGGAGGAAACTCAGAAAGGCAGCTATTCCACCCTTTCCAGTATTTACTCCCAAACATGGAGGTATGCTTACAGAACATCTGAGAGTGAGCAACTTAAGTTACCCAGCTGGTTCACATCTTACTGGTCATAAACAAGAATTTCCTGGCACCAGTGAAAGTATGAAAACCTGGCTAGTTTCTACTTCATCGACCAAACTCAGTTAGAAATTCATCTCTGCAACAGAAAGCATTTAAGTGTGCTGGCTTCTAAAGGAGGTAGGCAAATGCAGGGGTCCCTGGGCAGGAAGATGTGGTTGATCTTACATTCTGCTCCATACCAGGTATTGTGCTATACCTAGCTCTACTTTAGCAAATACTTCCAAGTTTATTCTTATAAAACAGGAGGAAGCATTATGATATATACTCTCTACACATTTTTAATAACTCCCATAATGAGTTTAGTACAGGTCTCAAGTGTGATATTTGGGCTAAGTATGTCCTCTGCTGTGCCTAAATTAAGTTTAAATTACTTGATCTATCATGCTTCATGCACATGACCCATCAGTAGCAATTCCACATCCAGGTAGGGATCTCTGTGAGGATGGTTCCCTTGAGAAAAAGCACAAATTTGTGTCCAAAGTGTCCATCAGAAGTATCTCTATTTCAGCAGGATGAGGTAAGGGATTTAAGTCTCCAGCCTTTTCCAGCTGGGACAAATGCAGAGTAAATTCACCACTGGTAACAAGTTCAAAACAGAGAAAAAAGTAGAGAAAACAGGCTGACTTTTTTTTTTTTACTGCCAGTACAAACACTTAACTCTTATGATTTGTGTTTAAACAATGGGAAGCATAGACAATTCTGCCTGACCTCAGTTCTCAGCATTCAAGTAACTATAAAAAGATGAATTCTCAGGATATTCTCCATGCTGCAGCACTATCTGCTGCAGCGTCATGTGGAGAAATCCAGGTCAACCCTAAACTTAAGCATGTAGGATTAACATGGTGTCCTACCTGGTCTAACATAGCATATGTGTGCAACCCAGCAATACTTCAGACAGGTATTTCAAGTATCTATGTACGGCAAGTCAACTACTGCATATATATGCTGCACAGCTGACACAAGAGATCAACATCATGCCCCATTCGGTAACTTTGCATGTTGTCTGGAGTCAAACATTATGCCCATTGACCTCGAGATCACTATCTCTCTCTCTTTCACACACACTCCCTCAACCAGATTTTCTTTTGCCCCGTATCACATGGCTGGAGTGCCTACAACCATTTGCCAGCACTCAGATTCACAGTCACTGCTTCTGAGGACTTCTGCACCTTCACACAGAGCAAGGGCTTGAAAGCCAGGTCTGCTCAGTTCATTCTGCACTGGTAAAACAACCAATCCAGTTTTACAACAGCAAAGCAGAAAAATTAGTCTTTGCAGATGTCAGAAGTAGCACTGCCTTCTGTAATGTGCAGTTGGCTTGGATCCATAATTTAAACCCTGGTGCACAGACACTTCCCATGAGAGTCTGTGTTTCCAAGTGAAAGACACCTGACTGCTGAAGTCTCCAGTAGTCGAAAGAAATACCAATATTAGCTCTCTCTTCAGCATTTTGTGGTCTTCAATTATGAGAATATCTGTAACAGATGAACTATTAAAGACACAGATGCTTCTAAGGGACCTACAAACTGTATGATGGATGGCTTGTGAAATTGCTATCTATCTTCACCATTTGCCTGAGATCAGCAGGGCAGAAATGTAACAGACAAAAGGTCATTTAGTGCAACCTGAAAAAGAAAAAAAAGAAAAGAAATATGACAGATAGTTATGAGAAGCCAGCAAACCTGACACCAGCTTTGCTGTGGCCAAGCACTGCAATTAGGTTTCAGAACAGAGGCAAGAGGAAGACTAGAGCTCCAACCACACTTCCTTCAAAATCAACATGCCAGAGTCTCTCTGGAAGAAAAAATTGCTTATATTTGGCAGGTGTATTATTAAAGCCAGAGTCTAATCAAGACACTCTGGTCTAGAGGTCAGTTATATTATCTGAGACAGTTAGTCAATGGACACAAACACAACCACTCTTAGGCTGAGGCTAAAGGCATTTTAACAAAAGTACACTAAAAAGATCAGATAACTCTGCTTTCCTAGGGAAGAGTAATTTTCTACTCTCTTTCCCCATCCCACTCAAGATCTCCCTCTCAAGCACCCTGCTGGCAATATAAACATCCTGAAATGCATCTCCCAGGCCAGGGAGGCCACCACAAGCCCACGCTGCTCATCTACAACACAGAGGTCTGGGAAGAGCCTCAGGGAGTCACAACACAGTGACTGACTAAATCATAAACCTCTACACAGAGGAGGATGAACTAACTTAGGTCAACACTTTGAAACTAAGATTAGTTGTCATCTTTCTCAGGTTTTTAAGCACTCTCTGTTAATTTTCAAGATAAATTCATCATTTTGATGCAGCCAATGAATCCTGAACTTCGTTTTGAAAATGATGAAATCAACCACATCCCACTTTTTTATTCCTTCCTCATTTTTTTCTGTTCAGAACTATTCTAAGATTTTCACTGAAATATGCAAAGTTTTGCTTGTCCTAAATGTGCAGTTATCACTGATTAAACTACCACCGAAGAAAAATTTTCACCAGTTTTGTGTGTACCCAAGAGTTTGAAATGAACTAACATTCACAGATTTGGAAGCTTTTTCTTCTGTGGACACCCATTAGCTAACTGGGGTTTCATTTAACACTTACCCTCTAATAGAATTCATGTCATTTAATTATTCTTGGGGTTTTTACTGAAAAGCCTGTTTACTTCCACAATCAGAGACATTTCCTTGTGGCCCAAATTCTCTAAGGACAGCAAAAGGCAACTGAAGTTCCAGCCTCCATTCCCAGTGTTTGTGCAGACCTCGCATGTCGGTACACAGTGAAACACCTCCACAAATATAATGCAATCCACCAAAAAATGCTCCCCCCTTGCAAAGCTTGTTTCACAGGTACCCAAGCAGCGGGTTTCAAACTGCCCCTTGAGGATCATTATTAAGATAACTGTAATTAAGGGTTTGCATCTAATCCCTAGTGTTCCACAGCTGAGATCATTATACCAGCTTCTGTGTAACCAGATTGCAACGTAATAAAGGTATATCCCTATATACAGCTAAACTCCACTGGAGATCAATAGGTAGCCTTCTTCCAATGACAGGCAATAATTAGTAGATTAGGCAGCCTGGATAGTGAACAAGAATCTCCCTCAGGACCTCTGAGGTCTTTGTTTTTCTGTTAATAATTTCCATTGCAAAAAACAGGATAAGCATACAAGACGTGTCTCTCTCTCCCTAAATCACCCTAGCCTCCTTCCTTACGTAGCCCCAGACTTGAAAGTCTCAAAAGCCAGCAAGAAGAAGAAAAAAAATTCTAGCACTGCCTGCATCTCTCTGCATGTTGGCATTCTCAGCTACCTGTGCCCTGTAATATTTTATGAAATACATTTGTCCACACTAATGACTGTAATCTTAAAGGTAGCTTTCAGTCAAAGGTATAAAAAAAATTGTACAAATCTTAAATACAAAACAATTAGGCATATTTGATATGTGGACTCAGAGAATCCCATGCCAGATTTTGATCTGTCAATACTGGCATAAATCACGAGTTACCTTATTGAAATCAAAGGAATTATTTTGTATTTATAAATAAGTGTTACTGCAAACAAAGTTAGTCCATAAAATACAAAGACCAACTTCAATCTCCATCTACCTGTTCTCAGCCTTTAATGCAGGCTCCTTTTTGCTAACTGTTTTCTATATAGGCAGCCTGGGAAATAAACAATAACTCCTTGAGGACCCTACAGGAATAAGATGCCAATACAGCATGTCCTACAATAGCCAACTCCATGCTGTCTGGGAAGGCACTAAATGAACCCTATCCCATCTCATTAACACCATTATACTCTACTTATCACAAATGAGACAGAGCAACGGCTTAAAAGCACAGGTATCTAACTTAGTTGGGTACTGCAAAGATGGGTGAGCACACAAAACCCAGCTGGGGCAAAAAACAGACTAAAGCAAGCCAGAGTTCCCACGCAGGACATTAGGTCCAACACAGGAATCACGTTTTCATAATCCATAGTGCCAGTTATGGCAGATTCATAGGGGAATGGAGGCAACAATCAAAGCCAGCTGTGCTTTCACCGAGATTGGTGACTAGGGTATTCTGTTCCAGATCAACAGCAACAGCTGCAAGATTAACAGGCTTTTGCAAGGGTTTTTCCTCTTCTCTGCAAAAGTACAAGTACCATCGGCATAGCACGTGGCACCCAAAATACCTCATGCTGAAGAAACTGTCACTGGTGTGAGATTCACCTAGAGTATTTGGGCAATACAATTGAGGACAAAAGTTTCATAGCATTATGTGAAAAAAAAAATCCACTTAAAATAAGGGTCCTCGAGCTCAGGCTGACTTTTGCCTACTAAATCCAACACTACATACATTTGCCATCAGCTTCCAAATTCAGTACTGTACCATCTTCTGTGGAGAAGCTAATATAAAGAAAAAAAGAATCTTTAAAGAATGAAATTAATGATTGAAGCCTATTTCAGCATTTTCCTTGGTTTTTACATTTGCTGCTTCTTAAAGAAAATATGAACATGTGCAAGACACTACAAGGAAAAAGCTACATTTAAAATTAATCAAATCCTTGCTACATTTGACAATTAAGAACACTTAATTTATTAACTTACATTCAGTGGAAAGATGTGCTTAGAGATCACCATTGCCAAATGGAGCTTGAGACGACAGAACAAATAGACTCCTATTTTGTTGTACCATATTTCTGTTACTGTTGTCAACTTACATCAATATCTTATCAGAGATCACACCCTGGGTGTGCCATTACTGAAGGAGCACTTTCAGAGGCCAGCTCTTTCATGGGGCAAAATACCCAGGACACAGTACCAATCACTCAGCTACTTATAACATGAAAAGCGATAACTATTGCCATGACTACCAAAAAGTATCATGTAAAAAATACTGTCAAAGAGAGCAAAGATCACAAGGAACAAAATTATGGCAAGAGCCTTCTGCGACATGTTTATGAAAAAGGCATAGCTGCTGAGCAGTGTCAGAAAGAGAATTAAGTAACTGCTTGAACTGCTCAAAGGTTGATAACAGAAGCTGTAATCACCACCACCTGTAAAAAGTCTTTCTCCTTCCGTCCTGTTGAAGTCTGCAGCACAGCTGGACCATAGCTTATGTGCTGACAGCAGCCAGGTGTGCACAGATATCAGTGACTGATTGCAGCTCTCATCCTAAATGCTCCTTCTGCCAGGCTGTTGAAGCAATCATAATTAAATTACTCACTAGAGACCTAGCTGCATTTTGGGGATCACTAAAGAATAAAGTTGGCTGGCTTTCACAATTGAAAAAAAGGAAACACTTTCCTGTCAGGGCACCTTGAGAAGTTGAAAGGTGCAGAAGGAGCAATTCCAAAAAGCACCTGTCACTCAAATTCTCCCTTTCTCACCCAAAACAGGGACACCCAAATTCCTCCCCCTGATGTTGACAGCACTACCCATCCTGGATGACTCCCCCAAAGGGAATATGGGGCAAGCAAGCTCTTGATCTGCAGCCTGATCTGAGGTTTTACAGCTGTTACTCAGGAGAGGCAAAATGCCTTTCAGTACACAGAAAAGCAACAAGCATTCTTAAACCACTCAAGTGCTAAAGCAATTATGTAGTGGGTTATTACTAAGCATCAGAAAAGTGCATGGTACTTTAACAAGAAGTAGCACTAGATCCTTGCCCTAAAGATGTTACAGTTCTTGGAGTTGCAGCGCAAATGAAAATAAATAGTGGTGAGAAGGGTAAAAGCAGGGTTCACAACTCAAATCACAATGATACGATTTACATCATGTACTAAAGTACACAGTTGCGTTTCCCTCCTCTCTTATCCCAGTCCTCAAAGGATAAGGTCATTGAGAGACAGAAGACACCAAAGCCTTAGGGTAGGAACTGTAAATGCGCCATCAGCCAGAAAACACTAGTTACAGAAGAGGGTACGTAAAAGAGCACTGACTAAGCAAGGGCAAAGCATGAGGAGCAAAGTAAGAAGTAGGCAGGGTGCCTGACCTGCTGTAATGAAGTATGATTCACTCGAGATAAATCAGAGGTGACTCTTGCTTCGTGTAGGGTGGATGTCTCTGTAGTATCAAAGGCAAATACTTAAGCGTGCTGATATTTAAACAGCTGACTGGTTTACCCATGCATGACTAAAAGTCTACGCAGATTTATTTTCTACACACTAGCAACCTCTTGCTGTCTGACTTAGTAAGTGATAAGCTGGGCACATTAGAAATTAATGGGCGATAATTAAACATGAACAATGAAGAGGGTTTCTCTAAGTAAATCAAGCTGAGCATGCTGGCATTGATATTAAGGGAGGTCATGAAGTCTGGACAAAAAATTGGCCCAGATGGTAAAAACACAAAATACTGAGGGAGAGGGAATAGGGTCCATCTCCCAGCTGGGGGTCTGAATCCTGCCATGGAGATAGCTGTAACTGCTCAGTGGTGCAGACAAAACAAGCGTGGAGTGCAAATGGCTCATGAGCACATCAGAATAAAGCCACCACTATAAAGTAACAGTTACTACTTTAGCCATTTGCCCTGCTAGCAGTCTCTTCTAATGGCTATTTTGCCATGCTGTTTAAGCAGGGGTAAGGGAAGCTGGCTCTGCCACTGCCTTTTTAAAACCTAGTCTACAGGCTATGCTCCAGAAGCATCAATCCACTTAGGTACTCAACTACTTACATAGACGGGGGGGGGAAAAGGAAGGGCAGTAGTGGACAAGGGATGGGGCTGCTCTGACATCCCTTGCATCTCACCTAGAACACACATGTGGCAGAGAGGCCAGCTTCAGTCTTCCTCATTCAATCCAAAATGCTCTGTGCTTAGACATGTTCTGCTAATTTTGATATCTTTCCTTTTAAGTCAAGGAAAAAAAAAGATTTTGGCTAGTGAGTAAGCCTCACTCACTATCATTACAGAACTGAAGTTATGAAAAACTCTTCCTGTGATAGTGCCAAATTAATGAACAAAAGAGCAAAGTCACCACGACTCCCTTTCCCTCTAATACTTTCCTCCTCCTAATGTGATTCATGGAAAGGCAGTAGAAGCATATAGGTTATGCACTGCATGGAAAGGGATCTTGGAAGAAAAATATAACTTATTGCACAAAAAGAACAGCCCTGTGTATTACCTCTCCCCCCGATAAAACACAAGCACCACTTAACCAAACGATCACATTGGAAGGTTAGAGGATCGCTCTGCTTTTCAACAGGCTCTTTGAAAAGCATGCAGACTGGAAGCATATGAAGATACACACACAAGAGGACAAACATAGGCTGCCTTTTCTTTTTACCAATCAAATGGAAAACTTGTTTTTAAACCAGGTGGATATTACAACCCAGAGTTATAAATAAATTAATAATAACCCCCCTAAAAAGCCAATCAATAGTCAGCAGATGGACTTGACTTAACTGTTTCAACAACAACAACAAAAAAAGCTATTTGAAAAAGTGCTTTATACTCTGCTTGCACTAGTCATTGCTGCAGGTTATTAATCTTTTACAGACAAACAGCCTCCATCAACAGATACTTGTGTTAGCCTGGCGATTTCTTCTGGAAAGCTTGACCCTCAGTGTTACTCATCTGCATGAGGCACTGAGTAACAAGCAGTGTTTTCTATGATCTTGTTTGACATACATATACTATTCCCATTAGCTAGATTGCCAAAGCCTATTTTTTATGCATTCTCTCTGTGCAGAAAATAAAATGTCATATTTTGACCAGATAGACAAGAACATGAATAAGTTAAAGAATCTTTAAAGGTGTTAATAGGACAACAGTTTAAATACATGCCGCACCTCAGGTAACTTGGAGTCTTAACTACCATGTTTTCATCTTGTATCATGGTGAAGAACAGTAACAGGATGGAGTTCACCCCAGATACAAGACGCTTCATTAACATCGTGGGTTAACTTATAATTCTGATAACTTATCTGCTCAAAGTTATACATTTGAACAGTCTAAGCAACAGTTTGGCATGCCAAGGTAGCTTGATATGCCTAAGTATCAATTGCAGTATTTTAATGCTGATTTCCTACATCTTAGATTAACAAATTAATTCTGAAAATTGGTTGAAAGCCCAGATTTATTGAATGTGATGCTGGACTGATTAAAACATCTCTAGAGATTGAAGAATGAGGAACCACTTCAAGAAATAAAGAACAGATCTTAAAAGGCAAGGAGAATGGAACCAGCATATCCCAAATAGTACCATTACTTCTATTTCTACCTTTCTTTATAGGTGTTAGTACTGGCTAGTATGCAGGGCAGACCTTCAAATTCACTTTTGTACAAGAGACCTTCTCAAATAAATTTGAGGGCAGGAGGTGTCTGTGGTTTTTTGTTGGTTTTGTTTTTTAACATTGGCACAAGAAATGGTACGACTCAAAATGAAGCATATTCAAACTGAATTTATGCCACCATAGTTTCCATTAATGTCTTACTCTGTGGAATCTTGATCCCTACAGTGTAAAGAACATCTAAAACAGAGCTACACAGCAACAGCTAAAAATTAAGGTTGTATCATCATTTCCACTAGAAATTTAAATCCTTGTCTTGTTAATCAACAGTTGCAAATGTACAAACATGTCTATAGATGTACAACATGCACCTCTGCCACCTGTGCTTCTCCTTCACCTTTCAGAAACAGCAGTTCCAGGCCAGTTGCATCTGAACTGGGAAGCTTAATGGCCCAGTCCTGGGACAAAAATTAATAAGCAAAAACATATTGGCACACCAAGCTTTCTTGAGTATTGCAGAGTCATTCAGTATTATCAAAGTTTACCCTAGCAAATAACAACTCACACTTACCAATAGTTAATTGGGGATGATCTAAAGAGGTCATCAAGATAACTGAAAAGACCACCAGACATGCCATTTCTCTATCTCGGTGCACTGAAATAATCTGCATCAAACACATGGAAATGCAAATTTTCCAGTGTAGATGCCTGAGTTGATTAACAGAAAAGGAAAGACAAAACATATTCAGTAACTCCTCCTTTTGCAGCTGTTTCCATTGTGTAAATCTAGACCCGTTCTATTGACTTTAATATTCCATATTTACATCAGTGAGAGACCACAATTTGCTCATAAAATAGAAATAGCCATCTACTAAATTAATTAGACTCCTGTGGCAAAAAAAAAGTTCTACCAAGGAGCCTGATGCATTTCTAAATAATAGCAAGGCTTCAGGTTACACAGAAGTTACCTCCCCCTGCCATTACTTGCACTGAAATCCAGTCTAAAGAACATTTAATTCAATTAACATATAAGTCCCTGTACTTCCATTAGACTAGGGTATAATAGCAACCATGTCTAACAGATAGGTACAGGAAGGAAACCTTTTCCCTCTTCACAATCCACAACACTTCATAACTTCATCAGGCAACCAGGAGTAGAACTATATCTTCAATGTCCTGATACGTGGCAAAGACTGAAAAAAAAAAACCCACAAAAAGATGTTATACGCACTTTTTGAAGATCCTGGCTGAAGTCTTGTGTTCCAGGAGGAGTCCACATGACCTACCTTTCCAGACCATTTTGAAACCCACATCCTTCTGTGGGCATTTCTAGATCACCAGCCAGCCCTGACACTGGGAGGCTGGCTACTATGTTGTCCACATCACCCCCAGTCATATCAAACCCCCATCTCTGCTCTGCGTGGTTTCCAGCTGCCAGATCTAAAAAGCAGCAAGGAACCCTCAATTACAAACACAGGAACCTGGCTTTCTGACACTTCAGAGCCTGCTCTGTCATTAGCAATGGCATAACAAGGGCACCGCGACATTCTGGAGCTGTGAAGCCCAGCATATTAGAAACAAAACTGACAGTATCAATAATCTCTTCAGAGATTTCCTGGACATGTACTTAAATGCAGCCCAACAGGATTCAAAGTAGCATTTCTTTTACACAACAGGTTTATAATGTGCTATGCTTAGCAAGTCTAAACTGAATGAACAAGCAGTGTGAGAATGGGAAACTGGGTGTCCAATTGACAAAAGCAAACCAAAACAAAAAAAGAAGAAAATCAGAGCCAAATCTTGTGGCTCCAATAAGCAATGTTTCTTCTGGACCCAAAGGAGTCACTCTGAATTCCAAAACAACCCAAAACCAGATGTGGCATGACAGCCTATAAATCTGTGTCTGTAGTACCCTTCTTATACAGCCCCTCTCAAAGTACGAATGCTGATAGGCCTTTCCAGTATCTGTTTGGGAGAAGTATGCTGGGAGAAAGGGGAGACCAACGCAGATAACACCACATTTTATGAATGACTCAGAAAAGCAGACTTTTTGGCCTTCAGCAGAAACAGACTGTCACCACGTGTTAAACAGCTTGTCATATGTGCCATCAATTCATCTCAGACTTCTAGGGAAAGGGTTGCAGATGTGACAGTGCTGTGGCACCAGTATTACGTGGACTTTCTAGTACCACTAATAAAGTCTACCGCAAATACCATTAACGAAAAACAGCAGCTTGTGAAATGCAGGTGGACAGAGTGGACCTGTAAGAGTCTTTCCTGGTCTTAAAATTTACAAACACAATGAACCAAATTACTGAAGCCTACTTTTATGCTTACTACAGCACTCAATGTGCTCCTTTGTTCCCCTGCCTCTGAGCAAGGAGGGAGAAGCGACTGTCACCTTAAATAATAGAAGTGGGGAGAGAGTAGGGCTGAACTGATCTGCTCCCTCCAGGCAGGAGCAAAGGCCATATCAGGATGAGCAGAGGCAATGTCTGAAAGCTAATCATCCGCCCCCTAAAGGAAGACTTCAGGGTTTTGTTCAATTATTTTATCAGAGATCTTAATAGTAATTGGCCAAGAAAAACATCCAGTGTTTTGAGATGAAGCAAATCAATATACCAAGAAGCACAACACTGTTGCTGTCTGTTTAATTGACCACCTTGTTTTAACTGAACATTCTAGCAAACAGTACCCAATTTTTCATGTTAGCATACATCTAGTAATTCAGTAGAAGACAATCTAGAACACTGCTCAGCAGTTTCACACGGATCTCATGTCTTTGTCACCAAGGTTTGAATGAAGACCTCAAAGCATAATTTAGTAAACAAAACCTAGTCGTTTTGTACCTATATGAATATTACATACAATATATACAAGTCATTCCTGGTTTCTCTAAACCAGGAATTCCATTAACATCAATTACCATCATTGGTCTGGTTGAGTTAGCTTTTAAAAAGAAGAAAAAATAAACCCCAGCACATACTGAATTGCAAATTATAATTTTAACAAGGAAAAAAAAAACCTGCTGTATGCTTCAAAAACACTTTCCAGGAAGCAGTTTGGCTTTGACACTGGTAAAGTTGTATTTCAGTTGAAAGCAAAACTAATCATGTGTTCTCTGTGCTCCCATCCATCAGAAATCACAGCTCACCAATCCAATAGAAAGTCTACTTACGGTCATTACACTGGCTCCCAGAATATGAAGTCATGGAGCAATCACAGGTGAAGCCTTCCCATTGCTGATTACAGATGCCCTGATTAGCACAGGAATCTTCCTGGCAGGTAGTGCTCGGTCCTGGAGAAGGGATGACAAGAAAAGGGTGAAACAAAGCTGAGAGAATCATTTTAGCCATGGCCACAAGAGCTCCAATTCATCATTACCATTACTATCAGTATCCTCATGCAGAAGAGAAAAAGCACTAATCAAACACTTTTCCATTCTTGGACATGCAAGCAACTCAGGTAAAAATAGCACAAAGACAACTGTACACTCCACAACAAAACAGCAAACTGTAACACAGAGCAAGGAAGAAGAGTGAACAGCACCATATTCCCTCTTAGGCAGGCCCAACACATATGTTCAGTGCTTGCTCCAAAACAATGTACTGTAAAGTATGGTGTAATGCAAGGATAACAAACACTGCCAGGTTGTCGTGCTTCTCTCAAAGTTTGATCCTCTTGTAGAAATGAAGGCTAAGAAATGGACCCACGAACAATGCTTCACCCTACGCAGAAAGCCCTGATATGTGGATTCAAACTGCAGTTTTGAAGCCTCATCTGGCTGCAGCTTTGATTTATAGATTAAGAAAAACAAACAAACAAAAAAACAAAAGACTCTGACTAGTCCCATTACATAGGATCCTCTGCTAACACGTCAATAAAGTCGTTAGAAGGGCGTGACGTTAGTCCATGACACTTCTCTATACAGGACTGGTTTCCACAGCCTTTGGGGGAACTAGAGAAGCAAGCAGCCACTACTAACAAAACAGCCTTTCATTGTTCTGTGATTTGGAGCTAACAGTTGCTATCCTACTCAGACAAACCTTGCAAAGACACAACCCAAGCAACAGGCAAAAAAGCAATCTTCAGATTGGAGGGACTCTGAATGACAGCTAGTATGTCATCCACAAAGAAGTAGCTGGATTCTGAATAACCCGAGAGCAGACGTGAAGCTGCAAGCCATAGATTATAAGAACACGAGTTTAGAAGTTACTTCCTGGGAAAGTATTTTATCTTCAGCATTCTAGACAAAGGTATACTGCTCCTATTGTGCAGTACTTCAAATAAAACGTTCAGCTATAGTTGACATACCTAAGATTCTATATCCTGCACTTGTTGGAAAAGAAGAAGAAACAAAAGATATAGAGTAGATGATAGAGTAGAGGATCAACTGGCTAGGCTGCCTGAGATCAGTTTGTTAACCACTTCCAGCCTAGGACAACAGCATAAGGATAAAGCAACAACTGTTCTACCCATCCCAGCATCTTCCGTCACAGTCCTTGTTAGAAACAGCAATTCCATGAGGCTCATCCCACTCTTCATCCTTACTACTTCATCATATCAGCACCACCATCTGTAGTTTATAGATGAGATAGGACACACCAAAGTGGAGACAGCATTTTCAAATGTCTTAACTCAAAATGAAATCCCTCAACCTCCATCTCCTACCACCCATAGTGATTTCACTGAATCCCACAGTTATACAGCATCTTTGATATTCAGATTGTGCATGTAGGCACTTCGACATTTACGAGCCTTTGTAGAACCCACATCTAACTGGAAGCCCCATGTCATGCCATGATCCTCCCAACAATTCAAAGACCAAGCCAGGAATGGACCCTTACAGCTTTGGTGCAGAGTTCCTGCTCTTTCCACCAGATTATCTTTCCTCACTGCAAGAACAGAATGGGTGAATTTCAGTAGCTTTTTAGCTATCTGTGCTTCTTTACATCTCTCCTGCAATGAGGAGGAACATGTGACTATTGGTAGGCAGAGAGTTTAACTGAACATTAAACAAAAACCTGAGTTTCTTCCATGATCTGTTTTACTGTTAAAAAAAACCCAAAAAACCACACAACACAAAACCTCTAGGTAGAAGCAGAAGTGTGGATAACAAAAGCAGACAACAAAATCCCTGAAAGAAAATTCACCTACTGAAGAGGTGGCAGCAGCAGTCACAACAAGAAAACCATGTGTTACCATACTGAAAAGAAAGTTGAGCAGCATTTTTCAATGCTTTTGTCCTCCCCTCCACCTCTTCTTCCCACCCACCTGACTCTCATTTGCAGCTGTATGAATTCCTGTGGTCTCACTGGCACAGTGTGAGGTTAGCAGATCACTTCTAGGACTACAACAGTGCTGACAGACTTTACAGTGTGGGCCAGTGGGCACATGTATGTACACGCTTCCCTCCTGTCTTTACACTTATAAAAGACATGGATATAACTATGTAAATACACATGCATCAGGTTGGGGTCCGACACTTGCTTCAGACTTACTCTGGCCCAGCAAAAAACAAGGCATGGCATTTAACAATCTGGAATAGAATATCACTTGTCATTTTGCCTAACATGTCTGAGCTATCTGAGGATAAGGAATAAGGAACTGATACCTATCCTGTACCTTACCATCCCATTATCTAACCTCTAAGCCTAAATATGAATGCCAATAGTCCTAGAGGTATAAACAATAAAGCTATATATATTGAAAAATAAAACCAGAAAGCAATTGTGACTCTATGCAAACTTGCTACAGCGTCAACTGTAAACACCATTACATAGAAGCAAAGCAGAACAGCATTTTCAATGACAATGTTTCTCCTCTCTTCCTACACTCTTCTGAGAGGACTTTAATCAGCAACTGGACTTGACAATGGGCATCATCTAATGGGGATGTCCTTTGTCTAGGTGTCACAAGAGAAAGGACCTGTACTCTACTCAAAGAATAAGACTGCATGAGGCCTAGTACCTGTGGCTTGAGGTGCTTGTAGTGAGAGTGTCCAGAGAGCCAAAGGACTTCAATTCATGACCAGTATTTTGGTTTCTGAACTATATTTTACAGAAACCAACTGTGAAGATGGAAACAGCATTTTCAAAGAAGCCAGAGAAAAAAAGAAAAAACAAAAAAACTACGATGATGAGGAATTTTGAAAGCCTGACAATACCACAAGGAAGCCTGAAGCCTGATCCACTGTCTTTAGAGTCAGTTGTGACGGCACAGCATAAATGCTGGGTATTACGCTTTGCCTCACTCCTTAGTACTATGGGACAATTGCATGGTAAAAGGATCTTTGTCTCTGAGAGTTCATCTACTCCTGCTGCTTACAGTCCTTGCCTGATGTCATAATCCTCCCTCTGTGGCAACAGAATTTTGTTCGGAGCAACTAACAGGGACGTTACAGGGGATTAAGATTTTGGATTAGGGAGCAAAGCCACAGAAGCACAGGAAGGCTTATAAAACATGAAGATTGTGTTACCATGCACATGCCCTTTAGTGCTAACGAACAATGAAAGATAAGACAAAACCCAATTTATATATACAGCAGTAGAATTAGTTCTAAAATACCAGTGCTATCAGGGTTCAGGTCTATTTTTTATCTCATTCCTTTGGCTACACTTGGAGCAGTTAAAGTATTTAAAAGCCAAGTTTCAGAACCAGTCTTCACATAATAATCTCAGATATATCCAATCAATCACACTATACTTCTAATTAATAAAATATGCATGCTGACTTTAATTTTGTCCTTAAATTTCCAACACCTGACAACAGTTGTTGTTTCTGTTGAGTGAATTTTTGTTCAAAGGCCTTGTTTTTGTTGTCTGTAGCTGGGCTTTGCGCATTGTCTTCATGTCACATGCACAGTGGAAAGGGGAGTGAGTGGGCAGTAGATATAGAATAGAAGCAGAGAAGTCCCCAGTGCAGAAAAGCATCCCCACTAGCAGAAGCGTGACCTACTATGTCTCCTCCTGTCCAGACTAAGCCTACCAACAGGGGCAGCTCCTTAGGAATATGAGATGGCAAAGCAGAATTTTTCAACAATGTCCATTTGATCTTTATTTCTGCATCTCCGATTTTTATTGGAACAGCTCAGTATCTGAGGATTTGCAGGATCTGTCATCTTGTTGGGTCTCCCTCTCTGGGAAGGAGTACAGTATTACACTTTTCTTCCAAGTTACCTAGCTAGATGCATGGTCAGTTTTACCACTAAGTATTTGAAGAAAACCACCTTAGAGGAGTACAGTAGCCAGATCTCTTATCCATATTCTGCTTGGAAAAATTACTTTGTCTCTTTGTTTCCTGCAATTTCAGCTGTATGGGAGCTTTCTCTTTGCCCTGAAACTAAGAAAAATTTGAATTCTACTGCTGCGTGTTGCCAAAAATGCCATGTTTCATCCCACAGGTGGGTGTGTTTCAGTGGCAAGGGAAGTCATTCCTACTTCGTAATTTGAAAGCTCTTTACAGAGAAAGGAACTTTAGGAATAAAAGACAGTATTGTGATTATCGTTCTTCCGAGTTAAATGAGGAATCAGTTTCTTTACACAACAGCTGCAGGATTATAACACAACTGCTTCATGCTTTGATCATAACTTGCAATAAGCATTAAGCTAAGCAAACCATTCTTGGTCTTGCACATAACACCTTCCTTCACACATCGAAAACTCACTCCTCTTGAAAGGAATCTACCATTTGTGTTAACAGTATTTTCTCAGTAAGATGAAGATCTGCAACAGGCAAGGTCCAATGGCACCATGGGTCCATTTTCACTCTCCATCTCCCTAAATGCTCCCATCTTTTTTCCTTGTACCTTCAAAGAGACTAGGAAGAGACAGGAAAGTAACACACGCAAGACATCTTTACTGTCTTTGCAGAATAAGGTCCTTCTTTTGTCCTATAGTTTCTAGACTGCAAATGCCACCAAGCACTGAAATATCTCTACCACCACCAGTCAGACATTATGATGGACAATTTATACCTATGATAAATCTACAGTCGACTTCTGTCAACAGTCCTCTTTCATAATCAGCAATAGTCTGCTTATTTAAATTCTATGTGCAGGCCCAGTACAGCTCAGAGATGCATCAGGTCCTGGAAACCATATACACTAGGCAGAATATAAACCTGTTCTAGAACTCACTCAGTGCAGCTTAAGAAGGAAATGAAGTTAATCCAGCTAATTTTTTAAATTTCAGAATAATTTGGAAAAAATTATTTTTTCTGAGTAAAAAGTGAGTAAAATTGAGACTGAACCTCATGGAACCATCACTTCAGTGGATGGACCATATCTCATATGCTGTAACTGTCAAATGCCAATGATGGCATGTTGACAACTACTTTGCACAAATGTAAGAAACTAAAGTATAGTCAAGATTCAGTGCACAATTCAGAAAGTTAGATCCTGTATTTTGTGTCACAGGTGGTAGAAAGCAGGAATATCACAGAGTAAGTTTAACTTAGCCAACTAGAACCAAAAAACCAGAAAGTATTTTCAAGGACTGCAAGGCCATCTCTTTAAGCTCTCTGAGTTCCAGATTTTGTTAAGAACTCATCATCCTTTTCATCGCCTGAAAAAGGTTAGACATCTGGCAGGTTCCATGTTTAAAGTTACCCATTGTCAGAAATAACTCAAAAGCCAGCATTCTGCAGTACCCCAAAAATACAGCAGTTTATTCCAGTGCCTCAACAGAACCTGAACTTTTCATTCACCTGATGTCCTTCTGTTCCAAATACGTGGCTGGTCTAAAAATTTCAGGGACTGGGACTAGTTAAAATAACAAATAAACAAGTCTCCCATGGAAAGCACATTTACCTCAAGGTGACAGGAGAAGGGAATCAGCAGTAATGGCAATCCACTGAAGAGGGGTCTAAGGTGGTGGGGTTTTTCTCCCCTCCATGAAACCTGACATATACCTATCTTCCTCCCTCTTGTCCATCTCTAAGAAACCTAAAAGGTCTTGAGCAAAGTGCTTATACACATGCTGGCGAGGGAAGAACAAAAAAAAAAAAATCCCAAAACAAAAAAACCCCCAACCATACAACAAAAAGTCAACTGCATAAAGGGAGTATGCCTGGATCTGAGCTGTGACAAGGGACAGGGAGATGCAAGTGAAGCAGAGGAAGTAAACAGTATTCAGACATTCAAACACAGAAACTAAAAGCAGAAAGGAAAAACTGAAAGGGCTGTATGTGAACAAGAAAAACACAGTCAATTGGAAAAACACCCTTCCCCACTGCAAATCACAGCAGTACTAAAGTACCAGGCCTCATGGCCTATTCTGAAATAGCCAAACCTATTTAGCAAAGGTTGGTTTCCTGAAAAGCCAATAATCCACATTATGTACTCAAAACAAACACTTTCCCTTAGGCTTCAATGTGATCAGGTGTCTCCATCTGAAGGGGAAATACTCCTATAGGGTTAAGACCTCTGTAACAATATAAGCTTGAGCTAGAATAATCTTCACAGCTGTGACAAGCCTTTAGGTTCTGAGGATTCTGGAAAAATCAAAACAAACAAATCTCTTTGTTCCAGGACCTCCTCTTCATGCTGCATTCACTTCAATGGACATCAAAAATCACACAGGAACTCCTGGGCAGATATTCTGATGGACACACAAGTGACTAGAAAGAACAACAGCGGCTGCAGCCAGAGGGACAAGATACTTACTGATATCTAACATGAGTCCCAAATTCCCTGCCATAGTTTGAATGGATGGCAGAGAACACCTTAATCCTAAAGCTATTTACACCCCAGTGTACTTCCAGGAAGCTTTTTCTCCCCAAATCGGTCCCAGCCCATGTATCGTTCCTATTTTTTCAAATCTCATCCTTTACCACATTCATTTACATAAACTTCAGAAATCCCCTAGAGACAGCACCTAATACTGTCTAAATCCCTAACCTCTGTAAGACAGAGTACTTAAACTTTTCACAGCTGGGAATAGGCCAGAGATGCCAACAAAATGTGGTCACAGTCAGATGCTCCACATGCATAGAGCACAATACATCACGCTAACTTCTGCCTACCTCTAGGCTGTCAAATCTTTCCAATTCAGTGTTTCGTATACATCCAATGGCTAAAATTATCTGAGACTGTCAGTATCTTTATCTGTTGGGTAAGAGGGTGCCTCCAAATATGCTTTTGTCTATTAACAACTGCTACAGTGATAAGCTGTTTACCCATTAAAATTTCCTTGGTTCCTCTAAATATTTTCATCCTTTTCTAAGCTGTAGAATGCCACCCCTACCTAAGAACACAGATGATATTCTGAAGCAAAGGTAGTTGCTACCTTCCTACACCTGGAATATGGAACAGGAATATTTTAATTTGAAAATTGCATCTATTGCATTAGATCAGGTCAGTAATGTCAGGTCTTCCCAGTAAACACGGTGGCTAGAAAAGGAGTTTACGAAGCACATGATTAAAGCCACAAAAATTTCATTTCAGTGATATGTGAAATGTTGGGAATTCTTGTCTCTATCTCAGAGGTGAAACAGGAACACCCTACATGTTTTCTCCCACAACAAAACCTTAGACTAAACCTGTGGCTTAGACACAAAATTTCAAGGTGATTAAGATGATACTGTAACAGATACCATCTGCAGCTTCAGGACTGTTAAACAGAGACACTTCCATTAAAAAGGAGGAGGATTTTCTTAAACTTCCACAACGCCGAGGAACAAGTCTGTACTTTATATTGCAGTCTCTTGAGATGAGCTGGGAAGTATACTTTCACTATCATGTTTAAAGGGATAAATTTTCAACACCATGGAAAACATCCCTCTGGTTATACTAGTACCAAAGTCCTATTAGTTTCTAATAAGCAGGTCCCAGGGAAATAGGGTATTTGTATGTAATTGTACCATTAATCCTTCCTTCATTATATGTTTCCTAAGAATTAGCCTTCATCAAATTGGTCAGCACTCTTTACCCCATCATCTCTCTGTAATTCAAGCGGAATGTTCTCAGTTACTACCCGGCCTCTCCTCTTTGAGCCATCTTCCTTGGTTTCTCTCAGTTTTTCCCCCCCTTTTCTACTGAAGCTACTCCCAGTCTCTTTAATGGCTTTCACTTGAGTAGCTTTAGTATTTTAACACTGCCCACATAGTCCGCAACCTTTTGGCAACCTCGAACATCATTGATTGATCCCTTTTTACTTAGCAGACAATAGTAATAAAAGATGTCAGTAAGAATTTCACATGGGGATCAACATCATGAAAGAGCCCTATCTGCTTTGTAAAAAAATCAGAGACTATCCAGTAAAAGGTTCTAAAAAAGACCTGAGAGGTACAAAAATTAACAGGTACAAAAGGATCAAGCATGACCACTCATATGTTTGATCAATTATGGCTTGTAAAATACCATCTAACTACTGAAGGAATTTGTAGTTAATAGATTTTTTTTTTTAACTGAAATTGCAGAAAGTTATTTCTGTGGAGTTTGGGTTTTTTTTTTTCCAAAGTCTAAATTTAAAAAAAAAACAGCTTTTACCTCCTGGTCTCACTCCTTACTGAAGAATCCAAGTCAGCTTTTTGTTTTGTAAAGCTCTGAGGGCCTTCTATGACTTTATACACAGCAGCTATTTGCCTGAACAATCATTAGACATTTCAGGAAATCAACCTGTGCTGTTATGGATATTTAGAGATTGATACAGTCAAACCCCCCAGGTCGACAAAAACACCTCCATTGTTTGCCATGCCCTTCTTCAACCCAGATATCCCCTCCAGAGGGGCTGGGGTTTGTTATTTTGTTCCTGTCTCAGAGGTGTGACTGCATCCAGTAAAAGGCATCAAATGTTACATAAAAGCATCTTTCAGTTCAAACCAGTAATGGGGAAGAAGAACCTTCTCTACCTTGCAGGTCAGCTTTGGTCAACTCTACTTTGTTAGCAAAAAATAAAAAAACAAAAAAAAAAGCAAAAACAATAAACAACAGGTTAGTATAAAGGCAGATAAACCAGGGTCACATCACTTTAAATAAATAAAAGCAATTGGTATAACCATCACAGTCAACGTGCATAATCAATACATGCAGGAATGACAACATAAGCAACAAGGACATGGCTACCTTAACCCAACAAAGCAACAGATAACAAAACCACATACAAGAGAGAGGAAAAACATTTCATTCACATACATACACAAGAGGTCACAGAATTCACAGAATAGTAGAAAAAGAAGGAAAAAATACCACATTCTTAACACCCATCTCTCAGCATTTACCAATAATTTAAGAGAGATGTGGTCTCATTTGAGAAATACTTAGAATCCATTTAAGTAAAAAAAAAAAAATCTATTTGACTTTCAGCACATTAGTCAAGAATATTTTTCTTTTGTTTCTACATCCAGGCTTTGGATCTGAACTTAAATCTTCTGTCTCTCATAAAAGCACAGACTGCCCTGGCTTTTTGTCGAAAGTGGATTTATTGCCAGAAAACCATAGGGGACTGATAACTCTGGAAGACAACAACCTCTCTTTATCCCAAGAACTGAACTTGACACTGGACGTAAAGTGACAGTAAAACCTTGCCCCCTCACAAGCTGTTGCCTGCTCATGGATTTCAACACATCCTTAAGAAAACTTGTATCAACAGGCAAAGAGACAGCTCAGGCTTTAGACCCATATAATCTTCGTCAATCTCATGAGAGCAATCAACAGAAATGACAGTAGTACAAGCTCACTCTTTCACTTAGGTGGGAATGATCTTGTTACCTGTAGTCAAATCATAGTCCATATGGCAAAAGTGAATCATAAATCTACAGAGTCTGACTAACTGAACATCCAAGTACACTTTCTGAAAATTGCAGAGCATAAAAAAGCAAAACAAAACAATACCACTGGCGCTTTTCCATTTAGGCACAGTATTTTTTTTTTTTTTTTTAAATGGAGTCCAGTTCACAAGGAAGCCACATAGATTTTTGATGTTATACCTTGATTCTAAGTTTTCTCTTTCAGTATGGAAAAAGCAGAGCACAAAGATGGGAGTACAGGCAGCAGCTCCCGAATCCCTTGCCACTGAAGGTTATGTATTTCTATTATACAGCACAATGGGAACAACAAAACACCAAATCACTGACCTCACTGCTCAAAAGATGAGTATTTAAGAAGTGCATACTCACCTTTATAACCTTCTGTTCTTAAAAAGTTCTAGTATCATAGCTGACATTGAAGAGAGATTGGTAGCTCTCCCTTTCTCCCATTGTCTCCTTTTACATTTACAACCCAATAAATTAGAACTGGCATGTAGAGATGCCATTCCCTGAGGTTCCTATGAAGTTTAACATTTTCAATCTTTGCTATTGTTTCACAGCCCGCAAATGACTCAAGATGGCAATTACCTTCCCTTTTGTGCTAGTCAGATTTTTCTTCCCACTGCTGCAACTGCTTTACTACATACAGCCATAAAATCCCCAGAGTTCTTTAAACAAAATGCAAAAGAGGAGGAGGATGTATTTCTCCATGTATCTTCTTCGACACATATTCTAACAATGTAATTTCTGTGTAACAAACACACACTTTCCCTAACTGCCCTGCTCCTCACCTTCTTTGTAGCTAAGCTGGAGCAAAACTTATATTTGTTCCATAATTCCAGTAGCACTGTGACAATGGAATACAAAAGCATATAGAACAGGAGACCTGTCAAACCATCATGGAGGAAATTAACGCTCCTCTCCCCAACAGACAACCTTTGATTCCACAGAGGAAGTGAAGTATCACCAGATTTGAAGTTTCACTACTCAGCAGAGGAAGGGTGAAATACTTTCTGACACTATTCTGCTGTGAGATTTTAAGCATAATATTAGATTTTCTTTTGTTCCACATGCTGCTTAGTATGCAAAATGTGTTTCCGATTATCCAGCCTGTATGTGTCATTCATGCTTTTCATGCATCAGTGAATTCCAAAGGTTAACTACACTATTTCATGGAAAGTAGCACAAAATTATGATTTTACTGCAGGATCTGGAAGATTAAGACCAAAAAAGTCCCAAAACATCTGGAACACTGTCAGCCAGTTTAATAAGAATCACCATCCTTTGTGAGAAGCTGTTATCAGTGGAACAGGTGAGGGAAGGTGAAGAGGAGAGGAAGAAGCCACATCTCTAAAGCACATGGAAAACTGCCTTGTAGAAAAAACAACGTTCTTCAACTGCTGCTGTTAGGCTTGTTTGGCTGGGGGCAGGATGGGGTAAAAGCGAGTATTTAGAACATGAAGCTGAATTTCAGATAGCTCTAGTGCTCAAGGTAGACAACCTAAGCATGTCCAAATAAAGGAAAGGAAAACACAGGAGAACATATGGCAAATTAATAAAGAGGTGGAAAAAACACCCCAAATGTAGGAAGTACTCAGTAATATTTAGGGCAACATCTTTAAACTCCACAAAAGATTGGACACCTGCTTAACTACTTCCAGGACCAGTGAGGAAAAAGCAGTGAGTCATTCAGTCTTGACTTTTTTGGATGGAATAAACTGATCCATTCATCTAGTAGTAAGACCAGGAATGAAGTGCTCAGCAAAAAGAAGTGATTTTAGAAGTCTAGAATTAAGAAGGAGCTGATCTGAACTTTAAATTGGTTTACTTTCAAGGAGGGAAAGAAGGTCACCTGGAACAACTTCCATCCTCCAACTCTTGCATACGCACAACAGTGCAGACATGTTTTCTTTCAAGCTGTGTACGTCTGACATAGAAATGGAAATAGCCTGTATTACTCAAACTCAGGAGCTGTATAAAAATTTCCAACAACAGGCTGTTGAGCTGGAGACTGGAGAGAACCAGGTCATGATAGAAGGCTTCTTTTCCTCAGTTTCTAATGCTTTAACTCATCTCTAGGGGCCTCCGTCCACTACTTCAATGTGCTCTGCAAGACATAGTTGAATTTCATACCCTCACCGCAAATAGATGAATACCATGCGCCTATTTTACAGGTGGGGAGAGCAAGGCCCAAAGTAGGTGGCAGACTTGCCTGCAAGCTTCCAGTAGAAGTGGACCCCCAACATGAAGTCCTTTCTGAGAACTGACTTTGTCTCTTCAGTGTGTTCAGTAGCTTGACCCAACACTGACACAAGGACCGTTTAAGTCTTAACCACTTCCCTACCTTTTGTACCTTTTCTTTCAGACCCTCTCACCAATCCCTTTTTTCTGGGTGGTGGTAGGGGAAAGGGCCCTCTTATTGCATAAAAGATGATGATGAAAGCTACAGTTAGCACAAGAGCTCTGTGGAAAATGAATAAATATATTGTTATAATGTCACTATCCTGAAACTTCATTCTTCTCACAGTGGTGTGTAGTACCTCAACCCAGAGCAGATTTTACACACCAGGCAGCAAGAAGGTTTCTGGCTTTGCCAAATACCTTCCAGGGAAACACAAGCTGCCACTACAGATCTGATCAGACCTTCAACATCAATGAAGAGCTGCCTGTTGTACCTGAAAAAAATCAGAAATGCAGCAATCGCAAAAGAGCAATGAAAATAAACCAGACCACCACATGCAAAAAAGAAGGGGCGTGTGGTGTGGAGCTTTAACTCCGTGGGCTCATTTGACATTTCAGACACTCTTGGGTTCTCTTCTTCCAGATAATCACCCACAAAATTCTTTGCCACAAGTGACGATCCTACAGGACACATGAAAACACAGAACAGGTCAGCGTGGCAGCTATCATCTTGTCCAGCACACTGGTGATTGAGCAGCAGACTTCAAAACCTGAAACCTTAAGTTTCTACAGCACACAAGGAAGCTGACACTTCAGCTAACAGGATAAAGAGATTACTTAGCTGTGCTATCCTAAACAAATCCCACAATAATTAAAGAAATTATAGGAATAAAACTGACAGGCAGAGATAATTCTTGCCTTAGGTCTTGAACTGCCTTTTTGGTTTTTTTAACACTATTATACACCAGCCACTTTCGGTCTCAAGGGCGCCTGCATTTCAGTTACTGACTCCTATATATGGCCTAAGAATGCTTTGGCGTTCTCCAGGTCCTCAAGAAGAAGCTGTCACATAAATATAATTTATATTGAAAGTGCTCCCTGCTCCTGTTCAAATATGAGCACTGCCTTATCCATCACTGGAACGCAGCTAATTGTATAATGTGGTAGGTTTGTGCTTTGGTGCACAGCAGGGCTGAATTGTGCTTGAGCACATAAGAGGAACAATGTGGCCAAGGAAGTTCAATGGCTTGCTCAAACCAAATAAAAGGAGGTGGCGGTAGAACCAAGACAATAAAGAAAATTATTTTCCTATTAAAACTTGTGTATCTTAATTGGTGGTATGGAATAGCATACAGAAATACATGAATAGAAACAACAAATGGGAATAGGGTGTAAAGATGTCACCCAGTTGTAGTGGTACTGGTCTGTCTTAGGTAGGACAGTGCTGTCTGCTGACCTACATCTCGCATTCTACTATTCTGCTGGCTTCCTTCCTCCCCACATCCTTTGATTCTGTCCTGAGATCAAACTGACAGTTTCAGAAAAAACAGCTGCCACCTTGTAATCTCCTCTGCTTCTGAAAGCAAAGCCGCAACAAGAGACAAGCATTAGCAGAAATCTCTCTCACACCACATTTGGAAGGCAAGATTCATATATGGGGATGGAATGACATTTCTTTAAGCATGCATGTTCTCATCATGCATATGATCACGCTGCCCTTCGTGATGAAATAAGGACATGTACTGCAAATCAGCATACAACACTATTCACCTAAAAAGTCTGCAGTTGTTTGTTACAAAACACATTTAAACATCATGAGACAGCAAGAACTGCTTGGGACTTCAGCCCTTAAAAACTTTAAGACTGCACCCAAGATCACTTCAGATGGAAACAAAATAGGGAAACTTAAATAAGGACCAAACATATTTAGGGTTTATCTTTCGTTAGAGAAAGGGGAGACGGGTGTGGCAACTGTAAGAAAAGGCATAAGCAAGCAGCAGTCAAGATATGAAATGAAGCCTTGACTGTTGCTGTGATTCAAAACACAAGTGAAACAGCTTTCTGGTGAGCTAATTCTCAGGTTTTTTACTAATCCTAAGCACACTGGCAAAGAGAATAGCTTCCTCTCCAGCAGTTCCCTTGGTACTGAGCAGGGACCATTCAGGAAGAGAGCACGGGCACTGCTTCGCCAGATCAAGTTCTTCCAAATGCAGAATAAGGGCCATCATTGACCTTCCCACTCAGTTTTTTAGGTCTGTCTCCAACTTTGAATCTTGTTCGAAGGGCTTTAGAAGAGAAGGGGAACTCACATTCCTGCCACTTCTAAGAGCGAACCAATCTCCACATTCAGGCAGCAGCTGTACTGGTACCAGATTGGCACACAGACAAACTAAGTGACACATTACATGTTTTGGGAGAGGTACTAGCATTATGTAACCTCAGTAACAGGACACTAAATCAAAGAACTATACTGGGTACAGGAGAAGGAAACACCATAGCTCTAATAATGGTGCAGAGTCTTCTGGGAAAGCATCATGAGTCTGTTCCTGAGCCACACACAGAACAGGTTAGTCTAATGAGAGGTCCTCCGAAAGAGAAGAGCTAGTACAGGGAACATGCAGGCTATATAGTCAACAGATTAAGCTACTTTTAAATAGACAATCACCAGAAATAACTAATATTAAGAAGAGTTTTCAGTGCACCGAGGATAATCAGAAAAAAAACAATTTTCAAAAAACCCCAAATCTATTTTTTTTTCCCCTTGAACCTTGTAAACAACACCACAGAAAAGAGGCACTTCTTTTGACATTTTTGCCCTGCCACAAATGGGCAAAGCCACAAGTTCTGCTACATTATGCTCATTTCCACAAGGAACAACATAGTTAACAGACACTATTAGATACAACAGAAAGACAGAAAAAAGAACAGCCTACAGCTGCGCAGCACTTATCAATGCTGTGAAATTGGAGTTGACACTGAGTGAGGTCCTGTGACAGGACACAAAATTCTCACAAACCAGAGTATTATCATGGGAGTGTGGAAGGAGGGCTGAGGCACAGGAGCTCCCAGCCAATCAAAACACTGGGAGACAAGGAAGGGGTCAGATTTAATTAGACTGACAATTTGCTGTTTCATGAATACTCAAAGATAGCACTAAAATGATATTTTCAATCCTAAGAAGGGACAGTCTTGACAAGTGGCAAGGCTTCGGCGTGATGTAACCTGTAATCTTGACACAGTAGGGAAATATGATCAAGAAGTAATCTCACTTTGTGAAGTTCTGTCTTGAGGATCAGTTCAGGACATACAACTTCTTAGTAAACACGCATACCAGACAACTTTACTGATAAAACTATCTTCCCGTAGTGACTGGTAGCCAACACAGCAGACTGGTATTCAGTGGAGCTAGATGTAATGGTGATTTTCATTTAACCCAGCGAGCAAAACCTTGGGTTTTTTGATGATAAGTATCCCATGTGCTTTGGGAATTGACACTATATGCATGTTACTGAGTCAGTACTGCTGATGTCAATATTCTTTTAATTAATGGGAGCTTAGCAGGAATAGCAAATTATTTAAAGAAGCTTCAAGAAATCACTACTATTTACATGCTTCAAAAAGTCACTCATCACACTTGTTTCTAAACTGGCTGGAAAGGAGAAAATACAGAAGAGAAAGGTTTCCAGACAGCAGAGACAATGCCCCCAGTGCTTTCATTGGACACCCACTTCCTCAAAAAAAAACCTCCTGTTTTGGTCCAGTCTTCTCCCTTCAGTTCCTTCCACCTTCCATTTCCCCTGTCTCTACTTGATCTTCAAAATACTTACTTCTGTGGATCCCAAAAAAGGGTGCTCAGAAGCACAGGTGAACTGAAGGCTCAGAACCACTTTCAAAATATTTTAAGAGTTCTGTAATGTTAATAAACCACTCTGAGAAAAGTACTAGTAAATAGTAGTCCGTCCCAGTATCACCCTTTCCACTGCTGGAGGTACCACCTCATAGGGGATGGAGTATACAAAAGAACAGTTGCTAAGCCGCTCGCAGAAGCTAGCTATCCCCTTAAGCTGCATTTGTGAGCATTTGGAAGACATAAGCGCAGTGAAGAATGTCACAATGAAAGCAAACTAATGAAATGTACAGCAAGGTGGACAAGTAGATGCACTGAGGGCAGCAATGAAGTAAGAGGGGAGTGCTTGAGAGGGGAACTTCTCTGAAATCAACTAT
Organism: Gavia stellata; assembly: GCF_030936135.1. NCBI lineage: Eukaryota > Metazoa > Chordata > Aves > Gaviiformes > Gaviidae > Gavia > Gavia stellata. Next base: position 24,920,659 of record NC_082600.1, read on the forward strand.
ACCTTCACATCCGCGCTCAATCTGCCCACTGCGGTGTAGAGCATCATTGATTAGATCAGGCAGACGCCCATTCAAGTCCACAGATGCTAGACAGCCCTGAAACCCATCACGTGAGGCCACTAGCTTTGGGAGGTTGCTATACATGCCTTGAGCTAGGCCAGCAATGTAGAGATCACCTAGAGGAGAAAGGGGTAAACATACAGAAAGGAGGAAGTTACATACCTTCTAGAGTGGCTTTCCCCTGCTCCCAACATGAATAAAGCAAGCTGAACAGCTGCTCAGAAAAAGTTAAAAGCAGAGCAAGACATTGTGCAAGAAGTAATTTCTGTCTCCTTTACTACAAAAAAAAACCACAAAACAAACCAAAAACAAAAAACCCCAAACCCCAAAAAACCTAAAAAACCCCAACGAACAAACCCCAAAAACCCAAAAAACCCCAGTTGTAATTGCATCCTAACTAGGAAAAACTATAGGATGACAATAAATTTCTGATAAAGCAAAATATGACAAGATATTCTGCTACAGAAGGTTGCCAAACAGAGAAAAAAGAAATTGAAAGCCAAAAAATCAGCAACTGCCAGATTTACTGTTCTGTAATGTATGGTTCCTGCAAGCTTTCTCTTAGTTACCGGTTGAGCCCCCAAGAATGAAGGGGGCAAGTGTCAATCTTGTAAAACTTACCTTTAAGATCCAGATTTTTGGCACCATTGATAACCTGAGTGACCACCTTTGTGTCCACCTTTAGGCTGTGTGTGTTACTGTTATCTCTGGTGATGACGACATTGTGCCATTGGTTGTCATTAAGAGGACGATCACTGTTACCTTTGATAACATTAGGTCCATTTCCAAGGTCAAAAACGTAGTGTATATACCTGTAAACATAGCAAGAACTAGTTAAAATTGTGTAAGAACTTCAGCGCTACTGACAGTTATTGTAGCCAGAGTTGATAAATTAACTTACAAAAGTCATGAAGGGAAGTATCTCTGGGTTAGATAGTTCTAGTGAGACAAAATATTAGCCACTGATTTGAAAAGATATAGTTGTTTCCTTTCTACCACCAAAGTGTAAGGATTAGTATTTTGAGATGACAACGTTTGGAGTAATCAGATTCTAACCATAAAGCATTCCTCTTTTTCACAAAGTTCTCTCAGATCCATAAAAACCCTGTCTGTGCATATAACTATTTTTTAAAATTAGTAATATCGATAAATGTACTGGAGAGCAACACTAGATATGTTTATTTGGGGTATATATTCCCCAGATTCATTCTGAGTTTTGAATAACTCCCTTAAGTAGTTTATTGGGAAACCGACTCAAAATCTTGTACTAAAATTCACATGAGATCCTAGGCTTATTCAAACAGCTGGAAAACAATTAGCAAAGCTTTTAGCAAAAAATAAAGACCCTAACGAAGACTGAAGTCATGGGAGTGTTACCCTGAATTATTTAAATAGTTCAAACACAGAAATCCACCTGAGGATAGAAGAGAAATATTCTACTTAGAAAGAAAAAAAAAAAGACAACAAAATTCAACTCTCAGAGCACCAGGAACTCGTGACTTTTGCTTTTTTTATTACTCAATGTCCCACTTACAGAAATATGTGCAAAGTTAAAAATGAAACAGATTGAACTATAGTTATACTGAACTTACAGGACTAGTAAAGAGTGTTTGTGGAAAACGTCTACTGTGACTAGATGAATATAAGAGATCAAAATTTGTTCAGCTAATAAAGGATTTTTTAACAAGCGATTGGTCTTGCAAAAAGAATATAGCAGCTCAAAAGCAAGCTGAGTTCACTTTTCCTCAATCACCACCAGCAGAAATACAAATTCAGCAGCCCATATGCTCTATCCACCCAAGGGTGCTGAGGGAGCTGGCGGAGGAGCTTGCCAAGCCACTCTCCATCATTTATCAACAGTCCTGGTCAACGGGGGAGGTCCCGGATGACTGGAGGCTTGCCAACGTGACGCCCATCTACAAGAAGGGTCGGAAGGAGGATCCGGGGAACTACAGGCCTGTCAGCCTGACCTCGGTGCCGGGGAAGGTTATGGAGAGGCTCATCTTGAGGGTGCTCACGGGACACGTGCAGGATAAACAAGGGATCAGGCCCAGCCAGCACGGGTTCATGAAGGGCAGGTCCTGCTTGACCAACCTGATCTCCTTCTATGACCAGGTGACCCACCTAGTGGATGAGGGAAAGGCTGTTGATGTTGTCTACCTGGACTTCAGCAAAGCCTTTGACACTGTTCCCCACAGTATTCTCCTAGAGAAGCTGGCGGCCCGTGGTTTAGACAGGTACACTCTTCGCTGGGTTAAAAACTGGCTGGATGGCCGAGCCCAGAGAGTTGTAGTGAATGGGGTGAAATCCAGCTGGCGGCCGGTCACAAGCGGAGTCCCCCAGGGCTCAGTTTTGGGACCGGTCTTGTTTAATGTCTTTATTGATGATCTGGATGAGGGGATAGAGTGCACCCTCAGCAAGTTTGCAGACGACACCAAGTTGGGAGGGAGTGTTGATCTGCTTGAGGGTAGGAAGGCTCTGCAGAGGGATCTGGACAGGCTGGATCGATGGGCTGAGGCCAACCGGATGAAGTTCAATAAGGCCAAGTGCCGGGTTCTACACTTCGGCCACAACAACCCCAGGCAACGCTACAGGCTTGGGGATGAGTGGCTGGAAAGCTCCCCCGCAGAAAAGGACCTGGGGGTGTTGATCGACAGCCAGCTGAAGATGAGCCAGCAGTGTGCCCAGGTGGCCAAGAAGGCCAACGGCATCCTGGCTTGTATCAGAAATGGTGTGGCCAGCAGGAGCAGGGAGGTGATCGTGCCTCTGTACTCGGCTCTGGTGAGGCCGCACCTCGAATACTGTGTTCAGTTTTGGGCCCCTCACTACAAGAAAGACATTGAGGTGTTGCAGCGTGTCCAGAGAAGGGCAACAAAGCTGGTGAGGGGTCTGGAGCACAAGTCTTATGAGGAGCAGCTGAGGGAACTGGGGTTGTTTAGCCTGGAGAAGAGGAGGCTGAGGGGAGACCTCATCGCTCTCTACAATTACCTGAAAGGGCGTTGCAGAGAGGTGGGTGTTGGTCTCTTCTCCCAAGTGACTAGTGACAGGACTAGAGGAAATGGCCTCAAGTTGCGCCAGGGGAGGTTCAGGCTGGATATTAGGAAAAATTTCTTTACTGAGAGAGTAGTGAAACATTGGAATAGGCTGCCCAGGGAGGTGGTAGAGTCACCCTCCCTGGAGATATTCAAGGAGCGTGTGGCTGTGGCATTGTGGGATGTAGCTTGATGGACATGGTGCTGTGTGGTGTTGGGTGGGTTGGTTTTTGGTGTGTTGTGGTTTGTTGTTGTTGTGTGGGGGTTTTTTTGGTTTTTTTGGGTTTTTTGGTTTTTTTTTGGTTGGACTTGATGATCTTACAGGTCTTTTCCAACCTTAGTGATTCTGTGATTTTTTTCTTCAGTAAAAATGGCAGAAACAAAGAGTCTGTTATAAGAAAAAAAAAAATAAATAAAAGCGGGAAGAGAGACTTAGAGCCCTCAGTACATTTCCTCCTCCTCTGTGCTATTCTTCAAGGTTAACAGGACAAAATGTTAGCCTAACTAGATCCAAAGGATTTAAAACATTCATGTTTCACACTGTGAACGTGTCTTTCCCTCAGCCACAGGGGGAAGTCAGTGATAAAATCAGGAGTCTTAAGCTTCCGTGTTTATGTTTAAGTGCTTTGTCATACACCTCAGCAAACATAGAAGACATGAGTATGAGGTGAATTTCTTTTTATGCAAGCATTTTAAGCTAACCTATAAGTAAGTTTATCTATAAATAAGCTGGTAGAATAGAGCAGAAAGTCACTTACCCTTTGACTAGTTCAACTGCGATAAAATCATTGCCGTCACCACTGTTAAAGAGAATGAAACCATCAGCTGAGGTGGTCTTGAACTGAAAGAAGAGGTGCATGGATGTATAAGCCTGCAAGGTGGCCAAGCTCAGGTAGCTGCTTTTGGTCTTGAACGTCACAGGGTCAGCTATAATGTTGCGGAGACCAAAGCGTGCCTTCAGCTCGCAATAGTCAATGTCACCATTCTTGCACAGGTCAATGTAGAGCATCCCATTGAACATGAGGCTCTGGAGGTGGCCAATGAAGCTGGAGGGGATGACAGAGATGTACCGTTTCTCCGTCATGATCCCTGTCTCAATGTTGTGGAACTCCAAGCGGGTGTGATCACCAACCATTGTGCCTGAAGGACAGAAACAAGGAGGAACATGCAGAAAAAGTCCAGGGATCAGTAACAGGTTATATGGAGCCCTTCTCCCTCCAGTTTCCAGACTAATAACCATACTAACTTAATCCCATCTGATCACTGTTCAGCAGCTTGCATAAGAAAGAACGTATAGACTCTTGGTGGAGAGGCTTGAGTCCAGCAGTTGCCAAAACCTGGCAGAAGAGAGACGACTGGACTAAAATGCCATGGGCAGCAAACTCTCTTTTTTTCCTTGTGCTTCAGGCTTTGTTTGCAAAGACAACTAGGTCTCTCCCTTAAAGCCTACAGTGATCTATTTGATCCAACAGTCCATCTGTCAAACAACTCAGACACTTCTGAAACAACTCTTAGAAATGTGCTTCTCAAAAAACACTCAATAAACATAGATTAATACAAAAAGAACAGAACAAGAAGTGAGAACAGTCATAAACCTGCTAATATTTATTCCATTGTTCTCTCCTGGTGCCTCATGTTATTTCCCTTGTTTTAAGAGCACAGCAGGAGGGAAACACAGGAATGCAACAGGTAAAAAGCTTTCCATATATTTAAATAATCAACCTACTACTTGGGCTATTTGTCACATTGTGACAGATTTTAACCTCTCAATTAAAATATTCAAACTATTCAGGATACCAAATATGTCAGACTACTCTTGAAGCATATTTGAAATGTTTCAGTAAGTGTGCTAGACATCAGTACAGACGCAGAACCCACACAGACAGGTGAAATACAACAGTATGCTGAAAGACTAGTTTGAGTACAAAGACAAGTTGGGCAACATCAGAATGAAAACCATTACAGACAACCTTATTTTAGTCCTCTATAGTTTTTCATTAAGATAGTTTTAACTATTTGGTCACAGAAGCAAGTATCCTTTCTACACGGGCCTTGTGCCATTTAGTATACAACAGGAATAATATTAAATTAATGAATTACTCAACATTTAATTGTTTTCTTATCATTCAACGTACAACCATTATTCAAGCTCTGCTACAAATATGCCATTATTTTTTCTCTCATGGAATTTTCTGCAGTGTTGTATCGAGTTTATGCGGCAAGGTGCTGGCTGCAGGGCGGCCTCTGTGAGGAGAGGCCGGGGCTGCCCCGTGCCAGACACAGCCGGTTCCAGCCGGCTCCAGTGGACGCACTGCAGGGCACAGCTGAGCCCCTCAGCCAAGATGGTGGCGCCTCTGGGAAAGCGTATTTAAGAAAGGGCAAAATGCTGCCCGTGAGTGAGGAACAAAGGACAAAAAAAAAAGCAGCCCACAAAACCCCTGCAAACACCAAGTTCAGAAGAGGAGGAGGGGGACGAGGCGCTCCAGGCACCAGTGTGGAAATTATCCAGCAGCCCATGAAGAAGACCACAGCAGAGCAGCCACCCACACTGCAGCCGTGGAGGACCCCCATGCCAGAGCAGGTGGATATTTCCTTAAGGAACTGTGGCCCATGGAGACCCCAAGCTAGAGCGGGTTTTTCCGACAGCCTGTGGAGAGGACCGGTGCTGGAACACTTCATGAAGGACTGCCACCCATGGCAAGGACCCACACTGGAGCAGGGGAAAAGGTTGAGGAGGACGAGTGGCAGAGAGGAGCTGTTACAGACCGACCACAGCCACCGTTCCCCCATCCCCCTGCACCACTGCGTGTGGGGGGACGTAGAAGAGTCAGGAACAAAGGAGCAAACCTGAGGAAAGGAGGGAGTGGAGGAGGGTGTTTTACTTTTCGTCTTTGTTTCTCACCATCCAACTCCATTTTTATTTCACCATAAATTAATTTAAGTTTCCCCAAGTCAAGTCTGTTTTGTCAGTGACAGTAATTGGTAAGCAATTTCCCTATATTTATCTTGAACCATGAGCCTTCTCATCCTATTTTCTCCCCTGTCCTACTGAGGAGAAGGAGTGAGAGAGCAGCTGGGTGGGTGTCTGGCAGCCAGCCATGTTCAACCCACAAGTTCAGCAGCACAGTGTGCAAATTATCCTCAAATATGCACTTCATCTACTAGCACTCCTGCAAGAATAAGCAATATTACTTTCAATTTTATATACACAAAGCTGAGGAACAGAGAGATCAACATATCAATCATTTCGGATGTCAAAAAAGAAAAATATTTGGCATCCAGTTTAGTGGAACATGTAACAACTTTGGAGCACTCACTGGTTTTGAGGCTCAGCACTTCTAGAAATAAGATCCTGTATTGGGTTTGCGTGGCAAGGTTTTGGTAGCTGGGCGGCTACAGGGGTGGCTTCTGTGAGAAACTGCTAGAAGCTTCCCCTATGTCGACAGAGCCAATGCCAGTCGGCTCCAAGACAGAACTGCCGCTGGCCAAGGCTGAGCCCATCAGTGATGGTGGTAGCGCCTCTGGGATAACATATTTAAGGGGGGAAAAGAAAATAAAAATCCAACCTGCACAATGGCAACTGCAGCTGGAGAGAGGAGTGAGAATATGTGAGAGAAACCACCCTGCAGACGCCAAGGTCAGTGAAGAAGGAGGGGGAGGAGGTGCTCCAGGCACCGGAGCGGAGATTCCCCTGAAGCCTGTGGTGCAGACCATGGTGAGGCAGGCTGTCCCCCTGCAGTCCATGGTGGAGCAGATATCCACCTGCAGCCTATGGAAGACCCCACGCCAGAGCAGGTGGATGCCTGAAAGAGGCTGTGGGAAGCCCGTGCTGGAGCAGGGTCCTGGCAGGACCTGTGGACCCATGACGAGAGGAGCCCACGCTGGAGCAGGTTTGCTGGCAGGACTTGATGTGAGCCCATGGGAGCTCACACACTAGAGCAGTCTGTTCCTGAAGGACTGCACCTGTGGAAAGGACCCACGCTGGAGCAGTTCATGAAGAACTGCAGCCCGTGGGAAGGACCCACGTTGGAGAAGTTCATGGAGAACTGTCACCCGTGGGAGGGACCCCACGCTGGAACAGGGGAAGAGTGTGAGGAGGAAGGAGCAGCAGAAACAACATGTGATGAACTGACTGCAACCCCCATTCCCCGTCCCTCTGCGCCACTTGAGGGGAGGAGGTAGAGAAAAATCAAGAGTGAAGTTGAGCCTGGGAAGAAGGGAGGGGTGGGAGGAAGTTGATTTTAAGATTTGGGTTTTTTTCTCATTATCCTACTCTGATTTGAATGGTGATAAATTAAACTAATTTCCCCAAGTTTAGTCTGTTTTGCCTGTGACAGTAATGGTGAGTGATCTCCCTGTCCTTATCTCGAGCCATGAGCCTTTCATCATATTTCCTCTCCCCTGTCCAGCTGAGGAAGGGGAGTGATAGAGCAGCTTTGGTGGGCACCTGGCATCCAGCCAGGGTCAACACACCACAAATCCACAATCCCAAATGAGTACCTCCCAAAAGAACAGGAACAATTAGTGATAAACTGTGAAAGACCTGACTTCAAATGACTTATCCAGCTTTCCATAGGAACTCTAAGGTAGAGAACTCAATTCAAGTCAATTCCTCTGGGCTGTTTTCACATGCCTTGCATAGAGGTCTCTTTCCTTTTTTTTTTTTTTTTTACTATGCTATGTCTCATTCACAACAGACTTTTCAAAGGGGATCTTCAAAAACCAGCACCTCCTTTAATACAAACACCTATGTCAACCCATTTGCTGTATTGTCCTTTCTTAATTGTAAGCAGGGAAGCAAAGCTCCTGTGGAAAAAGGGCAGCAGCAAATATGAAATTAGACAACATCAAAATGCATACAAACATAGACCTATCCACCTGCAACTTTTCCCTACTTCTGCATGTTCCTCTGCTTAACCTTCTAGTACACGTTGCTAATGTAATTACTGCACAGGTAAAGTCCTTTGTTTTAGAAGGTTTTCCAAAGGAAACAGCCACACTACCTGTTGCCTCCAATAACATTTTAACATGCTGGTCCAATTCAATCAGGTTTAAAAGAAGAAAAGGGTCAAAAATATCTAAATTCACACTAGTTTTGTCAAAAATTGACACCTGGATGAAGACCTGAATAAATGTTTCCAGTGTGCTGTAGGCAGACAAAATTTAGGAATAATATCCTGCTTGATTGCATCTGCTGATCAGTTGACTAGTCACTGCAAGAGGTATTTGAGTCATTGGCATTATACCTGGGAGTCAAACCGATCACCATAGCTGAGTCCAGGACAAATTCCTCTTTTAATTCCCCCAGGTCATATCAACCGGTATTTACAAGCTTTCAAAAACATTCTGTGCTATCTCCCGAAATCTAGCATTTCTCCCCTAAGCAGTTCCCAGACATTAAAAAAAACAAACAAAAGATATATTGACAGGTCTTTCAAGACTTTTCCTACTATTCACAACATATTCTTTTTTTTCTGTTAGGGATAAAATGAAAGCTGAAAACATTTATAGGACGCTTGGATGATACATCCTGACTCGTGGTCTATAAAGAGTCAGATTAAATTAACTGATCGTCTCTTTCTTGCTTAGGTCCTCTTGAAACACTGAAATATTCCTAACTCATCTCTCATGATCATGTACAAAGTGCAATTTTTCCATTTATACTTTGTCCAAATGTGATCAAATTTTTGCAAAGACAGCAAACAAGCACAGTTGTTATTAGAAAAAAAAATGTTTTCAAGTATCTGTTCCAAATACAAAGAGAAAATATTACACAAAACAGTATTTTTTCCCACTTATTCCCAATTTTAGCAGTGGATCTAAATTTAAAGACAATTATACAAAGACCATTGACATGGAAAGCTTCAACTCAAGCAGATACAGCTGGACAAACTTACAAGCAGCTGAAGAGTTACATATTTCTGACTATTCAGAAATTTGTGTCAGTACCAATGCAAACGTTTTTAAATCCTGAAACAGTTCTTTACCAGAAAAAATAATATTTTAGTTTGAAAAAATGCCAGTTCACAGGAACTAAAACAGTATATGGGAAAGTTTATTTTGACAAACCATCTCACTTCCACCACTGTGCTTGTTAGGGGCTATTTCAGTTTTAGTGTTAGCAAATGAAACTTTCTGATTTTTCCAAACAAGAAGAATTGTATTTTCCTAAAAATAAAATAAATAAATAAAAATCACTTAAAAAAAAATCTTGCTTCTTTACTTTAAAAGATTAGAAAAATACAATGTAGAGATGTCAAGGACCAAGAGGAAGAAAACTCCTCTCCTCAGATCTTCTACTCTTAGATAAATGCAGAGAAGTTGTTGCCAGAGTAAGAAAGAAAAATCAGGCCTGTGAAATCTGGAGTACATTAGGACAGGGAACCCAAAACCAGGGGGTATTAGAAATGAAGGGAGGGAGTTTGGAAGCGGTGAACCCAGAATTTTAGAAAATGTGAAAAAATGAGAAAACTGGGACTGGCTTAAGAGAAAAAGGACAGTGACAGCAGTGGTAGTGCAGAAAGTTAGGAGTAGTTCAGTGAAAAGCTGAAAAGGGCATGACAATACAAGACCAGAATCAGGACAGAGATGCATTTTCTTATGAAATCATGGAGTGAAATCCAGTATTTTCTGATCTCGTTAGCTGTCAGCCTCACCTGCAGAGTTCTCCTCTAATTCCTCCACTGTGCTCTGTAGAGAGTATTGTAACTACTACAGCAGTCAGCAGCTCTTTAGTTCAAGTGCTAGCAGACAGAAAAAATTCCAGCCACCACTGCGGTATTCGGGTGCTAGCAAGATGTTTTAGGGAGGAATATGACTGCTGTATTTGTGCCCAATTTATCACTGAAGTTCTGAGGTCTGTTCTGAGGTGGGGGGAAATGTAGGAGGAGGGTTTTGTGATTAAGCAGCAAAATGCTGTCCAGAGGAACTGGATTCTGTCTCTCCCTTAGATGTCCTGCAGGAAGCCAAGTCAGTCACTTCATTACAAATTTTTCACAGGTGTTCATTAATTGTCTAGACCTAATTCTCCAAGTAGCAGGGTTGAGCTAATTTACAGGATCCAATATACAGACATGCTCAGTATTTGTGCATGCAAATGACTGAAAAATCATGCCAAATTGGTACCAAATACATCCAACTTTAATCTGATGCCTTGTTTCCAAACGTGTAAAATGGGAAAAAGACACCTACTCACTTCATATACCATAGACATGGGAATACACCCAGTTATAGCTTCTTAGTTCTGTAGAAACATATTGAGGAGTAGCACACAATACACACACAAAAAAGGAAAAAACAACAGCTCTATATTTAGAGCAAAATTTAATTGGCATGCATTGTTCCAAACAAGCAATAAGAAAGAAGGCATCAATCAAATAGGCTGTTTATTTTTACTGGGACCCCAATCTAGACTTCCATCTATGCTTAAAGACAGCAAGAATCCTGTGGGGAAAAAAAAAAAGAATCTATGCAAACACATCATTGAAGACTGTATCATCTGCCCAAAGAAGTGGGATGCAGATTGCACAGAAAATCTTAACTTTGACTTTTCTGACTTTTGACTGCCATGATGGCATTCTTTTAACAGATATTTTTAGTTGTAATGCATCTTTAACTATGTAATTCATATATATATATGCACATCCTATTTTAGTATAGGATTGTATCATCATTATTTATAAACTCAGTTTCATGAAAAAGACTTCAAAAAAACCCGATGGTTTTGGGGGATTGAGTTTGTAATGCCGAGGGTGCCACCTCATGGTGCTTACTAAAAAAGCATATGCAGAAGAATTGTTCTCCTTAAATGCAGAAGTAAACAGGATGAAACATTTACCAGCATGTTTCACTAATTCAGAAAGTTCCTTCTTAAATAAAATTTCATTTTCCTACAAGCTAATGTTGACTAAGCCTCCACCAATTCCAGCAAGGAGAGGGAAAGATTCTTCTTTCATATGCTGCTGATTCTCTCTTGCAAATTCTCAGCCTATATAGCACAGCATATATTTACTTCAGAGGGAAAATATGTATCAAGTCATTTTTCTGCAAACCCACTTCTTTGGGTTTATTTCAAAATCCTGACTCATGGGCTTTCCAAATAATCTAATTACCACATTACTTAAAATTAATTGCATTCACATAGTAGAAGAGAACTTTTTGCTGAGATAGGATATAGTACTCTGGCACTGCCTATGGCAGCTGTTCCTTCTAGTTGTCTTCTGAGTAGAAGCTACTCAGAAGAGAGGACGTCAGCATTTGGTGAAACAGCATGGGTCACAACTAAGTGAACATACCCACACCCGTGTTGAATCCAGGGTTACCGTTCTTTGTGATTCTATCACCAGCCTTCAGACTGCTGGTGTTTTCCTCAAAAACCCAGTTCCTACAGTTACATACAGCTATGAGAATTTTAGACCTTCAAAAAAAGAAAAATAAGTTTCTGGCTCTTGCAGCTGTGGGGAAATGGACCAGAAAAGTATCACCTCTAAAATTTTGTAATGAAAAAAAGATCAATGTAAAGTACCTTGATCATTTAAATGCAAATCTCATAACTTGGGAGACACCAGCTTTCCTGAGTGATTGATCTTTTCTTCCCCCTTTCAACTGCATTTCTCTACAGAAAGAAGCAGAAGCTCAAAAAGCTGTCAGGAAATGCAGGAAAAGAGAAAAAAAAAAAAGGACTGACACACTCTATACGTTATGATATGATATGATATACTCTGGTGAGTTAGGGTCCTCTCCAACCTCTAAAACCAAGTTGGGAACAAACTGCTCTATCTGTGGTTTTTTTTTCTGGATAGCTCTGCGCCATGAGCACAGGAACTTGGAAAAAAAAAACAACTAGCAGAGACAGAAATCCATATTCTCTAACACATCTATCAAATGCAGGTTTATCATCAAGGAAAAGTTTGTGCAGAGGAAAGGTTTAGACAGCCTTGGTTTTGATTCCACAGCATTGGAAACCGCCACATGTGCAGCTTAGGAATGAGGTATACTCACAACGTACCCCCAAACAGAACCTGGCACAAAAGAATAGCGCTGCTTAGCGCCTCTGCATTCTTGAGTACGTGCAAGCTCATCTGTCCTCTAATCCCACATTTCATATCGTCATAGTTGTCACAGAAGTTCCTGGTGCTGGCTAAGAACAGTTAATCTCTCAGAATTGAACATTAGTTTTCAACATAGTAACACTAAATATACAAGTGAAAGGAAGGGAAAAAAAAAGATACACACAAGAACAAGGAGAATGAGTGTAATGGCAAAGAAGAGACAGAGATGCAAAGATAATGACAAAAAATACTCATACATCACACTTACCTTCAGCAACATCATCATCCACCATCAGCTTGAGGCTTTTTCCTCGCCGAACTACCCGGACAGTGTGCCACTCGTTGTCATTGAGTTTCTGCCCAGCATAAAGAGTTTCAGGTCCCTTGCCTGGGGATGGTGATAGGTACAACAGTTAAAGCCAGACCCCCAATTAGTTCAGTATTTGCTCAATGGGAAAAGTCACCAAAATCAACCTGGTGTGATACAGAGTAGTACACATTGTGTAGGTGTATTATGACCTGTAATCAGCCCTCACACCTATACCTTCCCAGCTCAGAGGGAAGTCAGGGTCACAAACTCTTCCACTCAGTGGAAGCCTTCCTCCGCAGAGCCCAGAGGTCACATGCATTTAAAATGGGTAGAAATCTCTCTTGTGCTATGGTATTCATTTCCAAACGTCATATTGTACAGGGCACTGCAGTATTAGAAAAAGAAGCTGGTGACAGAAATGTCTCTAGAGTGAAGCCACTACAGCAGAGTTTTGCTCTCCTAAGAATCTGTAGTTAAAACAACCCTAAGGCGCTTGGGATTCTTTTCAAAGTTAATCACGCTGGTCTCTCAATACTTAGGTATCAAACACCAGGCTGGTTTCAGTCTTTCAGTCTCAAAAAAATCAAAAAACCATCCCAAAAAACCCGACCACAAAACCTCAAACCCCACCCCCAAAAGAAAATATAATTTAAAAAAAAAATTAAAACCACAGGAAGACAACCACTCACCAATCTGGCTGATTGCTCTAAGGTTCTTTGGCAAACCAGCCTGGCTACAGGGTGCTTACTTCGCCCCCTGAATTACAGGTCAAAAGGTAAAGAGAAGCCCTTTCTTCTCCAAAAGGTAAAACCAGAGTTGTCCTTGCAAACAATGCTTCTGGGAAAACAGCATTAGTGCTACCCATATTTGTCCATTTTTGCTGCTCACCCATCACAGTTGACAGGCAATTACTTAAAACATTAATTGTTCACATTACAGGACTGGAACACCTCACTCATGTCAAATGGTAAGTGAAATTGAATAACGGTGTGTGCTAAATTAAAAGCATCTATGCTCATTTCAGTACAGCACTAGACTGTTTTTTGACACAGGTATATCAGAGAAATACAGAATGAGGACAGCAGAACTTGTTGCACATCAGGTCTGGGCCCATTGCCCAAACTGGCAAAAGAGGAACCCAAGAAAGGAAAAGCAAGACACACTGAACCTATTAAAATAGACAGGACAGGGACAACAAGAGGCGCTGGTACAGCTGAGCTTACTGCACCGGTAAAACTAATGTCAGATATGCGGATTATTTCTCTATGTTTGTTCAACACAAGCAAATTAGTCTTTTTACTCAGATAGCCCACAAACAGCTTTTATTTTGACCAGTTTTCAATAGACCAGTTGTGTAACACAGAATAAAATGTTGTACACATCTTCAAGCAAAACTCTGCACAAGGGGTTTCACCCACTCTGATCTCCGTCATGGTGTGGACTCAAAAGTAAGAGTAGCATATTCCATACTGAGACAGAATTGAAGGAAGGAGTCGGAAAAATATCTGGGGACTATACATAGTCCACAGTATGCACACCGCCTAATTAGCAACATTACTGTTACTGCTTCATACTAAGGGGGAACACAGGCAAAGAAGGTGATGCGTCATTCAGCTAGGATATCACATGTGTAGTAGGTGAATCCTATGGAAGGACATCAAAGCAAAATGAATATTCTGTTATTCTCCTTAAATGATGATGCAGTTCACGTTAATAAAAAATAGGAGTTTAACACCCTTTCAAATAAATCCCATTGCTAGCCTATTTTACCACAGAGCAAGAGGGAAAAAAAAAATGTTTTTCTACAGTGACCTGAAAAATAAGAGCGTAATTCTTGGATTAAAAGGATGAGGAGTCATATATTGCAGTTACAGAGAATATCTCCTTCACAGGAGAAACCCATAACCTCTGCAGTTCCTCACCCATGTGCCAAAGTCACATTGTACCACAAATGTAAATCGAGCTGTACAAGGCAGCTAGATCATGGCCAGAAAGCTTAAGTTCTTTGGAACCAGACAAGCAAAACTCTATCAAACAGAGTCCAAGAAAGTTATGCTTTACATTAGTGAGTGAATACATTTTATCCCAGAGCACATATCACAAAATGATGTCTCTGGATGGCCAGAAAAATTATTGCCTACATCAAAATACACTGCATCAGTTACTATAGTTCCACTACTACAGCCACTTCCCAGGTAGGAAGATGAAGGAGTTTATCTGGACCTGTGTGTTTTTATAAATGACACCTGAAAGCATTGGGGGGGGTGAAGGGGGAAGCAAATACTTTTTAAAAACCCCTTTTCCACAGGTCTAGAGCTATGGAGTACTCAGCCAAGAGAAATAGTCAGGTGTGCTGACTTCGCTCAGCTGACAATACAACACTTTCTATGCAGCAGCTTTATCTTCAACATGGTTGAGTAACTCAAAGTTGTTGACTTTCTAAGTTCCCACTTTTCAACCCTAGCCTGACAAAACAGGGGTCAGCCAAAACAAGCTGGTTTGGCTTGTCATTGCTATCTTGATGCCCACTGTAACACTTTCAAAACAAAACTGTGACAACAACAAAAGTTATCTGACTAGATTCTCAGAAAATGTAGCTTAACCAATTCACAAATAAATAAGTAGAAAGTTTCAGCTGTCCAACTTCTTTTTCTAAATTAATAAGGTTGTCTACAAATGAGATTGCTATTTACAAGTAACTGGTTAATAGTTCGAGATAATAAATCTGAAAATTAAGCACTGCAGATGCAAATTATTCCATGTTATCTAAGTCCACGTTAATGGATCAACCAATTTAATACTTCACTGGTAGAAAAAAAAAAATCAGTTTTTAATACTTATGTTCACTCACAAACCTCCATTTTGTATGCAACAATGGGCATTAGCTTCTTTTGGTAGGGTTACCCAAATAACACTACATACAAAAATTCAATACATGACCATGCATTCAGAAATATATAAAGTGCCAAGAATATACACGCTAAAGTATAAAGAATCAAAAAGTAGTTCACGCCTTCTGAAAATGTCAAGTTTGCTTTCCATCTGGCCCCCAAGAACTCGCTCATTTAGAATAAACAATAGGTCAGAGGGATGCAGTTTAAACAATAGCTCTGAAAACACCAGCTGTTATCCACCCTCAGTGGTTAACAGCACACAGAATTTCTCTCCTATGAAAGGCAAAAGAGAAAGAGGGTTAATCCTCCCACCAGTTCCTCACAGGTGGATCAAATAGTGTGCTTTTACCTTGGTGTAGGCTGTCATCATCTGATCCATTTATATGATTAAAATGACCACCATGAAACCAGGCTATCTTATCCAACATTACAGAAGAGGTCAAATATCCAACATACAGAAGAGGTGACCAGAAAGGACATTGCCAGATTGAGGAGAATGGAAAAGGCTCTTCCTCATTACAATTACAACAACAAATAATTCTATGGTAATACACTAACGCTTTTTAGAGAAGACCCTCAGTAACAATAAAAGGTTTTACCTGCTTTTTTTTCTTTTCAATTTAAATACTCAGCTGCCATCTCCGCTTTGTTCAGTGGCAAGATTAATTTTTGTGTCTGTTTTATAGAGGGCAATAATCCCTCAGGAATGCCAACAGCATCCCAAGGCAGGGAGGGCCTGGGAAAGGGAAGGTTCTTTGCCTTTTTTTTTTTTTTTGGAGAGTGGGATTGATTGTTTTTACTTACACTTTTACAAAATGACCCGAAAATTGTGATTCACTGTGAAAAACTTGTGCGCAATTTGTGAAACATGAGAATGAAATCACGAGACAAGATTCTCTCAAAGCTTAGAATAAACTGATCCACCTTATTTAGACATTATTCAGCGATCCTTTAAAGAATATTCAGATGTGACTAGCACAACTGCGGAATGGGATTCTTCATTGTAGCCCCAACAGTGTAGCACAGAGAAGGGAGGTTATGAAGCCAGTGCCCCACCTGTTTTTCATCCCCAATGATATTAATAGTGCTTTGGAAGATAATTGTCTTACATATACAGACTATATATTTAGTAATATACATGAAATAATTATGCAATATGGCAGATATTTTATGTAGCTGTTACCATACTAGACACAGAACTCTTTTCCATATATTGTCTTTGCAAAAGACAGGTAGGAGGTGCTCTAGGTCCAAAGATATTCAGCCACAATTTCTACAGGCAGGTTTGAACAATGTGGGGAAGAGGGGGAAGGGGAAAGAAAGGGGTTTAAGGACAAAGACACTGCCAATTATTCACACACCTTATGGCTTCCTGATATGTAGCAAGTTCTTACAAAGGATAGGGTGAATTTCAAAACACGAGCATGGCTCAAAAGCAGAGCTGGCAACTGCTCTGAAAACCTTCAATATCTTTTGGTCTTGGTTGAATATAAGTCAGTGTAAATTTTGTTGGGTGTTTTCAGGCAGCACTAGTATGGACAAAGTGTTTTAGGAAGGTCTTTTTCTTGACCAGAATCCACTGTTGAACTCCAGGAGCATTGTTAATTGCTAGGAAACAACTGGCAACACCAGACCCTCAGTACATTGCAGACGTTTATGTAGATATCCCAGTCAAATCAGCACATATTCACATACATACACATTTGTTTTGCTCATATACAGGTTTTAGAATGCCCTTTTTAAAGAAAACATTAGCTGCCAACTAGGAATAAGAAGCTGCACTTCCCTACAGATAGTCAATACCTTCATTGGGGACCTTACCTGCACCAACCTTTCCATTTCCTCAAGGAACAGGATCACCTCCATGTACTACCACGCATTAAGCAAACATAACGTACACTTACGAAACAAATGCTTTTAGCAGGGCTTACAGAAAAGTTATGTTTACAGCTTTACAGAGTGGCTTCACTAGGAATTTGATAACATTGAGCATGATTTATACCAGCCTACCCAGAAGCAAAGTTTAATTATTTATATTCGTACAGCAATAAAAAGTGCATATACAAAATCCTTTAAATACCCACAGAATCAATTAGCCTCACAAGTGCAAATAAGAATCCCCCCAACAGCCAAGCTAATCAGGTGCATGGAATTAACAAATAAATGAGAAGTAGCAAGACCATGCTACTAGTTTGCTCAGAAACATACCCCCACTCTCCCCATAAACTTGACAAAAATAAGTTAAGTTGTGTTTACCTATTTGGATACAATTTTAAAATGCCTTTACAAGAAAAAAAAGCCTTTATTAAAAAAAAAAATAATTGTTCCTTGCTTTTGCTATAAATACATGTAGCACCATATTGAATGACTGTTGCTTTCATTTAAAGACCCTGTCCAATGGCTTTAATAAAACTTGACATGGATTCTGGCAACATTCAACATGATTGAAGCTTGTTCATAAGGCTCTTGAACAAGACTTAGTGCAGAAATTATGTTGTGTGTCTTTTACTTTATGTGAGTATAATCTGTGATTAAGAACAAAAAAGGAGACTATTTGGTTGCATATATGGTACAGGTCACACCTGGCACAAAACTGCACTTGTATCTAGGTTTTTCCATCAAGGGCAGTCAGTTATTCTCCTTGTTTGCCTCAATTTCACTGCTGCTGAATTTTAACAGTTTTAGAGACTACATATCTACTGTGTATCTCTACAGCAGAATCATTTTTAACAGACATTAGGAAAACATTTGTGTTAACAGAAAATTGATCCCCCCAAAAGTCTTTAAATAAGAGATTACAATTTCGGTGAAAGGATGTTTCAGTTCTTCCAAAGAAAATTTTATACTGACTTAGAAAACATTCAAAATGTTTCAACTTCAAGCTAAATGAATAAGTTTTCAGCGTTTAAAAAGAAATAAAAAAATTACATTTTATATTATCTATTCAAGATGTTATTCATTTTTAATGGTAATAGATAGTTTCCCATTTTTATTGAGGGAGCTATTTCCACTTCCAAGGAAAAGGATTTTATTTTATATTCACAACCAGCGAGGAGGTCAAAAAGGACATGGAAGTATGAAAAAAATAATCAAGCATTCATGCTTTGAAAATTTAGATTTACAACAGTTTAATTAAATTAACTTCAAACTGATTTCAGTCAGACTGGCTCTACCTTTGTTTTTAGGTAGGGCTGTCGTATGAAACACTTCACACTGGCCAGAACACCATATACTTCTGTTCCTAACAGATCAGGGCAACAAAAGCTTCAGCGTAGGTATAAAGAACTCACAAGTTGCTATATTGTGGCTCATCTACAGTTTGCCTAAGGAAATATTTGTGCACACTAGATTTTCAGAGAGCGAAGCTCAAGAGAACTATTAGTGTAAGCTAGGCAGCAAGGCAACCACAGGAGCAGCTTCTACTACAGAGAGCAGCCACTAGGGGGAGACAACCACACTCACGAAAGCTGCTGCTTAAACAGTTTTATGTAAGTTCAAAAGGAATTACAGTACTCAAAGTGGTGTTTTCCAGAGTTTCGCCTGCTGATATATTTTGCTTTGAAGACGACTACACTTCAGTGATGAATAACATAACTCTAGAACTTCAACCCAGATTTACCCCCTTAATAGTAAACACCTGTTCACTTCAGGTACATTGATTTAATGGATGCATTTTGCCACCCAAAAAATGAGTCTATGGCTCAAGAAACATGCAAAACCTCATGAAGTTTTACCATAAGGCAGAATTTTAAACCAACTACTACAGCAACAATTATGCATAGACTTTTGCAGACCACAACAGTAATAAAGAGGTAAAGAGATCCTATTTTAAGACAGCTTGACATTTTATTAGCTTTCCAGTGATGCAGTGCTAATCAAAGCAAGATGCAGGCATGGCAAAGCTAGATATCTAATTCTTCTGTTTATTCCTGGGTAGATATAATAGTACGGGTACCAAAACCAAACAGCTTCTCACTAATCCCATCTATGTATCTTACTTGAAACATAGATGGACTGTGCTACCAATAGTAAGTCAACTAGAGTTTCTCTTCCTCTTTAGTTTTAAATCTCACCATAAATGCTACAAAACAAGTGAAATAATCATAATGATAGTGAGAAAAAGATCACAGAATCACTAAGGTTGGAAAAGACCTGTAAGACCATCAAGTCCAACTATCAACCAAAAAACACCACCAAGCCCACTAAACTATGTCCCACAATGCCACGTCCACACGTTCCTTGAACACCTCCAGGGAGGGTGACTCCACCACCTCCCTGGGCAGCCTGTTCCAATATTTGACTATTCTCTCAGTAAAGAAATTTTTCCTAATATCCAGCCTGAACCTCCCCTGGCGCAACCTGAGGCCATTTCCTCTAGTCCTGTCACTCGTCACTTGGGAGAAGAGACCAACACCCACCTCTCTGCAACCCCCTTTCAGGTAATTGTAGAGAGTGATGAGGTCTCCCCTCAGCCTCCTCTTCTCCAGACTGAACAACCGCAGCTCCCTCAGCTGCTCCTCATAAGACTTGTGCTCCAGACCCCTCACCAGCTTCGTCGCCCTTCTCTGGACATGCTCCAGCACCTCAATGTCTTTCTTGTAGTGAGGGGCCCAAAACTGAACACAGTATTCGAGGTGCGGCCTCATCAGCGCCGAGTACAGGAGCATGATCACTTCCCTGGTCCTGCTGGCCACACTATTTCTAATACAGGCCACGATGCCGTTGGCCTTCTTGGCCACCTGGGCACACTGCTGGCTCATATTCAGCCGGCTGTCGACCAACACCCCCAGGTCCTTTTCTGCGGGGGATGCTGGAGATGAGCCTGAGACAACTGGAGTGAGCCATATCATGTATCATGCACACATATAATGGCAATGAAATCATTCGACTGCTTACTGCCTAGATGAGATTCAAACTACTTATCTCAGAGGGGAAAAAAAAACATGAATCAAATGTATGAGTCTTAAATGAAGCACCCCCAAAAGCTCTTTGCTTCTGTTATGTTAGTAAGGAACTACATTAGACCAGGCTGGAGAAGCCTGTATCATCCCATTTAGTGAGCCTTGTCATGCTTTAATTGCCTCTTTTACTTCATTGGAAGGAACTATTTGAATTTTGGAATTATCTGATTATCATTGGAGAGTTTTTTGTGCTGCTTTTTTTTAGTATTATAGCAGCTACTTCTCATCTAAGTCTGAAAAGCAAGATCAGAAAGCAAGACAAATCAGTTGAGATGTGGCAATACAGTGCCTTACAGTAATTGCAGATATATGTCTTTCAGGAAAGGATCAGAGACCACTTTCTAACAACAGGATACCATCTTTGTCCCCCTCTTTCAGAACACATAAAACAATAGCAAAGAAAGGGACTCCTCTTCCCAAAGACACATTTGACAGTTGAACAGACAGTTGAGTGGGAGGAATACCCCAGATCTTTGAAGCTCCAGTCCCAAATATTGCATTAAAAAAAAAGTGTTGTTCAGGACACACTGCACAATCCTCACTAACAGCACAGTATAAGAAGAGAAGACAGTCCTACTACCAACATTTCTTTATTCAGAAACCAAGGGCAAAGACCAGCAGCATCACACATTCAGAGGACCTAAATTTCTCTCTCATTTAAGGTACTTTTCCTTGTGGCACTTGAGTACCTGACATGTTACAAATGCACACAGAGTTGTCTCCATGGTTGCTATGCCTATTACATGAACTAGCTTCAACCTCCCTCTAAGAGCATAACAGTCAGCATCACATTATGTCCAACTACGATTACAAAACCAGCAGGTTTCCAGTCTTCTGCAGGGGATACAAAACACTGCATACAGTCTTGAGGTTTAGTTCTCTTTTTGCAGTGCTACCTCCATTCTGAAGTTTGTCACTCTTTTTTCAATCTATAGTGAGTAGTTTTTAAACTCTCCATTGCATATTAGCCTGTATTTGTAAGTCTACAGAGAACCCCATGTGTACTGGAAGGGAGATCATCAGATGCATATAAATCATACTATTAACAAATACAAACAGCAACCAAAATTTGCAAGTGGAGACCTTGTGGTTTCAGATGTTTCTGGTAAACTGTGTGTGCATAACTGGTAATGCATGTTGGTCCCCTTTGCCTGAACTGAGAAACTCTGGTGACAAAGACAGTAAGTGGTGCTTTGACCTACGTGCAAGAGTCTCTTTACTTTGCTTAAGGAGCTATTGAGAAAGGATCAAATGCTTCTGGAAAGCTAAGGGATCAGTAGTGCAGACTGGAGTGTTTAAGGCATTTAAAAGCTTAACCATCTCAAAGAGGTGTCTTTCACATGAAATAGAATGTGAAATAGCTGCTGTTACCTTTTGAAGAGTCATTGACTATTCTCCTGTCCCTTAAATAGGAATGGTTAGCACAAGATAGTGACCATATGGCAACACAGATGATACTATCCTGACTGAAACTCCTCCTGATATTTCATAAATAAGTAAAATACATGCCAATGCTCTATCTAAGGTAAGCCACATTTCAGTAATGACTATAGATTTCCAAGTTACATACCAGACAACAAGTATGACCCAGTAAAAACACTTCATGGGAAAGTTTTACTGAATTGACCTATACAAGGACTATAGACATAGGACAGTCTCTCCAAACGCCACCTTGTCCTTTCTCTTCTCAAGCTGTAAGTTAAACCCTTCTTTTTGGTTGCCATCCTCTAAGCCTTTCATTTATATCTTAGCATTTACAGAATTCCTCGTTTTTCCAGGACACTACAATGCTAATGCATCCTCAAAATAAGGTCGGGGAATACTACTGAACACATTTTATGAGGCAGAAACTGAGAAAAAGTTGCGTTCCCCAAAGCATCACAGCAAAAGCTTGGTCCCTCTTGAATAAGTGTTTTCCTTTCCCTTTAGCAAACTTTACAAAACTGAGTAACACCTGATTGGAATTTGGAAGCCAGATCTACACTGACTTTAAATATTATGATACATCCAGCAGCCAAGAAGCTGGTTAGAAGTCTAGCTGCAAATAAATTGTTTAATACCACCTAACCCTTCTATTTCCAAAAACATCTCAGCAGTTCTTTTGCATACTCCCAAAAGAACTGGGACCCTGCTAGCAGAAACCCATTTGAGTCATAGCAACAAGATTCATATCCACTGATGAAAATCCTCCTCGGATGCTTTACAGATGCCACCAATCTCCAGCCTACTTGTAGCACACACTAGTTCCTTTTACCTGAACTGAGAAACCCAGATGAGAAGGATGACAAGCAGTATGTAGACCTACATGCAAGAGACTCCTTATTTAGCTTAAGAAGCTATCAAGGAAGGATCACCCACTTCTGGAAAGCTGAGGGATCAGCAGTGCAGACTGAGGAATAGTTGAGGATTTACAGATAAAGATGACATCTGAGGCAAATATTGAGAACTCCTTTGAAATTCAGATTTTAAAGTCACCACTTTCATGTCCGCTAAGGACCATGTAAAGGAAAAAATGCCCTGGGAGAAGAAGGGGAGAGAATGATAAAGCTAAGCACATGTGGCTTTAAACATATCCACACCTCTCTGGCCCCAGAGCTCCCAATGACAAACAACGTCTATTATCCAAACTGATACCATCCCTCTTCTCAAACATACCTCCCTGAGTCACTCAATTTCGTATGTATACTTTCATACAAACCCTGTATAATTCATACAACATCCATGTGTAATTCTAGTAGCACTAAAATTAGATAGGATTACACCGGACAATTAATTGGAAGGAATCATCCTAAAACA
This sequence comes from Gavia stellata, assembly GCF_030936135.1. Classification (NCBI taxonomy): domain Eukaryota; kingdom Metazoa; phylum Chordata; class Aves; order Gaviiformes; family Gaviidae; genus Gavia; species Gavia stellata. The sequence goes on from NC_082600.1 coordinate 24,943,762, forward strand.
GCCAAAGACCAGAAGAAAGAGAAAACAGAAAGCCAGCATATCTCTTCCCACCAGGAAGTAGTCTTATTCCTGGAAAGGTACTACTAGTGTTTGGGGGTCTCCTTTTCTTGCCCAACAGAGAGACTTTCAGGCTCACTTCAAAAACACCAGAGCTCTGACAGCACTGTCAGAGTACAAATAATGAATTAAGCACAAGGAAGGGAAGTGGTGACTGTACAGGTTCCAAGATCAATTGATGCCTGTGCATGTTCATCAGCCATCTCTGTTACAAGGGTTATCAATTCTTATGCACCCCACAGTTAAAATAGTAGTAGTAGCCAGAATTATAAACTTTCTAAAGGAAAAAAATAAAAAAACTAGGTGTATCAGGATTACATATCAGTTCAAGCTGTTCCAGAGACATTTAAGCAATAAGTTGTTTGACTATCAAGCAATAGTATATGTTGGCCTCTGGCTAAGTTGTAAAAACAGTAGAATTTTATTAATGGCATAAGCTGGTCACAAACACCTCTAGCAGTTTCATTTCTTGTTGAAAGCTTAGTGACAAGCTGTGCTGGTTTTGGCTGGGGTAGAGTTAACTTTCTTCATAGCAGCTAGTATGGGGCTGTGTTTTGGATTTGTGCTGGAAACAGTATTGATAAAGCAGCGATGTTTTAGTTACTGTTGAGCAGTGCTGACACAGAGTGAAGGCCTCTTCTGCTCCTCACACCACCCCACCAGGGAGTGGGCTGGGGGTGCGCAAGAAGTTGGGAGGGGACACAGCCGGGACAGCTGACCCCAACTGACCAAAGGGATATTCCATACCATATGACATCATGCTCAGCATATAAAGCTGGGGGAAGAAGGAAAGGGGGGGCATTCGGAATAATAGCATTTGTCTTCCCAAGTAACCATTACGTGTGATGGAGCCCTGGTTTCCTGGAGATGGCTGAACACCTGCCTGCCGACGCGAAGTAGTGAATGAATTCCTTGCTTTGCTTCCTTGCGCGGCTTTTGCTCTACCTATTAAACTGTCTTTATCTCAACCCACAAGTTTTCTCACTTCTTCTCTTCCGATTTTCTCCCCCATCCCACCTGAGGGGAGTGAGCAAACAGCTGTGCAGTGCTTAGCTGCTGGCTGGGACTAAACCACAACAGTCCTTTTTTGGTGCCCAACGTGGGGCCAAAAGGAGCTGTGCTTCAGTACCAACTACTTCCAAAGCAGCTCGAATTCCTTCATACACTGCTAATATTTCTTTTTCAGTTGGAGTGTAACGGGCTTCAGATCCCCTATATCCCCGGCTCCAAAACCCTAGAGGATGACCTCAAGTCTCTCCAGGTGCTTTCTGCCAGAGGCTCCAGGTGGGCCCGTTATCCACAGCTGTGGTGTAAAGCACATTTTTCACATCTTGTCCTGTCCAGACTGGCCCAAGCACTATTGCATGAACTATCTCCCGTTTAATTTGTTCAAAGGCTTGCTGCTGCTCAGGGCCCCATTCAAAGTCGTTCTTCTTCTGGGTCACTCGATAGAGAGGGCTTACAATCAGACTATAACCTGGAATATGCATCCTCCAGAAACCCACACCACCTAAGACGACTTGTGTTTCCTTTTTGTTAGTTGGTGGAGACATAGCTGTTATTTTATTGATCATATCCATTGCGATATGACGATGCCCATCTTGAGCACACAAGCATACTTTGTTTTCCATCGCAAATTTGGCAAGACATCCTTTTGCTCTGAGAAAACATTACTTTTGTGTTGCCTTTTAGACGGCATACACAAAAAAACCCAACACAAAACCTCCACAGCCTCTTTACTTCCTTCTCTGGTTGTCTGTTAGTGGAGGTAGTGGTTGTTACAGGGATGGGCAGTTTATACACACCTCTCTCCCTATGTATTTTTCCTGTCAATGTCTTTATTTCTAGCAGGTGAACAGCTGGTGTGCTGCAATGTCGAGCAAACCAATATTTCTCTCTTATTTCTATCGTTCATAAGAGCACTGAGAGAATTAATCCATGCATGTTTAGAAAACATTAAGCTCCTACGCTGAACAAATGCTGGAACGCCACTAACATTTATACAGTCCATATGATCAGCAAATCTATTATTCAAAAAACTATCACAGCAGCAGAATATTTACAGATTCTCTTTGAAATGTGGATCTATAGATTCTAGAATCAGTGCAAGATACACAACACAGTAACCAGAAGATATCATCAAGTCCTGAGAGTCAGTTGGGGAAAATGGATTCCCAGGACATAGCGCCAGAGTGCTAACACAGGCCAGGGTACAGATGATCGAGACTACTAGATAGGGCAAGAGTCTTACACTCTATACAGTTCCCTCGATTTCAAGGGCAATAAGCACTCCTCTCAAGAGGGTTCTTGGTTGGGGGGGTGCTGGGTTTTTTTTGTTTTGTTTTTAAACGGAAAAGGATAAGGCATCTTAGGATGATTCATTAAGATCTGCAATCCCATTGCAGAATCAGTCAGGAAAAACAAATGCCATCACTTACCTCATCACATCCCCGAGAACACTAATTATGTGGGGAAGTAAAGGCTTGACTGATTATTTAAGGCAATAGCCAAACCTGGAGGATGAGGATTAGACTTCAGAACGCTTCTGTTTCCAAATCTTGAAAGTATTGGTTCTTCAAGAGTCAGGTTTTTATAGAAATAAATACTTTCATCTGCAAGTGTCATATTAGTCTGATCTCACTAGGGTGGTCTAAAATAAAACACTGTGTAATACTCTGCAGGACCACGGGCCAAGTTTGGGGTTTTTTGTTTTGTTTTTTTTTTTTATTTTTTTTTAATCTGTATTTTGGTAACGAATGCTCTAGATACTGACTGCTAAACTACTCCCTCTCACTGGTTTGTGAGCTTATATCAAGTAGAGCATTTCAACCAGCAGTCTGAGAAGGAGCTGGATGGCCTGTATAAAACAGAGGGCCAAGAAAAGTTCCCCAGTCAACAGCCTAGCGTTATCACCGAATGGCTAAAGGAACTTTTAACATGGAAGAACGCTTAGAAAAATACTAACCTGTGCGCTTCAGGTCTGCGTGCTCTTCTCACAGCTTGAGTCTTAACGTCTAATTCTCTCCGATATCCTTACTGGTGACATAGACTAGCAAAGCACTTCAGTGTCTAGAGGACAGTAATGATTTTGACATCTTCCCTGACACCCATCTAGCCCATACCAAAAGGTGAAAGGGAAAGAAGATAAAGACAAGGAAACAAGTTTGAAACCAAGCCTACCCAGCTGCTCTTTAAACAACCACCACCACCGCCGCCCCCAAACAAGCAAGAGCCCCAGCCCCGTGCCTTCTGACCACTTCACACGTTGTCATTCACCCCCCTCCCGCGTCCCCCGTTGCCGCGGGGTCTAACCCACTCCCTGTTCCCGCGCTCACCAGCTACGCCGTACGTCACTCCAGCAACGCCGCTGCAGAGGCGCCCTCCGGCGGCGAAGGCGCGGCAGCACCCGCCCGCGGGACCAGGGCAGCCTCAGCGGCCTCCGCTCCGCGCTCTGGCGCCCTCTAGCGACCGCCTCCGGCAAGGCCCGCGGCCGCGAAGCCCCGGAGCGGGTCTGCAGCAGCCTCCGTACGGCGCAGGGCGGCCGCGACCGCCGGCGGCCCCGTTTTACCCCTCCCTTTGGCTATAAAGAGGCCCCCGGCTGTCCCCTCTCTCTTGCCGCGCCCCGCCCCCCCCGGGAAGAGAAAGAAATAGGTTAAGTTCTGACCCTTTTTCACTGTAACGATTAATTAACAATATCTCATACTGACAGCAGTTCAGTTTTAATAAATGCAGCCTGCACAAAGTCAATGGCAGCTTGATTTTCAGAGGTGCTGAACGGCAACTATAAAGCACATCACTCTGGAAAAATCAAACAGAAAGGCAGATAAATTCGAAGTCTCAATAAATGACAGAGCACTGCTGTATTTCACTTCCAATTTTATGGGAAGCAAAATGTTTTAGATGTGTCACCTTCCATTCACTCCCAAGTCCAGTTTTAAAGTTGCTAAACACTTGTATAATGCAAAACATGCTTAATATTAAGTAGGTAAGTGAAGTTTTACCTATAAACCAAGCCATTTGCACAAGCCTGCAGGCAACTGAGTCACTTTTAATATTGCTTAACATCACTATAGTAATTTCAAGCAGGTAGAGAGAAAAAGAAGTGCCAAGTACTACTGGGATGAGTTGGAATTAAAGGATTTCTAATTCCTCATTCAACATCACTAGCATCACAAAGCAAAACGTCTCCTAGTTTTATACTGATGCTGACTTTTAATGATGTGTCAAATGCAGGCACATGGTTTCATGCAAAGAACAATAAAAAGACTATTTGTATCACAACACCAATCTAGGACAACCATCTGGATCAGCAAATTTAGTCTTTTATATTTATAGTCAACTAAGCAATAGCCACATAATCAGAAATGATGCACAAAACATCTGCTCTCTCACCAACACATAAAGAAATACCCCTTCAGCATATAAACAAACAGAATGTGAAAATGCACCTTTTCTGTGAATTTTCTCTTCCATAAGCCACATCTGATTACCTACTGAATAATGCTAGCTGACAGAATATAATACCATCTATATCACATTATGACATTAAGGTGAATACTGATACTATATGCAAACACATGTGTGCAGAACAAGAACTGGACGACAGAGGTGCTGCCACAGCACAGATCATACTTGGCATCTGCGGAATACAAAGAACAGGAGGCTTTTCTGGTTCAGTGAACAAACTGGAAACAGAGGAAGGAAAATAAAATCACTTCAGGCCAATCTGAAGTGTCCTTGTTTTTTGGACCAAAAATTGCCCCCCAAAAAACAACTCAAACAGTTCTGCATGGAGGTTTTTAAACTCAAAGCTGAAAAGGGCTGAAGTACTCAGTCAATGCCTTCTTTGCTGTGGTATTCAATGGTAAGGTTTGCCCTCAGGCCTCCAAAGTTTTTGACATATATAAATTCATGGGACCAGAAAGGCTGCATCCAAATGTACTGAGGGAGCCAGCCACTGTTGATGCAAGAATACCTTCAATCACCTTTGAAAGGCTGCAGTCGTAGAAAGGGAGATCTGAAGTGACAAAAAAAAAAAAAAAAAGAAAAGTAAGAAAAATTTTAAAAGCTGGCCCTGTTTTGAGCAGCGAGTTGGACTGCAGACCTCCAGAGACTCCTTTCCAACCTATGAAAACATTTTGTTTCACTGGTAACCAGAAGGTTTTTTTTTTTCACTGACTGGGAAAGGAGATAATTTTAGAATAAATTAAACATTGAGACACTGTTAAAAATGAAAAGTCAAAATATTTTTATATTACATGTCATATTTGCCATTTCCTTCTTCATAAACGCTTACCAAGTTCAAACTAAATGCACAAACAGATGCAGTCAACACAAATCTGCACTCTTCAGCTAATAAACTGTTCAAATGAAAACACTTAATCTAGTTCTACATGGCAGCTGCTTTCAGCAATACTACTGCTGAAAAAACACAAAATGTTTGTGAGAAAAACCTCTATTCAGAGAAACTGCATATAAAATTGACTACTTCGGGCAAAGCCTATAGACCTATCTCCCTATTTTTCAATATTTATTTAGCTAATCTACTGCTCAATATACATAAAAATATTCTTAGCAGCAGACATCAAAACCACCAACCACAAGTCTGTAGCGTCACCCAGGAAGACTGGTCCTGATTAACTTCAGGTCTACGAGCTTCAGCTGACCAGCAGCTCTACTGTACAATGTGCAACCATGTTCTACAACACACTAAAGACGGCCACCTTTTCCATTTAAGTTATTCTTTTGGACTGTATTCTTAAAATGGTATGGATGTTTACAGTACAGTCTCTTACAGAAACATCCCTAAAGAAACAGGTGGCTTTTTACATATAAACGTCAGTAGAGAAAGAGAGCTTGCCCTTACCAAACTGACCTTGATTCTTTCGGTCTTCATACAGAGATGTTAGTCAAAAATGCTTCCTACGCTCCTCATCTGTGTTCGTTGCAGAGATGGCTGCTACAGCCCAATTACTGGCACCACACCACGGAGTAACATGGAGGAAATCAAGTCTCCCCTGAACAGGTAATCATACTAAGTCACCCACATTCTCTCCAGGTGCCTCTCATCACAGCAGTGATTCAGCTCAAGCCCTCCCCAGTCACAGTTATTAAACATGAATACTGCAATCCCCAGGGCCCCTCAGCAGGAGGAAGCCTGGACACGTCCATTTCTCCATAAGCCCACATCCAGAGAGAAACAGGCTATATCTCCAATGCACCTGACCTGACAGGTTTCCTCTGAAAAAGAAAGCAGGAGGTCACTTTTCTTCTGTAGACCTCTCACCCCGAGCAAATACTGGGAACTACTTGTAAAGTCAAATTGCAGGACCGTGCAGGGAAATACCTAAACCTCCTTACCAAGGCTTTGCTTGCACCAGTTTTCCATTTCCTTCCTGACAGTGTCAACCCCCTTATTAACATAACATGATTTGTGCATGTGACCACATCTAGTATAGGAGGCATTTATTTTGTTACAGCCAGAGTTTACGTTCACTTAAGGAAAGATGAATTTTTCTGGCTGCAAGATTGACACTAATGCTACACAATCACTTCTCTGGCTTTAGGCCAGAGCCCCTGCTACACCTGTACCTTACATACTCAGTTAACCACCAATTGCGCGAGGACAAGAACTACAGCTAAAACTAAGTCTCTGAAAAGGTCTAGCATCTTTTGTCATCAGTATTTGCGGTGAAATTGTAGCATTAGGCTGGGTTCAGTCTGGCTTTCATTAATACAAAGAAGGTTTCTGCTAGCCACCACTCTGAAGCAAAGGAAGCGTGTGCATGTGCGTGGGAAGGCATGGTGGGGAGATGCAAAGCAAAAAGAAAAGTTAACTTTCCCAATGTGCTGATCCTGAAGTTTCTCTACCACCCCCTCCTTCTCCATTTGCAGCGTATCTTATGTCCATACAGGCCACACATTGGATGTGCAGCAGAACCAGAACTGGTCAGAATATAGTGAACAGTCCCACCTCTCTCATTCATAAATGACAGAGACCCAAGTGGTAAAGCATCTCAGCAAATGACTACAGATTGGCAAGGCTCAGAGAGGCTTTGATTCCATTATAAACGTTTAAAAAATGGAAATATTTGGGAGCAATATATGTATTTATAACAATTCAGATATCTGTGAAGCTTAATCATAAGGAGTCTTAAGATGCAAAAACAGTTCAAGAATTTATTGGAAAGAAATGCAGACAATAACTAGGACAAAGGAATACCGTGGAAATATTATAGGGATAAGACTCTCTCCTTTCACTGATACTTTCTTTCATGTCCAATGACACTGAGCCAGTCCTACACAGAATATAAATCAGCTGGACATTAGCCACTTGGACAGCTTAAATGGCATCATAACTATAGTCTAGGTATACCAATGGAAGGAACTTTAATCATGATCAATTATCTTCCAATTTAACAATTATCAGAAACTGTCAAAAACTCTCATTTCAAAATCATTTCAGAATTTTTCCTCCACTTTCTCCACTCACCTATCCCCTTGAAAGAATTCAATGCATCAAATACTAAGAGGGGGGAAAAAACCCCAGCATATTTCTAAAGGCTCAGAGGGAAACCCTCAACGTTACAGATAGACTGCATGAGCCCTTGGGAACATTCAAAATGTATTCAAACTTACAAAACTCAACAATCACACAGACTTAATTCCAGATGATGCCTTACACTATCCTGTCACTACAGATAGATAACAGATATAAGGAGAACTGACCTCAAAGAGCTTTATACTTAAATAGCCATAGACTAAATCAGAGGCATTTCTCTTTTTCTTACAGACACATGACAGAGCAGAAAGGTAGAGGAGTCTGAAGTCCCCATATTCTTATTTCTCTGGATATATCAGGTTAATAGTTTTCTCCGACATTACAGCAATATTTAGAGACTTCTTGCAAAATATTATGCCTCTCTGTAATGGGAGTTTAGCAAAAGTAAATGGCTGTTTATCACTCCGAACCTGAGTGGTTTATTTCTCTAGTGCCGTCAGTGTTACTTTTCTCCACAGAGGATGGCTGGTAATGTCAAGGTATGGTTAGGAGTCATTAAAACTGTCATGGCAAAGAAATAAATTATAAATAGGTTGGGAGTACATTCTTCAGAGTTGATTGAGCTGAATTAGTTCTTTCTCAGCTTCTCCTCTAATCCCTGACAGTCACTGGGTAAAACGGAGCAATCTGTGGTTCCAAAAGGTTTTCTCACATTGTCTCTGTGCTGCTTTCATTTCTACGAGTTATGCCTCTGACTCTTTCCCTTTAAGATTCAGGAGGTATCATGAGTTTTATCATGCTAAGAAAGCATGACCAGGAAAGAAACTACTTGCAATGCTGCTAACATAAGCTCAGTACGTACATGCAACTCTAAGGCAGCCATGTGGATCTGGAAGAGCCAGTTTGTCCTCAGCTTGCATATCGCTGGAACCAAATTAATCCCAGCTATGATATCTCTGTGATCCACAAGTGCCAATCTTGTCAGGAAGGAGTAAATTAGCTAGGGACTCTAGCAACATATAGGAAAAAGTTTGTATGAAAGTAATCACAAGAACAGCCTACTCTAAAAGCAGCGTAAGTGAGGTGGTGGCAAATATGACTCAACATATCTGATGCTCCCTTTTCCAGTTCTTTTCGTTATGCCTTCTTCACATGTTAACTAGAGCTCTAGTCAGACAGCCAGACTTGCATCAGCCTCTATAGACAATGGAAGCTCTTCCTGACAAAAATTACAAGTAGTGGCTCAGCAGTTACCACAGCCCCAACATCTTGTATACACGAACAATTTAAAAATTCACGAGAAAAAAAAAAAATGTACAATATAAATTTGTATTTGAACTTCCCTATCAGCTAAAAAATTAAAAGCCTTCTGCTGTCCTACCCAATGACTTTCATCTCGACCAGAAGAAAGCTTGCATGCAGAGTAAGTTACGCAAGATAGATCTGCTAGTCAGAAGAGCTCAGAAATTGATAGTATAACAAGCAGAAAGAACACTAAATGAAACCGCAATTGCTAAGATGATCTTGTGTTCCCAGATCCCTTGCATTCAAGCCCAGAAATATAATCTGAGGCACCTCCACTGTGATCAGCTGCCACAATGTCCTAAAGGAAGAGATACAATCTTAAAGAGCCAGGATCTAACACCTGCAGATGTTTTAGGATTACACACCGAAAGACACTTTGAAAGTAAATGGGAGATAGGTATCACTATGAAGTTCATGCTGCAGTTCTGCAGCCTGGAGGTGCCACTGGTGTGAGTTACAGTTGAAGCGACCCAGAGCAAATAGAAAGCCTTCAACCTTTTGAACAAACATTGGTGATTTGTCACTACGTGGATAGCCAGGAGGAACTGATAATCTGCAAGCTGAAGAAACAGTTTGGAACAGCCAACTCTATCCATTAAGAAAGTGGCTTTTCTTCAGTCAGCCTGCCCAACTTGCTAAGACTTAAGCAAATCCCCTTTGCTCAGCACCTGATTTTGTCAGGACACAGGAATGAAAGCTGCTTATGTCCACTATACCAACACAAAGTCAAGGTTTAGATAAAACCCAGAGAGTACAGTCAAAACCCATATACTAAACTGACATAATTTTGATGCTTTGCATAAAATGAGTTTTATCTTAAGAAATTTATTCAAGTACAGCTAACAAGTCTGGTAAAACCGAGGCATATGGTCAGGCATTATTGTCCATAGTTCACATTAACTAAATATACTTATCAATGTATTGTTTAGGGATTTAATAAAATCACTGATAAAGAAAAATGCTTGCAATTCAGACAAGTCAAGCAGTCATTCCATAAGTGCCTACACAGAGGAAGAGTCACAAAGAAGAAATGACTGAAACTGTCTACTCTTGCCAGAATTCACAATTCACTTTCAACAGTCATAATAAACAAGGCACAAAAAGTACCAAAGGTAATATTTTTCCCTCATTTATGGTCTGAATGACAATTTCAATAAGCTTCTGATTTGCAGATCCAAAAAGGACTGAAACACATACCTTTGCTGAGAAAAATAACCAAAGACCAACCATTTAACTTTTCTTTAGTTTCAGACCCTTTTATTCTGGTGTCTACACCTCTATGTAATACCTTTTCATGCTTTTGGCATGTGTGCCTTAACAATGTTACATGATTTTAGAAAAGCAAAGCATGCCTATGCTATGTTTAATTCCAACAAACAAGCAGTAACATGTGCTATTACCATAGACTTCCTCACAGAACAGCCAAAGCACACAGCTTCCAAAAGGCTTGGTTCTATTACTATCTATGACTGCCAATGCCATTCCATGATATTCTCCTTGACAGCTCCCAGCATCTTTCCATCATTTGTACATGATGCTTGCATCCAGTTCTCTTAATTTAATCTTTCACTTTGCTCTTATGTTCTTCTTTGATTAAATTATTTTTTAATTGTAATAGCAAGGTACTTACATAACTTGTTCTTCATGAGAAAGCAAAACTGCTTTAATTTTACTGGAGCTGCAAGGCATTTTCTCTCAGCTGCTTATCTCCAATGCCCCAGGTAATCATCTAAATGCTGTGGAGGATTCTGCTTGCAAGGCTCTGCCACTCCTTGCAAAGTTCCCTGCGTGTAGCACTTGATCTCTAGCACCATAGCGTCCAACAGTAAGGTTGTCAAGACAGAGAACTTTTATGTCTTTAAGGTGTCAGATTGTTTTATGATGACATAAGGGTGTAAATCTCAAGTCAGTGAGATTTTTAGTAATATTCAAAACTTCACTGGACAAGGCCCTGCAAAACCTGCTTTGCGTAACATCCCCGACTGAATGGCTCAGGATTTCCCTTCCAAGCTAAATTAGTCACAATTCCCTTATCTTGTCTCTTGGAAGAACTAGCACTACTAGTTCTGCATATACTGCATGGCCTGGTTAGTACACCTCCCAGTACCAAAGACTCATACCCTGAAATAATTAAAAAAAAAGTACAGATAATCCGGAAGACTGATGAGAAGCTGGAAACCAAGACAGGCACAAGAAGTTAGCAGACGGGCAGGTAAAAGGCGAGAAGATATACTGAAAAGGAAAGTTGTGTAGAATGACATATTGAAGTAGAACAGAGGAAAGCATGCCCACAGCAAGAACAATCATTCCAGGAAACAATAAGGATAGGCTTTGAGGTAGAAAGAGAGAGATGCAAAATAGTTGACAGAAAAGAAAGACTACATCACTTGAAAAGACCCTTGGGAATAAAGAAGCCAAAGGAATAACTAAAAATAAATGCTTTGCTAGATGCATAGTCCAAACAAGATACTTGAAGAGGAAAAAACCACAGAGGTAGGAAATTGCTTTTTTAAAGCACAAAGCTGAGCAAGTACAACAAACTGCAGGCCTTCACGCTGAAAATAGCATCTGCAAGTGACCTCCTGCTCTTCTTCAGAAGAAAATGAAAATAATGTTTCAGAACAACAAAGAAAGGGATGACAAGCAGCATCCTGGGCATTTCTAGGCAGCTCCACAAAGCACAGCTGAATGCTCAATCAGCTCTCAGATTCAAACTTTAGCCTCCCATTCACATAACATGTACAAGCATAGATGAGTCTCTGTAACCCTGAACCAAGTCTCTGTAACCTTGTCACGTGTACAAGAGCAGCCAAAGAACAACCAAATAATCAGAAATGTGCACTACCATGAACGTGTGTATATTTTTATTGGAGTGAGAAATGAAAGAGGGGAGCGTACCAAGACGACTAACTCGCAGTTATAATTCTATATTAACTGCTGAATTTAACATCTCATGAGGGGAATTATATACTTGGATATTTATGTGCAAATTGTACATGCGCTTACTTGTATTCCTAGGCACACACTTAATCAACAAAATTAAGCAACTGCAGTTTTTGCTGGGAAGGCAACTTCTTTTTACCCCTCTTTTTCAGTCACAGAAGTGCCAGATTAAAAAGACGCTTGAATTACAAAGAACTCAGTTTGTTACACTGCAGAACCATGCTACTAAAAAGAGAATCTAGTAAAATTCTGGAATAATTTCTAAAAATATAGGAACTACTAGGGTGTCCTGTTTTTTCTAAAGCAAATAAGCATGCACAACTTTTTCTGCAAACTAACCAGTCGTGAATCCATCTTCTGCACTCCACATTCAGGACGTAAGTAATTTTACTGAACCCTCCTGAAATGCAGTATGCCTCTTCCCAACAGGCTAAGTGGAAATACCACATCAGAGTTGGAATCAGGCTCTGAGTAATTTCAGTGGATTTGCATCCAGGGTTAATTTGGCTCATTAACTCTATTGTAAAGATGATGAACTGACACAGCAGCTCCTGTTCCTCCAATGCCCCAGAGAAGCAAGCAGGAAATATCTTGCCCAAAAGCTCTCATCTGACCTGTTAGTGATGTCCATTGGAGATTCTACTGGTTTCTCCCACAGAAAGGTAGATGTGCCGATTTCTTGGGCCATGAAGATCTATGCAATAAAAATGATCTTGACAAAATAGCAATTAATTTGTCATAACCCACAATTTATTTATTTTTTTAATATTTGGGACATGGAAACCATATTGAACGAAACTTCAGAAAGACCGTGGGCCCACCACAACACAGATACAAATTATGAAGAAGAGACAGCATGCTTGCTTGCTTAATTTACTTCACTGGTAAATACTGCATTAAGACAAAGCAGTCAGAGGCTTCCTTTAGAGTATTGAGTTTTTATACATAGAGCTAAAATAAATAACAACGTAAATTGGATTGCACTTTAGGAGACAGAAATAAATAATAAGTCATGCTATGGAACCGCTACGAAATTAACATAAAACTAACAATAATCACACTGAAATTAAATGAGCTGCTACCACATTATTGAAGAGGAGTTACAATATCATGGTGTTTGAAATTTAACGCATAAGCTAATTTTAATTCAGAAGACTGTTCAGCATCCTAAGATGCTAAATCAGGCAAACACCTTGGAAAAACAAACAGCCAGGAAGCTGACTGACAGTGACTATTCCCCTTGTACAACTTTGCACTATTTAGTTTCTCTAAAAGAAGACAAAGAGAAATCTAGCATCAAAACAGTGTTGGCATTTAAAGTGGAAAGAGTCTCCATTCTTTCTCCTGGTTTGTCAGGTACTAAACCAGTGCTGCCACTTGGTCCTGCTGAGCACTGCTCTGTTTGGGACAATATATTTCCAACCACTTTGCGCTAAAGCTGATTCTCTCAAAGGAATTCTTTGCATCTTATAAAATTAATAACAAAATGCAAACACACCTGGTTTATTGTGGGGTAAACTATGCTCAACTATGGCAAGTGATACAGTCTTCCTTTGTCCTTCCAGACAAAACTGAAGGTTTTGAATTTGAACTAAGTTCAAATTAATTAAAATGCATTACTTAAATGCTGGTGCTCCCTTGAAATAGGATCGATACTAGAAGAGCGCTCTCTATTTCCTGAAAAATCAGGCCATTTTAAGTTATCACATCAGCTTAGATCTTGCATTTTGAGATGCTGAGTAGCCTTTCTTTTAGCAGCCTGTCATCTTCACCTGCATATACTCTCATCCAACCAAGAGGACTTGAAGCAAAATTTGATTGCAATAAAACTGTTCCTGCAGAAGTTAGGGTTTTAACCTTGGCATTCTGACCATAACCTTAATTTGACAGTTACATTTGAAAGACTTAAATGTCTGCTTCAAGTCCTTTTTTTTTTTTTCATTAAACAGTTGTCTTTTGTTTCCTGCTGATATGAGTGACTTAGTTGAGGATCACACAGATAATTGCAAGTGAATTCTACTCTACATGTGACTGCACAACTGTGAAATACATACCTGTATAGTTTGTAATTCTGGAAGTAATTTCAAAATAGAACTGGTGTAATTTGCAAGGCTGACTTAGAAAAAAAATTAGTCCTGATCCAAAATTAACATGTTTTGGGAAGAGATGAGGAGAAAATGGGAGAAGAAATTCTGAAGTCCCCAGGCACTATAGTAAATTCATTTGGTCTACAAGTTTTACCATTAACTTTTGGTGAAGAAAAGTTTTGTCCAAAGTATCTTCATTAGAAAATCTGGAGAAGAATGTTTTATGGCAAACAAAGGCGACTACATCAAAACCCACCAATCAATGACACTGAGGTGCACAAATCTCTACAACTAGCAATGTCTACTTCATGACCTTATCAGCAACTTTCTTCCTCTGCATATACGGTTTAGGAATAGATTGAACAGCACCATATCTCTGTAAAATTTGCTTCAAAAACACTTGATTTGGCCAGCTTAAGGAAGGATTTTACAAGATAGTTTTTCTTTCCACCAAACCAGTGCTTCTGGCATCAAGACTGTTATTTAAGTACTTTCTACCTTTGAAAATGATATTGGAAATGGTCTGTAGCTATTATCTGTTTATTCCCACAGATGCTGAAAATGCAACTGCTCTCTCCTTCACTATTCCACACAGTCTATGGCAGAAAGCAGGGAGGAAGGATGACTCTAGCAGGTAGAGTCTTACCTGCAAGACAAGGTAACGGTATCCTGTGAGGTAACATGAATCTAACATAGTAAAAGCTGTTTACAAGCTCCCCATGTAGATGGGAAAACACTGGGTTAAATTTATCCACTCTTACTAGACAGACAGAAATAATCTATCAATATCAATCTTCTACCCCAACTTCAACTGTTGCAAAATTTGGTAACGAGATCATTTCCCAGTCCTTATGACCACCCTTTGGCAAGATTAGAGAGAACAAAACATTCTCTCTTGGGTTCTGCCAAATCTAACTCAAGAAGAGATAAAACAGTGTGATTCCATCACCTGCAGGAAAAAGAAAAAAAAAAAGTTGCCTGATGCTCGCTCTTATCTCTCTTATCATACACACCCCTTACCACCACTAGATTCTCCACACTCCCCTTTTAATGTTGAGGACATCTGTTGTGGCATTCTTCCCTGCTACACTTGGGGCATCAATTATGTGACATATTTCACTGCGAGGAACACTAGACTGGAAGGGAATGCACAAGTAATTGAGTCCAGTCAACAACTGCAAACATCTGTGCAACTGTATGTTTAACTAGTCCAGAGTACGTGCTCCACTAACACCTACATACCCCTGTCTTTTAATGATTTCCTTATACCCTTTAATAAATTTAAGATTTCCAGCAAAGCTTTTCTGGTTTTCTCTTTGATATCAAACTTTCCAGACACTGTTCAACATCAGTTCTTCCAGGTCTTGCAATTCATCATCTACTTAGTATAGAACTGCATCCAGAATAGACTACAATATTGCACTGCAGATATTAAAATGCTCAAGAAAACTACAAAAAGGAATTATCACTTCTCCATGCTGCAACACAGTGTTTTCATGTGGAGCTCCAAATCCAAAAGGACAGCCACACTATAATTGAAACTCAAACAACGTTTTTGACATTCACATGACAGCACTCCTTTCAGGACTTGAAGGCAACTGTCTCACTTCCCAAAGAAAATTACTAGCAGAAAGAGACATCTCTGGAAGAGAGGTACTAGTGACGAAAAGAGGAAAAAAATGTTCAAGCAAAGGAAGCTGCTTCATACTCACACATTTGAACACAAGAGTTCTTCATAGCAGGTGCTTCATTACATGCACTGCTTCACGAGTCAGTGGAGTTGAAGAGCCTCAGCAATACAAAACTCTGGGCTTTACACAACTCTCCATACAGCTCCCACGTTTGCTCTTTGAAAGCTTTTCAGCACTTCATCCCACAAAGCTCATTTACCTGTCAGCCTCCCCATCCCTAGAATTCTCATGAGACTTCTCTGATAAAAAACAACACATTCAACTGCACACTGAGCAAGTATCCAGTCCTCAAGGACTCCGAATACATCCCAAGCTTCATAATCAGTTATAAATTCCTCTCTCCGTGATAGCTAGTAACACTGTACCTTTGGTAGCAATTGCATCTTTTTTTTTGGGGGGGGGTGGGGGGTGGGGGGGGGGTGGGGGGTGGGGAAGGAGGCTGGTTTGAGCTAAAGGAGTGGTACAATACCCTGAAAAAACCGAAGTGATCACAGAAATGATCACACCCCCTCTCCTGGTAGGAAATGGAAGTTCCTGCTTTTGACAGGTTAGTCTTGTTTCTGTAAAGATTTATTCCACGCAATGGATGGGAACCACTTCTGGGCCTTCTGCCTACTGTGGGAGAAAATGGAGGGGTTCTGAAAGATCACCATACCCTTAGAAATGGAGAAACAAGCAAAGAAACCTGAGTCAAGAACAGTACTCAACTGACAGAAAGAGACAGGGTACAAGGTATAGTAAGTATCGTAACTTTTAGTTTGGGGCTGTAGCTGCTCACCTTGATCAGTTCAAAGGATTGTCTGCAAGGTAAAAAAACTGATGAAAAGATAATTAAGTAAAGCATTTATTGTGGTACTGGGGAAGAGCTATTTCTAGATGCCTTTGAAGCACAGACAGTGAATGCTATGTACCTATTACTCCTAAACGTAAGAAATTTATTAGCCTCAAGTCACAACTGTGAGCAATAACAGTTTTGAGAAAATAAGTACAACAAAAATGTATCTCAAATTCAGGAGAAAATGAAAATGAATGCAAGAATCCCAAAGCAATTACAAACAAAAGCAAACCCTGATAAAGTACCGTCCCTTTCCTACAGCTGAAGAAATGAGAATCCTAGGATAAAAGCCCCTGGGGGAGGGGAGAGGGGGATAACCAAGGCCACTTAACAGGTTAGGCACTCAGCTGGAAAGGGAATCCAGTTCTACAAGCTCCCAGTTTCCCCTTTTTTAAACAGGAGAAGTTATTATGGAAATAACTTTATTATATAACATAATATATAAAACAGGTGGGGGAAGGAAGTTTAGGAATCCTATACTTGTTCTGTGCATGTGGGGTTATGTTTGTGGGGTTGGGTTTTTTTGTTTGTTTTTAAATTTCTTACAGCAGGAAAACCAGAAATGCCTTATGCATGTTACCCCCAAAAGGCACCAGCAGATCTTTACATGATGTATCAATACATATTTAGTGTACATGTTACAGAAGTTACTACAAGTAAGTTTCAAAACCCTTATCACACTTTTTTTTGTTACAGTCTATTAACTGTAAATTCAAGTATGCTAGTTATATAATTCCATTTGTGCAAAGCTTAAGGGATATCACCAGCACCAAAATTGACCTAAAAATTGTCATTTTGAAGAGTAAAAGCCCAAGCTATTTTGGGGTAACATGTAAAGGAAGGGAAACCATTTAAGTATTCCATCCTTCCTTCCCAAAAGGATAAAGTCTTTATTACTAACAATTTTAATGTTGCTTGGTAATAACAGATTGTCAATTTAATCATTGGAGACAGACCTCTGGAATTTACGTGTGTGTTTACACAAAATCCCCCCTATCCTTGAAAAGTCTATTCCAACACTCATTCAGTGTATATAAACTCTTCAGGGAGACAGAAAACAGCAGGGAGATGTCAAGACTGTTTCAGTTTGGGGAAGGGAGAACGGCAGAATAGAGCTAAATCCTTGAAGAAACATGGACTAATTTTACATGGCACTTCCCTGGGTAAATAACCAATAAAATCTCCTTTGCTTGCCCGTAAATTAGCTTAGTTCTAGGTGACCAGGCAAAGAGCTGCCCATGTTATATCACAAGGACCACATTAATGGAGCAGAGAATGTAAAGGGCTACATTAACTCCCAACTCCAGAACAATGAAGAGGGCATTAAAATAAGCCTCTTGCTGGTACACTGATCTCAGTACTGCCCCCATTAAAGCCACATCAGCAAATCCTCTCGGCTGGATTATTGGACTGATTTTTAGCAGCTCATAATGGAATCTGCTGGGCACAGCTGGGATATGAGAGGTGGGCAGTGACACTGAAGGGATGGAAGTCCTCTGGCCCTGTGTGATCTGATCTGTCTCTTAATTACAGCTTTATATTGCTTTACCTGGAGAGCTGCTGAAAGAAGCACTATCCAGTTACCTTCACTCCACTTCCTAGATATGTGGAAACAGTGAGTTTGTGACAAGAATCTATTAAGCAGCTTCCCAACCCTATCTGGCCTCTTAACTAGCTTTGAAGGAGAGCCACAATTTCCAGCCCACACAAAGACTTCCACAGCAATGAAAAGAAGCAAATTTCATACACATCTTCCTTCACAGCATTGCTTTTGCCCTGTGCTTTACTATATTGTGCAAGAAGGTCCATGCAGACTCACAGTTTAAATAGATTTTTCATATCAAACCCACTGTGGTAGCATTAGAGCCAAGATGAGATTTTCGATAATAATTATAGTGAAAAATAACTACAGCAAAGACCCTCTAGAAGGTTTATCCAAAATTATTGTGCTTTTGACTGGTAGCACTGCCCAAGTCTAAGAGCTGTAAACTCCTCAGGGTGGCTGGAAAAATGGAATCATAATAGCAATGAGTAGCAATTAGCAAGTGTATTGTCTTAATTGTTCTAGAGTTAAAAGAGTATCATACAGGAGGCTTAAAGACCTAATGAAAAAGCAAATAAGAGGCAGGGAGCAGATGAGAGTTTGTCCAACCTAAAAGACAACTATCCTTTGCATACTAAGCCACACTTCCCTTTAAATGAAGTCTAGCAGAATGCAAAATATGTAGCAGACTACACAACTCTGCAAAGTGCTCCCCAACTGTGTGTCAACATTTCATCTAAAAAGACAAGAAAAACTAAACAAGTCTTTAAACTGTTAGAGTTCCTAGAGGCAGAAAAATTCCAATACCTATATCTGCTTTAATTTAGAGAAAGTACAACTTTATTAGAGACTTCTACAGGCTCTAGAAAGAAAAAAACCCATCTTTTATAGGAACATGAAGAATCCCAATGATATTAGCCAGTCCTGCACCATGGATAGGAGACCAATTTTCTTTCAGTCACTCCCCAGCTTATTTGCAAGTGTCTCAGATGCCAGAGCAACTCCTCAGTTCACCACGGGCTGATACACTGGAGACACCATTCACAAATAGTCTAACAGTCTTTAATATTGGAATAGACCAAGTTAATCAGCATTGTCTCTTTCATTAACTTTCTTCTATTCACAAAATTGCACGAATAATAACAACAGCAACAACAACAGAATATAGTATTATCAAAATTACTGTAGTGTGCTTAGGGACCCCAAAGTAGTTAACCTTTACATGTGTACCACAACTGAAAGGAGGCAAGATTATTAATTATTCTATTTAAATATTGCAAAACATAAGCAGCAGCAAAATTTAAAAAACATTACACATTGGCTTCATGTTTAACAGTTACTGTCTTTTGGCTCATCTGTAAATAATGATTTACACTCACAAATGTCAGGTACTTGCTGTGAGATTTGAACAAAACGTGAGAACTTAATGAGTATTTTGTGCAAATAAAAATTTTTGAAGTTTAAGTATAGTTATAATAAACAACATTAATAATGCTAGACTTGGTTCAGTAACACTATGAAATAATAATAAAAAAATATCATCCGTATTGGCAGAAAGGTTCCCATCATTCGTATACCAGTAGCAAGTTATCATTCAGAACATTCTCAACAGAT
Organism: Gavia stellata; assembly: GCF_030936135.1. Lineage (NCBI taxonomy): Eukaryota > Metazoa > Chordata > Aves > Gaviiformes > Gaviidae > Gavia > Gavia stellata. The sequence goes on from NC_082600.1 coordinate 24,963,338, forward strand.
ACAGGATGGTTACCAGTTAAAGCCAAAAATCACAAGAAACCTGGGATCAACTCCTGTTCTCTTTTAAGGCTGTTTACGCAGTTCTGCTTCTTACATATAAAACTTTCTTCTCATGGTAGTAAAACTAGAAAAAAAAAAGTGTCCTGGATTGAGGAATGACAGCAAGGAAGTTCAGAATGAGTTCAGGACAGCAAGGAAGGGCAGAACTTTACCACCTATTCGAACTGCTGTTATAACATTCTGTGGAATAAGAGATAGGAGACATATTCTGGTAAGCAGCAGTTCGAATAGGTGGTAAAGTTCTGCCCTTCCTTACTATCCAGCTGTAAGCATCTTCAAAGGCTGACTAGCAAGCACTGTAGGCAACATATAGCCAGTTGAAAGCATATTGAGGTATTGTGCCAACAAAATAAAAGCCATCTGTGCACCTCCCTAAAAATGGTCTCTTTAATTCAATATTTCTGAAGTAAAGTTTAGAGACTATACCACTGCTGCCTGCAGACTAAACTCACCTACGTTTCGGAAGACAAGCATCAATGCAAATAAGTCAGTTTCTCCTCTGCTGTAGAGGAGGCCATGACTGGTGTGGCTCTCTTCCATGCTACTTGCATCCACAACAAGTTACAAATCATTCTTTATCCACATCCAAGATGCTTCGTCCAATTGAGGCATATAGGATACATTAGCCTTTCAAGCTATAGTCTTCAAGAAACGTACTGGAAATGCTAGAAAACAAATGTATTTAGGAAAAACCCACAACCTCTAAAAATCTTTATTTCATCACCCTTTATATGTTTTACTTCTTAAGAAACAGGTTCTTCAAAGCAAAAAAAACCCCAAAAAACTGCCAACCACTAACAGCCTACTAAGATCTGTACATTTACATCAGAGACTTTATGAGTCAACTGTGGCAATGGATAGCATCTGTTAATTTGAGCTGTACTTTCCCTGCAGGTTGTTCCTGTTATTAAAACAAGAAGTTACTTGCATCCACATGACAAATAGATTCCATAAATGCCAACCATTACAATACCCTGTCTCAAGTATCTGTCCAAGAACTGAGGTTAAATGTTTTCCCCCCAAGATGGTTTGAATTTATCTTCCCAAGTTCCTCAAAAAAATAAAGAAAAGCAGAGCCCACATCCTGTATTATCCTTCCACAGCTACATAAGGAGCACCAGAGTATCGTGGAAACTTCTATCAGCCGCGAATACATTCAACATCTGTCTGGGCCGAAATAAGATGAGCCCTATCACCACAAATCCACATTACCATCACAACATTACATCACATAGAGTAAAAGCATCATTTTTTTTATTTTTTTATCACCACATTTGGAAAACTAGTCCAAGACAAGATGTAGGTTTCCTTTATCAAGCAGGTTCTTCACTAAGACATCAGCAGGCATTTCTAAAAAGTGTTCAGAAGCACACAATTAGATATAGAAAGGGTATGCTTACAATACAATGGGTGATGGGTTTTAGTCTAGTGTGTCTGGTTGTCTGGCTTCAGCTCAGCTATTGAGTGTCACTTAATCTCCCACATAATCTAGGATTATCTGAGGCATCAACTGTGACATATCTGATACTGTGAAACAATAACATTATATGATTTTTTTCTTCTTAAAGTTACCCTGATGTAGTGCTATCACTACTTCTATTTTGACAGCTCACATTGAAGTTTGACCTGTTGGATGGAAATATTTGAAATAGTTTTTCCCAAGAAAAACTTTTCAAATGTCAGTTCACAAAAGTGATATGCCTGAGGTTGAATGCTTTGTTTAGAATGTGTTTAAAATGTTGATTTGAACAAAGTAGGATTCACTGAGATATAGCAGAAAACAGCAATGTGTAATTTCTACCAATAAATTAGTAGGAATGACTTTCAAACAAAACCAGTCAATTTTTTGCCATTGGCTCTACCTTTTGTTAAAAAAGTTATGCAATTAGAGGAAGAGGACTTGTAGGCAACTTTCACAAATATTTCACCACTCCATGATTCTGCTTAAATAAAACCACTGTAGAATCACTTCTCCGCTTAACTCCTATCTACCAGTGAAATACATAACAACAGCAAACAGGAAAAGCAACTTCTTTCCCTTAACAGCTAACAATTTTCCTCACTTGCAGTGTAAAGCAGATGGATTGTCTTAACAGTTTGACAGTCTAACTGAACTTTTACAATAATCTTGAGTTGGTCACTACCCATTCATAACTGAAAGGTCTTGTAACCTCTTTCTTAATGAAAATTAGCTTCCACACAAGTTTCTGGTTTAAATCTGTACTTCAATAAGGAAAATCTTTCCACTTCCTGAGGGGGAACAAGCTAACAGACTTTAAGCCTCACATCACTCTTCTAGGACAAGAATGATAACTTCTGTTACTACTAAATAACAGACCTTTTGAGCCACCTTTGGAAGAGGTAGTCCTACCCCTTCTTTCTTCCTACCTTATAAATACAGATTTCAGCTACATTTGAGCATCTCCCCACTGAGCTAACATCACCTCTACAAATGGGAACTCCACACTTTGCAGTTCTACACTTTGGCCACAACAACCCCATGCAATGCTACAGGCTTGGGGACGAGTGGTTGGAAAGATCCCCCTCAGAAAAGGACCTGGGGGTGTTGATTGACAGCCGGCAGAATATGAGCCAGCAGTGTGCCCAGGTGGCCAAGAAGGCCAAGGGCATCCTGGCCTGTATCAGAAATCGTGTGGCCAGCAGGAGTAGGGAAGTGATCATCCCTCTGTACTCGGCTCTGGTGAGGCCGCACCTCGAATCCTGTGTTCAGTTTTGGGCCACTCACTACAAGACAGACATTAAGGTGCTGGAGCGTGTCCAGAGAAGGGCAACGAAGCAGGTGAGGGGTCTGGAACACAAGTCTTCTGAGGAGCAGCTGAGGGAACTGGGGCTGTTCAGTCTGCAGAAGAGGAGGCTGAAGGGAGACCTTATTGCTCTCCACAATTCCCTGAAAGGGGGTTGCAGAGAGGTGGGTGTTGGCCTCTTCTCCCAAGTGACTAGCGACAAGACTAGAGGAAATGGCCTCAAGTTGCACCAGGGGAGGTTCAAGCTGGATATTAGGAAAAGTTTCTTTACTGAGAGAATGGTCAAACATTGGAACAGGCTGCCCAGGGAAGTGGTGGAGTCACCATCACTGGAGGCATTCAAGGAACGTGTGGACGTGGCATTGTGGGACATGGTTTAGTGGGCATGGTGGTGTTGGGTTGGTGGTTGGACTTGATGATCTTACAGGTCTTTTCCAACCTAAGTGACTCTGTGAACACTGTCCTATGTCCCACTTCAGCGCCCTGTGCTTTTTCCTACTTTACCTATGCTACGTTCTGAGGTGGGATTACGGGGCTTGGCATTGACTGGTTTCCTGCAGCAGGATCTGTGAACAGGAGAAGCCAGGCATCACATACAAAAGCAATGCAGTTTACAAGCATTGTTTGCAGAGTGAATTGCTGGAAAGGAAAAAAAAAAAAGAAAAGAAAGAAAAAAACCCCAAACCCAACACACACAGGGGATCCAAAGGGGATAGTATCAGTGGTCATCATCAACAGCCAACACCAGGGTATTTAGAAGTATTTGTAACCAAGCTTATGAGTGACTGAACAAGTAACTGTCCCAGACCAGTTTTTGTGCATTACAGGGAAATATTTTATACTATTACTTCTCTAGTATTGCACAGTAGCATTAATTGCATGTAAAGACATTCTGTTCCTTAATATATATAAAAAGGATAGATGGATTATCCCTAACTATTAACAAAATACAGACACTAATATCTATTTTGTGACCAAAGCTGACTTTGATGTTTGTCTGTGTGCAAGTACACATTGGTCTTCAAAACAAGGATATAATTCATTTTGCGTAATATTGCCACCACTGTATCAATAAACATCACATAACTGCATATCAGGTGAAAGAATGCCAGAGTCACTTGGGAATACTGATCTACATATGCCCAAAATACAAAGATCTACCCCTTTCAAGATGTCCTCGTTACACAACTGAAGATCATTAGATAAGGATAATACTCAAAGATCTTTTGGTAAATAAAGCAACCGCCCAGATGGATCACATTACAACAGAACAGTTACATTACAGACTACATCTTTCTTCCTATTTACAGTCAACTTCCTCACTGACATTCTGAATGAACCTACAGATAGCACTTCTGATGTGCAAACCATGAAAAAAGCACTTTGCCTGAACAGCCCAAAGGCACTTCTGCCTCTCTTGTGCATAACTTAAGACCAGACCCAGGATCTCATCTCCATTTGTTGGAAGCTTCTCACTCCCTTTAGACAGCATATTCTACATAAAAATGCAGTAAGCAAAGTGTGTATATGTACACATATATACACACACAAATCTACTTTTTGTATTCTTATTGCAAGTTCAACAGACATCTTGGTACTGCCAAAAGCATATAGTAGCAGCATTGACACCAGCTTCTGAAAAAATCAGAAGTTCTGAAACTGTTTCTCATTATTTGAATAGGATGCTTTCACAGCAGCTTCACAAACACTTCGAAGACCAGACTCTGTACTTCTTCAGTTGGTCTGGGGTGGCACTTACATCTACATGGAGACTTTTTATGGATTAGTATCTTCTGCAAACACTGATAAAATAAAACTTCAGAAGATCAGTCATCATAAGCTTACAGTAAGATTTGAAGTTGTTTAAACATTCACAGTAATTTCCAAAAATGTGTTATCTCACCAGAGATAGATCAGATTCTTTGCACTAGCATTTCTGCTACTCAAACAGAATACCTCCCTGCCAAGACACTCATACACATTTATTTTAAAGATAATTTTGTAAGTAACATCAGTTTTTGGAAACTTCTGAGAGCTTTACGTCATTTTACAATATTTCCTTAAGCTTCCAGAAAGATTTCTAACATTTTTTAGAAGCTGCTGCCACCTCAGGAATGCACGTTGGATTCTGTAAGGTAGCTAGAAGACATCAATATACAGTGTATTTACTGTCTTACTGTTTCAATTGCCAACAGAGCTCTTTAGAAAAATAAACATGATGCACACCCACTGGGCAAGGTGCCATATATAATACAAGGCTCACATGCACAGAGGGGTAGGTATGTATTTCTACACATACACACTCACACACACTTAACCTGGATGCAGTATTTTCACTAAACTGAATGATGTACACATTCACTTGTCAGTTATGACAAGTACTGTGGAAAGCTAGCAGAGTTTTCATCTTATTTTTTCCCCACCCCCCCCCCCCCCCCCCCAACTTCAGCAGTGAAATTACACTGAGCGGTTGCACAATCTGCTTCAACAACCAGCCATATACAGTGCACTTTAGAAGAATACAGAAAAACAGAATCTCACCAAACAATCTAATATAATATGGCACACAAAAAAACCCCAAGCACTGTTGAGAGACTCAAGCTTTATTACTATCAATATCAACTGATTTCAGTAGTTACAAGTGGAAATTGTTTCCTAATTCACCATCTGTGCCACTACTCTCTCCTTCACTCTAATGTTACAAAGATGCATTTCATTACGTCAGACAGTAGCTCCTAATCAGTATTCTGTTACCTTCTTCTCTCACTCTTCAATTATTTTCTTGAGGAGTTATTTTACAAAAGCTCTGGTCTAATTATTCATGACAGCCTTCTAAATCCCCAAACTACTCAAACATGGTTATTCATTGGAATTACCTAAGCAGTCTACAGAGAATAGGCAAATTCAATCAAATATCAGAATATCACCAATAATGGGAGCAACACCACTGCTTATGGATAAGAAAATTATACTTGTCAAAATTTTAAAGCATCACATTGGATAAGGTTCTTAATACCAGTGACAGGTTTCATTGCTTTGAGCAAGTCATAACCTTTGCACTATAGTTCAAATCAAGTAAAACAGTGCAACAAAAAAAATAGTCCACCAAACCAAAAGCACACAAACTAATGAATAAAAAATAGAATTTTGATAGGTGAGGAGAAAGAAGTAAACAGATGCTTCACCTGACCCAAGCTACACAGTGCAAGTAAAAAAGTGCATCACAGCACAATGCATACCAGCACAAACACTAAGCCTTTTTTTTTTTTCTTTTTTCCTCAACAAACCTACAAGCTGTTCACATTTTCATATAGACTACAAAATGTCTTTCCTATAAGCCAACATCACTTAATGCATCTACTGCAAAGGAGTGTCATTACCTAGCTCAGCATTTGAAGAGTCTGCACAGGCCTCCTTTTCAGGGTTTGAGTTCCTTTGTCCAAAAATTACACTGACTTACCTTTGTTTAGTCCAACCTAAGCATTTTCTTTCAATTAGCCCATTCAGACAGCACAAAAAAAGGCATACATTCATAAAAAGTTGTGAACGTTAAAAAAAAAAATAAATAGCCCAAACCCTTTATTATTATGTTTCTCTTAGAAGTGCCTCAATTATTGCATTCTACAGTTGTTTTGAATCTGTTCCTATTATGTTTCATATTTGAAATCCTCTTTGAATGGTCATGAAACCTACATATACAGGCAATTACTTTTCTTCTCTTCAGCCTTCCAAAGCAAATATTTATTGTTATAAGATGCCTATTCATCCTTGTATATAAATGAGACATACAGGAGGCTAGGACCAGTACTTGCAAGTCAAGCTCTTTTGTATACTTTTCCACAATCTGCATACACAGTCTTCTTCAGACTATACAGATTCTGGACAACCTGGACAATTGCTGATTTCCATCAACAACCTCAGTTTATCATTATGCCAGCACACAAAAGGACTTCTTGCCTCTGCTTTTACCTTCAAAGCACTTACCTATTTCTACATCTAAAAAGCAAATTAAGTTAGCAAGACACTGAAACATTCATCTTGTAAAAATAAATTAGAGAGTAGTCCAAGAGACATCAATATTAAATTGAGATCAGTTTGCATGAGCAAAATGCCATTCAGACTGTGGAAACAGTCTGAGGAAAACAGACTGAGGAAAACATAAACAGTGAGTTTAAAAAGGTCTAAAAAATGAGATGCATATTTCATGAATGGAAATCATCAGCTCTGAGTTTCATACCTAAGCTCCCATTTGCTTCCTCTCCCACTGCTCAAGTATTGTTACCATACACATAAAAAGTAGCAGATACACAACGGACAGCCGATTTAGTGCATATTTTAAGAATTTTTATGTATTAGTGGCTTATTGCTCTTATCTGCTTCTTTTGTTTTCATCACCATAGTATATTGGCACTCAAGCTCAGATCTTAGAAGAAGCTGCAATCATGCAATATCTCCCCATCACCAAAAGTGTTTCTCTCTCTTTCTGAAGGACCAACCGTATTTCATTTGTCAGAAGGTACGCTGTGGGGAGGAAGTAGATGGCCCTGGGAGGCTTGCACATCTTTAGTTTCTAAAGGACATATTCCACAGCTTTTCCTTTCCAAATACCAAAAATGGCTTAGCAAGGAACTCTGCACTAAACAAACCTTAAATAAAGAATGATTAAGTATATTAACATAACAGAAAAGTTAATGGCCTAAAAACTACCCAAGAATAAATTTAGAAAAGATAGAAAGAAACAGCTTCTTAAAACTAAATGTAATTTTGGAGAGAAAGCACTAATTGAAAAAGTTATGAAAGGACAAAAAAGGAATACTAAAAGCCACATTAAATAATACTTCCAGTGAAGCAGCACAGTAAAAAAAAGTCTGCAGCAGTTTCAGCACCAGTCGGGCCCCTACCGACCATAACCCCTCAGATTTACAGACGGGGAATACAGAAGTGGAAGTGACAGCACTGGGGAGGAGCACCAGTTTATCCATTAGTACCCGGTTTTGTGGCACACCTTTTCACAGAAACATTTAGGTTAGAAGGCACCTCTTGAGCTCATCTAGTCCAACAACTCTTCTCAAAGCAGGATGACGTAGAGCAGATTGCCCAGAAGAATGTCCAGTCAGGTTTTTGATATATCCAAAGAGGTGGAGACTCCACAGCCTCTCTGGGCAATCTGTTTCCATGTTTGAACATCCCCACGTTGAAGAAAAAAAAAAAAGTCAGTTGGGTTTTTTTGTTTGTTTTTCATCTGGTGTTCACATGGAAGTTTTCTATTTTTTTAATCACTGGGCACTGCTGAAAAAAAGCCCAGCTCAGACTTTACTCTCTCCTGAATCCACTTCTTGTGCTCTTCTTCTTTCCCCCTACTACTTCCCCAAATCATGTCTGAGATCACTTAGGAGGGTGTCACTAATCTAGACAAGCCTCCTGATGCTTTTGCTCAATTCTCTACTTGTTGGGATAGACCTTTTTTGAGCTTGGAGGAGGTGATCATTGAATATCCACCAGCTTCCCTACACCCCTCTTCTCTCCTTGGCTGTACCCTGTAGGATTCTTCCAGGCAGATCTCTGAAGCGGCTGAAGTCTGCTCTCCTCAAGTTCAGGGTTGTGGTCCTGCTTTTTGCTCTGCTTCCTCCACTTTGGATCCTGAACTGCTTCATTTCATGGTCACTGCAGCCAAGTCTGCCTCTGACTTTCACATCCACAACCAGTTCTGCCTTGTTTCTAAGTATCAAGTCCAGCAGAGCACCCTTCCTGATACAGATGATCAAGGAGCTAATCAGGAAGTTTTCATCAACACACTCAAGAAATGTCCTTGAGCCATACTGTATTGTCATTCCAAAAGATATGGTGGTTGAAGTTCCCCAAGAACCAGGGCCTGTGAATGCAAGTCTTCTTCCAGTTGTCTGAATGCAGCCTCATCTGTATCTTCCTGATCAGGAAGTCAATAACAGATACCCACTACACCACCACCCATGTCTGTCTGCCCTCTAATCTTCACCCATAAACTGAGTCCTGATTGGTCCCAAGGCAGAGCCCCATGCATAAAAGCTGCTCTCTCAAATCAAGGGCAACTCATTCTCCTTGCCTTCCCAGCCTGTCCTTCCTAAGGCGGCTGTATCTCTCCATTATAGCACTTTGACATGTAAGCCATTCCACCATGTCTCCCCGACCCCAGTGAGGTCATAGCCTTGTAACTGCACACAGACTTCTAACTCCTCCTTTTGGCCTCAAGCAAATACGCTACACAACTGAAGGTCTCCCCACCTTCCCAAGAAGTTGCAAGATACTGCCCCATACACCATCAAGTGCAACAAGCATGCTTAATACTCAGTGACTTCAGCATAATTACCCAAGAAATATTCCCTTTCACCAGCTATTAGCGCAGTCAGAAACATATCGATAAAGAGAAGTAGCACAGTATATTACTGGTGGTTGCTAGTATCTATAAATAGAGGAACCTGGTAAGTTCAGAAGGGGAAAAAGAGGCAGTAAGAGAAAATGATGAAATGAAGAAAGATGAGACCTGAAGCTCAGCAAAAAAATGGTAATGTAAAATATACCCCACAGTCAGATATGAGTTTGTGTGAGGGAAAACAGATAAAATATTTGGTTTATTCAACAGATGTGACAAGATGTTAAGACAGTCTAGGGATGTGTTCTTCCTCCTTCTAACAGACAAAAAAGAATTGTACAGATTTGGATGGGCGTTTGTACGTGCCCCCTGTTAAAGACAGTCAGCAAAACATGCCATGTGAGAAGAGTTTCTGTTGCCCTTCTGCAATGGCAGACCTCTGGCTTTTTCCTCCAAAGAACATTAGAGACAATGGATTAAAGTACAACATAAAAATTGTAAACTTGAACAGAATATCTAGATTCTTCTCTCATAGCAGATGGTGAATGGGATATAAATAACCTCTCTTCTACATACAATTTTAATTTAAATAAAAAAGGGAGAAAAAAGTTGTGTTTGATCAATACAGTCTACAGAATTATTTAACTGTACACTCCTGCTGCCCAATCCCTGATGTCAGTTCCACACAGACTGCCTAGGAAATGGCTGTGGCGCTGCATGACGGGTTGTACATCAGGCAACTTTTCTCAAAATAGAAAATTTAGCCTTGCTTATCAAAATTTTTCCCCTCTCACTCTCAAGGTTATGTTTAGACTGCAGTGTGTGCTGCAATTATCACATCATGGTCATGACCACTGTCACAAGTACTGGTAATAATCTGGCATCAGCAGAAGGCTGTTCGGTGTAGACCAACCACACACAGGTGCCTGCCTTGCTTCTCAGGACCATTGTGGAGCCTATACTAAATCGCTGCTGCTGTAGAAATATCCCACCATGACCATCCATATTAATATGCCAGCAATATCCAAGCTAACCTGAAATGAGCTAGACTAAAGCTAGCTTGGGAACCACAGGAAATACATATCTACACGGCTGGGAGGGTCTTTCCCCCTTAGCAGCTACTAAGGCTTTGCTACCCCTGCTATTTTCATAGCAGCTGCTACAAAGGGAGGACCTTGGCAGTACAGACCCACAGCTCTACTACTAATCTGCAAGGCATTTTCTATGCAGTCTATGTGCTTCCCCAGATGGTCTTCAAGGGTATGAGGTGGAGAAAGTCATCCTGCTGCAGCAGAGGCTCCACAGCTTTCCTCTGGCTGCCAGACCAGAGTCTGAAGGCTCAGCACTGTGGTATCCCAGCTTCTTCCATGTAAAAGGAGCAGCATTCTTTTACTAACTTCGTTTCAAACATGACCAACATGCAGAAACATTTTTGTAAGCCAACCTGGAGTTCTGCATTCTTACTAAGAGGCACACTGAAGTCAGCCCAGATTACTGTCAAGTAATAAGCTTCCCCTTTGTGTGAGCAACAGCCAGCACAGACCTCACATTTCTGCTCTGCAAGTACAGGTTTTAGTTAATGAGCAAGAAATACATGCTCTATTAATTATGAATAATGTACAGCCAAGGACTCACAGTTGAGCTGCCCGAGACCAGCATACACATGAAAGAGCCAGACCTCTCTGATATTTACACACTGTGGTGCTTTTAGCCTTGCAATAGCAAAACCCCTGACTCGCTGCTATGAAAGACCAATTTCAGATTCTGTTGAAGATCACTACGGCAGTAATACAATGGTACGGTAACCAGAAGGAAAGGCTCCAATGGTTTTTGAACTTTCAAGTGATAATCAGTATTCATGTTGCTATAGAGGGTATATGCATGCATATGGAGTTGAATTGTGACTTAATATAGACAAATTATTTTTATCTCTTAAGAAAAATGTTATTTCGTTTAAATGCAAGCAATCTGTAAGAAAAATAAGTGTATGATTGACTAATGCCTTCACAGAACCACTTTTGTCTACATTTTCCTCCAGTGAAGTGCCACCACACTGCCCATTAGATGTATTTTAAAAACACAGATGATCCCCAGCCAAGGAGAGACAAGACGTGCATCAGGTTTGCTCCTCGCACAAGAAGTGTGCATGGGTACTGTGTCGCTAGATGGAGCTCATTACTTACCAAAGCCACAAAACATTACAGGATTATAAGCAAGCAGGAGTTGGAGAAACAATGTAAATCAACCAAATTTATATTCAGACAAGCTGTTTAGCTTGCTTATTTTCTTGTTCATTTTTTTAAATGTTTCCGTATGTTCTTAACAGTAAATCACAACAGATTGATGAGACACAGAGAGAGGAAATGGAGGCACAAAGGTAAGCCTCCTTTTCTCTGTTCATTCCTGTTTACGCATATAATCCCCTCAGTTGACTGATCCCCATACAAAGGATTTTATGCTTTAACTGCTTGTTTCCGAGGTTAATCTTTTCCACTGAGGTAAATCCAAATTATAATTCCTACTTTATTAGATGAAAAAACTGAAATCTAGAATGCTCAGTGCTAAACATCAAAATTTGAATCCATTTTTGAGACCAGTTCTATAGGTGCAGTATATATTCAATACATTCCAAGCTTGAGCAGGAATTACAAAATGTTCTGGTCCTACAAAAATTAAACCTAGTAGGCCAAATCTCCAAACAAATTTACAAACTCCCATTGATTTCACTAGCAACCAAATGTCTATTACCTGTGAGGATTTACACCTAAATGATCTGCCTAAATTTTATAGCTTTGCTAGCCTTGGGAAAAGATCTAGGTTTCCAGTCCTTTGCCTAAATCATAAAAAGACCTTTTCTTAATATTAGGAATGGTAAATGGCTCCAGAAAGAATTCCAATCTACTCTTAAAAGACCTGGATGCAGTGTAGTAAGACTTGTGGAAACCAGGGACTGATCTTGCCTCAATATACACTTTATTGGGGGGGGCGTAGAGAAAAATGCATAGCTGAAAAAGGACTTTGGTGCTATTCTGGACTGCAAAGAAACAGAAGTGCTGAGGGTAGAGAGGTTTCTAAAATAAGACAACTCTGCTTAACAAGTTGATGCTGTCAGAAAGGTTTGTAGACAACAGCATTTTGTCATTAATGGACAGCTTTCCAAATGCTCACGTGGCCTCACTTGCAGTTTACACATACAAAGTGTCTTACAGCCACTTAAAGAGCAGTGGGAAGGACACACGTTGTGAGAAGGCAGTGATGTTTTACTCCCCATACACTGCTTACACAGCAAAACATTCCCTAGACTGCAAAATGTGTAACCAATGGTGCTTGAGACATCGATGGCCCTTTTCAAAATTTGTCAGTCAGATCAGGGATGATATTTCAGATAGAACTACCTTTAGGCAGATAGAACTAGAAAGGTGAACAAAACCCAAAAATCATGCCATAGTGGACTTTTCACCTGATCTGATAAGTCTGCTCACAGTACCCTGTGCTTAAAAGCAGCCAAAACAAAAAGTCCTGATGCAGGACAAAGGAAAGTCACTATAAGCAATCACAGAGGAATCTGTGTATGTGAGAAGCATCTTCCAAGTGCCTAGGACGGAAAGGCTGGCATAAAAATTAAATGAGTACAAGTCTCATGTCTCCGCTATGTATATTCTATTCCATGAAAAGAAAATTATAACCTAATCCTGGATGCACTTTTATCCAGATGAATTTTCTATTAAAGAGCTGCAGTTAAGCTCTTTGCCTTGATGCTATCTTGCGGTAATGAGTTTCACTGCTTAGTTATGAAAGATGACAAAAGTATTTTATTTTATCAATTACTGTTGAATCGGCTGCCTTTCAGTTTTAGTTCCATGTTTTGGGTTCTTCTACTACTTCAAGAGAAAAAGAGCACCCCATGCATCTCCTTAGCACCATTCATTACTCTGAGTAGCTCTGTCATTGTCTGCCATTCACACCCTATCTAATGGATACATTCTCAGTCTCTCCTAGGAGTATGATTGTTGCCAACCTTTTATCATCACTTGTTTCTGCAAGAAAAACAAGAAAAGATCATACTGTCAGAAGGAATTATCCTATCGTAGCTAAGTTTTACTTAAACAGGTAAGTATATTTAGAAGCACAAGAATATTAAAGATGAAAGAGAGGAAGACTGGTTGCATCAAATGGAAGGAAATGCCTCACTGGAAAGTATATGAGCAGTGAATAACAAACTACAATCAAACATTAAGCACGGTGAGAGTTTACATCATATATGTAGCAAACTTGCAGCTAGCAAACAAGCTCTAATCCACTTAATCCAGTATCCTGTTTTTGACTATGGCCATTGCCCCTGGCAATGGCATAGCTATAGGAAGAACAAGAGTGGCACACTGTTCTCGACATCAGGTCTCTTTCCAACCTTTTTGTTGTTAGAGGTTGACTATGAAATATGTGGCATAATATTCCCCTCAAACCTCTCTGATAAACAGTGAAATAGAATCTAATCATTGACATAGAAGATTGGTGCTTTTAAACCTCAATATATTCTCCACATGAATTATTACAACAGCTTAATCAATTGTTTGAAAAGTATTTTCTTTTATTAATTTTGCATTTTCTACCCTTCCATTTTACCAGGATTTTGCTAGGGTTTTTATTGGTTTCATAAAGCTACATTTTCTGTATCATTCATCATTTTAAATACTTTGGTCTTTCCTTACTTTCTGCTGAAAAATAGTTACAGTCTTAAAATTTGAAAAGCTTTTTCACATCCTATATTCACACAGTTCCACAATATAAAATGTCTTGCTTTAGCTAGAAACATAATCTCAGGTTTTCAGAAACTGAGAACTAAGTATCTGTAGAAGCAAATAAGTTCACAGAAACTACAGGTGCCGAGTACCTCTAAAATTACAGAGAATCCTCTCCTCACAAAGTAAGAATTCCAAGCAGTTGGAAATTTGTTCTTCTGCAACTAACTAATGCAAAGAAACTGGCCCTAAAAAAAAAAAAAGGAATATTATGCTTTTAAATGACTTGCATCTCCCAGACCCTGCGAGTTTTAACATCAAAGCCTGAATTGCTGTGCATATTTATACCTAATAACTAGCTGGAGACTTGAAGCGTATTTCGCCCCTGTCTTTTCTCTTCCCATGTTTAAACTGAAACCTGTAAAGCTTCTCCAAAGAACAATTTTGATTACTTTGGCCTCCAATGGATTCCCGCCCCCCCCCCCCCTTTCTATTTCCTTATCCTCAAGGGGAATAAAGGGCAGAGAATAAACTGGCCTTTCTAGTACTTTATGTTTCAACTCAAAAAAACATTAATAAGAGACCCTGGAGTGCTGTGAAATGGAGGGGGGGAAAAAAAATTGAAGCAAGGCAGTAAAAAACCCTATAGTCCTGTTGGCAACTATCCAGCATTAACACATTCAGGAAATAGGAAATTTAAAAATGAAGTAATATTTGACTATTACTGCTTTTTAGCCTCATGTTTGGTTTCCCTTCTCCAATAGCCTTCTGCCTCACTTTATGCCAGAGACACAAGAGGAGAAAAATCCATTCCATAAATCACAAGATGATTTCTAGACTAAGTTATCAGTCCTCAGCCTGCATTGGGGGTTACATTTGACAGCTAGCCACTGCTAGACATCAAGTTCTTTAGTAGCAGAAATTGTGGGGAGGACTTCCTGACCAGCTCATTCTGCAGCGTTACTCTTCCTCCAGAAAAGGATCCATTTAGATGAGAAGGTCACTATAAACTCAATTACTTGAAAACTAAGCCACAAGTCTAGGTAAAAGCTTTATTTCCAATTCCAGAACAACTATATTCACCCTGAACAGGTTTCACTAGTCATCTAGACGAATTCCAAAACACTTATACTTCACTGGTTAAATAAACAAATCATTTCACATACTACTGAACTGCATCCCACTCCTAAGTAAAGCATAATGCAACACTACAGTGTAACATAGCAAATAAAGACTGTCACTACTAAGGGTAGCTGAAGAAGGAAAAATTGGAAATTTGGAGATGAGCGATACCACTTAATGTTCGCATCCTTGACAAATACCAGTGAACAGAGCCAGGTTTGCTTCCTCAAGCCACATGGATAGCTATTGAATCAGAGGACAGTCACACGGTATACCAGCATCATAACAGCATTGTTGTTCCAAGTATACACTATATTAAATCATATTAAAAATATAAAAAATATGAGGTGCTATTACTACCTAGATATCTGCAGTATCCTCAACAACCATGTGCTCTTCTCAGCAGCTGCTAGCCCTACTACATATTTATTTCCCCTCTGCCCTGGTCTTGCCAGGTCCTTGCAATTTTACTCTAGCACAACATACAGCTGGCTGCCTAAGCACATGTGTCTTGCACCACTTCAAATTTTAGCATTATCCGAGACATCTGCACATGACTGGCAAATATGACACAGAACATGAGGGAAAGCCATGCTTTTCTGGACTGCCAACTAAAGGCCAGGCAGGCTACCAAAGGATATTTAAAATGACACTGTACACTGCTCTACAGGCAGTTGAATATCATCTCTATTCAGCTATCCCAACCCAACAGTTTGGAGAGGCTGGAGACAGCCTGCTCTCTTCCTCCGCTCCTCCAGCTGGCAGCACTCCTCACAGCAGAGCACAGGTAAGAAAAATTGCAGCCACATAAGTGAGGTGGTCAGACTTTGGGAAAGCAGCTCATGCAGAGCGGGACAGTCCAAGGAGACCACTGATGTGGACTGTTGCTTTTGAGAGAGGGAACCCTGGGAGAGATGAACAGGGTCCTCTCATCCATCCTTCATTCTGGGAAAGAAGTGCCCCAGCAACAGGTTTCCAACATATGAAATCAGCTGGGGCCCAGGACTGGCTTAGGACTTAAAGACATGCTTCTCATCCAGGCCACCACTCCAGATTCTGGTGACGTAATTTAACTTGACGATAGTACAATGGGTTTTAGCATTGGTAGTATTAAACACTAAAAACATATGGCTCCACAACCAAATGGAAAGTAGTCAGCCACAGCATCACCAGCAGCCCTACAACTTACAACAAATGCAAATTTTGAAGCATCTCTGCCATGCTTACAGACTATCCAGTCTGACAAGATCACAAGTCTGGTAGGAAGACCTATAGACAATTTAATGTGTAAAAATATGCAGGTTCCCACTGAATGACTGGCTTGGAAGTAATCACAGTGAATTTCAATATCACCACACCCACACATGCAGAATAAGGTGAGAAGGACATGTAAAACCATAGGCCAAATTAGTCCGTGAGGTCAAATTCACACCTTTGCATCTCTTAGTGGAATACACGATTTTTCTAGGGAAATTCTTATATTTGTTTTTGAAGAGTTGATGGGTTTTTTGGTTTGGTTTTTTTTGGGGGGGTGTTTTGTTTTTTAAAATGTAAGTCACTTTGCCAGACAAAACATAAATTGAAGTCTAGTTCTTGTCAGCACCAGTCTGAAAACAAGCACAAATTTGTCATATTTCAGTCCTTCCACTTTTGTTTTAACTTCCTCAACTTTTCTTTGAAGTCTGATCTGAAGAGGAGAGTTCACTACTCCATAACAAATACTAACATGCATTAAATCCTTCTGCCTGCAACACAGATCCTCCATTCCATCCAGTTCTCCAAGCACAGCATTTTGTTCACAACTCCCAACTAAAGAGTTCACCTTGAGTCCAGAGATCACTGCATGCCTGGGTAACATTAAAAGCTACTTAAGCAATAACAGAACTGGTAAACTTGGTAGGCAGGGTATATACTAAATGGGTATATACCAACCATCCTGAGGGGCCAAGGATAGACTGTACACTATTGTTTTTCTCATGAAAAAGAGCAGTGCTGCGAGAAATGAAGTCTTCAAGTCTTTTACACATCTCAGGAGGACTATTTCCTAAGTCCCTGGGATCCTAGAACCTGAACAGGACACACAACATCCAGACTAAGAAAGGCGAGGCATCAATTCAAGTTTACTACCTCATCTTACAGAACATGCCCTCACAGGCTAAAATCCAGATAACTATGAAACAACACCTATTGTGGAAGCAGATGTTAACAAGAAGTTATCTGTAATGATTTATTCATTGATGTATCATGGACTAAGATCTCCATGTACTACACTGCCCTGTTAAGTCTGCCTGGCTTGTTCAAATATTAATTTAGCTGCATTGTTTTGCTGTTATTCTGATTTCAAATTAATAAACAGCTCTAGGGGCCTTTGATTCTGTTAGCAACAATTAAAAAGAAAAAATACAATTAAAAATAAACAAACAAATGACAACAGGACCTTTTCTTTTTTCCCAAATGCAGCTTAAACCAAACAAGAGGCAACAAAAGAATATACATTGAAATCTCCTCTCCTGTATCTGCAAGAAAATCAGACATTGTTTAAATACCCAAACGCTTCCTAAAGAAGTACACAGCATGCCTGGGAAAATCATGGACAATAGCAATGCAGGCATATAGGAAAAGAATATTTTTCCAGACAGACCTACATCTCCTAAAGCTGTGCAGTGTACAGATCCTCAATATATCACCAAGTAGGCACAAAAACACTAGAAAAAGTCACAACCAGTATCTGTATCCCCCATAACTGAGCTACATAGACAGGGCACATGAGTTGGTTCTGCACTAACTTCGGTGTCTCTCCACCACACTCCACTTCGTGGTGAAAATGCTCCTTCAGCCTAAGTCCCTCCTCCATCTCTGCAGGTATTTCACATAGACCTAGACTGACAGGTAAAAGATATTCCACATAAAAGAAGCTTTGGTGAAGAGAAGCCTAATGTGAATCTCCAAGAATGTGGTGGGGAAGGGGGGGAGCCCACCGTATAACCAAATACTCTCACCATTTTCTTGGTAAGTATCCACAGCAAGACAGAGGCTTTCACTGTGTGACTATGAGGTACTGGTGATCTGTTATTTCTATTCAAATTGTAATTTAAAAAAATGGTCATATGGATTAGGCAGTGGATTGAGGCACAAATATGAGGCAGGTTCTTTTCTAAGCTCTTTCTCAGCTTCCCTTTAAACCTCCATCTGTTCATCCTTAATCTATTAACTGAAACAATATTCTCTTTTCTCATGAAATACCATAATACTAAATGCATCAGACAGAAATGTGTCAGAAATAACTGTGTCAAGACAAATAGATGTGTGAGAAAAAAAAAACGGCAAAACACGTGCAACTGAAGCAGGAGACAGTCCCTACCATTCAGGCATCAATCTGAGCGCTGCTCCATGCAGACAGCCTCTGCATGTTTTAGATGGCTGAGCAGAGCCTAAAGGCAGCTGCTAAGTTTGTTTTTCTGTAAATATAGCTCTGGTCTCATGCTCAGATGACACCAACATTGAACAAACAACAAAAATACAGCTGGATAGTATTAATCTGTAAAGTTGCAGTAACCCTCAGTGATTAGAGCCATTAGGACAGTAAGCATATTCGACCTCTACTCTGTTCCCTATGATTTCCACATCTAGAGTAAATTTTGCCCTAGGCGGTTGTTTGATATAAACTTAACCAAGCACTGGCAAATTCTTTTCAGTAATCAAGACATGGCCATCTCTTACAAATATGTTAGGTTTGCGGTTGGACTTGATGATCTCAAAGGTCTTTTCCAACCTAAACGATTCTACGAAATATGAGAAGGTGGTCTGTTTGTGGAAAGCAGAGCAACAAAGCCACAAGGAGAGAAGCTTTGCTCACAGACTAGATGCGCAACAGAAGAATTAAGATAAAAGTTCCACTTCGCATCACTTATTTTTTGCTGAGTTCGATGAAACATTACTTAAAAAAATCAGCCCCTGTTGTACACAAACAGAACTCCAGAGGAGAGAAGGCTGCAGTGTTAAAGCAAACGCAAGCACCACCAACAGTGTTCACGTGCAAAACCCACAAGCCCCAATGCATCCCTACATGACTCTAAAGATATGCACAGGAAAAGGCTGAAGTTACTTCCTAGTCAGAATACGCAATACTGCTTTCTTTCTCTAAGGGAGGTAACAGAAGACAAAATAGAGGCCCCTAGGTCACATGCTAGAAACTGTACTTACATGTTCAGCATTCTTCCTGTTAAATCCATTTGCCATTAAAAGATCAAGTTCTTCCACTGCTAACCTTGTAACGAAGGACACTGAAGAAAGAAGACAGAGTACCTATGCCTCTTCCATCCTGACCTTTGACCAGAAAGACCAGTATTCAGGAATTCCAGGACCCTGTGACCAGAGGGAAAGCTTGGAACGAGGAAGACTTAACCTCAGTGAAGGGGAACTGGATTAGGGAACACTTAAAGAAACAGGACATACAAGACCATGGACCTGGTGGGATAAACATGAGTGCTAAGGGATCTGGCTGATGCCATTGCAAGGGCACTCTCTACTATCTTTGAAAGGTCATGGTGATTGGAAGAGGTTCCTGAAGATAGGAAGGGAGCAAATGTCACTCCTCTCCCTGTGGTGGGCAAGAAGGAGAATGTAGGGAAGTACAGACCAGTCAGCCTCACCTCAGTCCCTGGGAAAGTGATGGAGCAAAACCTTCTGCACAACATTTTCAAACATATCTGGGACGAGAATGCAATTGGAAGTAGTCAGCACAGAATTATTAAGGGTAAATCAAGCCTGTCCCACCTGACAGCCTTCTACAGGGAGGTGACTAGCTCAGTGGGCAAAGGGAGAGCAGTCAATGTTATTTACCTTGATGTAGTAAGGCTTTTGACAACATCTCTCATGACATCCTTATTGGCAAGCTCACAACATGCAGGTTAAATAAGTGCACAGGGAGGTGGACTTACAACTCGATGAGTGACCAGGTCCAGTAAGTTGTGATCAGCAGCAGGAACTCAGTTTCAAGGCAAGTCACTATGATGCACCCTGGGGCCAGTCCTGTTCAACATCTGCATTAATCACCCCAGTGATGGCACAAAGAGCACTCTCGGCAAGGTCACAGATGACACAGAGGGAGGAGTGACTCATACACCAGATGGGTGTGCTACAAGTTAGAAGGACCTGGACAGGCTGGAGAATTGGGCTGACAGGAACCTCATGAAGTTCAACACTTGGAAATGCAGTTCTGCACCTGAGGAGGGATAACCCCAGCCATCAGTAGTTGCTTTCCAGCTGTTTGGCCCCAGCACCTTGTCTGAAAAGGACCTGGGGGTCCTGGTGGGCACCAAGCAGAACATGAGCCAGCAACATGCTTTGATGACACAGAAGGCCTCCTGGGCTGCATGAGGGAGAACACTGCCAGCAGGTCGAGGGAGGTGATCCTTGCGCTCTGTTCAGTACTGAGGAAGCCACACCTGCAGTGTGTCCTGTGCTGGGCTCCCCAGCACAGGGAAGATACAGACTTAGAGGAACGAGCCCAGCGGAAGGCCATGAAGATAATTAAGAGACTGGAGCATCTTTCATGTGATGAAAGGTTAAGGGAGCTGGGACTGTTCAGCCTGGAGAAGAGAGGGTTCAGGGAGGGGTTGGGCAGCAATCTTTATTAATAAAGACAGTGCCCAGTGAAGAGACAAGAGGCAACGGGCACAAACTGAAATTCCATCTGAAAAAAAGAAAACAAAAAAAACCCCCAAAAGGTCTAACTTTTGGGTTTTGCTGTGAGGGTGTTCAAACATGGGAACAAGTTGCCCAGAAAGATTGTGGATGCTCCATCTTTGGAGAAATTCCAAACCCAACTGGACATTGCCTTGGGCAACCTGCTCCAGTTGACCCTGTCTGAGCAGGGATATTTAAATAGATGATCTGCCGATGTCTCTTCCAACCCCAAATACTTTGTGATTTTGACATTTATTTTTAGTTATCATAATTCGTTGGATACAAAAAAAATAAAAAGTTGACCAGCCATGTATATTTTCCACGCACTTCAGTGGAAATATATATATAAAATAGATGACCCTCCAACAAAGGACATGCTCCTACCAGTACATTTCTTCCTCCGAGATGCAGTTAAAGTAAAGGTAATATCTTAAAATTGATGTCTCTAAACAACCAAATGAAAACACTGCTTACAAAAGACATTTTAAAGGTACCCTGTGTCTGGGAGAACAGGTTGTTCTTTACAGGCTGTGGTTTAACAGCTACTTTATTGTCCAGTAGATCTGTAACTATCATTTTCCTTTCTTGATTATGTTATTCTTTATAATAACAAGACCACTCAATGGAAGTCCTGTTTTTCTAATCATCTAGCTTCAGCCAGAACACCCCATCTTCTCAGCAATGCACCATCCCATGCATACAAGGCAATGACTTGCATTTTATGTTTTATATTTACATTTTCAAGGGGCGGGGGGGTGGTGGTAATAGAAATTAAGCCTTCTGGATCACATGTGAAACGGCAGTGACCAACTGGGTTAAAAGCATTCTGTTTTTCTAGTTTCCGATTAACTAGCAAGGAATGGCTGAAGCAGAGGTCAGTACTTTTTGAATGAAATACATACAGAAAATAGCTTAAAAGCTTTACAGGACCCAACAAGCTCTTATGAGGCTTCCATTCACCTGTAAGTACTGTCAAGTCCACAGGCGAATTACTACTTGCATTCAGATGTTAGTAATGAGAATGAGGGCAGGGGAGGAATTCACCTTACCTTTTTCAGAAGCATCATCTGCTAATGTTTTTCAAAAGCATTTTATATGGAGTTACTTAAGATTTCACCATGGAATATTACTGAATACATACCTACTTTTGGTGCATATTTCCATTCCTCTGTCACTTACCACACGTCAGCTTCAGGAATAAAAGGCACCAGGCATAGGACTTTTAACCAAAGTAGGAAAGCTCATTCAACAGGAATGGAACGAACAGGAACCAGAGTAAAATGAGATTTCATTGGGAGACCATGCCCACAGATATCCACAGCAAACCACCTTTCTCTTGAAGGACATATTCTGTCTCATCATAAGCTTGTAGTTTCTCCAAGCATGGCTTACCAAAACAACCTTAGTTGCTTGGGAGCCTTCCTGCTTTTTTTATTTATTTTTCTTTTCTTTAAAGAAGTGAAAAAGAGAGAAATCCAAGCTACCCAGACATGCAAGACAAATTAATTCACAGCAGTACAAGCTGTATCGCTTAGTCAAAGGAATGTTCTAAACACCTGTTTATGAGCAAAACCAGCCATAAAAACAGCTGTAAGCAGCAAACAGGAGCTAACAACCACAATCTCCCATCCTTTCCCAGACACATAATGACATTTAAATCACGTAGCATCACAGAAGAATTGTATAGAGCTGATGGTAATTGACATAATTACTTGTATGCATTTCTCCACTACATAGTGTTGTGCTGTAAACCCAAGCATGTTAAAAGTAAACAGTGCTTTTGAAATCCTAAGGCAGTAGTAAGACAATCCCTGCTGGATCCTTTTAACCTGTAGATGGAAAGAAAATAACTACTTCAAAGTTTTAAAACTTCAAATATGTAATTTAAACCTCAGGCAGACACTGAAACAATTAAAACTTTGCAAGTTCCTTTTGGTTAAATGGGTTCAGATCAGAGCGGAGATGAGAGACAAACAGGTAATGAATGCTTACGTGATTAAAGATGAAGACAAAAAAATGAAACCACTAAGGAAAATATGGATAGTTATATTTTTCTCTTTCTTTCAAAAAAAGTAAAATCTTTCACCTGCAGATCTTTGATAGACCAGAGCAGGGAAAAAACCCATCAGTGAATCTGAATCACAGAAAACACTCTTCCCTTGAGTATACATTAACATTGACAAAAGCATAAGGGAAACAACGAACAACAACATGCTGAAGGTATTCCCTCAGAGGGGATGGCTGTTTAGGAAGACTCCAAGACTCCTAACTTAAGCCAGCTTTTACTAATGAATCTTTAAATGCTATTTATACCACATACAGGGACCTTGTACTTCAGTTCCGGGGTGGGAAGAGGAAAGTAGCTCTGTAGTCCAATGCATCTCTAGTTCCATACAGATCTGTAGGTGAACTGTAACACCACGTGCAAAAAAAATCCAGTTCAGTTTGATCACGGTCACTTATAAAAACAGTTAAAAACAATGTCTGATGAAGAACTTCGGGGGGGGGGGGGGAACCACCTGTCTTGCATATAAATAATAACTACATAACATTATCTAATGAAACTTGGCAGGTTAGGTAGTGAGACAAGTCAGAGGATTGTTATCAATGGAGTATTTTATATTAATCATGGAAGATATGTAGAGAGGGCACAGCATCCTCCACACACAAAGAAAGAAGGTTCCAAAGCTATTGCTTCTTCCATACACCTAAACTTTCAAACAAACAATGCTCAAAAGATTTCTTTTTGACTCTCCATTTGAAAGCTTTTTTGATTCAAAATAAAATAAATAAGTGGCAGTGGGGAAAATCCTCATGGCCCAGAGTATAATAGGAAACCCCCAACACATTCCAATTTGGCACCTTTACCAATACTCCAGAAAAGTGTGAAAGATGCAGTGGCTATTTCCAGAGCCATAACTGTTGACAGATGGAAGGTGTCTTACAGGTACTTTTTGAAGATTAAGACAATTGGGTATTTTATTGCTCTACATAGCTCAACCCGAGCTGTTTAAGGCATCTTATTACCTTTTGGTTTTTAATCCTTCATCCTGGTTCTCTATGTTAGCAATTTATTGGGATGGCACATAGACTGAGATAACTTTGGTATATCAGATGGTATTTCAACAGCTAATCAAATAACGTGTTCTCTGTATATTTGTAAAACAGCCTTTCTATTAAGCACAAACAGAGGAAACTCAAGTGATGTCAAAGCTGCACTAAGGGGGCACTGATTTTTTTTCTCCCCAAGCACAGCACCTGGTCTTCAGAAAGAAGGGAACCAGGCCACATGCCTCTAAAAACCTTTGCAGGTTCTGGTCCCATGTTATGTGCATACAGCTGGAGAAATAACTCCAAGAAA
Organism: Gavia stellata; assembly: GCF_030936135.1. NCBI lineage: Eukaryota > Metazoa > Chordata > Aves > Gaviiformes > Gaviidae > Gavia > Gavia stellata. The sequence continues at coordinate 24,987,422 of NC_082600.1, forward strand.
TCATGAAAGGCTGTAAACCAGTGGAGTATAACGAGGGATTAAGGTGGGGGGGGAGGGGGGGGCAATACAGAATCGACATGCTTAAACACCTACCTTAAGTTGCACCATAACTTAGCTGTTATACTGTCTCAATTCAGCACACATTCCAAGATAAGCTAATTGGAAATGTCGAAATATTGGGTGTTTAATTAAACTATGCCTTCCCCCGAAACAAGTCAGAATAGCACATTTTCCTATGCAGCAGGATCCTAACAACGTGCATGGGTTTCCCCAGGTGAAAACATGTTGGTCTTTCACGATAACCTTATGACCTACCCCCTAAAGACACTTTTAACATACTTTTAACTCTACAGTTTAAGGATAGCTCATGTTTCCCACTTACTATTCAATCTAATGTATACTTCAGATCTCTTCTAATGTAATGTAATTTAGTCAAAATCAGGTTACCCTATTGAGCACTGGAGCAGGTGAATCCCAAAACTCAACCCCAACATTTCTGTCTGCCTCATCTCATGACAGCTGTTAAGCTAGGGAGATAAGCTAATCCCCACACATTACAATCTTGGTTATCAAGTGGATATTTATGGTGTAGACTCTCTGTTTATTTTAACCCAGAGTTAGTCTGCATATGCATTGCACCTTCTGTTCAAGAATATTAGACAGAGATACATCAACTCCTCCAAACATCCATTGTTCTACAGACAGGAAAAGTAAGAAAAAGATGGATTAACAGGTAAGCTTTCTAATGCTTTGTCAAGTTTTTCATGACTTGATTTTAAGGGGTTTGTCTGAAATGTTCCCAATTTTCAGTAGTGCCAAGCACCCTATTAATTCACTGAAGTCCAAGTCCTTAGCAACTCTCAATGCTTTAGCATGTAAGACTTAGAATTGTGACATTCAAAATCAGAGATCAATTTTTACCATTTTTGAATCAAATTATTTGTCCAGACTCCCTCGCAGCAAGTGACAGGCAGAGTAAAATAAAACTGAGAAGCTATGGCTCACATGTACGTGCTCTGTTAGCAGTAATTATATGAACTAGAACTACATAAAAATGTAAGAACAATACAGTAGAACTAACTACTACTTTTTCCTCAAGTATCTCAAAAAAAAAAAGAAAAAAGAAAAACCTTTTAGGTTTTCTTGAAGCTTTCAAAAAACACTTTGGGTAGTGAGGCAGATATTTTGCAGGCAGCATCTTTGGCCGCCAGAAGATCTCCCATACATCCAACATTACAATCTTACACTGTGACACTGACATAAGAGAAAAGGGCAAGAGCACAAGCAGCAGCACTATCCAGGGTCTCTACAATTACAGTACACTACCGCGGAAAAGCAAGTTGCCAAAGCTGACTGCTGTCTAATACAAAAGCAATATAATTTGAAAAAAACAGTATAATAAGTGGATATACCCTGCATAAGCATGGTGCTGTCTTCTGTTATTAAGCAGAGATTCAGCGGGCCTCAGACTAAATCATAAAAGCATGACAAACAGCATCTACAATGCTCTCTCATGTAAAAGCATCACACAAGTTCAGGAAATCCTAACTCAAAATTTATAGGCTACACATGCTTAGATATTCATAATTTTAAACTTTTCCTAGAATTTCATGATACAGATGAAACAGTAATGCCATTAGAAAAATCAGTGAGACTATAAGTAAAATTATAGCAGACACAGATAGCCCGTTCTTCTACCACTAGTTATGCCTCAATACACACACAGGCCAAGATGTGCTCCATTTAGACTGCAAATGGACTGATTGAAGCACAAACCTTTAATTTCATGCTTTTTCCTCCAAAGTAATCCAAAATATCACAAAGATAATAACCTCAAATCCCCAAGCTTTTTCTACTTTGGTGTTATGAAGTTTTCCTCAGTAAAGTAACTAACTCTCTTAAAGTTCCTATTTTACATTGGCCAGCTGCAGGCCAGATGTTGGCCAGCAAAGCAATACCCCTTCCTTTCTGCAAGACACATACAACTTGATTGAATCCCTAAGCCTACAGAAGCCTGTGAACTCTCTCTCTCAGCAAGATCAATGCATGATACCCTTCTATGCTGTTAAGAAGCCCATGTTGGTGTTATACATCTCACACAAGCAACCAAAAATCTAGTGTCCAGGAGGGAACTGTCCCTAGTGTCTTTACAGGGACAGGATGATCCTTTGCATCATCTGCCTTTTCAATAAGAAGTTATGTTGCTGTAAAGGTAATCAATCCTCAGAGATGTACAGCAGTATTCATCACAGAGTACATCAGTCATGTATTACTGAAACACTTCAGGGAGGACTGCATAAAAGAAAATCAAAGTGCTTTGAAAAAAACTCTCCCCTCCTCCCCACCATGAAATCTCACATCAGTAGCATGCATCTCAGCTTCAAAATTATAAATATGCTTGAAAGCAAAGATTGTTTTCAGTTAATTCCCTCTCTCACTTATCTACCAGGACTCAAAATCAACAATATTTTTTAATTCTATAAATCCTTCTTTTAGAAAAGTTCAAATAAATACTAATGAAAAATGTAACCATCTACATTTTATGGAACAGGAAAATGAAGAGTCTTAAGGCACATGTAAATTATAAAATACAGCCTGAGCTAAAAGAACTCAGCAGTTTTGTTTTCTGACCTTTTGCCCCAACCATCAGAAATATGTTTATTCCTCTCTTACAAGTCTGTAATTCCATGAGTCCTCCCATATGATTCTGCTCTTCAGAAAGAGCGAACAGCTACCAGAAACATAAATTTTCCAAAGAAACATGGACTGTCTTTATGCATCTAGGAAACAGATTCACAGAGCAATAAGTGCTATTTGTGGATTTTTTACCAACAATGAGAATTGCTGAGTTACGTGAATGCTTAGATGAAGACATAGCACAGTAGGAAAGCTGTGCTCAGTCTCTGGAAGCCATTCAGAAGACCGTGCACATCAGTATGCTGAACAAAATTGAGAGCTCTTCACAGGGACATACGTTGAAGAAAAGCGACCAAGCAGGAACAAAGGAAAGAGACCAAATTACTAAGAAACTATCTATTGATGAGGATTAAAACCAAAGCCAAAGATACTTGCAGCTACAGGAAGATACATTCACTTGTATTAGAATGAAGAATGGGACAGAAGGACCGAAATGTAACAATCTCAGAAAAGTGTCAGCTGAGATGAATTTTATAAAATAAGAGGGGGGGTAAGAGGACCTGGATGTGGCATTATAGTAAAAGCTGTCACGTGGTCTGCGGCACTTAGGCAGTGCGTGGAGTCAAGAGAAGAACAGTATCTGTTTAAGTGCATCAACATTGCACATCAGTTGAGTTCTTTGCACACTCAGGAGTGCCAAATAGTGGTTAGTAAGTATTAGAAAAAGAAGGATTAAAGATTGAATATGGACACTGCAAAACAGTCATGAGAATTACTGGGCATGAACCACTATGACAAAGAAGTTCCAAGTGCCAGAAGAAGTTGTACCACATGATAACGTAGCCCACCTAACCAGGAGACTGGTAAGAAGAACAAGTTAAAACCTGAAAACAATTAAAGCATAGATGAAGAAGCCAATTACCTGGCATCACTGAAGCATTCAAATACAGGCAGACCCATTCAAGACTGTTACCCAACCACAGTTGCTGAAGTCAATAGCTTAGAAAATGCTCATTCTCACCAATACTGTTGCATTCAAAAAGCAAGTGGAGGCTGCAAGCATATATGGTACCAGCTTCATCACTGAGTAAAGCGTTACAGGATGGCAGTGAAATAGCACCCAGTAGACCTCCTCTTAAATCTCTACTGAAAGAATGACTATTAGAGAAAAAGTAGAAATATGAGGGTATTGAAGTCATGTTTATAGCAGGGAAGTTGGGAGTTTTACCCCCACTAATAGTTTCACTTCTCCAGAGATGCAGATTCACTATGTATAAGATACTTAGCAAACTAACTTTGCTAAACTACATATTTGGTAGGAAGGGGTGGCAGAATATCAAGACTCTTAAAAGATTTTCCAAACAAAGCAAAACTCTTTTTAAGTACCAGATTTATTGTAAACAATGCAATAAGGCTGGGAAAAAATGCTCAGACTTCATATGAGCCCACCCTACTCTTCAGCTTTTCACCTTATTGGGTTTGGGGATGTTTTGGTTTTTAATTACTTTGCTCCAGTTGAAAATGATTGGTCTTTCTCTATCAGATCTGGAAAGGCTGTTTACTCCTGCAGCTCTGTTTAGCACATCTATTAGCTTCATTTTCACATCATCATGGTCATTCAGCCATTCAAATCTCCCGCTAGAGAAGCACATTTTAACATGAAAGCGCTAATCTACTGTCTGTTCAATTTTGCACTGTCCACCAAACCAGCCACTTGTACCTGGCATCCCCAATCTATAATATCGCACCCCTGAGAGGCATCATCCAAATTTTTTGGGAAGTTTCTGGTATCAATAGGAAAAAAAAAAGGCTGATCAGACAGAGGCTTGGAAGAGGCAATGCCATATTCTCAGAGAACACTGAGAAAACTGGGAAGATTTGAGGACCACTTGTACTTATAAATAGCTGATTTAGATTGTCTCTCAGATGAGGGGTACCTCAAATGACTGAGAGAAGTGAGCTAGTAGCAAAACAAGATGTTACCACTACAAAGAATTGTTCAGTTACTATTTATCAGGGTGCTGACAGCAGACAACTTCCATTTGGTTTATACAAACCAAACCATTTAGTTTAGATAAACCTCAGCTAAAGGAAGCTTATGTTCCCACCCTATTCCAAATGCTCAGGCAGAAAAACTGTAAATGTTAAAAAAGTTAAGCATAAAATAAAGCTAATAAAGTCTTGACAACATTTTAGAGAAGGAATAAGCTAGGCCTAACAGTCAAAGCAACAAAACAACTATGCATTGAAAACATCCACCATTCTGACCTTTATTTTCAGCAAGTTCTGCTCCAAAAATAAAATCCAATATGCATCACCCTTAGCAAAATGTCCCAAGGAAAAACTATTTTAACTTTTGCTTCTCTCCACTCAGTTTGGCACTAGGTGTGTGGCTATGATGGATTCCTTCTCTATTGCCTGAGAGGGGGCAAGACATAAAAGTATCACAAGGGTCTCACCCTTCTGCAAACAGCTCATGCAGCTCAAGAAAGACTAGCACAGCAACATGGAAGAGTCCTACCCCCACCCCGCACACATCCAGATTGCTCTAAGAGGAAGCACAATACCAAGATCCAAGCCTGTCAATCCTGCACCTTCAGCAAACACCCTCTCATTTTAAGGAATCTCATTTAAAGAAAACTAAAATGAGGTTAGCTCTGTACTGTGCCCTTTTGACCTCAGTTAGGCCTGAGAGCACCCCACGGCACAATGCAAGAGTGGTAGCAGTATTGGTCAGTAAGTTCTGGACATTGGAGCCTTCCATACTGAAATGAGAAGTGCCAGTTCTGGAAAGGGACATGCACTGGAGAGGATGGACCACAGAAGCACCTAGGTATTAGCTCCAAAATGAAATTCAGGAGTTACAGGCACAAGAGCAGCACACAGTCAGGCTAATTATATGGGCTTTTTTCTTCGACATAGAAAACTGCATTTCCAATGCAGCTGATCCAGTTTTTGGCACAGGAGGGACTACATTTTAATTTGTGTGTGTAAATTGAACTATTTCTCAGCTGGGTGAAAGGCTGGTTTGTGCTGTGTGTAATATACAGAGAAGCATAGTGATTGCATATATTATAAATCTGCTAAAAATCAAACCACTATGTTTTTTCCAGCATTATTTATTGGAACTACAGAATACAGAAAGGTACTACCTAAAACCAACTGTTATTTTCTCTACCTGATATACTGTGGGTAAATTTTGAGAGAGAACTAGCAGCAGTGACTGAAGCTGGATAGAGCTGAGGAGTTCTGTCTCAGAGTCTTTAAACCCCTCTCTGCCTTGTTAGAGTGATCTTGAACAGAACAGGCTGACACAGCCTGACTTAAAGCACCTCCTGACAACTAGATTTGCTTTTTGCAAGACATGAGCAGTGTTTAAACACCAGAAAGGCACACCACTAATAACCCAGGATTCACTTATTCATTCACTATTGCTCAAAGATCACAAATTATAGTTTAATACCATTAGCAGAAAGAATTACAACCTTTCCTTCTGTCAGCAAACCCTGAACCCTAACAGAACAAGTCTGATTTCCAAATGCTTACCATTACAGGTACGCCGCTGAAGCGATAAGAAAGTTACAAGTGACTGAACACAGGGACTTAGGTCGACCTGCCTTCTCATCTCTGACTGCAAACTTCTTGTTAATGAACCCACAACAGTATTCACATGTATCATTAATGTTGCTAAACTGTAATTAGAGCTAGCAAGTATCCAGTTCAGAGAGAGCAGAAAGTACTAGGTGTCTCACCAAGCGATGCTGAGTGTTCCCACCTCCCTTTCAACCAGCCTTTGCTACAGAAGCTCCCAGGACAAGTATCTGGCATGGCTGGGCAGGGGCGGACCAGGAGATAGGTTCCCACACACAGTTTCCCATAGCTTCAGGGAACACGTACAGCTGTACCAGCAAAGAGACCGTGATTACTAGTTCCATACATTTCTTGACAGTATTTCTGCAGCCTTCACAGCCTTTATTATTAACCAAGGTCTTTTATCTTTGGGGAGGTAAATATCACTCATCCATTTACACATAAAATGACCAAGTTTGAACAAGGTCAGTTCGAGATGAGCCAGGAACAGATTAATACATTTTTCAGGGCAGAATGAGTATTATGTTCATATGCACTGACAACACAGGTCACAGCACTTCAGCCAGTAATTTCAACACTGAGACCATAACTTCAGTTTGAACTAGAGCTTATCTTTTAGAGAGACATTCAGTCCTGATTTAGAGACTTCAGGTGATGGGAAATCTACCATCAGACTAGAAAAATTGTTCCAGTGATTAATTACCCACACTGTTAAAGACAGGTTCCTTATTTTGAGTCTCAATTTGCCTAGTTTCCACTTCCAGTCATCAATCCTCATTATGCATTTTCTGCTCCCAAAAGATTAAGAAGCAGTCCACAATCAGAAATATCTTCCCCAAATAAGTATCTGCAGGCTGTCTTCAAGTCCCCTCTTAACCTTCACTTCTATAAACTCTGTAGAGTGAGCTTCCTTAGTCTCACTACACAAGTTATGACACTCCTGAAGCACACATCCTTAGGCAGTAAGATCTCACATCATTTTTATAGCCTTCTTCTGAACCCTTTCCAACTTACTAAGAAATGTTACTTTTGATGTAAAGGACAAAAACTGAAATCCTTACTTTGTTAATAGTCTCCAATGTCACATCCAAGGTAATGCCACTGCCTGAATATTTCACTACTTGCACAGCCCAGTTTTTCTCAGCTACAAAATTAGAGGGAGCATACGGTCAACTGACTAAAGTCCCAGCTCCTTTTCAGAAGCACTGTCTCTCCATCACCTGTTTGGTTCATCTATACATTTTAACAGCTGTGTCCTTTATCTGCTCATAACACTACGCCTATTACATCTTTAATGCTCTTGATCAAAAAACAAAGTGGTGCATGTACAGCACACATCATCCACCCTGCCATCTTTCCCCTTCTTCAAGGGTGGCACTGCAACAGCTATTAACCAATACTCCAGTTTAGTTTCAATTGTTCAGATTTTACTAGAAATCAGAACTGATGTTTTACAAATCAATCAATAGTTTCATCTTTAAAACATATTTTGTAATAATTATTTAGGCCTCGAAGGCTTAAAAACCATATACACATCACACACTACACATGCACACGTGTAGAATATTTTCTGATCATTGACACTGAACTAATTTGAGACCATCAACTGGAACCTTTCCAAATACAGAGTAATGTATTTGCCGATTACCTTTGCTATGCCTGCACTACAAGTGAACACTTAAGATCTTCATCACTCACACTCCATAGTGAAATCTTCCTTTGAATAAATAATTAAATAAATCCTTCAAACTTTAAACTTACTCACCATAGTGAAGTTTTTGGTGAGATTTTTTGTTGTTGTTTGGTTTGGTTTTCTTGTCTTTTTTGTTTGTTTTTTTTTTTTAAACCACTAAATTCCTACAGCTTCCTTTTTCAATTGCCTGCACTGAAGCTACCAATTTGAATTGATTCCTAGTGCCTCCTTCTTTCCCCAAAAAGAAAGACCATGCTCTGTAACTCTATCATAGTGCATTTAAATGTCAGACAGGAAGCCACAAGGACTTTCGTAAGTTACATTATGCATAATTAATCTCAACTAACATTGTACTCCATCACCCTCGTATGTCCCAGCCACATAAAATAGAGGAAAAAACAAATCTTTCTTACAAACATACTCCTTGAATGCAGTAAGAAAGGCTAATGGTTTTATAACCGCACAACCCAGATTTATTCTCTTCAGATAACTCAGCCATTGACAAATGCAAAATTAGCTGTTACCTAGTTTTCTCCAGAAAGAAATCCTTCAGCCTCCAAGTCAGAAAGAGACCTAGGAACACTGGTGGCCAAATGCTGCAAAGCTACCAATACATATATTAAATCTTCCTCTATAGGAGTATTTCTTCAAATGCTAACAAGTTTCAACTACTTCATGCCTACTGATGAAAAAATCTTAGTAATATTACCAAAAAAATCCCAAACCAAATGTATCAGGTGTACAGAACCAGTTAACAAAAGATCACCAGTCCCAATACAAGAACTCAGAAACTAGAAGTTATTCCCATTAATTACTCAAGAGAGCTACATAACTTGCTTTTGTATTGGCTTCCGCATCCAAACCCACTATTGTGTTTTGCATTAGGCTGTTCTAGTCACAGTACATATAGACAATAAATAACCCTTGCTCCCTGATGGCAGGGGCCCAGTTAAGCTCTCAAGGTAAAGCTCCCAGAACAGAAGCCAACAGCCCATTATTTGCAGTAAACGTCAAAATACTGACAAAGAACAGCAGCTCACCATGAGGAAAGGTGAGGGTATGTACAGTTCCCCTTGGTAGCAAACAGACTTACATTGGAGTTCACATTTAAGATGGAATTTTAAACTCAAGGAGACTTTCTGAAATCAAGTTGTCTTATTTTCCCCAAGATAAGCTTTAAAGTAAACAGAAAACAATTCTGTGAAGTCTGATGGCCTGTGATATACAGGAGTTCAGGCTAGAGTGTCATAATGATTCCCGCCAGCTTTACAATTTATGAATGTAGGATCACAGCCACAAATTGTGTTTATACACTGAAGAGGAGAGGCCCTCTCCCACAGAAGAGAGACAAAATCAGTGATTTCCCCCCTTCAATTTTAGTGTTTCCTTTTCTCTCTCTCACTTTTAGAAAGCTGAACTGATCCAGTAATTTTGAGCTTTTATAGTTAGTAATATTTTACATTGTGAACAGCTTACAAATTCCCTATTTCACAGAAGGTCACAGAAGTCAGCATACACAGAGAGTATCTGGAGAATAAGTCTTCTTCCAGAGCACTAACCAGTGAGAGACTGTCCCCAAAATCATAAAGCAGCTTTCACATCCCAATTGTAACTATTCTTACTAGTCATATAAGCATCTAAATCTTTTTTCAATATTTCTTTGCCTCAGTATTTGTGACAGTGAGGCACGCTAGCTAATTATGCATTCACGTGAAGTATTTTCTTTACGTAGGTGCCAGAGAGCAAAACAGCAAGATTCCTGTATGTCTTTTCCCTTAGGAGTTTCTTTTCCACCGGATTTCAGTCCCCATTTTCTGTTAGGTTTCACCCCCTCCCTATGTTAAATACTGTTTTATCTGTTTCTTGGTCACTTTGTCATTCTTCCTCCCTCCTTGCCTTGCTGTTTTCATCCCTGTTGTGTTCAACCACCTCTCTCGATATCAACAATCATCTCCTTAAGAGTCTTTTCATCCCCATATACACATGCTACTTCACAGAATGCAGGGACAGGGGAGGAAGGAAAATGCATCTCTTCAGAAATACTGTGAGTCGGGGGGGGGGGGGGGGGGCGGGGGATGATAAAAATCACTTCCACTGATAACATGGCACAGAGTCTCTTGGCCTACTGCCTGTCCCAATGAAATGAGTAACACATGGAAGGAAGAAAAGGCAGTTTAGACTTTATTCTCGCAGGTCTCAGATAGCGCTGCCTCTTCTAAAATGGCCCTTTGCAATAGGCCATTTCAGCTGTAATACAAAGGAAAATGGACAAAGCATTGCCTCAGCTGTGTGCCTCAATTAAATCATATAGCAGCTCCAGGGCTGCCAGTCTGCATCATGAAATGTAAGGAATGCAGAGGTCTGAGCACAAGCCTAGCTGTGCGGCCTTCCTATGCTAATGCAGAGAAAAACCTCTCTGCTAAGTAAAATGCACATAAATGGGAGAACAGACAGCAATGAGACATTCAGATAGGAAAGCAGCAGGGACCCAGAGAGCCTTGAACTGACTGGGAAATTCTTATTAATTCAACTGAGAGCACTGGGAGTGTAGATTCAGTTACATCCAAGACAAGCAACTACAAATAAGTCTCAGAAGTGCAGCACTGGAGCTTAATGAAAGTAAGTAGCATTAGACAACATAAGCAAACACGAGACTTCACCTATCTAGCATCCTAGATTATTAAACATTTCTTAAAGTTGTATGACCAGAAAGATCAGCACAGGCTACTGCTCTGAATACAGGCAGACTTTAAAGGTCCACTTCCACTCCCTGGGTCTGCCACTCCTCTTGGAAACCCCCTCCCTCACAAGTACTTGCCTTAAGGCTGCCCCTGCCTTCCTGGAAGCACGCAAAGGACAGCAAGATTTCTATTCTAGAGAGCAAATAAAGGAAAATTTTAACTAAGGCAACCTATATTCTGCCTAAACTACAAAACATCAACAGGTCCTCCTCTCAGCCTGACTATACTACAGTTTAAATTCTCCAGGAGAACAAGGAAGGGGGCTGTGCACAACAGGGAAAAACACACTCAAGTACCGCATTCCCCACACAGCACAGCCAAGCCCGTGGGCCCAGCACCCCTCCTCCAGCCCCACTGACCTGCAACTGCAGACAGCTCACAGCTCCTGCCTCTCGGAGAGCCGACCAGGCTGCCAAGCGGAAGGCAGCCTCACCTCACACTACAGCAGGGCAGAGCACAGGGCACAGGTGCAGGCAGCAGCACTTTTAGCACAACCCTTCTCAGCTGCAGGCCCCCAGCACCCCCCCCAGGTACCTCAAATGTCCCAGCTCCAGATGAACTTTAAGGCTTCAGTGCCTGCACCTGTTCCCCCCATTTACCTGTTACTTAACAGGAGAGGAGACCTTTTAAATGTAGTATTTAGTTGGGCTTCTAAGAGCAGAGGTGCAATGAGCCAACAGACCAGGATGATAAAGCCTCTGTCTGTAAAGCATTGGCAATGGGACATACTAGACAGGGGTGAGGTATTACTGCTGTTCAAGGCATGGGGTTGGAGGGAAAGCCAGAATACCATGAAGCAGAGATTGGTAGAAGCTACTACAAGACACCATGTAGCCAGCCACCTCTAAAGAAAGAAAAGCCAGCACCTGAACAGCTGAGGACAAAAGAAGGGTGCCCTGACACAAGAGGAAAGACCTTTGGCTGGGCAGTCACAGGTGGACTGCATCAAGATGACAATCTCATTACTTTTCCAGCTGTAAGGGTCACACCTTTGGGTAAGGGGAATACCTAGGCAGTTTCTGTTCCCTACCAGTATTGAGCAGGGCTACTCTGTGCATGGCCTGGCCACGCAAATGGTATCACGTCCCATCTGTCCCACCTTGATGTCAAGGCGCATCCTCATTCATTCAGAAGAGCTATGCCAGGAAAGGCATCCACCTCTCTCAGAGGAGACGGACCGGAGTCAGAGCTCAAGTAACTTTCTTTGTACCTCATCAACATCCTAGGTCCTCATCAACTATCTCCCATGTTCCTGTAGGAGACCCCATGTTTTACCTAGAACCTCAGAGGGGACTGCAGCTTCCACCAAAGCCTCCATCTGCTGAGGACAGACATGGTGTGCAGCAGGCCAGGCAGAGCTAAAGACTTTACACAGCTTTCTCCAAACCCTAGTAAAAAATGGCTCTAAGATGGTCTGTAAAAAGGCAGGGTCTGATGTCAAGTCACTGAGGTACAAAACCCCAGCAGTACAATTCACAACACTGCTATTTCAGTAATAATACCAGAGGATCCAAATAATGCCAGCCAAGATGGAAAGGGCATGAACCTAATTTTGAGCACTGGGAATGGGGTTCAGTAGTTATTGTTTCTGAAAAAAGGGTATGGATACAGGATTCAAGGAACTTGGGCTTAATTTATGGCTTTTCTACCTATATTGCATGTGTAATTGGTAAATGTCCCTTATGATTTTAAGGGACTTGTAAATCCTTAGCGTAGATACACATTTTAAGACAAATGTGCTGAAGTTGATCATGCATTCAGACACAATGTGTTTCTAAACAGATATCTCATAGCTCAAAGGGCAGTTACAAGCAGAAATGACTAAGTCCAGTGTCATACAGGAGGTCAGGATAGATCGTAATAGTGTCTTCTGGCCTCAAAACATATGATGCAAAGCAGATAATAATGCCGAAAGAGATACCAGTAAAGCTGAACTCTTGAAAATAGATAATTGTAGATAATGTCTATGTGTTTTGCTCAACATGGGTGACTCGGTGGAAAAGTTACATTTGCTGTTCATGAGCTGTCTGAGCTGATATGGATTGTACCATCTCTGTGGGTCATTGTCCCAGCACCTCCTAGGGCACCTCACTTGCTTTAATACCTTGTACCAAACTGACCGCTGTTACCATGATTTTAAAATTAAACTTAAAAAAAAAAGAAGCTTCAACCTACCGTTTAAGACAAGCTCTGAAGCTATTCCCACTATTAGTCACACATTCCCATCAGGGCAATACTGTTAATAATCCAATCACCAAACCTGCAAGGCCTCTTTCTAGCAATACTATTCCCAGAATCCTGTTAGAGAACAGTGATTCACATCCTTCGTAGTCCGTGAATAACACCGAAGTACTGAAGTAAAGGCTTTATAAGCAAAATTGTCTACCCAACTCGTATGCCCTTCTAAAGTAGGGACACAGTCAAATCTGAAGTGTGAGACAGCAGACTGTTCTCAGTGCTTTTTCAGACAGGCTTAGATTATCAAAACTGGTATTTAGCTTTTGACATATATGGCCTTAGGAGTATTGAACACAGTACATCTCCTGTCAAAGATGGGAGCTGCATATGCTGGAAAACCAAACCCACATTTCTGAAAACGTTGATTCCCTGTCAAGGTGGAATATTGTGGCATTTTATTTTTAATGTATTCAACATCCTCTAGATGCTGTAAATGAAAGATTAGAAGGCTGTAATTTAAATATTCAGTGTCAGTACGTAACGAAGAGACAGATTCCTGCTGAGAATAAATATTTTTAAGCAGCAGTAGTTCAGCCTGTGGATTACTTTTTCAGTGTTCATAGAAAGGGGAAGATGCTAACAGACATTACAGTTTAGCGTTTAGCTAGCAACAGAGTGCCAGGAATTCTCACCAGGTAGACTATTACGATGAGCAAAGAAAGCAGTGTTAGAGCTGTCAAGTGGGAAGGGGATGCTTGTGGGCTTTTGCTCTGCAGCAGGTAGCCAACTGGTCCCATTTAGAACTACCTACTGTGAGACTCACTGTTCATAAAGCACTTGAGAATTCTTGGCTTGAGAGAAATATCAAGACATAAACAATCAGCAGAAAAATTGTATTTTCCCAACTGGATTTCCCCTTTTGGAGCAAAATGAATCTAATTCATAGGATTAATCTCTGGTGACTCAAAAGTTATGAAGTTGAGAGTAGGATCAAAATCATGCTGTATTTTGAGGGAATTAATTCTTACCTTTGTCTGTGAGGAGATTGGAGCAAGGTGAATAACTTTTGAGAGAGAAGATACTACTGCATTCTTTCTTCTTGATTTTTTTTATCCATGTATGTCAAAAGTTAAATACCAGTTTTGAAAAATCTAAGTCTGTCTGAAAAAGTACCAAGGACAGCCTGCTGTCTTACACTTGAGATTGACTTTACAAGGGCATATGGATTGAGCAGACAATTTTGCTCATAAAGCCTGCATTGTATGCTCTTAAAATTCTCCAGAGCAGTTCTGTAATGAAAAAATAGTAGCCAGAACCATAAGCCAACCAGCATAGTCTTGATGCTGTTACTGAAACTGCTTGAGAAGTTGAACTGCCTGTAGAGCATGGAGGCATTGGTACCTCTCAAGGCACAGGGTTCAGCTGGCAGCCTGAGTTCAGGTCTGAGTGCTGGCCCTCTGTGGGGGATGCCAGTCATATGACCAGTGAAGGAACAACATTAGCAAGAATAGAAAAATTAAATCATGGCTCAGAAAGCTAGGAGCCTGACTCTTCAGTTCCTTCTATCAAGAAATAAGTGAAATCCTTGCTTGTTACTACTAAAGAGGGAAGTCTCCTTTGAATGACTAAAAGCAAAGACTTGGGGAAAGGGCACTGGATACCAACAGTCATTGCACTGCATCTAACAGAGTATGTGGGACAGTAATGATCCCGGATATCTTAGCTAGTGGAATCATATCTGCCCTTATGTTCACTGGGACTCCATACGACATCTCTTTTCATGTGACTTGACATACCTTCTGTGCCGGCATTTAGTTCCCTGCATCAGCACCCCAACTTTTGTTTCAAGCTCCCCAACAGCGGTAGAGCTTGAACTTCATTGTCACTTACAGCCTAATTTGCATGTCTCCTTAAGGAAAAAGCTGCTGAAGACACGGAAGATCCAGTGTGCCTGGGAGAAAGCAAAGTTCAATGAGCAGGGCTAGGCACAGATTATTAAACCTGGTCTTTATTTTAATCTAGGCCAAAAAATATTTGCTCCTGATGAAAATTTCTATGCATTACTGCTGTATTATTTCTGCAGAATCAACCTGCTAGTTAACACCTCCCTCCCACAGCCTTTTCCAGGGAAAGCAATAATCCAAAATTTAAAGTATTTAGAACAGTGTCTGTGAAACAAAATGTCAAGCTACAATGACACTGTAAATTCAGGATGCTAGCACTTCTGCATCCCTGTGAAACATTTGGCAGCATTGAGTAAGGGTGAGTCGACAAGGGAAAGCAAAGCCGACCTCAGCGTGCCAGAGACTGAAACAACACAAATGCAGGTCAGCCACTATGAGCACAGCTTCTCCCCCAGAAAGAATTAAGAATCCAAAAGAGTTCCTGGTGATATAGTAAATTTGAAGATGCTCGCTTCATGGTAAAAAGCTCTCATTCATCAACTTGTTTGTGTCTAACACCCTTCCTAAGACTTCCATGGGGCAAGGCCCCATGAAGATATCACAGAAAACCCACCTAGGTTCTTTTGGCAATGGTTTCAGTGGGAGTAGAAACACATTTTTAGACCTGCCTTGAAAAGACAGGACATGTAAACTCAGTTGACTTGTTCCAGCTATTTACAGAGCAGTTAAAATGGCTTCTTTCTTCTGTACCCTTGGCACAAACAAATCAATAAAATCATAAAAAGATTAGACAGACTGAAAGACCAAATGAATGACTGACTCGCAAGATAGATAGATTTTGAAAAGACACAAAAACATGCAGAACCATTAAGACCAATACGCCAATTGATAAATGTACTCAGCGTACATGCACACTGCACAAAAGTGTTCAGCAATTGCAGCAGAGCAGTTCTAAAGACCAAATCTCTCCCAGGAGTCAGGAGGCAAAGAAAAATGGCTCCAATCTATACCAAAAATTACATGCACACACACATGCTGTGTTTTTGAGTATGATTTCCTATTTTATATTCCAAAGCTCCTGCCTTACCAACGTGGCTTTGTATGTTCAGATCAAAGGAGCAGCTGCCAGATCTCTGCTGAGGGAATTTTGAAGCCAATTTGCCACATGTTACATATTATACACCCAGATCAGAAGTGCAAGTCCCCACTCTCTCTCTTTTCTGACTTGAGAAGATTTGTTCACTTTTAAAATAAGAATTAGTGTTCTATTCTCACAACCAGATCACCCTCCCCTCTCATATACCTCTGGTGATTCCCTAGTCTTTTTAAGATCCAGTGAAAAAATGATTGCTCTCTACTTCTAGACATTTAGAACTGACCTTGTAAAAACTACAATTTCTTTGATTTTAGATCTTTCACTTTCACTTGTTATTTAAAACTGGCCTCTTTTCAACCTCTTTCTGTCTCTTCACATGTAATTTAGTCTCTTCCGATACAAGAAACTTTTCCTCTGCAGTTCCTCCATGCGTCTTTTACCTAGCTAAGATACCACATCTTTTCAAACCTCATCCAAGAACACATTTCATTCTTTTATACAGGAAGCACATTACAATTCTTTTCCTGATAATACTTGTCTTTGTGCTCCTGATTCAAATTCAAAAGGAATATTGCCTTTTTGCTCCAGTAAGAAGCAGCATCAGATTCCCATTACATGGGTGGCACTAGGCTCTCTCTCTCTGTCTCTATAAGGAATGAAATGCCAGGAGTAAGATACAGTTAAAACTAGTAAAATTCTGATCGTACCTACAGAATTGATAATCACATGAACATTCATGTATAACATGAAGATGTCTATGCCATAATTATATAATTAAAAAAAAAAAGTCAGGAAGAATCCACTTCACTGTCATCTCAAATTCCAAGACAAGAACCTCACCAAAGCTGTGAAGTTTAATGTCAGTGGTGTTTTGCTGACCTCCTGCCACTTGCCAAGAAAAACAACAGGAGCCACAACTCTAGACATTTCACTGAGTATGAAGAAGACAGACATCTGAACAGGCATTCAGTCACAGCTGAAATAACATTTCCCAATGTGCAGGCCAAAGGGAAACTACACTGATGTAAAACTCAGGAGACCATTTCACAGGGTAAACAGATCATACTGCTACGGCACAGGGTCAGCATCACTACTTAGCTTGTATTTGGAGAATTTATTATTTTTTAGGACACAAGTAAATTTTGGCTTTACTATTTCTTCTTACAGCAAGTAAGCCCATTGAAATTCTTACAAGCATAATTCAATTTCCCTTTTGCTATTCTGATATAATTTTTCAAACTTGGGTCAGAACACTAACAAACATGAGAAAACCCCCACATCTATGTAAACTTATTTTGCTCTAGCACATACAGCCTACTTTATCAAAAGTAGGATCAGCATTATATAAAGGAAGCATAGTAAAATGAGTACAATCGCCACCAAAACACACTTTAAGTATTATAGAGAAACCCAAGTAAGTAAACCTCAGCTTTTGCAGACTCAAACAGCTTAAGTGAAATATTAATTCAGCAGCAGCAAAACGCTAAGTTGAATGCAGTGTTGAAGAGACGCATTAAAAAGTTCAGAGCAGGATCAGAGTTTGCCATGTATGTAAGGTAGCTATCTAGTTCTGACATGTAGTAACGAAAGAAGCAAAACATCATATATAGAGAATATCATAAACCAGGCTGCCTGTTACACAGTCTGCAGGTATTTCAGCCATCCAGAAGAGTTATATATATAATCATGTGCAAGAGCAATATAATTTAGTAATGATAACTTCATCATCCTGTCCTAATTATTCTGTCATTTTTAGGGAAATTATGACTGAGACTGAAGTATAGTGCCTAAATCCCAAGCCTCTAAAACTGTACATACTGACCACATTGACAGCAATCCAGTTATTGTTGGTGTAGACTAAGCATTTGTTTAATTTTTGTTTAAGGAGCAGGTCCATCATTTCTCACTGTTTCTGAAGACATAGGCAGTGGTGTAAGAAACACAGTTATCTCTTTCAATGTGCTGTTATGGAAACTATCTACAAATGCAGGCAATTCAAAGGAGAGGAGAGAGAAAACTGCTAATAACGCTTTCAAATATCATGGTAAGATTTTATCATCTATGGACAGAACATTGCACACTTATTCTTGTAAATATGCCCATATCTTCCTGCTCATTTAAGTTAATTTTCTTTATTTCAGTTTAAGCTATCTTTTTTTTTTACTGCTTGCAAGTATGGCATTTTTTATTGAATTGATGGTATCTGTATCTACATAACTACATCTAAAATTACACATACCTCAAGGATGTCAATTTCTTTAGAGAAATTAATTGCCACACATAAAAGGGAAAAATTTGCTTGCTGTGATTCCGCCAAAGTGCACCAGCACGACAATCTTGCCTTTAATATTTTGAAAAACATTGCAGCAGTTTATTACTGTAATGTTGTGGGTAATAAGCAGGAATTCATTATTCTTTCATATGCACTAAATATGTTCGCACAATACCTTTGTACGGATGATATTGAGGCCGTTCCAGATATTCGTGACTTCAGGTCCTAAAGCCTTCTGGCAAGCAGGTGACAATTATCAGCTACACATTACTGGAAAGCTGAAATGCAGGTAAATAAATGACTTTTCTGAAGTCTTGCTACTGCAGAGTTATGTAGAGATTATTATTATCTGGAGACTGTTGTGGTGATGTCAATTTGAGAAGTTTATCAAAAGCCTCAATGAGAAATGTCACAGCAACGCTCCTGATGATCAGCCAGGAGGTGCAGGTGGCTCTGAATTGCCCACCAGAGGAGGCTGACTTAACTTGCAGTTCCAAACTATTCTCTAGAAGAGCTTAGTCCTCTCCACTGACTAAAGAGAGACTAGTCTCAACAGACTAAATGCTGACTAAATTTCATCATTAGACTAAATGCCCATACACCCCCTCTATGCCTTTTATCCTTGTATTCATTTGGATAGTAAACTCTTCAGAGCAGATTCTGTCTCCAAGCTGTCCTGTAAAAATATATGGCTGCTTGTACATGGATACTATTCTCACCAGCAAGAATTGAAACTAGGATTTTCTGTGTCCAGAAAAGAGGTACTTTATATCAAAACAGAAGAAGTCATATCCTTTGCTCTGAGAGCACCAAGAAGTTGTTTTTATCAAAGCCAGGCTAGACCACCTGTTTACTATGTCAACATACCGATATTTCTCTGATGTTATAATAGATACCAGGTAGTAATCAGGTTCTGGATGTGAACTGGTTCACCTACCCAAACTGCCTCATCCTTTTCAAATACAAATATTCTGGTCTCTCTTGCCTGTGAACATACAAGAGCTGGTCACAGCAGAATGCTGTGGAAGCGAGGCAGGACTGGGAAGCGCTGTCTGGGATGCTAGACTCTGTCTCTAGCCACTGTGGAGATCCTAGAAGCTATAGACAGAATTCTCAGTGCTTGAAAAAAATCAGTTTGAAGTATGGACCAACGACACTTCAAACCAGGAACAGAATTGGGACAGTGGACTGATGACTTAAGAGATTTAAAAACAACTGTCTCTATAGAGCAACAGTTCCCACTGAGCCGTACTGCCATAGCACAATGGCTCCTTATGGCCACTTCACTTATTGCATTCTTAAACTAACAGCAAGCAGAACAATGTACAACACTGTAATCACCACCTGATTTTCTGTTGTGAGATTTTCTTCACTCAGCAACAGTAAGAACCGACTGAAACTTCGCTACAGTCTTTGATGCTCAGGAAATAGGGTTTGGGTTTGTTTCACCTCTGTATATGTAGGTGTGGAAATTGTACACTAGCAAGTTTGCTAGTACTTCAGATCATTTTCTTCAGAAAAAGCTGATCTTAAGATGTGGTTTCAATGCCCTTGAGAAATCTCTTCCTAGATTTTCTTCTCTGCCCTTGCAAAATCCATCCAGGTTTTACGCTGGACTTACTGCAACTTCAGAAGACCTACTGCTACCTGGAAGCAAAAGATCTGGAACTACTGTCACCTGAGGCAGAATGTGAGGAGTTTTTTTCAGTGCTGATACAATTAACTGTGTTCGCAATTCATGGATATTGTTTTATCATCCCTAACAGACCAATTTCAAGTGTATTTGTAGTCTGAAAAGCAGCTAAGCACTTTCCTTTCAATCAGTATGCAGCCTGCAAACTTACAAAAAGTGCACTGGCAATACATTCACACACAGACCCTTCTTACACAAGTAGAAGTTGGATCCCTCCATATACTATTAGTGCAGTAAGGTGACACAGTGAGTAAGAACACATAATCTTTCTCTTTGCTCATACTTCCCTCTCTGCTAAAAATTGTAGAACAGCACCAGGGCTGAATAGTTGCAACAAAGCTTTGCCTCACTGTCAGAAGCACTCAGAAAATGGTGCCGTGTTAGGGCAGGGCTGAAAGCCTATAATGTCACTGCTACTGCTTCTGCATAAAATGACTTCACACTCTGCCTTTCAGTAATTCCATGGGGGTAGTAATGCCACAACTATTGCAGTCTTATAAGGATTAAATCATCAGCATAAGAAGAATACTGCAAAGATAAAAATATGCTTAAGAACGCCTAAGAAAGGATATTTAATTTTAGGCTCAAATCTCATCCCACTATGAAACAGAATCAAATATCCTTTCAATGTTGTGACCAAAAAAGAGATGCCAAAACAAAGCAATGCTATCTTTCCCAGTTGCAGATGAAGCTACCATTCCTCCACAAAAAAGGAAAGTGGGTTAAAACATTTTACTATACATCCTCCTTTAGTTTATCATAACTGCAGTTCTATAATTATCTATAGTTCTATAAATATCTCTTAAGTTCTTCTGTACTCCCAAAGCTCACAGAAAAGTGATGTTTCTGTTACATTTCTGGCCCAATCAGAAAAAGTGAAAGGAGAAATGTTATATGAAAACATGTTCATGTTTGGGCATTGAGTCTAAATACGATGCAGATCCTCAGAGGTAAATCTGTGACAATTTAAAACACGCTTTTTTGCATTCAAAGCAAAGTAACTGAGAGCCTCAGTCTTCTCAGACTAATAAATTTGACAGATCATGGTGATTTCCCATGGGAGAACCTGATCCATTAGGTACATTGCGTGAGTCAGAAGTGATCACCAAGACTGGCAATAATCCTGCCCACCTGCCCACATGAAGACATACCTGTCCCAAGAACTTGCATTTACTTCGTTTACCTCACAACAGGAAAAAATTATACAGTACCTCTCACTTGTAATATTTTCAGTTCTGAAAACTTCCCCTTAATATTTGGCAGTGGATCTCTTAAGGACAAGGGCCTTAAGATTTGATTCTTCACATCTAAAATCCTGTGAAAGTCGACAGGGACTGACTAGGCTCAGTACCTCCGCAAATTAGAGCTAAAGTAAAAAAAAAGTCTTAATAACCTTCTAATGGACTGCTGAAAACCATAGTTGCAGCAATCAAGAAGACAGAAAGCTGGGCCCTTTTCCCCTTATAACACAGAAATAATTGACAATATTTGAAAACTATAAAAAGAGGTGCAAGGAAGAGGAATAGATTTGTATTTTAACTCCATTTGAGAGAACTGGACAAAAGGAGTTGCCTAGAAGGCCAAAGCAGAAAAATACCTCTCCCAAAATAAGGAAGAAATATTTCTTTACAATGCATCAAAGTTTACCTGAGCCAGTTAAGTATCTATTACTTTTCTGTTTCTCCTAGAGAGGGAGGTGGCTGCCACCCATTCAGAGGAACGCCTTCCCACAACCCACCCTCTGCACTCGCACTTTGCAATTTGGTAGGAAACATTCTCCAGCCCTTTGGCTCGCTAAACAAATCTCAGAGCCCAAATGCCTCTGTCCTGTTTTCGAACACCTCCTTTACCAGAGTCACTCTTTTGTGCGGTTGTGAAACACGCTGATTTCTCAGGTTTACCTCAACTCAGCTCAAAAAATATCAGGCTGGATTCATAGTAAAGCAAAGAACAAGATTTTTTAGAGATTTAAAGTAATTTTTTTTAGTCATAAAATGAACATCAGATGCAATTCTAATATTAGCTTAAAACGGACTGCATCTCTATTTGCTTACATTACTCCTACTCAGAATTTCTTAGAGAGGTTCCAGATGCTTTAGTTGAGGGTTTGGCTTTAAAGTAATATCATGTCTTCCAAGAGCTGCCCTCCGTTTTTACAACCTCTGTATTCACATACGACTGCTACAGTCCATTACAATCAAGTTTGGGCTAATGTGTTTTTAAGGATTTTTCCTGAAATCAAGGCATTTCAGTACTTAACCATGGAAATCCCTTTCTGAATTCATGCCTAACTAGTTAGGAGT
Organism: Gavia stellata; assembly: GCF_030936135.1. Classification (NCBI taxonomy): domain Eukaryota; kingdom Metazoa; phylum Chordata; class Aves; order Gaviiformes; family Gaviidae; genus Gavia; species Gavia stellata. The sequence continues at coordinate 25,009,530 of NC_082600.1, forward strand.
GACTGTGTATCAGCTATGCAAATATCACTGATGTTCTTTCCAATAGCAGGGTTTAATAAATATTTTCCCTACCTTCTTAGCCTACAGACCTGTCAGCTGCCCCACATCCACTCTAGGCTGTTCTTGTTATGAGGGATTATCCACATATTCATATGAATTATTAGAAAAGATATCAGTTTCATATGCATTCTGTGAAACTTCTGATCTCGGGAAGTGTTAAACATTTCTATAGGTATTCTATATTATATATTTTAATAAGAATGTTTTGGACATGCTTATACAAGCACACTTTTCTTATTACTTCAAGCCTGATCTTAGCTTTATCACTGGGTTTCCAGAATTATACTTTTGGAACCAGATGGAGGTGGCAGAAACAAATGTTTTAAATGCAGTCCATAACGTGGATATCAGCCCAGGAAAGGGATACTGAAGTTAGGATGGCCTGATTGGCTGCAGCTGTCAGATACATGGAACAGGACTGTCTGCTACAGCCTGGCAGAGGCTAAGGAGTCCCCTCAGTCTCCATTCTTGGGTTGTTCATAGCATTTAAGCCACAAAGCTTCTGCTCTATAGCATCAGCTGTTTTCATATGAGGTGAAAAGGAGTAACTTCAAGGAAGCAGAGCACTGGCCTATGGTACAGTCCACACTGCCAAAGTTACTTGCTTCCTATAGAACATAACTGATATGGTAGCCCAGTGCTACTATCAAGAACCTGTTTGCATTCAAGTCCTTTTTCACACAGCCCTGCCAATGAACACAATCTGCCTTTTTACTACTTTCCACAAAGCACCCTGAACATACGTCCAACCCTTTCACAGGTGGGAAAACAGCACGCAACAAAGACAAAATTATCATATTGCTTTGGAGACGTATTTAGGCTGCTCAGCACATGAACTGAGAGAAGAAACCAGAAAATCTCCAGCTGCACCACGAGATGGTGCTCAGTCCCCTCTGTAACAGGCACATGAAGTACCACCAGAGTCAGGAAAGTTTGTGTGAAGTGAGTGGGTGCTGACACCCCCAGCCTAAGCACACACAGACAGTTGGGCTCATAAATTATTCTCTCTATGCAGCCCTGCTGGATACAGCATTCCCTGTAAAACACCACTGTGCTGCTGGAGGAGTCACCCGGCCAGTGAGAAATTGCAAAAAACACCACTAGGTGAGTCTGTACAGCTGGAAACTTTAAATCTACCACACTTGTGGCAAAAATACTGAAGTTTGGATAACCTTTTCAGTTCATTCAGGAAGATAAGGTCCACAAGAACTACGCAAACAAACAAACAAAAAGTCCTGCATTTTCATATCATTTTCATGCTGCTGCATCTGCTCTGTTGCATTTTAACATGCTTGAAATAAATCAAAGTGTGACCAGTGAGAGAAATATTATAAACTTGGATTACAATGAGAACTGGTCAATTTTATTGGCACTGCTTTCAATGGCAATGATGATTTAGGAAGCAAGTTTCCCTTAATCTAAAATTATCCTAAGCATCATAATATAATAAATTGGAAGCAACAAACTTTCATTCTTTCTAGTATAACAAAACATGGAACTAAATGAAGCTAATTTTCTGCCCGTTGCAAAGGCACTGATATTACCCACACTTGTGACATCAATATTTTGGCAATTCTAGGACTATGACCGGTATTTTCAGAGGAGAGAGGGAGGCTATTGCAGAATAGGCTATGGTAACAATGTAATTTGGGAGTATGCAATTACTGTTACACTATAATGGTACCTACCAGTATATGATTTCGCCAACTGTGTACTGACCCCCAAAAATCTCAGTAGTTAGCTACAAATAAGTTTCTTCCCTTCCTTTCTTGTATTAAAGCGGAATCAGAGTTGTTACACGGTATTTGATGCCATCTTCCACAGTAGAACTGGCTACATTTAAGCAGCACGGGATATTAAATTTGTTAACAGCCCCTATAAACTCCTGGCTTCATTCACTATTCTACTGCGCAAACTCACCTTACAAGCCTACAAGCAAAAAAAACCTCTCACACTTCTATAGCTCTTTCAAGGGGCCTCTTTGCAATTAAAACATTTTTTATATTATTTCATCCTTTAAAAAAGAATGATGAAATTCCAGCAACTTTTGTGCCTGGCATTTTTTCTGTTGCAACAAACGTGCAAACTCACTTTATTCAAATTAGACACTGTGCCATTATAAAGTCTACAAGATGCACACATCTTCAACTGTACATGCCAACTGGAATGGAGGGAATCCAATCAAACCTAGAACCCCTCACATGCATATGCAAAAGGACTTGGGTTTTGGGACAACGAAACATCAAACGTATGACATCTTTCCCTAACTCATCTAAGAAAGGTTTGCGGTTTTGCATGCAGCAGAACAATTTGGCAAATACTGTCCCTCCTCTCGAAGCTAAGAGCTAAACTTCAAGAATTCAAGAGGAGCACCACACTAGATGGAAGACTGCAACTTTGTTTAAATGCTTGAATGCTGTAAGAACAGTTTTCCCTAAGCAGTTCCAAAGATGCTAACACATTGGTAAAGGTGACAACAGCTTGCAACCTGAAATGCTGATGTGAGTCAAAAGTAATACCAGCTACATTTCTTCTTTTCCCTTCAAATTCAAAACAGTGGGCTGAATAATTTCAAATAAGATTCCCCTACAAAAAAGGGGAACTGAAAACACACTAATCCAAATCGTGTCAGCATGCTAACAGGTTCTTAATACACAGATAAACCCTTACCTGAACCTACTCTTGCATGAACAGTTAATTAGCATAGCAACTTCCCTGTTTGTTTCAATCTTGCTGGTGATTCACTACTTCAAATTCATGAGCAAACAAAAATAATAAGATATCCTTGGATGATTAAAACTGTACTTGATGATTTGACCTCCAATTCATCAGGCCTGGATACTGTGAAATCCACCAAGAGGAAAAAGCTATTTTTCCATAATGAAGTGTGCACACATGACTGTTTAATATAGCAACCACTGAAGTGACACAAATCAAAAAGATATTTAACTGGGAAAATTACTTGAGAACTTCTCTCAGGCTTTCTAACTTTCAACATTCAGAATGAAAACGTTCAGCATATTCCACTCGCTAGAAAATGGTTTATGGTGATATAAAAAAATCTTCATCACTGTTCAAACACACCTGTGGCATCTTGGCCAGGTTCCTTGTGGTATCAAGTCTTCCCATGCATTGTATTCCCTTTGCACAAGAGAAGCAAGAAGTCAACAACTCTTTCCTTGGCCCTGAAACCTCAAGAATCAGCTTTCCTTGAGAGGAGTAGAAGATAAGCAATTAGAAAAGACGACATCACTGCCGAAAGGTTTGCTAAGGGCAAGTTTCAAGAGAGGCAGCAGCAACACAAGCTTGCCACATGCATCATACACCAGTGTGCATCAGCTTAACCAAGCAAGACTCTCTCTGGGAGAAGAAGGGTTCTTGTTCTCTCTGACTCATTCTGTCCCTGCACAAAGAGTAAATATTTCTAAGATGCTTCTTTCAGAGGCAGACCACAAACCTGCAGCTCACCTTTCCCCAGCTCATTTCAGAGATGCCAGTGTTCAAGCACAGAAGCACTGCAGGGTATTTTTAAAGTAAACTTCTGTCTTACTCCTCAAACACCTGTGTGTAATTGCAGTTCTTTGCTCCCTGAGAGAAATTTTCTAGCAGCAGTGCCTTTTGCCAGACAAACCAGCCTTGCAGTGCAAAATACAGGCAATGTGATGGGTCATGGTGGCAGAAGGACAGTAGCAGTCACTGCTGAACTAGGTGGGTGGTGTGAGGACTGGTAAACATGGAAAAAAGCTCCCAGCTGTGGAGATGCAACTTTGCTCTGTCATTATCAACCCTCTCACTATTCATTCATGGAAACAGAATCCAGTATTTAAGTCCTAAAACAGTCATTGTTTGATTTTAAGATAGTGAACAGCCTGACATGTCTTAATCCTGGAAACAACACATTTAGTACTGCTACACAGTTCCCTGGTATTACCTCTCACACAGCAAGTTTCCTCAAACTCAGTGCTTTGTGTAGAAAAAGAAAAATCTATGAAATGGAAAAAGAAATTACCAAATGCTCGATGCCTGGACACCACAGAAGACACTGTTTCAGTCTACCTTTGCCCCTCTATTTCACTGTAAGGCAGCAAAAGCATGGCCCTTTTAAGCCCTATAGCAGGATGTCCACAAACTTTGAAGGCTATAGTTGCTTCCTGAGTGTACTGGGTCTGTCTGGGAGGAAGTTCATTGTCTTCACAGCAGCCTGCATGGTGCTATGTTTTGGATTTGTGAGCAAAATGGTGTTGATTACACACAGGCTGGGGGAGAGTGAGTGAACACCAGTGTGGTGCTTAGCCATCTACAGGGGTTAAACCAAAACACTGAGGTAAGTGCAAGTTATAACAGCTGAGCTGAAAAGAACACAAACCAATTTACACAAAGAGAGTGGCCAAAATAACAAACTGAGAAGCGTACAAGTTTTTCTATCAAAGCCTTTTTTTTCCCCAAGCATCATGGCTGAGATCCTGCAAACTTTGCAACAGGAAAGAAAGCAAGACATCCTGTTTTCCCCAACCAGACATGAGAAAGGAAGCTTGTATTATAACAACTGGCAGATAAGAGAAAAGCATCACTGACCAGCGACTAGTTAATTCAATGTATTATTAAACAAAACCTATCATCACATGACTTCAAAAGTTATCCTACCCACAAATTTCTTCTTAGGTTACTCCAAGGTTCACCCACACCAACCTTCTCCTCTGGCAAAAAAAAAATTAAAAAATTAAAAAACACCCCAACCTTTTCATATTCCATAATCTTTGTTATAGCATCGAGGATCCCAATATTTAATTGGAATTTCTAACATTAAGTAAAGGGTATCTAGCTTAGTGACTGACAGGGTGATTGATATGGTTGTTTTGACTCTGCCCCCTTCACAACAGTTCTTACTTTTAGTTATAATCCCATGGATGGGGTCAGAGGCTACAGGAATTGAAAATTCTATATCTAGAAATGTACAGCACAAAGACAACATTTCAGAAAGTGGCAAGGAGTCAAGAAAAACTGCTGGGGTGGGAACAATAGCCTGACATAGCTGTTTTGCAAAAGCAGGGCAATGATTCCTGACAGATGATTGCCGAGTTTCCCAGGTTAGTTTTCTTTTCCATTAGGTCGCACCGCAGCAATTTAGTTAAAAAATAACGTAGAATGCTTTCTGCCAAGCTCTGCTCTCAACAGCGCCATCTCTTCAAACTGATGACCTTAGAACACCTGCTGAAGTCGCTCCCTGAGCAGTAGAACCAAAGAGTCAGACTAGAGACTTTCAAAGGATGTGACAGTATTACGTGGAAGATGAAGGCCAACTGCTGCTAACTAAGGGCTGGAGCTAGCTGAAGTCTAGTAAACACAGACTTGTATTTGTAGCCCAGATTTATAGCCCCAGAAATATTCTGGGATGCAGGGACCTTGTGAAATTGCAAACTGCAGTTCAGTATTGCAGAAATTAATTATGTCACAGCAAAACCTCAATCTTCATGGCACTGTCTGGATGAGGAGGATTAAAGACACCATGAAAAGCTTGTGCTCATTACACCCAGTGTTCTGCACCCAATAATGCAAATCACTAGAGCCTCTTTACTGGTCACTTCTTATGCAGTATCTGCTGAGCCTTAAGGCTCAGTGATTTGGCCTTAAATTTACTGATAAGGTAACACGCAACATAGCAAGCAGTGCTTGTGCTGATTAGTGTTTGCTTTTCTTTTTCTTTTGAGCTATTCAAAGTCTCATTAGAGATGCTCTCTCTGGGTTGTTCTCAGACAAAATTAATCATATATAAAATACTCTCTTCCTCCTAGATCCTAAAGCACGAGTTTCCAGTTTTGTGCCAATTTTCTTTGAATAAAAGAACAAAGCGAATATTCTGGCAACTAATTGCAGAATCTAATCTACAGAAGACATACTGTCTAGACAGCAGCGAAGCAGAGCAGCTTCTCATCTGCGCTTCACCTTTTGCCTCTCGCCTAGATGGAAGATGTCCATATGGAACCCAGCCCCAAAGGGTCTTGTCCTGTCCACTGCAACTGGTAACTGCGTGGACTTTGTTGATACCTTTTTAAAACGAGCTCAGGAACACTATTTCACTTTGTAGGAGTACCAAGCAACCTCTGAGTTGAGAGCTTAATTCAAGAGGTTTTTTTCCACTGGGGACTTGGCGTGGACTTGAATCAAGCAAGTCTGAGACAAAATCATGTACCAGCAGTCCTGGCTAACCAGGGAGGTCCCAGAAGACTGAAGTTTAGCAAATGTGATGCCCATCTTCAAGAAGGGCCAGAAGAAGGATCCGGGTAACTACAGGCCTGTCACAGCCTGACTTCGGTGCCATGGAAGATTATGGAGTAGATCATCTTGAGTGACATCATGTGGCACGTACAGGACAACCAGGCGATCAGGCCCAGTCAGCATGTGTTTATGAGAGGCAGGTCTTGTTTGACTAACCTGATCTCCTTCTGTGAAAAAGTGACCCGCTTAGTGCATGAGGGAAAGGCTGTGGATATAGTCTACCTACACTTTAGTAAAGCCTTTGACAATGTTTTCCACAGCATTCTCCTGCAGAAATTGGCGGCTCGTGGCTTGGACGGGCGCTCTTCGCTGGGTAAAAAACTGGCTGGATGGCCGGGCCCAAAGGGTTGTGGCGAATGGAGTGAAATCCAGTTGGCGGCCACTCACAAGCGGTGTTCCCCAGGGCTCAGTTTTGGGGCTGGTCTTGTTTAATATCTTTATCAATGATCTGGATGAGGGGCTAGAGTGCTCCCTCAGCAAGTTTGCAGACAACACCAAGTTGGGAGGGAGTGTTGATCTGCTCAAGGGTAGGAAGGCTCTGCAGAGGGATCTGGACAGGCTGGATCGATGGGCCAAGGCCAATTGTATGAGGTTCAACAAGGCCAAGTGCTGAGTCCTACACTTGGGTCACAACAACCCCATGCAACGCTACAAGTTTGGGGAAGAGTGGCTGGAAAGTTCCCCTGCAGAAAAGGACCTGGGGGTGTTGATTGACAACCAGCTGAATATGAGCCAGCAGTGTGCCCAGGTGGCCAAGAAGGCCAAGGGCATCCTGGCCTGTATCAGAAATAGTGTGGGCAGCAGGAGTAGGGAGGTGATCGTGCCTCTGTACTCGGCGCTGGTGAGGCCGTACTTCAAATCCTGTGTTCAGTTTTGGGCCCCTCACTAGAAGAAGGACATTGAGGTGCTGGAGCGTGTCCAGAGAAGGGCGACGAAGCTGGTGAGGGGTCTGGAGCACAAGCCTTATGAGGAGCGGCTGAGGGAACTGGGGTTGTTCAGTCTGGAGAAGAGGAGGCTGAGGGGAGACCTTGTTGCTCTCCACAACTACCTGAAAGGGGGTTGTAGAGAGGTGGGTGTGGTCTCTTCTCCCAAATGACAAGTGATAGGAAGAGGAAATGGCCTCAAGCCGTGCCAGAGGAGGTTCAGCCTGGATATTAAGAAAATCTTCTTTACTGAAAGGGCTGTCAGACATTGGAACAGGCTGCCCAGGGAGGTGGTTGAGTCACCATTCCTGGAGGTATTTAAAAGACTGTGTGGATGAGGTGCTTAGGGACATGGTTTAGTGGTGGACTTAGCAGGGTTAGGTTTACGGTTGGACTTGATGATCCTAAAGGTTTTCTCCAACCTGAATGATTCCATGATAATAGATAAAATATCTGGAGTACTGTTTCCATTTCTGGGCTCCCCGGTTCAAGAAGGACAGGGAGCTGCTGGAGAGGGTACAGCAAAGGGCTACAAAGATGATTAGGGGACTGGAACATCTTTCTTATGAGGAAAGGCTGAGGGATTTGGGTCTTTTTAGTCTGCAGAAGAGAAGACTGAGGGGGGATCTTACCAATGCTTAGAAATACTTAAGGGGTGGGTGCCAGGAGGATGGGGCCAGTCTTTTTTCAGTGGTTCCCAGTGGAAGGACAAGAGGTAACGGGCACAAACTTGGTCATAGGAAGTTCCACCTGAAAATAAGGAGGAACTTCTTTACTTTGAGGGTGGCAGAGCACTGGAACAGGCTGCCCAGAGAGGTTGTGGAGTCTCCTTCTCTGGAGATATTCAAAACTCACCTGGATGCATTCCTGTGCAACCTATTCTAGGTGAACATGCTCTGGCAGGGGAGTTGGACTAGATGATCTCCAGAGGTCCTTTCCAACCCCTATCATTCTGTGATTCTGTGAAAATACCTGACTTTGTAGTAGCTGCCACAGGGAAAAGGAATTTGTTGGGTTATATGATAAGGTCATCTGCACACCCACAAAGGAGCTCAGAGAGACAAGAGCAGGAGGGGGACCCCAAATAATATCTTCTTGGATTACATCCAGGCCCATCACAGCAGCCATCAGCCCATCAGAGGCCCATCTGCACAAGCCCAGAGGAGCACAGGGTCACAGTGGCAGGTGGGAACACAAATCAAGGACTCCTGAGGAATGAACATCTTGTCCAGGCCTCTCCCAGGGCTGTTCCAGCATAGCCATTAGCCCCAGTGTCCACACATGAAACTCATTACCATAAGTCATCTGGAGCAGCTCTTGAGATCACCTTTTGGACTAAGGAGGTTGCTGCCAAGAGTGGGACGTATGGGATGCAGGGGAAAAGCAGTTTGGGATCAGACAGACTTATGGGATGTTTAGGGGAGAAACCAAAGGCAGGAAAAGGGAGAAGTTTAGGTGATTTTTGAAGGAGGGGGAAAACAGAGGGGTAAGGGGTTAAAAAGGGCTGGTCATGTGTAAATAGTTGCTGGTTAGTATGCTTACCTGATTGTGCCCTGCACCTGATCAGTGCAGTCTGTCCTGTCTTCTTATTAAATTTCTTTCTAACTCCTTCCTGGGTGAGGGCTCTCTATTCTGTGTGCATGAGGGTGTACAGGGCTGTGAGTGCAGCAAATGAAGTCAGACCATGGGTCAGAGGGCCCATATGTTCATGCTGCCAGAGGCTGGAATGAGCACGGGTCTGCAAGTAAGCATGTGATCACTAGCAAAGTGCCTACCAGGAATACATCTTCAACTTCGCTACCGTTTGAACCTGGGAACAGGGAGTGGCAGTAGCCTCGCCTCACTCGGGCTGTAGGATCCAGCATGGTATGTTTTCCTGTAACAGAATTCTTAGTTTACCATCTGACAAAATACCTGGGAGGACGGCTGTTTCATTGCCTGACAGAAGGAAAAGTCTTCCAAAGACAGGCTTCCTCCCTTCCCTTCTTCTGCATTGCAGTGCAGCAGCAGCACGAGACCAGACCAGTGCCCTGAGTCTAAGACTGCTCAAAGGTGAGACCGTTCTCAGCTAGGCTGTACAGATGCTAGACACCAGCTCTGCTTTCACCACTACAGTATGACATACTAATGACTCGTCACTTTTCAGGATGCATAAGCATTCATTTCTTCCTGATTATGTTTAAATGGAGTTAGGAGATACTAGATTCACAAATACGATGTGTATGTTTAATCATACCTCTTCACTTTCCAAATAATGTTTTCATGTTAGAGTACTATTAAGCTTTTATTAAAATGACAGCTACATCACTAGGTATCAGATAAGTGCACTTGGTTTTACAACATTTTGATTAGATTAGAGTTAGCACGGCTTCCTATTTATGTATGATGATACGGAAAAAAGAAAACTTTAAACCTCTCCCAGAGAGTTATATATCATTGGTTCATATTTTATGTTGTTACAGTGACACTTAGTAAAATGAAACATTAACATTGCATTGAATTAAGGCACTAAATACAGTAAGCATGGCAAATGAGAAGGGAGAACCAATCTCATATTCTAGCTGTTTTCTATTGTCAAAGGCCAGTCCAAAATCGATTGGCTCTGAAACAACATGCTAACTGAGGGGCCTCATAGAGACACAGGATCAACTAGTAGTGATTGGCTGTGATCACAGAATCACTAAGGTTGGAAAAGACCTGTAAGATCATTAAGTCCAACCATCAATGCCCTCAACCTGCAATGCCACGTCCACATGTTCCTTAAACACCTCCAATGAGGGTGACTCCACCAGCTCCCTGGGCAGCCTGTTTCAGTGTTTCACCACTCTCTCAGTAAAGAAATTTTTCCTAATATCCAGCCTGAACCTCCCCTGGTGCAACTTGAGACCATTTCCTCTTGTCCTGTCACTAGTCAGATGATTTTTCATCCTCTTCCATTTGTGCTTTTAGCAACGGGTAGGAGAAGAGGATCAGGATTTGCTGAGGCTTCACAAGCAACATGAAAATAGGTATCGGCTTGTCTGGCATGCTTTAGTGAGAAGAAAAGGCCTCATTATGAAACAACAAGTGATAAGACAGAAGTATTCACTGTGCCAAAGGCAGCTACTTTTGGAAGATCAAACTTCCTGTAAAGGTAGTGACAAACTATGTGACTATGACTATTGACATGCCACATAAAAGGTTTGGGAGAAGGAGAGAGAACTAGGCCAAGAAAAATAATACAAGTAGTATCCTGGAAAGAACACAAAGTGAAGACACCTCCAAAAGCTAGTAAATCTGTAGCACATACAGCCCTGTCCTCCACAGTTAGTATTGGGTAGAATGCTGAAAACTATCCCCATCTGGACTGATATGAAGTATGGTCACTGAAAAGGGAATAAGGAAATTAAGGACTTTAAAAAAATGAAGAAAAAATCAGAGCACCAGATATTATGACACAAACTATAAAACTAACAAAACAACTTTAACTTTCTTTGAAGTGAACTACGTATTACAAGAAACAGCTTACAAGAGATGGACCAAGGAGCTACTCTTCTTTAGGAAATCCTATTTAAAAACCCAAAATATATGTATGCAAAAATATAAGGCTATCTAGACTAGACCTGTTTTCCCCATAAATCCAGCAAAAAAAATTGTGCTATCTGTTTCATCTTCATTATGTGGAGGAATCATTCAATGCACCTTCACACAGTGTATTTTGGGATCCTGATCCTGCTTTTGGTTGTGCTGATTTTACAACTCAGAGGAAAAGAGAGTCACTACCCAGTTACATCTGTGTAAGCAACAGCACTGTTGGGTCCTTCTAAATTCAAATTCTGTCAGTATGCAGAAACAGGTAAGATCAGTTTAGGTATCTTCAAGAGTGAAAAGAGAGGAGGAGATGAATATTAAAATAAATACAGAAAAAGTTAAAAAATGTTCCTATTCTAGGAAACGATGTCAGTCTTCCATTTCAGAACTGTGAGATACGACAATGATGAGAAACAGAGAGAGGGTGAGAAGAAATGATGGAAAACAGTATTTTGCACCAGATATGTGACAACCCAAAGATATGCAAGCAGAAACCCCCCAATCCTTTCAATGAAAATTAAGAGCAATTATATTAAAAATTGAATGCTTACCTGGGACAATATACTAGATTCCTCTCAAATAGCGTGAGCTTCAGTGCTTGCTGTGGTAGGCTCCTTAACCTATACGTTCCATGAGACCCCAAAAAGTACAGCTCTGTTTACCTTTAAAACCATGCACCAGGTCCCTTCTATTCAGTTAGCAATGGTGACTGGTTGACCTGAAACTCTTTAACTGATTGGGAATCCCATCTGTCAAGTTACTTTAAAACACTTCTGCTCATTTCAACAGACCCTGACAGACCCATCTGTATGTGGATAACTCCCTATGCAAGAGTAAATGTCAGTGTGCCTGCAAGAATGGTTGCAGTGATATTTGGTCTGCTCGTGCCTGACTATATTTTATTCATGCAAGAGTATACAGTTTTTCATCAATCAGTTCCCAGCAGGTTCCCTTCTAGAAAGCAGGACAGATGACCCGAGTCATCACAACAGGCAGCAACAAAACAAGGTGTTGGAGGGACTAGGAGTAGGGTTGCTCATTTTCAGCAAAGTATCTTAAAAATAAATTAGGAAAATCCGAAGTGTTTTAAAATAAATAAATAAATACAAACCTTCAGAGGAAGACTGTATTTAAAAAATGCAACAGGCTCAATTATTAAAAATGCATGGAAGCAAAATGATTCAAGATGTTTTGATGCTTATGGGGAAACTAACAAAAGTACTGCATTCAGACTGTCTTCCCACCACTCTGATTATAGGATTCTCTTTTCCCTCTTTTTCTTTTTTGAATGTTTCTCCCAGTTACTGCTAGATTTTGATTTGCATGAAAACCAGACCATTGCTCCTTGCTACTAAAGCTAATTTCCCAGCTGAAGATAGTCTTTCATAGCTAAGCCTTTAACAGCCAGCTGTCATCAGAAGTTGAAGATGATGACAACAACATCAGATTGCTGGCCAGTACCAGAGGAACTGATATGGATGCTCAGATGATACGCATCAACAAGAACTATGGTGCAAGTGTTTAGATAGAGTTACAGGTGGCTAAGTAGCAAGAGCATATGAACTCTTAGGAAGCAAAAGATCCTATATTTATGCAAGTGTCCTCAGTGCTGCTAGGTAAAAACTGGCAATCTCAGCTAGCAGAAATTCAAGACACTTTTTCCTGTTACCCACTGTATCTTGAAACACAGTGTTAGAACTTCGAAGAGCAAAAGGAATTCAACAAGAGCTGTCAAGCTTTGAGTCACACAGGACTAATTCCACACAGTCCTGCAACAGGGCTGAAGAAGGCTGCAGTTCTCAATGTTGTGAACTCATGATCAAGCCCCTAAAGCATATCAGGGCTCACAGCTGAAATAATCACACATCAGCCAATGCTTTGGCTTGTCTCTGGCTAGAGGCTCCCAGGGATCACTTCCCAAGACAAGAAACTGATTGCTTCCACTTCCCTGCAAAGTACGATCTCAACCAGCTGGCAGTGACTAGGAGGGAAAGCTGATCTATTATCTGCTCATGTGTGTATTTTTTTTTTTCTCTATTTGTAACCACAGAGAGCCTTTTAAATTTTGCAAATATTGTGCATGGGGAAAAAGCCCAAGCAACTGCTCTCTGCTGTCTAACACTACTTTTAGTCCAAAACTATGGCAAAGCTGTTAAGAAACTGCTGTACAGTAAGATTCTCTCAGTGCTGCTACACTTGGATCTGCTCCTTGAAAGCTCTGTGTTTGCTTTTGGGGCTGCAGCACACTTCTTTCCACCTTCCTGCTAGCTTGGATGGGGCTCCCTGGTGGGCAGAAAGACCACAGCCTCCAGAAAACACATAGACCATCCTTACCTTTTAATCCCTTACAGCATTTCCAAAGTGTTTAGCCTTCCATAAATCTTTCCACATAAAATCTAACGCAGAGGATGTGCCAGTTCAGGAATCTGGTTTCAAGTAAGATAAGCCTCAAAGCACATTTGAAAGCTAAACAGCTCCATTCTTTGGGAAGTGCTTTTTACTCTGAGGCCCACATCAACTTTGACCAGATCTTTGAAGTAGAACAGAAAAGATTTTGTTTGCTCAATCAGTCTAGAATTGGATATGATCTTTCACTATTATTTTTCACAGAGATTTTATAAGCCTTCTTCCCTACTTTAACAGACTGAAGGGGATCTTCAGTGACACAAAGATTCAGCTGGAATTTATTATAGAAGCCTAAGAGTGGTAAACGCTGTATAAAAAGTTAATCACGTAGCTCTGATAATATACTCAAAATCTAAGATCTAATTTTTCCTTCTTCTATGCCCAAATAAAAATGACTTTGAATAAATATCAGGTTAAGTTGTCACCATTCTGAAATAAAGTGAGAGTTTGAGGTGTTTTGTTTTGTTTTTTTAAATATGGATGCCTTTTTGTAGTGGAGAAATGCATACAGCACCTGTTGTTATTCTTATGTGGTTCTTTAAAATTTTTCATAAAGACAACAGGTTACCAGTGAAATATAATATCAGCTCATCAGGTTCCTCAGGTGCTCTTCTGCAAAGCTATGAAATAACAGTTCATCTCCTCCTTGGAGAAACCTAACACAAAATTTTCACATACAATCACCGTACGGTCTTCCCTCCTCCCCCAAAGCTTCATATCCCACCCAACCCTTCAATTTCAGAAGATTTTTCTTTTAAAAGAAAATTAAAAGAAAAGAAAATAAAAGAAAAACAGCTTATAAAACAGCAAAGAAAATAAAGTTATTTTAATATATATAGAAAGAGAACAAAATGAAACTTGAGGGAAAACTTACTGGCGTTACAGTTTATCCTGATACAGTCTAGATGGGGAAAAATAAATGAAAGATGAAATTGCATCCTTCAAGGTAACAGCTGCAGACATCCAAAAACAATCAGTCCACCCTTCCGGGGACAGACACACGCAAAGAGATGTGGCCATTTTATACTTATATACAGTCTGTACAAGTTCAGGAGTGGATGTATATGTACAGTATATTCTACATAAATATCTGTTACATAAATATATATATACACACACACATATATATACACATATGTATAGAGAGATATACCAATATACATATATATCCACATGTTGACACAGAAAGCTATTTTATTTTTATAGAAACCTATGCATCTTAGAGTATCTTCTACTCCAGACCATGAACTAATGTGAATTACAATAAAAAACCTGATAATTAAGGCACAAAAAAAAATCTCCCTCAAAATGCAAGTCATACTCCAGTGTCATTTTGCTTTTTAAAAGACCTTTAGCAATTTCTCTAAGAAGCTTGAAGCTCAAAATCAACCTTTACACTTGGTTTCTTTTGAATTAATTCGTATTGTTATTGCATAAATACACCATCTGTCCAACACAGAATACCTGTAAAATCAGCCTATGAGATTTGTTGGTGCAATATTTAACCCTTTCCAGCTCTCCCAAAGACAGACCCTCTTTTAATTCCCCCAATTCCAGCCCAGAACATTTTTTAATATGTGCACAGACACATTTGACACTGTCCATTCAGGTGAGGAAAGGGTTAATATACTACCCAGTTGTGTCCTATCATAAAATGGCCACTTGCAAACAGCTAACCGCACGAACGCCCAGCCCAGATTTCAGCTAGTTCTGGAGGTTGGGAATACTTTTTTTTTGTTTGGCAGGGGGAATGGGGATTTCTTTCAAAGGTCCCCAGCCCTGCCAGTTCCTCAGAGCCCAATCTCATCTTGCTGTCTAAACGCTAAGACTGAATGGGATGCTCGTAACGTTCAGGGAGAAGATGAAATGGGCAGTGAAGTGGCAGATCTGGGAACCTTTGCTGGCCCTGCTTCATTCAGAGGTTACAGACAAGGGAGGGAAAAGAGGGGTACATGGAAAGAAAAACAGAGTTATGCTTGTGGAGTCTAATAAATGGTAACTGAGGAGTCTGCACAAAGAAAACAAGTTAAGGTAGAGCCTGAGCTAGAGGGCTTCTGAGCATTGCTTCTCTCATTTAACACACTAATGCTCAGCATATCTCAGGATACGACCCATAAGAGGACCTTTCGTTTATAAATGCCTACTTACAGCCTTGTGAACATCAATTACTGTGGTGTCTGATATGGGCGAGAGCTATCATATCAGTGCTATTACGTATCTTGGGCCATGCTGACCTTCTCTCAGGAAATCAAGGCCAGGAATAATAGCATCACGCTACTGGACACCCTGTCTCGACAACTAAATCTTTGACCAGCAGGGACGGTCATATTTATTACAGAGATATGGCCCAGCAAGAGATATTCTACAGAATGGCAGAGAAATATAATGCAGTTTGCTGCTTAACTGAACCAATTTTATGTTTACTCAGACAGATGTAGGAAAATTATTTCAGCAGCTGAAACTAAATGCAGTTCTTGAAAAATCAAAGAGGGGAAAGAATAA
The DNA here is from genome assembly GCF_030936135.1 of Gavia stellata. Taxonomy (NCBI): domain Eukaryota; kingdom Metazoa; phylum Chordata; class Aves; order Gaviiformes; family Gaviidae; genus Gavia; species Gavia stellata. The sequence goes on from NC_082600.1 coordinate 25,025,267, forward strand.
GAGTCTATAAACAAAGAGCTGTAATGAGCAGGGACACACCAATCAGGAGTAGCATAACCAGAGAGAGTCTGTTTTCAAGCAGAACTTCTCTTGAGAAAATCTGGGTTTGGTTTTGTGCGATTAGGTTTGTCATGTGTCGTCAACCGCAACAGAAAAGTGGGAGCAAACAGTCCTGGAGCAATTGGTACAATCACCATACAGTGGTGGCTATATCCCTTACAAGAGTTGGGTGGGGTAAGGGGAGCTCTGAAGTACATGCTGGGGAACTTCCCTCTGTGACCTGATGGAGAGTGAGAGCAAGAGCGAGAGAGACTCCCAAATCTCACTGCAAGCGAGATCAAGAGAGTTGTTACAGCTGGAACAACAGGGGAATTTCGTATGGCTAAACAGTAAGTGTACCAGAAAGGGAAACATGGCTGGTCCTCAGCAACATTCATCAAAGTTAGAAACTAAAACCATTGTTGTGTTATTGATGCCTGCAGAGACGTTTTGGATTTTTAATTTTTTTGCAGCAATACCGAAATAACTGCATGTCCCAGGGCTTACCCTCAGGCTGAGTCACTGACTGCTCCAGGTGAAGGGATAGATGTTTCAAACTGAAAACCAGCATAGCCCTTATCCTGGCTGCTAGATTTCTGTTTTCAAAGAACAAGAGACCAGGCCACTGAGGGGGTTGCCCTGATAACTACCATGGTGCTATTAGATCTCCAGACTCTGTGAGCACAAAGGCTCTCCAATGCCATGCAATGGAGTGCCAGGCAGAAACACCTAAGTGCACTCCAGAAGAACCAGCTCCCGAACCAGACTTAGTACAGCTGGGTCAGTGGAGATCCCACATGGCAGCTAAGCGAGTGCATCTGCCTACGCTGCTACACCACCACCACCACACTCTCCACTCTCTTCAAAGAACAAGGATAAGTTTTTTTGTTCATTTCCTTAATTCTGAGCCTTGCCCAAAGCAACCAAAACAAATTTCTAATCATTAATACATGAAACTGTTTTCTCCCTCTTACATCAGTTTTTAGAAAGGAAGAAAATACTTATTTTCCTCTAAAGTAGTACAACACTACAAATCTAAAGCAGAGGATGCTTTCCCTGGCAGTAAGGTGCAGATTTAAGCTGGTCTTTGTGCTCAAAACAGCAGCAGCTGGGGAATTCAGGAATAATGAAAAAATTGCTTGCGATTCCTCCTGCACAGTACCAGGGCAATACGACTTCTGGTAATCGTCATCTGGGGCTTTCAGCCCTGTTATCGGCATCTATGGATGAGATTTGCTTTATTTAGGTATGGCTGTATTCCTGACTCAAAAGAGGTTTTCCCTTGCTTTAGGTTTTGAAGATGAGTATGCCTAAACAGCTGTAAATCCGGTCACCTGCCCATTCAGCAACTGGATGAGGAATCTGGAGGACAGCAGTAACGTGAAAACACAGTGTGTAACTGCATGGGAAGCAGGATGAGCTGGGAGGACCTTCTACAGTTACCTTCTTTCATTATTATTCCTAATGTAAACCTGAAGCTGCTTCCTTACTGCTCAGATGGAAGGTTTTCCAGAGCACATCACCTGGAAAATGGGCCAAAGACCCTCTCCTTGGAAAAGGTTAAATGGCTCCACTGCAATTACCTAACACTAGGGATTCATCGTTTGAATGGAGATATCTTTAGTAGCAGACTGAAGTGTCTGCGAATTATGCCTGTGTTTCTTACCATTTCTATCTTTGTGCCTGAAAATAGTGACATTTATTTGACATTGCTAAGGCCCCAGGCTGTTTTTTTCCTTGAATCAGGAAAGAAAGGCACCTTTGCTGTGTGAGGACAAAGTGTTTGTTCCTTTTGATGAGCATCCACATGTGGTTATGGAAGAGCACTTTAAGGCAAGACTAGGACAAGAAAGGTAATCAGGGCCTGACTATTTCTAAGCTCACTCTAGGCAATTTCTTACAGGGAAACCAGATGAGGTCCTGTGCACACTCTTACCCCATTACAGCGTGGTTCCTTGCCTCTCTCCTACTTGCATGCAGTCAGACTCTGCACCCACCTGTAACTGGCAGCTGACAAATATTTTTGCATGTCTATGACAAAAAAAATTAAAAATATATCAAGGGCCTTTCTATGTACTGATTATAGAAAAGAAATTTATTAATGCAAAACAGTGTGAATGGGCATACACTTGCAGGTCTAAGCGTATGATATGCACAAAAGGATATTTGGCATAGAAGTTCACATACATTTAAAAGAGAAAAATAGAAAATATGCCTGCTCTGCTTGTATGTAGGAATGACAAAAGAAACTGCTTTTTGGAGAGGCAAAGCTATCTTTGACACCCTTGAGGGGATCTCTTAGGAAAAGATAGGAGAGAGGGATGATTACACTTCCTTACAAGAGAACTGACTCAGATTAACAGGAGGCAGGACGTGTTTATTCTAGTCACAGTGACCTGAAGATAAACCAGGCCAGGAAGAAAAAAACCTGAAATATTCTCTATTAAAACTCAGCAACACTATAACACTCTCACTCCTCAATGGAAGGAAAAAGGTGAAGGTGGATCTCCCTATGGGACCAGCCACTTCTTTCCCTTTCTGCACATCTTCTCAGCATCAGAAATTATTTCCAAGCATGTTCCATGCCATGATTTGCTTAATTTCTCTCTCTCTTTCCTTCCGCTCTAGACCCATTTCTTCAGAGTCCTTCGCAACAGAAGTGAGATCTGTATCACATTTGGACTTCTAGTCTTCACACATCAAACACTCAAACTACTGTGAGACGTGCTGTCAACATGCAGATTGCAGTGCCTTGGGCACCCACACAGGAAAGGTCTGCAACAACTTCCTCACACCTCTTTCTTAGAGAATTATTCATCACTGCTCTTCCTTTCCCTCCCACCTTCTACAGCAAGCACCCAGCCACCCATGCCTGCTGTATGATGTATCCCCTGTTTGGTTTGGACACTGAGTGCTGAGGAGGTGAGTGGGATATGCCAGCCCCTGCAGGCTGCTCTGTACGCTCTGTTCTCAGGGCTGTTTGCTGTGCGGGCCGCAGGCTTCAGGCCTTTGAAGGGTTGAATACCATCTTTTGATTTACCATGGCTGATGGGGTATGGGAAAGCTTTACAACTGAAATACACAGAAGTTTTAAAAAAAAAAAAAAAGAAAAGAAAAGAAAAAACAACGTAGGAAAAACCTTAGTAACCACACAAATGATAATAAGTAATCAAATGGAATAGATCAAAGAAGAGAAGAAAGAGACAGCTCTTAGTAATAATTTTAAATGACTTATAAGAAAAGCACAATTAAATAACTCACCACTCAAAACAGTCTTTGTTTGCACACATCTGTCACGGGTTAGACACTCAGGGGGATGCCGACACATAGCTAGTCAGCACCGAGCTTACTCGGGTCTTCAGAGGTAGTGCTGATGACTGTTTCTCACTGATAAGGGGATTTTGTCAGTGTCAGATAATGAAGATTTCATTCTAGTTTGTGACATTTGGGCTGTGAACAGTCTCCTTAAAGAGTTAGATGTGACTTACAGTAAACAACTGAAAATGAATGGCTCTGGTAAGGTCATTCCTCCTCAAATTCCATTTCTTCAACAGCAAAGTAACTTCGCTGTTTTGATAGAAGGAAAGTCCTGTTTCAAGGAATATATCTGACAGCTTCATAAATCTGAAGAGAGGAGAGGTGAAACTCAATCCAGGTTCCAACAGTCTAAACTACCTTTCTGCTGAGCCAGGCATAGAAGGAGAGTACTGACAGGTTTCCACTGCTGCAGCCTGTAGTCACTTTTGGAGGAAGATTCAACCTCACAGAATTTTCCAGCTGAAAAGCTGGGAAATCTGGCATACATATTGCTTCAGTCCCTGCAACTACACAAAAATAGCCTTCCTTTAACACAGGGTTCAATTTACAGATTTTGTCCCTGTATTAACCCATCAATGACACATCTCTTTCCAAACATGTGTAGACCATATGTCAAATATTTAGCCAGATTTTTTTGATGTCAGGTAGTAAGAGTTGAACTGTCCACCTCTAGGCTAGGTGATGGCGTAACACACCCCAGAGAGTGTTAAAAGTGACTGATGCCAACCAGGCAGACAATGTTGACAGGCCCTGAGGGTAAATATTGTCTGCCAGCATAATATAAAGAAAACTGGAAAGGAAAGAGTAAGCTGTAAAAAATTATAAGTATATTCAGGGTAATCTAAGTATACTCTCTTCATATTCATACATGGTCTAAGTCTAGGAGGCCCTGAACACCCAAAAGGACCAATTCCCTCATTCTCATTGTTTTTAAAGGAAGATGAAGATATAATAGAATCAAACAAGTGGCACCTTTCTCAGAAGAAAAAGTGATAATTTTTGATAAAGTCTGGCAGTTTTCATGCTGTCGTATTTTTCATGTGGGAGTATGAAAGGTGATAGAAGCAGCACTTACTAAAATACTACCATATCCCTGGCAGGTTGGAAAGTATTCATTCTTCAACAAAGAGAGAAACTAAGGCATGCAAGGTAAAAGAACTGGCTCTGGGTTTCAAGGGGGTAGTGTAGAGCGAAGCAGATACTACTCAGCTGCCCCATCACCTCCCTGACAGAACCATGCCACTGCCAATCTTCCAGTGATTAAGGTTATTCTCTGAGAAGAAAATGGCTAGCAATAATTGCCAAAAAAGCAGACAGTGGAGAAAATAAAAAAATCTCATTTTGCTAGCTTATTAGCACCAACTGTATTAGATCAGAAGAAAACGCAGACACATATATATGTACACACACATGCACTGGAGTTTTGTAAGAATGCTCAACAGCAATTCTTTTGAACTGTTTTCCAGAGAAACCCTGCAAATCTATGAAATTTTCTTTCACTGAAAGTTAATATAGGCAAAGATGGCTATCATCAGAGTGCTGTTTCTCTTTGAGAAGTTACTGTCATAGCTGAAGATTATCTATTCCCTCTGTCCTCTAGGCCAGTCTGGATAGTACAGCAACTGCTTCTATGCTAACTAGACACTCAGTAGTGCTTCACACTTCTTCAGTCAAGCTACGGAGAGCATATATATAGTCCAAACTGGAACTCTGTAACACTGCATTTTCTATTTTTTTTTTTTTTAATAAAAAGCAAGAGTTTCTACAGCCCTTTAGATGGAGACTCTCTGCTTTTAAGACATACAAACTTGTTTAAATGCATCTTCTTCTCTACACTTTCTTATTCCAAAAGCAGATATTAGGGTCTGACTTGCACTTTCAAAGAAAAAAAGACACTAGAAGCAATTTTAAAAAACAAGTTAGTTGCAGAGGACAACTGCTCGACAACATATTGCCCAGGTGAGGATGAGGAACCCTAAAATCACCACTCAAGCTCATCTATGGTGCAGTAAGACCTTGATAAATTTACCCTCTCTAGCTGGGACAGGAGTTAAAAAACAAGAACCATTACTACAGGTATGGGTGTATAATATTTTTTCTGTCCCCTACAAACAAAGTCACTACATGGTTTGCTCCTGATATCACCACAGCAGGGCTTTGAAGATGCTGATACTGTTAGCTCAAAAAATGCGAAAGCTTGTTCCAGTGGGGCTTAGAATTTTGAAAGCTGACACAAGCTTTCACAGACCATGCACACATCTTCATATAGAGTACCCTACATATTAGAAGAGGTTTAACATCTTGCACTATCATGATATTCTGCCTCTTTGACTCAGAATCTGTTCTTAGTTATATTCCTGGACTCACATGAAGCAACAAGTTGCATCACTGAAAAGTGAAAGAAAGCTTCAACTCATGTATTTACATTCTTTAAAAAGGCTATTTGTCATTCAGTACAATACTTAAAGACTGTCAAGAAAATGGATTGAAGGTAATCTAATAGCACATTCACTCCTGATTTTTTTTTTTTAATTGTTATTATTGTTGGACTTGTTTCTAATTGCCTTTTTTTATTATCTCCTGGGACAGTGTAACTCTAAGGAGACAGAACACAACCCTTTGGAATGGGGGGGTGAACTTTTATTATTGTTGCCTTCATTTTAATAAAGAGACAATCAAAAAAAACAGGCTTTTCTACTAGATATAAAAAAGCCCTAAAGGCTGAAACATATAGTAATTAGAAAATAGAAATAATTAGCAACTTAGTAAAATAGACCAAGTTTGAGCAAATGCTGCCAAATTCTATAAAGGACATGGGATTCACAGGACTTCTGCTTGCCACCATATCCATTTTGCTTCCCCTCCACGTTTGGCTTTGACTGTTTTGAGTGATGCTGGATGAATGAGGGATGTAACTGATCAAAAGATGGACCAAGCAGCATGTCTCACACAGAGCTCACCAGTCCCAGACCAAGAAAGGAAACTTAAAAACTTAAAAACCAACACTGTCCATAACGAAGAACTGACAGCAAATCTTCATGCAGCAATGCAGAAGAGAATTTCTCTCCGCAAGAGAGTATCATTATGAAGGTCTCAGCAGTTATTTTAGAAATCAATCCAATCCAATCAAACCAACAGAAATTAAACCAAATGATTTAAAAAAACACTAATCACAAGCCCAAACTAATAACGAAGGGGCAACGGAAGGTTTTTATACGATACCTAAATTGACCATAAGTTTGACGCGGCCTCCATCCAGCTCCAGGCGCAGAGTGTCAGCAGAGTCCCGTGAGGTGGTTGCCATCAACAGCCCATAAGCACGCTGGGACATGAAACGGAAGGATACGTCTTCTGCTTCTGTGTGCATGACCATAGGCATGATGATCTTCATGTACATGCTGCCATCATAGCTCAAGATAGAGGCCTCTGCAAGGAATCAGCAAACAATTGCAAAAAATGAAAAGAGGTTACACCTCTGTGCGATTTTCACTCCTGAAGAACCCTGACAACTATCATAGAGCACTGCGTTTACAGAAACCATACCATTTGCCACAGAAAGATATATAACTGGGGAAAACCACAGAAACTGTTTAACTGCATCCAGCAACCCTATGTGGCAAGTATGAGCATCGAACATAAAGATATGGTATTCACCACAACTGGAGGCAGCAGTACTCATGGAGACAAAATCCCCAAGGACAAGTGTGTTAGCACAGGGCCCTTTTGTGATAATGAGCTGGCAAAGCCTCCATTTTTCCTATCTTCCATTAGTCCAGCCTTCCCTAGCCCTAGCTGTAATGACTACTTTAAATAATGTCTACAACACTTCCACTAGAGCATTTAGTCTTGCCTTCAAAGGCTCAGAGTTCCTATTAATGGTACTCTTAAGAGCTGTTGCTTATTTAGAGAGAAATCTCATTCCATTGCTAGCACTTTAAAGAAAAACAACAACTGTATGAAGCAAGTTTCCTAACAGGTCTTTTCTACATCAGATTTGTGCTGTTTTGCGATTTTGTATTTTTCTGCTCCTTACTAGCAACTAATGTTAGTAGAGCTCTGTTGACAGAACCAATGGCACTGCAATGCAAATGAAGAAAGGAACAAACCAAACTCTATTGCAAGTTTAAGCACCATTTAAACACAGGAGAAGTCAGGAGATGGAGGCACAATAAAAGCCAGGAGGAGGAAAAAGAAAAAAACAGCAAGGAAAGAAATTATATTTTTCTATCATCTCTGAGGATGTCAAAGCAAACAGGAAGTTCAGCTGGGGAAAGGAGTTACAGTACTTAACATTCTCTATTTTGTTCAGGGTCTTGCCTGCAGAAACTGATGCTCTTCTCTAAGGGGGTAGAATTAAAGTCTTGTGATAGAACTGCAGCAACCACTACAGCATGGCAACCACTGTTTCAGTCCGGGAATATGCTCCAAAGCATTATTATCTGCAAAATTTACAAATCTACATAAATATATTAATGTGTGAACCAGAGCATCCCTTCTCCTCACAGCCAACCCCTACCAGAGGCAGATCTGTAGAGACTGCTCCATGTAGGACTTCTACTGCAAAACTACATACAAAAATCCCAGAGGTTAAAAAAAAGACCAGTTCAGCTCCCTAGGCACGTGGAAGGATTGCTCTGATAGCACTCTTAGCAATGCCTCATCCAGTTTAGCCACAGTTTTCTCAAATGGTTGGAATTCTCACCAGGCACCCCCCGCACACCCCAGAAAGCTAACTCCCCATCTAATTTAACTAACTTCAACAACATGTATTTGGAATCTAGATGTTCTGCTTATGTTTCACCCCTTTGTCCCATATTTTCCAGCCAGGCCACTCATGCTGACAGGAGTGGAATATCTAGAGGTAAACAGCAAGCTTGGCAGAGCCAGTCCTTACGTCCTCTCAATGCCTAAATGTTAGATGCTAGAGCAGGGTAGATGGATGGGAAACTGAGGAACAGCCATATGTCCATGCTGGAAACGACCCATGGCTGGCTCCACAATGGCCAGTAACAGAACTGCAGTGTGTAATAAATATGCAAACGTGGTGATAAATAAGGATATAAGTATCAAGCTGATGATGTGACAGCAGAGACATGTATACGTTTACAAAACGTTTAGTGGGGATCACTCGTTGCGCTGATACAGTGACACCACCCCCCCCCGCACTAATAGTTGGTATGCAGCACCTCTCTGGTCATGGGACATACAAACCCATTAAGAAGAAAACTTTTCTGGGAGCACCATTAAAATAAGGTGGCTGTGAACAGTGTCCCTATTCACCAGTTTTCTTAGCTGCACTCCCCACACACTGTCATGGTCTGTCCCACAAAGCTCTCTACATGCAACACCCACTCAGCCACACATACACCTTCTGGGTACCAGCTGTCAACGCTGCCCTGGGGACTCACATCTTTGCTTGGCCAAGAAGCAGAGAGGGAAAGAAAGCTTCTTTTCAAAGTGCAATTCTCTTTCCCCTCACGTCTGCACCTCTTACTTGCCACCCACAGCTGCAAGCTGGAACTAAATGTACTGTATATTATACATACACTCAAAGGCAATGCGTATGTACACACAAACCCTCCTTGCTCTCTTTCCTCTCTCTCTCTGTGGATTGTATTAGAAAATGCAGTCAAGCATGAAATGGCTCTTTTGATGCCTTCAGCTCAGATGTGCCTTGCATGAAACAGTTGCTTGCCCTAGTGCCTGAATAGGTACGAGAAGGGGGTTGGAGGATATCAGGACTAGGAGTGTGAGTAGCTGACACAAGTGCCCCAGCTCTGCTGCTTCCTCCTCCATAGTGCCATGCGTCAGGTGCTTTGGAAACATAAGCTTTTCTGCAGAAGCTAGAAGACAATAAACTGAAAGTGTGGTAATAATGAGTCTCTTCCCTTCAAAAAGAATTCGTGTCCTTCAGCTCCACTGATCCCATTGCCAGAAAATTACTGTCCTTAGACAAGAAATCCCAACGATTATCATTATACTTAGGTAAGAAGGACCTGAAGAACATCCAGAATTGCTGAAGATGGCACAAAAGTCTAGACAGTGTTTCAAATGACATCCCACAGAGCCTAAATCAGGTATTACTGTGCCTTCTCTGGCCAGTCTGCTACAAACAGGGAGCAATGAAACCTTGAAACAATTAGGCAGATAAAATTAAATAGCCTGAAATAGTTGAAACAGCCTCTGCACAACCATAGGAGATAACAGTTTCTGTTCTTGTGTGTGCCCTATGCTGACCTGAGCCTGGCCCAGCTCAGACCACCTATGCACTTGACATCTTTTAAAAATACAGAGATTTCATCCTCATCTTACAAGTCTTCACCATCTGGAGTATCTGGAAGCTTTTACAGCACATCTCCTTGCAAGCAGGCAATTCACCTCCAGCTACAAAAATACCGCTTCAGAGGAGGGTATTGCCTGGTAGCAGTCAGACAAATAAAACCTATCTTCTTGTCCTGACAGTCAGTCCCCAAAACTCGAGGAAGGCATGTTACAGCTGAACAACACATACAGCAAATCTGCTCAGGCTTGAATGTAACTTGGCAACAACTAGGTGACCTCAGCCTCCTAAGCACCTGTGCTGGTGACTTCTGACTGAATACAGGCATCCATTTGATCGTCCTCGGCCATCTGCAGCAATGGGACTGTAATGCTTTTGTTCAGCACCATAAATACAGGCAGCAGCACAGTTATCCAAGTTTAAAATACATGCACATGTCTTTCACCCTTCTACTTTCAGGGTGGCTATTGTACTTGGATGTCTCACAGAGTCATGCATAGGAGCAATGTGTGAAGCCACGTTTCAGAGACCCACAGATCTGTACAGACAAAAAGAACCAGAGTGGCATTTATTTGCAATCCCGAAGACGGAAGCTTCATTGCCATTAGCTTGGAGATGGGAAGGGGAAGAAACCAGGTGCTGATTCAAAACCGCCCTGACATAATGCCAGAGATCTGTGAAAATCAATATGTTATTAGAAGCAATTAGCTTCCCAGTCTTGTGCTCTGAGACCCTGCCAGCTTTAATTTTACACTTAGCATCCAAAGGAGCAATTCACTGCTGCTTCCCCGCAAGGCTCTGCATAAACCTCCTGGGGAGACGGCAATAGGCGTATTCTTAGAACACAGACAGAAAAATATTCAAGACCTCTTCATGCTCTTTCTCCTGCTTTCTAACCTTTCTCTTGTATTAATCTCCATTTTTTGCCTCTTTCCTTTCTTTTCCCTTTTAGTTTTTCTGTAGTCTCCTGTTATTCCCTGCAGTCTCTTTCCCCTGCCTCCCAGACTACAATATAGCTTTCTTCCTGAAATTTCCAGAAAGATGACAGTGCAAAGAGAAGGAAAAAGTATCCTCCCTTCACAAAAAGTTTAGCTGAAGTCACCAACAACAGCAGTTCAGAGTACACGACATATTCCCCCGACCTACATTTGCAAGAGTTGGCTATCGCCACCCACTCCCACCGAGCAGAGCTTCCAGAGACAAGTGTCCCCAACCGGAGAGGCACGAGACATCTGGCAAGGGGCAGGTGTGAAAAACAGGTATGCTGCTTCAAAACTATGGGGGAATATAGACCAAACGTTTCCACCTTCTCACAAAAATTCAAATGTCCTTAAAGAAAAAGTGCCAAAGCTTTGTATCCACAAACCAGACAAAATTTTCCTCTAGGCATTCCACAGCACACCTCTTTCCCTCCCATATCCACTAGCAGACACATGACCACAAATAAAAACAGCCTTGATTTTCTGAAAACCAAAATTACACTTAAAAGAAACAAACAAAAACCTCAAAAAACCAAACAAACACAGAACTGAAAAAAAAGGCCTAAAAAAAGCAAAATCCTCATTCCTGTCCAAGCGGATTCCGTACAGATTAGTTTCAACAACAGAAGTCTGTCAAGTACATTTGGGGAGCCTGAATGTACTCACTCAGACTGCAATCTGACTAGGACGCAGGAGATAATGCTCCTTTTTTGGTGGAAAAAATGTCACGGGAACTTCAAGTGCTCACAAGCAGTTAGAACCTTGCTCATCATCTGGCAGGATGGGAGCCAGGGGCTCCCAGGGCCAGGCCCTCACTGCCCAGGGCTGTCCCACACACCCAGGGAGGTGAGCACGGCAGACCTGCGGGTGGTGGCCGGGTCCAACCAAGAGCCCAGGCAATGTCCTGGCGGTGAGGCAGGGCCAGGGTCAGGCCAGGAAGTCAATGCGCAGGCCAGGGCTAAGATCAGGTGCCACGATTGCCAGGCAGGGCCATGGTGACAGGGACGGGACGCGGGCCTGGCTCGGCAGGGCCCATGGCCAGGCAGGGCTGTGGGGAGCTGGAGACCAGCCCTGCTGTGCCTTTGCTGGGGCAGGGCTGATGGTGCCAGGGGGCTGACATGGGGTCCTGGGCCGTGGGTAGGGCGGGGGAGCCCCAGCGGGCTGGCAGGGGGTCCTGGGCCGTGGGCAGGGCGGGGGAGCCCCGGGGGCCGGGCAGGGCCTGTCAGTGCCCTAAGGACCCTGGCAGTGTGGAGCCGGCAGTGCCATGCCCTGGCACTGCTCCTCGCTGACCCAGAAGAAAAGTCCATGTTTACTAAATGCACTATGACACCTTTTCCAGCAAATTGCATTTTCCCTGGATGTCTCCCATCTTGGTGCCACTGGACCTCACCGTACTTAGCCTGCCAAATAGGAAAGAGCAACTCGAAGGGATGTAAGTGTAATTCACTAGCACTGAGAGGAACAACAACAGAGAACACAAAACCATCTTTAAATACCCGCCTAAAGAGAACTATTACTTTAGAAATAAGAATGGGTTTTATTAGTCTAGCAAAATACCCTGCAAATAATCTCACTAATCAGCCACTGATAGTTTTATGGTGCTAGTAAGAACAAAGCTATACTGCTTTAAAGATTTCAGCCTGACAAGATGTCAACAGCATTATCATCAGTTGTTATGCACTGGAAACTCATGAAGATAAAACAGTTAAAATCTTGGACACATAAAACCACGGAAATGTAAAGAACCTGGACTAGTTTTGCCAGTGCTTAATCTCCCTCACAGACTAAAGCATTTTTGCAACATCAGTTTAATTTTCCTTTGCTTCAAATTAAGATGCTTTCCTTCCTTCCCTACTTCCAGTGCTGTATACCAGTGCTGGTATACAGCTGCTTTACAAAAGGACCTTTGTATCCTGAAGCTCAGCATACCATTACCCCAGCTCCCTCACTCTGTTCTAGACTAAGTAAACCCTTTCGTTCAACTTCTCCTAGCTTTTATTTTCTAAAACTTGCCTCTTCTGCTTCTCACTTCTGGCTTCTCTCTGATGTGTATACTATTTCTTAAATTCAAATGCTCCAATTTGAATAGCGTATGTCAGTTAAGACCAAACAGGCACTAAAAGTAGAATAATTACATAAGACACCCTTATCAGTACAATGTGTACAAAATATTTCCAAATGAGCAGCAAACGAGAGAGATAATAGAGCTACCTTCAGGGCATTCATCACATTTTCAGGGATGCAAGAATAGTGGTGGAGCAGTAACAATAATTGTCACTTATAAGGCCACTGCTATAGACAAAAATTGCTAGCAGATATTTACATAGACCAGATGACATCCAGATGAATATTTTTCATCAAACACATTTTTTCAAAACCTTGCAAAACTTATTTCATAGCATTATTTAAAACATTTCATTACTTTCAACATACGTTTAAGTCTAAATATAGCCCAGAAGTGCAGGTTAGTTCATATAAAATAAGAAATTCCTGAAGTACACCTGAAGTGCAAACCACACCTATTTATTTATCTAGAAAGTCAGAACAGAATAAACACCCTATTCACCATTTCCCTTTCCATACCATTGTTTTGTCCCTGTTCCAGCACCTTATATATTTCCTAACCCTTCTCTTTGTGGTTTTTCTAAACACAAGCAGAAAAATCGAATTACTGCAGAAAAAATTATTGCCTAAGTATCCACAAAATGGAAGACATACAAAAATCTAGGCAAAGAAAGCAAACTAAGAGCCCCAACATTTCTGTATGAACGTGCAGGGTTCAGTGCAAGTACTATAATGTCCTTTCTCAGACAAAAAAAAAATTAGCTTGATTCATAAAGTTTAGAGATTGAAATGACTTTGGTTAGGAATGGAAGCAATTCCGAATTTTTTCCAGAACTACACAAATTTTTTTTTTCTGAATCCAAAATTATCAACTTGCTTTTCTAGTTCAATATTATAAGGAGGTTATATAATACCAAAATCCTGTAAACCAGTTCTGAGAATTTTCAGCTCAAAGTAGGCGAAATCTCAAGGAACTTCTTAAAACTGTGAAGCTTCCACCATTGTAAGGGAAAATTGCACCAGATTTTTGACTGTCTACAGCAAAAGCTTCAATGGAGACCTTCTAAATTTTAAACTGACCTAGAGAGAGCCTATTAGGATCCAGGATCCCAAATCTCCTACCATTAATAAACCTCACAAGCCTTTGCACTCTGGATTCCAGCTTTCTTTAACTTCGTAATGAACCAACTCTCCAGCTCCTGAAGCTAACCTGTGGCTACTGTACAAAGAAGTATGTACCAGTTTCCATCAGCATCAGGCTTGGTACATGCTTCCTCTCCTCCTGTTGTCACCACACACAAAAGAGGATGAGTTAATTAAGAGGTGTTGCCAGGTGGGGAGTTTAAAAAAAAAAAAAAAAGCCTTTAATCCACAATGAAAGGTAAATGTTATCTAATAAACTTTGCATCTCCCTTCTTCGGGCTGTAATCATAAAGAACTGGGGTAGGGAGGAGCTGTAAGAGCACTGAGTAGCACAGTGGAAATATTTGCAGACAGAGGAAACTGTAGCTTGTAAATGTTATTGCTAGCCCTGGGAGGTGATGAGCGAGGCTATGTTGCCATACTGAAGCTTGGCAGAGACGCAGGGGAACCAAGAAGGAGCACTTGGGGTCTTGAAAGTTACTGCAAATGTCACTCTAACATTTACAGAGCTGTGTACAACTATTTGGGTAAGAAGGCTAAGGGTAGAAAAAGAATTGCTCCTCAAAGCCAAGGAGTGTAATGGGGAAGACATGGGGAAATCTGCTACTAAAATGATAGTCTGAGAGTGTGCATTACATGGGCGACACAGTTTAGAAAGTGATGTGACTACTGTTTAGTTTAAACATCTCTGAGACATCTTCACAGCCCTTTCAGGCTGCATGAAGTATCTGATTCTCTGTCTTCTCAGTAGCGTTCACTAAGAAAGGGGGATTAAAGTGAAGATGGAGTTTGGCTCATCTCAGAGATGTACAGCAAAAAAAAAAGAGGCAGCAGACACAATTTGCAGCAAGGGAAATTCTAGAAAATTATACAGAAAAAATTCCACAACGAGGGTAGTCACACACTGCAACAAAAAGGCTGTAGAAACTGCACCTCTAGAAATTTTCAAAACTCAACTGGATAATGCCTTTAACAGCCAATTCTGCTCTTGAAGTTGGCCCCACTTGAAGCAGGCAATTGGGACAGAGACTTCTAGAGATCCCTTTCAACCATGACAAGTGCCAGAATGCACCGACTTCGCTGGATATTACACCATTTCACAGACATCACCTTACACCTGCAAGTTGCTACTGATCTGAGATGGAAAAGATTTTGTCTTGTGAGTTATTGCATTAATGGGAGTGCAGCTTACAGCATGTTGTTAAGACTGAAGAAACAGAAGATTCAAAACTTTGCTCTCCTACAGGCACTGTATGTCCTCGGGCAAATTCTTTACCCCTGCTGAATCATCTCAAAACAAACCAAACATATTATGACAGTACTAAACACATCCGACTGTTGTGCTTTCAGTCCTTTTCTCCCACAAGCCAGGATGCTCTCACTGAACTGGTGTGTCTCATACTGCCAACATCTCCCAGTGGCTGCTGACTCTCAGGTGAAAACTGAAAGGCTTCTAAGGATGGCTCTCAGCAGTAAAATTTGCATTACTTCCCCATATTCCCAGGAGATGAGGGCTCTGCTACAAAATCCACAGATGTGGGAAAGTTACTAAAAAGACAGTTATCACCAGCCTACCACCTTTGAAAAGCAAGGCTGTAATGTGAGCTACATTCATAACCTTGTGTAAAAGCACAAACAACGTCCTCTCAGTTCTGTTTTTTGAATACTGGGAAAAAAACCCAGTAACTCATATTGCCTCTGGTTGTTGGTTTAAGGAAGGTTCACAGTATGGACCAGACAATCCTCAATTTCCTTTTCTTCCTTTTTCTCATCTGACAGCCCCAAAACCCTGAATTTGGTAAAGCCCTGGAAGAGGTGCTTTAATAGGACAGGGAGCAGAGGGAAAACATGGTCTACAAACTGTAGGGTAAAGTTGTCCACAAAAATCACAGATACACCATAGTGTTTTTGAAAAAGCAACAATTTTTCAAGCCAGGAAATCTCTGATTTAGGAAGGGCCAGAAGTGAGAGACTGCCACGCTGAAAACAAGTAGGCAGAGGAGCTGGGTGACTATTTATAACTAAGGTAAGGTAAGGCAAGCAGCTTCATGGAAACAGCAATAACACAGCACTCACAAAGGCTGGCAAATAGGTCATCTTTGGGGGAAGCCAGGTACAACAGAGCAGGTAGCAATTAGGAGGGTAACAACAGCATACATGCTGTGGAAAAATACAGGATAACGTAATTTGGGGTTTCAGACTACAACTTCCAAACTTAAAATATAAGATAAACTAAGCTGAATTTATAATACTAGGACCTGGGGGAAGGTCCTTTCTGAAGTTTTTTTCTCCTATCGCAGAGCTGCTGCTTTCCCTAAAAACATTCACAAAACCACTAATCCCAGGGTGGTGCCCACCTGAGAGCAACGCTCAGTCAGTGCAGCACAGACAGTGCAGAAATGATGACACCGATTTCCAAGCATCCCACAGGCTCTGTCCACTCCTAATGAAGTCATCAGAAGAGACACGATAGCCAGGACTGCTCACTCAGCCAATTGCAACCACTGTCCAAATATTGAAACCATGATAAAGTGGAAAAGAGAAGGAGAAACTAGTAGTTGGCATCGGATGGCAGTTGATATTACCAAGGTCAAGAAGCCTGAAGCAAGAGATATATAAGCCTATAAATTCCAATAACAGGTAAAAGAACTTAAATCCTACTTTCAAGTAATAGGCACTACCTTTTGAAAACATGATTGTCCTGCAGACAAAGGAAGAAAAAACGAATTCTCATAATCATGTATGGTGCTTCATGATGGTGAATCACAGAATCATTAAGGTTAGAAAAGACCTGTAAGACCATCAAGTCCAACCACCAACCCAACACAACCATGCCTGCTAAAACCATGTCCCACAATGCCATGTCCACACATTCCTTGAAGACCTCCCAGTGATGGTGACTCCACCACCGCCCTGGGCAGCCTGTTCCAATGCTTCACCACTCTCTCAGTAAAGAAATTTTTCCTAATATCCAGCCTGAACCTCCTCTGGCGCAACTTGAGGCCATTTCCTCTTGTCCTGTCACTCGTCACTTGGGAGAAGAGACCAACAGCCACCACCCTGCAACCCCCTTTCAGGTAGTTGTGGAGAGCAACAAGGTCTCCCCTCAGCCTCCTCTTCTCCAGGCTGAACAACCCCAGTTCCCTCAGCCGCTCCTCATAAGACTTGTGCTCCAGACCCCTCACCAGCTTCGTTGCCCTTCTCTGGACACACTCCAGCACCTCAATGTCCTTCTTGTAGTGAGGGACCCAAAACAGAACACAGGATTCGAGGTGTGGCCTCACCAGTGCTGACAACAGGGGCATGATCGCTTCCCTACTCCTGCTGGACACACTATTTCTGATACAGGCCAGGATGCCATTGGCCTTCTTGGCCACCTGGGCACACTGCTGGCTCATCTTCAGCTGGCTGTTGATCAACACCCCCAGGTCCTTTTCTGCCAGGCAGCTTCCCAGCCACTCATCCCCAAGCCTGTAGCATTGCATGGGGTGGTTGTGACCAAAGTGCAGGACCCGGCACTTGGCCTTATTGAACTTCATCCAATTGGCCTTGGCCCATTGATGCAGCCTGTCCCGATCCCTCTGCAGAGCCTTCCTACCCTCGAGCAGATCAACACTCCCGCCCAACTTGGTGTCATCTGCAAACTTGCTGAGGGAGCACTCTAGCCCCTCATCCAGATCATTGATAAAGATATTAAACAAGACCAGCCCCAAAACTGAGCCCTGGGGGACTCCGCTTGTGACCGGCCACCAACTGGATTTGACTACATTCACCACAACTCTCTGGGCTCGGCTGTCCAGCCAGATTTTACCCAGCAAAGAGTAGACCTGTCTGAGCCACGAGCCGCCAGCTTCTCCAGGTGAATGCTGTGGGAGACAATGCTGAAGGCTTTACTAAAGTCCAGGTAGACAACATCCACAGCCTTTCCCTTATCCACTAGGCAGGTCACCTGGTCATAGAAGGAGATCAGGTTGGTCAAGCAGGACCTGCCTTTCATGAACCCGTGCTGGCTGGTCCTGATCCCTTGGTTGTCCTGCACGTGCCCTGTCAGCGCCCTCAAGATGAACCTCTCCATAATCTTCCCCGGCACTGAAGTCAGGCTGACAGGCCTGTAGTTCCC
This sequence comes from Gavia stellata, assembly GCF_030936135.1. Classification (NCBI taxonomy): domain Eukaryota; kingdom Metazoa; phylum Chordata; class Aves; order Gaviiformes; family Gaviidae; genus Gavia; species Gavia stellata. The sequence continues at coordinate 25,043,211 of NC_082600.1, forward strand.
CAGATCCTCCTTCCGGCCCTTCTTGTAGACTGGCATCAAGTTGGCAAGCCTCCAGTCCTCTCGGACCTCCCCTGTTAACCAGGACTGTTGATAAATGATGGAGAGTGGCTTGGCAAGCTCCTCCGCCAGCTCCCTCAGCACCCTTGGGTGGATGCCATCAGGCCCCATAGACTTGTGAGTGTCCAGGTGGCATAGCAGGTCGTTAACTACTTCCTCCTGGATCATGGGGAGTTTATTTTGCTCTCCATCCTTGTCTTCCAGCTCAGGGCACTGGATTCCCTGAGGCTACCTGGTCTGGCTATTATTAAAGACTGAGGCAAAGAAGGCATTAAGTACCTCAGCCTTTTCCTCATCCTTGGTGACGATGTGCCCCGCCCCTGCATCCAGTAAAGCATGGAGATTCTCCTTGGCTTTCTTTTCATTGTTAATATACTTGGAAAAACATTTTTTGTTATCCCTTACGACCATGGCCAGATTGAGCTCTAGCTGGGCTTTTGCCTTTCTAATTCCCTCTCTGCATGACCTAACGAGATCCTTGTACTCTTTTTCAGTTGCCTGCCCCTTCTTCCAAAGGTGATAAACTCTCCTTTTTTTCCTGAGTCCCAGCAAAAGCTCCTTGTTCAGCCAGGCCGGTTGTCTTCCCCGCCGGCTCTTCTTACAGCACATGGGGACTGCCTGCTCCTGTGCCTTTAAGATTTCCTTCTCGAAGAGTGTCCAACCTTCCTGGACCCCTTTGCCCTTCAGGACCGTCTCCCAAGGGACTCTCTCAAGCAGTGTCCTGGACAGGCTGAAGTCTGCCCTCTGGAAGTCCATGGTAGTGGTTTTGCTGACCCCCCTCCTTACTTGGCCAAGAATTGAGAATTCTATCATTTCATGGTCGTTAAGCCCAAGATGGCCTGCAACCATCACTTCTCCCACCAGTCCTTCTCTGTTTGTAAACAGCAGGTCAAGCAGGGCACCTCCCCTGGTAGGCTCGCTTACCAGCTGTGTCTGGAAGTTATCTTCCACACACTCCAGGAACCTCCAGGAGTGTTTCCTCTCAGCTGTGTTATATCTCCATCAGATGTCCGGTAAGTTGAAGTCCCCCACAACGACAAGGGCTTGTGATTGCGAGACTTTCGCCAGTCGCTTGTAGAACATTTCGTCAGCTTCTTCATCCTGGTTGGGTGGTCTATAACAGACACCCAGCAGGATATCTGCCTTGTTAGCCTTCCCCCTCATCCTTACCCATAAGCACTCGACCTTGTCGTCACAATCATTGAGCTCTATACAATCTTCCCCCTTCGAATCTAGTTTAAAGCCCTCTCAATGACGCTCGCCAACTCATAAGCGAGAATCCTTTTTCCCCTTGGGGATAGCTGAACTCCATCTGCTGCCAGCAGGCCCGGTGCCATGTAAACCCCCCATGGTCAAAAAAACCAAAATTCCTCTGATGGCACCAGCCTCTGAGCCACGTGTTAACCAGGTGCGTTTTCCTGTTCCTTTCTTTTTCTTATTCTCTGAGCTCCAAGAGCCTCCAATCATCTTGATGGGGATTGTAAAAGACAATAAATCCTATTTCTTGTGGAAGCTGTGAAGGTTTAGTCAGTGTCGGCAAATTCTATCAGATCCTCCAGTCAAAACAATTGTAGATGTATACATTATGACAGCAGCTGTGACCCTAAAACTTTCACATTCACCACTGTGCTGCCCATTTTATTCATTTTGAAGTTCAAGGCAGCAGTCAGAATACAATGAAGAGCGTCATACTCCAAAACCACTAGCCTGATGCCACAATTAAGTAAAGCTTCTTCTTCAGCTGCTTCTATCAGTAGACTTACTGAGATAGTTCCTGAGGCCTGAGTCTATTCCAATTCAAAACAAGACCAAATCTTGAAATCACCAGGTATCTGAGACTGAAAATACTGTTTCTGTGCAGAAGATTTTCAAATCACCTCGTACAGTATCTATGACTTTTGCTGAAATGCTTGGATGTCTCCTGCTCCTAACTGAAAATGGAAAGCAGTCACATCATCACCCCATATGAAGATATTTGCATCCACTTACAGATGATGTGAGAATGTACCCACATCTTGTATTGTTCTCTTTATACCAGACATAATGGAAAACTCCGAGTTAAGAGAGTTTTGATGGTGAATAACCTGCTATTTATCCTGTCTAAAGCATTTCTGTCCACTGTAATAAAGTCCAGAGGGACATTTACTCTCCAGATTGCTAGCAGCAAACCAGATGTGATGTATTTTGTTACAACATTTCTGATTCATTACATCAAATTATGCCAGATTAAATGCAGCCCATCAGGGAAAAGGGTTTCCTCAGACCTGTAAATTAACTCAAACATAAAATTCAGTGTCTGCTTATCAGTGACTGCACCTCCTGCATGACATCACTTTCCATACAACTTCTTCACTCGATGCTAGGCAGCATACCTGCAGAATTAACTGCTCGGGAATGAACTTCTCAGTGAGTGGGCAGGTAATAAAAGCTTAATTTCACCATGGTGTTCTCAGGTTCTCTAGGTTCCTGAACAACCTCTTTATGTGCTAACCTGAAAGTCACACAGACTAATAGCAAGGAAGAATTGTTTCCCCCACCACATGTGTTAGACCTCGTACTGTTCAGAACAGCAGCAAGGACAATACAGTTGATATCCCTGTCCCAAGGGTGGGGTGAAGAATTCAAATATCAACCACTCATTCCTGAAGACCAGAGTTCAGAAATACCTTAGACAGAGAAAAATGGGAGTTTTGTAGTCTCAGCCTAAAGATAGGTTTTTCCACATCCTAAAATCGCTGTTTAGAATGACCTGCAGGGCTGCCTGTACTCTGAAGAAGTCCGGGACAGGGAGAGGAATAAAGCTACCTATAACAAGTACGACATGTTTGCTAACCTGAGTGGCAGACAGGAAGTTAAATCTCTTCAAATAGATTCTGAATTCTAATAAAAATTCAGGTGTTTGATAAAAACCTCAACAGCCACAGCCTTAATGCTCTGTACAGTGGAAAGAATGGTTTGCTTTCACGTAAAATATCTCCCAGACTCTTAAGTGCAGGAGAGATGGAACTAGGAGAGTAAATTGCAAAAGCCATCCCATTTAGCTGAGTGGGATCACAGGTAAGGTCAGGACAGTTAATCACTATCTATTTGCTGAAATTACCCATAAAGGTAATGAGATGCACAATTCTCTTACAGCAATTAGCTCTTGTTAATATGAATATGAAATAGGTACCTAGTAAGAGTTAACTCTGTAACAAAAGAAAAGGAATGAATCGGAACAAAGAGAACATTCCAAGATGGAAGCCAAGGTAAGTTTGGGGGATGACCAGACATTTGAATGTATGTTTGGAGGACTAGAGAATGCTTTCACATGTATTATTTGGCCAAACCGCTGAAGTGTATCAGAGAAAGTGAGATTATTAGAACGGAGCCCAACACAATTTAACAAAGCATGGTAAAAGCAGATGGGAGCGTGGCTGTCAGATTAACTTTGTATAAAGGCTGTGGCAAATGCATCATGAGGTTTTCCAGGCTCTGAGACAGCCTGACTAGAACTGGCCTTACCAGCAAATTGTGTTTACTTCAGAGATGAAGTTTTTTTCTTCCCTCATTATACAAGCCTGAAAAAGGAGCAGGGGGAGAAAGTCTGACATTTTCTACACTTTCAAATGGTGTTTCTCTATAGTGATAAGAGCCATTAATCATTACCGGTGAAAACTGGCGGGGGGGTGGGGGGTGGGGGGCAGGAGGTTATTACAACATCCAAAGGCATTCTTTAAGGTTTTCAACAACTTGTTGCTCCAGTGGTATCTAACCCCTTTTCTTGGGCTTTCTGCAGTCTACAGCCCTACTGTTTCCACACCCATAGGAAAGGGATGAGAAAGCGAGGCTGCAACTCTGAAAAGGCAACCTTCAGCTGCGGGGAGCAGAGTTCAGGTGTTGCTCACACAAGCAGGGGCAGATAGGTGCAGCTGCACTTATGTGCCCCTCACATCTGCCCACCTTTCAAAGGAGTCACACAACCAAGCACAGGAGATAACAAGCAGTGAAAGCTCTGCGATAAGGACAGAGTGGTGGGGGAAGCCCACAGCTGTTACTTGGGGTTGAAGCATGCTAGTGGAACTGCATGGGAAACTTGTATCAAGCCTTCATGTCCCAGATGGCCTCAGATGGCTCCCGATTTGGAAAATATTCATGACCCCATCTGGAAGTCTTCCCACAAGAGATGTAAGGCTAAATCAAAGCCAATATAAGGAAACAGAAGAGCTTATAGTCCGGAGGATCCTGTACAATTCCAGAAATGATTTAGACAAAAATTATCTCATAACAACAGAACTGTTTGAGCCTGATGGTAACAGCTGCCTATCGGAACACCTTCAGTTTGAAATTAAGTACTTTGCAAAAAACAGTCTAAAACCAGCTAGCTTTATGTACTTCACCTGTCAGATTTCCCCCTCCTGCTGTTTGTGTCATCAGAAAATGGTATTTCTTTTTTTCCCTTCTTTCATATTTTTCTTTCTCCTGTTACTGTGCAAAAGGCCTACACAAAGAACAGCAAAACCAGCCAGCTACCTGCACAAGGCAATAAACAGAGCACATCAGATAATTCCAACCTGTAAAAAATAAATCAAATTTTGTGATATTTTTCAAACCTGTTCTCCTTCCAATTTCCAACCAGCTTTGGAAAACAGCAAAACAGAATATGCACAGTGCTGCCAAACACACAATATCATTATCTTCAATGGGACTTAAGGGGCTGACTTTGCCTTAACAACAATTTTATCATGTCAGAATGACATTCTGCATGCTCTTAAAGCAACAAGGGCTGTATCTAGTCACATTGCACCTTTTCTCCTGGGAAACACATGGTTACGCCTGCAGCCACTTCCAGAGCATACCGCTTCTTCTTTACACTACGTAAGCACTCCTGTGTCAGCTAGACTGAATACCACCTCCACAAATGGAGGAACTCAACAGAAAAACCTAACCAAAGGAAGACAGGCAAAGCTCTCACTTTTCCAAACAGAAAGCCAAGCTCTGAGCAACTAAGAATATGACAGCTATGAGGTTTGATCAACAGTACCAGTAACCAGGCAAAGTGCAATCTGTGTGCTATGCACCAGGCCGGTGCGATTTTACTATAAAAATCCTACAAAATGCAAACCTTTTCCATAATGTCTCAGTCATTGTGGCTCAGCTTTGGCTTGGAGGTACTGTACTTTGAGAAGAAGAACAGCCTTTGAAGCTTCTTGAGTCCTTAGCTTCTCAGATGCAATGGAAGTAGTTTTAGACTGATGCTGCACAAAACCCGATCTCTCGCTTCTAACCCCTGAATTCACAAAAATATCTGCATGTAATGTTCATTGAGAGTTTCATGAGATAAAGTTTAAAGGATCAATCGAAACATTCCCAGGATGCAGTTGCATTTTTTATTTTGCAGCCTGGGATTGCAGCCATTGCTTTTAGCCTCTCTTTGCCTTTTTTTCAAACAAGGTCTTTATCATGTGATCTTTGAAATAGCACCTCAGGGCTGTATTTATTTCAACGTCTAACTTCCCTCAGTGTTAGCAGAACATTTCAGAATTGAATTTGTTTATAGATTCTAGTCCCAGCTCTTCAGGAAACTCAGTTATTTAATAAAGACTCCAATAAGAACATGGACTTTGTGGCTGGAGAACATAATTAACCAAGAAAGGAGAACGACTGATTTCCCTCAGTCTGGAACCTGTAAGTGTGCACATTTTCTCTGAAAAAAATAGAAAGCTATAAAAGGGCAAAGGTAAGTATTCAAATACTGAAGACAGTTCCCAGTAAATGATGAAACTGATGGATTCACACAGTTCTAACCTTCCACAGCATCACAGTTCATTTCTTTAATTACTAGATTACATTATTTATTTAAGAAGAAATACTGATTTCTCTGTTTCTTGGGTCCTGAAAAAGCAAAAATCTTGATCTGACCTATACAGTATAACTCTGCTGTGATGCTCAGTTTCACAGAGGTGCCTATGGTGTGGAAAGCAGAGTTAAGATTTCCTCAGTTTGGAAGAAGAAGAGACAACTTCTCAGACTTAAAATATGCATTGAGAAAATACAAGAGTAAGTGAAACTGCCACCTAATGGTGAAGCTGTAACTTTGAAGCAGACTTAGCAGCCAGCACACAAGGACCCAAATGCTGCTTTGATCTGCATGTCTTGAGCTCGGATTGACAATCACCTTCTTCAGCAACATCTAATTATATGCTGCTTCCTACAGCACTGGCTGCTGGTGAAGCAAAAGTGTATGTTTTAAGTGAGAAAATAGATCTTCATCAGGGATGTGATTACTTTCTCAAACTGCCAGATTTTATTCCCACAGATAAGAGACTGCACAACAAAGAATATAATAAAGCCAAAGTTCAGTCTTGGATTTTTTGAGGACTGGTAATGTCATCTTAACTTCTGATGAAAACTACCAGCATTGGAGGAGTGTAGAAATGTTATTGAGTTAATCAGCTAAATTACTGCACTGATACTGATTTACTGGACATTTCAGCCATTCCAGAACCAAAGCGCTTTCCTTTCAGTCACCTATCACTTTGCGTCATGATCTGGTGGTAAAGCTCCCGAATCACTTTCCTTAGTGACTCAAGTACGGGCAGAATTTGTGGCCTTGCTATGCACCAAAACAAGAGGAATCTAGTCCAAATGGGTCAGTATTTCCCTCTCTACTTTGCTGAAACAATATTTAATAGGACCTCTTTATTATGTTTCCACTGAGCCCCTAATAATATTGGCCTATTATCTAAAGGAGAATGACACAAATTAGGACTCTTGAGATCTATTCAGTAAGTCACTTTCTGATCGTCCTTTATTTGAGCTGAAAGTAGGAAAGAATGTCATTTATCTCTCTTCAACAACATATTTTTAGATCCTCGCTGAAGAAATCATTACAAAACTAAAACCAATGTATTAAAAGGAGGTTGCAAACCGAAAAATAAAACATAATCAACTCTTGTATTGAGGATATTACACATCAGGCATAGACACATTTGGAATCCACTTCTGACAGGTCATCAGAGTCTAACTCTACACTGTCACCAAAGACAGCCCAATTTAGTCCATTTTTTAATGTGAAAGTGAGGGCCAGTGAAAGCTGTCAGACTGACGCGATGGAAGACGAGAACCTAGGATACGTATAGAAAGAATGCTTCCTTCATATAACTCTCTCTCCAACTTCTTACTATTTTAAGCTTAGAGTCACACAAGAGTTTAAAAACTCATAGCTTAATACATGAGCCATCAATCCCCATATCTCTGGAGAAAAGGGATGTTAAGCTCTTCACCCGCAGCAGCAGACATGCAGCCTTCCTTGCACAAGTGAGCCGCTTCACTCTGTTTTCAATATAAAGTGATTCATAGGCTCTTATACTGGGCTCAGTCAGGATCCTGAGAGTTGCAATACAACATCTGTATGGTACAGCATGCTCTGCTTTCTCCTAACGGTTCCTGGAGGGGCTGCGAGGGTACAAGGGGAGCCCGGGGGTGTAAAAGCTGTGTGTATTCAGGTGTATTAAGGAAACAATACACTTCAGCCTGTATTTCAAGACTATTTGAAGATAAAAAGAGTGTAAAGCTTTTCCCCAAAGGGGGTGCCTGTAGGAATTTAGCAAGTCAAGCAAGCCAGCAGCTGCTGGTGAGCAGAGCAGAGGCCGTGGGCCCCAGGGGCTGGTGTGCTTGCTTAGGCACTTTGGGGGCACAGTGAGGGGCAGGTGGCAGTGCTGCCTGAGGCCATTAGATGGCGAAGAAGGCTGCAACTGACTCCTCACTTATGCCACTAGTCCTGAGAAGTGCTTGTTATGTGTTTTTTCAAGGGACAGCAGTGTGGCTTCTCCTGGGGTGGAAGAGTAAGCAGAGACACACAGCAAATCCCAGTCGTTTTTCTGTATAGTGTCACTGCCACCAGCTCTCACCGCCACTCGCTGGGCAAGGTCCCAAGTTTCCACTCCTGTCTGCACAAGTTCTGGATCAGCAAGCACTGTTTCAAAAGAAGCTTTTCCTGATTTACACCTGGAAAGGATTAGACACAGCTCTACATCACAGCATGAAGAACATTCTGTTTTCTAAACTAAGCAGCTGACATACTCTAACCAAACAGGGAAAAGGGTAGGTCTCCTAACAGGACGGATTTCCTGTCCTCGATTCCCGTTATTTGAAGTTCTCAGCACAATTTGAAAGCATTAAGATGACCTCAGGAATGCCTTTTGAACTGGCCTACTTTCACAGCAGAAACTGAGACAGAAATAGGAGCCAGTTCATGCAGTATCACGCTGCAAAGCCATGGTGGTGCAGGGACACACCCAATGCCCTGAACTTCTGTTCCACCACCACTGGACTACTGTTTCCCCCTTTTTGGATGATCCAAGAGCTACCTGCCACCTCCACGTTGTACTCTTCATCAGACGGGCCCTGAAAAATTCTCAGAACATCAAACAAATCAAAATAATGAAGAAGCCAATAATTCCTTTGGAAATTGGAAAATAATCCACAGGCCTAAAAATAATCTAAACCTGTAAGGGAAAGGGGACAGTTTTTGACATCACTTGAAACATAGATGGTAAGACTCTACAGATATAGCACCTGTTTCTCTTTCAAATTCTGCAGATAAAGGGAGACTCAAAAGGGGAAGAATTGAGGCACAAGACAGTTTTTTATGATTTCAGTTAGCCTTTTATTTGGACTAGGATTTATTTACTGCAGAGTTAAGCATCTCTCATAGTTACAGATTCTCTATTTATATCTGCTAACTGTGCAAATTTCCTGGTTCCCTGATTACAGACCAGCTGCTGGGCACAGCTGTCCTCCAATGAAGGCACCAAAACCAGCAGGATGGCTGTGGGACTGTCATACTTCCCTAATTTCATCCGCATCTGGAAGAGGAAATCACAGTGCTTTTCTCAGTCACTCCTAACACAGCTCAACAGAGACCCACCAATCTAATAAAAAACGCCACAACAATAGATGGCCAGTCTGAGAAGCTCTCAAGCTTCCACAGCTTTTAAACATGGCATTAGCACTTCCTCCACAAGGTACAAGGTTGCCAACACAAAGAGCACTGGAATCTAGGTGCACAGTCACCTGCAAAACTCTTGGACAGAGCAGAGGACATTCTGTGAGCAATTCGACATGTGGAGAGATCAAGACACAGAACTGCAAGCAATTTAGAGTCTGGCAACAAAGGAGTTTCTCTTTAATGGAAAGAAGGGTATGTAAAAGCAGAGCAACTATGCAGAGCACCAAAATGCCTCATCAACACACTGCAGCTGTATGACCACATACGATGCTATTTGGCATCTATAATCTTGAAGCAGGTTTTAGAATGTGAATTTCATATTCATGTGGCATTGAGCTCAAGGTTGCAGCAAGGTCAGGGCTGCACCCAGGAAAGGGGACTGGCACATGCTCTACCTGGCACACACTACTGCTACCTGAACCCTGTCCCTGCTTCACCCCAGTCACTGGCAGTGTGCTGGCTGTCATGAACACCGTCCTTACTCGATGGCCACTTCACACCTTAGGCACATAACTTACACTTTGGAATTTTACTGTAAGAGCTGATGAGACCCTAAGCACTATACAGAGCAACACTGAAGTTTGTCAGGATTTACTGCTTTTATGCATCAGAATCTAACGGATTTGCCAAAGATCAAGAAAAGTCCATGACAGAGCAGGCCTAAATGCAAGTGAACTAAATGGCAGACTATGTTTTTGTTGTTGTTTTTGGTTTTTATGCTGATGATCAATATTTGGGATGACAGCTTGGCAGTCAGAAAAGCCTCAGTCTTCCACCTGCCACAAAGGTGAACAGTTAGCACCACACTTACTTGCTTCTGCTCATACACTGGCTAGAGAGAATGAGCCTTACACGAGGCTCTCCTTTACCAGCAACCTGGAAAGATCTTGGACACATGCTACACTTCCCTATGCTTCTCTTTCTCATATGAGTCTGTGAATGCCTCTTCTAATTGAGATTTGAGTTTGGGATTTGAAGTTTTCTGGCAACAACTTTTTCCTACATTTGACAACACCTTCCTTAATGACATTCTTTTCTCATCTTATACTGTAACATATGCTACATAATATTGTTTCTAATTTGCCTAAACATGGAGTTTGTTCCACAGTTCTTTAAGATCTAGCAAAGAAGCTGAAGTATCAAAATGTTGTTATTTTTACACAATAAACTATTATACCCTTCCTAATTCAGTATGAGTTATTAAAATAAGTAATTACATTAAGAATCAAACAAAATATACTTTGGGAATCAGTGTCTTGCATATCTTATAAATTTATTCACATTCTCACTAATTGGGAAAACATATCCAGTCATTAGCAGGATTTAGAAAGAAAAATAGGTCTTTTGAAGTTGGAAGACATTTCTAGGTTTTCATTATTCTGAGGCATACATTTCACAGATCCATACAAGCCAGAAACAGAAGAGCTGGCTAGAATATGCAACTCCCTTCCCTTCCTTACCTCTTACAAAGCATATTTCATTAAAACGTAGACCTGCCTGGCCATACTCTGCTGTTTTAGCCATCCTAATTTCCAGTGTCTTACTGATGGGATTTCCATCCCTTCTCTACGGTTCCTGCTATAGCAAAACAAAACAAAAAGAAATACAGGTCATTATAGGGATGCTGTCTATGATATTCACCATTTTCCTTTCTTCATTTAACCCAATACTCCACAGTTAGTGTCCTGTGAACTTCCTTAAATAACTCCCCATCTTTGGGAAGGCAGTCCTCTTGTCAGAGCTGATTCATCTTCCCCTCAGATTATCATTTTACCAAGCAATATGTATGGAACTCTTCTAATCTTTCTCCATAATTCCTCCCTTCAGCCTCCTGATTATATTTCAACTTTTTGCCAATTTCCTTCATATTGTTGGATTTCAGTCTAAGCTGCTTGACACCACTCTCTTTACAATTTTTTTTTTTTTTTTTTTTAAACAAGAAATAGCCATGGAAGCTTGTTAAAGGAATACACTTTTTACACCCACATTTCTTGAACATACATTTCTACTCATGTGACTAGGAATACTTCTCTCTAGCATGCCTGTAGCTGAGTATCCAATGTCACTTCATTAGCATACAATTTAACTGGTGAGGAGTTGATATTAAGGCTTATTATCTTGGCAAAGGTCAATGGGTAAAATTATTTAAGGCTCCCTTCTTGTGTGCTCTGTAAATCTCATATCACTATTGAGTTAAATACATTCAGCCAATCGCTGACACACCATACAAAATCTCATCATTTGTTTAATGCTTTATAAAGGGCAATGTATAATTTTACCTTTTCAATGCCAAAGAAACTAGAAAGTTTTTTCCCCTTGAGTGGCTCAAGTACTGTGGCATTTGATCTACAAAAGGTTGCTTGTATACCTCAAAAAAATCCAGCATTGTGTCTCAACAACCACACAAGGATTCCATTAGCATTGCAGGTATAGAAAAGTAGCACAAGACAGAAAGTCACTGCTATTTTAAAAGAAAATCTCTGACCTTTAAGGATTTTTAATAAACATTGCGGGTCTGGGCAATGCTGTTCTTTTGGGGATATAAACTCAAATTATTAATACACAAAACCAAAAGCTGCCCATATTTCTGTACTGATGACAAATAAAATACTGTATGTCAACTGGCAATAATAGGAAAATGAGTTAGATAACACAAAAATAAATATCAATCACTAGGGCAGGTTTTCTACCTGTTCTCAAGCCAGAATGTCCATTAAGTTCAAGAAAAACTATGAAACAGAAAGTTAAAGATTAACAAAAATTAACATTTTGCTGGTCTTCAACTTTTCTCATCCTAGAATCTGAAGGTTTTAATGATTCATGAATTTTTCAGCTTGCAACCCCTTCTATGTCTTAGGAAAGTCTCAAGTATCTGGGGGTTTTTACTGCTGAGGAAGGTAAGGCACAGGAAAATGAACTCATTTGTAGTGATATAAGCCAGAAAGAGAATCCCAAGGCAGGCCTATATTGTATGCTTTTATGAAGCACTGAATTAGTGATGTCCCATACATGTCAAGGCTTGTTTTGTGAGAAGCCCCAGTCAAATTTACTCATTAGCCCAGCAGTGATGCTGAATTTACATGACACAACTGCCCATGCTCACCCACTTCACCTGCAGGTGCTGCCACTGGAGCAGTCAGTAGATAGTCTTGCAGAGCATATAGGACTGTACACACTGTAGCACAGGGTATTCTGTGCCCAATATGCTGCAACACACCTTCTGAACAGCACCTGTGGGGCAAAGATTTCCAAGTAATAGCATTGGTTGTCCTTTTACCCCTGTCCAGGGGAAATCACTGTGTGTTTTAGCTCTCACTGTCAGATAACATTTCCTTAATGTTCAGTTGTTGCTTAAGTTAAGGCTTGTACAACTTCAGTTTTGTCTTATAAGCACATCTTTACTAACTTCCTCCATGTATTAGATAGTTGTAGTCCCCTGGATTCTGGCCAGGCACACAGGGAATGATAGTTGAGTGAGTGCAATGCTGGATAAGAGAGAGGCTGACCCGTGGGGAGCTGTACGGTAATCAGCTTTTCATTACTGCATGGCTGAAAGGCCAAAGTTATTCATCAGTGCTCTTCTGAGTGGGAAAACAGGAGAAGAGGAGAAGATGAAGGAACTCATGTTCTGATATGAATTATCTCTATTCTATCACAGTATATAAGTATTTATCTCTAGGAACTGCTAATCAAATATCCCAGGACTGTATCACCAAGTCTGTAGAGATCTGCAAGTATTATTTTAGAGACATCAGATAGCTTTTTCAAGGTGGAAAAAGTAGTTTAGTGACCTAAGAGTCTAATGACTAAATTATCTGATATCTTAGATTCAGGGATTTAAATCCCAGTTAAGTAAATGCAACCCCCTCAGCCCGGGTCTGTGGCTAATTACTTTTGTAATCTTGACTCTTAGTGCAGGTACCTTAATTGCTCTGTATCACAGTTTCCCAAAATGTAAAATGATAATGATAGCTATCTCTTTCTGAAAATACTCTGCATATACGCAAAAATGGCACTTGTTTGCATAGGATTGCCATTTTGCACCCTTATAAACAATTTAATGTGGGTCTATTTAGCTTATTCTGATAGCCCAAAGACAAAGAGGTCAGCAACTTACTGGCTTTCCCCAGCTATGACCTTGCCTGTTCTTTGTAAGTTTGAAGGCTCCCCCATGTGTTATCTGTATGCAAGGGTACAAAAATTCAGTCGAGCCCCCATGTGTGGCTTCTACAGAGAGTGGAATAATACTGTGAGATTCAGCAGGCCCCACATCACTATCACAGAGAATAGCCTAAAATCCATTGCCAATGTGCAAAGACGGCGTCATCAACAGCATCAGATGGGTTACAGTTCATTGCCTGAACACTTCTGTCACACCTCAGTACTGAACACATCTCAGTCCCAAACACAAACAAGTCTAACACCAGGACCCCCACATGTCCTCTCCCAGTTGTATCTGGGTGGTCCTCCTTCCTGCCCTGAAGCCCTCCTAGGTAACCTTCACCAAGAAGTTGCTCAAGCGTGCAACTCAGGAGCAATGCTGAAGCAGGAAAAAAAAAAATACATAGTCACCTGCAGGCACCCAAACAGATGCTGCTATTGGCATGCACAATCTCTTCTGCACCTAACAGGATACTCCCTTTCAAGGGATCCACATGGGAGGAGAAAGCTATGGTTGCCACACAGTTTTAATAGGATTTTGTTGATCAATGCTTTGATGAAGCACGTTGATCAAGTGGATACAGGCCAGTATCCCTCCCTAATCTGAGCGACGGGGTGTCTGGGAAAAACCAACTCTCAGCAGAAGCGACATGGCAGCTTTTTCAAAGAAGGAAGACTTACTGACTGAGGCTTGGCTGATGGCACAGACTAGGGTATGAACTGCAGGCATCACACACATACACACAAAGAAAGGTAAATGACCAGCATTTTAACTTTTATGGCTTCTCTCAGAAAAAAAAAGACACAGTGTAAAAGAGAATAGATGGGCTCAGCAAATAGTCACCAGCCAGCAGGAAAAAACAAAAGAAAAGAGAAATCACAGCAGTGTAAATCAACCTGGGGAGAAATGGCTAAATGAGGATGCTGATTGCTAATCTACATCCTGTCACTCTGACTTTATAAGCAGGTTAGCTCAAGAGGCCATGTGTGCAAAAGCAGCCCCATAAAAGCACTGTCTTTCACACTCTCATCTGTATTCACAGCGGACCAGGTTTTCACTTTATGGCTGCAATGTTCTTGTTTCTTCTGCAGGTCCATTAGCACTGTGCTTGTTGCACAGTCAATACCAATTCCAGCCTGCACTTTTCTGCTTTTTGTATTTGGACACAAGTCCTTCTGTCTGCTGGATTCATTACTCTTCGATATGGCTGTCTGTGGTGTTCCTTTATGTTTTGATTTTTTTTAAAGCAGCCCAAGTGCCTTTGGCTTTAAATAAAAAATTAAAAGATAAAGCAAAAACAAAGTGAGCCATTTAAAAAAAAGCATGATAAATCATTTCTGTTTCTCTTTACTCTAATCCTTTTTGTTTTGCCTAATTGCTTTACCTGAAAAGGCTGCAGGCTATAAAATGACACAAGAAAAAGATAATAGACCTTTGTCAAACAAAAGGCTGGTCATTCCTTCCCTTGTTCCCTTTTCCCACATCCCAAGAAATCTTCCAGGACATTCCTTGCTCTTCTGCACCAGACAGGAAAGTGGAATTTGATCAGACTGGAAGGTGAGGTGGTAGAAGGAACACAGCAGGCTTAGGGCAATGGCATACAAGCATTTGAACAAGATACAGAACTCTGATGTTGCCTCAATAAAAAAGAGGGTGACAGACTGGGACAGGAGCATATCTCCATCCCGCTGAACTCTGGAGAATCTTCACCCACTTCACCAAGGTGGCTAATGGCAGCTCCTTCACACCACAATGGTGCTCCCAGCATCAGACTGGGACTGGTGAAAAGTGAACTGCCAGCTATTACCTGTGCCTTACTTTATGCGCAGCCTCAGCTGACCAGCCCTGTGTTCAACAAGAAGAAAAGCTGGAATTATTAAAAACACAGCTTTGAGGCAAGCACCTTGGCTGCAGTGCTAAATCGTCCTCCAGTAACACTTGACAGGGAGGGAAAGGCTAAAATTCTGCGCTGGTCAGCCCTCCAAGAGCACAGAACAATCAAATGCAAATGCAGAAAAAGGAGATTTGCACAAATTGAACATAAGAGCTGACCAGTGGAAATGGAGTAGCAGTGACTTGAGGTTTACATCAAAAAGCCAGACTGCAACAGAAGAGAACTTCATTGGGGAGATGGTAACAAAATGGTGAAAACCTGGCTGTTTCCATGACTAGGCACTGAATTGTAAGGCTTCCATGTCTAGGAAACAGATCCTGTACACTGAGATTAGTGTAAGGACTCTAGATCTTTTGAAATGTCTTAATATGTCAAGAGTCTTTCCTTTGAGCTCATTTTTCTCTTCAGTCACAAATATTCATGACAGAGATTAAAAAAAAAAATCCAAACCCAAAACAATAGCAAAACTATAAAATATTTGAGATGGTTTCTGTGTTATTGCTTCCTTCTCACTATTAAGCAACCACATGCCTTTTGTCAATCACCAATCACTTGTTCAGGGGGAAATCTTGTCCTAACGTGGCAGATAATACATGCGGCACAAAGTCCATTTTGTTCTGCTCAGCCCAAAACCCCTTGCCCTGTTCCCTGGGCTGGACGCACTAAGCTGCCTCATGGCTCCTTCTGTCTTCAGCAGTCACACAAGCAACGGAGAGGAACTCAGGGCTATAGAAGCAGAGTTCCTCCTTTCACCACTCTACTTTGCAGCTCTACCAAAGACCAGGCAGGTCAGGAAGGCTGACCTACCTTCTAATCTCTAGTGCA
The DNA here is from genome assembly GCF_030936135.1 of Gavia stellata. Lineage (NCBI taxonomy): Eukaryota > Metazoa > Chordata > Aves > Gaviiformes > Gaviidae > Gavia > Gavia stellata. The sequence goes on from NC_082600.1 coordinate 25,059,141, forward strand.
AATACTCCTCCAAGAGATGAGTAAGGCATATAAAGGATAGCTACTTTGTATATATTTCTCATTCTGAGCACAAGCCTAGGACTCCCAGAGCTGTCAATCTAACAGCCTTTCAGCTGAGGGCTGAATTGTCTTTTTCCATTTTTTCTCATTTAATGAAAGGTAGTGGATAAAAATTCACTATTTAAAATACCATCTTTTTCTTTTCTCAGCCGTTTGAAATGGGGCCTGTGGGTATTGGGGTAGTCAGACTTAAAAGTCTGAATCCACATGACTCCATCTGAACCCTAAACTCTGGTTCTTTCATACAACTTCCAACAGTAATTCCCTCCAACCTGCCCTGTCTTCTGCCCCCTTTAGCAGTATCGCAACACGAAGGATTACAATTCTTTCTTGTTCAGAAATGGAAAAATGCTAAGTTGCTCACAAGAACACAAGATTAGGATGGTAGGAAACCCCTACCCAAAGGGCCCAGGCTGACCACAAGAAGACCTTGCCTTAACAGGCAGAACTTCGGAAGTCAACAGCTGCAGGCCATAAAAAAATGGAAGTATGATAAGACCGACAGCCCTTATTATGAGGCTGCTTTTCTTGTACATCCTCCCTGCTGCTGTGTCTTTTTAGGGGGATGACTTTTGCATTAATGTGATGGATATTTCCTGAGTTTTACACATTTTACCTATCCACCTACGCACCACCTACAATCATCACAAAGCAGGAAGTCACTCTGAAACTCGTATTAAGGTTTATCAGGATACAGTTTCCCTCTTCTGCACCTTATCTCCCAATTTTAACCTCCTTGTTCTCGATTACCTATAAAAAAAATGAGGATGCTGGTAAGGAAGCCAATAAAAATGATGAAAATTATCTTTCCTTTATGCATTCTCAGACCCTTTAGCAGAGTGAGCGAGAATGGTTTCCCTCTGGAGAGCCATACCTTGGACTCTGGAACCTAGCAGCAGCGGATTCACCAGGACCACCCTGTGAGCTATTTGGTGGATTAACTGCATATGAGAGAAGGCAGACAAACCAAGCAGATCTGGGTGAACCAATATACACCACCAAGTAGGACCTTTCCATTCTTGTGGTGGTGGCTGTGCTTTTGCATATCCTTTCCATATCACATAATAGCCTCATCCAATCAATCAAAGTGTTGAAGGGGCGACTGCCTATCTCCACATGGAGGGAGAGTCAATTAAGGGAGTATCATGAATGCCAAGTCTTTCCTCTCCCTCGAGATGAATAGAGAAGAAGAAATGAGACAGAAAATGCACTGTGCCAGTGCCTGCCTTTCAGCTTGATGGGCAAAGTAGAGAGATAGAGAAAGCTAATTTCACAGATAACATCTCCAAGGTCTATATAGTAATTTTAAATATTGGAAATAATTTTTCATGACAAATGAATCTACTTCATTCTGGCCGCTTCCGTCAAGATAGTCACATTAATTGTAGGGACAATTGGCAGTCTCATCAGAAACACAAACTGATCTGATTCGAGGGTATGGAAATGAAGGGGAGTGTGAAGCCACAGGGACTGAGATCAGCCACTGAGCAATAAGAGACTCAAAGATACCATGTAGTCTGAAGTGACTCTTGCACCCAGTGTCATCAGTTCATCTCTAGACACCTGACAGATCACAACAGACATGGTGCATACTCAAAGTAAGCAAGTCCATTCTGGATCATACATGTGACATGCCATTACATGTCTTGCTGGGAGTTACCTGGGAAAACTAGGATGAGAAGGTGAAAAAGTATTTCCTTTCTTCACAGTGACATACCACTTCAGATGATCCATGTTTTAGTAAATTCTACCTTCCCCTGATACAGTGTGATTCAGGCAAAACCGACCTGCTATGACAAGCTGTCCTTTAATCTGAAGGTTATCTGAGCAGCATTGTGCCTTGACTTATAGATAGGGTGTATTTTGTGGCTTGCATTAAGGAGAAGCCATTGTTCTGAGCTGCCATTTATAAACCAGCAGATAAATAAATATGCCACGACAATATTAGTCCTGTAGAAGAGGCCTATACTAACAAAAGTGTAAGATGCTAAAAAGCATTAACCAAATGTTCTTACTCATCTACACATCGACATCTTTTTTTGTTGTTCAAGTGCTCTTTACAGGAGCTGACAGTAGCATAAAATCTAATACAGTTTTGGATAGTCATATTTCTTGAACTGGAAGGACCTTGTGAAAGCTACACTCAGCAATAAACAGCCAGAAACAGAAGTTTAGAGGAAAAACAGCAGAAATTATCTTCTTCTGTGCCATCAATTACCATATTCAGATGAGATAAAGAGCACCTGGAGTACTAACAAATTCACATGCAGCATGGAAGGCAGGAGTGGTCCTAAATATAAAGAGCATATGATGATGGAGACAGGATGAAGAAACAGGAAGGAACACACGGGTAAAAAATCATACCCGTGTCATAAAATATAGGAGAGACAATCAGCTGATTTTTATACAGTCTCAGATTTTCCAGCTGCTCAGCAGATGCTGTTGGAGATTGTCACATCAATGAGACTCTTCAAAGTTAAAGTTCAACAGCCTAAAGACCATGAAATTATCTTTTCCCAAAAAGATGTAATCACCCTGACTGAGAGAATTAACTGCACGCTCTTCTGTACTGAGGTTATCACAAAGGCATTACAAGGCAACAAAGGCCATCACTTGTCCTGGAAACAACATAAATTCAGAGTGGCTTTTGACTGAATACGTACATCTATGGACAATAAAGTTATGATGAGTGGAAAGGATCACAATATAAACCCACAGAAGTGAGAGACACTGACATCATTCCTTCATATTGTTTCTCTTCCCTTACAAGCTCCACATTGGCTGCACTGTCCTTACTGGAGCTAGCACAACTTCTCACGAGCATCTTGGGAATTGGTTGGATTTTAGAACAGAAGTTACCCCATGGAAAGCAAGGAAAGGATTTTATGTATCCTCCATCTCTGCATCCTAGTACATTAGAATAATCTAGCACTTATGCAACCAACAGTAGCCTTCTGCTCTGACACCCAGTCATTAGGGAGAGACACAGGGGAGCTAAGCACAGAAAGCCCAGGCCTGCGCTCATGGAGCAGAAGAACTGTGTGCAGCATATACCACAGCAGTAGCTGCTTGGGCCAGCCACAGAGGAGGGACCAGCCACAGAGGAGGGACCAGCCACGGGTGTTACAAAAGGATTGATGGCAAGTGAGAAAATTAACTTCTCACACAAATGCCCCTAGCAAAAGCTAACATGCCTCAGGTCATGTTTAATGGAGACTTTACTATAAAATTAGTGAGGAACAAATTAAAATGGGTGTGAAGGGATTGCATGAACTCTTTTTCTAAATTCAGATGGAATCTTTTTTTCTGCAGTTTGGAGACATTTTGGGAAATCATACAATAGGGACCTATCTGGTACTAGTAAGTTAATGAACAGATGAGCTCTAGAACAGATCTTCTGATCTCTAACATCTTCCACTTTATCTCATGAAATCATAAAAATTATTCGATGCTTTGAATTTCCTGAAGTCTTTGAATATTCAAGATCCAGCAGGGATTAAAAGCATTAAAACACTGCAGCAAAGGCTTTTCTCCTAATGTGTCCAGCACCCCCGAGAACCATCAGTCCTATAAGAAAACCTATTTTCAGCAGTTATCTAGCATTACACTGCAGACTCAGAAGGTCTGGACAGTCCAAAAAGCATCAACACATTTGAGGTTTTTTAAACAAACCTTCAAATACGTAATTATCATCAAACATCTTCACTAAAATAAAAAAGAAATCTGTGCTGCTATCTGTGCTTGAGACAGCAAAGCATGCAGCACTTAAACCACATAGTAAATGATTTTGTAGCATTTCTTATTACCAGTAATTTTACAACATCTCTGTTTATTGCATACATAATGGGCAGATGTGTGTTGTCATTAAACTGTTCTTAGCAAACATTGCTGTAAAGGTAGTTGGCAGATAATAAAATGTGTAGCCCTATGCTCAACATCAGCATTGCCAACAGCAGGTACATTGCTGTTCACAAACAGTATGCCACAAAAGACAGGAAAAGCCTGGTTTGCTCACAGTGTTAATCGTCCATCTGTGAGCAAACCCAAACAGGAAGGGACACTGGTTCCAGCCCTTGGGAGGAGAACTGGAGTGGGGTATCTCTGTCTTCCTGCAATGAACACTGGGTGCAGCTCAGCAAAAGGAAAGGTCTGGAACAAGAGGGGATTTTTTTCTTACCTGGAAAGGACTCAGACTATGTCCAGTTCTGAGCAATTAACTTCAAAGGTTTAAAATCTAAACCTCAGTGTCTTTTATTTCAGTCTTAAATGGCCAGCAGTCTCATACCAACCTGCCTTTTCTAATCTTATCAGTATATACCCTCCTAATAAAAAAGAAATCCTCCAATCAGGGCAATTAAGTAGGAGAAAGCATTAAAAACTGAGTGATCAACAACATTTGATTTTCACTGGCCTAAAACGATCTGATTTTCAGTTGTCTTTTGCTTTGTGTCCTTCCTGGGCTTTTGCCCTCTGCAGTCCCTCTCCCAGGGTTTCAGTAGAAGAAAAGCATGCAGAGAGCTTTTGGGATCCACAGAAAAACAGACCTCATGCACCTTTTTGAGCCCATAGCATTTTCACTGCAGCTACAGAAAATAGCTAATGTGAATATAACACACATTCCCCTCCTCCTGCTTGTTTAATGCCAGGGCTTTGGGGTCCTTTTCAGAAAAGTCCATGGGTTGTGAGGAGGTACTTTGTTATCACAGCAAAGTAGTACATCATCCTCTATGAGCCAGATCCCATATCCTACTTCTAACAACTTAAGTGCAATTAACAGGGGGCTGCAGTGACCTGATGCTGCAACTGATATCAAATACTAACAAATTAGAAGCCAAAGGGTACAGAAGATATTAAGTACTTAAAAAACACTAAAGATCCGTCACAGTAGCTGCAACAACCCACCCTTCCTACCCTCCTGCATGTCTATAACAGCCCTCCAGCCCTACTTACTGACAAGACTTGCAACTCACCCTGATTTCTACTGTGTTCAGTATGAGAAGGTAGTTCACATGCAACAGGAGGAAGCGTGCTATCCATTGTGGTGGAGGATCCTTTTGGTCAATTCTCCCAAAGCCTGCCCTACATCTGATGACTGGAAAGCATTTGGGAAACATTCCATGGGCTTTCAGATATGTTATGTCCTTTATTTCAAACTAACTAGCAAAATGGCAGACCTGTTGGAACAAGGTACTTTAGAAGAAAGAGGCTGAACTGCAGACACTTCTCTGATACTTCTGTTCTTTGTAAAGCCCTAGAATGCATGAATGACTAAATACTACCAAAAGTACAAGCTCCAAGGTTTTTTTCCCTAATGCCTGACACGCCACAACCCAAGACCTAGCAAACTCAGCACAAAGCCTCAATATGTACTTGCAATCATAACTTCCATCACAAATCCGCTTCACTGTGCCTGCCATTCATCTCAGAGACACCCAAAAACTACCTTTCAGTTTAGGAGTATTAGGTACTTAATGTCTTCTTTGCCTCAGTCTTTAATAGCCAGACCAGGTATCCTCAGGGTATCCATCTCCCTGAGCTGGAAGACAGGGATGGAGAGCAAAATAGGCTCCCCATGATCCAGGAGGAAGCAGTTAATGACCTGCTATGCCACCTGGACACTCATAAGTCTATGGGGCCTGATGGCATCCACCCAAGGGTGCTGAGGGAGCTGGCGGAGGAGCTTGCCAAGCCACTCTCCATCATTTATCAACAGTCCTGGTTAACAGGGGAGGTCCCAGACGACTGGAGGCTTGCCAACGTGACACCCATCTACAAGAAGGGCCAGAAGGAGGATCCGGGGAACTACAGGCCTGTCAGCCTGACCTCGGTGCCGGGGAAGGTTATGGAGAGGCTCATCTTGAGGGTGCTCACGAGACACGTGCAGGACAACCAAGGGATCAGGACCAGCCAGCACGGGTTCATGAAGGGCAGGTCCTGCTTGACCACCCTGATCTCCTTCTATGACCAGGTGACCCGCCCAGTGGGTGAGGGGAAGGCTGTGGATGTTGTCTACCTGGACTTCAGCAAAGCCTTTGACACTGTTCCCCACAGTATTCTCCTGGAGAAGCTGGCGACTTGTGGTTTAGACAGGTACACTCTTCGCTGGGTTAAAAACTGGCTGGATGGCCGAGCCCAGAGAGTTGTAGTGAATGGAGTCAAATCCAGTTGGTGGCCGGTCACAAGTGGAGTCCCCCAGGGCTCAGTTTTGGGGCTGGTCTTGTTTAATACCTTTATCAATGATCTGGATGAGGGGCTAGAGTGCTCCCTCAGCAAGTTTGCAGATGACACCAAGTTGAGCAGGAGCGTTGATCTGCTCGAGGGTAGGAAGGCTCTGCAGAGGGATCTGGACAGGCTGGATCGATGGGCCGAGGCCAATTGGATGAAGTTCAACAAGGCCAAGTACCGGGTTCTACACTTTGGCCACAACAACCCCAGACAACACTACAGGCTTGGGGATGAGTGGCTGGAAAGCTCCCCCACAGAAAAGGACCTGGGGGTGTTGATCGACAGCCAGCTGAATATGAGCCAGCAGTGTGCCCAGGTGGCCAAGAAGGCCAAGGGCATCCTGGTCTGTATCAGAAATGGTGTGGCCAGCAGGAGCAGGGAGGTGATCGTGCCTCTGTACTCGGGTCTGGTGAGGCCGCACCTCGAATACTGTGTTCAGTTTTGGGCCCCCCACTACAAGAAAGACATTGAGGTGTTGCAGCGTGTCCAGAGAAGGGTGATGAAGCTGGTGAGGGGTCTGGAGCACAAGTCTTATGAGGAGCGGCTGAGGGAACTGGGGTTGTTCAGCCTGGAGAAGAGGAGGCTGAGGGGAGACCTTATTGCTCTCTACAATTACCTGAAAGGGGGTTGCAGAGAGGTGGGTGTTGGTCTCTTCTCCCAAGTGACAAGTGACAGGACTAGAGGAAATGGCCTCAAGTTGTGCCAGGGGAGGTTTAGGCCGGATATTAGGAAAAAGTTCTTTACTGAGAGAGTAGTGAAACATTGGAACAGGCTGCCCAGGGAGGTGGTGGACTCACCATCACTGGAGGTATTCAAGGAGCGTGTGGATGTGGCATTGTGGGATGTGGCTTGATGGGCACGGTGCTGTGTGGTGTGCGTGGGTTGTTTTGGTGTGGGTTGTGGTGTGTTTTGTGGTTTATGGGTGGGTTTTGGTTTTTTGTTTTTTTTTGTTGTTGTTGTTGTTTTGGTTTTTTGGGGTTTTTTTTTTTTGTTTTGTTTTGGTTTTTTTATGGTTGGACTTGATGATCTTACAGGTCTATTCCAACCTTAGTGATTCTGTGATTTCTGGCATGATTAAATCTTGCTCTCCACCATACATACTCTGATCAGATATAACAGCAGTGCAGGAGAGCTCAGGCAGCAGGGGGAAGCGAGATCATTACCACATTACAAGGCACTCAGAGCATCACTTGCAGGAGGGATTGTGTTCCGTTTATTAGCTTTTTTTCTATTTTCTTTGCTTTATGCCCCCACCTCAAACAAGACATCCTCTTTTTTGTCAGTCTGGTAGCCTTGACAGTTTGGCACTGTCAATTCCTCCCTAGCACAAAAAGTTACTTTCTGGAGTGCAGCAATACTGAATTATCAGACCAGAATCTCCAAATAATCAGTAAAAGGAGACAGGAAAATCAACAAAAGGAGGCAAGCAGATCATGTTATTGCTCTGAACTTCTCCTGAGAAGCAACTAGCACCCTCCACTGACTGCACAGCGAACTTAGACATTTAGCACAGGTCCTCATTGCCAAGCTTCTACTTCTTTAATCTTAGAGTACTTATCCAAGGCATCTAAAGAAGGAGGTCACAACACTACTTTAATTGAGTTCATGCCACTTGCAAAGCTGGCAGAGTCTTATTTCCTAGCCTGGTGGACAGCCACACCACTGCTCCCTTCAAACAGCTACTGTGGAATCTCTGAATTATCAGAAACTCGTCCAAACGCTATGTTTATAACAGCTCCTTAATTTTAACAGTGGCTCAAAAAGGGTCTTCTCACATATGATTTCCAATATTGTCACACTGAGTTAGACTGGGTAGTACAGAACCATTATGGAAAGATAGGAAGCTCAAGGATTTAAGAAAATAAATAAGTAATGGGTGTGTTACCTAGTCAGCACAGCCTCTGGTGGAAGATATCACTCTTTATCACAATGCAAAGCACATACTTAACGTTTAGCTAAGGTACTAAAAATACAAAAAGACATATGTACAACTCCAGGGAGAGAAGCAGATGATTCATTTGTTGTTGATGGTAAAGTCTATCTCCCACTTTCCAGGTATAGAACTTCTACATTTATAATGCTGTATTTCTTATACATTTTATACTTTGCCATATGAAGGACTGTTATATGTCTAAAAGGGACTCAAAAAGGAAATTGATTGTGGCGTAGTTAGGAAAGAGGCTTGGGTTCTTTTTATTCATGGTGAAACAACACAAATACACAGTATTCAGTATGTCACCTATATCTAAAGCCCGAGGGAGTTTTTCCTGTCAGTGAAGTAACACGTCCATATATTCAACAACTTACACTGGATGCAACATAGACTTTGGTGGCAGTGATCTGCTCAGGCAGTACTTCTGTGCAGATGCAGAAACCTTGCTGTGGCTGCAGTGTGATAGAGCACAGGAGGGAGAACTGCTGCCAAGGCCTCAAATTCATTCTTACAATTCCAGTATCTAACTGGTCATTCAGTATTGGTAGTGACATAAGCAGACAAAGGTGTTTTCAGATAACAGACAGCAGACCGGAAAAGCAGATCAGTAGCTGTCTCTTATTAAAAGAGTTAGCCTGCTCCTTCTTCATTCCTCCCCTTACACACCAGCCTGGCTCCCCCTGGTCCTGTGGCAGCTCTTTAGTCACTATACAGAAGTGCCACTGTGGCATAGCAGCATCTCTCACTTTGATTCCCTTCCCAGTCTCTGCCTCAACTTTTCTCCTTCCAACAGTGTTTGGATCACAGGCCAGCTGAAGCCAGGACTTGAAATAATCCTTGGGTGTCCGACCACAAGAATGAAAAATATAATTTGTAGCCTGCAATACTTTTGTTCATGGAGACAAAAATCACTGTGCACTAACGCAGTCACCTGGTACCAGGCCTAAACCAGTAAGGGGTCTGCGGTTTCTAGTTATCCACAAAGTGAGTTTCTCAGGATGAGGACCTCTGCATATATCTTTTACGTTGTCCTGAACTACAACATTATTGTTTTGTTAACCTGAAACACACTCTGATTCTAACACATATTTATTAGGACCTCAAGTTCCCATGCTGGTAGACGTGCATTCATAAATGTATCTTTCTTATTCGTACTTATTCTGGCCAGAGCATGGCCAAGTTATGGATCTCAGGCCAGACTTGAGATTCATTTCTCCTAAATTAAAATGCTTACATGCCCTTAACCTACTGATTTCTTTTCACTGATAATAAAAGGAGTAAAAGCCAACACCATAGACAGCTAAAGGTACATGAGATCCTGTTCTTTATATTATCGGTTAGCTTTGGGTTCTTTTCTGAGAGCCAGGTCCAGGAGATGGACATGAGACAGAGTCCAGAAAGTCCTGAATCACAGAGCTGATCACTCCTAATACTAAATAAAGACCAAGGGCAAGCATAACTGCAATTCTGTGGGGGAACAATGCATTTAGGATAGCACTTCTTTTTAGCATGCCTGTCCAAAACCTAATCACACAACAATTGGCCAAAACAATTCCCAAGGCTGTGGTTGAGAAAACCTCTGAAGTTTTCCAGAATCTTCTAATCCAATGTAGTCTATAAGAGAGAACTTCTGAGCTGACATTGGCATAGTCCATGAATCTTACATTTTCACCCATGTCCTCACAGCATATGCAGTGTTGATGCTTCAGCTGTTTTAAGGACTACTGGCAATTAACTACTATTGCTGCTTAGGGCAGCATGCTACAAATTGCTGTCTGTGAGAAGCTTTATGAATGATCATAGATCTTCTGCTGTAAAACCTAAAAACCCCATCCAGTCTATAGGAGGAATTTTGGTTAGTAACAAAAACTTCCTGCAAAGAAGAAAATCCTCTGGAGAGTGAATGAATTACAAATCTCAATTCTGCCTAATATTTTGTGCACTGTCCCTAACTTTCACGTTCTTTCTCATAAGTGGCATGGAACTATGATCAATATTAAAAAATGCAGAGGGGGGACACTGAGGAGGAAAGGAGCTTCTCAAATATTTATGGCAGAAGCTAAAAAATATCTGAATTTCCAATTGTAAGACACATGCTATAACCATTAGGCCATGGTACCAAGTAAGGTAATAGAAAGAACGGGCTGAAAGCCCTAAGACTCTGCTAATGGTTTACAGATAATTCTTGGATGTAGTCTGAGTGCAGTTCAGCCAGAATGTAGTGCTAATGGCCAAATATTAACAGAAAGATTGGTTTCAATACAAGAAAACACCCTTTGGGGAGTATTTGCTTTTCTAAGTGATCTTAGCCCCATCTTTTTTTTTTTAAAACCACTCACATACCTCATTCTGAGAGTGGCACCAGCACAATAAGGATAACAACAATTAATGGAACCACCTGGTATTTGAGAAATATATAGCTCAGATATCTTACATTAGTAAATTCCTTTCCATGTGGCCTAGAACACATATGTTTTGCCTGCCTGTACCAGCATTACTTCTGCCTCATATCTCCAATCATATGTCTTTAAAATACCAGTCAGAATGAGTAAGAATAAGATGCAGAGAATCTCCCACCATCTCCTACAGATTTGCCTTGTGGGGTGAACTTGGAGACATGTTGTTGTAAACACTATCTCATTAGCTGGCTTTACCCATAAACAGCCATCAAGAAAATCCTACCATGCAAAAAAGAGGAAGACTAGACAGAACTGAGATACATCATCTGTCCCATGCAAGAAAAATCCCCATAACTCAAGTTCACACTTGGTACTGTTTCCAGTAATTTGTCTGAGACTTCTCCCATGCAGCTGCATTTTCTGCCTTAGCAGACAAACCATACTCAGACAAAGAAACTCTGGAACCTGAAGACCAGGTCTTCAGAAGGCTTAGGGAATGAAGTGGCAGATGAAAAAGGTAAGCTCATGAAATGAAGGCGGAAAAGACTGGAAGGAAACGCTCAGAGAAGAAAGCTTTCCTAATGTGGGGACTGGAACTTAGCATTGGGAAGACCAACAAGGGCAGGGGAAAGTCTCATGGAAACACTGGATTTTGTTCTAGTTCTCCTGCACACCTTCAGCTCTGTGTAACTGAGGTCAAAAAATGCAGCTTACCTCGCTCACATGTTCTACCCCAATAGCCAGTGCCAGTGCAATCACAAATGAAGCGGTTCCAGCCATCCTTGCAGACTGCATTATTCTTACACGGGTAGCTGTCACACTGCTTGGTGCTGAGGCGGGAGCAGGAGGACTTGACTCCTGCTGCATTCTGTGCCTCTGCCAGCTGCCGGATGTTCTTGCTTCGTCCATCGATGAACAAGTCTCGGATACAGCCGACGTAGCCATAGTTCAGCATTGCTGTCCAGAGCTCTGTGGGAAGGATGAGTCCTGCCCGGTTCTCAGGCAGTCCACCGAGGTACATGTCGCCTTCCAGATCTAGGATCTCACTCTCCCCACTAGCAGTGAATGGGGTGCGTCTGCTGTTCACTGATATAGTGCCTAAATGAGGAGGATAGAGACATCAACACTTTCGCTTATAGCCTCAGTCTAGTTAATTTATTTCCAATAACTGAGCGAGATTTAAGGTTCAGTGCAGAAGAGTGAAGATTCCTCCCTACCCAAATGCACTCCTAACAGAGACAGTGTCTCCCACACAGTTCCCTCTCCTCTTGAACCACATGCCATAACTACTTCCATGCAGTGATTGATCATCATACGTCTGTATCCCAACTTGCATTATGAGGTCAACAAGCATAACAATATAATGGCTAAATAATAACATGTAAAAACTGAGCATTATTCAATGTATTCATCCAGCAAAGCAAAGACTTACTGACAACATATAGGAGTTTGATGGTATCAGGACTGGAGAGAAAAAAGGTCTGTAAAAACATATTAATTCACACTACATAGCTCTTCCAGAAAACACTTCATCAAGTTTGTAGATGACATCAAATTGGGGAGAATGGTTGATGCATTGGAGGAGGTACAGGGCTACCATTATGAGAAACCTTTACAAGGTGGAGCAAAGGACTGAGAAATTTTTGATGTAAATCAAAACCAATAAATACGAAGTCCTGAACCTGGCGCAGAAAAACTTCACACATAAGTGCAGGCTGGAAACGAGCTGGCTAAGGAGCAACTCTGTAGAAAAGGACCTGAGGATATGGCAGATAACAATTTGAACACGAGTCAGCATTGTGCCCTTGCAGTGACAAGAGACACTGATCATAGTTTGCAGCAGGGGAAACTCCAACTCCATAGAAATGAACAAACCCTCACCATGAGGGTGGTCAAACACGGGAACAGAAACCTCAGAGAGGTTGTGGAATCACCATTCTGAAGGTGTTCAAAACACAACTAGACACAACCCTGAAGAAAGCCTAGATTTCAGCAGAGTTTTGACTAGGAATCTCTGGAAGTTTGTTCCAAAATAAATTGTTCTATGGTTTCACAAAGAAAGTTAAGTATTCTAACTTCCATTTTACAAACAGGAAAATTGAGGTAGAGAAAGATAAAGGTTATCTTTGAAGAACAGTTATTATTAAAACTAGCAGCTTCCATATGCTCCAAGCAAGATGTGGGCATACTGCACTGAGGCCATTCCTATATATTTCAAGAAATTGTCCCAGCACATAAAATAATCAGAATATATAATACAGAAATATAATCAGAACGCATGAAACAGGTGAAGAGACACAAAGGGACTTGTTTAAGGTCAAACAGTGCATCCAAACAAAAACAGGGAACATAACGCAGGTCACTCACATTCCAGAGCGGCGTACTCTTCAGAAGAGCATTCAGGAGCTTTCATGATAGGGACATCTGCCCACCAGACACTCAGCTAAAAATCAGCAATTCACTCTCCCTAGCTATAAATCATTGCATCCAATTGCCTTGTCAGTAAGATAGTCTGTCCTCAGAGACAACTATCCAAGCTTTAAGATTAATTCCACATCATTGCATTTTTATCATACACTCCTACAATAAGGTGGGAGAGTTTAGTTAATAGAGTTAGTTCTATTTTGTGTCTCTGTGGGAAAGTACAGTTGTGTACACATGCTTTTTCTTCAGTTGTAATAGATGTCTTCTGAGAGAACAGCACGTATGACACAGACACAAGGTATTTCATGTGTGTGATGTTCAGTAATTAGAAATAATGTCAGAGGCAGCAGAGTGCCAGAAGCAACAGAGGCATTACAAATTAAAGGCTCAAAGAGAACCAGAATTATTTGATGAATCATTTTGTAAAAACAAGCTGCAGCACCGCAGACATTTTCCCTTTTACAAAGTAAGAAAAGAGAATATGTGGCAATACACCTACGGTCGTAAAGGCAGCGTGTCACAGAGCCACAGGATCACAGCCCCCCTTCCAGCATCTCTGCTGTTACTCCTCAAAAGCATCATGTGGAGTACATATTACTCAAAAGACTAGAACAAACCAAAATACTGGAAGGCTGAGCTCCAGACAGCTGCTATTATGGAGAAAACAAACACTACCTGCAAAAGCCACAAAGGTAAAGAAACCCTCCGAAAGAGAAGAAATACTGGATTACCAAGGAGAAGTGCAAAACCTGGAGAATGAGCATGAGATGATGAAAAGAAATAGGCTAGACAGCAGCCTAAACTTTCTGCCAGTGTTTTGTACCCTGCAACTATTCCTGGAAGGAGATGGTACTAGCTTGGATGCACAGCACTTTTAAGACCAAGCTGCTGAGATGGAGAAATTCTGAATTGACCCCAGGAAAGAAGTAGTCACATGAGCTGACATACTTTTTTTTTTTCTTCTCCAAATCCCATGTTTGCAACTCTGTTTAGGTAGATGAAATCCCATCTTGAGAAATCACAAGCATCTAACCATCTCCTTTCCAGTCGCTTAGGCACTTCGTGCAGGGCTAAAGAACAAACAGACTAAAAGACCCCAGTTACTGAGGACAGAGCTGGTATACAAAGCACTGCACTGATGCAACCGTAGACCAAACCTTCCAGTAATATTTTTAGTGTCTGAGTGGGTGGGACAATATGCGTGTTTTGTAGCCAATGACTAGCCAAAAACATTGTCGTGTGTAACCTGCTCAGTGTTCCCCAGCTAGAAACTGTGACAGGTTTTGCAGACACTTTGCAGGAGCTTTCCCCAAGGACAGAAAGATTACAGGACACTAGGTGTCCATATCCACACTGTCGGCTTCTGTCAGAGTAGAGAAAAAACAGCTTTTGTTTCTCTGGCAGCCAACACAGACCAAAGCATACACAAAGCCTAAGGGGACTAGAGGTGCCAGAGGTTATTTGAGCATGACTGCCATGCTTCCCCAGCATTTGCACTCCCGCCTTAGTACATTGCAGTAGTGAATATTTGTATTTTTAGGCTATTTTACTAAGCTCAGGAGAGCCTGAAGTTTTGGACTGTTACAGCAAAGGGAAGAAGAAGAGGAGATATGACACCTACTAAAGGCCTGGCTGCTTTAGTAATGAGAATCAGAACCTCTAGGTCACTAGATCATTAAACCCAAATGGCTGCTTCATTGCCTGCATTAAGTAAGTTCATTATTTCAGTTCAGTTTCTAGATGACAGGCATTCATCTTTAAAAAAAAATTTTAAAAAAATCTTCAAGGTGTAACTGTTCTCTGGTCCGTACATGGGAGAAAAGCCAAGCACTAAACAAGAAGAGATCCTGAACTTCCTTCTCACACCTACCAAAAGTACTACTGGATAAGGGTGACTGATGCTTGCTAAAGGTGTGGTGTGAAGAAATCAATGCCAGTATCCTGGTTTTCTGGGGAGACAAGACATCAGTCACTAGGACCATTAACCCAGTACTCGTCATCAGCAGAAAATGCAATTAAAAAAAAAAAAAAAAACAAAAAAAAAAACCTGACAGAATGTACAAATGTGTTCATTCTTGTTGAGCAAAGTGCTTTTAATTCAAAATCTGTTATCTCTAATCAGTGTCCAGAACATCACAAACCTCCCTGCCAAGCGACAAACAAGTCATTCCTACAGTCTCATCCACCAAGTAGCAATGCCATCTGTCACACCGTCCTAGTCCAAATGAACGTGAGTCCCACTTCCTAGGTTTTTACAAACTTTCTTAGCAAAGAGCTTAGGGTCATTTCTGTTCCTTCTGCAGCTGCCTCCCCAGAGACCAGACAGTGCCCAAATGAGCAAGCAAAACTGAAGGCAATACTGAATGCAACTAATTGAGTTTATCCTTGGAAGTTAATTAAATTTTAGCAATTCTAAAGAAATCAAAGCTCCACTTATTTATTTATGTCTTCCTTTATAAAATGTTCCTATCGATGTCTTTAGGAGATAGCAATATATAACCACACATATTAAGTCCTAGTAGAGCACCATGCCCAATACAAAGAAACTCCTCACATCATCAAAGAAAAAACTAGCTTCAGGCAAAGACCTGTTCAAACAGCTAGGCTTTGCGTGGGATCTAAGAGTCAGCTCTTCTGAAAACTCAAGGGAAGCAAATTCTAGCAGTGCGTTCTCTCTACTGATGGCATTCAGCAACTGGAAACATAAAATTAGGGACCTAAAGCTATCATCTGGAGATCACTGGACAAATCCCAAATCCACTTGCAAATGTAAACAAAATTCCTTTTGAAGGGATATATGGCCAGGCTGTGAGTTCCCAAGGGTTCAGGAAGAATTCAAGTACAATTGTTCACATATTATCAAGATGAAGTTACAGTATTTGATCATTTTGTTTCCTTACACAATTTCAGAGTACATCTTGAGTATGTTAGCTTGATATCCAGCACTAGAAAAAAACAAAATACCTCTTGGTAATTGCGTGGTAGGTATATTATTAGAAATAAACTAAAACACATTTTTGAAAATGAGAAGCTGCGAGGAGAAAAAGGAACATCCACTGAATGCTGACTCAGATATTAAGACAACAATTTGGTGTCCAAGAGAGAGTAAAGAAACCTAAGTGAAAACTACAAGATACTAAAGGAAACAGAATATGATGAAAACATTGATTTGTCACCATAATTTTGTCACTGGTTGTGCCCATTACTTTTATTTTCCTCATTACAGGATCCCAAACCCCTGCTCTTTAAAAACACAAGATCCAGGAGAAGATGGTAATATTAGGTCACAGCAGTAAGTTTTTACATTTGGTTTCTACTAAGTTTCTTTTTGAACAGAAAGCCAAAGCAGGTCACTGAGAATTTCTCAAACCAAGAACTAAATAATAATGGTCCTGAAGGATCTTAAACCCTACTGTGGCCTACAAAAAAGGCATCACTATAATTATATATGTTACTGCAAAGATAGGTCCAGAATATCTGAAGATTGTGGATAAAATATTAGTAGACTGCCTCTGTGATGTGCTATTTGAAGTTCACACTAAACATTTAATGAAAACCTAGCCATTCACATCTTTGCTTTGCTGGATAAACTGGAGTAACACTAAGTTTTACTAAGAAGATGACTCATATCTAACAGGTTTTGAAGGTTCTGAGCAGTAATAAATAGCCCTAGGTATGGATCTGAAAGATCAATATACTTAAGAGAAAGTCATCACTCTACCTGATCTTCCATCTCGTTGAATATCCACATGATACCACTCTCCATCATTGGCTTTCTTCTGGGTGGCTTTGACTTTAATGGTCCCAGAGCCCATGTCCAGCAGCAAGTAGAGGTTCCCATCTAGAAGCTCAACTGCAAAGAAGTCTACCTTTGTATTTTTCTGGCTCCTGGCATCTTTCCTCTCCTGAGGCTTGCCATGGGTGAAAAGGATCAGTCCGTTGGGTTCAGTGGTTCGGAAATCAAATGAGATGGAGCCCATCCTTTTGGTGTTCCATTTAGGCAGACTAATATAGGCCTCAGGTGTCTCAAAGCTAATGGGATCCAGTGTAGCCACATTCTCACATACGAATTTCACTTCCCCGTAGATCTTCATCTTTGTATCACCAATCCGTGCCAAGCGAGACAGCTCCAGACGAATGTCGTTATTCTTGTAAACAACCTGCCAGACACAAGGAAAAATAACATACATCAATCCTGCGTACAGTACAAATACCCCAATTACTTTCAGCCATGGGAGATAAACTTCTCCCAAAAGGTAGTGGGGAGCAGAAAGGAGACCATGCAAGAGTCTGACATGATGACAGAGGGAGAGAGCACAACCAGGAGTGTGTATAGAAATGACAGCAATGGGTACTTTGTGATGACTATAGATCAGATAAGCAGGCAGAAGAGAACGTTTAACTGAAGGACAGTGAGAACAATTAACTCTACGACAGGCCCACTCTCTGTGAAAGCTTTTATACATAAAATACAGTGTGTGTCTGGTATCATGCTGTTATATTTGCATAAATCCCATACAAAATACATAACGGAGTGTAACCTTCACGTCCATCTCTGCTAGCCACAGCAGGGAACTCTGTACCACCACTGTCATTTCTCTATTATTCCTATAAGCCCACTTAACTACTAGGAGAGAGATGCAAAAAAATTTAAGCAATTTGCTGTGAACTGCTGGTGATTGCCCTGGAGCTCCTAAAGAGCTACAAGAAAAAATAAACAAAGACTGAAAATTTCTCTGACCAAGAAATCTTTGATCACTACAGGCAAACTTGCTTTGGAGAGATCTGCATAGCTTACCCTCGCTTCAAGAAACTTAGGTCCTCTGTGCTAACACATAAAAGCCTGTACATATTCAGTTCCTGGACTCTTACTCTCTCTGGGTTAAGGACCAGAACTCTGGACTCTGCGTTGCTACATGGGTGGAAATTAGCCAAGAGAAGAGTCCCAAACAGGCAAGCACTCCTGAGCGTGCCTGGCTTGCTCAGGAGTCCAGACCTCCTGCCCTTCTCTTTCTCACAGGTACAGAATTAATTCCTTGCAAAGAGGACTCCTCTCTGCCCCGTGCCATTCCCACAGAGGCAGGGACTGGAGAAGGCACAAAATTGAAATATTTGTAAACCGTACTTCCTCTCAACCACCTGCCATGCTTTTTAAACCCAGAGCTGGCACATACAGCAAGCAAAAGCATTTCTGCAACTAGCACAATTTTGATTGAATTCACGTTCTGTGACACTACTGAAGACTGTGATTTCTTCTAAGGAGTTGTTATTTTAAAATACTTTGTGTCTATTACATATAGCATATACATACACACACATTTGATTTCTGCTTCCAAAATGCTGGCAGGATGAGTTGTCAGCAATTTGCTATGAAAAGAGAAGGGAAAGGAGATATGCATTGTTAATTCTACAAATAGGACAGGAAAGTCAGAGAAATGAGTGTGCAATAAATATTAAAAGGCAAACGAGGGAGAGAATGAGGGATAAGCTTCTAAAGTAGGTGACTTCAGGATGAAAAATAAGTGAAATCACAATTCAACGCATTTGTAGGAAGCGACCGATTTCCAGCTTTCGCTAAGCATTAAAGGAGAATTTCCCCAGCACAGCCAGCACAGCATCAGATTTTCCTGTTGCAAAGTCAAAACACCCTACATCAGAAAGAAAGGAGAAGCCAGCTGTTAATTCCCATTTGGAGTCATGGCACAAAGCTGTAGTTCCTCCCAGCAGAGGACAGTATTGACCCACAGTAGCTTGTTTTGCTCCAATTCCCAGTAAAGCACTCTGCCCTCACACAGACTTCAAAAACATCAAGTCTATTATTATTTGCAACAGGAATAAAATATATTTTCAATTTGTGGGACTGCAGTAGTTTCATTCTATGGATTAACCATGTCAAATGCTCTCACTAGACAGACTGTACACCTCCTCCCAGTGCCTCAGCAAGGCTGTGCATTAGAGCTTCCCCCTCTTGCCGGACAATGAGGTGCACCTCAGCCAGACATCAGAGACGGGCTGTAGCTACCTTTGTATCCAGGAAAGGCACACGTAAGAAGCATGAAATGTACTCCATGCACGTGCAGCTACCTGGACTGCCCAGGACTTCTGCACATACTTTGTGTGTGCAACAAGCCCAGTCCTTTCCACAAACACTAGTTCTGAGCACTGCATGCAGTCCTGTCTCCACATCTCAAGGAAACAGAGCAGCTGAAGGTACAGAGGAAAAAAAAAAAGCAACAATTAAGAGGATGGAGTAGGATGTTTTATGAGGATAGCCTGAAAAGACTAGGGCTCTTATATTTGGAGAGGACTGAGAAAAAATATGATTGACGTTTACAGAAGACGGAGAAGGTTAATGTAGAACTGCTCTTTGCCAAAACCAGCAACAATAGAACTAGAGGCACTCACCAAAACTTGTAGGATATCAGTTTAAAATGGATTTTTAGAAGTACTTATTTACAGAGAGGGTAGTGAACTTCTAGAACACGCTGCCACAGGAGGTCATAGAAGTAGAGAGAATCAGCAGGCTCAAAAAGAACCAGGAAGATAAACAGACAGCAAGTCCACAAACTGATATTGAAGGGAAAAGGAAGGGATGGACCATCTAATAATCCTAATCCAATAGCAGTGGATGCTATGGGAGTGTAAGGGGAATGCACCACTGATAGTAGCCATGCTCACATGCTCTCCCTAAATAGCACTTGCACCTGCCACTACTGGAGGAGAATACTGGGTAAATGGATTGACTGTTCTTCAGGCCCACTAGGGCTTTTCTCATGTTCTTAATGAATCTACTTGTATAGTAGGTTGTGCGCAGTCTACTCCTTGTCCCACTGCAGGGACAGCCTGGAAAAGAGGGTAACTGGAAGTGAGTTTCTGTGGACGGTCCTTCTGCCACCACATACATACGGGACTCCCTGACTGGCACGACTTTGGCGCAATGCTGCATTTTTGGTTTCACCCCAGTATGCAGTTGTTTTCGTGGGCAAAAGAATGCCAGGGCCGAATAAACTGTGACTTTAATGATCCTAACATAGGAGAACTGCCCTTATAGGATACTACTAACAGTTTCTCAAACCAACACTTCTCTAAACTGTAGCTTGATCCTTCCACATATGAAAGGAGCGGACAGGTAGCACAATACCCTACATATGATTGATGGCTGGTGCTGGGTTGTACCTAGCTATGAGTCAGCAATCTGCTTTCAGCAACCTCTTCAGGTTTCTGGCAGAAGAAATATGATCACATACACGTAAGCAGCTTCTAACTCTCAACAGGTTACATCATCCCCCTTTCACATATTTGATACTTGAGTAACAATTCCCAGCTCTTCTGGGGAAACGCACAGAGTCTGCCTCTGGGTTTATTTGGGGTTTGCTGCAGACTACCTTGTATTTCATTAGTCATACCAGTACCACAGCTGGAGAATCCTTGAGACAGAATACTTTCAAAGGATCTAGTGAAAATTACATGGAGTTAGTTGTAACCCTGATATTCACTAACAATGGAGGATCTGAGACCAAGTTTGAAAGGACGGACCAAGAAAGCAAGCACAAAGGAAGACTTGGGGAAGAGAGGAGAAAGGGTGTTGAATAGATAAAAGAGTTCTGAATTAAATCTTTTCAAAGAAACAGATCCACCCCAATCTGAATCTCTATTATTCAAGTGTTTGTTGTTCTACATTATTTTCTTTAAAAAAACCCAAACCCACAACCTAGCTTGAGAAATTTAAAAAGCACCTGTGTTTAAGGAAGAAGTACAAGTGTTCACATAGCTGTCTTGAGGTATCATGGGCAGACACATTGGGACATCAAGATCTTCATGTATCATCAGGTACACCAGAACTCTTAGCACTATAAATGAAAGGATAAAAATAATGCTTGGGTGTAAACCCAAGGTGAATCCTGAGCAGGAATAGAGCTTGGGTGATGAAACGCTAAGGCAGCTTCTGATATCTGCAGTTCAATTGTTAAACCAAAGGTTCAAGAATGAGAAAAGGGAATATAATTAAATGACTGGAATGCGTGTCCCATAGTGAAGAACATTCAAATTCAGTCTGTTTAATAGGCAGAGGTTAAAGGGTGATTCAATTACAATCTATGAGTACCTGTGCAAAAAATGTAATTTGGCAATAGAGGGCTCTTCAGTCCATGTGACAAAGGAATAATGGGATCCAGGGGCTAGAAATTGAAGTTAGAGAAATTCACATTTTAAAATATTATGACTTATTTTTACATGAGGGTAATTTGCTATTGAAGTAATTTACTACAGGTTATGGTGTGTTCTCTGCTACTGGCAAACTTTAAATTAAAATAGTATCTTGTTTTCTCTAAAAGGCATAGTGAAACAGGAATTAATTATATAGCAAATCAGCCTAGGTTATCATAATGGCTCTTTCTGCCTTCATAACCTATGAATCTTTGTGTTTTAATGAAATCAACTGATGCCTCAGTGCAGTTTTCCAGGATAGATGAAACACATCCTTCCCAAATGTTAAAATTGTCTGGTGAAGGTGTGGAATTATTGCTGACTCTTCCAGACCAGAAAACTATAATACTGAGTGTTACAAAACAACTGAACCAAATTCAGATTGCTGATACAATTCCACCTTCACCAAACCTATAATTGTATATTGTATTTGGGGCTACAAATGCACAGAATTACTATTTGAATTTACGATTGATACAACAACATCTGTGCCACTTGTAAAAGTTAAGAAACCTCTGTCCCCACAAATTGCTGAAAATGTACCAACTCGGTCTCCTGTTAGTCTAACTCCTTACATCCTCAATACCGGTCCTTACATAATTAAAAATACTGGTCAACAACAAGTGCTGTTTAATCCGTTGCATTCCCTCAAACGTGTGGCATTAGCAATGCAGATTAATATCTCTGCTATTAAACCTACCTGTTCACCATTCCTGAGTACATCTTACTCAGGATGGTCAGCATAGTTACAGGGAAGGACTCTTATTTCTCCAAAACAATCAAATACGGACGTGACTGCTGTCTTAGGAACAGGACTGGGAGTCCTAAACAGTATAGATGCTGACATACTTGCCAATAAACTATCTACAGTAACCAGTGATCTAAATAAATTGAAACACCCTTTGCAATCTTTTCTTTCAGCTCTGGGAACTAACCAATGGCTCTTATCGGATATCACCCCATGCAACGCTACAGGCTTGGGGACGAGTGGCTGCAAAGCTGCCTGGCAGAAAAGGACCTGGGGGTGTTGATCGACAGCCGGCTGAATATGAGCCAGCAGTGTGCCCAGGTGGCCAAGAAGGCCAACAGCATCCTGGCCTGTATCAGAAATAGTGTGGCCAGCAGGAATAGGGAGGTGATCGTGCCCCTGTTCTCGGTGCTGGTGAGGCCGCACCTCGAATACTGTGTTCAGTTTTGGGCCCCTCACGACAAGAAGGACATTGAGGTGTTGCAGCGTGTCCAGAGAAGGGCAACAAAGCTGGTGAGGGGTCTGGAACACAAGTCTTATGAGGAGCAGCTGAGGGAGCTGCGGTTGTTCAGTCTGGAGAAGAGGAGGCTGAGGGGAGACCTCATCGCTCTCTACAACTACCTGAAAGGAGGTTGCAGAGAGGTGGGTGTTGGTCTCTTCTCCCAAGTGACTAGCGACAGGACAAGAGGAAATGGCCTCAAGTTGCGCCAGGGAAGGTTCAGGCTGGATATTATGAAAAATTTCTTTACTGAGAGAGTGGTGAAACATTGGAACAGGCTGCCCAGGGAGGTGGTAGAGTCACCCTCCCTGGAGGTGTTCAAGGAACGTGTGGACAAGGCATTGTGGGACATGGTTTAATGGGCATGGTGGTGTTGGGTTGATGGTTGGACTTGATGGTCTTACAGGTCTTTTCCAACCTTAGTGATTCTGTGATTCTATTGCCTCAGTGGGGAGAGGTAAATGAGAAGGACCACCAGTTGATTACAGATGCACTTGATGTGGCCCAAAATAATGTTTCTTTGGCCCTTAGTTGTATCCAAGCTCAGCTGTGGATGCAATGAATGGCAGCTGCAATTATACGGGAAGGTGAGGAAGGCACCTTACCTACTGAAATTCGGAAGATAACTTGGGACAATGCAATTGAATTCGAAAAGAAATTCCAGTCCTGGTGGTACTTGATTAATTTCACTTACGACCCCACTGACAACAAAGCCACAGCTTTTGTTTTAACCATATACAATGCTTTGGTATATACTATATACCCGATCGTTGCACTGGGAGTGAATCAACATGGAACTATACTCTATCCTATAGACCATAGAGTATGGACCCAGCAGAATGGAAGTAAATGGCAAACTGTTGATGTTGATGCATGTACTGTGCAAGAACAACGAGGGTTCATTTCTGAAAGTAATACCATCAAAGCCCAAGACATCTGTCTCGACACAGAACCAAACATTTGTCATTTTGAGATACATCATGAAGAAAATACTGAAACTATCCTTACCTATGTTGGAAATGGATGTGTTTGTATGAGAACCCTTTGCGATTCTATAGTATCTCTGAACTAACTTGAGGGCTCTTCAGGAGATACCACAATACTGATTGAAACCCACACCTGTAACTCCAAATGAGGCCATGACTGACTCAGAGAGCTGTCCCTCACTAGGACATAGTCTTCTAGTGCCACTCGGGGACATGGCTTCCATAACAACTTAGAAGCAAGCAAAGCAAATGAAAGCAGTGCCCATGAATTTGTCCATTTTTATCAGATGGCTTTCTGAACAAAGCTGATCTTGCCTGTTTAAACAGAGACAAGCTTGAGTTCATCCTGTGTCCAATATGTGTATCAGAGAAGGTCAAGAGGCCTAAGGGTGTCCAGGACATGATTCCTTGTACAGACATGCACATCTACTTTACAGTTATTCCGGGAAGGAAGGTAGAAAAGAGAAAGGGGAAGAAAATGACTAGCAAAAGCTATGCACAGAGCATTTGAAATGCAACGCTCATGCTTCCAATCCTAAAATCACTTTATATTCCAAAAATGAAATTAGAACAATGAAAAAAGTATTTTTTTCCTTTATCCATGAGGACTGCTTCTAAACAGACTTTAAGAGAGGAATATTTTCGCTGTTCTATGCCTTTGTTTAATGAATCGAACCACTATAGATGGATGGTCAGGGACAAGATAGTCCAGATACACACAGTCTCTGAAAATCAGCAGTAGAATTCCATGACATGTGAGACACTTTGAAGGGATAAAAAGATATACAGTAGATTAGGTTTCCTTTAAATCTGCTGAGAAAGAAGAGTTTGTTTTAAGCTGATCTAAAACAAATTGGCAATCTAGTTTTGAGGTTTCTTAAAAATGGCAACTTTGCAATTCTGAAGCATTCAAGGAATTTCTCCAGCCAAACTTGTAAGAAGCTTCACTCATGGGTTAATGAGAGCTGTAATCAGATGGCTTTTCACAATGATGAAAAGCATCATTCTGCAATCAAGTGAAGATGCACATAGAGAGGGAGCAACAAAAGTGAAGAAAAATGATGTGCTAGACTTGGCCAGTAGCCAATAGAAAAATTCCTCTACAAGTTGGTGCTATTAAGCAGGAAACATAGTTTTCGGTGCAGGCTGGCCAGAGGCACACTCCAAAGGGGAACGGCCATTGATATCCTGGCAAATTAGAAGTTGACCATCACGAACCACTATGAAAAAGGCAATAACCTGACAGCTAGCTAGGAAAAGCACCTCTGAAGCTCAGCCAAGTTGTTCACCTATGGCATCCTGTGTATCACCAATTGCTTTTTTGTGTCACAGGCTGCCCCAGTTCACCAACTGCCCAAATCACCTCTCAGAAGGACTAACTGTGAGATATTCAGCCTAGAGCCTTTCTAAGACTTCCTTAAAGGCACCTGCAATGAACAAGACAAGTTCCTGCAGCTTAATAAATTACAGTTTATCAGATGGTTTCCCAGAACTATGTGTTTCTAGCCTGCTCTGACCAGTAAGTAGAAACAAAGACACCAGCTAACAGCGCTTTACTTTGTGTTCATGACAGACTACGTATGCAGCAATCCAAGGCTTCAGTGATGGTTAACTACAGCTGCTATACTTATTTAAAGAACTGTACGTGGACTGTGCATACCTGGTCTAAACATATTTGATGGTTGGCAGGGATTACAACTGTACTCAGGTAATAAACAAACATAATCACTATTCACCACACTGACAGAGTTAGTTTACCTGTCATGAAAAACAATAGATTGAACATTGATGATAAGTAACTGAAACCAAACAAGTAAGACTCAAATATTATGTGTTATGTTGACTAAAGTAATGCAAGCCTACATTTCATCTGAATTATGTTTAATAAAGAACATATGTTTACCCAGCTAAAAATAGAAATATGGTGAGTAGAACTAAGCATTCAATAAGGCAGAACTATTTCAAGCTTCCCTACAATTTTTTTTCCACCTTACAAATCAATTATAGATTCTGAATAACTTCAAGTTTTGTGGAAAACTCCAGAAGAGAAAAATAGATTGATTTGGTTTCAGAAGACATACAGGAAGATACAGAGAAGCACTCCCTGAAGTAGGATATAAAGAAAGAGGAAGAAAAGGCATTCAAGGTGCTGGTAAAAAAGGCTTGAAAAAGGCAGGGTGGAATTTCTTCAACTGGTCTAGTGAGAATGTTTCCTTAAAAGATACTGAGGAAAAAGGACCCAGTACTTCACTGTGGCCACAACTATCCTTTAAGCCAAAAAATAAGCCCCTGCTTCTCATGAGAATTCAGGACATTGGAATGTGTTCACAGTTACTACAGAGTTATCACCAACCCAAATCATTGGCAGGTTAAGGCAGATCAAGGTCCATCTTGCTGCCTTATCTTTCACCTTGGTATATATCAAGATGAATACCAAACATTTCTATATATGCCTTTTTGGAATAAGATATAAGATTTTTTGCCTTACGACCAGCTAAATAGATAAACGAGAGAGATTCCAAACTTTAGGGGAAAAAAAGTTGCTTTACAGCTATTTATTGAAGTTCTAATATGTGTCTAGACCTGTACAATATGTTTCTGCATACACTGAGCCTGCTGCTTCCTGAGTGATCCATGAATATTGCTAAGCAACTAAAATGTCAAATGCTCTACAGCCTTACTTATTCTTGGTGTTGCATTGCAGCATTCAAACTACAGAAAAGCACGGTTGTGAAATTACCTACTTCTTGGATTCCTTCCTTTTAACAAGTAGCAATAAGGACAGAATTTATTTTATCACATGGGT
The DNA here is from genome assembly GCF_030936135.1 of Gavia stellata. Taxonomy (NCBI): domain Eukaryota; kingdom Metazoa; phylum Chordata; class Aves; order Gaviiformes; family Gaviidae; genus Gavia; species Gavia stellata. The sequence goes on from NC_082600.1 coordinate 25,085,426, forward strand.
GGATTTCTGCATCCTCCATGCTGGGATACACTGAATGCTAATTCATTTGGTCTAATGTTGAAGAAAATCTTGATTTCAAAGGGAATACCAGATCCCACAATTGCATCTTGAGACAAACATGATGGGAACATTAGAAACTATATATATTTATTTGTGAAGAAAGGCATGACATTGTATAGAGGGGGAAGAAGCCTTTATAGTTGCAAGAGAAATGCTGCTGAAGGTTTCTATATTAGCCTCAAAAGACTAAACTCATTTCCTCAGCTACTGAAAAGGCATAGCGTAGGCAGCAGTAAGATTAAGTAGAATTGTTTGTAGCATGGACTATCGTTTGAGGATGAATGCTCTTTTGTGGTGGAAGTGTCAAGTCCTCTTCTTTCCTTGCTACAGAAACTTCAAGTTCTGCAATAAGTGAAGAAAGGGATCACAGGAAATAAGGTATAGTTTCTGGATTTCTTAAAACATGACTTTTCCACAGATTTTCTAAGCAATGGTGAGAAAGCCACCTAAACTCAAATATTTTCAAAAGTATATTCCTCACATCATGGTGGACAACTTGAGGTCATGGAATTGGTTTTGCAGAAGTGCTGATAAGCCAAAAGCTGTAAGTGAAGACAAGGAGAGATTTTGTCTTTGCTGCTAAAGCTAAAAGAAATGCTCTGAGAAATTAGACTTAGATTTCTCAGTCCATTTATAAAGTAGCAGATACTTGTTAATATTTAGGTGAAAAAATAACCGACTGATATTTGACAGTAGCCAAGTTCACCTTTGTGTCATGGAAAAGCATTTAAGTCATTTCAGTGTGGATTCAGGTGCACAAACTCGAACTTCCCTCTTCCTTCATGTTCTATTCAACCTCCATTTGGCCTAGTAACAGAGAAGAATAAAAGCTGCAGGACAGGGAAGCCAAGACAGCCAGATATGATGCTCCTTACTTGTGCCACAGGCCATAGACACAGGCATACCTCATGCTAGCCCTGAAAAGAAACTTCTACCTTGGACATGTCTCTGAATATAAGAAGGGCATAGAGGATATAGATCAGTATTTTACAAATATTCATGCATATACAATAATGAGGAAATTCTATATTTACACTGAGCCTGTATAGTGCAGAGGTAAAAAAGGACAGAAGAAAGAAACACTTAATAGCTACACACAGAAAATCATTCATTGAGTGGATTGAATGAAGCATCTTGGAATGTAGGGAGACATAGGAGAAGACAGTGCTGTACTCTGCTGGAGATCATGTCCAGTTTGGAGAATTGCACTTCAAGAACAGAGTGGGGCTATTGGAAAGAGTCCTGAGGAGAGCAATGAGAATAACCAGAAGTCTAGAAAAGAGAAGAAAGACTGAAAGTATTGCTTCTTTTTAACACAAAGAAAACTGCAAGGAGACATTATAATGGTGTTCAAATATAAAAAGGCTGCTACAAAGCAGAAAAGTACAATCTGTTCTTTGTATCTGTGCTGAAAAGGACAAGAAATAATAGGCAAAAATTACAGCAAGGAAGTGTTAGAACTGATGTTAGGAAAAGCTTTTATAATTTAAGAACAGCAAAGCACTGGAAGAGATTGCCTGAGGAGCAACCATCACTGAAGACCTTTAATTACAGGTTAAATTACTGTCAAGACTCACATAGATGTCATTGATTTTGTCTTGGGACAGTGGAAGCAGAAGCTAAAGACTTTCCTAGTGCTTGATGCACAGAAAGGAAGAATAAACCTTGTATTAACACAATTCCGATACCTCACAAATTTGAAGAGCTTAAATTTACAAATGAACTTCCTAGCTAATGAAGGTTTGACAGCTTTTTTAGAGTTAAAAAAAGAAGAAAAAAAGAAATCATCAACAGAGAGGCTTATTTACCAGCATGAAGTAGCTGACTTCAATTACATTCAGTTCTGTATTGAGCTTATATTAGACATTCACCAGTTACAGAATGCTCTGCTCCTCGCAAATGCATCCTGAAATCTCAGATTTGTCTAGTTAGCACAAGCTAAATCTGTCTAGCTTGGTTCAGTGCTGAGTATGTGAGGAAATTATTACTGTCAAGTGTCTTAAGAATTTCATCTGAAAAGCAGAGAGGAATTATTTTAGGATGGTCCCATTGATCATTAAAATCTTGAACCTTATTACACAAAACACTGAAAATTGTATCAGACAATGACTTAGCAAATAACACTCCACTTAGCGATTTCATTGTATTTCAAATCCACGTAAGGTTGTGCAAGTACAAAAGACCTCTCATGAAATAGATCTGTTTAGTGTGGCTGGGTGAATGCTTCCATCGGGATGGCTTTCTAACACAGAATTCCATTTTTCTAACAGAGAATTAACAATGAAATGTTTGACTTCAAGCTGTTGCAACCCAAAATGGCACATTTAGTTTCATCAAACTTAACAGAAAAGCCTTTGTATGAACTTACCATAACATAAACCAGTCATTGCATTTACTTTCAATGGTGGTCCCCATTTTTGCCTCTGGTCTGCACTCTCTAGCAATACACTTCCACATGATGCAATGTCAGTGTCCCACCTGACATCAGAAGAGACACATGACTGGTTTTGCCACAAAGCAGCTTGACCAAATACTCTGGCCCCTACGGGAGAATGGGACACAAGGGCCCTACGGGACAGCTACCACATGGAACTACACTGGACAGGAAAACACAGTTCTTGTTAAACTGGCTCCAGAGTATTTAGGGTCAGCTCAATAATTAATATGAAATAACTGGATTCAGGGAATATCAGAATGTTACATATGAATTAAATTCTGAAGTGTTGAGGGATTTCTATTTAAAAAAGAAAAAAAAAAAATCTTACCAGCAGTGATGAAAACAAACATGGGCTGGAGGAACCTCCTTTGGGACAGAAACTGTTCACTCAGCTTTTCATTTCAGTGATAAAATGTGTTTTAATGAGAACACCAATGTTTAAAGTCTTCTATGAAAATACTGAATAGATATTGCTCACTTACAGGTATGCAGTTTTTCCCCACTACCTATCTTCCCCAGCCAATATGACTTGACCCAGCTTCACAAGAATATCCCTGGCAAGTACGAGAAGGTAGTTCAGTCTCCATGTGCCAGTCAAGCATTAGTCTCACTGCCTAGGCTTCCAATATGCTAGGCAAATTGCGCCAACCACAGTGGCATTTTCTATGTTTTTGTCACTCATCTAGGCAAAAACAAATCAAAAACATTTGCCATTACATACGGGCGAGCACATGCTTGGACATGAGCACTGTCCAAATAACAATGCAATTAGAGCAACAGGGAAAGTATTTAGTGGATTTAGTATTGTGTAGATTTAGTCCACAAATTTAAAGTGGTGTCACTGTAGCAGGATGGTGTCACTGTTTGTAGCCGGATGATACCATCTGGGGGTGCTGCCTCCCATCATGTGTCTCCCTGCCTCAGCCTTAGCACAAATGTCGCAGGGACACCGGCATCTCCTTCCTTCTGCAATGGTAGCCAAAGTAAGAGGCATGCCTTCAGCTAGGCTCTCTTCCTGCGAGGGAGCAAAGACACCCCAGGTCTGCTGAAGAAGCGCCATCGGCAGGATGGCACTATCCCATGGCTGACACCATCTGTCATTGTGCACTACACAGGTCTAGATGGACTGGGGAGGAGGAGGAGGACCTGTCTCCATATGTCTAGACTGAAATACTATGGGTTTCTGAACGTTTTTAAACGCCTCTCTTGTTGCTCTGTGCAAAAACCTGGCAACACAGGCATCTCTCCAGGATCTCTTTGCTTACTTCTGTTCAAATTCCAAGGCATGGAACAAAGTTCAAATCTTCCATAGGTAGGATTCCCCAAACATTTATCTGCACTGGGCCTTATGTTGTGCAGAAAGAGGGAGCTGATGAGCTAAATATTTGCTTGAATATTTGCTGGAGGGTGCAAGGAATGCAATTAACTCCCAACCTACCATAAATACTGTCGTCTTATAACCCCACCTTGATGCTAGAAAAAGAACCAGAAACTCTTTTACATCTTTCTCTTACATGTATCTAAAAACTCTCTCAGCTGTGACCACCAGCTCTACAGCTTCCAGCACTACCAAAAGGAAAAGAGGAAAAAAAATAAATAAAAAAAATAAATAAAAATTCTGTCTTCTGTTTGGGACTGAGTCCCAGTTACCACGATGCTAAAAAGTCTAGTCCATCTATTCATTCAGAAGCCATCCAGCTGCACCAGTCACAGCCTTAGCGCACTGCGCAACACTGTCCAGGACCAACAAAGGGAAGCTGGGAATGGGACAGCTCCCCCTCACTTGCTCATATGGTCTCACCTGGCCTCCAGAGAAACCCTACTGACAAAACTGTTTTCCTACCCCCCACCATCTTTGTATGTTTCTTGGGGAATAGTATTAAAACAGTGCAAGGAGCCCAGTAGCACTGCCAGAGCCCACTGGGGCTTTTGGTAAAACCTCACCTTCACCCCTTACTTTGATCTAGAAGCCATGTGCATGAAGTGTAAGTCCAACTGCTCCTGGGGGATAAGAAGGGAGGGGGAAGCAGTCAGAATGCTGCCACAGCAGTGAGAGAGCATTAAGGAAAGCACATGAAAGGAGAAAGAAACAAAAGCAAAAAAAAGGTGACATTTTCCAGTGGAAGCACTGAAATGAGAAGCAAAAATGGGAGACGGATGAGGGCCTAAGCATCCCATTCAGCACCAGATTGCACTTCCTTCTCAAAGTAGGTGGGGTGCTGCAACCACAAGTGGTGAGAGCTCTTCGGTAAGAAGAGAGGTCAGGGCTGGAGTCAGCACTGAGCACCAGACAAAAGAGGCAGCTGATTAGCTGGCTCCTGGCACTCTGGGCCTGATTCTGCAAAACACAGAGAACTCTAAATACTGTTTTGTCTCTAGAGTGGGCCTATCACTATGTATTTTTTCCTTTCTTAAAAAAAAAAAAAAAAAAAAGGAGCTGCAGGCTTTTCCCCAAAGGGAGCTGGAAAAAATAGAATACATCTCTCCATTGTAGAAACACTTACCATAAGAAATTCCTACAGGGCATTTTATGTTACTCTGTGAATATTAATGTCTTGATGTTAGCCCATTATTTTATCTCCCTGTCCCTCATTAAGGGCCACTATCCCCAATTTACAGAAAGAGAAAGCAAAGCAGAGGGAACTAAATATTCTTGGCCAATTCATAAAGCAAGTCAATAGAGAGTCAGAAAGAACGTCTCTTCCTAATTACTACCCTGTGCCTAAGGACTAGTTGGAGGAAATGTTTTGGTGACACAGATCAGCGTAAATAATCTACTAAACTCTTTCAGCTTTAAAATCCAAAAACGTAAATATGAAATGGCAATAAACTTTTCCCTCAGTTTGTTTACTTTTCTTACAATACCATTTTAATGCATCCAGGAACCGGGTTCCTTCCCATCCCCCCTGTGTGGAGCTTGGTTTTACATATAAGGGAGACTGATCTCACATCTAAGAAAGCTTATTTGATACAAGCCTAATTTACAATATTATCTTATATTTTCTGTTTTGCTCAGTACTGTCTTACTGCTTAAGAAAGATGTGCAGCCGATCTTACGAACTTACATTGTTCAAACATGAAAAGGCAGAAAACAAAATCTGCCTTAGCCATTATTTGGCCAAAATTCTCCATGTAAACCTTTTAATACTTTCTGGTTAACTGGACTGCCCATCCACTTTTGTTGTTCAAGTCCCAACAACCTCTCCATACCTTTACCGAGCACTGAGACACTGCTGTGGCAGCAGCAAACAGTCTCAGCACATGGTGAACTTCCATTTCTGGACTCACCTTCTCTGGAGGAGGGGGTTGAGAAAGGGACTCTGCTCTTGTTATTAGCCAGACTATGTTGACCAGAATGATAGAAATTATTGTTTCATCTATGTGGCACTCTTAAGGAACTAAGTTTTTCTCCTCTGTCGCAGTTTTAATCTCCTTGCATAGAGCAAGGGCTGTCAAAAATCACAAAATACATAGAAAGAAGTCAGCCATTCTTTTGCTAATATACCAAGAGAGCATGACTTTGTGTTATATCAGCTGCTGAAGGAAAAAAGAGGGGAATAAGAGGAAATGGCTGACATAGTCACAAAACTTTAAAAAAATCCTGGAAGCAAGGACACATATGTATTCCTTAGACCAGGACTGGTTGCTGATGTCTGGACATGTAATCAACTTAGATGCTATATTTGTTTGCCAAGATATGTATATTTGCATTTACATAAACATATCCATACCCTGTGCATACATGTATAAGAAGACATATGTATTTACATACTCATATATAGATCTAAACAGTGGATCTCTGCATTGGTACCTACTAATGGCATATGTATGTGTTCATGCACATCTGCAAACAGTACCTGTACACACGCTACTGTATGTATATACATGCGTACGCATGTACTCATCTCTCCACCTGTGATTCTTATGCAATGCACATGTTTTTCCAGGACAGTAAACTTAAGTGTGCTTATGATTAGCATTAGAAGAATGCACACCATCTGCATGTGGATCCCCACATGCATATGTTCTTATGCAGGTGTGCTACCAACAAACTGCTTGTCATTCTGGTAACTGCTGTCCTCCTATCCTGAAGGTAGCTCAGAAAGCAAGAGTGTATCTTTTTTATGGAACACTCTACACAAGAACAGAGTTACCATTTCCTAGAGAAAAAATGAGTGGAGGTGAGAGTACACCAGAATTCTTGTGACTGCAAATTCAGCCTTTGCATATCCACACCCTCCAGAAGTGGGTGAGATTTCAGTTCAGAAGATGCAGCTAACTTTGCTGTACGCGACATTGGACTGTGTGCTGAATGGGACTTAGCAGGGGCTAAGCATGCTCCTTCATGCATTTCTTTTTCTATCACCTTGGCATGGTCAAACCTGAAAGGAGCATAGACAAGAGAGGAAGCAAAGAAAGTAACAACAGGGGCTCCTAAGTGGAGTATTTCCAATGTAAGCTATTCTGGATTGGGCATGTTCTTGCCTGTAGTCCAAGCCCAAAAAACACAATGTCAGCTCTGATTGTCCTACTACTATAAAGAGGCAAACAAGGAAAAAAATCTCGCAACAACCAGATACAAAGCCCAGTGTACAGAATATAAAGAGGCAGATGCTGAAAAGTACATTGCTAGAGAATGTATGTTCAGCCCATGATGCGTCCCAGCACCACTGTGTCTTGCCATTCCCAGGCAGAAATTGTTCTGCTTGGTTTGGCTCCTTCATACATAAGGCACTCAAAAGGAGAGGATTAGCGATGATGATTATGGCACACTGAAAGTGCTGCTGTTTTCTATAGTGTCCTATGCTTCCTCTTCCTTCCCCTAGAGCACTATACTTTGAAAGGACTGCATTTTTCAGCTACCCGACACTTCCCCATTTTGCTTTGGGAGCAATATAAATAGTAACCAAACCAGGCAAATTATTTCCCTAACTCCTCAGTCACTGTGTCGATAGTGTCTGCACGGTTTTATAATACAATTCCTTTGCCCTTGAAAGTGCAAGTATCTCATACTGTTCTGGAACCGACAAGCCTGACACCTCTCACTGCAAACCCATCATTTGCATGCAGGTCTATGAACAGGTATTACTAAGGGTAAGAATTATTTCCCAAGAGCTTCCAAAAGGAAAGGTGGGTTGCAGACATCTGTCCAAGATCTTGTTAGTCCCTCACAAAGCCACAGAGAATCCAAAAGTCCTGAACTGCTGTTTCTGTACTGTGCTACCAACTAGTTTTGTCCTACCTAGGCTAACATGCCTCTTAAATGCAGATCTTGCCACATTATTCCTTCCTTGTATAGAAGTATTATACCCCAAGCAAGAGAATAAACCCCCTTGTGTGAATTGCACTCTGCAAAGTTTGCCTGCATGTTCCTGTAAGAGGTATAAGAGGCATAGTCACTGCCTTCTAAAAACAAGTTTCATTTTCCCAGTCTATGCCAGTAATGGAACATTACTATTATTATTACTGTTACTATGATTACTATTGATTATTACACGTTGGAGACACTGGTGTGGTCGGGGAAGTGAGGAGGTAGCAAGTGGCAGTTGAAGGGATTTCTCTGACACAGAGAAGCAAAAGGATCATCCTGTACAACCTTCCAAAAACTTAGAACTGGAGGTTCATTCCAATGTCCTAGGATCCCTTGCATGAAAAAAATTAAGGGCATTAAGAGGAAATATGCGAACAGGCATGTTTTGCTTTAAGCCTTGCTTCTGATTTTATGGAAGAAGTGTTATTAATAAAGCTTTCCAGGTGCCAGAGAGAAACAGACTGATGCAGCACACTGGGGAAAGGGCCACTGCCCAAAGTTTCAGTCCTAGCATGGCTGAATTACAACCACTGAGCAACTTCCAGAAACTGGAAAGCAGTCTTGACACCTAAGATGGATTCTGGAGAAGGACAAGAAGATATCTAAAATTCAGTTTACTTATCATTTTGACATGCATATAATAATACGTATTCAGGCATATTCTCATTTCAGTTCAGCCCAGTGCTAGATTACAGATTTAGGATCAAAGACTGTAACTCTCACACAGTGGGAGCCATATCTGAGCCTTGCAAATAGAGACTATGAAAAGTGCGCATGTGTCTTGGTGCATAACCAATTGAACATGAAATGCCTTTGTAAAGCGGTTGCTAAGAAGGCTAATGTGATTCTTCAGTGTCTAAGCAGGAAACTGTCGAGAAAGTACAGAGAAAAGACACTGACTACGTATATAGTATTAGTGAAACCATTTAATAATACTGTGGCCTGTTATCTTGCCTATGCTTTTAAGAAGATGTTAAAAAACTTCAAAGAGCACAGAAAAGTACTACAGTGATTTCACATCTCAGTCTTTTACTATGCTAGGCGGTCTATGCAATGAATTCCACTTATTTCACCCAAAGGTATGTTACAAGCTGATCCAAATCTACTTGCTACAGGAATCTGTATGGGGAGAAGTTCTCTGACAGAGGAGGTCTGCTTTAATTTAGGAGACAAAAGCATAATGATATATGGTGGCTATCCAAATCACAACTATTCAGTCTGGAAGTAACGTGCAATGTTTCCTAGTGATCTAATTAACCAATGAAGTCTTTAAATCACAATAGGATGCACTAGTAGTTGAAAAAAAAGTTATATCTTGATACAGAAGTCCATCAAAACCCCAAGAAGGCAATAGTTTGTTTAAAAGGTTCAGCTTATAACATTTATGAAGTATGCAACAAACATTTTTTTCTCTGCCAGATACAAATACGTGAAGAGCATAGTGCTTATATCACAAGAGGATGACAAAGTATTTTGCAATCCATGAGAATAAAAGAGGATGTTGATCAGCTACCAGGAATAAATATGATTTATTTTTAATTTCACAGACCTCGGTCACCTGTTTCAAAGTCTTAAAAGAGCTGAATGAGGAGATTTCTGATCCATTGAGGTTTATTTTTAATCTTGGAATAGCAGAAACATAACAGAAGAATAAAAGAATTATAATGTTGGGTGAATGTTTTTAAAAGTCAGACAGGACAGGATGTATAACTGTAGAAAGGTTTAGCCTGCAGAAGACATCAACCCTGGAGGAAATAGCACAAGAGTTTCTCTCCGAAGTTAAGCAAAAAACCATTAAAGGATAGGAATACAATACTTAATGTCATTAGACCTTCCTGTGTAAAAGGAGTTTCTGTCAAACAAACATGATATCATTTGAATGACAATGGTAAAGGCACAGGTGAAACATTTTTTAAGGCAATTGACTGAACACCAAAAGACAGCTCTGCTTAAATTAACAGCATATAAGAACAAAACAGGACATAATATTAGATAGATAGTCCTCGGCTGACAAAACTCAAAAAGTAGTTGTCAGTGGGTATCATTACTGAAAAGATGTATTTCTAATGCACCATAAGGATCCATATTTGATGCAGAAGTATTAAATATTTTATCAATTACCTAGAAGTAAATATAAAAAGTGCTGGAGTTAATACTTGAAGGTAACAGAAAGTTTGGCAGAGCACTAAATAACTTTAAAGACAGAGCAGTCATACAGAGTGATTCATAGAGCGTGGAAGTCCAGGCCCTTTCAATCCAAGCAAGTTTTAAAACAGTTGAATACTAAAACACATGAGCTTATGAACATGGAAGACAGGCCATGAACTACAAAAACAGGAAGGGGAAGCCATGGGGGAGCTGTACTCTGCAAAGCTGTGACTTTGAAAACAATTTAGGAAACATTGGAGGAGAAAGTGTGAGCTTCCAGTAAAGTGCTATGGCCAAAAGAGCCAGTTCAGTCTCAGGGTATATGACTAGAATAAACAATATGTAGCATTGGTACAATATGCACTTAAACCCTAGGTATAATTCTAATATCTACATTTTCTTAAAGAAAGGACTCTAAAAAATTGTGAAGAATACATCAAGTAGCTTCAACATGATTTGAGAACTAGATTAAATGCCTTACAGTAAAAGACAAGGAACTCCATCTGTTTAGTTTTTCAAAAGACAGATAAAGAAGGGACTAGATTATAGCAAATAAGGGAAAAACACTGGATTTCTGAAGCATCTTTGTTCAAGTAGAAAACTGCATCACAAGAATCAACATTTGGGAGCTATTGTCAGGCAAATTCCAAATAGATATAAAGCCAAATTTCTTTTTAAAGGAGGGGGCAATTAAACATCACAACGACTTACCAAGGAAAGTAATGCATTCACACCAAGACTGGTTAAAACACTGGTTAAGTCCCCAAAAGAGCCTCAAAATTATTAGATTTAATGTGGGGGAAGTAGGATAAACTGAGACTTTATGTTTCTTGCTCGTGAACACTCTGAAACTATGTGTAAGTGGGGATAATTAGATAATTGACAGAAGGCTGAGCTAGCTGGGTACGGTAGTTCTTTTGGTCTTAAAAGTCTCCAACATTTTGAAACCCTTACATGCCACAAATCACTCAATTAGCAAAAGGACAGATGACTGCAGATTCACTTTGAGTAGCAGGCATTTGTTTTCTACTGAGTTGAGCAACAAATGAGGAGTTACAGTTTCTGGTTTCTATTCCTGATCCTGTCACTTGTCTGTTGGATAACTTTTGACAGTTTTTCTCATGATCTCTTAGTTGAGGAAGTCAGTAATTAATTAACTAAATAGCACTAATACATCTCATTCTCTAAATAATAATTCTTTGCATTTTAGTTGCGTTTTATTTTTATCTATTTTTATTGTTATGTCTCCAGTACCCAAAATGCAAAGAAACCCAGGTGCAAGGAGAAGTCTTACTTGTCCTTAAGACATCTTTAGCAGCAGCAAACCGAGCACAGAAAATGACAAGCACAGTCCCATGGCAAACGGCTCTTTGTAGAAATGCTTCCAAGTTAATACATCGAAGGGAACAATGGCACTCCTGGCAGGAGAAGGTGGACAAGGTGACCTGATAAGTGTTTACTATTTCTAATATCCGTGATTTTTGGAGTTTGTCCTAGTAGAGTACTCTCTTTTCATCCCTTTTTTACACAGCACCAGTCCACCTTTTTGAGGCAGTAAGAAAAATGCTCCTTGCTTTTTAAGTCTCCTGTAAAAGACAACCCCACGTCGATTCAGCGCTCAGAAAAAGGGCCCAGATGGGTAGTAATAAACCTTCTTAACATTTACTTCCACAGTTACAGCCACAGGGAAAGAAATACACATAATCACAACGTGAACATTAGTCCTGGTTGGAAGGATCCCCAAGTTTTGGGAGCTGTCTGCTGGTACCGCAGCCCATACTGATCTGGAGATATTTCCCTACTGGACATGGTCCCTCCAAGCCTTTACAGAAATCCCAATTCCATACATGGAAAGATCACTCAGTACTGAAAGGCAGATGCCTTTGCAACACAGCTCAGAGGCAGTTTTACAACTCTGCTTGTTAATATCCTCATTTTGGATCAATTGTTTTGGGGGCCTTAATAATTACTAACGGTGAAAGAAGGTTGGCTGAAACCTGCTCAGCTGCCTTCCCCCTCAGCTATGTGCAAGCCTTCAGGAACATTACCTTGCTATGTAATACTTGCAATGAAGAGGTTATGTGTATCATGGCCTCTGATGGGTTGCAGCACATTGTAGTTAATATAAGGCAAAGCAGATGGAATATCTACTTGAAAATACTACAGTGAGCCTAGAAACGGTGTAGCCGCACCAGGAAATACTTAAACATAAAATCCTCCATATTACGTTGGATCAGCATCCTGTATCTGAAAACCGCCTCCTCAAATACCCAGGCAAGTCTAACAGAGCAGCTGTGTAGCAATACTCCCCTAAAAAAATTTCAGAGTCCACTTATTTGGGGCTGGGAGACTCTGCACGCAGAAGCTGATGTCTTTGTATTTCAAATACAATCAAGGATTTCTTTTCTGTGAGTTTTTCCAGCCACAATAACATCTCATGGCAAGGATTTTCATGATTTTAATTGCTGTCATATTTCTTCTTGTTTGTTCTGAAACTTGCCCTGCCTTTGTCTTTTGATGCCACTTATTCCCTCTATTTGAAAAGAAACTGAATGACAGTTCCCTTTGATTCCTCTCACACATTACACATGATTTTATGTCCCACTATCGTATCCTTTCTCTGTCAGTTCTGTTATGAAGAGCCATAGTCTGTTTGGCCATTCCTTGTATAGAACTCTCTCTCATGACCTTTCATGATCTTTGTTGCCCTTCTCACCTTTCTGAGATTAAAAGGACAAAATGACAGTGTCCAGTGCGGTTTTATTTAATGACATCATTATATTTTCTGTATTGTTCCCTATTCCCTTCCTAAAAATTTCTAACACTAGATGTACTTATTTGACCAATATTGACCACCGAGCAAATATTTTCAAAGAATTCTTTACTAAAACATCAGAATCAACCCAAAGCCCATCATTGCATATGGAAAATTGGGATTATTTTCCCTCCTTCCCAATATATATACCTCAATTTTTATTTACACACATTTAATTTAATCTGCCAATTCTTTGTCCAGTCATTCAGCATTACTAGGTCCTCCTCTGCAGTTCTACAGACAGTCCTCACCTGAATACTGTCATATTCTCAGCAAAATGTATGCCTTCTCCATCCACATCCCTTTCCATTTATAATTCTACTAATGAATCTTCAAACTTCAGCATGGATCCCAGAGGTCTTCTCCACTGGGGCCTTCCATGAGAAAACTGTGTGTTTAGTCCTACATTCTGTTTTTTACCTTCCAGCCAGTTCTTCCTCTGTGCAGGGACCTTGTTCTTTGCCCATTGCTTTTTTAATTCTTGAAGAGCCTTTTGGCAAGTCACCTCACTGAAAGACTTTTGAAAGGTAGGCTACATTTACCAAAACTCTCTTGTCTACACACTTACTGGGGCCTCAATAAATCCAAGGAAGCTCCTGGTTGCCGCAGTCAAAATACAATGCCAATACTATTCATAAGTCCTTGGCACCACCATCAAAGTTCATCTGCTGCACTCCAAATAAGTGGAATCTGTGAAATGGTTTTAGGGGAGTATTGCTACACAGCTACTCTGTTAGACTTGCCTGGGTATTTGAGGACGCGGTTTTCAGATATAGGCCTTTGATACATCCTTCTCTCTAAATTGGAGAGATATGGATTTGATGGGTGGACTATTCAGTGGACAAGGAATTGGTTGGATGGTTGCATCCAGAGGGTAGTGGTCAATAGCTCAAGGCCCAGATGGAGATCAGTGATGAGTGGTGTCCCTCAGGGTTCTATAGTGGGACCAGTACTGTTTAATATCTTCATCAATGACATAGACAGTGGGATCAAGTGCACCCTCAGCAAGTTTGCAGATGACACCAAGCTGAGTGGTGCGGTTGACACACCTGAGGGATGGGATGCCATCCAGAGGGACCTGAACAAACTCAAGAAGTAGGCCCATGTGAACCTGATGAGGTTCAACAGGGCCAAGTGCAAGGTCCTGCACCTGGGTCGGGGCAACCCCTGGTATCAATACAGGCTGGGGGATGAAGGGTTTGAGAGCAGCTGTGCGGAGAAGGACTTGAGGGTACTGCTAGATGAAAAGCTGGACATGAGCTGACAATATGTGCTCGCAGCCCAGAAAGACAACCGTATCCTGGGCTGCATCTAAAGAAGGGTGGCCAGCAGGTCTAGGGAGGTGATTCTACCCCTCTATACTCTGCTCTGGTGAGACCCCACCTGGAGTACTGCGTCCAGCTCTGGAGTCCTCAGTGCAGGAAAGACATGGAGCTGTTGGAGCGGGTCCAGAGGAGGGCCACAAAAATGGTCAGAGGGATGGAACACCTCTCCTGTGAGGAAAGGCTGAGAGACTTGGGGTTGTTCCGCCTAGAGAAAAGAAGGCTCTGGGGACACCTTACTGCAGCCTTTCAGTACCTGAAGGGGGTTTATAAGAAAGATGGGGACAAACTTTTTATTAGGGCCTGTTGTGATAGGACAAGGGGTAATGGTTTTAAACTAAAAGAGGGTAGATTTAGACTAGATATAAGGAAGACATTTTTTACAATGAGGGCAGTGAAATACCGGAACAGGTTACCTAGAGAAGTAGTAGATATCCCACCCCTGGAAACATTCAAGACCAGGTTGGACAGGGCTTTGAGCAATCTGATCTGGTTGAAGATGTCCCTGCTCATTGCAGGGGGGTTGGACTAGATGACCTTTAAAGGTCCCTTCCAACCCAAACCATTCTATGATTCTTACCAAAAGGTGTCCTCATACAAACGAAGTCTTTCCCATAAGCTCCAGTTGCAAAACCAAAGGGGATACCAACACTTATTTGCCCTCCTCTGCTGGATGCATGGGCAAATCCAGACTCCAGGAGGAATGGGGAAACAGAACTGGAATCAAGGTTTTAAAAACCAGCTGTGGTTTCCACACAGACCCAAAACTCCTAAGAAGGGGTAGAAGAAGTGATTTAGAAAATGCATTCAATGTCAAAGCTGTCATTTGAATTATTAATGTGTAACGTATAGACTTTATGTGAAGCTCACAATGAGATGAAAGTTATTAACCTAATAAGTTACATGCATAATTAATTTCTCCTGTGATATATGATTTGTGAAGTTCCAACAAAATGTGTCACAGGGGCTGTAAACAGGAAAACTAGCCTGAAGCCAGAAGAGCTAAGCATATGCTAATTAAGAGAACATGCTAGAAATACATATTAAAAAAAATGGAGAAGAGGGAGGAAGCGACAACACTGCATTCCTATGTGATATCCTAGTGTGCAGTCATGACTAATAGGAAGCAAACTCAGACAAGGAGAGAAAAGCAGGCACACCAAGCTTGGGTAAAGGAGAATGGAGGCATTCAGTGTTCTTGTTACCTCAGATGAAGGCAACTTCAGGACAAATCAGCCTTGGAATATAAACCAGGGAAATGGAGAAAAGTGCTCAGTTGACAGTTTGCCTGGTTAGCTGAACACTGAAGCTGCAGAGGAAGAACCTATTCTTAAATATGAGAACAGCATATACTTTTCTTAAGCTTTGCTTTGTAACCAGTTTTAATATTGCAATTGATTGTTTAACCATTACCTGAATAGAATAAATGAACTGGACATCCCCAGTGACAGCTTCTACTTGAGAAAGATGACAAACACAGCAGTCTTGTCCTTCAAGAGCGACAAGTCACAAGGATCATGGTTTGTCAAACTCTTAAGAAAGCTTTCCCCTGTGCTACAGGTGGTTTTCCTTACAGTTCTTTACACCTTTGAGATGGGAGATGTGACAGCCCCTCCTTTGGGTAGGAAGCTCCTTTGGGAGGCCACAACTACCATTACATTTAGTCAGTGGCCATAAAGGGTTATAGGGCAGCTGCAGAAACCTAACTGTGGTCAGATCATCAGTATCAGGATGACAGATTTCACCCTAGCATCTCACTGGTCTTCTCAAGAAAAACTGTGGTTTTGAAGACAGCCATAAAACAAGTAACAGAGTGTGAAGAGATCTTCTTAATTAATCATCTGATTTGTTGGGAAGATGTCCTAGCATTGCCAAAGTTGACTGTTTTTATTCCCAAGTGTAGACTGAAACCCATATCGGAGGACTGAGAGAAAACTGGCACCTACGTAAACCAGAATAGCCACCTCTTCTCCTGCCCAGTCAGGTAACAGCCATATTGAGCTCATATTAGCTAAAACCCACCAAGTACCAAGCCTTACAGGATCTGCTGCACTTTTAAGTCAGCAGTTAACAATGCGAGTGAAACCCTTTGCTTCCCCATTTTGCTGCCCATGCGAGGATCTTCCCAGAGATACAAGCACAAAAGACTGGGAAAAAGTTTGTCATCAGAGCGTGGTCCAGATTGTTCCAGTGGTTTGTCCAATCCAGCTGCAAACATGAAAACAACTGTGCTGCCCTCCTAGCATTTCACAGCAATATTTTAGTAACCTCAAATGTTCTGAATTCCACTGCCAGATCTTTTCTTTGACAAAAGTTGAGGAAGCATCAGCATACTTATCTTCACATCTGTTCAGGGCTTGAAACCTACTGGAGCACTTCACAACCAAAACCAAACTGGAAAATGAACACTGGAAGGCAGCTGAGAAGCAGGATCAGAAGGGGATGGACCTGATCAGCCTTCTAAAAATCACTGGCTGCATTCCTTGTTGCTGCTACTGCCTGATGATGGCAAGTGCATGCAAAAGCAGATTATCTGCCTACCTCCTGCCCCAATCAAGAGAACATCTTGCTGGCATTTGGCATTCTTGCTGGCATCTCACTGCATTCAGCTGTAGTAAAAGAGGGAAATCTCAAGGACAACCAATCCAACCAGGATGTTCTGCCAAGGTTGCTGTTCTTAGCTGAGGAAATGGTCCTCTCCATTTTTCTCAGCTAGAAAGAGGGAGAGAATATATCCCCACACACACATTATCCTAAAGCCCGCAGGTGCCAGCAATCCAAATAAACGTAGAGCAATTAACAGAATTAACACAGCTTTAAATAGCTTGGCTTACCAGATGTGGACTCCTAGCAGGGTTCCATAAAATTTAAAGTTATTACAGATAAAACCATTAATCATCTGTTCAGAGACTTGTTCTAGATGCAAAACCCATTCCACTTAAAATGGCTAATAATAATAAAGAAAGGCACAGATTTAACAGGAATGATTATGCCATTCTCAAGCCTCATTTCTAAACGCCATTTTTCATCTCTGCCACCATTCCCAAACCTCTGTGTTCCCTCGGCTTGCTAACATTGATATAAGAAGAAAGCTTTGCTGGCATCACTCACAGTTACCTCTTGGGGTGCTAGAACTGAAACACCACCTCTCAGTCCCTTGCACTCTGGCCAGAGGAGCTTGGTGACTTGCACACCACGCATCACCACTTTCCTGGATGCAGTTGTTACTGTTCAGTGTCATCAACCCGATGCAGCTCACAGATAACTGATGCTCTCCCTGAAGTGTTAAGTGCTAAGATTTGTGCTTAGGAAGTAGGAGCATTTGAGTTTTCCCCCTTCTGGCAATGTGAATTCACCAGCATTCACAGTATGCAATACAGCAATCCTCCTGATGTTCCCCTAAGACCTGTTAAAATAAACACTATTCATCTCATTGTGCTACTACATCTATGCCTACATAGCTACAAGAAGCAGGGGCAGACCCTAACTCATCTTTAAGTTTTGATATTACTTTTTCTAACATCTCCACTTACGGAACTATAGCTCAAAGAGTATAAAACCTTGTGATAAGCAATTCAGAGCTTAAATTGCATCTTTCCATATACCTATATTATTCCCATTGAATTGCTTAGAAATCTAGATACATCCACTGTTAATTCTGAACTAAATTAATTCTGCCTGTGCAGTTTGAAGGAAAGAGGGAGAGAAAACAATCCCAAAGCAGAGATATTCAGTGCAACAGACAACATCAACAGGAGTAGACCAAAGCCAGAGAGTGGCAATGACAAAGGCTTAGAACAGAAAGAAAATCAGAGACAATACAAAATCTGGTTGTATCATATCAAGCCCACTGCCTTTTCCATGCAGTTCAAGTGACAAATGCTGCCCATTAGTTGCCTGCCTCCTCCTGTCCTACTCACACTTGACAGCTAGCTGGCTCACTGCTACAGAGGAGTGGTGGACCTGGGAGGAGTCGTCAGCCCACCCGCTCAACATTCAAACCTCATCATCCTTTCTTGCCTCCCTTGTTGGCAGCTGCAGCAGCCTGTTTTTTTGTGGTGGGTAGCAGTAGCTCAGTCTTTCCCCATCACTCACAATACACATGCGCACACATGCACACTTCCTAGCAATAGTCTAGCCATCAGGGTCAGGCAAAAAGATTTATACAGTGACTGCTGCTCCCAAAGAGATGACACTTGTCAAGTGGGAAATAAGCTACAACAGCAAAAAAAAACCCTCTAATTAAAGCTCTAAAAATTTAGATCCAGCACTTGGCACACCACGATTGAATGACCACAACCTACCTGAAAGCACAGCTAGAGTGTAATATTTGCTGCTGGGCACCTCCATATTTGAAGACTACAATAAAATTAAAAGACTAACAGGAGAAAAAATAATTACCGAGAAGGCTAAGGACTCACTAATGGTCCCAAAGTCAGACTGAAATGGGGTTAAGTTAGAAGAAGTTCTAGCCTCAAACCCAGTGGTGCCTTTTCCTGCTGGTAAAGGTAGCAGATATTTTCAAAAGAAGCATAACTGGTTTCATTAAAAGAAAATGTGTTGGGGGACACAGTTAAGCAGGGAGCAGAGTCCTTTTAATTCTTGCACTTGGAGCAAGTACTCAAATACAGAAGGAAAGGTGCTTCTCTCATCACTATTACAGCTATGTCAAGAGTCAGAGGGCATATCATAGCACTGGAGAATACATTAAGCTCTGCACGCTCCATTTTATTAAGTCTCTGCCTACCAAGCCTTCAAACCCTACATGCCAAAAAAGTAAGTACATTGTCTCTGCCTTCCTTGGTGATGAGCATCCCACTCACTCCTAGGCTGAAAGTGTCTGTTTTATACACATGTACATAAACAGCACAGTTTTGCAACTTCTCTCTCTCCTGTAATTTTATTAATATTAGCATATGGCAGGTCCTGACTCTCCAAAACTACTCTTGTCCGTATTTCTATCTGACATTATAAGATTGATCCTTAGCAATCTTTTTAATGCAATATAAGGAGCAACAAATAAAAGTCTATCTCCTATTTCTCCTCATTATTCACCCAAACCAAGAGTGTACTAAGCTCAGTGAACTACAAAGCCAAGCAAAGCAAAAGAAGCTCATTTACTTTCATCATAAGCTGAGAGCATCAGGCTTTGGACAGCCAAAATTAAGAACACAGCATCCATTAGGATGGAACCACATTTGGCTAATGGAGTAAGAAAAAAACAGCCAGAAATCCTTGCCACAGTAACCTCCGTGAGTATCACACCACTGCTCTGGTGATGACTTTGGACTCAGCTATGTTTGTCCATCAATACTCTGTATCCTGTCTTAGTTTGCTCATTCTTGAATGGAGATGGATTAGACCACATATGTGTGCAAGGACTGTTGCTTTAATATTTCCATTCTTTAGGGCCTGGGTTACCAATTACCTTTATTATATGCCCAAAGCACAGGTTGTACTGCTCCAGTCCCCATTACATTTTCTGAATTTGCCTATGTGAATATAGTTCTACACCTGTAAACACTCTCATTTTCTGAACAACAGCACATGGCACACCCCTTGCAGGTACAAAAGCTCAGCAGGAGTCAGGTTCATTATGCAGGAAAGAAAAGCCCACTCCTGATGGTCCTGCTGCAAAGCAAGCACAGATGGCTGTAGCACTAGGATTGAGGGTCACATGCAGATGGCTCAGTCGTGATTCAGTGCAGTGCTTTATTACTGGTGCAACACATCAGCCTGCTGGCTACACTGCCCAGTGGTGACACCAAACTCTGCTGCTGATTTCCTCCCTAGGTACCTGTTCCACTGGCAGCTGGAGAAAGTTAGTCTGGGTTAGACCACACTTTGTTCAAGCTCCATGGATTCTCTTTATCTTATGAGCATGGTGGCAATACACAGTTCAAACAGCCCTGCAAAAAGATGCCTCTTACACCTTCTTCATAGAAAGTTTCAGTATCTATGTTTGCTCATCAATGTTTGCTTTAAAATGTATGCTCAATCTACATATATACTTTATACTTTATTAATCAGACTTTAGCCATTAATTACTTTTGTAAACTTTTTAAGAGTGCAGTAACTTTAGGAGTTCAATGCCACTGAACTGTTGATATGTGGATTATCCTTTAAATTAATCCCTCAACAAAATGTGTGCACTGGGGCTGGCCTAGAACACCTGCAAGGTGGTGTCTGCCTACCGATAAGAGTTCCAGAGAACAAGATACTGTACTGTAATAAATGGGATCTTAACTAGAACCTATATTTGTTTGATTTTTGGACAGAGCTATGAAAAAAAAACCAAAAGAGTTTGTACTTCTTGGTTCATTATGGCTGTAGGATTTTAGAGCCTTTGCGATATGAATTTCACTAAAGAAAAAATTTTAGGAGCCTAGTGAACGTCTCAGTACACAGATGATAAAATAACATCTCTTCCATCTCCCGTACCACAGTCAGCTGAAACTTCAGCTCCTGTCTTTCCATCTCACATGTTTTACTAATTGAAAAATAATTCTAGTACTTCATTTTCATACTCAAATTCCTTCACTAAAGACTAAATTCACAAGGCAATTTCAAATTGTTTTCCTGCTTAACAGGAATACTTTCCATGGATATACAGACAGGTCATGAGGAAATTTTCTACAGACATGTCATGAGTACATTACTCTTCCACTTTCTATGTGGTCAGAAACATTTGATGAAAGAGATCAATCAGTAATTGAGGTTAGTTTATGTAATTTTGCAACAAACACTCATCCAATATCATGCTAGCAAAACTCTTGCTATGGATGCAAATAAGCCAAGCTGACAAAGTCCTTTTCTGTGTCATGCATGAGGCAAGGCAATAATGCTAGCAGAAACCTTTCTTCTGTAGGGTAGGTAAGGGCTAAGAGGCTTTGAATAACTCCCTAGCTAAAGCAAAGCTGCAGCACTGGCAACAGACTAATACACTTGACAAGACTACTGATTTTAGTTCCTGTGAGCCAGGCCATTAATCCTTACTAAAAATGTGAGAACATGAGAAAGTTAAATATTAACCTCTGGAATGTGCAGAGTGACATGTACTTCAAGAGTCTCCCCAAATCTAGTAGAAGGTTAAGTTTTAACAGGATCCATAACTGGAAGATCATTTCCCATTCTGGTCAGACATGGAAGAAGTCTCCTAAGATACACTGCACTTATGATGCGATTCCTAGTATCTTGGGCTGAAATCCAACAGAAACAGCACAAAGCAGAGAAATGCCCATCAGATCTTGCTCACATTCAAAAATGAGCTGCAACACCAACTGTTTGTTCAGGACTGATCTTCATTTGAACAGTCCCCAGCCTCAAACTCAGCTACTTAGATTGCTTGGGAGTAGGGTCTGCTCTGGATTTTTCCTTCATTTCCTCACCTGAGCTGACTCTTAAGAGAAAGTAGGGGGGCATTTCACACCCATCAGCAACAGTTCAGCTGGCAAGTAAAGATACACTTTTGATGTAACCTATATACGCCCTGTGCAATCTTCCCAAGTTTGTTTTTTACACTCATTCCTTTGTCAGCTTGACAGGAATGTATAAAGAAATCAAGGGTAAAACAGGAAATTGGTAAATATTACTGGTAAAGAAGAAAATTCCCCAGAGAAACAAGGTTGCAGTAATTCCAGGAACATCTAGTGTTCTCCAGTAAGAACAGCAGTCAGTTGTGACTCTTACACTGTACTGAAAACATAGGCTGTCCCTGCCAGGAGGAAGAGCAAGAAAAAGAGATGGAGCAATAGGTAGGACGTCTCTCTTTTATCTATTGCTTTACCAGTGGCAGGCTGTATGACATTGACCAAGCCACATCACATCTGAGCTTCAGTTGCAGCATTTGAAGGAAGAGGATAATGACATATACACCCTTTGGTACCGTATTTTAGCTGATGGTTTGAAAGAAGTCAAAATCCCTGAGGCTCCTTTGAAAAAACCACCTACTAAACTCTTCAGACGAAGGGTCCTATGAGGTAATATTATTCATCATTATGAATTATAATTTTAGTACATGTATTTACTAAGTATATGGTCACAGTCCATCAAACGCTATACCATTGGATTTCTGTGTGAGATCCTTGCCATTCACAAGAATTACAATTTAAAAAAAGAACATCAGACACTATACAAATACACTCCAAAATCAAAGTTATTCATTTGTCATGTCAAACTGACTGGGACATTCTGATCTGAGTTTCTTCTGGGAATTCTCAGTCTGGGATATTCTACTTTCTTGGTGTTTAAGAAGTGGGAAAAGTTAAGGGAATTCACTCAAAAGAGTATTAAATAGGAACAAGCTCAGAGACTACTGGGACTGCTAGGTAATTTGTTCCTTTATGCCTAAACTCTTTCCGATGAATTAATTGTAAAATGTTGACATTGCATTACTGTACCACAGGATGCTTTCCTCTCTGCATGCTCCATCTGCATCACAAAAGCTCACCTCTGACCTTTCATCTCCCATGATTCATAGACACTGCATAGAAATCTGCATCCTCTTTCTTCACTCCCTGCCTCACAGTACGGGCGTAGACTTTTTGTGTTGGAATGACTGCCTTGCCTTTGGTTCACAGAACAAACATTCCTCTTTTCTCCCATCCTTGCTAAATAATTCCCTAAAAAAGCCACTAGCAAAATCAACTGAACCAAGTGCCTTCTCCAGAGAGGCTGACTTTCATCACTCTCCTAAATGTTAGTGTTGGGACCACAAACCACAGAAGACTGACTTATGCCTAGTTTGACATAAGTGGTATTATAGATTTTCTTCTACACTCATGTGTAGGGTAAATTTCACTGTAGCAGTACTGAGTTCATGAGAGAAGAGGTATTAGTTCGTCAGAAAAGAGACTGGCATGATCCATTCTTTTATGGTTATAGGATGGTGTGCACATGTAAACATATAGGCATGCAAAACAAAGGAGGCATAACGCCACTCCTTCCTGGCAGCACAGCAGAGGTCTCGCAGGGCAACAGAAGTTCCTCTAGTAAGATAAAAACATTTGTTTAAAAACAATCCTCCTCAAAACGTTGCTTTTTTTCAGTGCTGTCAAAAAGCCCAGAGATAGAGTGGCAAGCTGCTTCAGCTTTCAGATGCTCAGTTCAGAGACCCTCTTGCTCACCTTGGCTTCATGTCATGCCCCATGCTCATACCAGAAAGCACAAGGTATTCGTCACTGTGTACCACAAAGTCTTGCAGGATTCATGCCCAAGCATCCAACGTGTGTTGGCAGCCAGCAGGCAGCCTGGGAAATGTTCTATTGCCCAAATGAACAACCATATACCTCTTCTGACTCTGAGCTAATATAGAAATACCAAATGCAAACAAGTCCAGGAACTAAGCTTATAAGCATTACTTGATTAGAAAATACAATCATCTTCCCCTCCCCATCTATTGGTCTGTTCAGGATTCTCTCAGCATCTTGTCTTGTATCACATTGCTCGCAGTTTCCAAGTGTCTCCATTCCCACCTCCAAATTAAATCTTTCCAGAAATATGTTTTTTCTTATTCCCTTCATGAATTTCAGCAGGAGCTGCTCAAAATGTTGGCCAGCGTCTCCCAAGCCACTATGTTGTTATGCTTCTACAACAACGGCACTCAAAAACATGACAAAGACCTTGTGCTGGATGCTCTGCAGATGCACAGAGAAAATGCATAGACATTCTTGACTCTTGACACACACAGCCTAGAGTTGCAGCAGTAGGCTGATCCACCACTGCAGCAGTAATGCAATTGGAAATTTAAGAATGAGGAGCAACCAAAAACTTCACAGGCCTCTGTATCGGGAAGTTTAGGAACCAGGGTCATCATCATCAGGGCTATTTGGGATGCTCTGGCAGAGAATAGTAATGGGAGACTTTTGGCCATGCTTTGTCTGCTTCTATGCAGTACCACTAGCCCCTCTCATTCTTTTTCAAATATTAAATTCACTAAGTAATACAGATAGGAAACAGACTGGTCCAAAGACAATACAGCAGCTGGAGCAGCAGTGTCAAACCAACATGTGTGGGCAATTAATGCCATTCATGTGGTAACTTCGTCCTCCGCAGCCCATCAGTGAAATCCCTTACACTGTTGCTTCCTGACTCGCCATCTCCTCTTATGCATTCTTGGGGCTCTGCTAAAATGCTGCTCTGAAAGGGGATCTTGGGCACCCAAATGCTTTTGGGCTATCTGGTCTCCCTGTTAGGGAGGGGCTTTTACAACTGCAACTTCCTCTGTTCACCCTCTTCACACTCAGGCTGTTTTTCTCTGCCTCTGTGTTTTAGGCCTTCTATCTGCACCTTCAGGGTCCTCCCCAGTGTGACACTCCAACCAGAAAAAATCATCCCCAAACAGAAATCACATCATCATTACACATGCAAATAGACCTGAAAAAGAGCTGGCTTACAGACAGCATCCGAGATGTACATACAGCAACTGGGCACACTCATGAACCATTTGGAAATCTGGCTCCTAGCAGTTAAATTGCAAGCAGAAATGATCTAAGCTTTCACAGCTTTCTTCCATCACAGCCAGATGGTGCCTGACCCCTGCAATAATTTCTGCCATGTTCCGCCCATATGCAAAACTCACTGCTTCCATCAAGCTGTTAGTACCAATCAACATTTTTCAAAATTGATATTTTAATAAAGCATTGATAGAAAAATGTGAAGATTTCATAAATTCTCTCATGCACATCCATTCTCTAGGGACCACCTTAGGCTCTTCTAAAGCACCTCCATCTGTACCATCTAAGTACTGCTCCAAATAAATCAAATTTTAACGTCTGGCTCCCTAATATATCCTAGGAAATATGCCGATTCTCTCCCTTCCCTAGTGATCAGAGATTGAAATCCAGTTTTCCCTGTTTGCTTACACAGCTAAATTTCCCACCCAGCTACTCTCCACCTCCATCCCTGATTACTGGAATATCATCCCTGAGACTCTCCAGTCATGCAAAACATAGCTGTTTGTCATTACCTTCTTGTCCTACCTCCTTCTGGCCATATGGGTGTCTCTCAAAAATATTAAGGGATCCTTTTCCCTTTCCACCTTCAGGCAGTGCTTCTCCCTGTTTATCCATTCACTGACTCTTAAAGCACTGTCACTCCTTCCCTGACACCCATTAAAAAAACATTTCTGCTCACTTGCCTCAGATGCACTTCTGTACCTCCTCCTATCCCATCTCTATATCTGGTTTCCTCCTCTAGAACAATTTATCTTAAGACTGAAGGTCCAGAAAGCCTTAGATTTCATGCAATGTCCATGTTTGATGTCTACATACTGCCTTATTTGAATATAGTGCCTTTTAAAATTTTTATAGAAAAAGTTACTTCTATTTTCCAGTCTTGCTCCCTCTTTACAGCATCAGATATACTGCAACACTACCAGGATTGCTACAGAGAAATGTAAAACAAACAGTGCTACCAGACATTGGGTCATCTTTAATTCTGTTTAAATTGGAGGAAAAAACCCAACCTAAACTACACATTCAGCACTTTGGATTTATGATTTAGGTATATTACTGCTAGCAACTTTGTGGAATCTCTTCAGTCAGAACCTGTAGCCACAAGGAAAAGAAGAGGCAGGAGAATCTATTCTGTAGTGAAAGGAGGAAACATTAGCTCAGACAATTCAAAGAAAACATGGTTACCTTCACCACAGCTTATTTAGATACTGCAGAGAAGCTCTGAGACCCTTAGTTGCTTGCCAGGAACACATTCTTAGACACTCCAGTTCCTCCTAGTCAAGGCTTAGACTCTAACTATCCTGCCAGAGCTGCCGCACCCCCTACCATCATCCCCAGCTGAGTGGAGAAGTCCTTCCCAGCTGCAAAGGGGCAGAGGGGGTCATTAGGCACTCTGCCCCACTGCACTTCAGCACCTGCATGTAATCTCAGAGGAAGTGGGAAGACAATGCTCCACTCAAGGAGCCCTCTTAGCTACCATGTGAGCAGTTTGATTGCTGTACTGTGAGGCTGACACAGCCCAGATGAAATAAGAGAAATTACAGGGGGAAGGCTGAAAGTTTCACCCCAAAACCTGCATCAGTCCCTTTGCCTTCCTAGGAAAGTGAGACATCCCTAGAGGAAGTCTTCAGCGAATGCAAAGGAGTAGGAATAGACCATTCTGCTTTAACACCTTCAAGAGATAAGTACAGTATTTGGCAGGGTGTTCTTCACCATTACAAACAGCAATGCAATCCACTCGGGATATGCTGTCTCTGGGAACAGGCGATTACATAGCTAGGACTTTGGTAGGAAAAAAGAGCATTGCTCTGCCAGAAAGCATGAACTGAAAGGAACATTATTTGCTATTACGGTCTATCCTAACCCTTTGTCTAATTTTCTTAGCTTAAAATATTTTTCTTAAAAGCTCAAGATCCTACAGTACTGGCTGATGAGAGACTAAGCATTCTTCTTGGCCACAAAGAAAAAAAACTTTAAAACATAACCTATAGGGACTGATTTATGAAATACACTGCCATGCTATGCAGAGAGCCAAGTAAAGTTCCCTACAGCCAGTTCTGGAACCAGAAACATTATAGGCACACAAGCACTGCACTAACCCGGTTCTGCCTCTTCAAGGATCAAAGCTGGCTGCCCCAAGGGGCTGATCCCCAGAGGCATTCTAGCTTTCTCGAGCCAGCTCAGGTTTCTTTCATACCATGCTGCATTGCATTGCATTGCACAGATATACCCTGGCATTTCAGAAGTAAACATAAAGAAAACATTCAAAAGAACCATCCTCTAATTCCAGGTCAGTCCTACTACCTTTGCCATCAGTGTTTTCATCCCTAGCAAAGGAAAGAAGAGGAAACTGACCCTGGGAGGAATTTCACAAGGCAAACTATTTTCTGCTCAAGTCGTCCAAAGCTCCACTATATAGGCTATCAGTTCTGCTCAGACCCTGCTCTATGCAGGTATTGGTGTTACAGCAGCACTTATGGATTTTGTCAGGATTGTGACAGTCATCTAGGGCTGCTCTTCTCCATTAATCGCAGTTCCCCATCACCTACACTTGCCAAAACCTGAACTGAGGAAAAGCATAACGGATCAGCTTCCTTACACTTCCTAGTGATACCCGCGGTAACTCATCTGTCGGCCTAAAGGGTCTGGAGGAATGACAGAATGGACATGCAAACATCCTTTTGAAATATTACATTTCTCCATTCATCCTATTTCCAGGTGCATCCCCTGACAACCCTGCAGTACAGTTATGTTTAGTGAATCGTGTATACTGGATTCATCCTCAGAAGCCAGGCAAGGTACATTTTGGACACATTTTCACAGCAGCTGAAAGCATTACTGGGCCACTACTAAGAGCAAGTTGCTATTAAGCAGACTATAGCTCAAGCCCAGTCAACACCAGTCTAAGTCGAGACAGCTGCTCATACACATCTCTTGTCACTGCCTAGTCAAGTGAAGATTACAAAGCACATTCTGATTATCTGTTTTCTTCCTCTTCCTCTCATTTTTAAGTGGTTGCTTGGATTTTTCTTCTCACAGAGCATTAGGAGCCTGGGACAGCTATGTAAGAGGGTCTTAGCACATTGTGCAAGCTAATAGAATACAAATAATTATACAAATAATAAAGCTGCTGAAGATTTTCTTGTCACTGCTTTCTCTACTCCATTGGCTTAACTTAAACACGTATAAAAAAGGCCTCTGCTAAGTGTTACATTCATAGCATCCATAAATAAAATTAAGATCCTGATTTAAAGAGACACTAAGAAGCTCTATCTCCTCTTGATTTCAATCAAACTGGGATGTTCAGTGCCTGTGAAAATCAGGCCCAAGGTTCTAGAGATGAAAACAGAAGGATTTGATTTCTGTATGATAGTTTGTATTCAGCAGGGCAAGTTTCATTTCCTATGTAAGATGCTCACATGCTCTTTTCCAGCATATGTGCATCCCCTTAACTAATCCAGAGGTCAGGCAGGAGAGCAGCTCCAGACTCTGACAGCCATCACTCACATCAAAGGACTGGCACATAAAATACAACCCCTGACACCATGAGTTGAGCATCAGTAGGATGGTAACATGTCAGGCAGTTACAGCCACAGAGCAACATCTAGCTCAGCATCGCTGTTTCCATGAATCCTGTATGAAAACTCAGCTCTGCCTTCCCTCTGATATTAAATGTTCATATAAAGAGGATATTATGACAACCCTCTGGGCTACAAATAAAATTAGACCCACCCAGCCACACCCTGTGAAAAACAGTATTAGTACAGAATCACAACATTAGGGAGAAAACTCTTGCAACAAACTCTTATTCCAGGCTAGCTAGGAAGCTGACAGAAAACTTAGCTTGTAAGCTTTCTGTAACACATTTTGGAGGTGTCAATATCTGCATCACCATTAAACACACTGATCATCATAAATTCTATTAGAAGAGATAGGAAAGAAGACAAAAGCTGACTGCAGAGCATAACACCCAAACAACAACTGCACCAAGTTTCAGATTTGGGCCGAGGCATCAACTTTTTTTTTTTTTTTTAAAATCTTTTTTCCCCCCCCTCCACCCCAAGGAACACTCTTCTGGTTCCTGCTCCTAGCCAGACAGTCCAATCTCTATTACCCTTGTGTGGATTTTCTCAAAGTTGTGGATTAACTACGACAAAAGGGCAGCCAGTCAGCGTGAGCCAACATGGTTTGGGAAGCCAGCTAAGTATTCCAGACCAATGCAGCAACCCTGCTGCATGGACTTACCAACACAGTACACTTCAAGTCCACCCATCACATTATTGCCGCATCTCCATTATACCCTCATGCTGCATTCTCCTCACATAATTTGCACATATATTTTTTATGCTACCTTCAACTTTCATTTTTCCAGTTTACTCTAACTCTGTATCTTCCTGAAAAATTGACAACTAACTATATTCCCAGGTGAAATCCAAGACCTTAAAAAAATATCCTAAATAAGCTTCTGATTGTGATTTTTTCACCCAAAAATGCTGCTTAGTAATCAAAGGCCATTTACCTTTTTTTTAATGGTCATTGCCTCAGTACCTATAAGATTGTAATGCTTTCTTCTGAATGGTTAACAGCTTACAGAAGACACCTCTCCCACTACCATGGGTAATTTTTCTGCAATCCAAGCACTAGAAGTCTGATTCTGACCATAAGCTCATGAGTTTTGCAGTTGATGCCTTCTGTCCAGCTGAATGATGAGTTTATCCTTACAGACCTCTTGCAGTATCAGCGTAAAATTCAGCATCAGGGAAAGACATTGAGTGTGTAATGAAAGGCAGGAAAGAGCGATGACTTTGAGAAACCAAAAGCACAGAAACAAAAATTAATTTGAAATAGTTACCTCTTTGAGGCAGCCCATGAAGTTGTTGCTTACTGGAGAGCCAGGTAAATCAGCAGTACTGGGGCTCCCTCCCACGTAAAAGAAGTCATCCGAGCCCAGCATGGTGTAGTCCTCCTGCGTATAGCCCGTGGTGGTAAGGATGCCATCCACAGAGATTGTCACCTGTTCGAGGGACACAACAAAGAAAATCCCAGCAATGACCTTAAAATCCTGAATGCAACAAGTTACCTCCCCTATATGTTTATGTCAGTTTTATTAAGGATTTTGTTGAGATTTGGTATGTATTTTTTTAGTTCAGCCAAGCTCCATTTTCTGGTCTGCTTCACCCACAATGGAAATGCTCCAGCATCTGCTTCTCCCCTTTCTGGTGTATCAGCACTGTCAGGCTGACCCAGCAGTCTACCCATTGAGATGCTTTCCATCTATTCAGGCCAGAAAATGGAACTGTCCTTGAAAGAGATTTCTCATATTAGCTGATTTTATGATTAATTAGTATTTATTTTAATGATTACAGTTAGTTATGGTTGTTAGTAAAAAAAAAAACCACAATGAAGACGAGGTTGGTATTTTTTTTTTTATGTTTCTTTTGCTCACGGCACACTGACGAACATGCATTCGGGGAGGGGGGGGGAGGGATCTCACTTTCAATACATTATGGATGTGCATGCCATGTACCTAGAGAGACACACACCCACCACCCACCACAAAAAAAAAATAAAAAAGAAAAATTATATTTTACAAACTAACTCATAACCAAAATATAAATAATAAATAAATAAAAATAAAATAAATCAAAATAAATCAACCACACACCAACAAGTGTGAGAGAAGCAGAGATGAGGAAGAAAGAAAACACAAAGCGTGCACACACTGCACTTTGACGTGTCATGCCAATATATCTGGAGCCCAAAAAGATGACAGGAAAAAAGAGAGAAAAGAGAGAGAGAGGGAGGGAGAAGGAGAGAGAGAGAAAACTATTTCACACTTGCATGCAATCAAAAATAAAAATACCAAACGAACCCCATAATAATCAAAAAACTCAAAACCAAACAGAAATGTCCCCAAAACCTCTAACCCCAAACACATGGAGGGTGAACAGGGACAGAAGGAGAGGGAGGGAGAGGAGCAAGTGAATTTGATGTGTTTTGCTTAGATGTTGTTAGTGGTTTAAAGGGAAGATGGAGGAAAATAGATGGAGGCCAGGAGGAGACGGGCGAGTCACCAGACGTGGACATGCCATGCAGAGTGTGTACTGAAACAAACAACCGGCTGAGCTCCTGTCGGCCACGGCAGGTAGAGGTCAGAGAAAGAGAGAAAGTGAGAGAGAGAGCAAGAGGAAAGAGGAGGAGAGAAAGAGGAGGGAGGGAAGTGGGGGGAAATCAGAAGAAAGAGGACAACTCCGGCCAGTTTGCCTGTAATAGCCGTTGCCACAACAAAAGGATGAGAGAAAAAGAGAGCCTTCACCACCACGGACTAGAGGCCCTGCAATGGTTCTGATCTAGAAACCTTCAGTGTAAAAAACAAAAACCAAAAGGGGAAAAAAAGCAAGAGGAAAACCAAAGCAAAATAGAGAAAGCTAAACTCAAAAGGAAGGGACAAAAACCCCAACAATTTATCACTGGAATGGAAAAGAAGAACTAAAGAGGGTGGTCAAGAAAACAGTGAAAGAAATGTCCAAACCCCATTTCCAGAAGAGCTGTGTTAGTTGCTTTTGTTGTTCATTTTTCCATTAAAAAAGAAGAAGAAAAAAAAAAAGGAGGAAAAAAAGGGCTTTCAATGAAATTAAAATAAAATTAAAGGAAGAAGTAAGTATAAAGGAGGGGGGAAAAAGAGGGGGTAGGGGGAGGAAAAGGCAGGTAACACACGGCAAACCCAAAAAAAGAGACAATAAGAATGATATCTACCAGACAATGTAGTTTGTTTACCATAGCGTGTCCAATGCCTGAGTGCTTTGCGGAAAAGGGGGAAGAAAGGAAATTAAAAAATCGTGAACAGAACGATTGTTAATTAAAATAACTAAAAGCAAAGATGAGTCGTTAGGGTGTTAGTACATTAGTTGGTTAGTAAAAATGACACATTGCATGAATGGTCTAGTGTTAGTCTTTCAAAAAAAGGTGTGGGGCACCTGAGACACACAAAGTGAGAAAGAAGACAATATGACCGGGACTCTACTGGGAACCATGCCATCTAGAGTGTAAAGAAGGGTGCTGCCTAATCTTCCCACCCTGCTATTAGCCATTTACTTCAACCCTCATACACATTATCCAGGACTGAAGCAAAGTTAAAACAGTGCAATACTTACTCTTCAAATGCCCATCAAGGTGCTTCCCTCAAAAAAGAACCTTACCCTCAGAGATGTAGATGCACAGTACACAGTTCACCCCTTCAGCACAAACCTAACCATGACTTCCTTCTACCCACCACCACCCACCTACATTCCTCCTGCTCCTCTTCCAAGTCTCACTACCCTCAAGTGTTGCAGAGTATCACAAGCAGGCCAATTTTCCTTTGGCTGGAGGATACAGATGAAGATGAGTCCAAGACTCTGAGTCTTCCTTCCAAGTTTCCCAGTCTGCAGGTTTCTTTACAGCAGGTGAGTTTGTGACTTTCAGGAGAAGCCTGTGCTTGGGTGTTTGCCTGTAGCTCGCTTCTGTCATCTAAGAGTTTGGAGTTGAACCTCCCCTACTGTAGGAAGAAATGTGTCAAGGAATTGTGTAGGAAGAATTGTGTGGCTTGTGTGAAGGTTGAAGACAGAAGATTGACAAGATTTAGTGACTCTCCTGTTATACTGCATCTATATTACGGAGGAGCTAGGAGAATTCACCAGTCAGTTCACCTAGTTGGGTTTAGCAGAACTTTGCAGATGCTTTGTTAATCCCTCCCAAGGCATGCAGATGCCAACTGTTTGGACCTACTTGAACCTCATGAAGTTCTTGTTTGCTTTTTAGCAGCTGGGGAACTCAAGATCTTTATAGCAGATTTTGCAAGGTGACTAGCTTCAGTGTTAATGGGGAAGTACAGCCCGTGGAGGCTCCAAGTCCTTGTTCCAGTGTGATTGAAGTTGGCAAGAACTATCCTAAATTACACAAGCAAGATCTATGCTACCTCATGTAAAAAAATATCTGCTTGCAAATTTCAAGAGTGCTGTGCATTGACAAAGGAAATAAGTTTGTGAAAACTTCATGGCATTGAACATAATGCCCCAAGCCTATTTTATTTGTCTATGGGAATGAAATAACAATATCCTGTACTTGGGTATAACAAGCGCAAACTCCTGAATTCTTCGTCAAGGAAGCCTCACTCTCAGTGGTATGTTGTGTTAGTAAATCCATTTTTACAAACAAGGGAGCTGGATTATGGAACGGGGGGGAAGAGCATGCTAAAAATGAGACCAAATGTTAGCAGCAGACCTGAAGACAGACACAGGAAGTCTGACTTTCAGTCTCCTCCGCTCCTCCTCCTCCCACCCGACCACACTGCCCCAAACATGCTCTGAAAGCCTTGGTAAAATACAGCCATGATCCTATTTCTAGTAAAGGTTTCTCACAAGGCAGAAAGAGGGATTAGTTTTAACTGAAATAATAAGATAAATAAACAAGGAGATTTGCTTTGACATTAACAATCACTACTCAAGGGAATCTGTGGGTTCACTTAGTTTGTCTCTAAGGAGATTAACTGCTGATAGTCATTTGATCTAAAAAAAAAAGCAGCACTTAGTACTTTCCTAGCCTAGCTACAAAACATTTAACAATTCCAAAAAGTACTGGGCAAAAGTCCAGCTATTTAAAGTTCTGCTCTAATTCTAGGAACAACCAAAAAATTATGCAAATCCTCCTCCCCCTTCTCCCAACCCCAAAAAGAGCAGAGGAAAAGACTAGATGTCATCCTGAAGCTGCTGACACCCATTTACCTGGAATTGTTTTAGCTTTGGATAGTATTGTTGGAATTTTGAAATATTTTTTTTTTTAAGTTCATTTTAAAGAGAAATATATTTATCTCCAGTGCAATGTTTTCAACCAGTTACAAGGAGGCTACTGATTTCCTTACAAAGCTTCAATATTCAGGGGCAATGGTTTTTGTTGGGGTTTTTTGTTTGGTTTTGGGGTGGGGTTTTTTTGAGGAAACATGAACACAGCTGGAAACAAGACTTCCAAGTGACCTATATTACGCTGCAACTTTACAGCTGAATTTATATCAGGAACGATGCAGAGTAGATAATTTCTTACATACAAAATTATTTAGGATATACAAAATTATATTGGATGCAATAAAGGACAAAATGTATAATTTTATAAATGATAAGTTATCTTTGTCCTTTATTACATCTTCTATATGAAGATCTCAAAGGACTTCATAAGGTCATAGCCTGTATGAAAAATGGTTAAGTATTTTACAGATAGAGAAACTCTCATGTACACACAGACAAAACCAGGAGACATCAGCTGCTGGAAGCTGCTGTCAGAATGGAGAAAAACAAAACTCCTTCATCCTGTGCTTTAATTAGAATGGGGTCTTTATCTTTTTTTTTTGTTGTTGTTAAATGAGGCATTTATAAGGTCAAGATATAGAGTGACCATTCTTAGTTGTGTCCTGAAAAATGTCCATAGCCGGTATTAATTAGTTATTAGTCATTCAAGTTTTCAATCTTTACCAAACTCTTTATCATGAAGATTGAAGGGTTTTAAGACTTCTTCATCCCTACTAATGTCAATTAAAAGTAAGAATGCACAGGACCTGACAGGAAGGCTGCAGAACTCAAGGTTTCTCCTTGTTGAAAACTGTGGTTGAACTTACCAGTAATTTTTGAATGACAACTTTCAGGACTAGCAGGATTGCTTCTCCTCAAGGCCTCATCTATTCCAGTTTCTGGGAAGTTTTAGGTTCTGGGTCAATGTCTTAATTTTGAGACTGAACTTGATCAGAAGTTAAAATGGAAGTATTCAGGGAAGAGATGACTCAAAAAAATTCCAGCCTTATTGACATTTATTGGTTGAACTGTATTCTGTCACACATATCTATAGAATTGGACCCCAAATCACCTCTGCTACTTATTTTTGATTTGATTTTAAGAGTAGCCTTTCTTTGGAAAGAGCACAGCCATCTTATTAAAACATCCTCTATCTTGCACAGTCAGGTTGGACCCTTTAATAATTCAGGATCACAAGAAAACGTCCATAGTGAATAGATCAGGAAGATTAAAAATTTGCGGTGCTGCTTGACTGGCAACAGACTCACCTGCTTTCTAATAATTGCCAAAGCACTGTCCTGGTCTAATCAAAGACGAAGAGGCATAGACATATTTCCATTTAACCATGGACCCATAAAATAAATAAAAAATCACTAGCTGAAAGATCAGGAAAACAAAGTGAGAACTTCCCATCCACAGTTTTGTCTACAACCCTTCCTCACTTTCTGCTTCTTCAAGATCCAAACCAATCCTGGCATGAAGCAAGGATGCATTTTTCTTCAGGCATATTTTCCCGTTGAAAACTGATTTCTGACAAAAATAATAAGTATGATTAACTAAACCTACCACTAAGCTATACTGAGATAGTCAGAGACCAGCCATTCTGAGACCATCTAAAATAAAAAAAACACATCAAATAAAAGCCATATATTCTGACCCTTCCAGACTGACAAACCTCAACCAGTTAGTACATTTCCCTCTACTGGACTGATGGGAACATTTGAACAGAATAGGATCATCAAGACTCATCCACTGCATAAGAAATTAAATTTGCATCTGCATATAAACTATTGAAAACAGACTCATATTGCCATAAGTAAGAACCCTACAGTCTCATGGAAGTTTGATGACAGATTTGTCTTCAAAGTCCAAGACATCCTGAGCATGTGGAAATACAGCGATTCACATGGGAAAGACAAATAAATATCTTCAGCCCCAAACCCAGATATTTAAAAGAAAGATGCAAAATCCCCATAGTAGATAAATTATCCACTGACACCTACTAATAGACTGTTTCTGATCCCTGGCACTGATTGTCCTATACTCACAGATACATTTTATCTTAGCTACTGTAAAATGTTACCACAAAAGATGTTTTCTCAGCAAACGACATTGTATAAACGTAAATAAAACTATTAAGGGCTGTGTTAATATTCACATTCATGAGCAAATAAACAGATCATATTGTTTTCACAAATCGATTTTAAAATCTTAGTTTACAAGCTATTTCGGCTGCCTCTATCAATCAGCAAGAAACCAAATAGCTCCTATTCACAGTGTAAACCTCATTTATCATGCAGCGGATGGGCCTTAGTGACTTGATATATTCACCAGCTTTCAGAGCAAGGTTATTTAATTTTATCTTATCTATTTATGTCTGAAATTATATTTCATGAGGAAGGCTTCAGGATTTTAGGACTAGCCTAGTACCAATACGTCACCTGATAGAGTTGTCTGCTTAGAAAAGCAGCATGCAGATGTGCAAAATTACAGTGGTAAAATCAGAAAAACTTTTCCAGAGTGGAATTGTAGGGTGCTGGATTGATCTGGGTTTGCTTGGCTTTTTTGATCCTTCCACTTTTCCAGTCCTCACAGCCAACAGAAGAGTCTCATAGGCAGAGACACAAGAAATAAAGTCGAATCTCATTATAGAAAGAAAGGGTAAAAATCAAAAAGAAGAAAAAAAGAACAGAGAATCAAGAAGACTCAGAAAGACTCCAGCCAATTAATTCCAAAGCTATAAAGTTAAAATAATTACACATGTACCCACCAGCCTGCATACCTGCACACTCACATGCACACACAAAAGAAAAGAAAAATGAAAGGAAAAACAAAAGATTTCCAGAATTAGAATTATGACATCATGGCAATGGTTAAACCAATTAACAAAACTGAAAGAAAAAGGAGAGACGTGTAGAGCATTGGCTGTTGGAAAAAGACTCTGTTCCCACAGTAATTAAATGCAACAAGAATATTACTGATAAGATTGTATCATAATTAAGGAAATAATAAAATAAAAAAGGGAGAAGAGAAAAAGAGAAAAGGAAAAGGGAGATGAAAGTAATGTCACAAGTTTTTATTATCAAATCAAACTGGAAAAAACATAAAATTAACAAAGTGGAAATGAAGATACCACAACAGGGATAAACTCCCATCAACTGATGTTTTTTCACTATCCTTTAGATATCAAAATCCAGAAAAGGTGGAGAAACTCTAGCTATTCCACTGAGCATCCCCATTTCTCGATTACTCTCTCCCATCTGGCCGTCCCAATAAAACAGAACAAAATTTTCCCCAGCATTTTCTCCCCCTCACCATTACCTGCCGCAGGTTGCGTGTCACCTTAACGTCGTGCCATGCGTTGTCATTGAACTTGCCATTGACTGGCTCCACAATGGCCTCGAAGGCCCCAGACCCCAGGTTAATGACCAACGAGACCGCACCGTCTTTCAGGGCCAGGTTGACATAATCAGCTGACTTGCCAGTGTGCAGAATGAGCCCGTTGCGTTGCCATGTCTTGAAGGAGAGAGTGATCTCATCGCTGCTGCTCTGGATGGGGTTTTGCGACAGGTCATAGCAAAGGTATTCAGAACCACGGAAAGTGGCCATGTTCTCATCTCGCGCTGGAAAAAAAGGCAAAAAAAAGAACTGTTCAGCAGTCAGCCAAGAAGAGATTTAAGGTTGCCATGAAATTTCTAAGCAATCCCACAGCACTGTTAATGTTCTATACAACTATATATCATGGCATGCTAATAACTGTACAGCTCCTCTTGTAATGTGGCTATCAAGAGAATTAACGGCAGGGTTCTTAGTACTGAAGAATTTCAGCACTGTGTTTTGAGCTTCACTGCAGCACTGTCACCATAGGGACCGTTCAAAAGTATGCAGCAGAGTCTAGGAAAAGTACATTTAAAGACACTACTGTAAGCTACTTCACATCCTTTTTGGGAGAATGTTGGAAAACTCTACTATTCACAAGATGACCATCGCATATGCGTTGTTCCAGAAGAAACCAACATTTCCCAAACATTAGTATTTAGAGTCATCGCTAACGTCATTTGAACTTATCTTAACCCATCTGCCAGGCAATCTAAGACAGGCATCAGAATATAATCCTGACAGAGCTGCCTTTCTTTCAGCTGAACAAGAGACCACGCAGACAAGAGAGCCGCATGAAATATCCTATAGTTTCCTTCTCTGAGAGAATGAGGGGAGTCCACATAAACATTTTGTCCACAGTTAAAAGTAATGATGTTGCCGGTAAACACGTCTCAGAACTTCGCCTGTTTGATCACCTTATCCAGAAAATCTGCACTAGACAAGCATATCTTTTTCACACAGCAAAAATAAAGATGGGGGAATTATTGACAGCACATGACATGAAATATTTCCTCATTAAGAAAAAAACCTCTTATGTACAGTAAGGAAAACCACTGAACTAATTTTTTAGTAACTGGAGGTAGCATTTGAATACCATAAAAATCCTTTGTGTGAACTGGAAGTCTGCTTCCACAGTCACTCAGAGCCAGCTCTGCTGCTGTACTGCACTCAGGTTGACTCGAGCCAGCTGTGTACCCTTGTTTTGCCCAGTGGGAGAAATACAGGATGGTGATGGTAAAGCTTGCAGGAGGGTTGTTTGTAGCCCATTCTTACCAGTGCCATCTGAGGGAAAATGGTACTTACAATGGAGTCTATACAGATCTCCCCACTCTGTATTGCAGCACCTTTCTGACTCCCAGCTGTGAAAGCGAGCCTGAGCATGAATAACTTGGTGGTACCAGCAGTCCAGCTATCTTTGCTTACAATCCACTGCATATGGCAAGTGCTGGTGCTATTGCTATTGACATTAATAGCATTTTTCTGCTTCATTTTGTCTCAGTAATCCTAATACAGATTAGCCAGAATTTATTAGTCCAAGGCTGAAGGGAAAACACTTGTTATCATAGCTGTTCCTGAAAAATAACTACATGGTATAAACTATGCCATCACAACATGAAACAGTGGTGACAAAACAGCACAGTGTTGCAACATGAACATATATCATCCTGAAGTGATAGGTCTGCTATAAGCAAAGACTTTGGCAGTCTGGATTGAGGGTATCACAGAATGAACTCATTAAAAATCTGGGCACTTTGAAGGCAGCAGTAATGTGTGTTTGTACTTACGTAAGCGAACCACGTGTCTATACACCGCTGCGAGCAAACAGTAAGACAAATTACTCCACACAACAGTACAGGTTGGGAGCTAACTAGCTCAAAAGCAGCTTTACAGAAGACAACCTAAGGGGCCCAGTGGACAAGTTGAGCACAAGTCAGCAGTGCCTGCACTTTCAGCAAAGGCCAGCCACATCCTGGGCTGTATTAGCAAGACTGCAGCCAGCAGGCCGAGGGAAGCGATTCTTCCCCTGACGGACGCTTGTGAGATCACATCAGGAGTACTTTGTCCAGTATTCAGCTCTCCTGTATAAAAACAGCTTCAACATACTGGAGTGAGTCCAGCAAAGAGCTACCATAACACTCAAGGTGCTGGAGTAGGTGGTGTGTTGGAGAGGCTGAGAGCTGGGTTTGTTCTGCCTCAAGGAGAGACAACTCAAGGGAAAACTTACTGCTCTCTGCAATGACTTAATGGGAGAGCATAGAGAAGACGGGGCCAAATTCTTCTCAGAGGTCTGCAGAAGAAAGATGAGAGGCAACAGACACATCTGGAATACAAGAAATTCTCATTCTATATGAAAAAATATTTCATCTTGAGCATTGTCAAACACTAGGAGGGGCCTAGAGAGACTGTGAAATCTCTGTCCTTAGAAATACTAAAAACCTGATTATGCACAGTCCTGAGCTGCCTGCTCTAGCTGGACCTGCACTGAGCTAGTGGTTGGACTACAAGGCCTCTGGAGGTCCCTTCCAAATTACTTGGTTCTGTGCTTCTATTCTGAATACATTTAACTACCACCAAGGAGTGCATATGCCTGTGTCAGTGTTCAACCAGCCTAAGCACAGAGGGCTGATATTGATTGCAGTTCTGGAAGTCAGAGCCAAGTGCTTAACAACCCTCTCCATGATGATAATTCCCCTGCCTAGTCACTCCTGATCCATTGGAAGGGAACATGTTACAATCAAGTCAGACACATGCTCTATGTACCTGTGGGTAATTCCCATCAAATATCTGGCGTCTGAGGGCAGGAGTCAAACACAATCATTATGACTGAGCCTTTTTCCCACAGGCGTAGATGTTGGAAGAACTGAATACCCATTTGATGTCTTTGGGAAGGGGGGCGTGGGGGGTTGATTGTTCACTCAGTACAAGACCTATTAATAGGGCTCATTTACACTTTCTCAACCACTTAGACAAAATCTCACCGGTCTGCTCAGTACAAAGGAGAAGGCAAAGAGTAGATTAGAAATCTAAACGGTAATTTAAGGCAACCACTGCAGACTCATCAAAACAGAGCAGAGCAAATTCAGAGAGATGTTACTCTTACTTGTACCACTGATTTTAATATAAAGTGCTATCAACCCACCCCTGCATGCAACTACGTCATTCTTCCAGTAATCTGCTGCTGACCCTTGTCACAGATGGGATTCTGAACCTGATCCATCTTTGTATCCTTCCTGTTCTTGGAAGAATGTCACTGATCTCTGTTTCATATGTTGTTATGAGGTTTTTTCCTTCTTCCTGTGGCTGCTAGGGTAGGCATTCAAA
The DNA here is from genome assembly GCF_030936135.1 of Gavia stellata. Lineage (NCBI taxonomy): Eukaryota > Metazoa > Chordata > Aves > Gaviiformes > Gaviidae > Gavia > Gavia stellata. Next base: position 25,125,494 of record NC_082600.1, read on the forward strand.
TTTGCAAATCACCACACACTAAAATCTCCCTGGGGTTCACCGACCAATCCAAATTCATTCCTGTCCACCCCATGTCTCAATAAGCATAACTCCCAAAGTCAACATACTCTAAAACTATTCTCCAAACCACTAATTCCTAAACAATTTACCAGTGGCCATGTGATTGACTCGTTTACCAGTCTCATGAAAGGTTTTAGTGCACAGATTAGTCTCCAATTACCAAACAGCTTGACTGTGTATTCCTCCAAGCTACAACACAGTAGCCTGTGTCAGGCCACATGAAAGGCTTTTTACCAAGCGCAGCCTTTCCACGCTGTCCTGCCTGTTAGGACACTCTGACATATTTGATGGCTATGACCATAAAGCACATGAAAATTACCAGAGAGCATGGGGAGGAAAAAGGGATAGAGGTTCTTTCCACAATGCATGAAGAGAAAAAGCCCTGAGTAGGCTGCAGGTCTCACAGTATTTCCATGTGCTTTCAGGCACAGTCTGGCGACATCTGGAAGACCAGAGAGTAGTGAACCACTTGTTATTTGTTAGCTTGTGACCCTCGTGCTGTACATTTCTGAAGGCTCCACAAATTGCACAGTGATATTTATGGCTTCTATATTCTTTAAACAGTGGTAGCGTACCAAGGAGCCTCTGCATAGCAACACAGCTAACCTAGAATAGCTAAAACTTAAGGCACAATTCAAAGTCAACAGGAATCCTTGGTTTCTGTTACATGGAGCAATAGATCAAACCCTGGTTTTGCTGGGATGTGAAACCCTGTATATAGTAAGTGATATTAACTTGAACTGATGATCTAGCTGTTTAAGTGTGACAATGCAACTGCATAAAATAATTTACTTAAAATAGCGTTTAGAATATGTTTGCAAACTCATCATTTATACATGTTTTGCAAGATTTAATTTTTAACTCAATTAATAATAGACAGATTCACAAAAATCAGAATATGAAAGCAGGTTAGCATATGTAAGCAATTAAATCTTCCATTTCACTTCTTAATATTAATCTAAACCCATTATTTATTTTCTAACACATTCACAGAACTCACTTCTCTGCAACAGCTGGGATTTGTGGAGATCCGAGACCGGTACAAAACTCCACATTCAGACTTAAACCCTTGACATATTCAAAGCCTCACAGAAATCACCAGGGTAGAAGCAAAACCCAGGATCTTCAAACTGACCAACACAGACCTTTTCCTTGAAAGAATGGAGTCATCCATCACTTTAAGAAGTGGGAAATCGTTATCCTTTTCTGACTAATCACTAACAGGCACATCTAGCACATTAAGCAGTTACCATCACCACCCCACTGCAAAGCCAATTTTGCACATATCAGATCTATACCTCTTCAAATCCCCAAATCAGCTATCAGTACATACTGCAGGCCAATAGCAAGAACAGAAACAAAGGCATGGCCAACAACTACCTAATCCAGGCTCCTGGCTCTTCTCATTCCTGCAGAGCCCCCAGAGCTCGCTGAGTCTCAGGTTCTCAGGAGAGGTAAAGACTGGGGATTTATTCCATATTGTGTATGGCTATACTGCCTGTTCAGGAGAGTCAGATGGTAATTTTAACTTCAGTTTTTATGTGCAAAGCTGTTGCTATGTGTTCCTTTCAGTGCTCCTTCTACAAAAGAGGACTCAGAATTCACAGCATCACTAGGAAGTAGAGAAACCTTGGCATTTTGATTTATGTACGAGGAAACCAATGCACAGACATTTTAATGGATTTACTCATGGCCACCAAGAAAATCAATAGTAGAGGAAGCATCTGAGTTCAGGATCTTCTAGCTCCCCATTCTGGGCTCACTCCACAGGTTCTCATACATTTGTGGAGGGAAACCAACCTCTATTTTGCTCCCGTCCTGCCAGGAAGTCACCCCAGCAAAGAGTGTGTAGCAGAGAAGCCTCCAAAGTTTTGGATGATGCCTGAAAATAAATACTTCATGACTGCGAAGCTGAAAACAGCAAATCTAGAAGCACTGATTCTGCCGAAGGGCATGAAGTTTAATAGTCAACAAAAGCAGCATCTCATGTAACAGGATTTCTGGCCTCAGACAGAACTAGGAAATATTCAGAAAAATATAAAAATGGACAGTGACTTTCCTGAAGAAAACTTCAAGTAGGTCTCTTAGAACCAAAAGTCAGCTGCTCACCCTCTCACCTTACATCAAAAAGCACTGCATTACAGGTGTACCCTGAGGCAGGCCCTATCTCACTGGGGTTTGGTTTACAGCCAACGGTGGAGCATGTCTTCTGTCAGTGAGAAAAGCAAACTCTCTGCATTGCTTCAGAATTAATAACCATTCCAGTGCTCAGTGAGATTTACCTTATCTGAGTGGTCTGCTGTGCTTTGCACAGAAGAGCTAGTGCTGTCTGATAATCTAGGAATGGTCCAGCACTGTCAAGCATCAGGCTTCTCCGCCAAAACAGTGTGCATTAATGATGGAGGCAGCAGAACAGCTGGGCACTCCCTTGGCCTTTTGTCAAACAGAGGTCAACAAGGAAAATAGTATTTACAGGAACCTTTTCTCCCTACTATTTAACAGTTCCCTATAATTTCAGAAAATCCTACAGGCATGCAACATGTCTTAAGGAAAAAACTTCTTCCAAAGTCAGCCACTGACCACAGAACTGTTATTAAAATAGAGGACTACCAACCACCATGGCAGGAAAAACAAACAAACAAACCAACCAACCGACCCCACCATGAATCCACACAGAAGGAAAAATATCAATGTACTCAAAAGCTATTGTGGATAGATAATTAGGTTAGTGCAATAAGGCTATAACACAGTGTTATAACATACAACTAATCAGAAGGCCTAAGTGCAAGGATGTTAAAAAAGGCAGAAGTTCTCACTGTCCTGCATTAGTCCTGCTGCTTGAATGATGGGCCCTCCTCACCTGAGGACATGCTAGTGGAATCAGCAGAGTATTACAGCAGAGCCGTGGTACTCAGTGGCTATGAACTTACTGCACTTGGGCATCAGCTATGCTTTCAGCAGCATGACATTTAACACAAGGAAACTATCTAATGTATTTCTGATGAGATGACTGATCATGATCTAGCAAGAACAATTGAATGTGGTGTTTCTGGGAAGAAATTATGTGCCAGTCTTCCCGTACTGCTGAAATTAACAGGTATTCCTGCTTTGTCACTATATAGCTGGGTATGAACATGACTAAATGTCTTCATGCCAGTGTGTATATCTTTGCCTCCTTTCTATTCTAATTCTTACACCATAAACAATAGACCTAAAGTTTTAAAAATCTAACCAAGCTTTAGGAAATCTTTTGACCCAAGTCATAATGAAGTCTGGAAGGAATAAATTCTACATATGAACCTTGTGAACTAAGGGGAAAATAGACTTAGAAGCTGTTCTAGACAATGAGCCGTGAGAGATCAAGGCATCACCTCCTAAAGGCTGGGGCAGAACCCGAGTCTGGGCAAACCCCAATGAACTCTACTAGGAGGTAATTCTGTTCTGGGCAGGAGGGTTGTCCTGGGAGTCATCTATAATAGCTATGATCCTCAACAACATTACAGAACAGTGAACAATTTATGTTCCAAGTCATTTTCACATGTATCTGATGTTCCCTCAGAGGCTAGGGGAGGAGAAACTCTACATCAAATGTCACAGAAAATAAGTCAGCCGACACCTCTGAAGGACAAAAAAGGTGAACTATTTCCACCACCCCCCGAAAGAGCTGTCCAGCGACTGAATGCTGCAACCCTAATGAACACCCTCAGAAGCAGTCAAAGCAGCTCACCCAGATTCATGTTGTTAAAACAAAGCTGGATAGTTTAGTAACAATCAGGCTGTTACTTTAAAGAGATGGTGACAGACTCCGGTAATAGCTAAACAGCAGATTACTGCATCCTCCATTAAGTTGTCCAAATCCTTTTGTTGCATTCCTCCTTTCTAGCCTTTGAGCAGGAAAAATAATACATCCTAATAGTTCTGTTTTTTCTAGTCTGATCATTCTTCACACCACCTGATTGAATCAGTCACGAAACTAATCAAACCCTCTCATAAGGTCCCATGCTCTCTCCCTCATACACACACTTCTGTGCTCTCAATAGTCAAAAGCAAATATTTGTTTGAAAAGTCTTTCAAAGCTTATTTAAATATTTAGATACATAAGAAATAGCGTGAGAAACATTATTCTATGCACAGAGCATCTTCTAAGCATCACCAACAGTGATACTGATATTTGGAATCTTTGAGAGTCATATCATATACTGCATTTATACTCCACAAACTGTAAAGTAAGAACAGGGAGGTTTAGGCTGGATATTAGGAAAAATTTCTTTACTGAGGGAGTGGTGAAACATTGGAACAGGCTGCCCAGGGTGGTGGTGGAGTCACCCTCCCTGGAGGTGTTCAAGGAACGTGTGGACGTGGCACTGTGGGACATGGTTTAGTGGGCATGGTGGTGTTGGGTTAATGGTTGGACTTGATCTTACAGGTCTTTTCCAACCTTAGTGATTCTGTGAACATCTAAGTCATCTTAATGACTAATGAGATGACTGAACTGATTGCATTGATAAAAACTTATAAAAAGAATATTACTTCTAACTTCAAGGAAGTTATGGGAATAAATTTTCAGAAGAAAAAGAATTTTTTGCTGTTAGAAAAAAATTATCTGTAAAATCGTAGAAAGAGGTTATAATGGAGAAGATTAAGTGCTGAGCTGGAGTCCCACAGTAAAAAGAGTAGTTTCCTAAATGCCTACTAGCTTTAAATCATTCTGGGTAATGTTATTGTTTCCTCAGGCCCCTCATTCTCACCTATTGTATCTACATAATTTGTAACTTGGAGCAGAGAAGAATCACAGTAATAACATCAGAAACCATGTAGGTAAGAATCAATGGAGGACAACACCTCTCATCATGTTTAAGAGATGCAAAGAGCAATGCTAGCCTAGGAGCCCAAAGCAATGGTGAGCTGCACTCAACAGTCAGCGCTTTTTCAGTGCTGAACTAAAATTTTGCACATAGTGTAGCAGCACTGATCTTACCCAAAAAGGTCTTTCACCTCCCCAGTAAGAGCAAAGGAAGCATTATGTTACACCAGAGAATGCCAAGTGCCTAGCATGAATCATACCCTCTCCTCCGTTACCTGCTGCTTTACACATTACCCTTTGAATCTATAGGAAAACGTTTGTTAAAAGGTCCTCAAATTTAAGCCCAGAAGAGATCAGGGAGACTTGGCAACACAATGAATGTTCGTCTTTTTGTCAAACCTGACTAATCTATTATTTCCCTGAGCTCCAAAACTCTTAATGAAAACAGGAGGAAGAACTGCTTTCTCTAAAGACTGCATGAGAGCTCCAGAGCCGCAGGAGGTTCCACCTCCGCTTGCTGCTGCCTGTGTCCTTGGACAAGGCTCTTTGGGCTGGCTCCACGACAGAAGAGGCTCTGACTTCCTGGACTGCAAACCATGCCTAAGAGGTCCAGAACCAGCCCTGCAAAGTGACTTAGCTCTCCTGATGAATTTGGGCCACTGCACAGCAAAGGGAGGGATCTGCCATGACAGTGCCTGAATCTTTAACCTAAAGAAAGGACGAATATCCCCTAGGCTCCTCATCCTCAAACAATTGATGTGTACTATCTAATGGAAAACGTATAAAGCAGTTCCCATGTATCACATTCACATATCAATGATAGAGCTAATAGTCTGTTAAAAGCATGACTGCTTTAAATTTCTGGAGTATGCACCTGTTAAATATACAGTTGAAGTTCATACCATCTAAACAAATGAAAATTCACACAAATGAAAAGCTATTTTGCTTCTCAACCCTGGAAGACTCTTCTTCACTCAACAGTATATTGCTGTCCTTTCAACAAAATGTCTTCTGAGAAGAAAAAAAATATCAGATGTATCACAGAAAATCTCCTAGTTAGTCCACTTATTCAGCATAGACAGACGTTATTTAAACCTAGATTCATCAATAATATGATCCCCAGATTCCCTACTGACTCTCTAAACCACCTTTTCTGTCTTTTTCCGAAGGGAAGCAGAAAACAGAGGGGTCTGAAAAAGAATGTGAACATGTGTGAATGAACCATTTACTACAGAAATCACCCACCAGCATCATTTGCTCCAATACCACACAAAATAGCTGAAAAATGCATTCATAAAATCTTTTAGCTAAAATACTTTGATGACAAAAGCATACTACTATAATGAAAATGAATAAATAAGATGACAGACGTCTACACAAGATTATAGCATATGATAGGTAACATCGTTTTTTAAATTGCTCACCAAAATTGATCCAAATGACAAACTACAGGTGTAGAAGTCAGAACCTGAGCATTTTATCCTCGACTTTGCCACTGATTTTACTGTGCAACCTGAGGCATTTAATTAACCTTGGCTGCCTCCATCTGTACTACAAAGATAACAGAAATATAGGTTAAGTCCTTGAGACCTATGGGAAAAGAATGCTCTACGAGTTTAATAAAACTTCTCTATAAAACAAGAAATGTTCCACACCTGTGAGGAGAAGCCACATGTCAATCCAGTGTATACGCGGTGTATACAGTGTCCTGGGCATCCCTCTCTCCACCTATTTTCCATTGTTTGCTAAGTACAAACCACCGTACTGGTATCAGTGCGTGATGTTGCATTCTCTGCCATTTGCAAAGAAACAATAAACTCCAAGTATTGGTCTGACTGTGGCACTATGTACTTGGAGCTGTGCTTGTTATTTATGTTCTGATCAACTGGCCAAAGAGACAAAAAAACCCAATCCTGTGACAATGTCTTGCTTAACCCAAAATGAAATTTAACAATTTTGTTTTACACTTCCTTAAAAATACATTTCTTAAAAAACTAGAGATCCATTTTAAAATAAAAGCATGAAACATGTTTATTTTGAAATGAATTATGCTGAATAAATCAATTTTAAAAAATAATTTGTCTGAAAAAATTGATATATTCATATAAATTCACAATTTGTTTTGGATGAACAAAGTATACTTTTTTCTTTTCATTTCTCTGAACAATTTTGCTACTTCACCCCAAGGTCCAGAAGGTGCAGGAAAAACAAGGTGTTGCTACTAATTTTGTCAAGAGCTCAGATACCATGATGATGCGCTGGGCATAAGAACTCCTCTAGATTCCTCACCACTGAGCACGGGTGAGGACAATTCCCATTTGCTGCTGTATTTACTTTTTCCTATGTTTTTATTTTGTTCCACATTTCTTCTAGTTTATTTATTTTCTTGATGCATCATTCTAAAACATAAGGATGCCAGTCTCTGAACATACCACCCAGCAGAAATGTTTCCTTACAGACTGAACGTTCAGCAAAGTGCAAACTGACCAGAGAGAGAACGTCACAGCACCATGAACGTAAAACCCAAGATTTCACATATTCACCGGCCCTGCTCTCACAGAGGTATCTCTACTGCTGGGTTGTTACCCAGCCCCTCTACCCTTCTGTGTAGAACACACATGACAGTACAGCAGGGTAAAAGCGTGCAAGTGCACAGCTAAGCCCTTGATTCACCAGCTTCTTATCTTACATACTCTGTTGAACAAAAGTGCCGTTGTTTCATACAGACCACGCTTTTTTAAAAAACTGGAGCAACCTGCATGCCAACAAGCAACATTATATTCACCACCTAAGAGAGATCTACTGTTCTTCAGCAGAAATCTGTATCCCAGTTGTAATTCCCAGTTTCACACCACCCTTACTCTTCCGGCCTATTAAAAAACAGAAGTCAAACACCAAATACTAATCCCAATGCTAAGTATTTAGACCTGTTTATTATTGGGTGTAGATTCAAGAGCACTAACATTCAGCTAATAAAACAGGAAGCACTTGTGGCATTTTTGTTCCTTACCATACTGAAGACAAGGTCTTCCCCAAACTTTCTGACCTTAGTAAAAAGCCATAGCATTAGGGAGAAGAACGTTAGGTAGCTATCACCGTCTTCCCTACATGTGTGGTAGGATTGGTCCTGTTTGGGGGAAAACATGGGGACTGTTGGTGGGAGTCTTCCAAGACTAACTGCAGGACTGAACAAAGATTTACACCAACACTGAGAGAAAGAAAGCTGAAAAGCGCATTCAGAAAAAAGCAAATCTAAGGGCCCCAGGGGGAGGAGAAATTCCTGCTTCCATTGAAGGGCACTATTTTAGAAAACTGCTGGAAGCTCTCAAAGAAAGGGGCTGGAAGGACAGGACCAGAGAGGCAGCACTGTAAGAGGTGCGCGTGTGCACTTGTGCATGCACATGCACTTGTGTTAGCAGCAGCCTTCCAGCAGGCGTCACGCTTGCTGTTGAGCAGGGAGCCCTTTGGGCATCCTTCCAGCATGAAGCATGAATAGAAAAATAGTTAACACTAATCACTGTAATAATACAATAACGATCCACAAAATTATCCTTTTCAATACCAGCTGGCAGTATTGAAAGCCATTCCCATGGGAAAGGGGAGATGCAAAGGAAGGTGAAAAGCAAAAGTCAGGTGGAAGAGAGATGCAGAGCAGGGCAGAGAAGTACATGAGACTGGTATCACAGAGACTGCGGTAATGTCAGCTCCTTACAGCTTTAGTATGTAGAGAGTGTGTACGTGTGGAATCCCAGTACTGCCACGGTATCAAAATACACTGCCAGACACTACTATTGCCCTTCTTTTATGGTCGTTGCAAGACATCATTAAGACCATTTATGTATGTAGCAGTATCCAAACTCGATTTGAGGCACAACGATTCTTCTCAAAACAAAGCCACAGGCAAGGGACTGTTACAAGCTGGCAGAGCAGCTTTGGCCAGTAATTATTTAAGGGCAAAAATGTGTGCATTTGCATGCAATGAGAAACAGGCTAGGCCTCTCCTATGTCTATACTGCAGCAAGTTCACGTGTGTTTACCAAGGCAGTGGATGTGTATATGCAGGTATAGGCAGTACAGCTGCACAGCATACTTCTGTGGAAAGGCAGATAAAGCACATCTTAACAAACACAATATATACACATAAAGAGGAGATGTGCCCTTTGTTACAGCATGAAAGGAAGCAGGCATTAGTGTGAAGAGATTTACAGGAGAGTGAGAGACACATAAAACCAGCTTGGTGTGGCTGTGCATGCATACATGTAAAACGTGAGAGAACTAACATCCTTGTACACCTTACAGTGCACATATGAGGACAGGAATGAAATGCATCTCCCCCCTGTAACTTCGGGGCATCCATACATGAGGACTTACATGCACACATATGTACACAGAGAAAATAAGTGTCTTGACCAGGTGTAAATACAGGAGTGAATGCACACAATCCCCGTGTGTAAGCAAGCATAGACATGTACGGTTCGTGAGGATGCAAGCGTGGTGGAAGCATACTGAACTCGGGCATTGCGCGCGGGGGCGAGAGGGAGGGCGTTCCAGTGTTTCTGGCGCATGCTCCAACTTCATCCTGGGCTTTTTCCCTTCCTGCTTTAGGTTTTTTTCTGCGGCAGAGCAGACTCCATGTCTACAGGGAAGGCGCTTAATGAGTCAAATCCAATCTCTCGAATGCCTTATCAGTCGTGGACAGGCCTGTTTCTGACAGCTGACCTTTCCCACTGCATGCCGCTGAAAAACCCATACACCACAAACAATTAACACAATGCTGAAAGCATAAAGCTGAAGGAAGGGAAGACTCTAGACCATTACAGACAGTACTACAGACAGAAGGGACAGAGCGATGCACATAAAAATGACAGAGAGCAGCTATACAAGGGTTTGATTCCACCTTATTTTGCCACGCACACATTTTATTACCTTCTTTACAGCTTGGCTGTAGCAAAGCTATATGCAAAAACAAGGCACATGTAAAACAAGGAAGGAAAGCAGAGAGCACAGGGAACACTCTTGTGAGGTATATAATGACATTAAGCCCATGCACAAATAAATACAAGCCTGTATAAATATATGCAAAACTGATAGAAGGAGCAAAGTTCCTTACTAGAAAACAAACTAGAAAACAGAGCAGAGGAGGTGCAGAGAAGTATCACCTTGCCATCCTATACCTCTGCTGTTGTGGCAGAGCTCCTAGCAGCACATAGATAAATACATTCATTAAAAAAACTAAACTGCACACACCTGAGTTAGGAACCTCAAAAACTATAAAACGTATTGAATAGTCTCTTCTAATAATGACAAGGAGGCTTATCCCATGAAGAGTGTAACTCCAGTTCCATGTAAGCAAGAGACTGCTTCTCTTGGGAGGCACAAACACCTAAACACAAAGTCTAGTCAGTTGTCCAGAGGATTTGCTGCCCAGGAAAGGCTCAGAGAAAATCTGCATGTTCACAGCTCTGCTGCCAGCTCAGTGCGAGAACTGGGCAAACCACACACATTGCATTTTCTGAAGTCTCTCTTCACTAACGTGATTTTCTGTAATAGCTGCATGTGACCAACATGCTTGAAGATCAAGACCAATATATCTCAAATTTCAAGAGCAAATCCTAGGCCCACAAATTTCACACGCTAATCTTTTGCACAGTAGTCTCCCTGTATGTGCAAAAGACAGCACAGCCTACTATTATCAAATGTTTTGGGTTTTTACTGTAATTGCATTGCAATAACAGAGAGTCTAAAAGGGACATGCTCTTCCATTTTAGTAACTCCCTATATGTACAGAATAGGAGCTAGATGACACTGAGGAAAGTTCACAGAATAAAAGTTTGCTAGAAGCTCCACAAAAGTCATCTGGACGCAGCATCTAATTCATCTAGGCACTTGTGGAAAACTAAGCATGCTTTCGAAGACTTGACACGCAATCCAGACAAGACTGAGAAATAGGAGTGGGTTAAGAGGTACAGAAAGTCATCTGAGGTCAGAGAGTGGGGGAAGCTCAACAGCAGTGCCGTAAATGTTTCAGTTTAGCATCTCTATCTTGTAAAGACGCTGATGAACAGAAAAGGTACTCAGGCAAAAGTATTCCAGCTAATCACTGGAAGTATACAAGATCTCTTCAAACCCCACCAAACCAAAAAGATTTTGAATATAAATATTCCTTTACAGTGGAGGTTTTTTGAATTCAACTGAATAAGTTATATCATGATTGTAATTGTTTCTTGGCTATTTCCATGTGGTCTTTTAATATATACATAGTATATGCATGTATTTCAATGCAATAAAAATTTATGCTTAGTATATACTGTAAATCTCAAAATAGTTATCAGCTCACCTGTTTTCATAAATTTCTGAAATTATCTGTGCTTTTTGGAATAATAGATCACTGCTATTTGATCAGTTCATTCAAATTTAGTAACTTCATATCATCAATGAAATGACTTTCATATCTTGATGTGACAGCACCAAGAATGAGCCCAGCTTTTTTCATTATTTCAAGCTACTGGGTAGCACAATCTTATTAAAGCCATGAACAAGTTACCAACACTAGATATCAACTAAAAAAAAAATAAAAAACAATAGCCAAATCAGTGCTTCTCTTCAGTACTCTAAGCCAAACTCTGAACCCACTGGCCCTGATAAAAATTAGGAGTAATTTTATGGTAATCAGTGAAGGTATACTGCTGAATGTAAGACAGCAATCATGCTGGTATCTGTGTTCATGTTATTTTTCCTAAGCCTATTGCTAGAAGGTCAGAACTGATGCAATGCTTACTTTTACAAGAAAAGCCCAGCTGCTGTAAAAATGACTTTTCAAATCTCTCTACAGGAAATGTGACACAGCCCTTGTGTTACAACTACTGTTGAAAAATGTGTTTCTCCTTCAGTTCAGAAAGGTGCTGCTGTTATTTTCCTGAAGACGAGTTCACCCTGGAGGGTCTTAAATTCTGTGGTTTTGTGTTCTGGGGTTTGGTTTGTTTTGTTTTGAATAGCACAAACTCTTATTCTAATCTAAACACCAGGGGGACTTGTATATTTTATAAATATTTTCCAACTTCTGTTTTACCGAAGTGTTGTCCCTCTTCAAGCTGTTCCCCACACTTCAACAACTCCATTAACCCCCCGCCACTGGGGCCTTGCCAGTTTGGAACTGAAAGCTCATCAGAGGTTTTGGGAAGCAGAGATGGCAGTTTTGGTCAAGATCCGCAGGGCAAACCCTTGTGTATCCTCGTACATGGCCAGGGTGAGGGATCATTGAAGCCCCTGCTATGTGAAAAGGATCTCTATTTTTAAAATACGAGACAATTCTGAAAACGGACTTTGACAAAGTAACCTTCAGAGCCTCCAGGATAATTCTTTCTTGATGGCTATCTGGTCAAAAGTGCTCAGTTCCAATATAAATAAGTGGGGTTTTCTCCCTGTAACTGCGAGGTCTACCACTACTTTGTGGAGTCACAGACAAGCTGGGATCTTTTTGCACACTATCTCTAGCAACTGAATTTTGGCAGACCAAGTTCTACTCATACCTTCATAATGCCATGATCTCTTATGGACCTGCTGAAGGAGGACTGTTGGCAGAATTTGGCCTTGACATTGTAATTTTAAAAGCTATTCTGTTAATACATATGTCAGAACAAGGTATAACTTATTTTCTCAAAACTGTGTTGGTTCTGCAGAGCTAAGAAAAATAAAAGGGGGGAAATTATATATAATTATATTAACTTATATAATGGATTTATCTATGTATACATATATGTGTAGTTTTATCCTTACACCCAGGCAATTGGACTCAAAAGAAATAAAGAAGCTCCATTAAATATTTTGTTCCCAATTTTAGACAACAATTTCTTGCTTGTAACTATACTTCGATCCCACAAACAAAAAGGAAACTGCATAACTTAATTACTCTGTGAGGACAAAGAAGCAAGCGCTCACTGCAAATAGTACGTTCCAATACTGAAAGCTTTTGTACAGTTACCTGATGACTTACAACTTTAAGCTCCCCATCTGTAGCCCACAGAGGATCACAGTTGTTCCTGCTGCTGTCTATACACATTTCTGGAGCGACACTTTCCTGTTTCTTTGTCCTACAGGTGACTACCTAGATTTCAAACTTCTGCGATCTGCTTGGCTTGACCACACCATGATGCATAAATCACAACACAGAGTTAGTGCTCCCCTCACCAGCAGCATCTCCTTGAATGACCTCTACAAGGAATGCTAGTTTTAAAAAAGAGTTCTCAAGTTGCAGAGGTATCAGCAAACAAATGTTAGTGCTGACCTTAAGATTTCATAGCATCTAGTAGAACAACCTTGTTGGCCCCTAAGATTCTGTTTCTCAATGGGGGTGACTTAAGAACTTGTTTTCAAGCTCTTACAAGAACTGTAGCAACTCTGTAAAGTACCTTAGTCCTGGGAGATTCTAGTGTGGTTTATAAGCACAAGCTGAAATTGCTTCATTTGGCAGAACTGAGGCTGCCAGGCCCCAAAAGACAAAAATGATCCTTGATGAGAATTGTAACAGTCAAACAACTACAATTTCTGATAGTCATGCAAGCGCCACTCAGAACACACTGTGATGAAGGCCACACAGGCAGTGTGACCAGTCCTGCTTATCCTTCAAGATGTTGCAGCCCTGAAGGCATACAATCCTCCAGACTCCACCTGTGCCTCCTTCTTCACCTCTATAAAAGAGAGAAATTGCTACAACCAATACATAAATAGAGCTCTTTCTAGAGCAGACTGTATCTTGTCCGTAGAGCTCTGCATCAACATTGCATAACCAGTGAGGACTAAAATGCAGTTGGGTATATGATCTTTCTTAGCTGCAAGGGGAGTTTAAAGGGGCAGAAAGAAATTACAGCAATGGGAGACTTGGCTTTTGCATGTCAAGAAGTGACCCTGACTGAGAGGTTGGTCACTCGTGTTTCTGTGCAACAGCAAGTGTGTAGAATACATCACATCAGCTGCTTCATGGTAGCTGCCCACATGCATCGCCTTACCCTTCAGTAAATGCAAGGCAGCTCACACCTCAGTGTGAATATGCTAGGTTAGCTTGCTTTCCCTTAGAATTACAAGTGTACACATGTGGTTGTTTTGGAATAGGTAAATTCATAGTCTAGCTTGCCTCGGAGTGATTTGTTATTATGGCAATAGCCTGAGTCAGCTACCTCCCTTCCAGCACTACCCACCTGGTATTATTTTAAATTCTTTCAGCATTCGGTTTTTCACTAAAATGTTCTGGGACTCTTCCCAAGCTCCCTGGGTAGCGCTGAAGATGAACGCACCATTTCCTGTGTTGAACTTCAAATGTCAATGGCTCCAGCCCTCTTTCACCCTCTTGGTTGCATTTTCTGTGAATCACTAACTCATAAACACAATCCATAACCTGTAACATCTGAGTTTATCAGTTATTTCCCTACTGCTGCATCTGCCTGCCTGAGCTGTTAAGCCTCCATTGGGATCGACACACGCCTCTGATAAAGGAATGTTTGTTTGCTAACTGCTTCATATTGATGTGTTTACAGTGAACACCGGCACAAAGGGAGGGGGAATAAGAGATTAGGGACCAGTTCAAGCAAGTTATTTTTATAACACTTACAATATGCATGTGGTTACAAACAGACCCCATGGCTTTATTTCAATGGGCAGAACCACAACAGGAAGAACTATTTTTTTTACCATCTGGCATCACATTGTAGCAATCAGCTTTAAAGGCAGATACATGGGAAATAACTCATACTTGATGTTCCTGCTTGATTCTAAATAAGTCAAAATGCCCTTATAAAGTGGCCAATAGAAGCTCAGATGAAATCAACAGATGACCACAAGAAAGCATGTTCAGTAAATATTACAGCATCATCCTCAATGCAGATTTTGCCAACCAATTTGCTAGATCTTACTAACAATCTGCTGGAGATCTTTAACTTTGCCTTCTGCTCACTAGCATTCCTACGGCCCGCTCAGTGCAACAGGTTGCCCGCTTTGGAACAACCACATGGTTGCGTGGGAGCAGATCACTGGATGGGCCAGTTATAAATGATCCATACGTGAGAAACCTGTATCACAAAACAATCAATGCAACCCACTCGTTGATTGTCTTAGCAGAAGACAGCAACTGAATGAACTTTGGATATTAAATTCCTCTCTAGAGCAACTTTCTGAACCAGGCAAGGCTCTGACATACGCCCATTAGCCATCTGTATGGCATTTCAATCAAAGATGACTCTCCTAGCTTCAGACTCACCTCCTTCATCTAAGTGTTTTTTATTTAGGCTGTTAATGAGGGATAGGGAGCATGAAAAACAAAAGGTGAAAGGGACAGAAGAACAGGGTGGTGATGGAAGACATCTTAAAAGCCAAAAATGAGCCTGCCTTATTCACCTAAAGGTAAAGTGAGAGGAAGGGCTCCCTGTAGAAGACAGGGTCTCTGTTGTTTAGTATGTGAATATGCAACTTCACATGTGCAAGCACAGACGCAAGCGGAAGCCTCCTCTCTCTGGTGGAGCACATTCTGCCTCCAGGGCAGTTCTCATTAAATTGACATTACTGTCATGCTGCGTGTGGGCACACAGTATGTTCAGCAAAGCAGGCATCCACAGACGCGCAAGGATCCTATGTACAGTCGCTACAAATGTGCGCAGAAGTTGGGTTTGCACCTGCACATGTGACATGTCTGTACATGCGAACAGATACATGCATGATGACATACAGAGACGGTAGTTGCGTGAGTGCTTTTGTACATGCATGCGCAAGCAGTGGCCGTGTATTTATATGGGCTGGGCAAGGATTCCTTTCTCGCTCTCTCTTTTCTTCACTGAATGGGAAAAGGCTGTCAGCAATTTCCTTCTGTCAACAGCTGGGAGATGCTTTGCTGCAACTAGCTGCAATTTGTTTCAATTATGTGTATTAATCATAGCCTGCTCCTGATGGTATTCTTCATTAAAAAAAAAAAAAATCAGGGCTTTGCTTTTTAAGAAGTCATTTCCTCTCTCACGATGGCACTTAATGATTGCAGGTTTGTCGGGAGAGTGTAAAAAAAAAAAAAGAAAAAAATTAAAAAGAAAAACACAGACACTTCCATGTTTGCTTATTTCATTAATACTCACCATGGCTCAAGAAGCTGGCAGGGCGTGCTGTTGAAATGGGGGTCAGTGCACTGGCATTTCAATTGTGAAGAGATAGCTCTGAACAGGGTTTATATCTAAAAATCTCCTAGCTTCAGAGAGGTGGATGGAATGAAATCAATTAAGGATTTTTGGACTCCAACTTGCTTCCTTTGAAATGTAAAGTAGAAAATCCACTAAGCTCCTTGGAAATCAGTTTCCCACTGTTTTAATATCTTACAACAGGGATCAATTTTAAAGACGCTGGGAAAAACAGTGAAAGATTGGAAAACCCACAGCTGCCCAAGCGCTACTCCCAAAGTCTATTAGAACATAACGAAAATATCAGTGAGGATGAATGGTATTTTACCAATCAACTGCACATCAAGCTAGGATGTCTCAAAGTTACCTGTTTCATGTGTGAGTTCTAACGAGACTTCTGAGGAACACGCTCTACATTTGCAGCGAAGCAGTAAATAAAAAGAAAATCAGGTATGTAGGGTGTATGCTGACATTCTGGAAGTATTCTAGTTAAATAAGCTCCTTTGCAGAGATACGATGGCATTCAAGGACATAAGCCAAAAAGATCTTTCCTTCTTTCTCATTACCTCCATTCCTCTAGTGTTTATTATCTTACTTGCTATTGTATTAAAGATTCCTCCCACATTCATTTGTCACTAACCCCAGCAAGAGTTGGCTAGCTCAGAGAACTTAGGAGTCATCGCACATATTTTACTCAGAGATGTAAACATTTCTGGGAAACTTCTAAGATCTAAGCAATGGGCACGTACTCCACAGCCCTGGAATTTTAGATCAGAAATTATCCCAGTACCAAAAATGTGAATGATTTGCAAGACCGGATCAATGTATTTTATCAAAGGTTGGGTTAGAGGAACCCCGTGCTAGAACAGCAAGAGAGTCTGTAAGATCTGTACTGCTTAAAACTGTATTGCATTGAGTCCTTGCAAAATTTGCTTTCTAAGAATCTGCTTAGCTAGGTTTGCTGACTCCATCACACTTAGGGAAAAGAAGAATGATTCTACTGTATGTCCATATAGTACAACATGTATAAATACACAACTTAGAGACTTCAGGCCTACTGTTACCTTAAGATTTAATGGCACAGATATATCAGTTGGGTGTACAAAAAAACATTCAACATCTCCTTTAATAACCATATCAACAAGGACAAAAGCATGAGTGCAGATGTTGTTATACTGGCAGAAAATACAACTTTGCCAGTATGATTTCTTTTGATAAGGGACCAGGCACACTAGCAAAAGAATTTATAAAGGACATCTGTATTCAAATGGGCTCTTTGCATGCCTAGGTCAATAAAACCCTACAGGCACAAGCAAGGCCTTGAACATGTTCTGCATCACAAAGGTTTTCCAGGACACCAGCATCAGGCAGGGAAGAAGTGATGTGATCCTGGACATAGCTACAATGTTAACTGCAGCAAGTAGGGACTAGGCAGCTGCCAGAGCTCTGCCACACTGTGCAATTAGGAATGCACACCGCACAGATGGTGTACGTTTTGTGGGAGAAGATAATGCTATAGCTCCCCTACCTTACCCATCAAATGCATGTCTGAACACTGACAACCAGCAAAGGTCACTCACATAAATGCAGCTGCACCCACATGACTATACAACCGTGAGGATTTCATGTTTCTTTGCATGAAGATGTGGAGGAAACAGGCTGTACTGAAAAGAGCATGCTTTTGCCTGTATGAACTGCATGCACGCTGACAGCCCTTTGCTGGTATCAGAGCAGCCTTTGAGTCAAAGCAACGAGTTTCACAGGCCTTGATTCATTCCAGCTAAAAGGTAGGTACCTGAAAGTTCACCACTTAGTTTGAAGCTGTATCTGCGGAGGGACAGGTCTTACAAGACCTGAGAGAGGACCACTTGCTATGATCAGTGCCCCTGGTTCTGTGATGTTTCAGATTTGCACAAGGAGGACATTTAGAAAAACTAACCCCACAGCAATCTCAAAGTGAAACTAACCCTGGATAATTAAGATGTGAAAGAATGACAGCGTTAGGAACCATTTAGAAACCAACATGATCCACAACCCAGATACAAATTACCCAACCTCTGGGCACTCTGTCGCCAGCTGTAAATAAAGCACACGAACTCTAGCTGTGGAGGAAGCAGGAGACATCCCTTTCATTAACACTTTCCTCTACATTTCCACCAAAAACTTTCATTAAATTGTGTTGCACTTGTCACATTAAAACACAGCCCACAGAAATATGTTGGCTGAAGGCTCATGAAGCAGGCTTCATCCTTTCTAAACTCATATTGACATGTGCACACAAGCAAAAGAGAGAAGTAGGTTTAAACTAGAAAGAAAATGGAAAGTCTGAAAGGAGCAAAAAGCTTGGAGCTTCACAGAGCTCTCGGGCTTCAGACACAGCACACTCCAACATCAGGAACAAGAAATCCAGTGTAACATAAGAGTTAGAGAACGTGATAGAGGAGGTAAGAGAGAAAAGAGGTGGGGAAAGGGGAAAAACAAGGAAGAAGGAAAAGAAAGAAATAGCAGAAAGCAAAGAAGGGACAAGTGCAGAAACAGGCAGAAAAAGGAAAGAAAAAGGAGGAAAGGAAGGAATGACAGAAAGTGATAGACAGAAGGGGAGAGAAATCTCTGCTGGTACAGTAACAAATAAATCCCTGCAGCATGACAGGCGTCTGCTGAAGCATTTCATTTCCCCGCAGCATAATGGTGTGTTATTGCCCATTATCTGTTCTGTCAGTGCCAGAGTCGATATTAAATGAGGGGCAGCTGCATTTAGCTGCCATTTTTCAGCTGTCTCCCCGTTACCATGGAGACCTGCTTGTTTTTTGATGAACCTGGCTGCAAGCAGAGGATGTGTGCGTGAGGGGGCGGACACAGTAAGCGCCACAGAGCAGTGGGAGCAAAGGACGGAAACAGTGGAGGAACGCAAGCAAGGGGAGGGCAGGTCCCTCGCACCCGTGCAAGCGCCAAAGACAGCCATTTCAAACACCCTGTTAATATGCAAAGGGACCGATGGCCAAGTGTATGCGCAGTGCTTTGACCTTCACAGGTTCCAGTGATTGCCCCTTCATCCCTCTGCCCTTCTCCTTTCCCTACACCCTCTGTACCGTAACAGTGATAGCAATCCTCCCCTTCCCTCTGGTACCTCTGCAGCAGCGTCTCTAAGGCTGTTGGAAGCAATGATGAACTAAGCCTCTCAAAGACCATGGAGCAGGCTGAGGAGTATTAATATCCCTAAAATACTAATCAGGAACCTGAGGCACAATGAGACAGGGCTTTTCCCTCTCTTCCACCAAGGTTTATGCAGCAAGCTGGTGGCACACACAAGTGCTGAGACCTAGAAAACTTTATTCACCATTTTCCTGCTTTAAATATAAGAATGTTCCCTACAGGGAAGTAAGTGGGAGACAGCTACACAGCAAACTGGAATCAAATGAAGGACATCCCATTTCCTCTTCTTGACTTCTTAATACAAGGCCTCCTTAAGGGAAAGACACACCGGGCTCTCCCTTCACCATTTACTTAACGGTGGCAACTCCAAACGTTGCATCTAGCAGACTCTTGTATTTGATCCTTAACACTGTTGCTTTAGACCCACCAGCAGCATAACCACAGCGTTGGGGAGAGCCCATCTCCCATTCTCCAGTGGCATCCCAATCACACCAGTAGGAGGGAAGTTGCCTGCTTGAAGTGTTGACCATGCACAACACCAGAGCTGAGCAGTCCAGTTCCAACAGGAGTATTTTCAGTCTACCTACACTTACTGTAGGATGTTTATCTCTCCTTAAGGGCCTTGTTTCTCTTAATGGCTTGCGAAGGGTTTTAGAAACACTGGAGAGACGGACACGGTGAAAGTCAAACTGATAGACTATACCTATGTTAACAAATGAAATGGAGCCTGGGTGCACTCCCGGACTTTGAAACATGGTAGTTTGCAATTTTAAATGATTAGAACACTCTCTGATACTATGTTTTCTCATTTTAACTAGTACTCTTCCAAATAATTACTGAACACAGTTCAGGAGTTGGGATATGCCCGTGACCATTCCCAGTACCCAGTCTGCATACAACCATCCTGTTTTGCATGTTTATAAGCACAGACAGACCATCCTGCAATGGCCAGTCTCAGTGCCAGGAAACATTCCCAACCATGCTCAGCTGATTAGTAGAGACAACCAGACCGTCCACCCTGGAGACAGCCAGTATAGTACTTTGTCCAGTCCCAAACTACAATGATAAAGGTCATGCTGGCATATCCTAACTCTGTCCACCCCAATTCTCTGTCAAAGGGCTGACTTGCACAGCTCTGCTTATCATGCAGGTTGGATACGGGCACAGAACAATGGAGCCATAGGTTCTCTGTAAGCTTCTGAATACTCAAGCTGTAGGTCTGCTGAGATATAGCCTCCTAAACAGATAAATAGGTAAACAAGACCAATAATCCCACTCAAGCTGACAAGGCTAACAGGATACCTAAGAAGAAAATCACAGCCTTAAGACGCGTACCAAGAACACTTCCAGGGTCTCAAAATTCCCTAGCACTAAATGGGAATATTCTAATATTACACTCTGAGCTCGCATGAAGCCCCACCTCCGCATCAACTACCATGACACCAAAATGAACTGTTCGGTGTACGACGTTTATAATTAAGGACAAAGATGCCCAGCGGACATTTAGTCCTTGAAGGTGAATTTATGATGCAGAGATGATGTCAGACTCTCAGAGCTTTCAGCTTTTCAGGAAGCAGCTTCCTCTTCAGGTGTTTTTGTTATGTACAATTGCAATGAATTCTGATTTACAGCTTTCAAGTCCATCCTTGGAGCACGTTCCTCAAAATACAAACCTTACAGCTCCCTTAAACCATCCCACTCTCTGTCCTGTCCCTTTCCCCCAAACTCCCAGATTGCCATGGAACAAAGACTCAAACATCTTTGCTAAGAGGTTGCAAGCAGAAGATACAAAGCTGCCCAGGCCCAACTCTGATTTGCATTGGAGTGTCCCGTCTCCTTTGCCATTTTTTTTTTCCAGGTTGGACTTGATGATCTTATAGGTCTTTTCCAACCGTAGTGATTCTGTGAATGCATGTGAAACTGAATTAACATATACTGATAGGAAAGTAACACCAAGAAACACAGCAACACTGAGCTTTCTTAACTGAAAATACTGATTTGCTGCTTTCTTTTAGCTTAGACAGCCTCCTTCTCTTTTCCATTTTTCCGCTTCTTCCCACTCCCTTTGCTTTCCCAATGCTTTTCTTTGTCTGACTCTTCTTATTTGTTCACTCTGTCCAGCATCACAGAAATAAAAGTCACAATACTCATAAATGCTCAACTAAGAAAATGCTTTTTTAATAACTGTAAAAAGTGCAGTCCCTTACAATGACCCATTGCGTTTTCTTACAGTGACCTGCTAGTGAAGACAATTCCAGCATCTGACTATGGAGCAGCCTTCTTAATTTAATTTATTTATTTTTAGATGCAATTTAAAGGTCACTGGTCACTGTTTCTCAAGCCCTGCCTAGCTCCCCCATACTCCATGCTAAGAGACAGTAAAAATAAGGGGCTTTTTTATATTAATGCTCAAGTCAAGTCTTTATCTCCTGGTAGGAATGTATCCATACCTTGACATTTTCTCATCAGACCATCTTACTCTGATGTTTTCAGGTGTAAAGTAACTTCACCACTTCGAGCATTCTGAAACTTGACAAAGCTTTTAAAAGTACATTCTAAAGGATCCCCTCAAGTGGCATTTAAATGGTACAATGCTGTCAATCCTTCTCACAGTTGACATCTGCTACCCTTCCACGTCTCTGTGGTAGTTGTCCAGCATAGCTCTTCATGCATCTTTTCTTATCTATCTTGCTGACTAGTGGTTTCTTCAAAATTTCTGACTGTGCCATGTTTAAAAAAAATTCTGCCTGAATTGCTTATATGCTAATCCTTGCTTAAGCTTCACTCCACTCTGAATGGCCTTTTGCTTTTGAATATGGAACTATCTTAAGCACCACATTAAGCACCAGGCTGCCATCTGACTTGTAGTATCTTGTTTTTTCTCTGGGGGATGCCTAAGTTCAGAGTGTCTGATCAAAGTTTTCTTTGTAGTCCAAGGGGATTTTGCAAATAGTAGTGGAAACAAACAGCTGATTTAGATGATCAAAAATGTAAATGCTAATGAACATCTTAGCCTGTTGGGCCAATGACACTAGTTTTGGGTTCAATGAGTCAGGGAAGGAAGAAATTTGCCATAACAATAAAGAGGAGATTTTGTTTTAATGTAATCTCTGGTCAGCAAAAGATTATGGCAAGAACATTGACGGAACAGTCTTTGAAACAAATTGGTAAGCAAGAGGGAAATCAATGCTGCAGTGCTCTCACGAGCAACTTTGTGGTCATTTCAAGGAGTTTCTAGAATTGTGCTGCCTGTGGTTAGACTTAGTTTACGCAGTACAAATAGGTTGGTTCCTGGACCTGCTAAACTGTCCCATTCAAATTAAGGAATACGTTCAGAAGAGCAAGGGAATTTGCAATTAATTCCTTTAACCACATTCCCCACACCCAACAACTCCGCTAAGAAACGAAACAAGGCAACAAAGCTGTAAAAGGAACCTGACTGTTAGATGCTACAGACAGTTAATATTTATTCAGTAACAGTTTTTAAACAAAAATATTCATTTCTAACACCCTAGAGATGCTTTGTGGAAAGCTTTCTGGCAGACAAAGCTAGCACTTAAGTTTCAGGGAAAGAAAAAGAGATATATCTACCTTCTGATTTCTTCGCATCTTTATTTTCCCTGCTTTCTCTTCCCAAAATGTACAATAGCCATCATCTTCCCTTCTACAGCCTACTGCCTTGAGTCCAGTCAGTGAAAAATAGGTATGTCATCTTTAGCTCTATCTATTTGCATGTGTGTAGCACAAGACAACATACCTGAGGATCAAATCTACAGTCCATATATGACCAAAGCCACTCGTATTTCACTGGCAATGCTAGTTGTCTAAAAAGTAACAATTCATTAAAAGGGCAGTCACATCCAAGATGATCAGCATCCTTGGAAACTGCTTTCTTTAAACCACTGTACTATGTTACCCTGTGTTTGCCTACTGCCTCCCCCAAGACTCTTAGAAGACCTTCCCAGCATTGATCAGGCAGCAGAATCAGGTCAACTGCCTGGTTAATATGAATTTTTCCATTTTGCATAGAAGAATATTGAGGCCTATAACAGTTAAGTCCCTCACCTCCAAAAAAACACATATGAAAGCATGTAAGGATGACTTTATTTGTTCAAAGTGATATAAACCGTATCCAAATATCCAATGGAAAAAGTAAGAGATATGCCATACTTTCAACACATAGCTTTGCAAAGTGGCATTCCTTAATTTGCCTGTCTATAGCACACCGGTATAGTGCTAAGGACACAACTCCCTTACCATCATCCTTCCGTACGTCGTTCTCCAGGGGCACTCACAGAGCTACCCCTTTAGCTCTAGTATCAAGGGGCTGATGCTCCTGGTGATGGTACTCCTAAATCTGATTCCTGCTGCCAATGGGGGAATGGTGTACATCACTCTTGCAACAGTAGGTCTGTTTTTCTGTGCATCAAAACAGGATCCAACTTTGAATATATCAATACTCCAAATACCAACAGAAGCTGGGACATCTCAATTCATCAGAATGCAGGTCCAAGAGGCAGACATTTGAGAAGGTCAGAGCCCAGTATCACAGCCAGCTTTCTATAAAAACTTGGCCTCAGTTTCCACTATTCAGAAACAGATCTT
Organism: Gavia stellata; assembly: GCF_030936135.1. Classification (NCBI taxonomy): domain Eukaryota; kingdom Metazoa; phylum Chordata; class Aves; order Gaviiformes; family Gaviidae; genus Gavia; species Gavia stellata. The sequence goes on from NC_082600.1 coordinate 25,149,266, forward strand.
CTGACCTCAATGTCCCTGGTGCTGAGCACTTCTCATACCTTCACAGAATCACTAAGGCTGGAAAAGACCTGTAAGATCATCAAGTCCAACCAACCTACCTTGCCTGTTCAAAGGTCATCAAGTCATTCTACTGCAGAGCTGGGAGAGAAGATTGAGTCCTCCAGATGCAAGCCTTTGGCACTGAACCCTCTCCTTTCCTATCCTTTCCCCATAATGTCCCAGGAAGAGATATTATGTTTTGCAGAGTACTAAAACACAGTCATGAGAAAGCATAAGCAATGAAGTGAGCTTTCATGTCACAACAGACTTTATTAGCGTATTTCCTAATTGTAACTATTTAGAAGCTCCGTAAGAGCAAGAATAATTATGTTTAGCAAGAGGAGTGATAAAGAGACAAGATTAGTCAATTCTTCATCCCCCCTGCTCTCAGACTTCTACAAGATCCTTTTCCTTTCCTCTGCTCTTGAGGAACAGTACAAAGGAACGTATTCCACAGAAAAAAGTGGCCATTTCTAGTGTCCCCAGGCATCTTCTACTTGTGACCTCCTAACCCTAGTTGCTTTGAGTGGGACTTCATACACACCTCTGAGTGGCATAAAACAAAGATAAAATTTAGAACCCCACTAGAATACAGTCTGTAAGAAAAGGCAAGATGCAACTAAGCAGATGGATAGGGAAATCTAGAAGTATTGCAATATGTTCCAGAACTGCACACTGAAAGGAACCCATTATTTAGTTACAAGTTTGCAATACATTTCCACCATGATCGGTAAGAACATAGGAGACAAACACATTTAGTGCCTTTTCATGAGCAATCACTTCCTAAGCTGCATCGCTGATCTGAAGCATACATCCTGACTGAGCCCTTGTGGTGCAAAACTGGTCAGATAATGTTCTGAGGGGTGCTGCAGAGACTGGAGCACAAAGAATTTCTTCTGTTGTGGTTGGACAGGATAGGACTTGCAAACAGCTCAGTTCTGTGAGGGCTTATGGACAGAGGGAGCTCCTCTTTCCTGAATCCAATACAATCATTGTAAAGATAGTGGTCCTTGCAACAGTGGCTCTTTTTGGATACAGTGGCCTATTTTGGATACCACTGACTTACTACCAAAGAGGAAAACGTGCTGGAGACTCAGTGAAGGGAGTTTGTATTGGTAAGAAAAGGATTTCTAACAAGGACAGCAAGTCGGGGTCCTGAGTACACTAATACATTGGCCTGGGGGCTGCCCCCTCCTGCCTTGCTCTCTCCCCAGCCTGCCCAGCTCCCTGTCCGGAGGCAGTGGGACATACCCTGGCTGGCAAGGCCCCTGCCCAGCCAGCCACACAGCTCCCAGTCCCCAGTGAGCTGCCAACCCCCACGGTGCCCTGACACAGCATAAGATCTTTAGATGCCAACTGGTACCATCCACAGCAAACCAAGAGCTGCTATCTTGACAAACACAAAATGATGCAGCTATTCTAGCTAGTAGGCTTCAGAATACCGTTTTAATATGCATTAGCCATTTCCATTACAGTCTGGAGACAGCTGAACCATTTCACCCCTCTCCTTGTGTCCTTTAACTCCTCCAAATCTTAAAAGAACATTTGTTTTCAAGCTGACTTGTCAATTAACTTCATCCACTCCCACAACTATCTGCAGTTGCAGGTTCAGACCAGGTCCAGAACTGTCACAACACAAGGGAAAACGCTTCTCTCCATTTAAACTGCATTTTACATAACCAGGAGATTAAAGCAGCCAGAGACTCTGGGGTTTAATTCAAACTCAGACTCTCAGGTGTGATTCCATTTTGCTGCAGGTATTTCAATCTCCATTAGAGTGAGAAAAGGAACAGAATCTTACATGGTTTCATATGCATTTGTTTTGATTTTTATAGCTGGTGAAAAGAGCTATATTAACAGCACAGCAGGTGCTGAACTTAATCCAAAGACCTGCAAAATAAAATATTCTCAGTATCCATTATTTCAGTACCTGTGAATTCCAACAAGACGAGACTTCTATACACTTATCACAGAAGAGCAAAAAAAAAACCAGACAAGTATTAAAATAGATAAAAACCCTTATTTATTTACAGTAAATAAAGCAAATGTATTTGCAAATTGTAAAAGGCATTACCCTTGGAGTCCTCAGAGATTCTAATGTATTGGAACAAGATGTAGGCATGCTGAATTTAAACGCTCCAAGAAAAACTGGGCAAGACATTTGCAATCTGATATGCAGCTGCTTGAAGACAGACCAATCTGATACTAAGAGCAGAGTTCTGAAGGCCTGAGTCATGAATCCAAATCTCAGACATCTGAGTTTTTACAAGATGCCTGTCATGTCTCATCTTAAATCTAGCATGAACCTGATGTATGGATGTGGTTAAGTCACTTTACCATCTCTTTCTTAAAATTAAGACTCTGATATTGAGCCATTTAAAAGTGTTGTAAGGTAAATTGTCCATAGTATTGCAAAGCAGTAACATTGCTACTAGTTTTGCTCAGTGTTAAAAAAAAAACTCTTCAGGAACTACACACCCGCTTGTCGGGGTCTAAATCCCAGAAATAGGAGCAAGTACCACAACATAACTGAAAAATCAGAGTCTTCTGGATCCCTCTCCCATTCCACTCTTGACTCTGAATCACTTGACTAAATGACCCTTATCTGAGCTAATTAGAAAAAAATAGGAGTCCTTCAAGCAACTATTCAAGAAAGCATCAAAGAAATATGAAGGAAAAGATTTCCTTGAACTAAAGACAAAAGATCCAAATGCACTAATAATAAAGGGCTTCTCACTTTCAGCATGATGAGCCCTTGCTGACTTACAGACACAAATTTGGGGTGAAGGGTATGTAGGGCTTCACAGATGATATCCTACACCACCTTGCAGTGCTAAGCACTCTCTACATGCTCAGAGGCTCTGCTGTTGGATATTTTAAGGAGAGCGGTCATGATCACCTCCTAGTCTTCGTGGGTATTTCAGTTTTCTCTTTGTACAACCCTAACCTCTGATTTTCTTTTGTATCAAAAATTAGTAGGTCACCACTGTCCTAAGACAGGACTGTGACATTCTGAGAAAGCAAAGGGAGATCCCAGACAGCTTGAATAGGAGAAAGTGGGACTAGAGGCAAAACTTGGGTCACACTGGGTTGAAGAGGCAGTGAGCCATGAACATGCCTCTCACAGAGGAGTTTTCAGACACTGGAGTGAAACTCAGAAGAGCAGCTGGTCTGCCCAGGTCTCCCATCAAAGACCTCGGATACTTGTGCTGGTTTAGCCACCGGGCAAGGGTGATCTAAGAGCAGAGCTTGGGGAATTGCCCAGGCAGCTCCGTGTTGCTCTTCTGTATGCATCCTCATGGTGCGGGGCCAAGTCCCCTGCTCAGGGCACTGCCCCATGGCTGACCCTTTCACACTGCTCCTGTAGCTGCAGCGAACATCCCCACAGCCTTTGCAGATCACCTAGTGCAAGAGACCACGGGTCTGAATGAGGGCTGAAGTTTCTCTGCAGCTCTAAGAAAGGTGTTGTCAGGACAGTAACAGATCACCCCTCAAATACTCCCCCCACGCAGGAGCACGCAGCATGTGAAGAGTTAGGGAAGAATCCTACCCCTACAGGCCAGCCAGTCTCCGCTTTACAAGTTAGCAACAACTGGCACCCAAGCATTGAGCAAGGCAAAGGTTTCGGTAAAGGCTTGAGCCTTTCAGGAACTGGTCTGACAGCCCCCAACTTGTTTCACTCACACAAGTTATAACTTCATAGAGAAGCTGCTATTTAAATGTCAAATGCAGCAGCAAGTCTAAGACCACTTGGAGGAAGCATGTGTTTAGTCTGGCAAAAGGAAGGGTACATCCTCTACTGATGTCTTGTAGCTACAATAAGTTTAGTTCCTTTATGAGCCAAACACAGGGATAACAAGGGCTAATCTGGCTATGCAACCATAAATAAGTAAATAAATATGATTCCTAGTTACAAGCACAGTTTTTCATAAGGTTATGCTGCCAGTTGACTGAGAAATCATGGTCTACTTCTCTATCAGACGTCTGACCAGTGATACAAGATTGTTTGACTTATAGCACAAGATAAACTGCACATTAACACTTTGCCTTGATGATATAGGAAACCAAAGGGGAATAAATACGCTGCAAGGGTCTCCTCATTTAAGGTTTCTTTCCCAAAATATTCTGAGAGTTAATAAAACAAATACTTGAACAAAAAAGTTCAAAAATTAAATATTGATTAAGACCAATTCAAATTGAACAGCTAACCAACAACAATGAAAATTGGTCTTTTACAATGGCTCCCTTTCACCTCTGGGTAAAACACAACTCTGAACTGTTGTGGTCTTTTTGATTAAACGATTATAGTCTCCCCTATGAGAAGAGAACCATTTTTCAACTTTTAAATTGTTTCTATACAAAGACATACCCACATCTCTAACAGCAGCATAAATTCTGTGTATTTGTGATGACCTGTCTACAAACTATACATGAACCAAGGCTTATTTGCTGAAAGAGATTCATCAATAGTTTCAAATCAACAAATTTCAACATTACAATTAATTTGCCAACAGAAAAATGGAGTGGCAAAATGTAATGAACAAAGCATCCAGTTCCCCCATTCCCTCTGCTCCAGCTGGAGTGGTGTGGCTTGAAGCTAATGGAGAGATATCCAAAATCAAGTGGGAATGATTCACTGCTGGGGTCTGCGAATCAGGTCCTTCTCCTCTAGTCCCTGCCCTTCAGACAGATTACAGCTTTTGCCACAGACAAATCATTTCAGCTTTTAATTCAGTCTCTCCTTTTGTAAAATGGGCCTAATAGTACTCACTTATCTACTTCACTAGGATGCTTCAAGGATTAAAATTGATGTGTTTCTGCTGAAGTAATGTGCTATAATTACCTTGTTAATGTGCCCTCTCTTGGATAGAATGAAAATTGCTTAGCTGTGTGTCACACGTCCCACACCGCCAGCCACCTCAGCCCCTGGGCGAGCTCAGGCAATTGGACGACGTTCCCTCAAGCCAGTTGCTCCTGTGAAGTTGAAGTGAAAAGAAAATGGCAGCCCTGCAGCCAAGGGATGCAGCAAGTACGCACTATTTGACAAAGCAGACTCAAAGCCACTAATTATGTAGAAGAGTGCTCCTTTACAGAACAGTGGGCGCCAAAGACTATTTTCTACCTACATTTGGGTGTCAAAAAAAAAAAAACAAAAAATGGCTGAAATCCTCCTTTTCATTAAACTAGATCCTTCCCTGCTGAAAGCAGCAAAGCAATCATTCCCTCTTGTAAACCCATCTGCAATATGCATGTCCCCACTTATGCTCCAACCACTTTTTCCTTCCTGTGTGATTCTTCCCAGCTAAGTGTCCCTTTTTCCTCAGCTGCTCTAACTTCTAAAAATGAGAATAAAGCTAAGCAATTATGCAACACTAAGGGGGAAGGTCTAAAATTTTCTCTATTTCCGAGACAAGTAGCCAGAAGAATCTTTAATACACATCTACCCTGGCAACTGCAAGTCCATCTCTACTATCCAGAGACGCGCATAGCCCCATCCGCTGCTCTAGGCAGAAAAAAGTGAGGCTTGCAGACAGGATACATCCTCGTTCCTGCATCTCTATTTGCACTGCATTACCTCACTTCCAGCCAAACCAGCCTTCGCATGCCTCAACACTCTCCTCTTGCCTCCACTGGAGTAGCTGATTGCCATGGTGAACACAGGGGAGTTCAGAAAATTATATATGGCCAGCAGTCAGCATTTGTGGAAAGGCAAATAAAAACAGCACAACTTAAAAAGGGGTAGGCAAGGGCTTGACATGAGTATCTTCTGCCTCCAAAATTTAAAGAAATACAGAGCAACATTCACATACTGAATAGCAGAAAGTTATGTCCTAATAAATAGGTTTTCCTGATTTCACAGCCGAGTTACAATAATCAGGAATAAGGAGACCCTCCTGTCTCAGGAGAAGCATTTCAGGAGAGCAATTCTGAACAGAAACACAAACAATAATGTTTCAGACACCAGGCTAAGGCCTCTCAATTCACTACACAAGTGGGTACAAAGCCAAGACTGCAAGAAACAAACCCCAGTCCTTCGCCCTTATTCAGCTTGGAAATCTCAAATATCCAGCCTCATACATGAGAATCCTTCCTAATCAACCCTATTTCAGAGATCCCCAAATATTATCATCGCATGAGTCTTAGAGCGCCTGCATTTCTTATAGATGTTATCTTACTTAAAGGAGTTTCTGCTCAACATACAGTGAATACTGCTGTTGTATTCCTTTAAAAAATAAAGAAGCCATTCTAAATCTTCATAAAATATTCAGCACAAGCATAGTGATCCCTTAGCAATGACGACTCCACACATTTGCAGTGTGCACATATTGTTTAAAGGACTACAAACATCTAGAACTGGTTTTCCTGTTCTTTTTAAAGGTGGTCAGAAAATGCAAGCCATACTAATGAGATGAAAGATGCAGGACTGTAGCTCACTTGTCTGGAGAGTCACAGCTGTGCTGGGAACAGGGAGGCCCCAATACTGAACTCTGCAAAGAGCAACTTTCTGCTGAAACCAACTCTGAAATGGCCAGAGGAAAGCTCGGCTGACAGAACTGCTATGACCTCTGTCTATCACAAAAGCTATGCTTTAACAATGCCATCATATGGCACTGAGCTGCAAATTCGCTGCAGCAGCATCCAGCTGCTCGCATGGTCATCTCAGCCTGCCTCTACCTCAGTACAAGTTGTCCTGGCAAGCAGCCCATGCTGCAAGAGAGAACAAGATTTCCAAGTAGTTGCACACAGGACTATTTATTGCTATGAAGAGTTTCTTAACCGCAAACGTTAGAGCTGACTTCAAAATCTGAATTGATTCTTTTCAGTCTTCAAAAAATGTATGTAAATATGCAGGATATTCATGTTATTTCTATGAATATCTAGTACCTTGCTGAATTTTTACCAAGTATTTCAGTTAAATCCTGCTGTGTAGTAAATCCCTCAGTCTAATTACCAATTGACTGATATATATACATATCTATAATACATATATAATACATCATTCAGTCCATAAAATGTATGTTTTTATTGGTTTTGGAGATCAAGTTTTAGTTTCAGAAGAAGCCACAACTGATCTCTCTTCTCTCAGGTCTGTTACATTTTCATATACATTCTCTTGACTTCTTTCCAGCCTTTTCAAACTCCTTACAAATGAGAGATTTACATATGCAAACTAATTTACATAGTTTCATGTAAATAGTCAGAGCAGAGCTTAACCAATTAGGGCTCCAGGTTACTGTTCTCATTGACTAAAAGAGGATTAAACAGGACACTCATCTATGTTAGTGTTGAAAATCTAACAAGGTGACTCGTGGTTTGAGTTCTTCTACACTCACGTTATGACTGAGCCTGATCACAGTCACCCAGAAAGCTCCTTTTTGTACACTTCTGTAACATATTTGAGGGCCAAACACAGCTCCACATTTCAGTCAGGCTGAGGCCAGCAGAAGTTCACACTGCCTCCAGTGAACATTTGCACAGGCTTTTGTACGAGGTAGCCTGAATGAACAGTGCATCAAGGCAGGGTTGCACATCCTCTTGTAAGCTGTCTTGGGGAAGGGGTGGCTAACAGAGGTTGGGAGGGGAACGGTAGAAGAAAAAAAAATAGGTTGTAGGAAAGGTTTTGGCAGTTGTAGAGGGAACACGACTATGGGAGCCCTCAAAATTTTCCCACTCCCTCAGGAGCAAACTAATCTTTCTCTAAGGCTTGGGCAACAAGCACCTACATCAGTTCAGGTTCGTGCTGTACCAAACACAGACACCAGTGACAGCAGAGAGGAGGTGTGTTATTACTTTCCTCACATCATGGACCATCCTCAAAGATGACAGCCTTTCACAGGCAGGCATTTATGCAGCCACTTCCCACACATTCAAACTTCTACTCCTTAGGCCACACAAAAACATCTACCATCAGTCCCACTTCAATCTTCTGAGACTTTTCCAAATTTAAGTTTTGTGATTTAAACATCATCGTGCACTAGGTCATTCAACCTATACCTACAGGGCTGTAGATTCTCCAAGGCAAAACGCAGTAGCAAAACCCTCTCAATCCTTAATGTGACTCTGCTTTACAGAGACTGGAAGGGGGCAGCATGTACTGCTTTTTCTGTCCAAGCAGTATTGCCTGCCCATCGTCCTCAAGCTGCCTGTGGTCTCTGATAGCTCCTGCAGCCCATTTCACCAGGCTTCACCGGGGCACCCCTCCAGGCTGACTATGTGCTACTTCGGACACTTGCTGGATAGACCTGGGAGTCTACTCCATCACACCTTCATCTGATAGCGCCATCATGTCACTGTGTTTTGTGACATATGGCTGCTTTCCTGCCTTTGCTAGTAAATCTGGTACATTACAAAATTCCTTGTGTGCCAAGTGTTTAGCAAACACACATGTTGGCAGCCAGAGTATTCCTGGAAAGGACAAGAGTCTCAAAGTGAAGCTGTGCCAACTGCTGCTCCATGTCATAACACGGAAAGCGCCCTGATATCCGAGTTCAGCACTGCCGGCACTAAAAATGACTGCCATCCAAAAAGCAGAGCAGAAAAAGCACCATGGAAAACACAGTCAAATTAACAAATACATGGTTTTGAGTACATCTGCTTCAGAGGTATCTTCTGCTCTTTTCTCATTTCACATAAGAGATTTCCATCGACAGATACCTTGGAAATGTTTGACTCGAGGTCAAAGAGATTACAAAGCAGGGGAAACCAGGCAAAGAAAGTCAAGTAATTTGTATAAGAATATTGAATTGCTGCCCAAAAGCCAAGAATGCTGGTATCAGATCTTCACATAGTTCAGTGACCAGTGTGGCAGCTGTACCTCAGTTATACATAGCTACCCAAATACTGCCACAGGCTTAAGAAGCTGCTGTCCAAGATAGAACTCCTTCTTTAAAAGCAAAAGTGGGGAGAATAGAGACAAAATGTTTATGAAATCCAGTAAAGGTAATAACTGGGTATTTGGACTGCAAAGTGCAGTCAGATGTTAACATGATGCATACTATAGAAACAAAATAATCCCAAATAAATCCAAATCTCAGCATTTGTGCATCTAATTTTTCTGAACTCTCTTGTTTCAAGGATCTATTTCTGGGACTGACCTGACAGCAGTTCTTATCCTTTTCTGTTAAGCTGACTCTCAGTATTTTCCAAGTATTCTGAGAAACATATATATTAACAAAATTACAACTGCTTAAGATTTCATCATTTATATTTGCATGGATTTCATCAATACTACACACTGTGAGCATATGGAAACTCAGCGCAACTGTGAGGGCAGAAATAACATCTACAGGCTTGAAAAGGACAATTCTCTGACACTGCTTATGAAAAAAGAGCATCTCCCTAATAATCAGCAGGACAGGGATTGTGGCACACATGACTATTTGCAGTTCTACCCCATGAGAAGCAACTATAAAACACAAGCATCAGCTAAGACTTTACAGTTTTATAGCGCAAACTATTGATAACTTATGCTTATATAAGGAAATGGGAAGAGGGAGAAGCAGTTATGTCGGGTTTTTCTGCACGAGGAAAAGTTTGGCAGGAGTTATGTGCAGGCTATGGATAAGTTTTCTGTAGAAGGGTAGAAGATACTTTCTCTCCTTACCTAAATCATGTTATTCTCTCCAGACATTTGCAGAGAGTTGAATTAAGTAGCTTATAACAAGCTAAACGCTGCAACAAACATGTACATGCACTTTCTGTCTGCCATTAGGCTGAGTGAGTGACAGCTACTGTTGCCTGCATTTCGGTACATGCAGCTGCTGCTGAGTTTTAATTTGGGCATTTATTTTGAAAAGCTGGGTGATAACATCACCAAGAAGCAATTGCTCCAAAAACGATGAGAGAAGGGGAGTTTCAAGGATGGTAGACAGTGTTTATGCAAACCATCTTCATCTCAGGTACATAATCGCTTGCTGAACCTTCTCCCTCCAAAAAAGGCTACCATGGTGTTTCTCCTTCCCAGCTGCTACAGGCAACAAACATCAGTCTATGCTGCCCATTACTAAGTCTGTTATGACCACCGAAATTCTCTTTTAATTACAGCCACTGGAAGTTTTCACCAGAACTCTTAACCCAGCCTACATATTCATTAGGAACTCAGAAATCTGTGCTGCCGAACTTTGCAGAAGTTTGCCAGAAGCCTGTACCTGATGTATGCGCCTTCATAATACAATTACAATTGCATTTCAGATTGAAACATTCATGCAAAACCCACTAGAATTACGTTTTTCTAACAAAAGGAAGAAATTGCCTGATGGCTGAATTCACCACTAATACAAAAGCCTCCTGCTGTCATCATCTTCCCCCAGTGTGTCTTAGGACACTGCTTATCTTACCACCCTAAATTGCACCCTGCCTCTCCCCCCTAAATAAAGGCCATTAAACCTTACCAGAGAAAGGCAGGTATTAATCATTTGTGTTTTCCTATTCTTTCCACTATCTATGTAAGTTGATTTCTTCTGGCATTTCGATTGCAAGAGAAAGATCCATAGTTTCAAATATTCCCCTAGAGCTAAAAGAACACTTGGCACATGAAAACTCTTCTAAAAAAATACCACCTTTTGGGGAGTAGAAAAGGAATAAACTACCTAATCTCACGTGACAGATTACAAGGAGTTAGCTAAAAGTGAACCCATTTTTTCTCTGAAGGTGTCTGCCGTTCAACAGCACCTTCCAACTGGAATATTGTAAGTGCTTTAAAATATTCATTAATCTAGTTTCATACAATTTATACTACCCATGGGCTATTGAAGGTCAGTAAAAGTATTCACACATGAAGTAAAAGGAATATATAAAGATAGTGATTTGCCCAAAATCATAAGCAGAGACTCTTTCAACATAGCCAGAAAAAAGGCAAATCTTTCCATGTCCCAGAATGAAAACTAACTGCGAGACTATCCTTAGACACGGCTTGGTCCTTCACAGGAAGGATTAATCAAGTAATATCGCCTTTCCTGTATGAAATGTCTTTCACTGCAGTGGAACTTCATTGCACATACATCTGTAGGTAGAGGCAAGTTATAAATAATTAATATGATTACATACAATACGTATCAAGCCTGCAATAAATTATGTATGCCAGCCTCATACTGCATCTGCTGGGATACTGTAATGTGATTTAGCAGATAAAACACACTGAGTATTTAAAAGGGTTATCAGATTTTGAAGCTACATTAAATTATACATTGAGTCATTGTGTTTGTGGGGGTGTGTATATTTCTATAGTTTTTGTGTACGAATCAATCCTATTGTCCATTAAGCCCCTATATGTGCATAACCCAGAGCACTAGACTGTGCAAGGAGTCAAAGCCCAATACAACACAAAATAAATGGGTTTTAACATGCACTCTGGGCTGAGCCCTAAAAGCCGGATAGATGTACTATGCACATTTTCTAGGAAGAAATACACAATTCAGGAATGTGTAATACACCAAATCTGCATTGCTTGACTGCAGACTGAAATAGCAGCTCAGTATGCATGTGCTCACTTGCATGCGTGCATGTTCATCTGAGTCCTCACCCGTTTCTGCTGCAGACGTACTACATCCCCTCCAGTACATCAGGTGCTTGGACCTCATTGAGCTGTTTGGCTGACTCTTCATCATAGAAGCAATACGGCAATGATCACTCAGGAGAGAACAAGCACTTCAGACAAAAATAGTACAAGAGAGCACTCTCTCATGTTACCCATTCATGGTATTTCTGATCCATCTCACACTTTATAAGGCCAGGTGAAGGCTTCTTACACACAGTTCTGCTCATGCTCTGCAGTCCTGACCTCCATCCCAATCCTATTTTCTCTACTGCAACAGCTGTGAGGAAAAGTCTGACAGGTTTTCCAGTATGTGCCAGCTGGGACCCAGCAACCTTTTTCTTTTTTTTTTTTTCCTCTCACAAACAAGAGCCTTTCTGGATACTCAGGTCTTCCGATAATAAAACATCTAACCCTCTGTGATACTGTATCTTTTATGCTGCTGGTTGAATAAATGAATATTGATCTAGTCCATTCACATCGTCAGTACAAAAGAACATGAAAGCTTTCACCCTGAAGAAGTGTTAAAAATCCTTCATACAGGACAAGGGTCCCATGCACATCCAGTGCACCACACACACACCCCTACCATAATCCCATTAATTGACAGAATGGTTTTCTTCAGATTATGTTCAGTATCAAGTCACTCAATTTCAGAACACACCAGCAGAGGCAGAAAGGATACTTAGGAGCACAAGGGGAAAAAAATAAATAAATTATGAGACAGGAGAGGTGACTTCCATACAGAAAATCTTTGGTTTAGCTTAAATAAAGGATAAGCTAGAGGCACGAGAAACAATGAAGCATTATATGGCACATATCCGACACACCTTCACATAGTAGGAGCCAGACAACTGGGATATTTTTATATGATGCATAATAACCTGTGGAACACTCTGCCACACAGTAACACCGAACCCCACAGGCATAGCAGTGTGCAAGATAAGACCAAGCATTTAGGCAGATAATGGAAATTGCTGCAGTCACAGCATGTACTTACTAAACTGTGTTTATACATTTCTAGAAAATACACATAAACCCTCTAAAACATGTGCAGAAGTACTAAGTAAGAAGAGTCAACTGTCAATGGAGATGCAGTGGTTGGAGTGAGAACCTCCATCTTCAGCTCCGCTTTTATATGTCAATTGTAGCAGCATTACTAATATACTAATTATGATAGCAGTCTGTCTGAGAAGTACCATGTCTGATGGTCTTCACGCCAAATTGAAAACTGACATTTTTCCTTCACAAACGTTACCTTTGCTACTGACATTTATTGTATATTCCTCCATATGACAAATGAGAATGTCAGGTCACAGCAGCGTGCCTGTTTTGTCTCCCTGTTACTTCCAGGCTTAAAGGGAAGGTTCTCCTTGTTAATTACTATGCAAAGTGAGATCACAGAAAGATAATGACAAGTAGCACAGAAGTTAATATATTTAGCTTTTTTTCTGCACTGGGACAGTCTGCCAACTCTGAGGGGTCTGAACCACCACTAACCTTTTCTGTACTTGAGTTCAGCTCCACCATTCCCCACTCCAGATCTCTCTCCCTTTTTCTGCAAGTGCCTTGCTTGTATCTTCACAGCTTTTCCTACAACATCATTCCTTGCTCAGAAGGAAAACGTGAACAAAAGTTAGTTATTCATTTCCCAGCTGACTAGCTCATCCTTAAAAAGGATCATAATCCCATAGGAATTACGGACCGGGATCTTCAGATGCCATGTTATCCATCCTCGTTAATCGTTGAGGGCTGCTCTCACCGCTGCAGGACCTGGTGAGCAGAGAGGATGATATACCCTTTCTGTTCTTAGTCCTCCCATAATCACTCCACCTCCCTTTAAAAACATTTACACATGTGTAGAAATGCTTAAACAGTTACCTCCAAGCATAATTCCCAGCAAAAAACCTGAAGTCCCAATTATGGTTTTCTGTCTGATGACAGAGAGAATTTGTATGAGCTTGATTTATCAGCCAGCAGAGATCAGCACAGAGAAAGAGCAACTCCACTTGAAAGCACTGATTCATCAATGCCCTATTTAGTCAAAGGTGAGTGAATTTCAATTTTTTTTTTTAGGGTTTGTTTGGTTTGGTTTTTTTTTTTTTTAAAGTCTCTTGTATCCCTTCATAATTTGCAGAAACCATCCGCTCCTGTCTCCCTGGGTGTATCAAATCAAATCTCTATGAGCTTGGCCCATCAGTCATCCACGCCCATACGAAGTAGTGCCACATAACACTATGGATCACACTAAGCAGGTCCTAAATAAACCCATCTCTTCAGATTAATATTCCTAAGCATCCCTGAAAAGCAATTTTCACATTTTCACATTCACTCAGTGGTGAATTATCTTGGCAGAGTTACTAGATGGAGCTGGAGCACACATAAAAGCAGCTGAAGTTACGTGGATTTAGGATAATACCTTAATGGTGCATGTACAGGCTGTCAGAAAATACAATTATTAAGCTTCAGAAAATGACTTTTTGGCAAAAATTATAATACTGACATATTTATATTACCAATTGCTGCCAGAGGAAATCACTGGAAATCAAATCCTTAAAAATCCAGTCTTAATGACAGACTCCTGAAGCATGTATTTCACAGCACATCACGATCTCTCCTCCAGGCTAGAGAGGTAGTGCAGACTGGGAGTTACTGGCCATGGGCATCAGGGAGATGGCTGTCTGGCTGCCAGTCAGAGAGCCCTAAGATAGGAAGCCACTGAATAGCTGCTGCTCTAGAGACACTGTCATGCCATGCCTACACTGCAGGAAATACATTATTAGTCAAATATATTTATCTTTGAAGGAATGAATTCAAATTTTCTATGAAAAATTGTTTTTGTAGCTTTTTTGACAATAAAATATATTGGGTCAACAGTGAATATTTTCACATTTTTCCATTGTAAAATAAGTTTCTCTAAAATCTCGAATGCCATTAGCTCAAGTTCCTGAAAATCTTCCTATTTGTGATGCTTTGCTCTGCTTTGCTCCATATTAAACTTAAACAGCTGTTAGGTGTGAGCTTCTGACATGCTGAAAGAGGCTGATGGATCATTCTGGTCCAGAACAATCTCTGGGTTCTGTCTTGCTCTTTGGTTCATTTGTGGGTTTGCACTTGTATAGGGGGAAAAGCTAATTTGGTGAAAACAAAGAGCAGTTTCCTTCAGGAGGTTCTAGGAGCACTGTTCCTCAGGACATTAGGAATGAATTGAACAAAGACTAGGAACAGAGGCAAAAAATTATAATGGGTGATCCTAATGGCTCTGCTTGGCACATGTTTGTGTCTCCATGGTACTCGTAGTTCCCTGCTTTTCACATTCATGCTCCCTTCACACCCCTACAGCACAGACAGTCCTTGCATCTCCCTCAAACAGCCTTGCAATGCCTCACACCGTACACTGTAACTTTTCCTTTCAAATTACAGGACAGGGCATGGATCTTCCATACCACTGAGGCCAGGATTCTGGTCTCTCCTAGGAGCAAAAATCACATACATCTCTGAAAGTGATCAGTAACTTCTGTACCTCTTAGATCATATGCTGCTATTTTGGCCATCATACAGAACCTCAATCTAAAGCATGATCCAGTGAGGTGGTTAGTGACCTCAATTCCTTCCGAGTTCATGGTTTTGTACAGAAAACAAAATGAGTTTTCTGATTACTTGCGGTAATGTTATTTCCGTGCTTGCAGGGGTATGCAACAGGAATTAAGGGAGTTCAGCACCTCTGAGGAGAAGTCTGGCTTCAGACCTTTCAAGATCTGTGGACAAGGACTAAGTGTCCTAATTCCTGTACTAGGATGGACGCATTTGGGATAACCAGCAAAAAATAATAAAATCCCATGAGAAGAATAAGATAATGCTATTTCCTATATAATAATCTAACTAAAGACACTTTGTCCATTCAGTAATGGACCCAACCATCAGAGCTTTGTCCAAAACCAAGCTAACCTCTGGAAATGCTTGTTTTAACCTGGAGTGCCTCTCTTATGCTTTCTTTTTCTACTTTATAACTTAGTCACACACTTTGTCCTA
Source organism: Gavia stellata (assembly GCF_030936135.1). Taxonomy (NCBI): domain Eukaryota; kingdom Metazoa; phylum Chordata; class Aves; order Gaviiformes; family Gaviidae; genus Gavia; species Gavia stellata. Next base: position 25,164,870 of record NC_082600.1, read on the forward strand.
TGTCACCTTGGCTGAAACATTGCCCACTACTGTAGCAAAGCTATGCAAGGTCCTGTGGGTCAGTTGTTCAACACTGAAGGACAGGAGCGGAAAAGGCCCCAAATTCTCTTGAAAAAAACGCAATTTAAAGAGTTAGGAAAGCTTTATTGAAAATTTAAGCTGGTGCAGGGCACTAGACATTACATTTCTGCTTTTACAAAAAGCTGTGGAGGACTTCTACTGAACAAATTTAAGCACAAACATATTGCACGCCTTATCCAATCTTGAACTTTTTTTGCACATAATCATAAATTCTGATTAATAATCTCACTGAGAGACAGGAAATATTATTTCTGAAGCCTGCAAAGGGAAAGTAGTTTCCCTACAATAACCTCAGAGGCCAGTGGCAGAGCGTGAACCATTCCGTACTTCTACCAAAGCCCTGCCAGAGACACAGCTTTATTTTTCTTCCCAGCAAGTAGTTAGGATTTTGGTTTGCTAATTAATGCTGCATCATATGCTCTTGCAATGCTGCAATGGGTGCAGGTTAAGGCTACAGAGTTCAACAAGTAACACTGCACAGCACATTGGTGCTTCGTTAGAAATCTGCAGTATTTACTGTGCCAGGATCTACTCAGCTCAATAGATTGGGCATGACCAGCTTCTTCAGGAAGACCACAAAGAGTAACTTCTACCAGTACAAAAGGTTTCCATCAGGAAACCAGAAAAGAAACTCATAAGTAGATTTGAAAAGCTACGGAATAAAGTGAGCCACCTTCAGTGCAGTTTGGTGAGTACAGCTCTCTGTTAGTAGAAATGGCAGATGTGAAGTATAATTACTTTTTTTTTTCCCCTCCAAACTCTGTTCATGTTTTACAAATTAGGACTGACATATATGAACAAAGAGACTGCAAAAAAGCAGGCAGGAGCTATGCAAATAATAAGCAGTTATGTTTTATCACCACTGCTTATTTGAAAACCCAGTCTACAACTAGATTGAAAATGCAGGGGCTGCTAGACTATGAAGCAGACCTGAATCAACAGTGAGAGCAATAGCTAAGATACTCTGCACAGCCAGTTTATTTATGTTTTTTTTTACAGCTTACATGTTTTTTGCAAAAAATATACCTGTCCACAGAAACAAATGCCGATACTCAATTATCTGCATTATTCTGCATCCAAAGGCCTCATGGCATTTTACAGAAGAAAGCAGCACCATTAACTTTTTTACAAAGGAGGAAACCTAAAGCATAACCGTTTGGCTCAGACCAGCAGTGGCAGAGTTCAGTTCTGCTACTCTAGCCTTTGCCCATGCTGTCTTTCTCAAATCTCTCTCTCCCTTTTCCAAGTATGAATAAAAATTATTTCTTCAAGGCTTCAGTGGGACTGAGCAAGAGATAGGTGCAATTTATCCTAAAGATGACAGGACATAAAGACCTAAAGAAGCCGAACAGATTAGTCAGCCACCTAACTGCTAGACCCTAAAGAGGTTTGTGCCAAAACACATGCAACAAAAGCAAAACATTATGCTGCTAGTTAAATATAATACACCACATTCAGGATTCTTATGCAGGTGAAATAACCACAGGAGTCACCAATGCAGGATTTTCATTTAACTTAAGTAGCTATGTAATATTTCTCAGGAAATTATAAAACAGTCTTTGTATAAATAAGAATCATTCCATTGGGAAATTTGCATAATTGAGGCCTGCTTAAAAATTTAATATGGCATTGAAAACGTTATCTGCAGTATTTGACCAGGATGGTGCAAAGACATTGTCACAAATATGCATCTGCTGTGTTTAGAGAGAGCACCACCACAGATCACACAGGCCTGCCCTGCTTCCTCCCTCTCTCCTTGCCTAATTTGGACCTAATTAGAAAGTTTGAGAGTTGCCAAAACAGCTCCCACACACTGAGATGCTATTACCATACAACAGTTCCTGTTCAACCCCTGTAGCCTGGCTTTAGCACGCTGCAAATCATGACCTCGCTACTTTCCTCTACGAGCCCAAACACCAGCTCAGGGAGGCAAAGGAATTTTCAGCTACCCAGGACTATGGTTGCCCTATCCCTCACGTTATGAGAACCTACTCTTGATCATTTCTCAGTTTGCCAAGCTATGAAAAAACAACTTGGCAGGTTCTACAGTGTTCTGTGAGAAAGCTCCAGGACTTTCACACTTTGGAACAAAAGCTTGAATTTAGCAGATGCACAGCACAGGTACCCAGGATGCATCTTGTAGGCCAAGTTCTTGTACTAGAAAAAACTTCTTGGTGAGTATTACAAGTACAATGCTATTAGAGCTCAGTAGCTGTGCTCTAGGATGGAACTCTTACAGCCTTGCCCCTGGCAAAATTAGTTATTAAATATCTTCTTAGACCAGAGAGAAAACTTAAGATAGCATTTCCTACAGACTGTTGCCAAAAGTTACTCCTTGCAGTTTTGACCATACATCTCTGCCTCCCTCCTCTGCAGAGGGTCTGGCAGTTACAAGGCTGCCATGAACTAGTTAACCTTTGGATCCTGTTAAATGCAACATGAAATCTCACAATAAAATTTCAAGTCCAATACTTAGGATGCTTTTTCGGTATGGTAAGGATTGAGGCCCAATCCCTTCCCCAAATCTTGCAAGATTTTGGTGCTCTGTGTGAGAGTCATTACAATGCAATTTGCTTTTTCAAGGTGTGCAGCATATGTCTGTGTCTCACTGCTTCATCATGGGCAAGAATGTCTGCTTGTCTCTCACTTCTCATGAAACATTTTATAAGTTCTTTCCTTTGCAATAATGCTAAATGGGAATGGTTTTGAAATTTCAAACAAATTTAATGGAACAACAATTTTGCTTCCCACCTTCTTGTCTGCAGCACTTACAATGGATAATCTGGGGAAACAGAACTAAGGTATTTCCACAGCCAGCCCATGAAAAAGGGCAGAGCCTAGGATGAAAATACCTGGTAGAGCATCTTGGTTTTGTGTATGTTGTTCTCAGTATTAAAATCTAGGTGGAACATATATCCATTAAGCTAAATTAGAAAAGGAAAAAAAAAATTAAGAATGATGCTCTAGCATTTTTCCTGGCGTGTATATCATCCCTATGCTGCGGATGGAATGCCCAGAGCTACATGTGTGCAATTTTGTAACGCTTGCTGAAGTTCACAGATCGGGAAGAGTCAAGTTCCGTATGCAGCCAGGAAAGGAAATCATGAGTTGCGACATGTGACAGAAGCAGAGGCTTTTAAGTTGGTGACACTATGCCAGGTGTGCCAAGAGAGTGCGCAGGCCCTGCATGGGCCACAGGTAGCCCTTCCTTGCACACTAGCCCCGCTTTGTTCGTCCCAGACCTGGCTTCTCCTCTGCAAGAAGCTGCTGCCTCCTTTCCAAGGCACCCGGCCTTCAGGCTCACCCGGCCTTCAGGCTCACCCGGCCTTCAGGCTCACCCGGCCTTCAGGCTCACCCGGCCTTCAGGCTCACCCGGCCTTCAGGCTCACCCGGCCTTCAGGCTCACCCGGCCTTCAGGCTCACCCGGCCTTCAGGCTCACCCGGCCTTCAGGCAGCAGAATGAGCATCAGTGACATGAGGCCCTGAGCCCTGGTAAAGGGAGACAGGACAGGAGTGAGCAGCTCTCTGTGATCCTGCAGGGCTGCGCTTCGGTGTGTCCCCTATCCTGATGCCTCAGAGTCCTTAAGTAGCTAAAAACACCCCTGGGAATCCTCTTCAGAAGCATAACATGATTAGCACAGGCCCTGCTACAAGGTTTAAAACAGACACGCCAATATAGTCAACTGCCAAAACTCACTGTCACCTTCCTGCATCCATCTTCACACCCTGGCTCCTAGGTGCCCAAAAATTCAGTACCACCATCTCTGCTTAACCCCATTTCTTCAGACCCTCATTTCAATGACAGAGATCTGCGTTACTGAATTAGAGAGCAGAGTTTAGTTGTATTTGTCCTGTCAACTTTGTCACCCAAGTAGCCTCTGTATGAAGCTGGAAGCACACATTGACATTTACACTGCCATGAAAAACACAAGGTATCGGAGTGCTTCAATGAAGAGGTAACCTTGATAGCTTTCAAAGCTGAACTAAAGCACAGGAAAAGAAAACCTCTTCATTAAAATCACTTAGCTGTCAATGCTGGCCCCAGAATTCTTCTCTCTCTCCTATCATTATTAAATTATTATTAATAATACAATTCTTATTAAGTGAGCAACTGCCATTCACTTGGTTTAAAAAAAATACAATAAAGCAGGGTGTATTTAAAATGCTGCTGCAACAGTAAATAACACCTCTGGCATATTTGTCCTGGAAGAACAGAGCACAATTTGGAATACCTAATTGAAATGTGCTACAGGAGATAAGGCTGGCTGCAGAGACTGACATTTAAAAGCAGGAGACACCAAACAAGACATGAAATATCACTGTTGCTGCCTCAAAGCAGAAAGGCACTTTCACAGAACTGAAGCTTTCTCCTCCTCACCCTTTCCCCCTCCCCAGCTCTGACAGACACAGCCACCAATTAACCCCTTCCCTGATGTCACCAGTAATACCACCCCCACAAAAATATTCAGGGTTGCTACGATTTTGTGTAGTTGTTCCCTCCTGCAAATCACGCAGCCCTGCACAAAGCAGCTTGTCCTCCCTCTTCCCATTCCCACTGTGCAAAAACTTGTTTCTTCCCTGCCACGTCAACATGTCAAATTCCAGTACATGAGATGCTGGAAACCAGGCTCTTCTCCCGTGTAACCTTGCACGGCAGCCTGTATACCCCAGTCTGCTTCTGCCTACTGGCCTCTAAGAAGAGTTGGGAAGCTCCTTCTCAACAGAAGGAGAATCTAGGGATGGTGCCAGAATACCAGAGCTGAGAAAAAACCCTTGGCACACAAGTGAAATTACGAAGTGTTTGGCTGCTCAGGCTTCTGCTGCCTTCATCAGAAGGAGCACTGGTGCCTTTGAGCCATCTGATCTGGTGTTGTGGGCAAGCAGCAAGGGAAATAAATCCAGCAGATTCCATAAATGCACAGGTTACACCAACCACACTTCAAGCAAGGATTTAATTAGAAAGTTACAGTTCATTAAAAGAACACCAATTAGTTATTTCAACTACATGGTTTCTTCTATGCCAGGATAGCAGGGCAAAGATTGGGATGCATATCAGAGCCAAGCACCTTGTGCTGCTCAGTGAAACATCCCAATATCTTTGAAGGAACAGCCCCAGTTGAAAAGCTGTTTTTGAAAAAGCTGTCAGAAGACTTCCTGTTAAGTGGAGTTTCTGAGCCATTAGACTGTCCATGCTTACTAACTAGTGAACTGGTTTCTCTCCCTCTAGAGAGCCACTGAGCTTAGGCTCTTTAGGGTAAGCTCTTGGCACCATCCTGTGTGCAGAGCAAAGCCCAGGGGATAAAGCACATGACTGGAGCCAATAGGAAATAGAACAATACAAATAAAACATAAAAACAATAACAACAAATTTCATAAACATACAATCAAATAGTGAGCTTTCAGATCCCACGTCCTTGCTGTAACTTAAGAGGAAGGGGGTGGGGGGGCAACTGAAAACATATACACAAAGTTAACAGAGGTAACAACAGAAGACCCTGCCACTAGAAGGTAAGTGTTCCTCAATCACTCATTCAGTATTCACTCTGTGTTCTTTTAAAAAAAAAAAAACCACAACAACAAAAACCCAAAACAACAGAGAGAGAGAGAAGAAACTTCTAAATGCCTCATTTCACAGTTAGGACTTTAAAACAGGGTTTGCTGGAGTGCATGTTGCTTTGCTTTCCAAAATCTCAGAAGAGCAACCACTGACCTGTTCTGAAGAAGAGGTGCAACAACTGCACTGCAGGCTGAGTACATTACCCATGCAGCAAGGAGAACATCTGTTCAGCTGACTGCTTACATGCACCAGTTGGAAGGACGAGACTGTCTACACTCAGCTTCAGGAGACCTGTCAGACCACAAGTCCATCTACCCTAGCATTCCTGCTCCCACAGTAGCCATAAATTGATGTCTAAGGAAAAGTAAGAACAAGGCAAACAAACAATAGTTCTATCCTCCCACTATTTTCAACTCAGACTTGCTGTGCAGGGTTTCATTCTTTTGCATTTTGTAGCATACGATGTATTTCTCTTCTGTTAAAATCCTATGCCCGATGCTGAAGCAATTTTGTCCAAAAAACCCAATACAGAGAACTAGTGAACTCTATGGACCCTCAAATAGCACTTCCAGGTGGAAAGCTTGATACACAACATAACGCAGAAGAGAAACACTCCGAAGGCTCATCAGCTATTGGATCACAGCATTTCAAAGATGCATGATAGAAATATTGCTCAAATGGTAGAAATATCTCTCTTATGATGCAACCTTGCCTCATAATCAATAGTCTCACAAATCAAGGGAAGTTTGTCTTGAGAATGTCTTAACTGTATCCCAAGAAGATATGCGAGACAACTACATGCAGACCAAAGACTGCAATGTCAGATATTGAAGGTGTTCAATTCTTTTCACAAGCGATCACCTGGTCACTTAAGGATTTGTAACAGTGAACATGTGCCAAACATTTTGTTTTCTTATATCTCAGTGACATGGGTCACAAATTTCCATTAGAAGCTGCCATTCGAAGCAGGTGGCCAGCTTCTCTGTATGTAAGCCCAGCCCTGCCAAAATTGCCATTCTCCTGCCCTCCTTCACACTCCAAACTGAAGTACTCCTGAACAAAAAATTCAGTCTCTGCTCTGTGGTTCATAGCATTTGGATGTGCTGCCAGCACACAATGGGCTATTTCAAAATCAGGGAAGGAGGATGATGGGCAGGGGGTGCTCCACATGTCCCAGTACAACATAATAATGTTTGAGATCCCTGTTAGAAGACACCTTGCCAATACCAGGTCTCCTTCAGTACCAATTTCTGCAACCATAACCTGAGACCACATGGAACACACTGCAAGATGGGAAAATCTTGAGACATTCAGCTCAAGATGCAAATGCAGGAATGACACTGATTACACAGGAAATCTGACACAGGACAGAAACAAAATGAATGCAGTGGCATCAGCCAAGTCAGGAGAGAAAATACTCCTCGGAGTATCTCAAGTCGTTTGGTTTGGCTGGCATACCTACAGGAGTAGAAGTACTAGGAAGTGTGTTAGCAATCTTTCTCAGAGATCCAAGTGTAGTTACACAACTGGAAGACAAGGAAGGGATGAGACTGGTATTCAGACACATTGGCAGATTGACAGAGTCCTAAGTTGACTCCCCACTAGTGTCAATACATCAGGAACAAGGTACAGTAGCATAACAGGGTATGCAGGAGCCCAGGAAATGGTGAGAGGTGGGGAAAGAGCGTATGAGCATATGCCTGAGCATGACAGCCTGCCTATGCTTTCCCCTATCTGCTGTTAATAGGACAAGCTCTTCATTTCTGCAAGTGACGAACTCATCCCATTACTCAACCCTCGACTCCAACAGTGAGGTATTGCTGAAATTACTGCTGGGGCTTTACTGAGGCACATGTTCATGTCCTCAGCACGCTAGTCTGTGCTATTGGGCATCCTATAAACATGGATTCAAGTAAAATCACACCTTAGTCTCGTCATTGTCTTCTATTAATCCCTTTCCTTTGTTCTTTTATTTTAAATAAATAAAAAGACCTCTCACCAGTCAATTTCCCAGAAATTACTGTTATTTTAGGAATGGTTTTGGAAGTGCCCACAGGGCAGGTCCTTCTACAGGAGTGTGAAGACAACCACAAGTTTTAGGTACCAGTTTGAAGTATAGCTTACTTTCTACAGTCCCTGCTTGATTCTGCATCCCGTAGGATCATTTCAAATTAGCGTGATCTCAGCTGCTATTTCAGGCTCATGCTGCAGTGGGGCTGGTGAGAGAAATATCTCCTAGTATTAATCTCTCTGCTAATTGTGCATGGAAATAGGGAAAGGGTGTGGGGGGCAAACATGCAAATATGTGCACTGTGCAGTGTAAACTTGTCCACCTTATTTTTCAGTAGCTTCCACCTCTTCTTCCCCTTTTTTTGGAACTGCTGATGGATGTTGGCAGAAAGGGAAGGCAAAAGGAGGAAAAAAAGACAGAATTAATCACAGCTATATGCTTTTTTTTTTCCCCTCTTACTAACTGAAGTCCTCCCCAGTGAGACCATTTTAGATTGATGTGGCTCTAGAAATAGACTGGACAATTAAAATGAACTTGCCGGAGTACTTTGAAGAAAGCAATCCTCCTGGAGACGGAGCTTCCTCTCGCCTACAGACTTGCATCCCATTGAAGAAGTGAGCATCCCTGTGTATCAAGATACCCTAAAACAACAGGGGATTGGCTTCCATTACCCATGAATTCTCCCATTTTCTGCATATCTGTACTCTACTCCCCAATCATCCTTACAGAGACTTCTCTTTTGGTATGTTTGACTAATATCAGCCCTTTCATTGCCTTTACTTCACGGGATGTTGGAGATTCTCCCAGCTGTGCAGAGTCATTTTAGGTCTACGCAAAGCACACCCTAGCAAATTAACTTTAAATGCATTCAGTGAATCACTATGGGAGATCAGTAATAGAAACAGTGCAACTGAGGAAGGAGGGGAACTAGGGAACTACCAAGCACTTCACAGAATCACTAAGGTTGGAAAAGACCTGTAAGATCATCAAGTCCAACCATTACAACAAAAAAAAAAAAGACCACCACCAAAACAACCCACCCACACCACACAGCACCATGCCCATCAAGCCATGTCCCACAATGCCACATCCACACGCTCCTTGAACACCTCCAGGGAGGGTGACTCCACTACCTCCCTGGGCAGTCTATTCCACTGTGTCACCACTCTCTCAGTAAAGAACTTTTTCCTAATATCCAGCCTGAACTTCCCCTGGCGCAACTTGAGGCCATTTCCTCTTGTCCTGTCACTAGTCACTTGGGAGAAGAGACCAACACCCACCTCTCTACAACCTCCTTTCAGGTAGTTGTAGAGAGCTATAAGGTCTCCCCTCAGCCTCCTCTTCTCCAGGCTAAACAACCCCAGCTCCCTCAGCTGCTCCTCATAAGACTTGTGCTCCAGACCCCTCACCAGCTTCGTCGCCCTTCTCTGGATGCGTTCCAGCACCTCAATGTCCTTCTTGTAGTGAGGGGCCCAAAACTGAACACAGGATTCGAGGTGCGGCCTCACCAGAGCCGAGTACAGAGGCACGATCACCTCCCTACTCCTGCTGGCCACACTATTTCTGATACAGGCCAGGATGCCCTTGGCCTTCTTGGCCACCTGGGCACACTGCTGGCTCATTTTCAGCCGGCTGTCAATCAACACCCCCAGGTCCTTTTCTGCCAGGCAGCTTTCCAGCCACTCATCCCCAAGCCTGTAGCGTTGCCTGGGGTTGTTGCGGCCAAAGTGTAGAACCTGGCACTTGGTCTTATTGAACTTCATAAGAAGCATGGAAGTCCCATAATATCAGACAGAAGGAGCCAGGGGAAGCCACAAGGGGACACTGAGAAACAACTGATAGAGCTGGTGGGTTTTTGTTGGCTTTTTTATTTGGTTGGGGTTTTTATAATAATATGGGATAAGAGTCAAAGCAAGCATATTTCTGAGTGAATCAACCTCACCATTAAAATGTACAGGTTGTCCACCTCTTGCAGCCAGCAGCTCAAAAGCAACCAGTAAGCAGAGGTCAGTACCACTCTGAGGTTGCACCACATTGTTGTTTGAGAGAATAAGTGGTAGGATTGGCTTTCTGTTCTCTCCTACTGAAAGGCTAAGAAGCATCAAGAAGAAATCAACAGACCTGAAATGGCCATGGCATTAAGTCTCTTCTGGCATGAGATGACCTTTCAGAAAAACACGTTGGAAACACTGACAGTCACTGAACACAAATGCAATTACATGGTGCTGCCAGTCAGAACAAATATCCGATCACACTGTATTGCAGCCACCGCAGCAGGTGAAGCAGAACAGACATGGCCCAGGAGACTAGGCCTTAACCAGCAACTTCAGAGCTCCTACTGTCATCCAGGCTTTTCTGCCACTCCAGATGACTCAGTGCAAGTTTTCTGATATTCTAGGGATGTTCCTGTCCTCACATTTAAGCTGGGCTTATTTACTGTAGGACGTCTTTTTTTGCCCTGGGTTATGCCTATGGGTTTGCTGTTGCATACTGAACTGTGCCTGTTAGCATGTTATCACACTAAGGCTCAGGAATGCCTTAGCTCCTTACTGGGGCTGAGGGAGGATTTGTTTAAGGACAGAAAGGGTGATGAAGCTCATGCCCAGTTCTCACTTCCTTCTACCCTCTGTAATATATAGTCACCATTGTGCTGTCCATGACACCCAGTTTGGCATGGGCCTAAATGTAAACCCAGGTACAACCTGCTTTTACGAGGAGACTGAGAGCAGCAGCAGGTTAAACATGAGGACACCAGCCATCTGAGGCACTCTCCTACATCTCCACCCACATGGAGCTGCTAAGTAAACACCAGCTCACACAGTCAGGACTGCCAAGCTTAGCAGGTTATTCTTTCTCCTCCCTCAGAAGCCTCCTTCCCAATATCCTCCTGCCTATAGGAAGAAGATTTACAAGTGAAGCTTTGGCCATTCATTATGTACCATTCCCCCACACCTCATACTTCTTTGTGAAGTCTGTGGCCAAACAGGGTCCTCCTGCCCTCAGCCTCTCACCACACTCTTTCCTCACTATCACCTTTTTCATTTTCACCTGCATTTTAATCTCAGCAGTGTCTGTCAGTGAGCCAAAGCTTACTAAAGTTAGTGAACAGTTGAGATCAGTTCAACAAATTCAGAGATTCTTTAAAGGAAGAGAGAGTCATACAATAGAGCACACCACCATCCCAACTGAAGTCTGACAAGTACTTGGTACAACCATGGCCTTCGTCTAAAGCCCAGGACTGGGTGCTAGGAAATGTGCCTTCTATTCCTGGCTTGGCTGAAGACATGTAAGATGACAGACAAGCCATTTAACCTCTCCCTATTTCCTTTTCCTGCCTCAATAATACTAAAAAAATTAAAATGTGACTTCATGACTCGGCTGTATCTAGAGGACAGCTAGAGGTTCATGGGAGCAGTGAGCACAGAAGACCAGTCCTTGGCCTTATTCCTGGAGACACTACAGTGATGCATGCATCAGAGCGCTCATCATCAGAGAGCCCCTCCCCAAGTCAATGAAGTCTTTACAGTGCTCCAAACAGCTGCAGATGGAGGACAAGTAATAATTCTACTATGTGCCATTGTAGGGTTTCCAATCTCATCTCCCACCAATAGATCTTTCCTAGGTCCACAAGGGTCTAATGAACACTGCCAAACTGAGCTGTACTAGGTGAGCTACTAGCAGTGCAGCCGGACGTACTGGACCAAATGGCTTCCAGTAATGAGCATCCTGGCCGCCAGGGGACAAGGTCTCCAGTAAAAGTTAGGAACTTTAGAGAAACCCTGAGGTGACGGTTCAAGCCTGTCCCTGCGTAACATCATACAACAGAAGCCAGAACTGCTAAGAAATGACAAGTTTCTTTGGAGCCTCTTCTAGAATATAGTCACCATTGTGCTGTCCATGACACCCAGTTTGGCATGGGCCTAAATGTAAACCCAGGTACAACCTGCTTTTACGAGGAGACTGAGAAGCTGAGAAGAGGAGACTAGAAGGCTGAGAAGCTCATGCAGCAGTGTGAACATGCCATCATCACTTCCCTCTGGGAAGGCAGTGCCACATTTTATTGTTTTGTTTCAGGTTTTGCTGACTTGACCACCCGGAATAATAAAACAGATGGAAGCTCTGATTTTATAGGACAAGAGCAGTGTCTGAAAGTGAAAAGTGGAGACAAAGCAGCATGGCAGGGAAGGGAGATAATTCATGGGATGATGTTCAAAGGACTCCAGGCTGAATGGGAGGAAGAGTTGCCAGAATCCTTGGTACTGGGGGGAGTGGAGCACATAATAAAGACAGGAAGGTATCCAAGCACAACACGAGGAATGAGGCAATGAAATGAAGAAAAACCGCCCTCTGAAAGTACAGTGCCTTTCAGAGTCAAGCACTTATGATCTGCTTAACTGAAAGAACACTTCCACATCCATTTAAGCAGCTATGTCTCTTTCCAGCGCTGGGCACAGATTCACTCATGAGGTAGCTCCAGCTGGGTCTGGGTGCCCAGGCCAGCACCCAGAGCAGGGCTCAGCAGGAAGATGAGATAGGATTTTTCAGGTATCTCCTCTATAATTAGCATTATGTGATCTTCTTAGCAAGAAGAAAAAGGTAGATGAATCTCTAATACTTTTTCATAACATTGGGAGTAGAAGTGGTGACTAAAACCCCAGCCTTTCCAATAAGCAATATACCCAGATAGCACAACAGAATAACTAAAAATTCTGTGCAGTTCTATTCAAGAAGATCAGAGCACCTGCCAGTTAAGTCTATGCAATTAGTATATTTGTATTTTATACAGAGGGTAGTATAAAGTAACACTACAGAGGGACGGGCATAGTCCAAACATTTTTAAAGACTAGGTGCCCAAACTCAGAAACTTAAACAATTTTCAAAGGTCATCAATAAGCAAAGCTCCAGATGCTCCTACACTCTGAAAATGCAGCTATTGTCATGGCTGCCTACTTACAGAATAGCAATACCGAAAAAAAAATGCTGCTAACCTCCTCTAACTCGCTTCTACTTCCTTTCCCAATATTAATGAGTGGAATGTCTACAGGACACTTAACTTCAAAGAGGCTGAGATAGTACATAGGGCTCATTTAGCCTATGTAGGAGGGGGAAAGAAGTTACTTTTCAATTAAATGATAAGACAAGCATTTCAAGGAATCAGCTCTTTTTTCCTTAAATTACAGCCCTAATTCAGTCATTACACATAATTATTAAATTTGCTCAAAATTATTAGATAGGCTTTACTTATAAAAGAGAAATAAATGGGGCTGTCAATGTTTGCATGTATGACTATTTAAAATAAAGAAGTTCTCCTTGGTGTGCAAACCTGTTCATGGATGCATGTGCACACATACCCATTTCAAGTGGTTACATTTTTCAATACACTGAATGTCTAATGGAAGAAACCAGCTAAGTGTACCTAAGAGTTTTTGATGGGTGCTATCCACAAGGACTGTCTTGGGTGATCTAGCATACATATTGGTGTTTAATTAAAATAAACAAAAAAACCCCCAACAAGCAAGCAGAATTTGGAGCAATAATTGAGTTCTTTTCAATAGAAAAGACCAGCAATGCTACAGGCAATGCAACAGCACTGCAAAATGCTCTGGATTGAACAGACTACAGGGAAATTTCCAGAACTGATCAAAGCTCTTTCCTATCAGTAAAAATAGACAGTAAAAACGTCTTCCATTATGAACTCCGCCACTGGGACATATGTAGTAACATATATATTCCCCTTATTGAAAACTATTTGCTTCACTAGTGGTAACAATTGTCACATTTGAAAGGTATAATCTTAAGCACATGGAAAACTTTATTCCTTAATTATCAGGAAAAATAAATCTACTTCAAAATTCACTTTTTCCTACTCTACCTCTACTCAACTCAAATATGACGTACTTCAACATGAAACATCATGTATTTCAACATGTTTTTTATAAAAGAAAATTAACAGCTGAAGAAGGATGTTTGTTGTGCAAAACAGTAAGCTTTCTAGGTCTTACAAAACCAACAGACTCTTACATATTCACTGTTATACTTACAATAAGCATTTATAACCAGATAGAGAGCTGCTCCTAGATACTCCTAAGGATCTCAAAGCAAGCATTAAACACTACATGGTCCTCCTGTAAAGTGATGGTTATTCCTGTTTTTGGAGAGGCACAGAAGGTTGAAGCAACAGAAGCTATACAATGGGCTGGCAGCTGAGCTGGGGACAGACAGCACAGAAAGACTGACAGCCACTGCAGCTGGAAGCAGGGCTGTCCAGCCGTCAGAGGAGGCGACCGACCTGGCGTTTTGAATCCAACACCAACGTGCACCGAATTCAGCAAGCTATTCCCATACTTCAAAAACTGCAGAGGTTGCTGAAAACTCAAGAGAGTGATAATCCTTGTTTATTCAGCAAGGCCACTTAAGTAGAAGGGGGAACACACCAAGGGCTCACCACAATTAAATGACACATTAATTGACAAACCGTTGCCTCTGGCTTGCTTGATGCCAGATGCTGACAGCCCTCACAGACTCCTTGGCTGCCCGCTAGCCATCAACAAAACATCCTGCTGTAACTCACAGGCTGTCCTTCAGAGACAAGCACTTTTCAGGAGGATTCACCAGAGAACCTGCTTGTGTAACTTCACTGTTTCAGCCTGTCTGTCATCAAATATCACATCTAGCCCAGGACTTCTGCAGAGGGAAAGCAGCAGGCTCCATTTAGAGCCCTGGGAAGGCAAAATGGAGGCTCTACAGCAGCTAGGGACCGAGGGAGAATATTAAACACTCCATGCCTAATCGAGCATCTTTTCAAATTAGCCTGACTGCCTTATTTGCTCTATTCAGACAGAACAAAGAGCTGAAATGTTACAAAGCATCTGCAGCACTCGAGCCCAACAGGCACCCTCCCCCTCCTGCCAAGCTAGGCCATCGCTCTGTAATACTCATGCAGAAAGCAAACACGGGCAGAATGGGGTATGAGCACCTCTCTGCTAATCCGCCACCGCACTGTGCTGGTAACATCCCTTGCCACGTGCCAGCTTCCAGCAGAACCACTCTAACCACAACAGCTTTCTGTGGCTATGATCCTTTATATATAAGGCTTTCAAAATATAAGGCTTCCCTTCTTTTTAATCATGAACTAGTAAAGAATACCTCACTAGATAAACCACCTATAATTATTATAAGACACACAAGCCTCATTTTGAAATCAAAATATGAACAAATGTGTTAAATGCACAGGGGTGGTTTGACTCAATTCAAGGATAAGTCAGTAAAAATCTACAGCTTATGACATATAGAGGGCCAGAGGCTGGAATGATCTATTAGGCCCTTTGTGGCTTTAAATTAATAATTTTATAAAACATTTTTTCTCTGACACTTCACCTCTCCAACCTAGATCCACACTCCTCACCCCATCTAGTCAACGTACGCCTGTGCCCAAATCAAACCACGGAAACTACTGATATGAAACAAACGTATGAATAGCACTCCTTGCTCTGCCCATCGCTGTGTGCATTCCTCCCACCCCGACCTGGTTCACCAAAACGTAAGCAACTGGGACTTACAGGTATGCAGTAGAAACTGAAGCTAGGGTTTTCCACAGAGCAGCCATAAGAACTTTCTTGCAAACAGGGCAGGAAAGTGTAACGAGTTCAGAGCAAGCACTGTTTAATTAGGGCAGTACAAGCCATTGAGCTTATTCAACACGCCGATCGCTCCAGAAGTCCCCTGCAGAGCAGCGAGGCTTGCGGCAAACAATCCTTTCACCTGTGGGATGTTTTGCAATAAAGAAAAGAGAAAGTACACATGGTGGAAAGACCCAAGCATGAAAGGAGAGACTCCTTTGGAATACCAAACCAAATTTGGGAAGGTAATGGTAGTTTTCAGATCAGTGCAGCCTTTCCCACACCTACATACAACCTAGAAAGCCTCTGCTATCCGTCTGATACCAAACGCCATGAACTTCAGCAGTGAGGAAAAAATAGCAATGGATGCGTCCCCATTTTTGGTTCACCTCAGATCCAAAGAAACGGCTTTAAGAAAAGCCTGCTGGTAAGCTCAGCAAAAGACACACACAGGGTAAGCCAAGGTGTGACTCTGATGTGCTTCTCCATTACCCACACCACTGCTCCCTCATCACACTGACACACTCCAAACTTCCCTCTCCTTCCAGCCCACCACCTTCCGCGCACTTCTTTGGAAACCCTTTTTCTTTGTCTTTAACTTGGCTTGAATTAAGCATTCTCCATTCCTGCTGGAAAATGAAAGGCATGAAGGACTGTGAATGTCTGCCTAGTTTAGAAAAGCTAGTGCTGATTTAGACAACATCAGGTATCTGTGTAAGGCAGAGCTGTTTGTTTACACACATCGTGCACACTGCTTGTTACTCATCTTAACAGCATCCCATACTACTGCCTGCACTGGAACAGCCTCAAAATCTCTACAGTGTTCTCAATCCTTTGTCTTAAGAGATGCCACATGCTTTCTCTAACTGTGGTAGATTAAGAATTTAAGATCTTCTACTGATCTGTTCACAGCTTTTGTTCAGTCACCTTAAAAACAGCTGCTGCATAAGGGTTGCTATGGTTTACTTGCAACTAAAGCCCTTTCCTCTCCTTCAGAGTTTTCCTCTTAAAAAGTTAGAATAAATGTCTAACATAAAACAGCCCTGGAAAGGTACACATTTCAAAAGATTGAGTTTCAGTGAGTGCTGTTAGTTGATGCATTCAGAAAGACTTGCTCTTTCAAAGACATGTTTTGAAACATGGCTCATGAAGGAACTGTGGCAAGATGTCTTCTGGAGCCCAGCAGATACCAATGTCTCCACTTTCTGGGCTTGCAGTAACAGTTGCCTGTCTTCTCAGAGGAATAAGTTGAGGGCTGAGTTGACTTAGTGAATGTTTTTGAATGGTTATTCATGTGAAATGAATATTTCAATTTTAGAAATAAATAGGAGAGATGACCATACGACCTAAGTAAGTGTTGTTTTTAGGAAATAAAGACTTTGATAGTTTCACATCATGAAGTACATGCTAAGGAGGACTCTCAATCTCATTTCAAGTTAATCTAAGGTATATGAGAATCATTTCCAGAGAAGAACCCCAGTTTGAAATAACATCCAGCTCCCCAAGCTTACATTAAATCTCAGGAAATCTGATATAATATAAAACTGCTGTTGTTACACTATAAAATTTTGCATCTGTAAGACTGCTCTGTCATCTTAGTAAACAGAGTAATATCTAGCAAAAATAACAATCTCATCCTTTCTTGTTTGTGGTCCCTTAAGTCTACTGCTAACACATGTCTGAAGTTCTTCTAGGCTCTTCTCACCTTCTCGCGAGGCAAGAGAGAGTGATCAAATATAGCAGAATGTATATGCAAAAAAGAAAATCCTGTAATAGTTTTGAATCCTCTGTTATTCACAACAACTTATCCCCTCAGCAGTAAGACAGCATTCAGTTCCCACTGACCTGACCCACAGTCCCTCCCCATTCATGATGGGTAGCTCTTCATTGTTTTAATAAAAGACCTACTAAAACTGATTCATCCTTTACTGCCTTCTGTTTGGTTAGTTATAGTCCCATTACATTTGTTACAAGAAATACCTCAAGCTGCTTCCCAAATTCAAACATGCAAAAGGCTGTCAAAAGAGACTGTGCTGTCAAACCTATCAAGATATTAGTTACAGTGATGAGTCTCAGCAGCTTTTGCAAGAACCAAATCGCATAGCAGGTCATCAAGACTAGTTCAGACTTCTCATAGGCCTCACTATATTATCACTAGAGGCTGAAAACAAACGACTTCAGTATTGCAGGAAAATCCAAGCGTTTGGGAACTCTATGAGCATCTTCAGTTCCAACCGGCTCAGTGTGGGGCACTGTACCATTTGTCATGTTGAAGGAAACAGTGCTCCTGTAACTCAGCAGGCAGCACTTTCTCATTCCCTTAGCCTCAAAGCTCCTCAGAGCTTTGCTCTGCAGCTCTCTGCTTCCTATCTCCATTAGATAGCATTTTAAGCTGGGTGGTCTTGTTTGAGCCATTCTCATTAAGCTGTGTAAACACTCAGTCTGGCCAACCACTGCTTTCATGGCTGTACCAGCTGGTCAAAAAAACTGACATACAAAAGCAAATCAAAATAAATTCTTTCCTGTCTGTGCAGAAATTTAAGCTTATGGATAACAAACAAATGCATAAAATAACACCCCTCTAAGTCTCCCGTCATAAGCATATATACCTATGTGTGCTGACAAATGCAATGTTCCACAAACAGCTGCACATTCATGCAAACTTATCATTAAATCACCCATCCGCACATTTAAGGGTTTATTCTCACATTTACACAAAACTTCACTTCCACATACTATCACAAACCCCAATTCAAATTTACACACGCAGTGATGTAGGCATGCCCTCAAACACTATTTCTGCCAGTTCCCTTCTTTTTCCTCAACCAAACAGGCACAGACAACTCCCATACACATCCCTAAAGATCCTTCTGAGCTACAGCCACTGTGCAAATTTCAGTCATTCTGTGTATGTCCTGAAATGAACTAAAAGGCAATGCCAAAGCCTGAGAAAGCAATGAGCATAGCTGTTAAAAAGATATTCAAATACATGTATTCTCTTATAATCAAAGTCATTCTTAGTTAAATCAGAAAAGACAGGCATTTGCAGAAGAACCAAATCTAAGTAGGAACCTTGTTAAAACAGTGATGGCAACAGATTGGCTTGCAGGAAAGCTCTTAGGTTGGAAAGAGTCGGTAAGAACATTGCTCAGGATTCAGCTTTAGAGCACATCTCACTTAATACTTATATTAATCTGACTAGGCACAGGACAGAAATACGCTTAACAAATGTACTGACGTTCAGGTAGGAGGTACTGTTAATACAAAGGAGGACCAGAATATCATAAGGATGGGCTGGATCATCTTCAGGACTGGAATAACAGAAATGGTATGCAATATAATACTGTGCTACTTTTTGACAATGAAATGCCATAGCCAGATCCCTTCCAGATATCCTGTCAGCAGTGACAACAGCTCTCCAGACAAGCCTGGTAGGCTGCATGCCCTCTGCAGCCACCTTCCTCTAGCACTAAAGTGCTGCCTGGCCATCAGCACTGATGCCTACCACTGGAGTATCTCCAGGCTTTCCAAGATGCTAAAATTGGCTGTTTCTGCAGCAGCTTCATCCCAAAACCTGTAGTTTCATCATGCCTTCACAACTGAAATCATAACTATGCTGAAGAAGAATAAAGGCCAAGCAAGTTTCCCTTTACAATTTCCACAGAAGTCACATCAATGTGCCACAGTGAAGCTGGGTGCCTTTTCTTCCCCTTGTTTTACAGAGGCATAGGTAAAAAAGCATCTGATAGCAGACGCTGTAATCAAAAGCTTAAAACCACCCCAAAAAAGGCTTTATTTCTTTTGCCATTCAGACAGAATTTGTGCTTTTTCTGCAAACTCCTTGCTGGCGCCCAGTCTCAGAGAAGAAAATGCTCTCGGTGCTCCTCTGACAAGGTGGCTGTCAGCACCAGGCCTTTCCATCTCCCCTGCACCAAGGGGATCATACCATTCTCACCACCTCCAAAACACTGGAGGAATGCAAATGCCAAAAAGCTATGTTACATTAAGATGGAAAAGCCCAGGACAGTTTCCCAGTTACGCTGGCTGGTCCCCAAATACTGACAACTCCCAAGTCCATTACCTCCCTTCCACGTTGTCCCTTGCAGACCAGGATGCTGGAGCCCATGGCCATGGACCAGGCGGTGGGGTGTCACCAACAGAGCAGGTGAAGTGACTGGGTCCTGCTGGGCGACCTAGAAACCCTGATAACACACAGGGACAGGAGGACGGTGGGAGCTCAGTGCTGCAGACTATCTGGCAGGCTTCAGTCTGGAGAACCCATGGAGGGCCACAACATCAGTCCTTCAGGAGCCACCTCAGCCCAGCCAGGTACGGCATAGCATTGAGGAGATGATAACCCAGCATTGAGGCCACTGTGCAAGAAATAGTTTTCTTCTTTGCCTACACACCAGTGAACTCTTAAACCCTCCAGTCCCAAAAGCAGGCACCGTGAGCTACTGTCACCATGTTATACTTGGGGGACCTCCTCATTAGCACGTCCTTCTTTGTTTCTGAGCAACCGTCCCCCAGCCTGTGTGTCAGAGGGGCCTCCTATCATACTTCTGCACACCATCCACAGGCAAAGGCACTCCTCCTGCTTCTCTAAGCAGCTTCAAGTAGCACTCTGCTCATCCTCCATGCAGTCCTGCACCAACTTGTTTCTCACCAGCATCAGGATTCAAAGATAACAGAATGGGAAGAGGCATCCTGGAACTAGAGACAGTCCTCATTCCATATCATGACAGAGCGCCTGAGAGAAACTAATTTGAAGAAAAGGGTAGGCAGGAAGGCAAGAAACAATGGTTCTTCTATTTGATTACATTTAGGAGACAAGGATTTATTCTTTTTTTTTTAATTCCAGTTTTAAATATATAAGAAAAGCAAAGAAGATAATCTGGAGCTGGGAGCTCTTTGAAAGCCAAAGAAACTGTGAAAGAAATTAAAATTAGTTCAATATTTATACAGTGCAGCTCTAATTAAATTAACAGGCCTGCAGATGTGCTGGAGAGATCAGCGACCGACCTCCTTCCCCTGAACCCTCTTATTCTTTGTTACCACTGCAAAATTTGTAGCTAATTACCGGCACAACTGCAGCTTCATTTAAAAAGAAACAGGAAAATCGGAAAAAAAGCAAATAGAATAATAATACCTTGCAAGGAAAAGAAAGTAAAATAAGAGTTCGACCATCCTTCCCAGCACGGGTGTCGTAAGGTAAATATTTGAGAGCAGCATTCATCTTTACAAAAAACCACCTCAAGTTCCTACTTTCTCTGGGAGATACAGAAATGGGACCACTGTGCAATCTCTAATAAGCCAGGGAATTTCTATGGTTATGTTCAGTATCTGCAATCAAATCTGTCTTCCAGCCATCCCTCCAAACAGTCAGTGCTATCCCAAGCGGGAGTGACAGATCTGGACAACTCCATGTTGCAAACCCTCACTCCTCAGCTCTCTGCCATCTACCGGGAACTGCAACCCTGGGTTAGGCCCTAACCCTCCCACTGATGTGCAGAAAGAGTTGAGCGTCAAAGGGTGGATCTGCTGCATTTGCACATTATTAGATTCCTCACTGTGGGGAGAAAACCAGGTTCCCAAGTCCTGCCCAGTGAGTGTCCTAAACACTGAACTGTAGAGCCATGTTTACGCTTGTATGCTTGCTTGCTCTCACTCTTCTCCCAAACATCATGAATATTTAATTACTTCAAGCAGAGAATAGAGTCTTCAGTAACAGGCAGAAAGAGTTATACCTTCATTGCAAAATTATCTGCCGGCTACAGCAGACTGAGAAATGCTAGTGGCTCGCACAGGCAGGACACGTGCTGAAGCCACTGGAATGGCAGACAAAAAGGGAGGCTCCCATCATTTCCATGTGCAGTCCTGTACTGTACTCCTGAGAAAAACTATTAGCTTAAGTGCCAAGATTATGGATCCCGACAGACACAAGCTAGACACTGGTGCTGAGCAGCACTGTCAAGAGAAATAACTCTGCACAGAGCTTTAAGCACTTCAGGAAACAGAAAACACAGCAGCCTAATGACCTCCAGCATCAGGCAGCAGTGGGGGAAAAAAAAAACCACAAAAGGACTTGGAAGATCTGTTGAGGAGTTGAGCATCTGAGAGGCAGTTAGGTGGCACCAGGTCACATGATTCTCTTCTGTGGATATAGCTCAAAGTCTTATTTGCTGATGTTTATCACAAAGATCCCAAATAATTTTATAACACTGCATAGGAATCCCTGGATGTATCTCCAAACACAGGAGTGTACGCAATTTTTTTGTACCCAATATTCCAGACACCCCTTAACGTAAAGCAGGAATACATACAACTTGTGCCAGTGCCCAAGTCCTGCACAGTATACCTTCTTGTGTCTCACTTGCTGTCACCCTGGGGTTGAGAGAGGAATATAAGTCGTCCCTTGGTACAGCATTACAGGGAATTCCCAGAACAGCACTTTGTGTAAGGCTAACCTGCAACAGAGAGTGTCTCTCCTTACCCCCAGCTGAGATGATATGAAGTGATGTGCTCAAATTCATACAGATAGTTACAGGTGAAATCAGGAATACCACTAATATCTTTCAACCCCTATTCTGGCCATCAGAGACAATATCTTCTTGCATCTTCCCTCCTGCCTTTTTCTGACCCAAAATACCTATGTGCGTCTTGAGTGCAAAAAATACCTGTACCACCTATTTGCCATGATGCTGATGTGCCATAAGTAATATCTTAGTTGTGTGCAAAATTTCTTAACCCCTACAGTTTTGATTCAAGAAGGTACAAAACTACCTTGCAGGGAGAAGGAGAGAAACAAGAAAGCCTTGCAAAATTTTACTTACAATACCAGTTACCTCAGATCTTCCTCTTTTAACTCCACCTCTAGAGCTTGAGACTATTTCCATGGCTCTAGCAAGTAATGCATCCACCACATCAGATCTCAGAAGGCCACTTGGATCACACCATAGGTCTCTGTGCTGTACAAGAGGGTAGAGAAGGAATTTTCCTATACCATCATCCTCAGAAAAGAATCAAGGTGCACAGAGGATACAAAAGAGAGACTTCAAGCACGAGTAATAAAGAAGAATATTGGGGGAATAAGATTCAGGGACAAGAAGAAAGTTCAGCATTCTTCCATTGTCCATGTACCTTAGGAAACAAAAGATAGCCTTTTGATCAGCTCCAAACTAAACTAGCTACACTAAAATCCCTTCAAAGTGTAACTAGCACTTGTTACCAAAGCCTTCTTATACTGTCCATCAGACCTAAAAGGTCCAGAAGACCATGCACTATCTGGAGAAATACCAAACAGCACAACCATGATAAAAAAATAGGGAACAAAAAAAGGAAGGGATTCAAGAGAAAAAGAAATGAGGGAAACCCCTCAAGCATAATTAGAAGAAAGTAGAGGCCAAAGGTAGAAAGAGAAGCAGAAAAGGAAGGAGAATTTAAAAACAGAAACGTCTGGAGACAGGGTGGATTCCTGGATCTCATGCCCTTTACAACAGTATAGCAGGGGGATAATGCTTTCTGCCTTGCTCGTAAAGGCTACCAGTCCATCTCTTTGCTGATCTGTCCCTTTTTGCTTTGACTGTTTCTTTTCACCAAAGATCTTGTTTTCCTTTTGTCATCATTGTGGGCTTTTTTCCCCTTTCTCTCTCAGAGCAGCTGTCACATTTACTCAAGTCTCATGAACCGCTGTGCAGCGGGTGCATGTGATTAATTATACTGTTAGCCTTCATTAAGTCAGTGGGATTGGCACTCTGGAAGAGAGGCAGCGGGACCAGAAGGAGAAGCTATTGAGAGCCAGCAGGATCTGTGTCCCGCAGTTTGCATGCATGTTGGGCACGTGAGGCTTTTGTCCTTAAAAATAGCAATATCTGAGTGGGTTTTGTATTCTTTGACAAACTGCAAAGCTTCTGCCTCATTTCATGCAAGGCTCAGTTAAAAAAAACACAACACAAACCAAAACACAAACACAAGGTCCTGGAACATTTTACAACCCCAAATAGCTTGCTGCTGTAGCCTACTCTGTTTTGTGCAGTGGAGGCAGAGAAAGATCAGTGTACTGACAATGGCTTTGATCGTCATGCAACTCTAAAGAGTTAAACCGTTTCCAGAAGGTACTGACTGCTTTCCTCCAGGATCACCAACTGCCCAGTAAAGCATACAGTTAAAATGCTTCTCTTCCATATTTCACAGAAAGAATGTGTTTGGTCTTCCAACAGCCTGGGGAAAGGGGCTTTATGGGAGGTGTAAGAGCCTCCATTTTATTTGCAAAAGCATGGGACATGTTCTCTGATGCTCAAAGATCAAAGAGAAAACTCTGTTTCTATTCAAATTGCACATATTCATCTCAGCTGTTTCTACCTGGCCTGATCTTACCCTGTAATTGAGACTGCGTTGTAACACCTTATAGGATATGATAATTACAGCCCAAAATCTCCAGGAGCCTGCTAATAACTCCTTACTCTGCACAACTGAGAGGCATACAGTTCCTAAAAGTTATGACATGTCCCTGTTCTCCTTGGAGGAGTTCACTACAGATGCTGTTGGAGTTTCCCTTCAAAAGCTCTCCAGCAAAAAACACAGCTCAGTTTTTGACACGATGATAATTGTGTTTTGCTAGTCATTGATGATTCTCTCTGCAAGAGAATTTGAATTTGGGAAATAGGGTAGTTTGACCACTCTAATTATATCATGTAGTTTAATAAACAGAAAAGCCTAAGACAAACCAATTCTCTCCAAAGCTGTTATTTTAGTTTTAGTCATCACTGAAAAAAGTCAAACCCCAAATGATCCCTCACACTTACAGCTCATTCTTCGCCATTTCAAAACTCCAAAATTTGTTTTACCACAAATGTAAATGTTGTTATATTGCAGAAACAACTAGGAGTCCCACAGCTCCCATTGCCAGTGCTGCACCAAATCCAGATGACTCAAGGTAATAGCCAAGACATGTCTTAAATGACTTCAGACTAGACTCAAGGACCCCAGAGTATGCAGAATCCATTGGCCCCATTTGGGCAAGAGGATACCAGATAGCTCCCTAGGGAAGGGGCAAAAGTGATTCCAACTTGGGAAGCTTCAACAGATTGTTTGAGAGACAGAGAGATCAGATATAAGTCCAATAAATCAGATGCTGTAAGAGGATTAGAGCAAGCCGATTAGAAGCCTTGAGAATGCAAAGATCATCAGACTCACAATTCCTCTTTAAACGTAATCAGGAACAAGCATCCCAACTCCCCCTCTCCACTACCAATACTCCAAGTCCTTATTTCCTCTCTTCTTCCTCTTTTTCAGTATTTCTCTCTCAATCATTTTATGTTCCCAAGAGGTGATTAATGTCATGTGATGGACCTGATGAAGCTAAGTAGGGGATGTTTCTAGAAATGTGGCAGGGTCCTCTTGGGCTAGAAGAAGCAGGAGGACTATGGAGCTGGACAAGGACGCAAAAACCGCAGGTCCTGATAGAAGCTACACTCAGGTGGGTGACAAGCAGGAATGCCAGATGCCAGGGAGAATGCAGGTCCCAAATGGATGAGACTACTGCCAAGAATGGAAACATAACCATTTTTCCAAACGTGCTGGTGTCCAAAAACCTGCTGTTCCCATGACAGCTTCACCTGTTTGTTACACTCCCTTCACCTCTCCTTCAAGTCATTTAGAGATGGCTGAAGAGCCCACCAGCATCCACTGAAGAACTCTCATCAAGTTATGCAATACTCTTCTTCACTCCCCTACCTTGAATCAGTCCAGTTTGGGCTGTATTGTCTTTATATACTGCAAGCATTTATCCACAGGATTTTTCCAATAGTCTTCTAATTGGTTTACAGCTATAGAGTGTTGGGAAAAGACCACTATATACTGAGCGTTAGCACTGGAAAGCTATGAAATGTATCCACAAAGTATGCATGTTTGGCATTTGCTTTACTTGTCAATACAAACCCACAGGCATCCAAAATCACAGCATGAAACATTATGCTATTCGTAGGACCAGCCACACTATGGATAGCACAGAGTCTAAGTGAACAACTATGCATATCCTATAGGCTGAAATAAACTTAAACATAATCATTTCCAAACAATTATGAATCAACTCGTAACAGACAAATTTTGTATGTCATTCACATGCTGCAAAAATGGCTGAATCAATCAAAGAATTTGATGCACTATATAACAATCCACCCAGCTCCACTCAAAGTAAATCATTCCACCCATCAGTTTTACAGGGCCCACAAAAAAAACAGTCTAGAAGCACTGACTGTTGAAATGAACCATAAGGTCAACCTACATTGACTCCATAAATGTAAATATGCACATGCACATGGATGGCAAATCACCTCTAGCTAATGCCACAGGTGGAAGACCTCCTACATACTAAGCCGTAAGCTCTGGAAGGGGAGATTTCCATCTTCTGGAGAGCACTTGTATTTAGACACACCATACTTGGCACTGGATATTGCCTCTGAACTTCTCATGACCCCTCCTTATCCTTTCCAAACTGATCTGCAGTTCAGGTCATGTATGGTCCTCCTCATGGTGTACCCTCCAGGCCATTGTCTCTCCACTTTCTCTCCTCAAGCGTGCTTTTTGTGCTTTGTGGTTAAAAGCAAATACAAGCAGATCCTTGTTTGCATGTTCAGTAGAGCCTCAGTTTAGCTGAAGTCATAAATCACCACCAAACATTTCTTCTGTGGAATAGAGCACTTAAGCGCCAAATGCAAAAAGCAGCTTTGGCCAGGATCAGCAGCAAGAGTCACCTAATCCCAGGACTACCTGTAGGATCCATCCCCAGATTTAGTCTCCCCAAACTGACACTGAGAACATAATTATTAGTCCCAGTAAATGAAATCCAAGTATTGGGCTCGGAGAAGGAGGAGGTAAGAAAGGAAAGGGTAACTCTGCCTGACATAAATGATTCTATCAAGAACTTCAATTAAATTGATTGATACAAGTTTGCCAGCAATAGGGAAAAGTGCCACGTACCTTCCCCAGTCTTGTTTAGACTCTAAATAGCAAAGTAAACCAATAATGCAAGGGAAGCTATAAATCTCAGTTGGGCCTGGTGACAAGCCCTGTGCAAAGCTATTAGAAAGGAAGAAAATTAACTTTGGTATTCAATCCCTTAGCTTCTTGGTTCGTTCTCTTCTTCTTTTCCTACTCCAAGGTCAGAATCTCAGTTATTTCCCCCCACACATATACTCTTTTCCCCCTTACTTCATAAGAGCAATGCTTGCGGTATGGAGTGACAGGCTGCAACACCCAAGGACCCTAAAGAAGCGGTGCAGGACAAAGCGCAGGACAGCCACTGTGGCTCTCAGAGAAGCCTCTGCCCTAAGGAGCCAGCTGCTCAGGGACTTTCCCATTTGCCCATTTCCAGGTTTCTCCACAGACTGCATCTACAGAGGCCAGAGGAACTAAGGTTGACATTAGAGAAATGGGTCATTATACACTTGCTTGACTCTGGAGGTAAAAACACATATCAGAAGGTCTCTACAATCAGCAGGTTTGGCCAAGGCCCGTCCCTTATAGGAACGAATTCAACTGTTTACCACAATGATTCAAAACATACACATATCACCTCAGCCCTGCACATCACCCCTGCTTACTCACCTCTTCACTACAGCTGCTGCTGTTTGGTCTTTCCCCACAGAAATAATCAGGTGCCATGGTCTTCCTCAATCAGCCCCAGTGGCCTGCTGGGTGTTCTTTTCAGTCCCAGCAGTGGGGTTGTGACCGCGTATCTGTCAACCCTGCCTGGCTTTCCCCTCCAATCCTTCTCGCCAGCCCGCGGTGACTTTTCTATGGCAGGCTGGGCACCTGGCTGGGGGCAGGAGAAATCCTGCCCTTTACAATTAGAGCCCTCAGCCGGACATGCGCTTCTCTTCCAGCATGCTGAGAACGGAGGAGAGAAGACCCAGCCCCTGCTACGGGTGTGCATGTGCCCCTCCCCAAAATGACCCAAGTTTCCTCACTAGCCATCACACTGCCACACACCAGAACAACCCATACAGCACTCCAAGGGCTGGACAAAGCAGCAGTGTTACTCCTGCAAATTGGAGACTGACAACAGGGAAGATTCCTCTGCTCTAACTCCCACAGCAATTGGATGGAGCGGATACAAGTAGCCACTGCAGCCTTGTCCCAATCTCTCATTCTGATGGGAAAAGTACAAAACAGGGAAATAAGGGGAAACAAAGGCAGCAAAAAATAAACTAGAAACAGATACAGCAGCAAAAATAGCTGGATGCAGGAAAAGTAAATTCAGCTCTCTTGTGGGGACATACAATAGTTCCCCCTGACTACCCAAGAAGTTATTAGTTCTAATGGAAAAACATAAATTAGAGGCATCTTTCCTTTAAGAATGAAATCTGTGTTAAAAGCAGAGGCAAGCAGCAGCATTTTAGAAGGCAGGGATGCCGCAATGGTCTCAATAGAAAATTACAATAGTAAATGTAAGCAGAATTTCTGAAGATATGTCTTGGTAGGGCAGCTGATGGGGGACCAATTAGAGGGAAGTCACTGAGATCAGCACAGCAAAAGGCCATTTCGTTTTGAACTTAGAACTCTGAGAAGCACTTTGCCAATGCACCCAAACCTGACCCACTCTTTGAGCCTTTGACAATTAAGCTCTCCCATACACACCTCAATCTTGAACTTAACCATCCCTGCTATTAGTGCAGTTCAGCCACCTGAAACCTGAGCATCCACCAACTGCTAAACTACATAGCAATGTGCAAAACATCGGAAGTGCAACCTTGCATTTAATGAACTAACATAGCCTGTGAAGCCCAGCACCTCAGAGATGAAGTAGTGCATTAGCTTATCTACATCTCTGCTGATAATCTGCTTTATATTCTCCAGGGAGCTTTTCTTTTTCTGGATGCAGTGGGGAGTAAAAGGAAAAGGAAAACAAATATAAAGAAAATAGAGAAAAAAATTAAATTAAAACGAAAAATAAAAAAAGAACAATGCATTTGACGGGGGGGTATGGTTCCTGAACGTAGAAGAGAGAATGAGACAGTAATTGGCAAACACAGGAAAACAGCCAGCCACTTTGATAATACAAATGTTGTCTCCTATGACCTGCTATGATGAAAGGGAAGTGAGTATCCCTGAGACCCATCTGCACTCATCTGCCTTTAACCACTGTGGCAGGAGCTGTGCTGACAGACTCCCATCTGCTGGTAGATCAGATACCACAGAAGACACATTGAAAAAACCACAGTCTCCATTATTAGGAGAAAGTTATGTATGTGGGCATATATATACACATCTCATCTAAGGCGGTCAAGCATGCTAGGGATTCCCCAGGAAATTCTCATCTGCCCTCACTACTATTACTTTGCGGTTGTCAGATGGAGGGCTTACTTACAGCTCAAGGGGAGAACTTCAATGAACAGCTCTAAATAACTTAGTGAACCATAAACTGTCCTCCTGAAGCGGGACCCCCAAAATCTACTCCTGAAACCTAGGCCATAATCATAATTGAACTTCCCTACGGCAATTTCCTGTTGTTCCATTACTCACAGGGGCGTGAAACGGTTGCAACTTTATCAGCCTGTTGCTGAACTGTCCTTCCATAAGCAGTTTTTATCTACAGAGTCTCTCCACCCTCAGTAGTTAAGTCCCTTAGTACCCTGCAGCCTTCACTCGCATCAGTCAGGTTAATAAACCCCTTCAGAGTACAGCCCCAAGTCTTGTTTGATAGCTCCCTCTGAGGCATGATGCACATATAAGCTCTAAAGATTTTCCACCAGAGACCATGATGGGAGATAGACTTGCAGAGAGTGAAGGATTCTTTATTGCCCTGTTAAAGACAGACGTCTGTGGTTGCAATTTATTGAACAGTAAGCATGCAAGAAATAAAATTTGTCCAAACACAACAAACAGCAAACAACCCAATCTGGGCACCTATCAAGGGAAACAAAGACTTCAGCTCAACAGCTGTCACACCAGGATGGGAGTTATTACTGCCAATGAAAAGCAACCAAATCTTAATAAAAAATACATCCTACAGAGAGGGAACAGGAGAGAGAGGAGGACAGGAGAAGCACACAGGGACAAGTATTCATTTGGCATGGGCAAAGACAGACCTGTAACAGGCTGCAAATTACAGGGTAATTGGGTGTGAGAACAGGATCTGACAAACTCAAATGTTTGACAAAATCCCAATCGGATCCCACAATCTCTGTTACCATTCTGTTTGGTAGTTTTTGCTAAACTGAAACAGCAGGATTCAGTCTATAGGGCACAGAGGGGGCAAATAAGAACCCAGGCCTCTTCCTGCAGATAAATCTGGCTAAGCCAATTCCTCTCCCCGTGCCCCAGTTTCACTGCACAGAGAGCAGGCACACAGCACATTTTATGAAGCATTTTCTGTCATAGGAAAGTAAGTCTCTTTTTCCTCAGAGAGTTAAGAATTATGACACTTCCAGGTTTTCATATCACATGAAGCACTGTTTGGCCTTTTTATTACCTAGTTTGTAAGCAGCAAAAGCAGAATAAATGCAGCAGACACTTGGCTTGCATCCTCTATAGAGGAGGACAAATTAAAAAACTCGCATTTATGAACATTCCCTCTTGATCAAAACGATCAAGCATCATTCCTAGGATTTTGTCACTGTGTGGCAGGGTCACCTGGCAACAGGCAGAGAAAGCAGGAGCTGAGCTTTTTCCACTAGCAATGGCTCGGCATGGTTGCACTTCAGGGGATGTGCTGGAGGAGCCAGGCAGCTGTGAACAAGCCTGATCTCATCCGGGAGGGGGCACTGGTAACACGCATTACCCAAATCTTCAGGCTACCAAGCACCAAAATGATGGAAAACTATATTCAATTAAAACATGAATGTATATTGTCTTGATGTTCTAGTAATCTGATGGTTTGTAAAATTAAATGCTGCATTCTCCTAAACTAATACAGGTAAGCCCTCCACACTTTTGTAAAACCAAGGGTATTCCCTGCCAAGGGATCTGTAAAAGCATGCACGTCGCTCCCAGGTACTGGTGTTCGGCCAGCAGTGAGCAGACAGCAATTTGCTAAACATAGATATTATGGATGCTGCCCACAAAGGTGCTCCGAGAAACTCTGTATGGGTTCCTTGCACAAACGCTAGCATGCAGCGATGCAAAACTATTCTGTACTATTCTCCTGTAGCCAAACCAAAGAGCCTGCACAGGACATAGGTCAGAGCACTGAGGCTTCTACAACTGAAACATCAGAAAAAGAAACTTGGCCACAGCAAATACATTCACTGAGGGACCACGATAAGCTTTCACCTTGTACAGAGACTTATCTGAATGTACTTTTCACTCAATACACTCAGCCTTTGGCTCTTTCTCTGGACTCCTCCTTTGTTCCTCATCCCTTACAGCTATGGGCTTTGACAAGCAAAGTAAGGTGTCAGGCCCAGTGAATACCTACAAGACAACATTTCCAAGAGATAAAAAACTAAATGTGGATGTTTCCAAAAATGTATGTCCCGGAATTTGGGAATACAGACTTTTACCTGCAAGTTGTGGTTAATCTTGGACACCTTTCTAGGTTGAACTTTCCACAGAGTTGCTGCTCCTCTGTGTCTCCTTCCTTTTGTGGAAGCTCCAAGCCCCTCAGGCCAGAATCAGCTTGCTGCTTCCACCCTGCAAACTATAACATTTGGTTTTGGTCTGCGTGCAAAACTGGGTCATCCCATCACTGGAGCTATGGGATTTTTTCAGATCTTGCACTAGGCCAGTGATGAGTTAGCAATCATCCATGCAGCAACTCATATTTAAGCTATGTAAGCACAGTGTTAGCTCTTTCAAGACACTGAGACATCTCACCCAAAAGTCCCTGACAAGGTCCCAAAAGCAAGGCTGCTGTAGAAGATAACATTCAGGAGTCTTATCAGTTTGCACTGCTCTCAGCAGCTCTTATTTTTCAAACTTGGCCACTGAAGACCTGTTTCATTCTGAGCCTCTGACTCAGTCCGAGCAGTCCCACTTGCCAAAATCTTGCTTTAACCAGCTGTAAGTTGCTCTCCTCACTGCACAAGAGCAATGTTACCCTTGAGAAGTAAGTACAACTCCTCACACAGCCCGAGCTGCCAACACTCAGGAAATGTGTTGGTTGTATAGCAACAAACATGCAGCCATTTAGGACCTCAAATCTGGATACCCTGGCCAGTCATCACTCTGGTCAATGGTGGGGGTTGGCTTCTGACCTCCCTGTTCTGTCAGCCCAAGGCCCAAAAGAGGAGTGAAAGGAGATGATGCATTATCTGCTAGCAACCTCAGGTCTGCAAAACCGGTGGGCAGCTTTGATTTCATCCAGGAGAGGGCAATACTAACATAGGAAAGAAAAAGTAAATTACAGTATTTCGTGCACTAAAGTAAGCAAGCAAAGGAATTAAAGGCACTGATCTAGCAGCATTGAGCCCAGAACAAAGCACTTGGATAGTCCATGTGCTCATTCCATCAAAAATCTTTCCCCAGTCTGGCCCCATTTAATGGAAGGTTGCCCTGCATGAAATCTTCAGGTGCATGTTTCAGGTAAGATTTTTGCTGCTCTGATTAAAACAGAAAAGAGATGGTCTGTCTTGGTCATATCAGAAATACAAACAAACCTTTGTTGTTGTTCATTAATAAAGAAACCCTTCCATCCCACCCAACTTTAGTCTGCATATTTGATAAGGCCCAAAAGATCAATGTTTCATCATTCTCCCCAGACTAGCCTGTTTGATACTGAACTTTTCTTACAAAGAGATAAAATGTACCAGCATTTAATCGTAAATGTAATGGAACTGCCTCATGCTTGTTAGGACCTCAAATTAACTTTCTGTGACCAAAGCTGCCACATACGCACATAGTCATCAACACATTTCTAAAGCTTGTAACAGTACTGTAACAAATTGTGCTCTAATAGCATCCTTCCACAATGAGTTTCAGATGTTAACTCCACATATTTTTAAAAAATACTTTTTTCTCTATTTTATAAAGAAAAACTCTCTGTTTCTATAACCTCTCCCTCCTATGACTTAAAAATAATTTAAAAACAAAAATGAGTGATGTCTCACAATAAATTTTGCTTTTGTTCCACTCAAGCAAACACCCTTCTTTAGAGACTGGGAAGTTGAGGCACATAACGTGACACTGGGTTTCCCCAACGTCATACCATATATCTGCAATGGAACAAAGATTAGAACTTTTTTCTAGCTCCAGTCTTGTGTTTTAACCATTTACCCATACTGCTATTCATGTTTACTAGAACAAGGTACTTTTATTTCTTCTCTGAAGTCCTCCATTGTCCTTAGTTTATGGAGCTGCAAGATGGAGAGAAACTACTTTTCTATTCACAGTGTTCTGCAATTATGTTTATTTGCTCATAAACAAGATAAGATATTTTCTAATGTTTTGTTCATTCTATTTATTTTTCCTTTCTCCTAAACAAAAGCACCCAGGACTATCTTTCCAGACTTTTTAAAAAATTAAATAATCTTCTCCATAAGTATTAGGCAAGCCAAGTCCTACCATGACTGATCTCAATATTAAAAAATAGCATATTACACACAGTTCAGTGCTAGCCGAGAGTAATCTACCTAAATCAGTGTAGAAAGGGCTGTTAAAACCAGAAACATGCACAACTTTTGCACCTAGGGAAATGCAGTAGTAAATTTGCAGATCTTGGCCCAAATTTCTACAGAGATGCTTAGGCACCTAGCTTTCAAGAACCTCTTTGGGACTTCCAACACATGGTAGCAGTAAGATAACAGATTTCTTTCTGGATATGAGCCTTACTTCTTCCTCCCTCTCCCTTGCAGCAAGACAGGGCCAATTCCACACAGCACCATCAGCAGTGTGAACTCAGTCTATCTACTCTATGTAATGGTGATTTTTCAAGCTAGCTACGATCATGTTCATGGTAACAGCTTTCTTCTAAGGCAGAAAAGAGGAATTAGTTTAGACATAGGGTAAGGTAAATTCATACACCTGATAGAACACGCAGTCTTGACTTAAAGCCTGTCATACACAGACACAGAGTTACTGCACCTCCCAGTCATGTAGCAGTGACAGCCTATTCACCGTTCCTCCTTGCATCAAGGCTGAAAAAGAACAATTATACCACCTGTTGCCATGAATGATTTTTAAGTTATTATCACAAAAGCACAAAAACAAAGGACCCTACATGCCTGGGAACAAGGAGGTCTGGATCGTGTCCAATGTCTCACAGCCACCCCAAAACCCTTGCCAAGTCATCTCGACTCCTATGTCTCACTTTCAAAATGGGGATAATGACATAAGTGCCTTCTCTAGCAGTGAGACTAGACTTTGAAATACTCCAGTTCATCACTGGTGACATAACATTAGCTATCAGAGAGCAGCAAGGACAGGACATATAGCTGTTCAAGTCAGAAGAGACCACTAAGCCAGTTAGGCTAACTTCTTTTAAGGTTTGACACAAGAAACTTTAAGGGCACTTAAAATGCTGGAAAAATTTCTGATCGCTCATACCCCTGAATCTTGTCACCCTGTCCCTGTGGCCAACACTTTGCTTCTACCAGTTAATTAGCACAGGGATTTAGTGATAGCATTGCTTGTTTGAGTGCGACAGGTTTGTTGATAACAAAAAACCAGTTGCTTATTTAAGTAAGGTATTTTCCTCCTACCACATAAAAGAGAATCAACCTGTAGCATCAGCACTTTCCCTGCCAGCAAATTAAAGATCCTGTAAGTAAGGCGGTAAGCACAGGGTAATTGTGTTGTCCTGCGTAAGAGAGGCTGGGACACAGCAGCAGTCCATGCACTGCTGAGGGAGAGCAGGGAGCTGGGCTGGAGAGAAAGGAACAGCTCTGTGTCTCCCTGATCCTCTCCAAGCTGACAAGCCTGGTCACTATCACCACACAAGATGGTGCCGGCTGGGATTATCCTCATTGTCCTCCTCCTGCAGCATAAAGCAGTTATTGCCTGAGAAATAGATATAAGCTGGAAAAGAGGCTCAGTCTGAGACCTGGAAAACATCACACAGTGTATATGGGCGAGCTTCCATAACACTCACAAAAGCAAGCAACTCCTAACGCTAAGTAAGGTGATTGCAGGCAACAAGCAGTCAAGCAATTGGGATGCTTCCAGCATGCAGCTCTGCAAATGCATCTTGATTCAAACACTGAGTCCATCAACCAACCCCATGCAGGGCATGGACACCCTTCCTTCATATGGCATGAATCCTAGAAAGGAAGCAGTGGCCCACCATCCCAGTGCTGCATCCCCAGACAGTTCAGACACTCTGACCTTGCTCTACAGTCTTGGAGCTTCCCCTTTCCCACACACACGCACAGCCCAGCCAGCACACCTCAATCGACACATCCAGTACTCCCCCCAGCAACCTGACCACTGTTCAGCACTCAGTGCCCCCCTCCCTACACCCCTGACCTGGGCCATCACACCTTAGGCAAGGCAGCCCAAACCAGCCTCCCATCCAGCACGTCCCACCAGCAAAGGAGACTTCACTCCAGACACTGCTGCAGCATAGAAACGTGAAGGCTCTATTACAACAGTGCATTTCTATGAACAAAACTCACTCATACCATATGATTATTTTTTTTGTTCTGTATGAAACATTTCCTTGCAATCCTTTCCTGAACAAATAATAACATATTTTTAAACCCAATCAGTTTCCAGTTCTCCTGTCTCCCTAAGCACACTGAGGCCTCTCCCATACATAATATATGCATGTTTAATAATTTCCAAATATGTACTATTTTGAAAACTGCTCCAAACTTCATTGCTTCAAGACAGATCATGCAATTTGTGTCCTACATGTGCAAAGCCTAATGCAAAGATTGACTTAATCAGACCCACATTTCAGAAGTCCAGATTCACAAGCTGCCAGGTAGCTGGGGCTTACCAGGGCAACCTAATGCTAACTACAAATATTAGGTACAAAATCAACGTTCTGAGTTTAAAGTGTAGAATACATCTAAATCATGGAGGTATATCATTCTGTCCGCTTATTCCACCTTCCACGCTGAAAAAATAGCACTGAGTTTGTATGAAAGAAACAACCATGTTTACACCCCTCAACGTAAATAATGTAAGTGCTTAATATATTGCCTTATCTTTTGATGCTAAGGCAAAACAATATCTGGAACTACTACAGAAAATAGATCAACAACTGAATGAACCAGGAACAAAGGACAGGTGTCCAACAGCTAGTGAAACACAGACCTTACACAAAAGGCTTTTTGGGTAGCTTTTGTATTTTAGTGTTTTCTCTTTAAATTGTCCATAGGGCTGAGAGGGACAAAGGGCAGGTTGTATTTAAGAAGCACGATCTATCTCCCTTTTAATTTTTAATTTCCCAGTAAAATTGACAGTGTTATCTCTAGAAACTCACTTGCTCAGGGGCATTTTTATAGTCTCCAGCTTTGCATGAATTCTCCCTAGAGATGGCAAGGTCCCCAGACTCTCATCGAGCAAACATCTGACTAAACTGCCTATTAGAAAATAATGCCCTCCAGCAAGAGGGGAAAACGCTGCTCTGTTCCTGTGCTGTCTTCTCCCTCCACCCTCCCCAGACCCCAACACAGTACAAACAAGACTGCAACAGCCGCCTGTTTTGAGGGAAAAGTAGTCAGTGGGTGAGACATGACTTCTGAGGGTTTAGAGAGGCTTGGCGACACAGGGGGAAGCCTGGTGAAGCGGAATTTCACAACTGTTTTGGGCTGTTATTTTTTCTTCCTCTCTAGCTAGCAAGGACAACTCGGACCACTGCAGCATTAACCATTTTGCTCCTGTAGCCCACCATGCACTCTACAAACTGGCAAATGCAAAGCCCTCTAAAAGGGACTGGAGATGACACAGCAAGAGACAAATGTCAAACATGCCCCGAAAACACAGAAACCAGCCCTGCATTCCCAGCATTAAATGTTCTCTGGCAAACACAGCCTCACACACAAAAAGGATCCCTGCTGGCCTCTCATCTGCCAGGGCTTGTGTATCAGCACAGGAACCCAGCAGGAAAGAGTCAGGAGGTCTCTCCCCATCTTTCACCCTCCCACAAAAAAATATTTCTCAAAAGGACTGAATATTTTCAAGAGGAGGGAAAAACACTTGCAGAAGTGAGGACAACAGCAATTAATTTTCCACAGAGCTGTTGCCCTCGGTAGCTGTGCTTGGGGATTTACCTGCCAGCAATTCCAGCATTTGCATCCCAAACTGCACTTATCACCATTCCTGAGCAACCTGGTGCTGGGTGCATTCCCTCTTTGTGCAGCTATGCACTTTCTTTCACCTTCCTGAAGAGGACTGCTCCCCCTGAGAAGCTTCAAACAGAAAGCTTCAAAATTCAGATTTTTTTTTTCTCTGCCCTACCTTGCTGGAGACCATCAGGGATTTACAGTTCTGGGGCTGAATTCTTCTCTCTAAAATAACAGCAGTGAGGGTAAGGGAGCAAGACCCACAAAAATGAGCTTAGAATCTAGCTACTACCTTTCTGTGCCCTGGATCAGCCAGGGACGCAAATATTGCATGGAGAGTCGCTTCGCTCAAGGGAAAGAAAAGAGTGTGCTTCATGCAGCAGGAGCATCTCCAGCTGGTAGTCTCCAAAACAAACAGTACGGGGGATGAAAGAACCGTGCCCTTTAAATTTCTCTTGCAGTACATGTTTGCTGTAATCTTCCCAACACGGACTTCTACTAGGCTCCACAAAAAGAAAAGCACTTAAGACATTTCAAAGTTAACAAAGCAAAATGCATATGCGTTACAGCGCAGCAATGTGGAATTGAACTGGCAGTGAAACAGACTGACTGGATCGGTTAGACTTATTTTATATCTGATTTCAATTATTCTACTATGCAAGGAGGTGAAGGTCACAGAACAATTTAATGGCAGGGCTGCAAATGGATCCCAGGTGACTGACAACTAACCCCTCCTACCCTCCAGCCCTGGCCTATCTCTTAACTACCAAACAGCACAGGAGTCCCTTATCAGCAAGTGACAGATGCAAGTGGGTCTCCAGGATGGAAAAAGGAGAAAAAGAGCGTCCCCCAGGTTCTGAGGAGGATAAAAGGTTGCTGGGGACATCACTTTTCACTATCTACTATTCTTATTTTTTCATTAGATTACACAGACCAAATATACTTGGCTATTAAGCAGAAAGGCACCAAGGGACCCAAAAAAGACAAATTAATTCCTGATTTATGAACAGAAAATGCAATAACCATAAGGGGAAATCAGCATATTGCTCATGTACTAAATGATCATTTCATAGACAAAACTGGGAATAAATCCAGGAATAAAGAATAAAAGCAGAAGGGCTGTGGTTGTAGTGCTGGGGGTCTAATCCACAAAGGAATATTACGGAGAGCACTATTAATTCAGTCACCTGGAGGAATAACAGTATCACTGCAAAACAAAGAGTATTTAAACTCACTGTATAGCAGGGCTAACCCAGACCAAAGGTTTTCACTATCTTGATATCAACAAGAATGTTGTATGTATGTACATATACTTATGTCTGAGTACGTGTGTGTGTGTATAATGTTTTTAACTTCCCATAGCATCTGCTGCTTCTGTAGTCCTCCATCCTCTCACATCTCCACTAGTGAACCAGAATCCTGTTTGCAGCCTTCTGTTATTCCACGCTTGACTTCTGTGCATGGATCTACCAGAGGGACCGTGCAACGCTATGCTGAGTGCTGAGCTATGGCAAACTTATCTCAGCTGTGAGCTAACTTTGATATAACTGAGTGCTAGGTAAGATGCACAGGGATCTGGAAAAAGCAGCTAGCTCTTACACCTGAAGGATGGGATGCTGGAAGTTGTGACTGAAACGAGCAACAGCTCAGCGCTAAAGAAACAGGAACTGCCGCAGTCTGACTTCTGGCAGCCAAGGAAAGGCCTTCACACAGTAAGGATATGCAGACTAGAAAGTGTTCAGATATGGCTTTTGAAGAAACACTGCTTAATACATAAACCAAGCATGCAAAACTAACTGGAGCATTTGTGCATGCTTAGCACATGGATAAAGTATTGAAGAAACACATCACAGATGAGTGACAGAAGATTAATAACCAACAAGAAAGCACACAGAAAATGCTATACTGTATACAAGGGAAGGAAGTAATGTAAGGTAGCACAGAAAAAGTATTTGTGATTTGCCATAACGACTAATAAAAAAAGAAGTGACAAATCCAACCTGGAATCACATCTATAGTTAAAAGCAACTTTGATAGGACAAGATGCCTGGTTTGGAAGAAATAGAGAGCCCAGTAGCAAAAACCACACTGATACATCTCAAATTATATCTATCTGCAACACTTCCAATCAAGAAGCAAACTGGATGAAATATCAAGCACAGGGTGGCAACCCCATCAGCACAGCCATATCTTTCTGGAAAGAATCCTGTAGTTTCTACTATTAAAAGAAAGAAATAAGTAAGAAATAACTCTCTCATACATGAAGCAAAGTTTCTACTTTAGGAAGGCAAACAAAACTCAGTTTGGGTTTTAGAGAAGACAGAGCAAGTGTCAATCATCTAAGTACGATTAATTATACACACTTCTTCATCTGAAAAAAATCCCTAAGTAATGGAGACACACAACTATCTTCTGCAAATATGGTATCAAATGCCAGATAGGGACACACAAATCCGAACAGTCATTCCACATCAGCAATACAGGATATAAACATTTTTGCTGTTCTACCTATAGAT
The DNA here is from genome assembly GCF_030936135.1 of Gavia stellata. NCBI lineage: Eukaryota > Metazoa > Chordata > Aves > Gaviiformes > Gaviidae > Gavia > Gavia stellata. Next base: position 25,203,821 of record NC_082600.1, read on the forward strand.
ATCATACAGAAAGATACACATTTCAGAAAACTTTATCCTGTTTGAAAAAATAAGTAGTAAAGAGAATAGAATTCAATCATCATCAACCAGGAAATCTTAATAGGCTCTACAAAGTTGGTGAATACCAGCCTTTCCCCACTTATGTGTGAGGAACCTGAGTGACAGGTTAAGGCACTTGCCTTGAGGTCAGAGTGACCCAGTGGCAGAACCAGCAGCTGTGTGTCCAAATCCTGTGCTTTAAACACTAATGCACAAACTCCTTTCCTGTTCCAGTATCTCACCACCTTCATGGTAAAAACATTCCTCCTTATATCTAATCTAAATCTACCCTCTTTCAGTTTAAAACTGTTACCCCTTGTCCTGTCACTAGAGGCCCTGGTAAAAAAAAAAAAAAAAAAAAATATCTATCTCCATCTTTCTTATAAGCCCCCTTTTGAGAATTGGAAAGCCACAAGAAGATCTCCTTTTCTCCAGGCTGAAGAACCCCAACTCTCTCAGCCTTTCTTCATAGGAGAGGTTTCCCAGCCCTCTGACCATTTTCGTGACCCTCCTCTGGACCTGGTCTAACAGATCCATCTCTGTCTTGTACTGGGGAACCCAGAGCTGGATGCAGTATTCCAGGTGTGGTCTCATAAGAGTGGGATTGAGGAGGAGAATCACCTCCCTCGACCTGCTGGCCACACTTCTCTTTATGCAGCCTGGGATAAGATTGACTTTCTGGGCTGCAGGCACACGTTGCCAGCTCTGGCCAGTTTTTCATCTACCAATACCCCCAAGTCCTGCTCCGCACGGCTGCTCTCAATCCATTCATCCCCCAGCCTGTATTTGTGCTTGGGATTGCCCCAGCCCACACACAGTACCTTGCTCTTGGCCTTGTTGAACTTCACGAGGTTCATGTGGGCCCACTCCTCAAACCTATCAAGGTCCCTCTGGATGGCATCCCTTTCCCTCTAGCGAATCAACTGCACCACTCAGCTTGGTGTCATCTGCAAACTGGCTGAGGGTGCTCTCAATCCCACTGTCTATATCATTAATAAAGATTTTGAACAGTACCAGTCCCAATACAGACCCCTGAAGGACACTGCTTGTTACTGAGCTCCATTTGGACAATGAGACATTGACTGCAGCTTTTTGGATGCAGTCATCCAGCCAGTTCCTTATGCATTGAATAGTCCATCCATCAAATCCATATTCACTGCTTCCTAAAACACTTTTTAAAATAAAACAGGAAAAGAGGCAATTAGAAATTTTACAAAAACATGATTAATACCTCATATTTGAAAATAACATACAACTGGGATAGCCCAGTAGGCAAGATTCATTTGGGTCACATTTGCAACAATCTCACCTTCTTCTCTTTCTCGGAGAGACATTAAAATTAAAGGGATACAAAGCATCAAGGCAAGTCCACCTGGGCATCAACTCCACCTCTGCTCTTCTCTCTCTAAGTCCTCTCAATAGGCCTTAGTCCCTCACCCACAACCTGTCTTCAGACCACATCTCCAGCAGCACTGAATGCAATTACTGTAATTGATGTGCTGCTTTTGTTAAGACCATGGTATCAATAAACGGGAGTAAAACAAGCTGCTAAGGAAGAGGCAGGAAATTTATTAGAATGGATGCATGCAGTGGCTGGCATAATAACTGTTGATGGCCAATTCATAAATCACAGCTGGATTCTTTGGGAGACTTGTAACTCCCAGGCGGCTTCCTTCATAAAACAACGGTACGAGGAAACAAATGAGAGACTGCTGTTAAAGCCAGTGCAAAACCTTTGCTATGTCAGTCGCAGCCTCAAAAGCTAACAAGGATCCATTAGTCTAAGTTACCAGGCTCAGAAGCAGCTAAAAATCCAGCTGGAAATGTCAGACAACAAGCTCCTTCACCATCTTTTCCAGACAAGCGGGAAGTCGCACCTCAGACACACTCTCTGACCTCTCTCAAGGCCTGCAGTTTTAAGAGAGTCCAGCAACTCAGAAAGCAATCCAGTACCTATCAAGGGTCACCCAGCACTTCGGTAGCATCCAGTTCCTGCAAGAATATCACACACCTAGCCAGCACATTGAGACTGCCTGCACCCAATGCAGCAACCCAGGGCCGCTAAGGGAGTTATCACAGCAAACAGCAGCCCTGCAGGTCCTGGCGTGAACATGACTGCATGCAGGCTGTGGCAAAAGACCCGAAAGCACAGCCATCTGGCTGAGCAACCCAACCAGCCAAATGTCATCCTGCTTTAAAGGTGGAAGGCCGACCCAGAAGCAGGTCTGCACCATCCTCTGCTACGCTAACCCCACATCTTGGCAGGCGCAGTCTTTGCAGTAGCCCAGAAGCAGAAATGCTGCACTGTTTCAGTTGCCCCATCTTCTCCCCAGGGCAGCCACACCGGTCTTGTTACCTGCCTCTAGCCCCAGTACCCTCTGAAATGGACACATTAGGGTGGTGGTGCCCTGGCCCATTCCCGCTGGCTTTCACAAACCCCCAGGATGTGCAGGGTCCCTGACCACAAGATGCTGGTAACCAACTATCCCCTGCCTATCACATTGATGAACTGGCAAACTGGGGCATCAATTTGGACTCCTGCCTGAACCGATCCCTGGAATCCTTACCTGTCCTACACCCCCTTTCTCCCCTATTTGTATCTGTGCTGTCTGATCCATGTCAGAGGTGATGAGAGTGTAAGGAAGAGGACAGAAAGGGGCTTACAGATGAAAAATGTTCCAAGTAAATTTTTAATGCCATTAAATGTGGTTTATTTTTATGATGATTTATTACTGTGCTTATAAATGTATAGACTGGCCTGAAGCATCATTCCATCGTATTAGAGGTTGTTGCTGTGGCAGCTGGGGGTGCTAAATAGCACCTCCTATGCAACAGACTCAGGAGACTTCTTGTTATGCAAACAGTTTACCCTTTAGGGCACTGTACTGCTTTAGGACCAGGACCATGCACTGCAGCCTTACAAGCTGTAACTGTTACACCCTGCTTCAAAGCCTTCTCCTCTCTCTAGGGTATTGCCAGGAATATCTATAGGCTCGTGCTGTAGGTTGAGGCTATCATGGCCAAATCTCATTTCAGTCTGTATTCACAGGCCAGTCTCCTTCTTCAGGGGTCCATCTCACACATTACTGGTCTGGCTGGCTCAATGAGGGCCATGCAAGTATTTCCAACTGTGCAACACTGTTCACCATATCACAACATATTGACTTACCCAGCAAGACATGAACTCACTCGGGGCTGCCTGCTTCTCCAGCATGTGTTACAACAACACTACTGTTCGGCACTTAGGCTGCATCTTCCATGGAATCTCAAAACTCTTTTTAGCAGCATCGTTATCTTCGCTTTCCTTTCTTCTTGTAAGGAAATAATTCACATAAGTCCAAAAAAGTGTAAGTCACAAAATGGGAAAGGGAAAAAGATTCTTCAGTTGCTCCACAGCCTGGTTCTACTAGATTATTCCTCAATATATCTTACAGCCAAGAAGAATTAACAAGGTACATACTCTGAAGATCTCGCAGCACTTAAACACTATAAGCTTAATCCAGTTTTACAAACCATTATCCATGAAACTGAGGCACAGGGATGGCAACTAACTTGGCTCAGGTCCTACAACCATTTATTCTCAGAATCATTTAGTTTAGAAACACCCCAAGGAAGACAAGCAACACCACTGTTGCCTTTGCTGTTACAAACAAAAAATGCTAGTTAATAATAGAAAGATCAGGAATAGATACTAACTGCTCCAATTCCTGTTCAATACATAAGCGATGAGACCATGCATCTCCCACCACATCCCTTATGCAAGGGCCTTTTGTTATTTTTGGGGTTTTTAAATAATTTCTGTTAGGAGATCCTAGGTATGCAGGCCACTTTACCAAGAGATTTATACCTTTTATTAAGGCAAGAGCAATAGGCAACAGTCACAACAGAAATATCACAAAAAGGACCACAGGAAAGAATGGTGCACATATATTGACAGAAAAATATGTTGATGCCATGGGCTCCCTCCCAGGCGGTTAGTACCTGACAACATTTGTACCTTGAGCACATGCTGCACACTCCTGACATACAGTGTGCAACTCTGACCTAAAAGCTGAGGCTCCAGAGGTAGTGGCTATAGCTGCTGTGCATATCATACAGTCCTGAACATGCAATGAGTACTCAGTCAATAATAAATAACTATAATAGATTTTAACAGGCTTGAAAGTGCTCACTTTTTAAAACCACCCCAATTTAACTTTAACTCTAATCTCTCTGGTTTGTTTTTTTCTTTCCTTCCATGCTACTAGCTTTGATGTCTCAAGTGAAGGAATAAGGGCTTCCAGTACCACTGCCATCAAGGTAATAGATGTGATAGACTCAGGCTTACCACTGACTAGGTTATTGATTAAAATTTGTCAGAGGATCCTTTGGAAAGGCTGCAAGAGGCTTCAAACAGGAAAAAAAAAAAAAGTAAAATGTATTTCACTCCCAGAAGTGTATTTCAAAAGACTGAAGGTCAATTATCCCAGCAATTTACAGCCAGTCTCAACAATTTGGCTTGATTAGAGAGTATAATACAATAGGGGAGTTCTCCTCACTCAATCTCCCCACCCTCCCCTCTTTAGCAGCAGGTTTGAATGTCAGAAACAGCAGAAAGTGCAGGGCATCTATATTGCTGAATAAAGCTGCAAACAAGCATTTGTCAGTGGATCTTGGCAAGTGCAGACTTAGGGAACATATGCTAACAAACATTGCAGAAGGGTTTAAAAGCCTGGAAGACTGGGTTAGTGACAAATCAGCGAAGAGGAGATGGATGCTTTAATCACCAAGGAGGTCATTTGATTGGTGGGGATTATTGGAGGAAGATGCACAGAGATTTAGCAGTTGGAAGGTGGATTTGTATGGAAAAATTGATAGTTTTGCACAGTCTGTTCATCCCTCACCATCTCCCTCTTTCCTTCTGCATTGACCTGCCAGAGCCACGATGTTTGCCTTCCCGAGGCCCTGCCACCGGAGCCAGAAAGCAGAACCTTGCTGCTCCTCCGCTCCCACCGTGCTGTGCCACAAACCCAGCCTGATACCCTCTTAGGCACCAGTGTTGGATATTTTCCAATTCTTCCAACTGATTATTTTAACTACTCACAAGGCAGGTAGTAACAGTGGGTGTCACATCCTGGATGGGTAAAGGAAGGCTGCCAAGCTGCTCTCACCAGCAGCCAAATACACTGAAGGGTTGTGAGCTGGTGTGTTATTTGTATCCAAGGCCACTTTAACTGGGATGGTACTTTCCTGCTGCCCAACCAAAGCATTCTCATCCACCCATGTCAACCTTAAAAAGGCCAAAACATGTCTATAGTGCAGTGCTTTCCCTAGAGATTAGTGCAAAATGCACACACATAATGCCTTCCCAACCAATTGGATTATAAACCCATTAGGCATGCCTCTCTCTGCCCATGTGCTAAAGGGGGCGATGAGTATTTTCTGTTCATCCCTTCCTTTCATAGGTTATTAACTACTCACTTCCTCTCTCCTCAGAGCAAACAAGAACTACAAAATGTTTCTGACCCAGAGCAGAAGGGGTTAAAAGCCCACCCTCATTCTCCTTGATGGAGGCCATCCAACCATGACCCTGGCTGAGTGGCACACACATAGGAAGTGGATTATCAGTAACTCTTTTTTTCTACCTTCTTTCACCCTCTCTCTATACAACGTCAATGAGCTGGAAAATGAAAGGAATAATGCAGGTTTAAGAGGCCAATAATTAGGTCACAGCTGATCTCAGCTTGGATCAGCTGACAGCTGGTGCCTATCCTGCCCTAGAGAGCAAGGGGGCTTTCAGGACTCACAAGTTTAGGTCAGCCTCCCCTTCTCTCTCCACTCTTTGTTCCCAGACTCCCGAAAAGCAAAAATTGACAACCGTAATCCAAATCTACTAGGTTTCCATCCACAGGAGTTTACAGGGAGAAATTACTTTGCTTGCTTTTGTCCTAAAATATCTTAAATCCTCTTTCCTGCTGCCTCACTACCACTCTGTCAGACCAGCACCACAGCCGAGTTACTGCTCCTGTGCTATCCCCTTCCTCCCCCAACTCTGTCCTGCCCACTCCTGAACATAATCTCAATGTTTGCTTGTTTTAGCTTCCATAATCCTGTTGTCTTGCAAATCTCCTCACCATAATCCTGCTTTTGTCTGTCAATACAATTTGTTTGCTGTGGGGAGGAAGGGAGGTGAAACGTTGCTGGGAATGGAGAAAGCCTTTGCTGCTGGTTTTCAAGGCTCTACCCATTTTCAAACACAACCTGGGAGATCTGGCACTGCTGTGCACTCCACATCTGAGAGGGGGGTCACAGCCTCCAAGACCAAGAGTTTGCTGGGTCAAACCAGTGGCTGCTGCAGAATTAATAGCATGGTAGCAAGGATGTGTTGTTATACGTGCCTGCACGTGCTAGAGGGGAGAGCGGGCAAGAAAAAGCAAAGCAAAGAGAAGCTCCACTGTCCCTTGACGAAGGGCTTGCCCTGTCATTTTCACCTGCACAAAGCAGGGGTAGAAGTCGAGGAGTGGGGCACTGCAGGAGGCAGCAATACACAAGGGAGGAAAGAACAAAGCCTGTATCACTTGCACACTAACACAATGGTGATGGGCAGACCAACAAACTGGTAATTGATTGGTAGGAGCTGTGGCAATTTTGTGTGTTTGCATGAATAAAGAATCAGCTTAATCAGACTAATTCCTTCCAGTCAAAACACAACATGGGCTCCAGAACTCACAGCAAAACTCTGCTGCACTAGCCAAGTTTCACACCAGAACAAAGGGACTATGAATTCCACCCAATTTGGATGCAAAACTGAGAGTCAGGCCAAGTGCCCAGAAAACACTTCTGAATTCAGACAACAACCCACTGAAAAAGGACAACAAATTGTGAAACTAGGCGATGATCGTATGATTTGGGGTTTGTTTGCAAACATGTCAAAGAGAGATACAGTACCTTAGCAAGCTGCTCCTCAGGTCTGCTGACGTGGATAGGAAAAGAGGGAGCTACATGCCATTCCAGAAGTGAAAGAAATTCAAAAGCAATGCTTCCAAGAGATTAAGAAAAGTATCATTAACACCCCTTTCCTCATGTCAGCTCTCTACCTCAGGTCTCCTACTAGGAAAGGAAGTATTAAATCGTTGCAATCAGAATATCCCTCCCCCAGGGTAAGTCTGGCTCAAGCTCTTTGAGGAGAAAAAGGATTTTTGGATGTACACTGAGCTAAGCTTGAGACCCAAGCACTCGGGACACTCAAAGCATATTCAGATCAAGTTGCAGACGCTGTTCATCCTGCACATCCTATTGCAAGCCTTGCTCTATAAAATGTTTTTGTCCATTTTTCCCAAAGTACATCACCTGAAAAAGTGCATTCTGGGAACCATCACTCAAGTTACGAGTTTTCACCACCATTTATGTAACATTTGGATTTCAGTCTGTAAGGTTTGTTTGGAATATTAAGGGTTAAGTCAATTAACTATGGAGTTCAGCTTATTGGTGATTTTAATGCAGAACAAATACTCAGAACCCATAAATCAAGTAAACCATCAAAGACCAGCAAGCATTATTAAAAAGTTCTGTATCCTTAAAGCATCACGGAGGGGATTCCCAGACTAAAGGTTGCTAGTGCAGAAAGATTCTAGGAAAGGCATTTTATGAAGATGTTTATAAACTTACATGACCACAGTACAAGATGGTAGTCATGCTATGGGAATTTACAGCCGAAACCAATGCTGCATAACCAGGAATTTTTACAAAGGGGCTGGGGCTTTGAGGACGGAATCACGTGCAGAGCTTGAGACAGCAGCTGGGACACAAAGCAGTTCCGGTACTGCAGAAGTGGCCCCTTCCCTCATTAGTTTCAAGTAGATCAGGAACATGTTATCCACCACTTTATTCTAGAGTATGTTATGTTTTAGCTTCATCAAAGTGGGAAACCCCTTCCTCTCCCTTGCCCCTGTTGTTGCCCTCCAGCTACAAATGAATATATTCACTCGTATTCCTCTGATAACCTTGCTCACCAAGGCTTCCAGAGATAACATAGCTTTTATTAGCAACTTTATCCCACTTTCATCCACCTGTCCTCACCCACCCAAGGCTGAATTCCGGGCATGTATCACCTCACAGCAGTGTATCACACTGCATTTAATTTCTGAGCAGTCATCATCTAAAGATATGCAGCTCGATGTTGTATGTCTTGAATCAAACGGAGTATTTCCAGACAAGTCGCAATATTTCGCACTTATTTGCTTCAAAATCAGTACAGATTCTCCCACCTCCTGTGGCAGGTCAGCAAGTATTATTACACCCATTGCAGAGATGAGGAACCTTAGTCACAGACTGGGGAAGAATCTCTTCCTCTAGCTGTGGCAGAGCTGGTGACCAGGTGATAAGGAGCTAGATGATACTGGTTAGTGCTTTCTATTGCCACCTACAAGACTCCCTCTATATACACTTGGAGCTTGCAATTTTAAACGCTGTCACCTAGAAGGAACTTTTTCCCCAAAGGTAATATGCTTGAATGACAAGAAATGCCACTCCCTCTGGACCCCAGAGATGAATCACTGTTGCCCCACAGAATATCACTCCATGCAGCCAGAATGGCCTTGCCATCTCATCTGGACGGTTGTGTGTGCAGACGCAGCAACGCCATGAAAAAAACCACTTGCTAAAGCCAGGGCTGCCTGTACTGGATGACACATAAATTATACTGCAAGAGACCAAGACCGAGTGGCTTATTTTTAAAAAGGAGCAGCTCTTAGTCTAATATTTATTTCATAGTTGGGTTCCTCATACTGGCTTACTGAGAGGCATCCTATCCACAGAAGATCTGTAAACCTGCACAGCCAGCCTCCTCCCCCCTCACACTTTACAACCTCATTCCCATCACCTGGGATTCCAAGACATCTGGCCAGTTTTTGAAGTTTGAGGAAGCTCAGCTTCTCTCCTCTGCTTTTTCTCCTACAACAGACCCACATCTCCCTTACATTTTCCCATAGCAGAAGCTTGCGTGTTTCAGAGGTTCAGGCATAATTTCCCCCCATGGTCATAAGCAAAGTCAAAGTAAATCCATGAGAGAGTGAGTGTTTTGAGGAGCTTGCCATTCCCTCCTTTCCAGCCAAAAATACGTTAGTAAAGGAAGGTAGGTGGTGAAGTTTTAATTCATCCTGTGGGCACTCGGTGAGGTGACACTGACTCTTTAGCCCTTAGAGCCCAGACACACACTACTGAACTCTAGAAGCTGTGAATAGTACGTTCTGCTCAATCTAACACAGACACTGAGGAAAAAAGATAATTTGTGCTTCTGGAACTCCTTCTACTCTGGTGGATTCTGAAGCATTTTGAAATTGATATAAAGCTTCAATACCACTGAATATAACCTTTTCCACCTGCTGCAAGACACAGTAGCTGCTCAGCTACAGAAGGTAAGAGTTCAGAGCACGACAGAGAAGGGTTCTGCATAGAGTGGAGAAGGAGGGCAGAGAATCACAGAGACAGGGAGGTGCTAAATGTGCAGTTTTGGTCAGGACAGAAAAGCAAATAATTGCTATTAGAGAAGTGGTGATGTTTAAGTCAAAGAGCTCAGTTTTACATCTAGGCTGAAAGCAAGTATCTGGAGACTTCCTCCCTCCAATACCTTATTGGATGTTGTATGTGGAAATTGGTTTTACCCTGGCTTTTGGCAGATGCATTTTTCAAGACTTAGTAACAGCAAAGCCCTTGATTCTGGAATGTCAAAATTTATGATTAGAACAGGGTCTGACCTTAGATTACACAAAATCCAAGACTTGCATCAGGATTTGTTTTAACAATCCATGCACCAAAGTTTACTTGTGTGACTGTTTTACAACTGCTGACACATTTGACTAAACCAATCTCCACTGTATCAGTGTAGCTCATGACTTTTTAGTTCAGAAGACATGATGCTGAAACCCTGTAAACGCATCAGCAGAAGTAGCTTCAGGTTCACTGCTGCATTAGACTGGATATAATTTGCTCTGTAATCCACTTAACTGAGACATGCTTCCCCAAGGAAGTATGTTTACCTACTGGATTCCACAAGGAACTGATTTAAGCCAGCAATACTCAGTGGCAATAACTACTGTTTAACAGAGACATTAATTCTGCTCAATGGGGACAAAATGCTTCTGTTAAGGAAATTTTGCTAAGACCTGCCAGTGCATGATGTTAACTCAAGACCTCAGCAGGTTTACATTAGTTAAGGATCTTTCTAATTGGGACAAACAGTTGCTCCAGGTGCAAAATATTCGAGCCCTTAGTTATGCTAAGACTATACAACTTGCATTAAAGTAGACAAGGATTTCAGGTGGCCCACAGCTGCCAAGCAGCTCTCAGAAATGAGCTCTAATAATCTTTATCCCATTAGACCCTATTCTACTTCCCCAATAATAGTGGCAGCTCAGACATTTGCTCCAACAGGAGAAAGTTAAGCTTTTACTGTTACTGTCCTGTATTTAACGCCTGCTCCCTTTTGAGACAGAAGAGATGCTGAGATGGTTTTAGTAAGTGTATGTTACAATAACAAATGCCATCAACATTGCTGGGAATTTTTTCTTTCTGCACAGTTCTGAAGCTGAGCATTTACTTCAAATTCTCTATCATGCCATTTATGTTGGGGCACCTCTCACCCAACTGGGAGACTGCCAGTAGAAACAGCAACAAGGAACTGGACTGTGATGCCCTATCCTTATCCTATGAATCCCAAGGGGAGCAAAGAGAAAATACAAGAGTAATTAGCCGACCTGAGAAAGCAGGTTTGGGTGTTGGGGAACATTAACAAGCTAGTACAGAACTAGGTCTGATCCAAAGACAGGTTCCACTGTTTGCTTTTCCACTGTTTTTTTCTGCACTAATTCACAACCACTGTAACATCAAGACAAGCTTCCATATGCCTCATTTACTGACAGTAATTAATTTCAGCCTCTCCACCCACACGCACACACGTGTTCATTTTATCTGACAAGCAAGTCACGAAAAAAAGTCCATTCTCACAAAAAGAATACAGGGCAGCTATCAGAGGTTGCCTTTCCTCTAGGCAAAGAAAATCTAATTGGTGTATCTGCTGGGCCACAGATGCCTTTCTCACCCTCCGCTCTTCACCTTGCACACCCTGCCCCAGCTCGGGTCTCTTGCTTCTCCCATGCCTCCCCATGCATCAGAGAACAGTTTTTAATAAAACACTTTCTTCCAGATGAAAAAGGAATAACTGGCCAGCAGAACTTCTCAGCACCTATCTCCCTGTCCAAATAATGAATCCATTAATGACCACGAGGAGAGGAATAAACGCATTAAGAGGCTTAGCAAATCGCTCAGAGAAGCACAGACTCTACCCTCCTGCTCTCCCTTGCTCACTGACAGTTTAACCCACAGCAGCAGTGACAGGAAATAAAAAAAGAAGAAAAAAGAAAACACCAGGTAATTGATCCCACTTTAAAATACTTCCTTTTATTAGAAAGATTTATTTTTTTCCTCTGAAATCCACTTTTTGGTCACTTGCTCTCATGCCTTCTGCCAGCTGCTGCTCTGTTACCATTCTACGTCTGTATTACTTATGGTCTGTTCTCTAAGTCACTATTCTTTTATGAAATTTGTTAACTGTTTATAAATCTCCAGTATGTCTCAGTATCAAGGTGGAAGAGATAAGTAATCATAATTCAGAATACCAGTGATGGCAACAGAAGATCACACAACTAAGTCAGCAGACAATGCTACTACAGAGCTGAAGTCACCATTACCTGATTAAAGCTCATCTTCACAAAAAAGCCAAAGTGGAAGTTGTGTATCATACAAATTTGACAAGAAACAAAAGACAAACAATGAGAGATTTTAAAAACTGTTAACCCAATTTTCACCATACTATCAAGCACTGCTGCTCTATGTAGAATCACACAGGTAAAAAATACAGATCTGAAGTCCCAAGAAGACACCATGATTCCTTGATTGTCAGCAGATGAGACACTGAACTAAAAACTAATAAATACTTTAACTTGCAATTCTCAAGGAGAACAAAGAAACACAGACTTGCTGACATGTACTTTCTGCTGCCATTCCCAATGAGTGAGGAAGCAGACATGCACATGAAGAAGGGTCTTGAGTCCAAAATACACTGTCTTGACAGATAAAACAGGAAACAAATCTATTCCCTGCCTCCTGTCAGGCACTAGTTTGCACAGGTCCCTTTCTGTTGGGGGAAGACCTGGTGCTGCTTGGATTGGTTTTTAGACACCTCATTTCCCACTTGCTTGACCTTTATATACCAGCAAATCTATGCCTTTTTCACTCTTTGATGATCTTTTGCAGTCTGACTGCCAAATTGCAAAAGTAAACCCTTATCTCCCCTCTATGAGCCACATCCAAATTTCTTCTCACACTAAACGTGTCCAGTTGTAACAGTAAAAAACTATGTCTTTCCCAATCTACCTAGTCTTCCTAAGACATCTGAAAAACAATTAATTCATCTGAAGAGTCCTTCCTTTCACTGAACAGATAAGGAAACTAAGCACAGAGTGCCTTCAACCAAATTTTCCCATGTAATGCTTAATTTAGATGCTTTGTTTTAGAGTTGTCCAATATAAAACAGCAGGGACTCAATTTTCACAGCACTCTCAACGTACGAAAAAGAAGAATTAATGCCACGCAGGAACCAAAGATCAAGTCCAAACTAAATATCCAAAGTCACTGACTACTTCTGGTCTGATGTCTGACAGCAAGTCTGTGCTTGAAACAAAGTTCAAGAGTGCTGAAGTCTTCATTAATGACTTATCTACAAAGACCATCCATTTTCTTCAGACACCTACCATTACCTGCACCCTGCCCAAAATTTTTAATTAACAGAACAATGACTATGGGATTTAACCTGTAGAAATTACATTGTAGGTGCGAACTTATTCTCCAATTCGTATTTGACCATTTTAAGAAGAAACAGAATTCATCAGTCAACAGTTTAAGATATGATAATCCATCTTCTCACAAGCACAACAGCAGGGAAGTGAAAATCAGAACATAAGTAGCTGTTCATTCAAAAAAGGAGCATAAAGGTTAAATATGTCCAGCTGGGCCACACTTACAGAAATACAAAGCCAGTTGGGTAGCATATGACAGTCAAGAGAAAATTTATGGCCACCACACAGAATAGCTGACCCATGTGCATTCATCTGCCCTTTTTCTGCTACTGGATGCACAAGATAAAAATGGTTTTAGCTGACCAGTCTTCTAGCTCCACAGTCCAGTTCTAAGGAAAATGTATTTCTTGTCTGTAGAGCCAATGGTGATAATGCAAGGACTAAAGGCGGGAGCTGACTTAAGATGGAACTCCCTGACCCCTCCTAGAAAATACCCATCAAAAAAAGGCTGAACCATGATGACACAAAATTGCCGCAATTTTCCCACTTAGTCAAATCAGAGCATCAGTGGTTGACTCTCATAACAGGATCTTCTCATCGTCATTAAGTGTTCTACAGAACCTACTGTACTGCAGTAGCAGGCCATGCTGGTAAGAGATCTTAAGCGGCTGCTAGTGTGGATTTATCCCAGGTATGCAGTACCAAAGAGCATCTTTGGGAGAGAGGAAGATGGCTGCTGGATAAATGGGACAACAACAGATTTGCCCTGAGAGCCATTGCAAGAGCTCTTGAAAATTTTCTTGACTCCCAAGAAAAGAGCGGATGCTCCTTTTCATTCCCATTTTCTTCGCCTTTTCTCTGCCCTCCCACCCTATCTCAATTTCACCTTCACCCATTCTGTATTTTCTCTGTCTGCCCCTCTCCCTCCCATCCTCTCTCATAAAGCAATTGCCCTTGGTTTTTTCCTTTCTTTACTTTCCGGCAAGCAAACGGCGGCAGTGGTGCCTGCTTTGCAGGCTGCCACTCCTCTCCCTCACTTCATTTCCCTCCCAGCTCAGGCTCTGCGGTTCCGCCTCGGTGCTGCTCTCCAGGGACTCCCACAGCAAGGAGCAGCCTCGACTCTCGCCTCTCAAACCTCAGTAGGTTAAGGGAGAGCATGGGAGGGAGGCAAGCAGCCAGTGGACGGGGAGAAATATGTCATCCCTGCTGCAGTCAGCCATTTTGAAGGTCATAGCAGAGAAGCCCTCCCCTCTGCCTGCCAACTTGGAGCTGTCACTGGTGTCGCAAAGCAAAAGTCTCTGAGTGAGGGACCGATGTTCCCTGCAAGCCACTACTTCCTCAAAATAGGACCAAGAGAATGAGTAAGCTCAGCAAGGACAAAAAAAATAAGGTGAGAGGAACAGCCAGGCTTTCAGCCAGCACCGTGCTAACAGCAAGAATGAGACATGGGAACAGCAGACCAACTTTATGCTAAATTTCTCACTTAAGTGCCTCACGTCTGTAAAGAAACAATGTGGTAAAAAAGAGGACCCTCCCAGAGCCTTTATCCTATTATGGAGACAAACACTGAGCGCTCTGATTACAGAGATGCTCACACTGTACAGCGATACACACCTGGCTGTGTCTGTGGCGGCAGTGCACACTCAGCCACCTTTCCTATTTTTAGCATTACCAAGGCACACAGCTATAAGCCAGGCATTGCACAAAGATATAAAGACAACCCTTGTTCCAAAGAACATATAACTGAAACATAAAGCAGGACGCTGCAGAAATACACACAGAGAGGACAGTGCACACCAGCATGATGCATTTTCTATACAGCAGCTAGTTTTCCCTTCATTAATTGATCCTTGTTACAAACAGTAATCAACTGGAATAACAATAAAACTCACTGGCAATAGGATTATCTCCTCTACTCATAGATCTACTCTTAAAATGATCCTCCCTTGCAAATGGCTTACACAGCTCCTCCATGTAGGTACAATACCTATGGCTGTCAGGTATATCCCTACTCACTCAGGCAATTTCTGATGCCAGTTTGTTGTGTTCTGTCTTGACTTCACTGACAACTGGTGGTGCTCAATTTATCAGGGGGGTGGGAGGGGATGTGCAGGGAAGAGCGTCAAATATGTCTTAATCTGAAGGCCAAAAACACAACATGCCCAAACACAACCAGTGACTGCTACTGGAAACAGTGCCTACAGTGACCCACCCACAGCTCCAAATCAATACCAAAACCAGTGCTGAGATACATGAGCTCGGTCTCAGCTGCATCTTTACCATTCACGCTGCCTCCAATGCAATATAACAGGCTCTATGCCCCAGTGAAACTTTCACATCTCATCACTTTGTCAACTTCAGAAGAATGTTTTAGAGCTCGCAAGGTGTGAGCTCCTGTATAAACAAACCCTCAGTGATTTCTCAGACATAGCAGAGCAAGTCCAGAATTATTAACTCCCAAAACTATCACTGATTTGTAGCTAATTTCTGGCATGAAGTAACTCAAACCATTCTCCTGAACCATTTCTTCTTCGAGGCTCCCTATCCAACTGCTGACCAAAAATGCATTGCTCTTCAGCACAAAGACCTGAAAAGATCCCAACAGCAAACAATATACTGGCTAAGCTCATATCCAGCACCAGTCTTAACTAGTTGAGCAGCTCTCCTTGGCAAGACTTTGCCCTCAAATGCAGCACTGGAGTCACTTTATCCTAGGGAAATTAACACAAGAGAGAGATGAGAATGTAAGAAAAGGGGAGAGAAAGAAATGAACAGGGGGCAGCCGGAGCTTGCAAATTATCATGGACAAAGGACAGTCTCAAACAAGGAGTAATTCAACCATGTCGAACACCTTTTCTCCTAATCAGACAAGAACACCCTCGTCGGCTGGGGAGAAGGCACACAGCCAAAAGCAGCTCAGAGATAGCAGAAGGTTAAGACACCAAAGCAGTCAAAACAGCTGCAGGTATCTGGGCATCTTTGGCCAAGTTCATCACATATTATAGGAAGAAAGGTGGCCTTCACAGAACTACAGATCCTCTCTCCATCACTTTGAAACAGTGAATTCGCTTCACATTTATCACAAACTTATCAAAAACTGAACTCCAAAACACAAGTTTTGAGTACTTCGCCTATGTCCTTTCATAAAATCCCAAAACTAGTGAACTCAGAAATTTTTATTATTGAGCTCAGCGGAGGTAAGATTTTGCTCCTAGCATCTTTAGAAGTTCCTTACTATCCTATTATCACCTCCCTAAACTCTGTGCAAGTTACTCCACCTTCTTTTGTTATCTGTCTATAACTGACATAAACGGTATTTCCTTCTTTTACTGTTGCATAGCACTGACAAGCATCAGCAGAGCTCTGTGGGCACCTCAGACTAGAAGAGAAAGGGAACGATTAGGCTAGTGTCACACTGGCAGAAATACATGTACCATTGAACTCAAAACATCAGGAGGAGGTATAAATAAAGATTGACATATGTTGACAGAGATGCAAATAATTGGACTTGCAGAACCTGTACCTGGTCCATGGCAGATGCTAAATGAATTTACATCAAGAATTCACCAACATCTCCTGGAAATTAAAAACAAAAGGATGGGGAAAACATGTAATTTATCACACTTTTAGGCCTGTACCTTGCCAGGGTAGGCACCAGTCAAAGAGGAACAAAAAGATGGTCTTTTCTCCAGACAGCTTAGTCTCTCAGTAATGTTTTTGGGACATCTGGCCTGTTCCTGATAATACGCACACAAAGACTGATCAATCTCCCTGCGACCCATGGAGAGTGGTTACAGGAACCAAACTAAGTCTTCTTACCACTACAGAGAAAATGGAAATTCAAAGGAGTTGAGCAGTTCCTGCCCAAGGGCAGAAGGGAAAGGGTGAAGAGACACGCATGAGCCCTGCAAAGACAGCCTGCTCTCATGGCTGCCAGACACACTGGAGCAGATGCTGAGGAGCCCACAAGTGCTGGCACGGGCCACCCTGCTGTGGCAGTAGCTCACTTGGTCTCCCCGCGTGCACTGAATTCAGCCCCAGCAGTGGCCAGCCTGGCTTTCCCAGGCACTGCCAGGGGAGACAGAGCAGCTGTGCTGCCTCCCAGCACCCCCTGCCCCAGTGAGCTCTCACACTGGCTAAAGACTTGGTCCTACTCTATGTCCACAGACATGGGAACCCTGCAGGACACCGACAGCCCTCCATACAGTCACGAGTTTTGCACTGGTGCAATACAATCATTAAGTATGTGCCAATTAGATAATGCGATGTCAAAAGCGAGAGTCCAGAGATGAGCAATATGAAGGATGAATAGGCTGAAGCGACTGATTTGTAGAAACATTAATCATGAGGTGTTTTTATTGCTTCTTACTTAAATTTATCTTGAAAATGGGATTACATAAACCAATAGCAATATTTTTTCAGGGTACAACTCTGACTTTTATGTCTGAAATTACAGACCCAAGTTTTCAGAATTGCCCCTGCAAAATTATTACAGCTCTGTGTGCAAATGACAGTTGAATAGCTTAGAAGTGACTTGCGCTGGCAATTGTCATGACTACTAGGAGGAACTACTTCCCCACTCTGTACATGAAAATCTGAATATTGACCTAGAAATAGTCATTTTATTCCAAGACAGCATCCCCACCCAATTATTTAGTTTCAAGTACAGCCTTCATTAAAGGTGCTGAAATGAATAAAATGTTAGAATATATAATTTTGTGCTGTAAACTTAGCCTCCTTTGAATCTACCACTCCATATTTTGTTGAACAAATTGCAATTTTTCCATTTTTTTCCATGGGGTTTCAGATTTGTGTCAGTTTAAAAAAAATAACAAAACAAACAGATTTCATTGGTCAGAAGAGCAAATTGTTCTCTCTCATTCTCCAAATTTGAACAGAAACTGATTTTTTTTTTAATAGAAAAGTTTCTCTAGAAATTGATTGGGATGAGAAAGGGACCTTTTTTGCTTTTCAAATTCATCACTGGTTTGAAGAAGCAGCAAAGATAATAGCATTTGTGTCAAGCAATGATTTAAACTTTCCTAGCCAAATCTTCATCTGCATGTGCTTGATGAAATGAAGAACACTGATTTACACAGCAGAGTCTTTGGGCCACAGGTTTGATTATCAATAGCAGCTGATCCCGTATTGCCGTATGCTAAACTACAGATAAAAGAGCTGGTCTGTTGTTAATCCAAGATCCTACAGAGATATGAAGCACTGACACTGCACGATTGCTTAAAATCAAGCCATTGAACTGCGTCTGCTGCGTTTACTCTTTCACCCTCAATACCTCATGTGACACTAAATGGATCTATGAAACAAGGGCCTGCTCAATTCGCTCCTCGCACCTCACTGAGCCAACAAGTAAAACCACGGATGTGGCTAGAGTTGCACTGGTGTAAATGCAACTTTTGAGGAGAGTAGGGCCTCATGTTTCTTCCCTTTTTCTTCTTACAGCATGTTAAATTGATCCAGGAAGCTGTTCATCTGAAAAGAATACCTACCAACAATTTGTTTTAAACAAACAGTTGCTGGCAGATCCCCCATCTCCCGTGGCATGCAAGTGTCTCGAAACACAAAAGGCAGGGAAACTGAAATTGAAAATTGATCTCACTGCAGCCACATAGACTGGAAGAGTGATTTCCTAGCTGTGATTTTAAATAACTCTTTCTTCTCTCCCCCCCTTCCTCCTCCCCATACACATTCACATTTCTTCCCCGTATTCTCCGTCTTTTGTCAAACAGGAACAAAGAATTCCACCATCTCTCTCTCTTTCCCCAGCCTACTCATCAATATTCTATTACCAAACACGGCTTTGGCCACTTTTTTTTTCTTTAAATCAATAAGAAGCAAAGCAATGAGAGGGAAAAATTAAAATCCCCAGCAAATAAAGAAAAGGTTCTTTAAAAAGCTAATCACTGCTGAACACTGACAGCTCACTGGAGTGTCACACACAGCTCCTGCTACAATCTGTTTGGTCCCACACTGTCATAAAGGTAAGCTACCTGAGCCTGCCTGCCAAAGACAGCTGAGGCAGGAAAGAAAACAAAGGCAAATAAAGCTTTCAGAATTGGTCTTCATGGATGGTTGTCACCTGGACACCACGATCTGGAAGAGCAAGAGTTTGTAATGTCTGGCCTCTGGGTGAAGGTGGTGCTGGGGAAGCCCCGCAAGTCCCTGTCATTGAGACCTACCTCAGGTCCCAGCTGGAGGCAGGGGCAGCCAAGCACCTTTATAGCTTTTCTGCTATGGAAGCGCTCCTGCTCCTCTCCCAGGCCTAACCCTTCCCTCCCTGGCACGTCCACACATGATGCGGGAAGGGCTCAGCTGTGCGGAAATATATATATACACACACCCCCCCCCAAAATGATATATATGGGATATGCCATACCGAACACCTTCAGATGTATTCTCACATACATTATGGAAAAGATCCTGAAATTATTTAGAACAACAGCATGAGGGGGAAAAGCAAGTTCCCTTGACATTTCTAGCCCAACTTTGCATGTCCCTAAATATAGCCAAGCACCAGATGAATACACTAGCCCAAATGCTAAAACTACTTAATCCTCAGTGAAGTAAATTAAAAAAACCTTTCTCTGACTCCCCCTTGACCCCAGTTGGGCTGCAGTCCTCAAAAGATGTAGCTCAATTACACCTGTTTCATGAGGAAGGCCACTGACTTAGAGGGAATGGACATACGGGAAGGTTAATTTCATTCTTTTCACTCCCCTTATTCATTTTGCCACACACTCCTTGTAAAACTGCAAAGTTAGAATGGAATAAATATGCTTTTATTTTTACTTTTTTTTTCTTAAGATAAACAAATTCTGTTAGCCAATGCAAAAGACAAGGAGAGACAGATGAAGTAATTTGGGTGTGTCTGATGCAAGACTGATGACAAGAAATGGCATTTTTGTTAAGCCATATACCTGTTTTACTATTGCTAATCCTTCTTCATGATCAAAGGATCTTTCAAGAGACACAGCTGGACAGAGACACTGCATGGCAGTGGAATGAAACAGCAGAAAAAAGTCCCACCACAGTCAGCAATGCATTTTCTTCAGGAATAGCATTTAGAACTAGAAAGTACAGTCAATTCAAAAACAGAGCAAAGGAAATAGGAAACTACACAGTTTTGACTCAAACCAGTTTTACATGTTTGGGCAGCATACATTGATCCTCTTCTGCCTGCTAACAAGCTCCAGTTACAGCTCTTACGTCACGCACCTGCCCCAGCACAGATGATACCTCCGTGCTCTGTCCCAGTGCCCTGCTGTACTGGAGAGCATTGGGCTGCACAGGTTCTGTCAGAGAGGAGGTAAAAGAAACCCCATCATCTTCTTAGGCCTTTGGTTGGCACCTGACTTCCCACATAGCAGAGTACAAAGCAGCTCATAGGGACCTTCCCACACTCCTTTCCAACCTTCAGCTACCCCTCTCACAGTTACACAAGATTCCTAGGGTTCTGTATTCTTACCACACCAGGAAACACCTGCACATACTCTGGCAGTGAGCAACAAGCTGAACAGAGAAGTTTCCTGTTCCAGACCACCAAAGAGGAGAAAAGAAGCAGCAATAGAATTGGGGGAAACACAACTTGACAGTCTGTCCATCCTCAGGAAGATGACCATGAGACAAAAGCTGCTTGCTCAAACTAAAATCAATTCCATTAGCATTCCTCCACCAAAACCAAATTACAAGCATCCTTAAAATTAGGAAAGGCCCTATTTCGACATTACCTTTTAACAGAGTAAAAATTTTCAGGGGACAAAACAGTGAGTCAAACAGGAGAGTTCTAAAGATAGCATATGTATCAGCAGGACAAGACTTAGGTGACTCAGGAGAGAGCACTCTTCCTTCTGAAAAGGTGCCACAAATCACCTCCACACAGTGCTAAAGGGCACCATGATGTTACAGGAGATGGGTTCTCCATTTCTGTTTAAGTATGAAGGTCCTCAAGCATTTACAATGAACAAAAGCTTCTTCTCCCCCCGTACTGCTGTAGTGCACAATGTGTTGTTTCCACTTGGTGGTGACATGGTCTTTCAGGTATGAAAAGATGACTCCTGCATAAATGCCTTGTAAAACACTTTGGAACTATGTGTGCCATAGAGGAAAAAATTACTACAATCTTGAATTCTTGCTTTAAAATATGCAGTGAATTTGATATGTTTATCTGGGACAAGGAGATAAGAAGGGACTCACGAACTTGGGGGAAATGTACACTTACTTCACCCATTGTTTCTAAGACAAATCCCCAAAACCAGAACAGTAATGAGTTTAAAACCTTGCCCTATCCCTGTAATGAAGAAATAGTCTGATCTTTTCTAATCTCTTGCATTTTCCCCACAACTTCACAGCTACCTGTGATGCCAAAGTTAGGGCTCTTCCTCCCAGGTTGCCCCTTTCTCCTGCATTCATGCTCCCCTTTGCTTTCCTGTACGGCTAGCACAAAGCAGGGACTTCCCTTTTCTCTTCTGGCAGCATACGGCAACAGAAATTCCCCACAAACCTTTCCGAAGCAGTTGTACTAACTTCTATATTTAGCAGCTATATTAATCAGAAGGGCAAACTAGGACTCGGGAGCCAAAGACTTTTGTTACATTGTGAATTAATGGTTAAAGAAAGTAAAACCAGAAATTATTGGATAAATCTCAGCACAGAAAAAAAAATGCAAGCTGGAAAAAAGTCAGCTATGTTTACCAATGGTGAGGGCTACAGAAATACAGAACAGTGTCCTCAGTTAATGGCTTGCATCCCTCTCACTTCGGACATCTCATGCTGTTCAGCAGCCCCACCAGCAGTCATAACCATAGCACACCCTCACTCCAGCCCAAGACTGCTGCCTCGGCAACTGCTGATGGCCTTCACAAAAGCTGTTTGCAACCATGCTGACACATAGGAGGCCCTCTGGAAGACACACTGGAGGTTTGCTCACAAAACCACTGTCTTGCAAAGCAAGCAAGTTTGGTCTCAAAAGCAGCTTTGAGCACACATTTAGGAGAGTAAGAATACCTTGTAAGGAACAGTAAGAATACGCTGTAAGGAACACTCAGGCATGGGCAGAGGGTATGAATTTGATAGGGGAGAAGATCTGCTAGACCAAATCCTTCTGGATCCACGATAACAGGAATACAGCTCTATGTAACAATCCATAGCATGCAGCCCATCCAACACCTCCAGAAATACCAATCTGGGAGTAGTATGTGTGACCCAGCCTATGCAAGAGAATAGAAATAGGAGTCCCAAGCTGCAAAGGAATCCCAACCTGACAAGCCGGCTCCACAAGCAGAGCCCCAAGAGCAAGCCAGCAAAGAGCACTCAAAGCTTGTAAATAACAACATGCAGAAAATAAATGAACAACCTAACATATTTAGACGGAAAAAAAATCTGTAGCAGAAAACAGAATTTCACACTACAACATCCGAAAAGCAAATGTAGAAGGAAGCTGTTGTCTAAAGGAGAAGGACTGAAGAAAGCCAAACACCTTAAGGGGTTCCTTTGTTTCACAACTTTTTTTTTTTTTCCAATTTCTCTTTTGTGAAGCCAAAATAAGGTCTCTCTCTCTATTCCACTGAAAGAAAAACAGAAATTCAGATGCTCTTGTCTGTGATCGGGTGGAAGTTGCCAAGCAATGATGTGTTGTCTATATTTTTCCTGCTGAACAGGGATCCATCAAATGAGTCAGATGAAAGAAGGTGTCCAAAGGCCCAGAAACCGAATGCACCAAGATGAAAGGCCCAGAATTCAGCATTCGTCTCCCTAAGTCTCCAAACTTCACGGGAAAGCAAGAGGAAAAAAAGGGGCCAGTAACCATGGGTAACCACTCTCAGGTTAATCTCAGATGGGGAGGGGAAAATGCTTCTCAAGATTAATAGCTAAAGTACTCGGGGATTAGAGATTAGGAGGAGAATCCTGTTTGCTAGGATTAAGAGGTCTGGATTCACATGCAAACCTCAACCAGTGAATTGCCTCCAGCAAAACAGTGGGTTTTATTATTATAATTATTATTTTATTCTCCTCCAATAAATGAAAAACATCGGCAGGAGGGCAGCAAAATCCATCAAAGGTTTAGAAAATAAAATCTCTGAGGAAAGGTTAAGGGAATGCAGTCAAGATAGAAATCAGATATTAAAAACAAAAATCATCCCATGTTATTAGTAACAGGGCAGATTATAAAGAATAAGAGATTTAAAAAAAATATATAATCAACTTCACTTTCCAGAATTCATGCTGTGTGGTCTATTTCTTTGCCCTTGGCTCAGCTGGAGGCAGGTGAGCTGCAAGAGTAGCAAAACTCACCCCTTTTCCACATGAGGAAAGTACAGTTTGAACACCTGATGGCTGATATTTTCCGGAGTGCTCACTAAGAGCTTCATTTCGACATTCACTCTTGGTTGCTTGTCATTGACACATGATTAAGGCACCTACCAAAAGCATACAGGAGGGAACAGAAAGAGAATGGGACTATGTTGTATTAGGTGGGGCTGATAGAGAGGGAACAGACATCAGTCGAAAGTATCAAAGCAGGCATTCAAAATTTTGGTTAAGCAGCTTGCCCGAGATCATTTTCAGTGATGGAGCCAGGAACAAACCTGGATCCACCACAGCAAAACTGTCTGAACTAGGCCCTACTTCACTTGACTACATCCTTGTACAAATAAGAATGTGCAGTCTGGAAGAGGATTTTTGGTTTTTTAAATACCCACAGAAAGGTATTTTAGAAGAGCTACACAAGTCAAATATTCCTATTCCTCTTCACACTTTATTCATAAGCCAGAAGCAGCTGGCTTAGCTCAACAGACCTGCCAGCCAGCATAGCACCCACCAGCCCATGAGGTCAGCAAGGAGAAGCAAGGCCACAACATTGACGTGTGAGCAAGGACCATGTTAGTGAGTGACATGCTACTGGAAAACATATTCCCACCTCGCAGCCTAGTGCCACAGGCCCTCCACATAACCAGATCCTGCCTGTAGGCCTGGGTCAAAATGGCCTCATCATGAGACTTAGCATCGGTCTTCTCAAGCACTGAGGGAGAATTGGGAAATCTGATTATTCCAGCACATTTGGCCTTTCAGGTGCACAAGCGCTGCAAAATTGCCACACTGATGCACAAAAGAACTTGCTAACTAGAAAGCTCAGGAGGCTGCAGGTAATAATGCCATTTCCAACAAAAGCCGTACAGAGAGACAAGGGTTGTAACAGGAGGGAAAATGGAGCAGGTATTCTTTTAAACACAGATGTTCTTGGCTGTTTGAGAGGGACATTTAGCTGCAACACAGTTTAGGATGGTCCGTCAACCTGCTTTAACAGGGAGCTGCAAAACCATCTGCATACCTGCCCCTCAAACCACATCCACAGGCATAGAGGAAAAACTGGCTCCACCTTTTATTGAGCAAGATCTCAAGAAGGAAGCTTTAGCTGTTGCAGGTCATTTGGAAATTTTATTAAACTGGCTGTGTACAAAAAAAAAGATAATTTATAAACCCAACCCTTGCTTTGTCTGATGCCAGATGGTGTCACTGCCAGACTTCTGAGCACCACTGGCAAGGGACTCCCAAGGGAGCAAAGCTCAGGAGGCTGGGGCACTATCCAGGCTGAGAAGTCACACAGTTTCCCATCATTTATTCTTCTGAATGAACCCTGGTCCTTTGGGGCTCCCAGGGCCGGTACAACAGCAGGTGGAGATCAAGCTGATTCATGGGGAAAGGAAAGTGCAAGCACAGCACAGGTGGACTGAATTTGTACACATAGATAGAACTTCATTAACATACTGGAAGCACCGCTGCCTCCTCCCACCTCGCCTGCAGCTGTGTCTCTCCTCCTTTTCCCCTGCTATTCTTGGAAACTAGATGACTCACCCTCCTGATGAAGCCAAGTCTAGCTGGTTTTGGGCCCTGACCCTTTTCTGTACAGCAAAGGCCAGGAGCTAGAATTTGCTTGAACCCTTTTCCTCCGCACTCGGGTAAGCTAGCCGTGTCTGCACAGGATGATGGCAATGCCACTTGCCTAGCACCAGCAGCATTTCTTTGTGAGCAAGGAATGCTAACACCGAGTTTCAGCAGGGCTGTGTATCAGGTTCACAGTCTGCCTGCTTGCTTCCCACTGAATAACAGACACTCAAGGGTAACAGGAGGTTTAGGAAGGAGCAAAGTGAAGAGGAACCTGTAATGCAACAAAGTAGAAAGAAAAAGCCAACATATGATGCATACATGAATGACCAAGGCACACAAAAGCCCCTCCCAGTATCGACCTGTGGCAACTCCTATCTCACTCTAATTCTGGGCACCATAACTTAAGGGGTAAGAAAAGAAAAATACTGGGAAAGATCAGGAAATTGCAGGAATAAGGAATTAGTAAGTATTAAGAATTAGTTAGCTAGCTAGCTTATAAAGAAAGAAAACAAAAAAAGCCGACAGTGAAGTTGAGGGGATGTGATGGTCGTATACATTTGCAGGGAAAAGGAACATTGAACCAGACAGGGTACGCTCCATTACTAAAGGGAGAAACAAAACAATTAGCTACTTAAAAACTTCAGTTTACCAACATCATGATAATCCCTCGCAAATAACCCCCTACTCTCCTCTCTTAGTCTGCTTTCACACCTATTTCTGTCCCATCCCTACAGACCCAGCAGCCCTGCTGCCACACACTGCCATTGAGTCATGTTTCCCTTACCCCGCATGCCTCCCTTACCCCGTACAGCAATACGCAGCTCTACCTGTGCTCCTTTCCCTTCCTTCACACACTTGTTTCCCTCTTTCCTTGCAGTGCTGATCTCTAGTACAGGCTAAAGATGAAGTTCTCCATTACAAGAGTCTACTTTTCCTATAAAAATACTATTTTTAAAAGCCACAATTGACTCTGTGCCGTACTGTACAGGTGCTGACAGCCAAAACAGCTCTGCTCCCCTTCGGCCACCACAACAGGGAGAACATAGGACCACCTTCTGACCCAGGCTAAAGATCCACTGCTGTAGACCAATGGCTTCAAAGACGAAGACACATCAACTACTGGTGCTGGGTCTTCAATAAGGAATATGAGGTTTAATATAAAGATGCATTAGGGCTATGGAGAAAATGTTCCAGAGACAGGAGGGCCATCTCACAGCTCCAATCAAATGGAAAAACTGATGCTGGACAGTGGTGTGAATGGTATTATGCTCCCATTTAATAACACAAGCATACATTGCTACGATGCCATCACTCACTGGCATGAAGATGCTAATCACCTCCAAAACCTGTGTTGCCGTTGCCATTGCCCGCTAGCATAGTAGTGACAGACAAAGCACCAGCAGACACAGGGCAGCAGCAAAGGTGCATTCACTGGCAAAGGTACCTCAGTCCTAATATAGCCTCGTGTTATAAAAACACACAGAAATTTTACTGTGACTGGGGAGCTGCCCTGTCCACCATAATCACATCATTTGGCAAGAGCAGGAAAGCTAGGAAATGAGAGTCAGCTCTTGACAAGAATAAACAAAGCATAAAAGAAAAATACCAAAAATCCTCCCTTCAATTGAAATAATCTGAAGAGAAAAAGCAGTAGACAGCAGAGCTCAATGTGTTTGGCTGAGAAGAAAGTTATTTACAGCAAGGTCTGGCCTCTCACTGCCACCATGTAATTCCAGGCAATTGCACTTTCAAATAGATCTTTTTGGAGAAAATCAACAGTGTATTTGCTTTCAATCTAGTGGAAAATGAAGTCCTGCAAATGTGTTACATAAAGGTGCAGCAGAAGGAGCGCTGTGCACATGGGCACGTGCTCTCAGGTGGAGGTTGGTAGGCTTAGTACTAAACTCTGTCAGGCCCCTTCCACATTTCCCAGCTCTCACATCACACACTGGATTTCCCATAACTAATGATGCATGTCAGATACTGTGGCAGTGACAAGTTTCCCCAGGTTGAGTCCTACTGCCTACATCAGTCCTGTCTCTCCAGGTCCAAGGAGAAGTGCCATGTCCAAGGCTTGACAAAGCTGTAAGCCTCCTGAGCAAGGCCCTCAGGCATAGAGTATAGAGTCTTGTGAAGCACATATACCTGTCTCCAAAAGATCGTCCCAAAATTCACCCCTGACTACACCCCACAGAATTATGCCCCACAGGCACCATCAGTCAACGCCATTGTATGCCCAAGTGTCTACAAAGCTGTTTCCCAAGCCTGCAGTGACCAGTACTGCCCTGATCAGTGTATCTGCAGCTCTCCACTTCTATAGAAATTCTGTCCCACTAGTGCCTTGTCATTCAAAAGCAACAGACACCAGCTTTTGAATGTTTTACGTCATTGACAGCATACAGAATATTGTAGAAAATTATCCCTGAATCAGTTAATCCAAATGCTCAACCTCTGAGAAACTCTAGGAGGGTGACTATTGAAAGCAAAAATATTATTAAATGAAATGCCTATGTATGACTTCATACAGAGAGGGCTGGAGGCTGCATCATTATCAGAGGTCAACAACATGGGACTGCAAAGGTAGTAGCTGGACTCCACATACCCTATCACCCCAAGCTGTTATGGGGCTTCACCTTCTCCCCCAAGCCCACGTGCCAACATACACACACGAGTGTACGTACTCACACTACAGCACCAGCCCCAGCATCTATTTCAGACAAAGGCCAAAGAGAAATATAATTTCAGGCACCTTCCCCAGGGCAAGTCAGAGGGATGGAAAGCAGAAGGTAAAGCTAGGCTTTGAACGATCTCAAACCAGCTCGGATACCATTGCATTGTGAACACAGCAAAAGGAAAACGTTAAATCCCACTGCACATTCCAGCAGGAAGAATTGGTAACTAACATTTTCCTTGGTTCAAGACATTGAAAAATGACAGGAGACAAACCTGGAACTAGTAACTCTAAAACAAGTTAAGATTAAGACAGACATAAACAATCCTTCTAATTGTTTTCGGAATACTGGAGCATAGGTTTGGAAGCCTTCACCTGGATCACTGAGTCCAGGTTCTGCAATGCATCCAACTGTACATTTCAACAAGCATGTAGCTCAAGTTTCCCAGGACACTTATTCCTCTTGTGCCCAAACATCCCAGGCCACAGAACATTTCCAACACCTTACAACAAACTGCTTCCAAAAAACTGCAGCCTGTCACTGTAATATGCAAGAACAGAGGAGCACCCCAAGAACCAACAGCACCCCACCTCTCTCAGGCAGAGAGTAAGTTAAAGAGAAGCTTCCTATAACCTTCTGAAACAAACCATGCCCGTTTTCACAGTGGAAGGTGATCAAAAAAACAAAGCCTGACAATCTGACCAGAAGAAATAGTTTTCTCTCCCCAAATCTGACAATTGCTTTAATCCTGACATTATGAAAGGGACATGAAATCAGGCATCTGGGATAATGCAATGGCAACAGGAGCACCAATAGGGCCCAGTGCAGCCTACAGGCTATCTCTAACTGAATCTAATCTGCACTGCTCCAGAGAAAGACAGAAAAATTAACAGCCAGAAGCCTATTTGCACAAAGGCGGAAAACATTCCCTGTCCTTTCTAGACACCTGGACCAGTAAAGCCCCTTTATAGGATCAAGCATAAACCTACTGACTGCAAAGCACTAGAAACCCTTTTCACTTCTCAGTGCTGACACAGGTCTCCACAAACTGCAAAGCACCCACACAGGCAGCATCTGTGGGTCCCCTGGTTATTCCTGCTGCAGCGTAAAAGACAAAATAATTCAACACAATGGAGTAAATGCAAAAGGAGTTTCTAGAGGCAGCAAATATTGCAGCTTCTGCTAGGAAGTAGAGATTAAATACAATTTAAAAAAGTATCAGCAATTGCATGATCAATTCAGACTTGATGGCAGTTTCAACGCCACATAACACAGTCAGCTAAGACTTCACAGAAACGGTAGGGAGAATAATTCAGGATCTTCTCCAAAAGTACATACCTCTGACACCCACACATCAGAGGAAGCACCACTATTTTTGTTTGTTTGTTTAAGCTTTGTAAAGACTTAAGACTTTATGTCCATAACCTAGCTTTTCTGACAGCCTCCACTAGAGGACTTCTCTTCCTGGGACCTATTAAAAAGACCATTAATCAGACTACAAGGCGATAGGTGTTTCACAGGAAGACCTCTTCTTCCACCCTGAGCCTCCTGCAGGCAGAAACGGTACCAAAACAAATAGTGATACACCCTACACCTGCATTTATCCTCCCTGAACATGAAAAGCTTGAGTTCATTAATTGACACACACCCTGCATTTTGTGTGATTTATCCAAACTGCCAACAGCATAAGAGGGAAGTTGAGACTATATAATGAACGAGATGTGAGCCCTTTCCGGAGCAGTGCTGGGAAAGAGTGCCAGGCCCCCTCCCCAGCAATCACTTGTTCAGATTTCTGATCTGTTCCTGCCCCCTCCCCTTGCCCTCCTAGCACTGCCCTGCCCGCAGGAGCTGATTTTTTTTCAGCATTGCTGCTAGTAGAGCACTGCTCTCCTCCAGCCCCAGGCGCCTCGCCGTCAGGCTCTTAACCCCCAGCGCTCTGCAACAAGGGAACCCAAACAGCACAGGCCCCAGGGGAATAGCCTGCAACTTTATCTCCTGAGCCATACCACCTCCTGAAGCCTGTGCACAAATGAGATAACATCCTCTTGCATCTGAAGGATGCCCCTTTTAATCTTACGACTAAATAGCCCTGAAATTCTTATTCAGAGAAGGCATTTTAAGATAAATTAATTTAAAACACAATTTATGGCCATAGACTGAACCACTACATCACTGGGCACACAGGGAAGCGCTATTCCATCTTGGTGCCTTGTTCCCCTACAAAACAAAGACACAGCGACCCTCTTCACACGGTAACGTGCTTCTCAGCACATTACTTCTAGAAATAGCTGTGTGTAAAGGGTATAGATATGTAATTAAGTATCTAATGCATCATCATGGACAGAGGACCAAACTTCTGTCCTAGGTAGTGATAAAGCCGTGACATTTAGAGCATTCGGAAGATCCACATGGTCAGTTTCGTACATCAAGCTACATGAGCCTGCCGTAATATAAACTGAAAACGAGCAAGAGTAGCAATGAACAGCGTACTATTTTTAAGACGTTTCTGTTAAGTGGGTTCAGAAAGGCATAACATTTAAGGCTAAAAATCAAATCACAAGCACTATCCCTGCATCCCCCTCTCTGGCTCCCCCTTCTCTGAAGGAAACATCCAGCAATACTGCCTGGATGTTACATTTGCTTTTTATTCAGTGTCTAGATCCAAGCCCCAGATAATCACCATACTTAGGGTTTTTACGGAAAGCTTAAAACCTTAATGGCCTGAATCATCAGAGCATTACTTCACTCTGATGCTAGCGTAAGTCTAATGCTTTTAGCAGTTGCACTGGTGGAAAATCAGTGACGTGATTGCAAAACGGAATGGCCTAAGTGTCTTATACAACTGTTATCTCTGTTCTAGGGGAAGGGATACAGAAACAGAAAGGTGCAGGAAAATCTTTTCTTAAGGTGCACTGCAAGTTAGTTATAGAGATGTGAAAAAAAACCCCAGGTCTGTTGACTCCAAGTCACATCTACTGGATTAATTAAAAAAAATTCCCCTTCCTCAATGCTGTCCAAAATAACCACTCAAAGTGGTTGCTTTCTTTCCCTTTCCCACTACCACTGCTACCACTTGACCCATCTGGAAAGCAGTCTCTCACTGCCTCAACACTGGCACCCACTTTGGATATCGATGATTGATACTGGAGACAAAAATCCCTGGCACAATAGAAAAAAAAAAATCTCCCCACCCTACATGACCAGTGCAGCTAAGACACAACTAGCAAACTGCATCTCACCCTGCTGCTTCCATTGCTGTAAGATACCTGGGTACGTATTATGCTCTTTTGCACCCAACTCAACAAGTAAACAAGGTCCAGACTCCCAGTAAACTATAGCCATAGTAGTACATAAGCAACATTTCTGCTGAAGCAATTTCCTTATTTCTGGCTGGCCAGATCCCCAAGTCCCAGCTGTGACAGAAGGTCATGGTGCAAAATACTTGCTTTTCACGTTTTCTTTTCTTCAGGATTCAGGCTAGAAAGTATTTTGTGTGATACTTAAGCCTGCCAGTGTGGTGAGGATAAGAAGGGGTCACTTCACTTGGCAAGAATAGTTCTGGATCCTGTAAGTCTGCCAGATAACACATGGACAGGAGGAAGAGAGGTTCTCAAATAAGCATTTAGATCAAAAGGTGCGGAAACAACCATGGAAAAGCTCACTCAGCTCTAGCTTCCATGCAGAGGAGACTATCCTCACAAATATTTGCTATACTACTGCCTTGCCAAGACTCGCTTTAGGAAGCAATAGTAATGGGATTTCTCTCTCTTCCTGTGGAAAAGTTTATCAAAGTGCAAAAAATTTTGGTAAAGTGAAAAATTTTCTTTCAAGTTCTCCTCTGCATATTTCACTTAGGAATGGATGCAGAAACCTCTAAACCCTCTGAAGAAATTAAATTACAGCTAGTGTGGATAAGTTTCTATTTTTCATATGTTTATAGCTCTCGAGGGAAAAATTGCTTTTGAGTAATCACCCAATGTGACTTTTTTAAGTATAAAATCAGTGAAAACATTTTTGTATTTTTTTTTAATGCAAAAATGAGGCACAACTCAAAGACAGAATCCATGTACCTATGGATATTTACAAAATATATGCCACTAGAGCATGCACATGTCAGGTGGTATTGAGCTTGTGTTATCTTTGATAACAGTGAATCCTGCAATGTTTTAAAAGCCCCAACCTGAAATAGTCATATAGCTTTCACCTTCTCATACAATAAAACATGAGATGAAGGCAGAGAAGTGGAGTTGGGAGCCTTTAGTATCCGCATAACTGAAACTTTTGTCAGAAGTGAGAACAAGCAACTTAAAAATGCATGGTCCAAGTTTCCTCAAAAATAAAACACAAAGGAAAATGGAGCAAAAAGAGCCCCAACACAACGTTAATTACTATCAAGATTTTAATCACACCCAAGCAAAGATTTCAAAATTATGACTCTTCCTGCAAACACATCTTGATCTCAATGCTAAGATGTTATTTCTTTCAAAACATTTTTGGGTTTGCCTACCATGTATCATCCTATTCTCAGTTTTTATCTTACATATATTTATTCCTTCTACAGAATAAATATCATCCTGGAAATAAAGTACAGTGTTTCTTTATGGCTGAAATAACTGTTTGCAAGGAGGAAAAGAAGACTTGTCTCATCTGTGGAAAAGTTTCAACAGCAGAGAGACTAGTCACCCTATTCCTCTAAATGGCAAATGACTGGTAATGTCCCCTACCCTTGACAAATGCTTTCAGAAATTCATTTCCTTCAGAAACAAATCAAAGCAATAATCAAAGGACTTCTCTCACTTTCTTTACAAAATCCTTAGGATTCATTCCTCAATTTGGGGTTAGAAGCAAGATTTCTTTTTTGGTCAAAAGTCATCTTAGAAATGGCCAGCTGAGATGGCCACAGAGCAGATAGTCAGGAATACAAAAGACATCCATCCTCCAAGCTTATCCAAACCATAACACTTCTCAGTACTTTCAGTTATCACCAAAAAAACCAAGGTTATTTTTGTTCACACTCATAACATTTCTCATAACCAACAGATTAGAAGAAGTCTACCCCCAAGAAGAAAAAAGTTCACTTTAAAGACCCCATTGCTTATTTATAAAACCCTAAATATAACTCTGGTATTGTAACCACATTTCAGTTCAAATAATAATGGTTTAGCTACAACAGATTTTTCTATAACATGTCAAATATTTTTTTTTCCTCCTTTATTACATGTACTAAGCTACATAAAATGAATCTGAAACTAATACATGCAATTGATTACACTGATTCTTCTATGTGGATTGTAAGGTTTGTTGAGTACTTTGAATAGGTAGGTGACGTAAGTTGCAAGTCATTTGTTAATACAGCCATGATTTGCACCTTCCTGCCCCCCATATTTCCTCTCAGACCGCTCTGCATACTACATCACATCAAACTTTGCAACATATTTGTGAAATACAGCATCTCATTGTCACGACTCCCACGTTACATGCAGGAGTCAAGTGACTTGCCCAAGACCGCAGGCTCAGCCAGCAGAATTGCTTTTGCAACTGAAGAACGCCTACATCAGTGGCCTCTGTAGAACCTACACACATTTCTCTCCAGGATGCTGGGGGTTTTAGCATTTCTACAACATGCATCAGGAGGCAGATAAACTGAATGCTCGAGATTTTACCTCTTACGAGCAAGTGAACCGGAATGACTTAGCTAGGGCCACTGCTTTGAAAGCAAAAGTCCCACTGAGGTCAGTGGGGCCAGGATTTCACCTCTGATTGTATTGAGTCTGGATGAGATGGAGTTAATTTTCCCCGTAGCAGCCCTCATAGAGTTGTGCTTTGTACTGGTAGCTAGAAAAGGTGTTGATAACACACCAGCATTTTGGCTACTGCTGAGCAGTGCTCGCACAGCATCAAAGCTGTTTCTCCAACATTCCTGCCTCACCCAGTAGGCTAGGGGTGAGCAAGATCTTGGGAGGGGACATTGCCAGGACAGCTGACCCAAACTGACTAAAGGGATATTCCATACCATGTGACATCTGCTCAGCAATAAAAGCTAAAAGAAAGGGGGTGGGCATTCATTATTACAACATTTGTCTTCCAGAGCAACCACTATGTGCACTGAAGCCCTACTTCCTGGGAAGTGGCTGGATTTCACAGACTGATGGGATGTAGATAATAAATATTTTTTTCTTTGCTTCCATGCACAGCTTTTGCTTTATTAAACTGCCTTTATCTTGACCCATGATGTTTTCTCCATCTTGTTTTCTCCCCTGCCACGTCCTGCTGAGGAGGGGAGTGAGAGAGCAGCTTGGTGGGCACCTGGCATCCAGCCAAGGTCAACCCACCACAGTGATACAGAAAGTCACAGGAGCTATTTATCACTATATTTCAGACACCAAATAGATACCATACAAAGCTTAGGGACATGGTTTAGTGGTGGAATTAACAGTGCTAGGTTTATGGTTGGACTTGATGATCTTAAAGGTCTTTTCCAACCTAAATCATCTTATGATTCTAAAGGAACTGTGAATATAGATCATTTACATTAGCACAAACTACCTTAATTGGTTTGCTTCACATTGCCTGCACATTGCTGAATGAGGTACCAGGGGCATTGGACCTCACCTCCATTTCTGTCTTTCTGTGGTAAGCAGTGGCATAGAACCAGCCTTTACAGAGGTGTCTGTCCATTGGTGGAATACTGTTTAAGGCAACTGTGGAATAGATACACATGTTGACAGTGGGTTCTGGAAGTGTCACACAGTGCTTCAATTGCAACTTAGGGCAAAAGTTCTTGCTATAAATAAAAATTATGTAGTCCAGTTAAACTCAGTGTGTATTCTTTACGTACTGCATGGAGTGACAAACCTGTGAGAGAGGGTTACAATGACCTGGATCTCATGATTTTGTAGCTTAGTCCCACTAGCCAGCCAGCAATTTGATTATGTAAGATCATTTGGGTCACACCATGGCTCAGTCAGGTTATTTTGCAATCCCAAATAAAAGTAAGACAACAGAACAGGAAAACTGGAAGGAAGACAAGAGGAAAGCAGGAAATGCACACTGATGAAGGGCTATGATTACATAGGCTTCCACACAAGAACAATCCAAAACAAATTCCAAGGCAGTCTCCTGCATGCTGAGTGGTGGCATCTCTCCCCAGATAAGCAACTGTGAGGCTGTGCCTCCCCTGAGAAACTCCAACAACTTCATCAACCACAAGTAAGAGAGCCCTGAAGGTTAACCTTGAAAGGTCGTTGTTGGAATCCGCATGTATGATACTACTGCCTATTTGTTATTCCTTCGGAGAGTAAAATGTGTCTAAGCAAACCCATGTCTGTTGCCTCTACAGATCCAATTTAAACAAGCCCTGTCAGTTTGAGGATGGAAGAAATCCCAGAAACCTTCTGGCAGCTTGTTTGCTGTCTTTCCATATGTTAATATAATATGCAGATTAGAGATTATTGCATTTAAACATTTTAGAAAAAAACAATTGTATCTTGAGCACAGCACAACTGCCTCAGGAATGCCAGTTTTTATTACAAGAGGAATGAAACAGAACAAACTGGAGACCCCATCACAGGTAGGTACTGCTTTAAAAGAGATTATCTGACAAGCTTCTGGTTGAGTGCTGCTGCTGGACCTGACTGTGAATTACCATGTGATTGGCAGAGTTGTTTAGCATGTCTCAAAATGAAGCTGCAATCTCCATCATAGTTCAGAGCAATGCAGTTCCTCCTAGTGAAATCTGAGAAAGTTGCTGATGAAGGATTTTTGTTCCTTCAATTTTTCTTTTTAAACACTAAACTACAGATGTGCCAAATGCACCAGACTGCAAGATACTAATTTGGGAGCCACTGTCCATGTTCTAGAATAGAAGTCTATGAGCCAGAGACTTCAAATAAAGACTCTCTGTGGGACCATAGACCAATCGCTCTCCCCTCAAGCTTCAGCTATAACTTTCAACACCACTTCAGTGGTTCCAAATCATTAACAGATCTATCCTCATAAACAATTACTCAGTGGGAACCTCTCCCTGTGAAGACCATCTTCATCAGATCTTTCTACCAACTACCATACACACAAATCTGGGAAGTAACGAATGCTGTTTCTTTTTGGCATTCTAGGTTTCCTTGTTTACTGAATTTAGACATAGATTATTTCTCCCATTTGAGTTACACCGATTTACACAAAACATAGAATAACACCTGGAACAGAATAGGAAAGTGCCTTGCTTCTCCCAATTCCCTTCAAAACAGTGCTGGAAATACTGGCTACAGCTACAGATACTAACATTGTTCTTGGATGGTTAACCTCCAGAGCTCAGGTTTCTGCAGAAAGAACTGAAAATGTCTAGAGGCATTTCCCTCTGAATCAGTAATAAAGCACTACCTTTGCATGGAAATACCCTGCTGCGGTAATCAAATGAGGTAACTTGGTATCAGTCAGTTCTCTAACCTTAAGCTATATTGATTGCTATTACTAGAGGCTGCAGTATCACTGGAGAAGACACTCCTGGAACAGATAAAAAGTGAGGCCTTTCCCAACATGTTTTTTAAAGATCTCATGAACATCAGAATTGTTCAGATAACCTGGCTGATTTCCAACATCAGTAATTATTTCCTTTAACATTTCAATCAGACAGGAAATTTTTCTTCACTCCTGTCCTTAACTGCATAAGTTGAATTAGCATGCTGTTAAATGACAAAACATCAGTTGCCAGCTAAATAAATCCTCCTGTCCACACAATTCTGAAAGTACTTTGGTATCCTTCAAGATGAAAGATGCTTAAGAACAAATGTGGTATGTCCACTAAGGCATAGTTGCAATAAGTACTGGAATCTTTTCATTTATTCAATAATAAATTGATATCTTCCCTAGAGCTGATTTTTCCCTTGTGCCAGGGCTGGTCTCCAATTTCATTCCTTGATGTAGCAGTACGAGATTAAATTGCTCTTGGTGCTCAGCTCCCAGGCACACAAGTTTGCTAAGGATCAGACTTTAACATTTTATCATTTGCTTCAGTGGTCTATCTTTGCAATGTCTGCTTAACTGTTGGAGCCCCAAGACTATACTCCTGTAGTTCAGCTCTAGAAGTAACTTCTTATTTCTTTTAAGATCTCAGGGGTCTATGAAGCAATTCTCAGGTCTCTGCTGGTGAGTGGAGATTAATCTAATAGCTATGATACAGTGATAAGTTGTTAACCAATGTACAAAAGAAAATAGCATTATCACACCCGCTTTATTTCAACACAAGCAAGAACTCTGAAGCATAAAGGAGTTCAAATACAGCAGTGGAGGGAGTTTTTTTTCACCCTCAGTTAATTGGTACAATAGCAATCTCCTTCCCAACCCTTTACTCAGAGCTTCATAATATGGTAATTTTTCTGGTCTTTCTTCCCTCCTCGTCCTTAACCTCAGATTCCCACAAATGGCCCTTCCACAGGGGACACCTCTCATTTTGGGAGCACCTTGCAGCAGCATGCACCCCACCATGCACAGGAGATGCACAGGGAACCAGCAGAGTCCTGAAGGGAGAGAAGCAGGTCCTGGGCACAGCTTGTAGGTGTGAAAGGAGTCACTCATATTTGTACTAGGCAAGCTGCTCTGTTTTCCAATATAGCCTGTTGTGCAGGCTGTGAGACACCTAAGAAAACCATGCATGTCAGAGTCAGCTGCCATGTGGAACAGTGACCTGTCACCTGCTGCAGGAGGGACTGCACGCTTCACTCACATACATCAGGGCTGTGCCTGGCCTCAGCAGTGCTTCTGGTCTGAATGACACTGAACACCAAGAAAGAAAGTTACACTGAGCATAAAGGAATGACACCTGAAGCCCAAGACCAGTACTTCAAGATATGGGCAATCTAACCTTCATCAGTACTACAGCACAAGCATTGCTGTATGGATGAGTCACTACAAAGTGGTTGTTTTGGGTCGGTTTATTTCCCCCTCTCTTACTGGTCTCTCATATCCCACTGAACATATCATTCTTCTCCTTGGAAGAAGCTCTCTCTGTCCATAAAAAGTTTGCAAGAGACAGGGAAACTGCTGGGCAGCTTGTGTATAGAAGGTGGGCACAACATTACCACCTGCTTTTAAATGTGCAAAACCCTTCCATCTCACAGAAAGCAGCAGTGCCTGGTTTTGCCTGTGTAGGCAAGCAGTCATAATGGCCTAACCACCATGGCACAAGCATCTCCAAAAAACCCAAACCAAAATCAGTGAAGACCTACTGTGTTGATAAGCTCTTTCTGTCCCATTCACTCACAAATGGCAGGAGATCTGCTGGGGTGCTCCAAACAGATGGATTGTGTTCCTAAAGGGCACATAGGCAACAGCATATCTCCTGCTTTTCCAATTCCCCAGTAGGCACCATACCTTCTTCCTGACAAGGAGCCTTGCCTAAAAGGCATGACAGACTGGTTGGTGTGAGTGCCCTTGAAGTACCTGGCAGAATTCACATACCCACCCCCTCAGTCAATGCTTAGCCAAGCTGCACACACCTAGCCATTTAAACTTGTCTCATCAGTTGCTCCATCTGGTCTCCTAAGCAGTGTAATGAAAGGCTCCCATCTTAAGTTTATTTCTCAGGCATTGCATTGGCATGACACCTCATTCCTGGGAAACACAAGGCCTTTATGAACTTACAGGATGGTCATGCCTAGGCAGCAGTCCCAGGCTTAGGTACAGATATGTATGTACCATCAAGCTGCACAAAGGCAACCAAAACCAAGGACATAGATTAGTGACTACTGGAAAATAAAATACAACAATAAA
The DNA here is from genome assembly GCF_030936135.1 of Gavia stellata. Classification (NCBI taxonomy): domain Eukaryota; kingdom Metazoa; phylum Chordata; class Aves; order Gaviiformes; family Gaviidae; genus Gavia; species Gavia stellata. The sequence goes on from NC_082600.1 coordinate 25,242,033, forward strand.
ATACAATATTGTCACTTAAAATGTGTATTAGACATGATTTAAAAGAGTTGGAGTGTGACTTACCCTGGTATCTGAATTCAATGCACAGGGTAAGTGAGTGTAACTGGGGGGGAAGAAGGGCTAAATTATCCCCTCTGACTGCTCCTGAACAGTGTGTTTTGCCTGGTTGAGCTATTGATGCCTCAGAAGGGGGTCTAGGTGCCTCATTCCTCAACATATAGCTTAGACTCATAATTTCTCTAGTTGGCTACCATTAAAGTAGTGCCCAAACTTCAGTTCCCTCTCTCCAATCTTAGATTCTCTTGAATGAGACTGTCACAAGTGCAGAACTGAATTGGCAGCTAGCCCACCTCTGCAAAACACGCTCTGGCTCCATTTATGTGCACATGGGTGGATGCTCACAAGTGCAGCTGTTTATTCTTTACCTAGGCTCTTCCTGGTGTGACATGACCAGGCATAGCTACTGCATGCACTGGAAAACAGTAGAGAGCGCCCTCAATTATCTCTGAACAGAATGGGACTTCTGCATGGCACAGCATGACATCTTGCAGAGATACCAAGCTGGGAGTGGAAAGATTGGGGCATGGCTGTAGTCTTCCACCTGAGCTAAATTTCTTCTGAACCCAGTCAGCTGGCTCTTTGGAGGGACAATGTTGCACAGATGTGGTTTATATTACCTTCAAGTCCTCAACTAGTTTGTTCACTTGTTTGTCCCTCTGACCCTTGCTCCTTGACATGACACACATATTCACTGAGTCAACTGACACTCATAGCAGCACCCCTTTGCGTCCCATCCTACCTGAGCACTAGAGTCAACACTGCTTTGTAAAATAAGAATGCTCTGGGTAATTCAGTGGAGCACTGCATACAACCACTAGACCCATGCAAATAATCGAGAAGACTTATTTGACCACTTAATCCGATACTCTCAGTACCATCCCCTCTGGCCTACTCCCATTGGCTTTGCTGGTTATTTCACCCCAGTTTCAGATGGGGTAAGCAGCTGACTCCTTAGTAACATAACAGGTCTCATGGCTTGCAAAGGGTTTTTTTACTATTTAATGTATATTGTTGTGCTCAGTTTCCTATTATATCTCATTACATTCTTCCAAGCCTTCAGCAACTTGAAACATGTTTTTGTAGTATTTAGAATTTCCTTAAAGGTCTCCCAACAAATAGTCCCCTTCTTTGCCCACAGTATCTAGCAGCTCCATACCCTCTGGTGATCCAGCCAAGGGAAACTAATGCCTGGAGGAGTGTAATACATGCCCTCTCTATTCATATCTCTTCCCCCACAGAGAGGGGATAGCTCACTTGTAAACTTCTGAACTGAAATCTATTGGAAGACAGTCAAAACAGATTTCTCATTCTGTTGCCACTGTAAAGAAGAAAGTGGCAGTACCACATAAGGGACTCAGAAGACTGAACTAGTGATGCTGTCTTCTTCCCAGAGATCATGCCACAGGGAGACACAAAAAAAAGGAAAAGGCAACACATTTGGTCTCCCAGCCAGGTGATAACCCAATTCATCCTTTAAGTGGTTAAAATGAACCAAGTTTGACTAGCCACAGAGAGACGAACACTCCATCCTAAACCTCCACACCAGCTCTTGGCAAAATTTGAATTTTACATAGTGTACAGAGCTTTCACATCCTTGCTGCTCAGAGGTGGAACAGCAGAGGAAGACTGTTCCTCTTTGTAGCAGGTGCCTCTTTGCATTAGCTGTAGCAGATTTCAGTCCCTACAGGAGTACAGCTTCCTCCCTCCCCATTGGGAGGATTAACACTTGTGCTTTCTACAAGCAACTGCTTGTCTCGCAACTCTAAATTAAGCACCGTTGAGGTGCCTAACAGGATACACATTGCCTCTAGTTCCCTGCACTCTTGTCAAGCTCTTGGGGTGACACATGCTGTCAGCCACATGATCCCACAGCAGAAGCAGGAGCAATGCTGGTGCTCTCCATGGAGAGAGCAGGTTTACTGTAATTGCTTCTAAAAGCAAATTCTACTGGGCCTAGGGGAGGGCAGAGACAGCCACCTGTCTGTACATACTCACACACAGAGCATCTCTTACTCCGTTCAGTTTCCCCCATGCAAGCTTACTGACCTCCTGCAGTATTAATGAATTCCTCTGTCACCTCCTGATCTGACATCTGCTCAGGAGAACGGATGAGTAAGCAGGTAATCCAATTGGGCAGGAGCAAAGCAATGAGCCAATTCTCCCACACGACTGTGTTACTCTATTGCTCTTGGGCACTGCCTGTCCCTAAAGGCCCAGTACTCAAAGAAAGGCTTTTGGGCTTCCTGCCCTGAGGATGGATGAAGAGACCTTCTCCACCTCATCTTATTGCTTCTGTCAGTATGACAAAAGGCTGACTTTCCTCATTTTCCAAGATTTCAACATTGAGAAAGCAAAAATGAAACCTTGATGTCTCTTCATCTCCTCCTGACTTTCTGTACAGGAAGTTAACATAAAAAATTGTTCCTTCCCCACAGCAAATCAGACCAGACAGGTCAAGAAAGCTTCTAGACAATAGAAACAAATCAGATGCAAATCAAACACTTTCAGTAAAACATATTCTCAGGTACAATTTGGAAAGTTAAACCAGGTATTAATACTAGATGGTTGGGAATTAAGGACAGAAAATGTCCATAAGGTTAATCCAGTTTATGTCAGGGCTAGGACAGGACTGGTCCATACAAGTTATTGACCAGTGCTTTTCCCTAGGCTTGATTTTAAAGGCACCGAACAACTGAACTTTTATCAATTTCCTTCCAAGATGCATTTAGATTCAATCAGTATGAAAATTAAGACAATTCTTGCTGATATTCAGACAAAATCTTCTTTGTCCAGCATTCCTATTACCAATACTTCACTTTCAGTTGCACCAAAAAAAATCATGTTCTTCCTGAGTTTATGCACTTTTTAAGATGCCTATTTGCTTATCCCTGTTTTACAGGTTTTCAGTGGAGCACCTCATTGTAGGAAGAGCAGATACAATCTCTCCCACCTCTGCCATCTCCCATTCATACCTTATCACTAAAGGATTGCTAAAAATGAAGGCTCAAGAGTTTCAAGGAAAAAAGCAAGAATGCAGACAGCCTTTTTTGTTCACTATGGGAACGTGTTCATCTCTGCTTGACTCAAAATAGTATCTGACAAGAGTGAATCACACAAGTTCTAAAAAACTCAGAAGAATTAAGCAAAGAAATCTATAGCTGCCTTCCTCAATCTCATTCCCTGCCTGCCTTCTTATTGACTTCTGCTGCCTGCATTGACAATTTGTAGCTAACTGTCTGCTTTCTCCTCCATAAAGGTAACTACAAAAATAAGGAGTGGGGAGAAGGTGAAACAGTGAATTACTATGAGGACCTCCAGCACTGTCTCTTGTTGGAGGGGGTAAAAAACAGTCAATGAGGAAATACACAGCACAAAATTCTCTTGCTTTCATGAGAAGCCACTGAGCTACCTCAATATGAATAAAAACATAGAATAGATTTTACCTCACTTATATAAATGCCTAAAGCATCCCAAAATACCTTCATCAGTCTAGCCCTGGGCAAAAGAGAGGGAAAGAGGAAGAAAAAATAAATACACCCAGAAAATGGAAAGACTCAAGTTCAAGTCCAGAAGCTGATGCCCCCCCTAATCCTAAAAGAGAGGAGACAACATTTTATAGCCTAGGTACCCCGAATAATACTAACCTCCAGGGTCTGGGTATGGAAGGAAGATAATATCTACCTTCAGAGCAGTTTAATCTCTATTCTTATGTTAACTTACTTCTGACACTTTTTGTCCACTACTTCTCTTGCTCCAGGGGCTCTATGCCCCTAATATAGGAATTATACCTACTGACGCTCTTTTACACATAACTAAACACACCATACCAGAGATAAGATACTAGTTGCATTTTTATGAATAAAGGGGTCTGAGGACAGAAACCAAGTAAAAAAACAAAAACATGTTGGAAAGGCTATACCCACGTAATTCCAAGCCACAAAAGGGTTGGTTTGAATTTAGCTCCCATTTCTTTTCAAGTTAAAGAGAAAAGATAAATATATACAGATATATGTTCTCTCCATGCATTTGACTTTTTCCCCCGATCCTTTTCCTTCCCCTAACCATTTCTATTTTTCTGTTGGTTTAAGCTTCCCTCCTTGTGGATGATCTTATGTTGTTAAAGAGCTATACTTGATTTGAAAAGGAAAACAAAGAGAAAAGCTTCAGCTTTTGTGTATATGTATAAGTTTATGTGTATTTATATATACATACACATCCTTCTTTAGAGAAGTGCATATATGAAAACCCACCACACTTGAGAATTAAACAAGGAATACTTTGTGGTTTTATGTACATCTACATAATATATGTGCACTTATACCTCTTTGCATATAGATTTAATATTGATCACAATGAGTGTGAAAGAGTGGCAGGAGGGAGCAGCTAGGACAACAGTCTTGGGACCATACCTATAGCCACTGGGGAGGTGCCATGCATACAACAGACAGCCCTAGTCTCTTACTAGGTGCACAGCACTTCCAGCCTTCTATATACCTACATGTTTCTGCTCAGTGGAAACCAAAACACATGAAGAGAAGGCTGCTGACCCTGGCCTCAGCCCAGTCTGCAGTCAGCAAGTGCCCTGTAGTCATATCCAGACCTGAAAGTTGGAAAACGCCTCCAGTTTTACAGTTTAAATGCCCAAGAGGAGTAAGGGAAAAAATAAAATCAAAGCAAGTGTTAGAAATTATTAGAAAAGGATCTGTGCCAAAACAGAGAGCATTATTATGCCACTGGATATATTTTTAAAGTAAAAAGATGAAAGAAACACTATGAGTAATAGTACTATAGAACTGTTTGATCACACAGATTTTAAATTCAGCCAGTGTAGAGCTACGAAAGAAAAAACAACCATAGTACTACAATGTTAAATTTGTTCAAATTTCTCAGGAGCCAGAAGGAAGGCTACTACAAGCAAACTTTTAGAGAGCATGCCTGAAGCCCATTCAAAAAGTCTTAAAATTTCTCAGTTTAAAACATCTTTGACAGGCACAAAAAAATCCCTCATGGAAGCTGAAAATATAGGTAATTTGTTCCTCATTTGACAACATAAGAATCTGCTGGTTATTTTCTTAGCATTATGGAGGATTTTTTTTAAAGTTTTTTTATAAATTTTAGTTACATGCCAAACACACTGATTTTAATACAGTAATGCTCCTTTAACCTGGTTTTGTTACACAAGTGAAGCCTTACATGTTTCAAGTGCTGCAATCATGACCAAACCTCCACACTTCCATTCTAAACAAGTCTCCTTAAAAGCCAAAACAAACAGGTTGTGTCCAACTCTTCCGCAAAAGTCGTAACAAGGCTACATAATTTGGGTTTTGCTGTATCGTTCTACTTATTTTTGCTACAAGCAGAGAGAAAAATAAATAAAAAAAGAAAACCTGAATATCAAAATAAAGATACCTTTACTACAAAAAGACCTGTTAAAATGCAAAATCTTCCTGCAGAATATGGTGGAAATTCCATTGCTTGAGTCACCCGAGATAGGATCAGCAAGCCCCCATACAGACTAGGCATAACTGGGCAAATGGCAAGCTCAGCCTTACTAAGTGTCTTCTGTTCCTATCTACAGCAGTATGAAGCATCTGTCTTCCCCCAAGGAGCACAGTGGTGGGAGGAATCTTTTTTGCATAGAGAACCGTCTTGAGCAACACACTGTAGTCAAGTTAAGTCAATGAGTCACACCATAACACCAAGAAAAGTCAGACATGTGGTTCCTTTTTCCTATGATGACCTTGATTCCATTCATGCAAGAGCAAGTGTTCCTAGAAGTTGAAAGCCTGGATACAGGGGAGAGAAAAAATAAACCACATAGGATTTATCGGTTTGCTACACTGGCACACACTTTCACTCATCCAGTCCTCCAGAATCCATCAAATCAATTTAAGAAGGCCAGAACAAGTCACCAGTGTCATCTTGTGAACTAAAACACCCAATGAGCATCTTTTTTGCTGTGCAGCTACAGCACACTGAAAGTGCATCCCTGCAGCACCCACCTATAGGCACTATTTAGTAAAACTGTTTTTACATATCAGCCAGACAACTGCTTAACAGAAATCTAAGTAGTAGAATCTTCTCACCCATAGGGAAACTTGAGATGAGAAGACTACCTGAAGTTACTTGGAGGGAAACCCAAATTAACCAAAACATAAAAAGCAGTTCCTCATTTTTTTTTTACGCAAGTGCAACAGCTATCAGACTGATCCCAGAGCTTTGACAGGGTAAGACTAGCACTTTGGAAGAGGGAATACCAGTGGGAGGATTCAGCAGCAGCCAAAGAGGTGGTCAAATCAGCGGATAATAAACACATTATGAGCAAGCTTTGAAATCAGGTACTTGACAGAACATACAATTACAGGAAGATTCAACCCAAAGGTCTCAAGAGTCGCCTAATTGACATGATGTATGAAGATAAACTCCCTCTTCCCAGTCCAACACTCTGCCCACTGGATGGCAATAATTCCTCCTAGCAATGTTCCTAAGTCAGTGCTGCTGGTCATCCACAAATGTCATTATCTCACCCAAATGTCAGCCTGGGTCTGCTACAGTGGAAAAACCTCAGCAAGGAGCTTGTACAATAGCCAATAAATCAAAGAGCCCATTCAACACCTATGTACACACATAATCCATTTTTTACAAGTCAAAAAGCATTAGATGATAATTTTGTGACTAGAGTTGCTTTGGGCCTTGTTTTGAATCAGTCTCCAAGACCTTATAAACCATACCTTAATTCCTCACAGCCAGCCCAGTGCTTAAACAAGGGTCAGGCTGGAATGTAAAATGCTACATATCTCCATCACCAGCACCCCAGAGCTGTTCAGTTCCCTGAGACAAGAGGTGGATTGAAGTCAATTTGAGTGCCCTAGAAGCAAAGGGTCTTGCATTTGGTTCACAGATCTCTTGTTATTGTAAGCATAACACTTTCCTTTCTCTCTTTAAAGTATTTTATATGCAATAGTATAACATGATCTCTACCTCCCATCCTTACAATTTCTCTCCTCCTTTGATCTAGGCAGGAGAAAGTAGGATAATTTTAGTTTTTGAGACAAACAAAACATCAATTTCCATTAAAGAATGGCTCCTTTAAGAAAGGCAGCCATGAAGTTATTTGTTCAAACATAGGGTTTTACTGTGTTTCTTGTTGTGCCCAAGAAGGCAAGCCCAAGTCCAGCAATATGCTGCAGGTTGGCCTCCTAATAGCTATGGAAAAGCTAGTCCCAGACTTCTGCACCTTCTGAAGCTTGGCATCTCACCAGAGACAGGAACTGCACTGATGTAGATGTATCAGAAAAGGAAGGACCAAATTGTAATAGTCACAGACTTTGTTGCAAATATGGCAGCAACAAGTTGTGGATGAAGGGCGTAGGAAATTGCATGGCATTACATTTAATAGTATACTGCCAAGACCTGGCTGCCTATCCCATACTGGCTTTTTTCCTGCTTCTATTCATTTTAACACTGACAAGCATGTGAAGCAGCATCTTCACTTGACCATCATCAATAAAAGTGGGATTTGCACCCTGACCAATTCCAAAAGAGAGCTCGGTGGTTTCCTCCAGAAAGGCAAAGACAAGAGAAGCATGGCCACACCTCCAGCCAAATACCATACATGCCCCCATACCTAGATTCATCCTATGGGTGTCAGGTTTATTTCCTATTCCCACTGTCAGCTTCTTTGTGTGGATCATCTTCTCATTCTGGTTGTGTACAGCACTGAGCTCTCATCCATGCATGACAGCCTCAGCTGCACCTGCAATACTAAACACTATTTCTTCCAAAATGCCTGGTGCTTAAAAAAGTTTCAAGTTCTCCTGTGCTAGCAGCAGCAGGAGCATGAGGGACACAGCAGTACCAACACAGCAGGCACTGGCTGGGCAAGCCAAAGGCAGGAAGACAGGACAACCCCAGCACTCCTTTACAACAGCACTCTAACCATTACCAGTTTATTTATGTCAGGAATACATCTGACCCACTGACACATTCAAGATAAGAGCAGGAAATATTATTCCTATGTGACTGCAGATAGGTTCCTTTCCCCACCCACCCCACACCTTATCAATTCAACTGAAGATAGTATTCATTTGTGAAGCTGAGCAGAAAAAAAAAATATAGGCAAGCAATTTATCTGCTAAAAGCACTGTGTGGATGACAAAAGGAACTGCCCAAATTCAACACATAATTGATAACAATTTTTGCAATTAAAAAGCATTCACCCTATCCCTAATGTTTTAGCTTGTCCAAAAAAACTCACCAAGAAAATCCAGGGTTCATATAGCATTTGGAGAACTACATAGACAATATACTATATGGCTAAGTACTCTTAATTTAAAACATTTCAGTGGACTGTCTGCATACCCTAAGAAGGTCTTCAGTCCAAGACAGACCAAAATTAAACAGTCTCAGCTGGTAAAAAGTTTTATATAAAAATGTTGCATAATAGGAAGTGCCAGACCAGTGAACCAACACGCATAAGAAGTCTGTAACACTGAAAATACCAGCTCTGACTGAAAATTTACTCACAATATACTGTGCTTTTTACTGCTAAGGTGGGAAAAATCTCTCAAACCACTGCATACCACCAATAGGTCAGGACAGATCTTTGCTTGCTAATGTTGCCTGTTAGATTATTTGGATACGGTAAGAACTACAAACTCTAAAGATTTTTTGCTGTGTGTCATAAGAGCCCAACCCAAAGTCTAGTGAAGTTAATGATGGTAATGAGCACTGAATTACATGTACATTCACTTTAACAAACAAAAGAGTCCTAAATCAAATCTTGCCTCAGTCTTTGCAATACTTGAATGCATCATGGTCTAAGTTACTCAAATTTAAATATATCCCTTTCTACAGGAAATTAAATAAAAATTCAGAGCAATTATACTTACCTATATACTTCAGAACAAAATTTAAAACAATCAAGAGAACTTCCAAGTAAATACACTGCTTCCTAAGATAGAAAATTCTAAATACCACTGCACTAAAAATGTGATTTATCACATCACAGAATTTTTGAAAAGAAATTCCTTTTTAAAAAAAGAAATCACCCATACACATGACACAATGACTGTTCTGTGCTATTTATTTTGATATAAAATCCACTCTTTTGTGCTGTCGAAATATTTTCCGAGGGTCACAGGCTTCTGAACTGACACTAAGTAAGTCCAAAGAAACTGAGAGGGAGCAAACTAAGCTTTGGCAACTGATTAGATGGCAATAGCATCTTTTGGCAGTGGAGACAGGGAGGCAATTTCAGACTGTGAGATATGCTTCTTCAGAGTGGGTCTTTCTGCTAAAGTGGTCAGCACTGGGAAGACCAACAGTGCTGACCACTAAACAGAATCATTTTAAGTTCTACCACTGGTCACATGAGCCAGGCAGTCCCATTCTTCTGAATATGGCTCGCTCAGCCATGCTGCAGGCACAGACAGGCATCATTTTGTTGGTTCTTTTCAGGTAGTGTTTCTAAGGTCACCATCTCTAACAGAAGATATAGGAAAACATCAGCTAAGTCTTCAGCTGGTGAAATCAAGGCAGACTGGGTTATACCGATTTACATAAGATGAGGAGCAAGGCAGTTTTGTTAGTGCAAGAGCACAAATTCTGCAAGCAAGGTATGGGACACACAATGTCTAGACTGCTGTTCTTCTAAAATGTTCTACCTTTCCATGGTGGTAGCTGTCCTTCCAACCCAACAGCCAGTACATGAAGCTTTCAGTCTGGTCCAGCTGGCAGGATGGTTAGAGGTCCTGTTCTCAAGCTCTAAACCCAAACCAGCAGAATTTCACAGTGGGATGAAAGCCAAAAACCATGCAGATTTAGGCAGTCACCAACATTTTTTCCCCAGTTCTTTTTGTGAGCCAGGACAGGGAGACAAGTGTTCCTACAAATGAGGTGGTTTTCCTCTGGCACAGAGCCTCCAAAGTCTTGCTGCTTCTCATAGAAGCAGCATTACCAGCACAACAAAATACCCTTTGTGCGCTTTTCAGTGTGTCCACTTCTATCTGAGCACAGAACACATACCCTCCATCTCCTAGGTTTTACATAAGCTGTGGGCTGCTAGGAACCCAGTAACTGTGTGTTTTCAGTTTTGTTTGCTTTTAATCGTGGTGGAACTTTCTGGTCACAGCTCATAACGTTCTTTAAAAGCACATGAAGTAAAACATGCCACAGTCTCAGTGTGTCATTATGGCAACTGGAATATTCAAAGTTACCAGGAACTAAATATCTATTTGTTAACTTACAGTCCTATTATTTTTGACTAAAATGTGACTGCATTCTCTTCCACTCAACCAAGTCATTTTTCTTTTTGATCCCAAAACCACCAAGGTAGGGAGGGAAGAGGGTTGTCTGCATACTTCTTTATCACAGAATTGCACAAACCTTCCATGTCCAAGGAAAATTAAGTTAGGGTTGTAGACATAGAAGTCCATCAACATCCCCAGTTCTGGTCACAAGACCTCTCTTGTAATAACACAAGTGGATCAAAATGCATGTAGCAGCCAAAGCAAAGCAAAAAGGAGTTGGGATTTCTGTACTCTGCTCCAAACTCTGTCATAGTTGGTTAGTGACAGTAGGCAAGTCACTAAGTCCAATATTTAAATTTTTACTGCTTTCAAATGGCTTCATTTTGTGTTTCTGATTTGAACCACATTAGCCTTGAAGATTAGAGCTATTAATTATCCACAATCCAGCAACTGAGGCTGAAATTGTGATTGCTCAGTCACTGCACAAAGAACTCCCAAAGAAACTCCACTGGTTGTGTCACAATGAAGATGCAGGTTTGCAGCTACTTTTGACAGATGTCTAATCTCTCCATGTTCTGAATCCCACCTCCACAGTCCTACCTGTACTCATTGAATCACATTTCCTTAAAGGGATGGAAGAGCCAAGAGTCTTCCTCCCTTGTTCATACACTAAAACATAATCCAGGGCTAGGAAAATCTTTTAGTTCAGATTAATTACTACATGACAAGGCCTATCCCTACTCACCCTAAGCCACTCTAATTTAAGTGAAACTAACCATAACTATACACAATTGTATCATTCAGCTTTCTAGTTAGTAAAACAACTACTCCTGCTGTTGTTTTACTTCTGTCCCCACTTCATTCTGACTTTTCTTTGCTGCAAAATAATATGGTACATCTTTCAATGCATTTGTTGCAGTATCTTTTTTATTCTCTCACCTTATCACTTCATTTCTCTTTCTGTCCACCACATTCTCTTTCTTCACTTCCAAATCTATCCCTAGTCACTTCACTAATTCTCTCTTAATGCCAACTTTCCCTACTTGCTTATACCAGAGACTCACTCAACCATCATTCTCTGCAAGCCTCATACCTCACTCAAAGCCCGAGAAGTTTACCACAACCTTACAATTAGGAAACTAAATTTCAATTCAGTACTGTGATGGAAGTGTAAGACCTTCCTAAAAAGGAAAAGAAAGAATGCTTAGATTTCTACAAGACACTTTCCTGAGAATCTGTCCAAGAACCTCTCCAACATACTTCTCTGCAGATTTCCATGGCCATTTTCCTGTCCCAAGAACACCACACTTAAAGATCTCAAACACTCTGAACTTCAGCCATGATTGAATTACAAGTGGCTGGAAGAAGGCAGATGCTCAGGGAAGTCCTTCCAGCTCTATAGGTCCCTGCTGCAATCCTTCTGTAGCTGTCACCACTTTGAAAGTTTTCACTGCTTAATTCCATTTCATTCCAAAATAACAAAATAACCAAAAAAAGCAAAACTAAACTTAAATGCAGGCATATCTCAGAAATCTATTGAATTTTAAGCTACAAACATTAAGCATCAAACATCATCCCACCTCTGTAAGCTGCCAATCTTGATTTTATCAAGGACAGCTAGCTTGCTTGCTTTATTTTTTCACATAGGCAATTCAACACAGGCAGGTAGCCCATTCCTTTCTCTTATCAATCCTATTCAGGCAGTTCTGCTGGAGTTGGGGACTATCTCATTTTCAGATTCCCTGCACATTCTTTCCCCCATTCGCTCATACTGCAATTCTTTCAGAACTGGATTGCCAAATGAATAGTATTTATCTTGAGTGATCTTCCAAGAAGCACAATGTAGGCTCCTTCTCTATTAACTATTCTTGCTGTCTTATTCTGCAGATTAAAAGGTAACCAAATCATTTTGTCCTTCTCCAAAAAGGGAATTTCACTGCTGAATTTTGAATTCAGGTGATACACAGTCTGTTCACACAGGCCTTTCAGAGAGGCAACATTTCTAACACACAGAAAAAGTAACTCGTTTTCTGCTTCTCCTGCCCATGACTACTGGACTTTAAGTCCTCAACTACTACAAATCCCACTGAGAAAACAATCAAGTCTTTTACCAGGGAGAATTTTGTTGCTGCTTGTCCAAGATTGTGACCCAGCCCATGTCAGTTTTAGAAAGACCACAGAATAGGCTGGAGGGAAAGCATTATCAAAGGGATATATAGAAATAGGTAGGGATGAACAGAAACCAAGTATTTCTATAGCAGCTGAACTATGCTCTGAAAATTTGTTCCAAAGATGTAGTTACACGATAGCAATTTATGCACAACACTTTGTTTTAACATGCTAATTACGGCGAAGTGTTTATATCTCATGGTAGAGAGTCACACAGGTTGTATAGTTACTGTGCTTGTAAACAATAGTTTGGAACAAAAAAAAAAAAATCAGCTGGAACTAGGATTTTGATACACACCATATTCATTTCATTCATAATCCAAGTTATATCTAGACTTGCCTTTCTAGAGCTCAAATGGCATCAAGCTCCTATCACAACAGTATTTCTCCTACAAGAAAACCAAAAGCTAAGCATAGGCAAGAAGACCATTTAAGTGCAGGGGCACAGTGTACAACAGGTCTGGTCAGTGGTAAGTCAGGAAAATTATTGGTGCCAAGCCACTCCCACCTGAACAGGAAGACTCATTGCCAACATACAGAGAGACTGCATGTGTACAGATAGATGTTCAAGTACGGCTAACAGCATGAGGGCCAAACACACTGACAGCAGGGAGGAAACAGTCAAAGCTGCTGTGAGCAAGCTAAATTCAGCTTGCTTCTCCTCCCACCCTGAGTCTATCCAGCTCAGACAGATCTCTTCTATTCCAGGTAGGCTCAAACAATAAGGCGGATGCTCAAGTAGATAGGAAATTCAGTCCTAGGACTATCCAATTCAGCAGCCAGTTATGTATTCTTACCCTTTTTTAATCACAGTTGCCAACTCAAGTCTGGCCTACATTCACTACCATAAAATAAGTTGGTTTATTTAGTCAGATTCTTAGAAAGCAGGTCTCCATAGCAATACACCAGCAACATTATCAGTTCCGTACTACTACTGTATTCTTTTCTTACCTATACCACCATAATTCTTAGAGCCATCCACAGTAATCTCCATCTCACTAGGCAGAGGTCCAGTATAAACACAGAATTGACATCTACCATCCCTCTAGTTTCCTATCTAAAGGGAAAGTACTCACAAAAGTTAGAGATAAGCAACTTACGGTCATATAGCAAACTGGTACCAAAATAAAAGCTATATTTCAGTTCCCTAGTTCTTACCTTGTTTTGTTACTTAGTAGATAACTAGAGCAGCAAGGAAAGAGTTCAGGAGTCAAGATATCTTCCCTAGGTACACAAGATAGAAAGCATAAGTATAATCGACCTAGGCTAACAACATTTCCTGGCCTCAAGCTTAAATCCAGCCTGGAATCTAAATCAAAAAAAAAATAGCTTGGCAGGTACCCTGCCTGTGAACTTCTATACTCCTAATCTTTTCCTTGAAATTTGTCCTGGGGTCCCAAACCTAGAGAATCAGTGCAGGCAACTGCTTCTACTCTAGGAAACCCTTCAGACTAAAGCCTCAAAACATCCCATACAGCCCCTTTTGGGAAAGGAGCAGATGAGTCCTCCAGAGCACTTCCCTCACTCTAGCCTGGGCATTACAACAGTCTGTAATGCTACTTGTAGCTCCAAAACCTTGCAGATTACCACCTTCAGTTGGTCTAGGACAGCCTTATAGGTCTCAACCCTAAACACTGCCTTCTATGAATCACAACTCCAACCTTGTTCCAGGAAATCCTAAATATGACAATTTTAACAGCAAACCAAGCATTTCTGTAGATCCTAACTCAGCATCAGGGAGCACTGCAGGACAGCAGTTCCCCAAGGGATGGAAACTGAGGGGAATAACATAACCAAGCAAGACCAGAGCCTTACCAGCCAGAGTCTGTCCCACAGTATGCAAGCAAGATAGACCTGGAGAGAGCAGCCACATCCAAGCAAGAATCCAGATCATAAGGTAGTATCATGGTGACGAAGCAGTTCCACAGACAAATTGGGAAGTCAATCCATAAGTCAGAGCTAGGATGAGGTCTAACAATTGCCATAGTCAAAGCCAGGAAGTGAGTCTGCAAGTTGCGGTCCAGATCACAGGGCTCCATGGCTGGGCACAGGCATAGCTAAGCTAAAGGTCTGTAGTCCTTCTCCAACACAGCTTAAAGACTGAAAGCCCAGGGCTGAGCTTAAATAGAGCTCCTGGGCCCACAGGTGTGGGCCCCAGGTGATGCTCATCAGGGCTATTAAGGCTTATTAGTGCACTCAGAGGCCTGACACACTGACACACCTGCAGTGCCCACCTGCAGTGCCCACCCTTCAGACATCTAAAAGGCAAAACAAAACCCTATTACCAGTGTCTAATCCCAACAGGCCCCTACAAGCTCCAACCGTCATCTTAGTCTGGGAGAACCCCTTGAATCCCTGTGTATTCTTACCCAAGAGACTTACAAACCCAAACCTAACCTTAGTATAGAATGCCCTACAAGTCCTGGCTATGGTTGCTCTCCCATCCTACAAATCAGCCAAAATGAAGACAATTCCTTTTCACAGCTCCAGTAGCCCCCCTCACTGATGTGTGCCTGCTCCAGACAGTATGGGTCGGTCACAAGTTGTCTTAAGCCCTGCCTAGGCAGCACATGACTGAGCTATTATATAATTTTTTTCAGGATGCTGGGACAAGCCAATACAAGTTGGGTCACCTGGCATTCTTAACCAGACATACCTCTATTCTTGACTCTCAATCCTCACCTAAGATATTTTCTACAGCTTTCACTGTAGGCACAGAAACCAGTGTAATGAACAGTCCCTTGCGATCTCATGAGAACCTCCACAGATTCCTGTGCTGAGTGTACCAGAGTGCAGCAGTTGTAATTACTTCAGTACAGACTAGCAGTTCCAACCTTTTTAGAAATCCCTTGCAATAAATATGGCAAGTACATAGGGAAGGCAGGGCAAAACTACAGGATAATCTTACAGGCTGACATAGCATATGACAAAGCATATGTAATATCTGTAGAATTTGGACATCAGCCTGTATTCTTAGCAACAGGGGTGGAACTTCTGCTCCTCACAGGAAGGAAAGGATGCTATCGGCAGGGTACAGAAGCTACACTTCTGATCAGGCCTAGGCAGAAAGGTTCCAATCCGTCTCCAGTTCAGTTCACCACAGACCGGTTACCGGTGTCTAATTCACCTAAAAATAATAATAACATAATAAAAAAGGTTGAATTCCAAGGTCAAAGTAATAATGGACAAGTTACAATGGTGAGAGTAAATGTAAGCCTTGACAGAGGTATAACTGAGTGCTATATCGATAGGCTCAACAGCTCGGGCAGGGGGAAACCTTCCTGTCTGTGAAAGCAATGCATTTATCCATCTAGCCAAGGTCACACCCCAAAAAGTTAACATTAGATCTTAAAAATGGAAAACCTTCCAGAAAACCTTGCACTTTCCCAATCCCCTGGAAGCTATGAGTTAAATGTTCCTCAGTCATTCACCTCAGAAATAAAGACCCCATCCCGGGATCTGAAATATGTGGGTTATGCACTGAGAAAATACATTAACATCTTTATTGGCTGCTCCATCCAACCGAGTCTTTTCCCATAAAGAAAACAGTCCCCGTGACACTAATTTCCTCCTTTGAGCTGAGTGTTTTGTAAAAGTCTGTGGCTATCAAAGCAGCACTGAAATGGAGCCACAGATGTGTGGAGCCAAGCTTGCTCCCAGCCACACCGCCAGGGCAGGCTGGCCCCCGTGCCCATGCTGGGAGTCCTCACATGGCCTGGCTGCTACACTGGCACCTCTGGCAGGACCTGCCTGCAACAGCCCCCCTCCATGAAAGCCCACTGTCTGCCTCTCACCCAAAATAAGGCCATTCATCGCCCTTTTCTTGAAACAAATTTCCAACATGTTCTTCTGTAGCAAGGTCTCGCACCACAACAAACACCATGATAGGGGTTTATCAAATGTCTGAGCCAGAGACAGACGGGGCTCCCTTAACTTGGGATTTGGAGGATAGGTATGAGAGGCATTAACTTACAGCTTTTTCTGATTGGGAACTTATTTTTACAGACGTTCTCTTCTAGTTTTTAGTTAAATAACAAAGGAAGATAAAGGAAAATGGAGGAGGCTGACAAGGAGATGAGGAGGATTGTCTCTAAGAAGCCAAAGCCAAATGAAAATATATTACACACCCACAAACAACAGCAACAGGTGTGCCCACATCTTTCCACTGGGTGCTATCCGACATTGACATGTTGTCCTGGGCAAGAGAATACTCCTAAGCAGTGCTGATGGGAGGAAAGCTGCATTTTACATTGCCAGTCACCTCCACAGTCAGGTTTTGTCTTGCAGCAATGCAAGTGGTGGCCCATGGGCAATCATTTTCTCCAGATTTATCACACTTCTTACATAGTTTTTGTATAAAACCATCACCCACAGCAAAAGCTGTTATTTCCATCCCCCTTCCCTGGCACATAGAAATAAAAAAATCGTGTGTTTGTACTGCAGGTTTTTTGGTCTGAAGATCTCCTGCCACAAGGGTCACAGTCAGCTTCACCTGTGAAGTGACTCCTGTCCAGAGCATGGATCTGGAAATGCCTTTACCTTTATGAAACCACCAGCTCAAAGTGTCTTGCGTGGTTTTGCATCTAACTCTAAATAGCAGCTTTAAAAGTGCTCTTGACCATCTGGGTTCTTAGCTTTCAGAGTTTCAGACCCTGAGTAAAAGCTAAAAATATACTGTATCATGTCAGATTTTATCAATGGAAACCACCAAGGACAAGAAAATCTGCCTCTTCCACATTTCTCCTTCTAGGTACACCTACATGGCGATTTTCACTGTCATTTCCTCCAGCTCCCAAAACAAGAAAAACCTAGCATCAGCCTCACACCCAAGAGAAAACAACAGCAGTCCCTGGCTCTATCAGTCATATTCTCAATACCAGTTCAGGGCATAAAACACTGCTTGACTTTTTCACCTACATAATATCACATGGATCTTCAGTAGTACTCTACTATCAAACTTGTGAAGCAGCTATCTTTTAGGACTTCATCATAGAGTCAGATTTGGAGCTTTCAACTACAATGCTGTTAATTAACAGGAGAATCATGACAGTCATTGAAACAATGCGGGGAATAACCAAGTGTCAGCTTTATCAATTTCCCTGTTCTGAAACAAGACTGACATTTTTTAAAGCAACAAAGGAAGAGAGAAGAGGAGAACATTTTTTCCACTTATGCAGCTGAAATCCTCCATACTGTGCAAAAATCAGGCTGGGAATTTCCTGAGAACAGTCCTGATTAAAACAGAGAGGAAATTCCCTGAACTTGCTATATCTAGTCAATTAAAAAATACGAAATGAAAAGCCCTTTTGGCTAGGATCCACACATGCAGAGACTCAGGATAACAGAAGAAAAGCATTCACACTTTCCCAAACTCAAACCAAATCTGACCAAATTTCAAGCTGAAGTTCTGATTTGGTTATTCGTTCATTTTTCAGAACAACAGAATTTGTCATCCTTCCTGCAATAAGAGGCAAAAGACACAGAATATAAAAATTCCAGAGCAGGTATAGCTATATTGTATTTTTTATATACACATATATATGCAGCTCCATACACAATATTAAGGCGTCTGCATTATATGAATTAATTCATTCTTTTGCTAAAAAGCTGGATGTAACTATAAACTTAAAATTTGAAAATATGCACAGATTTATCCAAGGCAGTAAATTAAGTGGTATAGTAGCAACAAAGCAAGTTTTATACACACTTCATCCTCCCAAAAGTCTTTAAAATAGTAGGAGCAAGAGTAATTTACTTTCAGATAAACATGAACAGTTCAGTGTTTTCTCAGGCTGATCTTGGCCCTTCTGCTGGGTTTGCCAAGCAGCCTGAAAAACAATAATGGATTTGCAGCCCAACAGTAAGAACTGAAATCCTGCAAACTGATCACTAACCTAAAGGATGTCACCAAACATCCATTAGCAAGAACCATCCTCTATTTCCTATTGAGCTAGTCTGGATTGAAACAAATGCCTTGAGATGAATGGCACCATAACATGTTAGCAATGTCCTGCAGCATCTGGTCTTTTAGGTGTGCCAACATCATGCACTTGGGGAATAATGCTGTTTGTTCAGAGACATAAGTTTATTGAATTGAGTTTCAACCTTTTTGGAGCTTAGACAGGTTCTTCTGCTCTCTAGGACTGAGACAAAATCTTTCTCATTCTTCAGGTCCTTCAAACTCCCTGCAACCAACTGCCTAACCCTGTTCCATTAATGAAAAGAAAACCACTAAAAATACAACTAAAGTAAGAATTTACACTAACCAAGAAGGAAACCATAATTTCCTTTTCTTCCTTATCAGGTCGCATTATTAAATTTAAACCCACAACTTTGAGATTTACCTGGTGCCAGGTCCCCACATTTTTTTCTTACTTTTGGCAACTCACCCCTAGGCAGCAAACAGATTCTTGGCTCTCGGTGCACCCTTCTGTCTAACAGCTAGAGACATTAGATGTTCTGGTACACAGGCGACCCTCTAGGCTTTACTTCCCTGAGAAGCAAACTCACAAAGTAAATGAATCGCTGGTCAGTTTTTATCAGATAACAAGATTCACTTCCATATTCTGTTTCACCTGATATTAGGCAGCCTTGCACTTATTTTTTCCCTATGGAATACATACTCCCCCATTAATACAATGATGTTTACCAGGGACTCAGAAACGGTTATTAAAATCAGATGAGAAAAGCAATATAGACAAGACCGGACAATACCCCAACCCCTAGGCAACACGCTAGTTTATGGAGCACTACCTTACTCATTTTTCCTCTTGACATCTTCTCTGACATAGAGGAAACCATGAAAGCCCCATCAAAATTGCATGTATCAGAGCAGGCATATGAAAATATGAACATCAATCATTTTTTGGTGTATGTTTCTATCATGCTGTGAAAATGAGCCTCTCAAAGCAGATGGGGGCAGAATATGTGTCCATTACACTCGGAGACCTCAAAAAGCAACAACTTAACAGCCTACACTGTCTTCTGGTAGTATAATAATCAGTGAAATACATCATAAACTGGTACAGAAAGAAAGGTCATAACCAAATGATTTCCCTACCCTCATATCTTTTAGATGCCTCCATATCTACTCATCCCTGACACTTACAGTTTGAATTTTCATGCTGAAGTTTCAGAAGCCCACAAACACTAACAGTCACCTACATCCACCTTTATCAGAAATCTTTTTAAGATGTAAGAAAGCTGCATTTCTAACTCCTGAACTAGGGAGGCCAAAAAGTCAAAGGGGTCACAGTACATGCATTCTCTCCCTGCTGGAAATTCAGATATGATCTTATTCATGGAAGTAAACTGCCCTCATTATCAGACAGCAAACTTACATAAGGGAAAATAGATAAAGGAGTCTCTTCAGGTTACTCCAACATCTCTCTCACATTTACCCACTTAAATTTCAAAAAAAAAAAATTAATAAAGTCCAGTTTCTCCAGTAGCCTTTAAGCCTTTAATTTAGTCTATCTTAATCAACGTTAATCATTTGTACCCATGTTGTCAGAAGTAGTATCAACCACAAAAGAGAAGGGAAGAAAAGCACTTCCATTACCTCTGTTAGTGGCCTTCACCAGGGCTATTTGCTCATGAGGTTTCTCCAGTACTTTCCAATAAAAGACTGTGCAGCAGCAATGACAGAAATAATGGCTCTGTGTCAGGAACAACAGAAATGTGCAAACTCAAGTATCCCATTTTATATACCTATTTCTGTGATGGCTTAACTTTTCTGCAATGGCTTCCACTAATTTTTTTTCCTTCGTTTTTTCAATCCCCATTAGACAAAAAATAAAATTTCCTAAGTATATCAATGCTTTCCTTAACTGGAAAATTCTGGTGCGAGCTGTAGGTTGCCTTGGCAAGGCTGATCAGACCTCTGGGTGAATCAGGACATCTACTCACCCAGCTCTAGCCTCTTCTTCCTGGATTAATCAGTCAGCAGAAGAGACTACGAAGTGTCAGCTAGCACACTCCCATCAGTCATACAAGGCAAACTCAGCTGTTGAAATCAATATTTGTTAGTAGGCAGAAAGAGCTAGGTTTGAGAGTGTTCTAATTAGACAATAGAGATTGTTACAAAACACCTGCAATGTTTGTAATCATTCAAAATAATGAGAATCAATATTAGCTTCCAAAGGCACCATATGGTAAATACTCATTCCAGGCAGGTGGTCCCTCATAGGCTCTCAGCGTTTCAAAAGTGATCATTAACTTTTTTTTAATGTGAATGAACTTGTTCTCAGTTAATGCATCAGCTGCTGGTTTGTCCTCTGCATGTTGCCCACACATAAAGCTGGCTTAATTGCAATGCCACTTCGTCTCATGCTGCTGGACCTGAGCCGGCTTCTTCAGGAACTGACTCCACCAGACCAAGCCCACCAGGAGAATAACCTTCCTCCTCTTCGTAGGACCTGTGGTTGAGAATCTCAGAGGCCTTACAAACCATTTTCAGAAAGAAAGTGTTACTCAGTGTTTTCTAACTTAATGTCACAAATCTACGACCATGCACACAATGCTATACTTGCAAATGACGTCCTGCAGCAGTGGTGTGTCTCTAGGGGTGGCAGCCAGGGCTTCTGAGCACAGGGCTGCAGAGATGAGCTGTGAGAGCCGTACGGTCGCTGCGTCAGCAGCTCTGGTTCTGCACAGCACAGGGGGCACTGTCTGACTCTACCCATCACAAATCCACGCCACTTTCTTCATAAATGGTAAAAATTAAGTTTTACACACACACATACTGCTTAATCTCAATGAAAACAAATAAAATATCTTTCCTCTAAGTCATATCCACAGATTTGTCTGTATGTCGGTTCGATGACAACTCTTCAAGTCACTGATTTTGTTTTCTAATTGCAAGAAAAGCAGATTACACACCTGCGGTGTTGTGGAAAGAATAAATAATAACTAATATAAATATCCCCATAAAGTAGCTATTGCCATATCTCTTTTACAGAAGGGTAAATTCAGATATAGTCTGTCCATGCCAAGATAGAAATTATTATTCAACAGGTAATAACCTAGAGAAAAATCTTCTTATGTTCGTATGAAAACAGGCCTCTGTTTCTCCCCCAGGCACACTTTGTGCAGTGACTCGTGGGAGTTGATTGTGAAAGAAAAAAAGGAAGATGAAGGAGTTACTTCCTTAGCTTCTCCCTTTAGACAGCAAGAAAAAGAAACTGGATTCCAAATAAATGGAAATATACTGTTTTACAAATCAAGTAACATATCATTAAAGGTTCTCAGCCACACTCTTTGCAAGTATAACACCTTAGGACGCCAAAGAGAGAACCAGAGGTTCAGGAAACCCAGGAAACAGGCAGAGACAAAAAAATCTTGAGATTACCTAAGTCTAAACTTAGATAAACTTAATAAGGTTTTTGCTACTAAACAATAATTACATAGCACTCTGTTTACTTATCAACTTTCATGCCAGGGTTCTCCAAGCATCTTATTTACGTACTGTTAAATCACTGTTCCCATCACTGACACACAGCCACTGCTGTTACAGTGTAGAGGCTGCTCAAATGCACACTGCAGAATATTTAAGACAGGTGTACAGACTGAATTGTAGTCAATTGAAACAGTAGGGGAAATGCAGAACTGCAATTGTATCACCTGAGTTGGAAATTAATTAAGACTCTGGGGTGAAAACTCCAAGACTTGTAGAAAAAATGTCACTGGATTTTTAATGATTATAAGTAAAAAGGGCCTCCTTTGAAATATTTAACCACCAGTCATGGTACATTTAGCAGTGATGCTGGGCATTAGTTCTGAGTAAACTTGGGGAAGGAAAAAGCCTAACAAAGTTCAGATGATCTTTCAAGGTCCATTCCAACCTGGCTATTCTATGATTCTATGAAATCACCAGGACAGATTTTGCCATCTGTTTTAGAGCAGATCTTGTCATAAATGCAGTGATTTTTCTGTCTTTATTTTATTGTTTGAAATTTCAAAAAATGTCAAAACTTCAGAGAAATGTTTTGATCACCGAAATATATCAGGTGGCTTTGCAGGCGGCTACTAGAGAAACAAAATTAAGCATTTAAATTTAGACCGCTAATACAATTTTTTCAGGTTCATTCCCCTCCCCTTGAGAGAAACTGGTTTTCGTTAAAGAAATTTGTCAAAAACATATTTTGCAGAATATTTTGATCACCTCTACTTTAGCCCTGCTATGGACTTCCTACAACACAAAGAGAAAAAGGGGGAGAGCCAGAACCCTGGGGGATATAAATAATGCACATGTCACACTGCTGCCCTTTCACAAGCTGTAGCAAGTGATACAACAAAGAAGGTGCAGACGAAAAGTGAGGACTTGACTTCTGCATTGAACCACAATCAACAGACAACCCAAAGTGAGCAGCTGTGAGCTGACAGATCTAAATTACACAAGGCAGTCTTGCACCCCTCCTTGCCCAAGATATTCACAGAATCACAGAATCACAGAACCGTTAAGGTTGGAAAAGACCTTTAAGATCATCAAGTCCAACCATCAACCCAACACCACCACGCCCGCTAAACCACCAAAACCTGGAGGCACAAAGGTGGTGCAAAGCCATCAGTACTGTTTTACTTACTGGTTGTTGCCTTCCCTGTTGCTCCTCCTGAAGATGTAACACTGATTTGGACCAATATTTCATCACTAAGCTTTTCCCCCAGCTTTTTTCCCCTGTGCGTTCAGCTTAGCTGGAATTACATGACCATATCACAGCACAAGATGGGATAGATAGCACCAGGAACGTTCGTTTCATGTGACAGCAAAACCAAAGAACACAATAAGAAAACCTGAGGCAGGGTTCATCACAAACTTTGTCCTTGTCCAGGGTTTTATGCTTCATCTTCCTCATTCCTTTTATTTTAATTATATATGGATTGTTGCTCTGGATTGTTCTGGTAAAGCACTGCCTGCTAGACAGGCTGCAATCACAAACTCTCTGGGTACTGGCATTTGTCGCCATGATTGTAATTCACAGCAATACATAAACTTTTTCAAAATGCTGTGAACATAACTTCAGGGGGTTAATAAAGCTGCTTTCCAGCCCTCTACCTCCTTCCATTGATAACTTATTCAAATTGTAATTGCTTGTAATGTGCACCCTATATCACATTACTACTTACGCTACATGTACTCCCTGGGGCCATCCATCACTCCTGCCTATCAGTACAGTCCTTGTTCTTGCCCGATGATGGCAGCCAGGGTACTGTTAACACATGGAGTTTTGTGCCAAACCTTAACTGACACCCGCCAACCCGATTGACTTTACCCTGCATTTATCATTTGGAATTTCTCTTATCCTAAAACCTAGCTTAGTCCATTGCATACAAATCAGCTCTTCAGCAGGCACTTCCAACAGACCTATATATGTTTCACATCGCAAACAGCATTGTTGCCACTTTTTTCTCCCCTGGAAAACTCAGAGGCCGAGTTTCCTCTCATTTAAACAGCAGCTCCATCAACTTTACTCTGTATTTCATAGATGTAAATCATGGCAGACTGCTTCCCTGGCCTGGGAGCACAAACAGCAATATACTGTTGAAGGAGGTAGTAGTGTTCTTTCCGATCAGTAGGAATAAGCACTAAGCAAAACTACTGCTTTACAGTAGTTGTACGGTACCTAAAATTGAAAGGATAATATCACAGAGGCAGACAAAGCTGGGTAAGCTTCCCTGACCCACACTCCTATGTAGTACACTACACCACTTATTTGTAGCACAAGTTTTTATCTTCATCAGTAATTTTATAGCATCCAAAGTTATTGTAGGTTGGCTCCTGAGATATATATGACTGTATATACTCTGAAGACTTTCCAAAACCATTTCAAATGAAATAGCCTCCTCTTAATGTTGGTGTAGCCTGTGTCCTGGGTTAAGAAATATCCAAGCCTGACTAGACATGTGGCAGAAGTCTGTGTACAGTGTAAAGACACGGTAAATAAAATGGTGGACCTTTGTGGACATGGCCTTTTTCGGCTCTACTTTTGAGTCCCACGCTTATCTCTGCAGAGGCTCTGTGATCTGACCTGCAGCTTCCAGGCTTGGGTGTCACAACAGTATTTTGACATCTTAACTGCATGTCCTGAATTTCTAATGCTGGCTCTTCTTTAGGAAAAGGATGACAAGGAATGATAACAAGTACTGTAATTTAAAACTAACAAGGTACTTCAAAACACCATGGTGTTTTGAAGTTCTGAAGCACCAAGGTGTGTCACCAAGAAAACAATTTACTAACTATTCTTTTTGTATACAGAACTTCATAGCTGTGCATAGTGGTTTTTTGGAAGCAAATTAATCCTCAAAGCATCCCAGAGTGCATGTATTAGTTCCACCTTATTGGCAAAAAAGCAAAAAACAAGGGGGTGGTTGCGAGACATGCCCAAAGCTATATAAAAAGTAAAAGTGACAGATCTGGTAGTATGATAACTCTGGAAAGTCCGGATCTAACATCTACAGCCAAAAGACATCTTAGCTGTCTCTCAAACTGTGTGTGCGGCCTCACAAGAAGGGACAAAGCTGCTAGAAACTGAGGACACATCTACGTGGTCATCAACAGGCAACAGTAAGGTGGCTCTGTTCATGCTCTGAGCTGGCTAGATGTGGGCCAGTTCTGGTCAAGAAACAGTGTGGTCACCTGAAATCAGGTGTGGTGCTACACTAAAAAGTCAAATGCAATCCTGAGCATCAAGTGTCAAGTCCTGTTTGGTATCATCCTAATACACTGAAGAAAATCCTCACATCTGGATGACTCAGATTAGGAAATGAGTGGCCATATGATTGCCTCCACCAGAACATACAGCTATGCCTTAGAAAAACTTAGTCCTGGAACACATTTACCCTCAAATCTATTTGACTTCAGCAGATGTTTTTTCAGCGGTTCTGAGACACAAGTTCATCAAGTGGTTGGGATACATGCTGGGACAGTCAAGTTGTACTTACTTCCTTTTCTGTGTCCCTTAATGACCTGCCTTTCTCCTCTTCCAACCCCTATTTGCTCTGTGACTTTACAGTTTTTAGTTCAAGGATTGTCTCTTACTGAGCAGACGGATAGTACCTAGCTTAATATGTAAGCACTGCTGAAACATACATCATCACAGTTTCCCTAGCTGAATATTGTACCACAACATCCCCTTCCTCCAGTCACCTCTCACTGAAGTGGCACAATTGAGTACTATGCTGTTATATTTTTTGTAAGAAATATACTGGCTTTTTCCACAGATATTCTCAGTCCTCTGCACATGTACTGAAACAGCAAAGGTCCAAGCTAGAAGGAAAATGTGGTGGGTCTCAGCCTAAGCACTGTATTATTTTTAGCTCATGGCTGATTAATATAATGCATGTGAAAGGAAGAGATAAGCATTTAATTGTTACTAGAAGTGGGGAAGCCGATCAGGGCTGAATTAGTAGAATCTGTGGCCTAATTTCATCATTGTTTTAATGTTCTAAAAACTCAGAGCCCTTGCTCCTGCCAAGATGAGGCAGCCTGCTCTTCAGACAGCCTTCTGCAATGGATTTTACCTTCTTCTCCCCCTCAAATTCGACCTGGCTTCCAAATGAGGGTGCCCAGCCCATCAGCTTGTAATTACTTCTGTGCTACTGTAAGATACTCTGGCCTTTATTTCTTTCTGTTCAGGCCCTGCTTTCATGCAAGACCAAATTTCAGGATCCACATTAATCTGATCCTGACAGTGGTATGACCGACAGCAGCTCCTCCAAGTGCCCCAGAATATGCATACACACAAAGCACATGCTAGATACTGTATGCTATGTATTTATATGTTATCCTATAGGTGTATGTGTTATCCCAGGGAAGTCTTCAGAAAAATCAAGTTATAAGATCTTGGAATAACCAAGACAAGATGTAGGGTGTGACACTCAGGTGTCCTAGCAGAAATGAACCTAGACCTCCACTCTTCGAAAGAGATTCTGTTCTGCAGTCTAGCTCTAATATTGGGGGACATGCATAAATTTAGAGTAAAATCAATGCCTTTTCCCCCAGAAAACAAATATATTACCACCCCTTCCCCTTCTTCACTTCACTTTGGTAGACCCTGCTCTGCATGAGGTGAAAGGGAGATTTTCTACAACTTGCAAAAAAAACTGTTTAGAGATAACAAAAGGGGAAAGGAAGCGGACTAGGGAGAACAATTTTGTCTTTGTTTCCTTTCCCTATCCACCCCACCCCACCCCCCCCCCCCCACTTCCACAACAAAAAGTCTGTTTGGAAAGCATTTGTTTGCAGGGGTTTCATTCAGTAGGAGACCAAACATCTCAAACTCAAACTCTTTCTGACACCAGTGGAGTCCTGGGTGCTTAGCTCCTCTTAGGATGAGGCCCTAGGTATAAGAGAGTCAGAGTTATTATCTACCATGGAAAACAGTAATTGAAATTAGATATCTCCCCCCCCACCCCCACCCCCATCACTTAAGACAAATCATTTCTCTTCCTAGAGAGCATGAAGTGTGCCAAATTCCACAGGTTGCTTCTCCAACAGAAGACTTAACATTCCCAAGCACGATTTCCTCAAAACAAGATTGCTTCCCCTTTGCCATTTACATTACCAGAGAGTCTGTTATTAGCCTGATATTTTATCTCTGACACTGTGAGAAATATCGCTGCCATAAACCCTGCTGCCCTTAGTAAAAGTGGAACTATTTGGCAAAAGCTAATAAAATGAGGAACAATAAAAGCAATTGCCAATGAATACTTAAGCACCAAATAAGCCAGCTGCCCACACATACATGCATGTGCACGCGCTCACACACACAAGCATTTCTTCTTCACATTACACCTACACCAGCAGAAAGGGAATTATAAGGACACCACTATTTTCACTTTATGCCATACAAAGCAGTAGTGCACTGGCAGGGAGATGGATGAGGTGCTTTCACAGATCCTTAACTCCTATGATTCACATTTCTCTTTACAAACTTAGTTTAGTATCTAGCTCACTTATTAAATGGTTCTGTTTTTTCCTGGATTCTTACCAAAGAAAGCAAGAAGAGGAGATGGTGTCTAAGATTTTATCAACGGAACAAAACTTTCTGTCCTCTATTTCATACCACCTCTACTTTGAAGAAAGGTTTTGAGTAATAAAATACAACAGCTAGAGTTAAAGAGTGATGAAAGAAAATAGGAAATTGAAACACTTGAGGCTGCTCTAAGCACGGGAGCTGGTCAGGGAAACACTCTTGTGCCAGCAGTTCGAGGACTGGAGGAAGAGAAGTAGGGGAATATCTAAGCTATATCAGCAGATGAAACAGAAAGATACAGGCCTCACTAATTCAGCTGGGACATCATGAAGAGTTTGAAAGATAAGAGAAATTTTGAACCTTGGGAATTTACTGCAGCAATAACACTACCTTAAAGGGCTATTATTCAAGGTTCCCGAGAAAAATCGTTCACTCTCCTCTTTCACTGACTTCTGCTGCTAGTCCCCAGCATCAAAACTTTGAGGAATTCTGAAAACAGAGGATGCAACAGTCATTTCTAGAAGTTACTCAGCTGAAATCACTAGAGCTGCACAAATCTAAAAGCCACCATTTAGATCCAAGGAGAGGACACTTTGTAGGGAGAGTGTCCAGGTCAACTCTTCAATTTCTTGTAGGGTCTACCTTGCAAGGCTCAAAAATGGGTACTTTGGAGCATGCAACTCTGTAAAACATCTCTGCATTCAAGTTATTTTCCCAGTTGCTATGCCTGCAACATTTTGGCAGTAAATTCCATTTCCTTTTACAAAAGGTGTTTAATATTACAACTAGAAATTTGTTCCATTTTTGGAAACTGAAGTACAGTCAGGCAATAAACTCCTATTACTTTTATTCTCTTACAACACTTCTGTTATCTGAAGAGCTGTGTGGCTCACACCCATGGGAAGCCTTTTTTCTCCAGACAGTGAATCAAGAAAGTCTCTCTTTTCTGGATAGTAATTCAGCAGCATTTTCTCACAACTCTGAACTCCCCTCCTTTCTCCCTTCTCCCTGCAAAATCCCACTGATGATCAAACTCATTAAGCACGTTACTACGCTAACACCTCCACTATACTTGGTCTTAATATGTTTACATTACTTTAAGGCTTCACATGACCCAGTTTTGGTCTGCACCTTGAAAAACATATCAAGGCCTGTGTACAGATCAGCTTTGGAGTTCTGCAGTAATGTGCATCACCATAGTACCTATTCACATATTTACACAACTCATTTACAGGTGCTCATTCTTAATGATATGCCTTTGGCTGCTCATTTTTGCAGATTTCAGAGGAAAGAATTGATGCGGCTTCTTCAAGCTGGAACTTGCCTGTATTTAATAGGCCTACCCTTGCCTTTTCAGAGACATAAAACAAAAAAGGAGAAAGGGTCAGCCATGAAATGCCTGAGCCTCTCTCAAGTAAATGCAGGAAGGAGGCAAGGCCTTATAATGAGAACACCTATCCCTTCTTGTTCACAGCAGGACTAAAATCCACCACTTCATTTTGCTGTCAGAAGGAAAGAGTAATCAGTCATTGCCAGCCAAAGCAACTATATTCATAGTGATGGCCTGCATGAGAAAGTGTAAAGATCCCATTTTCAATTCCTTGATCTAGCCAGATCCTTCCATATAAGTCCGCTGCCATAAAAGAATCAGACTTTATTACAGTGATGAGGATGGTACATGCAAGAATGTTGAGACGGATAATTTCTCTGTTGGTTCACAACCAGAAACTTAAGCATAAGGTTCGTCAGTACTTGTGGCCTTCCACCTTGTGATCTTCCCACCTTCCCTGCACTACCTGCTCCCTACTCCATTCATCTGTCAAGAAGATTCTTCTTTGGTGTTAATTAGCGTTAGTCCCCTGAACTCCAAGAAAGTTGTCGTGATGTACTCCACCACAGAGCATGGCCTCTGTGATTACGCAGTGAGGTCCCAGTCAGCTCCTGTCCCAAGGCCTGAGATTTATATGCTGCCCAGTCTCCTTTTGGCTTGGCATTATCTGCTCTGCCAGTGGTCTGAGTCATTCCCTTTAAGATGCAATGGCCCTGAGGTGGGTCTGACAGGCTGTGATGAAGAGGGGCAGAAGAAGGGGATAGATGCTCCCTTTATTTTGTCATTGCATTTACCCAAGCACTGCAAGGGAAATGTTACCAGGAAGCTGTTAAAGGGCAACTTTTTCTGGAGTCACCGATATATCTCCGTCTGACATTTACTCTGCTAGGAATGATTTATCCCTTCAGAAGGAAAGGCCTGAGTCACAGCCCAGCAATAACAAGTAAATCACCTTCTGGAGCAAGATAATGGCTCTGCCCATCATACGGCTTTTTTAAACCTATCAGACCAAACTCTACCCCATTCTTAATGAATAGTTAAATCTCACATTTAGAGTACATATCATATTAATGTCTCAAAATAGCCAGGAATATCTGGGGTTTATTCCCTCCTATGCTACTAATTCCCTGTGGGACACTCTTCATCCTCCTCCCCCTGGAAGACAAGACACTAATCATTCCCTAACCCACACAGTGATTATGGTAACATAAATCAATACTGGCAAAGAAATCTGACTCACAGATGGGAAGTACCAGTGAGAGAGTAAGGAGTACTGGCCTCCAACTTTTCTACTATACCACCTCAAACATAATAGAAGAGCCAGGATCAGGAGAAAGGACTCATCTGTACTGAGAAACTTCCTAGCACAAAATTCTTCCTAACACTAAGGAGCCTGACAGAAAAACAAAAAAAACCCAGAAAAATGACAGAACATAAAAGAAACAGTGTTAATAAATAATAGTCACCACTAGAATGCTCTTTAACACCTTTCCCTGTGTCTCAATCAGGTTACAGCATCTCATGTTCTGCCCCAAACCGCCTGCTGTTCACTATAAGATTATTCTCCAGCAATGTATTCTCATTATTTAGCCTAATCCATTTTGAAGTGATTTGAGCTTCAGTTTCTGCACACGTTTAACTTTGATCACTTACAAGTGAAATCCTCCAGACATACACAACATCTATGCAAGTACAAGGAAAAGACACAGAAGAAACACAGGGTCACAGTTAAGCATGTACTGGCAAAGCTCTACAATGTGACCTAGACAGAATTACTGGAGGAAAGGAGAGAGAGATTTATACCTATTTACATTAGCCTTGCTTCTAACCAAGAGCAATTTCCCCTTATTCTAAAACACTGACATTTCCTGTGAGATTTGCTTAAAAAAAAGATGGAAAATGAGCCTTTGGCTGCAGCCACTTCAGCCTAGAAAATGACAGCACAGAGATAATGTCAGACAGGGTTAAAAGCAGAAGGGAAGTCCAGCAGCTGTACCTCCACAGGGGAGCTCAGGTGACCAGAAAGTTACTCAGTGCTGCAAAGAGCAGGAGTCACACAAGACCAGCAGAGCCCGTGGTCAAATATTCTCACCCACAGGGATGGCACTCAGGTGATCACATGCCAGCATGCACAAACTGTACTCACTCCAAAAGTCTCTTTCAAGTTGTCACGGGATTCTGATGTGATCAGAGCTTAAAGGTAGATCAGCCAAGACTTGTGCATGTGGTGAGCACGACCACAAGTGCTTTATACTCAGAACTAAGCCAATTCTATTTTTATGATGGAGAAAATGAAAAGCAAGAACATAGGGCAGACTAGAAAAAAAAGAGGTTTAAAGTTACCTGCTTTGCCTTTGCTGAGGGCCTTTTCTTTCTCCCGCCCCCAGCTTTCAACATGCAGTTGCGTAATCTTCTGGGTTGCAGTACACTGTGCACAGTTGTAACAGGATCCCTAAGAAAAAGTCTATCTTTCCATGGTTTCTACGATCTGGGTCTTTGCTTACTCCTGCCAATATTCTCCCACAGCCATGTTGTGCTGCAAAGCCCCTGCCTACTGAAGTCATCTTCTGCTAGCCCCACTGCACACTCCAGAAGGTCCTCTCCCTCCACCACATGATCCAGACCCCGCAATGAAACACATTTTCCCTCATTCTGAAAGGCCTTGTCTGAGCTCATCCCTTGAAGGAGAGAACGATGTGACATAGTAAGCAGTAAGAAAAATCCCATCTGCCACACAATCATTAGAAGTTCTGCTTAAGGAAGAGCTACTGGATTTGACCATGTATTGCATGTCAATATGGACACTGCTGTCTTCCAGCAACAGCTGCAGACTAACTGCACGGGCCTGTGAAAAGCCATTCTTTCTCAGAATTGGCTCAAGGACTGCTAAAAGGTCAAGAATGAGATGAAAGCACACCTTCTTACACTCAGCCAAAATGCATATCCTGCAGCCAGTCAGATCAAGTGTTCCTTGCCTACGCTGTGAGTTCAGTCCCTCTGCAAACAAGACTTTCTACTGCAGGGGAGCAGTGCCTTGAGAAACAACAAAAAAAAACCTGATAAAAGAAAGTCACTTCTCAGCAAGTGATACCACGCTGTCACTCTCTGTTAAGGCATAGATAGATCACTTAGCTGACGTGAAACTTGCATTTGGTAAGAAAGAAAAGAAAAGGACAAATGGAAAGTATAACCAAATCCAAAAGAAGCCAGAAAAGAATATGCAAAATAGATCATTTGCTTATCTGCAAGTGAAGCCATCATGTCTTCCTGCTCGAGTAGGGAGCTTGCTTGAGTACATAACTGGGGAGCTTTTATGGTCTTTTGAAAGATGTAACAGAAGTTAAGGGACGTTAAATCAACACAGAATAATGACTCTTCATTACAGTTTCTCAGTGCTGACACACTCTTATTCCCCTCTTAAGAGTCAAAATCTGACAGTATTTCTTCTGGGACATGCCTCTAGTTATTTTGACTAGGACAATCAGCTCCTTGAAGGACAATACAGGAAGTCCTTGCTCCTTCCTGATGAATATGTGTTCCAACATCACTAAATGGTTCACAGGGCATACAGAGGCAACTATGACCAATATTTCTGTAGCAGAAATATGCATTCCCATTACTAATGTTGGATGTCATGAGCCACAAAGTTTATTTTGATATATGATTTCACTCAATCAATGAGGTGGTATTCAGATTTTCATTCCCTTCTAAACTGGAAGGCTATAAGGATTAGTATTTTGTGATATGGGCTCCACCACTACTACAGAGCTGTTTGGGAAGCTGTTCTGTGATATCTGCAACCTGAGCAGATGCTGGCACTATTGGAGGTCTCAGAACAAGCCCACTGCTCATAGTGCTTTTTTTCCATCATCGTTTATGTGAACATTTGAGGGCTTCTTTGTACAGATCTGCCAGACTGTTCTCTCTTCACCTTCTATCCCAAGCCCTTGAACGCTCCACAAATCCAATGTCCAGACTGTTTGCTCCATTGCACAGAAATGCCATCATGCTGAGAGTCATTTGGCAACACCTGCCAGTGATGGCTGTGTTTTATAACAGTCCATTAGCACAAGGTTCTTAATGAAAATGAAAGCTGGTAATGAAGCCAAAAGGCACCAGCAGCCTCTAGTCTGGGGAGGGTAATTAAGCTAGAAGAGATGGGGAGACTGAAGAACAAAATTAACACATGGATAAAGAAAAAAGAGACCTGGTAGTGCAATACCACTAATGTAGTTATGGAAAACCATCCAGTTTCCTTTATGAAAACATTTTGTTTGCATTTGGTGGACTATTTTTATATTGCTGGCTGATACAACAAAAGATTATTGCTGCCTCAGAGATACAGACATCAACTACAGCAAGGCACACAGGATTTCAATGTGGAACAGATAAAGACCCTGTGGAAAATGAAGGATATCTGTATACCTACATTATCACAGAATTACACAGAATCAAAGAATGATTAAAGTTGGAAAAGACCTGTAAGATCATCAAGTCCAACCACCAACCCAACACCACCATGCCCACTAAACCATGTCCCACAATGCCATGTCCACACGTTCCTTGAACACCTCCAGTGATGGCAACTCCACCACCTCCCTGGGCAGCCTGTTCCAATGCTTCACCACTCTCTCAGTAAAGAAATTTTTCCTAATATCCAGCCTAAACCTCCCCTGGTGCAACTTGAGGCCATTTCCTCTTGTCCTGTCGCTAGTCACTTGGGAGAAGAGACCAACACCCACCTCTCTGCAACCCCCTTTCAGGTAGTTGTGGAGAGCAATAAGGTCTCCCCTCAGCCTCCTCTTCTGCAGACTGAACAATCCCAGTTCCTTCAGCCACTCCTCATAAGACTTGTGCTCCAGACCCCTCACCAGCTTCGTTGCCCTTCTCTGGACACACTCCAGCACCTCAATGTCTTTCTTGTAGTGAGGGGCCCAAAACTGAACACAGTATTCAAGGTGCGGCCTCACCAGAGCCGAGTACAAAGGGATGATCACTTCCCTACTCCTGCTGGCCACACTATTTCTGATACACTACATTTGAGCTTTGAAGAAGGGAAAAGACTTAAGTTACCCTCCTCTAAGTCACCCTCTCATGCCCACTAGGTGCGGAAGAGAAAGACTGGCTCCCAAGAATAGGAACTTCATTTGGTTTATTTTCAATACAATTGTTAAAACTCAGCAGCTCCCATCTTTTCACTTAGTGAAGTACTCTATAAGCTAACGCTATAGTTCTTATTGTTAAGATGTTCCCTCTTCATACTGGACCTAGAACACCTTTGTACAATTGAGTGGCAGCCTTTCTAGGTAATTCCTCTGAGACAACACCAGGATCTTCTGTGTATTTATGCTCTGTATATGCTTGGAGATGGCTTTCATTTCATATCTTGCCACTTTCTCAGCAGGAAGTTTGCTATACGTAGTAGGTCTTTCACTGTTCCCTCATAATCAAGCCATGCATGATCTTAATCATCAAGTCCTTTCAAAATTCTTACAAATTGTTTGACTTATCTCCACCTTACAGTATTTAAAGCCCTTAACAGTTTAGTCTAGGTGCAGCTTATCAGATCTCTTTACAGATGAATTATCCACCTACTGCTTTATGAAGGATGTCACAGCACTTATGCGACATTTATGCTGTTTCCTATCCACACTGATGATTGCAATTCTTCCCATTCTAGTCAAATCTACACATTTCATTAATATGTCATTTCTTCCCCTCGTGATCACTGAGAAAAGTGCTAGACAGAAATGACAGTAACTTCCAATTTATCTAGCCTTCCCAGTTCATGAAAATTCTGTTACATTTTGTATTGCTAATTTATTTTATAAAAATCTTGATGTTAAAGCCAAATATTAACTGTTTTATTCAAGTAAGATTATATAGGACTTTTTGTCAAATAACACATTGAAGTCTAGATATATCACAACCACCGTCTTCCTTTCATCCCTTAATTTTGTAACGCAGTCCAAAAGTAATCAAATGTCTTCTGTGAGTTTTGTTTATTAAATGCCGCTGATGATTACTCATGGTTCTGTTACTCTGTATAGTTACAGATTCATTGTTCTTAATATTGCTTCCATTATTTTATTAGAGGCTGATAAGGCTTTTAAGAAACAGTTTGAAAGTTAATTCATGGAATTGTTTGGGGAAGGACTAGAATTTAGCTATACACAGAATTGAACTGTTGAAAACCTGCCATAGCTTTTTATTCTCCTAAGCATAATATACAGGACCAGAAGAAACAAGACCAGACAAGGAGCAGAGGTTATGTTATGACGGTTATATTATTGATAATATAGTTGAGACATACACACAATGCATCACAAATATTAGACAAATCCAGAAAGGTTTGACAGCCTCCCAGAACAAAAGACTGATGATCCCACTGCCTGTGAGTTTGGCTGATTTTTATGTATTTTATTATCATCTTATACAGCACAAAGATATCTTGTGGACTTCAGGGTCTCACACGCAAGAAATTATAATAGGAAAGATGTACTTAAAGCTCTTCCTTTGAAGTAATGCTAGCAAGGTGGGGGGAAAGGGTTAGAAAGGGGGGAATATGAACCCCCAGAGTCTTGTGATAGAACAAGAGGAATTGGCACCCTGAGCAGCCCACCATGCCAACACTTGACAGCAAGGGGTACCATGAATGGATAAAAAAGGAGACTCTGACTCTCCTTGCCCCACCCCACTGTGCCAACTGCCCCCAGATCCTTTTGTTTGGCCCCTGTTGAAAATTCATTAACATTTCTAAACATTTCCAGCAGTGGCAGCAGTAGTAACACCAGCAGAGAGCTCTGTTGGCTGGCAGGGCAGCCTGCTGCCTGCTTTGGCTTGGACATTGTACCCTGGGAAGACTGGAGTCCTACAATCAAACCTCTTTATGAGTGGATTGAATAACTGGCTCTATTTACAGCTGTTTATGTGGATCCCAGCAGCTGCCAGGTAAACACCTGAACCTAGGCAATCACTGGCCTGTAACTAGGTAGTCTTGCCATGTAATAAATACACAGCTCAGTAAAAAGACAGATAATCTCATAATAAGAGACTCTTGAATCAGTCTTGTTCTTCCAGTGTTTCCCCCCTTTCTCTAAAGCACTGTTAACAAATTGAAATCGTACATACAATGGAAGTTAATCTGACCATTTCTTGGCAAGCCAGTGTCTCAAATGCAGTAGGGACTTTTTAGCTAATATTTTTCTGTGAAAGACTAAGAAAATGCAACAAAAGCAAATTCTACATTGTCTAAGAATACTATCATTGCTTAGGCCCACTTCTAAATATGTCTTTGATGTGACTTGCTGTACCTAGCGTGTTCAACTGAAAGCGTGCTCAGCTCAGTAGCTCTGCGCCAACAGGAATCTGAGCCCCTGGGCTCTGTTCCAGGCACTAGCAGTTCACCCTACCTCTGTGGAAAATCAGGTAATCTCTGTCCTTCACTGTCGTCTTGTGTTAAGTGAGAAATACTTAGTGCTCTGAGTGACTACACAATACCTCCTGTTCACAGCTCTACCAGTGTGTCTTGTTTCTAGCTCCACTGTCTCAGCAAACTCTACTTGCTGAAGGTCCAGAGTGACACGCACTAACCTAACTCTGAGTCCCAGCAGTGGGATGGCATCAATGCCCTAGATCAGGGTGCCAAAGGGACCCAGCACTGCATTATCAGGCATGACAAGTCAAAGCAAGTCAAAATCAAGGTTTGTGTGGTGGAGCTGTGGGGCAAGACAAAACAGCTGTACTACGGCTCCAAATCTAGTCACGCAGGCAGGGCAACATAAGGAGACACTTAAAAATGTGTTTGGCATAGATATTTGAGATGGAAACACATTGAGGGTTACTCTGATAAAAATATACTTGGAACAAAATAGATTTCTGAATCACAGCTATCAATCAATACAAACAAGGTAAAACAAACTAACATACTAAGAATAAAATCAGAATAAAAATGTAACAGAAATAATGATCACCAGATGGAAAGAGAACAGAGGCTTAGGCAGTCATTATGGAACAGTAGTATCAGGATATTGAAATTCCTATGGAAAACTGTTATTTATAACTTCTGCAAGTTCATATTCTACATGGCCAAAGCTCTGGGAACTCTCTGCTCCTGTCTCCAAGGTGCCCCACCAGCCAAACACAATCCAATTGAAATCAACAAATCTGCATTATAAGATGAAAAGATTAGTGTTAACTGAATTATGTGAAGGGGTAAGGAGCAAATATCAGAGAGCTCGAAAAAGCGTGCAGGAATGCCCATGCAGTAACTCCATCCAAATTCTTTGTGTGGACTCAACAGGGCACAAGCTCCCCATTTCCACTTACACCTCATCTTACTGATTCCTGACTCTTAACTGATGGAAGGGGAAAAATACTCCAACTTAGAACCACAGTAAAATGAGTAAAGTCAGGTTGTGCCTGATACTTATCACAAAAGCAATGACAACAAACATTAACTGGCCCTTTCTTGGTACATGTAAGGTAGAGGGTAAAGACCATACAGCCATAGTCACTGTTGTGTTCGTATTCCCCTAAAGGACAGGGCTGAAAGGCTTTAGGGAATGGGGACAGCACATACAGTGGGAAAGCATGAAGTGAGAGCAGTAGCAAGGGCAGGACAAGAAAAGTTTCCGCCCTGATCACTTCTCTGAGGAGGATGTCACAGCAGGGCAAAATACATTAGGTGCCTGTCAGTCGCTGCTGCCATGGCTGCTGGCTGGGGAGCAGCCAGCAGTGGCTCCCAGAAGCTGGAAGCTGCGCAGTGGAGAGCAGGCAGTGCGTTCAGAGGTGAGACACAGTACAAGGTGGGAAGCTAGCACCCCAAAAGGTAACTTGCCTGTCTCTGGCTTCAGCTACCCTGTGTAGGAATAGAGAACATCCTTCCAGTCTGTTCCTTTGACTAGTACAAGCTGCAACTAATTAGTCTTGGGGACAGACAACTTAGTAGGGCCTGTTGCAATAGGACAAGGGGTAACGACTTTAAACTAAAAGAGGGTAGTTCAGACTAGATATAAGGAAGACATTTTTTACAATGAGGTTGGTGAAACAATGGAACAGGTTGCCCAGAGAGGTGGTAGATGCCCCATCCCTGGAAACATTCAAGGTCAAGTTGGAAGGGGCTATGAGCAACCTCATCTAGTTGAAGATGTCCCTGCTCATTGCAGGGGGGTTGGACTAGATGACCTGTAAAGGTCCCTTCCAACCTAAACTATTCTATGATTCTATGAAAAATAAACTGCCCTCAGGGTAAAAGCTCAATTTCACTTGAAAGCAGGGCTGCTATATCTTACTGAGAAACACCTGAGCCCCTCCAGCAGTACTGAGGTTAGCACGGACCCTGTGTGCCACTGTTCCCATCATGCACAGACTCAGCA
Source organism: Gavia stellata (assembly GCF_030936135.1). NCBI lineage: Eukaryota > Metazoa > Chordata > Aves > Gaviiformes > Gaviidae > Gavia > Gavia stellata. The sequence continues at coordinate 25,280,191 of NC_082600.1, forward strand.
GGGCACCTGATGGAGCTTTTGCCCCATTCACATCACCCCTGTCCTGTTTCCCAGCACCATTTGCTTTCTCAGCACCAAAGCACAACTTCCTTCAGGGTCTTTAGGCAGTGCTGCACTGCAAACACAAGTGGTGCCAGAGTCTGGAGAGGTGAAGAACAGGGCTAAAGGTGAACCAAACTCTTTGCCCAGGGCTGCAGCCCAAAGTCCAGGCTTCCATCAGCGGTGACATCTGCCAGGCCCTGTACGAGCACAAGCCAGTCTCCAGGCAAGTTTGTAGATAAGGTGCGGCATGGCCCAGCCTGCAAGCTGTGTTGCCCCTCCAGAGTCTGGGATACATGGCCTGCCAGTCCCATGGAGCAAGAGAAGAAAACTCTATCTTCTTCTTTTATACTTACTACCCAAAACCCTAGAACACTTACAGAGTAATTAATTTAGTTTCATGCAACATAAGACAGGAAAGTTATCACTGCTTCCATTTCACACATGGACAAGCTGAGGTTCACTGTGGGCAATCAGAACAGCCTGAAGCAAAATCAGAGCAACCAAGAACTGAACTGAGGACTGTAAATCTTGTGCCTTAACATTACCTTTCCTTTCCTTTCTCAGCATGACCTCCTCCCAAGCTGAGACACTACTTTTCCATATTCAAGGGTATTACTTTCCTCCCTAGAGAGACCTGAAGGCTGAAAAGGCTTCTCTCTTCTTTCTCATTGCTTAGAGAAAAAAAAAAAAAATACACATCCACAAACACACTCCAAAGGTAGTCTTATTTAATCCCAGTGTAATTCTCACTGCTCTTTCTTAATCCTTCCACCTGTGAGATAATTGCCATCATTCTGGGAAGAACTCAATACTAATCATAGACTTGCATAAAAAGGGACAACCAGATAAAATAGACTAAAGGAAATCACAAGGCCTGAATTAACCATGCACATATACATCCATTCCAGACACCCTGCTGAACTAGCCTCTTTCACAACAGATAAAAGGTCCATTAATGGGCCTGGAGGAGAAGGCCATGAAAAGCCATGTCAGTAAATGAAGGCTTTGGTCTTCTCCTGTGTGCATTGTGGAATGAGATGTCACAAAAATCGAAGAACCAAAATAAGCTACCGATAGTAATACCTAGCTGCCTAATATTCAGCAAAAAATAATGTGTAGGGATATCTTTCCACCTCATTCTGTCCAGAAGACCAGTGTTCGTGGCAGATTCCTCTCCCACCTCTTTATCTGGGACACTCCTCCCAGATAAGAGTATGTATGTTTCTACTGTCCTTCCCTCTGCTTCCCTTCCCATTCATTCCATTTGCCCTCTCTTTCCACTCCTCTTTCCTCTTCTTCGAGGACAACTCACATTGTCTCTGCGTGCTTATATGTACTTTCCCAGCAAACTCCTTACACAGTACACTTAGGGCACCTCTGCATTATGGGTTATTTCATTCTGTATATTTTTGTCACAGAGAATATGTGCTGTTCCCTTTGTAAAACATGATTGCTATTTCTATGGTCATGTACATGTTTATCAATAGATAAACACAGTTTTAATCTTCTTAGAGAATTGCTTTAGCAAGTGGAAGCTAATTGGGAGAGTCCTTGGTAGAACAAGCAAGTTATTTGGTGGTTTATAAGATAGATTGCACTGGTGCTTACGGAAACAGGAATGGACAAGAGAACTCTGGCATTTATTGCCTGTTCTCCTTCAGCTCTCTCCATCTCTCTGTGCTTCTGCTTATTCAACTGTAAAACAAGGAAAACAAATAATTAACCTTCTTACTGGATGGATGTGAAGCTGAATGATAATGCTTTGTACTTATTGTGTACCATTTTCAGGACACTCTGTAAGCATCAATGCAGCAGCCTCCTTGTGCAGTGGTGAAGGGCTTTTGTCCCCACTCCACTGCCGCAGAGGCACAAAGGCCCCGACAATTCACAGGGAAAGCCAGCCGCGGAGTGAAGAACACACCTCTCACTTCTGAGGCCCCTCCATTAAGCATGACGCTATTTAGGAATGTACTCCAAGCATTCATAAGACACTTATCAGGACAGGAGGTTGGTGGGGTGTCAACACGCTACACACGCACCGCTGATGACAAACAATCAGCACATAAAAAAGTATTTTTCAGAAGAATCACAGACAGATAGGGCTGGAAATATCACAGGGGAGAAAAGCAACCACTCATAAGAGCGGAGGTCATAATTCAGCATCTCTTAAAACAAACTGCTGAGAAATGGCCAACTGGAAATCCCAGCAAACAGAGCTGTAATGAGCTCAAGGCCAGAAAGAAGGGAATCAGCGTCTATCCACTGAGCACATCAACAGAAAAACTTGTAAAGAGGTTTCAAGCTCCTGAATCAGTCAGATGGGAGAAGAGTCAGAGAGAAAGTGATTCCTGAAATAAATTTCTTTTCAGTTATTTTTGGAAAAGGAGACAAAAAGGAGGGAGGTTGGTACATTGGAAAGCCGACAAAAATCATTATTCTCTACAAATTGCTTTGACATTGTATAGGCAGTGACCTTCACAGCACTACCAGTTTAATGGCATTTACTTCAGCAGTAGCTGATTTCACTATTAAACAGGGATGCATAGCACAAGATTACACAACTAAATCACTCTTGTAAATATTTAATATCATTGCCTTTCTTTTTTTCCATTTTAACAAATCACTATCAAAGGCAGAGCACACAGTAGAAAACACATTTATTTATTCTACCCTGGAAAAAGCTTAGTGCTCATGCATTTTATCTATCTAGTTCTCCAAATGACTTTGACACTTGAAAGCCCTTGTGATCAGAACAGTCTGAAGGAAGGCAATTTTGCAGCCATTTAAGAACTGATTTCATGCACTGATCAACATTTACCAAACTTGCCTGATGGAACAGCACAAAGTTTAACCCAGCAGATTGATAGCAAACACCTGAAGGAGAAAATTAGTAAGAAAACTACACTGGTTTAAATAGAAGTCCCTTAGGAGACAAAAAGAAAGAAAATCAGAGATTATTTCTCCACTTTTCTCTTCCCCCCACCAAAGAAAAAGAAAAAAAAATCAGTATTTGGGAAGTCAAAGGGAACTGGCACTAACAGAAAAAAGTCATACTTTTGGCTGACAATACAGTAAGCGCATCCACCACCACATAATACATTCATTCCATTATGGACATACAGTGCAGCATGGCAGGAAATGAAGTGGCCACAGATTTCTCTTAAAATACATCTGTTTTAAAGATGGAGTCAATAGATAGAACAAATAAAGCACAAGAATGTAGCAAAGAAAAATTACTAATGATGTCTCTAGTATCATATCTAGTAATCTAAAATTGACTGAGAAATTGAAATGCTAAGCCTGGAATTGAGTACCTTAAGTACAGCAAGTCATTTTTAAACAGAGCCTTACGATCTGTACATTTTGGTTCTTCCAGCTTTAGGAAAAGAATTTTTCCACAGTCGGGCATAAATGGTCCGTCACGTTGTGGCAAAAATGATATTCTGTTCAAACTGCAGATGATCAATGCCAGAAAGTGTTCTTTATGACAGTATTCCAGGAAAAAAATAATGGAAGTTATGAGTCTTTTCAGCAATTTAGCAACAGAGGAAAGATAAATCAATGGATATTTAGGAACTGAACAAATTCTGGGGAAAAAAAAAATTTGGTAAACTGGGGGATAAAAAGCGGTTGTAGAGAGCAGCTTGCCCCACATGCCTACAGACTTCATTGAGACTGCCTGCAGAATAAGACTATCCAAAATAAATATGCGTAGTTGAAAACGGTCAGGTAAATGTATTATTTGGACAATGGAGTTGGCCAGTCCTGCAAGGCACTGGTGCCTGAAACGTGTGCCCTTCATCAGAGCTGGGAAATGCAAATGCATGGTGATGCTAGGTGCTGCCCTGGGTTTTACAAAAGCTTGCAACATCTTTAATGCAGAGCTAAGCGAGAGCCTGTAATCCCTGTGCTGCGATGCAGCAACGTGCTCTCCCCTCGCAGGACAAGCCAACAGCTATGCAAGATCCTTTTATCAACATTCACAGGGCTGGAAAATAACTGTTCACAGTTTGATTCCCAACATTACCGGGTGAACCAGGAATTGCTCAGAGAACTGGCAGCTGAATACACATGTAAAAGACAAAGGTTCTTCAGTGATATTTATTCTAGCCAAGTTTTAATATTTCAAGGCTTATAGCAACTAACTCTTTACATAATCAAACGTAATTGTCTGATCCCAGCTGGTGATCAGCACATTCATCATCAACCTGGTCATTATTAATATACCAGTAATTAGGGGGAAATAAAGGTGTGTGCTTTATAATGCTGGCTTAATACAATTCCACCATACCTAATAAGACCACAGTTCCTTTTAAAATACAATTAGTTTAACATTCAAATTCTACATTTTTGTTACCACAACTAACAATCACAGAGCCATATGATTTTAGAACAAATATTGAAATGGTTTTTTAGAGTCTTCAGTAAAAAGAATTTGGTCAATTAAAAGGAACCCTATTTTGCTTTCAAAATAATCTGATCCATAAGCAGTTCCCCAATCAAACTGTGATTTGAGAGAAAAGCTTGATTAAAATGCATGCAATTGACAGAATCAAATCGTAAACACTTACCTACATATACTACATATATTCCTCTTGCTCTACTGTAGGAGAGAAAGCGATATCTCAGACACCACGGTGTGGTACTGCTTGGCAAATGCTACTGACTTTTTTAATGGTGACAACTGTGTACACAAATTCTCAAAGTACCAGTTCTGTTTAAAGCCTTTCCCCGCAAAGCAGTGCTGGTGAAGGACTGTTTCTATTAAATGCTTTGCAGTCTTTCACTTTAACAAGAGGAGAACTAAGGCCATCATTCAGTGAGAATGATCCAGAATCCCGCAGGTTACTGGTGGAACAGTCTCAGAGCCAGATTCTTCCCTGCACTATTTCTTTTACATCAGTACATTTCCTCTGCTTTGATATCAGTTATACCACAATAAAATCCTTGCAGTGCAGTGAAGAACGTAGCTCTTAATACCATTACATCAAATCTCTTGGTATATAAAGCATACCTAGTATGAGATCAGCATCTCACAGAAAATCCTGCTAAAACAGAATTTGCAGGTACACAACACATTCCCAGGTGCAAAACACCTCTAATTCCATGGGCTTCACCGGCTGTTTAGGGAACACAGTTCCTTAAGCACAGCAGCTTGCAGGATAAGTCATCTGTAACATAAATTTCAAAACAAAAAGGCTTCAAAAACAAATGAATATACTACAGCCTGTGAGTGCTAGATTCACACCTGATTCCTTGCTCGCTGTAGTGGTATTTTCTATTACCTTCCCTTATTTCATAGCCTATCAGTACTGACCTCTATTTGGATACGTGCACTCAGAACTACCAAGGTTCTTGAAATGAATGTGGAAATGAAAGCCAGCATGAAGGAGCTCTAGCTCCATGAAAGAGGTGAGTATGGCCAAATAAATGAAAGGTGGTGGGTGTCACAGGAAGATCAGCAACTAGCAATGGTGCATTGCCAAAATCAGAATCAAAAACCAGAATACCGTTGTGGGGGAAAATCACACACCATTAGACATGACAATAACTGACACAGATGATACTGGCTGAGTTATATCAGACGATTTGAGAAAGCATGACCTTCTTCACAGTAGTAGTTTTACAACCATTTGTATGGCATGTTATCCACTAATCTCTAGTCAAAATATTTACTATCTGGTAAAGCACTGCAAATAAGGCTGCTGTTTCTAAGCACTTACTCTTAATGCAAAAGATTCAGCTTACACAGCACATATTTTCTAACAGTTCAATACCATAATGTTATCACTCTAGTCCACAAAAGGCCACAATGAGCCTTAAAACAGGAGACTCCCCTCTTTCCCTGGGTTTCATATTTTTGCAGGGCTGTCTGATGTGTGTGACAGGGGTCTATTTGAGATCCTGACGGCGTTATCACCACTTTGCTGCATTACCATAAAGCCCAGGAAATAAGCTATTACCCACCATCACTCCTCCCAAATGTTATCGCAGAGAATCATGCATTCACAAAACAGCATTAACTGTGAGAATTAGAGTCCATTTAAACTGCAGCTGTTCCTTCGTTCCTAAATAGGTTCTTAGATCAAAACTTCTCCCTGACTGGTCTCATTACCAAATGCCCCTTTCAACTGGGAGAAGAAAAAGATCACTTTAAAAAATTGTATGTTTTACAGATAATGCTCCTTCCCTGTATTATGACAACCAGGTAAGTAACATTAAAATGAAGAATTTTTCCAAAAATATGGTGGATGTTTTAGCTTTCAGAATTGTGAGTTGAAATTTTGCCTTCAAATCATCTCTGACAACAGAAATGAACATGTAATTTTGATTTTCTATTTCTAGTTTATCTGATTTTCAGAATCTCAAGCTTCAATTATTTAAGGGAAAGACGTTCTGTTTATTTTTAATGATAATACTAACTCTGCAGTAAGGGCTTTCTTTTAAATACAAAACCTAAATCCTGAATCTAAGATACATGCTGGTGTTCCTTTCAGCTCTAAACCCATGCCCTAGAAAAACCCACAACCCTATATTCTGCTATTATCAAAGAAAACATTGCTTATGATGTTCCATTTCCTTCTCTGTTTCTTTGCCTTTGTTACCGTCCATTGGAAGGACTCCAATCTGCAGGGAAAGAACGCTCTCAAATCTAAACTGAAAAACCTGAATGCCAGGAAAAGGCACAATGTCTCTTTAAGAGTCAACAGTAAATTAACTTGCCCATAAGAGTGCAATAATTAGCAGTTAGTAGCTTATTAAAAGGATGGCAAAGGCCAAGCTGCCATCTGGGATCTCCAGTTTCTTGTGATTGTTATTATGTCAAGATGTGCAACTTGCATTAGCTTTCATGTCACTGTGCTTGCCCTTACTTTACATGTAAATTTTAATGAAAGATACAGCACTTTAAAAATCAGACGTCCATCAAAAGTGCTATTAGTCTGCTTTTTACAAAGCACATGGCCTCTTTTTCTACCTCTGCATCTCTACACGGCACTGAATGCCTCAAATGAAGAAAATAGAGGAAGAAAAAAAAGCCTTTCAATTATATCAATTAAATATTCTCCTTGGGCAGAGTGAAACCTGAGCCTCATCAAAAATAGAAGACTACAATACAGAGTAAGAAGACAATATTTTAGCTCCTGTTTACACACAACATGACCACAATGCCTTTAACTCTCCTAGGAATCATTCTTCTTAATAAAAATGAAAGCCAATGAGGAATCAGCTGTTTATTCACACGTTAGCAAGACACAGTTTTAAAATAAGGCAGAAAGAAAGCATGTAAGAAAAAATAAATTACCTATAATCTACAAAATACTTAACACATTATTAAATATTTTATGCATATACATTATTTGTAAACACACATGCTTATATGCAAAAACAAAAAATAATTTACCAGAAACATCCTATTTAATGTCTCATTTGTCTGCCTTCATAAATATATTATGAAGAGGTGTAAAAAGAAGAATGTTTGTAAGACATCTATTCCTTTGTGTTAGCTGATATTCAATATTTAAGTGACTTCATTCATCAAAGTTCAGAAAATGTCATCACCTCTGGAATATAAAGAAATAGGATGAATGCCTTGCAGACATGTTCCCCAATATCTTACATTTGAAATTCATCAACTATCAATCATCTCCAATTAGACTTATAAGAATTACACTAAAATATTTGTTTCTTCCCTAAATAAAAACCAGCAGCAAAAATTCGCTTACAAAAAATTATTCCAGAAGAATGACATCTACATTCAAGGGGCCTTGATTCTATCAAAGAGGTTTTACAGATTGGCTATTTGCTCACCATAAAATAAAATGCTTTATTTTTTAAGCAGTCATTAAGAGGAAAGTTAAAACTGAAAGTCACCATCCTTATAATAATGCAGGATTTTTTTCCCACCAAAAGCAAAACAAACCCCACAAATACCACACATATTTTTAAAGTATTAAGGAAAGGACTGTAAGTGTAGAAACCAAAAACATATAATATTCACATTTCAAACCCAAATATTAAGAAATTTTACAGGGCAGAACAGAGCTTAAAAACCACTGCCAAGGCTGGCAAGATGAATGTAGTGGGTTTTTTCCCCTTGCATAATTAGATATTTATAGAGCACAAATGATTAAATTTGTTACTGATGTTTCACTTTAACATTTGCATAAACCCTTGGCCACTCAAATGGACTTATTCACATTGCTCTGAAATCCTAACGGTATTACTGGTGAAGAAGAACTCAAAATTATTTTCCAGATCTGTAAGGTCCAGTCATTTCCTTCTATCCAAGTCCACAAATGCCATTTCGTTTTTTCTGTACCATTACCTCCTGGTCAATATTATTGAACAATTTAAAGAAATAACAACCTCAGTCTGCTCACTGAGAGCAATGCTGAACATTACAAGACTTAAAAGACCTACTTGGGTTAAGAACAGTTAGGACCAAGGGAGATAATCTGATCCTGCAATGCTGAGAACTACATGGGGAATTTGCCAGTAGCCTTTGGTCTACGCAACATGCATTAAAAAATGTCCTGCCAATGAAATATGTGAGTACTCTTTCATTTCTTTCTGACAATGGAGAAAAAACCTGCTTCATGTTGAAAATGAGTGTGCAGCTATGCAGTTTTTCATCCTGAGCACAGCTACTGATGGAGGGAAGGAGTCCAGTGCCTCAGAGGAGAAGCAGCAGTCTGCAGACTGCACAGGTGCTACAGAGGTATCCTGCGCACACCCAGAAACCAGCCACACTTCACTGCCATTCTTTGTGCCAGAGGGGATGTTTGGGACTTTTCAGTTCTTTGGGTGAATCTTGGCCCACTAAATTAAATGTGAATTTTGCTATTGCCTTCAAAAAGACACAGGACTTCATTCATTGAAAATAGCAGTCCCACCAGGAATACAGCCAGTTTCCTCTGGAGGCATGAACCTCAAAAGAAGCCAGATCCAAACCAAGAGTGATGATAAAACGAAACCCACTACATATATAAAAGAATGGTGAAAGGTATGAAAAAGGCAAATTGTCATTTCCTTAACAAAGGCTGTCAAGAGAACAAATGATATGGAAGAACGTGACTACACATTGACTCCAGTTCAATAGCAAATTAGAGTTGGGTATTTATGATCTCCTTTGGTATCATTCACTTGTGGGGGAGTGTTAGGGAAATAAACTCAATATAATTGTTCCTTAATTGTCAGTTCCTCTCCAGAAGAGAAGTCGTATTCAGCAATTCATGCCAAACTAAATAAAAGTCCTCCCTGCTCATCACACATTTACCTCATCTCCACAACCAGTTCCATACACCTAATAAAAACACAAACAATGCATACATACTCAATTCAGGTTAAAATGCAAGCAGTACCCAGGTGCTTTTCTGTATCTTGACTACTCCAGCCATTACCCCAGAACACCTACACTTCATCTTCTTCAGCTTTCCAGGAACTTATTAAAAAAAAAAAAAATCTCCTGAACTTTTTAAAAAGGATAGATGCAGAAGAAGCCTATTTACTACAGTGGAAGCAACTAACGAAAGATTTGTTTCAAATGATGAATGCAAGGTCACAGACTGCTGTACGTTGTGAAGACATTTTATGAAATAAAATACATCATATCCTTTGGCTACACACGTGGCATGAGACAAGAGTGGCTGCCAGTTTTTACTAAAAACTACAAGAATGCCAAAAAATATGAACCTTCCAGGTACAATCACTAAGGCATCTGGTACCACCTTCTCTGTAAGCTGAAGACCATGTGTGGGTTCAAAATCACACTGCTTGAGCCCTCTAAAGGTAATACCATTTTTCATACAGAGTGATGGTTCTCTGATGAAGTCACTTGCTATAACTGGAGCTAAAAAATACACATAGCTGGAAAGTGAAACAATATTTTCACTCAATGACACCATAAATTAAGTTTCAGTGCATATAAATCAATTGTGGACTATATATTACAATCCTCATTCCTACATGCTCAGTTGGGAGCTTTGCTTCGGAAACAACTTTCAGTTTAGTCCTGCACAGACTGGCCTGCAGCACAAATGTCACCCGAGAAAAGAAGGACACAGCATGAGCTAACATCACACCATACAAGACTCACCCTGATCTACACTGACCCTCAAATCACACTAAGTCATACATCAGCTAACTCAATTATTGGCAGCTCTGTTAAGGCACAGTAACATTTTGTATGGTGTGCTTAGAGCTTTAGGTTCTCACATTTTTTACAGTGTATATATTTGATTATTATGTTCTGATGTTCAAATCTTGCTAAGATACCTCTGAGTACAGCTTATGTATTATCCTCCACTGCCCAACTTTGGATAGAATAGAAAAGCTACGAAATTAATTAATGGAATAATTTTTCAATCTCAAAACAGAACACATAATATTGATTACATGATGCATTCCATCACAGAGAATCCAACACTACAAACTTGATAGAAGACGGCAGGGCATCAGAAAGAGGAATCATATAAAGAGAAAGTGTTTAATATGCCATTGTGCTCCCCAGAATTCAGGTATTACAGAAGCAGTGGTCACTGGGCAGAGACTGCTTGTGCCTCAAGAGGAAGTTATTATGAACAAATCCTCTGAGCTCTCATATCTTCCCACATTCATAGTAGTACAATTAGTCATTTCATCTTATTGGCATGGACACACCTAACATCCTCCAATGTGTTCAAATCATGCTGATCAATAGAGCAGATTCTTCAGTAGTGTATTTGTTGAAAAGGAGTAAGCCTCAGCATAATAAAACCTTTTAATCTTCTATCTCATTCGAAAATAGGACAAAGAAATGGATTTTCCTCAAGCAGTGCTTATAATTTATCAATTAATCTTCACCCTTCCCTCCAGTCCAACTGGAGACCCACATCAGGTTTGCAGCATTTTGCCTTATTGACAGTTTTGATTAGGGATGGATGACCGCCCTCTGCATGCTAAAGATAGGTGTGAACTGCTGAAGAGCAAGCTGGAGCCCCAGAGCAGCCTTACATGCCCTGTGCTGTACGGAGCTGCAAAGGAAATAGACCTCTCTGTTTAGCAGTGTTGATCACTTCTGCTTCCTCTGCAGCTTTTTGCAACTCAATTTCTCTTTGAAAAACACCTTTTCACTAACAGAGAGGAAGAGAAGCAGAGCTAGGGGGAGAAACAAGCTCAAAAAACCTCCCTCATTGAAGGCTACTGGACAAGCCTGGGTCCTGCTTCCACCACCAGTGCCAGAATTCCCAGCAGTGGCATCACTCCAGTGCAAGAGAGTCATCAGTACCAGCTCACTGGCCTCTGGCTCTGTCTTCAACTGAACTGATGGTCCCTTTACACCCCAGCTTCACCAGCTACAGAGAGCCTGACACTGCACAGCCCATACTTAGTGTGAACGGGGAGAAAATAACATCTGTTAAGAAGGCCTCAAAGCATTCATCTTAATAAGTATTTCTTCCATAATTCAATACAAAACAAAAGATTGTTAAGAGACTTTTAAAGGTAAGGGCATTGAGTTCCAATATGAACCACATTCATAAAAATGCAATTTGTCCATTGGCAAACAAACATTTTACAAGCAATGAAGTCTTAGAAAGAATGCAATCTCTACCTTTACTTCGACCTACAGACAGGAAGGTGTGCGTCCAGTTAAGAGGAGGAACAAGAGGGGTGTCCATCATGGAGGAGGCAAAAGAGAAGAGAAGGAGGAAGCATAAAAACCAGAAAATTATGTCACTGGCCATACTTACAAAAACAAGAAAATGAGCACATTTATGTAGCAGCCAAACCCAACAAAACACAATGTCAAGAAAAAAATGAGATACACCCCACAAGTAAAGCACAAAGCAAGGCTTAAACAACTGACAGTACAACCAGCAACTTCCTGGTTAAGCCCTTTGGCTTTAATTTGATTTTCTACTGAGAAATGCAAACCCCTCATGCAATAGCACGCCAGTGGTATGCCTCATTCCACGTCAAATTCAAAACAGCAAGGGAAACAACAGAGTAGGACAGAAAAAAAATAAATCTCATGGCAATATATTTGCTAAACACATTTCACCTACCAGAGCTAATGTATTTGTATATAATGTTGACATTGCATATTTACTCACACATATACATTTACATATTTTATATCCATCATATTTGTATAGAGAGTAAATATTTATTAAAAGGGAATATCTGAAGTTGGTTGCCAAGAAAAGAGAAGCCACTGTTCCCTGATGCATCATGGATAAATAAGGGTGGCTAAAGTTGCCAAAAGCCAATAGTTTTCACATTTTTTTGCCAGGCAAGGGAGTATAAAAAGGGCTGATGACAATCATAAAGGCCTGAATAGGTCATGCAAGTCTTCATGAGCCAGCTATGAAACTATGTCTCTTTTATTCAAGTACCTAATTACTCTTGAGCCTTCACAGGCACTACGTTCTATCTTATTAATTCTTTGGACTGTCTAACCTCAGATACATGTTCACTTAATGGCAAAACCACTATTGTGTACATCTAGTCTAGGAAAGCCTCATCCGGCTTTAGAGTCAAAACTCACATTTTCTCCCCATAGACAAACAGCTGATCTGGTCCTCCTAGTGCCCCATGTGCACACACCTTGCATTAAGTCTTCAACCATTTCACTCCTGCATTTGCAAGACCAGAATGCATCACCAGCAGTGCTGCTAACTCCTCCCTGTGTACCCATGTCAGCAAGATGCTGACACTGTCCAAGGAAAACAGAATCACCCCTCTCCTCACCCCACGTCTCCTCACCAGCTTCTTGCTCCACACCCCCATAGTGCAAAATGGGACTAATGATCCCATCATGTCACAGCCAATAGATCTGTAACACAATCCAGGCTGAGATATTAAAATGTGAACTCTGATACAGGCCTAGATCCCATCTGTAGCCCAGGCTGGGGTTAGCCTTGTTCTTTTTCTAAACCATTTTGCTCTGTGCATATTTGAATATTTTAAATTGCAGACACAGGACTTATAGGCCATTATATGCAAATTTCCTCAGGATTCATAATGAGTTAGGATCATGCCATGAGGACTATTAACATATTTTTTGTAATAATTGCACTCTTAAAATAAAGACCAACACTGAGGTCTACATTTACCAGGCAGAAGTGGGAGTCATTACAGCTGGCACAACAAGAAAAAAATGGCAAGATAAAATAGTTGGTGGGCTGCATGGAAGGGGAAAGCATACCTCTTTACTGTCCATGGAATCATTTCCTGCTCAGTCCTGGGCACCTGAGTCCCAGGCTGACAAGTAGCCATGGCTCATGGAACACAGAGGCAAAAATGCAAATGGTTTGACTGGCACCCATCAGGCTTAGTTGCTTTTATCATGCAAAGCCCAGCTCAGAAAAGCAGCAGGGACAAAGCTCTTTTACCATCAGTGACTGAAACAAAGAGAAAGTCAAAGGACTTACCTTGTTCACCCATCATCAGGTGTGAGAGGCCTTTGAAAGAGAGAGAGAGAGGAAGTAAGAAAAAAGAACAAAATAGAAAAAGAAGCAGCAATATCCATGCACACTGGTTGCAGTCCAATACCTCTCAGGATTGGAGCTCACATACTTGAACTAGACCAAGTATGGGTGTAGCACACAGGGCACACACATATGCAGGTGTTGCTTTCCACACTGAGCAGAAAAGCATCTGTCACAGGTAGAAAAAACCTGCTGGTAGTTGCACAACTGTGTTTTAGGTTCATCATACCCCTCGGGAGTGACTCCAGAGGCACTGCACACCGGTATGGCTAAATGGGCTGGGAAAGCCAACATCTGCAATGGGGCTCTGCAGGGAGCATTCGCTCATCTGGAAAGCTTTAGAAGTAACTTCTCCTCAGATAAAGATTTAAACTTCAAGGCTGCAGTGGTCAGTGAAAGGGTTGCCATGATCCTACCACATCTGCTTCAGATGAAATATCTGGGCTAAATACATAAACACACACACACAAATCTATCCTCATTCTTGAACGTGGTGACTTCAGCATGTATTTTTAGAAGTCGATCAACACTGCTCACACTTACTAATTAGACACTGATACATCAGATCTGGCAAGGACTAAAAAAATTACCTGTAACCTATTTTCAATACTACTCCCTTTCCTTTCTGAGAGGAACTGGAGATTAAACTTCTGAGAGCAGTGTGTTACTTTATGGCTCTATAGCTAAAGCTACTCTTTAGTTTCATAATTCAAGGTAAAGCCAGAAAGCAGCACAGCTCCTCTCAGCAGTGACAGTCAGTGTGTAGATGGGGCTGTGGTGGTCACTTGGGCTGCTCCAGTCTCTGTCCGATAACTCTTTCTGGCATAAACCTTTTTTGTTTCAATTAAAATCAATTTCTAGCCCCAATTTTCAAATTTGTTTACTGTACAACTGTATTCATACAAATATCGTTTAGATACTAATATATAGTGTATATATATAACATATGTAATATATATTATATATAGTATATATATTCATGCCCGATCCATTAAGCATCAACTGATCCATTAGTTAATTTTGCAACACATGATATCACAGAAGTAACATATACAAAAATTGAGTCCTACCCACTCAAGCCATGACTGACCCCTTTCATACTTGGTTCCCTGGCCTTCTTCCCTTAGTTTTATTCCTTCTCCACATTTCCTACCTCTCACGGCGCTTAGTATGGCAGGGATTTTGATACACACATACACACACACACCCCTACACACACACCCTATCTTAAGTCAGATTTTTAATCAAACAGGGCTGTGACTTTTTTAATTTCACGGAGACTGAGAGGTCAAATGAATTTATTAGAATAAGAATTTTCAACAAGCAGCATGCTGAGTTTGAATTTGTTTATTTCTCTCTCTTTTATATTTTTCCTTTGCATCTGCTGGAGAAATCTAAAATCCAGATCATCCCAAGAATATGTTCACCCACAGAGAACTCCAAGCCAGATAAGGGGATTAATAATTGTACAGTCTAAAGAATGCAAATATCTTAATGTTCTTGAAGATTACTGTGGATTTAGAAAAATAATCAGAAACACAATATAGGTTTAGGGTTTCTTAGCTATAAATAAACATAGCAGCCTTGATACTGTAGGACATATTTCTGGTCTAAATTACAAGATATAATTTCACCAAATCGTTTTGCTCTGCTAGCAGAGTGGGTTGAATTTGTGTCTCTATTTATGGCCACTGACCCCATCATTCCTGATAGGCAAACCTTAGGTCTGTCCAAATGGGCACTTGAAAGTCACTGTAAAAGGCACTGTAAAAGACGAGAAGACAAAAGTATGATTGTTAGGACCTACAAAGCACAGAGACCTTGTAGCAATGGTGAAAAAGGAGAGAAGGCAAGAAGGTGGCAGTATGACATGCAGCTGAAGCTGGCCGAACAGGGAGGGGACATCAGACCCAGAGCAGAGATAGGGGTCCCAAGCCCTCAGCCCTTTTACACCCCGGGGAAGGGAAGCCTCGCCTAAGAGCCACAGCACCAACAGGTGCAGCTGCTGGGGACGGCAGGGGCCTTGTCCACTTGGGAAGATGGGGCGCTAACAAAAAGAAACTACCAGAGAGGGTTCAAAGCAAGAGCCTGCATTAAACACCCTGAATCACACCATAAGAAGACCCCTTCTCTTTCCACCAGCCACAGAGGAGTTTTAAAAATCTCAAAATGTCAGGAATGTCAACACCCCTTTTGTCCTTATCCCCAGAAGGCCAATGCTGAGTGCCCTATCTGTTAGATAAGCCAGACACAGCCCAGAGCCCTTCGCCTGCAGTCCAGGAGTGAGCACACTGCCCAGATGTACCCACCATTCTGGCCCCTGGTTTGGCCTTGGTTCAAATGCCTGCGAAAGAAAGTCTCCCTAAGAAATGTTCTGACTCTTCCTGCTTCTTGACAAATTTGAAATACAACAGCAGCTGTGGTATTGTATGTAACTCTTGATCTTCTAGTCCCAACTGGACAATGGAAGTAGGGAGATTAATGAAAAATAATGCCCCCCCCCCCCAATGGTACTTTTTCCTTTTTAAAACAGGAAGAAAAAGGAGGGTGGACTTGGCGATATAGCAAAAAAACAATATTATCTCTTAAGTTGTCCGTCAACATAGATCCTTATTTTAACAAAGAGAACACCAACAGAATTCTAGATTCATTATTAGAAAAAATAATATAAATAATGAAATAACATATCAGCTTTTCTCATCTGAAAATTTTCCTCCCTTGCAATTTAAAGTAGGAGTGAAAATGAGTGTATTTATCTCCAACAAAATGTCATTAACAACCAAAACCTTCAACCACTGAGATCTAAAATCTGTAACATTTGCAGCATGCGTAACAAAGGCCCCAAATTAGTCACAGTAAAATCAACACGGAAAACGTGATCTGACATCATAGTCTTACCTCTATACCAGTTTCAAGATATGACAAGACACTAAAACAATTTTCAAATCATAAAAGTCAAAAACATCTCGAGGTGGTACTTGCTATTGGACTACAATAAACTAATAAAGCATCCAACGAAGCAATGTAAGAGGTGTGAGAGTTGCTCAGACCTGCAAACTAGGCCAGATTTTGCCAGAACAAGGCGGACACCTATCACCATGCTATTTGGGCATCAACCATAAAGGCTAGCAAAGCTTTCACAGAATCACAGAAACACAGAATCACTAAGGTTGGAAAAGACCTGTAAGATCATCAAGTCCAACCTAAAAAAAAAAAAACCAAACCAAAACAAAACAAAACAAAAAAAAACAACACAAAAAAAAAAAACCCACACCAAAAACCAACCCACCCAACACCACACAGCACCATGCCCATCAAGCTACATCCCACAATGCCACATCCACACGCTCCTTGAATACCTCCAGGGAGGGTGACTCTACCACCTCCCTGGGCAGCCTATTCCAATGTTTCACTACTCTCTCAGTAAAGAACTTTTTCCTAATATCTAGCCTGAACCTCCCCTGGCGCAACTTGAGGCCATTTCCTCTAGTCCTGTCACTAGTCACTTGGGAGAAGAGACCAACACCCACCTCTCTGCAACCCCCTTTCAGGTAATTGTAGAGAGCGATAAGGTCTCCCCTCAGCCTCCTCCTCTCCAGGCTAAACAACCCCAGCTCCCTCAGCCGCTCCTCATAAGACTTGTGCTCCAGACCCCTCACCAGCTTCGTCACCCTTCTCTGGACACGCTCCAGCACCTCAATGTCTTTCTTGTAGTGAGGGGCCCAAAACTGAACACAGTATTCAAGGTGCAGGTTCAGGACACTAAACGAACATATCAGGCCCCAAAGCACGTTATTCATATATACAACCATTGTTTGCGCCAATAGCTGTCCCATTCCAGGGCAATCGTGTAAGAAAATCTGAGTTTCCACCTAAATCCAGGTGAAACATGCTTTCCTTTTAATCCTAGATTTGTTCAACAAGAAACCCTGATTAAAGCCTCAGTGTAGAACTGGGAAAAGGTTGACACAAACCTGCATGAGCCACAATGGTCAAGGGGTTGTGTGCTTTTTCTAAATCAGTCTAGTCATTCTTACAATAATCTACTGGCTGGGCACAACTGCTGCCCAACAAAAATGGTGGGTAGCAAGTGCTTTGGAAAAGGTTTAGGAAAACCTCAGAATAAATAGCTTATCTTCCTGCAAAGAAATTTTGTGTAAAAATCAGGAATCTGGTGACTTGTTATTCCTGAACTTCAAACATGAGTGACAGTAAGGACAAGTGCATGGCTTCGGAAGAAGGCTCTCAACAGGTTTCTTAGATAATGGTAAGCATCTGCTTGTGCTCAGCCTCTGGAGCCCCAGCTTCTTCAGACATTCAGCAGTAATGTGAAGAAAGTGGCCTGCTTCTTCAGAACACTGGTCTGTTACTAAAATAATATGTCCATTGCTGAGGGCAGACAAACATAGAAACTCGGCTCTCTGGCCATGATTTATGCCTGCCACAACTGACTCTTCCTATTTAGTTTTGGGAGGGTTTTTGATATTTCTTTAACCTACTACCAAATCATTTTCTTAAAGGTTATTGTTGATATCCCTTGATCTCAAAGTAACATTTCAAAGAACTACATTTTTTTTAAAATTGTGAACCATCTGCTTTCTATATAAAAGTAGTAAAATTAAGTGGCTCTAATTAATAGTAAAATTAAGTGACAAAGGATGAAGAAAAGGCTGAGGTACTTAATGCCTTCTTTGCCTCAGTCTTTAATAGTAAGACCAGTTTTCTCTGGGTACCCAGTGCCCTGAGCTGGAAGATAGGGATGGGGAGCAGAATGAAGCCCCACAAACCAAGGGGAAATGGTTAGTGACCTGCTACGCCACATAGACATACACAAGTCCATGGGACCAGATGGGATCCACCCCAGGGTACTGAGGGAGCTGGCGGAAGTGCTCACCAAGCCACTTTCCGTCATCTACCAGCAGTCCTGGCTAACCAGGGAGGTCCCAGTGGACTGGAGGTTAGCAAATGTGATGCCCATCTAGAAGAAGGACCAGAAGGAGGATCTGAGGAACTACAGGTATGTCACAGCCTGACCTTGGTACTGGGGAAGATTATGGAGCAGATCATCTTAAGTGCCATCATGTGGCATACACAGGACAACCACGCGATCAGGCCCAGTCAGCATGGGTTTATGAAAGGCAGGTCTTGCTTGACTAATGTGATCTCCTTCTGTGAAAAAGTGACCCACTTAGTGCATGAGGGAAAGACTTGTGGATATAGCCTACCTAGACTTTACTGAAGCCTTTGACACCATTTACCACAGCATTCTCCTGGAGAAACTGGCTGCACATGGCTTCAATGGGCGCACTCTTCGCTGGGTAAAAAACTGGCTGGATGGCCAGGCCCAAAGGGTTGTGGTGAATGGAGTTAAATCCAGTCAACAGCCGGTCACAAGCGGTGTTCCCCAGGGCTCAGTATTGGGTCCAGTTCTGTTTAATACATTTGTCAATGACCTGTATGAAGGGATTGAGTGCTCTGTCAGCAAGTTTGCAGACGACACCAAGTTGGGCAGGACCGTTGATCTGCTCGAGGGTAGGAAGGCTCTACAGAGGGATCTGGACAGGCTGCATCGATGGGCCGAGGCCAATTGTATGAGGTTCAACAAGGCCAAGTGCCGGGTCCTGCACTTTGGCCACAACAACCCCAGGCAACGCTACAGGCTTGGGGATGAGTGGCTGGAAAGCTGCCCCGCAGAAAAGGACCTGGGGATGTTGATTGACAGCCGGCTGAATATGAGCCAGCAGTGTGCCCAGGTGGCCAAGAAGGCCAAGGGCATCCTGGCCTGTATCAGAAATAGTGTGGCCAGCAGGACCAGGGAAGTGATCATGCCCCTGTACTCAGTGATGGTGAGGCCGCACCTCAAATCCTGTGTTCAGTTTTGGGCCCCTCACTACAAGAAAGACACTGAGTTGATGGAGCATGTCCAGAGAACGGCAACGAAGCTGGTGAGGGGTCTGGAGCACAAGCCTTATGAGGAGCAGCTGAGAGAGCTGGGGTTGTTCAGTCTGCAGAAGAGGAGGCTGAGGGGAGACCTTATCGCTCTCTACAACTACCTGAAAGGAGGTTGTAGCGAGGTGGGTGCTGGTCTCTTCTCCCAAATGACAAGTGATAGGACAAGAGGAACTGGCTGCAAGTTGTGCCAGGGGAGATTTAGATCAGATATTAGGAAAAACTTCTTCACTGAAAGGGTTGTCAGACATTGGAACGGGCTGCCCAGGGAGGTGGTTGAGTCACCATCTGTGGAGGTATTTAAAAGACTGTGTGGATGAGGCGCTTAGGGACATGTTTTAGTGGTGGACTTAGCAGTGTTAGGTTAATGGTTGGACTTGATTATCTTACAGGACTTTTCCAACCTAAGCGATTCTATGATTCTAATTGTACAAAGTATCAAGGGCCAACACTGGATTCTTACGAAGACAGAAGGACATTTTTAAAAGTAGCTTCAGAGTACAACGATATGAAAGAGCAGTGTAGTTAAATAGCAGTTCTCATCTTTAAAGATTCATTAGGGGCAATTTTCAGGGTGGAGGAAAAAATGAAGGAAACCTTGGAGGGAGTTTGAACCTCGCCCCCACTGCCGCCCCAGCACCACATTTGGGTACTTAGCACTTAAAATGAAAAAATAAAGCCACAAAACCTAAGAAGGTGGGGAGAGCACAAAATACAGCTGAGAGTGACAACTGATTGCAGCAACAAAGGAAGATGGACTCCTTCATCTAGTTAATTACAGCTTGTCCCATGTTACTGGGCCTGTGCTCTGGGGGTGCACACGTGTGCATGGGTGTGCGTGCACTGCTGAATTGCTCTGTTAAAGCGGGCAGCCTCAGTATTTCCCTTTTAATGATGCTGCCAGATGATTAGCCCAAAAGCTCTTAATGAATGGGAAGAGAGACTGCCAGGCAGCAGCAGCAGCCCAGCTCTCCCCAGGGGCAGGCTTGCCCACAGAGGATCGTTTCCTGGGTATCAGGCTCCGTGACCCGTTCAAACAATAACATGGCCAGCTGCAATGTATGTCTGAGGCAGGGCATCGTGCTTTCTGGTCCAGGGTATACATGGAAATCATTTACGGCAGAGCTGAAGAAAGAAACCATGCAAACCAGGGATTCTTCCAAAAATAAAATGACATCTACTATAGAGAAGAGCACACTGATGAGTGATGGAGTCTGTTGTTTACACCTCCTTTCCTAATTTCCTAAAACTAGTAATTCCTTAAGAAATAGGCTTTTTTTCTCCTCTGAGCCTCCTATCCCAGCTCCATTAGCAGTTCCCTTTTCTAGTTAGGGAGGAGAGCTAACAAGTCCCTCGTCTCCCACTTGGTCCTTCTTAAAATAGGCATCTTAAGGTTTTCTAAAACCCAAAGACCAAGGAAGACTCCCTAAGAGTCCCCATGTACCAAAAAGAGGGCATTCCAGCAGGGCCAAAGGATGGGACTCAGAGGAAGAAGTAAAACCTTTGTCTTGAGAGATGTGAAGAATGGATGAAGAGGAAAAATCATTCTGAGACCTAGTTCAGACCTTTTACCTGCTACAAAGGTCAGCTTTGCCAAGAGGATGACCTGATTCTTTGGCTGCTGGCATACACGGTGCGTGTTTTTTCTAACTGGGCAAAGCAGTAGCACAGGCTGGGGAGCAGTCATTTTTGTTTGATTTAACCATGATATGCACAACAGCCAAGGGCTCCTCCCAGGCCCCAGCAGTGAGGCCAGCCGGGAGTGCAGTTTTGTCATTGTAGCCGGAGGCCCACTTCCAATCCAATTACACACAACAGCTGTGCTAGTTCCTCTTTTGCATCCCCTTTGCTTCCTCTGCTATGCAATTCCAGGATACGTTTTGTCATTATCGAGGGCAGTGAGTCAGGGTGACTGACACCTACTCTGAGTGATCAAAAGAGTAAAAGCATGAGGTAGAAGCCAAAGAGAAAGTCGTTTACCCCAACATCTATGGGCAGAAATAGTGATCAAACCATACTATCTCCTTTCCCCCACAGCAGAAACAGTATTCTGACATTGCACATGGCATATTCCTAGAAGTATTCACATAGGGAAGGCTACAAACATGGTGGTGTTTGAAAGCATGAAAATAAACAGGCAAGTGTTCGCAAAATGGCCACAAGCACAAGAGAATGTGTGCAGGTAGCAAGACCTGAACGTGAATGCATTTTATGGCTGACCCATAAGAAGATGTGTATCACTGCAAATCAGAGCACCTGATCCAGTAAGTGCACAAGTTGGGAAAAAAAAGAACTGTTAGGCATGGACTAGAATTCTTCAGCTTGGAAAAGACATCTCTGACAATACATATGGTAGAAGTAAAATACCAAATAATACAGAGCAGGTGAGCAGGGAGTATTTTTTTTCCCTATTTGTCAGAACACAAGGCGTAAGAGTCACTGAATGAAATTCTCAAGTAATAGGTGTAAAAACAAGTGAAAGAAAGTACTTCCCACATTTGAATGATTAAACAATGGGACTTGTTATCACAGGATACTGTGAAGTTAAAAAATATAAGTGAATTAAGAAAAACAAAGACTGGACACGTCCAGAGAAAATATGTCCATCAATGACTGTTCAAGACTGTGATCTGGATGCAGTATCAGGTCTGAAAGTCCTTAAAACAGTGACTACCAGAAACCACAAAGGTATATCAGGACAAGACCAATGCTAACGTAGTTTCTTAAACTTCTTCCAAAGCATCTACTTCCATAAAAAGATGCTTTTGAGCTAGATGAATTCTTGCTCTCACCCCAGTGATCACTACTGCCATATTGTTGCAAATGGGTGTGCACAGAGCTGAAAAACATTCACATTTCAGTGCAAGAGAATCTAATTTGGGGACAGTGCTTGTGCAAAGGGCATGCAAGAATGAAAACAATGATGGTACCTATGAAAAAGAACATAAGCCTGTACAAAATGGTTTCAAACACCTGAGTGGCACTGAAGATACAGCATGAGTGGATTCTTACTCTGACCTAGTACCTTCTGCAAATAGGAAACTTCAGATGGACTAAAACACAATTCACACATTTTCATGCCCAGAAAGCAGAGTTCAGCTTCAAGGAAGCAGAAGCCAGCATACAGGTACTGCTTAAATGACCCTATGACATAGAGTTAGGGAGACAGACTAAAACAGCAGCCCCGAGATGAAGAAAGGAAAGAAGTATGAAAGGTTAAAGACCTGGATCAAAAAAGTGCTAGTATGCTTGTGCCTTCAAGGATCTCTGTATCCTTATGAAGGAGTTGTTCAGGCAAACAAGGACTAATTTTTCCTCAGCACCCCAACTAACTAGGTCATTTCTACTGGGTTGTGTCCATTCAGTTACATGCAAACTAGTCAGCAGTAAAATCATGACAGCTAAATGCCCAGAACTTCATCTCTTAGCCTCCTCTCCATGAACATCTGAAGATCTCTCCCACAGAGGGGATAAGCATGGCAAGAATAGGAAAAGCACTATTTAAACTTCTACACCCCCCAGGTATCAGCACCAGTCACCATAATATCAAGGACCCATATTTAGTTCTTTCTCCTGCATTCTTCCACTAAAAAAAAACTGAGACAGGATCATATATCACTTGCTCCTTGATCTACTGGTCTTTTCCCAACAATTTGTCTTTCAGAACCTAGACCACTGGCATAGAGTAGAAAGTGCAAAGAAAGGGGTAGACATTGTGCAGATGTGACAGAGACATCCATTCTGGTCTGTGCTGCACACCGCTCCCCAGCCAAGGCACTTAATCTCTGTAATAAGGCTCTTAACCTCCATAATGTTCAGCCCAAGATCTCTAAGCATCTTGTGAAAGTGAGGTGAGGCTGTAGTTACAACCCCAAAGGGAAAACTGAAGTACTGAACGGAGAAGTTATTTCTCCTCTACATGACCCAGTGAGTTAGTGACCCAGCTATGTAAAGACAGCAACAGTCCCAACTGCAGGGCCCTGCTCTAAATACTTGATTTCACTGCTTAAAATGTGGTGGTGTTATTTTGTGACTGGGGACGTAACATTTGCAGAGCAGCTGGACTAACATCTGAAAAACTCCTTTCTTTTGTGAAATAAGCAAGAGGGGATCTTCAGTCAGCTCTTGAAAGGAGTGTAGCACACCAGCCCCCTGGAGTACCCCTTCTTCACAAGCAGAGACCTCGCAGCTAGGGAAGGCTCATACTACACATTTCTGTTTACTTTGAACAAGACCAACTTCTTTGCATCTTGCAGGAACTGCGCCCAGCAGAGCCCTGTGGTCCCCACTGCTGCCAGCCCCAGCCTATTCACAGCTATCTTCTCTTACTGGGGAATTAGTTCTAACCAGTCTATTCAACAATAAAAACCACTCAGTTAATCAATGGGCTCTTTACAGCCCTTCTGCTGCCTGTGGGTAAACAGTTACCACTAGCTCATAAAATCCCTAAATTGTCTTGCAAACAGCGGATGGTTAAAGTAACCATTTTGACAGGGGCCCGGGGTTCTGTCCTCACAAGATAGTTGGATGGCTAAATAGGAAGAAAGCTTCTGCACAGCTGGGCAGAGAGTAAGTGCACAACCAAACCCTCCCAGTGGTCCGTGTCACCGCCCAGTCATGCAGATATGCCAGTGTCCTCTGCAGGAGGAGATGAACGGAGGGATTAGACTGCCTAGGAGCAGAAAGTTACAGAGCCCAGTAATGAGGTGTAGGTAATTGTCAAACTGAAAATATACAGATGAGTGCGAGAGCACATGGAAAAGAGCATTCATATGTGACTAGAAATCCACATGAGAAAGCACACAGCAGTCCTGAGAACAAGAACAAATGTGTATGAGCAATGGGGAGAATAAAAAATGCATACCCAAGCATATAAATACTCTTTGCTGGGTAAAAACTGGCTGGACAGCCAAGCGCAGAGAGTTGCAGTGAATGGAGTTAAATCCAGTCAACAGCCGGTCACAAGCGGTGTTCCCCAGGGCTCAGTATTGGGTCCAGTTCTGTTTAATATATTTATCAATGGTCTGTATGAAGGGATTGAGTGCTCTGTCAGCAAGTTTGCAGACAACACCAAGTTGGGCAGGACCGTTGATCTGCTTGAGGGTAGGAAGGCTCTGCAGAGGGATCGGGACAGGCTGCATCGATGGGCCGAGGCCAATTGTATGAGGGTCAACAAGGCCAAGTGCCGGGTCCTGCACTTTGGCCACAACAACCCCAGGCAATGCTACAGGCTTGGGAACGAGTGGCTGGAAAGCTGCTTGGTGGAAAAGGACCTGGGGTGTTGGTTGACAGCCGGCTGAATATGAGCCAGCAGTGTGCCCAGGTGGCCAAGAAGGCCAACGGCATCCTGGCCTGTATCAGAAATAGTGTGGCCAGCAGAAGTAGGGAGGTGATCGTGCCCCTGTACTCAGTGATGGTGAGGCCGCACCTCAAATACTGTATTCATTTTTGGGCCCCTCACTACAAGAAAGACATTGAGGTGCTGAAGCGTGTCCAGAGAAGGGCGATGAAGCTGGTGAGGGGTCTGGAGCACAAGCCTTATGAGGAGCAGCTGAGAGAGCTGGGGTTGTTCAGTCTGCAGAAGAGGAGGCTGAGGGGAGACCTTATCGCTCTCTACAATTACCTGAAAGGGGGTTGCAGAGAGATGGGTGTTGGCCTCTTCTCCCAAGTGACTAGCGATCAGACAAGAGGAAATGGCCTCAAGTTGCGCCAGGGGAGGTTCAGGCTGGATATTAGGAAAAATTTCTTTACTGAGAGAGTGTTGAAACACTGGAACAGGCTGCCCAAGGAGGTGGTGGAGTCACCCTCCCTGGAGGTGTTCAAGGAACGTGTGGACATGGCATTGCGGGACACGGTTTAGCTGGCATGGTGGTGTTGGGTTGATGGTTGGACTCGATGATCTTACACGTCTTTTCCAACCTTAGTGATTCTGTGATTCTGTGAAATTATGAGAATAAGAGGGCAGCGAGGCAGAAGAGTCCATTCAGAGAGCAGAAGGATGGACTGCTCCAGTGTGCCCACAGAAACAGTAGCATGGTCCTGTCCTGGTTGTGCCACCTCTGCTTGGGCCCCTACACGGATGTTGTTCGAGGCAACACTTATTTGTGGCATAATATCATGAGTCGTACTGGTAGAGCATAGCAAGGCCATGCCTTCCCAGTTCAACCATCCTCCTCTGCCGTAGACCCCAACAGCTTCAGGATGTGGTGGAGAGACCTGTGACCCCGAACGCTTGATGCATATCCTGTCAGATCCTGCCAGATCCTACCAAGATGAGAGGAGGCAGGAGCTCCTGGACACCTCAGACTGGGGCAGAGAAGGTACATGTTCAGCCCTGTGGGTCACTGAAAGGATTCAATGCTACTGTTGATGGAGCCTTTCTTTCCAAGGCATGCCAGGCAACATTTGCCATTTGGTCACTTCCATCCCCTTTGTTGCCAGCTGAGATATGCACAGAATGCAAAGGACCACAGCAGAACAAAAAGGGGGCTGACGAGAGAAGCCAAAAACTAAATATGCAGGGAAATTACCCGAGTGGCTGGCCCTCACTGCATCTCTCTGAAGTGTTTCACAAAATCTGATTATCCAAGTGCAGAAAAGAAGCAAATTGAATGAAGAACTCATTCCAGGTCCAGGTTGGGTGTAGCAAAATCTATGCAGAAAGCTGAGAAGGAAGAGCCTTGATTCTCCCATCATCCCACTCCAGCCAGGGCAATGCCAGCTGCTTCCCTGGGCTCTCATTTCCATTTCACATAATGATAAACCAGGTGGAGCTGCC
This sequence comes from Gavia stellata, assembly GCF_030936135.1. Classification (NCBI taxonomy): domain Eukaryota; kingdom Metazoa; phylum Chordata; class Aves; order Gaviiformes; family Gaviidae; genus Gavia; species Gavia stellata. The sequence continues at coordinate 25,306,429 of NC_082600.1, forward strand.
TGAGCATGAGCTAAAAATTAGTTTCTTAAGCTTCAGTGGCAACAGGATGTGGACTACAGTGTAAGGTGGTGTAGTTTGATTAACCCTTGTAGCTGAAGTTGGGGGACTCAGATCCTTTCAGTAATGAGAGAGCAATCTAAGGAGGGAGGTTTGGAGTTCTCTGTGGTAAAATACTTCCTTGTGGAAGAACTCCCCAAATAAACAAGCACACAAAACACAAATTCTTTTTTCCATTTAAATGAATAATTTGTGCCCTGTCGGGAATTGAAGTATTGATACCTAAATAATATCACACATTCACAACTGGGCAGAAAGATACTCACTGGTTTTTAAAACCTAAAATAAAATAACAAAAAGACCCTTTGTTAGTGGAAATGCAACTCAAAAGGTTTTCAGTGGGACTAGCAAATGGAGTAGACTGCAGTAGGAGAAGGAAAATGACTGAACTAGATTTGTATGCCAAACTACACACAGATGTATCAGAAATAAACTGTATATAATGCAATGTTCAATGCCAGGTAATTAGCAATACAAGCAACCACTTTTAATGTAATTTTCATTCAGAAAACATCCCTTTAACTGACCAACACAATGTAATCTCTGAAGAGGGAAGTTTGCAACCTTTGCTGCTATGAAGCCCTCCTTTTAGCAAAGACTGCAATCCAGATCCTGTGATGTCCAATATGAAGATCTCTTCTGTACGCTCTCAGGAAGCAGGATGAGAATTCTGCCCCTGGTAACTGCCCACCACCACTCCTTAAAGAGCAGCCTTTCAGCTCAGCAAAAGCAACACTTACCTGGAATATGATTGACATCTGTCGAGGTGTTTTCATGGCAAGCAGAAGGGAGAAAAGGAAAAGAGAGAGAGAGAAGAGAGAAAAGCCATTAGAGATGCACACAGCAACTCAGCATCCTTGCATGGAAATCAATTTCATGCAAAACCAGAAGTAATTAGGCTTGTTTGACGGCCACCCATCTGCAGCCAAGCACCCAGCCATGCAAGGGGGGAGGCGTTGGCTCCCTTTCCACTGTGCATGTAAAAATGAATCCATCATCATATCTGTCCGGAGAGAGAGTTCCTGGAATCAGATAGAACCAAGCCACGTCAGTTCCTGTAAGAATATTGGTTAAAATATTCTACTGTTTTTCACACACAAATGCAAAAGAAAGAAATATAAAACAACCTGCCTGCAGTAGGTTTCTATTGCACATAAATTCAAGCAAGTTTTCAGAAGAAAGAAAAGAACCTGCTCCCCTTTTACGAGGGGCCATGTGAATTTATGACCAGGTGCAAGACACTCAACATAGTCCCAAAGTCTAGAAGAGAGCTCATTCTTTTTCATTCCTCCTGCCCGTCATTCCCAAAACAACATCCTTCATTGCAGACAGCAGCAGGGGTGGGGGAGAAGGAGTGCCAGCGGCTTGTACGTCCCACATGTTGTCTTTTCACAAGATGCTGAATTCAGACCAAATGTCATTCAGTATTTTTTCTCTTTGTGACATAAGACCACTTTTTAGAATCAATCACATAAATCCCAGAATAAATTAGTCCTTTAAAAAAGAGGGGAGCAAGACTATGTAAGTGATAGTATCGATCACAGAAAAGGCATATCTTTGAATGTAGTGTCTGTTTTAGGCAAAGCCCACCAATCCCAGAGAATGTACTTTAAAAAAATGCCTCTCGTAACTTTTTTAGCATCCCAAGTTTAGTCTTGCTCTGAATAGCTACACTTATCATAACACCATGAGGGAGGAACCCCTGAAATCTCATGGGATTAGACTTGATCAATATTTTCCTTCCAAGGCAACCCTCCAAAGAGAAAAATGAACTTGATTGAGGAAAGAGTGGGGCTAGGCCCATAGGTAGCATTCTTCCCTGGAGACTTGTACCTTGCCCGGGAGTTGTGCTGCTACAGGTATCATCTTTCCAGTAAGACTTCAAAGCAATACATTAACGATTTGGATTACTACAGGTCCCAGACCACTTCTGCCACAAGTCTAGGAGCGTGACATGCTGGGTGCTTTGGCTACACACCAAGGTCTAAGAATGTATTCTCCTTCCCAAATATCCCCTCCAATTGCCACCAGTATTCCCCCTTCCTGTCCAAACCATCTGTGTTGCTGTGAAACCGGTGCCACTTGTCTTCCTGAGACACTTGCATTTCAGTTGTGAGCGAGTGATTCCTGTGCATGTTGCTTTTTGTTTATCACTTTGTAATGACTCCAGAATCATTTGAGGAAAAGTCCCTGTGGCACATCACACATATATCAAGCCATCCTTCCCTAAGGAGGTAATAACCCAAATAAAACAATGCACAAAGAGGGGAGGGACTGTTGCATCAACTCATTTAATTTCCACAGCTTCAACTAAACATGTATGTCAGATCTGATGAGTGTTATTTGTTGCCTTTCCTCTTTTAACACCTAATTGTATCTAAGAATTGGTGTTTTGGCATGCGAGCCTGGAACAACACTTAGCACTGAAAGTTTGCCTGAAAGTAACTATTTTTTGGTAGGAAAAGAAAACAAGAGTCAGGCAGTAATGCATGCACTGAGGATGGAAGGCAAAAGGAGGTGAGAGCAGGGGCAGAAGGAAGGAGCAGACCCTTAAACACCACTGCAGAATGTGAGCATGATGCCGAAGAATTTAGAAGTCCACACCTAGGACCTGAGTTGAGGTGTTGCTTGGGGAAAATCAGTGGCAGCAAGAGAAGATGATCACACGTTTCAGAAAAGGAAGAAAGGAGCACCATAAAGTACTGAGAATATTTCCAATAATCCAGCAGCTGCCCCAAAGCCTATTTGAAGCAGGTACAAAGCTCTAGACCCACGTTGTCCTCTCAGCCTCCCTTGCATGCCTGACAAAGGAGCGGGCACAGCTGCAGCCTGGGCTACCTCCAGGGCCCAGGAACAGCAGGCAGCCTCACCAGGGTGTCTGTGCTCCAGGAGGAAATCTGTGGGATGTTTAGGGAATAAAGGGCAAAGGAAAGAGCTAACCAAGGGTGAGCAAGGGATAAACACATTAAGCAAATAAGAGAAGAGGCAGTGGGCTGTAACTGATACACTGCTTGAAATAATACTTATTTAACTGTGTGTGAATTAAACAGGTCATGAAGCTGTTAAAAAGGGGAACAATGAAGTGTTAAGAGCTACACAAGCCTCTTTAAAACGTAGTTTCTCAATCGCAAGTAACAGGGGGCGTACAGCAAGGGGATTTCCTCTTACCCATATTTTTTGTTCTGATGTCCCTAAGAGCAGGCATCCCCAATCATGACTGGTTTTACTCTTAACTTTCTTCTTGCTGTACCTTTTTTGGAAAGCCTCCACCCAACACAATTTCTGTATACACTAGCTGCATCAGAAAAGTCACTGTTTGCATCTCTGCAACACTTCTGCAGTATTTACCTGAGTGGCAGCCCAGGTCATTCATGTTACTTCCCATAGCAAATAAAAAGGGAGTTTCTTGTATTGCAGACACCCCCCCATGTGGTATCTGCTGGCAAATGCTGATTTTCAAATGGTGAAAGTACTTGTTTTTTATTTTAAAAACACACATGAGAAAGCACCACTTTCTTTGTGAAGGCAGAAATGGCATATAGCCAGTCAGTCCTCACAAAAGACTCTACAATAAATACCACTGTGGCATACAATTGAAATCACCATGCAAGTCCTCACAGGAAACCCCATAACACCTCTGCAGTGTGGTGTGCCCTTCCACTGTGGTGCACAATTAAAACTGTGGTTGCATATATGAACAAAAGTGACCCTTAATAAGAAACCTCTGATGCAGTACCTTATGGCTGGTGGCTCCACAATTAGAAGAAATCTAATGCCTCAAGAAAGGTAGAAGACAGAGATGGCAAATAGGCAGAGTGACCAGATTTGGGGAGCTGAGTTGATTCTCCTTCAGACCCTGTCATCTGAGACATTCTCTCAAATTCTCTTCATGCTTTTCTGGTTTGTTTTCAAAAGGACTGTTTAAAACATGTGCCTGCTCTCTTCCTCTTCCACCAGCACTACCTTCCTCCCCCCCGTAGGGACCTCCTACCTGTCACAGGGACTGAGGAGGTACAGTGTTCCCCAATTAAACAGGCAGTATGCAGTTCATGGGTTCCATGGGTTCATGGCTAACAAAAAGCCCAGTGACCATGGGACTTACTGCCGTGAAGATGGAGGTTTCCCCACTTTCTCCATCTCAGAGCACTTCAAACACAGGAAGGTCTGCCTCTTAACAAAAGACAAGGCAGAGTTTGCTTTATCCTATACACAAGAGTCCATTTATTGCTCCTTTGTAAAGGGCAGAGCAAAAAGCTGGTGCTGTTTGCTTTTGTTCTTTGATGCTAATAGCTGGGTTGAAAGAGGGATCAGCAGGGCTGCTGCCTTTGTCTGGTGCAGCCCCAGCCATCTGGGTGGGGTGGAAGGGGAAGGAGGAGGATGAAGGGGAGTGGAAGGAACAAAGCAAACATTATTATAGCTCAGATCATTCCCGTGCCTGTAGAGGAAACATCGGACGTATTTTTAACTCTAACATTTTTAACAAAAAGTTTAGCGATAAGGGAAGGTGTCATGAGAGTGCACTTCTCTCTCCAACTGGAATACAAGGATAGCACAGACTTTCTATGTACATCAGCCCTAGCAGTACACATCACCTTGACATGAAGCAACCTTTCCCCCATCTCCATGGTCCATTCAATCTCATCCCCCGCTTTGATGAGCTGTGGACACCTGTCTTCTGCCAGCTAAACTGAGAGCCACTGACTGAATTCACACATCGCAAACCAGTTGTTAAGGCAGGAGCATCCTGGGCTAAGCGGAAATAAACACCTAGAAGTGAATGGCACCTAAAAGTCTTGTACTACGAGTCCCTCAAGCTCTCCAGCATCCCCCTCCAAGGCTCTGTGGTTACCCTCTCTCTGAACACCAGTGTGTGAAGAGGACTGGGGAGCAGGCAAAAACTGGGGAAAAGAAGAGGGCAGAAGTTATGACACTTAGAGGCATCTTTTGTCATAGGAGACCCACTCCCAAATAAGAGGAGATCCTGCCTTCAGACAGGAAAATGACCTTATTCTGAAGCTCATTCAGTTACCAACACCTAAAAAAGCTTTTCTAAAGCAGATTTGGCTCTCATCCTGCTGCAAATACAGAAAATGGACATAGGTACAATTTCACTGGCAGAAGCATGACTGATTGAGAACTCTCAGTCACCTACTTTGACTTACTGATATATATGAAAACAGTTCAGAGACCATAGACTGACGCATTTATGGCAGCATCAAAAGATATGTGATGAGCTAGCCTGGACTCCTGTGGTGTGGTAGTAAGAGATGCTGGTGACTCAGAACTGGGTGATTTCCTCTTAACTGAGCTCTGATGCAACATTTTAACAATACGATGAAGAGCTGCATTTTGGCTGAGCTGGAAATCCCTCAAATTGCAATGAGCAAAGTCTTCATTAATTTGATACTACATCAAACGAAGTGTTAAGTCCAGATGCTGATTTGGTCGCATTCTATCCTAACCTGGTCTGTTAAGGTAAAGGTAAACATACGGTCCTACTTCATCTCCTACGCCAAGCTATTGGGGACCAGAGTTGTTGGTGCAAAACTGTACAGGCTCCTTGTCTTTCTCTTCAGGACACAGTGGTTTAAAGCCACCTGGGAGGGTTACAGCAATGTAAAAAGAAAAAGCATTTACATTGTATAAACAGTTCTAACAACAGTTTGCTTGGGTAAAGACAGGCTCTGTAATGAGATCAATTCCAAGCATTAGCACAACATCCCTGTAGTGCCCATGCTCACACAGGAGATAGGCACCTTGAAGATTGCTGTATTTATGGTTAACTAGGTGAAAATTTTGGCTCCATTAAATTCATAAATGACTTGACAGTTACTTCGATAGTGTCATAATTTCATCCCTCATATTTACTTAAAATCTTTTGTCTTAGTCTTGTAGTAGTCTCCATCCCTGGTATCCTTCCACTGATTCCAATGGAATTGCCACAGAACTAAATGTGGCCAATTCTATTTAATTTGCTAAATGATTAGGATACTGAAATAAATCCAAGACCGCTCAAGCCTATGATGTCTGTCATGAGCTGCACACTGGGATCATGAAGAACTTCACAGTACTAGCAGGTGTAGGCCTTATTGTCTCACTCCAGAAGAATAGGACCCTGTAATTTGTGTTAATGGAGTGTTGAACACTTCTGATTTTATTCAGTAGAGACAAGTGGTGACACATACACAAACAAGTTCATTACAATCAATTACATTTCTCTGTGTCCTTTGTCCTACGGGTTCTCTTAGGCTTCAGCCTCTCGGGAATAATACTAACTTGATACGTTGCATAGAATTGCAGACATTTGCTGTACTGTGCCTTTGCACGGCTAATACTTGGGATCCCAAAGCACTTATTAGCTGTGAATATAGGAATCATTCATCCAGTACTGAAATGCAGCCAGCTCTGAAGTGAAAGAGACAGATGTTTAACAGCTTATAGGAACGCCATACAGCAGTTTAGTGTGTCACAGTTAGAACAACAAGAACTACTTAAAGAGGCAGAATGAAACTTGGCTGATTCTACTAAAAGTGCCATGTGATTTTAAAGCACTCCTGATTTAAATGAGGTGAAGGGATTTTATTTCAAATCTTATCTGAATAATTAACAGTGATTTGATGCCTCCAATGCTCTTCTCCATACTGTGTGAATTAATGTCGTGGGAAGCCTGCCCTCTCCACAGCATCAAATGTGAGGTTGACTGACACATGCCTGAGTATGTCACCCTCTAAAATGTACGATGTTTGAGTGAATCTTATATCCACTAAAGAAAACGGACCCTTTACTTCAAGGGGCCAAGCTTTCTCCTCTCAGGCAACCAAGATACTCAGGCAGAGTGTGCGCTATAGCTAGCTGGGGAGACATTTGCGAGCCACTATGGTTTCACTACACTTGCCAGGCCATTAACAAAAGTGCTTTCATTTCAACATGGTATAGATGGATTAAGTATGCCTGTTGCTTTCAGAAACCAATGCACAGAGTTATTTAGCTCCAGTAAGAGTAAAAAAACAACCAAAAAAATCTTAGAGAAATGAATTCATAATAATCCCTCTAATTAACTCTGTATCATTACTATCCTTAGATAAAGCTGTTGGCTGATTTCACAGCTTTCATTGAAACTACCATCCTCTCCCACACATCCCAACAAATATGCTCATGTACATTCCTTGGGGCCCTGGCTACATTGCTGGGGAAAAAGTCAATAGTCCTATAGCCTACTACTAGCAAAAATCCAACCAGAATTTAATTACTCAGTGCCCTCCAAACAATCTGTTATCTTCACTGCCTAGATACATTGCCTGAACACTCCAGAATGAAGCTTCTTTCTATTTCATCTGAGGTGCCTGGGCACTGAAGGAAATAGCGGATTTGCTCCCTACTATTTTGCACAGCACCCCCTACATCCCCATTCAGCCAGTTGTGTCCACAGTCTTGTGGAGCACACAGAGATACATAACTGTAAAACTTCTGAAGGGCAGATGCAAGCAGAACAAAACAAAGTGTCCTCCGTATTCACCATAGATAGAATTAGAAGAAACTTATAATGCAGAAAGGGAAGTTTTGTTTTAATGTTAGAAAAATTCAGTAGCAACAGGGTAGTGAGGCTCTGGAAGAGCTTGGCTACTGGGAGTTAGCCACCAGCATTGGAGACTATTAAGAAAAGACTAGATAAGCATTTCTCATTAATTTTTCAGAAACACCTGATCTTGTCTTGGAAAGACTAGTTGGCCCTTGAGACCTTTTCCAATCCCATTTTCTACAATTTTATTATTCTAATTCAAAACGCACTCTCCCCAGACAATCCTGTCAGTAACAGCTGCCAGGCATCACAAGCTAAGAGCTTCAGTAATGGAGCAGGGCAAACACCAAGGCCAAGCCTCTAACAGCAGCCAAGTGCAGGTACTGAGGGAAGAGTCAAAGGAACTGAGAAATTTCACAGTACCCTTACTAACAGCTTCCAGCAATGACAGACTAGTGGAGGTTGCATCATGATCAAAATGTTTAACAGTCCTTGATGGACTTTTTCCTCCTTGAATTTCCCTGGTCTCTTCTGGAATTAGAATAATTGATGTGGTGTGAAGCAGTATTTTCGTTCATTCTTTTAAAACCTGCAGCTGAATATATTGCATTGGGCATCCCTACCTGTTGCTTTATAAAATATTATGAATAAACATTCTCTATTCAGCATCACCACAGCACTCTTGATTACAACTATCATCTGCCTCACCTCCTGATTTAGCCACTTCTTTTCTAAACTGAAGAGATCTGGTCCATCAAGACCCTCTGCATTTGGCAGCTATTCTGTGCTTACAGTGAAAAGACATCTAAGTTATCTACAGCAGGATCAGTTATGAATTTTATCCTTGGGTTAGTTGTACTGGGCCATTTGTGTAACTAGTATATTTTAGCACAGGTCTAAACCCGTTGGAAGCCTGTCCCTCCCCTAGGGGCATACAGTACTACACAATCTGGCCAAAAATCCAATGAGAACAAAGCTATTATTCTTGTCAGAAACACAGACTGACAAGTTTATTAATAAGAAATACAGACTGTGTATTTCTTATTCAGCCTAATGAGTTTATTTATGAGTTTATAATGAGCTTATTCAGCCTATGAGCACTCTACCTCTCTGGAGACCCTTGTTCCTCACCAGGGCCTGATCCAGATGCAGACCCCCTCTTCTCTTTCTGTTTTGTAGTGTCACACACACAGCCCTATAAAGAGCACTCGTCTGCCCTAGAATTCACTTGCAACACTTGGGCCAAGGACAAGCTATAGCTCCTGTGAAGGAGGAATAGATACCAGAGGACAAAAAAAAAGCATGTCATAGAAAAACATGGACACTCTGATAGTGTGTGCCCAAGTTACGCACGTACAGTACACAGTCTCCTTCACAAACGCTACGACTTGTCCATGTTCCATGCCAACAGCAAAAGCCGCCATATGGTTCATCATATTATGTACTAGAAGTGTCAAAGCTTTTTCCACCAAAGTGTCCAGTCACAGAACAAAAGGGAACTAAATGACTTTCCTGCCTTTAGCTACAATATTTAGAACCACTATTTATAAGCCATTCATATATTAGGAGCAGTGGCAGGGTTACACAGAAAGTTGGGTTTGCATTTTCGTAGGTCATCTTCAGTGGTAAAAAGAGGAATATGGTTTCTCTTTCCCTCCCAGCCTGAATGAGACAAGAAACAATGACTTTCTAAAAGTATACATTGCTCATACTTGAGCCTGTTTTTTCACACTTCTATAACATTACCTAGGCATCTCTGTACCTGCTTCCATGAAAACACTTATGGTTGGAAACTCCTATCCTCATTCAGATTTCCCTTCAAGGTGAGAGAGCCTTCACGCTTTGCAAAGCTTTTCAAAAACTACTTGCAAGAGAGTTACATTCCCATGGATAGCTGCTTCCTCATGTTCTAACCACAGCTGAAACTAGCTTCCCATTACAAACCCAATTTTCTCTTGACTTTAACAAGGACTAAATCAACCAATGTGATAATTCAGTGGCTGCATCACATAGCAAGAGACGTTCTTGTAAGCTGGAGGTGACACACATAACAGATCATAGGGATACAGGAGCCAGTTTCTCTCCAACAGCCTTCCTATTTTAATTGATTTAGGCATCAGGAAGGGATAAGAACTGGATGGATCTCCCTAAATGAAATATCCTCCCCACCAGGAATGCCTTCTCTGGATTCACCAACATAGCTAATTCTTCTCAGATCTCTCAGATCCAGCAAAGGCAATAATGCTAGAAGGTTACCAGGACATAAAGACAACAGGGAGCTTGATGATGGTGATGCGCAATAGTGGACTTTCCCATGCTGACCACCACAAAAGTTAAACTATTTTTTAACAGTCTTGTGGCTTACACTGAAGTGAACTAGCCATGTGACCCAAGATGCTAAAACTAGTTTCACTGCAGGCACTCTGCTATCTGCTCAAAGTACTGAAGTCAGGCCCGTGGTGTTTCACTTTTGTCTGCATCACCTGCAAGACTGACACAGAGACTGGAAAACAGGGCATTACCCACTATATGCCACAGAAAGAGAGTACCTTCTCTCCTGTTGAGCAAGAACCTGAGTATTTTCATCTTTGTCTTTTTCTCAGAACATCACCATGACAGCTACCAAAGGCATTTACTACCCCCAAATCCACTGCAAATTGTGCTGCCTCCATTTCTCTCTTATCATCCAAAAAATGATAGACAGGAATGAACTTTGGGCATATTCCCTGTGACATATACAGCACTGAGGATATTCAATAAATAGTAGCACAAAGAACAGAAAAAGCAGTTAACACAAGGAGATTTGGAAAAAAAAGTGATAAGTAAGCAGAGAAAGGGCTCGTTAAGCCTATGAAGTGGCCCAGGCTATAATCTATTTGCTGTACCCAGTCTTGGAATTAATAAAACAAATCCCTCAATAAGTCTGACAGAGTTATTAGAGGATGTTAATATTCCCCTCAGAGCAATCTGAAGTAGCAGAACTGGAGCCACAGAAGGCTGTGACTAGCCTAGTCAGGCAAGGGTGGAGGGAGAGGAAGGGGGACCCTTCTCCAAACCCACCTGACTCTCATTGTCAACATCGATTACTCCTACCCCGCCTGCTCTGGAAAGGGTCTCTTCTTTAAAAAAAGGGGGGGGGGGGATAAAAAAATCACACTTTCTTTCTCAATACTGATTATAGCTAATAGAGAATCAAATCTAGGCTTATTACAGGATTCAGACTGGGTTAATTTGTAACTCGGTTCTGTATAGGGAGCCTTGCGGAAGACACTCTATTTGAGGAGTTAGTGATCTCAACCAGGCCATGTCTGCTCTCTTGAGCCTTGTACTTAGGGCTTGAGAAGCCCGTACATTAGAAGGAGTAGCCACTGTACGGGAACATGCTGGAGTGCCCTGTGACAGCCTGTGCAGCCTGACAGAAATAACATCCCAAACCATCAGGAGAAGATACATGATTCCATTTGTTACACAAAATAAAAGGCACTACAGTATGCGAAGGAGGAGGAAAATCCAACCAAGGTCCATCTGATGCTGCATGAAAGCAAGGTTCCCAGCCTCTGAAGTGATAGAAGATTTTCTCCCTATCTATATTCCTCTTTTTATTACATCTTATTAAAATGTCTATTTTATTACACCATTTCTTGTTGAGCCTTCTTATTTAGGTCTGGAAAAATCCCTGCACACTATCTCTCACTCTCTCTCTCACCCACCTGCTCCCCAGTGCGGAACAGCTCTAAGGGAAAGACTCGTCAGAAATGGCTGCCACAGTGCTGGTTAGCCACCTGGTGCCATCAGTGCTAAAATGTGTGCTTCAGTAGGTCTCTCTGGCCAAGGAACCACTCTCAGTCTCCTGTTCTGAACACTCATCTCCCTGAATTGCCTACTGATTTGAAAATAAAGACCATGAGCTTGAAATTTACTTGGTATCTATAATGCACTTAGCATGCCTCTGGGTTTGGCATAAGTAAGTATCAACTAATTATTGATTCATTCACTCCAATTCCAATTAGGATGGAGTTCCAGTGTGCCTGTAAAGTGGGAACTCTATTACACATAAAAATATATAGTGCATGCTCCTCCAACTTACAATAATCACCCTAAATACAGCATGAGTAATGAGAAGAAATGCATCTTCTTTTGCCCTCCCTCCCACACATCATTTTTAGAGTATGTGTTAGTGGGTTTTATATTCCATGTTATTGCTGTATTTGCTGCTGCAATATATACATTTAAATTAAATAGAAGTCATCAAGAGGTTCTATTGGAAGCATTTGCCTTGTTTATTGTTGAAAGGCGCTGCTTGGAAAAGAGTAACTGCTGACTAAAGTAAATGTGAAACATAATGACGGGAAACAGCTGCATTCTGCATCTTTCAAAACACTAAGTTTTCTTGTGTGAATGTCTAAATGTAGATCTCCAGCCTGCAGCGGGATCCATGCATATGCAGACCCAAGTGCATAATCACAGGGCAGGGCAGGACCTCGCACACACTGAATTCAGCAGATGTCTCTCTTCACCAAATGGACTAGGATCAGCCCCCTAAAATTACCAGCACTTGCATGCAGAAGCATTTTGGGTTTCTTTTTTCTATACACAGTCCAGAACACTTTTGATTAATGTGTTAACATAATACACATAAGCTCATACCCAGAACAACAGAAAACAGCCAGAGAAGGTATAGGAAAAAGACCTGTACATCTTTCTGGTATTGAAAAAAATGTTTTAAAATGTCTACTTTTTCTTAAGCCTGTGACAAGGAGCATGTGCAATAAATAGCTTCCACGCTCATTTTCTCACGTATGTTATACAAAAGGCACTGCTGAGCAGTATGAAGATTTTCACCTCCAAGCAACCAGTTCAAATCTACTGTATGTCAATAAAGATTCAAAGTTATTCCCAGCTAGCAGTCCTTCCATGACATAAGTGAAAGCAGATGAGTGGAGCCCTCAATTCATATCCTGGCTGATTTCTGAATCCAGAAAAGCCACCATCATAATAATTGGCTTCCAAAAGTACAGAAACGTGTTGAGCACTGTATAAACTGAGAAAGCACACACCCTCCCCCCCCCAAGAGGACCACCAAACACACTGTCAAACACTAGCACTAACTGATACTTCACCTGGGTTTTAAGCACAGAAAGAACACAGTTTAATCTCTTATTTCTAAATGCAATCTCTGCAGAAAATTTCCACTAGATGTTTGCTGCATGAGTAAAAGCTAGCACCTCTCCTCCAGGAACTGTTATTCATCACCAGCCAGGATCCAGCTCTAAGTGTTCATGCATCAAAAGCATGGAAAAAGAAGGTGTTAGGACCAGCAGCATATGTCAGGCTGTCCCAGGGTATTTGTACCTCCATGTCTGTGATGAGGTTATGGAGACCCACAGCCATCTCTTATTCCCCGAACAATTCAGGGCCCATAATTGCAGGATGAACCAGGGAAAGCTGTTCAGCCTATTCTGGTTACATCTTACGAAGCCTCATTCACTGCCAGGTAAGTAATCAGTTTCATACTTAAAGAGCTAATAAAAACTTCCTTCACTAGCAAGGTACAGCCTACAATACAATAAAACAATAACCATTAGGGAGCAGAGACAAAATTCATCTTTGGATTTCAGTGATGGGTATAAACACTGCTGCTGAGGGATTTGTAAGAGGGACTGTACCTTCTTTTCTATGTCCTCTAATTACTAAAAGGGTAATATATGTTCTCTCTTCTTCAAGAATATGTCAGCGTAGATACCACTGGAAATGACTGGAAAGCAGTAGCCTTCCAGGACTGTAGGAGAAAAGTATTTCAGCTATATCAAGGAGTGACTGAAGGACGGTATTCGTGAACTGGCATCTGACCTAGCTTCTTTTCAAAGACATAATGTTTAACAAGATAGAAAATTGATTATTCTGTATTGCCACCTCACAACATGTTGCAGAAACAGGCACTAACATCTGCTTCTGAGTTCACAGAACCACAGAATCACAAAGCAGTTGGGGTTTGAAGGGACATCTTGAGACCATCTATTCTGACTCCCCGACTCCCTCAGGGTCATACTAGAGCAGGTTGCTCAGGACTTTCACTAGCCAGGTTTTTGCTGTCTTCAGGGGTGGAAGACTATGCAACAGTTGGTGAAGTGTGCCTGGATATGCAAAACAGCCCACTCATTTCAAGAGAGCTGGATATAACCTCTAAGTGGTTCAGAAAGGTGTATCTTTGATGGGCTGGATATAGCCATAAATACACAGGGAGGTGGTCCAAGAGATGTACTTCTTTCCCCTCCACAGAGGAATGCAAGCTTGAGAAGAACAGCACAGATAATGATTTGCAGAGAACTCCAAGGACACGGTAGGAATGAAGCTGGAGTTTCAGCTATGGAGTTATGGAGTTTCAGTACCATCTTTTTGCAATTGAATGCTGCATGATACAGCTGAAGGAGCTGAAGATGAGTCTTTGTATTAAGGGACATCCACAAGAAGAAACATTCAAATACAGTACAGTCTAATGCTGCTTCAAAGCAAACGTCAGAAGGCAGACACTGAGGCTTCAGGTAGAAGTTAAGTCTCTAATGAAAAAAGTCAGTATAATGTAGATCTTAAAGGATTACTAATACTGGTAATACTGAATTTAAAACAGTATACATAATTGGATGTAACTGTGTAAGTATGTGATATGCTGATATTGTTGCAAGGAGAACTCCAAGAATTGAATATTAATCCAGCACGTTACAAGAACAGCATGTAGGAGCCATCTTTTTACCAGGGGCTTGCACAGGTTCAGATAGCTTTAAGCAGCTCCTATTTAAAACTTGTACTGTGAAAAGTAACTCCTCCTGGATGAGAACTTGTTGGCTTGCATGAAAATCTCCTGAATCTGTAAGAAGCAAACTGGTAGTCATATTCCACTGCTCACCTCCTATCTGCCACACACAGCAGCCAATCGACTAGGAATATTATCTGCAGGTCATTCTGGTATACATCCACGTAAGATGGAAGAAGGGTGGGGGCCAGCTGGACATCTAGACAGGTATGATAACCCAAACACTGTCATTTGGTAAAAGGTGATCAGGTAAATCACAGCCTTGTACCATCTAATCCTGGGTATCAGGCAGCATATATGGGGAAGTAATAGAAAATTACACAGTTGCAAAATTAAGCCAATAGAAACCTAGCACAAGAGGTATGGAGCAGCAGATGGAGCACATGGTATCTTCCCTTGTAAACAAGTCTGTCATGACATATCTGTATTAACAGAATGTATAGAAGAACATTTATAAGATTTTTTTCAGCAGCCACCAGTTGCTGGATATAAAAAGTCTGGTGAGGAAGCTTGCCAGCTTGGAGGCATAGAGCAACATGGTTAATAACACTATATCCAGATCCTGATGATTTCCCAGTGAGAGAACTATTAAGTACATCTCCCTGGCTGTTTATATAACGTAACATTATATGGACATATTGCTTATCAGCCTTTCCACAACAGAACTCTGTAAAACAAGCAGAAACACTATGCAGACTAGCCTGACAACTTTCTATTCCAGGACATTACTGTAACTCCATCTCCTTCCGCGAGCACATCACTCACCACTGCACATAGCTCAAGTGGATATCTGTGCCTCATGGTAATATTGCCCTGGAATGGTCATGACCATTGTCACTATGGGGAGGACAATAAGGAACACTCTTTTTCTCCAGGATTAGCCATAAAAAGGTGACGTGGAAACATGCGATCCCCTTGCTTTTATGGTGCCAAGACAGAATATATTGACCTCAGTCACGCTCCAGAAGGCCAGAGGTTAAGCCTAAGAAATTGTATCAGTTCTGCACGCCACCATTTGAGAGGCACTGATTCTTTCCTACCAGTGTAATACAGTTTAATCCCCACTTGTAAATGACTAGCAAAAAAGAAACTATCCAAGAGGAGGATATTGCCTATCAGTCATAATGTCCATGAACTTAATTGCTCGTTATGGGTGAAAGATTAACTGTTGTAGCTTCTCTCTATTGGGGGAAGTGGAACACTCTTCTACTCCAAATGCTGAATGTTTGATGAACCCACCACAACAACATGAAGAGTCAGGAAAAAAACAGTCCTTGTGTTAGAACACTGAGGTCAACAGCACCACTCCAAGGTACGTCCTACAGACTGGGTGATGGTATGCAAGAACTGTGAGCCAGTCTTGAGCTTGGAGATGTCAGTGGATAGAGGTCCACTTTACTATCCTAAACTTCAGACAGAAGACAGCATGTATGCATCTGCTAGGTTCCTTCAGACCTAGAACAAGGAAACAACCTCCCTTATTATTTAGTGTAATGTAGCATGAGCAAAAGCTGCTGCTTCACTCCTACGTAATCTCTTGCATGACTCCCAGAGAAAGCAACACCCACTTCTACTGGGGGCAAGCTTTCTTATGAGTGACACCCTGAAAAATAATGGGGAAAAAAGATATAAAAAATCAAACTGATCAGATAGCTACAGCCATACCATGATTTACAAAAGAGGATGAGGCTGTCTCCAAAGGTTTATTCACTAAACTCTGAAAGTGTTCCTAATCACCACTGCAAATCTGCAGGTGTATAATGTGTGTGGGCTGTATTATTAGGGAAGAAGACGACTGTTATCCTCCAATATCTCACTAAATTTCTTGGCGTGATATTCAGGTTGCTAAGAAAGTAAAATCTATTGCTCTGAGAATTGCATTCACTGCAATTCAATAACAAAATGCAAAACCCTAGAAAGCACCAGTGGTGCCTTCTGGTATTTCAGAACATGCAGTCCTGTCCTGTACTACAGCTATAAAGTCTCAAGTAAAAGCATTCAGGGTTGGTCTGAACCTCTAATGTCTAATATTCCATGGTAGCACCTTGCCACCATGGTAGACATAGCCATTGCATTTGGGATGTCCAGTGCCATACGCAAGACCACCTTGGCCAATCCCATCTTTAATAATGTCTAAACACGTCTCTCCGTTAAAAATGCAGTAAATTACATGCTGCCACCTTTCAGTAGTTCTTCAGAGTCACATTTGTTTTGACTGTTCCTTATAATTTTATGCCCCACAGGATATCCTTCAGGAAATGCTTGACCCTCATATAAAGAAACCATCTGTTGCCAGAAGTAATGACTATAGACATATTCAGGCCCACAGGAGGAACTGGAATCCCTTCTCCACTCATTTTGCACTGGGTATTACTCAACTGAGGCTGGCAAAGAGCTCTGGCGTGGTCAAAGGGGCCTATTCATTACTTAGTAATTTTTGTTGGACCATCTGACATCCTGTAAGCTATGCTTGATAGCTTGATCTCCAGAGTCTCTGAAACTCTTAAGAACAACTTCTGAGCACTTAACAGCACCTTAATACACCCCAGTTTGCATGATACTACTTCACCAGATGACAAGGATATAACAGGTCCTTTGGTAGCGAGCATTAGTACTGCTTTGTCACTAGATCTTACTCTTCACAGTCTTTCTCCATACCGATAGGGAAAGACATCATTGTCTCAAATGCATTGCAGACCTTTTTACTGACTCCAGATAGCTCAGCAGTGCACAGTCTTATGACATACAGATTATGGTTGGTTTGCTGGATACTGGCCAACTTTGGGCTATTCCTGACAAGGTTTGAGGCAGGACTTTGGCAATCACCTTAGAAATACAGGTCCTGGCTCCAGTACCACTGATGCTCAAGACACTCTTGGTGCCGCTGCCTCAGCACATGAGTAACATCAGCTCTGGCTGTTTTCTGCCTGCTTTCTTTTCCATACTAGTCTTTGCTTTCCTCTCTGCTATAGGAGGCCCTGAATGAAGCCACCTCATTTGAGAGCAGAAGGCTGGAGCTTGTCTCCAACAGGGCCTTCAAAGACTGTTCCAGCAGGTGGAGCTTTTACCTCATGTCTTGCAATTTACACATTCTTGTGGAGAATGACAATCGGGCATCTGCTCCTTACTGAGATTCCCACACACAGAAGAGATGCCTGTTGTGTCCATCCCATATAATGATTAACCCTGGAAAATACAGAGCGCTTAAAGCTGGCAGGGCTTTGAATCCCAGAGGGGCCAGGAGGAGTCAGTTCAGACAGACAGAAACAATTCATACCAAATGGTCTAGGAGATAAGAGAGATAAGGATTTTCCCGGATATTAGTTTAGCTTGAGTGTGTTAGCCACATTCCACTATTTAGTTCTCTGTCATAAGGCCTGGAGGGAAACGAAGGAAGGTCACAACACCTTTATGTCATCATATTAAAGAAAAGGGAGACTGAAAAGATCTTGCAGCTCCTCTAATTTCAGATATATGCGGAACGTGTGGGCCCAATAGGATCCATAATAACAGCTGAAGACCTAGAAGACTTCAGTCCCCAAAGCCAAGAGCAGAGGAATGAGAAAAAAAGACTGTTGGAAAACAAGAGATTCATGCATCGCTGCGTTGTTCTTACACCTGGCAAGGTTCTTGGGACACATCTGATGAGGGCTCGGAAGGTGTGAGGAGTATGTCTCTAGCATCAGGCGGCCAATTCCAGCAAGGGAATCAAATATGAAAAGGAGGGAGATTTAGAGCCCTCCCAGCAGATGCTCAGGGAACAGATCCTCAAAAGATGTTGATACTTCACTTAGCTGAAGACAAATACTAGGATGCAAATGTGAAAGTACAGCTTTACCTTCCAAATGGGCGCCTTAAAAGCTGATCAGTTTTCCATGCTTGGGCAGCCTTCCCACCTCAAACACACAGCACCACTGGGTTCTCCCTCGCTGACTTGCTTTCTTTTTCTCCAGTTGCAGAGTCCACCCCCCAGCCTCCCATAGTTTTGCTTCAGAGAGACTGCTTTGCCTCCCAGTGCCAGCATGCAAAAGCTGGCCTGGAAAGTCACAACCAAGAGGCTCTTCCCCTGCCAGCTGTGATCATCTTGACAGTTCTGCTTTCTCCTCACATCATCTGTCATCTCTCTCACTCCACCCCACCCCCGCAATCAGCCTTCTCCACCTACCACGTTAGGGTTGGGGTCAAGAGGAATGAGGATCAGTGCCAAAGTCAGAGTGCTGTCTGCTTCCTTCCTACTCCCAACAGTGTGATGAGCCCAACAGAGCCAGAGTGAAGCCTGTATGGGACAATTAGGCTGGAAGAAAAGCAGTGGAAAGCAGTAGGGCCATAAGCAGCTACAAAAATCAACTCATCATACTTCTACTCTAGGAAGGAACAGCTGGAGTGTTGGTATTTAGGTGTGGTTTGGCTTATGAAAGACTGACAGAAAGATTTAAGGAAAAGATCCACACATTTACAGGTCTGGTCACCACTCTCCAACCATCTATCATGGAGCTAATAGCAATACATCTCAGTCTGGACTTGCCACTCTCTTTTCCGTATCTTGGGATCCACTTTGACAGCACTACCAACAATGTCACTCCTGATCTTGGCATTGCCTGTTAGTTTAGATCTGTTTCCTTCTGGCCTAGTTCTGCTGATGAGTTTTATTATAGACCTGAAGGAATTCCAGTGATGTGTTTCTTCACAGCACCAACAATGAAATTCTCTTGTGCACTGCATTAAAACAATCCATAAGTAATGCTTACAGCTTCTAATACTTTAATTTAAACAGTTTCTATAATAAATGCCAGGTCAGAACTGTTAGTTACCCCTAAGCAGAGGAGTCCTCCTCACACTTCTGTATGCTATGCAGTAAAACAGAGGATCTGTTGGAGGACAGTATAGTTAAATGCAGTATGTCATGATTACACAGAAAATAAGAGAGCACTTTTGGGCTAAAGAGCCTCTATTCAAGTCTTCTCATTATGCTATTGTTTCCAGAATAAGCACAAAGTCATCATGCCCCATCTGCCACCATCTTCATTCCATGCAGAACTTTCTGTTCACTTGGGTGTCTGTTGTTTGCCAGGCAAATTTGTTTTCAAGGGTAATACTAGAAATGGGACATACTGGAACCATTTTCAGTGTCTAAAGAAGACACTTCTGGGCAACACAGAAGAACAAACCCTTCTAAAATGTTCTTTTTAAGCTGCTCAGAGAGACCAAAGATAAAAAGCACATGTCTTTTCAGGAAGTCATTTTTCCATATGTTCTTCTCTCAGAGTGACCAAACAAAACAAAAAAATCCACTGAAAAACTCTTCTCCATCACATATGACCAACCTTCTATAAAGTCAGATCTGTCTCTCAGCTGGAAGTCCAGCACATAAGACTCCTGTCTTCAGTGGTTCGTTGGAGTCACTCCACTCTGGAGCAAAGTTTCCAGTAAAACTCACTGTCTATATTGACAATGAATGCTAGGCAGGAAGAGAAGGTTACATGAGAGCATCACCTTGGCAAGTTTGCAGAGATGCAGAGAGGAGGGGAAATGTAAGATCCCGTTACACTTTCTCCTGTCACCTTCCATCGAAGGGGGTGTTCAGTAAAGCATTCAAAGGCTTGGAATTAGTGTTTCGCTTTGGTATTTTTGGTGAAATCATAAACCTCTCTCTAATGGAAACATTCAAAGGAACCGGATCTTCTCTTTATTGTTTTGAAAAGTTGTATTGAAGAGCATGTGAACCACAGATGGGTAAAACCAGCTAAAACTTTTATTGCTACAAATCTATTTTTCCTCATTACTGACTATAAACCAACACTAAACAGAGGAATCCATAAAGCAGAGCCCACATAGTGCAGCACACTGACAAGGGGTAGGGAACAAGCTGTTTCAAGATGGTTTCACCTGACAAAGTTATGTGACAACAGCCACAAAGGACAGAACTTCTTGGATATGGACAATCCATTCACCAGAAAGAATAAAAAGAGATCTTTCTTTGAACTTCAAATTTTACAAAAATCCCCAAAATCCGAAGCCCCATTTTTAGATTCACATTCAATGTAAACCTTTTCTAGCACACTTGGCTAAAACTAGATAAACTACTATATTGTTTAATACTTAGGATTTAGCATTCTGGATTCCAATCCCATCTCAGGCAGCTTCTGACTCGATACCCTTCAACAATTCACATTCTGCTTGCCTCTCGGTTTTGCCATCAGTAAAATGGAGATAACATGCATTTAACAGTGTGGTAGAGTGATGTGAAAGCTGACTGATTTATCAGTAGTTGTGAGATGCTTAGGAATACTCTGATGAAATGTGCCACATGTATGCACAATTTATTATTAACCTGACAGCGTTTTAGCTCTTTTATTTTCTTGCCTTGCACACAATTCAAGTGCAGGATGCCTGAAGCACATTTGAATGGATGCCATGTGGCATTTTGATTGTAGCAGGTATTACCATTTAATTCTGAAATTCACAACTTTAACATCACATTAAAGCAGGATTTTTGCAATTAATTTTCCTTCTTCATTCAGTTTTAAAAAAAGAGAACTTTTGAATGGCCTTGGTTTAGTTCAGTATCAGCTCATTAAAATTATTAAAGGTGAACACAGGCAAGGAAAGAATCTCAAAGAGAAATGTGCTCTTTGGGCCAAATCTTTAGAGGTGAAAAAGGATGGAAATAAATGCAATACGAAGGTAAAATGATCAAAATTACTATTTAGAAGCCCAAATCAGTCACAAGGTTCCAAAGTGCCTGAATCACTTTTCAAAATGGGACTTAAAAGTAGTATTTTTTTAAAATGACAAGATCAACAAATCTAAATAGATTTGGGTTTAGTACTTAGTTAAGCACATCTTTCAACAGTATGAATGAAGGCTTTGCCTGACTAAAGAACATTTGGTGTATGAGGTTAATTTTAAGTTGAATACTATTTACATGACCAGATGTTCAGGAAAACATTTTATACAATGATCTGTACATTTGATGTATTTTCTACAGAACAGCTCATTAATGACCCTGTATATGCAAGTTCAGATAGTTCACGTACCCACACTGCAGCACAGTCAGCCAGCCATTCACAAGGAAAAAACAATTGGGCTAGTGTAAGGCTAGAAACTAAAACAGATGAAATCTACATTTTGTTTCACTCCCAGACCTGCAAAGTGGCTTAAATTGTTTTAGTCAGCTTTCCAACAGCAACATTTTGTCAAGTAACCAAAAGGAAACTTAAGCAATTTCAGCTCTGGAAGAAAACCAGTGGAGACTGTTACAAATGCCTCAAAATAGTGGGATATAGGTTCATAGATTTTTAAGGCCAGAGGGAGCATTAAACAGACCTACAACAGAGCTGTGACCTCCACTGCAAGTGGTAGCAGGGCTATAATTAAACACCATTGACAAATGAGGTCTGAAATCACAGCCAATTGTTCTCCCGAGGTAGAGGATCTGTTACTTAGTACTTTGGTTTAGCTATCTTTTGCCTCAGGCTAACTGGGAGTCACTACACTGGCAGTGGCAATGACAGGAAAAACATCCCAGAGCTCAAGAACGGCTGTCATGCCATACTAGCGCAATTCCCAAGTGATTTTCATAGGCAGAGCCTTGCTCATCCAGCCCAAATCTCAGCTTTCACTGGATGCATTTCAAAGAGCATTTCTTGCACAGAGAGGTATTTGTTATGCTCTTATTTGGGAATGCCCACTGCCCAGTCCCCAGGTCCAGCTACATTGCAAACTACTTAGGTTCAATCCAACACAGTAAAAAACTAAAGACCAAACTGCTGACAATCCCAACCTCTCAAATCAGCAGCTCTGGTTCTTCTTTAATATAGAGCTGCTGATCCATTTGACTTCTCAGATGTGCCAGTATCTTTGAACAGTGCAGTCTCTGAACAGTGACAGTGAAGGCAGCAAGAGACTGCACTGTTCAAAGATATTGGCACTGCACTGTTCAAAGATATTGGCACTTCTGAGAAGTCAAATGGGGAATAACGCACCCAAGTCCTGTCCACCCAAGATCATTCCTTAGGCCCTTCCTTTAGTGGAGCTCTTGACAAACAGCAGTACCTACAGGTCTGCCACCTCAAATGAACTTAAATGATAACAGTGCTTCATGCCTCTCTTCCATCCTGGGAGGTTTCAAAGGGCATCCATCTGACTCATCGCCCTACCTGTGGCTCCAGGCTTCGCTTGCTGACTGCCAGCTGGAAATCTGTTCTCGTCTCCAGTCAAGTCTAACCTATGCTTAGGTCTCCTTTTGCCTCCACTTCTGGGCCTAACAGTTCCCACAGTCATAGCATAGTGGGGTTCAGTCCACGGGTTTTCATTACAGCTTTTTAGTCAGTGTGGGAGCATATGCCCTTTCCTTCAACATTTTTGTGATATATTGCAGCTCATCAGTAGTAGGTCCATATTAGGGACAATAAGGTCAGTAAGTTATAAAATGAGCTAGAAATACATGTGCAACTGATATAGATTACATGTTAAACAAAGTCAGAATCCAGAAATTCTACAAAATAAAAATACATTGCTTTTTCTGCAGACTGCCTTCAAAATCAGTATTTTTTTCTAAATATTTTGATTTGAATGAAACCACCATTTCTCACGAGGAAAACATTTCCAAGCTGTCTTATTCTGATGTGTCTTAGCTGGTCAAAATGTTGCTTCACACGTCTTTCATTTGAACATGCCACAAGATAGAGCAGTCAAAAACCAGACTGCCTTGCAGATACATTTACATCTAAAATGTGAAGTAGAGATAAAGCGTATATGTATAGAGGTCTCACATCTGTTCAAAACGAGCAGGTTTGGGATTTTGTTGTAGATGTGTTCATTACTACAGTTGAGACACAGCTGAGCATTTCAGCTCAACTAATGAAGGAAAATGGAAAGTTTAGGAGGAGACAGCTAAGCCAGTAACCTAAATTACAATTTGATCATCGGACCCCTAATGTTTTTTTTTTTATTTTCTATGAAAAAAAAATCAGATGTCCAACAGCAGAGTGCCCACTAGAGGAACTCAGAAGAAAGAGTATTTTGCCATTTTCTGCAGCATCCAGTGTTTTCTCAGAGGGTCTTCTACCCAATAATAAACCTAGAGACATACCACTATCATCATATGACTACCTTCCAAGCTGCCATGATCACACAGCTACCAGTACCTGAGCTGGCAAATTGTCAGCTAGATATGCCTGTATGAGTTGCACCTCATCTTTGACATTAATATAAACATACCTCTAGCTCTGGTTACCCTGAGAGATGTAACAACACCACTGCTTCATGATGGCGATATAGCCAATCCATATTTTTTTAATGTTTATTGATCTTCCGTCATGTTCCTTAAAAGTTGAAGCTATGTGAATAACAAGGACCTACACAGATCTCCAATTACACTAGAGGTCTGGCAGGCATCATGCAGTGTGGTCCCTTTGCGCAGCCCCCTGCCTCCTGCCGTACTGAGTCCCAGGGCAGCTCTCACAGGAGCTACAGAGGAAAGAGCAAAAGACAGAAGCGAAAGCACAGAAATTCTGGCTGCTTTCCCAGCTTTTTCCTTTAGGTAGCCCTAGACAAGCAGTTTAATCTCCTTTCCTCTTCACAAGCCTCACCTTTTTCTTTTTTCCCCTCTGTTTTTTTAACAGCAGTTTATTAAGGAATGATTCCATACACTTCTTCCCCATTTAAAAAAAATCTTTGGGGAATATAAGTAATACATTTTCAGCCACATAAGAAAGGAGCTTAAGGAATTTAGCTGCAAACACCACTGACCTATGAAATTCGCAGATCATAACACAAGCCGCTCTCATCGCTGCTAGCCATCTCTTCCTCAGCTGTGGTTTCTGACCAGCCTCAGTGGACAAACCTGCCTTTAGCTCCAAGGATTTCTCCTATATTGCATTGAGGAGAAAGGTACTGAGAAGCACTCTGGCCCTGAAAGCCAAGCTGGCAGGATGGAAGCGGCAAGAAAGACCAGAAAATCAAACATATGCCTGCGGAGACACACCAGAGGTTTGGAAAACTAAGTGTCATTTTTCTCAAGTACTAAGGCAACAAACTGAGAAGAAATTAAAATCTACCAAGAGACTACATAGCCTGAGAAAGGCTTCTGAATAAATGCAGCAGCCAAGCTAACTCTGGAGCCTGCCAGCAGCGTTAGAGATTGAAGCCTGGTTTTAACCTACAGCTCAAGTTTCTACATCTAACAATGAACTGCTTCTTCCTTTCTGGCAAAGGTCTATGTCAAATATTCAGAGCCAAACCCAGTCCATGACATTCATTCAGGTTACCTTACTGGTCAAATTCCATCAGTAAGAGGCGGAAGATCACACCTCCGAGCAAAATCCTGAGCCTACACTGCAAACTGCAGACCAGCTACAAATCCACCTGCTATATCTAATAAGCAGTTAGAGTTGCGTTGACGAGAGTTAAAGGAAAAGAAAGAAGATTTTACCTACCCTTTCAGTTCCTTAGAACCACGAAACACTTGCCAGCTTTGGGCTAATTAAAGACTCAAAAACAACCCAAGGGGCTTTCTTCTCTGTTGTCCTGCTTTTTATGCAATGATTCATACAGGAACAGAGGAAGTGCAAACTCTGCCATTCTGCTCTGGAAGCCTTTTGTACTCTCTTTGCTTTCCCTGACAGCACAAGGTCGAGGTGTCTCGAACACAGAAGGTGAAAGGGGCAGGCTGGAACCAGCAGCCACAGCAGGGAGAGTGCCAATGCAGACAGGTAGGCAGAGGTGGGTCACCGCACAAGGAAAAGCATTTGATCAGTGTCTGAGGTTCATGACAGAAGGCATTTGGGGGAAGTCAGTGGAGCACACAGGACAGATACAAAAGAAGAGTCAAAAAGCTCTCCTCCCATTGCTCCTATCAGCACCCTGCAGTGCATCATCTGCTCCATGTCACCCAACAGGGAAGAGGCAACACTGCTGCTTGGGCTCTGTCTTTACCAGCACAACTGCAGCCTGGCCTGGGAAGGGTCTGAGTACTCATGGTGTGACACTACACAAAGTGGCAGGAAACTGGGAAAATTCAGTTCAAAAGAAAGATGAAGAAAGCTCCTCAAAGATGTCCACTTAACAAGGAAAGATACCTTAATTTCTAACTGCAAGCCTAGCTGGAAAACTGATGATCAAACCAGGTCATCCTACTGGGTACTCATGAATTATCATAATTTACCTGTCCTGCTAAGGTATTTATATGTCTCTATCACTGTCATACAGAAGCATATGGAATTCTTAACACCTAGAGTACAGGAAGTCCCACTGGCTACGTATTTCAGATATGGAAACTGAGACACAGAGGGTAACCAGGTATATATCTCCTGCAAACAAAGGTCAGTTGATTCAATCTTGAGTCCTTTAGTCTGCCAGCAAATCACCCTGGGGATGCAGGAAGCCTGTGGCAGAAATGTAAATTAGTCTCTGAGGTGCTAATGCTCTTATGACCAGACCATCCAAGTTCTGCTGCCCCAGTCCACTTTCTTTACATGTTATACCTTGGTCTCCTCTCAGGATTATGAGGTGAGCAAGTGTACATGCAGGCAGGGCCCGGACAGCTAAAATAGCATAACTGCCAATGCTGTTGGCAACACAGGATGTGAATCCAGCGTACTCAGGTCCCAGCCCCATTTCAGAGCAAACACATTCAAATATAAACCAGTTCTGCTTCACGTAGTCTGTGATGTCCACAGTCCTCCCTACATCCCCACATCTACCTCTCTCAGCCCTTGGGCTGTTTTGCACCCAGCTGTCAGCTCCTGGACCTGTTCACAGGTGGAGGAAGGGCAAATCCTTTGCTCTGCAGGGTAGGTTTACAATGGCAGTGAGCTTGTCTGCAATGAAGGACTGTGGGATAAACACACACATACACCCAAAAGTCACATTGCTGTCTCTGGACAGCAATAACATGGCAGTTGCCTTGCTATCTTTAGGGAGAGAAAGAAGCTTTGCTCTCCATCAAGTTCAAAGTGGGTTAGCAAAGGAACAAGAGGTAAAGTGAAATCAGAAGTTGGCCCAGGACAGGTGGCCGCTCTACCATCCCATTACATGGATTACCACCTTCTGCCACATCCGGGAGCGCTCAGTGCTGAGGTCGACGTGCAGAGGCCCATCTTCACTTAGCAGTTCCAGAGTTTGCTGGACAGATGTGCTCCTCCTCCGCTTCTTTCCCTGTAGTTTTGTCGCACTGTTTCCAGCATCCTCAAGGTAGCTGCGAGGGTTCTCTCCCTCCATTTTCCACGAAAACGTAACAAAAATTACCCTGTGGCAAATGACCTACACACCTCCATCCTGGAATAAGGATGAAAGCAAGGCTACAGCATGTGCTGTCTTGCTTGGAACTATATTTACTGCTGATTGACCTCTATGACAGGCTGCCTAACTCAGCAAAAGCCCGGACAGTAATAATAGATCAACTCTTTCTCCCCCGCCCTTTTTTTTTAAGAGCAAAACCAAAGGAAAATAAACCTTCTTTCTGAAATCAAATTATCTCCTGACCATAAGTTGGAAAAAGAAATTTCTGCCTCTGCTCACCTTCATAGTTATTATTAGTTATTTTTATTCAAAATTGTTATTTAGTAACACCCACAAGTTCCAGTTTCGATCCTAGCTATGCAGACTTCGGGACAGAGCAGGAGCCAGCAGGCTGGTCTATGGGTTGATAGAGGAAGCTGGTATCCAGACTCTAGCTAGATTTAGTCCTCCAGAAGCTCACTCACCCCGTTCAAATCTACTCTTTGTGATAGCCAAGAACTGTTCTCTTATACTATCGGGCAGGTTAACACCAACATAGAACAGCTGCTGTAAACAGCCTATGTGAGCTACAGCTTACTTTTTTATAAAGTAACATTTTCATCCTGTTTTTTTCCCCAAGTCCCACCTTCTTCTTGCCTACAAATGGTTCTCACTCTTCACCAGTTCCACCTCACACCAAACGGAGATCTCCTTTGTACCCAACCACAATTTGCTTCATTTCAGCAGAGGAGATGTCCAAGCTTTGCCTAACTGAGGGCTATAACTTGTCTGTTGTCTGAGAGCTGCAGCTGATCTGCAATCAAGCAGAAAAGGATTGTAGCCTCATGGTCATCTATAACACTGAAGAGTGAAACAAGAAGAATATAGCTGTCAGCATGTACTGCAGCTAGACTGTTTGAATCAATGGCACACTCCATACATGGGCCTGGAATCTCCCTGTGGCTCCCCTGCATTAAAAGCAGGGGAGGGTATGAAACAAATCCAGCTAGGTCTGGAGCTGCAGGCAGTCCACACTTAGTGAGGGGAGATGGGTCCTAGGACATTTCTGTGAAGGGGTGTGTGGGATCTAAATTTAAATTCTGTGGCTCCTGCTCAGTTTTAATATTTATTATTAAGAATAACAAATGGTGCTTAAGCTGCACTTTGGAGTTTCAAAACACTTTATAAACATTAATTAATATCTTAACACATCATCTTTCTCCCGTGCCTATCTGGTAACGCATCAAAAAATTACAGCCAGGCTGGAAAAAAATTACTATTTTCAGTAGAACCAAAGGAACTTAAACCAGGAAGAATGAGCAAGAGAAAGAGATGGGGAATAACAAATTGCTGCAAAACTAAGTCGTGAGCAGAGTTCTTACCAGCTTTGGCCCAATGGCCAGAGCTGGGTCATAAGAAGTGGCATAAAACAGCAGATTTGCCTCTTGCAATATTTACTCCACAGCCCTTGGAGACCATCAATTCTAGAGTTCTGCACTGGTAAGTGAAGATCTAGGGCCCACAAAGTGTGTCCCAGAACTGCCTGCTGTCCTCTAGAACAGCAGAGCACAGGACCAAGGGCAGGTCAGGTCTGCAGCTGTTTATTGCTGGTGAATTCAACAACAACCAATTTATATTCATCTATCAAGGAATATGCAAGTGGAAGCAAATATTATGGTCATGTTCATTTGTTTCTGATTACAAAATGTATGTAAATGCATATGCAAATTAAGTGTACCCATCAGGCTCACGGCAAAGTGCCAAATTAGCCCCTAGTGTTACAAAGTTTGGGGTGGCTGGCAGGGAGATACAGGATTGCAAGTGAGGCTGGGCAGTCCTTTCAGATGCAGACAAAACTGGGCTGCTCCGAAGGGGCAGGTGGAGGATAAATCCTGCAGCAACTTGTAGCTTTAAGAAAAGCTGAGGGGCTATAGAAAAATCTGTTCCTGCTGCAGTTAAAAGTGTGATAATTACAGAGCAACGGGCTCCTCTGTCATTCAGCAGGCAGGATCCCCAGGAAATCTTGCTCTGTAATCAAGGGAAGAGGTGCAATCAGGCCCCTATTCAGGCTTCGTTTAGAAACAGCCCCTGCAGGCAATACAAAGGCTTCAGCATGGTGCTTTGTGAAGCTGGTGATCACATCAACGTCTTGGTTCTGCAACTACAAGCAGAGTTAATGTCATTTCTCAGCACATTTTCTGTTCACCTTCCCTCACAAAGTCCAGAAGGGACCTAAGGAGAGGGGTGAGGTCTTGGGCCAAAATACTCTTGTACATACAGTGTTGCACTCACACTGTCCACATTAGTGAACTCACCCTCTACACCACGTTGTCAGAAGAAGAATTTCTTGCAGACTGAGGAAGACAACATGATCTTGAATGAGCAGATATGAACATGCTCATCTGGCTGCTACAGCAGCACTGTTTGCAAAATTTGTTTGGGGAAGGTTTTGGGATTGGTTTTTTTTCCAGTGACATGAATGTATCTGTGCTGCTCACATTCTACAGGAACTTCATTCTCTTGGCAGCAGCCTGACCCCACGGACACAGAGGAGGTTTATTACAGGGGAAGGTGTGTCTGACTTCAGCTTTCTTGTCTAACGCCACCATTGCCCAGAAACATATAAAATAATTGCTACTCAAACCAGCCATGGTTTGTACCCTATAGAGCCGTCAGATTCAATGAACCAGTTTACCCCAACTGCAATAAAAATAGTATCACATTTTATTCAAAACCAGCCAAACCTTCCAAAGTGTGAACACATTTACACTCCCACTGTAGACACTCAGAGACAGAAATTGTACTTCTCATTGACCAGCAATGACCAGCTCAGCTACCCATCTGGGCATGTAGCTACCATGACATACACAATCCTGGTAACTCTGGGTGCATGGTAAGTGCCAAAAATCTTTCTGCACATCGGGGCACACTCTGGACAAGATTTACAGTTCTGTCTCAGTATGGAATGGTTGTTCTCTGCTGAGGTTCACCATAACTGGAACTGCACTTTGCATTACAGTAACTCCCAATACTGTAAATGGAGCTTCATTCCATCACAGTACAGGCTCAGCAGGTTCCACTCTCTATTTATTTCTTATTTCTCTGGCCACAGAATAAATGAGTTTGCTGTGGTTTTACCATCCGCAGACATAGGCATCAGTCAATAGCAAAGTAATGGCCTGGACCCTGTCAAGAGAACTCAGTATTAAAAAGGTACATATTGCATTTAGCTCTTCAAACAGAAGTTGTTATTGATTGGATCCCATCAGTTCCCAGTAAAAGAGCCAACTCCGGTGACAAAATGAAAATACGCACACAGACTACAGACTAGTAAATACTACAATGGAGTTAAGGATCCCCCCCCCCCAAAAGGGAGCTGTTGACATCCAGTCAAAAGAGCATGTCTCTTTCAAAAACGAGACTGGAAATTAAATAACCGTGTTACTTCAGCAAATATCCAAAGGCAGGTTAAGGAAGCAAAACAAAAGGGAACAGTTCTGACAATAAACATTTCAGTCTCTTGGAAAAAAGCAAACAAAGATGCAAGTTGGTTAATGGCCAATCAAGCCACAGGCAAGAATAGCCTGCATCCAGTCCTGCTATTCCTACCACATCCTACTGTTCATCAGTGGAGGTTCTGCCCCACTCACAGAAACTGAAAGTGAGCATCTTTGGAGTTTGCTAAGTTTTTCAAAGTCAGATAAAAAGGTAGCTATACTTAACTTGGTTCCTGTTTTGTTTCCTTGCCACTTTTCTTTGTCTGCTTGTTTCCACTTACTAAACAGCGTTTTTGTTTTTCCCCTTCTTCTTACAATCTGCACAGACACTGTAACATTTTTGGGTGACAGCATTTAACACACAGAAATCACCACTGCTGCAGCATAAAGGAGGCAGAAAACAAGGCTGATCATAAAGTTCTGACATAAACCAAATATACACCATGAAGTAATACATGAGAAAACTGAAGAACCAGACAAGGTAATGACTGTTTGTGGAAATCTCTACATTTTTTCATTGGAAAAATCCTCTGCACAGCATCTTATGTGTGAGTGAACAGACCACAGCTAACAGTGAGTTAAAAATGTTTATTAAAAAAGGTACATCATGGCAAACTTCTTTGCTCACCCTTAATAGAAGGTTGGGCTGGAAACTGATGAATCACTATAGGAAACAAACAGCAATGGTGACGCATGGCTTCAAAACGTAACAATAGCACTGCTTGATCCATGATGTCTACAACAGAAATATTCCTGGCTTCATTAGAAGATGTATTACATATTGCTCCACCCACCCAGGAAATGCAGAAATTCCTCCAACCGAGCCCTGGTTAGTGCTCTCACAACTGGCCCACAGGTACATGGAAGCCTCGCTCACTGACTGCAGTTTCTCAAGAGGTTCACTGGAAACCATATGCTGTTGATGTCTTGAGCAGCAGCCCATGGAGTCTGGATCCATTAGCCCAGCAGTAGAAAGAGGCTTATATATTTATGTTTCAGAGTCCACGTGCCTGTGTGACTCTTGCAATCTTCCATCACCCACAACTGGTGTTTAGACATGAGGTGTGTTTGTTCTGTAAGTGTATGAGGATCGGGCCTGGCAGCCCAGCTGCTGAAGTGCTTGGTCACACCCAGCAGTCTCTCCAGCTCCACAAAATTCATCGTTCAAGCACAGAAAATAGTTCTGGCTCATTATTGGTTTGGACCTGAGTCATGTGGAGCAAATAGCCAGGAAGTATTCTGGTGTTCAGCACTTCACAGGCTCACACCTCCTTTCTAATGGTCATGTACCATTACTGTAATTTTTGGAAATAAAGCCAAATTTTCTGTTATCATTAATAGTACCTTAAAATGAATGCACATTTGGATGTCATGTTTATTTTCCAACCCTTCTCTTCCTATAAAAACATGTTTGCTTCTCCATCCATACTATAAACATAGAGCTGTATTTACTTAGTATTTCTATAGGACTTTTTGCTTACATATTAACAGTATAGAGACTTATTTTCAGCACTGCTCACATTCTACATACTAAATTCTGGTTAATCTATTTTCATTGCCAAAAGAAGCAAACAAATGCTAGTTGTGATAAGATACTATTACAAGTATTTCCATTTTGACAAAATTTCAGGGTTTGTTTTTCCTTGAGATTGGACACTTCTTGCCCAGGTTTTAGCTTTGGCTTAAGCTCAAACTGCTGTGTTTAAACCCAAATGTCATAAAAAATGCTGTGATGAGATTCTCAAATTCACACTGGGATTTCCAGTCAACTTAAGTCTCTTGCACATACAGAGTTAATTACCATCACACTGCTAAAGAACAATGAAGAAACCCTGAAATACTCTTCATCATGTGGTTTGCATGACTTAAAACTTCTGGACTCAAATTTTAAAAGAGAATATGAAACAATGTAGAAACACTCAAATCTCTCTTCCCTTTGCAATACTAGGTAAGATCGTTCAGCAGTTCCCAAAGCAATTTAATCAAGGATGCTAAAAAAATCAAGGTGCCATTCAGTGATTAGTATGCAAGCAATTGCGGGGGAGCATGGGGCTTCCACAGCCTAGAAACAGCTAACGTCAAAGATGGCCTAACTTTTGCAATGTCCACTTATGTTAGCCATACATACATGGCTCCTGTTTACTGACACTTCACTCAGTTTTCAGGAACACAGGGTAGTGGAATTCACCCAGACAGCTAAGATAACTTCTTACCGCTGGTTTTACCAACACCAACATCGGGTACTTCTGTATTTACCAATTTATGTTCTCTACCCTTATTAATAAAGTTGCTGATGAAAATCTGCCCATGCTACAAATGCAGCATCCTTCCAGGAAGGCACTTTTTGCAATTGCTCATGCTCTCTATCTACTCCCATTTCATTACTTCCAGCTGGAAAAAGAACGGTGGAACTTTAATTCCTCTGATAGCCACCAGCAGGGATAAGAGCTCAGTTGTAGCCCTGATAAGTAACAAATTAACTCTTTGAATTATGTAAGATCAATGGGAAGCAGGGAAGTATTCTCTTACCTTCAGAACACAGCTTGCCAGCATATCCAGTGGCTGAGCAGTCACAGTGTGGCTCACCATCCAGAAGGAAGCAAGTGCCACCATTTTCACAGGGGTTTTCTGCACAAAGCCCTTCCATTTCCAGTCGGACCCCTTGACTGCCCAGGAGCTGCGGCTCAGAGTTGCCGTATTTCAGATCCAGGATAAATCCTTGAAATGGAGGCTCACCCAGAACACCATCAAGAGTCAAGGCAGCAGGACGGATGTCCAGTGGGACTCCACCAACAAAAAGGTCACTGACAATATTCATATATTGGCGTTGTGGACGCACCTCGCCCGGCTTGGCTTCACCATCTAGCACTAGCACCGTCCGAAGGTGATTGCGGCTGACCATCAGGAAGTGCCAGTTGCTGTCGTTGACCTGCTTGTCTGTGATAACTGTAGTCTCCGCGCAGTCCACACTGAACTGGAGCTGGATGCGCCCATCAACAAGGGACAGACAGAGAAAGTCACAGACACCACCATCATCAAAGTAGAGGAGCAGCCCAGCAGAGACGTTGGTCTTGAACTGGAAACTGAGTTCGCTCCTAGTGCTGGCATCCCAGCGGAGGTAGCGGGCCCACTGGTTGGGGATACCCATGAACTCCAGACCCAAACAGAGACCCAGCAAGGAGCCCAGCAGCAAACTCACCTTCAAGGTGAAGTAGACGGAGTGCAGAGTGAAGCCCATTGTTTCAAGAATCTGCTTTTCCCTAGGAGAAAAACAAAAGCCACACTACTGGGAGGAGAACCCCAGCAGCCAACACCAAATGTTAAATCCAATGGGAAGAGGAGGACAGCACAGAGAGTGACAGAGAGAGTGGGAGAGTAAGTGGGAAGTGAGATAGCAAGTGCACGTGACCAAGAGGAAATGTCTCCTCCCCAACAAAGATCTCAATTATCCTTTAGGATCCAGAGGCTTTTATCTCAGAAGTACAGGGTATATTAAGTGACTTCTCCAGCCGGTGTACTTTTGTGAAGGGCAAAATAACCCACAGTGATCTGGTTTTATAGAACAAAATGGTGACACTGGTTGTTCCAGGGAGGAAGGAAAGGCAGAGCTGAAGCCCAAGCCTCGAATTCTGGTTTCCTAGAAGTGATGACAATATTGACGGAGGTGGCGGTGAGATGGAGGAGAGAGTGAATTCATAAAGCACGTGATCCTTGAGAGGGCAAAAAAAAAGTCAATCTTCATGACGCACTGGTGGCTACCCAGCCCATAATTCACTGCTTGGCACTCATGGAACTTGCAGGACCTGTGGGGTCTAGAGCAGAAAAGAAAGGAAAATGTTAGTCTTACTACTCACCCTATCTTTACCATGAAGCTTATTAACATCTTGTCCAGTAACTCATTTACATTTCTTGATACTCTGGACACTTCTTCATGCCTGCGATTGGCTATACAGTCCTCCAAAGCAGTGAGGGCATCTATGTCCTCAAAACTAAGACGACCAAATAGAGAACTCACCAAGTGATCTGCACACACCACAAAACTGAGCAATGTAAAAATACCCTAAATTATTTAACTCCTTTGATGGATGCAATCTCATTGACTTTACTAAGAGAAATGGTGCTGAAGCTTCCCCAGTAACAATGAAAATGCTTAGGTCAAAGACCAGAGTTCCTTAGAGTTAAAAAGCTGATACAAGGCAAGCGAAGACATTATCAGAACTTCCCATTCCACTGCTTTCATTGTGCTTCCTAGCACACCAAGCAAGCATTAGAGAAGACAACCCTGCTGTCAGCCTGTCATGCAATAGCTGCTTTTACTTTACATGTCTTGCACACTTCAGAGTCTCTAACAGGGACCTTTGCAACCTGGAAACATGCGCTATGCAAATTATATATGGCAACCTGCAGCTTAGACGATAGGAAACTTGTAGCTTAGATGATAAGAAATGTCTAAGCATTTAACCACTTACCCTGGTCTAGTGGTTTGGCAAAAAGGACAAATTCATCCCTCACTAACAGCAAGCAATTCCAACTGCCTTCAGTGAGCCGGAGTTACACCTGTTAACACTGGGATTTAATTCACTTCTGTCTATTTGCAGGTGGGTGACTGTATGTATGTTCAAGGTAGGAGGATGTTTTAAGATGACAAGTAAAGACAGCACAAAGCTAGGCTCATGCTTTGAAAATCCTGATTAAAAAGAAAGCAAGTTTTCCATTAACACAGGTGCTTGTTCACAGAGAAGGGTTGGGCACAAGAACAGCTCTGGGAATGGCTAACGTTAGCACAGATACAAAGCAGGAAAGGAGGTGATGAGAATCAAGGTCTTCAACGTCCCAAAAGCCAGCATGAACACAGATTTCACAAACTGGATCACAAATATTGTGAGACAGTATTTGCTTGGAAAAAGTGTTTTGTACTGTGGACAATGAGAGTTGCTGGGACTGCTGTTGCTCCCAGCAGATGCCTTTCAAGCCCACCACCCACCTTGCTCCAAAGCAGGAGGCCCACAGACACTGCAGAAACGGGCAGTGCAGAAAAGTTTCTGTTTGGGAAGGGCAGAGGTTGAGCTGGAGGAGAATCACTAGGCAACGGAGGGGAGAGCTCACATAGTTACAGACTCTGCCCTAACCTGCCCCAGGTATCTGCAGAAGCCATAAGTCTCCATAAGTCTCCAGGGCTGTCAGTATGGCAAATTTAGCCAGCACGAAAAGCAAGTCACTTAGAAAATTAAAGGGATCAATTAAAAGCAAACCTGCGAGTGGGAGAAAAACAGGAGCTTTCAGTGCCCAGTGGAAACCAGGCCTGTTCCTTGCAGCTGCCTGAATGGAGCATGTTAGCTAAACTGCTATAAACACAAATAAAACCAAGTCAAAACCAGAAGGAAGATAATTCCTTTTAATTGTTAACAGCTTGGCTCAGGAGAATGGAAGGAGGAAAAAGGAGGTGTTAGGAGTGGTGTAAAATGAAAAAAAAACACAGATCCAAATGCTCAAATCATCTGCCTTCCCAACTATCACGATGTTGGCTCAGTTCATGGGGGTTTTGGGGGGCTTTGAAAATCAACTGGAAAAAAAAATGTTGTCCATTTACCTTTCTCCTCTGTGTTCCCTAGCGGCTCCGCTAAAATAGTCCATGATTTATGGAGACGGAGAATAGAGTGAGAAGGAGGTAAGAGAGAAAGTGATGACCCAAGCCTGGAATTATTGATGAGATGGGAATAGGAATATAATAATGTGTGTAAATTAGCCAGTGATGTGCTCCCAGCAGCTCACAGTTCCCTGGAACATTTACCACCATCGTAGCAAAATTCACTGCTCTATCAGACAGTTCTGTGCTCAGCCTGAGCTGGGGAGGAAGACAAGTCCAACATGACACCAACCACCCACAGAAAGCCCAATGCAGAGAAGCTCTCACCACAGCTTTCGATTCTCCTGGGCAGGGTGGGTTGCACCATCTGCATCAGAAGTAGCCCTCAGCCTCACTACTCTTCTCTCCCTGTTTTAGAAGACAAACTCTTTGAGAATCAGTGAAAGATGATGTAAATCACAGCAGCAGGTGTGAACAGTCTATAGATATCCACAGGTGAGATGCATATGTCCACATACAGCCCAAACGCCTGTCCGAAAAGCCTACCAATCTCTCCTAACCCCAGGCTGCTGAAACCCTGTTTTACACACACAAAGAAATCTCAGTCTTCATGGGTCGCTTCAATCCTTGGGGTATTTCAAAGGAACAGTAAAGGGAGCAGGCTACCTCCGTGGTACAGATTTCTGTAACATCAATACATGTTCATTAGGAGAGGACAAAGGCCACAGTTAACAAGGGAAACCACACTGAAATGATTAAACAGGAGTAGTACTGTTGACTGAGGAAAGCCAAAGCAATCCCTCTCTGTTTTGATTGAGAGAAGCCAAGGTAATCCCTTTCTAGCTGTTTTGAAAGAAGACAGTGCCAGTTCTGTTTCAGAAGAGGAAGACGACACAAAAACCATGAAATACAGTGTCACTTCTGGGTGCTTCATTGCATTTTAGGCACTGCAGCTCAGGTTTTGGGAAGGCTGCCCACACCCAGCCGCTAGCAGGCTGGGGCCATCTGAGGCTCCTCCAGAGCTCTGTCAGCACCCATCAGTCCTGACCCATGGCACTTCCCACTATTCCAGTTTTGTGTCTCACGCAGTTCAGCCTGCAAGAGCAAACCTCACCGCACAGTAGAAGGGTCTTCAAGAAAATCTCAGAAGACCCAGTGTCCTTTCTAGCAGTGGCCAGGATCTGAATCCCAATCTTGAGAGAGTACATCCTGACACAACAAATCTGTGTCTCACTCATTTGCCACAATGATCCTCCAAGACACACTAAGAATGAATAATTTTCTGCTCTTACCATTTTATTTTTAGCATAAGTACTACCCTAGCAGCCTCATACAGCACACTGCTACCATAGCAATACATTACAGTTTGGGACGATAACTATAGAATCCCATAGCATTTTCTTACATATTTTAACTTTGAGAAAACTCAAACTTTGTCACAGCATGATCACGTCTGACAAAAAAGACTTCATCATGGACACGACCTCTCCCAGTCATAAATTAGCAACACCCCTGTTCCAATTCCACCTATTGGTTACTTGGAAAAGCACCATAACAAATATTTTCTGTGTTATATTTTTGGCTTAATGTGATTTAGCAGCATGAAACAAGACAGCCAGTCTGATGTGATCAGCCCTTCAACAAACTACTAGGAGAGGTCTTTGCAGAGCGTTTTAAATACTTGCTACCCTGAAGGAATGAGAGACCCAGCAAGTTATCCCTACTGCACCTCCAGCAGCCTGCGCCACCTCCCTGGCCTGCCAGAGAGCTGAGACAGCAAGAAACCTGCACACTGAACAGACGGCTCAGCATCTTGCACACGCAAAACCTGCCGTAGGAAACACACCCACTTGCACTACTGAAACGTCCCACTCACAGGGCTGATAGAGCTGCACAACTTCCCAAGCCGGGGAAGGGAGGCAGCCCCACTGCAGTGCCGTGGGCAAGTGCTACCCAACCACCATATACCTTCCCAAACTTGAGAGCAGCCTGTTAATGCCAGGTCAGAGCCATCTGCTTAGCAGCCCACAGAGAGGGTCTCGCCCTCGCTTTGGAGTGGCTTTCAACTGCTTATCAGATGTATGCGGAGAGTGAGCGACATTATCTAATTGCCAACTAATTTCCATAATTACTGACTGGCACACTCTGTATGCAGGGTTAATATCTTTGCAAACATCTTTCAACGCACCTGCTTAGGAAAGAGGGTGAGAAGCTGGGCACAGTGCTGCTCCGCAGCTTATTTACCCAACCATACAGAAAGGTTGCAAGAGAGCGGTTTGTCACTCCCCGCCCTCCCTCCTCCACTACCTTCCTCTCTGGCTGCTAATTGCTTGGGAATGGACTTTTTTGTATTTGAAAGCATAATTTTCAGCAATGCCTAGTGCAGAAAGAATAACAGAGTTAGATGAAGCTAAGGACAGGCTGGCTTCCCTTGCAAACCCCTGCCACTGCAGCCCAGTGCAAGGCTGTGTAAGTCCTGTTATTCCACTTAAGGATGCTGGATAAAATCCCACTGACACACTGATGGGAGGGGTTTACAGCCCCCCCCCCCCCCGAGTTTGCCACCCCCTTCCACAACTGAAACTATTGATTATGCCATACTTCGTGTGGAGAGGAAAAAAATACGTTGGTCACCTAGGATCCATGTATTTATATCCCATGTGAACTCATCCTTGTACTTGCCTTCGCTGTAAAAAAAGCAAAATCCAATGGTTTGCTTTATTCCCCAGGCCCTAATGAAGCAGAGGAGTTTTAGGAAGGGTAAACAAGACCCTAATTTGGCTCTGCATCCATGTGTATTCCCTCAGTCAGCCCAAAGCACAGCAATCAGATGATTACAGCTCTATGACATATGCTACTCGAAATGATCCAGTGAGATTCACAATCAATAATTGATATTAAAAGCCAAGCTTGCCAGAGGCAGAGAAATGGGGAATTAATAGTATTTATTCAGTCTGTCTTCACTCATCCAGTTCTATAGTGAGCAATGGGCTCCTTTTGGCTCCTGCCTTGAATGTGGGCCTCCACAGACACTCCTATCTCTTAAGCAGAAATCTTTCTGCCTGATCTATCCCCAGCTGAATTGTGGCTAAAAAAGAAGGTGGAAAAAATAACAAAAAAAACCCTTCTGATGAAAAATGCAGATGTGAAAACCATGAGTTGCTACTTTTGCTGGTGAAAAAAAAAAAAAAGAACACAAAAATTCTCCCATCACACAGCCTCCTCAGCAAGGATGCATTATGAGATGTTTACAGAGAACTGAGAGGGGACATGGAGGCTTTGAAATGCGATAGACTACAGAAAACCACGTGGATTAATTTAGTTTTTAATTCCTCTAGCAGCATTTGCATCTCAGCTATAAATCTGGACGCTGGCATCATCCCCTTGCTGGGATGGAGAGGACTCTGGGGTGGTGCCAGTGGAGCTGAAAGAACTACGCTGAAGATAGAAGCGGACAGCTATTCTATGATTCTATTATTCTAGTACCCAGGGAGAGTTTGATGGCACTACACTGCTCGCAGGGGTCAGGGGTAAGGCAAGATGGGCCCTCCTTAGTGAAGAGGCTGGAAGCGCAATTGAAAACGGTGGCTTTTATTTGCAAAGAGCTGAACACACCCAGGTCCTGCTGAAGTTGGCAGAACTTCATGGGATGCAGCATCTTACATGACTGGCTGCAGGGGAAGAAGCAGAAGAGGAAACGGAGAAATTTAGGGCTTTGTCTTGGATGTAGAGACGCATGTGGGATTGAAGGCCAGCATCTTAAAATTGGGGATTGGGAGTGACACAGAGCACTTGGTGACCTCTTCTGGATGATTTCCAGGGATATAGTATTCATACCAGTCTCTAACATCACTGTGAGAACCGCATATGCTTTTGCCCCACCCCAAGCCTAAGGAGAAAACGTATTCTCCTATGTTCATTGGTTCTTGCCACCACTGCTATATCTTGCAGGCTTAGCTTTTCCATTCTTAAAAGCAGATATGGAGTTGCTCAGTTCTCCTTATCTGGATTCAGCACAGACTTCCCTAGGAGACAGTGGCAAAAAACTTGTATCAAAGCAAAAAGCAAGAAAAGGAGGTCTAGGGTTGCAATCCAAGAGTATCCTCTTAAAAGAAAAAGAAAATTAAAAAGCTAGACTAAAAAGCTAGAATTACTTTTGTCTTTGCTCCCCTGTAGTGGATTAGGATATACACATGCACATGCATACACTGTCAGTTGTGATCTGTGGGTAGGTGATGGGTTGAGTTTCCTGGTACCTGGAAACATGGTTTGCAATCAGACAAGTTAAGCCCATTGGCCGCCTTCTCCCTGTCCCCATTTCTCACCTGGGGAGGGCAAGAATGACTGTTTATGACAAGTCTACTCTTGGAGCTCACCTCCAGAAACACTGTGTAATGCCCAAACGAGGTACGTATGCACAGGGGACCTGAGTTCACATGCACTCACAAGACACACAGCTAAAATGCCACCAGTGGCCTCAGAAGGGATATGAGCAAGCTAGTAATGTGCTCAGTTTAACAACAAACATGGGACCATGGCAGCACAGCCACACACTTCAGAGCTGTTAGGCTGGGAAGCCATCTGGCTGCTGGAAGGGTTAATATTTTATCATAATCACCCTCCAAGGTTCTCACCTCCTGGGCCTATTTAAACAAACAATTCAGAACCAGAGCTCTTAAAATCTACACTGGATGAAGGAGGGTTAAAAAAGCCACAAGGGACTGTATGACTCCCTTCTTAAACACTCCCCACCCCAAGAGAGGAGGCCATGTAGTCCACGAGAGCGACCTTTAACTAGCCCGCCTAGCCCAAGCTCAGCATGAATGCAATTTACAGACTATTTCAGCTCTCCAGCTTTCTTAACACAAAGAACAAAAATCAAAACCCAAGCACAATGGAAAAGAAAGAAAGAGAGAGAGAAAATAACCCTGCAGAGCAATCATGTCTGGGGCTGCTCTGATGGCTTTCTGTTCCCTTCCAGGACACAGAAATGACTCCCAGTGTGTTAATTACTCCCATTACCACAAACTCTCCACTAACAAGGACTAGCTAAAAGCAAGCATTGGCAGCAGCTGAGCAGTTATTGCTCTGTACTGCCACGCAGGAGAAACCACACTCCCCCATCTCTGAGCTTGTACTAACCAGGAGAGCGATTTCTGCAAAACTCAACAGCCTTTATTGTAATTCCCATGGCAGCTGTGCTGGGAACACTGGCCTTCCCTCAATTCCACTATTGTTAAAAGAGAATGAAGAATACCTGCTTTTCTAAAGACTTTGAAGTTCAACAGCTGGAGAGCTCTGAATCATTATCATTTATTTTACTCCTTCTGTAGTTGGTCTGTTTCCATCCCCTGTGTCCTCTCCTTTCTGCCACCAAGAAGCCTGGACAGATCTGTAGAGTTGTTTATTCCACCAGATCCTAATATATCAAACACAAAGCCAGGAGTTGCACACATCACAGCAGGGAATGTTAGCAGGGAATTCTGTGAATTCGCAGTGCTGGCGTTACTGATAAACAGCAAAACTTCTTCCAGATCCTGTGTCTCACACATACATTGTATTTCCATTTTCTTTTAATAAAAATCAAGCCTTTTAAAAATGTGCTCATCGTTACTGAAAATTGAAGTTTGAGCATGTCATCAATGCCTGAAGACGAGGCTGCTTCCGAGAAGATTTTACTAAGACTAACAGTCTAGAATCGGTTTACTTTTCCCCCAAAACATATTTGAAACTGTAGAGTCAGGCTAGTATCAGACACTCCTTAGAGGAGAGACACAGTTGGAGTGTGAGGGGCTCCCAATTTTGAAGCAAAAAGAGGAAAAATGTCATTGTTGCACTGCTTTATCAGCTACTTAGCATTAGAAAAAGGTACAGAGCATAAAAAGCAACAACAAAATAAAACTAATGGCTGTCACACCAACCAATAACACCTTGCTCTTCCTAGCTGTCTGTCTATCCATCTGCTTCTTACTTTCATATGCATTTTTTAAGCTCCTCATGAGCAAGAACAGTTTCTTTTCTGTTTGACAGAATCTAACACAACAGTCAAGAACAGGGTTCCCAAGCACTGGTCACGTACACATTAGTAATTGTGATATTCTGTACTTCAGCTAGCACTAAAATGCCTCTAGATTCCAGCTGGCGTATAGTAGTTACTTTAAAAAAAAAAAAAATGAAAAAGGAAGGAAAAAAAGCATAAAAGGACTATCAGAAAGTCTAGAATAAGAACAAAGGTTAAACTTATTCTTTCCTTCACTTACAGGTCACAGTCAGTTTGCACATTGTTCAACACATTTTTACACTCCTGAACCGGATTTCCAGTAAGTCAGAGAATTTTGCCTGTTTTTAAAA
The DNA here is from genome assembly GCF_030936135.1 of Gavia stellata. Taxonomy (NCBI): domain Eukaryota; kingdom Metazoa; phylum Chordata; class Aves; order Gaviiformes; family Gaviidae; genus Gavia; species Gavia stellata. Next base: position 25,348,473 of record NC_082600.1, read on the forward strand.
GTTGTGATAGTATATTACAGAGAGGGGAGACAGATGCAATCAGTTTGGTTATTTTACTAAAAACATAACATGCATAGAGGGGGACACTGCACCTGGCCAGACTTCCCTGTCATTGGTATGGCCAGTAATTCATGCAGGTCATTCCCTATAGTTTGCTGGCTCATGGGAAGATAAGCAGCATCCACTTAAAAAGGAAATAAAGGGCCCCTGGACATCTAGAAATTTACAGTGGATTTTCCCATTATGTAACATGTAGCACTCTCTATGTTTTATTGCAGCTTCATGATCTCACACAAAAATTTCTACTCAGCTTCCCACAAAGCAAACATGAACACCCAAACCTAGCAACAGGTGTGATAAGCTGTCCACAGTGCAGGGAATGCTCAGCTCAGTTCCTAAGCTCCTTAAATAGCTGATGCTCTGTTTACAGACCAAATGGGAATGGCTTGCAGGGAGCCCAGTTAACATCGGAATTGAAGTATGAGGGATCCATGTTCACATAGCTCTCACTGCCCAGCACAAGGGACCAAAGACACTGGTGACCTGGTAAGCACTCTAAAAGCCTACAGCCGCTGTGAGATTAGGTGTCTGCTTTCTGAACCACATTCCTCCCTTACCACTAGCTCCAGAAACACGTTGCTTTTTGTGGATATATATGCAACAGCAGGCTGGGAATCCCCTGCCATGGGAAATCATTGCATTCTTCCAGCTCTCTGCTCATCTTCTGATACACAAAATTCCTGCCAAAATTCACTCCACCCCATTCCCGTCCCCACTTCTACCTGAGGATTATTGGGAGGATGTGAGGAGAAGTTATGCATAGATAGGTTTCTCAGTTGTAGCATGCTGGGGAATGGAAGTGGAAATCTTTGCCAAGACAGACTGCTAGGAAAAATCTTTAATCATCAGTGTCTTGGCTGGAAAAGGATAATACTTTAAATGGCTCAGGATATTGAAAACTTTCCAGATCATCAAGGAAATGGCTTGTCGCTGTGCATGGTAGGGGCCAGTTTCTAAACTAAACAGCAATTATGGGACTGGTAAGAAATATGCTAGGCACACTGTACTTGCAAGGAGTCATTTCAGCCTGGCCTGTGCCTGCAGCACTACATGGTGACCTGTCAGTGTGTACCAAGCAATCCTCCACCTAACCCAGAGAGCCTGCTGGCAAGGCTGGAACAACAAACCTGCCACTCTGCTGCAGCAGTGGCCTCATAACCAAGGACTGAGACAGCTCTGGTAAAGGCTACCTAGGCTCCCAAGCCCTAGGGACCCTCAAAGCAGAAATACAGTGCTTATGGCAGAATTTCTTTTGAAAGGAAGGCTGTTGATCGGACAAATATAGGCTTAAGAGTCTTGTGAGCCCAAGAGTCCAGAAAGTGGAAGGAGTTACATACAAGGCAGGGGTTTCGTTATTGTTTTTTAATTCATGTACATCTTCCTGGATTGTATTTCTGTGCTTCACACTATTTTGCCCTGTAAATTTTCTCTCTAGTTATGCCTTTTCCTCAGAGACTTGCTACTGTGAAATGTAGAAACAAACATTAAGATGTACAAAACGAAAGGATTTTTACAAAATTCAGCTATAACAGATTCATCCATTTATTTCAGTGGAACCCCCTAATGAGGTAATGACGTTTCCCGAAATACGTAAAACACAAGTAGTCAAAAAGGCAGGGAATGAGCACATGTAGCAAAGCGTAAGAGGAATCATCATGCACGTAGGATGACGAAGAGGCAGACGTTAACTAAAACAAGAAGTCCAGAGAGCACATCCTGGGCTGTCAGAAGTACTTGGGCAGGACTGCAGGAAGGTGGGGGGAGAGCACAATTGCCTGATACATTTTAAAATTAACCTGGAAAAAAACACTAGGAAATAGTGTAACAGGGAATAACCCCTCACCACCTGAGAAACAGACTGGTGGCACTGTATCAGCACTCTTCTGTTCTCTCCCTGTATTAAAACTCATTGTTGAAAACCCCAAACTAGGCAGCAGTGTGCCAGGGCCACAGACCCAGGAAGCAAAGCCTGTCAGCCAGCTTAATACCTCACATGTGCCCAGGTAAAAAAAAATGCTAACTAGCAGCATTACAGAAATTAATGCCTTTAGAAATTATTTCAAATTTTCTAATGGAGTGTTTTCACACTACTGGAGAAGACATGTCTCTTTATTTAAGCATTAGTTGCTACATATTGATAAATCAATCACACTTGGTAGATTTAGAAAGACCTAAAAGATATATACTCTCCTGCAAATGTTCCTTTAAAAGTCCGATGGTCTTTTAAAGAGCTTCCAGCCTTGGGACTCACAGTGCAGTGCCCTGGAAGACAATTGACATTCTGAGTGACTGGGCTGCTGATTCAAAATCCCAACTCGACCTGCTCAAGTCAGGATTCAAATTCATATATTTAAAAAAAAAAAAAAAAGAAAGAAAGAAAGAAAAAAGAGGTAGTGAGGAAAAGACTTGAACACCTGCAACTCCCAAGGACAGAATCTCTTAGGGTACAAAAGTGATAGTGGGTCAGGGAATACCACCGTACAGCATCCGCATGGGACATATTTTGTTCTTTGCTGTGCTAAATACAAAGCTCTGTACAGTTAGCAATACACCTGACAAAGGACAATTGTTTGCTATGAAAGCCACAAGTGAAAACGAAAAAACATTTGTTATATTGAGGCATTTTCATTGAATTTTCTTTTTTTTAATTGAAAAATGAAACATTCTAATTTACCTGGCTTTGGTTATAGTAACTTCCAGTCATTATTTGCTGTTTCTTTTTATTTCTTCTGGGAAAGAAGCACAGAATAGGAAAAGTGGGAAAATTGAGACTGCTATATAAATAGCTTCATGCCTAGCAATTGCGTAACTTTTAATTTCAAATCAATTTTAAATGTATTTCCCTCCCTTTCAACAAAAAAATCTGAACATTCTGAATAATACATCCTTTCTGCTAATATTGTTTTCACAGTCTGAAAAGCCATTACTTTGACAAAAACATTATGAGCAGTTCTTGCTAACAGTACCCACTTTTTCCCCTTCATATCAAGCCTTGCGCTCAGCTCAGCATCTGGCCAGGAAGTTCTGAATAGCTCCAGAGATCGGTGATGAGGCAGCTATGGGTCTCGCTCCTCTTTGGCACCAATTTTCATCTCCTTCTTCCACATAAAGCTTTTGCTAGCTGATAGCAAACTGCAAGCCAATGACAAATGCTGCAGGATTAGCCCCAGTTTCTAAATTAAACACCACAAACCCCCTCACCAGGAGCAACGATGATTCTTCTACTGTCCACCAGTAAGGCAAGCAAGGAAAGAACAAACAGTAAAACTCCTCTCTACACCTAAAGAGACACCCTGCCTAGGATATAGCTAAAACATATGGGTGGAAAAAAAATTCAGTAGTGAGAGCACTCATTCCTGGGTAGACTGAGCACTCCAGTCTCCCACCCCACGCCTGTCATGAGTACAAAAATAAGTCTGGGAGAAACAGAGGGAAAAGCTTTTCTAATCAACACTTAAAAGGAAGATACCTGAAGTGCTCATAATAACCTGGCAGAATTACTGTTTCCAAGTTGTGTTGAGTAACTGAGATTTAGAAGTAACTAAGGAAAATGATTACTTAGTACCACAGGCAACAGATGGTTCCTGCAAGCTGCCAGTTGCCAGGTTCTAGGCCAAACTTCTCTCTGGTGTAACTCCATCACACATTAATTTAAGTCATTTTATCTGTGGTACCTAGTTATCAGCTGCCAGTATTTCGCTGCTCAGTAGTTCCTCATGCAATAAGGTTCATGTTCTAGCAGTCAGGGTACATGGACGAGTCAAAAGAAGGTGGCTCATGACCTGTTTGTGTGGCCTTAGGCAAAATGCTCTTTCAGGGGATATAGCTAATAGTACAGCAGCCACATTTTAAAGTTTAATTAGTGATTGTAAAGTACTCGAACCACTCGAAAGAAAAGCTAACATAAAAGCAAGCTATTTTCCTTTATGACATTAATAGTCCCCCTTCAAATTAAGCAAAGGAAGATCCATCTATAAAATGTAGCAGGTTTTCTTTTGTTACTCTGGATGGCTCAGCCCCAAAGAGGGGCAGGTTTACTCAGCAGGCAGGGAGAAAGGCAGGGCAATGGCAGGGAGAGGGGCAGCCTTCATCTGCCCCAACTCCTGACCCACCTCCAGCTGCCCTCTCACTCCACCAGCAGCAGACAGCTTTTCACAGCACAACAGGTTCCCCCGAGCTCCTCAGCACCAGTTGTGGAGAGCTGACATGGTCTGCACCTCCCTGGGGATTGCCATGCCCAGCCACATGATACCTCCCTCCTGGGACACATCAGGGGAAACGGGACACTCACCTTCCCCATTTAAGTACAAATCAAATGAATCTGTACGTCGGGCGCTCTGTGTTTTAAATGGGAATCACAGTCCACAGTTTATGCACAGCTCAGTCAGATCTGCAATCCCTCTTTTGCCCCCAAACTTCCCTAAGGGAGCACTCATCTCTGGGGCTCCAAAAACAGGCAGTCAACTATGGGGGGAAAAAAAGGGTATGTTTAACTCCATTTGTCACCAGTGAAAACCATCTGAAAGGCTCAGAGGAAGGGAAAGGTATAAAGTCAGGCAGGATTCTTGTATGCAGCACTGCCCAGCACTAAGGATCAGCTAAGTACAACTATTTAAGCTTGCTTTATAGACTCCTGCATGTTCCTCCACTTTTCTGGGACTTTTCAAAGTCAAAAATAAAGGCAAATTAGAAAGACATGCATCTAAGAGGAGAAAATCCCTCTATGCATTTAATTAAGATCTAAATAAAGGAAAACAGCTACAAAGCACATACCTGTATATTTAAGTTAGCCTCATGAGAGAATACAAGGTTTTAGCTACATTTAATTACAAACATTGTTTTTAAAAAAAACAAAAGCTGCTTTCAAAGCAGCTGGTTTTCAACCATGTGCAATGTGTACTACTGCAAAAAGTAAAACTGCCTCCACAGTTTACAGGAAAGGGAAGACATACATCACTGTAAACTGCTTTTACAGGATCCCTAACGTAGGATTTCCTACAGAATTAAATGAAAAGGGGAAAGGATATGGAAAACCCATCAGTCTACTGCTGTCGTCCGATTACCTCACAAATACAGGCTAGAAGTAGTCACCTGTTAAAAAATACATGTTGATAAAAAGTATACGGTTACTCTGCAGCACTGAGCCAGTTTGTTGTCTCGGACTACAGCTCACTGTTGGCTTTCTGTCAGATGTCTCCCAAGAGAATCCTGTACAGCTTCACTATGACAAATACTGCTCATCCAGGGCAGCAGAATTAGAGGCATTCAAAGTATATCTCCTAAAATATCCATTCCCAATAGCTTTTTCCAACTAGTGGGAGAGATTAAGATCGCAACTGTACCAAACTACTCCCACAATTCACTACACAACTAGTTGATTTTAAACCACAGGACTGCAGGCTGTTTCATGATGATGAAAATAAAAGTCTAAGGTAACAGTACCATAGAGGCAAGAGTGCATGATTGAGCAGAGGAGGAAGGCCATAGTGGTGTTCAGCAGAATATTTGCTATTTAGGTAGGTAATAGCAATGAAGTCAGAAAAATTATTTAAGCAGTGCTGCTGTAAAAAAAAAAAAACAAACCACAACCAAAAAACCCTCCACATTCTGATTCAATTGCTTTCACAGACTTCAAGAACGAACTTCCCTTAATCTTCACACCCATAAAAGCTAAGAATCCCAAAACCCACAGGGACATCTTCATCTCCAGACATTCATCCCCAACAGACTCTGCAACACTAGGCTGAGAAAATTCTCCTGCTGAAGGTTTTTCCCAAGAAACCAGTTAGATACTAATGCCACTAGCCACCCCAGCCAGTGCACATCCTCTTTCAGTACTTTCACACTCAAAACACAAGACACTGCACATTGAAACCAGCCTGTCTTTATCACAGTGAGGGGCTAGCATGTGCTCCCTCCTCTCCTCCTCACCAGATTCTTCCCTCAGTGCCATCTCATACTGCCCACTGCCAGAGTGGAAGTCTCCTTCCTGCTCAGTCATTTTACGTCCTGCTTCTCAACACCTAAACACACATTCACACGCTTTTAGTAAAGCCACCCCCCTCCTCTCCACTTCAGTCTTGGCTATAACCCAGGAACTAAAGGCCATCTCCTCCTTCTCCAGACCACTGTGGCTTTTACAACACTCCCTGCCCTAGCCCTCGTCTCACAAGCTGAGGAGTCCCAGCGCTTCCATGTCTCTTCACAGAGACATCACTGAGGGTCTGGTGAACTTTTTCCATACTTCTTCTAGGCGAGATGAAAAGAATTGCACAGAGCTAGTAATTGTATCGTACTGAGTTGGGATCTTGATGGGGTTTATAATGCAAAAAGAAACCAAATTAATTTAGGAATAGGAGGTGTCCAAAGAAAACCCAAGGTACCCCAGCATACCACTCAGTCTAATCTGCAGTCCCTACTAACCTGAGTTGTCCTTTGATTCTTTCATAGCTTACATCTCAGAGGTATTCAAGTGCATAACACTAAGCAACGCTAAGCCTATCCTGCTCCAAGGGAACAATTACACTAAAGGATGAAATTAAAGCACTTGATTTTGAACCAGAGATCCACAAGTGAAAAGCCACGCTCCCATCCTTGTACTAAACATCCCTGCCACAAAATATTTGTCCATACATATTGTATGATAATTTTTCATATATATACGCTAGTCTGCTACAAAGATGACTGGTCATACTGATGAAATCTCAAGAACAGCAAAAAACAAAGTAGCCAGTGCTACAGATGGGAGCTAAGCTAAGGATATGGGCCTGCAATGTAAAGCATACACATTCTCCACAGTTATCAAAGAAAACATTCACTAATCCATTCAAGGTGATCAGGTGAGGGCTTTGGTTTGGAGATTTTTTTTTCTTATTTTTAGGTAACAGATTAAGTACGTTTAAGATTTTTCTTTGACCACAAGTTTTCTTAAGCTTGCCATAGGGGAATGGAACTACTTTCCACTAGTGAAAAAGGTTTTTTAAAACAATCCCAAGTGGCAAATAAAAAAAACAGTGAGAGTCCCTGGGACAGTAGGTTTGCGTATGTCAAAGCTACAGCCTCTGTCAGAGAGCAGGGTGGGGAAGAAGAGGTGAGAACAGAATAACACCAGGCCTATAGTCTCCTGTAAAACAAGCAGTTTTCTTCATCATGCTATTAAGCATTTTATTATTTCAGTGACTCCAATATCCCCATTTCATGCTCCCAGGTTGGTGTTTTTCCATTATCAAGATCTGTCCACAATACCAATGGCCCAGAAAAGAAATTAGTTACTTCCCTTTTTTAAGAGCTGTGTTTGACTTTAATTACATTTTTACTTGCTTGGGAAATCAGACTTCACTCTCAAGAGGGTTAAAAAGGGGAAAGGGAAGGGGGGAAAAAAAAAAGACATGGAGAGAAAGAAACAGAAAAAGAAGAGGCAAAGGTAAGTCAGATGAATCCAATTAAAAGTTTCTAAACTCCTACCCCTGAAGTTTCAGCCAAAACCACTACTTAGGAATATGGGGGAGTATGATTTTTAATTATTTCTTAAGTTTTCTTTTATCTGTCATCTATTCAGAAAATTGCTGACATTATTCTTCAAGCAGACATAGTTATCAATCATTATAAAATGCTTTTATCTGGAGCTGTTCATAAGAAATTGAAGTCTTTCCAAGATGAACTTAATGCAGACGTATGGCAGTTCAAGGGAGAGGAAAAAAGAAGTGAACATGGGGAAAGTCTGGTTACCTTTTCTTCTATGTGGGTTATTACTCAAGACTGAAAAAACGAAGCACTGCAGTCACGCTGCACAATCAGAGAAGATTCTGCAGAAGTGGGTAAGAAGCAGTTATAACAAAGACTGCTCCATGAAAAATGCTTTTGCTTTTTTTACTTGTTCATCTTTTATGACTGAGTTTCTCAGTGACACAACACTATGTTGCTTGTCCAAGCTGTATCCACGAGTGCCAAAATATTTATTCCTATTGGCTATTCTAGAGCTGCTGATCAGCACTCAGCAGCATGGTCAAACCTGCATCTTCCATTCCTTTTTCCCTCTCCTGCACTCCCCTCTTCCTCTCCTCCCAGCCTTTCATTCCTCAATCCTTACCCATCCTCATTCCATTTTAATCAAGGTTCTTTCCTAATTAAAACAAATATGAGGAAGCAATTAACGTCTTGAAGGAAGCAGATGGTGGAATAGTACCATTTCATTATTGCATTAAGCCTTAACTTGCTATGTCTTCAAACTTTCTGCACTTTACTTAAGCACCGTTACAGGCAGGTTCAATGGGCTCTAGAGCAGGGTTTATCCGATCAGCTCCTGAAAATCTGTTGGTGCACGGTGGCAGGCTGAGCGTGCTGTGCAGTATGCAGTGGGGAAGGGCAACCCCAGGGCCAAAAGGGACTAAGAACTTCTCTTACACATGCAGCAGATAGGAAAAGGAGCAAGGGGGAATCAAATGTCAGTGATGTGGCAGAAGTGTAAACTAGCCCTGCCCTACCATGTTCTGGCAGATGTTTTTCACTGCCCATGTCACAGGACTCAGTGATCGTGAATTCTATGTGCACACATTTTAAGGGGCCATGGTGACCTTCAGTCTATGCCATCTTCCCAGAGAGAGGCAAAGAGTAAAGAAGATCTCAAACACTGGTCAGAGAAATTATCTATAGCTTTCAGGCCCATTTATCACCCTACATCTCCAGCATTCCCGACACTAGACTTCCATTATACTCCCAGATACAATGGACCGATGAAGAACTGGCAGTTAAGGAGCTTGAATCATCTAGAAAAATACAGTCAGAAACAGAGGGATTCTTCCCCCCTCCCCCCCCCCCCCACAACATTTCTGTTTGCAGTCATCCTGGCATTGCTAAACACAGGCCTTTGCAGATGAAGCAAGCATCAAAGAGCAGTTGCATCAGCCAGGGCCATCCTCTCGCTTGGCTCCCCACACACATGCCAGAAATGTGGGCAATCAAAAGATGCAGTGATCCAATCTACCTCTGCCCTACCACGTGCTGGCAGATGATCCATTACTATTTAACACCAGAGAGTTGAGTGTCTCTGAATCCTAGCTGCAAACATCTACGCGAAAAAAAAAAAAAAACACCCAGATGGACACAGCCCTATAGATCCCAAGCTTCTCTGCACAGAAGCATCTCAATTCTCTACACCCATATGAGAAAAAATGTACTACATCCATTTTTTGGATAGGAATGCAAGCCACAGACAATTTTTGTGATTCCTAGTGTCACACAGGGACCATGTGGAGGAAACACTTTTCTGTTTCTCTCAACCACAAAGATCATCTTTTTTGTATAACCCAGGTTGGAATATGACTCATGGAGGATTCACAAATTAAGAAGCCAGAGAACATCCCTGAGGGTCATCTGGCCTGAGAACTTCTCTGAATTAATTTCTGTTTGAAGCAGGGGGGAAAAATATCCAATCCTGTCTTAAAGATTTCTATTAATGAAAAGCTCATAACAACTCCTAGAACATTTTTTGAAGACCTAATTATCACAGTTGTTAAAGATGGGCACCTTATTTTTAGTCCAAATTTGTCTATTTCAGCTTCTAACCACTTGAACTTGGTATATACCTCTGTCTGCTCAACTGGCAAACTGTCTGTTGTAAAATTCCCTCTTCCTCTCTTAAGGATAAAAGACAATATGCAACACGCATTTGCTGAGGGATAAGACTCATATCATAGTGTCCTGGGATCTCTTCATTCATCAAAGTTTCCAACTCAAACAAGGAAATCATAAAACACAATACTAAGAAATGCAACCACAGCATGCTATAAATAATAATGTTTTCCTTGCAGGTCTCTTCCTTTACAATTGTGCCATATATAATGCAAATGTATTTATTATGTTGAGTATTTAACTGTGTAAAATTGAAAGATTTTTAATATCCAGTTCCCACTATAATCAGGATTTAGCCCCAAGTACAGATGTAAGATTTTGTGTTTTCCTGTGAATTTTATTATAATTATGGCTTAAACACACCAACTGGAGAAGAGTTTACAGGAACAGAAACTCTCAATTTCCTGACTCTGGGTACTTAAATCCTCATCGTTATATTATCACATTATAGGGTGGTATGCACACACAATAGGATTATAGAATCATAGATTCATTTAGATCATCAAGTCCAACCATAAACCTAACAATGCCAAATCCACCACTAAAGCATGTCATTAAGTGCCTCATCCACAAGTCTTTTTAAATACCTCCAGGGACGGCGACCTCCCTGGGCAGCCTGTTCCAATGTCTGACAACTCTTTCAGTGAAGATGTTTTTCCTCATATCCAGTCTAAACCTCCCCTGGTGCAACTTGAGGCCATTTTGTTTCATCCTATCACTTGTTACTTAGGAAAAGAGACCGACACCCACCTCTCTGCAACCCCCTTTCAGGTAATTGTGGAGAGCGATGAGGTCTCCCCTCAGCCTCCTCTTCTCCAGACTGAACAACCCCAGTTCCCTCAGTCGCTCCTCAGACGATTTGTGCTCCAGACCCCTCACCAGCTTCGTTGCCCTTCTCTGGACACGCTCCAGCACCTCAATGTTTTTCTTGTACTGAGGGGCCCAAAACTAAACACAGTATTCGAGGTGCGGCCTCACCAGGACCGAGTACAGAGGGATGATCTCTTCCCTACTCCTGCTGGCCACACTGTTTCTGATACAGGCCAGGATGCATTGGCCTTCTTGGCCACCTGGGCACACTGCTGGCTCATATTCAGCTGGCTGTCGATCAACACCCCCAGTTCTTTTTCCACCGAGCAGCTTTCCAGCCCATCGTCCCCAAGCTTGTAGTGTTGTTGTGACCCAAGTGTAGGACTCAGCACTTGGCCTTGTTGAACCTCATATAATTGGCCTTGGCCCATGAATCCAGCCTGTCCAGATCCCTCTGCAGAGCTTTCCTACCCTCAAGCAGATCAACACACGCTCCCAACGCGGTGTTGTCTGCAAACTTACTGAGGGTGCACTCGAACCCCTCATCCAGATGATTGATAAATATATTAAACAGAACTGGACCCAATACTGAGTCCTGGCGAACACCACTTGTGACCGTTTGCCAACTGGATTTAACTCCATTCACCACAACAATTTGGGCCCGGCCATCCAGCCAGTTTTTTACCCAGCGAAGAGTGTGCCCATCGAAGCCATGAGCCACCAGTTTCTCCAGGAGAATGCTGTGGTAAATGGTGTCAAAGGCTTCACTAAAGTCTAGGTACGCTATATCCACAGCCTTTCCCTCATGCACTAAGGGGGTCACTTTTTCACAGAAGGAGATCACATTAGTCAAGCAAGACCTGCCTTTCATAAACCCATGCTGACTGGGCCTGATCACCTGGTTGTCCTGTACATGCCACATGATGGCACTTAAGATGATCTGCTCCATAACAGTCCCCAGCACTGAGGTCAGACTGACAGGCCTGTGGTTCCCTGGATCCTCCTGTCCCTTCTTGTAGATGGGCGTCCCATTTACTAACCTCCAGTCCATTGGGACCTCCCTGGTTAGCCAGGACTGCTGATAAAATGATTGAAACCGGCTTGGTGATCACTTCTGCCAGCTCCCTCAGTACACTTGGGTGGATCCCATCTGGCCCCATGGACTTGTGTATGTCTAAGTGGCGTAGCAGGTTGCTAACCATTTCCTTTCGGATTATGGGGGCTTCTTTCTCATTATATTCTTTCTTCATTATCAACACAGGATTCAAATAGTTTGATATGTATATGTAATCTCACACTAGAAGTGCATTTATATGTAACCATTTCACATCTATTCCTATTTAAGGCATGTTCAGGTTCATATGTGAAGTATTACATACAACTATACCATGTTCTGAAAAAGCAGATGTGTTCAGATCCACATACTATCAAAAAGAGTGTTACCCTCAATCACACTAAAGGAGGACCTATTTTTTCTAAGTGTATTGTCTATCTGATTATTTGACCTCATAAATCAATGTGGCCATGCAATTACATTAGGTAGACGCTTAACATAGATGCACTAATAGGAAGCAGTGGCATGCTGGCTTCCGAATTAAATCTGACTTGCCCTATTACACCTTATCCCCAACCTGTGGGGCTGAGGAAATCCCACCAATGCCTCTGGAGCGGGAGTTGACTCCATGCTGCCACAAGGACCAACATCCATCATCCATGCCATGAAAATCAGATGCTTCTGCTTTGTAAACACCACATAAGCTAAACCAGTTTGTGCAGAGATTCAAAACACGAGGGTTCTGTGCTGAGTCCTGATAGGTGGATCTGCACACAAACCTGGCAATGAGTTGTCTTACAGCAGTAGCCAGAGACCTTAACATGTATGAGTCTTGCCTCCTGCCATCATGCCAGACACTGGTTAGACCTGCTCTGAAACAGCACATGCTATTCCGATCACCTGTGCTCACAAAGGAGGAAGCCAGAGTAAGCAAGTTTCAAGAAAGCCTCCAAGGATGAACCAGATAACCCAGAGCCTATTTCATGAGAAGAGACTAAGACAACATGGCACTTTTAGCCTAACAAGATGAAGGCCGAGAGAGATGACTACTGTTTATAAATACTTTGGGGAGGGAAGAAGAGATATTTAAGTTGAAGAGCAATACTGGCACCAGAACAAAGGTGTATACACTGGCTATAAGTAAGTGTACACTGGAAATTAAAATAGCATTTCTAACAATCAGCAGACTGAAGTTCTGAAATAGCCATCCATTCAGGAAAGAACCAGACGTCACAAAACTAATGGGTTTTATTTTCTTTAGAGGATATATAGCTGCATGTCGTAGGACTCAGGACATCCTCTGCAGTCCTGTGTTCCTACCCTGATCAAGGTAAATACTGTAAAAAACACACGAGAAGGCACAGTCTGAGCCTCAAAGGGCCAATAAATATTAGAAAGAATTTAAGACGAAGCTGAAGGATGGTGGGGGAGGGAAACTGTCCCCAGTGTACTAGTCCCAAGAATGTTTTAAGTCTTCAAAATAGCTTCATTGTATATGAGCTTATGCTGTATGTCATACAGCTTCCCCCATTACACAGGCAATTGGAGTAGATCATTATAATGGCTACTTCTGGCCTTAAAATCCATGGATCACAAGGCAAGGTAAAAATGATACAAGCATCAACAGAAAACCTGAATTTCTACTCCCATTCACTCAGCACTTAGAACCTGACAGCTTATTCAGATCTCAAATATTTTCCTAGCTAGGAAACACAGCCTCACCTGCAAAGGTGAAATGTAAACTCCAAAATGTCTGATCTGTATTTGGTAAGAGGCCAGGGACATCTTCACAGCACTCGTTTTTGTATTTCTTTGTCATCATTTAACATGACCTGGAGAAACATAGGTCCCTAGATAAAAGAACACCACCAGAACACCACTAGAAGTCAAAGGTGCAAAGTAAATATAGTAAACATAGTTTAACATGAGGATGAGGGGCAAAAAGCTCTTATCCTAAGAAAGCATGAACAGACCATGTAGTTGCAGTTTTTCAGACAACTTTCAAAACAAAATCATAACTACAACTTTTAGAAGTCCTTCCATAGGAACAGGCAAGACACAATCCCTGCCTCACCCACGTTTCACCTCCTGCAACTATGTTCCATCTTACCGACTGCCCTCTGCATGTTCAGCCGGCATGCTCTTCAACCAGTCAGACCTGCTGGGACAAAATACATTGAATCCCTTAAAAAACAAAAGTACAGTGATCATTGAGCTTCCTCTAGAAAATACCCTCAGAGAAGTACAGTCTTCAATGTGGATGAAGTGGGCAAAACAATCAGGGCAGGCAAGGGCCAGAGCACACACGTGACATTAATTCAGAGCACCTTTCTTTTTGAACTCCCAGATGAAATTCAAACCTTCCTTGCCTAGGAGTAACCAAAGAGAGTGAATTTACCCCAAGGAAGAGCTGACTCCTACAGCAAACTTTACACGCACACAAGTCCTCTATGTGGCTGAACAGATGCCAAGTCTGAGAAGAACTTTGGGGATCTTCAAATGAGAGAGAGTATCTAAAACCTGCACAAAACAAATATTTATGGTCTATAAATACACACACACATTCCTCCTCCTCTCTCCACAGAGCAGAGACTCCCACTACAAAATGTCTTGCAACATGTCAGACATATTGACAAAGCAAGCAGAAGTGTGGGTTTTTTCTCTGCTCTGCATAGCAAGGCCATGTTCTTTATTCCTAGTCCTTTGATATTTATCCCTCCCTTTCTTCTCCATCTTCCGCCTCGAGCCAGAGGTTTGTCTGCTGTCTCTTCATATTGGAAACATGCAAGCTTGTTTGGTTTAATAGGTCAATCACAGCTTATTTGTACTAAGTCTCTGATGCAAAAATCTCTTACTATAAGCTAGGAAAAATACTGGAGAAGACACAGCACTGGATGGAGGACTATGAGGTCTGGGTAACATATTAGGGGCATAGACAGACAGATAGGCACTGTGGCTTACCGAGACAGCACCCATCAACTAAGGGGTTCACAGGTCTATGTTCTTGGTCAACAGCAAATAATCCAATTCAATTCAGCTCATAACAAGAAAGGCTTAAGCCAAATGAGGTTACCTCGTATTCATCATAAGCTAATAGCATCCACAAGGACAGTGACCATCAGACCAGCTGATGCCTCATCAGTTAATCTAAAGCAATTGACTGTGCTTCACAAAATTGAACTCCTCAACATCAGGAAAGGGGCTACAACAACAGTAGTTCTGCTTTAGAGAAGGGGAATGGATAAAGCTGACACTTCCATGATCATGGGTCATGATACAGGCCAGGACAATTCAAAGATGTCCTATGATTAGTTTTGGGAGGTTTTTTTAAATGCATATAAAAAGCTTTAAAAATACAACACAAAATCTAAAAATGTATGTCATCAATGCAATGTTCTACTTAGTTTAATGGCAACAACTATCTTTCAAAATAAACTGGACAGAGTGTGTGGTGCCACTACTTAATTCTATCCAATTTGGCAATGCTGAACTGTGTGTCATAAACTCTCTAGGACTTTAAGTGAAAACCTAACCAAACCACAAACTCTGTCAATTCAAAGACTAAAAACAGGTTTTGCTTTTAACTGGGTTAAAAGCTCTTGGTACGTTATTCCAACGGTTATTGATGGCCTTTCATAACTTACATAAGGAGTCCACTCTGTTCTGCCACTTGAGAGTTACAAGACCATCAATAACCACAGAAAATAATATACCCTGAGACAGGCCAGTGCAGAACCTCCTTCTCCAAACTCTTTCTTTACCTATGTAGTCTGCGGTGAACCACAGCACTGAGTAGCTCAGTAGCACAGGCTTCAGCTGACACCCACGCACCAGTGAGGAGCAGCACTCCTCTTCCATAAGTCAGCATGTTCACTCTAAAAGAGAAAAAAATTCCCCAAGAAAAATACTACTGTTTCATTTTTCTTCTATGTGAAAAAGTACGAGTCCGTGTTCTGTATAATCAGAGACAGCCTTGGAGCAAACACCCACATAGCACCCTGCTGCTATTCATTAATTGCTCCAGCAGCTTGCAATGAAATCCCCAGAGACATTTTAAGGCCTTTCTGTAACTCTACACATCTGCTTAAAGAGACCCCAAACAAACATACACACAGGCACCCATCACACACTACTAGATATATGAGAGCTTGGTCCCTGTGGAATGTCAGAGGTGCCACACATACCTGCTCCCACAAGAGATAAGAAGTAGAAAATCAGTGACCTCCACTTACTCACAGCACATGCTGAAATACAACTGTACAAACTGTACCTGCCTGCAGAGGGTATCGATATATTTATTGCACATGTCTTGGGAAATTCCAGTGAGGTACATGACATTCAAAGATAAATGCTTCAGGAGCTAAATATCAGCCTCTAAGAGCAACGCAGTCAAGAGGGTGTAAAGAAACAAAGCAGAGATGTTCATTACTCCATCAAGACAACAAGAAAGGCCACAAGTCACAGTTGCAGCAGATGATAGATCCTCCCTCAACTACTGTTCACAGAATGATAGGAGTTGGAAGGGACCTCTGGAGATCATCTAGTCTATAACCCCCCCGCCAGAGCAGGTTCACCTAGAACAGGTTGCACAGGAAGGTGTCCACGCGAGTTTTGAATATCTCCGGAGAAGGAGACTCCACAACCTCTCTGGGCAGCTTGTTCCAGTGCTCTGCCACCCTCACAGTAAAGAAGTTCTTCCTCATGTTCAGGTGGAACTTCCTATGACCAAGTTTGTGCCCGTTACCTCTTGTGCTGCCACTGGGCACCACTGAAAAAAGACTGGCCCCATCCTCCTGGCACCCACCCCTTAAGTATTTACAAGCATTAGTAAGATCCCCCCTCAGTCTTCTCTTCTCCAGACTAAAAAGATCCAAGTCCCTCAGCCTTTCCTCATAAGAAAGATGTTCCAGTCCCCTAATCATCTTTGTAGCCCTTTGCTGTACCTTCTCCAGCAGCTCCCTGTCCTTCTTGAACCAGGGAGCCCAGAACTGGACACAGTACTCCAGATGCGGCCTCACCAGGGCAGAGTAGAGGGGGAGGATAACCTCTCTCAACCTGCTTGCCACACTCTTCTTGATGCACCCCAGGGTGCCATTGGCCTTCTTGGCCACAAGGGCACATTGGTGGCTCATGGTCATCCTGTTGCCCACCAGCACTCCCAGGTCCCTTTCCACAGAGCTGCTCTCCAGCAGGTCAGCCCCTAACCTGTACTGACGCATGGGCTTATTCCACCCCAGGTGCAGTACCCTACACTTGCCTTTGTTGAATTTCATAAGGTTCCTCTCTGCCCAACTCTCCAGCATCTCCAGGTCACGCTGAATCGCAGCGCAGCCTTCCGGTGTGTCAGCCACTCTTCCCAGTTTTGTGTCATCAGCAAACTTGCTGAGGGCACACTCCATCCCTTCATCCAGGTCATTGATGAATATATTGAAAAGGACTGGACCCAGTACTGACCCCTGGGGAACACCACTTGTTGCAGACCTCCAACTAGACTCTGTGCCACTGATCACAACCCTCTGAGCTCTATCTATCAGCCAGTTTTCAATCCACCCCACTGTCCGTTCATCTAACCCACACTTCCTAAGCTTGCCTGTGAAGATGATGTGGGAGATGGTGTCGAAAGCCTTGCTGAAGTCAAGGTAGACAACATTCACTGCCCTCCCCTCACCTGTCCATCCAGTCATACCATCATAGAAGGCTATCAGGTTGGTCAGACATGACTTCCCCTTGGTGAATCCATGTTGACTACTTCCGATAACCTTCTTTTCCTCCAGATGCTTTGAGATGACACCCAGAACGAGCTGTTCCATCATCTTCCCAGGGATGGAGGTGAGACTGACTGGCCTGTAGTTTCCTGGATCTTCCTTCTTGCCCTTATTAAGACTGGAGTGACATTGGCTTTCCTCCAGTCCTCAGACACCTCGCCTGTTCTCCAGGACCTTTCAGAGATGATGGAGAGTGGCCCAGCAATGACTTCTGCCAGCTCCCTCAGCACTCATGCGTCCATCCCATCAGGACCCATGGACTTGTGCACGTCCAGTTTACTTAATTCATCTCTAAACTGATCCTCCTCAACCAAGGGAAAGTCTTCCTTCCTCCAGACTTCCTCTGTTACCTCCAAAGTCTGGGACTCCTGAGGGCCAGCAGAGCTGTCTTCGCAGACGCACACTGTTCTAGTGTAGAGAGTCTACATTTTGTTGTGGGAAGAAGGTGATTAATGTTATCCAAAGAATCATGGGAAATAAAGTAATACTCAGCTCTACTGAAGTCAGAAGCAATTTTCACTGGCTTCAGTAAAGCTAGAAAGTACTTTCTTATCCTAAATTTTTTATTAGATGCTTAAGACGGGATGTTTTATAACCAAAGACACCAACAAGCCCTGAAGGTGGAATTTTGAGCTGCTCTTTTTCCCTCAAGTTTAACCTGGGCATTTTGAAAGACATATGAACTTCCTCTGTGTTCTGTTGAGACTTGGAGCACAGGACAAAGCCTCAAGGACTCCAACACCACAGCAGATGCAAACTGCCACAGAAAATCGCACTTTTCATCTCCAGACCAGCATCATCCTGTTCTGGTTCAGATCAACCCTCTGCATCCTGTTTCAGAAACTGTGATTGTAGATGAAGACATAAAACCTGGTTAACTCTATTAACTTTACAACAGTATGTCATGGAACGTCTTCTCAGTTTCCACTGCTGTCAATTTATGCTACAGCCCTTCTGGCCTGGGTTCCTCTTGCTCTTCCAGTTCAGATGTACACTGCAGGATGCAGCCTTTTTGAGTTACTCACCTTACCTGAGCGCATGCACTCTAGAACAATACGAATATTACATGTAGCAGCATTTGCAGCAAAGGATATATTAAGTTCTATATTTTTAATGCCACTTTTAGTATGCCTATAAAAAGACGCTATGCAAAAGACTGGATTATGTATTTTTGTGCTGTATGAGAATAGGGTACAAGTGAGAGACATGGCAAGCGGGAATGTTTCCATCCAGGTGCAGCAGCCTTTCGCAACCAGCATCTGGATGGGATTTGCACAGAATGCTATAAAACTTACCTTCCTACAAGCACTGCAGCCAGTTGAGCCCATAGGATTTTAACATCTCAGGAGGTTTCCAATGGGATATCATATTAGAAGTGCTAGTGAATGCTGTCCCTGGCAGTGAGTGGATTACATGCTGCTCTTCAATTTCTCTGTTAGCACCCAAAAATGTGACATCTTTACATCTCATTGTGTGCCCTTCTACAGCTCATATTAGAGGGCCAGAAGGCAGAGGAATCCTGACAGACACTTTTAACAAAAAATGATATTTGGAGCCTTGTCTCATATCTGTCCTTACTTCTTTCAAACTAAATTAGGGCACAAGGAATAACTACAGCTTCACAAGTGTCTTACCTTCCTCTGCATTACTCTGTTACTATACTTCAGTTCTGGCCGGAACAGACCTCCCCAGCAGTGAAAGAACATTTAACCTCCATGATCCTTGCAACTTTTGGTTTCCTTGAGATAGCAAATGTACAAAACAAGCAGGACTGGGAGCGCTCTAAAGCATGGATAGCTGAGATTACTCAGGCTTTTTTTTCCCCTGGCATGACACACCAAGAGTGACATTCCTGTAAAAGGCAGGGTTTCCTAGCACCACTTCCACCAAATAACAGAGAAATTTACCTGGGAATTAGGTCATTAAAACAGAAGGCCTGACTCACAATGAGAGATGGATCAATAAGTGACCTTTGACGGATTGGAGCCGGTGATCAATGATTACTTTTCTATGAAATGATTCTTTTCCTGTGCCAGCAGGAACTCCTTCCCTCACACACAGTATTAACATTAACCTTTGCTGCACAAGGACTAATGGAGATGACACCACAGAGGACTGTCAAGGAAGGAGTGAGTAATAGGAGAAAAGGCAAAACAGAAGCTCAGCCCAAGGAAATGCACTCTTCCCCTCTACTTAGAGGGTTGGATCATGCTGCCCAATTTCACCATCACTACTCCACCTTCCTCTATTTGTTGTACATAAACACTGGCAGGTCAGACTGAGAAAGAAGGCAGCTCTCAATATGATTAAAAAGGTTGGAAAATGAGGGATACTCAATGAAGACAGATGGGGCAAAGTGACACACATCATGGCCATAACAACATAAATAAATTAGCCACAGCACCACAACAAAAATCAAGGTCTATAATTCAAAAGGAAGCTGTGCTGACCCACAGCTCCCAGGCCCTTAACTGATGGCAGACACAACCTGAAGCCTTTCTGTTTCACTGTCTGGCTCCATCCCAGAACACTTCTGCTTCTACCCATGCCAAGCTGTTTGACTTCAAACCATTTGCTTCTCCTGAGTGAACATCATCAGTCACACCAATCTGCGAGAGCTATCTTGTGAGATGGGGAAAAAAGTCCCTTAGGGAAAAGCACAGCTCATCAAATGTGCTATGCCTGGGACTTGGGTTCAGTCTTAACCCAGGTCTCACGGGGTGACCCTGTACACTAATCAGGTGTGCCCTTTGGCACTGTGCCCACAGCAGAAAGACGAGGTGGAAAAAGTTTTTTAAACCTTGAATAGATGAAAGACTGCAAGCATGACACAGGAACACGAAAAATCACAGAAGATGACAAGGAAGCGGCTTCTTTCTGCTTTTGAGGGTGACATGCTCTAGCATGGCTTTTACTATGAAGGCTCTGCTGGCTTCTCCATATACTTCTTAATATGATATATCTCACAGGAACTGAAGGGAAGATCATATGTTTTCTTCTCACACAGTCTGACTTCGTACTCCCAGTAAATGTTGCACCATAGTCCCCAGTGAAGCAAAACATCTTTGTCTTGGTGCAGTGCCAAGAAACCAAGTGTCATTTGAGCCTCAGATGAGGAGAAGAACGTGCTACAGGCAGCGCAGCCCTCAGCAAAAGGAAACATTTGGCTGAAGAGAGAAACATAGAAACAGGAGAACAATATGACAAGAAGAATCTGGTTCCACTTCACTTCATACATCTTGCATGTGTATAAATCACCACCATATATTTCAACATCTGACACCCAAGAACTCAGACAAATCCGAGGTGTCTCCCTTCTCTCTCAAAGAAACAGGAGACATGCTCAGCTGAAGTCCACCTCATCTAGCCAATACCAATGCAAAAGCAACTATGCTGCTAGGAAAAAAGCATGTCCTGTTCCTTCTCTTCTGGGATGGTCAGTTGTTAATTCTTTAAGCCACCAGCTTGATGTGTGAACCAGTAACTCCGCATACAGTGAATGCCTGCTATGTCCAGAAGAGAGACCCTTACTGCCCTCATTGCTTCACGTTGTCTTTTGTTCGTGCAGAAGGAAAGGCAGTATGGAAGAAATGGATAGGAAGGGCATGAAAACAAACCATGCCCACTAAATCAGAGAAGAGTAAGACAGCAGAGTGCTAATATTATCAACAAAACAGATCTCAGTTGTTAGGGGGAGGTTGGGGAGTGTCACCAACTACTTTGCACAGAAAAATCCCACCAGATATGACAAAGCTCTCTCAGCTGAAGAAGGTAGTAGGCTCTCAAGTCTTCCCATAGTCTTGCTTCAAGAACTCATTTCTTGGTCTTGTAGGCCTCATTTCTTTCAACATACTTACATGCTTACTGGTGTCTTCAAGGTCTTGATCTTCACGTACAGTGTTCCCTTGCATGCTCAACTTCCTCTCCTCCCTCATCAGAGGAGGGGAGGGACTGCAGGTAGATCTTGTATTTAAATTTACAGAATTGTTGCACAGACTAAGAAATTGCATTATACACACTATTTCCAAGTTATCCCAATTTTGTGCTTCCCAATTATCCTCAGCAGAGTTGCTGGGCCTCACTCCTTTCCCACTCCCACACCAGCTCCCTTAAAGCAAGCCTCTACCACCTTGTCACAGCCAGCAGGCATTACAGCCAACATCAGCTCCTCAAGAGACCTTCCACTGCTGCATCAAGCAGAGACCTGAGCTCTTCCAAGGCTAAGCACAAGCCTCTCCCCCTCCATCCAGAGAAACCAGAGAGGAATGAGGATACACAATTACAGATTCTAGCCTCAGGCTGGTCACTTGATAGAAGGTGTGTTTTTCATTCCTAGTTTTAACTAAAGAAAATGTAATTAGGGACTTTGAAAAGCAGTGGCATCCAGAAGAAAAGTGGTAAGGACCAGCAGGAATCTTCTTACCAACTCCACAGTTTCCCCCAGAGAAGCAAAAGAACCAAGAGCAGATGCAGCCAGCCCCAGGAAAGAGGGGCAGGACTGGCTGCAACAGACATCCCACAAGAGAGCTGCAGAGACACACAGTGGGAAATGAAGGAGTAACACCACAATAATGCTATCTAGAGTCCATACCTGGGGCTGTGCCCACAGTATCCTCCCTCCCCAATCCATACATCTGTACTTTGTCCTTCCAGTCACAAGCTGCACATCGAAGTCTTCCTTCCCAGGAATTTGGTTGGACTGTAATATCTGAAGAGTAGATGAGATGAAAGAAGGAACATTGTCCCCTTATCTCATACAAACCTGCACCCTCCTCATTTCTTCACAATGTCTTTCCACGTTCTTTATTTCCTTCAATCCTTTATGTAGCTGATCCATGTTTTTCTCCTCACTATGAATTATTAGCCTGTCCCATAATTTAAGTGGTCCAAAATGATATGATTCCTCAAACCTTTTCACCATGGACACAAATTTTGATACAAAAAAAAAAACAAACCAAAAAACTGACTGGGGTCAAGGCAGTTGATAATAATTGAATAAAAAATTGAGATCTTCTTCCCTAGCAGGCTTTAAAATTTGGAAACTTTCACTTGTTTTTTAA
Organism: Gavia stellata; assembly: GCF_030936135.1. NCBI lineage: Eukaryota > Metazoa > Chordata > Aves > Gaviiformes > Gaviidae > Gavia > Gavia stellata. Next base: position 25,370,852 of record NC_082600.1, read on the forward strand.
CAGATCTTACACTGATTTTAAGCACATTTAAAATTAACAACAAAAACCTACAAAGGTTTCTGGCTATTTGTCTTGGATCCTAAAATAAGTTGTCACTGGCAAATTATAGTCCATTAAAGAATACTACCCATTAAAAAAAATATTATTCTATTTGAGTACCTTTTTTATTTGCTATTGTTACAAGCAACACCTAAGATTAATAGAACTGAAGGATTAGAAGGGAAAATACCTTTCAACTAAATGCTTACTCCATGCATTTGACAGCATTTCGTTTCTCTTGTAAGCAGTCAGATCCTCTGTTAGTTGAGCTGAATTAGACCCACACAAATAGAGAAGGAAAAATGCATATGGAAACATAACTACAGAAACTCAAATATTAGCAAGTGAGCCCAAGGAGAGCACTTCTTTTTTCAGCTAAGTAAAATGAAGCTGCTGGGCACTCCTTAAACAACACACACGCAATGAAAATCCTCCGCTTCAAATAAACACACATTTCCCATCAGGCACAAAAACATATTCAACATTCAACAGACAGTGTCAATACTGGCTACGGTCTCTTTTTTCTTATTTCAGTAAAGCATGCAATCTGCTTTTTCACACACTCTATCCTAGAAACATAAGACATCTATGATTCATTCTGCAACCTCTCTCTCCAATCACACACCTAGGGGGAAGGCATGTTGAATGTTTTGGGGGTTGTTTTTACATCAAAGAATAAAAACATTCAAAGCATCGCATTTCTTTTGGGATTTTGTTCCTCCTCAAAAGGAGTCTTATCACTTAATTTTTCCTTTCCGCATTTCCCCACGCTTCCCCCATGTCCAACCCACCGCCTGGTGTTCTTTCCCTTCCCAGAGATTGTCTCCTTTCCCACCTTGCTCCTTCCAGACACACCCTGAAGTGCTGCCTCCTGGCTCTCCCCTCTCCATTTCTGTGCCAAGTCGGCCAGGCTCTTGTGCAGATGTCAAGTGGGGTCAGCACACACACGAAGCTCTGTTTGATGTACACTTCATAAATCAGAAAGCTGCCTTCTGCTCTTTTTATTCACACTCTTCACTCAAAAACTTTTTCTCTAACCCTTCTCCCTCCCAGCCTCTCCTACTTCCCCATATCCTTTTGCCTCACCAAAAACTTCGTAATTTTCTTCATATTTTTCTCTCGCTCTTAAAACTTCCTTTTTCTTACCTCTTCTCCATGCACTTCCTTTGGCTTCTTTTGCTACCAGATTGTCATCTATGCTGTTAGGCCCAATCATGTCTCCAGTACCTCTCGAGTTAATCATGTTAGATTCCTTTAATTTTCCTTATTTGCTACTTTGAGTCCTAGCACTGCTAGTTCCCAATCACGCAAACACCAAACCCATACCCTGCCTCCTCCTCCTCTCAAATAGCACAGTCTTTCACTAGGAACTGACTGCTCATATAGGAAGCAATTACCAAACCTTTTCGTAGGGGTGCATGATGATGTGCCAGTGTTAAGAGGGTGGCTTACTAAGAACTCATTGGAAGAGATAAGTGAAGCCTTGGTAATCAAGGCTGACTCCATTTGAAGTTCAGACAAAGGTTTGGGCCGACTGTTCTGGGGCAACTTATCCCTAGAAACATAAGAGAACAAAGATTCAGCTGAGACATTTTGGCTGTGGACAGAGCTAAGTAAGGACACTGAGAAGTTCCAAGGCAAGAGGAGTCAACCCCAGCAGCCAAATACCAGAGCAGCCATTTACGTCTTCGGAGTTCAAACTCTACACACAGTCAGCAGACAACTGTGTAAGGCAACTTTCCAGCTACTTAAAGAAGCTAAGAGCAATGAGTCACAGGGTCAGCATTTATGATGCTAGGAGTTTCACTTGGAAAATGAGAGAAGAAAAGGAGAGTAGTACCTGCTCAGTAGGCTGACAAATAAGGCACACCAGGGAACAAAGACACACACACCCCCAACCCCCAAGTAGTGAGTCAGGATGGAGACTTTCAAAGTCTGATGCATGATACTCTATGTGAAAGTTGCTTGCCGTGACCTGTTGCTCCCGCACCTCATAGGAAGGTTGCCTATGGCATCACCCTGAAACTTATGGCAGGTAACACTGTGACATGACATGCTACCCAGCCAGATGCAAAGTAGGGGGGGGGGGGTGTGGCAGTGGCAGAGGAGAAGGCAGGCAAAGAAGTGAATGAACATACAGGCAGCTGTGATTGAAAACTCTGAAAGTCTAAGGTCTCTGCAAATGCCAGAGTTAACAGCAGAGGCAGTCTCCCAGATCGATTATGCATGCACGCCACTGAAAACACAGGCTGCTAAAGTGCCAGAGCCCCGCTGGATAATTTATAGGCTGGTGTTAGTATTCACAGAGCGGTGGGCAGAGTTCAAAGAAACGAGGTGGAGAATAAAAGTTTGAGCCTTATGAAAACACCGTCACAGCCAGCATGAGCCTCGGCTCCACAAAGGGATTCACTTGTGCTGGGTACAGGCAGAAGCCAGCAGTTCATTATCACAGCAGGAGCCAGCAAGTGCCATCCTGACACAGGGGCAGAGAGTTCAGGGAGGGTGCACAACCAGAGTGTGCAAACTTTGCAAGCGTCTGAACACATGCCTGCTTGGCTTTTGGGAAAGTATGGGAGAGCTGTGTGCCAAACAGCCCGTGACCCATCTTCTTCCACAACACTTCCTCCCAATCCTCTTGATTCTCCTAGGCCTGCCATACACCAAATTTCCTGTGCTACTTCTGCCATAGAGATAAACACCAAACAGGGAATAACTGAAGAGCTTCACATGCCTTTTCACTTATGGTCTCACCAGGATTTGAAGCCAGGATTTCAGGGAAGAAATTAATCAGACTAAGCCACCCAAAACGCATACTTTATTTAGGTGAGCTTGAGTTTTCCAGCTTTATCACTGCCTGAGCCTCTTAGCCATCTAGTTATCAGGAGAGAAATATGGGAAGACAGTGAGGTCATCAATTTACCAGGCCCTATGTCTGCTCATGTTTGAGATTAGACACAACACCAATGGCATTAGAATAAGTACTGTGTGGTTGACTTCAGCAGAGATGTAAAGCAAATGCTGCTTCACCTGTCTTCTCTTCCCTCTCTGCAAGGCTACTATAAAACCAGATCTTAGACAGACATACAGGTGCACACCATGTACTGCCACTATTCACCATAACCATCCAGCACAGGAAAAGGAGTACAAGGGAAAGCCCCATATACAGACAAGATGAACTAGGGCGTTTAACTAATATTTTACTATTGTGTGCGTGCCCAGATACCACCTTTAAACTCCTTGTCATAGCACGTTTCCACAGCACTCAGCACACCCCTCTCCAACCTTATTCATTCTAGAAGAGACTTGTCTGAAGGCACAAGTAGTTTTCTGATCTAGAAACTTTTCTAAATTAAGCTCTCTGCCCGTTGCAACACATACCCAAACTGGGAAGGCACACAGGAATTGGGTATCATACAGTGTACTGCACTGCTAGTATACCAACAAGTACTCATCTCACTCACTTCTTCCTGCAGGTTACAGTCTTCCAGGACATTCTACCTGGGTGCAGTACTTGAGGCTCAATCAATTATAGAAAGATATTTTTATTAGAGACCACAAAGGTGCATGCTTTAGAGACACAAATCACTTAGAGTGAAAACCTTTTGTTCTACATTTGGACAACACCACACACAACAAGATTCTTGTGTACGACTGGGGAATACGGCAATATAATTAAATACATTAATAGCCACTAAAACTAGTCTTCTCTCCATACAATTACAATATAAAGTTGGATTTTTCTCCACAGACTCTGGAGGACTAGAGTATTATTGATAGATGCCCATTCTTTTAATCATGGGAGGGTTGGGGGGGAAGGGGTTGACAAGGAACCCGTGTCTTTACTCTTTTGAGCTATGGCACAGAATCTCCATGAAGGGCTGGCAACGCTGTTACATGGAATACGTAATTTGATTAGCTCCATTTCCAAATATGCGGTGATCATCACGGTCTTGGACTATTAATCTATAGTTAGTCCACAGTATCGTTTCAGGTGGATTTTCAACAGCAATGTTATTAAAAGTCTGATGATAAAGGTACATGGTGCACAGCACAGAATTTTGAAGGTGGGCAGCATCTGCTGATAAGTTTAACGACCATTAACCAAGAGAACAGTTTGGGGTAGAATCTCAAACTAATCCTAAGACAAAGAGTGTAGTAAATGTGATTAAATAAGTCGGTCTGTTGTCTATGATCTTCAACAAAAAGAATTTAAACTCCTTCTATTGAATTTGAGACCCATTTTAGAGATAAGAAATAGAGACAGCAATTTGCTTTTGTCATGAAATAACTCAATGGCAGAATGAAAAAAAAGTTTGTGCCTCCTGCCCTTTCCATTTCATTATTTACTTCTGACAGTATAAAGAAGGTAGGCATCAGGGAAAAAAATTTGAAAAAAAAATAAACAAACAAAAAAAAAGAAATAAAGTGCATGGAAACATCTGGACGGAGTCCGGCAAAAAGAGGCTATAAAGCAGACAGAAAAGACTCACATGGAAATAGAGAGAAGAGGTATAATGTCTTTAACATGGAGAGAGACAAAAATTACGGAGAACAACCACCAAATCTGAAATGACATATAAATCAGTTTACAAACAGAACCATTTTCCCAGCACAATTATGGTGACAGAAGAATCACTGGAGAGCTTTAAGAAATCATTCACTGAGCACTTACATGGGATAGATAATCTAGCAAAAGGGCCCAGGAGACCTGGTTGATCTTAAAGAACAAACTCCTCAAAGCATGAGAACAGTCCAATTCCATGTGTGGGAAGCCAAGCAGGTATGGAAAGAAGCAGGCGGCTGAATGGGAAACTCCTTACAGAGCTCAAACACAAAAGGAAGCAAATGGAAGGTGAAAGCGGGGGTGTGCTCCCCAGGAGGAATACTGAAACTCTGCCTTGGCATGTTAGGATGAAAATTAGAAAAGCTTGAAATTGCATGAAAATTCACAAAATGTGAAAAGTAGCACAAAAGGTTTCTAAATGCACACTGGTAGCAAGAGGATGACTAAGGAAACTGTGGGCCCAAAGCTGAATGGTATGGAGGACTAGTTGTAAAAGGAAAACACTTAGGTCCTCAATGCGTTTTTTTGCCTTGGTCTTCACTGGCAAAGACTGTTCTCAGCCTTCCTGTTCCATGTGCCCAGCGGAATGATCCACGGGACTGAAAAACTACCCACAGCAGAGGAAGACTGAGTTAGGGACCATTTAAGCAAACTGGGTATAATCAAGTCCCTGGGACCAGACAAGATGCCCAACAGCACTGAGGGATGCAACAATGGCTGATGTCACTGTGAGGTCATTCTCAGTCATGTTGGAAAGGTCACAGTGATTGGAGGAGGCTCTGATGACTGGAAACAGATAAATGTCACACCTGTCTTCAGAAAGGGCAAGAAGGAAGAATCAGGGAATTATAGACTGGTCAGCCTAACATCAGTCCCAAGGAAGGTTATGCAGCAAATCTTCCTGGAACCCATTTCCAGGCACACAAATGACCAGAAGGTAATTTGGAACAGTCAGCGTGGATTTATCAAGGGAAAAAAATCAGCCAGATTGCCTTCTGTGATGAGACGACAGGCCCAATGAAGAAAAGAAGAGCACAGCTTTTGAAAGAGTCTCCAACAGTATAGTTGTAAACAATGGTATGCAGCTGCATCAGGGGAAGTTCAGATTGGACATTAGGAAAAGGTTCTTCACTGAGAGGGTGGTCAGTCACTGGAACACGCTCCTCATGGAAGTGGTCAGGGCACCAAGGCTGTCAGAGTTCAAGGAGCATCTAGATGACGCTCTTAGTAATACGGTTTAGTTTTAGGTAGTCCTGTGAGGATGATCCTTATGGGTCCTTTCCAACTCAAGATATTCTATGATTCCATGATTTATAGACAGCTGGAACTAGATGGGCGTACTGCAAAGCACACGAAAAACTGACTGGACCACTGCACTCAAAGGCTAGCAGTCAGTGGTACAAAAAACCAATGGCAGCCAGTTGCTAACAATGTTCCTCAGTTCTTTGCTAGACTTGCTGCATTTTGTCAATGTCTTTCTTGTACTGGGGAGCCAAGAACTAGGCACAGTAAGCAGATGTGTTCCCACAAGTGCTGAGTATGGGGAAATAATCCCATCCCTTGACCTGCTGTCTATGCTTTTGTCAACACAATTCAGTATGTGATTGGCTTTCACCACTGCAATAACCGTCCTGATGGTTAGGGGCTAGAGCATGATATGCAAAGAAGCTGGGAGAGCTGGGTATGTTCAGCTTAAGAAGAGCTGAATATTTGGTTCTCGTTCTCCATACTCTTCAGCTCCGAACCTAAAAACTCTTGCAAGCAGTTATGAAACCTCACCATCCATTAAGTGAGCATAAAGGACAAACTGAAGCATGGAGATATTACGAGCCAAAAAACACAGTGCTTTTAATTCACAGAATCACAGAATCACTAAGGTTGGAAAAGACCTGTAAGACCATCAAGTCCAACCATCAACCCTACACAACCATGCCCACTAAACCATGTCCCACAATGCCATGTCCACATGTTCCTTGAACACCTCCAGTGACGGTGACTCCACCACCTCCCTGGGCAGCCTGGTCCAATGCTTCACCACTCTCTCAGTAAAGAAATTTTTCCTAATATCCAGCCTGAATCTCCCCTGGCGCAACTTGAGGCCATTTCCTCTTGTCCTGCCACTTGTCACTTGGGAGAAGAGACCAACAGCCACCACTCTGCAACCCCCTTTCAGGTAATTGTAGAGAGCGATAAGGTCTCCCCTCAGCCTCCTCTTCTCCAGACTGAAGAACCCCAGTTCCCTCAGCCGCTCCTCATAAGCCTTGTGCTCCAGACCCCTCACCAGCTTCATCACCCTTCTCTGCACATGCTCCAGCACCTCAATGTCTTTCTTGTAGTGACAGGCCCAAAACTGAACACAATATTCGAGGTGCAGCCTCACCAGGACCAAGTACCAAAGTACAATCACTTTCCTACTCCTGCTGGCCACACTGTTTCTGATACAGGCCAGGATGCCCTTGGCCTTCTTGGCCACCTGGGCACACTGCTGGCTCATATTCAGCCGGCTGTCAACCAACACCCCCAGGTCCTTTTCTGCAGGGGAGCTTTCCAGCCACTTGTCCCCAAGCCTGTAGCATTGCATGGGTTTGTTGTGACCCAAGTGCAGGACCTGACACTTGGCCTTGTTGAACTGCATACAATTGGCCTTGGCCTACCGATCCAGCCTGTCCAGATCCCTCCGCAGAGCCTACTTGTTTCCTAAGGCACACAGAATTCTATAGTACAGCCAGGAATAAACCCCAAAACAGCCAAGTCCCTTTTCCATAAACACTTGCCTCAAAAATGTATTCTAGCACTAATGGTCCCATAATTCTGCAGTTTGTCTGTATTGGAGGATTCCTGGCAACCACTTCACCCAGAATCACTTAAATAAGACTTGATTGGATAGTTCAAGCTTTAGTTTTAGACCATTTTAACTACTCACCATTACACACACGCTATAAAACATGCAGCTGCATCTAATGTCCTATGATCACTTTTGGGCTGCTGAACAATAAACGGCATGGCAGGCCAAAGAGGGAGATGGGTATTGGCAACATAAGGGTTAATAGGAGGCACATTTATAACATGCCTGATGTTGGCATACTGTGTGATGATAACAAACCACACAGTAAAAGAAAGAGGACATCACAGCACCACACAAAAGTTACTTGATATAATTCAAATTCAGAAAGGAGGACACCCTAAAATTACCTGATGTCTATCCTGCATTTTGAGGCCCTCTCAAGGTAACACCCAAAACAAGACACACATGTGAATGCAGCCACTGGCATAGGCAGAGCCCCTAAGGCCAAGCATGCCCAAGCTCCCCAGCAGTGTGGTACAGCCACATATCTGGGATGACTGCTTACTGTGCAGCTGAATCAGAGCTCTCCACACTTTCAGGCATTCTTGCACTCACCAATATATAGCACCAAGGACATAACTTATATACACAAAATTGTTGCCTATGAATGGCATTAGATAGTTTTTGCATCACCTTGGTAAGACACCACTTCGGCCAACAAACCTCTTGCATTATGCCACTTACTTTGGATATTCATCCTGCTGAGATCCTTTCAGTCTTTTCCCAGCACCCTTTTAAACACACAGCATCAAAATCCTGTGTGTACTGTCTCATTCTCTTTCCATAATAAAAAAACTACAGTTTCCTTCAAAAACTGCAGTGGACACTTCATTGCTGGACCAGTGTGTCTCCCTACCTACATCAAATGAATGATGGGAAATTTTGGGACAGAAAAACCTCATCAAGTGAGAATTAAGCTGTTTAAATAAAACAGATGGAAGATGCACACACAAAAACACCAAAGCAAAGGCCACAGCTTGAATTATTGTTGTAATCCTATGCCACATGCCTACAGAAAGCTTGACAACAGCTAAGCTGTCAACATGCTATCATACCACCCATCCTGCTGACCAATCTTTGTTTTTCCGTACTCCCCCAGTTATCTGTGTCCATCTGTTGTCTCCTGTCTCATCCTTAGCTTGCTAGCTCTTTGGGGCAGGGAACATTTTTTTTGCTCTGCATTTGAACCAGGATTGTGTAGGTGCTAGCACAATACGCAGGGATAATAATAACAATAATAATTAGGTTATATCTTACTATCTCCTTGGGTTGGAATGTTTCCCTCCTGACTTCACAGCAGCGTTCACAAACAATTATTGTTTGGTGCAGTATTGGGCCTCATAAACAAAAAATTACATCCCAACCTACCTTCGACCATTTCACCAGTCATCCCTTGAGGCCTGAATCTGCTGAGCTCTCCGTATGCTCCAAATCGTGAGTGTGTGTGAACTCAGGTCCAGAAGAAGATACCAGCCTTGCAACGCAGCAGGACTAACACCCTGCATATAACCCTTAGATTTTCCTTGGACAGAGCAAGCTTCCTACACACAAACTGCTGCCTCCCACTTTTGTGTGTCAACCCTGACTCACTTCTAGTGCCAAGAAGTAGAGGATAGTATCTTCATCCTCCACTCACTCTGAAGAATGGCAAAAGCCTGCAGTTCCAAGTTTATGTAAGAAGGCAGAAAATGGTTATATTATAAACTGTGCACACACATAGTGGCCAAGCCCAACATTGTCGAAGTTCAACAAGCATATATTCCTGGATGTTCTGTTAAACCAAGAGGAAGAAACTTCCTTCTTTGAGAAGGTTTATTAGGGGAACCATCTCTCTGCACTGGAGATGCTCAGAAATTCACTCCTAGGCCTGACTGGCTCCAGACAGGTTGTTCACATAAATCTAAGATTCAGGAAAAGATAGAAGTAACACACCACATAGTATGTCTTGGATTACTTTCTAGTAGCCACTGAAAGGTTTTGCTGAACCCTCAGGGAAGAAGAGCCCCATTCCCCAAGTAACATCCTCCTCTCTGGAAGTGCCATGAGCCCCTTTCACAAGTACTGAAGTATATGTCTTTACCAAATCAGACATTAGGCTCCCTCTTCTCAAATCCGCTGGGTGATAACGCACCTCCATGCAATGCCTAATCCACACTACTCTGCTTTAGGCAGCTGGAAGAAAAGATGTTGCAGAGAGGAAAATTCTTTGTCCTTGTCCACTACATTTGATGAAAGAGCACAGAAAAATCATCTTGTAGTAACTGTGACACACCATACAAACCTGCAGTGTTTTTTAACAGATGAAAGCAGAAGTGCAAGTCGTCTTTTCCATCTCCAAATCTTCTCAGTGTAAATTAATCAGTAACCAGGATAAGAGTCTCAAATAACTTCCATTCCTTAGTTACGAGGATGCAGAAAGCTGGGCCAGCGCTCTGCTTGTTTGTTATCTGCAGAAATAGAAAGGCTTACAGTGCTGGATACTAATGTGACACTGCTGAATGCACAAGCTCCCTCAGGCCTTTTTGAGACACGCACTGTAAAACTGGATCATGCCAGGGGCATGGAAGGTGCTGCAGGGGCATTTACAGAGGGAGTGTTTTGCCCTAGCCCTGCCTCCCCACACTCCCACTGCAACAGCCAGTGAGGGGAGAAGCCTGCCTTTTAGGGGTGCAAGAGGTGTTGGAAACAGACTTTGGGAGTTCAGGCAGCCCATTTCCCTTCTGAACCAGTCAAAACTGTAATAAAACAACTAGATAAAATTTGGTGTCTCTCTGTCTCATCTTCTCTTAAAACTTCCTGTGATGAGGGCACTACAACCTCTCTCAGGAAGCTGTTTTCATGCTTAACTATCCAAATACTCTTTTGGTGCTTTTCCTAGCACCTATCTCCACATCTTCCTTGCTACAAATTAAGCTGATTATTTCTTGTCCTATCCCCAGTGGACACAGAGAACAATTAATCACTGTCTTCTTAAAACAAGTTTTTAAATATTGGAAGACTTCTCATGTACCTCATCAATCTGCTCTCTAGACTAAACCAACCCGGTTCTTGGAGCCTCACCTCGCAGGTGGCACTTGCCTCTTTTGCTGCCCTCTCCTCATCTCCTTCCACCATTTCTGATTTTGCTACTCACACTGGACACAGTGCTTTGCTGTGTCTTCAGCAGTGGCTGCTAGAGTAGAAAAACTACCGCCTGTGTGCTACACGTGACATTCCTGTTAAATATACCCTAAAATGAGATTTACTTTTTTGCAATGTCACCACACTGTTGACTCACATTCAGTCTCTGACTCACTGTAGTGCCTCCCAGATCCTTTTCTGCAGTTCTGTTGCCTGGCTCGTTATCCCCCGTTTTACATGTAGGCATTTGATTTCACCTTCCCAAGTGCAGTACTTTTCATTTGTCTTTAATAAATTTCTTCGTATTGAACTCAGACCATTTTCCAGTTTAATAGGTATATGACCTATGTTGTGCCAAGAAAGCAGATCAGCTTCCTCCCTCATGTTACATATCGGCAACAAAGAGAGCATGGAAGGAAGAACTGCTGTGTTCAGGCAAACTTCTTAAGAGTTACTGTCTTCTCAAAAGCCTATCAATTTGCTACTCCCTTTTCACTCTGCATTTCTACCTGATACACTCTGGTCTTTGTAAACAAACGGTAGCTCACTCCAGCTTCATAAAATACATTTATTCAATGAAATTACAACCTGCTGCCAAAAAAGTACTGCATCATCCCAGGCACCTCGTCACTCTATTACCCAAGCTAGTACCAAACACAGCTGCTAGCAACTCATTAACTAAGTTATAACAAGGAAGACAAGGGACACATTTTAAAAACTAATTATATTGAGCTAAATCCTTAAGACCTGGCTCAACAAAATTATGCCTTTTGGTCCACTGTTGTTAGACACACCCTCAATATGTATTTGATTAATGACTTATATGAAACTACATCAAGGATCAATTTGTTTCCTTGTATTTTCCCATAAAACCCTTAACATTTGATTCCCAGATATGTAGCAGGTATTTTAAATGCATATACCTGAAATTATATTGTATCATACCGTCTTTCAAAGTGCTGCATGAGCTGATGCAACAAGCCAGAAGACTTTGATTCCAGGACTTCAATGCAATATCAGGCAGACAGAGTCCCTTGAGAAGGTTGGCCTTAGTCCCATCACAGGATTCCTGCATTCCCCATCTCTGTCCCCAAAAAAAGTCAAAACAATCAATAATTTAAAATTGCTTTTCTTCATGGTCTACAAAAAGATTGCAGTGTGTAACTGGCCATAGTAACAGAACAATTAAAGAACCTTGAATCGCTCTCTCTCACATATTAAGAAGGATGTTAAGGTACTTGAACACATCCAGAGGAGGGTAACAAAGCTGTTGAAAGGCTGGAATGCATGTCCTATGAGGAGTGGCTGAGAACTCTAGGTTTGTCTAGTTTGGAGAAAAGGAGGCTGAGAGGTGACCTCACTGCTCTCTACAGCTTCCTGAGGAGGGGAATTGAAGAGGGAAGTGCTGATCTCTCTTCTCCCTGCTATTCAGTGACAGGACATGTAGGAATAGTTCAAAGATGTATCAAGGGAGGTTCAGACCAGATATTAGGAAACACTTCTTTACGGAGAGTGTGACCAACCTCTGGAACAGGCTTCCTAAAGGGGTGGTCAATGCCCCATGCCTGTCAGAGACATTTGCACAATGCCTTTTATATCCTTTAACTTTTGGTCTGCCCTGAAGTGGTCAGGCAGTTGGACTAGATGATCATTGGAGGTCCCTTCAAACTGGAACTATTCTATTCTATTCTCAGATACACAAGCCTTCCTTTCAAGGAACTCATAATGCTTTACAAGTGATACTTTTGAATTTTCAATGGATGGAGAAAGCGATGACTAGTGTGAAAAAAATGGTTTGACACATTCTGAGAAAGAACTCCAGACTTCTGCTTCTTATGTTAATACTTAAGGACCATCCTGCCTGCTCTGCTGACACTCCATACGACTGTAGTGATGTTCATGGGTTATCCATCAGTACATGCTGAGGGCCACCTGGCTGAAAAGCAGCTTTGAAGAAAAGGACCTGGGAGTCCTGGTGGACACTAAGTTGAACATCAGCCAGCAATGTGCCTTTGCACAAAAGAAGGCTACTGGTATCCTGGGCTGCTTTAGGAGTGTTGCCAGCAAGTTGAGGAAGGGGATCCTTCCCTTCTACTCAGCACTGGTGAGGCCAAACCTAGAATACTGTGTGCAGTTCTGGGCCACCCAGTACAAGAGAGAGGTGGATATAATGGGGAGAGTCCAACAAAGGGCCACAAAGAAGATTAAGAGCATCTCTCATATGAGGAAAGGCTGGGAGACCTGAGACTGTTTAGCCTGAAGAAGAAAAGACTTGGGGAGGGGATCCTATCAATGTACATAAATACCTGATGGGAGGGTGTAAAGATGACAGGGCCAGGCTCTTTTCAGTGGTGCCCAGTGACAGGACCAGAGGCAATGAGCATGAACTGAAACACAGGAGGTCCTGTTTGAACATCAGGAAACACTTTTTACTGTGAGGGTGGCCAAGCCCTGGCACAGGTTGCCCAGAGAAGTTCTGGAGTCTCCCTCCTTGAAGATATTCAAAAGCCATCTGGATGTGGTCATCTTTTCTAGGCGGCCCTGCTTGAGCAGGCGGTTGCATAGGATGACCTCCAGAGGTCCCTTCCAACCTCAACCATTCTGTGATTTTGTGGGTTTCACCAGCCATCAGCAGGTCAAAAATCTTCCTGGAAAATAGTTGTTCCGTAGCTTAATCTGTTCCTTTTCAAATGTGTCCTGATGCTACAGCAGATTTTTCTGTAGTCTGATACTGCAGATGGTGCAGAAAGGAATTTAGCAGCCAGGACTGGTTGCATGAACTGACCAAGTTCTTTGTGAGATCACTTTAATTCAGACCTACACAATGCTCAGAAAGGTCAGACAGGTTATTCCCTCCTTTCCATTATTTCCCAGAACTAGTGAAGACAGAAAGCACAGTGGTCAAAATAATTCAAATGAAACTGTTTAAAGTCATAAGAATATATTGCTCACATCAGCAGAGAGGTTTATTCCAGATAAGATCTCAGACTAAAGCAAGGACTCTTATCTTCCCTGTGCATCCCTAACACCTGGAAACACAAAAGGAGGGCAGCATAGTCTCCCACTGGCTCTTCCAGTCTAATGAACAGAAGATATTTCAACCAAGCAAGGGAGGGAAATATCACAATCTTGTCTCACCTTCCAGTGCTCTGAGGACCAGAAAAAAGATGTTAAATGTGCACATCACAATCTTATACCAATGTTCAGTGACTGACTTACCCACATGCAGTAAATGAAGGTCAGTTGAGCTACTAGATATCTGCAAGTAACAAGCGCAAGTATGCCATTATGACTGGTGACTTAATTTGCACCACAGCTTTATTAATTTATAGATACAACAGTAACTACGAGAGTAGAAAATCAGAAGAGTGCCTAACTGAACAGAAAGCCTCTTGAATGCTAACATGCCTTGAAAAATCTTCTCTTCTTTTGCTTTTTAATAAAAATGAAGTATTTCGTTACTTATCTTTTGTAAGAAAATACAGTTGGCTACATGGTAATTCCTTAGCATGCATCAGCTGAAAACTGCAGTTACAGAAGGCACAATATTCCCCCTTAATATGAGTGAAGGACTCTAAACTTAAGGTGAACAGGTTTTTCTCCAGCCCTTTCCTTGCTTCCCTCCATGACTGGTCATGAAGACAGCTGATAGAAGGTCCTTCCACACATCCCTCAACAGATCCTGTTCCTCCACACTTCATTTAGTTTCTGCAGTTCAAGCAGATTCCTTTTTCCCCTGAAATCAATGTTTAATTAACACATTATTGGAAAAAAAAATGGGCTGCAACAGCAGACTGAAACAAAGCCAGCACCTCCCTGCTCTGCAGATGAAGCCAGTCCCATCAGACAGTTACCCCACTGGAGAGTTCTTCCTCTCCTCATCCTCCTTCACCTGCGAGCAAACATCATCCTCTTGCTTAGTTACCTTCCTTGCCATCCCCATGGGACTCTTCCCCTCCTTAGAAGTGGTTCACAACATCAGGAAAGTCAGAAAATAGAGGGAGAAGGGGAGCAAGTGCTCTCTGGGTAGCCTCACAGCATGACCGATGCCTCACCTTTAATCCTGCCATCCCCGTGGCAGCGTCACACTGACTGCCCTGACGACATCCCCCCGTCAACAGGGCAATAGGATCAGCAGTGCAGTGGAAACAGGACAGTATGCTTTGCCATGAGCAGAGGATGTTCCCAGGGTCAAACTCACAAACGGATTCTGGGACTACAGGCAGCTCTATGTACCCAAAGGCAGTGGAGAAGCTACCGGCAGCTTCAAAAGGTTTACATCATACCTTCCCCCATCCTCATCAATTATTATTCTATCCCATTCCTTGTCTCTCATCCAGCTGCTGGGAGGTACTTGGATGCAGGGGATGCTGCAGCACTGTCAAGGGCATTATGAGGCAGGCCTAGGCCTTGGGCGCCCTCCCTGCTAAACACACAGGCACCCTCACTACAGGGTTGGTGTAGCAGGCAAGAGGCAACGGAGTCCATGAACTCCTGCGCTAGGGTGCCCTAGTTATGAAGGGAGACATCAGGATCTTTGAAAGAGTCTACTATCCCAGCACTGTCGTTCCCAGAATCCAAAGCCACTAGTGTTAATTAGTTCCCATGATGTGATGGATGATAAGCGGCAGGGCCAGGAATGACACAAGCAGATTGTGTTCAAAATAAGCCGTCCCTCACCATCAAGGGCAGAGGGAAAGGAATTTGGAAAGGACAGGAGCTGAGCACACCGCTGAGATGACAGGTATACTGACAGAGGCCCCCTCATCCCTGACATCCCCTTCCCAACACCCTAGCTCACTCCTGCTGCCAGCTGACAAGAAACAGGCAGGGGACCGTGCCTGGGAGAGAATTCAGGCACAGAGCTGTGAGAGACAAGGGGAAATCTCTAGGAGACATGGGGAAGCAAGGCAGATGAATGGCTAATCCACTCTGTAGCGAGGGGCCACATTTCAGACAGAGTTGGACTTCTGATGGCTGTGGTCGCATCTCCACCACCCTCTGCAAAGCCACATGGCGGCGCCTGCCACAGCCGGGAGTCCCGAGAGGCTGCAGGCTTTAGCCCAGATGGAGGACTCTGCCAAGCTGCCTGCGTGGTGTACAGTTCCCAGCAGCTGTCCACAGTGCTCAGAGAGCGCACTTTTCTGTGGACAGCAACAAGACAAATCGTATCTCCACCTTCCCTTAAGGAAGAAAACAGGATCTTCCAACACCACTGGCATATTTCCACTAGGAGTCTTATTGCTCAACTTTTCAAGCACACCACTACAGACACACCGCACTTCATCCCTACTAAACCTCAGTAAAACTATACTCGGGCTAGCCCAACTGAAAGTCATGACTTTTCCATGCCAAAAGACAAAAAAGGTACAAACGTAGAGCACTAAAAAATGCCATCCACTGCCCACAACAAGGAGAAAGGCAGAACAAACTTCTCCCACGCTGTCTTTCTACACACGTCTTGCTTTGTCTGTTTAGATTGGCAGTGAGAGGTCAAAACACCATCTTTGATTCTCAGAGTCCTTTACACACATGAATTGTCTTTGTCTGTGCCCATGTGAGGATAAACCAAAGAAAAGAAAAAGACCTGACCCAAGATTATGTAGTGTGCTGGTTTCAAGAAGCTACCGATCCCTCTAGCATCTTCGTTTGCGAAATGCAAAATGTCTTCCTCATCACTTGCTGTATGAATTAAGAGCCAACTCTGCTAGATTGACAGACTCTGCTATTAACTAGAAGAGGGGGAAGAGGGGGAGAAGAGGGCTGATAAAAATTTCCAAAGCTCAACCAAGATTTGGGTAATTTCTGGCTCCAGCTGCATTGGCAATAGTCCCAAAATAAAGACTGTCTCCTCTTCATGCTGGTGGGGGCAGGGGCAGATAAAGTTAGATGCATTTTGCTTTTAAATTTAACATCATGTCTCTTGAATCATCACCAGAAACCATCTCTTATGCTGGCTTTTGGTCATCACAAAGCTTCTGGCTTCTTCAGTTTGTTCTTGGCCAGATCACTACGTGTCTTTATCCTTGATACAGCATATCCCAGCTCAGCCAGTATCCAGACATCCACCTGCACATGCCCAGAGCGCAGAGCTGAGGAGAGGGCAAAGGAAAACAGATCAAGGGGGAAAAAAACACTGTGCTTCTCAAGACAGGTAAATTCAAAAGCCCTGGAGGAGGCTGCAGAAAACAAAAGCAAGTATTCAGTGGATCCACCAAAATACCACTGCTCTACAACAAGAAAGGGACTATATTCTCCCTTCCCAGGAATATGCCAGACAAGAGCCAGAAGATCTTGTGCAGTTTGAAGGTGTCCTCTAGGTTGAGGATTTAAATCCAATCCTAACACAAAAAGAGTAAGAGTTGCCTGTACCTGATGGCTTGGTAACTTGCTTGAAAAGGAAGGAAAGTAAGGGAGGGAGGAGGCATACTTATTTCCTTTTTGCACAGGGACTTAGGTCTTAAAATCCACCACCATCGCTACCACAAATTACCCCTGGCACTGCTTCTCACCCTCCAAATGCTCTGCAGGAACTGAGTTCCCCTCTCACTTCAAGGGTGCAAATCATTCATGGTCAGGAGTCAGTTCCAGCGCTATGTCAAGTTCACTCTGCTTCGTTGGCTGTGCAAGCTCAGGGAAGGACAAAGCACCACAGTCAGGGACTGCTGAGCTACAAAACTCACATTGCAATCATTGAAGTTTACCTACAATAATACTTTTTTCCAACCTTTCCTATTCCTGCTAACAAATAATTCATAAACAGAAGCTCACTGTGCCACAAGAACACCTTAGTATCTTAATCACTGGGGAAATGGAGGAACCATAAAACCAGGACCCACCTTCACCCTGCAGGGTACCAGGTCTCCAGGGGGGAGCAGGCACATGGGCCCTGCAGCATCCTCTGCCTGTTGCTCAGCTAGCCACTGCATCATCTTCAACAGCAGCCATGGCTGGCCTATAAGTACAGGAGCTCCAGCATGACAACTATTTCTGAAGTGACTGGGGTAAAGAGAAGGGCAGGGAGAGATCAAAAAGTAACTACTGGTGAAGCTGGGCGGCTGAGGCAAGATTGGCTCTGGTGAGCACAAAGCAGGGGAGTGGGAGAAACCGGTATCTCTCCGGGCATCACCCCCACCAACAGTGTGTAGTACTGGGCACACCCCTGCCCCATCTTTCTGGCTGTATTTTACCATTGCACCTCAAGGTCAGAGAGAAAGGAGAAAAGCAAAAGGCAAACAATAGCCCTGGACAGATCTATTTATTCAGCTTTTGCTATTGCTTCATGAAGTGGAAAGATCCAGAAACACAGAGACCTCAGAGCAGGTGTAGCCACACGCAAGAGATGAGAAGCAGCAGCTGATGGAACCGCAAGAGCACCTTCTTCCCCCAGCTCCCCTCCGCCTGGGTGCAAGCATCTCGTGACCAAGCAAGGAGGTCCTTCGCACCCAGAGAAGGAGGGTCCTGAGCAGGTCTGCGAGCCTTGGAGAGGGTCCTGGCCTGCTTGAGACCCATTAAAAGCCTCCCTCTTCCTGCCTCAGCTCCCCCACCCCTGCCCACCAGCCACCCGCAGCGGCTTGCCAGGCCCTTCCCCATGTTCTAGCTGGAGAAAAGAAGAAAGGGATGGAGGAAGAGGCTCTCGTCTTCCTTTGCTCCCCTCCCCAGCCTTTTCTACTCAGACCCAAAAAGCCGTGGCTCTCCTGCATTTCCTACAACACAAACACAAGGAGCTTTCCCCCCCTCCCTCGATTCGCCACCCTCCAGCCTCCGGCAGGGACTGCATGGAAATGGCAATATTCCTGCATCGTCTGGATCAACGGCACAGATAAGCTCCAAGAGGGCAAGGGAGGATGGCACAGGAGGATGAGGTGGGAAGGCTTTGTTTGGTCCTGGCTCCACTGCAGCCCACCCCCTCTCTCCATTGCAATGCCCTCCAGCTCGGACATGCAAGGAGGCATTGGGAAGGGAGGGGGCGTGGGGTGCTTATGAATTTTGTTTCCCCCATCAAGGGGACAGCTCACTCCCCCAAGCATGCCCAGCTCTGCCGGAGCTCCCTGGAGTAACCTCTATTCCAGTGTGTTGCAAGCATGTATTTCACGGATGGTTACACTGAATCATTATCACCAGACGTTCATTTGACCAAAATAATGTTATTAGCATCATCAGGTCCATTTCCCCCCCCACCCCAATTCCTCCCTCCCCACTACACATACACTCCCTCCAACCCCCAGGCCCCTGCCATCCACATAGGGCACACCCCTCCCCGACACAAAATCTCATGATCTGTGACACAATGTCCGGAAAAAGAGAGCGGCAAGAGGGGCTGGCAAAATGGATGGACATGCCTTTGGCATTTACTGCGGTCCCTACCCTCTGCCAATGTTTATCAGCCGTACACACACACAAAGACGCACACGCAAAAATCGGAATTAAATGACGGCCTGTCCTAGGTACATGAATACGGGTGCATAAGTGTGTGCACGTCTGCCCAAGCTGCAGTCACAGTCCTATCGGGAACCCAAATCTGTGTGGCATGAAGCAAAGGTCATCATGCCACTGTTGTGATGCACTAAAAAAAAAGCTGCAGAGCCATCAGGATGTAACACAGAATTTTCTCGTCAAGGGACAAGAAACCTTCAGGGGGGTGGGGGCTGGGAGGAGGAAAGCGGGTGTGCGGATGGGGGGGATGGGGGGAAATGGCAGAAAATGGGGAGGAAAATGAAGAATACAAAGCTCCACTTCGCTAATCCAAGATAGACAATCCAACCCTTCCCCCCTCTCTACGCCCTCCCTCCCCCCGAAATGTTGGTGCAGATGGATTTCTGTATCTTGGTTTTGCAGCAGTGGGTCTAATGACTCCCATACCAAACCCCCTCGCTATGATAACCCCTCCCACTATTTTTTTTTTTTTAGACCAGGCTGAAGAATAATGTGTTTTTAGAGATAATGGGTTTTATAAAAAGAAAAGAAAAAGGGACGCAGCGCAGACATTATGTGAATAAGCTGCTCCCCGCATCACCCCCATCTTCCCCCAACCACACATCCCAATTTCACCCCCTCCCATCATTCTCCAGCCTTCCCCCATCAGCTCCCCCAAGGAAAGGAAAAAAACCCACAACACGATCTGGGTAGCCGATCTCAAAATCCCAAGCACTAATCCGCTTGAATTTGTTCTTCCCCTTATATAAGCAGCAGCACGTCAACATGTTCAGTGGAAACGCAGCGTAAAACGAGGCCAGGCTACAGCCATGGAACAGGGGTGATATCGGCAGATATCGCTTCTATCGAGAAGCCATCACCACCAGGATGATGAAATCAAGCATTGGGTTTTCAGCCGTTCCCTTCCTTTATTTATTTATTTTTCAACGCTTACTCTAATTTTATTTCGTTTCATTTTGGTTTTGCTCTACTTCATTTTTTAAAGGACAAAAGTGAAATAAATAATTAAAAGCCTAGAGACATACCCCACTGGAAGGTGCCCGAATGCTCCAGAAAGAGAATCCTCACCTCCTAACTTCCTTTTTTTTTTTTTTAAATAAATAAATACATACAGTCCTGTTGCTCCCATTATCCCCAAACTTCCAATGTCCCCAGCTGCACCTCCCTATTCCCGAAAACCAGATACTTTGTTAGAGAGAGACAAATATTTAAGAAACTGCCAAAAACTGAAATGAAACCGATAGAGAAATGGAAAATTATATCTATACAATAATCTAGTTCGTTCAGTTGATAAAGCGCGTCCAGTCCCAAAAACAATAATCTCTGCAACCTCCTCCCCCCCAAAATACTACTAACCCTTAGATAAACTTGCTGAGCTTAACACCGATGACCATTTTAACTTAAACCAGTGACAGACGTAACACCCTTCTGGTTCACGTTACGATTAATAACTGACTGGATCATCATGGCAAACAAAACCTTTTGTGATCAGTTTTTCCCCCACCTACTCAACATCTCTCTTAGACTTTTCACAGGTCTAGTTAAGAGCTCACCCCCTCAAGAAATAGCCCCTCAAAATATGCAATAAGCAGGTATTGGTGAGCGGTGGTTTCAATATTCACCTTTTTAGGGGAGATGTGTGCTTATCACTAAACAATTGCGTGCAGTAAAAAATACAGAAGGAACAATTAATATTTAGGAAAAACAAAAATAATTTCTTAAAACTATTTGCAACAAAGCGTTGAACAGTTTGACGATGGAAAGGTGGAAACAGAGCTTGGAAAAGCGAAAGGCTGAAAGTGTCCTTTTTATAAACGATTCGATGTTTTTAGTCTGGGTTCTGCCTCCCCAATCCTTTGGTTTTTCTGCCGCTGATCTCATGACTAATCTTTTTTATTGTTTTCTTTGGGGGGGGATGAGGGGGATAGAAATCAGGAAAAAAAAATTTGAAAGATAAAGATTTCAATTTTAACAAAATGTATCCTCAAAGAGCGCTTATTAAATATGTTACTTCCTAGCTACAAAAGACTGCAATTAAAATAAATTTAAAGAGTAAGCAAAAGACAAGTCACCTGCAAAGCACCAGAGTCAGTGCCCTTAGGTAGGAGAATTACATCATTCCCTGACTGAATGATGTTTTCTTTTAAATTATAAAGCAGGTGGATTTTTTTTTGACAGAAAAAAAAAAAATCACCACAGTGGTTATTTCACATACATCTTGCACAAAGAAAGCATTGAACCAACCTTTAAGGTCACTGACTGCCTGAAAACCCACAGCAGTCGCTCACGGTGGAAGTTTTCAGGCAAGACGGCTACTAAATCATTAATACAAACAAATGGAAGGCGGGGAGGAAAGGCACTACTGTAATAGATCCAAAGACTTGGAAGAGAAAAAAATATTAAAGAAAAAAAACTTTCATCTTCAGCCTCTCTTCTTTACTCATTAATAATTTTTTTAAAAGAAATCCTTAAGCTTTAGTCAAACAGTAGGCTCTCTCTAAGCGTCTCCCTGCTGTAACTCAGCGTAGTGTCGTCTTCTTTTTCGCGAGGCCCCCCCATTTTCCATTCCGAAAAGCCCCGCCATGGGAAGTGCGATTTCCCAAGAAGTCGGGCAAAAAGAGCCGAAGCCGGAGCGTCCCGGGGGGTCGGTGCGCGCCCACTCCGCCCGGGCGGGCAGCGCCCATCCCCGCCGGGGCAGCGGGGAACGGGGAGAGGGCTAAAACGATCCGAAATAGTTCTCGTGAGGGGGGTCAGGAGAAACCCACCCGCGGAGCTCCGGGACGGCGGCGCCCAGCGCCCGCCAGGCGGGTAGCCCCCGCCGATCCGTGCCGTGCCGTGCCGAGCCGGGCCGTGCCGCCCCCGCCCGCCGCCCCTTCTCACCTCCGCAGCCGGGCGGACGCCGGCCGCCGCGCCAACTCGCGGCTCGCCTCCACTGCAGGGCAGGGGGCTCCAGCGTGGCCCCAGCCGCGGAGGCTCGCAGGGGTCCCGGGGAGGCTAAGCTGGGCTGGGCTGGCCGCGCCGAGCCGAGCCGAGCCGAGCGAGCCGCGGGCGGAGCTGCGCAGGGCTGAGCGCGCCGCGGTGCCGGAGCAGCCCGAGCCCCGCGCGCACGCCGCCGCCGCCGCCCCCTGCCGCCGCGCCCGCCCGGCCCGGCCCCGGCTTTTAAAGAGACCGCGGGCCCGAGCCCCCGGCCCCCAGACACGGTCCGCCCGGCCTCGGCAGCGGGCACGGCCGCGGGCAGGGGCAGCAACGCTGCGCCGGGCTTCTCCTCCCGCGCTTGCGGCGGGGCCGCCGCCTCCTCCGGGGAAAGAGGCTGGAGACTTTTCTTCTGCCGCCGGCCCCGTCAGCGGCTCCTTCCTCCAGTGCTGCCTCGCCGGGCCGGCACAGCAAGGGAGTACTTTTGCCCTTCTGGTCCCAGCGAGGGGAGGGGAGAGATACAGCTTATTTTTACCTTCTAGAGTTTGCCGACACTACTCAAGCAAGCAGAGAACCTGTCATCTGAGCAGGAGTTAACGCCTTCCTCCTGCGATCCCCCCAAAACCCTTAAGGTTCACAAAGATTTTTCCTTTCTAACTCAGAGTTTGACCTAAACCTACCGGGTATTTCAACTCAATTTATACATTGCCCATTTCGTTTAAACCAGCCACTAGGTTTCTTCGTTACCTTGCACAAATCTCTCAAACTTTTTATCCACCTATTTCCTCACTTGTAAAAGTAGAAACAATGGCACTGATGGACGCCGCCAACTGCGCTGGGGTCAGCATTTCATTCAGAGCGTATATCCTAAATATTGTTATTTATCATTTTATCACAGTTAGCACTTAGCACAGTAAACAACATAATTCAGAGTGCCTTCTGTGGGGAACATCTATGTAAAGTTTTTGAATGTGTTACCATGCTGAAAGGCAACCTCAAAGAAGACTGGCAGGCAGGAACATTATGCACATGAAGTGCACACAAAGCCCAAAGTGAGAAATCAAACCTTCTGGCCCTTTCCTCCAGACACTATGGTCTGGTAAAATTTGTGTACAGTGCTCATACTGCAATACCAAACACTTAGAAATGCATTTCCCTGAGGGACAGACTGGAAAGCTGTTTGCCTTTCCTTCCCCTTCTGAGTATGTATTCAAAGGTTTTTGTCTTTTTCTACATTTTGCATAGCAGACAGCCTACTCACAGCACTCGATAAATAATAAATAATAATTATTTTATACAGTATGTATTGATCACTTTGCCCACTATAGAAATGCAGCTGTGTCTGAGGTGGATAACAGCCACACAGAAACACTAAATAATAGTTTCAAGTAGTATTAGGAGCCCCCTGGGACGTTTCTCTCGAAAACACAGTCTTTCACATCCCCTAACAAATTCAGATACATGCACAGAGAGGATAATGGAGACCTATTTCAACAGGGTGACAATGGTTCAACACAGAGGCATCTTCCCGACTCAAAATCAGCATCCCAAGAGCAAGAATTTATCCCTTTAGATGTCTGTGCAAAGGCAGGTTATTGTTAAGCTTCCTGTTTTATATGGACAACATAACAGGAGTGAGAACTGTCAATCCCTCCTCAGGGCATGGGATTAGATCCTGGTCTCAATTACTGTGAAGAAAATCAGGTATTACTTCGTTTACTTCAATAGTTAACTCCAGATTTAAAATGTGCAACCGGCAATAGAATCTGACTTCTAGTACCTTTCTTCCCCTGCTGATAGTTCTGGCAATCTAGCATTTTGTAGCTTGCAGTTTATCAAAGTAATGATTTGATGAGGTAGTCATCTGAAACTGCACCACCTCTGGCCCTTCACTCTCCAAGGTCTTCTAACACCATGCATGTACTTGCATCATATTTTGATCTAGCTGCCTATCACCAGAGTATCTTCCATGTAAAATCAGTGGCAACAGCCCAGTCTCCACTTCCAGTTCCAAGCTAAACCTCTTCAGTTTGGCAGACAGAAAACGGCATGTACCCCGAGAGAAAACACAAACTAGCAATGGCAGCTTATAGCCAGCTTAATCACAAAGAGTAAAGAAAGCCCAAGAAGATTTGGGGAAAACAAACTAGTTTTCATCCACACACTACCCTTTCAACTCAAAAAAAAGAGAAACCTAGGACCCCCATGTATGAAATGTTTATAAATCAGAAAGAAGGATAGGAGACATCATTTAACTGAGGAGCTTCTATTCAGAGTGCTATATATGAACCAAGGAACAACTACTTTAAAAAAACTTACTGTGCATAACTCGGACACATAGACCTCTACTTCTGAAAAATTGTTACAGTTAGGCACCAAAATAGCAGACATCATTTTATAAATAGATAGAGACTAGTGAGAAAAATATTAGAAGAGCAGGGAAGTTTCTTTAAGGTTGCAAGGCACATCTTTGCTGGGGTGTGGAGCAAAACAGAGGCAAGAGGAAGGTAGTGCAGTACAAGATGTTCTTTGTCCAGCAAGCAATACTCTAATTGCTCGATAGGGGAGTGGAATTTTTTTCTGACTAATTCCTCTAATTCTTTCTTTCACAACTCTAGCTCTAGCCCTGCAGTTTGCAAACAAGTTGCATGGAGAGGAAGGAAAAAAATCATTACCACAGTGAGGTTCACATCAGCCCCCTCTAATACTGCTCCCCTCCCTGGTATACGCCACTGGCATTATGGTGAGACTTTTAAATATGTATGACATGCTTTAGATAAAGTATTTTGTCCCTGTCTATAGGATGATCAGTAGACACATCAGCCTTTTCTGGTGTTTTCATTAAGAAAACAGCCAGTTCCCTTTCCAAGGGGCCTTGTAAATTGGCAGTGGCACAGGTTTATACACCTGGGCACCTGGCCACCCCCTCCCAACATAGGCACTGCGCTCTCTGCTCCCACCACCAGAGAGAAGAGGCAAAGGCAAGAATACACAGACATAAACATGTTATTCATCTTCTTTTGCCTGCTCCTTTTAGAATAAATTTCCAAAACTTTTTACCAAGCTCATGTGCTTGTTTTAACTAAAAGACATAATGCTGTCAGTAAACTGGGGCAATTCAGTTGGTGCAGTTTTCAATAAATTGCCAAGTGGGACTGCTCGTCTTCAGGGTACTTATTCTGCTCTGAGATCTGGGTTTGCTAATTCAGGGCAGTGGCTGTAGTACACATAAGACATAGCTTTTGCTTACATCTTGCTTGAGAAGCAAGCTGGCTTGCAGGAGCTACCTAACTCCCTGATGCAGCAGAAACTGCACGTGCCATTATCATCAGTTCCCAGTCCCCTCCTTTTCTCTTAAGCAGGGGTGATGAGAGAAAGGGACCAGAGCCTGGAAAAGGCTCTGGAGACAGAACAGGCAGGAGTTAGAGGCATCATCCATCATGCCAGGATGTCCAAATGCTGCAACACAAGTCTAGAAGATTCCATCTAAACTAATGCCCCGAGTAAGGCAGTAGGGGATGGGAAGAGAGGCTGCACTGCAATATTTTCCCATAGAGTATAATCTCCCGGGCTTTTTCCTTAGGTTCTCTGAATGGCATTCACCAAATCCTTGAAATCAAGCATTTGTATGGTACTGTTTAATGGAATGAGGCTCAAGGGGAATTTGCCATTGAAGCAGTGGCAGGGAAGTCTGTGCAACAAGGCAAGAATGCAATTTATCTCTCTGGCTATTTTTTTTTTTTTTTTTTTTTTTTTTTTTGCTGTGTTAGCACTTTCAGTGTCTTTTTTCCCAGAAGGTAACACCCAAGGTGAATTCAGAAGCTGCAGTCCAAACTGCTATCATATCATCTTGGTTGTGCCAAACGAAGCTGATCTTATCTCACTGGTGACCTTATCCTACTTGAGAGAGCAAAACTCATTACAATAATGAGAAATAACAGAGATGGGAAAAGAGTAATCATGACAGCACCTGGTCAGAACTCCCTTTACCATCATTTCAGAGGATTAGTTCTAAGTCCTTCTCCTGCAAATGTCATTTTTCACTCCAGTGAGATGTTTAACCTCCAAAGTTATTCTGGCCACTTGCAGGACATACCTGTTTATTCTTGATTCACAGACTTTTTCCTCCTCCTAGTGTGTTCCATTGCATTTATTTAATAGCTACAGAGAAACTCTACACAGCGTATACAGGAAGCGATTTTCTAAGCACCACTTCGTTTAGCTGAGTGTACAGGGGACAGAAATCATACAGACACACATTTGAGTGTGTGGCAGTGTATGAATGGGACAGCATGTTCCAAAAAACCTGATGTGTGTACCCAGGCATGTAAGGGTGAACCCATTCAGATGAGAGGATTCCTTGTAGGAGGAATGCATAAGAGGGCTTAAGTAAGAGTGGTGTGTGTGCAAATGCTGCAGGAGCACATCCAGGGCTAAGGCATGTAGGGAAAGGGAGTATGATTCGTTGCATCAACTTATATATTTGGCAAAAAAATTATGCAAGACCTTCTCCAAGTCTCATACAGTGTTTTCCACTATCTTTAGGAGCGTCATTGGGAGAGGGTGTCTTGTACATGTGTATTTATACTTAGTAATACATAAGCATAACAACAACAGATGAGACAGATGTGTGTGCACACTTGAGTGTGGAAGGGAAGAAGAAAAAAAAAAGAGCTGTACATTCTTTCAGCCAGCAACATAAAATTTGATGGTTGTCACTTTGGTTTTATGACCTCCACTACCAGATATTAGACACATATCTACACCTCATTCTAAGACAGAAAAACATGCATTACCACCTCTCATTGTTAACAATCCCATTGTGACCGTGACTTAGTGCTGGCCCAAAAGGAAGAGAACCACTTCTACAGGCAGCAGGTAGCATCCAGTGAAATGGTCAAAACCAAAGCCACAGTTTGGAGTTAACACACTTTGAGTCTTCTAACTCCATGGGATCACTCCAGTTTCTGAGATGTCATCAGCTCCCTCTACAGTAAGACTGAGCAGACCCTTATTGCTTACAACCTCCTCCACTTGAACTCTGCCTCCTCTTCTTATTTCTGAATCCTCAGATGGAGCCATGACAATGAACCAGTGACATCAGAGTGTGCTTCCCTGGCAACAAATACCATGCGATACCTGCATGTCCATCAGCAGGGTTGGGCAAGAAGAAGAAGTGATGAGTACTAAAAGAGGAAGACCATGGAAAGACCTGCAATCAGAAAAGCTGGATTTAACATGAGTGAAAGATAAACCTCTCTTTAATAAAATGCTCAGCCAATGAATCCACAGGAGCTGCTCCCTGAAGAGCTCCAGCAACTCCTCAAGTAAGATTAAATGTTATTTCCACTTTGCCCTTGACCCCTTCAGCAACACTGAAGTACAGACACCTTGATTGCTCAAGACCAGTGGTACAAGATAGGGACATTTCCTGCTGTAACCACTGTAACACTCCAAACAATGTAGGAAACACAGACAGTTTGGGCTTTTGTATCTAGTCTTGTGTTCATTCTTCGGGATCAACCCCTAGCAATCTCACATCAAACACTTACTTGTAGCTGGTCACTTATCTGCACAAGACAGAAACCCTCCCCAGCCAACGAGAGCAGGTGGAATAAGGGCATCAGTGCAGGACAAGACAGGCTGGCCTCTCTTTCTCTCAAAAAGCAGTCCCCTCACACCCACTACAGCACCCATCTCGTGACTAAGCTCAGACCTGCTCCACAGTCACTGAAGTGTAGGTTTCACCAGCAGAATTTCTTTTATCCCATGAGCTCCCAAAAGATGCTTACAGGCATCTTTTTATAACTGATCAGTTGGGAAGCTCTCAGGATAAGGAACAACAGCTGCAGCCAGTGCCCTTCTGATGGTTGGGCTACCTCATTTTAAAACCTTATGCACCATTTTGGATAAACACAATAAAATGAAACAATCTGATATTTTCTCTACTGACATGACAGACAAACACAGTGCCATCAAAGATTGTTCTGTCCATGGGAGGAAGTATTTTTCGTTCACAATCAGATGGCAATAAATGTCTTTGTTTTGCATGAGTCTATAACTTGAAGTTTTAAGGTGAGATGAGGAACCCCAAACAGGAGTCCAATATAACTGGGGTGAGGGGGGAAAATTCTCTCCTTGCTGCTATAAAACACTGGGGCATGGGAATTTTCTAGCATAAGCAAAATCCTCCAGGGAGCCAAAAAGAACAAAATATACCTTCTTTCCACTTAGTGAACACTATTTTTGACAAAAGCGTTTTAGCCTGTGCTCTATGATAGGTGGGACGTATCTCCAGGCCAAGCTTAAAGCATTGCTTTTGACCTTTAAAGTACTATATGCTCCTTTTTCAAAGTTAATAGGCATTAGATATCCATGCCATTTAAGTACTTTCTGAAAATCCTCCTGGGTACCTATCTTGGAAAATCCAACCCTAACCAAGTTTTGAAAACCCAACCCTAAATGCTTGGGTCTCATCACCTGTTTTCTCAAAGGTGGTTAAGCCAATACTGATTCCCAACACACAAGCATGACCATAATGACCTAGCAGCCAGGACTCTGTCCTATACTGC
Organism: Gavia stellata; assembly: GCF_030936135.1. Classification (NCBI taxonomy): domain Eukaryota; kingdom Metazoa; phylum Chordata; class Aves; order Gaviiformes; family Gaviidae; genus Gavia; species Gavia stellata. The sequence goes on from NC_082600.1 coordinate 25,399,341, forward strand.
TTACATGTCTCCCCTCCGCACCTAGTGAAAGACTCTGACTGATGCTGTGAGACTGGCAGCAGGCCTGTTTTGTCCAGTTACAGATTCTGCACTCATCACTGTGTATCAAGGCATATTCTTGCATTTCCTGGGCTCAGTCTAGGCTTTAAGACAGGCAAGTTGGAAAGCTAGACAAATGCATATATTTGAAAAAGGGACAGCAAAAAAAATGGAGAGTAGTTCCCCTTCTATAGCCTGGCCCCTGTGTCCCAGAGCAAATACAAAGCTCGCTTTAGGGCACCATATAAATTGGTATTATAAATTCAGATGGTGCACCAGGGAGTGCCTCATTCTGTATGATTGCAGTCATTCTCAGGAGCAGTTCAGGCACTCAGCCTGCCACATGCGACTGCTGCCCGAAGGGCTGCCATTACAGATGCATTATTACAAAGCGCTGCAATAAAGCATGAACTAAAACAACTTCATTGAAATGAAGATTAATACAGAACATGTGTTCACCTCCGTACACTCAGAAGGAACAGTCCAGCAAACACAAGCACTGCAGCGCTGGGTCTGATGGGCTAGGGGAGCAACGCAACTGGCCAACCGCCACTATTGCTGAAGGCAAGCAATACATTTCCATAGCATCTTTTAAGTGTCCATGGATGGATTTAATGCAGCAGCTGTGAAGCAAAGAGTGAGGCAAGCAAAACATGTGGAGTGCTGAAACATGCAGAAGAGTGAGCTGTGTCTGAGGCAGAGAACAGAGGGGATGCTTCAAACCTTCAGAAGCAATACCACTAGCCACAGAATGATCCGTGCCTTTAGTTATCACAGACTTCAATAGGGTATTGATGGTTATTTTCAGCACTTCAAAGCATCATATCCACACGAGAGTTACAGGTGAGAAAGATCAGATAAGGTGATAGTTAATCCATTCCCCTCACAATCAGAACAGAATTATTCCCCATGATCTGTTTGTTGGTGCCACTGCCCCCTCACTTAAACTCTTCCACGCAATACAACACTCACTACCTCCCCCCTTCTGATGCCCTTTCAAGAGCCTCATAAATTTCACCATTGGCATAAACAGAGGGCCATTACATCTATATATTTCCCTGCTCAAATTAAACTCATGATACCCTGTTATGGTTTTATGGCCCAACTTTCCTGCTTCCTTTTCCTGCTGTACGTTTTTCATTCTTCCTTTCTTTGAAATTGGTGTAAGGCTCCTATCAAAAACTGGTTGTGACTACTGACTACAGGTCCCAGTGGATTCCTTCCTTCATTCTATCAACCAAGTCAGCCCTGAACTTATAGTAGTAAGCATAAAGGCATGCAACATAGACACAGTCCATCACATCCAGGATAAATAAATGACTCAGTCAATCCTGGAATGGACTGTGTACTCCTACATCCCTTTGAAGTCTCCCAGACATGACCCTGTGTGAAGGCATTGTGAGGGTGAGAGGTGGCACAACATCAGGTCTTCTTACTAAGAAAAAAAAGTACAGGGTGAGGGGACATGGCATTTCATGACAGAAAACAAAGGGTTGGCAGTGTAATATAGCAACCAAAGTAACACATTCATGATTAACCTGCATAATGGTATTTGTCACTTTAAGGAAAAAGCAAAAATCTTCCCTGAGGGCACATCTCACTGAAGACAGACTTTGACCGTTAGGAATCAACTGCAGGCAGGATTATTTATCCTTCAGCAGTGCTTAAGACCTCGTAGATGGTCTGTCTTTGGCATAACACCCAGATAGGTACATTGTAATCGGTGACACAGGTAGTTTGAAAAAAAAAAAAAAAGTCATGTATCTCTATATATGGGCTGGAAGTGAGTGGGGGAAAAAGAACTGATTAAAAGTAGAGAACAGATGCCCCCATGATGCTGGCATCTCTATTGCTTTCTGTTTCTGCAATGAAAAATCATTTGTCATAAAAATAAATGAACTGACATCAAATATTTAAATAAAAAAAAAAAGAAAAAAAGATTGAAGGGGAGATAAAAATACACAATAAACAAGCAAAAGCTCCAGTTAGCAGGTTTGCCTTTCCTCCCCAAGCTGACTGGCACTGCACCAGTGCAACTCAGAAAGAATGAGATCTGCTGCATGCAAACAATTCCTAACAGAGCTGAAACTCTGCACTGAACATGGATGAGCAAAGGTTGGGCAGCTGCCTTTAGATAAGGCTGCCATGTCACTGCCCATTCAAAGGGCAATACTGTGAAGAAATGGGTATGAATTATATTATTTCACAGCAAGGTGCCATCCATTCCTCCTTGCAGTGCAATTTTATATCCCAAAAATAGAGTAGCCTTCACAGCCCTCCCACAGCGCACCTCTCACACCACCACAAATACAGCTCCATAACAGTCCATTGCCATCAATATTCCCCTGACTGAAGATGACTTAATAAAACATTCTTAGAAGCCAATCAACATGGCTTATAATTAAAAAGGAGCCAGTGTTAAGCTCCATTGAATTATTGCTTTCTGTCAGCTCTCCACACTTCTACTAAACCAGACATCATGCTACATCCCAGGATGGATCTATGCTATGTCTAGCTCTCAAAGGAGAGCTCTGCAGATCTCTAAAGTGACAGGATTTCTTCTACAATTTTAAAACACAACTTCAGAGACCTACCGATCTCTTAGATTTAGACCACATATAGAACCCAACAAAGCTCCATATGCCTGCATAGACCTGATTCCCATCATGCAGAAGGATATGTGAATCTTTATGCAGGCTTAATGCAGAATGACCATTAAATTTCTGTAACAAGCAGATTCCTACTAGGCAAAATGCTGTTTGCATGCCTATACTTAGTGTTGGAGGCACTGAAACTTTCTACTCTTCAGATCTAGATCTAGGATCAGGATGTGAATTGCAAAAAAAAAAATGGGTGTACCTGGTTAAATGATGAGGCCGTCAGTGCCTCTCAGCATTGGCCTCTTGTAAACAGAAGTCAAAATCCTCCTATAGGAACTGATCCTTCAACTGAAGAGCAGAAATAAAGTCAGAAGACCCACTGGGTCTGCAGTTGCTACACTTCATACTACCATCCTAGTAAAAGAGAAGGATTCTAACAGGTTCTAATTAACAAAATTCTGCCTAGCCTGCCACTGTCTCAGCAAGACGCCCCAGGGGTTAACTCAAGGGGACTATTACCAACTGGACGCAGCTAGGCAAGTGTCACTCACAGCTGAACTGCCATGTCTTGAATATAGTGTGCTCAGCTCTACGCAAGGAGTCACAGTGATCATATAAAGCATGCTTATGATCACCCCATGCACAGGCAAATTCATAACAGCAGAAGACTCCATCCTTCCCCCATCCAGCTACAAACCACAGCTGACTGTTAAGATACTGACCTGCAGACAGAAGACATTGGTTATCTTGTCCCTTTTTGCCAAGCACAATCCTAGGTCTATAGCTCAATCTACTTGTGGCACTACTGATCACCGCTGCAGAAGCAGCCATGTCATCTCTGAGTTCATCACAATATCTGCAAGGATGATGCAGAAAGTGCTGCATCACAAGTAAATTATTCTATGTTTTGTCTGAAACAGTTTTACGGGGCTTATCAGTATAACTTCAGAAATCTTGTTAAACAAGTAAGTGTTATATTTCCCTGTGTAGATGCTTGCTGCAGAATAGGAGCTGCTTTTTTGTTTTCCTTAGCTTAAGCTCCTTCCAAAGTGATGCAAGCTGCCCTGTGAAAAGTTATCTTACAACAAAACAATGAAGTTATACTAACATATCAATTTAAGTTCACACTTATACACACCAGTATCACTTCTCCAGGCAGACAACATATTAGATAAGGGACTTTCATAGCATTATCAACAGCAAAATGGAAAGAAGCTACATCAGGTGTAACACTGACAGAGAACTGGGGTCATCACCTGGGTCTCGTCTCCTACCTCTGGAAGGAAAACGTGGTTTGGTGTCAAGCTGAAATGACTGAGAACAAGAACTTGACAGTCCAGACACCTGCAACCATGTCTATAAGCCAGTCTCCTTCTCCGTACCTCATCTTATCCAACTATAAAATGAAGAGCACCTCTCCAATCCCTTCCCATGTATTTTACAAAATTTAACTCTTTAGTATTAAAGATAGCTTCTACAAACAAAAATTAATGGAACGGTATACATGAAAAATCTTTTGAGGAGACATATGAGTTACTATCCTGACAGTCAATTTTTTTAGTTTTCATTTTTCAAAGAAGTTACTTACAGATACATGCACCAGTTTTATACGTTGTGGGCTCTCTGGCAGTTTTGGAGCCAGAAACCTGGCTACACTCCATCTCTAAAGACCTCGCATATTAACAAAAATTTCCTTACTGTAAAACAGTCAAAATTACTCCTTTTCTCTCCCTCTGTCTCAGAAAAAAAAAAAAAAAAAAAAAGGAAAAAAAAGGCTTTTGCAAGGGGTTATGATGCATCTTTAATGATGGAGCCAAGAGAAGTGCCTGCCATACAAAGAAGCTAATCAGTCAATCAAGAGCCAGCTCACCAGACAGAAGCCGTCAGTGCCTACTGCTCTGTCTCCACCTGTCCAGGGGAACAACAAAACAGCATGGGACATGCCTGACAATTGAGTGCAAAATAGCACACATATTTATATATTTCTAAGCATTAAGGGGGCAAGTTGTGCTGCAAATTAACATTTTCAAGAATAACAATAACAAACCGAGCACCACACATGTACTGATGTGCATTTGAAATAAGGCTAGCGACTCTCTCATCTTTTTGAAAACAGCAGCAATCCTCAGGATACAGAAGGGCAGTAGGTGAGAATTGCTGTAATTAGGCTAGCTGGAAAATCTTTTGCCATAAGCTTGCCAACCTAGATCAGTTAAGTGAATGGTAGCTTAGAGAAGGAAATATATCTCTTTAAACCAAAATGGGCAGAGCTATAGGAGCTGTATGGCTTTGTATTAGTGAAAGCATAAAGATTATTGTCTTTATTTCCCAGGTCCAATACTGGCTGACTGAACAGGCTGAGGCAAACCACATTATCCTTATCTGCCTCAGTTTCCCCAACTAGAAAAGGATAACCTACCTAGATTATAAAGGGATGATTGGTTTTGCAGCCGGCTTCATTAATATTCATAAAGTGCTTGGAGACCCTTGCATGAAAAGCGCTGCCCAAGTACTGACTGTTAAACTTGCCATTTTGCTGAGTGCTCTTCTAAGGAACTTCAAATTTTTTTCCAATTCTCACCAAAAAGGTGGGTGTTTGGCAAGCACTTGGCATACAAAGAGTTTATAAAAGCATCAAGTGGCTTAAAATAACCCGCATGTTACTCCGCGGTGGCGTGTAAGGCTGAACGCAGCGCTGCGCCCCGCCGGCTCCCGCCGGGCGGTCAGTGCCCCTCTCCGCGGTGCTGAATTCTAACCCGCTTTCTGCCGCGCCCCCTCACCGCTCTGCGGGTCGCTTCTTGTTGCCATTATCCACGGCTCCACCTTAACGGCCAGGCTCTCACCAGTACCCTCTCTGTAACTGGAATTTACTCCACGTTATATGCTGGCTGGGCTGCATCGCAGAGGTACTGCGAATAACTCTGCAGTGTGTCGTTGGATTATTTCAACAGGCAAACCTGAGCTACGAGTCTAGATTCTGTTGCTTGATAGCTTATCCCAGCCTGCCTTCACTCACTGGCCTGATCGCTCCCTGATGAGAGAGGCAGCTCAAGTCATAACTGATACGTGATCTCACCAGACTTCACAGTACGGGCATCCTTCATTCCCCTAAGTCACAGAGAGTCCTGTGCCTGCATGGGTCTACATCTTTGCGGGTACGGAAGTCGGCTGTGGAGCACTTTGAACACAGCTTTATGCACCCTGAAGTGTGGCCTTACTTAAAGCCTCATTCATTGTCCATTCTATGACAGGGAAAGGCAGAGGAATAACTGTGTACTCTGGATTGCAAAATAAAAAAAAAAAAAATTAAAAAATATTACTTGGAGGGCAGGGAACAGAGAGGGATCTCTGCATCCCCATCTTACCTGCTTTTCTTTTTATTCTGGGTCACCACCTATCAGTTATTTCTATGATCACAGGGCCTTAGGCCAACAGCAGGCCTCAGGGAAGCTGCTGTGTGGCTGTTCTGCAGGAAATAGGGGAAAAATGGGGGAAAAAATGCATCTTATCTCTTTCACCAAAAAGCAACATTTGGGTGAAAGGAAGCACAGGCTTTCCATTGCACTCCACAGGTAGGGCTCACATAACAGGAAAACCTACCTGATTAGAGAATCCTACTGTCAGCCAGGAGGAAGAGGGGACAGGCCAGCTGTCTAATATAAAATAGCCTATACAAGAACAAACTCAATATTTTGTTCCTGAAATATACAGTGATTGGCCTCTTGTTCTGCCTGATCTCTGCACTCGCCATGAGCAAGGACAGCAGTGAGGGGAAGTGCCCTGTTTCCCACCAAGTCTTTTGAGGCTCATTAAATTACCAACTGTTTCCTAACCTGGATATTTATGCCCTTTCCTTGTGGAAAAGGACAGCAACTAAAACTGTAATCCCCAGCACAAGGAACAAACCAAACCTCCCCCATCTTGTACTTCTCTCAGGGTCCACTTCTAGGCATGAAAAGGCAGCTGGGAAAGTACTTCTGAGCCTCACAGAGGTGATATTAGACTAAATTCATTCATGTTTGTAAGGCTCAGATATTACAAGAATACAGGTCATAGAAAAAGCTTATCAAGAAAATTAAATACAGGGTCCTCAGTGCCTACCTCTAATCTTAGGAACTCTCAGGATGGGGAAGAGATAAATAAAATCATACTTGCTCTGAGGGTTAACTTAGTGTCATGGCTAAAATCCAAAGTGAGTAATTACATTCTGTCTCCTGAGTGTGCCCTTGAAGTTTCTGCTAAGCATGTGACTTCCCTTCACTTCCTGTTGCCAAGTTTCATTACATGTGCCTGAGTATCAGCTCTACCTACCCATAGACGCTGCAGGAAGAGGAAGATTTTGTTCATCCCCCACTCTGAAAACTTTTGCTGAAAGGTCTTGTTGCATTTTCATACCTCACATGAGTTCCAAAGGCATTTTGCTAGGGCTGTTTCACTATTAGGAACAATACCGTATTTACTCCATAGCACATTTTATAAATACCTTTTCCCAGTGACAGCAATACCATGAGTGTGCCAAACCTCTAATATCCACAGCACACCTCTTTATACTCCCTTATTTAACAGAGATGCTGAATAGGCTGAGAACATGCTGGCTGTTTGTTTTCAGCATGGGGTTTAAAGGTAAAGTTTGGCAACACAGTCATTCCCTGAACTACAGCAAGGGCCTATAGAAACCCAAGACAAAAATCTTGTGATGCTAACAAAGCCATGAATTGTCTCTCACAGACACTTTTATACACCTCTTTATTGTATATTTACTTAGGCTTCCTTCTATACAGCACATTTTCTCCTAACGTGAAACACATTTTATGTGTTTCATCAACCCCTCCAACATTACTCCAGAGAAGCCATGATGAAGACAAAGCAAAGACAGCATCTGCTTCTCACAGGCTGCTTGATTTTCCTGGAATGCATCCTAAACTTAGAAATGCTGGGAAGGCAATTGGTGATTAGGGTCTGCTCAGATGAGGAATCCAGGAACAGAGAATCCTTAATCCATGAGATTTTAAAATACTACTGGGACAGGGGAAAAAAAAAAAAAAAAACCCAAAAAACTGAAACACCCAAACAAACTTGCTTCCCGCAACTAGATCTCAAATCTTAAGGATATACAGGTACCTTATTTAAACTGAAATAGATTACAGTTAGCCTCTTGAATATTCATAAATCTGGGCCCTAAAGTCCCTATTCCCTTTTTCACTGGATATCCTGGACTCTGCTAGCCAAGATACAATATCATCTTATTAAATCCTGAGACTCACAAGCAGACATCTTCCAAAAGGTCCCAAAAGGCACACATCCAAACAGATGACCTGTATTTCCTGGAAGCTGCAAAGCAAGAGAACTTCATTCTGAAGTTAAATCATTAATCAAGGCTTTTTAAAAAAAAAAAAAAAAAATCTAATATTAAGCAGCAAGTGGGAAACGTAGCTTTTCACTACCTGAAAAAAAATAATAAAAATAATGAAGTCTAGTTCTTATAAATATTTTTCATCCACACAGTCAGTAACCTCCATTAACAGAAGAGAGGTCTGTCTTGTAATGTGACATTCTAAAGTGCTGAAAACCTGCAGCTCCATTTAGCTTTTATTAAAGCTGTGAGCAACAAAACAAAAACTAGACCAGAGCTGTCTGATAGTATTTTGCTATACTTGGGGCAAGTAATTGCCTTCATCCCTACCTGAAAAGAAGCCAACTGCCATATGTAACTTGGCATCCCAAATGACTTCAAGCTTGAGCTCATGCACTAGCTACACTCAGGAGGACACTCACTGCTTTTGAAGGAACGAGGTGAAAAAGGCACTTGAAATCCACCCTTCTGAACATAGGCAGAGCAACAGCTGCAAAAGACCAATCAACATGTTTGAATTTCTCACTTGCAGGAACTGCTACAAAGGAAGAAGGGGCAGCTTGTCCTCTGTGGCTCATGGAAGTCTCCAACTGAAACCAGTCAAGGGAGGCACTGTCTGGTCTGTTAAGTGTCTATGGTGTGCACTTAGTGACTGGAAGACAGATACTGCTAGTGACTAACCGCAGTGACTCAGGAGATACATAGGCAGCTGACTCCAACACCTCAACAGTAAGTCCTACTCCTCTGAATTGCACCTACTTTTTAATAACTTCACCCCCAGGTCAAGATGCCTGTTCATGCGGTCCAGACCCACCACTGTCACCTGCAAAAATGAAAGCCATCTCCCTAGCAAATGCTGGAGATGTCCCACACAGCTTAAGTCCTTTGGCAGTAAGAGTAGAAACACTCAGCTGTTCTAGGACAATAAAGCACAGTGACAGCACAGACTGACATGGAACATTTTCTCTCCAAGAGAGCATTTTCCTGCTTTGCACCTTTTTTTCCTATTTGCAATACAACCCACATTCCATAATCTCCGTAAATGACCATTTTCCATGCTTGACTCAGACTAGCTAGAGAAATGAAAAGGCAGGAGCTACATAAAGAAGTGACATAAGCAAATGAGCCATCTTATGACTGCTTACTAAAAGAGAGCAAGGAAACTTGTGATCTCCCCCCCCAGTTTTGTCACTGTGTTATACAGAAGGATAGGATAATAAAGTCGTAGCAGTACACACACAGAGGATTGATGTAAAATCCTGCAAGACATCGTACACTCTGTTCATACAGGACAGCTCTCTAACTAGCCAAAATGGGCTTTATCCTTGCTTTATTTCCCTGTGTTGCCTCATCTCCCCTGTTGGACTTTGCTTTGCCTCAGTGAACTCCCATTGTTCACAGCAGAACATGAAGGCTGATGAATTTATCCTCACATTACTCTCTGTAAGGCAGAGAAGTGTCAACTTCTCATCTGCAAGAGGGTGATAATTAAATGCTGAGAGAATAAATGACTTGCACAAGGTCACTTGGGAAGTATGTGGCAGAGCTGAAAATTAAATGCATATCTCCAGAGCTGCAGGTCAAGGCCCAGAACACAAAAATCTTTCTGCCCTGCTGGCACAGTGGAGATAAGACTCCCAGCATACCATAAGACATTCTGTAGGAATGTGTGTGTGTTACGGGAGATGAACTGAACTTCTTGTGTGCAGTTTATCTGTAGGAAGAATTGGATAAATTTCAAAGAATCGGGTAAATATCAGAGATCAAGGAAACAGGAAAGCAACACAGAATCTACCTGAAGAGCTATGAAAAGCCTTTTCAACATCTTGTATAAGGCAAAAATGCTCTTGTAGGCTTCTTCTATTGGACATACTACTAGTCCAGGGAAAGATCTGACATCAACAGCGTGTTTAATGCACAGAAGTCACAAAATGCAGCCATAGAGATATCTTTCCAATTTAACATAAGGCTTGTTAACAGATTAAAGATTTTGGTAGTGCTACAGATTATGTCAGGGTTACATTTTAATAACTATGTATCTGCACCTTCTTGTCTTCTTCCTTACTATGCAAACTCCTGCTAAGCACCCTCTTTTAACCTTCCTTCTCTTCTTTCATTTGCAGATGCTTCCCACTGATCCATATGATCATATTCATCCCCTTCCGTGCATGTGACATGTTTCCTTCATATCTCTCCTTAAAAAGCTTTCTACCCTAAGGCTTTCAAAAGGAAACCATTCATCTTAGCTGGTAGTTATGTGGGTCCTCCTTCTTGTGTTTTTTGAAGCTAGGAGTGACAAAACACATATTCTCACTGTCTCCACAGAACTAGAGGGGAAATGTAGGGGCACTGTAACTCATAAAGATTACTTAGGAAAGCAACAGAGTGTCAGGAAGATGGCCAGGCAGCAGCACAGGGCTGAGCTGCTATGAAAGGAAGGAACAGGAAAACACACATGGTTAACATGTGGCTCAGAGGCTGGTGCCATCAGAGGAATTTTAGATTTTTTGACCACGGGGCCGTTTAAACGACACCGGGCCTGCTGGCAGCAGATAGAGTTCAACTATCCTCAAGGGGGAAAAGGAGTATCACTTATAAGTTGGCAGGCCCCATCAAGAGGGCTTTAAACTAGATTCGAAGGGGGAAGGGGATGAAACCAGGCTCACTAGAGATGAGCCTAGGTGTTGCATGCCAATGCTGGGGGCGAAATCAATAGCCCAGCTCAAGTACATCTACTCCAATACAGGCGGCATGGGCAGCAAACAAGAGGAGCTGGAAGCCATTGTGCAGCAGGACAGCTATGACGTAGTTGCCATCACAGAAAAATGGTGGGATGCCTCGCATGACTGGAGTGCTGCAATGGATGGCTATAAGCTCTTCAGGAGGGATAGGCAAGGGAAGAGAGGTGGTGGGGTGGCTCTGTATGTTGGGGAGTGTTTTGATCGTATAGAGCTCAACGATTGTGACGACAAGTGGTTATGGGTAAGGATGGGGGGAAGGCTAACAAGGCAGATATCCTCCTGGGTGTCTGTTATAGACCACCCGACCAGGATGAAGAAGCCGACGAAGCATTCTACAAGCGACTGGCGGAAGTCTCGCAATCACAAGCCCTTGTCCTTGTGGGGGACTTCAACTTACTGGACCTCTGCTGGAAATATAACACAGCCGAGAGGAAACAGTCCTGGAGGTTCCTGGAGTGTGTGGAAGATAACTTCCGGACACAGCTGGTAAGCGAGCCTACCAGGGGAGGTGCCCTGCTTGACCTGCTGTTTACAAACAGAGAAGGACTGGTGGGAGAAGTGATGGTTGCAGGCCATCTTGGGCTTAACGACCATGAAATGATAGAATTCTCAATTCTTGGCCAAGTAAGGAGGGGGGTCAGCAAAACCACTACCATGGACTTCCAGAGGGCAGATCTCAGCCTGTCCAGGACACTGCTTGAGAGAGTCCCTTGGGACACGGTCCTGAAGGGCAAAGGGGTCCAGGAAGACTGGGCATTCTTCAAGAAGGAAATCTTAAAGGCGCAGGAGCAGGCAGTCCCCATGTGCTGTAAGAAGAGCCGGAGGGGAAGACAACCAGCCTGGCTGAACAGGGAGCTTTTGCTGGGACTCAGGAAAAAAAGGAGAGTTTATCACCTTTGGAAGAAGGGGCAGGCAACCGAAAAGAGTACAAGGATCTCGTTAGGTCATGCAGAGAGGGAATTAGGAAGGCAAAAGCCCAGCTAGAGCTCAATCTGGCCATGGTCGTAAGGGATAACAAAAAATGTTTTTCCAAATATATTAACAACAAAAAGAAAGCCAAGGAGAATCTCCATCCTTTACTGGATGCAAGGGGGGGAACATCATCACCAAGGATGAGGAAAAGGCTGAGGTACTTAATGCCTTCTTTGCCTCAGTCTTTAATAGCCAGACCAGGTATCCTCAGGGTAATCAGCTCCCTGAGCTGGAAGACAAGGATGGAGAGCAAAATAAACTCCCCATGATCCAGGAGGAAGCAGCTAATGACCTGCTATGCCACCTGGACACTCACAAGTCTATGGGGCCTGATGGCATCCACCCAAGGGTGCTGAGGGAGCTGGCAGAAGAGCTTGCCAAGCCACTCTCCATCATTTATCAACAGTCCTGGTTAACAGGGGAGGTCCCAGATGACTGGAGGCTTGCCAACTTGATGCCAGTCTACAAGAAGGGCCGGAAGGAGGATCCAGGGAACTACAGGCCTGTCAGCCTGACCTCGGTGCTGGGGAAGGTTATGGAGAGGTTCATCTTGAGGGCGCTCACAGGGCACGTGCAGGACAACCAAGGGATCAGGCCCAGCCAGCACGGGTTCATGAAAGGCAGGTCCTGCTTGACCAACCTGATCTCCTTCTATGACCAGGTGACCCGCCCAGTGGGTGAGGGGAAGGCTGTGGGTGTTGTCTACCTGGACTTTAGCAAAGCCTTCGGCACTGTCTCCCACAGCATTCTCCTGGAGAAGCTGGCGACTCGTGGCTTAGACAGGTACACTCTTTGCTGCGTAAAAAACTGGCTGGACGGCCGAGCCCAGAGAGTTGTGGTGAATGGAGTCAAATCCAGTTGGTGGCCAGTCACAAGTGGAGTCCCGCAGGGCTCAGGTTTGGGGACGGTCTTGTTTAATATATTTATCGATGATCTAGATGAGGGGATTGAGTGCTCCCTCAGTAAGTTTGCAGATGACACCAAGTTGGGCAGGACCATTGATCTGCTCGAGGGTAGGAAGGCTCTGCAGAGGGATCTGGACAGGCTGGATGGATGGGCCAAGGCCAATTGTATGCAGTTCAACAAGGCCAAGTGCCAGGTCCTGCACTTGGGTCACAACCACCCCATGCAACGCTACAGGCTTGGGGATGAGTGGCTGGAAAGCTGCCCCGCAAAAAAGGACCTGGGGGTGTTGATTGACAGCCAGCTGAATATGAGCCAGCAGTGTGCCCAGGTGGCCAAGAAGGCCAACGGCATCCTGGCCTGTATCAGAAACAGTGTGGCCAGCAGGAGTAGGGAGGTGATTGTACCTTGGTACTGGTGAGGCCGCACCTCGAATATTGTGTTCAGTTTTGGGGCCCTCACTACAAGAAAAACATTGAGGTGCTGAAGCGTGTGCAGAGAAGGGCGATGAAGCTGGTGAGGGGTCTGGAGCACAAGTCTTATGAGGAACAGCTGAGGGAGCTGGGGTTGTTCAGTCTGCAGAAGAGGAGGCTGAGAAGAGACCTCATCGCTCTCCACAACTACCTGAAAGCAGGTTGCAGAGAGTTGGGTGTTGGTCTCTTCTCCCAAGTGACAAGTGATAGGGCAAGAGGAAATGGCCTCAAGTTGCACCAGGGGACGTTCAGGCTGGATATCAGGAAAAATTTCTTTACTGAGAGAGTGGTGAAGCATTGGACCAGGCTGCCCAGGGAGGTGGTGGAATCATCATCACTGGAGGTATTAAAGTTTGTAGATGTGGCACTTCAGGATATGGTTTAGTGGGCATGGTGGTGTTGGGTTAATGGTTGGACTTGGTGATCTTATAGGTCTTTTCCAACCTTAATGATTGTGATTCTATGAAAGTGGCACCAGGCAGAGAAGCGGTACTTTTGAAGGCACCAAGAGGGGAGCAGATAAAAGAAACCGTGGAGAGCTGGAAGACAAAGGAAGAAACTCATCCATTTGGAGACCTGCACCAGCTAGGTCCCAGCCCCATCTTTGATTTCAGAACAACCAGGCAAAGCACAACAGTATTTTGTAATTCCTTGATTGTTGGTGCTACTTTTTGAGTTATGAGTACTGTGATGGATTTTAGTGGCCCTGCCCATCGCTAATCCCAGGTGTCTGCCTCATCTTAGTGGTGACTCTTCCTCATGTCTAATGCATGAAGCTACACTGCTTTGCTGCTGCCTGAACTCTGTTGTTCAGTCCCAGAGTAGCCTTTGTTCTTAATGCGTGCACAGAAGAAAGCAGATGGGTAAAACTTAACTCTGACAATAATTATAATAGCTGTGGTAATAATAATCAAATGCCATCACCACAGTTCTGGCAATTTTCTACTGATTTCACAAAATTTGTGTTTGTACTCAAAAAACTCAAATCAAAGTTGTGGCATTAATCCCCAGCTTCACCTGGACAGCTCAGCTTTTCATATTACATCCCAGTTTCCACATAATTTCATGGTGTTCCATCAGACAAAATATTTGACAAAAATTTAACTATAATATTTTTGTTCTAGACACACTCCACCATCAAAATAAGTGGGCATTTGTTTTGGTTTTTTAAAGCAATATAAGCATTCATGGTCAGGAGAATTATCTGGAGTAAAGAAAGAGATCAAATGGCTGTAAATTATAGCCCAAAGGGAATTTTAACAACTGTAGTTCAATTTTCCTAACAAATTAAAGTATTGAGGAAAACGTTCACCCTGAAACAATGCATTTATTGCTCTGAAATAACTGAAATCCTAAAGAGCATCCCCAGATGATACATCCAACTGTTCTGTATAAGAACCTGACTTCACCCTCTACTCTTGTCTGAATATTGCAGAGTGTCCATAGGCAAAACTCTGCTTTACTGCTAGTGAAGAGTACACACTACCGCCCTGTCTTGCTCTTGCATTCGCATAGAGATTTTGGTTAAAAAGAACATAAACAAAGTCAGTATCCCTAAAGTTTTTCTTGTCCTGTTCTTGGAGGATGTATATGCTGGTACATGAGGATAATCTCAGACATTTTTATTAATATCTCAGCAGTACAGCACTGTATCCCTCTCAGTTCTATGTAACCATTGCATACTGACTCCAAATGATTGTATCTGTTTACAGTGCCTATACACAGATAGCTTTATAGATCTTACAGACAACTGCCAATGGCCCAAAGGTGATCAGTGGATTTCGCTGCTAGAATCAAAGCTGCATACCCCCTTCACAGCAACATCTCTACTAATGAGAAAGGGAAGATAGGCTCACTGGGCTGGTATTGTTAGGGAACACACCCCCTCCTTAACAAATATTTCCTTTTTGTCCTTCTTTCTTCTCCTCCAAATCCACTGCTCTTAACCCTAAGAGGCAAATTTCTATAGGACTCCATGTAACAGCTCTCCAAAACAAATAGAAAAATCTTGACTAAGACTTGATCAGCAGCTAGGTCAGGACTAATAACCTCTATGGAAGATAACTGAAATACTTTCAGTATTGGTAGGGCAACTATGGGGGTAAGGACTGTTTTTAAGGGGTTGGGTGTGGCAGGTCTCTGTGCACAAGCCATAAATGACAGCTCTGGTTGTTGCCCCACTGCAGACACTACTCCAGTGGATCTTACAGCCATGACTGACAATAATAAAATGGGACATCCCTCCCTGCAGGCTGCTACTCTAATTGTCCTCTGAGCAGAAGTCTGCATACCATAATGGGACAGCGTAAACATTATCAAGGGAGGAGCTGTGGGAGCCAGCCTGAATGCAGGCATATGCTGCCTTAGAGACCACCAGATCCAATGCAATGCAGTGTTCTGCTCAGTTCGGAAAGAAGTGTTCCCAAGCATGTGAAACAGACCCAGAATGTCCCCACACAGCAGATGCAGCCTGCATGGATGCACTGATTTTGCACCTATGAACACACTCGCGCTGTGATACAAGTAGGGAAACACTGCAGATGGGAAAACAAAGTCTCCACATTTCCATGGAACAGTAGTTTGAGGGGTCCCACAGGGCAGCATGCATAATTTTCAACCTACCAACCCCAGATGTGCAAGGCATTGTGTGACAAAGACACAAAATTTCAAGTCCTGGGGGTTTCTCCCTTTGGTGTAAACAGCTCTTCCTATTGCCACAGCTTCCTTATTCTTTGCTTTCGAGAGAAACAGATTTTGATGACTCCAGTGGAAGAACACCAAACTTTGGATGGGAGTCAGAGCTTTGAAACCAAAGTGAGCAATGCCCCTGCAAAATGTTGTACAACTGAGAAGCATAAGCACTGTCACAGCCCCCTTTTCTTTTGTAATTTTGCTTTCAACATGCTCACCCCAACATCACACAATGGTAACTTAACCACAGCCTTGCTGGGTTTGGGAGCTTCACGCTACATGTATACCACCTTCCTCTCTCCCTGATGTCCTACTTTTCACCCTCTGGTTAAACATCATCCCTGCTCTCCCTATCACACTCTTTCCCTCTCTGATGCACTTCATCTCAGCCTTTTTGCCACCTTCTGCCCTCCACACAAGCCCATTTCTGGCCCTTCTCAGCTGCTCCCACCTACACCTTTCTTTGCTCTCCCCCTCCTCAACCTTAACCCCTCTCTTTCTAACCCTTTAGCCTTAACACCTTTCTCTGCTCTCCTTACACCTACAGCTCTAATCCCATTCTCTGCCTTCCTCCTCCCCTCAGCTGTACTCTATTCCCCAACCCTCTTGCTCGCTCAGTCCCTGGTTCCTACCCCACACCTCGCTTTCCTTCCTCAGTTCCCATGCAGGTGTTTCCCAGGCTCTCCCCACTTCACTCCAGGATCATCCCTCCCACTAGGCTCAGCTTGCCACCTTTTGTTTACACGTAGTCAGGTCTTCCTTCTCCAGCTTTGCTTCTAGATCTTGCACATTTAGAAAGTCACCATAACCTACTTCGGTTCCCTGACCTAGTTATAGCAGAAATACCAACTCTAAGCACTTGAGAAAAAAGGGCAACAAGAGGAGGGAAATATTATCAATATTGTTTGAAATGAAAACAAACCCACCAGCACAGGGCTGCTGAGTTATTCCAGCTCTGGCCATTCCCCAGGGAAGCAAGATCAGCAGTTCACTTGATATTGCAATGCCAGTGTGGCCACAGATAACGCAGGTCTAGAAATTACCTGGAAAGATGGTCTGTAGTCTCTTGCCAGCATCCCACTTTCTTTTCCTTATTCCAGCCTCTTTCTTTCTGGTATTGCTCACCCAGGTATTTCATAGCAAATCTAGTTCTGCCCACTGCTCTCACCAGTCCTCCTTGGCTGTGAATCCAGGCTACAGCAGCAGCCGCTGTTTGCTCAAGAACAGCATTTCTGCAGGTGAGCTTCATTTAGAAATGAAGCAATGCTCTGCATCTGTTTGGTTGACCACCTCAGCCCTTTTATTCTACTTCAGCTATTGACACAGCTGTCTTCTTTTCTCCCTTCCCCTCCAACCTGTGCCATTCACCAACCTTGCTTCTCTACCTGGCTTGGTGTTGCAGTGCTGCCTCCTCTTTTCTCTACCAGCTCTGGAGGTGGTGTCAGCAGTGTCAACGCTGACAGTGAGCTAGTAAACCTGACTGGAAATCGTAGATGTTCTCCAGAACTAGTCAGTAGTCTCTATGTTAGCAATGCCCATTCACTTGAGTGTTTTGTACTGTGCTCATGGCTTAGCAGCCAGGAACCACTGCTCTGTGACAGCTGGATCTGTGAGTCACTCTCAGCTTGGCTTTTATTTTAGTCACTGGTAGTAGTTTTCCCTGTAGTGTTTGTATTTTAGGAATCATATTGGCCCCCTAGTTCCGTGGATGAGTTCATTAAATCAAATTATGTCTCCTTACAGCTGATATTTTGTGGTGCTGACCCTCCCTGTATAGGGCCAGCACCCTGATTGACACTGGAAGCAGCCTGCTCTGCACCCTGAGCTCACAAGGTACTCTCACCACCGCTACTTCAAATCCTGCCAAATATTCCAGCAGAGGCTCCCCCTCCATTGCCAACGTCCCATCAGAAAAATGTAGCTGAGTGCACTGTAGCCCTCCCACAATTCCACCAGATGTATTTATACAGACATGAGAGTGTAGTCATTCTGCATCCATTTACTGTGATTTTGTACCTGTTTGCCAGCTTCAGCATAAACCACATTTTTTGGCTATTGATTTCCTGGGTCACGCACTAATCTACTGTGCAAATGGCTTTGGAAATTTACGGTGGAGCCCCAAATGCCTATGTTGTCAGCAACAACTGCCTGCTAAATGTGCACTTGTGGATATACTAAACTGCAGTTTGGGCTCCTGCATTTCCTTTGTAACTGATTTCTCAGATCTGCCCCCTTACCTGTTGGTTTTCCACTCCTCACTGTGCTGTATCTACATTTGGGCATGGTCCTACAGAGGCAATGCTAACCCACAGTCACTTCAACCACTCTTGGTTTTGACTAACAGCATCACTTGCCTCTCTGCTGTCTCCCCATACAGCTCTGCTCTCCCAGGCGACATCGCCATCAGCCAGCCCAGCCACAGGCCTCCACACCCCTCTGATAATGCCTCTGTCCCCTGACCTGCATCACATCACCTTTAGTCAGATCAAGATCGAATTCTTCTAGCATGCAGGACTAACATGTAGGGTCTGTGATTTCAACAAGTCCTGAATCCTGAATACACTGAGAAAGTTCCTCACACTTATAGCCATGGGCAGGAACACCTTGCGTTAGCATCACACCCTTCCTCCATTTGTAGAGTACCAAGAAGTCGTAAGAGGACTGGAAGAGGATGAAGTTGTGCCTGCGCAACCTATATACAGAGGATCCCTGCCAGCGTCTCAAGACAATATAAACACAATGAATTAAGACAATTCCAGACATGCTGATTACGTTTGCCGATGCAATTTCTGATGGGATTTTCAGATGTCTCTGAGCATTCTCTACCTGGCATGTGTCAGCCACACTTAACTGCTGCTTTTAAGTTATTAGTATTGACAGCCACTCAGGTTAAATGCAGGTTAGGACTGAAATCCTGTCTGTTTGCTTATCTCGGCCTTTTTATCTTGTTTGTTTCCGTTCATTACAGAGAAATCCTCCTTTTCATAAAGCCCCTTTGAATACCTCTGCAAACATGCAAACACAATGCTGAATGGATTAACTGGGAGGTACTGGGGTCTGAAGCCTCCCTGAATAGATGCTCCTGGATCAATCAGCTCTGCATACCAACACTAATGGTCTGAGTTCCTCCCAAACTCTCTGGGGGTTCAGCACAGGTCCAGTGAAAAGGGAGAAGGGGAGAAGAACATCTGGTCTGTAAGAGGGAGCTAGTTACTCAGGAATATTATGAACCACTGCAGGATTTTAACACATGGCAATGGCAAGGGAGCGGGTGTGTCACAACTGCAGATTTTATCATCTCACTTTTACCTTGCCCTATTGTTCTTTTGTAAGGTGTTAAGGGCAGGGACTATCTTTCTCTTATGTGCATACAGAGAGCTTAGCACAGTGGCACTCATGTCCTAAAATGAGACCTCTGAAATGTTACAGCAATATCAATAATAGCAATAATGCTCTTCCATTTTTAGGTCCTTACAGCACGTTTTCCAGACATGAATTTAGCCTCCAAACATCCCCTGTCGGTTGTTGCTATTGTCGTATTATCCATCTGTAGTATACCATTTACCTTAGTATCTAGATCATTGTAAAGCTGAGACACCTGAGGCACAGAGAGACTAAGGCATCCCTATACCACAGCACCTTGCACAGCCAGAAAACTCTGTGTCCACGCTGACACTGAGCACACGTTCATACGTCCAGCTGGCTGGGAGGGTTTATGAGCTGGGCTGCAGTGCCCTGCTGCTGAACTGGAGCTGCACCCTCCACAGAGCTCTTCTCTGCCCCAAACCAAGCAGCACAGATCGGAGTGCTTTTGGCGGCAACGTGCCCTACACCCCGGACAGCATAAAACTGCTCTCAAAGACTCCCACACATACTGGCAGCAAACAGCAGAGGCAGGGGAAGCATTTTGATTCCAGAACCAAAGACAGGCAGTATGCTGACCTCTGCTACTTGAAACCTTTTCTGTAGACCAAGAGCAGTGGGAGAAAGACCATCTAATTTCCTTCACGGCAATGGAAACCCTCCAGAATGAGTAGCAGATTCTGTTCAGCCCTTGATCTTTGATAATAAGGACAAGGAAGTTACCACAATGCACTACAGTTTGTGAGGGCTTTGACACACTAGAAACGGGATGAGACACCGCTCAATCAGCTGACTCCTGAACCAGTCATTCATTCTGATGGAGTCTACAATAACAGCTGGGCCAAGGCTTACCTTGGCACATACTGCCCATATTTCTTGTGGGAACATAGTAAGGATGGAAACCCTCTCCAGAGCCACTAGGTTAAACATACAGTCTCACTCTGTGCTAAGGTGGGTGACAGACCAGAAATTCAGCATTTCAGGGAAAGGGAAGAGAACAGTGTCTCTGCACCATGATGGTAAATCAGATATCCAGGCACCTACTATGGCTGGTGGCATATTCCACACTCCAAGTACCCACATATGATGCTATCAGCCCTAGCAGAAAACAGCTTTGCCTCAAACTACCCAAAAGGAGGTGGTCAATGACAGAGAACAAAACAGTCCACCACAAGGAAGTATACTTGCACTTATACTACTTAACAGCTATACAAAGGGTCAAAGACTAAGTAAAAGGCCAGCATAGGTACTGCTATCTAAACAAACCTGCTCTCTAAACAAAAGACTTAATCCAAACCAAACCTACATCAATGTTGATGCTTTCTAGGTCTTTCGTTACTACCAAATGCTAATTGTGCACCAACCTGTATAGCATGCACATGAGTCTCTTTCACCTTTTAAAGCTAACAAACAACTTTCTGTAAGCCAGAATACTGCACAAGCCAACCACTCCAGGAACTCAGAACGCTGGGAGTGACAGCCCACTGCATATTGTTTTCTAAAGCACAGGTGAAGCAGGCAAAGTGTAAATTTAGTGTTTACAGTAACATAGCTCATAGCTCAGGAATGCTATCTGCAGGCTCACTCAGCAACACTAATTATTTTCTTCTGGCAGCTAAATATGCACATCTGTCTCAAAAAGATTGGTACCTGCAAGAAAGCTAGAAACTGCATTGAATGAAAACTGTTGGTGCATCACTTGATGGCACAGGCCAACTAGAGTGAACCATCCATACACACCTGCCTGGACTGGGCCACTGGACATAAGGAAAGCAGTTCCAGGTAATACAGAAGTCACATAACAAACCAAAAACATGTGGCATTCGGGATATAGACACACCACAGCTGTTGGCCGACTGAAATGCCCCAAAAGCTTTCTTGCTACAACAACTATTTAAAAGCCCAACAAAGGCCACACGATTGGAAACATGCCATTCACAATTCAATGTGTTTAATGAGGGCCTGGTAACAAGCACTGATGCTGCCTAGGGGCATGGTAACAGAAAAACTAAACTGGAGATTTTGAATCTTCTTTGTAGAAGAGTAGACATAACAAAGTTGTTACAAGAGGGGATGACTCTAACAAAAAAGACATGCGTGAGTGTAGGGAAACGCAGGTTATGGTCCGTGAGCTCTAGGAGGAGCTGCAGAACACAGAAGACCTAGACATGGTTACTCATCAGATCATAGCATTTCTTAGCTTTGACATATTATACAGTTGTGGAGGAAGGATACAAAAAGCAGTTGCTTGTACTTTGCACAAGTATTAATTCATGAGGTGTGCGGTCAGGCTAGAAGATATGACCTTGCATTTCAAAAGCAATCAAGACATACACAGACCACCTTGGGTTTTACCCTGAGTAGTCCTTCCAACCTTAATTAGCCATTTTGATCATTCTTGAAGTTCTCGTTCTCCTACGTATTAACATCTTGATGATGAAAAGTGACAAGCTGCCTGATGAACAAAAGCAAGAGAGCAGATCCCATCAGAGCAGGAAGATGCCTGTTACCTGCTGGTTTCCCATATCTGAGGGTAAAAACCTGTCCCCAGAGTGGTTAATTTCTATCCAGTGATAGAGGCATATTGGTGTCATGGGCAAAAACAGTTTACTGATTTGGGGGATTTTCAATCTATTTAATTTACTGTCAATTAACAAAGTTCTAATTACTGATTCTGGTTGTGAAACAAACAAACAGGCACAGAGGGAAAACACCCCTTGCCTCTGCCAAACCTGTCCTCCCCACTTTCTGCTCCCCAGTCCCCTCCCTAGATGTTATACTCTGTCCCCCTGACAGGCACTGCCCCTGAGCCCAGGGGTAATGCAGGAAAATGGGGTCAGTGCTTTGTGTGTCCTCAACAGCAGCAGCAGCCCCTTCAGAGCCATACCTCCCAGCCTCAGCCTGGCCCGTCGCCTCGGCTGCTGCTCTCCTCTCCCCGCCTGCTCCTGCACGGTCTTTGTCTCTTCTTTGGGCTCCCCTCCTGCTGTGGCCTCCCTGTTCCCTGGGCACGGCACTTACCGCCCTTTCTAAAATATGCTTTCACAGAGGTGCCACAAACTCCCTCGGCTGGCTCGGAACCGCCACCACCTCCCCTCAGGACCTAGCCTCGTCCTGCCCTGGGGCTGCCGCAGAGCTGGCTGGGACCGGCTGGGACCGGCTGGAACCGGCTGGAACCAGCACGGGGCAGCACCAGCCTCCACCCACAGGGGGCGACGTGCAGCCCCGCCACGCCCCGGGGAACAGCCTCCTCCACGGCCGAGCACGCCGCCAGCAGAGGCCTGCAGGCCACAGGACAGAGGTGCCACTGCTGCGGCCCTCTCCTCAGCCCTCAGCAACAGGCCCCACTGCCCTTTCCCTTCCCGCCCAGCCGGGCGTCCCAGCAGGGAGCTGCCAGCCCCTGCAGACCCGCTCCCCTCCTTCTCCCTCGGGCCTCTGCAGCCCCCCAGCTCCCTGCAGCTGCCTGCGAGGGTGACAGCGCGATGGATTTCAGGAGCAGCCCTTTGGGCCACCGGTCACTCCTGCCTTGACTGATACATACATTTTCTGCCTATTAAACGTATATATTGGTTTTCAGGGAGAAAAGCATTTATTGCTTTTAGCACACTTAGGAGTTTAAATAAAAACAAATATATCTATATTGACTGTAGTTATTATGCTTGGTTTCATACAGCATAAGTGGTTCAAATAAAAATAGATTGGTTGGAGTGAATGTGCATCAGTTCCAATAATAACACAGGCAGCTTCAAGAAGCATGTAAGTTTCATTTAATGTGCACTGGGCTTACAAAGAAGAGGGAAGAAACATTGGGTTAGAGCAGCTTTTAGTCTACATTTTCTGTCTAAAGGCTTCTGCATTTACCAGATTTCTGAAACAGAATGACAGTCCATAAACAAGTGGAGAGAGGGGTTTATTAGGAAGCCCAGAAGGGTATTACAAAGGGAGAAAGTGATCTAAAATAAAACATGACTCTTAGGTAAAAATTCCCAACTATATTACCTCTCAACAGTTAGTCCCCTATGTGTTGTATTATCTCCCCACAGGAAGGCTGGGCTTCAAGCTGGAGCAAACAAAAACTTGGTATAACAAAGGATTGCGGTTTTTGACAAAACCGCATTAGCCAAGGGCTAGTTTTAAAAGGGAAAATTAAGAACAAATAGGAACTGGGAATTTAACAACCTTCTTGGGTCTAGGCCATACGCCTTGAGAAAAGGCTACAGGAAACTAGCGTAGAGGAGGCGGGGGGGTGCCTTGGGCAGGATGCAGCCAGGCTTTCTGCCCCTGGTGTTATGAATCTGGCAGCTGCTATGATTATAATAGCTCCAGGGCAGATAAACAGAAAAGGAAAAGACATCTCTTTGAGATCAGACATTCTATGGAAAGCATCCGGGAAACAATCCTGGAGGCAGTGATTCACTTCCAGGAATGGCTGGTGATGGTGAAGGGGTAAGGTAAATCCTGCACCTCTTTTCCCCAAGATGATAAGCCAGAGCAAAGCTGGGACTGTAACTGAAGAGTGAATATTGAAAAGAGACTTGTTCAGATCCATGTTGACTCAAAACAGACTCTTAAAGCCTTCGATTTACACCCCAGTCTCCAGTCATGATGGAGATCTGCCATGGTCTTACCCTGGGTAGTGCAGGAGACATATTTGGGGGCAAGAAGCCATTTGGGAGGTGCCAAAGAAAAAGGCCCTTATTTCATGGTCTTTGAGTCTATGCGTTTTACCTGTTTCCCTCTTCACTCCTCAGATTTCTTCTATGTCCAGCAGAATGGAGGACACTGCCTGTATGTTGGCATCCCCTGCTTCAGCGTGGGCTGTGACAGCAACCTACCCACTCACACCTGATGGCAATGAAAAGGGATTTTTGATGGAATTAGAAACGTACCAGAGGAGAATGCTCTCACTGTGCCTGTAGGACGGGCCTTTGAGGTAAAGGATGAGATTCCATCTCCCACCAAAAGCCCCTGGAAGTTCCCAGCTCTGGGGCCATCTGTCCCACATGGGACCATCTGTTCCCGGTGAGCAACACCCCAGGAGAGCGTGTTTATTAAGACTAGCAGATTGAAGCTTGGCAGGGTCTGCGAGAAAGCAATAGGAGGCCTTTAAATGCAGACTTTCTATTTGCAGTATGTGAAGCGTGTATGTGTGTGTTTCCTTCAACCACCCATATACCACAGGGGAAAGCATTCAGAAACAGGACCCAAAAATAGAAGAAATTGTGTGACTCAGAGCCCTGACACCCTGAGTTATATGCTCACCAGAAATCACAGGCAAAGCAGCAGTAGGTGCTACACACTCTCCTCACTCATAGCTGCAAGTGACCCCAAAGAAAAACCTACACTATATACATACAACGATGCATCTTGTGCTAAAGGCATCTCACTCAACAGTCGTCTTACCTCCAAATGGGCGCTGCTAAGACCACACTAAGAAGGTTTGGTTCTGCTGGCTGTGCGGGTGTTCTGGTAAGAAACAGCTAAGAGGACCAGCTCTCTCTGGTATGCAAAGCACAGGCCTGACTGCCTGCAAGGATTAAGGCATGACACATAAATATCAAAATATTAAACCCACTGTCCTTGGCCACATTTCTCTTTCCCTGGGATTTTCGACTAAGAAAGTTATTCTTCTGCTCTTAAAACGTGTTTTGTTCAATAGTCGCCATGGTCCTCCCACAGATGTTCATATTTCAGAGGTCACTGAATCAGGTTTTTGTCTATAGAGACAAAAAGGTACACAAGAATTACCAATTTTTGCCTGGGTAATATCCACTTCCCTGTCAGAAAAACAGCAACCTGCTGAAAATTTTCTCTAGAAATACATTTTGGATAAAAATATTTTTGGCAAGTTTCTTGATTTTTTGGAAAGACTGTCCAATATTTGACTATATTTTGGCCTCTACTGAAAGAACTAGAAACAATAAAATTTTTTTTTTAAAAGCAAGAATGACAAAAAATGAGGATTTTCTTTGTCAAAACCCAAAAATCTTGAAGACAAGTGTCAGTCAGAAAAGATAAGTAAAAATGTTAGCATGGGAAAAAGCTCATTTCATTATCAGTTCCAGCCACTCCCTTTTGCACCATGTTGGCCAGGTGGACTGCGTGATACAAATAGCAAACAGGTTTTCTGTGTGTACTCATGTCTCTCTCTAGTGGAAAGCCCTCATCACTACACAAATACAGATAAGAGGCATGGGATCTTCAGTTCGAGCAGGGGAGACCTGCTCACCACCGATGCTCTGCATCTCAGGGGCTGATGCTGCCCCATGGTTGGGGCAGAGCTTTCCTGCCTTACACGGAACCCATTCCTTTTGCCCCTTGCCCCCAGGCAGCACCATGCTATGGCTTAACATAACCACAGTATTTTGGAGAAGGGGAGACATTAGTGTCACACTCAGAACTAAATCAGTGCCCAAAAAGTGTTGGGATTTAGGGATTTGAGTTAGAATCATTTGCACTGCGAAGAAGGACAATAATTAAGAAATCTTCAAATGCCTTGTTACACACGTTTCCAGGTAGGAGCTACCCCACAGAAAGAGAGAGGCATCATTCAAATTCTTGTAGCATGCCCTTGGAAATGCATCCAAATGCCTGTCAGCTACCACTCTGCCCAATCCTCCTAACCCCTATGGACAGGGAGGAGACATGCCCTGACAGACCCCGCTGGCCTCAGCTTGCCAGTCCCTACTCACATCCCTATGCAGCCACCCGGAGGCTTTGCTTTAGGCTCGGATGCAGCAGTTCTGAACCCACTGGCAGGAGGCACATGCACTCCTGACCCTTATTGCACTGTGGCCAACACTATTGCAAAGCACCCAGGGCAAGTGGTGTGGGGTCCAGCAAACAGTGTCGTGCTGCATGTTGGCGAGTACCAAGCAGAGGCAGCCAACCAAGCAGATGTTACACTCGCACATGGCTGGGTTTTCCTTTCCATGGTGAGAAATGTGTGATGGTGACAAATGGTGACAAATTTGGGCCCCTCACTACAAGAAGGACATTGAGGTGCTGCAGCGCGTCCAGAGAAGGGCAACGAAGCTGGTGAGGGGTCTGGAGCACAAGTCTTATGAGGAGCGGCTGAGGGAACTGGGGTTGTTCAGCCTGGAGAAGAGGAGGCTGAGGGGAGACCTCATCACTCTCTACAATTACCTGAAAGGGGGTTGCAGAGAGGTGGGTGTTGGTCTCTTCTCCCAAGTGACTAGTGACAGAACAAGAGGAAATGGCCTCAAGTTGCACCAGGGGAGGTTCAGGCTGGATATTAGGAAAAATTTCTTTACTGACAAAGTGGTGAAGCATTGGAACAGGCTGCCCGGGAGGTGGTGGAGTCGCCATCCCTGGAGGTGTTCAAGGAATATGTGGACGTGGCATTGTGGCACATGGTTTAGTGGGCATGGTGGTGTTGGGTTGATGGTTGGACTTGATGATCTTACAGGTCTTTTCCAACCTTAGTGATTCTGTGATTCTGTGAAATAAGCACCATTAGACTGACGGCAATGGGATCTGTACAGCATGGAGAGGGTGGATCATGATTTGCCCTCTCCCTCTGCAGAGCCAGGGGAAGCCAAGCGCTCTCTGCTTGCCAGGGAATTGCTCCCTGCATTGCCGGGCCCAGCTCAAACATGCTGCCCCCATTTATTCACAAAGGGGTAAGCAGCCCTGTGTTGTATTTGCACGGGATGACTGTGGAGCACTATTAATTTGGAAGCTGTAGAGCCAGCAGAAGGCATCCAGGGACCCTGTGGGCAGCCTGCGTTTGGACTAGCCACAGACTGCTTTCCAACACCCAGGGTCCTTCTCAACGGCAGCACCGGGGTCCATCCCCATATTGTGCTGGGCCTGAGAGCATTGCCTCAGAGAAACCATGGGATGGCCGGAAGCTACAGGAAACCACAAGGGCTTAGCCACACAACTGGGGTGAGCAGCCTGTGATGGCACCTAAGACCCAGGTTTTCTCAGGAGTACCAAGTTACCCAAAGTTTCCCTGCTGCCATGTAGTGTGAACAGGCTATTCTGGCCTGGAGGCTTCCCACTAAGTTGTTCATCTCCTGCAGCATTCCTTACATTTCAAAGAGGTAGAAACTGAGAGGCGCTGAAAGCAGAAAGCCCCCATTATAACTGCGAGATTCCTAACTGCAATCTGACTTGATGTGCAGAGCCTTGCTAGGTCCTGCTGATGGAGGAGCATCTGCAGGTGCTCCACACTTGGTTTATTGCTAATGAGGCACTCCAAATAACTGGGCACTCTTGAAAAATCTGGCGTAAATGACGTGCCTGAGGTGGTGAAGTGTGTGCGAGGTGTCGCTGGGAGCAGCAGCAGTCTTCAGGCAGTTTCCCAGGTCTAACCACCAAGTCTTCTTTTCCTGTGAATCCACCTTTGACTGAAGACTTTGTTATCAGTGGTTTCCATGCTTACACTAACCTCTGTTTTAATTCTATATAAATGCATTAACATAGATTCCATGATAGAGATCAGCATTATGTTTCTAAGTGATTGTATGTATTTCTAAGTATTTGATATATATTGGGAAGAGGGCGGTGGGTGCAAATGGGTAGTACAGGCACCAAGGCCCTTGAGATAAGCAGTACCCACAGTGCCCTCTGCTTGCACTTAGCAAAGCTGAAGACTGTAAAATACTTTACATGGGAGAGATGACTATCACGTATCAAACATGAGCTTTGCATCAGGGAGTAACAGGCATAAAGCTATTTACTCATTTTGTTTGTGATAAAACATCAAGGGGCTACTCAAAACAAGATAAAAACATTTCAGAGAAGTCTTGAAACTCCCCTTGCCTCGTCTGTCAAAAATTGGCAGAAAATCTAAGTGGTACCTTTGATTGCCTAATTTGTAATATGCCTCTAACAGGATGACAGCAGTGACTGTCAAGGCGAGTGCCTCTTTTTTTTTAATGCAGTATTTGTCTTTTACTAATAAGCTAATTGATTGATCTTGGCTGTTGGGAGCCCTGAGTTTTGTCTGCAATGAACCCTATATGTATTTAATATCTATGAGCTAGAGGTCAAAAATGAATTTATCTCCTCCTTTCCTTCCCAGTCAGAACAATTTTGAAGTGATGAGTTTAAAGGCCCACAACACTTTTTGTTTCCTAAACAATCTTTTCCCCACATTCTTTCAGTTGCACTTTACCTCCAGCAGGATCTAAGCAGCAGCTATCAAGCCTGACTTTAAATCTCATCCAGTCCTAGCTTTCCCTGTGGCCACAGAGGGAAATCTTTAGTGCCAGCCGCTCTGCCGCTTCACCTCCTGACACAATATTATTTCATCGTAACCTGTCCAGTGAGCAAATTGCCTCTTTGGCCCCCTCGCCGTCTCTACACAAGGGCTGGGCTATTGATTGTGACAGCGTGCCGGTGCGCGTGGGGCGAGTCCTGGAGAGGAGGGATCGATGAGAGTGTAATTGCTACCTCGCCAGCAGCAACCCGGGAAGGGGGGCTGGAGCACAGCTCAGCAGCAAAAAAAAGCTGACGCTGCCTCTGCAGCATCTTCCTTCTGGCTGTGCCCCATGGGGTGGGGGACACAGCTACTCTGCCACCACGTGAACAGGCAGCAGTTATTCCCACGGCAGTGGTTTTGCAGCCACTTATGGAGGAGTAGAGAGCTGCAGACAAGGGGAGAGAATGGATGAGGGCTTTGCATCTAGAAAGGAGGCATCAAAGGAAGGGTTGGTGGAGAGAGTGCCGTAGAGCTTCAGGTCAGTTACTCCTCCAAGGTGCATGTGCATTACAATCACAGAAAACAGGTCTGGAAGGGACACTTCAAGGGTTTTATAATCCATCCCCCTGCCCCAAGGCACGACCGACTATACTTACACCATTGCAAGGCTG
The DNA here is from genome assembly GCF_030936135.1 of Gavia stellata. Lineage (NCBI taxonomy): Eukaryota > Metazoa > Chordata > Aves > Gaviiformes > Gaviidae > Gavia > Gavia stellata. Next base: position 25,428,316 of record NC_082600.1, read on the forward strand.
CAACCCTGGCTCAGGACAGCACATAATGGTATAAAACAGACCAGCAACCAGCATTCTTATCTTTAATATAAGACCATAAACTTCAAAGACTCTAGCATGCAGAGTGACCAAAATCATGACAACATACTACATGTCAGAGAGAGGTCCATTTTATAGGCAGCACCTCTACATTAAAGAAAACGCAAGAATCTTCAGATGTAATGGGTCCATTGGTCTATCTTACTCATATCTTCCATGTTTGTCAGTACCAGATGCTTCAGAGGAAACTTCAGTCACCAAGTAAAGAATAACTATTTAACAAGTTGCCTATTAGGAAACCCTTTCTTAACACCAAACAACAGCTGACCGATGCATATTTTTAATATACTGTGACTGCAAATATTTCCATTACCCAGATAGGCAACTAACGCCTTTAAGTGTTCTCATAAATTCTTGCTCAGGTCTTTGATAGCTAAACAGCTGAATGTCACAAACTCAAAACTGGCCTGGAATATAAAACAAGGATCAGTTTTCTGATGACTTGGAAGGTGAAGAATCCACAGTGCTGATCAGAGAGCAGTGGCGGTGACTCAGTGGGTCCTGGGGGCCTCAGTTTCCCTACCAAATAAATAGGAAAAACAATGCTCATTGGTTAAATAGAGATGCCCAAATTGGTTAAGTTCTAATAAACACAGAAGGCTGATTTACTCTCCAAATTAATACAAATGACAAGAATTTTTTTCAGAAAGGCCTGAGATGAGACATCAGCCAAAGAAGGAGCTGATTTCATCCTAGGTATGGCTGTATTACAACATATCAGAAAAAAATTCTACTGAAGGAGAGGTAAATGGCCTTTGGAAAATACTTCTTTTCCTTGGATAGTAGGTATCATGAGCTAATTAACTGAAAATGTTGACTGGGTTTTAATTTTTCGTATTCGTTGTCATATTTATCCTCTTAATTTTCATCCTTGCCTATCATCAGAAGACTCTCACATGCTAAATAACAATAATGCTAAGCATTTAATATAGGCCCCTCAAAGTCCTTCACACTAATAGAGAGTATCTTATTCTCACCACCAGACAAATAGGGAAACTAAGGCATGCACAGAGGGGGAATATCCATTTGACAGCAGAGGCAAGTATGGAGTCTGACAATGTAGGGAGATTTCTTTGGGTAATGTTTCTGAACTGCTATGAAGATGAAAAGTCCTATATGTTACCCTTTTTCATATGATGTTTGGCTCATTAGCTTCAATTTCAAAGGCTCTTGAGAAGGCAGGCTTGCAAGCAGTGGTTCCTGAAGACCTGCCAAACATGTCAAACTCTGGAGGAACTTAGCTACAGCCAACTCCAGTATATTCCCTATGTTGGAGACACCAGCTGTGCCAGCCATGACTCTGATAGCTTCTCCTCCCCTTTTAGCACCTTTCCACACATTGGCTTGGATGTTACTACAGCTCAAGGAGAAACTTTGACATGGTGCTCTCATTGCATCTGTATTTGTGGGTGACTTTCCATCACTGGCACAGCCTGCTGTTGCTCTTCCAGCTTTACAGACTCATCCAGGGAGTAAATGCAGGTGATTTATTGTCTGATCACCTGGTGACAGCTGGGTGCTCTCATACACTTACACAACCAGGGATGGAGTACTTTTTCTCACCTCCAATCAATCAACAAAAGCCTCCACTGATAATGGCAGAATAGGGCACCAAGGTACAAGCAGGACTGTGAAAATGACTTCTCTCAGTGTATTCCCGCAGCAAAGAGTGATTGGGGCCACAGCATGGACTCAAAGGTATCCTGCAGATTAGGTGTCCTGGCGCCGAAATAAAGCTAAATTCAAACTTCTTCAGAGTATAGTGTTAGATTTGGGGATCCAAACTTGGCCTGTTTTAGTCGGCACTTATATAGTCATCAGATTTTGACTGCAAACACCAGGGCATTTCCACAGCTGGAAGTTCCTTCCTAAGCAGTATAAACTGCTGCTATTTTCAGTGCCTCTGTAGAATATTTCCAGACTTTGCCTCAGAGGCAGGTGTAAGCCCAGGGGAGCTTCCACTGGAAGCGGGGCCTTGCAGGAATCAAAGCCTGCTTTCAAAGGTTGAGTACACTGGGCTAGGTTGCACCCACTTTCTTCTCTGATTTTAATTCCACTGCAATGTCACAAATTAATTTCTGCCACACTGATGATGCAAAATCATGGCATTAGTAGCACAATGCCAAAACTCTGAGGCTAGAGCACTATAGCAGCTCTCAAATCTTTGTGGAAAACCATGTCTTCGAAATTCAACAGTGACCTCACACCAGCAAGCAGACATCCAGCCGGCCAAGGGCCTGAGGTGACAGCCCTTTCTGCTTCCAATGCACATTACTGCTTTTCTCACGAGTACGACCTCAACTTTTCAGACCTTCATGTATTGCAAAAGCCAACGTTTGGTCTAACTGCTGCCTGTCGCCCTGGCAGGGACTGGATGGGAAAGAGCCAACACATTGCTGGTATCTCCAGCTCCACCTGGAAGAGGCAGCACCAGAAGTCCTGCCATGGAGCATCAGGCTTGGCAGAGGGCGGCGAAGCAGCTTTGGGCTCTAACCACCTACGGTGGGAGACACGAAAGAAGCTAAGCAAGGAAGGCCAGTATTGAAACAGCAGCAGTGTGCTGAAGGAAAGCACCAAAACTCAGGTCTCAGCCGCCCACCTTTTTTCCAACGTAGTGTGCAGCAAGCACAGAAGAAAACAGGATCCAGCCAAACCTGAGCTCTGCCATTCCCCTGCTGGAGAGCCTGTCTGCAGTGCAGCTCGCTCCACACACACTGGAAAAGAAAGACAGAAATTGCACACGGTGTCTTTTGTCTCTTCACTTGTCACATCACATCACCCTAGGGAGTGGCACAATATATCCCCATATGTGGAGATGGTGTAGAGATGCAAAGTCACTTGCTAAAAAAGATTGGTTAGCTCCCCAACTTCCCAAGTTTCATCCAAGTCTGGCACAGACAGCAGCAGGGAGGCAAGGAGGCAGGCATGTCACTTCATGTTTTTATCAAAGATTCAAGTTTGTTACTGAATCATCCAAGCCCATTTACCCCCCTTCCACCCCTGAATTCTTCCCAGCATCACTGACTCTGTCTCTGATGCTTAAAAAACAAGCCAAAGAATTTCCTCCTCAAAACTGTGTGCTGTGAGAAAGCAAAGGCAATGTATCGCTCTGAGAAACTCTGTCTTTTCTATCACACACTGGCCTCCTGCCTTCAGGCTCAGCTTGCAGCAGAGAACAACTTTGTCATCGCTTGTAAACGAAGTGCTTTAATGCGGACATCACCGAGAGAGAATAAACACAAACCGCAGTGCTGTTTCACAGACTTACTTCTCTGATGTTCCCAACAGTATGTAGCGCTTACGTAGTGCTTTGTCTCCTAAGATCTCAAGGCAGCAGACTTGCTGTCAACTTGATCGTGAAAAGGGCTTCTCCCCACACCTCAGTCCCAGAATGAGATTAACAGCTTAGAAGAGACTTCAGAAAAGAGCAATCAATGATGAAGGGACTGAAGGAGCTGATTTATAAGTTAAAATAAAATGATCTTGAAATAGCTGTAAAGCTGAGTTGGTGTACCCATGCTACAAGATGTTTGTGATAACAATTAATAATATTACCATTAACTAACCATACATTATACAAAATAACTGTATGATAGCAGAATAAAAAGACAATCATCTCCAAATCTTGGCAGACTCTCTGAAGAAGAGATAAGGTGTTATAGGAGGGTAAATCTAAATGGAAAAGAACAAAAAGACGGTCATAAAATAAACCTAGGATAATTATTAGCATACATTTATTGGAAATTCATCTAGTACAGGAATCAGAACTGGACCACCTATTTCCTTTATTTGCTACAAGTTGTTACAGTTTCTGAAGCTAAATACAGAGGAAAATGCCCATGGCAAAACAACCCCAGCCTGTATGCTTCACCCATCAATAGGGTGACCAAGCTGCCTCCGTCTTCTAGCAAAACCAAGCATAATTCTTCACTGAGATTTAGCAATGATCTCATACTCAATATCACATCATGTTTAGAGAAAAAATCCAAATCGATTGCTATTCATATGTCAAATGGGCAAACAGACACCAGCTGCAGTGTCGCCCACTTACTCTGAATTAGCAACGACTGTATTGCAATTCAGCCTTTGAGCTTTTCTAAAACACAAGCAGGGAGAGACCATCATAATGTCTGTGATAATGACTGGGTGTGTGGATCATGGAGCTGAAAATTATTTCTCCTAAACTCCTTTCTTAGAAGAGGACATGTGTTCAGATTTGGCTGGTTGGTCTGAAACCGTGCCTGTATTCATTCGTCTCTGCTACATATCCAGTTTGTGCACTGGGACATATCACCATGCTGACTTCAATTCAACAATATCACATCAAAGAGAAAAAAATCATACCACAACCTTAAACTAACTTTCCACTGTTACATTGTTTAATAATTTAATAACATTATAAACTTGAAATTACAATTATACCATGCAGAAGCCTGGATAAGAATGTCAATTTGATTGCCCACTCAAAATATCTCCGCTTTTCAGAAACACAATCAAGTTTCTATTATAGATTAATATTATGGGCCAGATCTTCACCTAGCATAAACTGGCAACATCACTGTGCTGCACTAGTTTATATCTACTGCAGAAGATGTAGCCCAGTGACTTTAAAATAATCAGATCAACGATCCCATCCACAGCGCTTAGCAGAACCGTACACAGGTGTATATTACACATGCCCACTCACTGTGGATTCTGTGTTTATAGTGCAAGCTAACTGAAAGGAGTTAAGACTGTGCACTGTGATGCATTCAGTCCTTTGATGTGAGCAACAGGGATGATGGCATTGTTGTATTGGAATCAGATATGAAGGCATGAACATGCAGATGTGGCTAAGTATGACAGCTGTGCTATTACTCGGAGACTCTTGTAGTGCAGGATGTACGAGAATTTGTGGTTTTCTTGCACTGAGAAAAGACTTTCATCAGGCTCAGCTGAAGGCTATTAGTGTCTGAGGGCAAGGGGGGGGCATATGCATGTCCATATTACATCCTTCCTTGCAGACTGCACCTGGATGTAGTATGAAGGGTGGTATGTCCCCATAACCCTGCGGGCTAGAACAGCGGTTTTAATGGATGCTGAGCCAGATGAAAAGGAGTGCCCTGGTCTTCTACATTCAGGACTGAGCAACAGATCAGCATCCAAACCTCACAGGAAAGCTATAGACACAGCAGGAGGTAGCCTTTCCCTTGTGCAGTTAGACAAGCTGAAGAGAAGTCCAAGTCTGCATCAGCAGAGCACACCTTGGCTCAAGCTCTTAGCCAGGCTCCCACTCTCCCTTCCCATCCCGCACAAGCAGTCTAGCACCTCCAAATACCTGCATAGGCAAAACCACAGCTTGTAGTACTTGTGCAGGCTGCCCGACCCAGTCAAACACCCGGCTGCTCCAAGAGCGTGACCAGGTGCAATCGGGAGTGCTGAGCATTGTGGGTATAGCTTTGCCTTTACAGCTAATTAGCAATGCAAAGTTGCACCCGCAGCAGAATCTGCCTAACATACAAAACAAAAAGTGACCTATTTTTTAATGCTCTTATTAGCACTGAAAGCCTTCCCTCCCTCCCCAGACACATGGCTGGGAGAGCAGGAGACAAGGGCTCTAGCTGTTGTACATAAACAGGCGGACAAGCTATCTGACCCACGCGTGCCTCCGCCTCCCCCCTTCCAGTTAGTGCATTCGACATGCTGAGCTCCTGCGCTGTGGTTTCCAGGCGAATTTCCACTCGGTGCTCAGAGAGCTGAAACCTTTAGATTAATCCCAGATCTGTCAGCCTCCATCATTTTCAAGCAGGGCTGTGAGCTCCAGGGCACTCCGTTACTTTCTCTAGTACTGAGGAGCCTTAAGCCTCTTGCTCTCTCTCTCCTGGAGAGTGGAGAGCCCCATTCCTCTCCCTCCCCATCCTGAGATGACCCTGAGTCTGTGGCCAGTCTGGTTGCAGCAGGATTCTCCATGAATCAGGTGATTAACTTGTTTCCTCTCCTTCAATGAATTTTGATTTGTTCTGCAAAGTTCAAGGCACCTAGGAGCCAAACACTGCCAGCATGCCCCTTGCACTCTTACACATGGCCGCCCCAGCCCCTGAGCTGCAGCCACTCTTGCTGGCACCATAGTCCTGCTTGTTTGCTGCAAGTGTGGAAATGAGCCTAAATACCCCACACAGAAACTCTTTGGCCATTCCACTGGTAGGTCAACATTCCTCATTGGCTGAACTTGAGGTTATGCTCAGATCTGGCTTTGGTTAGACTGAACCTCTCTAATTTGTCTGTCAGTGATCAACAGCCAGGGAAATTTCTTTCCCCCATTCCAGCAGACCATCATTTCCAGTTATCTAGCCCCCATCCCTAAAACAATGTTCAGCAGTCATTCAGGGAATTTGCATCTTTCCCTTCTGCTTACCTTCTGCCTTGTTGATTTTGCTCTACTCCAGGCAGCATCAGTGGCTGCTGACCTGAGGCTGCAGTGCCTAGGATTAGTGCCTAGTGCCTAGGACCATACAGCATGGTCCCCAAAACAATTTGTGCTCACAAATCATGTATGAACCATGGGGACCATGGAGAACACTTCCACCAAGCTCTTAACCTGCTGGAGGTGCTGCGTGGCTAATCCAGCACCAGCAGGAGCCTTGTAAGTGGCAGGCATGGCCATCTGGGGCAAGCAGAAAGGAAAGAGGATTTGTAAAATTACTCACTAATGACCAAATTCTGGGCTCAGTGCTGTACAAAGCATAGGCCAAGAACTGGTCTCTGCCCCACTGAACTATAATCCACCACAGCATTTCTTTCCAGCCTGTCCCGGTCTATGGAAGTGGGACATGCTTACTCAACCTGCAACTGGCTCTGCTGGATTTCCTCCCTTGTGCTCAAGCGAGGCATGGGGATGGAAGCACTCTGCAAGAGACTGAGCCCTTTCCTCTACCACTGGTAGAGCAAAACAGTCCTGTTCCTGGCTGCTCAGTGTTCACTGTGACCCTCCATCATTCCGGCAGCTGGGAGGCTGTTGTGAGGAGCTGGCCTGTACCAGAGTAGGTGTACTCTTGTATGAGTTGCCTGAAACCATCTCAGTCCCAAAGGTCAAGGCCTCCCATGTCTGTGACAGCCCTGTGCTTTGACTCTGCCATTGACAGGCAAGTGCTGGGCAAAGAGAAGAGGACGATGCTGAAGCCCGTTGAGGAGGAAGGGAATGAAGTAGAAATAAAACACCGTGAAGGGTTGAAAGGTCCGTCCCTGAGAAAAATCCTTGCAGATGCTAAGAAAGGCAGATAACATGAGCAGAGCGGTGCTGGTAGCCACTGCCCAGGACTCCAGGACTTTTTCTGGACTCCTCCGCTTCACACAGGTGCTCTGAAATGGGCTAAGGAAGCCTGGGAGACGCCCTGCATGCTGGGCACCAGGCCATGCCCCTGACACCCAGCACGCCTAGGAAGAAGAGCAATCCTAGCCATGGGCCTTGACAGGGAATATTTGAAGCTCCAGGTACAACTCAGGAAGCAAAGCTCCATACAGACTATCCAGGATGCTGAGGAAATCACGGTTTGCTCTGTCCCCAGAGGAGCAGGTGATTACCCAGCACTTCAAGAAGGTCTCCCAGTCCACAGCCCCTGCAAACCACCCGTGATCCTGCCCTCCGCAGCCCTGCTGCACAGGGACACCAGAGCTCCTCGAGGTGTCAGGCTCACTGCTTAAACAATTATCCTTTCTGTGAATGCCTCCTCCTCTGTGTGGAAAGGGGAGATACTCTGGTGCTGGGCACTGTGAAAAGAGTTTAACCCTTCGGCACGTAACAAATAAATCCCATTATTCCAGCTCCCTGGCTAGTGCTCCCTCCAGGCTCTCCTCCCTGAATCCCTTTCGAGAGCAGCTGAGTCAATGTTTGACTTGTACAAACAGCCGCCTGACTGCAATTTGGAAGGGATTCAGACAGGGATTACAGCAAGGCAGTGGATAAAAATCTATTACATGGCAGTATTTGTTCTAGATCCCTGTGGCACTCAGTGTGAACTCTGGCAGCTTCTCCTGTTCCTTATTCAGTGGCACATGTGCAGGGAATTGAGAAGAATCACTTTCGGGAGAGCACGCTGCAGAACAGACAGAGGAGAGGACTGGGATCCAGACTGAGTACACGTTTCCAAGACAGACTGACTTAGCTTTGCAATGCATCCTCTGAGGGGGTGGGAACATCTTTAGTTTTGAGGATAATTTTGTATTGGTGAAATTGCATTGCTTTGATAGCCCTAAGGACCTGTGCCAGCTCTGGTTTACCAAAGACCAATGGTTCTGGCTCAGTGCAGCTGCATCTGGGATCAAAATCTGATCCTGCCTTCTCTCTTTGGGCACAGAAAAGATCCGAGCCCCGAGTCAGCAGTAGGAGCTCCCTGGGTGCAGGAAGCCTGCCTGATCTCAGACCACAAGAGCTACTTTTGCAGCAAGACCCACATTGCTGCTCTCTACTTGCAGCTTAGCAATGAGGGGAACAGTTCAGGCAAGGGGTGAGGGGGTCTTTAGGAGGTAATCCCTGAGCTGAGGTGACCCGGGAACAGGACTGCAACAACCCACTCACTGCCCACAGAGGTCAGCACCAAGCCACCGCTGTTGGCCCAGCCTGGCCAAGCTGGACAGGAATAGTCTCCCAGGACAGGCATCTGGCCTCAGCCTTTTTCCTCAGTCTTTTTCCAGCACACACTCACAGAGTTCGCCAGCACGGGGGAGCATGGGGAGCGCCAGGGCAGTGCTGCAAGATGCCGCTGGCTTAACAGGCTGTGACAGGACTGTCCAGCAGCAAAGAGAGGCAGAGAAGCCACTGCTCTCGAAAAAAGAAATGGAGGTAGGGGAGGGGTCCAGGGGGACTGAATTACTCATCCCCAGCTTTGCCTTCTCTTTTGTTGAAAGTACCAAATTTTCATCTGTCAGAGGTACATCATGTGTCAAGGGAGACCAACCTTTCCACACCAGCGCTGCAATTTTTTCTCTGCAGGGTGATAGTGCTAAGAGCAAAATGAGCACCGTCCGAGGCCCCCTCGTCTTGCTGCCGCCAACAAGGCAGTGTGCACAGGCGCCCCACTCCCTGGCAGCAGCATTTCTGGACTGAGCAATGCAGAGATGACAGGAACAAATGGACTGGAGAAGGGTTGGAGGAGCCTGAGCCAGTTCGGGCAGCCCCAGCGATGAGGGACCTGCCCTGAGCACAGCAGCAGACTTCAAAGCCCAAAGTGGTCATGTCCTAACCACTTAACAACTCCCTTACATAGCTGGATCTGCGCTGGAGCTGGCCCCACGCCAGTGAAAGAAGCTCTCCCACAAGGTGCCCGTGCAAATACAAGGTAGCAGTGTTTGCTAGCAGGGAGCACCACAAGCCTCCCCTTCCTCAGCTCTCCTCTGGGCTCTGCACAAGTCACTGCCCACCCTGTACAGTTGTACAGGTGACTGCCTGGATGGACAGGCTTCAAGTTAACCAGCATTGCTGGGGCCTGGGATGCTGGGTCATTTTCTTGGCTTAGTGATTTGAACTTTTAGTTTAAATTTTGTTATCTGTAAACCAGAGATAAGCCTGACCTACAAAGATGTTGGGAAACTTAATGAATGGAAAGCTTGCAATGTGCTTTAAGATCACCAGGGAGAAGATACAAGAGACAGGAAAATATTGCAATACATGTAACATTTTATCAGATTATAACATATTTTAAAGTACTTAATGCACCAATCTTATATAAAGATGTGTTCTATTATACATTATTTCTTACAGGACCCACACTGGATTAAAAAGAACTAAACTTCTGGAAGGAAATTAGGAAGAGGTCATAACTCACAGATTCCTGTTCCCTAGACTCATCCCCTCCTCATGGTCCCCTTTCCCCCTTGCTTCTTCTTTCACTACAATCAACACTTCCGTTATCCCCCATTTCACCCTGTCTTCTTCCAGCTGCTGTTGTGAAGTTATTGCTCACTGGGTTTTGTCTTCATGCAGAAGCCAAAAGGCATAAGAAGTAACATGGAGCCCGAAGGGCAATCGCACTGGGACAGCAGCATTCGCATCTTTTCCTCCAAACACGCTGACTGCTTTTGGGAGTCACAACAGGGCGATGAATCTGGGACTCCCCCAGATTTATGTGTCACTTCTGTGGCCACACAGGTTTTCTGCAGGGGCCAGGCTGAAGTCCCCCTCAAGGAGAGCTTCACTTCTGTGCCGCAGAGACCCTGGCTTACCTGAGCAACCCCGGTTCTACTGCCCAAAGGGAGATACTCAGGCATCGTGTTGTATATTACTCCTATGAAGTTGCTTTGTTTGTTCTGTTGCTTAGGGGAGTAAGTTAATGTCTCAGAATGCCCTTTAGCAGTATATGGCTTTATTTATTAAATATTTATTTTGCAAGATAAATGTGGATAAGGGGCTCCTATCGCAGTTCCTTCTGGGAGGAGAGAGCGTCAAGAGTCTCAGAGGATAAAATGGGTATAGAGATCCAGATTGCCGTAGAGAAACAGATACAGGCTGCCGTATCATTGCTGCTGCTACAGGAAAGGTTTGGCAGGACAGGAGGTGAAAGCAGGATGGCACCGGTATAGGAAACCTTCAGCAGCAGTAGGGAGGGAAGGGTGGAATAGCATGGATGGAGCACAGCTAACATTAGCCTGTTCACTGGGGAGCCCGCGGGCTGCATACACAGCTGCTGAGCCTTTCTTTGGGTAAGCAACTGGCAGAGGAAATACAGATAAATGCCACAGGTTAAGCAGTTATGATTAGAAGTGAGCACTGCAGGCTATCCTGAAGCTTTGCAGGAAAGTCAAGACAGCCTCCAAACTCCTCCCCAGCAATGCTAGCAGAGTTTGGTGGGTCCCTGCACTCAGCCTAAGTCTCACAGGATCTAACTTAGAGGGGTTTTAGAAGTGACGTATCTGATGCATCCCAGTTCCCCCTCTCTGCCCCTGACGCCCGGAGAAGAATAGGCAGGCGGGAAGTGGCATTGATCTCTTGCACAGCCACGTTGTACAAGTCAGAGTGAAGATGCCATCTCTCTGCCCATGCATGTGGCTGGCATTTGAATCTGGCTTTTCTGGTCAGAGCCCACTGCGGCTCTTTGCAGAGAGAGGATCACCCCCATGGCATCCTTCTGCTGGGAGGGTGACTCCCCTGGCCTCTCTTGGCTGGAAGCAGCTGTAAGGGAGGAATAGCCATCTCTTCCTGACGTGCATGGGAATAGAGCTGAGAGGGAGTGGTGTGGATTCAGTCTCCAGCCACCTGCTGTACAGGAATGGGCAGATCATTACCCAGAGAGCTATGTAATTTTGCTTTTGCAAATGCTTGCCCGCTGGCGCAGAGCCTGAGGAGAGAAGGGAGAGAGGGAGGCTGCTCACAGCTCTGCATGCCAAAAAGGCACTTTACCACGCATGAGGCCACCAACACTTCTGCAGCCATGAGACCTTGCAGGCTTAACCCTCTCCGCAGCTCCCCAAGCCAGCTTTTTGTAAGAGGGGAGGCAGGAGTGGCAAGAGGGGGTAGAGAGGGAAAGAATAACGAGGAACTGTTGGAAGGAAAGAAGAAAGAGCAATGCAGGGAAGGAAAGGGGACATGACGGCTAGGGAAAAGGGTACATGGAGGCCATGGAGGTATGTCGAGACAGGAGACCCTTGCCACAGTTGACAGGATGAAAGGCAGAAGACTCCATCCCCAAGGCCTCCCAAGCAGGCAACTGGGAACTAAGAGCAAAAGCAGGGAAGAGCCTGCTTGGGCCTTTCTGCTAAATGCACTAAGGCTTTGCAGAGCCTGCTTCCTGGGGAAGCCTGGCTCACATAGATACCCTGCTTGCAGCTACAGCAGTCTGCCCTTCCTCCTGCCTCCCCCACCTCCCCAGAGCTTTTAAATTTGTGGGCAAATTTCAGCTAAATCTTTGACACAGCTACATCTCCATCTGGTATTATATTTTTACATGTTTCATTAAAACAGGCAAATGAATAGCAGAGAGAAGCCAAGTTTCTATGAAGAGACATGTGTATTATCGCCCAGCAGAGAACCCAAACAAGAGAGTGCTTCAGTGAATAAGTGTCACAAGAAAGTTTAAACTCCAACTCTCTGAAAAGTAGTTTTTCAGCCAGCAATTGTGCAAAACCACAATGATTTGAGTAAGCTGGATCCCCAGACTCTCTTCCATGCTGATACCTGCTCTCATGATTTTGTTTGAGCCCATTCCCTAGAGGTGTCCTCTCTGAGGTGTACATCAGAGAAGGCAGCAAGCCGAACCCGCTGAGAACAAGTGTAAACCCAAGTGCTCAGGAATCATTATCTTTGAAGAAGCCCTGCAACGTGCCCTGCAACCACTGAGCCCACACCCACACAACCAGAGGATGGCTGCATCCTACAGAGCATCTCCACAGAGATCTGTGCAGAGCTTCCCAGGCAGCAGGGCCTTTACTGCACCGTCCTGCATCGCACCAAGAATCTGCTGCATTTCTGACAGAGGTATGGCCTGAGAGGTCGCATGTGGCCAGGGTGCTGCACACCAGAGACAGAAGAGAGGGGCTCTACTGCTTTCCACATTTCCCTGTTAATCCTCTGTTCTCTGCTGCTAGGCCTATGCCCAGACAAGGAAGATGTTTTCAGTACAGAAGGGAAATAAGACTCAATTACTCACACCCGCATCCAGCTCCTACTTCCCTGGTAAGCTGGGAAAGCCTGTTCTGCTAAAGCACCTCTAGATGTTTCGATGTTCCTTCTACATTCAGGTAGCTCCAAAAAGGGCAGCCTTCGCGCCTTTCAAATACCATTCCCCAGCCTTGCCTTAAGGGCTCTGGCTAAAGTAAGCTACTTGCCAACACGAGAAATGTCTGAGAAAAAAAGTGTAAGTCATGAGGAAGCAGGTCTTTGGTATCCATGGCCTGATGCTCTCCTATTTATAGCAGAACACCTGGTCTCTACTTCACAAGTACTCTCAATTTCTAACAGAATAATCCACAAGAAAACTAGATCTGCTGTGGCCACCTGATCTATCGCAGCAGCAAACATGCATCCCAGTTCTGCTGGCACTATTACATGCTCCAGTAGCACCCGTGACTTACAGGATATTTACTGGGCTTAAAATCACTTCAAGAAGCAACAGGATAACATTTTTTTAATGTTAACATTTTTTAATTTGTTGACATTTTGGTGAGTCACACCGTTTTATCACAAATTTGCATCAACCCTTATTTTTCTAATTACTTCTAAAAGTCTGCTATGAGTTTTTCAAGCATCTAATTAAGGAATCATTGCCCTTAAAAGCTCCAGTCTGAGTCCCTTGATCCTACACATATACATGGAGGCTTGACTTCAGCATCAGGGCTTCAGATATGAAAATGGATAAGGGACAGGCAGGAAGGGGACAAAAGCCAGGATGATTAAGGGAGCATTCTACATGTTGGTTGTTATGATTTTTTTTTTCTTCCCTTTCTCCTGAATTTTTCATCCAGCTCTCACCCACTCACAACATGGTGCAGTGACAGGTGAGTCTTTCCTTGGCAGAGTCGAGAAACTAAAAACCTTAACTTTAGAATGAAAGAGTCCCTTCAGTCACACTGACACTGCCCTGTGTGATGTTGGAATACAGCTGGGAATTAATGGGTCAGAACAAAAAATTTTCCCCAAACCGGAAAAAATTATATATTGCTGTTGATTGCTTCATTTCTTTCCTAAGTACATGAGGCAGAGCTCTCATCAATAAGATTTCAAGAAAAGGAAAAAAAAAGAAAAAAAATACTGAGACTTACTATATTTAGTAGCTTCTGCATTTTGGCACATTTGCTTGCTAAAAATACCTAAATGCACTTATTGGTGGGGTGGGGGAATCAGTATTTCTGCTTTTTACCATCCAATTATGCCAGCAACAAGAGATGTAGACAATTGTAATTTGAGATTCCCTGACAGTTGTCTGCTGAACGTACAGCATTTAAAAGCCCGTGTTTGCAGAAGGCAGCGAGGAACCCAATCAAGCAGGCTGCACGTAGCTGAGGTGCTTGGCAGCACACCGGAGTGTGCCAATGCTCAGCCCGGAGAGCCAGCAATCTGGAGCTAAGTATCACTCCTCACCTGAGGCAGAGAGATGATGCCCACATCCCCCTTGGGCAAGGCAGAGGGGACGGGGCCACAGGCCACCAAAGCCAGCAGCAGCACATGCACAGGGAGGGAGGACATGCCAGGAGCAAGATGCCTGCCCAAACTCTCAGCCCAGGACACTTCTGAGCAGCTGGGATGCACAACCTGATCCCCATCCCTGGATCAGGATGTAAGTTATTTCTTTAGGGAATGTGGGACTATGCTTACTCTGTTTCTTTTAAGCACCGCCCCTACGTAATGTCTGTTAAGTAGCCCAGTGCCCAGCGCAGTTGGCCAGGGAGCTGAAGACCTGGGCTGTGAGCCTCTTCAGCCCGAGGAGGTTTGGCTGCCACAACCAGCCCCGTTTGGTGGTTGCATCTCTGAAGAAAGCTGCTGATGCTGCTGCGGAATCATGCTGCTTGCATGCATCAGGGCATGTATCCTGGTTCACACAAGTTACATTCTTGGAACAGGACCTAGGGAAAAGTTTCCTTGGGTCAGTTCTTAGGTTCAACCTTCTTTGTGTGTGAGTGATCATCAGGGTTTCGTGGGACTTGGTCTTCCCTTCAGTATAAATAAAATTATTAGTAAGTAACTTCCTCCAAGCATGAAATGGATTTTATGAGTATGCATGAAGCTGCTGAGAGCTATTGGTTTAAAGTGCTGAGCCATATCCTTTCAACAGGAGAGGCCCTGAACCTAAGGTAGAAATTATTCTTAAAGAGAAGCATAACAGTCAACATGGATTTGCAAGAACAGCTCTAGTCAGTGATCTAGTTTCCTTTTCCAACAGAGTAATGGGGTTTGGGAGGCAGCAGGTGCTATGGTCTTGACTCTAGTGAAGGTTTTGACATTTTGACATGTGACTCACGATATTCAAGAAGATATTGTCTAGGTGAACCCACTGTGGGATAATAACATTTGGTTAGAAAAACATTTCTTGAAAATAGTTATCATTATTTCATTGCCAGATGAAAGATGTATTGAGTGGATCCTACAGGTGTTCATTGGAGGGTCCAGCACTAGTCAGTGTTTCCATTAATGACTTGGATAATGGAATAAAGAGTATACTTATTAAATCTGCAGATGACATCAAGCTGGGAGGGACTGAGTACGCTGGAGGACAGAAATAGAATACAAGACAATCATGGCAAATTGGACAAATGATCTGAGAACACAAGATGAAATTCAACCAGGACATATTCGAGTAATTACACTTAAGCAGAAATAATCAACTTCATAAATACAGAAAAAGAAACAGCCTTCTGGGTGGCAATTCTACAAAAAGGAGTCTGGAAGTTACTGTACATCACAAGCTGAAAAGCAGTAAAAACCACGTCTCACCGCCACAGGACAAGCAAGTATCATATTGAGACACTAAAGTTAGTCTGGCAGACCTGTGATGCAGGTTTTTCCCTGGAGGATTATGCCCAGTGTTGGACGTCCCACTCTGAGACAGAGGCCAATTGGAGAGAGCCCAGGAGAGAAGAAGGGGAATGGTCAAAGATTTAAGATCCATGGCCAACAAGAGCAGACAGAACAGACAGAGGATGTCTAGATAAAGAAAAGATGACTGGGAGAGGACACCATAACAGTTTTCAAATATCAGAACAGCTGCTACAAGGAAAAGAATAATCTGTTTTCCATGCCCATGGTGAAAAAGAGGCAATAAATTCAACTTCAGCATGAAAGAATTGGGTTAATCTGTTAAGAATAGGGAAGCACTGGAATAGATTGCCCAGAGCTCAGTCAAAATATTGTTAAGGGCAAAGGAGGTGCAGCTGAACATGCCTGGGGCATGGAGATGGACTAGATGATCTCTCAAAGACCCTTCCAATCCTATTTCCTATAGCTTTTTTGATCAATAGTAGCAAGTTTAAAAAGAAGCTTTTCACAGAACTCTCCATTCCCCCTCCCTTGTATCAGATATTTTCCACAATGAAAAGGGAGTTTGGAAGTTTTTACAGTACAGCAAAACACACACACCAGTCGCTACCCAGCTTCAGCAAATCTGTTTTCTAAATACACCAGACACACATTTAGGTGCTCTCAACCCTATGTGGAACATAGCTTGGGACATTAATCTTTCAGCAACAAAAACACAGTCCTATTCTAACAAGCTTGTGTAACTGTTCCTAGGGGTGACTATGGAGCCGCAGAGCCCTGCGGATCCCTGCACATGACTTTCTCACTCAGTAGCCCTGGCTAGGAAAAGTGTTTACAACCCAGCCTCACTGGTCTGTGCAGTCCCAAAAATAAAGAGGTCTGGGGTGTTTTGGGGTTTTTTTTAGCATTTCCCTGTGGAAACTTCTCATACATTAAATCTTATACACCCATCCAATAAACTAAGGTCATGTCTTAAGAGATTATAAAACCCTAAAACCAGTATCAGTCTCAGAATCCAAAGCATAGGACCAATGGCAATTAATGTTAGCAACACCTATATTTGAAATCAACCCCCTATCTCTTTATCAGAATAGGACAAGCCCTTCTGCCAATAGCTAGAGCTGTTGCAGGACTCACTGCACAGGCAGACGCCATGCTGTCCTGCTGGAGGGCAGAGCATGCCCATGGAAATGGGAAGGGAGCATGTGCTGGGAACACTGTGCCCTGCAGTGCTCCCAGCTGAACAGGACATGGGTTATGGATGTGTATACTACCAAGAGGAGAAAAGGTCACCACAGGACTATACTTAGCAGAAGTAGGGCAGACGAAGACATATCCCTTCCTACTCTAAGTGATTGCAAAACTTTTCTGGTGTAAAGATGATCAGGAGTGCATGAAACACCCCCTCCCATGCCATAGGTGAGTGTCCATATGGACCCATGGCAACTCTCTCCAAACTGAGAAGGTCATGCTCCCTACTCAGTCTGCCAGTGATGAGGATAATTAATGCCATTTCTTAGATCTACCATAAAGTCCCAGACCAGCACCTAGCAAAGTCAACGAGTAACATATTTTGATGCTAAGGAGCTTCTGAGAGAAGCTGTCAGCTGGCCCCAGTTGTCCCAGCTCCTCCTGCGAGCCCTCAGCTGCTGCAGGGTTTTCCTCCCTGCACTTGCACTCTGTCTGTCTGTCTGGCAAGGGGCTGAGCACCCCCTGTTCCTAGGGATCAGCGGGAAACAAGGGCTCAGGGCGACCCCTTAGAGGCTGCCCAAGAAGAGCACAGAGTAATTTCGTTACGAGACAGAACGAGCTCCTGCTGCATCTCATCTGGGGGGATGCGGGTCCCTGCAGCCTGTCCAAGCAGCTCTGCCGCAGGGGCAAGGCACAACTACGCTTTTCTGATCAACACACTCAGGCAGGGAACGGGGACCCGTGGGGTGGAGGACAATCTCTGTGGCTGGCCATCCTTCCTCTCCCATCTCTCGCCCACTGCATCTCTGAGTGATGCTCCCATTGCTGGCTGTGCCCCTGCTGCTTGAGTTAATTACAATAATTATACCTGCACTCCTCAGCTCCAGCTCCCTTTTGTTGTCACTTCTCTGCCCGTTCATCTACAAATCTAATCGCTCAGTGGACTTTTTAAAAAGAAAAGGGGTAGGGAGGGCAAAGCTACAAATGAGGAAAGAAAGTATGATTCCTGTAGCAACAATACAACGGGAATTGCAGAGCCATTGAGCAGCACTAGGTGTTTTATTTAGTGCCCCTGCAAGGGCTGCATGCTGCTCCTGACCCTGACAGACAGGCCTTTGCTGGGCTACAGCACTAGACCGGAGTTCGGAAAAAAAAAGAATTGCATCAGCCTCCCCCAGTCCCTGTCAAGTTGCCTCGATTAAGGTTCACAGCAGAGCTCAAGGTACTGCCCAGTGCTTCAGAGCTCACTTGCAGAAGGGCAGGAGAGCTTCCTGGGCACCCAGTGCTCCCAGCAGACCTGGCATGGCAGGATGCCCACACGGGCACAGGCACCATGAACCTCCAGCAACTGCTCTTCTCAGTGCTGGGTCCTACCCATTTCTCGGGCAAGTTTCCTGTGGGCAAGGGGTGCTGCAGTATCAGCTGTGGAAAGAGAAGTCTCTTTTCATGCCTGGGAGCAGAGGCTTCCAGCGGTGACCCTGGAAGAGCCATTACGAGAGGTGAGCATGCAGTTCAGATGGCCTGTCTGATAAGGGTAGATATGAGGTCAATCCTTTGAACAAAGTGCAAAAAAAGTGTAACCAGAAAAAAATGGGCAGAAATGGCTTCCTAACTGTTTTCAGGTACTCGAAGAGGAAGCAAGAAGGGGAAGCCTCTGATGTGCCCTGCCAGCTGACACTAAGACTAGTGTTATATCACTGTCACAGGGCAGCGAGGTAGAGCAGTGGGTTTTGGTCACCCAGTGCTGTGTATACAGTTTCAAGGAGAAAAGTACAAAACAGTGTGATTTTTGTCTTTTAAGGCCAATAGATAGAGACAGTGGAACAGATCAAGGGGCAAAGAGATGCCCTGGTTCCTTTGCGCTAAGCACAGCAATTATATTATACTGAACTGAAGCAGCTTCACAGCAGCCCTTACACCAGTTTGTCACTGTGGCCACACGCTTCTGGGCTTGTTCATGTTACCATCCCAAACGCCAGAATTGCCCACTGCACAATGTTTTGCCACTCAGCACTAGGGCTGATTTCTCTCATTGTCCATGCTGGAAGGGCAGCCCAAGCAGCTGCAGAAGTCCTGGAGTTTGAGAAGATGAGGATTAAACTAACTCCCCTGATAAAGTATTAGAAGAATAGACTGTTTTTTTTAAGGAGGCTGAAAATAGGTGATGTTTCTCATTATCAGAGTAGATGTTTCTTATCATCATATGTTTGTACACAAAACATTTATTGTTTTGCATATCTGCATAGTCAAGAAAGCACTTCTAGAGAATGGACAGGAGCAAGAGGTAGAGAGACCTTCTGAACATCATGGGCAGGCAGAGAGGTAGTCAAGGAAACAGGTCAGAACTGTAAAGCATTCCTATTTTGAGGTAATGTCCAACTGGAATTTTTTTAAAAATGCAAACCTCCAAAAGTAATGCCTTGCTTTCAGGCAAGAAATATGAAACAAGAGTACTGCACAGATCTGAGCAACATGTAACTACAGTGTGGCAAACTGGAGAGTCTCCAAGTCCTTTAGATGACATGCTCGAAAGGATTTTCCATCTCCCAGGAGGCTGATTGCTGGGGGAGGAGAGAAAGGACCTGCAATTAGGTTGATTAAAATAGTGGTCCCAGTATGGTCTGTTCTTCACCGTTGCCAGGAGACTAGAAGGCTGGGATGAACTGTTCAACCTTTTTGTAACAAAAATAGGTGTTTATTTCCACAACGTATGATCTTGGCCCTCTCCAAGGCTGTGCATTCTCTGTTAGTCCTCCAGAAAAAAATCCCAACCCAACTTCACTTTCTTAGATTGTGTTAAGATGGATTTACTGTCTCCAAAACCACACCAATCTTTCCCTGCTTCCATCTTCCCAACCCGGTGCCCAACTCCAGGCTCTATGCTAACTGTTCAGTGGTTGTTCTTTCACTTATTGTAATATTAATCCTGTCTTTCCCTCCTGATGTGGACCCTAATCCCAGATAGGCAGGTCAATTCCAAGTTACTCGCCCCCACCACAGGATATTCGTCTGAAGCAAAGGCTGGCTACGTGGCTCAGCTGATGGGTGAGGACATTGAGATGGGCAGCCACTCACAGGTTATTAAGTGGACATGCACCACCCACAGTCAGTGACTTATGCTGGAAAAGGTTACTGTAATACTTCAGGAAACAGAGGATCTTGATGGAGAAACCAAACCAGGCTATCTTACCAACTTACTACATTTTTTCCCTCCCTTTTCCCAGCTGATATAGAAGTGAAAGGAAGCATGGACTATATTGGTGAGAGATGGTTATAGTCCAAAGTGAAGCCCTAGTTTTTCCTTCAAGTCTCTTTTGGGGACCATCCTAAAGCATACTGAAAAAAAAAAACCGAAAGGAAAAAAAAACATCTGCAGTAGCAGGTTAAAAAGTTAAAAGCCTGAGGACCTCCATGCATTTGAAGCTTCTCTGTAGTCTGATTTAGGCCATTTGCTTCAAGATAAGTCTCATCTTTCCTAAAGCCAAGTGCATTAATGAAACTGAGCCAATGTGCCTTTTCTATGGCTTTCTCTTGTCGTATCTGCTGCTGTAAAAACTGTGCATGCCAAGCAATGCACTTGCCTTTTAACGCCCCAATGCCAACATCCTGAGCAGGAGGCAAGGAACTGCGATAGATGGATGGATAGCAGTCATGACACAGTTTTGGAAAGGAAGGATAGAGATGACAGTGAAGGTAGAAAACTGCAAGAATAGCAGCAAAATTAGCTCAAAGCTTAAGTCTCTGCTACAAATGCTGTAGTGTGCACGTGGGGGAAGGGAGTTTGAATGCCAAGAGAGAGGATCCTTGCTCCTGTTAACACAGCAGCAATCAGGCAATAGCTGGAAAGAGCCATTTAAACCTCACTGTGTAGCTGTGTTGTAACAGCACATAATTACTCATCATGCTCCTTTCCACAGCCTGCGCAGGCTGCCTGTGGAAGAGATGTACTGCGCAGCCATCTCAGCACGGCTTGGCCGCATGACACCTTGGGTACCTTCCAGATCAGGCAGAGGGGAATTCATACGAGTATGAGAGAGCTTCCTGGCTAAATCCCGTAACACGCACAAGGCTTCCGTCGTCATCACACCAAGCTCTCTACCTCCTCGCACTTGGGTGGAGAAATGGCACCGTTCACAGGGAAATGCAGCCTGAGAATAAGGGCAAGTAGCAGGAGTGCTACCAGAAAGTCTGGTTTGGTTCCTAGTCTTCAGGCCCTCACCAGACTCAGGCTGGACACCAGCCCTGTCCAGGGGCTCAGATGGGAGCACAAAGGCACAGCCACATTAGTGAAGGATACAAACTCTCCATTACTAGCACTAGAAAGAGAGTGTCAGGATTCCCACCAGCATTTTAATAGAAGTGTTTCTGCTTCAAAACCACCTTGACTGGATATCAAGGACACATTATAAAGACAGGTCAATCCAGGTGTGAAGCAATGTAGCACAGAGGTAGCAGTTGGAAGACTGCCAGAAGCAAAAAAACTAAGAACACACCCAAGAACCTTAAACCCAGCAAGCTCACTGTGGAATTACTAAATGAATTGCTTCCTGCAACCTCAGATGCTAATTACTGGTGTGTTTTAATTTTTGTACTTAACATTCTTCTGTCCAAATTAAAGTAAATCCATTTAATGCCCCAACACAAAGAGACTCCAAGTGTCTTTTTCCTTGAAAGCTTCTCCTGCTAGCCGGTACCTAGATACCATATCAGAATAGCATTATTTTAACTCCTAAGTGGTTTTTGTCTTACATGTTGTGAACTGAGAAGACAGACAGAAAAACAGCACAAAAGGTAGAGAATGTGCCTTCAATCCTGTCTGTCTACAGCTATAGCTATCCAGCCTTCAACAAAGGCTACTGGGATGGTTATACGTCCCAGAGAGACACACCGATGGATGTGAGCAGCATCCAGCAGCTGCTTCTCAGGTTCATTTCCTGACTCTGCAGGGAGGGAAAGCTAGCCACAGAGCCCAAGGCTTATTTCTAGCTTATCTTCAGCACCTCCTTTCTATTTACAAACTCTTCTTGGGTAGCAGCCTCCTAGCCTTGCTTATACTCCTTCCATTTTGGATATCACTCCTCTGACATTCCTTATTCCTCAAGTTTCTAGAGGGTCCTTGCAGCTAAGAGAAATGTCCGTCCTGTTTGTTGCAGCGTCTCCAGCCCCAGTGGCCACACAGCATCAGGCAAGGAGGAGCCCAGGGAGGAAGGAAGGATGCAGCACAGCTTTTCTACAGAACCTGAGAAAGTCAAGACTGCTTTGAAGGGTCTGCACAAGCAAAAGCTGTTATATAGCTTCTTAATAGCAAAGCAGGTGGTGAATTTACAGAACTACGTCTCCCTTCCAAAACAGTTTTACCACAAATCTCTGTCACTTCGTGAAAGTTCTTTGCTTCCACCTTGATGACGACCTTTGCCACTGATGGTAGGAGAGGAAGATATTTTTCTAGCAGATAGATGGCTTTGCAGATCCGGAGGAATCTATGAAGTTATTGAGTAGTTGACACGGGGGGGGATTAACAAGAGCATGGTTTATCTTCGTAATAAATACAGCCTGCCACAGATGTCCATATTTAAAAGCAGCCTCTCAGGGTCAATAGCCTTGGTAGCTTTGGTCAGTCAGTAAGACCCAGTTTTAGCCTCAGCAAAAGTGTCAGCTCCTGCTTAATAAAACATGGTTTATGTTTTGAGTCTCCCAGAGACTTTTCTACTGCAAGCTTCTCCTCGCGTGGCCAAATCCCTTCAAAGTCCAGGGAGCAAAACAGAGGTGCTGGTAAGCCAGCAGGCAGCAATGTTTTGAGCCTGTGTGAGCAATGCATTGGTGCACAAAGTCAAACATCCCCTCAGTGACATAGGATCAGGAGGAAAACAGGCAGGCGGAGACCTCCACAAAACACAGAACCCTCCAAAAGCCTCAGCACTGCCTTGCTTTTCTCACACCTTCTACCTGTCCTCAGCTGCTATCACACACCATCCCATGCCCACAACCTACACACAAGATAGGATGAAGGTCCCCTCACATACTCATTGTCAGGCTTGAAAAGAAGTCAAAGGAGAGATACACTATCACACATTCAAAAGCCATGACCATCTCCAGGAGCAGGACTTCCCCTAGCCACCCTTCCCTTGGCTTTTTCCCAGACGGAGAAGCAGGGAAATACTTGCTTTTCTCCACATCACCAGGCAAAACACCCCCCTCTTTGGGGCAGCCTCACTGCTCCTGGCTCTGCCCCCTGCCCCTTTCTCCCCTTCCTTCTCACATCACCTACATGTCACACCAAACAAGCTACCAAAGCCTTCAGCAGATGCACTCGTTGCCTCCAGCAAGAGAAAAAGCAGCCATGACTGAGAGCTGCAATGTTCTTACAGTTTGTAATGAGAAAATATTTCTGCCTGATTAGAATCTTTAATGAGCTCTTGATTATTATGAGTGCAAGCTGACTGGCTTCCCATTTTGTCCCATCTGTAATGGCAGGACAGCTTCTAGCATCCCCCAAGTATCTCTTCCCCTCAGCCCAGCAGGAAGAGGTATAGTCACTCTTTACCAATCTGTACCGCACCCTGACAACGGCAAAAGAGAAGTACTGCTGGTATTAATATATCAACCCTTGCTGTAAATCAAGGCTTAAGCTTTCTGCTGATTGGGAAAAAACTTTAGTCACCAGCGATATCACCAAAGATGCCAGCCAAAGACACTGAGTCATGTTGCGCACCAGAGACTGCTGTGGTTGGGGGGTTTAAGACCCTTTAACAAGTGCTTGGAGCCAGGATGCTTTTTTCCCCATTGTATTTTACCTATTAAAAATTATTACCCTCAAGCAATGGGTACTGACAGGTGATGTCACTAGCAGAGGAAAACTGCAAAATATGTATTTACAGAAGTGTGTGTAGTCAATACTGCACAGAAATCACAGGGATGGGGTCTGCCAAGGTAGAAATGCAGATCAGGTGCTGTCACACTTCCCACAGACATCCTCCCCAGTGGCAGCTTCAGGAGGAGGGCAGAGAAGCCGGGATAGGGAATGTCCCATCACCCCAAGGAGGATCCCTGCAGAGCGGGCTTTGTGGTGTATCTGCAAGGACACTCTTTGAATCACATCGAGAGTTTTCATGTCTTCTTTCAGCTTGGGACCACAGACATCCCCACAAGACCCTGCCCCTCAGCAACCTCCCCATTGCCCCAGCACAGCAAGCCCACCAGGCAGTAGCGATCAATAGGAGGAGCCAACCCCTCTCCACCCCACATCTGAATTCTGGGACATTATACCATGGAGGAGTCTTCCACCTTCATCTCCTGTCCATTTGCCTCCACCTCAAGGCCCTCCACTCTGCCTCCTTGTGCTGGTTTTGGCTGGGGTAGAGTTAATTTTCTTCACAGTAGCTAGTATGGGGCTATGTTTGGGATTTGTGCTGGAAACAGTGTTGATAATACAGGGATGTTTTTGTTACTGCTGAGCAGTGCTTACACGGAGAGTGAAGGCCTTTTCTGCTTCTCACAGCACCCCACCAGCGAGTAGGCTGGGGGTGCACAAGAAGTTTGGAGGGGACACAGCCGGGACAGCTGACCCCAACTGACCAAAGGGATATTCCATACCATATGATGTCATGCTCAGCATATAAAGCTGGGGGAAGAAGAAGGAAGGGCGAGATGTTCGGAGTTACAGCGTTTGTCTTCCCAAGTAACCATTACGCATGATGGAGCTCTGCTTTCCTGGAGATGGCTGAACACCTGCCTGCCCATGGGAAGTAGTGAATGAATTCCTTGTTTTGCCTTGCTTGTGCACACAGCTTTTGCTTTACCTATTAAACTGTCTTTATCTCAAGCCATGAGTTTTCTCACTTTTACCCTTCCAATTCTCTCCCCCACTGGGGCAGGGTAGTGAGCAAGTGGCTGTGTGGTGCCTAGTTGCTGGCTGGGGTTAAACCGTGACACTCCTCCAAATTCTTCAGCCAAACCCTTTGGAGTCCTCATTCTTGAATCCTTCTCCAAAAGCCATGACAGCCAGCAGCTCCTCTCATTAAGCTGTTCTTTCTTCCATGGTGACCAGCAATGTCTTTTCTCTGGCTTTCCAACAGGCCTTTCTAGAGCCCAAAGTAAAGCAGGCTAAGGTGTGGGAGGGGAAGAAGAGGTTCTCCAAGCCCAGCTTACCTTACAACACAACCTAGTATTACCGTGCACTGATGTGATATGCACAGGTAGCAGGTTTGGGTGGAAGAAAATAAACCCAAACACTAATTGCTCTGATTAAACATTAAAGATGGAGCATACCTTTGCTCTGTTTTTAAAGACAATCTTTGGAGTTTAACTGCATTTTACCGGAGCGACTGAACTGATCTTAGGAACTGAGATGCCTCATGTGGTCTTGGTGATTCAACTCCAGCCCACATAACTCAAGTGCCCAAGACGATCAGGTGATGTGACGGAGCCAGGTGACTCATATGACCAGGAGGGCTTGGACAGGACACCCTGGTGACCACCCCTGTGACTCAGTCTTTGCCACCGTTGTGTCACAGGGAATGGCTGGGCCCAGATAGACACAGTCAATTGGTTAGTCACTGTGCCCTGCACTGGTTATAAAGATAAAGGTTTCAAGGTACTCAGTAATTATTGAAAACAGGCACAGTTGCATTATATGTAAATACATACATACATATATTTATATATGTTAACAGAAGAGACAGAAACTTTCCTGTTAAAAGTTTAGACCTGCGATAAGCAAGTATGGAGTAGGAAGAAACTTCTCCAATTGGCAAGTCTTAAGTATTGTCCATTTGTGTGGCTTTTCCACCGCCCTCTGGGCCAGCCAGGATGAACTACTTTTGGAGGTTGTAGTCTGGACTAGATGGAGCATTGGTCTAATCTGGCCATTAAGATTCCAGTTTGATGTTAGAAATGGCGGCTTTTAATTATGACTAGTGTTAATACTTTAATGACTTTTTTCCATTCAGACATCACCATTGCCCTTCAGTCTGTGTAATGCCAGATGTTCAGGTCATGTGGTTCGTCCTTCCATCAAAGGAGAACTAGGAGATTTGTGCCTGGAAATATTCTACACATTTTCTCTATATGTGCAGCCCCGGAGCAGAGGTGGTAAAGATCCTGCAAGGGCTCTGTTGGGGACCTCAGCCCAGGACTGGTGTGGATTTCCCCTTGAACTGACATTATTAAAAGACCAGAGCTGAACAGTGGTGCTTACAAGGCTGTCTCTTTAGGGCTCCTGGCTCTACCCCAAGACTTGCAAAACCCCCATGCTACATCGTATCCCTCCATGGCCAAACATAAGAAAAATAACTTGAAAGACTATGTGTCGTGGGATCATCCATTGGCATATGCCTTAATAATATAAACATATCCTGTCTCTTGACAATAGTTACACATTTTTTAATTGAGGCATTAATACTCAGCACTTGTAACACTTTTAATCCATATATATCAAAGCACTTCTGAGGAAAGAGTGATACTGCGTAGGCTGGTAGGAGCCTAAAGATAACCTGTTAAGATTTGGTAATAGTGGTTAATATACTCATTGACCCAGCTCAAGATGTACAGAAAAGTGACAAAACCCTCTGCCCAACATGCAGTTGGTTTGGTGTGAAGCCCAGAATGGCTTCCCAGGAGTAAGGTAGTGTGGAGTTTGAAAACAACTTTCTGTGAATATTGTAGTAACACAGAGCTGCCTTTCTGAGTTAAATTCACCTGCTTCTAAGAAGTATAGTCTCCAGCAGAATCTGTTGTTTGATTCTGTAGGGCATAAAATACCTGCCTGAGCACTTCGCATTGCCATCCCAATAAAGGCAATGGGAACAGAGATTAAACAGCCCTCTCTGCTCTCCGCTTCTTCCATTTGCAACCATGTGGCATGTATTTCTGGGCAGAGGCTGCACTGTCCCACTGTGGAGAGATCCTGGGCAGCTGTTTTCCATCAGACACATGAGAAATCAATGAAAAAATGAGGGTGCTGGTGGAGGCTGAGTCCTGTCCTGCTGTAAAACACCCAGTCCTCTTCTGTCCCTCCTAGCCAAGCAAGAGCCCTTGACTTTTTGCTCTATGCTTCTATTTTCCCTTTTGCTTCCTCTTCCCCTCCAAAGCACACTGCTCTCTTAGAGTTGCCCACTGTCTCCCTCTCCGACTGCTGTCCATGCTCAAAGCGATTAACTCTGTCACTTCCTCTGGGTCTGTCCCTCTGAAGATTAATGTCTCGTGTTCAGAGTGGATAATCCATCAACCACGTGGCCAGCTGCCACCCAGGGGTCTGACACAGTCCTTTGGCACTCATACTGGAAGGTCTCTCTGGCTGCACGGCCGGTGGAGTGTGGAGAAGGCAGTGCACCGGGAGCAAAACCAGCACGGGCTGGAGTTTAGTGTTCCAGCCAAGACACATCGACATGAGTACACAAATGCATGTTCATACGAGCAGTCCCACAGCCTCAAATCTCGGGAGATGGCCAGAAGAGCCCAGGAATGAATTAGCCATCAGAAGACATCTTGCCTGCTCTCACACTGCAGAGACCTCCCTTTAAATCAGAAGGGGGAACTCTCCTTACCAAGAACCAGGTAGGATTTTCAGGTGACTTATGGACCCTGCACAGTGCTATCTGAAGCAAATGCAAAAGTGAACTGGAGCTGAACATCATGCCCATGCTGAGCACAGAGGGTGCCTTGAGCCCTGTTCCTGCAGTGCTGCCAGATCTCCCTGCCAGAGCTGGTGCTCCTGCAGAGTGGCTGACGGGCTTCAGCATGCCATGGTTAGCACAGCATTTCCTTTTCCCTGCTAACAGTCCTTCTGCACACAGAGCCCAGGCCTTCCTTTCATGAAATGTGGGATGGTGCCTCCTGGCCTGCTGATGCCGCTGCAGACCTGGCTCTCCACATAGTCCTGCCAAAATACCTCCAGCTTGGCCACTGTGTCTGTCCCAGCCACCCACCCAGGCTGAGCTGAGGTCTGAGTTATGTCACTATTTAAGACCAAACTACTGATCTTTGGAGTGATCTAAAATGCACTCAACATCCCCCTACAATAAGGACCACTGATAAGCAACATCGATTGGCCCAAACCACAGCCAGACCTCCTTCAGCCCTCCAAGATGTCTTGGAGAGGCAAACCAAGAGTGACAGAAACATCACTGCAGAGTGGGTTTTGAAGGCACGTTCCAGCAAGAAAAGCAAGAGCGAAATGACTCGGCACGTGGATGCATCACGCAGTCTGCTCTGGGCAGCTGGGCACGGCCCTACCAGCTTCATGCAGCTGAGATGGGGCAACACCTGCCTCGTGGCTGGAGCACAGACCGAAGGGAAGCTGTGCCCCGTGCCAGCTGGCGTTCCCTCCCTGTGCCCCATTTGCCATGCCCCTAGCACCAGCCAGCTGTGCTGCGAGGTGATAGCGCAAGGGCTGTCAGTGCAGCAGAAACTGGGGAAAAATCAGGCTGAGAAACCAGCTGCAAGTGGGACAGATATGCAAGAAGAGAGGCTGTACAGCCAGGTGCAGGCTCCTTGCTGCGAGCGGAGCTAAGCTGGCCAGGCTGCTGGCAAAGTGAATGGAGATCTAGCTGACATAACAAGCCATTTAAGAAGTCAAGTTTCCTCTGCTTTTCACTATCTTTTTTTTCCCTTCTTTCCTTTATTTTTCCCTTGTTAGTAATTTTTTTAAGGGCAGACAGCTTATCCCGTGAAGCTGTCCTGAAAGGAGGGACTGGGCTGTTTGACCCTCTACCAGTTCCCTACTGACAGGCATTTATTCAAATCCTTCTCCAATTTCAACCAACAGAGAGGCATAGAGATCCCAGAGATAATGAAAGTCCTTTAGATTTAATGAAAATAGGTAGGTGGATAGAGGAGAGAGGACTCCCTGAGCACCCCCACTGTGGTAGAAATTGGAGCATGAGCTAAAATACCAAGCACCAGAAAACCGTCATGGGAGAAACCATGTAAGTACCCCACACTACAGGAAACACATTTAATCCACCTCTGCGCCCGGAAGGGCACTTGCAGCTGAACACGGAGCAGGGAGTCAACATGCAATGGAGGCAGGCACAGCCCGTCGTGCCTGGATGAGCAGCAGGTCCCTGTTCCTGTGGCCTCTGCACAGATGGAGGGCACGGCTGTCCGGGAGCAGATGCTTCTCTTGCACCTGGTCTGCTATCGTGTGGTTTCCCTTCCCGGCATCATTGGCTAGCACTGAGCTGTGCATTAACGTCTGGAACTGCCAAAGGTGTTTAAAAGGCTTCTCCATCTCTCATGAAGGAAAGAGCATCCTCATCCCTAGTCACACCTGTCCCAAGGAGACTGTATCCTCTGTGCTAACGATGCTGGCCCAGCTCTGTAATGAAGCTGCACTGCGCCGCTAATGCTCCTGCATCCTCTAGGCAGAGCGAGGCCAATGAGCCTGCTCCCTGTGCGAGTCTTCCCACACCCTCTCCGCAAATAAGCTCCTGCCAGGTCATAGCCTGACTCCACCGCTGACTTTGCTGGCACGTGAGTGCCCACCACTTCCTTCAGAAGCTGCTGAACAATATGAACCAGGCTTAATGATGGATGCAACTCTTGCCTGCTCCCTGCGGATTTTCTGTACTCTGTACAGAGGAGATCCCATTTCACCCTCTGAAGGAAGAAGGCAGCAAATGGACAGGCATTATCCTTCCTATTCGCACTGAAACATTGGCAGTGCCAGCACACATAAAAAATGGAAGGAGACATATACCTTCCTCTTTTAAAAACAAGAAGGGCTAGGATGCTTTCCAAGACTAGAAACAAACTTAAGGCCAAGGCTGACATTTCAGGGATTGTTGCCAATTAACTTACTGAATAAAATTCTCCTCTTCAGCCATGCTCTGTGCATGCAGGAGAGGAGCCAGATTGTTTTCCTGCCCCAGTTCTGGATAGTAATTTTTGCTGCATTCACTCGGAGACATCTGTCTGTTTTCATGCCTGCAGTGTAAGCTGGTGTTCAAGTTGCATCTGCTGAGGAGCCTCTCTGCTCCCTATCCTGGGGGCTATTTCAGGGCAAAAATATCCATTAACCACTTACTCTGAAGCACACACTTGACAAAAGCATGAGCAAAGAACATAATGATGCATCAAGCTCCACATATAACTCATCAGCTGCGGCCATGCCCAGAGAGATGGAGGGAGCAGTGCTCCAGAGCAGTGTGGCTGCTTGAGCCGTGGTGGCCGGGCCGCATGGGCTCCCCAGCACCATGCCTGCGCCATGGCCTGGGCGGCCCAGTTTGCTCCTCGGGCATCGCAACCCACCTGAAATCTCCAGCGTGTGTGGTGCCCCCACGCAGCCCCATTCCAGAGGGGGCTGAGCTTGCCGGGCGGCTCTCCCTGCCTGCCAGCTGACCCCAGAGGGGTGTGCGCTGCCGCATGCCCTGCAGTCCTGCTCCTTCCCTGGGGACCCGAATCCACATCACATCCACCCTCCTCTCCCTGCCACAGAGGCCCGAGCGGTGTTCCGCAGTCTCGTGAGCTGCTATTTCACCAGCCATGACTTAGAGATGCTAAATAAAATAGCAGCAAGGTCCCAAACCCACTATAAAAAGAGAAAGGGAACAAGAAAGGGTTGGGTGCAGTGTGTGTTTCAGGGTGTACAAATGACTGGAAACAAATCCCAAATCCCTGAAAACTCGGAGAAAACAGGAACAAAAGGTGGGAGAAAACCACACAAGCAAGGGTGAGGCGGCAAGGAGAGGGGCTCTCAGTATTGATGTTTGAAACGGGCTCTTTAAAATGGAAGATAATGACACTGAAAATTATTCTGAGCTTTTCAAAGGCATAAATGACCAAACTGCCTCCTGACTCCTGAATTACATTATCCAGAAAGAACTTAATAGCATGTTATTATCGTTTCTCCTCGCTGACAGGATTTCGGCACTGAAAAGACAAACAAGAAGTGCATTCATAATCGCAGCCGCGTTCACCTCCGCAACGCACCGGCCGCAGCTAATTTCAGGTAAGTGTCTCGGTGGCTGGCCAGGGGAGCTGGATGGGGCTCACTGCGCTTGGGGGCAAGGTAATTGCCTTTGTCACTGCCTGAGGGGGACCAGCTGGGTGTCCCCGAGTGGCGGCCAGCACCAAAAGCCTGCTGCGTGGGGGAGAAAGGCATCGCCTGAGCCGGACGGTGGCAGCTGAGCCCATGGGGACGGCTCTGGCGGGGCCCAATGCTCCCCACAAGGGGCCCGGGTCTGCGCAGACAGCAGCGGGGTCCCTGTGTCTGCTCCGTGGCCGCAGCTCCGCTGGCCTGCTGGGAGCTTATAGGAATGGGAGCAAGATGAGAAAGGGGGCATAGGGACGTGCGAGGGCTGAGGAGTGTAAGCAAAAAACCAGGCCTGAGCTGTCCAGGGATAGCCCCAACCTTTGGCATTTGTGGTATATGGTTCCTTTTGGTGATGGGCAGCCCCAGAGATAGCAGTGCCGCTGATTTCCAAGCTGGGCAGCCTGGCAAGCCCCTCTCCTGCCCCCACTTGCCACCCCATCCCCATGCCCCGATCCAGAGGTCAGAAGGCAGCTCCGTCACATTGTGCTCCCGACTGACCTGGGTGTCTCAGACATGCCCTGGGACGGGCATTGTCCTGGTGCAAGCCGACGATGACCCTGGCATCAGATAGCACCGTTGTGCCACGGTCTGAGGGGCACAATGCATCAGTTTGCTTTGGGCCATTCCCAAGGCCTTTCTTTATGTCTTCCTTGGTTTTTATCAATGTGCACCACTGCAGTCCAAAACACCTCTCTCCTAGGAGGTGCCCCATCTCCTCCTGAAATTCCCCCCCCAATAGCCAGAGATGGGGGGTGCAGGAGCCCAGCCTGGAGGGAAGGAGGCAGGGAAGAGAAAGAGGAGGAGAGCCATTGTTTGGGCTCTGCTCAGCTGCCGCTGCCACAGGACACATTTGCATGGGGCCACCCAGGACACAGAGCGTGACCCAGCCCAGCGGGGTCCCCGGGCAGAAGACCGTCTCTGTTATGGCGATGGAATGATGAGGCTGAGCTAAACCCAAGGGGAAGCCTTTGCGCAGCAGTCCGTGGCTGCCCATGATTTATGTCCCAGGTTTAACAACATTTCATTTCAGCAGCCGCACTCCGACATCCGTAGGCCCCTAAGCAAGTGAAGGGGGTAACTGCCAATAATAAAAGCCAGCACTGTGCTCTGCCGCCTGCCCAATGCACATGCAGTCCTGATTTTTCCACTGGTAGTACAATACAGCAAATAACCCTTCCCAGCAGAAGACAGGCTGCAGAGGGAGCTTACACAGCACACCCAGAGCCACCTGCATCACCAGGGTGGCACCCCCCAGCCCAGCCTTGGCAGGAGGCTCTGGGAGAGGGGCCACAAGAGCACTGCTCCCATAGCAAAATTCAGGTGCTGCTGGAGACCGGACACATGGCATGGGAGCACCCGAGCAGCTTCGCAGCCCTGTGGCCTCCCGCGGGAGCTCCCCTGGGTCTGATCCCTCATCCGGGACTGCTTGGCAGAAAGTATGAACCCAGCAACCAAAGGAAACTACGGGGAGGTCTTCTTCTTGGATGGAGATCCCGAGAGCGAGACCATGGAGCAGTCTCCAAACTAAAGGAGTTGCATGAACCATGTAACCAAGGCAAGACCAGGGCTGAAGAGCAAACTGCATGGTCTCATGACGCCAAGGAGCAACCACAGTCCTAGTGCAGACTGGGTGCAGCACAGGCAGCCGTGGGACTGGCTGCCCTGTGATATACGCATCTTATATCGCTGGGTTTTCCTTTCAGCCTTATCAGCATGATGGATAGTTTAGGCATGGTGAAGGACAAGATAGTAAAAACTATGACCATGATTACTATTTTTCATATTTTAAGAGCAACATGATATGACCAGGCTTCGTGCATGTCACTTTGTTTATTAGCTATCATTTAGTAATCTCTTCCATCTTTGCTTTATTAAAGTTGGAGGTGCTGTTAGGCTGCAGGCTGGGAGGAGAGCAGAGGCCCATGGGGCAGCCACCCTGGGGAGACACTCACTTCCTCGCTTACATCCACGTTGACGCTGGAGCTGCAGGGCTGCAAACCACCAGCAGCTAACATGCATTTTACATGCAGACACATCCTGCTAGCTCAGACCCAAGTCTTGTTCCTTTCTTTGCAGTTTTCTAGTTATAGGAAGAGGCTTATGCTCATATGTATCAGAGTAGGGAAAAGTAGCCTCAGCAAAAAAGAATATGAATAAAATGAAAATAAATACCAAAGCTCTTCCCTACTCCTCACTGCTCATGCAGTCTGGGTGAACAGTTTTTACAAGACCATCAGAAATCAAAGTACCTGGCTTACAGCAAGCGGCTCAAGAGGGAAGCTGTGCAAAGAGCAGCCAGTGATCTGACACCGTGGCTGATCTGGAGTGCCACGGAGGATGGCAAGCAGAGGCATGCTCCCTGGGCCACACAAGCCAACCTAGAAAGGCCATTACCCTTTGACAAGGTCACCTTGAGCTGCATGGGGACTCCTGGGGGAGGCCGGTGCTGCCAAATGTGTCACAGGGTCGGCCGGAGGCACCCAGGTAAGTGCACAGTCACGTCCTGCCCAGGGCTCCCTCAGGCACAGCTGTGGGCAAATGCACAGCAATAATCCCTGCAGGGAACAGAGACGCGGATCGCTACCCTGCAGAGAAGCGGCAGCAGCTTTCCAAGTTGGCATGGGGAAGATCTCTCAGCTGGGTGTAGCTTCCCACCACCCCACGTGCTGTGTGCTGACTGCCCTCAGCCAGGGAAACACTCAGCACTGTCTCTATGGGACCTGATTACCATCACATAGAGGCACTTAGCATCCGTCCAGTCTGCTCAAGAAGCCTTCAGCTGGGTATAAGTAGAATTTACTCCTGGTTTAAAGTCTGATTAAAGCCCAAGGCAGCCATAGCAGGACCCTGGAAGGGCACACACTGCCTCTTCTCAGGAAGGCACCGCGACGTGCAGGTTTTGCCCAAGAACAACCTGAGAAGTGGCTGGTTGATTCAAACTGCAAGGCGAGCTATCCAGGCTGGCATTTGCTGGGACAGGCAGGCTCACAGCCCTGGCTCCACAACCGAACCAAACAAAAACAGCCAGCAAGCTCTGGCCTGGGCTTCAGAGCAAAGATGAGTCCTGGGCAGGGACATTATCTCATGTCTGAGCACAGACACTGACACAGAGGGAGAGATGGGAAGGGTGAAACCCAGAGCCAACTTCATCCCACAGCGCTGACTCGATGGCAGTGGTTGCATGGCTTCACTGGCAGGCTGGCTGGAAGGGGCCGTGGGGCATTTGTCTGTCTGCCCTCCCACTCCGAAGAAGACTCTCGTCAACAGGAGACCCACTGAGCCATGCTTTGGCTGGCCAGGTCCTTGAAGCCCCCTGGGATGGAGACCCTCTCTGGGTGACATGTCCTAGCTCTGCACCACCCTCCTGATGAAGTAGTTCATCCCTGTGCCCAATCTAACTATCCAAGCTGTAACTTGTGGCCATCGGCCCTTGCTAAGTTGACTGGCACTACCAGAAAGAGTTTAGCTCTATTGCCTCTCTAACTCCCTTTCAAAGAGTCGCTGGCCATTATCAGCTCATGCCTTTGCTTCTTCCTTGCCAGACTAAACAAGCGCATCTCCCTCACAGGCAGGATGGGCAGTAGGTCCTGGCCATGTCGCGTGCCCTCCACTGGACCCAATCCAGTTTTTCAACATCCCCCTTAAACTGAGAGAACCAAAAGAGAACACTGTTTCAGGTGTGGACTCAGCAGCACCAAGCAGAGAAGGAGAACAAGCAGCCTCGCCAGCCACACTCCTCCTGATGTAGCCTAGGACATGGTTTCCACTGCGAGCTCACGTTTACCTGGGGTTCCCCGTAATCCCTTCCTGCTCCTTTTCAGCAGGGCTGCTACTCTGCTAGTAGGTTTTCTTTTCACCTGAAAGGTCCTAGTGATACCTCATGGAATTAGATGTTAAGGGGACATCACTATCACCTGTATGGTGCTTGGAAAGGATAATTTTTCTCAGAAGGGTAATTAATTAATTACAAATGTCATTCTCTCACTGTCCAGCTCTTTCACAGTCCTGGGCAGCACTCGAGCAACTGCTGGAGGAAGGAGGATGACCCCCCCGCAGGTACCTTGGCAGGGCTGACAGAGGGCCAGCCCCATGCCAGCGGGAGCCTGGTGGCCCCGGTGCCCTGGTGCAGTGGGGACCCGGGCTGCCTCCTGACCAGGGACTTTGCACCCGCCAGCCTGTCATCCCCAGCAGAGTGATAGCTGCTGGCTGACCAGCTGGAACAACAATTGAATCCCACCTGGGGGAGGGAGGGAAACAGCCACAGGCGAGCTCCACGGAGACAGAGCCAAAAAAAGGCTCTGAACCACCTCCCAGAGGCAGCTTCGCCTCAGCAAGTAACACACTACGCTGCTCTGGTGCATGGGGTGGCACGAGGAAGGGGGAACCCTTCATTGTGCCAGCAATGGTGACTTGCCTGTCACAGCGTCTGGGCAACCTGTGAAACAAAAAGCATAAAGTGCAGTCCAGAAGCATTTAGAGATAACAAATCCATTCAGAGCCATGGTGGGTTTTGGTATTTACCCCCAAAAGGTGGGGGACACCTCTGCCCTTCTCTCAACCCTCCTCACCTCCCATCCGCAAACCCCCAGTCCTCACTAGCAAAAATTAATTGCTGCAAACACACAGCATCACATGCATTCTCCTGCTGCTCCTCAAAGAGCAGTTTGCTGCCCGGGTGGAGCGCCAATGCTGCTCCTAACCACCGGCCATTGCCACACTGCAGCAAAGCAGAAAAGGCCGAGTCCCCTCGCAAACAACAGGGGTAGGATGTCAATCACATGAGGACTGGAGATGGGAAAGAACGGAAAGCCTTTGGGCCTTGCAGACTCACTCCACACAGCACAGG
Source organism: Gavia stellata (assembly GCF_030936135.1). NCBI lineage: Eukaryota > Metazoa > Chordata > Aves > Gaviiformes > Gaviidae > Gavia > Gavia stellata. The sequence goes on from NC_082600.1 coordinate 25,463,902, forward strand.
GTGAGGCAGCGAGCACGGAGTGGTGGCAGCAGCTTGCCCCCAGAGACATCAGCTGCTGGCACCTCGCTGTCCAGGGCACTCCCCCCTGGGGAGTTTTGGAGGTCCCGGCCCCCAGCACTGCTGCAGCCCTGCCCAAGGTGGGAAGCTGCAGAGGTGTGTGGCCCGGGAGCCCGAAGCGGGGGCAGCAGGGGCACAGCAGGACCCCCTGGGGGCTGCCGCACTCCTACAGCAATCAAGATCTTCAGCTAAGCCTTGAGGCAGGAGATGACTCTTTGGTGCGGAGCAGAGAGCAGCCCTTCTGCTGCTTTGCTGCAGACATTAAGAGGGAGGTGATGAGCAAACTCAGAGACTCCATTTGCTCCTTCCCTACAGCCCCTGCTCCAAGCTGTCAGAGGATCAGCAGCCCCAAGCAGACCTGGATTTACCCAGAGGGCTGGGAGCCTCTGAAGTATCCCTCCCAGCTCAGCAGTGCCAAACCGCCCCTCCCAGTGCAGGGCATGCCAGCCTGCACCCTCCTGATCTCAGTGCTGTTTGTTTGCTCTGTGCCATTTGAAAGCTGCAATCACCCAGGACAAGCACATCCCCTGGGTGAGATGGGGACGGCCAGAACTCGGGCTGCAGGGGCAGGAGCCAGCCCCACCCTCTTGCTTCTAGAGAGGAGCCAAGGAGGAAGAAATGTCTGTCCCCACCTTTCTAGCCATCCAGTTGTCAGGGGATGAAGGGGGAAGGCACTGGCTGCCCTGAGGGCTGTGGCCCTCCAGACATCCATCTCTCTGCTCCCACCTGAATGCCGGGTGTCCTGGCACAGCCCACCATGCGTGACGGCTCCTTGCATGCTCCAGGACCCAGCAGCCTACCCACACCCCTTTGGACTCGGGGTACGGGGGGGGAGAATGGTGCTGGAGGACATGGAGATATGCAGCGGTGGTGGGGGAAGAGCCCTGCCAAGCGATGCATTAGAAGACAGCCCCAGTGACCCACGGGAAGTAATTTGTGAGGGGAATGACTTTGGCACAGACCAGGCTTCATGCCGGTCACAGTTCATTTGCTATGGGAAGCAGGGAGTGATTAATTTGGAAAGCTTCTACGCTGCGACTGCACGAGGTTCACACACCCCTGCAAGATGGCAGAGGCCACTACGCAGCCTCGATCTGCAAATCTATATGCCACCCACTTGTCATCACTGAAGTTCACTGGATGTGCTAGGTAAAGGCTATGGTGTTCAGCATGGGCTAATGCTCTCTTTGGCTTTTTCTTCAGCTGGATATGAAAAAGCACGTTCACTTCATACCCTAAATTCTTGCAGTTTTGCATGGCAACGTCATTTACCCTGACCGCCCCATTTTCCACCTCCAGCCAACCTAATGACAGTACATTTAAATGCTAGACAAAAAGGACTGCTGGCTCCCCAACACTTCGAGAGTACTGAGAGCCTTTAGAATGGGAGATGCTACAAGGCTACAATGTAGTATTTCACATTACAGGGGCTGAAAGATGCCCATCAGTTTTGCACTTCTGGCCCCAGCTCCTACCCTCCACTTGTCAGTCCTGAGAAAGAGTCGGTGGGCTCAGGAGCCTGCTACAAGGTCAATGTTTAGAGCCTGCACCAAACTTCAGTTCGCTCGCAGCTGAAGCTGGGCAGACAGCAGCCCGCGTGCCGCCTGCAAGCAGAGCAGCACAGGCTGTGTTTGCTGGTGGTGAAAACGCCAATAAATGCAGGTTGGAAGGAGAGGCCAAGTGCATGGAGCTGATCCAGGTTACCCGTGTTTGACAACCAGAAATTGGGATGAGAAAGTGTCTTTTCAAAACCCTTTTAACACATTCACCTTTGAGGGCTTTCAGCAAAAAGACAAGGCAGGAATGTTAAAGGGTCAAACTCCGGGTGTTTGCTTGTTCTTTCCTCAGGCAAACCCTCATTGATTAACTGTGGGAAGGGTGAAAGCTGAGCACAACTGATGGAGGAGTCCCACTGCTAACACCGAAGCACGCAGCCTCCCAGCAGAGAGTAATGTCAATAGACAAAGCTCTTCCAAATACACGCGGCTCTCTGCCTGCTGCCAAAAACAACAGTCTGAGGCACTGCTGGTTCCCTACCACTTTTAGGGCCAGTACCTTCCTCAGGCAGCAGGACTAGCAGCACATGGCTGGATTTTGGGGGAGGGAGGAAGAACAGGCATGGCAGCTGAGAGCAGGCTGAGGGCTTGGCAAGTCAACACAAACGTCAGCTGCGGGGAGCCCCTCCATGATGCAGGATCCTCTGGAAATGAGGGGTACGACCAGGGTCTGTGTGATGAGCTGTCACGCACAGATGTTGGCGAGACCCAGACAGTGCTCTGGTTGGTATATCTAGACATGGAGAGGCAAAGGCATTTGCAGGGGCAGCTGTAAGATGAGGATGTGCAGTTGGTGACCATTGCTAGAGGGTCTCCTGGACTTCACTGGGTGCACCAGGCCAATTTTTTGAGCAGAGCTCTACTACTGAGGAGAACAAGACAGGCACTTACAGCTTGTAGGCTGGCCAGTGTGGGTGGGCCTAAGCAAGGCACTGATTCAGCCAGGCTGATCGCATGAGCAAAGATTGCTCACGTACAGGCTGCAGGACCAGTACTCCAGGGCCCCTATGACTCCATGTCGACTCAGAAGTCTCGTCACTGCAATTACCACCACTCCATTCCCTGACGCCATCACACAACCCAGAAGTCAGGGGAATCTCTGACCTGTCATTGCACAGGTTGGGGACAAGCTGTGCGAGGACATTCAGGGTTTCTTTTTTTGCTCTTAGCAAAGATGGGAGAGAGTACCTCACTCCTGCTGCTGTCCCCACAGTAGGAAGGGCTCAGAGACCTAACACCAGGGTGACACGACTGACTGCAGAGGAGACCAAAAACCCAAGTTCAGTAATTCCCCATCCACAACTCCATCAATCACACACCACTTCTTGACAGTCCTGAGCCAGCCAGCTGTGCCTTCACTCTTGAGCATGTACATAGTCGCTGTCATAAGCCACACATCTGCAGTCACTAACTCATCATGCCCAAGCACACCTGTAGTCAGGTACCTTTTCTGGATTACATTCCTTCCCTCTCCCACACAGCCAGTAAGAGAATCTGTTCCTCAGGGGCTGACACAGGCACTCACCCGCACTCTGCCCCCTGCTTCCATTCCCATGTAAATGGACTCACTGCAAGGTGGGGTTTCGCACTGATGCAAGCTGGGAAACTGCACGCAAACTGGGAGAGTGCACGTCGTCTTGTGGCTTGCTCTCAGGCACAGCCTGGTGCCTGAGTAACTACCCTCAGCTTAGCAAGCTTGCTGGCAGTAGAGGGATGTTCCCATCCTGTCCTTCGTGTCCCCTTTCACCAAGACAGTTTTTGAGAAAGCTGAAATGATCTGAGCAGTCACCTCCATCCACCCTTCCTGGCTATAGGAATCCTCACAAGCAGCAGGGACATCTCCCAGGATCCCAAATATGTCACATGTAGATGAGGCCTCTGGGTAAGACTTCCTGGTAGCTGTCCCATAGCTGCAGAGTCAGAGTCATCAGACCTGTCACTTGCACCACTGAGCAAGTGGCAGGTTTTCGTCCGAGACAGGAGCAGTGAAACGCCACAGGCGGTGACGAGGTGAAATGCTCAGTGCGTGGCACAGGGATGGTTATGTCTCACAGATGTGCTGCAGCGTGCTCCCGCAGGCAGGGAGGAGGCAGGCCTAGTGTGGATCTGGGTGGCAAGGAGTGGTGCACCCTCCCAGCAGGATGACACCCGCTCCTCCATCCCATCCCAACACACATCTGACGCAGCACCAGAGGACCCAGGTGTGGAACAAACCTCTTGGGAAGAGGAAAGACCAAGAGGCCATTTCATTTGGCCTGCAAGGAGTTAACAGTGCTGCCTGGCATCAATTACTCAGTGGAGAAATGGAAACAGGACTGAGGTGAGAGGCCCAAACAACACCCTGAGTGCACAGTCAGGCATCCCTCCCCCAAAGGTCTTTGATACAACATTTATTTTGCTGTGTGGCAGTACTGTACAGTACACATACATTAACAGCAGTTTCAGAGCCCTGAGTTGTCATTCTTCCTGCCTTCTATGAATTTCAGGAAAGAGGCAGGACCACTGTCCCCTTCCCCCATTTCACCTGCAAGGAAACAGGCCAGGAAAAGTCCAAAAACACACAGGCACTTGCTGACAGGACTGGAGACAAACCTCAGAAAGCCAGACTCCCAGTGCACCACTCTCACCATTAGGGTCCCCTTTCCCTGGTGCTGGGAGAGGAAGCCCTAGTGCCAACTCTCCACAAGATCTCACTCCTCTGAAAAACTCTCTGCACACCTGAACAGAAATCAGACTGAGGAGACTGCAAAAACTAATATAAACCCTACTGGATTTTAAAGGGACTTACCACCTCTCCCTGAGGGTCTGAGAAATGCTTTGGGGCATTCTAGGCAGGGTTGGGATTCTCTTAAATTCTGTAAGATTGTTTAAGAAAGAGCCAAGGAGAGGCTTTTGTTTCCAGTGCAGTCCCACTGGAATCGGAGTGGAATTTCCCCTGCTCAGATGGCGAAAGAAAGTACCCTGCCCTTCCAGCCACATGGTATCCCGCACCTCCTTTTCCTAAACCATGAAATGGCAGAGCTCCAGCACCAACTCCACCTCTCAGCGCCACAGAGAAAGCTAATGCTGTAACAAGCAAGGACAGTGCAGCGTGTAACATGGAACAAGACCCAAAAATAGCCCACAGAATAGACAGAAATAGTCAGAAAGGCAAATGTGCCATGGAGAGCAGAAGGGATGGAGGGAGCACCCAGGCCTCTCCCACCAGTTCATGTCAGTACATGGAATGGTGCATCTGGCTCAGGAGAGCAATGACCCAGTTCCCCAGCTGGGACCCCTTCAGCCACAGGAAGAGTTCATACAAGTTGATCTGCCACAGGCTCAGGGCTTCTGTGAGTGAGATCTGGGCCCTCCTGTAAAGCGAGTGACTCTTGCTCCTCTGGTACCTAGAATGAGAGAAACAGCTGCATTAGATTCAGCATGATGCAGCCCGGTGGGAAGGAGGCCTGTCCTACATCTTCAATACAACTGACCCGCCCCAGGGAAGGGGAACACCCAACCTCTGGAGAGTCATCATCAGTGGAGACCCCCTGGCAGTAGGTATTTTCTCCAAGTAATGTTCCTGAGGAGCTGGGGACTGCCTTCCTAGCACAAATCTGGCAGAAGAAACAGCCTTGCGAGTCCTGTTCTCTCCCCACTGTGTGTAGTGACCCTGGGCCATGGCATCCTCTGCTTCTATGCCCAGCTTCACTTCAGCTAACAGGGACAGGTGCACACCCCTATAGCCCTTCCTGGTAGCACACTTGTAAGAGTCCAGCAAGCCTGACACACTGATTCCAGGAAAAGTAATTTTCCACCTTTCATTAGAAGCAGAGGTTAACTGGGCTTCATAGGTCCCTCATCAGCCAGAGAAATAACTGTTATTTCTTCTGCAGGGAGGAGGAAGCTGAGGCAGAAGTGCATTGACTCGTATGACTCACAGATGGAAATCACTTGCACGACTCCTGTTCCTGGCTTTTACACATCAGCCTGATCTTCACAGTCAGCCCTAGCCCCTCAGTCACGCTGCAGAAACTGGCAGCAGTGAACTTGCACATCTTTCCTACCCATAAATACTTCCCAGTGGTGATGCCTGTAACAGGCAGGAAGCCCCTTCCCCTCCTCTGGAGGGGCCAAACCCTAAACGTTTACCTTAGGGCTCCAACTCCATCCCTGTTCCCAACCCCAGGGTGACACTTGTCCTTTGGAGAGGCTGATGGGCGCGAGAACAGCACAGATAGAAGCTGAGACATGTAACTGATCAGGGGTAGGACCACAGCAGATGTGCTCATGAGAGAGAGAGGTCCACAGCTAAGAGTAAGAGGTCAAGTTAGGCCTTGTCAGGGCCCTGAGTGGGGGGCTCTAATAAGCCTTAATGGTCCTGACTAGCCTGAGACCTCCCCCAACCCTCTGCTCATAGGCCCAGGAGCTCCTGTTAATCTCAGGCCTGCACCTTCAGTCCCTGCCTGAGCTACACTGGAGGGGGAATGGTCCCCAGCTCATGCTCTGCTGTGAAGCCCCTTGACCTGGACCTCAACTCACATACTGACCTCTTGGCTTGACCTCAGTCCTGTCTTGTCACCATGGACCTGCCTGAAAACCACTGGACCTGATCTACAGATTGACTTTCTGGTTTGACCTTGGACCTGCCCTGTTACCATGACATGCATTATGATATGGACTTTTGATTGGACCTGATCACCATCTCAGGGTCTGCCCTGGTTGCCTTGCTCAGCTACTGTGGGACTGGGCCCTGGCTGGCCCTGGAATCCCCTCCAGCTCCTGGCCCCCAGGGACAACCAGCCTCTGCTGCTCCATGTCTGGCCTCTGGTGCCTGGAGAAGAGACTCACGTGGAAACAGCTCTGATGCAGCAGCGAGACATGTTGAGGAAGGAGCTGGCACTGGCCCGCGTGTGCAGGGCTGACTCAATGCCCCTTAACAAGTCATTGGTCTTCAGCAGCAGCAACATCTGGCGGGGGACGTTGTTGAGGAGCTGGGTGATCTGGGGTAGGTAAGCAGCAGCGTTGGACCGGATCTCCACATCCTGCAGCCAGCCGGGTCATGTCAGAGAGAAAGGAAAGAGAAGTGAGAGTGCATGGGAAACCCAGATCCAGATGCAGCTGAGATTTGGCAGGAGGAGACAGTGTTTTTTCAGGCTATGACTCTTGGCCAGAAGCTAAAGAGCTCTTTGTCCTGCTTTACTGCAGACACCTGGCTGTCCCAAGCACTCACAGCAGAGACCACTCTTGCCATGTCCCACCTGCCCCTCAGTGAGATAAGGCCCTGTCCTCTCAGTGGCAGGATTAATAGCCTCTCAGCGGCAGGATTAATAGCCTCTCAGCAGAACAGGGCACTCACTGCTATCTCAGTTCTTGGCCTGCAGCAACCATGTCTCATTACTGCCCTTGCAGCGTTCTGACTGAGTCTCACCTCACCAACCCCAAAGCTGGCAGAGCTGCAGGTTGCCCAGGACTCCTCAGGAAGGTGGAGGCATGCTCCAGGGACAACCAGGCTGCTCCTTGTCTTGCTGTCCCATGCAGCTGATGGCTTTACGCTATACTGATGAAGCTGTTTCCAAGGCCTGGTTTAGTCCTCTGTCCTCAACACAACTCAGCAGAGGTGAGAAAGCAATTATGCAGTTAAGTGTCATGCTAACCCAAAAGATCAAAAACTGTCATCTGTCAGACTAAGGGTCTATCTATCTACCCTGTCTGGCAGCCACCAGTAGCAGACGCTTAAGGAAAAAGTGTAAGACCAAGGCAGACACAGAGTGATCCTTCATGTTCCTTGGTTCCCCAGCTTCTAACAAATACACTGCCCACGGTAAGGTCCCAGTGATAGCTGATGGGTTACAGCCTAAGCCAGTTAAGATGGGCTCCCCTCCAAACGTGAGCCACCAAAGCATCCAAGACAGCCAGTCTCAACTCTTCTGCCTCTTTTTAGATCTGAGAGTTCCCCCACCATCCCAGTAAATGTAGGACAGTGTGGTGTGGAGCTGATCCCATACGCTTAACCAGGTCCCTACCTCTTCCTACAGAGGCCATGACATGAATCAGCAAATCCAAACAGAAGAAGTCCCTGGAACATATGAAATCTCCAGAATCCAGGAGGACACATGCAGAGGACAGTAAAGGACTTCTTACAGGAGGGAGGGTCCTTTGTGGGAAAGGACAGCTCTAAAACCTTCTCTCCTCTGGAATGAGGGATGGCTGGCCTATATTTCATGGATCTCACACGCACTCTTTGTGAACTTCAGACTTATTATAAAGGAACAGACCTGCACAAATCGAGTGTGCAGGTCATGATGGTCAGAGATGTATACAGCTCACACACCACCATGGTTGCTTTGCTGCTGACAAATAAATCTTTGTGACCTCCTGCCTCGTCACTGACCAAATAGACAAAGCTTCAGCAAGAAGACGCTTAGCTCTCCTAAACGTTAAACGCTTTGTTCCATTATTTGTGGGCAGAAAATTCTTCCCTGATTATCTCTTATCCCTTATCCTAGCCAGCATCACTGCAGAGTCTACTTTATTTTCTATTTCATTTCTTTTTATTTTTAGCTCCAGCTGCTTGTCCACATCACAAAACAACCACATGATCTGTCATCAGAACTGTCATTTTCTGTCAAGGGTGAAGCCTGTGTGCAGAGGAAGAAATGAGCTATGCCACAGGACCTGAGAAAAGCCCCTTGGCTGCAATCGCTGAGGCTGCAGCAAAACACAATCATAAAATCAGATGAGATGAGGCTAGCAGCCACCCTGAGCGGTCTGCCGCCTGGCCTTGTCTTAAGGCAGGAACAACTACACCTATGGCAATCCTCACACATTTGCCTACCCTGCTCCTAAAACTCTCCGGTGATGTGACTCACAACCTCCCCAGACCATCCGCACCAGTGTTTCATTGGCCTTGCCATTAGATCTGGCTTTTCTCATGTTTAACCCCAATCTCCTTAGTTGAATTTAAACCCATTACTTCTTGTCCTGTTCACAGCAGTCTTTAACAGATTTGAAAATCACTACAACTCTTTTCAACCCATGCTTTTCTAGACTTTTTCTGCCCTAACTTGCTCAGGCTTACTTCATAGCTTGCATCTGCTTGACCACTAGTCCTTGTAGCTTCCTACTGAACTCTCCTCAGTTTCATCAAACCTTTCTCAAAATGCAGTGCTCCAGACTGGACGTAGCACTACAGATAAGATTTTGTTTCAGGAGGGTTGCTTCCTTGTTTCACAGGCTACTCTCAGGTCAAAACATCCTCAAGCACACTCTCTGGAGCTCTGCGCTGATAGTACCTCCCTACACAGCGCTTGGCTCATGCTGCTGATACAATCTTTCAAATTCACCTCTAAACTAAGGGCAAGCAGCAGCTAATTTCCTAATGCCACGGCAAATCTGCTCAGCTCCCCATTATCTGCTGCAGGATTATCCAGTTTCAGCATTAATTGTGTCATGTAGGCAAAGACAACAGACCTGGCTCCATACAAGCAATTCAACTCAATGACAAAGTTCATTTGCCCACACAAGGTACCATGCAGGTGCAGTGGTACCTCTGGCATAACCTTCACAAGCCAGTTCAGGATAAACATCACTTAATAGCTCCGATTCAAAACTGGCCTTGTAGAAGTGGAGCCAGCTCTGTGTTGATTTGCTTTGGTGCCTCTGAATTTTTTATTGCAGCTACCAGCTCCAGAACTCACCAGATCAAGCACAGATCTGCTAGACAGTCACTGTATTATTTCTGATATGCAGAAAGTTAACTTAGGTAGGAAGCAATCAAATTACTGGGGGTGGGGGCGGTCCATTACCCAAGGTATCTGACCTACTCATTGCTATGGATAATGGCAAGCCAGTGCAGCAAATTCCACCACATCCATCAAAATGAAACGCCAACTCGAAGGAATTTCCAGAAGAGAATGTCACAGGACAATATTATAATGCTACTTAAATGAATTTCATCCTCTCTACTACAAATGCATGCAGATAAAAACAAACCATAGGATGCAACACGTTTCTACCTACAGACACTAGTCCATTGGCTGAAATCACATCACTGTATGCTCATCTCTAAAAACAGCACTGTTGGCAGGGGCTGCTACTATTCTTAAGGCAGTGTGTGCATGTCAGGAGTGCGAGGAGGCGTGAAAAGGATCCCAGCATGTGTGGATAGGAAAGGGTGGAGAACGAAAGTGGCAATTTCCTAGATTTGTAGTGATTGAGTTGACAGGATCTGCAGTTAAGCAACCTTGACTCCAAGTTAATAGGGTTTCTGATTGGGAGGTAATTTCCAAGAGATTTTAGGAGTTTGTATCAGTGCTGCTAGTCATTTACATGAATAGTGGTAATGCATTATCCTTCTCATGTCTTCCCACTAAGCCTTTATGTCTCCTCTACCTTAACCTATCCTCCTTGATGGTTCCCTGCACAGCTGCATTCAACACTTTTTTCAAGAAAAGGCTGATGTACAAATGTTTCCCATTAACCATTAAAATATTATACATAATTTAAGCAGCCCATGACAAGTGATACTGGGAAATTAAGTTCAGCCACTACAAAACACATTGCAGAAGGAGTCCTGGCTTTTTCTAGCTCAGCTATCAATGCAGAATTTGCTACAGAGCTGCCAGATGTTGCCCAGCATTGCTGCAATACCAGTGGTGCAAATGGTTACAACAAAGAAAGGCACCTGAGGAGAAGGAAGGGCACACAGGACCTACCTCGCTGGCTGAGACTGGTGACCGGTCAATGCCCCTGTTGACTGACTCCCAGGACCTGGCAGTCAGCATGCAGGCGAAGAGAGGGTACAAATCCCCTGCCCCGAGCCGCCGGCTGTACTTCTGCACCCTCTTCATATCAGCCTTGATGAGGGCCTGCCAAAGGCGACAGTAGTCCATGCGAAATGACTCGCTCAGCACCTGGAGAGGAAGACATGGTCCCCAGAAGTCCACAGAGGACACGGAACCGGGGGGGAAAGCCTTGTACCCCCTAGCTGTGCCCTATCCCCCATTTCAGCGCCAGGAAATATCCTTGGAGGGTTACGGGAGTAATAAGGAAAAATGTATTCATATGGGTTTAGGGGGGCACGGCTGCAGCCGGCTGTGCTCTTTCAGCCTGATGCCCACAGGCAGCCTCACGAGGCCCTGGAAGCCCCCCATAGCTACGTACCTGGTAGAGCCCATGGTCCAGGAGGATAATGTGGGCCTTGCCAGAAGCTGGGCATTTCTTTACTAGCACGTTGCCTGGGTGCGGATCACAGTGCACAAAGCCATTCACAAAGATCATTTCACTGTAGAGCTTCCCCAGGTTGCGAGAGATCTGTAAGGAGACAGGAGATAGTCGCACACTGCCACTCACAGCAGGGTGCCTGCCGGGGGAGGCTCAGCAGCCCCCGCATGCCCACACTGCAGGGAGCAAGGGTCTGGTACGTGCCAATGTCCCCATGCAGAGCTCTTGCAGCTCCTCACACTGACAAATCCACAGGGTAGCTGCTGGCATCTACTGCAGGGTGACCCAGTGCATTCAGGGAAGGATCCATGCAGAGGGCACCATGTAGGTGTTTGTGGGGTCAGGGGTTATTTAAGGACACTTGCCTGGCCTAAAAAAGAGCAAATACCTGTTGGTAGGAATGGGGTTTCTGGTATTGAGGACGAAAGTGAGACAGCAGATAGGGGCAGACAGGCATTCACAGGGAAGGCATGGAAAGAGTTCCTGGGGTGGGTGAGAGATGGCTTTGAGGAAGACTCAGGTGTTTCCATCCATGGATGGCAGCAGGACCCAGCGGAGAAGGGGTGGGAGGAGACTCAGCCTGTCCATCTGCTTACCAGAATGAACATGGGTTCCCTCTCCCCTCCCTCCATCACACTGTCCCCCACTTTCCCCCTTCCTTTCCTCAGACCCATGCTAATCTGATTTGCGATGTCTGTGAAGATGAAGCAGCACAGAAAGGCTGATTAAATAATCCTGTCACTGCTGTGTCCCTCCGTGCTGCTGCTCCTTATCACCAAGAGATGTTATTAAAGTTAAAAACCTCCTAGGAGCAAGCAAACATCCCCAGGGTCTAGGATCAATCCCTCGCCATGCACTAACATAGCAGCCTCACCCTGACATCTCACTGGCAGCCCTCCCTGCCATCGGAGAGCGGTGTGGTGCTCCACAGTGGAGTACTTGAACAAGCAATTAAAAAACAATCATTACAAATGATTCCAAGCATGTCTCCAGACACACAGTGTAAGCAGTAAACAGGCAGCTGTCCCCATAAGCAGAGGTGGTAGAAGAGGTAACAGGGATACTAATGACAGCTCGTCCTGAAAAAAACAGACAGCCAGGGAAGGGCTTGCTTTACCCACCTCTGAAATGCGGCCACCTCCGAGAAGAGCGTTCGTTATGAATAGTGCCCAAGTAACTACAAACGAGGAGAAAGAACAGGAACCCTACCTGCAGCACACCGACAGGGACAGCTGTAGGACCAAGTGGGAGAACCCTCAGTCCCTCAAGTGGGACCTGGAGCCACTGCGAATCATGGAGAATGCTGCCCCCATGATGAATCACTCACACAGGTGGCGTAGCACAGCCCTGTGGTCTTCTGTAGTGCAGCTCCCCTAATGTCACACTGGCATTATTTTAAGTACTGACTGAGGGGAATGATGTTTCCCTTCTGAATCACCAGCAGAGATCACTGGAGCAATGAAGTGACCCTTAAAGGTCTCCTACATCGACAAGCTCTAAAATTGGATAGGACCAAAGTACCAGGTGCTGTGACCTCCTAGAAGAGCTGAGCAGCACTTGCTGACAGTCCAAGGACGTGCCAGATACTCTGTTTTAAGTCAGCCACTCATTCACACAGCTTGCCAGGGACCTGCACACCAGGAGGAATGGACTTGGACATCATGACTGATTGTATCATCAACCACAACACCTGTGCACACACTGAGCAAACCACTTTTCACCCTCTCTGTCTCAGCTGTTTGCCCTCCAGGGACCTGGAAGAGCACAGAATTATTGAAGATGAGGACTTGGGGACAATCTGGGGCACAGCGTGATGCCTCATACCCATTAAACACAAGTCCAGACAGGGGCTAACAGTTCTACAAACCTGTTGCTTGGTCATGGCTAAAGCCTGGAAAGCTATTAATTTGCGGCACCGGAGTATGGGCTGCTTCAAAGAGAGCAGATTCTCCTTCTGTGCTGTGGTAATGGCATAGGTTGGGAAAGTCAAGCAGTGGAACAAGTTGCCCAGAGAGGTTGCGCAATCTCCATCCTTGGAGGTTTTAAAGACCTGACTGGGTAACACCCTGAATAAGCTGGTCTGACCTCATAGCTGACCCTGCCTTAGCTGGAGGTTTGATACGAGACCTCCTGAGGTCCCTTCCAATGTCAAATATCCAAGGATCCTACAAAAACACCTCTCACCAAGTTATCCATGCCACCCTCATAACAGCATCTTTTGGCATGGCTGTAGGTGCCAAGTGCAGGGAAGGTCTCCCCTCCTGAGTCACCATCAGCAGACAGGCTACTAAACAGATCTGTGGTCATAGCCTTTTGCAGCCCATGATGCAACCCAAGAGCAGCTCAGGATTCATCTTCCTATCTTACCATGAAAACAGAGGGGTCACAGCCCTGTTCAGATCCACAGGCTGGGTCATGGGTACAAGACAATCTTCACTGCAAGATCCCCATCTTCTCTTCCTTCCCTGCTGTACTTATATTTACCTCTTCCCCAGCATGCAACCTTGAGTATCTGCAGTAGTTAATTAATTGAAACTAGACTTTACGGCTTCTTTAAGAAAGAGGAACGCATTCTGTATAATTTAGTTAGCATACAGAATGTTACAGGGATTTATGATATAAGCATATAAACAGTTTTTACTTTCAGAAAAAAAAATTACCCAGTGTAAGAGATGGAAATGTGCCACACACTAAAGTATTTTTGCATATTTTGTCTGTTGACATACCTTAAAAATAGGATAAAAAATAAATTAAGACAGAAAGCACCAATACTGCCGAATTCTAAACAAAAAAGGAAGGTTATTTCTAGGGCTTAGAAAGTAATATGTGAATAGCGACCTACCATTATGATTCAGACAAAAGGTGTTCATGTTTCTAGAGAAAAAGTTTAGGAAATAAACATGAAACCTTTATATACATTAATTCTCCAGTACTGTGCCTCATCACTATGGGCCTTTATTCCACCCTTATTGAGAAGGCCACTGGATAAATAACATATACAGAATTCACTTTGGAAGAATGCAGTTAAGTGAAATGAGAAAACAAACATGTGAAAACCCCTGCTCAGGAGAAGGCAGGAATTCAGCATGCGTTTAGGCTGTGCAAGACCTCAGGGTGAAGGTGCATCACAAATTAGACAAAAGGTTGCAGTGATTTACGGAAGCAAAGACCAAAGTAAACACACAGGCATTTTGTTATGACATGGAGAGGTCATCATTCCTTTCCCTGTTTATCATCTGATACAATGAGGACCTTATCATCACCAGGGTCCCCCAGCATTGTTCTGCTGCACATCGTAAAAAAAATAATAATCAACCTTGGAATCCAGACACCTCATTAACAGAGAGATGCAGACTACACAGCGTGATTTCAGAGAAAGCAAATAAATGAGCAGAATCTAGGAGCAATTTACTTGGGAAAAAGATTAAAAGAGCTGAAGATTCTGAAGTTGGCTAAGGAATGGCAGAGGAGGAGCAGTCTACCAATGTTAGAAGGGCTGAATAGCAAGGAAGCAGAAGCACTTGTAGCATTGGATGTGCTACAAGAAATACAACTAGGCAGAAGGGGGTGTTATCAAGAATAGCATAATGTAGGCATAACACATAAGAAAAAAACCCATGCTAGTCAGCAAGCAGAACTGAACTTGGTATGTCAGGATGACACCAGACTCTGGCTCTGGCCAGAGGCATGTCCTTGCCTATTGCCAGAAGGTGTGTTATTGCCTAAAAGAAGTTCAATTCATCTGTCTGTGCTGCAGCAGAATATGACGACTACAGTCACCAAGTGAGCCTGTGGCCTCACCAGTCAATGCAAATAGCAACCTGCCATTGCCACATTACGTGACATGACCATGACACTGTGTCAGGCAAACCGCACATTCTCAGCCCAATGTTTTCATTTTGAAAAAACTGTAGCTAAGGAATAAGCAGATTGCAGACAACAAAATGGAGAGTCAGCAGCCTGGGCAAAAACAATGGAGTGATAGATACACATATAACAGCCAGACCTGGAGTAACTCTTCACCAACCCAAGAACATGAAGTTCATTTTACGTACTCGATATGGCAAGGATGCTACATGTCACAAACCATCCTACGTGAGTTACAAGCCAATACAGAAGAAACTAAGAATGCAGTGCAGACATTAGGATTGTTATTGTACAGTATCACATAGTCTCTCTATAAACTGGTCAAGTTCACTGGAAATAAGTAAGACAGAAAGCATGACTTTGGAGGCTGTTCCAAAAAGTCACTCCTTAGACGGTCAGAACCTTTCCCCTAAATCCCAGCCTAATTTTAATGATGTCCAGTTTAAATCATTTCCTTAGCTAACATAACCCTCCAGTTTAACTAGTTCCTTCCCTCTCCAGTATTTACTACTCCAATGTGTTCACCAGTAATAATTTTCAGCATAAATACTGCCCCATTTCTACAGGATGCTCCTTTATCTGATGCATCCTAGGAGTCAACCTGCCTTTTACACAGTCACCGTACTGTGTAAAAACTGTACACTTACCCTGCGATTGACTAATATTCCAAAGTTAATTCAAATATGTCACTTCCCTCTGATAATTCCCAGCGTATTTAAGAAACTCTTCTTACTAGTTTCTAAGCCTATGGCTTTTCACTTGGTATTGCTCATTTTTATTCCCTTCTATCACTTCAGTCCTCAAGGCCACCAAGTGCTATTGCTACTCTGGTCCTCCTCTACAATGACAGAACCTCCCAACTTGATGTCATCAACAGCCTCCTTCACACAGTTCTGTTTATGTCGAGGTCATCACTGAATTTATTAAATACGATCAGTTTCAAAAGCAAACTTCACAAAACTCCACTATGGTAATATCTCTCCACCATTGCCTCTATCACTTTCTTACCTACTTTGCAGTTTCCCTACTAATCCCCACCTTTTCTAGTTAACCTACTCATATCCATTGTACCAAGTATTTTACCAAGTACACCTGCTGTATTTCTGTCATCTAATTCAGAGGATTCCAAGCTGTAGCATAGGCAGCAGCAGTGATATATTTCTTCTTGTACACATACACAGCTGCAAACTGTTGCTGCCATCAGTTTTGAAAGCCTAGACAACCTGTTACGCTCGCATGATCCACTAGGAGCTACATTTGATGAACCCATATTATATTCCCTGGCATACACCCCCATAGCAGCAACTCCTAGGCACACACCAGCCCCTGTATGTATCTCCTCTTAACAAATCAGCACACCCAGCTGACAGAGTAACCTGACAATAACAAAACACTGGAAAGTCCATCACAAATTAGTATCTTTACAAACACCAATACACAAGAGTTAGTAAGAAACCTCTCAGAAAAGAAAGAATGCATGCAAATTTGAGCCTAGGAGCACTTCTACAGTAAAAAGATAGCACATATACCATGTACATGGGTCGCTGAATGTAACAAACCAGCCTGAGTTATCCAGGGAAAGTAACTGATACCTTCCTGGCCTTGTGAGGAAGCTGGAGTGGTCCTAGCACCATGCCTCCAACTGACATGAAGAAGAAAGGCAAAGAAAAAAATCCTGTGACATGGTCTGGTAGCACTGATTTCACCACCTGCCCCTGATAAATCCCAGATGAAACTGCCTGATAGGGCATCATCCCTTCCTGTCCCACCTCCACCTGTGACTGTCTCTTTAGATCAGGAGCAGATACTAGTCTCTGGCCTTAATTTGGCTGTAATATTTGCCAATTATTTTAAGAGATGGCGACACTAACTTCTAGTGATCTCATTAAAAGTAAAGGTCATTGTGCAGCTCATTTCTCAGGGCTCAATATTACCTCCTCAGGCCAAAATAATAGCATTGATTTTGGAACCTTAATCGAAGGTTAATTGGATTGAAGAGTGTATTGGGGTTTTGCTTTCTTTCATTGTTGTTATTACAGCCATCATCTAAGGGTTTGCTTAATCCTGCTAGGGCAATCCTGCCCAATTAAACTGGTGTCAAATTAGCAAAGGGTGTGGATGGAGGACAGCTACAATTTGGAGCCTGCTCTCTGTCTCTGCTCTGAAATAGCTCTTGTCCATAGCTGATTAGGACAGTCACACACAAGATCCGATTTCACACTCTGCCCTCTGTGATCCAGTTGTGAGGATCAAAACACAGTGCTCTGTAATGCAGTACTATCACTATGCACTGATCTAGTGTCACAGCAAGGTGATGTCTGGACACACACGATGTCATTAAGATACAGGAATAGTTTTTAGAACTCCTGGAGTGTACTCCTAGCATGGCCCGTACTCTCTATTGGGGACTGAGGAAATTATGTTCCTGCTCAATGCCCCATCTTCCACAGCATTTAAGTGGGGAGAAATATTCTGACTCATCTGCCCAAGGAACTGAGGGACTAATTTGGTAAGTTTTTACAGATTCTCAAAAGGACACAGGTAGAGAAGATCAGTCGTTGTTTATTTAATTGTTTCTTGCATCTCTGTCAGACCCAAAATGGCCATGGATATCATTTTCCCTTGGCTTTAAATGTAGTCTTATTTCCTTGCTGAGACTTAAGCAATTGATTGACACTGATGCTTGAGACTGACTTTCAGTAAGAAATGGGTTCGTGTGTAATTTAACTCTTTTACCTGGTGTCTTTGCACAGTTCAGGAGCTAGAAATGCTGGAGGTCACTATCCTTGCTTACCAGTGCCTTGTGAATTTTCATTAAGCTTCAGACAAGAGGAAATGTAGGAGAATCTTCAAGGAAACCTCTCCCCAGACTAAATCAGCAGGTTCAAAGAGCAAGAATAGCCATTTTCCCCAGAAACAGTGTTCTTCCCCATACTCCATTTCATCTAACATTTGAGTGTTATAAGCACAAATACTTGAGACATCAGAGGTTTCCATACTTGTGCTGACAAAGGGATCCCACCCTGGGAAATCCCACTTAAATCTTAGCAGCTACAAGGCAGAAGCTCCTGACTCTTAGCAGAAGGGTAAATCCCACACTGAAAGCATATTTCAAGGTGCAAAGCTGTCAACCATGAGGAGGTAGCTGGGCTCTTTATCGACCTAAGAGGTACCGTTCCAGTGCAGAACCCATTTAGTAACAGAAGGAAGCAAAAAGCCACAGTAGGATGGGGTGACAGACGGCAATAATTGCGCACAGTAGCTCATCTTAAGTACCTTAGCAGTTTGCTTTCACTTCTCAGCTGGACAAAACACTTTCCTGACTTCTGAATCATCCACGGCTCATGACCAGGCTCTTAGTGAGCTGAAGTACATGGCACCATTTCCTTTCCCTGACTCAAGTCCAAGCCAGGGTGATCGATGGGGGACTCTCCACTTGGCTACCTGAGCTGGCTGGTTAGTTGGAGGCAATACAGCACATGCCACGAGTGCATCTGTAAGCTCCGCAGCTCCCACAGCCTGCTGATCCAGCAGCCTCTGTGGAGACAGGCAGAGCATCCACAAGGAGGGACAGGGAGGACCCGTGCAACAGATCAGAGATAATATTAAGATTTGTATACAGACAAGGTCTCTCTAAACGAATCAGGTAAAATCAGAATGGGTGCAAAAGGAGCATTTGTGCCATTTGGCATCTTCTTTAAAATTCCATGTTCTAAGTAGCCTTGATATCCTTCCTTCCCTCCTGCACACAGTATGCTACAAACATCTTGAGAGCCCCTCAGTCTATTTTTCCCCCCTTCCCTGCTCTACCTACCTCTTCCAAATATATCTTCCCAATCAAGACTGTAAATGCTCTTGTGTCTTGAAACAGGAACAGTCCAGTTTCCAGGTGGTCCCCTTCTTAACCCTAACATGGCCTGGTCTTCCCTCAAAATTCATGCCAGCTCGTTTCTTGATAAGTCCCCTCTCCAGGCTTCCCTCCCACTGTCAATATCCTAGCTGCATGCTCATCCTCAGCTACACTTGCACATGAATAAGTAACTGTTCCACAGGCAGATATTTCAGTGTTTGCACTTGTCTTTAGAAATCAAAGGCTTCTCTGATTAAATGCCATTACAATCCAGCGCTTGGACGGATCCAGAGAGATTAATGTGCTTTTGGGCAGCTTTAATGATAATCCTGCTACAGATGGTATTAAGTAAATGTCAGTAACCTGGTTTGAAGGGAGCTTTCACCTCAGGGATCCTTTCCATTTAGAGGAGAGAGGCTCAACTTGCTTTTCAAGGCTGCATTATCACACAAGAGAAATCCTGCTTAGTGATCCTCTTCCTCTGCCCAGTAAAACAAAATGGAGTATGACGATAGAGGGATTGATAGAGGGGTTGATAGATAGATAGATTGAGGTGATTTATAAGGAGCTAATGCATCCTTGAAAGCCAGAACTGCTGTATATTATAAGCCATGTCATAGTTTTGAAACCTGGGTTGCCACCCCTTTCTCATGCTCCCTTCAGTGTCTGCTGCCTTTTGCTCACTTCATCACCATGCCATGCAGTTCTTGACCCAGGGCATCAACAGCAGGAGCTGATAATGGACCTTGGTCATATTTGTCCCCATCTGCTGCACCTTGCCAGAGGAGAGGTCTGGGGTGTGCACTGCTCCTACCTCATCTTACTGCAGCCATAATAAAAGACCTCATTCCCCACCACATGATTCTGACAGTCTTGGTATTCCCTCCTTTCTACTGTTGCTTTATTGGCAAGCAGTAAAAGTTAATTATCAATTTCAGGGGGTGGGGAGAGAAAAGGAAGAAAGAACAGCTCAGCGTGGGCACTGAGAGAGTTAGCAGAAACTCAGTCCTGCCACTGAGCTGAGTAACACCCTATACCTGACAGATTGCCAGAAACCTCTGAGGCTTATACTTTGCAGTAGTAGAAGTCTGTTGACAACTTTTTTAAAATTACATCTTAGCCATCTAGAGACCAGCTCAGAATCAGCAAAATACGTGGTTTCATTGCTGCATGGAACCTATTGTGCCAAGACATCACAAAATGACCTTCCCAAAGGCACGGAAGAACAAAAAAATGAGCTGAATTTTCACACTAAGTCTCTCCTATTGCAAGCAAAAGCCTCTGCAAGTTAGAAAAACTGGAATTAGCTGCTTCTCTACTTCATTTTGGCACATACTGGCAGCAAAATATCCCACTGAAAGGCTGAAGTCATTGAATTTTCCACCCTGACTGGCTGGAAAAAGCTATGGAAGACTGCAAAGAATGTTTTTCCCCTGGCTTCTCCAGACAACTTTGCTATCTCCAGCAGCCTGGGAAAATTGAAGAAGCAACCAAAGTCCCAGGGAGCTACACTATGCTAGCTACCTTGATCTCAGAATGGATCTGCTGTACAAGGACTGTGAGGAAGCCCAGCTCAAAATCTGAATGTGTATATTGCTCAAGAGTCCTCCTGCTAATGTATCAAAACAAGCCTTTCTGACTAACTGTTTCAAGACTTGAGGAATATTCACTGTTGCATCTGAGCGCTGCGGGCTAGATTTGACCTCTACCTTTATAGCAGAAGGATAGCATAAACTCACTCAAAGAAACAACTTTCTCGCTATTGACCAGTTGACTTGTCCAGGTGAATGGAGCTGACTGGGTGTTCTGCCATGGACGAGGCTTTTAAAATCTCTCTTGATAGCAAAGTCCATGAACTACCATGTTCTCAAGAGTCACACTATGGTGCTCTTCGCAGACCAGATGCATCATTGAGGCACTGACCTTGGTAAATACAAAGAAAGATCATCAGCACAAAACAGACACAGAGAAGGAATTGTGTCTACCTCTGAGCAGCTGACAATTACCTCTGTGATGCCCTCATGAGACAGAGGAGGAAAACCAGTGACCCAAACGCTCCAAATACTTCCTGATGGAGACATGAAAGGAGAGAGACTGCACTATCTACAGATGAGGTTGTATTCGTTTAAGAAGTCCCTTGAATAAAAATGGGCCAGACATCTAGCAGGGAAGAGAGCATCATTCACTATTACCCATTGATGTTGGCTTGCTTGTCACAACTACAATGGAAAGACAGTCTCAAAAACTACTTTAACCTTAGACCTTCCTTTCCTGTATTCCAGTGGAGAAACACATGAAAAGATGCCTGCCTATCTGCCTGCAGAGGTTACTAGAAAATATCTCATTGACTTCTGTGAGGTGCAAGAGCAGAGGAAAAGGTGAACAGGCAAGTTACTCAGCCCTCCACCTCTAATTTGGCTGAGCTCTTTAGGCAGAGAAAGACCTGCATGCTGACTTAAGGAGGCAGCTGAGAAGATACACTTAAATGTTCTCTCCTTGTGGGGCATACCAAACTCACATTTCCGCTCCCTTGAGAGGTCTTTGCCATGTCTCTAACTGATGCCACATGAACTTTGCCATGGATAGAAAGGGAGCAGAGAGGAGGAAGAGCAGAGAGAGAGGAAGCGTTCAGATTTCAGAGGTAAGTGGATGGATAGATTAAGTACAATTGATTTTCTGACATAGCTTTTTGATAGCCAGTCAACCAAGTGCGGCTTTGAGGCTCATTGATAGGGCACAAGGGGAAAAGCAAGGAGCAGTGCCTCAATCAGCACTCACTGACTGTGAGGGGTAGCTTGACACACTGTCCAATGGCTCCAAACCCTTTCCCCCGGCATCTTCTCAGCCCTTCTTGGAAGTAATACCTTCTTTTCCTCAAGAATCTCTCAGCCACAGAGAATCCAAAGTGCTCTCCCGACTTCACGCCACACATACAAACTATTTCACTCGTCAGGGAAATGTAACTTCTCTGTAGGGATGAAATCTGGCAGCTGTTTAATGAAGGACTGCAAAACTACACAGTAATGTAGGACCAAGAAGCAAAGAAGAAAACTGTTGCATCCAGAAGAAAAAGGGAGATTTTGGAAAGCAGAAGAAAACAACCCATGTCAGAATATTATGCAAAGCACCATGGCTGAGGCTCCAGCGCTCTAATAACTGTGATCATATAAGACCTATGATTTATATCTCCTGCATAAAGTGATACTGTTGGGATATAAAAGCTACATCCCATGCATTTGTCCAGGAGAAAGTTAATGCAGAAGAAAGAGAGGGAAAGAACAAAAAAAGAATCAGAAGCTGAAGTTGTTCTTTTAGGATAACAGGAACTACCATCTTGGAACAAACCATGGGTGTATGCAATGTAAGAGCAGGGTCATCTTTCACTATCTGTCTCCTTGAAGATCTCTCTAGCTGTGCAGCTCACAGGAGAGTGTTCCCCAAAAGGGGTTATGCACTTTTCCCAGAAGCACAAGAACTGAGATGTCTCATTGATTGCTCTATTCATATCTGTATGTGCTCCCTTTTCTGCCCCCTCCTGTCCTGTCAGTCTCCATTTTGCATCAACGTCAGTTGATGTCAACATCACCCACCACGCCCAATTCAGAGATGGCTGAGAAGCTACCTCATTGACATTGATACCATTCCTCTCCATGTAGGCCCTGTCGTTCACCTGTCCCCCTTCCATAAACTCCATGAGGAGGACACGCCTTGTTGAGAGCTCCCAGTAGATCCTGGGGACCTGAAACAGGAACAGATGGGTTAGGTCAAACAACAGGCTGGGAAAGCAAGGAGAATATATCACACACAACCCAGAAAAGGAGTAAAAATGGAAGAAGATAAAGTGAGGACTTGTTTTTTTCCTGAGCACAAGGGAGGTAAATCCATCTACCGGACTCTTCCCCAAGACAGCAGCAATGAGCGCAAGGACAACACACCAATTCAACAGCAGCAGGATCTGTCCTTGTGCAACAATTCTGGCCACGCTCTACAAGATTTTGACCACCTTCTACTCCCACTGATGTCTGAGAGCTTTCTTATCTGCTCTGCAGCTCCTCTAGCTGGGCTGTTTAACTAGTACCTATTGCAAGTTTCTGAATCATCCACTCAGCTCCTTTAGACAGGAACTGTATCTCGTTTGCTACGCACAGGGCCCAATTATACAGCTCTAAAAATGATAAGCCTTCGTCATAAATTGTATCTCCGCAGTGCCCCTTGGAACACAAATGCCTTTGAGCTGACAAACCCTGCATACTTGCATCTGCAGTTGAACTGGGAGAAAAATCAAGTGTCACAAATACAGGGCTTATCAAAGAAACCCTGGGAGACCCTTAACTATCTTATTGCCAACGTGATACAGTGACAAGTGTAAAATGTCAAAGCACTTTTCATTCAATCTGCAGTAAATCAAGCTGAGTGAGGTACCGGTAAGAGGCCCGGTGTCACCCAGGGAGGCAGTGATGAAGGTGTCACTCAGGCTGGCTCCCCCTTTTCCAGCCTCTCTCTCCAGTCAAATTCTTTCTATGCTGAAGTCCCTATTGTCAAGAGCCCTTTTGCTGAAGTTCCCTTTGGATATTCCTCACGTCACTGTGCTGACCAGTCTCCCAAGCTGTCCAGATTTACCTTTGTGCATGGGTGAAGCCACACAGATATATTTTGCCAAACATGTAAGGGAGCTCCACCCATTCCCATTACTGTGCCCCAGTACAGAGATACACCTTTTGGATCCTGTAAAGAGAGAGCCAGCTGTGCAGACCCCTCTCCTCACCCTCCTGACTCAGCCATGGACTCAGGACTCGCACACTGCAAGGGTCCAGCACCTTGGCGCAGGACAGGAAGAGGTAAGAGGTGCTGTCCATCCAGTGTGACCAAAGCCAGGGGAACCAGCCAGGCCACTGTAGCTCATCATAACTCCTGAACAAGCAGTATTTGGTTTATACTCTGCTTCTAACTACTGGCAGTGTCTCAGTCCCTCACAAACTGTCTGCCTCCCCCACTGTTCCTGTCCTAGAGAGACCACTTTCCCAATGTCACCCACTTCGACCTTGCCATGTGTGTGCCGCTTTAGATCAAAGACTCCCTTGCTCAGCAATTCCAGTGCCCACCATTCAACACTCCTGGCATACTTTGCATGTTAACCTTGTGTAGATGTTGATGCCAGGGATCCACTATCGGCAAGGGGGATTCAGTTACTCGCAGCCTTCCCAGCTTATCTGGATGACCATTCTTTGCAGTTAAGATTGGTGAGAAAGCAAACCAACTCCAAAACTAACAGTTCCCCAGCCCATCTAGCTCATTGATCCCTGCTGCCTTAGATCATTTCAGATGACACTCATTCTTGTGTCAAGATTTACAGGGGCAAGTCAGTGGGCTTGTAAAGCACTATCCATGCTCTCAGAGATGTCTCTCTCACTCACAGCCAAATTCTTCAGTGATTTTTTTTTAATTACTCACAGATGTTTGGCTGTAATGCTAGTGCATGGAAACAATTTATCTCTGGCTTTAAAAGCTCAAACAGATTCACAGCACAAAATCTACTTCTCAGCTTTCTAGCGTGTTTAGGAAAATTAATGATACAGGAGCCCAATTCTTCCATTGCCTTTGGGTGATGAACACATCTCTGAATTGGCAGGTCAGATGGGAGGACCCATTATTTAGCCATCTCAAGCCATTTGTCATTGTTACACATATTAATATCATGATAGCTCCTTAACCCAGCAAGAGGGTGATCGGTTGTCTCCATGGGGATTTACTTCACAGTATCCTAGTTACAGCTGCAACGGATACAGCTCTCCAAGGTGTATCACTTCTGATAAGCGCCCACTCAGCAAAATCATTGGCCTTTGGCCTTCTGTAGCCTTGGTGGCTTTTAGCTATCTGTGTCTATGGGAAGGCCACTGCTGCCACTGGGCTCCAAAAGGACTGCCCCAAACCTAGAGTCAGGTGACAAGGAATTATAGCCCTTGCATGGAGGAAGCAAGGAAAAAATGGATGCATCAGCCTGTAAAGTCTAACAAAAACTCACCTCATTTCAGACACCTGTCACTTCCACCTTGGGACTTCTACATAAACGAGGTGAAAACCTCACTTGCTCTAGGTGAACCTGCTCTGGCAGGGGGGCTGGACTAGATGATCTCCAGAGGTCCCTTCCAACCCCTATCATTCTGTGATTTTGATGTGTGTATGCCGGACATTCCAAAGGAGGGTGCATTTTTTGCTGCCTTTGTGTATGTGCAAATGCAGTTACGTCAGTGACTGTGCCCACAGCACTATGTGTGTTTGACCATACTTGTGGACTTTCAGAATGCACACAGTGGAGGCTTGTGCCTCTTGTATGTCCCCAAAGGATTTGTGCACATGAGAGTTTGAAGATGTGAGCTTATGTCTTTCCAAGAATGAGATGTGTACATCTCTGGTTATACTTGAGACATTTGTCAGTGACCTTAGTCAGTGTGTAGCAGGGAAGGTGGGGTAAGAGTGTCAGTGGGGAAGAGCACAATATGGGTGCAGTTGAGTTTGTGTATGAAGGTAACATGAATGCATTAGCCTTGGATGTGTACAAAGGATGTACGCTCAATTCCAGGGTGAGAATGTGCTTTTTAGCAGGAGGAAGGATTCATGTGAACATGCTTCCTCCTGAGCTACACAGTGTCCCCAATCCTACTTGACATCATTGGCTTCAGTCTAGCTTTTCTGGTTTATGTCCATTTCCTGACCTCAATTGAGATAAAGCCCAGGAAAAGGTACCATCGGATGGCTCAGCAAAGAATGACAAATTCACAGGTCTCTGGACAAGTTCAGAAAGTGTTTGGGAAAATGAGTAGCAGGCTCCAGAGACTGCTGGCCCCAAGCCATCACTCCTCATCCAATATACCATGTCTACAGTAGGAAACACAAGGAGGAAGCATGCCTCAGAGCAGTTTCTCCATATCAGCAGAGCAGTCTAGGATGAACAACACAGAGGGACTGAACTCCATCCTCCCTCTGCATGGTTCCTCCAGGTGTTGAATGAGGTGCACAAGACGCATAAAGTAAGACTATTAGTGCACATACATACACGAAAATATGTGTTCCCTCACCTTCAGAAACTCAAAGTTCTTGAGCATATGAGCAACCTTCTCAGCATTTCTGCCTTCATTGAGGAAATCCAGCTCCAAGGGCAGATTCTTCTTAGCTTCTTCCACCAGCCACATGAACTCAAAATCCGGAAAGATCTGCTTCACAACCAAGAGAAGAACCTGAGAGCAAGGAAATAGACAATCAGCTGCATCCTGGCTCCAAAGCCACGCAGCTACACACAGTGCTGTTTTGATAGGATCATTCCCTCTAACTTACAGACAAAAAAACCCAACCTGCACCCCAAGTGCTTGTAGGGTTCTTGCATGCCTTGGTCGTGCAAGACAAATTTTGGCTTGCCCTTCCACACAGGCACATCTAGGAGTTAAATGATGGCACAGACACCAAAGGGAACCCAGCTGCCTGCTGCCTAGAAGTAAGAGAACAAAGCCCTGAAGAATAGACCACATGGCCAGATCTGGCCAAGGGCATGGTCCAGAAGCGACTCTCTTCTGAGTCCTATAATACTACAAGTCACTGTTTGGCTTTATTCGAACAGCCCTCAGATAATGCAGAAGAGGAAGATCTAAAGTAAGACTTGTCACCTCTATGTTACTTCTCCCACTGCTGAGCAAGAATTTTGCTAGCACAAAAAATCCACTGGGCAGTTTAGAGAATACAGTGGAGTTTGGATACAGGTAGTAGGCTACAGATCTTTAACGGACAATTCTGGTGGGGATCAGATGGCGAGTTGCTCCTCAGTGTCAGTCACAACCATCCTCAGCAATGCTGACTTGATGTTTTCTAAGTATCATATATCCACCACCTGGCATCCCCTTCTTCTTAAATGGGATTAGGTAATCAGCTGCACAGGGCCTTGAAAAGCCCAGCTGAAAAGTTCCTGGAAACGTTTGCTTAAAGCAGCATTTAAGGGGCAAGTGATGGGCAGTCCTTTCTGAAGAAAACTAAGATTATGCAGTAGCATGGCATAATCAAAGCTGCACAGCAGCCAAGCATGCTCTCTGTTCAAATGATGGGCCAGTTTCTCTACCAGTGTCACAAATTTACACAAGCTGACAATTTGGACCACATCTTAAGGAAAATAAGTTGTTTGGCTTTTTTTAACTACTTGAGTCATAAAACAAGAATAAAACATAAAAATGCAATCCATTTTGCTGTCCTTCTTTATCTTACTTGTTCTGTACATCCATCTGTAAATGCAAACAGACTTGTCAGTGTGTGTTCCTGGACAGTTTCCCTTTCTAGATCTCCACTGTTGAGGTGGGAATTCCTGCACTGCAGGAGGAACATTTAAAGTACACAGAGAAAGCTGCTATCATTTAAATGTATGACAAAAAATAAATTCATGAACCATCACTGCTCCTGTTCAGCTGTGTGAAAACGTTTGTTCTCCACCCCTGTCTCTACTTCTCTTATCTAAATGTCAGTTCCAAACTCAATGTTCCTTTAAAAACGTAATCACCAGGTTCCAGACACTGTTGAATGATTTTTCTACTGTTATATCTAGAGGCATAAATCCTTTCAAATTTATGTCACCCAAATGAAATGTAACCAGCGATCTTCATGAACGTGTACATAAACTTTATAGGGGTTGCAGGATTATTTCATTG
Source organism: Gavia stellata (assembly GCF_030936135.1). Classification (NCBI taxonomy): domain Eukaryota; kingdom Metazoa; phylum Chordata; class Aves; order Gaviiformes; family Gaviidae; genus Gavia; species Gavia stellata. The sequence continues at coordinate 25,491,120 of NC_082600.1, forward strand.
GTGCCTGATGTGAGAAAATTCATGCATTGTTTTTTGCTTTCTTCAAACGTTCTTTTGAATCAATTTGCCAACTTGACCATCAGCAGGGACATACTTAACAAGTATTTGACCCGTCCCTTTTCCAACATCTGTCTAACATATTGTCTTGAAATAAGTTGTGATATAAGAAGAGAGATGAGATACCTCTCTCTCGATTTATCAGATGCTGTACTGATTTTTAAAGAGTCAGCACTGATGCTATGAAACCTCAGGTGAATTTAGGAATTTTCCATCAAGCTTTTCCCGTTCAGATGCCTTCCCATCAGACTCTAAATAAGACCATCTCCATCAATATTTAAATCAATCTCCTACCTAGCTGCAATGCCTGTCGGATTCTTAAAGGACCAGAACCTCAGTGCACATAATCTGGCTTTCAGTGCAACCTACACAAAAATAGTCCCACACAAGGATATGATGATGCACGTAAGCCAACACTCCACAAGAGACCCTTTAAAAACAAGACGGTATGTATCATGTTGTGAGCTACTTTCCCAGAGTTGTGTGTACACAACATATCTTGAGGATGACAAACTAGACTGTCTGTAGAGCGAGGCCAATACTAAATTGCCAAAAGGAAATGCAGTGGTTTAGTTTCAAGTTTCCCAGGAGGATTAGTCTAAAACCAGAAAAGACAAGAATCATTCTAAAATTATTTGTTTAAATGTCTCTTACCAGCATAACTAGCAATCACAGCAACATAGTGTGAGGGGAGATTTTTTTCTGTGATACCCACTGTTAAAAGGGCAAATGTCCCAAGATGGATCTAGGTCTTGGCTCATTCATACACAATCCTCTTATTGCCCTGGTCTCACAGTCTTTCATTATCTGCCCATCCTTCTTCCTTGACTGCTTGGTTTCCGCCATCCTGTCCTGGGCAGGAGTGAAGGATGCCATAAGGCCCCTGAAAACCGCTGTGCATGTGATGACTCACAAAAGCAAACTCATCGGGCAGACCACTGCAGTCAGTCCTGGAAAGGACCTGAATCAAATCCAAATCTACAGCTGGACCCGAAGCCACTTCAAACAGTTCTCTGTTCTCAAACCAGCACCAAAAAAGATATATCCCATCTTACTGGGGTATCTTTATTGAACCCAAAAATTTCTTTCACGACGAGTTCAAAATAAATATTCAGCTGCAAACTGATGTGCTCCAGCTGGAACCAGCTGTGCTTTTTTGCAGACTAGCCAGGATTGCTCAAAGCAGGGTGTTTTAGCTGCCTAAAAAAGCTTTAGTTATGTGCTCCTCTGAGAGGGTGCTGGCAGTATCTTTGAGAACTGTGTGTCATTGCATCAGCAGTACCCTCTAAACACTTATCAGACCCCCTCAGCTTAATCTTCCCCTCTTCAGCCCCATGGATATACCTGGCTGCCAATGGATGTGCACATTACTGTACTATACATGCAGATATATGCTTATTAGGAGAGCTAAAAGCTTTAGTGTTACCATTTACAGACCTAATCTTTCCCCTTTCCACCACCTCAGCCACGTCTCCATTTCCTGTTCCCTACCATACTGCTGGCATGTTTGACTATTGCAATGCAGCGCAGTGCCACAGCTTTTCTCCAGTTCCTCCCTTCAATGGGCTAGACTTAGAAGTTTGGGAGAAGCAACAGCATTGCACTGGGAACATGAGTGGTACCCACCATTCCAAAGAGAAACAAGAAACAGGCAATGAAACTTTTTTCCTAGGTGCATCGCTCATTTGTGTCTCTGATCCTGTTAGGTGACCCTCTCCATATTTCAGTGGTTTTGTTTCCAGAATGAATCAGCTCAGCATTAAGGAGCTGATCAAGAAACAAAACTGAATCACAGCAACCTCAGCCACTGTTGAATCCACATTAGAATTTGACTGAAAAAAACATGCTAATCATGGAGAATGATTTTTCCTTGGCCACACAGCCCTGACTGCAAAGGGAACTGAAACTGGTTTAATCAACCAGTTAATGGGCACACAGGCTGAAGAGACTTCAGGACTCGCTCTCTAGTTTTTAGATCTAATATGGACTTACTCTGATGTCATTCATGTTTACCTGTCTTCTCCTTTTGCCCTCCTTCACTCTTACTCTCTTGTTCAGTCTCTCCATCCACATGATCGCCCACACTGCAATCCTCACCAGCTTTCTGTATTATTCCCATAAGACAGCATTTATCTCTGTGGAGATCTCAAAGCTACAGGATAGTGTTGTTATACCTGCTTACAACATGGGTGAATGTGGCCCCCACATGTTTCAATGGCAATTGCTCTGTAAGTCAAAGTCAACAGGCAGTTTTACCTCCATGAGCAAAATATCCTTGGAGCTCTGAGCTCGGACCTTTGGGTGCTGGATTTTCACTGCCACCGTTCTCCCATCCTGCAACACTGCCTTGTGCACCTGGGCTAGCGATGCTGCTCCCAAGGGAGTGTCCTCAAAACTCAAGAAGAGCTCTTTTATCTGCCAGGAGAAAAGAAAGAGGCATCAGCTTGGGGTGCCAGAAACTATCCTAAGGAAAGTCCTGCCCACAGGCCAGAGACAGCGTGTGCCAAAGGTGGGCAGACTCAGCGCTTTCACCCTTCCTCTGTCCCCTGCCTGACCCTTGTCACTGCTTGGCCTCCCAGTGAAGCCTGCCAAGAAGAGAAGTGCCCTGGAGATACTCTGCTTATGGAAACCTGCAGTAGAGCCCCAGCAGTGCATTTCATCTAGGACATGGAGTGGCCAGGCAGCATGTGAGGTACCCCTTCAAGCTGTCCTAAAAATGGGCTGGAGCGATTATGGTCAGCATCCTTGGTAGTTACTGGGTGCAGAAGACAACAGCTGTCCCTTTGCATGTATTTCTTTTGCAGATATTTATTAACACTCACCATCACCTCCTGGAACCTGACAGTGCATATTCCCATGCATTACAGCAGCATCAGCTAGCTTACTTGGTGAAAGCCAGCACACCACCAGGAGCAGCAGTAAGGGTTGGATTCTGGGCAGGGGGACAAAAATTGCAGTTTGCACCTCTGATGACTTGGCCTGAAAACATGTTTTATGTGATGGTCTTTCTCACACCTCCAATAAAAGTAACCAGTGCTCTCAGCTCAGAAAAAGCACCAGGTGGGGACAGCAAAGCACCGTGTGGGCAGAAGAGGCAATTATTAGCAGTTCTGGTACTGAAACTCAGGACTAGACTATAAGGAAAGTTGCAGATGAAGAAGTAGATTTACCAGGGGAATGTCCAGGAAGCAAAAACCTAGACAGACATTGGTGAGGCAATGGGAGACGGGCAAAGGCCTGTCTGCCCTGCATAATACAGCACCTTGCTAGAGACCCTCAGTGCAGCACCAGGCAGCTCAGGCCCTGGAAACATTATCATGGTAATGTGACATCAGCCTGGCTGACTAGCCAGGCCCCTCCGCACAGTTAACTAGCTCAGAAGGCGTGCCAACATGGTTATGTGGCCTCAGGCACAGAGCTAGTTCATGTAATGCTAGTTGAGGGTTTCTGTCCTGCTCTGTAGAGCAAGGTGCAGACAAGCTCTGAGGTATCCAGAAGTCAGCAAAGGGAACCTGTCCCACCCTTCCCGTGGGCTGGACTTATTTCGGGTGAGCAGTTGAGAAGCCTGTAATTTATGCAGTAGCAAAAAAGAAAGAATGTCAGTGCATTTTTATAACCTGCTTTTTAAAAGGTAATTAAAGATGGGAGCTGCAGCAAGCTAGTAATTAAATATGAATAAAGACCTTCTAAGCAAAGTCTTCATGCAAAGCGTTAAATGAATGTTCATTTTGCTGACAAGGAAGAAAAACTATACAAGGAGCAGCCTGTTCCCTCCTGCAGCTGCCAGGGAATGAGCCCCCTCCCACACCACCCTACCCCTTCTCTCCCAGTCCCTTCCACAGAAAACTACTGATACCAACAAATTGGAGCATTTGCAACAATTAGATTCCAACAGAGACCCAGCTGCCTCCAGTAATTCACTAGGAAGGTACCTTTTATTTATTTAATTAATTACCTTCGGTCCTGGCGGCAAAATCAATTAAGTAAAACAACTGCATTTTAAAACAACTAGCTACGTGGTTTTTAATTACAGCAAGTCCACAATCCAAACCTATTGACATTTGTGTCTCAAGAGAAAAAAGGGTTTTCTCTTTTTCCCCTCCACCCTTTCTTTTCTCTCTCAATTCTGGATTTTGAGATTCTTGTTTCAGATTAGTATAAAGAAAGAAGCACCTACAGGATGACAGATGGCTCAGGGGACATGTTCAAGACACAGGGGCTTTTATCTTTATGTGAAGTTTGTCTATCAGCTGAAGAGAGGACCTGTTAAGGGGAAGAGACTTAAGGTGGCCAGGAGCATGTTGGGCTACAAGATCCTGTAAGGAAGGAAAAAATGCAAACAGAGAACTTGCCACACGAGGTCGAGCTGGGGCTTTCTTCAACACTCTCACTACCCTACCTCCTCATATTAAAGGGATGTACCCTTAACAGAGTAGCAGCCAATATTACTAGTCCAACTGTCATAAGGGTGGTAACATCCTCCAAAGGCTAAAGCACAGAATTGGGAGTTCACTGGCCTGAATACCGTAAGGTACATTTATAGTAAGACCACGTATAAATTGGATAAAATTCCGTCTGCTCTGGATTTCAAAAGCTTTTAATTGCCTACACTGTCAATCCAACCATTTTCACCAGAATCAAATGCATGCAGGGGGAAAAAAAAAAGCTGCACGTGTTCCCTCTGGCAGGCATAATATATACAATATTCTTGTGTGACTAAGTTTTCTAAGGAAACATCATTTGAAGAAAGCTGTCTCTAGGAGTTCTTTTTGGCAGAAGGATTTCATTTAAAAACCTGTTATTTAGGACATGAAAGCCAGGTTAGCAGTCATGTCCATTAGAGCCAGCCCAGTCGCCCTGCTGCAATTCAAGGGGGAATCTGTGCACACCCACAGGCTGCAGGCAAGGGCAGCAAGGTGAGGGACTGCAACAGGGCCAGAGAATTGATAGCTCCTCCAGGAGCAGGAGGGTAGAGCTTGCACATGGGAGAGCGAGCGGATCACAGCCTGGCCATTACATGAGCAGGTGTGAGGCTGAGATAAAGCAGCAGCATAATTACGGCTGGGCTCCAGGACCCCACACTTAGCAAATCACCCTCATTCATTACGAAATTGTCCTTTTACAGCTTGCTAGAGGCAGCTAATGCCTCTGATGCAGGCTGTGTGTCCCAGACAGGCAAAAGCAAGCAAGAGGCTGTATGACATGGAAGCAGAGAAGAGGTGAGCCAGGCTCCCACACTGCCTACCAGAGAGTGGTGTCCTTCCCAAGGGAAGGACATTTCATGCACCCATTTCATGCAAGGTGGGAGTTCTTGGAGCAGGCTGCAGACTCTCACTGCTCACAAGCACCCAGCTAATAAGCACCCTTAACAAAAACTCTAACCACCATTTCCAGGATGGATAATTAGTAAGCAAAGGTCTGGGACAGTCTCAGAGCCCACCTGACATGGTACTTAAGGAAGTCTCAAGCTTCTTTTTCTTTCAGGCCACAGCTGGTCTCAAAGGGCCTGTTAACCATCTGTAATCTTGACAGGAGATGAAACAAGCATAGTTTCCAGACAGGTTTAATAAAGGTTTAAAAGAGAGAAAAGGAACTTCAGGGCTGCTCTTTCAAAGGAGCAGGACAGCCAGCTGCAGGTTTACAGCTGTACAGGCACACGGTGTCCCTGCACGCAGTGATTTCCCTCACTAGCCTTCTACACAGCCAGCTCCCCATTGGGCACGTGCTCAACCTGCAAATGAATGTGTCACTGTACTTTACTGTCTGGAAATACAGCCCTAACTGTTTAATTCTAAAGCATGAAGCTCGTTTAATTTTAAATATGCAAAATCTTTTCGTGGTTGTTGGTATTAGTATTCACACCTCAGGGAGCTGATATAAAAGCTCTTACAGGATCTATCTACTTAGACACTTATTAGTATGTATTTGTGCTGAGGTTGCACCTAGAGACCGTCATTAAGCCCAGAGTGCCATTGTACAAGGTGCACAGCCACCGCAGGCCCTGCACAAACTCATGCTTTCCAGGAGTCCCCAGTTATCACCTACAGGTCTACTCACATGCTGAAGTGCCTTCCCAAAGCACACACTGCTCTGCCCAAGGTCTGTGGTGCACACCAGCCGATGCCGCAGTACTGAGCATCAGAATGCCTCAGGTTTTTTTGTGAATCCTGTCCTTAAACACTTAGGAAGTTACTGGAAGTCAATTGGATTTAAGCTCCCAAATCCTGAGTCCTTTGTGAAGGTATTGCCTTACACAACCTGCCCAGCATGTTCTGAGAAGTCTTTGACAGAGCTGGGATTTAACCCAGATATCCCAAGTTCCAGCCTGATGTCTTAATCTCCAAACCATAAACATTAAATGTGCATGTCTTGCTAGCTAATTTATTTTGAAATATACTGCCTCTTAATCCCAACCTTTTTATATCCATGTGCTGCAACAAATGATCAAGTATCACCGCCTGGTTTCAACCTGCCCACTCCACAGAGAGGTATGTTCCTTTCCCTCTCCAGAAAGGCTGCTAACAAGGTACCCTGGCGCAGGAGCCTAAGTCATGGAGCCCCTTCCTGGTCCAGCACTACATTAACACCATCCCAAGTGGGATGTGGTGGCTCTGCTCTGCCATAGTGACCATAGCAGATGAACAGCGGCCGTGTGTCAGCAGTCTGTTCAAGACAAATTTAGGGTGCAGTGGGATGCAGGATCACTAACAGAAGGTGTCTCAAAAGCCCAGCCCTGTTTAGCTGGCAGGCTGAACCCCTTCCAGCACAGTGCTCCAGACCGCTGTATGTGGTGCAGCTAGAACGAGGCCACTGTGGGGTCTAAGTAAGAATGTTTTGCATTAAAAGTCCTATTCAAGAGGTTTCCAGCAGAGTCCAGGACAGTTTTGAAAATCCTGGTTTTCCACAACCACTTACAAAGAACCTTTCCTCAACTCTGCCAGGGTTGAACCAGTCCAGTACAGGTGGTGTCAGTGAGGAGACTTTCAAATGCTCAGCATTTCCCAAAGAAAGAGTGTCCTTCACCAAAGCATTTCAAAACTGCCTTCAAATATTTCCCAGGACTTCAAAGGACTCTTCAGCCTGGAAAGAGAGACAATGGGGAGGGAATGTCACAGAGCTCCATAAAATCACTTCTGTCATGGAGAATGGGATTGGGAATGCTCATTCACTTTGTAGAGTAATTTGGGAGCAGCATATTGTCGATTAGCACACTGCATTACCAGATGGCAGGATTAAAACAAGCAAAAAGAAGTATTTTTCCCCACACCAATTAAACTGTGGAACTCATTGCCACAGGATGTTATGAATACCAGAAGTCCAGCTGGGTAGATAAATCAATGAAGAAAATCCATCACAAGTTATTAAACACCAAGATACAATCTCTGGCCCAGGAAATCTCTAACCTTCAGATTACTGGAAGCTGGAAGATCATACCAGGTAAAGCTTAACTGTATGCCATCCATGCTTTTATAGCCTTTGTCTCTCAGCCAACACTGGCTACAGTTGCAGGCAGAGTGGCAGGCTTCAGCTTTTGGTCTGATCTGTACAGTTGTCCTTATGTTCTTCAGAAGCTCTTCCCACCAGACTGACCAGTCTCGATGACAGCAGGATGGACAATGGAGGAATTGTTTCACCTGCTGGTAGCCTGGGACTCAGTTGCTGTTAGACAGCCTAGAAAGTTACTGATAGACCCTGTAAGTTTCTGAGAGTGCAAAGGGTATGAGGGAACCACAGCTGAAAGTGGCCCAGCCTCCAGGGTAAAGCCTGAGCTCTGGTAACAGTGCATCTTCATGAAATATCTGTCATGTAACTTTCAGACAATAAAGTTGCTTCTGTTACCAAAAGTATGGTAAATATGCCGGAACTGAGTGTAAATATATGCCCATGTCAGGGGACTCTGACAGAGTCTGGCACATCCGGGGAACATGCAGCAGGAGCTGAGACCATCTCAGACAGAGGCCGTCTCCAGACACTTCACTGTGCTCCACAGCTTCACCAATCACAGCCGCTCAAAATAATTCACAAAAAAGGGCCCAACAGGGATGATGCTATTCTCTTATCAATCACCAAAAAGCAACGCAAACTGAAACATTCAAATCTCAACCACAATTTCACAGCAGATCTCTTCTGATCACAGGATACTGTAATTGCTCCTGAGTCTCGCATTTTGTATTTGGAGATAGCAATCTATGAGATGTCCTGCTATTTCAGAAGGTGCCGACTAGGCAACACACGATTAACTTGAACTTCTCGCCTCCAGGATACTCATCACAGGCCATGATACAACAGAGCTCCATTAACAACAGTATTGTGTTGTGATGGCCAGGAGCAGCTTGCAGTCTCCTAGCATTTTGATGCCATGCAGCAGCACAGGAAGATGCACATGCGGAAGTTGGTATAAATCCATTCAGGACAAAAGGGATCATACAGCTGGGAGACCGGTCCATGGTGGAGGCTGACAGCAAGAAAGTGATTAAGGTAGGTAAATTTTGCACATCTCCTTGTGCTGTGGTTCTCCAAGCTGGAATTCCCTTGACGAGGTGACTCAATTCATCTGTTTTTTCCATTCCTGATAGAGACAGCACTGAACAGTCCCCTCTTAATCATGGCTCCATGGATGGCAATTTGCTAAGGTGAGCTCAGTCTGCAGGAGCTTTCTGAGATTTACACAGGGATCACGCTGTCTGCAGCCTTCCAGCCAAGACAGCGCGGAGCACTGTGATAACGGGATTTGTGAGCTTGCTGGACAACAGACCAACACACTACAACTCTGAGAAAAGAGCAGGTTTCCCAGGGAAGTTTTGGGGGCTGCAGTTGTCATCTTAACACTGCCTAGTACAATGTCCCCTCCATTTCATGTGGCAGAATAGCTGAAGAGTTACTCAGTTCTATGTCTGATACAGCATTTCTAAGGCTTGTGGCTCCCAGAACTTTTGGAATTTACTTTATTGACACTAGGACCCTATTGCTCTCAAAAGTCTGAATGCCTTTCCTGAACTAGGTTTAAGGGATGTGAACCTCATCGTAGGCTGGTCATCTTTTCAAGAACATACACGTTAACTGTCCATGGCACCAAGGACTCACTGATCCCTGCAAGTCTGCACGACCAGAGTTCTAGGTGTGAAAAAATGTTACCCTAGAGTAGAGCAATCTGCTTCCCAGACAGCAAATGAGGGTTTTTTCCATTGTCCCAGCCCTTCTATCCCCTCTATGAAAACAAAATGTCACAGTGTTGCTCCAGAATTATTAAGACAGCAAAAACTGAAAGATTAGATTTATCGCAGCAGACAGTGGATTATGAAGAATAATTCATCAAATGTCAGAACAAACAGCCCACAATTTATAGGCGGCTTTGTTGAGTCAGTGAAATCTGATTGGACTTCTCCCCACCTAATGAATGCCAAGCCTAATTGATGGTTCCTAAATGCATCTGTCAAGAACATGTATTTATTAACTCAGTATTTTTAATAATAATATTGTAGATATATACAGAACAGTGGTTTTCTTTTGAATGGATTCCCTGGTGTTCATATTACATATACATGTAAGTGTGCATGTATATAGAGGTATACACTGCATCCAAATGAATATAGTTAAAAGGTATGTGTGTATTCTGATGCACTGAAACAATTACATTTGGCTTGTTACACAGAATTCCTGCATCTTTCAGTGCACATAACAGCAAAGCAATGTGGTCCATTTCAAGGGGAGCTGTGCGTTAGAGTGCCTGCCTAGAATTTGGAAGAGCTGTGCTCTAACATTGGCTCTCCCTGATATCCCATGTGATGCTGGGCCACACCATGCCACAGAGCTCATGCATGTATCACCAGAATTAGGGCTGTCCAGTCAGCTATAAATCTGCCCGGATTTAATTTCTCAGGACCAAATTTGTAACTTTAGTATCTTTCTGAAAACCTACCTGTATAATACATATACAGCAGTTAATACACACAGAGCCACAGACATGTAGCTTCATCTGCCAATGGTATACATTTGCTCCTGGCATGCTGATCACTGCTAACTTGGTTACTCACTGCTAACATTGCACCACAATAGCACAAAAACAGGGCTTTCCATTAACCATCAGCCTTTCTTCTGGGAAAGGGTTGTGAGCCAGCTGGGGTATGAAGTTCATCTTATTCTGTTATTTCTACCTGGTACCACTTTGATACTCTGCAGCCCACTACCAGCTTATACCACTGAGAATCTTTTCTGGGATCCTACCAACGGCATTTCCCAGTCACAAAGCCAGGAACGTTACAGAAAATGAACTCTGCTAAAGGAAGAGTCCTTGATCCCATCATCTGGAGACCAAAGCTGGCTCACTCATTCACTGCCTGATACCTAGGATCCTGGCTATTCCCTGTTCTGCTCACCTACCCTCCTCTTTCTGTAGTGTCTTCTGGCTAGAAAAGCAGGGGGGAAGCCTACATGAAGCCACCCTTGCTTTCATCTCATCCATCCATTGAGCTGTAGAGCAACAGTATCAGTCTACTTGCTATAGTACCTTTAATTGTTACAGAGCCATACTTTGAGAAAAAGTGTCTTTTATTCCATCCCTGATGACTCCTGCTTAACAGTCTGTGCGCAGACACAGACATGGTATCTTCATTTATTTTCCTGAGTAAAGTCAGATTCTTAAGACAAGGCAGAACTGTCTGAGAATATCACTCATCCTGGATCGAAACCAATCTCAGTGGTGACAGCTACAACAGGCAGTAACAGCAAGGAGCAGACAGAGCTGATGTACATCTCCTGAGACCCCATCTGTGAAGTGGACCTCATCTCCCATCTCTCCAAAAGGTGAGTCACTTACCCATGGCTCCCACAAACAAACAAACAATATTCAGTCCAATAAAAGCAAGGATTGTCACAGCCAGACTGGAATCTAACTGGCTTAGGAACATCCTCCTGACTGGCATAAGCAGATAAATGCTTTTCATCAATAAAGCTGTTGGGTGTCCTACTACTTTCCAGAAACACAGGATGCTAAGATTAACAGACTAGCTCAGCACCCTGAGAGTCAATGCATTCAACAGTGTGAGCTCTACAGGTTTTCCACTAGCATCACCACAGCCTCTTCCATACATAGGTTCATTCAGCTGTTCTTTGTCCAGGTGCTGGTTTCACAAAGCACTCTGAAAGCAGAGAGACTGCATTAGACTTCTGACATAAGGCAGATATCAAGCTGGATAGTAGGTAAGCAGAGTCCACACATTACCTGCAGGGCTAGCATAATGTCTTCAGTAGCACAAGCACATATGGCAAACCAGAGAGAGGAAACCCCAAAGCAGGGATGTCTCAGAACAAGTCTCTAACCCATCCACCGGTGTGAACATTACTCCTGGTCAAAGTACTCCATTTCAGACAATGCAGATAGCTTTCCCCCACGCCTGTAATCCCATGCTCAGAATTAAATTCCAAGAAGCAATTTCTTTCCGAAATGTCCATTACCAAAGGAAAGATTTTGCTGTTGGAAGCTGCATCATCATGTTAAGCTGCAAGTCCAGTTCACTTCCCCGTAGAGAAGCTGGAAGGTGGAAGAACCTTGCACCACTGAAATCAATGATTTCCTCAAGATCCCCCTGAGTGACAGCGGGCGACAAATTACCAGTCTCTCTAACCCTGATGTGGCCATTGGGAAAATGCTCATCTCCTGTTTACAGATGCAGTTAATCAGCACAATGACCTGGCTTGTTCAGCATCCCACTTCTTTCCATCTCAGAATAAACATCTTGTGCAGCTAGTCACCTCACTGCTATCCTAAACCACTTCCATAACCCAGTCTGTCTGTGACTGGCCTTCAACAGCAGCCAGTGTTTCCTGATCCAGAAAGTCAAGCCAGAGTCCACCAGCAACTATGCTTGTGTGCAGAGAGAATGTGGAAAACGATAATCTCTCAAAGTGCACATTAAACAGTGTCACTGTGCACTCTATTTTGCATGATATAAGCACCTTATAGTCTATGCAAAATGCACAGACCAAAGCAGAGTAAAGCTGAGGCATGTATATCATGCTGAAAAAGAAAGTAGTGACTCATAAACTACTTATTCCCTCCAATAGTGCAGGCTATGGGGCAGATGCTCCAATCTGTCCCATGTTCCCCATCCTCCCCTTGCACATACAAATGCTTCCCTTTATCTTAATTTGCTCTTTCATCTTGAGCTGTCTCCCACTTGGACAATGCTCATTAAATCCATTCTTTTCTCTCTGTCTTTTTGGAGAAATATTACTTAACCTGCATCTCCTCTGTCGGTGAGGACAGAGCCACACTTGTCAATTGTTCAGACAGATTGGAATCACAGTCCTTCACGAGCACACAACTTCTCCACTCCCAGCCATTTTTTGTGTTTTAATTGAAAGCACTCTCCCTCTTTCTTTCTCCCCTTGCTAATAAAGGAGGCTCTCACCTGTTATAGCAGTGTGCAGTGAGAGCACGGCAGAAGACAACTCTCTGCTGCCAATAAACTTCCTTCTGCATCCCATCTGCCCAAAGAGACTCTTATTCCATGGTTCAGGAGGAGCAGTAGTGGCCCCTTTCTGCTGAGATCTTTGAGGCTTACTGTGTTCTCTGCAGCTCTTCAGCTCCCAACCAATACAGCTGGAAGTGCTAACATAGCAGGGACATCCCTGTAGTTCCTAAGGAAGGAAGCAGTCTCCTCAGCCTTCTACTCTTCTAGCGACTCTGTTAGCGTGTCTGAGCAGCTTCCTTATCCCTTTCCCAGCTTCCTGGAGATGTTCCACAAAGCTCTGTTTACAGCCCCTGCCCCCACCACTGCAACTTGACAATAGCTCACACAAAATTCCCACCTCCTTTCTGGTGACTCTTAGTTCTACCTCTGTACTCTAGATCAGCCTGCTTCTAGCCAAACTACAATTTCAGCCTGTCTCTCAGACATCTTCTTTCAGATAATCATCCCTCTGTTCACATTCAACAAAGCTAAAGCACAGTTCCTAGGCTCCTCACTCAAACCATCCCTCCTGTCTCCTTTCCCATCACAACAGACAATGTCACCAACTTCCAAGCATGCCTGCAGCCTTGGCCTTGTCATCAACATTGACCTCCCTCCAGATCTCACTTCCAGGCCAGGTCTGAATCTACTACTAGACATCAAGTACTAGTGCTCGTAAGTGACAGGTGACAACAATGCAACTGTTCTCCCTCTGTCCACACATGTAGTAAGACACATGGGGGTCCCCAACATACCCAGAACCTCTTGATCAAATTCCTGCAGACATACTACCAAATGACATATCACCCCACCAGATGCCAGCAGCCTGCTGCAAAGACAGCACATTTGGAAAGAATCATCAAATCATAGAACAGCCCAGGCTAGAAGGAACCTCAAAAGATCATCTGGTCCAACTTTTAATGGGAAAGAGAGCCTAGATGAGATTATCACATCCTGAAAACCTCCAGTGATGGGGACTCTACACGCCCCTGGTGAGGTTGTTCCTGTAATTGATAGTTCTCAAAGTAAAAAATTTCTTTCTTATATCAAGATGAAACCTCTCCAGAAATGTCACAGAGAAGAAGTGCCAGAGCAATGGGGCCAGTTGGCACATTAAACAAGAAGGGAAGATTTAAGAAAGTACCCAGAAGCAAATGTATTTCCAAGACCATTTTGACTCTAGGCGTAAACACATCCCTGCCATGCACTGGCTGAAACCCGACTAGGAAACGGTCAATGGTCACAGCCAGGCAGAGGGAGGCTCTGCCGAGGACTGCAGAGATGCCCCGAGGGCCCTGTCAACAGTAAGCCTCCACAAGAGCAGCAGTCCTGTGAGAAATAAACAGCTGCCAGAGCCTGAGGATATATAGGGACCTTCGGGAACACACATCACCTGTGCTTCATCTCAAATGCCTCTGATTCAGCTTTGAAAGCCTGGGGGCTTTGAGAAGTGTATAAGAGAAAGGATGGTGGGGGAGAAATGTCTATGAGCAGGTTTATGTGACTATACAGGGAGTGGTGAGGGGATGTCTGGGGGTATATGTTTGGAAGAGGTGGCTACAAGCATCTGATCAGCAAGCAAAGCTGTGACAGTGCTTGCACAGAGAGTTAAGGAGGAGGCATGGGGCAGTGCATTTGTATGCATAGCTTGTATGGGGAACGGTAGGCAAAATCCTCCATCCACAGAGAGGCAAGTAAAGAACAGAGCCAGGACAGGTATTTGTGTGTATATGCAGAGGCCGGGTGTGCAGGGGGAGTGGAAGGCTACGTTGCAGGGTACATATCTGGCAGGACAGCAGTGCATATATGTGAGTATAAGCCACACTGACAGACCCTTCTACCCTTCCAGCTCCTAAAATTAAGAGAGGGAGGCATAGTCCCGTGAGTACTATGTAGAATACTTTTATGTGTCTCCTCAGAAAGGGATGAGGGAAAAGTGTTTCTAGGCCTGGGACAAAGAGCAGGAATGACAGAAGCAGCATTGCACAATCCAGCAACCTGTCACCAGGGTGGACAGAGGCACAGTACAATGAAAACACGCAGAGGGCAAAGCCCAGTTCCTGCCAGATTCTGCCCAGCTACGTCCCTTCCTCAGGCTTTGGTCATAGTTACATCAATGCAAGTGTGATAAAGTTTTATTGAGGCACAGCACTGCCCCAGAGTAATAGGACAGGGAAGTAGGAGTGAGGATCTGAGGTGGACATGGAAATACATGTAGCCTGGCAGATGTGGGCAGCTCTGCCTGAATTGAATTCGTATCAAGAAAGGGATATAATGAGGTCACTACATTAAAAGAAAGATGCTAAAAAGGTAGTAAAGCCCTGCTGAAGATGTAAAGCTCATAAGCCAGTTACTGGTGCTGACTGTGTCTTGATGGAATACTGAAACACCTGCACACCTGGCAGGCCAGTCAATGCAAGAGGCACAGCTCTACAGTAGTCCACACCACAAAGAACAAGGTGCAGGGACCAAAGAGAAGTTGAGGTAGAATAACTTACAAAGAGATCTGGATGGGACCCTGGAGTTTGTATCATTTGCAGCCTACTCTGAGAAAAAATGTACAGAGATCCAGAACAGTCATTCAAGAGAGACAACGGCACGGCAATCTCTCTTGTCAATCTCTCCTCTGAACATCAACCTCTCCTTTCTTCTCCTGCCCATCTTTCCCCTACTTTTCATGTCTCTGCTCTGATCCATCTGCTCCTTCTACAGTTTATTTATTTATTATCTCTCTCTTCCTCCTCTTCCTCCCATGTTTTTTCCCTTGCCCCCAGATCTTCTTGTTGGGCTGCCAGGTCCCTGGTTCAGTGGTATAACTCAGCTGATTTACTCTCCTTAAAGCAGTGTCTGCTCTCATGTAAATCACCCTCCAAACCCAGCCTGTGAAATGGGCTTGTTCGCTAAACTCTATGAATAGGAAAGCAGGCACAGCTGGCCTATTCATAATCAACATAAAAAATAGATTAGCACTTTACAGATTAAACATTATCGTTTTAACAGTTAACATAAATCAACAACACTTAGAGGCCTAGCATTGCTGCTGCCACTGCAGGGTGACAAGCGTTGCAAAGGGAAGGGCTGCCAATCTGGGATGCAGTGGGAAACAGCTCATTTGTCTTCCACCTTGAACGTAAGTTCTCCTCTGGCACCCCCAGGGTGTACTGCTAGAGGTTGTTACAAGGAGAAAAGTGGGCTAAGGAAACAAAGGTACGGGGTTAATTTTGTTTAATTCACATGCATTTCCAAGCAATCCAGCAACCCACTATTCTAGAGCCAGAATCCAATTGCCCTACTTCCCGCCCTAGGGCTGATGCAGCTCAAAAACAGATGAAGAAACAGAGTCAGACCATGGAATAGGAACAGGACAGGGAGCCTCTAAACACTGACTGGTATCTAGCTCTGCTGGCTATAATTCAAAATCATTTGGCTCCAGTGGATGAGGTAACGCAGTTTTGTGGATTCTATCTAATGTAAGCAGGTGCCCCCCATCTCAAAAAACACATCATCATAACCTGGGGAGCTACCTCACCAAAGAAGGGCTGAGGACTGTGATCCACTCTAGACATGACCCGTGGAGAGCAGAGCAGGGAGAGAGCAGCCTAGAGCCTGCTACTGGTCAGGCTGCACCTCCTCCTTCATTGGGTACAGGACACTAAGTCACTGGAGATGCTCAACCCAACACACTGTCATCAGCGTGCTATGGTTGTGTAGTCAACAGAGAGATAAGGCCCACAGAACCAGTACAGTCCATACCCTTCCCTTCCTCCCTGTTCACTCACTGAGAACCACCCAGTGTCTCAAATGTTTAGCTTGGAGCAGCCAACCTGTAATTCCTGAGCTGGTCCTGATGATTGCAAGCGATTGGCAAAGGCCTTTGATAGGATATCCCATTAAGAATCAGCCTCACAGGTCTTTCAAACAAAAAGAAAACAAATTAAAGAAGAGGAAGAGGTTAGGTTACGGTCCAAAGGCCAAAAGACAAACTGGGACAGGAGGAGTGGGCTTAGAGGTTTTCTTGACAGCCAGGGCAAAGACACTAGCAATTCACAAACGACAGAGCAGCAGAAGTTACATGGAGAGACTTCTTTAGTATAATGCCTCTTAACAAGCCTGGTAATTTTCATTGCTCTAGCCTTTCTTGACAAATAGGAATAACAGTTAATAGACCTGAACCAATCAGTTACATCCAATAAAGTGTTTGGCAAAATTAGCTTTGTTCTCCGCTCACAACTGATATTACCTCAGTTTCATTCCTTATCTGAAATGAGCCAAATAATGTATATTTTCTATTAATCATTTGAAATCTGGAAGGGTTGGTGCTGAACAGCCTCTTCCAAGAACTCCCCAATTTGAGATGGAGTGGTTATGTCTGCTTTGTAAGGGAGAAACTCGTGGGTTTGCTTCAGCTGAGCTCTCCTGGCACAAGCAATAGGTCATGTGAGTTTATTGCTTCAGTTACCACAGACAGCTTCACAGGTTTGGCTCTGAACCATGCATCCTGTAAAACCAAAGCACTGCAAAGCTTACAGAAAATAAGTGCAAAATATGCTTAATGTTCACAAATATTAATTGATTTCCAAAGGGAACATAAGAAAACTTCCTCTCTCTCGGGCTGACCTGCCTACTGGAGACTGACACACTATGCTGACTAATGGTGGAAAAACCTTTGAGACCCCTGAGATCCCAATTTTTGCTTCAATTCTCAAAACACAAAAACATGTTGAGTGTGAGGCTTCCCATGAGAAGAATTTCAAATGTTCTCACCCATAGCAGCTTTTTCACAGGAAGGAAAACCTGCAGGCAGGGTTGAACTGCTTTCTATAGCTCAGCATCCTTCCATGGATTCAGGAGCTGTCTCTCAGACAGAGCCCAGAAGTGCCACAAAACAGAGCTTATTAGATCACTGTACATCTTAAAAATTCAGGAAAATGCTACATGTCCATTCTCTGAGTTAGGAAAATGCAGATATGTCAAGGTCAGGCCCTATAACTCCTTATTTCATCTTATGTCATTCGTTTCATCTACAAATAACCTGTTGCCAAAAGTCACCAGGCTCACCGCATCATGTTTTCATGTTCTTAATGGGTCAAATAACTGGGCAGACGTAAAATTCTGAAAGAAAACAGGAGATGCTAACCAGGGAGAATCAAGTAGGATATTTAAAGATCAGTGGGCAGGCAGATGACAGGATTCCCTGCTCCTTTAGAGAAAAATCAGGCATACATAAACCCAGTCTAGATCAGAGAATCAAGTAAGAATATTTCTGAGTGTATCAGCAGCAGGCTTTGAAACAGAAGCCAGTCCCTCCGCATGGCAGCTCAGTGTTTCTGCCCCAACCAGATCCTGCTGTGTCATAAATGCATACAGACTGCTGAGCAAATGAGATGCACACCATGTTTGAAAAAAGAAAGTCTCCATACGCAAGAAGGCCATACAAGGACTATTAATCCCCATTACAGATAGCAATTTCCAGTGATTGTTTGGAAGCGGAAGGGTTACCCATGGGCTGAGAGGTGGTTTGTGCCGATGGCTAGAGCACTGCTGTGCAGCACATCCGCCACCTCCGCAGGATGTGGACACTGAACACAGCCCAACACAGCTGTGGTGTCCATTGCCAGCCAAGATTTATTTGCATCAGAGCAACGCTTCAGGTGTCATCAAAACTCTGAGAAAACCATACTGAAGAGAGATTATCATCTGCACACAAGACACTGTGAGCCAACAAATTCTGTGCAGGTATGTCATACGCTAACCCCCAGGCACCCGAAAAATTTGTAAATTAAAGAAAAAAATGCCAGTAAGAATGCAGATCAGAACTACTCCTTACCACGCCATTCCCCATTGCATTTTCTGATCTCAAATCTTTCACTTCCTTGCAGAAGACCCCACAAAAAATCCTTCAGAAAATCCACTGTCCAACCTCCTGTATTGTAAATCTTAATAACTTTTAGGAAGCCAAAGGAGATTATCCTCTAACCTATCCACAAAACCTGCCGTCTCTTAGGCAATGGGGCTTAAAGCACCCAGGAAAAGGCTGCCATGCGCAGGACTCAGCCAAATCCTCTCCCAGGAGCTGTGAACGGAGAAAAAACCCATGGAAGGAGGGAGTACCCTGTCCCAAAGCTCCCCTGGCAATAAGGACACCAGGTTGTCCTTGGCATGACACTAAGGGTCAGTAACACGAACTTGCAAACAGAGTGAGAAGGGACACAAGGAACAAAGCAAGGTGGACCACCTGAGCCACACAAAGCTCCCTGTTTGCTTTCTCCATCTGCACTTGGCAGTGGAGCAGTGGTTCTGGGCAACTGCTGCCCACATGAGGGCTCCGCATAAAGGCAGCCACACCGAGATCGGCCAGCGAATGGGGCCTCTTCCCAGAGACAGGGCAGGGAGACGATGGCAGAGGCTGCAGCAGCAGCGGGACCTGCAAAGGCAGCCGCTCCTGCCTTTCAGCTGAGTAATGCAGGCTCATTTGTTCTGGGTGACATTAATGCTATTTGCCATCCATCTCAGACTCTGTAAATTACCTTTTTATAGCCAAAATCCTTTTCATAATTGATAAAAATCTCTTTTTTATATCCCAAGTTATTGAAAAAAATGCGAAGTTTTTTTATTCCTCATTATAGTTTTAATACAAATGTCTTTTTTATTGACGGCTGCTTGGAAGTCCTGACGGGCCTACTGAGAGAGGCTCAGAGGTGTGGGAGAAGGGCCAAATCCTCCCGTACGACTTCCCAGCCCCTCAGACTGTTAGAGTAATGGCCACAGCCCAGCCTCCACTCTGGTGGGTAACGGACAGTGAGTAATGTCATGCAGGAAGAGGAGATTTCCTGTGATGGACATAACACCTATAGCAAGCAGAAGAGGCTCTTGCTGACCTAAATCTAGTTTCCCCGTGTCTGTTAGTGATGTATGCGAGGGCTGACTTCACAGAGCGCCTCAGCACAGCATTGCTGGAGCGGGGTACTTAAGGACAGAACCAGAGTCACAAGCTACAGGAGACCTGGGTGTTCAGCAGAGCCATTCAGCATCAGTCCCACAGCCCCAAGCAACCATGAGAGTGACCATGCACTGACTGTGCCACACATCAGCGCTTTCGGGCAGAACAGTCAACTACAAGGCTGTCCAACACCACAGGAAGCAGGCATGTGTCCTGGCATCCTGGATGGGTTAGACCACACTGCCAGCCTTGGAAGAGGCTTCCTGGGGCCATAACAGGATCTGCAGGATCGTGACCTGAAGACCTTGTGATCTAGCAGTGTAAATAAACCTTCTCTAGGGCAATATATGCAGCCAGCTATAGAAAGTGGCTCATATTCCCTTGGGAACAACTTGGATGCTGTAGGACATGCAGTATAATACCCAACAGCCTTTCGAAGGCCTAGCTGCTCTCCCACAGGGCTGAGCACTGCTTCGATAGTTCTGCAAATCAGAAGTAAGGATATGTCTCACCAGAGCTTAAAAAGCTAATCAACACTTCCAGAAGGAAGGGAATCAGTCCATCCTCTCTGTCACTGACACAGCAAAGGCTGCCATGCTGTACCAAGACTGAGTACAGAAATAGGAGTAAAAAGAAGAGTCTCTTCTACTCTCTCTGTCTTTTCTCAGACTCCAACAGTTCGAGGGCAGGGAAGTCCCTTGCTATGGGCATTAGCACCTTGCTGCGGTCTCATTCTAAATCTTTCCCACAGCAGGTTCACACGGGCATATGATTTTTGTCCCTCCCTGTCAAATGGCCATGTGGCATTGCTGTGCATCATTGCAGTGACCGTGCTCCCAGGTGTATATGGGTACATTTCAACAGTGGATGAATAAAGTTCATGTACCCAACCTAGAAAACACTTCTGGGACTTTGGGAGCAATTTAAGGTAGAGGGATAAAGGGCAGCATCCTTCTTAGCCACAGTTTTGCTGCAGGGACAATGACTTCTCAGATGAGGAGTACCTGTTTCTTACTGCACAGCGCTGGTGCCATGCCAGGTAAAAGGGTATGAATCCAAGGAGAGCAAAGCCCTTTAACAGAAGGCTGGGTTCCCCAAGCATCACTATCTGTAAAAATGCATTCCTGCTTCACAAACCACAGCACAGGAGGTTCCTCTACCACACGTGTTTTGCTTACAAATCACAGTCAACTCGCTGACGCATCCTGCTCTGCTCAATCAGTGAGCTCCATTATTGTATGGCTGCAGGAGGCTTCTTGCAAATGGCAAAATAGTCCTTACACAACAGGTAAAAGCCGCAATTAACTGTGGATGAAAAGGATGGTCTCCTCAGAGGTGCTGGCTAATCATGCAATTAGAAACTACTTCCCATTACCTGCACTCCCACAAAGCAAAGCTGGACTGACAACCTTCCAAATGACTGTCTTTCCATCAGTTTAAGCCCTTTATATGATTTAGCTTCAGCAGAGACAAGCCTCGACCTCTGGGCTCTCCCCAGACCCTTCTCCCAGCTTTGAACAAAGCAAGCACTGTAAGCAACACATTCAGTCACTGGTGTGTTCTCCCTATAGAGCCTGTTTTGCCTCTCAGCCTTCCTGGAGCACAGCAAACTCACCAGCAGTGGTGTAAGTGTGCGTGCAGATGTGGATACCTGGGGTCCAAGCAGAGAGCTGGTCAGGATTTCTTGGGATGCCTCACTTAATAGCATCTGAGACTGCTCAGCTTCAGCAATTTCCACTCATCTCTGTGACAGCTTCAACAACTGTTAGCAAGAGGCCAGAGACATCAGGATAAGTCAAGGGGCAAGGAGGAAGGAAACACCTTCACTCCCACGGCAAGTGAGGCAGGCCCTGTGCCCTACACCAGCCCCTCACACCCCCCAGACAAAGACGCAGCCTGGATACAGAGCACCTGGGCAGCACAAGTGCCCCACCAGCATGGGAAAAACCCTAGCTGAGACCATGCTGGCCTCATGGGGTTGCTAACTTTATCCTTGCCCTAACTCCTAACTGCGCAACCTCAGATCAGACATAGGAGCAAGAAAACCAGCCTGATGGGAACCTGCCAGAAAGTAGCACTGGGATATTTCTGAAAGGACAGTGGTGAGAGATGGGTGGGGAGGGAATGTCTCCCACCAAGAAAAATTACCTCCAACATGAGTAAAAGCCTGGGTAGAGTATGGAGTACACAAACACACCAAGAGGGAGAATAAAGAGTCTTGGGGAAAAGGTCAGAAAGTTGATTACAAAATGCCAATGAGAACTGATGGGAACTGATGAGCAATGGGCTCTGGAAAGTGACATCTTGCTGCACACAGGAGAGGGATTACAGTGGTGCTGAGTGGGTAGAGCTATGCTGTGGCCTACTGGGATGTGCAGATCAGATGGGTGACTGCAAACCAGGAGGTATTTTAGGTCTCGAAAGAGGTAAAAGGGTGTGTTGGCATAGATAGGAGTACACAATGAAGTCAGCAGATGTCATAATATCTAAACTCGTTATCATTGCCCAGTGGCAGAGAAGCACAACCCACAGAGCCACATTAGGGACCGCACTGAACAGTATTGGAGCCAGACAAGAGAAAGACACCAAGGATATGTGGAAAAGCAGGGTTGTAAAAGCTGCCAAGTCATTCTGCAGCCACTCAGTCCTGTGAGGAGGGGTACTCTGGAATGGCCTTGATCAGAGCAGAGAGAAGCAGGTTTATTTTTGAAAGGGGCAAGTTTCACAATAGTCTAATCAGTCTTAGCAATGAGCAATAAGCTCCTCTGAGCACCTTGTCCATGGAAATCACACACAGAAAGACCTACAAGAAGCCTTTCTGACAGACACCGAAGAGCTGTCAGGTGGAACTGGCTTGGCCAAACTCAGAGATGCCCTGGGTTCTGCACCTCTGCTCTGGGACCAAACTGGCATCACCTCCCCAGTATCCCTATATCCCACAGCCACGAGCCAGTCTCTCCACACCGGCCAGAAGGAAGAAATGCCCCTAATCCCAGTGCTGGCAAAACATTTCTTCCATCATTTCTAGTTTCTAAGCACAATGATTTTGCGCTTTTAAGGTGCAGCCACTCCAAAATATTCATCTTCCAGAGCTCTCATCAGTCTTTCTGCCTAAATGTCTGGTGTCCAAATTTCACCAGAAGTTGCTTGGCTCTGCTCTGCATGCACCTTGTTGAGTTAGAGAGCTTAGCTGAACCAGCTATCTTTCCCTGTGTTGTTAATAGCCCTGCAGAGAAAATGACATTTGTGGGGTAGGGAACATACTCATTTTGAATTCATTTTCCACACCTGACACATTTTCACTTTCAGAACCTTGTTCAAGCAGGGAAGATGAGAATAGAGGTAGGAGAGACTCGTTCATTCATATCTCATCACCCATTCTTATGCACGCAGCTTTTCCCAACTGATCCAAGGAATCCATCCAGAACAAGCCCTACCTGTGGTATCTCCACTGTCTCCCCAAAAGACTCCTCCTCTATGATCTTTATGGTTAGCGTTTCCAGGAGTCATTGTAAAGATTTCTTTGTGCAGCCTCTCCTACTGCTACTACTCATGTTGTCCTGAGAATCCCACCCCACCTCAACCTCTTGCATACAACACTCAAGAGAATGATCACCTCTCACCATCACTTAGCCAAACCACTATGGCTGAGATTAGAAAGCCAGCATCTGCTCACTACTCATTATTTTTATCCCAACGATCCCTGATAGGTACATAGATTCACCCTAGACTTAAAACAGGGTTTGACAGGGCAACCCACTAGTCAGCATGTATGATGCTTCTTCTGTGTCAGATCAGCACACATGCCATTTGCCTTTAAATCAGTTCATTAGCTCATGCAGCAGAGCTACATGCTGCAGCTCCCAGTCTCCAGGCATGATGCTGGCCGGGAATGGGAGATCCCCCATCAGCAGGGTGTCATGCAAGTTTGCGTGATGACAACAGAGCTATGTCGAACTGCTGTAAACCCACCTTACAAGCCCTCTGCCTTTGCTCGAAGATCAGTCCCATTGGCATGCTCTCCATTTACACCAGTTTTCCCACAAAACATCTCCATTTGTCAAACATCCAAGCCTCTGATAAGATTCTCAGGAGTAGGTCACATCAGAAGACAGACTATTTCTAACTGACCGAAGATACAATGCATCTACACATGAAATTGGCTTTTTTTGATCTTCATGCCCTTTTGCAAGCTCTTGCCTAATTTGTCAGCTTGTCACATTCCTCCCTAGGTATTTCTGTATTTCCAGTTGCTATTTCCCCCATTTGTTTTGCACTTATCCAAGCTGTATGTAATTACTTCTTGCCTACACCTGAGATTCATCCGAGGAGCCTGCTCTTGTGCGTGATGGGGGAACTGGAAGTTTTACCACTGCATCTGAGACCAGCAGGGTTAGGCCTAGGCGTCCTGGGAAGGTTACCTCACTGTCATTTTCTCTTCTATTTGAATTCATCTGCAAGTTCCCAGGTGTGATGCTGGCCCCAAGGGGAAAGGTTTCAGGATCCCACTTTGCACTCCCCTCTGCTCTGACACTCCACCTTGCCCTTCTGCCATCTATATTTCAGCTAAGTATATTGTATTTAAAATGTACTGA
The DNA here is from genome assembly GCF_030936135.1 of Gavia stellata. NCBI lineage: Eukaryota > Metazoa > Chordata > Aves > Gaviiformes > Gaviidae > Gavia > Gavia stellata. The sequence continues at coordinate 25,515,164 of NC_082600.1, forward strand.
GGACGTAGCTAGACTGGAATTAAATTTGTTCCTGAAGTAACCCTATTAAATCCTCTGGGCTCCAGCAAAGACAACTTTGGTGCATTAGGTTCCCGATATCCTTTTTGCTTTTAAATACCTTGATCTGGTACCTTGTAACTAATGGAAATGGGCATTTACCTCTGCTTTTAATACTGCCCAGTTTCACCAGCTGCTTTATTTTTATACATGTCATTCTCTTCATTTCTCTCTTTTATCATCGCTGTCTTTCTCTCATCACCATTTCCTCTCTATCCCTTTCTTCCCATTTCCACCTTTTTTTTCTCCCTCTCTCTGTCTCTTTAAAATTAAGTATTGCCCAGCACCGCCCATGTGGGTGAAGTGAATGCTAAAGGGGAAGGCTGCTGTGGAGACTGGATTTGAGCTGCCTCGCTCAGAATCAATGAGGCATGGAGGGCTCATCTACCCCCCAAAAAGCTGAAAGAAACCAGAGCATATCAGTGGCAGCTGAACATGCACTTGAGAAGCAAGAAGGGGGCCCACCTCCGAGCATCTGGCTCAGCCTTAGAGATGCCACACAAACTGAGCCAGGGCTGTGCTCCTTTAATGGGGGCTAACCTCAGGGTGGTTTTCCATGGCTTCTGCAGAGGGGAAATTGCTGGATGGAGATCCATGGAGCAGCAGGGGTCTGCAGGGAGCAGCCAGCCTGCCCTGTTCCATCTATCCACTAAGCTCTGAAGCACAGCTGGTACCAGCCATGCTACAAAGATGCAGCACTGAGAGAGGGAACATCTTGCAGGTCAGGGGCTGACATTAACCCTGCCATTAAACTGCAGGGAAATATTGGTTGTCATTCCTGACTAGAGAATACCTAGACCCTAAAACTACACATAGGCAGACCCACCCCATCCAAATCTGCCCATAATATACTCTACTAGGTGCAAATGCTTTACTTACCCCATCATGTTACCCCCATACCTCCTCACCACACAGTCACACATCCCAGAACACTCCAAAACACACGTGCACATTGCTTCCATTCTTCAGCCTCCTGTCTTCCTCTCCCTCACACTCACCTTCTCTTTCACTGCCTTTGCACACTGTTGCCTCCTGCCTCCCGCCTCCCTCTCACCATGTCAGTTGTGATCCTTGAAATGCCTTTCCTCAACCCGAGCTGGAGTGTGAGGGGACCTCTTCTTGCAAGATGCAAAGTAGCAGAACACCCTCTCTAAATATTGCGGTTACTTCCCTTCTATCTAATGAACACAGGCACCCACCTCTGATCTCAGTGCTGTGGGCTGCTGAGGGTTAATGGTGACACAGACTCCTGGGCTACTGTATTACCTGACTGTAAGCACCAAAAGTGATTTATGCTATTATTTTCTTTGGGGGTTAATTAGGGGCTCAAGAAAGCAAAAGGCTGTCAGTGCTAGCTGGAATTGGTCTAGTGCAGCCAGAGGAGAGCAGTCATCCCTCACAGAGCCCTGCTAATATATCTTTGTCCTGAACATCAGTACGTCCAGCTCCCACCCCTCAGTGTGGCAGACAGCCCTCCATCCTGACCTCCAGCAATCCTGTTAGTCTTGGCATAACCTCTGGAGTACACTGCTCTGCTGAGCCCTGCCATTTCCACCTAGCAGCCCTCACACCCTTAATCCCCTGTTACCTTCTCCTTTCCTAAGCTTACCAATAGTGCCCATCAATGGACAGGGAAAATTCGTATGGCATTCTCCCAGGGGCAAGGAGGATATATGTCCCCTTGGTATGTCTTGCAACTGAGAACCACCAGAGACCTCCTTGCTCCTGTTCTCCTTCTTCTAGCTGCCCAGGGCTTGCTGAGGCCTGAGAAGCCAACACAGGCTATGGCTGCCCCTACCTCTTTGCCCAGATCCTCGCGGATGACTTGCTCAATCTCCTGCCTGGTGCTCTGTGGGGCTTGGCTGTGCAGCACTTTGAGGGTGCGGGTGTACTCCTCAGGCAGCAGGTAGTCAAGCGCTCCCAGGTGCTGTCCCACCTTGATGAAGGTGCCTCGGTTGGCGCAGCACAGCTCCCGGAGGCGCTCAGCAGAGCGCAGGTGCACCTGCAGATAGACCAGAACATCAGCCAAGCCCTTTTGCTGTCTGTTACACACCCACATACATACTTTTTATTTGTCCAGTATTTAAACAGACCAGTGATTTCTCTTCTTGATTTTGGGCATCTTCATCTAATGTGTCAGCTAAGTATTAGGATTCTATCTTGATTTAGAGGGGCTGAACCAGAGGACAAGATGCTCCAGAGTATAAGGGGCTCTGACACTTCTTTGCACAGACATCATGATCAGTGACAGCACATTAGTTTTTGGCTTTGTCCAGGGCTACATCCTTGCACAGAATAAGATGTCTAGCCATACAGCAGCATTAGCGTGTCACTGTGATCCACCGCTACGATACACAGTTTAGGAACCCCTGTTGAAAGACAAAAGTCAAGATCACAACCATGTACGTTAGACTCTTAGTGTGAGTGAGACGAATTAAAGTGAGAAGAAAACTACAGATACCATCCCAGAACCTTCCAGGAACTTGGAAAAAGTGTCTCTTAAAAATCAAAACTACAGATGTCTATTTGGCAGTGAGAAAGACAGTACGTGGGCAGACCTTCATCCTCCTCAGCTCACTCTGACACACCGCAAGGGGAAATTACATCCCTCCAGTCCAGGCAGTTCTTGGTCTTACTGTTTACACTGCCACCAACGTCCACAGTGACAGTGGTTTTAGAAACTAAGAATTAGAAGACCTGCCAGCTTTGCTCACATATTGACTAAAATGCAGCCACTAAAAGACAAAACCCATCACCAACCACTTGTTTGGTTTGGATTTCAGCTCCTGAGGTTCATTTCACTTCTCAAGAACCGACCAGCCATAACATCCTTCAGTGACAATGATTTATTCTGCTTTTATTACTCTCACTAGAAAAGCCTGCTGCCAAGGACTCAATATTCTTTAATAAACTTCAGATAAGTTTACCCAGATACATTAATAACATCTAAGCAAATCAATGGCAAAAAGTAACTCCGCACCCATCTCCTGTTAATGCCTGACACCTATCTGCATGGAGGCTCCTAATTTCTCTGGCTTCTGTGTCAGAAGTCATGGAAGGTCAAATCCTGTGTCTGCAGACCTCATCTGCCCAAGATCCTGTGGTGAGGGACTCCACCAAAAGCCTCAAAGTACGTGGCAGAAAGGAACAACAACACAAACATGCATGAACACCACACACACTCACACACCCACCACAGGTAGTGGCTATCTTAGCCCTCCATGCAAAGCAGTGCTGGGTCACATCACAGGACAGCGCAAGTGTCTTGCATTTGGGAACACGTCCGGTGACAGACTGGGTGCTGAGCTGCAAGTGCATGAAACACAGGCCTAGGGGACTGTTAGGAGAAAGCCTAATGTGCAAGTCTCATACTCAGCATGTGAGACTTGACAGCTTGATGCACACATGCACACACACATGCACTTCCCTAAGTGGGCGTGCACAGGCAAGCATAACTCGCGCGAGGAGTCTTAGAATTGTTTAGGTTGGAAAAGACCTTTAAGATCATCAAGTCCAACCGTTAACCTAACACTGCTAAGCCCACCATTAAACCATGACCCTAAACGCCTCATCCACACAGTCTTTTAAATACCTCCAGGGATGGTAACTCAACCACCTCCCTGGGCAGCCCATTCCAATGTCTGACAGCCCTTTCAGTGAAGACTTTTTCCTAATATCCAATCTAAACCTCCCCTGGCACAACTTGAGGCCATTTCCTCTTGTCCTATCACTTGTCACTTGGGAGAAGAGACCACACCCACCTCACTACAACCTCCTTTCAGGTAGTTGTAGAGAGCAATAAGGTCACCCTTCAGCATCCTCTTCTCCAGGCTAAACAGCCCCAGCTCTCTCAACCGCTCCTCATACGACTTGCACTCTAGATCCCTCACCAGCTTCATCGCCCTTCTCTGGACACGCTCCAGCACCTCAGTGTCTTTCTTGTAGTGAGGGGCCCAAAACTGAACACAGGATTCGAGGTGCGGCCTCACCAGTACCAAGTACCAAGGTACAATCACCTCCCTACTCCTGCTGCCCACACTATTTCTGATACAGGCCAGGATGCCGTTGCCCTTCTTGGTCACCTGGGCACACTGCTGGCTCATATTCAGCTGGCTGTTGATCAACACCCCCAGGTCCTTTTCTGCGGGGCAGCTTTCCAGCCACTTGTCCCCAGGCCTATAGCACTGCACGGAGTTGTTGTGACCCAAGTGCAGGACCCGGCACTTGGCATTGTTGACCCTCATACAATTGGCCTTGGCCCATCGATCCAGCCTGTCCCGATCCCTCCGCAGAGCCTTCCTATCCTCAAGCAGATCAACACAGGCTCCCAACTTGGTGTTGTCTGCAAACTTACTGAGAGTGCACTCGAACCCCTCGTCAAGACCATTGATAAAGATATTAAACAGAACTGGACCCAATACTGAGCCCTGGGGAACACCACTTGTGATCGGCCACCAACTGGATTTAAGTCCATTCACCACAACAATTTGGGCCCGGCCATCCAGCCAGTTTTTTACCCAGCAAAGAGTGCACCTGTCCAAGCCATGAGCAGCCAGTTTCTCCAGGAGAATGCTGTGGGAAACAGTGTAAAAGGTTTTAGTAAAGTCTAGGTAGGCTATATCAACAGCCTTCCTTCATGCACTAAGCGGGTCAGTTTGTCATAGAAAGAGATCAGGTTAGTCAAGCAAGACCTGCCTTTCATAAACCCATGCTGACTGGGCCTGATCGCCTGGTTCTCCTGTACGTGCCACATGATGGCACTCAAGATGATCTGCTCCATAATCTTCCCCAGCACCAAGGTCAGACTGACAGGCCTGTAGTTCCCCAGATCCTCCTTCCGGCCCTTCTTGAAGAACAGGCATCCCATTTGCTAACCTCCAGACAACTGGGACTGCTGATAAATGACGGAAAGTGGCTTGGTGAGCACTTCCTCCAGCTCCCTCAGTACCCTGGGGTGGATCCCATCTGGTCCCATAGACTTGTGTATGTCTATGTGGCGTAGCAGGTCACTAACCATTTCCCCTTGGTTTGTGGGGCTTCATTCTGCTCCCCATCCCTATCTTCCAGCTCAGGGCACTGGGTACCCAGAGAAAACTGGTCTTACTATTAAAGACTGAGGCAAAGAAGGCATTAAGTACCTCAGCCTTTTCCTCATCCTTTGTCACTATGTTTCCCTCCACATCCAGTAAGGGATGAAGATTCTCCTTAGCTCTCCTTTTGTTGCCTATGTATTTATAGAAACATTTTTTGTTGTCTTTTATGGTAGTCACCAGATTAAGCCCTGGCTGAGCTTTGGCCCTTCTAATTTTTCTCCCTGCAAAACCTCACAACATCCTTGTAGTCCTCCTGAGTCGCCTGCCCCTTCTTCCAAAGGTCATAAACCCTTTTCTTTTTTTCCTGAGTTCCATCCAAAGCTCTCTGTTCAGCCAGGCCGGTCTTCTTCCCCGCCGGCTTATCTTCCGGCACATGGGGACGGCATGCTCCTGCACCTTTAAGACTTCCTTCTGGAAGAGTGTCCAGCCTTCCTGGACTCCTTTGCCTTTCAGGACTGCCTCCCAAGGGACTCTGTTCACCAGGTTCCTAAACAGGCCAAAGTCAGCCCTACAGAAGTCCAAGGTAGCAGTTCTGCTGACCCCCCTCCTTACTTCTCTGAGAATCAAAAACTCTATCATTTCACAATCACTATGCCCAAGACGGCCTCCCACCGTCTCATCCCCCACAAGGCCTTCTCTGTTCACAAACAACAGGTCCAGCGGGGCGCCTTCCCTCGTTGGCTCACTCACCATCCATGCCAGGAAGTTATCTTCCATGTACTCCAGGAACGTCCTAGACTGTTTCTTCTCTGCCATATTGTATTTCCAGCAGACATCTGGTAATTTGAAGTCCCCCATGAGAACAAGGGCTAGCAATTGTGAGACTTCTCCCAGCTGCTTATAGAATATTTTGTCTGCCTCCTCAACCTAGTTGGGTGGTTTATTACAGACTCACACCATGATATCCACCTTGTAGGCCTTCCCCCTGATTCTTACCCACAGACACTCAACCTTATCGTCACCTTTGTTAACCTCTAGACAATCAAATCACTCCTTGACATACAGGGCTACCCCACCGCCTCTCCTTCCTTGCCTGTCCTTTCTGAAGAGTTTGTAGCCTTCCAGTGCAGCACTCCAGTTGTGCAAGTCATCCCACCATGTTTCTGTGATGAAGAGTGAGCTTCCCCCAGCATACTGCCTGCTCAAAAGCACTTGCAAATACATAGGCAGAAAATAACATCCACGAGCATGCCTGAAGTCCCCACATTATTGTGCTGCATTTTACACACCAGCTTTAAACCTCCTGCTGAAACAAGCAACCTCCGCCCTGGCTGTTTCCCTGTTCTCCTTCCCTGTGTGCAGTAGGGGCAAAAGCAGGCCAGAAGGGGACAAGGAAAGGAAGCTGTGAAAGAGGACGAGAGAGCAAGAAAAGCAGTGAGGGAGTAATGGGATGAAAGAGAAAGGCAGTGGGAGGGAGGGAGCCAGAGCAGCTGGGTAGTTTGTCACAGCACCAGGAGTGCAGCCCTTTACAGGGAAACAGCTTTTATGCAGCTCTGATAATTATCCTCTGCCTGCTGCCTCCAGCTGTGGAGGAAACCCCCTGCCAGCAGCGAAGGGAAAGGGAAGCATTGGCCGGCCGCTGCCCCGAGGCATCAGGCAGCCATAGCCCAGGGCACAGGCGAGAAACAGTGGCAAGGCTCCTTGCAGTTGTGCTCTAAAAACCCCAGCACTGAGCACAGGCCAGCATAGGGCACTGCGACCTCCCACAGGCACAGCAGGAGCCCATCAAATGACTCCAGGCTGCAGCATGGCTCAGGGCAGAGCAGCAGCACCCCTGGGGCTGTAGCACAGTGCTGGGGATGAGGCCGGGCAGCCAGCTCAGGGTAGAGGTGCTGGCTTCAATGCACCTACCTGCCCCACAGGGATCGCCAAGGGACATGGAAAAAACAGGATGGAAAACTCATGTAGCTGAAAACGCAACTGATTGTAGACACACTTGGATGCAGGGTGTATCTTCATTTTGGTCGCTGCTGAGGAGGAGGCAGAAATAGACACTCTTTCCTCTAGCACAAGGAGAGAGGAAATTTTGGCCCTCCCAAACTTACCCCCCTGTAGAGAACCCAGTTGGCTTCATGGACACAGCAGTCCTGGCCAAGAGAGACAACAGCATCCTAATAGAGGGCTCCAGGAACGAAACAGAACAAAACCCCCGTGCATAGCATCCTCCACCATGCTCTCACAACTGGCTTGGCTAGAACTCCTAAGAGACAGCTGCCCTGGCTGGCTGTCCAGACCAGGGATTGCCATCTCCTGCCCCTGCTAGAGAGACAGAATATGACCAGGCAGCTTGTCTCAGAAGAAGGAACTCTATCTGTAGCCCTACATTTTACAAAACTCCAGTCCACATTAGAGGCAGAAGTACAGTGAGAATGAAGCAGGACTGTGAATGCAGCTTCCAAGGTCTCTTTTCTTATCAACCAGGTCAGGATTTTTAGCAGAAAAATGTTCATAATGCTATCTGTTAATTGCCTGGATCTCCCCAAGCTAGGTCATGGTCCAGGTGCAGCACTTGTTTCTCTGATAGATGACCACCTTCTAATTATAGGCAAAGTAAGAGTGCCACATTCCTACTACAATGTCCAATACTGTTGACCCACGTTTCTGTCCTACCTTGAAGAAACTGCAGGGTAAATGGAAACCCCCAGAATGGCTCAGAGCTTTTTTCCAAGAATCTCACAAGATATTCCTCTGTTGCACAAGCAATACCTTGAAGATTCTTCTTATCACGGAAAACAGCTGAGAACAGCAGCTAGTTAGACAGGGAGCTGCTTGTATGCATCATGCCTAGGAGCACACTGCAGAGAAAGGAAGCATTTCATGTACCAAGGATTACCAAGAATAAGCCTCACTCAGGAAGCACTTCAGATCACAAATGCTGTCTGAGTGTGTATATTGTTCTTTCCTCAGCCCACATGGGCATCTTTCTGTCTCAAACCCCTTCCCTGAATTTCGGCAAGACAAATTCTCCACTGGACCACGGCGTGCTTATCAGACTTGTGGTTTACCTAAATCCTGGGTAGATTGGGATTAACACTGATTACTACAATTGTTCCACATGGGCCATAATGAAAGTAATAACTATCAGGTATGGAGAGGAGGCACCTCTGGGATGAAACACATACTCAGCAAGCAGAGCTGCAAAGGGACATTTTTTAATTTACCCTTGATGTACAAGCAGACCTCAAGTAATTCTGATGCTTTTGAAGGAGCCTTTTCTCACAGAGACCTTGGCAAAGAACTGCTCAGATGTGCAAAGAGCATCAGATGTGCAAGGTGTCACAAATTGGCAAATGCTAATCTGGTCTTAAAAAAAAAGGAATTAATTTAGCAGAAAATAAATACCGAAGTTAAAATACACTGGTGAAAATTTGAGTATCTGGTATCATCTGGTGACAGACCTGGTAAAAAAAGGGCTCAGAAAGGCCACTGAAGACCAGAAGGTAAGTGGTGGAAGCCATTCCTCATATGAAAAATTCTTCAGAAAAGTCATTCCAACCCTGAAGGGCGTACTTATAGCTGGCAAAACGTGAAATGAGGATTAGGAATGCAGAGAGAAAATTTGAAATGCAATTAGTCAAAGACATAACAAACAAGTCACCAGAAACTCCTAGTGATGAGTGCTGCCTCCAGGAACACTGCAAACACAGACATCTCACAAAGGACTTCAGGCTGGATTTCGGCCAGAGGACAGGACTGGAAGGGCTGCTCCTCCTCTCACCTTCATACTGGAGAGCACTCTTGTACAGGTGAGCGGGAACAGCTCCACACCAGCTGGCGCCCATTTGCATCCCACCTACTCCCAACTTGAGCAAGGGAAAGAAGGTGCCTTCTCCTGCTGCAGGCAATTCCCTGCATGGGGCAGGATGCTGAGGAAGAGCCTGCCCGTCACTTCTTACAATGGAGATACACTCTCCAGGACAATATTTCAAGAAAGATGTCTCCAGAAAATACCTTGAAAACTTCAATCATATAAAAATTACAGATTAATTCAAAAGTAGCTGAGATGCTAATAATCATAATAAAAAGGGGATTGCACATTAAAACCATTAGCTTCCAGAGGGCTGAAGGCAAACAAATGTTGCCCTGTATTTAAGAAAAATCCAGAGTAATCTGGGAAATTGTAGTCCTGCAAGCTTTTTCTCTGTATCAACTAAATTAGTTGAGACAATAATTATAGAGAGTACTAAAAATCATCTAGCTAAATGTGATACGACTGAAAAAAGCCAACAGGGATTTTGAGAGGAAAAAAAATCATTCTTCACCAGTCCACTAAAATATTCTGAGCATGTTAATGCAATGGTCAATAGAAGAGAAAAAGGAGATATTTATTGGGACTTTCAAGAGCCTTTCAATAAATTCCCTCACAAAGAGTGAAAAGAAAACTGAGTAATTATTGGAGAAGATGCAAGAATGCTCCTCTACATCACTTGCTCATTTTACCCCATTCCTGACTCAAAATTCCCTCTTTGCAACACCAAGCCCAGCACTACAGACAGCAGCAGTGGGGTACTCTCTAGTTATGACAAGGCTGCAACATTTAGTGATATTTTTCCCACAGCTTCATTTCAACCTGCTCTGAATTCTTTTAGACGATGTGATACTGCGGAAGTCCTGTCTACATTAGCACCTGCAACATTGTTACTTCCAGTGAGGCTGAACTAGCACTGGAAACACTGAGAAATGTGGTGAAAAGGGAAACAGGTACAGGTAGCACCCACAAGTCAGAAGGGGATCTATACTATAAATGGGTTGGCCCGCATCACTGTCAAAAACAAACAGCACAGTGTCTCATTACACCCATTCTTAGACCAACATTTTATTTCCCTGCTAGTGATCTGGCAAAGGAGAGAACGGTGCAGTGACAAAAATTCCATGAGATGCAACAGACATTGTTGACCACTACAGAAAAATAAGCCCTGCCAAGTCCCTACCAAAGACAGGTGAACAATCAATAGACTGGCAGATCACCCTCTGCATAGATGGCTGCAAGGTTACACATATTGGAAGGTGCAATTTACCCTGCCCACACACACTGATGGGCTCTAAATTAACTGTAACCACCCAACATTTGCATCACATTGTTGTGGAGGGCTCAGTGAAGGCACCTGCTCAATGCACAGTGTGGTTCAGGAAAACCTAAACAAACTGTTTGACTGTTTTAAGAAAGGAAGAGAGAAAAAACATTAAAAATATCAAAATGCCATTGTATAAATTGAAAGCACAACCTCACCTTGGATTCTGGACATCGCATCACAAAAAGAGGTACAGAGGAAGAAGAAGAGGACAGAGAAAAATTATCATGGACTTGAAAATTATCATGGACTTGAAAAGAGTCTATAAAAAAAGAGATCTGAAATGTTAGGGGACTGTTTAGATTAAAGAGAGTTGATACATAAGAGAGGAGTTATATGAAATAATAAAAAGGAAATCTCCCATTCCTATTTCCAGCTCTTACAAAACAGCAAATAATAGGGCATTCCACAAAGCAACAACCTTTTTTAAGTTTTTTTTTACATCCCATTTTGCACAGTACGGCATTAACCAGTGGCACTCACTGTCAGAGTATAGAGAAGCCAAGAGCTTAATGGAATTCAGAAAGGCTTTAGACATTTATGATAAAGCAAGCATACCTGATTTTGTATGGAGCTTTTCATCTCTAAAAGTGCTTTTACAAAGCTCTTTACAAAACTCAGGATCGCTATCCCCCATTCTACGGACTCATAAGAACATTATATGTAATAAAATGTCTAAAGGGCTTTAAACACTCTTGCTCAAGGCATCAAGACAAAAATTACCCTATCGATTTGCCACAGTGAGAGACAGAATGCAAACAGGGTACACTGATGCTCCCAGCATCATTAAAATCTTTAAATAATCTATTTGGTGTATCCAGCTCCCACTTTCCAGTTAAATGAGTCACCCCTTCTCCTGGGGTTCAACCTTCTCCCAAGGATCTTCTGTATTTACTAAATTACTTGCCATTGCAAGGACTTGGGACATTGGTGATGGAGTCTTGCTTTCTTCCCACAGCACAGCAGAATTGCTGCTTATGGTCTTTCATATTAAGCCTTTGGGATGCTGGGAAGTATCTTGTGGCACACAGTGTGTGGGACCGTCCCAGGGATATATGTTGTCAGCCGTCCTGGACAAGACAGCTCTTCCAGGGATGCCTGCAGTTGCAGGAGACTGGACTGCAAGAACCAGGCTGTCCCTTGGACTCCATACAGAGGGAAGAGAGGATGTCATCACACCTCTGTAATGGGTATCCCCAAAACACAGTAAGTCAGGGAGGGAGAAAAGACATGTCAGAAAAGATAGGAAAGGAATCTGCCCACAGTCCTTTCCTCTTCCACTCCTGATAATGACAGAACTATATGCACATAACTGGTAAAACTACGGAACAGCTTTAGATGACACAGGACAGCACAAACCATAGAGGAATGAAAGGATGTCAACCTCAATTTAACACAGTGAGAAACTGAAATCACGTGCCAGGCCAAAAGATCTGTGAAGATGTTTAGGGAGGATACAGCTACTGGTGAAGTGAATAGGGTACTTGGGTGCTTTAAAAACAGCAATAGAAAACCTACAACCCATTGCAATGACAGTGTAGTTGTGTCCAAGGGGCTATTACCTCCTCTTTCAACAAATCTGAATAAGCATACAGTTAATATAAACTACTATAGCCTTCAGTAACACTGTCAGCCTGGTAATCAAACTGACTGACAGCAGGGGTACTGCAAGGAGACACACAACTCCAAATGGAATTGTTATTGCCTCCTTTTTGTACTACCTTTCCTGCCTACAAGATCTCATTCCTATGCACGCTGGATATTTCCCATTCAAGTCCTTCCTTATACCAAAACTAACTGATCATACTGCTGATCATGGACAGATCCATGCCTTTGGAATTGGAATAACTCCTGGTTCAATGTACCCCACTATCTAATAATTCACCATTTGTGCAAGTTAACATTCCTAAAGAGTTACCTATGGATCTCTGCCTGCCCATATGAGAGTAGGGTATTCCATATGTTCCCACTTAGGCAGGTACATTGTTACCTTTTCAGACATATACTTTTTAGTTAGTTCCCCTTGGTGCAAACCCTGGTTAAAAAGGCATCCCCCTAACTCTCAGTTTTGACTTCCATAGCTCAAAATAGTCCTAGCAGATAACAAAATCCTTCAGAAATGCTGGCACAACAGTATGTTGCCAGTGGGACAGCCAGGAAGTGAGAAAGAGGGTTTTATAGCTTCCAAAGGATAAAGGACGGAAACGATCCCCTAGATTAAAGAGACAATTTCTTAGCTTCTCAGTTTCACAAACACGGGAACAAGGAGTCACACAACTAGCAGGATGGCCAGTGAACTCTGTATAAATGGAAGGATATATACAGTGAGCCTGCATCAGACAGCTGAAATCTGGTGTTGGTGCTGGGGCCTTGTATCACCAGTGCTAAAGACAGCTGAAAATAAAGCAAACACGTTTCATGATCTGTGCAAATCTTCCCTGGAAATCAGGAGGGACTTTTCCAAACCTAGGCCAGCCCACTTCACGCTGAACAGACGTGCAAGCTACCACCCTCCAAGCCATCAGGCCTCTGAATTTCACGCACAAGCACACACAGACATGGACCTCCCACCTACGCTACATGTACTCCCATGCTTTTCCTGCTAATACCCTGATTCACAACATGGTTCCTAACAATCTGTACAGGTGACTAAGGGGTAGTCTAGCAACAAACCCCTAGTTTGAGATGCTACTTGATTCAGGAAACATTTACACTGGGCTGAGGTGCATTTCTTCAGCCAGTCACTTTCCAAGCTGCTCTGAGAGGTGGAAGCAGTGTTCCTCGACTGCAGTGTGGAGCACCAGCAGTCACCTTGCTGAACCCTGCCCTTGCTGGCTGGTGCATGCACAACCAGCGCCCATAGCCTGCTCGTGTTCCATCTTCATTTTCCTCCAAGCTCAGTCATTTGTGCTCTGATTATCTCTCATTACTGACGACCTTGCTGTAATGAGTTTTAATCTGCCTCGTATTAATTAGAAACATTTTCATTAGCCAGCTCAATTTTAGGTAAATAGCTAATAGAAGCAACTGGGCTGCAATTAGTTATCTGTGGGGCAGTTCAGGAGAAAAATCAGAAGGGAGCAGCTGTTTCCCCTCTAGACACCTCTGTGATATAATGCACTATTCCGTCTAAGTCTCCTGAGCAGGGAGAACAAGGAGCCCAGGGAAGGGATGGTCAGAGACAAGGGGAAAATAACATGCTAAAATAACTGGGACATAGCACTTCTATGGCTATGGCATTACCTGCCTATGCTCTCCCACTAACAGTTCCAGATCAAAGTGCTGAATATGGGAATCTGAGAGTCAAGCTGAGTCCTTTACACCTACAGTCATCACCTCCAGTGAACAAGGTTCTGCTCTTGAAGCTGTTTTACCCTGAGGGGACACCTCTCCAGAAGGCAATACCTGTGACTGCACAACAGGTACTTCACACAGGCTCTCTTTTGGAGCATGTACACTTATGTGAATGGTACTTACACATGAAGATAAGATCAGATTTGCATGAGAAGGAAGGACCAGACCTATGCATACACAGACGTGTAATACTTGCAAAGTCAGCAGGCTCCCAAAAGTGCCCTCAGTGCCTTGTTGCCCTGATAGGGTTGGTATATAAAGAGATCTGTCCTGTGCTTTGTTACAGAGCACCCATGGAGGATAGGAAGTAATTCAATAGCACGGCTGCAGAAGGCACAGAGACTTTTACAGAAGCCGCAGTGAAATTAGGCACGTGTCTCGATCCATTGATCACAGTGCCTGCAGCTCCTATTACAGAGGCAGGTGAAATGATAATAAATTTGATACAGCATCTCTCAAAATCTTGCCAACAAAATTAATTCAGTTCAGCTTGGATCAGACCATGTGGGATGGCAGTGAAAACAAGGTGAGGGCTGTAAAGACACCATCTTATATGGCCTTGTGTTTAGCTTTGGTGAGGGTCTCCCAGCCATCAGTCCTATTAAGCTCTGTTTTATTTGCTGTTTTCAGTTGCTATCAGGAACAAGATCAACTGAGATCTGTGTTACATTCGAGTGTTCCCTAAGCAGGAGCTACTGACACACCCTACAGAAACTGTAGACTATAGACTGAACAGCAAGAGATGACATTGTGCAGTAAAAATGACCTGAAGGGAGAACACGCCCCAGACAACTAAGTCCATGTAAGGAGACCCTGGGAAGGCAGTAACATGGGAAGTGAGGGCTGGTCCTGGGCCATGGGGAGGGTGGGAGGAAGAGCTCAAACAAGGCCACAGTAGGAATTAGCTGTCACTGAAGCTCACATAGGTATGGCTATGCATAGGGAGGCTTTGCATCAGGGAAGGGTGTAGAGATGGTCTCTTCGCTTAAAAAAAGCTCCGAAGTCCCAAATAGGGTAGAGAGAGCAAAACAAGGAAATGTACATCAGGAGCTACTGCAACAAAAATGAACCAGTAGGGTATAAATGAGAGAGAGTTTCATGATTTGTTCTCAATAATAAAAAAAAACAGATGGTGCCAAGAAGGCAGACCTGGTAATATTTTCCAACTACTCAAGAGGTCAGACACTGTAAAAGGAAAGGAAAGATACCGGGTGTTGCTAGAGTTAGTGAAGAGGTGGAAGATGAGATGAAATCAGTATCAAGGGAATCTGTTCAATGCTGAATATTCCTGGCCTTCAAAGCAAAGTGAAGGATCCTAGCAGCAGAGATGAGGATGGACATCTGACAGTCTCTTCCCTTAGTTCCCACACCCGATCCTGCAATAAAATGGGAACTGGAAAAGCCATGGAGTCCACAGGAAGCACCGCCAGACAGAAGATACGCTGAAAGACACACTGAAAGGTGAGGTTTATTGGGATGCATGGCCCAAGCACAGAAAGATGGAGAAAGCTCAATGTTAAGTCTCATCTAGTTCAGCAGCTGAGGGTCAAAAAAGGGTAGCTTCACACAGTCTGATCTCCTAGTGTGGGTGTGCAGGGAAGAAGGAAGCACAGAGGCAGCCGTTGCCGCTGGAGGGGAGAAATCGTCACATCCACTTTGTCAATGCCAAAGAATCTGAGCTGACATTTTTCTCTTCCCAACAGTCAAATCCCACCCCACCAGCTGCACGTCACAGCTGATGTCCAGCCAGGACCTATCTGAGTTAACGTCAGGCAATTAAAGTGTGCAACAGCAGCTTCTCCCTCTTGCACATATGCAACTTCTCTCCTAGTAGGTCACTCCAATGGCCAGGGGAGCAGAGCAAGCAGGCTCCCTCTGTTACAGCCATGCAAATGGGCACCAGCATTTAGCTTGGTCACAGAACCCAAAAAGAAGGGTTTCCACTGCAGTCTCTCTAGAGATCTCAATACATCCCCTTACCAAACTGTCAGAGGCAGACTCCTTTCCCCTTATTTTATCTGAGAAGCTCTGACCTTTAAAGTACAGACGTCTTCCCATAGGAACAGGATGCCTGAAGAAGAGAGACAGTACACATGAAATACCTAGAAGTGATTAAATTGGATTGACGAGGAAGTCAGGAAAGATAACAACCATGGGATTATGCTGTCAATTCCAAAAAACTGCAGTGACTGTCATAGCACTTCATCCAACAGATAGAGAGTGGCTGCAGTGCCAGTTAGTCATCATCAATGGCAAAGTACAGTTCTACTTTAAAAAGTGCCTATGCTGGGGGAAAAAAAAAAAACAACACCCAAAGAAATGTCCCCTTGTTACTCAGTAGGTCTGTTCCCTTCCGGATATCAGAGTTGCTGACTTCTGTGAAATATATATATAGAAAAATTACTCCAGCTTTTACATCCAGTTAACACCACACAGCTCCACACCAAGAAAGGCAGCTGGTGTCCATTAGCATCCCAGCAATGTCACCACTATGGGAGACTGAGCTGGTGTCTCTTCTGATTCATGCACAATCAACAGACTTGTTAAGCTGCAATTAGAAGGTCAGATCCTTCCTTGCAGCCACTCCTTTGCTTTCTCACTGAAAACAATAGGTTTGTGCAGGTGCCAATGGAAGCAAAATTTGGAAAAAATGGGCTTATGTGGGTGCCAGTGAAGGTAGCATTTGGTCTACTGAATCCTTACAGCTGCTAGGAACACAAACAACAGAGAGAACCTATATTGGCTTTGAGGGTGCCACTTAAAAATAGCATGAGATAGCAGTTTTAGAAAGTAAAACATAAGAATATTTGAATGGCACCACACTGAGATGAACAAAAGGAGAGCCCAGGTGAGGCCACATGTTGGTTATTCAGACTGTTTATCCAGACTAGATTACTTTTTCTCCCACAATAAGCAGAAGGAATTTCCCCCAGCAGTACCAGAGGTGATTGCCTTTACTGCAGCTGGTATCACATTGAACAATATTGTACATGTCTCTCCTGCACTTGGCTGTGGCTCACCAAGGTTGTGAAGGGAATAAAACTGAGATCGTCTTTATCTACAATTACATATTCAATGTTTTGCCCTTTCCATTGCCAGTTGTTGAGTTTTCCCTCTCATCTAAGTGATGAATGAGCATCCACAAGGCAGGGATGCTGCATTTGTAAATGTCAAACATATTATAAGAACCTAGAGTAAAATAGTCAGTAAAGCTGTTGGATGTCTTGTCTCATTCTAATTTAAAGAAAATGGAGTTTCCCTCCACCTGCAGACTCACTGTCAGCCATTATTTTATTTACAAGCAATTGTGTGCAACAGGAAACATTATCAGTGCATGGAGGAGTTGAGCCAAGAAGAAAAGGAGTGGAAAGCCTCCACCTCCAGGTTACCTATCCCATCCAGGATCAAAGTGACCAGTCAATAGTCTTTAAGAGTGGCTCAGCCTAGGAAATTACAAAATAGATTCCTGCTCAGTTGCCTGTGGAGGAACATCCCCACCCTTATCACCCACCCTTCCAGAGAAGCAACTACAAATAGCAGAAAATGGACTTTATCAGGTGGAAATCTAGGGTGCATTTTTTCTTGATATATGAGAAGCTGATTACCACAGATCACCTGTGCAAGTATCCTAAGGGGCAGGGTAAGGAAAGCCTGGTCCATCACTACCCAGTTACAATTTCTTTGTGGAAAAACCTGCAAACTGGACAGTGCTTACAGCAATTTAAAAAAGAAAGTGCCATCTAGGAATCCAGAGGCTTCAGTTTGAATCTCATGTGAGCAAAAGTCAAGGTTCTTTGTCAAAAGGGGGAGAATCTGGTATAAGAGGCTAACACTGGACAAGAGAAAACAAAGATAACACTGCAGTGGAGATAATAGACAAGAGACAATCTCCATCAACACGCTAGTCAAACACAGCCAATTTCTAATGTTGACTAGAAGGTAAATAGTAAACTCAAGACTAAAGGCCTATCACAAAGGCAATCAGTACAAAACCTGGCAGACAAATAATATTGACAAAGATCCTCCAAAGAATCAGCCCTTGCTGGCAAAATGCAATCACTGTGGATAGTCCCAAAGACAAAATTTGCACGCCAAAAAGGACCATAGATAATTAGCACTACACAAGATGAGTGTGAAGCAAAGCAATGAAAAGAAATCAGATGCTAATAATCCAAAAGTAATGCTATCTATGACTTCCAGCCTCATATAATTATTTTATTAAAGCATTTACATACTCCACACAGAGATACAGAAATCCCATGAAGAAGGATAAAGTCACAGTGAAACAGGGAGTTGATATCTGCAAGCAGGGGAAGATGGAAAATGGGATAAACATGGTCTTGGTTTCATCTCTGGAAAAGAGTGGTGCTTCACTGTTCTCTCATTAAGAAGATCATGGCATGAAAGGGTGCTGTGCATTGATTACCACAGAGGATGTGTTCCTTTCCTGGGCAGGGACAGAGAGCTCTGTATGTACAAGCACTTGGCTGGAGGTGATAAACTGTTTAAACGTCTGCCTGACAACTTGAGTGAGATTTCAAAGAAGGTAAAGCTGAGAATGTGAACAGGCCTCCTCCAGGAGGCTTATTTAAATCTAGATTATGCCTATTCTGGAGCCTAAAATAGACTACTTTTTAACAGTGTGCTCACCAGCACCTGGGATTCACTAGCATCCCATAGTAGCCAGTCAACTATGAGATACATATCTAACTGCCTCTTTGAAAGCACAATTACCAAGTCTACATAAACTGCTGTCCTGACTACACTGTAAGTTGGGTGAATTTCTAAACACAGCCATGAGCAATCAAACTCCTCCTCCCCTGAGCTTTGACAGAATGCTTCAGTCACAGGGAGACAGGGTGCCTCAATCACCTCCACTACAGGAAGGCAGCGATCTATGGGCCACATCACAACAGTCCCCAGAGAGCACCCCTCAAGAATAATTTGGGGCGGCTAGTCTGCAACTTCCAGGGGAACAAAGGCAGGCAGAATATCATTGGCCACTTGGAACTCAACCAGCACATCAGATCTGACCTCCCTGAAACAGGGAACCCTTAGTGGCCATAAAGCAGTCCAGATAATGACTTTATGTCTTGTCCTAAAATCCATCAAATCCGCAAGTCCAGCATTCTTCACTTCCAAGCCTTCATGATGCTGCTCAACCATGACCCAGACAAAAGACATTGGTTCAATACCAACCATGAAGACCTCCCCTCCACATGGCAATGCCCAGACTCAAGCTCATTTTTGCACGTGATATTGGGAAACCAAAAGCTCAGTAAAAGCAAGCTTGGAAACCCACTCTATACTCTAGTCCTAGTTTTGCAAATCCCCCATCTCCAACAAAATATATGTTGGCTTACAGAGAAGCACGTGTTTCTAGCAGTTATACAGGAGCTGTTAGATTTTACTATTCAGTTGTCTGAAAGAAGAAAAAGAAATCTCCTCTGTTGGCCTATTAATCTGTCATAACGAGATTCTTCATAATTAATTTGTCCCTAACAGTTGCTTTGTAATGGTAGCGAGAGAATATTTCAGGAATGGCAATTACCTCTGGTGTCAAAATGATGAGGAAAACAAATGTTCAACCATCAACAAAATGCAGTGCCTTTTCCACTCCCACCCGATGGCGGGTGACAGCACTGCACATCAGAATTACAGTGCGGTTAATTACTAGGCATGTTGCAATTGAGAATTCATTTCCCCTCTTGAGATGAAATTTATTGAGCAATGCAGGTGGAAGGAGGGGCATCTGCCACTGCGATGGGGGTTGTGTGGGGAAGTGGTCTTATCTATACATTGCTTCTTTATTTTACTACACATACATCCAACAATTATAAGCAGTGAACACTTTTTAAAAATATTTAAAGGAACCTTTCTTCATTAGCTACACATATGTCCCACCATTTCAAAGATTTTGCCAAAAGGCACAGCTTGACTTCTTTGCTGTTGCTTTATTTAAATATAGTATCCTTCAAATAAAAACCACATGCCTGCATTAGTCTTTCAATACTAATATGAAATATAATGGGTTTCTAGGCTGTTTGTAAATGGAAGAATACCTTGGGCTGTGAGCTCATTGGATTTCAGCATGTTACAGAACCCGACATCTGTTTCTAAAGTGAGATTTCCAGGAACGAAGCTAAGGCACGCACAATGTGGAGATCGTCTCTCCAGGTGACGACCAAGCTCTGCCAGTGCTGGGAATCCTACTCCAGAAAGAGACTGGGATGGGGAAACCTGCTGGCTCGGCTGACATTGACACAGGTGTGCAAAGCCACAGCCTGGGAGAGCTGTCCTGCCCGGAGCTGGCGATGAATCTACCCAGCACCTGCATCTCAGTTTTCTCAGAAAACCAAGAATCTTTGCCACATGAGTTGCTAATGAATGTGAGACCTGGCAGGGGAAGTCTGTATCCAATCTGACAGCAGCACGACAGAAGCCAGGGAGGTGGCAGCCATGGCTGAGGCATCAGCGGGAGAAGTAAGGGCAGAGCTGGGGCAGGCTGCAGGAGAATCAGGAGAGACGGAAGCTGATTCAGGCCTGGTACAGGATGGCAGTGCAAGTGAACAGAGAGGTCAGCTGTGCAGAGCTAGCAAGTGAAGCTGCATGCATTCAGATGGGGATATACCAGAAGAGGTGCATGCATGACGCTGCTTCTGCCTGCATTTTGCTCAGTCCTGAACCACATTACCAAGCACTTGCTACCCTAAAATCAAAACATAGGTTTAAAAGAATCAAACATCATCCTCACTCCTAGTACCGACTCAGTCCCTAGCCTGTGGCCTCTGGAGCCAGTGGAGGTTGAGGAAAGTTGCAGTTGATCTAACCCTGCCAGTCAGGGAGGCAGGAGCTGGTATATCTCTTGGGAGCTGTTCACATGCATCAGGTTGCAGACAGCTCTTGTCTTCAAGCACATAGCCCAGTACAAGCACCAGCTCAGAGTGAGGAAAGCACGGTTCCAGTTAAAAGCCTTGCTGTTTCTCACTCCCCATCGCTCAGGAGCCATCATTTCATTATAACAATGCTCCCCAGTCAAGGATCACCACTCTGTATATTGGCAGTGAATAATTCCCAATTCAGACTGCCACAGCAAAACCTCAGCTTACTGCAAGAAATAGAAGCAGGAAAGCTGTCCTGGAGGGGAAGAGAAGAGACAGAACAGGCGATACCAGAGCACTCCAGAGATGAAACAGCTCCTGCTGGGCTCTGGAAATGCCCAGCTGTGCAGCCTGACCGTGAACACAAAGGAAAAGGCCCAAGGGAGGAAAGTGTATCTTCCTTACTTCTCTTCACACAATGGTCCTGCGATAAACAAATAGGAGTGCAAAGCCTGTTGCCCCACAGCAATCCTGCAAAAATCAACTTGTGTTCAGAGCAACGCTGCAATAACAAACAGGCTCCACAGTTACAGAGTTCACAGGCAACTCAAAACAAGTACACTTTCAAACAGAGACTGCAGGGGCAGTAAAGACATTTTAGGAGCTGGAGTTTTTTTGAAAATCAATTCTGTTAGTGACCTTTTCAGTGAATTTACCTCTAAATTCAGCAAAGCTGGCAAGACAGTAAATGGATCCAGGCTTGGCAGGAGGCATTTCATAAAGCATTGTGCATGTGTGTGTATGTGCAGGCGCACATGCAGTCTCATTGTTATAGTGGAGCTAAGAACAGAGTGAAGGCTGTAGAAAGATGATCCTTGTCACTATGTTTATCTGCTCCCTGTGGGCCCCTTCCAAGTCACATCAGCTCTGTACGCTGACAAAAACAAGTTGTTGCTGGTGTCAGAACTGCCAAGATGATGCTGCTGCAGAGGAAGGAGCAGCAAGCTGCTCTGAACGATGCACCATCAGCAGAATTTGCAGCCATTGAGACAGGACTCTCAAGTTAAAAAAAGAAAAAAAAAAATAAAACCACACCACCCAAATCAATGCTATGGGACCAAAAGTAGGCTTAACTAGGCTAGCAGTGAACGTGATTACCACCTTAGATTCACCCCTCCAAAGCCATCTTTGAACCTTTATCTTGGAAGTGCCTATTTCAACAGAAGCACTCACATGCTGAACACACAGGCACATGTCTACAGGCAGACAGATGTGCCTGTCTGTATGTACAAAAACACAGACGTGCTCACACGAGCAGATTTCTAGGCAGGGCACCTTAACACCCTAGTCAATAAAGTAAGGAGTAGCTTCCAAACCTGGCACTGAAGTTTACATTTTGTTTTGTTCCTCAACTAAATCAGCTACTGTTCCAACTCAAGAGAAACATAGCTTCCTTTTTTCCTAGTCCCCAGGGCTTCCTCAGCCTGGCAGAGTCCTGTCTGGCCCTCGGGCACCGGATGGAGGAAGACAGCATAGTTTCCGTCACAGACACCTTTCCCTCAACTATGCTAACAGAACGGTCACCACATAGGTAAAAGGGTTTGCCTGGAACCCACTAAGACATCTTCAATGTTGCCAAGAAGTCCAGAAAAGTGTTTGCAGGACACCACCCACCACAGCAATTCCCTCAACACTGACTTAACAGACTAAATTAAGACACTGGCTTGACAGGTTAGATAATCGTGTGCTACCCTCCAGCACATTCTTTTATCAGATACACTTTGGGGAGAATGTGATAAGGTCACTGGTTTAGCAGAGCAAATCTACAGTATTCAGTCCTGCTCTGAAATTCCAGCCTGGCCTGAAATGTGAAATATCCTCTGCACGCTGCACCAGTCTTTTCACTCCTGTTTTTACATCTCTGTACTCCTAATTTGGGGTCCTTCAAGCTGGTGTTTCATTGCAAGCTGACTACAGTAACCTTAGAAAGGGGAACAGAATCCACAATATGAGTCTTGTTAAGGACTCAAAGGACAAACAAAACAACATCTGAGAAGCCCAGTTTGGCATTGCAAGTACTGATGTGTCCTTATCCTCAAATGAATGTTTTAGGTATCTATTTTTCCTAGTCTCAGATAAGATTATTTAAATTCTCAAGCCAGCTGTCTTCCTATTTCTAAAATAGGTAAAGTGCTGGCTACCTGTCAGCTCTATTGATTTTACAGGTAACCTCCAACAACCAAGTCATATAAACTGGCCAGTAGTTCAAGGCTACACAGTCCTTCATTAGTAAAACATCCCTACTTAGGGCCTGATCCAAAGTCAATGGGACCAGCCTAAAGTTACAGTGGCATCCTAAGCAATTCCCACTTTCTTTTTGTTTCCTTTCCTCTTTACACAGTCCTTCAACCCTCTGAGAAATCCTATGTACATATCTATTTGCACCACCCACATCTAGGGTGAAAATCTAGGCAAATAAATAAATCTCAACCATGAGCTCTTCAAAGAAGATACCATCCTTGTCATATTTCTTGACTTTGCACTGCTGAGTGTTCATTTCACATTGGGACTCAAGGCGTAGTCCAAACACTAAATAAAACAAGATTATTTCTTCACTTTCCATTTGCTCTTTTTATAGTGCTCCTCATGGTGCAGGCTCCTTGCAGCCTACATCCTTCAAGGGCTTCCTAATGGTTTCCTCACTGTACTGGTCAAGATGTTCTTCAGATATTCCTCTGGCTATTACAGCAGCATAGGGAAGCAAAGTAATGAGGTCTTCCGGGATTCAAATGAAAAGGGATAGCCCCACCTGGAGGAGAAAAGGCTAAATGCTCCCAAGGCACACAGTTTCACTCCTGCTGGGGAGGTGCAAGAAAGATGCAGGACCACTCAGGCAAATAGTGTGCCTGACACCTCAAACTCATGCTCTTGGAGTAAAGCACTTCAGGGACAAGGGTGCACAGCCAGGAAGAAAAGTGCAATAAATGAGGCACTGCCTCTTTCCCCTCACTTCTCTCCTCCTTCCTCCTCAAAAAATGTCACAGTGAGATGGCCCATCTCTCTGAATAAATCACTGCAGAGGACTGAAGAATGTCCTGTTTTATAGGCACACATCCCCAAAAAAATGGATCTTCCTCATGCTACAAAATTAAAACCTAGAGATACTATGGCCATAATGTTCAGCTGACACCACTCTAGAAAGCAGAAGGAGGAAAAGGAAGCGTCTTATAATTATAAGATTTATTTTACAGCTTGTTATATATTTTCAGCGCAAAGCTTTCATGCTTTACATGTTGGCAGGAAGTTTGCTAGACAGCAGTGCTCAAATGCAGAGTCATCAAGCCACCAGCTGGCCCTGCCAGTAGCTTTTTTAGACTGCATTAGTGTCGACCATGCCTTTTAGATGAAGAGCTATCCTGGGGAGCACATAATAGGGCAACCTAACATGATCAGCTCAGGGACTGTGGATGGACTGTGAAGCTCTTCACCTCTATTACTGGTTCCCATTTAGCTTGATGACAGAAAGTCACTGCCACCTAACAGCTATTCTGTGTCTCCTAGGGAAGCTCATTTGCTTCTTCTTGTCCCAGTTCACCACAGATTGAAGCGCAGGCAAAGAGAGCCACCACCGCATGCCCTGGCTGTGGTGTACAACAGCCCACAGTCTCCATTCACAGTTGCCTTTTTGAAGGAATGCCATTGAGCTCCTGGGGATTTCTCTCTGCAGATGCAGTCCACCTCCATCATAAAGAAACTATTTTAGGACATCACTACCTATTACGTAAGGCACACTGTTACTGAATCAAGAGGGAAGTCCAAAGACACAGGCTATTTCGTTGGTCTGAACTATCCAGAAACTGTAGGTTTATTTTAAAAACACATGCACACATACACCCACTCATTTTCTTTCCAGGATCCTTCAGTCAGGCAACTTCACTATGAGACACAGCTCGTTTTGAAAACACCTATCCCACCATAAGAAGCAAACACAACAAATGCCAGGAATAGCCTCCAAGGAGCAAGAAATAGTATTCTGTATAATGATGGCACAAGGTTACACCTTCCAAATATGTGCCCAGATACTCACAGCCCAATAACCAGGAGTTTGAATGAGAACATCCTCATTCTGCTCTCAAAAGGAGGAAAGTTAATTAACCTCCCCAAATGGCGTTTCCCTGACACAGCAATTCTGTAGCCAGAAAAGTTAATTCAAGAATGGATTCCCACAGTCTCCCAAGAAACCCTGACCACAGATCATTTCTCTCCTTGCTATCTCCTCTCCGTTAAAAAAAGTACCTGTATCCATATTCACAGCAGTAATCTTTTGTCTTACATAGCAGAACAACAAAAAAATGCTCTGCTCAAGATTTTCAACTGTGGCCACTAGTGCCGAAATCTGCAAGATGACCAACCCACTGCAATCCTCTTACTACACTGACAACAACTTGGAAGCCCATTGATGCCAGCCCTTAAACAAACTGCATGTTGTGAGATACCTCCTGACTGACAGGAGTATCAACAGAAATTACTGCCAGCAATACAGAAAGTGTCAACGAACACATCCAGGTGCTACAATGAGAGGCACACTGGCAATGTCACAGGGTAGGCTGACTTGAGACAAACACTCAAGGAGGCAAACACTCAAGGAGGCAGAAGAATGTCAGAGAAATGCGGCCCTCTACAGAATAAAATGGTTTGTTGAGAAAGCAATAGGTAAGGAAATGGCACTGACCAGGCTGCCCTCCTTCCTCCTCTGACCCAGTACAAGCAGGGGCAGAAACGGGAAGAAATGCCCAAGCTTACATGTGCAAGGGTGGCCAGAATCATTTAATGAAATAGACATGAAGTGAAGAAAGCTGGTATCTCCCCTAATGCTCCTGACACTAGACCTACAGACATCCAATATCTTGGGGCTAACCATGGCTACCACTGGCCTTGACATCAGTACACTAGCATTATCATCATATGCAGGAAAAGGGCAGACACACCAGGAAAGGATTCTTAACTCAGGAAAAAGATCCAAGTTACCTATGTGGTCCAGCCACCAGTGGTGAGATGATACAACCACTGGGATGGACAAAAAGACTGACTGCTTAAGCAGGTTTATCCCTGCTCCTGGCAAGGACAGGAATGGAAAAGATGTGACATCTTTTCTCTTGACTGCTGCTGAGGAAGGGCTGTGAGTGTCATCAGGAAGGCGGATTCTTGTATCTCCTGGCTGACAGGAGAACTGGAGAGAGGCAAACCAACCCCAGGGATGGGACACACAGTGAATTTACAGCTACTGCTTCCTGCCTCATGGAAGAGTAGTAAATACACCCCCAATCTGCTGGCCATAAAAAGGTGCTGAGAACTGAGTGGCTGAGAGCATTAGCATCAAAAGCAGCCCATGAGAGACAGAAAAACAGAGTAAGATTGAAGAGAATTCCTTGGAGCTAAGTGGGAACCTGGCTAAAAGCCCCTGGGGAACCCATTTCCTTATTAATCTGCTTTACATTTAATTGTTTCCTAAAGACTATGTCCCTGTTTGGCCCCAACAGGCTCAGGGACTGGTGCTGCCACTGAGGCTTCCCATCTCTCATCTGAGGCCACAGGTAATTTAGAGGCTCCAGTTTAATGGCTGACTGGGAAACTGTGGAGAACGAGTTAAGCATTGTCATTTACACTGGAGTAGCACCCACCAGTATGTTGAGTACCAGGAGGAGATGCACGGAAAAAGTAATTTTCTACTCCCAGCTGCAAGCCCTCACCAAAGACAGAGTCACAGCAGCTGCACCCAGACCTGCTGGCACTATCTACAGTCCCAGGGCCACTAAATCCTTGCCTCACAGAATCTCTGTTCTAAGCACAGCACCAAAAGTGAGGGTGGAAATCAGTAACCAATTCATACACATGCTTAAAAGAAAATTCCAAACTCTCAGCATATGAAGAGGAGGTTAAGCTGGCCTCACTCGAAGGACAGAAAGCCAAGAGAGTACAATGAATGGCTGAGAGCACCAGAGATCTATCCAGGGCTGAGGCAGTAGAAGTAGAAGCAACATCAGGATAAGTATCCTTCACACACAACACTTACTTGGGAGGGGCACTCATATCCTCTTGGACCCATCCAATGGTTAACCTTTAGTACCAACTCCGATGAAGAAACTTCCTAAAAGTCATTCTGAGCTAGTCCAAGACCAACAAAATCAGCTCCCCCAGTGTTGAAAGAGCTGCAAGACGGTAAAGACTTGGTTGCCATCCACTTAGACCTGCACTGAGATAAACGGTTTGGTGTGCAATTGCCCAGGCCAAAAAAAATTTTCCCCTGCCAAGGTGATGCGTTGCCAGCACAAGCACTACAGGGAAGTTGCTGAGGAACCCATGAGGGCTGTCACTGTCAGGCTTAATGGTGGCCATCCATCCATAACACCTGCCAACTGCAGGACAGGCCTCCACAAGCCAATGAGTTTTGCTAACTCATGCTATGCCTGCACCTACTTCCTCCTCTCTATCTCCCAGCTCATTCCTCTTCATGCAGCCAAAGGCTAGTGCTGGCCACACCACAGAGTCATCTTGTGTCATGCTGACATGCTGCGCTTGCCACTGGTGCTGCCATGTGCAGAGGCTGACTCAGCTAGTCTTGGCTGCCAAGCCGGGAGAGCATAGCTCTGTGCAGCACCAGCAAACAGGGCCGTTTCTGGCTGTCTGGGGCATGAATTGACAAACCATCAAAACCTGCGTGACAGAGGTTAATGAAGCCATGGAGAGACACAGCAAAGGTCAGGAATTTGCAAGGGCTGATGCAAACTGCTGCCAAATGACAAGCCGTCCACAGCACTGATAACTCCATAACTTGAGTGTTGCTCAAGAAAGCTACAAGCAGCCCTTGGGCAAATCAAGTTTCAAATGCATGTGGCAGAGACATGGGCAGATGGAAAGTGAAACTCCAGACTCCAACACATCTGTCTCCAGATTATGCCAGGGCATCAGTGCCACTCACCTGGGATGAGGAGCTACAGCAGAACAGCTTAGCATCTTTAGACAGGAGAGGATAAGAACAAGCCCAAGGAAGCCTCTCTGGAAACTATCCCAAATACTCTTAAGACCATACTGATGATGATGTGGATTTTCTGCCAGAGGAATACTAAAGCATGCTGGAGTCCAGTGCCACAGATTTCTACCTGGCCCACTGCTGTTTCCAGCGTTAGAGTCCCCCCAGACTGGAAGTCCTTGGGGAGCACCACCCCATGCATCACAACCATACCAGCAGCCTAAATCCTACATGCACTAAGAAAAAAATGAGGTTAAAAGACCTTACTTCAAACATACTATGCAGACTGGCCTAATTCAGCACAAGCTATATTTCTCACTCCAAAGAGGCCCTGAGCTGGAATAGCAGAGAGACCCTCGTACATATACCACGTGCACTCAACTAAAACTCAGTGTCACTCACAGCTCAAGGTATTGCAGGGCTGTAGGCTGGAATGAAAGGTGCACAGCACAGGACTGAGAGGAGCAATAGGGGTGCTTATCTTACTTCTCACTTTTTCTATTCATGTTAGTTATATCCAAACACAACAATACGTTTTGCAATGACATGTACTTTTCTTTGCCCGATTCTGATATCTTCAGAGATCTGCAAGCCTGATTCATGCCTATTATTTCCCCTCCAACACACTCCTTTTACTTATATCCATCAGCTTTCATGTTATGGCCATTACCAACCAATAAGCAGGTTAAGAAACCACTGCCAGTCCCCTCCCAGCAGCTGACCTCCACACAACCAGTCTGGGCAGCAGAGAATCGGTGACCAAGCCCAAACGCATCTTATCCCATACACTGAGAACCTGAATCTCTAATGGACATAAGTGAGCACTGGTTGCATGAGGCTACTCTTGATGAGGGATCTTCTCCATTGGGTGGTGCAGGTCCTGCAAGAATCTTATGTCATATGCAGCACAGTTTGCCTCTGCTGTTACCAATTTGGTAGAAGGCATATTTAATTATTAAGCTGACAGCTTGATGGTTTACCATACAGCAATGGCTTTGGCAACACACCCGTGCCTTACAGTTTCCAAGGAACACAGTCCATTGCTATCACCTACCTGTGATTTGAGGAAGTCATACTCCTCCGATCCGTATGGGACACTCCGAAGGGAGGTGAGGTAGTCATAGGTGATAACTGCCGTCTGCAAATGAAACCAGAAATGTTGAGCAAGCTCTGCAGTTATCTTAGATCACAACAACCACCCTTCTGTTAGGGAGAATGTATGCAGCTCAGGTTCCAAAGTTTTGGCTCCACAGTGGAGTGTATGGTAACAGACTCATAAGAAATTAAATGAAAAGACTTAAATCGCAATGAACATTTATAGAAAGCAGTGCAGGGACCTCAGTGACATATAGCTATTATTGACATATAGCTTGGCACTCCTCTACTATATTTCATTCAAGAAGCTCAAAGCATTTTCATAATCTCTGTACAGCACCTTGCACAGCGGACTCCCATTCTCTGTCAGCTTCCACAATAAGGTCTGCTGCTAGTAATAGAGGCCATGAAGACCCTGTTTGTGCCCCATCAGTTATCCCATGCTTCATCTTCACACCTCCAACCTGCCTAACCACACTGGTACACAGTGAGCTCTGTCTGGGCAGATGGTTCAGCAGGCAGCAGAGTGGCTGAAGACAAGCTCACCGATCAGCACAAGCAGTGGTACTTTTGGGGCTATCCAACCGCACAAAGGACTAGAGGGCCAAAGGGTCAGATACCCAATTACAAAACAACAATATGGGGATCCAGCTAAAGCTTATTAGCTAGACATAGCCACAGACAATGGAATTGGATTCCTAAGTGCCTTAATGATTTCTGAAAATGGATCTAGGGTATTTCACAATTTTACCCTACAACTAAAGTTCCTCTCTTTCCACAGTCAGCAAACAGAACAGAAACATACAAGTCACATTCATAAAGTTTACCTGGGAGGAGAGAAGGGAATGTATACCTAGATGAACCTGTCCATGAAGAACCTTTTGTATAACTCAGATCTAAAATCAGGTTTCCTCAAACCTCCCTACTGACGGGGCAGCATCCCATTCTAGGAGAGGATACTATCCCCCTCCTTTCACTGCAAACACACCTAGTAAGGGTATAAAGCACAGTCGATGTAACATGAAAGCAAGGAAGGCAAGAGGATCAAACACGGTTTGAGAGAAAGTTGCTGGAACTGACAATAGGGAAACAGTCAAAAGCTCAGACTTGCATCAAAGAGGGGATCAGCCTGGGAATCAGTTACAGATGGACACGCTCCTTCCTTCTGGAGGTTAGGTTTCTCACATTTCCTGTTTTCCAGATTGGAAATTGAGCTTTTCAGGCTCTCTTGCCCCTGGTGAACTCAGAAGCTCCACAGCTACACAGAGTCACATTCAGAAGAAAAATTTTCAAAGCATCCTCCCAACCTCAAAGAACAACTTTGAAGTGGAGGAGGTTCAAATCAGCCTTGCATGAAGGCTTGAGTTGGTTCTTATTTTATCTCTAGTCCACGAGGGTAATTATCACCTCCAA
This sequence comes from Gavia stellata, assembly GCF_030936135.1. Taxonomy (NCBI): domain Eukaryota; kingdom Metazoa; phylum Chordata; class Aves; order Gaviiformes; family Gaviidae; genus Gavia; species Gavia stellata. Next base: position 25,545,099 of record NC_082600.1, read on the forward strand.
CTTGAAAAGAAGCAGCTAACAGATTGGCCTGTATTACAGAGGAAGGGGGAATTAATTAAACGATTGCTAATTACATTGTAATCTTAAACACTAAATTAGTACTATGATGATCCTGATAAGCAACTCTGACACTGCCAAATCCCTGCTAGTGTCTGAGATGTATTCCAGCTACTGCACGGAACATTACTTCCACATACCCAAAACAACTGGGATACCCTCAAAGAAATACGGCAAATGAACAACTGCTCTGCCAGGTTTCTAACTTTACCAGAACATAGAAACAGTCTGAAACATGATGCTGTTCAGGCCACTGACTTCATTCTCAACCAAGACTAGTGCTGTCATTCATGTTACAGTGTGAGGCTGAATCTCAGAGACATAAAAAGACCTACAAGATCAACCAGTCCCTCCCCTTACAAATGCCAGATTACTTCTTTAACTGATCTTGTATCCAGTCCAGTGTTAAATGTCCCAAAGACTTGGGCTTCCACTTTGTGTTACTGAATTCTCAACACCTTACACTCTTCCACCAGGCCTAAACTATCCTCAGATCTCACCAGGTCATGGCACAATGTTCCATCTGAATGGATGTGTCTATCCACACATAAGCAAGAACCAGTTCCCTAAACTGAGGCTCAAGAAGAAATTTTCTGCTAGTGCCCTTCATCCAGTTTCTTAGGAAAGTCTGCAAAGGACTACTGAACCAGTATGCTTAAAATACAAGCAGACTCAAATCTTTCTAATCAAACTCAGGATTAAATCTGTCCAGAGTCCTATAGTTCTAGGTCGGGTTTCTTGATCTCCATGTGTTCTTCTCTCCAGGCTTTTCTTTTGGTTTTTTTTTTGTTCATTACACCATAACTTGTCTTAAATTTTCGTGTCTGCTGCTGCTGAACTTAGTTCTTAAGGATTACAGCCTCTTAATTACAGCCTGCTTTTGCCTGGCTAGGGTCCAATGATTGAATCAAGCATCCAGATAAGAAGCCTGGGCAGGGCTAGATTGAAGGACAGATGCTTTGGGTCCACGTAATGACACCAATATCCAAAAAGTCGCTTGTTTGCTACAGAGTCTCAGCTTTCATTTACAAGAAGAGCAAGCCCAAGAAACTGAGCTTCTTAGAAATGAACACGTCTAATTGCTCTATTGGCTTCACCCAGTCTATGGCTAAGGAATGAGCAGTCTGGGATGCCAGTGCTCAGATGAGAGCTGACCTCTGGCTTTCCAACAAGAAGCAGACCCTGGTCCCAGCTAGGAAGGCAGAGGTCACTGGTGCAGCACTAAAGGAGCAACCGAACCATATGCAGTTCTATATAGCAGAGGGAACAGAGAACTCAAAGAGATAGAAAATTTGTGTTTGAAACGTATACAGACACACAGATATAAACACATGCTGCCATTACCTACAAAACACAGAACACTGGCAGCATGTTTTTGGGAGTCACTGCTTGCAGCTATGGGTGCAGAACCCTCTAATGCATTTAAGAGCAGGGCCAGTGAAGTGCTTTACAGCCCATGACTTGTGACTTCCCTGAAGGCAGAGGATGTGAAAGTCAAGCATGTCTTTAGATTTGCCAACATCTAAAGCAAAGAAAATCTCCTTTCCCCTACTTCCTATTAATCAGGAAAGTAATCTCTCACCGTCGCTCAAAACACGGACCAACTGCACAGCTTCATCACTGCACAGTTCTCACTTACTCTTGTCTTAAACAGAAGATAGCCACTAAAAACACTGGCTTTAAGATTGAGAAACATTGGTCACACAGGCAGAACTCAAGGGCAGACTGGAGACCCCAAACAGCCTGGATAGCAGATTCCTCTCCAGCCACTAAGCTGTGTTCCCTCTCCATGCCTCAGTTTCCTGTGCAGTAGAAGGAAAAGAGCTGCTCCCTGCCACCAGGCAGCACTGCCTTACGGTCAGGGACAGAGCACGAAGCTTAGCACTTATTTAGCACCTATTAGCTAAGAAGGAAAGATTACAGTTTGTATTTCTGCCCTCACCCTTTCAAAATAAACACTCATTTTTCACAATAGTTCATGGTGCAACTTGCACATATAAACGGCATGGCACCTGAGCCAACCCACAGAGCTTGTTTCTTATTGCATCTGCCCTCAGGAGCTGACTCCCTGTAAAACTCATTAATGAAGTGCTTAACAGTCATAGAATATGCAGACAGACAGCTGCTTACCACTGGGGGTCTGTAAATGATGGACATCGTAGCCTGAAGTGACAGATGTAGAATGCAAGTGAGGTACAGGGAGACTGACACCCCCTCCAGAGTCTCTGCTCTCCTTGTTCCTGGCTGCTCATGGATTCATCAGTGAATATCCTCAAGGAGAAGGCAGCAACCTGGTTGGCTGGCAGTCTCCATTCTCAGGTTTTCTGGAGCGGTGATCAATGCAAGGGTCAAATAGCGGTGATGCCAGGCAGATGTAGCATTTATTTTACGAATCTGGAAACCAATCCAATCTCAGAAGTACATCCTCTCCCATCCTCACTTTATGCTTGCTTTGAGAACGATCCTCAAAACACCTGCCCTCCTCTCCCCAAATCTCTCATACTAAGGCTCACAGGGCAATGGCTACCATAGCATATCAATACAACAACCACGATCCTTAAAACAAAATGTTCAAAAAAAATGGCATATGCAGACAAGATAGTTTGAACTAGGTCACTGTTAAAGGCAGCAGGATACCGTACCCGGGTGACTGACCTTGAAGGGTGGCTGATGAAGATGTGGGCCCAAAGTAAGCCCTTGCTCTGAAGGTCCCATCCTATCCAGGGAAGCAGAGACAGTTCTCTGCAGCTGAGTATCTCTGTTTCTTCCAAAACATACGAATGACACCTCTATTCCTTCTATGCTTTCTCCTCTTTTCTGCTGACACAGTTGTCAACAACCTGAAGAGCTCCCTATTGAGCTTCTGACTCCCAGAGCCAGCCGCCAACTGGAAATGAAGAGAGGGAATGCAGGAAACCCCAAGTTCTTCTGAACTCCAATTCCCTTACCCACCTAGGAATCTTCCTGCACATTACGAGGATGAAACTTACTGTAGTAATGGCTCGTCCCACACGAACAACTCCAAAATCATTGGGATCCAGGAACTTGTTACCATACAGATAGATGCCAGAAGTGGCTGCTGCCAACGAGGCAAGTTTCAAGGCCCTTCGTGCCATGACTGATGAACCCTGCTGAGACACAAAACAGTAACTGTAACATCTGAGAAGGACAGAGTGATCCAATGCCTACAGCCCCAAGGGACCTGACAATCCAAGTTTTAATTGCTGCTTTGCTAATGATGCATTGCTAGCACTGCCCCCAGCCAAGAGCTCAAGCAATCACTCAGCAACCGAACGCAAGCTCTGACCCCATTGCTATTTCTAACTCAATAGTGTCTACGGGCCACAAATCGAGAAGTAACTCACTGTGCAAGACCTTGGGCACCCACAGCAAAATATTTGTTCATGGTCCCAAAGGCTTTACAAGGAGAAAAAACAGGTGGACAGAGACAAGGAAGCACATGCTCACCAAAAGTCAATTCTGATCACAGCAACAGGCTGCCTCTTCACTGAAAATGTTTTGAAGATATCACAGCATACGCAGATTGCAAGGGGATAATAGAAGATACAAACAAGCGGGGTTTAAAAAGAGCTCTTGCAACACCAAGAGCACCCAAAACTTGTTGGAAACTCATCCAGACTAGTTGTGAAAGTGCCTCACTGCTGATGAGTGGTGGGAGAAGAAGCAATGTATCCCTGGAGGCTGTGTGCAACTCCAGCGGCTGGTGGCAGACAGCCGCATACAATGTAGGGGATGGGGGACCTGTAAGAATCACCAAGTAAGACTTGTTTTCTCATCATCGCCATCCTGTTCAAGTGCCAGGCAGGGACTGCAGTGGCAGAACGGACATCTGCAAGTATCAACAGCCTAATCCTGGCTCTGTCACAGGCCCAGCACAGGCCTGGGGTGAGACACTTCTCTCCTCGCTCACTTTTCCTCTGGAAGACTAGGGTAGGGAACAAATGCATTTCCCACACTAAGCACTTTGCAGCACTGCATTCATTGCTTACAGTATATAAAGTAGTGGAAACATGTAATTCATTACATGTGATATACATATTATGATTCTTTATGTCACCTTAGAGGATTCAGACCTGAAAAAAAAATTACAAATCAGGTATATTTTTCTTTCCTTTCCCTTTGTCTGGTATTGGATAGAAAATATGATTGACCATTCTTTCTGCTTACACCACGAATCAAGAGGCATGGTTCACCTATTCTGCGAGCGCTCAGGAGCACCCGTGACAGAGCACGGGCTTTTACCCCATCAAGATGGGAGTCCACTAATCCGCCTACTCTTAGGCTTGATTGAGAAACTTTCCTACTTCTCTCTGTGAACCTTAAACAGGGTCAGTCTGGTTCGTGCCTCTTGTCTTGGAAGCCTTGTAACCAAAAAACACATGCAGTGACACAGGTCAAACCTTTCAAAAACAGTTCACAAGAACAACATCAATGAAATAGGCTAATATAACTCAAGAGACCTCTGTACATGAACCTTTGCTAAACTTTATTATTTCCTTTTATTTCCTTATAAGCCCTAGGTAACTTTGAGGCACAGAAGCAAAGATATATTGTGCTAGTGCCAGTCAGAGCTGCCTGCAGCACCCCACCTACTTCTCCTGTCAGAAGAGGTAGCTGGCTGATCAGGACTCCTCTGAACCTACAATCAAACCCAAGAGAAAATAAACCTGCCCCCCTGGCCAAATGAACTTACGCTTCCCAAAAAAATGCTGCCCTCTTCCCCCTGCCTCACTGAAATTCTAGGAATTTTGGGGCTTCTTCTTGGTGGACTGATCTCTTTTGTACAGAAATCTCTTGTATCCTCTGTCACCTTCAAAAAACATTTTCTGCGAAGTGTTTTAATTAAACCATTTCTGCTCCTTGTATGTTTTTGTAAAATTTCATTTATTGGAAAGTGACAGGTGCAAACACTGACATTTTTTAACACAGAAAATATGCCTCATTTTTTCATTATTTTTTCCTTCACCTTCTTTATTACAAAAAATATATTTTCTCGAAAGCAGGATGCAAGTCCATCTGTTCTTGCATCTTATTCCTACCTGAAGCTATAATCTGCAGTTCGTGACATCACATCTATTGCCGTATCCATCAGTTGTATGTCACCAACAAAAGATGGGAACTTTAGGCAGCAAATAAACAGGCAGAGCAGCTGAGCTCTTCAGCAACAAAGTCCTGCTTTCATGCTTAATGCATTGTACCAATAAAAAGGGAAGAGTTAAAACCCCTCCAATATAAGGTACAGAAATGGAATTGTCAGAAATCAACTGTATTTCACCGTTTTGCATAAGGTGTAGAGGAGCCTTTTCCATGTAAATGAGCCATTACAACACCCCTAGGGGCATCTCAAAGACCCTACCAGCTGTGAAATACGCCTTCACGGTGTCACTGCCTCTCGTTATTAAGGCCCGCGTTGATGAATCACCTCCCGCTCTTCTTTTGCCTAGGTGAGCTGGCTTCTTTGCCTTTCACAGGACTCCGCACACGCAAGGTGCCCTTTCCTTGCAGGCGGGCGCCATGCCCCTCCGAATCCCACTCGGGGGAGCCGGGACGGACAGGAGGCCACTAGTTTTCTCCCAGCGCCCGGGAGGTGACTCCCTCGAGGCCCACCACCGCCACCTGCCCGGGCCCGCGCCCCGGCGCGGCAGCGCTGCCCGGGAGATCGCGCTCTCCCGAGGCCCAGGGAGCGGCAGGGAGCGCTGACCACCCCCGAGCGCCGCCGCAAAGCCCCAGCGGGGCCCGAGGTCTCCCTGGGCAGGACGCGAGGGGCCGGCTCCGGCTGCCTTCGGTTCTCCTTCAGGCGTGCCGTGCCGTGCCGTGCCTCCCGGAGCAGCGCCCGCGCCCCCCGCCGCTCCCGCCTTCAGAAACAACCCCGGCCCGCCGAGCCCTGCGGCAACCAGGCCTCCGCCCCCGGGGCCTGCGCCCGCGGCGGGCAACCGCCGCCTGGGCCCGGACCCCCCACCCGGCGGCACCAGCCGGGGCGCGGGAAGGCCGAACCGGGCCGAGGCGCCCGAAACCGTAGCAGGGGGGTGGGAGGGCAGCGAGAGTCCGGGTCCCTCCCCGCCGGACGCTCCCCAGCCTCCAGCACCGCGTCGGCCCCTCCAGCGGGGCAGGGAGCCGGCACTTACCGCCTCGCCGGCACCGCGGCACTTCAACTCCCGCGCGCCCAGCCGCCTGCTCCCCCTTCGCCTCGCACGTGGTACAGTCCTGCCCCGCGCGGCATGCTGGGACATGTAGTCTCCGGCTGCGGCCGCTCGGCGCTGCGGGGGCACGGCGGGACTGCGAGGGGCGGCCCCTGGGCGAGCCCACCGGGGAGCGGCGGGGGGGCAGCCGGGCGGGCGCTGCCGCACCAACGGCCCCTGGGCTGCTCTAACGCCTGTGCCCCAGCCGCAGGGGTGCGCGCTGCTCCCCCTCGGAGTTACAGAAGAGGATGTCGACAGGCAGCACCCTCCAGTTCAGTGTACAACAGGGTAACCCAATCTCCACTGCATCAGTGAGGCTCCCAACCTGGCCCAAGTGCCCAGAAAAGCCATCTTCTGTGCTTTCAAAAAAAAAAATCTCAGACTTTATATTTTAATTGGTTTTCAATGCTTGCTCACTGAAAGCCCTGCAGCAGGGAGAAGATATGTATCTATGTATGTGTATATACATATATATACCAGAAATTATGAGAGAGGGTAGAAAGACTAAACTCAGATCTCAGGGCATTCCCTTTCTATACCTAGGAGAGGTGCTGGAGGGGTACAGATGCTTTTATCGACTAGAAATCAGAACTGCTCTTTAGTGAAGGGTGTGGGTTTGGCCAGGGCACTATGAACATTTTACCTTGTGAATATGGCTATTGCAACACGTCAGGATTAGGTGTGAGCACAGCCACCTACGCAGCCGTAGCACGCGGGCTGGCAACACTGTGCCTGTTCCCAGTGCTAAGGGAATGCTCTCACCAGAGTGACTTTGGCAATAGAGCTGAACACTTTTGTCCTGCTCCTGTTGAACATGAAACAATGCTGTCCATCATGTGGACAGATGGACAGATGGACAGATCCTCAAGCAGCCTAAATTGATAGCGTAAACGATGCAGCTATACTTAGCTTTTATCATTCGGTGAAATCCACACATGGCTGCCTAATATCAGCTTGTATTTAAGGGTATAATTCCAAAGGCCAAAGAGGTGTGTATCATAAGTATCTCAGAAACTGCTCTTGTCCATCCAAGAGAATGATCCAGTACAACAACCGTGTTCATCAAGACTAAAAGAGCTGTTGGCAACAAGGAAAATAATTGCAGAATGAAAAAAAAGCTTTCTCTGCAGCTAACCTTTAGCTCCTTACTATAAGAAATGAAAATTATAATAAATTTTATCGTATTCAAGGTACAATGCAAAACCAATCTCTTCACCAAAGTCTTCTTGCAATAAAGATTATGACAAAATAGAGAAAGAACAAAGCAGAGAATGAAAAAATGTTGCTGAATCATCACAAATAATGTAACAGATTCATATTCCCTGGAGCAAATACCTGGTTTGATAGTCACCCACTTGAAACTTAGCTTTTCTGGTTGAACTTTTCTCCTATTGTGAACAGAAGGAAACTCAGTGTTGTTTTCAAGTCAGTATCTTTCTGATAAAGAGAACCTGCAATTCAACACCACCAGGGAACACATAGTGGAAAATTTTAAGTATCTGGGACAACGTTGAGGACGCAGCTACCACAATTAATCCTTAATACACTAAAAGGATGCCAGAGACCAAAACCAGAATGAGACCAAAAAGATCTTAGTAGTTCTTTGAGAGTTAAAGTTTCCAACAGGATTCAGGAAACACTGACCAAATCCAGGAAAGCATCACCACGCTGTGTTTCCATTCATATTTGCAGGGATACAATTGCACCCAAAAAGGTAGAGACAGGGCAAAAAGCGACCTAGAAATACTCAGGTTATGAAGCAAAAGGTCTCAGCTTCTAGAAGAAGGAATAATAAACTAGGACATTGTGCTCAAAGAAAGGTCCTGATGACCAGCCTCTCTTCCAGGATGTCCACGTTTTTCATCCAAGCCCCTGCAGAAAGTGCTGTAAAGGTAACCTCTCCACCTTTTCCCTTGCTGTGGGACACTGGTATATTAAAGGTTTTCCTAAAAGATCAAAATAATATTGGGAATATCTGCCAATAAAGAGAGACAAGGAGAATCTCCATCCTTTACTGGATGGGGGGGGAACATTGTCACCGAGGATGAGGAAAAGGCTGAGGTACTTAATGCCTTCTTTGCCTCAGTCTTTAACAGCCAGACCAGGTATCCTCAGGGTATTCAGCTCCCTGAGCTGGAAGACAAGGATGGAGAGCAAAACAAACTCCCCATGATCCAGGAGGAAGCAGCTAATGACCTGCTATGCCACCTGGACACTCACAAGTCTATGGGGCCTGATGGCATCCACCCAAGGGTGCTGAGGGAGCTGACAGAAGAGCTTGCCAAGCCACTCTCCATCATTTATCAACAGTCCTGGTTAATGGGGAAGGTCCTGGACGACTGGAGGCTTGCCAACGTGACGCCCATCTACAGGAAGGGCCAGAAGGAGGATCCAGGGAACTACAGGCCTGTCAGCCTGACCTCGGTGCCGGGGAAGATTATGGAGAGGTTCATCTTGAGGGCGCTCACAGGGCACGTGCAGGACAACCGAGGGATCAGGCCCAGCCAGCACGGGTTCATGAAAGGCAGGTCCTGCTTGACCAACCTGATCTCCTTCTATGACAAGGTGACCCACTTAGTGGGTGAGGGAAAGGCTGTGGATGTTGTCTACCTGGACTTTAGTAAAACCTTCAGCACTGTCTCCCACAGTATTCTCCTGGAGAAGCTGGCGGCTCGTGGCTCAGACAGGTCTACTCTTTGCTGGGTAAAATCTGGCTGGACGGCCGAGCCCAGAGAGTTGTGGTGAATGGAGTCAAATCCAGTTGGTGGCCGGTCACAAGTGGAGTCCCCCAGGGCTCAGGTTTGGGGCTGGTCTTGTTTAATATCTTTAGCGGTGATCTGGATGAGGGGATTGAGTGCTCCCTCATTAAGTTTGCAGACAACACCAGGTTGGGCAGGACCATTGATCTGCTCGAGGGTAGGAAGGCTCTGCAGAGAGATCTGGACAGGCTGGATTGATAGGCCGAGGCCAATTGTATGCGGTTCAACAAGGCCAAGTGCCGGGTCCTGCACTTCGGTCACAACAACCCCAGGCAACACTACAGGCTTGGGGAAGAGTGGCTGGAAAGCTGCCCCACAGAAAAGGACCTGGGGGTGTTGATTGACAGCCGGCTGAAGATGAGCCAGCAGTGTGCCCAGGTGGCCAAGAAGGCCAACGGCATCCTGGCCTGTATCAGAAATAGTGTGGCCAGCAGGAGTAGGGAGGTGATTGTGCCCCTGTACTCGGTGCTGGTGAGGCCGTACCTCAAATCCTGTGTTTAGTTTTGGGCCCCTCACTAGAAGAAGGACATTGAGGTGCTGGAGTGTGTCCAGAGAAGGGCGATGAAGCTGGTGAGGGGTCTGGAGCACAAGTCTTATGAGGAGTGGCTGAGGGAACTGGGGTTGTTCAGTCTGGAGAAGAGGAGGCTGAGGGGAGACCTCATCACTCTCTACAGTTACCTGAAAGGGGGCTGCAGAGAGGTGGGTGTTGGTCTCTTCTCCCAAGTGACTAGTGACAGGACAAGAGGAAATGGCCTCAAGTTGCACCAGGGGAGGTTCAGGCTGGATATCAGGAAAAATGTCTTTACTGAGGGAGTGGTGAAACACTGGAACAGGCTGCCCAGGGAAGTGGTGAAGTCACCATCACTGGAGGTGTTCAAGGAACATGTGGACATGGCATTGTGGGACGTGGTTTAGTGGGCATGGTGGTGTTGGGTTGGTGATTGGACTTGATGATCTTATAGGTCTTTTCCAACCTTAATGATTCTGTGATTCTGTGCTGGGTACCCCTTTTGTTTCCATCGGGCTTGTCCCCTGTGGCAGACATTAACATAAATGCCTGCACAAGGTAGGCTTCCTGACAAAGCAGCTACAAGTTATGAAGGGCAGAGTTAAGGGTGATTACCGTGCCAGCACATTGAGGACACAGGGCCCACATGGCCAGTTGCTGCCTCAGCCATATGATGGCAAAACTGACTACAACCCCATAAGTTTCGTTCCCTTCTTGGACAGATGGGAGCTTTTGAACTGATGGGGTGCAGTGAAGCATCCCAGCTTAGTCTTGGACCATTACAAATAGTGTAGGAAAGACTATTTGTTGAAAGAAAGCTTTACAGTTTAGAACATGATGTTAAAAGAAGAAAATAAAAAGTGAGGGAGATGTGCACATGATGTACTACTGAGAAAATGAGGGAGAAATGAGTGCAGGCTGAACATGAAGTAACCACTCTGAATCACAGAATAAAATAAGCTTAGAAATATGGGGAAAATATCTACTCCTGTATCTACTACAGCCTGTGGAAGTTTTGCTATAGATTTTTGTGTTTGCAAATTCATGAACTCTATGACTCAGACTGATACTGGGCATAATAGTAGGGTATCCATTTAAAGCTATTGTGCTACCGCACATAAACAAGAGGAGTTAGAGACATGTACACACCTGCAGGGCTATGATCCTACTGGCATCACGGAGATGTGGTGGGATGGCTCCTATGACTGGAGTGTTGGAATAGAAGGATACAGGCTCTTTAGGAAGGACAGGCAGGGGAGATGAGGAGGGTGTGTTGCCCTTTATGTCAATGACCACCTGGAGTACATGGCGCTCCGCCTGGGGATGGATGAGGAGCTGACCCAGAGCTTATGGGACAGGATTAAAGGGAGGGCAGGGACAGGTGACATTATAGTGGGGGTTTGCTACAGGCCACCCGACCAGGAAGACCGAGCAGATGAGGCCCTCTATAGACAGATAGGAGCAGCCTCACATTCACAAGCCCTGGTCCTCATGGGGGACTTCAACCACCCTGATATCTGTTGGAGGGACAACACAGCAGAGCATAAGCAATCCGGGAGATTCCTGGAATGTGTTGATGATAACTTGCTTCTCCAAGTGATAGAGAAGCCAATGAGGAGAGGTGCTATGCTGGACCTTTTCCTCACCAACAAGGAGGGGCTGGTGGGGAATGTGAAGCTCAAGGGCAGCCTTGGCTGCAGTGACCATGAAATGGTGGAGTTTAAGAACCTTAGGGCAGCGAGGAGGGCACACAGCAAGCTCACTACCCTGGACTTCAGGAGAGCAGCCTTTGGCCTCTTCAGGGATTTGCTTGGTACAGTACCATGGGATAAAGCCCTGGAGGGAAGAGGGGCCCAAGAAAGCTGATTAATATTCAAGGATTACATCCTCTAAACTCAGGAGTGATGCATCCCAACAAAGAGGAAGTCAGGCAAAAATGACAGGAGGCCTGCACGGATGAACAAGGAGCTTCTGGACAAACTCAAACACAAAAAGGAAGCATACAGGGGGTGGAAGCAAGGACAGGTAACCCGGGAGGAATACAGAGAAATTGTCCAAGCAGCCAGGGACCACGTTAGGAAAGCTAAAGCCCTGATAGAATTAAATCTGGCCAGGGACATTAAGGGCAACAAGAAAAACTTCTGTAGGTATGTTGATGATAAAAGGAAGACTAGGGAAACAGCGGGCCCTCTCTGGAAGGAAATGGGAAACCTGGTTACGCGGGATATGGAGAGGGCTGAGGTACTCAATGACTTTTTTGCCTTAGTCTTCACCAGCAAGTGAAGACGACACCGCCCAAGTCGCAGGAGGCAAAGTCAGGGACTGGGAGAATGAAGAACCACCCACTGTAGGAGAAGATCAGGTTTGAGACTGTCTAAGGAATCTGAAGGTGCACAAGTCCATGGGACCTGATGAGATGCATCCGCGGGTCCTGAGGGAACTGGTGGATGAAGTTGCTAAGCCACTATCCATCATATCTGAGAAGTCATGGCAGTCTGGTGAAGTTCCCACTGACTGGAAAAGGGGGAACATAATCCCCATTTTTAAAAAGGGAAAAAAGGAAGACCCAGGGAACTACAGGCCAGTCAGTCTCACCTCTGTGCCCAGCATGATCATGGAGCAGATCCACCTGGAAACTATACTAAGGCACATGGAAAACAAGGAGGTGATTGGTGACAGCCAACATGGCTTCCCTAAGGGCAGATCATGCCTGAACATATTTGGTGGCCTTCTATGACAGGGTTACAGCATTGGTGGATAAGCGAACAGCAACTGACGTCATCTACCTGGACTGGTGCAAGGCATTTGACACTGTCCCGCATGACATCCTTGTCTCTAAATTGGAGAGACATGGATTTGACGGATGGACTACTCAGAGGATAAGAAATTGGCTGGATGGTCGCACTGAAAGAGTTGTGGTCAACGGCTCCATGTCCAAGTGGAGACCAGTGACGAGTGGTGTTCCTCAGGGGTCGGTATTGGGACCCACGCTGTTTAACATCTTTGTCAGCGACATGGACAGTAGGATTGAGTGCACCCTCAGGAAGTTTACCAACAACACCAAGCTGTGTGCTGCGGTTGACACACTGGAGGGAAGGGATGCCATCCAGAGGGACTTTGACAGGCTTGAGAGGTGGGCCCGTGCAAATGTCATGAAGTTCAACAAGGCCAAGCGCAAGGTCCTGCACATGGGTCAGGACAATCCCAAACACCAATACAGGCTGGGCAGAGAATGGATTGAGAGCAGCCCTGAGGAGAAGGACTTGAGGCTTTTGGTAGATGAAAAATTGGACATGAGCTGGCAATGTGTGCCTGCAGCCCAGAAAGCCAGCCGTATCCTGGGCTGCATCAAAAGAAGCGTGACCAGCAGGTCGAGGGACGTGATTCTGCCCCTCTACTCCGCTCTCCTGAGACCCCACCTGGAGTACTGCATTCAGCTCTGGGACCCCCAACATAAGAAGGACATGGACCTGTTGGAGCGGGTCCAGAGGAGGGCCACAGAGATGATCAGAGGGCTGGAGCACCTCTCCTATGAAGACAGGCTGAGAGAGTTGGGGTTGTTCAGCCTGGAGAAGAGAATTCTCTGGTGAGACCTTGTAGCAGCCTTCCAGTACCTGAAGGGGCGGGTCTACAAGAAAGCTGGCAAGGGACTTTTTGCCAGGGCACGTAGTGATAGGACAATGGGTAATGGTTTTAAGCTGAAAGAGGGTAGATTTAGATTAGATACAAGGCAGAAATGCTTCTCCATGAGGGTGGTGAGGCACTGGAACAGGTTGCCCAGAGAAGTTGTGGATGCCCCAACCCTGGCAGTGTTCAAGGCCAGGTTGGACAGGGCTTTGAGCAATCTGGTCTACTGGAAGGTATCCCTGCCCGTGGCAGGGGGGTTGGAACTAGACGATCTTTAAGGTGCCTTCCAACCTAAACCATTCTATGATAAAAATCCAAAATAGGGAATGTAACCTCAGCACAACCACTGATTCCTGATCACAGCTTGCTGCTTCTATGAGGGATGCTTAAGACTGTGGCGCAGGCTATTAATCCCTTGCTTTAACTGCTAGATCACACACGTTGGCAAAGCTCCCAGCAAAGGGAGCTGGTCAGTATCTGATTTTTGCTGGCCTCTCCTGGAAAAGCTGTGGGAGGTTGCTTCAGATTAATTCTGTCCCTTGCAGCTCTCAGTTAAACACGCTGACGCTGGGTCTGCTGCAGAGAGGGGAGAAAAAAAAGAGGCTTTTGTAGTATAACAATGCCGTGTGCCAATATGCAGTGGGCAATTATGTAACCAATGCTAAATCTTTCTATAATTAGAACAAGCACCTAGTTAGAGTGATCAGAGCTCTTTTGTGTGAGTCTGCACCGGGGGTACGCAAGAAAGCTTGGCTCAAAAGACAGATGCTGGCTTGATTTCCCTTTCCCTTTCAACTGGTGAATAAATTAAATCTCAGATTACCCCAAATTGCTGTGAAAGACAAAAAGCGACAAGCGTTTCCTTTTCATTCTTGTCAAAGACATTTGCATCCCAGGTGTGCATCTCATCAGACGCAGAAACAAACCCAAAGGCTCAGGCCTCCCTGTCCCAAGCACCAGAGTGGGAAGAGCAGTCAGACTGCCTGAATAGAAGGTCAATACCAGCTCTTCCTACTGGGAATCAACCTCTGTTTTAGATTCACTTTGATGAAAACCATGGAAAGATATCTGGAAAGTCTCGCTGATACCAGACATTCCTCACGTACAGGAGGAGGCATGGGAAAAGAGATCAAAACAGTCCTAGAAAGCAGGTGATCCTTTGATTTTGTGGACCCAGAGAACTAGCTTAACAAGGAGATTTGAAAAGGTATGGGGAGAAATTGCTATCAGTGCAGTGGGAAGAACAGCTTGACCCAGCAGATCCTTCTTCAGTCTTCTGATCTGTCCTGCCATTCTGTGGGTGCTCAGCAACAGAAATACTGAGGCAGATCTATCTTCTGCAGCTATAAAGAAGTTCAGCTCTGAAAGTCACTATAGCAATGCCAATTTATACAAGTTGAAGATCTGGCTATGGGATCTCTGCTGCTAGAGATCTGTATTTATGAAATACTTTCTGATTCTTTTCTGGTTAATTCAGGTCACCAGAAGAAATACTACAAATAACCCTCTATAAGGGTTGACAGATGGGCAAATCAACACGGAAGACAGGAAGCAAACCAACCTACCTGGAGCTAATTCCAAAAGATAGCTTAACATACTCCACAGGTCTCCTGCTAGGCCAAACCCACCCAAATTCTTGATCCAACTTAAAATGAAGATTGGCAAATTTTGTCTTTCTATCAGCAATGGAAAGCTCAGAGCTGACTCTGGGAGCCATCCAATTTTAGAACAGGATCTTCTTACCAATCATATTGTACAAAGCCAAAATTTGGATAAGACAGGACTCGAAAGAAACATGCCCATTGCCCCAGGTCAGTCAGTGCCTTCGAGTCAGTAGTGACCAAAGTCTGAATGTGACAACAGAAAGTGATGTGCTGCTTGGAGAGCTGTGCTTTAGGTGAGCTGCAAAATCCACTTCTGCTAGTATTTTGTTCCTTCAAGGCCTTTACTCAACCTTTTTGCCCAATATCAGTTTAGACAACCACTCGCCACCTCCATACCTCTCTCTTATAATTTCTGTTGGCAAAAAAATTCCCCTTCACTTTGTTTGCTAAAGCTGTTGGTGGCTAAAGGATACTCCACTTCTTCTTGAAGGTCGTTGGGTAGTGTCAGTGGACCACCATGTCCTGTGTTAGAAGAAGGTGTTTATCAGCCAGGAGTGGAATGCTTCCAGAACAACGTTTGGAAAACACCGTGGAGTCTGGAAGGTGTTACAGAAGTACATGAGATGATTTTTGCCTATCTGAGAAAGTTTACTTTTCTGCAAAGTATAACAAACAATAGAAATTAAACCAGCCTCCCTTTCAGTCATTCCAGGTAATACAGACATGCCTTGAAGAATTTAAAGATTTTTACAAAATCTAATAGACCTTCTGATCTTTTCCCCCCAGCTGTAATTATTCCTTCTGAATGCTGCCTGCAACCCCTAAGGGAATGTGAAATGCAGGGATTGCTGATATGGCTGAACCTTTCCATCTAGGTAAATCTCTTCTTTTTCACTGTTTAGCATCTTACTTGTCGCATAATTTATCCCTTGAGTTAGGAAAGGTCATTTATTTTGATCATTTTTATCCCACAATGTGCAGTGACTGTTAGGCATACAGATATCTTATATTAACAATAGCTTATTCCATTACTTTGTATTGTTATCTTCATTTGTTACAAGGTATTTCATGAACCATTTAATTCTGCATTTGCAAATGTGAAAAGTGCTGAAGTAGATAAAAAGGGTGCAGAGGATTTAACAGCCTAAATCTACCCCAAAAGGCTCCTTGGAATGCAACAGAAATATGTTCTCAAAACCAGTTGTGGTATTTGCAGCAAACTAAAAATGTCCCTGCTGGCAGCCATGCCAAGGATTAACTCCTCTGCAGAGCCCGAACTCCTTACTCACCAAACAAAGGATCATTTTGGTGTACTTGTGAAAAGTGATGTATGTGGAGACCTAATAGCATTACTGTCGAGAAATGTTAAGCAAAAAAGATCACGGTAAAAATAAAAAACTCATCGTTCATTCTTAGAGACAGATTTATATTTGGGGAAAATGTGTTTAAGGATCTCAGAACCATTCCCTGCTTAATGTTTCCTCTTATCAAAGCTCTGCCACAGCTGGCATCTTTGAACCATTACCAGGTCTCGTTCAGAAAAAGTCCAGATCTAGGAGGTACATGAAGATGCACAGAGATCATCAATTCACAGAGCCAGCAGAGAATACTAACTTTTCTTGTCTGATGCTGTATATATCGTGGGAGATTAAGTTTCACCTGGCTATTCCTGTATGGGCCCTGGTTGCTCAGGCCTGTACTAATGAAAGCATCTCTTCCCAAGAGACTTCAGCTTTGATTAGAAGATAACAAGGGATGGAAAAGCAAGCACTCCCCCAAGATCATTTGTCCTTGTAATATAACTGACAGTGAGTACAGATATATGGACTTTACCTCATTCTAATCTGGCAATATAACATTTACCTCTTAAAAGTTCACCGTAAAACAAGCTTACTTATTTTATTTCCCCTACACTTCCAATTAACACTAGCTTTATATTATCTTTGTAGTCTTCTAACCCTCTTCAGTCTTCCAGCATTGTTTGAAAAACTTGAGCACCAGGACAACACAGAGTCCCTCTACAGTTCACCATGTCCCTACCTCTACATCCACGGGCTGCACGAGGCTTTTTGCTACTTCATAGCACAAGAAATTCATGCTAAGGTGCTCCTCTCTCATAACCCTTCTAGATCTCCACCCATGTAGCATACATCTTCAGGTGTTGCACAGTGCTCATTCTTTAATTAAAACATCATGAGAAGCAGAAGACAGAAGTAATGAGAGGTGTACCAGGTCAGGTTCAAGGACAACTACGTGAATAATTTATTTCTTTGGTTTGGTGGCTAACCTAACACAAAAATTAAATTGTTTTCTCACTTCAAGAAGAAAATTGGAAAAAAAAAAAAACCCACAAACAAACCAAAACACCATTCTACATGGGAAAAAAAAAGTATTAGATCAGAAATTAAACACATTCTGGTTTAAAGAATTTTCCCACTTCCAAAAAGTAAGCACATTCAGCCTATACTTGGCTAACAAACATTTCTTTACACCAAAGTTTGAATGGTCCATTTCGAAAATGTTGAAAAGATTCAAACTTTCCAAACTTTCCATAGTTTTTGAGTTTAGAACTTCTAAACATTTTTTTTTATCCCAGCAAACATTTTTGACCAGTTAAAGCATGTATGGAAGCATTTTCTAGGTTTGATATGTGATAGGTAATGCAGGGCAGGGACAAGAAGTTATTCACAGCTGGATTAGCAGCACGCACATAGAAGACTGTGATATGTTTACAGAGCCATATGGTTTTGAATAAGCTTGTATAGCCCCTTTGTACCATATGGTCCCCACTATCCAGTGCTAAGAGCCTTACATATTCACAAAGTCAAAATTAGCCAACTCAGATATCGAAATTAAACCAAAAAGAAATTGAAGAGGTTCAAGGGGATGAAAATGAAGGGTTAAAAAGAACCAGTGTTGCTTATAGCCAGCCAGCTATAAACATCTACAAGCACGAACAGCTCACTGTCTGCAAAGAGAAAGCGACTTCACAGTTCTAAGAACAAGCCGTGAGACTGAGGAAACCAAAGGAGCATCTCCCTAGTGCAAGAACTGAAGCATATTGCTCACCTACAATTTTAACTTCTAAACGACAATTTTGTATTGTGTCTGTCATGTAAACTGTGTTGTGAAATAGCTCACAAACTTGTGTATTTACCATACAGCATTAAATAATGCATCACAGCAAAGGAAGAAGGAGAAACGTCGAAGTAGGAGGGAGAAAAGATAGTTTTTCTGCTGAGGCTAGTATAACAGCTGGAGACAGAGACCATGGCAACTTCTGACAGTGAGAGGAGGCTCCTGGATCAGAAGGCACTATTACCAGATGTGACAAGAGCAATTCTGTTGCTAAATGACTGACAGAAATGGGTAGGAGAGATGACGGATGAGTTTTGCTCAGGAAAATTATTGATAAACGATGCATGTCAAATTCTCCTATCTTTAGCTTTGTCTAAAGTGCTCATAAGAGGCCAGATCTCTCAGAGAGAAGGGGAAGTATCTGTCATTCATAGAGGTGATGACAGAGCTGCTGTCACCACAATACAAAGCCGAAGTCTGATTCCACTGGAGATGACAAGACTTTTGGCATAGAAGGACTGCAATAGGCCTGTCCTTACCCTCCTCCAAATCTCCCCCATCCTAGAAAATGTAGCAGATGAATTTAGTCTGCAGGACCAGGTTGTCCGGCAGATTAGAAGATGGTAAGACAGACAAAATTACTAGAAGACTGCAAGACAGACATTTAGTCTGCCTTATAGTCTTCCTGCCTCATATGGTATGATTTTTTTATTTCTAATAAAAACTTACACATTCTACCCTTTTCTTCTCCAGCCAGCTTGTTTCTCTTCTAGATGAACCATGCCTAGCACAATAGGACTCTTCTCCCTTTGATTCACTAGATGCTAACATAATGATAGCAGTTACTGTTTAATAACTGAATTTCTTTTTTTATATGTGGTGCCATATACCACCACTTCAAAACGAATAGCAACTTATCCATGTAAAGCTCGACTTAGTTCCCATCACAATTATGTGGGAAGTTATTTTTCCCTATTCCACATTTTAACTATACTCTAGAGTGCATCTCTTGGCTTGTTTTAAAACAACTTCAATGTAACGTATGAACGCCCATTACTCATATACAGTACAACTCTTGCTTGGCATTTAATACATGTTTTTATTTTAAATCAATGTATCTTTACAGCACTTTCAACTTCTCTTCTTCCCTTCTCTTTCATGTCCCAATTCAGTGATACCCAAGCAGCAGATACTAGAAGAAATTTTATTCTCAACCACTTGCCCTGTATTTTCTGCTTTTTACTTGGACACCTTCAGCGGGATGAACCATGAAGTTATTGAGTTTGTTGGAAACCATCTGAATAGACAAGATATTGCACTGAGCTCCCCCCTTTTTCTTTCCTTCCAATTCTGCCTCAGGGATCTGTATTGCTCTTGCATTTCTGGTGCAGCCTTGTTGGTATAGTGCCACTTCCCTTGGGTCAATCTCCTCTGCCCAAGTTTGGTGAGGCCAGCAATGCCTGGGGAACTATCCAAGCGGGACAGCCACGCGATACGAGAAACACCGTGCACATTGTTTGGGGGCTTCACCAGACTGTGGCCGTCAGGTGGCACACATGGGCCCGGCGTCCCGGGCACCGCGCAGCCCAGGGGTGGCTGCCAGGCCCAGGGGTGACTGTGGCCTGCTGCAACCCACACCTCGCAGCGGCCTTGAGGCCAGCCCGCACGGACGGACGGATCTGTCCTCCACAATCCTGGGCGTCCTGAGTCGGCCCTCAAGGAAACAAGTGACCCGTCCACCGAAAAGACTGTTCAGCCCGAAGCTGCAGCCACTCCCCCACCGCCGCGGCCCGCGGCCCGGCCCTGGCGGCGGCGCCACCGCAACGCCCCTCAGCGCCGCCGGCGTAGAACACCGACAAGTCCCAACAGGCGTTGCGGTCTGTGCGCATGCGCGCGACCACGTTCACTGTGACGTCACCCAGACTACAGGTCCCAGCGAGGCCCCGAGACCCGTGGCGCAGACAGAGCTGCTGCCGCCCTCCCCGTCCCCGCGGCCTGGCTCCCGAGAAGAGGACGGAGGCGGCAAGATGGCGCTCACCAGGTGGGTCTGGCTGGCTCCGTCCGGCCCGGTTCGGGTGACTGCTCGCCCCGGCCTGCCTGCGGCTTCCCAGCCGCTGTGCCAGGTTCCGGCCGACGATAGAGGCCGCGCTTGGGGAGCGCGCTGCAGGGCCGCGGCCTCTTCTGGGGGTGGGCCCGCCAGCCGGTGAGGAGGGAGGGCGGTGAGGGCTGCGTTGGGTCTGGGGGAGCTGCCCCGCTCTGCTTTGTCCTGCCCTGGTGGGAGGAAGCGTTTAGCACTGTCTGTGGTTCAGAGCTCTGCCTTCCTCGCGTGTTTTCTGCGGGAAGAAGGAGCTTCTCCGCGTCGGCTGGAGCTGATAGGATCCTTGGATTTTGCTGGAGTGTGTTTACCGTGAGCGAAGGTGAGAGGTCTTTGTTACAAGCTGCTGCGTTTCTCGCAAAGCTCGGGAGCGTAGCTTCAGCGGTCTGCCCTGGAATGCCGACTTTCTCGGAGGTGGACGCTTCTTTAAAAAAAGCGTAAAAGGGCCATGTAGTCTAGGCGAGCTGGAAAATGGGGAGTCAAGAAATTGCGTTTCGATTACTTGTCTTTGGCCAGGAGGTGTCTGGGAGCTTGTTGACAGATCTTTTTGTGGGCATTTGCCTTTGGAGAAAGGAAGGGCGAGTCGTTGGGACTAAGGACATACTTTCTGCTCCGTAGTGATGGAAAGAATACACAGTGGTGTATGACGTTCGTGTTGGAGCATGGGCATTGTTACACGTTGCCATTAGACGCGAGCATAGTTGAGTGTCACTGAGTGAAATTATCGGAATTAACTTTTTATGTCTCTCTTTTTTTGGTGGCTGTCTGTGGATGTGCAGTTTTTTACCAGCTCCAACTCAGCTGTCTCAAGACCAACTAGAACTAGAAGAAAGAGCAAGAGCTCAAAGATCTAGGCAGACTGCTCTAGTTTCATCACGACGGGAACCTCCCCCATATGGTTACCGGAAAGGATGGATACCACGAGTGCTAGAGGTAGATATTTAAATTCACACTGTAGTAGTGTGTTTGGTAATGGGGAAAAAAAGTACATTTTCTGGAGTAGAAATAAACTCTGGGCATCTTGAGTGTAACACAGAATTGTGCAAAGCCTTACCACACACAGAATTTCCACCCAGACTGATGGGTGTATTCCTGGGTTGGGGGAAATTGTTCTATTCACCAGATTACTTAAAATGTTTAATGGTAAACAGGATGTTATAAGGATTTTTCCCTTCAGAGATTGTTATATTGTAATATGGAAATACGTCTATGGTCGTCTCAGCTTACAATATGTGAAGGCAAGGATCCTCTGAGAAAGACATCTGTATTGTTCCTTTGTCATTATTTGTTAAATACACATTCCAGATTATAGCTGGAGTAAGTGAACGTATGTATATCAGAACAGAATGGTCATGTGTATTCTGTTCTTAATGTAATAAAAGATAGATGCTGGTGGGGGAGAAAATTGTTGGAGTTGGAAGAAAACTTAAAAATTTGTGAGATATTAGTTGTTTTAAGTCTGTTACTGGCAAAAGGGCTTTGGACAACATTGTGCATGTTTAGCTGTAATCCTTGCCAGTTTAACATAATTTCAACTGGAAATGTTGAAAGGCAGAAGGGAAAATATAGCTGTATAGCTCTGATTACAGAACTGTTTTAGTATGGTTTCTCACTGTGAGCCGCAAAACCTTGCAGATTTTGAAATGGTACTTGACGTGTCAACACCTGAGACCTGCTCTGATGAGTCAGAAGCCAGTGCTCTTGGGACAAGGAATGCTGTTGAGGTTTTGATACAGTATTTCATGTGTGATCCTGCATTATCCCCAAATGCCATCTTTTCATGAGCTAGTAACAGCCTTACTCTCATTTATGTTTGAGTCCCATTTTCATAAAGATGGATGCAACATTGTACCATGGTGATCTATTAGTGCTAGATAAGGTGACTTCAAAAAGTAGTTCCAATGTTTCTTTAAAATAAAACATTTTTATGTATGTTCAGCATTTAATAAAGCATATGATGTTAAAAATTGTACCTTCATTATACCCAGCGTAGAGTTCCCTCCCTACACTGTTGATTATTAAAGGTAGTATTTCAGTGCTTATTAGTTCTAAATGTTCTAAATGCAAAAGAACTTCTTCAGTCAGGTAATAAAGGTTTTCAGAGTGTTTCCAGCATCACTGGGCCACAAAGCGATGTACATCTCAAAAAGACTGTTAAGTACTCCTTTCTGCCTCATAAACAAATGCACATTCTTCAAGAGTGATAAATGTTTCCAAAGCATAACCTTTGTCCAGTCGTCCTGGAATGCCGTCATTGGAAAAAACAAAATTTGTTCTTAATAGATCAAAAGTTAGGCAAAAAATTCTGAGGAATGACTGACTTCTGTTCTCGCTAATAGTTTAACATTGATTATGTAACTAATTGTTGAATGTGGAACATTCAGTGGAAGACCTTAAATAACTGAAGCTGTATTTCAGTGAGCACTTTAAGATGGCGTAAGCATGTTCTTGTTTGGAAGGAAGTGTTCTGTTCATTTATTCCAGCATCAGTCCATGCTCTGTGTTGCAGTGGTGTTAACTATTTGGTCACATGGTGAACATAGAGGGAGATCAGTCTACCTAAGACACCCGTTCTTCTTTGATCTGGTTCTTTATCAGACTCCCCACAAGCAGTGCCATTGCAACAGAGGGAGGGGGAGACGCTCATGCTGCTGTAAGCAAATGCTTCTTCTGAAGCATTGCATTTGAAACTGTAGCCTGAAGTTATTTTATGAATAGTACCAATTCTGTGTGCATCCTTGGTGTGACTGAGTCAGGATGGTCTGCTTTAAGAGGTCTTTTGGTTATCTGTTCATGAAATGCTTTTACAGCAACGTGTTGAACGAGAGACAAAGTAAACTTTAAGAACATTGGGCTATTGGGTGCTGGCCCAGTTTTCAAGGTATTCACATGTCAAAGTAAGAAAATGGGATAGCTTGGCATTCACACAGTTGTAAAGCTATGATCTACAGGCTTTGAGAGGAAAGCCAAGCTTTTTTAAATTCTCCATTTCATTATAGTGTGAAAAGCAACAAATAATCAGTAGAAATTTTAATCAAAAAATTGCTGCTTTTGTAATTTCAGTATTTCAGTTACTTTGTTGCAGAAGGTAAATTTTGAAATTCTAATTAATAACTTCTCTATGAATTAAATGCTTAGTCATTTATTGTCTGTAGCATGGTAGCACCTGCACATTCTAGTCAGTGATATGGGCTCCTGCTTTGTGCAGGGAATAACTACTGCAAGATGTCTACGCATTCAGTGTTCTTTTTATTAGTAAGTGTAATTTCTATAGTTCGTTGCTATCTTAACAGCTAAAATAGTAAAGTTACTAGAGCATTCTGGCAATGTTTCTTTTTGTTAAACTCAATCCCCTCTTTCATTCCATTTCCCACCCGTGCAAATGTTATGCCATGTTTTTGTCTTTCAGTCATTCACTACTTTTCTTTTGTGTAGGATTTTGGAGATGGGGGTGCTTTCCCAGAAATTCATGTGGCCCAATATCCATTGGATATGGGCCGAAAGAAGAAAATGTCCAATGCTTTGGCTGTTCAGGTGGATGCAGAAGGAAAAATAAAATACGATGCAATTGCTCGACAAGGACAATCAAAGGACAAGGTAATAATTCTTCAAATATGTAGACTGGTGTGTATGCCTGGAAAAGTTGTATGTACACATTGCATGTACTTAAACTCATTGGTCTGGCATTATGCAAATGGATTGCATCCTGTTTTCTTTAAGAACTGAAATAATGTCAGACAGACATGAGCTTTTAGACTGGGATCGCTGTGTGATCTTTTCTGTTATGTAATTAAAAGGTAAGGCGAAAAATGGTGAGAGTCTGTACACAGAACTTACTTCTTAGCTTAGCAGCTTTCATTAGAGAGCTTTCCAGTGACAGTAAGAAACTGAAAACCGGCCTGATCACAGGCAGCCTCATTTCAGTGTGTAGAACAGGGGGGGCAAAAAAACAGCAGAAAACACCGTTCAGGTTTCAGAATACTACACCTTGTGTACTACACTTTGCGTCTTACTAATTTAACATTTGAAGCTTCTGGCTGTTTTCAATATTGTTAAGTGCTTTTTTAATTGCAGCAGAAAGTATTGCCATTGGTTATACTCCCAAAATTTTTGTGTTATGTTCATTGATGGCAAGATTTTCATTGAGTCTAATGGGAACCAGCTTCAATTTCCTGTATACAGTAGCCTTTCTAAAAACCAAGGGATGACACTTTATATTGAAGTCCTAACTAGTATTGAGGAGACGACTTACTTGAGTCTCCAAAGTCCACTTTGAGGAGTATCTACGTCTGCCTTTTCAAATGTAACAAAGTGGACTACATTAAAACCTTAATTCTCTTAAGCAGGTGTTGGGGGCTGGAAAACAGCTGAGGCATGACCAAATGTTTGACCAGCTGCTTGTTATAGCAAGCATCTTCTGTAAAGAATAGGGTAACTCAAAGAAAATCTAAAAAGAGGGTTAATTACAGAGGGTGTTTTAGTTCATAGATATGAATAATTGTTTTCAAAAGAATTTGACTTCTCCTACTTTAATTTAGGATGCTTTGAAAAGCATATGGGTATGTAATATGCACCATGTGTTACTGCAAATTGGGAAGGGGAAAAACCTATCTAAACGGAAAAACAAAAGGTGAACTTTACATCTCAAACAAAAGTGTGAGCATTCTAAGAATATCAGGGGAAAATTTTTTAACAGATTACGTTTTTTGTTGTTTTAAATTGATCCTACAGTTGCCAAAGTTGCAGAAAGTTAATGCCAGTAGGATTTTATATTTAACTAATACTTGTTCGAGTGTCAAAAAAGTGTCACATCTTGTATGTCCTCATCCTGTGCATCTTAAGTTACTGCAGTACCTTTGAAAAAAATGAGTTCAAATCAACCGGACTCTATGCTGTCATGTGGTAGAAAGTAGTCAGACTAAACAGAAGAAACAGCAATGGCAATATTTTTATTGAGGGGACTTTCATTTGGGTTCAGTCAGACTTTATGTAGTGTCTTGAATTATTTGTCAAGAGGAAGGTGCTAAATCATTAATTATGCTTACAGAATTTTGTGATATTAAATATTTGATACTTGATACTCAGCACTTGATACTAAATAGGAATTTGACTTATCCAAAAGCATAAAAAAAAATTTGCATCAGAAAAGTAGACAAGAAGCAATAATCGTGCTGATTTGGAGGAAGCTGTAGGGCAAATAAGGAGTGAAAAAAAATTAGTATAGTTAGACCTTGATTTTTACAACTTGTCAAATACATCTTTACCTACCTGTAGGATCAGATTTAACTTTCATATAATAGAACTGTTCAGACTGGGATCTAAGTATATTTGAAAAAGAACTAGAAATGATAGTAGCGTTTGGGCAAAAGTTACTGATCTTTCACTGTGCCTTATTTGGTTCAGAGTTAGGAAAATACTTAGAACAGGTAAAGTTAAATTTAAGTTGTTAACATTTGTCATATTTGATTCATGAACACCTGTACCAGGCTTCATTAACTTTCCATGTGGTATCTATAAAGAAGCAGTAATATTCTTATTTCGTGGCCATACTACCAAGATGGAGGAGATAAGTGGCTTTTCCAAAACAGGACTCTCTCAACTGAGCTCTGTAGAACTGAAATTAGGGTTTCCTAAGCCTAAGCTCTGCCTTCTGGATCAGCTTGATTCTGATTCCATCCAGCTGGATGTAAATGCTGAGACTAAAGATTAAGTATTGTGATTCAAGGGGGAGTAAAACTTGGGGAAGATTAGGTATTTGAAACAATTTCATTGGAAGTAGCAGAACCACTATTGCTTGATTTGTTCTGCAGGAGAGAGAAAGTATTGGCAGAGATGTCATAGGGAGCAGTTCTTCAGTGATCTGTATTGAGTTGAATAACGTGGAATATTTTCTGTAAGAGAGCACAGTGTCAGTAGTATTACATACAGAAGTTTCATTAACCTGAGACCTGCAGTCATAATTCAAATATTTCTTCAATCTTAATACTTCGAGCTAAGAGAAACAGATACTTATCAGCCTGCCGGAAATGAGTTGTAGTTTCTGATCTTATTCTATGAGCTACTTGTTTGGTCTGAGCTAAGAAGGAAATTTTGCTTTTGCTACAGCTTATGGATTTTTTTGAAGTTGAATTTAGTATTCTGCCTTCTTGTAGAGGCAGCAGTTCCATCACCTGGACGCTGTATCTAGATGGCTTGTCAGCAGTTTCTACTGTTGGAGTAGTTCATCTCTCTTGCGTCTGTTCTCTTACATATTTAAAAAATAGCTGCTTCAGAGAATTTTCCTTGAAAAATGCAGACGTAAATGAGATAGTCTGACAAGCCTCTGTTTGGGGCTGGCAGAAAGTCTGCTGAACTTGAAATGCTGGATAATGTTGATGAACCTGGATGCCTGACCTTATGGATCCGAGGATGGAGTTCTGTCTGGTTGTCCAGATGAAGGATTTCCAGCATTTGCTGTGTGGTTAGCTCTCGTGCTGCTATAGATTCTTTCAGGACTTTCTCTACTCACATGACTAAAAGCCAGGCTAAAATAATACATCAATAATTGATATATTTTGGTGAGACTGATGCCTGTATTAGGAAAATAAGGACATATAATTGCTTCCTGTGTTTTTATTAAGACAGAAGACACAGTGAAATCAAGGAGTGGAACTATTAGGTCCATTACTTTTTTTTCTCGCAAAGATGATTTTCCTGTGCAGGAGTTGGACGACTTCTTAGTGGCCCAAGGCTGCAGCTTAGCTGTTAAAGGAGGAAAAAAAGAACTGCAAATCATACCTACACTTTTTCCTCAAGACTGTGAATTCAATTGAAACATTCACAAGAGAGAGTAGTTCCACTGTTGAAGGAACTCCTGTCACAGTGATGGAACAGGACAAGAGAACATGAATATAACTAAAATAATCAGAAGTATTCATTACTCATAATGTATTTACCTTTGTGGTAGAGCTTGGTTTGAGAGCTTATTGCCAATTCTTTTCTCTGGGGTGTGCCAGGCTTCCAACCAGGTAATTGTGATGACTTCCAAAATGTTATGCACTTCATATGGAGAAACCATTCTTTTACAAGGGAGGAATTCGATCTGCAGTGCTGGATGGTAGCTTCTCAATTTACCCATAGGACTGATGAGTACTGTACAGGGCTGCTCTGGATTTATAGAATAAAATATGTTGAGGGGAGGGATCTGTGTGTTACAAATAAAGAAATTTCTGTCAAGGTGCTTGTGTCTATCAGTTGTCTTGTGAAACTCTGAATGTGGTTGATGTCTAAATCCTACCCTAAGATACAGTATTGTACATAACTCGTTAGGTAAGATTGTTCTCTTTCTGATGGCAGTGACATGCGGATATCTAATTGCTGCCTGTTAAGGCTGCCCCAGCCAGAGAAGGAATCATCTAGCTGTACCAAAAATTGAGCATTTTCCTTCTGCTTGGAAGGAGGTTCTGCTTTTCAGTAGCAATCAAAATGAAATGTCTGAAACACAGGCTAATACTTCCTTTTGATTTTCATAGATGAAAAATCATAGTGAATGGGCATACTACAATATCAGTCTTCTCTTTGTCTTAGATTAATGAAATCTCTCAATGTTACTGTTAAAATAAGGTAAATATCTAGAAAAACAACATAGTGCAACATCTTTATCTGCCTGTCTAATCACCTCAAAAAAGGACTCCAATTAGAACACGCAAGCCTATCAAGTTTTTGTTGGAGATAAAAATGTTGGTATTTTCAGGCTAGTTAGGTGAATAAGGAATTGGCTGGATGGTCGCACTCAAAGGGTTGTGGTCAACGGCTCCATGTCCAAGTGGAGACCAGTGACGAGTGGTGTTCCTCAGGGGTCGATATTGGGACCCATGCTGTTTAACATCTTTGTCAGCGATATGGACAGTAGGATTGAGTGCACCCTCAGGAAGTTTCCCAACAACACCAAGCTGTGTGCTGCAGTTAACACACTGGAGGGAAGGGATGCCATCCAGAGGGCCTTTGACAGGCTTGAGAGGTGGGCCCGTGCAAATGTCATGAAGTTCAACAAGGCCAAGCGCAAGGTCCTGCACATGGGTCAGGACAATCCCAAACACCAATACAGGCTGGGCAGAGAATGGATTGAGAGCAGCCCTGAGGAGAAGGACTTGAGGGTTTTGGTAGATGAAAAATTGGACGTGAACTGGCAATGTGTGCCTGCAGCCCAGAAAGCCAGCCGTATCCTGGGCTGCATCAAAAGAAGCGTGACCAGCAGGTCGAGGGACGTGATTCTGCCCCTCTACTCCGCTCTCCTGAGACCCCACCTGGAGTACTGCGTTCAGCTCTGGGACCCCCAGCATAAGAAGGACATGGACCTGTTGGAGCGGGTCCAGAGGAGGGCCACAGAGATGATCAGAGGGCTGGAGCACCTCTCCTATGAAGACAGGCTGAGAGAGTTGGGGTTGTTCAGCCTGGAGAAGAGAATTCTCTGGTGAGACCTTGTAGCAGCCTTCCAGTACCTGAAGGGGCGGGTCAACAAGAAAGCTGGCAAGGGACTTTTTGCCAGGGCACGTAGTGATAGGACAATGGGTAATGGTTTTAAGCTGAAAGAGGGTAGATTTAGATTAGATACAAGGCAGAAATGCTTCTCCATGAGGGTGGTGAGGCACTGGAACAGGTTGCCCAGAGAAGTTGTGGATGCCCCAACCCTGGCAGTGTTCAAGGCCAGGTTGGACAAGGCTTTGAGCAATCTGGTCTACTGGAAGGTATCCCTGCCTGTGGCAGGGGGGTTGGAACTAGACGATCTTTAAGGTGCCTTCCAACCTAAACCATTCTATGATATTATGGATTTCTTCCATGTTAATGCAGCTTGCCACTTGCATGCAATATTTTAAGGTTTAACTAGTTCATATAGTTCATTTGTACCTCAGTGTACTTTAGTTTTTAGAGCACCTCTTAGAATTTTTTTTTGTTTTGTTTTCTTCTTTGTCTTCTGGGATAATCTGAGGTCTTTCAGCATACTTTGTTCTTTATGCAGCAAGACACTTGGGCTTAAGAGTTAATTACCTTAGAGGAACACTGGTCTTCAGATATCCTTCATTCATCATCTGAGAAGCTAGGATATTATTGATACTAATTCAAAGGATTAAAATTTTAGAGTGAAGGGTGAGAAGCAGTGAATGGCTCTTGTGTGACAAATCAATGCTGAGGCTAAAGGTCAGTTTCATAGTTGGACATGCACTTTATAATAATAGTTGTAATGGCTTTTAACCCTTTGAACTAAGACTTTCTGGTGTTATTTTTTGGACAAATGTGAAACATTAATGCAATACAGTAATTTTTTCCCTGTAGCCATCTAATAGTGTTCTTTCCCTATATTTAAAATTGGGGCTTAAAGCTACTGACAGCTAGCTGCATGTTGTACAAAGACTGAAGTACCCATATGAGGGAAAGTGTAAAGAGCAGATTTCTCAAGCATTTATTTTTTTCAAGAACATAGCAAACATAATGACATGGAAAAACTCTAGATGCTAAAAAAGGCTTGTAACAAATTTTTAAGTAATCCTTGAAAACAGAAGTACAAATGTGGATTTTTCTGTCTGTCTTGGGGAGCCTGGAAAAGGAAAAGAGTAGGAAAGGGAAGCACGAAACTGATGTCTAATCCCAGCTCTGAGAGTGATTTACATAATTATGTTTAATCAGATTGCTGCTTTTCTTCAGTTATTCCACCTGTAAAATGGGGTCTAGAGTATATTCTTGTTCTATGGGAGTCATTGAAGAATATGTAATTGTAATGCGTTTAGAGTTGTATACAAGTTTTAATTAATACCTGAAGTGTAATCTAGGCCTAAAACATCTCCTTTGAAATAGGTACATTTCCTATTTGCTAGCACTAATACAATAATAAAATATAATGTCTTTCAGGTTATTTACAGCAAATACACAGATCTTGTACCAAAAGAGGTCATGAATGTGGACGATCCTGAACTGCAAAGACCAGACGAGGAGGCAATTAGAGAGGTATTATATGCACTGATGTGCCTAGTTATCAGAGGTATATTGTATGTCTTGCATACATGATGAGATGCATTCTGTGGTACTTTTGTCTTCAGATAACAGAGAAGACAAGAGCAGCCTTGGAGAAATCAGTCTCCCAAAAAGTTGCAGCAGCCATGCCAGTTCGAGCAGCTGACAAACTAGCTCCTGCACAGTACATTCGGTATGTAGTGCTGGTGTGTGTGTGAGATGGTGATATATATAAAATTGATCAAAATTAGGATATTCCCTGAATTTCTGAGAACAGAAGCTCCTCTTGAATTCTGTTCTTCTGGAAGTATTATGAAACTGGCTTATGTATTGAATTAACCCACTAATGATAACCTAGTTTGCAGTGTGTTCAAATATGTCTTAACATGTCCTGAGTTGTGGCACATTATGGAGGGGTTATTGTTTTAGCAACAAAATGTAGATTTGTCAGGGAGCACTATGAATGATGCTGCCCTGGAAACAGAGTCGTTACTGGGAGTTTCAGTCCAAGACAAAGTATATAACAAGATTCTTCCCTTATATAAAATAAGCAACTGAAAAGAATTGGAATTGCTAGGAGGCTGATACTCATTTATGATGATTTTCTGCTGCAAACACAGAAAAATTCCATGGCAGGGTTAGACTTGGCCTGAGGTGAATTCTGAAAAAAAAGTATGTAAAGAGGTTCTTAATAACCAGTAAGTAGTCACCAGGGATTCACGGACATAAGTAAAGAGTATTGTGACATGCTCTGTGTACTCTATTAGTTTGTTTCTTCTACTTCAGAATCGAAGTTGAAACAGGAGAATATAGACCTGGGAAGATACACATTTCTGTCTGGTGTAGTTGATTCTCTGCATTCAGTCCAGTATCCTCTGTGCAGTTACCTGCTCCTGACGTTCACAGTGGAAGAGTCTTAAAGTGGTGTGGATAAAATGAAAACGCAGCTAGAGCAGTGAACTGAGTGAAAATGGAGGTGGGAAAGGAATATCTAGCTAGTGTGCAGAGAACTGAGCACTTTGGTTCTTTTATTCAGGTACACACCATCCCAGCAAGGCGTTGCCTTCAACTCTGGAGCAAAACAGAGAGTTATACGGATGGTGGAAATGCAGAAGGACCCTATGGAGCCTCCAAGATTTAAGTAACTATTCAAAACTTCTTCAAATAGAAGATTCCTTAGTGTGTTTCCATATACAACATGCTGATTGTATTTATCTTTTTAATTGTTCAGAATTAACAAGAAGATTCCACGTGGACCACCTTCTCCTCCAGCACCTGTAATGCACTCTCCTAGTAGAAAGGTATGAAATGGCATAGCTGTTCTCAGTTTTGAATTCTGGATGGGTTCACAAATTCTACTTTCTTCAGTTCATTTCTGTGCACCTTCTCTTTATTGTTCTTTTGATGTGCAACCTTTTTGGGTTTTATTGGGCTGTTCTGAAAGTAGCTCTCTTCCTGTGTACCTTGTCAGAGGTTGCGTAGACTTCTCATGTATTTTATGCAGGGCTGCATTGCTGGAGTTGTCCATGGCATGGATGAGTTGACTGAGACTTTAGCCTTGGTGTACTGATGCTGCTTTTAGACAATAGTGTTAAGCTAATCCTTAATAACACAAGTTAGTGTTCCTTCTGAGAGATGAGTGTGGTGGTTCATCAGTTTACTACAACTTGAACTACCATTAAATATGCAAATCTTAACAAGCTGGCTGTGAGTTCCGATCTGTGTGATGAAAGTTTAAGAGGGTGGCTGAAAAGCCGTCACTTTTTTCAGTGTTGACAAAGGTACAGTGCAGAAATGAACATCTTATTGCTGCTAAGAAGGATTGAGTTCTTTGTAGCAGTGTCCTGAACTTTGTACTCTTATTTATTTCAATGGTTTCATAGCTGCCTTTGAGAAAGAAAACAGTATTTCCTTTTGCCATAAATCTAAAGATGACTTTGCTTCCTCTCTTAAATCAGATGACTGTGAAAGAGCAGCAAGAGTGGAAAATTCCTCCATGCATTTCAAACTGGAAAAATGCAAAGGTAATTGAATTGTCATAAATTCACCTTTCTAATGTTGCACCCTGCTGGGAGACTTCTATGAATCATTTAAGCTTGAATAATACTGGTTTTAAACCACTAGAGTTAGGTAAACTGGCTGCTTCCAGCATTGAGAACACACAATTGTACAGCTCAGGTTTTTTCTCTCTTTGGCATATCTGGGTTGTCAAATTGACAGGAGTATGGAACTGAGAGAGAGTATATTACTTTATGGCAATGATTATGCATTTTGAGAGGGGAAAAAATGGCATTAGTTAAAATCCCCTTAATAGTGCAGTATGTGGAGTCTGAAACCAAAGTCTCTGAAGCCCACAAAGTAAAGCCATCTAAACTGAAAAAAGGAAGGGTAATTCATAGAGAACCAAGCATGTTTCTTTTTTAATACTGCAGTCTGAATTTCTGGAAAGCTCTCTGTGTTGCATTCTTTCACTAATTAATTTTCCTCACTGGTTAGCTTAGCTGTTTTTATTTCTTTTTTGAGTAGATATGTCCTGTCCCTCTGATTTTTATCAGCTGGTAAGTTTATGTTTGGAGAGAAGGGAGGATTTATAATTTGCTGCAGTAACTGGCCTAATCATTCTCAAACTTACCAAGCTGTTGTGAGGCAGCCTCTTCAGATGGAGGAAGGAAAAGCTGCATGTTTGCATGTTGTTTTTTTTCTACCCAAACACAGCTGTGTAACTGGGACTGACACTAATTATTAGATCAAATTTAGGTTACAGATGCTAAAACCAAAGTAAAAATTTTGTTGAGCTCTCTAAAAAAATCTTAAAATATCATCTATAAATACTTTTAGGTTTCAGCTTTTGAAGGCAAAATTGGCATTTAATGTGTCTTGCTTTTGCTGGCAGCCTTCCCCCTTTCTCATTTTGAATCATCTAACCTCTTAACAGGTATAAAAACAGTTTAGAGGAAAAAAATTTTTAAGCACAAATGGTAAAACAGCTTAGAGACTGGGAAAGCTATTATCTGTAGTTCTTAACACAAAGCGAAGAGTGGACCTCATCAATCAAAAACTGTCATTCTTACTAAGATGTAACTTGAAGGCAAATTGTGATTTGGATTTGGGGGGACTGTGGAATTGGAGCAAAGCTTAGTATTACCTGGTATGAATTTGAAGTATGTATAAAGGAGGTCCATTGAGGTGTATTAATGATGGGCTGTGAGTTTTGTGTGTGTTTTTGTTTTCTTACACAATAATTGTAATAACGTTTGTTATTACAAATAATGTCAGTTTCTGTGATTAACTGCCTCTCTGTTTCCACTATAGGGTTACACCATTCCATTAGACAAGCGTCTGGCTGCAGATGGTAGAGGACTGCAGACTGTTCATATTAATGAAAACTTTGCCAAGCTTGCTGAGGCTCTCTATATAGCTGACAGAAAGGTCAGGGGGTTGCTTGAACTGTCTTGTTCCATGTGGTTTTACCTTCTTTGTATGTTTATTTCCTGGGGAAAATCAACTGTGGATAGGCTATAGCTTTTTGATTTGTCCTGCTTCTTGGCTAACATAAGATACAAGGTCTTACCGCCAATATCTTTTGAATCAGTGGCTCCGTGTGGGTCATGGGTCGTTTCTCAGTTCTAACTGCTGTGGTTGGCTGGCTTTGAACTTCATCTTTGTGGCTTGATTCCTGCCCTGTTTACTGGGTAACTCCATGACAGAAGATCTGCTTGCATCCCAGGTGATAGCTTTGTCATTTTAACTATGTCTTATGTCTGCAGGCTCGTGAGGCAGTAGAGATGCGTGCGCAGGTGGAGAGGAAGATGGCTCAGAAAGAAAAGGAGAAACATGAGGAAAAGCTCCGAGAAATGGCTCAGAAAGCCAGGGAGAGAAGAGCAGGGATCAAAACCCATGTTGAAAAAGGTACAGTTCTTTGTTATTAAGATACTATGGGGCTTTTTTAGCACTCTCTGAAGTGTGGGTTTGGAGAAATAACCTGAGAACTTAAATAACAACTGTAATTTCTAAGCATGGCATCTGTTATTCATGTCAACCAAATTTACTGGCTGATAAGTAAATTCACTGGCTGGTTTGATGGGATCTGGATTTGAACCTCACAGCAGCATGTCAGTGTATACAGATTTAGGATATTGTTGAGAATTTCAGAGTTAATGGACCAGTGCAAATAATGGCATTCAGGGACTGTTCTAAACTATTTTTTTTAGGAAAGGTTTGTTGTAGGTGAAGTGCAACTTTGTTTACGAGTACTAAACTATCTTTGCATTTACCATCTTTGAAAACTTAATGTTGTGTCTCTTGCACTGTTACAACTGATCTTGCAGAACTGCAGTTCTGTTGGCCACTAGGCCCAAAACCTGCTAACCGAACTAAATCGTAACTATTGTGATAAGTCTTACGTTTTGATTGAAATGACACTTCAAAGGTCAAGATGCTGAACTTAGAGATCATAACTGCTCTGTAAAAGGTGGAGGATATGGTCATATAATGCCAAGTCCTGCAGCTGGGATGTACTAACCTCTTCCCAACAGGCTGGGGACTGTCTGGCTGGAGAGCCACTTTGTTGAAAAGGACCTGAGAGTCCTAGTGGACAATATGCTAAACGTAAGCCAGCAGTGTGCCCTGGCAGCAGTAATGCTAAGGGCATACTAAGCTGCAGCTGCAGGAGTGTAACCAGTAGGTCAAGGGAAGGAATCATTTCCTTTTACTGGTGACGTGTTAGACTGCATCTGGAATACTGTGTGCAGTTACGGGCCCCCGGGTACAAGACAGACATTGATAAACTGGAGTGAGTTCAGTGGAGGGCCATCAAAATGGTCAAGGGGCTGGAGTATCTGCCTAGTCAGGAGATGCTGAGAGAATGAAGCTGCTTCTGCCAGGAGAAGATGTGGCTTTGGAGGGACCTAATGAGAGCTTTCCTGTATCTACAAGGAGATCCTCAGAGCTCTTCAATAAGCTGCACAGTGGAAGAATTAGACAGTGGTCAAAAGCTGAAGCAGGAGGTTCCAGTTACATGTGAGGAGAAAAACTTTCACCATGAGGACAAGCAGCAATGGAACAGGTTGCCCAGGGAGGCTAGCAATCTCTATCCTTGGAGGCTTTCCCCAACTGAGTGGGCAAAGCCCTGAGCAACCTGGTTTGAATTCAGCATTGATCCTGCTTTCAGCAGGAGGTTGAACTAGAGACTCCCTTCCAGCCTGAGTGATTCTCTGATACTGAGTCACAGAATGTTCTTCAAAGCACTTAAATGCCTGCGTGTTTGAACGATATTTTTACACTCTAAGAGACTAAAGTATGATCTGTAGGTGTTCTTGGATATTAATTCCTAGAAGGACAAGTATTCTAAGCTCTTGAAAATTGACTAAACTTAGTTGTTGGATATGTCTGCTTTAACTCTCCTGTCAAGGACAGTTAATTGCTTGTGGCATAAGAAAGCTGTGGTTTTTCATGTGTTCAATTTGTTTAAAGTGTAACATTTTAAATAGTGCTAACAGTTGCTTCTCTTCTGTAAAATACTGAATTGAATCACTGTGCCAATGTCTGTGGCATAGTTAATTCAAACTTCCAAAATTTGTCTATAATGAGCAATCTTGCATTTGTTCAGAGGATGGAGAAGCTAGAGAAAGAGATGAAATCAGACATGATCGGCGCAAAGAGAGACAGCATGACAGAAATCTTTCCAGGGCAGCCCCTGACAAAAGGTGAGTCACAAAAGAAAGCTGCTTTATTCCTGTACTGGCACTGGCTTCCCCACTAGGGAAACTATTACACTGGGCTTCTTTTTGCTTAATGTGAGTGCCTGAATTTTTACCTTGTGGAGATACTCACTGGTATGAAGCACTGTTCATTCATTGTATGAAATGGTATTACTGTGTTAGCATGCTGTAGTACACTCTTTCTAAATTTAGAATTTTCCAGATGGGGGGGGTTGGTTTTGGGTGGGTTTTTCTTTAGCAGAACTTCAGTATATTCAGATTTAATTCACATGTTGACAGCAAAGGTTGAAACATAGATCCTAAACTTCAGTGAGACCAGGGTATCATTAGTGACTTTGTTTCTTAAAGCTGTTCATTTGAAGTAAGCTTAGATCTATGAGTGTAGGCTGAAGTATCTTGTTTTGCCCAAGCCAGTGAGATTTCTGAGCACAAATAGTTTCTGGATGCTTAAAAATCTCTTAATATCTTAAAATTAGATTGCTTGGCCTTCCCAGAATATAATTACACTGGTTCTTGCAAAAAAAAAAATTATTACACTTTAGACCAAGTCAGCTTGATGTGAATTGCAGATAGTAGAAAGCAAATTTAAATGTCATGGCCAGCTGAACATAACTTTCCCAAATGTTTCTTTGGCCAGGAGACAAATTTTAAATGTTACCTAGTAAGGAAGGGCAACAGTCAAAATCTGGCTCCTCAGGCAAATTGTTAGCAACTAATACAGGATCAGGTTGCAGTTGAGCATGTCAACAAATATGATTTACTGACCTAATAAAACTGAAAATTTTTAATTCAGGTCAAAGCTGCAGAGAAATGAGAACAGAGATATCAGTGAAGTTATTGCCCTAGGGGTACCCAACCCCAGGCCATCCAATGAAATCCAGTATGACCAGAGGCTATTCAACCAGAGCAAGGTAAAACCACCTTTTCACAGCTGTGTAGCTTTCTATAAGAGAATGCTCATCCTTCCTTAATGGGTATGGCTAGAATATTAAAGGGACCCTGTTCTCATGGATGTTGTGGATGCACTCTGAAAGAAGTCTCTACATAACTGGTTAGGAAACTATTGATCTCCTTTATCCACATCTGATGAAACAAAAATGGAATATTCTGAATGTATAACTGGATTAAAGTGTTTTTGTTGTGGTTTTTTCTCACTGGGGTGTGGGGAAAAAGAAGCTATTTTGCTGTCAAGCTGCAGTGATCTTATTTTCTTCTTTTGTACAAATGTACTGACTGAATAAGGGAAATTCTTCTGAGAGAGAAGCAAGTAAATACTTTCTATTCCCATTATTGCTTATGTTAAAAATGCTTCTGAAGATATAAATAGTTAACAGCAACATTTATTTTCCCTGAACTTTCTACTATTCAGGGATGAAAAAGTAGATTAGGCTTCAGAAAGTCCATGAATAGACCTCAGTTTGTCAATCACTCTTTTTCACATCTCCAATGAAAGACTTGCAAGCAGAAGAGAAAGCTGATGAATCAAAAGCAAAGCAGCAGGCCCTTCTGCTTTCACAGTTTACATAAGCCTCTGTGTGATTTGGATCAGTCAGCTTAAATAATGTTTTCCAGAAATACTGAGTAATACACATTTCAGTATGGTTGTACTTAGCTGTTATAGACAGCTGTACTTGCAGGGCAGACTGAAATGATCAGTTGTTCTGAAATATGAATGGCCTGTAATCCTTCCTGTTGCTTTCTGGAAGAGTAGAAGTGGCCCTGACAGAGGCTTGTAATGATTGTGTCGTGTTCTTGGGACTTAATCCCTGAACCAGAAACACTCAAATCCTAATGAAGTGCTTGAACTCATTTGAAATCAACAGTAAATCACACAATACCATCTCTGTTTGTCTGTGTGACACTATCAGTGTATCTTGATGTTAAAATAAATCAGCTGAAGTTTTGCAGACTCATTGGTGTTACACTGCTGTTCTTTTCTCACAGGGTATGGACAGTGGCTTTGCTGGAGGAGAGGATGAAATTTACAATGTTTATGACCAGCCTTGGAGAAGTGGCAAGGATATGGCCCAAAACATCTACAGGCCAAGTAAAAATGTGGATAAGGACATGTATGGAGATGATCTAGAGGCTCGAATAAAGACCAATAGGTAAGAAAATAAAGTTAAGAAGTACTCTTAATTAGTACTCTGAAGTTACAATCAACTGAGTATCACCTCTTCTGCAGGTTTGTTCCTGACAAAGAGTTTTCAAACTCAGATCGTAACAGCAGAGGGAGGGGCAGGGATGGACCAGTTCAATTTGAGGAGGATCCATTTGGTTTGGACAAGTTTCTGGAAGAAGCTAAGCAACACGGTGGTTCTAAACGGCCATCAGATAGCAGCCGCCCTAAAGAACATGAGCATGAGAGCAAAAAGAGGAGGAAGGACTGAATGCCCCTGCTTCTTGGGAGGTACAGGAATGGACTACAACCTTGGACTTCATGCAAAAGGCATTTTTAATATCAGATATGTATAGGGGGATGGCATTGTAACACAGCAGTTCACAACTCTTGTTGTGTGGATACATATACACACGCTAATTCTTCTACATAGGACAGTTACCCCTGGAGAGTAGAGGAATGGAGACCACTTGGAAACATTTCACAAGGGAATTACTCTTTAGCAAGTGCTCTGACTGCCGATTCCCTGTTGCCCAGCATCTCAGGGTAAGAATGTAGCCCCTTCCTACAGCTTCAGTTTTTGTAGGTAGCTAAAGTTTTTACTTCATCTGTTAAAAGCTTTTCTGCTGTATATAATGACTGCTGTAATGGATACTAGGGCATTTATGATTCAGTGTTTCTTCAGTGTGACTATACAGTTTATTTGAGCAAGGAGGGGAAACGGATTCTGTTTTAAAACAAATACTCGTTCATAGCTTATCAGTAATCTTTATTTTAGTTTCTTTACATTTAGTGAAATAAAGCCTCCTTCCACCGCTCACTCACTTTGATTCTTTCTTTGACTGCGTCTTCTACGGGGCTGCTGTTTGAGAGCAAGCTGAAAACAATGGAAATTAATAAAATTAGTTAGGCAAGAGGTTTGATATTTTTCATTTCTGATCTTAAGCATTCATATGGAAAGCAGAAGATGGGTTTAAAACCAGTTCAGCTTCATGAACCATAACTGCAAATGCTAAGCTCCTGAGGGGAAAGTTGAATATAATTTGCACAGCAATTGCTAGTTGTATCAGCAAAATGCATCTTGATCTTTCAAGTGGAACTAACAGAAGGTAACCGTCTAAACTTAGCCTAAAACAAAGTAGGAGGTGTGCTCATGTATTTTGCTTCTAGAGAATTGTGCTTTTTTGAAAAAAGCTAACTTCTGCCTGCCATCTGCTTTTTATTTCACTATAAAGAAGTCTCTTAGCTCTTGCAGCTCTGTTGAGAGCATAGCCACCTTCACTTAACTGCCTAGGCTTTGAGGACTATCTTACAGCTTCAAGCTGTAAATGTGTCAAATTCTTGGAAATTATTTTGCTGCTAAATACTCATCTATGCTAGTCCTTATTTTGATAACATCCTAGTTATTTTTCAGCCCGATTTAGGAGGGGTGGGCCTACTGCCCGGCTTATCACAGCTTAAGACTGAAGTTGGCAAACAGTTCAATTTCTGCTTCCATTTTTGCACCACAGTTGTAACTCACAGGTCAGCTCTTCTTAGGAATAGGTACTGAAGTAACCACAACCAATGAAGACTTCTGCAGTAGTATGAACCATGTCAAGCAAAATACTTTATCACAATCAACATACTGCATCGCTGAAGTCTCTTGCCAATTCATTTTACTCTTACCATATCCTAGCATTGAAAGTCTTAAAACAAAATGAGAAACTAGTTGTCAGGATATTGAAGAATTCTAATTATTCAAGGGACATGAATTGATCACATCTTGTTACACCAGCCTGCTTGTTGCTCATAGTTTCACTCTGTACTACTAGGTCTGAAGAGCTAGGTCAGCTGAAGCACATTAAGTCTACAAGAAAATCCCCTTAGTAATTTGCCCTAAATGTGAACATACTAAATGCAAGTTTCTAATGATTTTGACATGAGACCTGTTAATTTCCTTGCTCTATTTATTTGCTGTAGTGAAGCTAGATGATACAGTTGTCTGGCTCTAAATGACCAGTCAATGACAGACACCTTCGTATGGGTACTATAGCATTTTTAACTAATGGTGTACACTGCCTCTTGATAGTGTACACTAATGCACTGAGATTGCCAAAGTGTCATATTTTTTCCTTTACTAACATTTTAAATGTTAGAGACAGCAAGTAAAATAACTTTAAATTAGCTTTAGTGTGTTATCTTGAACACATGAAAGCAGGCAGCTGATTTCTCCTGTACAAGATGACAGCTGAAGAAAAAAATTTTCACTAAAGTTCAAAGCTTAGCTGTACATTCTTTGTCATCTTCCCTCTGCCACCCAATATCCAAGTTAGATATTGGAATCCACCTGCAGAAATTGTGTTACAAACAACTAGTTGCATGGCAGTTCCTGACCAGTTCTACTGCACTCATTCCTTTAGCTTAGCACAGCAGGAGGTTTTGATCTCTGGTATGTGATCTCTGTGGTATCTATATGATCACAGACCCTAACAAGTTGAGAGGGTGAATAAACAAAAGTGTTAATGATTTAAAAAACATTAAAAGCACACTAAGTGACAAAACGCTTCATCACACTTGGAACAAGTATGGCAATGCTTTGATGTGACTATGTCCAACTAAAGGCAGAATTAAAGAGTTCAACTCATTACATTACTTCATTAAAGGAATTAGCACATTACCTTGGCACCCTCAAGTATGTGGGAGTCCTTCTGAAACACATTCTGAACATCTTGTAGAGTCGAGAATTTAATCCAGCAGTAACGTCTGTGAAAGCCTGTATCTTTGTCCTAGTTACCAGTTTAAAAAAAAAAATCCAATTACTGTAGAAAATACTCACATAGGCTGTTAAAAACTTTCTACGAATATTCAATTCTCTTTATCAGAGAAATCAGCACACTTGCTGTTTCAAAGCCTTTTTCACACTTCAAGACATTTACTCTCCTTGTCAGCATGCAGGGCCCTAGCAGAGGCTGTTCTGCATCCCTTTCTCTCAATTTGAGTCCAGCAATCATAAAAAAATTAAGATTTTAAGATATAGTTGAAGACTGCAATAATGCATAGCCAGTTGTTTCAAACTGCAGTAGTTATCTACTATTAAGCTAGTCACAACAGAACTGACATTTAAATGGCTGCCTGATTTGAAAATGTGCCTGCCACAGTAGTTGAAAAGCCTTCAGCAAGATGAAGCAGCTGCTTAAGATACTAACAAAGCAGGCTGCAATTTGAGACAAGTACTAACTGCACTGAAAAGAAGAAGTTATTTTTAAGAATAATTTGCTAGTTGGAAAAGACAGTTATCAATAAAGAGGAGATAATGCAGAAAAGCCAGGTTTACCAAAGTGCCTTTTATCCCAACTCTGATCCCCATGAGTTCACAGCAGCTGAAGTCACTGATCATCAGGCATAACTGGCAGCACTTCCAAACACGGGTGAAGTTTTCACCCACAAAGTACTGTAGTCACACTTGCCCAGTTTCAGTATCCCAGTGATGTCTTAATTATGGTGTCTTATGCTGCTAGCAGATTTTTGTACCTCTGGCAGTTTCAAGCATTCATGAATGCTCCTAAAGTAATCACCAAATCAAAACATATGCACATGCATCAGTTCAGCTTTAATCAGTGATGGAGGCAGGTTTACGGTAAGCTGCCAGCCTTTGTAATGAAGTAACACATTCTGTTCTGGGCCTGAGGAAGAGTGTGGCAGGCAGACACCTAAGCTTCAATGTTCAGAAAGAACCAGACTGTTTCAAACTATCTTTCTCCATTTCCAAACTAGTCCTCAACTGATAGTGAACCCATCCTCACTAACTGAAGTTTGCTATACATTGAGCTTAATTTAACAGACCATTACTTCACAGGGAGAAACATGAGCAGGCAAAACCTCTACTCCTTCAGCAATGACCTGCAACTTAACAGTATCAGACTTTTTAGACCAGTGAGACCAGGCACATAAACACTTTATTCTTTGTCAGAAAAATGATACCACGATGATAGAAAAGCACTTTTAGGTTAATTATTCAGAAATGGCAGCATCAACAGGATCTGAGGGATGTGCTTTCTAAAGCTCTTTCAAAGCCAATGGAAACCACTAAGCTTCAATGAGGCCTACAGCTCGCGGACAAGCGGCAGCACTCCTTGGGAGAAGGAACTAAGGCTGGAGAGCACCAAAAATCTGACTAGAGTACAATAAAAGGCTTCCAGAAAGCAGCTCCAAAGGAGCGGGGAAGCTGGCTTCGGGGCAGGGCCCAGGCAGCAGGACCAACCCTGCCGGGGCCCGGCGAGCACCAGCCAGCGGCTCTTCCCCGTTTTACCGAGAAGACACGAACAGCGGTCCGGAGAATGAGCA
This sequence comes from Gavia stellata, assembly GCF_030936135.1. Classification (NCBI taxonomy): domain Eukaryota; kingdom Metazoa; phylum Chordata; class Aves; order Gaviiformes; family Gaviidae; genus Gavia; species Gavia stellata. The sequence goes on from NC_082600.1 coordinate 25,587,179, forward strand.
GGTACTCACAAACGGTAGCTGGCACCTCTGTACTGACCCGAACTGGGAGAAATACTCCTTCAACTCCTCTGTGGGGGAAACACACACCTGGTTACACGGGCCCGGCATCCCCGCGCAGCCGCAACCGCCCTGGCCCAGCCCCTGAGGCAGCACACGCGGCAGGGCCGCCTCTTCCGCGCCGCCCGGCCCGCGCCAGCCCCAGCACCGGTGGGGGATGAGGGGGGTGGCGCAGACTCACTGCTCGACACCGTCCAGGGAACCTCAGCCACGAAGATATCGAAGAGCCTCCTGGACCGGCGCCCCGCGGCCCGCACCGCGCTGGCCGCCGCCATCTTGGGAGCTGCGGCGGGAAGGGGGGCGGCCGGCCCCGCCCCGCCCCGGCAGTGCGCAGCGCCACCCGCCGCCCCCCGCGGCCTGGCCAAAATGGCGGCAGCGGCCCTGACCCGGGAGGGAGGGGAGGACGCCTTCCGCCGGCTTTTTCGCTTCTACCGGCAACGTGACGCGTCGGATTTGCGGGGCGTGGTGGACTTCACCGTGCCGGGGGGGCAGGTAATGCTGGGCTCCTCCTGCCCTTGCCCTGCGGCAAGGGGCCGCGCGGCGCGGCGCGCTCCGAGCTCGTCCCGCCTTCTGAGCGGTGTCGCGGTGTTCCGGCGCGGGGCTGTGGCGGTGTTGCTGCTCTCCACCTGCTGCTACCCTTCACCTGCTGCTTCCCTTCGTGCTCGACACCAGGTCTCTAATGCCGTCCCGTTACTGGCTAGAAGACGCTACCCTCCAGCGCTGAGCCTCTTACGGGTTGCTATAACGTTTAAAAACTAGTTGCATGACTAGAGACGAGCAGCTAGGGAAGGGCGTGCAGCTCTGAGGGCCCAGGGCCCCTCTGCCCGCCAGTCCCCGAGGCAGGCTCGCCCAGGGGCCCCTTGGGCCGGTTGCCCGCTGGGTTACAGGGCCCAGCCCGAGGGCACAGCGTGTCGTACCAGCCATCCCTGGCCAGCACGCCGCCTGTTCACGGATTTACCACTTTTGCTTATGTTTATTTACTCCCATAATATTTCATGAGCTCTCTGCGCTGCAGTAAGGGATCTCCAACGCCTCTAGTGGAACCACGTGTTACTTTAGGGGAGCAAAGGCACATGTGGATGGAAAAAAGCAAGTCTCACTATTGGAGCTGACGCTATTTCCTGGGCCCCCTGGTCCTTGTCTTGGCCCTGAAATACCTGGGTGAGCTGGAGAGGGAGCTGGGATTGGCTTCCCCCTGCTGCACAGTGTGTGCCCAGGGTTCTTGCTGTCTTCCCCTTGGTAAAGTTTCTTCTCCTTTCTTACTCCTGTATAATAAACATTTGGCTTAGCCATCAGGGCAAGTCCAGCCGTTGCAGGGGATTAGGGACATGCAGTCAGGAGCACATCTGAAAGCAGTAGCTATCATGGTTAGTAGTTTACCATGTCTTAAGTGATGGAGAAGTGATCCTTCAAACTCGCCTTCTGTTTTGTCATCTCTCAAAAGGATAACGGATATCTGCTGAAGTATTGTTAACCAGGGATTGTCTACACATAAGCCTATGTGAAAAAGGGAGTAGGGAATATAGTGGTGTGGTTTAGTCCCAGCTGGCAACTAAGCACCACACAGCTGCTCGCTCACTCCTCCCAGGTGGGATGGGGGAGAGAATCAGAAGAGTAAAAGTGAGAAAATTCGTGGGTTGAGATAAAGACAGTTTAATAGGTAAAGCAAAAGCCATGCAGGCAAGCAAAGCAAAACAAGGAATTCATTCACTACTTCTCATGGGCAGGCAGGTGTTCAGCCATCTCCAGGAAAGCAGGGCTCCATCACACATAACGGTTACTTGGGAAGACAAATGCTATTATTCCGAATGTCCCCCCTTTCCTTCTTTTCCCAGCTTTATATGCTGAGCGTGACATCATATGGTATGGAATATCCCTTTGGTCGGTTGGGGTCAGCTGCCCCAGCTGTGTCCCCTCCCAACTTCTTGCGCACCCCCAGCCCACTCGCTGGTGGTGTGGTGTGAGGAGCAGAAGAGGCCTTCACTCTGTGTCAGCACTGCTCAGCAGTAACTAAAACATCCCTGCTTTATCAACACTGTTTCCAGCACAAATCCCAAACATAGCCCCATACTAGCTGCTATGAAGAAAATTAACTCTATCCCAGCCAAAACCAACACATATAGTTAGAATGAAACTTTGCCTAATTATTCATAGTTCCAATGCTTAGCCTTTTCTTTTTACTGTTCTATTAGAATTTATATTTTTTTATCTTTTCAGACTATAATTTTGATATTGTTAATGGGACACAAAACCTGACCCATATGAAATTGTTAAAGGCATTAGCATTAAACAGGGAGTTAACATTTCAGCCTTTCTTGAGCTTGCAGCAATCCTTTATCAAGTAAGTATTCCAGCGTTACAGCCCTTTGGGGAAATTCAAAGTACTTGAAAGCGTCACAAGTATCTGTGCTCTCTCCATATCATACTTATTGTGCCTGTTACCTTCCAAGATCATTTGATAGCTTAGTAGTGAAAGCATCCTTTATTCCTCTTTCCCCCAGGTTAAAAACATCTGGCTTTTCTCTTTAAGAAGAGCTACAGACCAGGCAGATTGCCCCAGATACTATTGTATCTCAGAAAACTGCTTCAAGTGATTGAGCTCTTCAGTGAAGTGTGACATACCCCAGCTGCCCTGCTACTAGGCTTATTTAACTGATTCAGCACATGTAGTTCTTCAGCATAGAAACAGCTCCTGTTCACCAGAAGCCCCTGGCAGCAGCCGGTCTGTAAGCAGTTTGAGAAGGCAGAGAGGTGGCAGAGTCTTAGTCAAAGGAAGAACCTTCCTGGGAACGTTCTGCAGACAGGACTCTGAACTAAGCTCTTCAAGGCTGGCAGTCACAAAGCTGCTTTTGGCAGAGAGCTGAGAAATTGGTAAAACTGAGCACATTGCCAGAAGCTGCTGCCCAGCACTGGTTTAGAGTCTTCTTACAAATTCTATGTACATAATCTAGACCTGTCACTCAGAAGACGTTAACCAGAGCTGTCAGCCTGCAGAGAGACTGATTTACACATGCACCACTGCAGAGTCTGTGTGCAAAGGCCTTAATTTCATATGCACTTTAAATTATAATAAACAAAGTCTTGCCTGTCTCTGCCTGCTTATGCCCACTATGCCTGACCAGCTCTTTCCTTGTACAAGCCTGCTTTTGCACAGCCACATGGAGAGCTGGACTGGGGAACTAAGCTGGAAGAAAACCAATCTGCCTCTACCCTGCCCTCCCTAAGACAGTTCCCAGTCCTAAGGGAAGAAGGGAGTAGGAACACAGTGGATGAGTTTGGTTTTTTTGGCAAGTGTTGGCTTATTGCAGCCTAAATGCATGTGTTATTGCGACCCAATAGAGTACATCAAGCAAACACATCTTGCTAAACCATAAGCTGTTGACCCTAGTGTTGGAAACAGAAGAGGCAATGTGGTATTCAGAATTTACAGGGTTTCTGCAGTCCTTCATATCAGACAACTTTGGCCACTTCATCACTGTACTACTTCTGTAAATTACAGATGAGAATAGTCATCTACCCTATGGGATCATGTGCACTTGTATTTGGAACATTCTTTGAAGGTATAAAGTGTTATGGGTACTAAATATTGCTCTCTAATGGAGCTTGATAATTACCAGAATGTTTTATAATGATAAGGCTGTACTGTGGAAATGGTCAAATAGCGCTGAATTTTTTCTCATTGGTATGAAGTTTTGGGGTTTTTTATGAATGGAGGACATTTCTCCTGATCCCTAAGTACTGTAAAAACTGTTGGTACCTTTTGATTCTTGCGTTGAGTACACACTAGCTCTGTTAAGAGCATGCCCTGTTCTGGTCACAGTTGCTTAGACAATAGTTATGTGGTACAGTTGGCATTTTCATGAGACTTACCTTGGAATATGGTAGCACTCTTTCTTATAGGTGCTATTTTTGGGTAAGTTTTATATTTCTTTTTTTTTTTAATCAGATCTGTTTTATTTTGCCAGGTGTTCAGATCACAGCTCAGTATTTCTTCAGTCAGTGATCAAGATGCGTACAGAGCAGGATTACAGCCAGTTAGCCAGTGGAAAGCCTATGGCCTCAATGGGTATCCGGGTAGGTACTTCTGATTTCAAGAAAAATTAAACACAATTTAAATTTAAATTTTAAATTAAAAAAATTAAACACAATTGCTTTGCATTCAGGCATCTTCCATCTTATCCTCCTTGTCCTGCCTGAAAAAGCTATTTTGGTTCACCTAAGTGTAATTTAATGTTATTTTAAGTGCAGGAGGACAAATGAGTCAGCTAAAGGGTGGGATGGGGCAATAAATATGAAGGTGAGAACAGAAGGGCCAGTTGTTTCACAGTTTCTGATCAACCAGAACATCCCTCGTGAGAATGGATTCCTGTTGCCTTTGATAGAGATTTTATATTTCTGTAGCATCTATTTTTCCTCAGTGTATATTATGAAAATGGGATAAGTGACTGGAATACAGGCATTTCAGGGTTGAAGTGTGGCATCTACTTGCTGGTGTAGATCACTGAGTACAATAAGTGAATAAGAACCTCTTTTCCTATTCAAGGTACAGAGTAATTTCATTAGGTTATTTCAAAAACTGAAATGGATCTTAGGTTTGCAGGTCACCTGGTAGAATCACAGAAAGGTGTTAGGTTGGAAGGGACCTCCAGAGGTCTAGTCCAACTCCCTGCTTAAAGCAGGGTCAAGTTGAAAGTTAGATCAGGTCACTCAGAGCTTTGTATGGGTGAATTTTGGAAATCTCCAGGGATAAAGATTACACATCCTCTCTGAGCACTCATTCCAGTGTTTGGCCACTCCTGTTGTGATTTTTTTCCCTTATGTCTAATTAAAATTTGCATGCTATAATTTATGACTGTTGCCTCTCATAATCTTGCTATGCACCTCTGAGAAGAATCTGGCTCCACCTTCTCTATAATGCCCCTTTGGGTTGCTCTTACCAATATAGAGCAACGTGTAATCAGTGTTTTTTGCTGCAAGGGTACACTACTGACGTGCTCAATTTGTCCTCTAAGACCCCCTGGTCCTTTGATTTAGAGCTGTTCCCTGGTCCTCAGGTCATACTGTTGCATGGGATTATTCTGCTAATACATGGGATTACTACTAATACATGAGATTACTACTTATACATGGGATTACTCTACCCCAGGTGCAGGATTATCACTGTTGAACTTCCTGAGGTTCTTGTTGATGCGTTCTTTCGGTTTGTCAAGGTCCCTTTCAGTGTCAGCAGTAGCCTCCAGCATATCCACTGTGGCCCCAATTTAGTGTTATCTGTAAGTGTGATGAGGATGAACATCCCATCGTCCAGGTTATTGATGTAGATACAGTTATTAGTCTTGGCCCCAGTATCAACCTGAGGAACACAGCTCATAACAGCCACTGGTTAAGACTTTGAACCATCAAATCACTGTTCTTTAAGCCTGGTGGCCCAGCCAGCTTTTGCTCACCCTTTTAGTTTACCCATAAAATCCATGAGCCCCCAGTTTGGCTCCCGTGGTGCTGCAGGAGACCGACTGGAAAGCCTTGCTAAAGCCAAGGTAAACAACATCCCCTGCTCTCCCCTTGTTTGGGCATCTCACTGGAGCAGGCCATAAGGCTGGTTAGACATAATTTGCCTTCGGTAAATCCATGCTGGCTGTTCCCTACCACCTTGTGTCTGGAAATGACTGTCATGAAAGTTTGTTCCATAATCTTAACGGGGGTTTTGGTAAGGCTGATGAGCTTGTAGTTCACCAGATCCTCCTTATTTCTGGGATTTTTGTTTGTTTGATGTTGTTTTTTCTCATGTTCCTTTTGGTTCATTAGGACTGCAGTCAGTGTCTGTGTGGGTTGCTATGATGCCAGCCTACCATTTCTGAAACTGAGACAGCCACGCTAGCCATCTGGCATTGTTAATACTCAAGGAATTGAATAACTTCAGGAGAAAGGCTTCTACCTATTCTTGCCTCTATAATTTTTTTGTTCCACTTACCTGTCATATTATAGCTGCCCTTGCTTGGTCTCACTTGTCATTTTAGGTCTGTCTAAACATCTTCCCTAGCAACTACAGAGGGGGAAGGGATCACAGGTGTTCCACTTAACTGCATTTTTCTTCTTCTTTGACAAAGAAAACCTTTCACTAAAATGAAATTCAAATACATTAACAAATTCTCAGTCCTGTTTAGAATCAAGTCACGTGTGGACCAGAATAATATTTTATGCTTTTCTAGCTACCTTTATCTAGACATCCTAAAGCACTATAAGGTATTTAACCAACTGCCCCAATAGCCCTCTAAAATAAGTCAGAATTTCTTTACTTTGTCTATGGGCGAATGGAAGGGAAGTAATTTGGTTCTGTCCCCACAGTAAGCAATGAAATATAAGACTAAGGAAGCTGGGTGAATTTCTGTTGCGGTGTCCTGAGTTCTGAGAGATGTGGGTGATGTTGTCTTTGGGTCTTTGTAACTGACACAAATTGGCTGTATGAGGGGTTGTTCTTGTTGCTAGACATCTGAGTGCCTTATCCTTTCTTTGGCTGAGGCTGGAAACCACTTTCACTAGATGTAAATTAATTCCTAGTGTGCCGCAAGATTTTGCTGCAGTAGGAGAATTGCATCTGCTTCCTCAAGACAGATTCCTTGAGAGTACAGATCCCCAAAGAATTCATCTTTTGCCCATTCCGCTCAGACCAACTCTTTCGAGGCCAAGAGGTTCAATTGTGTTGCCTTCAAAACTTGTTTGTGGTGTTCTTTAGTCAGATCAGAAAGATGTTTCTTACTCTTCTCCCTCCCATGCGTGGTAAGTCACTGATTTCTAGCATTATTGGCCCTCCCAGGAACTATTAGTCTTGAACATTAGTGTAGAATTTTATAGTAAACTCTGCAACTGTTAGAAATTCAGGCTTTTCTGCCTTTCTTGACATCAGAAGCATAGTAGTAACCGACTTTTTAGTTGTTCTCACTTTTGTAAACCTAGACTAATGTGTTTTTTTAGGAGTAAGCAATGAAAGGTTTGGAGAGACATGAGCATGTTCTAAGCTTCTGCTGTAAGAGTCATAAAATTTGGATTCTTGTTCTCAGCTCTGTGTGTAACTAGCCCTCCAGGCTTCAATTCCTTCATTAATACCTGGAGATAATACATGCATAGTAGAGCGTAGTTTCATGAATGTAGTAAAGTGCTTTGAGAACCCCACATCAAAAGCTGTAGACAGGAAGGGCAATATTATTATTCTGTTCTATGCAGAGGCCAACAGAAAGTAAATTTAATGCTTCTGGCAAAGAAACTTCTTGTAACCAGGCCTATCAGAAGGCTGCTGTAGTCAGAAGGTGCAGGGAATGGAGTGAAATGAATGACAGTATATTATTAATACACTGAAGGCTCTTTTTCTAACCAGTTAATTTAATCTTGTGAGATACGCTGGCAGGAAGCTTTTTCTGTGCTTTTATTACCACTTTCATAAGGCCACAAGGCAAGTTTGTATCCTACTGAGACTCCTAGCCTTGCTTCTTCCTTTTTCATCTATTTTTGTCTCTGTTTAACTTGATATGACTGAGAGGTTCAAAAAGACACAGTAGGGCAAAACCTTGAAACCTCCTTTTCCTTTCTTCCTCCTACACCCTTATCTCTCTTTGTATGTGAATTTTGCGTTGGTGAGTCTTACTGAATTGACAGTCTTTGAGAGAGTGCCTTGATTCTCAGAGGAGGTACAATACAGATTAATAGCATCTTCCCGTCAGACACTCATTCATCAGTACTGTCGACCCTGGCCTGGAAGGAAACACCCCTGGGGTGCTGGGGAGAAAATTCCAGTGAAGAATCCTGTTAGCGCTCCTGGTGATGGCAGATCTTATATCAAGGACTCTTGTCTGTTAAGATATAGACCAAATCAATCCATTACATCTCTGCTAACCCTCTTATTTGGGCTGCTGCTTGAACTCTGCCTGAGGTGCCTGGCTAAATGAATGTGCAGACTAGCTACATGTTTATTTTGTTTTGTTAATCAACAATGACTGCAAAGTATTTGCAGTCAGCAACAAGCTGTTTGGGATGCAATTTGACTTTCATCCCCTTTGATGAGTATTACCATACCAAAATACAAAGATGGATACAACCAGGCTTTCCTGGAAATAAGCGTGAAGCAAAGGAGAGGACAGTTTACATTACTAGAGACTTGCTCAGCCCGTGGACTTCTCTCTGCAGTTCATGACACTGAAGTAGCAGTAAGAAGACAGTATGAGTTCGGAGGCAGTGACAGGGTTAGTTTGAAGTCTAGAAAAACTAGGCCAGAATTACTTTTAACTTTGCAGGGTTCAAGAGGAAAATCTTGCTGAATCATTTCAGAATCAAATTTACTCCAAAGCAATTGGCTTTCCAAGTTCTTACTCCTTTATCTACCTGTAATCAATATGGCTCACACAGATACGTCCTTTATTGTCATTTTGGACCAGTGTTGGCTGCCCTCCCTGCATTCTACCTTATGGCCACCATTTGTTTGTACTGAAAAAATCAATAGGTTTTAACTTAACTATTCAGACCTGTTAATAGATTTGATCAGCTTACATGCAAAGTCAGTGGTTGTATGTCTGAGGTGTTTTTTCAGTACCTCCGACCCTTCTCCTTTGCTCTGGTTTTAGAAAAAACAGGGAAATGAATAATCATACTTTCTTCCCACACCCTCCCTTTTTCTCTGTGGTCAGGGTTTATTTTCATACCAAACCCTTTCCTTCCGGGCTGCCAGCGTCACTGGGTGAAACAGTGTCTCAAGCTATACCCCCAGAAACCTAATGTCTGCAACCTGGACCTGCATATGGCTCCTGAGAAGACCATTGACCTGTGGGGACAGAGCAAGGAGCAGCTGAGGTAAGCCCACGATAACCTTTGATGGTCAAAACTAGTGGAGCCAGAAGGTCTCACCTCTGAGAAGGTCTAAGAAAAATGAGCAGGGAAGGGAAGCTGAAAAAGATTGTGTACATGCTGGCAGTATACAGATAGTGTCAAGACATGCCAAGTTAAAGATGGATTTTTCGTGGCTTGGTGAAACTTCTTCTGTTAATTCTCTGCTTTCACGCTCAGAATGGGATTTTCCAGTAGCAAATTATTCCAAAGCCATCAGTCAAATGTAAAATAGTGGCCCTGACTGATATCATGGTGCTTGGAAGCTGGCTAAGCTCACCTACAAGTGGAACCATAAGGTCCCTTTAGGCCTCAGTCTTCCTGAGGCAAAAGGGATCCTTTCCAAACACCCAAAACTTGCTAGCTCTTCTTCCCAGTCAGCTGTCAGACCTACTATACTGTAATTGAAAGGCTGTTACCTGCACTTTTTTTAACATCTCAAGTCAGCTAGTTTCTGTGTTTTTATTTTCCAAAGTATTTCTTTGTTTTGGTTTGAGGTTTGTTTTTTTTTTTTCATTTGATCTGAGATGGTGATTAAATGTATCATTTTAATGGCAATTCTGTTTACTCTGAAAGATTCCCACAGGTTCAGAGTTCCGTGGCTGACACAGCTGCCTTTCCTCTACATGATTTGGAAGTTAATGGAGAATTTCTCCAAGTTTTGAAGTCAAGTAGAAAGTTTTAAAGCCCAAGTTTTAAAGACCTTTTTTTTTTTTTTATTAGAGTCACCTCTAAAAATACATACAAGACAGATGCTGTTTACAGTACACAATCTTTTAGTTATTTGGGTATTTATCATTACCTTGTTGATTTCACTGCTCATTTTTCATTACAAGTGTTTCATGTGATGGAACGACCAGAAATCCCTACAACTCTCACCTTCCACCTCAGTCTCGTAGGAAAATTGACGTGCTGAGATTTTTCTTCAAAAATACTCTTTAACATCTACAAGGTACGGAATGGCAAAAGCAAAATTTGGACTTCTAAATATTTGCACCTAGGGGAGAAGTTATGCCCCCACTTGTGTTTTCTAGGCTCAGTCAGAATTAGTTACAGAAATTCATTCACCTTTTTTGTGTTCCATCAAGGATGAAAAATTGTTCTTTGAAAGTATTGTGCATTGTGCCCTACAGCTGAAAAAAGTGGGGTACCGTTCCAGCTTGACAGGCCTTTCCCAGCAGCACCTCCTGCATGCACAGAGAATGATCAGAACAGAGGTTAATTTGCAGCTGAATCCAGTCCAGTTGAAAACAGTGTTTGGAAGAGTGATAGCTGGCAGAAACACTGGCAGTTTTATTAAGCACTTGCCTGAGTCTTCAAGTGAGCAAGCTGCTGTATTTGTGCTTTTACCTAGGGGACAGCGGATCAAACTGGTCAACTTGTCTAGTATCTGGAGTGAGGGCCTTTCAAGGAGGGGAGAAACAGAGTGCTTAACTAAAAAGAGGTCTGCTTCTAAGATTGCACACAACTTTAATGCTTTTTAAAGCTATCAGGAAGATGCATGAATGTGTTTGGGTCATGGCTTATCTCTTTTCAGAATACAGGAATCATAAGGTAGGAAGAGTCCATACAGTTCCTAGAAATGTATGCTATGCTCTCTTTGCAGAGTGCTTTTTGGGTATTTTCTTTAGTGCTGAAGACAATTAAAAGCATAAAAGGGTGTAGAGTATCTCTACCAGGGATCCCTGTGTATAAGGAGAAGGCTAGGGGGATTTTATAGATGCAGTCATTTACCAGTGAGTAAAGAAAAAAGGGAGCTTGAGACCCAAGCCCCCCTGCTGTTCAGTCTTGTTCTCTTTCTAACATAGTTATACCAGATTTTCTCTGTGCTTTCTTGTAGGAGCACCTGCTGCTACAGCTCTAGGAACTCATTGTTTCCAGATACATAACACTCAGAATTTCCTCTCCTTAGCAGTCACCTGTGAAATCACATGCAAAATACTAAGTGCTGGGAATAAGGACCTACTGAACATGTTAGAGTTCCTGCTGTTGTGCAAACACTCTAGCACTGTAGCGAAAGAAGGGCACTTTCAAAAGGCACGTGCTAAAAATGTTTAATTAATGAACATTAAGTTTGTCGATTGAAAGACGTAGAGGAAATGAGTTGTGGGCTCTCCCTTTTCTACATGCGGTGTTACCTAACACATTGCTACCTAACACACCTAAATTGTCCCAAGCAGTATGTATTTGACAGTTACTGTGTTGCTGCATTATGGTAATTGCAGTTGTTATTACCCTGTGACAAAGATGGAAACTGGAAAGATTACTTTCTTTCAATAATCAGAGAGCTATGAAAAAATTACTAAGTATAAAGAAACTGGCCTTTTACTCCTGTTCCTGGTTTAGCTTAAGAGCTGTCAGTACAGTATAGGTGAAGGGCAGAAACAAGCTGTGTATCCAGGTAGAAATGCACATTAAATGCAGATGCTTGGCTGAGACTTGACCATGGCAGCGCAAATCTGAATCCTGTTTGTAAAAGAGAGCATGTCTTACTGAACTAATGAGGCTATAAATGAGAGCCAACCATCTGGTGCTACTGTTTTATCATGATGTTCTGAGTACATTTCCCTTTTCTTTTCTTTCTTTACTGTAACACATGACTTAGCGTGAGGAAAAAAGCTGAAATTGCTGGAAAAAGTGGACTAGAAGATAGAGATGTACCTTCCTTTTTGTATATGTCACTAGCATGTTTCTATCTGATTGTGGTGGGTTGACCCTGGCTGGATGCCAGGTGCCCACCAAAGCTGCTCTATCGCTCCCCTTCTCAGCTGGACAGGGGAGAGAAAATATAACGAAAGGCTCATGGCTCGAGATAAGGACAGGGAGATCACTCATCAATTACTGTCACGGACAAAACAGACTCGACTTGGGGAAATTAGTTTAATTTATCACCAATCAAATCAGAATAGGATAATGAGAAATAAAACCAAATCTTAAAACACCTTCCCCCCCCCACCCCTCCCTTCTTTCCGGGCTCAACTTCACTCTTGATTTTCTCTGCCTCCTCCCCCCAGGCAGTGCAGGGGGACAGGGAATGCAGGTTGCGGTCAGTTCGTCACACATTTCTGCCACTCCTTCCTCCTCACACTCTTCCCCTGCTCCAGCGTGGGGTCCCTTCCACAGGAGACAGTCCTCCATGAACTTCTCCAACATGAGTCCTTCCCACAGGCTGCAGTTCTTCACGAACTGCTCCAGCATGGGTCCCTTCCATGGGGTGCAGTCCTTCAGGAACAGGCTGCTCCAGCATGGGTCCCCCACGGGGTCACAAGTCCTGCCAGCAAACCTGCTCCAGCGTGGGCTCTTCTATTCATGGGGCCACAGGTCCTGCCAGGAGGCTGCTTCAGCACAGGCTTCCCACGGGGTCACAGCCTCCTTTGGGCACCCATCTGCTCTGGCATAGAGTCCTTCAAGGGCTGCAGGTGGGTATCTGTTCCACTGTTAACCTCCATGGGCTGCAGGGGGACAGCCTGCCTCACCATGGTCTTCACCATGGGCTGCAGGAGAATCTCTGCTCCGGTGCCTGGAGCATCTCCTCCCCCTCCTTCTTCACTGACCTTGGTGTCTGCAGAGTTGTTTCTCTCACATATTCTCACTCCTCTCTCTGGCTGCAATTGTGCAGGGTGGTTTTTTTACCCCCTTCTTAAATTTGTTATCCCAGAGGCGCTACCACTGTCACTGATTGGCTCGGCCTTGGCCAGTGGCAGGAACATCTTGCAGCCAGCTGGCATTGGCTCTATCGGATGTAGGGGAAGCTTCTAGCAGCTTCTCACAGAAGCCACCCCTGTAGCCCCCCTGCTACCAAAACCTTGCCACGCAAACCCAATACACTGATTTACTATAGTAATACCCTGTAACTGATTTACTATAGTAATACTCGGTAACTTTTTAAGGACTTTTCCGTACGCCATAGTAAAAGCCCATCCCTGAGGTGTCTTCCTGCTTTCACCACCTTCAAGTAAGAATGGTAAATTGGCATGTGGCTTCAGACCACTGAGTCCCTCTGCGTTAGGGTTGTCACTTGAGAAGAACAATTTTTTGTCCTGCATAGCAGTCTGGATAGGACACCTGCAATCTAGACTTCTTGACATTACATGACATGTATGGTCATAGCTAGAGCAGTCTTGCTTCTTACTGAACATTGAGTCAGTCTGTCCTAAGAACTTACTGTAAAAGTAGCAAGTAGTAGAACTAACGGTCCTTTGTAGTATTATGCAGTTTGATATGCTTCACTGCCAGGCGAAGCATTTATCTTTCTTGTCATTTTCCATTAAGTGCCTAGAATATTTTTTTCCTTGTGTTGGCAGCTTTTAGATCTTCACAGATTCTGTTCTTCCACTTTCAGGTGCTCAAATAGTACGTACTTAATTTTGACTTCTAAATCTGCACCAGTTCATTGTGTTGTCTCCATTTAACAACCTGTTACGTACCATGTTGAAAATACAAGCTTTCAAACTGATGGCAGTTGGCAGCAGGCCCTATAACTTGCACAAATTGCAAGAACTGAATTTTCAAGGTCTTTGGAGGAAAAAAATAATGGCACTGAAAATAAAAGTTTAGCATTGATGGTTTTAATAGGCTGTCATATGGATGAGTGAATCTCATGACTGTATGCTGCACTACCAGAAAACCCCTCAGAAATTAATACATATCCTATTTCTTTCCATTTTATCTTCGCAGAAGGAGAGGTTCCAGTAAACAGGAGCCCAGAAGCTTATTGGAGAAGCTGCGCTGGGTGACCCTTGGTTACCATTATAATTGGGATACTAAGGTACTGAAATTAAATTCTTCTCCATTTTTTCTTATCTGTAAGCACTCAGAATGGCAGACAGAGGAAGGTATCGTGGAATAAAATGTTTATGATCCTACAAGACAGTCTTGAGAAAACGCTGTAACAAACCATGCTTGTAAGAACATCTTAATCTGCATTAGTTTACTGTGAAGGATTTAATAGCAAAAGTCCATTGCTGCTCTCTTTCCTTTGAAAGGTAGCATGGTAGCATATACTCAGCTCTAGACCTGTGACACTATTTCAGGGTAAGTGAGCATTTTACCCTACCAAAAGGGATGGTCACAAAAGCATTGTTAACTACTTAAGGTAAGAATGACCTTGAGTGCTTGAAGACAGCTGCTTCTGAGAAACTACTCCTCTATGGAGGGGTGAGCGAGAGCAGGAAGGGGCTGCTGCTGATGTGACTTTGAACTTAGGAGTCTGAACCGGCATAGTACAGTCTCACCAGCTAACGGCTATTTTGGGGCTCCTGACCAAAATAAACTCTTTTGTAAGACTGAGTCAGATGGAGGCTGAGAAAGGATGGCAGAGTGAATATGCAGTTTTATCAGTATATTGCAGGTATTAATCAAATCTGCTTGTAGCCTTATATTTACCAGGTCAGACTATTATTGGGTGGCTTTAATAAAAACTTGATTATTCCTTTCCAGTCCTCTGAGAATCACTCATGGGAGAGAGAAAAAGTAGGTTTGCAATGGATTCCTGTTTGTCTTACTCTTCAAAGAGGGAACAAGGATGCTTGTTTCAGAGCTCTGTTCATGAGATACAGAACTGTCTTTCCACTGGCAGCTTTAGGTAGTGATCAAGTAGATCCTCAGGATGTTGGTACTAACATAAGGGACTAATCTTACTGACTTCAACTTTGCCATCCAGATATAATGATTAACTGCACGATTAATTGACTGTCTGGCAGTCTCAGCATAGGCCCAGAATTAAATGATAAGAGGTAAACTTGCTGCGGTTCTGCCTATGTTGTAGTCATTTTCCAGGCAAATATGATGGCCTTCTCCATGACTGTCAGCCAAACTTCTGAGTTCTCAATGTTTCTTCCCAATTGTATTTACTGCTCTGATGTTCTGGGTGTGGTTTGGTTTTTTTCTGCTCTCCTTCCTCCAGAAGTACTCAGCAAACCACCACACTCCTTTCCCCTCAGACCTTGCATTCCTGTCAGAACAAGTGGCTGCAGCCTGCGGGTTCCGGGGTTTCCAAGCCCAAGCAGGGATCTTGAACTACTATCATTTTGACTCTTCACTGGGAATTCATGTGGATGAGTCTGAACTAGACCACTCTCGGCCCCTTTTATCATTCAGGTGAGTCAAGGAAAGCCCTTGAGTGTTGTGAAAGGATTGGTCGTTTTTTTTCTATGGTTGCATATAGTTATAGGAAGTCGGTATGATGTAGTTTGCGAAGCGGGTATACAGTCTTCACTCTCTGAAGATTTGAATAGTAGGAAGATGTAGCTCAAGGGCATAGGTTTTTCTTTGAAGACTGCTTGAATAGCATGGATGTGGCACCTGGAGTGGAAGAGCTCTTTGCAGAGAGCACAGTTCTGTTCTAAAGCAGCAGAGTGGCAATCGGGTAATTAGCAGGCAAGGATGAAATACCTCAGCAGAGCTTCAAACCTGGCAGGGTAACTGCTCACACTATGCCTGCCTTGAACCAGGCCTCTTAGTCTGTTTTCCATGTTCTCATTGTAAAGTTGTTACTAGGAGTCCATCTGGTTTTCTTGTTTGGGTTTTTTCTTTTTATAAAGGGATTTAGCTGCTAATATTTTTTTACTGTACATATAATTGTTCTCTACCTGAATTGGTTTTCTTTTCTCTCTCCATCCTCATACCATCTCTAGTTTTGGGCAATCCTCGATATTTTTGCTTGGGGGCCTGAAGCGGGAGGAGGCTCCAACAGCAATGTTCATGCACAGTGGAGATATAATGGTGATGTCTGGCTTCAGCCGTCTGCTGTACCATGCTGTCCCCCGGGTCCTCCCCAACCCTGAAGGGACAGCTTTGCCTTCGTGCCTGGACCAAGCACTTTCTTCAGACCTTCCTGTTGGCTCAGTCGTTGAGCACAGCTCTGATGAGGATTGGCAGGTCTGTGCCAAGTACTTGAAGTCTTCCCGCATTAATATGACTATTCGGCAGGTGTTGGCTGAGGGTCAGAAATTTCCAGAGGAATCTGGGACAAACGGAAAGGGCCAAGCACCCTCTGAAGACAGTCACCATCAGGAGAACAGCAGAGCTAAGAGACATAAACCAAATACAGACAGCTGAGACCAGGAGATCATGCCGACATGGACTGCACAGGCAACCTCCATATGGAATTGGGAACTAATGTAATCATACTAGAAGTCACTTGTCTGTGTTGGGATTAATAAACTTCTGCAGAATAAATGTAGTCCTTCTTGCTGTAAGAAATAGGTTGGGGGAGAAAAAGAAGTTAAAAGGAAAAGAAGGGTAGGTTCAGGACTGGGACTCAGGACATGAACTCTATTGCCGTTCTGTTGCAGACGTTTATGGTATTTAGTTCCCTTTAAAATACCTGTATGTCAGAGAATTTTAAGCTTGGTTCAGTGATGCTCATAAAGATATGTAATTACTATGTGTTAAAGAATCCTATTGGGCTTGTAAAGCTCAGCTGAAGTGCAGTAGCAAGTATGAGTGAGAATAGACTGCTATGGGTGTGAGACCTACCTGCCCCATTTCTAAGACAATTACCTCTACAGCAAAAATTGGTTCAGTGATCAGAAACTAGCAGCTCCCTCAAGCAACAACTGCTGTAAGCTTGCTGTAGTCCTGTGCTCTCCTTTTGCCTGCTTGCACCCCCTCAGCTGCAGCAGAAACTGCTCTTACGAGCAGAACTGTACTTTTTTTGCATACTTCAGATTTTAGAGTGAAACAATTGGCGCAATATCTACTTTGAATATCTAGTAGCTCCCAGCTGGGTCTCCTCCCAACAGTAAGTATGTGACTGAGCCCTACATTCCCATTCTTTCAAAACCGCCCCCTCTTAAGTGCCTGCAGATTATGGTCCTCCAGTCCCAAGCCAGCATCTTTAAGAAACACAATGACTTGCAAGTAGAAGCAATGACATTTTAAATTAAGTACCTAAAAAATTAATCAGTGACTATCTCTGTCACCCAAAGATAAATATATTGAAACAAAGAAAAGCACTAGCTTTTGTGCCAGTTCTCTTTAAGACTCAAACCTTCCTATCTGCTTTTTAATGCAATTTTAATTGTTGGAGTGGAATGCACTATCCCTGGGGTATTCCCAATAAATAAACTTACTCGGTTTTTAAATTAAAGATCTCTATCAGTTTTGGGCTGGCTTTTTTTCTTCTTTTCTTTTTCTCCCTGTTAGTTATTTCAGTGTATTGTTAATGCTGCCACATCCCTTGTGCTGTTCCCTCCAGGCTTCTTTTGGATCTGCTGCCTCTGCCATCTCCGGTGGAGGACCCCTGCATATGTCTGCAGAGCTACTTTGCTTATGGGCAGTTCAGGGTTTGTTGGGCAGTTTCAGAGAGGTGTTGCCTGCAGTATCAAAGTCCAGTTTAATATGTATGTGGCAGCTTTTCCTCATGGGGAAAGCATGTCTAGTCTGCTTGTTTCATAGCAGGTGGATGTGTGTTTGTGTGCAATTAATTCCTTATACAATGCTGCAAAGAGCTCCAGTAATTTAATGTCTAAAATAATCAGATGTGGGTTTTAACATCTTATTCTATGCCAGAAATGTGTCTATTGTGTATCCTAGGCCTGGTGTATTTACAGCTGAGCCCTGGGAGAGTAGTATTATGCAGAGAGGCTACAACATGACCAGAAAGGAAAGTTGGCTGAGTAAGTCTCAGAAAACAGCAAAGGTCCTTTAGTAGCACCTGTAGGTGGGGAAAGGGAGACGAATACTTGTTTTCCTGACAGTGAGAAGGCAGTTCTTCACTCTTGAGAGGAAAACAAAAATCTGCCAACTCGCTCAGCACTGAAGATGAGAGAAGACAGAGTCATGGAACTAGATGGTCATGAAGTGGGGCTGGTTTCTTCATGTCGCAGGCTGAGGTTTAAGTCCATGGTTCTCATTATGTTTTCAGTTTCCTACAAATACGTAACAAATGACAAGCAATCATTTACTCCAGGATTCAATTGTTCCTGTGATTCAAGGACAAGAACCTGTACTGTTTATCCTCTGCAGTTTGAAATTTTAGTAAATGCTGCAAACCACTGATAGCAATTGGTCATGGGAAGTATCCAGTCCATTGAAGCGTTATGTTTAGATGTGACTGAGTTGAGAATTTGCTGAGTTACTGACTTGCAGTCAAGCTTGTTATCTAATGCCATTGTGAGTGAGAGACAGCCCTGATTTAATTCTGTATCAGACACCCAGAAAATGAAAAGTCTATGACCCAGAAATGGGCATATGGTAAATGATCCAGAAAAAAAAAAAAGTCATCCGTGTACAAAGAGAAACAACTATAAGGGAGAAACTCCTGAATGGTCAGCCTAGCAGGAGCATTGGTTCTGTGACCACAGAAGAGCGGAGTACGAATGAGCAAACCACAGGACTTCAGTGGGCTTTGCAAACTGGGCTTCTAGAACACGATTTCAAAGAGGCAGCACCAGCCCTGGGAAGAGGGCAGGGAATAGGGCTGCATCCAGTGATACATTCTGCTGATTTTCCTTTTAGGACAGAATGATTGGGAACCATTGACCTACTCTGCACAGCTCTCAGGCTGTGACATTGTGCCTCCTTTGTTTAGGTTTGTGATGACACAACAGCATTTTTCATAGCACTGATCAAATTTTTGTATCTATAGGTACCACAGATATTTGCTTGTGTTCATATAGGTGCACACTGAGATAATCTCTAGCTTTTAATTCTTCTGAAGGAGAAGTGCTGTCCAAGGGCTACAAGCACAAAATTGCATCAGTGGCATAAGCAACAGTCTTCTAGGATGTCCTGCCATGCACAGCTGAGGAGAGGGAAAGAAGAGGTCATCCTGACGAATTCTGCAAGAAAATTAATGTAAGGAATTGATTACAGGAAGATAATCATGTGTTTAATTCAAGGCCACCTGGAAATGAAGCATGTTGTTTACCACATGTACTCTGTTCATTATGTGATTTATAGGTAAAGTTAACTGTCCAACAGAGTTCAAACAATTACTGATTTTTTTATAATCAAGAGTAAAGGGAAAATAAAATCTCCAGTTAAATCAGAATCAAAGCACAGTGGGATGAATATTGGAAGCAGAAGAGGAAACTGCCTGTACAAACTGTAATTTTCAGTTCTCTTGAGAGTACTGTGCTAAAGTTCAGTGTTACAAACCAGACTGCTGGCTAGTGCCCAAGACAGATTTACTGCATGCCCTCTGCATGCCAACCAGGCAGTAACTTACGGACAAAGCAGTCCCTAGAGCTATGCCTGCTGCCGGAATGATTCTGATGTTAGGTATTTTTCCTTTCTTTGAGAACTTGACATTTTTCCTCACTGTTCCACATCAGATATTTCTACAGATAGTAGAAAGGTGCACCTAAGCTCCTTTATTTATGTTATGTGCTCTGCTGAGCTAGTAGGTAGGGAGAAGCTAGTAGGTAGGGAATACCTAGATAGAGCACAGTATCTCACTGGAACGGCTACAGGTCCAGGTTGAAGCCAGAGCACAGACAAGAGCTTGGATCTGTCTTCATCTATTCGTGTAAGTCATTCTCATTCTCTGCATCACACCTGAAGCAGGATAGATTTAACACGGAGAAGAGACTTGTCAGTGACAAGATTGTCTTCCACTTAATTGGGATGCAAAATTAATTGAGCTATAATCCAGTGTGCTCTGAGCATACTTTAGTTCTGATGAAATCATAAAACTTGCCTGGGTCTGGACACATTACCTCAAAAAGCTAACAGAAGTACATGGACTGCAGAATTTAATGATCCAGAAAAATAAGTTGCTGGAGGCCTCAAAAGATCCATATATAAAAGGCCTTTTTTTGGATAATCTCTATGCAAGAAGAGACTTCGAGAGAAAACCACTGACAGTCACCCACAGCCTGCTGTAAAATCTAATAACCAAAGATGGTTGAAAACAATCTGTAGCATAACGCTATAGATATGGTACAAGAGGCACAAGACATGGCTGACACAAGTTTAGCACAGTACAAAATAAGTTTCGCTATTTATATTTAGCAAATCATAATCACAAATACCTTAATAAAATCATTTTTCTATACAAAGAATTGAACACTGACTAAGAATATGTTCACACATGGTCTGGTAAAGTTGAGGTAAGATAAAAGTTGGCACTGTGCAAGTTACAGCTTAGCTCATACAAGCTGTTTCCTTGCATCATCTTCTGGTAGTCAAAGGACCATAGAAATGGTGGCTGAAGGGACCTCTGGAGGTGTCTAGTCCAACCTCCTCCTAGGAATAGTGCTGTTGCCAATGGGCTACCCACGTGAGACTGACTCAGAAAACTTTCATGATGGAGACTCTACCATTTCTTTCAGTAATCTGTGCCAGTGCTGCCCTACTCACCTTATGAAGAAATTTCTCCTTATGTCCTGCCTGAGTTTCCCAAAATACAACTTGTAACTATTCCCTCTGCCTTTTCTTACCATCTATTACTACCAAGAGTTTGGTTCCACTGTCTTTGTAACTCTCCTTCAAATAACTGAAGTCTAAAGTTAGACACCCACCCCCCCTTAGCCTTCTCTGTGCCACATAAAAGGATCCAGGACCCACAACATTTCCCCATAGATCATGTGCCCTGGGCCCCTGACTTTCCTCAGTAGTCCTGTTCAGCACCTTTTCCTATTTCAGGTGATACACTCTCTCTGCTAGTGCTGGTTTCTGTTACAAACAGGATGCCAATAACAAGTGGACTACTGAATCCTAGTTCCTAAATCTGCTAGATCCACCAGATCCACCTAAATCCACTAGATCTTTGGCTGTGGGGGTTTTTTTACAATGTTTCCTAAATGAAATAATTTTTTCCTCCCATCTACATCACAATAAAACAAAAGCAGTAGTTTTGTGAAGTGCAGAATGAGTGTACCATGGTTCCCTATGGGTTTATGTTCCTGAAAAATTGTGAGCTGTCACTGAAGCTTTTCTTCCAGCTGAGCATTCATAAGTGATTTTTCCCATGTGATCTCTCCAGTGTTTGTTTAATACATGCACGGTGCACCTTTTTTCTGAATCAGGGTATTTATAGGGTCCCTCTCCTCTAACTGGCTACCTACTAAACCTGCAGGAACTTAATTAGCTGTGAAATTTATGCCATCTATCAAATCTAATTGAAACAGACCAACAGGGTTCAAAGTTACTGGACAGGAACGTGAGGACACACAAGAGTTTAACACATGCACAAACCATGAGAACATAAGCCTTAGGAAGCCAGGCTCAAAAGCCTGCTTTTATGCTCCTAATGCAGACTTGTTGGGACTTTTATAGCAGGTCCTGCTTTGAGGGGTTTTGCTCTTGCGGTCCCGGTCAAGACAGGAACAATCTGGAATATCAGAGTAATTTTAGCCCAGTGAGCATCATCCCCATCCAGTTCCTGCTATTCTAAGTGTATGACCCCTCTTAAGAGGAGCTGACTATGCACAGAGACTCTGAACAGGTTAATCAGCTAAATGCTTATCTCTCCAAGTTGGTAAATAAGCGTCTGGAGTACAGCAGGGAGCCAGATCTGATTTTTAGTTGCGGCTAGGCCTTGTATTCAGATAGGCATCACAGAAGGTATCTATCACTTCTACTACACCAGGGGAGAAGGAAGGAGGGGACAAAGTCTGGAAAAGCCTGCAGTAGTTTTCCCTCTCTGCAGAACAGAGGAGATGTTTATTCCTCTGGACAGTGAAAGTTTTAACCTTGTGGAGGCACTTCCCATCTGTTTTTTCCCAAGTCAGTAAGGACTATTCTACCTCTGACCTTTTCCTATGCTGCTGTTGAATGTCCTCTTCACCAAAACCCCCATGCATAGTGGACTCTCCCCTGAGTTCCTCTGTGTAACCTTTCCCTTTTTGTGTCTGTAATCACACATCTTAACACTGAGGTTGTGCCCTCCTTCACCATCACTCAATGCTTATTTCCTTAACTCAAGTGCTCAGTGCTGCTGGCTGGGCTGAAGGAGGTCACTTGCCCACAACACAGCTTTTCTAATCTGTTTCATGATCTCAAAGCTCATCTAAAAGGTAGGTCAGGACCATTACCCCCTGCAAGGTCAGGAGCAAGGCCAATTTATACCAAAACGTGGGGAAACTGAAATACGAGTAAGGTGAGGTGGCACTCACACTTAAGTGTAGATGTGGCACTTAGGGACATGATTTAGTGGTGGACTTGGCTGTGTTAGGTTTATAGTTGGACTCGGTGATCTTAAAAGTCTTTTCCAACCTAAACGATTCTATGAGGTACAACAAAACATTCTGCAAATATTCTTGTTGAAACTATGTATAGAGATTAAAAAGTGAATCAGCCTAGAAGACATACTGCCTCTATCTTCTCTGATGTTGGGAAGTCAGCACTTTGTATTAGCTTTTAGCTTCCTTCTAGGTGAATTTAAAACGCATTCTGTATTTACTGAGGAAGGCCAGAAGAATCAATAAAGCCTTGGCTTTCTAGAGGTGATCATCTCACCAATCATTTCTGTCTCTGTTCTGCACTAAGGGCTTAGATAAGAAGGTTTTGGTTTTGTTTTGTTTCTCCTTAATGGATAGGTTTCTTAATTAGGATGGGGGAAAAATGATTGCAATTTTGCTGTGGAAATTAAACCCAAAATGAGGTAGCAAAGAGCAGGGTCTGAAGGGGAGGGGAGCAATCAGAGACAGCTATTGATTTTGAAATGATGGAGGAGCCAAAGAAGAGCACACAGCCTGGAAAGGAGACTCATCTTTCAAAGCACTGTTCTTGCTTAAAACCAATCAGTCCAGGCAGAGGTGTTGGATGTTGCTGAAGCTTCAGAGTTAGCTTTGTTTTCAGACTGAATTTAAATTTTGGAACGACTCACTGGTTCATAAGGGGTTGGCTCCTTAGATAAATCTTGAGATTGTGGAGCTGGGAATCATGAGATGGAGCTGAACAAAAGTAAACCTGAGTGGAACATCGAGAAATTCTTAGCAGTAGTGGTAACAAAAAAATGTTTGGAAATAATTTCTTCCAAGGACAAAGAAAAAATGTCACTGCTCACAGCCAAGGCAGGCAGAGAAAAGGGAACAAACATACACTGAATATGAGACAAGCACCAAGATCTAACACCCTCCTCTCTCCCAGCTGTTGCATAGCATGTCCCATCTTTTCTAGAACAGAGAGGATTGATCTGGGGTTGTCTTACCTTGTCCCAGGGGTTGAGATCAAACTTAGGTACAGCTTTCTGCCACTCCAGTCAGGACACTTTCATATACGCTGGCCTTTTCCCCCTTGGCTTTTCAGACAGCATTTCTCTAAGATTAAAGTCAGATGTTAGTCTGACCTTTTGTCAATATAGCCAGCACCTGGAAAGACTGTTAGAGAACAGCACCAATCTCATAATGACTGGTTTGAGTTTGTCAGCTTGTTCTCATTGCTATGATGAAACCTGACTCTGCAAAAGTGCTGATTGTCAGGTGTCTATGACAGGGGGTCAGGAAGATTTTAGCTGTACTACTGCAAATAATCTGCAGCCATTCTAAACCCAGCTGAATGCTGCACACAAATAAGCCCCTTTTCAGCCCAGACAGCTGAAAACATGCCACAGGTCATTTTAAAGCAAGGGGTTTGTTCCACCAAGGAGAAGACCTGTCTTCTATTCTTCATACTGACATTGCTCCATCAAGTCCTCATCACAATGCTGGAGATAAAGTGGCATGTCTTTTGCTCCCCATAGGACTGGCAGTTTGTAGGAGATAGTGTGTCCTTGTCCACAATCCATTTTTTCCCCTCAATCTTCCTCTTGCCTCCAAGCAGTGCCATAACAAGTGCAACAAAAATCTGTGCTTTCCCTGCCACCTCCTCCATCTTTGTAGCTCAGATGCTGCTGTGTCACCTGTTCCCTGCCTAAATCCCAACTGCAGGCAACACATGTAATTAGCTGGCAGAGAGAACTCTTCATCCCCTCCTAATGCCCTATCTTCACTTGTCAACAGCAGGAGCACACCTCTCCAACAACTGTTTCTGCGGCTGCTCCTGCCATTGACAGCTGCTCCTGGATGTCACACGTGAGTGTAGGGATATGATCTCCTCCAAGCCCTTCCTGGCCTAGTGCTGTGATTACGCTCCAGGAGAGATCTGAGTTTGGCACACTGTTCTGATGCTTCAGCATTTACCTGGGCTGAAAGTGGAACCAGTCTGCAGACATCTCCTGGCTTGCACAGGGATCTCATGCAGCAAGGCAAGTCTTGCATAGTCTTATTACTACCCTTGTCTAATCTACTAGCACTTCTTCCCGTCTCCTAGGACAAAATGATAAGGGAAAAATTAAAGGAAAGAAGGATCCCAGGTGAGCAAGCATAAAGAAGTGAAGATATGGCATGCTCTTTCTGATCCCTGTGGCCTACTCACCCTGTAGCTACAGGCATCACTGCACACTGTTTTGGAACAGCAGAGGCTGCTCAATGCTGAAGGCTGCAATCCCTGGCTTAACAGATCTTTAATACTTCCTTTCCCTGGAATTCACACAAGAAATGCTGTTTTTTCAGGTGACATGGAACCTACTGAAAAACCATGGGTCCCATCTGGAGAGTAACTATGCAGGTACTCAGTGTTTGATTCATTGAATATTATTTTCTGCAGCAGAAAAGTGGGAGAGAGAAACATTTGTCATATACCTGCTTAATTGAGATCTAATAGCCAAGGTCAGTGCTCAGCCAAGAATAGATAGCAGAAGCCTCCCGTGATGTATTTTTGTGATGAGATGTTCATAGCACACAGACTGATCTATTATCGGTTTTCACTATGAAAAATTTAACTATTTCCTGGAATATGCTCAAATCTATTTTGCATAATTTTCTTGCTTTTTCATTTAAAAACATCTTTCCAAGGAGACCTCATGACCATGCAGATTAGCAAATCTCTGCTGTGTGGAGAGATTGCTTCACCTCCACTGAAGTGCAGCTATTTGTTCTTTTGCCAGCCCTCTGCAACATGACAATATCTGTTTGTCAGTGTCTAGCATGCTTTTCTGTGCTTTAAACAAAAAACGTTAAAGGGAAAAGATGACTACTCAAGGGAAGATGGTGCAATGGGCACAACAGTGAGTAGGAGCACCAGACCTTTGCCTTGAGCTATGTTCTGCATGTCTGCAATGTTCCAGTGTAGCAGAAGTGACATGATGACCTACCTGCTGGTCTACAGCACATCTCTGGTCTCCTGTGACACTTCAGCCTACAGGACCAGCCTGACCATCTACTTGGTTTGTTCCTTCTAGCTTTTGCATATGGGAATGTGCAGGACGCATCAGCGTGCCTCCCCAAACCAAGCATTTCCAAATATTTTAGGCCACAAAGCCTTTCCTTCTCCAAGTTTTCTCCACAGACCACAAAGCAACCATCTCCCCAAATCTTTAACTGAGAGCACAGGAGAGATATGATTTATATGGCCTCACAGACCACTGAGCACTGAACCTAGAGGGCTGATGAAAGAAATAAGGCCTCTGAAGATGAAAGGAATAAGGTCTCTGAGGAACACACCTTAGCTCTTGTGGTACCTGAAAGATGCAGCTGTACTTTCTTTGCCAGGGGCTACAGCACAGGACATGATCTGATCCAACTGAGTAAGAACAGAAAACATACTCCGTGTGGGCACTAACAGCAAGGGTGAATACACTAGGTGCAAAGAGGCTTTATGTTCTGGTGCACATTTGCCTTACGTCTACCCTTGGAGCCTTGCAGTAGCTATCACTGGTGAGCTCCAAGCTCCTGGTGGTGCTAGGGTTGAAGTTGTTCACTGTGATGCTCCCTAGAGCACCTCTCTCGCAGCATGGGTGCAAGGTTTTCCAACAGACAGCTCTCCGCACGTGCACAGTAGGTGCCTAAGAACTGGCAACTGGCTCAGACTTCACTGCTCCTGAGGACACTCTGTGGAGGTACAGCGGAAGAACCGTAATGTAACATAGTAACTCAAACCACAGCCCTTCTGTCTTTGCCCTGCAGCAGCCACCAGTGCAGGAGGTACCCAGACAGTGGCCCCTTCTGCTGAAAAATGAAGTGTCCAGAAACCACCCCCATATCTCAGTGTCTACCACTCTCCCAGTCTGGAAGGGGGCAGCATGGTCCTTACCCATTCTCAAAAGAGGGCTAGTGAGTTTGGGGTTTTTAGAACAACACACAAACATTATTGCCTGGGAGCCTGGCATCTGGCAGAGAGAGGAGAGTGCAGTCGCCATGGCAATTCTTCACCCCATTTAACTGCGAAGTAACCTCTTGTGTCATTACATGCAGCCGTTCCCAGCACACCTGCCCTGCACACAGCACAGGCAGCATGCTGCCCGCGTATCCACACATACAGCAACCCCCCTACACACACACATCTCCTGCTGTGCAACACCCTTGCCCATATATGATACACAACATGTATGCACTGAGCAATACACATTCCCTCAGCTCTCTTCCACTCCTATCACCTATGCCTCTAGATAACCAGCCAGGCTTACAGTCCCCGCTCCCACAGCTATAGGTCTCTCTGCTGCACAGGCATAAGGTTCTTTAGAAGCACAACATCAATGCATGCTCAGCCAGCCACCAAAAGACGCACCCGCCTTGTCTCCCCCAGCCTTGCCACAACGCCTGCCTACAGCTCCTGTACAGTTTATTCTTGGATGCATTTTGTTTTCGTGCTGTGGCATGAACAAGGAATAAATTCAGCCCTGTCTCATTCACTTTCCTCTGTTTCTGCCTCTGAGGAAAAAATGTCCCTGAGAAGCAGATCTGTAAAGAGAAGACTGTGTGCCTCTCTGCAGTGCCAGCTCCTGGGAAGCTGGTGGTCAGGTCATTTGGTGCTCCTGACTGGACCGTGCTGATCACATTTCTTGACAGTTAACTATAGGAAATCAATCTCAATTCCATTTCTCCTCAAAGCACCCTGTGAGTCCCTGCAGGAGGGCTCAGTTCCCTGCTGAGAACAGGGAAACAGAAGTCCAGAACAGCAGTGACTGATTTTATAGCATAGCAGAAACATGGTACATAGGAGCCATGAGCTGAGTCCCTAACTCTGCTACACAACAGCTAGGTATCACCTCATATCAAAAGATGAAACTCAGCTCCCACTTACACCACCAGACACAGCATGAGGACCTCTCCCAAGCTACCACTGTCACATCAGGCTCCCTCAGCTCTTCTAGAAGGTGCTGGTGTGATTAGAGCTTGGGCGGTGTTACTAGGGTGGGCACAGCCCTGCCCTCAGCCAGGCCAGGTGGCAAGTAGAAACTCCTCAGCCATACGTACGTGACAGCTCCAGCTAACAGGGCCCACAGAAACCAGCAGGCATAGACTTGGTGGAGCCTCAAGTTCCCATATTGTATGGTGCAAGTGTCCCTTTCTGCCTTGTGCTGTGGTGAGTTTTAACAAGCACACAGCAAAGGCAGTCAGTCAGGGACGGCCCATATCAGGAAGGTGACAGTCACCCAAGTCTGACAGGGTTGCTAGCAACCAAGTCCCACTTGTAACTGCTATATAGCTTGCGTGCTGTATACATGTGGCCTACAAAATGCTCTGAGAAGTGCTTCAGGCAAAATGTCTCCTTTAGAGAGCTGGCAGGGATGGCTGCCCATATCCTTTTGGACTCGGCCTCCTCTTTGTAAACCTTTCAAGCTCACCTTGCTGACTTCAGCTCTCCTTCTCTTGAGGTCTCCTACCCCTCCTAAAAGCACCTCAACATCACCATCCTCAAGCCTGAATGCCCTAATCTGAGTATGATCCAGCTAATATAACCCGTGATCTGATGTACATGTGTGAGGATACAACTGAAATGAGATTTCCCCACCTGGCTGCCTGGCATCCCTGGACAAGGCAGTCCCAGTTCTCCCAGGACTGGTCAGGGTTGCACATCTCATCCTCCCGCATCTCCAGGAACTGACAGGCACCTGCACACGGCAATTCACCTTCCCACCCCTGCTCCCCTCTCTCCCCATCCCCATCATTCCTACCTGCATGCCTGGATGTGGCTGAGCTCAGGTGCCTCCGGAGGCACAGGCCCCGCTTTTAGCCCTGAACAGGAGATGGCACCCAGGCAGAGTCCATGCTGCTTGCAGAGCCCCCAACCAACCCAGCTGGGGTTGCTCCAGCCTGGAAAAAGACACCTGATGCCTGAGCACACACTTCCCTCTTATGGCCATGCCCGATACAGCAGCCACTCAGGCCTGCAGCATCTTCACTGGAGATGTGATTTTCCTGTGAATATTGACATTTCCCTTAGTTGCCTCTTACACTTGTCAGGCACAGATGAGTCTCCCCTGCACTTGCAGGGCAAGCACAGAGCCAGCCTTGCTGCCCTGCTTGGCTGATGCTGATCAACACACACACTGTGAGCAGCACGAGCGGGAAAGTCAACTCGAGCGCTCGGTGCGTGTCCTGCCTGCGGCGTCATACTGTCTCTCTGATGGAAGCCCAAATATCCATCCCTGGTCCTGGGGCAGATTTCCCCTATGGTAGGGCACAGCCTTTAACATCCCTCCTTTCCTCAAGTTAAGCATGGCTTTTACTTACTTTGATTTTGAAGGGAAAGTTTTTAACTACCTAGTTATGGGTAGTTACGGATTCTGTTCAATTTCTCCCTCACCCCATTGCACTGTATGGCAAAGCCTTTCTCTCTTCTATCCAAATAATAATATCCTTGCCCAAAGGAGAGGCAGCAGCCTTGTCTTTTTCTGTACTGACCTTTTTCTCTGGACTGAGCTTCAGGTAGTTCGTCCTTTCTGTGCTCCCATCACCCCTAATACCAGATTTGTAATTCAAGAGCAATTCGCTGCACAGAAGGGGTAGTTTACCCTTACATCTAATCTATGGCCACCTTCCCCCAGCCACCAAGTCAGTTCAGTTCACCAACCTGAAGGAAAACTAGTCCATTTTCCATGGGATAGTTTTCTATTGGATCAGTGAGTTGAACTGACTCACTCTGCAGGTAGAAAGCTGAGCATTAAAAAAAAAGCTCCATTAGCCATGCCTTTTGTCAACTTGTCTATCTCCCTTCATCCATTTTTTCTAAAGGGGAGAGGCAGGAGAATGAGAACCTGTAAAACTGTGCTTGGTACCTGAAAGGGGACAAACTGCTCCTTCCTTCACTCGCCAAGCTAAGGTTTGGTCACTGCTCAGGAGCTAAAGTACTGTCCTCACCATTTCTCCTCTTCTCTACAGTGTGCTGTCTTCTCATATGCCACCTTTGTAATAGCATCAGTAAGGGATGAAATGAAAACTATCAACAGAGACACATTTTCAAGTGAACACTGTTTTTAGTTTTGTTCTTCACACAGGACCAGGTGAATAAGGAGGAACCTGTCCAGTCTCCTGCAGTACCAACAACGTTGTCAGAAGCAGCAGCAGCAGAAGCAGTTGCGGTCCTCCTTGAAGTTAGCCATAGCAGCCTGATCACACTCTGCTGAGCTCAGTGCCCCATACCAGTTTCTCAGAGTGCTCTGCAGCCATTGATAAAGTGAGACCACATCTGGGCTGAACCTGTTCGCCAGGGTACTGATGGGAGGAGGGTTTGGGGTCACTTCCACAGTGCCACAAGTCATAGGCCCAGATCCACAAAAGTATTTAAGCACTTAAAAAGAAGTTAGGAATTAAAATATCATGGGGCTCTGGGTCCTAATGAGGATGCAGTTATATTGGTATTCAATGTTTTTGCTGATATAGCTGATAGTGCTTGGAAAAGTTCTGCTCAAAAAAGAGCCCTATTCTGCTGACATAAGCTGCCTGCACACAAGGAGGGCTTCACTGGTACAACTCTGCTGCTACAGCGATATCACACGCATTTACATGTAAATTAGGGCTTTGTTTATACCGCACAGATGCAGCCTTTCACTTCATCCTGGATGGGGAGGGGAGAGGGAGGGTAATGGTCTCACTACTCTCATTTTATGGACTGAGAAAGCAAGGCACAAACAAAATGAATTCATTGGCTCAGTATTGCCCAACATGGGTGGCAGAAAAGGCAGAGACCCTGGCGATAGGTTACAGCCACAGGACTTTCTTCACCGCTAGAGACAGGGAAACAAATGAGTGAGTCATTAAATAGGAGCCCCACCACATAAAGTATGCAAGGTCAAATCCCTGATGTGTTTGAGATGGAGGGACTAGTAATGAATGCACTAGGGAGCCCTAAACCTAGGGGTCTGAGGTCTGTTTAGAGGTATGAAGCACTGTCATAAAGTAACTGAATCTGAGACTAGTTTCTACTGCGCTGCCTCACCACTCACCAACCTGAGTGGCAATAGGCATGACTGACAATGAATGTCCATGGAGGATGGACATGAAAGCTGAAGCAGTACAGGTGATTAACAACATATCACAGGATCCAAATATGAGATCAGAAGCTACTGAGATTACCTTGCTTCCAACCACTGCTGTCCAAGTAAATATGCACTGAATGCACCTCTGTTCTGCCAATACTCCTGTATCTTGACCACAGACTCTGCCAGGCCATATTTCCATTTACAAAAGCCAACATAAGCCCAGAATGATAAAATAACTGATCCCACCTCAGCCATTCATTCCCAAACCTGCCTCTCCTGCTCTACTAAACCACATCTCTGACACAGATACAAGGTAAACTGCACGGTAGGACCAAACTCATAATTTTTGCTAGGAAAGTTTTAACGAGTATCAGCTTCTCTCAATGGCAAGTACAAGGGTTCCTGGAACTACAGCCTTTGTTGGTCCCACAGTGCCAGTAAGTGACCTGAGAAGACGCATCACCGCACAGTTCCACTGTGATGGCTTTAAGAAAGATCCAAAACTCAGGCTTCAGAAAAAGCAGGTGTTGCCATGGGTTGGGTGAAACGCAGTGAAAGTGGGTGGATGTTACTGCCAGCCTTAAGTTAGCTGTAAAATACGCTCCAGCTCCATTGCACAGAAACAGCAATCTCCATTCCAAAACACTGCACAAGTCACTGCCCAAAGGAGAGGCAAACATCCAGAAATTTGAACTGTGGGGGGAGGGGATGGGACGGACAGGGACATGACTTTCTGAGTACTGTTTTGCACAGGAGTCTTGGGGACAGGGGACATGAGGAAAAGCAGATAAAGCATAGAGAAGGTGGCTCCAAACAAAGCTAGGACAATCTTGGTAGTCAGCCCTGACTGAAACCTAGAGAAAAAACAGCTCTTCGGTACTGGCTGAAAGAAAGCTGGAGCCATGAGCAAGGAAATAGTGTATAGCTATATGTATCAAAAGGAGTAACAACGGCACGGGGTTAAGTCAGTCTGTCGTTAATCCCCTCTGCCACACCGGATTCCCTCCCATGCCCTGTTCTGCTGGCCAACACCCTGATCCTACACATATCATCCCACCCCCTCTTACATCTGTGTTTTCTTTGTGGCTCATCAGACCCATATTAATACACATCTTTCAGTCCCTGGGTATATCCTCTCAGGCCTCTTGCATCTCTGATCACAATCCTCCCGTCCTGACTCCTTTCCCATTTCACCACAAAAACGTTATGCAACCCTGGCTGGTTTGTCCAGGCAAATACACTGAAGAGCAAACAATTCATCACGTTTACAAATTCTGGTCCAAGTCAGTGCCCAGAGATAGGTTCAGTCAAGGCTTCATTGCAAAAGAGAGGGGAAAATAGTCTGAACAGAGTCTTTTTAGCATTGTATAGCTTTAGAGGTTATTTCCAGAATAATATTATTGTCTGAGCCAGTGAAACAGAAGCTGTGGTGAGCCTCGAACTGTAGCATTCACAGCAGAAAGTGTTAAGGACAGGGAGGGTCTCTCCTGGAGCAGAAACACAATTCTCAGCTTAGCTAAATTTAAAACATCCAACTCCATTGTTTAGAAACATGTACCTGCCTCCCCTTGCCTCCACCAGACAGAAGCAATCTGCTGTGGGCATTCACAGTTTACCTACTTATCAAGATATGCTGAGGACAAATGATGGTCATTCCTACACGAGGCTAGCCAACCCTCCAAGCATTGCCTCTCTTATGAGCTACACCAAGGCCTCTCCAGCTTTCCATGAAGTTTAGCGAGGGGCTTGACAAATTCTCCTGGGGCACCCTCATAACTATCTGCTTTCTTCAAGGGCTATGAGGTCCCCAAAGAGCTTTCCACACTTCCATTAGTTCTCCTCCTATGCTTCAGGCAGGCATTCTGCCATTCAGACCGAAGCTAAAAAACAAGGTTCACTGCTCCCCTGGAGTCATTTCCCAGCACAGTCCCTGCAGTTTCAGTGCTAGCTTGCTGTAACTGTGAAAGAAAAACAGGAAACAGAAACAATACTCATCACCTCACAGCACTGCATTGGACTGCCCAAACTGCAGCCTTTTCAATTGCACCTTCAGCACTCATTTCATGTTTACTTCAGCCTGCACCTGGAAACCAAAGATGAAGAAGAGGAAAGGCACCTGAAGAATGCAGACTGTTTCCTCTCAGAGCAGCCTGTCTGCTATTAACTGCCTTGAATGCAATGGCTGAGCCACTGCTTATTCTGTCTCTGCATTGCAAATATAAAAGTCACAGGCTTAGGTTTATTTCTGACTACAGCTGCCTTGAGACCTTCCATCAAGACTCTTCGCATAGCTGACATCATTCACATACCCAATTTTGTCTCAGTTATCAACGCTTTCCTTTCTTGAAGGAAATTCTTTCCCACAGTCACATCTCAGTAACGAGTTCTGATTATCTGTTATCAGTGCAGAAGGCCCTTGTTCTCTCTGTTTGGGATGTTGGAGCAGAAAATTTTTCTGCTACACTTCTCTGTCCCAGTGGTTACCCAGTTGTTCCTTCCTGAATTTGCCCTACTGCAAACTTCACAACTCTGCTCTGTGATCCCCAAATCTACAGACGGTTACAAACAGTACCTATTGACTCATGTCAGTGATGTAAGCCCTCTCTTGATACGAGCCTGCTGCACAGCAATCCCTGCCCATCTGACTTGTTACTTATGGTCCACTCTTCCTCCTGACTCATTAAATTGTTTTATACAGTCCTTTGCTTCATTCAGTTGGCTGAGTAAGGCTGTTTGCTCTGTCAGCTCACAGGAATAGTATCCTTGAGACCTTAAAGGGAACTTAGACTGAAATTTGCTGTTCTGATTTTATTTGGCTCCTCTGTTTTGCAACTGTGTCGTCCAGAGGCACAAGCTGCAGCCACTTGTGTACACAGGCATCTTGTGGGTCACACAGAGCCATATCAGAGCTGCCCGCAGGTGTGACTCCAGGAGCTCTGTGAGATGTGCTTGGTGCTGCCTGTAGCAGCAGCTGTGCCCTGGGATGCTCCCCCCTCCCATGCTGGGACTTGTCTTCATGGATATCCTGGACTCTTCTGTCACTGCAGCCCGAGGGTGAGCATGGCCTTACCTGTCCCCTGCACTGTGCCAGAAAGGGCCAGATGCCCCTCAAACACCAGGTTAGGCTGGCCCCACGCTAAGGGCAGGGTGGGTCCTGACAACACAATGAGGTCCCACGTGCAGGGGAGCACTGCAGCCGCTGTGTGAGACTGCCCGGTCCTGTACGAGTTAACCGTTGGGTCCCTTAATGTTTTTTCTTTCTGTGTTTCCTAAACCAGAATTGAAACCATTGCATTGTAAGGGTTTGTGCTAGCTGGGTTTAAGGACAGATGAAGTAACCAGTCTGCAGGTACCTACATGTGGAAGGGGTTTGGACTCTAATTGAACAGATAACACGGCAGTGAGATCCAGTGCCTGGCAGGTGAAGCAGCTTATCCTCTCCAGAAGTAAGGCATTAGCAGATGAAATTCCTCCGTACGCAGGTGGGCAGGGAGTGGAGGGTGCTGCCCCACACATGCCCTGGGAGTGCAGGCTGATGGACCACCTGCACCCCATGCCACAAACTGGTCAGCATAATTCAATCTGTTCTGTTCAAAGGGAGAGGAGACAGGAGGAAAATGCCAACAGCCAGCTATGTCAACGGGAAAAAAGCCTACAAAGAAAGTTCGACAGTATATGGTCCCCTAGTACACTTCTCTCTCACTTGCTCACTCATTTTCTTTTTTCATTATAATATTTGTTCATTTCCTCCTAGATCACTTCAACTCTGCAAAAGCCCTCCCCTCCTTATCCAGAAAAAGCTCAGCAGCAAGAGGGTTCTACAGTATATGGTCCCCTAGTACACTTCTCTCTCACTTGCTCACTCATTTTCTTTTTTCATTATAATATTTGTTCATTTCCTCCTAGATCACTTCAACTCTGCAAAAGCCCTCCCCTCCTTATCCAGAAAAAGCTCAGCAGCAAGAGGGGTCCCTGCGGCTCTTCCGCACCAGCACTCCTAACTGCACCTACACTGAAGCAAGTCCACTTGCACAAGCACCCAAATGCTGAACAGAGGTGTTTGCTGCTTTGATCACTTGGTCCTTCCCAGTGATCCTTCCAGTCTCCCCCACGCTCCCATCCCACAACACAAGAGAGGGGACACAGCCCATCCCATCTTAGCTGACGGCTCTGTCTCACTGCATACCGAAACCAGGTAGAGAAAGAATGCTTCTCAGGCAAGTCCATACCTGCTTTAGTGGCAGTCAAGATATAGAAGCATCTGCAAACAGCAAGAAAAAGGCACAAGGTCTCACACCCAGCCTGCGCATGTTACCCCTGAGCCTGTGTTTGTACCCCTCATTACAAAAAGTCCTCTTGTCCAAAGGTGACCCAGAGATATGAAGCATACTGGACACATACTGCTGCCTACAAATAGGCTGAAACCAGGCAGTGAAGCTCTCTGAAGTCTTCTTCAGGGAAGAAAAATTACTGTCTTTCACAGAAGCTAATTCACTTTTGTTAGGAACTCCATGTTCATATTGAATTTGCAATGAGATCCACGACAGAGTCTCTAAGATGTGACTATAATACAGAAAAATAACTATCAATAGTAGCAAATCAGAAAGAAAAGGATGAGACCATTCTCTCACATTAACGTGCTTAAACCTGTTATCTTTCCATTGTGTTAACTGAGATTTGTTCCGATTGTTTCAAGTTACATTCTAAGAAACACCACAGCCCTTCCCTCTCAATTACGCTGGAGAAATCAAAGGTTATACTCTTCCACTCTTCAGAGGGTGATTAAACATGTTAGGCTGTTTCCTTTCTACCAATTAACACTCCTGCAACTCAGAAACCTCTGGATGCCTTCCCCTTCCTGCTCCCTTACCAACGTGTATACAAGTTGTATAATAGTGCACAAATACAGATGCTTTGTGGTTTGCAGAGCACCTTTCCACTGGTATTGTCTGT
Source organism: Gavia stellata (assembly GCF_030936135.1). Classification (NCBI taxonomy): domain Eukaryota; kingdom Metazoa; phylum Chordata; class Aves; order Gaviiformes; family Gaviidae; genus Gavia; species Gavia stellata. Next base: position 25,622,253 of record NC_082600.1, read on the forward strand.
GTGATATTTGGTAATCCAAACTTTACTAAGGTTGGTAATACCTACCCCTGAACTAAACACAGTGTTTAGTTTACCCAGTCTTTGAATGCAGTATGTATTTCCAAACCCCGTCAGAAAATACTCAGATTCATAACCAAATATATGATGATTTTTAAACACAGCCACAGGCAGAGTTAACAGACTGGCAACTTCAGCTGTCAGGGATACCAGCTCAGCAAGACAGCCAAGCATATGTCTGTCTTTAACCCCAAATTTAAATCCTATTGACTTAAACTCTGCCTGGAGCTTGTCTGCAGGGTTTCCTATCAGGTCCTTCGTTACCCAGGTGGGCCTGAGCCAAGATACACCTCTCCCAAGTCGATCCTAGGCAGGAAAGGGCATTACAGTAATTAAGTCCGACCTCCTAAAAAGCCATTCAGAGTTTCACCCAGGGGTTCTCCCGTCAGACTTGAGATGGGTTATCTTTGGCACAGCCCATCACAACACAGCCCGAGGCCTGCGTGTCCTGGAGCAACCCTCCGCATCGTGAAGGAACCGCTTCACTCCTCAGCTCTCTCCATTCGGAGCAGCGAGGGCTGGCAAGGGGCTCCCCGGCTGCCTCATCCCACCCCAGCTCTCTTCCGGCTCCAGCCACTGGGGTGCCCCGAGGGAAGGGCCGTCGCCGGTAACGGAAGCAGCACCAGCCTGCGCGCCCCGCGGGGATCGCCCCTTCGCGTCAGGGAAAGCGTTTACGAACGCACCGGGTCCCGCCAAGAGGGCAGGGCAGCCTCACACGGCCGGCGCCCCCACCCCAAGCCCTGCCCGGCCCGACCTCAGCCGGGGCCCGGGCGGGCGCACCCACCCCCGCCTGGCGCAGCCAGCCCCGGGACCAGGCCCGCCCCGCGCCGCCTCACGCGACACCGCCTCCTCCCACCCTGCCCCGCGAGCCCGGCCCAGCGCCCACCCATTGGCTGCCACCTCAGCCACCGCCCTGCTCCTCCCGCCTGTCGTTGGATGGACTCCGCTGTTCGCTCGTGCCCCTCCCTCCACCTCGCGCTGTGATTGGCTAGCTCATCTCCTCCTCTTCGTTCCCGGTTCCATTTCTGCCAAGTGATTGGACAACCTTCACCTTCTGGCTCCACCTCCCTCCGAACGTTCTGCTTTGCGATTGGGCAAGCCCCTTCCTTCGACTCGCTCCCCTCCCAGCCGATTGGCATGCTGAGCTCTCATTGGGCCCCGTTCTCTGCGCCCCGCCTCCTCTCCCTAGCCTCTGCTGCCTGCCTCGCACGCGCGCTGATGCGTCGTTGCGGAGCCCGTCCTCAAGCGTGACGTCTCAGCCGGCGATTGGGGGAAGCGGCGGGTCACGCTTCCGGTGCGGTGCGGCGCGGCCGGGTGGGGGCGGCGGAGCGGGCGCAGCGGAGCCGAGCCGAGCCGGCGGGATGGAGCGGCCCGAGCGGGCTGCGGCGGAGCTGGGTGCCCAGCCCCGCGCCAACGGCTGCAGCGGCGCGGCCCACGGCGCGCTTCGCAACGGCTACGTGCGCGGCCTGCCCGCGCCCGACACCCAGGTGTGCGCGGCGGGCGCCCTCCGCCGCCCGGGTGGGGTCGGCACCGGGGCGGGGGGGTGGTGGTCTCCCGGCTCGGGGGCTCCGGTGGCGGGTAGGGCTTGTGGGGCCGCCCGCGGCGCAGCCGGGGGCTGTCCCCTGTGCTCTTTTCCAAGCGATCGCCGCCTCGGTGCTTCGGGGCGCTGCCACCCCGCAGCCTCGTCCCTCTGCGCGAGGCGCCAGTGCCCCCCCGGGTGGGCTGGGGAGCGGGGGGAGGTTGCAGCCGCCCCCCGTAGCGGAGCGGCGGCAGGCGGGCTGCGGGAAGCCGCCGAGGTGTGGCCGTTAGGGAGTTCGGTAAAACTTCGTTGCCGGGTGGGGGTCGGGGTTGTGCCCCCCCGGCCCTCGCCTGGCGATGGAGGGGGGCAGCGCTTCGGTCACGGGCCTGCCTCGGAAGGCTGCGCCTGGTGGGTGTTTGTTGGCCAGGCTGCTCACGCTGTGTGAAACGGCTGGCCTTCGAGTCATTGCTGTACCTTTACTGCAAGGCTTTTCTTGGCAGCAGAGCTTTAAACTTACACCTCGCTGTAATATTATAGGTCTGTGCTTTAGAAGAAAAGATTTTAGCAGTTCTTCACCACAGTTTTACTGTTCTTCACCACAGGTGTGATGCACAGGGCTACGGGTACAAGTAACCTTGAGTAGGGACTTCCCTCTACAGCAGAGTTAAAGGTTGATGCAGCGCTTCCCATCTGGCTGTATTAACACCCTGTGATGCAAGTGTGTATTTGTGCTTTCAGACTTCCAGTTGTTTCTCTGCAAAACGCTAAACTTTTGTGTTATAGTGTAAGGTACTTGATGGTTCTCATGAAGGCAGTCCCAGCAGTATGGAATAGGTCGTGTTTCCTTGGACACCTAAAGCTGCTTGAGAAAAGCCTTCCTCCATTGTCATTCTTCCTGTTGCTCCTTCTTTTCACTCCTGTGCTGCCCCTTCTGTTTTTCCAGTGTAGGCTTATGCAGTCACTGCATGACCCAGGTTGAGAACTGATGCAGGATAAAACTAAACTTTTTTTTTCCCCCAAGTTAACTTTAACCCAGGACACTTACTGTATTTCTTCCAGTGGGTGGACGCTCATAGTCTTGCCCTGCCACTTGGGAGGTGATAGCACGGTATTGGGAGTGAACAAACGGAGGAGGAGGGTACAGTACCTTTGTTTGGCAGCAGTGTCAGCTTGTGCTGGTTCGGGGAGCTATGGCACTGGTAGTCTTGCCTTGCAAATACCAAGCACTGCCGACTATAAAACCATAGGTGTAAATCGTTGCACTAAGACCAAGCATGGTGGTGGTGAGTGTTCTTCTGTGAGTGGTTTTTTTCCCCTCTCTGCTTTTTAAAGAAGAAGGTCTGAATACAGTTACATTCTTCTGCTTCAGAAAAGTGGGGTAAGGAAGCTTTTTCCTCAAGGATTTTGTTCAGCTGTGTATCTGGAAAACATGGGAGATGCAGCTTAAAAACTTTGCTGTTTTATGAGACTCTGTGTTCAGTTAGTAGTTTGTGTGTGATAGTATGCTCAAGTATGTCTTGGAAGCTTAAGGCGTTTGAGATAACATTCTAAAGGGGGGAAAGGCTCATTGGAGAGGTGGTCATGGAAAATCTTAGCAAAAAGCCAAAGTGTAGCAGCATTGTCAGAGGATGTAAGAAGAGTATAAGAAACTTTTATATCTTGCTGGCAGCTGCTTGCTGGTCAAGCAGAGATTTATAATTAGGAGTCTTGCATTCTTTTCTCCATAATTTTATGTGGGACAAATGGCCGACTTTCAAAATGAGGGTCTAAATGTTAGAACCTGACTGGAAGAAGTGACTCTTTAGGGGTACTAGCAATGTATAGCTTTCTCAAATAGCAGTAGTTATGGGAGCTTAGAGCTGCCAAAGGTATGGTCACTGATGTATCACAGATTTGGCTACTTGATTGGCTCTTTGGCTTTTGAATTTTGGTTGTTGGGCCTTTACACAGAAGGGAAACATGTTAATGCTTACCGTGTGTTGACTATATTTGTCTGTGTATGTATATATCTATACTACATACGTACCACATACAACACTTGAGAATCTGCAAGTGAAGAGATCTGTGGAATGAAAAGAAATCAAATACCAAAAAGGGGGCAGCTTACACATGAGAGTGCATTTCCTACTTAGTAGAAAAAAACCAGAAAAGTAAGGATAAGGGAAAAAACACGTGCTTTTACAAGAAAGCCTATGATGGGGTTCTTGAGAGAAGTAAGAGGCAAGAAGAGATCTAGATAAAATGAATCTATTGATGGGAAGAGGAGGGGGAAGGAGAGCCATTGGTATAAAGAAGTATTGCAGTCACTGGTGATTTATCTGGAAAAGCCTGGAGCTTGTGAGAGGAGAGCTTAGAGACAGGGTAGTACATCACTGTGCCCTCCTGTAGGGCTTGATAGTGTGGGAAAGCTTTACCCATTTTTTAACGGTGTGAAAAAAGGGGTCTGCCCCTACCTAGGACATCTCTGCTGTGGTTACCTGAGTAAGTTTTGGGGTTTTTTTAGTTTGTTTGGTTTTGCTGGGGTTTTTTTACCCTAAAAAAAAAAGTTTAGGTTCAAGTGTCTTATCCTTATGACACAGATTTCAGGCTTTCCTTACTACTCCCTCCAGAGAGAGAGACTGGTATTTAGCATAGCGTGGGCTCTTTACTGTTATTCCAGCATGAGCAGAAGAGGGTGAAATTGTTCACCTTAATTTTTAAATAGATTGTGTTACTTTGTCTCCTGCTGGGATCTGAACTGCTAATCGTTTCCCTTGGTAAGAGGAGAAGGGGAACTTGCTGCCTGCTAAGACTGTGCAGTAACTGACTTTGGCTACCTTGGAGATTAATGAAATAACATCAGTGGCTAGGAAAGTAATCATTTGAAGTTAGGGTTTCAGCATATTAAAAAAAACATGCTGTTGAAGCACTAAGATAAATAAGAGCTCTTTTTTTTGCTTTCCTGGGAAGTCCTGTGTTCAAATTACTTTGATTCTGCTAACAGTTAATCTGTTTAGAGATTCAAATTCAGTGAATGCAAGAATGTCACTATAGGCACCTTAATTAAGGTAGATGGTTGAAGAACCATCTAGCAATTAAAAATTGTGGGATATTGGAGAAAAGTAAATAACTTTCTGACTGTGTACAGTTAAGGGAGTGCATGGTTAGGAAGAATAGTAATTATGGATGGGTTCAAAACTGATTTAATGCTTCAGTGTAATACTGCAATATGCAAGAAGAAAACCTGACATCTCAAAGGGTATTGTTATGATGTGAGGAAATGAACACAGCCAGGAGAAAGAAAGCAAATCTAAATAAAAGAACAGTGATGTTACCTCTTCAAGTTGTGCATGATTCTGCTTTTTATGTCCTTCTGGTCTGATGGAGAGAGTGTTAAGTGAGTTCAATAGAAAAATGGTATTTAGGATCTATGAAGACACTTGTGGGAATAATAAAGAGTGCAGGGAAAATTGCTTTTTCTTTCTGCAATGCAATTTTAAACTGCGATGTATTTCTTCATTGGAGTGTTTTGCTCTGAAGCAGGCGGCTAATGATTTTCTAATACTGAATCTGAAAAAAAAAATTCTTGCTTAAAATAGGGAGATTGGGACATATTGAATGGGACAAGGCGACCTTATTTTCCATGATAACTTATTATTCAGTTATTGTGAACAGATTTTTAGTAATGTGTTTTTTTGGACTCTTTAATTGAGGTTCTCACCTTAGAACAGTTCTATTATGCTTCTAGAAGCTGAAGAAGGTCACAAATGCCATACTATAGCAATGTCCAGATAGCTTATTGCATACATGCTTTTGTAAAGAAGGTCTCATACTACTTCTTTAGGAAGACAAGGAATACTTTGGTTGAAGAGAGTGGGAGGACTGTGGAATTTGCATTCCTTAAAACTGTCACAAGTCCTGAATTCTTACAGCTGTTAAAATGGGCAATGTAGATTTTTTTTTTTTCCTGAAAGCTTTGGTGTGTACGTGCTAAAAACAGTTTGTGTGGTCCTGTGATTTGTGTTTGGTGTTTTTTAGAAAGAGTGTGATCGTACTGCTTGTAGGCTCATCTCATGAGATGCTTCAGGATGCAGGGGAATGATGGCTTCATCTTAAGTTTATAGATGCTTTTGCTGGAATTCAGGTTAGTGTAACTTCTTTGGGAGAGCACACTTATGAAGATGAGTGCAAGAAATACTGGAAGTTTTTCTTGTTACGGTGAGTTAGTGATAGCAGCAATGTGAATAAGCTCTTGTTTCAGATGAAGATTAGGATAAGATAAAGATGTTAAATAACTGCCCTGTCCACTGGTGTAAAAAGGAATTTGAGTACAGAATGTGGGGGTTTTTTTCACATCTGCGTGCAAATTTAAACCACAAATATTTCTGATGAAAAAAAAATGATCCTAAAGAACTAAATCTCATGAACTTACTCACAAAGAAGTGATTGTTCCCCCTTACCTAGCATTGTGAGACTACATCTTGAGTACTGTGTCCAGTTTTGAGCTCTCAAGAAAGATGCTGACATAGCCATGTGAATCTGTGAATCCAGTGGAGGGCACCCAAGAAGCAGAAGAGGCTGGAGCACATGAGGTGTGAGAAGAGGCTGAGAGCGCTGGGTTTGCTCAATCTTAGGAAGAGAAGGCTCAACTAGCTGGCTGGAGGATGTAGAGAAGGTGGAGCCAGACTCTTGGAAGTGTGTGGCAATAGGATGAGAGGCAATGGATGTAATTTGGAAGAATAGGAAATTTTTATTACAGATAAGGAAAATAGTTTTTCCATGAGAGTGGTAAAATACTGGAAGAAGTTGCCCAGAGAGGTTGTGGAACCTCCATCCTTGGAGGTGTTCAAGACTAGATTGGATGTGGCCCTCAGCAACCTGTTGTAATTAGACCTACTTTGAGCTGGTGGCTGGACATGATGACCGCTGGAGGTCCCTTCCAACCTTGGTTATTCCATGGTTAGAGATAAACTCATGGATTGCAGGAGAGTTTGCCCAGGTTTAGGCATAAGCATTTAATCCTTGAACCCCTGTAAAAATGTGCACCTTAGGGCTTGTAGCGTGTAGTCTGAGGCTTGCATCACACCTGAGGAAAGAAATTATTGCTTTCTTCCTCTTGCTTGGCTTTTTGATTGACTGCAGTTATTGTGTCAGTAATGTAAAACTGAAATGAGTAGAAAATTGGCTGACCTAAAAAAGACTGCGATCTCCTTCAGATGTTTTAGTTGACAAAACTCTATTTCTGAAAAAGCGTACCTGTGCATGAGGATACTTTTCTAATACCAAATTAAATTATAGAAGACTATAAGCCTTTGTGGAAGGAATAGCTACACAACATTTTATCTGGCTACATGAGTATTTGAGGCCATCACATTAAATTAGTAGATGTAGTGCCAGTGTTGTATTTGAGAAATTGTGTATCTGTACTGGTATTGAAACAAACACCCATGGTAGCTTTTGATGTGACTGGCTTCTCTTAGATTTGAATATGTGCTACTGAGAAGACAGTTTGGATAAGGTGTTAAAATATTTCAATTATATTGGGACTGCCATTTCAAATTTAGCTGGTGGTAAGCCTTAAATGCTACAATAAATTGTTATAAATGTATGCAAGTTCATTTTTTGTTATTATAACTAACTACTTGAGTGATACGTCATGTTGTATTTTCCTATCTTAATCGTACAGCAAAAATGTCGTTTTCCTAAATGTCATGCTTTCAGTTTGTTGGGAAAAAAGCTTTATCTTAATTATCTATTGACTTCAGTTTCTCTAGAAGGAACATAAAACATTGGCCCAGCTTCAGTGAGGTTTCCGAATTTTTGTTGCCTTCATTAAGAAATCGCTCCTAGAAAAAGAACCATTTTAAAATAAAAAGTATAGTCTTGAAGAATACTTACAGTTGAGAAAGCAGGAGTTGGAAAGTGTATGAAGTAATGGGGTTTAATGTCTGTAAAAATAAGCGAGAGTGAATTCTAAAGTAAGTTAGGAACGCTTTCAGAGGTATCTGAGAGCCTAGAGATTGACTTGTTAGTGAACCACTACAGACTTGTGCTGTCTTTGGAATCTGTATTGTAAAACACATTTGGTAATTAAGTGTGCAGTTAAGGAATTCACTGTCAAAATGCTGTACACCTAAAAACTACTGAACATACTAGATAAAGTAACATACTAGGTATAAGGTAAATTAAGGTAAACTGTCAGAAAAAAGTATATTCTCAGTAGGATTCAAATTGTCAGCCATGTATGTAGCAAGCAAAAAAACCCAACCTTAATTGCATCATTCACTTGCTAAAAGCAAAAAAAAAAAAAAAAGAAAACCTCAAACAACACTTAAACATTATGAAGATTTATACTGTTTGTGTAGACGTGGCAAGTGCATCTTAACAAAGGAATGCCAAGTTTGTTGGGAGTAACTAGGTGCAAATCAAAATATTTGGTATCTGCCAACAGGAACAAATATTTAATTAGGAATACACTCCAGTATTAAAGGTTGTTTTGTAAAACAAGTTTTCCTCCTGTGATTTTTTTTTTTTTTTTTTAATAAAAAGCTCAAAATGTGATTCAAATCAGTTCATTCTAATTTTGGTAGTAGATACTTGGTCTTTTCACCCATGCAACAGTTTGAGATTTCAAGTCTAAGAACAAAGCTGTGCAAGGAAAAGGGCTGGAAGCGGCAGTAAAAATTACCACAGAATACCCTAACAGCTTAGAGGAGCTGCCTGTGTGGAGTTCTCACTGCTGTAGCTTCTGTAGTGCTGATGCCCTTGATCCTTTACAATAAACATGACTGCTTTTGAGATTGGAGGCACATCCTAGGGTGGAGGTGCATCGCATATCTTTCCATTTTATTCCCTATAGTTGGCAGGAATCTTTGACAAAAAAGCAAGCAACTCATGGAAGTGGTATTCCACATTATGTTTCTAAAAGAAAATAAAGTAGCTGCAGAGCTGCTAGTAAAATTTCTGCAGTATGTGTGGTATGTGGCAACAAGAAGCTACTAAATCTCAGTAAGAATTTAGCAAAGTTGTGTTCCAGCATAAATAATCCTTTTAAGGTGTTTACATAAAGTCTGCCAGGTTCATCTGACTGTTCTTCCTGGCAGCATGAAATAAAACAGACTTTTCAATACAGAGTGTTAGGGTTTTCCTGGGGTAGCAGCATAACCAGTTACCGTGTACTTCTCTCTTACTGTGTGCTGTCTGTGTTGCACTTGTAGCATCTTCTGTCCTTAAAGTATATGCTTGCCATGCAAGGTATGTATTCAGATTCCTGTGATAAATCCTGTGTATTGTCTACAGTAGTGTCTGCAAATGTTCCTGTGTTTAAGCATGGCTTTTGTCTTCCCACAAAACTTCTCCTTCTCTAATGCTTTTGAAAGTTAAGCATGGTACCCTTCAGTCTGAGAGTGTTTGGCTTCTTGTGTGCTCCTTTGCATGTACTGATTTCTACCATGCTGACTTTGTTTAGGATGATCCAGGTTGTCTGCTGACACAGGTAAAGCAGATATACTGAAAACCCTTTTTCCTATTGGTTTTGAGAAATAAGCTTTTAATGAAAAGAAAGTCAGGTTCAGAATAATGCCAGTCTCATACATGACCTGTTTTGGGTGCTGGCAGTGAAAGCATAATTAACACTAAAATCTGTATCTGTTTGCTGGTTTCATTTTACCTTCTTTTTAAATCCATGACAGGGTGAGGTATGGTGATCCTTCTCTGAAGATCCTACTGTCCAAATTTTGAAAGGGGAAAATGGTGAAGGGTACTAGTAAAAGCAAGTTTACTGCTAACTGCTGTTTGAGTTGCAATTTTTTTTAGTGCTCTGAAAAAGGAGTTATCTTCACATCTAGTAGGATACTGGAGGTTGTAATCAGTAAAGCATGCAATTGGATACGTTCTAGTGTGAATTTATGCTCAGTGAGGTGGCTTAAATGAGAACTTTTTTTGTGTAGATTACACTATTCTGACCCTAGTGCCGGATGACCTGTAATCATGCTAAGGTAACTGCAAAAGGGATGTTATGTGAAATGTTGTCCATATGCATCATTAAAGAATTTGAATAACTCGGGATAGGCAGAAATACGTTTCTGTCTGTGGAGCTGGAGTCTCGTCCTGATGGTTGCTCCAAGATCTGGTGCTACCCGGAGGCCAACATGGTCTTCAAAGCATAATTTTGTGCAGTAGCTGGCTGAGAACGTCAGGTTGGGTGTGCTTGTGCTGCACGTGCATACATCCACGATCCCATCCTCTCCCTGTACTAGACATGCAATCACACTACTTATAATGCTTCTAATTTGTAGGATGAACTTAATCTGAAGTCGATTTTGTAATGTAATGTCTTGTGAAATGAAACCGTTTGTACAGGTTGGGGAGATGATTATAATTGGACTCCCTGGTGTGTTCTGCTTAGACCAGTCCTTTCTAGCTGTAGCTGTATGATGCTGCTGCTCAGTAACTGTTACAATAGTGTTATATGTGATTTGTTTCCCCAAGAGCTTGGCCCAACACAGGCATTACCGGTGGCCGATTCAGAATGCCATCTCTTTTCTGCCTTCTGTAACCGGCTGGGTGGCGCACTCTGATTTTTCTCCTGCAGTTGAGTTTCTTAATGTGATGGTGCTTTTCTGTGTACACGTGGTCTGGGCAGTATAGGAAAGAGAGATGTAGGTGAGCATACACCTGCTTTACTGAACCACATACTTAGGTCAATGCTGACTTTTCTTTGTAGGCTCCACTTAAATAGGCAGTATATTCTAGTTCAAAGGTCATGGCTCACTTTGTTATCTTAAGACTTGTTGAAACCATAAAAGTGTTAATCTTGCACACTTTTTTTTTTTCCCCCCAGAAAATGAAATGAATCACTAAGTTGTAGCCACCTTCTTTCTTGGGCTCTGGAACTGAACTTGCTGCTCTTTGGCAGCAGGCTTGGAGCTTGTGGCATGTAAGCCTTCATTTGAAGGGTAATATGCGGATTCATAAGGCATTCTTGGACAAATGACGGGCTCGTATCTAAAATGTGGCTATGAATGCCTCTTCTATAGCCAATTCTAGACTGTGTTTATAGTCATTGTATGCTTCATGAAAAGTCTGTGGAATTGCATTCAGTATTTCTTTAATGTTTAATTCAGATAGGATAGCATAGAAGCTTCTCAGCTTACGTGGTAGCTGACATGAGAGTATACATGTGAGGATGTATGAGCACATTGGTAGAAGAACACTGGGAGATGAAATTGATTGGAGTATGTGTTGAATCAATACAGGTATTCCCAAAAGGGCCTTTCTCACTGAAATGTTGTTTTTGACCATGTGGAATAACTTGGTTAGTTTTAGCATTTGTCACAAGCAGAGGCACCTATAAAGACCTGGAAAAAATTTGTATGCTTTTATTCTGATTAAAATTGTGTATAGGTTTGGGTTTGTTGGTTTTTTTAGTAGCTATTTTTTGGTCTTGGGTAACCTCAGATCCATACCCTTAGGACGTAGCCTTTAATCTTCCAGATGAACTTCCATTTACCTAGAAAAGACATTAGATGCTAGGTAATTTGCAAAGTAGTCGATACCAGTCTTCTGTCTGCTTATCCAGAAATCAACTACTAGTAGACAGCCACAGGTAGCAGGTATGTTGTGTGCCTGCTCCTGAATGGCTGCTGTTCACAGTCTGGTCTGTCAGCGTGAGGACACAAAGTTCAACTTTAATTCATCAAGCTGTGAAATTGTAGTAATTGGAGCTTTGGTGCGTCATCTTTCTCAGATCTGGACGCAATAAAACTCTGGTTTCATGGATTGGAGGCATAGTGATACAGTTAAGCAATCTCGAGAGTTAATAAGAGAAGAGGAAGCTTTCATGGTTTTTCCTCTGCAGCATTGGCTCACCAAGTCTGTTGATTGTCATGGTGCTGCTGCCCCTCCTCCGTCCCCAACAGCTGCTGGTTCTTGTTTGCTGAGATACAGTGAATGAGTTTGTGGAGCAGTGCTGTAAAGACTATTAGGGTCTAATAAATAACCTTCTGCAAACCATTATATTTCCAAACTGGATCAGTTCAGTGTTGGAGGGATGCTATGCTGAAAATCAGATTAGCTTTAGTTGTGCAAGCCAGAGGGTGATGCAGGTGGCTCAAAGTTGAAGTGAGTGGGGCAGGGGCAGTTCCTTTGGCTGGCACTGTTACCGAACAAAACAGTGTATGAACCTGTGGCCTGCTTTAAAGCTTTAAATTGCCATCCGAGCTGCAGTGTGGTAAGCAAGTGTTCCTACACCTGTTCGAAAGCATGGTAATTTTCTAACTTAAGCCACCACTGTATGCAGTATGTTTTTAAAACTGCTTCAGTATTAAACCTGGCCTCAAAGTGCTGCAAGTTAGTTATCTGCATCTGGGGTAGGTGCTGCTGCTGCTAAAAGAGAAGTTCCTACTATGTCTTTGCTGTTTTGTTTCCACACTTGCACCAGTTCTAAAGTCCTTCGAAAGTCCCTGCAACTACTGTGTCCGAATTGAGGATTTGCTCTGGTTAAAACTTTGTTCTGGATGTCCATGTTGGCAAAAGGGAAGAGGTAGAAACAAGTATCAGGAGGAAGGTGCTGGTGCAGTTTATACTCAGTGACTGCATACCTATAGCATATTTGTATCCTAAGAGCAGACCCTTGCTTCTGAAAAATTACTTTCAAGATATTAATGCCAGGCTTGAAATAACAGACTTGCTCCAGCACCTGAGATGAGCAGGTGTCACTTTCCAAATAATGCAGTGTCTGGTGAGGCCAGCAAGTATGTGTGCCTTTATTGATTCATCAGCTGTTACAGAGGTTAGTACAACTCTGGTTTCCTTTCCCATACGATAGCATGAGTGCCATAGGTGAATAACTGGTTTTATTCTGTCTGCTGGCCCCCACCCCTTATTAATGATTTGATGTTGTTCTTTTCTGATGTATTTAGGATGTATTTATTCTTTCCTTAGTGTTGATGTTTCCTTGATTGGAATATTTTTAAAAATACATTTATTATATCTTGCTGTAAGCTGCAATTTGAGTACAGTCCAGAAAAAATTTGAGCAACACCCTGATACATCCTTGTCCAAGCCCTATTTTCAGTGTGGTGGCGTTACTAATACAGGCATTTATTGAAATGTATTAGCTTGGTTTCCTTGTCTTCTAGCTGTTCCTGTGCACATCAGGCAACATCCTTCATAATACATTTGGATACTAGAGAGTTACAGAATTGTATGCCAATCTTAATCTGTTTAGATTACCTAATAGGTTGTAATTTTCCTAAGCCTAGGGGTACTGGCAAGAATAAATCTATTCTGCAAGGAGTAAGACTGGTCAACTTTGATGCTACGGATAGGGGATTTATGTCTTGGAGAGTGTTCTTTCACATATAGCTTTTCTATTATAGCATAGCTATTCTATAACTTTTAGGAATACAGATAGCAATTTGCATCTAATGGCTGGGTTTCAATATTTTGATACATTGACTTTTGAGATCTGATCTTTAACTTAATTCTTTGAACAAGTAATCTAGTTAAAACCATGATGTTTTTTCCCCCCCAGTGTTATGCTGAGGGAGCCCTTGCCTTGTAGTTTCGAAGTTTTTCTGTAATAGTCACAAATATTATGTATTATAGTAATCATACTTGAGATGGACATGCACATGTATTATGCAACTAGTCAAGCTCTTACCTTCAGGAGATGGTATGTAAGTTGCAAGATTACTTTTATTGTGGATTTTATGCAGAAAGCCTTGCTTTGTTCTGTGTGCTAACATATATGCAATGTTGAGACTGTGTATACAATGACTTTTTTGTCTGTGGTGTCATGTCCACAACATGGATAAGCACAGTGTTTACGTCAGCATCTTTAGGCTGATGGCTATGGAGACACATAGATTGTGCTTGTTTTGTTCCAGTAATATAGGCTTCCAAAGTTGAGTCTATTTTGATATTTTCCAGTTACTTTTTTCAGTTCGCATAATCCTGAGAATATACTGTTTAGATTAATAAAACTATTCATTTCTATTTTGTTTTTCCCTATAGTGAGCCTGGGAAGCCTCACTGTTCTGTTTTTTGTGTCTACCTAGTTCTTGGTGAAGGGGGAAGGCAGTTTTTTTCATTTTGGTTGGCCTGGATGTAAGCAATGCTCTCTATGTAGCTTTGCAAGGTAAAGAACTTTAATGTGATGTTAGATTAAACTGCACTAAGTTGGTAACTGTGACTTTGGTTATATCAACAACTTAGCAACCTTGTACATGGAGACTGACAGTATTTATCAGTAATGGCTGAACCTAGCTGGAAGTACTTTTAGCTGGGCGGGGAGGATGCAGAGCTTATAGCTGATCAGAGGGTCAAGGACTACTATGAAATGCCTATCTGTCATTTCTTGAATGAGTGTCTCACAACTGCCTCTCTTTAAATTTTTACTATAGATAAATCATATTGTGCACAATGGAGGATTATACAAAAGGCCTTTCAATGAAGCTTTTGAAGAAACACCAATGCTGGTTGCTGTGCTGACCTATGTAGGCTATGGTGTTCTCACTCTCTTTGGATATCTGCGAGATTTCATGCGGCAGTGGAAGATTGAGAAGTGTCAAAATGCAACAGAAAGAGAAGAACAAAAGGTAACCACTGGGAAATAATGGTCAGTGGGAAACAATGTGACTGAGCTATAGCTTGAGCATTTCTTTAGGGAGTAGTAGTGTTCAAAGTTTTCTCCTGTTTTCCTTGTCTTCTGAATGCCCCAAATATTATGGTAGTGCTGCTGTGTCATTAAGCAAAATAATCACAGAATCACTAAGGTTGGAAAAGACCTGTAAGATCATCAAGTCCAACCAATAATGTTTCTTTTAGTTGGGTTATTTTTTAGCAGAGCAGTTCCCTCATCTGGTTCACTGCAAAACTGCATAAACAGTTATATAAACATGCTGAGAGATGCCCCAGGTGCAGAAACAAGGGTTTGGGGGAGAGAGACTGCATATGCCAGCATCAGCAGCTAAATAAATGCTTATCAAAGGATCTGGTTTGAGTCTGACAGCAGTGGGAGGCTTTCTGATGCTGCTCTGGTGGCTGTGTTTTGATTTGGAAGCATGCTATTAATTCTCTTTAGTCTAAGCAGTTGCAAAGAAAAGCCTGTGGATGAGAATGAGAGCACAGGGTGGATGACTTTAAATTCATCTGGAGTCCAGAATATTAGCAGGTTAGCTGGTGAGTAATCTGAGGTACTGACTCCTGACTCACTGACAGCAATTAAAAGAATTAATTCATAATAAGACCTATTCATAAAAGCTTCTGTTACCAGGTGAAAAGTGTTGCCTGCTTCAGGAGTTAGTCTGGAGTAGATATTCCTAATTTTGAGGAGCTGTAAAATATTTTTAGAGGCCTTTATTCCCCACAGGAATTAATTACTGTTAAGAAAGCTACTGTTTAAACTTGCGGTTCGCAAGCTATTTCCTGCTAACTCTTAATGTGAGCTCTCTTGGAACAGTGTGAATACCAGTGAGCTTTGCTCCAAAGGTGGAGTGAATTGGCTTTCTTTTTCTAATAGGGGTTCTGTTTGGCTCCCCAAAGCAGTTGAGAAAATCTGGCTTATAAAATGTTAAGGCAGTTTGTCTTCCTATTGCTGGTTTCTGGTTCTCTGTGCAGCCACCCAAGTAGTTGGCTGGTAGAAAATAGAGGGCGTGGGAAGGACATCTCACTAATACAAACAAATAATCAAGGGGGAAAGGGAGGAAGAAAAAAAGAAGGCTTCTTTGGAGGCTTTTCTTGGAGGCAGCACTGGAGTAGAGTGTGTTATCTTATGGTAGATTAGCTAAGATGCAGTAAACTAACCAATGCCTAAAATTACTTTACAGTAGCTTCTTCATGTGAGCATCGTGAGGTACAGTTAAGCTGATTCATAGTAAGGCACTTAATTCCAAAATAGAAGCATTCTCATAGGAGTTTGAGTAATAGGTATTTCATATTGGTTAAAAGTACAGGAGTTTAAATTTACGCTATTTCCAAAACTGACTTCTGGAACCTGGAAGTAAAAATCTTGTATCCTGTTTAACAGTTACAATATTCGAATAAGGATTGCTGGTTAAATCTCGACTTGAAACTTGATGTGTTCATTAATGTCATTTGACCTACCCGAGTTTATGTTACCTGAGAACATGACAGCCTTGTATTTTTCTGTGTATAAACTAGAAGTTGATATAGAAGAGAACACTCAAACAGTTGCAGAAATCTACCAAGACATTAGAATAAATGTTTAAATATTAGACTGTATTCATGGTACTTGAGGATTATAAAGGAGTAACTGAAGTGTTGGTGCATTTACTCTATACTGTAGTTGTTATATTTATGTTGCACAGTTTTTGTGAAACGCTTGTTCTGTTACCAGTATGTAAGGTGCAAGACTGCTTACAGTAGTCCTTTTCTGTGGGAGCAGTCATGACTCATACATGAGAGTGTACAAAAGGAGGACCTCAGGCAGTAGGTCTGATTTAGGAATACATTATTAATATTGGCTCTTGGTAAAGATTGTCACAGAGGACGCTGAAGCACAGCGTTTGTTGGCAACTGATTATCCTAGTTCTAAAAGAAATTTAGCCTTGAAATTTTTTACAAAATAACTTAGCATTGCATCTTACCCTGAAAGACATTTGCTTAACAAGTATACCTTCTGGACAGATGAATTGAAACCCTTTGAGTTTGTGTATTGGTCATTGTTTGCAAGAAAGAGATGCATGTATTCTGTTTCTGTTTTGTATATAGGATGTCTGTGGATGGTGCTAGTAAGAAGTGCCAGTGAATATTGCATAAGAAATAGGAAATCCTGTTTCAAAAATTTTTGGTGTTGAAGAAATCTCAGCCTAGTGTACTTCCCCAAATCACATTTCTAGTTCTTAGGTTGGAATAGCTGTTTCTGTATCAGACAAATAGAAAAGTGATCATGTGAGGTCTAGAACATACAGTACTTATCCTCACACTTCGCTGCTTTAAGCTTTGTTTGCCTGCAAATGAATTGACGAGAGCATGCTGCAGCGTTATCTAGTGTGGGAGCCAGGTTTTATTTTGGTGCAGGTGGGGTTCACCATGACTTATTTTGAAACAGTTGCTCTTGATTTTCAAATATTTGAATCTCAAGCTGCTGGCTGACAGCCCAATCATCTTTTGGTACAGGAATGCAGATATTAGTGCACAGAAAAGGCTTGAAACTCATGCTTTTTTTTATTAATACATGCAAATTGGAGGAGCCCTGTGGTTACCCTGGGGTAGTCTCTGGCAGATTTGTGACCTTGTGTGGAAAGTAACATTTTTATTATTTAAATTCTAAAGAGCCAACTAGATGATTATGATTTTCTTAAGTCTCAAGCAAAAGGGTTAGCTTTAGCTTTTTGAAATAGTTCATAATTGCTTAGGTGAAAAGCTCAAAGCAACTGCAGTGGGAGTAGCTGTGTAGCTGAACAGTGTGTGACGACCTGTTTTGTGAGCAAAACAAAATTGCATAGTGTGAGGAAGTATTTCATGGAGGGGTGAATGAACTTGTCCTGAAAGTCGTGGAATTGAAGTATGTGGATTTTCTGTGGTCTGTTTCTGAAGATGATCACAGTTAAAAGCGTAACGTAAACTTAGGTCCAAAATGTAGTACTAAAAACAAACACAAAAAAAAGCCACCTTCAGTTTTTGTGTGTTTTGGAAGGCAATCTATTTCAGTAGAGCAAATCCTTCCTTAAATTGTCGCTTAATATTGTAATCTTAGTCTGTGCATCAGAACTAGAAACCGAAAGTGACCAAACTAATTTAAAGAGCAGGCTTTCCAACAGGTCTATATTGGGACTGTTTGACTGTTTCTGATGGTGGGTAAATTCCTGGGAATTTATTAGAGCCTTGCATTGAAATAAGTGGTTCCAGGAGAACCTAATACTCGCTTACCGTCAGAACACAAAAGGGTGAAAAGGGGCAGGCTTTGCTAGTACTGATTTCCAGGAAATAGTCTGATGGGTTTTGGCTTTGTTTAAAATATATCCAGCTGGACTTTTCCTGGAAGCCGGTGTTGTGTAGCACATCCTCTCTGAAGCATTATCAGTCTGTTTTAGGCATGGGTAAGCAGCAAGATTAACAATTCTCAGTTACCCTGGAATCAATTTATGCATACCCAATTTAATGTAATGTCTGGTCATACGAAGTAGCTAAATCTGCAAAATGCTTGTAGGATTTTATAGACAGGATGAAAATCACTTCTACCCTTCTTCCGGTCTGATTTGCCTGTTGATTACCTTGTACGTTTTGTATATGGGAGCAACTGTGGAAATGGGGCCAGTAACTCTCTAACATACCTCTTCATGCTCAGTAGCTTGCCCAGTTAGAATATGTTTCTAGCATGTGGGGTTTTCAAACACTTGTTCACAGGAATCCAGCTGTAGAAATATCTTGGGGCAGTAAACTGGAGCCTTTTGCTCAGTGTTGCGTTAACATCTATATAGCTCATCAGAGGTCTCCTGATGGTATAAAGGCTACCCACAGTTATTGCTCCACTTTTTCTTGACTCATGTAGCAGCGAGATGGAACTAGTCTTTCTGTTTCCTTTTAGAAGCCTTAAATTTGTTGCAATTGTCTACTTGATTTCCATTCAGAGTGAGTTTTGTGTTATCAGGGAACGCATTATGTGAATTGCAGATAAGCCTGGCTTGTGCTTGTGGCACCATTTGTTAGTTTAGGTGAAAGGCTGTGAAAACATTGCTGTAAAAGCAGCATAATCACTACATTTGCATGTCACTGTGCCCCAAGCTCATGGTTACAAAGCTCTCATGACCTTCACTTGTTGTAGCATTAATTTAGAGTATGAGGAAATCTTGGATTCCCAAATTACCTGTGCTAAGGTGCTGCACCCCAAGGGAGAATTGTATTCTTCCCTTGTTTCACTCTTTCTTGAAATTGCTATGCCTTTCAGGTTTCTGGGAGACCACTAGTACTTGGGTTTCTTCATCAGGCATCACCTTACTAATAGGCCATGTGTTCTAGACTTAAATCAACAGGAATGGAGCTGTTTAGGATGACTTAGCTCCGTGTTCATATGAATTCAAATGAAAGAACATGCTGCTTTTGCTCCTCCTTTGGAAACAGTATCACCTTTGCAGTTGTTTGACTGTGCTTTCTGTGAAGACTGCTCGAAGAATCAACTCACTCCTAGAATATTTTTGCTCCAAATGAAGTTGTTCCATCTCAGGCTGATATTCTTAGGGTCTGTTATGGCTAGAAAGAGCGTTGGATCTGAAGTAGGATGAGAACTTGATGGAAAAATAACAATAAGCTCTGAAGGCCATTTAAAGGTGACAGTGATTGCTTCCAGCAGTAGGACACTGTTGCAGCACAGCACTGTGGCTGTACATGCAAAAAATCTGAAATAGTATGGATTGATAGATTTTTGTCCCCCTTCCCTCCCCAAATGTTTTTTCTTGGTTCAAAGATTGAAAACATTTAATTTCTATGAGGAATTTAAGTGGTCTTTTTTTGGTGTACTGTCCTCTCTACTCTCCATCTGAAATGCCACACTCTAGAAAGATTGGGGAGCGGAGAATAAAAAAAAAAAAAACAAAAAAAACCCAACCTCCAAAGCAACCAGGCAAACCATCTGGTCCTGTATGCCAGCTCCAAAGAGGGCTCTCAAACTCCAAAAGTCAGTACCAGTTTATAAAGGCATGATATCCCTACCATTTATGTTTTTGCGTTCAGATGCATGTGTTATGAGAACCTCTTGGTGGGTTTAGGATTACTGAGGAAATAGCCAATCCAGTTTTGATTTGTGCCAAAATAACATTTCCTGCCTGTCCTATTCCAAGGAACTTTCTCATGAGAGCTAGCTGAGGGTGGTTTATTGTGGAGGGGCGGGATGGACAACAAAGGGGCTGGCCTTAAGCTGATGCCTCACTTAGAGCCCTTTGCTATAATCTTACAGCTTGGTACCCCCAAAAAGCAAGGCCAGTGTCCCATATTAGACCTTACTCATAATTTGTTCCTTGAATTCTTGTTGACTTTTAAAACACCTTTTTTGTTATCATAATCCATTAGGTTCAGAGAACTTCTCTACTTACAGTTAAATCACTTTAAACTTAGTTATTCTGTTGGCTTGTAAGAGCGTACTTGCGTTATGTATCTTGGTGGTGTCAACCTGTTGTGGGTGATTGTCTTTATCTCACCAGTTGAGCTTGTTACTCTTCCTGCTTTGTCACCTTGGGTTTCAAAATAAAACATGCTCCATCTGATCTGTAATCTGAGGTGAGATTGGACTGTATCAGCCCAGACATACCTGCTTGAGTTGATATAATGACTCATTTCCAGCCTCGCTTCTAGCCAAGAACCTTGGTTAAAATCTCAGTTGTTTCCTGGGTCACATAGTTAGTGTGCTTGAGTAACTATTGCAAAGCTGAATTCTCATGCAAAGATGGTTAAGGGGAGTTGAAAATGCTTAGAAGGATCTCAGCAGATTATATTTAGATACAAGTATAAGTCCCTCAAGTATTGATCTGCTAATGTGCCAGAGTTTCTTCTTGATCTTGTCACTTCCCCCACCCCTCTGCAAGTGATACAGGAGAGGGTTTGAGACACTTGTAGATAATTATTTTGATTTTGTGTCATGAATCAGGATCTTCTTAGTATATTGCTACAAGAACTTCCATACATATCAACACTTTGTAATAGAGTACAGTAGCTACGTAACTTTTCATATATGAAGGAAGTTCCCGAATGCATTTGTCAATACCAAGATGTTTTTCTCCATTGTAGAAGTGATCAGTTTGTTAGTGATTCAGCCTTGAAACCCACTTTCTGCCTGGAACAACATGAGACACTGAAGTCGAGGAAGGATAGAGCTGTGTAGCTGCTTCAGAAAACTAATGATTATCTAGGGGACTACAGCTTTGTGTTAGCTGACCTACTACCCCTGTTAACCTCTCTTGAGAGGGAGCCTTCAGAGAAGACCTGGCACATGTGAAATAATGCAAAACGATACTTAAGTAGAGGAACACGGAAGAAATAATTGCCCTTCCATGTGTGTTAGCTCATAGAAATGTTGTTCCCACTGTCTGTCTTTGCTGAGAAAGGGCATACTTGGGATTCCCTGGAGGAGTGATCACTGGCTAAATTTGGGTTGTTTTTCCATAGTTGAAATGATGAAAATTAATATCTTTGTGCCTTTTTGGCATGTCATTATGCACAGGCAAATCAGAAGGGGGCTTAGGTGCAACTATGTCTGCTTAGAAGCTGGCACTTTTGGGCTGCATCTTCCCTGTGCAGCTGCTGGTAGGAGGATGCAAAGGGGTGGACCTAGATGGTTCCTTTACTCCAAACTGAAAGGACAAAGTTGTTAAATCATTAAAATAGGAAGGTAAAGAAAAAAGTACTCTTCCTGCAGTTGAGCATTGTAAGTAAAAGTTTGTCAGTGCCCATTTGTTTGAGTTGTTATTAAAAAGCTGGCATAAATACTCCCACTTTTGCTTCAGTGGTGCAAATGTCAGTCACTGTAGCATTTGGTCAGACAGATATTGTCTTGCTTATCCTGTCACCAAAAATAAAATGCCCCTCACCATGTTTGTATTTTTCCTGTGAAAAACAGGAAGAAATGCTATGCTAGCTCTTACCTTTGTCATAAATTCTACTTTTTCCTTTTGTAGCTTATTAAAAAGTTTTTTTTGTTTTGTTAGGTTTTTTTTCAACAGTGGCAAATGAATTATGCATTCTTATCGCTACTGAGTATCAAACTTCCTTTTAA
The DNA here is from genome assembly GCF_030936135.1 of Gavia stellata. Classification (NCBI taxonomy): domain Eukaryota; kingdom Metazoa; phylum Chordata; class Aves; order Gaviiformes; family Gaviidae; genus Gavia; species Gavia stellata. The sequence goes on from NC_082600.1 coordinate 25,643,540, forward strand.
TTGAATAGTAATAAGGAAATCTCATGACTTCGGAGCGTTTTGAGTAGGCCAGAAAAAAATGTTCTTGAGTACTCATATGTCCTTGCTGTCACAGTTAGTTTGACATTCTTGTGTGTTATCCATTCAAGACAGTCACTTAGTTTTCCTGAAAAATGTTGGAAGGGAAGCTAGAATTCAGGAAATGCTCATGCAAAGAAATCCTGTGGGACTTAAGTGCTGATAAGCTGTGCAGAAGAGAGGTGCCATGATGTAGCTTACTAGCTTGGATTCAGAACAAAAAATTATGGAAAGTTCTAATGGTAACCTCTATAATAATGCTAGTGCTGCTACATTAAATGCATTTCTTATGTACAGAACAAAACGGCAGAGTACCTCAGTTTTCAAATTCATTGTGTATTCAGTAGAGCAATGCATACTGTTTGGTGCCAAAAAGCAATTGTATGTTCCCTTGCTCTGCTTACTCTGAAGGTTGAATAGAAATCTCTTGCAAAGGTTATAGGCCCATGCATTTTGCGAAGGGGGTTATTGTATGTTTTGAGAGAAATGCTCTCCTCAACTGCCTAGCAAGATCTGGAAAGAGAGCCAAAGTATTTCAAGTCCAATTTGAGTTCAGAGAACAAGACCTCACTGGGTCATTAGGAGCTCCCAGTTCCGTTTCTGTGTTACTTTCAGCACTCCCTCTCTTATATGTTAGAATTCTTTGAGGCTTTCTAACTTGAAGCATGACCTAATGCCATGATTGTTTTTTTTCTAGTTGTGGTTGATGGCTTTTAGATTCAGAGCTACTTAAATTATATACAAATAAGCACCTACTGTTGAGGAAATCTGGGGGGCATAGTAGATTTGCAGGTTTAAAAAATGTGGAAATCACATCTAGCAGATGGACTTTGCACTAGCAGATGAATCTCTTCAGTTTTGCTGCTATCTCACCTTCACATAATTTTGCACTGGCATGGATTTCCAGAACTAAAAACACTTTGGGTGGAATTGGTTTCAGGGCTTGTGATGAAGAACTCTTTAACTTTTTCTTGAGTTTTCTTGATTTTTTTTTCATTTATAAATTACACCCAAATGACAGAAACAACTTATCCTCTTATTCCTAGTTTGCTGTAATATATATTTTCCTTTTACTTTGAGTGCTTTTGATGTGTTTCAGGACTTTGTCCCATTGTACCAGGACTTTGAAAATTTCTACAACAGAAACCTCTACATGCGCATTAGGGACAGCTGGAACCGTCCAATCTGCAGTGTGCCAGGGGCCAAAGTGGACATGATGGAGAGAGTTTCCCATGACTATAACTGGACGTTCACGTGAGTCAAACTTGAAGAAAAGACTTCCAACAGCTATCTTTAAGTAGAGGATCTATATGAGCAAGTTGCAGGCTGTGAGGTTAAAGGAGCAGTGAATCGTGTTTGTTTTAAGCTTTCCATGGCTTGAATCAATGAATTTTGCTCTTTTGAAACACATCTGGCCACCAAGGTGATTATTTGTGTATAAACTTTTGGCTACCTACTAAGGCTCCTGACTGTGTTAAGATTTCATGGGCATACACCTATAATAAAATTAATACTTTTGTGTGTGATGACCAGAACCTGGAGTAGATACTTTGGATTGCACTGCTACTTGTGACTTTGTGTTGATTTAGAATCAGTCCTGACACTTGAAGTAAATGTTGCTGCCTGAAACTGAATTTAACACAATTGTTTTGAGTCAGAAATGAAGTAGTCTGTAGAAACAAAATCAGAAATGCAAGAACAAGGATTTTTACAATTGGAAACGACATATCACAAGTTTGGTGTGAAGAGGTTTGCAGCACAGTACTTGGTGAAACTACTCGTGTCTTTCCTTGGCTTTCAAGGGCAAAATAATTAAAACTTTTTTTCTGCTAAACTTCTTCCTTAATCTCCTTGTCACGTATTGTTAGCACAGCAGTGCCAGATGTGTTTCCTTTCTGTGGTTAGAGGATATCCTGCTTGAGGGGCTGCCAAGGTAATTGATCTAGAGATCTTATTTTGTAATTGAAAAGAAAGTTGTATGTTTCTGGGATGGAGGGGGGAACATGTCAGAGAAACAACAAACAGATTGAGAAGCCTCAAGCAATTTTAGATATGATAGCAAACTCACCTTTTAATGTAAACTCTTCTGGGAACTAGTTTAAGACTGTAGGATAAGGAAAGCATCTTTTTTCACTAATAGTTTCAGTTTGAGGGGCAGTACTGAAATAACTTAATGGTTGGTTCTACCGATTTTTAACATTTCAGCGTATATTCTAGGAAACTGAAATAAGAATCTTCTGGTGTAGTTAATTTTTTTAATTGTTGGTATCCTAACTTGCGATGTTTTTAAAATACAGGTACACAGGGAGAGTGATAAAGGACATTATTAATATGGGTTCCTACAACTACCTTGGATTTGCACAGAAGGCTGGGACTTGCCAAGAAGCAGCAGCTAAAGTTCTGTCCCAGTATGGAGCTGGGGTGTGCAGCACTAGGCAGGAGATGGGTGAGTTGGAGCAAGATAGGATGTTCCCTGAATGTATGTTGCAAAGTCTTTAATCTGATCGTACGTCTTTGAAACATTACTTGTTCCAGCTTTTGGACTTCAGACTAATCAATAAAGAAGCTTTTACTTTAGTGAAGACAAACTGACTTGCTGGGTTTAGTTTACATGGCACAGCAGTTGGCTCACTTCTGTTTTCATATATATTTTTTTTCCACTGTTCCCTTATGGGCCTTTAAATAAAGAGCAGCCTGGTTGGTGGAAATTCTTCTCATAGAATATAGCAGTAGTGAAAGCTTCTTCTCACTCTGAATTTCTCATTTGTTTTATGTGCAGGAAACTTGGACAAACATGAGGAGCTGGAAAAGCTAGTTGCCAGGTTCCTAGGTGTGGAATCTGCAATGGCATACGGAATGGGGTTTGCAACCAACTCTATGAACATTCCTGCTTTAGTTGGCAAGGTATGGCTTAAGTCACTGGCAAAAGCTCATCTAACAAAGATTCTGCTGGTTGGGTTTTCTAAAAGCTACTTGTTTGGTTTTGGTTCTCTTCAGTGGCAACCCCTGCAGATATTCTCTATTGAAACTATAGGTCACAGTATGCATCTCTAACCTTTGCAAAAATCTTTTAGGGGAAACAGCATCCGTGGGACAAGTAGCAGCCTAGATCTTGCCTTCTTTCTGGGAGAGAGCCTAGCATGTTAAGGCTTGCTTCCCCAGGCTACTCATTAGTGTATGAAATGGTGGCTGATTAACAGGCTGATTGGCTGAAGGTATTTTGATGCTCTTGAGACACTAAAAAGTGACTGTGTCAATGAGACACACAGATAAGCTGAATTGCATGTTGGTACATACAGAATTTATTATCTTTGAGTGACAGCTGAAAAATCCTTCCTTTTGAAGTAGCAAAATCCTAGTAGAAAAGCTGTTTCAGAGAAACAAGGTCAAATGTAAAGACTGATGTCTACTCTGTGCCCCATAGAACGGTACACAATGCAGCCTGAGTGTCCTGAATCTCAAAGTATGGTTTTTTTCAGTTGTTGGAAAATGAAATGGAAGAGAGTTCTTTGTTTGCATCTTCTGATGCAAAATATATGTTCTCTTAGCTCCTACTTAGACTAAAATAGTGCAAGTACTGGAACTGTGTCCTCTTTTTGAAAATGATTCACTGTTAGCCTAATACTACTAGCCTATTGGAATTCTTTATCCCTGTGTAGTGAATTATTTTCCCTTTATTCCATTTACTTATTTTTTCCACTTCCTGAGATCACTTTGTAAATTCTTCCACATGTGATATCTACAGGTTATAAAATTGCTGCCTTGTTCTTCCCGGCAACTTTTCCTCCTGGTGAATCTCTTCTTGACTAGCTGTAGTGTCTTCCTGCATGCTATTTTATTTGCGCTGTCTACATAATGCCTCTTTTCTTTTGATCTGTTAAGTTTTAAACATCAGATGCTTTCCATGATGAAAGATGATTTTGAGTCCAATGCCAGAGAGAAATTCAGTGCTTCAAATCTGGTCTTTCTGGGGTCAAATACCTCTGCAGTGTTATGATTTTGAACAACTTATGTTACTCCTGACGTATCTTTTACTTGCATTTTTCTGCTCTTTTGTCTTCCCACATCTCACCGTTTTTTCATCCTCAACAGAAAAATGATTCATGATTTCTGTGAGACCTTTTGGATTCAGAACACACATGGTCAGATACATTTAAGTAGACTTCTGTCTGTTGTAAGTCAGTACAAATTGCCCATTACTGCAAAGTTACTCAATCTTTTTTTCTATGTATGTGGATTCTACTGTATATCTTTAATACCTTATGAGAATACTCTTGAGACACCTTATTCAGCTCCTTACTTTTCACATTTGAACTTCAACAGTTTTTAAAACCATTGGGAGAATCTGAACAGTAAATTCCAAGGCACGTAATGTACCTGTTTTCATGCACATAACTTGCATGTTTACTTAACCAACTCTTTTCATAAATGGATACAGCAGTCTGTACTGTGTTAGTAACGAGCGTACTTAGTTTTTGTGTATTTTATTTAAAGTAGTAAGAAGCTTCTGCCTCATAACACTACAAGTGCCCTTATACTCAGGTGAATACTCCAAACAGAAAATGCTCTCTTCTGAAGAAAAGAGTTCTTGTCGAATGAACCATTTCGCAGTTCAGAATGTTCACTAAATGCTTTTTTTTGGCTGCCTGAAGTTGTTTCTCACTGCACCTTTGATTTCTTCATTGTCTGCAAATAAGGACTCACATAAATCCTGAATTCTGGCACCACCCAGTACACAATTGGCTGTGTGTTTACAGCGTGTTTCACCATGCTTTGATAGAGTCCTCAGAAAAGCCCAGAGAATCCCATGCTTGATTAAATTCTTGGGCTCCCATTTATGTTACTACGGTTTGTGTCTTTGCATGTCCTACATACATTTTCAGGTGCAAAGCTGCTTGGAACACAAATTTTTGAAGGTTTGGCAAGCTTAATCAGTAATGGCATCTGCATTTGGCCAGAAGGAGTTTCTTTGACAGTCACTGATAAGATTTGAAGCTAATAATTATTTACATTGTATCTGGGCACCTATATTGCAACTTAATTAGCTTAAAACACAAACCACTGCAGTAAAGTTACTCACATATATATAATACTGGACCACCTGGTCTGTTTTTGCTCTGTGGAATTCTTAAACGCTTGGTTTATGTTGGTACTAAATTATCTTTTAATAGCAACAAATATGACTTCCCTATCCTAGGAGCCAACTCTACCCCATAATCTGATTAGCGCTGTTCAGCAAAAAGAACTCAAAAGCTTCATCAGCATTACCTAGTTGATCTTTATTCACTGTGCCTTGTTAACAGCAGCTTCTACTAAGCAGATGCTTAAAACAGGTATAGTTGGTGTACACTGAAAGTTATATTTCAGCACTGTTAAAGCATCACTAGAAACTGGTCTTTCTGCACCTGGCAGTTTTCAACAGGAGAGACCCGCTGTTGACAGCCAGGTTGTCAGCTGCCTAGTACAGTCACTGCCAAGTATGCTGAGTCTAGACCACAGATAATGTGAGATTTGAGGATTACATTGTCAGAAGTTGTTAGACCATTTGAGGCTAAGCTAGATGCTGAAACTTGCCTGGTTTGGAATAAGTGTCATTAATGTAGTTACTGTAACTAGCTAATAACAGCATTCTGTACTGCCTTTAGTGCAGAGCTTTTCACCAAAGCTCTGGGCTGACAGAGGCTAGATAATGAAGTTAGAGCAACAGTGCTTGAAGGATCTTTTTTTGGTTGTAAGAAAACAAATTAATTTCCATGTATAGTTAGTTTCTGAAATTAAGTGCTCGGAACTGAATTACGCAATTCATGTATGCAGCACTTTGAGGTAAAATGTGGCATTCACTTCAGTTTCTGCGTCTGCCTTGTAGGATGCATTGGTAAGTCTGATCTTCCCTGGCATATGTTTTTCTGGATACCAGTAGTGTGATCTCCAATTAGTGTTAGTCTTCTGTACTCTCTCTAAATGTAAGTTTGCTGATAAATGCAACTGAAGTCTTATTATTGTAGTAGCAGCACTCAGTTTTATGTATAATCTTCAGTTATTGCTGTACTGTACCAGTGGCTTCTTTGATCCTTTGCTCTCTCCCTACTGGCAGACAATACTAGACTCTTTACTTCCTCTTCAGTTTTAAATTAGTTTATTTTGCCTACTTGAATGTCCTCTTCTGCTACAGGGGGGTGAAAAGAGGCTGCTCATTGATTTGTTAAATCTTCTTTCTCTACCAAAAGCTCGTACTTGTTTTTATGGAGAAGCTCCTTCTAGACTATTAATCTCTTCTTTTTTTAATCTATCACTTTTCCTACTTCCTACCATTTAAGAACCATACTAGTACTGGATTATTATGTTCAGTTTTTGATACAGTAGTGTTTAACAGCAATGCCCTGTGACATAGTATACATACTCCTTGTCTGGTATAGTAGTTCCAAAGAGCAAACGCTAGTTGGAGATTTCTATGCTTCTTATGCCAAACTCCCCGAAATATGCAGTGTGAATCCTTTTAACAGCAGTTTGAAGACCTGAGATTTAGTGCAGTTCCTGGGGAAAACCTGTCTCAAGCTTTCCCGGGATGTAGAATATTTCTAGGTACGTTGCAATTCTAGTGCAAAATTTCCTTTATTGTGGAGAAAATACTCCTATTGTCTGTGACACCTCCTTGTGTAACTGTAGGCAATGCTTTTCACAGTCCCTTCTGGTAACTCATTGCAGAGAAGAAATGTTCTTGACTCTTCCCTCCACTAGTTGTTAATAGTGAAACATAGAATGAGCATGTGTTTAGTGTCAAATCTTCGGCATCTTGACATGCTTTCTGGATTTTTAAGTTAACAGAGGCACTTCTAGAGTTGCAGCAGATTTGCATAGTAATTGGAGTGGCCCAAGGTTATTTAGAAATATTATTGCTCTCTTACAAACTAATCCCCCAATATGCATTCCTTGTAGACCTCAGCGATAACACTGTGACTAAATGTTCAGCATATCAGCTGTTGACGTGTTATCATTGCTGCTCTCAAAACGGACATATCCTGTTTTGATATTTGTCCAAGGATAGACCTACCCTTTTTTGAAAAAGCAAACAAATCCAATGTAATGTTTAATGGCTTCAGAAAACTTTCCAATTTCACTTCCTGTATCTTGTATGTTACCTCCATCTACAAAGTACTTAATAGTTCTGTTCGTTAAAGAAAATTAGTCTCTTTGGTACCACTGAGCACACATGGGTTTAGTCACTGGTTACCTCCTAATATAAGAAATAGTGCAACTTTGATAAGGTCTTCAATCTAAGACTCCAGTGTTTCCTATCACCACTGTAGACTTGCTGCGTGAACTGTGGAGAGCTGCTCTCCTCTCTGTTTTACCTGGCTGCACATGAGGATGAGTACTAATCATCAACATGAGATATTCAGGCAGATTCAGCTGCAGGACTTCTGGAAAAAGTGAAACTTAAGTGGTTCTTTCAGTTGACAGTAGTTGTGCATTTTTATTTGCTATACTGAGGCTGCAAATTGTTTCTTAGCTAGTCTTGCCTGGACTAGCTGCATTTATGTTGGAAATACGTTTTTATTTTTTTCCTTAAATGATCTCTAAGCAGTTCAGAGCTGAAAGGTGTTATACTTGGCTGTGAAACATAACCTTTTCAATATGTTCCTCTTTTCCCTTCTAATTCAGGGCTGTCTGATTTTGAGTGATGAACTGAATCATGCATCACTAGTGCTCGGAGCAAGACTGTCAGGAGCGACTATTCGAATCTTTAAGCACAACAGTAAGTATCAGATGGTGGAGTCTGGCTTTCTGCAGATGCTATAGATCAGATACAATCTCTTCTATCTTCTGGTAGTTGGAAATCCAATTTCATGCAAGGAAGTCAATTGCTGGTTACCTGAAAGGTCAGAAGATGGCTGCTGCTGAGAATTTAATCATCCTGAATTGGATATTATTTGACATGTTCAGTCTCAACTAATAACACTTTTACCCTGAAGCTGTTCTGGCTTACATCTTCTGCATATGAAGAGGAACATGCTGCCCTTTGGCAAGTCTAGGGCCACTAGTTTTTTAACATGGCTTCTGGTCACTTGGATAGCTCAGCATGATTAGACTATTCTAACAGTCCGTGTCACATAGTAATGCAATCTTGTAGTGGTCTAGGTTACAATTTGGGGGATAAGAAAGTGAATGAACATGATCCTACAAGTACGAAAGCTTACGAATGCAGTCTCCTAGCTAAACTAGACGGCCATGCATTGGTACAACGTAGTACAAAAGGAATTTTTGGGATGTGAAGCATAGAGTAATTTCACTGAGTTACTTGCTTTAAGTACTTGTTTCCAAAATACACAGAATTTTCACTTTGCTAGTTTCAGCTTCCTCCAAAGGAGATACTTAGAATAACTTTCAGATTAAAAATACTTAGGGTTTCCTGCTGTTATTCTCAGTGAAAGAGGTACCTGGTTGTCCTTGACTAGTAAAGCCATTACCTTCATTCTTCAGCTGCTCCTAATGCTCTTTATAGTATCAATCTCTGAGATCATGATGACTCTTGCTCTCTTTGAAGTGTGTGGTGATGACAGCAAAGCTTGGGTAGCTGCAATTATTTTCCTCTCTGTCTTACTTGATAGTGGATCCTCTGCTGTGCTTATTGTTTCTTTTTGTGTTCTCTCTTGTTCTCTATAATTTGAATAATTTTTTTTACAGAAGTGTAGAGCTTACTGTAACATCAAGTGATTTTTTTTTTTTTTTTAATTCTTCATAAATCTTGATTGCTGGGCAAGATCACAAAAGCTTTGTATTCAACTTTTGCATTTGTATAGACATACTTCGAACATTGCATCCAGTTCCAGAATTTCAGAGAACACTGGTGACAAATATAGTTCTGGGTATAAGGAGAAGGACTTAAAAGCTCTGGTGTGATGAGGAAGAATAGGTGATCTGTGGGAATGGGGTACAAACTAGCAATGGTGGGATTGGGGGATATTCTAGAAACCTTATAGATGGTGGGGATCTGTGAAAGACAATGGAGTAACAGGCTGGAATCAGAAGGCAAAATACAGGCAATGATCTTAGCCTGTCAAAATGATGTTCAATTCATAGTTATGTATGTGTTCTCAGTCCTACTCTTGTTACGCTCTATGCTGCCTTAGTTAACTTCATTTTGCTGAGATGTTAATGGCTTCCTTCATATTCTGCTTTTTAGAAATTATGGAAAAAAACGAAAAATCCCCCTTAAAATCCCTGTTCAATGTTTTCTTTTTTTCCCCTACTTCATTCTGCAGTTTGTTCTCTTTATTAAGGTCAGACCTAGTTCCTGGTCTTTTCCTCTTCCTTGAGAGATCAGAGCAGAAGTTTATATTCCATTGTTCTCCCTAACTGCACTAAACTTGTACTTTCTTCCTTCAGAGATTTGTTGGAGGCAGAGACTCCACTTCTGACTTCTTCATCTTTGTCTTTTTCTGAGCATTAGCTGTCTTTTAACAGTCTGTTAACTGACCTATTTTGCTGTATAATTTCTAGTCTAGTTCTCAAGTTCCTCTCGCTGCTACAACTGCCCTAGTCTACCAGTCCTCTTTTCATGATTGCACTATTTTTCATGCCTTAGTGTTTATATCTGTCTCCTCCTCAGCACTTTAGCTTTTATGGTTTGATTACTCCCATCTCCACTCCTTTCCTCAGGTTGTTTTTCAGGGTTGATTTCATGTGTATTTATTTGCTTACATTAGTCTGGTCTCCTAGGATCTTGTCAAGTGTTCGTAGCCAAAGCTAGTAAGGTTTCAGAATACGCTGCTACTAACAACTTTATCTGTCTAGTTTCTGGTATGCTAAGCACTGTCATCTTTCCTACACTGGTGGTTCTTTTTTCTTCCTTTTCTGTTTTTGGTTTAGTAGCTTCCTGTTCCACGTCTCCAGTCCCTTCAATTTTAAACAAAGTAATAAAAAAAGTACGCTTGCTCCCCTTCTTGTCCTGCACTTTGGTCTTTCTTCTACTTACCTTTAGTTGGTTATCCTTAAATTTGCTTGTTCTTTTTTGAGTTGTTTCTATCCACAAGGACACACTTACTACCTAAATTGCTTTCTCTTTTCCTCACAATGAGATACCTTCCTTTTTTTGGGTTTTTTTTTTTTTTTTCCCCTTCTACCTTCCTTGTTTGCTGTTTGTGCCTAATGCTCTAACTTCTGCTTTTAGCTTAGGATGATGAAATTCTTCCTTGGAGTTCATACAGTCACCCATTCCCTTTAATCTCATCTGTGGGCCCACAGCTAGATGAAGACCATGCTTATTGACTTATGTATGGTCTGTCCTCCACAATGGAGCAATTTGTGCGTTTCTGGAGTATTGCTGTCTTAGTCATGTCAAAGCTCAAGCTAGTAGCTGTTTTGGTACCATTTAACAATAATTTCTGGTGCAGATATGCAAAGCCTGGAGAAGCTGCTCAAAGATGCTATTGTGCATGGGCAACCTCGTACACGGAGGCCCTGGAAAAAAATTCTTATCTTGGTGGAAGGAATATACAGGTACAAACTATTCTTTATATTCCTAAGACACTCCACATGAGATCTAGCTGCGTAGTAGTTGGGTTCCTTTACCAAATCAAACTACAAATATTGTCACTTCATAGTTACTTCATTAATCTCATCTGCAAATTAAATGGAGCTATGTATGTCTCACATCCTGGACTTTCTGTTGGTAGTACTGTAGCTGTACCTGGTGTTATCACAATGCTTCCCACATCCTGATAAGACTGTAGAAATTTAATTAATCTAAACTGATTATTTACATCAGAGCTGAGGTCTTAAATTGCTTGTCCATTCCATTCTTTCTGTGCTCACTAGATCATGCTAGTGTGAATGGAATTGCCCAAATTGAATGTTTTTGCTGAGAGTGAGTAGGAGCATGTAATAGGCTTAGCTGTGTTAGGCATTTAAATCATAGTGACTTTCAGCACAAAATGGGGTGTTTTGGAGTGCTACTAATGAGAGCCTAGTCAGTTCTTAAACTTAACAGGTAAGTAGATGTCAGATCAGAATACTGACATTAGGGTGGAAGTAAAAAAGAGATAATTCATTTATAAAATTGTCACTGAACACATTCCTTTGCCTTAACTTACTGTTGCTGCTACTATTTAATCCATATGTCAGCATCCCAGAGATGTTAAACAGGTAGAAAGTAGAGATCTGGGCCCCAGGTGCAAGGAGGAGTTATCTTTCATCTCTCTGCAGAGCATGATGTGTCTAGCAAATGTCATGTGTTCATAATTACTGACAGAGTGAAGAAAAGAAAACTTAGCGACTTTAGGCTCTATAAGGAGGCCCCAACCATTAAATCAGCTTACACTGAATTTCTGTTTCTCAACAGTATGGAGGGATCCATAGTCCGTTTGCCTGAAGTGATTGCCCTTAAGAAGAAGTATAAATCCTATCTGTACCTTGATGAGGCTCATAGTATAGGTGCCCTGGGTCCCAGTGGCCGAGGTGTGGTGGAGTATTTTGGACTCAGTCCTGAAGATGTGGATATTATGATGGGAACATTCACCAAAAGCTTTGGAGCTGCTGGAGGATACATTGGGGGCAAGAAGGTAAAAAGCTGGGAATCTCATGGCTGTTTCAGGCTGGTGGTGGAGTCCTTCACTATGCATTTCAAAGTTGATCTGTTTCTCAAGTACCCTGATTGTCCATTTGTTTCATAATTTTACATACTGTCTAGTATAGTGAAATTCTGTGCAATGCAGAAGAGTCTAGTCTAGTAAAATACCTCATAACTGTATAGTGCTCACATGGTCAGCGATGATCTCAGTTCGCAGAGTCTACAGTAGTGGTGTAATATTTTTTTAGGAACTGCTTGGAGCCAGGAAGCAGGGATTTCTTAATGTTACTTTTAATGAGACTTGCAGGAAAAATGCCAAAAGCTGAAGTTTTTCAGCCTGTTTGGAGGAGAATCCCCTTCTTGGGTTAGTCTGGTAGAATTGACTTCCTCTGAACTCAAACAGTTTGCTTTCTAAAAAGACAATTCTTCCCTTTTGGGGGTTTTTGTTTGTTTGTGGGTTGGTGGTTGTTGGGTTTTTTTTTGGCTGCTGACTCTCTTCTATTGGAAAATACTGCTAAAAAGTGTTGCCCTTGCCCAACCCCTCCTTTTGGGACAGATGGTGTAGACAACTGCATGTGTTCCCTTTCTCATATCCTCAAATGTATCTCACAGATCAGGCTTCTAAGATTTGTTTGAGAGTAAAATTCTACCATTTCCCTACCAGGACAATAATTTTTAAATACTAATACTGACAGTTACTTTAGCCCATCCAAATGGAGATGGGACTTGCAGATGTTCCTCTTTGGGAGTTTACACGGTTGTATTAAAATTACTCTGACATCTTCCCCAGAAGAAAGCACCGTATTAATCTTTTTCCAAAGGTAGTGTGCTAGTGGGGATTAACTCCCTTGGCATAAGGTGAAGCAGCTAAAAGTCCTTCGCAACTGTGTTTTAGCTACTATTTGAGGGATTGTTTCAGAGGTAAAAGGCCTTAAATCTTCTTACCTAGTTTATTTCGAAGTCCCTTTACAACTTCCTTTCATTTAACTCTTACTCCAGGCAGGCAGCAACATAAAATTGAATAATTCCACATATTTCTATAATATGTTCCCAGCTTGTGCTATGTACAGGGCCATCATTATTACTTTTATGGTAGCAGAAGACAGGATCTGTCCTGGAATTCGTACTGGTCTTTATAATATTTTGCTTTATGATATTTTTCTGGGTATTTTAGAGTGGTTTTGTTACAGTTAACAACAAGCAGCCTAGATCTATGGGGTATTGGTCCTTTGTTCCTATATGACCTGCTTTTACCCTCTAATAAGTGTAGCAGGTGTGTTTTAACTGGAAAATGCAGGAGGAGTAGGCTGAGGTTCTTGCACTCTTAAATTACACCTGCTGCTTTATTTATATTGTGCTGATAAATGGGAGAAAATATTTTGTGACCTATTCCCTTGTTTGGTGACTTTTGTGGGGAAACAATTATATTGAGTATGATACATAAGTACCTATGGATCCTGCTCCCCACTATTTTATTTGTTTTATACTCCCACTGTTACAATAAACACTTCTGAAACACAGCCTGTGCACAGCTTGAGTAATGCAAACACCGTGTTGCAATCCCATGCTGGTGGTGTTAGCTAAAGAAATCTGTCATGGGCATTTGTCTTTGATTCTTGCCCTGTGACATAATTGTGGGTTGTCATGTCCCTGCTGTTTGCTTTTCAACTGTTTATTACTTGTACCGTAAAATCAATCCTTGAGAGACCTGTTCTCTTCCAGGACATTCTGAAAGAGGTTTCTTGTGGCCCGTTTTATTGTGTGATTAAGACACAACAAAGCATTTCTCTGAGTGCTGGGAAGGCAACGTCTGATGCCTCTTATGTTTTGCTAGGAACTGATTGATTACCTCAGGACATACTCTCACAGTGCTGTGTATGCAACATCACTGTCACCTCCTGTTGTGGAGCAAATCATCACCTCCATGAAGTGCATTATGGGTGAAGATGGTACAACTGTTGGTGAGTCTTTATAATAGTAAGCATGTGGAAGGGGAAAGCCAAACAGAGGCTCTTTATCACTTTGACAGATAACTCATTCAGTAGACACATTCATAATTATCTGTTAGTACATGTAGACTTGGAATTTCTGGAGCAATAAACCAACTTACTATCCTGCTTGACAGATCAGCCTAATAACAGCATAAGGAATTTCCAGCTAGGGGTAAGTCATCTTAGTCTTGTCTAAGACACAGTATTGTCTTGTATTGATTTTATTTTTTTTTTTTAATTCTGTGTCTAGCTTTTCTAGCCTCCTTCTTTCTCTTCCCCATTGTCATTTGTTATTTGCCTCACTTTTTAGATTGCTGTCAGAGTATTTTGCTGTGTATCTTTTACAGTCTTGTGTGCTGGTTACTGCAGGGGACAATGCTTTTGATTTTCATCTCTAGTATAATTTAGAGTTTGTACCTCAGTTAAAGTAAATACGGGAATGCTTCTGAAATCCTTTTTTACTTGAGCTAGAGGCAGTTTTCAAGATCAGTAGACTTAATGCACCAGGAGAAGAAATTCAGCATATTCGTCTTTATTGTCTTAGTTTTCCTTTTTCATTATGAAAGTATCAAAGGGGAAATCTGTACTAGTCTCGATGCATTCAAAGTCAAAACTACAAATCTTGTGTCTCGTTTGCCTAGTAGGTAGCAGCTTCCTTCGGTTATAGCATGAAGTAAATAGCTTGCACTTACGATGTGTAAGCTGCCTTCAAACTGAAATGGTACAGCACTTTGCACGTAGGATACTTTTCCCTCTTCACAGGTAATTAAAAAGTTGTGAGGAGCTCCCATAGGAAGACAGTGTAGTTTGCTGAGGATCTGGCAGTGGCGTTCAGTTCAGAGGCTTTTAGAATTCAAACTGCAGAATATATTCAGTTATGGGAGTTTCAGGCATCTGGCCACGAGGTGGTGGTGTATACTGAAGAATTGTATTTGTTTTTGAACACTGGTCATCTGACCAACTAACATGACAGATAACTTCTACAGTGAAAAAGCTCGCTGGAGAAATGACTTTAAGAATTTTTCTGTTATAACAGGTTTCATTCGGTTTGCTTACATTGAGAACAGAGTTAAGTGCCAGCAATTGATGTTGCTGGTTGCTCAATAGAGAAGTCATCACTGAGGCAAGTACAGCCAGGCAGCAGCCTGTATCTGTGCTAGTATTGAGTGCTTCTGAGTGGTCCATGTGAGATACCTGTACCAGCCAAGAGTTGTTCCCAGTGCTGCTCTCAAGAACGGATATTAACCAAGCTTCAAACTACATGAAAATTTGTGCAAAAGGGCTGGGTCTTGCTGTCGTCTTAAAAGTGACTGTTTGAGCTCTTTCTAGCTGATGACTTGCCAACAGTCTGTGGTCTGCTCAGGCGTTGCTTGTTTTGGGTTTCTTCCAGTATCTGTTTTGCTTAATGAAGTGGGAAGCAAGGAATGTGTAACTGATTGCTGTTTGCAGTGTTCAAACTAAGGCATTTTTGCCCCTTTCTGAGGCTACAGTGTGATAGTCGTTCAAGCCAGAAGAATGGAAGCAACTTCCACTCCAGACTGTTCTCCTGCTGTTATGCCCGCTAGATCCATCAGAGCTGGAAGGGCACCCAGATCAGGAACCAATGTGGCAAAAAAATAACTCAAACAGCCTTTTTTGTTGTCCTGTTGCTTAAAATGCATGTCAGGCTACATCCTGTTGATTTGGTGCTAAGGAGTACCAGAATTCCTAGCCACTCTTTCTGTTGAGAAGAGAAGTGGGTTTGGTGTTTGAAAGCTGTGTCACTTCAAAGAAGCCTCTCTACATCTGATTTCTATATAAACTGTAGCGCTTTTCTGAAGTGCTGGATATAACAGCTGGATAGCCAAAGTCCTGTCTGCTCATATTCAGAAAGGATTTCTCAGCTAAAGGTCTCCTGAAAGTGTTACTGGCTTTCTAAGCATCTAACTCAGCCTTCAGCTAGGATAAGCACCTCACAAGATGATCACTGCATGAAAGTGCTTCTCTGTTCATTTTCTGCACAGTGCTGTTTCTCAGTCATGCACTTTTTAATTGCCTTAAGGCTTTAGAGAGAGTATTACTTTGTAGGCATTTTCTGTGGATGAAGTTGGCAAAAGTTCAATTGGATGAATTGAGCAGCTGCTTAGTGATAGCATGACAAAGTTTTTTTTCCTAGTTTAAGGGCTTTGGCTGAAAAACTTCGTTTGGATTCTGTGGAATTACGGGTGGGGCTCTGGAGGACCACTGCCTGCAGATGGTTTGACTATAAATGTGGAGTAGAGTGATGCTGGTAAGAGTCGTTGACTGTGGAAGACAAGTAGAGAAATAGTGTTAACTGGGTCACTGGTAAGCACCTCTGAATCAACTGTGTGTTATGAAAATTTCACTGCTTTTAAATTAACCAAGCTGAACTAACGGATGAAGGAAAACTGAGATAGGGCAATGGTTTTACAAGGGCACAGGAGTTGGAGCTGAAATCAGAACAGTAGACGGCTAGCTCCCAACCCCACTTTTTTGGGGCCACAGCTAAATCTTTTTAATGGCTTCAAGAATGCTTTCTTGAAAAGAGCCTTTGCGGCTTCTTTGTCTGCCTGCTTCTGTTCACCACACACTATTTGTAAAAGCTGCTGTCCTCCATGGCATCAAACCTTTGTGGAAATTGTGAGGTCAGATTGAGATGGCCTGTGGTTGAGGAATAAGTAGTAGGAAGCAATTAGTTTTTGAGGATGAAAGGGGGTTTTTGTGTATTATTGTGCAAGTTAATTTTCTCCTCTTATACTTCAGATTATTTCTAAATCTAATGAAACATCTGGAAGCTCTAAACTTACAATATAAAGCATTGTAGTTACTAAAACTTTACGTAACTAAAAAAAGTAAGTATCTCCTTTCAGATCTTTCTAGCAAGCTGCCAGTGACTAAAAAGGAGGCAGCACAGACAAAATACAGATGCTATGAAAAGCTGAATTGTAGAGAACATAAGATGGATGGCATGTAAATGTGCTGCCTGAATTGGGACAGTAGTTTTTTGTATCTTGATTTCTGTTCAAACTAATCTGTTAATTCTCTGTACTGTTAATGCATGTAAGTGACTAGCAAGCCTCAATCTCTCTGAAGACAGTTATGGGAATATAATTATATATGAATTCAAGTATATTACTTGCTCCTTCATCCAGACTGCAAAAAGCACTCCAACAGCCAAAGCGATGGCAGAGCCATGTTATGGGTTCTTAGTAATGGTGCTTCCAGTACCGCTTCTGAAACTCCTCTACATTATTAGCTCAATGCTGTTTGTCTGTCCTATTTTACTTTGCATTACTTGTCTTGCATGTAATTGGCTAGAAGACCATCATGTAGTCTTAAAGAAAACATACTTGATTTGTGATCACTTTGAGAATTTCTTCAATGGAACAGTTGTCCTCAAGAGTGTTGAACATCTTGAACACATAGCATGTCTTCAGAGAACTCCAGTGACAATGTACATGGGTATCTCGCATGTCATCACATTTGGATTTGATATATAGTAGAGCAAGGTGAGTAGGAGAGATGGAGAAGGCTTCTTTCCGCAAAAGCAGATTTTTGGAGCTGGTTTACCAATTCAGAGTCACTATAGTTGGAATTGTTAATGAGCCAGTGTTGCAGATGCTTGTCAGCAGTTCAGTGGATGCTGCTCTTTCTCTCTGTTCAGCCACAAAGATGAATGAACTTTAGATAGTTTTGTAGATAAAGGGGCTTTTTTAAACAGTAATAATAAAAAGACACAATAAGCAGACTTTTTGGGGTCATAATATACACAAAGATGACAAATTGATTCCTAGAATGGAGTTCTGGAAACTTGCAGTGTAGAGCCACTTGATTCTTGCTGTTCATGTGGTGTTTGGGTTATTTAAATTGACTGTAGGGAAAATGAGACCGCTTGGTGCTTGTCCTGATGAATGATACATTGTTGGGATTTATGATATTAAGTACTTAACCTGTCTGAGTGAATTTTTCAGCATCAGTGGTTTGGTTTGAGTTGAAAGCTGGATTTTTCACCGTAACAGTCTCACCAGGACTGGGAATCCAGTCGGCTCCTTTCTGTGATTTACATAAGAGCCAGTGATATATCCTGTGCAACTGGAGTTCTGTTAGCACTGTTGGTGTTCAGGACCCAGCCTGTTTGTTGCCCTGATAACATCGCTGTGGGCAAGTGGAAGAAAATCATAAAGTAACCCGACTGAGATGTGGGCAAATCAAAACATGCAAGGTGAAACCAGTCTAGGAACTGGTTAACCTCCTTCAGAGATGAAACATAATTTCTTCTCCTGTGTATTAAAAACTGAAGGTGAGCCTTAAATCCAGGAGTGTTTTAAGTTTGACCTAAAGCTGACAGTGTTAATGGCTTGTAAAAGAGGTGAACTACTTCCTTCCATGGACATTTACTCAATAAGTAATTACATGTGTTGATGTTTATAACAAGTTTACTGTATTCCATCTCAGTTTCGGGAGGCAAATATTCCACACCCAATCACAGCGCCCTACATAGCATAGAATAAGTTGTGGATGGACCTTGTCCAAGATGGCACTTAAATTTTGAATGAACATTCTCTTCAGCACTGTAGAAACCAAGGATTATTATCCTACCTAGCTCTAATGTTGCATGCAATGGAGGTAGCAGTTGCATAGGCCATCCCAGCTGCTAAACTATCAGAAATAAATGACTAACCTTTGAAGGCTAGTCAGTTAGCTGCACATAGTTTGATTGGTATTTGTCTCATCTGAGCACCTCAGTTGTGAAGAGCTAGTAGTTGATTACATCTAGTCAGAGGAAACCTTAAAAAAAAAAAAAACAAAACAGATATCTAGTCTTGCTATTGCTATGTACAATAAACTTGAGTGAGTTAAATCAGAAAAGGTAGTTAATCCAATTATAGCCAAAACGAATAAGAATGTACAGCTGTGTTGGCAGAGAACTGAGCTGTTGAGAAGACAGGACCATTGCTATGCTGTTAATATGCACAGGGAGAAGCATGCTGGAAACAGAACCAAGCCTGATCTGCTTAAATTCTAGGGGAGAAAAGACTGCAATTAGTATTTTAACCTCTGTGTGGTTAATCAGGCCCTCAAGTGAAGATATGACCTTAGAAGTTCAATCAGCTGCCTAATCAATAGGTTTCTTTAAGTTGGACGTTTTGTAAAATTCCCCTTTTCTTTCCAAAGACAAGCCAGAAGTATATGCCAGTATAAAGTGTAAGCAGTAATGAAGGAATAGCCCATGTTACATCACTTGGAATTGAATTTTAAGTAGCTTATAGTATATTTATAAATAAGGTTTGTACCTTGTTATTGTTAGAAGTAGATCAACAAATGGAAGCAGTGGCTGCTGTTGTACTCGAAAGGGGAAATAAATACTCCTTGTGCAGGCTGTGGTTGAAAACATTCAATTAACATATTAAAATAGGTTCATTTGAATTTCCTCCAATAATGCACTTGTTAATGAGGTGTTAAATTATCACCTTGGGAACCGGGGGACCAGTCAAAACTAATTTGAGCAAAGTGAAAACTTCTTTGTTGCTGCCCTTGAGAATCTCATGCTGAGCTGGGAAACTGTTGGAAAAACAAATACTCTGGGGGTCATAAAGAGAGTTTCCTGATTCTCTCCAGGGGACTAACAGTTTTAAACATCACTGTCTGTATTTGTGGTTCCAGCTGGGGATCTTTTTAAATCCAGCTTGTTGCTGCACCCCTACCTCCCTCCCACAGAGCATGGCAAGCCTCCAGAAAAATTGCTTTAACCTGGGCTGGGCAGGAGAAATCTTTCAGCCTTTGGTGCTTTGAAGAGTGTTTACAGACATTAGCAGAGCTGTACCCTTTGTGTTGTGCATTGGAATGTGAGAATCCTTCAGTGCCTCTTCTTTTGGACTTCAATCAACATTGTGCTGTTTGTGCAAAAGCTCATAAACTTTTGTAACTGTACACCTGCTTTGTTCTCCTGACATTCTGGTTCTTGCTATTTCTGTTCAGGTGTGATCTGTCATAGCAGAAATACAACTAGGAATGGTGTTTTGTTGAAGTAATTTCATTTCTCTTCATTTCTTACACTACATTTGATTTAAAATGTGTGGCTTGCTTTTTGCTCTCAAAAGCACTTGAGGTACCACATTTCTACAGAATGCTGGTGTCCTGCTCATACAGGGAAAGGAGGAAATACTGGGTAGCAGCTCACTAGCATATATTAGCAACAGTGTGACTAAAATGCTTGTAAGTCAGTATGAATGTTAAGGTAAAGCATTTGAACAGCAGTAATCACAAATGAGGTGATGTGAACTCTGTCTTTGGGTTAGTGTGAAGTAGAGTTCATGGTTCCTGGCATGATACATGATTTACTAGAATAGAGTTTTTTGAAAATACCTGAATGACCGACATAAGCACCACTTCCTATTATCAGCCCTGGCAACTGCAGCAATTTTCTATATAGGAAAATTAATACTAGTATTACAATAGTGTCTGCAGTGTACAGACACATGACAAAATTTCATTCTATGAAGTGCATATAACGTAAATATTTCTAGCTTCTTTGGAAACAAGCAGCATTCTGTAACTGAAGCCCTTTCTGTGGACTGTGTGCAGGTGCATTAGGCTATGTGGGGCTCACAGACCAGTTGAAATACTGTCCTTGCCTACTTTAGCAGGTTCTGATGTAAAATGTGCTTGGTACCAGGTCAACTCATGCCATTTCACATCAGTGCGGTTGATCTACCACAAATTCCCAAATGTGGACAATCTTGACAATCTACAATGTGTACTTTAGTCCTGCTGGTGTGCAGATGCTTGCTAATGTCCCAAAAATTAATAAACTTCCTTAGATAGTACAGATTTAAACTTTGAAAGAAGAAGCTGTCTGAAAAACCTGCATGCCAGTTAACGTGTTTTGAGAGCATGGCCAGTGGAGAGATTTGAGATGACTTTAAACGAGCTTGTGCAGGTTCTGTTGCAGTCTAGCTTCAGCAGTGGGGTTTAGCTCAAGACAAATTGCCTTGTCAAGAACAGGATAAATCAACCTGTAGAGCTTCTTGCTGCCATGGGTAAGTTTCTGTTAATGCTCAGGTTATTGCCTAATTGTTGCATAGTGCAAAAGGTGTGGTTACAAGGCTGTCTGTGTGGGGGAAAATGTATTACAGAGTATGCATGCTTCTCACATTTGTGTTGGCTAGCTGCTCCTGAGATTTCTTAACTGTTTGTCTATGGACACTGGGATTTAAAAAAAAAAAAAAAAAAAAAAAAAAAAAAGTGCCAGTAAAATAATTCTGAAGCGTCTTAAGAATCACAAAGGCTGGAAAAGACCTGCAAGATCATAGAGTCCAACCATCAACTAACATCACCATGCCCATTAAACCATGTCCCACAATGCCACGTCCACACGTTCCTTGAACACCTCCAGGGAGGGTGACTCCACCACTTCCCTGGGCAGCCTGTTCCAATGCTTCACCACTCTCTCAGTAAAGAAATTTTTCCTAATATCCAGCCTGAACCTCCCCTGGCACAACTTGAGGCCATTTCCTCTTGTCTGATCGCTAGTCACTTGGGAGAAGAGACCAACACCCACCTCTCTGCAACCCCCTTTCAGGTAATTGTAGAGAGTGATAAGGTCTCCCCTCAGCCTCCTCTTCTCCAGACTGAACAACCCCAGTTCCCTCAGCCGCTCCTCATAAGACTTGTGCTCCAGACCCCTCACCAGCTTCGTCGCCCTTCTGGACACACTCCAGCACCTCAGTGTCCTTCTTGTAGTGAGGGGCCCAAAACTAAACACAGGATTCGAGGTGTGGCCTCACCAGCGCCAAGTACAGGGGCACAATCACCTCCCTACTCCTGCTGGCCACACCATTTCTGATACAGGCCACGATGCTGTTGGCCTTCTTGGCCACCTGGGCACACTGCTGGCTCATATTCAGCCGGCTGTCGATCAACACCCCCAGGTCCTTTTCTGTGGGGCAGCTTTCCAGCCACTCGTCCCCAAGCCTGTAGCGTTGCATGGGGTTGTTGTGACCCAAGTGCAGGACCCGGCACTTGGCCTTGTTGACCCTCATACAATTGGCCTTGGCCCATCGATCCAGCCTGTCCAGATCCCTCTGCAGAGCCTTCCTACCCTCGAGCAGATCAATGGTCCTGCCCAACTTTTGGTGTTGTCTGCAAACTTGCTGAGGGAGCACTCAATCCCCTCATCCAGATCATCGATAAATATATTAAACAAGACCGGCCCCAAAACAGAGCCCTGCGGGACTCCACTTGTGACCGGCCACCAACTGGATTTGACTACATTCACCACAACTCTCTGGGCTCGGCCGTCCAGCCAGTTTTTTACGCAGCAAAGAGTGTACCTGTCTAAGCCACGAGTCGCCAGCTTCTCCAGGAGAATACTGTGGGAAACAATGTCGAAGGCTTTGCTAAAGTCCAGGTAGACAACATCCACAGCCTTCCCCTCACCCACTGGGCGGGTCACCTGGTCATAGAAGGAGATCAGGTTGGTCAAGCAGGACCTGCCTTTCATGAACCCGTGCTGGCTGGGCCTGATCCCTTGGTTGTCCTGCACGTGCCCTGTGAGCGCCCTCAAGATGAACCTCTCCATAATCTTCCCCGGCACCGAGGTCAGGCTGACAGGCCTGTAGTTCCCCGGATCCTCCTTCCGGCCCTTCTTGTAGATGGGTGTCACATTGGCAAGCCTCCAGTCATCTGGGACCTCCCCTGTTAACCAGGACTGTTGATAAATGATGGAGAGTGGCTTGGCAAGCTCTTCTGCCAGCTCCCTCAGCACCCTTGGGTGGATGCCATCAGGCCCCATAGACTTGTGGGTGTCCACGTGGCATAGTAGGTCGTTAAGTGCTTCCTCCTGGATCACGGGTGAACTCGTGATGGTGATAACATAGGGTGAACTCCAGCCTAACAGCAATAGCATGGCAGAACTTGTGCTAATGATATGTAACAGTACAATAGATGCTATTTGTTACTTGTTTTATCTCTTTTGAGGTGGACGGCTTCAGAAGAGATTTTATGCTACCACTGTAAATGAAATTTGGAGATGGAAGGAGTTCTTAAAATGCTGGCATTTTTGTTCTTCTCATGCTTAAGCTGAAGCTGAAGTCATGTTTTATTCTGACCATATCCTTCCTTTTTGGCTGTAGCTGTCTTAAAATGTGAAAGTGGGCTGATTTGCTGTTCTTATTGCATATGTTCAGCTGGAGGTGATAATCTATCTGGTTCTGTAAGGTATTGTATATCTGTGTGATATTTTACAATTAGTAAAGGCAGTTAGTAATGCTAGCTGAAACTAGGTGACTACTAAGTTATTTGTAACACTTCCTGATTGAAACATATGAAGAGGCCATATCCTTGATCATCTTCTCTTGTACTACAAAGACAAAGAGCATTTCTCTACCTTCTTGTGTTGCTGTTTAAAATCCCAAAGAACAGTTAGCTTTGATGCTGGCTTCCATTGTAGAAAAACAGTCTGCACAAAACAGATGGAAAATATAGTTCACACTCTTTGTTGCTATGTTGTAAAGCTACTGAACTGTCTCCATGGAAGTAGATTATAAACATCCTTTATATAATATGCTTTGTCAAAGCTTGCACATTCCTTAGCTTGTAAAGAAATGCGGTGTTTGTATGTGTTCCTGATGGTTTTTTTTCTCTGTGGCTTCAATCTGCCATAAAGGCCTGCCAACCTATTTGTGTTCTACAAAGGTTTGAGTCTGTTTCCTTCTGTCTCTTCTTCACTGATGCTTTATCTTATCTTTGCTCTCAAAATCTCAAGAATGTGCTTTTTAAGTTCCAATGTCCAAGATATCATAATAAAAAGAAAATAGAAGTTTTAAAATGCTTGCTTTTCTTTAAAATTCCATTAACTTGGCAAGTTAAGTTTTACTGAAACTGTATACTTTTTTTGTTCATATTTTTGACTTCTTCATGGTGGAGGCACCATAACTAGTTCAGAAGAATAGTCTGACCAGCACACATTTCTTTTCCCTTTCTTCTCAGCAAGGCACAAGAATAGCTGTCAAACAGGATATGTACAGCTGTCTTTGCAATGATTATGAGTGTTACTATCATGACTGTGCATTTGTGATAATAAGCAATTTGTATGAGCTAATGTGTAAGTAGTATTAATACCAATCCCACAAATCCTCCCAGTAATTAATATGCAGTGTTAGATAATACATGTACCCAGGCAACTCAAACTTAATTTCTTTGTTCTGGAGGGATAGCCCTAATCTCATTCTTTAAAATTACTGATTTCTAATGCTTTCTACATTCGACTTCAAAATGAAGATGTCTGTAAATCATAATTGTTAGGATGCAATGAATTTCAGCCATGTGACAGCAGTGTAACCAGATACAGTGAACAAGGTATAAACAAACAGGAACAGCTAAACATAAAAACTAAACAATCATGAAGTATTGCTCTTGTGACTTATATTTCAGAAATTGCTTTCTGGATTCCCCTGGGGGGTGCGGAATTACTTCTTGCAAGCAATAGTGCTGTTCCTCAGCAGATCCTTCAGCTAGTGTCAGAGTGAAGTTGAGCTGGTAGTGTGCTTTTGTTCTCACTTTCTCTCATAGGACAGTTACTTGGTCCTGTCTGTATAACTATTCTATTTAGCTATGATGCTCTAGAGAGAACTTAAGTTGCTTTCAGTAGACATTCAGCCTTTGTAAGAGTTCTGTGTGGAAAAAAACTGTGGTGGCTTGTGGGGTTGGAGTTAGGGTGCCCTTCTGGATCTCTTCATGAGCCTAGTATCTTGCTGCAGCATTGTTATACAGGGCTTCGAACGTATCAGAGGAGATAAGTGTAATGCGACCATGAAATGGAGTTGTTCCTATGCAGTCCTTTGCATATAAAATAATTTTGTGTTCAGTCAGTCTTACTGACTTCTAGATACACAGACACATGCTCTCACTTTCTTGTTCTTTTTTAATGGTAAAATAAAGTTTTTGGATAATTTTTTATCAGCTCTACCAGACCAGGCATTATCTTGAATTCTACTTTTAAGTGGAAAGGGCTTGTGTGTTTCTGACAGCCATTCACAGGAGGCAATGTTTTGGTTTGGTTTTTGTTGTTGGGGTTGGTTTTTGCCTTGGACAAGATCCATTCTTCACCAAAGACATCAAATCCTCCTACTTCTGTCTAGGTGGATTTCCTGTGAAGAGTCACACTGAACACAAATGGAGAGCATAGGATCTTCTGTTCTCTGTTGTGTGAACTTTAAAGTAGAGACAGTTGCTATTTCTGCGTGTCTGACTTGGATCTGGTATACCACTATAGTTAATGCTGGAAAAAAAAAAAATTAAAAGCTAAATGTAATTCTAGTAGTCATTAAGGAATCTGATGGTATCAGCAACCAGCAGGCTCTTCTAAGGCTTTCCTGAGTCTTAAAAAAGCAGGTTTCTGTAATACACAGTGCATTTTGAGTATGCAGAGAAATGGCAAGAGGCTGTATTATGCTTTCCTATCTCTTGAAACTGAGTGCTTGGAATAAATTACAAGTTTTTGGCATTATGTTTGAGGATGTGGTTCTCTTTTACATGGTTAACTCAAATAGATTATTTATGCAATATGGATCTACTATTTGGTAATTTCTGTATCTTTAAAATCAGGGCTGCTGACAAACAATGTGAGCAATTAATTTTAGTTTGTATGCTGCCTTACATAAGATAAAAGCCTGTGTAAATACGAATGGGAATTGTGGTTAGCTTTCTAAATAGAAGAGCTATATAGGTTTTGGGGTTGTGTTTTTTGGTTTTTTCCCCAATGCTAACTGATTAGTAACTCAGACTTCTGCAAAGCAATGCAATTTTTGTACGTTAGGCTTAAATAAAACACTGCTATGCAAAGTCTGTTTCACAGCAGTCTTTGAACAATGTCTATAACGACAAGTTTTTTGGCAGCCCAGGTGTTTCCAGGTTTTGAGTGAAGAAGCAGTCCAGCAGAACTTTTTGCAGAGGCAGGTCTAACGGGATATATGTCCTGCTGAATAATCCTTCCCTCTTCTCTACGTACTGCTTGTGCAGACTTCAAAGACTGCTTGAGGTCAGCAAATAATTTCCTCTAATTATCACACAGGGAGTCTGAGATGCTAATGGCTCCATATCCCTCTTGTGTGTCACTTTCTTATCTATACAGAGGGAAAGGGCAGCTTTTAAAATTGGGAGGGAGCACTGCAGCTCAAGTGTTAAACTTTCTGAAGGTGTTAAACCACCACAAACCCAGTGGTTCTTAAGATCTCTTTTAAAGGCTGACAAATGTTAACACATGCATTTTGCTGAATTGCTCACAGCCCGATTAGGCTGTTGGTATCTCTTTAGCTGTGAACTCCTGAGGACTGTATTGTGCCTTACAGAACAAAGAAATGGTCCGATGAAAAATCTCTTGGTTCAGAGAGCCAATAATCTCTTCAGCAACCTGAGAGCGAATGTGTGGGAGGGGGTACTGTATGGGTAATGCATCAACTGATGGACTGCACATAAGGGCACAAAAATGCACACACTTCAGTGACAAATATGTGGCATGTCTCAAATGCCAGACTTACATAGGAATTATCCTGGTATTAAAACAGCTGAAATGTTTCTATATTAAATTACAAATAATCCTCTCTTTCAGATGTACCGAAGAGTTGCGTGTTGTTCCTATTGCAGAGCAATATTTTAAACAAGAGATACTTGAAAGAATACGTCGACTGTTTCCAACGATGAGCTATTGGCTGTATTTTTATCACAATGCTGAAAATACCTGGTATTTTTAAAAATGCTAGTTAGTGTACTCATGATGTTGCATACCCATGGAGCCTTTAAAAATCTATATTCCCCGGAACTCTACTGAAGTTCACTTTACAAAGTTAAGCGAAATTGACTGTTGGTTCTTTGTGTGGTTTTTGTAGTTGCCCCCCTCCCCTTCTTTAATTTAATTATATCTCAATGCAGATACTAATCCATCTGTATGTTAAGAGGGACTAAGGTGTTTCAGTTAATAAAATATGTTAATTCAGTTGCTGGATTCAGAAAATTCAGATTAATTAGGAAATCTAAAATGCAAACTAGAAGGAAGAGTCATAGCAAAACCTACAGCAAAAGTGTTCAGACTTGTTTGTCCTTAGAGTTGTATTACATGATTAGTTAATTAGAAACTGATATCAATTCTTCAGTCACTTACTGGAGAAAGAGATTGATCAAGAGGAATGTTCTGAACATGCTACATCTTGTTCTGCCCTGGTGTAAGTGCTGACATAATTAGCAGCTGATCATCTGGGCTGTGGTGTAGCCTATGTTCGTTGGCTTCATTTTTCCAAGTACTGTGCATAAGTTAATATTGGTAGTTCTGAATGTATTTTCTTCGTGGAAGGACAAATGGATTCAGTGGTCTTCAACTTGATTGATTGGATTGGCTGGTTTCTGACAATGCAATATGTACTCAATTTTCACTACTTTCTCATTAAAGTAGCTTTAATAGCAATGGCAACACTAATGCTTTATAGCTGGCGGGGATCTCAAAAAAGATTATTTTTGTAGTATACACTGCGTATAATACAGCAGAGTCGGAGAGAACAGTATTGTACAAAACAAGAACAGTAGAAATGGTTCATTATCAAGATGAGACTAATTGGCATGTGTTGGAAAACAAAGGTCTCTACCTTGTAAAGGACATTGAACTTTCTCTTGCATACACCTTTGCACCTTCAGTGTGAGTTGCTGCACACCTGTGTCCGTGGGCTTCGGAAAAGCCTGCAAAATCTCCATTGAAGGCTACTGCATAGGTGCAAGAAATGCTCAAACTCTGAGAGTTTTAAGTGTTAGTAAAAGTAGATCTGTATCTCTGTCTCTATAGAAGTTTGTTACTTGCTGTCTCCATTGTGTTATGTCCCCACTGCATGTACTTACTAAGAAAGAACAACAAAGAGAGAATTTCCAGTGATGTTTATGAAGTTCTGGTGGGGATGGACCCCAGTATCCTATGGCAAGAGCCACCCTTGCTTGTTCATACAGAGGATACAACTTACTCTTTCCCTGTGAAGCTTTTTGTTCATGTACATAACTGCTTCTTACAAGGACCGAGAGATCTTGTGCTTTATCTTTTACCCTTTTTTTATTAGTAGCGGTCTTCTGGGTGGTAAGCCATCAGTTACTGACTGCAGCTCCTGGAGGTGATGAGCAAAAATGTACGTCATTTGAGATTTGTGCAAAATCTTAAATGCTATTCAATTGTTGTGGGGTTTTTTCTCTTCTATCATGCTTTGCCCGTATCTCTCTTTCTACTAAGGTTGTAAATCACAATGTAAAATACAACAGAATCTGAGAAGCATCCTTTAGGCAACTGCTGCATGAAGAATGTACTGATTTGATCTTAGATAGAGGGTCAATCAAGAGTAAACTGGACTAAGCCATCTTTTAATAATGTTTGTTACCATCCTGAAACTAAAACTACATGAACATTTCCATTCTATTCTGTCACATGTAGTTCCTGGAAATGGTCACACTTGGGCTTGCAGCCTACCTTTAATTTCCCAGGCTTGATAGTTATTCTAGCTTTTCAAGACGAACAAAATGTTCCGCTGTTGTGAAAAGAGGATGTGTTTCTTAACCACTTCATTAAATATGTACTGTTGAAAGAAGGGGAAGCTGAAAGTCAAAATTTGGCTTGGAAGCAGACTCAGAAAATGCTTTGAGTGTTCCAATAATTACTGCTTTTTATTTGGCAGAGTTTGAAGCTCTAGGGGAAATTTAGTATGTAGTGAAATTCATCCAGTCTCTTGCACTGCTCAAAGTGAAGGTGCCATTTGGTTGAACTGTAACTAGTTTAATTACACTGCAATGTCCAGTTCTCTGGATTACTCCAGTATAATTGGGATGTGTTTCCAGATGTCAGAGTAATGTCAGCCTCGTGGTGTTTTGGTCTGGAAGAGACGGCTTTCAGTTCTTTAGCTTCATTTACTAGCTAACCTTTAATTCTCTGTGCTACACAACCCTTACCTATTAGTCTTCCTCCCAGAATAAATGTTGCTACTCCTGCTTTTGAGGTGCAAAAATGCAGAGCCAGAAGAGGTGCATACCAGGGCAGTGAAGATCTACCATAGTTTACTTAAGGCTTAGGACATAGGGGGCATTTTAATGCAGTACAGCTACTTTAGCTATAAAACTTGTGATAGAAAAAGTCTATATAAAAAGCTTTTTAAAAAGATTCAAAATGCCTCTTTATTTTCTTTAAATTGTATGTCATCAATGTCCTTGCTGAGAGAGTTGTGCTATGTTTTTAACAAATGGTCTCCTCCTCTTCTGTGAGTCTAATGAATCTTGGAGCTGCACAGTGGGAGTCTGACAGACTGGAAGTTGCATTAAACAGCTTTGGGTTTTTATTGAAAACATTGTCCTTGGTTCAAAGGGAAGGTAATTATTCTGCCCTGGAATGATAGCAGCCCTTCCTTTATTGACAGCACACCATCTGGTTGTGATAAATTACATGGCCCTGGCAAGGCTGCAGCTTTTTGGTAGCGATGGATGACTTAGAGGCTTCATGTCCAGATTGGTAGAAAATAAGAAATATATTTTGTTTATGGAAATTACATACTGACCTGTCATTGGTCGCAAAGCTTTTGCTTCTTTTTATGTCTGTTAGATGTACCTCTAAAGGAAAATTTCAGGAAGTGAGATAGTGCATGGGATTTTTCAGGAGCTAATTCTTGCTGCAAGTTCAATTCCACTAATCCGTTGAGGGAGCGCTTGAAAAAGTGACGATAGAAATCTCAAATATTTCAGGTGTAATTGGCACCATTTATTGTACTTTACCATCCAAGCACTGTTTCTGTAGTTCATACCTAGCAGTAAGAACAGTGCAGATTATTAAAGGTTTTTTCTCAAGGAGTGGTTGTACTTGTTGGTTGCTCTAGCTTCAGGGAGGTAGGTTCCTTTTCTGAAAACTTGCCAAGTAGTCAGTTTACATCTATACGTAAAAGTTCAGAGTGGTGTTAGGTAGTTTGCTAGCTAATTGGTCCTCCTGGCAACTACTTCTTTTTCTTGGTGTCCCAGCCAATATATTATTACTTCTTCTAACCTCCCTAATTATATGATACATTCAGGCTCAGTTCTGTGCTCTGACAAAAAAAAAAAAAAACAAACCCACATCTGAGCCAATGATGATTGTTAAACAGAAATGTCTGCAAGAGTCTTGGAGGGGAGAGGCAGCTTTGGTTCTCATAATGTCTAAATTATAACTCCACTCTAAGACAGGTTTAAATGCTTGCGAGTAGAACATACTGAATGTGATTTACTGTAGTGTCTGATGTGTTGAGAATGTTGTCTGGTCTCTGCTTCCAGATTTTCTCTTATTTCGGAACATGTTTCTAAATTCTTTTGCCACACATTACTGCTTTTGCTTTAGAAATGTCCTCTATTTGTTGTTTTTGTTTGCTTTTAAAAAAAAAATCACAGCAAAAAAAAAAAGCAACACCACAATGAAGCTTATTCTTGCCAAGTTCTTTTGATGCCTTTTTGTGAGGCTAGTTGCTGCAGAGGGAAGTGTCATCAACTAACTCTGCAAAGCATTTTAGTCTTTCTTACTTGGGCAGACGTAGCAGTAATACCACTCACTTACTGCTTCTTACTTTCCTACCACTTCTATTTTTAGAGCTGGAGTCCTTGTAGTTATATTTGCACAGTGCGGCATGAATAACATTTATCTTAGATTTAGATGTAAAGACAAAACACTTTGAACCTGGCTTTGCTATGCTTGTTATTTCTGTGGCTAGACAGTTTGGACATTCATGTGGGGATTGGCCACAGGTTAAAATAACTCTAAAGCCATGTTGAGTTGTTACTAAAATTCAGTCAAGCGTTTTATATATAATGAGCAAAGTGCCCTCGCAAGTTTGATGCACTCTTTGGCTGCCAGGGTACATAAGAATCGGATGTGTATTATTCTGGGGTTTGGCAGCTTGGGCCTTCACCTTTTGTGGGCAAAATGCCCCAGTAGGTTCAAGCCATTTAGGCTAGATGCCTCATATCTATTATGTGCAGCATGTTGATGAGCAGAAGTTGCACAGTGCTCATTCTTATTAGTCTCTCAAACTGATAGACTTCAAATTTCATACTCTATTGTGGGAGGCAGCTAAAAGTACAAGGTAGAACTGAATTAATGTGGGTAACTTTAACTGTTTTCTGCATCTAGTAAATGATAACTTTTGATAATTTTAGGATTTGTCAAAGAGGGAAGGAGTTCCTGAAAACTGAGAGGGTGGTCAAACATTGGAACAGGCTGCCCATAGAGGTTGTGGAGTCTCCATCTGTGGAGACAGTCAGAACCCAACTGGACACAGTTCTGGACAACCTGATCTAGCTGACCGTGATGAGCAGGCAAATTGGACTGGCTGATTTCAAGACATCTTTTCCAACCTAGAGGATTTTGTGAAAAGTGGAAATGGTACCTCCCACAGCAGTAACGTCGTATTTTCAGCATCTTGGGGCATTTTCTATTTTTACACAGAGAATAATAAACCTGTAGAGCTGCTTTTACATTTCACAAATGCCTTTTCCAGTGCTGTTGGACCATAGGGAAAGGTGCAAAGTGGATGTTTCCAGAGTCATTGTCTGCGGAAGATGCATCCTAGAATGACCTCATTGCATTGATACTTCTTAATGGTACCAATTCCTGCTGCTTCATAGCTGGTTTATGTCTGTTTGCTTGTGCACATTTCCAGCCTGTGGTCAGGGAGGCTGACTTGTCCTCTGACAAGATTTCTTCTGATGGTCTTTGACAAGCCGATACACTGTGGCAGTAGCCATCCTACTAGACCTGGGCTGGCAAGGATGATTCTGGCGCCTTGGACAGACTGTAGGTATATTTGGTACTCCCAGATCTGATTGTGCAGAACTCAGGAGCTGTTCATCAAAGCATTGGGAACCTCTGCCTGGAGTTGAATGACACTCATGTCTAGAACACCTCTGTTACCCTTATAAAGGATGTGCTAATTGGTAGGCAGGTAAGAATCAAGGGGACATTCTTATCTTGCCAAATAGGCTGTCTTGTGCCATGTACAAGCTGTTGCATGTCCCTAGCTCAGCAGTTGTGGTTACTGTCTTTCAAATCTACCCACTGGCTAGATAGGTTTCTTGCATCTGCCTTGACACTTATTCTTCAGGATGCCATTCTCTACATTCAGTCACCCTGTAGCCCTGAAGTATCAAAGCAGTTCAAGAAAGATGTTTCCCCTAGTGAAAAAGCTTGTTCTCTAAGGCAAGTTCCAATTTTCATTCCTACTATACTTACATGCCTCATCAGAGCAACAGTTAGTTTCTCCTCCCTTCTATGAGGATTACTTTTCTGGTGATCTTCCTACAGAGGAATGACTGACAGCTTTTAGTAGTAGTTTCTTTCTTCCTGATGATGTCTGACTTTCACCCAAGTCAGGATATTATCTTCTTGCATTTTTGGTTTAAGCTTTGTACTTCAGGGCTGAAACTTTACTTCCCACTATGGAGAGCAATCAAATCTTGTCCAAGACTTCAGTTTATCAGTGGCTGCAGTGCCTCCACGGACTATTGGGATTGGTTACAGAAGATTCTTCTCCAGTAGTGGAAGCATACCCTGCAAAAATATTCTAACATAGCCTGAGCTATGTTAGGCATCTTTCAGACATCTGCAGGTCAATCATCTCATGTTTCAGTCACAGCTTCATCAAAATCTCTGCCACTAGTACAGTATCTGGTAGTGATGCTACATTTGATAAAGCAGCCCTTCATTCACATATGTTTTAAAGACTTGGACCCACTGTTGGCTAACTGTAATGACAGGGAGTACTTGGAGTCTTCTATCCTGTGGATTTGTAGATGTACCCTTCTTAAGGAATGTAAATACTTCATGTATTATTCTCATACATAGTAACGTCCCTCTGAGTCCTTAGTAGGTTACCAAATTCTGTAGTTGAGAGACTGTAAAGGACATATGTAAGGCTGAACATTAGCCTTGTTTCAGTCACACTGGGGAAGATGCAGGTTGCTATACAATTGTGCCAACTACAAAGGCAGAAAGTATGAAAGTTGGTTACTGATGATGTATGTGCACCCAGAAGATTAAACGTACATGTGGACAATGGACAAAACAATTAAAGAATTGAGTTATTAAGAAGTCATTTTCCTTCTTGTAACAAGTTTCATGATGGAAAACCTTTTCAGTCACTCTCGCTCTGGACTGGCATATTAGATACTTCCCACTGCCGCCTCCATGGATAGGAGCTGTAGGGTAGTTTGTATATGCTTTTAATCACTGGGATATCTAGTTCAACTGTATGCAGAAATGAGTAAGTGGTGATCGTAGACAGCCCTTAAGTTCTGAATTGCCTGGCTGGTATGTATGTGAATCCTGATAGCTCAGTAAAAATTCATAGCTGGAGGTATGCCAGTGTGTTACCTTTCTACTCTGAGCTCTGCTGTTAGCCATTGCTGCTTTGTGTTAGCTGTTCGTTTGTACAAAAATGGCACTGAGTCTAGGCAAAATGATAACATATGCAATCTCACTTTAATGACTAAAGATTAATAATTTCTAAGTTTCAGCATTTATAAACATCTCTAATGGAGTTTACTCATTTTATGTATTTATAACTATTACTAAATGTTTGTGTTACACTGGTTTTAGGAGCCAACATTGGCCAGATTTGAGGCAGGATGGTCTGTTAACCTGTCTTTTCTGTGGCTGTGGCGTCAGTAGTGTTGTACTGGTTTAGTCTCTATCTCTTTAAAGCTTGAGTCTTCAGGATCGTATAAAAGGGATTTTGCTGTAGAAAAGCTGTCTCCTGTAGTTTGATAAACATTGGCTTAGTTTAAGTCAATTGGTTTTAACACTGCTTTTCCTTAAAATGTTTATTCGTGCTGGTTGTCTTTACACATGTATCTTATTTCAAAGTCTCTCTGCTCACTTAATGAAGCCTGCTGTTTGAAGCAAAAGACGACTAATCAAATAATTATAATACTGTCATGGCTGTGCACAAGTGAGCAGCCATTTTAGCTGATTTTATTACTGTGTCATTTTGTAACATCTTTGTGTCACCATATCGCAGAAAACCTTTGACATGAGCCAAGACTGTTGTGCTCACTGCTGTACAGAGATTGTGACTGCTCTAGAGAATTTACAGTTTAAATAATAAAAGCCTGTAGCCATCCTGTGGAGCACTCCAGTTGTGTGGGTTGTCCCACCATGTTTCCATGATGGCCACTATATCATAGTTTTCCTGCTGGACAATGGCTTCCAGCTCCTCGTGTTTGTTGCCCATGCTGTGTCCATTTGTATAGATGCACTTTAGTTGGGCTATTGATCCTGACACCTTTTTGGGGGAAGAAGCCCTAATTCCTATGTGACTGATCCCAGGCACTTCCCTGGTTTCTAGCACATCAACAACCCCTACATCTTTGCTGCCGCATGGGTCCCCATCCCCTACCTCCGCTGAGACGGCAGTCCAAAGGTCCTCGCTTGCACACCACCCCTCAAACACTGGTGTTCCACCCCCAGGCTTATCTTTAGCAAGCCTGGTTTTATCCCTTTCCCCCTTCAATTCTAGTTTAAAGCTTTTTCAATGATCCCTGCTAGCTCCTGTGCCAGGATCCTTCTCCCCCTCAGAGACAGGCGTTCCCTGCCTGTCACCAGCAGGCCTGGTGCCATATAGAGTGACCCATGATCAAAGAATCCAAAATTCTGCTGGTGACACCAGTCTCGTTGCCAGGAATGGATCAGCTGGCTCTTCCTGTTTCTTCCCTTGTCATTGCCTGCCAATGGAAGGATGAAGGAGAACACCACTTGTGCTCCCGATCCCCTGACCAGTCCTCCCAAGGCCCTGAAGTCTCTCTTGATCGCCCTCGAGCTTCTTGTCACAACTTCATTGCTGCCTACCTGAATAATCAATAATGGATAATAATCTGAGGGCCATACCAGGGTAGGAAGTTTTCTTGTTACGTCTTTAACACGGGCTCTGAGGCAGCAGACTTCCCTAAGAAGTGGGTCCAGTCTGCATATCGGGCCTTCTGTTCCCCTCAGGTGAGAGTCCTCTACGACAATGACCTGTCTTTTTTTCTTTACAGAAGCCGTTTTTACGCAGGGCGTAGGCTGGCTTAACCTTGGTGACACCCCCAAGCTAGGTGAACCCTCATCCTTGTTATTGTTTGGTTCCACTTGCAGAGCCTCATACCTATTATGCAAGAGGACCTGAGAAGGTGGGGTAGTAACAGAGGGGGTTCGCCTGCTGTGCCAGGCAAGAACTTGTTGCCATTGCCCCCTATCCCTTAAGTCACCTTGTTCCGCTGGGTGGAGAGAGGAAAGGCGAGTTTTCCATATCCCGTGCTCTGTCTGCCTGTTGGGTCTGTCCCAGGGAAGGTAGAGTGCAATTCCACTGGACTGTCTCCCTCTCGCACTCCTTGATACTCCTCAACGTACTCACCTCCTCTGGGAGCTCTGCCACTAAGCAGAGGAGCTGCTCTACCTGGGCGCACCTTCCACAGACTTACCCTGTTAATACAAATACTATTTTATTGGCTACAACAAGGTTGGGCAATACTACCACTGTGATGTTTGGAGTGCATGTGCAGCCTGATCAGTCAAGTTCTCTTGTGGTCACCAAAGTAGGCGGCCTATTGCAATACGACGAGGGGTAATGGTTTTAAACTAAAAGAGGGTAGATTTAGACTAGATATAAGGAAGAAATTTTTTACAATAAGGGTGGTGAAACACTGGAACCACCACCAGAGAGGTGGTAGATGCCCCATCCCTGGAAACGTTCAAGGTCAGGTTGGACAGGGCTCTGAGCATCCTGATCTAGTTGAAGATGTCCCTGCTTGTTGCAATGGGGGTTGGACTAGATGACCTTTAAAGGTCCCTTCCAACCCAAACCTTTCTATAATATGGTTCTATGATTACACACTTGACCAAAGTTCTTTTAAAACCTTTTTAAGTCAGTATATTTTAAATGGTAGTTCTTTAACAGATCATATCTTTCCAGTCACATCAAGAGACATGATCTCTTCATGGCGAGAGCTGCATCTCTTTATGAAGAAGTTCATGGTGTGAGCAGGCTGCCTTGGAGTTCTCTAAACGAAGCTGGTAGTTGCAAACAAAATCAGAAAGTGCAAATATAAAAATACTCCTCTGGGCTTTGGAATATGCCAAAGGCTTCAATCTCACCAGTATATATAAACTCAATGAGTACACAGTACATGCACCCAGCTGTTTTCTGGCATGCCTTTAGACTCCATTGGAACTGTTTAGCTTGATAGGAAATGCAATGACAGAGACTTAATATTAGCATAAATGTTGTTTCTCAGAGACCTTTCAATGCCAAGAACATCAGCCATAATTTTTCTTTTCTCCTTTTTCCATTTCTGAATCTCCTTGGATTTACCATTGCCAATTTTTTTTAACTCAAATTT
Organism: Gavia stellata; assembly: GCF_030936135.1. Taxonomy (NCBI): domain Eukaryota; kingdom Metazoa; phylum Chordata; class Aves; order Gaviiformes; family Gaviidae; genus Gavia; species Gavia stellata. The sequence continues at coordinate 25,679,561 of NC_082600.1, forward strand.
AACTGTTTTCCTCTCTCTTTTAAAGCACTAAGCATTTTTACCATCACCTCTGCAGTGGCTCCATACTCAGTACCCATGTAATCCAGGCAAATCCCCTGCATACAGTCTTGTTAAAAAGCCATAGGCATGTGGTTAACTCAGAATGGTCGTGAGCCAAGCCCTTCACCACTTCTCCTAAAATAAATCGTTGCTAATGCTGCTGCCATATGGCCAAGGAACATGAGCTCTCAGCGGTCTTTTGATTTCCTCGTTCATGCTTTCAAGTGCGCTGGCTCTTAAACCAAGCTTCTCTTCCCACATTATTTGTAGTTTATCTCCCAAGCGGTGAACTCGGGAAGCACACAAGTGTGTGAGAAGAGTAAATAACTTGACTTAGCTGTCCAGTTAGCGGTTCCTTCGCGTCTCCTGGATGAATTAAGCATGGCTCTACCGTGATGTGGTATAGGCTTTTTTGCCGGGGGGAGCACATCCTGGCAGCAGGTCGCTGCCGGGCAGAGGGAGTCCGCAGCGCCCTCGGGTACCGCAGAGGGCGGCTGCGGGTTCCCTCTGTGCAGCAGTGGCCCCTAGTGGAAGATGCTTGGTCCTTCTGGTGACCCCAGACTCTAGACATAAAGCCTAAAGACTCTTCCCACAATGGCTCTTCCTATTTCCAAGCTTGTTTTAAACCTGGATCCCCCCAGCAGTGCTGTGGAAAAACCCAATGAGTCACTTCTCTCTTCTGGCTGGTTTGCTAAATACTAGAGTTTGAGCTATTAAACAGTAATACAATAGCACTGAGTTCAGGAATTATTGTAATTACTTTTTTTAAGTTTCTAATTGTTTTGGCAGGTTCTCTTGGCATTTGCCTGTGTGAGCTGGTGCTTTATAATGTAAAACTGGGGGAATACAGTATTCTGACCCATACGTTTTAATATGTCTCTGTGCAGTCTCAGCTTACATTGTATAATGGCATATAACACTTCTCTGAAGACATGTAGTGAAAATCTGCAGACGGCATCTGAAGGGAAGAATGTAAAATTCTTACTGCAAATATTGGCAGCGCTGCAGTGCTCACACATGCAAACTTAGAGGAAGCAGATTGGTACCTGTGGAGCCACCTTGTCCCTGGAACTTAAACAATGAGATAGGGAAAGTATTCTGAAAGATAAGAAATCTTTATGTAATGTGTAATGAAATTTTCTTTATTAGCTTTTCTAGTATGATCTCTCAGAAGAAACCAGTGAAAACTTCGCTTTAAACCTACCTCTCGTTTTTGAGCTGTTGTAAATCACTCTTTTTTTTTTTTTGAGGCTGAAAGAATAGATTGGTGCAGGAGGTGACCTTTCCATTATTGTGTAGGTGAGTGCTGCCTTTGGCAGGATTGTGCATGGGAATCGGTCTTGATCCCCCTTTCTGCCTTGGGATGTGAGTTCATGTTACGAGTCTTTTTTCTAACAGATGATGTTACAAGCCTCTTAAAATCAGCTCTGGCAGATACTACCATCCCAGGTCCTTAAACATCTATTACAGCATTTTTAAAAACATTGTGCTCTTCCTGTCTCTCTTAGTGCAACTTTTCCTTAAAAGGTAAAAGTGTTGGCATTTAATCAATGTTGAACTGGAATTTCGTTCGGTGTTCTAGCGTTTTTTAGTTTAAAATCTCACTCTTTCTCTAGTTTTCAGTTTACTTACTATAGCCCTTAAATAGGTACTACTTTGTTTTGAATCTGACCCTTGCTTCCAGTCAGATATTCTTAAATCATGCTTGTCCTTTCAGTTACTTGGCAAATCTAAAAACATTTTGCTATTTTTTTTTTCATTGTGCAAATGTTAGAAGTCATGCTTGACTTGTGCTTTTCAGGAGAAGCCTTAAAAAGGGAGTTTTCTATATCTTACAGGAAAAACATGTTCATGGCAGTAAAAGAGTAGTAGTGCTTTTATGCCATCTCAAAAAAGGAATCAGCTCTTGTGATTTTTTTTTTTTAAATGATGAGGTATTTACAAGTATAGTGTCCAGAAAACAACTTGACTTATTACGTTAACATTGCAGAAGATCTTCATAAGCCCTGAGGAGGCAACTTAGCTTCTGAAAGCTTAGTGGAGAATCTGTTAAATCAGCAGAAGAATATTGAATTCCTGGCTGAGATTTGAAAAATGCTTGTTTCCAAAACAGAGTATGCTGAATTATGTCTTCCACTTAAACAGCCAACCAAAAGACAGAAATGTAGGAATAATAAACAGAGTGGAAGTATAAGCCTTTGCAAAAACAAGGCGGGTTTAATGTGGAAAAATTTACAAGCTTGAATATAATACAGCATCACTCTGACTTGAAGAAACAAACTTCTAAAGGGTGATATATGTAACCAAGCTTTCATCACCAGTTTACTTTGATTTAAACACTTCCAAATGACTGAAAATACAGGCTTTTTGAAATAGAAATGATCACTTGTTTTCTTCTGTTTGCCCCATTGATAGCAATGTATATGGAGAAAAAGATCTGTCCACGCTAATGAAATAGTGCTTTATCTTCACTGTCATTGATGCTGGTGCTCTCAGAAAAGCAACCATGAAATGTTGCAGCCTGGTCCATATCTTTTCCATGTAGGATGTATTTAGCCACCTTATCTTCTGCTTGGGGAGCAGGACATGATGGCATTGGTTTGTTCTCTGTGCCTTCATAATGGATTTTGATTTCTTTCTCTTTTTTTTTTTTTTCCTGTTTTCAGTGATGGTTGGTTTTTATTTACATACATGTCTGGTAAAAATCTTAGTAAGATTGCGTGGTCAAGGATTTCCATAAAATTGGGTTGTAGGTTGGTTGTATCATTTGGAAACGGTGGCGAATGCTACAGAACATACCCTTTCCACAAGCTCTTTTTATTCCACACAAGAATATGGAGGCTCAGTTGTTACTTAAGTAGCGAGCAACAGTCAGTAAACATTACTGCTCAGGTTATAAAATGCCTTTCAGCATTGTTTCCTGAAAAAGTAGGTTGAGATCTGCTGCTTTGATGTCCTTTCGCAGGTATGCGTGCACTTATACACGCACGCAGAGCTACCATAATCCACACGAGCACTTAGTTGACCAAGTATATTATTTTAATTAGCTTGATTTTTATTTTTCTTTTTCTTCCAAGAAAGACCAAAAAATTAACTGGTTTAGTCTTGGAAAAGCATTTGTACAAGGGAGGGAAAAGGTTTACTAGATTCCCTAGATTGTGGCTGTCAGGAGAGGAGAGGACAAGAAACCTTCCCAGCTAAGCAGTCCTGCAAAAATGATAGCCCTCCTAGCAAAGTATGCCTGCTGAAGTCATGCTAACATCAGTAAAACTGTGGTATTTGTCAGGGTAAACTTATTGCCAGATAAATCCCTTCCTTGACTGAAATAAGCTATACCAAGAGAAATTATTCTGCCAAAATTAAGGATGGCACATCTGTCAGCAGGTGATATAATGCTTCTAACCTCCAACACCTCTGCACTGGCAAGAGTTTGTAAGATGGGACAAGCTTGAAAAACAATGTGAAACAATGTGAAACAAATTACATTAGAAACTGAAAGTAACTCTTGTGCAAAGAATTAATGGAGTGTTTTCATCTCAAAGATGCCTTATGGATCTGATATTAAGATTAACTTGCCCTAATCTTCTTTACTTCTTGCAGTGATTTAAAAGATGTCTTTAATATGCTCCAGCCGACCTTCTTAACAAAACCTACTTCTTGTTAGATACCTACCGAGTCTTATCAGAGGCAGTGTACTACTATCAGAATACATCTTCACACATTCTCACAGAATTCTTACAAATCTCTGCTAGTAAATGTTTTCATTTCATTGATCACATATTGAAAACTGGAACTGAGGGCGTTCCATTATGTTACAGCGTGAGCTGTTATTGAGGGACTGAGTAATTGGGGCAATATATATGTATCACAAGTGGAATGATTTTGCATGTACTGAATAGCAATCTACTCATATCAAGAGTTTTCTTCTATTCTAAATTCTTCCTTTGATCATTAAAACCAAACATGTTGGCCTTCAACTAGTATGTAAGATAAAGGCATGGAATTGCTCAGTTTAGCCTTGTTGTCCATGTTGTCAACAAAAAAAAAAGGTTAAGACTGCAAGATTAAAACTGTAATGTGTCAAACAGCTACAAGATTAATTAATGAAAGAATATATAGTAACTTCATCATAGCTGTCTACTGTGAACTGGTATTTGTTGACCAACAAAAGCTGTATTGCAGCTTGTGCATACAGTTAACAGTTTCACTGCTCAGGAACTATTTTAAAGACATGTCCTACAATGTTGCTTTGAAGTCTTTATAAGAATTAATTAAAAATGTAAACATATAGCTTCCTTTGTATTGCATCAAGTATCTCTGGTTTAGATCACGATGACAGTGATCCCTAATGTGACAAGCAGATAAAATCCTGCTTCTGTTTTTTTGCCCATCTGAAGTTGGTTTGCCCCTCTGGAGTTCAATGTCAGTCAGTAGTTTGTTTGTGTACAATGCAACATGCCTTTTATTTCTCAAGAAGCCTTGCTGATGAAGTGTTGCATTGTTTAGAAGGACAGATTTGTGATTGCTCACCGATTACTGCCTAGAGATCACAAGAAGGGGGAAAAACAAATACATCCTGGTCGAACTAAATTTTCTTTTGAGTCCAATACCATCTATGATAGCTTATTCATCAGCCTTAATAGATGACAGAAACATTACAAACATTAGATCTTTGTGGCAGAGTAACTTCCACAAATTCTAGGGCTGCTTTGTTCTTTGTAGAGATGGTTTTTTTAACATGGAATAGAGAAGTTACACAGATCTCGACTCTAAGAAGTGTCTGGTTTTCTATTATTCTTTTTTCAAAGACCTAAGTTCATCCTGGCCTTGCAAAAATTTTTAATTGCTGAGCAATTACTGTGTATTTATTAAACTGCCTTTTGCAAATAAGGGTTTTCTGAGAATTCTTGCAGTATTTGGATGGTTAGTTTAAGCATGAACTTCTACGATGTAAAGAGCAGTGAGGCTAAATATATAGGTTCATAAACCCATTGCAAGAGGAGTTTAGATTTGGTGTGGTGGAATGTGCAGCCCCCTTTTTATCCTGCAACTGAGTATCAACTTAATTTCTGCTTCAAGAAGAAATTTGCTTAAATACCTCCTAGATAATGTTTCCACTACAACTTCTGTCTTTCTGAGCAATATGACCTCTAAAGCAGAGGCCTTCACAAGTGACAAAGTATCATTCTTTTAGCCTGTGGGAATCTGTTCTGGCAGAGATACTAATTTACTTTCCACTAGGGCTGTGGGGAATATGCATCTCGTGCCTTTAGATTCATAATGCAGTGCTTTCTCCAGGGTGCTGGAATTTTTTTTCCTTTTTTTTCAGGTAGATGCTAGCTGCATTTTTTTAAAGAATATTGCTTGCCTTATATATTTGTAAGACTTGATATGCCAGATAGTAAAATGTCGGAAAAGATAAATACTGTCCCTCAGCACAAGTATAGAAACACCATCTTTTGAAGCTTGTTTAGAAGTTGGCAAAAGTTTGCTGTTCATATTAGAAGGTACGTGCTAAGTATTGGAAGAATGGTAAAAATACTACAGTCAATCAGCCATTACTTACTGTATTGGTTCAGCTGGTGGTACTGAACCCTTCTGCTGCAGAAACTCTAAAGCCTGACTTGGCTGTTCTGTTAAGTTGCTTAGGGTTTATGAATGCAAAAGCATGTATCTGGCATTCTTGGCCTCATAGAGTAGATAACAACCATGATGTTATGGGCAATGCCTTAGAGCAAAGGTTTGAGAGGAGCTCTGAGTGACTTCCTCAGCAAAGCTGCCGCTGATCTGGGACTTCACACTTGGTTATTAGCACTTGGGGTAGGAGGACTGCAACTCTGTACTGCATATTCTGCACTTAAGGCGTACAGTAAAACAAATGTCAGTATGAAAATTAGCAATGCCAATTTAAAGTGTTATCTTGGACAGGTGTAAGGTTATGTCAAGTAAAAGCATGTTCCTCTTATCAAACTGTCAGCTGTAAATATTCAGCCCATCTTAGCTATCCAAGCAGAGGCAATTGTTGCATTTGTCTTCTCTGTTCTTTTTTCTTTCTCTGCCGAGTCCACACAGCTACAGCTCTGAGTTGAGGGTGGTAAAGGGAGAGTGTTTCTCCCCTTTAGGTGGCATGCCACCTTTACTTCTGATGCAGTGGTAGCATGTTCTTTAGGGGATACATGTGGGCTTCAGACTAAGTGATGCCCAGGCTGCTACAAGCAAGGAAGTGTTATACTAAATTGCGAGAGCAATCTTGGTATGACTGGAGAAAACTTGCAAAAGGGTATAAAAGCAAAGGAGAAGTTATTAGTTAATCATCTAATTCCAGTGTAGGTCTGTCAGTAGCTAGTTCAAGGCATTTACAGGACCCATAAGAGACTTCAGATCAGTTGCTATCATAAGGGGTTCTAGTTTTCTAGCCTTTTGAAGAACTCAGTTCCAGTAATCCTCCCTTTCTTCCCCCTTTCCTTCCCTCCCTGAAGGTCATCTCATTCCAGTTTCCTAGATGAGAAGATATTACCAGAATAGTTGCACAACTCCTATGTGAGAACAATTGGCAGCGTGGTGTCTGAGTCGGCCTTTTTTACATGGTCTTAAAAATGAAGCTGCATACTGCCAAGAAAGCCAGCTGCTGGAGGATTGCTGCAGTCCTGGCAGTCTTTTTCTAGGCCTACAGCTGAGCAGATGTGGACAGAGCTCTGAGCTTCAGAAGATGTTTGGGCTGGGAAGGGATTTTGAGATCCTGTCTTGAATTCTCAAGCACTGTTTGGGTACAAGTGGGATTAGCAGTGGTACCTAGTCACTGCTGTATCCAGGCACTGCTTGGTTTGTCTTTGTGGTCCCAGAAAACATGGTAAAACTGTAGTAGCAGTTGACAGGCTGCTACACTAGTGTGTACCAGTGGGGCTGAACCAGCAAATGTTAACAGAGCTAAACACTGGATGTATGCTTGTTGCATGATATTGCAAACCCTATTCAATTAGCGTGTGGCATCACTCTAAGTGCAGGATTTTGTAGTGGAATAGGAGACTAAATATGTTGAAGTGCAGAGGAGGGTAGTTGCACAGGATGCAGGGAGAAAGGAAAGCAGATGACAGGGAGCCTGCACCCAGAGCTTGTTCGATTCCTGGTGTTTTGCTTCACCATGACTACTACAGTTCTCTTCAGAAGACGGTAATGACACACGGTGGGCAGTGAGAAGACACCGCTGAGTCTGTTTTCAAGTTCTTGGTAATATTGTTGTAGCCATGGTGACAAGTTTTTAGAGAGGTAATAATTTCATTAAATTGACTGATGGTTCCGGAGCGAAGTGAAAGCTGACAGGCTCTTGAGACCCACAAACCTGAAGAAGGCAAGTGTCTTCCAAAGCTGTCAGGTGCTGTAGTAGGTGATTACATCTCTGTAGAGAACTGAAAGGCTTGCGCATGAAACTTTTTTACATCTGAAAGCACTCTTCAATCTATAAGGACAAATCTAGAATCATAAACTCTTTATTGGGAAGGAGTTTAAGGAAGACTGTGAAGCGGTTGCCAACTACAAATTAAGGTTGCTCTTTAATCTTTAGCCTGGAAGGCTCCCAACAACTTGGAAAAGGGTGAGAATGTGTAAAGGAGAAAACTATAAAGGTGCTGAAGTTCCTTCTGGTCGAAGCACTGTAAACTCCGTGCTTTGTGGGAGCATGGAGAGAATGTATGTATGGGGGAAGCTGCATTCCCGATTGTGGGAGAGGGGCTGACCACAGCAATTGTATCCAGCTGTGTACATTACCTTACTACTCTCATAGTGGTGAAATCTCATATGTATTTTGATGGGATTGTACATCACTGACTCAAAATGTTGTGAGAAGTTGTGCATTTCTGTATAGGAGACATGTGGATGCAGCTTTCTCAGAAGGTACCATAGTAGCTTTTCTTCTGCATACAGATTGATCTGGACACTTGTGTTTTTATTGATTGTCTCAGTCTTAGAAATGCAAGTAGTGGCTTTTGGCCCACTATCTTTAGTATCTTGTAGTAGGCCTGTTTCTTTTTATTTTGTTGGGTTTTTTATTTTTTTCAACTTCACTTTGCAGTCTGGGGTATTTAAAATAACCAAATAATTGGTCTGAAGACATAAGAGAAAGCTGGGTCTCCACTAGAGGATCTGATCTGATGTGAGCCAATTAAAAAATAAGTTTCATAAGCACAAGATGCCTTTGTTTTACTGAAATCTTACTGCTTTTTGGGGAAGAGGAATTAAGCTTCTGCAGAAGCTCTGGGGGAGAAAAGATTAAGAAATAATGTTGTTAATGGAGGAGAAGAGATGTCTTAAATGGCAGTGAATGCCGTTAAAAATACCAGCTCCTACCCACTAATGATAGGCCAAGTTTTGCAAATTTAACAGGTTTCATCCTTTTTTGTCATGCTTTGCCTTTGATGGGATTTTGCCTTTGATTGCATGGTTGTGGGTGGAATGTCTGATACTCTTGGCTACAAAAACTATATAGGTTCTTAAAATTACATGTGTTCTGGCCTAGAGCAGAGCTATGTGGGTGTTGGGTGTTTCTTTGAGACCTGGTGTTCCTTTTGATTAATCACCTTATGTTATCTACAACTTTAAAGGAAGATGATTAATATCTAGCAGGCAACTTCACTATGTGGCATAGATCCGCACTGCTGCAGATTTAATGCTTCAGTATATGAATCACCCATCTGGTGAAGGCAGTGTTTGGATAATCAATTATCCAGAGACAAGTAATTATAGATGTTACTTATCATAGTCTCATATACTTACATATATTTATACTTGTATACATTATACTTAAATATATTTATACTTATTATGGCTTAATCTCTTAAGCACATTAGAGTATTAGTTGATCAGAAATGCATTATCATCTGCTTAGGTGAGATGATGTGGATCTTTTTCTGGGCAGTACAGAAATGTAGCACACTGTGCTAGGCTAGAATTTAATTGATAAATAGGTTGTCCTATGCATATATGAATAGCTGGAATATTTAAATTATACTAGCTGTCCAATGTCCTGTGTACTAATTTTGACAAATGTCAAAAAAAATCCATACAGAATTGGCTTGAATACATGATAAATTGGCTGCTGCTGCTTATGTGAAGTGAGCTGGATTATAAGAAGTAATCAGCTGAATTTAAACCCAGCTCATTTTAACTGAAAAAGGTTAGCGAGTAGCCACATTATCAGTTCAGCAAGCAGATCTAAGGAGGAAAGTAGTAATTTGCATTAATATAGACAAGCAGGATAAAACATAGCAAACAGCCCCAGCTGATTCAATAGGTTTCCATTAATTATTCAAAGTGTAAGCAAAGTCTTCTTCAAGATGCAGTTACCAGTGAATTTTGAGCAAATTTTGAATCTTGTTTGAAAGCAGGTAACTGCCTTGTTTTGCCAGGTACTTCTTGATTAAAAACTTGATACGAAAAAACTAGGGAGTGCTTGGACTTGATGGTTGTGCCTGTCTTAGTCCATTCAGCTACAGCCTTGTCAGAAAATGAGTGATTAGTCTTGACTACATGAGGTAGAAGAAACTGCCAATTCTAGTTTGCATTTAATTTTAACACTTCCTTAAGCACAAGCGGTACATTCATAGTTTGTACTTAGAGGTCTTGTGTTGCAGTTACACATGTGACTTCTGACTATTGTGTTCATGGCCTTATTTTAATTTCTTTTCTAGGGAAAGCGCGTGTGCAACAGCTAGCAGAGAACACGAGATATTTCAGGAGACGACTGAAAGAGATGGGCTTTATCATCTATGGAAATGAAGATTCCCCTGTTGTGCCTCTGATGCTGTACATGCCAGCAAAAATTGGGTAGGTTTAACAGGATAACTTCTCATCCTTTAAAGCTAGGATGGTACAAGAATATTAAGGCTTTTCTAAATATAAGAAAAGACTGGTTTGATTTTTGCTTTTATGTTCATGACTGAGTCTTACAAAACATGGAAACTTCCTATAAGTGATTTTGAGAAAATCAAGGCTTGTAGCTTGGGGCAGCAAGAACGCACTTCAGGGAAGCAATTTTACCACTACGTGCCACGTTTTAAAAGTTGGGTGTTTTTTTCATTTTATTTATCTGTAAAGTGTATATATATATATGTGCTAAAGAGAAGCTGAAGTTGAATGGAAATTAAAACTCACTGCACGAGTCTTTTCAGCCAGCTCCTGGATCAGAAGCAGCACACATTTCCACAGATGAACTCTGAAAATTAAAAAAAGAAAAAGCAGGGAGGTGGGACATGATGGGACACAACAACCTGTATTTGATGAATCCCAAGTTTTTTAAGAGGTCTGGGTTTAATAGCTCAGGTATTGTTATCGTAAATACTAATAGAACTGTAACACATAGCTTTATAAATGCTTATGGACTGGTGGGCTGCTGTGTGGATAATTAAGGCTAAAATTCTGCAAGCAAGTTATAATGTCTATATTAAAAAATTTTGCAACAAAACAAAAGCCTGATTTCAAGGACAACTTGGCTTTGATAGCTGCTTGTCAGTGTATATAATGCAGTCCTCAACTAACACTTTCAAATTTGGAAAGCATAGCTTCATTTTAAGCTGTACTGAACATCTCTAGTGCTCTTCTAGCTCAGTTAGGCTTTAGTCTGGCTAAGCACTGTGGTTCTGTGAGGAAACAAACATCTAGCACTCTGCATGAAGCTAGTTACAGTCTTCCTCCACCCTTCTCAGTATAACCAAATATAAAAGGCCTGTAACCTTTATGGGTGCTGTGGAATCTGCAGTGTGTGCCATCCAGCACACAGAGGCATACTGTTTCTACTGTCCAGCTGCCCTATCAGTCAGAACAATCTTTTTCATGGAAATGTTTATTAGCTGAGCAGTTCAGCCAGTAACTTACTTAAAAACAAGCAAGAACACAGAGCTGTGATGAGCGTTGGCTCGTAGGATGTACATTGGGTCTACTTCATCCTTTCTTTGTCTCTTGTAGTCCATTTTTAAAATAGTTTGAATGTACTAAATGGATACACTTCATTTTGTATCAGGATGCACCTATTTATACGGAAAAATAGTTGTAGCAGAAGTAAAAGGCAGAAAATTTAAAAACCTAGTAAAAGTATGTTATTTTCATCCATCCTTATAAGCCTCTTAAGTTCATTGCTACTTCTCAAGACAAGGTCAATTCAAAAAGGATTAACCATTTCCTGTGGCCTGTAGAAACACCCACGATTGCATTGCCATTATGGAAAGGAATTAGATCTTCGTGCCTCTCATCATATAAGTCACAGCCCCTGTGACTTCTTTAATCCCCGTAAGAATTTGTTTTGTTGAAGATACTGTGTGACAGTTGTATGAGGTTTTTGCACCTTCCTTAAAAATATTTTATATCAGATTAGATGATCTCTATTTACTGTGGCAATTCAGTGGTTCCCATGATAAGCACTTAAAAAGTGGTACATTCTGTGACACCACAATGTACTTTAATTGAATTAAATTGGTGAAAACAAACCATCTTGAAACTGCAGAAGCATCTGCTTTGGGGGATTGCAGCATGGGGGATTCCTTGTATAGTCAAACTTCTGAGCCAAAATCCCCGTTTCCTGTTGGAAAGATCTCCAAGCTTAAGTTACAAATCCATTTAGAAACAGCCTGCTAAAAGACCAGCCTCTGCCACATATAATCTTTCAGCTTTGTTAGAACTTAATACAGTGAAACCTTTTGAGGAGGACCACCTTGGGACTTAATTTAAAAAGGCTTTTGTGAACAGGCATTCTGCCTCTAAAAGAAAGCACTGGAAGCTCCAAATTGTGGTCTTACAGGCTTGCTTCAACAAAGGCCTGTATGGGTTAACATACTGAGACCCTCATGTTGCTGCTGCTGGTATCATTCTGACAATCTTTCCTGTTCTCTCTGGCAGTGCGTTTGGGCGTGAGATGCTGAAGCGGAACATCGGTGTTGTGGTTGTGGGCTTCCCTGCCACCCCCATCATCGAGTCCAGAGCCAGATTCTGTTTGTCTGCAGCTCATACCAAAGAGATGCTTGATACGGTAAGCGTCTCATCTTGTCTTCCTTTTGCTTATGCCTTCTCTAAACAGATACAATAGTTGTCTATTTTTTTGTAGACTGGTTCAATGTTTGGTACATGAACTAGTGGAACCTAATGTTCAAAGCCTTGTGTAGTAGAGCTGGCAATAACTCCATCTCTCTTTCCTTGCTTCAACAATGTAGAATGGCTGCCTACAGTAAATCTCAGGGACTTTCTTTTCATATTTTAAATGATGCAAGAGGGACAGTCTCATTCCTTTGAGACAATGCTCTTTCCCCTCTTAAGAGGCTCTACCTTCCACTGAATCTTTTAGAAGGAGAAAATTCTGCTTCTTCTGACCCTAGATGCAGAAGGTAAGAAAAAAAAAAAAAAGCCTGAGAACCTCCAAAACATCTATATTCTTCTCAAAAGCAAGTGCAAAACTCAGCACATGATTACCAGTGAGAATTTTTATTCCAAAGGAGGAATAGAGACACAGTCCTGAGCATGCAGCGATGGGGTCAGGAAAGCCAAAGCCCACCTGGACCATTAGTCTCTCAAAGGACATGATATGCAGCAGGCAGGGCTTTTACAAGGATATTAGTAGCAAAAGAGAAGAGTAGAGAAAATGTGGGGCTGCTGCTGAATGGCATAGGGATTGGGTGACAAATGACACGCAAGAGGCCAGGGTACTCAGTGCCTTTGTTTCCTCAGTCTTTACTGATGAGACTTGCCTTCAGGAATCCTGGGCCCATGAGGTCAGTGGAAAAATACGAAGCAATGAAGGCTTACCCTTGGTGTGAAGGAGGATCAAATAAGGGAACATTTAAACAAACTGAACATACACAAGTCCATGGGACCTGATGGGGTGCACACACAAGTGTTGAGGGAGCTGGCTGTCATTGGAAGGCCACTCTTGATTATCATCTTTGGAAGGTCATGGTGACTGGGGGAGGTACCTGAGGATTGGAAGAAAGCAAATGTCACCACTGACTTCAAGTAGGGCAAGAATTGTGATCTGAGGAACTGCAGGTTGAGAAGCCTCATCTTAATCTTGGGAAGATGATGGAGAAAAAAATCCTTGAAACTATTTTCAAACCTTTTGTCGACAAGGTGATAGGGAGTAGTCATCATGGAGTTATGAAGGGAAAATCATGCCCAGTATCCAGATATGATCAGGTGCTAACACTTATACATGAATGGCAAATGGGACATACAAACAGATATTTACTAATGTTGTGTCAAAAAAAAAAAAAAAAGATTGAAACTTTTCACACTTCACTGCCGCAGAACTTTCAAATCAACAGCTGAAAATGGCTCTTTTTTACTTCAGTTTTGTTAGGAAAAATAGTAAGGCAGTGGTGTGTGTACAGTTTAGTAATGTGTACTTAGTGTCATTCTGTATCAGTTAAACAACCTGCCATGTAACTGTGGTGCTGTATTTCCTGCTTCTGAGTTGTTTTTGCCTTGTAAGACCTGAGAGATTCTGCCCTGACTTTGCAACAGCAGATTGCCTAAGGAGTTGCTTCCCAGCTGCTTGTCCTGCTACTCCTCCCGTAATTATCCCAATTCAGTTGTTTCTGTTCCAAATAAAAATTCTGAAACAGTATGTTTGGAGAAGGCCCTCTCCTTCCCTTCCTTTCACAGAATCGTTGGAAAAGACCTGTAAGATCATTAAGTCCAACCATCAACTAACACCACCATGCCCATTAAACCATGTCCCACAATGCGACGTCCACACGTTCCTTGAACACTTCCAGTGATGGTGACTCCACCACTTCCCTGGGCAGCTTGATCCCCCGCTAAACAAATAGTATCACAGACTTGGCTCAGAGCATGGTAACAGAACTGAGTGTGTTGACACAAATGAGGGAACAGTAACTTCTGGCCAGGTGGACATGGGGGGATGAATGGGAAGGAGGTGGGAGGAGGAAGAAAAAGAAAGTAAACTGAAGTCTCTGAAATCACATTGCTGCAAACTGAGCTATAACTAAAGCTGTGCTAACTTGATGTGCTGGTACTACCTGAGCAATCATGCAATCCTGCTGTGGGTTAGATTCTTGGTCTTCTCTCTTAGTGACTAGCTGGAGTCTTTACCATAACAAGCTGCTTTTGCAGGGTCTATGTAAGTGCTATACTTGCTCTCTTCCAAAACCAATCTGTAACTTTTATTCCTGTGCTTAAAAAAGCTCTTTTCCTGTCAATTCACTTACAAGTCTTTCTGCTTTCCAGAACATGTTTCAAGTTTTGTGCATTTAACTTTAAAAAGTCATTTCTAGGGTACCTCTGTATGTGCTAAATGCTCTAAATCAAGGAAATTATTGCTTAATATATTAGGGCTTGTCTGCCTAAGAAAATTCATCCAGGTCAAAATGAAGTGTGAATTTTGAAGTGAATGAAGAAATCCTGATTTAGCTCAGTATGTGGAGGCTTTGTTCCAAGTGAGTGTAATCCACTTTAAGGTTCAAAACAGCTGCATGCTCTGAACCCAGAACATTGGCAAGAGGAGTTAATAAGGAGCAAGTCTTTGTGTCAGTGACTGTGTTTTCTTGTGATGCAGTGAAAGGGGATTGATTTCAGGCAGCTAATCATTAAGGCAGCCCTCAGATCTGATCCCTCTGCAGAACTGTGGCAACAATATCCAGGAGGAAGAAGAACTGAAATGAATGGACTTGGAGAGAGCTGGCAGAGAGCTTCTTCAAGTCAGTGACAGAGAACTTGGTCACCCATCCGTGTGTGCATGGATGCTAACTAGGGCTGTTATGGCATTTTTTCTAAACAAAATTTATCCAGATTTGGAGCACAGGCAAGAGAAGCTTATCTTGTAAATGCTGATATTTGTAATGCTTCCTTGTTCTTATTAAATAAACCCATATGATGGGGAACAGTTCTCAGTTAAAATTTTAACCGTTTTATGTAAATAAAACTTCCTTGCCTAAAAATATTTGGCTCAGGATCAGAGTGAAGTCCCTCATAACCTGCATCCCTGTGGACTGGTGCTTTCTTTTCAGTGATGAAAAATATATTGCACTCTCCTGAAGTCGGAGTTCACCAGTGCCATTTTCTTTGTAGTCTTTGCTGGTCACATGGTCCTTTTTGTTTTAAATTAATAAAATCCTAAATCTGTGATCAAGAATAACAGTTAACAGACTCTTTCAACAGAAATTCAACCTTAAATTGTTTCTGTATGGGATCTTTACCTAAAGCTCTGGCAAACTGTGCCCATGCTTTTGTTTTATTTTGTTTTTACCAAGGTCCAACTTCTGGGTGTGTCATTCCCCCAGATTTTAGAGTGGAGAGGTTCTTGCTGCCAGATATAACAAGCATGAGGGGCCATTATTTAAAGAAACAAAAACTTGAACTATCCATCCAGGAAGGAAAAGCATGTAGGGATATTAACTCCCGTCTGCCAACTATTCTCAAGAGACAAGCATTTGACCCAGAACATGTTAAAATTGGAGCATTGATGTTGAATTAGAGGCATTCTGAAGGAATGTTGAATGTACCTATCTGAATAAATTTACAATTCAAGGGAGTGCAGAATGCCAACCTTTGCCTATATAAGATAATTAGCATCATGTACTGTTGCAGATTTGTCTGCAGCAACCGATTTATTTTGTACCTTGCTCCAGGAGTGTTCTGTAGAGAAATTAAGTTTAGGGTTTGGCTTTTAACAAACCCTATTGTGCACCAGTGTCTTAGCAAAGAGATTGCAACATAAAGAAAGTTATGATTAACTGAGCTGGGACTTTCCTCATTTCTTACACTAGCAGATGTTTGATCTCTGGTAAACTTCATAACATTTGCATTCAGGTCAAAATGGTGAAAGGTTTTGTTAGCTCACTAGCAGTTTTCTGGGCCATCAGTTGCCCGAGTGTTGCCTTTGTGGCAACCTCAGTCAGTGGGACTTGCTTTCCAGGGAGAAAATGCTTCGGATCCTACCCAGAATAACTTTTTTTTCTTTCCTTGGATTGGCTGCCAAAAATCTCCCATGCAATGTTGTCTATGATACAGAGCTTGCATCTCTAGTTGTATATGGGCAAGGCAAATTAACCAAATGTAGATAGAACAAATACATCGATAGAACTTGTTAACACAATATTGCAGTTTGCCTTTCGCTATCTTGCAATTCAAAAAATACAGGAGGTCAGAGATGGTATACTAATACACATGTTGTTTTCATACTGAATGATACATAGAGGAGTCAAACCTTCATGTACGGTTTTTTTCTGCTTCTGCTTTGTTACCTCCAGGAAGGGAGGAACATTGTTCTCTGTTTTTCTGTCTTTGAATAGTCATGGCTTTTTTGGGGATGACTATGAAATTTGAGTTAGTATTGCTGGATATTATGATCCTGCCTTGGATGTGGAGTGGTCAGGTGGGTGTAGAGTCACTCTCGGCTAAGTGACCAGTGCTGCTTACTTGGTCTCGAGACTTCTGAATGCTAAAATCCAAACCAAATCCTATGCACCTATGAAGCTACAGGCTTCTAGCTTCTAGCACAGTAAAATCTCACTTAAGTAAAGTGGCTGTCAGAGTAGTCTGCAGGCATGCAAAAAGGAAGATGTGGTGATAACTTGCTTGCATCTGTCTCCTCTGCTGATCTACTGTGGTCTCTTTCTCAGGCTTTAAAAGAAATCAATGAAGTTGGGGACCTTTTGCAACTGAAATATTCCCGTCACCGTTTGGTACCTCTCTTAGACCGGCCCTTTGACGAGACAACATATGAAGAAACAGAAGACTGAACTCCCTCTGTGTGCCTTGGTGGAAGGGACACACCCCGTGGGACACTCCGTGGCACGCAGGCCACAGCGTCCATGAACAACACACTTGTGACTGCTTAGCATAAAAGACATTTCCTCACAATACTGAAGTGGCCACATCAGCTCTAAATGGCATTTTGTAAATAGGGAGAGGAGAAAAAAAGCTTTGATTCCTGTGTCTTTGGGGTCTGGCCCTAGAGGTGCTTGGCTTTATTTTTTCTTGTTGCTTTTTTTATTTATTTGTCTCGATGAGTTCGCGGCAACCTGAGTTGGCTGTGGCGGATCAGCTTAGATTTTGTATGCACCATTAGCCTCTCAAGTGCTGGCTGAGACGTTGTGAGCATGCGTGATGCTGTCACGGCAGCATTTCCAGTGTCACTGCTAGGTTTTTGACCTTCCCAGTAGGGACTAAGCTGACCTGTCTGTTCTTGGAGACTTCCTAGAGAAACTGTTGATTGCTAACTTTGATGTATTTAACAAGATGGATAATCAGCCAAAGTTGTTTTTTTTTTTCTTTTGCAGTTACTTGTGTTTAAAACTTGAATTTAGCCTTTTTAAAATAAATGTGTTGTTGACATGTTACTCACAGGACCATTGTTCCCAAACATTATTTAGTTTCATAAGCAACAGGCAGAAGGACTTCTGGGACTCTAGCCTCTTTTCCTTCCCAGTATGGATACCAGATTGTCTCCTGGGTTTGACACTAATGATCCTCTTGATATAGGTTAAGTGATGGTGAGGGTTTTTGTTAATTTTTTTTTAAATGGGCTGTATTTTGTCTTCCTTCTGAAATACTTCTGTTTAAAAAAAGAGAAAGGTGGTTTTAGTGTGTGTTGCTTTCTCATCTTCAGGTTAATTTCTTTTGCTTTAGAATTATCATAAAACCATGAACAAGTCACTGCTAAGTTCTAGAAGGGTGCTTTTGGGATTAAGTAAACCATAGCAAGCCTTGTGCTTCTTGTTAAGACCAGAACCCCTCAATAAGCAGGCCTATACAATGGATGACTATTAGGAGAACCACTTATTTCATGCACATCTGTGAAAGACTGATTGTTACCCTTTGCCATGCTAATTCACTGTTTCTTGTCATATATGAAATGTTCTTCATTGGCCGTGTTGCACAAGGCTTTTATGCAGAGTATAGACAGCATGGATCTTGTATTATGTGTTACATTTCGGCTAGCCAACAAGGTCTCGGTTGGCAGCTGCATATCTGTGTAGGCCTTCCCTAAGGAGAGAATGTCTTCACAGTTGCATTTAGTTTGAAATCTTTATTCTTTTGCATTTCTTTTACTGTGAGATCAAATTAATGTTCACTGAGCCAGTTGCTGTTTGGAATCTTTATTTGCAAGTTCCATACTGTCTTACTCTGATCAAAGTTTGAAATAGACACCTTTTGCTCTAGCACACCTTGGAGGTGGTCTGCTACTTAGTCATTGCACCTTGAATTCTTTCAGTGAACAGAATGGATCATTGAAGAGGTACCAAAAATTTTATAACAGGAGTCAACTGCAGTATGGTTTGGTTCTGTATTTTATACCTTGGACATGTAGGGTTTCTGCAAAGATAGTAAAGCTTTAACATCATGTCATTTGGGTTGGGCCAGCTCTTCAGTCTGGGTTAGCATGATGCTTTTTGCAGGTGACTGGAGTTTTTTAAACAGATTCTTCATTGTAATGCTAAAGTAGAGTGCAGCTCAAAGCTATTTGCCTGGTGCTGCAAAAAAATTAGTAATTTTTAAGTTCTTCTATGTTCACTCTGCAACTAACAGGGAAGGAGCACTTTGGTCACTAGAACCAAGCAGTTCTGCAAATACATCTGGTGATTTAAAGCAGAATTGGCATCTATTTTATAGAATATCTATCTTCATGCGTTTATAGATCTTGTTCCATTTTAATGTAACAGAACTTCAAAACGCTGAATCAGTTTTTTACCATTGCATTGCAGAAATTTAATTAGGTGAGAAGAACTAAAGTTGACTGTTTCAAAATAGGTCCAAATAACTGTTTCTGTCTTTGTCCACAAATGTTGATTTGCTCATCTTCTGGAGCAAAGTGTGTGCACAGTCCAAGCAGTCTATAACCTGTATGTGCAACTTTGATAGCTATGGAGTAGTCTCATTTGTTCAGCCACGGAGCGAGTAAGCTGCATGAGCTTACTTTCTCGCCTGTGTTCTGCCCAGGACTAGCTCTAACATTCCAGCAGATGACCTGCTTTCTGACTGCAAGAAGCTTTACCTGAAAGAATTACTGCTTTTCTTTCTTTCTGGATTATAGTAGGGAACAAGAGGAGCTTAGTGCGGGAAGCTCTAACTCCAGTCCTGGTCCTGTTGACTTGATTATGGAATGGTTTAAGATCGGACAAAACCAACCAACTTGAAGGCACAGGCATGGGTCATAGGGAGCTGTTTTGAGCATTCCCAGATGTACAGCGTGCTTGTGTCTGCTGTGTAGTCAAGTCAGTTTGAAAATTGTGATGTATCAAGTTAGAAGTGGGTTATCGTAGATTCTACAAGTCTCAAGTCTTAGTCTTGTTTCTGGGATTCAGTTTTAGGGCAGCTTGTCTTTAGAAGGGAGAAAAACATCTGAATAAATCTCAGTAGTTCAGGTAACTCCTGTATAACACATCTGAAATTGTCAGTGTTTTCCAATTACTGGTCACCATTGGGGTTCCAGTTGCACTTGTTGGGGTAATTGTGTTCATGCTCAACTTCTGCCATTTAGTATCTTTCTGCTATGTCACGCTGTCTGCATATGGCTTTGAATTCTGGGTTGCAAAGACATTTCAGAATTCATTCAGGCAGTTAGTAGCATTTGCAAACTGCTTGGTTGCATTTCAGCCCTGCCATATCCTTTTTGGGAAACAACTCTCCCCCTGTCCCCGCCCCAGGAGGCCTTTTATTCAAGGGCACCTGTTTTGCTAAAGTCTGGTACCTGTTGAAACTACTTCTGAAAAAGTAAGAAGTTACGAGTCCAAGATTTCACACTTTTAAGTCAGTAATTCACTGAGCATGAAAGCCGGGAAAATCTTTTCACATTTACTGAAAAACTCCACTCCCACAACTGAAGGAGCAGACCACTACTGGTTTGTACTAGGCAAACCTACAGCATGTATGCTGTCATGGTATGTGTAGGATGGACTGCTGCTTTGATATTTATGTACTGACCAGAAATGTCTCCTTTTTGTCCTGGCAGTAGAAGTGAATGAAAGAACCAATCTTGAGAGATCATAAAGGAACAAAAGCTGCTTAAGAAATAGACTTCAGTCCCTGCCAACTTTTCTGAGACATTCTAGTTGAAAATGACTCCTGGTATTTCTTAAGAGATGCAAAATTCAAAAGAAAATGAAGGCTGCTTTTGAACAAAGGATTTTGCCCTGTACTGTACATTGGCTAAACATACTCATAAATATACAATAGTTACCTTCCCAGTACCTCTCTGAAGAACTTCGCAAGCAAGATTTTGCCTCTGCTGAGCAGAGTGAAGAGTTTAGAACCATTATAGTTTTCAAGGCTGATGGCCATGTTCTTCTACTCTTAAGAAAATTGAGAAGCTTCTATTACTGAGCATCAGCGAAGAGTGAGAGATCTGCTTCTTATTAGAAACTGGCCTTCCCAAGTAGACCTTTGTCTTAAGGAGCCTGATTCATAATTTTTCTTCAGTTCTTTGGCAGAGAAGAAACCAAGGTGTTTTGTGTCAAAATATTTGGGGCTTTCTTTTCCTTTTTTTTTTTTTTGACACATGACACAAACATTTGTATATGTGTATAGGATATATATATGTATTTAACTCTTTGTTTAGTTTCTATATTTTTTCCCTTTTAAGTAGCATCCTTAAAGAGCTGTTCTGGTTCTTGGGAAACTGGTGTAGCATACTTCTGCTTTAGGCAAAGACTCGGGAGTGAATAGACCGAACATCTTACCGTGATGAAGTCGTTCAGTGAAGGAATTGCATCATCCATCCTCCTCTTGCTGTTTCCTCTAAGAGTGCAGAAGTGGTGCCCACTGTCAGAGCTATACCTTCACACAGAGCAAGAAAGGGAAGTGTACCTGTGAAATCAGTGACCCAGCCCTGCGCTGTGTGGATGAAGGACCAGTACAGCAGAGATGGAGAAAAGGGGCAGTCAATCATCACTTATCCTCAGCTGTACAGGGATCTTTAATGTGTACTTGAACAAGCATCCCTAAGACAGGAATAAGTGCCCAAAAGGACACTCCTCTAAAACTTTTCCACACCAAGAAATACTTCCTCTCCTTCTGTGCAAATTTTAATTTCTTTACCTCTGAAAAGTATTTGCCTTACAGCTGTTTGCTCATCCAGAAGCCATGCTATCCATTCAGGCAGATCATAGGAGAGGTTGGAGGAAAGCTGTGAGCATGAGCTCTCCATTTCATCTGAGAGAACACCTTGCAGCATTGGATCTGGAGCGCTATGCATGAGCTCCCTTGCTGAGAAGGAAATTTGAGATTTATCCCAATATACAATGCTCAGTCAAAATTTGTACAGTTTATTTATATTATTTTTACAGTTTATACTCGGCCTGTGAAAGTGTCAGGCATGCTGGGATCTGTGTGGGTGGCACCTTCTGCACGGAGATCTGCGGTACCTGCCGTCTGTTCTGTTTTAACACTAGTGAAGCACTGAGCTGTCTGGGAGTGCCTAGTATGATTCCTCAGCAGGTGCATCGCTGGCTTCAGTGCTGGACCTGGCACCCAAGTGGCATTGGACCACTATTTGGGAAAAGCACCAGTCATTTGACCTGTGTAACTTGAACATGGTTTTAAAAGAAAGAAAAAGAAAAAAAAAAACAACTCAGATGCCATTGTGATGGCTTGTATTCCTGTAAACATCCCCAGCCTTGCAGTTGTTCACCTGTTCAAGGATTTGGACATGAAGCTAGAGTACAACCCTGAAGTGTTTGTGTGAAGTATTGTGCTTTATCTTTTACTAAAAAGAGAAGCATTTGGTGTAGACATTAGAGCTGTTGTGTTTACATCCCCAAAAGGGGCTGAGTGAAGGAGACTGTGGTGTGTGTTGAAGGCCTTAAACTGTGACTCTTGGTATGAAGAATTGAAACTAAATCTGACCTTGAAGAATGCAGTGGATTTTGAACCCATGGAAGAATACTCTGTGCTCTTAGTTAAGCAATATGTACTGCTGTTTTCTTGGGAGGGAGAGGTTCAACTCAATTCGTGTTTGACCCTGGCTAGCAGCTCTTTGAGGAGCAGAAAAGGTGTCTGTATGTGAAGGCCAAAAATAGTGCAGTTTGCTGCACCGATGGTCCTATGTAGCAAGCATCAGTAACTTGTTCCTGGGCTGCTGAAAGTGGGAGAATTACTGAGAGGGTCAGGGACTTCAGAAGCAGTGGCAGCTAACAAATTCATTTCCTCAACAGTAGGTGAACAGGTCTCACTTGAATATGCCAAGGGTTGGTGCCATTCCAAAAATACCCATAGTGAAGTGAAACATGCACCAAACCATCTGACTGCTGTAAAGCATTCTTTTTTCTTCTTTTTTTTTTTTTTTTTTTTTTTTTTTTTGCCAAATCTCATCCTGTTCGGACAGTATTTCTGCTACCCCCTAACGGTATATTAAGCTAAATGCATCTCCAGCCTTCCAATGTTATTAACTTTAGACCAGTTTGAGAGAGATCAGAGGAACGTTGGAGCCTGAGGCTTTGGGCTAGCAGCCCCAAAGCCAATGGTGGCCCACATTTCCACAAGCCCTGGGCAGAATTACCAAGTCACAGCACTTCGTCTTAAATTGCACTGTATTCTTATGCCTCTGTGTTGCTATAATGTACATATATATTGGATTTTTTTGTAGATAAGACATTTTAGATAAAATTTTTAAATGGGCTCCCCCAAAATATTTTATGCCAGATGTCTAATTTTTTTTACACTGGGGATTAACATGAAGTTGGATGCTCTGTGGGCAGGGAAAAGATAAATGGATGGTACATTGGCTTTAAAAAGGTAACAATGCATGTTTAAAAAAAAAAAACAAAAAACATTGGAGCAAAAACTGCTTGGGAAAAAAAAACATTCAAATATATTCTATGTTCTGCATAATAAAGACTTTAAAAAAATGCTATATTGTGGGTTTTTTTCTTAATGCTAATGAGGCTTTTCCACTGTTAGGGATACCAAACCCTCTTCCCCTTCCTTCCGAATCCCTCTCCCACCCCCCAAAAAAAGAAAAAAAAAAAAAAAACAAACAAACAAAACAACACCACACGAGTTTCATACTGGCATGGCTGGGTGAAACCATAGCCTCTTTGAGCGCTCAGATCGATCAATGTCCCCTTGTAGCCTTGGACTCCAGAGCCAGAAAATCTTGCATGTGAGATGGATGCTTAGCTGTTTCTTATCAGTCTCGGGTCTGTCGTACAGCAACAACCCTGATGCACAGCCTAGAGAAGTTTCTTATGTTGTGGAGAGACAGGTCTGCAGAGGTTACTGCTGTTCCTGACGTGCAGCACTCCTGCAAGTGCCCGCCATAGCTCTGTGCTAGCCATGTGAAGCTGGCTCTGCTCAGAAGTCAGGCTGCTACCCTTGGGTGCTATTAGAGTGTCAGGCTGCTATCAGCTGTCATGCTGCTAATGAGACGTTTGAAAGGGCTTCTTGAGCCATCTCGCATGGGATTCTTGACCTCACATCTGTCTTGCAGTCTGTGCCTTGTTTTAAACATTTCCTTCCATTCATCTCAGCCCTAAGTTTGCATAAACCAGATGTCAGTATTTGAAAAGGAGGTGCAGGTCTTGTTTTCAACTGTGGGTGCACAGATGGGCCCAGGTGATTTGCGGGGTTGTGCTGAGGCTGCTGTAGAAATGTTGGACTTCATTTTTTCCCTGATGGGTGTCCCTTCCTGGGGTCTGTTCCAGCAGTGGCACTTTTCCTCAAGTAGGAAAGGCAACTGCCTTTCACTGTCTTTCCCTAATAATGCCTTCATAATAATTTCCTTCATGGGCTGATGAATGCCTGTGGAGATCCTGAAAAAGACGCTCTCTAGACCCCAAGTAAACAGCCACACGGTATTTCCAACGGGCTTTCGGGGCTAGGAAAGATGCTGCTGGTGCAGGAGAGAGCAGATCAAAGAATAAAGACTTACTTTTGAGTGATGGAAACTTCCTCCCGCAGCTCAGGAACAGCCAGAGCTTTCAGCGGGGAGCACAGAGCCCTGCCTCTGCCCGCCACGGGCTGGCCCGGGCGGGGCGGTGGCCCCATCCCCGCTCTCCAGCGCAGCGGCCCCAGCCCCGGCGCTGCAGCCCGCGGCCCCCGCTCGGAAAAGGGGAGGGGGGCGGCCTTCGCAAGCGGAATCCCGCGCCGCGTACGAAAGCATTTCTCCCCGGGGGCGAGGCCGGAGGTTTTGAAGCGATGCGGCTGAGCCCCCCGCCCCAGCCCCGCCGGCCGCGGCCCCGCTCCCGCCCCTCCATCCAGGGCGCCTCCATCCACCCCGCCTCATGCGGCCGGGCCGGAGCCGCCGGCGCCCGCGGCCGCCCCGCCCCGCCGGGAGGGCGCTGCCCCGGCGCTGCGGCGCGGCTTCGCCGGAGGGAAGTGCCCGGTGCCGCGGGGCTTGTGCAACGCCGGCGCCGCCGAGGCGAGCTGCCGCCCGGGAGCGGAACAAAGAGCGCCCGGCCGGGCCGGGCCGGAGGGGCAGCGCCCCGCGGGGCACCTCCGGCTAGAGGGGGTCGCGGCCGCCCAGGCCATGCAGCTGCCGGGAGGGGAGGAGCGGCCGGCGGCGCCCCGGAGGGGGCAGCGCCCGGGCGGAGCGGGGGGGAGGTCTGGCAGCGCCGGCAGCCCCCGAGCGGGGCAGGGGCGCGGCGGGGCCGTGCCCGGGACCGGCTGCCGCGCCGCTCGCCCGGGAGGGGCTTGACCGCGCTTCATGCGAGAAGGACCCTCTCCCCGGCGAGCGGCGGGGAGCGGCCGCCCGCCCTGCGGTGCCCGGCCTGAAGAAGAGCCGCGGCAGCACCAGGGAGGGAGTCGGCGGGGGGAGGAGGAAAAGAAATCAGATTGCCGAAAGGATTAGGAAGGGGGGTGGGGAGGCGAAGCCCTCTTCCCCCCCCGCACACACTTGTGAAGCTTTTCAGAGTTACCCTTCAGCATCAGTGGCACCGGCAGCCGAGCCCGGGGGAGCAGCGACACCGAAACGTGCGCGGCAAACTGCAAGAGAGATCAGAGGGAGCGGAGCGGCCCGGGCCGGCGGACCCTGCACCGGCCCCTGCCCGCACCCGCGGGGGCCTGCACTTCCCGCCTGCGATACTTTATAGATTATTCTTTTTTAAAATTTTCCCTGCTCCTCTCGCTTTCTCGAGGAAGGAGAGGGTTTGTAGCATTGCGGGCGGGCGTGCTGCCGGGCCGCCTGCCCTGGGCGTGCGAGGTGGGGCGAGAGGGAGGGAGAGATGCCTCTGATTAGAGGGCAAGTCGTGCTCGTCCTCGGCTTCGTCTTCCTGACAACTTTCCTGGCTGCCGTCAGAGGGCTGCCCGTGAGGAGACAGCGCAGCAACAGCCCGAAGGAGAGGAGCTCTAAGCTGGCGGAGGTAAGGCAGCCTGTGGGGAAGGATGGAGAGCCGGGAGGGTGCTGAGGCGAGCCCTCCGCAGCCCCCGCACCCTCTCCCGTGCCCGGGAAGGCTGAGGAGGGCAGCCGGCCACCTGGGCGGTCGTCGGGGCTCCCTCGGGGGCGGTTGTGCATCTCCGAAGGGAGCAGCATCCAAAACGTGTCCCCGCGGCCCCGGGTGGAAAAGCAACGGCGGGGGGAAGCAGGGCTTCGTGCCTCCCCTTCTTCTGGGCTCTTTCTTCACTCGCCGAGTGGCAGAGCCCTTTCCCGGCCTCCGGGACTTTCGGGTAGCCACAGGTCTTTGCATTGCGCAGATGCTGCAGGAAAGGGGCTGGTTTAGGTGCTTTGAGATCGGGGCCGAGTGCCGTGACCCAGTGCCCGGGAAGATCCGTTGCCTCCAGGGGGCAACATCCCTGCTGGGAGGGAGAAGTCCGGCCACAGCCCGACCCGCAGTGCAGTTAGCGTGGTTGGTGGCTTGCCAGGAACTCCGGAACTCCGCTACTACAAAAATAAGAGGTGACGGATTTCAGCCACCATCTCTCCTTCCCGCTGGGAGGACGCTGGGGCAGATTCCAGAGTGGTCACGCTCTGCTCTCACACCGGCAGCCGCCGCCCCGTCCAGCGTCCCCCGTCCAGGCGGCCTCGGGAGCCCCCACCGGCTGCGGCACCCCCGGGGCTGCGCCTCTCGCTCCTCTGAGAGCCGGGTCCTGGGCAGCGCTGGTCCGGACTGCGGGTCGTGGAAGGGGAAATTTCAGCCAGGCAGTGAGGGACTGGTCAGACTGGGAACCAACTGCTGGGACCTGATGGGGATGACAGGAAGGGAACGGGGAAGAAACAAACTACCAGGAGGGCAGGGCGAAGGGTTTGAATAAGAAATACAGACAACTGAACGGTTAAAACAAGCTGTTTCCATCTTGAAGCTGTTCTCTGGAGAAGAAGTGGTTCAGGCAGCAGAGCTGTGTTTAAAAAACACCCTTTTGAAGAATGCCACTGCTAAAAGTGGGTGAGAGCATTAAGTGGGAAAAGGCGATAGGAGGAGGTTGGGCAGGACAGGGGAAGAGCAGCTCAGCCCTTGCTGGTGATACACGGCAGTGTGGGAAGCAGCAGGTTTGCTCTGCAGTGTCCGTCAGACTGGCAGAGGAGGTGCCAAGTGATGGGAATATACCTTACTGCTAGTTACTGCCGAAACACAGCGCTGTGGAGGAGTCATGCTGGCAGCTCCTGTCGGATGCACTAAACTCCATTCCAGCATGAAGTCCAGGGAACAAGTGTGAAGAAGTAATCTGCCGCACGGAAAGCCTGGCCAGCGGGCAAGAGAGGGCATGGGCTGCATCCAGCCAAGTGCCACCAGTCGAGCCTGGTAATGGCTTTGACTGGAGTGTGGACCGAGCAGATGCAAACAGGACTGCTGGGGATGTCACATGCTGTAGTACTGGTAATACCATGATGGTGCTGTACTTTGATAGTGAAACTTCAAGCATAGACGTAGATGCCAGTTCACTCACCAGAAAAATGCCAGGCAGAGTGTGCTCAGGCTCCGGCTGCAGAGGGAGTAGGGATTTATGCTTGAAACCCAGGAAAGTATTGCAGCCCTGTGGCAGAGGGCATAGGATAGGGACAAACTGCATGTTAGGAAGCTTGTGCAGGTCCCCAACATGGGACCCTGCGGCACAATCTCTGGCTCCTTTTTATCTGACATCTAAAATATATCAGGAAGCGGGGTGAGCTGCTATCAGTCCCAGTTTGTGAATGGTTGTGAATGGTGAGCGTTGTGCAGCCAGCCAAAGATCACATACGGCACTTACACAGCACAGCCTCTGTCCTTGGGACCTTTGCTTCTTGCAGGAATACAAACATACAAGAAGTTTATAGGCAAAGGTTTGCAGATGGAGGTTAGGAGGAAGATGAAGAATGGATTCCTCTGGGGGTCTGTTGGTGCTCCTGTGCACACCCTGCATCCCTCGGGGTACTGGGTGCACAGTTCACGCGGCAGGGAGAAAGCGGTAGGTATTGGCATGTGTCTTCTAGCTGCATTTTGGGAGGAAATCCTCTGTTTCTGGTGCATGCGGGGGAGAATTTGGAGCAGTCATGCCTGTGTGTTTGAACTAAAGCGGAGAGCACAAGCGCAGCAGTATGGTGGTTAAAAAAAAAAAAAATATCCAGAGTGATTTTGGGTTATACGCACAGATGGTTCCTGTTGCAGCACTGATAGGTCCTGTCTCTATGGCAGCAGGGCAGCCACAGCTGGAGTATTCGTTACACTATGGGTAATGCCCTACAGATGTGGGTAGAATGAAGGGGGCCGGGAGGAGAAAAATAGAAATGACAGAGCAGAGCAGATAGACAATCAAAACCATTAAAAAATTACATAACATGGACTTATTTTATTTTAACATCTTTATTTAAAGCAAACATTTTTCCTCAGTTTAGAATTGAATGAGAATTTTTATAATCTGTGCTGAGCCTCAGAGTTGCACTTCTATACTAAAATAATTTAGAAAAAAACGTTAAGGTTTTCAGTAAATTCTTGAGTTAGAAAGTCTTGCAATTGCAGGAAGGATGGAGGGAACACATGCTTTGTCTTCGGGCGATAGCCTTATCGGTATGTCCCAAAGTCCTGTACCTCAGTCAGGATCCGTTACTTCCAGCCATTACCAAAGGAGCAAGCACTTGCATTTACATTTTGTCAGCTGTGATACTGTGCAGAAAAGCTTTGCCTGAGTTACACTGAGCACAGCATAAGCAACAGATGTAGCAAGAGTATTTTCTATTTCTTCAGTCTATTTGACTGGAAGTTGAAAAGGCAGAATACTTTCTTTTCAAACTGTGACTTAAACCCAATGAGAGAAGATACCTGCTCATTCACAGGCTTTTTGGCGATGTCTGGGAAGGTAGATAGGCTCTGAAGGAACAGGCAGGGGTACAGCAGGGTTTTTAGAAGCGCTTTTGCAGGTTGGATGCATCACACTCTGACGTGGGCAGAAATGTGGTAGGTCCAAGCACTGACCCATGCCAGTGGCTCTTCAAATTTGGGTAACTGAATACTTGGAAAAGCTTGTGTCCCTTGTGGAGACAAGGGACAGCTCATCACATTGCTTAATGCATTGTTTATTTATGAAGTCAGGGGGTTTAAATGCAAAATATATTTTGATAAACTCACTGGCTTTCAAAATATTGACTTGGAGCATTGTTAAGAGATGTTTGGATTCTTTCCGACTGATACCAATCGGTTCCAGTGCTCTTCTAGTAAATAGAAAATAGCTGATGTTCTAACACGCTAAAAATGTAAATGTTAGAAGTGATTAGATCTGTGTGAACTGATACAACCACTTCAATAACTGTGCATAGAAATAATAGTACCAGTGGTAACGGTGATGGGGGTGTTCGTAGTGAGCATCCCAGCGGTGACAGGGTGTGGCAGAGCAAGCCAGTAGTGTTTTATGGAGAGTCCAAGCCGCTCAGCCCAGCTCCGGTGGGCTTGGTGAGTGCTCCTTCACAGGAGGGAACCACTCTGCAAGAGGGGCCCAAGAGCAGTGGCAGTAAAGTCCGTGAGGCACCGAAGGGTGTTACTGCAGGGCTGGGACAGGGGCAGGATGAGAATCCAGGCTGGAGCTTGCTGTTGGAGTTCCCCTGCTCTGAGGCTATGAGCAAAGAAAATCTATCATGTGCAATAAGAGATAATGGAGGGCAGCAAAAGAAATACCAAGCATAGCATAAGGGCTGTAGTTGGCTGCAAATCAGTGGGTTTGTACAGCACCTGGTATGACTGGCTCCTGGCCCCTGAGAAATAAGGAAACGAATAACAACAGTACGTATTATTTACTGGTTACATCAGGCAGAGAGAGTAGCAATGGGAAACGATGTTTAAAACTGAAGGTCTACACCGAGATGTTTTGCTTGCTGATTAAAAATCATCAGTAGCAGTCTTGATTTAAATCAACCTGCCCTGTGCTTAGGGAGTCTGAGTGCAGAGGAGTGCTTGAGAATTAAATGTGTAGCAGTGACGTGATGCCTGGCTGGAGATACCAGCAAGTGGAGAGTAAAGGAGCTCCAAGGCAACGTGGTGTGGCTGTACTAGATAAAAAGCGTTAAAGGGAAACATCAGCTGGGCTTGAGTGGAGTTTGTCAGGAGACTGTAAGTCAGGGTAGCCCTGTCATTTGAGAGGCCTTACATAGCCTCGACACACTGCCTGGGGACACCACTGGGGTGATGGGCTGGCATGAGCCCAGCGGTGGCTCCTGGCTGTGCAGGCACAGAGCTCTGTGGGAGCCTCCTGTCTGCCTACCCCCAGCTCTTGGTCCCTCTTGACTCCCCCAAGGCTGTCTGGCCGAGAAGAGGATCTCGCTTTCCCCAGAGCCATCTCGCCCTGCTGAGGATATCCAGCTGGTGTTGTCACCCATGTCTGCCCTGCGTGGGGGCACCTCGCCCCGCTGCTGCCCCATTGGGAGGGCTCAGCTGGGGTGCGAGTGGGCAACTGAGTTGGTGCTGGCTGCCTGCACAGCCAGATCCCTGCGGCCACTGTGGGGTGTGTCAGTAGCAGAGTCATTTTGCCTGCGGATGTGCTTTTTACCTTTTCATTTCTTCAGCAATTAAGCGTTCTTGTCCCTGGCTTTGTCCTTGGCGGAGGTCGGATTTGTGGGTACAAAACGTGCACTGAAGCATCCTTCCGCTCTGAAAGGGGCTCTTTGTGTGCAGGGAGGTACTTCGCCCTTTGTAGCAAATTTCCTTTTGAGAAGTGCCAAATTATCTTAGTCAACAGAGTTGAAAACCCTCCCACCCTGGGGCTGAGGCAGGAGCAGAAACAAAGGGGAGCCGGGTGTAGGGAAGCTGCCCAACAAGGGGGCTTCTTCCCTTTTCACTGCACAAATAGGTCTGCTGCATTCCCATTGTCACAATCAAAGGGATTCCTGTAAAAGGCACATGTAAGGGGAAGAGATTAGGCATAAATCACTCCACAGGGCATTGCACAGCCCTCTCTCTGGGTTCCCAAAGTGTCCGGCTCTTGCAGACCTTCTCTTTAAAGACAGCCAGGCGGGGGGACTCATCCTGCCTCCACTTGTGGTTCCTCCAAGACCAGCGAGGTGATAAGAGGGAGTGTGCTGGGGACTAATTCCTGCTTTCCTCTTGTCAGTGTCTTAGGGGTAGGGAGTGCAAACCAGGGATCTTCTGTTTTCCATAAATATTCTTCCACTCAGAATAATCCCCAAAACAAGATGCCCAGACGCTTCCCATAGGGAAGCCTGAGGACAGTCTGAGCAACAGTCATGACAGCAAGGTGGGCCATGCTGTCCAGCTCCTCCAAAGCAAATGTTGTCAGCTAGAGGCTCAGGTTTTGTATAAAATACCGGAGCTTGCAGACAAGAAGCAAAGAAGAGATTGCAGCTGTGTTTCAGTGTGAAAATATTTCTGTTCCAGACATATGCTTCATCTCAATACTTACGAGATGAAGACACCAAAAAGATGGTGACCTACCTGCCTCTCGGTCCCAGGTGGCTCTTGGCGTGAAGGGCACCGATGCCTCCTGGGTTGCAGGTTGGTTTAGTCTCCAGGGGAAGGATACAGCTTCAAAGGGAACAAAATGCAGTAAATTGCTGCCTTCTGCTGATGCCTGGCGCCGCTGGACGGGCACGAAGCGGGGACCCGGCTGCAGATGGCCTGGAAGTGCCTGTGCATGCAGGGAAGAGGTGGTGAGGCATGGGTTTATCTTGGATTAGGAGCTGTTAGTTGGCCTGATCTGCAGGGCCTTATCTAGCGTGCAGGGCTTGGGGTGCGAGGCAGGGCTGGGAACACATCCCCAGCCAAGGAAGCCTCCATCACATAGGGCGCAGAGGGAGGTTGATGCATGGCATGGGTACGGTGCCCTTCAGGCAAGCCGTTCTCCATCCCAGCCCCTGCAGCCTGAGCCTGGGGGTGAGCAAGCCAGCCCTGGCTCTTTCCCAGCAGCTGAGCCCTGAGGTGCTCGCCAGGCAAGGGGATAGTATTTGCGGGATGACTCGGAGGTGCTGCAGAGTTGCCCCACCAGTGAGGGGTCAGAACCTCTTTGCTTCCCTGGGATGTCCTCTCTTCCCCACCACTTCGGGGCTCCCTCCCGCTGCCCTCCCTGCCCTCCCCTTCACCTGCAACCACTCCCACAGCAGCCAAAATGCCAGGGGAGGCCAGCTGTGCCGTGCCATGCAACACCTCCAGCGAGACAAGGTGTTGTACAGATGTCTTCATGTCCGCTGTTCCCCCCCACCCCTTCCCTTCCGGGGACACTGTGGTTGTATTACATGGTTAAGCTGGCTGCTCCTTAAAAATCGAAGATCCCCCTTAGAGGAGCATCTAGTTCTCTCCCGGGGACCATCTGCAGGGTGACCCCCTTCGTGCCTCCAGTGTAGGAGATGTGGGGCTGCCCAGAGGTGCTGTGTGTGTCTCAGGGTCGGCTTGGCTTCCCCTCGACCCAGGATTACGGCTTGGCTATTGCGCATCTGTGCCCACCCTGGGGACTGCTCCTGGGCTTACAGCTGAGGTCCCACTGGGAAGTGACTGGCCAAAGGGAAGAGGAGTGGTCAACTAGGGGCTAAGATGCTGGGGAAGTGGGGCTCCCCACTTGGATGTGACCTAGCTTTCCTCTGACTTTGGACTTGCCTCTGCAGCCCTGAAAGCCTCAGGCTCCCATCTGGTGGGGGAAAAAAGTAATTATTTTTTGGTAAGGCACTTAGCAGTAGCCTTTGAATGAGTGAGTTATGAATGACCCAGACTGGAGCCGGAGAGGAAGGTTTCCCTACCCCAAGACCCATTCTCCAACCCACCCTGATGTGCAGGAGTCATTAAATCCTGCCATGGGCTGGGGAGGGGAACCGTGCCACCCCCAGGATGGGGAGCTGCAGCCAAGCACCTGCGGCAGGGGCTGCTGGCTGTGAGTCACCCCAGCTTTGCCCCTTCGGGAAGCCGAGATGCAGCACCCCTGTCTGGATCCCTTCCTGTGCAGGGCATGGAGATGCTCATGTGCCCATTTTGTCTGTTGTTGAAGGGATCCCCGATGGGTTTGCATCTGTTTGGTCAGCTGCCTTCCCTGCCCCGCTGCCTGCATGGAGGGGGCAGCCTGTGCACCCTACGTGGGATAAGGGGAGCGAGTGTCCCCTGTGCTCCCACCTGCCCTGTGTCCCCCTACACTGCAACCTCTTCTAGCAGGCTGAGGGGGCACGGGGAGGCTGGCGTTGGTCTGATCCCTCCTGTTTCTGCACTTGCTTTGCTATGTTTGGTTTTTTTTCCCTTTTGCAGTTTTGCCTGGGTTGCGGCAGGGAAGGAAGCAGCAGCTGGAGCAGTTGCGGGTTACGGTGTGCAGGCTAACAAATGTGGATCATTAGCTGGAACAAGTTAATGGTTACTGAAGCACATGGGGTTTAGAGCTGGAACAAGTTAACAGCAACTCAGTCCGATGCATTAAGAGCTTATGAGTATTACAGCTCAACTATGTTAACAGAAAACATGTGCCCTAGCAGGAGCATTTGCCAGAGAGCACCAGAGGGTATGGATGTGTGCCTGTTCACCTCGCCGGGGCACCTCTCCATGCAGTCCCTGCAGGGGCCCTGCTCCTGTACCCACTGCTGTGCTCTATCTGAGCAGCTCCCAGCTGGCCTGGCTGCAGCAGAGGTCTCAGGGGTACCTTCCTACTCGGGTATGGGTGCCTTGCCACCGCCTGGGCTCCTTGCAGCAAGCACCACCTGTCAAGGGTCGGCCCTTGGACCTGTGCACTTGAGGAGAGTCTCCAGTGAGAGGACAGCCCCGGCTGCTGTGCTGGGACATGTCAGTGGTGCTAGCCAGACGCCTCAGCTTCTCCACTGCAAGTCCTGTGTGGTTCATCCATGTGGGAGGCAGGGCAGTCCCTCCTGGGGGGCAGGTGGGGAGGAGAAACTGAGCTGCGGTGGACCTTCCTGAGAGCCTTCTCCAAGTACAACATGGGAGACCTGCAACTATTCCTGGCCTTGCCGCAGGCTACCTGGGAGACCTGGGGCAGGTCATTTTCTTTGTTTGCAAAATGGGAGGTTTACAGCATTTGTCTCAATGTTAAAGAGGGAGAAGGTATTTATGGTAGAGAAGCACCTGCGTGTGACACTGAGGAGGGCAACAGCCAAGCATGGCAAGAGGTGAAAAGCCACCGGGCTCCTATTTGTCCTCCTTGTGTCACAAAGGACCTGGGGAGTTGGCTGAAGATGCCACTGGCAAGTTACTCATTGGTGTGCCCGCAGGAGAGCTGGCTGCGGTGAGAGGGGCCGAGCTGTGCCGACGGAGTCGCATGGTGAGGAGCACTGACAGCAGCCTGGCCAACCACCCCGTTTTCGGTCTTGCACAAACTATGCCGTGTCCTTGCTGCTCACGGTGTTGCGTGCTGCTGCTTCTCCATGCTGTAGTGTCTTCTGCTCCAGGGCTGGCTCTGCCTCTGGGGCAACCACGTCACCGACCTTGGAAAGAGTTTTGAGATTACAGTTGTTGCAATTGTGAGACATGAAAATAAATGTGAAACATGAAAATAAATGAGAGAGGAGGAAGCCTTTGATGCTGCCTCCTGCAGTTCCCTACTCAAGACAGTGGGATGAAGCTAGTTATAAAAGAGAGTGATTCCATATGATCTAAAGTATTTTGATAACTGTGTGAAAATTATAATCATGAGGGTGTTAGAATTATCTGCACAGCCCACAGTTTGCTGCCGGCTCCTGCTGGTCCGTCATAAACAGAATCTGCCCACCAAGCACGATAACCAAGTGCTTTGTCTGGTCTACGAGCACTTGCAGAGCTCTCCCAAAACCTAAAGGGAGATGCTTGTTTATTTAAAAAAAAAAAAAAACAAAAAACCCAAAAATGGAACTCAAGTGCAAGTTGATCTTGAGGTGGACCAGTGAGTAGAGCAGTTGAGAGATCATGGTCCTGCTCTTTACTCATGCCACAGCCCCTTTGGGGGCAGGAGTGTAACCCGGGGCAGAAGAAGAGGGAGGCAGCTGGAGGTGTCCACTGCCCTAAATTACCTGTGGCCAATCTTCCAGAGCTCACCTGTCAAAACCCTGAGTGATGGCTCCTGCTGAACCACCTGCCTGTAAATCTAAAGGTGTTGTGTCTGATCGTTGGGATTGTGGCTCCGGAGGCCTTACAGACAGTAACAGGGACTGGGTGGCATCTTCACAGACCCCGTTTTCTCGTAGGTACCCACCCAGCTCTTGACACCTCTAGAAGCATGCTGTGCTTTGGCACTGTTCTGGGAAATCTGTTAAGCAGGTGATGAGCTGATGGGTAGCAGAGGTCACTTGCCTGATGTGCGTCCAGTGGATTTTCCATCTGGCTAAAAGACTCTGCCGGTGGATGGGTTATGTGCCAGTGGATGGGTTGTGAGCCAGGAGGATCAAACTACAGCCCTCAGGAGGCTAAGGCAGTCTCAGCCGGCTGGGCTAAAAAAGCCCTTTTTTGAGCAGTGTCTGTGGTGGGGTCATCAAGGAGAGAGCATGCCCAGCACTATGGGAGGGAGGCAGCGTGGCACGCTGCATTTGTTCCTGTTGATTACCCTGCTGTTCAACCTTCCTTTATTTTAAAGAGACTTAACGGTGTTACTTGTTAGCACTGGAAAAACCTCCCCTTTCTTCCATTCCCACCAGCAAAAACTGTCCTGAGCCTTTCTGCAAACTACAGCCCCAGAGCTGCCCCCAGACAGGCTGGGCTTCCTTCTGAAGCAACCAACCAGTGTCCCTCTGCTTCCATAGCTTTATAATAAAACCCTGCTCTGTAGTTGTTCCTGTCCAGTTTCAGTCCAAAGATAAATTTTTTGGAAAACTTTCTCCAGATCTTTGCAGCTTATTTAAGTGAATATGGAAGGAAAAGTTTTTTGGTAAAAAAAAAAAAAGAAAAAAAAGTTCTGATTTCTATTTTGTACTTGGCTAATTCATAAGTGGGCAAGTTTGCAACAAAATGCAGGACAGATTTTAAAATAATGTTGGAGAGAGCTTGGAGGAAAGAGTAGGAAGACGCTTGTGTAGACTCAGCTCTATTCAGGAAAAGATCAATAGTTCTTCTGGTGGGTTCTTGTTTCAGTACAGCATGGTAAAACTGTTCAAAGGAAACTAACACAAGCGATAATGATTAAGCAACAAAACCCCCCATTCCTTGTAATTATAGCCCAGTTCAGTACCGGCCTCTAGCAGATACCTCGTTTTCTTCACTGCAGTGTTAACAAGCCCAAAGCACAGCCTGAATGTTGCCTCTGATCTGATTCTTATGTGCACAGGTTTCTTTCCTTCAAGCTGAACGAGTTTATGCGCTTGCTAATTGGCTTGGGATAGCTGTGGGTGGAAGCTGCATCCTCAGAGCTTGTCCTGTGCTGGGGACTTGCTCCACTGTGCTGATGCACAGGCTCAAGAAGCCCCTTCGTTCCCTGGGGAATTATCTCAAGTGTACTTGGCTTGAGTTTAACCCCATGATGAAGAGCAGCTCTGCTCAGCAATGTATGTAGTTACAAAGAGCGCTGCTGGTGGGTTCACTGGCAACTTGCAGTGCGTACAGAGATGCTGAGGAATGTGCTGGAGGGACAAGTAAGTACCTGTAGTTGTGGTGGCAGCATAGTGGTGCCCCTATTTGCCAAAGGGCAGTACAGCACAAAGACAACTAGTCTGTTGGTGTTTTCAGGCCTTAAACTGCTCTAGGATCTGAGATTCATGTCTCTAATAATTTTTATGTAAGAGATGCAGCACATGAATGTCTGTTGTTTGCTTTCTTAACCCAGGTTTAGTTCAGAGTCTTAGAGAAGTTCATAGCAAAATCACAGATTTTAAAACCAGAAGAAATCATTAGAACCTTGAATTTCTTCCCTAGCGCAGATATGGTATATATGTGTTGAGCCCAGTGATATGGGTTTGACTGTCTCCACAAGAGATATTGCCACTTTCCTGGTTAGTTTGTTCCTGTGGTTAGTCACCTATGGCATCATTCTTATTCCTCAGTTGAATTTGTCTGGCTTTGACTTGGTCACGTTGGTTCCTATTATGTGTTTCTGTTCTGGATTAGAGTCTCTGCTGCCTGATGGATTATTGCCTTAAAGAACTGGGAAATCAAGTCATTGCTTTCTCTTTTTAACATGACAAACAAATTGAATTGTACAAGTCTTTCACTGGAAAAGTCTTTCCATCCCTTGAGTGGTTTTGCAGCTGCTCTCTTGGCCATCTTCAGATTTACGAGCAATTTTAATAGAGGTGTATGGACTAGAAATGGGAAAATATCAGCCTTTAGTCTCTAGAGAAATGATGTGTGGCCTTTCCCCACTCCTTTTCCATACACCCTGTCACCCATGTTATGTACAAAGTAGGCACAACACTGGGGTGAATTGCTGATGAGCTCCTTCCCCTGCCCTGGAAACCCGTATTCCCAGCCAGGCAGGATATCCCAAGTGTATGCAGGATGAGCTGCAGCAATTCCCCCTTTGGCTTTTTCCTTTGCTTGGTGCTGGCTGGTCTCAGGAGAAGGCTGGAGCTGAGCTGTGAGATATTGATGGCTTCCCGGCACTGCGCTCTCTGCTTCTGTGGTGTGATGGCAAGTGTCCTTCCCTGGCAGCAGAAGGAGAAGGGAGCTGCTGACAACCAGCTCCTCAACGGTTTGCAGCCTTTCTTCTGCACTCCGTGGAGAGTGGGGGAGTAGAGTTTTCGCTCTGGACCGGCCAGCTCTTCTCTTCCCTTAGCTGAGTAACTTAGCTCCAGGCTTGACGGCTTTATCCAGCTGTTCCCTAGGCAGGGCAGAGGAGAGGCTGCGTGTCGCATGGCAGGAATGCAACCCTTGAGGGCAACTGCCTGCATGGCTGGCAGGAGCCCCTTGGTGACATGGAGAAGACACATCTACCCTTCAGGATTGTGGTGCCATGCATGATGTGACCCAGAGGGAGCACTGGGCTGCATAGGACCTTGCCAAAATCCATGGCTTGATAGCTGGGGCAGGG
The DNA here is from genome assembly GCF_030936135.1 of Gavia stellata. NCBI lineage: Eukaryota > Metazoa > Chordata > Aves > Gaviiformes > Gaviidae > Gavia > Gavia stellata. The sequence goes on from NC_082600.1 coordinate 25,716,860, forward strand.
CACTGAGCAGGACCTTGCTCAGGACAGACATCTTCTGATGCAGGGTCAAATTTTAAGCCAGCAAAGCCTCAGAGCAATGCAGACATTAGCAGAAGGGAAGGGTTTGGTGGTACAGTGCAGTGACCATCGCTGAAGGACTCTGGGCTATCCAGGGCGGACAGCCCTGGGGTCTTCGTGCTTCCGGAGGATTTGGGAGCCAAGGGAGCTCTGTTCGCACTGCGACACGCTCGCAGCCAGTTCCCCTGGCGCAATTTTATATTTTCCCTATGGGAACAGTTCTCTGAATTTCTTGAGCTTGTTTGGGCGTAAAATCTGAATTAGGCACTGAGTGTAAGTTTGGAGACTTGGAGTCTGTTCCTGGCTCACTTGCTCAGATGTCCTTGGGTGAGCTCGGATCTTGTTGCTAGAGGAGACCTCGCTTTCCGTGTCTATTAAATTTGGGTTGTCTGTGAAATGAGCTTACCCAGCCCCAATAAGCTCATTGCAAATTAGGCAGGAGGGCCAGCCTCACAGGGCTGTTGGCAGCCCTTTGTGCAGGAGTTGCACTGGGCACGTGCAGCTGGCAGCAAACCCAGCACCGGTGGCCGGTGTCTTGTGGCCAGCACCGGGACACAGCCAGGTTTGCCTGCTCACCCCCCCTTGCTGTTTCTGCTCCCCCTGGGCTCCTCCTTGCTCCCTGCCAGGGAGTCTCTGGGCACAAGACGAGGGGCTGAGGCACAGGGAGACAGGCTGGGGCAGAGCAGGGCATCCTTCGCATGGGTCCTTCCCAAAACCATTGTGGTTTTGGACGGGGACAGAGGGAGCTGGGAGAGGAAGCTGCAGGCAGAGGGGTCTGTCTGTGCCCATGTTTGCTACCAGCAGTGCCACAGGAGCCGTCCCGGCCAGGGAGAGAGGTGAGCCCCAAATGCTCTCATCGGGCAGCACAGGCTCCCTCCTCCCGCAGCCCTCTCTCCTCCAGGCCCATCTGGTAAAGTCTGTCAGCGGCCCTTCCCCACATCCAGCAGCCCGCTCTGGGCAGCAGCCAAGGGACCAGCAGCATCCCTGCTGCTCTTTTCCCTCCCCCGGGGACGGGGAGGGGGCTGGCAGGCTTTGATGTGCGGGCACAGGGCTGGGGACAGGCTGTGTGTGCTCATGAGAGCCTGGCCAGGCTCCAGCTTCCTTTGAAGTGCTCCAGTGATCAGGATGAAAGGGAGGGGAGTCCTTCCCCAAACCATCTGGCTCTAATTGCAGGTAGAAATGCCTCTCTTCATCCCCCCGTGGGGAGGGGGCACGCCGCTCTCTTCGTTAATCCTGCGACTCTTGACTCTCGGCTGGGCTGGCGCGAAGGGCGAGAGCTTGGGAACAAAAGCAGGTTTCAGACGGGCAGCCAGAAATAGGCAGCCGCTGGTGGAGATGCTGCTGCGGTTTTGGGCACCTCCGCTCCCAGCCTTGAGCTGCGGGGCCCCGCAGACCTTCCCGGGGACGGCCCATGCCACGGGGGGGCTTTGCCAGTTGTTCCCATCTCCGGTTTCTTGGGTGCACTGGAGCCTGCTGGCCCTTTGATTCACGCTTTTTGATGCTGGCACGCGCGAGCGCGGGGACGAGGAACACGGGAACTCGGTGCGAGCCCGGCCGCTTGGCAGGGTTCATTGGCCACCTCCCCGCGCCGCCGGCCGGGTGACACTGCCACCCTGGCGAGGCTCCCTGCCCGCTCCCTGCCCACTCCGCCTGCACCTCCTGGGCAGCGCTGGCTGCAAAGCACCACATGCCACCACAGCGGCAGCAGCAGTTAGAGCCATTGGAAGCACGGGCAAGTAAATTTTCTTGTCCTGTTGGGCTGGGCATCTTCCCTTTCCCAAGGAGGTAAAGGTGGCTGGGTTATATCTGCCAGCAGTTTCTTTCCCTCCTTATGGTAACCTTTGGGCAGCTTCTGAAATCTCAATTATACCTGTGTTACTTGAAGTCATCTGCTCTAATACCGACATCACAGAACAATTCGTTTGGGTGAGGTTTTCCCCCTTGTCATAAAGCCCTTGTTATAAGCTTTTTATATAAACATATAAAATTATTAAATGTGAGCTCTGGTAACTCTGTGACCAGAAGCAGCCCTTGCCATTACCCATCTCCAGGGACCAAGCGATGGCCAAAAAGGGAGAGCGAGAAGCGGAAAGCCAAGCAAGATGGGCAATGGGACAGCAGGGGAGTGCAGAGAGGGTGGTCGCGGGGATGGGAAGCACCAGCCTGAGTAGACCTATAGGTTGTTCAGATGCAGTGGGGCCAAGCCCTGGCACAGCACAGGCCACTGGGTATTAACTTGATTAATTAATATGTTAATTGCTGCCCTGATACTGCAATAAGATGGGGTGGAGGTACCCTTTGGCGCAGGAGACCAGACCCCCTTTTGCTGGGCAGCTGTTTGCTCCCTGCACAGCCACCCTCGGGAGATGTCCTCACTGCCTCTTCCCTCTCCAGGTCTCTGCCTCATCCAACCCCCGTTTGGTGGGGGACGAGGAGCTGCCGCTGTGGAGCAAGGCACGGGGGCTGAGGCAGAGCGGGCAGGCTGGCCCACGGCGGCACAGACGCCGCGGGGTGGCTCAGCAAGCTGCCAGGAGCCCAGCGGTGCCCCAGCCCGGCAGCTCTGGCCGGGAGGAGAGCCTGCCCTTCGTGCTGGACCTGCAGAGCTTGCCAGGGCTGGCCAACGTGGACCTGAGCGCCCAGAACCCCAACATCCAGGTGGGGAATAGGTCTGAGCGGGCTGCAGGGGGATGCGGGCGAGCTCCTCATGGGCTTCCCAACCTCATTTGGTGCTCTAAGAGGAAAGATCTCATGAGCAGGGTCCGTGTGGCCGCTGCTGTCTGTCTGCTTGGTTACTACCAGATGCAAATAGCTGGTACAGACAAGATCCTTGCCAGAGGAATTTGCTTATAGTCTTTTCTTGCCCCACCCCTCCCTGCCCCAGACCCTCTCCGTAGAGCAGGAGTAAACACTCCTGTGGGGATGACCTCTCAATTTCTGAGGGTGGTGTTGGTCCCTGTGGGTGACCACCAGCCCCCCTGCACCTCTCGCTCTGCCCCTGCTCAGTCCCTCTGGATGAGGCAAGACCTCTTGCGCTCATCATGTGGTCCGTAGCCCAAAGCATCTCTGGCCTCTCAGGCTGGGAGCCAGCGCATGGGCTGGTAGGTCTGTCCCAGGGCTGTGCCTGGGCTCACTGCCCTGCCTCATATCTGGCCTCCAGGTGACCATCGAAGTGGTGGATGACCCTCAAGCCGAGATGGAGATGGACTTGTTGAAGGAGACAAGCAATGACTGGTCCCTGACATCCTCTGAGTGGCTGTCACACAAAGACCTCTTCTGGCCCCTCTTCTGGGAATACACCGACCCCACTGAGGAGGAGGAGGACGAGGAGAAAGAGGAGGAGGAGGCAGAGGATGACAACCTGGATGTAGGGGACAGAGAGGAAGAAGAGGAGGAGGAGGAGGAGGAAGATTACACAGCAGAGTATGAGGAGGAGTCCATGCTCAGTGGAGTGGGAGGTGACTGGGACCAGCAGTGGCCCAGGCAGAAGAACTGGATCTTTAAGGAAAAATATAATTACGGTGAGTCCTCCTGGGCGTGCACAGCTGCCCCGCAGACTGGCACTGCCCTCCCCTGCCCTGCCTGACCTGCTGCAGGGGGAGCAGCCCTGCACTGGGGATCGCAGCACGCTGATGCTCGGATCCTACGTAAAAAATAAGCAAGCATGCCGAGGAGCAAAGCCAGCACCCAGCTGGGGCTGCCAGTGGTCAGATACGCCAGCGTCCCAGTGGGAATTGCCCTTGCACGTAATCAGACTGGAGCGTGGACTCTAGTGAAGGCATGCTCAGGTGAGAAATACAGTGTAGATGTTTAATGGCGAGTGCTGCTGCCATCAACTCCGGTCCCTGCGGTGACACCAGTGCCAGAAGCCTTTGCCATAGACCTGGGCAGCCTCCAGGAGAGGAGCTGCAGAGGACTAGATGGCAGGTGCCAGTGGGCAGACAGGCCAGGGCACCACAGCAGCTCCCTCCTGCAGCTTTCTGGCCACGAGCCCAAAACCAGTCAACCTTTGCTTTAGCAACATGTTGCTTCAGCATCACGACCAGCGCATCGGGCAGGTTCGGTGAGGGTGGGGATGGGCAGTGATGCTTGTCTGGGTCAGTACGACCATGAGCAAAGCTGTGAGAATGAGAACCTTTGCTCGAGGGCTGCTTCCCCGGGGTTGCCAGCAAGGACAGGGTTGGCCCTTTGCATCACATGGCCGGGCACCTCCGTGTGCCCCAGGCAGCACTGGCCCTGAGTCCCTGTAAAGGGCATCCCAGGGACAGGGCAGAGCTGAGGCAGGTCCCAGGTGGCTTCTGGCTCCCCTCCTGCTGAGGCTTTGCTGAGGTCCACCACTCTCTGCCTCTCCCCTGCCGTACACAGACTATGAAGATGAGGAGGAGTGGAGCCCGTGGTCCCCTTGCAGCATCACCTGTGGCAGTGGCAACCAGAAGAGGACCCGGTCTTGTGGCTACGCCTGCACAGCAACGGAGTCGAGGACCTGTGACCTGCCACGCTGCCCTGGTGAGCCCTCAGCTATACCAGTGCTTGGGCACTCTGTGACCCCGATCTGGGCTGGTCCCCCGCTGCTGCAGGCTGGGCATTGCTTATGCTTCAAGAACTAGTTATGTTTAACGTGATCTGGGCTAATGACCACAGAGGTTTGTTTCCACGAAGAAGTTCTGATGGGGCTTCATGGCTCCCCAGGCAGTTATGCGCTGCCCAAGGGTGACAGAGCTGGCATCCAGCTCGGTGTGCGACTCCTTGCACCTCTCTCACACTGGGGGCTTGAAATCCTCTCCTGAGGCATACTGAGAGCTGGCTCCATCTGCTGGGATTTGCATAACCCACAGCCCTTGCGCAGGTCTGTCCTGCATGTCTTGCTGCTGGCCCTTCCTTCCAGGCACAGGGCCGTGTTGCCGAATCAGTGGCAGGAGAGGGGTGGAAGGTGGATGGTGTCTGGTGCCCTTACAGAGTGAAAAAAACCCACCACTCCTCCTCCTGTTCAACCTGGCTCTTTGTTGTGTTTTTTTTCCCTCCTCAAGGAGCAGAGGGAGAAATGGTATTCCCCACAGAGGAGACGCCTTTCAAAAGTGACAACACCACAGAGCTGTTCAACTCAGGTCAGCCTCTGCCTCTGACTTGCACTGGGGGCTTCAGCTGCCAGACCCCACAGGGGTGTAGCTGGCTGGTGGGGAAGGCTTTGCCAAGGGCTTCTGCATCTGGTGTCCAGATCCAAGTCACCCAAACCCCTGCCACATGCAGGCTTCGGCAGTCATGCTGGGAAACCCAGTTCCTCCCACAGCCCTGGTACAACACGGTCCTGCTTTACAGTGCAGTGGCTGAGGCCAGCCTGACACATGCCCTCTCCCATGGGGGGACACTGTCAGCCCAGCCCCTATAGCAGTGGATGCCCTGGGCAGAGCCCCCGTGAGGGGCAGCTCTACCCCAGGAGAAAACCCCTTCCCTCTGTCACTGCCTTGGAGATGGAGCCTGGTTCCAACTCGTCCCAGGGGCCTGGCTGCTCCTGCCCGGCAGTTGCAGGCTCCACTGGTGGTGCTGGCAAGGCCATGGGCAAATGGCAGCTGGTTAAAGTGCGGTGCAGGCTACGTGTGCCCTCACTCTTTTGGTGTCCTCCCCCCCAGAGGTGGACAGCTGTGAGAAGTGGCTGAACTGCAAGAGCGACTTCCTCACCAAGTACCTGGGCAAGGTGCTGACGGACCTGCCCAGCTGCCCCTGCTCCTACCCGCTGGAGGCCGTCTACAGTGCCGTCAATCTGCGGGATGAGCGGCAGGGCAAGAGCTTCCGATGGCGGGACGCCAGCGGCCCCAAGGAGCGCCTGGACATCTACAAGCCGACGGCGCGCTTCTGCCTGCGCTCCATGCTCTCCCTCGACAGCACCACCCTGGCTGCCCAGCACTGCTGCTACGACGAGCATACCCGCCTCATCACCCGCGGCAAGGGGGCCGGCGTCCCCAACCTCATCAGCACCGAGTTCTCCCCGGAGCTCCACTACAAGGTGGACATGCTGCCCTGGATCCTCTGCAAGGGTGACTGGAGCCGCTACCATGCCGTCCGGCCCCCCAACAATGGGCGACGGTGTGCTGACAACCCCGCCGAGGAGGAGTACCTCTCCCAGCTGCAGGAGGCCAAGGAGTACTAGCCGCAGCCACGCTCAGAGGAGCCATGGCCACCGCCAGCTCCCACCCCGGCCCAGCCTGGTGAAGCCCCGGCCCTACTCATGGGCTCCGAGCAGAGTGGGGGGGATGTGCCGTTCGTCTCGTCCCCGCAGACGGGTGCCTTGGCCCCCCTTGGATTTCTGAGGGCGCCAGAGGTTATTGCGGCGTGATCCCTGCCCTGCCACCCAGGGCAGTCCCGCACCCCAGGGTGCCTGGGCTGGCATGCAGGGAGCCGCAGGGGATGAGAGGTGTAAAGGGAACAGGGGGCTGCTCCTTTCTGCTTTTATTCGCTATGAGCCTCTGCAGGGTGAAATGGCCTCAGCTCCTGCTGGCTTCATGCTGCATCTGAGGAGCTGGCCTGCTGCAGGCAGAGCTGCCTGCTCTGGCCTGTACACCTTCCCTGGCTCACGCTGGTCTACTTCTGAAACTGGGGTGGGTCCTCCTAGGGAGGGGCAGGGCTGTCCCAGCCATGCGTACAGAGCGGGGCCTCCCCTCTTGGACTTTTGCATGTGTGGTTGGGAAGGAGCAGGGAGAGGCTTAGCCGAGTTTCATGGGTCGGGGGGGTGTGGAGCCGGAGGAGACTGGCCGCCTGGGCTCCCTTGGCAAGATTGCCTTGCCACCACGGTTTTGGCTGCAAAAGGGAACGCTGGGTGCCAAAGCCAGACACAGGTGGACCTGAGAGGAGGTCAGCACGGGGACGTGCACCACCTGTGTGCATTTCGGCCCCTCTGCCTCAATGCTTGGGGGAGCAGGGTGGCAGCACCCATGGAAGTCCCACCGCCAGCCCGCCTCCGCATCTCAGCTCCCCACCAGCCCTGCAGCGGGTTTCAGTGCTCGGGACCACACATGACACAGCCCAGCAGAAAGTCCTGCGTTTCCCACCCACAGCCCTGCCAGGGGCAGGAGTCAGCTCGGCCGCCTCTTGTGCCATTGCTGGAGAGGAGCAAAAAGCAGCGAGCCAAGTTCTCCATGGGGATGGGAACAAGTCAGGTGCTGCTGGGAGCACCTAACGTTGCCCCTCTCTGGTCTGCTGCTGGCCTCAGGCCCTGCTCCATGCTGAGTCTGCCCAGGTCCCCAGCGAGAGGCAGCCCAGAGAAAGCAAGTTGTGGGCATACCCTGTGCTCCCCAGGCTCGCTCCCAAGTTTCTAGCAGCGAAACTAGGCTGAGCACCTTTATCCCTGGACATTCAGTCACTAAACCTGACAGAAGCTGTTCATAGATTTTATTTAGCAAATTTTATGCATCAGAGGAAATAAGAGCTAGTCAAGCATACGTAAAGAAGAATGGAGTAATTTCTAGACTAGAGGTTTCACCCAAGGCTGTTGGCTACTCCATGTTTTTCTGCAGGACACTGTTGGACAAAAAAACATCTGTCTGGGTGCAGAGGTCCTTGGTTGACTGTCCTGTGCTAGGTCTGTCCTTTTTGCAGTAGCTTTTTCCAGGGCCAATGAGTATCAACAATCTGATAGCTCTTTGGGGAGTCTTTCGGGAAGGTCTTATATATGTTGAGTGTATATTGATCCTTTTGTCTTGGTTACTGATAGAATATTGCATTCTTGGTCATCAGTACCTAAGACTTCATTGCTGGTAAAACAAAAGTATTAATGAAGTTATCACTGAATTATTCTTATTTAACTATTCCACACTCATATCCCCAGACTCCAGTTATGGGTGCTGTCAAAACACAGGCAGACACTGTCCATTTCCCAACAGGCATGCAAGTCTGAGATGACCAGTATTATGTAAAGGGTGAGAAGGAAGACACAACCAAATAAGCATGGATGGACACCCAGACCCTGGTAAATTTTCATGACCATTACATGTTCCCTAGCCCAAATGGTCATTTGCTCAGTCATTTGCTCACTAGTTCCTGGTAAAGACGTAGGTCATAAAGAGGTGGTCAAGAGGGGGTTGCAGTGATCTGGTGGCTTGGTTCTGGGAGCCTGGGACATGTATAGAGAGGCTCAGCAACAGACACGGAGGCATTTGTATGGAAAGCAGACAAACTGAGTGGCTGAGGCCATGGAAGGATGAGCTTATTATCTTCTGTCATTTGCATCTTTGTATTTCCTCTCCCATATCATATGTCATCATTAACATCAGAATCGCAGAGGAGCTTATTTACCATCAGAGGACAGACTTCTTTAAAACAACCTCCCTTTAAATGTGCCTAGAGTCCAGCATTGGACCCATGCATGGAAGCAGGACCTCTGCAAACAGCCTTTCTTGAAGGATACTTACAATAGCTCAGCCAATTTGTTAGACTGGCTGCTCTCTGAGGAAGTGTTCTTATAATAAGGACTGTTACCCAGGATTTACACCCTTCTCCTCTTTATACTGGGTATATCAATCAGTCTAACCCCAAAAAAAGGAACCATAATTCCTGTAATAAATGGAGTTCCCGTCCAAGGGCAAGTAGAAGAGTTTCTTGCATTAAGCCCCCCACTAAAAGCTGGTTGAAACCCAAGTGGCTGTTCTGCCTCGCTGCCTCTGTGGTTTGGATGATACAGGCATGAACTGGAGCATGAGAAACAAGAAGAAGTGTTGTTCCTCACACAAGCACCTTATATACCGGGAGGCTTTGCGGGGCACTATGAGAAAAGTGGACATAAAGCAAGCGTTTATTTTTGTATCCTATCAAAGAGTCTGTCCAGCCCACTGCTATTTAAGTGATGAATCTCCAAGCTTCCACTCCTTAAGTTTATTGTGTTTTTTTATATATAATATATATGAAATACTTTTTATTCCTACAAAATTTCATAGAGGAGAAATCTTTATTCTGATGCTGCAATAAAGCACTTTATGTACATATGTATTTGTTGCTGATGTCATTCAGTTGGGACTGAAGCATATGTTGCTATTTGTTTTGGTTGAGAGGGATGACACTATGTTGAATGCTACGTGTCTGGGGTCCCCAGTCCCAGCTGTACTGCAAAGACCCCGGTGGCTTTGCTTCCTTCCCTTAGCATTTGCACTTGATGGTGTCTGGCTGCAAGAATCGCAGCTAACAGAGGCTATCCAGCACTCATTGCCACAGTCATGGGATATGTGAAGTTCTGATCACAGGGAAGGAAGCCGCTTACGAGAAGACCATCAGGGTCAGTGCTGAGAAGCAAATGCATTGCTTGTGCCTCAGCCCTGACCCCAGGTGTTATTCCATGCTCAGCCTGGCCAGAGCTGGGTGCCAGCCAACCTTACACCAGCACACTGCTTTAACCAGGTGTTGAGCATGGGAGCAGGTAAAATAAAAAAAAAACAGCATCATCCCAGCTGGAAAACTGGTTTGGCAAACCACCTCCAGAGCCAACAGCTAATGATAGCAGGGGGATTTGCAAAGCTTTCCAGGGATTGCAACTTTTTGTTGCCATTAATTTGCTGCATAAATCATGACCACTTCCAAGCTCTTGCTATTTCCAGCTGTTTTCTCTCCTTCTCTCTTGCTCCTTTTGCTTTGTGCTGGCTGCACATCTGTCAAGGGTTATCTGCTATGCCAGCATGGGGCTCTGCTCCACAGCTGCCTGGCGCCATTGCTGGCCCTTGCCTGGGGGGGAGCAGATGGCTTCTCTCAGTGAAGGATGCTCTGAGATTCCCACCGGTCTTCTGCAACATCAAAAACATCATTGCATGGAGCCCAAGCCAGGGGGAGGAGGGTGAGCTCTGCTCTGCAGGAAAAGCAGCACAGAGAAAAATCACTTTCCCTGGCGGGGCAGTCACCAGTTACTACTGTGTATATAACATGCCTAACGTGCCTTTATCCTCTGCAACAAGGTCCTTGCTGTGCTGGATGCTGAGCCCTGCTCCAAAACTCCTGGGCTATAGAAATCCCACAGCCGGAGGATGGAAGCAGGAAGAATTGCTGCCCTAATTCTGCAGGTGCTCAAGACCTGGAGATGTCACCTGAAGTCATGGAGTGAGTCTGTGGCAGAGTCTCAAGGTGCACCTTTGTCTGCTGCTTTGAACACAAGACTTCTTGACCAGCTGAGCTGTCTTAGTTTGCCAGCCTGGACTGGAGCTTCGTGTGGCTCAGCTGTACCAGTTCCCTGGCATCCAACTTGCAACTGAGCTAGTTTGTACACAGAAGGAGCCGTGCCCAGATTTTGCTAGGCACAACGGTCAGCATGTGCTTGTCCTTGATGACCTCCCCTCTTGGCCCCACATGAGTCAACAGCAAGCTGTGCAAAGAACTTTTGACTGTAAATGACACGTTGAAGGCCCAGGTGTGTGGTCAACTGCCTGGGGGACAGGCGGGGTGAGAGCAGCCCATCTCTCAGGGATGAATGCAAGATTTCATAGAAACGTGTTTACAGCAACAGAGATCTCATTAGCTGTCTGCTTTTTTCCAGGGCTCCTGCTCCAAGAAACTGCTGCTTGGAAAGCACACAAAAAGCCCAGCTGGGCCCAGAAGGAGCCACTTTGGGAGGAGAAGACAGAGAATGATAATGCCTTGAGAGTTTGGCCAAAGCCTGTGGAGCAGACCTGAACTGCAAGGCCTGGCTTTAGCCTAGGAAAGAGCAAAGTGTGGTTTTGATGGTCTGTGGACCTTGAGTTAAAACTGAAGCTCTGGAGAGGAAAAAAAACCACACAACTTTTCAGGCACACCGTTCCTGGTCTGTAAAGGGACCCACCCCACTGTGTGGCCACATCAGCCCTCCGGGCCAGGTGTGCTGGTGGCACAGCGTGGCATGCAGCCACCAACTTCCCTGTAGAAGAGTAAAAAAAAAAAAAAATCACACAAGCTGCAGTTTTTCGGCAGTAGCCCTGCTGACTGCAGCATGAACACTGGGTGAACAGGAACTTGTGGCAAGACCTGGACTCTTGGGCTTTGCCTTCGCCCTGAGTGCAGAGAATCACCCCCAGTGAGTTCCCAGCACCTGGCAGAGCCCGTCCTCTGCTCTGCTTTCACTGATGCCGTGCAGAGGGATGCCAAAATCACGCTGGGGTAGCCCTGCCCAATGTGTCCGCAGGACAGGATTTACTCCCTCCGTCTCCACAGAGGATGGATCCACACGTTTGCAGGGGGGAACGGAATGTCTCACCCTCCTTCCCTGCCACGCAGCAGCCAGCTGCCCCATGGAAATGCCTGAGAGGAGCCCAGCTGGTGGGGCCCGGCCGCTGCTTTGTTCCAGGTCCTTACAAGCATGTCAGCTATTCTTCTCTCACTACATGGGAGCCCGGCAGTAGGGATCACAGCACCGTGCAGCTTGACTGTCACACACGGGCCCCAGGCCACAGCAGAGCCCATCCGCCAGCCAGCATCCCCCACCACACCAGCCCCTGCCAGCCCTGACCCCGGCTGGGCTTGTCTGTGCTGTGGGAGCTGAGCGGCAGCCAGCAGAGCCGCCATCAGGTTTCTGAAGTGCCAGGAGAAAGCCCCCCCCAGGGCATCACCGCCTTCGCACAGGGGGTTGTATGGCAGAAAATGGATTTAGACAGGGCCTCGAGAAACTGCATAGCCCCTCCATGGGGACGTGGGCAAATCACTTCTCACCAATGGGTCCTGCTCTTTCCTGGGCTTCAAGCTCTCCAGTGATGGAGAGTCCACAGTAACCCTCAGCTGTACTGTTCTTGCAGGGAGAAATATTCTCCTAGCAGCCAATCTGAATCCTTCCTGCTTTGAGCCCACTGCATCTTATCTGCAGTAGTCACAGAGAGCATATTATTGCCTTATTTGCTCCTACCTCTCATGTGTTTTGGAATTTTGTCATTGCGCTCCCTATTTCCCTCCTTTTCCACCATCTTCTCTTCTCTAGACTAAACAAATGCAATTCTTTCAGGCGTTCCTTAGAAGATGTACTTGTAGACCTCTGGTGGGTCTCTGCCCACCACTGGGCTTGCTCCAAGTAATTCACATCTTTCTTGAAGCATGGAGCCCAAAACTGAAGCCACAGGGTCTTATCTGGGGCTTTTTTAATGCTATATGGAAAGATTTCTTCACAAGACCTACAAACTCCAGCCTGCCCAGGCAGCTTTTGTTCTCTTCCATGAGGTTTTACATTTATGTTCATTTGAAAATTCACCATAACTTGCCCAGCTTAAACATCTTTTACAGATGTGCTGCCAAGCCTGTTGCTTCCCCTCTTGTATACGTTACTGGTGGTTTCTGCCTCAGTGTAAAACTTTGCAATTCAGTGAGGTCAAATACACTTTTTTTTTTCCTCCTGGATCACTATTCTACTTGGTCAAGATCATTTTCAAGCCTAAACTTGTCTTCTAAGAGTTTTATAGCACCAGTGGTGATGTAAATTATTTTGGACTTTTATCAATTATATTATCGTCTATACTGAAACATACTGAATTCATTACAGCTCTATTAGGCCCTCCCTTATTTACTAATAAAAATATCATATAAAGCATTACCTGAAGTCTTAATAAAGCCCAGATATTCTGCCAAAGAAAGGCATTAGGCTGACTCAATATGAGTTGTGCTTGATGCAGCCGTGATATAGATGTGCTGGCCATTACATTTTACCTGATTAGCTGGATATTTACAGGTTACTGACTGCATTTTTCTGTATTTTTTCATGAATTGATGTTACAGACGGATCTAATTCCCTTGGCCCTCACCTCTCTCTCCTCCTTCTTCCCTCTCCCCAGCCCCGTTCCTCATCAATTTTTTTTTTTTTTAATATTTTGTTTAAGTTCTTCCCATTTTGCCATTGAAGTAGGGTTGGGATAATGTTTCAAAGCAGTTTTAATAGTTACTTAGGCTAGGGGCTTTCAGTCTCTTTTTGACTTGTGGCCTGATTTTCCCACAGAAGTTTCACATACGTAAATGATCAAAACACATGAGAAAGGGCCAAGTGAGTCATAACACAGGTCCACCTAAATCAGCATCCAGTCTCTGACAGCAATCAACAGCAGGTGACTAGGAAGGGTGAAGAGAAGGACAAGCATGCGTCACTATTTTGCCGAAGTACTTTCCTTGTTGCCAACAGCTGGTGGCCAAGAGGCTTCTTAAGCCAGATGTGATGGTCATTCTGTTTAATAGCCCTTGGTTGGTTTATTCTTCCACAGCTTTTTCCACTCCCATGCTCAATCCATGTAAACTTTTAGTGTTACCGTATCACCAGCTGCAAGAAATTCCAGAATTCACTGAATGTGTTCAGAGACTGCTTTGGTTGGCACCCCATATTCTGTTGTTTGACGGTTGCTCCTTACTCATCTTCTCCATGTGCCTCGTAAGTGCATAGCCAGTTAGTGTCCACCTCTGACCTCTCATCACTATGAAAAATTCACTGTTTACTTCTGTCTCTGTTTTCTGTTTTTTTTAACCTTTGTTTTCTTTAATTCACAAGACTTTTGTCTTACCCTGTGTCAGTTCAGATTTTCGAAGAGCCTTGGGCAGGAGCAGACTGGACCTTGCTTTTCTTCCTCATCTTATATAGCCCTCCCTCCCCCAAATAGCTGAAGGACTGCAAACTGTGTCTGGCTCTCCTGACACTTCCAAGTAAAGCAAAGGTCTGGGGTTTCTCACCAGCATCTGTATAGCTGCACCAGTTGTCAGCTGTAGCTGAAGGAGTGGGCCTCTGTGCTGAGAGCAGGCGGATGTAGCGCAGGGACCGTCGCTGGCCTGCAGCAACTTAAGGTTCAGATCACCTTCACCAAGTGAACGGCTGAAGTGGTGTAAGGCATTACCACCGCTGTGCCCGGTTAGAGTTAGCGTATCCTGACACGCTCTGTGCCTCAGGCTAAGCTTAAGCTCGCAGCCTGGCCTTTTAGCACAAGCTTTCCTTCGCCCGTGGGTTAGGTCAATAGATTCAGTTGTGAATAGCAGCCAAGGCACGGCTACATGGCTACACAACCTGTTCTGCTGCTGTGGGGATGGCAATTTCCAGCCCGAGGGAGGGAGCCAGCTGGGGCAGCATCAGCATAACACAGGGCAGTCAGTTTTGCTGGAAGACGAGCCCTCAAACAGCCTCCAAGCAAAGCCCTGAGTTCGTGAGCCCCATGAATGCGGGTTGGTGGCTGAGGCCAAAGCATGTCCTATTAGGGTAGCAGCAGGATGCCCGAACTAAACCCTGTTTGTGATGAAAGGAAAGCAATTAAAATTCCACTTCAGCTGCCTTCCTGTCCCACTTCCTAACCTTCCAGCGGCAGGTGATTAGCAGGGCCTGCCTTCTGCTGCCCTCACTCAGCTGTGCCCGCGGAGCCATGCTGCAGGCGAGCACTGCTGCCGCAGCGCGGCCAGCTGCTGGCACGGCTGCCAAAGCACAGCAAGGACACAGTGATTCAGCTGTCCAGTTTGTCTCAAGTTAGCTTAGAGTGAGCTAATTTTTTCAGTTTCCAAATCATTTTGCTCTTCTTTTACCAAAGCTCTTGCCTTGGCTGTGAACACACAGCTAGCCCTGCTGTTTAAGGTTTCCCATGTTTCTGTCCAGGATTTCCCAAACAGAAAACAAACGTGCATGCTGCACAATGACATTAGTGTGCTTACATCATGTTACACTCCCACACCCTACCAGATGTGTACAGTAGTTCATCTGTGCATAAGAATCCTGGCAAAATACCTGCGGCGCCTTTCCCAGCCAGACAGTGCTTTAAGGAAGACAACCCTGCGGGACATAGGGAAGCCCTACCATACCTACAGGTGCCCCATCTTCATACAACTTCCTTTGCAGTCACAGGTCAGCACAAGGATAAGTATACAATATAGAGCTTAGTTTTGTACCACACTCTTAATGTCCACACACACTTTGCCGTGAATAATCACTTTGGAATAGTGAGTGGAAAAGGCTAGAAATGCTCTCCATAGTTTAAAAGGCAACTCAAAAAATTACTTTTGTTTTTTTTTAAACAGGCTGTACAGTTTTTTTCCTGTCTCCTCTACTGAAGGGGATGGCTACAACAAGCCATTCAGATTTTTAAAAAAAGTTTTAAATCCCCAAAACAGTAATTCAAATCCAGTAATATTACTTCTAGGTTACTAGAGGTGCTCTGCAGAAACAATGCAAGAAAAACTCATGCCTCAAAGGAAAACCCAGCACTTCAGTCACCTTTGAGGTTAAGCAGATTGACACTTCTGACCAGAACTAGATTTCCCCTCTATCCTATAAACAAGTTTATTGCTATGGAAGACATCTCTGGGAACTAACTGTATTAGCAGGAGAGAATAAGCAAGAGGTTTTGCCTTCCTCACCAGTTGAACCAACAGCTGAAGTGGGGTCAGCCAAAAGTACCACACCTTGCTTATTTTACAGGAATAAATCCCACCCCCATTGAGAGTCTAGAGTTAGCTTTGGCCTGCAGCCCTTGGAGGTAGCTGACCCTGGGCCCCACAACCTGCTAGAACCGTTTCGTAGATGGGAGTTTCCCTAGCAGTAGTCTGCTGATTGTCTTGGACATTGGGTGACTAAATAATGGCATTCTTGTAGAGCAGGCTAGTGTAAGACAGGATTGTGTTGAGGATGGGGATGTGTAAGGGAGGAGAAGAATAACTTGAACAAGATCTTAAGATTCCTTCAGAAATCAGAAGGGTTTGAAACTTTTACTAGCAGCAGATCAAAAGGAGAGATAAAATGAGCAGCTGCTCAAACTAGAAACTGCATCAAGCTCATGCTTTCTACTCCCCCCAGAAGTAAGGAGTAAGTCACATTGGGATCAGCACTCTTCAATCAGTGTTTTTCCAGACAGATCTCTCCCTCAGCCTATTGACTGACCCTTTGAACTCAAGCCAATCTGAGCAAACAAGTTCCACGGTGTTTTTTTTAAGTTAGGTTTATTTAGCAATAGAAGTATGTACATGTAAGAGAATCCCCTGCAGCACGAGACATGCACAAAGCAGTGAGGGACTGAAAGTGGTGCTGCTCAATGGCCTTCCTCATCACCTGTCATCCCACTTTACTTGGCAGCAGGGCCAAGATTAGAAAGGGACAGGTGAGAAATTTATCAGTCCACGCGGCAGAGTCTTCAGGCAGAGCCTTCCCAGCAACCAGTATTAAAACAGGCGGGCACCATAGCCAAATGTCTGTTTAATGCCCTCGAAGTAGTAGCGCTGCCAGCCTTGCTTTGTTCTTTCCTCTTCACTGGCAGGAATGCCCTTGCCTTCCAAGCACACCTCCGTCTCGCCACCTTTGTCAGTGAAGTTCAAGGTAATTGTTGCAAAGTGCCCTAGAGGAACCAAAGTAAGTCTGTCAGCAGTGTGTAGTATAGCATATGCTGCCCCAAGGAGCTGCTCTGCTCCTCCTCTCACATGATGCCACTTAAAAGACTCCTCAGGATCCTTCCCAGAGGATCTATTTATGACAGCTGCAGGCCTTCCTCAGAAACAGAGGGAAGAGAGGGCTCCCTCTTCATGGGGTTCAAAGCAGCTGCAGCCACAACAGATGAGCAAGCTGCTACTTCATCGTTCCTAACACCTGGCCTCTGCCCTAAGCAGTAGCTCATGATTCTGACCTGATCATGTGGGATATGAAGCTGGGATAAGGCTGGTGCAGCTCCCAGAACACCGTGTGCTCCCCAATCACGAGCCAGAGTGCAGTGTGGCAAATGGGGCTGGAATTCTTCAAACAGAGGCAAGGGCTGTAATACCATAGTCCATTTTTGGACTACTTACCAGCTGGCCAAGATTTAAATCTCCATTTCATAACAAGTTGCTTCTCAGGGACCTTGAAAAGAAAGACTGAGTAATAATTTTTTGCAAATCCTGCGGTCTAACAGAAAACAACTAGAACTGTGTTGAACAGTTGCCTTAGAGACCCCTTGAGAAACACACACACACAGAGGGGAAGAGATTTTAAGTGTCCTTTTCTTTCCACTCCTCTTCTAGGAAGGTAGGCCATAGTGCAGCCCCAAACACTGAGACAGTGTCCCTATCCAGAAGACTTCAGTGACAGGAGGACTAAAGAGGAAAAGGGTCAGTTACTATCCTTAACACCCCTCCAACCCTTAATAACTAAGTAAAATCACACAAAGACAGGGCAGATACATGACTGGAAACCAGGTACTCCTCCCCAGACTGAAGTCACATACATTAATCCGTACTATGAGGAATGCTTCAATAGCCACAGCGATTATAGGTAACTATTGGGCACCAGGTAGAACTCCACAATTAGCTAACTGAAGCATTGTTACAGAATTGATACCTCAAAGATAAAAAGGCTACCCCTGAAACAAGATACACCTGCACTAGTCAGTACTTACTAGGT
This sequence comes from Gavia stellata, assembly GCF_030936135.1. NCBI lineage: Eukaryota > Metazoa > Chordata > Aves > Gaviiformes > Gaviidae > Gavia > Gavia stellata. The sequence continues at coordinate 25,734,219 of NC_082600.1, forward strand.
CAACAAACTCTCCTGTGACACTGCCATCCAGCAACTGAAACTTGCCTCCTTTATCAGCCTCCAAGGCTGCTTGTGCATGGGTGAAAGCTTGGACCATCTGAAACGAATTCAGGGGGAGACCTGTATTACTTGACATTATCTGCTTGCAGACTTGTTGCCTAATGCCTCCCACCCAGCTACAAAAGTTCTGGAAAAGGAGGTTAAGTCAACAGTGCAAGGTCTTCAACAAGAAAAGACAAAAACACTGCCCTGGCCAGAAAAGCAAGGTTACAGCCACTACAGCAGCATTCTGCCTGCCAAGGGAAAAGAACCCCTAGTTTTCATAGTCTATGAAGTGTTCTATAAGCCACACTTTGATTTACTCTGTTGATTCTTTAATGACACCTAGTTCTAAGAAAAGGTCATAGTTTTGCTTGTTCTTTTCTTTTTTTTTTTAAAGGAGGAACAATATGTTTAAATAATGATACAATGCTGCTCTCTCTTCTTAAACTATATAATACTGTGCAGAAGAGGGGAAGCTATTCCCTAAGTACACTTTAATACGACCTAACCTGAAAAGGAAAAAACAAAACAAACCCAAAAAGCACACAACTGTAAATCCCAAGAGATCTGACCACATGCAGTAAGGGATACACCTACAGATAGCTGCCAACAGCAGTCTGGAACTGGCTTCTGGCTGGCATTAATCCTCTCGTATTAACTGTGTGAAAAGATGCACACACGAGCTTTAAGCAACTGTTCTACAGACCAGCCTTCTTATTCCATTCTCAGGGATTGTGAGTGTCCTACTGAATGCCTTAAAAAGCTTCTTAGGAACAACCTCCTATGTGCAAAAAACAATTCTTAGAACAAGCCTGGCATTACCTCCTGAGTAACAAATACCCGGTAGAGCTCCTCAGGAGATGTTAAGAAGGTGTCCTTCAAGCTGATCTTACATGTAGGGATCTTGACTCCTATGGATTTGGACTGCGATGCAGCAGTACTGCTGCTAGCGGCTGTCTAACAAAATAACAAACACAAGAAATACACACATACTTTTTCACAAAAAACTCAACAAGCGGTTCACATATCCAAGAGAAAAAACAAAGGCCTTTGGTAAAGATGTAATTAGGTACAACCATATTTGAGTGTAAAAAGCAGATTTATTGCTCTGCTTTAATTAAGAAATCTCATGTGCTGCAAGTCGAAACAGTCAGGCCTACACCACAGATTGCCAGTTCCTGAATACAGATATCCTATGAACAGCATAGGTTGCTCCTGTAAGCCCCGGAATCTAATACCGTGTACCTTTCTTCACAGATCCAAAAGCATGTTTGCATGGTTTTATTTACCTTGCGGTCTTCTGCTTTAGGAGCCACCTGAGGTGTTGTTTCCATATGTTCGCCATTCACTGTGGGCAAAATCATGCCCTGGGTGAATTCTGGAACGACAGGAATATGCCCATGAAACTAACAAAAGATCAAGTAAACCTTTTAACTGTTCTTTGAAATACACAATCAAAAAGGGCTTCCTGGTTTCTCCCCTGCTCTTGCTAGCACCTACGACTTGAAACATTTTTTAAAAAAAGTAGAGAGACCTCTTCTTACAAGCAATTAATTTTTCTTGCCCTCACTACTCTCCATTGAAGGCCATATCAGAACCTGCCTACACTAACAGTTAGGAACTTACCTCCTTTTCCTAGCCTAGACACTGTCTTCCACATGTTGCCCTCATATTAAATGTTAGCCTTACACTTATGTAGCTTTTTTTCCTCTCTCACTCTTCAATATAAATAGCAATTACATCTCAAATATTTTTATCTTGCTGGTCTAGACAAACCAAACCAAGCTTTTACATTTATTTTCAGACTGGCTCTCCATTTCTCACATCATTGCAGTACAGAATAAGGTTACTTTTAACTCCATCTTCAATTTATCTTTTTTTGACACTGGATGCCATGGCTACACACAGAAACCCAGGGGAGGTCTCACCAGTGCCCTGTCCAACAGCACTAGCACAACTCCACCAAAAGCTTCAGCCTCTTTCAGCATCACGTTTGCTTTTTCTCCAGCTCTATCACTTCTGCCTTTACCAATTATAAAACAGTTTCCTCTACCTCCTTCCTCTTCATCTGTTCAAACTGGCAAAATGCCATTATATAGCAGAATTTCATTATATGTGTATAATCTTGTACCTTGCAACACTTTGTTCCCACCTATTCTTATTTATTCCAGCCCACAAGTTCATACAGTTCTTCCCGAATAACATTCTCATCTTCCACTGGGTGACCACATCCCCCACCCAGAACACTAAAACGCCTAAAAAAAACCCAAGGGTACAGAAATTTGATCCTGGAAAACCAGCAATCAGTGGTCGTTTGCACTCAGCAAAACTTGAATATCTAGCACATGTAGTGTAATATAGGTAAATGCATATAAAAAGCAACTGTAGCTTTCACAGCATGTACTAGAGAGCAAAGCCAAATTCAACCAATGCACACTGATTTAACTCCAACTGCAGGAATCAGATTTATCTTCTAAAAAAAATAATTTTGATCCAGATGCTGAGACAGCTCATTCAATGATACCAACAAAGCCTGCAGAGCAATTTCCAGTTGTCAGTTATTCTCAAATCCAAATAACACTAGATGCCTTTACTAGTGTGGCAAAAGAGAAAAAACAACAAACTAGGGAGAAGATACCACCCTCCAAGGGAGTAAGCAAACTAAAGGCCAGATTGTGCCACGTGCAGGAACTGATAATCTGTGTCACTAGGGTAGCAAACACGTTTTACTGGCTTTATTTTTTCTATAGCTGAGCTTCAGCGTGTGAAGGACATTCTCAGTTTTAAAACATAAATAAAAAAATGCTGTGGTTTTGGTGATAACCCAATAAGAAAATCTTTCTGGGCTGTGCTGCAGTGTCTAGAGGCAAAAGCGCTTCTTGCCAAATGCTAACCATTTTCAAGACACAAAAAAGTTACTGTTGTTGCTCTGAAACCTTCCTGTTGAGATGGGGTGAGGAACTAATATTCACTCCTCTCGTTACCCCCATCCCTTCTTTAGCATTAGCCCATATGGGTTCCCTAACACTTCTCCCTCTCAGTTACATACCTGTTTTGAGAGTGCTGATATAAGTTTTCATTGCATCTCTAATTTTTTTTGCACCCTCTTGCTTCATCAGGGTCTTCAAGTTAGTGTCAGGTTCATCTTTAGCAAGGCTGACAAGGATCTAAACAAGGACAAGTGCTGATTAACAAAGCCATACTTGCACAGTCCTTTCAATTCAACATCACAGACTTTAGCTAAACTTTCACAAGCAGCAGTACAGTTTTATTAATCTTTCACTTCATCTCTCTCAGCCTACAGTAATGTATGCATGCACCTAAATACCTTCACATCCTATAGAGCCCTTATATCTAGGGGACAGGAATTAATTTCATAAAGATACATGATGGCGAGGGACTCTTTATCAGGGAGTGTAGAGACAGGATGAGGGGTAAAGGCTTTAAGCTGAAAGAGGGTAGATTTAGATTAGATATAAGGAAGAAATTCTTTACTGTGAGGGCGGTGAGACACTGGGACAGGTTGCCCAGAGAAGTTGTGGACACCCCCTCCCTGAAAGTGTTCAAGGCAAGGTTGGACATGGCTTTGAGCAACCTGATCTACTGGAAAGTGTCCCCGCCCATAGCAAGGGGGTTGAACTAGATGATCTTTAAGGTCCCTTCCAACCCAAATCATTCTATGATTCTACTAACTTAAGCAGTCTCTAACACTAAAAAAGTTCTACATAAATGTTCTAAAAAAGGTAACGTGGAAGGAAATATTAATGCTGTGAGGATTCCTATTAGAACAGCCATAAGCCAGCAGTATTAGCCTTTAGCTGTGCTTACCTCAACTTCATCGATGTCATTTTCATCTGAGAGATTAGGAATCTCCACATAACCTTTGTATTTCACTCCTGTCTTTGAGGTGCCTGCAATTACAATTATGTTGTTCAGATGAACATTTCTTACTCCATTTGGTGTAAAAGCAAACTTGTATTGTCTCACAATACAATACTTCCCCTTATTATTTCCCAAATGAGATAAGTATTCCTATCCTTAATCTTATACTTGAATCTGGCCTTGAAACAGGAGGGGATGACATCACTCACCAGTCCATGCCAGCTTGATAGCCCACTCATAGAAGAAGATAAGCTTCCCTTTGCGGTTGTTAATGGAGGCCTCTCCATCCAGTTTGCTCACTTCTGTCACCTCACAAGCCCCTTCCTCACTCTCCACCCTGACAGGCAGGAGGAGATTTTTCAGCCGCTCTGTGGACCAGTTGGAAGCATCCCGCTCCGTCCTGCGAGAAAAGCGGGCGGTGTGAGAATCTGGGACGGGCCACACCACCAGCACACGCTGGGACTATCTAGCCTTCGCCCGGCCCTTCCCTCCCTGCCCCGCTCCGACACACACACAGGGCACCCGCACAAGCATTCCCCGGGCACCCCCACCACACCGGCTCGGGCACCCCCACGCACACATAGAGGCGGGGACCTCCCCGGGGCATCAGCCCGGACACCCCCACCTCAGCACCAACACGCACGTAGGGGAGGGAGGGAAGAGCCCCTCCGCGGGACACCGGCCAGGCAGCCTCCCTCCACCGAGGAGCACCGGGGCCTCCCGCGGGGCCGCCCGGGGGGGGTCTCGGCGCCGCCCGGCTGGGCCGCCCCGCTCACCAGTGCCAGTTGTTGACGTTGGTGGCGTCCGCCCGCTGCTCGACGATCCAGCGCGGGTCTCCCTCCCCCCACTTGGCCATCGGGACCGCCGCCGCCTCCGCACCGACCGCCCGTGGAAACTGCTAGAACCGCCGGCCGCCGCGCCACCTCCCGGCTTCCGTCACCGGCACGGTCCCTTCCGGCGCCCTTCCCCCGCCTCGCGCGCGGCCTGGCTCCTTGGTTCCGCCGCGCCGCCTCCAGCTGGCGCTCCCGCCCCGTCCCCGCCGGTCGGCAGCTCCCGGAGCCGGCCTCTCTTCGCCTCGTCTCGCAGCCGTCCCGAATCCAGCTGCCGGCAGCCCAGCCCTCAGCAACCCGCCCGGACACCGCACCGCCGCGCGCGGCCCGCTGGGAGTTGCAGTCCGGCCCCTGTGGCAGCGCGGCGCGCGGGGCACGCCGGTACTCGTAGTGCGCGAGCGGGGAAACGCCGGGCGGGGCCGCGGCGGAGAGACTACCAGTCCCGGCGTGCCCTGCGCGACAGCCGCCCTTCCTCCCCTCCCCTCCCCTCCCGTTCCCTGCCGTGCCCTGCCGGTGGCGGTCCCCGGCGCGGGAGGTGAGCGGGACCGAGTGGCGGGACGCGTGGACCCGGGACCCGGGAGGTGATTTCTCTGAGGCAGCCGCGCGGTGCTGTTGCAGATGAGCAGGGCGAGAGCGGACGAGGAGGAGTACTGGCACAGCTCCAAGTTCCGGGCCTTCACCTTCGACGACGAGGATGATGAGCTGTCACAGGTAGGGTCCGGCCCCGGGTCTGCCGGGACGCCGCGGCCCGGCGTGAGATCCCTCCCTACAGGCCCCTCCGTGGCCGTCTCAGCCCAGTCCTCGGCCCCACGCTTCGCTGGGGGTATGTGCTTCGTGGGTGGGGTGGATGCTGGCCTCCTGCCCTGCATAGAGGCCGCCAAGGGCTCCCGTCTCACCCCCCACGGTAGCCAGTCCGAAATCTCATTAGGACCGTGCTTCCTCCCCCGCGCACCAAACTGCCTGTCCCGCTGGTTGAGCTGTCAGTGTCTGTACAGGTGTCGCGGCCTTTGGATTCCCAGTGGTGAGGAAGGGCTGCTGTGTCTGTTGTACACCTACAAGCGTAAAATAGCTCCTCCAGAAGAGGCAGTGGAAGCTGAAGAAACTGTATTCAAAACTCTGAGGGAGATTGTTTCAAAGTAATATGAAACAAAGCGCACTCTGCAACACTTGTGGTCTTTATACAAGCTCTTTCTTTTGTCCATAGCTAAAGGAATCCAAGCGGGCAGTGAATAGCCTTCGGGATATTGTCGATGATGATGATGACGACCTTGAGAGGGTCAGCTGGAGTGGAGAACCTGTGGGAAGTAAGTGCAGAAGTACTGCAAGTTATCAGCAAGACAGAGGGAGTTTAAAATTACCACTTAAGTTATGTCATGTAGTCGAGGTCAGGAGTACTACTTGCTATCTAATCCTGTATATCTAATCTAATTCTAGTCTCCTCAGGTCACGTTGTGAGCCACTTGATTGACCTGTGTGGATCCACTGAAAAGAGAGCAAGCAGAAGCCCAAATTACATAAAGGAGTGTAGACAAGTGGAGGGAATTCACTGTGTTTTTCTCAATATGTAGCCCAGCTTAGAGCAGATATTTTGGAGGTTATGGCTTGATATTCATCATGCTCAGCTGGCCTGCAGGATTCTAGGTGATTATTTCCTTCACACTGCTGCCTGAAATGGCACCATTTAAAGTTCTCTGTGCTTTGTCCTCACAGCACTTCAAGAAGATATTCCAAGGTTTAGTGTGTGTTTATAGACTGCCTCTTATGCTTGAAGTTTAAAAGGGAATTGTAAGCATTAAGCAAATGCGTTTTTAGTGATGGTGGGAGCAAGCTTATGACCCACAATGCTGTCTGCTGTGCTTTGGAGTTCATGACCCACAGAATATGTGGCACTTGCTAGCCAGTGCCAAAGAGTGAAAATTTACATTTGGATCACCCAGAGGACCTTCAAAGAGTCAGTTCTTCTTGTCCTATGCTGTAGCTCCTCCCTCTGATTCAGGCCATTTCTTTTCCCACCCAAGGTCTCTACCTATTGGCTTTTTTGCTCTATCACCCTGTCCTAAAATATGTGTTGTGCAGCTGCGTGAAAAGAAGGGAAAACTGTGTCTCAAACAAGCAGGAGGGAGACATATGCATTGTTGCCAGCAGCATATGCGCATTGATAGCTGTTTTGTCTATGTGGGGAGGAAAACTATCTTAGTTTTCCAGTATTCAGGAAGGTATGCTCTTATGCTTCTGTAATTTGAGGTAAGCCAGGGATTCTCTGTCTTGCTCTGTACCTTTAGAGCAAGGATTATGCTTTACCCCGGGTGGTTTATGCATTTTTTTATATAAGCCATAAACAGCTGTACAACATTACTGAAATCAACCATTTCTGGAGGACAATGTGCAACTGTTTAACAAGCAGTATTACACGAGACTGGGATTCTGTGTCCTGCATCTACTTAGTGCTGAGGATCAAAGTTATCAGAATATGCTAGTACAGAACTGACCAGGACGCACTTGGTAACATGCCTGCTGTGCCATAAGATCATTCTTTACAGACTGATTTTCTCTTTCTCTGTTGTGAATTACCTCTGTCCACATATAGGTATTTCCTGGTCAATCAAAGAGACAGCCTCCAGCAGCACGAGCTCGCTGGAGGGGCAAGACTCCAGCCTACAGAGGGGCTCTTCCTCCTATGCTGCTTTTCCCAAACAAGTTTCCTCCTACTCCCTAAGCAGCCTATTCAAAGGTGAGGTTCCTCATATACAATATGGACAAATGGGTTTTCCCTCAAGAGTGTCAAGGGGCAATTGTGTTACCTTATGTAAATAATTTTCTCTTAAGTATATTGCAAAACAGGGAAGCTCTGATCTCTCCTCGGTGTGGGAGTGTATCTCTCACTGGTCAGAAACTGAAGACTGTCTTGTGCAGAAGATCACATGCTCTTGTGGTGTGGGAAGGGGCTTTGTAGATTATGGCTTCTTAAAAGCCAGGTTCCCCCGAACAGCAAGGTAGAGCAGAGCACTGTACAGCAATCTGTTTGCATGGTGGAAAAGACCAGGCTACAAAGGAACTGGCTTGACCAGTGTGGCCCTCATTTGATCTTCAGTACTGTAGACAAGACAGGTTGATTATCCTTTATTTGGAGCTCAGCTGGCTGCTGTTGATGTTATAGTTGATTCAGCAAACACATGGTAGCAGCACTGGTAGCATAGCTGGTTATGGGGGAAACTGCGCAGCAGGCCATGGGGAGCCTTACACAGCTGACAAGAGTTCAGCTCTGTTGTTTCACAACCAGACAATAAACCAGCTTTTACTTTGTGTCTCTTTCTCTGGGGTGGTTTTTTACTCTCAACTTTCATAGTACTGTGATAATGAAAGGCATCTAAATCACAGCCCTGGTGAACGAAGCTGTCCATGTTGCCATGGCCTAAGCGGTGCTGTATGCTTGAGCCTCTGCTCTGCAGGTAGATGAGTGAATTCAGGCTCTCTAACCTCTCCTGGCCTCAGCAACAAGAGGGTAGATAAGGCTGGGGTGTGATATGGTTTATGATGCCACAGACAGCTTCAAAGCCTTAGACTGCAAGCAGGTGAGTCCCAGCTATGCTGGTGTAGTGTGAGTCACTATACAGAGTGGCTTGTTCTACAGTGGCATAGCTGCAGCGCACTGGCTTGCAGTCTAGGCTTGTGTTCCCTCTGCAAGGGATGTTGCTGATGAAGAGACAGTCTCTCATGAGTGTTTGTTTTGATTTCAGGACGAAACAAACTTCCAAGTTTCCAGTCCCTTTCAGATGGTAAGTTTTTAATCCCTGCCTCATTTTGGGAGGGGTGCAGATTTACGTAAACCAAAGCATATCCAAAGAAAGGGAAGATCATCTTCCTTATGTTGCAGAATGGGAAACTGAATCATGGGTTGTCTGAAAGTCATTCAGCATAGAAGCAAAAGAGTTGGCATGATGGTTTGGGGTAATCTGCTTATGTACAACTGACAACTGTTGGGTTTAGAGCAACTTTGTAGTGCCATTTGGTGCTTGAGTTTGGGTCTTCTACCACAAAAACCAAGAAAAGGGCAGTTTTGTAAGTGGGTGTGAATCAGGATTTTGATACGCTATTCAGCTTTGCCTTTCCCTCTCAGCCCTCTCTGATACAGGAGTTAAAAACTACGCCCCAGAGCTGCGCAGACCGAAAGCTGAGTACAAGGTGAGCAGCCTGTGTTGGTAGTGTGCTGAGATCAGAGTACTACCAGGAGAACTTCCTACTCTATTAGTTTCATGGGAAGTGATTAATTGCTATTTCAGACAGCAGAGGACAATGCAGGGAATAGGACAGGGAGCTGCAAAATGCAGCCTCACAATAATTTAGGTGTTCTCTGGTTTTGCCTAGAAGTAGGGAGCTTTGCTGGGGGGTCTTAGTTAGTTCTTCTCCTAAAGAATAGCCCAGTAGTCTTTGTGAAAAGGATTTCTAAATAGTGCTTTGCCTGTAAGCTGTTTTCATGCTGGGTCAGATGAATTGGCATCACATGTGCTTTTTAATTTTTTTAAATCTAAAGGCTTCTAAATTTCTTGTTCACAAATCACTGGGACAGCAGAGAGGGAGTTGCACAGATGTGGAGTTCCAGTTGGCAGTAATCTTCTTCCAGATAGGAAGTGTTAGGTGTTGCAGAATCTAGTGGATTTCGGGATTGGGTGGATGTCTCCTACTAGGTGTGAGGTTGTGGTTCCACATCCCCAGGTCCAGCCAGTAACAGGACTGAGCACATATTCCCAGCAAATACAGACATGCACAGTACTAACACAGCTGCCCACACGGATTAATACAGACAGAAGCCAATGCCTTTATCAACAGTCACATAAACACGCAACACTCAAGCCTGATCCTGAGCCTCCTTTCTGTCTGAACAGGATTGAATTCCGCTAGTGGAACGTACACACACTCTATGGGTCTCTCTCTCTCCAGTAGCTGGTCTTAGACATGCAGTTTGTTTTGTAGCTGAATCCCAGACCCTGGTCTCCTCTAGTTGCTGGCACCTGGACCCTTGAGCCCCTAGCGTCCTTGGTCCCATTCTGGTTCCTGGTACTCAGACTACTTATTCTGCTCACTGGCTGGTTGAGCTTGAAGTTCACTAGCATTTATATGAACACATACACTTGGAATAGAGAGCCCACCCACACAGAAGGTGGTTAAATATAGAATTTAATGAGACTATAAGACAGACTGCAGTGATCCATTGCAGGGCTCAGTCAGACAGGCACAGTAACTAACCACTTGTTTAAACTTGGCTGGCACCCTATGGCCCCTTTTCCCTCTATTTTCCTATGCTTGTTCCTGCCAAATTCATTTTGGTCCCTCCCTTTCCCTGCTTTCTGTCTTTCCCATAAACTTCCATAACAAGCCTCACACATTTACACAAGCCTCTTAAAACATCCCAGGATTCTCTTTCCCCTGCATCTCGTACTAAGTCCTGTGCCTCTTTAGGGTTACATGGTGTTTGGGGAAAGCTTCTTTGGTTTACTCATCTTGGAGGGTTTTACACAATGGATAATGACCTAATCTGTTTCATTTGATGGTGGCAGGGAGTGGCCAAGTCAGTGCGCTCAGATTGCGCTGATTAGGTTACTGGGTTTTCTCCACCTGTCCTTGGCCATCTGATCCTCACCAGGTTGGTGTTTATGTTGATTAGCCATTAATCACATAACCTAACAGGCAGCACTTCCTGAAAGCACAGTAGGAGAAGTAAGTGTGCCCTGTTATGTTCTGTGCCTGCAGAGGCAGTGAAGCAGGAAGGAGAAGGGTTGTACAGCCCCTTAAAAGCAGGCAGGAGTATTGTAAGCGGGGTGGAACAAAGAAGGGAAAGTTAATGGCAGCTTTGAACCAATGTCCTGACAGCGACAGGCTGAGGAGCTGCCTCTGGCCAGAGGTGCTGGAGGGAATCCTGGTGCTCAGGATATTTGCCATTCAGCTATACATTGACTTGAGGGATTCATGTGCAGTGGTCCCCTAATAGGACTGGGTCAGCTTTTTTTTTTGCCTTTAGATTTGGGCTTTCAATAAATCTTCAATTAATTTAAAATTCAATGTCCTCAGAGCTGGTTCTGGTTAATCCCTTTCTCTGGCTCTTTTGAGGCAGAAGGCTGAATTACAACCACTGGGTCAAGTGCCTCACAAAGACTTAGATGCCGCCTTGGAGTCTGAGTTCAGGAGTGGTTCAGGCCACTGCCACTTTTTATCCAGTGCTTCCAGATCATAGTGTCTGCAGGCAAAGAACTTTGGTCATTGCAGCAGTGGTAGCATATTACCTTAAGATGGTCTTACTACAGGCTTTAGTGCTCTTGTCACATTGTACTAGTCCTGTGTGACTCTCTAGGCTCTTGCCTGAGGCTGTTGTGGCAGTGTTCTCCACACTGCTGTGGAAGGCTCACCAGCAGAAGTCTGTCTGAATTGTAACAAGAAACTGACTCCTTCCTCGTCAGTTTTGGGTTTGTCAGTTTTGCATGTATTGTGTTTGTCCTTCTGAAAGCAACATTGGAGCTTTAATTTGCAAGGAGGACAACCTATTGAAATTCACTTCTTATAAAAGATATGATGACTGACCTTACTGAAGCAATAGAAAGACTGTTAACATCTGAGCCTCTAGGTTCCCTCCCCACCAGCATGCAGAGTCTGAGGGCCCAGCATCTGCACCTGAACGCTGTAGGGGCACATCCTACTAACAGCCTGCCTGGAGCAGCTGAATGATAAGTCTGAGAAGCAACACATGACCCATCACTCTGATCCAGCAGAAGGGGAGAGCAGCTTGAGGACTGCTGGCGTGATCTGGCCTCTTCTCTTGATGCTAAAGAGCTCTTTATTTTTCTTGTGGCAGGATTACAGTAGTGACTGGAGCCCCAAAGATACAGTCAGGCGAATGCAGAGGGGCAAGGTAAGGACTTTCCACTCCCACCTGCTTGCAAGAGATTGAGGGTGAGTGGTCTTAAACTGCTTTACAATTCCCTGTGCTCCTGGAGCAGGGAGGGGAGATTGGTGTTGCTTGCAGCATCTAGCAGGGATGGTGCTCTGCCTGTCTGCTGCTTTGCCAGATGGCAGTGCTGGGATCACACTAGCTCAGGAGCAGTGGGAGACCTTCAGGGTTTTGTAGTGTTGTTTATTTGAGTCATCTCCTCAGCTGGGCTCTGACAGGAGGTATCTGTACTGCTGTGTCCCTCTCTACCCTTTCTGCTCCCTGGGGCTGGGTTTATGGAAAAAATCTGAGGGTGTGGGGCTTTACTTCCCTTCTTAGTTGGTGGCAAATGGAGTGAGGAAGACAGAAGCAATCTTGGTTACACTAGAGCTGGAATCTTAGTCTCAGCTCTCTCAGTTTGCAGTGCGCGCACAGGAAGCTTGTGATTTTACTCTGCATGTGTCTCCTCAAAGGCTGAGGTGAGCTAAAGGCTGAGAGAGCCCACAATTAAGGGGTAAGAAGAAGGGAGGAAGAGACTTACAACTCTACTTTTCTGGTCTCCTCCATGGAAAGGGCCCTGCAGAGTTCCCTCCTCGTGTCAGGGTTGGTGGTTTGTGGTGTGCAGGAAAGTTTTGCCTTGTTACAAGGGTGTTTGTGTTGAATGTACAATGTCTGCTGTCCTAGCCTGGGCAGAAATGAGGGCTAACTCTGCAACCCCTGTGGACAGATTCCCAGGGATCATGCAGCACGTGGTTTCAGCTAAATGAGAAGTTCTCTGCTGGTTGGGAGGGCAGTTATTCTTATTGCTGAAGGGCTCATGAGGGAAGAATAGGTAGTACTCTGGGAGTTGATTCAGCCTGGGGATTGTCTGATGTCCCATATGCCTACTTATACCTCTTTTATCTCCAGGTCTGCTCTCTAGAGAGGTTTCGCTCCCTGCAGGACAAGCTGGTGCTCTTGGATGAAGCTGTGGCAGGGCATGATGGGAATGTCATTACAGCTGTGAGTCCTGCTGGGGCCATATAGGGCTGGGACTTCCTGGCTGCTTGTGTGAACGCAGTCAGTTGGCCACCTAATCTTGCAAGATGGAGGGTTGTTCTTTACTTAAAACCAATAAGTTACTGAAAAGTGTCAATGCTTAAGACTGGGAAGTTCCATATTCCTGCTGGCTTTCCTGCCACTCTGCAGAATTCATGTCAGGTTAGTAACAAGGAACCTGATCCTTCAGTCTTACAGATCTTTGCAGCAACTCCTTGAAGGCTGAGGTTTAATCTGCTCACTGCAGCACAGAAGATTTGAGCAGCCTTTCCAGTTTATCTGGCTTCCAAAGCATCAGGCAGCAAATGGGACTGTGTCAGAGCTTCCCTCATCCAGTTCTTTTAAGCCTTTGGATCTCTCATGGAAAGGTTTTTCTTTGTAAATCTTGGTCTCACTTATCTAAGCTCCAGAGTAGGATGTTAGGCACATCCAGGCAGCTGTGGCCCTGGCTCACTGCTTGTCCTGTATCTAGTGGGTAGCAGAATTCAGTTCAGTGCTGTAAGAGCTGTGTCTTCAGGGGCCCTTTGCAAAAGCTTCCCCAGGCCTTGACCAGTTTGCTGTCTGTCTTAATTCTGGTGAAGACTGATCTGGTCAGCTGAGAGCTGCCTCTCTGTGCTCACAGGTCCTGATATTCCTGAAACGGACGCTAAGGAGAGGTAAGTGTGACTGGGGCCAGGGTTTCAATAGTGTGTTTCAGTTAAGGGCAGAGGGGCTAGTTCTTTCACTGGGTGCAAGTCACAAAGAGAGCATCTGGGGTATTGCTGCTTTACTGAGCATGAAATATTTTTGCAGTGAGTGTAGCATGGGAGGGGGGATGGTGATGCCCACAAAGGCCTCAGATGGGAGCTTTAAGCAGTGGTAGTGGTGATGGGGTGAATGAAAATGAATCTGCAGGAGTAGCACATTGCTGTGAATTCAGCTAGTAGCCTGGTGAATGGGCTCTTCTCCTGTGCTCTAGGCTCCAAACTGCTTTGAGATGGGATGAGGTTGTTGAATCCTGCCAATGGCTTGCAACTCCATGCACCATGCTTAGCCCCCTCTGGCTTGCTAGTGCTAACTTACTTTACACACCTGTACCTAACTTTCTCCTGTAGAGATCTTGTTTCGGGAGCTGGAGGTCCGGCAGGTGGCCTTGTGTCATCTGATCCATTTCCTTAAAGAGACGGGTGAGCAGAAGTTGCTTCTGGATCTGCTCAGGTGAGGCTCTTGCCCAGCCTTCTGGCAGGGCTGAGCACACTGCTAGGAACCTGCCTCCAAATTAATGCTTGCTCATTCCCTTTTGCAGGTTCCTAGACAAGACTGAGGAAGTTGCTGTGAGTAATCCCAGGAGCAGAAGGTCCCTTTCCTCAGTGAAGAGGGAGTGTAGTGGGCAGAGGGAGGCTGGCGGCAGGGTGTCTGGTAGTCAGGCGAGAGCTTTGCATCCCCATTTTGCCCTCTGGAGTCCTGTAACTCCCAAATCCATGAGAACAGACTGTGCTTCTTTTCCGTCTCTCTCCAGCTGTCCCAGTACCGGGAGCACTTGAACATCCAGGATGTAGAAAAAAGGAGGGAATTTCTGAAAGGCTGCATTGGGTAAGAAGAAAATGCAAGAGGGTGGGAGGGATGCGGGTGCTTCACGAAGGTGGTAGTAAAGCAAATTAGACCTCTGTCCCAGTGCCACAGCTTACGTAGTTTGAGAGCTGATGTTGGTTTTGCCTCGGTGGGAGTGCGCTGTTGTGGACACAATGTAGACCAGAGAGGAAGAATTTGTGGTGATCACTAGTCCAGCAGCTTTTGCTGCTTACTTGGGGGCAAAGATGCTTCAGGGACCTTCTGATCATTGACCCTTCAGGTTGCGAAGGATGAAAGTTTGGGTGCCTAAGCACTTGAGGAAACTCAGGCTGGGGAGAATGGGAGGTGTTCCCCACATCTCTGTCTCTGGGGAGCATGTTTTGTCAAGAAGAACACTCTTAAGTGTACTGTATTAAGAGCTGCTGACATTAAGTGTACTGTATTAAGAGCTCCTTCCTCCATGTCTGTCCAGGCTGCCATTTTCAGCTGAGGATACCTCCCACATCCAAGACCATTATACCCTGTTGGAGCGACAGATCATCATTGAGGTATGAAATCTTCCCTGCTGCTCAGGAGATGACTGGGACTAGCTGTGAGATCTCTCTCTGTCCCTAACTTACACCACTTTGGATCTAACCAGCCTGCCCTGGGTAGTGCAGTTTAGCTGTTATCCAAGCTGCTGTGCCAGGCACGTGTGTGAAATACCAGGTCTGAGACTTCATGGCATGTTGAGGCTATGCTTGTGCATTACTATCACAACGCTCTCCCCAGGTCTCTACCCCACAGCTGGGTCAGGCAGTTGCCCTGGCTCACGTTCACCCTCTCTGTCTTCCTGTTTCTGCAGGCCAATGATCGGCATTTGGAGACGGCTGGGCAGTCAGAGATATTTCGGAAATATCCTCGCAAGGCTTCAATTCTCAACATGCCACTAGTGACCACCCTTTTCTATTCCTGTTTCTACCACTACACAGAGGCTGAGGTGGGGATGATGTGGGAGAAGGGTTACATCTCATGCCTGTAGCCCTCAATATGTGGGGTGGTTAAGCTGGGGTGTGTTAAGGGAAGAAGGGGAGGGAGGTCATATTTCATCCCTCAGAGAGACCTAGAGGAACCCAACTCCCCTTGTCCATCTGGGACCAGTTTGGAGTTTTCTTTTGTGCTCTAAGATGGGACATTCAAACTGGGACAGCCTCTCAGGGAGTTGCCTTCTAGAAACCACTGTCTTTTACTTCTGGCGCCAAGGAACCAGAATTTGCCCTTAATCCCATGAGGCTGATTTGTGTAATACTGGTCTTGGAAGTGCTGGAGGTGCATTGGTTGAGGATGTAGGGGAAACCAAACCAGAGGGCTAATGGGGTGGCATAGTTGCTCGCTTCTGCCAGCTGTTTCCTCCTGTGGCACTGACATGAGCAAAACGCAGTAAAAACTTGGGGAGATTCACCCTGTGCGAGGCAAATGCCTTACAACAGGTGTCTGAACCTCTCCCGTGGCCTGCCCTGCTGAGTTTGCACTGACTTGTCTGCTCTCTCTAGGGAACCTTCAGCAGCCCGACCAACCTGAAAAAAACATTTAAGGTACGTGAGTGTCCTGCTGTTGTGGCAGCACCAGCTGAAAATGTGGGCAGCCAAATTTTATTTAGCAAGGGGACTGGGTAGGAGGAGTTTGAGGGGCTCAGCACTGAGTGGGGCATGGCATCGTCCTGGGGTGGGGCCATTCTGGAGGCTCAAAAAGGCAAGTGGGAGCCATGTGGAGGCTTTCACTGGGTGCACCCTGGCTGCAGCAGCACTTGCAAATCCACACCTTCTACTCTCTGCAGTGCCTCAGGCAGCATCTCACCTCCTTGCCTGGATGTTGGTGTGGGCCCTGACAGGGCTGGGGACAGATGCCATTCCTGTCCAACCCACACAGGCCTTCTGAGCTGTGCTAGTGCTCTGACTGCAGCTTTCTGCCTTACAGATTCCTGATAAACAGTATGTGCTGACTGCCCTGGCTGCCCGTGCCAAGCTGCGAGCCTGGGATGATGTGGATGCCCTCTTCACCACTAAGGTGAGCTGTGGAAAGCCTTGCTGGGGACTCGGTTCCAAGTACTGATATCTACTACTGATAGCTGTCTTGTTCTGGAGTTACCGGACAGACAGGTTTTATTTTAGCAGGGTCCAGCACCTCTGCTGCAGGGTGTTGCAGTATGTTCCTGCTCTCCCTGCCTAAGACCTCCTCTGCTGGGCCTGGCTTGGCTGCAGCAACAAGGTCAGAGAAGGGGGCTGCCCTCATGCTGTGTTACCAAAGGGTTTGCAGCCAGCCTGCACCCAGCCACTGCTTGAAGGTCTCTGCCAGTGGTGCATGTGGTGGCTGGTGATGTACATTGCTGTCACTGGGGAAAAACATTTTCTTGTGTCTGGAGGGATTGTCCTTTAGGATTAACATAGGGTTTGGCTCTCATTTCAGAACTGGCTGGGCTACACCAAGAAGAAGGCACCTATTGGCTTCCATCGGGTGGTGGAGATCTTGCAGAGGAACAATGCTCCTGTGCAGGTGAGCAAGGAACCACTGCTTCTGTCCTCCTGCTCTTTGTTGGGATTTGGGGTGTCAATGAGTCCCCAGGTGAGCTGCTTCCTTGCTGGGAGTGGGAGAACAGCTTCCCCAGCTGCTGGCTCTGCCAGGTGGGTGCAGCACTCAGCTGGGCAACCCATGCATCAACAGGAAGTGTGGGTGGTAGTGAGTGCTGGGTCCTAAGTCTGACTGCAAGAGGGACAGCAGGCCTAGAGTTGTCTGGGAGCTCTCTCCCCACAGTGCATTGCCTCCTTTGTTTGCTACATTAACTTTTTTTAGCTTAATCCGGCTGGCAATGGTTAACCCGATCCATAGGAATGAGGTAGCCTAGGACTCTGAGCTTGACCTCTGAGGTTCTGAGCAGTCTTGTCCTGGTCATTTGTTGCCTTAGGAAAGAAGGGGTCAAGTCTGTGTGACCAGCAACTTTGAAAGGTTTTGTGACTGGGGTGAGAGAATGAAGCAGGAGGTACCTGCAGAAGGGAGCTGAGACACTCTTCTTTCCCTCGCAGGTGCTGCAGGAGTATGTGCGCCTGGTGGAAGATGTGGAGACACGGTTGAACCTCGCCACCAAATATAAGTGCCATGATGTTGTCATTGAGGTAGGTCCCTGCTCTGTGTGTGAAGAGATGGGACAAGAGCCTGCGTTTTCTCCGTGGCTTTCCTGTGCTGGGCCATGTGCCACTGCTGTCATGAGTCTGATGGGGTTTGTTTATCCCTGTGGCCTGGGAGCAGTGATAAGGTTCCCAGTGGAAGCCAAGTGAGCCAGGAGAGTGGCTCTGAGTGTTTGTGCTGTGGAATTGTGCTGTGGTGGGAACCAGAGGGGGGACTGAAGAGATGCTCTGCTCATCTATAGGGCACCATCTAACTGTGGAAGTGTCCTCTTCACTCAGCTGGGTGCTTGTTTTGCTGTTTATCTAGACATACAGGGATCTAAAGGATCGCATCCAGCTGACAGCATATAAATGCAAGGTGGAGAGAGGCTCTGCAGAAGAAGAGAAAATAAACAGCATTCTCAACAACATGGTAAGAAATGCCTACTTTTTCTTCCAGACGCTTTAATCAGAAAAGGACGTAGATTAGGTGTAAGGGCATGGCTGTTCTACATACCTGGTGGGAAGCTAATCTTATGTTTGGGGTTGCATTCAGTGCAGGAATGAAGGGTGAAACTGATAAAAATAGCACCTTCTGGCCATAGTTGTCCTTGTTGGGGATTGGGACTCACTAACTTGGCCTCTGAGGGATATGTGTTCAGCACTGATGTTGGTCTCATCTCATTCGCTCTTTTAGCAAATCCGATGGAAGAACTGAGCACTTGTGAAGCAGCCTGCTTGGCCGTTGCCGTGCCAGTGAAAGAGGAAACTGCAAAACCCAGTCCAGTGCTAACAGAACAACTCTGTTACTACTCATTGCATGATCAATGTTCGTCAGTGATGGTGGGTGCCCATGGCTTGTGGGACAGTGGCATTCAGGCTGGTTGAAGGCAGCTGCTCCAATGTAGCCAACGAAACCATGGTACTGATCCACCAGGGATGATTCTTTTTGGAATCTGATTCTCTTTGACTTGGCTGTAAGCCAGGCATCGCTTTTGTTTATGGAGGGAAGTTGCTGGGCACAGCAATGTTACATTTGCTCTGGGTGATGCCTGGGCTTATTCTCGCAAGAGGAACAGGTCAGTCACACTTGTGGGTCTCTCCACTAAGCAGTGCGGACCAGTCCCTGTAACACTCAAGCTGGTTTGGGCATCACCAGTCATGGCTGTGGCTGGAGTAAAGCCTACTGGACTGTGTTCTCTCCATCAAAGAGTGTGTTGGGGGAAAGAACCAGCTGCACCTTACAGGTCTTTTTTTTTGTTGTTGTTGATTTGTTCTGGCTCACCCTAGGAAAAGAGGTGTTGCATGAACTCCTGCAGAGAGCCAGGACAGCACCCTCTGCCAGCATCCTTGTGCTGGCACTCTGCAGCTCTTGAAAGATCCCTTTATCAGGGAAGAACAGGCACCTAGTGTGGAGCTGGTCAGGACCCTGCTGGGTTGGATGGAGAGCAAGGAGGGACCCCTCTCGGTTGGCACAAACCTGCTGGCCCCAGCAGCTCTTTTCTCTGAGAGTGTTATGCCAGGAAGGATTGAATTACACTTCCTCAGAAACACAACTCCTCAGGCAACTGCTGGCTTCATCCTTCCAGACCTCACTTCAATTCCTTAAATAAAGCTGTCTCTTTCTCCTTGGGTTGTTTATTTCCTTCCCACACTGAGCACTTTGTCACTCTGTGTGCTATTGCTGAGCAATTTATCACACCTCCCACAAAGTGAGTATGCGAGGTGTTTTCTCAGCCCTGAAAAGCACACTGCGTGTCACCATGGAGTGACTTTGCTTGCAGCAGTACCTTATTTCACACCTTCAGTGCCGTTGGGACAGATGAATTGATTTTAATGTTGTAGGAGAGTTTGCTGCCGCAGGGGCAGTCACACAAAGGTGAAGGTTGTATGTAGTGATGTACCAGTCTGAGGGTAGGTTTGGGTTCCAGCCTCCCTGCTGCACTGTGCGCTCTCAATTTTTTTCTGCTGGTGTTTGGACTTTTTTCTCACAGAATTGTTTAGGTTGGAAGGAACCTCTTGATCATCTAGTCCAATCCTGCTCAAGCAGGGTCACCTGGAACAGGCAGACCAGGACTGTGTCTATTTGGGTTTTTGGTATCTTCACAGCTGGAGATGACTTGGCTTCTCTGGGCAACCTGTTCCTGAATTTGACCACCCTCAAAAAGTTGTTTTCTTGTCTTCAGATGGACTCTCACATTTCAGTTTGTGCCCACTGCCTCTTGTCATCACTGGGCACCACTGAAAAGAGTCTGGGTCCCTTTTCTTCATTCCCTCTCATCAGATACTTACATTGATAAGATTCCCCCCTGAGCCTTCTCCAGGTTGAACAGTCCTAGCTCTTGGCCTCTCCTCATACAAGAGATGCTCTAGTCCCTTAGTCATCTTAGTGGCCCTTTGCTGGACTCTCACCAGTATGTCTATATCTCTTTTGTACTAAGGAGCCCAGAACTGGACACGGCACTCTGGATTTAGAGAGGAAGGATCACCTTCCTTAACCTGCTGTCAGCATTCATCCTAAGGCAACCCGGGATGCTGTTGTCTAGGGTAAGGTTTTCTGCCAGGCTCTCCCATATGCCCCAGGCCAGGACATTGCTTGGTTGTAGGAACTGGAATGGTGTCACGGGTTGGGATTTATGTCAGGGAGCAACAGGAGAAGCTGAATTCCTTAGAGGAATCTGATGAAGCCATAAAATAAATCTTCACACCTGTATTCTCCAGCATGGGTCTGGGATGCCCCTCTTGTGGTATGACTAATGATACAGATGTGTAAGGAGATGTGTAAGTCCAGCAGCAGGGGAGCCATGATCTGGCTATGCCTACTGATCCCCCAACCTCAGTGTGCAGTTTGCAGGACGCAGTGCTTCTGACCTGTGCATATTGGCACTGCTAATGTCCCACTCAAAGCAGGACCACTTGTAACAGAAAGTACTGATGTGCCACATGGCATGGGGTTAGTGATTTAGTTGTTCCTCACACCCCAGTACTAGAAGCTGTATACCAGCTTTGTGAGCACCTTCCAGAGCACCAGGATACCGTGGCTGGTGTAGGTGTGATAGATTGTGCGTGGTACATCAAGGAAAATTTGTCTATAAGGCAGCATCTGGGAGCCCCAACAGTTATTCCTGGGTTCCTCTGAGGCCACGGCTCACAGGCTACCCATGACTACTCTGTGTGGGCAGGAAGAGGAGGATTTCCAGGGAAATGTGTCCTATGGCTGGGGAGGGTGGGGGTTTTGTAAGTAGTAAAGCTAAAATTAATGTAGAGCTGGTGGTTTTGTTGGATTTTTTTTTTTTTAAGCAATGTGGCAGGCAGACATTTTGGGACAGCCTCAGTGGGATACAGGTTTACTCTTTAATACCTGTCCTAGGCCCTGTGTGCTTTTGGCATGTATCTGCTTTTAGGCAGCGCAGTCCAGCTGATGAAGTAGATAATGGATAGAATTTGCGTGAAGGTTGCTTCCTTTGGAAATTCAACCCATCTGCCCCCACTGGAGAGGCCAACCTTCTTCTAGTTGAGAGCACCTTTTTCCTGTGAACATGTGTGGGCAGGAACGTAAAGACATGTTCAACCCCTGCCCTCTTAGTTTTTTCATGCTAACCTAGCTGCTGGCTCTCAGGGTGGCACAGCTGTACCCAGCAGGAAAAAACAGACTGCTGCAGGGAAGGTGGTCCTCCCCATGACTGTTTTCTGCTTTCGCCTGTGCTCCAGGGGATGCTGTGGTGGCTCTGGAAAAGACCACACTCCCAGCTTCCCTGTGTGAAAGTGTGCAGTTCTCTGGTAACCAGGTGCTCGCAGTGGTAGTGCCCAGGCTGGGCTGGCTGGACGCCCCCAGGGGTCTGGGCTCACTGCCTGTGCAGGTAGGGCTGGTGCCTGCCACACCATCAGGGCACATGAACCAGGACAGAACCTGAGCGGGTTAAAACTTGGGGGCCTCATTCAGGCCACCCTTGCTCCTCGTGCTGACTATGGTGCCATGGGCAGCAGCGGGCTGTGGGTGGTGAACATTGCAATACAGGACTCCAGCTGCTTGCGATGAGGCATGGGGTCATTTCTGTCCCTGATGAGCTTGGCTGAGGGTGTTTCAGTGCAGTTGATGCTTCTCACCCTGTGGGAGTTGTGCCTGAGTTGGGTGAGCTGCAGAGTGCCTTAGGGAACGGGCCAGTTTTTGCCTCTCTCCATCTCCAGTGCAGGTTTGTGATCCACTGAAGCGTGCTCCAGGTTCCATCAGGAGACACAAGTAATTCAGACAGCTCAGCAGTGTCCTGCTCTGGCCAAAAGCACTGTACATTTGCTTCCCGTCAGGCTAAATGGTGCACCAGACTGTCCTCTGCTGAAGCAGGCAGGGCTGGGAGGTGCTGCTCCAGCCACCTCTAAACCCCCAGCACCTTTGCCAGCTGAAACACCATCTCCTTAGGAAAGGAGGGAACCAGCTGCTTGGGTTTTCAGAGTTTCTGGGCTAGTCATAGTCACTTTGTTGTTGTGACGATTGCCTTGTACCCCTGAAAGCATCCCTGCAGCTCTCTTCAAGCATTACGGCAGGTCCTGGGCAATGGTTCCCACACCTGGACGCTGCTGAACTGGCCATGCCATGACATGCAGACTTCATAGCAAATATGTGCAGGGAGAAGGATCTGAGAGGCTGCTCAGCTGGAGAGGCACAGTACTTGGCTAGGAAAGCTGAGGGCGAATGAAAAAATAGCTTTGAACTGGAAAACTGAACCACTTGCCGAAGGTTTGATTTTCTCATTACTTCCAGCCCAGGAGCAGCTCTAATGAACTCTGTCCCAAGCGCTGTGCCGGCAGCTTAGAGGTGTCTGGGCTTTAAAGTCCAGCTGAGACTTGCGTAATAGAGAAATGTAACATCAGAGAAAGTACAGGTTCAGATGTCTTCTGATGCATCTTGTTCTCGGTGGCTGCATTGCATGTGGGGACCAGCCACTTTTCTAGGTCCTGTGTTGGCAAGGAGAAACCCTGAGAAGTGCTGGGGTCTCAAACTGCAGGTAGAATGCTGGAAGGTGCTGGGATGGACTGTGATGCTGCGTAGGTAGAGGCCATGTCCATCTTCTAAATCCTCACTGCTGATGCTTGTTCTTCTGGGCCAAGATGTGGGACGTTACAGAGCTTTTGAAGTCCTCTCAGGCTGATGAAGCAGTAGAAGGTGAGGGGGCCTTGATGTATCTGACAAGGTGCCGCAAGGGGCTGGCAGTCAGTGCATGTGCCCATGCCATCTTCTACAAACTTCTCCATGACCTCAGGTAAGGTGGAAGCGAGCTCCTCACTGTTGGTAGAACGTGCTGGCTGGGTGACACAGTCATGTCAGAGAGAAACCTTGACATGCCAAACTCTTCCCAAACTACTGCATCTTTACGGAGCTAAAACATGACACAGGCACGTCACTGGTCATTCTGTTGTCGGTCTAAACAGCATGAACGTGTCACTAGGAGGACTGGGGAAGGTAGCTGGTCTCTGTAGGGAGTTTCTTGTGTGATTCACACCAGCTCTGTATGAAGTTAAGCTTTATATAGGTATTCCTACACAATGCTACAGTTTGTTAGCTTTTTTTCTGTTTCTGCATGGTTAAAAACTCACCTACTGTTTATACCCACACTTGTTTGTTACTGAACATCTGCATTTGTATAAACTTACTGTCAGTCTTAAATTACATGGACTAGTTTTTCCCTGAGAAAACCAGGGAATAGAGATTGTCTCTAGCACAAAATGGGGGTTTCATCCCAGAAACCTTGTAGTGCCCAACGCTTGTGACTTGTTCCTGCCACTAGTCTGTATGATTTATAATGAGCCAATCATCCTCCACCAGCATGTGCTGTCCCATGTCCCTTCTCAGCAGCAGCCTCTGCTGTCACTAGTCTATCATCCTTATGCTGACTTGTCCCTGAGCTTGGCCATCATGTCAGTTGATGTGTCTGCCTGGTACCAGCTCTTAATTGCTGAGCTGCTTTACAGTTAGTGGCCAGTTAGCCTCAGCATGGGTGGTGTGTTTGGTGATGGGGACACCATGCTCCCTGGGGTCTAGCCCCAAGCCCTATGGATGCTGTGCATGCCAGGCTGCAGCCATCAAGTTTCTGCTTCTCTGGCAATCCCACTGGAGAGCAGGCACATGAGTTGGGCAGGATGCAAGGAGTGGGGTTGGGATGTGCTATACAGACACATGGCACGGGACCCTTCCTGGAAGGGTAGGACCACACGTGGTCGGGGGAAACCATGGCTTGTGCTGGGCTGATGCCAACTTCTCTGCTTCCCCAGGAAGAGTGGGACTGAGAAGGGTTTGCCAACTTCCTTGGGGGACAGCCACAGCCTGAAGGTTGGGATTAGCAGCAGGGGGCACCTTGGGAAGCAACTGGCCCATGTGCTCCTGACACTGAGCTGGGCTCCATGCCCCAGTATCCATGTTTCCACCAGGTGCCCTGAGAGCCTGGATAAGTGCTCCCCAGCCTGGGCCTGGAAGTGGGACTGAACTTATGTGGACTTTTAACCGCACTTTTTTCATAGCACTTCAGGCAGAACTTACTAAATAATGTTTTTCTGCCAAAAATATTAAAGGTATGGAAACTATAGGGTTTTTTTTATTGGGAAGCAGAGGATGATCTTTATTTGATTGGAAAAGATCTTTATTTGGTTGGAAGCTCACTGTCCACCAAACATTAATTTAGTTGTTTGCTTGTTTTTTACCAGTCCCATCTGAGTGTGGTGGAGATATTAATCCTGTTCATTGAACGTTGGCTAGTTTAAGGCCCGTTTTACCCCCATTTTTGTGGCTCTTCAAAATTCTCCTTGTCATTTGCCAAGAGCCTGGTCAGTGACTGAGACTCCAGGTTGTTAAATATTCAACCAACAGAGAAAACATCTCCCCAAATGAGCAGCAGTGCTGAAACAGAGACGTCCCTCTCCTTGTTGGCTGCAGGGTCAGTTGTAGCAGACAAGCCTCTCACTGGGCTCTGAACACCCAGCCAGGAGAGATCAGCCTGCAGCATTACAGCAACTGTTTGCATATAAACTGTCAACTGCCCCGTAAACTCTTATATAAAACAAGACAAGTGGGGAGAACAGTCCTCCAGGGAGATGCTTGGAACAATAAAATCCTCTTTCTAACCGTCTCAGGGCAGAGAGGAAGCAGGGATTATTAAATGGCTTTTTATAGATCTTGAAAACTAGCCAGGTCCCAAGGCTCGGCTGTTTCAGCTAAAGGGTTTAAATCAGCCTGCATGAACTGTGGCCAGGCAGCTGAGCTCTCTGCATGTTTATTCCTGGCAGAGATGCTGCCTGCTTTGTGTCACTCTGCTGCTGCCCTTTGCCATGCAGGAACGGTGATGGGCAGCAGCCGAAGTCCCTCTGTGCCACTTTGGGCAGGCAGCGAGTGGTCCCAGCCTGGGAGCAGTGGTTTGTGTTTCACCTACATGTGGCAGAGCACAGGTAACCATGCTGGTGGTGCCCGGAGGTGCTGGTTCCATAGGCTCTTGAGTCCCTTTCTCCTTGCTTATCAAAGCAGACCTGCAGAAGCAGGGGCTTGCGTGCTTTTATGACAACACTCAGTTGGTGGCCTGGGCGGACATTGCATTCCTCTGCTGCCTCCCATCTCACGTGCTGTCCATCTGCTCTGTCATTCAGCCTGCCATCCAGAAACCCTGCGTTGTGTACAGCCTCGTCAGCGCCATCCCTCTCCTCAGGTAAAACGGACCATGTCATTTCAGAGCCTGGATATCCTGCCATCGTTTGGGACCTCAAGGGGCAAGCACAGCATGTGTGCTCTGGCCGGGCTGGAGCTGTGCAGGAGCACAGCTCTTATTGCCTCTTACAATTGTATTGTGAAACGTCATTGCAAACCTTGTCACGGTTGGTCACCTCCCCAAGTCCCCAACTGCTGGAGTCATGGAAACACTTTAGAGTTTCAGCTTTCTGTTTGTCTAGAGGAAGTGTAGACTTTGTGGCTATAAACTTGAAAACATGATCAAAAGAAGTCAAGGGAGCTCCAGATCAAACACGATGCTGGCATTGAAACCCCGCTCATGCCAGGGCCTCAGATTATCGCTGCAAGATAACCTGTTGTGAGACAGCACAGGAACCAAGGTGCGAAGAAGCAGCCCACAGTCTCCACAGTCGAAAAAGCAAACCCACGCTATCATGTTTCACTTTAAACTGCTGCCGAAGCTCTCCCCAGGGCTCTGAGTGCAGGGGTATGACCTGTACCCCCTGCTCCTGACCCCTGGGGGTGCCCGGCCCCTGTGGGCACGCCAGTCCTGGCCTTCTGCTGAGGTGACGAGTGAGGGGCCAGAGGTGACACTGCTCTTCATGCTATGGGCAAAGCTGTTTACTAGTAAAAGATTTGCAGATCCTGCAAAGGATAACTGCTTCCTCTTCGTGACCAGCTAAACCTAGTTTCTCCTCCATCAGATAAACCTGGCTGATGCTGGCTGTTCATTGCAGGGCTGAGGGAGGGCAGACAAGTAGTGGGGATCCAGCTGGAGAGGGGAGAGCCGAGGAAAAGATAGGAGAGACCTTGCTTGAGGGAATCTGCCTGCAGTGGGGAGGGACCTGGACCTCAACGTGTTCCTGTGCTGCTGCGGCTGTGGTACGACCTATGTGCCCTGGGGGACAAAATGCAAGGGATGATTTTTACACACACATCCCTTTTTCTTTTTTTTAAACAGACCACTACACGGCAAAATCAACAACCCTACTGGGGCCATCTCTCCATTGGCAGCATTAAGGCCCATGGATTAACTTTAACACAAGGCAACGAGGGCCCATCAAATAGAACCTTTCTAGCCGGTTAAGATGGCTATTTTAAAGGAGTCGTTATAAGACACATTTATGGGATGAATCGCAGCAACTGTTGACTCCGCCATGTATGGTGCAGTGGGATATTCCCTGCGGCTTCCTCCCAGTTTGCCTCACACGGGACCTTAAAACCCCACGACCCCACCCGTGCTGTGCGGCCACCGCCGGCTCCGGGCACGTACTCCGCCGCAGCGCAGCCCGGGCTCTCCGGGAGCACCCGCTCCCTCTCCCGGTGCGCGCTTTCGGCTGCCTCCTCTTTCAGGTTGAAGCAACTCCTTTGCTACAGTGCCATCGTGAGGGCGCAGTACGAGCGCTCTGGCCAGGAGCCTACCGATGAATGTGGGGCGACGGGGACAGTCCCAGCGGCGCTGCAAGACCCTGCTGCTGCGCAGGCAGCGTGCCCCTGCAGTTCCCGAGGTCAAAGCTCTCTTTCTGCTTAAACTTGGTAGCAGTTCTTCTGAGGAGTTGCACTCGGTGGTTCCCCTGCCTGTGTGATTCAAGGCTGGGTCTGGGCTGGCGACAACTTTATCAGTTAAGAGCGTAGCGTGGGGAAGAAAACCCTCCTAGAGAAACCCTGCCACTGTACAGCTAACGCTGGAGTGGAAATAGCGTGCGTAGAAAGGGGTAGTCATGCACGAGAAGTGGATGGGTAAAATGAGGCAGTATGTACCTCCTTCACCAGTTTCTCTGATTAGCACCCGGAGGGGTCACCCGTTCTTTCAGGAGCACTGCTTTCCATGTACCTGCCATCAGTTTCTAAAGAGCTACGGTTTACCTTCACAAAACAATAGTAGTTCTGAGGCTAAATCAGTCAGCAGGAGCTGAGGTCTACATTCTGAGCAAGAACATCGTCCACAAATCTTTTTCTCTTCCCTCAGACACAACTTCAGTTTCCATGGACGTGCTGTTCCTATTGTCAGCTGCTACCTCTGTTCATCACAATTTCATTATACGCTTCTGCGTGCACTTCTAGTTCTTGGTTCCTGAATGCTCTTAAAGCAGCTACAGTGCTCATCATGCCATGATGGCTGAATGGTTATATGACTTTATATGCAGCCTGTAAAGGACTGCTGCTTACTCAATGAGAATGAGCTACAGAAAACTCAAGCTGTACTAGACTTGTTACTATTAATTTCAGCATCCCTCAACTAAAATGATCCTAGATCAGAGGTTTCAGATAAACCAGCTCTGATTGATTGCAAATGCAATGCCTCACAGGAGCGGGAGATGAGAATAACTCTTTACACCTGTGTGCGCACTGGTAATTGACATTTGATTTTGTTTGTCCTGCAGGGAAAATAAGAGTCAATGCTGAATGGCTGGTGGCCATTTTCTACGCAGCCCTGAACAGCAGTACGTGGCAGAGCCTGCCTCACCAGAAGGCACTGAAATTACTCAGTGACCTCTGTTTTCCTGAATGCTGCCCCATCTGTACAGAGCAGAAAACCTCCTGTCCACGGTTTGTGCACAAGAGTTCTGTCAGCAAAGGTTTTCCCTTGTGACTCAAGAGGAGTAAGTAAAGGGTTGAATGCTGAGGTACTGCTTGTCCAAGCTTCCTCTTTGCTCTTGAAACTTGCCTCATCCCACAGCTGAAGCATGGGCTGTCTTGTTGGGTTGGAAGGTGCTGAACTGTGTGTTGCCCTTAGGACCACATACCTGCCAGGGAAGATTGCCTTAGAAGTTGTATTAGCAATAAAAGACCTGGACTACCATCCCTGAGTTATTTTGTCCCTGGTTCCTGTTTGGCTGCTTATCAGGGTTGTCTGAAGCCACTGATCAGGACTGGGACAGTGGATGCAGGAAAAAAAAATCCTATGGGAATATCTAGAGAGGACCGTTCTTATGGGTAATGAACTTATGGTAGTTCATGGACTAGACTATTGAGGATGTTAAGTCAGGGGAACACTGCTTGAGGGAAAGGACTCCTGTTTGTGCAGGATTGTTCTAGAGTCATTAGGCTCAGTTTTGCTCCGCATGGCAGAGTAATGCCTGGAACACTTCAGATTCGAGTCTCTGAGTCTGGTTGTTTCTCAAAGACCTAAGAAAGAGACTCGTAGTCAGACATTGAAGAAAACCATTATTTGTTAAGTTATTAGCAAGCTGCTTCAGACTGTTATTGCCCATAAATGTTTCCACTTGTTTTCTCTTCCCAGAACCTTCCCCTGGTCTGACCTGACTTGTTCGTTCTTGGGATCTTTAAAATATTCCAGCCAATAACTCTACATACACATTTGCTTCTACAAGTTTCACTCTCTAGACTGCTCAGCAAACTTGCTTCTCCCTGGCTGCCTGAGTCTTGCTTTGTTTTGGTCTGAATTTGCTTATTACATAGTCATCTTGTCCTACAAACTGCTTCAGTTTCACCAGGTTTCCGTTCAGTTTCAAAAGAAAACTAAATTACAAAATCAAATTAAAGTTATTTTGTAGTGGCTACAGCTTTGATATAAATAAACAAACCGGGTTGGGCCCAGACTTTTTTTTTTTTTTTTTTTTTTTCCATGGGGGATCTCGAGGAAGCCGTTGATGCCAGACAAAATTGTAATGGTGTAGTCAGGAGCACTCTTTCTGTTGAGCCAGGCTTTAATCAGAACTTACTCATACTTCCTAGCTGGTGATAATGCACCCCACCACCACCACAGACTACGTGATACTTTTTTCTAGGAAAATGGAGGCACCTGGATATTCTGTCCAAATCCACCCAGGACAAAGCATTTTTATTGCCTAAAATCTTTAGTTCAGCTTACAGTATTCTCTTATATTTCCTGCCATCATCTATCATGTGTTTCCGTACTGTTTACTATAATAAACCACTGCCTGGTCTTGCCTCACAGCAAATCATTTCTGTGGTGAGACCAGGGATTAGTTGTGCATGTTCTAACTAGGCCCCTTGCTTAATTTCAGTCACCAACAGCAGCTGGTATCACACCTGTATACCAGTTATTGTATATACCATTTATCTTACAACTGGGCTTTACAGCGAGCCCATTCTGCAGATACTAAAGCCTGGGAGAAATCTATTCACTTGAGCTGCAAGGAAGTTGTTACCAATCACTGGTAATTAAAATATGTCTACGATTGTTTTTTGTCTTTTTAATCAACTGTGAAGCAGAAGTGAAAGACAGATAGTGGTACAGTCTGATTTATAGCTTCTGCTTCACTTAGTTCCTGGAAGCAAATGAAGGATTGCAGAAAAGAGCCAATGTGGGGGATGTGTTTGCTGTCATCAAATGGCTAAGAGCTGCAATGGCCTTTTCTATAATTGGGAGAAGGTGGAACTGTACCTCCTTGGACAAACTGTAAGGTAATAAGGGTATATTCTGCTGTCCCTGCTGGGCTTCTTACAAAGGTGGAAGTGCAGTGTGAGTCTGGGTGTCCTGTGATACAAGGAGGGCATCTGCTTCTACCCCAGTCTGGGCTCGTCGCAAAGGAGGAACTGTAGTATAAGGCTCCAGTCCTGCTTCTTGGACAAACTGTGAAAAAGTGAGGGCATCTGCTTTCTTTCCTGATCGGGACTTTCGCTCCAGGAAGAGACCCATGTTGTCTCTGTATGGGAGGGCAATGGATCTGTTGAAGAGAGGCTCCTCAATCCCCAGCAACTCTCGCACGTGTCGTGAAATCTCCTGAAATACAAGACAAAATACCAGAAATTCTCGTTTCACAGGGCAACAGCTAATACCATTCATTCTGTGTCAGAGCAGCAGGAAAAAGAACTGAATTTTTGATTTTGGAACAGTTTCACTCTTGAAGTTGCAGCTCGAGAGGGATATGAACCCATGAGCCCCGTGTGACATTGTAAAAGCAGAGCAGACTGCTCATTCTCCAGAATTAATGTGGGGGATAGCATCACATCTGGTCTCTTAGTGGCACCAATAGCTCTGCTTTCCTCTTTGTACTTGCAGAACAAACAAGTTATGGGTGAATGAGCTGGAGTCTATTCTGCATAATGCAAAAAACATTGCTGTTTGCTAAGTTATATTGTCAACAACAGAGTCTATACACAGAAGAGGTGTAAAAATTAATTAAACCAATAAGCCATATTGCTCATTAAGAAAATGATGGGTGACTGGCTGGCTGAGCCAGTCCACTGACCTGGAACTGTCAGTGAACAGAGCCTTGCCATTATTTTGTAAGTCACTTCTGAAAATGTAACCTTCTGATTTGACTGAAGCTTCGAAATACAATTCACAAGGTTTTACTGATCTTTCGCAGCATTTGCTCAAAACCTTCTCGCAACTTTGGCTTGGCTCCGAAGAGCAGTACCTTACTTTGTGTAATACCAAAAGAACACCAGACTAGTATCTTCAGTGGTTTTGATATTTAAAATACCAGTACAGTGGATTTAAACCCAGCAGTAACTTCACCTGTCCCTGCTGTGTAGCTTCCTCATAATTCACTGTGTAGTTCTCTACCAAACTGCCATTTCCCCTAAATTGCAAAAAGTTTCTATCTCACTGAGCAGATGCTATCACGTTTATTTCTATAGTAACTATCTCGGTTTCGACTGCTCACAGCCTTTCATTGATATTTCTTGTTGGGAAGCTGATGTGCCCAGGATTATGGCCTTAAGTTTACACCTGTGGCAAAGGGCCACATCCTGGTCAGAGCTCTGCATGCTTGGATTCTATCAGAGTAAAGTTCTCTAAAACACAAATAACAGCAGGATAGGGCATGATCTTCAAGAACATCTAGGTTCCACTAAAGTCTGAGAGATGTTCCCAATTCACTTGAAAGTTTTGGAAAACTTTACAGAGTCTCATTTCCAAGCTTGCTGCTGTACGCTGGCTATCGCGTAACCTAGCCTTGAGGAATTTCTACACGAGGAAGAATGGGTTACAGTTGATATCTCTAACATGTGGCTTAGTGTTTCTCAGCAGTTAAACTACCACCATACATAAACCCT
Organism: Gavia stellata; assembly: GCF_030936135.1. Lineage (NCBI taxonomy): Eukaryota > Metazoa > Chordata > Aves > Gaviiformes > Gaviidae > Gavia > Gavia stellata. Next base: position 25,765,320 of record NC_082600.1, read on the forward strand.
ATATCCCAATGTGAAGGTGAGGCTTACAAAGCCTTTAAAATTCTTGCCATCTTTGGTAAGTAAGTGTAAATGACTATAAAGGCTGTATCTGTTTGTACTAGAAATACTCTTGAAGTGCTGCTGTCTGAAAAACTAAGCATTGTAATTTGATGCTTTCTCCTTCAACCAACAGGCAAAGTCGTGGCACTAGTTGATATTTTTAGTGGCATATTTCATTTCAAACAAACAGTTAAGATTGTGCAGCCAGACAGAACTGTGGTGAAATTGCTTTTTGGTGCTCTAGAATAAAACAAACAGTGTTCATACTCTAGTCATTGGAGCATAAAGATTTTTCTCTCTTCCTGGTTATTTGAACTTCTACCTTGTGTCCTCTGGGGAAAGCAACTTTAAATAATGATGCAAAACAAACAATTTGGTTCTGTAAAGGCAGCCCCGAGTCCCTCTGTGGTTTCCATTAGGGAGGGGAGGGAGGATAATGAAATTTAAGTCAACTTGCTTATTTTCTGAACCTTCAGAAAGCTTTGGAAGGCCAGACTGTAGCCCCGAACTTCAGTCTAGTTAGCTTAACTATCAGTGTTTGTTAAAGAAAAGATGTAGGTTTGAAAGGAAAATGACCAGACAATTACATGTTTATAAAAAGAGGAAGAGACAGAGATGCAGTTTGTGTTCAGCAAAGTGTAAAAGAAGGAAGTAATAATGACTTGCCTTTCTGCTGCTTGAGATCGGTGGCTTAATTGTTGCAGGTTAAATCTGACTAGATTTTTAGAAGTTCTACAAACCAGGAAGTGGAAAATTACTGACAAGAAATTCTGAGGGATATCTAAGAAAGGCGCATGCATCTTGCTAAGCAATTTCATGTGGCAAGAGGAGCAACACAGGCTTAAAGAAAGGCTAAGCACTTCTGATGCACTTATGTTGTCCCCGAGTGGAAGCCTGCCATTTCTAGCCAGCTGAGGATTTATACCCGAAAAGACTCAAGAAATATAACTGTTTGGCTGAACAAATTTGGTTGTCCAGTTTCAGGCTCACACTTTGAATACGCAGTCTGCCTGGGCAGACAGGCTATAGCCTAGCTTGCCTGTAAGCAGAAAGGGTCAGAGGTGGCCTCCGAGGGGCTGAGGCGGGAGCTCCGGGACCTGCAGCCGGCCGCACCTGCATGTGGCTGAAGTCCGTGACGCCCATGGCGGGCAGGCTAGAGCAGTTCGCGAGGATGAGGCGGCGGCCGGTGATGCCGTTGGCCCTGAAGCACTCCTGGGCAGGGAAGCGGAAGGAAAGGTGGGTGGGCTGAGGGCAGCGGGTCGCCCTCGGCCACTACCGCCCCCCCCCCGCCGCTCACACACACTCACACACACAGAGAGTTCAGGGCCACCGGTTCAGGCGGCGGTAAGGGCGGGGGCTTCCCGCCTGGGCCGGCAGCCCCGCACCTCGTACTGGGGAAAGCCGAGCTGCACCACCCACTCAGCCACCTCCGCGGCGCTCAGCGACAAGAAGGAGCAGGCGGACCGCGGCCCCCCCGCGCCCTCGGGCTCGGGCTCCGGCCCCTCGGCCGCCCCCGGCCCCGCGGGACCCGGGCTCAGCTCCATCGGCGCCGGCCCCAGGCCGCCATGGTAATGCGTCCTTCCGGGCCCCTGTTCCCATGGCAACCGCCACTTCCTGGAGGTGCACCCCATTTTCCCTTCCGCCACCCCTCCGTGCTGTGAGCCTACACAGCCGCCCACGCCCTGCGGCTCTGTGGAACTAGTTTTTGATTGGCTGCGTTGTGGAGGGGGGAGGCTGAGGGGTGAGCAACGAGGCACCACCCTCTCCCTGGCTCACACGCACCCCTCGGCTCTTGCCGCCCTCCCCACTCGGGTGTTTCCGCCGGCGCTGGACGCAGCGCTTCGGCCCCGCTCGGCTCTTTCCGCTGCGGCGGGCTGCCGCCTTCTGCTCCGCGCGCAGCGGCCGCCCGCTCAGCCCTGCCCATGTCGGACGTGCTGGCCGCCGCTGCCGGCTCCCGCTTCGAGCCTCCGGCCGCCGGGGCGCCGGGCGGCTGCGCGCCCCAGGTCCCCTCAGGTAACGGGCTCGGCAGGGGAGGGAGCAGCCGGCCTGGCCGCGGGGGCAGCGGGAGCGGCTCCCCGCCTGCACTCTTCCCTCCCAGCGGCGGCGAGCGCTTGCAGCCCGGCCGGGGTCCCTGAGGAGGAGCCGCCCCCGCCCCCGGCGGCGGGGCGGGCTGCCCGCGGGTTGCCGGCCGGTGCCTGAGGGGCTGCCGGCGGCAGGCCCGGAGGCGCGTATTTTAGCGTTGGCCTTACGGCCAGGGAGAATGCTGTAAGCTTCCTTTCCGTGGTGCGTTTCCTCGTTTCTCCTGGAGAAGCCTTATTTCCACGGTGGCAGTTTGCTTCGGTGAAAATACGGTACCCCTTGCGAAGAGAAGCATCGGGAATTAGTCCCTGGCTAACATTTGCGGTACCGGGCGGGTTGGCTGCTGGCGGGGGAAGGGGCAGGCTGTGATGTCCAGGTGTACCCTTCTGTAGCTGGCACCTGTGCTGAGGGAGGGCCTGCACCACCGCTGTGCCCTGGGGTGCTCGGCTCACCTGCCGCTGGAGCACCTGAAACTACAGCAACAGTTCCTGGTGTTTCTTCCCTGCAGTGGAAAGAGCGAGGACTGATGGAGGTTTATTAGAGACAGGGTACTTTCCCCGGTGAAAGAGGCTGCGTCTAGCCGGGAGTTGGACTGCCCCTGCCATGCGGTCTGTGCTATGGGCCTGGTGCTGTATTCCCATGGGCTGGAGGAGCCTCCCAGCTCCAAACCGACTCCATGAAATGGCCAGCAGCTGTAAGGCTTATTATCAGAGAGCTGCAAAAGCTGGAACTTGGCCGTGCCCAGTTCACTGCCTTAATGTGATCTGACAGCGGAGCTGTGGAGCGTGTACCACAGTCGTAAGGGGACAGAGCTTTCCCAGAGTTCAGGAGACTCAGGGGAGACCAGGATCCATCTTTGTAGACGATCCTTTTAGCAGTGACCTAGGAATTTCCATCTCATCAGTGCCCTGTGGGAACCACTGCATGATTGCTTTTTCCAGGGCTTTGTCAGCCCAGTTTTACATGATGAAATTTGGCCTTGTTCTGTCCTTCTAAAGATAGGATGGGTGGTTCCTGAACGAAACCTGCTTCTGAGAGTGGTTCTGCACCAAAAACATGCATGGGTTTTTGTTCTCCCTTTCCTAGGGTTGAGACAATTAAAAATCTGTGTTCTGTAAGGTGCTAGATACAGCTCATAACATGAAAAACTGCTTGGCGTAGCTCTTCATTCCACAGCCATGTGACCTTGTTAACATTTGGGTGCTGGCTGTAGTTTTTCCTCCTGTCTGTGTATTCTAAAGACCGAAATTTATTTCACCTTCTCTCCATATATTCTGTTTGTTGTTAGAAAATGAAGACTCAGCCCAAAAGACAGAGCCTGCAGATCAGCTGGTTAATTCTTTGGAGTCCAGTACTTCGCAGAGCGGGTAGGAGAATCTTTTTGTGTATTGCATGACAGTCTGTTTCACCCCTGTGACCCCCTCCGTATGGCAGTTTCTGTGCAGGTGACGAGAAGGGACTGGAGACTGAATTGTCTGCTTTGGGACAGTATATACTGGAATCAGTACAGGAAGCACTGTTCTTGCAGGCTTAAGATTGTTTTAAAACTTTTAAAATTATGAAGTGTAGTTCATGGCTCAGCTGTTCAAATCACAGAATCATTCAGCTTGGAAGGAACCCTGCAAGGTTTTGTAGTCCATTGTAAGAGCTAATAACCTTTCAGCAGGACATTTTCTCTATCCTGTCTGAAGGATACTTTAATAATTAAGCATTCCCACTGTCTATAATTCTGGTGGAAGCTGAGCAAGAAAACACCTTTTACTGTTTTCTTGACAATGTTTTGGTTTTTTCTTCACCCTTTGTTTTCTGTGTCACTCCTTCATTAATGCTGCTTATAGACCCTGTTATCAGATGTTTGGCTTGTTATTATCTGTTGGGCATGTGGTGCTTGTGGCCGAGTCATTGCATTGGTTACAAGTGCTAATACCTTATGCAGTGGAGTTTTGTTTGCCATCGTATGTTTGTTGCACAGGATAAAGTTTCAGAAATGTGTGAGCTAATTACCTCAGACAGTAGATAAACCACAACCTCATTGAAAAAGAGGGGAAAAAAAAATCCACCAAAAAACTGTAACAAACTCCCCTACTTAACTAAAACAGCGGTTTGATGCCATCTTGGCTTGATGGTAATGACATCTTTATTAGCCTTCTTTGGCTCCAAACATGTGTTCTTCCAGCTCTTTATTATGTCCTCTAATTTTCTTCAAAGAGATTAGTATAGACTGTGAGCAAAATGGCCGGAGTAGGTGCTGGATACTTGTGGATGTTACCTGATAAATTTGTCTAAGATCTCCTTTAAAAGGGACGGGTGTGGCCCAAAAGGGTTGTGTGAGGAGGAATCAGCTGAACGCTGTCTTTGTAAATCTGCTTATAAAGCTTGTGTAGCTCTTCCTAATCTTTCAGTGAGACTGTTGAGCTCAGTGGTGTCTGGAGGAAAAAACTCCCAAGCTGTTAGCTCCTATGTTGATGGAGAGCCTTTTGAGTAGATGTGTGCACCTATGCTAGCAAGTGACCAAATAGCCCTTATATCATGCAACTGCTAAGCTAAAAAGCAGATGGGTTGGAAAATGATGGCATAGAAGTCCAAATTTGTCTTGGGCTGCCACAGAAATTGTTACGGATCACTGTGAGAGTTCTTCCTTTAAAAAATGGTCCCCTCCAAGTGTCCCTTCTTTTCTTATATTGTCCATCTGCTGCCATTTTGGGTATCCTGGTATTCAGCTCATTTGAGTTGTTCTTACAGACCTTCTGGTCTATCGTGCCATTTCTAGGAAATGAAATCACACTGTTGAAAGAATTTAAGTAAGAAATGGCTTTATTTCTGGATAAAATCTGCACCCCTATAGGATTAAAGATTTGGAAACAAAAGCCACATTTCCCTTGTTCTAGTCTTCTCTATGGATGCAGCAAGGAATGTGTCTGAGTTGAGCTGTGTATGTTTTTTTTTTTTAGATTATTATTTTAAACTATTCTACACTGTACTGATAGTCTGCTCCCTTGCTAATGAGAATATGCCTCATTTCTGAAAGGAGACATTTGAAGAAATGTACATATTTTCCATTATTGCTGTGTTCTCATGTTTCTGATCCTTTAGACCAAGGCAGTTGACATTGGTTTTATAGTGCTGTGAGAAGGCTTTGCTCTTCTATTCTTATTGAAGACTAGGTTGCTTCTTGTGGAAGTTTCACATAGTATCTGAGAGTATGACAGGGGACACTCTTCTGGCATCCATCTGAGTTCATTTGGGATCATAGTTCTTTCCAGCTATAGACAATACGCAGCATTTTTTTAATATCATTTAGAAGAAAACCCTCAACAGAGAATGAATGCCGAAGATGTTTTCTTTTTTGCCCATTCTTCTCCTGCTACGTACCTTTCTTTTTGTTCTAACTTGTCCATCTCCTCTTGTCACAGTGCAGTACTTGGACTTCTTTGCTATTATTGTGCTGTCATTGTATGTCTTACAGCTTGCTTGTCTGTGCAGCATATTTGAATATGGCAGAGGCACACCTGGGCGCTCCCTGTATCTCTTGGGATTGCTAATAGGAAAGGCATAATGGGCCACTTAAATAGAGGACACTTTCAGGATGGCTGTCAAAACTGATTTGAATCCTTTCACTGATCCAGTTGTCCTCTGATGGAATATGCAGATGTCATGTAGTAGCTGGCATAAAAGAAGTTGTGCTTTCTTGAGCAGAAAAGTTGCTACTGATTTCTGCACTTAGTACAGTGTTGGTGAGCTAGCATGCTGTGGGGCGAGTGCAGTGAATTACTGCTGTCTAAAGGACGGTAAATACGGAGTATCTTACTGAAGTTGCTCCCTCTGGCTCTCATGGAAGATAGTCACATGGAAATGAGGGCAGGACTGGGGGGCAAAGGGGTCTTTGTGCAGTTGGCAGGTGCTGACTACGGAAGTTTGTTCCCTTCAGTCCATTTGAATTCGAGTTCCAGAGCAGAGCGATTCCTCTGCTGGCTGTGCTCTGGGTGCAAGCACTGAATTGTGCTCTCTTCCTCCAAAAGATTGCAGATTGGCTTGCTGTTGAGTGCGGGTGTGACAGAGGATTCGAAGGAAGAAGCTGGCACTTTGGAGGACCAGAAAGTGGCTGAACTAGAAGAGAAGCTGCCTGACCAAACCCAGGCCCTCAGAGAGGTAGGTGGGTGTTTCTTATGTCTGAAAGCAAGGACAGAGGTGCAGCAATAGTTCTTCCACTGTACTCCTGTGCTTATGGCTATGGGACTGAGGCTTTAAGGGTTGCATTAAAACAAAAGTAGTATTAGCATGGATTCAGTTATCTTTTTTCCTGTACGTTAGTGGGAGGTAAATGTTACCCGTCTGACTTGCAGAATCCCTCTTGTGTCTTTGGCTAGCTGTCACTTCCTTGCAGTTTTTGGCTCGCTAAGGCTTCAAGGTTATTCTCAATTTCTGCCTCCTGTCTGGGGCTTCTGGGAGTTCCCTTCTTGCAGATTTATGGAAGAGGGACTGCTGTCTTCTGTTTCTTTTGGTGAGCAGCCAATTTGTTTGCATTACAGATACAGTTGGGAAAACCTGTGCAAGTGGCACCCAGCTCAGGACCTGTGAGTTTGCATATATGAGGAGAGAGGGCTGGCCCTAGTGAACCAGATAGACTTTTAACTGGGACACAGCAAATGACAGTGTGATTGTGGCTGTAGTCTAGATGCACACAGAGCTGAAAGGCTCTCCCTAAAGAGATTGTGTCTTGGGAATTCTTTCCAAGAGTAGTCAGCTAAATCTGTAAGGCTGTTGCTTTTGTTGAGAGGTGACAATTAACTCTGAAGCAGATGCAAAGATGTGCCTGCGCAGGGACCCTCGGGGAGGCCAAGGGGAGTGTAATTTGTGAGACTAATGCAGCATTTGACTTCAAAGATCATGACTTTGGTGCTGTGGAGGAAATAATGCAGAGAGGTATCTTGGAGCCAGCCAGTTCTTTTTAACTAACAGAAGCTTCTGCAGGGTCTGATTTGGCTTCAGAAAGATGCCTGAATTACTAATGAGTTGTTTTAAATCCAGCAGGGGACTTTCTTACCACGATGGTCTTTGTGACGATGTTTCTTATGTGTTTTGTGCAGGAAGCTGTTGTTCAGATAACCAGCTACCATGTACCTCAAGGAGCAGGGGATATAGTCATGATTCAGTCAGATCACACTGGTGCCGTGGATATCCTTTCAGCTGAGCTGGAGACTGCAGACCTCCTTGGGGAGCAGAGGAAAGGTGAGTCCTGAAAGGAAAACACTTGTTGGGGCCACTTTTTAAGTGCCTGCCCTGGCTAAAGAAGAGCACAGGCTGTCCTGGGGACACTGCTAATTCCTGCTGGAAATTTGGGCTCCTGGCTAGCAAGTGGGAAAACTTCATATCCAAGGCTTCTGGGAGCAGGCTCCAGAATGCAAAAGCCTTATCAGAAATAGCTTCACTGTTTTCAGACAACAGTTTGTCAGTAGTGAAAAGTCAGGTGAGTCCATGATCTTTTCCCTTGTCTCAGCTCAGCCTCCCCCTCTGGCTCCACCCACCATGTGGACTACTGAGAAGACAAAGGAATTCAAAGCCAAGATGGGAAAGGAGAAGAATGGCCGGATGGTGGTGAAGCGAGGCGAGGTGGTGACAGTCCGTGTGCCAACCCATCCTGATGGGAAATGCATTTGCTGGGAGTTTGCTACAGATGACTATGACATTGGATTTGGAGTCTATTTTGACTGGACCACGGTTACTAGTACTGCCATTACTGTTCAGGTCAGCGAATCCAGTGATGAGGAGGATGAAGAGGAGGAGGAGGAAATTGAAGGTTAGTGCAGAGCTTATAAGGGTTAATTTGTGGTCCTTCTTGCCTTGCTGCTGAGAGTGTCTGTTAGATGCTGCAATTTCCATCTACTTTGTTTACTCAGCCCACTTGTTATCTCTGCAGCCTTTTGGGTTCATGGTTAGGCTGTGATGAGAAAGCATTTAGCCCTTCCTGCTTCAGCATATGTCAATGGCTGTCCTTCTCCAAGAGCGTTCTTAAAATTGAACACATTGAAAAATAAAATCAGAATTTACTTGTTCAACTTCCAGCTGATAAAAAGATTAGGGTCTGAAATTTTAACTTGACTGTTTTTCTTAGCCTCTCAGACTGAGAAATTTCTGGTGGTGAGTAGGAGCAAAAAGGTTTTGTTTCTGGGTTTTTGTTTGGTTGTTTTTTCCCCCAGTACATCAGTAGCTCCTGCTGACTGCGTTTGAGAAGACTGCTACCTGTGTCATTGTACTTGTGAAACACACAGAGATGTTGCCTGTTCTGTGGCTTCAGTGTATGTGTGACCAGTGTAGCTGGGGGGTTGGTGTCTGAAATTAACTTTACAGGCTCTCCAAAGAGGGGCAGGTTCCTGTATGAGGAATCCTCTTGGAGAAGTGAATTGAGGACATAAACACAGTGAGGTTATAGCTAAGAGCTTTCCTGCCTTTCTTTGCTTCATGTCTGTATCACAGGACCACTATTGTGTGTATGAAAGCAGTGAGGCATCTAAAAGGTAAGTCCAGGGAGAGGAGACCAGGCTGGCAGGCAACTGTATACTGTCCCATCAGTATTCCCAAGAGAACTGGTTCTCGGCATGTCCTTTGTCATTATAAGAAAAGCTGGACTTTCTGGGTATTATTTGCAGGAAGGTCAGAGCAGGCGCTATGGGTAATGCTATCATAGTTAGCCTTCCATATATCTGCATGTCTCTGCTGCATTCTGGACTTGTTGATCTTTTTCTGGACTGACTAGTGGCTTAACTGACTGGCCTGCTTACTTGTCTCCTCTCTCCCATTAAGGACTCACCCCTGTTGGTGACGTGGAAAGGGGCTCCAAAAGCTATCTGCGGAACCGCTACGGAGAGATCATGCCTGTATATCGGAGGAACAGCCATCGGGAGGTGCAGGCAGGCAGCCACGAGTACCCAGGCGAGGGCATCTACCTGCTGAAATTTGATAACTCGTACTCTCTCCTCCGCAATAAGACTCTGTTCTTTCATGTCTATTACACTAGCTGAAGAAATGGGAAGGGGCAGGGACGGCAGGTAATGGTGAGTGTAGCAGGCTGCCACCCAGCCCTGGTACCACCTCATGGGCACTGCTATGTGACAGAACCAAGGCACAATTCTGCTGGCTCCTCTTCAGACACTAACTGGTTTCTCCCCACACCCTCCTTCCCCGCTGTCCCAGTGGAGAAAAGGTAGTTGTGACTGCCTGGTCGTCCACAGGCAGCTGCTCTTCCTGTAAAACTTTGGCAGGTCTGGTCTGTGCAGGCATCAGGCTGTGCCTTCACAGCCCGTAAATGCCCAGAGGCCAGGTTCAGGTGGTCATGGTTTCGATCTGTTGCGCTGGTACAAAATTAAGTGAAAATATTCTTGATCTGTTACTATTTTGTGAGTAACTTTTCTGACTCTTCTGCTGCATCTGCATCGCTAGAGGGCAGCTGTCAGCTGCAATGAACCAAAAGCACAGCTGGCTTGTTACCTGGCCACTGATAATCTCTTCACCTACTGCCACTATATGTCACCAGCAGCCAGTGCTTCCTTCACTCGTGTGGGTGGGGGTGCAGCTGGCTAGTGGCTGCCCATGCTGCAGTGGCTAGGCCATGCTACAACAGGCGGGCCCCAAATGGCAGTCACAGCATGTGTTTGAACAGGGGTTAGGGGAGGGTGCACACCTAGAAGTCCGTAAGAAGGTTTTCCTGCAGATTAAGCATTGGATGTTATACCTGTTGATTGTACGGATCTGTAGATGATTAAAACTTCAGTGACCACCAAAAGTTTTTTCTGTAATCCAGATGTGAAGCAGAAGAAATTACTGCCGTGCTGAATCAATACAAAAAGGTTGGAGTACAACCAATAAATATACAGGAAATGTTTCTTAGTAGCAGCATGTTGGTTCACTGGTATTGCTGCCAGCTTGATAATACCATATGTAGCAAGGAAAAGGCTCCCCAGAGAAGTGTAGCTTGTCAGCTGCTACTGCTGTTGCAAAGGTATTGTTAGAAAAGAACATCTCTGCTCAGAGACTCGAAAGGTGTGGGATTTAACCAATCCTTTCTGTGAACCGGAATCAGCAAGGCCATTGCTAGCCCTGACCACGTGGTAAAGGATGGAGTTCCTTGGTGTGTTTTGGTGTCTAGCAATGGCATTAGTGACGTTCTGCTCAAGTGCTGGCAGAGTTGAACAAGGATTAAGTTAATCCTTCAGAGATGAATTTTAACTCATGTTTATCTGTAACTGTTGTTTATTTTAATACTTTTAACTTGAAATCATGCTCTTTTCTAAGAATACTGCTGTATTTTGATACCTCTTTGCAGAGGCACAAAATGGCTGTTTGCATGGTGATTACAGTAGAGTTCTGAGTTTTATTTTTAAATCCTCCAGGTAAAGCACCTCTACTTGGTCCATTCCTTCTATTGAGAGGGAATGATGGACAAAATGATTTTGGGGTAGATAAAGCCAAAGATTTCACTCTTGTAGGAGGGCCATATATTTCTTAAGGCTATATTGTAATGCTGTGCAATTTGCTCCATATTCAAGCTCTTCTTCTTTTAACTATCTCTGCTTACTTATTCACTGCCCCAGAGCACGTAGTAGGTCAAAACAGTAAGAGAGAGAGAGCAGTCAGTCTACAGTAGAGCAGTTCAAGCTGGGAGCAGTGGGAGTGGAAATGCAAAGAACACTGGTTGGAGCACAGTGGCTTTCTGGGTGAGCAGGCAGTGGGCAGAGTTGGTCAGGGTAAGGAGCAGAGCTGTTGCTGCTTTGGGCCCTGAGATGGGGAGGAAACAGCTGCCTTTCTCAAAAGAGAGAGAGCATGCACCTGGGCAGGAAGGGAAGTGCAAAGCTGCCTTATTCAAGCAGGGGCAACCGGAGGACAACCTTGCAGGGAGACAGTATGGCTTGGTATCTGTCAGAGTAAGATGCTCTTTCATTTAGCAGCTTGAGGAGGACTATTCCTTTATCCTCTCTTGGGGGAGATGAAGGACCATCCTGTGGCCTTTGTACAGCACTTGAATCAGGCCTGAGCAACTTGGGTAAGGTGCTCTCCTTTTTTTCATCCTTTGTCCATCAAGTTCCTAGACACTAAACAGAACAAGATAAAAAAGACCCTTAATTCTCACCACAATATCAGCACTGCCCTACTTGATGACTGACTTTGGTCCTTTGCTGTGAGATCTGCAGAACCCTGCGTGCACTTGCTGGTTAATGTATGATGCACTGTCTGGCACCCACTCCACTTTTTAATTAGGATTTATTTATGATGAAGGGAACTCTGACCTGTGCATACATTAGATATTCCAGAATTATTGATCCTCAGTTGCACGGCTTATTGCAGGCTAGTAGGTTGTCTCCACTAAAAAACTGCTTCTCTTGTAGTGTGGCCTCCCTGTTGCTAACTCACAGCTACTTCCCCTTCCTGTCTGTCTGTTGCTCATACTAAGGTTCGAAATACATTTTTGTCATGTTATGAGAAGTTAATAAGGCCTGCCTTGCAACCGATGTTGATCACCCACTGACACATGAATAGTATGTGCCAATTCTCAAGCCATTAGTTAGTGGTTTTAGTTAAGATAAGTTGCACTGTAGATGGTAATCCTGTTGCTCAGTTCTAGCTTTCTGAAGCGTGGATCAACCTTTAAGGCTCAGGTCACTTGTCTGGAACTGTACCTGTCTCCGGTTATCATTGATTTAGGCCCAACAGCAGCATTGAATATGGTATGTTGCCCCAATCAGCTTGTGCCTGGTCTGCAAATGCATTTTGCCCATAGATAGGCCTGCTGCAGTGGAACTGAAGGCATTCAGTGTGTGTAATTTCACTGCTTAAGTTTCCTAGAAGTATCTGGTATCTCTTATGAACACAACATAGTTTTTGGCACAGAATGTTTCATCTGTGGGAAACAAAAGCTTCACAGTTGTACAGGATAATTCCTCTTTTTGTTTATTTTTTTAATTTCCACATTACATGAGCATGTTGTTTCTCAGGTATTCAGATAGCATTCATTATCCCAGTGGCAACTTCTTTTTGGAAGGATATATAGTCTTTATTCATTTTCTGATAAATCCAATAGCTTGGCTGTGTGGCTAGTGATTAACAGCAGCCATTCCCATTCAAAATTGAACCCGTAGTTGGTTCAAAGAAGTAATCTTATTTCTCATGTGTCCTTTTTTTCAGTTTGGTGTATCTCCTGGATTTGTGTTCAATCCTGCTATCTTGCTGAGGCAGTGATGGAAACCCTTATTATTTTCATTGGAGGCCTTTGGAACTAGACCTTGGGTCTAGAAAGAAAAATTAATTAAAAAGGCAGTTGCACTTCAGAGAGGGAATTTAATCTTCGAGAAAGGAAAATTCTTTCTTTGTTTCTGTGGAAGGAAGATTTCAGATAGGTTTTTAAAATGTGTTTCTTCTCCCTGTAAATTATGTCTAGAAATTAAAAAAACTAAATCAAGGGAGAAGCTTCTTTTGCATTTTGGGTTTGCTTTTGTGAAAGCACAAAGTTGTTTTTCCATTTTGTTTTGAATATAATTTAGATCTAGAAAGAAGATTCACATGTTCAGCCAGAGATATAAGACAGTCATGTAGTGCAGGACTTGTATAAAAATTAGCTTGTATAATTGTTTATTTATAATAATTGTAACAGTCTGTTGGGTATTTTGTGTATCTTTATGTCAAAGGAGGTCATAAGTGCTCCATTGTTTTCTTTTTTTAGGTGTAATGTAGCAGCAGGAGTTTAAAATGCATGTGTTTTACTGAGGACAGAGAGTTAAAATTGCTTAAATCAGGGACCACTTATACTGATTTAATTTACTCACAAACCCTTTGGAGGCCTGTAATACAGATTCTTGTGAAAGGTTATTGGTGTCAGACATAGGCTAGTTGCAAATTAATGCTTGGGACCCATTTAATAGTTATGTAGATTATTATTGGCAATGAGCCATTTACATGAACAGGTAAGATGAAAATGCATAAGAGAAAGCTTAGTTGTCTTACTTCAGATGCTAAGAAGAAAGTCAAGTCACTATGCAACTGAGTCTAAAAGACAGCCACACGCTTTTCTTTTTGGCTCTACTTTGTGCACTTCTCTCCTTGTAACTGTGTTTGCGTGTAACCTTCATCCATGGCCTGCAGTGGGTCAGTTGTTACGGTGCTGGACCTCATGAGGTAGGTTAGAGGTGAACCTCATCACATGCCTAGTTGCTGAAAGACTTACTCATTCTTGTGGGGAATTAGGGTAGAGAATGAATCCCTAAATGAGTTCACTTTTATCCCCACTGCTTATACCCTTCCTTCTTGTCTCAGTACCCCTACTAAAGCTACTCTACAGAGGATTTATCACAAGGTGCCTTAGGAAGAAGGAGCATGTCTGAAATAAGAGCCATAGATGTCACTAATCCAAGGGATTTCTGCTCCTTGTTTCTCTGCGCATTTGGGTAGAGGGGAGGCACTTCCTAAGGTCAGGTAAGGAGAGCCCCTGTAAGCTGTTCCTGGAGATTTAAGCTGTTTATTACACTGCCTTGTTGCTGTAAGATGAGTAGTAGAATGTGTTTGAGTTTCCTGGCACCGTAAGAGCTTTGCCTTTTAAAATCATATGTTGCTGTCAGATACTGAGAAACACCGGAAGACTACTCTTTTTAATATGCTGATGCTAAACCTGAGGACCAGAGGAACACTAGATAGACTTAAAAGAGTGTTCCTTGTGGCCACTCATCATTTTCTCTAAAAAGTGTCAGAATCCAGCATTGTGAGTGGTGTGTGCTTATGTGTATTGAGGCTGGATAAGAGACCAAAGCAAAAAAGTGGGTTTTGATCTACAAGTGTGAAAGAAAAGACTGTTTCTCCTTTTCTCATATGTGGGAAAATATTGGATGTGACAATGTCCTGTAGATGTAGCAGAACATCTCAATTGGTAGAACGAAAAACTGGGAACTGATCATGTTAAATACATTGGCTAATTAGACTGTGAAAGGAGCCAGGAGTTTAGTAGGAGTCAAAATGCTAAGTCATCTATCTAAATAAGTTGATGTGCAGCACATACCAACTAAATAAAGTTTTAGAAGGTACATAAGATTTATTTGAACTCTGCAGTTTTGCTAGGAGGAGAATTTTCTGTGAGGTTATTCCACGTTTGCCTGCAAAGAGTCTCTGGCAACTTACTCGGAAATGCTGGTGCTGTTGCAGCTGAAGACACATCAGGCCAGGTGGACAGCGGGTCTGGCTCCCCTTGGCTTTTCTGCATTCCATTCTGGATTTTACATGTTGCTTTCTCAGAAGCTTCATCACAAGAAATGTACCCTTTATCAGGCAGGGAGAGAGAGGAAGAATTTTGTGATCATCAGTGAGGGTCATCTGGTTTAAGCCCATCTGGACTGGTGAGTCAAGTCCCTCAGGCAAGAAGCTGGATGCCAACCATTGAGCTCAGAGCTAAAGAGGCTTTGCCAAGTAATGACCTTGAAGTTCAGGAGCAGCATTTGGAAATTATAAATAGCTGGAGATGGGTCTCCCTGCAACCTCCAGGATGCCCTGGTGACTATCTGCTTTCCTCAGAGGGAAGCAGTCTGCTCTCAACTCACTGCTCCAAGCTACTAGCATAGTCTTTCAATGGGGTGCACCTTGTAGCTGGTCATAGCTTTTTTCAGACCTATATTCTTGTGAAGTGTGATGGTTGTCTGTCAGTCCTTATCTGTGATGTGAATATTTTTGATGTCCTGTGATTTCAAAATTTAGTTCTCGGTGCCAAACCGTTTGCTTTTCATGTCCTCCCAAGATAGGAGTTTTAAATGGAGGAGAGGTTATTTTAACAAAACGTGGCACTGAACCTCTTGCTGAAGGGCACATATGAAGACTATATTTATAGCGTGCTTGCATTCCTTCTACGCTTGGTTTGTATTGTTTATATTTGATGTGTTGTGGCTGATTTGTAATACTCTATTGGAACTTATTCCCTTTAAATAAACTTTTCACTATGCAACCAAGAACTTTGTCTTCTGTTTAAAGCAAGTGAGTGTCCTGATATGAAAAACTGAACTACAGACTTTTCAACAAAACAAGAATATGATTAAACTTAGTTTTATGAGCAAGAAGAGGCAAATACGCAAAATGTACTTTGCAGTGTACTGGACATTCTGGTTGTAAATGGGTAGGAAAATGCTCTGTTGTCAGCTGGTGATGATGGTTCCAGCCAGGAATTTTTCTGTCTGTTAAAATGACTTGCTGGGACTTTTTTTTTTTTTTTTAATTCTTCAAATTGTCTGCAATGCTTGAGATTATACTGAATGCCTGAAGTATTGGAGAGGAACAGGCAAGTTGCCAAGCTCGTATCATGGACATGGGTACAGTTTGAATGCTTTACCATCCAGAGCTTCATATCGGTACTTTTCACCTCCATTTGCAGAGATCCCCTATAGCTAGCTATTATGTTACTTAAGCTTTCAATCTGAAGGATTAAAAACATCTCTTCAGTTACCAGGTACTGATTAAATTATCTAGCGAAAAGTGTTTTGATCTTCTTAGCTCCTCAACTCCATCAACTTTATCTTACTATGAAGACTAGATTTACATGGCTGTAAGGAAGCACGTACTGGTCAAAATGAGGAACGGTACCTGCAGCCTGAGCCATCCTTCCTCACTTGTCTCGTTATGAAGTTCAGTAGGACAAGTGCTGCAGAAGTTCAGTTGTCTCTGTTCTAGGCCTGTGTTTCTTTGGACCACTTCTTATAAAATAATTGATGGGCAAGAGCAATCATAAAGCAAGTTGATCAAAGGGATAGATGACTGGCCAGTTAAAAATGTTTCATCTTGTTTTAAGGCCACCAAAGAGAAACAGCGCTGCAGCTATTTGATTACCATGCGCTCAGTATGAATCCTTGTGCTTGGCTCAGGCATATGGCCAAGAGGAAAAGTAAGCAACTTGGTGGGGATGCAGGGAAGTGATCTGAAATTTCACAACATTAGTTCTTTCCCACCCTTTCTGTAATTTTTGTGGTTGGGCTGCAGAAGAAACGCTCTGATCACGCACTGCTCAGTGAAGGGCTTGCAGCAGGCTTTGTTGGCCCTGCCTGGGAAGTGACTCTTCCCTGTTTCAGTTGCACACAGAGAATATTGTTCTTCGGCTGCTGAAGCTCTGTCATTGTTTTTAGTGGTGCTTCATTATCAACAGCAGCTTTGAGCTTAGCAAAGCTATTCATTGTTACACTGGTGGTACTGGATACACAGTGGAGCCTCTGTAGTAACACACAGATTTAGTTATTGTTTGAGGAGGATCTGCCACTGTTCTGCCTTCTCTGGGCACCGTTCTGCCTTCACACCTGCTCCTTTTTATGAGAGCTACAAGAAGCGTGTACAGATACCATAGTTTAGGAATCCGGAAACAAACTGTCCCTCCCCGGAAAGGGATGTGTGGCTTGGGCTCTAGCAATGAGTGTAACTGGCTATGGAGGGGAGGGTGGGCCTGGCTGAGGGCGGGCAGAGCTGCTGGCCCAGCTCTCCCGAGCTCCTCCCTGCCGCCAGGGCTGCGCCTCAGGCACTGCCGTGAGCGGCGCGCACTGCGGCCTCGGCCGCTCCTAAGGCCGACCGAGGCGGTGCGGCTGGGGCGGGCCCCGCCGGGTGCCCCCGCAGGAGGCCGGGGCCGCTGGATGGCCGGCGGCCGCCCGCAGCTGCGCCGCGGCGCCTTAATGGCGGCAGCCCGCTGCTCAGGCCCCCGCCCGCCGCCATGCTGCCCGCCTGCTGCCGGGCGCGGCCGAGGCCGGGGGGCAACGCCGAGGAGGGCGGCCTCGCCTTCTACGTGCTGTGGGCGCTGCGGGAGCCGCCGCGGCGGCTCGGCAGGTGCGGACCGGCCCTGCCAGGGGCAGCGCGGCAGCGGCTGCCCCGGGGCTTGCGAGGGAGCGGTGGGGCCGGGCCGGCCCCGTCCCTGTCCAGGGGTGGGCTCCCCCGCGGGCCGGGGCCGACCTGCACGCCTCGCCTCGCCTCGCCTCGCCTGTCTGCAGCTGCCCCTGGCCGCATGGCTGCGCTGCCCCAGCTCATGGCTGCGCCGCCGCCCCAGGCTGCCACTTTATTTTCTTCATCGCATTTCTGCGCAGTCTCATCTTTAAATCACACAGACCCTCTTCTTGTGCCCTCCCCTGGCATAAATGCCTTTTCAAGCCTTTTCATACATTTTCCAGACTTTCCGTTTTACTCCTTGATGATTATCTCTTGTTTTTGTCCATCCTCTCGCAGCCAGTCCAGCAAGATGGGTTTCCAGGCTTGGCTGCCTCTGCCGTTGCCGAAGCAGCTGGTGGTGTTTGGGCTGGGAGACTGGAGCTGTTACTCTCCGGACACAAGCATCGCAGCAGACGTGCTGGTGTCCCCAGGCGTTGCGCCGCAGCGGGTCGGCACGCTGGAGCCTGCCCGCAGGTCACAGTGGGAGCTGGCGCTGCCGGGGTGTCAGGAGGGGTGTCCTGGAAAAGCTTTCTGCTCTGTGGTGCTGCCTGGTTCTGCTGGTGTCGTCCCAAAGCTGCTCGGGCCTGCCAGCCCTCCACCATGGTGTTTCTCTCTAGTGATGCTTTCCGCTTCCTCTTGGCTGCTTTCAGGGCTGGATCTTTTTTGGCTTTGGGGTGTTACCAGCTAGTGTGGGAGCAGGAATTTTTCACTAGTCAGTGTCACTTGTGGGCTGAAAACCCATGGTCCCCTGTGCAGGTCTCTGGTGTGGGAAGGTGACTGGAGGACAGATGTTTTCATGGCCTCATTGAAAGAGATGGACAAAGGCAACTCTGTGAAGCTTGTCCTGACTGTCAATGGACAGGTAAAAGAACCGACATCATCCTCTCTTCCTGCCCTGGGTCCCAAATATTGTCAGTTCTGAGCTACAGAACTTCCTCTCCCATCCTCTCCTTTTCCTCATCTTTGCTGCTCCAAAGCAGAGCCGCAAATGCAGATCTGTTAACACACGTCTGTGCTGAGCCTAAACCCTCTGTGATGCTCCAGGCCTATTCCCTAAACACAGCTTTGCCAAAACACCTAGTGTGTCACCGGAGATGGGCAGCAGAGAACGGTTCACTTCCAGTTCCACTCTCTCCTGGGTCTGTGGTACTTAGACAGTTTATTTACCTTGCGCTGAAGCCCTTGGATTTAGCATCTCCCAGTGCCTGGCTTTGCTTTTCTTTGTTTATTCTGTTGGTGCTGGAGATGAAAGCTGGGCTATTCCCTTGCAGAGAATCTGTCCCTTACAAGATATCTTTTTGCTCACCCTTTGTGGATGGAGGCCAGCACACTTGGTGTGTCCTTTTATTCTCACTGTCACTGTTTCTGCCACAGTTGCTCCGAGGTGTCTCCAGCAGTACGCCTGCCCGCCCCTTCCTCGTCCCGCAGACCACCCAGTCACCAGTGCTCCCAGCAGATGATATGCCCCTTGGCCAGGACCTGGAGGATCCTACTGTGGTATGTGTATCCTGGAGCCTTCCTCTCGTTATTTCACCCTCTCCTTAGTATCTTCTCCCTCACTAGTAGCTGCTCAGTTGATGTCTAGCAGAAACATTTGCTGCCGCTCTGTTAGTGGAGACCTGGCTAAGCAAGTTTTGGAACCAAAGATTTAGTTCTGCTAAACAAAGTGATACTCTCCATTGAAATGCCTTTGGAAGGGTTGAATTTAACAGCCTTTGGTGGGATGATCGATCAGCCTGGTTACTCCTAGCACAGATGGCCTTTCTCCCTTTCCAGTGCTAGCTGTGCGTGTCGCAGCCAGCAGCCTGAAAACAGACCTCTGGGCGTATAGCAGCAGGTAGCTGCATTGCTCAGCATATATTTGGTGGCTGATACTGTTAACGTGATAGCCCTTAAGACTCAACGGGAAGAAGAGCCTGAAAACAGTCACGACGTGAAACTAATCTCTGGCCCAGTAACAGACAACTCACAGTAGCCTCAGGTCTTTTTCTTCAGGGCTGATTTGACTGGGACTCTCGTCACAGGTTAAGAGTCAGAGCTCAGAGGTGGCTGCTAGAGCATCCAGGCCTGGGAGGAAGGACGTCCGCCCACCACTGAGGACTCTGATGGTACCCTGTGCCCTAAAGCCACCATCTGGCAAGGTGGAAGCCACTGAGGCCTGGAGGAAGAGTTCTGTCCAACCCAAGAAGCCCAGGAAAGTTTTATTTGAACCCACAGCGTCTGAGAGAGATCTCAGTGAAGAAGGTAACTCTGGCAGCTTCCAGGTTTATTTTACAGTTCTTGTCTGAATAATCTGTCAATGCTGCTGGGCAACAACTTCCCAGTCCATTTTTCTGTATACCTCCAAGGCAAGATAGGCTTGTCTCTCTTGGCTTGCGAAATACCGAGAATGCTCCTTAGTCCTGGATAAACCGCTTGATGAATTCTTGCCTGTTGGGAAAAGGCCAGAAATAGAAGATGGGATACTCTTAGTGCCAACATTCTGTACCATAACATAATAAGCCTATCTCTTCATGTGAGTAAAAGTGCTTTATAAATGAAGGCAAGTATCGTTAGCCTTGTTTTACAAAAGAGTAAATTTGAGGCACAAGAAGGTTACCTACTGTAACGTTCTGTAACCTCTCCATTAGTCTGTTTGTTCCCCTACTAACAGCATACCACTTGGTCCATAGAAGACATTGGTTATTATTAAAGTATAGAGCATGAAAAGGTCTGTATGTATAATTAGTATAACTGTACTGACTTTTCAGTAGTGAGAAGGTAGCTGCCAAGGGGTTTGGAAACAAAACCTTTAGCTTCTGGAGTGTGAATTCCAAGTCAGCTCCAGGGTGTGACCAAGTTTGTGTGTAAACGTTTGACAATAGCTCAGTGGTCCCCATGTGGAGTGACTAGGGACTTGGCTTGCTTCTCACAAAGGCAAATACAGCTCCATCATAAAGTTGCTTCCCCTGTAGGCAGTGTGAGAAAGGGGGAAATGAGCTTCCACCAGAGGGGTAAAATGCGATGGTGACAGCATGATGGCAAAGGAGGTATGCCCTGCTCTTACCTGTCTTCTGCATTTCTTCTGATGAGACTTTCTTCAGGATTCTTGGTCTTGCACCTTGTTTGTTGCAGTGAGGTAGCTTTGTGCTGGGGGTTGGAGGAAGGGAGGCCAAAGGGCTCTTAAACCGTGGAGCTGAGCATTTTCCAGGGTATGTCTGCTGGCTGCTTTCTTTATGGGGCCATTTTTGTGTTTCCTCTGCAGATCTAGCGGTGGAGGAGTTGCAAGGTGAGGATCTGGTTCGTAGACCCTGGTTTGTCTTTTCAGCCAGTCGGTGATGCCATTCCCTTTAATGTCACAGGCTTCATCCTTTATCTCCCCAGTGATCAAGAATAACAAGTAGGTTGTGTGTATATGCTGTTCCTCTCCATGCAACTGCACTCAGTATAGGTGCTTCCTGTACTGTCAGTCTCTCCAGTACGATTCTGTAGCCCCTCTGAATCTCAGGCACACCTCTGGGTGCATAACCCTTTGAGGCAAAGGGTAAGATGTGGAATAGACTTTGATTAAAAAGTACTTTTTAGCTTGCTCAGCCAACCACAGCGGCCTGGGAGAGGAAAGGAGGAGGAACAGAGCAGCACGAGGAGTATCTCTGAAAGCAGCTCCAGGCTTCTGGTTGCTGTATCTTAGGCACTATTGAGCTGTCCCTGGGTAGCCCTCCTTCACAAGGAGTAACACAGGGGGATAGCACAATTGGGATATCCCTTCTGGGGGTGGGTAATCAATGGGGGGCATCCAAGCCTGTTTGAAGTGGCAGCCTGTATGCGTCCTACATCCAGCCAGACTCTTTGCTGGCTCCCTCTGCTAGCGATGTCTCTCCTAGTGCAGCAGTTATTCCCCAAAGCCAACAGAAAATCTTCCTCAGGGAGCTATGTCTCTTGCCACCCCAGAGGGAAGGCACCTGGGGCCCTTGCCTTCCCATTTCTCCCCTCTGAGCCTTCAGCTGCCTTGTTCTTCCCAGCAGGGAAGGGAGCTGGGGGTGTCTCATCTGACTCTGCTCACAGGCCTGTGGTCTCCCTTCCCCAGGCACTCCCAGCCCACGGTGGTGCCATGCCATGTGCCTCGGTGACCTGGGGACAGCTGTTTTGATCGGTGGAGAAGGTGTTGATCAGCAGTCCTGCAAGGATGCACTCTGGAAGCTGGAAATTGGTGGGGACTTTAGGGCTATCAAAGGCAATGGGGGCAGTGGGACTTGAGGACAACTCATGCAGATGGGAGGGTGTACTCAAGGGTCTGTGCATAGGGAGGGGACAGCAAAGGTGTCACATCTCCTAGCACAGTCACCAGGCTGAGCTGACAGTATAGGATGCCATGAGAGGCTGTGGGGTTTATGTGAGAGCCCTCCAGGAGCTAAGGTATAATAAGTTCTGGAAAGAGTTGGATGAGTTTTAAGGGGTGAAAGCAACAGTGCAGTTTGCAATCTGCGTGTGATGATTGGTGGAGAAGTGTGAGATACAATTCCAGTGCCTTGCAGCTTTCTGCACCTCACTGATCCTCTCTTCCACCTTACTATTCCCTGCCTTGTTAGTGTTCCCCTTCATTCCTTACACAGAAACGTTTCTGTATGAGTCCCCTCTAGCCCTGAATCAAAGGAGAGGAGGAGATGAAGGGAGCAAGGTCTTGAGTAAAGACTTTATTACATATTCTTTAAATCTGGAGAAATCAAGAGTATCTTTGAACTCCCACACCACCTGCCTGGTGTTGCTCCCACAGACAGTGATTTCTGGCTTCCACTGGGCTTCCAGCTACAAAACACCAAGCCATTGTGCTTGCATGGTCACACAGCTACCTATGACCCAGACACCAAGCGTATCTACATCTTTGGGGGCATAAGGGAGGACAAAGACTGCAGTGGCATCTACATTCTGGACACAGTCACCTGGAAATGGCTCCCCGTGGCTGTAAGTACTGCCGCTCTTCCAAGACAAAAGCACAGGAGGGGTGGCAGGTCCTGCCTGAATGTGGCAATTGATGTGCCCTTATCCTTACTTCAGTAGTCTTGGCCCACTGTTGCTGCAGGTTGTCTGAGCTGCTTAGTTGGGATTGAGAGATACAAGAAGGCTATGTTGAAAGGCCACAAGCTTGGCAGAAACCAGGGGCTGTGCCTACAATGAATGAAGCAAGGTGGGGAAAAAATGGTTGCTGCAGAGTGCTGTGTCTGACCGAGGTCGCGGGTGGGAGGTACTGTACGAGCAGCAGAGGGAAATGGCCTCTCATTTTATATGATGCTTTTGAGAGCTGCACTGGATGCTGAGGTGAAGAGCTAGTCTTCCCAAATCAGGGACTGCTCTGAGCACAGCAGATCTCTGAGCTCTTTAGTTGCCTGTCATGTCCTTGCAGAGGGCCCTGTCAGTGAGGGACTATTTGTCTCTTTCCTGGCTAAGTCACAAGATGGCTTTTACAGAATAAGCCTGGATGAGATCTTTCGGTTCTCTGTTGTCTTCTGAGGAAGCTGGGGTAAGAGGTTGACTTCCCTCTCTTGTCAAAGCATTCTGGTGGTGCAGAGTATGCAAAGGATGTACTATTTGCCTGTGTGACAAAGATCAGGCTGGGGAGCCAATAAAGTGAAAATTGAGACTTGTTGAACTCACTGCATGATGTGGGCCAGTTTCCTACAGGTCATGCAGCAAACAATGCACTTGTAACAAATGTATGTTGAACTTTTTCCAGGCTAAAGGGAGGATGCCAGTGCTCACCTACCACAGTGCAACTATCTACCGCAAGGAGCTCTTTGTTTTTGGAGGCACTTTCCCCAAAAAGGCATCACTGGCAGTTGGACCCTGCAGCAATGTGCTCTATGTCTTCAATCCAGAGCATGAAATTTGGTACCAGCCCATCTCAGAAGGGGAGAAGCCTCTGCCTAGGCTTGGGTGAGAGTGCTCTTATTCCAGCTCTCTAAAATAGAGCAGGAAACCCCTGATCACCTTCCCTCCCACCCCAGTGTAATTTCCTAAATATTAGGTAGTTGTTCTCCACGGTTTGCTCCTTAAGATAGGGCTGTGATTTGAGCAATGTGACTCCCAGTATCTCCTGTCATGAATCCTGATGGGATTCTGTCCTTGGGCTGCAGTGGCTGGGGGTAGAGGCAGGTGTAGACTGAAGCTATGGCAGCCCAATACTAGAAGCCAAGGCTGAAACATCAGTTTGGGGAACTTGCTGAAGATGCTTTGTTCGCTTGCTTCTTCTCTGCCCAGGCATTCAGCTACTCTACTGAAGAACAAGCTGCTGATTTTTGGGGGTCGGGGAACTTCTCTTTACCTCAGTGACATGCACATCCTGGATCTGGGTAAGAAAGGCTGTGCTAGATGGCTGCCTGGAAGGTCTGTTCTAAGGCAGGGACTGGGGAGTGAGGCATGCTCGATGGGAAGGTAGCATTAACATTATAAAAACTCCTGACTAGGCATTGGAGATGGAAAACTATGGGGTAAAAAAACCCTTTCTGGGGTAAGAGGGGAGGGAATAGGGAAAAACAAGACTGCTTTTTTGGAAGAACCTGGGTAATAGCGAGGCAGGTTGCTGATGCGGCAGACTATGGAAGTTTTTGTCTAGTTACGAGGCTGAGCTTTTTGGACATTTCACCTGCTTTTCCCCTGGCTGTCAGGTTTCATGGAGTACACACCTGTCCCCCTCCTCGCAGGACAGCCTTCCGCACGTTGGTAAGATCCTATTGCAGACCAAGGAGCTATCTTCTTCCTCTGTCCTTTCTCTCTGAAGCCAGGTTTAAACAGTGCTTGTAATCAGTCCCAGTTGCGTATTTCTGTCCCAGTAGTCAAAATATAGTGGACAGCCCCTCTGCTGTGGGACCAGAAATTCCTGTGCTGTCCTAGTTGGTGCCTGTAGGGCGCAGGGGGTACAGACCCCTTAGTCTCCCTGGAAATCTGCCTTTCAGGCTAGGGGAGGTTTTCTGCTGTGTGCGAGTGAACTGTATTGCCTGCTGTTTGGTCTCCACAGTACTTGGAGTACAACAAACACACAGAGAGGAAGAAACTCTTGTACCAGGACTCTGCTGTTCCTGAAGAGACACTGTTGCCCACTAGAACAATGACCTAAATCAGACCAAAGCCCAGCTAGCCTGCTATCTCACTCCATAGAGCAAAACACAGGAGTTTTGATAGCTCTTTCTGGGATAATGAGGTGTTTTTCAGGCCTGATTATGGTCTGACCTGCAGAGGCAAACAAACAGCTCTTTCAGGGTTATTCAGCAAGTCAGGGCAGAAGAGAAGTTAACTTCCATTCTGCAGCTTAAGGCCCCAGCCTCCTGCTGCAGTCTGCCCACCCCTGCCCATTGCTGACTGAGGCAACCCCAGCAGGTTTTGCTGTTGTCACCTTTCAGCTTTGCTTTGGTTGCAGTTTTCATGCAGCTCTGGCTGTGTCAGACCAGAAGGTTCTGATCAGTGGAGGCTGCAATGCCAAGGGAGCCCTGCAGGATGCCTTTGTCTTCCACCTAGGTGAGTGATTCTCTCTTCCTGTTTCCATAGCTGAAGGTGACTATGGGGCTGCAGTGGTGTTTCTGAACACCTAGTCTGGTCCATTTGTTTCATCACACTAGGAATGGGCTTGTCAGTATTAATAGCCCCTTTCTACTCCAGATACTCTTTCATGGAGCACAGTGATCCACCATGACCTCTGCTCTCTGCCCCGAGCTGGCCACACATTGCTTGACCTGACTCCTTCCCACCTGATGGATGTGGACAAGGAGAACAAAGAGGAGCATAACCTGCACACGGTGTTGGTCTTTGGGGGCTCCAACTGTGCTGGGACCTTTTACAACAGCACAGTCAAGATCCAGCTGGACCTAGGGTAATGCACAATACTCAGAATGAGCCTGGAACAGCAAGGGCTTTTCACCAGCCTGAACACAGACATGGATGGCAATAAATGAGTCTAAGCAATGCGACAGTCCAAGTATCTATATGTAGGTAAATGCTACCTTGGCATAAGAGATCACAGGTTTGTGAAGCCTTTCTGAAGGCTGTGGGCATTGCCTTCCTAGGGTAGCTGATACACAGCATCAGACTGGAAGAAATTCCCTCCCATATCCCTGGCTTGGTACCTGGGCTTGGGTGCCAAAACAGTCAGTGGGATCTGAGCTGAGCCTGCACAAGCACAGAGTCACAGGCTTCTGGGTTTCCCTTCTTGCCCTACAGGTTTCTTGGCCGGAATTCCCCAGGTGCTTTCAGCTCTGAAGGTGACTCAGGTGTTGGGTTTCATTTGGGATGAGTGGAATGGGATTTACTCCTGCCACTTGGAAGGTCCTCACAGTGAAAGTACAGACATGATTCTGGTTTGGAGGGAATCTGGGGTGGGATTCCCTTGGGAAATAGTCTGCAGCTGAGGACTAGGAAAACACGTAGAGTAGTGTCTGAGGATGGGAGAAGGAAGAGAGCACCATCTTTTTCAGCATATGGGAGTGAGCTGGTTGTGTGTTGCTGACTATGGCACAACCACCTAGCTTTGCTTTAGACAGACCTTTATTATAAATTCCACAAGACTGCTTCTAGAAATAAGGAAGAGGTACAAATCAGCTGTCCCAGGTAGTAATTCTCGTCATTGCAAGGGGTGGCAGAGTTGCTGACTGTTGGCTCTTGCAAGACCCACAGGACCCAACAAGGGTTGAGATTAAGCTGTCTTCTGTCAGAGACTAGCTCTTACTGTTTATATCCATGGCACTGCTGATTATGCCATAGCTCTGAGGCAGCTGCAAGGACAAGCAGGCCTGCTAGGTTAGTAGCACACTGTATACACTGGTTCCTTGATGCTCTTTCTGTAGATGGTAGAAAGAAGCAGCCCCTGTGGGGAGCCCAGAATTGGCTCAATGCCTCACAGTTGTTTGTGGCCACATTCCCCAACCCAAAGCCATACAAAGGGGACTTCTGATAATTATAGATAATTCTGCTTTAATCTGCTTCATGGAGATATATCAGATAGATAGAAAAAAAGTCAAGTAGCAGCAAGCTTTCCAGCACAGGCATAGCTCCTGTAAGTCATCCAGGCTACTTCCAGGTCCTCTGTCCTTCTTCCAACCCAGATGAAAGTGAGACAATAGTACTACAGCTTCCTGCTGGCACTGAAGTCCTACAGGCTGTAGCTCTTGTCCTCTTTGACACTCCAGTTTACTTGATTTGATGAGTAGAAGGGCTTCAAGCTTGCAGCTCTGCAGGAGTATCTGGCTGCCGGGATGGGTGGCTTACTTTGAATGCCTCTAACTCTAGGAGAGCTTTGTTTATTCTGGTTATTGTGGGATATGGACCCATGTCCACTTTGAATCTACAAAAGGAAAAGAATTTGTGAGGTACTATGAGTCAGACAGGCAGTGCAGCAGTGAGCAGAAGGGCAGAACAGTGTGCTGTACCTGCCCAGTATGAGAGAATTTCACAGGCTGTGGTACATTTGCATTAAGAGAAAAGGTTCATCCTTGTAGGTTTAAAAACAAATACTACAGGAAAGGTTAGTTAGTTCTTCCATCTTCACTGGGCTTTTGCATAGTGTGCAGCACAGGGTAAGAAGGCACTATGCTTTTCATGGGAATCATGCAGCCACTACTTGCATAGATTTAAGGCTTTCAACAAATACAGTCAAATTAATTTTTTCCCCCCTGTGTGCAGTGTAAATATAGGGCAAACAGGGAGAGAGGATGTGGAGTGCAGGCAACCTTAGCTTTTCTAAGGACGTCAATCAGGTTTCCTCCAGGGGCCTCTGAGAACAGAGCACAGCTCCTTATTTCCAAGAGCTTCCAAAAGAGACAGTATTTGTGGCATAGGAAAATTCATGCAGAGAAGAATCCATAACTGGATAGGGCAGGCAGGAGGGATGCTTCCCTAACAGGCACAAGGAGTAGCAGAAGGTAAGCTCTGACAGCCCAGCACAAGGAGTAGGTGCCCTTGAAGAGCGCCTCAAGCTTAGCCTTAATTACCTTTCAGCATTGGAAACTTGAGGCACCAAGCACAGATCAGCCATGGAAACCTGCAAATGTAGCAGAGAAAAGGGGTCAGAGTAACTCAGAGCCTGTCCCATCATGCTTCACTGTGGTAGCAGGCTTTGAGAGCAGGATAGAAATTACTTTATTAGCCAGTACAGAGGAGTTGTCACAACAATCTCATTCTTTAATCCAGCATTAATAATACAAGAATTGTACAAGGAAAGGAACTTCATAGCAGTCACTACTAGAAGAAGCCATCAGCCTTCAGGGAGCTTCATATTTACTGGCTGATCATGATGACCTCAAGGACACAGTGCTTCTATGGCACTGCCTCTGAGCAAAAAAGTCTGCTGGCAAGCTGCAGAGGGAGGCGATGGAGGGAGGGGGGAGTTTGCATTGGCTGGGAAAAGGTGAGTAAATTTTGCTTGTTTGCATTGCAGGAGTATCGAGCGGCTCCTGCCAATGTCAAGACCTGATATGCGATAGGGTCTTTGCGCATAGGCTCAGGGACTCACAATCTGAAAAGAAGACTCAAGGACAATACAGCTAGCTGCCTATCTGCACAGAGACCACTGCCCCCACCCCACTCCCCAGGTCACAAAGCCCTGGGTGCCTTTTAGAGCACACATTATTCTCCAGCATAAGATCTCATAACTAGCCTTTTCCTACTATTGGCTCCAGTTCCATAAAGCTCCTACTAGACAATCCTCTGCATCACAGGATATTGCAGGAGCCTTCCTTTTTTCTCAGGCTTTTATAGGAAAGATCCAATTGCCTGCCAAACAGGACTACTATGTGGAAGAGGCCTGAGTGGCCTCTAGCTTGGTAAGGGTCAGAACAGCTTATATGTGAGCTATCTGGAATCTGTCCATGTTAAAGTTGAACAAACAGAGCAGAAAAATACAATCCAACTTGGTTAAAGGTCCCACAGAGCAGAGCTAAGAACTGAACCTGTGTTTCTTGAGTCAAGCTTTGCCCCTATGACAGGACACTTTGAACTCCAAATCTCTTAAAGATGAAATATGTATAATCTGTTTCCACATCCTCTAGGAGCAGACAGATCCTAGATAGAGCTGCAGAATCTAGCCATCATCAGGTTATAGGCAGGGACAAGTAAACAGCTCCGTAACTATTTGCAAGTCAATAATGGCCTAAAAGGATCCATAGAGCTGTTTTTCTTATGGTGAAGGCACCGCATGTAACTCCAGGCACAGGATGGGGTTGTGCTGTGTCTCCACAACTAATTTCCTTTCCTGTTTTATAGAATATACTGAGGTTTTCAGTTCTCCAATCGTACACAACACTCTAGATAGATACTTACTTCATCCCCCACACAGTAGCGCCCGGAAGTGTGCTGCAGAATCTGCTCCAGTGCTGTCAAGAGAGGTGGTACACTGGAGTGAGGCATTGGAAACTAATTCTAAAGGGACACCAAAGACCTTTTAGACTGGGAATTATGAGCAAGGGCATTTTGACCCTGAGATGAATGTGACAAAGGGGCAATTTGGGACAGAACCTAGAAGGAACAGAAATCTTACAACAGCATAGTTATGGGAGTCTTTAGGGTCCTTCAGCTTTTTGGGACCCAGGGTGATTTCAGTTGCTTCAGGCAATGCAGCTGAAATACTAAGAAGATGCTGTAGAGATGTGTGAGTGGGGATGGGGAAAATGCAAAGGTTCAGTCAGTTTGCATCTGTCCAGAAGTGAAGATGGGCCTGCCATTCCAGCACATCCGGGAGGGGTTTTGAGGAAACAAAAGGCACCCTGTTTCTCCCAGGGAGGTAAAGAAATACTCTGCTACTTGCTAGATTCTGTGGGAGTTTGCCATTACATATCTTTTGTCTGATTACAAAAACATAAATATAGATTGATAGAACTTTAAAGCAAAAGGCACTAGTTTGGGAGCAGCTGGGTGGAAAGGAGAAGTGCTGTCAGCCTTCATACTTCAGGGTGAGTCAACTGTTGCAGTGTACAGGATGGCCCCAGGCTTCCCCTCTTCCATGCACAGCAGTGGAAGTGCCCTGTAGACAGCATCTTTCCTCCAAGACCCTGGAGAGCTACCGGTCCTGGACAAGGGACTCTGGGCAGGAAGAGCACTGTCTCTGCCAGCAGGGCAGGACCCCAGCACACCAGCCTAGGGAGATCTGCTGTTCTGCTTGAAGAGGAAATTAGGACCCCAGCAGTGCAGTGTTTTGAAGGATCAGTATAAGTGCTGATCATTTTGAATGTGGGACGCACCTTGGAAGCCAGACGCAATGCAGTTCTGAGCCCATTCTGTTTTTTTCTCCCCCATTTTTTTTAGGATGCTCAGGTTCTGTGGAGGCAAGCAATCTCCAGGTTAGATTGATCGCTGCTGGCTGGATCTTGCCCACTGATTCATCCAGTGGAGGAGGGGGGAGATGAGGAGTTGCCAAGCCTGAACCCCCAGCCTGAGTTCAGCCTGCTGGGTCAGCCCTGACCTCAACCTCATTGAATCATGTACCCTGCTGTATCTCTCTCTTGGGACTGTCCTTCTGTAACAGCTGCCAGGGTATCCCTTTGCCTCTGCCCTTTGGGTTGCTCAATTGTCTTCTTCCTAAGATGTCCTAGACCCAGCAGTGAAACTATATGGATTCAGCCATTTCTGGAAAGAACCCTGGGGTGCTATAGGATTTTCTGTGTAGGAAATACTGTATTGTTGCCATTGGCAGATCAGGCAGAGGCTAAGCAGAATTTTCATCTGCTAATACACAGTCTTAAGGTCTGCCACTCTATTGGCTGGCAATAAAGAGACTGAGCTTTTCAGAGATACAGACTCCTGGAAACCCATCCTGGTTTTCTCATTTGCATGAATATGACAAGGCAATACCTGGAGAGGCTGAATGCCGGAGACAATGTGATCGGCAATCATTCTGACTTTGGCTCTCTTCTTCGGATCTTGGGGCAGGAGCCTGGGGTTAGGACGGGTGTCTTCTAGGTAATGAATTATAGCTAGCTGTAATGAACAAAGAGATAAGGAGAGGTTATTGGAGACCCAAGGAAAAGTTCACATCCTGAACACCTGGGAAAGGAGAGCTGATCCAAGAGAATACAACAGCTTTTGAATGAAGTTTGTTACCAATGCAAGCAACAGAATATCCCCTTTGATGTCTGCTTGGGACCTTGTTGTCATTTAGCCCAGCTTTAATTTCAGGCAAACCCTGGCACGGCCATCTAAGTCAGACTACAAAGTGCTCAGTGAAAGGTGGAGTTACGAACCGAAGCTAAATTGAGCTTAAATCCTTGACAGCAGTTTCCCAGCAGAGGCTATGTGCTATTTCTACCCCCAAGTGGGATTGTTTATCACAAATGCCATCTCTTTTCCAATGCACAGATGAGAGCTCCGGGGGAAGAGATGGGGTAAAGCCATT
This sequence comes from Gavia stellata, assembly GCF_030936135.1. Taxonomy (NCBI): domain Eukaryota; kingdom Metazoa; phylum Chordata; class Aves; order Gaviiformes; family Gaviidae; genus Gavia; species Gavia stellata. The sequence goes on from NC_082600.1 coordinate 25,795,705, forward strand.
CCCTCCAGACTGGCAGCAGGCTGGAGTGAATGGTTAACAGGGATGTGGCTGGTAACTCACTGACTGAGAAAGGGTGATGCCATCAATTTTCAAGACTGGGACTTGCTGCATTGGATTCACTGCCTTGAATTCAGCAGAAAACTGTGGAAACAAACTTGAGATTACTCTACGGCAACAAGAAATTCTTCTTCCTCATTTTCTTCCCCTAGAACCCAGTTACCAAATTATTTTATTTTTTTTACCTAGCTTTTCCCTCTTCCTCAGTACTAATATTTGCAGTAAGTTATGCTGTACTATTAGCCTACAGCAAGCTGTCACTGGGGCTCAGGGGTCACTGCATCCAGGGCCAGACTGCCTTCCCTTTTGATAAACCGTCTATACAAAGCCCAGGATGGGTGGTACTGCAGCAGTGTCACTATTGCTGTTCTAGTTCTCCAACTCCATCTTAGCCCATACTGGCACATCAAGCTGGTGGTACTAGGGTGGCACTACTAGGTGCACAACTCCACGCTATGGCCCCCCAAATAAGTTCTCAGTGAAGATCTCTTCTGGCAACCCACCCCTTCCTTTGGCAGGCCCTTTGCAGCCCCTTGCTGTATCGTTTAGCATCTTTTGGACGCATGCCCCCTGCCACACACACTCTTTCTGGTGCTAAGTGAATGAGGTCGAGTCTGTGTTTAAATTGCAGAGCAACTTCTCTGAAGTCTGTGCACCAAATATGTTCAGTTATGCTAAGCAGGAGCAAAAGATCTTCAGCCTCATGAAATTCAGTCACAGATGTTTAAGAGATGAAAAAACCTTTAGTCTCCTGTAGTCATCTTCTCCCTCTCTCTTGCATGCCAGGGAATACTGGCTGAACGCAACTATTAATTACAGAGAAGCAGTGAGGTATTCAGTGACTTTGCCTTTGAACTTTCTAGTGCTAATCCCAATTCTCCTAATGATCCCCAAGTTCAGTACCCCTGGAGAGAGCAATGGTAGCTGTATCTTACCTGCTGCCCCCCATCCTTCAGGAGGTTCACTGGCACCAGGTCATAGGAAATCCCTTTCAGAGCCAGTGCTAGGGAAAGCAGAGTGTACAGCTTCAGACAGGCACACTGAGACCAGTTTAATTGGTAATGGGCTCAGGGAAGTGTTACCATCTCCATTTGAGAGAAGAATGGCTTTAAAACCAAAAAAGACCCTATCCCTCAAGAAAGGTTGCCTGAGTCCACCAAGAAAATATAGTGCTCTGGCAAATGAAGGACTAAAGCACTAAAGATCAGTCCTGGCAAAAACACTGCATTTTTCAAAGTAAGTTTTGCCACTCTTTGCAGCACAGCCCCTCCTGATTTGGCTTATAGAGGGCAGGAGGCCCTGTGCTTACCTGTAAAACCTTGCTTAAGACTGACTCAGTACAAGTAGGGACCATTCCCAGCCCTGCTTAGCTCTCAAGACCTGGGCAGACCAGAGTCTGAGGCAGTATCCGTGTAAAAACAGAGTGTAGGGCCTCTCTAGATAATGTGGAAGAAACAGCCATCTGTATCGTGTTAGCTTTACAAAAGGAGTAATTCCCTCTAACTAGCTGCAGGCTGAGCAAAGCCCTCCTGTTTGTTCCTCTCCCTTCCCCCTGCCCCAGGTAAGCTGTGGTAGTCCCTTCCCTCCCACTGGGGAAACACCTCACTGTCCCAAGTTCATGTTTGCTGATCTCTCTCTTAATAAGTGACTGATTAATCAGGTTAGTGAAGGGAAGGATACTGCAATAACACCAAGACAATAAAAAAGAGATAATACTGGATCTTACCGATTCTCACTCTCCAAGAGCAGGAACTTCGGAAATAGCTATAAAGTATCGGCTGAGAAAAGAAAGAGAGATAAAGTGGTTATATGGTGGGAACACCAGAGTATTGTAAGGAGAACAATGCATGAAGAGAATGCATTTCAGAAACTGTAAGACAGGGAAGAGCAACATTTGAGGGCAAGAGGGCTCCTTTCTGAAAGTGACTTCCTGTTTTGGGCGTACAAGGTAGTATCACTGTCTTTCATGCTGGCCCTCTGAATATTTAGCTGCACCTGATGTTTCCAGCAATGCAAAAGTGACCCTAAAATTATCCCCTACAAAGCTTCCGTCTTTGTCCCTATCAGATATTGCTAACTTCTATCCCATCTTAGATTTTTGAAACAAATTCCTCACTGACTGTGCCAAGCACCTGCAATGGGTATTTGCATGGCATGAAATAGCTTTTCCAGTCACACAGGGCAGGGCCAGGCCTCTTTCCAAACAAGCAGAGCTTCTGCTGTTTGAGATGAAGGCCAAGAGGTAAGACAATTCATCTCTACCCGAACTCTAGCACGGAGGCAGCTTTCCTGGATGCTTCCACCCTGTCCAAGCTCTCACCTTTTCAGATGCCATCATCAGTGTGTGCAATCTACTCCAAGAGATTAAAACAACCGCTTCGCTTTCCCTTTTGACTCAGCTGGGATGGGGGAAGGCTTCTCTCCTAAAGCCAGTGAGAAAAGGACTATGCCCCCAGGTCTGTGCCCAGGAAACAGAAAACAGCCAGTCAGATCCAATCCTGAGTGACTGCAGTCAGCTGCATCTGTATACCCGTGTGTTGCGCTGCAGCCCCAGCCCTGATATCAGAGCCATTAACCAGCTTTGAGGTTGGAAGCACGTTTAGGAACCATCCTTATTTCCCTGGCTTTTTGTCCAGAAGCAAATAAGATATCTAGAGAGCCTGTCAGGCTCTCAGCACTTGCAAATGCAGGAATATAGCCCTGGGGAACAAAACAAGGAAACCGAAGCCACATGCAGAATTTGTTTCACTAAGGAACAACTGCCAGCTCCCTGAACAGGGGCTGCCTTTGTGGGGAGGTCCCTTAGGGTCTTCCTGTAGCCCTACTCCCATCAGTACTAGCCAGTGCAGAGGGTTTTCTACATTGTAGGCCTGGGAGAGGCTGCTACTCTGCTCCTGGGCCAACTTTGTGCAAAATATGAAGCTTGCTTTTTTGTGTTAGGGTCTTTTCTTTCCACACAGGAAACTGGTACTCATGCATGTCTCTAAATAAACCCATAATCATGCCTATTCTTCCTTCCATAGATCCCATGGCACGCCAGGGATCAGTCTGTGTCTCTGCCCTCCCAAAATGCAGAGAAATTATATCAGAGACTGACAGCAAGGCAGAAAAAGGCAGGGATTTGCTCACTGACACGCGATCTGTCAACAGAAAACCAGAGAGACACCGAGGATGTCTGTGCTCCAGTCCTCTTTGTAAGCTTGATGCTTCTCTTGCAGTTTAGATTGGTTCAAATAACTTTAAATGAGGTATGCATTTGATTAAATTACTCTAGTCAAATGTTTACTGGAAAAATAGTTTGTAAGTAAGGAGGGAAGTGATGGTAGTATTGGCAACCCTTGTGGACAAAGTATTTACTGATTTTCTTAAATTCTCTGCTTCTGGAATCAGGGCATCAGAAATCTCAGCTATGCTTTTTTTCAAATGTCTAGCCTGCTGGGTTGCAGGGAAAGAAGCAGTAACCATGACTTCAAAAGGGAAATATACAGCATTCATGCCATACTATTTTTAGTTGTTTTTCCTGGGGACCTTGCTGATGATTTTTTGGCTCGGAAATTCATGTCCTTCACCACATCTGTTTTGGACTCTGGCTCTCAGCTGGCAGAGACATTTCTCCTGATCCTCTCTACAGTTCTTTGTTGTTTTTGCAGCCTGTGCTATGATTTGTAATAAATTGTGCTAAGCTAATTGCTTTGCTCTATAATTTCAAGGACCCAGGGGATGTCACCAAAAAGAACACGGAAAACAACCCGTCCCTCAGCTGGGAACTGTGTCTCCAGAGTCTGGGGCTTGGAGCGATCTCTTAAGTTCACGCTATTTTGCTCCCAGCGGCACAGCAGATCACAGGCAAAACAATCAGCTAAGTAAAGACTAGAGACAGCAGAAGTGGTTTGTCCTCAGTGGATGGGTCCCAGAGTGACATTACATCTAGTCTTCCTTGGAGGAAGAGCTGAGCATGGGCCAGGGAAGTAGTGGGGAAGAACTGTCTCCATTTACAACCCTGTGGGGTACAAGCGCTACAAGCTGCAGGTTAGACCGGTTGGAGCTGGGAAGATAGCAGGAGGACAACATTTGCTTGATGTCTACTGAGATTTCTGGTTTAGTTCTGTTTTCATTTCCAGCATCAGTGGTGCAGTGAGGGAAGTTTGGGCTTAAATCCCCATCCAAAATAAAAATCTGGGAAATGCATTTCACTGTTTAGGAAGATGGAAGAGACACCCCAAACTTTGTGTGTTGAGCTCTCAGGTTTCCAAGCCTTTCCGCTTCAGTATGGTCTCCTCTGGATACCACCTCTTTCCAGGCTATATTCGGGATGCACTTGGAAAGGCAAAGTCTTTCACCCATTTCTTGAGACCCATCACTTCAAGCAGCCTGCCCACAGGGACTGACGCAGGGCAGTCACCCAAGTGGGACAGGAGAGAGAAAGCTGCTCCTTGGAGGCTTGCATAGGGGAAACCTCGGTGTCTGAAAGGCACTGCTTATATTCTGCTGGGTTAAAACGTAAAGGTATAAGCAGAAGGAACAGGTTTGCTCCTAAACTCTCAGGATCTCTGCAGCAGGCATTGGTGTTAACAGCTCACATGGATAAGCTATTTTAAGTAAACATCACCACTGCTTTGTAAAGCATTAGTTTTATTTGCACGGGGACAAATTGCTTGCTTGCCACTGAGACAGAGACACGGGTGCAGGCCGGGACAGCAGAAACCTATTTAAGAGACGCTGTGCACGGCGGTGCAGTCCTCTGGGTAACCACCGTCCCGGCCTCTGCGGGGAGCCCGGGGCACCAGAAGCTGAGTTAGGCCGAGATCCCAGGCAGCTGCCGCAGCCGGCGGCAAGGCCAAACCGAGCTCCTCCCGCGCGGGCCGAGGGCTGAGCCGCCGCCCCAAGCCCCGCTCCCTCCAGCTCCGGCGCCGCCATCGCCTCCCGTTCCGCTCCCGCCCGGCGGGGACGCTCCGCAGGGAGAGCGGGGAGCCAGCACCGCGTACCTTGGCCGCGGCAGAGCTCATCCCGCGCCGTCACCCTCCGCGGGGACTGCGGTGTCAGCCCCGTCCCGGCCTCGGACCGCCGCCGGCCGCAGAGCCGTGCCCTCACCTCAGGGCTCGGCTGCAGCTGTGACAGCAGCCGCCCTGGCAGGACTACATCTCCCAGCGTGCCCCGCGTCCCTCCCGCCCGTCCCGGACTCCGTCTCCCGGGATGCGCCGCGCCCGCCCCGGGGCTGGAGCCACGCGGATGACGGCGGCGGGGGGCAGCCAGGCCGAGCCGGGCCCGCGCGGCGGCCCGCTGCGGCAGCGGGAGTCCCGCCGGTTGCCGGGGGGGTCGGCGCGCCCCGCCGCCCCTCCCGCTCCGGCTCCGGCTCGCCCGGCGGCGCTGGGCCTCGTCACCCTCCTCAGCTTCGCCTCCCGCTTCCACCGCCTGCCGGAGCCGCCGCACGTCTGGTACGGGCCGGGGCAGGGCCCGTGCCCCTCCGGCGGGGCATTGCCCCGGGGGCGGCGGGTCTGGTCTGAGCCCCCGGTTGTGGGTGGGTGTCTGCCTCCTCCCGGGAGGCGCCCCGGAAACAGCCGGCCTTCGTCCCCGCGCCCGGCCCCTCGGCCGGGAGTGCGCCCAAGCTCCCAGCCTTCGCCCCGTTTCCCCGCCCCGTTCTCGAGCACCCGCCCACCCCTGCCTTGCCCGGCTGGGGGGATCCCTGTCTGTTCCAGGCAGGTGGCGGGACGGGATCCTGGCAGTGAGGGCCCCAGGGAAGCGCTGCGCTCTCTGCCGGCCCCGGCCCCGGTCCCGGTCCCGGTCCCTGCCCCGGTCCCTGCCCCTCTCTCACCGCTGCTCTCGGGACATGTTGCAGAGAGGGGACCGGGTCTCGGGGAGGCGGTTTTGGGGATCTGTGGGCTGCAGGATGATTTTTTTAACATCTCTAAGATCAGCCTGGAATCAGAAGGGCACACTAGAGGTTTTGGAGTGCTAATATCAAACTCTTTAAAAAGGACCCTGCCTAGAATGGCTGAAATACTCTCCATGATTTCCCGGTGAATTTAATGCATTGTCTCATATCGAATGTATGGCAGTAACCCTCTATATGATGAAAAGCATGAGTAAAAAGGCCTTCCTGGATTTTTTTACTGTCTTCAGCATTATAGCATGTTGTTTGGTGTTGGGTTTTTTTTCCAGTTGGGATGAAACTCATTTTGGGAAGATGGGAAGTTACTACATTAATCGGACCTTCTTCTTTGATGTCCACCCCCCTTTGGGGAAGGTAAACTGTTCTTCTGTTACATGTTTTAGAAGCCACAGGAATGGGCCAACAAAAGTCTTCCCCGTCCTTCTGGCTGAAGGATGTGATGAACACCAGTGCCTTTCCTAACTGTTGTTGGCATCATGGTAATTTACATTCTCTATCCAGAGCCTCAGCTTGCATCTTTTCTTCTTTATGAAAATGCTTTGAATACGGGAAAACAAAACAGTATTGCATGTTGGGTATTGGAGAGGCTTGACATTGAAAAATGATTATGGCACTTATGTGGTTTAGAGGGGATATTTAATAGAAACCTACAGTTCAAAGGAACCAAACAGTTCCTGATAGCTTGTATGTTAATGAGAGTCCTACCACAAAGGACCCTGAAAGCCTTGACTTGCTATTCTGTAATCAAAGAACTTGTTCTAGCAACTGTGTGCAGTGTTGATGAAGGTGCACTCTGACTCAGAGTCTTCCTTTCAGGCTGAGTCTCTTTGAACTATAGGAATAAGGAGTGATGGGAGAATCTACAGAAACATAATTCTCTCTGCTAAATCCCACACCTGATATTTCTTTTGAGCTTGCAGTTGTCCTTATGGTCAGCAGCCAAAGTCCTTTTGATCCCTTCTGATTTTGCCTTTAGACAAAGGGCAATATGTATGCATATGAATTCTGTGCATGAACTCTTGTTTGGATGATGTGTCTGAATTAAGTAGTTATCCTCTGGATCACACTTGGCTTCTATAAACATCTTACCTGCTGCTGGCTTGGATACTCCTTCCTCCAATGCGATTTCCCTGACCAGTTTTTTCACCTTTCCTCTTCAGATGCTGATTGGACTTGCTGGCTACCTTAGTGGATACGATGGTACATTTCCTTTCCAAAAGCCAGGGGACAGATATGAGCAGCACAACTATGTGGGAATGAGAGGGGTAAGGTTATACAGGCTAGTATCAAGCTGGCTAGCTCTCCTGTGCTTTTCAGTACAGAGTGTTATGTCATAAGAACAGCTCTCCTGGATCAGATCAGAGGTCTGTTTAGCCTTGTGTCTTGTCTTTAAGCTCCTTAGAAAAGTGTTAGTGGTTGTATTGTGAATAAGACTTAATGTCTGGCTGTGAGAGGCCAGGTAAGAAAGTAAGGTGATTATTGAAGCCAACCCTTGCTGCTAATTAGTGGGACTACACTCCCGAGTGGGACAGATATCTTGCCTATTCTGCACACTGCTTACTCCATTGTGCCTGGCTGTCCTGCTGGAGAGCCAAGAATGTCAAAAAGCCAGGATCATCCACTGCCACCTGCAGTTTGCCGCCTCCAGTGACACTGAGCTGAGTAAGCTGATGGAGCGGGGCAGGGATAGCTATTCAGAGTGGTATTCTATCTGAAACCCTGGCTGTTGGCTGTACTACTGTCTAGGAAGACCAAGGCCATAAAGCTGACAACAGATACCGTGAGCCAAAAAAAAGAAACAGTGGTCAATTGCTAGTGCCTAGAAAGAAGAATAAAAACTGGGAAAGTGTATTTTCTTGGTTTGCTTTCCGGGCCTCCAGCAATTTGTGGTTCTAGAATCCCCTGAGCCAAAGGTGTGAGAAGTGCTACAACCAGACATTGAAGAGAACAAATTTTACTGTGCTGCTGCTTTCTTTTGTTTCGATTTCTGTTCTTCCTCCTCCAACTATCCTCAGTCTCGTTTGTGTAGGGGAGGTGATACTGGACTGCTGAAGATGTAAGGTACAGGTGTATTTTGTTCTTAGATTTCATATTCTAGTCTCTTGTTAAAATAAGTTGTGTATGGTGGATGTGCACCTACTTGGCATATCTTTTTATGAATACCTGATGTAGTCTAGCAAGAGAATGACTGAATGTTGTTACTGACACATCTAGAGACAGAACAGAGTAAGCAGCTGTCCTTCTCTGAACAGTATCTTTGTTCATTTGGCTTCTGTCTGATGTTCTTAGTGAGTCAGTTCAGCTACTGCAACACCTCCTGTTGTTGGTAGGTGTGGAAGATGAAGGAAGGGAAAGGGTGTGGGTGTGTGTTCACCTTGGGAAGGGTTATAACTTCTCCCGTGATCTTCTTTTTGTGCAGTTCTGTGCATTCCTTGGCTCCTGCCTGGTTCCCTTCGCCTACCTCACAGTGTTGGAACTGTCAAAGTCACTGCCAGCAGCCTTACTCACGGCTTTCATCCTTATTTTTGGTAGGTGTTCCTGCTACAGCAAAATTGAGCAGGTTAATTGTTCAAGAATTTAATTTCTGGATTATCATGTGTTATCTAGCAAGGGGATATTGGGGTTAATGAGAGAGGTTCCCAAAAGCAAAGTAATTCTGCTTTATATATATATGGGGCTTTTTAATTGGTGGTCCCCTTGTGAATTTTACAGTCTTGTTTAGTTCATAGGTACTTCTGTTATGTGCATAACCACAGCGTTGGACTACATTTCACCTAAGTTTTAAGAATTTTTTTAAGATGGATGGTCAGGAATGATTTTGCTCACTAGTGAAATATTGATGTCTGCTGTATGAATTATAGAGGTATTTAACAGCCTACTGCATTACTATGGAAGAGTTCACAGTAAGAAATGAATAAAGTTCCTTGTTGAACTGAGCCAAGTGGAGAAATTAACATTGCAAATGGAGTTACCCAAATTGGGGTTTTGTGAGGACACACAGATATGGAGACTTAAAATACCCAAGTCATATTCATTTTTATAGGTAACATCTGAAAGATGACTTGCCCTGTAGCATCCTCTGGCACCATGCTGGTACCTTAGCAAGTAGATCTTTGCTGTCTGTAATGCTTTCCATCTGAATATGTTAGCAGCACCTCCCAAATGGCATTTCACAGATACTGTTGTACTGCCTGTTTTTTGAGAGGGTGGGGTTTTTTTTCATTTGTTACCCAAGTAGACGTTGAAATGTTCTGATCTGCTTCTGTTTCTAGAATTTCCCTTGTTCCCCTTGTCTTGACTACACTGAGGAAACTGCCTTCCTGCAATCTTAGATTCACTTTGGAACTGCAAGCCTTTCTGACATTGTTGTGCATCTGTTTGCAGATACAGGCTGTATTACTTTGTCCCAATATATTCTGCTGGACCCCATTCTGATGTTCTTCCTCATGGGAGCTGTTCTGAGTATGGTGAAATGTAACAGCTGTGCAGATAGGTAAGATAAAGATGATAATTTTGTTAAACTATAGGTACTCAGCTTTCACACAGGTAAAGTACTCGAATATGTCTGCCACTTCGTGGTCTGGGTGAATGGCTCGGATGAGATGTTTCAGGAAATTTGGAGGTGAATATGACTCATGGTAGGGGAGAGAAATTTTTAGCATGAGGGTTTGTGAAACTAGGGAGAAAGTGTTGTGGCTGGGGTAAACCAGGAGAGAGAATTAAATTTTAGCATGAAAGGAAATTTCAGCAGACATAGTGTTTATGGAACTGCAAATCTTGAAAATGAAGATTAAAGGTTTTTAAAACTTGACATGAAAGAAAGCTAGTATAGGGCATTGTAGGTCAGAGAAGGAGGAATGAAGGATGGTTGGAGCCTGTTCAAGGCTTTGCTCCTTAATGGCAAAAATACTAATTTTTTGTCTGGAACCAGACACTTTGTCTCCAGGCTGGAGAAACACCGTTTATCTATGACTGTAATCTTATAAGCACTTATAAAATCCTGCTAGCTGAGGTAAATAGTGTAATTTGTTGGGTTTAGAGAAATTGGTACCAAAAATTTGAGAGAAATATGGCCAGGATGTTTCTGAATAACGCAGTTAGGTTGCTCAAGATATTTGCTGTAGACCCATCCAGAGGGGGATGGTGATTTCTAGGTATTTGGATATGTCAAAAGGCTTCTTTGTGGCTGGGCTGTACAGAGTAGCTTCCCCACAATGCATCCAGAATTCAGAGACATAAAAGCTTAGAATACTGTGTTATATAGGAGCAAGTTTTGTTTCATGAAATGTTCAAGAACTGATCATACCGATCTTAGCCATGTGTGCTGCAGTCACACGAAAATGCAGCCTGCAGTGTCATGTGGGGGGCCATCCAAGGCCATCCTCATCTACAACACACACCCCAGGGAGTGCAAGCCCTAACTTACAGGGCAGTGTCTGATCAGCTCTGTGTGCCTTGGCCTGAACTTATTTCTCATCTCTTAGAGTTAATCCTGTTTTCAAACTAGTTGATTTTATGCAAATTAAAAGCCAGCTCTAGCTATTGTGTTGCTTAGCAGGTCACGGGGATTTTGTCCAGCCAAAATACAAGTGTCAAGGCATCAGGAGTCAGTAGGAAAAGGGTTTTAAATTCTGCTGTCATCTTTTCTCATCTTTTCTCTGTGGTTCAATTTTAGTTTAGTTTGTAATTTGTTTGTTTTTTGCTGCAGCTTTTGTTTGTGCTTTGCATAGATGTTTTCCACCATGGCCTTTCTGCTTTAGGAAAAGTAGCTGTTCTTTTTTTCCTGTTCTCCCCCATGTCAGCTCTCTGAGAAATGTAAGTTTGCATTTTATGGAGCAAAAGTCCTGTTTCTATTTTCAGACCTTCCATGTGTCAGACCTCCTTCACACTAGTATTTTAGCTTATACCCGATGTCTATGTTCCCTTCCTTAAAGGGGAGATCTAGGGCTGCCCAGGCTTAAGTGTTGGGCCCTTCTGAAGCCTGTATCAGGGGTATCCTTGCATCATTCTAAAATTAATGAAAAATATACCTTTCTGTTCCTCATGGGCTCCCAAGAAGAAGATGGAATGTAATTTTGCGGGGCAGCCAATTTGCTGTTTGTTTTCCTGATCACAGATACCCATTCAAGTAACGATCATTTATTTACTGACCTGCTCTATCTGTCCTGCAGGCCATTTTCTGCCTCCTGGTGGTTCTGGCTGAGTCTGACTGGCATGAACCTTGCTGGAGCAATGGGGGTAAAGTTTGTTGGCCTTTTCGTGGTCCTCTTGGTTGGCCTGAACACAATCTATGACCTATGGGACTTGCTGGGGAACCTCAGCCTGTCACTGGTGAGTGTAAAAAACCTTTTCTTTACATTAAGGATTTCTTTGTTTTGTTTTGCTTTCTTTTGCCTTCATAATTCTCGTAGTTATTGACAACCATTGAACTAGCCAAACAGTGATACTCTGTCTGCAGCAAACGGGGGTATCTGAGGTGGATGATGATGATTAAAGATGAAAGTTATAATGGAAAAACTATTGCCATATGTTTAAAAAAACCCCACGTATGTCAGTGGGATATAATGCCATAAGAGCACAGCAAAAATGTTGTTGCTGTTTCTCGAGAGAAACTATTACCTTTCCAGTTGGATGAATTTTATTTCAGTCTAGGTTAAAAATGCTCATTGGAACGGCTGTACAATGCCCCAAAGCAAGATGTTGTCCAACACTGTTACATGACCTTCTGACGAGTACATGCTACCTGGCAGACAGGCATGTCTTGCAGCACCTAGTTTGCATAAGCAGCGCAAGCTTAGACTCTGCTTCAGTAGAGTACGGGGGCACAGGTCGCATAGCAGTAGCATGCTATAGTCCATCATGAGTCATGTGTGCTCTGCAACTTGCAGTCTCCGTAGCCAGTCCTGAGGATGAAGGCAGCCATAGTCTGTTCAATTTTACACACCGTTAGTTCTTGTAAGCTCTAAGAAATTTGCTAGTGTGTTTGGGTGCCCTGTTCTAATACATTGCATTTTATATTTGGAGACTGTGAAATCTACTATTTGGAGAAATACCTTGATGTGCCATTTGCTGTCTTGCAACCAGCAGGAAAACAAATTCTTCAAGCACATCTTTTAAAAGGTGTTCAGTTGTCCTCTTGTCTCAGCCTCTTCTGAAGCTTGAAAATTCAATATCTTTCACTTACTGTTTTTGTCCTGTTTGTCTTATAAACAGTGGGGGTTTTGGGGGACTTTTTCTATTCCTGCTGTGTGATTTGTTTTCTCTGATTAATGTGAATCAATATGGGCTGCAAAGATGCAGTGTTCCAGCTCTGGAGAAGCACTTCTTGAGCAAAGTCAGTTAATTGCATTTGAAATGAAACAAATCCATCATGTCTAAGCTTTCTGCCAGCAGACGGCTGCACAGTGATTTCATTTGTGCTGCTGGCAGCAAAGGCAGCAAGCCCCTGAGTGTTAGAATATGTAAAGAAATTTACTCCAGAAGATAGATGCTTTCTGAATAACTAACTATTTGGCAACCTTGGTGCTTGAGGAGGGGAAAAAAAAAAGTACTGAGGATTAAACCCCTGAAAGCCTGAATAACTTGTCTCTGCATTTGTTAGGAAACTACTCATGATTCTTCACACACAAGGTTTTTGGGACTGATTTGATTTCTAGAATTTTCAGCTCATCTTGGTCCACTGTTCTCATCTGCTTGGTGCTGTCCTTCATGTGCGTTTTCTTTTTTAACTTTGCATTGAAGTCTGTAGTTAAAGAAGGCCTTTTCACAAAGATTGAAGCATATTGTGGTCATTTTGAGGAGGGAGCTGGAGATTAGTTCATATGCCTCTCTGCTGCATTAATTTGGTTATGTACCATCAATCAGCATTTTTCTAAGTGCCCAGTGGTTATTAAGTGTTCTGCTCAAGTACTTGACCTGAGCAACTGTTTCCTTTGTTGACTTCAGTAAGTTCTTAGTTTTGTAGTGTATTCAGCTCTTTTTCCATTACTTCTGACATCTTTGGATCTGTTATTAAGGGATGGAGGATGATTAGCTTAATGATTGTATGGTAGGTACCATGTAAAAAAATACGGAAGATAGCAAGTACATCTGCCTTTGTCCGCTTGGAAGTTAGATGTGGACATTTAGCAAACAGTTTTTGCTATTTAAGGTGTTTTCTTCTCCCACAGCTGTTTATTACCCACCCTGTATTGTAGAATACTTACCCTACTACCAGCAATGTCAGTAGGTTGTGAATGTGTAATTGCATCTTGGGCATCTGTGTACAAACCACCTTTACAAGGGATTTAAATAAAATGTTCTGCTTTTGTGTTGAGGCAGCTAGAAACGCTCACAGGTTTTGCTGCTGACTTTTCTGTAGCTTCTGGCTGAGGGCCAGCAACAGAAGTTGCAGTGTGAGAGCATCCTTGCTAAGTGACCTGGTTTCTGTGAATGCAGCATATCTAGGTCCCCAAGAAGTCCTTGTTGCAGTCATATTTGCATAGGGAGACTTGTTGGGAGAATTGTATCTAGTGGCTTGTGCCCTCATGTTTTCATTTTCCCTTTTGCTTGGCTTTGACAGTTACTATTCTGGAAGCCATCTCCTTGCTGTGAGTTTTGTGTCAAGATGTGTACTGCTCTGATAAACAAGTTAAGGTCCTTGTTTTCAAAGTATTGTCAGTGGGAGCTGCCCAACCTCCTTTGCCAAAGTTAGGCATGCCCAACATTTTTGAAAGTTAAACCCTCCTGTTGCCTGTTTTTGTCTTCCTCCCAAGACCCTGAAATCTCAAGATACCCCAGCTCCAGCTTTTGGAGATGCACAAGGTTTGCCTAAGCTTTTACCACTCCCTAGGCCTTTTTGAGGTAATTTTGCAGCCTGCTGGACTTACTTGCATGGTAGGCTTCTGCTATAGGACCACTGCTCAGAGTCCTGTGAGTAAAAGAGTAGAGTTGTTCCTGCAGTTGCACTGTTTGATCCAGGTTGTGTTTGTTACAGGTCGTGTTTGGGAAGCATTTACTGGCTCGTGTACTCTGCCTTATCCTGCTCCCGCTTGCCCTCTACACGGCTATGTTTGCTGTTCATTTTACAGTATTAAATAAAAGGTATTTCACAATGTTTTCTCCAGAAGAAGAATCACTTGTCTTTGCTTTGAATTAAAGGGCATTGATCATAGATTTCTCCATTTTCAGTGTCAGAAGCACAGCCACAAGCTGTGTCTTTGTTTAATTCCCTTCCCAGACTTCTGCATTGTTTTTAGAGAAAGGTTGTGGCCAAGCTGGCAGTGAAACTGAGTTTGAGCTTAAGACTTTCTGAAATGCCAAGCAAGTATCCTAACCAAACTCTCTGTCTCCTATTTTTTTTTTCCTCCTCTCTTTCTTAGACCTGAAAATGTCTCAACTCCATTCTTTTTTTTTTTTTTAATTACAAAAACAGAAATAAAAAAGGCATTGCATTCCTGAAAAATGCTTTGGCTGTAATTAAAAAAAAAAAAAAAAAAAGTCTGAATTTGCCCAAAGGGAGGAGTCTTCTCTGAATGCCTGCAACCAAGGGATGTTTTTTATGTGGAAAGAGCACAACAGCTAGTAAAATGTTTTTCCATATGCCAGCATTAAGAGATGAGGTGAATAAGCATTTCACCATTAAAAAAAAAAAAAAAAAATCTGTTATTTTTCAGTTTAAGTCAACTGGTCTTACCGCTACCCTCTTAGCAGAAATGAGACTTAAGAGAGAGGATTTGTTATATCTAACCTGACAGTGGTCAGTTTATTTGTCATAAGAACACCTCCAAAGATAGTTGATGGTGCTTTGTGCAGTGTCAGTGTGTACATTTTTGTGACCTCAAGTCCTTGCAGCTCTAGACAATTTCCTGCAAGACTCTCTCTATCTGCTATGATTCACAACATTAGAGGTGTGTGCATCTAAGGGAGCTGCAGTCATTCTCCTGATGCCATATCTGGTTTTATCTTTTTCCTTCTGTAAAAACAATTTGGTAGTGCATGATAGAGCTTTATGCCTGTTTTGCCAGACTTTGAATTGTCACATTCTTTGCTCTCTTTTGTAGTGGTCCTGGGGATGGTTTCTTCAGTTCAGCATTTCAGTCCCAGCTGGTTGGGAACAATCTTCATAATGTCTCCATTCCAGAGTGTGAGTGTCCAAAGGAATAAACCGCTTTGAGTGTTGTCAATGTATGTGGGGGTTTAAATAAAAACAGCATCTCCTGTGAGTCAGTGCAGGACAGTCCAGGTTATGCCTTCATGGTCATGGTCAGATCTATGTTGTTCCTCTGTGCAGTTTTATATATTGACAGAAAAGAAAAAGGCTGAAAATAACACCATGTTTAGTGCAAGATCACTAGCTGTTTCATCATACTCTTTCTGGAGGGAAAGATGCCATTTTGGGGCATTTGATGGTTTTCTGTGCATGCATCTTTGTATTTTTTGGCCTTTATTTTGCTTGAGGCAACAAAAAGAGATTTGTCCTGTTCACCTTACGTTTGTAGGTGTTCAGATTTGGGATTTGTTTCCAAAATGTGTGTAAATGAAAACTAGCAACTCCTTTGTGACACAGCATGCCCCTGGTTCAGCTGTGTTGTATTCAAGTATGCATATGAATTTAGGGGAAAGGTGGCCCTGTGTGGTCATTCCGTAATCCTCAGGTTGGCTAAGAACTATTGAGCCTTTAATATGCTTTAGCTTTCTGATTACTTCAGCTTTTCTCTGGCTGTTCCCTGCTCCAGAGCTGCTACTGGGAGAGCATCAGGTCCATTCTCCAAGACTGTGTTCTCCCCCTTGTGTGTCTGAAGCCAGGGTACCAGCTCCACTATCGGATATCTGAGCTTGCCTCCCTTCCTTCTTGTGTTGCTGTAGGGATTGGGCGATGGAGTACTTCAAAGCAGTAACATGCTTTTCAAACTTGATCATGTTTAAAGTTGAACGCTTACTCTTATGAAAAGCTATCTCTAATGTCTCATTATTGAAATTACATACAAAAGAACTAGCGCTTATGTTTATGTTAAAACTAGGTGGGAGAGTTTTAGTATTTCAGCCAAATGTTATGTAACAGTTTTACTGAATCGTTGGGGACAGAAGATAAGCTTGCAAGGAGCTGTGTGGAGTAATATGTCAAACAGGAAATGAGCTTTCATCAAAACAAAGCGGGAGAACGCATGCCTGATCAGAGCACTGCAGACTAGCTGGGGGAGATATTTATAGGAGTGCTGCCTTATGCCTTTTTTCCTCCTTCCTTCCCATGTAGACTTGGCGTACGGGTCTGTGGTCACAATGAAGAACCTTCGGATGGCAGGGGGATACCTTCATTCCCACTGGCACCTCTACCCGGAGGGCATTGGGGCTCGCCAGCAGCAGGTTAGTGTGCTGGGGTACTACTACCTCTGACTACAACCACTGACTCACTCCCATTGCACTTAGCATTAGGTGCTGTTGTGACAGGAGCTATGTATTTACTCAGCATCTGTTACCCTCTCAGTGCCACAGCTGTGCACTTGGCTTGCAAGTCTGAGTAAAAAGGATGCTTGAAGAGAGCCTACCACGTTGCACCACAGTGGTGACTTACAGTAACAAGGCTTCATTGTAGTAGCAAGACCACCCTCCATAGTTGGAGGCCAAGAGGACTTAAAAATAATCTTCCATAATTAAAGTGCTATTGTTACCTCAGGGAAGGCTGTAAAATTTATGTTTAAAACAAATACATTACTTTATCTTACAGGTTTCATTGCTGTGTTTTAAAAGCAACAGAATAGGGCTGCTGTGTTTTGTTTTCACTCCAGCCACTGGCCTCTGTGACCTGACATGAATGACTCTCCTTTTGTGCCATGCTTACCTCATCTGTTGCCAAAGAATTTGTAAGGCTTTGCTCATTAAATTAGATATCTGTACATTCGTAAGCTAGCCATAATTAAACTATCTGAACTCTCTGAGGGCTTCTGATTAAGTGATTAAGCAATAAATCAAAGTAAAAATCAGAAATCATGTAACTGTCGCTAATTAAGTAGTACAAAAATTAAATTAATTTCTTACTTTTGTCCAGCATCATCAAGCTTCGCAAATCTTTGCAGCTTCTTCAGCTTTCCCAAGATGTGTTTTGCAGTTTGCATGTTAGTGTCTAAAAATTCTTCTGAGCTCCTTGAAAGAAAGTTTCCAGAGAAAAACAAGTGTTTGGTTTTTAACTCCCTTCAGCCTCTGTGGTGAGGAAGTAGTTTTCAGAAATGAAAAATTTGTCTCAATCTTCCTTCCCTGCTGTTCTTCCCAACCAAAAATTCTAATACTGTCATGTGACATTGATGTTCATTACTGTAGATGGAGATGTCATACCAAAACTGGCTCAAACATAGTCAAAATTCAAGTGCAGAACGTGCTTTATGACACTAAAAGCAGGGAAAGGAGATTTGGAGAGGATGCTGATGGGAGTTTCCTTGAGGGTAAGTAGGAAAGGGTGGAGCTTCCTCCTCCCCTGTGCTCCCTGCCCTGGAGGTAGGACAAGGGTAGGGGGCTGGGACAGTTTGGGGGCTGTGGAGAGAGGAAGGGAATTTAAAACTTGGAGGAGATTTAGGGAGGAAAAGATGGAGGCAGTGATCTCTCTGCCTGCTCCTTTTCCTCCTCTCCTGATGATATAACCTCAAGGTGCGAGGTTCCACCTCCAGCTCTCCCTTTTTCCGCACCCTCAGACACTCCTGTTATGTTCTGCCTCTCACCCACCAGGCCATCTGCTCCCACCTGAGTGGGAGGCACAGGTCTGGGACTGGTCTAGGGTCCCACAGAGCAAGGCTTCCTGCAGCTGGAAGAGGAAAGCGAGTAAAGTGGGCACTGTTCCTCATGCTGCTTGGGAAGGCTGCCCTTGGGAGCAGCACCCGGGGCCCGGATGGTCTCCCCTGCCCATGGTAACAGTAGGAGCAGTTACTCTGTGTGAGTCTGAGCAGGCTGGTAAGGATTAGCAGGGTAGCATGTGCAGCTTTAACAGTTGATCCCTGAATCCTTCTTACCTTCCCTGGGTCTTTTGGCAGAAGTGTTGTGGTTGTCACAGGCAGCCTGTCATCATAAATATCTACCAGTGATGCCTGTCTGTAAACCCAGTGCTGTTTCCATCTCCTGGTTCTGGTACTGGTCAGTGATTATTCAAAAAGTTCAGGTTTGGATATCCTCGTTGTAGAAGGAGCCTCTGAAGTAGGATGAGAGGAGGTCAAGCTGTATGGTTGGAGGCTGTTACTCATGATGTATGTGAACTGCCATTAAATGTAGTGCTCCTGAATGTACAGGCTATACACCGAATAAAAGGTGTGATCTGGGTTAAGAAGTGGCCAGTAGCGGACTTTCTAGGGGGCACTATCATAAAAGTCATCCCAGGGTTTCTATGTTATTGGTGCCTTCAATTGGGACTTCGATTTGCTGGCGAATGTGTGTCTGCTAGCACCAGCTTTTTTCTTGTTTGGTAAAATAATTTATCCTGTGCTTTCAGGTCACTGCCTACTTACATAAAGATTTGAATAACCTGTGGATTATAAAAAAACGTGATTCGGATACAGGTAACAAATACCAGTAAAGTGCCTTTTATAACTGCTGCTTCAGTTTTTTGTTTAAATATTCTGAGTTCCCTCCAGGACAAAGTATCCTTCATGGATATGAGGGGGAGAGGAGGAAGAACAAGGGGAATCTGGCTCGGTCTTGATTAATGCTGTTTGTGTCTACTGTGTTTCTGGTTTTTCTCCAGATTGTACAGCTGAAGTAAATAAGCTTTTCTCAGCTGCAGGTTGCATTGACAACTTTTCAGCTAGGTAGGACTGCAAATAACAGAGAGGAAATTAATCTGAACTCAGTATTTTGTGGAATCTGTTATTGTGGCTATTGGGTCCTGGAGAAGTTGGCTCCCGCTACGTCCTGATACATTGTGTTCAACTGATTTTCATGGATGTTTGCTTGGGGCAAGATAGAGTACTGAACCTGATGATCTATGGTTTGTACATATATGTTGTTTTAGAATATCATAGTTTAGCTGAGGCATGTTTGGTCTGGCAGAGGTTCCTTTCTTCACCTGCAGTATGTGCATATAAAAATTAACAAGAACTGTATAAACAACAAACAATGCAAATAACCTAGATATAACAAAATTATGATCAGTGTTGCAAGAGTAATTTTATAGTTCATGAAATATAAATACATATATATATATATAGTTTTGGTGTTCAGTTAGCCTGAGCTGGCATCCTCTTTATTTAAAGGCAATATGTGCTGCTTGGGGCCATGTTCTTTGGAGTAGCCCTCAGGTCTGGTCTTTAAACTAGAGCAGTGGTTTACACCAGGCTTAGAGTCAACACGAATTAGTTTGCCTTGTATTGTCTGCTTGAGGCATGAGCATTCCCAAGAAACTTTCTAAGACCCTGATATGTTTGTCAGTGCATTGATATGACTAGTTTGCCTTCCTTCAGCAGATTTGTCAGATCCCTCAAGCCCTGTGGAGTTTGTGAGGCATGGAGATATTATTCGTCTGGAACATAAAGAGTAAGGACGATTTCTGGTGTTCAGAGAGATTGCATGATTCAGTAGAATTGGTGGGAGATTTGTCCTCCTGGACACTATGTTGTTAGGGCAGCACAAGTGAGCTGTGTGACAGAGGTGTCTGTATATCTGCATTTCCAGTGTGGCGTTTGTGGAGTTTTTCTTCTATGGCTTACATTTTGAAGGGTGTCTGTTAAATGGGAAACTTTTAACAGAACCACACAACTTCATTAGAAATACCTACCTAAGCAGCAGAGGGATTTGTTCAGCTGTGGGAGGTGCAATATTAAGGGTAACTCTTCTGGAAAGAAGCAATTTCAAAACCCTCATTCTGTTGCTTGTCTCTCTGAGTTTTCCAGGCAAATAGTGTGGGTTTTTTGTCAATGTACAGCAAGTGTCCTGTTCTTATGTGCATAGGCAGTATCCACCTGCTGAAGTTTTCAACAGCACTGAGATCATAGCAGTGAAACACTTTTACTGAAAGCGTCGGCTGGTGCCTTCCCTCTCTGTAGGGAATACCTGAGGGGAAGCAGGGGAACCCTAGTGACTTGATACTTAATCTTCGTCTAGTCTAATGTCACTGTTCCACAATGCTCTGTGCTGTCGCAGCTTTGATTTTTTTAACAGAAGCTCTAAACTTGTGAGCCTGGAAATCATGTTATACTGCATTCAATATTGCGTGTTCACAAATCATTGCTTAGGTTTCCAAAATGGTTTGAAGATTTTAAAAAAAAAAAATGCCTTGAATTTTTGGTTTTACTACCAAATATATGATAACGAAGGTGATAAAATCTTGATTAGGCAATACTGGTTAGGTCTTGATTAGGTCTCTGGAATGGGAGGTGAAGCTGCGGTGCTGCAGAAAAGATCCGGCAGATGGCTCTCAGCTCCCTGCCTATGAACCTCATCCAGCGTGGGCAGAGGGTTTCTGTGCAGATAAGGCCAGGCTGGATGCAGCTGAATTGTTGGTGGGGGTGGGTCATTGTCTGAGTGGTTTTATTAAGGACTGACCAGGATGCGGCCAGATTTTTCTGGTTGCCCCCGTTAGCAGTCCCTGCTAGGGTGGGAGACTGTTTGTCTGCACCATGAACAGCTGGTGCTAATGGGGGCCACTGATTACCCCCTCAGTAAATCTGTGCCTGACTAAATGGTACAATCTTTCCCCTCAAAAGCAAAACTAATAATCCAGAAAGGTCAGGATCTTGTTTTGCTTCTTGCAAGAGCAGGACTGTTAGTCCCACCTTTACTCTTCATGTAAAAAAACCTCAAAACCAACAATGTCTTTTCCACTTGGAGGTGGTGGATTGTAGCTTGGGGGTTGGATTTATTCATAGCGTCCTTTTCCAGCACTGCCCAGTGTGGCGTAAGCTCAGAGTTGCATGGTGGGAAGCGGCAGTTTCACTCTGTGGCCCCCATCGCTGTTAAGGCTGCATCCTGCCCTGCCCTTGGCTGGAATTCAGTGGTCAAAGCGCTGGCAGTTCTCTGAATGGCTCAGACGAAAGTTCTTATCACAAATTGACTGAGATATAAAAACAAAACATGGTTTGACTTTTAATTTCATTTCAGAACTTCTAGAAATCTTCACAGTCATCAGCATGAGGCTCCCCTGACAAAGAAGCATTTTCAGGTCACTGGCTATGGAATAGTAAGTGAAGTGAATGGCAAGACAAAACAAAAGCTCCTGCTTCTGGGGAGAGTTCATACCACACCAAGGGGATTTATTCTTGCTTTTTTAGTTTGTTAGCCAAGGTAATAGATGTGTATCTACCATACTGGAGGAAAAACTGACTTAGTATGAAATAGCTTATCTCATATTTAAGGTCTATTTAATGTGAACAGAGACAAGAAAATAACTTAAGCTTTTACTGCCGGTCTAGCTTTGGCAGCGTTCAACTCCAGAAATGCCAATCTGAGCAACCTTGAAGTTGCTCTGACAAGTATTATTTTATGTATTTGGCCTTGTCACATAGACGAGTGCCTTCTTTTTGACACAATGATGACAGAAATTTGAATCACAAAAATTAAATCTGCTCTGAGGGCTGAATTACTGAACGCAAGGGGCTGTTGTCTAAACCCCTTTGTGAAGCAGCCAAGTTACCCCTGTTTAAAACGTAACTCTGAGCCACAGTCAAGTATGAATTGGAAGCAAAGAAATTTAAGGTTGACAAGATAAAAATGTATTTGTGAATAGTTGCTCATGCCTAGAATCATCTCTTCCTGATGGGGAATCTCTTCTATGAAGTCTGAGCGAGGGTAGCCTGGGCTCCTTTGTTTAGCTTTGCCACCATTAGAGTTTCAGAAGTTCCCGTTTGCAGTGCTTCAATCCTGTATGTCTTCTAGTTGTTTTTTGGCAGGGTTTTTTGCTTTTATTGTGGGGCTTTTGGTTTTTTTTGGTTTGTGGTTTTTGGTTTTTTTTTTCTCTCCTATGGTATGTTTGCATGATAGAATGGAACAGGAGACTCCAATGATTTCTGGCGGATTGAAGTGGTGGGCAGAAAGGCTGGGAAGCTCATCAAAGTCCTACGGAGTCAGGTCCGGCTAAAGCATGTGGCCACAGGGTGTATATTGGGCTCTTCTGGAAAGACTCTGCCAAAATGGTAAATAGCTTGTAATCCCCTTCCACCCCTGTAAGGCCTTGAGCTGACATGTTCCTTTGCTCAATGGTACTTTTAAACTAAGCAATAACCACATTTCCTCCATTTCTTTATCTTTAAAAGAATAAAAAAGTAACTAGCAGGTACTAAAAATATAACCAGAGGGGAAGATCTGGGTTAGGATTGTGCAGTCTGTTACAGTGAAGGTACACAACTCTGAAAAATAATATCCCTTACTAAGAGATCCAAGAGTGGCATGGGTGTAGATCTTGTGGTAAGTCCAAGAGGGGATAGCAGACATGTTCTTCAAGGCCCATTTTTATCCTTGGGATTCACAAAAATTGCTAGAAACTGGGGCAGTTCATGCTGTTCCATACCATAATCCTCCAAATTTCTTTTTATTGGTACTAATTTCTTTTATGGTTGGAAGACCTTCTGCCATTTTTGCATGCAGCATCTGAAGCAAGGGCAACAGTAACAAGCTGCTATTAGCAGGGGTCATGATTTAATATGTCCTTGGATTACATATCCTCATCATTAAAATGAGGTATATGCAGAGACATCCAGACTAATGCCAAGCAAGCTGCTGTGTCTGCAAAGCTGTACTGTGTGGGATGCTAACATGGATCCTGAAGCAGCAGGCTGTGCAGTCATGTTGCTTCTGTTTCCAGAGCAGCCTCTGTTACTGCTAGCTTAGGCTTCCCTTCGCTGTGTTATGGTAAAAAGGGCTTCTAAGGTATCCTGTGGATGCTGAATCATAGTGAATGCAGGCAGATACCTCTGGTGACTGACTGGTCAGGAATGCAATTGCCATTTAGACTTTACCAGTAAAACTGGGCTCATGTGTAAATAATGTGATTGATTTTAAAAAAAATTAATCACTGCCTCTGTGAACAGTGTTCAAGAAAGGGCGTATATTTTTTTTTTCCCCTACCACAAACTTACCCTGTGAATGGAAGTTATTGCCACAAAATATTGATGACATTAAGAGCTGAAGGAAAAAAATACTTGTTAACTGAAAATAAGGATGGTTAGAGTATATTGGATTTTTCTGGGTTTTTTTAGGAATTTAGAGGGGAGTAATCACTGTCCTTCAGAGAATTAAGTGGTGATTAATTAATGGAAGTTAATTAATTAGTGAAGTCTGCTAAGTGGTGATTGATAGAAAATTCCTTATTAATCTGCACATTACTGCAGGGTTTGCACTTTCTCCCAAAGTGTTTAACGTGACTTGCTAGAAATAGGGTGACAGACTAAATGAACAGTTGGTGGGATCCTCTAAAGTCATTCTTTTGTTTCTGTAATACAGTTGCTGTAGGCATGGATTGACTTAAATTAACGATGGTGATTTTTTTTTTTTTTTTTTTTTCTGGAGAGACTGTAAGGGTTGACTTGAAGTAGTTTCTAGTTGTTAATGTGAATCATCTTCAAAAATCCCACTGCTTACGTATGGACCTAGGTTTTTTAGTTCAGATGCCCAAAGTTAGAAATGTGGTTCAAATGTTCAGTAGAATTTTTATGTTGGCTGCCTTGCAAATCTGGTTTGGTTTCTACATGGTGCTTAGAGTATATAAGAGTGTGTAAGAATGCAGCTGCTGAGGTTGAGTGGTATGGTAGGTGTTATGGGGAAGTATAAAGCTAAATGGGGAAAAAAACAGACATGAACTGGAAATATTGAGTGATCTTTTGTGGGCTGGTGGCTAACTGTTCTGCTGTTCCTCAGGGGTTGGGAACAAGTGGAAGTCACCTGCACACCATACGTGAAAGAGACTCCCAATTCTCTCTGGAACTTTGAAGATCATATTAACCCTAAGTGTAAGTCATTTATTTCCTTTTCCTTTGAGAGTGCATCTTGGCTTGCTGTTAAAGGAAGGGCTGAGCTATGAGATGGGAAGAACTGGCATTCAGTGTTTGGAATTTGTGTGTTCTTTCCCAACTCAAGCACGAACTTGCTGAATTTGGGCCAGCTGTTCAGAGATGCATAGCCTTTTTCTACTTCAGTGTTTGTACTGTAAGCTGGTGATAATGCTTCAAGTGTAGTGGAAATATAAAGACTTTTTTAAGGATTTTGAGATCTTCATGGGTAACAAAAGTGTGAAGTTTTATAGGCGCTGCAGTACAGGCTGTTATTTTTAACATCATTGGTTTAATTGGGAATTACTGTCATCGATATGAGTATGTCATATATACTTTAAGGATATTTTTAAAAAGTTAGGATCCACCCTGTTCTGGTGTATTATTTTTTTTTTCCTTCTCTTACCAGGGACATACTAAATAATGACTTTGCTGTACCATCAAGAAATAAATAGAAGTGTGACAGAGAACTAAGTTTGCCAGTAATGACAGATGGGCCTTGCAGCTTCATCCAGGAGTTAGATATGTGTCACAGCCTCATTTGGCCTGAATTATTTGATGCAATTTTCATGCCATGAATTGCAGATGACTTGGGCTGAGTTCTGAGTTATTAAAAAAACTAGCATTCTTCATCCTTTCTGAGCGACTGTATGCAAACCAAAGGAGAGCAATCCTGGGCTGTTGACTTGGTAGAATTTCCTCATCTGTTGTAATGTATTTTGCATTCCCACACTCATGGCTCATTTACAGATAAACAGCAGCCTATGAAATCTAATTTCAGCTAGAAATACAAATCTGTTTATTTCATGGACTTTTACCTATTTCTCTTGCTCCTGGAAGTAAAGGAGGAAATCTAGGCATACATCAGTTGTGAAATTCACTGGGGGATACTTTTGACTGCAAGCCTCTGTGTTTAGAATATGAATGAATTGCGTAGGGAATGAAAAGCTGCTAGAAGCAGATTTGTCACAGGAGGAGAGAGTTTAGTTTATTATGAAAGAGGCAAATAAAAGTAAACCATACTGACTTATAATCTATTTTTGTGTCTTTTTCTAAAGTGCCCAATATCAGCCTGGATGTTTTGAAGCCCTCTTTTGCAGAAATTCTGCTAGAATCCCACATGGTTATGATCCGGGTAGGATATAATTAATTCTAGATTATATTTTTTTTCTCTTTTCTCTGCATCAAAAAGAAATAGCATTTTCTGAGATATCTGGGTGATGTCTGCAAGCTAGGGCAGAATTTACAAGCCCCAGCAACCTACTTGAATTTATACTTAGAAAAAGGGGTCATCTTGCGGCTAAATCTTCCAAAAGTTTGGAAGCCTTGGGCTTGATGCCTGGCTTTTCTGTTGGTAATTATTTAATCCCTCCACTGCTGAAATTCGGTTCTGTAAATGGGAGTTGAAAATTTTCCCTATCGTACTGAAGGTTTTAAAGTTAAATTAGTATTTGTGAGGAGGATGTCACTGTGGTCAGAGTCAGGAAAATTAGCTAAACAGACACTTAGGAGAACAATAAATGTTTGGATTGAAAATGGAAAACTACTTTCTTTTTTAAAAAAGTTGATCGAGGTGCTGTGTTTTCTGCTTTCTTCTTCCCTATTTATCCGTGAATATTAAAAAAATGAGCTGGATTTAATATTTTCAAGGTGGACTGCTCTTGCGGTCTTTCCCCATGATTGTTCTTTGTGCTCTTGGCCACAGCCCTTCTGCTTCCAGCTCCTCAATTGTCTGAAGAATGGGAAGTTTCTATTTTGAGAAAGGAGTCTAAAGTTTTATTTGCTACTGTTTGTAAAGCTCTTCTCAGATTCTTAAAAGAAAGAAGGTAGTCAAGCAAATTATTATTAATGCTAAGCATTTCCGTGGCAACCAGTGATAATGCTGTCTCAGGTAAGGAAGCACCTGTATGAGTTTCTGTGGAAATAATCTTTCTGAGGCTTTCATTTCAGAGTGGAGGGAAACCTGTCGAATTAGTCTCTTAATAAGCAAAATTCTTGCTTATGCAACATGTATCCCCAGTGACAGAAAAGCTGGAGAAGAGAAATGAGAGAATACTGCCTCTAATGGTACCCAAAGAACATTTTCACTTGCAGAGTAATATTAAAACATTCATTGTCCTCATTGTGGCCATCTCCGGAAAATGATGTGTTTATGTAGTCAGAAAACAGCCTTTACTCAGGAAGAGTGTTCATGTATGTTTGTGTACCCAGGCATTTCTGGGCAGGCTTTGCAGCATAACTGCCTGCTCATTTAAATTTTCTCTTGACTTATCTGTAGGGAAACAGTGGCCTCAAACCAAAGGACAATGAAGTTACATCCAAACCTTGGCACTGGCCCATCAACTACCAGGTATATTGATCAATACACCTTCCTGTCTGTTTTCAAGTGCTTTTGTTGTGCTTCTTGAAGCATAGCACCTCTTAACTGCATTGAAGATATTGTCACCTTTATTTTGTAGCATCTGAGCTGCATTGATGGGAATTTGTCTCACCTTTGACACTGTGCAAAATACAAACTGGATTGATGCAAAACCTTTTTACTCCCCTCTGGTCTGTTTCCTCAGGGCCTGCGTTTTTCTGGTGTCAATGAGACTGATTATCGGGTTTATTTGCTGGGAAACCCGGTAAGTTGGGAATGGGGGGCTCCAAGCCAATGTCTTTAGCAAATTTTAGCTTACTCTTGCTTCTACCAGTGACAATGATTCTCTTCCTCCTCCTCCTCCTCCTCCTCCTTTTGTCCTTTTGTCTCTGTCATTGTACTCTTATGTTTGGATGTAGCTTTTCATTTCCTTTCGCATGCGCATTCCTATGTCCAGCCTAAAGCCCCAAATCTTTCTTTTTTGCCGACGTAGGTGATTTGGTGGCTAAATCTGGTCACTATTGGGTTATATCTTCTGATAGCAGTTTCCACTGCAGTGACCCTGAAGAGAGGTGTCCGGCTGACATCTGAACTCAAAGGTGAGGTCAGTCTTCATATCCCTCCTGCACTGTAGAATCCCCATTATAACATCCTGGTTTCCTGATACCGGAAAGCTCATCTTGGGACTTCTGTACTAAAAAACCCTCTTTTTTTTATATTGTATTAAAACCCTGGGGGTTGAACAAAATGCACTCAAGGCAGCTGTACATACAAAACACTGAACTACATAGTGCTTTGAAAGTGTAGCACTGAATGATGTGACTGTTAACAAAGGATTCCATACTAAAAATAATCACTCTGATGAATAAATCTCACTTTTTGCATGGCAGACCATTCCCAATGAGTTGCCAAATTTCCTAAGCCTGTAAGACTTGTTTGGAAATCCTCAAGTCAGCAAGGGCCCTAAGACACCTACTTAGCCAAAGACAAGAGCTCTGGAAGTAACTCACAGGCAGGAGATGTGATCAGTGGCTTGTCAAAAGTATTACCACTCCTTTGCTGGAGAGTACGGAGCCGGACTGGGTATAAGCTGGGATCTTAAGGTGATCCAAAGATATTAGTCTCAGTAGGCTTTTGCTTCCTTGTTTTCTTGCAGGAGACGAGGGCTTGGATTAGTCAGAAGCTCACATGCCAGCTCTGATCTGCAGGTCATCATGTAGCCTAGCATGGGAGTTGAACTTATGAACTGCTCAATAGTCAAGATGTTGGCCACAATTGCTGTCAGTTACATTGATTAGTGCAGCTCAGAAATTACCAGATGCGTAGCTGTTGGAAAGGCTGTATTTGATCTGGAGGTATCAGTAGGAGAAGGTGATAAAACGTATGTCAGGGAAACCTTCCTAACGCAGAGATCGAATGGTTCCATGGTTTTATCTTGTTCTGCTTTGCAGGCTTCCAAGATGTTTTTTCTAGTAGAGATACTTACCCCACATAGGTTACTGATAATAGGCTTCCTTTTCACAAATGCCTTTTGCAGGCACCTTAAAAGTATGTAGATGGCAGGACTTTGTGTCCCAAGAATGGGAAACCACTAAGCTTAGGTTATTCAGCCATGTCCACAAGGAAGAGAGTGGGAGCTTCATATCTCAAATGGTTTAATAGTGAACAAGACAGATCTTCAACAAAAATACTGCAAGGAGCTACCTGTATTGGCTGTAAGGGCAACAGACCAGTTGGATCAACGTCCTGCTCTCAAGCTCTGCATGTGTTCTGTACTACTGTAGTATGCATGGTGTTTTGAAATGAGAAATGTTTCCTGATATTTATGAAAAGCAAATGACAAATGGAAGAGATGCAATGATCCTTTATTATGTCCAATGCCAAGGTTGTAGAGCTTTTCACAAACCCTAATAAGTCATACTTTGGCCATTCCAGTTTACATCAATGGTTGCTTCATTTTGTAGATCTCTTCGTGGGAAGTGAATTCTAAAACGTGATGTGAAAC
This sequence comes from Gavia stellata, assembly GCF_030936135.1. Taxonomy (NCBI): domain Eukaryota; kingdom Metazoa; phylum Chordata; class Aves; order Gaviiformes; family Gaviidae; genus Gavia; species Gavia stellata. The sequence continues at coordinate 25,823,952 of NC_082600.1, forward strand.
TATTCAGTTATACAATAAGTTGTTGGCTAAGCTGCATGCAGACGTCAGAGCTCTCAGTCCCTTCCCCAGGCTCTGAAAGCTAAGCGACATCAGAAACTGGAATGATGTAATTAGTCTGATGTATGTCCTGAGAAACTGCAAGTTCAATCTTAACATAGAACATGGTCAACCTCCTGCCATTCCCTCGAGACTTACGCCTTTGTATATGTTTTTTGATAATTGTTCTCCTGAAGAGTGTTTGTATGTTTACAAAGAATGCAGCTAGGATGTTGCAGAGGCTTGGAGTAATTTCAGACCAGTACGTGATATCCTGCAAAGATCATTCCTGTTGAGTTTACTTACTGTGATAAGGCTTGCAAATAGGAACTGCAGTTGAGTTTTTATCTTTTGAAGTCTGTTTACCTGTGTTCCAGAACTGTCCAGAGTCGTGCTACGTGGTGGAGGGCAGATTATGCTGGGCTGGCTCCTTCATTACCTCCCTTTTTTTATGATGGGCCGAGTTCTCTACTTTCACCACTACTTTCCTGCCATGCTTTTTTCCAGCATGTTGACAGGTAAATACTAGAGTCTGGGAGAAGACAAATCTGTTGAATGGAATGTTTTCACACTAAACAGTATATATTTTTTTTATAGGTTTTCTGCTTGCTTGTGCAAAGTGCTTGAAAACTTTCACTAATTCAAAATGTTTTTTCACAAAGCAGCTTGAAGTGCTAAATTGTCTTTTTTTGTTACCATGCTGAAGAGGCAGTCATGTCTAGTGCTTAGGGCATTTAAATTTAGAGATGTGATTCCTATTCTCTGCTGTGTCACTGTTCTTACTATGCTTTTATACAAGTTACTTCCCTTTGTTTGCTGCCCCCACTTTTCTGTCATGTCTGTTTATAATTCAGTTTTGGTAGTTTTTCCTGTGATTTTGTACCAATTTAGCATGCTGGGGGCCAAATCTCTTTTGCATTTATTCAAACGGAAAGGTAGGAAAAAAGAACCTTCTGCTGATACAGAATAATCCCTATCGTTTTGAAGGTTACCAAGGTAAATGAATTTAAAAATTGACAAGGTTTTCTGGTGTTAATGGAGCTTTGTCAGCCCAGTCTATGGCTGAACATAGCGGCTCTGTTCTTTGGCCTCTGCATTGCTCCTGACTTCTACCTCTTCCTTCTCCTAGGAATCACCTGGGACACACTACTGAAGTTCTGTGCTTGGTTCTTGTCACCCAGCACTACAGCTAGAAAAATACATGGAGGCGGGTTCCTGGCACTAGTTCTGCTCATCATGTACAGGTCAATGCTGAAAGCTGAACTTTTCCTGAATGTGTGAAAGTCACTGTCTCAATGGAAACCTTAGTGCCTGTTAATTATCCTTAGCCTTTGTCTCTGCCTCTCTTCTTTGCTGAACTTCTCAGACATCATCAAGTCCAATCCTAAACCCTCATATTTGATTAGATTCAGCATCTGTGTCCTAGTAATGCGTTATAAAACATCTTTCCATTGCAGGGAATCCTTCTTATATCCCAGCACTCAGTGTGAACACTCTGTTCTCCGGCAAACCCACAGCTCAGTGGTTTCTGATTCTAGTCCCCCTGTCAGATGGTGTCACATGCCTCAAATACAGGCAAATTCTTCATTGCTGTACGTTTTCTCAGCTGGCTTTTCTCCAAAGCTGTTGCTTTCTAAGAGAAAATACCACCTGTGATAAAACTATATACTAAGTATATGTTGTGTTCAGCAGATTAGAAGGTCCCCAGTGGAGCTTAGAACAGCCAATAAAACAAAGGTCCCGTAGGATATCTGTATGGACTAATCTGTTGCAATGTTCTTGAGACAGAAGACTGTGCAGTCCCTGATGGGCATTTGGTTTCTTTCCACAGCTTCTACCTCTTCCATCCTCTGTCCTATGGGATGATAGGACCCATGGCCTCCGACCCTAGCAGCCCCATGGCAGGGCTCCGGTGGATGGACTCCTGGGAGTTCTAGAGCCAGCAAAGGGAACCTGGGAACAGCAGAGGAGAAGCATGAGATCTGCTGCATGTCAGTCTGATTCTGGTGCTTTGGAGACATGTGACTAAAATGCCCTCTCTGGACAACTCTGGGTATAGTCGCCCTGTTGCTTTGACATGTGTTTGCACTGGAAGATGCAGAGGATGACCATGAGAAGGTCCTCATAAAAAGACTCATGTCCTAAATACTTAGGTTATATTCCTGGACAACTGGCTGCTTAAATCTCAATTCTTTTGAGCAATATATATCAATCAAACAGCAGTGGCATTCCAGCAGTCAGACCAGTACACGTTGGAGGCTGTGTAGTTGCATGTTCACCTGTGTCTGTGTCTTCCTTCTGGTAATCTAAGCATCATTGCAGTTTGAGAGCCAGACAGTGTCTGAGACATTAGGAGTTTTGTCATGATTAACAACCTTTCTTATGGCGAGGTTTTTGAAAGCTTCATGTAAGTGTCTGGTGACCTCCATTCTACCCTACCCTGGCTGTCTGCATTTTTTTTTTTGTTCTGACACTGAATTTTTAGAATTTAACTGAAAGGGGTCTGCTTGAAATCTCCTGAGCCACTGTGCCTTGCCTGTCTCCCAGGCCCTCTGCAGACAGAGGAGATGGAGATCGTTTATCCCTGTATACTGCCTTGCTTTCTGGTCACCTTTAATCATTTATAACAATCAGCTAGCAGGCCGGCACTCAGAGCCAGACTGTTCCAGTTCAGCACTTTGTAGCTTCTTTGCAGTTCTGTCTGAAACTGTGGAAATAGCAGGTGATTTATTTTCTGACCCAGTGTGCTGTGAAGACTGGCTTCTTGGGGGGATGTACTAGAGACTGAAATGATAGCTTGGGAATTTTACAGTCAGTTGTCATTCATGTTTTAATCCTAGCTATTCCAGTGCCAGTACCTGTGCTTTTAGGGGGAAGGCTTCCTCTTAATGAATGTGGCATCTGCAAAACTGGCTGTTAGTGTATTCCAGCAAGTTCCCTCTCATAGATGGCTGACTGACAAATTACTGTGTTGAAGAAAATGTGAGGGCAGGCAAAAATTCTTTGTCAAGAGCCATTGGATGTTGAATCCACCCCTTCCAAGAAAGCGGAATACTATTCATCAGGCCTTTCTCCTCTGTTAGGTCTATTTTTGTAAACGTTCCTTTTATTTCGTTTCCTACTCTTCACCCAATTTCAATTTCTTGTCACAGTTCAAGGTTGCTACTTTGTAGGATCCAACATGAATGATGTTTAGACCCCAGCTGTGCTCCTGTCTCAAGAAGTAGTATTTGCAAAACTCGTGTGTATGGTTCAAGGAACTCAAGCCTTTCATTTCAGAGTTCTTGCTCGGCTTCTCAGCCTTGTGTCAAAATTATAGGTACAGGAGGAGCAGCAGGTGAGTGTGTCCATCTTTAAACATGAATTGTGCATTCATTTCTCATACCAAACCTTGAATTCTAATGTATTTCCTACAACACAGAAGGGCTGTGTTAGCATAGTTGTTCTGTGTGGGGGACTGAGACTCCAGTCAGACTTGCTTTCATTCCAATAGAGATCCACAGCACTTTTCAGTAAGGCAGCTGCTTGGTATTGTAAGGCTCTGGCTTGGTGTGTCATGACTCCTGTAGACACTAACTCAGATGGTATGGACCTATGCTTTTGATTCTAAAGGTTTTGAGTTAATCACATGCTGGTATTACCTGGTGGGAATTCATTGTGCTAATTAGCTACTGGGCTTGATGATGCTTTTCCACTTGCTATTGCAGGAAGTGCTCCCACCTGCATGAGCCAGGGGTTCACAGAGGTGATATATAGGCAAGAAGGATGAGGGAAAAGGCTGCAAACTTCTTCAGATCCTGCTTGATCTGACAGCAGCTGAGAATTGTTAAATGTTGGCATCACGGCAGGCAGGCAGTGCAATGCTGCCTTTGTAGCAATGTGACTCAGTATCTTCTACTCTTGGTGAGATTATCGACTTAATACCCTGCTATCCTGAATATGAGCTTTCCCTAAGGTAGTCCCATTGCTGTGGGGAGGATTTGCCAGAAGAGCTGATAAAAGCTGTGATTTAAAGTGTAGGGTTTTTCCCAGCACATAAAATTACACACTTGCCCTTAACACTAGCAACAAACAAAACTAAGAAACTTGTGAGTGTTTTGGAATGACAGTTTCTAACACTCTATTCCTCAAATTAAATCTATGGGAAAGCAAAGATCAACTCAGTAACCTTGGTTACTTTAGTTATTGTGAAGGGGTCAGCTTTGTAGGAGCTGCCTGAGGAAGATGAGACAGTGTGTTCCTTGGTCAGGGTCCCTCTATCCTTTATTGCTAATAATCTTTTGGGTGGGGATTGGCAGCTGAGTTAGGGGATTGGCCAGCTGAAGGTGGCAAATGTCATGCTCCCATCCCACCTTCCTGTGTGCAAGCCCAGCTTCTGTTTCAATACAGACAAAGCTTTATTTTTCTTTAGGACTGCCATTTCAGAAATCCTCTGGGAGCACTTTCTTGGCATTGAGACTAATCTATTTCTTAGGCCTTGTGTGGCCTAAGAATCTATGGAGGCATACAGTGAAAAAACTCTAGCCATTCCACAAGAGGGAGCAACCTCCAGCAGAATCTTGTATTTTTTTTAAATCTGGAGTTAAAACTATTAAAAGGTCTATGTTTGAAGAACAGAGGACAGACATTTTCTCTGGACTCCAAGGGTCGGGTTTTCAAATAAGTATAAATTGATGTTACTCTGTTTTCTTTCAGGAGAAAAATACTGAAAAATTATTTTAGTTAGAATTTGACCTTCAATATTTGCTTTTCAAAAACAAAATCTGTCAGGCCATAGCTGGAACACAACAGTAACCAGTATTTTGTGAGGTCAATAGAATACAATAATTGGGATTCCCTTACTGACTCTGACTTAAAATATCTGAGTGGTGCAGATGTGAGGCAAGGGGTGCAGGACACTCTTTGCTTTCTGAATGGAATTTGGGCTGCTTCAGTTCAGTTTTTCCATTTGTGCTTGTGGAATGAGTTCAGAAGGACTCTTCCCCAGTCGTGTGGAAAATAGCTAACGGTGCTTTCTGAGGCCAGAAGATTCTGTTCTCTGGAGCAGCTGCTCTCTTTGAACTTTGCTTGACAGCGCACCTTTTATCACTGGCAAAGTATTTCATCAAACTGTTTCTGTGGATTCAAATCACAAAAAGCTGCAGGCTGCCACGTTCCCTGCTTCAAATTCTTTTTTATGTGTAAATTCTATTTTCACCTCTTCAGTCTTTGGAGGATAGATAGAAGGCCTCTAGGCTCACCTAGCTTCATCCTAGACAATCCATCCATCTTAAAAGGTTTCTGTTAAGAGTCGCTTCAGGACACCAATGCACACACACCTATTCCAGCAGCAGGGACTGGCCTATTTCCAGGAACTAGACTACTCATGCCATGAGACACAGATGTGACTGTGAGGAGGATTTGAATGGAGATTCCTGTGCCAAGGTTGCCCTTGGTCCAGGTGGAGGATTTTTATGTCATGCACTGCTTACCAGCATTGTTCACAGCCCTGTGGGTGGGAAAGCCACCACCACTCTCTCATCTGCAGAGATTTTTCTGTTTGCATCTTGACTGGAAGGGCTTATTGATGCACAAAGGGCATTGACAGTATCTACCTTTTTATATCTCCCTCCTTCCTTCCACTTCTTCAAGTATGCCCAAAGTACAGGACATGTCTTTGTTTTGCCTCCAATTTTTAGGCTGTGCATCCATTTCTTACGGGTGCCTGAAGAAGGGGTAGGACAGAACACCTCATAGTATCCTGAATGGATGAATACCTGTCACATGCACTGAGAGCAAAACCAGAACCTTGTTATGGAAAGGTAAACAAATGTGTTATTTGACAGTCCCCTTCTGTCCCTCCTGTATCCCTCTGAGAATCATTTTCAAGGGACTTGAGAGTGAACCAGCTGTCAACATGGAAACATAGGCATTCACCTGAAATTTTCCATTGCCACGCTTAGCAACTTCCCTTCCAGAGGCCATGGCTGCGTGACTTACCCGCTGGGTTGGCACTCTGCACACAAGTGCTATTATAACACTGTTTCCTCCTCTCAGGATCCTGCTCGCAATGTGAAAATCTCCCTAGCAGTGCCCTGTGCCTCCGCCAGCTGGGGAGTATAAGTAAGGTTTTTGATTTTTCCACTTTACAGCAAGTGACCGTACACATTGGTAAGTGTGTGTTATGAAAGCAAAAATGTGTGGACTGTTAGAACATCATAAGGCTCTTTCCTGCTGCGAAAGGAAGGCTGATGATAAGAACACCACCTCGATAGCACACTTGCTCTCTTTGGGGGGCTGTGGGCTGCAAGCAGTCAGGACTGAAAATTGTCTCTGTCTTCTTTAAAGTACTAAGACCTTGGTTGCATGGTTGATTGTGAGTTGCTTTACTTTTTACACTCCCTTATGGTGTTTACTTGAATGTCAAGGGCTATGATTGTCAGAAATAATACCTGAGGTAGGGGACATACTAGCACAGAAACCACTCCTACTGAATTTGTAATTGGTCCTAAAACTTTGCCAAGTGAGTTTATTGTGTTTTACAAGAGGCGCTGTTTAGAGCTATCCTTGGAGAGCTTGCCCCTGACTGAGCAAGAGTTTGGAGCAGCAGTGGGAGGGGTTCTTTTGTAATTCTGTCCTATATTCTGAACCTTTGTTACTAATGCTGTGTGTGTGTGCGCGCGCACGCGTGCATCTGTCCATGAACTGAATGCCTTCTAACTAAGGTGTAGTTACTGCACCGTACAGTGTGGATGGGAGAATGTTCCTTTAACCTATAAATGTATTTTGTACAGGAGATCATGGAAAATAAGGTGGAATTTGGAATTTAATTTTGTAATAAAAGCCTCTTCTTTCAAGTATTCTCTGTGTGTCTAGATCCTGGGGTGGGGTTTTTTTCCCCTTTCTCCCTCACATGCACACTTGAAGTAGCAATGTGAACTTTAAACAGGCCCACTGGAGAGTTTGATCTAGGACAACTGTGATCTACATCAGCTTTTGGCACACAAATGTTGCTGGACTGCAATTCTAGGAGGCCGAGATTTTACTGCAGTCCAAGCGATGAGCTGATGAGCACAGCAGGAAGTGAAACTGGTACATCTGGATGAAAATAAAGTACTGTCTGTTGAAGCAGGTTTATTTCTCCATGTTAAAAACGTGTTAAATTGTAAATACGTATAATATGTCAGGTGTAATGGGTATATTCATCAAGCTTCTCGTAGGTTGCCTATGAACACTTCATTTGGCAGATCAAGCACTTTATTCAGGAACCCAACATTTTTCTTTAAGTCATTTTTATGCTGAGTGTGTAGTGTCCATAACATCAGACTGATGCACAATTTTGTACAAATGAGGCCCTTGCTGTGAACTAAATGCAGGAGTTTGTAATAAAACTGGAAAGCTGTAAATCAGAATCAGACTCTACGCCAGGCTGTAGTGACAGGGCAGTGTATACTTTTGAGTGCAGTGTAACAAAGAGTTGCCATCCTTGGGGTGGAACTAGGTGGGGAAAAATAAAATACAGCCTTCTTATTTGGGGCTACACATTGATGCCCAGATCAGAGCCAACCAGTCCGTTCAGACACGTTCCGAAGGCTGCTAAAGTAAAGACAGGACAGCTAGAAAGTGGGCTATGGCCTGCGCAAGGTGATACAATAGGCTAATAGATGGTTACTGAAAAGCCTGTTGACATCTTGTATTGCTTCAGAAAGTGCAAGTTGGTCTTTGGATACAGCCTGATCAGGGCTGTTTTTCTGGAAGGACGGATTGCTGATACAGAAGCTGTGCTAGAGTGTAGGGAGACGACCATAAGGAGAAGGCATGAAGTATTGTTCAGACAATGCTGATAATATCTGAAGTAAAACTTTACTTCTCACTGCCCTCTAAAGGAAGAATGGCTTCTTTCTGCAGGTAGGTGGGTGGACACTGGTGACTGATTCCATTTTGCATTTGTTTTGAACCTGCCGGGTTTCTAGGCTTCTACATTCCAGCCATCGTCCTGTTACATGTTCCTTAACAAGAATGAAGCTTTTTTATAACCTAGTGTTTTAATACAGAGTTTGTGCTGTCTCCAAGTGGCTGCTTAATCTTCTTTCTGCTAACCAGATAAACTTTCAATGCAAGTTGCCTTCTCTAGCCCCCAAATCTCCCGTCCCTCTCCTCATTTTCTTTGGTTTACCCATACGGTTTCCCAAACTGTACACTGTCTTCCAACATCAGTCTCCCCAATTCCATACGCTGAAATAAATCTTCATTGCTCCTACCACTGCTTCCTGGTTTACATACAAAGATTGTGGTTGTCATACACTTTGCAGTTGTTTTCTAATACAGCATCTCTAACTCTGTAGCTCTGGCCCATGTAATGCATGCTCTGGAAATAGAAAGGTTGTGCTTTATCTGAATGGGCATAGTCTACCAAGTGTTATGATTGCTATAAATTGTTTTTTTCCATATTTACCATTCTTGCAGTCATTGTTTTATCTCAAGATTTCATCCAAAGCTAGTCATCCTGCTGTCTTGCAGCTGACAAAAGGTAGTTTTCAGGCTTCATTCATCTGACCTTTTTTTCACCATGTATTTTAGGATGAGGTAGTTCTAAAGTACCTGGTTTTCTCCATTGACCAGAAAGGGAGTTTAGGTTGCTTGCCCATATGAAGGCATCTGTGTTGGGTGAGCTGAGTCAGCAGTGTGCTGATCCCTTGGAATGCTTTAGGGACCATAACTATTTGGTTACAAGGTGGAGAAGGAAACTAGCTGAGAAGTGGGGAGGAGTTGATTGAGATGAGAATGTGAATATGCATGAGATAGTACATCTTTGTTTAAGATTTCAGAACTGTGTGAGAACAGCCAAATAAAGCCAGTGCAGTTGAAGAAAGTGAGTTTAAACAATTCAATAACTTCCAGGTGAAATCCCATTGGAAGCAAGTCTGAGGAGAGATATTTAAATGAAGGACACCAAGAGCACAAGTGCCAGTTATCCCAGTGCAAAGCAAGGCCAGGAAGAACCAAAGAAGCCAAAGATGAGAAACTGAGTAACAAGTTCTTAATTGACTCCAAATACAAGAGAGAAGCATCCAGAAAGTGAGAACTCAAATTGCTAAGGGCTGCTATGAAAGAGTCATGTGGAGGGGGAAAGCAAAAGGCAGATTCACAGAATGAAGACATAATGAAGAATATCAAAGTTAATGAAAAACTGTCAGGACGTAGGCAGTAAGAGATGGATCAAGAATTAGACCACTACTTGGCAGAGATGGAAAGGCATGAACTGATGGATCACCCTGAGAGGTTGTACACCCATCTTCAGAAGCTTTTATGATGAACTCCCTACTGGGTTTTTCATTATTTTTCTCTATGTTGATTTTTATAATGCTAGTTAGTTAGTTCCTTACTTACTCAAAAAGGCCAAACAGGATGATTATTGCCACATTTTATACTCTGTATGTCTGCTGAAATTTCTTTGTTTCAAGCATTATTAAAAAAAATAACAGTAAGTGGGCTTGAGGTACCCTCAGGCAGCTCTTGTGCTGCTATCTGTGCCTGCTGGTTTTAAGTCTTTATTGCTAACAGTCGCTGTTTAACATCCTATTTAGTTACGAATGGATTGGAAAGTGCTTTATGATGTGGCGTAGGTACATCATTCTTCCCAAGACAGAGCCACAATATTTATTCAACACTTAGGCATTTTTGACTCTGGAGTCTGCAGGTGCAAAATTTTTCACTGAACTAGAGAATGTTTTCGACAGAGCCCCAAAACTGGAATGACTTAGGTGAGGAGGAGGAGACCTCAAGCAAAAAAGGAATCCCACACATAGAAGCAATAATACATGGGGTTTGCTTTGAGAGCAGATGGCTGAGTGCAAAACTGAAAGGTTGTAATGCTAGCACAAACTTGCCATCAAGGAATGGTCGCAATTAAGTGCAAAATCTTTGTCTTTGCTGTTATTTATTAAAAAAACCTGTTCTTGGAGACAACTGCTGTAGGTCAAATGATTGTAGGAGATGCCCTGGTCAATAATATTAATTCAAATTGTAAGAAGGAGGGAAAGAACTGATGTAGTTGAGATCAGAGAGAAGACAATCAATTGGTGCTTCAGAGATCAGCACCAGCACTGCTTCTGAAACAAGACAAATCCAGTGGGGAAAATACAGAGGAGGCTCCACAGGGAGTAAAGCATCCTTTCACCAAGCTTTTGCCATGATGTTTCGGCAGCTGAAGGATGATGCAGTGCAGACGTATAAGGACAGTTGGAGGAAGATCGAAGCTCATGTGCACCATCCCTAGGTAGGACAGAAACCAGGTAACTGTGCTGACACAGTGCTTGCCAAGTTGCCAGGCATATTAGCTAGACCACCATGTTGAGCTAATGAGGCTGGAGAGCTTTGGGACCATGACTGCTTGTATCCCACCGTCTTGGAGTGCTCACACCTCTGTAGTTCCGTCTTATGATCAAATTCAGCTTTTGGTCAAGACTGACGTGGTAGATAGACTTCTTGAACTCACTTTGGTAGAGTTACAAAAGGCAGAGGTTGCTTCTTGGAAAATCACAGCCTGATGGTGGGGGTAGCAACTGGTGGATAATAGCTGTGCTAGAGAGCACAAGGTGAATAACAACCAAGATAAGGTCTGAGCATCTGTAAGTGCCAGACCTGGTCCAACAGCCTCGTAAATAAATTATACTCAGGCTAGCAGCGCTCTGTGTGGTCCCCTTTGGCTTCTCTCCCTGCTTCATGCCCTGTCAGCCTTGGAGTGTTTTCACCTGCCTGTACAAAGTTTCCCCAGCTGGCCCTGGGAGATCCAACATGAACCTGTGGATGTCTAGTAGCAAATTGAAATCAAAAGACGTGTTTTCATTTTATTCTGCTGTTGAATCCTCTCCCACACATTGTTCCTCCTCCTGCCTATCCCTCTCCTCTTAGCCTAAATCTTCAAGGTCGGGAGTGCTGCCCTGCTCTCCCTACAGGCACAGTGGCAGCCAGCGAGCTCTGTGGCTGTTGCCTCCATCGTTTTATGGGCAAGATTATTCCCTCCTGCATCTCTTTTGCTTCATGTTATGCAACTGCATTTCGTGATTTGCTTTGCTACTGAGCTGTGCTGCACCATGGCCTGAGGGGGTAGCTTGAGAAGACTGCTGGGAACTTGCATGACTTCTGCTCCCACCTGAGGATGGGGATGGGAGTCTAGGGAAAAGAGGAGCCGTCATGACCTGTGGTTTTGAGACTGGGGGCAAGGGGGAAGAAGGGGAATTAGCCAAGCCCAGGAGTCCATTTCTGAGGTGAGCAGGGAGCCTGAAGCAGCTAGATCAGAGCGGCATTATTCATGAGGACTCGCAGATGTAGAATTGGAAATGAGCAAGAGTCCAAAGGGAATTTGGGTTTGTTGGTACAGCAGCTGGGATGAAAACTGACAGTGCCACAGCAGCATGTGCAAAACAGCCATCCCTGGGCTAGGCTGATGTGGTTTTCCATTGGGAGGGAGGTCTGTTATGCAAGCGCCCTGAACCCTGATTGAGTGGTTGGGGACGGGCATTTGCGAGCTTATTCCCAGTTCCATCACACCATTTTACAAAATTGGGCAAGTTTCTTTCCCTATGGGTAAACTGAGGCACTGAACAAGTAAAGCCAACACTTGGCAAAGGGAGTTATGGGTGTTGGTACTGTAATTCAAAAGGCTGTAGATCACAATAATGAGACACACTGGAAATTAAAAATATTCTATAAATATGTCTTCTTTCAAAGTGCAAAAAAGCTTTCTTGTTTTCTTTGCGGGTCAGTGAGTTTCTCCAGAAATCTGCCTCCCCTTTCTCCAAGTGGCCTAAAGATGATTTTGGAGAAGTCTGTGCTGCTGACCTGGTTCTTCTTCACTCCTGACAGCTCCAGGAAAAGTCCTGTAGAAATCCGAGAACATCTCAGAAAAGAGCTGAGCTGCCAGGCTAGGTAGAGGGAGCCAAGGGAGCTGGGGACCACTGCAAGAAATCCTCAGACCATGGAAATATTTGCAGCGCTCAACCACTTGATGCATAATGGGGCTTCCTCATGCTTGAAGGCTCACAAAACACTTGAACAAGAAGGGAGGTTTGCTTGTTTGTTTTTCACAGAATCACTAAGGTTGGAAAAGACCTGTAAGATCATCAAGTCCAACCATCAACTAACACCACAATGCCCATTAAACCATGTCCCACAATGCCTCGTCCACGCGTTCCTTGAACACCTTCAATGACGGTGACTCTACCACCTCCCTCGGGAGTCTATTCCAGTGTGTCACCACTCTCTCAGTAAAGAAATTTTTCCTAATATCCAGCCTGAACCTCCCCTGGCGCAACTTGAGGCCGTTTCCTCTTGTCCTGTCACTTGTCACTTGGGAGAAGAGGCCAACACCCACCTCTCTGCAACCCCCTTTCAGGTAACTGTAGAGAGCGATGAGGTCTCCCCTCAGCCTCCTCTTCTGCAGACTGAACAACCCCAGTTCCCTCAGCCACTCCTCATAAGACTTGTGCTCCAGACCCCTCACCAGCTTCGTCGCCCTTCTCTGGACACGCTCCAGCACCTCAATGTCCTTCTTGTAGTGAGGGGCCCAAAACTAAACACAGGATTTGAGGTGCGGCCTCACCAGCACCGAATACAGGGGCACGATCACCTCCCTACTCCTGCTGGCCACACTATTTCTGATACAGGCCAGGATGCCATTGGCCTTCTTGGCCACCTGGGCACACTGCTGGCTCATATTCAGCCGGCTGTCAATCAACACCCCCAGGTCCTTTTCTGCTGGGCAGCTTTTCAGCCACTCATCCCCAAGCCTGTAGCGTTGCCTGGGGTTGTTGTGGCCAAAGTGCAGGACCCGGCACTTGGCCTTGTTGAACCTCATACAATTGGCCTTGGCCCATTGATTCAGCCTGTCCAGATCCCTCCACAGAGCCTTCCTACCCTCGAGCAGATCAATGGTCCTGCCCAACTTTTGGTGACGTCTGCAAACTTGCTGAGGGAGCACTTGATCCCCTCATCCAGATCATCGATAAATATATTAAACAAGACCGGCCCCAAAACTGAGCCCTGGGGGACTCCGCTTGTGACCGGCCACCAACTGGATTTGACTCCATTCACCACAACTCTCCGGGCTCGGCCATCCAGCCAGTTTTTTACCCAGCAAAGAGTGCACCTGTCTAAGCCACGAGCTGCTACTTTCTCCAGGAGAATGCTGTGGGAGACAGTGTCGAAGGCTTTGCTAAAGTCCAGGCAGATAACATCCACAGCCTTCCCCTCACCCACTGGGCGGGTCACCTGGTCATAGAAGGAGATCAGGTTGGTCAAGCAGGACCTGCCTTTCATGAACCCGTGCTGGCTGGGCCTGATCCCTTGGTTGTCCTGCACGTGCCCTGTGAGCGCCCTCAAGATGAACCTCTCCATAATCTTCCCCGGCACCGAGGACAGGCTGACAGGCCTTGGACTTTACATCTTCTCTGGACTCCACTTGTGCTGTCAGCACCTCAGTGCTGTGGCAGCAGGAGGAACTCCTCTGGCAACCACGTAGCTGCGAGGGAGAAGCTGCTTTGCACGCAGGGAAGAGTACCATGTCTCCCAAGCCCTTGCTCTTTTAAGTCACATGAATAGCAGTTCAGCTATTTCTTACCCCTGAGCTCTCTGTCTCCCACCTCGAGTCCCTCCTTACAGCTCCGTCCTCCTGTGCTGGAAGATCTATGCTGTCACAGGGGAAAAACTGCTGGTTTTATTAAGAGACAGAGCATGTGCCAGAAGGCAGCAAAGGGGTGGATTGACTGTTCAGAGGGGCAGGGAAGGTGGGGAAACTGCTCATGATTGTGCCTGTACCCTGCCCAGAAGGAGCTGGTGCTGGAGGGCAGGGAAGGAATTAACTCTCTTTGGTTCTTAGACTCTGCTGAGTAGCATACCAGTGTAGGCTTTGGGTGCCAACAGGTGGGCAGTGGTATGGCCAGCCCATTGCCCCTTTCATCAGCTGGAGCACCCATATGTTCCACGGAAGGAGAAGACATGTCACACTCAGCATTCTCGTTGCTGCTGTTACGTCTGGTCTGTTCTGAAACTTGTGCCTTGTTTGCGAGCAGTCAGCATGCAGCCACCATCTGCAGCACAGAGGGGAGGTGCGAGGGGGAAGACTTTGGACAAGAGCCACCATTTTCCCTTGCTGTCATGGCTTCACTGCTATTGTCTGAGACCCTTGCCATCATGAACAACAGCTGAACCTGCATTTCGCTGTTGTTCTGGGGTGTGAAAGCTGGTATGGTCCCTGCACGGACCCAAGGAAAGGTGTCCCATATCCCAAGTAAGGTTTAGGAGCTGATCACTCTTAAGTACAGTAACTTGCTTTTGTGGTGCTTCTCTTCCTCCTCTATCAGCCAGCTCTGACTATCTTCAAAATGTTGCTAGGCAAATATTCAGCCTCAGTTGCTGCTCTGACTGCACGTACGTGCTTCAACTGCTCCTCGGTATCCTGTGGTCTAGGGAGGACTCTCCGCTCTCCTTTCCGGCACATTGGCAGCACAGCGCTGCCTGCCTGTTCTGTTCCCCCTCCTTGTTAGCAGGGTCAGGCTGAACTCTCCAGCCAGGCTCTGGCGAAGCTCCACATCTGTGTAGTTGTGACAACAGGCTGAAATGTCAGAGGAGCTTGTGCAGATGCATATAGGATGACACTTCATCCTCTTTACTGGTGCGCTTGATCAGCTGCAAGATAGCTAAAGGTTAATGTTTGCGTTGGCACTGCTGCCCTGCTGAGATTAACCCCGTATTTCCTGCTGCTCTGCTAGCTGCTCTTTCAGACTCCTTGCAGCTTTAGCAGTTATTATCACACTGATTTATCATCAGTCCCCAGTGTGAATGTTTCCTTTGCAACCATACAGCTAAGACGTTGTTTTTAGTGGGAGCTGATTGTGGACCAGAAGATGGTGGCCAACAGCAGGAAGCACTGCGGGCTGGCAGGTTGCATGTTCCGACCCCCAGCCATGAGATGGCCGTGCAGCTCGTGATTTTCTTTATTATTGAATGCTTTCTGTTTATCCCCTGTTCTCTAAGAATACAGATGTGTAGAGGTCATATGCTTTTCAGGCTTTTCTTAGTTAACGTGAAAGCTAAAATGTTGTATTTTTAACAGAAGCCATGATTTAACAGAAACCATTTGCATCTTTCCAGGACCTGGGACCTTTGCCATTAATTAATTCTTTTCTAGAAATGGCATTCAAAACACAGCAAACCTGGAACATGTTTTTTTTCTGGCTCAGTAGCCAGAGATCTGAAGCATTTGTGAGACTCCCTAGTCCATCTGACAGTTCAATTTCTTTGTGAGTTTGCTGGATTCTTCAGAAGGACAGGATTCTCCAGCTTCCTTTAATGTATATGGAGCTTTTCCTGTACAGCATCTTGTCTGGTCTGTGCTAGGAATGCGGGGTCTCACAAGCCTGAGAAAACAGGTAATTTATTCTGGGACTTGCAGAGACGTCTGGAGTGGCTTCCTACTGTCACTGCAGTCAGTGCTGTCACTCCGTCTTTCTAGGAGAAAGGCCCCTGGGAGACAAGCTGGGGCTGGGACTGAGGATGTAGCATTGTGCCTTTGAACTTGTCTCCTTCCAGGGATTATTTTCAGTACTCCAACGAGAAGAGCCTCCTTTCTACCTAAACTGAGTCGATGTGCTCTGGGGTTGGGTCAGAGACTGCTGTCTTCTCTCCTGATTACAAGAAGTCTGATGTATAGAATCAGAACTTGTAATAAGATCAGCACAATTGTTATTTCAGAGCAGATTTTGATGGTTTCAATAATATTTGTGCTTTTGTGTTGCTCACATCCTTCTGAAAACCTTTACTTTCATGACTGCTCTGGCTTTCCTGGCTTCTGTTGTGCTGCTTGAGACCTTGCTTGCCCCTTCACACAGAACCACAGAATCGCAGAATCACTACGGTTGGAAAAGACCTGTAAGATCATCAAGTCCAACCATCAACCCAACACCACCATGCCCATTAAACCATGTCCCACAATGCCTCGTCCACACGTTCCTTCTCACTTTGTTTCCTCCATGCTCCCTAAATCCCAGGGCCAAATTAAAAGGAGTGTTTCCCTTTGTCTGAACAATTAGGAGAAGCTGGGTGTCCTGAACATGTTTGACAAGGGGATCTGTTATTATCAGCTTTGCCTGGTTCAGCTGGCTTAATTAGCCTTAAATTAAACATGTATCTTGCAGTGTCTAGACTGCATCTGCCCATGGAGATAGCAGGTGGCTGCGGGGCATCCTGAGTCTCCGTGGAAGTGGCCAAGAGCAAGAGGATGCTGTAGTGCTGGAGCGTGGCTGAGGACCTCCACATCAAAGTTGGGCTCAGGACCTCCACATCAAAGTCACGCTCGGAGGGAGCCGTGCTGAACGGCGAGTCTACACGGCTGGGTCCCGGTGGTCCCCCCACTAGCCCTGCTCTGCCGTGCTGCTTCGCTTGTAAAATCGGGCCGGTCGGAGAACGTCAACCACGAGTGAGCTGAACTTTCTACTCTGCCCCGAGGCTGCGAGTCCGGCGGGGGTGGCTGGGGATTTTTTTTTGTTTTGTTTCCCTTTTTCCTTTCCCTCAGCGGGACGTGTAAAGTGAGCTCTTCCTTACCAGCGAGGCGGTCGGGGAAGGCGCGGGTGGAGGAGAGGGGCACCGGGGAGCTGCGGTGCCGGCAGCACGACACGACACGGCCCGGCCCGGGGCGGGGCGGGGCGGCGGGCGGAGCGCGGATGGCCGCCGCGGCGGGGGGCGCGGGGGCGGGACCCCCAGGTGAGCGCGGCGCCGCCCGCCCGGGGGTGCGAGGGGGCAGCGGCGGGCGGCGGCGCCCCCCCGGCGGAGCGAGGGGCGGGCGGCTGCCGCTCGGCGGCCCCTCCGCCCGCGCAGCGAGCGGTGCCAGCGCCTCGCCTCGGGCGGCGAGGGGCAGGTCCCCGCGCCCCCGCCATGGAGAGCGGGATGCTGCTGTCTGGCAGGCAGCGAGCGCTGATCCGGGAGAGCTGGCAGCGGGTGAGCGGCAGCCCCGAGCAGCACGGCCTCGTCCTCTTCACCAGGTGAGCGGGCCGGCGGGGACGGGATGCGGCCACCGGCACCCCAGCCCCTGCCGCCCGCCCGGACCGAGCCGCGGGGGGATGGAGGGGCTCCGCTTCCTGGAGAGCAATGCTTCCCTTTGCTTGGCGATGGCTCCCGGCCGGCGCGCCCAGCCCGCCCGCCCTCCCCTCTCCGGGGCTGGCGGCCCGGAGGGAGCAGCGCGGGGTGAAGCCCCTCCACCGCGGAGCCGCTGCTTACCGGCCTTTCCCTCCCTCCGCGAGTGAGAACTTTGTTACGGGGAGACGGAGGGCGAGGAAGAGAGGCACCGGGCAGGTTTTGTGCCTTTCTGCCCACTGATTCCCCGCCTTGTCACCGTCACTTCTGCTGTTTGAAGAGCTGCGTGTCTGCCCAACTCTGGGGAGTGTATCAAAGGGACCTCCTAATTGTCGCTGACACGGCAATCTGCAGCCCCGGGCCAAGACCTGGCCGCTGGGGAGGGATTCAGTCTCAGGGCAGAGGCAACGGTGTGCCGGGGGAACGGCTGAAACCCAACTCCTTGCTTCTCCCGAGCAGATTACTGTCTCAATTAAGGGAAGAGAAAAAGGAAAAAAATCTATGAAAAGTCATTTTAAAAGGACGGTCAGAGAGTTGATGACCAGCTTCCAGAGTGAGGCGTAGCTGGCGGGAGCCAAACCTCGCACAGCAGGGCTGCGAGCAGTGACAGCAATGTTTAGGAGTTTCGGCAGAGGGGCGAGGGATGCGGTGGTTTAATGTACAGGACCAGGAGAAGAGAGGCCGTCTTGCCTGAATTCCCTGTAGCCTCCATGGATGGCATCAGCCCGTTAGATCTGCCTGGGTGGCTGCTGCTGAGACCCATATGTGCCTGCCATACACTGGCAGGAGGGGTGAGGGGACAGAAAATGGGAGCTGGTGATCGTGTGGGAGAGCTGGGTGTTAGCTGAGTCTGTACACGGTCCCCCTTGCTCAAGTAGGAAAGCTGGCTGCTGGAGCTTGCAGGCCTTCCCCAGATTTGGGAGCTTTGGGCCTCAAAGGCATCATGAGGTGGGAATGGGAAGAGTCGAGACAACAACCAAGACTTTGGGGAGCAGGGCCAGGCTGGGAGGAGCAACCAGTCCAGCGGACTGGAACTGGTCCTCAGATGCCATAAACATGTATCTGAGAGCTGAGGCTGTGGGCTGGGGAAATGGAGACTTTGTTGACTATAGGTAACCTGGATTGCCCCAAACCAAGAGTTTTCAGAACTTCTGGGTCCTTTACAGGTGGAGAGGGATCAGCAGGTGGGAAGGGAGGCAGAGGGGGGGCTGCAGATGTGCTGTTGATGGGGTTGTTCCTGGGGTGAGCAGGACTCTAAATAAAGCTAAGGAAGTGAGAAGATGGGGGTTTCTCTCTCGCTGTTGCAGGTTGTTTGACTTGGACCCTGACCTGTTGCCCCTTTTCCAGTACAACTGCAAGCAGTTTGCCAGCCCTCAGGAGTGCCTCTCTGCCCCTGAGTTCCTGGATCACATCAGAAAGGTGAGAGAGGGGCTGTGGCATGGCCGGAGCACAGCCTCCGTGGAGGAGGAAGCCCTCAGTTAATGGCTTGGGACTGTGGGGTGTCTGACTGGGGACGCATGGGAAGTCTCCTCCTGAGATGGTAACTGCAAGGGATTATTCATGCTAGCAGAAGGTGCTATTGCCAGGACAAAGTGCCTTACAATAGTGGGGAAGGGATGAGGATGGGGGTTGTGGTGGGTAAGAAGCATCATGCTTATTCCCATGCCCTCACCTGAGAGTGGATTGCCGCTTGTGAAAGTTGGAAGCCCCCTTCTTCTACCATGGAAGTGCCTCAGTGAGCTCGCTTCTGTCCAGACAAGGACTGAAGTCCTCTGCTTGGCCACATGCTGACCAGGAGATGGCACAGAGCGGGGCAATGGGCCAGGCTCCCATGGACCCACTACTTGTGGAGGGGCTGTTGGTGCAGCTGCAGAGCCAGAAGGCCCATGGCATCTCTTGGATAGCCTCTGGGGGAGTGCTCCAATACGCATCTGCCTCCCCCCGAAATAGGGAGAGGAACAATGCTGATGTCATCTGGAGGAGCTCATGCATGGACAGAATTACACCCAGTGCAGCAGGAACCCTTTGCTGAGCCCTGAGGAGCAGCCACGCTGGGCCCAGCTTGGAGCTGCCTTCATAAACTGCCTGGTTCTGTCTTTAAACCGGTTTGGTGCCTCGCTTGTCTGTCTTTATTCCTCATAAGAGGCTGTTTCAGGACTGCGTTTCTCTGATGGCTGCAAGCTTTCTGTTATTTTCCAGCCTCTATTTATTGGCAAAGTTATGTCCGTTTTTATTTCTGCTATTATTGCCTTGAGCTGAAACAGCTCTTTGCTCTTGTTGGAGATAACTTCCCTGTTGAAATTATAAAGCACAATTCTATCACCTCTTGGCTTTGCCAAGCTAACCATGCCCTGGCTTTAATCTCTTCTAATTTGGTGTGTCTGTTCCCTTCATCCTTCATTAACCCTTCTCTGTCCTGTTTCCATTTGACTCTTCATACTCTTGGGAGACCACGATGGTATGTGCTTTGCCAGATCAGGTCTCTTGACTGTACTGTCCACCCCATGTCTTCAAAATACCTTGGCTGATCTTAGAATTGGAGTTGCCTTATGCACAGTTGCACCATCTTGGCAACTTCTAGTTGGCAACTCTAGTCCTGGCAACTTCCAAGGCTTCTCTGCAGTTGTCCTGGGGTCCTAAGAGTTGTAATGACTGCATCAGCATTAGATCTTAGCCCATAACGGCTCTGCTATAGGGCTGTTTACCCGCTCTGGGACAGGGAGGTCAGCAGTGCTGCTTGGTGTGTCACCTCTGGCAGTGTCCTGTGAAAGGAGGTGTGTGTGCTGCTGCCAGCATGCCTCACTTATGTGTCACATGGATCGCAGCAGAACTCAGAGGGCATCTGCTGGGCTGGGAAGTGGTCAGGCTGAGAAGGGCAAAGCAGAGGGGTCAGACTCTGTTCCTCTGGGAGGGCAGCAGAACCTTTCTGTTAATGCCATTCTGCCTCTGTGATGCTGCAGGTGATGCTGGTGATTGATGCTGCTGTGAGCCACCTGGAGAACTTGTCCTGCCTGGAAGAGTATCTCTGCAACCTTGGCAAGAAGCACCAGGCAGTCGGTGTGAAGGTCGAGTCTTTTTCGGTGAGGCATCCTCTTTTGTCCCACTGTGGCTGTGTTTGTGCAGCCCTGCCTGCAGCCCTTGGCTGTCCCCATCCCTCTGCGCCCACCTGCTGCATTCAGCTGCCTGGAGAGAAAGCTGGTGACTCAGGGCAGCCCCTGAGCTGCTGGTACCTGCGTGGTGATGTTGGCTTGATTGGGGAAACCCTTGAGCTCCCCTCGTTTCCTGCCCTCCCCCAGTAAGTCCAGGGACAGAGGGGAGCAAGGCATTTCCCCTGTTTGAAGAGGACCACAGTTTGGGGCACTGCAGCCTCTCCTGCGACACAGGGCTACAGGCTCAGCATTTGCCCCGGGCCCTGAATCTCTGCATCAAACACTCTGGGCAAACCTCACCACAGCAGGGAAAGGGAGGATTCACCTCTCTGTGTCTGCACTGGGTGGGGTTGCTGCACCTCAGCTTCCCCCAGGGCGGTAAGACAGGAGCATCCTCCATATTAAACCCTTGTTTACGCCTCTCCTGCCATCAAGCATGGACAGAAATGCTGGATAATGCAGCAGGGAAGGGCAGGTTGAAGGAAAGGGTTCTAACCAACACATGGCTCCCTCCTGATACTGCTAGCTTTGGCCTTCTTCAGAGGGAGAGGAGACTCCTTTGCTTGGGGTGGTGATCCCCACCAGCCTTATGCTTAGCGTGTGGGTACTCCTGGATGGGGTTTCTTGCAGCTCCGTGAGGAGCAGTGCCCTGCGGGGAGGGAGGCCCAAGAGGTGGTGAGGCAGACCCTGAGTCTCCAGCCCGGGATCTGACCCACTCTCCTGGCATCAGGACATTGCTCAGCTCTGCTGCTATGCCAGGGGAGGGGCTGGCTACCCACATCTGGGAGCCATGGAGGCTGGATGCGTACCTCTCCCATGGTTTTACATGTGCAGTGTCAGCCCTTGCTCCTTGCCTGCACTCCCCACTCACCCAGGGTGTGGAGTGAGGGCCAGCACAGGGCAGAAGAGGATGGTGTGGGCTGGCTCGAGGCCTCCTTTGAACGTCCAGGGGTGGGGGTGGCCTGGCCCCACTGGTAGAGGAGCAGCTGCCCTGCAAATGTCCAAAAAGCCAGTGAAGCAAGAGAAGGGGCTGCATGTCATCCCCCAGTGCTGAGCTTCACGTCTCCCTGTTTGGTTTGCAGACTGTCGGCGAGTCCTTGCTGTACATGCTGGAGAAATGCCTTGGCACTGCCTTCAGCCCAGACGTGCGGGAGGCTTGGAGCAAACTCTATGGTGCTGTGGTGAAAGCCATGCGACGCGGCTGGGAGACCCTCCCGGAAGGGTGCTAGATCCTGCCAGCCATCCCTGTCCCTGACCACGCAGTGGTCCTGGGCGGGGGGAGCCCCCACACCATGCTCTCTGCCTCTCTCCACCTCTGTCTTTCTCTGTGCACCAGCCCATCGCTGCCTCCTCCAGTCTCGCATGCTTCGGGGCTCTCCTAGTGATTCCTCCTTGCTTCGACATGACCACATCTCTGCCTTTGCTAAGGGCTTTTAGCAGGTCTGGGCTGCCAGCTGAAAGGCTTTGTGTTCGTTTGGCTGGTTGGTTTAACCTCAGAGCCAGCTGAAATGCAGCAGCAGTGGTGGCTCTTTACTGCTTTGTGTTAAGGAGAATAAAATAAATACAAGGAAAAGATGTCTTAAAATAAAAATGAAGGTTGCAATCATGTCATGGCAACAGCTTCCAGAAATCATTCTGGCTCTTGGCCAGAGGAAGCATAGCTGGAATTTCTCTGCTGATGCTGTCAGAACCTGGAGCGCTTCCCAGCTGCACACAGTGCCCATCTGCAGAGCTCTTCACCCTTTAGTAATCTCTCCCAGCCATACTTGAGACACAGACGCTTCGGAGCAGAGTGAGGCACCCAGTTAGGCGCATGCAGCAGTGCTGTGTCAGGACAGGAGTGAGAAGACAGCATCTGCTGGAATAACTCCCAGGAGATAGCTGAGAGTCAGCACCTGAGGGCTCTGGGGGGAGCTGAAATTTGAGCACTTTGAAGAAGACTTCATCTTTATGGGGAAGTCACCGTGGGACAGGCAGAACCATGTTTCCAGACATCACTAGCCCCAGGGCAAGGACGTGAAGCAAGTATTCAGTTACAGGCAGCGCCCTTTTTTTGCACCTCTTTCAGGAGGAGCCTCACTTTGAGGGCTGAGATGGTCCTGTTCTAGAGACTCATTCCTCCTATACTCAGATGTCCTCCACTCTGGAGCAGGAGAGGGCTGCCCGCTCCTCAGAGCTGCAGCTGAGGTCTCCCAGACCCATGCCATGGAGGGGGTGATGGGGTGCCCTGTGAGATGGGGCTCTGCTTCCTTGCTACAGACTTGGTGGTGGCCATGGGCTTCCAGCAAGCAAGGAGCCCTCCAGCTGCATTTGGGAGGGGCGCTGAGGGGTGTGGTGGAACAAGCAGTGAACATCCCCATGTAGGATGTTCCCTGTCCTCCCTGTGGTACCAGGCTCTGCTCCTGCAGCGTGGTGTTGTGCATCCTGGCCCATGGCTCTTTCCATCAGCTGGGTCAGGTGAGGTTGTCCCCATTCTCACGCCAGGCAGTGAGGGATGGAGGAGCCGGGGCTGGAGGGGGGCACTGGCTGTGATGGCACGGTATGGGGCAGGAGGATTTGGGAATGGGGATGTCCTCTTTGCAACCCTGTTCTGGGGCATCAGCCTTCAGCATCATGGGGGGAACCTTCTGGCTCTGTGTGACAAGTAGGCAGCTGTGTGATGGGTGGGGTGTGGGTGTTACTGCCCCAAACAATCCCCTCTCCCTCTAGCTTTCCCAGCTCCTTGATTTCTCTTCTTCTGTACCATGTTTTGTGTAACTCTCAAGAGAACTGAACTGGTCTGTGTGCCTCTTATACCCAGCTGTACTGTTTAATAAAGAACAACAGTGAGTCTCAGCCCTTTTTACTGCCTTATGTTTATTTTAATATAAAAGACCCAAGCAAGCCAAAAAAAGAAAGGATGGTAGAGAGGGGTTTACTGGTTTCTTGTTGGGTCTAGCTTTGGAGATACTGGTCGCTGGGAGTGCTTGTGTAATCCAGCTCGACTGCCATGAGAAGGCATACAGCACCAAATGTCTGCTGGGAGCTTTTGTGCACCATAATTGAATGGGTGAGCAGTGGAAGGGCTAGCAAAGGCATCCTGCTGCTGATTGCTTATTACCCTCCAAGTTTAACGGTCCCTAATGGAACCGGAGTTTTAAGCAATCAGCCTAAAAATCCCTTTATGGTTGTTCAGCTGCTGCTTTTGTTCTGTGAGATGGCATCAGCTTACCAGCTGCTGGCCACCTGCTGCTGGTTGCCTGCAGCAGCAGGGCCAGGCCTTGCAGCAAAGTCCTGCCCAGCTCCATGCGGCATATCTACCCTGCCAGCGGGACTGCAGAGCCACGCTGGCAGCCCTGCCCCAGGGAGCAGCTGGTGGGGATGCAGGAGGTCCTGCTGCCCCCTTCCTGGGGAACGTTCTAGCTTTGACATGGTGGGTTTCCAGCCCTGGGAGAGTTGGCTCCTTGGCACTGAAGAAGGATGGTCCCTAGAGGGGAGAAGCCAGCTCAGGGTCTGTAATATCATCTGAGGGCTGGAAATCCCAGCCCTGCCACAGGAAAGCACAGTGAGCGTCCTGGTAAAGCCGCAGTCTGCTCTGCCTTGGGCAACGTTTAAGATGGGGCTTGTTCTGCAGGGCGTTGTGTGATGGACTGCGAAAGGCAAGGAGAGCAGCAGAGATCTGAATGCAAAGAAATCTTCCTTGTGGTTCATTGCTAAAATAAACTTTCCAGCTCTTCCTGGCTGGGAGCACTGCTGCCAGCCTCAGGGCTGGTGGTGGGAGCCCAACCTCAGCACTGCACACAGCGTGGCAACCCCCAGCAGCACACCCATCTTCGGCTCCCTGTGCCCGCACGGAGGTTTGCCAAGGCTCCCACAAACCACCCCTTTGCCTTGGCAGCTGCCTGGTGGGAATGCCCCTGGCACTGCCCACCGCCAGCCAGCACAGCGGGAGAGGCCATGCAATTGCTCAGCCCCAGTTGTGAGGGACTTTCGTATGTGCGGGCTGTAATCAGGCGAGTGGGTTTCTGAGTGGTGGAGGCACAATGTGATGGGGCTTACACAACCTCGTTAGGCTGTGATGAGCTTCCCCGGTGCAAGGGCGAGGAGAGCCTTTAGTCCCGTTTACCATTAATTACAAGCCATGGGGGGGCTCTGTGGGGATGCGTGATGAGGGGAGTGGGTTTTTAAATTTTCCAGTTTTTTACCCAAAGGGAAGCCCTCCCCATGCCCCCTGCTGTAAGCCAGGCTGGCTGGGCAGGGCTCACCCCGGGGGGAGCCGTGGAGGGGCCCACAGGAAGGACCTGCTGAAACCAGAGTCAAATCATTCAAGTAGGAATTTGGGTATAAAGAGTGTGTTTTGGGAGAGAGGAAGGGAGCAAAAGAGCACTGTCTGCTCACAGCCTAGAGAAAAGCTCCCAAAATGGTGTTCATCCCCTTCCCTGGGACTTGCTGGTGAGCAGCTCAGCTTTGGGAACATCTGCTCCATCCCCAGATGGGATGGGTCCCCCCGCTGCCCCACTCCTTGCTGTGGTCCCAGAGGAGCTCCAGGCCACCCTCCTGCTCCCTCCAGGCAGTGTGTGCCCCTTTGGTGGTGTCCTGAGCCAGCCCTGCCCACGGGGTGAGTGCTGGCAGAGGACAGGTAGGGGAGGCACAGGCCTGTCCTGGGGCTGCACCCCATTCCCAGTGTTGGGGATGTTGCCAAGGTCTGTGCCAGGCTTTCCAAGGGGACATAGCGGGGTGCTCCCCTGACCCCATGCCTTTGCTACTTCTGCCCACTCCCTGGGGTTTGTTTTTGTGGGAACTGTGGTGGGCTACAAGGTACCTGGAGGGGGGGAGGCGTCTGAGCAGTCTCCTTACCACTGAAGCCTTTGCAGGACATCCCCAGGAAGGGTCAAAAGCAGCCCACAGGTGGGGAAAGGGGTTGGGGTACTTTCACAGGCTCCAGTGGCAAGGGTCCCCCCTCTTCTGGTGCGGGGCAGGATGCCCTGGGGTGATGACACCAGGCAGCAGCTGGGTGAAGTCATTTTATTCAAGGCACGGTCATAGCAATAAATCACGAGAAGGTACAGACCTCTGGCACATTCCTACAGCGGGGCAGCCAAGGGCAATCGGACCAGCAGCCCGAGCTCCCAAGGATGCAGTGCCACTCACAGGCACTTGCTTCCACCTGGAGAGAGGCCACCAGCATCCCCCCGGCTCCGGCCAGGGCGGCCCGCAGAGCAGGCAGTGAGGGCAGCGGCTGAGCTGTGGGCAGCCCTGGGGGCACCTGAGCAGGGACCTGCAAGCCCCCCAGGGTGCTTTTTGGGGTTTGGAGGGAGTGGCTGAGCTCAAGACTCCCCCAAGGCAACCACTCAGCGGCTAGTGAGCCACAGCCATCACCCCAGCATGCAGGAGTGTGGGTGGGACGGGGGCCACAGCACTGCCAGCTGGCCGAGCTGAGACCCACCAGCCCCACAGGGATGTCCCAGGGCCCACCTGAGTCCAACAGAGACCCACAGCTTGCTGCTGGGCTGCCTTTTAACCCTGACCCCCGCCAGGACTGGCACACTGTGCACCCCCCTCCCAGCAGCACCAGTAATGCTGAGTGAGGCCATGGCTGAGCATCTGCCTTCACACAGCAGCACTCCCCACACTGGCAGCCCCGGTGCTGGCAGAGCTGCATCGTCATCCCTTCCCTCCCAGCACAGCCATGGGATGGTGGCTAGAATTGCAAATCAGGAGCAGGAAAATCAGGAGCAGGAAAATCAGCCCTGAGGCCAAAGCAGGTCCGAGCAAGGAGCCAGCATGCCCAGGTGGGCTAGCCTGGTGGGAGAAGGGCCGAGCAGGGTGAGGATCTGCCCTTGTGCCCAGGAGCCTCCACGGCTGCTGCAGATGAGCTGGAAAACCCCAGGGATGCTGCCTGGGCAGGAGCCGGCACATGTAAACTGACCACAGCAGGACTCACACTTGAGAGGCGGTGAGGCTGCTGGGGGAGCATCCCATGGCTGCGGCTTGTGGGCGAGGGCAGGATGTGGTGGACCAGGACCCAGAGACAGGAGTCCTGCCAGCCCGCCCCCCCCATTTCTGTTGCAACAGGATGGAGCATGCAGGGTCCCAGGGCCAGCCCCAGGGAGAGCACGAGCACAAGGGGATCCTGCCAAGGGGAGCGGGATGACGAGGAGCTGCCCTGACAGCCATTAAACACGCTCGTCCCTTGACCTCCCACTCCTCCCTGAGGACCCAAGGGCACAGGCATGGTGCAGCAGCGATGGAGGGATGGGGTGGGAGGGTGGAGAAGAGCTGGGCTTGCATTTTGATGCCTGCCTTGGGACAGGGCCGCTGGTGCTCAGGCAGAAATGGGAGCAGCCAGGGGCACTCACTTCCTCCAGCAAAGTATACGCGTTTCAGCAGTCCCCGCTTTAATGGGCAAAGCCTTGGAGGCAGCAGCGGGAGCGGGCGGGAGCCTGCACAGCCAGCACCAGCGGAGGCAGCAGGATGGCTGCTGCAAGCAGTGAGGTGGGAAAAAAGGGTTAGGGGTGGCTGTCCCCTGCCACTGAGGACCCGCGGGACAGCGTGGCGGCAGGCACATTCATCTGAGCTGTCTGGGCTGCTTCCCCTTCACGGAGGGGCCAGGGATTCCCTCCTGCCCCCAAAACCATGGCCTCTCAGAGAGACCCTCTCCCCACACTGTTGCACCCCCTCTTCCCTACGATGGGCTGGAAGAGGCAGGTGGGGATGGGAGGGCACTGGGGTGGGGCTGAGCCGATCCGGGCAGCCAGAGGGGACCGGCAGAGCCTCCCGCCACCTCCCATGCAATGAGGTCCCCCTGTCACATCAGTCCTGTCATGCCCCCACCCCATCATCGAGGTGGCCCCCGCCAGTGCTGGGAAGGCTTCTTCCTGCCCCCCGGTACGTCCTCCATTCTCAGCATGGCTGGTCCTCGCTCCGGCAGCAAGGATGCTCACTGGTAGCGGGCCTGGCTCTCCATCACAGGGCCGCTCCTGTACTCGCCCTCCACTGTCTCCAGCTCTGTCTCGAAGCTCTGCAGCCCCCCATCCTCCCCATCCTCTGCTGGCTCCAGGTGGTTGCCCATGGTGCCGTAGGACTGGTGTGCCGGGGAGGCCGCTGGCGTCAGGCTCAGCTCGGGCTCCTGCAGGACGGTGGCCACAAAGAGCTGCCCCGGGGGGTGGCAGGAGGTCAGAGTCCAGGGGAGTGAGGGGGGGGGCCACAGCAGGGCTGGGGAGGGGTACTCACGTTGGAGTTGGGGGTGGAGGAGACACTGCTCCGCTCATCGTTGAAGGTGCCTTCAGACTGGTCAGACATCTGGGAGAGGAAGGCCAGAAGGAAACCATGGCTTGTGGGTCCCCAGCTGAAGCTGGGGGGCAGCCAGGCACCGCCTCAGACTCCCCACAGCAAACGCACCCCAGAGAGGCGAGGAGGAGATGCAGTGGGGCAAGAGAACAGGACAGGCAGCTGTCCGCACTCACCTGGTAGCTGGAGGGCTTCCGTGGCTGCAGCTTCTTTAGGCAGAGGCCAAAGAAGGAGAAGATGATGCAGGAGAGGAGGACCACAAAGGTGAAGAGGGTGACAGGGCGGGTGGGACCTAGAACAGAGAGATGCTGGGGCAGCACATGAGCCTCCAACGACCTGCTGCACACCCATCTGAGACCCAGGCTGGTGCCTGCTTTGGGTCTTACAAGCTCTCAACCCCCTTCCCAAAACACTAGCTGACACTCCCCTCATCTGCCAGGTCTCCATCACACTTTCCCCCCTCCCATCCCCCTTCCCACCTTCCATGCCGTGCCTAACGTAGGGGTTTGTCCCCCCAAGCATCAGATGTGACCCTCAGCAGTGGCGGATGGCAGCCCTGAGCTCTCCTTACCAAGGCGCAGGACAGAGAAGAAAAGCAGCCAGAACATGCAGAGGATGGGGGCCACCACAACTTGGCTGATGGCGGCAACGTGGAGGCGCTGGTTCAGCTTGGTGGGGATGTACACGTAGTAGATGTTGTACCGGTCAACCATGTGCTTGAGCAGCATGTAGAGCAAACCTGGTGGGAGGAGAGGGGCCATTTGGGGGGAGGACAATGGGGACAGCCAGGGCTCGGGGACAGCCAGGGCTCAGGGACAGTGGCCCAGGGGATGATATCCTCCTGTACCACATGGGAATTTTGTACTCGCACACTGCTGCTGGCAGCTTGGACTGGCCATTCTTGGCATGGCCGGGGGCAGCAGGGCCAGGGGCAGCAGGGCCGGGGGCATGATATCGTACTCACCAAAGGGGACAATGATGGGGCATGTGATGCTGTAGGTCATGACGACAGAGAAGATGCAGCAGGTCCAGGCATACTCCAGTCCAAACTGGAACTGGTAGGCTTGGCTCTGGGGCACAATCAAGAGCACCATTACTGCCTCTGCCTCTGCAAAGGCTGTCCTTGCCTTCACACCCTGGCCCACATGCTTGCCCCCCCATTATTCCCATGGGGTCAGGGCGAGCAGCACCCCTTGCATAGTGTCTTGTCCCCACAAGCTTCCCCATAGGACCAGGACACCCTGAGTTTCCAGTGAGCACGGCCCTGCTTTGCTGGGGGTTGAGTAGGCTCAGAGGTGACCAGAGCCATGTACCCGCTTGATGTGGAGCCGCTCGGGCTCGGACTTGGCGAAGCAGAGGCGGGCGGTGTAGACAAGGAGTCCCGGGATGCGCAGCAGCTCCATGGCCGTCCCGATCAGGCTGGAAGTGACCACATAGTTGACGAAGAAAGCGCCGTTGTCCGGGAGGAAAACGCACCTGCCCCAGGACACAGAGACTGAGAGGATGCTCGGGCAGGCGGCCAGGAGAGCTGCTGGGGGCTGATGCTGGGCACTCCCGCTCACCCAGGAGCTCCCTGCTACTCACTGGAATTTGATATCGGCCTCATCCAGAAAGTGGGTGTCGAAGAGCCAGCGGAAAAAAAGGTCCAGGCTGGAGGGGGGAGAAGAGGAGCAGCTCAGAAAGAGGGGGAGATGCAGAGCAATGTGGGGGCACCCAGCAGGCACATGCTTTCCCCTGGACCGGGTGGGCGAGACCCTCTGGACCCTACATCGACACAACAGCCCCTTCTGTCTCATGGGACCACCATGGCATGGGTGCTCGCCTCCCAGACAGTCAGGATTGCTGTAGCTGGAGCCATGCAGATACCTGACCTGGTCCTTTCAGGGTCTGCTGAAGGGCTGACCCCAAGCAGGGCACCACCAGCACTCTTGGGTCAGCTGTGGCAGCCTGGCAAGCTGCTCCACTCCCCTCCTCCTCCAGAGGGAAGCTTTCTGTCCGTGACCATCTGGGAGCAGCTTGGCACGGCTAAAGAGCAAGTGTTTTCCTCCCCAGAGACAGCCATGTTTCAGCAGTGGTGGGCCCTTAGCCCTTTGGGGCTGGCTTGCGGGAGGCGAGGGGCCCAGCTCTGATCCCGGCTGCCAGGGAGCAGGGAGAGGAGCATGGCAGGGTGGTCCATACCTGCTCAGTCCCAGTGAGGGCAGGATGATGACCATGAACACCAGGAAAAAGAAGCACTTGTGCATGGTGAGCTGATTTTCACTTGACCTGCAGAGAGGGGAGGCAAGAAAAGAACGTTGCACTTTTCCAAGGCAGAGCAGCCGGTGGGGGGAAGAGGCTGGGCTGGGTCTCGCTCTTCACCGAGGAGCTACTCCCACCCCCAGGAAGCCACGTGTGTTTGATCTGTGCATCTAGTGGGGCCTTGCAAAGCGTCTCCCAGGCTGGGGGGAGTCACCATGAAGAAATCTGCTGTAGTGAAAGGTCTTGTCCTCCCAGCCTCTCACCCCCTTCATCCCTGCCCTCTTCTACCATTCCTGCTGGTGTAGACACCCAACAAGAGGCAGCTGGCTGTCTACAACGGGTTCAGGAGCCCCTGTTTTCTCTGGGAGAAAGAAGGGAGGTGGTGGCAAAGCTCCTGCAAGGACTCAGCAGACCAGGCACAGGGGTTGGGGCCAGTGGAGGGTCAAGATAGAAACAGCACATTTTAGGAGCTGGGCAGAGCTTCCTCTGATAGGAGACTCTGAGAATCCTGAACCTGTACTTCTGCCTTGGAGGGCTGGGAGCATGGCTGGGATGTGTCACCCGAGTCAGGGTCATGGCCCTGCTGCTGCCAGTCCACCATCACACCATCCCTTTCACAAACTTCTTCAGACTCATCTTAAAACCAGCTCCACCTGCCTTTGTCAGCAGCCTGGAAGCATTCAGGGCTATGGCAAGGATCCTTTGGGCATGGACTTGGGGGTCTTTCCATGGAGGGCAACACCCATGGGGCTCTGTGGGGGTCTGCCGCTCCACTGCCTGCCTCCCTGCAGGTTGGGTCCCATGAGTCCTACTGAGGTTCCTCCCATCTACCGCAGCCCTGGGGGAGTGTGGGGACCAGTCAGTTACCTCGTCCAGTGCGATTCGAAGAATGTCGAGTAGTAGACGAGGAAGGGCAGGAAGACGGAGAAGGCCCAGAGCAACAGCGTGGGGAAGAACTGGGTGATGATGGGGTTCTGTAGGAGAAGAGATGCTGAACACCCCCTCAGGAGCCCACTGGAGCTCAGCCATGCTGGAGGCAGCTCCCTGGGCCTCCTGGTGCAGGATGATGTGTGCAACAGAGGGCTGGGGCATCCCCTCCCTGAGCAGGGGCATTTGTTTCAGGAGGTAAGAGCTTGAGGCCAGCCAAAGGCACCATGAGCACGCTCTGAGCCCCAGCGTCCACCCAACAGATCACAGGTCAATGAGCAGGAAGGAGATGTGCTGCTGGCAGCTCCTAACAACTCCTGGAACTCTTCCCGCCCCTCTCCTCTTGCATGGACACCAACCTGCCCTCCCCCATGGACACCAGCACCAAAGCTCAGGTTTGCACAGGTGCCCCAGGGCTCTGTCACTGGAAACACATCAAGAAGGGGATGGATGGCAAGCAGGAGCACGACCACTCCTTGCCTCTCATCAATGCTCATCCCAGTGATGGCTCGTCTTCTTGGGCCAGTGTAGAGCGGGTGCCCTCCCCCTGTCATGGACAAGCCTGGAAATGGATACCCTTTGGGAAAGCTGGCATGGGGCCCCAGGGACTACCTTGAGGCTTTCCACAGGCTGTGTGACATTGAACATATCCATGGTGTTGACGATGATGGCTGGTGTGGTGAGGAAGAAGAGGAGGACAAAGAGGCAGATATTAAGGAGGATGAATCTCACCCACCAAGATGTGCCACGGACTGATAAATTCTCCCTGTGAGAGGAAAGCATGACTTGGACATAGTGCGAAGGAAACACCACATGTCCCGGGTCTCCTAGGCTGGCTCCCCGAAGCTCTGCCTCCCACTGCCCACACTGACCATCCTGGCAGCCCATGTTCTGAGCTCAACCTCTCACCCCTCCCCGTGCTGCTGCGCTGACACCTGCAGAAGCCCCAGGACCAGAGTATGACTGCAGTGGGGGGTCCATGCCACCAGGAGACTTTGGAGTCAGGCTGCAGAAATCAGAGGCTGGCAATCACCCCAAACCTCACTTGGCCAAGCCCTGCCACCCGTGGGGTGATCACCGCAGTCACCCCTGGTGACTTCTGCTATGACCACAGGAGGGATTGTCAGCCCCTGCCACCCAGAGAAGGCAGCCTACAGCTATGGGAGCAGGTTCCCTACAGCTATATGTGTTCCCTATAACTATGGGTATGGGCTCCCTATAGCTATGGGTATGGGTTCCCCCAAGCTGCTCGCCCTCCCTCCCTCTCCTGCCACGGGGGTTCACCAGATGATATCACTGGGTGCAGGGGCATAGCGAATGCCCCAGTGGTGTGACTTGACCACGGTGGTGACAGAGGACTGCTGGGGGTGCTTGCGGCAGCAGATGTGGCTGTAATCCTTCAAAATCCTGCAGGAGGAAGGAGCCAGGGGTCAGGTCCGAACCGAGGGCTCAGGACTGCCCCCCAGTTCTTATGAGACCCTTCCCGCAGTCCCAACAGAGTGGCAATCTCTGCAGGTGGCAGAGGCACAGAGGAAACACCCATTGCCTTGCTTCGGCTGGAGGAGCCGGCAAGGTGCCCCAGCGGTGGTGGCCACCAGGCTGGGGGACATGACTGTGCTGGCACGTCCAAAAGGCACTCACACAGCTGTCATCCGCTCATCCTGGAAGGTGACAAAGGCCATGTCGAGCCGCTTGAGCGTGATGCGGTTGCGCTCGGCGTTGAACTCATCTGTGAGCTTCTCCTCCAGCTCCCCGTAGTACTGCTCAGCATCCACCTGTGGGAGCAGCCAGGGCTCTGCCATGCTCATTGGGCTGTGGCACGGGTGAGCTGCCATGCTCTGCTCCCCCCACAGTGGAAATGTGCTGCCTGCAGCCCTGTCCACACCCACCTACCTGCTCAAAGCCGCAGAAGTGGCAGCAGAAGATGCGGGCGCAGGGGTGGGTTTTGATCATGATCTTCCCCTCTTTCTGGGCCTTGGTGGTGAAGTAAAGCCGCCCCTTCATTGCCTTGCGCCTGCCAGGAAGCCGATAGGGACAAAGGTCGTTTGGGGAGCAGCAGACAGACAGACTGAGTCCCTAGATGTGCTGGGCAGGAGCAACACATTCACCAGCAGAGGAAACGGGGACCTGCACGCACTCACCTCTCCGCATCCAGCTTCATCAGCTTGCGCACATCAAAGCAGAACTGGACGTTGGTGACAGTGCAGCTGGGATAAGCCTCGCTGCGGACACAGGGACATGGTGGCACCAGGAGCCAGGGGATGGGAACAGCCCCTGCCACCTGCCTGCCAGCCACCCTGGTGAGATTGCGGCACACCACTACTCACTGGAAATGCTTGATTATAAGGGAAGGGTCTGTGATCTCCTTGGGGATGTGGGTAACCATCAGTGTCCGGGCAACCTGGGGGAGGAGAAGGGGCAGGGTGGGTGGATGGGGGTCCATGGGCTGTTTCGCTGCCACCTTGCTTGCCCAGCTGCCAGGAAGGCAGAGGTGAGCCAGAGACTGCCACCCCAGAGGGTGGTCAGCACAGACCTCCTCAACACCCGCCAGACGCTGCCACCTCCCAGACAAACACAGCAGAGCTTCAACCTCAAGAGACAAGGCAGCAGGAGAGACAGATTTGCCTCCAGGCTGCCAGGCTTTCTCCAGAAGCTCGAGAAAACCAGCCTTATCTTTCCCTGCCTGCCCAGTCCCAGGCTGTTTCTAAAGCTCTCCCTACCTACTGGGACCATCCTTTCTGCAAAGCACAAAGTTGTCCATTAGTGCTGCACAAGGCAGGGCTGGAGGAAGGGTGGTTCCTCACCTTCTCGTTCTCTCTGTATTCAAGGTGGACAGAGTGGTGAGCCATGCAGAGGATGGTGAGGATGAAATAGATGAGAGCGAAGATGCTGTGCAGCCACAGGAGACGGTCCCTGGAGGAGAGGAAGAGGGGATCAGTGAGCACTGTCGTGGGCACGTGGCACATGGACCAGCCTGGCACTCAGTGCCTCACCCACAGCCACCCCCACTGCCCAGCAGGACCTCCCCAACCCATATGCCGGACCCCCACCCCAGGGACGAGATGGGCAGTGTCCAGGGTGCTGGCTGAGACACTGCAGAAATGAGGCCACCCAGAACGCCCGAGAGCACCTCTGCCAGCAGCAGGGTACAGCAAGCAGTACCAGCAGGCTGCCTACCGCGACGGTGCTCGAGCATGCTGCTCACGTGGACCCATCCCTGTTCCAGGACTGTGGCGAGCGCCGTGCTTGGGCACTCCCAGCAGTGCCCACTGCAGCAGCAGCGCCCACAACCCCCCTGGACACGGGAGCCACGTACTGCGTTGGGATGTTGGCGATGGTTGTCCGGCCAAAGTGGGTGGGATTGTGTCCTGCAGGGGAAGAGAAGCCGGAGGTTACAGGAACCCAGTGCAGTGTGTGTGTCCATGCTTTCAGGGTTAGTAGCTCTGGTCTTTTCTCCCTCCTTTTCCATCTCCCAGGTCCTCGCCAAGCCCCCGCTGCCCTGAAGGTCCCTGCCTCTTGCGTTCCTCTGTCCCACAGCTGATGGTGGGTTCCTGCTCACACGGGGGCTCCTGACAGAGGGGTCCTTCTGCCCTCTGTCCCCAGGGCAGGGTGCTCAGCCTAAGGATGGGGAAGCTTGTGCCATGCTCCTGAGCCATCCTGCAACTGGGGAAGCACCTACCCAGGAGGTCCCCCGAAAAGTTGATGGGCAGGATGACGGCCACGGAGAGCACACAGACCAGCATCAGCAGGACCAGGAGGTGCCGCTGGAAGGAGAGGTAGGTGGTGGCGTCGATTCCACACTTGCTCTGAATCTCCTCGTCCCTGGGGGAGAGGCGGGTGCGAGTGAGCACTGGTCGTGCCTCCCCACCACCTCCCGCCCAGGGGACACTGGCTGCTCCGGCCTCACACAACCCATGCCAACAGGCATTCTGCCTGTGGCACATGGGATTTGGGCACAGAGGGAATGGGAGACACAAGCAGCCCTCAGGCTGCCATCCCACTATAGGACCAGCTTCTACCAGAAGAGGTTGAAGCCTGTTCCTTTGGGACAGGAGCCAGGGGCCAGGAGGAAACACAGAGGTGAGCCCTCTGCTCTCTCTCCCAGGGGGATGTTTTAGGAGGGCTCTCCTCAGCCGCCGGTCCCAGCAGCTCTGGGTAATGCATGACCACTTATGGGCACTGGCTCCCTAGGGGTGGGCAGCGGTGGGGCATGGCTGCGATGCCAAGGACACACACTTACTTCATCTGGTAGATAGAAATGAGCCAGGAGCAAAATCCCTGGAAAGGAAAAGAGTCAGGATGAGCCAGGGGTGACCACCCCCACATCCCCAGGAAGAAGCCAGGACATGGCACGCACTGGGGATGTGTGCAGACAGTGCGGTGCCTGGGGCCGGGGGGCTGAGCAAACAGAAGCAGTGGCCAGGGCAGCTCAGCAATGCTCAGCCCAGAGGTTTGTCTGCAGTGGTGGCCAAAGGCAGCTGCCTTAGGAGGAACGGGAAACACGGGCATCTCTGTAACATAGGCTCCCTCCTCTGTGCCTTCCCTGACAGTCCCTAACACACAATGCGCTTTTTTAGCCACTACTGAGCACTGAGCCAGCACTGCCTTAGAGCGATATACAACAACTGCAAGATCTTGTGTAATAGCTCATTCCCTGTCACTGCATATGCAATATTAGAGTTTTTCTCCCCTATGCATTATGTTACATTTTACCAGTGCTGGTTCATGCAAGTTCAAGGTCCCTCTGCAGTCTTCCCTGTCATGGCTGTACCAAATAACATTTGGCATCGGGCCCCTCCTCTTCTCCTCCTTTCCAGAGGGTTTATGCTGACCTTGGATGGGAGAGACCTCAGGCAGCCCCTTGTGGGATTCCCTTACCCTGCCCCGTGAGAGCGGGCAGCTTCTTCCTCCTCTCCATTCCCCAGCTTTACCCAAGCCAGGACCTTCCCTCCTACCCGACAGCTCAGCTTCATCTGATCAACCGCAGCAGGAGGCTTTGGAGGTGCAGGCATCCCCATGCACCCGACAGCTCTGTGGGGGCCCAACACCCCCTTAGCACAGCCGGGATGACTCCCCTCCTATGCCCTACTCCAGGGCTCTGCTCTGGAGAACCACGTCTGGGAGGTTGTCCATGCAGACCACAAGCTCCCTGGGCTGTAATTTCTTGGGTTTTCCAGAAACCCTTCTGAAAAAACAGTATTTATCAGCTGATTCCCAGCTTTCTAGGATGCCCACATGCAGGAGAGAGGTCGTACGCTACAGTCAATAGCTTGGCTATTCATGTCAGGGTGAGTGAGAAGTCCCATGCGTGCTCCTGGGAATTTGTGATGGGAATTTGTCAGGCTACTTTTATTGCAACCTCATTCTGCAACCCTGCTGTTGGGGGGATGCTCTGGTGCTTCCCCGCAGAGAAAGGCTCCTGTGCAGGAATTCACAGAATCGTTAAGGTTGGAAAAGACCTGTAAGATCAAGTCCAACCATCAACTAACACCACCATGCCCATTAAACCATGTCCCGCAATGCCTCATCCACACGTTCCTTGAACACCTCCAGGGATGGTGACTCCACCACTTCCCTGGGCAGTTTATTCCAGTGTCTCACCACTCTCTCAGTAAAGAAATTTTTCCTAATATCCAGTCTAAACCTCCCCTGGCGCAACGTGAGGCCATTTCCTCTTGTCCTGTCACTTGTCACTTGGGAGAAGAGACCAACACCCACCTCTCTGCAACCCCCTTTCAGGTAATTGTAGAGAGCGATGAGGTCTCCTCCCAGCCTCCTCTTCTGCAGACTGAACAACCCCAGTTCCCTCAGCTGCTCCTCATAAGACTTGTGCTTTGGTCGAGCTCTTCCTCACTGGATACAGGGAACAAAACTTTATCTAGCTCTCCTGACACATTCTTGCTTCCTCAGCAAGCATTTTCTATCTTCACCAACTATTGGCTTTACAAACCCTCTGGCAGGTTTCCTGTTCCTGATGTGTGAATAAAAATCCAGTACTTGCTCACTGCATTTTACATGTAACCTGGCAGAGTTTAGATTTTCCTCATTTGGGAACAGCTTAACTTTTAAAAGGATGTCTTCTTACATCTAATAATCTCCCTTAATCTGCTTTTTATCTGTGCTGGCATTCCCTGTGGTCTTTCTCACTTATTTTTTTGATGAGCAATAGGCATTTGCCCAGAGCATCCAGTACCGAGCCTTTAAACAGGCCTTCTGCCACCCACAAGGGTTTTGCTTATTTACCTTTCCTGCCTAGGCTTTTTTTAAGAAGTTCTGTCATTTTTTCATAGTCACACCAGTGACTGATTTTTGTTGCCGAAAAAGAGAAAGAAACAGACAGAAAAATGTGTTGGTCCACGCTCATTTCCAGCAAAACCTGTTTTTTGCCTGGTGTGGTAGAGAGAAACAAAAGATGGCTTTAAAGCCCCCACAGGCCACCATGCTGGCAGAGATGGAGGTGTGATCCAGGGGACTCTGTCCTGCTGGGGCCAGAAAGGTCACTGAGCAAGGCTCTGGCCATGCATCTGACTAGGTCCCTGCAGCTGGCAGGGACAGCCACGCAGCCGGGAGACGCTCGCCGTGGCGGGAGCATCCCCTCGAAGCTTCCATTCAAGGTGGATGCCTCAAACCAAGCCAGGACAAAGAAAACCTCCAGCTTTCCCAGGAATACCCCACTGCTAAAGGGTGTTAAGCAGGAAACCCCACATTGGAGGATTTAATTTCTCCCATTTAACTTCTGACCTGGGTTTCCCAGGAAGAGCAGGGTGGGCTGGGCCAGAGTGAGCCCAGCCTGGGCTCCTGGTGCCACGGCCACCAGCACTCACCACATCCTTGTTGTCAATGTCCAGGGGGCTGCTCTCCGACGGGGACTTCTCCTTCTCACTCTGCTCTCCATAGAAAAGTGACGTCAAACTTTGCAGTGAGGGGAGGAGCGGAGGGGTGAGGCAGAAGAGAAACAGCAGATGGGAGAGGATGAGCACCCTTGGAGAAGCTTCTCCTAGGACAGCAGCCTGGGAAATGCCTCCCCCCCCTCCCTGCATCCTGCACTGGGGCTGGACCAGCAACTACTGCTGGGCTCGGGACAGGGGCTGCACTGGGTGCCTCTGCACTGATGTGTTCCTGTGGCTTCTCTGTGGCCCTGGCTCATGGCAGTGTGGCTGGTGGAGAATTGGCCTTAGCTCCAGAATGAGAGCCTGCTGAACCAGATTTTTATATTCCACTGATTTCAGCCCTCAAATGGCATTACAGTAAAAGAAATGTAATCAGTGCTTGAATTTCAAGTCTTGACTGCCCTTTTGATCTCCCTGGTGAAGGGAAACATTGCCTGTCCATTGCCAGACTCAGCTCCAGAGCCTGAGCCCATGAGGAGCTGGAGAGGGGAGAAGGCAGGAGAGGGGCTTTTACATTTCCTCTTGCTGGCTGCCTGGCCTTGCAGAGACTTGTCCTGTGTGTGCTGCCTGCCCAAAAAAAGACGCTCTGCTGCCTGGGGTGAACCATGCTCTTGCAGCCAGACAGCTGCGGGCAGCACAGCCCGCCTGGAAATCTGGTCTGGGCTCTGCTTTCACCAGGACACTGGTATTTTGGGGGGGATTCTGCACCTAGCCCAAAGGATGGGCCAGGCAAGCTGCCCTGCTGACATGAGGAACAGTGTTATCACTGTGTGTCTCCCTCTGCCTCCTCCTCTGGCCAGCCCTGCTCATCCCGAGAGAGGCAGGGGGAGAGGGGGCATCTCAGTCACCACCCGAAAGCAGCTCTTGGGCCTCTGTCCTTCCCAGGACGGTGCCCTCCCTGGCACCGAGAGCACCGTCAACAGATGGTGCCAGCAAGAGGGAATCAAAGCCGGCTTGGGCTTCCCCTTTCCCTGCAGCAGATGGTGCCTGTGCCTCCATGGGCAAGGGCAACCAGGCCATTCCTAGTGGGAAGGAGGGACAGGAACACCTGCTGAGCTTCTCCATGGGCCATCCTGCAGCGCTGGCCCTCCTGCCAGCCCTCTCGGAGGAACCACTACCTGCGGCGACCTTGCATCCTGCTTACCTATCATTGTCCATCAGCAGTGCCAGGCGCCCATAGTCCCATGCCGCTTTCCGAAGGCAGGAGAAGACCAGGAGGAGAAGCTGGAAGAAAAAGGAAGAGGAGAGGTGAAGGGTTTTGCCACAGGGTCTCACCCCATGGGGTCTCCCCACACTTTCTGTTTTCCTTTCTGTTTTGCCACACATGAGCCCAAGCTAATGCAAAACTCTTGCCTCAAGCCAAACTGCTCCTGCTTCATGATCTCATCACTGCTGCCCAAGTGCCACCTTCTGCCCACCATGATGTGGGCAAAGCTCTTTGTCCCCTGCACTCACACCCATTCCCCCAAACAACCGGGCACACTGGCATGCAGGCTGCACACACGTCTGGCTGTCAGCACACCCGTAACACACACACTTATGCTCACAGCCAGTCTCTGACACCCCAGCCAGGCGCTGCGGTGCCCATGGAAATGGCACCCTCCTGGCCTGCTCACCAGCCAGAGGACGAAGTTGATGGCGAGCACGGTGGGCACGCCGCCAAATGGCAGCCCTTCCAGGACAGTGCTGCGGGAGCGGGCGCCGAAGCATTGCTCCTCTGTGCTGTTCACCAGGGTGTCCAGGAAGCTGAGCACGTCCAGCGAGGTGGGGCCGGCACCGTGGGGCACTGGCTCCACCGAGTACATGCTCTCCATCAGTGCCATCGTGGGGCCTCACCCTGCAAGACAGGGGCACGGGTGCGGATGGAGAAGCCTTTGCTTGAAAAGGGGCTGTGGCTCTTCCAGGTCTTCCAGCGAGGTCTGAGGAGCTCACTAAGGGCAGGGAACGGAGAGGACTGGCTGGTGACCTTGGAGCTTCCCCAGTCCCAGTCTCTCCCAAGGAGGGGCTGTGGGACACAGGGCAGGGGGTGTTGCTGAAGAAATCTCACAGCTACCTCATACCCTTTCGCCACCCCATTAAACCCCATGCTATCTGGTTGTCTCCGTCATACCTGAGACAGGTCTCTCACCACCTCTGCCACTCAGTCCTGGAAGCTGGGTTGAATCATGGCCACCCTGGCACTGTCAACAGGCAGAAACGAGGAGCTGAAGCATTTGCTTGAGTTTCTGAGAATAAGAGGAATGGTGATGTTAACAACCAGGCTGCTGGGGCTGTGCTTGCTTCGCTCCCCACAGCCAGATATCTACTGCAAGTGAACATCCCCCAGCCCTCTCTTCTCCTCAAGCATCATGGTCTGTGTGACTCAGGAGTCATGGGACCTCCCCTCCATCTTTCCACCAGAGCAGGATTGCTCCTTCCAAGATATCTTGAAGTCTTCAGAAGAATCAGCTTCTCAAAACCCTAAATGCCAAGGTTTCCCGCATTTCCCCAGGAGGTGATACCACGGGCTACAGCCCTCACTGGTATGAAACACTTAAAGACCATTAATGGCCAAGACCATGGCATGTTTCCAAAACCTTTCCTATCGCCATGCTTTAAGCAGGAGAGGATCCTCTCCAAACCTGCAGTGCCTGGGACCCCTGGGAACAAGCACCCTACAGCAGCCAGCATGAACCAGCATGGCTGTCACTCACAGGGATGTCACAGACCTGCATGCCAGGACAGTGCTGCATGGCCACTGCGCTCACCAGAACTACAGGAGAAGGAACCAGCACAGCAAACGCTAACAAACATGGGCTGGGGACAACAGGGCCAGAGTCTCTCCTCCTTGCATGCCTGCCATGTCTCCATGCCTTGGAGCCCCCACCACAACCTTCAGCTAGCTGCTCCCGGTCCTGGAGAGCTGCATGGCCTTCAGAGGAGGACAGCTCTGACTGTGGTGAGACCAACCATGTTGCCAGGATGAGAGGCACCCTGGGACAGTGGGGGGTCTTCAGGGTGTTCTCAGGATAGTCCTTTAACAGGCCATTGGGGAGTTTTCCAAACAGCAACCAGGTTGGGTCCCTAATGTCTCTTCCAAAAAGGCCCCGAGGTAGGATGTCTAGTACTTTTTAGGTAGATAAACCCAGAGGGCTGAAGACCCTGCTTAGGGGAACACTGAGGTTACTGGGGTGGAGGGGAACAGATAGTCGAGAAAACTGTGTCTTTGGAGGCCTTGAGCAACCAAACGTAATTTTGAAGTTGGCCCTGTCCTGAGCACAGGCTTTTATCAGCTGAGCTCCAAGGGGGCCCTTCCAACCTCCGTTATTCTACATCCCTATTCTCAGGGACTTGTGCTCCTGACAAGAACATCTTCTGGTCTGCCTGAAGTTTATAAGGAGTTACATGAGTGCCTTGCCCCACAGACATGCTGAGCAGAGTATATTGTGGCCTGTGCAAAGGCCACGTGAAACCTCATCATGCCCATTAACATGTACTCCTGTGAGCTTTGTATTCAAGCCGTTAGGCATTCATTCGTCTTTGTCCTTTTTATCTATATTCCAACAACTGGGACCCTGCTGCAGCCCCTGCAGTCACCCAGCCACAGCTGATCCCTGCTGCAGGATGCTCACAGCCCACATGAACAGTACAGAGGAAGAGGAACAGAAGCCACGGTCTGATTAAGCAACGGAGGAGCATGCAAACAAAGGCAGCCAGCACCTCCAGGGACTTGGAGATGCAAAGTGTTTATGGCATTTTTTTTCCCGTCAAGACCAAACAGGATCAACTCTGCTTCAGCACCAAAGGAAACCTGATTGAGAGGTCCTTGGGAAGCACAGAGAGAGCACGCACAAAATGCCTCGGCTTAGAACAGGGATCTTCCTGAGCTCTACATGGATTTGCTTTTGTTGGGAAACATCTACTTCTGCTGTGTCAGTGTGACAAATGGGAGACTACAGCAGCACATGGTTTTATATGCACTGCTGTAGCCTCAGTTTCTCTCTCTTAGACCGTGCAGCCTCCTCCTTGAGGAGGTTAGTCCTGTCCTAAAGCTCCTGAGGAGCCCAGACACTCCCACTCTGCGGATGAGCAGAGCGGGTAGGACTGGGGAGCTGGGGCAGGAGCTGAGACAGATTACATGCCTGAGACACTGACTCTCTTTGACCTCCTCATCTGGGGAAAGGAAAGACTGAGGAAGAGGGAGGCTTTCAAATAAAGACTTGACAAAAAAAAAAAAAAAAGAAAGAAAAAAGGCTCTGACAGCCTGACAAATGCAATCAGGTGGACACCAGGGATTCCCAAGGGATTCTCAACCCAAGCTCTCAAGAGGGTTGAAGAGTTTAAGAACTAGTCTTGGTGCCTGCAGTTTCCAGATTAAACACAGAGAGATGGCGACTTGCTATTTTCTTCATTTCTGAAGCCTAAATTCCAGCCCAAAGAAAAATCTCCACTGGACGCCAAAGAGTGGTTGGGATGCTTGGACTAAGGCTATGAGCCTAGCAGAGCTTGAGGCTCACCCCACTCCAAGGTTAGGCTGGCATCTGGCTACCTGCATGGATGCCTCAAAGGGATGTCAGAAGCTGCTGAACTACAGGCATCAAGATCCCCAGGACATGCAGACCCATGGCAGTCCCTCTTACTGTGCGTATGGTGTAGTGTCACCTGGGGCATGGGCTTCAGTGTCTGCTACAGATCTGCCCATGCCCCTACAGCATCTTCAGTTCTCCTCGGAGATCCCTAGCCATACACATATTGATCTGGCCAGTCCATGGTGTCTGGAGACATCATAGTCCAAGCTGGGACAGTTGACCATTAGTGTGGGTCCCAAAAGAACTGCCAGGTCACCTGAGATATGCTGATACTGCTCCTAAGGGCATCCCAGTAGACCTGGGGCTGAAGTACCAACCCTGCAGCCAGGTGTGAAGTGAGGGATGGACTGGCAAAGCCTCCCTGTAGTGCCCTCAGTCATGGCTTGCCTCCCAGCCGGGCTTGGGAGTCACGTACTTCAAGGCCCAGCATGACCCCATTGGAATAACAGCCCCTGAAGAGGGAACTCCAAGGGGAGACCCATGGGAAACGAGTGGGCCACTGTGACAAGCGGCAGCCATTTGCCCCGGCCTGCCTGCCTCCTGCTCGCTGTCAGGCAGCTGTGAAACCCACCGGGGCCACCGCGGCCTCCGACTGGGGTCAGCCATTTCCCACAGAGATGCTCTCAATCTGTTCTCCCCATGTGCACATCTCCCTCCCTCCCCTCCTCCTGTAAGCAGCAGAGCCATCGCCATCTGGCATTTTCAGCTGCTAAATAATTCACTGCCTTTTTGTTAACAAGGAGAGTATGTCTCTGACCGAGGGAGCTGTTGGACCTTCAGTAAATAAACAAGGACACTCTTAGCAACCTCCGAGTCCCTTCTCTGCCACCACCACTCCACTACCCTGCAGTAAGATCCTGCAGCTAGTTTCTAGGCACCGTGAACACACTCTTAGGAAAAACATCCTGCTGCAGGATGGCGGGGTGAGGGGGATTGTCACAGGGATCTATATGGGTTGTCTCTCCCTGTCAAGTCGTTGTTGCTGCCCCCTTCCCCCAGTAGCAGATATTTTGCTTCTGGTGGCCAAAAGCAATGGGTTCCTCCTGGAGATGGTGCTAGCATCTCATGCTCCAAGCTCTCCTGTCCACAAACCTCCCAAATGCAAGCCTTCACCCACCCAGCAGAACTGGTTCCTGTCTCTCCACCCAGCACTGCACAGAGAAATTTCAGGAGCAAAAGAGTCCTGAAGCCACTGGTCCAGCTCTGTCCCCTCTCTCTTAGGCGCCTCAAACTCCGCTGCCATCACGTTGTGCTCAGTCCTTGTGGCGTGTCACAGCTCCTATGAAGCTGATCTCAAGCTCATTCTCCTGCCTTTTCCGTGGTCCCTTCACCCCCAGATACCCATGGAAACCCACATCCAAATACCCAAACCAATACTTTTCTAGACCTTTTGTTACAGCTAATCTCACCTTTTGTGGTGCTGCTCTTAGAAAAGCTTATGCAAATTATATAGCTGCAGCGTTACTATTAAAATAACCATTGGGAACACCCAGCTAAAAGTAAATCATGTAAATGTTCTAGGAACAGCACATGCAGCAGAAATGGGGAGAGGATATTTCTGCTCATGTGCACCAGGAACAGCTTGAATTCAGACCTGTAGGACACGTTCAACCTCCCTGCAACTGGAGGAGACAACCTTACTCGGTATGCAGAGTGAGAGATCACACAGACACTGTAGGTCAGTCTTAAAAGACACTGTTAAAACACCTAAGCTAAATTTTCACACCAAACGTATAAGATAATTCAGTATTTTGCAATACTCTGGTGACAGCACTCTGCAATTGTATCTTAAAAGTCTAAAGGAACCTCACAGCATTGCCAGACCAGATCCTATTCCCAGCTATACCACTGTCATTGTGCTTTTCCCAATCTTCAATGGCCAGAGGAGGAAATATTGTTGTAAACAACAGAGCTGTGTGGGTGCCTTCATCTCTCGAAGGTGTTGGGAGAGCTTCCCATTAGCTGTGTATGAGGTAATGCCTCCAGATGCTAACCACAGACAGGCATCCCTTCGAGCAGCCACTGTCCTGGAGGAGCACCAGTGATGGGCAAGTCAAGAAACACAGGAGTGGGTATGGCTGCAGCTGGGAAAATGAAGCAATAACATAGAGGCAAAAATCACAATATATGGTCTACCCAATCTAGGTCTTACCTAGAGGAAAGATGGTAAAATAGGGTCAGAAAACGTGCAGAGTACTAGAGAAAGGCAATCCTTCTTTCTCCTCTTTGCAGTGACTGTGAATGGAATGAGATTTCCCATTAAAAGTGATTTGTTGGATAATTTCTATGAAGCATTTCCAGTGTGTAAGGTTTGCCTTGAATATTCAGTGCCCTGTTTGTTTTGTTG
Organism: Gavia stellata; assembly: GCF_030936135.1. Lineage (NCBI taxonomy): Eukaryota > Metazoa > Chordata > Aves > Gaviiformes > Gaviidae > Gavia > Gavia stellata. Next base: position 25,868,485 of record NC_082600.1, read on the forward strand.
ATACACCAGCATATGCTTCTCTCTGGTTGGGTGGGCACTAATCCAGAGAATCAGATTTCCAATTGAAAATACGGCATTTCTTTTATGCGAATGCAATTTTTCAAAATTTGTCTTTCCCTTGAAGCACCCTGCCAGCAAACTCATTTGCTAGGGGATTCACGGACAGCTGGAGTAGCAAAACACCAAAACAAAGCCTTGGGAGCATTCAGATGACTAAGCCGGGCTTCTCGGCATGCCTGTGCTCACCCAGCCTCGGCGTCCTGCTCCAGGAGGGAAGGCGTTACTCATTTCCGCTGGTGGATGGGCAGCCAGGGCATAGGGCTGCTGATGGAGCTGCCCGTGGCCACGCGCAGCCAGCAGAAAAGCCAGGCTGAGGAGCCAGACCATGTCTCCTAGAAAGCAAGCATCCCTGTTACCTGACTGCCTCTGCATCCTTCTTTCTTTGCAAGATGTGGCCAGGCTGTGGGAGGGGAAAATGAGGACCACTGTCATTGGAAGATCAGGTTCATGCACTGATGTGCCCAGGGTCAGGCGGGGAGGTGAATCTCTGGTGTCCCACCTTGCGGGACTGCAGTGACCGACCTTGCAGGACTGCAGTGACTGGGGCAGCCAGGAAAGCTGAGCCACTGCCACTGACTCAGCACAACTAACGACCTCCGGATGGGAAAAGGCTTATCAACCGCCTGCGCTAAGCTCAGTGCACACACCGGCAAAGGCAGTTTTGGCACCAAAGGGCACAGTGACCTCTCTGTCCCTGTAGCTTGGTGCACGGAAGAACAGGCACACCGCAGGCCACATCCAGAGTGGATGGGACCACTGACACGGCCCTCCAAAACCCTGTGTGGGTCCAAGGTATTCCTCCCTGGCTTTCCATTCACCCTTCTCTCTTAGAGTCATGGCCTCCAGGTCCAAAAAGCAAAGAGGGGGTGAGCTGCCAGTGGTCCGTGGTGGTAAGCAGGCGCAGGGCAACAGCATCCCTGGGCTCTTCACACCGCCTTCAGCATCTACAGGGCAGATGCCTGCACAGGAGACCAGCCCTGCTGTGACAGCACCCACCTCCCTGGGGCCGTGTCCCACAGACTCATGGAGAGTGGAGCCAGACCCCGCTGGAGAGCCAAGGCACTGGATGCAGAGAGAGTGGTAGCACAAACACTGACACTGGTGTGAACACTGTGCCCCCAATCCTGCTAAGGCTACAGCATAGACAACCCACCAGCAGAAGACCCCCACCCCATGACCAGTAGGACGGCAGCTGAGTCACACGGGACGTACACCAGCCGGTCCTGTTAGCCTGCTGGGAACAAGACACATCTTCCAAACAAGGAGGACCACACCACGAGTGGCAACGGGGCCAGTGAGCTACAGAGGCTGGGGTCAGTAAGGTTTGGAGGCAAAGGACCACCCTGCAGCAACTGATGACTCTTAACAGGTATAAAACACCTGCTCAAAGACTAGCTTTGTCATTGCCAGTCAAGATGTGATTGCTCAGAGGGGTCAGAAGGACTCAACAGCCCGTGTCCATTGTCCCCATATCACCCACAAGTGACCCTGGGCACATGTGCCCAGGTGCTGGTGAAGATGGGGGGTATGAGTGTGGGAGTGAGTGGGATCAATAAGTAAATGAGCGCGAGAGCATGCTGAGTAAAATAAACATGCTTAAAGATGATGTAAATAAACATTACCTTCCCTGCCCGTCAGCTCTGGCACTGCTTTCCCCTCGAGGGGCACAAAGGCCCACCAGGCCCACCAACACTGACCATCTAAACTACATGACCCACCAGAAGGGAGACACCATGACCCTGTTTTGGGGACCCCAGTAAGTTCTTCTGCTCTCAGGAGTGGCAGGTTGCCACCACCCTCCGGAAACCCCGCGCAGGGTCACACCGCCCCAAGGGAAAAAACCTGAGACTCACCTTAAACCAACACAGCATTTAAGAGCAAAACCCTCCCTTGCCACATCCCGCTGCGGTGGCTGCTGCATTGCCCCCAGCTCCCTGTCCTCCCCTTCCTCCCCGGCACCGCCCTGCAGACTCAGGGCTGGCAGCGTTTTGGCGCTGGGACAGACTAAGCTCCATGTATGAGGTTTTTGGACGAGAAGGCGTCCCAGCCCCCAGCTTCCAGAGGGGCTCTCTGCAGGACAACGTTTGTGGCCTTCCTCTGCGGTACGGCAGCCACCTGCACAAGCCCCTTCTCCCCAAGGGATGCTGCAGACCAGTCAGGGCAGCACTGACTCGCTGCAGCGCTCCTCAGCGCGAGAATAAAGCCAAACCTCAGGCAACAGAGAGTAAATGGTGCTTACGGTGAGATCTACATCTGGGGAGGTTTGTTTGGGCCGGCGCGTGGGAGACGCAGTGCACAAAGCAGCTCTTCTCCAGCGCCTCCTCCACGCATGCGCAAGCCAGCGGCTGCTGGAGCCAGCACGCGGTGATTGGGAAGGAAGAACCGGAGCAGAGTTTATTTGTTCCACCCCCAGACCTTTTCGCCCCATTTGACTAAGCTGCCACTGCAGGCTGGCTCTAACCCGTGTTTGTTTTATATTTCAATATCCTGCTGTGCACACATCGTGCTTAGCCCCTCACACCACACTTTGTGTGTGCAAAGCACCGTGCAAACATGAACTAATTGGGCTGCAGGCTCTCCAGGGCAGGGGCCTGTCACTCATTCTGCATCGTCCACCCTTTTCCTCTGATAACACTTAAATCAACACTCTTCAGCACAAAGGATTACCCAGGCCAGGCCCAGGCCACGCGCAGGGCAGGGAGCCACCGGGCTGCTGGTGGGCGCTGGCTGGGAGCAGAGACCCAGGAAAGGAGGCTTATAAGAAAGATGGGAAGACACTCTTTAATAGGGCCTGTAGTGATAGGACAAGGAGTAATGGTTTTAAACTAAAAGGGGGTAGATTCAGACTAGATAAAATGAAGAAATTTTTTGCAATGAGGGTGGTGAAACACAGGAACAGGTTGCCCAGAGAGGTGGTAGATGCCCCATCCCTGGAAACATTCAAGGTTAGATTGGACGGGACTTTGAGCAACCTGATCTAGTTGAAGATGTCCCTGCTCATTGCAGGGGGGGTGGACTAGATGATCTTTAAAGGTCCTTTTCAACCCAAACCTTTCTATGATTCTATGAAAAAGCTGGGGCTGACTGCAGGCGATGGGGGTTGCTTGCAGGTGGGAAAGGGGCAGGGAGTCATCCCAGGGCTCTCGGTTAACATACACACATGCACACACGCACACACGCATGTGCAGTCAGGAAAACGGTATTTCAGGAAAAGAGTAAAGCGAGCGCCTGGCTCCACCAAGTCCCCACTCCAAGATGGGATGCTGAAGGCTGCTCACAGTCCCCAGAGCAACCCCTGTGCTTGCAATTAATTAACAATGATACGTGCAGATGAGGACAACTCCCAGCCCCTACTGCCTACATGACCGAAGGCCATGGCAGCAGCCGGCCCCAGCGAAGGGCTTGGGCAATGTGTGCCCCCGGGTTGTTTATCACCCGCCAGCTCTAGGACCACGGCATGCTGTGCCCACGCACAGCCAGACCAGCAGGAGCTGCTCCCATCTGGCATCAAAGGCCGAGGAAGGCACCTCTTAGCAAGGCTGTGATGGTGATGGGATGTTGGGCATTTAGAGGCACATTGCTTCTTCCTCCATCCAGGCAACCATGCTCAAACAGAGGAAGATTTTAAGGCCTGTGAGAAGGAAAGTGCCACCTCCACTGGGAAAAACACTCCTTCATGGAAAGCTATATGGAAACCAGGAGCAGCGGTGGCATGGTTGGGGGCCAGGCTGAAGCTGTCACTGTGGGTCATGGGCATCTTTCACAGTACCACAACGTGCCAGGAGCACTGTGGTCCCTGGTGATGGGGGAAAAGGCAGAAGAGCAGCTCCTTCCTCCACTAGCCCACTCTGCTGTTCAGGGAGTGGGGAGCTGTGGGAGGTGGAGAGGAAAGTGGGAGGTTTATCTGCTGCCATTTATAAAGCCACCTGCTGCAGAGAGACTGCCAGCCCCAGGAACGGCCAGCACAGCCCTTTCCAGCACAGCTACAGCTGTTCCCAGAGAGTGGAAGGAACCTCACCCCAGGGCAGAGGCAAGGAGGGGACTGTGCTTCACACACACATGCGCACGCGAGCATGTTCGTGCTGTGCAATGGGGGGATGCAGACTGGGGAGCAGCCCAATACCGCACTGCTCGGACCAGGCAACTCTCATGGCTTTGCATCTGCCTGGCCAGGATGGCACAGCATGCTTGGGGATGGCAGGGACCTCGTCGCCGAGCTGGTGGAGAAAGCGGATGCATTTCAAGTCCCCTATGCAGTTGCTCTCAGATGCTGAACTCCAGACAGCCTGCCTTGCAGCTGATGCCTGCAAGCCTGCTATGTGATGGGCAGTGAGCATGGGTGCGTGGCAGGCTAGCAGGGGTCCAGCTCTGCTCCATTCCAGCCTGCTGCTGCCTGACAGGGACCTGGGGGGCACCCTGCCACCAAGCACCCTCATCCCCCAGCCTCGCAGGGGCTTGTGTAACGTGGACAGCGTCATGCTTGTCCTGTTGATCCCCTTCTCCTCAGGCCACCCATGCATCTCCCTCCACACTGCTCCGGGGGAGGCCTTGGCACCCGGCTGCTGCCAGCCTCCCCCACTTTGCTCCTCCCCAGCTTCGAGCAGCCACAACGTCCCCTGTAGCTGATTCTGCTGCAGGAGCAAAGAAACACTCCTGCCCTGCCCAGCTCCCCTCTCTGCAAGCACAAAAGCTTCCTCCTGAGAGCAGTGGGTTACAACACTGTATACATATATATACACACACAAACACATAAAATATGATCTTAGAGCATCTGCAGAGCTAGAACATTTCTACCGCCTGTGCTCAGTGCCAGGAGCAGAGCGAGGTTTGGGCTGCAGCAGGAACCCACAAGCATACCGCTCGCCAATCCTGGCCCCGACAAGGCTTTCCTCCCACCCCTGCCCAGCTTCTGAGCAGATTTGAGTAACACCAGAGACTGGGATGAATCACGCTGCCCTGGGAGTGTGGGAGCTGGCAGCTCAGCAAAGGCTCTGGCACCAGTGAGTTGTACAAGTGGGAACGGCCCCAACAGCTGCTGCGCTGGCTGCATCCAGCTGTGCAAGAGGGATTAGCTCTCAACATACAGGTTTGAGTCAGTAGTGCGTCAAAGAGAAGGGGAAGCCTTTGATGATGAACACAGGGGCCTGCAAAGGGAGGACAAGGAGAGAAGGTGCTCCTCAAGGCCTGGCTCTGCCACCTCCATCCCCTGGGGATGCACCCATAGGGGACCCACTGAATTGCCACCTATCCCCTGGTGTGCAAGCAAATTTGGTCCTTGAAGAGGAGGAGGGAAGAGACTGAACCCATCTTATAGTCTCAACAACAGATTGCGCTGCCTTTGCCCAGGCTGTGGGCCAGCTGTGTGCCCTCCCACCAAATCCTGCCCCTGCGCTGGACCAGCCTGGCGCTGCTTTTTGCTGGGGCAGCGGAGGGAGCACGCAGTCGGTCTCCCCCCTGGTCACTGGGGCACGCATCCAGCCACCTCTGCAGCCCACGCAGCCTTCGGGGGAGATCAGAAGAAAGCTGCTGCTGCAGCCGGGAAGGGAGGAGGCTCTCCCAGGCACACGGGGAGCTGCAGACATGCAGCTCTGCTAAGCACCTACTGTTCCAGCCTCCTCCCGGCAGGACTGGTGCTCCTGCATGCCGGCAAGACAGCTTATCCCCATCACTCCAATCGCCCCCAGGGAATTCCCCTTGCTCAGGACACCCAAGCACAGCCCCAGCCAAGTACCTGCCGCAGGGCAGAGCAGAGCCGAACAGTGCAGAGCAGAGAGCCCATCACACCCACCAGCCTGTCTCCTCCATGGAGAGGACCTGGGGAGTCAAATGGCCCTGGAGTATCAGAGACAAGAGGGAAACCACGGAGCTGTTGGGATGGGTACATCGGTGCATCCCAAGCCAGTGGGAGTGGGGGCATGATGCATGGCAAGGACTGGGGTTCAAGATCACCCCCAACACACACACACGCTGCAGGTGGGTGGCCCAGCACATGGGGGTGTGCAGGGCACAGATGGTCAGCACACAGCCTCTGCCGTGCCAGTGCCGCAGGCTGGCACTGCCCGCACCCACTGCACTGCCTTCCTGCCACTCTCTGACCATGCCCACCGGCCAGCAGCTGCCCACAGCCAGCGCAAAGGGTGTCGGGAGTGATGGATGTGACAGCGGAAAACACAAGCAAGGGTTTCTTTCCCTTCAGGCAGAGAAGAAAGTGTCACATCTGGACATGTACAGCAGCCAGGCTGGGAAAGGGACAAAGCATTGGGAGGAACGAAACCATGGACTGGGAGATGCAGTATCGCCCAGAGGACACGGTGAAACAGATGGCAGATTTGGCAGCAGGGTGGTCACAGAGCGACCTGCAAGCTCTTCCCACTGCAAAAGCAGGCGACACAACACTGCGTAGGGGCTGTCAGCCCAGCCTGGCAGGTTTTGGGGGGAGGTCAAATCCTTTCAAACACACCACATCCAACAGCCAGCATCAGAGATGCTCCGTGGGCAAGTCAGCCTTGGAAAAGGGCTATTTGGGATCAGGGGGAAAATGGGAAAAAAGATCAGGATGGCAAGTTTTAGGGGCAGGGAGGCAGAGAGATTGTCCCTGTTTTTTCTGCACAAGCCTGCCTTCCCTGTACACAGGGCTATACAGCCAGGCTGGCGCTCGGGGAAGGGCTGGCAGCCCCTGCACTGCCCTACTCACCCTGCCAGCAGCGCAGGGTCCCCAGGCAGCCACCCCCTGCCCTCCATAGCATGACCACTCACATGGAAGAGAAAAGGAAAGGAAATTAAACATGAGGCGCTGCAGCAGGTGGCTGCAAAAGGAGCCTCCCCAAGCCTGCCTTCCAGGGCACTTCGGGCACAGCAGCGCTGGGACCAGGAATACAGCTGGCTGAAGAGATCTGGGGGCCCAGGCAGGGACTGGTGTCCCAGCAACAGCCACTGCAAGCCTCTCCACAGCCCAGCAGCTGTTGAGGCCCTGCCACAATTAGCAGGAATCAGACAGGCTCTGTGTCTGTTTTAGGAGAGATGCTCGGGGATGCAGCACTGATACAGAGGGGCTTTCAGAGTGGCTGCGTGTCCTGGCCCAGTCCCAGCCCAGGCTCCTACTTTCCACCTGTTTTCGGATATGCTGTTCTCCTGCCTGCATCCCCACCCAGCACATCCCAATCTGCCGCCGTGAATGCTGCTCTTGCCTGGTTGGGCTGGCCCTGCAGTGAGCACCCTGAGATCCCATACTCGGCCTCTGTGGTACCAGCAAGGCATTTACTCAATGACCGAGGGTGTCCGCCTCCTCATCCACTATGTGGTTGATGTAAGGGGCAGTTTGGTCCATGCTGTGCTGCGCAGCTGCCATCCCTGCTCTGGGAATCATCTCCCCACATGGAAACACGAAGAGCCTCTGGCCAGTTTGAGAAAACCCAAGGTGAGAGTGCACAAGACCTCAGCGCAGCCACCACCTCCCAGCCTGGCTCCCTGGGGCAGCCAGTGCTTCCAGTAAAGCATGGGCACGTCCCACCCTGAAACACCCCTCTGCTTCACCAGTGCCACCACCGCACCTGCACTTACTAGAGAGAAAAGCTGTGCAACTGAGGATCCGGCTCATCCTGACATCCCTGTGCCAACCACAGCCCAGGAGGGCGAGCAGAGCTCTGCACAGGCAGCCAAACCCTCCTCCAGAGCAGCAGGGATCAATATTTAAGTGATGCTGAATCCTGCACTGTTGCCCCTTCCCTGGGGACAGGACCACCTGCAGGACACACCTCCAAGTCCTGCCCAGCTGCTTTCCATGCTTCTCCTCATGCTTCTCCTGGCAGCACAGCTCCATCGCGGGGCACATGGACATCATGCTGGAGGGAAGGGACCAAAAAAGGATCAGAAGCCAGGTGTGAGGAGCCACAGGAGGGCACTGGGAAGGCTCCCCCTAACACTCACCATGGCACGGAGAGACCCTGTGCTGAATGAGCTGCAGGACGAGCCCGAACCCGAAAGCAGGCTCCAGTGATGCCACTGGCACTGCGCAGAGCACCAGGCTGGCCGTGCACACGGGCATGGCTGCAAAACCCGGCTACCTGGATTAGCTCTGTTCAACAAGGGAGCAAGATACCATCCTGCTGACACCAATGCCCTCCCCACTTCCCACCTCTCAACCAAGGCGAGCTCCAGGGAACGGAGAGCTTTCCCCAGCATATTCAGGTAATGGGCAGCCAGCCTGCAGCACCGAGAGCAGGACTGGACCCGAAGCTCAGCAGGTTCCATCACATGCCTGCGCACCCCTTCTCCTGCCCCAGGGGATGGGGAGGACACAGTGTTGGCACGGTGGGCTCTCACAGGCAGCCGGGGAGGTGGAGGGACACCCTGAGCATCGCTCCCAGCTGGGACTTTAAAGGGTACAGATGTACAGAAACTTATTCTGCCCCCAGGATATTTTCCACAAAAAAATCCCAAGCCCAAAGAAATGTAGAGTGAAATCCCTTCTCTGCTGAAACCAACTCCAACATGCCTTTCACGGGGGGCAGAAACTCACCTCCTCGTTATGGAGGGAAAGAAACCCCTGAAGTTTGACTCTGTGCAGGGGCTGTCCAAATAAACAGCCAGCCCCTCAGATGTAGCTGCTGGGAGGAAGGAATCCTGAAACATAATGATTATGCCAGAACACACGTAAAGCTGTAGTCATGATGGTGTATGTCCAATAGTAAAAGTCCAATTAGTAAAGTTTTGCATAGCTAGGTTTATCCAGCCCAGTGCGTAGGATGTCAGAGGGCTGTATTTGCAGAAACATCCATCCCCTGACTTTCCTACAATGACTGAACTAACCTGAAAGTCTTTAAAATGCACCATTCTCAGGAGGTGGCCCAGCCACTGCAGCCGTTATTAGCAGTATTTGCTTTGTTGGGGTTTTTTTTTTGTTTCTGAACAAGGAAGAATTTGATGAAATTTCATGGAAGAAAGCACGAGAAATTAAAAACTTGGATGAAAGAAAATTAAACTTGATGAAAACCTCCCGACAGAAAAATCCAATGAAACTGCCTGATGAGAAGATTAGCAGCAGCTTAATATGAAAGGAAAAAGCAATAAAGAAGACTTGGAACTAGAACAAATAAAAGAATTATGACTTTTGGAAACATATACCTGACTTAAAAGTAATCAGATTTTGTCTGATCTAAAAACTTTTTAAATTAAATGACAGACAATTTAAAACTAGAAGTTATAACAACCTACATGCTAAGGCATCAGATCACTCTCATCAGTGAAAAATAAGTCAGTAGAAATTCATGCAGCATGTCCTTCCTACCAGATCTGCTCACTGGCTAAGCATCTGGAGCTAAAGCCTGATGAACTGCAAAAGTGGCTCTGACAGCAGCAACCTTTTGAAAGCAGAGGAAAAAAAATGCTTCAATTAATTTAGTACACTGATTAGTTTAGTCAAATTTCAGAAAATTACTGCAGGTTAACGCCAGAGAGCCTGGTTCCCTTTCCAAGCCCGGTTCCCTTTCCAAGCCCAATGAAGATGAAGTGTAAGAGGATCATCTCTACTAGTTCTGAATTCTTAAAAGCCAGAGATAATCAGGTTATATCACTGGTTATATTTTACAACTCTGATAATAAATTTCTGTTCCTATAATATAGTATTATAGTAATACAATATAGTATAGTGATACAGTATTGTTAAATTCATCACATATACAAATAATGCTTTCATAAACTTTTTCTTTTGTGGACCCATACATCTTAAGCAGGTTTATTTAACCAACTAGAAACCACTTTTAAATGCTTGCTTTCTGCATTTTAAATTGGATTTCATTTTCCACTGAAATACAGCTGGACCAAATTTATAATAAATAATGAAGTGATATCTAATAAACAAATGTGTCAGTCACCATTTTCTAATGCAAAAAATATAGCTATTAAGAATCTAAATAACCATATGTTACACTGTAAACCCACTCACTTAAGCATGGTGCAGCCTCCTGCTCAGCCCTAAGTAACACAACATACTCATCACTGGGAATCAACTTGTCCTTAGGAAAAGAGCAGAAGTGTACAAACACAGCAAGATTAAAACTAGGTACTTATGTTATGGCTTTCTGCTCATTGATTTAAATTGTGACTTTAATCCATCCATCCTACTCAGGAGCAGGTCAAGAGCCAAACAAGGTGCGGATCAAACTTATTCTGAAGTCTATGAAGTTTGGTTCATTTGTCTGCCATTTTTGCCATTTTACTTCCCTTCCATGAAGTTCTGCCTCTCCCTGAGAAAAGCAGCCAAGAAACACAAGGAACGGTGCATGTCCCCAGCCTGGAGCCTGTAAGCCATGGGAGTCTCTTACTGATGTAGAGACCTCCAGACCGCTGCTTGCAGGCTCAGGGGAGCTAGGCAAACCTCCAAACTTCTGGTCATTTCTCTAATGCTGCCTTAGGGATTATCCCACGGTGACCGAATTTGTCAGAAGATAGGACAAATAATCACAGAAGCGTTGAGACTGAAGGGAGATCATCTAGTCCAGCCTCCCTTCTCAAAGCAGGGTCAGCATTTGCTCAGGGCCATGTCCAGGCAGGTTTTGAATATCTCCAAGGATGGAGACTCTGCTCCAAGCCAGAGCCACGCCGAGAAGACCATCCCAACCTGTTGTTGCAACCAGGTCCTCCAGCCAGGTGGGTCCCAAGCCCCAGGCTCCTGGCGGCTGTCCCAGGGCCAGCTGGGATGCTAGCTGCGCTGGTGCCTTGTGGTCCATGGTCGGCCACTTCCAAGCCTCACAAGTCACCCCTCAGCTTGCCAGCTCTCATGTGACGTCTCAGCACCTCAGCCTGTGCCACTTCCCTGGCGTGTCATCCTAGCATGGGTCATCTTGCTGCATGGGTAGTGCAGCAAGGGGACTCCTCCGGCAGGGTCACCTTGGCTTGGTGCAACACAGGGTCCCCACGCCTTGTCTGAGGGTACCAAGGGCTCACTTTGGGCCATAGCTGGGAGCTGCTCCCCAGCCATCCTTCCAAACCTGAGGTTTGCCTTAACTCCCCCACCTCTACCTTCTCTGAATTTCGGTCTCCTGTACCCCATCCAATGCAGCACATCAAGGGGCTTGTTGTTTCAACCTCCATCACCTCCCGCCCCAGCTGCCTCCTACCACCAACTCCCAGTTAACAATAAAGAGGAGCAGGGCCAGAGCCCCTTCCTCTCTCTGTTAGGAGGAACTAAATATTACATGAAGACATATTTTTCCACCTCTCACAACCTGCCTTTTAGCACTTGGGGATGCAGTGGAGCTTGGCTTGTTCAGGTCCTGCCTCCCTCTTGGCTCACCCACAATCTGCAGATGACAAGACACAAGATGTTGGAATCGGGTCACCCAAAGCTTTCACATGCTCCCACTGAACAGGAGCACTGAGCCGCTCTGCTCCGGTACTCCATTTTAAACACGTCTTTATCTGAGATCAAACTACGACAACATAGAAGCCCCTTCTTGGCCAAAACGGTACCCACAGGTTCTCATGGGGACCCTGCTGGGAACTGCACAGCTGATCCTGGTGTTGAAATGCTTCTGTACCATGGCATTCATGCTCCCCAGAGGCTGGGCAACATTACAGTAATTTCAATTAGGAAGGTGATTTCTCAGCCAAAGAGGTTTTCTCTACAGCCCTTAGCATGGCTGCAGCTCTTATGCCAACACAGCCATCCACTAAGAGAGGGCTGTACTGGGAAAGGCAAGGCAGGACAGCGCTGGGGCTTAGGTAACCACCAAGATGAGTCATAAAAAGCAAATCTGGTGATATCGAGCAGCAGCTGAACCACCAGAGAGATGAGGGTGATGCAGGAACCGGGGCAGCATGCTGGGAGAGGGGAGCCTATGCCCCCCACCAGCCTACTCCACCCCACCTCCCCCTGCCTCTGCAGAGAGGCCCTGCAGGACCTGCTGTGCCCAGTCTCACCCATTAACCAGCAACAATAGCGGCCTGGGCAATGGGAAGGGCCTGTGCATGGCTGTTGTTGTAATGGTGTGAGCAAACTGCTGCCATTGTCCCCACCTAATAACAAGGTGTGATCACAGCCTAATTACCAGTCCCAGCCACATTTGAAGTAATAACTTCCAGCCAGCTTTTAAAAGATGTTTAGGCATCTTAAAGCGCAGGTAAATGCCAAGTGGGATCCTCCTCAAGCTCTCCTTGTTCAGGGATCTGATAGCTGGTTAGGGACTGAATGTAAGTAATCAAGCCATAGCTGAAGGAAATTGGGACTGGAGCTGCTTCTCCTGAAATAATCTCAAAGCAAACCTGCTTTTGCTCTGAGCACAGTGCATCAGCAATGCAATATTTTCTTCAAACTTAGGGCTAAGTACACAGAATATATTTACAGCAATTAAAGTAGGTAAGAAGAGCTGTTTCACCAAATGCGGAAGTGATAACAGTAAGAGGCTTTGGTGTTTGTAGGACTCACAGAGGAGTTAGCATTTGCACAGCACATTGATGTTTGCTTAAGAGTTTAGGTGACTGATTAGTTTAATATCAATTGAAGTCACTTGTGGGTGTTGGAGACATTTCTCCCTCTCTGCTGCTTTGGGTAAGCTCTCACAGTCTGTTAAGACGGGAGTATTTCCTGCGAGGAATATTTTAAAGCAGTGACACTCCTCCTTTTACAGCTCTGCAGATGTAGGCTCTGAATCTGTGATGAAATCTGCCTTGCTTTCCCTTGGACCAGAAGTCTCTTCGTGGAAGAGCCTACGCACACACCTGACCAGCATCCCCAGCAAGCACCGCTATTTCTGTCCCCATTTGCAGGACCACCCTATGCTTACCATTGTCAGCAGCCACCAAACCAGGCATGAACTAGTTAACCTCAGGGAAAGCTTTGAAGAGAAGAGCAGCGACAGAGCGATTCAAGTGTTATCATGCAAAAAAATAAAAGAGCTGAAGAGCTGAAAGGCATTCTGAGGGAGTTGCAGGAAGACAGGAGCCAGGATGCTGCCATGGGAAGAAGGCAGAGGTTTAAGCTTACAGGGAAGCCAGAAAAGCCCATATGTGCTGTGGAGTCAGAGGCTGCAGGGGTGCCTGCGGCCTCCCTGCTTTTATTTATTACTTATTTGTTTGCCAATGGCTGTTTGCCAGGCTACTTAAGACAAATCCTTCCTGAAAGAGCTGCTTCTGCCTCCCTCTCCATCTGCTGCCCAGCCCTGACCACCAGTCTGCAGGGTAGCAGGGAACACGGCGAGGCCAGGGTTCAGGTCTGGTCTCAGGGCCCGTCTTTCCGCCTTCTGCTTTTTCCACACTTTCCCCCCCTCTCTCCTCTGAACAAATACCGCAAACCGCTTCAACAGCACCTTTTATTCCAAATGGCACATTTTGCCCTCTCTCTGCTGCTCAGACAGGCAGCCTGACCTGTCACACCGCATTGTAAAACCCCAACATGGGGCAAGGTGCTTTCTCCTACCTCGTTTGCCCACCCAGCTTTCCCCTCACCTACCGCCCTCTGTCCGCTTCCCCTGAACTCTCTGAAAGGGGAGATGGCAGGAGTGCAGATCAGTGCTTGAGATGGTGGCTAAACGGTTAACAGGAAAAAGATGTTCATGCAGAAATAACATCCCCAGCCAGACAAAGGTCTCTCTCTCTTTCTCCTGGATAACACCCATTCTGTTCAGGAGGTTTCTGAATTGCAAACCCACTGTGCAGCACCACTGCCACTAGAGAGGATGGGAAGCAAGGGAGAAAGCAGGGCCTTGATCTGTGGACAAATCTGGATGAAGTTGTAAACTGGGGGGAGAGCAGCTTGTCCAGAGCATTAGATCATCCTGACCCGACAGCCCTTTCAGAGTCATCAGTCTCGCAAAAGCTGGAGGGAGAAATGGGGAGAGATTCCCCCTCTTCTCCCCTGCCAGCACAAAGCGTTTCTCACACCGTCAGGTGTGGCTCCTGGAAGGAGGATTCTGTGGCCAGGATGACGTGGGGACCAAGCAGAAGCCATGGCATGACACAGCGGTGGGATGACATTTTATGTCGCATCAGAGGACAGCAGTGCAGCCCAGAGCACGGGCACTGGGAAAGGACAAGCCGGGGCTGGGGCTCGCGCTCTGCTTCTGCCGCTGGCTGACTCCAACAGCCCAGGAAAGCCCCGGCACCTCGCTGGGCCTCAGCTGCCCATCGAGCATGGAGACAAACATTACTCAATGCCACTTTGGTACACGGTCCAGAAGGAGGGCAGGAAAAGAGTGTCTGGAGAAAGCCAAGTACCCAAAAATCTCCTACAACAGCAAACCAAACCCATCCCTGTATCCTGGATCCGCAGAGCTGCCCTCGCAAGCGGCCCCTAGACGGGGGCGCTGCCCACGGCGGTGCTGGCACAGCCTCCCCGGGGGTCACGCAAGTTGCCGCGATCATCCCCCAGCGCAATCCCAAGACCTGGCCCACCCGGGAGGTGCAGCCAAGCACGGGAGGGCCGCGAATAGCCCCACGCACGGCGCGGCTTCCCCACCCCAATCACCTCCCCGGCAGGACGCTCCCCCCTACCCGTCCTGCACCCCAGGGGACCCCCCAGCCACCCCTCGCTCGAGCCCCGCCGCCCGCCGGGCCCCCCGCCCGCCGCCGCGGCAAGCGCCGGCTGAGCCCCGCAGCCCGGACCGCGGCTGCCGCCCCGCCACCGCCTCCCGCCCCGGACTGACCTGCTGGGGGGGTCCCGGCCCTGCTCCGCTCCGGGCCGCGCGCCCGCCGCCGCGCCGCGCCCGCCGCCTCCCTCCTCCCCTCCCCTCCCCTCCCCGCGGCCCCCCCGCGCCGCCCGGCCGCGGGCTGCCTGGCCCCGGCCCCGGCAGGGGAAGGGGCCGGGGCCGCCGCTGCTCCGCCTCCCCGCCCGCCCCGCTGCGGCGGAGGGGCCGCGGTCCCCGGGCTGCTCCCCCCGCCTCACCGATGTTCGGGCGCCGGGGCCTGCGCTGCCGGCCGCCGGGCCGAAAAGCGGCCGGAGCTCCGGGCCCCGCGGGGGGAGCCGGCTCCTGGCCCGGAACGGGGCGGGCAGCCTCCCGCCGCGCTGCCTACCGTGAGCCCCGCGGCAGCCGTGCGCGGAGGAGGGGGCGAGGCCGCGGCCGGCGGCTCCGCGGTGGCCCCGGCTGCTCCGGCTGTCGGTACGGGGAGCAGGCGGGGAGCTGCCGGCAGAGCGCCGGGGCGCGGGGTCTGCGCGTCGCAGGCTATTTCTGGGCGTGAGGCTGTGCCCGCCGCATCAGCCTCTCCGAGCAGCTTCTGCGGCGCTCGGGATGGCTGCCCGGGCGTGTGCCACAGGGGGAGAGGGGAAGGGGCCTCCCGGGCAGTCAGCCAGCGCAGAGGGGGCACACGGGGGATCAGCCCCCCAGCACAGCGGCGGGTAGATGGGAGCATTTTAAGACCTCAACAGCATTTGCAAAACCTGTCCCGTTGACGCAGCATCGTTCAGTTGCTTGGCAGGGGTGGTAGCTAAGAAACTTCCTAGGCGTCTTATTTCTGCAGAGCAGCCATGCCTTACTGCCATCAGGAGTGACCGGCCGGTGAGACTGGGACCTGAGCCGCCAAGGTGCAAAGGGGCTTTGAGATCCTGGTTTTCCATAAGCATCCCACCCTGCTCCCCATCTCTCCAACCCATGAGGATGCAGGCAGCACACCCCGAGCTGGAGAAATGGCCAGCAGCACACCCAAGGGTGCAATACTGGGTGTCTCGCCCGGTCACCGGTGTTCCCAACTGATGATCAGGGACACACCTGCAACAGCCACCCAAACGTGACCACAGGGAAGTCTCACCGACGTCCCAAGTGCTTCATTGCTACTGCCTGATGTTGGGGCCTGGGGTCCCACATCTGTGGCTTCCTCAGATGCTGAGTAAACAGTGTTGCACCGCAGCGTCCTCTGAAGGCTTGTTTGAGTTCATTTCACCCCTGTTGGGCTGAAGAGGCACAATCCAGTGGCTAAGCCCCTGCCGTTCAAAGGACCTTTCAGGCTGACAAGCACAGCTATGAAAGTCACCAGCAGAAGCATCAGGGAACCAAAACATGTAATGAGCTGCCAGCCAAGAACCTCCCTTCATATTGCAAGTGGATATAGACTGGCACAGCTCATGGACCATGAGGAATCGAGCGGTGAAAACCAGGTGTCTCCCATAGTGTCTTTCCTTTTTTTTTTTCAGGCTCCCCAAGGCTGAGGTAGCACTCAGCTTATTTCTGCTCTGCTGGAGCATGGTACAGAGCACAGGTGGGCTACAACATGATGCCTTTTGATAAAACTTCACTATAAATGAGAGCTTTATCCCCGACTGGTGACTTCTAGGAGCTACCATAGCCCGAACATATGTGTAAAACTTTAGGGAAGAGCTGAACAAAAAAAGATTTCCGAATCTCTTTCACTGCCATCTCCTTCAGCCCCAGCAATATGTTTGATGTGGAGAAGTCACACAGCTTGCCCCCTCACTCCAGACAAGCCAGCACCAGTCCTACAGCTTCACGGAGGCTTGGAGACCTTGACTGCTGCCTTGCAGCAGGTGACACTGTCTGCCTCAGGAGAGAGCAGAGAGGACTGTGCCAGTTTAGTACACGTGCTCTGCAAACACTAAGCAACGGGGGCTTGTGGGAGAAACAAATCTGTGGGGATTTTCTAAAATGTCTAGTGATTGTGATCTGCCACTGGGTCCCCAATATTCAATACCCTACTTCTCAGCAAGTGGAGACTGTTTTTCATAAGCCATGGCTTCTCTGACCTACTGAACTGGAAACCAATACACTCCATCACTTAAACTGGCAAATGCTGCTGGGAAATCTTGACTTCTGAGCAGAGCTGGTAACCTTGCTGCTGATGAGCTGCCCCAGTCCCAAAGGAGTGAACACCTGCTCCCTCTCCCTTGGCCTGCCAAGACATCAGGGATCACACAAAGCTGGGAAAATCTACCCTGTGTATAAGCCGTTCCCTGGAGATACTTGTTTCTTCCTGACTCTGGCCCAGATTGTGCCTAGCTGGAATGGAATGGAATGGAATGGAATGGAATGGAATGGAATAGAATAGAATAGAATAGAATAGAATAGAATAGAATAGAATAGAATAATAAACCAAGAGGGAAACACTGAGGAGTCCAAACAAGGAGAAAAACTCCTTCATTTTCTATTATGTATTGGGCCTCAGTGGCTGTGACTTTGGCCCAGGAAGACCCTTACAGGTACGATCTCACAAGGGCTCAGGCATCCCATGGTTTTTAAGTCCCTCCACACGCCTGGGAAGCACAAGCAGTGTGTGGCTCAGCCTCCAGCTCTGTGTGTGGAGGAGCCCGTTACCTCCTTCCCGCGCTGCTTATAACTCTGCAGCAGTGCGAGAGAGACGTGAAGCCGCAGACGGAGTCAGCGGGAAGATGAGGCACAGGGAACTGCTTTGCAGTCGGAGCTGCAGCACTGCATCCTGCTGTCTGTGTGGTGCTCCCAATTCTAATTCCTCTTTTCTGTCACTTACGGCTTTAATATTTAAGCTGATTTTCTCCAGGCAGGCTCAGGGACTTGGGCTGAGTTTGTCTAGACACATTCCAGGCAAGATGGTGCAACTGTTCCTGAGAATGGTGTCTAGAGAAAAAGACTATTTTGCCCATGTTTAAGAAAAAGGCTGGTGGTTTCTCCTTGGGCAGCTCCAGTGTCTCTGAGCTTCGGAGCCAAACGCTGGCAAAGGTCTGGCCTTTGTCTGGGGATGTGCCTTTGAATACCCCTGTGGAACTGGTGTATGTCCCTGGAACACTGCAGTTTGCCCAGGCCAGGGGCAGACTTGAAGGGTGTGGGAAAGAAAATACCCTTTATTCCCTGGTCCCTGCTCCAGATGTCCCCATGCCGGCGGCTCCCCATGCGGATTGGCCAGCTGGGGTGCAGCTCGCATGGCTCACAAGCCCTTGGCCAGGGCTTGCCTGTAGGCAACCATCGAAGAGAGTCCTCACCTCCTTAGCGCAAGGGTGGGAGTCAGCCTGGGGCTTCATGGGGCCATGCGGTGTGGGAAGGCTGGGACACGGCACCTGGGAAGCGGGGCTGGGAATGGGCAGAGGCACAAAATGGCTGGTGCTGGCATAGTGCAGCCCTGGATGCGGCTCCAGACTTTCTTACCTGCAAACTGCTTCCAGGCCAGAATTATTTGTTTCCTTGGAGGATTTTTGCCTCATCATTCCCTTATGTTCATGCTCCAAAAGCAGGAATGAATTTCATCTCATCCCTGGGACAAGTGGGGGATTACCCTCCAGGTAGAGATGGAAACTCACACCTGAGGAGGTTGAAGTTGCTCTCACCCAGCAACGCTGGGCAGTTTCTCCTGCGGTTGGCACGGCACAGCACTGCAGCCCTTCTGTGCGAACTTCAGCCCCGGCTGCGGGCGCTCGGCACTTCTCCCAGCTGGACGGGCTCCGGGGCACCGAGCGGCCACCCGGAAAACGAAATCCGGCAGTTCAGTCACCGCGTAGGGGACGTGTTGGTGACCCGCCCCGCCTCGCGCAGCCCCGGGGACGGCGGCAGGAGAGGGGCTGCTCCCCCGGGCAGCGTTAGCCGCCCCCCCCGAGACCTGCCCGCCTTTCCCAGCGCTGCCTGCCTCCTTCCCGAAATACCGCCTGCCTGCCGTAACTAAGGAAACGGGGCTCCTGTGGGCAGCCGCTTCTTTCTACGTGCACCAGTGCTGGGTCCGCAGAGCGCAGGGGAGCTGCGGGCACCATCCCGGGCTGAGGCAGAGCCAGCCCCATCCACAGCCCGGCCGGGGGCTCCGGGCTGCCTCACAGCCCGCTCCCAGAGCCCAAATGCAGAGCAGCACCTGGCACATGCACCCCCTGAAATCCGGGACAGACCCGCATCCCCTGCGCAGGGGAGGGCGCTGCGCCCTTCACTGGGGTCTGCCTGGCGGGGACCCCCGGCTCCATGCAAGGTGCTTCTCTCTTCCCACAGGATACCGTGGGACTCACACCGTGCAAAAGGAGAGGCTGGAAGAACTGCAGCAGAGGCTGAGCCGCCATCACACCAGCCACCTCAATTCTGTTAATTAAAAAAGTTAATTTCTTAATTTTCTAGTGCTCACCCCGGACCTTTGCGGGGCTCTTTGAAGGCAGCTTGCCATTGGGAATAGGAGAGAAACTGGGGCCGCAGCTGCTAAGCTGGGAAACAGTCTCTCCCCCATGCCAACTCCCTTGTGGTTTGGTGTCTGCATGCTTGTAATTTCAAATCTGTTTCAAACATCACCCACCACCCAGGCTGCGTGACCAGGCACTAATCAGTTACATTAAAATATGCTAATTGGGACTTCCCAATTGCCAGTCAGGTGGGACAGTGCGGCTCAGCGCTTGCAGGCATGGGATTTCTCAATGCTTCCAGATCTCAGTGTTTTGGCTGGCCTGGGGAAGCAAGGTGTTCCCATGGTGCTGCCCTGCCACTGGCAGCCCCGATCCAGAAGGCACCGTGGCTGGGGCGTCAGCACAGGCAGCTCAAGTTGTCCAAGCCACTGATGCAGCTTAAACTCAGCTGCTCATCTCAACGAATATCCCCCCCAGCCTTCCTAGCTGTCAGCCACTGCTGCTTCCAGTGGTGCCCCTGGGGTTCTCCCACCCGCTCCTGTAACACTGCAAGCAACTGGTGTAGCTTCTTGCTCAGGGCTTTCCTCTCTTCAACCCAGCATCCTGCCACTAACCAAATGTTCCTCCACTTTTCCCTCCCCAGATCCTGCCTTTTGCAACATGGAGTGCTTTGCTCACTCCTTTGAAGAAGGACCCATTGGACATCTAGACCTGCAGGCTTGTACTTAGTAACGCCAAGCCAACTTTTGTGCATGAAACATCCCTGCATTACTCTGCAAATAGCTAGTTTGCACTTCCCCAGACGTCAAGCCCACTGCCCACCTACCCTGTCAATGACAGACACTCTGACCTGGCTCCGTATCTGCTCTGAAAGCCCAGGGTGTGCTGTGTTGCTTGCTTGTGCCTCTGGAGATGCACACAGATAGGAACACAGGTCCATTTACTCTGTGGAAAATACATCTCCCTCTCTTAGGCACGTGTGTGTGAAACAGAAACAAAATAAATACATGGTTATACGGAGCTTGAAGTGGAGGTCATGGATTAGAGTCAAATCTTTCCTGAGCATCTCAGGGCAATGACCCCCTGGTGTCAGGAGGTGCAACCAGTAATTCCCGACAGACGAGAAGAAGGTCCAGGCTGAGCACTTGACCTTCTGCAATGGGAAATGGCATTTGCAATGGTGCATCAAGCAATGAAAGGTTGATTGAGGGGATACCAGGGAAAAGTGATGGTAGGTTTAATGAGAATGTCAGTGGATTGTCGGGGAAGGATGTAAGCTGACAGGCTGAGCCGGGAGAGACAGCTAGGAAGATGCACATCACATAATGAACCATATTACCATTCTGGCCAAACACAGGGCTCTGCGTGCAGGCTGTGTCTCTGCCCACATGCCCGGCCTTCCTGGGAGCAAACACTCAATGCATTAATGTTCTCCCCAGCTTAAACAGTTGCCAGCAGTGCAGCTAGCTAATGCACAGTGGCGTGGTCCTTTATGAAAGTCATTAACTCTAAATAAGCTGTCTCATATACAAAATATCCAACAAAAACATCTTTGCTGACTAGCTCATTGGCCTTTCTTCCATGTACAGAATTGCATCAGAATGAAAAAAAGACCAAAAGGAAAGAAAAGGAAAGAAAAGGGTTATCTTAGGTCAGAAAAGGGATTTGTGTAGACTAGCATTCTGTTTCAGGAAGCGGCTGTTAGCAAACACCTTGAGAACAGCATAAGAACAGAGCGGGAGGACGATGTTCCTGCAGTGTCCTTTCCCGCTCAGCAGCACGAGGCTTCCTGCACAGCAAATACATCATTCTTGAAAGAGATTCAGAAGCCATATAAAATGTAGGCATCCACAACGCCTTGCAGCAAGGTGTTCCCTGGGTAAGGCGCACATTGTGTGAAGAG
Source organism: Gavia stellata (assembly GCF_030936135.1). Lineage (NCBI taxonomy): Eukaryota > Metazoa > Chordata > Aves > Gaviiformes > Gaviidae > Gavia > Gavia stellata. Next base: position 25,889,451 of record NC_082600.1, read on the forward strand.
CACAATGTCTCCCTGTGGCTCTTCTGACCCACTCACCATCTACTTTCACCCACTTCTCAGCCTGGAACATGCAGTCAACATTCGAGCCTAATCATCAACAATCAATTATTTATTAATTTGCCTGCTCATGCTGCTGGTTTTACCTATGGTTTTACTGCATGTATAATTTATCATCTTCAACTTCATTCATCTTGATCTTTGCACCTCCTTTCTCCCTCCCCTCCTTTCCACATGCACTGAAATGAAGCCACCACTCGGGTAGAGGCAATATGGGGTTTATCAGGCTGGAGTTACATCAGGGAGGAGCTGGAAACACTCAACTAAACTGAAACTAGAAGGGAAATGAGAGTGAATGACATGATATTAATGACTAATAATGCCACCCCATGACAAAAGCAGAGTCCTGAAACACTGGTGGTCACTGATGATCACAGCCCTTCTTCTGGAACCTCATCCACCTTCCCAGGTAGCTCAGCAACTGGTAGCTCTGCCTCTGCTTCAGCAGACCTCCAAGAGCTCCAGGGAAAGCTCTAGCACACAGACAATGCAGATGCAGCAGCTCTTTTGCTCTCTGTTGGTGACCAATGTAACGTGTGGTTAACAAACAAGGAGAAAACACTGGAGCTCCCAAGCAAAAGCTTGGAGAACTCCTGGAGCATGTTTAGCCATGTTGCGACAGAGCATGAATCACTGCAGTGTGTAAGATTCACATTTGATGCAGCTTTTGTCCTTCCACAGCAAGGACTGCCATCCTCATCAGTGGCGATCTGGGGAAGTGTGAGTGAGGGATGCTGCTCTGCAGGTGGGTCCTGCTGGGTGAGCAAGCCCTGCCCTCCCAAGGGAGATCACAGCTGTGGGGCTGGGGGCTCCCCCGAAGAGCTGGAGAGGGAGGCAGGGCAGAGGTCTCTCTTGGGTCGTGATGGTTGGCTCCCGTCCCATGTCCACAAATGTCCTCGAGCTGCTTGGCTCCCGAATCACAATGGTGGTAGCCCCATGCTGTGGGTGACCTCGGGAAGGGATGTGTAAACTGGCCACTTGTGCCCCCCAGCCCACCCCCTGCAGCGCCACCGCACCCTGCACTGCCCCCATCTGACTGCAGGGCTCCCACTCTCCTACCCCTTCCGCATCCTCAGCCTCCACTGAAAACTCTCTCCACCCCACATCATCTGCCCCGCTATTGCCTTTTGTGTGCCGTGAGGGATGGAGGGTTGGGCTCAGAAGAGCTGACTGCCGCAGTAGGTACACTCCACGCTCATCGCTGGCCAATGCCTCACAACCGTCCCAGACAGGGCAGCGTCTCAGCAGTCTGCTGAGGTGAGTATGGGGCTGTGGGCCAAGCAAGCTCCCTCAGCTCTGCAACCCAGTGGCCTGAAAATACAGCACCACAACATCTCGTACCATGTGTGGTACAAGGCCTGGCTTATACCCATTGACGTACAACTTTTGCTCAGCTGATTCTTCCACCGCTGTGCGGTTCCTAACACTTTGCCCAGTTTATATTAGGCTCTGACAAGATGGCATTTTGTTAAGAGATGGGTGTGGGGCTCCCCGGGGAAATATTTTATGGGCAGGTTGGAGCCAGCTGAACCTCCAGGTTGTCTGTCTTGGACGTGCAAGCAGGTACCATAGCAAAAGTCAGTTGTGCTGGAGCGAGTTTGGTGGCCTGCGCTGATTTTGTCTCTGTGCAGCCCCTTCATTTGCTACGCCTTCCCCACGGGCAAGATGATAAAGGCTTTTGGGGAGATGACTCGATCCCATCCCAGCAGGGAGAGTGGGATTGCTGCTTCCCTTTACTTTGGTCATTACTCCACTGCCTTCAAATGCCTCTGATGAAGGTGAGCGTGGGAAGGGGCTATGCTCCTCTGAAGAAGACCCTGTTTGTCTGTGTCTGCGTCTTCCAGTGGGAGTTGCCCAATGAACGCTGAAAGCCTGGCCCTCTTCCTGACCCGCAGGGGCCTTCAACCGGCCGGGGGGGGGGGCGGGGACGGACCTTGCCTGGGGCATCACAGCTACGCGGGGAGGAGTGGCCCTTGGAAGCGGCTCGGCGGGGCTTTTCTGGGTGAGACTGCGGCCAGGGCTGCGCTCCCCTCCCCCGCCCGCCTCCCCCTCTCCCCTCCCCTCCCCTCCCTTCCTTCCCGTTCCCTCCCCTCCCCTCCCCGCCCCTCCCTCCCGTTCCCTCCCCGCCGCTCCCGGCGGGCCCCCAGCACCACCTGCCGGCTCGGCCGGGCATCCCCGCCGCGCCCGGCGCCGGTGCGGGAGGGAGATGCTCTCCTGTCCCCATTTGCCAGCCCACCCCCCGGGCCCCCCGGGGGCCGTTCCTCAGGAGGTGGCAGGCTCACCCCTCGTACCCGGACCTGCAGCTCTTCCTCGGCTGCCTCCAGCGGCAGCCCTGGAAAACCGGGCGGGGGGCGGTAGCTGGGCGCCCGGGGAGGTCGGAAGAGAAGTGCCGGGGTGCGGAGGGTGCTTGGGAAGCCGGTGCCTCCTGCAGAGAGCCCCTCTCATCCCAGCGCTCACCCCAACCCCTCCGCTGGCTCTTTCTGACCCCAGCCACCCTTGTGCTTTCCAGCTTTCACGTCACACCAAAGTCCCCTCCGTCCCCACACCTCCATCTTTTCCGCTCCTTTTTCCCAGCTCCTTTCAGTCCTGCCCCCCACACCATGTCAGGGCCACTCCTGCCCAAGCCCTCCCCAGGGCTCCCCCTGGCCCCGGTCCCCTCGGACTCTCCAGAGTGGTCGTGCCCCCGGTCCCCACTGAGCCGCTGCCCCCTCCAGCTCTATGGGGCAGCCCCCTTTCCCCAGCTGTGAGTGAAGCAGATCCTGGCTTCTGCTTCTGGCAGGCCTTTTGGAAACCTGGGTATTGGCTGTGCTTACCCCAAATCCACCAGACAGGAACCTGAGAGAAGCAAGTGAGGACTAGTCTGGAGAAAGTCCAAGTCTCATTGCTGTGGGACTTGCCCTTGTATTTATTCCTCATTTGTCTGTTTCCTCCCATAACTCCTCACTGGGTCTTCAGAGGGGAATAATTCACCTCCCTCCTTGCTGTTTACACTGAGGTGCTCTGCAGTCCTCCTCTGCAGAGGTCCACTGCTCCTCCACTGCAGTCCTCTATCAGATTTTCCTTACTCAGTCACTGCCCCTGCAAGGAGGAGGAAGAGTAAGGTTGAAAGTGCCATCCCTACAGCAGACACCACACCGGCTCTGTAGGCCCTGGATCATCATCGGCCTTTGGAGACGCCCAGAAGCTTGGGGACAAGGGAAATTACCATCTGACAGGAGCATGCCCTTTCTTCAGGCAGCCTGGTGTGTGGTTGCCCTTGATATGGTGCCATCAGCCTAACCTTGGGCTTCCTCAAAGCAGTGCTGAGGGCTTCATCTGTTTGATACCAAATACATCAGGTGGTTCCTGGAATCTGGCAAACAACTACCCGTGATCAGGTCATGGCTTGCTTTTCCTTCAGCTGAGAAAAGAAAGTAGCATCTCAATTATTTTTCCTTAGATCATTTAGGGAGATGGTATTATTGGACCAAGGTTTACCCTTCAGCCCCACCCAGCCCAGAAGGGGTATCTGCTCCCGGTGCTGCCAGTGCATTTTACATAAGGAATCATAAATAGAAACTGTACTCACTGAGGCGGGTGGAAATGAAGCAGGCAGAAACTGGCCCTCCATTTAGCAAATAGTCAGTTAAAATCATTGCCACCTGCAGTGTGGCAGGGGTAGGGGTTGTGTGCAGTGCATCTAGTGCACTAGTTGATAGCTGGCATTTTGCAGAGCCAAAGGAATTTAGGAACTGCTCTTACAGACCCACTGGAGGAGCATCTTGATGGCAGGGGCAGCAGCCGTGTGATGGAGGGGAAAGAGATTGCTTCTCCCAGAACACTGCTGTGGCAAGCAGGAGGATTAATCCAAGTCTATTTTCTGGAATTGATTTAACACTGTGTTCATTTATCTGCAGCTCCTGCTGAAACATTTCATATTTCAGATCTGATTTCACTGTTTCCAAGGCTGAGAGGCTTCCTTCTCTAGGGAGAAGCAGTTCTGCAAGAGAACAAGTAGGAGCCCTAGGGAAGCAGCAAAAGGAAAGGAATATTTTGTCTTTAGTAACTGGTCATTTCCATTTTGGAGGCAGTGAAAAAAGAACCATCTGGTGGGTGCTGAATATTCACCATGTAAGCAGTGACTTCGTTATGAATATGTGCATGTGTTATTGTTATTTATTATTCATAGGATTCCCTAGGTATGCGTGACACTTCACAGCAAAAAGGAAGACCAGGGCTCTTGCTCCTTGATGTGCCCAATATAAATTTGACACAATGCTCAACAGCAGCAGAGCATGGCAGATGATGGTTGGGCAACCAGCTGGGGGTGGGGAGGAGATGGCACCCCTGTGAAAAAGGGCAGTGCACAACTTCTGGAGCAGTAGCTGCTGCTGCTGACAGCAGATTGCTTCAGAAGATGGCGACCCTCACATATTCATGCCCATTACTTTGGGTTTTAATTCTCCCCTGCAATAAACACCATCTACATTTATTATTTTAATTCTCTGCTCCTTAAGAGCTCTGCTCCCACAGTGTCCTGCCTGGAAATGATGCAGAACAAAAGGAACCTGGGTCCAATACCTTTCCTCGTTGTGGTATTCACTTGGGGGTGATGGGACTGCTCACTTGGCTTGAGCATTATGGCTCAGGAGCTTCAAATCAGTCAGCTGAAACAAAAAGAGACATTTTATTTTGCCCTTTTCCTGCTAGCCAAAGTATCTTGAAAGCAAGAAAAAGATCCCCATGAAGTCCCAGGGTGACACCTTGTTGTTAGGGTATAATGTCTGATACTGAAGCTTGCTGGGGATGATGGGAATTCGAGAGCACCCAGACATCTGCAGAGGATGCTCAGAGCTTTGCAGGAAGAAATGCCTGTAGTACTTCCCCCTTCTCTCGTCTCTTCTTTTCTTTTCACTGCCTCAGCTTTTTTCTATAGGAGTTTTTGCCACAGCATTCAGTCATTCCTCTGGTGCTGAGCCAATATTGTGGGCAGGGTTTGATGAAGCGGCAGTCATAGGCACTTGAAGGGAAGCATCTTGGGTCCCTTAGGGGGATAATCCCCACACCATTATGGGGACAGAGCTCAGGGGCACCTGCAGGGCCAGAGGGATGGAGGAATGAGTGCACCACTGCCAGGGATAACAGCTCTGGCCTGAGCTCAGGCCTGTAAGTGCCTTCCCTCCTGCAACACTCCCTTCCCACCTATCATCAACATTTTCCCTTCCTGCTGGCACACTCTGACATACTGAACTTTACTTGACTGCAGAAGTTTGTTTCCCAACACCACCAGCAAGTAGCAAATGAGTCAAATGTTGATTTTTGCAACAGCTTTCCTAACACAGCGGGGCGCACCATAAATTGTGACTTGTTTCAAAGAGCCCTGATGCGTCGTTGCATGGGCCAGCTAGAACAGCCCAGAGCATCATCAACAATTCAGTATCCCAGCTCCTTGGAAGCACGCTGGCTGCTTGGTCTTTCTCCTCTGCTCGCCAAAAGATGTTCAGATGTTTATATGACTCCAGGAATGAGGGAGATAAGCTAGGAAGGACAGAGAGACACTTAAGGACTTTCACACAGGATGAGGCAATGTTAGTGACTGCTCTGATTTTTTGTGGCGAGACCTCTGTATTCCTTGCTGAGCACCTGCAAACAGCCAGTATCCCACAGTTGCAGGACTCCCCCTGTTAGTCACAGCCAACATCAGAGGACTGCAGCCATCGTGGCAGCTCCTTGGTTGCAGGAGGAGAAGCAGTCCCAGGTAGCCAGCACCAACTCAGCAGACAAATCAGCTAATGTTTTGAAGGATGGCCTTCCTTGTACCCTAGGCATCAAGTCCTGTTTAAAAAAAAATACGGTGAGTTAGAAGATCCCTAAAACACATCTTAGAAAGCAACCAGTTTTTTCCATGTCTAAATATACCCTTAGTGCTCATGCTACTGGGGCTGCCTGAGTCTTGGGCTTTCTGGCAGAAATTACAACAGCCCGGGCTGTGCGGTGGGTTGCTATTCAGATGTTCAGAAGGTGGGGTTTGTTCGATAGATATAAAACATCTTTTACAGTCTACTCAGCAACTCATTTGGAGGCAATTGACCCTTTGTCAATAAACCTTTCACTCTGCCTTCTGAAGTGCTGGAAATCCATTCGCTAAAGAACATTGTCATGGGGAAAGGTGGAGAACAAGCCCTTTTGAAGAATGGGTTTCTAGGTGCATTCTTTTTCCCCTCAATTCCGTTTCTCCTCTTCATTCATATGGCTTATTGACCTGAAAATGTCTCTCAAATACAAAGATACAGCAAGCCATGGATATGTTCTTAGGTAGCAGATTATTTACTCATTTACTTTAGAACTGTCTGGATTACTTTTCAATGTATGCCACTATGAATCATAACACATCCCTGCATAAATACCTTGTACACCAAGCATTACCTCCTAGCTTAGTTTTACACTGAATGATAAGCGGGGAGGTTTGTAATGAGAAAACAGCAGCTGTATCAGCCTGGGGAAGGCTCAGCACACTGAGATGGGAGGTATGGCTGTATAAAACCCCCCTCTTTCTCAGCACTATCCTTGAAGGAAGGAGAAGGGGAGGGCAGGTGAAGATTGGCCAGATGGGAGCTGAAAAAGAGGTTCAGTAGCTTAAGTCATAAATTCAGATAGAGCACGTGCTTGACAGTGTGCTAAAGTCATGACCATCTGTCAACCTTTTAGTTACCATCTCTTTCCTTGTTAATAAGTGTCCTCCTCACTGAAACCCCCAGCACAACTGATGCAGCACAACTGGCAAACTACGTCAAAATGATTAAAACCCAGCTACCTAAAACTATGCTGTCAATCTGTTTGACCTCGGTGCTGGGTGCCCTTCAGCTCTCAGGTACTTGCACATCAGATACAATACCCCAGGTCCTTCAGTCTTTCTTTCAGAGGTTTCCAAAACACATCCCAAGCGGAAAGGTTGAGGGAATAGGGTGACTTCATGTAGAGAAGACATGGTAGCCACTTTCAAGTATGTAAAAGACTGCAGAGAGGAAAGGATTCCTCTTTCTCTATATCCACTGGGCATGCGATAAGGACTAAGGCCTTAGACTGCTGCAAGGGAATGTCAAGTTAGGCATGAGTAAATACTCTGAAAGGATAACAATGAACTAAATGGATTGCTTTGTGGGTGGTGGAGAATCTCCATCACCAGCGATCTTTGGGACCTTATCAGACTCTTGTCTGCAAGGGATAGGTATACTTGGGGCAAGGATACGGAGGAAATGGGAAAGATGTTTGAGTTGGCCTCTGAAGGTCATTTCTCACTATAAGTAGGATCTTAGCATTAGATTTCTGTTTCAGGAAGATCAGGTCCAACCTGACAACCTCAGTAGTATAACCCAGAGCTGAATGAGGAAAGGACTGAGCTCCCTTTTCCTCTTAGTGTTCATGTCTCCGTGTAGGCAGATTTGAAGCTGGTTAGCATAAAGGCATGCAGCTCTGCTGCCAACCATGCTATATTTGTTTCATTCCTAAACTGAAGACATCAGGCCTCATCTGTTACTTTTTGTGGCCATTCAAATTTACCTAACCAAACAGGAAACCTCTCCAGACATTGTAGGCATTCAAATTTTGAAAGCTACCTAACTGGAAAAAGGAAGAAAATAAAAGCCCACAAAAACTTCATAAGGTTTGTATTTAAGTGACAATTTGATGCAAGCAGCACCAGGTTTACCACAGAGAGCATTCATTTCTTCCAAACTATCACAGCAAATAGCAGAGATTAACTCATTCATTTCAGAGAAAAATCACCACCAGACTGTATCTTGAATGCTAAACTAACGGGGCTGTCTGAGGCAATGCACGTTTTGAGATGGAAGAAAAGATACATAATTTGGGATGCAATTTAAAGCAAGACGTTGAGAGATGTCGAGCAGGCTGTATCGGAGCATGGTATCAACTGGAACTATATTTTATTCTGCTTAAAATATCTGAGCACAAGGAGCTAGGAGGATCCAGGGAGCAAGCTACCAAGACTGCCATCTGCCAGTCATCATCAAGTGTAGCCCAGGTTATTGAACTAGAAGATGAAAACACCAACTGGCTGACAACTGCATAGATTATGCCAGTGGCTTCCCACCCTGCTTGCTAAAGGGACATATTGGGAAAGGGTCCATACCAGAGAAAGCCCCTCCACACCACTGGCCAGCAGGGGAGAATGGTGTGGTGAGACTCAGCAACATCAAGGCTGGGGTGAGAGAGAGGGACTGGCTGTGGTATGCTGTGCTAATTTCTGGAGAACATCTGCACAGTAGGTAATAACAACAATAAATTGCTCTTACAGGTGCTTCTCATGCCCAGCTGTCAAGGTCTTCCAGAGAAAGGCATGTAGCATAATCCCCACCCTATTCAAAAGACAGGAAAATCCTGACAAATTGGTGAAGTAATTTACCTGTGATTGAAAAGCAGGATGGGGAAATACTCCATCTACTGGGTCACAACCAGACTCTGTCCAAGGAAACGGTTTCTCCCCAGAGAAGGAAAAGGGAGATACTATTTCTGAGTGCCACAGATACAAGTTCTCTCATTATGTTGATTTTACAGCAAGAAAGTCAAATTCCTGCAGTAAATATTGTTACTTTTTAATGTTTGCTCCAAATTATCTACTGTTTTTGTTATTCACTTACTGCCTGTGCTAATCTCCTTATTTACCCATCTCTTTCTTATATACATATGCACATGCACAGGCAAATTCATCCCCAGACAACTTCTCTCCCATCCTGCCAACAGCTCATCATATCAACACAACAGCACTGAAAGAGGATATTTTTTACTATATTCTAAAATATGAAGCCAGTATTTTGACAGTGACAAATCATAAACATCAATTTGCAGTAGCATTTTAATAAGAATGTGGGGGATAATATGCTTCACCATTCTTCCATTCCAGTGGAAAACAGTTCTTCCCTTCCCTTCCCTTCCCTTCCCTTCCCTTCCCTTCCCTTCCCTTCCCTTCCCTTCCCTTCCCTTCCCTTCCCTTCCCTTCCCTTCCCTTCCCTTCCCTTCCCTTCCCTTCCCTTCCCTTCCCTTCCCTTCCCTTCCCTTCCCTTCCCTTCCCTTCCCTTCCCTTCCCTTCCCTTCCCTCTTTTCCTCTCCTCTCTTCTCTTTCCTTTACTATTCCTTCCTTCCTTCCTTCCTTCCTTCCTTCCTTCCTTCCTTCCTTCCTTCCTTCCTTCCTTCCTTCCTTCCTTCCTTCCTTCCTTCCTTCCTTCCCTCCCCCCCCCCTTTGGCTACAGCTTATGATGCTCCCTATGCAGGCAGATTAATGTCTTTCATGAGATGCAGTCCCTTCAGTCTAGGAGTATTTCATGACATGAAAAGGTTTCTCTGTCATTTTTTTTTTTTATTATTATTTTGATGTAAGCTGTTAAAATATGGAGAAAACACTGTCTGATTATTTAAAGATAAAATCCAGGCTGGGTCACCTATCTCTATTGCAAAGCTCAGTCTACTTTAAATTGATGAGTTGAGGGAATATTGGAGGATTTTTATTCTCAGTAGTCGTGACAGGAGAATGAGGGAGGTGGGAGTGAAAGCTTGATCGGTTCTGAGCACTTTCCCTCCAGTTCTGCTGAAGGTGTCTCTTAGTTGTTCATCACTGCAGATCCAGTGCCTACAGGCTTGGTTTGCACTTGCTTTTATTATTGCCACTGTTTTTCTCAGAAATGTTGAATCATGAAAGTTATCTGGGAGAAGTTGTTATTTCTGATAAAGAACCCTTGAACACTTGGCTGCTGTCACCACCTTCCACGCTAGTGCATGTGCAGGAGACAAACACAGCCGCTCTCTCCTCCAAGCCTCTCTCCCTAGAAGCTGAGACATGCAACACGCTTTAATTTTGCTCTGTACCTTCAGGCAAAGGGAGAGTCACTCTTGGAGAAGCAGAGTCTGTCATTGGCTGTGCTGAAGGGTTGACCAGTAAGCCTAGGACCTAAGATTAGGTTAAACCCATCTTTCTTTAACTCGTGACCAACACAACAGTTTGACTGTCTCCAGGGGCAAAGCTGCAGCCCAGCAGTCCTCCTCTCTCCCCTTCTCCTGTCATGGGTGGCTCATCTGTGGAGGGAGACAGGGATGCTTTTCATCAGAGCTGGGAAAGTGCAGCATGTAGGTGTGTAGGAGAGTGAGAGGCTGTGCACAGCGCCTGTGTAGACAGTACAGGGACTGCGTGGGTGAGCAGAGGGGGGCGAGGGTGTGCAGCTGTCAGAGGGCAAATACATGTCTGCAAAGCTTCTACCAGCATGTCATACTGCCTGGGCACCACCTGCCCAGCTCAAAGCCTTTCCCAGCTACCTGCTGTTGTGCAAAGGTGCCCTGCAAACCCAGGGAGGCTTTGAACCTGCAGAGACTCTCCCTTAAATCTCCCCTTGCCTCAGATGCTGGTTCCAACAGGGGCAGCTTTGGGGTGGCAGGGAGCCACACTGAAGCCTCACCTTGCCTCCCTCACCCACAGTGTGGGAAGGAAGGACGCTCTGAGGGCTGGAGCAGGCAGGACGTCCCTTCCCACCCCCCTGCTCTCCCCGTGGGACTTGTCAGGACCTCAGAGCCCCAAGCACACCCTTCTCCTCCCCAGGGCCCCGGGTAGTGCTCGGAGGGAGGCGGAGGGAGCCGCAGGAGGTGCTGGTGGTGCTGAAGGGACAGCTCCGGGCTGAGGGGCCGGGCTGGGCCGGGGCGGGGACAGGGACACGGGCAGGGGGAGCGACCGGGCACGGACAGAGTCGGGGGAGGGCGAGGGTCGGAGAAGAACAGCACTGGGGAGGGAGAGAGAGGGAGGGAGAGAGAGAAGAGAGGACAAGGGCTGAAAAGCACAGGGACAAGAACAGGGACAGGGTCAGGGAGAGAGACAGGGCAGGGACAGAGAGAGGGGGGACAGGGTCAGGGACAGGGACAAGGCCGAACCGGGCGGGACAGGAAAAGGGCAGGAGGGGAGAGGGAGAGGGAGGGCAGACGCCGGGCGCTGTTCCGGCTCGGCTGCCGTGGGGCTCTCGGCATGGCCGGGGACAGCCGCCGCGCCGGGCGGTAGCGGCGGCTCCGCCGGCGCCAGACACGCCGGTACCGGGTAGCACCCCGCCGCACACGGGGACAAGGGGACTGCAAGGTGGAGGCCAGCAGCCCCCAGCGCCTCCGGCCCGAGGCAGGACCGACCCCCCCGGGCCGCTGGAGCTCTGCAGACATCGCGGCGCTGGGGAGTCCCTGGGGCTGCCGGCGAGGGGGTGCTCGGGGTGCCGAGGCACCCACACCACCACCCAGCTAGCTCCCCGCTACGTTTGATCCCCCGGGCTTTCCTTGTGCCCTGGCGATGCAGGCTGAGCCCCGGGGCCCGGGGGGCCGGGGGTGCCCAGCCGGCGGGCGGGGATGCGCCGTGCCCGGCCGGAGCCGCGGCTGCGGCTGCGGGGCCGTCCCTGCTCGGTAGCCGAGCGCCGCAGGTTGCACCCGGACAGCACTTGACCAGCTGTTTTGTGCATTTTCTAATTTCGTGCAGAGCATGGCAGCGGTCATAGAGGTAATCTGTAGATCCGTGGCTTTAAAGGATAAATTAGAGCATTGGATTTGATCCGTATTGCAGTGGATTAGAGCAACCTCTCCCCCCTCCCCTTCTCCTCCCCCCCCCCTTTCAATTCACTCCCCCCTCCTCCAGCACCACCTTTTTTCCTCTCATGCAATACCAAAACTGACCCTGCCTGGCAGAGGGACTCTGCTAGGCGAGCAGAGCGGTGCCCACATCGCCAGTACACCGCGGGAGCCGGCTCTCCCCTCCAGTCTCCGCAGCCCCTCCGGGGAATCGCTGCTGCAAGTTCCCCGGAGGCAGACGCCGGGGCCGGGGTGCCTCCTCCGGGCGCTGGGGAGCGGTCGCTGCCCACGGGCTGTCCCTTTGCCCCGGCCCGGCCGGGGCCGTGGGGCGGCGGCGAGGGTGAGCGGCCCCCGGAGGGCATTTCCCGGAGGCAGCGGGGCCGGGACCCGGCAGGAAATGGAAGGATGAAGTGTGCAGCCGGAGCGGTGATGTGCCTTCTCTCCTCGCTTTCCCCTGCAGGAACGTAATCCGCAATGCTAGTTCTCAGGTTGCTCAATGTTGTCGCTCCAGCCTACTTCTTGTGCATCTCCCTAGTGACCTTCGTCCTCCAGATCTTTGTCTTCATCCCCAGCATGTTCAGAGACCCTTCCACCACCCCACTTTTCTCTCCTGCTCTGCTGCATGGGGCCCTCTTCCTCTTCCTCTCAGCTAACGCCCTGGGCAACTACGTCCTTGTGATCCAGAGCTCCCCTGAGGACTTGGGCAAGGGCTTAAACTTGGGCGAAGGAGCCGAAGTGGTGGTGGACTGGCTGGATGGAAGCAGGTCCCCTGGCTCAGCCTTGCCCAGCACTCACTTCTGTAGACTGTGTGCCAGAGTCACCCAGAGGCATGACCACCACTGTTTCTTCACAGGGAACTGCATCGGGAGCAGGAACATGCGAAACTTCATCATGTTCTGCCTCTACACCTCCCTGGCTTGCCTCGACTCCCTGGTGACAGGCATGGCTTACATTTCTGCTGCACTCTCTATGTCTTTTGCGAACCCGCTGGCCTTCCTCACTCTTCTGCCTCACTCCATCAGCCAGTTCTTCTCAGGTAAGGACTCCTTCTTCGGCGATGAGGAGCATCCTCCTCCTCCAGGGCTCCCAGGGTGGGGGGGACATGATGTACCTCGGATAGCTGTGTGTGGGGAGCGGTGGTGGGGAAATGGGCAAGAGGAACAATTGGCTGTGTTCAACAAAGCCCTCTTTAGAGGCTACAGACAGCCTTTGCAAAGGACTTTGCTTCACCTGAAATAGGGGCTGGGACCCACTCCACGTTACAGCCACAGCACTATTGCTAATGCATTAGGCTCTGGAAAACACCCCATAACCAGCTTGCCGGTGATAGAATAGGGCTATCTGTCATGCAGGGAGTGTGTTGTGATTAGGTGGAGGAGAAGGATTTCACTCATTGTAGTGCAGGTAAGGGGGATCTTTTGCCGGTCCTACAGGCAGGGGTGGGAGGTCTGTAGGTTTTTGCATCCTGCAAGTTTGCAGGTTCACCATATCCCAGTGGAGATATTCTCATTCTTTTCATCCAGGTCCACTCACCCCCTCCACTCTCACCTGCCTCCTGCCTCCTGGCAGCACAAACTTACTGAGATCTTGCCATCCTTCCAGCACAGGAGAATTGGGGTTCAGGCAATAGAAACCAAGAGATGAGTTAATGTGACATGATTAGCTACCTCTCTCGTGACCCCACTCTGGGACATAAGTCCACAGGGAGCCAGGGGAAATTCTCTGTGCCTGCTCTTTGCAAGAGCTCCACACCAAAATCAAATATCTCTTTCTCCTTGTCCCCATCCCTTATCCTTCTGCTTCTCCTCCTTTTCCCTCTCTCCGTGCCTTTCCACAAATCTCCACAACCCTTCCCCCTCCTGCTTCTGCTCCCATAGTTCTTCCTCTGCTCTTCCAGCCTTGACTCTTCACCTTTCAACATGCCTTCAAATTCTCCAACTTCAACCCTTTCTCTGTCCAAACCCAAGACCTAGATAAAACCTGGTCTCAGAGAAGGGACTACGCAGACAGCCTAGACTGTTACTCTGCCCTGAAAGCAACTGCAGAAAAATGCCATTTCCCCCCCTATACAGCTCGTGCCTCGCACACTTAGATCAGCTTTCATTAGACTAAAATAGGTATCCCATATATTTTAGCTTTGCAGGTTCAGCTGAGCTCAGTAAGAAGGGCCTGGAGTCTGTTTTGGCTCGTGCACCATCACCAGAAATGTTGATTATGATCTAAGCGTGGAGTCTCCGCTGCTGGGGATACAGGAGCCAGAGAGGCCCCAGCTTGCTTTTCGGATTCCAGGCTGGGTTTGCAGGGTTGCCATCTGAAAACAAACAAATATCTCTCTACTTGGCAAATTAGCAGATTTGTCATGGTAATCACTGAGAGACAATAAACATGAAATCCTGCCACGACATTTTTATGGAGTCATATTTCCAAGTAGAAGAATTTTTGTAAATAATGTTGCATGAGCTTCACTAGCATTAAAAACACTGGGAATGATTTTGCCTTGTGCCAAAGCTCCACTCAGCACAGCAGCCTGGGAGGGGGAGCAGGGGTGTAGAAGGAGATTATTAAGGAATTAGTTCTCACTCTCTGAGGGCTCATCTACACCGAGCTGGGCCCTGGCATATGTTTGAAGAGCCACTGAAGTGCCCCAGCTCTGGTGTCAGCAACTGCAGTGCCAAAGACAGCATGTGGGCAGTGTTTGAGTGGGACACAAGGGGTCTGGGTGCAGGCTGGGAGCTGGGAGCCAGAACACCCTTGAGAGGCAGCAGCACCCAGCAGCTCCCACCGAACCTCTAGCTCAGTTGGGGTGAGAACAGCTGCCTCACACACGCATGGAGTCTTGGTTGCTCGGGAGGAAGGGTCTACTGTGTTTCTACCAGCACATTTAACCTCCAGTACAGTAAAGAAAAACACAGCCTGGAATAGTTACCTGGTAGGGTTGTTCCCCCAGTATTTTTCAGCTAACATAACTATTACTTAAGGGTTGTTGTAGGATCAAAACAGAGCATTGCTAAAGCAGGGAAAAAACTTTACATTTCTTCTTCTCCAGCATGCCCTCTGCACTGGAGGAGGAGTAAAGGAGGATGAAGGGTGACTCTACTGGGTTTATGTCAACTGCGTGTTTTCTGCTCTCATGCTGGGAAAATTGTCATTTGGCTTGTTCTGCACAGACTGTGCTCGGACGTGGATTTCAGGATGTGACCCAAAGTCTATAATTTCAGCCTGTGATTCAGCTTTTTCTGGCATAGATAATGTATGGCAATAAGCTTGAGATCACACTGGGTCAGTTAGAGCAGAAGTGAATCTCAGACTAAAATGCACTGTGGTGATGAGGGACAAATGGAGAGTACTTTTGTAAATACAGGTCAGACTGGATCCACAAAAGAAGTTATAGAAAATGCTTTATGTAGGTAACCTGAACAAAAGGTTAAAAAAATCATGTATCTGGAAAGCACGGCTCAGAGATGCTTAATATTTGCAAGGGGAAACAAAGGTAATTACTTTCTTGATGGTGAATTTCAGCAGCTCATAGAAATAACGCTTACAGCTGCCTTGCAAAGGCTTTAAAGAAAATAGCTGTCTTTCTCCGTATCCCATCTGAGTATTAGCTGTAGGAAAGAACAAATGTCTGTCACGCTCTGGTCCAGCAAAAGAAGGGCGGAGAAGCCCATATTTGGCGCTGGGCTTCCTACCTGATAGATTAAGATATTCTGACAGAATTGATATGAGGATTTGTCATCATCCTAAGGGGCTTGTTCTTTCCTTGCTGTATTGCATATGAAGCCCACTGAGCTGAATGGGAAAGATGACATTGCATTTAGGAAGAAAACTGAATGACTCCCGTGCCTTTTTCAAGTGAGGACAATCTCTGAAAGCTCGAGGCTATAGCCAGTGTCCTTACAAATCACCCTCAGAGGGGCCTGCTGGCTGAGCCCAAAGCTTGATGTGATTGCGACGGGTCAGCCCCAATCTCTCACTTACAGCACTGCCAGGTGGAGAAGCTGGGATTCACAGATTGCAAAACCAGATGACACCATCTAATCCGGCCTTCTGTATAAAAGAAGCAAGAGATGCTTATCCAGCCACCCTTGTATTGAACTTAAAACCTGAAGCAGCCATGTACTTGTTTTAGGCAGCATACCTCTACTGTCCATGCAATCCCAGCTCTGGCAGGATTGCTCTTGCAGGGCCTTAGAGCAACCAGAGCTTTCACCTGCCTGAGTCTGTCTGTCTCATGGCCTTCAAGAAGGACGGGAGCATGTGAGAGTTTTTTCATTTTTAAACTTCGCAGGAGCCAGTGAGAGGGTATCGGCTATTTATACCAGTACTGACACACATCTAATTTTCTTTGTGTGCCTGTGTGTAAATATGGGTGTTTAATAACATAATGATAGACACAAAATATGTGTGTAAACATTCATATGCACACACAGAGAGTATTATTTTAATGGGTTTAGATCTGCCTACGCACTGAAAGGTCACTCAGTGATATCTGCTATTATACTAATATTTTCCAGAAGGAGTTCTAAAATCATTGTAGAGGAAAAGGCCCACAGAATATTTTTATTTAAATACATTCAGTGTAAATGCATACTACAAAAACTGTTGAATTAGAAGCTTCATACCTACAAAGTATTTTGAGTATTCTAGCAGCAGCTTTAAAAAAGGAATTTGGATTTTATTTTGGAAAGTTTTCTGTTTCTGTTTCTTGCATTCCTATGAAAACTGCCTTTGCCTGATGGTAGGAAATTTATTACTGATTTATTTTTCTTTTTCAACATATTTTAGAGATATATATATATATAGTGATGACAGAGAGAAAGAGAGAAAGAAATCCCAAATCTTTCTGCTTAGTATTAATGCACACAGTAAGGCTTCTGGAAGCATCTACATGCTCTAGGACGCACATGTCTTTTCAAAAGGAACCCAGAAATCTTAGATTGACTGTGATGAGCAGGTAGATCCTTAAATAAATTAACCATTCTTCAAAATAGTGCTGAAGTCTTACAGACATGTTTCACTTCTGGCTGAATTTGCCCCTATAATCTAGATCCTCACATTAACAGCAAAGGGAGAAGTGTATGGAGACCATTATCATTTTAGTATTTGCCCAGCAGGGTCCATTGCATCAGATGCTACAAAGGAAACCATTTTATATAGTTAGAGCAACCAACCTGTCTTGGTCCTAACTCCCCACTCGTGGCCAGAGAATATAGGCAGCTCATTGGTTCTCGGGGCTGAGTGTTACACTGGCATGTAAGGTGTGTCTAAACTCTTTCTTTTATTGTCCTCCTTCCCCCCCACTCTTGGTCTGCAGGAGCTCTCCTTAGCTCTGAGATGTTTGTCATCCTCATGCTCTACCTCTGGCTTGGGATCGGACTGGCCTGTGCTGGCTTCTGCTGCCACCAGATGCTGCTGATCCTGCGTGGGCAGACACGGTACCAGGTGCGGAAAGGGATGGTGGTAAGAGCCCGGCCCTGGAGGGAGAACCTGCAAGAGGTCTTTGGCAAGAGGTGGCTGCTAGGACTTCTGATCCCTGTGCTGAATGTGGGAAGTGACTACCATAGGCAGAAAGAGAAATAAAACCGCTGGGCGTGTGTGTGCATCCCATCCACACAACATCTCCCCTGTTCTCTCCCACTGCCTCCTGGATCACTAAAGACGTGGGCTACTCCATCTCTTGGAATTGCAACCTCTGTGGGAGGAAAGGACTGGCTATCAAACAGAATAAATTTAGCATATTAACAAGGAGATCACAAACTATGTAGATGAAGAGATACTGCAGCTTAGTAGTCACATCACTGCACCTGCGTACATGGCAACAGTCTTTGAACTAGCAGAAAAATTAGTCAGACCCTGCTGTGGCTTCCTGCCTGACTCCTCCAGCCCCCAGCCCCATTAGTTACCCTGCATAGTCCCTAATGAACTGCAGCAGGAACTTTCAGAGAGCCTGGGCTGTTGTGGTAGACTGCAAAAATGGTGTCTGTTCCTTGGGAGGGTTTTGCAGGGTGCCTTTTTGGCTCTTACATACTTGAGGTAACTTCACAGTATTGAGAAGCCTCTAATGACAGAACTGCAATGCAATCAAGCTGCCCTAGGAGCAGGCTATGCACATGGCTATTGCAGCAGGTAAACCTTCTCTCCACAGGCTAGAAAATCAGGAAGAAAAAAAAGAGAAATTCAGAATTTCTCATTTCTGTTCTTGATCTGCTCCCTAGGAAATGATATGTCAGGACTGTAGCTCTGCTACTTATTTTTAGCAGTCCTTCGCCCAATGACACAGTCCAGGCAAAGCTGCCCTTCTGACAGGGAGCAGCAAGCAGATAAATCATGATCAGACAGAGGCACAAGGAGAGGAAACCGCAGAGGTGAATGAAAAGGCTGTGTTTGAGAAGCTGTGTGATGAGGCAGGCTATGCGTGCCTGTGAGAGAGAGAGAGGGAAGTGTGGACACACAGCGAGCTGTCAGGAGGGTGCCAAGATCCCTGCTGATGTGTCTGAGCCCTGATGCATCAACCTCTTGCAGGGGGCACCTGCACCATCAGTGCTGTGAAGAGTTGAAAATCCCAGAAGACAGGGAGGTTTTCCAGCTGGTCAGGATGCTTCACTTTGCACTAAACCAAAAAAATTTTTACCTCCGACATCCCTGCTGCACCATATTTATAGGCTCTCCAGGGCAATTCCCTCTCGCATTGCTGCAGAGGGGTAAATTCATCCATGTTACAACTCCATTAAGGAGGTTAATGGAATTACTACAGGGATTAATCAGCCTAATGTGTCAGTTGTTTTCTAGCTGCAGCAACAGCCTATGAGATCAGTGCTGAGATCCTATGCTAATAGGTGCCTTAAGAAAGGATACCATGACATCTCTACCAGGATCATAGCGCTGGATTCCCCAGCAGCTGCAACAAGAAATCTCCGTTTTGGCAAACTGCATCAGCTTATGCGGGCTGGATAGGAATCCTTTGTTTCTCTTTAATAGGCTGGAAAGTATGCTGACAAGCCGTGAAAAATGTCATTTCCTCCTCAGAAATGCTCACAGTGCGTCCCAGGTAAGGGAATGCACCTGCTTTCATCCTTGCGTTTCTCACAAGCCAGAACAGAGGTACTCATTGCTACAGGCTTTGTAACCATCCTTCACTGCTTCACACTTGTATAGACATTTGGATCAATAAGAAACAAAGTCTATTGTGATGAGCAGAGTAATCATGAAAATATACTGGAAAAACCCTTAGCTGGATAATTAAAACATGTAGGATATATGTCCTTCCACACTGTGTGTGTTCGCCTGAACACACCACTGTTCCCATGTGTTGTATTTTCACTAACAGTGAACAATAAAATGTGTTCTGATTTTTTACATGAGCTGTACTGTGCTTTTTGACAGTTCATTAGCTGTCTCTGTACATTTCTTACAGCATACATATGGATATGTAGAAGGAAAAAGTTAGGATTTGTTCATTGGCTTTGCCAATAATTCATCATATGATTTTGGACAAGTCCTTTCACCCTTCCTACTTTAATGTAATGACCAATCTAAAAATGCATCCAATAACCAACTTGCAGACCCATTCTAATTTCTATTTATAAATTACACTATCAACCTCAACTGAAAGCTACAAGAAAATTAAGCTATTATTATCACCCACAAACAGCATCTCGATATAAATTATTCCTTACTGGCACAATGGCACCAAGGTGAGCAGACAGTCACCTTGTCGCTGGAACCGGAGCCAGCGCCTTGTGCCATATACCTCGCCTTGGAAGGATTCCCAGGATTATTCTTATTCCACAGACCAGTTGATCCAACTTCTTATTTTTCGTATCTTTCTAAAGGCAACAGGTTTCCAACATTTCAGCCAGCAGCTTCCTCATGTCAGCAGAAATTATGGTTTGATACACTTGCCTTCTGCTTTTGGCATTTGATTGACACTGCAGTCTCGGGCAGTTCGTGGTGCTCGGTGCCTGCTGCCATGCTGCCTCAGGCTGTAAGCTCTTCAGGGCTGCACGCTGAGAAGGGCACAACCAATTCAGAGTTTTAGTGGGCCACTCTGCAAGGACAGCCCCCTCGCAGCACAACAGGATTAGCTGTCCATGAAGCCTGTTGCCTCTTCACACCAGGGTTGGATCACGCCTGGCCCCTCTGTCAGGGTCACAGCTGTCTGCCCTCACTGGGAAGTCTCAGTCCTTGCTGAAGCACAGAGAGATCCCAGTTTGATAACTGCAGCACAGTTCCCCACAATTATTCTTTCTGTCAGACACCTGAGTTCCTGGCTGTAAATCGCTGCATCGCCATTTTATGCAGCTAAATGGTTCCTTTGCAGCAAACTACTGGATTTCAGCAGTAGTGGTGGGACTTTCAGATGTATACAGCCTTTACAGTTATGATCCTCTGGGATGAAAAGAGCTATAAAAATGTAACATTAGACTGACCCTGTATATTGGCTTATTTCTCTGCTCATTCCTAAGTGTGTGGATTGCCGTGTTTGGGGTAGAGTAGTGGTTCTGCAGGAACAGTTGAGAGTAGCTCTTTAATTATCCATCTGCTCTGACACCCCTTCCTTGTCACACCTGTGCATCCACTTATAGAAATATTTGGCAAGAAAATGTAACAGGGCTCAACAACTGTGAACAGAACCTTTGCACTTAGCTATGATTTAGGAAATGAAGGCTGAGCTCAATGGCAATGTCACAAATTGTAAATCTGCTCAATGGCTCTAAAATTTTATAAGGATAAATAATAAAAGCTTCTCATTTTCTGTGCTTAGAGAGCCATTACTTATTATATACATTTTATTAAATAGCAGCTGCAATAGCAAATATATTTTGGAACATGATTTCTTGTGACAATGTCTAAATACTCATAAAGGTTTTAAAAATAAAACACTTAGGGCTTCTCTGGCTTTCTAAAATCAGACGAGCACAATTTCTTCTCTGATAATGCTAGTGGCTGAAGTAAAAGCTCCCTGTTGCTTAAGACCTTGCACAGAAACCATAGACTTTTACTTAGTGGCTTGTCTATTTTAAGTGTGGCTACCTGAAAAAATGGTGCCACCTCTAAGGTCTCAGAAGTCTTTGCAATGACAGTATAGAGAAAATTAGGGGATGCAACTGTGAAGTAAATCAGAAGTAGTCTGTTCTTATGTATAGTAAGAATCTCATACAAAATCAGAAGTAGATGTTGTTCCTCTTCATACTACACAACTGGGCAGTCCTCAAAGCCTGCATGCAAAAGGTCTTCACTGAATATCCTCAGAAGATACAGAGTTAAAACATGAAGAGTCTCAAGTAACAAGGCACAGGGAATATATGAGAAAAGATGACGTGAAACAGCATTTATCTTGTTTAAGAAATAGCCAACTCAAGGGAGATGATCACAGTCTAAAAATACTTGCAAGGAGACAGAATAAATGAATGAGGAGACTCATTAACTATAAGGAGATAGCTGGAGGAGGACGAGCAGTCCTGGACTGAGAGAAAGAAAAGCTGAGGTCAGACCTTAGGGCATCTATCTTTAAGACAGAGTGATCACAGACTGTGGCCGCAGTGAGAGCAGAAGTGATTTGACGTTGGTAGGGATGATGCATTGAGAGCCATCAGGCGGTAGGAGGTATGACAACAGAATTCAAGTTGTCTTCACTGATTGGTGACTGAATGGACACAAAGAAAGCCCAGACTGAGAACACTCATTGCTAATCACTTTCTGCACAAAAAACCTCAAAGCCCCAGCCGAGCCAAAAGGATTTTTGTCTCTTGAACAGCAAATGATGTTACAAGCAGGAGCTGCATAAGTAGCAACAGCAGAGTCTATATAGTTCTTTTCGAGCTATTTAAAGACTAGCCAGAACTGTCATGGTTGGAGTAAAGCAATGACCTACTTGTTCAATATAAATAAATAAAGGGAGAAGAAAATTTAAAGCATACGTGGCCTGCTAGTTATTTAAATCAATGGAAACACAATGTCAGGTAACTTATATTATTGAACAGTAAGACGTTCTCTAATAACTACATGTCCACATGTGGGTTCTCTGCTTTTCCAGCTCTTTTCCAGAAAGCCAGGGGAATAAAGAGTCCTTGTAGGTTACACCAAAAGTCAGCAAATATGGACCAATTAGTGCTTCAGTCCTCTTACAGAGCCAGCCAGCCATCAGCCTTGTCTTCATTACACCAAAGAGGTTTTAGCGTTGGTTGTCCTACTGAATCTAACTGGCAAGTGATGTCAGAACTCAGGCAGGCCAGTCCCATGTCCCTTAAGGCTTTTGGAGCCAGCATCTTCTAGTCTCCTCAGATGTTTACAAATAAAAAATGCAAGTTCTCAAGTACCAGTGTCATATACTGTTTGCACAGTGCCTCATTTAACGTGTTGGCAGACACCTTAATAGCGGTTCCAGAATTGCTATCAATTAAAAATAAATGGAGCATGTTGATCAGTTTACTTCAAAAAAGGCAAAGTGGTGGATGGCAATAGCAAGCTCTGCATGTGAAAGAGAAGGCTCACCTTGTGATCAATGGGGATGGGAAATTTTAACTTGTCTGCTGCTGATTTTCTAAACACTGCTGTTAATTTACGTTGATCTTGAATACTTAGGAACTTGGGTTTCCTGTGATTACTGTATATCCACCAGCTTAGGGGAATGCACAGCCTCTGGCATGTATTTTAGCTGTTTTGCTCAGTCTATCTTTACCACCAATCATTCCCAGATTCCCATTATCATGCCTCACTGGAAAATTTCCATTAGATGTCAGATCAGTCTTTCAGCTGTTTGTGTTGGATAAGAAGAGGTGAAGACATGAACCTATGTATCATCAGACTGCTGAAAATACAATAGATTGGTTTGTCATTGCTATACCCTTAAGAATCTTACGTATTCACTGGGCAATGAGGTTAACACAGTGGACCCACATTAGAGTGCCCTAGGAGTTAACAAGGAACTGCTGAATGCAGCCTTGTCACAAAGGTTGTTATCAAGGAATGATGGTAACTTCAAAATAACATCACCTAAAGGAGAAGTGTTTCATTAGAGAAGAACTACCAAGCACTCAATGCTAAGATCAATGTTTTGAGCAATGGAAGTTCTTTCAAGACTTGGAGAACCTGTCCCCCTACTGACAACTTTCAAGTATCAGTTCTTTATTAATTTCCACTGAGTTTGATACGCAAGGCTGTCACTAGACGTTGTCCCAAAACATCCAGTGCTAAATTAAATAAGAGTGGTTTATACAATACTGAAGACCACCACAGGTCCTCCCAGTAGCATGTATTGATACTATGATTTTCTTCTCCAGGGAACACCTGTAACACTCAGTGAGATGGATTTGTCTAAGAAAACCTTGATTAATCAAGCAGTTTATTGCACTAAACAAAACTTGATTGAGATTTTGGAAGTGTTATTGTCAA
Source organism: Gavia stellata (assembly GCF_030936135.1). NCBI lineage: Eukaryota > Metazoa > Chordata > Aves > Gaviiformes > Gaviidae > Gavia > Gavia stellata. The sequence goes on from NC_082600.1 coordinate 25,912,485, forward strand.
GGCAAATAATTTTTCCTTTTCTCTTCAGGCCACAGCATAGGGTATAAAAAATCTTTTGGACCCATCTATCCATGTCTCTAAACTAGTATGCACTAGACTGCAATTTTATGAGTGCTCTAGCTGTCTTCCGTTATACTTACATTGTCACTAACCATCCAAGGAAATAAGCTAATTTGTGAATATGAAGCCATGGAAGAAGGTAAAAGGAAATAAAGGGACTGGCTGCAGAAAGCAAAAGGTGGCAACAAAGTTCTACTAAGCTATCAGCCATATAATTAATGGAGATCTAAAATCTCTTTTAAAGCCTCTGGAAACAAAGCTCCAAAAAAGTCACAATATTTTTCATGCCAGGAGGAAAGCTAAAATTTCAAATCAAACTGTAAGACCCAGTTTCTGGCTCTCAGAACTGGAGTGTTTTCCACGTGTATGAATTCAGCCCACCACCACCTCAGATCACTCCATTGCTTCAGGGTAGTCAGGTGTTTCAGAAATTTGTCTATATAATCAATGCAGCTGGCAGGCACAGTCAGCCTGGGCAGAGCCAATGTCCTGCAGCAAGAGATGCCGTCAGCTCAGAAAGAAATGTTACTGTCCAGGCTGTCAACAGCACAGTAAAAGCCCTTAGCTCAGGCAAGGATCTTTCAGGCAAGAAAGATCTTTCATGTAACACAAGCTTTCTATCAGATCCAGGTTTGGGGTAGAAGAAATTCTGTAGTCAGGCTGGAGACAAACACCACATCTCTCCCTTTGACAATCTCTTTTTGGCTTTGCGTACTGACTACTCCTTTTGAACTGATTTGGCCAAAACTGGTTCAGCATCATCCAACCAGCTACTACCATCTTCTGGGAAAGTATGAATTTCAGGGGGGGCTCATTAGGGTATGTATTATGTTGATGGGAAAAGAGTGCGAAAGTGTGAAATATGCAAAGGAGTCTGCCAACCCAACCTACAAATTATAGTATCACGGACAAACTCGATAGGAGCCTAAAAAATAAAGATGACAGCATTGCAGATTGCATATGAAGATGATCTTGAAGCAAAAAAACCCACAATAAACCTTTTCCATGGTGCTCTGATGCAATAAAGACAAGAAACATTATATTCAGCTTAGCCTTCACTAGTCAACCCAGACGGAGTTCACAGAAAAGCCATAAATGATTAAGAAGTTGAGAAACGGATTTGTAAGAGGAAAAAATAGTTATATTTGCCTAGCTTGGGTAACTACAGCCAAAGTGGATGTGAGGAAAACGTGGCAACCATCTTTGTATTTTGGAGAGTGGGAGAAATAATTCCTGTTGGATAAACAAGCATCAAGTAGAAATAGAGTTCGATTTAAGAACAGGAAAGGACATGTTAACATTTCAGGAAATACTTCCAAACAGCAGTTCTTCCACTGTCAGCCTTTAGAATAAGCTTAGGTTGGAGAAGCTGAAATCTTCACATCTAGGGAGCTACAGAACTGAACAGGGTAAAGGACAGTGAATAGGGAACTGCCTGCTGTTGCCAGAAAACAGTGGGGGAAAATAAACCAGAGGAGCTTCCACTTTTTACCTAGATAGTTGCTCAAGCTTAAGCCAAGAGGAGCTAGATACTGATCATACCCACCTGGGATTTGTTTATATTATGATGACCCTTTTCTATTCTGCATTGCACTTCTTGCCATCTCAGCTGGGTTCAAAATATTTATTAGTACCAGTGCTGTATTCAACAGAAGTAACATGAAATACAAATAGTTATGCCAATAAAGTAATCATATATAGGTGATACATGTTGAAAGAAGCACAGAACAGTGTTTGGTCTTCTCTTCATAAGCATGGGATTAGAACATGTGATTCCTATGTGGCTTCTGTTGGCAAATGCTACAGCAATGACTGACAGACAGCAGAGAACTTCAGAATTTTATATCCCTAAAGTAGTTTTCTGTTCAGTGATGAGTTATGATGATATTTCTCAGCATTTCAAAGGACTAAGAGATACCCAAACTGCTTATGTTTTTACCCTCTTTTATACTGTCAAGTACTGCCAGAATGATCACTCTGTGTGTATGTAAACTGAAGAAAACATAGCTATATTTCTATTTTATTTTGTTTTAACCATGAAATGAACAGTTAGGTATGCTAACTTCCCATAACACAAATTTCAGATGGTGAGAAACATTGCCAATTAAGAACTTCTGGAAATTTCAGGACCCTTAAATAGAGCAGCTACAGAAATACATGCAAACTGAGATGTCATAATAGATTTAAGATCACTTTTGATTTCTGACATCATTTTAAGGTGTTCTTTCTTTTTCTTCTTCACTCTTGCTCCATCTCCCTCTCCTTCCAAATCTAATATGGGGAAATATTTTTGATAAAACATAGCAGGTCATATAGAAAAGATTTACATGGAAGAACTGGGACACCTTCACAGTATCTGGGAAATACCAGAGAGGAGAAAGTAGACATTTCGTTAGCTCAGCTATTATTATTTATGAATCAGTTAGAATGACCTTTTAGACTTGTCTGATAAAATTTACTTACTGAAACCCCAATGGAAATGTAACGAATACATAATTTAAATTTCCAGCAAAAGCCTAAAATTAAGGTTTACATTTAAGTCGAAGTGTTAAGAGACTCTACAGATTTTCACTTCCCATAGGAAATCCCTGAGGCATTAGAAGCATCACTGTGGTGGTCAAAAGTACCCAGCACTACATCAGAGAAGGTAATCCTTTTGCAGTTAACTGGCCAAATGTTGCATCTTTTAACAAATGTGAATTTTGAGAGGAATGCTTGATCACTTGGGTTATATAGGTGCACAAAGAGCAAGACTGCGCCCCTAAAGTTTCTTCAAGGCATACAAAAATTCCACCCATTAATGCACGACTACAGATTACAAGCCACCTGAAAGAATTATAAATCTTTACACTGTCTCGAAAGTCAGTCCTGACAAATCCTATGTCCTGATCTTTTTCACCTTGGGCTTTGACAAATCCTAGTGTCTCTTCAAAAAAATTGTTCAAACTACGTAAACACACGTAAGCAAGCAGGACAGAAGCTCCATGGATGAAGAGACAATAATGAAAATACTCAGTTCTACTAGTTGCAGAGCACTGTAGCTCAGTCCTGGAAAAAAGATTTGAGCATGTTCTTAGCTTCAAGCATATTCTTAGCTGCAAGCATAGACATAGTCCCATAACTACAGCTGCACTACGCACGCCCTTCATCTCACTCATGTGTTTCTCAGCTGTGTTGGTTAGGCTGCAGTACTTAGTGTCTTCCTGGACTGCATTGAGGGTATTTTTCTGATTTCAAATATTGTAAGTTTTTAGATATGAAAATGTAACATCTGATAAGCCTCCAGGCTTTTGACCCCAGTTTCACATGTTGCATTACTGCAGTTACATGAACAAGTTTACATGCTGGGGAGGAAAATGACATGCGTGGGCATAAATTAATACATCAGTGGGGCAAGACAAATGTCTGTTTACACCATGGAAGGTTATTTTTGTGTCTGCAACACAGCTAGCTACCACTCTCTTCATTGCTCCAGCCTTATCAAACTTGAGATATTTAGAAAAATTTTCCTGGATAGGCAATAGAAGTAGAGATTTTATGCCCCTATATTCCTTCCTTTCAGTTTTCCAAACCATAAGGAACCAGTCTCTATACTCACTTGTGGAATTACATTAGGGGACATTAACCCAGTGGGTATACAGTTTAATTTGTTAACATGAAACAAAATGTAGGTTAGTATAACCACACAGATGCTCAGCCTTTAGAAAATCCAGCATCAGAACCATGACAGCCTACAGCCATGACTTGTAATAAATACCAATATTGCAATTCTTATATAAGAAGCTTAAAGCACTTTATAATAGGGAACAAGTATTGCTTTTCTCATTTTACAGCTGAGAAGATCAAAGTGCCTTCTCCAAGGTGAGACAAGGAACAGAGCCTGGGGCCATCTCAATTCCAGCCATATGTTATTGTTTGAATTATTTCATGCAGCAGTAGCCAAGTGCTTTTGAGCTGGGTGCAACCTGCAGGATTAAAGCCACAAACGTAAGCCTACAGCATACTTTTTGGCTGGAGGAAAGAGGAGGGGAGAAGAGCAAGCACTCAATGAAAGCAAGTGATTTCATCTCCACCATCAAGATACATTTCAGTTTATACACCTAGATCAAATGGGAAAAAATAATCTTTGTGGTTAAAAATACGAAGTTCAAATTTTTAAAAAGAAACCTGGAAAACAGGTTTAGGACACTGTGTGGATGGTTACCTTAAAATCTATTTTCACGCATTTGTGAGAAAAATCCTTTGTAACATTGCTGTTCACTATTCTTTTCCTTTCTGCCTTTGTTCTCCTCCTCCTTTACTAACAGCTGCCACCTACTTATGGCATTCATTTTGTGGAATTTACTTCATCTTTTTCCACTTTCTTCCCTTCAAATTGCTGAGATTTTAGGCATCAGCCATATGGTGACCAGTTCCTCACTCAAACTTCTCTTATCTTCTACCTGCTGTGACTGTTTAGACTGTGGAAAAGGAATTGAAAATTACACTGCATTGAGAACAGTGTATGATTTAAAACAAACATTTTGTCATGCCAAGGAAATACTGAACACCAATAGCAATCACTAAAACAAAATTTGAGAGCTAATACTACACATCATAAATATAACATCTACATCAAGATCTTTTTGGAGTTAGTAAGAAACAGACCAGGGCAAATCACAAAAAGAAGGAAAAAGTCCAAAAGCATATGTTAGACATGTCAGTGCTAATGGTACTTGTTGGACATTAAGCGCGAACATGATCACCAATATAAATTTCATGCCATTATGTGTGCTTAGGTTAGAGCAGTTCTGACCCGGAGCTTGGGTGCCATGGAAATGTATGAGAAGAATCCAAGAAGAATTGAGTGTTACTATATTTGTTCTTATCCCAAACAGAAACAATTTCAGGCAAAGACTTCTTTTTAGTCACATTTGTATCTTAAAGGGACCTAAAATGGATGCTGTAGCCCATTTACTGAAAAATTATGTGCTGAGGACTGATCTTGCATCAGAACAGGGTGTGATAAATCAGGAAACAGTGCCCAAAGTTAAGCTAAGCTGCAGAGAACAATGGGGTGTTTTCCTCCCTTCCCCATACTAATATGAGATGCAGGCAGTGGCCTGTTACTGTTATTGTCATTAATTTTTAAGAGGTAATAGTGAATCTTTGCCGGGCTACCAAGCACTTGGTTGTTACTGAACCAACTGCCAGAACAGTGAGATGAAGCAATCATGTGGGAACTCCCTTAAGGTTTTCACCCATGGATAAACAGACATTATAATGACATGGAACAGGAAAAATGATACTGGGGAGTAATCTCATCCCCAGGAATTCAGGGTTTTATTTTACTGGCATTCATCTTCTTCCACTCATCCAACTAAGCTCACTGATAAACTAACCCCTTTTACATCAGATGGCTCTGGTGTCCCAGACTGGTAGGTGTTTAGGTGCTGGAGAAGCAGTGGAATTTGAAAAAAGCAAGCCTTAGAAACTGCAACAATGCTTCCCATAACTTTGCTGGCTCCAGAATCAGGCAGAGGCAGTGCACCATTCTCCTTCGCATAACATCACTGTTTTAAGTTAGGCTGCAGAAAAAATTAACAGGGTAACAATTTTAATGTGCAGGCAAGTTTTACCTTTGCATCCCAGTCTTTCAAAGAAATAGACCCTTTGGCTTTGGCCATGAGGCGCATGTCCAGACTGCCCAGCTTGATTCTGAAGTGCTAGAAACTAGTCAGGGCCATTGGTGTATCTGTGCACCGATATGTCACTCTGAACTGCATTGCCTCTCTAACTGCAACAGTCTCTACCAAATGCTGCCACTGCAGACTACAAGCACTACAGCAACAGACCCTCAGTGCAGTTCACCACTCTGCTGTCTTCCAGTTTGGGCTGGCTGCAGCTCCCACTATACATCTGGAGGCATTTCAGTACTCAGATGACAATCTTCAAGTTCAGACTTACCTTCCTTCCACAATTAGTGTGGAAACAAATGTTTTGGAATTCTTTCTGGCCATTTGTTACACAATTGATGTTAGCAACCCACTTTCAGAGTGTTCTCAGAAAGCATTATTGTGTAAGCATGCTGCAAGCATGGTCAGTGATAAGATGTTGAACAGTGAGAGCCAATTTCATTTTGACGAAGACTATCCTTTTCTGACTTCCGAGCACGTTTGGACATGTTGGATAGCATTATCGTTTGCATGGCAGACAATACTTAGCAAGAATATAAAACAATAGCCATTGTTAACATTCACTCTGGGTAAAACAGCTTTCCTACTGTCTACTCATATTTCACACTTTCCACACTAAACACTGCTCATCTCACAAAATAGTCATTGCATTGAACTCTGCCTCTGCCAAATGTAGAACAAGGCCTATCTGGCACAGTGATCTTTTGTACCAAACAAAACCCTTAATATTTTTTTTTAAATTAGAATTTTTAGGGAAATGGTGAAAAAATAGTATTTGTACTCATTGAGCTAACAATTTTCTCAGGAGATGCTGTTTCATCCTCACTTACTCAGGACCTCTCTATTAGTCTCCTCCATTGCAGATGGTTGAGCAGTTTTGGCTGTCTATGAAGGCTTCTGCTTCTTCAGCATGAGGTGATGGAACCACTCATCAAAGTTGGGGTTCTGTTTCCTGTACAGGCAACCCAAAACAATCCAGGAGAAGGGGATGAGGGTAAAGGGAAATAACATCTTCTCCCACCCCGACAGTGCAGACTATTTCCGTAGTGCTTGAGATTCACCAAAAAATGAATGCTGTGACTAATGCCGCAAAACACTAAGCTTCCAGCCAAAATACATCTTCATTTCCAATAAAAACATGGGAGTTTTCCATTGAAAACACATAAATTTTTCAAGTAGTCCTATCTATTAAAAAACCAGTAAGTATTGGCTTTCTGTCTGTTATTGGATTGCTTAGTCCTGGTAAATATAAGTGGCCTAAAAACCACCCTTACTACTGCTATGGAAAAAAGGTAAAATTGCCTAAGTGGGCATGGTAAGAAGCATTCCAGTTCCATTAAACTAACTCAATTAATTTAATCATAATAAGAATGAGAAGAAAACAATGAAGAAGTTGATGAAACTCCTCTTTTGGCCCTGGAAAGCCCACTTTCTCCATTTCTTAAAATGTACGAGATGAAGAAGAAATCTTTACACTGGCAGTGCTCCATTTCAAGATGGAAATTATATTGCTGCAGTGCAGAATGGCAAAAGCATTTCACAAAAATTTCTGTTGAGCAATTAGAAAAAAGCCAGATGTATTCCTCTCATATCATGACAGCAGCTTGATTTCTACTTCAAAAAGTAATTCAGGACATTTTAAACAACGGTTATTAAATATTTTAAAGTCAGCAAGTCTGAATAAGCTGTGATTGAAAATTAACAGGAGCTAACCAAGAAGCTCTCTGGACCATAAATACTATTTCAATGAATTTCAGACCACTAGGAAAGATTTCAGAGGACTGAGGGGATGGAAGAACTAATACAGCATCAGCTTTTCAGTGGGTAGGTAGACTGATCTGAATGACTATAGGCTGGACTATTGAGAGAAAATAATGGAATAACCCATAATTTGTGATTAACCAAGGACATAAACAGAAAGCAAAAATAATATAAATTAATGACACTTACAAGAAATAGAGCTGGTCAAATAAAACTGACTCCTTATTTTGATGAACTAGAATTAAAAACTGGTTAAGGACAAAGCCAACATGGGTATAATATTTATACTTCTGATGGGCATTTAGCAGTATGCCACCTGACACGGACTGAAGCCACAATTACACAAAATTAACTGGATGTTGTGAAATGCATTACAACTATGGTTTCTGAATTGTATACAGAAACCTATTAAACACTATCTTTTACTCACATTTTGAAAATGGTATTAAATTTTTTCTTGACTGTAACATTATTAATATTATTTTTAATAATTGGAATACAACATAAAAAATACCTTTAAAAACTGAAAGTGAAAACGTTTTGTTGGAGAGAAGCAGAGGTAAATAATGAATGCCACTGGTCACTTATTAAAAACAGTTTGATTTGCTTTCCGGTGGCAAACTGCATTCAAAGTAGTGTGGAAACATACTTAAAGGACAGGGGTTCACCAATCGCAGAAGTAGCAGGTCCAAGGATGATTTAGACTTCCAATCTGATGTCATGGCCAAGGCTGATACAAAAATGAGACAGAGTAGCAGTAGGGAGGGTTGATATTGTACAACTCTTTTAGTAATCCTGTTTTGTTATTAATGTCAGCATTCCAATTAAAAAAAGCATTTAAATAACTCTAAAGGATCCAAAGAAGAGTGCCACAGATGACTAAAGGATTCAAAAGATTTCAGAGCTTAATAAGTTATTTTAACAAAGAAAGCTGAAGAATGTCTTGTTCAGTTTGTAAATGCCTACAGGGAAAACAGCAGTGTCACAGCATGTACTTCAGTTTAGCAGACAAAAGGCAAAAGATCTGACAGCTGGATACTGAAAGACGACAAATTCAGGCTCAATATAAGAGGCACGTTTTTAATAGTAAGTAATTATATTTTGAACAATTTGGGTGGATTCTTCATCACTAGGAGCTTTCAAATCAAAGCAGGATGCTTCCTATAAAAACACTTTTTAGTTCAAACAGATTAAGGAAGTCTTGGAAACTGTGCTTTACAAGAGAGCAGACTGAACACATGGTGTTTCCTTCTGCCTTCTGAATCAGATTATATTGGAACAGTTAAGTTTGTCTTATGGACATACCTCAAAGGAGGTACAGATTTAAAAAGAGAAGTCTCATGCATTTTGGACACCCTGGACCATGGCAATACAGTTGGGGGCTATATCATAGAATCATAGAATCATGGAATGGTTTGGGTTGGAAGGGACCTTAAAGATCATCTAGTTCCAACCCCCCTGCCATGGGTAGGGACACCTTCCACTAGACCAGATTGCTCAAAGCCCCCTCCAACCTGGCCTTGAACACTGCCAGGGTTGGGGCATCCACAACTTCTCTGGGCAACCTGTTCCAGTGCCTCACCACCCTCATGGAGAAGCATTTCTGCCTTATATCTAATCTAAATCTACCCTCTCTCAGTTTAAAGCCGTTACCCCTTGTCCAATCACTACATGCCCTGGCAAAAAGTCCCTTGCCAGCTTTCTTGTAGACCCCCTTCAGGTACTGGAAGGCTGCTATAAGGTGTCCTCAGAGCCTTCTCTTCTCCAGGCTGAACAACCCCAACTCTCTCAGCCTGTCTTCATAGGAGAGGTGCTCCAGCCCTCTGATCATCTTCGTGGCCCTCCTCTGGAATCACTCCAACAGGTCCATGTCCTTCTTATGTTGGGGGTCCCAGAGCTGAACGCAGTACTCCAGGTGGGGTCTCAGGAGAGCGGAGTAGGGGGCAGAATCACATTCCTCGACCTGCTGGTCACACTTGATGCAGCCCAGGATACGGCTGGCTTTCTGGGCTGCAGGCACACATTGCCAGCTCATGTCCAATTTTTCATCTACCAAAACCCTCAAGTCCTTCTCCTCAGGGCTGCTCTCAATCCATTCTCTGCCCAGCCTGTATTGGTGCTTGGGATTGTCCTGACCCATGTGCAGGACCTTGCGCTTGGCCTTGTTGAACTTCATGACATTTGCACGGGCCCACCTCTCAAGCCTGTCAAAGTCCCTCTGGATGGCATCCCTTCCCTCCAGTGTGTCAACCGCAGCACACAGCTTGGTGTCGTCAGCAAACTTGCTGAGGGTGCACTCAATCCTACTGTCCATGTCGCTGACAAAGATGTTAAACAGCGTGGGTCCCAATACCGACCCCTGAGGAACGCCACTCGTCACTGGTCTCCACTTGGACATGGAGCCGTTGACCACAACTCTTTCAGTGCGACCATCCAGCCAATTTCTTATCCACTGAGTAGTCCATCCGTCAAATCCATGTCTCTCCAATTTAGAGACAAGGATGTCATGCGGGACAGTGTCAAATGCCTTGCACCAGTCCAGGTAGATGATGTCAGTTGCTGTTCGCTTATCCACCAATGCTGTAACCCTGTCATAGAAGGCCACCAAATATGTTCAGGCACGATCTGCCCTTAGGGAAGCCATGTTGGCTGTCACCAATCACCTCCTTGTTTTCCATGTGCCTTAGTACAGTTTCCAGGTGGATCTGCTCCATGATCATGCTGGGCACAGAGGTGAGACTGACTGGCCTGTAGTTCCCTGGGTCTTCCTTTTTTCCCTTTTTAAAAATGGGGATTGTGTTCCCCCTTTTCCAGTCAGTGGGAACTTCACCAGACTGCCATGACTTCTCAGATATGATGGATAGTGGCTTAGCAACTTCATCCACCAGTTCCCTCAGGACCCACGGATGCATCTCATCAGGTCCCATGGACTTGTGCACCTTCAGATTCCTTAGACAGTCTCGAACCTGATCTTCTCCTACAGTGGGTGGTTCTTCATTCTCCCAGTCCCTGACTTTGCCTCCTGCGACTTGGGCGGTGTCGTCTTCACTTGCTGGTGAAGACTAAGGCAAAAAAGTCGTTGAGTACCTCAGCCCTCTCCATATCCCGCGTAACCAGGTCTCCCATTTCCTTCCAGAGAGGGCCCGCTGTTTCCCTAGTCTTCCTTTTATCACTAACATACCTACAGAAGTTTTTCTTGTTGCCCTTAATGTCCCTGGCCAGATTTAATTCTATCAGGGCTTTAGCTTTCCTAACGTGGTCCCTGGCTGCTTGGACAATTTCTCTGTATTCCTCGCAGGTTACCTGTCCTTGCTTCCACCCCCTGTATGCTTCCTTTTTGTGTTTGAGTTTGTCCAGAAGCTCCTTGTTCATCCGTGCAGGCCTCCTGTCATTTTTGCCTGACTTCCTCTTTGTTGGGATGCATCACTCTTGAGTTTAGAGGATGTAATCCTTGAATATTAATCAGCTTTCTTGGGCCCCTCTTCCCTCCAGGGCTTTATCCCATGGTACTGTACCAAGCAAATCCCTGAAGAGGCCAAAGGCTGCTCTCCTGAAGTCCAGGGTAGTGAGCTTGCTGTGCGCCCTCCTCGCTGCCCTAAGGTTCTTAAACTCCACCATTTCATGGTCACTGCAGCCAAGGCTGTCCTTGAGCTTCACATTCCCCACCAGCCCCTCCTTGTTGGTGAGGAAAAGGTCCAGCATAGCACCTCTCCTCATTGGCTTCTCTATCACTTGGAGAAGCAAGTTATCATCAACACATTCCAGGAATCTCCCGGATTGCTTATGCTCTGCTGTGTTGTCCCTCCAACAGATATCAGGGTGGTTGAAGTCCCCCATGAGGACCAGGGCTTGTGAATGTGAGGCTGCTCCTATCTGTCTATAGAGGGCCTCATCTGCTCGGTCTTCCTGGTCGGGTGGCCTGTAGCAAACCCCCACTATAATGTCACCTGTCCCTGCCCTCCCTTTAATCCTGTCCCATAAGCTCTGGGTCAGCTCCTCATCCATCCCCAGGCGGAGCGCCATGTACTCCAGGTGGTCATTGACATAAAGGGCAACACACCCTCCTCATCTCCCCTGCCTAAGACATTGAGGTGCTGGAGTGTGTCCAGAGAAGGGCGACGAAGCTGGTGAGGGGTCTGGAACACAAGTCTTATGAGGAGCGGCTGAGGGAGCTGGGGTTGTTTAGCCTGGAGAAGAGGAGGCTGAGGGGAGACCTTATCGCTCTCTACAACTACCTGAAAGGAGGTTGCAGAGGGGTGGGTGTTGGTCTCTTCTCCCAAGTGACTAGTGACAGGACTAGAGGAAATGGCCTCAAGTTGCGCCAGGGGAGGTTCAGGCTAGATATTAGGAAAAAGTTCTTTACTGAGAGAGTAGTGAAACATTGGAATAGGCTGCCCAGGGAGGTGGTAGAGTCAACCTCCCTGGAGATATTCAAGGAGCGTGTGGATGTGGCATTGTGGGATGTAGCTTGATGGACATAGTGCTGTGTGGTGTTGGGTGGGTTGTGGCTTGTTGTTGTTGTGTGGTGGGTTTTTTTTTTTGTGTGTGTGTTTTTTGTTTTTGTTTTTTTTTTTTTTCCAGGTTGGACTTGATGATCTTACAGGTCTTTTCCAACCGTAGTGATTCTGTGATTCTGTGAGCCTGTATCCTTCTATTCCAACACTCCAGTCATAGGAGCCATCCCACCACGTCTCCGTGATGCCAGTAGGATCACAGCCCATATGGCTGCATTACACAACGGCCTAAAAGGAAGCATCACCTAGATACAGCAAGAGTGTAGAATTGTGCAGATAGGGACCCTGCATTTCTGTCCCAGGAATTACGAGAATGAAAGCAGTAACAGCATGCTACATTCAACCTAGTGGATGTCAGAAATCTTGCATGCCAGGAGATTCCTCTGCACGTGCCTGCAGGGGTTACTGCTCTTTTCAGGCTGTTTGTGTGTCACAAGAAAGAAAAACAAGACAGATGCAGTGCACCTGAAAGCAGCAATTCACCTTTTTGGCCTCAGTGAAATAAAGGTGAACAGGCCTGACGTCCTGCAGATAGACTTCACCATGTAAAGAAAAAGCAAGCCAGAAGAGATACAGAGACCTGAAAATTTCCTGCTTGAATTGTACCCATACCTTTTACAAATATAAAATTTGCAAACACTGAGTTTCCAGTCTCAGGGAACAGAATTACTTCAATTGATGGCACTCCTTTTTGGACGTAAAGTAATGAGATTCAAGTTATTGCCTTGTCTGGTGCTAAGTAAGAACTTTAACCAGAATCTCTTGTACCTTAGGACAGGATCTCATGCCACAAGGCTGCTGGATGTTCTGGGAATGACTGCCTAGTTCTCACTGTAAGAATCATCTTTGAACAAAGAAAAGACCATGTGAAGATGGTCACATTCTGCAAAATGTGTTTTACTGAAAAGCTGGTATACAGATTTAGTTGAATAATGTTCTTCAAGAGGGAGAGTAAAGTTTTTCACTCAAGTAATTCTTCCAGTACCCAAGATCCTCACTTCACAATTTAGAACTTCTGCATACCCTGCTGACAGGATTAAGACACAGTGTAGCAGTTCACCCTGAACAGACAGTGAGCACAGAGATAACAGTTCAGAGATGGAAAAATCCTTCCAGGTTGTTCATGACAGATCTATGGCAATGGACACCCACAACAACATATTTTTAGTGTTCTGTACAGCCCACTTTTACTCACACTCCTCCCAGAGACCCTTTAATTCATACATACTGTTAAAGCTCACATTACTGTCTTCGGAGAGATATATCATAGTATCACTTTTGGATCTGCACTTTCCCCCATGGGCAACATGCTGTTGTGGAGCTGTATGTAAAGCATGCTTTGGAACCAAGGATTCTGCAGTTTAACAGCATTAAAATAACCCACAAACTTCTCAAGTATATACTTTATTTCATTCATATTTCACAGTCTGTTTCTGTAAAGTTTTAGCAAAAAGGTCATGTTCTATAACAGAGTTCTTAGGCTACTGTATTCAGAGCTGGCAACGGACTTCAAAATTACAGAAAATGTTTACATTCCAACTAGAGCAGTAGAATTTCAAAAATACGTAATAGAAGTAATCAAAAATACCAACATTTATTAAAACTTAATAGAAAAACCAGCAGTCTGTCTGACTCATCAAGCTACTCCACCTGCTAGTTGTCAGCAGCAACTGAAGCCCCAGCAGGCCATTTGATGGACTTTTTAGACTGGGACAGCTGTCTTCAACTAACTTGTTAATACAAAGTCTTGCTACTTCTCAAAGGTCAAAAAAAATCTGTAAGTTCATCGCTTACAGGTTTCCAATCAGAGAGGCTAATGTTTCTGCTCAAATCTATTGGACCACTTCCAGATCCCACCCAGAATCAGGACCTATTCTGGTCCTAATGTAGTCAACTAATTTTCTCAACACAGTTCCAAGCTAACCTATTTTATTAAATTGCAGTCAAGAAAGAAAAGCCCTTATTGTTCAAAGGTTTCTCAGGGCTTCCAGGAATAAAGGCAGCTAAGAGAAACTGAACAGAATGGTACTTGATGACATATCCATCACTAGGGGCCTTCAACATCTTTTTTTTATAGATGTTGCATCAAGATTTGCAGTTATCTAGGGATATGTTTCCTAAGGGGCCCCAGATTTACGTATAATAGTTTCAGAATGGATTCCTCTAGTTCAGCAAATACAATTTAAGTCTGGACTGATGCCCAGTAGGAGATTTCTAACCAGCTGCTGGACTTTATTGAATATATATTTAAACAAATTACACCAGCTGAAAGGCCCATCAGATATAAGCACACCCGCTTTAGCCCATCCTCAGTGCTGTCAGGGGAAAAAATACATGTGGCACTGTGTGGACTGTGAGAGATTTGTATCATCAAGAGTCTCCTTAAGTCAGAAGGTATTACCCTGCAAGGCCAATTTTTCCTTCCTTTTACTCTATCAGAGCAGTGGAAATAGGATGAAGAAGAGGTCACCAGTAGACTCACTTTTTCTTGTCTTAAGCAGCTACGATTGGACTTCCTTTTTTCTGACTTCCTTTCATCTCAAGGTAGCCTGAGTCCATCATCTTGTTTTCTAGGACAATCACTTCCTAAAAATACATACATTCTGAACTTCAAATTCTCCTCTCTATTTGATGGGCAGAATAAGAATTTAAGGAAAAGTAGGAAAGATATCCTATGCGTTTTCTCACACCTCAACTCTAGGCCTATCAAAGTTATTGAATCAATGGAACTGCCTCCTCTCCTGCCTGTAAGAAGCTCAGAAGAAACAAGCTTATCTTTTGGGATTCTTTCACAGATGACCTAAGGTACCATCACATTTATCCTGCCAAATGTCATTCAGTGCAGGTACCGCAACTGTTTCCAAAAGAGCTAGATCGGACATGACCTACATTATTACACTGTACTATGCTGCCCTCCTGCCTTCTGGGTTTGCTGGCTGAGTTTTGATATTGCTGTGCTGCGAGTTATGAGACATCCTAGTATGCACAATTATAGCAGGTATATTTAAAAAAATACATGACAGAACATAGTCTATGAACCCTTTTTTTTAATCAATTCCCATGTACTATACTAGTCTTCAACAGGTGGGCAGGATACCATGAAAGGCATGGCTATTAGTTTGCTACAGCTCCACTAGAGCAAATCCTACCACATCATTTCTCTCTAGGCCTATGGCTAGTACAGATATGACTCACATTTCTCCTCTTTGTGAGGCATGTATGGCATTTCATCAGTCTAAAAAGGGGGAAACCCCTTACAAGAGGGAAGCTCCTTACAGTTTCACTAATGCACATATTTGAGGAAGACCACAAAAGAAAGCATTCTCCACAGTCTTCTGCAATATTGATTCCCAGAGGCATCAGAAAATGAAAAGGTCTAGTCACAAATTAGCAAGACATCCACCCTACTTTCAAGTTCCTTTTCTTAAGAATCTGAAACAGATTATAGAAGTGATCAAAGCATCAAAATACCCAGTCACCTAGACTGCACAATTTTTTTAAAACACTGTCACACAGAAAGGAACATACCATAAGCAATCCACATTCCTTAACATTCTTAGACAAAGCCATTCTTAGTTCTCTACACAGACTGCCTCTGAAAAAACCCCTTCAGATTACAGGGAGTGACAGTTAAGCGTCTAGATAAACTAATATGAAATAAATGTCTGTAGAACAGCTTTTGTAACATAACTACTGTGGATCTCTACTATCTACTAATATCTTATGGACATAGTGGTGTTAGCTATATCTCAAGGCAAGCAGGCTAGGAATGATGTAAATCTTATAGAGGAAAAATGTTTTGGGTTTGGTTGTTTTTTTTTTAAGTTCAAACTCAGGTAGGTAAAATTTTTAGGGAGATTATCCAAGCTGACATCTCTCTCTCCCCCCCCTTTCCCCTCCAACTTCTCCAGGTACATTCATCTGATTTCTCCAAATGAAAAAGACAGGGAAGGGGGATGGGAGGACTTTTTTCACCACAGGCCATTATGCTCCTTTTCCTTTCACCTTTTTTTTTTTTTAATACTTCGCAATCTGATTTCCAGAAAAAAAAGGAGTTTAGACTTGTAAACTAAAGATCTACATATTAAATAATATGCAACCAGTCTTTCCAAACTAATCCTGGTGAATGAGTATCTTCCTTGTACTGTTTTTAAAAAAAGTCACTGCAGTCTTTAATAACAATGTTTAACTAAGAAAATCCAAAGCCACTTGCCTTGTACACTTGTTAGCCATTAATAAATATGGCTTTGGAACAAACACTTCCAGTGCAAGCCTTGTGATTTTCACTCACTCAACTGTACAGATCAAAATCAAAAGTATACTTATCAAAACATGTAATTTCACTTGGGTCCTAAGACACCCATCTCTTTGACCAAAGACTGTGATGAATATAGAATGCTGCTTCAGCACAAGCAGATCTCCACTAATTCAAATGTATTAAAACCCCAAAGTAAGACTCTCTGCTACCACAAAGAACAGCCACAGCCTAAAGATACCATCCCCCCAACGTAAGTTTCCTCTCCTCACACTGACTCCCTTCATCTACTTGCAGCTGATGATGGCCCAATATTGGGGCTGTTCTGCTATTCCATTCTCAGAACTGACTATCTGAAGATGGGAATAAGAAGATGCTTGCTTGTAGAATACTGCAAATGACTGTCTTTTCACTGCAAGAATGGGAACATGCCAGCAGAGCACATCCAATCTTCTCGAGTCCAAGGAAGTACACACAGTTAGCATGGAGTTCAAGGTCACACTGAAATAGTAAGTACCCGTTCTGTCAAGACCCCACCATGCTATTTCAGTCCCACAATTGGCTCTGAAGACAAGCTGTTAGTGGCATGCCACTTCACAAGTCTTGGACTCAGAAAATGCTCAAGTAAAAGCTTGAGACAGGAAATAGGAGGCACAGAAATAACTTGACCAACAGCTATGTACCTTTTTACTACACGTTGGGATAAGTGGAGTCTCCAAGGTTGCTATCAGCTTTATCAGATCCTGTTAGAGATGCTTCTAGCTCTGCCCATGACTGTGGAGCATTGTTCTTTATTGCCTCTATGAAAAGCTGTGTTTGGTGCTTCAGCAGGTCTAGTTCAGCCTGAGTCACCTGGTTCTGATGAATAAGCTCCTTGGTTTTTAAAGTGATCTCCAGCAATCCTGACCTGCGTAGCACAACGAGTGTATTTTGAAAGCGTCTGCACTTGCTTTGTTGTTGCAAGAGCAGCTCAGGGGTAGTGCAAATCTCTTCTGGTATCAGTGGGGGGCTCCACACTGCAGACTGCATCATAGTCTGTGCTGCACTCTCACTCTCATGAGGGGTGCACTTTGTTGCCTGCAGAGTTCCAAAAGGCAAAAGGGGAGTCAAACCTGGCACTTTCTGAGTGTCACTGGAAACACGATGAAAACCAGGAAGAGCTGACAGTTTTCCACTTGTCACCAGAGTTGAAGAACTTTGCTGGTTAGAATCCTGAGGATTCTTAAAGCTAACTGGTAGGCGGGCAAAAGGACTAGTAAGCAACCCTGCGCTCCTCAGTACAGGTGAAGTCTCCATTTTGGGTGCTTCTGTGCAGAGTCGTTTATGGCAATTGGTTTCCTGACGTTCTTCTAGATCAAAGGAGTGATCTCTTTTGCAGGGCTGTGGTGCTATTTTGGGATAAGAATTCAGGATGGGCAGGTAATTAGTGGAGTCATTTCTCTTTTTCCCAACAGGGTGAGGGTTAACGGGAGGTGGGATTGATGGACGAAGAAACACTAGCTGTGGCTGAGCTGGAATCACTTCAAAGGATGGCTGCACAGTCCAAGACTGGAGCTGTGATGAACTCCCCTGAGAAGCACAAACGGGGAAAAAAAGAACAGAAGTCTTACACAAAACTGTAGAAAAGGATCAAAAAAACCTTAAATGAAAGAGGTGGACTGTGCCATTTCTCCATATTTGATATACACTGTCCAATTAATACATTCTGAACAGTTTTCCATCAAACTCATCCTTCTTTTTCTGACAACAGAGTATAGCACTAGAATCAAAGCTGTAATCCATAATCCTTTTACTATGGAACAGCAGATACATTTAAAAACAATTCAATCTGAATTTATACATGCTTTCCTAAATGAGGATTACAAGGCATGCTTATATTGTACAATGCTCATGTAAAAGTTCGACCCAGACTTGGGGTCGAACAACAAGTGTACAGAGAAGTTGAAAAATAAACAAAATATTTCATAACCACGATGTTTAAAAGATTCAAAGAAAGACTGCACAGACATTTTAGGAACAATTCAGACTCCTTCTTTGTTGAAAGGCAGCAACTCTAATCTTGTCAATTCTATTCTTATAGCAAGCTTTTGAAATGGTTATTTAAAATAGATGACAGCTGTTCAGTAAATCTTGCAATCTTAAGTACAATACACAGTTTCAATAAATTTATAATCATGAAGTAGAAAAAAAAATGCTGAATATCAACCAATGCAAGGAAAAAAGCCTGTTGTAAGCCCAGAGCAGTTTAACTCCACACCTCTGGTGAAATGGTGTGCACTGATAAGCCTTAAAACCATTATATTTCAAGAAAAATGCCCAAGTTTTTACTCCCTCCCACAAGCCTATTCTGCAATATAGAAGAACACATCAATTTTTACAAGACATTACCTCTTCCTCCTCCAATACATTACTACAGATCTTCATGAGATCTCCTGGCCAAAAAGCATGCCTGCTTTTCTCCTAACATACCAAATGGTCTAGTAAGAGATACTATTTCTTTCTGAAGCAAAATCTCACTTCTTCATATATTTAAGTCACCACCAGTACAATTATTCTAATATAATATACCGTCAGCTGCTTTTCCAATTCCTTACGACTTGGAATGCTACTGGCAGGCCTGCTGAAGGCACAGTTTTTAGCTAGCATAAACACATTTTAGTATTTTTGGTACTATACTGAGTCATCCGAAATCTATCTCCTTTGCCCCAGTCTCACAAGATTTAAACTGGCAAACGCTAACATGCTTTGCTGAAGTCCATTTCCCCAGTAAAGGACTTGAACTTGTCAAAAGCGGGTATTACCCACTGACTGGGACACTAAGAATTGGAGATGAGATTCAATTACCTACTCTGACACAGAATTTCTTTGGTTCAGTGGGCAAGATGGTTATGGAACCAGGGTACACAACAACTACCTGTAAAAAAATAAATATTACTACCTTATCACGGAAGAAAGGACAAACACATTCAAAATAAAAATATCTGGAGATGTTAGGAGTGAGGAAGTATATAAATACCATGGCTATACACACGCAGGACAGAACACGCAGCCTAAGGAGCAAGGTTTTGGGGTCAGAAGTTGTCATTTACTGCACAATTGTACAGTATCTAGCACAGCAGAGCCCCAAAATTATTGAGGCCGAAAGAGCTGTGGTAACTGTTTATCTCTGTTATGTACTTTCTTTTCCACTCACGTGATATTCTCCTCTTGTTCTCCTACCCAAAAAATCTCATTTTCAGTGGAGAAGGACACATTTATTTTACTAATTCTGCGAAGTGGGTTGCGTGGGGTTTTTTTAAATGAAAGCTAACATCCTGCATGTACCAGTGTCACTTGTCTAAAAAGCCTTCCTAATTATTAAGGACTTTTACAAGACTTACAGAAACCCTGCCACAAGCAGCACTGTTTCAGAGAATTAATCCCTGCTTGATTTTTTTATTTTAGTAACATTATTATTAGCTGTTTACACTCTGAAATTGGGACAGCAGGTAACCATCACTGCACAGGATCATAGTGGTTCTAAGACAGAAGTATGATGCTGATTGAAATTGAAACTGGAACAAATAAACAGCAGTAACTGGATGCTGCTTTTTTTAATTTTTGGTCCAGCAAGCCAACTGAGCGCTGTGTTGAAAAGACCATTTTAAAAAGATGACCAGCATGACTATCTGAGGTAACTAGGCATAATGGAAAGAAGCAGAAAGACACCTCATTATTATTCTGACCTACACTTATTGCTTTTGTTTATTGCAGTAAACATTTTTCAATTTAACATTATTGTCCTTAACCATACATAATTAGACTTAGATGTTATGAGGCACTGCTCAAGAGAACTGAGTTTGGTAATTTTATCTCCCTCCAACTCTTCCTCCCTAAATTCCATTTTTGCTACACTACCAGGTCATTTTTATATATATATTTAATTTTTTAAATATATACACACACATATTTTTATATAGATATAGTATTTTGTCCACACATCTAGGAACATGACTATAAAATTGTTTCTTGTCAAGATAAAGCACAATGCTCAGAGATCAGAACCATCTCCCCCCAAAACGCATAATCAGCCAAATACTAACAGAAATCCATACCCTGTGTTAGCACTGGTGCACAGTATTTTAATAGGTTTTGCTTGTTGTCGTAACAGATTCAGTAGAAAAAGAATCAGGACCTATATTCTTTTTTCCCCTTCTCACTGTATTCTCAGAATTATTCTAATAAAAAATGCTGAAGAACTTTTGCTCTGCACAGAAAACATGAGTGAATACAGAGCAAGAGGTCTAATAATATGGTAATACTTTGAACTTGGAGCTCTCATATCTTCTGTTACAATGTAAAAGTTAGGAGTCTCAACACATAACAAGACACTGGAGGACATAAATAGGGAATGTAATTGTTGCAACGTGAGCTATCACATGCAATTAAGAGAAACAACTGTTAAAGTAAAAATACAACAGCTGACTTCAGATAGGGATTGAATTTTTTCATTTATAACATATTCATTTATAACATTCTGGATTGGTGTCTCCCATTGCACACAAAGCACTTCTAGGACCTAAGAGCTAGGAAGCAAAACCTATCATCCTACTTTACTGTCATTATCGAATGCAAAAGAAAACAGCAGCTTTCAAAAGGAAAAACACTCACTTTTTTTTGTTTGATCTTTGGTGCTATTTACACAACATTCTTAAAGATCTATTTTTTGGGGATCCCTTTGAGGCAAAGAGGTTTAGTAGATGTAGCAGAGCTTCTCCATTTCACATTTTTTCCATCTTAGTGATTCTAGCTGCCCCTCAAAAGAACAGGCCGTCACAACAGAACTTTTCAAGTTACCAGTTACTTTCTGGACTGCAACAACTTTGTAAAATCTTGTGGAAAGGAAAAATATTTAAAAAAAAACAATTTAAGAACATTATTTCTTCCCTACCTGCTTAACTAACACATTTTTCATTACGACCATAGGAGAAAGTGCAGGAAAGGAGTTGCTTGTGGTCATTGGGCATTGCCAAGGCCCATCCTCTGTGTTCCAACACAACGCATTCAGCACATCCTCCGAGTCAGTCTGCTCCATAGCACTCAGGCACTCTGAACTTCCATCTGCCAGATGCAGAATTCAGCTGTTAGTTGTTTCACATGCAGCATGCTTGCTACCTCCTTTCAGTTCTACTATTCTGCTTCCTTTCAACCGAGCCACAAAGAACAACAAAGTTTAGTTCTGGAATACCAATGAAATTAGACCTGCTGTGACAGCTGTCAAACAGCCTTTAATAAAAGGCTTTATATTTCAGGCCAGTTCTCATGCAGATACTGTCTCCCAAAAAATCTATTAGTTTTTGTTCTTTTGTATTCAGTCTCCAAGGGACTGCGCACTATCATGAAGACTGCTCTAAAACCTGGTGCAGGAAAGAACTACTGGCTCCAGCATTGCCACAGCCGTAGGCTAGGCTGCAGGCATTTTGTGTCTTGAAATCTTCTATCTACAAACCCAATAAGGCAAGTATCTCTCACAAAAGCATTTTTTTTCTTTTAAAAGCAGTCTTTGCACAGTTCTATTGAGTATTAAAATGACACACCATGTCTACATTTTACTGATGTTATAATGATTACTCTCTGGTTTATCAGGCTCTACTGACAGTAGGGTAAAATTGCAAGAGACATTATACAGCATAATCCAACAGTTCATTCATCACTGCAAATAATTTTGCCATCCCCACTTCCAGACGCTAAAGTCTGAGATTCTTCCATTCATTTCTTTATTAGGGACATTTTAAATCCCATGCCATTCAAATTCACAGGATAACCTTTACATCTACATAAAGCTCCACTCCAAAAAATTTGATGGTAGGATGACTGCAGATGCAACCTGTCTTGCATACAAAGGCCCTCCCAGGTAACGAGACACAAACTATAAGGGGCCAGAGTCAGATTTTTGAAACATCACCAATAAAAGCAAAGTCTGAGCAAGATAACACAAAAAAAAAAGGTAATGCAGTGGTTTTCTAAACCTGAATATCCGGAGTCCTTGTCAGATTCAGCTCCTGCCATGCTGAAGTGATGATTCAAGCTCTTCATTTCCATCACTTTGCCCAATAGTTCCTTGAGGGTCTCAACAGATGCCTATTTTGTCTCCATGCTTCCACAGTGCCGCCGGCAGTTTTTAACACCTTTTCCATTGAGGAACTACAAAAATATTTTAGAACAGAAAGGGACTTTCTCTGAATCTAAAGAAAGTTCCATCAGTACAAAACAACAAAGAAGGCCATGTTTGTCTTTATGGAAATCTGGTCATCAAAGGTTTGTTGCATCTGTTAAGCAGTCTGTAGAATTCTATCAAGCTCCCAGCTTCACATTTGCTATGTTTATCACACTTTAAGGTTAGCAAATGCTTGCCAATAAAACCACGGTTTATTCCCTGAAAAACTCCAAACTATGCATGGTTAATAATGCATTACAGAGTGGAAAAGATAGGCAACAATTCTTTGCATCAACTGACATGTTACTTCATACAATCTTCTGGACTAAAGTTTTCCATCTGCCTTAGGCTGATTTTTTTAAGTTTCAGGAAAGTTTCCATGATCCAATCTTTTAGTCCCCTGCACCAACTACAAGAGAACAATATCACACTAGGCATGGCTGTTGAGTCCTTTAGGTTTTTTGGCATCTTTTAACCTACCCTGAGGCATAGGAAGGAAGAAATTAATTGAAGCAGAAATATAATACAGATATTTTACTTTTTAAAAATTTCTTTATTTTTTACCACTGCTGTGAATGCCATCAATGAATTAAAGGTATTTTAGAAGTACTGAAGACATGGATGCAGTTGAAGGGGCAGAATGCACCTGTGTCATTCAGCTCCTTTCTTTAGTAGCTGAGCAAGTCAGAGTACAGGTCAGCCAATCTTACTGAATTAGCTGAAGTAGAATAATTTCATACTTAAAATTATTGAGTAAAATACACAGTAGATTCATCTGGAGAGCACAATGCATAAGCGATTTCTAACTCCATGAATTCTATCAGACAAGGTAATAATTTCTTACTGTACACACAGAACGAGAAATATGAACATGATTTCTTGATCTGCTAAAAATGTAATGCCCATTTCTACAAAGTTCAGCAACACTGGTAACCAAGATAAAATAGCAGATACAAAGGGTATGGTTGTTATCTGTAATTAAATCAATGGCCCTCTGAGTCAAATAGGATAGTTTTCTCTTTTTACACTGCCAGTGAGCTAATTGGAGACTTTCAGAATAGAAACATCTCAAATTATTCAAAGAATGAAATGTAGATCGAAAACTAATGTATTAGACATGTTTCTTCACCCCAAAAAAGCAAAACAAACTAAAAGCTATTCATAAACAACTTTTTTTTTTTTTTTCAAGAATTGAAAGTTATTCAGGCCATATTTATCTTACAAAAACTTAGCTATCCCAGGGAATGAATGCCAAAACAAGTCAGCTGTGCTGGGTGAAGCCCCTGCAACAAATACAGCTGAACCTGCAAAGCTGTGGTTTTAATACAGTCTGTTTCACTCTCAAGAGTAAAGTAAGTGATCAGAGAACATGCTGGGGCTAAAGAAATCCATACTGCTAAAAGCACAACACATACTATACCTGCAATGCACTCCTAGGGGAGACATGGCCTCAGAAATGCCCTCTTCTTCCCACACCCAGAATGAGAACACTGGAAGGCTGAAACTAAAAGCTATGAAAATCAGAAAAATGTATAGTTACATCATGGCCTCCCATACCACACACTTGTCAAAACCTCCAGCTGTTTCCTGAGGGTAGACAGACTTTAATAAGACAAAGCAAAGTTTCTACTTCTCTTAAACAAGGTAGCTGAGAGTTTGGCTTACTGAAACGACAGGATGAAGTGCAGAAATTATGTCTAATATTATTTGTAGAAATTATTTTCTTATAAAGCAACCCTTTGAAGTTGTGTCTTATGTTACAGCTGTATATTTAAATTACAAATACAGGAACTCAGGAGTCCACATCATACTCAGGCCAGCAGCCCATTAATGGCAGTACCCAGTGTAAGCTACTTCAAATGACATTGCAGCAGACAATCTGGAATAATACACCCCAAAAGGCAAGCTGCTTCTTAAGGTCTTAACAACCGGTTGCCAGAATTCTGCTCCGAGATCTCGAGCCTTGCCACCTCCAGTAATGAATTCCGTACATTAGGTAACAATGCTGAGATGGTAGGGTGACTATCTATATAACTACAAGAAAGACAGAATAATTGTCAGCAGAAGAGAATTTCCTCAGTAGCTATTTGCACCGGTTTTATTTTGAATCTTCAGTTACACCTGCCGACCTGCTAATGGGTATTGAGCAAACATAACTATGTAAAAACAACCTAGATACTATCCCTGGAACGTGAGATGAGGTTTAAGTCCCAATCCACACTTTTGTTACTCAGCCCTTTCCAAAACAAATGTGGTTTTCAAGAAAGCAGCAAGTATTGATGCTAATCTCCAAAAAAGAAGAAATAGAAATAGAAGGAGGGCTAGAAATAAGTAAAATAAGAACACACCATCTGCTAGCCTTGCACCAAGGGAAGCTTTGGGAAGGGCTGGCACATCTTCTTCTCTTCCCTTATGGAAAAAAAACAACACAATAACAACAACAAAACCACAACCGAAAATAAACAAATCAGAAGCCCCACTCTCTCGAGATGCGGGCGTGAGACCTCTCCTGCCCACCCGCGGGCCAGAGATGCCCCCCTGGCCCGGCAGGCAGGTGCTCCGCCGCGCACCGGCAGGAAGCACTGGGCGCCAACCCGGTCATCCAGGGCCCTCCCTCCCGCCGCATCGCCGACAGCTGACCCCACCCGACCGCCTTCCCGGCGCTTCGCCCACACGCCAGGCCCGGGCGGCGGGGAGCCCCCGAGCACAGCCCGGCCGGGCGGGGTGCCCTCGCAGCGAGCCCGGCGTAAGGAGAGGCCCCTGCGCAAACGAGCCGAGCCGCCGCCCTGCCACAGGGCGAGGCGAAGCAGGCCCCGGCGGTGGCCGGGACTCCCCAAGCCCCACAGCTGCCACCGCTCACTCACGGCCGCCTCCCCCCGCGGCTGACCGGGCCGCCCCTCACCTGGGTGCGGGCCACCACAGCTCCAGCGCCACCGGGCCGCGCATGCGCGACACCCTACCATGGAGCACGAACTCCCTCAACACCTAGACAAGCCCACCCCGGAAGAGGAAAGTTGCCCGCCAGGCGCCCTGCGGCGCACATGCGCACAGCGACGTTGCCGGGGCGGGCCGGCTGCGCTCCGCGCCTGCTGGAGGCGGGCTGGTTGCAGCGGCGCGCGCGGCCGTTGCTGTCCGCCGCTGTCCGTTCTCGCGCTGCGCGGGTCGGAGGCCCGGCATGGCGTCGTGGTGCCCGGGGCCTGCGTGCCTCATAGGGAACGGAGGCGGGAGAGCAGGGGTCTCTGGGGGACAGCAGGGGCAGGCTCGATGTAGGAGTCCTTACCACAGGCCCTCAAGTGCAGTGGGGATTGGCATGAGGTGGGAGCAGGCAGCTGTAGGTGCGCAGGCGGCCACGGACGCACACAGGGTCTCTGTCAGGGAGAAGGGTCTGCCAGCATGTTCATTTTAAAAGACTTTTGGAGACCCATCCCACCACGACTGTCAGGGACGTGGCAGAAAAGAGCATCTTCAATGAAAAATGGTGTGGGTACTTCCTCTTGGCCTTGTGCTACATGGCCACGCAAGTGTGTGAGGGCTTGAAGCTGTTTATTGCCTGGCCTGGACTTCTGAGGGAATCGGACAGGGTGATCAGAGCCAGAAGTTTGCAATGCTGCTGGACTTACCAAATACTGTGCAAAAGAATACAGTTCATCTCTACACAGGAGTTTAGACTTTTGTAGAGCCTCTCTCCAAGAATGAGAGATGACAGCAAAAACACAGACAGCCACTTAAAAAATGAAAGCAGCACTAAAGACCTCCAAAAGCTTTAAAGTTGTCTCAAAGAGGGAAAACATGGCAAAAGGAGGAGCTGTCATGAGCAAAAGAAGAGTAAATGATACCCTTATTCTTCTATGTGGTTGGTAAATATGAGATAGCGAAAGAAATGTGTGGATTTGCTTTCCATGAACTGCATATAAACCAAGGGCAAATAAATAGGAAGTGAATCCTCTAGCTCAATGAATACAATGAGAATAGCTATTCTTGTTCTGAGAACTGCATAAACACTACCAGCACCCAGAAGTTTGTCAGAATATTTTGCATTTGGACATGAAAGCCATTTCATTAGAGAAAACTGAGAAGGCTGTGTGGGAGAGCTGAGCAAAGACGCAATGAATTCCCCGAATAGAAATGGATGAAAGAAATACTTTCATTGTTATCATGGTCTTGTTAAAGAACCTGAAACATGCTGATTAAAAAGATCAACGTGATCTAATAAATTCCTGAATGGAAAAGAGAAGGACCTTTAATCTCACCGTAGTCTCATAAATAACTGGTCAAATGCAAGCCAAAAATATCCAGGATTATGTCAAATGACACTGTCATTTTGAAAATGTGACATGGAAAGGATTCCAGTCCTACTTATCCAAAGCGTTGTGAGAGAATGCTAGTGGCACATATTCCTAGGATGTATTTTTGTATTTTTGAGTATTTAAATACCAGAGTTGGCTCCAAGTTACATCTAAACAGCACTGTGAGATGTGTGGTCTCCGGACTGTGAATTTGGTTCCCTTAATGTTTAGGAGGTTTGGGTTCTGAGGAAAAGCATGCTAAGAATGCTGTTGCATCATATTTGCTCAGGCATGGTCCTGGTTGCCTTATTCCCAGAAACAACCCTTACTGATCTCCACAGAGACCAGATTTCCCAGGATATGGAGTACATGTGGGTGCTCACTGAAAAAGAGCTCATCAGAGAGAGAGCAGTCGGTATTTGGGACAGACAACCTGCCATTCAGTTCAAGTGATTCAGAACAGATTTGCACTATGTGATACCAGGCCTTCATCCAAGGGACGGCAGGTAGGAGAACTGAAATACTGTACTGTTAATAGAGAAGTTTTCTTCGATAGTCAAAGTAAACCTCTGTTTTAAATAAATTAAATCTTATCACCTGAATTCTTCCTGAATTCAGTTGCATTAAACCTTAGGTTTATATTGAGCATTATCACCTGAATCATTCTTGTTCCAAAATATGCCTTTTTTGTGGTTTTAATGATATTTGTGTCATTGTCCTCTCTCCCTTTTCCTTTCATTTGATTCTTCATTGTTACAAGGTCTCATTTACTGTGTGCTTTCAGTGATAACTCTCAGCGGCAACAGGATGTTTTCCTTTTTCTGTATGTTGTACTGTGGTTTGTTTGTTTATCCTAAAGGTGAGCGTTTTGGCAAATGAGTATTACCTTTTGTTCACTTCCCTGTTTATTCTGGTCCTACAACAGGAGAAGAGTGAAAAGAATATGGGTGAAGTATGACTGCATGTTTACTGAGTTTAGGTGTTTCAACATTTTTATTAAAATAAAGATGTTGAATGTCTTCTTCCAGGAAAAGAAGCAGAAATCATCTTTCATGGCTTAAGAGGGACAAAAGCAAGTATTTCTCCAATGAGGCAGTTAAATAATAGGTCTTGTGTGGTTACTGAACAATTAGTAAAGGTGTTGGTGCACAGACTTCGTAAATGCTTATGGAACAAAGAATCTTTTGTCCTAACACAGCAGTAGAAAGAAATATTTGGCAAACTTTGGAAGTAAAGCATAGCCAGGTCAGAAGAACGTGGTTGCATAATACATTGTCTGAACTGGAAAGGTGAGGTGTTTGCCTGAAAACACTGCTCAATCTTTTTTCTTCATATACTCAGTGATTTATTTTGCTGTCACAGACAAAATACAATTTAGTAGGTACTGTACTGCATTAAGTTAGCCTGCAAATAAATAGCTTTATACATCTTACTTTATTGAACCAAAGTCTAACTTTGATGATATTTTGATACAGATATCTTTGTTCCTTCTATCATTCATTTCTGTAATTTTAATACATTAAGAGAAGAATATTGTCCAAATAATGCCTGTAAGTTTTCACTGGTCTCAACTAAAGAATGAATACATGTGGATAAAGTATTTGTTTCACCTTTCAGCAGAGAGGCACTAAATCTCAAACATGTTTCCTTTTACATTTGTATTAGCTGTGTTGTTGGACATTAAAACAGTATTAAACCTCCAAATCTGTTTGAAAAGACATGCCACATGTGGGTTTTGTTAATAATTAATATCTTATTTAATAAATATCAAAGCATGAAAGAGATACTGTGTGATCACCTGCGCTGACCTGAAGTCTATCACAGGTCACAGAATTTTACCCAGCAGTTGCGTTAATACGATTTTTCTCTAATGAAGGTATTTTAGCAATGGCTCATTTTTCTTCTACATTTCAACTTTATCTAACTATGTTTCCTTTTCAAAGTACACATCTTTCAGATTCTTGTGTCCATCTGCAACTTCATCTTTACCATAAATGTCTCCTAATTAAGGGAAGGCAGAATGATGATAATTTAAGAATAACAAATGATAAGCAGAGATGGCATATCAAGAATAAAGCATCTTTGATGCTCTTTACACTCTTCTGTACCATATTACATTGGAGGAGAACAAAGGTGGGTTTAATACTCCCACTGCAACTCCTAGACTCTTGGGCCAATTGAGGATTTGGGGAAACTATGCAAAAGAGCAGCCCCAGTGACTGCTTTTAATCTGTGCAGCATCAGACCACTTCAGCAGTCCAGAGTACTTTGGAGGGCAGCATGCCCTTTTGTACTCCCTTACTTCCCCCGCACTGTCATCGTCTTCTCTGTCTGTCTTCAATATAGCTTCCAGTGTGTGGAAAGCTACAGGGTGTAGAAGGATGGCTTTATTTAATCAGTGCAATGCTGTCAGGGAAATCTCATAATGATTTTGTTATTTTCTGATGGAGAAAGCTACAGGATTTACACTGTTGTCATGAAAGAGCTACTGTTTACTCCAAAGTAGGATAGATGTCATGTTATCCTGGAGATCAAAAATAATTTGGTTTTGTATTGCAGATGGTTGTGGTTGCTTTGGGAGTTTTTTTGTGTTGTAAGTGTTGAGTCTGTTAAGGCCATCTATACTGACTCCTTAATAATTGTCCAGTGTCTTCATTTTTCTAATTGCATCTTAATTTTGTGTACCTGATAATGGTGGTATCTTCAGATTCTACATGGCTTCTGCATTCCTGCGTTATTTCTAATAACCACTGGGTGTCGTGTGTCTCTTTGAATTACACTATATAGGGAAGGTCAAACTTGGTCCAGTCAAGGACTGCCTGGGGACTTTTTTTCAGGATGAAAAGGACTTTATCTAATTTACATAAAATTACAATGAGTAGTCCCAAATCTTACTTTAAAACTATTTTATTTAAATACCGAGGGCAACAACAAACAACAGCCTAATTCTCTACATGATTTTTTCCCAATACCATTTACCCAGTTGACTGAATGACACCTTGTTTGGTGGAAAAAACCTAAGATGTCAGTAGGTAATTAAAGATAGCCTGATAACATACATGCATAATGTAGCAGAATTAAGGCTGCACTGGTGGTCTCAAATCTGCATTTTCCTAATTGATGGGAACTATATTTGACATGACTATATTTGAGAATATTGTTTTGATAAGGATTTTGGCCTATTATTTCCTGTCATTTTTACAAGCAAATAGAAAGAATTCATTACTTTATGTACAAGGATAACAAATGTACATCATGCAGAAGATAATTTGAACCTTGAACTTTCAGTACAGACCTCTGCTACAGAGGATTAAAGACTAGCCATATTAGTTGCACATAGAAGGATTAAATTTTCTATGGACTGGTCAGTAGAGAGATCACATCATGCGGTAGCATTGATATAGCCATGTGCTGTGCCTCGTAGTACAGATAGATGAGCCAAGGATATAGACTGGACGTAGGCTTTCTGAGAAGCTCAGATGCCACTGTGACTCAGTTGCTTTCCTTGTAGGCTTGTTATGTTAGGTGTCTGAATTAATCTGGTGTGTGTGGGTTCGCTTAGTAGTGGTTGAGGCTTTGCTTAATAATATGATTGTGAAATGTTCAGAATTACTAGAGCCATTTAAAAGACAAATATAGAACTGGCCCTTGGTTTGCAGGGCAAAGTATGTTCCCCTATGCTAGGGGACAGTAGCGGGATCCATTTTACCTTTAACTTAGAAACCTGTGCTGCACAGACTATCACAGCGAAACACAGAACAGTTTGTGTCCAAGGCTACAGGAACTGTGAGGGCTTATAGGAGCAGATCAAGAAAAACTTGCTGAGTGCTGATTTTTCCAGTGGCCTGTGTATAGTGTAGCCAGATCTGAATGGATTTTTATGAGACTAGAAGAAGGCAGTGCCTTGATGATAGTACTTCACAGATCTTCAGACCAACTTTCTAAACTTACCAAGTGTAGCAGCTCTTCTGAAGAAGACTTGTTGTACAACAGGATGTCGGTATCAACTAGAACATGCTTTTGTTCCGGAGTCATTTGTTGACCTTGCTGAGGTCCATAATTACTATGTTTGCAAGCCTCTGGTCAGGGAGAAATTAAAAACCAGTTATGATTTCAAATGAGATAACAGAATAGACAGAAGATACCAATTGGATTACTAACCCACATACAAGGCTGATTTCTGATGTGCTGAATTCAGGAGGAGCTACTGGGGCCTCACCGCTCTTGAAAATGGGACCACACATTTGCATGTCTTTGGAAAAATAAACAGAGCTTCTTGGAAATGTTCTGACAGTAATTGTCTTACAGATTGTATTGATTTAACAAAAGTAAAAACCTTCAAGGAAAATGTGTCAATATTGCTGAAAAGTTCACTGAAAAATTACCTAAATATTTTATTTTTACTTTTACAGTAGTAAATACAATGTTAATCAGTACAATACAAAACTAAAAAGAAATAAAATAGAAATCAAATTTGGTGATGTTCCATTTTGCTTTTTTTGAATCGAAATATAGTTATTGGTTTTGGTCAAAACTTTTGAAATCTTGGAATTTCCTGGAAGGTGGAAATACTCTCCTTATTTTATTAAGGGGAAGAATGGATTGAGAGCAGCCCTGAGGAAAAGGACTTGGGGGTGTTGGTTGATAAGAAGCTCAACATGTGCCAGCAATGTGCACTTGCAGCCCAGAAAGCGAACCGTATCCTGGGCTGCATCAAAAGAAGCGTGACCAGCAGGTCAAGGGAAATGATTCTGCCCCTCTACTCTGCTCTCCTGAGACCCCATCTCGAGTACTGCGTTCAGCTCTGGGGCCCCCAACATAAGAAGGACATGGACCTGTTGGAGTGATTCCAGAGGAGGGCCACGAAGATGATCAGAGGGCTGGAGCACCTCTCCTATGAAGACAGGCTGAGAGAGTTGGGGTTGTTCAGCCTGGAGAAGAGAAGGCTCTGAGGACGCCTTATAGCAGCCTTCCAGTACCTGAAGGGGGTCTACAAGAAAGCTGTCGAGGGACTTTTTGCCAGGGCATGTAGTGATTGGACAAGGGGTAACGGCTTTAAACTGAGAGAGGGTAGATTTAGATTAGATATAAGGCAGAAATTCTTCTCCATGAGGGTGGTGAGGCACTGGAACAGGTTGCCCAGAGAAGTTGTGGATGCCCCAACCCTGGCAGTGTTCACGGCCAGGTTGGAGGGGGCTTTGAGCAACCTGGTCTAGTGGAAGGTGTCCCTACCCATGGCAGGGGGGTTGGAACTAGATGATCTTTAAGGTCCCTTCCAACCCAAACCATTCCATGATTCTGTGATTAAAATTAATATAGCCTTCTAAATTTCCAACCTTCTGGAACAGTTTTAATATTTTTATCAAATTCCTCAAGTGCTATTGTTATGGTGGTCAGATAAAATGGAGGATTGCGTAGTGGCAACAGTAATGCCTGAAAATTGTGTATTTCTGATCCTAAGATAATTTATATAATTGGATTTGTGATACCCTGTTGTAATATCGTTTTCCTTTGAATCGCTGCTGCATGGAAAGAAATAGCATTGATATTAAATGTTTATGTGTTCTTGCAGACCAGAGAAAGAAACCTGTAATGGATTATCAGAAATGGCAAGCATACCCAGGCTGTCACACTCTTGACCAGCTTTGCTATGCCAACAAATACACTGCCTCAGTAGGGCAAAAGCAAAATATACTAAGGATGGTAGAATATTTAACAGATGTTTATGGCATTTGTGGGTCCAGGACTAGCCCTGTGTAGATGTAAGACTGAATTAGATTTTTTCAGTTTTGCGAAGGGCAGGAAAAATCATATCCAATCAGGGAAGACAGTTTTTCTTTTTTTTTTTAGGACATTCTCCACATGATGGCAGTAAAAAACCTCTGGAATTCAGCGGTGGTTTATGTTTCACCTTCAAAAGCCAAAGGGAAAAAACAACCCAAGATGAAGAACTGAGTATATGACCGAGTTTTTAGATTTACCATTTTTCTCCTGGTAGTCTTTAAACTCCCCAGATAGTTTTCCAGACAGCAAGGCTACATGCAGCCTGGCACAAGGAGAATAGGTCAACCGTCACATTATACTAGGGCACAGTGTCACTCACAGGCAGATATTTTTGGTTTCTTGTTCTGTGTATTAATGTACAGAGGGAAAGGATAAGGAAAAAAGAGGTGGTTTTTAATCCCTATCTGAAAACTTGTCCCTGCCCAAAGAACTGGGAGACTGTAGCTCATCACTTCAAGCTACATAACAGAGGGCACTTTGATAAGGATCCAGTTTGCCCCAACTGGGCATTTGACCAGCTTGGTTTGATTGTTGTAACAATGCCAGAGAGAGATTAGCTGTGGAATGAGTTTGCAGTTGAGACTCAGCCTGTCTAGAGCGTTTGGATAGCTTGGTATATGGAAGCACTTAGAGGCGAGTGTATTTAAAGGACCCAGAGGCAGCTGTGTGGCTAAAATTAAAATGCGTTTTTCTTGTATTGTTTTTGCTTGGTTTCCTGTTGCACACTCTGGACCTGCCTTATGAGAGCAAATGGGCAAAGGAAGGGGATGAGTCAAAGGGGTGAAATTGATCCTAGAAATTCCTGCTTTGCTTTTTACAGCTTGGATGCACCAGATATTTGACATGAAAAGGCCTGTGGCTAAAACAGTCTTTGAAAGTCTCCTCTTCATATTCATATGCTTTTCATACCACTCTTCATTCATTCAGCCCGTAGATTTTCTTTTTGTGTGTGTGCAAGGATTGCTGCTCCGTACCTTTCTCTCCATCTTTCCTCCCCAGAACACAGGTCTAATTCTACAGTGCCTAGCACCAAAAGTAATCATCTATAGCGGATCAAAACGTGTGTAAAAATATCAAATGTAAGCGGCAGAAAAATACTGGTGTGTAAATTAATGCATAAGGTACAACTTATAGATGAATCAGACCAAGATCTCTGATAAAGCACAGTTAAAAATATAAACAAAGCTAGTTTATAGTCATTAGAGCAATCGCTCCTTTAGCGGAAAGATAATTTTCTTTGAGAGAGCATATTACTTAGAAGTCTTAGTATAAAAGACGTTTAGCAATAAATTTATACTCGGATGCTTCTGACTTGGGGAATTATTACCCCAGAATAGCACATAGGGAATTAGGAAATAGATTTAAAAACTTGGTCAAGGTCATATAGGAAGTCTGTGGCAGAGTCAAAAAGCCATGAGAATGGTAAGGGCAGTTCCTGTTCACCATTTCCTTCTCTGATCATGTGCCTCATACAGGTTGTAGAGCCTTGCTGTCAGACTAAGAACTTGCTTAGTTTGATGGCCTAAAAGCTGCTTTGGAGATAAATAAAACTCTTAAGTTATGGGCAGCTTGGGATATGATTCTATATGATCTTTTTAGCAAAGGAAAAAGACATGTTTATCTGTCATAGCAAATGTAAAGGGGCAATTCAAAAATACACACCCCACTCCAAACCAACAAATATACTCATTCCATCTGCTTAAAATGCCCTGTAAATATTTTCTAATAGATTTAAATAAAAACCCCGACAAATACACATTAAGCCATGCAGCTTTCCTAAAGAGTAGGAATACTATTAAGGAGTGAGATAAAATGACCAGCCCACCTTACCACTGATAAATGGGAAAGTAGAAGTCAGGGGTGTAATTCCCCAGTTTTTGAAACCATTGGTTGATCACAAGTAATAAACAGAATTTCATGTAGCTCATCCTTGTTGGTATAGCAAAACTTTATTTTCAAAAGGGATTAGGTTCTTTGTGTACATGTGGCATTCCTATTCGTGCCAAGGAGAGTTACACGCTATAGTCTGAACCCCCAAGTGAGCAGCACTGAACGGGTCACATTAGCAGTTTGAACTCTGGTCATGTCAAGGGTACTCTAGAAACAATGAAACCAACAATCAGGGTAGTCAACAGGGTGTGAATAAAACAACAGAACTGAAATTGTTACACGTCTAAATCAGCCTTCTGCATCACCAATCATTTTGGCCAGTGTTTTGGGTATTCTGCTGAAATCTCTCAGGGTTGAAAGATTCAGGAACAGTAGCCCCATTAAACGCTACTAAAGACTGAGGCTTTCACAAGTACCAGCTTCTCTTTTTTTTTTTTTTTTTTTTTGTTATACAAATAATGCAGTTCTGGTATCCCTGTACATTTTCTACAAGAAGAAAGGATGGTGATTACATTTTCAGAAATAGCTCAGTTGTGAATGACCCTGTGTGATGAGTAAGAGAAGTTCAGTATGCAGTTTTGGTGCTACAAAAGGGCCTGTTGGTAATTTCAATGCATGCTTCCCAAGTCCTCAGAAAGGTCATTGAGGGTCTTCATTATGGGCAGTCTAGAGCCTGCTACAATTTTCTCGTACAATTTAATCTGCTGCCTGGACGGCCTCCAGTGTACAAGCAACTGACAATCTACAGTCTTTGGAATTGATTTCCTGGAATCGTGGAAGGCTTGCTTGGCCTCCAGATGACAGATGTGTGCTGGAGTTCTCAGTGCAGCAAGATGCTTTACAGAGATGAGAGAAAATTTGCCTCATTTCAGCATTTTCTGTAAGCTTGTAAATCTTCTTCTAGTGTTTTTAGGGATAAAGTTATCACTAAGATATAAGCATCATTCTGAGTGGGCATTATTAATAATAATCCTTTGCTTTCTGTAGCACTTATCATCTGGGGATCTTTATGCGTTTATATTCTTTAAGACAAACACCCCACTTATGAATTTGATAACTATTGTCATAGTCATTTTACAGCTGAGGAACCAAAAATTAAAGGACAGATAAATGAATTGCCAAAGTTCACACAGCAGGGTAGTGTCATCACCAGAAAAAAAGGTTTTAATCTTAGAGTTTACTTCAAGCAGTTAATGTGGATTCATGCTATAACTCTCTTGTCTTCACTAGGATTATAGCTGTACTTTATTTAAAGCACATGCAAAGTACATGTTCTTCTTAGTAAACACAATACCTGCATAAGTAGCAGAGTGAGAAAATAACTTGAGATTTCTAACTTATTTTCCAGTTTTAAGGCCAAATATTCTTCCCATTTATCTTCTGTAAATAGCAAATGCTACTTAATCTGGACTATAGGTGCCATTCTTTCATCTCATAATATATAGCAGCAAAAACCACATCTCAGATGGAGGGTCACCAGAAAAAAACCCTAGTGGTGAATGCACACTGGGAAAAGTTCTGTATTTTATTGAAAAATATGAATATAAACAGTTCCATGAGAATGAGTGTTAAATTTCTCCCTTGATGGCAGGCTAAGCAAGCAATCTGAAGCCCAAAGTATCTGCTGTCCTTTCACATCTAGCAATGTCTTTTCAAAAATAGAAATCAGGTATATGAAGAGGAACAGAAGAGCTGGAATTCTTAATACAGAACTCCGACTCAAATGGCATAGAATGCCTCAAATGACTAAAACACGAGTATAAGGGCACACATGGTGGCTTGTCCAGAAAGAATACATACACCTGTTATGAGATCAGGGAGATTTCTGTTTAAATCCCAAGCCAGAAATACCTGCTGCATAAGGCTTGAGTTCAGTTTTGGTTCTTCTGTGGGGGTGGCACTGTTTTGGGATGGTTTTGTTTTCTTTGAGAAACTAGCCAAATCCTCTAAGGCATAGAACTTCATAAAAACAGGCAAAAAAGTTTACATAGATTTCAGCTGGAAAGGAATGTAACAGCTTACAGAGAGAGACCAAAATATTTTTTTTTTGTGACAATCTTGGTACAGAAAGTAGCGGAAGCAGTTAGAGAGGTTAGAATACAGTCTAAAGCAGCCTTGTGCTAAATAGGATGTGGATGAGAACATGAGAGTGGAAGAGAACTTGTGTGAACATGAAACAAAAAGTATCCATGATCCTTTTGAAGGAAAGGAGCGAGAACAGCAAAATAGAAAAAGGATTTCAAGAAAGCAGTCTTCAACAAACTCAGGATACTGGAAGATCACATGTCATGGGAGAGAAGTTTAAAGGAATAAAGGAATTAAGCACTTCCTGATGAAAAACATGCTATTCAGAATTTAATGATCCCAATGCAAGGAAAGAATAGCAAGTATATAGCAAGAAATCATCTGGTTAAATCATATATATTGACCTCAAACACGTGAGAGAGTCATACAGGAAATGAAAATTATGTGAGATTACTAGGATTAGTATAAAGGAATACGGGGACAGAGATAAAAAAGAACAAGGCACAGGAGAAGTTATAATTAAGAGGAACGAGAAACCTTTTATAAGTGACCAGCTTAAAAAATACGTTTTTATAAAGAACATTACAGTTTATGACTGTTGAGTTTCTATCTGAATTCCGTAAGGAATAAGAGAAAGACAGAAACTATTCAATACTCAGTTGAGAGAGAAAACTAGTAATGTAAGATGTCTTAGGCCAAAACATTTAATGCCTTTTTTGTTTCAATGTTCGCTGAAGAAGTCTACTGTAATCATGTGGCTAATACAATTACTATGAAAAACAAAGGAGCATGATCTTACAGCCTAATAAAATGGACTCTAGCTTATTTAGAGCGCTGGCCAAAACTATTTAAAGCTGCCAGCAGGCATTTCTGATAGCCTGGAGATGCTTGCTAAGGCTCTAAGAGATCGAAGAAGGACAAATGTAGTGCCTCAAGGGTAAAAAGGAAGAAGCCAGGGAATTTTACATCAGTCAATTTAACTTCAATTCCTAAAAAATACTAGAACAAATAAGGAACAAATAATCAAATGAGTTGTATGTAAACATCTGGAAGACAGCAAAGAAATGGCTAACAGACAGAATGGATCTGTTGAGAGCAGCCCA
This sequence comes from Gavia stellata, assembly GCF_030936135.1. Classification (NCBI taxonomy): domain Eukaryota; kingdom Metazoa; phylum Chordata; class Aves; order Gaviiformes; family Gaviidae; genus Gavia; species Gavia stellata. Next base: position 25,950,034 of record NC_082600.1, read on the forward strand.
TGTCAAACCAATCTGTTTTCCTTCTGCTTTGGGCTAATAGGGCTGTGAACAGAAGAGCAATAATAGATGTTGTGTATCTTGACTTCAGCAGGGTTTCTGACCATCTTTACATGTCATACATATATACGACATTTTTATAAGCAAAGCAGGAAGGCTTGATATGAACACCAGAACAGTAAGATTAGCGCAGAATTATTTGGAAAGTATACTCAGACAATAGTTAGCAATAGCAGTAGTAGCAAACTAGCAAAAGTAATCAGCACTGTCAAATCGGAAGGATGTATTAGCTGGGTTGAACAAGCCTCTCTCCTGTGTCTCGTACTATTTGGTATTTTCAGTAGTGGCTTGGGGGTGGAATACAGAGTATGTTTATTCCATTTACAGAAGGCAGTAGGCTGGCCACAGCAAGTTGCGAGGACAGAATCAAATTCAAAATGGTCTTGACCCATTGGAGAAGCAATCTGGAAAACTGGATGCAGTTCAATATGGAGAAATGAGAAGTTTCATATTTAGGTGGGATTAAGAAGCTTTAACAGCTTGGAATAGGAAATAACTGGCTAGTCCTTTAGAAAAGGATCTGGGGGATAGAGTAGGTCTCCCTTGGATGCAAAACCAGAAATGTAGCCTGTAAGATACAGGAAATTATGGTAAGGTCTCACCTCAATTATTGTAGCTAGCATTTAGCATTACACTTCACAAAAGGAGGTGGGTTAACTGGAGTGAGTCCAAAGGAGAACAATGAGAGTGATCATGATTTATGAGGAAATTTTGAACAACTGGTGGTGTTTATAGGAAAAAAAAGTCTGAGGCAAAACATGTCTTCTGGGCTACCCCAGAAAGAAAGGGAATATTTTTTCTCCATGTTCAGCATGGATAAGACAAGAAGTAAAAGGTTTAAAATGCAGCTGGAGAAATTCAGGTTAGATGTCGGGAGGAATAAGTGGGAATAATGAAGCGCTGTCATATGTTGTGAAGAGATGATGTCAAATCTCTATTACTGGAGTTCTTTATGTTCAGACTACCTGTGCACAGAAATGTTACTGATATTTCTGTCCTGAATTAGGACAATAGATAGATGAGATGAGCTTTCAAGGTCCTTTCCAGTAGCATTTTATGTCAGAAGTTTTCCCTTCTCCAACCTTGGCTGCCCCAGTCTTGTGTATATGTCAAACACTTCAGACAACAGTGATGGCAACCAAGCACTTTTCACCACTATTCACTTCAATAAAAATTTGTAAAAAGGAACAGGTATTCTGATTTGTATAATAAAAATGTTGGGAGGATTTTCTCTGTGTCCGTTAAGTATCATGTAGAGTTGGGGGCAGGAACCGTAAGACTTATACGCAGTAGATATTTAAACCAAAAATAACTTCCATGTTTTCACTGTAAAAGTCACCATCAGCTGTAATCCATCTTCATTTTCCCTTTTCCCATGTTTTTCCTCCACAAGCTTTTTAAAATACTGCATTGGGAGCTTCAAATTGGCTTCTAATTTAGTAAAGAAATTTTTTGCTCCATCTAACAAACTTCTCACCAAAGGAGATAACAAGGCCTTAGCACCACTCTACTTACAAAATGAGAACTTGGAGCATTATTTTTATAGCCCAGTAACATGGTGGTAAAGTCACAACACAGTGTATGTTGAACTGTTTAATAGAAAACTAGTTCTAGACCTCCAGCAACTTGAAAAAATCAGGAATCTTTTCTAGAAAAGAAGCTCCCAAATAATGTACTTTTCCAGAAGTTAGGTCTCATTTCACTTTTATTCCTGTCTCCCTTTTTGTACATGAAATTTTTGTAAAATACATATTATAAAACATAATATAAAATACTTTTTCTTTGTACTAAGCATTAGCATAGTTACAGAACTGGAAGCCTTACAGGGAATGCATGATATTCTTAGTCACAGTAGAACAGGGATGGAGCTAAATGGTAGATATTGTGAAGGAGAAAATAGGTAAGAGTGTCATGTAATCAAGGATGGATTTGATCTGCTAGAAATTAATGGAAGATAAATTATTGGAGAACATGATTAGCACATCTTATTTTCATTCTTTACAGTGTTGATTCAAGAAGTGATTATTTTTACGGTAATTTTAGTAAATGGGAAAGCTTTTTATTAATACAAAAAATAGGTAGTTTAGAAGTAGTTATTACTAAACTTCCATGTATATTAACCTGGGTTGAGAAAGGGAATACTAAAAGACTTAGTGGGAAAAAATTATTGGAAAGACTGAAGTTATGAAAGCAGCTAATTTTTCTGAAGTGAAATGTAAGCATTGTCAAGAGTCGTTAAATCACAAGATAAAAATAATTCACACTTATTTCAAAAAGAAAATTAGTTTCTTCAGAGTCTCCACATCAAATGAATACAGCTTTGTCTGCTGAAGTGGAAGAGAAAACATGGGTTTGATGATCTTCCAAGTGAGACATCTTCAGTGTCATTGAAAGTTAGCCACAATGAAAATGTAATTCCCTACCCTAGGTCTTCCAGCAGCTCTTCAACAGCAACCTCCTTTCAGAGCATTCTCAGTTCATCTTTGAAAACCACAATATGACAGATCAATTGGCAGCTGCACCTTAAAAAAAAAAAGGAAGAAAAGAAAGAAATTAAGGCAAAGGCTTGAACTTGATAGAAAGTTGCAACCTTCTTTTCTTCTAAAAACATCACCTTCCATGTAGCACAAAATGAGCAATTTAAAAGTGATTGAAGCACTTTGCCCTGAATACTCTCATTCAGACAGATTTAAATTTGTGGTTTCATATTAGATACTGCAAGTGAAGAGACAGAAGAAAAAAATTAAAGGAACAACTAAAAGAATCAACTTTCACGTTAAAGCAAATGGTTTGTTGCAAAGGAGAAATGATCCAATAATAGATACAAGTATCCATAGAGAAAAATGAGTTCCTACTTAATGCTGTCGATTTTGGGTCTGAAAAGAAAATAATATTGTGTCCAGGTTGGTATAGATGTTGCCTACTACTTCAAAAGAAAAGCATAAAAGGGATCTTTTCATTTGTTCTAATGATGGAAATAAAGAGAATAAAGCTATTTACACGAAAAATCACTTTAAACATTTGTATGGTAGGTGTTCAATATACATTGAAAATATAATTATGAAATACTGTAGCACCTGACACCATCATATGGCACATTTTGGGAGTTCGAATATTCTCCTGCAGCCATCAGTCTCATGTTTGCTTGGTTAAAAGAAGAGGATTGATGCTGTACCTTCCCAACTGCATTCAGAGGAACTCTGGAAAATTGTTGATCTGATTTTCATTTACAGTAAGATGATGGCTTGCATTGCATATAGTGACCTAAACACACATGTAAGTCCATTTTACACCATCCAAGCAGTATTATGTCACCTTTTTGTCAAAGGAAATCAGATCTAAAAGGTCTCTATATTTTCATCAGAAATAACACAGGCGTTAAAATTTGTGTTGAGCCCAAAGTGAGCTCTGGTCAAAACACAGTGACTTTACGGGTTTTGTTTTACAGAGATGCTGCATTTATAAACTATTATGCTGTGTTTTATAGGGATAGAAGGTTTATGGACATACAAGTCTACCGTCACGGTCACAGTGAAAAAATGGCATGTCTAAATAACAGGTAGAACAACACAGGGAGAAAATATGTTCTTTGATTGTTATTGCGTTTTTAATAATTAGAAATGTTATTTAGCTAGCATCACTGATTATTAATACAATTGCTGGATTTTGGTCTAAATTAGGAAAAGTAGCAGAAATGTGGCAGGTAGGCTCTAAGCCTACTTTTCTTCCTTCGTTTAACACTTACAGGCTTTGTACATGACATATATGGGAAGAAGTTATGTCACAATTTATGTCAGAGTAGTAAAATCTGGGAGTAGAATCACAGTGGATAGATACTCAAATTCTGACAGATGTCAGTTTTGCAAAATATATACAGTTCTGTTCAGCAAACTCAGTATGCCTCTATGGTGATTAGATTAATTTGGTTGAACTGTTAATCTCTGAAAATCACTGTTTTTAAATATTCTGGAATGGCTTGTCAGAATCTGGCAGGCAAATCCACTGAGCATTCTCTGTCTCTACTGGTCTTTCTTCCCCCTGATGGATCTCCTTTCTAAAGGGAGTAAAAATGGTACATTTCCAGAAACTCTCTGAACAGACTGGCATGGACCATGACTTTTCCAGACTTCTTCTGAAGTCCCATGGCACCAGAGAAGAAACTGGTAAGACCTCTTTCCTTGTATCTTAAGGCTGCTTCTTGTTGCTAAGAGGAGGAATGGAGGAGAGGGAAAGCAAGCTACCTGGCGTACAAAGGAACGAGGAGGAAAGGATAGTCATGGGTCAGATAGGGGTACAATATTTATCAAGGTGTAAGAAGAAGAGCACAAGCTAGGATGGGCAAACAAAAAGGAAGGAAAAGAAATTCTTAACAGAACATGTAATTAAACCTGAGTCTCAGTGTTCTTTTGCTATCATAAAATATATCTGAAAACAACTAACAAAGTGTATCCCCTCTACCCCTACCCTCTACCCTCTGACCTGTATTGCAGTTTACCGTTATTACTGGTGATTTTATTAGTGCAGTCTGATTGTGATGGTGGCATGTACTATGAATTTAAAGATTAGAACTCTACTATTATAGAGATCAACATAGGTCCATATGATGGAATTTGCATTCACTCCTAATTAATTATTTATTCCATGAAACTGGAAGAGTAATAAGGTTGTGCTAACATTATAGAAGGTAAGCAGACTGACCCAAGTAATTATAAATCTCTTAGCCTGGCATCAATCCATGCCTATATAATGGAAAGATGTTAAGGATTTATTAAAAAAAAGAATCAAAGAATGGAAATACAGTGAATGCCAGTCAAAGTAGGTTTACAGAAAATCAGTCTAGTCAAAGTCTGATTGACATTTATATGTTTACTAATTTATAGAAGCAATATATACAGATTCTTATAAGGCAGTTGAATTGGTGCTAAAAAAAATTCTAATTCAAGAGCAAAGTGTCAACAAGGCACGTGCTGTCTGTGGTTGAAGAACTTGGAACACAAGAAAGTAGTTGTCAACAGGGGGTCGTCATGAATGGAGTTACCTTGCACAGGGATTGATACTAATGCTATCAGTAGGCTAGTGGAAGTCTAATGCTATTCAGTATTTTCCCCATTATTTTAATAAATAGATGGTACTAAATGTATTTGGTAAAATTTGTGGATAATATAAAAATGGAAGAAATAGTAAATACTGAATGAAGCCAGGCAGTCTTACAGGACCACTTGGACTGTTTGATGAAGTTATGCCCATTCAAAGAAAGTCTGCCAAAAGCAAGATCATATATTTAGGGACAGAAACCATATTGTCTGTTGGTCTATAGGAAAAGGAGTTGTTTCCTGGAAAACGGTGATTCTGAAAAGATTTCAAGGTCACAGTGAACAAATTACTTAACATGGGTTCCCACTGTAATGATTTGGCAAAAATAGGTCATTTGAATAGGAAATGAACCACTTGAGAAGTCATTTAAGTTTTGGATATGGAATTGGCACTGGAATCCTGTATAAGTTTCTGGGGCTTGCATTTTAAAAAGAACCGTGAGCACTTTGAGTGGATAGAGAGCCACAGAAATAATTCTGGAGAATTGCTTTGTAGTTTGATCTGCTTAGTTCATTTAAAAAAAAAAAAAAAAGAGAGAGAGAGAAATTATTCAGAAGTGATTTGATTACAATGTATAAATACTTTCCTGTGGAGAAAATCCCACATTCTGAAGGGCTCTTCATTTTAGGGAAGACAGGCATAATACAATAGCATCCTTTTGTGCTGGAACGTGAATCCAGATAAATTCACAGTAGAAACAAAACTCAAACTTTTTAACAGTGGCAGAGGAAGATGGAGATTCTTCATGTCCTAAGATGAAGGTTTGAAAGTTTCTCTAAAGAAATATCAATAACCTTCAAATTAAAACAGGATTTTTTTAATATGCATTAGTGAAAAATAAGTTAGTAAAGAATGAAATTTAATAGACTGTGATATGCCAGAGATCCAACTAAAGGATTTTAAAGTCTTTTCTGACTTCTGAATTTATAGGGAAAAATGCATTTTACTTATAAAAATATCTCAAAATAATTTTAAAGTTCTAAGTCATGCATTCAGAAAAGGGAATAACAGAATGTAGGCTTCCTGGCCAAACTTGACTCTAACCTATTTTATCTGTGCTTTATGAAATAGTCCAATTACATCTTCTTAGATGTTGGAAGTCATGTAGAAAATGGATAAGGTACAAAAGAGGGTAAGAGGCACTGTCTGGGTAGAGCAGTGGAATAGTACCATGGAAATATTATGTGATCATGCAACTATAAACTTATTCTAATGAATATGCATGAACAAAACTACTGCTGGCATTTACCAGCTTGTGAATGCTTGTCTGCAACATCTGTGATCTTTTAATGGGAGCAGTGAGATCGAAGAGGAATGAGAAAGAGGCCAAGGTAGTCAATTAGGAAAAGAGTATCCTAAAGGCAAATCTCTCTGAGAAGGCTATAGAGTGCTTTAAAAATATTATGGAAGAAAAATACCTCTTTTAGGGATTGTTTCTGCTTTCAAAAGAATTATTTAGACCCAATTCTTCATTTACTTTGTCCTGTCATAGATTAACTTGGGACAAATCTTAAAGGGTATTATTTTTAACTAATTGCCAGATTGATCAGTTACCTTGTTTGTCCAAGCCTACTAGGTTGGCTGAGCAGAGCTTGATGGGAGTCTGGAGATGCTGGAATGAAAATAAAGAGATGTCATTTCTGTAAATTTTGTACATGGTTCTCTAGTCTCAGAGATGATTGAAAACTGTGATTGAAGAACTGTGAGAACTCTGTATTTTATTTCACATTTCTGTGGGCTGAAAAGGCAGATAGAGGAAATGTTGTAACTCTCTGAATAAAAAGAGAATAAGAACTTAATTTTAGTGATTGCTCCTTGTTCTCAGCTGCATATAACGGCATAGGGATGGCTTTTTCTGCCATATGCTACCTCAGGAAGAACTTAAATGGGCTTCTCTCATGGAATAGCAATAGTAAAAAGAAAGCAGTACAGAATGATAAGAAGCAAATATAGCAAGCCAGTGAATCTGTATGTTCTTCTGTTTACAGACTATAAACTTGCATTTTACAAAGTAAACACTTTTTTGTTTGATAAAATTTCATTGCATAAAACTTAGCTGTTCTTCATTTCTCTTTGCAACACCTTTCTTCTCATCCTCCTTTCATGAAATAAGGAATGAAATCAATGTAATAGCTTTTTCTTCACACTAAAGGGAAAAATTGTAACAACCTTGTGCCTCTAGTAGGAAATACCAGTGGGAATTATACCTTGTTGTGAATGTTTTCTTGATTTCAGTGATATTCTTCAAATATCACTGAACCAGGCAATGTTCATGGTGTTTCCTTCATACTGTTTTATACTATGGAGTCCATTTCTTACATCACATTAACCATAGCACTAGTATAAGACATGAACTTCTGTTAGTTTGGTGACCTACTGTATTTAAATATTAAAAGAGATTTTATAAGGAAGAAATGTGGTCTTCATGATTTGGGAATTAGATGGAGAATAAGGATAATGACATTCAAAGGACAAGGATAGTATACCCAATGGAAATAATGGTAGGGTAATAGAAATTACTATCACCAGTGTGGAAGAATATAGAAAATATAAACTTCTTACCCTGAGAAAACAGGAAACCTATATTGTGTGCCAGAAAGAACTGGCACATGAAATTGCAACTCTGCTAGCAAGGATTTTCAATTAATCTTTCAATTCTGGGATGGTACCATGTGATTGGCAAATATAAAAAATTGTTTGTTTTTAAAAAGAGAGGGAAAGGCTACGGGATTGTTGTTTTGACCTTGATGCTGTGCAAGATCTTAGAAAAAGTTTGAAAGGAAGGAGTAATTAAGATCATGTAAATGGAGGTAAATGGAAAATGGGATAAAATGTGAGATGGTTTTATCAAAAGTAGATCACATCAGACAAACCTCATCTTTCATTGATAAGGGATTTCTTTAAAAAGGGCAATGCAGTGGACCTAATACGTCTGGATTGAAGCAAAACATTTGAAACCGTGTTCATGGAAATTATTATTTAAGCAGGAGAGAACAGGAATTGGAATTAAAAACTGGCTAAAGACTTACAGTGGGGTATTTTGAAAAAGAGGTTGTAAAAATGTGGGGAGTTTATTTATGGTATTTTTCAAAGATTCATCTTGGGACTGACTGGTTCTGTTTAATATTTCACATTAGTGGCATTAGTGCAAAAGCCCAGTTTGTACTCATGAAATTTGCAGATAACAGAGAGTTGGGAGGTATTACTAATATTAAGGAGAATCTGCCTTTAAGATAGGAAGAATGAGATGACTGTCAATAGGAATCATCGCAATGAGAAAAAATTTAATATTGCAAAGTCATGCATTTAGGGACCTCCTGCTGTGAGCTGGAGGCTCATTGGTCAGCAGGGATGTGGGAAGTTAGACCTCTGTGTTTATTAAGATCAATGCACTAATAGGATTTTTCAGCCATGAAGAAAGCCACTGTAAATGTCAAAAACACATTTTCTGTGGGTATTGGAAAATATTGATACGATTAGGACAAAATACTGTTAAGATCTCATCTGGATTACTGGTATCAATCTGACCTTCTGTACTGGAAAAAAGGTGAATTTAAACTGGAAGAAACACAGAAAAGGTCTCCAAGGACCATTAATGAAATGGTAAAAAGTTTTGAGAGGAGATTAAAGGAACATGGCTTGGTTTGGCTGACCAAGATGAAGATCCAAAGAGGATATGATTACTTTCTAGAAATACATTTGGGGGTAAATAGCAAGTAGGAAGAAGAACAATTAAAGTTAAAAGATAAGATCAAATGGATATGAAATAATCAATAATACATTTAGACAGGAAGTTAAAAGAAGTTCTCTAGCCATCAGAGAAATGAAATTCTGGAACTGCCTTCAAAGTAATGGGTGCAAGGAATCTGAATGGCTTACAAGTTGAAGCTTGATAAATTAAGGGCAGGCTAGGGATGGTCATGAAGTTGGAAAGTAAAGGTTGTGAAATGAGGCTTTGTGCATCTGGTTTGCTGTCATTCTTATAAGAGCACTGAAGGAAGATTTGCTTTCCATGTATGTCTGTGTCAGGAAGTGTTTGGTGTCACCCGTTTTATTTGCTGTAAAACTAGTAACTGTAAGAGAGTGAAGCCAGAAAAGTTGGTAATGAGATACAATGGCACAGATAAAAGGAAAGGCTAAGTACTGGCATGGTTTCTGTCCCATAGATGCTAGGCATGCCCATGAAAGCAAACTGACTGTCTTTTCAAGGACATGTTTCGGTATGGGATCCAAGGTTTTCTATGGCTGATACGTGCAAGGACAGAAGATTGGGCGATCCAAGACCCACTCATTAGATGAGGTACTTCATCTCTTGCTGGATCATGAGCTTTCAGTAGTAATTGCTGTATTTAATTGTTGCATTTAATTGTTGCATTTAATTAATGTATCACATGCTTCAGAGTTTCCATTCATCTCCTGAAGAGAAGAAAAAATTTATTGTTTTCTTCTCGCCTTTTTGGTAGTGTAATTTCACTTCTGAAGTGTTTTTCACTCTCTTGTCTTTCTCTGATGAGATTGCCCACAGCTTTGGTGGGATTTCAGATTTGGTGCACTGATTTCACATCAGAATATTTTTTTACTGGTCAAGTCGTCAAGGATCTTCTTGGGGGTGTGGGGTGGAGGGTGCCTTTCCCTGTAGTTTGTAAAGTTGTTCACTTTAGGATCATTTGAGTTCATTTCACCTAACAAATCCCCTGTCATTATAGGGGCCTAAGGCAGTATGGGTTTCCTTGATACCTTTCTATGATACTGTAGGTTTCGAGTAATGAAAGTACCTTTGTATTGTTGAAAGGTAGTGGGGAATGACTTCTGGAAGATGGAAAAGAAAATATGCGTGTTCTTGTGGACCTTGTTGGGTGCCTGTAGTGTCCTTCTCAGTTCTGTGTTCCAGGATTGAACTGATGCATGATATTGATGCTAGAGTTATAATTCAGAAAGCTGTTTTATTGATGAAATATAAACCCGAGTTCTTTGTTGTTTGGTTTTATTAAAGATGGGTAGTGTCTTTCTCAAGAATTGAGGTACTAACTACAGCTTTGTGATTAGTTTCCAGCTGACTGACTACGTTCCCTCTAAAATTTGAACTAGGCATGATATACTTCTTCACTTCTTGAACTGCTGTGTAGTTGAATTGTGTGCTTTTCTGCATTTGAGAGTTCGGATGCATTTAAATTATGGGACAGTTTAAATTTATAATCATCATCACGCTGTCTTGCAGAGAGCAGTTTCTAAGACACATTGTGCTGAGACATTAACATTTATCATCTTACGTTGTTATTCAATTATTATGACTGGTATTTATACTTCTTTACTATTAAATATGAGATAAAGTATAAAAGCATTCCCTACCTTAAAAGAGATTGTAATGATAAAACCCCAAACCAGACAAATAGTAAAGGAAAGCATTAAGTGAAGTAGTTCACATGGTAATTCAAGACAAATGAGTATTTTTACCTCCAGAAAAGAAAAATGTAGCCCAAATGCAAGGTGTAAGGAAGAATTTAAAAGACATATGAGAGATTCTAATGGAAAAAAAATATTACCTTCTATCCTTTTTCAGCTTTTACAGAGTTCTTGAAGTAGCTGAGCTGCTAATAAAATATTCAGTCTACTTTTAAAAACCTGAAATAAGTTACAATGATATTTCAAATATTTGCATAGAGGTAAATATTGTACCTATTTATAAACGCTACTGGGAAGGATGCTGAATTTGCAGACTAAATGCAATGAAACCAATGAATTTATCAGGGACTTTATTTTCAAGTAGCTGTGCTAGAGATCAGTATTCAGAACAAACCTCTTATGGAAGAAAGAAATTTGTAAAATTGTAAGTTACTTTAAAAAATCTTAAAGGTACGTTCACAAAATTTATTTTAAAGAGATTATTTTTTGTCAGGTTATCAAATCTAGGACATTTTTAGGCTCCTTGGACCTTGCCCAATATGGCAGATCCATTCCCAGTGTTTGTTGTTCCAGGGCACAGAAATTGACTATGCCACTGAGAAACATGCTGTTACAGGGTATGGTATTGAAAGCCTTTCCATAAGGGGTCCAGAAGGGACACAGTCCTTAGCTTGAGAACTTAATCTTTCAAGCCTTTCCACTAATACCTAAAAAACTAGACCATGTCCTAAAAGATCAGGTAGGTGTGGCCAGTATGGCTTCTTTTCATTTAATCTTTTAAAGGAGGAATTTTCTTATAAAGCGAGACTAGAAAAAGCTGTAGGGAAACCATGCCTCCTTGGCTTATAGGGTGTTTTTTTTCGTTTCTTCCTCCCTTCCATGGGAGGAAGGTACCTCCTTTTCCCTTCTACCCTTGCTTTCTTATTTTATAGCCTTCCCTACTAAGAAGAAAGTTTTCATCTCTTCTTTCTAGCAGTCTAACAAGTCACAGCTATTAGTTCAAGCAGCCTGTAGGAACTACTTTCTTGTTTTCACACAGTGGGAGAATTTAAATGCAGAGTGAACCAGGAAGGAGTTTATGTGTGTTATCCCTGACACAGAACTGCTAAGTGGGTTCCGGTGGGTAAAAGTTTACAGTTTGTCAGATGAAGTAGAGTAACTCCTGTAATATGAACAAAGAAAGGAAGAGAAGGTGCTCCAACAGTAAATAGATCTGTTTAGTCAACAACCTTGGATCCTATCTCAAGGGTAAAAGCTTCTTGCATCTAGACTGACTGGATCATTCATCTGTAGCAATGTGCTGCTTAAGCTTGCCTGGCCAAGATACCATCAGTTGCCATATTTGGAGGTACTTACGAAGGAAATGTCAAATAATTGAACAGCTACTGATGCCTCAACATCTTTAGGAAGCATTTTCTCTGGACTAAATGAGAGTCCAGGAAAATGAGTCTTTTGTGTAAGGGAAGTCAAAGTTCAAAGACAACTTTATGTCACTGAATTTCTGAAATCTATAGATCCCATCTTGCTGTCATAAACCTCTCAGAGTCAAGGAGCTGGTTTCATACTATTCTTTTGAAAATCCACTTAATAAAAATCATGTTTAAGCAAGAGAACACCTTTGAAGCCATTGCTGATAGTTTAGATAGCTCTAGAGTTCACCTTCTAACTTCAGCATTCTTCCAGGTGTTCTGTAGCACGTGCTAAGGTTCTACTCATCTATCATCCATCCCTCTGGCAAGAAACACTGTTTCTATACCTGTCAGTGTATAGAAATTCAGGCATCACCTTCTTTCAGGGGAATACTTCTTCAGATGGTTTCAGAGTGGCTTGTGGCATGCCTTGTAAGTGCACTTATATCCAAGTATACTCCCGTTGCAAATGATCACTTTAAAACCTTTTTATTTTTCCTTAGATACAGAAAGAGGGTGGAAAGGGTTTTGACATGGGAAGAAAAAGAAGCTAACCAAGATCTGTATTTTGTCTGCCAGTTATATAGTCTCAAATTTGATCGTTCTATACAAAGCCTTAAAAGGTGGTATTAAGTGTCCCTGCTATAAAAAAAGGTGGAGGAGTAGAGAGAATTAGTGAGGTGGCATTGAACTGCTGGTGCTGGATGCCAGTCCTGGGTTGGTTGGTTCATTGATTTGCTGTATAAATTAAAAAAAGGGTGATACCTGGGAAAACAAAAATAGCATAGAGGATGAGTGTAACTTTCATTTGTGTCATAGCATACAGAGTAATTTCTGGGAAGTGGCAGGTCCAGCATTCTTCTTAGACACTTAGACTTTGCCTAGTTTTGATTTGTTTAAGGCAGTACTTTCTGGTCACTGGCTCATGGAGCATTATGCAAATTCAGTATTGTTGTGGCTACCTGCATCAAACCTTCATTAGACAGAAAGCAAACATAAGGAAGATAGGAAAGACCAGAAAAGAATTTGTGGGAGAGCTGGGCACACCACTACTTTGGGGAGCAAAATGTTAATAGGAATCTTAAGTTCATATTCCAGACATTAAAGATTCACCTAAATGTGGTAATACAGGTATCATCCAGTACTGTCTCCTCACCCAACTATTCATGTAGCTTTTTCAGAGACAATTAAAAAAAGCCCTAAGGGAGAGATAATAGATATTAAACTGGGTGGGAGAAGAGGAGGAATGCATAGCAATTCCGATGATGAAACTTGTTCCTTTCCCCATCTCTTGAGTTGTTCAGTCTGACAACCTTCCGGTCCACAAACCTAAAAATGTTGCCAAATAGCTGCAGAAAAATAATTTCCAGAAAAGGGTGGCATCTGATTTATTTCCTGCATCCTACCCTGTCTTCTTGTGGTTTTAGCTGCAAGATTCCAAGTCTAAAATTGAGGGAAGTGTCATCGGCCCCTAGAGACCGCATCCAAACAATTGAACATGTTTGGAGGAAAGGTTTATTCTTTGGCTCTCTCAATACTTGTAGCTGCCAATTATTGAGTAGTTATGGCCAGACACAGACGCACTGTGGTTCATGGCTGGCTCTTGGGTTCAGAAGTATCTGGAATTGTTCAAGGAAGGCTAAGGAGGTGTCCAAACATTTCCTCAAGGTTCCTTTGATATTTTGTCCTGCTAGCAGTCTTTAGGCATGATGGTTTCTCTCAGGAGACATTACTGATTCATATCTCAGAGATTGGGCTAGTATAGGAACTTAAATAAAGGCATGAGAATTCCTTTTCTGTTAATCTGAGAAACTGGACTTGTTCAGATCTCTTCAGCTCAAGGTAGACAAGGTTTTGGAAGAGCTGAAAGCCACAGAGTTCACAGCCAGTTTTCAGGGCTTGAATCAAACTCTGCTTTTGCTGGAAATCTTTTCAGTTATGTAAGTGACAGCAGTTAGCAACCATCTTTTAGGAACTGACTACCTGCAAAGACCACAAGAATCTGCTAGTCCTCATCAAAGGAGAACGCAAAAAAACACACCTCTTGCCGTTCTCCCTCTTCTGCCCCCTTCAAAAAGAAAATCAAAATTGCCCCTGAAATCCAAAGTTAAAACCAAAGTTAAATCTAGATATCATTTATGAATATGACTGAGAGATCTAAAGCCAGACAGGAGATGTTTTTATTTCTCTCCTTATGATGATTCTTTGTCTTGAATTTTCTTTGGGTCATTTGGTTTGAAAGGCTCAAAAGGGTGGTGATTCTGACTAGAAACAGAACGAAAGCCTATAGGTCTTGTCCCCTTCTGCTCCTGGTATCTTGCTCATGAAAAAACCCTTGAAGGGTATTACTTGGACATGATGAAAATGTGAATCATAGAAGACATTGCCAGGAGGAAGATTTTCAATTTCTGTATTCTTTTTCCAAACACACACAATACATACTGGATTTCGATCTCTGCAATTTGGACAAATACCTCAGTAGAAGGAAATTCTACATGCTTTACTAGAGGAGAGTAATCCATCCTTTCAACGTTCAGCGTGGATTTGGGTCTCTAGGCCTTTGAATCATTTCCATCTATATCTCAGTAAGACAAGAAAGTACATCATGTTCTTGGTGGGCTGTGACCATTGCCTTTCAAGTTGCTATCCTTCAGATCTTCATTAGTCCTTAGGCTATCATTAAATGCTTGGCAATGGTTTTATCTTATCTTTGTTGTTAACGTCTGCAGGTGCATTAGTTATCTAGAGAACTTACTCATTAGAGATCATTTTTACAGCAGGGTAGTTCGTGCCTTCTGGGAAACTTATTAGTTGAAGAATCCCTATCAAAATAAGACTTTCTTTTGCCGCATTTCAGGTTCCTCCCTTGACAGAGGCTACCTGGGGTCTCAAAAGGGCTCTAGTTTACATGTGCTTGCACAGCTTCTAAATTTAATGCAGACAGGAGATCAAGCTATATCCACAGCAGAATACCCAAGTTATATTATTTTGTTAATTTTATACTGAAGAATGGTATGCAGTTTGCATACGATCTATACCATAACAAGAGAGTTTAAAGTACAAAATAAGCATCTGAATTTTGGACTTGGTGCGTTTTCCATCAACACATGAAAGACTTGATCCAATACTGACCAGATGTACTTTGATGGAGATGCCCTTCTTTTAGCCTGCTCCAAAAATCACGATTGGTAAGGAGTATCCAATCCAAGAACCAGAGCAACTCTTAAATGTTTCTCTGGAGAAAAATGCTAACCCAGAGAAAACTTTGCAATGAGTACACTGTGGCCTGTCATTTACTTTTACCAGCTCCCTTTTCTGGCAGCCAGGCTGTAACGCTCCTTTGTGCGCCAGTCAAAGCTTGTTATAGCATCAGTTTCATGGTGAAATGTGCCTTTTCTTGCAAAGAGTTTTTCCCTTTAAATAAGAAAAATTGGGGACATCTGATCCTCAGCTTTAGGAATCAAGCATCGTTAGAATAAGCGTTTCCAGACAGCATCTGTGGTTCCAGAGCCATCCACTTGCCAGGTTCACGCCCAGAAGAGTCCCTAGAAATTGTGAGGTCCACAGCATCTTTCCAGCAGAGGTGGGAGGAGGGGTCTACCCTAGCTCTGGTTTGTCAACAGTTCATCAAATGAGATGTATTTCTTCTGGATCAGTGGTAAACATGCACATTAACAGATCTCTTCCACATTCCTTGCTGGAAGGAAAAAATGTCATCTTTTTCAAGGGAATCCTTGAATCCCAAGCTGCTTCTACTCGCAAATCAGAGCAGCTAGAACTTATTTTCCAGGAGCAAGAGACAGACGCAACTGAAATAAAATGTAAACAACCAAGATCTCTCACTCCTTCTTCTCAGGTTCTGAACACTGGAACAAACTCGCTCCTAGATAACCAGGTAGCACAGCATTTGAAGGTAGCCTTACCTCTCCATGGCTGCATTCTCCACTAATCCCAACCATCAGCCCTAACTTCCCTTAGTCTGAGCTTCTTTGCACAGAAATCTCACAGGGAACTCCTAGCTGCCTGGTGGTATCAATCTTCCCATTGGCTCTCCGTTCAGAGTATGAAGGGGTACTATAGGGAAAGGAGTTGCACCTTCACTAATCATTAATCTCACAGGCAAAGCTTCAGACAAAGCTATTAAAGTTATTAAAGTCACAGATATGAGGTAATACTTTTATGGATTAGATACTGATTAAAAGGCAGAACTGTTAGATTTTCCACATGACAAAAGGTTAATAGTGGGTTGCCTCAAGGTACAGTGCTAACTACTACTATTGTGTGTAATATATTAAGCAGTTATCTATAAAAGGGGGGTGAGCAATGAGATGGCAAGTATAGCAGATGACAGCAAATCAGTAGCTGGAATTCAGATCCATACCCAGCTCTCCTAAGAAATCCCACGATCCATTGCATTTTTTTATCACAGCAGATTCTTTTAGTCCTTTTCACTGTATTCATGAATGTAACTTGCACAATACAATATCCCAGCAACCTTATGCTTTCCATTCTGCTGAGTGAGGTTTATAGAATTTCATTTTCATTTTCAGCCTTGGGCTGACTTGAAAGACTGAATCCATGTCCCAGCCTGCAGACTGGAAGCACTTAATTAGTATGCAGGGCAGGTACTAAGGGAGGCTGTCTCTATGCGACAGCTCTCAATCCACTCCTCTGATTATTGTGGCTCAGGGAAGACAGAGTGCAAGGGAAATGGAAAAAAAGTGAAAGAAAAAAAATTACTGCCTTTTCAAATTTTTATATATATTTATAGGAATAAAGTATCTGGAAATATCAACCAAGATAATGTATTAGTAGCCAGTCATTCCCTCCATAAATTGAAAAGCAAGTTCTGTTAAAGATGGTCACAAGGGAGGAAGCCAAACCTCAAATACTAATTACCTGTTGAATTTATTATTTCTGGACTCTTTTAAGGAAGAGCTTATGACTTTAACATGAAAAGCATCATAGTGTCAAGTAACAATCCACTCTGCTGCTAATTTTCTTGTTTTCTGCTTGGGTGGATGGCTCCCTATCAAGATTGTAAAGTTAAGCCTGTTGTAAATGTACGCACTTGCTCAAAGGGGAAAGAACAAGGACCATGGGGAAATGTGACATATTATTACAATTTATCTGTTTTGTTTTAGCAAGATATGAAACTATAGGAAAAAAATACTATCTTTGTCTGTTGTTATTCATCCTGAAGGGTAGAAAAAGATGTCATAGATAATCAGCTCCTTACCCTTTTTCTTTTTACAGTTACATGTATCCCAGGTGGCTGCTTGTTCATGGCTAAAATACTGCAGCTTCTGAGTAGGAATATCACGTCTGTTTGAAAGTGGATTGTTATACTATACAATCATTTTAGGACCAAAAATTACATAAGCAATCATAACTAATTTCTTCTTAAAATAAGTTTATAGGGGTCACCTTTTATATAGTGGTTCCCTTAACTTGCGCTAGAGCTCTTGCCTTACCCTCTAAGCCCGTGGTGAGAGCACTTACCAACAATGTCTTTGGGGTCCTGAGTTTAGTTTGCGTAAGGAGGTTCAATTATGCCATCTTCTTCCTCCCTAGGAGCCTGCCCTAACAGTTAGCAAACTGGTTGAGGTAGCAGCAGTGCTTTTCTTCCTGTTGGCTCTGTGCCTTTGTGCTGAAAGGAGCACAAGATTTATGGTTCCAGAAGAATGGCAGACAAGAAGGGGCACGACTCGCTAGCTTGGTACTCAGAGTTCTCACCTTGAAGATGGGATTCCTGGGTTCAACAGCATTTCACATTTCTCTCCATCTATGCATCTTTGTGCAGCTCACCACTCATCCTTTTCAATTGTCTGATTGGGGCATTTAATTTTCTCCTGGCACAGTATAGAAAGCCAAGGTACTTAATCTTCTTTGAGGGTCAGGCAGCTAAAATGAGCTGTTACAGTACGTAAATTTTTTATTAGCAGTCTGTGAGTTATTTCTAAGAGTGCCCATTTTATCAGAAGCAGAACCCAGGATTTTGATCTTGGAAAAATTACTGTGATATTCAATGAAAATCTAGTTCTGTTCAACAGTGAGTAAGATGAAAACAACGTGGAAGAAATGATGGAGCCAAATTTCAGATGACCAATTCAAGATCAATTGTAACATCACTAACAGAGAAACATTTCCAAGCTTCAGGAGGTGCTTTTCACAGTCCACCTTCTGTTTGGGGATGGAGCTGATTATTTACATAGCACAATAATTATAATTTATTACTAATTTTGATGGGACTAAAACACTCTGTCACTCTGACACTAAGGGGACAGGACAGGTTCTTTTAGGAATCCTTGGCAGAATGATGACAGCACTAAGTTGTAGTTACAATTGAAGCTTTATTTTCTTAACAGGATATTATGATTAGTATAGCACAGAATTTATGATTGGAATTGTACAGGATTTCTACAAGCAGAATCAATGTAGTACAATTTATAAGTTGTATAATACAGAATTTATAGTACAACTGAACAATTTCTAATCACCTAGACCCTACTTTAACTTATGGTTTCTAATCACCTAGACCCTCTGCAGAGCAGGTCAGATCTTAATACATGGTTTGCTCTATCAATATAACAACCATAATCTAGATTCAAAAATCATGTAAAGAATACAAGTCACTCACTCAGTCCTCAGAGGAAGCAGATGATGGCAGAGGTGTCCCTAGCCATTAGAAGGTCATAGATCTCACTGTCCAGCAGCAACTGTGATCCCAAGTTCCCCACTTAGGACTTGTAGCTGCTTGATTTTATAGACAGTGCTCTGTGCTCTGTTACGCTTCCCTGTTCTGTGACGGGGTCATCAACAACACCTGGCTGGCCAGGTGCCTGGGACCTTCAAGGCCGGTAAGGAAGGGAGCAATCGGCCTGGTGCCAAGGAACCTTGAGGTCAGCAGGGAGGGGAAGAAGAAATCTGTTTGCTTTGTCTACGTGGTTCACAGGACCTTCAGGGCCTGATAATGAGGGGGAAGGGAACTTGCTCGGTCACAGAGAATAGCTTTGCCTCATAATATGACGTTAGTTATGCTAACCATATTATTAGGGGTTGGGAGCAGGGGTAGCAGTCACACACTCCTGGAAACATGAAGTCATTTTCCATCTCTTTGAGATAAACATAGACAAGAAAGAGGCTTAAATTCACCCATCATGAAGCACCTTTGATGATGAGAAGGTTTGCATCACTCATGAAACTAGGCTTTATTTTTCAAAATATTTACATTGTACATGAATGGCTGATAAAATATCAATGTCATTGTCCTCATTTTTAGGCTGCAGAGTCCTCTTCAGCACAACAATTAAGTATGTGTCCTCTGCTAAGTACAAGGTAATGCAGCTGATTTCCTGGGACCTGTTTGTACCCACAATTTTAAACATGTTGCTCATCTTGTGCTCTATGTGAACAACAAGAAAATAATGAATTACGATTCCAAGGCAATGTGAATTTTAGCATTTTAAATTTTGGAATGCTTGACTTTGCAGCCATAATATTATTTTAATACAATCTCTTTATCTGTAATTTCCTGTGTTAAGTCCATCACGTGGAACCACATTAAGTCTCACATGGTTCATTAGTAGAGCTGGAACTTAGATATGCTTGTACAGACCTCTACCATTTGAGCTAACTGACCTTAACAACAAGCAGCTATCCTTTATGAGAACCACCCTCTAAAGGCAAAATGAGACAAGCATTTTGCGAAGGGATTTTATGGCTATTTGCTGACAATAGAGTAACGATGGGACTCAGGAAGCCTTGTCCTGGTACTGTATGTGCGCTAGTGGCTACAGACCCTCTGCTCTAACTCTCTTCAGTCTATCATCTCCTCCTGTATTTGGAAAGAAACTCCCCATCAGCTCACCTCAGCCTGTAGTAGGATGTGGTCCGTATGGATGAAATAATCAACAAATTTACTTACTAGCTTCTTATATGTACTAGTGTACACAGCTAGCCATTGCAGATTTTATTATGTCAGGTTGTTTTCCACCTTACCAGTGCAAATTACCTAGGGAATGAAGAAAAGTTTCTCTCTACCAGGGCTACCCTAGCATTTGGTCTGCGGTTCTGAAGCATCAAGGTACTGAACCTTCTGAAAACAAGTGTAAGAATTTTTTGTCATTGACAAAACAATATTGTTTTCTGTAAGTTATTCATCAGAAGAGACAGAGACATCTATGCTGACATTGTACAAAATATCAGCCTGAGGCAGACGGCACAGAAAATTTAAATTCAAATGATTAAAATTTGGCAGTTACAAGCAACAAAACCAAGGCCTTATAATGCCAAGTGTTAGTTAACTATTACTCTGTCATACCACCTCTTGACAAATGCAAAATTTCCCCAGTAAGATCTGAAACCTTAATAGGGGAAACACATGTAGATAGATACATGGGACTTAGCGCAACTGATTAGAAACAACCTTGACACAGATCAGATTTGTTTCACTGCCAATATTTAGGGAAATCAATAAACAAACTAAACAGCCTAATTGTTGAAAAATAACATTTTAAAGGGCTTTTGGATTCAGTACCATAGATTTTGTTAGCAAGGGCGTTCAAAACACAAAAATTTATCTTGATCATTCCTTTCAGCATTTTTAGTCACTATAAACTGTAAGAGTTGTGAAGACCCTGGTGTGAAACATGGGCCCATAACAAAGCAATTTACTTGTTTTGGTAGTTGGCTGGAAACAAACCCACATATGCCAAATGTAAAATTGAGTAGTTTTATCTTGCAATTTCCATCAGTTTCTATCTTCTGTAATTTACTAGCATTTATGTAGTGCTGTTGATCATTAAGTGTTTTATTGTCAATTTATTCAAAGACACTTTAATAACTTAATTTTAAAAATAGATATAGTTGCAGCCCCTTTTTCCTGTAAAAAGCTAATTGGAATCTCTGTTGCAGTGTACAGTATTACTACCCATATTAGGTGGGATTTTCAAAAGTTCTAACTTTTGAACAAAAAAACCTAACTTCTGTTCTGTCTTAGAACAAAAGTTCTAATTTAATACAGTTAACCTATATTCCCACTAATATAATTAGAACTATAATTGAATTTCTGACTGTATCAACACTTGACTATTTCAATCTGAAATTGATGATCTGCCAGTTAATGTGACAGTAGTTTGAAGAGGAAAATCTGGACATTTATTGATATTTTTGAGAAGTACTGGGCTTAACCTGAGACCTTTCCTTATAGTTTACCTGACACAGGTAACAGCATGGTTTACCAGTTTTGTGGTTTAACCCCAGCCAGCAACTAAGCACCACACAGCCGATCGCTCACTCTTCCCTGGTGGGATGGGGGAGAAAATCGGAAGGGTAAAAGTGAGAAAACTCGTGGGTTGAGATAAAGACAGTTTAATAGGTAAAGCAAAAGCTGCGCATGCAAGCAAAGCAAAACAAGGAATTCATTCACTACTTCCCATGGGCAGGCAGGTGTTCAGCCATCTCCAGGAAAGCAGGGCTCCATCACGTGTAACGGTTACTTGGGAAGACAAATGCAATAACTTCAAACATCCCCCCCTTCCTTCTTCTTCCCCCAGCTTTATATGCTGAGCATGACGTCATATGGTATGGAATATCCCTTTGGTCAGTTGGGGTCAGCTGTCCCGGCTGTGTCCCCTCCCAACTTCTTGTGCACCCCCAGCCTACTCGCTGGTGGGGTGCTGTCAGAAGCAGAAAAGGCCTTGACTCTGTGTAAGCACTGCTCAGCAGTAACGAAAACATCCCTGTATTATCAACACTGTTTGCAGCACAAATCCCAAACATAGCCCCATACTAGCTACTATGAAGAAAATTAACTCTACCCCAGCCAAAACCAGCACAACCTGACTATGCTAAAACTAGAGATGCCCTGTTGTATTCTGTGTGTATCTGTATACCATGCACCCCTGTTTCACGCTGGTGTCCTCATCCCTCATCCATCTCTACAGAACACAAGCTTAATTTATGCCAAGGTTTTCTACTAAAGGGGAGACTAAATAGGTCTTGGGGCAGGAAAAACTTGCTTTGGTTTATAGGCAAACAGTACAGATTCAACCTGTGCTAGACCTAATCACACTCCAGGTCTCCAGAGATATCCTGGCAAGCATTCTGGTCTTGCTAGTCCAGATGCTTCCCAGCAAACTTGGCATCTTGCTGGTGGACAGTGAGAAGCAGGAATTGATGGGAGAGGAGATTGCAAAATGTAAGGGTATTTATGTCCCTTTTCATCATGTTAAGATCTTTCTACATGACCCCCAAACCTTCTGCTATATTCTTATTAGTGTCCAAATGCCCAGTTACTTTGTTTGCTGAAAATAAGTAGTTTATTGCTCTGCTTGGGCTTTTTTGAAAAATAATGAGCTAGTTGTAAAATGAATAGTGCACTACAATAATGTGCCCTCTTACATTTTTCTGAATTTTTAGGCACTGGCACTTATTTTTATGTTTTGTTCCCCTCACCTTCCTGGGCCTTCGTGTGCTGAAATACACATCCTGTGTAGAGGGAGAAACCCTGGTCCAGAATGCACAGTGTGAAGATAGTGTGGCAGTGAGCACTGGGGATGGGACTGAGGGAAGGGACTGCCCCCAGAGGGGCACTGTATTCACAGGAGAGAAGCTTTTCTAGCAGAGTAGGAGGGAGCTCCTACCAAATACTCATAACCCAGTGACTGGAAAAATCAGAGTAACTAGCCTTTGGCTTCCTTTTAGGGGCTGAAGCCCATGGACATTCCTGGGGAATAAAACATCAGTCATGAGGGGCTGAAGGGTTGGGTCATGAGGGAAAGCGAGGGAAGAGTGGCTAAGAGAAATGGGGAAGAGAAATGGCCATGGGTAGTAGCCATTTACCCACGTTTGCACTTTGTGAGCATGATGCAAGTTCTGCTGCAAAGTAAACTCTGATGGCTTCTCAGACTTGTCTCCCCATGAAGAAGCCAGATTCACTGCCTACACCGGTGCTAGCTTTTGAGAAGTTGCTATGAAGGGCTCTATTTGCAGCATCCGTTCTGGACAGGAAGGCTCTCATGGGCCCCAGTAAAAGCTTTGGAGGACATGGTAGCCTTGATGAGTTGATCGAAAGCTCATTTATCCCTTACCCATCAGGAGTTTAGTGCTTGATGAAATAACCATTTGCCTCCCTGTCTGGTAGGACAGCATGACCAGGAGAGCACAAGATAGATAGCACTGATCAAAATGCAATCAATATCCTAATCCAGAAAATACAGGAATCATGTGTTCAGTGGGTACACTCTGTCATGATCTCCTTGTAGTCTTCCTTGTACTCAGCAAGGCTCTGTAGGCCAGGAAGTGAAATCTTCTGAATAACTTTGTTAAAGGCCCTCTGTGTCAGACACAATTAGTTAATCTCTTGGCCCCTTTCCCTCTATTTGAGCATACTTTCTGCGAAACAGCCTTATGATCTCAGGGAAACAGTGGTCCACACCATTTGGGGATGGTGGACTTGAGCACATTTGAGCTGGCCACCTGACGATGAACTTTTCTACCACCGAAGGACTGGTTGCAGGAGTCAGGAATGCCCAGACTTTGCGAGCAGATTGCAGTGCTTACGGACATGAGGATAAAGCCCATCATGCTGCTGGGCAGGCTCCAATCGTTTGCACAGAGTTGACTCCTTATCCTAAAGTGGTGGAGTCACTGTCCATCCTCCCTCCATGGAACGTGAAGCTGTCCTCCCGGTGCACGTTCATCTCCCTCTCCCTTCTTCTATTTGCTGGGGAAGAGATCTGTATTTGATAGACTCTGCTATAGGAGTAAGTCTAGGTGATATGTGGCAGAGGTGTTCTGTTCTAAACAGAATAGCCTCCCTTTGTCTAGGATGGGAGAGAGGCCTGCAGTCCCAAACTTTCTCCTGGCCACTGAGAACCATTGTGTCCCATCCCACTGAGTCCAAGTTAGTTCTTCAAAGTCTGATCCCATCCAAACCAATAGCAGCAGCAGCAGAAGTTGCAGCAAGAGGTATCATGGGTATGTGTCAAAGTTGCAAAGCAGAGGCTGATGGAGAGTGTCTGGCTGAAGCCCTGTTTATGTGGTCACAGGCTATGTGTGAGGCCAGTGAGTCGAAGTCGAACGCACACTGTAGGGATTTGTGTTACTGGGAGGCAGAGCCAGAGGGTAGTTCTTGTGCTGTTGTTCTTGGTGCTCATTTAGTGTATGCTTAGGGAGTATGGGCACAACCTGTCCCTTCAAAAGGTCCTCAGATTGGAATAGTGTGTGCAGCCCATGTTGCATGACCCAGCTATATAAAATGCACTCTGACATGCCTACCAAAGATGTAATTAGAATATGTGTTTTTCCAGTGTAATCATTGGCAATGGAAGCAGAGAGAAAAAAATTGTAAGTTAAAATAGCCTCCGCAGCTGTATATTTCTACTACTTTTTTCAAGGTGGAAAATGTTACGATAAAGAGTCAAAATTACAAGTGGTGAGAATGTATTACTGCATATGTGTCTCTGAATGTGTCTGCTTGTGCAAGACAAACTGAGTTGTATTCAACATCTAATTACTCAAATTCTTTAATGCCATAATAAGATATAGGAGTAGGAATTTGTGTGAATCAGGCAAAAAGAAGAACACGTGCTAAGGTTTTAGGGTGTAATCTTGGCTGACACAGAGTAGGTGACGTACCTTTTTCTCCGCTGTCCTGTGTTAGAGATTTTCTGCTGGTAAAGGGAAGTCTTTTAAAGGAGGTCCTCTTTTATCATAGCCAAAACTGGTCACCTTTAATGCATAAAATTGAAAACTACATATGTTTGTAGGGCAAAAAATTCAAAAGCAAAGATAATAGCAACCCAAAATCCTAATAGTAAAAGCACACATTTTACAAGTCTTAAATACTCTACATTTAAATAGGAAAAGGAAGGAATTAATGTAGAACATTAATGAAACTATTAGAAAAATATCATTAGTTCTTAATTTTCTAAGGTATGCACAAAAGTTCGGAATCCATAATTTTAGGAAACTTTTTATCTTTAAATACATCTTTACTTAGGCCCAGATTCAGCAAAACATTTAAATACAGACATTAAATTATTTATATGCTAACTGCCCTTGATTCGATTGGGTCATAGAGGAGCCAAGCACTCACCAAAAACACTGTTTATGGAAAGGACTTGGGAAACCATAACTTCCTGCATTGTATAAACTTCCTGAGTCAAAAAACTGGAAACTGAGACAGGTTTGGCTCTTGTTCCTTCAGTATACAAGGTCTGCTAATGCATAGCAATTGGATCAGAAAGACTGACTCAAATGGAGGCACAGCATGGGGCCATTGTAACTGCTTCTCGTATAAGTGCAGGAGCTGGAGGAATGATGGAGTAACCCTGGAAGTAGGACCTGCACTTCTAGGACTCCTGGCTGGCTGCAGCACAGAGATGTCCTGAGACTGGCTGGCTGTCATTATCTGAGCAGCAAGTGTTGGTTTGGCTGAAAAAGGAGACATCCATATTCTGGAAAGTTCCCCTCCTACTGTTCTGTGACCTCTGTGTAGCTTTGCCAGCAGGCTCTGAAATTCCTCCTGTTTTTCTTTTGTTTAAATATAGCAAGAATTAAACTAGATTCAAAGCGGACCAACCTGCAAAACTGTCAAATCCACGTGAAACCGACAACCTGGCAGACAACTGGCCATAGTTGTAGTTATGGTAGATCCCATGGTATGCTGTTGGAAGTGATGTTATTAATTCTTACTGTCTTGGCCCGAATCCAACATGCTTTATTATTTTCTGCTTCCTTCAAGCTCTTCTCTGTGCTTCCAATAACATGTTGAAGTTTTCTTCGTCTCCTAGCCTAAGCTTGTGCAGTGTTGCTTGCATGATGCCCCAGGAGATGATAAACTGATAGTAAGCAATGTGCTTCAAAAGTACATACCTGTGGGTAAGACTTACCCCTCTCAGCTCCTGCCCAGGGTTTAAATACAACTGCTGTGCTTTTGCTCTAGGAAATCAGAAGGAGCTGAAGGAGGTTAAAGCTGAAATGGTGTTAGCAAGTCCAGAGAGTGGACAAAAAAGAATACCATGCAAACAGAATTTTCTTCTGACTCAGCCTACAGAGTCGATCTAGCTCACAAAAAAACATGCATTACAACATTTTAAGAAGTACAGCAAAGCCAATTTCTGCATTCTTGGGTGCTTCTGCTAGGTCCAAAGAGCAAACCTGCTTCAGCATAACCCATGGTTTGCTTTGGAATCTCAAAGATTAAAGGTGTCTATAAGTGGCAGTAATTCTCATGGTTATTGTTAAATATTTCCTTTTATTATCTGTATAATAGCAGTTAGAGATTAGAAAAACCAAGGTGAGTTCTCAAGTGCGCCCTCACTATTTCCTGTCTGTGAGCGCAAGAATGTTCCATGCGTGAGGAGACTCCGACTCATACGTCCCAAGAGAGTGGTCTGACCACCAGACTGCAGGCTGTTTTGAAGGCAGGCACTCTCCACCCTTCCTATTGAAAGTGCGCCATGCTGCAGAAAATAATGTAAGTTCATTGGGCCAGAGGGAGAGAATGGGAGTCACAAAGAGCAGAGAAAGCATGACTGTACTGGTTAAGGCACCCATCTGGCAGAGAGAGCCTTACAGTCCCTTCCCAGCTTTCAGGACTGTTTCGTAATTATTTCAGATAAATAGTCACTGGATAAAATACAGAAACAGATGTTTTGTATACCATACTCAGAGGTGCCTAATTTTTCCCATGCTTTATATAGGAAATCTAGATACAGAACAAGAGGTTCTGAACTCCCCTCTAGCAACCCAGTACCTTTCACTTCGGCACTGCAGGGTTGAAGTTCTGGATAACTAATTCTGGCCCTGATCCTCAGGCTGTCACCTCAAAAATGTATTTCAGAGATACACTTTCTCCATCACATTTCCCTTCCCAGTGTATTTGGCACTGATATTTTTTTGTATTCCTTCTTACAAGTGCTCCATTATTCCTTTGGCTCTTCCAGATAGCTTTAAAATTAAAAGCTTTAAAAATCAGGTCAGACTTTATCTTTGACTAGGGTACATTTTTGGTTTATATTTGACCTGCTAGCAAATGCAGCCTTTTTCCCACTACAGAAGCTTGACTACGCCTATTTTCAGATAACAAGCTAGATTAGAGTTGTTTTTCTAATCAAAAAGGTTTGTGATACAGTTTGGTCGTTTATGCATTTCCCCAAAAGACTGCCTGGATTGGAATAAACGCACACCTTCCAGATGAAGTTTTGGTTTGTTGTTGGAGAACTGACTTGGGAAAATGTTTGAGGAAAATAACAGGAATTTTTCCCCCCCCTTTTTTTTTCAAACCAGAACATTTTCAATATCACAGAATCACAGAATCACTACGGTTGGAAAAGACCTGTAAGATCATCAAGTCCAACCAAAAAAAAAAACCAAAAAAACCAAAAAAACAAAAAAACCCACACAACAGCAACAAACCACAACACACCAAAAAACCAAGCCACCCAACACCACACAGCTCCATGCCCATCAAGCTACATCCCACAATGCCACATCCACACGCTCCTTGAATACCTCCAGGAAGGGTGACTCTACCACCTCCCTGGGCAGCCTATTCCAATGTTTCACTACTCTCTCAGTAAAGAACTTTTTCCTAATATCTAGCCTGAACCTCCCCTGGCGCAACTTGAGGCCATTTCCTCTTGTCCTGTCACTAGTCACTTGGGAGAAGAGACCAACACCCACCTCTCTGCAACCTCCTTTCAGGTAGTTGTAGAGAGCGATGAGGTCTCCCCTCAGCCTCCTCTTCTCCAGGCTAAACGACCCCAGCTCCCTCAGCCGCTCCTCATAAGACTTGTGTTGGCCTTTTGGGGAGTTCAGTTCGTGGCCTAAACTTCTACAGTTTTGCAGTGATTTCCTTAAACCTGACCGGTTCAGCATTCTGCTAGGGAGCGCTAGGAAGGGCTATACATGCAATTCGTCCTGACCAGAGGTGGTTCACTGGTGTGAAGGACATTTGGAAGTGAGCTATGGCAGCAACACGTGAGCTGCAGGACAGCAGTGAGGGCCAGAAATGAAATTTTTAAATAAAGTGTCTTATTTAAGAAATGAGGTCCTATTTCTGACAAATCAAGGAATGATGAAATAAAGAAGAGTATTTGTAGTTTGGATCATGTGTCAATAGCATTGGATTGTATGCTTAGAGGTCAGCCTTTCTCAGATCTCTAAATACCTTGACAGGCCTGTTTTTAATACAGGAAAAAGTGTGGACTAGTGTTGTGAATTACCAAGGTGATGAGTTTGTTGGCTTCACCTGCTTTCTGGTGGACAACTGTGTGTGTCTGACAGGTTTATAGACAAGGAGGCTTCTAGGTGGGATTAGTAAATGGGAACGGACAATAAGACAAAATGTTTCAACTTACAGGGATGTTTAATGGGGAATTTCAATAGAAAATCCAAACTTTTGGACCTGGTTTTCTCAGGGAGCTTTGGGAAAGACCATTTGGTGCCCTTCAGAATTGCCATGCCCCAATATAGCTGCCTGAATGCACGCTGCCAGCTGAGAGCAGGGTTACTCTCTGCTGGCCCAGTGCTGTGAGGTGTCCTATCCCACTCTTCCCTTGAATGGTTCTAATAGTGGTTCTAATGATGTTTCATCCAGTTATAGAAAGTGCAGCTGAGCTGGTATTTCAGGGAGTATTTTTGAGGTGGTGCAAAGAGCTGCTATCACAGGAAGAAATAAGCTATAGAAGTTGTTTCTGTAGTGCCAGAGCAGTCTCTCTTTTGGCCAGGCCACAGCATCTGGTCTCTGGACTTGCCAAGACAGAGAGGAAAGAATTTTACTTTGGTGGTTCAGAAATTACACAGGTGCCAGTATGTCCTTTCCAGTCCCTGTTCTAGAAGCAGCTCCTCCATCTCCAGTTACATATGACCACTGTAACATGCCTTATTACTTTCTCAAGCTGCAGTGTATTTCCCAGATTCATTTGTATAATTTTCCTGGATGGAACCTGGTTCCAAACGTAATAGTATGGTGACTTTAGCTCCATTCAGCATTCAGCTTGAGAAGAAATTAGAGGCGTAGACAGTGGAAGAGGACAGGATGGGGTCTTGTTTTGGTTACGAGATCTAGGCAAACAACTGGGTAGTTTTTCGAACATTTGTTCAATAAAAAATATGACTAGGGGAAAGGAAACTCGCAACAGATACGATTCCAGAGCTCTGAAATCCTGTCAGAGGGAAGGAAGGAAAGAAAGATACATTTCCAGGTGCATTTCAAGGCCTCAATTATCGCACATGGATGGTGAAACTTTAATTGGAGATTTGAACATGCCTGGGGTCAGGAATAAATGGCACTCAGAATATTTTTACTTTCCACTATATACAGGAATGCAAGAGTACCAATATTTACAGCTGTACCAGGTAGACAGAGTTTTATGTTATTTCATCCCAAAACGTAGAAACAAATTATGATCTGAAGAAACACAGCCACTCTGGAGGAGACAGTAGCTGTTCAACTGCACAATAGATTAACACCATAAAACAGGACAGAGACCAAAAACCTCCCCTTATCCTGCATAAATACAAACAGTTTAAGAACAGAATATAGATAACTAGCTTTGAATTTGAGAGAGATATTAAATTTGATACTTCCAGATTTGTGGGAAATGTCCTGGGAACATTAAAAAGGTCAGATGTCTAATTGGTTAATTTTATTTCTCATTCAAAGGGGTCCACATCCAACAGCACAGGCACAACTTTAAGATTTTCATTGGAAGTGATGAACTTTAATAATCCTTTCTGGACCCCAAGTTTGCCTTGGTCTTTTATCAAAGGGCTGACCAGAGTTTATGCTACTTAGCCTGTGAACCATAATAATAACAAATGGGGAAGATGATAGTCAGGATTTATATAGCTTTATATTTAATATGGGGAGTTTCTGGAAGGAGTCTGTAAGTAAGGACTGTTGCCCAGACCCGAAGCTTTGGCCAAGCAGTTCTTGGCAGGCCTCAATGAGGGTGGTGAAAATGCAGCTTTAAGTCATCCTTGCATCATCCTAGGGTTGTCTCCCTGCCAACATGGTCCCTAGTGTAAACTCTAACACCAGCAGAGCTTCTGTATTTTGCACTGGCTACCGCTGGACCCAAGAAACTAGTCTGGTAACTGGGGATCCATGAGAAATAGGCTCAGTTTAGCCATTTCTAAACTGTATGTTTTTCACAAGGACTTCAGAAAGGAAGAGCCATTGCAGTCCCTGCAGTGGCTGCAAACCAGCTGAGGCTTTGTCGTATCTGCGCTGGCTGATGCGCAAGTAGCTGGCTGAGCTGCCTCGCAGACTCCATTGCATTGATAATGTGGCAAAAAAAGAGCTTTCGGTGTCTGGAGGATCTGGCCCACATGTCTGTGTGTGCATATGCAGATGTATGGGATGTCAGTGAATGTCCCCGCTCACTGCAAAGGTCACTTTGTCTGAGATTTTTCATTTGCTTCAGAATAAAGCAACCTCGAGAATGTAATGAAGGAAATGAGGTCTGAAATTTGTTTCTTAACATCCATGAATTGCAGCACAGAGCTAAGGGGAAAGCATTCAAATCCCTCTCTGCCCTTTTGGATAGGATTCTGTTTGTAGCTCTGCAATAATCAGCAGACATCAGTGTCTGCTACAACTGAATATTTTTGGTATCTAATTGGCACTTAGATACCAACATGATAGGAGCTTTAGAAATAACTAAAGCAGATAAATATTGCTTCTTCTTTTCCTGTGTGTGCGTCTGTATCATCTGTGTGAAGCTGTGTATTAATGTGAAAAATTCCCTGTTGATGTTAATGGGATGCATCTCTGCAGAGCATTTGCTTCATTCAAAGCTGCAGTAACATATAGAAGGGATAATTTTTTTTCTTTGTGCTGTGAACATCTAGATAAAATTCCCGAAGTATTATTTGTGCAGAAACTGTGAATGCTTCCAGCTTGCAAATGAAGTCAAACCCTTGTTAATGTTTACAGTAAAACAGCTGTTCTCAGCATTTCTTCCTGAGCCTCAGCTACTTTAGCTCTACCATACTCAGCCTTACATCATAGCAGCTGCAATAATAAGAGGCTGAAAGAGGTCAGAAGCAGCCAGTCCTGCTAAACCACACCTTTGTTTAAAAGAGATTTTGGATTGTAAAATGTCTCAACTGCTAAATTTTTCAGCCTGACTGGACTCCATGCATGGGCTAGGTCTTCAAAAGACCTAGCTCACCAAAAGCACACAGGCACTGCCAGCACACAGTAAAGCAGAACACAGGCTCTTTATACATTTTCCCGGGAAACTTTCTATAGATCCAGACTGGGAAATGTTCCAAGGCTTCACAGAACTAAAGATAACAGTAATAAAAAAATGGACTAGAGCACACTGACTTTTAAAAGACATAGCTGATGCTATTATATTTGTGTGGCAAAACCTTGGTAATTTGTGCAGCAAGACTTTGCTAATTTACACTAATAAAAGTAAGATCACTACAGATTACTGAATTTTAGCAATTAGCAGGTATGTAGATAAACAACATTCTAAGAAAAGAAAAAAGCATCAGCATGTAGGTTGCTTTCAAGACTATAATTTCTTTGTACATATTTATGATTGCTCAAATAATAAATGCTACTGGATATATTTTGTAAAAATAATTGGGTGTTAGCAGAATGTAAAATAGAGCATTCCCCTGCTCAGACTCCTTTTCAGAAGAGAGAGGCCATCATTTTTCTGCTAGGTATGAAGCATATGGTTTATTGAGCTTCTGCAGTGTCTACATTGTAGAAATACATGAATAAATAGGAGTTTAAAGTGAATTTAAGAACATTTTAACATTAGATATCCTACACGTGATTTACTGAAACGTCTTCTGTTGAGTAGCAGTGGGAGATAGGTGGTTTTTAGCACATAAGAGAAAATGTATTCATTGCTGATTTATTACACTACATAGGAATTGGATAAAATTTGTCATTGTTATTTTACTGCCAATGGAAATTTGAAAATCAATGTAAGAAGAAAATAAGATTTGGACAGTTGAAAAGTTTCCAAACAGATTTATAGGTCCTTTATTCTATGTACAAGGGGTTATTTTAGCAGCATTTTCACACTTAAAATCAAGTGTGAACATTGCAGTCGCATGCCAAATACTACCTGTGACACCTTTTAAATTCATGGTGACTAAGGAACAGCAACCTTTTCTGGTCCTGCAGTTCACAGGGTGATGTCGCAGACTGTCAGATGATGTCACAGATGTCTTAGGTTATGGCAATAGGTTGGGGCAGAGGGGCTGTCACAGCTGGAATCCTCACTGAGCTTAGCAGATTCCACAGCGTGATGCCATCAAAAGGACTTAGAAAGAAATCCCAAATGTACTTGCCAGTACAAGAAAGAGAAAGAAGAAGAAAGCCATAGAGGCCAGACAGCAGAATTTGTAGATTTCATTGGTACTGGTACTTTTAATTCATACAGATACTTTTAATGCAGTGGGATTGCAGATTCCATTGATACTACTAGTTTTGGAAAGACAGTGTAGAGTGGAAATTATTGGGTCTAAATTGTAATAAATTGGACTATCGTTTCAGTTATGACTCTTAATGGTGGTGAATTATTTGCCTTGAAATAACTCTTTGAGATCCTAATGATGTCAGGATGTAGTTGTATGAGGCATTGACCAGCACAGTAAAATACATACCCTTTATTGAAGAGCATAGAAGCTAAATGTACAAGAACTAGACAAAGGAAATAATATGAAATGGAATATTGAAGCAAATTATTTTTTAAAGTAACAATAGGTACATATGCTAGCTCTGTGCTTGTATCACAAAGATCATGTAGTGTCTGAGGGAGAAAAACTGCCCCCAAAAAAGCAAGTTTATGTACCTTCATACATAAATATTATGTATACATCTATAATATGTATGTATGTATTTTGTATACATAATCTAACCCTGAGTGCTTTTAAAAGATGCACACATCAATGACATAAACCTTTTGTAACTACACACCCAAGCTAAATATTACTTAGCAGTGTGCATTTTTCTTTGGGTTTCACTGGTGCATTCAAAGCATGATCAGTTTATTTCTTCTGGCATAAATTGTCACCTGAACCCCTGAATAAAAATACTGCTTCTACTCTGTCATATAGAGACTATATTCTAACTAACTAACTCCCTCACTCTAGGTAAAAATGTGTCTGTCATGTTTGGAAAGGCAACAGTTAAATACATGTTTCTGCTGTCAGAAATGCAGCAGTTAAACCCTAAATAATATCTATAGGATTAAGATCCAAGTACCTTCCAAGAAATCTATATGCAGTCATCTTTCCACATTTCTTCTCTATGCCCTGTCATAGACTATGAAAGAAAATATAAGAAGTATGTATGCTTTTCCCATTATCTCCATTTTCAGGTAAGCGGAGCAAACAGTTTCACCTTAGTAGATTTGTCACAAAATAATACACATTCCTTTATGCAAGAGGAATTAAAATATCCGGATTGAGCCCAGAACGGGGACAGAGGGGGAGAGATGGGAGGGTTTTTTAGAAGAGTTTTCTGAATAATCAGGAAATCCAGTGAGACAAACAGAATGTGTAGAGAGCAAGCCAGAATTATCAAATTACCATGACAACCGTAGGCAAGAACCCAGAGAGAATCAGGTAAAGAAATTACAGCAGAATTACAGTTAACTTCATATTTATTTATTAAAAAAAAAAAAATCCCAAGCAGTCAGGAGGAAAATTTCCTTTGGCCTAGCTCAGTATGGTGCAAAGGCTTGTGAAATGCAGCCTTGTTTGCAATTTTGAAATTGCTTTGCAACGATATACAAGTAGCTTTTATCTAGATTTGCATATGCAGATTGTTTTAACCAGCAGGATTTGATGTCAGATACAAAACTCAGAATCACAGATGCCTTAATTTGTTTGAAAACAGAAACTAAAAGAGAATTCAGAAAAGGTAAAGGGTGCGTGTGTGCAAGCCTCTGTGTGTGTACACACACTATAGTGTGTATTTATTTCTGTGTTATTTCTAAAACATTCTCCTTTGTATGTTTTTCAAATGACCACTTCCTTCATTCAAACCTTTGCTTAACACATTCACAACCAAAAAGCTTTAAACAATGAATACAGTAAAAAATAAGTGAAACTAAAGTGAAGTGAAGCTAAACTAAGTAAGGGTGGTGTTTATTTTAAAAAGCTACAGGTTAACCATCAAGTGGTTAACCAGATCATCTGTTGAATTTGGGTTGAAATTCTGTTTGTTCAATTTTAACATGCCATTTCATATAATACCATTCACATATATTGGAAGGATACAAGTATACAATTCTGAAAGGAAGAGATCCATGTTTAGAGAAGGAAGGGGGGGATTTGTTCACGTGGGGGGTGGTTGATTTTTCTCCCAGTTTTAAACAAAGCCCTCAAACTGCTAACACTCC
Organism: Gavia stellata; assembly: GCF_030936135.1. Taxonomy (NCBI): domain Eukaryota; kingdom Metazoa; phylum Chordata; class Aves; order Gaviiformes; family Gaviidae; genus Gavia; species Gavia stellata. Next base: position 25,984,388 of record NC_082600.1, read on the forward strand.
AGTATATAAACAAAATTCCCCCAATGCTTTGTCTTTCCTGGTTTATACCAGTATCTGAATGCTTGCTACATTGTATATGTGCTCTGTAAACGCAGATACATGCCCATATTGATCTTTTTAAACGCTGCCCTGAAGTTTGCTGCGTGGTCAGGGAGAGGAGTGATGCACTCCATTGTTCCCTGCTATGATGTCATGCTCAGACTTCGCCTTGGTTAAACAGAATACAGTTTACTGAACTGCAGCAAAATGTCTTTAGGGAACACAAATTTATTGCTGTAGCAGAGATGGAAAGAAATAATAACATGTAAAAAAAGAAGACATAGGAAAAAGGGTATAAATTCTGGCTAAAATATTTGCTGCCTCTATTTTTCTCTACACTTTTTCAGAAGTAGATGTGCACACTCATTTATATACACACTCAAACTGTGCATAGCTCAAGGGTGTGTTTATTTTAATCTTGGTGAACTAGGACGAGCCAAGATTCACTCTCAGGACTTGCATCGTCACTAAGATCTCTCTTAAACATGCAGCTTTATATCACACTGTTCATTCTTTTTACTCACATTAGCTACACAGAGTCTGCATAATGGGTCTCATCCTGCTAGCTGTCCAGTGATGTTAATGAGAGCTAAAGGCATCGGGCATGTTATAAGGTCCAGCGGTAAATTAATTCATTTCCACCAGCATCTGAAAACTGTATGTGGGGATAGTGAGGGGAAGAAAGGGGACGGCCTTTTAATTGTGCTGGGAGATCCTGAACTGAAAGAGAAATCTGAAGAGAATGAGTGGGGAGAAGGAGGTCTTTCCTCCTCCTCCCTCTCTCCCTCCCTTCCTCCCTCACCTCCCGGCCTTAAAAAAATCCCTGGGGCCAGTCCTTCCCAAATAGGGACAGTTGGCAGGTATGTGTTAATCTTGTTCCCAGCACTTTGAAGGAGCCACGCACAGAGCCTCACTCTGTCCTTTCAAACCAGCGCTTCCTGTCCTTCAAGAGTTAACCTTTTCTAGAACAGTTATTTCACCATCTCAGGGAAAAAAAAAAAACCAACCCTGCAGAGCTGAGAGGCTGCAGATCACAAGGCCATTCTGATAGCCTCCTGTCCCCATGGCAACAGCAACGGCATTTATCAGTTCCTTATGAGAGCAGGCACAGCAAATCTGCATTGCACATGGCAGCCTTCCAGCCTTTCAAATGAAAGAGCACTTTGAACTGCTGCCAAGTGTGGAAGGAGCAGAGCTGTCAGGACTGCTTAATGCTGGCAGTTTGTACTTGGGAGCCTTTCAGTTCCCAGAATCCTTCAGCCGTGGCAGCCTGCCAGGTACTTAGCGGAAGCTAAAAACTAACCCCCAGACCATTCACTGCAGTGCACTCAAAATTTTCCACATGTACCATGTCACAAGTGCAGACTGTACAATGAAAGCAAACGCCTTCTGCTTGGGATTCTAATTTTATTAATAATCGAGGAAAAAGCAATCAGAGATTAGCTGGCTGACAGCAGTACAGCATAGCCACTGTTTATAACTTGGGGTGTGTATGTCAAATGTGTATTTCATCCTTCAGAAATAGAATCAGCTCCGACAACAGGGGCTGCACAGCCCCAAATCTGCATGCAGTACCTGAGCGTGCAAGATCGGTGTTAGCAGAAGGGAGAGTGTGGTTATTTACAGTGGAGTATTTTTTAGCAATCATCATCAAATGCATAGCAGTGAGATGTGGAACAGAAAAAGATGACAGTATTTCTGTCTGGTAAATTTTCTGCCCTTACCCTCTGCATTTTGCTGACATTGTGAGAATCTCGGAAACTGGCTGATGAATGTAGCAGAGATACATGGCTCTTGGTGGGTTTCCTTTCAATGGAGAGTTTTCCTGTGAACTTTTTAGTGTTTTGCATTACCCAAAGCACAAGGGCTTCTATTGGCAGAGGAAACAAATTGGCACAGTTCTGCCTTTTTTTTTTTTTTTTAATCTGCACTGAGATCAAGGGCAAGGGCTTCATTTTCCAGCACTAGTCATAAGCCTTTAGCACAAATAGAATGAAAATTGTCTGTCGCTCAGGCAGTTGGACAGGGTTCAGGAAAACTATGTCTGGCACTAATTCCAAAGGGAAGGTTTGGTTCAATCCAGCATCATTAATTTCAGTAAACTGTTTTCACTAGTCTATATCCCACTGTTTGAGAGCTGTTTATTATCTTTTACTAAATAATGTCTTTGGGAGTACAGAGTAATGAAAAATACCTTATATGACTTACATACGTATATATACTCTCACATGTATGTATACATATAAATACAGTATACATGGATGCACTTGCATTTTTTTACTTTTCTGTTTTTTCTTAACAATTGCTTGTTTCTTACCTTGCCTTCCTATTACAAAACACATTTATAATGCCAAATATAAAATAGTAAAAATAGCCCAGAAAGCAAAAGAGAGAGAGAGATGAAAAAAAACCCTGGAGCAAAGACAATCTCCACAAATTTGTGAGTTTCACCACAAAACAAGGAAATGTAGTGCCTCTTTTTCAGCTTGCAGCTATCTTTGGCTGCTGCTTGAAGACTTGACTTAATTCACCCAGGCAGTAGCTTCTAAAAGTAATACACCAAGACAGTTAATTTTGGCACTTAGTCTCCCGTAGGAATTTTACCAACAGTCTTTGAAAATAAAGTAAATGATCTTTTTTTTCCTCTCGGTTTCCCCCCATAGCTCATCTTGATACGTGCTAATAAAAGAAACCACCTCCCCCTCCCTTCTATTCTCACCCTTCTCCTGTGTCCGTAACATCCTTCTTTCAATAACAATGTTAATCAGCATTTATAACATGGTCTTGGAGAAAAAGTGGTTCAGGTCTTTTCAGATGGCATAGTTACAGATGAAAAGGAGGTTATGCCATGTGAAATAACCTAAGATAGTGCAGTTTCTTTTCCTTTCCCTTCCTTCCTTCCTTCCTTCCTTCCTTCCTTCCTTCCTTCCTTCCTTCCTTCCTTCCTTCCTTCCTTCCTTCCTTCCTTCCTTCCCTTCCTTCCTTCCTTTCCTTCTCTTTCTTTCTGACTTCTTTCTTAATCCCGCCCCCCCCCCCCCCCCCCCCGTTCCCACCTCCCCCATTTTTTGGAAAACACAGTAAAGTTTTGTTCAGTTCTCAAGTGTTATTAATCACTGGTGGAGGCCAAAAGCAGGGATATTTTTCTTGGCAGCACGTTTTGATAAACAATCTGTGTATGGGGTGAAGGGAGGGGGGGAGCCTGTCTTGCTGGTAACTAAGCTAATGTTTGGCAGATTCTTAACTGTCACGAAAGTGCAAGTGGCTCTCAGTGGGAATTGCGTTAAAAAATGTACCGATTCAGTTGATTCATTATTGTTGATTGTTTACTACGTCCACAGGATGTAAGATGAAAACAGTCCAGGGATAAAGAAAAAATAACAACAGCGGAGGACCCAGCCTCTGCATGTCCCAGCTTAAAACACGCTACCCGGTCGCTTGTCCCTTGCGGAGCGAGCAGAATTAATTATAGGTGTCTTATTTTGCACTGTAAGATTTGGCAAAGGTTAACGTGCGGAAATCTGGGCTCGCAGGCGGGTTTTAAAAGCATGAAGACAGCTGTAGGAAAATCGATTTGGGGCGGGCCTCAAAGAGGAGCCCTAACTGCTTTCCGGGGCAGAAGCGAGAGGTTGGTGGGGTCGGGGGGGCTGCGGAGGTGCCTCGGCTGGACACGCGGGGCGGTGGCGGCCCGGCCTCGGCGGCGTCCGGGCTGCGGGCAGGACAGCCTCCCGGCGGCTGTGCCCTCGGCTCCGCGCTCCGACAGCAGTCTGGAAGTGGGACCAGTAAAACCGGAGGACGCGACAGGCAACGTCCGTTAAGAAATGTGTCTGCACTGCAGACCGAGGAGAGAAGGGAAAGAAGGAAGGAGGGAAGAGTTCCTAGGTGGGAAAGCGATAGGCTCTGTATGTCAGCAAGGCTCACTACCTGCAGAACGGTTGAAAAAAACAGAATTACAATGAGATGAGAACTGAAACGATAAACAGAAACACGTAATTACACTCCTATTCTTTGTAACGAGATGTTTTGACACTTCCTGGCAGCTCCTAGTAGAAGACAATGTTGTTTAACTTTTAATTTGACAAAATTCTGCAACTCCTTCCTGAAGTGTTTGTGTTTTGATTTGCTGAAGGCACTCCCTTTACCATCGAGTGCTCTGTTCACTGCTAATCTCTGCGTTGTTTTGAAGCCAGTAATTTGATTGTGACGGATTTTCTTTTATGTGCTATACTGAGGTAAATCCATGTAGATCACACTCTTGGGAGTGCGCTTCCCTTCTGGTTCTTGTATTTTTTCCAGCTGTAGCTGCTGATTTGACCACTGAGGAAGGAGCGATTTCTGTAGGTGAGCGCCTGCAGAAGAGCCAGCTGCTGTGGCTGCTGCACTGCATCAGTGCCAAAACTTCGTAAAGTGACCAGGAAAGAGTTAAACGTATTCGCAGGCTGTGAGCATTTAGAGCCAGACCACACCGTTCATCCCCAAGCTGCCGAGATCATGGGCTCCTAATTATTACTGCTTGCAAACTTTGGGGCTGTCCTATATTCCGCATAATTAACACTGGACTGCTGATCGATAATCAACAGTACTCCTCTCGCATCCAGATCAACAGTAATCCCCGTAGTTTGGGAGCTCCAGCATGGGAATGGCACGGAGCAGAGCGTAGCCAGGCACCTGGCTTTTGTTGCTTCTTCCTTCATGGTGCGCTGCACCCTCTGCTTCCCAGACCTGCTGGTGGCACTAAGAAAGGTGCTGGCCGGCTCCCGTATGCCGTGTTTTGTATGATCGTTGTGGTTCCTTCGTTTAAATCAAAGCTTCACCTGTTGTTTTAATGTTAGACAGATGTGTATGTGCGTGTGTGTGTACTTCCAAATGAAGAGGGTAATAGGAATAAAGGGAAAGGGATTATCGGACGGCAGTATTTATCCTAGCACTGAAAGGAAGAAGTAGATTTCACTTCTGACAGTGAAAATTATATTCCTTGTCCCTTGGGACTACTGGCAGGTCGTAAACTTTGGGCAATCCCCGCAGAATCCCTAATGCTGTATCCAAAGTGCTGACTCGCGCTCCTGCGCAAAAAGCAGTAGCTGGGTAGCAATTGTTGGCAGCCGCGGCTCCGTCCCTCCTTGCACTCCCCTCCCTCTTAGTAAACAAGCTACTGTCTGGGGGGGTTCTTACGCTATTTTTTGTTTGCTGGCTTCTTTCTTTCAGTTAGCCAGATCAGGCACCTGAATGGCTTCATTGTTTGGGCTTCCTCTTTTCCTCCTCCAAACGTAATTTTAATTCCTGGATTATTTCAGAGCTAAATAAACACCAGACGTGTTTAGTATAAATCCAGCAAGACCGATCTGGATAGCTCCTGCCCCGGCATTCGCATGGCAAAGGAGAGGAAAGGCGGAAGGTGAGCAGGAAAGCACGCTGCTACCCTCGCAGGGACAGCGCTGCCCTAGGTTGGAGCTTTGTTACGTTGCCACCGTTCAATCTATTTTCCCCTACCAGATTAGATTGATACTGACAACTCGTTCCCTGTGAAGGTGCCACGGCGTGGCATTTATTTGCATTTACATTGCAGTTCTCTTCATCAATCAGCTTTGCAGAGATCACCGTTGCTGCTGGCCATATTGTTGCTATGCTGCCACTTCATCCTTAAGTGCCGCTTGCGTAATGGTACAGTACGTGCCCATGACCAAAGTTTAAATCAAAGTTTAATCATTACGGAAAAACAAACATAATTCCACGACTGTGTATCCTGCAAGTAAAAGTAAAGGCAGTTTGGTCGGGTCACAGATGCTAATCTATGCTCTTTTTCTATTCACAAACTGTAAAGGGAGCTGACAGCACCTGTAAATGGTTTTCTGAGGCTAGATTATATCTAAGGTGATTATTGTTTACACCCACTATAAAGACTTTTCTTGTGAGCCAAGAAGTCTGTTCCTGTGAGGTGAGTGTTACCAAAAAAGGGCTTTCTTGCAGGAGGATTCAGTGGAGCGAGGAGCCAGGGTGAGGGGCGGTTCAAGCACACAGAGTGCCTTGTCATGTGTTGGGTTTGTATAACCCGGGGACTGAAAGACAGTCGGGATATGCTGCAGTTCTGCATTCCCAGACAGTCGGGATGAAGGGGAAAGCCTCAGCTCTCTCAACCTGAGTTTTTTAAGCAGGGGCTGACCTTTTCGCACAGCCCAGTTCTGCTTCTCATATGAAGATCAACACGGGGCAGTAAAAGGATGGGAAAGAAGTTGACCTTCCAGTATGAATCAGAGCGAGCACATGCTTGTTTAGTCAAGTAAAGTCATATTAATGTAGAAATCCTGCAGCCATCACTAAATCACTGTGGCTGGAAGGGAAGACTTTTCCTTTGACCAGCTTTTATCTGCCTTACTGGAAGCTTGCTTCTGTGAAGCCTCTATAATGTCCACAGTTCAGGTGTGAAATTTCCAAGTGTGAAATCCACGCTCCTTTAGCGCATCTTCTTGAGCCAATTTGCATATAGGAGACTCACATAATTCAATGACTTCTCTGTCTCTACTCGCTGCTTCTGCAAGCTTCCCCTGAAAAAGAATCACTTTGTCAGAATTTATTTTCTTACTGTATTTTATCTGGTCCTACCATTTCTATAACTTCAGCGTATGCATTTCATTAAGCCTTCCCTGTAAAACCATTCCGCTCACATACATATCAAATTCGTTTGCCAGCTTTATAGATGATAACCAGACACGTATAAAACGTTTTAGACAACTAAAAATGGAAATGAGACGCATTGGCGATACGAAACGAATTATTTCAAGAAACTTTTTGTCGTGTGAGTTTTGAAACGTTATTAAACGAATACAAGGTATCTTTCCTGCTCAGTGCTGCATCACTGCTGGGCGTGCGTGTGCGCAAGGGAGCCGTGGCACCACGCCATCGAAACCCCAAGTCCCTTTAGAGCACGGAGGGAGACCTGTAATGGACGGGGGGTTCGGCGTTTCTGGCAACAAAGGAATCAGGAAGAGGTACTGAAAGAAAGAAATCCATCCAACAGAGCCCAGCTGGGAGAGGCTCCGCATTCTCCGAGCCTGCGAGCGTACCCCCCGCTGCGCGCTGCCTCCGCGGGCTCCCGTGGGCCCGGCCGCGCGCCAGTGACGCGATGCCGGTTGCCCGCAGCGTCGAACCGCGTCCCCGCAGTGAGGGTTTATTCTCCTTTGGACGGTGGACAGCGATGTCGGTCTTCGCAGAAACAGCCACCGACCGCAGCGAGAGTAAAAGCGGGCTGTGCAGAGCCCTTCCTGGCGAGCACGGGCACCGGCGTGGCCGCGGGGGCGGGCGGGGAGCAGGCAACTTTGGGGATCGCGGTCGGGAGAAGGCAGGCAGGGCTTTTTTGTTTTGTTTTCCTCCCAGTGAAATGAATTCTCGGCTTATTTGCATGAGCCGAAGTTGTTTTGAGTAATTTGCCTGTTAGCAGTGTTATGCAAATGTTAGCAAGCTATTTAAAGGGGGAAAAAAAAAAAAAAAAGCCGTGTGTTCTCACAGCGGCGGGGAAATCCTATGTCCCTTTGCATTAGTGAGATGAGATCACAGCGATTACTCACCTGCCTGGCCTCTCCTACACCCTTGAGCAACGCACAGCGCTATCTTTCCCAGCCCAACCTTAAACACTCGGCAAACATGGCCGATTTAAACAAATCAAAAGTGGAAGAGCTTCTGATGTAGTCACGGGCTTACAGAAACTGTGTCATTCTGTCACCGGGATCACTGAAAGAGAAACACGAAATCGGATATTAAGGCGGGATCCCCCCCGTTTGCCTCAGCAGCCGGAGCGCACGGGAATCCCACCGACAGCCTCGGTGGCAGGGCGCCGCGCAGTCGTCACGGAGGCAAAGCGGGGCGATCCGCGGCTTTACAGAATCCTCCGAAAGGAGACATTTGAACTCGGGGAGCCCAGCCAGGGAGAAAACCACTCCGCCCCCCCATCACTGTGCATGCGCTTCCTGGCCGCGTTGTCGCGGCGGAGGAGCCGCGGCGCGGGCTGGGGAGGAGGGCGAGGGCGCGATCTGGCGTTCAAGTTTCCAAACATAGCCGGCAGCGCGGGCTGCCCGCGCGCCCCGCCGCGCCCCGCCGCGCTCCAGCTGCCGGCCGCGCAGGGGAGGGCGCGGGCAGGGCGCCGGGCATGCGCGCCCGCGCAACAAGTGGGCTCCGCGCCGCCGGCCGGGGGGAGGGGAGCGAGGGGCGGGCGCTCGGCCGTGACGCGGGGCCCCGCCCGGGTGCAGCCGAGCCGAGCCGGGGGCGCGGCGCGGAGGAGGGGAGGAGCGGCGCGGCGCGGGGGGAGCGCGGCGCGGCGCGGCGGAGGGGGCGCGCAGGCACACGCGGCGGCGCGCAGCACCCCGCGCTTGGACTGCGAGCAGGGGCGAGGATGTGAGTGAGGAGCAGGCGGCGCCGCTCGCCACGCTGCTGCCGCCGCTGCCCCCGGGCCGCTACCGCTCCGCCGGCGCTCGGGGAAGCCGCCGCCGCCGGGACTGGACAGCTCCGTGCGGGTGCACCTCTTTCGCTCGCGGCGGTGGGTCAGCGCGTACCGAAGTGCGAGCTCGCGAGGCAGCCGCGGCGGGTGGAAGGTGACCCCCCCATCTTCCTCCGTGCACCTCCGCCTCCTCCCGGAGGAGGAGCAGCAGCAGCGGAGAGCTAGAGAGCGCCGGGAAACAGAAGCGGCTAGAAGGCGACCCCCACCCAGCCCCCCGGAGGAGCAGTAGAAGCGGTTCCCACCCCACCGGGGCAGCAGCGGCAGGACCAGGTAGAAGAAGCCCTCTCCGGCAGCAGGAGCCAACTAAAAGCAGACGATCCCCCTGCTGAAAGGGGCACCAGGATCAGGTACGGAGAGCCACCCCCCCTGCAGCCCGGGGGGGGAAGACTGAGCCAGCCCCTACCCCGGCGGCAGCGGCAGCAGCTCCCCGGCCAGCAGCACCATGTCCGCCGCGCAGGTGTCGTCGTCCCGGAGACAGTCATGCTACCTGTGCGACCTGCCCCGCATGCCTTGGGCCATGATCTGGGACTTCACGGAGCCCGTCTGCCGGGGCTGCGTCAACTACGAGGGCGCCGACCGCATCGAGTTCGTGATCGAGACGGCCCGGCAGCTGAAGCGGGCGCACGGCTGCTTCCAGGACGGCCGCTCCCCGGGCCCTCCGCCGCCGGTCGGCGTCAAGGCAGTGCCGCTCTCCGCCAAAGAAGCAGCGGCGGCGGCCCAGCAGCAGCTCAACCATGTGGACGCCTCCTCCAAGGCAGCCTCGGCGGGGCTGACCCAGTCCAGCCTGGACCGCTACGGGCTCAGCGCCGCCGCGGCGGAGCAGCGCAGCCGCTTCGAGTACCCGCCGCCGCCGGGCAGCCTGGGCAGCAGCCACGGCGCCCGCCTGCCCAACGGGCTGGGGGGGCCCAACGGCTTCCCCAAGCCGCCTGAGGACGGGCCGCCGGAGCTGAACCGGCAGAGTCCCAACTCCTCCTCCTCCTCTTCCTCCTCCCGCCGCGGGGCGCACGGGGGGTTGGTGTCCGGCCTGCCCCCGGGGGCCGCCGGCGCCCAGATGAACGTGCCCCCCAACCTGCTGCCGCAGACCTTGCTCAACGGGCCCGCCGCCTCCGGCGTGGCGCTGCCCCCGCCGCACGGGGGCCTGAGCGGCCGCGGCGGCGGGGGTCCCCCGGCTCCCTCCGCCTCCTCCCAAGGGGGCACCTGCGGCGGCGGCGCCGGGGGAGGCGGCGGCTCGTCCTCCGAGGCCTGCGGCAAGCGGCCGGGCTCGGTGTCCAGCAGCGACCAAGAGCGGGAGCTGAAGGAGAAGCAGCGCAACGCGGAGGCGCTGGCCGAGCTCAGCGAGAGCTTGCGGAACCGGGCCGAGGAGTGGGCCAGCAAGCCCAAGATCGTGCGGGACACGCTGCTCACTCTGGCCGGCTGCACCCCCTACGAGGTGCGCTTCAAGAAGGATCACGCCCTGCTGGGCCGCGTCTTTGCCTTCGACGCCGTCTCCAAGCCGGGCATGGACTATGAGCTGAAGCTCTTCATCGAGTACCCCAGCGGCTCCGGCACCGTCTTCTCCAGCGCCTCCGGCGTGGCCAAGCAGATGTACCAGGACTGCATGAAGGACTTCGGCCGCGGCCTCTCCTCGGGTTTCAAGTACCTGGAGTACGAGAAGAAGCACGGCTCCGGCGACTGGCGGCTCCTGGGGGACCTGCTGCCCGAGTCCGTGCGCTTTTTCAAGGAGCTGGTGGGCGCCGACATGCTGCCGCAGCCCTACCTGGACGCCAGCTGCCCCATGCTGCCCACGGCGCTGGTGAGTCTCCCGCGGCCGGGGGCCGGGGCCGGCGGGGCGCAGGGCACGGCCGCCGCCTCTAGGGGACCCGGCGGCGGCGGCGGCGGCGGCGGCGGGGCGATGCGCAAGAGGAAAGCCTCTCCCGAGCCCTCGGACTCGGCCGAGGGGGCTCTGAAGCTCAGCGACGAGCAGCAGCGGCAGCAGTGGATGGCCAGCCAGAGCGAAGCGCTCAAGCTCACCATGTCGGCCGGGGGCTTCGGGGCGGTGCACGGCGGGGGCCCCCCGCCGCCGCCGCCGCCGCCCCTCGGGCCTCACTCCAACCGGACCACGCCGCCCGAGTCCGCCCCCCAGAACGGACAGTCCCCCATGGCCGCACTCATGTCGGTGGCCGACACGCTGGGCAATGCCCACTCGCCCAAGGACGGCAGCTCGGTGCACTCCACCACGTCCACCCGCAGGAACAGCAGCAGCCCCGTGTCACCGGCCTCGGTGCCGGGCCAGCGCCGCCTGGCCTCCCGCAACGGGGACATGAACCTGCAAGTGGCCCCTCCTCCCCCCAGCGCCCACCCCGCCATGGACCAAGTGCACCCCCAAAACATTCCGGACTCCCCCATGGCCAACAGCGGGCCCCTGTGCTGCACCATTTGCCACGAACGCTTGGAGGACACCCACTTTGTTCAGTGCCCCTCTGTGCCCAGCCACAAGTTCTGCTTCCCTTGTTCCAGAGAGAGCATCAAGGCCCAAGGGGCGACTGGCGAAGTCTACTGCCCCAGCGGAGAGAAATGCCCCCTAGTCGGTTCCAATGTGCCTTGGGCATTTATGCAGGGCGAGATCGCGACCATTTTAGCTGGGGACGTTAAAGTGAAAAAGGAGAGAGACCCTTGAGTAGGAAATCCAATCCCTTCAGACTCCTGAAGATGTAGAATTGTGAATACAACAAACTGCAAAAGTTAGTCTTATGTATAGACATTATTTTCGTCGTATGTTTCTATATTTTGAAACAAAGGTATGTACTCTTCTTCATTTGAAGGATAGAGCTGGTTTTTGTTAAACAGAATATAATATTGTTTGGTTACTACATAATACCTGTTCTCATTTCTTTGGCAGTGTGTTGGCTAGGTACAAAGTTAATAGCCCTTAGCGATTACCTGCTGCTGGTGTGTATTTTTGTAAATGTATGCACTTCTCTGAAAGAAGAAGAAAAAGAAAAAAAGACAAAAAAATTTTTTTTTTTGCCAAGGCCAGTGTTGATGCCTAAAAATTGCTACAAAAATGGTGACAGCTTATGTTTTACAAGCCCTGAGTGTTAGTCTTTCACTTTATTTTTTTCGTTTTTGTTTTTTGTTTGCAAAACGGTGGGGTGGCTCTGGGGGGAGGGTGTTTTTTGTTGCAAGTTTGTAAGGAAAATGTTTCAGTTTGTTTCTATTGATCTGAACGTTTTTAATCTTCATGTGTTTTTTGTTTTTGCTTTTATTGATGCACGGAAGCTTTTGAACAGTAGAGCAAAATGCTGTACATGAAAAACATGCTCTGTTTGTCCTTTATACATTTCTGTAGTTAACAGAACACTGTAATGTGCCTTGGAGCTTAGTAAATTGTAATAAATTCAATTGATATTAATACTTCTCGAGTAGCAAGTTTTATTTTTCTCGGAGCTTAGGCAGCATGCGCAAGCCACGTTGCCTTTTTAAAAGTCTCCATTATACCAAGAGCCTGCAGTTCGTTGTGGTAATTGTGGCACTTGTACGCACATTTTCACGTATATATAGTAAGATGATGATGTTGATGGTGTTATCAAACGTACCTAAATCTTGGCACTGTGCCTATTTACATTTCACCTTTAATGTTGCAGTAACAGTTGCTGACTAAGCATTTTCTATTTACTGTTTCTGCATCTCATTTCCTCCTCCCTTCTCCCCCCCCACCCCCCGGCTCCCCCCAGCTCTCCAGCTGCAAACAGTGTTTGCAATACAGGATGCATCCATTGCCTGCACAATTTAATAAGGCTTGAGATTTGAAACGAAGCCCTCTTTCACAAAAAAACCCAGCATCACGTGGTTAATAATTTTAGTTGATTTTAAGAGCGGTCGTCAAAGCTCGACATCAGCCGTAGACTCTTGGTAAGGCAGGACTGTAGTTGAGCACAGCGCAAAAAAAGGGTAGTGGGAAATAACAGCTTCGACAGTTGGTGTTGCAGCTGGTGGGTAGCTACCCCATTTAGGCAATGACTTTTCATAACTGAGTCAGTCAGCAGTTCAGGGGCTGTGTGGTGTTTTCAGGTGAGGAAGCTTCCTTAAAGCACTGAAGTGAAATGCTTTCCTTTTGGCAGGGTTCATGTGTGATTCTTTGTATAATTAACTATTTTATGTGACTGGCATTTTCTGGAGATTGGGGAGCAGTGCAATACCTGTTAGGAGATCAACAGGCAAAGTAAATACACAGGCCGCATACTAGCTGGAAAATGCAAACAAACCTAATGTGAACTTTGTCCTTTCCAGTGAGGCAAATGGAGGAAAGATAGAAACCCTGAAACAAAAACAGCAGCACTGCAGAAATCCTTTGCAGTTTGACCAGCAGAACAAGGAGCTGTTTCAAATGCAACAGTGTCATAGGTTATGAGCTCTGAGTTTTATTGAATATTGAGGATCCCCACCCCCCAAAACCCCATATTGTATAAAAAGGTACTTTAAAAGTCTGGACTGCATTTTCTATCTGCTCACTCTTAATAAGACATTTTTCATTTGTATTCCTGGTGGAAAGGATGGTAGAAGCCTTGAGACTATATGCTTAGTGTGCCTACGGATCTTTGCTCTCCTGTATAGGTACATACTCCGGCTATTTTGGGTGGGTGGGTTATGTTTTGAGATTCAGTCTTTGGCATCACTATATCTGTGATTTCAGACAATGACTTTGTGTATCTAATTTTTTTCTGCCAAGCACTATATTGGTACTTAAAAATCTTAGAACATACTGTTCGTATGTAATAAATTGGAGGGAATAATGCAGAAAAAGAATGTTTTGAGTTAATTATTACATCCAACCTATACATTTTGAGTTAATTATTGGATATAACCTATACATTATTTTAGAGTATAGATTTGTACTGATCCTATTTTGAATTACTTCTATGCATGCAGTTCCAACACAGCAGTTTATTTCTAAATCATGAGATAGGGGGACTAACATTGTGAGCTCATGACTGGCACAGAGAAAAATTGTATACATGGATGAAATTCGAGTTTAAGCCTAATGAGAAGTAATATTCGTGTGTGAATTGCAACTGCCATTAAAAGAGAAAAACTACTGGCTATTCAACATTTAATTATGTCACAGAAGTGTGAATACCCTGATTTATATAAACAGAACCACTACTGTAATCTTGAAATCAGTCATCAGCAGCTGGAGTTAGAAAGGGCCCCATTTGGTTGATTTCTTTAATTGCAGAGCATTCTTGAAAAGCTCTTACCAGTCAAAATTTTGGAAACATAAGCCCACTTGTGAGACTTATCAACTTGATTTTTAGCAGACAAAGGAAAGGTAAGGGGCAGTAGACATAGGTGGAAAATAAGCTTGAAGTGAATTGTAATGCTGCAGTTAATTAAAGTTAACCGTAGCTACGGGGCATTTGTTGTATGGAGGTTTTTTGTAACCATGTGACCTTTTCTTTTACTCTGGCTCATTAAACAGCCAGTCTGGGCATATTAGCCAGCATTGCTTTGAACCCACTCCATAGGTTTTTCTCTTTCTGAAGATGTCCACAGCTGACAAACAAGCTGTAACCGTTTTTCGAGGAGGAGGAAAAGGGAGCTGCTGAGTGAGTCTCACGTACAGAGATTCAGCTGAGTTCTGTATTTTACAGTAATGCTCCCCTCCCCCATATTTGCCAGTTATTTAAGGTAAAGCCCAATGTTTGCTTGAATAAATCGTGTAAGTGAATTTATTTGTCCAGGTGGTCATTTGTTGTGCTCTCATTCCTTCTTATAATGGGGAAGTACTTAAATGGTTTATTTTCCTAAGGAGTGTTGTGGGTTGTTGTTGTTTTTTTCCAGTTAGATTATTCTCAACTTTTCTTTTAATAGCCTTGTAGCCTATTTTCTAAGAAATGGGTTAGAACATGTGTGTCACTGGATGTTTGTTTTTTAAGCATTGGCAGCTCTGTGTGACTTGGAGATGGAAGTGTTTGTGCCATGAAGAGATGCTATGTCCGTTTGGGGGAAATACTACACAGTTCTATCAGGAGCTCGAGTTCACCAATGCTAACTGGTGTCATTTCGTACAAACCTTGTTATCTTTTTTATTTGCTTAGCAATGTTGTGCATCTAAGCATGCTCTTCCCTGCCCCCCTCCCCTTTAACATTTGAGCTCCAAACTAGTCAGGACTAACATTGTTTTGAAACTGCAATCTCTTCAAATAGGCTGGCTGCCAGCATAGCTTTGCAGAGCTGCAGCAGTCACTGGCATAAGAGTTGTCTGCTTTGCATGTCTTGCGAGCTCAGGTTTTTCTTCCCCTCAAGGGAAAGGGCTTTGTCTCCTCAGAGCTCTCAGGTTCCCAGCTTACTATGCAGTAGTTGCTTTGCAGCTTGGCTCTTCCCTAGGTCTTGCCATTTTCTTTTTTTGTGGTATGCAGCCATTCTCCATTCATAGTAGGATGGTTTGTGTTGTGAGTTAGCAGCCTCTTTCTCTGCCAAAGTGACACATCCTGTAGATTTGCAGCAGAGTACTGAACTGTCACTGTAATGCTGACTCTTTTAAGGCTATTCTTGAGGCAGAACAGCTTCCCCCTTGGCGTTCAGCCATCAGAATCCATTACAGCATGCATTTCCTACCCAAAACATAGCTCTGTACCTACATCGTTGTCCTTTCAACCATCCCCTGGAAGACGCAGAGGGCATAGCTATACCCTCCTGTATAGAAATAGGCACTGCTGGGTTTATTTTCAAAGTGTCTGAAAACCATGTACTGAGCTTTTGTTGTTTCAGCCCCTCCCTTAAAACCTGTTAATGCAGACTGCTAAGGGGAATGCCTCTGCTGATGGGGTGATGTGAAAATAACTGCAGACAAGATTTTTTCCCTGGTGTATGTCTTAAAAGAAGGATTAGGTGTGTGTGTGCACTGAGCAAGGCTACTACTGGGCTCCTCTGACAAGCCAGCCAAACGTCTCCCTCTCCACGTGTTTGCCACAGGGCAGCCCAGCCCTATGCTGCTGGCCCTGACTGGGCGGCTCTGCGGGAACCCAGCTCTTCTCCCTGGGAACGGGCTCACCTACCTCCGTGGGAAGAAACACGGGAGATTACGTGTCATTTCAAGTTTCTGACAGCAAACCCACTCTCTTTCAGCCATTCAGGGAACTGTAGAGTGAAAAGCAGAAGGGACCAGTTAGACATGTGAATGGGAGGGGGAGGATGCTCGTCACCAGTCTGTCTGGCCAGTATGGTCTCTGACTGGTTGGACTGGCTGAGCTACTTGGGGCTAGGTAGGTTCAAGATTGCACAGTCTGACTACTGTGCTTGGTTTGATGAAACGAACCTTGCTGGTATCAGTGTGCGTTGCTGACAGTGGCTGCAGCTACCCTGAATTGTCCTTCTCTCTTCCCCCCCTCACTGACACATAGCTACACAGCCCTGCCTGCTGCTGCGCTGAGATTGCATTCCCCTCGCTGCTGTGTGCCTTGCCTTCCCGATGCGCCCTTGTAAGGTTATTTGGAGGCGGTGGGAGCAGGGGTGGAGGTGAGGAAGGTCAAGCTTCTTAGGTTTCAGCTGATTTGGCATCCGCTCACAGCCCTCCCCCCCGCCCCGTAGCCCTGCGCGGCCATATGCACTGGCTGCTGCTTTTATGACCCTTTGCAAAGAAACCTCAAAGATGTGAGCTGCTGTCAAACAGCAACTTATTTTCAGGAAAACACCCCCTTCCCACACCGATCAGCTTTAACAGTGAGAAGACTGTGTTTTTTCCTTGTCCCCAAAGAGAGCTATAATGGGGACCTGCCACCTTCTCTCCGCTGGCACTGCTCTCCCAGCAGTACCGGGTGTGCCAGGGCGACCCGCTCCCCCGAGCCTACTTCACCGGGCCTTTTCCTCGATTTTTTGGCCAGCATGAAGGCCCTTTGCTTTGTTCAGTGCTCTGTGAGTGGAGGCTGAGCCTGGCAGCCCCACCGCAGCACAGAGCGGCTTGGCACGGCTGTGGCATGGCAGCTCAAGCTGGGACTGGGAGGGGGTGCAGCGAACCGGGCTGAACCGAACCGGGCTGGGCCGGGCCGGGGAGGGGGCAACGGGCCACCACGGCATGTAATTGCCGCGGGCCTGGGCCCGGCCTAGACGGCCATGTGATCCGCCGCCTGCCTGCCTGCCTCTGCGCAGGGGATGAGAATGGGGACATGAAACATGTCTGTGCAGCTTCGAGGAGCCGAGCAGAATTCCCCACTGTCATCATCCTCCTCCCCTCCCTCCCTGCAGGCTGCCAGAGGGGAGGGCTGATTACAGCTCCGCTATTGTTCAAGTAACCTACAAATGGATTTGCATGGAGGCAGGTTGGGAGGGGCAGAGGGGTGGGATTTATTAGCTGCAGCTAAATTCGTCAGGATTACTATTAGGCTGAGAGCTTCTCAATGGGAATGATCCCTGGGTGAGCGGTGGGGTGGAGGGGAGGGACTGGAAAGCTCCTTTTCTGCAAATAGGTGAAGGGGTGCCTGGTTCCAGCCGAGGAGGGGAGGCAGGCAGGGTGCAGTTGGCTGGGGATGGCGCTTCACCTCGATTTAAACTGTAACCCTCTATTCTGAGCACGGAGCTCCTGGCAGCACCGCTCATACCAAAGCCTTGACTCAGGGTTATCTGCATGCTGGGTAATAAGCAGCGTCACCAGAGGAATGCGCAGAGAAAGCAGCCATGCTGCTGCAAGCCTCTGCTCGCTCCTCAGGCAAACCACTGATTTAGCAGCCTGCTTCTGTCTCTGGGCCGACGAAGACTGGCGAGCGGTGGGGGGCTTCTCCTGGGGGGGGGGCAGCCCCAGGTCTGTTTTGAAGCCAAAACAGCATTTTGCCTTTCCATAAGTAAATGCTTTTTATCCAAAGCTGGCCAGGACTTTGCTAACCATAATTGAGGACTGCGCCCAGGAAAGGGTGAAGTTACTCCTCAAGTTGCTACGTTAGTTTATCCGTTTTGCAGATGGGTAATCTCAAGTGTTTTAGCCAAGATCACATGGCAAATGCCTATCAGAATGAGGGAGACCGTGGCCTTTGGTTACTGCCCCAACTGCTAGTCTCCCTCCCTCTGGGATAAAAGCATGTTGTTACAATGACTCTGTGCAGCTGAACTGAAAAGCACTTGTGGGAGACAGGTGTTTGGGAACAGCAATGTTTAGTGCCAGGCCATTTGCCTGTAGCCTG
The DNA here is from genome assembly GCF_030936135.1 of Gavia stellata. NCBI lineage: Eukaryota > Metazoa > Chordata > Aves > Gaviiformes > Gaviidae > Gavia > Gavia stellata. The sequence continues at coordinate 26,002,064 of NC_082600.1, forward strand.
CGTCCTTCGCTCAGATAGTTCCAAGGCTGGAGGCTGTTGCTGTTCTTGCTGATGCAACATACCAAGGGCTGGGGTGAAGGAGAGTGCATACCTGTGTGTCAGAGGTAGGAGCTCCCCTTTGGCTATGATGGAAAGCACAGCACATCCAAATCAAAGACAAGAGGGGGTTGCTTTGAATTGGTGTATTCTGGACCTATCTGAGGCAATCTTACTCTTCACTGCACACATCACGGTAACAAGAGACAAGCTCATACGTAGCCCAGGTTTTCATTTGAACATGTCCAGGCTGGCACAACACAGTTGGGGTAAGGACAACGCGCTTCTGTAGGTTTGATTTGTGTTGGAGCTAGGAGCAGAACTAGGGAGGGAGTGGGAAGCCTGAATATCTGGTCTGCTACTGGAAAATATAGGCCACTGACTTGAAGATGTTGCAGGCTTATTTGATCTAGCTTGATATGCTAGACATTTTTCTCTTAGAACTCTCTTCCTCAGTGTCTGTAACTTATTTCTGTAAAATAAAAAGAGAAGGTACGAACATCCAGGATTAAAACAACTGAAAGAGCTCTTGTCTTCCTGCAGCAGTAAATTTTGGAGTATTTTTTATTAGTTGCTTAGTGTTGTTGATGTGCTTCACTCCCTGTTACATGTAAAGATAATTCCTCCCTGAAGAACTCAGTCTGCAGTGATAAGAAAGGCCAGTTGGCGCATCTATTTTATCCCACCTCCTTCAGTGAAAGCTTATGTCATGTATCTTATCAAAAGGATGCAGCCTTTCAAGAGCTGTACCTCGGTAAGTATACATTCTCATTTTTGGCAAACATTTGCTGTGGTTTTGAGTGGTTCTCTCCCTCCACACCCCCGCCCCCCACAGTCAACTCTTCTGTTCATCCAACTATACTCATTTAGCTGCGCTTATTGCATGATTTCTGCTGGGGGGGAGGCAGCAAGAGGTGCAGCTATCAGGGATAGTATCAGTTGTGTGATCCGTGGACATCTAGTCACGTTGTGCTAACAAGGACCTGCAGCCTATGATAGATTCATTAGTCAGCATCCTTGATAGAATGTCTAGTGGCTTGTGTGACAGTTAAATACCAGGAAATTATGCAGAAATTCTCATGCTCTTGTGTACCTGTCTTTCCTCATGCTACAAGAGACAACAGCATTTCTTGAGAACTGCACTGCACATGCTTAATACAAAAAGTAGCTCCTTTCAGCTTTTTGCATGATTAGTTGCAGCTCTCTGCCTAGATCTTCCTTGTTCTGATGACTGTATTTTTACAGTTGTGTGTTGTACATATTTTGCAAGTTACAGCTTGAAACTTCCTCCTTGCAGAAGGTTCTGTCATTTGAAGGAACCCCACCCTGCTCTCCCTTGAAGATGTGCAATCCCAGGCTGTGTTTCAGCATGCCTGGGGAGGCAGGTGCAGCCTGGCTGGATCCTCAACATTACCTACAAATAAACACTGTTTAAACAAATTGGACTAATAAGAACATTCAAGATTCAAGTAATAATCAGGACAGGATTTGCTCTGTAGTCTTTGTGATTTTCCCATCCCCTGTCCCTCTGAGTTATAATCCAGAATATATGACATGATCACGTTGCTATGGAAATCAATTACAACATAACTCTACAGAACTGTATAATGATAACAGTTGTTAATAGCACCTTTGTTGAAAACAACATCAGGTTAAAGTCACTTTTAAAAACCCCACGTTTCCTTCCTGGTGTTGCAAATAAGGAGTTACATAAAATTAAAATTTATTTTCTAATATTTTAAGGAAAAAAATCCTTCCAGCATAGAGCCTGTAAATACAGTTGTATTCTTCGTCATTTGCCCAGCACTTGTATAGCCATCAGGTCTGTCCTTCAGCCCAGAAAACATGACAAATCCTTAAAGCCAGTACAAATTCTTCAAACCTTAGAACCAAGGGACCAGACCAGAGCAAGGTTATTTCTGTTCTCAAAGCAGGCCCTTTGTGCTCGTATCTCAGTCCAAGTCTGTGGGAACTGTAGGCTGTCACCTGCTCCACACAGTTTCCTCCTCAGATGAGCTCTTTGTAGAGTCACCTGATTCCTTCCAAGCGCTGTGAGAGTCACCATATTACTTGCTGTAAGCATTTAAGGGATCAATCCTCGGCCGCACACACACGATTACCCTCAGGGTCTTGTCCAAGCTAGTTCTACGGTTTGATGGGTACCTATCTCATTACCACACAGAATTCTCAATGATGTTCCATTTCAGGGTTGTCAAGTCTGCATACTGATACACCAGCTTTCCTTGATGCTTAAAGATGTCTGGGTCTGGGTAGCTCTTTTTACTAAGCTTCTTAAGCCTTTTTGGCTGTTGTTCCCTAAGGAAGCCTGGCAATGTAGTCACTAGACTTCTTTTGATTTTTCATTTGGGCAATAGTGGAGTTCCCAAGCAATTTGAGACCATTTGGTCTCAATTCAACATTTTACCCCTCACTCGCTACTCAAGACTTTCTCTGGCTTCCTGATGCAGGAAGCTGCTGCGTTGAACACAGACCTCCATCCATGGCTCAAATGGCACAAGACACATGTGTGTATATGCTGGGCACATACCTATACATGGTCCAGTGAACAATCCCTTCATGTGTGCAAGTTTGCATGCCAGCTGCATATTACCAGAGTTCCCCTGCTCTCAGAAGGACCGTCTCGTCTGTAAGCTGATGTAGGACTAATAATTCTTCCAAAGCTTTTTGGCAAGCTACAAGTCTTCCTTGCCTTTTGTAGCATAATGCTTGAGTCTGCCACATGAATTCATACCCTCCACCTCTATTTCTTCCATCATGTTATTGCAGAGGAGTGCCCAGAGTGGCAATCAGTTTAAGCTCTAGCAGCAGACCCTGCGGATGTCATTCCAAGGCTACCATTCTCATCTCTGAATGTACAGGTAGTGATGTTCCCTGGCTGTTTGATGGCTATAAATGAGCACATTCCACATGCATGTAATGCAGCCCAGATGCAATGACAGTATTGCTTCTGGAGCCAGTCTCAGCCTGGCCAGAACAAGAGCCAAATAGCTCAACACTCTCTATGCTGCGTGGCCCACTCTCATTGGGGAGGTGCTCTGTAGCTACTCAATTTTAACACTCCACACCAGCAGCAATAGGCATTCAGAGATGCAGATGGGCATTTGAGATTTGAGGGTAATGTTTTAGCTCCATCAGCACAGAGCTAAGCCGGCCCAAACTACCTTCTGCCAGTCCAGCAGTACTCCCCAGACCCCATGTCAGCATATATTGCAGCAATCTCTCCTGCTGAGGTGCAAGCTGCAGTTCCTGTTGCTTTTGTTGACTCTGCAGGAGGAGTGCTGGTTTTTCAGCAGCAGATAAAGAACATTTCCATCTCTCCCCCTCACAACAGAAGAATCCATTGAAATATATCTACCTATTGGTTTTGCCATTATCTTTTATGTAGCTGCTCTAGTTTTCTCTTAGTGATACAGTCCATTTGCCTGCGAATGTGCTTCATGATGCACAAGCTTCTGGTTTACTTTCCCCAAGGATTTTTCTGTCTGAAGGTCCCAAGTCCATTCAGCCAGCAGTTTGTCCCCCTTTGAGCACATAGCTAGAGGGGCCTGTTTGCCACAGCAAGGCAAACCACAGAAACTCACCCATTTAATTTGCTCCCACTACTAAGTCCTTTCTGTAATTCCCCTGGCTCCCTCCCTGCTGGGTCTGATAACCTTACATAGCTGGTTTGCTCCAGGTCCATGGGTCCTTAGGCAGGTTACACTTAGCAGTTTGTTTGCAAATACATCAAGGAAGCTTTGTAATATAGTATAAGCATAGCATCTCCTACAAAATGCTTTTTTCCTCTTTGGGAATTTGCGAGGTTAAACTAGATATGCGTGACGAACATGAACGATGAAAGGCCCTCAGTCCTTTCTAAGTATCATTGTTTATTTGGAAGTGTGATAGATGTTAGGATTAGAATGAAGTACACCTTACTTGGGACGGAAGAACTACTGTTGTTTTTTACCTCCATAGCTTTAAATACATATCACTTACAGATACACTTACGTTCTTGGCCTGCATGCCTTTCCAGTGCCTCTTACAAATTCTTGAGCTTACAAAGGTGGTGCTGACTTGCTACTGTATTTATTTTCTTATAGAAATGAAATGGCTGACTGTGGGAAGGGATGGTTGCTGTCAGAAAAGAGCAAGAAAAGGAAATGAACCTCTTTTGGGACATGTGTCAAGGAGATCTGGAGACCCTTAGCCTGAAATAGAGGATGAAGTAAGAACAAGTGCCAGAGGCAAAGGCAACAAAGGAAAACTAGACAAGCTCTATCCTTCAGCAGGCAGGGACGAAAAAGAGAGGGAAACACGCAGAGTTTTCTGGTTTTAAATGCTTGGGAGATGCTCTGAAGCTGTTGTGATGGACAGACAAATGAGAGCCAAATGGTTGCATTGTTATGAGCAGCAAAACTTTGCAGAGCAGCAAAGGCACTGGAAATAAAATAAGTAAGATAGTTGACCAGTAGGTCGTGAGGTGAAGAGTCCCTCATTACCAATTCATCCATGAATAAGAAACAGAAGTTCCTGAAATGAGAGGCAACAGATAATCAACGGCAAGGTTGTCACAAGATGTGACAACTCTTAAATGTGGATCTTGTCAAATATCTTGATGGTCTTTATTGTTATTTTCTTGTATCAGCCAAGGATGTGCAACATAGTTTCTAGAAGACAAAGACGTGGTCTTTTCAGAAATGCTTATAATTTAAATACCAAAGGAGAAAGAACAAGAGGGGATGTTGAAAAGTTTGAAAGTGCTGTTTGAGCCTTAAAAAATCAAACCAGTAGGACTTGGCACATTGGTGATTGATAGGTGAATGAGCCAGATAGTAGCAGGTGAAATTTATGGCATATGCAGTTGCACATACTGTGAGGAAACCATTTTCCTCAGCGTTTTGCCTAGTTTTAAATTAAAGGTATAAGAATATTTGGGGGAAGACCTGATTGCTACCAGATAACTTACTGGAAACTCACCTCTATAAAATGTGCATCTTTGATCAAAAAGCAAATGCCAAGATGCATGAGGAATGAAATGTTGAATGCTATGTGGAGCTTTCTACCACCATTACAGGAACCAAAGATCTGCCCTTACCTAAAAGAAAATTGGTGACCCCATCTTAAAAATTATAATGAACCGCTTAAAGGGGTTTGGAGATAAGCCCATGAGAACAGTTAGAGACATGCAAAAATGTCTCCACACCACAGCAGAAGTGCAGTTATTGTTTATTTATTCTAATGCTAAAGCCCCTTAGTATGCATAAGACTTTGTAGACAAATAGGACAGGTCTGTGCCTGAGGAGTTTGCCTTCTGAGCAAGACAGAGCACAGCAAAGGGAAGCAAACCAAAAGAAGTGTGTTGGTACATGTGCAGGGCAGTGAGGTAGTGGGCGGCAGAGAGTGCCACCGGAGAGGAGTGGTCAGGGTCAAGGGTATCACCAGAGCCCTCCCAGGGTATGCACTTGCCTTCCAGTAACGCAGACCCCTCTGGCGTTGCAGTGCCAAGGGAAAGCTTCTTGTTTCATTATCTATGAGGTGTGACCTGTCTGTCTGCTTACAACTGTAGTCCTGTAGGAAATATCCTCCAGACTCCACAGACTCTGTTTTCACTGGCTTCTTTTTCTACATATGCAGCTGCTTTTACAGCAGCTCCGTATTTCTATGTACGGAAAAGCAGCTGGATTGCACAAACAGCAGAAAAAAATTCAACGAATATTTGAATTCAAAAGCAAATTTTGGGGGCATCTGTGTTGCGATGCTTTAATATTCATGCACTCAAGATTTATTTGTGCAAATGAATTTTAAGTTGAATTCTAAATGTGAAAAAGTGGAATTGCACATTTGATTGTAAAATTCATGGTAAGTTACCAAACATGGTACAAAATTGGTATCATTTGATATATGTAATTAGCCAGCACATCAGTAGACCTAGAAATGTTCATCAAATAGACTAATCATTCTGAGTGATGAAAATCTTGAGTATTTCCTAATCCAGTTGCAGCTAATTTCAGAACAGAAGAAAATAATATTAATAGAATATGCTTTTGTTGCATATTACTTGCTCGGTTCTAGTATTATGTATGCAAATCAGGTAATTTTGTACCTAATTGCCTGATTTGCATGCATAAATGTAGGTTGCACATGTGCAAATTATTTCATTCAAATTTAGTATATGCCTAATATGTGGAGTGGCTGAAAACTTTATGTATCTGAATCACTCAGAATTTTTGCTTAGGGAAAAAGCAAATTTTGTCACCAGTTTTGGAGATCAGATGAAGTAGGTGGACTTCTTTGGATGATTTTGCAGGGGCAATAACCGTGGAGCTGTGCATTTTTCTTGAGAAATGAGCCATGATGTGAATGCCCCAAAAGACAAGTAAATAAAAGAGATCCTGTTGCTTTAAATGCCATAAGAAAATCACAGAAAAATGTGACACTTGCCAAGTGGAAAAAGACAGAATCACTCAGGAGGAAATGTGGCTTTCGAAGTCTAAGATGGTTTAACAGACAATGAAACCTAAGATGAAAAGTGTAAAATTACAATACTAAAGTCTAAGTGCATTAAAAATTCTTTCAGGTAATTTTATGGCTATGAAAGGAATTGGACTGACAGTTCTTGTGAATGAAGTTATGTGACCTTAGGAGAAGGAGACCATGGGCAAGGGATAGAAATACTTCATTTGTTCTGCCATGTTATGTGTTTCACCCTCTGATCTGGAAGAGAAGGAAGATCTGGACCTGGAAGATTAGGAGAAAAAGAAAACATCAGGCTCAAGAGCCTGTTTCGTTATGGGTCTCTGCAAGGAGCTCCTAGTACTGGGATCAGATGCGTTGTCACCAGCAGTTTTCATAACGATGTGGAAGGGCAGGAAGTGTCCCTGAGGAAGGGAACTAAAATTACCAACAGCATTTTTTACTGTGGCATCAGCTGTAGTCTAATAAACAGTGGTAGGCTGTTTTCTCCCTATTACTCAGAAGTCCTCTGCAAGCTTTATTTGCATACACATGGGTGACAAATACTACTAAAATAAGCATGTAGAAAAATTAGAAGCAATTTGGAGGCACATATGAACTCACAGTTCCAAATTCTCATTCACACTAGTATGAAGTACAAGGAGCGTCAGAACAGGTATGGTATATGCTCCTTCCGAGGTTCCTTCACGCTGTCAAGAACTGTGAAGAGTTATGGGTGTAAATTAGAATTTGGCACAAAATACCTTTCTTTCCATCTAAGGGCAGGTTTGTCATAGCCCTGCTGACATGGGTATGATATCAAATGATTTCTGACCAGCATAGCTTTGCTAGTAAAAATTTCTAGTGTCCATGTGTTTATAATGGCAAACTCATGCTTTTCTTGGAATAGGTTATTTTACTTGAGAAAGGGAGACAAGCTGGAGTAAATTTTACTTTCCGTAGGAAGATAAAGCAGCAGGCAGGGAGGGGAAGGTAAGGCGGGTTGCAAAGCACTTTTGCATGGCGTGACTGGAAGTCTGTGCTCTGTGTGGGGAGCCATGGGAGATCCAGGGCCACAGCTCCTTTAGTCTCCTCACCTAGTGAGCCTGCTCCTGATACCACAGAAGCATGGCTCACCTGTATAAGCTCTGACTACATTTGTAGTGCTTTCCCAGGTTACCTACCCCAGAGAAGTGCTTCCTAATGCAGACTTGACTTGGAGCTCCTTTTTTGTGCTCCCAGGCGCACAAAATGGTTTTGGTGTAAATGAGAATCAAACTCACCTTTTTCCTCCGGTTCTGTCAGTGGGAGAGAAAGCACTGCTTGACTAACGGAGTATCTTGCCTCTTTGTTTGTGTGCTAACCTCATCTGAGCAGCACATGCAGAGCTCTGTACAAAATAAATAAACCCAAATCCTGGGCTGTATTCCCAGCTCACTCTCTGAGTGTTTAGCTAAAACACAACTTCTGTTAGATTGGAGAGATGCTCTGTTATTTCACTAAATACTGTTATTTCTACTTATTTTCATTCCATCATAGAGTAAAAGGACACTTTCTGTTTTCCAATTTTTCAGTAGGAGTGAAAAGCACTGCCTGATAGTCTTGGAGGTTGAAGGTTTCTTGTTTTTCACAGAATGTATATAGCTTGGGTAATACTAACTTCCGCTTCTTGACAGCTTCCTGTTCCTCCCCAGTTTAGTGTTCAGGATTGATTCCATTCTTGATCTCTTTTCTGAGCCTTTTACTTTGGGTGTTTTCTGCAATTGAGGCAATTACTGCCTGTTGCAATGCAGGGTTTTGTGGTGGGTAGCAGTTCTGTGAAACTGAACTGAAACTACAAGTCCACCTCAGCAGAGCAGAGCATACAGAACAGGCACTGTATTTCAGTGGCCACCAGCCCAGACAGAATTAAGGTCTGGGGGAAGGGGAGAGAGTCAGCACATCACATACAAGGTTACCTGAACCATCACTTTCCACGAAGCAAGGCTCCCATGAAGGGGATGACACCATAACTGTACTAGGACAGGACAAACTCGTACTAGAATCCCAGAAGGGGAAAAGCTTTTGCATTGTTCATCTTTTTGTGGTCGCCTTGGAGATTACTTTAGTTTCTTGACTAATATATTTTTGAATATTAGTTTCTTGAATATATTTTTGCAGAGAGAGAGCGCTTTCTCCTGGTGGCCTTTCCCCCCCCCTTTTTGTAATCCCTGGTTGGCAGCTCAAGTGGTCTAAAATTCCTATATAACTGATAAGAGAAATGATTGCTAAGGAGAGAATTGTTTCTTGAGTACATCCCTCCCCTTGGGTTAAATATAGACTGCAGCATCCCAGTATAATGAAAAGATTGGAAGGCATTTATGTGCTGGTGTAGTAACAGAGTAAAACATTCACAATTGTGAAAATCATACCTGCAAAGACAAGTTTAGTCAGCCTCTGCCGTACTGTATTCAGTCTATACACTAAAATACTTCCCATTTAAACCAAATCCTATAGCCTTTGTGTTTTATTGCCTTGTGATGTGCTGTTGGCTACAGCATACTGGTTTATTATCTTACCATGTGCACTGCGGTACTCGCATTGGTTTTGTACTGCAGGATTGCACAGGGTGCTGGACCAGGAATGTCCAATCCTTTTGATTATAAAATATGAAAGCAAAGCTGTAGAGGTTTTTACCACTATGTAAAATTAGATCTGTATTGTATTGTTGTCGCCAAAGATATTTGATTTAGAACACATTTGCAGTTGCCATAAACTCTTTGCTTTGTAATTTGAAATCATCTGTATTGCTAGGATGAAAATCTTTAGATTCAGAAAGTGGTTAAAATTCAAACTGTAAAATAAAGCCTGAGAAACATTTAGCCTTTCTAATTCAAACACAATCTCCATCTTTTCTACATATGCACATGTATGCACATGCATTCCCAATCTTGCATATACATTCACAAGCTCACACATTCACAAGCTCCTGCACACATTCACAGGCGCTCTCACAGAGAGAATGCATTCTGCAGTATAGCTGGTACACAGGGTATTTTTGAAGACAGAACAAGATGACTGTAAATTGACACTTCCACCCACTAATGAAAAAAAGCCAAGAAAACCTCAGTAGAGAATGAGTTTTATAATTAATGCTGAACAATTTTCATTGACAAAGCAAAAAGAAGCAAGTGGATGGCTGATTTAAATGTTGAATGATTAATGCACAGAGAGGCGGCTGAAGAAAAAGACAAATTCAGGAGCAACTATGGAAATTTATGTATGAGAGAGAGTCAGCACCATATTCTGATCTCAGTTACACAGTTGTAAATCTGTTATCTTAATGGCAGTATTCAGCTTTTGTATTTGCATAGCATAAGTGAAAATAGAATTTAACCCAGAATGCATGCGTTTGTGATTGTGTATTTGTGTGACTGAAAGGGAAGAGATGTGTATGTTTGCATGTGATAAACTGCAAATGCATGAGACTTTTTGTATCTCTTGGTGAGAAATGTAGAGAATGAATGTGTGTGTGATTTGTGTATGTGCGTGCCAGTTGTGGGGCTGTCTGACAGTGGGTGGGAGGGTGAGAACGTGTTTGTTCCTAGACTCCCTGGTTGAGTGAAAATGGCTCCTGGAAATGCCGTTTCAGATTAGAGAGTGACGGCTGGAGAGGTGGAGATTTCATTACCTTCCTCTTTGTGTGATGTTTTGGAGTTGGTAATGTAAAAGCTGAGCTATAAATAATCCAGTCACAGCTGTGGTGTCCTCGAGATTTATAGTGCCTGCTAATGCCAGAATCTTTGGGGTGTTTCACTATGCAAAGCAAAATGAGAAATAATCACCCCTCAAACACCAAGGCAATGCAGACCCCACTTGTCTTTTCTCATGTGCCAGGCAAGGAGAAATTCTCCTTCCTACCACACGCCCAGGTTTATTCCTAAATTTGTATGTAATGCTCATCACCGCGTATAGTGCTCTCTCTCATCCTTGCGTTGAGGGCTGGGGCTGATCACCACCTGCCTTGGGTGTGTGTACCAGGGCAGGAGGGTGTGGAGGTCACAGGCAGCAGTTTGCTGTGTGCAAGCATTGGAGATGCAGGGGCTGTATTTTTAGCTGCTCCAGATTCTCTCCTGGCTGGGATACGATGCTGAGGAGCTTATTGCCGTAAGGATGTGCCTAGAATACCAGGCAGCCTCAGAAATTTACTATGCCGCAGAGCCCTGACTCAGTGCTGCTCTGTGACTTTCCTGTGTTGCTTCCGCGCTGGAAAGAGAGAAAATGGTTCCTTGTGTTCCCGTCTGCTGCTGGCGCTGGAGGGACAGCTGCTGTGATTTAGTGAGAAGCCCTGTTGCGGGGAAGGACAGCAGCTCTAGATCTGGCTAAACTGTCATTTGCTCAGTGAAGCTGCCCTCAGATTCCTTCTCAAATATTACTCTACATTTTTGTCTGAACAGAAGGAATAAACACATGCTACCTTTCATTTGTGCATTTCCCAAGCATGTCTATAATGTCCCTGGAAGTAGTTTTTTGCAGCTGTACACACTAAATGCTTCCAAAATGCTGGGGACATTTCACAGGTAGTTCTCTGTGCAGCATTTCAGGGGAGGACGTGAAGAGATGGCCATGGGTGGATTTCTGTCCACCTGGCTGTGAGGAAGGTGGACAGCCAGCACCCCTGCAGCCAGAGGGATGACCATTTGCTAGGGATGCTCCCAGTGGTGAATTCTGTAGAAAATGAAATTTCATTCGTGGTTCTTCTCTCCCACTGGTGCAGGTGCACCTGCAGGTTTGAAATGATGGTTTCTACCCCAAAACCCACTTGACTTGTGAGACCCTGTACATTTGCAAAGTAAATTTCTATATATGAAAGATTAGCAACTGACTTCTTGACAATCTAAATCCTGAGGAGCCTAGCTTGTCGCTTACAAGTCCGGTGAAACAGCATAAACACTAGATGAAGAAAGATGATTTGTACCGTCAGAGTATGAGATACACTGAAGACACCTAGCAGGACAATCCCAGTCTGTCTGCTTGAGAAACACAGTAAGACCCCATGTATTCTGCTGGCGTTTGGCTGTATGATACTTCTCAAAGAGTGGGCTTTCCTCCGTCAGTGCCCGAAGGAGGCTGGAAATAAGGAGCTGAAGCCTGTCTGCTCTTGCTCGGTTCCGAGCTCTGCTCGAGGCTCCCTGCTGCCCCCTTGTTGCTGGAAGTACGGCGGACAAGTATTTACACATTGTGATGTGAGCTTGGCCAATATCCTCACATTTTGGGGAAAATCGTAGACCTCACATAGGAATGTCTGTCTCATTGCTGTGGTATCCGGAATAATAAATACAGCCATTGCAGCTGTAATGCCTTGCACTTGTCTGAACTGTTGCATTCTCAGAAGTGCGAACATGAATGAGGGCAAGCTACAGAGAGGCGAGGTTTGTAGGCAGAGGCAGTATCTTTTTTCAATTTTTTAGTCTTGCAAAATACAGACGTGCTTTCAGCCATACAAGCTCTCCCATCACATGCTTACTTTTCTTGTGTGCGTAGGTCACCACAGCTACAAAAATCTACTGCTCTAGTAAATGCTAGAGAGTGAGGCTGCAGTGCCAAGAGCATTTCCCTTCTGAAGTGGTCCCACCGAATGCCACGGACACAAAGCTTGGAGCAGCTCTGTGCGGGTATGGGATAGCTCACATTTTAATTTTGTGTTATTCATTCTTTACTTTCCTTGGGTCACTAGTGCTCAGAAGTTGTTACCATCTACATTGTATACAGGAAATCTATTCAAAATTATTTTAGTGGCTCACAGCTCAGTTCTTGCTTGGTGTGCTGGTTGGTTTCTCTTCTGAAAAAAATAATCAAATTGGATTCTAAATTCCTCCTTGTTTGCAAAGGCCAGTGGCTATGAATGGGATACGGAGAATGAACTCTACTCTGTCCAGTCATGAATGGTAGCCAGGTCAGTGCTGAGCCGCATTGGCAGGAGGCAGTGATGTGGGAAGCTTGCCCTGCCATTATCTATTCTGTAGACAAGCAGCGGATTTAATTCTCTGAGGATCTCAAGCCTATAATAAAATCTCGGTGGGAATAAAAAACTCTGACCCAGAAGGCAGTGGCATGTTCTACTTGTCCTCCATAGTCGTGAGTGTAAGTGTGGCTGTGCATCAAGGGAGCTGTGTGACAATTTTGTGGAGCCTGGGTAGCAGAAGAAACCCCATCCCCCAGTGTTCTGCTGGAGTCTCTGCAAGGTACGTATTTATACTGCTAGTGAAAAACAGAAGGAAGAATCAGAGTGTCTCTGACACATGTTATCTACAGAAAAAATACACATTTGCATGTCTGTTTTAAGCAAGGAATCTTTGCTGCTAAGGGAATAGTGGTGTGCATGCTTTTTCCCTCTGGCGTGCTGTTTTCTAGGCCCACATCCGTGGACCTGTGTTGAAAACCTGGCACCACATCGCTGGGTGACCTCACGCACCTACTTGTCATTTCGGCAGTTTCAGCTTCAGCGTTCCTTCTTAGATTCATTAAGAAAATATTTAGCATCCGAAGAAAGGAAGGCGCCCTGCGGCCTGCGGTGCTCCCCACAGCCAGGCCAGTAAAAATAGAGTCCCAGAGTGCTTTCTGAGGGTGCAGGGATGATTCCAGGGCACTTCTGTTTCCTTGGAAATGGGAGAAACGGGTCACATGTACAGAAGGTGACAGAACTCCAATCATGGTGACCTTCTGCATTTGAGGATGTTCAGGAGGATCTTTGCAATCTTGATTTTTAATAAATCACCGCTTTTAGAAGATGCTGGGATGCTGAAGTGAAAATCTGCTTTCCCTTTAGTTTTGAGGTTTGTGGGTTTTTTCCCCTACAGGTCTCTTTTTAATCACACGTATACGAGCTTGTTATCAGAAAAGCTGTTAGGGACTCCTGAACCTTTTAGCACTAATGTTGTATGTGCCTGGTTTTTTAGAAAGGAAAACGAAATGGAAGCTATTATGTGAAGGGAGCTTTCACTGTAGCAGTGAGGCAGAGAGCTGCTCAAATATATTAACACAAAATGCGAGACAAATGTTGCCTCCTCCAAGCCAGCTTCTGACCTCAATAGTGAGAGCTTTCCGCTAAGCTGGCTGTTCGCAGCCCCCACTTCGGCCGCTCCGGCGTCCATCTTGGGGTTTGCGGGATGCAGTTTCCATTCCCGTCCCTTCGTCCGATCGGGCACCAGCAGCACGTATTCCTCTGCCTTCAACCCCCTCTCCGCGGTATGCTGACATCTCGCTTCCCCCCCATCTCCCAGCCCAGGGAGGAAGCCAGGGGAATGATTTACAGAGCACGAGGGGGCCTGGAGCCAGGGAGTCACCCTGCTGCTGTGCGGGGACAGCTACATGTGGGAAGCGAGATTTCTCCTGTATGGCCAGGCCTGGGTGGGCAGCAGCATCTCCTCGTGACTCTGCACAGCAAATTACCTCAATAGCGTGAGCTCGCCTGCTCTTCCTCCCCTCTCCCTCCCCTCCCAGGGAAAAAAGCTCCCAAGTGCGGCAGCAGGAGCTGATTCAGGCCACCGACCGGTGTTCGGTCCTTTCAGAAAATGGGGCTGGGAGGGATGATGGAGGAGGGGTTGCAGAGTGTGCTGCTGACCTGCTGAATTACGACTTTAATGCAGCCGCTTTAATAACTTGCTGTAGCTCCAACCACCAGATGCAATTTATGGCAAAGCAGGCGCCCAGGCATTTTTCTTTCTATGAAGACTAAGCAGATCTCTGATTACCACCCCCTCCCCCAACCCATTACCTTCCCCCGCTTGCTCTGCTAATGGAAAAATGTTATGTGTCTGTGTGCTTTTTCCCCAAGCTCTGTTTTCAGGAAATGGTGGAGAATGAGAAACTAACACGCGCGCGCACACACGCGCATTTGCAGGAAAGATCGCTTTTACTCTCCATTCTTCAACCACGCAAAAGTCCTCCTGCTAGCAGAATTGCTGGTTCTTTTTCTAAAACCTTACAACCTCAGCCAGAAGCTAGGCAAATTCCAGGACTGATTTGTAGGGAGAAGAAAGACTCCCTCCCGCCATCTGACCAAAATCATCTGAAGTCTGAGTGATTTCACTGCATAATGCAAACCTGCTGTAACAAGGGCGTGAATACAACCCACAACAAACAAACAAAAAAGCTGAACCTGGGAATGATGAATAGGTAAACCGAATTCAAGTTTTAATTTTCTATTTGGTGGTTGTATACAATAGATGGCTGCATTAAAAAAGCAACGCACAGATAGGCAGGTAGATCCCCTGCCAGTTCTCCTATTTTAAAGACCCATTCATTTTCCGTCTAAAAGGGATGAATTCTTCCTCCCACTCTCCTCTCTCTCCTTTTCTGAGATTTGCATGATCATTTGCTACATATATTATGAATTACTGTTTATCTTAGTTCACGGCTTCAAAGCAATTTCCCAAATAAATTTCACTGGATCAATAAACTTGGATTCTGTTTTCTTTTCTAAATTGAGGGAAAGAAAAATAGTAAGAAGTAGTAAATGTTTTCTTTTTAGCCAAATGGAACAAAAATCTGAATTAAACAGATGTGCCCATTTTTGAATGCTGAGGGCTCACACAGAAGCCCTGTGATTCAACTGTTTTGTATCTTATTTTTGCTTTCCCTTTCTGAAAAAAAAGATAGTTGGAACTGCAGCCTCAAAAAATGGCATGTACTGCTTTGAACCTGTTAAAAGGGTGTCCATACAAGGCATCGCAGATCAGTCCTTCATGACTGTTAAATATTTATCAGCAAGGCAAATTCCTCCTAGGTTACAGCAAGTACAGTTTGCAATGACCTGCCTCTGTGCTTTCAAAAATGAGTAGCAGGCTCCTGCAAAATGTCCAGCTCCTCATTCAGCTAGAATAGCATTTTCCTCTCAGGCTTTGAGATAGCTAGATTGATATGTAGCATACACTGCGAACTTCTTAGTAAAGAAATAACAGCATATGGGATCATTCACGTTCCGGACAGAAGAGTATAAATGGGATGTTTCCATGTGAATTCTTTCTGAGGTGTCTGTCTAGCTGTGTTGACAGTGGCCTGCCTTCAGCCGGTACAGGGATCACATTACTGTCTCCAGTACCCTGAGATGCACCTGCATGCACCCGCTCAGCCATGCAGGTATTTCTTTTAGGTGTGATGAGTTGCCTTTGAACAATTGACTTCATCTCTGCTGACTACAGAGGGAGCCGAGACCAGATTCCTGACTTTTGGAGGGTTAGAGTTAGGTGAAATGAATCTTTGCTCAAGCATTCAACCACAGCTCCTTGGCTTGTGCCGTTAGCTTCCTGAATTCCCAGATGATCTCCCCACCACAGCTTAGCCAGGCCTGGAACTGCTTATTTTCTCGGGGTGAGATGAGATGCAGTTAGTTCAGTGAAGCCATTGGCATTTCAAAATTATGTATAAAAGCATGTATTTGTACTCTTGTTTTTCAAATTATGCCATGAATATGCTTAATACCTAACAGGCTTAAAGCACTCTTTCCAGTTGCGATCATTTAAAAAAGTCCTATTCAAATTTTTATAAAGCCATAATGAGGAGCATCCATACAGTGATCTGTAAGTCAGTAGTACATGCACGCATCAGAAAGCAGATGTTTTAATATATGCTTGCTGCCCATAGGGCAGTGCCCTGTCCAGGTGTTGCCCAAGAGAGAGCAAGGTGCCTTTAGGCCCCGGCGAGCCCGCTGTGGCCGTGGGGACGGTGCGGTGGCTGTACCGGCTTCGGAGCCGCTTCGTGTTGCTGATTTGCCCAGGGTGGCTGTGCAAGAGCTGAGTATGAGGCTAGAAATACGGGGAGTTATGTAGCCACGAAACTGCGTAGAGATTATTAATGGCGGCGGCGTGTAACTACAGGTATGCTTTGTGACAGCAGAGCTCATTCTGGAGGCTTCTCTGATTCTGCTATGTTTTTCTTTTTTGAACCTGGCCTTTGATTAAAAATGCCTCGCTTCCAGCTCACATTGCCTTTTAAATGGCTCTGCAAAGCCCTCTTGCGGTTCCCAGCTCACATCAGAAGCAGAGCTGGAAGTGTTTCACTGCAGAATAAACATATGGGCTGTAAATCCTGTGATTCAGAAGATCGCCTGCAATATTCCTCTCTGCTGTTGCCATAGGTAACCGGGCTCTGCAAAACACCATTTACCCTGGAATGCAAGGAGACACAGAGCTCAGCAAGGGCACTCCGGTTAACCCTTTCCTAGCAAAAAAATCCTTCTGGTTATCCCAGCAGAAACTGCTCCTCACTCTTATGCGTGTAGTTTCACACACAAATAAAACCGCACCATATAAATTAAGGCAAACTACTGAAATGCTCACACAAGCCCCAGACATATGCACATCCACTCTGTGGGAATGGCGGGTTTCTTCTCATATCCCCAGAGTGGGGCCGACATTGAACACGTTGGGGTGCTATGTTTTCGTGACTGCTGACTAACGGGGGCTGTGTGGCTCACTGCCCTCTGCCCTGAGCCCCGGGGAATGGGTTAAACTCCTCTAGTGTACACAGGAAGGCAAGTGAATCAGGCTGGCTCGGTCTGTAGTCCAAATCCAAGGTCTGTGGAGTGGTATTTGTCGAATTACTCAAGACAGGACCTTAGAGAGGAAGACTTTTGAGTTCTCAGTCACCACAGAGTTTTTTTTGTAGCTGACAGGGGATCCCTAAGGTTTACAAGGTTTTGCCAATGCCACCTAATGGAGGCCTATCAAGTTGGACACTTAGTGCACGACTAACACTGTTGTTTCCTGCCTCACACTATTTTGCAGCCAAAGCACTCTTAACATCTCCTAATGGCCTGTCTTCCACTCCACCACCTGGGGCACTGAATGTGGACAATCAATAGTTACCTTCATGGGCTGTGTCTGGTACAGAGTGTGGAGAGAGGCCATGATGCTGTACTTCAGCTGGAGGATGTGCAGGCACAAGACCCCTTGTACCCAAAGGGGTCTTGCTAAGAGGCAGATGCCTGCTCCTAGTATAGTGCTAAAGTCCCTCCTACCTTATGGACCCAGTCACCATCAGAGGCCTTGGAGATGTGTCATGCACTGGAGAAGACACCTGGGGGGTCTGGACGTATCTGTGTTGTACATGCAAACTGAAACCATGCTCAATGCACATATATTGTCTATGTGTAAATAGCCAGACAAGCATCTGACATGTACGTTTGTGTCACCAAACTGTGTGTAACACAGAACATGTTGGATTCATTCATTGGATACAGTCATATAAATGTCACTCTACAACAAATTAAACAGATGGGAACAGAGTTCAAGATGAGCTGAATTTGCATTTGCTGCAGCGTAGGAGAACAGGGGTAGAAAGTGGCCCCCAATTTTCTTTTTTACTCCTCTAATTCTGACCTACCTGTGGGCTAATGTGGATCCCAGCAGAGCGGAAGGAGCCGAAGTGATGTACTACATCTGAACAGTGTTTATTGCCGCAGTCCCAGCAGCAATGCTGCCCAGAGAGCGTGTAGCAGCATATGGTCTGCCTTTGCCCTTCTTCCCACGTGGAGCTGAGGAAGATGTGTGTGTGAAGAGTAAATGCATAGCCCTGAGTTCAGGCAGTGGTTAATTTATACTGCAGAGGAGCTGCAGGTGAGACTGAGGATCTGTCTCATTTCCCAGTTTCTCAAATCCTGTTACAAAAACCCTAAAGATGTTGTCTTCTTCCTCAGACTCCCCTCTGAAGTTCAATGTACACACACATACATACCACCAAATTATTATTTCTTTTATAACACGGTATTGCTCTAGGGTCATCTGCAGATAGGTAAAAATGCAAAATTCCTGCTCCGAAGAGTTAACCACGTCAGTTACTTTTACATCAAAAGATTGATGGGAATGCAGAGAAGTCAGGATATGTGGATAAGGCTGAAATTACATTCATAAAAGATCTTGCAGTGGTTGGGAATTACAGCCCGTGCATGGACAAGCCTGTATTGAGACTGCTGTAATCCCTGGGCAGAACACGGGGGAGTGCAGGAGATGTCAGTGTGCTTTGTGGGGTTCTCTGGCATTACTGGGGCAAGGGGAGTTAGTCCCTCTCTGTTATTTGAACAGTAAGCAAGTATTTTTTTAAGGATCTTTTTTTATTGCTAGAATAAAAAGGAACAGGCAAGAGAAAATGACCCCAAATCATTAGGGGATTGCTGTCTGTGGAAAAGTGTAAATTCAGAATCAAATTGTTTTCCGGCAAAATCCTTTTTTTCATGGCTTGTTTCCATGCCACCACAGAGAAGAATGGTGAAGGGCTGATGTACAAGGAAAGTGGGCTTTTAAAGATTCCCAAGAGCTACTGAATGGGTGGTGTTGGTTCAAATTCTCCAAATTGCAGTTACATCAGTCTGGATGGTGGAGATAAACTGTCAGAGAGCCTAAAAGCTATGGAGCGATGCATGGAAGCACAGTGATATTTCCGTGTGCCCTGACTTTTTGGATTTATGGGATTTATTCTGCATACTCCCTCGGCATTGCCAGAGCCGCTCTGCAGACCTAACACTTGATCCTCTGTTGTGCTGAGTCCCCTGGGAGCTGTTGCTGTCTAACTCCCGTGACACTGTGGGCACCTGCTGAGGTGTTGGCGACAGGTTGTGTGGGTAGGGAAAGGGGAGCATGAGGAGGTCAGAAACAGGGGTGCCTGCAGGGCAGAGCGGAGCAATAACTGGGCCCGTTGCACCTCAGCTATGTCCGAAAACCACTGGAAGCGCTGAAGGTGCAGAGGCTAGAACCTATTCCTTTTCCTGGGTTTATACAATTGCCTTGAGTCAAGGGTATTTAAATGTCAAGTTTTTATGTAGTTCCTAAATTTACTTAGGTTTGGGTGTTTATAGCAGAAGGTTTGCGTCCTTGTGCACTCCTATCTGTGTATTTGAAGGATAAATGCCAAGGCTTTCTTTTGGGGCCTATGTTTTTCCACAGCCGAGGTGACACACTCCTATTACATTTAACCTTCTCCCCCAAGAGCTGATACAATTTATTTCTTTTGGAAGGGAAATATCAGAGCCTAAGCAGGCCCAAAGCAGTTTTCTTTGAAGGCTGCATTGGCTGGGATTGCGGAAACAGTGACAAAGAGGAGATTGTGGAAGAGCGTGCTGGATGGGAGCTCAGGCAGGAAAGGGTTACTGCCTGCACAGCTTTCTCTGTCTGCAGCTCCAGGCAAAACCCAGAGAGAGACAATGATGTCAGCACTACCTCCAGGCCCAGGGCCCCTTGCCTGACAATGTGGGCAATCCAACACATTCCCATCTGCCACAACAAGAGCTTTCATGCTCCTATTTCCTGACCTCTTTGGATTAAAACATGTGGAGTTAAATATACATCCAGCCCCATGCTCATGCACTTGCATTGCACCAGAAATAGACTTATGGGAAACTGGCTGCAGCTTTTGCCACCCGACACTCGGGATCTGTGTCAACGTTGTCATCGAGAAAAGCACGCGTTGGTCTGGTCGGGAGATTGTACAGTCATGTACACATAGCTAAAATACAGTTCGCTTTTATGCCTTGCCATGCTGCATGTAACTAGCGACTAGCGAGCAATCAGAAAGGGGGGGGGGAAGGGGAGCTTAAATAGAAAACGGAGATTAGTCAGAGGCAGTGATTACAGCATTTTAACCATATGAAACTTGCTGAGTTTCTTAGTACTGGATAAAAAGTTCTGACAGCAAAGACAGACCTTGGCTGAGCTCGGTATCTGCACTCAAGGCTGGTGGAAGAGGGAGAGCGTGCTGCAGCCTTTGTATGCTGCCATGCCGGGCTGGCAGGCGCAGGGAACGCAGCTCTGACAAGGAGAAGCCTTTTGTTTGCTTCACAGTGAAGCAGGTCTGGTAGTGCAAAATGCTAGTAATAGAAGGATTTTATTGCTGCTTTTATTCACGATGCCTGGGGCGGGGGGTGTCTGTTGCATGCACATGGGTATTGCGTTGTTTCTTTTTCACGTCTGTGCGCGCTGTGTGTCTGTGGCTGTATGCCCATATCTGTCTGTGTGTCTCTGTATTTATCTGTCATTCTGTGTCTGCATTGCTCAGTCTTTTTCCTTTTAAGTGTAGGAGTTGCATTTCTTTCTGTGCACAGATGAATTTCCCTTTACTATACACTACAGGGAAAGGAAATTTAGGGATATTTTATATATGTCTTGCTCGACAAAGGGCTTCACAATTCAGAAGCATGACTAAAGAAGAAAATAAGACTATTTCTTTTCCTTTCTCTCTCTTTTGTCTGCAGTCTTCTGTCTTTTCTTCCTAGTAATTTCTTTTCTTTTCCCTACCTTTTTCCCCATCAGGCTGCAAACTCTTGCTCCCATAACGAATGTTTTAAATGTAATCTATCCTGCCTGCACATACAGTTAGGCCCCTTTTCATAGTGTGTTTCTTGTACAGTCTTCTCTTTCTTTTCTTCCTTTTTTTTAACTCATAGTGGGCCTCAACATTGCAAATTCCTGTGGGCAGTTTGGTTTAGCATCTCTTCCCTTCATTTGGCCTCTGCCTATAGCACTCAAAATCTCAGAAAACAACACAGGGAAGCAGAACAAAAATAAGCTCCCCAAAATCTGTAGTTCCCCAGTGGCTCACAAGGGTCTTGGAAGAAGGTTTAGCTGATAAAATCCTAATTGGGTGCTTGGAGGGGTGAGGCCAAATGGTTAGTGTAGGATAAAAACTGCAGACCTCTTAATTCTCTTAGTGTTTGGCTTAGCCTTGCCTTGACTCTGAAGAGATGGCAGTAAGTAAGGATGAGCATGTATTAGAAATAGGATTTTCTCTTTCTGCCCAGCCCCTGCCATGCCAGTTCCAGTATTACAGGGCATCAGTGGTACAAACGTCTCTATCAGTTTCTGTTGGTGGAGGTTTGGAACTGCCTCACTTCTCAATTAGTGTAATCAAGGCCAAGACCCTGATATCTTTCCCAAGAGCTTCTTCCCCCCAGTGAAACAGAGAATACTGAAAACCAGTCAGAAAAAGTGGAGCCAGACTGTGGCAAGCATTGGATTTCATTGGTGGCACAATAAGGAAGCTGCCTCTAGTGTCAGCCACTCTAAATGAGGCATACAGACAAGTTAAAAGTCGTAATATGCATAATGTCTGTCATCCAGATATTTCAGAGCATATAATAAGCTGTGATTAAATCATTAAACTAAAGAACTTCAAAGGGGTCTGTCTGTGTGGACTGAGGATATACATGCAAGAAATCTCCAGTCCTTTTTCCACCTTGGTACCTGATTTACCACTGGTTTGTCTGCTTTAAACTAGTCATGTCACACTGATCTTTAATTTTCCCATCAGTAACACCAGGGGTTAATAATACTTAAGCATAGCAGTGTGTCTTACAGAGTTGTTTTGAAGGAAATTGAGACTCTTATTGAAAGAGTGTCTGTGTGAAGACTCATTTGATAGGAACTTGCCTGCCAGTTTGAAGTTCTTCGGGAGCAAAGTGGAGGAAGCATGTTCAGCATGAGATCAGCACTGAGCTGCTCATCAGCACTGTACACTGATCAGTACTGTAAGGCATGAGGGTCTGCAAGCACTGGGGGAAATACAATGTTAACAACAAGAGCCCTGCATAGTTTTCAGCGACCCTAAATTAAACTGTGGAACCTAGGAAGAGTTAGGTTTGCAGTTTTGGACTGAGACACATGCGATGCCTCTAATCCTTTCTTGGTGCCTGATGGATCTCTGCTTTTATTACTTGTCCCAACTTCACACACAAAGTCAATGATACAGGTGAGAACAGAATCTCTATGTCCTGACATACCGTCTCTTGCCATGAGCGCGAGACCAGGCACCAAAAATGCGGAGAATATGTCCCCAGGTTCCCCTGATTTGATTAGGACCATTATTTTGATGGGCAGCTTTAATTTTTCCAAAGAAATCAAGCAGATTCTCTGTGTTTGTGGCTACACATGCATCTAATATGGCTCTTACCCCAGATATGAGCAGCCTTGTGAGAAGTGCTCAGCAGCTGGTTTGGGAGTGGGGCAGAAGAAGAGAGGAAGCCTGCAAGTCACATCCTCTTGACCATCTTCCCCTTCACTGATGTGTTCAGTCACACCACCCAAAGGAGCCATTGGGGGAGATTTGAGAATGTATGGAGCAAATGCTCCTTTTCATTTACAATCAAGATAAACAAGGGTGTCAGCTGAAGCCGAGCTGCTGAGGTGTTCTGTGTACTTCAGTGCCAGGCAGTAGTGGCTGCTGCTTAGGGGATGGATTTATTAAGGTTATTAGTAAGTGTTATTTGGAGGTGACTGAAATCGCTGGGTGAACTCCAGAGGATTAGCTTTCCAAAGATAGCAAATGCAAAAAAAAGCAACCCCAAACAAACAAGCCACCAGTACCAGTTGTGTTTATTTAATAAAGTCTCTGCACAGGATTAGCTCACAAGCATTTGCTTGGTTTTGTGGCTGGAGATATGGGGGATGGGAAGGAGGAACCATCTTAGCATGTAATTCCCCAAGTAAAAGCAAAGCTGCAGCACAGTGTCTGGCCCAGTTCACGGAGTAGGTGACAACCTGCTGAGAGCAGGGCAGGCAGAGGAGGAATCACCTCTTCCTGGATTGCACTGGATTTAGAGAGCCTACCGTGCAGCAACTCCGATGCAGAAGTAACCTGGGTGAGGAAGGCTCTGCTCAGGAACCATCACGTCCCTGTCTAAAGGGCACATGAGAGCCTTAGGCAGGGCACCACACTGACCCGAGCCTGAGAAGTGGCCTGTGTGAGAGAGAGCAGCAATCAAAATAGTCATCTCCTATTCTCTAGCAAGGCCATAAGAGGACCTCAGAGTGCTTGTAGACATGAAGTCAGCAAATATCACCTCCACAAGCCCATCCCTGTGGGATGGATGTTGGTGTTACTAAGCCCAGATGGCAAACTGGAGGCAGTGAGAGGGTGTCCAAGGTCGCACAGAGAGCAGGCCAGATGGGAACACAGGGAGGGTAGCAAGAGGGGAAGAGAAAATCAGGAGGAAAAAGCCATCCCTCAGAGAAAACTGCGGGGGAAGGGGGCTTTAAGGACCAATGTAGCCCATGTTTTAATGTTTTGATGCCTAGATATTGTTTTTAGATGAGTTCCTCCAAAATGCTGCTGGTCAGTGGTGTAGAAGTAATGAGCCAATTCTGCAGTGCAGCTTGGCTATCCCTACTTCAGCACTGCCGCCCAAAAGTGGGGGCAGGTGGGAGCTTCTCACCGGCCCTTCAGCCTTCCACAGCATTGCGCTATCAGAAGCACGGTCACCCAAAGGAGAAGTATCTTGTGTTGCTCTGTAGTGATTCATTGGGGCCCCTTTGGGAAGTGGCAGGACAGACTAAGGGATTCTCTGTTCAAGCCAAGGTACTGAAAAGGGGACCACGAAGCCCTGTGCCATTGCAGTTTCCAGTGAAATTGCTTGTTTTCTTTCATGAGAAGCTGCTTGCTTGTCTCCTAAATGCACAGAAGTTGCACTGGCTCCTCTTCCCTCTTTCAGGAAAGTCCCTTATGCAGAGCTAGGCCTGGTTTGCTGTTGCCTGTGCTTCCCAAGACTTTCCTAGGCACTGCAACAACAGCAGAGCTCCCGGATTTTGTAAACCTGTTCAGACAGGGAAGGCCTTTAATTTTACACAGTCACAGAGCAGAATGGGACCTATGAATATCATTTAGCAACCTCATTCCTCAGCCGGGGGAAGGGGACAATGCACTACTTAACTCTTTTGGGATGAGATATCACAAGTGGAAAAAGGAGGAGGGAAAGGCTGCAACTCACTCAAATGGAAGAAAACAGGTGGGAACCCAGTGATGCGGTTTTATACTGAGTGGACAGAACCGTCTGGTAACCTGTGTGCTTAATCCCATGCTGAGGTTGAAGGATATGTCAGCTGTAACTAAAATAGAAGCTAAGTGGGAGGTATAGAGCCCTGGATCCAAACTACCCAGGAGTAGTTTTACAGTAGTTTTTATCTCCTCTTTTACAGGAGATATTTTTGGTGCTAAAATTTGTGTTACTGAAATCCTTGATTCCTACTAAAGAGAAAGTAAGAGAATGTTGGACTAAGAGGCAGAGGAAAAGGGAAGAAAAAAGGAAGAAAAAAGAGAGGGAGAAGAAGAAAGAGACTGTAGCATTTCAGGGTCATGTGCTCATCTCTTTCTGTTGGGCTCCAAATTTTTGATAGCAATCATAATTTCCACATGAGAAGCTGATGGCTGAAGAAGCTATTTGCTTTCATAGATAAAATGACAGTACCCACATTAAAATAAAAGAGACAAGGTTTTCCTTTTCTATGAGTTCTTCATGCATTAGAGAAACATCCTCCGTTTTCAAGAAGGGAAACAAACGCTAACATCTATTTGGAAAACTGGAACACGTTTTGCAGTAAGAATAAAAGGTAGTACAGGTCTGGTCTGCTCTAACCCTTGATGTACAGAGCAGTCCAGGGAGCTTATTGCTTTCACTCTCTGAAGCTGGTCGAGCAGGTGCAGGTTGCAATGCTGTGGTGGTGAATAGATGGGTCCCTAGCCTAGGCCTTAGACTGGCTTCTGGAGGATCTTACTCCTCCAGAGAGAGAAGTGCTGTGGTACATGTCTTACTGCCAGGCTATGTGAACCCATCTGAGGTAAAGGGACTTGACTCTGTGCCTGTGTGTGTGACTGATTTGCAACATCTCCAGAAAAAATCAATCCCCTTTAGTGAGATTCATTGGGCTGCTCTAATTTACATCAGAGAACCCAGCACCCCATGACTGGTGACACCAAAGGTGGTTTAAGGCCACCTCTGTCCTTGGACTTAATACATACACAGAGTATAGCCAAGACTAAGGGTCTGTCTCTCTCTGTGATAAATACCCACCTTTATGGGACCGTGGCCATGAGTCCAATTTAACATTATAAAGTAATTTTCTGTGACAATTCAGATCCCAACTTCATCACTCTCATCTTTCTCTCTATCTGATATATTTTAGTGCCTAATATGGAGAGATTGCAGTGAACTGGATGAGGCATTTAATAAAGGAGATGTCTGGAAAGTGAGAAGGTTTTTATCTCTGAAAAAGTCTTCCAGTGATTTGTTGGAACATCCTATTTCAAAATGGGTTTGGCTCAGAAGGTCCACATTTGTGTGATTTGTCCTCAATAGAAATTAGAGCCTCTCAGTATTTTTATGTGGCTGAATGATTATTTTTTGAGTTATTCGTTATAGACTTCTGAACTTCCTAGGAGCCATGAGCTCTTTATGAGCCATATAAAAGGATGCAGATTGACTAGCAGAGCAGAATTCCCAGGAGGAGAGAGATTTGTAACTAAACCAAGGTGGACAGAAAGAGATGGAGAGGGTAAACTTCAAAAAGCCTGGAATAAAAGCCTAACAACAGCCTAACAATGATCTAGACTCCTCTAAGTCAGGAACAGAGCAGGCTATACTGAGGAAGTTTAGAAGAAAGCATAGGACTATCCTGCAAAGTTGTATTTCATATCTGGTTTGGCAGCAGGAGAAATACAGAAGAAGGTTTGTTTTCTAGGGCTTTCTCAAAACAGTGACCCTGAAAGAAACATGCCTGCTATCTTCAGAGGACCCACTCATGTTATTGACATGCAGGATACTCTCCAGAAGAAGAGTCATTTGTTCAAAATAGCTTGTTTACAACCAGCAGGGCATACAGGTCAAAGTGAAAAAGCACAAAATCGCTATTTTTGAGAAGCTACAAACCAAAGAATTTAAAGAAAATGCACAGACAGAAGTTGTACATACTGTAAATGCCTAGGCCTCTTAAAATACACCTTTGGGATTCCCAGCCTGGTTAGGAAAACATTGCACAGCAAAGCTCTTTCTTTCTTACAAAGAGACAATTAGATCAATGTCAGCTGCTGATTGTGAATCTGGCTAAAACTTACTGGGATCCATGCATCTTACAGGATCCAGCTTATTTTTGTACCTGGGATCAAAGTCTGATAGAGCTGCATATTAAATGGAATGGGACAGAGCCAAAGCTGGCTAAATAATGGAAATGTATTTGCAAATATTTGTTCAGTGAAAATATTTCTAAAATTCACAATATTATTGATAATGAATTATTTAATCAGCTCCAGATGAAACTCCAACAGAATCCCTGGCTGTACTGTTCTGCCAACAAGTATTATGCATGCATAGCACTGCCTCCACAGTGACTGCAGAAATGCGTTCTGCTTACCCGTCTCCAGGAAAGGATTCGGCTCTGCTGCTATCAGCTGAGTCAAAGTTTGACAGTACTGATAGACCTACTCAGTCAGGGATGACTGAGTCAGGCGCGTGGGCAGAGCCAGGCACACTAATGGGTATGCTCAGGACAGAGATACACCACACCACTATGCTCACACAGAAGCACCATGTACAAATAAAAGGATGCATATAGGATATCTGTTAGCGTTTCTCCCTCCGTGTAGGTGTGTGCTCTATAGAAGTGTGCATGGGATCATGCAGCTGTGGTGCAGTGAGGGGACGTATGTTTTTGGCAGCTGCGCGTTGGGGTAGATGTGTGTGTGCTATATGGGCTGTCATACCTGTGCCCTCTGGGGCCCCGTTGTCCATGAACCATCTGGCGAAAAGGGAATTCCACAGGCACCGGTCTTTGGTCCCTTCGTCTGCTTTCTCTGTCTCTCAGGTAACCTTTTCCACAAACAGGTCCTTACGTTGCCAGGGTATGGGATGCCTGTTGCACGACTGCATAGAACTGCACATTGCTGCATGGAGTGGCTGCAGGTGTCTGTCCTCCTGCCTGCAGCATCGGTCCGGGGACGCTTGCGCCTCTTCCCCTGTCATCTGCAGTTCACCAGCAGCAGTTTCTCCCTTTGGCCAGAGGACTTAGCCTGGGCTCACGCCCAGGTCTGCTGTTTAAGCAAAGGGCAGAGGCAGTGCTCAGTGAGGAAGGCCTGCATATTTCAGGCAGGTTTAGGAACATTTGTTCCAGACAGCACCTAGCTTGTTGATCTCACTTGTCTCTATCTCACACAACACACGTAATTCAGGTCAGCCCTCTCCTCTCTGCCCTGGCCTGCTCATGCACATGCTATTTCCAGATCAGGTCACACATTCCCCCTGCTCTCTCCTACCACCCTTGAGCCTGTTCCTTCCATTAGGGTTTAATGAGAGGTCCACCAGCCATGGCAATCGCAGCCCTCCAGTGCTGCAGCCAAGGTCAAGCTCAGGGCAGGAATTGTCCACAAATACAGACACCGGAGCGAAGGGAAGGAAAGAACAATAAGAGCCATTTACTCCCAATGCACTTGAGCGCTTGAGCGAAACTGTCCCTCCAGATTGCTGAGTCAGCAGCGGCTGACAAATTAGTCAACAGGATGACTGCGCCTCAGCTCCTGGCAATTAGCATCGACAAAGCTTTGTGTGTGCCTGTGTGTTTTCCCATTAGCTGTGGCTTGCACGCCTGGGGAGGGAGGAGGGACTGGGGAAGGAAATGGCTTGCTTTGACTTTGCAAACACATGGAATTTGTATTCCCAAGGTCGCACAGCAGTCATTTGGCTTCCTGTTTCAGCATCTTTGCAGGCTGTAGCCGTTATGAATAAAGTATGCTGAGAGCGTCTTAGGAGGGAGGTGCATCAACACAGCTGGAGGAAGGGCGAGCCCTGAATTGCAATAGCAGAGGCACTTTAGACTGGGAGGAGCGTAGTTTAACCGATCAGCGTGGCTAACAAAACCAGGTGTTGTCAGGGTCGAGGAGTGTTGGCAATGGTCAGACAGAGGAGTTTACCGGTGAGAATGGTATCACTAATACTAACATTCAGTATTGGAATAAGAAGGGTGTCACAGATCCAGAGTGAGAGACTTTGGCAGACCTCAGACCAATGAAATGATAGATGGAGACAGAGGGGGATAAGGACTGGAATAAAAGAGGATTCTGTAGGTCAGGAGTTCAGTGTCTTGTCAAAGCGATTTGGGAAGCCAGGGGCTAAAAGGTGGAGCTGCAGGTCAGGATTAAGCTGAACCTAAGAGCTGAGTTCTGTCACCATTTGGCAGAGGTCACTGCCTCCAAAGCAGGCTGCGGGGGTCATGGCCCATGCTGTGAACAATGACATTTCCTGGATTCAGCTCTAGTGGAAGTACAAACACACTTTGTTGTTAAAATCCCATGTGTCTCCTCTTGCCTTCCCATCTTCGAGGCCAGGTCACCAGTGCTCTCAGGGTGTGAGTTGAAAGTCCTCAGAGGACCCTGGAGGAGAGGTCAAGTGCATCTGCTTTCTTAGTCTCACCTTCATCCATTGCATATCCATCTCCCTGGTAAGTCAGACACTACCATATTATCATCCTCATTTACGATGAGCTGGTCAGTCTAATTTAGCCAAAGTTCAGTGGTGCCCCCAGCTCTGAAAGGCCTAGCTGTGACTTGCGAAGGTTTAGTGGGCTTTGTTCTGGGTGCTTGGAGACCTGTCTCTCTGCTTACAGGCTTTCACAAAAGTTGAGCTCAACTGAAAGCAGCAGAAGCATTCAAGCTATCAGTCCTCCTATTTGCGAGGGTGGGGGTGAGAGCTACGTTTTTTGTATTCAGGGCACCCCAACACGCTCCTTTGCTGAGCATAAGTGGAATCCCTGGACTTCAAATCCTGCTGCTGAGAGCCTAGCAACAAGTGAATATATCTACTTAAGCTTTTAAGGAAGGAGTAGGTTAATGGAGGTACGAGTAGGTCAGAATGTTTTATTTTCTGAAGTTGTTGGGTTTCTTTCTAGGAACTGTAATACTCTGGTTGTAAGTTGTCTTTGTATCCAGAGACTAGCAGCACCATATCCATTTACACTCCTTTATGCCACAGTAAACTTGAGACAGTTCATTCCCCTTCTGTTGATGGACAAGCTGTCTCACACTACCTCACGTTTATCAAAGGAGAGGAGTGTGCACCAAGGTGCTGCCTGTAGAGCAGCTGACACCCAGCATTGCTGTTCCCGTGGTCACCTCTCCTCGTCTTCGACGCCTGTGATTTTCTGCTTGGTTGTAGGCTGATTTAGGGCAGATATTTACTGATCTCTTCGCTGCCGAACAGTGTTTTCTGAAGATACCAGCTGGCATCTATCTGCATCGTTAGGTGTCTAAATAGCTTTTGAATCTGGGTCTCTCTTCCTCCATGCTTCAATTCTTCATCTAATAAAAGGGTCTAACTGTAGTTTGGGCTTGGGTCAGGGTTTTACACCTGCACATGAATGTGGCTGTGGAGCTGTGGCCATCCAGGTGCTCCTGTGCTCCTGTAGAAGAATGTGGCTGGGGCCTTCCTTCTGCCCCTTCTGACATGGCGGTGGTTAGACAGTACTTTGGTTATGCCTTACTATTGCTGCTGTGCCTAAGCTTCAAAACTTTAACCTGTGAATTTTGCCGTCCTGTCAGCCTAGAAGGAGTAAATCCATTTCATCCAGGACTCAAACCACTACAGATGCAAGGAAATGGTGAGTCCTGAATTGCTCAGGTTTGGACTTCTGCAGTACCAAGAAACTTCAGAGAGGCCTTGCTGCGGTGGTCTTACACCTTGCAGAAAAAAACAGGGCTGTCTAACCCACGTAACACACATAATTTATCAGATATGGATCCCATAAGGAACCATGGACAAAGATGGGCTGAGTTCTCTCTCTGTTCACTCATTTAACGTTCCTAGTGTATGTCAGAAAGTGGATTATCACTTCATTACATGTGATAAAGTTCAGGGCAGCTTCACTGCAAATTCAGGCCCCTGGTTTTAGTTCCATCATTTTGCAACACTTACCTCTGTTCTCTTTCAGTAACAGATCTCAGTGATCGCCTTGTCCGA
The DNA here is from genome assembly GCF_030936135.1 of Gavia stellata. Lineage (NCBI taxonomy): Eukaryota > Metazoa > Chordata > Aves > Gaviiformes > Gaviidae > Gavia > Gavia stellata. The sequence goes on from NC_082600.1 coordinate 26,032,296, forward strand.
TGGCAGGATGGAACAGGAGGAGAAAGTGGCCAGCCCATGTGCTTGTAGAACATGCCACTGTTTGAATTCTTGGTTCATGGGAAATCTGCTCACCTGTTTTCACCATTATGCTTTGGGTCTAGCTGCCAGAGCCAATTCCACCTTTGGGAGAGAAGTATCCCAATCTCTGTTTGATTGATACCAGCAATACTGCTTCTTCGCATTGTTCTGAGCCGTTCCTGCATTCCCATCAGAAATAGAAGTGACATACCCTATGATAACTGTTGTTCTTTGAGATATTATACTTCACATGGGCTCTGTGACTGCGTTGACACAACCGGAAGCTAACACAGCCATCAGACTATGAGGGAACAGAAAGTTTCAGCTGCTCTGCTCCCCTACTTCAGAGTACCAGAACCACATGTTTCACACACAGCCATGCCAAACAGAGTTGATCAAAAAATCCAGACTTGTTCAAATGAGGTACACATGCAACTGCAGCAAGATCCACACTGACTACAGCATTTGGAAGAACACCTGAAGGGGCACTTCATCAGAATATCACAAGGAAAAATATGTCAACGACAAGGCCGTGCCCAGGTGTCATAGGGAGGACACAAGGGTGTCTAAGATACTGCAACTTTGAGAGTCAGCTTCCTCTGTCTAGCCATGTTTTATTACAAATAAGTTATGCTTTGTGCAGCAAACAAACTAGGGATGGATACAGTGCTGGGGTGCAGAAGTATTTTAGTAACGCTGAGTTATGACAGATTGTTACTAGCAGTAATTCCCATTTCCTTCCTGAGGCACACTCCTAAAAGCAGCTACTTTCAGGAAACTGCCTGCAAATAACATTCTCCCTGTCTGTCTGATACACACTGTCTCTCCTCTGCTCTTTAAAGTGGGTATTTTTCTGATGGAAGGCACTCAGTTAGTTAATTTTGGAGTCTAAAAGGTACATGCAGGACAGGGCAAGTTTCTTTAACATGGCCCTGACATTATTCCTCCTGCTCTCCTGGAAGTAATGTGTCTGAGGAACGCAATGGTCTCTTTTCTGAGCTGGCAAGCAGTGCCATTTGTAGTGTTGATACTTGTCCCAGTGGGACTCAGGCTGAGATTTTTCCGTCCTTCCCTTGCCCAGTTCATTTTGTCCAGAGTGCCAAAAAGCTGTCAAATGGCATTTTTGCAACTATCAATCTAGACTGGGCTGGACCTGGTGACATGTAGGTGAAAGGATCTCGAGTCTGTTTTCCTGTCCTGCTAAGCTAGCCAGTATCTCCTTGTGCTTATTCAGGGGGTTAGCGCTGATAATGTCAGTATGAATATTTTGCTGCCATTTAGCTAATAGCTACATTTCCCATTGCAGAGTCATGTAAAATCAAGTAAGGGAAAAAGAACCGCTGTGGCAGGAGACAACGGCAGAATTCAGTGGCTGGTTTAAGGTGTGCTCATGCCATAGCCTGATTCCTGTTTAACGGCAGGTCTGACATAATGTTGTCCAACTGCATTGAGCAAATATACCTGAAAAGATGTTTTTACAAAGCAAATCCTTGAGATCAACATTTCACCATTTCTTTCCAGCTGTTCTTCGGTCTCAGACACTGTATGCAGAGCATATCCAACTCAAAAAAAATGAAAGGACTATAGTATCTCAATAAGAAGCAGTTAACCCCCCCACACACATCGTATCAATGGTAAAAATAATTAAGTCTTTCTACTTCTCTAGTGTGTTCCATCTGAGGGTCTCAAAGCATTTTACAAATATTAATTAATTAAACTTTTCATCTCCTCCCTAAGGCTTTTTCTGTGCTGGAGGTGGTTCAGTCCAGTTTGGTAGATGTGGCTGTAGAAATCACAGCTGATTCTCAAAACAGCAGTTAAAAACTGCCTTCAGAAATCTTCAGTTCTTACAACTGCTGTCCTTTCATCCCGCAACTGTGCTTCCCAGTCTTAGTTTGGTGGATGATTTCTCTTCCTCTGGCCTATGCAGGCTCAGATGCGCCGGTCCCATCTCCTAGCTCTGCCCTGTCCCGGGTGGGTGATGCCACTGGCACAATGCCCAGGAGCTAAACTGGCCCACTAGCTACAGAATTACTGAAGTGTTTAAGTAGCTTAAAGCCACTTTTGGGTTCCATAACCCTCCTTCCCAGCTGGACCAGGGGATGTGGACTAGAAAGAAATGAAAAGAGAAGCGATAAGGTTCATTAAGTACAAATATTTGAAAAGTAACTCTTTAGGTAAGCATTTTAATTTGTAATATGCCAAGTGTTTATGAATACAATACAGAAATTGCTTATCGCATTGCTGACATCCAGTCATTCTTAGGGCTGAACGTGACAGTTATTTAACAGCACAGAGCAGCACTTGCATTGCCTTTTAAGGAAGGGAGGAATCAGATCATATCCAGCTGGAACTGGAGAGGAAGTGGGAGAAGGTAGAAATTAACTACCTAAACTGGGAGGTAGTCATTGGGATTCAGTTCCCATCTTAAAGGAAATATATCAGAGAATCTGTAATAATAATTAATGTGTTGTATTACTTGACTTTTCAAAAACAGTGATAATAAAAAAGTAATAAACCACTATGCTAAGTATGCAGCAAGCCTTGGGGCTTTTGTTGGCGAGAGAAACTGTTGAAATACTTTTGCCTTGATATTTATGTAACATCTTTTGTCTTGGGGATCCCAAACTATATCACCAACTGCAGCACTGAAAAGCTTGTGAACAAGGCAAGCCATATGTTGTTTTGTTAACAATATCATTTTGGAAATCATCTGTAGCATTTCTAATTAGAAGTATGTAGTGTAAAGTATTTGATTTCATTAATTTGAGTCCAATACTGTGCATTCCTCACCTAGAAACCAAAGCAACTGGCATATAGAATAGTAGGATGAATTAATATTTTAATAATGCGTACTGCTAACTGTGTGTTATATGTTTCTTTCTGAGCAATCAAAGTGCTTTGCAGAGGCTGGTGGTAATCAAGAATGATTCTTTCAGTTAATTAGAAATGTATACTTTGTTCTTGAGATACACAATTATCATTGAGTTCTACATTGAGTTCTACAGTTTCCTTGTGTTTAGTGCATTTTACTGCCTGCGTTTTACAGGTAAAGTAATAGAAGGGATACATTAAACCCTACATAGTCAGTGGCAAGGCAGGGACAAATTCAAGTCTCTTGATTCTCTCTCTCAACATTGAAAACGTTGTTCCTCTCTCAGTTTCACTAGGCAAGGAACACAGGACTGGAAGAAGGACTTTTCTAGGATGACCTTCTGGGTCATCCTCTCCTGTCTCCTGCCATCAGGGGCAATATGTCCTATCGTGGCTTTTGTGACTGTGACAAAGAAAGAATGAGTCACACTTTCCTGCTGGACACCAGACTGCTCATTGATACAGTTCAGGTTGCCCTTCTGAAAAAAGGCAAGGGTGGTATCTTAATGGAGTTTGCAGTCGGAAAAGGCTGGCCTGGTGTGTGCTCTGGGATTAGAGAAGAATGTCAGCCTTCCAGTTTCAGGTGCTGGGAACTGAAAATAAAGTTGCTGCTGAGTAGGGTTTTTCTCACAGACTTTGCTTCAGCTCTGCACTTCCCCAGCCATGTCAAACAGTACTTTCTTAAGGCTAAGAAAGTACTTTAGGCTTTAAAACACAAGAGAAAATAAATTTAGGAAGCATCTTGTAAGAGCATGCTGCAGACTACCGTTTGAACTGGTGCCTTAGTTAGGTTGGTCACAGGATTGGAAGGTAGGATTAGAAGATCATTCCATTCATCCCCTTGTTCCCAGCAGGATAGCATTCCTGGTGAATGTTAGCTGAACTGTTCCTGAGGGTTTGTGATGAGAGACTCCACGTCCTCCTCTTGGGTCCTCTCTAGACCTGTTCACCATAACAGCTTATCGTCGCCCTTGCCATGATTATTGTGCCATTTTGTCCCTTCTCCGTGCTCTGTGCAAGCTAGCCCTGCCTGAAGAGGTGTACTAGGTGGGTTATCTGTCCATAAGTCCCTGCATTTACTTGGTCCAGTTTCCCTCACCTTTCCATCATATCAGTGGATGTGCACAGGCATCAGCAGGGCTATTGGGAAAGAGTTCAGGGAAGACAGTGGGAATGTCCTCGCTCTGAGATCTGGGCAGTCTCAGCTTGTCTGAACTTCCTGTGCAGAGACTGTCTTCCTCCATGACTGTACAGTGCTCAGCAGGCTGACGGCACACGGGAAATAGCCAATTCTGTAGCCTATTTTATTCTTCCTCATTTTACTGTCAAGGGGAGGGGAATTCACAAAAATTGTGAGGATCTCACTCACTTCCCCTCCCCACTGCAGAGCTGCTGATCTATTTTTGTTTCATAATATAAATAGTTACAGAAGCAAAGCTCCCCAAACCTTGAAGTGAATCCCAACACGTAGCACCATACATGGCAAATCTATGTGATCATGCTTCTTACCACTGTTGCCTCCATCCTCCCCGCCTGACTAGTATCCTTTGGTCCCTGTCTTAAGCTCTCTGTGTAAGGTTTCAGAGCATGAGAGTGTTACGAGCAGCAGTTGGATGGCAGGGACAGGCAACAAGACAGTGTAGAAGATGGCAGGAGGGATGGGGAAGTAGGTGGGTGATGGCAGAAGGGTCACAGGAACACTGATGAAGCTGGGAAAGGCATATGCAATCACAGAAGCTCTCTCCTATGGAATCTGGTTCAGAATTCATTATATCTGCATGCTGACATGTCTCAGCTGTCAGCTTACAGCTGTGAAATCTGCTGGCAAGGTGCGCGTCACTGTCTTTAGCAGTACATGCATCTGAAAAAACATCAAGCCTTCTAATGGTACTAAATCCCTTGTCCATAAACTCAGCCTGTAGGAAGACTGGAGAGGGAAACTAGGCATTGAAATCTGAGTTTGGTTCAATTCACTGGGCTGGAAGGAAGGTTGACGATATCCTCATTCGCTGAACTTTTCAGGACGCCTGGTATACTGAATAGGCAGGGGGCTGAAGGAAGGGAAACGAGAGTAAAAGACTGGATTGTTGCACGTGCATTTCTCGCCTCTTTATTTTTGAGTGCTGGCCTCTGCAGTCTTTACACTTAAATGTAAGTTTTTAAAATACTATTTGTAACGTGTTTAAATTAATAGTGCTACTGTCATTTCCCCAACCACGTTACAAACACCTGCCTCTGCTTTGTGTTTCTTACTCTTCTTAATGCTCATGCAAGCTGGTGGAACTGTTACTCACACAAGTCATGGGTTAGGACAATCAAAATATATCGAGTCTTTATCTTTCTTTTGATTTCCTTAGTTAGATCTCACCAAACACCAGATGTTATGTCATGGTGCTTTGTAATCTTCATCTCTTCATCCCTATATGTCATTCCAAATCAGACCTGGATGGATCCCCGAAGGAATGACACTGCTACTGTGTTAGAAGTGGAGGCTGTTGAGAGCTCTGTCTCTGTGTATTTGGTCTAAGGAGAATTTCCTATCTGAATATGCTTGACTGAAATAGGCTGGAGGGGATAATCTGGCACTAACTTTTCCTTCTCCCCCTCCCTGGTTGGAGAGTCGATGGGAACTAATAGGTCTTTTCCTGCCTAACATCTCCGATTCACAAAACTTTCTGTGGCTGACGTGGTGCCAGGAGGCAGAGGGGTTATTCTGGGGCAGATTCCTTTTCATTCGTTTTGTTTTCCTCTTTCTATAGCAGCGTGGCAATCCCTCGTCCTGGCAGCAGGGATGCCCTGAGGGAAGGGAGAGGAGCTGCTGCTGAAGACAGAGAGAATTCTTCATGGCTGCTTGTCCTCTCTTTGACTGCAGCATCATCTGGGGGCTGGGGGAGGAGAAGTGCCTCAGGCTCATTCAGAGTTGACCCATGGTTATTTTTAGCTCCTTAATGCTCTTTCCAAGCCCTTCCCCTCCTCTCCCCGGCCCCCCCCTTTCCCCCCAGCTTATTTCTCTCCTCTTGGTAAATGGCACTTTGTGAGCTACTCAGTCACAGGTTAGAAAGCACTGAAAAAAGTCAAAGGGCAGGCAACTGAGGTACTCCGCCGAGAGAGGCACTTGAAAGGTCAGGAAATGCCTGGGCCGTGGGTAGGAGCCCCTCCTAGCCTAGCTCTGCGCATTAAGCAGGCTTGCCAGCCCATGCAGACAGGGTGATGGGGCTCAGATCTGAAAAAGCATGTGAAGGAGACAGAGCAGGGAAGAGGAGAGGGTAAAGGAAGAGAAGGAAAAGAGATGGGGAGATAGGATAAGCAGAGTTGTGGTGCACAAAGGGGACTAAGTGAGGTGAGGGAGGATGTGCACTCTTGGAGTATGACTGACAAAAAGAGGAAACAGGAACAGAGAGCAATTTTACTTCCCTCAGATTGCAAGCTTGGAGGATCTCTCGCCAAAGGGCCATGGGCTTCCTCTTCCCCTGGGTAGTCCCTACACATCAAAGCCAGGCCAACATCCTACAGGCATTGGGAGAAGGCATGTAGGCAGGTCTACCTGGAGGACACACCTCTTACCCTCCCATCGGATAGGGGTTGCCAGGGAAGGGTGAATGGCTGGCCAACGGGAGGGTGCTGTGTTCTGGAGAAAGACAGGTCCTAGTCTTTATGGAGAGAATCAAGATAGTCACTGTGGAGAGACTTTTCCTGTGCTTTGCAGAGCTGCCAGCAACCCGCCCCGGCTCCTGGCTGGTAAAGCATCAGATGAGGTCTGAAGCTGGGCCCAAATCCTAGGACCTGGGTCAAACCAAGAGTGCAGGATCTAAACCTCACCTGCACTTGGTGCTGATAGAAAGCAATGCATCTGCCACCCAGGCAATAAATAAAGTACTTACTCCTGAGGCACTTCGCTGCAGAGGACCTGAGCATGGGGCGCTCCAACGGCTCATGGCATCTCTGCCTGTGTGTGCCGGTGTGTCTGTCCATCCATTTATGGTTTTCGCCCTTCACATGCGCAGGGTTTGAGCTTTCCAAATACAGGAATTCTCACTGTGCCCCAGGAGGCAGGGTTACAGTGCACTCTCCTCCTCCTCCTGCAGGAGCTGGGGAATGGCTCCTGCAAGAGGCAGGGCAAGCCTTTCCACATCCCAGTCCTGTGGGAGGATGAACAAGCTGCTCCCTTTCCCTTCTCTCAGTGGGGACCCGGAAAGGAGCAGCTGGGTGGTTCCTTTGGCTACTGTAGCCGGGCCCAGTATCACGCTGTTGCCAGGGGAGAAATAACCTGCTCAGACTAACATGGCTCCCCCCCACCCCGCACCATATCCCCCTCTTTCTCCTCCTTGTAGCCTGCTCTTTACAGTAGTGTCGTCTTAGTTTTCCAAAGTCCCAGCTGTGTGTGCTTGTCTCAGGCAGGGGAAGCGGGTTGCCTGGATACAGTCCCTTTGATAAGCAGTGCAGTCCCCCTGGAAATAAGGCTGCAGTCCCTCCCCTTCCCCAGCATTGCTGCTTAGCATGAAAGATGGGATTTGGGTCCCCGGGGGGCTTCTGAATGTAAAAAAAGGGATGGGAGGGAAAGATAAAGCATCACAAATGTCAGCCTTCCCACTTCACCCCAAAAAACCAGCCAGGTGTAGGGATCGCAGAGACAAGCAGGGCCAGGAAACTATTCCACCTGTTGCTGCAGGCCAGCATGAAGCTGGTCCTAACCTGATAAAAGAGGATCCCATACCTGAACTGAGCCAAGAAGCCACTCAGAAATGTGTATCATGAGCAAGGGAGATTAGGACTAATTGATACAGTCCAGCAAGGGCAAGCCCAAGTAAGCTTACCCAGCCGTCAGAATAATCATCGCTCTGAAAATGAAGTTGCACAGAATGGGGCAGTGTTGGGAAGGGATAAAACAATTCCCATCCCTCTTGCTGTTTGAAGGGATTCAACAATTCCCATTCCTCCTTGGCACCAGACAGCTTCCTTTAGCTGATGCTGCTAGAAAAATTGGCTAATGTGGAAAAGCACTGTGATGTGCTTACAGGTGTCTAACCTGTAAAGACCACAAGGAAATGTTCACATTGTTTCAAAGGGCTTTAACCAGGAAGAATATGAGAAAGATGAAAGAGTATTTACTATCAATATCAGAAAAAATAATCAAATCAGTCTTTTTTGCTTGCTTTATTCCCTAATTTTCTCAATGCAAAAAGCCACACCTGCTCCATTTCTAGTTAACAAGTACATATACTGAAAATCCCTACAAAGGATAATTTCTCAGCAACATTACAAAGTCTCCACAAAACAAAATTCTGTAATTGAAAACTACTGTCTCTATTACTGAAAGCATTCTTGTACTCAAGCCATCTGCCTTCAGTGGTGTGTCTCCACCTTTCCCGTAAGCCTCTGATATGGGTCAATTTCTGAGAAAAGGTAACGGAATAATCGGACTAAACTGGCTGGTTCCAGCAGGAGAGTTCCTGCTCGAGAAGTTCAGTAAAGTAGGTTGCTTTTGTAGGAGAGCCTAAAATACGACAAATGAAATGTAAAATACAAATATATTTCAGGACCAGAAAGAGAAAAAAAAAATCACTAAACTAAGACTCTTTTGTGGGGTTTGCCCTGCCAGGAGCACTCAGCGCCCTTGTCTGTACAGGCAGGGCATCAGCGGAAGTGCCTCTGCTGACTACCACGCTGCAGGATCTCGTTAGAGGTAGGTATGTCTCAGTTACACAGGTCTCACTCAGGGCTCTATCGAACCAAACAAACATTTCACATTCCCCAAGAAAAGCAATGGCCACCCACTGCAGTTTGGTGAACACTGGTAGTTCTCAGTGAGAAAGTCTATTTAGCTGGCAGTCATCTACATTCTGCAGTAGTTTCAGTTTCTTGGTGCATTTAGAGTACATTGCCCGATGCAGTGCTTTAGAGCACGTTGAGTGTGACATAATTCATAGGTGACAGTAGGGATTTCTGCTCTGAGATGAATGGTTGCAACCTTTTAGTCACATTAGGATAGAAAAATGCAGTCTCGGACACTGGCTCATATTGTAATTTAAAATTATCCTGGGCTTTGATAGCTTCCCTTTGGGGCAAACCAATGTGCCATGAAGACAGGCCTCAGCAATCAAAGAGACTCATGCCAGCCCTGCCATTCTCCTTGGTTGCTTCCTTCAACCTATCATCAGCACCTCAGTCATCTCTTGATGTAATATTGGAGACTTACAGTCAGGCAACTGTGGGTTAAGGCATTCAGCTGCATCATATGCAAGTCGAAAAAGACTAACCGCAAAGCTGAGATTCATCCCTGTATACAGAATGCCACAAGTCATGCCTTCTTGCTGGCCCTTCTATTAATCCCATATGAATATCAAGTAAGGTAAGTAGCAAGACAGAACTGCACAGCACCCAGCAAGTGGGTTGCCACTTGCCACTAATATCCTTCGGATGATCCTAAGATAGGTAAGACAAAGAGGGCAAACATCTTGAGGGCAGGGCAGGGAAAGGACAAAGAGAAGATAGTATAGATCTCTGGCAGGGGCAAAACGGATACACAGATGGGGGGTTTCATTCTTTAATCTCAGAAATTAGGATTAATCAGTGCATAACAGGACAATACTGGTGGGACTTTTTAACAATGATGGCTCCTCTGCTCCATTTTATTCTGCATCAGACACACTGAAATCAAGAGACCAGATATAGATGTCATTGAGAATTGGGGTCTGACTGAGGAGGGAAGAAGGAAAAAGGGAGAAATCTAATCACAGGTTCTTTTTCTTACATTTTTTTCTCTCATTCCCATTTCAAAGACAGAGAAAAAGAGAAAGACACATATAGAGAAAGAGAGCGTGAATCATTTAACATGAATTTTGCCTGAATGAGGACTGACATAAGTGTGTGAAACAGGAAGGAAATGTATGAATAATGCAGAGCAAGGCTCCGTGCAGACAGAAGACTGTTATTGTGTCCCTGTTTACAGCTTCTGAAAGCACAATCAAATAGATACGGCAAGAGTGCAAAAAGCCTGCACGGTCATCTCATGTTGAAAAGGTGTTAAAATACATTGCAGATCACAAAATAACACTTCTCAATCACTGCACTGAATTCGCTCATCTGCTCACAACAAGACAAAGAAGAGGAGTTGGTGTTGCTTTAAGTTAGAAGTGAGTGGAATTACTTCTGTGCAGGTTAGGCTTGCTCTAAGCTGTGCCCAAGCTGCAGTGGCTGCTATGGTAGACTAAGGCAGAAACACAGGGGGAGAACGTACCCTGAGCAGATCTGCCCTGTAGCCTTTACCATGCACACCTGGGAGAAAGGTTTGTAGAACTACAGAAAACATATTTTTTTATGAAGGTGAGCCTTGAAAGAATTCATACCTGCCCTTCTGCTTATTTACAGTTGGTGCGTGCGAGAAGCTGAACTCCTTTCTTATTCCATTTATGGGAGAAAGTATGGCTAGGAACTAGCACACTCTCCCAAGATGCTTGGGACAGCTGGTTTCCATTTGTTGTCCTGCCACTGGCTGGTTTTGGCTAAGCATCGTAATTCTTGTGCCACTGGTGAAGCACTTTGAAATCTTCTAACAAAAAGCAGTATGTAAGAGCTGGATATTAATTCTGATTATTCTAAGAAGCCCATCATCATACCGTGTGGTCTCTTGCATTCTGTAATTAAGGCACACTTCTGCCCTAAGGAGGGTATTCTTATTCCGTCCCTTGCTTTATACCACTTCTGGATGGAATTTGCAGTAATTTCTGAGGTAGCCTGTTGGATCCCCTTCCACACGTCTGGTCCTTTTCCAAATCACAGTCCATGAGTTCATCTGAGTAGTGATGGGGGACTCTGGCTGTGTTGTGTCAGAGTCATCCATAGCTGCTGAATATTTCTCAGGAAGCTTGAAGAAAAAAGGCTGACATACTGAATGACTCTTTGTCTAATTTATTGCTATATTAGACTAGCAAGAGATATAATACAACATTACATAGGTTTATGGAGGTGACTGGAGGAAGTTCATATTTTTTGACAATATGGAGAAGCTTCCCTGGAGGTCTAAGGAAGGGCATCTTAAAGAAAGACTCCAGGGAGAAACAGAAGGAAGGCAGAGGGCAAAGCCAGGACATTAGGGCATAAAGCAAGGGAGATTCAGAAACATTGATGTTAAATTTTGGATCAAAAAGAAACAGAAAGAGGAAGAGGCAGGGTCTTTGAGGACAAGAGTGTAGAAGACATGAGAGCCTTGGAAGGCTCCACTCTGTGTGGAATTATCATATTTATAATAGAAATATTCTTTGTGTGCAAACAGGCATTCTCACATTCAGCCTGCCTACCTAGCTAACCCAGTATCATATAAAAGGCCATACTGTGAAAAGCCCTACTGCACACAGACACACGCACAGATTTAAATACATCACTACATGCAGCCAGCATGGAGAAGCAGTGATGCTGATGCAATGCAGTGATGAAAATAAACATGCCTGCTACTTCAGGGATGGAAAAGACACATTCCACCTTCTGCCTCCTAGGAATCTGCTGCAGCCTTTCATCAGCCAAAAGCAGCAGTGGGCCTGAGTCAAAATCAGCCTGTTTTTGGTTCCTCACCTCATGCTTGCCTATTTCCCATTGGTGCCCAGGAAAAAGGAGAGGCCAGCAGGGATTGTTATGTTTTCAACACACCGTATTTCTATAGTGATATTAAAGTGTCCTCTATTTGCTTTTTATCTTTTCACCTTGAAATGGGAGCTGCAGGTACCTGTATGCCATGTACCTATTGCACATAATGAAAAGTGACAGGGCAGTTCAATCTCTGGGGTCCTTCCAGTCCATAGGCTCCCTGCTGAGAAACCCAGCAAGGTGGGTGCTTGGGTTGATATTTTTTCCGAAGTTGTTCTGACATATCTCCTCCAGGAATTGTACTGATGCCCCCTAACTCATAACATGCAAGCCCCCTGGCTGCATCAACTAGCATTTACTTCTGGTCACTGACCTGAGCTCCTATCAAATCAGTAGTCTAAATATGAAAGGCTTCCTGCTGTGGTGTCCACAGCACTACAGCAGTCCTGGGGAGGTAATGTTTAATAGGTGATTAGAGGACAGGTCGCACTCTTTTCAGCTGGGCTTTGAGCTCTTTTGAGGGAGGATATGAAGGATGGTGATTAGTGTCTTTTGGAGACAAAGACAACAAGCTTTAGGCCTGAATTAGCAGCTCTAAAATGCAGTGAGATCAGCTATTTCTGCAGACTGTGTGATGCTGCAAAGAAAAATCATGCCAGTAGCAGACCTGGTGTAGAAGTTGCTTGGGATCTCATGCCATCTTCCCCTTCATAGCAATATACCCACAACCCCTGCTTCACTGTGCTCTGAGGAGCTGTAAAGAAGGACTTCCTTCTCAGACGTTCAGATAGGCTGCTACAATGTTGCGGTCCTGGAATACATCATACCCTTTTCTCTACTCCTACAATTAATTTACAGTTGATATTAGCTCCCTATAAAGCATGATGAAGAACAGTGAATCCAGCTTTTGTAAATGAGAGAGAACACCACCAAATCGACCCCTGCATAAATGAATGACTGCCCTGAGACCGTCTCCTGTAAAGGAAGATGTATTACATTGAATCCAGGGGCTTCCACACACTTAAAGTCAAATTGAATCTGTGCCTCTCATAAATGGGAAAGCACAGACAAGACTTCTGAGTCAGGAGGGTCTACCATGCAGAGTCCATAGTCCCTCTGTATTGAACCTGCACCTGTCTTTCCAGACCTAACGTTGAGCTGAACTGCATGCAACCCTGTGTTAGCTGTTGAACCATATGAAGGCCATGCTGAATCATCTCCACATACATGGGAAAGCCATATTCTGTCAATTTGCTCTAAAAGCAGATGAACTTTATTCAGTCCAACATACCACCCACTTTAATGAAGGTTGAGATATTGATCTCCCCAGTAAATCAAGGTGAGATCTATAGATCCCTCCCAATAAATGATGGTGGCTGTATTGATTCTCTCCTTTCCACCCCCCATAAGTGAAAGTAAGACATATTAGTTCCTCTCCATTAAATGAAAGCGAGCTGTATTGAGGCCACCCCCATAAATAAAGGGTGGGCCATGCTGACTTAGACCTTAACCACATAAATGGAGGTGAAATGTATTGATTCCATCTTCTGTAATTGAAGGAGCGCTGTATTATGGTACTCCTTCCAACATAAATGATGGCAAAGCATATTGATTCCATCATTCTTGAAGTGAAAGATGAGTTTTGTTGAATATCCCCAAAATCAGGAAGGAAAGCCACACAGAACTTAGCATCTTATCCAGAAATTTATTTTGATCTGTTATTTACACATTGAGGCTTTTACTGCATTTGGATGGCAGAGGTGTGTTACTGCTTAAAAGCTCTTGGCACAAAATGAAGTGGTAAGGCACCAGGGTTTCAGCGAAGGGATGTGATGGCTAAGTAGAAGGCCTCCTGAGTTCCAGTCCTTGTTTTCATGTAGACCAACTGCATTTAGGCAAGTTTCCTGGCTTTGACACGTCTAGTCTACCTAGTAAGGATAATGATCTTCCTCTGACATTAGCTGGTAGATTTGTTCATGACTGTCTACAATGTTCTGTTGGCTAATGGGACCAAGTTAAGTTCTGGAGACAACAGTGGAAGTGGATGGAGCATTATAGGGCAAAATGGTTAAAAAATAAGATATACTGTATATGCCCTGCGCCTTAAGAGAGGCTAGGCCTCTACACTGCAGATAAATAACCAGCAGCAGCTGCCTGGAGCCTGTGGTGATTTTTGCTCTTTAATTATTCCTGCTCCTTCCTACTCCTTTCTACTAACAGCACTGGTTTTAAATGGTCTTTGTTGATGGGAAAGATACCAAAGGCACCTCACGTCAAAGCCATGCACTAGTTCAGGAATTCAGTCTTTCAGACTGTGACTGTTGCAAGCGAGGCAGCCAGCCAGGACAGTGCCCATCTGCAAAGCAAAACATTCAGATTCAACTGCACCCCTCCAGGAGATGTGTTCAGCCCAGCAGCATGACAAAACCCAGGATAGCCCAGGGACAGTGGCTGGTGGTGTGAAAAAAGAGATGCCACTCCTTGCTTCCCCAAGGAAACATACTCATTTTCCCCATAGTACTCCATTGCACAGTTGTTGTCTTCTGTTACCTGTTATGAACATCATAATCCTTGGGGAAGCTACAGAAAACAAGTGAAGAGGACAGAACCAGTGGAGCCTCACAGAGAGGCCCGTCTATGTCTTTCTTCCCAGTTTGTCCCAGCAGTAGCAACAAGACAGAAAAAAGAAAAACAAAGACAGAAAAAGAAAAACAAACAAAAAGACAAAGAACAAAGCGAAGTAAGGCACATGTAGATGACACGAGGAAGTTGAAGTCAAGAATAAAGCCCTTAAACATCCCACACAATAAATCATACCATTGTCACTTTTTTGCCCAATGTCACAGAAAAGAAACACACCTCTGGTACCACATCTTGTGATGAGCAGGCAGAGTTATGGCGTCTTGTGGTTTGTTGCCATGCATCTGCATGGCACCTCCTCCATGACATACGGGGGGGTACGCATGCAGAGAGGGGGATATGAGATGGACAATTAAAGGAAAGTGTGATTATTCTGTGAATCTGTAGCTGTATATATCTGAGAGGGACCCAGGCATCTTACGTTGGCCATATCCTAGGGTACAATCACGAGTAATACAAACTTTGATCTTTTCTTTAGGACAAAATTCCAAAATATATTTTAGCATGTGTTTCTTAACACATAATAATTTATCTTAAGATCTTACAGAAAACAAGACGTGATAGCTTTTATGTGAAATAGCTGTTCCTGGTAAATCTTGTGTTCTTCCCATGCGGGTATTTCCAAGCATACTGCTCTGCCCAGAACAGACTTTGAAAATGCCAGTCAAGTGCTAGTCCCCGCCTAAGCCCATGAATGGAAAAGCCCAATTTCTTTGCAATTCTCTCGTATCACCAGCTGTCTAAAATCCTCTCAGAGAGGATTTAGATTAGATTTTGTGCTGGTTTTACACAGTTGTCTTATGTCTTCCCCACGAGTGGTGAAAGAGATTTGTTCCATACAGCACTGGAGATGCAAATATCATTCCTGTTTCACTGCATCGTTTGAAAGGAGGACCAGACAGTTGCCATGGAAACAGCACATCTGAGCCACCTGCAGTTGCCATGGAAACAGAAACGATGGGAGCCAGGAAAAATAGTCCCAGAGGACAAACCATTTTAACACACACACAAAAATTCCTTTAAACTAAACTAAAATCTTGCTTTGAAATTCTAGGGCCTCAGAAACAAGAGGCAAACCAGAAGAGAATGCAAACACCCTCTCATGATCTCGGTGCTTTGGTTTTTTACATTTTTGAGAGACAAGGGAGAAATTGTTGGAAATGATCCAGTGATTGCTAGAAATGAGGTGAAAGTAAACTCCACCATACCTTTGGCCCTGTCTGCTGACCCTGTGGGAATGTGAATGCTCTGCATTGACAAGTCTGTGTCATGGAGGCACAAATCAGTACTCCAGTCAGGTATCCCTCTCGTTCGCAGCAGGCTCTCCTTCTATAAAGCTAACCATTCTCCATACAAGTGTTTTCAAATAATGAGATTGTATCTTTGGAGACTCTTTAGTCCCTGCAAGACGCACAGTTTTTATCATTAAATAGGGAGCAAGATGCACTGTTTGAGATGTCCAAGGCTTAAGTCTAGGAATCTCAAGCAATGGCTGGATGCCTGGCAGCACTGCGACCTGTGCTCTGGCCTTCAGGGATGGGCCAGTCTGTTTGATAGGTACTAAAGAGAGGAATCCACAACACCCTACATCTCATCGGGGTGTTTTGTTACTGTTTAGCTGTAACTCTTATTTTAGCTTTAATGTTACAGTTAATCAGAGAGAATTACTAAAATGAGAAATGAATGATGCTGTAGAAGAGAGCAAGGCAAACAGCTTCAGCATCCACACAGAGATGTGTGGATTTCAGGTCTCCTGAGAATGTAATAGGGCAAACACAAGGGCTGAGAATGGGAGTGGGAGAACAGAAGAGAGTAGATAGAGGGAGAAGCTGATGGGAATAGATGGAGTAATAGGGGAAGGTGAGGCAGGAGAGCCTCAAATTGGGAAATGATAGGGAAGAGAGTGGATGCTGGAGCTGAGTGTGTGTGGTAAAATGAAAAGCAGTCAGAAGGTGAGCAGGAGAGCAGGTGAAGCCTGAGTCAGAGGACAAGGATGGAAGCAGGCAGAGACGAGAGGACAGAGGGGAGCAGGGTGGCAGACCACAGGATATGAGGGTGGGCAAGCTGGGGCCAAGACAGTTGGCACAGCAGTATGGGACAGGACAGGGACAGAGATGAAGCCTGGCTCTGTAAGTACAGGGGCAAGGAAAGGCGACGAGAAGCGGCAGGTCTGGAGGCCAGATAGGGCACAAGATGGTTTGTAGGGTAACACACTTTCTGTTGTTGTTTGTAATATTATTGTATTTCAGCGGATTTCCCTGGCTTTTCTAGAATCACTGCATGTGTAAATACTTTTGTTAGCTGGTTCACTCACCACACTGTGGTGAGGGCTGCTTAATCCAATATAGCGATGTACTTAATTTTCCAAGTATTTCTTTCCTTGCTCTGTATCAACAGCTAATGTTATCAAATCTTTCCATGCTTTCAAGGCGCAGACTTTCATTATTTTCTTACCAAAAGCAGATTTAGAACAGCAGTTCAGCATTTCAGGTGCCTTTGAATTGTCACTGTATTTTCTGCCTTCTCATTTTGTGATCACAGTTTCTGCCCTTTTGTTTCAGTCTCACTCCTCCCTTTCTGTCTATGAAAAAGGGAGATGGATGCTGCAGTCTGCACACACCTGTAATTTCTGTCAAAGCCAAGGGAATCTGCTTCCATGTAACTAACAGGACTGGGAGACTTGGCTAAGGATTGCTGTTTAAAGGAATAATAAACTGCTCACGTATACTGAGAAGCAGAAAGAAAAAAGTCTTTATTCAAAATGTAAATCTCTTCCTGCTGAGGAGCGAACCCAAAAGTCAGCCTTCAGGATATAAATATTTATGCCTTTTGCATAAACAGCAGATGTAACATTTCCAATTAACTGTCGATCTTTCCATTTCTCTGGCTGCTGCTGCTTTCTCTCACAATATTGGAATGAGCAGTCCACTTGATTTGCCTAAGCTCAGATCTGTCACACATTTCCACAGTCAGTAAGATGAAATTGTTCCTGAAAATGTTTATTTATCAGAGCCTAACAATTTCCCTGTATTTTTTATTCCTTGTATTCAATGTCAGATGAATTCTATTCTGCTGAAAGATGTGAGATTCATAGCCCAGATAAGAGGACAACAGAGAAGGAGCAGAAGCAGGAATAGGTGAGAGCATGCACTCAGCCATTACAGCACGTTTCAGCCCAGCCCTAGAAGAAGCCCTCATGATGTAAGAGATGCCAGCCTCTGAACCATTTGGCTCCTGGCCTTTCTATCAAGGCTGCCAGCCTGGGGCCAGGTAGCATCGAGTGTAAGAGGTTTTATGATGTAGCCACCTGTTCACAAGGAACTACCTCCATCACCTCTTTAGTGTCAGCTTTCTCAGGTGTCTGACATTCAATCCTGCTAATGGCAGCCTCCCACTTCCACAACTTCTTTCTCTCTGGGAGAAAGTGTGAACTGTGCAAGCAAGAAATGAACCCTGCTAAAGCTGGTAAACATCAGTTTTCACTGGCATCATGCCTATAAAGCAGAAGATTTTGCTGGAGCGCTGGAAGGAGGGTAAGAACAAAAATCAACAGCAGAGAAGCAGCAGTAGGTAAAAAACAAGCCAGAAGACAGGTGCAAGGGGAAGGAAAAGCACTTGTCTAGTGATACGTCAGAAAGTGGGGATCCCTCTGTTCCCTTCTGCCAAGGATGCTTTTGCGTGTTCCCCTGTCCTCTGACTTGTCCTGCAACACCATGAAGTTTAGCTCAGCATCTCTTCATTTCCTGGGAATCCAAAAATTGGCTAGGGCATGGCTTCAAACCAGGAGCTGCTGTTCAGCTGATCCAGCTTTCACTGGGGGCTCAGGTGAAGAGCTCTTGGCCTTGCTGTTTATGGGGAAAGCACTAGCACAGTTAGCCTGCGACGGGGCTTTGCGCTGCTGGCTGGCTTAGTGTGGGAGGTCAGCCTTGCTCTTTACCTTCCTCAGGAGCTGCATCCCGATGGCTGGCAGCTCTGGCAGGTGCTGTTGCTATGGGAACTGGCTCTGCTTTTAAACCATCCATGTGGCAGTGCAGCCATGGAGGTATCTGCAATCCTGACTGCTTAGGGGTGCACCCTCCTCACACACTTCTGCTACCTACTGCCTGCTTTTCTCCAGGTTCCTGGCACTTTGAACTGCATTTTTGCCCTCTCCCCAGGCTCTTCTGTCACAGAATCACAGAATCACTAAGGTTGGAAAAGTCTGCCACATCCTCCCTGGCTCTGGATTCTCATTGATGTGAACAGCTGGCCTCTCACATAGCATGAGAAAACATCAAACGCTAACCCAGAAAAAAGGGTCCAAATTCACAAGTAACTGGAAGTTTAATTGCTTAATAAGCACAATTTGCACTTTGTTCTGTGCTGTGCCCAAAAGGCATATATAGTAGTTCTTGTCTATATTCAAGTATAGTCTTGACTCAAGCATCTGTGACCAGTGATTAGGCTATCTGCACTGTAAAATCCCAAATAATCACCAGTGTTTCCTTCAGGTGCGCTACCTGAAGTGCATTTTGATTACAAGTAGAAGCTAACTTTGCTTGGCTCATTTACTGCAAATCCTTACATGTGTAGGATTCCATCAGCAGCAGAGCAGGTGTACTAACATAGCTGAAGTTATTACTGGCTGTGTGCTACCTTCTTCTCCTTTGTATCAACCTCTCTGTTTGATCAGTTACATCTAAAAGAACCTGAAGTGGTGCTGGCAAGATGTCCAGGCTTTGCTTTCACACCAGGAACAAGAGTCAGGGTAGCACCAGTGTTGACTGGCTCCTCTGTCACTGTCATGCCCTGTCCTTGCTGGTACTCACACTGTTCCTCCTGCCTGGGGAGCTGCACAGGCACGAGGCAGCCCTACCAACTTTCTTAAAGTGGATCAATGTGGATTAACAATTTAAAATGGAGCAATCTCAAAAGGAGACTGAAAGTCAGTTTTCTTAAACCACAAGCATTTATTTCTTTTTTTTGGTTCAGCCCCCTTGACTGTGGCTGACTGTCTGGTATTTCTCTTGAGTTTTCACTGCTGGCTGAAGAGGCTCTCTGGTTTAATGGCATTCATTAATCATACAACAATGCATCTCTGCAGCACCACAGCTGAGAATTCAAGTTACATTACTGATGGGCGTTGGCCCGGCTTCTCAGGTTGAGGGTGCTCTAAGGTCAAGTCAGACACTTCAGGCTCTGTGTCCATTTTGGGTGTAATGTAGGACACCCAGGATTTAGGCAGCTGCTTGTTCAGGCACAGTAACAGACTTTCAGCTGAGCCTGATGAGTGCTCCAGGTCACGAGTCACTCTTGGGGCTGAGGCAGAGGGAATTAAGCCACTGTCACGCTTCCTGGATTCGAAGGGGATCTGAGAGCTGCAATGACCCTCCCAAGAATTGTCCTGATCTGTATCAGTTGTAACAGGTCCTTACAAAGCGCAGGATCTCAGTCTCTCATGCCCACTGGCTGCTCTTCTAAAAGCTGATGATATTCCTATGCATTCTTTGTTCTCTGTGTTTTCCCTAGAACAGTTTGTCAGGTTGTTACCAAGGTATCCAGTTTTTCCAGTGCTAAAGGACCCAAAGTCAGTACTGTCTTCTCTCACATGCCTTGTGGATGCTGTGATGACGTGCAGGCACAGTCAGAAGCAACCTTCCAGTTTATCCTCCCCCTCCTCGCTGGACACAAAAGCAACTGCAGAGCCTGTGGCTAGAGTCTGCAGGAATGCACTAACAAATGGCCTTCACGGGCTTCCTTAATCACCTTTCCCTAGCTCTTCTGTTGCCAAGATGGTATTCAAAGGAAAATGTCAAGGCCTGATCCCAGCCCACAGACCGCCAGACAGACAACTCAGTGCTAGACACTCCCAGATTTACTTTATGATCCTTGTTTTCAAGGCCTTGGGTAAGCATTATGGTATGCACCATAGAACTGCAGCATTGATACCTTTCATCTAGTGTGGGACTTAGTTGTTTTTCTCACTTTTTAGGACACAGAATCCTTTATGTTATCATAATCCTGTGCTTTACCATTGTCAGAGCTTGACTTACCCCTACTGCTCTTGCTTTGGGGAGGAATCGGTTCCCTGTCAAGAAGGCTCCTGCGCAAATTCCTATAAAGTGGCATTTTAGTAAGTGCCCAGAATTTTGACTGGACGCTGTCTTCAAGACCCCCAATACAGCTGGGAAAGTGCACTAGTGCAGAAGCAGGTGAGATATGCCCTTTTACAGCTCCCATGTAGCCTCAGAGAGATCTTTAAGGAAGCTCCCTTTCGAGAAAGACATCAGCTGTTTGTGCGTTACATCATTCCCCTTGCGCATATGCTCACGGAGCATTTGGATTACCTCATTCTTCACAGAATTTAGACTATGTTTCAGTAGCCAAGCCCTTGAATTTGCACATTAAGCAGCAAGACTCACTGAGCTGATTTTCTGGAGCCCTACTGATGCATAAGAGATCCATCCTGCCTTTCCCATGTCTTCCACGTAACCTGCTACTTTCCCTATCTGTGTCAGGCATAATGATTCAGCAAATAAGATACGTTTCTTGTTGGCAGGTAGTCCAGGCATTTAGCTTGATAGCAATGTTGAATATTATATGTCCTTTCATTTATTTTGCCCGAGTGCAAATTTGACTACAGGCTGTTCCATTGTCTGTTTAATATTTTGTCCAACTTTCCGGCTTCCTTCTAGAGAGGAAGCAGCCTGCAGGTGCTGCAAACGCTTTTTGTTCTTTCATGACTAGAAGAAACTATTCCTCTAAGGCTTTTAGTCTGACTTGATTCTGGCTCACCCACCTGCCTGCTTATTCTGGAGAACTGGCAGATGAACATTTTCAATAATTTACTTCAGAGCTGTTCTATCATCCTGCTATTTATTTCTGCTATAAATTATGCCCTATGCCCAGAGGTTAGGAAGCTCTTATCTTCCCACTCACAAAGGAACCGAAAGAAAATACTCCGCTGGGCACAAAGGCATCTTTGGGTGGTTTGTAAATATTTCTAGAGGCAGATATACTGGGGAGTGGAAAGCGCTGTAGTCCCTACCCTGTTAGTATCGCCTGATATAACCTGCATCTTCTAGGTTATGCAACAGGGAGCAGTTGTGCACACACAGCCCGCTGTTCCTACTGTGATTTACATCCAGCATCTGTGAGATACACCTGCTAGTGCTTCAAAGCATGAAAAGGAATAATAAAAAAAAAAGCCTTGAGAGATGATAACTTACTCCTCACACAGTGGTTTGACTCATTAAAATCAGTGGAGTGATTTTCAGTGACTTCTCTGGGATTTGGATCAGACCCTAAAAGCACAAGCCCCAAGAGCTGGACTGCAGCCAACTAACTTAAGAGAAGCAGAATTCCAAGCAAATGAGTTTTCATTTTTAATTCAAAGCTAAATAAAATTGAACTGTAGTGCATAGCTCCAAGAAAAATCCAGGGAGCTGAAGGAAGTGATACTTCTGGTGTGTTTGCCTCTTCTTAGCCATACCCTAAGGGGCTAGTTGCTCCACAAAGCAGTATCAATTATCCAGCAATGGACGCTACTGCTCTCATTATTACTATATGCCTACATGCTCATTGTAGACCAGGACTCCAGCAAGCTGGACAATAGACAAGTATAGAGCAAACAGATGCTCCCTGCCTCCCAGAGCATGTCGGAGTCTAGATTTACCATTTTATGCTCAGAGTTTGCTGATGGGTGTTGCACCACATAGAGTGGCATTGTTTTTTCCCTGTTAAAGTCAATTAGGTTCTTAGTGCCCCAGGAAGGTGATAAGGAGGTTTGTGCAGCTTGCTTCAATAGAAGATATAAAACATAAGTCCTGATTTTGCCACCCAAATTCCACTGTTTTGTTGGAAAATGCCTGCAGAAGCTTATTCAGCATGAGGGTGAACTTGGTTGTATCATACAGGCTTGTTTACAAAATGCAGCATTGCCTGCCTGAAGGTCAAGTGGGTACCTTGTGCCAGGGCTCCCTGCCCAGGTCTAGGTAGAAATGGAGAATTAGCCTACATTACCTCAGTGCTTCATGAGTACGTACTTTCCTCAGAAAGATCTCTATTTCTGCCTCTTCCTCTTTTTTTCCTCAGCATGCCCTGATTTCCTGCCCTTTCCTCTGCTACCTCTCTTTTTTTTGTCTTTTCTGATAGCATCACCTGGTCACCCTCTGCAGATAACGGCAGACTTACAAAAATAACAGTTGTAAAACTCTCCCTATAATTTTCTTGGTTTGTGAGGTGCAAAAATAGACTTAACTATTTAATTTGAGGGGGTGGTGGCTACTGTGCTCTTTGCGTTCAAATGAGCTGTACTTATGTTCCTCCAGACCCAGCTAGAAAAGGAAGCTCTAGAAATGCCATAAGAAAAGATTGTCCTTGTTTCCAGCTTCCCCCATCAAAACCTTTGCCAGTGTGTGATAAAAAACCCAGTTATGACCAAAGAAAGGAGAGGAGAGGGAAAGCGATGCAGGAACTTGAGGGCAGTCCTGGCTCTGCTCCAGCAGCTGATGCTCATCTTTGACAGGTACATGGAGAAATCGGACTGAAGAGGGGATCTCAAGCAAACAAACAAATCAACTAAATGAACAAATTGGGTGATAAAGTAGAGCTGAGAATCGGTAGCTAACGAACACATCTCTGTCACTGCATCACTTTCTCCTGGGTAGAAGGGGAGTCAATTACCCACCTTCCAACAAGCTATTGATCGAGCTGCTGCCATGTATCGAATCAGAGCCCGGGCCTCCCTGCTTGTAGCTCTTTGATTTTCTCTCCCTCTGTAGCAGCACGTGGATGGAAGCCAGATGAGCCAGCACAGGACTATCGATCAATCCGCCTCCCTCCTCCTCCTCCTCTTCTTCACCCTGGTCGCCATGACAACCATGGCTGCTGCAGCAGCAGCAGCACTGTTTACCTGGCCCATTTATTTTCCTTTTCAATATCTTTCCCTTCCCCCCGCTGCTCTCACCTTGGCATGATATTGGCAAAGCACTCAGCAGTTGTAAAAGGGATGAGTTTTTATGACTCTGAGGAGGACAATGCAGTTCTCGGCTCTATCACCCAGTTTGTTCATTTAGTTGATTTGTTTGTGAGAAATCATTGCCTATAAACAACACATATCTCGGTCACCAACTAGGTCGTGCTTCAGTCACGGAGGAGGACCTGTCATTACAAAATACAGGTCTCCTTCATATGGTTTAAGTGTGCCTGTAGTAGCACCCACATTTTCTTCTTATATATTGCCCCAGAATGGCAACAGAGAACTTATTCCAGGTATGACATCATTTACCAGCTATTAATCTCACGTGACCCCTGGGACAGTATAACATAACCGTCAGGTGGACTAGACTTTCTTTCAGGTCTTCAGCCAACCTCGTAACTTCTGTTGAGGGCACTGCGTCCAGTGGGGTCCAGGTGCTGTGGAAGGAGCAGTGGAGCAGGCAAGTGCCACCTCCCAGTAGAAGGCCTTTGCAGTATGTTCACCATGTCTTCCAGCTGCATAAGATGAGCGGTCCAGTTCCTGGCTTTGCCCAGGACTACAGCGCTTCCCATCATCCCTGCAATCTTCCCAAGTGCCAGTGCAGTCTTGTCCCATCTCTTTCCTCATCCTGCTTCCACTGCCTGAAATTGCCTTCCTGTTCCTCAGCAGGATGACAGTCATGCTACAAACACCAAACGGTAGATAAATGAACAATGTTTAAGGAGTAGCCCATTTCCCCCCTCCTGAATGTTTTATTTGTTGTGCCGAATCATCCATCTGCAGATTCTTTGTGTAGGATTATTTGCTGAAATGTAAGACAGAGGCTTTGTGTAGGGGTATGGAATATAAAATAAATAAAAGATATCTCTCAAAATATAATACAGGTGTCCGCCTTGTCTCAAAGGTCTTCCTGGCTTCCTTTTAATTGAAATTCTTCACCCAAGTCTCACATTCCTGATTCTTTCCACAGTAAAGCCATCAAACCCTTCCAGGAGACTCCTAGTTTTCCTTATAATTCAATATGATTGACACAGGATGTAAAAGATCACTTGATGTTATCAAGTACAGATTATCCCTCCTTGAAGCAGAAAGCTACAGGATAAACTGTGGAATTTGCAAAAGCGCAATATTAGGGAAGCGAATACTATACTTTGAAGAGGAAACAGCCATTTATAAGAAAGAGAAAGGCACTGGCAATTGGTTGCAGGAAGGTTTCAACCCCAATGTTGGGAGGCCTGGGAGGACTCGGGTCAGTGAGGAGTCCTGCTTCATCCTTCTATTTTGCCTATCCTAGAGTAGTGCCATGCTGGGAGTATTACAGAGCCGTCATCCCTTCCGCTGAATAGTTTGGCAAGTCTCACTCCATCAGATACGTTACCAAGCTCAATTAGCCAGTAGTGTCTCTTTATACAGCAGGAGCTCAGATCAAGAGTGGCTGGGCGATGGATTCATTCAGAACGAGCAAGCCTTGAACAGACTCTGCAAAATGAGACTGGGGTTGGGGGTCCAACCACCACCGCATGTGAGGCCCTGGCCTCACTGGGTGACCATTAATTCAGAACACCACGATAAAGAGGGATATGTTTGACTCGCTGGAGCAGTGGTCTGATGTGACATGGCAGGAAGCATGATACTAATGCAAATTGTTAGTACTTATTAACTAATTAAATTGTTGTTATGCCCATAAGGCACTTAACGCTTTCCAGGCACAGAAGAGAGCCCAGTCCCTGCCCTGAGGAGTAGAAGGTCTAAAAAGGCAAACACAGAGGAATGGTGAAAGAAAAACAATTAACATAGAGCAGAAGGGGTGTAATGAGAAGCAGCACATGGTTTTGCAGTTAAAATTTATGTCTGGTTTTGCAAAGAAAGAAGGTTTATACGATCACAAGATCTTTGGCAGGGGGAGCATGTATGACATCATATGTCTGTCAGATGCATGTATAATTTTTGATGCATCGGTCAACTAAAAGCAAATTGGATAGATCAGAAACTGGCTCGGATATACTCGATTTCATTAAAATAAAAAGCCAAGAGAAGAGCCTTTTCTTTAGCCGAGAATAAGGTTGCAATAGGAGTTAATATTTTTTCAGGCCAGAAAATTTGCATGGGCTGCAGCTCTTAAAAACACCCAGTTAGAAGAAAAGGCTTTAACTGGTGCTTAGAGTCAATGAAACATAAACCTGTAGGAAATCAGACTACCTTAGTTGCAGAGAGCTGACCTGGGTAGAGATCTGCTGCGAAAGGTGGAGCAAAAAGAGGTGTGTATTGGAGAGATGGCATGAAAGACTGTGAGGAGACTGGCAGGGCTGGTGAGAGCTCACGTTATTAGTGGCGACACAGGGAGAAACATACTGGAAAAGATGGATGAGCAGTCTTGCACAGGTGACTTTCATTATAACAAGTTCCTTAAACTCAGTGTTAAGTAGGAAGTAGTGGACAAATGCAAGGCAGGAACAAGGTGATACGGTGTGCTGCAGAGATAATCTTTGTAGCTCCATTTGCCGTGTACGGCAGGAAGGAGAGGTGCACATCAGACTTGTGATGTGAATGTTATAGTGATAAGGATGAGAGATGCAGAGCCCTTGATATGATGGCTATAGGAGAAAGATATTGTGAATACTAAGTGTGAAGAAAAAGTCTGTCCACAGATGGAATGGATGGAATAAGGAGTAAGGAATTATAATGTCTAAGCCACATGGGGGTTGGCTGTGGAGGTAAAATAAGTAAAAGGAGAGCAGTAAAGAGCGAGTGTAAAGGAAGATTAGGATTTCATTTTTATCCAGAATTTTAATTAATGACAAAACATGCAAGAGGCAGCATGCATTCAGGATACCAAATGACAGTCTGACCCAGCCAAGCCCGTCTATTCCGCAAAGCGTTAAGAGTTTCAATAAACACACATTGCTCTGTTGTTTCATCAGACACACCGCTCTGGTGTGTATCATATGATATGGCAGCCGTTCAGCCAGGCGGGGAGCAGCACAGGCTATAATTTCCTGGTCATATGTAACTGGGTGGGGAAGCGCCTGATCCTTGGGGTGAGTAATGCTGGAATCGCACCATGTGGCACCCTGCTCTTTGCTGTTCAAGGCATCTGAGGTGTTGCTCTTGCTGTTCCGGCAGACGTTCCCCAGGGCATCTGAATGCTCTTACGCTCTCCTGAACACCCTCCTGTAGCCTATTTTGCTGTGCACCCAGATCACTTTCCCACGTTCCCAGCATTTTGCCAGGGTTCGCAGCTCCGAAGGCTGCGGCTCTGAGCAAGGCACATTCGCTTCCCTCTGGCAGGAGGCCAGGGCCAGGCCATAGCACTGAGCCTGCAGTGGGGGAGCACGGCTCCACATGGGAGCGTGGCAGCTCCCACCCGCCGCCTGTGCTGGCCAGGACGGGTCCCTGCCTCCCTCGCCCCCCTCGCCCCCGGCCTGAAGCGACGCACAGGTCGTGCGGCATTTATCTTCGAAACGCTCCGGGCCGGTTACCGGAAGGGGGGAGCACTGCCTCGCCCGGGCAGCTCTGCGTGCCGGCGCGGGGGCACCGCCGCGCTCCTCCCCGCCGGGTCCCTCCTCCGGCCGGGCCCCCCCGCGGCCGCCAGCCCCGCCTGTGCGGAGCGGGGGCCGGCTGCCAGGCTCCCCGCCGGGCCGGCCCGCACCAGCCGGCTCCGGCCCTCCCGCAAACCACGCCGGGCGAGGGCTGGGGTTTTTTTTCCTGCCCCGAGACATTTTCCTACGCGTATTTTTCTGCTGCCGAGCTGATTTACGAGCTGGGTTTGGCGAGGGCCGGGGCTGCCGGCCCCAGCTCGGGGGCGGGGGCGCGGGGAGAGGGGCTCCCGCTGCGCTCCCCAGCCGGGGAAACGCACGTCTCCCCCCGCCCGACATGAGCTGTAATTTCCGGCAGACATTTGAGGTCCCCAACATCTGCATAAGGCGCGGCAGCCTCCCAGCAGCCCCCGCCGCTGCACGGTGAGGAGAGGCGGCCATCGCCGGGGAGCGGAGGACCGGGGCGGCCCCTCCTGCCTCCTCCCAAGTCATTTATGTTTTACTCATTTCCTGCTCCCAGTAATGAGGCCAGCGATGCTGGGGTGGCGGCGGTGCTGCTGAGAAGGCAGATTGTTACACACACACACGGATGTTTTTGTTTCAGAGTGAATTTTTAGTGCTCGTGAAAGGGAGGGACTAAGCGGAGCTCGCCGGAGCCTGGCACAGGACCAGCAAGCTTCCCGGCAGCCCTTTGCCAAAAAAATCCAGACATACAGCCCCCTCCCGGTTCCTGCGGCCCCTCCTTGCCCGCTTTCTCCCCCCTCGGCTCTTTAGGGGCCCCGCTCCCGGCTGCAGCGCTGCCCTCGCACCCTGCAGACCCTCAGCCCGTCCGTGCTGGGGTCCCGTCACCGCCCCAGCGTGAGGTTCCTCGCGCCGCACGCAGACGCGCAGCAGTCCTGACCTGTGACTCCTTAATCCCAAACGTCTCTTCTCGCTCCTCTGTGGAATTACTGCAGGAGGGTGGGGAGACTCTGGGATACAAACATACCATCCTCGGAGGCGAAAACAACTCGAGGCCAAACAGATTCATTGCACTAGTGACTTAAACTAGGTGAAATGTCGACAGTTACTCAACATCGCATTCCCAAACTCTTGTTACATAAAATAAACAAACCTTCTAGTGATGTTTTGTACAGTCTCCAGCCCAGCCCCAACACCACCGATCTGCTTCATTCCCCAAAGGACGGCAGGGACCTGGGTCTCCTGGCTTGTGACCATCTTCCCCTACACATCTGCTATGGCTGAACTCTGGCATTTGCCTCCTCCGTTACAATGTGCTAACAGGATTCTGCAGGTTTTGTTCAGTTTTGTTTTGTTTTTTAAAATTTGTTGCTAAAGAAAAAAGAGAACAAAAATTTTTTTGGCTGCAGCTATCAGCTCATTTTTGGTTGCTTTCTAATGCCAAGGCCAGCAGGATCCAGGAATTCATCTACTGGTGCCAGCAGGAAAGCAGTGACCCAAACAAGGGAGCCAGAACTTGGACTGCAGTCCTTGCCAGAGATCAGCAAGAGGCCAGAGAGACCATGCTGCTGAGTCATCACCACTCCAGCTGCTACAAGCCTTTTCTGGGGACGCGGCTGTTGCTAAGATTCCTGGGAGCTGACTGATTGCTCCTTCTATAGTCATGTAACACACATACACGTCAAAGGAGCAAGGAACAGCAGCTGGGGCCAGCTCAGAGCGAGAACACAGCCTGCTGGCCATGAGCAGCGGGACTTTGTGGGTGTGCGGATATGCAGACGGGCAGGCCGTGCCCCACAGGAGCTGCCGTACGTAGCTCTCGGCTCCTTTTGCAGGGCTAAAGCTACCTCACTGCCAGGGAGCTGCTTCTGTCACCCACTCATGGAGGTGTTTCAAAAGGCTAACAGTCCAGGCAGTGGTTCTGTACGAAGTTTTCTTTCTTTTTGTACTTGCACGTTTCATCACGTTTGCTTTAGATAACAGAGCCAGGGACATTAAGAGGTAGGAACATGCTTAAAATCTATGCATTCCATTCCTTGCAGGGCCAGTGTTGGGTCATTCCCTTCATACAGTAAATAAATATGTTCAATCAGCAGGCAAATAAAGTGAACACTTTCCAGTTCTGAGGCCCAGAACCGAAATTAATGACATTTCTCATTAAGTCCCATCAAGTTTGACAGTATTCTGCAGCCTCACACATTGCACAGGGAGGGAATACTTCTTTGCGTGCATCCTGCATTTTCCTTTGCCTAATTTAATCGTTTTAATATTTTTAATTTTTTTATTCTGCCTTTTATCTGCCTCAGGTACTTGCCTCCCTCAGATGCTGCAGTTACCCTTGTTTCCTGCTCCGCATTTGACACACAACAAACTACATGTACTCAGGCTTTTAGATCTCGCAACTGACATCTAGGTTGTTAGAGCCTTAGGGTATGGGACCTGTCTTCTCTCTCTGACGTTAGACACATAACTGATTCCAAAGGAATAGCTAATCATACTAACATTTAAAAATAAAACTAATAATTCCAGAACCCAGTCTCCTTGCTCCTCTTTATCGAGTGTCTGTTGAGGTGCCAAGCTCAGAATTAGAAATTGCCAAATGAGGTTTCAGAGCACTTGAGTTTTGCGGTCACTTTTTTCCAGTAACACCTCAGAGTCCCAGCCATGGACCAAGACCACTGTATACCATAATACTGAAAAAGGGTCTCTGCCCTGAAGTGTTAACAGTCTGAGTACAGGAGAAGAGACAAGCAATGGGCAGAGATAGACAGGGTGAGGCCCAGCAGGCAGTGAATTGGTTCTGGCCAGCATGGCAGGAGGTGGTCATCACAAACAAGCAAACCAACTGAATTTTAGGGCAGATTCAGGTCATGAAGGAGGATTCTCTGAGATCCTCAAAAAGACAGTTTTCAACTCAATAGCTCCCTTTTGCAGGAGCAAATAGGCACCTGTGGCCATTTCCCAAAAGGAGCTTTAAGTATTGCACAAGGTCAGTAGCACATTTAAATGCACTTCTGGCCAAATCAGCACAGAAATAGTCTCTCGGCATATGAAATCTGTTTATGTAGACAAATGTAGGTATAGCCAAAGGCAGACGTGGGTAAACTTAACTGTTAAGTGTTTTAAGAAAGCTGATAAGAAATCCTATACATGCCAATATAGAAATAAGTAAATTTTAAATTGCTGAAAGCGGATGTGGATAATCTCCATCACACCAAATATAAGAAAAGCCTGAGGGACACAGCGACAGCGCTAGTGAAAAAGTGCTTGGGGACTTCACTGGAAGAAGCCACTCTGTACTGACTGTAAAGAGACGGATTAAATGGGATCAGATACAATTTTTCTAACTTTAATTTATCAGTGTTTTAGGTATTGTAGAAAACAGAGGGGAAAAAAGCACTACACTCATTGTTTCTAATTACTTGCATACGCAGATTTGGAAGCTGCATTTGGCTTGTAGTAAGGCATTATAGTGCTCTGACAGTGTGCCTGCATGGATGGTCAAAGCCATGGATGGTGAGGCTCATCACCTCCACTCCATGCAGCTACAGGCATGCTGTCCTTAAAAAATTCTGCAGTTACAACATCTGAGTCGTGCTTTTTTGTTAACCAGGAGTGTTTTTGTGCCCCTAGAATGACTTGCTCTTCATAGTATAGGGAACTTTGTCGGCTATTGCTTGCAGACGCTCACCATCAACAGAACTATGAATAAACCACACACTGAACTAAAGAAGCTACGCAACATCCCCCATTCTCCAATTTAGGGCATTTTGGTATCACGAGACCCCTTAGATGTCTTGTAAAGCATCAGTCACCACTTGTATTTCAGACCCATGTCTGCCGTCTCTGGGATGGCCGGTAAAGGATGCCTGGGAGCAGCTTAGGCTGCAGCTGACAGGAAATGTTAACACTGCCTTTGAAGAAGAGGTCAAGCTCTGCTCCGCTCTGAGCCATACTGTTGTTCAGCCAGTCCTGCCGATACCACCTCTGGAGCAATCAGATCTTCCAAGCTACTACTTGGTGTCAAACCTCCCATATTCAAACAAGATGGCAGAGTGGCCCATGAAGAGTTGCTGCCCGTGAACTTATCCATGACTGAAATCTTGGACAGTCCTCAGCAGAGGTTCAGGCTCAGTTGTGGTACGGAGGGGGCTGGCAGCACAGACAACCAACCTCCTTCAAACCCACAGATTGGGAGAGGACTTCTGTATTCATTCTTCTGGGTCTGCCTGCAGTGCTTGCTACAGCTAGCCTCAGCAAAACTTTCTTACCCCAGACACTAGGGATATTTTAGAGAGCCTGTGAAATGGATACTTTCTGTTTGTAAGAATGTTTGTTCGCATCAGATGGTCATGGATAGCTGCTTCCTCTGCCTTCAAAGAAGTCATGTGAAGAGCCCCAGAAGGCTTCAGACTTCCCCCCAATACTTTCTACATCAGTTCTAGGTCTTGACATTTATTTTCAAGGCCTTCTGTGAAACTATCCAAGAATATCTTAGAAAAGCCTCTTTCTTTGCATGTTGATAGCACTGTTCCTCTGAACCCTGGGATAATGAAAGACAGTTCTCTACAGCAGGGTCATGGCTTTACAGATCACTCTGCTTGAAGACAGAAATCTCCTTTCTCTGGGTTTACTGAAGACAGATCTGAAAACGCAAAGAAAAAACAAGAAGGTGAAAGAAAAAGAAGATAAAAAGAAAGCATGAGTGAAAAGAGCTAAAGCAGTGAGAGAGAGGGAGTGAGGAAAGAAACAGCTTGAAAATGACAATTAAATCAGTTATAATGAAGAAAAAGATTTTACTTTCCTGAGACATGGGAAAGAAAATCAGCCCAGTGGGATGCCATGTGTTGCTCTGCTCTCAGATACTCGAAAGGGAGAGCTTATGAGCACACAGAGAAAGGAATTCCACACAGTACAAACAGAGATACTTATATAGGTGATGTCCCTGCTTATACAGCTTAGGCTGGTCTAGCTCTGTGCAGACTTTCAGTCCAATATATAAAAAAGATAAAGTCCAGTGCCACAGGGTTCCCAGCTGTTTTCTAATGTCATTCACAAGAGCATTTGACTTGATGGCAGCAGTGATCCATGTGGCATCGCACCCCAAATCACATGACTTTTATGTCACGTAATTTTTAGCCTTTCTCATGTTTCCATCCTGCAGCTTTAAAAGTACGTTTTCTTGAGTGCACCGCAGTAATTTACTTTTTCTAAGGTCATGGAACAGTTCTCAATATACCAATTCTAAACAACTCCAATATCTACAGATACTGGGCAGATCTCAGGGCCACTGTGAGATTATATTAATGGCAGTGTAAGGGGTATGGCATGGGGAGGGATATCTCCACTCCCGTGCACATCCTTTTGAAGGCCCACAAACCTTTAGTCCAAGAGACTTAATAGGATTGTAATAGGATTGTAATTCTTGGAAGTGTCATGGCACTGCTTTAGTGTCAGTGTCATAAAGGTTTTAAAAAGGGTAGTTAATCATTAATGCGTTCGTGATACTAGACCACACTATCGATTAAAATTAAAACATAAAATTCTAAAGAAAACACACATATCCACTAGCATTTTACAGTGCTGATCATTAAATTAACAATAGCTCAGTGGCTGCTACATTCCCTTGTCCAGCCTTCTTCTGACATACTGTAAGCCTGACTGACAGCGCTGTTTGTAGCACTTGAGCCTTACCAATGGACAAAATACTTTTCCAGATTTTCTTTGCATAAACTATTAGCGGGTTTTATTTCAGCTATGGTAGGACCATCTGTTTTTATTTTTATTGTACTATAGTGTAATCCACCTAAAACTTCCCTCTTCTATATATAAAGTAGTCCACTTGCAAAATCATGGTGCATCCCCATTCCTCAGCAAGGATTCAATTGCAAAATTCTTTGATGAATTTTAATGTTAGAAGATCTAGTTTTACAGACCATATTGCACTACATTTAGAGAGAAATTTAAAACTAAACCTTAACTGTTGTTCTGAAATAAACGAGCAAAAGATGTTTCTGAAGGCATAGCAACTCACAGGGTTCAGTAATACATAACAGGGCTCTAAATCAGGAATGTATTAACAAGTGATGCCTCACAGTGGAGCATGAGATACTGGCTGATCGCAGCTTCACTGTTGAGCAGAGTACTTAATCACTTGCTCAGCATTAATACATGTATGGAGAGGTTAAAGAGAATTAATAGAGGGCAGGGAAGCACCCAGCTTAAAAAGGGGCAAAAGCAGACTTTGACATTGTAAGCAAGTCAGCTAGCTTCAATAGCTGAAAGAACACCAGAATAAATTATCAAATAATCAATTCATAAGCACCTAGAGGATATCAAGGTAATCTAGGACAACCTGGGTTCATTTGTTAAGAACAAATAATGTCAAAGCAATCTAAATCCCTTTTGACAGTGTAACTGCCTAACAGTGAGAGGCAAAATAATAGGTATTTATGTCTGGATTTCAGTCTCATCTGACCTTCATCCAAGCATACAGCAGAAATGTGATGTAAATTAAATCATCATGAAATAGGAGCACAATTTGTGGAGATACATTTTTAAGGAAGAGTTCTCAGTATGTAGTTTGCTGTCAAATGGGTGGCTAGCATTTAGAAAGGAGGCTCCATACAGGTCTGTGCTGGTCCTAATCAAAGATCAGAATTCACAAGTTTCTGGTTAAGAGAGAAATGGCCAAAACCTGATTCAGTAAAGGCAAGTGGCTTCCCATTCCTTGTGTCAGCATAGATTAGACAGAGCTCTGTAAGCACTTGTTAAGATATACTGCCTTAGAACAAGAGCGATCTCTGAAAGCCCTTCCAGCCCTTTACTTTCCATTTACTTAACTATTAGACTGAAATGAGACTTTTCTGCTTGATGTTTTATTAAACGGCAATTTTGTAAGGCTGTTTTCTTTTCAATAGCCCTATGTAACTTTCCTTATAACCTCAGAGTAGGGCACATGAACAGGTTAAGCTGAGGTTGTTGACTGTCTCCCAAAACGATGTAGCCCCTCTCCTGGTTTGACCAGAGGGTGACTCATGCTTTTGTACGCATGCAGGCCAGGACAGAGCCTGCGCAGGCTTTCAAACCTGAGCTGCCTGCTTCTGTGCATCTACTGTAGCGAGATCTGTGTCTCAAGCTTTGCCTTTCCAACTCAAAAGCCCAAGAAAATGTTTAATAAATTGTATATGTGAACTGATTTTCGTATGCAAATGTCATATCTCTGGAAGAGGGAATATATTTTTGTCTATGGCACTAGATTTTTAATCTTATCTTTGTATATAGCACAAGCATAAGCCAGGAGTTCGGGCAGCTGAAGGGAAGCTAGGTCAAGGAAGTTTTCATGGCTAAAAGGATTAAGTACATGTGAACCAGCAGCTATCAAGTTTTCTGCCGCAGCCAGTCTTAGGGATGAAAGACTGATTCTTGCCTTGATGTGTGTCCCAGATTCTCAATGGCAAAACCTGTAGCCACACACTTATCATTTTGAGTGTTATGTGTCACACAGAGAGTGGAGACTAAACTGAAGTATGTGCGTTGGAGCTTGTGACAGCAACAACAATAACTAAAAAAACCCCAGCCCATATCAAATCCCAGAATCAGAATGATGCAAAGATTAATTCATTTCAAAGGGCTGCGCGATGTCTGACTTGGGGTCATTTCAAATCAGCAGTCACAGCTGTCATAGTCAGGTTCTATAAAACAGAACAGGAGCAGAAGAAATCCCTGCATGTACACACACGCACACACACTTCATGTCACACACTCATCAGGTATTCAGACAGGAAAGAGAGTTACACAAGTATATGCAAATATTCTCCCCTGGACACAAGTAAAGAACCGCTAACACCCTTAACCCCCCCCCCTGCAGAGTTACTTTC
The DNA here is from genome assembly GCF_030936135.1 of Gavia stellata. Taxonomy (NCBI): domain Eukaryota; kingdom Metazoa; phylum Chordata; class Aves; order Gaviiformes; family Gaviidae; genus Gavia; species Gavia stellata. The sequence goes on from NC_082600.1 coordinate 26,066,765, forward strand.
AAATGTTTGATGCATTTCCATATAGAAATTCTGTTATTTTCCCTCCTTGATAGCCTCCCTGTGGCTCCATGGCTGCAGCTCTCACCGTGTCATCCTCCCAATGAATAAGGGCACAAGTCCTGGCTGTGGAAAACCCACAAGTCAGGGGCTTTGCAGTTCTGCCACCTTCTTCCCCAGCCAAATTGTGCATGGTCATGGGCACACAGGGCCTGGTTCTAGCACAGATGCTTCAAGTAGATGGGAGCTGTGCCGCCTTCTACTGAAATAGCTGTTGATTTATTAAAGTATGAAAAATCCGTATCTCAGATAACTATGGTCAATATTAGTGATCTAACATGAGGTTCCTAAATTCATGTTTAGACCTCTTGACAGAGATGTTAAGTTGTCTTTGGCATGGAACAGGGCTAAAAAAAGTTAATGTACTGCCCTAAGATAAGGGTCATGATTCACTTACTCCAGAGGCTCCTATTAAAAGATGCAGAAAAAATTACTGTGTAAAAATTCTCTCTTGCTACTGAACACAGCATGTTCTGAGTGACTTTACTGATGGACATAATACCCTGCTCTGATAAGCCGGTGTAGGTAAGGGAGTGAGCTGGGTGTTGCTCTGCTTTGCATCTCCATCACATCCATGGCAGCTGGGTTATGATGGTGCTTCAGGATAGGCAGGGCTTAATCAGGCTAGAGGAGGGTTGTGGCCAAGGAGGGAGAAGGGTTGAAGACCAAGGAGGGAGAGGGGATCAGTCTGTTTTCTGACCATGTTGTGTTTTCCTGAATTCTCTATTCTGAATCCTTGTTCAACTTAGTGAACTGGTGGTGTGAGGATACCCAGCTCTCACCCCTCTCCCCATGTCCTTTAATACTAAGTGTCCCAGAAGTGACCAGCTGAAGAACATAAAGATCGTAGAGGGCATTTTATGCTGGGTGTAGCACAAACCATAGATCCTCACCAGGTGTTTCTGGATCAGTCATGTAAGACATGATCCAGGGCTGAGTGGGAGCATATTTTTAAACTGTCTCTTGAGTTAAAGAACTCAAACAGCAGAAATTCTCCTGCATCCTAGACACGATAATTGACCTCACTGTTAAACTTTTTTTGTTTATCTAAATCTGCCTTGTGCCTGATTCAAACCACCAAATACTGATACGCCTTTTTCTTAAAAATGATACAGTCAAGTACTGGCAGAACTCTTTCCTATATATTCACTTAAACACTGTAAACAAACTACCTTAAATAAACAGATTAAGCATCCCACTCTATCATGGAGGGATGTGTTTTACAGTTCTCATATTGTTCTTGTATCTTGCTTTAGAACCCTTTCCAGCTGATCAGCATCCTTTCTTCAGATGTGTGTATTTGGTTTCCTCTCATAATCTCTAAATATTTTTCCAGGTCCCTGCAGTCCTGGAGAAACTCCAGCTCTCTGTGCTAGATATATGACTTTGCACTTGGCTGTAGTCAGACACGTGTTATTTGGATAAGCCCACCTTATGAAGCTCTCCAGATGGATCTTTATAACTACCATGTCCCATCATTATTTATTTCTCTGCCAATTCTTCTGTCACACAAATGGATTCTCTATTTTTCTTTCAGTGAATTGATAGAGATATTGAGTAGTTTTGCACCCAAAACAGATTTCTTAGGTGCTCAGTAGAATAATTCACATATAATGATGATTCCCCATTTACAATTACTTTTTTATGATATATCAGTTGAGTGGTAATTGAATTTGTTTAATAAGAGCAACATTGATTTGTGTAGTGCTATTTTTTATCAAATGCCAGAAAAGACAAAGTCAGCTGCCTTACAGAAATCTAAATAAATTATATCAGTACCAGTTACTTTTATCAACCAAATTTGTAAATGCATCAAAAACAACACTAAGGTTTTTGGTGGGACAAGATACTCCATACTGTCATGTTGTTTGGTATCAATCATGCCACCTTCTTTCTATACTTCACTGACTGCTTCCCAGTTTCACAGAACTAATGCCAGGCTAAGCAGCTCAGAAGCCACACAGCATGCTATTCAGCTTTGTAAATATTTGCATACACCAGGTTATTTTCTCCAATGCCCTAGAATTGTCTTGGTATTCTGAAGTTTATTAAACAGAAATCAGAATTAAAGATTCAGGGTGTCATACAACTTGCCTAACATTGGCTTTTTAAACCCTAGGACCTTGTGTAAATTAGTCACCTAGGCGTCTTTCATAGTCTGCGCTAATAGGGCAGTTTGCCTGTTTGTAAGGTATATTTCTGAGTAGGTGAGATGAAATGTCCTTTGGAGTGCCATTCTGTTTCTTTGACTATGAAATGCATAAGGTGAGCAGTTTATTTCATCTTTTGAGTAGCTGGTCAGTTGAGATGCTTGCCAGCCTCAGAAAGTTCCTCATTCCTTCTTTTAATAGTCTTCCCAGACATGCAAAATAATTTTTACTCATATGACCAGATCATGTGGGCTCTAAATACTTCCTTAGCTAGGCATCCAGCGTCTCATTTTTATCCCATAAACTAACACAGATACACTGATATGTCTTTATTACATATCTCTGCTGAGATATTTTGGTGTCCAGGCAAGGCAATTGATCACTTAGGGACAGAGCCTGCAGCCTTTGACTGAAACAAGGAGATTATATGGCCCTTCGTTTGGGACTATTCATACAAAGAATGGCTGCAGACCTGTGGCCCGTATACATCACATGGCATAGTCCAATGTGCAGTTCCTACATTGTTACCAATGGTGGCATCAGGAAGTTAAAGGAGACACAGTGAAAATTATTCCAGTACAGTATAAAGCAAAAGGTAAAGGAATAAAGAATGGTTGCAAAAAAGTTGAGGTTTTATGGATTGCTGTTTCAAGAAAAGACACATCCTTTTATCTGGATTTAAATTTCACTGTGTTAACCAAATCCAGTAGCAATGGATTTGATAAATATAAAGGGTTTTTACAATTTTCCAAACCTATGTAACAGTATAAGAAATGTCCTGCTGGGTCAGACTAATGGTCCATCTAGCTTAGTTTTCTTCTTCCAGCAGTTCCAACTGGAGACTGTATTTAGGGAAAGCACATGAGTATTTGATAAAAAGAGGTATTATACAAATCAGCATTGCCCTTATTATCCAAATCTGGTTCCTTGTGGGCCACCTTGGGGAGGAAACTGCTGAGGCAGTTGCCTTCCTACTTGCTGTTGGGATATCTCCTTGTGGACAGTCTCTTTTTGTGAGGTTGTCTTTCAAGCTGTTGTTCCTGGAGTCATGAGACTCTGTGCTTTCAGGATTCATTATATGGACACATCCTCATGACAGCAGATAAAAGATGGAAGAATTGACCCTTTAACAGTTTCAGAAATGAGACTTAGAAAATGAACAGCAACGTTAGTACTTGAAAACCTTTTGTTATTTCAGTCCTTGACTTTTGGTGTATGAATGCTTAGCACTGGCTAGTAGCTATGGTTAGTCCCTCTGTGCCTCCGCTTCCTAACTTTAAAATACAGAGAGTAATACCTGCCTCCTTCATGGGATATTGTCATTATAAATATTTTAAAGACTATGAGACGTTTAGATACTGAGGAATAGGCTCTATCCAACAGTCTGACCTAGAGATATATGAAATAAAGAGATTTCCAAGAAGTGGCTGGAATCTCGTCTTAAAGGGGAAAAACCCCACCATCTGAGGAGGTTGTTAGAGCATTGGAAAAATGAGCAAAATGTGAGTGTGACCATTACAAAATAAGAATGTGGCGATATCAGGAGAAAGATTAAAAGGAAGCTTTAAGCAGGACGTTTTCACAGATGTGGTTATAAGGGAATCACATGGGAGCGGGAGAATTCTGCCCAGAGCTGGAAGACCCTGTGTGGACAGTCATGTCTTTTCTGCTTTCAAATTCCAGTGTCACCATTGACTGGCCATGTGGCTCTGAGTAAGCCATGCCGTGCATGAGGCACCATCCTGTCCGCTGGTAACACAGGAGTAACAGGGGCTCTGAAAGGGAGGTGTGAGATTAGAGATGGGGAGATTACATTAATTGATGCCTGAAACATGGTAGGCTCCTCATGGGGATATACTAGAGGAAGATCAAAAATACCACCATTTGTTAGTCATAACATTGACTAGAAAAATTCGGAAGAATGTGGACTTTCTGTTGCTATTTTAAAAATAGAATGGATGTTGTCATTAATGGAAGACAGAGAAGTGACACAGAGACAGTTGTTCTGGTGCAGGTGCATATCACCTATCTGATCCTTGCAGAGTTCAGTGTCAGCAAGAGGTATCTGGTATCCTTTTCCATAAAGCAGGGACAGAAACAATTGTCATCTCCAACGGTGCCTCAGACCAGTCCTGGAGCCACCTGAGGATGAATAACTTACTCAGCCTTGGACTGCTCCTTTGAGAGGAAGGTGTGCCAGGTGTGATGTGGCTTTTGGAAGGTGGGAACCACGGGAACTACACTGAGAACAGATAGTGCATTTCCCCCAGTCAGCAGGGAGACATTGCCCGTGGTCTCTGCCCTCCTGGGCAGTGTTAGAACAGGCGACATGTGCTGGAAAGCGTGGTGAGGACATTGCAGAGCATCTGCACTGTCCAGAGTTCAACCAGCCTTCTTCCAGGTGGAGATCCATTCTCCCTCCCTACTTTGAATAACCTAAACATGCCTTCAGCTGCTGTGTTTCAGGAGACAAACCATGGCACCTGTATGAACCATCTCACTGAATTAAAAGAACCAGAGTGCATCTGAAAGACCCTTAAGGAAACCTGCTTGTTGCCATATAATTCAGAGGCTGCCCAGGTGGTAGCCAGCAGTTGTTTGTCTGGATTCCTGGCAGCTTTCCTCTGCCTGTGACACAGTCGCTTCTTTGTCCCCTCCATTCTCACTGTAGCCATCCCACGTTTAATATTTAAACTTTGAGTTTCTTGGGCAGGGCCCATTCTTTTCTTCTCTGTTTGCACACTGGCTAACACAGTGGGGTGCTGGTCCATGACCAGGACTACTCGGTACTATGCTAATGATTATAATGGCAGTAATTAATAATGCTTTGTTCTTTGATCTCTGGGCTTGCCACGGCAGTCAGCTGCTGCAATTGTTCTCTGCCCTAAAGCTGAGCGTATAGTAAGGTTGCTTTTTTGGCTATCTGGTGGTTTGATCTCTGTGCCCCTTCCTATATGCTGACCCTGCCTTCAGACTGGCAGACTTGAGTCTCCTAAAATGGTTTTGAGGGCATTTGGCCAGGCTGCCTTTGGATCAGCTCCTTCCATTGGGAGAAGCTTGTATTCCCTTGTGTGCTCTACTGCCAGTCATACCTTTCTCAGTGCTCACATCAGCTCCCAAATAAGGTGTTCAAATTTCTCTGCTGGGCTGTTGCCTTGTCATGATACAGCAGTGTTTTTTACACTGATAAATATATGGATTATTCATGGGTCACTTGTTACTTCCAAGTCTTTGTATCCATACACAGCTTCTGCTGGTTGACTGGGGATTTCAAGGGGAGAAATCAGAAGCAATAAATATCTCTGAATGACTAGCCTGAACATGTCAGGTGATCCGAGGAGGAAATCTGAGAGGATAAAATGGTATGGATTTGTGTTTCATGTCACAAATCATACATGCTTGTGCATTTTTTGGGGGGATGCACTACCAGGGAAGGTTGTATGTGCAGTCCTGGAAACATCACTGGACCCTGCATGAGTTCCCTGTGCAGCCTTGAGGGACAGAGGGAGATTCCCCAGACCCTGAGCAGATGGCTCTCCAGAGCAAATTGCTTCTCCACTTAGTGCTTAAATTCCCCTAATAACAGAAGTCATGAAAATACTAACCACAACGAGAATGGGTGGATTATTTGCCTTTCCCTCCCCCTTTTTTTACTTTTTAAAAAATCATTCCAAGGCCATTACTAGTCCCTCAACAATTGAAGAGGCTCCCACCTAACTATCCCACTAGGTAGCTGAGCTGTATCCTGCTGATATCAGCTGTGCTGCCAGGGTCTTGAGTAGAGTCACTGGACAAGCCAGATAAAAATAATGATGGTATCTGAGGTCCTAAAGAGAGGCTAGAGATAGGTGTGGCCTCTTCTCCCCAGCAAGACCTCTAACACTTTCTCCAGAAGTGGAGTGGTGCCATCAGCTTGGAAGGTTTCTGCAGCTGTGATACCATTTAGATCCCCATATACCAGCGTGCCATCGGGAGGCAGAGTGTGAGGAGATGAGTCTGGAAAATGGAAACTGAAACCCTCTTGCCTTTATCCCAGACTCTGTCAAAATCATTTCCAAGCCACCCAGAACAGCCACAAGTCTAACATCTAAAGAGGAAACTAAACTAGTGAGTCACTCCAGGAGGGTTGGACTAAGGCAGCAAAGTTGGAAACTTCATTCCTTCATCAAAGCCACAGGAGACCAGGGGTTGGCCTGGACTGGCAGGATTAGAAATACAAGGGTGTTAGAGAACATGGCAAGAGACCTAATCCAGCTTTTGGTGACTTGCCTGAACAAACAGCTATGACAGAGAGCTGAGAAATAGGATATTTATGCTTGTGTGAGAAACCAGCCCAGTGGAATGGTTATTATCATCTGCTGAATTGGACAGAGCATGGTGGAAAGTCAGGACAGATCTCTGCTAGCTGGAGAATGTGACCTATCCAAAAATGATTGATTGTTTCTCAGAACTTGCTGAATTTTCCAGGTTATTCAACATCAGTTCAGCTGCAGTAGCAGAGAGGACAAAAACACTCTTGCAGCAAATTCGTCTGTTCACTTTGGAGTTCCAGAGCAAGACATATCTGATACAAGGCTTCGGTTTTCTTGTGAGGTCTTTTGAGGCATTTGCTAGCACCTTGTTACATCCAGGTCCCATTTTGCTTGGGGAAAATGTATCCTGCAGTGAAGACAATCAAAGATTTCCTTTCTGAATTCTCATACTCCCATCCCCTCCTCTTGGCAAAGCAGTCAATACCTCTAGCAACGGATTCAGCCTTGCAGATGAACTGTGGGAAGAGAGCTGAGGCCCAAACATCTCACCCTGCCAGATCCTTGCTGGCTGGACTCCTTAAGTGTACAAAAGAAGAAAGATCAACATAAAACATCTGAAAAGCAGAGCTTGGAACAGTCAGCTTCTTCTGAATACTGAACTCCTGAGAGTTTCTTTTCCAAACAAGACAGGGCAGTGCAGGGAAGAGCCAGAAACCTTCAGTTCTATTTTGTTAGTGTGTTAGCAAGAGTCACCCATTAGCTCATTCTCATCTTGCTGCTTCACTTAATGGATTTCAAATACACTGTGAAGTCTACCCTGAGACTAATGCTGACCCCTTCTAATCCCTAGCCTGTCCTCCAGATCCTCTCCTTGCAGCTAGGAAAAGAGAGACGTCTTCCTGCAGCCTTAGAAGAATTGAAGGATCCAAGTGCGTTTAAATGCAGTAGGCAAATATTGTTAAAGGGCAGAATAAACCCTGATGCAGGGTTACACCATTGTGTGCAGAGCTGTTCGTTCTTGTGCTGTATTGATGTTTCATTCCCGTTTTCTTTTGTTTAATGAAGGGTTCACAGTCCTTCCCTTTTCAGAAAGGGACTGCGGTATTTATTATGAACATTCAGACTCCCTGCTCAGGGGCAGTTAATGAGCCCGTAGTAAACAAGTAAGAGCCTGTGTAAACAAAAAATAAAGATAATTCTTTATTCACCTCGATCACAGAGTCCTGAGTCTCTGAAATCTTGGCAACCCCGGAACTCAGAGTTCCTCCCTCCACCAGGATGAGACATTAGCTAGTGTATCAAGCAATTACATAGGGTATTTTTTTCTGCAGAGCTGTGACATCATGCCTGGCAGCTCCCCAAGGCACCAGATCCAATTACCTGAGTCACCAGCAAAGGGAAATTGCCAAGGGGCTGTCACTGAATTCAGCTCTGGTGAATGCAACAGCAGAAAAAGCCAAGTGAAATGGCTGACAGCAGCCAGAGGGAGGGAGAGGGGAGGAGTGGAGCAGCAGCAGTAGTTCCTCATCAGAGAGAAGGAAGGAGAAAGGGATAAGGGAAGGATGAAAGAAATCCAGGGAGAAGCAGCTAAGAAAGAGCCGTAAGGGAAACTGTAAGGGGAATTTCCAAGTTTTCCCTCTCTCCCACATAAGAGATGATCGGAGCCACTAGACTGACACAGGTCAAATGCTTTGGGTGGGGGAGGGGTTTGGTATGTAATTTAAAAATTAATCTTCACTGTCGATGGAACTGATGCCCTTTTCTTTTGTGATCCCATCTGGAACCTTCTTTTCTAGTTTGCTGGGTTTTCCAGCTTTCTGCTAAAGCTGTTTTCAAGGACTGAGAAAGGGACCTCCTCGGTGCTTACCGTTCGTGCCCTGGGTTATGTTCCCTTTGCAGCTGCAGTATCTTCCTTGCCTGGAGGAGTTTGCAAGGAGTACAAGGTTCCTCTGAAGCTGGCACGTGGAGCCTTGTTTTTATAACCAGGCCTCTGGAGGCTTCTGTTAATTACTTCACCAGAATTCTTATATATAGCAGCAAAATGAAATTCCCCCAACACAGGAAAGAAATATAGTCCTCTCTTGCCTAAGGAGGCAGCACTGAAGTGGTGACTTTGACACACACAAAAGTATACCAACTGATGTCAAAACCCCAGCATAAATAGGTTCTCTATACAGATCACATTTGCAAAACGGAAGGTACTCACAGGGAGAATTTCACCTGTGTGTGGCATAACCAGCTGCAGTCACAGAAAGAGGTTTTATGTGCCGGGCACAGGCAACACACACACACACAGAACTAGACAGAAACACAAGCACGTGCAGATATACTAGGTAAGATGAAGAAAGACAGTCCATAAACCACAGAAATACGCACTGCTCACAAGTGCAGACTGAAGTACTATGCACACACAAAAGCTATTAAGATGTAGATGCAGCCTCATCAATCTGGGCTGTTTTACAAACCTTATTCCTTAGCTTTCATAGGGGATTTAGGTGATAAATGAGGCCATTTTGAAATCTGGCAAAATGCCGCCTTCCTCAGAGCATACTACGGAATAAAATTCTTATATAATGTGTAAAGTACAAGGGGGCGGGGGCAACTCCAGGAAGGAACACATGTCTGGGCGTGTGTTTGCATGTAAACTATTAGCTGTACCTCCACTGCAGTGTGTTTGTGCACGTATTCTGTGTGTCTGTGCTGTGGGGGAGATACGGATGTACTGCTGAGGCTATGCGAACTGATTTGTGCATCAGATAGGAAGAGAAGGGACCTTTGAATGTGGATCTCATACCTGACCCTTTCCCCAGGTTGGAAAACTTGAAAAGGCTGACCTTCAGGGTCTACTGCAAAGGTTATGGGTTAAGCAGGAATAAGGGCCTTAATTTATCATGGGTGGGTTGGGGAGTTGTCTAGCAATAAAGATATCATGACCTTTGCTTTGTGTTTGTGAACTTCTACTACCGGTACCCTAAGGGTTTAGGAGAGCTGAAGGATATGAGCAGATATATGGGTACCTGTATGATATGACTATCTATCTTGTTCATTAATTGTGGAACCATGTGCCAAAAATACTTACACACATCTTTGCCTTTCCCCTCCTGCATTAATTTCAGAGTTATGCACACTCAGGAACTTAGCAATTAGTCTTTATTGAGATTGCCTCTGGCAGCACAGACCCTCAAGCAACTTTGAACAGGTGCTGCTGACAAAATCTTCCATAAGCAAGTGATGCTTCGTCTCCCATAGACTCACACCCTTCTTCCTAAATCGTACAGTAGCCCATGTCATCTCTACATCTTTACAACACCCCATTTGGGTAGGAAACTGCACATATGCAAGTTGCCTCTGTGCTGACTGGGCACCAGTACAGGCAGGCTGACTGGTCAGCTGGCTGCTACCAGAGTGTACCACAGTTAGATTCTGCCCTGCTTCCCCTCTGTGGAGACACTAATTTGGATTGCACTACTTTATGCAGCCATTTCATGAAATTTACTGTGTGAGATTTCTCCTGGGATTTAATTGCCTGAGAATTCTGCGATTTGGACTGCAACTCATCACAGTGTTAAAAAGGTAACAAGGGAGAGAGGTATGTAGGCAGCACACTTGCATAAGCCTGCTTTCCTTGGGAAGGTAGTCTAAAGAAGAATATTTACTTCTCTCACCAAGCAGAATTTACCTGGCCTAAGACTGAATAGGCAAGATTCAGACCTGTAACACCAGCAGTTTTCAAGTCTGATTTCTCCCTGCAGCGGGAAAAAAAAGACAGTTTTATCCTATTGGAAAGCTATTGCCAAGGAATTATGGTGAGGGAAAGAGTTGATTTATTTCTTTAAGATTACCTCCCCCCACCCCAGTTTCAGATAGTAATTTCCATGTCTCAAATAACTGACCTATATAATACCATAGTTTGTCTTCCCCCCATTTTCTCTGGGCATACTCTCCTCACTGGATTTGTGGAGTGTATTTGCAGAACACAGAGGCACACCCAAGCTAGACTTCCTTGGGTTAATTCAGGTTAACCCACTGCTGCTGGAGAAATGTGAATCATAGGTAGCTGTCTCAAAAATTTCCCAGTTCCCAGGAATTCCCGCTGCCTCTGCAGCAACCCGTTCTGCCGCGCTTCCCTTGTCCTCCTCCCCATGTGCGCTAGGTTAAAATTGGGCCTTTTGCGTTTCTCTCAGGCAGAAACGTGTTTGTCTGCAACTGCAGTTCCAGTTCTGCAGCTGCCAGGGCAGAAGGCAGAGCGTTGCGGCAGGGCGAGCGCGGCAGGCACGCAGGGTGCACGGAGGCTGGCGGCCCAGCCAGGCACACGACATCTTCCACGCACAGAGCGATTGCACAAGGCCTGCGCTTGCCGTCTGTGCATGCACGGAGCGGCGGCTCAGGGCATGCACCCTCCATCTGTGAGTACTTGGAGTGAGCGCACAGGCACGCGCCTTCCACCTGCCTGTGGGGAAAGTGGCCGCTTGCTCGGGACCGCCTGGCATCAGGCACATTGTCAGAGCTGTGGTGGGAACGGGGGCTGCTCCCAGACAAATGGCCTTGTTCCTCTCTTTTCACTTGTGCAAAATTTCTGGGTGAAAGAGAGGACCGTGCTGAGGAGCAGCCCCAAAGGTAGTTCAAGTGCACAGATCTGTGATATGTTTATACGTGCTGTTTACAGGATGGACTTAGTCCCTGGGTGTATCAACAGCCTGGTTCCAGGAGGGACTGCAATACAGTGCAGAGATCCTACAGCCCCTCTAATGGCCTGGCTTGGGTGCTAGGAGCGGTACGGCTGCAGCGGCACAGAGCTCAACTCACAAGGATTTGCTGTGCTTGCTTTGTCATGTATAGGTTTGGTTTTGTTTTGAATCAGACGGTTCATCACATGTCTCTTCATTTGAAGTCCGTGTCCCCAGTGTAATGGCATCTGGATCCTGAATAGGTCCTTGAGGTGTCACTACTGTGACAATACTGCCAATAATGATAATAACAGCAAGGGGAGGATCACAAGTGCAGCACAAAGTACTTGCTTCTAGCCTTCAGATGGATCAATACTCTGACCTTCAAAGTCAAGGCATATTTATCTACTGAAGATCTTTTTAATACTTACTTGGAATTTTAATGTGTTTTTATACTGCCCCTCTGCAACTTCAGCAATTCGGTTTGTGGTACCAGGGTATCTGTGTGGCTCGGCAAGTACAGGCATTCAAAATAGTCTCTGTAAAAGGTTTCAGAAGGCTTCACACTCTTTCTAAAATGGCTGCTCTGTATCACACGCATCTTCGAAGGAATAAATGGTGATAGGTGGCTAGAGGTTTGTCTGCAGTGACCTGAAGGATTCATTGACAACAGGGGTGTGTGTGAGCAGATGCAGAGAAAGCCATGCAGCTCAGCCTGCCTGTGAGCCTGCCGTCGGCCGGGGAGCCCTGCGCTGTCCCCTGTGCCCAAACCCTGCTTGCCAAAGCCCCAGAGCGTGGCTGTTTGAGCCTGCTTTATCCTGCCCAGCCCAGGTGTCAGCCAGGCTGGTGGATGTCACGTAAGCAGGACCTTGTCTGGGATGCTTCTTGGGCAGCTGGGCTGAGCTTCAGCTGGCCATGATGGCGTGTTGTGATCTCTGTCCCCGGGGTACCTGGTCTGCAGAAGATGCTGGTCTTTCTCCTCTGCCTGCTACTTCAGCTCAAGCAGCTTTAGAGACTCGCACTTTACATTTTGGAGACAGGCACTGTAGTCCCGAGGGGGAGACAAAATGGCTGTGGTGGTATTTGCATATATCCCTATTTATACATGGTGTCCTAGGCGTGGATATTGTACAGTGCAGTGCAACCTGTACGTGCATAAATGGAGCCTGCTTTCAGCTTCAGCGTGCACAGCAGCATGCACTCAGCCTTTTCTTTACAATAGTGCTGGTCCCCAGCTCTGGCTGGCATGCAGTGCATTCCAGTGAGGAGTGAGATTTCACAGCTGAACCCCCTGAGGTGGCCCTATTCTCCTGCCTCCTGTTATTGCACAATAAGGGATGGGGTGTCTAACCGAGACTTTGCTCTCATGTTGCTGGCGGGGGAGTGGAAACAGCAGCAGCCTGATTTCTAAAGAAATGTACCCCATGACCTGTTCTTGTCCAAAGCAGGAAGCTGTTCCCCAGGGGCCTCCTTCCATCCCCATGTCCCTGGGCTAGCAGGGGGGCTCTTTGTGGTAAGCTTGGGACCCCTAAAGTGGATGGATTTTCCACGTTGCGTACACAGCCTGCTTCCTTATTTTAGAGGATGCAAAACATGTGCCAGGGGCCGGGTCTGCAGCGTTCCCAGGAAGACAGCGTACATGGCTGCATGTGTGGTGGTGGGGTGGGGAGCAAGGGGATGGGGAGGGAGCAGAGGATAGATAAGAATCCCCTTTCTGCCATGCGAAATCTGTCCTCTTTCCTCCCCCCTCCCTGTCCTTCCCCCTTCCCTCATATTTTGGTATCTCCACATCTGTGCAGAATTTCAGGCACTTGGGGCTCCCAGGAGATAGCGTCATTTTTGTGTTAAAGATGCTTATTGAATTTGACAAACGATGATTTATGACAGGGCAACCCGCATGGGGAGCAGTGAGGAGTCTCAGCGCCTCGTCACGGACCGGGAATCTGTTTCATTCCCATCTCAGCTCCTCGCCTGCCTCTCATTGGAGCTCGGAGCAGATCAGACTTGACAGATGCTGGGAATGTATTGCTTAGCTGAGAGAGAGTGCGAGAGAGACCATGACAGAAACAAAGAGAGCCGAGCGAGGAGCTCGTCTCCCAGTGTCTCTCCCTTTAACCCATGATCACACCTCCAAGACCTTGTAGGACACTCAGAATAAATAAATAAATTAGCTTTAACTGCCCTGGTAGCCTGGGTTTGAATCCAACCTCACTGAATTTGCTGCATGTCATGACAGTCTAAAGTCAGTTTTCAGGACCTTTTTACTGTCTCCCAGGCCAATTGAGGGCTGGATCTTCTGGATGCAGCTTACCCAGATCTGCAGCAGTCCCTCCTTGCTACTGTCTCCTCTGGCCATTCCACTTCCACTGTGCACCTTTGTCTTCCAGCATCCTCGCTGTTCTGGTCCTGGAGCCCACACAGAGCTCTGCCTCTGCATTTCAGTCCTCACCGCAGATGCAAAGAAAGTTGAGCCAGGCCAGGTCTGGCAGGACTCGGAAACTGAGTCTTTGTACGGCACCGTGCGACTATGGCTGTGCTGCTTCCAGGACTAGTTCAGGTCTCTGAGTGGCTTTGCCACTTTTGCAAAATGCAGAGCCCAACCTGATAAACCTGCCCCGGGCAGAACCAGTGGGGTTGTTTCAGGACCACACTGCTGGAGCTGCAAGGGCTGGGAACTACGGTGCAAAGACACCTGAGAGATTTCTCACAAATCCTGCTGGATCCAGCAAGGCCTGTCGAGCCTGGCTTAGCACCGACCTGGCCAGACCGGGGCTCCCTTAGAGCCAAGCAGGTTTCTTTCCACTGTGCTCTGAGCATGGTGAAGCTCCCTTGGTTCAAGCACTATATAGAGGCAGAAAAGCAGTTCATGTCTGGCAACATGCCCAAGCTAATAAACCCTCCCAAACCCAGAGTGCTGGGAAGCACAGTGTGGAGACACTTGAGTGGTCCTTTTGGGAAGCAGCCCACGTCCAGCAGGGTTGATGCTGAGCCAGAGCCAATAATCCCTGCTGGACTCAGGCTAAGCTTGTGCAGAACGACTGGGTGTCCCTGCATCACATTTCCAGCACATCCTGTGGGCCCCACATTAACAGGGTTTTCCGCTGTCTGAGGTATATCCCAGCCCCCTTATCTTGGGTCATGGAAACTTGACAGTAATGTCTCGGGGAGAGACGGCGCATGCACCAGTCCTCTCGGTGACAGCAGCGTGTGAGAGGCAGGAGGGTGGGAAGGTCTGGAGGGAGACACTCCTCTGCTGGCAGGGACCTCAGCGTGGTAAGGGGGAGGCTGGGCAGCACATGGCTGCTCCAGATGGAAGCTATTAACCGGGAATGTCTGTGATGTGGTCTGGAGCAGTGTAAACAAGAGCCATGAATTATCCAGCACCTTGTAAGCAGGGCTGGAAAGGATCCCCTGCCATCCTCTCCTTCCCTCCCTCTTTTCCTATCTCCCTCCTTCCTTTCATCTCCTCTCCCTTGATTCCCCATATTGCTGTAGACGTTTCTTTATTTCCATGTGTTGTTAAGTAAGGCTGTGCTTTCTTCAGTCCTGCTTTTAACCCATGCCACTATTCCTGAGAGAAGGGGGAAGGCTAGAGCTGGAGAGAGGCCAAGGTCTCATGTACCACCTCTGAGCTAAATCAGCCCTCGGGTGAGTGAACACAGCTCACTAGCCTGCTGGGTACATCCACCTCCTCAGACACTCCTGCCAGCAGCAATGCCCTCCCAGTAGCCCTGCCAGTGACTCCGGCTGGTCCTGTTGCCTGTTACTGTTCAGTGGGCTGACTCCCAAGGAAGGGGAACATCATCAGCCTGCTGAAGGTCTAAAACAACTCAATACTCTGTCACAGAGTCTAAAACACAGCTTACAACGCTAGTGAAGTATCCTGTCTTCTTCAGGTTCCAGAGTAGTGTCTTTCAGGCCGTCTGAATACAAAGATCAGTGGAAAGGGTTGAGGAGAGAGTGGCTGGGCAGAAATGTCCTTTACCTGGCAGGTACCGGTGGAGTGGCTAAGCTGACCATACTGGATGCTCCTCCCTATTAACTGCTTCTTCTCCAGACAGCAAATCAAATCATAGATTCATGTTTATACATCTCAGTGATCACAACTAGAAGCTCTAGAAACTATAAATACTAGGATCTCTTCACTCGCAATTGAAATGTAGCTATTTCTGGCAAGGAAGAAGGAAGTTATTTAACAGAGCATAGCAACGCTATGCAACATCTGAAGGAGCAGGGTGCTGCATCCAGCCATCTATGATACGGAAAATTTAGGAAGCAAAATGAAATTGGTGAAATTGGAATACCAGTTAACACCACGGTTCTCCAGCAGAGCCATGCGTTATTTCAGGGCCAGGAAAAGAATTTCAATTTTGAAAACAAGATGAGTCTTTTAGCTATACCACGTACCCATCACAGCACCGGTTTGTGGGATCACTCCTCACCACCTGCTGAACTCTCAGCGCCCGATCCTGTAGCACCTACTTACCTTGGACTCCTCTGAGAAGGTGTCCTCCAGTCAGACACCTCTGCATCTGAGCCCCAGTGGGAACACTGTCCTGAGTTTGATGGCTTCAGAGAAAACGTCACGAGTGTCTGCATTACTAATTCTGCAATAGCAAATTATGAGTTTGTTCCATGTTAGCCAGCCAAATGCAGAGCATCTCCAAGGGGGGGGGATCTTCAATGCTTCTGAATAAAGGCATTGTAACCCCCACCAGCCTCTGCTGTTGGGGTGGATGTCATCTCTCCAGGGCGATGGATGGGGCATGGTGGGCTCCCTGCAGCAACACACGTCCCAGGAAGCTATGCAGCTTGGTGGCAAAATGGCTTTTGACGGAATCTAATATGGATGGCAGTACCTCAGAAAGCAGATGTCAGGAGGGATAAGCCTCGGCCAGCTGGACTGCTGCATGATTTAGACAGCAGCCTAATGTCTGTTCCTTACCACCTCCAGGAGGGTGTCTCTGCTAATAGGGCTTCTTCCTGTCAACAGCCACTCTCAGTTTCTTGAACAGTAATGAAGCAAAACTGCTTTGGGGAGAAGAATGTAGACAAGAGTGGGCAACACTCCAGACCTTTCCCAGGGTTCTTGTGAGCACATCCAGAAGGTCACAACTACATCTGCGCCATGGGGCAACCCACAACACGATTCCTCTAGCAATCTCACGGCCTAATCTTTATTAGTGGGGTTACTCTGTCCGTTTTGTGGATCCCTGTCCTACTGCCCGCTGCAGAGCCAAAGAGTCAGAGTAACGATACCATTCTAGTGATTTCTGTGAGTTCAATTAGGATGCACCATTTTACGCCAGGAATGAAAGTGGCACGTTTATTGGATCTGGGCTGTAAAATGGTCTGGATAATGTCTGATCACTAGCAGTGTCTGCCTGGGAAAGGAGTGGTAGTCAGATATGGTAAACAGAGTATATACTTAAAACAGGTAGAAGTTTCAGGTTTTAGGGATCACTCCCCTGGTTCAAGGAAATTTCTTTCACTGTGTACTGCAATATACACTTGGCCAGATGGATCACCTGCTATTGTCTCTGTCCTCTGAGGCTTCATCAAGTGGACACCATTAAGACTGGCCTTCATGAACAGATATTCCCAGTCAATCTGGTAACCCTGTGCTCATGTTTTCAGAGATTTTAAGGACAGAACAGATCATCTACTCTGGCTTTTTACATAATGCAAGCCCTGATTTTAATTCAGCTGGGGCACACCCTATTCATTTTCACTTTCAAAGATAATAAGGATAAAGTATGTCTTTGCACAGTCCTAGTATTTTGAGCTGGAGAAGCCCTAATTGGTCTCATTTCATGTGTCTCCTGGGGACCGACAAAGGATCATTTCCTTTACCAAGTGCAGATGTAAGTTCTAAATGATTCAAAAGATGGTGTTTCCACTGCCTTTCTGGAAAAAAAATCTCCTTCTGCAAAAAGAGCTTGCTTAGTTTCTTCACTGTTCCTAGTCTTATCGCTATAAATACAATAATTCAAACATCTGAAAATGTTTTCATCTCAAAAGAGGCTACCAGCTTGCTTTGTGCACTGCCTCTTGCGGGTCTGTACAGCTTTTGCCTGGCTCCAAATTCACCTTAGTCTCACTTTGACATATCTTTTCAGGTGTAAAATCCCCAGTTCCTTGGGTCCACCACTTTCCAATTTTCTTTGCCACCTCGAGAAAGCCCTGCCTGTCATCCAGGCTGAACCCTCTGCTTCAGAGCACACCCAGCAGTGAGGAGCTTGCACAAGTACCAGGCCTTGGGCGTCTCTGCAGCCAGGAAGCTGCTGCCGCCCACTGGGTACATCAGTGCCAGAGATACCGTCTCCATAGCAACGCAGGGCTTTTTGGTTTTCTGATGAACAGTTTCAAAGAATAGAAAAAGCACATCTGGAGTTGCCATATCAGCTGTTCCCGCCTCCCCAGCCCGCTAGAGTCAACAAGAGACAATACCTCGGGTTTAGTGGGCTTAGGGCTGAACATCCCAGAAGGCAGAATGAGAGCGAGTGAGGTGTACAAGAGAGAGGAGAAGTATAGCGGGATGTATTATTGATTTGCGGGTGAGTTTGGGTTGGTTACCTTACTACTGTCATATGAGGGGCTTTACACAGGAATAGCTTAACCACATCAGCCTGCTGTGTATTCTCTACCTGCTACATGTGTTGCTGAACATTTGAGTAGGACTACTTTTTGTACCCCTCATTTGTAAAGCCAGAGTTTCTAAGTGCCCCTAGTTCAAGTGCACATGTCTTAGAGGGTAGAAAATGATCATCTAACGTTTTTTGGTCAGTGCTTTAAGAAGATTCTTTAGATATGTCATTGTTTTCATTTTTTATGTCTAGTGCTAGCTGCAAGTGCGTTGCTGCCGTTGTCTGCGGTGCGAGAAAGCCTCTTTTTGCAGTGCTTAATGGCTTATGGGGTATCAGGCAGGAGAGCTGTTACTGCCATGGGACCATACATAGCCCATTCTGGACTGTATGTGGTTTATTTAACTTCTTTGACTCCTTATGGATTGTCCTTCAGGTAATTTTTTGCTCTGTTCTCAGAAGGGAGAGCAGATGATCCTGTTTCTTCCCTGGCCCACTCCAGCTTCTGTTGCATACAGCAGTTTTAGCAGACAGTTTAAAAAAGAGGTGATGCTGGCTGGCTGTGTCCGGCACAGGAAGAGGCAGAGGAATCAGGCTCCCTGCCATCAACCTCTAACTTCAGCAGGCGGGATGTGGGAAAAAGCAAAGCCCAACCCCAGCCAAATAAAGCTGGCCTGCAAAAGACCTTCATTCCTGAGGAATTTTTGAATTAAATACTGGCTACAGCCAGCCAGATTCCACTGAAAATGACTATGTCAACTGGTTTTAAATAACAGTCTTTCATGTATATGTTTTTTATGTTGCTTCCCATTGTCTGTTGATTTCCCTGTAGACACTGGGAAATTAAATCTTTTGCTCAACACATTTTTGTTCCTTCTTACTTGGCAAACATGGATTTTTGAGTCTGATTGGAAACAAGATGGCTGGCTACGCATTGCTCACCGTCCGCTCCCTGAATGGCTGGTGGGAAGAGGTGACAGCTGCCCTTGTACAGCCGACAAAATCAGTGCCTCCTTTGGGTTTTCTGGATGCCTACGACTCGTTCCTGTAGCAGTCCCTGTTATGTTAGCAGTGCTGCAGGAGTCCCGCTGTACTCCTTATGGAACAAGCCAGTCCTGACTACACTGGGCTCCCTTTGTAAACAGGCAATTCATTTCTAAACCTTCTCCTAAGAGTGCCAGCTCCGGTGTGCAACAGTAGCCACAGATTGAAGAATTATTTTTGTAACTTACCTACCTCTAGCGTTGGGCCAGGAAATGAGAATTAGTCCCTCCTGGGGACACAGTGCCCTTATTACACTGTATTAGAAGAAGTCCAATTTATTTGGAAAAAAATGGAACAACTAAAGCCACCTGAATCCCTCTGTCTGGAAGAAAGACTGACAGAGACTTGGAAAAGGCAGCTACAGTATTCCTTGAAATTACTGAAAGCCAATGGTAATGAGGAGCAGCTGGAAAGAATGAAATCTTCCACATGGCTATATGTGCCATCCATATTGGCCCAGATCATATGGCTATGGCCTGAAAATAAAGACAGATCCCTTACAAGCACCCTTGTGTTCCATACCATTGCTACAGTGTGGATTTATTTTTAACGGCACCTAGAAGTGCCATGAGAAAGCATGCAAGGCTGCCTCGCCACAGGATGACTCTGTTGCTGTTGATGTTACTGCAGCACCTAAGAGTAAGTGGCTCTCCTGCTGCCAGCATAGACTTCTTCTTCTCCGGGTCAGTAGCACTTAACGCTGTTATTCAAACATTTCTGTAATACTGTAGGTCTTCAGGATGGTTGGTTGTTTTCCATCTGTGTTACTGCTTTGATATATAACATTAGGTGAGCATAATGTCCCTCTGGCTTTTGACTGGCAAAGATAAAATAATCTTCTACAGCTCAGCGTGGTATGGAAAGACCAAGACCTTCAGGGCAAATCTGAAGCCTCCCCTTAAACCTTGCCAGTACAGCTTCTGGCTCGGCCTGGGCCTCCTTTGCCTGGAGGTAGCACCTCAGTCATGATCTGCCATTTGATCTGCTGATTCATTTCAGCATCTTGCATTTAAGTAAGCAGGTAAGGAGGAAGAGCAAGGGAGGGTTGACTGCATGACCTCTAGTGCCATAATCTGGCAGAAGTGGGCTTTTCTAATAGTTTCTAATATCTGAACTTTTGGGGTTTTTTTCCAAAACTGCTTGATACCTAAACTGTTCCCTAGGGTGTGGAGCAAAGTCATATGCAGCTACCATATCATACTTGGAGAAAGACACAAACCTAGGAATGTCATTTGTTTGAGTTTGTCTTGCTTGCTATGCCAAGTATTTGTAAATACATAGGAAGTAAAACAAAAAATAGTGGGTTCACTATCTGTAAATCATTAGAGTTGGTACCTAATTCACAGACACACCACAGCAAAAGGTGAGCTGAGAAACAGTTTGAAGGAAGACAGGTTCATGGTATCCTCTTCATAGCAAGAAAGCAGCGTATCGATACTTGCCAGAAGGACACAAAGCGGGAAGTGAGAGCCGTTCAGAGAAGTGAATGGACAATACAATAAAACCAAACCTTCCTCATGGAGTGAGAGGGTAGCTGGTCTGTCAAATCCAAAAGCAGTTTCTGTTTCTGCCAGTAATTAAGTATATGTCTTATATTCAGTTATGCCTTTGAGTACATAGTCTGGTCTCTGAGGAGGAGGAGGGAGACCACGGTTATCATCATTAGACTGCTTTTGCCTTACAGTGTAATAGGGGTGGCATTAGCTGGTCATCTTTGGAGTTTGTCCTCTCTTCTTAACATCCTGACCTGTAGGAAAGAGCCAGGCGGCAGCTACTGAGTGTAGAGGAGTCGGCACCAGGGCACAGCAAGGGCCGGTTGCTCCCTGGGGACGGGGTGCAGGGAGCTGCAGGGAAACCCGTGGGGTGGCAGGGCAGGGCAGGGCCTGCCAGCCCAGGCTCATCCCACCACCCCAGCCAGGGGCACTGGGGCAGCCCCAGCCCTGGGCATCGGGCACCTCCGTCGGGATGGGGACAGGCCAAGTCTGGGCTGTGATGTCAGCTCCCCTGTGGGGAGATGAAGACCGGCATCCTATGGTGTTGCTGATGCAGGGACTGATGGCCCTGAGGGGACTGAAATGGGGTCCTGGGCCATGGGCAGGGTGGGAGGAGCCCCAGGTGAGGGTATTGGGGCCCTGGCAGTCAGGATTCAAACACCATGAGCTGGTTAAAAACAGCATCAGAAGCCTCATGCCATTTTCCTGGTTTGGGGTCGCCAAGTGGCTGGGGCTGGATCTGGGCTCCCTGAGTGTGCTCCTGCTCTTCCTTTAGTCTCAGTGAGCTTGGTCTGAGTTAGTTAACTACATTTAAATCTTTTATACACCAGTTTTGTGTGACTTCATTGTCAATCCAGAAGGAATTTGGCCTCTTCTAAGTGATTTCCATCTGTAAATAAAATGTGCTCCTGGCACCCTTCTGGTAGAGAGAGCTTCTGGTGATGCCTGTGTAGCACCAAGCAGTATCATACAGAGATGCTCAAAACTAGATATGAGAGCTAATTTGGGCCCTGAAAGGAATGTAGCCATGTTAGGTGCATACATTTAAGAGAGAAGGTAGGGAGCCCAGTGAGAGCGCTACGTTAGTGTGACTGCATTGCTTTGAGTACTAGGGTTGACTTGGATATATCTTAACTGCACTATATGGCGGACACCCCTTAGAGGCTTCAGTTTACATTTCTAGCTGTGTACATCCCTCAGGTGCTTTAAAGTGCGTCTGACGCAGAAGAAATATTCTCTACTGAGTCACCCCTTTCACTTCCACAGTGCCACAGCTCTGGCCCTGTGTGGGGACACCAGGGACTGACACAGACTCTTTAGCAGCAGCACCCCAATGAATCACTCCTACAGAAAGAGCCAGAAATTCTGCGTGTGACATTTGCAGAGCTTCCAAAGTTGTAGCTCTAACTATATTAAGCCCAGGCCGCGCACATAGCTGTGAGGTTTCCACTGTCTTCTGCCCAGGGTGCCACGTGTGTGAAATTGTTCAGACTCCTGTTTTGACTAGAGGAGGCCTAGCCAGTTGCAAACTAAGAATAGTCAAAATATAACTGTCAGCATTAAAAAAAAAAAATACATAAAAAAATCAACTGCTAGTAAAAGAATGTAAAAAATGGAGCGTGTCAGTAAAATATTTTGGCATTTCATTGGTATAAATACCCAGACTCCCTAAGCACTTTCAATGCATAATCTAGATTTACTGCCTTTTCGAGATGGCTGAAGTGGTAGATTCTTTAAAACTTGACATGACTGACCATAAGCATGAATTGTACAAATCCAGAGTTAGAACTTTATGGCCTGTGTGAACACTTTTAACTGTGTGCTTTAGAAATTTATTGAGGTTCTCTATGTTTGAAGTGTTTTTGTGAAGAAAATTAGAATGTCAGTTAAAAATGTGAAAATGACCAATAAATTCTCTTTGGTTTTGGGAGGTTGAAGGAAAAAATCTGTTGGTTTGCATCTCAAATAAAAGCCCCCCCTCAAAGGAAAATATTTTTTTTCCCTCATCTTCTCTCCTATTTTTAAAAGTTGACTCAACCTGATGAAGGTTACCAGGCCAAGAACTTTAGACCTGGAGGATGAAAAATGTCTAAGCTTCACACAGCCAGGAAAAATGCAAGTAGCGACAGGACAAGCTTCCCCTGTGTGCTGTTCCCCAGCCAACATGTTGGTGCTTTCATTCATGCACTTCTCAGCTTCCTAGACTACTGCATAAAGTTAGCTAGTAATTGGATGGAAACCCCATACCTCATTTCAAGAGAGCATATAACAGCCGTCACCTTTCAGCATCAAGAAGACCTGAACTGGTGACTTAAACAGAAGCCACATCTACATCCTTCTAGGGCAAGGAACCGTATTTCAGACTTGACTCAGCTCATCACCTCCCACCCTCATTGCCTCAGATTCCCGCTGAGACCGACTGCAGAATGATGAAAATAGCAAGACAAGGCATTTTGTGTTATATTTCTGATCTGTAAGGAAAAGCAAAGAATGAGAAGTGTCAGGAGTAAAGGCAGCCTTAGGAGATATCCTCTTCCCAGACAAAAGAGATTTGGAAGCACAACCATCTTTATTTTAATGGCTTTCTGAATAAAACCTCTGAATCTCTGATGCATGGGCCACCACTAATGTGATCAAATCATACTTAGACTGTGGATTTCTAAAGCACCTATCACTGCCGCAGCTAGGTGACAGATTACAAGAATTAGAAGAGACATTGCTGCAGTTCCATTTATACCATATTCTCTGTCCCCCCTAAGGCATTTTAAGATGGATTCTCTGGTCTCTGCTAAATTTGCTTTGCACTGGTTATGGAGCATAGAGAGAACTCAAAGAGGCAGGAGATTCCCACAGGAAAATTCCCTCAATACAAGGCAGGTCCGTGCCAGTTGTATAGCTGTCTCTTCTCTGCTGACTGTCCCTCATCCCTCTACTCTCAGCAGGAACAGGATGAAACAAAATGCTGTATTACAACAGATCTTTCTCTGGTATAAGGTCCATTATCTTGTTTGTGCTAGTGGTGTAAACTGGAGTATGTGATTTATTGTTATAGCTTCCAGTTGGATAAGGCGGCTAAGAATTGGACATTTGCCTCTCCAGCATGCCTTAGTCAAGGGTCAAGGTCTCTCTTACTCTGTTTTGCAGGATAGCCACAGGGAGAGACACTCACTGTCTGTTTGGCAAATGACTTCACAGAGAAGGATTACTGTATGCAGGGGCACCGTGTGTTGGTCTCAGCCTGAGGTCAGGCTGAGCTGTTACTCCACTGGAGAACATGACAAGATGTTCTCATAGCTGAAGGTTTTCTGGCTCATGAGATCTTTTTGCCTCTGAGGATGGCAAAACAGAACTATAGGCTTCCCAACTTCAACCTGCTCACAGGAAAACCAATCATTATTTCTTTTCTTCTTTTCTCTTGCCTATGTTTTCACGCAAACTAATCATAGACTCTTTTTATTGACTGTTGTTGATAATCTCCTCCTGCCCCCACAAACCTCTCTAAACCAAGCCAGCCAGCCTAGTCATCAGAGAGGGGTTAGTTTCAGGTTCCAGTTTTACCTGGATTGATAATCTGCCTGCTGTGCAATGAAGGCGCAGTTTAAATTTCTCAGGTTTTATTAGTCTTCCAGTTCTTTCCCACCTTGCTCCTACTGGGCCCTGCAGCTGGTTGGCCAAAACTCATCCTGTACTTCCTGCAGCCCAGAGAACATCAGGACATTCCTTCTGGGCTTCTCAAGTCCAGCTCCTTGCTTGCACAGCCAGCCATTTGATACAATCAGTTGAGTAAATGTGTCTAACTGCCTCTTAAAACCAGCTTGTTTTTTGGCCTTACTAAACCCATTGGGAGGTCTTCGCAGAGCGTCAATGCTCTCAGCATTAGAAACCTGACAATCCCTAGCCTAAATGTATGCATGGCTAGTTTATACCCATTTGTTCTTGTGCCAGCATTGTCCTTTATCTTTAAATAGCTCTTTCCTCCTCCCCATGTGTTCACCCCCTGAAGTATTTATTTATAGATTGCAATTATATCCCCCTTTGCTAGGCTAAACAAGCCAGGCTCCTTAGTTAATTAAGCTCTGGTGAATGATGCAAGGCCAAGCATCGTGGATGCCCAAAATCTGCTTCAGTCAGGGCTACATTAACAGATTGTCAGGAGCCAAAAAGGACACACCTAATTTTTACTGGAGCTGATTCTAACTGCTCTCCTACTTAGTGGGAAGCTGCTTAGTTCAAGCTATGATCAAGTCTTCACTAGCCAGTCCTCCATTTTATCTTTAAGGTAAGGGCTGCCTTTGATGCACCCTGTTCCATCCTGCTTGACATATCCAAGCAGCTGGGTAATCCATACTACATTAATCACATCGGGGTTGGTTTTTAAAATAGAATTAAAAAGTGAAAAATACGGGAACCTCGGTTGCTTGCTTGTACAAAACATGTCCAGACAGAAACTGAGGAAATGTGTGAGAGGCAGTAGTCCTGCATCAGCTCTGGGAGATGGGCTGGAGGAGAGTTAACGGGGCTTTTCCATCTCTAGCCTGTAGGACTGTTGTAATTCATCATTTCTATAGCACCATAAATTAGACAGCACTTCACAAGCACAGAGGCAGTTCTTACTTCCCTGAAGTCTGTAGCAGGACTCTCAGGATGGGGTGCCTGGCTGAGGCACGCTCTTCCCCAGAAAGGCTTGCACTGTGAATACCATGCCTACAGGACTATGTGACAATACTGCCCCATTGTCCCATTTGGAGTGGGAGTAAAAAAGCTGGGGAAGGCAGAGGGCTTTTTTCCCAACTCCCCCATATCACAGCTGGACTTGTTGTCTCTCCACGGCCTGTTCTAGTGTTGCCCGGATGGAGAATAGGCTTTTGGGGCTTTGATTCAATCTGGCTGTCCTCCAGCAATATCCCTCTCCTCCCATATGCTCTCCATTAACATCCTCCTGTCTGCTGAATAAGGAAAGAATAACTCTCCCAGCCCCAGCCAGAGCCCCTGAGCCAGGGGAGTTCATCAGTCAGACTGGTTTCTCCTGAACCCAGAATAGGCCTCGTTAATGGGCCAGGAGGGGATTTTATTTTGCCTTTCAGCTAGTGGCTGCCCTGAGCCAGGAGTAGAGTCAAGTTACTGTGTCCGGGAATCTCAGCTATTCCAAGAGTGGGAGCAAGTGAGCTGCTGACTCAGGAGGTTTCCTAGTATTTTCAAGCAGGGCTCAGTCCTGTCAGAGCAAACTGAACTGTTGGTCTTGCTTTCTTCTAGCCCCAGGACAGGGATTAACAAAAGTCACAGCCGACTGGAACAGGCTGGGGAATGGAACTCGAGCAGGACTGTGGATCACACCCTTTACTGGCATGGACGCAGGTCCTTGCAAAGACTCATATTAGTCCTTTACCCTTTTATACTCCTTGGAGGGCTGTTTAGTATAGTACAGACATCCACAAGCTATAAGGCAGCTCAGCTTTATCTGCACCATTTTCTAAAAGGGAAGATAAAATCAGAGGGAGAAACAGACTTATGAGGCAAAATGCTTCATTGCAAATCAGTGTCAAAAGGGAGACTGATGTTCAGGAATCCCTGCCTCCCTGCACCCTGCTGTCATCGAGACCACCTTGCTTCTGTTATGTGCAGGGATGAGGGAGGATCCCTCCTGTGTAGTTAAATCTTCCTTTGGGCTTCCCAGAGCCTGGAACAGAGTCCCGGCCTGCTGGAACAGAGTCCCGGCCTGTGTCTGGGACAAGCGGTTAGAAGTCACGCTGAGTTCAGGATTCTTGTCCTCATTTCAAGTCTGCCTACATGCTCTTATCTCTTCAAAAGGAACCAATTTCTAGAGGTTAGCAGAGAAGATGAGGCTACTAAAGCAGTCCCCCGCACTCGCCCCGTGAAGCCACACATACTCCTTTGCACTGAGAGTGAAGTCATTAGAGAGCGTATGTTTGCACGTTTGCACCCCTCAGTCTCCCAGCACCACTGTGACTCCAGCCAGCCTGTTACAACATGTCTCCTTTCAGCCCCTGTAAAGTTCTGTCAGCAGAGCGCCTCAGCTCTCTTCTTTCAGATTGTGTTAGTCCTTTCTTCTTTGCTGCCTCTCTCCATGGGCTGTTTTCTCTTGTTGTTCTAGTCCCTTCCGCAAACTCAGGTCAGCAATGAATAACCAGCCTAGTATGTAAAGGGCAGTTGGGTATAAGCTGGTATTTATAAAACAGAAGGTTTCTATCTGCCTGCAGCTATTGGCATGTCTATCCCAGCCACATCGCCTAAGACTAGAATCTGATACAGGGGCAAAGACAGGTAACAGCTTCTCATACTTTTCTTCAGTCTTGAAGATACGAAGGTCCCTGTTTTGAACAGCTAAGGAGCTCTTGGATTGTGGCCCAAATGCCACCTGTCTCTGCAGTATGGCCAGATGGGTAGGATGGCTCTCTTAGCTCGCCTCTCACAGAGATTTCCTAACACAAGAATTTTCAGCTACCTTTTTGAAGGACTCTATATCCCTTTAGAGGTGCCCAACATTACAGTGGTGACAAGCTGAAGACTAAGGCTCTGGCCCATTACCTTCGGCATGCTGCTTGCTTTAGATCATGAACTCTGTAGGGGTCCACAGGTGGTGCCCAGGAATTGTGATGAGTACAGGGAAGCAGCCAAGGAGGGGAAGAGCATGGCCTGGGGCATTTTCTTTTCCGGAAAATTGACAAGTGCTGACTTTTCTCCATTGCTTCTTAACGCATCATTTGGATTAGGATTGGAGTCCCATCTACAGAGTTTGTCCATTGAACAATGACCCCAAGAAATCTAGGTGTCTTCCTCCAAAAATCTTTGCATGAGAGGGGACTGAACTGTTTCATTTCAGCTAACCAGGGCATGAATTAAGTATGCGGGACTGGAACAGAGTAAAAAAGAAATGCAGAGAGCAATGCCTGTAGGAGTAGATTTCATTTGGTTTGCTTGCTACCTGTGAGACAGGGATCCCTGTAAAAAAGGCAGGACAAACCTGCTCTGATATTATGACCAGGTGAAATAACTTATTACTCAGTCTGTCATCTAGTTCAGTGAGTCACATGCGGTATCTCTAGAAAGTTGGTAACACCCCAGAAGTCACTAACTTAATACATGTTTAACTGAGGTCTTGTCTCATATTTAATAGCAACTCCAACTGGGCTTGCATGACAATCTAGAGAAGGGTGGGGATTGCCAACGTGGGTCTGAATAGAGCACTAATAACCCTTTAGTATCCAAGATGCCTAAGAAAAAAGTCAGCAGAGCATTTGTATTTTTATCCAAGTCTTGTTTGCAAAAAGTGATAGAAATGTGATAAACAAGACACCACGCTACTGTTGTATTGGCTAAAAAGCAAGAATCCAGGCTGAGGGCAAAGGATGGACACAGAGAGATGGTGGGGATGCCCTGAGCAGGATGGCTCCCATCTGAAGGCAACATTCAGTAGATGCTGTGAGCCCCAAATGTCCAGCTTCAGAGCCGTCTTGAGGGTGTCTGGATAAACACAGCTAAGCTAACAGGATGCTTTATCTCCTCAGAGGGAGGGAGTTCAAATGCTGCAGTGTTGCAGGCAGCCAGAATAACGTGCTGTGTGACGTGAAATATTTAAGCACACATGGGCTTTGTGGTGTTTCCTGCCAATCTGCAAAGTATCAGTGTGGTGATTTGTGCTGCCAGGAGCTGGGTTAAGGAGAGGAGTTCCCTGGTGGGCATAACCTAGCTGTCGTCCTACATGGGGCCTGTGGCTGAAAGGCATGACTCGGCTGTGGGGAAACCCTGAAATATCACACTGTCTCTTCCAAAAAAATAAATAAGCGTATCTGTCCCACCTCTGTCTTCCAGAGAGTCCTGCTCCTCCTTCTCTATCTGTACACCTGAGGAGACAGAAATACTCTCCAAGTTCCCCAACTTGCCCCAGCTGTGCAGAGCAGTGGCTGTGAGAGGGGAGGAGTACAGCATGTAAGGGCTATGTCCTGTGCCCATGGACTGCCCTTCCCTCTGGATGACTTCTCCCCCATGTGCAGAGGTGACTCCTGGTGAGGCAGTCATCCAGTTGCTTCAGGTGATGCACATGTGCCGACTTGACTCTCTCCTGGAAAACCTCATGCCTTCCTTAAGGGTTGCTCACACCCATCCATATACATACACATGTAAACAGCATGATACCACATTAACACAGTTGAGACCTATGATAATGGCAACGAAACATGAAAGCTTCTTGCCTCATCCTTGTTTTTCTGGTTTGAATGAGCAGGGTGTGAGTGGATGGGAGAGGAGTAGGTGCTCCTTCTGACAACTTAGCAGTCCTGCTCCAGCACCACCTGGCCCAGCACTGGCAAGGCAGCTGCACTGCAGCTGCTTGTATGCAGCTCAAGAGCTTCAGGTCACTTCTGACCCGAGGCACCATTTAGTGTCGCTGGTGATTGTTACTTCCTTACACAAAGCAAACAAAAAGTCCTGCTGCACCAGCACAGTCACTTGCTGTGGTTTACCCAGGGGGAAAGGAGTGGGCAGTGATGTCCTGGCTGATGCAAGAGAGTGCTCCGTGCTGCTCTGTGCCTGTCTCCTTTTTGGGGAGATTAGGGACATTCAAAATCTTTCAGAGTGCACATCAGCCAGTTTTCCTCTCCCATATGTGTACATCCCACCCTAACCATGGGAACTGTCTCCCTGCTGGTCTTGTGGAAGGAGGTAAATGGGAGTGCTTACAGGTGTGTGACTTGAGGTGCACAGGAGAGGGACATGCTGATGTCCCTTCCCTCCCAGGCCAACTGGGGGGGTGGGGGGTGGAAAGGGTGGGGAGTGGGGAGGGGGAATTACCCACTGAAGATGACAGGGAACTCTAAGGGCACAAACCAGTGCCCCAAGCTTTTTGCAGATGGCTTCCTTTGCTCTGAACACCAAGAGCCTGTGAAGCAAATGGAGGTAAATGCCATTTGCAGAAGAGATGGGATTTTTTTGCTTTGTTGCAGGCAGGACCAGCTGCGTTCCAAACCCGTGACTGCAGCAGCCACGACCCCTCTGAAGGGAAATCTGAGCCCGCAAGCAGTTGTGCTGGGGAGGGCTACGCTCTCACGTTTCTCTGTTTTGTTTTGGAGCCTCTGATAAGTAGTGGGCTTGCTTTTTTCCTTCCTTTCTTTTCTTTCTTTCTCCCTCTCTCTCTCTCTTTTTTTTTTTTTTTCTGAACGTATTTCCACAGCCTCAAGGAAGGAATTTAGACAAAAATGGTTCTGGAATGGGAACAAGTATGTTTCAAATTACAGAAAGGATGTGAAAGGTTCAAGAATTTGAGCCCTGACTCCGCCTGTGTCTGTCTCCACCCCCCCCCGAGAGCAGCTCGCATTGTGGCTTTTCCACTGCGCTGCACAATAATGTGGCAGCGGGACCAGACCGCCCAGCGATCCCGGGGAGGCCGGGGAGGGAGAGGGTGCCCTTTGGAAGGGAAGAGCCTTGCAGAGTGCGGGCGCTGCCTGCCAGCTTGCGCCGCTGAGCCTTGCTGGCCGGCCCGGGCCTCCCTCGCCCGCCCTGGCTCGCAAGCCTGTCTCCTGGCTGGATTTTCAAGGGTTTCAACAAACCTCTTCTCAGCGCGCAGTTTGTTTTGAGCTTGGGCTTTTTTGTCTCCTAGGGTGTGTATGTGTGTCTCTGTGTGTGTGCAGGACTTTTTCCTTCCAGTGAGCAGGAACGTGCTGAGGACCCACTTATGAGAGCGGAGCGCCCTCTGCTGGGTGGAGGGGCAGGAGAAGCAGGCAGAAGTGCGGCTCTACGGTGCAGACGCAAGTTTCTTGCCGCCGCCGCTGCTGCTGCTGCTAAGGCGTAGGTCCTCCTTAGACGCTTGCACACTGAGAGAAGCCAGTGCATGGTGCATCGACACATCAGTGCCTGCACGGTGACTCAAGGGGAGGGCTGGTAGCTATGGGGAAAGTTGTACAACAGCTGTAAGCCTCTGATCCTAACTGCCCTGCTTGGACTTCTGAGCACATGTAGCCGGTGTAACCGGCTCCCATACCTGCTCCGTAAATATCAGGTGGGGAGAAACCACTGGCAAAGAGGACTGTTGAAATGGCTTGATCTTCCCTTACTGGGGAAGATCATGACTGGATCTGGTCTCAGTCCCTTATGGAGGACCATATTCTGGAGACCTTCTCCGTCATATGAACACTTTATCCTGTGACCCCAAATGCAAACATAGACTGTCAGGGAATGCATGTATTCAGTTTCCTGGAAGGAGGATGCTGTGACTAAGGTTATATGGCGCGACATTATTTCCTTGTCCTCCTGTGACATGATCAGATACCCCTTTCCCGTGAGGCTGTGAAAGCTAGCATATTTGTCCCTTGAGAGATGCACAGCTAATAGCATGTCAGTGGAGGAACTAAAGCCCTCATGAAGTGTCTGGAACAGAGAAGGCTACCAGAGCAATCTGTCCAGCCTGTGGTTTGTGTCCAGCAGCCATCTCAGCAACCTGCAAGAAAGAGAGTAGCAAGGAATGAACTCTGGGTTGATTGCATTCTTCTGGTGGGCCAAATTCAGAATGCAATCCTTTGGCTGGGCTCTCTGGATTAAGAAACTATGAAATGGCTTCAGTATTGTTGATAAGTAAGGAGTCACCCACATACGAAGAACAACTATAACATACATTTTCAAGAACTGAGATGTCCATTATAATCTTGACCTTTTCCAGTGTCTTGCAAAAACCATTAGCATCAGTCAGTTGACCCAAATCTGCTGCCTCATGCTGAAAAAATTAAATTTTGTCCTTGCAAACTTTTACTCCATCATCTCTTCAGATTCTGTTATGTTGCTGTGACAGATCCAGGTGATGTTTTACTCAGTGAATGAATGGACAGGGGACAAACATCTGAGTTGCACTGACCAATGCATTGTGCATGGCATGCTCCCAGTCCCATGATGCTTGATTTCGTGCATGGCTGCAGGATGCCCCTTTGCATAAGGTGTATGTCCACTGATACACACTGAACACCTTTTGATGTAGTCATTATATGGATGGGAGGCCACTGGAACAAAGGACTATTGATGCAAGTTTAAAAGATGAAGACTAGTACCAGTCTACCCACTTCGGCAGCCTGTGAGATTTCTCCTTTGAAAGTAAAGCCAAAAACCTTTAGGCCAGTTCAGCTAGACAGATCAAAGATCTTCAATGTGAACAAGCTGAGATAGTTTGGCGTATAACATTAGTCTTTATACTTACTGTGAGATTTCCAGAGATTCTGACTGGCGATGTCTTTTTTAATGCAATGATATGTTGTCGTAAGTGTTGTGGTGGCACCTAGGAAATCAGTCTGAATTGGGTCTCATTCTGCTGGATGAGATCCACTACAAAAAGATGATTTCCCCTGCAAGAGATCCAAAAGTTCATCTAAACTAGCTAACACATGAAATACTCTGGTGTGCATGCTGTGTTTTCAAAACATGTTACTTAAACAGCGTTACTTTGTTTCTAATATTGAAGCGATCTGACAATTTTGCTTGGCTGTGTCACTCTCACAAACCATGGAAGATGCAGAGATTATGTTCAGCTAGCTTTCTGCACTGTCTAATTTTGTGCTGGCAGGCTGAATTCCTGAGGTATGTGAGATGAGTCTCAGAGCTGCCTTATTTATGCTGGCCAAACCATTTCCTTCTGCAGCATTTCACAGGTGCAGGATCAGCAGAGCAATTCATGTTCCAGTCCCTGATTGCCCCTGCTCAGTTTCTACCACAGTTTATCCCTGAATTCCCAGCAAGGGGACAAATGCTGCCACCAAGCTTAAAAAAGCTTTATTGATCTGAGAGTGCTCAGAGAGATTCGGCAACGATACAAACTGAAACTACACCCCTCCACCACACTGCTAGCACATGAATTTGGAGAACTAAAATTTTCACTAGCACTCCCAATTTTTTGCTAGTATTTTAATTGCATCAGGCCGCATAGTAGGATGGAAGTTTGTATCTAGTTCCATCCTGGAGATCCAATCTCTTTTGATTTTGTATTTGGCAAAGTAGATAATTTTTATTTATCAAGCCCTTCTGGAATGGAAATTTCAGCTCAAACTCTTCAGCTGAAAGAAACCATCCGATCTCCCTGTAGGTTTTTCCTGGTGTAAAGGTACAATCTAGCTGCCACATTGTTGTTGAGTCTGGAGTTTAAGTGGATGCTCAAATAAATAAAAGCCACACCTGCTGCAGGCCAGGACCCGTCTCTATTTGATTATGTTATTTTCTTACAGAAGATTTTTGATGGCTGTAGCTGATCTAGAATCTTAAGGGCGATAACTGGATAAATCAGTTTAGTTGGGCAGCCGATTCTGTGCAAACCTAAGCAGAATAGTAACGTGTGACTAATACACAACAGCACTCTGCATAAGATAAAGGTGCATGTGTAACATATGCAACACAAAGCCAAGACACTGTGGGAAGAAAAGACAAAGATATTTAACAGTATATCTGTGCTACTCCTCCACTTCCAGACTGCACCCTTTTCTGCAGAACAAACACAGTGCTGTAGGGACAGCGAAGCATGATGTTTGCTCTCTGCCATCAGGTACCCTGAGATCCCATTGTTCTCTCTTAAACGTTTTCCACTCTGAAAACAAGTGAGAAACTTCTCACCCCGATCCAGCTTAACTGACTCATAGAGCATCTGCCTGCTGATAGGCTGAGAGGCTGGATTTTGAGGAAAATCTGGGATGCTGTAAATCTTGTTCTCTGTCAGGTAAGAATAGTTGCTGGTCATGCAAAAAATATCCCCTCTTTTTTTGTGCAAATACAAAATTATTAGGTGTTCCCAGCTCCCTGGCCTTAATTCTCAGCCTGCACATGTTGCTATTTACATTGTATGCCTCTTAAGCTGAAAAAAAAGACTCAGAAAAGGATTTATTGGGGCTGAGGGGGAGAGAGGGGCATTGATATTTTACACTGGCATGGCTACTGGATGGCAAACACTTGGTCAATAGACTTGGAGCCACTGAAGAACATCCTAGATGACGTGTTTTAAACATCAGCCTCCTCCAGAAATGATGAGTAACTACACTCAGGTCCGTGGATCACGTGCAGTAAGTTCAGTGAATCCAAGAGGTACTAAACTGTCCTGCAGCAGTGACACCGCTCCGTACACATCGCGAACGCGGGCCAACACGAGATGTCAGAGTTGCCACATGGGTAGGGACCAACTGTCAGGTATCTCCAGTCCCTCAGCCACCTATGCAGTGAGTCCAGCACAAAACCTACCGCGTGCGCTGCCCGCCAGCCCACCAGCCTCCGGAGCAGGATGGTGGTGGAATGGCTGACGGCAGTTAAACCGATGCTCCCGCTGGTAGTTCTTTTCAGGAAAAGCCAACGAGGTCGTTTGCAGCAGAGGAGCCGCAGGCAGGCCGCGGGCACAGCCGGTGGGGCGGGGCCCCCTCCCGCGCGGGGGGCGGTGGCCGCGCATCCCTCCGCCCGCGGGCACCGCTGGGGCTGGGCTGACATCTAGGGGCCGGCGCGGGCACTGCCGCTCGGCGGCTGCCGCGGGAGCAGCCGCGGCCGTAGCCGAGCGCTGTACAGCGGGAGGGTCCGTTCCTCTCGCGGGAGCAGTGTCGTAGCCGGTCTGTCTTGGCAGTCCGTGAGCTCGAATTGTAAAACGACGGGCATGGACCGCTCCCCCTCCTCCAGCCTTAGTGTTCAGGAGTAAGATCTTGCAGGTTTGGTGTACGTTTCTATGAAAACATACCTCAGTGCTTATGAGCAGTCAAGAAAAGCTGATTACATTTTAGGAATGCTTAGGAAAGGAACAGAACACCCCACGGTGTTATGCCCCTGCATGTGCAAACGACCCAACATCTCAAATGCTCTCTGCTGCTCTAATTCTTCATCTTAAAACCCCACATATTCTGTATGTGAAGGAGACACTGCCTGCCATCACAAGTAAATCCCAGAAGAGTCACAGACCTGCTGGGGCAATGAGTTCAAGCCTAGCAGTCAGTCGGTCATGTATTAAGGATGACTACTAAGTCATACCAACGCCATCATGTCAGCAGTCGTGTTGACCTCTGATGAGCCACTGGAGCCACCTGAACTCTAATTCAAAGATCCTTTTCCAGGTGGTTATTCTGCTGGGAAACACACAGAGACTTACCAGATGGTGACCAGCTGCATCTTTTCCTTTCCACTGAAGGCTGGTCTTCCTGGAGGGGTTCTCCAGGTTTGTCGGTGGTATAGTCTATATCGGCAGTTGCACATGGCAAAATATACTTCCTGTGGCTCTGCTCATCTGTATATTTTTACATTTTATAAATTCAATTTATGTATAAATATTAATATATACAAGGCTTTCATTCCTTCTTAAGACTTGTTGAAATCTTGTTCTTTTTTTTAAATATTGGTTTAAAAGAAGCAGTTTAGTATCTAAACCATTTAAAATCTGTTACGGTTTCCACCCTTCTAGCATATTTTTTCCCATCGAGATATTTAATGCAATTTTTATTACCCATAACTTTTGAGCAACAGGATCTGTAGTTTCTTATGAATTTAGCTCTTCTCCTCTTGCAACAGTTCCTGTGTCAGAACCGCTAAGTCTGGTGGGCATTGTCTGTAGGGCACTTTCTTCAGTCTTTCTTTGTCCATCTCTTCTCCCTCAAAAGGGGATAATAAAAGTAATGAGTTCTCTTGTTTCCCCATTCTTGATTTTTGCCTCTGTCTCTGCAAATAAGTTCAGAATTGTTAGCATGCAGAGTGAGACAGATTTGGTAACTAGCTCCAAAGGACCAATCTCTTCTGCCCCTAACCAAAAGGACAAGACTGTATAGGGACCTGCTGTGTAGTGGAACATCAACTTTATTTCTACATTCAATAACTTGGACTATTAGAGCTCAGCAGTGTTGGGTGTCCCCAAGCCCAGGGCCGCTCTGAGCTTTCTTCCAGTATTTCTCCTACAATCTTTCACTGTCTGACCTGCCTCCTTGCTTCATTTTTATGGCTCTTCCTTCTTTTCCTCCTTGATTTCCCCTTCCACAGGCTTCTGTTCTGGCTTCTCCTCTTTTAAGTGACTGGTTGAAAAGAAAGAGGTGAACCAGTATTAATTTAGTAAAGTGAACCTTCCCTGTCAGGTATCTTAAAGCTGCTTGAGGAAACAGCCTGAGGTGGGAACAGTTAACACAGCAAAGGTCACAACTGGTTGTTGTCTACAAGGTGAATATTACCACTAACACATGTGCTACAGTGCTAAAATGGATTAAGCAGCTAGATAAGGAGTATATATTAGCTTTTATTTTTCCCCACATATTAACTCAGCAGCATTAATGGCACACATGAAGTCTTTGCTGACCATTGGGTTTTAATGGTTCCTAATTTTCTTAGTACTTAACTACAGTTCTGTAATTTGTGTCTAAAGTACTTGGGAACCACATGTAACCTCTGGTTCAAGATTAACAAGGCTAAGGCCTGTCTAGCGTCTGAGCATGGATGCTTTTAGTATGGCACCGATGTATGCGAAGGAATAAAGACCAGACCTAACAAAGTAATTTGCTTCTCTTTGAAAACATTAGGAAGCTAAGAGGTGAAGAGATTTGCAAAACTGACCCATTGCTTCTAGCCTTAAAACTAGACTACAGCATATATTTAAACCCATCAGTATGTGCTGCGGGATGGCAAGATTTGGGCATGATTAATAGGGCTTTCAGCTGATGAGTCACATGTCAGAACTGATGGGAAATCTAGGGGGAATTTTGGGGCCAATGACAAGTGGTTTGGCCTGCAGCGACTGACAACATCCAAGGAGTTTGCTGCTGACTGCTCAGGCTCTCAGAACTTGGACATGATTGCTACAGGCACTAAGGAAGAGGCACTTTCAAGAGAATGAAAAGTTCTGTAGTTCGAACGTGGGTTTCCAGGGAAAACCAGGTCTCCTAAGAAGAAGGATCAGAGAGAAGGAAAAAAACAAAAGTCCCTGAGGATGAAGGAAAAGGTCTGAAGGCACAGTTACACTGTCTTTGCAAATCTTACCCTGGCTTCAGGGGAGGACAAGTGCCCGTGTGAGAAACATCAGCTTTCAGAATGAAAATGCCATTCAGCTCTGAGATCCCTGCACTCTCACAGCAAGTTTATCAAACAGAAAAATAAGACTGACTTCTAGTTTGACTCAACAGGGCTTCTAAGCATGCAGTGTGTTATTTCATCTACCTTTTACTTAGGTAAGTAATCTACTGGCAAAAACATTTGTTCTTTCGCCTTCTAAAGTGAATAAGGGTATGTTTATTTGGTGTTGAGCCAAATTAAAAAAAGAAAGACAAACCAGGACAGTAAGTGGAGTCACTCACTCACCTATAGTCCACGACCCCTGTCCTATTCCAGTCTAACTTATGCACTAGTTCCACAATTTGGACTCGATCCAGTGGGATGCTTGATTGCTAAGAGGGTAAGATAAGTGTTAGCAAACCTGGATATTTTCAAGCAGAAAAATCATCCGTATCATAATGGGACCCATCATCTTTTAACAGGTGAGCAGATGGCCTGGTGCATGGAAGAAGGGATGGAAAAAATCCACAGAGTGGTGCTGGGGAGGCAATTTCACTTTTTTAGGATTAAAATAACAATTTTTTGCCTTTTTTTGTAAAATAGCATCATGGCTGGTGACCATTGCTACTGATCCCAAGCACCATGGTGGTTTTGGCAGGAAGAGAATTGTCTACTCAGTGTGTAGAGGCAAGGGTTTAAATGCCTATTTTTCACTTTCCCATAGCAGTAAGACATAATTATCTATCCAGATCCTGTATATCCTATACAAACAGCTGACCTCTGTGATTTTACTCTAAAGTTGATCCATTATTGCTGATGCCATCTGCAGTATTTATTGGATGTCACAGCATTTCTGTTGGGTCTCAAATTTTGTTCAGCACTCAACTTTTGCAATGGGTGAACTTAGCCTTTTAGTCTGACCAATGTCACCAGCAAGGCTGGCTGGTGGCTGTGCTGCAGCAGAGGGGTTTTCCCAGTGCAGTACCCTGCCAGAAGAGCATCCTGGCCATGCTTTCAGAGGCACACCTGCATCATGGCTCTCCGAAAGGCTGCCACAGGGATCTTCATGTTTCCATCCTTGTCAATATTCCTAAAAAAGTCCCAGAGTCGTAGGTTGTGCACTTTCAAGTAGTTCTAAAAGAAGCAGAGATAAAACATGGGCATAACCGTGAAACAGCCACTGATACCTGCCTCCAGCTCTCCCCTTATTCTTCCATCTGTCACCCTGCTTTTACTCAGCCTGTCACTGAGATATATGATTCCATAACTCCTAGTGCAGCCACCCTATTGTCAGAACAAAATCTTTTTGTTCAGGTTAATCCCATTCTTCTCAGTTATACCGCCTTCTCCCCCTACCTTGAAATGAGACTCATCAGTAAACCTGTTTCTTCTGATAATTGCATATGGTTATTTGGTCCTTATCCCAGCAGCCACTGCTTGGCTAGGCTGTCTAATCCAGAGGCAGTCCTCTCCCCCAGGTCTCTGATCACTTTAGTTGCTCTTCTCTGAATTCCTGTCTGTTTGAATGAGGACACATCTGAGTATCATAACTGCTGTTGAAAAACTGCAAAGCATGCTAGTGCGAGTGTCACTAGCCGTGAATCACAGCAGCACTGTTTGATGTAAACTAACAGCCCAAGTTTTTGCTTAAGCTCATTTGAATCCATATCTGCAGCAAAGTCTCACCCAATTAGCTAAAAATCTGTACAGCAGCTAAGAAGCACAGTGAAGTTGGTAGTGCAAAAGTGTTATTTAACTCAGCAATGCTCAAGTGCTTGCATTGCCTTCCAGCAAGGAAGACAGCACCATCTGCTGCTACCCATAGAAATTACAGACCTTGAAAAGCTAAGTAATTTCTATTTAGGACAGTATTTGCTTGTAATACCATATCCTGCTTTTATGAAACACATTAATTTTGATGCTAAAGCACAACTGTCAGTGAAAGGTTCTATGAAAGTCAGCTGTTGTGGTGGGCTTGTGATGAGGATTGACACTCATTTGGATCAGACCTGAAATCAATCAGTTTGTGTTACACAGCAAACAAGCATCTATTCAGATCCCTTTTGCCCCCCAGTGCTCTCAGGTCTTCTCCTGAAGATCAAAGGATTTGCTTAGTCAGTCTGCATGGACTGAGATATGTGAACATTGAGACAGTCTTTGTGAATATACTTTTGTGAAGGAACTTGCCTGAATTCCCCACTTGGAAGAAAGCTTACTCCTTCCAACCTCCATCCCTCCAAGCGCTTGGAGCGTGTGTAGTGTGTACAGGGAAGCTATGGACCCAAATTCAGTAGCTCACCTGGATCACTTTCATGGGATTTGCATGCTCCTTGGGGGTCTTGGCGATACAGCCTTTGACCTCACCATAGATGACATCTAGTTCAGGATGTGTTTGACACACCAAATCCAGCAACTTGATGAAAGTTTCGTTCACCAACACATTCTGGTACATAGGAGGAAGGAGAGTGCAGTCAGCGTGGACACCCAAAGAACAACATAAACTTGTTTGTATTAACAAATCCATCTAAAGTCAACATTAACCATTCTCTCCTAAGGGTGGTGCCTTCTCCCATCTTTACTCTTCACTTTCAGGAATCCCGTGGAGGCCTGACCGTAAACAAGTGTACTTCTTCTTTCTCTATGCCTGAGGCAGAAAAGGATCTACTAATTTATGTAGAAATTAACTTAATGCAAGCTAGATGTTCATCAGGTAAATGTCTACACTGAAGACCTTTTATGTTAGGTTATTCAAGTGACTCAGGTTCATCCCTGAGATAGTTCTGCATAGGTCTCCTCTCCATGCGGTTAAGATGCAGACTCCAAATTGAACAGTTAGTGGCCAAAATGTGCCATAGAGTTCTGCAAAAATTAAAAAAAAATAAATCATCCAAGGCCTAAAAGGATTAGCATCTCCAGCAATGTAGCTTTATAGCCCAGACAAGAAAGGTGCATGTATCTGGCAAGGGTCTGGGTGTCTCCAGATGAAAAGAACTTTTGGTAAAGCTCTATTTCATTGTGTAACCTTAATAGGAAGCTCCAGCCAGCAGTATAAGACCTGATGTTTGTTTTCCCTAAGGATTTCAAACAAGGTAGTGACAGCTCAGCGTTTCAGAGCTCACACCATGAGTTTTCTGGTTTAGTACTTATAGAATGGGCAGCAGCACAGTGTCCTGATTTAGGGTTTTGTGACACTAGAAAGTAAACTGTCAATGCAAATATTGATGTCGCTGTAATTTATTCTTCTAAATTTAAGTTATGACAAATTTGCCTTTGCCTTGACTGATCTTTTGAAACCATGATTATGATTTTGTTCATGCCCATGATGGCAGAGGAATTGTTCATGTATTATGTTAGCTATATATTTAATTGTTGGAAATTTCAAGGCAGTTCAGGAAATTCATGAAAGTTTCTGTTTTCTGTCATTGTGGGAGGTTTCCAAGGCATCAAGCACCGTAGTTTTTCCTAAAGTGTATTTACAAACTCTCCCAGTGCATTCTTATAGCTTCTTTTTTAGAAGCTTAAGATCTACCATTCTTAAGATCTATCTAGAAGCTTATGATCTACCGTGCAGTGAGCTCTTGACTGTTACTACTCAAAGACAGTCTTGAATGAGTCTGGGTCTGGCTGGGTTTACTAGCTTTAATTCAGCACCAATGGTTTTATGGACGCAGAGTGACTCTCTGAAGAATCCATTCAGACATCCCTGCACTATGCACACTAGCAGATTGTCCTAGTCCTGGGAACACAGCACAGGAGAGCTTGAGCTGGCTCTGCTGGCTGCCAGTTCTCTCCAAGGCTTGCCAGCCTGGGCTTGACCCCACAAGAAAGCCAGTGGACTGCCAGTGCAGCCTCAGAAGCAGCATAGCCAAAGCACTGGCCTAACAAACCATGCTGGGGTCAGGCACCTGGAGGGACCCAGCTTGTGCATTTCTGCATCTTGGACCCAGTCAGTTCACAGTCAGGAAAAGCAACATGTGGACAGCTGAAAAGCGGTGGTATTTTCTTTTGTACTGTGATGGTGAAGATGAGCATGTGCTGGCTATTTTGATTCATGATTTGTATTAAATGTTTGATAGTCAGTATCTGCAAGTTGAAACCCTATAAAGAGTAGATTATGAAAAGAATGTGGGGAACAGTCATGCTTAGAAATGTTGTCAGAAGCAATAAACTGTTGTTAAAAATGTGCCTTTCTATTACTCCACCTTTGCTAGTGCTGTCAAACCCATGCAAAGATTTCTAGATATGATCCTTATTCAAAATTCGTCTTACAGATGCACTAATTATTCATTCTTTGAAAGACAAGATAAACATTTATCACTGGGAAAAGGGGCAGAAGAGGCTTTTTTTTATATCTGCCCTTAAGTTCCCTATAAAAGATTAAAACCTTTACTAATTTCTTGAAGGTTTAAGACAGCATAAGATCTTTGGAGCTGTATATTTGCAAATATTCTGAATTGAAATGCAAGAATCCCTACATCACAGGTGGAATTAAGTCTGTCAGACAGATGAGATGTTTGCCTACAAGCATTTGATTGGGATACTGAAATGTCATTGTAAATTTATGCTGTTGACCATTTATCTTGTGAAATGGCAGGTAGTTTAGACTTTTTGAATGGTGAGGTGAAGAGAGCATCTGTTAACCCTAAAAAGCAGAAATGCATAGTGACATTTAGGTTGAACTGAAGATTCTTAATATTAATTAACTCCTTGCCTCAAAATTTCTTGAGTGCCTCCTTTTAAGTAAATACATTTCAGTAATTTATTTCATTTCTCAGAATTTAACTAAAATACATTACTCTTTCCAAGTGTATAAATTGTTTAGGTTATTAGTAATAAAACTAGCAGAACCACATATACTGTAATGAAGTCCTTCACCCCCACACAGCCCATTTTAGTTTTGCTTTGCAGAACAAGGCCTGACTCATTGCAAACTTGGCAAATAATTCTCTTTGATCTTAATTTATGCAGGAAAAATTGTCTGACCTAGAGGAACGCCTGTTCTTCAGATGATCCCTGTTGAAAGCCCTCGATACTCCCAGGAAAGACCATAGATGAGTATTATTTATTCTGCTTTGTTTTAGTTTCTTTCTTTCATAGAATCATAGAATGATAAAATCATTTAAGTTGGAAAAGACCTTTAAGATCATCAAGTCCAACCGTAAACCTAACGCTACCAAGTCCACCACTAAACCATGTCCCTAAGCGCCTCATCCACATAGTCTTTAAATACCTCCAGGGATGGTGACTCAACCACCTCCCTGGGCAGCCCGTTCCAATGTCTGACAACCCTTTCAGTGAAGAATTTTTTCCTAATATCCAATCTAAACCTCCCCTGGCACGGCTTGAGGCCATTTCCTCTTGTCCTGTCACTTGTCACTTGGGAGAAGTGACCGACACCCACCTTGCTACAACCCCCTTTCAGGTAATTGTAGAGAGCAATAAGGTCTCCCCTCAGCCTCCTCTTCTCCAGACTGAACAACCCCAGTTCCCTCAGCCACTCCTCATAAGACTTGTGCTCCAGACCCCTCACCAGCTTCATCACCCTTCTCTGGACACGCTCCAGCACCTCAATGTCCTTCTTGTAGTGAGGGGCCCAAAACTGAACACAGGATTCGAGGTGCGGCCTTACCAGTGCAGAGTACAGGAGCATGATCACTTCCCTGGTCCTGCTGGCCACACTATTTCTGATACAGGCCAGGATGCTGTTGGCCGCCTTGGCCACCTGGGCACACTGCTGGCTCATATTCAACTGGCTGTTGATCAAGACCCCCAGGTCCTTTTCCACTGGGCAGCTTTCCAGCCACTCTTCCCCAAGACTGTATCATTGCATAGGGTTGTTATGACCCAAGTTTAATACAGTAACCACAGGACAAAGAAACACATACAGAAGTAACTTAAACAAATACAACCCATTACACGAGTCTCCAAAACCGCCCATTAACTTTTTTTTAGCTTGTTTCAAGTGTGAACATATTATTTATGTTCCAAGTCCCAACCCTAATCTTTGTGAAAATGCTCTGTCCTTTAATCACGGTGCTCCCAAAAGTGGATGGAGGGCCCTAAAGTCCCTGACACCTTCTGTAACTGCTCCCATGAAGCACCAATGCATGGATGGGAGGGCCAGGAGCGGACTGATGTGTGCCCAGGTCTCTCCCCAGCATTGGTCTGCAATGCAACCCCTGCCCCCACTCAGGAGATCAGAAGCATTTCTGGGTCTCCCATTTTAGAAGCAGCACACGAGGTTACAATAATATGTTTCGTGCTCCCGACCTGCTACAGAGTAGCATACTAAGATTTGTCCTCTTTGATTATTTTTTCCTTTCATATCAGCCTTTTAACATTGGTTGTTTTTTTAAAAAATAAAATTGCTTTGCTTTCAATGCCTCGAAACATCCATCTTCTTCTACTTCTCATACATACTTACAGGGCATCAAAGCACTTCACAGTATCTAGCACCTTAGGCTACCCTGGAGGGAGACAGCTCAGGGGATGAAGAGAATTCATCCTCCAGTGGGAATTCACTCCTTGTTTATGTTCAGCTACTGTAAAATGTAAGGCAGTGAAATGTGGTGATACTACAGGCACCTCTCTCCAGAGCTAGACCAAAGCCCTGTAATTTCTACATGGCTGCTAGAAGGGCTGTCAAATAGTAGCCTCTTTTTATTAATGGCTGTGCATAAATGAAACAAACAACAAGTCTCAAAACAGTTTTGGAAGGGGGCAGCTCTGTGATCCACCCAGTTCCTAAAAATGTGTAGTGTATCGTCCTGGAGGCTTTCCAGCACATAAGCTCTTACTGAGATGTTGATCTCCTCCATCATGGATTTGGAGTTCTTCCTGACAGATGTGAGTAGCGCAGTGGCACCTTCCACGGTCAGGGGATTATTGGCCATCTGTGGAAGAAGAGACAGAGATTCAGACATGGTGAGAATGAGGATTTAATGCCTGACAGAAGGCATGCTGTGACCTCAAGGATGACACTTTCTTCCCAGTCTTCAGCAGGGCTGTAGAATAACTGTGGTCCCTTTTGATGGGTTTGTCTGTTATCTCACCATCTCTTGCTTCTGTCCCACAAAACTCTGCAATGCAACTTCCCAGGGGAGTTGCCTTGTCAGCTTCTTTCTGTCTCCTTGTGTGAAATTCCACATGTCAGGTCCTTACATCTGTCATGCAGGAGTATGTGATGTGGATCATGTTCAGTCATGTGATGGGGAGAGGCCGAGGCAGTGGGCTGCATTTGAATGTGTGCTTGCTAGTAGGATCCCTCTGGATGGGGGTATGCCCCTCCGGACACTTCCCA
Source organism: Gavia stellata (assembly GCF_030936135.1). Classification (NCBI taxonomy): domain Eukaryota; kingdom Metazoa; phylum Chordata; class Aves; order Gaviiformes; family Gaviidae; genus Gavia; species Gavia stellata. The sequence goes on from NC_082600.1 coordinate 26,110,291, forward strand.
TACCATTGGCTCCTCTTGGCAGCACAGCAGATCAGAGCTCAGGCTGATCAGCTGCCTCTGGCCTACAAGGTCTAGCTATCTGGCGTTATGGGATTGGCATTGCCATGTGCATCTCTTACTATGTGAACATCACCTCTCCCCCACCTTGGGACTTCATGTGCAGTCCCCACTCCCGCTATTTGAAAGAAAACTTTCATGGTTAACATTGGCCAGTAGAAGACATGCCCTCCCTTAAGTCCTTTGTGTTATCTGCCCCTAAGACAATCTGTGCAGCTACATGGAGAGACGAATGCCTTGGTGTGAGTTAGTGACCTTGCCTCAAGCCAGGTTAAGAGCAAGGCAAACAGACACATTTATTTACATAATGTAAAACATCAGTCCCAGAGTGGTTGCACTGATTTACAAGGATAGGCATGTCCAAAGACAGGCCTACATGAACTGCTTTAAAGATGCCCCTCAACCACCATACTGCCAGCTGCAGGCTCTCAGGATGGTTATGTTAGATCTAGCTGAGAATGCAGCTCGTAAGCAAGCTGACTTTTCTGAGCTGAATTCCTAGAGACTGATCTTGGATTGAGAAGACATGTTAGCTCTCAACCCTAACCTCTGAAGCCAGCTTGGCTCGTCATTCAGTTTTGCCCTTTCCAGGATTATTGATCCCTAGCTTACTAGAAAGCAGTTTTGGCTTTCTTTTTCCAGGACTTCATAATACTCCTCTCCTTTAGGTAGTGCTGTGGCATTGCCCTGACATGGCAATGACAGTTTATCCTGTGTTTGAACAAATTTTTAGCAAATCATTAACACACTGAGAAAGGCACACTCTTGCCCACCTGCAAACTTCAGTGTGAACCCTTGCCTTAGGTTGAAATGCATGTTAGATGTACATATGTACCTTCACAACTACATTTTTATGTAATATACAGACCTGTTGAATGCCAAGGATCTCACTTGACTGAGACTAGACATGACAGGGATCAACCATTTTGGGGTGATAAGGGGTGGGGAGTTATGTCAAGCCAATCCCTGGGGGATTTTTTGAGGGAACACTGCAATTTAGTTGTCCTGGAAGAAATTCACAGGGTAGAATTTCCTTCCGCTCTGCTCACTTTCAACCCAGAGCAATACTCATTTCCTCCAGTTCCTGCTCAGACAGCTCACCTTTGTCTTCTGTCCCTCCTGACTCAGATCCTTCTACTCACAGTACTCACTCTACTCCTTCTGTTTATTCCTCCAGCCATGCCTGGGCTTTATTTTACCTTCAGAATTCTGAGTTTTCCATTGACTTCAAGGCCCCTGCAGAGCTTCTTGGCTCCCTCGTTGTTGATCTGGTTGTTGCTGATGTCCAGGTGAACCAGTACGTTATTGACTTTGAGAGCTTCTCCTAGGGCCAGTGCTCCCTCATTGCCAACGCCATTCCAAGAAAGGTTGAGTATTTTTAGTGCACCATTGCCCTCCAGGGAGAGAAAAGGGATCTTAGCTACTGCATGCCTATCTTCTGTACCACTCTACCCTTTCTTGCTTGGCTCAGTATTCCTCAAGTCACACCCAGGCAGCCCCAATGAATCCAACATCTCTGCAGTGTCGCCAGGGTCTCTCCAGCCATGTAAGTCACCAGACCTACTCATTGCTTTAGTCTTTCTCCTGGAGCTGACTGCCACTGTCAGTAGGATGAGCCTTGCTAGAACTACTGAATCCTGTGCAGACCTCAGGGATTTGAGTTCCCAATCAGTGTTTCAACCAGCTCCTGGTAATAATCACTGTGAAGGGTATCACAAAACAGGGACATTCCTACCCTGAGACCTGTGCCCAGTGCTACTGTCCCCTTCCTACTCAGGTGGTTCCAGCTCAGGTCCAGAATCTCCAGTGTTGTGTTGCTGGCTAGGAGAGAGAAACTGAGATGTTAGCTCATGAAGAGTGGTCTGGACACAGCTGCTGACCCACACTTAGGGACTAAGAGAAAGTTTGCTGAGGGTTCAGCAACAGCCTTCATTGATTAGTAGGAAGAACCTACAGAGTCTTTGCTGTCCACAGCACCCAAAGAACAGGGAATGGGCTGTTGATCACAAGCAGAAAGGGAACACAGGGTTTTTTTCTGGCTTAATCAAAGAACAAGTTGTGAAGGAGGAAGCTAGAGGGAGGGAGGATTTCTTATATTAATAGACACTGTCTGTGTTTCTCACTATGAAAAATGCTGGATTCTCCTTGTCACATCTAAAACATCAAGACTCACTCTGCCTATGTTTGATTAGCAGAAGAAAGGAATTCAGCTTCATATGGTAGCTGTGCCGAGCTGTGTATGTGCCAGTGCCAATTCACACGCATAGCACACCTCACGGTGTAAGTTCTAGTTAGAGCAGGGTTTGTGTGAATTCATTTGTGTCTGCTGGGACATTGGGAGGGGTAGGACTTGCTGCCAACACTTGCTTCTCATTCTCAGAGAGAATTTCTTATCCAGATTTTCCATGGAGGTTGGATGGAGGCAGATGGTGAGTTTAGCTGACTTAAAAATACTTCTTTAAGAAACAAAACAGAGAAGTAACAGATTCTGCAGTAATCTCTGCTGCTCCTGCCTCAAGTGAGCTGGAAGGAGAGAAGAGCTGTAAGACCTTTAAGTTTGGAGGGCTAGGAAGATCGCAAGTTTTAGTGCTGATCTCTGTGTTGGCTGCAGGCTTGCCAAGGCAGGGGCACAGTGCCTTGTCCCTCACTGCAGTTTTAATTGATCCATCTTTTAAAGACATGGACTGTAATTAGAAAGGGGTTCATATCAACGGAAATACTGAACCAGTGGAAGGAAAGAAAGCATTAATCAAACTGAAGCCATTGTGTTACTGAAATGCTCAAGGGACACTGGATGCTCACAGCACAGGCTTGTGGCTGTTATGGTAGCAGGCGTGTTGGGCACACTGAGGGAAGAAGAGCTGTCAGATATTCATGCAAGTCTTTCCCAGTGCACTAATAGCACCTGAGATTACTGAAGGACTGTAACTGTTTTGTTTGCTTTCCCTCTCCAGGGCTACTAGCACACTCTGGATCTTACTTTGTTTGAACAGATAGATTAGGCAGCTTAATTTTATTTCTTCCTAATTTGTTTCCCTTGCTGCTTGCTGTGCAATGGCTCAAACCATTAGTGTTTGGGCTACTTAAGAAAAATAGAAATCACTCCTGAACTTTGTAATCGAAAGCTTAAAACAAACAACATTCCTGATCCTATTAGATTTTAGTAAAATGCGATTTTCTGCTTTATACTCCCTGAGGGACTTCTCTTTCAGCTCTCTTCTGTCTGACACAGACTGCTCTGTTACTGTGGTTTCTCATCCTGCGTTTGTGTTCTGATACATTAGTCATAGTTGCTAGAGTCACCGTGGTGATGAGGGTGAGCCTGTGGACCAGGCAGGAAGCTCTAAATCTGGGCACCCTTTCTTTTGTACTACCCACCAGGTCATGGGGGACTTTTGCTGGAGAAGGAAATACATGTTCATTGTGCTGACACCATCAAGTCCCCCAGTGCCTGTACTCCTGGCTTTGTGGGAGTAATAAATTAAGTTACCGAGCATCTGTCCCAGGAGCTGTCCTCCCTTCTCACAGAACTCATTGTGGCTGAGATCCAGCTCCTTCACTTGGTAATTGCCCTGCAGAGAGACAAATGTGCAGAGACAATGAGATCTTCCAGCCAGCTGCAACCATCTGCCATGCCAAGGCCCCCGCATGAGAAGGCAACGGAGGGATATCAGACACACTGAAATCTTCAGTGCACGGGAGATCATCAGCACAGAGATTGCAGCACTGCACGTCCCAAAACAAAGCTTTGTCGGGCATGTAACATCACAGTGATTATCTTCCCAGAACAGCAAAAGCAATGGGACTTTGTGTTGTGCAAACTTCCCTCACACAGCTCATGTCTGGCCTGCAACACATCTTGCAATTCTGTTCCTGCCCCTGTTTCACTCCCACCACTGCACCCTGACCAAGAGCACTTTCTGGTATCAGGTCAAGGCCTTGCTTCAGGGCAACTTCGGGTGGTGCCAAATGATGAAGAGGCTTTGAGACAGGAACTAACCAGAGAAGTCAAGTGTCTTCTTTTTACTGGAGAATTGCAAAATTATATGAAGGTGGGTTACTTATGCTTCTTGAAAATTTTTTGTCACCCAGATGTCATTCTGTTACACAGTCCTGAATGTTTGTTTCTCAGCCAGACTCACACAGCTGTCCTGAGAAAATGTTAATGCAGTCCATCCTGCTTTGTGTCCTCCCAGCCTCTCTCATTTCTGAAATAAGCAAAAGGCACTTAGTGGAATTATGCCAGGAAATCATATGGGCATTGCCAAGTGAAATCATGCCAAGTGAGTAGCAGCTTCAAGATGAGGAGAGTCTGTTACACAGCCAGGGCTGCAAATGACCTTGGATTTCAGGTAACTCACCATTAATGCCTCAGCAAAGTATGGTGCAGTCTCCTCTCTAAAGCTGTTTCCTGGGGAGGAAAAGTATGTTAACAATGCGCTGATCTCTCCCCTGGTGCTGTGCTGGGGTCTACAGGAAGCTGTGCTTTTAGGTGGAACCTCCAGTTAATCACAGCCCATATCAGGCTGTAAGAAGTTAGTCACTATTCCACTTCACTCCATAGATAGAATTACCCCAAGGTGTGGGAGACACTCTAGCAGTTATCTAAGTTTCTCATAAGGGACTGGTTTTCAGAGGTGCTGGAGGTTGAGCAGGCCAAATATTTAATCACATCACTATAAATCTAGATTTCCACTGTTACTCTGGGTTCCCATCAGAGACATATCTGAGAGATTGATTTTACCCATAGTCTGACTAATATTCTCAGGATGAGAAACTGCAATGAAACACATGTTATTTCACTTCCACTGCCATCACTGTTTGGGTGCATACAAGCCCACCTGAGAGCTGAAGAGCATGGAGGTAGGACGTGTTATCCAAAAGCAAACTGGCAATGGCTTCAGCTCCTGCTGTGTCTAGGTGGTTATTGGAGATGTTCTGGAAGGAAAGAAGGGAGGATAAGAGGGATGATTCCAAAGAATGAATAGCTTTATTGTCTTCTTAATGCCCAAGATATCAAAGGAATAATGCAAGATGAGCAATATGAGAAACGTCAGCCAAACAGTAATTAACATGTGAGTTATAGGTGTGTTTAACCCTATATCCTGCCTAACAGGAATAAAGCCCTACAGCCATCAGTTTCACATGGGTCTTTGTCTTCAGTGAACCAAGAGGCATTTGGCCAAGAATCTTTTCTTCTAGTGTAACACAGGTCCCATAGCCTATCAAAATGCATTTTGTATACTCCAGTTTCAGATCGAAGGAACATTCCTACCAGTTCATAACTGAAGGTTTTGCATTATTCCCTTAATCTATTTAGAAAAGTTTCCCCATGTCATATTGGAGAATGAAAGTTCCTGACCAAAACATTTTTTCCCGTTGGCTAAGCATGAACTAGAAAGACCTAGTTGTGGTAATTATTGTCACATCTGCTAATGAAGAGAACAGTTCCAGCCTCACCAGACTGCCATCACATGCACACTTCTGCTTTTCAGAAGCTTGAACTTTTTAAAAATAGAGCAGCATAAAATATCATGACTTCCAGAATGTGAATACTTTTGCATGGGCACAACAGTTATTTGGTTAAAATCATAATGGAATGAACTGGTTTTCTTTCAGGTGGTTGAGCATGGTGAGCAATAATTTTGGCTACAAACTACGTCAGATTGGGTACCAGTTCTTGAAGGGAGGAATTCTCTCGTAGCATCTCTGCTATGCATATGGCTCCTTCTGCCAGAATGCAGTTGTCTTCCAACTCTAGATGGGTGACGGTTGCATTGGACTGGGAAGACACAAAGGTAAACAAAGACACATAAAAAACTGCTGAAAAAATAATGAGGGGGATAGTTTCCTCAGTTCAACAGACACTGGACATTTCCTCCAAACCTCAGAAAGCATTGCAGGTCCTGAGCAGGACAGTGATCAGGGGACGTGGCAGAGCCATGGCAGTGGGAGTTGGCATACAAAAGGGGTGCCTTTTTGGAGAGGTTTTGAGTGGGTAGGGCTTTCCATTGCTTTCTGCCAGCCTGGAGACCCAGGTTCAGATCCAAGCTCCAATTCAGGCATCCTGGGCCTGTCCATTGGTGAGTGTAGCACATCCCTATGCAGGACCCAGAGTGGGGGATACCAATCCCTCCAGCCCTGCCTCTGGCCCTGTAGGGATCACGAGCACTGGGGACTTGTGTCCCATGGAAAAGCATCAGTTTGCTCTTGGGGTTAACTAGCAAAGGCCAGCAGTTGCCACACAAGGCTTTCCTGTGCAGGGGTTGAGAAACATTAGGGATGCTCAGAGCTTCTCCCACACTGTGTATTCAGTGATGGCTTCCAGGCCTGAGAGAGGCCTAAAATGCCTATTGTTCTTGAGAACAGTGGCCCCACTCTTACTGGCTACTCACCACAAGAGCAATAGCAATGGCTTTGACACCTTTGGGTCCTAGACCATGGTGGTTCAGGTTTATATAAGGCTTGGCCAAGTTCTGAATAAAGTGTGAGACAGGCACCACCTCCATCAGCCTGCATGCTTCCAAGTACAGCTCTGCGCCCGTAACGCCTGTAAATGCCTTCTCAGGATCTACAGAGAAAAAATATATTGATGAGTGGTGCATTCAGTATCCTCCCTCCTCTTTTAAATAAATTAACTTAATAAAATTAAGTAACACTATGCAACAACAGCAGGGTTTTACTCTTAAAGGGTTATCATCCCCTGGTTCTCCACATCCGTTTATACCAGACCTCTAAGAGTTAATGTATCCTCCTTGCTTCTCCATTTGGCATCCAGTGACTTGCTGTAGCTTCTCACCAGTCTGCAATGTGACTAAACCTTTCTTGGTGTAATTGAGAATTCTTGACATCAGGCAAAAACATTTTCATCTTTTTTTTTCTTCAAAATCTTAGTTGAAGAATGCAGCTGATATTGCCAGCAGAGCTAGGGCAGCTAAGAACATTTTGGCTTACAACCAGCAAAAAGAATCCCAGCATTCTCATCTTGGCCATTGGCTGATGTTGACACAGCTGCAGTGAGACATATCAGTACAGCTGGCGGCTGTATTTCCACAAAAACCTGTCATTTGGAATTCCTTCATCAAACCCCATACTTAGAGCTCATATTTCTCCATGTTGTTATATGCATTCAATGGTCTGACCTCAAGATAAATTCCCCTCTCGTCAAAGCTATTTTCCAGTTCAATCTGAGGCCTCTAACAGAGAAGGTTTTTTTTTTTTTTTTTGCATTCTTATGGTTTTTTATTTTCCTTCCATTTATAACAAGTTAAAAAGTTCTAGTTCTAAATTATGGACAAATCCTACTCTTACAAAAATGACTGTAAGGCTTGTTTAGCTAGAGGACTGATTTTACTAGGTGGGAGATAAGAGGAGAGCCACCAGAAAAGTCTAGGACAGTTGTGGCGAACCTATGGCACGCAGACTGCAATTGCTATGCAGTGTTTCTTCAGGAGTGCACAAACAGGGTCTCAGTTCCATCCCTGGATTCAGCTAGCTGTTCCTGCTGCCCAGGCAGTGGGCTGGTTTGGTAATGTTGGTTATTAAGGACTAGAGGAGAGAAGAAGGAACAAGGGAATAGTCATGGTGTCTAGAGAGCAGTTGAAGGAAGATGCTTGATGTCAAAGGGAGAGCGTTTAGAGGGAAGTTCATCCTCCCTGCTTTTATCAACTGCCAGATGAGGTGTGGTTGTCAGGACCCTGGCAGGGTTGGGTGCTTGGTCTCCATTTCAGACACATACCAGTTGGTAGGCACAGCTCTGTAAGGGGAAAGGCTAGGGAGGGCAGATGGTCAGAAAATATTCACCTTCAACCTTTAGGTTGGTGTCAGAGCCTTGTGTGTCCTTCTCTGCTGAGGCGTCAGCCAGCGACACAGACTCTGGACACTCACTGGTATTGGACCTCTCTTCTTTTTGGTCTGCCATGAAATCAAACAGATTCCTTTTGTCAATGCAAGCGCAGCACAGATGTGACTCCCTGGATGTGACAGACCTCCCATCACTCTCACTGAAGGCTGCACCCCTCTTCAACATGCTGTGGATACACTCCTTCCCCAGCTCTGCTTCGTGCCCACTGCTCCCTGTGCATTGTATACATGCAGTGCTGGCCCTGATGTGGGGATGGGCTCACTCTGGGGCTGCAGATCTGCAGACTGGCCATGGCTTAGCAGCTTTTGGAAAAAGCCCTCCCCAAATTCAGCATGCAGCCCATGTGCAGGGGACTCCGAGTTCTCCTACGCTAGGTCTTCCTAATTTCTGAGCCCACCAGGCAACAGCAAATTTCCCCTCTCCATCCCAGTTTTCCACAAACCTACAAGCCAAACCCATGCCAGTTCCTCCTAGCTGTCCTGAAGTGACTCAGACTTCCCCAGGCACGGGCCGGACACAGTTGGCTGACTCTGCTATCAGCCTGGAAATGCTTTGTAGTACTCTTCAAGCACAGCAGAAGAGAAAGTGTTTGGATGCTATTGTACATTGGGACTGAGTGTAACCAGACCCACTGGAAGCGATACAGCTTCTCTTGCCTACAGTTCAGAATTTTTTTTATAGTTAGAGAGAAGGAGAATTTGGAAAATTTATTTTTAAGAGGAATAAATGCATACAAAAATAATGAAGACTAATTTTGCCAAAATAACTTCTGGCTAATAACAAAATACATACTTTTTTCCAACTCTTAATCTTTATTTTCATTCCCTGTCACTGCTTTTACTACCTTCTTCTCTTACTCCTTATTTCCCTTTAGAGCTCCAGGCTATTGACCTGTAATTTTGTACCCTTCTTGAATGTCACCTAGCATCGATGCGTGACGTGGAGCTTGCAGTTTGGCTGTTCATGCAGACTTGTGTGAGGGAAAGACTGGCCAGCTGGCACCCACATCACCACATTTCAACCAGGCCTGCAGCTGCCGCTCCTTCATTAAGACCATTTCCTTCTGCCAGACTCTATTTGTTCAAATGATGGGTTTACTTGTATTACTTTAGCATGAAAATGACAAAAGTAAGGGTAAAAATAGGTCTAAATCCCATGTAAAGAGTTCATGAGACAAGTAGAACCAAAGATTTGGGACATCGTGATAGTAGCCACTGATCCTCATTGCTTAATGGCCCTACAATGCTGGACATCCTGATAAAAATAAACTTCCCACTCCGGGGAACAGACTGTCCATGCTATACAAAGCCCATCCAGACTGCATTATCTCCTGATAACATGGCTGTCATGTGCCCAGTACATCAGCCATCCCGCAGTGTGTGGACTGAGCCTTCTGTGGAACTGTAGAAGTTGAAAAGAAGTTGAAATTTGAAAAGCACTGAATCACAATTATTGGTGTTAAAACCAATGCAGTGGAAAGTGATGGGTCTGGAGACTCCTGTATCACCCTCTCCTTTCCCCAGGTGTTGGGGTTGCAGACACAGGTTTCTGGTCAGCCTGCCTCATGCACGGCTTGTACCAGTCACGAACCCAGAGCTAGGAGGGGAGTTCACTCCATGGTTTGATGTGTGACTTACGAGGGATGCATCCAGATAACTGCAAATCCCTTCTCTTGTGCTAGGTTAACAATGCCTGTTCTCTGGGTACGTTGCTTTATGCTGTCCCCTTGTTTGTGTTGTACAAATATTTGATAAATCACACCATCAATTTATACTTCAGTAGTTCTGTGGACTAGCGAAAATGTTTGTCATGTTCTGCCTCACATTGCAACAAGGTCATAGTTCGGGCAGCTAAACTAATGAAGTGTTTTTTCTTAGAATCACTACTAATAGTGATGGACGTAAAGGTCAGATGAGGATTTTAATAAATTGTTCTCCTTCTCTGCCAGGATAAAATCTACTTGATAATACTAAGGAATTTCAGTTGTGAAAGAAGGCTACCAAGGTTGTCCTCATTTCTTTCATTCTCAACATCTGGCATAAGAAATACATCAGAGTAACAGCTCAACTGGGGCAACTCATAAAATGGAACAGAGCATTTTGCAGTATGCAGAGAAAATGATACTAATGCAAAGGCTCAAATATAAGCATTTTTTTACGGTCTGTAAGGAATCAATTATTTCAGTGATGTGTCAAACTATATGATTATGCTAACTTGGGAGTATTAAGTGTTGAAGGAATCTATGAGGAAACAGCTACAAGATGTGATTTTGTATCTAAGTAAAGTCTAAGCAAAGTATTTAGGAATTAATACCCTAAATGTTGTAATTTATTAAAAAATTGAGAAATTAGGTTTATTGTGGTTTGGAAAAAACTGTGTGTGCTTTAGCTTGGTCAAGGGTATCAAATCTTTATCTCTTATTTTAAGTCATGCCACTGTGGATATCAAAAGACTTCTAGAGAAATTATAAGCAAATATGTTAGCTATTTGTGGAAAAAAATAAATAAAATATAGAATTTTTTCTCCCTCCTAATATAAATAATTTAGACCGAGAAAAAAGCAAAACAACCAGACATTTTGACAACATTTTGCCTCTGAATAGGGTAGGATTAGCAATTATACCATTCTCCTCACTGCTACTGTCAGTCAAATGCAGCTAGCATTTTACCCACAATTATTTAATCCAATATGTAACGGAAAATGACAACCAACTATTAACTGACCAAGTATTTCCTAGTGATAATATATTTGAAGTTAATACTGTCAAAAACCCGTGAGAAATACTGATTTTAACATAATTGTTTGGGCTTGATAGCAGGTAATTATGTCAGATCCCACTTAAACAGTGAAAGTTTCAAGAGTTCATAGACAAGAACAGAAACCATGTTTGCAGAAAAGCTATCTAAAAGGGACTAATCCCAAACAGGCAACAAATTATTTCTGGATCAAAAAAACCCCCAGAGCTACCTTTACAGAAAAATAAGAAAGGATATTTAGATAAATGTCATTTTGAAATAATGGAAAATATTCTGATAAAGGATCTCATCTATTAGAACATCCATTAGGGAAAATTATTATGTAACACTTCATAACACTTACCATGTAACACTTCTATTTAAATACAGAAAAACAAGAACCAAAGACAGAAGTTGTCTCACATATCTGACTACCTTACAGTAATTGCATTATGAATGAAAATAAGAAATTAATTTGTAATGACTAAGTGGCAGGCCAAAGGAGGCTTTGAACTTTGAGGGGAACTAAGATGCTAAGCTAGGAAGTCAGGCCAGAATGCTGCGAGCAGACCCGGAGCCTGACTCCGCTGTGTGCAAGCACAGCCTGACAGCAGCAGGTTCAGAAAACTCTTCTGCCCCTCACACCCTGCTGTTCTTCTGGGCGATGGAGGGCTCAAACAGGATCTGGTCTTACAAAGTGATGAGCTCCAACATCTCCTGTGGGAATTAGAGGCAGCTGGCTGGAGTTGCCTGCAAGCTGATACTGGCAAGCCCTCTTCTGATGCATTTTATGTTTTCCGAGCTGCTCCTGGATGGCAGGCAGCTCCCATCTCAGGGCTCTGGCACCGTTTCTCTTCATTGCTGCCTGGCCTGGGGAAGAGAAGCCTTCCCATATGGTGATCAGCCTGCAGCAACCTGAGTCCCTCTTGAGTGCTGGAGATTTTCCTTTGGACATTTCTGACTATTTCTGACTAGTTCTGAGGAGTTTGCTTGTAACTAAACACTGCACCTGTGTCCTTCTCAGTCTCGGTCTCCAGGTCACCAACAGCGAGCGGTGGGTTCATTTGCTTTTTCCCTTCTGTAAATGAGGAGTTCACAGCCACCTTCTAGACCCTGTAAGTTCCTCACACCTACACGCAAAAGGTGCAGCTTAAAAAATCTCCAGGGCTAATGGTGCCACTTCTAAGATTTGTGTTCTTGATTTATACTGCATGTGAACAGGAGAATCCAGCTGCAGGGGCTGGCCGGGCCCCCCCATCCCCCTGTCCTGCCACTGCCACCCTTCTGTGATGTCGCCTGCACCTTCTGATTCCGAGGGGTGACATTTAGTGCTGGAAACCCCGTTGCTCTGGGATCCCATCGACTCCCAGAGAACAGATGAGGTTTTGGCTGTGAGACCCTCCCAGACATATCAGAGAGTCGTGCCAGGCTGCTGCTAAGAGTTCTTCTCTCCTTTGAGTTCATATTCCAGTTTGTAGAATTTAATGACAAAGCCAGACTGCAGCAGTTATAGTCTTAAAGGAGATGAGGATTAGAGTGTATTCGCCGTACTGGTCTTGAACAGATTCAGACTTCTCTACTGCCAAATTCCCCATCTGTTTGGTAATAAAGTGTGGCTCGTAAACATGGGGCCTCAAATCAAGTACTCATTTAACCCATCAACTACTGTTGGTGCCAAAATTGGTTCAGTACTTATTTCTTTACATTGTTGGTACCAAGGACTCTCTAACCTTTCCTAAGGGGCTAAACCCCAAAACTGTAACAGAAGAGGCTTTCTGATAAAAGTTGAGCAGAACTAATACATACACTTAGAAATCTTTCTGTTATGGGCGATGCTCAGTGAACAGGCTATACAGAGAGGAAGAAAAAGTCCATTTCCCCAAGGATAGGGTATTTTTAGCAGTTTTATTCCCCTAGGTTCTACATAAACCTCTCAAGTTATCCAGTCATTAGAGGCCATGGTAGGGTTATATTTGGATATAGAACAAAATGCCACAAAAGCCAGTGGAAGGTTTGACCCTGAAGCAGATGACCATTGTCAGCTTTGATTTTATTGCCAAGTTTGTAAATATTTTTTCTAGTGTAGGCAAAACAACTGTGGCTGTCTGGATACTTGCTTGTTTGTGGCACCGGCTAACATTCTTCTCTGATTTCAGTCTGATTACCCTGATGTGGGTTGGGTCTGAAGATACTTTCTTTGATCTTTCCTTTTAAAGAACAGCCTTGTTTTAAATGCCACAGTCATCAGCCCTTAATGTTGCAGATCCTTCCTCTGGAGAACACCCTCCATTTTCTGAGCAGAAACCAATGATGGTTCCAGAGGTTTGTTTACTGCAGCAGGAGATGGGAGACCACGGTCCAGCTCTGTGCTTTGCCAGAGACATCTGTGGGATTTGAGACAAGTTACTGTGTCTGTGGCCCATGGTGTTTTATAACTGGAGATTTGAAAAGAAGAATGGCAGAATTATTATTTATATACATATTTATATAAATTATTTATATACATCAGCTCAGATCCTAGCCGTGGACACCCATTGTATACATAATCAGTACACATAAATAGGGTAAGAGGCAGGTTGTCCCTCAAAAAGTGTTTTGTCTAAGTATAACCCATGAGACAGCAGCTGGTCAGTATCTAGGGAGCAGTTTGGCAGCACCGGTCAGCGCAAAAGGCAGGGATGACATGAGTCTTGACTTCACTGCGAGTGCCCATTTAAAGAGGGTTTGGAAGAAGGCTACCAAGATCACACATTAGAAGCGTGTGTTTGATGTAAAAAGCAGTAGCGGTGATCAGTTCGATCTGCTTGCCTTTAGATGTTGTACACATTCGAATGTGGAACAAAGCAAAACAATAAGAACGTGGACTTCAACCACGACTTCTCTTTTCGTGTGAAACTGTCTGTTTTTGACATGTGATGGGTCTCAACTTGCAAAGGCCATAGTGTGCTCACACACAGGTGAGATGGAGTGGCTTTGCAGAGGTGTGGTGACCTGTGAGCAGCACACTGACAGAGAGCATGCTCCCGCACCGGTATTTCACCCCTCCCCAGTGGCGTTTGTCCACTTAACGGTGGACAAACCTTGACTATCAGCAACTGTGTTTGCAAAGCCTGTGTAATTATTAACTCATCTGGAGCAAATGGGACTTTATTTGCTTGGTGGCTTTCCAGGGGAAAAAAAATTCCTGGAAATTTTCCTTTCTGTTTGGATTTCTGGAGACCAGGGGGTGAAAACCTTTGTTTGAAATCAGACATTTCAGGGTGGCAGGGCCAGAAAGCTCCTGACCCCGCGGGCACAGCAGTGCTGCCGGGCCCCGCCGCACCTACTGGCCGCGTGCGGGGCCCCGGCCGGGCCCGGCCTGGTCCCCGGCTGCGGGGCAGCCCCACAGCGGGGCGGGCACGGCCCCACCCCGGCCGGGGCCGCCCAGCTGGGGCCGTCCCACAGGCCGGCCGCGGCCTCCCGCAGGCGGGCGGCCCCGGAGCAGGGCAGGAGGAGGGCCAGGCCCGAGCCCGCCTCCAGCCCCCGCGGCGCGGCGGCCCAGCGCGGTGCCGGCCCAGCGCGGTGAGTGCCTGCGCGGCGCCCGGGCTCAGGCCGCGGCCGCGGCGTAAGGGCGTTGCTGAGGCGGGGCCGGCGCGTCGCGTCGCGTCGCGTCGCTGGGGCCGGGCCGGGGGCGGTGGAGGCCGCGCCGCGCCAGGCGGTATGATCGGCACGGTGCTCTGCTACGTGCTGCTGCCGGCGGCGCGGCTCCTCCGGGCCCTCCGAGGTAACCCGGCCCTGGGCGGGCGGCGGCGGGGGCCGCGGGAGCCGGCGGCGGGGGCTCGGAGGGACGGGGCGTGGGTGCCCCTCGAACCCCCCCGCCCCGGCCTGAGGGGGGTGGGGCCGCAGGGGCCTCGGCGGCTGGGAGCCAGGGTCGTCCCGGCTGCTGCGTAGCTGCCGGAGTCCCTCGCCCTGGGCAGCAGGAGAGGCGGGCCGGTGGGGGCCGGGGGCTGCTGCCCGAGGTGGCGTGGGCAGTTGTGCCGGGCCGGGGCTGCTCCCCCCGGGGCAGCGCGGGGGGATGGCTTTTTGGAGGAAACAGTCGCCGCTGTTGTGCTGCAGTGGCAGATTGCAGTCTGCGTGGAGGCCCGAGCCTTCTGCCCTGGACCTGCGCTGCAGGTTTGGGAAGATCTTTGGATCTGCCCTGAGGTCTGTGACTCCCCAGGGACCTGCAGGTGGCTCGTGGATGGACTCTTGCTTTGCATGCATCAATATTGCACTTAGTTTCCTAGATCCTGCTGCTACTTCACAGTCCCCGGTGACTGCGCTTATGTAAAGCCGCCCTCCTGCCTGAACCTGTGCCTAGGCCTGTAGCAGCCACTGGCACGCTGTGGTCGCAGTGAGCAGCTAGCTGACTCTTCTCAAATTCAGCTCCTATTCTGTGGTAAAAGGCTCTTGTAACAGCTGTGCCTGGCTGGTGGGGTGCAAAAATATTACCTCGGTGCATTGGTGTTTCTGACATTCATGACCTTAATTACAAAACTACAGAGAGGAGTGTGGTTCTTAAAGCTTCATTTCTGACATACAGAAAGCTTTGACATGAAAGAGACAGTAAAAGCATACATGGATGTTGCTGACTCTTGTATGTTACTGCTCTGGCTGACTGATTCTCACAGGGATACAGTAGAGAAAAAGTGATTTGTAGGCAACAGAAATTGCTAGTCAACAGTAGGGACTAGTGCCTGTGCAGAATTCATAGCAAAACATAAATGCCGTTATCTCTTACATAGATGCAAGTGAAAAGAGTCCCTGTCTTTTTCTGCTTTACCCCACCAATATTAGTATATTCAAGTGTCACATTAACAGCAGGGGTTTTTTAATTTTTTACCACAGATGTCAGTCATCAGATGATCTGTAATTCTTACCAGGACTTCTTCTGTGCATATATTCTCTCTAATAAGGCTTTTAACTGCACATGTTGGTCCTTCTGTGTCTTTTTCATCCGCTTAGTTGAGTACTACTTTCTTACTGAATCACTGGAAAGAAACTTGCTCCAAGTGGTCATCTACAAGAGCCCGGCTTCTTGGCCCATGCACCCATCAGCTAACTTCTACAGGCTGTGCCTTTACGTGTGTTGCTGAGAGCTGATAGTTTCCGCAAGGCCTTTTAGCTTGGCTGACTGGCTGTGGCGCTGCATGAGATAGAAGTCCATTCCGTAGAGTTGGTAAAGCCATTGCCATCCGGTACAGTTTCAGTGACTTTGACTAACATAACTAGAATTGGACTGTGGCCTAGCGTTCAGGAAGAGGCAGGGTAAGTTACTGGGGCTGTAACGGTTTTTATTCGGAGAAGTCATTTGTTTGGGTTGCTATACTGAATGGTTGTATTGCACAGAGTTAACAGCAAATGCATACAGAAAAGAAAAAGAGTGAGTGAGAAAGGATTTCCATCTGTCTGATGTTGTTTTTGTTTTTAAATGGCAGATGCTTTCTTTACCTGTCGAAAGAATGTGCTTCTGGCGAAGAGCACGTCCACCCAGATAGAAGGCGTCTTTGCTGCGACCACAGGAAGGTCGGTTCCAGAAGAGGAAGAAGCCCTTCTCCAGCAGTGGCTGGAGGAAGGAGCAGGGAATTTGCCAGCCAGTGAGAGTGTTCCAGCAGTGGGGAAAGTATCAGTTACGCTCACTAGTGACTGGTTAGAAGGTTCAGAGCTATTGATGACTAGCCTCAGTGACCTGAATTTGGCTCCGGAAGTCACCCAGTGTGCTGGTCAGCAGTTCACAGAGCTACATGTCTTGGCTTCTTCAGAACTGCAAGATCATGCAGTAACTGAACTGACAAAATTACCAGCAGAGGAAACAGTGCCTATAGCAGGCAGTGCCCCTTGGGCAGCTGTGGTGCCACAGACGGATCACCAGATAGCTGGCAGTGCCACTATCAGTGTAGAAGTGCAGAATGAAGACCCAGCTGTGCTGGCCTGGAGTTTAGCACGTGATGCAGAGACAGTGCCAATGGACCCCTCAGCCTGGCCCATTCAGGATACGGTACAATTTTGTCCTCTCCCAACAGAGGTACCCTACCATGGTCAGTAGTAACAGCTCTGAATCTGATGTTTGGTTTGGGATTTGCATTTGTAGTGAATGTGGTCAGGTTATTGTGTCTGGGCTTGCTGTCAGTAAGACATGGATTGTATTTGTCCATGCAGAACTGACAGGACCTGCTAGTGAAAACTATAAAGTGAGTTTTTGGTGAGGGAGGGCTGGTCACAGCTAGTACTCTACAGCTATTTAGACCATCTGGTCTGAACATCAATGTATGTTCATTTCCCAGGAACTGTTCCCAAGTGCTGGCTTTATAATATAAAAAGCACCCAAAAGCTGGTCGAATGTTTCAGTATGCTTGACTCTGGTATTCTGTTATACCATCCCCATTGACAACTGTCCAAAGGCATCCAAAAAGAGCACCTGAAAACCAGAGTGGATGAGGGTTTGGTCAGAGACTAGAACACCCTAGCTTAGAGAATGAGAATGGCTGTTTTTTGGGTCCCAGGGGAACAAAAGTCTCAGCAGGGTACGCAGCATAGCTGTAACTTGGCTTTTTATCTCTTGCGTATAGAGATTTTATGGAGAGACTGGGAGGATCTTTCTGTCCAGCCCTGTGTGCTAGAGCAGGTCTCGAAAAACACTCCTCTCTTTGAATTTCGAGTCATGTCTTACAACATCCTTGCCCAGGACCTGGTGGAGCAGGGCCTTGATCTCTATGTACACTGTCATCCAGACATCCTGAAGTGGAACTACCGCCTTCCAAACCTTTTGCAGGAGATCCAGCACTGGGATCCTGATGTGAGTATGACTGAGCCCTTCCCACATCAATGTCACCGGAATTTGAATTCATTGTTTGATCTAACAGCATTAAAAAAAACCAACAAAAAAAAAAGATGGGAGTGAAGTCCTAGGAAGATACTACCTGCTCGGTAACTGAACACTGATTCCTCTGAGAGTATTTGAGGCCTTGTGCATATGTTTTTTGGTGTCTATCTTGCTTTGATTGTGTTATTGTAGAAACTAGTCATACTTTGATAGCAGGGCTTAACTTCTTTAAATAACAGAAGTAGAGGAAGAAGAGATAATATGTGTTTGGGGAGGAAAGGACCAGGTTTGTAAGGCAGCACAGGAGGGGAAGCCTGCGTAGAAGAGGACTTCATGACTTTCTCTGTTCCTTGAGTCCTCTTTGCATGATGAAGGATCTTCTGCCTCATCACTGGGAAACTAAATGATAAGCTAATGTGACCCAGGAAGTTATTGCTCTCTATCTGGAAAGTACAGGACAGAGTTGCAGTGATGACCTTTCTGGTTGCAGGGTTGGTATGTGAGTGCACTTTTCCACTTTCTTCCTTCCCCAAAACAAGGTAACTAGCAAATACTGGTGGAGCAAATGAGGTCTCTGCCTTCCTTGCAGGTTCTGTGTCTGCAGGAGGTGCAAGAGAACCATTACCGGGAGCAGCTGGAACCGATATTCAAGGAGATGGGTACGTCCTGCTTTTGTGTATCTGTACTTCCAGCTCATGGGACTGACCAAGCAGTGCTTCCTGCTTAACGTCTTTAAAGCACTTGGTCTTGAGAGAGCTCTTCCTGTTTGTTGGGTGGCTGCTGGCCCCACTTCTGAACTGTCTGCCTAGACCTTTACCCTTTCTTTTGTAATTGATCTTTCTCAGAGTTGACAGATGAGAGTAGCAAAACTGATAGGGTCCTAGAAGGACAAGGAGAGAGAAAATACCCTCAATGATAAATGATAAATAGTGATTATTGGAATAGAATTGGTTATAATGCTGTACCCAAAGGTAGCAACGTCTTCTGCTACACAGACTTGCTGAACTCCCCAGCTGCTGGGGGGAGCCTGAGGTAGTGACTGGATAAACCTTTTAATAAGTGATGGTTTCTTTTCAGGCTTTGCATGCTTCTATAAACGGAGGACTGGGACGAAGACAGATGGCTGTGCAGTGTGCTATAAGCACAGCAGGTTCCAGCTGATCAGCCTCAGTCCCATAGAGTACTTCCGGCCTGGCCTGGACGTCCTCAATCGGGATAACGTGGGCTTGGTGCTGCTGCTGCAGCCTCTGCTCCCAGAGGGCCTAGATCTGAAGGCAATCAGTCCTTTGTGTGTGGCCAACACTCATGTGTTGTTTAATCCCCGGCGGGGAGATATCAAACTGGCCCAGATGGCCTTGCTCCTAGCAGAGATCGACAAGATTGCAAAAACTACTGAAGGCAGCTACTATCCTGTAATCTTGTGTGGAGACCTGAACTCTGTACCTGATTCTCCACTCTACAAATTCATCCGGAATGGTGAACTTTCCTACCATGGGATGCCAGCCTGGAAGGCAGGTGCCAGCCGGAACTGGGATTGGGTAGCTCTTTATTGCATGCTGCTAGAGAAATGCATGGCTGCATTCTTTCTCTCATGAGGAAATAGTCTGAATATTGAATTCAGTCTTCCCCAATGCCTCCAGCACTGCTGGGGAAAGAAACGGACAAATGTGTGCGTGTTGTTTCCACCACTGCTCTTTTGGTTTCTCTTGAGGCAGACCAGTGATAATAGCCCACTTAATTTCAGGTCCTGGTTCTCCCTTGCTATGGGATTTTTGTGCCTGGGTGACTGGAAGTGTAGGGGAGTACAACTCCACCAAGACTTACTGAAATTTTATGTGGATGTTTGATGTGAAAACAGTTTGAAATGGGCACCTGTGCTAGAGTCTCTTGTGGTTACCTGTTACTGTGTATCCATGATCAAATACATCATTGGCTTTCAAGCTAGATCATCAGTTCAATAATAGATGCCTGCAAAGTATCTTGTTAGGTGACTTATAGCTAACTGTATCCATCCGCCACAGCTGAAGGTTTATTATATCTGCACCATATTCTGAATAGCTCAGTTCATGCCTTTCTATGAGGGCATTCTTCTGTCTTGCCCTTGGCAAGTATGTATACGTACATTGTCTATAGCTTGCAAAAGTTCTGCTCTGTGTTGCTGATGTTTCCTCTCCTGTTTCTGGCCTCCTTGCAGGTGTCTGGTCAGGAAGACTTTTCCCAACAGTTGTATTCACGGAAACTGCTGGCCCCATTGTGGCCGAGCTCACTGGGTGTAACAGACAACTGCCAATACGTCACCCTGTGCCTGCCAAAGAAACTAGGTGAGCTCCACTGTGGCCTGAGAACATGAGTTTGCTGGGAATGGACAGTTTGTGGGCCTTGCTGTCTCTATGAGAAGCTTGGGCATGTGTTGCATGAGACACTCGGCAGATTCTCTTCTATGCATTTTCTTGGTATATGAACTAAATTTAATTTTTCTGGAGTCTATTCCTGTAGCCCAATTTCTGCCATTTTCTTTCTCTAGTCAGGAGCTGAATGTTCCCCTACCAGTAACCATTGCTCTACGTATCTCTTTCATATTCCCAGACTTATGCTTTTGTGCAGTTGCAAACCGTGTTCAGCAGCCACAGCTTTCAGCTGCATGTGTTTGTGGGAGCGGTTTTGGGCAGTATTTGCACACCATTACTAGGAAATCATTCCTAAGAGCCCAGTTACAATCATGACTGTTCTCTACCGTCCTTAGAGAGGATTAAAAAAAAGAAGGCGCCCAGACTAAATAGCTTTTATTGGAATCTTGAATGAGGAACTTTTATTCAACCTGAACTCCAGAATTGTTTTTTCTTTTTCAGCAGATGTTTCCTTGAGTTGCACACTAACTGATCTGCTTAAAAGTCCCTTGAATTTGTGGTGTCTCAGAGGGGACATTCTTAATTTGTTTCATCAAGGTGCTAACCATGACTGTTGCATTGGCTAAAGAGTTAGCAATAACTGTGCTCTGTTCTTCTACATTTACACACCTGTTCTGTTCTACATTTAGGTTATTAAGTGATTCCCATTCTCATGGTATCAGAGGGCTTGGGCACAAAAACCTCTCTCAACCTAAAGAGGTCTAAAGGTCTAAAAAGTATGCAGATGTTCCCTGTAGATGTGAATTTGCTGCAGTTATTTTCTTTTCATAACTTGTATTTTTCTCTGCAGGCAGACATAAGTACAGCCGGGACTTCCTGCTCCAGTTTCGTTTTTGCGATGTTGCCTGTGAACGGCCACCGCAGCTGGTCCTCTTGGAAGGTGTGACAGATGCTAAACCAGGTATTAATGGGAGATTTTTCAGCTTGTGACTCTCCTAGCTCTATTTTGATGAAAATGTGAGGTGGAGGTAATGCCTGGTGAGAAAAGGGGAAGGCAGAAGGGTGCCTTCTATGGCTGTGTAATTACTAGTGGATTCCATGAGAGCTCAGAGGAGTACAGTCTTACCACCCTCATACACACTGACTGTGTTCCTTGAGATGTACTGAGATTCAGCCTCTTTTGGAGGCTGTTTCTTATAAAGTGAAATATATATATATATTTCTTTTATTCTGCTTCAAGATTTTTGATGGGGGAGAACAAACCTGAGGACTGTAATGTCACAATGGCCACAACATAGATGTCTCTGGATGCTGGTACCCAGTAGACACTGCCTCACCTCTGGGCCTTGTGGCATGGCTGGTTCTGCTTTCTCCATTTCTGTTCTGCGTTTCTAGACACCCTTTGTGTAAGCTGTAGGCTAAGTCAAATGACCTTTCTTTGAGACAAAGGTTGAATTACCCTGAGCTTTGATAATATTAAATGCTTTAAGGATATGTCCTTAGCAGGACACAATATGACTTCTCAGTTGTTTGCACTGATGTGCTTTCAGGATGTTCCTGTTAGTCTTAGATCTGGGGTTTCCTTTGAATATTTTTCTTTAAGGTGCCTGTGACTGGAAGGTATCTGCTCTTCTTGGATAAAAAGATGCATTTGGTCTCAGGAGAAGCTTCTCAGACTTGGGATGAGCAGCCTGTCCCAGGATCTATGTAGGACTGGCTGGAATCTCTTTGTTCCTTTGCAGACCGCCCTGCACACTGGCCCAAGCCTGCTGCCGTGGTAAAAGACCCTGATCCCCAGCCATTCGTCCCAAGGTAATTTGGTGCACCTTCAATGGCCCCACTCTTCAAGCCTGGTCTCGTTTTCCTGAGCACTGAAAATCTGCTGAAGTAAAGACTGAAATAAATGTGAGGGTGAAAGAGAGTAAGGAGGGCTGTGTGGAAGAGCCAGATCCACCCAGGGTTGTCCCAGCAGCTGGGACAGCTGTTCTGTCAGCATTGTGTTGGTGAGGTCGAGAATGAAGAGCAAAGACAGGACTGGGTATTGGAGACAAAGGAAGTTCATAGTCCACTTTGTCTTTGGTGTAAGTGGAGTGAATAATTCTGAAAGACTGTCTTTTATGTGTTCACAAAGTAGAAATAGTTTGGACAGTTGCATCAGCAAGGGAAAATCCAAGTTCAGCTATGACTGCAGTACTGAACACTGCATCATTCTCTTTCCGTCCTTGGTAAACGCTGGCTGTTGATGTGCAGGTCTTCAGGCGTTATCCAGCATGGCCTCAACCTGACCTCTGTCTACAGCCACTTCCTGCCACAGAGAGGACGCCCGGAGGTCACAACGATGCCCATGGGGCTTGGAGCCACCGTTGATTATATCTTCTACTCGGCAGAGCCTGTGGAGAATGGGAACAGGGGGGGTGAGTGTGGCAGTGTGGGGCTTATACCTGTGATGTTGGGAGAGGGCTGTGAGGCATGCCAGTGTGCAGCTTGGTGTTGGGCTGTGCATTGTGTTAAGCTGCAGTGGATCTACAGGGTGTGACTTTGACTGAAATGATGCACTAAGTGGAAGCAACATTTACTCAGGTATCATGAGAAGACACTGTTTATCTTTGCCATGGAAAAACTGAAGCTGCTTAGCTTAGGTTCTTGTAGACTTTCGAGGAAGCTAGAACAGAATGGATTCTGTTCTTTTGTGTGAGTATCTTACTTGTGTTCCTGATAACAGGCAGTGCTGGGTCCTAAGTTCAAGGCTTGGACTTCTGGTCTGACTGAGACCACACACTGGCCTTAGAAGGTGGTGACTCTGGCTACCTTACAATGGCACCACCTCTCTGCTACCTGAAACAGGAGTTACGTTCATGAAAGACTGCATCCAGGAACTGTCTCTGAGCTGGTTTGGATCATGTCAGAATCAACTTTGGGGAGGAGGTTAGGAATGAAGAGATTAATTCCTCCTCAGGGGGGAATCTGAAGCTATTGCTAGGACTTAGTACTATGAAAGGAACTTCTCATGTAAGCAACTGCCTGGTCAATTTAGTATATACTTGATTCCTGTGCCTGCAAGTATATGAAACCATTGAACAGCAGTATTACAGGATGATCACTGCTTTTACATGTACGCTCAAAGCTGCATGCAGTGTTTGTGCAGGCAGTCTTCGTTCATGAGGGAACTAATAGGAAAGCATTGACAAGCATCCCTCTGTGAGCGTATAGAATTAATCTACAGCACCAGTCGCTGGCTGATATTTCTTTTGATTTTCTTCGTCAGGTCGCAGGCTGTACCAGGATGGAGCCCTGAAGCTGCTTGGCCGCCTTTCCCTTCTCTCTGAAGATGTCCTGTTGCTGGCAAATGGCTTACCAAATTCTTTTTGTTCATCTGATCATCTCTGCCTACTGGCTAGCTTTGGCTTGGAGATCTCCGGCCTCTGAGAGGGTTAGTGTTAGTTCCCCTTTCCCTAAAGAAAATCTGTTCTGAATACAGCAGTTGAGGCTCTGGATTGCACAACCTGCTTGCAAGAAAACTCTTTTCCTTATCATGCCCTGAAAGTCCCTTTCTCCCCTCATACCCTCACAAAAAGCAGGGATGGGAGAGTTGGAGCGCTTTTTGCATTGGTATTTTGTGGGTCTCTGCAAACCTGAGCTGTGTTCCCAGTGGGCTTCCAGATGTATTCAGGCATTACCATCTCTTAAAGGGATCCTTGTTCCACTGCTTTGTTTAGCAGATGTTTTAGTGCTGTGGGAACCAACATAACTCTCATGTTTATTTGTTCTAGTGTGAGATCTTCAAGGAGCTGGGAAAGAGGGGCAACGCTGCCTACTTCTGGTTAGTTAATTGCTACCAAGGAGCAGGGGATGTATACACCAATCAAAACAATGGTTCTTTTAATTTCTCAGTGATAGTTCATGAAGTATGGTCCTTCCAGGACTAGTTGTCGTGTTGCCTTTGAGAGTGTTGGCTCTGCTAACTGCTTGGAAATGGCTTTTACTTAATAATGTGTACGGGCTGCCTTGCTGGCAGAAGGGTTTGTGTAGTTGAACAGTTTCTACAAGAAGCTGCCTGCTGTGACTAATGGACCAAGGAATGGGATTGCGAGGAATGGAGCCAGGGGTTCTACAGAGCCACCCACAGGAGCTCTAGAACTGCAGCAAAAGCCTAGAGGCCTTGGGGAAGGCTCCCTTCCTTTCTAGCAGCCTCAGAATGGTACCTAGTTTGGCACTTGTACGAAAAATATTTACGATCCTCCCAGTGAATATCAGGTGGAAAAAATTGTCCCGTAAGGCATGATAAGCCCAGGAGGCTATAGCTCTGGGAGGTTCCAAAAGGGAGATGAAAATGGAAGGCATGTGAGAGGCAGCAGAGCCATCAGATGGAAGAGCTGATACTTGTCACTTGCCCTGCTCTTTCTCTGTGCCCTCCCTATTCCATTCAGCCTGCCAGGGGTCAAATAGCCAACCTGTAGCATCCCTCTGAGCCAGACTGAAGTTCATACTACTGCCGCCTTCTGGAGCCGGTCATGTTTAGGTAGGTAGAACTTGTAGGACTGACTCCTGTTTCTTCACAGGCGTTGGGAGGGAGGGGAAGGCTGTGTAACTTGGAGCCAGATTGTCAGTGTCTTGAATCCCAGTGTACCTTTGGTGTCCTATCAGTGTACTTTTGTCAGTGGTGGCTTGGCCAGTACAAAAGCAATAGAACTGTACCTGATCCTAGGGCAGATTCCCCAGTTCAGCCTGACATTTGTTGCTCAGTTTTTCCATGAGAGATGAGAGCAACATTGGCAGAAACATTACCAATCTTCTGTTCACAAATGAGGCAGGGAAATCTGGTCCCACCTCAGGTTTGTGTGGGAAGGTACGAGGAGACTTGAAATATTGTCCTCTGTTCCTGGGTTATATTGGGGAACTTTCTTATTTTAAATGTTACTTTCTTTATTGAAAAATAAATTTTTTCTCAACTAAGAAAAAAACACAGAGTAACTGCAGCACCTTGTGCTCCTGGCAGCTGAACCCTCTGAGGACTTACTCAACAAGGCTTTGCTGCCTGGGGTGTGAAAGAGGAGAGGACAAGATATCTAGCTACACAAGATAGTAGTAATGAGGGTTGAAGAGAGGGAAGAAGTGGGCCTAGCGGTTGTCTCCCAGCACATCCCCAAATCCCAGAGGTGATTTATTTGGCATCAGGCTTGTCTTGCAAAATCATTTGCATTCAGGAACCCTTGCCCTCCTCCCAAAGAAGGCAAGTACTGCTGATCTTCTACAGCTGACTTCTGTAAACTGTACAGAAACAGTTTGTGTGGCAGGATTGTGTTCCATGCCCATATGATTGTGTAAGGATTGCATATTCCCTTCTTGCCCCTGCCAGATGGTGTGGTATTTGCCTGGTGATGTGGGGATGGCTTTTGCTACCCCAGTTGGGATAAAGTGAGTAGCAATCTGGGGGTGAATAAATTTGCAGCTTTGTTTGCCCTTCTTAGTTTCATAGGTAATGGTTCTGGCATGGCACTGGTGTTAGTATTTGGGGAGGGATGCAGAGCTGTGTATTTTTATGGCTCTGTTTATCTGACAGTTGCACTAATTTCTGCAAGTACTCTCATTCTGGTTTTTTGGTTGGTTGTATTTGTAAAGGGAGGGGAGGAAAGGGAAATGGGTGAACTGACAGTTTTATTTTCTGCCAGGCTTGAAAAGAGGTTGCCAGAAAGCAGCCAGGTTGCAGATAACTCCCACCAGCTGGTAACATTGTAATAGGAAACTTGGAAGACACTGAAGGTTTTAAAACAACCAACCAAAAGCAAAACAAAAAACAGTGTGACACATAGTGCTGGCACTTAAAACTTTGGCTATCTGCTTCAGTTGTAATTGCTGGCTAGGTCTGATGGTCAGTTCATGAGGGGGGAGTGCGTTTGTGTGAAAGCAGCCCTCCTGCCCCATCTGTTGAGGCCCATAAGGTGTGCATAGTGCACCATGAGATGAACTGGTTGCCCCTGCACTGGCCGAAGCACCCTGCCAATCCGGTGATGTAACTGAGGTATAGGAGCTGTGCTTCAACATCACAAGTGCTTCTTTCATTTTATTTAAACCAAAGACTTGACTTTTCTTTTGGGTAACTTGCAGGAAGGCATCTCTCGGGGAGGTTTCAAGATTCCAGCTATATTTTGTTGGAAAATCTAATGTTCCACAGGTCAAGCTAATGCTTTTTTTTTTCAATACATGAAATAATATGGTATGAACTTGGAATGGATATGCAGTTACGTGCTGAGAAACCCCAGGACAATGCCTGCAAGCCCTCTGATTCTTTCTTCTGAAGGTTAGAAAGCTCCCAGAGGGACCTGCAGTTCCGGAAGACCTGGCTCACACATGCTTCCTTGGGCATTCATAGGTGGAACTGTTGCAGAAATGCAGGACCATTGCTAGTGACTGCATACAGACACATGAAGGCAGAGTTGAAGAGTTGATTGCTGTATGACCACTGTCCCTGAAGCTCTGATATAGACCCCTACAGAGTTAGCCTGTTTCAGGAGAGAAAAAACCCTGTGTTCTAGGGCAATTGGGAGTTAACATCAAATGGATCTGGAGACCTGTGAATGCCTCCAGCTGTGGGGGACTATAAGAGAAGTTTGGAGGTGGGGTGGGTGGAAAGAGTCCCTACCTCTAAAACAGCAACCAGTATATAGTTGTAGGGAGAAAATAATGTGTTCTGTGATGCTTTAAGAATAGCACACAGTGATATAGTAAGAGGCAGTGGTAATGACCAACTCATGGTGGGACACAGAACTAAGATTCCAGATGTAGCTCTTCACACTGTTTTCTGGTCTAAACGCATGACTAGTTGTCATTTAGCACAGCTTTCTGATGAATTACAGAGGGCTCTGTAAATTGTTATGAAAGTGGAACAACAGGAATATCTGCTATACTCAGAAAGGGAAGGTATCATAGAGGTGGGATCATCTACATCATCTTAGTAGTGATGTAGAGCTCAGGGATACTGGTACTTAGGGGAAAGGATGCCAGAGACCACTGGCGGTGTGGATACATACCCTGTTATCAGTCTGCTAAGCTGCAGGAGCATACAGCTGTAGGGGCAAACATGTATTTGACAAAGTATCTTTGCTAGACAACAGCTTGGATTGCACCACAGCTTCTAAACTGTATTTAGTTATGCTATTTAGATAGAAGTTGGACTTCCTTCACTTTCTCAGAGTTTTAAGTTCATCACTTCAGGACGATGCCTTTTATAATCAGTTTTCCCAATTACATGGGATGGGAGGAGTGGTAAACAATATAATTGCTCTAGTTTCTTTCCTTTTCTTATTAAATGAAACTTGGCTGCTGCTTGAGGTCTTCTTTCTCCATGCCTTTTTGTTACGAGATATCTCTCCAGCAGCTGTTTTCCCATGACTGCCATATTCAGTTATCTTTCTGAGTTACTGATAGTATTTTTTTCTGCAGCTGTATTTCTTCAATTAAAAGCTGTGGGTGGAATTCTTCAGGGCTAAGTCTTACTATAAACTCAACATTTAAATAATGTCAAGCCATGAGATAGTGGGTTCCCTCACCCCTGAAGAATTAAGTGGGAGGGGTGGGAGCTCTGAAACCAACACTTAGATGGGAACAACTCATATAAAACAAAAAAAAGCTTAAGATTTATCATCAGTGCCCTGTATGCTACCTGCTTTGTGAAGCACAGGAGAACTCTGAAATATACTTGACCTTAGTTCATCTTCTCTGAGGAGTCTCTTAGAAGCTCTAAGACCAGTTCAGCATCTGAGAGAGAATCTCTTTTTAAGAGCGGGTCAAGGTATGTGTCCAGCTTCTAATGATATTTGAGAGTAGTGTTGGCAAACAGTCTGCAAAGCAGGGTGTTGCTACAGTGCAATTTCTCCTCCCATTGTGACCACCCCACTAATGAATATTTATTGCATGTACTGTTAGGAATTTGCAGGCATATCTGCATTTGGATGAACCATGGATGAAGCCTTCTGTGGCTCATCTAAAGGAGGAGCACACAAGCCTTAGTGGGGTACTGTCTCCTTTCAGTAGGCTTCCTGTCATGCAAGTTAATTGAATTGCTGGCTATGACCTGTTCCTTACCAGAGTGTAGCTGCCTGGCCTGTAGTGCTTTCCATAGCACTATCACACTGAAACACGCAAGCTGCATGATCACTGCCATTGAATGTACTGCATCGTGTTTCAAAGTATGATACTGAGTTTCTGTAGAGAACTCACCTGCTATAATAACCAAGATGACTGATTGAACAGCTGGCATGCCTCAAGCTCATTCCTTTTGTCAGTTGTACAAGTTTGGCTTCTCCTGTCAAGTCAAGTTATCCTCCAGCTTCTACTGAAAATGTCATTCTAGTCTTGAAGCTCTTTTTCCTTTTATTTATTTTTAAATTTATTTATTTTATTTCAGATCTAGACTGCATATTCTTGTGCTCTAAGGGAACAGGAATGCTGTATAGTAGAGCTGGAAAATTTTCCCTAACTTTGGTTAGACAAACACAGCAGCTTTCAAGGTGCTGAGGTGGCAAATGGGAGAAGGACTAGACAAGACGCTGGCACATGCTACAACAAAAGATGCATTTCTTCCATCCAATCTTTCCTTTTATACACAAAAAAGACTTGACTTCAAGCCTTAGCAATGTCATTTAGTTTTTTCTTTCTGGATGGAACGCCTTCTACAGCAGTCTTAAGTTTGTTCAGTTATTGGCCACTTCCAGGAGCTGCTCCTGAACTGGGGGTAGATGAATGCAGTAGTTATTCTAAAGCTATTCCTTTCCTTCTTTCCTCCACCAGAGTGAGGCTGGAGAGAGGATGGTCGTCACTCTTTGCCAAAATAAAAATATAATCCAGGAAAGCAAACTCAGCTGAGTTAACTGAAGTCTGTAATGGCCTGCTATCCACAGCATGGCATATGCTTTTTGCCTTTCATAATCCTGCAGTCTGCATGAATAGTGCTCTTAAGGCTCAGTCTCCCTCTCTCATGAGTGGATTTCTATATGCTTTTAAGCATGTGGGAGCCTTGAGTTTTGCAGTCTTGGGCTTCTCAGCATAGTAGCTGACTGGGTTTCTTAATTTTGTTTTTAATTACTGCTTCACTGAGTTGTGTATCCTGTCCACAATAAAGGTTTTTCACGAAGGTCCAAGTAGCATAATCTCTAACTGACTTAAAAACCTAGAACTTTAGGAACTATCAGTAGCCTGGGGAAAGCCTGAACTAAGAGGGAGCACAAAGTCTTATTTTTAATCTCAGCTGTGGCCAAGTCACTGTTTTGCCATTCTCACTCCATTGTCTAGCAATCACCCATGTATAGGGGGTTTAGGAGTTACTTGATTTTTAGCAAAATCTGTAAGACATGGGGCAGAGGGTATTTTCGAGCAAGCATCTGAAGTAGAGGTTTATAGAAGTCACAGCATTTTAGGGTTTTTTTTGCTAATATTAATAATCTTTAAGAAGTACTTAATAGGGGAGCAAGAAGCCTTCAACTGCTGCTGAAGTCTATTGTCAACTCCTGGGCTTGAGCACAGGCCGTGCAGGCTTATGAAGTGGCTACTTTCTTCTTTTGTGTCTTCATACCACCTACTAGGTGCTGTGCAATTACTTCCCCTCAGGGCAGAAGTTGTTCATATAATTAACTTAGCTAAGAGGAACTATTGCATGTGCCATTCTCTTTGGAGTGATAGGTTAGGGGATGTTTATTCCTTTCCTCTACATGCTGTAGGCCTGCCTACATCCTGGCCCTTGTCCCAACTATGTTATGCCTGAAAGATGATAGCCTGAATAATGTTGGATCCCCTTTGCTGAGGAAGTGCACTGAATCTTGCAGCTGACTGTCCTTTATTAACCCAGCATTTGTCTTGAGAAGTCCTGGTGAGGTCATTAGTCTGGAAGGCCACTAGACTACAGATCTTAAGCAGAATTGCTTTTCAGGCCAGGAAGGGGAGACTCAATCATATATTGAAGTGTAGAGTAGTGCAAGCAGAGGCTTGTGTTAACCCTTACAGTATTGTTTCAAGACTGAAATTTCTGTTGTTGCATCCACTGACTTTTTTTTCCCCATCCAGCCTGACTGATGGCAGTTCAAGAGGAAAAGATGAGTTCTAGCCTTTGCTACACAGCCACATACATACTTCTTACTCTCTGGCAGCTGCCTCTGTGTGTGCAGACATACTCACCTGTTTGGATAACTGAAGGAGAATGAGGATTCTTCCATGTCCATAGTGTTACAAATACAGGGCATCTACAGATAATCTGTCAGATACCATCACTCAAGGCTGTGCCTTTGACTTCTCAGCTGACTGACAATGGGAAAGTTTAAATCCGAAAGAAAAACAGTACAGACATCTTGTTTTCTCTGCACAAACTGAGAGCAGTACAGAGGGAATTTTATTGTCTAAGTGTCAAAGGAAGCAGGAAGAAGTATCAACATAAGGGCTATGGGAAGCGCAGTAAGAACTAAATCTAAATACAAGTTCTGTGTTGGCTACATAAGAACACAGAACCACACTGATTAATTACAAAAAGACACACATGATACTGTTCCTAAAGAAACAAACCTTCCATTTCTTAGTTCTGAGCTGTACCAGTGATAAAAATGTAAATGGTTTTGGAGCACCGATCAGTGCTAGAGTAGAATACTGATGTGCATGGAAGGGGACCACTCTGGTCCCACTAGCACCATCTCAACCCTGACCTAGAGGGAAACTCTGCTCTGCAGAGATTATGGGGGATTCAGTAGCCTTCTGGGCTTAAGTTGAGTTGCTCTTGAGCAGACGGGGCCAGGGTGCCACTGAAGGAGAGTGGCTGTGATACAAGTAAACACCTGCTCAGAAAACAGACAAAAATACTAAATTCCCAAAGGAGTTCAGCTTGGCTGTAGAGGGACCATCTCCACCTTGCTCTGGCAGAGCAAAAACCAAGCCAGAATAGCACTTGCTTTCTTAGGTTAAGTTATAAATCTGTAACGCAGGTCTTAATGTTGACAGGACAACAGTGCAAGACCACTGGACTATTATTCCACCAGACTTACACACACAGTACGCATGGGATACAGGGCACCTCCTGCTTATATCTAGTACCTGATCATCGGGACCACTTGAAATACTTCATTTAGAAGGAGCAAGTGGCTAAAGCAACCACCTGAAATGATTAGCCAGAGCCACTGGAGCAAGGTCAAGCCCATCTAATCCAGACTCTTGCCCTTTGTCAACAGGAGCATTCTTCTGTTCATTATGGTTTCTTAAACTCTGCAGTTTGAAGGACAGTCATGTTTCAGTCTATACAACACCAAATGTGAGCCTACCTTACGGGGCAGGCATCTGATTAAGGCTTTCACCTGAAATACTTAAAAAAATTTCTTCATGTTAAGCAGATCTGATAACAGCAATACAGCTACTGCATGAACAGAAACTATGCTTTAACCACAGTTCTGGAGTCATTTATTCTGGTAGATCCAAGCGTATTGTGTACTGACCCATACAGTGGCACACAAGTAAAATAGACAACTGAAAAAAACCCACTCCATTCCCAGCTAAAACACTTGCTAACATACCTTAAGTTCCTAAAGATTCATTTAGCTTATCATATCAGAGTTTAAAAAAAGGCTGGTGTGTCACAGACTGATGTACACCCAACCCTGCTCTTTAGTATATGACGTTTACATCAGTGACACTGCAGCAGAAAGTTTTGCTCACTAATCCATTCATCCATTAAAAAAATTGCAGTTGGCCAGGTATCAAGGGACTTGTCTAGATAAAAGTATAAAGAGGAACTCGTATTTCAAGGTTTGCATTACATTTAAAATAGTTTTGGTAGTAGTAGGTCAGCATTTGTTCAAGTCTTTCAAAGGTCACCTAGACTTCACGTACAACATAGGCAGTGTCTATCCATTCCTAGTGTATGGATGCAGTTCCCTTCCACAGAGTTCAGAAGGAGTTGTACTGTAGAACAGACATCAGATGAGACCTACTGAACAGTGAAATTTACACCCCAGAGCTACATGAGCAATCATATTAATATTTAAATTAATAGGACTCCTCAAGATCCATCTTCTTTGTTCTGCAGGCACTAAGGAGTATGAGTTACAGTCTAGTTCCTTATTTTCATTCCTTCTCTGTAGCTCTAAAGACTGGAGAAGTGAAAAAGACTCATCTCCAGCCTTTTTTTCCTTATGGTTAAAGGCAGACAGACCAGAAGCCAGAGCAGGTGGATGAGGGAGGAAAGAAGTGGAAGTGCAAAAGTTCATCTTTCATTGTACCCTCAGGTTTCTTATGGCATAAAACTGGATTGCACTAATGCTCTCTGTCACAGGGGGATGCTGTGTTGTTTGTTAGCAAGGAAGCTAAGCTTTATATTGAAGTGATTCATCTTGTTACAGAGATGGGGGGAGCAAGAGCAAGAAGGGCAGAATTGTTTGGTCATTTTCCTGTTTCTTGCACCATCTGCTAAACTGGAGATAGAGAAACAGTAAGGGGCAGGAATTCCACTACACGGAGAAACATAGTAGGAGGCTTGCAATAGTAACCCTAGTAGAGGGCTTATGTCTGCTCCTGTATCCATCTTTAGAAGTCATCAACATCAGATATGTAAGAAGAATTCAATGCCTCCTAACATACATAATTGTGCAACTGAATCTTGAAAGAGGATATTCTTGTCTGGCTACAGCTGAGGATTAAGAGACCTTGAACTCTACCTGTCATTCATTCCTTAAACATCCACTTCCTTTGGTTTTCTAAGCTATTTGCCTCCTGCAGGAAAGCGCTTAATTACCAGGTCAAACAAAGCATTTTGTTGTAAGCCATTCTGCCCTGGTGATCTAACACTGCTAAGCATCCCTTTTGCCCTACTCTCAAGAAAGCATCATTAGGTTGCAGCTGACCCCTCACTTGCCCCATCTGTTTTGAAGTCTTCCTCCCCCCAACACACTTCCCCTCCTTTCCATCTAAAAAGACTCAAGTCTGTCCAGCTATTGAATGTGCTCTGTATGAAGCTACTCATTATTCTCAAGAGCTTTCCAGTTACTCTGAATTAACTAGCCAACCAACCAAAGTCATGGTGAGGATGCATCCTAGTTTCATCTAAGTGGCTTTTATAATTTTTTTCTGGATTTCATCCACTTTAATAAAACCTGACATTTAGTCTCCCTTGCTGACTGCTGCTTGTATTTATCATATGATTCACAGTGGCACCTGAGTTTTCAGTCCGCTGCATAGCAAACATTATGCAAAGGCAGTTTGTGGCTTCCAAGTGACACATATTATTTACAGGTAACTGTGGTACCTTTACAGCTAACATCATCGTTAGCATCCAGACACTACATATGTTAATTTACAGCCACACAAAATTGACCAGAGGACACATTCAAATGGGTGCTTGACTTGCTACTGCTGTCTAATTTCAAACTGTTGCATGTAGCTGGAGTGCCAGGGAGGGGACAGGTGTTGCACTGCGCTGTGGAAACTGGCATCCTTTTCTGGATTAACCTTATCTTGGATCAGCAGCAAGTTCTGCCACCTCCCTATGGATTGTCCTCCTGGTCATACAGCATAGCAGGAAGGTACAGACTACAAAGAGAGCCTGGAAGGACAGACTGCAGTGGTATGGATATAGCGCCTTGCAAGTTACGTCACAGTTAGTGATGTACAATTAGGTACCTGTCTGTAAGGCATGAGTTAAATCACTTGTGGGTGGTGCTTCAAGGATTAATACTGGTTTAACTCGACAGAAGAGCTGATTTGTTTGGGGATAAGAACCCATTCTCTGCCACCAAAATAGCACTGCTTATATGAGGGTGTGGCACAGCAATACTGCAACAAAAAACCTGGTAGAGCTAAGCTCCATCATGTTTCTAACAAGTTCACAGGAAAGAATAAGCCCAGTTCTAACAAAACTATGTAGTACTTCAGAAAGTTTAGCTCCTTGTCAGTGCTGTGATAAAACAAGCCTCAGTTTCTCTCAAGGATACTCCTACTCCCAAGCTCAATTTTTGCATCCCCTAGATCCATCCATCCATATCACTTCAAGGCCATGCTGTTCTGACTTCTGTCAACTCCACTGTTCCCAGGCCCTAGGCCTCACAGAGGTGTCTGACAACACTCCAGACTTCTGACAAGCATTACACTGCTTAATCAGTAGTACAATACTCCCCTGAAAAGAAGCGTAGGAAAAGTCAAGGCTGTAAGTGGGCAGAAAGGCCCAGCCCAGCCCTTTGGGGAAGGCTAGCATAAGTGGTGCTGTTAAATACTGCAACTATCCGAGGAGCCAGAACACAAGCACAGCTCTGGGACTGGGGTGTGGAACTACTCTCAGGAGGCTCCAGGCTGAGCTGTCAGGAAAGCAGCTGCAATCTCCTTGAACAGGGCTTCCCACCAACAGGTGTCTGTAACTCTAGCACTAACACTACAGTGAGGAAGAAGCAAGACCCTTGTGGAAAGGAAAAATGCTTGTAAAATCTGTTCACATCATTAAATCCTTCTTTAGCTATTTACTCTTAAAACTCGTACCTCAGTGACTGAAGTGCCTTCCGCAAGCTTTCACAGTAGCAGTCACTAGAAGTTAATAGAGAGAAGGCTGATGAAGAGATGACTTAGAAGTTCAGGCTTCCCACCAGCCCCTGTCTGCCCCTGCCTCCACTGCTGGGACGATTGAGGTCTCTGTGCCTGTTTTCGTGGCATAGGCATATCATGACCCACTCAACCACAAAAGGACTTAATGCAACAGCTCACCAGCATTGCAGTGCGTAAAGAGGATCATCATCCCACTGTCTACTCCCTCAGAGTCAATGAAATGCTTTGAAATAGGCAGGACTAAACACACAAGATGTGGTTTCTCCGGATGAGAAGCCTTTGTGTGATCAATAAATCAGACTGAGCAAATTCAGCCCCGTCTCTCACAAGAACAATGCTAAACAAAGTGTTCATAATGACAAAACCAGGAGTTTTTGCACAAGATGTGGGGGCCATCCCATTCCAGCATCACTTCACCCTCAGCCCTGCAGGCCTCGCATGGGTTGAAGACTTCTGTGCAGGCAGGGAAGAAGTACTGTCAACAAGATGCTTCATCTACTTGCTGCCAACACAAAAAAATTGATAGCAAGTCTGCTGACCCCACTCACTTCATATTCCTGCACCAAACTCCCACCAACTTTTTTTTTTTTTTTAAAATACTTGTTTCAATGAATTAAGATGGACACCTCTCCCAGAAACAGGCAGGTGAATCCTCTGAGACCCATGGGATCCAGCTCTGCGACTGGCCCACTAGGAAGTACCTGGGAAGATCAGCACTCTGTTTCGCTTCCGCTCCCCTGTCCCCTTTGTCAGAATCACCGCAGGTGGATCCAGGTCCCAGTTGTGGCCAGCAAGAAGTCTGTGGAGCCAGGCACACAAGACAGCTCTCTTCACACCCGGATCTGGTACCCATTGAGGTCTGGCATGGCTTTGGAATCAGCAGGCTTCTTCTCACCAGATGGCCTGTGAGCGAAGAGGGTAAACTATTCAGAAACTGTTTTTTCAGTCAGGAGGTGCTGCACGTAAGAGATGGCAGCACAGGAAAAGGTACAGGAAAGCTTTAGACTTATCCTGCACTATTGAGGGCAGGATTATTCTGCAACCTCCAGTAACTCTTCCAATTATCTCCACAAAAGATAATGTAGGTAAGGAAGAGTAGGAAGTCCTCTCTAGTACCCCAGATAAGTTGCAGGAAAACAATCTTACTGACAGCAGTATAATTTTTGGAATCTCTTTGGGGCATAGGTCTGTGAGACACCGGAGCTCAGACCCCTGCGTAAGGTTAAGTAACAGCTACCAAGATCACTGTCTATTTGAGCTCCCTTCCTCCTCCCTACCAAAAAAAACCCCACAAAACCGCAGCTGTCCCCTCACGCCGCAAGCAATGATAAACTTACAAAGGCACAGACTCGGGAAGAATGCTACTGCAGGTC
Organism: Gavia stellata; assembly: GCF_030936135.1. Lineage (NCBI taxonomy): Eukaryota > Metazoa > Chordata > Aves > Gaviiformes > Gaviidae > Gavia > Gavia stellata. The sequence goes on from NC_082600.1 coordinate 26,146,065, forward strand.
AGAGAAGTAACCCATTATAAAGAACCCCAGTAAGACATCAGAAGGATCCAAAACCAGACAGCAAGATGGAGTCTGTGAGTAAAACGGAGATGCTCTAGATAGGTCTCCTGCCCAGCAGCGCCACTCACCGTCTGTCCCCACGGCTGTTGCGCCGATGGGGGCTGGCTTGACCTCTCTGTGGGGAGGAGACATCTTTCTTTCTGTCCTTGGTGGGAGATGGTGGCCCAGTTCCTTTGCCAATCTACCAGAAAAATTAAAGTAGGAGCAACATGAGCAGAAAACCAATATGAGCAGTAACCAGAAAACACAAAGCCTAACAATGATTAATGATACAGGAATAAAAGACAAAAAGGCAAGGCAAGTGCATGAAAAATACAAAAGCCAGAAAAAACAAGCTATAGTGACAGCTATGGCTCCAAGGACTGTATACAGTCCAAGCTAATTGCAATGGCAGTGCTGCACGAGCATCCATTGGGAGACCAGCCTATATACAAAGGAAAAGAGCCCCCAGCCTCCAATTCACCCTCTACTCCACCACCATCTAGGAGAGCCTCCTGCCACCTCATTCCCCCAGCACACAGTCAGCCAGGCAAGACAGTGGATGCATCAGTGAACTACTTCTCCATCCTTGCTGCTCACCTTCAGCCTCATATCACGGGCATGTCTCTCAAGCTCTTTGCGGAAGTCTTCCCGGGTTAGCTTGTCTAGATCCAGGATAGAGTGCTTCCACTCAATCTGCTCCACGCTGTGTGGGTCATGGGACACACAGTGGCCCAGCTTCACCTTTTTGAGAGTGTGCCAGCAGCGGCGATATGCCTCCTCGAAGTCAAAGATGAGTTCGCTCAGTGTGCGGAAGACGGGTGCTTTGTACATGAGCTCCTCACGTCGGCTGATGCCCAGTGCCCCATAGCGGCCTCCTAAGTTCACCCCCAGCACAATGTGTCGGAAGTAGTTCCCTGAGAAGTGGGTTTTGAAGCTGATGGGGAACCGGTCCAGCGTGGTCATGTTGTTGGTGAGGTAACTGACAGCAGCCCCTATTCAGGAAACAACCAGTGATACCACTTTCTTGCCAAGATAATTCCTGTTCCAGACCCTCCCAGCTTGCTCAGTAGACTCGCCACTGATTCAGGCATCACATAGGCAGGATTTGTTCTCCAGATCAAGAGTCCAGCAGATTGCAACCTGCCCTACTTTCATCTGGGTCATGGGGAAACCAGACTTGGTCTTTTCAACAGGACAGTCAACAAAGGGGAGTTAATTCTGAGGCAGTTTTGTGATGCAGAAGCTGCAGTGCTAACACCTCAAGTGTACTGTATTCCATAGCTCCCAAACTGTAATGCTGTAGCATTATTCCTCAGTTTGTTTTAATCTGTTTTACTAGCTACTGTTTCACACACAAACCGAAGAGCCATCAGGACAAAATATGAATCAGACTACCCTTCTGAACCATTCACTTGCCATCTCTGCTCCTCCAGGTGGCTTTGCCAATGTGCATCAAGAATCTGTAGCCTGAGTGACATAGACTAAGCCTGGAAGATAGCTAGGAAAGACGTGTGCTGAAAGACGACACATGTCTAGAATTAATAAAGGTATTGCCTAAGCTAGCAAGCAGTGTTAAGACCTAATAGTGAAGTGACATACACCATAATTAGAAATTGGGGAGGATCCCTAACTTATTTTAATGTAGAACTCATGCATGCAACACTTCAGTAAGGGAACAATGTTATCCACAAAGGACTTCCTGACCTAACTCTAGCTAACATTTTTGTCTCTCTTTAGATGTTCCTTAGATCCTTCCTTTATCTTTTACTCACTTGTAGAGTTGTCCAGAGCAGCACCGCCCTTCTTGGGGAAGGAGGAACAACTCTGAAGAACTAGTTCTCATATTTCAGAGAACTGCTTGGATTTGGATTTTATTAGTGGGTTTTTTTGGGAGAACTGGGGAGGAAAAACAGAGGGATGTGGAGCTTGGTGACAATACTATCAGTAGCCTCAAAGCATCATAAGAGAGCAGAGGAGGAAACACAAGCATGGGCAGACATGCACAATTCCAAGAGGAAAGGATACATTCCCAGGATCACAGCTTCCAGGCATTTTATTGGCAGGGCCTCTTTGGTCATTTCTTTGGCCAGGTCCATCAGCCTGCACAGTAGGACAAGGGAAAGATGAGGACAGTCAGAGGGTTTGTGCTATGCAAGTACAGCCAGTTCAGCCCTTTTGCACTATATATGTAAGGTAGGTTTCCAGGAGAGGAGGTGGCCCACTGAGGACAGGGAACAGAAGAAAATATCTTCTTTAGGAAGATATTCAATACAAACCAGGTCTCTACCACATGCTGTTGCTGCTTACAAGGAACTCCCTTCAGTGAGTTACAGCAAAGCTGCCTACTAGGCCAACCTCTGTTCTCAGGGAGACCACAGCACTTGGCTCAGTGAGTTCTGGATGGACACCAATGTGACCACAAGCAGAAGCCTCAAAGGACCCAGAGCCAGCAGTGTTTGCCTCACGAGGTTCAAGGACAGTGAAGCCCTCTTCTCTGGCATCAACCCTACTCTCTGTTCAGCAAATACTATGGAGGAGACATTGCACTGATTACAACACAAACATCTGGGGTCACATAAGTCTATGGACCAGACCAATAGTAAGAAGGCAGTCTTGGGAGACTCTCAATATGCTGGCCAAGATAGTCAATAAATATCAGGTGCTTATCATCAGGAGCTTATGGGGCACAGCTCTTCCCAAAATCTGCAGTCAGGAGAATCCCCCTTCTTCTTCAAAGTATGAGAGACCAAAAGCTTAGTGAGCCTAGATTCTGCAAAGGCACTTACAGGAGCTATGAAGTTAGACCTGTAAAGATACTTGGCTTTTATAAAGATTGTTTAGGGGAGGACCTAATTTCAAAATCCATCAGAAGTTCATATAGTTATACTCCCATTAGAAGCAGGCAGAATCTGTACATCTTTGAAATACATTTATGTTATTTGACTGGATTTACTGATTCATGACAACAAAACCTACTCTTGTCCTTGAGAAAGGCCAGACACAGCTCTGCCCAGCCGTGCCCCAGGCAACAGACAATAAAGTCAGCTAAAGTAGAATGGAGCTGCAGTACTGAAAGTCCTGAGTGCCACCCAGACCTTGGCCAGGGGATGGAAGAAAAAACAGTGGGTATAGCAGGGTCCCAACATCTTAAAGCAAGGATTAAATGCTGTAGGGGCTGCCAGCACTTACCCAGTCAGAGGTCTGCTCTTCTTAATCTCAAAGAATTGTGTCCCAGTGTGATTGTACCTGGAGGCAAGAAGTTAAGGGCTTGGCAGCTTGGAAAGTAGAGTTTGAAGAAAACCTGTCTGAAGAATTTTCCTGTTACTTACTATTCTCACAGCAAAGTCACGATACCACAAATAGCAATGCAAGAAAGTCCCCACCTCCCTCTCCCACATTTCTCCCATTTATAGTCCCTCCTTACTTCCACTGTATTTCCTTCTTGTCAATTCTTCTCTTTCTCCTCCTCATACACAGGTTACCACTCCATTTCCCAAAGGTCCATGCTGACAGCACATGTTCTGCTCAGCTTTCCAGTTACCCGGGCAGAATGAAGTTTGATAGAACTCTGTCTGCTCCAGTCTGCGCAGAACGCACAGAGCATTGAAACGTTCATGGTACCTTATTCTGAGACTGACTGGGACCCAATCCAGAGCATGACCAGCTTAGATGGGTGAGAGGTGCCCAAGGTCTACCTTCTTACCTTGTTTTAGGGCTGAAGCCAGAGCTAGCTCTCTATCTCATCAGTGAGATTAGACTGTGCTTACATGGCACATACCTGCTGTCCAGCACAACAGGGATGGAGAAATCTCCTTCCCAGGACACAGTCACACAGGCAGCTCTGCATATAAAGGGGCAGGATACCTCAGATGCACAGAAGCAGGGTGGCTGACAGTCCTTTAGACAGCTACAGAGAAGTGTGTTCGAGTAGGATGACCTGAGAGGCAGTTTTCTCACCACCACAGCTCACCCATGCCTTAAGGTGAGGTGACACACTTTGTAGTCCACCTGAGACCCGACTGTCAGGGCCTCAGATACGTATGTTTTCAACGAAATGGCACTGTAAAGCCACTGACCTAGAAGGGTGGGTGGTGGGGAAAGGCCCTTGACAACATGCCCATTTGTTACACGGAGTGAACAAGATCAGAAGGTAACTTGGGCAGAAAAGAAAAGAAACAGAGCAGCAAAACAAACCATCATTGCAAGTCCCAGCTTCCTGTTTTCAGGCAGCAAGTTCCAGTTCCCCTTCAGCTACAGCAGAATGAGCTTTTCTGTTCTTCACAGGGAAAGTCCCCTTCCTCCCTTTTCCTGGGTTATCACACCAGTGAGTAAGCTAACAGTAAAGGATACTGAAGCTCCCTGATGTAGCGCTGTACAGCTTCCAGGCGCTCAGGGATGGGGGTGGACGGCTGGAATGCAGGCACACTTGGTATGGGAATCTGAAATGGGGAGCAGAACGTCAATCACTGCTTCCAAACCTCTCCAGCTTCTTGCTGAACTCAGTGGCACATAGCTAGAGGGAGCGTGTTCCTCTGACACCAGCCCCTTTTTGCTGCCCGAAGTGACCACACCAGGAACATTCCTCTGTTCCCACACTGATAACTGGGAAGGGATTCAGAATGAAGCACCACCAGAGCTGCAAGAGAAACTGTGTGAAAGGGTCCTGCATTTAGTCAATGTTACATTGGAAGAATTAGGTAAAATTAACTGACAAAGCAAGATGGGAGACAGGAAAGCTATCATCCGAGGTAGCTTGGCCTCATTTGAGTATGCAAACTGGAAGGCACAAAACAAAAATAAGAGAAGGAGAGAGAAAGGCAAAAATGGAGAATGAGTTTCCCCAAAGCCACTGGCACATGAACAGTCCTGTAAGCAAGGGTATAGAAGTCCCTCACTGCCTCCTGGCATCTCAGGTGAGTTGGCACTGACTGGGACACAGGCTTGACAGCATCATGTCTCCCCCCCTCCCCCCCCGCAGAGTTCATTGTTTTGAGTTACATGGTCAGAGAATGACTTCTGCAAGTTCACCGTTTGGACTGCTGTCCCATTCTGAGACCTCGACCTCAGTCAGATTTTCCTCACCATTTACTCCACAGGGGATAATCACAGCCTTGTCAGCAGCTGAGAAAATGTGTCTAAGGAAAGGGAAGGGTCCTGTCTACAGGACAAATATAATGGAGAAGACATAAATTTGGTGTGACTGACAGGCTTGGAGAAACAGCCCACCATCTTCCCTCTGAAAGAGAGCTCATGCCTGGCACACACCCCTCTGATACCAGACTGCAGCTTTTCACAGCCGTTTGGTTTTTAGCATTTCAGTTCCTCCTCAGACTTGCCCCAGAGGTGGGCTATCCCCAGCTAAGAAGGAGTGAGTCACAACCAGATCCTCCCTTGGCCCTTTCACTCCGCTGAGCACAACTGCTTCTGCTGGCCATGGTTTTGTAGCCAGCAGCGCTGCTTAGCCACTCATCACCTTCCATGCATATTTCTGTGGCCACTCATTTCCATACCTCCTGCTTCTGCCCTGGGTTGGCACAAGTGACTGGTGAACCAGGTCAGGCACCTGAACCAGCTGAAAGCCGAGCCAGCAAGCATGGGTAGTTTTCAGTCAGATCAATTCCCTGTCCTGGTTTGCCACATGGTCACACTCTGCTTGAGCCTGGACAGCACAGGGGCCAGAGACTGCTTAACCTTGAGAGACAGGCTGTCGCTGCCTCTGGAAACCATAATCTGTGTTTTTCAGTCTAGCTCCTAGCACCATCAGCAAGTAAACACTGAGCTAAACTCAGTCTCTATCCATTTTCTCTCCCATGTTTTGATCTTTCTTTTCTTTTTTTGGAAAACTAAGTAGCACCATTTGGCCACTGTACCCATTTTGCTAGCACCTCCTGCAGGTGCCAATTGCCATCTCCAGTGCCTCATTTCCGTACCCTGCCTGGAGCAAGCAGAGGCACAGGCCGGCTCACTTGCAGGAGATGGCACAGGAACGGCAGAGGCAGAAGTGAAACTGGGTTTGTTCAGCTGCAGCAGGAGCAGGGAAGGCTCCAGAGAGCAGCACAGGGATGGAGCCGTCTCTGGAACCGCATGAGCTGAGTCAGTTTGGATGCTGTGAGCTGACACACTGAGTCATAGGAAATCATTTCCAGGCAGAAACAATGAAAGAGGTAACAACCAGGACAGTCTGACTATTTAACTTTGTTTGATTTCTTCAGCATGGAGACTTTCGTGCTTTTTGAGTGGAGACAGATGGATTAAGCGCATTTTGACAGTACAGACTAATGATTCTGGGTAGTTACTCCTCCCCTTTACTAGTACAGACCCCCAGATGTCCTCTTCCTCAAAGGACTGTGCAACACTGAGACAGCGTAATGGCAACCAGTTCAGCAGGAGACTAGTTAATACAGAAGAGCCTCCTGCACCTCAAGTAATTAAACTGATGAAAGTACAGCGTGCTCTCTCTCTCTCTCTCAGATCTGGGCCTGCAGCCCAGACTGCGCTACAGTTTCTTTTGCATCAGGTCTATAGCATTTTAATGGGGCAAGAGAAGCAGGAAGAGAGGAATAAGGTCTCCATCCCTCAATCCCCACACTGACAGAATGGGAGACCCTAATGTTTTGTTCTTACCCAGCATCATCCACTGCACATCTCAGAAAGGCTATAAATATTAGGCAGTCTTCACAATCCTCCAGAAAGCCAAGAGGAATTTGTAACAGAAAAGATAGGAGATCAGACCTATTTTGCTTTCCCTTTAGTTATTCTGAAAGCTGGAGAGAGAGCTAGGAAGAGAGCCCAGATTTCCCAGAGCACATACCTCTGCCAAGCTTAGCAGGCTGGCTATATGCATGGGATTGGGACTCTGCTTTTAGAAAGGGGATCCCGAGAACAACAGAGAATTTCATGTACTAAGTGGGCCGTGCTGTACATGAGACAAGGCAGATGGGGGTGAGGCACAGACGAAGCTCCACCCTTATCCATATCACAAAGGTGCTTTTTTGGCCAGCCTAGTTTATCAACACTTTATTTTATGGTGCTTATATGTATCCAAGCTCCTCCCCAATTTTCCTTTTGCAAGCAACGTGGGAGCCATACCAATCCCAGTTGTTAGCCTCACTAAAGAAACTGGGTTTTTTCCCTCTCTCTCTATGAACCCATTAGATGCAACTCTTCCTGTCTTTGCCCTCATAACCACTTCATTTAAAATCCATCATTTCTTAACAAGGCAAGCACACATCACTTTGTATTTCCAGTGTACACCCATTTGATGGTCCCAGCAGCTCCAAGCAAAACAATACCCCACCCCATTGCTATAAAGGGAACAACCTACAGGAGGGTGGCACTCTTAAGCCTAGCATGGCCATGCGTGGCCAATCAACTATGTTCTGCCACTGTGGCACGGCTCACTTGATGCCTACTCACCCCAAATCTCCCAGAAGGGAATGGAGACCAGAGGAGATCTCTGAGCTCTCACACCCCAGTGAAAGACACAGCCCCTGCAGCTGATCTGTGAATATATTTATAAAGTCTGATCACGCCTCCTGCAGTCATAATTTTACAGTATTAAGTTTAGTTTATGGACAACTCTTTTGAGTATTTTCCCCAACACCCAATACTGGCTACCGTTCAAGGCTAAAAATTTTGGAGTAGGCAAACCACTGTCCAATTCTCAACACCTAAAAAGGCCTATTCACCCTCCAGCACATGGAGAGTACCTGTCTTTTCAAAGGAGTTAGCCCTGCAGAGTACACTCATTGCCCTAATTCTCATCTGTTGCATCAGCCATTCAAAGAAACTTGATGGCATGGAGATGGGTGGTGATATAAGCAGCCCTCAAAGATAAAACCACATCCCTAGAGGGGAAAAGGAGCTAGGGAAACAGAGCCCAACCACCCTTGATGCTTCCTGCATCCTAGCATCCTCTCAGCTGTATGCCTGGTGAGCTTGGGAATGGGATCTCAGATTGCAGACCGCTGAATAGAGTTTATAGATCTGGTTCCCGAGGGTGCTAGCAGACACACACACACACACACAAAAAAGGATAGCCCAATTTCACCTGTTATTGCAAGAGCTCATACCACTTGTGTCCCCTAACTGTAACCCTTTGGCACCAAGACCCTAAAGTGAGAACAGTGGAAGTACTTCACATTAAGACCAAAACCAGAGACTGAACACTGTGTTTCCCTCCCCTTATGCACTGGACTCTTGTTTGCGAAATTCTTTCTTCCATTTCCCTCACCTCTCCTGGCCAAATCAGCCCTTTTGGTCAGGAAATTAAGTAGTGCGTGTTCCGATTGATCTGAAACACGTTTTCAGCCTTCACCCAGGCTCAGGACAAAGTCAGAGGAGAGGAAGGAAACCTGAAAAGGAAGGAAAAGTCTAATGGGGTTAGAATAGGGACTGTAATAATGATTCAAGATTTGTTCTGGTTGCTGCCACAGATGCCCGTAACTCTTCACTGCACAAAGGACGTTACATGACGCGCTTCTCCAAAGTTCCTCGTGGAAAGCAGTACGAATCACCTGTGCACTGTGTAATAGCGTGTCTTTGCATACTTCAAATTACCTTCCTAAGGAGGCAAGTCCTTGCTAAAAAAGCCTGAGCGGAAAAACCTTCATCTTTTCGTATTTGAATTTCCTCTGTCAGTGTGATGGGAATACTCTCATAAGTGCCAATGGAGTGACAGACCAAATGTTTGCAGTGTCTTTTGTTCACAGGATGCCAATGAAAGGGGAAGATTTTTCTCTGGCTGAGGTGCAACACAGACAGTAACAATCACAAGAATTCACATGCAAGTGTTGCAGCATGGCACAAGGGTTAAGTGAAATGATCACTGGTTCCTCTTTTTGCAGAGTTCTCTGCAGCAAGGCCAGGAACACGCTTGGAAGTCACAACATCTGACCCTACACCAGCAACAAGCTCTGCCAGTGTTCGCTAACTCCTCTTAAAACTCTTTGGCATGAAGAGTATCTTTTCTGACAGACACCGTTCTGTGAAAGAATGCCTTTTGGTGTGGGAGACTGTACCCAAATCTGATTTCTTCTGGTTGAAAGACCCACCTCTGCCTGTCTCACTTACCCTCCCACCTCAAGCGTTCGGACTCTTCTAAATTCAACTCCCCTCGTCTTTTCATCACTTATCCAGTCTTCCTCTTTAGGGCTATCCATCTCCCTCCCACGGAGCTCGCACGTCAGCCATCTGAAGTCCGTTTTCCAGCAAGGCCTCAGAAGAAGAGGGTGCTGCTGGCGCGCCAGGGCAGGGCAGAGCCCTGCAGACACCCTCCGGCACTCCGAGTTAGAGCGTGGCTTTGCTTCCTGCAGGAGCACCCCCGGGGGCCCTTTTCGTGAGGGCTCGCTCCCGAGCTGGGGAGCCCGGCCTCCAAGGGGGGCAGGCGAGCGACCCCTCCCAGCGGGACGCCACCGTTTCCCCTCTTCCCTTCGCGCGCCCCGCAGCGGGCCCGGGCGCTCCCGCCGGGACCCCGCGCCGCACCAGCCCCGTGGGGGGTCTCACCTTGGGCAGGTCGGCGGCGCCCCGGATCCTCTGCGCCACCCGCTCCCCCTCGGGGTGGATCCTGCCCACATGCCGCCACATCCGCTCCCAGGTGGGCTCGTCCACGGGCAGCCCGCCGCGGTTGACGAAGAAGGGGACGCCGCCGTCGCGGAGATCCTCCTCGCCTTCCTCCTCCTGCTGCTCCTCGTCCCGCGGCGCCGCCGCCGCCGCCGCCTGGCCGGACGGGGGGCGCCTGGCGGCGGCCGCCGCGGCCCCGCCGCCCCCCGGCAACGGCATCGCCGCCGCCCGCGCTCAGCGCCCACCGCCCGCCGCCGGGCAGCCGGGGCCCGCGCCCCGCATGGCCGGCGCACCGGGCGCGGGGTGTCACCGCCGCCGCCTCGCCCCCGGAGATATCAAGGCGGAGGGTTCGCGGGGAAAAGGGGAGAAAAAGCCGGGCGGGGCGGCGCCGGGTACCGCATCAGGCCGCCGCCGGGTACCGCATCAGGCCGCCGCGGCGGGGGAGGTGCCGGCGGCCCAACCGCCCGCGGCAGTGACGGCTGGCACCGCGCGGGGCGGGCCTGCCGCCGGGGCGCCCCCGCCGCGCCGCCTCCCGAGCGCTTCGCGGGGCGGGGGGGCGGGCAGGGCCGGCCGCCTCCCCGGCGGATGCTGCATGCGGGGTAACAAAGCCCCCGCGCGGGGCGGCGCCGCGCTGGGCCGGGCCGGGCCGGGCGCCGCTCCCCTCCACTCTGCTCCGCCCCGGCCGGGCGGCGCGGGGTCTCGCAGGCCCCGGGTCGCGGCGGGCGCCCACCGCCGTCCTCAGAGCACGGCCTGCCGCTGGCGGGGGGCCGGGCCGGGCGGGCGGGCGGGGGTGCCGCTGCCGCTGCCTGCGGGCGATAAGGCCGGGCGGCGGCTGCGGCCGGGCGATAAGAGAGGCGGGGCGGGAGGGCGAGCGCGAGCCGCTGGGGGGAGGCTGGGGGCGGGGCTACGGCCACTAGGGGCAGGGCCGCGAAGCGACCGTTTAACGGTCGCCGTGAGGGGCAGCTGGCGGCTGGGCGCGGGGCTGGCAGTGCGCGGCGTCTGTCGGGCCGCGGTCTTCGCTGGGGATTTAGGTGGGTGAGCAGGGCCGGGGCTGGGCGGCAGGAGGGGTCCGGGGAGGTGGCCCCGCTGGCGGTAAAGCCTTGCTGGAAGTGGGGGCAGGTTTCCATGTAGAGGTAGCTTTGAGGAACCGAAGACCTGGGATAAAATTACCAGGTAGAAAGCAGTGAGTGGCAGAGAAGGTAATTGGGATGCCCCTGTTTTGACTCACCGAGTAGCACAAAGTGATAACGAAGGATGGACTTTCCCCAGGTGGGAACTGCATTGCTGATCCTGGGGTGTGCCACACAGTCTGTCTCTCTCATGGGAGGGGCCCAGCATGGCTCTTCTGCCCGGAAAGAGACAAAATGCACCTTTATATAAGGTCTGGAGATGCACCACAAGTGAAAGATGGAGTGTTTTGCTCTGGCTTCATGGTCTAGTTCTCTATTTCAGCCCTCCTGTACTGCTGTGAAGTGTGCAGCTGTGATGGGAGGTTCTCCAGACAATGTAGGAGATGTGGAAGCCTGTTCTCCAGTGTGTTCCTGGCACAACGGCTGTGTCCTCATCCACAAGAGCCAGGCTATGTCTTGCTGTGGACAGGACTGCTGACTGTGTTTTCTTGCCACCCTGCAGTATTAATCCATTTTGAAAGCTCTAGTATGAGACAAAAGTGTTCTGTAACTTAAGCACTGAGTAAAAGACATGTCTAAAAAGTAACAAGTCAGCTGTTGAAGAACCTTCTGAAGGGCAGCTTGAAATGCTTGCATTCAGCACTCCAGACAGAGGGCTGTTGCTCAGCATCAGTGTGGGGAATGAGGGAAATACATCCTGGCTTTTGTTGTCATGGGATTTGATGTGTCCTGAAAACTGGGTGTAACCTTTATGGAGTCTGGCAGAGGACTTCAGAGAGAAATGCCACTTCTCCTGTAATGCTCTGTGGGCAGATATTCACATGAGATAATTTCTGAGGGCAAAATGCTTGAACACAGCATCTCTCTTGAACTCATCATTGCCCAAATTGCTGAAAGGTTGATTTCCTTTCAGAAAAACTAAGCTAAATGCATATCCCTGCTTCTTCCTGCTGCCTTCCAAACAAATCACCAGTGCTGCTTCATGCAACCTACATTGACTTCTGCAATACTTAAACATGCACTTCTTCACTGAATAAGGATTTTTGCTTGAATGGGGACCTTGAGCAGTGCTGATTTATCTTCAGTAGGTTTTTAGTGTTTTTACGGTCGTCTTTGCCTTTTACCTGTGAGCAAGTGGAGATCAGTAGAAGTTGACTCCTTATATCTAAAGAGGCAGCAAAGCCTGTGGCAGGAATCACTCTACAGCCCCTGAGTAGACACATTTTGTAAGAATAGTTCATACCCTCCCATGTCCTCAGTCCCTTCTTCCCCAGTGGTCCCCAATTCCTCTACAGACACAGGACTGGAAGTGTGCCAGTCATGCGATGGCATATTGGGGGACATCATCTGCATTTTGGTTGAGTGGCAGGTATATCTCCAGTAACAGCACTGGGGAAAGGACAGGGTGCAAAAGCTTTAAATGCTTCTTTTAGAGTTGTATTGCTTCCCCTGGCTGAAACTAAGCATGGCTGTCTGTAGAAGCAAGGATGCTGGTGTCAATTTTGAGCTTCAGCACTGATTCATGGCTGGTAACTTGCATTGCCTTCTATACCTCAACTTTTTTATCTGTAAGAGGGAAATCCTAATAACCCTGACTTGCAGCCAGAGGTTTTGTAAAGATTATTTGGCATTTTTGGCACATTAAGAATTACTCTTTCCTAAAAATGAAAAGAATGTGTTATAGTAGAAGTGAAATACAATCCTTATATCTTTAATGCCTTAAAATATATTCTCAAGTTTCGGCTGCAGGAAATGTAGCTGATAGTCATCAGCAGGCCTCAAAATAAGGCTTTTCAGGGGGATTTTTGCTTCAGTTTATATTAGTTAATTATTAGGCAGTGTCTCTCCCTTCTGGCCATCACTTTAAATAATTTGGCAGCAGCAGAGGATCAGTACTTTAAGGTCATAACATGGCACTACACTTTGTTTAGCTGGGAGAGAACAGAGCACAGCCATGCCGAGTGAGCCAGTCCCTGCAGTGGGGACTGAACATAACTGAGGTGACAGCAGAGGACAGAGACTTTGCTGCCTCTTCTGCACAGCTAGCATTTCCTTGTCCATAAATGTTGTACCTGTGGTGCGGGCTACGTACTGGACATTAAACATGGCCTCTAATTTCTGGCAGCAGATTATTGTGGCTAAGACAATGAGGGACCAGAGGACCATGACATTTTTGTTTAATAACAATATAAATCTTTCATTTACCTATGCTCTGTAGAGGAAGACTGTGCAGACACTCTATGTGAATCACACCTGAGAATGGTTTAAATGCGTGAAGCTTTGTTAAGACAGAGTTAAGATTTGCTGTTAGTGAGAACAAACAACATTGATAAAGGATTGAAATCAAGTCAGAACTTCTTTGAATAAAGAAGTTATTTCATAAAATATAAAATATATGAGAAAAGTATTCAAGTGGTGTAGAGAGCACTTGAAAAATAAATTCTCTCCTCTGCTCTTCTGGGTGAATTGGGAGTTTTGTCTCTATTGGAGGGGATCCAAAATTTGTTTCTGTACACATGGATAGTGAGTGATAGTGTTGACTTTCTGTTTTGTAATGTCTTTTACATTTTGATTAATATTTCATTTTTTAATTTCTGCCAATCATTTGTTATTATGCTGTCATTTTGTTTGGGTTTTTTTTTTTTATAAAAATCTTCAAAAGCACCAGACTGTTCTTTAAGCAGTGTCTTTGTGAACTTGCATAGGAGCAATTAAAACACTTACCAGAGATTTCTAGTTTTCAATGGAAATTTTAGGCCACTATTTCCATAGTTTAGTTAACATACATTTTCTTAGTGTGAACTGGAACCCTTAAGTTCTCAATGATCTTAAAGGTCTTTTCCAACCTGAATGATACTGTGATTCTGTATAACACTAAATGTTGCTTACAACATGAGCAGGGTTGTGCTGTCTTTATCCATCTTGGCCTAACTCTTTGTGATCTAAGCTTCTCTGTGCCGCTAACTTCCTTTTTTGTAACTGTTTTGGAGTGGGTTCCCTTTTCTGTATTCCTGAAAGAGCTCAGTGAAAAGCCTCATGTGACAAATCAGCATCTTTCCGAATCTATTTCCTGGAGTTTATTTAGCTCCGAAGCTATTATCAAAAACCATTGAATTTTCTTCAGTGTTTTTTACATATTAATTCTATTTAGTTCTGTGTGTGTTTGGAATGCTTCTTTCAAAGGCATCTGTAGTTTGTCTAAACTGATTTTCAGAACTTTTTGAGTGACCCAGTGCCTCTGTATCACACTGGATAGTTTGCAACATACTTCGTGAGGACTTTTCTCCTGAGAGCTGTATTCCCATGTATCACAGATTCCTTTACACCTATAGGAAATCTGTAGGAAACTTCCTGCAGATACACATATTTTCATCCAGGCTTGACTCTACTGGTGGCAGTTACGAGAGGAGATGAGGAGCTGAAGGACAGGAAGCGAAGTTTGAAGCTGCCTGACTGTGCTTGGACCCTGCAGTGACTAGCTGAGTCCCATTGCAGAGAGGAACGGGCTGGGAGGTATGTCATGATGGAGTCCAGGATGGCCTCGACCTGATGGGTTAGCAGAGCTGCTGTGCTCAGGGAAGGGATGGGGAAGAAACCTGTATAGCTTTTTAGTTGCAAATTCTCTATGCAAAATCATTACGTAAGATATGGTGTTAATTTGGATTCACAGTACTTATGTTCCACAAACATACTTACATGAACCTTGGTTTTTGTGTGGAATAAGTGGGGGAGCTGAATTTGTTAAGTCTAGGGGAAGAGAAGCCTGAGACGGAACAGTCTTTAGATATATAAAAGGTCCCTGAAAAAAGGCATGTCTTACACTTTTAGGGTATATAGGTCAAGAAGTAAAACATGTTTAAAATGTAATGAGAAAGATTCAGGTTATACATTAGAAAAAACTTTCCATAAGGACAGTGAAAGACTGGAAGAAATGGCCTCGGCAAAATACAGAGTCCATATCATTGAACAATTTCAAGCATTGTTCATCAGCCACCGGTCAGGAATTATTACAGTTGGACTCAATAATCTTAAGGGTCTTTTCCAACCTAAACTATTCTATGATTTAGTTAGAGCTGATAGTGCTTTTGGGAGGAGGGGGAAGAATCTATATGACCTGTTAAAATCCCTTATGGCCCTTTTTTCTGTGCTTGAAAATCAGTGGCCTAATGTATTGACCACTGAAGGTGGGGAGAGTTTTTGCTGATTTGAAGGGCTCTTGATGGCAAAGTAAGCTCAACTCACTTCCATGAATGACCCTTGCTCATACAAACAGCCTCTTGGATTCCAGTAACTGCACTTAAATGAGAGAAATAGTGTATATCAGGGTGGAACATCAGAGCAGTGGCTTAATGGAATTTTTCTTTGTAATATCTTCCTTACATATTATGTGGACTACCTTTTTTGAGTGTTTGATTTTTTTTTTAAAGCTGCTTTCAGTTAAAGATAGGGGTTGAAACTCATGTTTTCAGCGGTGTTTTTGGTTTGTGTGGTGTTTCCTTTATCGGTGTTTTCTCCGGCTCACAACTGTACTGCCTTTAGCCTGTTCATACAAATGTCTTTTTGTGCAATGAAATTCTCTGCTCTGCAGAAAACCCTGATGAGATCAGTATACTACTGAGCAGTATGCATATGCTGTAGTAGATCTTTGCCCAGAGCAAATTCTACCTTTGCCCCTCATTCTGCTCTTGCCTTGGTTCTAATCAGGACTACCTCTGAAGATAACAGCAAAACTTCTGTTATTTGATTGCAAAGCTGATGTAACCTTTAGTCTGCCTGGGAGATTGATTGGCATAGCAGTGCCAGAATAGTCATATTCTGTGGGCAGCTAAGAATTCCTTCATCAGGGACTGATATAGTGACTCCACACATTTTCCTATTCAGGTGCAGTCATACTGATTACTTTTCCTGTGTGGGTCAGATCTAAGAAAGAGGAGACTTAGATCCAATCAAGTTACCAAATGTCAGCAAATACTTGTGAAACTTCTGCATTTATCTTCTTTTATCATTGGCCTGTTGAGTTGTCACATAACCCAGCACATTGTGGCATGGCATTCTCTGTCCTGTCTGTCACACGGTTGATACACCAGCAATGCATCATCCAACATGTGGAGATTCACACACTGGGGCTCAAGAAGGCTGAAAGGTTAGGACTTGCTGGAACGAGGAGGGGACTGTAGATGGTGATTGGAACTTTACAATTGGACTGTTTTTTTTGGAGTTTCTAATTTGTACTTAATAATAACTCTGCTTGATGAAAGGGACTTGAGAGGGTTTGGGTGTGGAGTTTCAGGGTTGGGAAAGGAAGCAAACAGCCCATCATGTTGCATGCTCTGTGCCACCCCAGCTTAGAGGCAGGGTGTGAGACCAAAAGCTAGAGTTTTGGGTTGTGTGCAGAACTGGCATCTGAAGATTTATTTATCCAAATAGGGAACAGAAAAAGCACCATGATACCTGGGTGACAAGTCAAAGAAGTGTAAGTAGAAATGCTTTCTGAAGTTCAGCTATCTCCTTCGGAGAAAGACCATAGACTGATACAGTTTCACATCAAACTTCAGTGAAAGGAAGTTGAACAGCTAACAGGTATCAAGTATTCTACTTAGCTGGGAAGGAAAAGGGGCTTTGTTTTTTGAAGAAAGTGGAAAATTCCATTTTTAGGAGTCACAAAAGAGTTAACAGATCTTTCTTCTGTACGAGTGCTAAACAGACATAGCTCAGTTAAAATGGGAGTTTACGCTAGCAAAAAATTGTGGAACATAAATTGAAAATAAGTGTACCTGATTTTATAGTTCATTATCTTCTCCAGTGAGCTTTTGGATAAAGCTAGAAGGTTCTTTTATCATAAAATTCTTAATTTCCTTTCTGTCTGTCTGATATTTTTTATGGAGGTGGAGAGGAAACGGGCTCCTATCCCATAAAATCTTTTTCCTGTTCTACACTGGTATGGAACAGATGCTTCTGAAAGATTTAACTGGAACCAGAAAAATGAATACACCAACACGCAGGGTACTTATTTAGGTGTTTGGAAGAACTGCTTTCAAATCCCAACAATGCTTTGTGTGAAATAGAAATTTAAACATACATTTCTCACATCCAAACAGATGTGCTGACCTTGGGCTATAATGTGAGTCTTTCTTACATGGGTCAGAGTGAGCATTCAATTATACATATAAAAGACACTACTCCCAAACTAGCCAGGTCAGGAACTTACCTGGAGCTTTAGGTTCAATTCCCTGTGCCAAGTCTCATCATGCATGCGATTTGAACTTAAGTCTGTTGTATCATTGACTCTGCAGATCATCAGTACATTCTGGAATTGGCACCTCTCCCTTTTGGTTTGATCAGAAAATCCTCCTTGAACCTGAGTAACCTTTCTTAGCAGAAATTTATTTTTCTTCAAGAAATTTTAATAAACTGGCATTTCCCAAGAGTAAAGGTATTTCCTCAAGAAATTTTTTATTATTTTCTCAGCCAAATTGGTCCTGAGCAGTTTTCTGTTCACAGCTTCGTCCTTAGTGTTTCCAGTTTTAGCTTTGTCATTTAGTGGTAATAGATGGGTTTTTTTCTGAAGCCTCGAATAAAGTTATTGCAGCAAAGAAACTTTCAAGTGCTGCATGGGTTTTAAAGATCTGTGCTGCATTCCCTCCTCTCTGGTGCTCTATTCTGTCTGTGCTTTCCCAGTTTTCTTGTTTGCATGCCTGCAGCATCCTTGCAAAACATGAAAGTGCTACTCTTCCAGTTCTGCAAATGGAGAAATGAGGTAGAGAACTTAAGCATGGGCTTTTACTGTAGGTGAAAAGACACCTGAGCAGACTTTGTGCTCACTTGACCTCGAGCAGTACACTCAGTGGAGTGAGCCAGGTAACTGGTTCAGAACCACTTCCATGCAATGATATCTGAATGTACCAGCGCTGACTCTGGTTCACACTGGTACAGGAGTGATGTGCCATGTGTGGTTCCTGGCTTGGGAACCCGCAGCTCAGAGAGCTCTGCATCCTTCTCTGCTGTGAGGTGTAAACTTGTCCTGAATGACTTGTCCAAGATCACACAGGAAGACACTGGCAGAGCAGGGACTTAATGTGAGTTTTCTCCCAAGCAGCAAGCCAACCTTCTTTTATTTTGTTTCTAGGCTACATAAATTGCAAGTAAATAAAAATTCTGTGCATCTGGAAAGACTTCTTCAATATTTTTTGGAAAGTCAGTTAATTCCTGTAACAAGATGGGTTTGGGGAACTGGAGAGAATTGGTTGGAATGGGATTAGTTATGCTAAGGAAATGCTTAGTTTGTTTTTCACTGTTGGAAATGCAGTTAAAATTTTGCTGGATCAGACTTCCATCCTGCTTTTGTTCATTGAAGTTAGAGTAGGAATGCATAGATCTGCCCTATTATGTCATAGACTGGAAGGAATTTTTATACATTGAGGAATGTATTAGAAGAATATTAGTAAAATGTTTCATTAAAAAATGGATTTATCTCTATTAAGAAATGGTACATTCTTTTTGTCAGTGTTGATCTCCCAGTTCGTGATTCAGCCCCCCTCCCCCGTTACTAGTTCATAGTCCTATTGTGCCCAACTTACTAACTGACAACAATGTGAAGATGGTGTTATTTTGAATATGGTGTTATTTTTTTGTGCTCTCTGCAGTGTGGAAGCATTTTCTAGTTTGTACAATGTATTAGTAGCGTTCTATCCCATCCTTGAAAGCACAGGAAGTGTGAGGAAACTGGAGTGTTAGTGGGTGCAGCTGTAGTGTGTTCCTGATGCCAAAATCCCACCTTTTGCCTTAGCAGTAACATCAACACTTAATGTAGAGAATGGCTGAAAAACTCCACATGCAATTTTTTAAATTGAGTTCCATTAAAATTCCTCATGAGAGGGGAACAATTCTCTGACTGAAAAGTGGAAAAGCTTGTGGAGAGAACAAAACTTTTTGAAAAGTGTAGGAGTTGGCAGCACTCTCCAAACTGAGCTTCTGCAAACTCTTGAGTTATACGTTGCATAAGAAAAGGACCTGAGAGGCTGCACTAGTGTCCTAGTTTGCGCTTTGCTTGAGTTTAAGAGTGTGCACTTCCTGTTTGTTAAAAAGTACTGCGTTTTGAAGACCTAAGTTTAACCAGGTTGATGAGAGCCACGGAATTAACCATTCAAGCTGGAGATGCTCAGACAAGGTGATTTGTAAGTGGAACCTTTATTCTTGGCTTCTTTCTCCAGTCTATTTCCCAGAAATAAAACATATAGGCCCTTAAGAAAAGAAAATGCACTTCCCAATATGAAAGTGGTCTAGAATACAGCTCTGCTTTTATTTTACCAATGTCTCAATCTTTCCTCTTCGCTTCCTTCCCAGGTATGTCTCCTTGCTTAGAGGAAAGATGGCACATTAGGATGCCAAACAAAGATCAGAAAACAATGCACAGGAAGTATTCTGAAGAGAATCCCAGCCAAATTATGACAAATCCAGCCCTACCCTTAAAGAATTTTACAGTGCAGTTCTTCGCTGTTACCCTGGTTTGCTGAAACGTGCTAATCTCCTAGTAATGATACTTTTGCATTCACTAATGCGTTACATTGTTTTGTAGGTATCATGCCATCTATTCATACAGAGAGAGTTTGTTAACTGCAGATTTTGGAGGTAGGGTTGGGTTTACCTGGAAGTTAAGGCGTAGTACAAAGAGCTGATATTTTTAGCTGACTGTGGACTAAAAAGATAAGTTTGCCAAGGCAATATTGTTTCAGGAATATACTGCAGGGCTCAAGGCTCACAGTCTGGGAGGATAATGGATTCTACAGAGGCTCAAAAGGTGTTGCTTTCTACCCATGTTGTTCACTTTGTTAGTGTTTGAATTGGAAATTAATTGGACAGTTAATAAATCTGTACCTGTAACTACAGAGATTATATTTTTTCACTCTCTCCAACTGGAAGTGGTGCTGAATCTAAGGTTCAGCTCCAAAACACCTTGACCTGTGAGCATTTGAAAGCTAGATTTTTTTTACTTCAGGCTTACAAAGAGGCTGTGTTTGTGAAAGCTGTGTGCCATATTTGATAAATAGTCTATTTCTCTGTAGAGTGATTATTTAGCTTTTTCCCCGGGTAAAAATGTTAGAGGTCGTAGGCATGAGAACAAAATGGGAGGAGTGACATCTAGTGGTTAGTAATGAAAAAGTGCGTAATTAAAATTGGTCTCAGAACAATGAAAAGTAAGGCAATTCCTAATAAATGGCTTGAGATTCACTTAGAATTTATAAAACTGAAAATTTAGAGATCATTTCTGATCAGTGCAACTTTTCCTGTGTGCTGTCAGCCTCTGGTGAGCAGCAATTTTCTTGCTTGATGACTGATGCCAAGGAGTTAGTTTGATATCTGATGCCATGGCCTGGTTACTCTCAACACGTTCTAATGTCTTGCTGTTTCTGTTTTCTATTTCATTGTTTGTTTGTTTTTAGGAATATTTTTACATGGCCATCCCTTTCCCACAACCAGAAAGACTTCAGGATCATATGGTTTTATGATTTTTTTTTTTCTTTAGGGCATTGGTGGGTTGGTTTTTGGTGGGTTGGTTTTTGGTGTGTTGTGGCTTGTTGTTGTTGTGTGGTGGGTTGGTTTTTTTTTTTGCCTTTTTTTTTTTTTTTTTTTCAGGTTCGACTTGATGATCTTACAGGTCTTTTCCAACCGTAGTGATTCTGTGATTCTGTATGCATTGGAGGGAGGTCATGTCATGAGTAGTTCAGTTGTGAGGAAAAATTATCTGAAAAGAAACTAATCTCGGCAAAGATCAATTGGTTTCTTATGTTGAGAACCTAACTTTCTCATTTATTGCTCTTGGTGTTAGAAGAGTTGACACTGTTCACTTCCACTGGGAAGGATTCTAGTCCTGGACTGGACATCCATCATCCAGCCCAGGTCTCTGCTAGCTCAGGCAACCTTGTTGGATGCATTCTGTCTAAGGGTACAGAGTGGATTACACCTGTATGATGCCTGGTGGAGGAAATGTGTGGTTTTAATAGGTTCTTTCCTGTTGTAATTTCCAAGGTCTCGTTTTCTAGGCTACTGGACCAGTGTAACTAATCTTGCTATCAAATACTTATGGATAAATTCCAGCTGTCCGGTTCCCATTGAAGCAGGAGCTAGATAAAATCTCTGTTGCTCCAGGGCAGTGCTTGGCTTCTTGTGTTATACAACACTATGATTTCAGGTTAAATTTGGAATGCCAAGAAATGAGCTAGTGTATGGTCATATTTTTTAGATCTCAGTAATGAAAAATGTTGTGCCTTCCCACTGGTCTGGCAGGCTTCAGAGAGAATGGAAACAGACATTTCCTCAGACTTGAGAAAGGAGTGGGCTCCACTGGAATTAGACCAATCTTTCTCTTATCTGGCTTCCTGGGAAGTCACAAGCATATTCAGAAATCCCCCTGCCCATCCATTATAGTATGAAGTCGGGTAAGTTGTTGGATCAAGTTTAGACTAGTGGCCACTGCAGTTGAGACAGTAATTAAAATAATATGGCAAAATCTGTGCTCCAGAGGCTCTTGGGCTGTATAGTATATAAATACATATGTAGCTATGGAAATTTCGGGGAAAAAAGGTGGCCTTTAGTACCTAGGATGAGCAGTAGCTGTGTCAATCTGTCAGGTCTCATGAGTCTTTGATTGGGCCTTGGATACATCCAGATAACTTACCCAGCTTTGTTTCCTTTCAGTTCTTCAGGGATGCAGAAATGGAGAGAGGAAGATAAAGGGATGTGTGGCACATGTGCGATGTGTGTTAGTAACATACCCATCACAGCTGCAGGGTCTGAAAGGAGAAGGAAGGAAACAGGTGAAGTCTGTTGTGCTCAGGGGAAGACAGCATGTCTTTGAATGCTAGCAAATGGCAGATTTTTCTGTTAAAACTCTGTGCTGTCATACTGTGAGAAAGGGACAGGCTTGTCATTGATAGATACCTCCTTTATAAAGCTATAAGGTTAGCTTGTTTGGATGCAAGTTTTGTGGAGAAGTCCATACTACAACAGAGACAAAGCCCAGTGCCATCATTGAGTTCCTCTGGAGCAGGGAGTGTTACAGACAGGAGCTGCAAGTAGGGAAGAACAGCAAAGGAATTTTTCCAAAACTTCAGTAGTTACAGCTACTGGGTTATGACAGAAACCATTCTGAATTTAGCTTCAATGCTCTAACAGGTAGCAGAACTTCTTCAAATGTATGCCTATTGCATTATAACTTCTGCACATATTTTTCAAGTATGGTATGTGATATGACAGCAATTACAGGTGAAGCCACACCAGCTTCTTTTCCTGCAGTGAGTCAGGCCTCTTAGGCCTATAGTGTCAATGACATTTCTCCAGCCACGGCTTCATGCATAAAAGCGTAAGAAATGCCTTATTGTGTCAAACCTATGGCCCACGTAGATTAGTATTTCTGCCTTGGACATGACAGCAGGCAATACTATATGGGCCTAGGACATGATCCTGACCATTTAATGTTATGCATTCTCCTCATTCTTTCACAGCATCCACAGTCACTGGATTAGGATTGTTAGGAGGTACACTTGTGCCCATTCCCTTACCTGTTTTGGAACTGCTGTCCATAAATGAATCCTCTTTGTAGAGCCTGCTCTTTTTGTCTAGCCTGCTGCTATTATTGATCTCCCCAGTCCCATGTGACCAGAAATTCACTACTTGCTGTGTTTGTAAAGGAAAGTTATTGCTTTTGTCTGTTTTAAACCTATCGTGCACATAGTTTGAGTGAGTGCCCATACTTCTGGTATTGCAAGGTTTGGTGAGTAACAGTCCTGCTCTCAATTTCTCCACCGCCTTCATAATTTTGCGGTTCTCAGTTATAACCCCCTTAGCCTGCATGTCTCCAAATCAAGGAGAGAAATCTCTCCTCATAATGCAGCTGCTCCATTCCCTGACGTCCTGTTGTACAATTCATGTGCTTGTATGAAACACAAGTGCTTAAATGTGGATACAAATCAGTCTCTCACTAGCTGCATTTCCCAGCTGTCTGTCACAAGGCAGAGTTGGCTGCCCAGTTAAAGCAGCCAGACGGATCACAGCGTAACTATTTATTGAGCACCTTCTATTTGACCTTTTTTAAAGCTGTAATAAGCAGATTCCAAGAATACTTGTGGGTTAAACTGCAGCAGCTTTCTGTGTTTGTGGATGAAGACTGGCCAATTCAGCCATCCCTATGGATGTCTAGCTTTTTCTTGGCCTGAAACCAGCTGTTACAAAGGACCAGATCCTCACTAGTTGCATGTGGAGTTTCTGGTCATTCGGGTTACAGTGCTGGCCAGTCACCCATTTTTAATTTTTGTCTTGATTCTTGCCTGTCTGATGGCTGAATGTGTAGAGTCGTTTTTTACTTCTTAGTAGTTAGTACCCTTGCTGTATGTGACAGGATATCCATGGTGAGAATGTGGCCAGCTGCAGGGCAGATACAGGTAGCAGCCACACTTGGAGGCACTTGCACTGATTTTGGCCAGGACACTGACGCCCTCCATCTTGAGAAGTGGATCTTCAGAGGAAATTGATGCTGCAGGCAGCATCTATCAGCTCACTGGTCTCTAAAAAAGGTGGAGGTTACCTTCAGGTTAGTTATGATAAAACTAGTTCTTGTATGTTACTGTTCTTGACTTCTGGCAGCTTATTATAGATTAAGTTGTCTTGGTTTATTGAAACTAATCCAGATATTGTTTTTAATCATAAATTGATGGGTTATTTCCTTCACAGATAACTGAGTAGCTCTTCTTGGGACCCATGTTGAGCAAAGATCCTTTTCTCAGTTTTAAGTCCTGTAACTGATTTGACTGGATAGTGAAGGGAAGGCTGAAAAGTTTAATTTTATTATATTGGTAAGAATTAAAGGCTGTAAAAGAAAAGGTAACTAAGACTAACACTTGGTCTAACTAAACATGTGTGACTATATAGTCTGGTAAGCAGAAGACTACTAACAGAAAATTTGCTATATTTTTTTTTTGTTTTAGAAAAGTAAAGATTTAAAATACGGAATGAGAGCAAGTGTTGCTTTCAGATATTAATAAAAATTACTGACTGTGTCCACCTACTCTCATCTTATTGCTGACTTTGCCATATTCATGTGGGAATAGTGTGAGCTACAACAGTTTTGTGTTGCAGTGACCCTATTTGTGTAAGGCATGGGTCATATTTTCTCTTGCAGGTTCTATATACACAGTGCTATGAAACCTGCAGCACCTTTTCTGGATACATTCTGTACTGGAGTGTCTTTCTGTCTCTTAATAAGAATAATACTCCCCAGAGTCAGTCTTTGACGTTTCTAGATGCTGCATTTTCACTGCCAAGAACATAACCTCGTTTATCCTTTGCACCAAATAGTGTCCTGGAAACTTCATAGGTCAAACTAAGCAATGACTACATACCAGAATAAACTCTCACAGACAGCTAGTGAAGAACAAACACGTACATGGTTAGTTCATCCCGATCTCTCATCTCTTGTTCTCAAAACACTTTCTAAAGACAACCTTAGGAACTAAAATTGTCACCATAAACCATGGACTCAGCGGAGATACTGTTTTTATAGTGAATGATAATCTTCCTTCCCACAAACTCTCACTGTTTCACACTAGCAATTATCTCTCTCTTTTTCCTTAATAGAAGCACACAATGTTACTCCTTCACAGGTACCAGCTGCTTTTTCTCTTGGATGCTTTACCAATGCCTACGTAAGTAAACGCAGAGTTCTTGTTCTCAATATGTACTCAGCTGTACTCAGAAAGGATTTCTGTTCTTGAAGGCTTTTTTCCAGCTATCATGTTTGGTCTAATAAAAACTACTACACTGGTCTACAAACTCATCTTAGAATAATTTGCAGCTACTGTGATGCTAATGCTGGAAGGAAAAAAAGTGACTCAGGGCAACTGCTCCCTCTGCTGTGTAATCCTCCTGCCAGAAGTTCTGCACTTCCAGTATTCATTCAGCTTTGTTTTTCTTGTGACACAGTCATGTTGTTGGGTGTTGATTCCTTGTGCATAGTAGAAATTTTGAGAAACCCTCAATCCTGGGGCTTTTGATGACAAAACACTAATGTCTTAGTCACACTGGTGAAAAAGAATCACATTTTTATATTTATAGATATTAGCATAAAATTCAAAATTTTGTAACAATAAAATAACTATAAAAAAATTCAAATTCCATGAGGTGTCACATTTATGCATCTTTTAAATACAGTCTTTCTAGGATTTTGGTTTTATGAAGTGACACCACACGAGGAAATTTTTTATTTAAATGAAAATGGAAACATCCATTGCTTTCAGCAGTTTTTCATGTACAGTAAATACACTGCTACTTGAGCACCTTCCATGTAGCAGAGATAGTGTTAATAAAGTTCCTCACTGGTATCTATGTAGCATAGACAGAGCTAATAGGCTAATAATTCCTTGGTGGTCGTGGGGGTTTTTTTGGTGGTTTTTTTTTGTTTATTTGTTTGTTTGGTTGGGTTTTTTTAGCTTTTACTGATTTTATTTTGTTATCTTCCTTCTGGGAAAACTTTTTTTTTTAATGATAGACAAGTGTGTCAATATTGGTAATGTGATTCCTGTGGTAGACAAGGCATTTCAAAGGGGAAGCAACATTTTCTGGAAGGTCATGCAGCAACTGCCTGATCTGTTGAAGCCCGTTTTCCAGGCAGATGCCCTAGGAAGAACACTGTGAACTCTCGCAAGTTCCTTGTCCTGGTATTTGTGAACTGGATTGTCCTGGGGGAGTACAGCTTCAGAATGCTTCAAAGATGGATATTTAATCTTCACTCTAGTTGAGACTTGATCCATAAACGATTGTACAGATAGAGACAGTGGCTTTAAGCAAACATTGACTGCATCTGCTTCAGCGCTTTGTTTCTGAGCATTAGTTTGCTTTTAAAGCAGATAATTTACTGCATGCTGGTTCATCTTACAGGGTGATTCTGGTGTGTGTGAACCACATATGAAATCCTTTGGAAAAAATGGAACCAAAAGCTGTGGTTCCAGGTATGCACCAGGTGCATCCAACCCCCAAGGAACCACAAAAGTCTGAAGCAAAGATTGGTTCTCCATACTGCAAAGTACTCCAGTGTGTCCTGAACAATCTTGTACCATTAAAAGGCTATCAAACTGTGGAGAACACTTGCAGATTCATAGGATCATAGAATAGTTTGGGTTGGAAGGGACTTTAAAGGTCATCTAGTCCAACCCCCTGCAATGAGCAGGGACATCTTCAACTAGATGAGGTTGCTCAGAGTCCCATCCAACCTGACCTTGAATGTTTCCAGGGATGGGACATCTACCACTTCTCTGGGCAGTGTTTCACCACCCTCATTGTAAAAAATTTCATCCTTATATCTAGTCTAAATCTACCCTCTTTTAGTTTAAAACCATTACCCCTTGTCCTATTGCAACAGGCCCTAATAAAAAGTTTGCCCCCATCTTTCTTATAAGCCCCCTTTAAGTATTGGAAGGCTCCAATAAGGTGTCCCTGGAGCCTTCTCTTCTCTAGGCTGAACAACCCCAACTCTCTCAGCCTTTCCTCACAGAAGAGGTGTTCCATCCCTCTGATCATTTTTGTGGCCCTCCTCTGGACCTGCTCCAACAGCTCCATGTCTTTCCTGTACTGAGGACTCCAGAGCTGGACGCAGTACTTGAGGTGGGGTCTCACCAGAGCAGAGTGGAGGGGCAGAATCACATCCCTCAGCTTGCTGGTCATGCTTCTTTTGATGCAGCCCAGGATACGGTTGGCTTTCTGGGCTGCGGGTGCACATTGTTGGCTTATGTCCAGCTTTTCATCCACGAGTACCCTCAAGTCCTTCTCCTTCTCAGCTGCTCTCAAACCCTTCATCCCCCAGCCTGTATTGATACCAGGGGTTGCCCCGACCCAGGTGCAGCACCCTGACCGAGGTGTAGGACCCTGCACTTGGCCTTGTTGAACCTCATGAGGTTCACATGGGCCCACTTCTTGAGCTTGTCCAGGTCCCTCTGGATGGCATCCCATCCCTCAGGTGTGTCAACCGCACCACTCAGCTTGGTGTCATCTGCAAACTTGCTGAGGGTACACTTGATCCCACTATGTCATTGATGAAGATATTAAACAGTACTGGTCCCAATACAGGCCTCTGAGGGACACGACTTGTCACTGATCTCCATCTGGGCATGGAGCCATTGAACACTACCGTCTGGATGCAGCCACCCAACCAATTCCTCATCCACCGAACAGTCTATCCAGGAAATCCATATCTCTCCAATTTAGAGAGAAGGATGATGTGGGGGACCATGTCAAAGGCCTTACAGAAGTCCAGATAGATGACAACTGTAGCTCTTCCCTTGTCCGCTGATGTAGTCACTTCATCATAGAAGGCCACTAGGTTGGTCAGGCAAGACTTGCCCTTCGTGAAACCATGCTGGCTGTCTCGAATCACCTCCCTGTCTTCCGTGTGCCTTAGCATAGCTTCTTGGAGGATCTTCCCAGGCACAGAAGTGAGAAGTGTTTCTTCATATGCACTTTCGTATTTGCCATTAGCTGCCATCCCTCATCTCTGTGTCTTTGCTGCTCCTTTCTCCATCCTTCTCCTGGCTTGAAATGCGTTAATTTCTTTAGCTGTCCTATTTCTGTTGCAATCTACTCTTGCTGAACCCCTCCTGTCTTCTAGCAGCCTCTCTTATTTAAGTATTTGTCCTTTCTGCTGCAGTCTTTTGCAGTTCTGATAAACTCCTTCAGGCTCCCTGAAGATCCAGTGAGATATAACGTGAGACTCTGAAGAAACAGTGCTTGTCATTGACCTGTGTAGTGAGAAGTCTGAAAGTTTCTCTGGTGAAAAGATAACCCTGTAGCAAAATCAGGATTTCTATGCCTCATGCAAGCAGACCAACAATTATTGTTATATTATATTATATTCAAGATGAAGGATCAGTTCTTGAAAACTGGGAGAACAATCATTTTTCATGGGCAGTATGCCCTGTTTCAGAGATTTGAAGAGATCTTCGTTTCAGAACACACCACTGACCCTACCACTGACTTTGGGTCCTGGGGTCACCTGGGGTACAGTGTGGAGGAGAGCATGTTCTCCAGTGGGCTCTGGAGTGTTTGCTCCAGAAGCTTTCCAAGATCTCTTTGATGGCAAATTCAGGCTTACCTCTTGGGCCTGCCCCCCACCGTGGTCTGGTGGGCCACACAGTTCAGAGTTTGTTTCTCACAAAAATTAGGACAGATGGGTATCTGTCAGTTCTCCAGTTACCCTACGGAGTGCTCAGACAATTGCGTTGTGTCCACAGACATTTGTGGCTGACCAGCTTGCTTTTCCCTCCGTGCAGAGTCCTCTGATGGAGAGGGGAGGACTATGATGGCCATCTACCTCTCCCTGTCAAATAGAGGGGTTCTGTGGACCACTTTTTAGTGGAGAGGAGATCCCACTTCAGGTGTGGTTCAACCTTCTTCTCCTCCTCAGCTGGCTCCCCAGTCACTTCTCAAAAGCACTGCCTGAGCTGCCGCAGGCAGGGGGCAGTGAGTTTTCTGCATAGCCATTCTGCACGGATGATGTGGCCCTCCCAAAGTTGAGGTGCCATCCATCAGGGGAGGAGACCATGCAACCAGTCTCTGACAACATTATCCAGTAGCAACTATGGTTGCACAAATTCCCCAGATTCATACTTCTTACTGAGGCTTTGGGATGTCTTTGGGCTCACTGTGTTCTTGTTGACAGCTTTCCAGTTTCTATTGCAGGCTGGGAACTCTTCATGGGTATATGAGCACAGCATACTTGTCATTGTGCTCTACTGGGCTTGTGATCATAGTGGGATCTGGAATGGAAGAGGATATTGCAGCTGCTGTTTGATCTGTTTTGAAAACATAAATGCCTGTCTTTGCAGTTAATGCCTTTAAAGTCATAGTGTATGTAACATAGCCTCACCAGAATATCTTCTTCCACCAGCCATAGCTGGTTACTTTGAAAGTTAGACCAGGCTCCTTTCACATGCATGGGATGTAGCACTACCTTATTCTTCTGCTTTTTCCTAGATATCTGTCAGTGGTCTCTGTTTATAGCAGCACAGACTTCATGATGAATTGTTTAGATGTCTCTATTCAGGCTAACTGTTCCGGAGTTGAGTCTGTTCTGGGACTGCACATTCAGTGACTATTAGGCAGTGTAGGAGACAAGTCGTCAGGCTGTTGTTTGGTCTGACCCAGTATGATTCTTGTGTCTTCCAACTCTGCTCTCTTTGTTGGGTGAATTTTGCAGAATACCTTGTAGGTCAGCATATTCTGGTTTAGCCAAAGAAGGGAAATGTTTCATTTGAAGACCCATGTCAAAGAACCTTTTTCTTTGTAGTCACCAGACATTTGGCTTTTTTACTTCCACTAACATAGAGGTAGCCTTTCCATCTGGCTTTTCCAAGCATGAAAGGTCTACCCAGAGGGTAGATCGTATCTGTGACAACAAGTAAAGATCCACTACCTGTTTTTATTCACCTCCCCCATTGCATTGCTGGAGTTTTTACATTCTATGGACTGAAAGAGAAACAAATACTGAATTGAGTCCATTGATACTAAAAAATTATCTCACAAAGGCAGGTGCTGAGGAAATGTGTACTTGAATATGTGGTTAGCAAAAAGACCAGTGATAGCAGCCCAAGGAAATACTTAGCTTGTAAGTGGCTTGAGTTTTCTGCATTTTGGCTTAGAATACTGCTGTGTTTGCTGGAAAGTGAAAATTAAGAAAAAGGAAGCGATCAGTTGGTGAAAATACTAATCCATGTCCTTGGAGAATGTTGTTTTCTTTTAGATTTACAATGGTAAAATACCATGTCAAAGTAGCTGAAGGGCTATTTCTACCCAATTTACAAACTACAGTCTGATTTAAAGGTTCCTTTATTGTTGTATCTGCCTCTTTCTGTTTCTGAATAACCTTCAAGAGTGCAGTAAGTTCAGAACTGATATAAACTTAGCTAGATGTCAACATTATATGGATATTTCATGTTCTGCTACTCTTCTAGAGGAGTACAAGGTTGTAATGGCTTAAAATGTTGAATCTGGGACACTGCTGAACGCTTACGTGCATATAAAAATACATAGAGAGGCATCAGCCAGAATACACAAACACATGGAACAATACATAGCCATTGATTAAAGTTGTGATGAAATAGTGTGTTCTAAGAAATGCTTTTTGTGTCTCTTCTCCTTAGCTTACATCATGGAGCTTACTACCTACAAAAAGCACTAGATCTCAAGGTAGGAGTCTAAAGTGCGGTGGAAATTCACAAGGTTGGAAGAGACCTCTGGAGATCATCTAGCCCAAACTCCCTGCTTAGAACAGAGTCAACTTGAGCAGGTTGTTCAGGACCATGTCTAGTCATGTTTGTGAATTCTCTCCAAGGATGTGGGACATGGTTTAATGGGCATGGTGGTGTTGGTTGATGGATGGATTTGATGATCTTACAGGTCTTTTCCAACCTTAATGATTCTGTGATCTACTTCCCCAGATCAGAACTGAGCAGGACAGAAAACATTTTGAATTTAAGGGTAAGGTAATCCTGGCCACAAGCTCAGCTCAGTTGTGAGGGCAGAACACACTGTGCAAAGTTAGGGAGGGCAGTGATTAACAGGACATTATAATATAAAAAGATCTGGGTGGCTAGTGTTGGCTTACTTAAAGGTTGTAAAGTTGCTTCATGTCTTTCTGATTCCATTGAAGTGAAAGAAATGGTAGCCAGCTGGCAGAATATCAAGCTCATGTATTTAAGTGCACAAATTGTTAAAATACATAGGGTAGAGTCTGGGGTGATGGAGTTAGGAGATCTTTGGGTATTTGTACAAACTTTGTGTCTTTATGCTGAATGTTTCATGGAAATAACGATTTTAAATACAAAATTTCTTCCTCAGCGTGCATCATATGTTAACTTAGTGTATGTCTAGGCCAGCACAGGTGGTCAGAGGGAAAGCAAGGAGCCTTAGTACAACTGCCTGACCAAAGAAGTGGTTCAATGATAGGCCATGGGAGCCCCCACAACCTGTGAAATGTAGCAGAAAGCATGTTTTCTCCTCCCTGCGAAGCTGAGCTCCTGGCAAAGAAATCGCAAGGCACCTTCTGTTGACGCTCGTCTCACTATGTGGCTAGTGAAGTAGATGACTGCCCTCACTTTGCTACAGTCCTATTTTGGCATCAAATGTATTTTTCAGATTAGACTGAGAGCATCTTCTCCCCTGCCCTCTGCAAATACAGTGCTCAATCTTTGTTAAATTGCGCGCGTCAAACCTGGCTATCAGCACTTCACCCGTCCCTGGCCCAGTTTTCTTCTGCTTGTTGTGACAGGCCCATCCATGATGTAATGGGGAGAAGGCAGGGAGAGACTGTCATGTTCAGTGCTTTCAAAGGGCCTCTCCGCTGTTTTCTACCAAGGTAAAATCAAAGGTGGGGACGCCTTCTGTCATCTAGTGGCAACTCACTACCTCTATTGCGCAATCTCAATATTAAGCTGGGCTTAGCAACACTGTTTCATCTTGTTTTGTCTTGGGTTTTTTTATGAGATCATTAGATGGATCCAGCTCATGTAGCTCCATAAAGGTAGGCAAATAGCTCAGGATTATTCAGACAAAATCTGAAATGCACTTGTCTTTTCAGTGTCCTTTTGTTGGTTTTCAAACTATATTGTTGTGAACAAGTTGATTGACAGACCTCATTGCAAATAGTGAGTTTAATGTGGAATGATCCCACAAAGTGAACCTGGAGCTCCTTGGCAAGAAATTTATGTGAAAATTACATTATTTTTGGTCGAAGAATGGAAGTAAGATTATATGCGTTACAAAACACATGTAAGGAACTCATCGTACATAGTCCTCTGAATAGGGGCCATGAGACTCCTATTAACTGACTTCCATAAGTTTTTATTCCTTTATGAACTTCATTATAAAACCCCTATATTTTTGAAATTATTTTTATTACAGTTGTGACTATTTTAATTATGGAATAATGAGTGGAATAAGAAAAAATTGTGAGATTATATGTGACAGTCTGAAGCCAGAGAGGGAACTTTTCATTGGAAAGATTAGTACTGAAGGTTTCTATCACTTGTGACCAAGAATCAGTTTGGGAAAAAGTTAGAGAGAGGGGGATGCTGAAGAAAATAAGGGCATTTGGGAAGGACTAATAATTTTCTTGTCAAAGGAGAGCTGAGAAATATGTGGCCTCAACTTTCTAGTCCTCCATATAAAAAAAAAAAAAAAAAAGATTTAGTATTTTTCCAGGAAAAATATAACCAGACGTATCCTGATTCTGTCAGCAAGATCAAACAACTTATCTTTGTGTTTTAGTTTCTTCTCTGCAAAATGAGGATAAGGATATTGGACAGTTCTTGTAAGCTTGTTTGAGAACAATATCTGTAAGTGCAAGCTAATACAGCAGTACTTTCCTTTGATGCTGAATGCTCAGCATGATGCAGGACTAAGAAGTTGCTGGCTAAATGATGGTGGGATTTAGGAGCATATGACAGTCACAAATAATTACATTTGTGATTTTACACAAATTCATGTGATTTATTCTGTTTCCTTCTGTGTTTTTTCCCATAGGGGAAATCACAGTCAGTTGCTTTTTCCAGTGCTGAGATATAAGCTACAAAGCTGATTCTGATGAAAAATTAGCCTATGATCTCTTGACAAATGATCAAAACAGGTACCAAAATTCGAAGTTGTTTCTGTGGAATGATTTTTAAATGCCTGATTTTGAACTTGTTTTTAATTGATTATTTAAATAATATGCTAAATTAAAAAAATGTTTGATTGACTTTACCTTTGTTTTACCTTTATAGTTCTTCATTGTTTTCCTAAAAAAAGATTCATATTCATTGTAAACAATGGAATTTGTAGCTTTTACTCTGATTTTTGCAGGTCTGTTGGCACCCCTTGTCTCCTTGAGCTACTGCACATAACAGTACAGCTCACATGGTACTGCCTCATAGCTCTGCTTTTTCCCAGAAGCGTCAGATCGCCTGCGTGTGTGTTGTAAAGGCTCCTCCTCTGTGAGTGTGAATGGATTCTGTGGGTATTTATGGATGTGGGTGTAGAAATAGACATCAGGAGACAGCAAGTCAAGGAGGGGAAAAGTGTGTACTGAGACGTCATGAAAGTCTCCCAAAACCTGATAAGCTCCAGAGTTTAGCAATGCTGTTGAATCCGCAAGCATGAATATATTAGCATGCAAGTCAGCCAAATCTGTTGAAGGCCACCAGCAAACACCAGGCTCAACAGTGGGATGCATGACTCACACTGCATCTGAGACAGTGGTGGCTGCTATCTGCAGACAGGAACTACAGGTATGTATATACACCAGTTGAAGCAAGGGACGGCTTGAAGTGCTTTCTGAACACCTGCCTAGAAGCCCTTGTTGTATCAGTACAATCCTCTCCTTCTGATGAAGTGGCTGGGGTTGACCTCCCAGCTGTTGCTCCAATCTGGTAATTACCAGTTAGTGTGTTGGTGTGCATACGAGTGAGCTGTGTGAAGTGGATGTATTGTGTGTAGTTATCTGCTATTAAAATTAACAGCTTGATTTTATTATTAGTAACAGCTTTATTAAGAGAAAAATGTTCTTGTAAATATGGGTTGTGATCTTTGTCTTCCTCCAACGTGATACTCTGTCAGGGAAAGGAAAATTTTCAACATATGCACTGAGTAATCCAGGCACACAGATAAATCTGTGTAAGTTCGTTCCTCAATGATTCCTGGCAGGTAATGAGGCCAGAACCAGCCTGGAGGACCAGTCAGGGAACTTCTGCTGGTACATTCAGGGTCTGTATGTCATGGATGGGGCCTGCCTGTAGTTCTGTTCATATACATTCATAAAATTAATTGTATAGGCTTATTTAGACCAGTCAGGTTATTTTAATAGGTGCCAGATTTCTTAGGTGCTAAGATGTGGGGGGTTTTTTGGATTTGGCAAGCTGGATTTTGGATAAAAATTATAATTTATTAAAAATTTACAACAAAGTATTAAAATTTTATTAAAGTACCTGAAATATGTTAGGCACAGGGTTTGCATTTTCAAAATTTAAAAAAAATTATTAAAATACAGGCACTTTACTAGTATTTGAAAATTTGATTATTGGATACACCTAAATTGTGAAGACCAGAAGCAAGAATGATGTACTGGAGGACAGAAAGTTTTGTATGAAAGGAGAAAATATATCAACAGGTGAAAATAGTGTTGGAATATATATGGGAATAAACTGGAAGACCTAGGCCTAAGTTTGCCACATTTTGGCAGTGGTAGATATCATTCTCTTCTCTCTGGCTTTTACATGTGACCGGAAACAGGAATATTAGTTTCCTTC
Organism: Gavia stellata; assembly: GCF_030936135.1. NCBI lineage: Eukaryota > Metazoa > Chordata > Aves > Gaviiformes > Gaviidae > Gavia > Gavia stellata. The sequence continues at coordinate 26,180,119 of NC_082600.1, forward strand.
TTTCTCAGTTCCCAGGTGAGTTTCAACTGTCACTGAGTTAATGCATATGAAGAAAATAATCTCTCTTCCCTTTCTAGCTAGCAATAGCGAAACTAATTAAGGCATAATTTTTTGTACAACAAAAGCTGAAAATATTGGGACAATGGAAATAGAAGTTTTTGTTCTGTTGTGAAGACTGGAAATATGCTTGTCATGAATAATGATGTTTTATAGAAATGAAAGACTATTATGTAAATTTGTATTTGTCAGAGCTGCAAACTCTAAGTACCAACTATACTGGCAGTCTTATGCAGACCTTTGATTATAAAAGGCTGAATGGTGTGTAGAGCACACCAGTGCACAAGAGACAAGCTGGCTGGAGGAAAAACTGAAGACTTATTAGCTGCAAAGGCAGTTCATTCAAAGAGGTGTTCAGCCTGATGGGAATATCTATATCACCCTAGGCATGCTTTTCCTGTGTGCTTCGCATAGGGCATAGTTTTAGCAGTCCCCTGAAAATTTTAAATCTGCATGAAACATGGCACAAGCTTGCAATGACAGTAGGATGGCTTTTGGGAGATCATAGAGCAGCTTTTAATATTCAAGTGCTGTAACTGTGTATCCATCAAAAAAAAAAATCTGTGGTGAAATCATTAGCCCTAAATTTTAATGGAAAAAGTAAAACCTGTTAGTTCTCCAGACCTTTACAGCAAGATTTCCATTGACTTTGAGGCAAGGATTTTGCTCAGTAATAAAACTAGTAACTGATTTGGTCTTTACAGTTATTACTTGTTTGCATTTTGCTGAAAGGTGATCTAGCAAAGGGAAACATGTCTCTACAAATCTCAGTATGATGCTTATAAAGAGCCATTTATGGGTTACCCTAAAATTTCAGGGAAAAAAAAAAAGCTATTTTGTTAGCTAAAGATTTAATTTTTCTTTTACTATTACCAGCGTAAATGCAAACACCTTACAATTAATGGAATTATTAATGATTTGCAAAGCTGTGTAAGACAGACGAAAAGCTAATTTTCTTATTAGCTGTTTCTCGCTTATTCGCTTCGCCCTCGTGTGAATTAATCTAACACTAGACACCACCAAAGCATCAAATGTGATATTAACTGGTGGAGGATGTTATTTTCCTCATATTGCTCACCCATTATAATTTTCAGTGAAAAAGCCTAATAGAATCCAGCTCTCGAGACAAAGCTCTTCACTGACAAAAAGTCAATGTTATTTGAGGATCTCTCCCCTGATTGATCAAGCCACTGTAGGAAACTGAGCAGGGATAAAACTTGCTGCAGATCTCACAGTAAGGAAATGCTTCCCTGGGTGAATAATTCCAGTGTTCATCAGCTCAAAGACATTTAATGTGTGGCAGAACTGCGAGGAGAGAGACAGTGGTGTCTAAGGAAAGCAGGTTAACCCCACAAAGGGATCTCTAAGACAATGATGGGTTGCATTACCTTCTGTGATGGCTACAGTTGATCCTTCTCCTGGCCCTTACCTTATACATTTCCTCCTTGAATAAAAATTATCAAGTGCATACATATTCAGGAGAAAGGGTTAAATGTTTGTGCTAAGTTGCTTTTATTACCTAATAAAAAATCTTCATAACCTATTTGAGACATAAAGGTCTAAAATATTGTACTCATTAGAGGTAGAAAAGCCATGTTTTTCCAACATTTATAACTGAATTTTCCAACATTTATAACTGAATTCAAGTTCTTCATCTTCCAGGCTTGCAGTTTGAGTGTGCTGTTCCAAGAAATACAAGATAAACACAATGGAGGAAGGAGAGAACTGTTGACACCAAAATCACAGATTTGCTTACTCCCCTTTGTTCTGGCCCAAGCATCCTACCTAGAGAAATAATTTCTCCTTCATCTTCCTTTACAAATCAAATTCATACATGAAGCATTCTTTGCTGATGCTCTTATCCTACCAGCTTCTCATCTGTAAGTTTGTGGTCCCCAAGACAGTGTTGTGCATGTCCTTGTGAATCAAAAGACCTTCAGCTTTGTGGGGTTTAATGTGCTTTCACTTAAAGGAGGCATTGCTGCAATTGTATCTCAGGTTTCTCCCATATTTTTCCCACATGATTGTGCTTTGAGACTGGATACAAGTCCATGACGAGCTATGGAGGGTGGGAATTTGGTGACTGATGACTTTGAATTTCTTCTGCTGTTGTGTGGGTCTGTAAAAAGAGAAAATCTCAGCAGAGCATGCTGGTCAGTAGCAAGGTGAAGTTTCGATAGGGTGATAGGGCCCTTCCAAGTCTTTTGGTACCTGTCTGTCTGAGTTAAATGACACCTAACCTTGGTCGGGCCTGGAAGGACACTTTTTGTTCAAAAAAAGAAAAAAATGTACACGGTGATAAGACCATTTCCTTTCTCACAGCGTCTCCTTTAATGTCAGGCCTGAAATATGAAGTCATTAGGGGATATTAAAACAGTGCTGACAAACTAATTAACAAAAGACATTACGCCGGATGGGCTCAATTTATCCTTTTTAATGGTTCTTATAAATGGGTGCCGCCAATTAAAATTAATAAAGATTTACCAGCGATTGCCCAGCATACACTGTTAAGGAGCTCCACTGAAGGTCGCCTTAAAGTCAGCCTTGTCAAAGCTGCAAGTTCAGCTGCCAATACCAAGCCATGCTGAGTTACTCTCAGTTATGTTTTCCCAGGCAGTTTCTCTTTCTTTGTATTTGGCTGAAATTTATACACTTCTGTCTCTGTCTCTCTAAAATCTCATCCATCTGTCTGTTGACTCTATTAAAAAATATCCCCCCCATGCACTATTAGATTTTTCACAGTTTTACGAAGGAGAATCTCAACAGTCAGTATAATGAGAACTTTGTTCTTTCCAAATCTGTCTGTTATGAAGAAAATCTTGACATACAGCTTTCTTTTTAAACCACTCTTTGTTTTCTTGCTGTCAAATTAAGGTACAACACTGTCCCTGCTTAGGGGCAGAGTACGGATGATCAAGAATGCCCTGTGTGGCTGTAGCTTTGTTCAGCCTAGATCAGACTGAATTCTGCCAGGCCATGCTCTTACGGCTGCCAGCATTAGCCACCATGTTTGTTGCTCATGTTATTTGAACAAGGAAGTTTAGGAATTCATCCTTACACTTGAACGACAATGAGAGCCCTCGTGTTGAAAGAGTTTCAGCCATCTATGTGGGAAATTAAAACACTAGCTTTTGTAGGTGATTAGGCATTAAAAATATGAATTAGGAATGGATCAGGGGAGATGTCTGCTAATACCCCAGTCACTGAAAATTGATGACAAACAGTAACTTCTTTGTAACCGGTCCACTAACAGGAGAACAGCTAGATAAACTAGCCATGCAGCCACTAGGCTGACCAGCTCATCTCTGAGGTTCTGCCCTCCATTTCCATTTTGTAAGGCAGTGGGACAGGTAAGCTGGCTGAATGCCATTCTTTTCTCCCTTACCTTCCTTGAAACAAATGCTGGCAGAAAGACTGCTGTAAGTGGCTAGATGGAGATGCAGCTGCCGCTTGTGCTGGGCTGTGTTGGCAGGTCCATGGTGATCTCTGTGTCATGGGAATGTATTGACTGTAATGGGCAGGAGACAGACTCTGTGGGAGAAGCTGGAAATGTCTGCTTAAGAATTGAATGATTTGGCGCAATCTTTTGGTGTTGCTGCTATTAAGGATTCCCCAGAAGGCAGTACTAAGGGACACCTGCTGTTGTCTTCTCATGCACATTTAGAACTAGATCCCCAGTGTGAGGTGGCAAGAACATGCTAACACTTTTGGAGAGTAGCAAACAGTTTCAGATTTATTACTCTTCGGTGCCTGGTAAATGACTGCTGTATGCTGGAAAGAGGAGACCAGAAATGGTATCCTCTGTTCTGTTCCATCATTTCTTTGTAAAAATACTGATGAAGCACAGTAAATTAACAGTTCAGAAAAGGAAAGAGACCCATGGGAGCAATGGTAAAGGCAGTGTTACATAAGCTAGAGAAACAGCTCAACTGATTTTGTGGGAAACTACCTCAGATTGCCACAACCAGGGCAAAGTGACCCTGCTGGGTCAGCTGATGAAACTGCAGGAAATTAGAAGGATTGAATCTGTGAGAACTTCAAGACAGCTGAAACTTCATGTCATTGTATAGCTGTAACTACCTCACTTCAGTTAGTTGCTTACTTTCTTTACTTTTGCCATCTCACTCCTGCACTTTTGAGTATGCTAAGCACATAGAGGAAATCTATACAGTATATTCCAGGAGTGAACATGTCCTCCTTGTGAAGTTTAAAGGACAGGATAACAGAGAAAAGATTTTTCAGATTTTCTGGAGAGGAAGAGAGGGAGGGGGTGGGAAAGAAAGGAAGGAGAAAGAGAAGGAATAAAATGTAAGGAGGAATTGGAGAGAAAACTAAACAGAAACACAGTTACTGAGTAGAGTCTTTCAAATTGCTCTTAACCCTTGTGCAAAATTTTAGTAACTCCTCTAGATGAACATTGATTAATTTTTTTTTCACTTACAAGCAGTATTCTTTAGCAGAAAGGTACTTTATTGTTTCTGATTAGAAGTATGATACATTTGGACTAGGGGACAGACTTGGGATTTTGGAAGCAAGTTCTCTGCTCTGTTGAAACAAGTCAATTGCAAGATTATATGTTTAGAAATGTGAGTCCATCCAGGGTTTTTCAGGAATGACTTGTGGGTTCACACTGTCTCAATTTCCTTATTTATTTCTATTATATTTGCTGTGTGAAAAGACGTCAGACATAGGTCTGGAACCGACAACGTACAGTGGTATGCCAGTTGATGGAATCTGTGAAGCCATGTATTCTCTGCAGAGAAAGGTTAAATCTGTTACCGAGCTTTCTGTAGAGTAAAGCTCTCATCTATGGCTAAATCCGATCATTTCAAAATACATCTTGTTACAGAGCCCTCAGAATTCCTCTTGAGCTGTCTGAATACCTAAAAGCCCCAGTAACAGCAACACCTTTGAGACCAGTTGCCCAAAGCAAATTCTCTGTTGGCTTGCCTAGTAAGTTGATATTTAAGTTGATGACAAGAAGGTATTTGCACACCACTTCAGTACTGATTTTAGTAGTATGCAGAGTCTGGACCCTTCCTACTCTACTTGGTTAAAGTCTCATTTTCTGTAGTGTTGAAAATATCCTTGAAGAAGTCTTTTGTTGAATCCAGTTCCTACCCTGTGTCCTATTACACTTAAAGTCACAGGGCTATAAATGGTTTACTGTCCCATAGTAAAATTTTGGCACAGATATTTATGGCAGAGATCTTCATCTTTGTAAATCTCCTTAAATGTCTTCTCCTGTGCCAGCCTGTTGGATGATAGGAAACCTTTGTCATCATGTGAATGGCTTTGTACTGTTTAAGGGTAGTGCTCTTTCCTTCACTTGTTAATTTTGTTAAAATAACCACAGACCTTTAGGCTTGTGTTGCCTAATAATGGTGCTTAGAACAAAGATTGTTTATCTTCAGATAGTTAATTTTTCCTCTTCATTTTGTCTCCTCTCTCTATTTCTGATGCAAATGTAAGTAAGAGATTTATGGTGTCTCTGTAAGCTGTTCCATGTTTGGTATTCAGTTTTCATGTGACTCTGGAGAAAGGAAACTGAAGAAAATAAAATGCATATTCTAATTTAACAAATATTCAGCTAATGGTAAGATATATGTATTTTGCATGTTGAGACTTCTCTTACCTGATGTGCCCATGTTGAGACTTCTCTCACCTGAACTGCCCTGTAGCGGAGGATCTGCCTATCCAAGGCTTTGCATTTTTTCTAGCTTTGTACTACTCAGTCTTCTCAAATTCCCAGTTACTGTGCAGGTTTTTTTGAGCTAGATCCCCACTAAAATAACCAGGTAAATGGGTAGGAAAAACAACAGATGAGAACCAAAAAAAAAAAAAAAAAGGGCAGAAAAAAAAAGCAGCAGAGCATTATGATTTCAAAAGGTCTAAATAGTGGGAAAGAAAATACTAAGAATGTAAGACATTTCACTTTCTCATCAAGTTTAGTTCATAAAACAGTATCATTTGGAGAGGCTATTCTGTAGCTTTCTTGGCTTCAGCGCCCACAGTGTGCAGAGCTGAGGGGACATAGTGATTAACAGTGGCAGTTCTCTCAGTAGTTCTCTGGATCTTTCCATCCTGATGGGCCATACCACCTAAACTCCTTGGCATCCTGGAATCTTCTCATACAATGAACTTACAAAAACCCTATTATTCAGGAACAGCCATATATAACCTGCAGTGACCTCTGGCTAGAACTGTGGCAGCTGTTCTGTAGCCCAAAGCAAGACCATGCAACATTTAGAAGATAAGATCTGCCAATTATTTCACAGCATCCTGCAAAGCAGCAGGATGATTTTGAAGAGATACTGTAGGTATGCACAATAAAAGCAAGATGTGTTTGGTGTTACTCTGTTTTGTCTTTTTAAAAGGGACCACATGTCCCAAATTTTGGCTTATAGCTTCCCTGGTAAATAGTACCATGCCTGATGGAGTGGGTGGGTCCTGCTTGTGAGCCGGGACATACCTTCAATATTTCTACTGTTTTACTGCCTCCTTTTTTGTATACTCCCCAGATTTTTTTTCAAATTCTGCTGCCAATTGTCCCTCTTAACAGACGATACTGGAAAGCTATTAGGTGCACCACTGAGACTTGTTTTTGTAAGTGTGGGTATGAGCTCTGATCCTCCCATTTACAGTGACTGCCAGTCAGACTTATCCAGGATGTGTTATAGGGGAATATTGGGGTGTATGTGTTGCAACCTGGTTCCAGGTTACTAAGCTTTGCGGTTTCCTCAAACAACCCTGCACTGAGGGATCACCAGCTTTTGCCTGCACTCTTGATGTACAATACATTAATCGTGCCCTCCCTAATTCCTGCTTCAAGATAAATCTCTTGTGCTCCCATTATTTGGCTAATTGCTGTGGATTATATGGCAGTCGGGTGCTCTTTGGCAGGGAAAGATTAATGGAGGACATTTCCTTTGTTTTGATTTCATTTGCTAATTGCTGTGTGGAGAGGTGGTTATGTTAATTTATCCTCTCTCCCTGTTAGATAGCAGGGTTTTGTTTAGCATGTGCTGGGAAAGGAGCAGGTTGCCAGGAATCCTAAATGTTTCTTTGTCTTGCTTTGTGGTTTGGGGGGGGCGGGGGGCAGGTCTTCAGGTAGTAGGTAGGTTTTATCATTGGGTAGATGGAGTGTTCATATGCTTATGTGCTTTTGTATGTTTCCATGCATGGGAAGTAATTATAGGTGCACAAAATGAGGAATAAAAAATTTTCTGCATTTTTGCTAGAGGCTGAATCATCTGGCTGTTGGTCTCCTTGTACCTCTGTCAGACTTGTGGTAGAAAGTCAGAACCCCACTGAAAATCCTGGGCCTTTTAACGGAGCATGTATGTCACCATTCTGGCCACTGGACAAGATGCAGGGTCAGAGCCTGTGAGCAGCTAAGCATCCTTGCTCTCCCACTGAACTTGATGGGAATTGAGTGCTGTTACTAGCTCTGTTTTGATGAGATAATTTTCAAAACAACTGTCACCCAATGTGCAGCTCTCTCAACTTTAGATAAACGTAGAAGTCTGAGAGAACTGGTCAGATAATTGAGTCATTCACACTTGTTAGCCAGAAAGGAGTCCAAGCCAGTCACTGGTGACTGAAAATTGCTGCCATCTGTTGCCTGTTCTCTGGCTTTTGCAAAGTGTCTTGGATGTCAGTCTTTCCTGCTGAGACAGATGTTCCCATTGCACATCTGCATTCAGGTATTTGTACTAATTGCCCCTTTCCATTGACAGGTTCATCCACAGGCATGAAAAAATTCACCTTCACCCCAGCAGAGATGCCTCAGAACAGAGAATTTATTAGAGTAACATCTGAAAGGCATAGTTGGGAGGAATCTGCCCAGTGCCTTTTATAATTTAATTGTTCTGTGAATAAATGAGACACTTCAGTCTCCAGAGTTATCAGCTTGACAGTTTTTACTAGAACAAAATTCTTTTGGTTCAGTGGCTACAGCTATTAATTTAGGGATCCAGACATAAAGTCTTTATTATGGAAGACTGCCAGACTTTCTACCAAGAAGGCTGTCAGCCAGTCCTCTTAGTTTGGGGAAGATGAACAATCTGGCCATCTTTAGGTCTGGTTGTTTCAAGTAACTTTAACTTGAGAACAATAAAATAAACCTTGGATAGTGATAGAAATAATTGTGTTAAGCTGTTTATGTTTCTGATAGTTTGTAGCAAAATGGAGGGGCAGGATTTATGAACTCTAATTATTATTTAAATTCCTGTGGAAGCCTTTCTGTTTCCACTTTATGAGAATATAGACAGGAGCACACTTACCTGCTCTAGACTGTTCATTATTTTTCTGTTGCCACGAGAGAATCTTCTTGTCTCTTTGGTAAACTCCTCAGAAGGAAACGTTTTGGGGCCTCTCACAATTCTGTTGCTCTGCTGTTATTGCTATTGTTTCAAGGTAGACTCCCTGCACTAAGGCACCATCTATTTACGCAGTGCCTGCATATTTCCATTATTCTTTTTGCATACTTTTTAATTTTCTTCCCACTGCTCTGAGCTTAGCTATAAGATGAACTTAACCTACAGCAGATCTTCTTGGCTGACCAGTAAAATTCCAGGCCTATAATGTCCAGGCTTCAAATTAAATAACCATGCAATGTCATATCTGATCTTGGACATCACTGGATTGTAAGCTAGGACTCTTCAGGTATTTCCTGAAGTGTAAGGTAGTCATTGCCTGAAATGTTGAAAGTGGGTTTCAGAAATCTCTTCAGAGCTACTGAGAGCTTTAGGAGTTACTGCTCATAGACTAGCAGAGAAAACTGCTTTCTTTTGCTGTATCTGTCACCACTAGAATGTTTCTGTAATTGTGGCTGAGGGTTGTGGAAACATGAAACGTTACAGGATGTTTCATGTTGGAAATTGTTTTGAGATAGGTTGTGACTAAGAGTGTTTTACAGTAGGTGTCTGAGAGAAGGCCCACTGTGAACTCAGTCATGTGGAAATTATTCCATAACACTTAATGTATTTTGCAATTCATAGTAGTTATTATCCATGTCTCTCAAAGCACTTCAGGAAAGGTTAATGTTGTGAGAAGTCTTTAACACAGGGGCTATTGTTTTGCATGGGATAAGCTCACAAAATCACAGTGTAGGATGTTGAATTGGGCAAGGTGACTGGGAAATCCTGAGAGGAAAGTTGGTTAGGAAAAGGATGAGGCTCAGATCCTCAGATGATTAAACAGCCAATAAATGCAAGAGGTACTCATTGCTCCAAGTAACGTGTCTGAGGTTCGCCTCAGGAGTCCTAGCTCTTAATTCATGTCTAAACCCTGGCTATTGCTTCCTACTGTGATACCATCAATGAAACAATTGCAAGGCTAGATAGGGGAGGCACTGTTAGTATGAGGACAATAGGGTCAGCAGATCAGGACCTCTCCAATGCTAAGTGTTAAAACAGTCAGAGGCCCATGAGGTCCCTTTTATGGCAGTAGGAACAGACAACATTGCCATCATGATGCTGAAGCCATCAAGTCTAAACATGTAGTAGCTAGTGCTGCCTTGAAAAAGCAAAGAAAAAATGTGTCATGAGGTAATATGTTACTGCCAAGCAGTGACCTAACACTTAGATACAAGTAGCCTTTATCGTGCACGTGTGTGTGCCTCTGAAGATTGAATTGAGATTATAAATTTTTTAGTGGGCATGAAGGTTGTTACTGGAAACATGGGCTTGCATACACCAGTCATTTGGAAAGCAGTTCTTGATGAAACATCATTAGCAGCAAATTCACCAGAAGAGTGGAAATGAATTTCATAGGCCATAGAACTAATAAGGATCATGCTAAGTATTGGGTCCAGTCCCTTGCAGTTTCTGATAAACTTGAAAGCTCTGTAAAGGGAAGGGGGTTAGGACATTTAGTCACATGTCTGCCACTTTGCCAGCTGTTGTTAGTGCTAGTAATAACTGATTCCTCAGGGTGACTTTCCTGATCTCCTAATCTTTTAATTAGCAGGAACTGATAACAAGGAGGTGACCTCTGTAGACAGGGCAATGGAAATTATATTGAATCCCAAACAGAGAGGGGACTCTTACAGTATTTTGGAGTTGAATACTATGATTTAACAAGTTTTCCATACTGCAACATTGTTCAGGATGTGGCATTCCCCCTCTTAAAATAGATTAAACACAGGTGGAGGATACTAGAGTAAGGAGCCTTGAAACCCACCTACTGTATTATCAATGCACTTGCTACAGGAACAGAGAATGATAACCACTGCATACCCACACTACAGAGCCATTTCATTTCTGCCCTGAGCAGGAGAAATACCACCTATAGTGATGGAGAGATGGAGTTGGCATGATCCATCAGGCTCTTGGCAGTCTGCTAACTGCATTGGATGTTTGGACTTCCTCTGCCTGCCTTCCTGATTCTGTGCTAAAATCTGCCTATTCATTTCATGTAGAGATGACTCCCAGTAGTTGTTGAGAAGTCACTGGCATCTACGCTTATGCCTTTGACCAGGTGGATGCTGATTACCTAAAAATAAAAATCTGTCTCATCCATAATGCTCTGGACTGTCTTATCTTCCAAGCCTGCTTGGAAATAACTTGTCCGATAGATACGGAAGACTCATTCTCCTCTTGCTTGGCTCCTCTGATTTTCAGACAGTTGGAAGTTCTCTACAGATTTTGCATTGTCTTGTTTTAATTGTGATCTCTCTTGAGTGTTTGTCTTCTTTCTAAATGTGCATTCACTGTGATAAGCCTATATAATAAATGGCTTGCTCTGCTGTTCCCCAGAGGTGTTAGTGTGCCTTGGACTGGGGGTTTACTTCGTTCCATGTGTGGCATGTAAGGCTGTGTGGTTTCTCTAGTGTTGCATCCCCAGCCTGCTGACAGCACAGAGGCACTGACCTCTTTCACAGGAAGTGAACTGGACACCCCCCTTCCTAAGTCAAAGAGGCCAGAGAGATTGGTACCTGCTCTCTGATGTGCAGGACGCATCCTTGCAGAGCCTTGTAAACTAGCAACCTTGTAAAGCAGGCATCAGCTGATATTCCCTCAGTAAGGAAGGTAGCCTATACCTTTCTAACCAGTAGGAAATATTGCCATTTATCTATTGGTCCATGCTACTTCATCTGTAAGAGAACATAATAGAAAGAGATGTATTTTTCATCATTCTCTTTTCCCTCATCAAAAAGAAAAAGAATAATCTGGGCAAGGAAATGCGGAAATTATCATCAGGAAGTGTTTCTACCTCTCAAGTATGTGATGGGTGTTTCAGGAAATTTTCTCCTCACTGAGGAGAGACCTAAGGGCAGATATGGGGTCATGTGAAGTCATTTTACTTCCCTAGCAGTGCTGCTATAGCTACAGCTTTGTCTTAACACGGCTGCACGTGGCTGTTGTATGGCTGCTTAGTACATACCACATCTCACCAGCTGCTGTCACGGGGTGAGCTGATTCCTGAGGCTCAGTAGTATCTGTGCCTTATAAGGCAAGAAACGGAGAACGTATGGAAGGCTCCTTTATGTTATGGTACTATGCCTTCCAAGGACAGTTGGCTGTCGAGCAGGCAGAAGGCAGACAGGGGGCTGGTGGGGCAGGATGTGAAGGATGCTGGGTTGTCTTGGAATCCTGAAATTGATCTGTGGAGCCTTTTCTTTGCTGCCATTCCTATCAGCCTGTGTTTTAAACAATTTTAAAAACTGTGTTTCCTGCTTGTTTTTAGAAGAGGAAGCTAATTCCTCATCCTCCCTCCAGTTAGGTTATACACATCCAGTGTGGTGGAAATATACACATCCAGTGAGGTGGAAATGTATGTCTGTTAGTTATTCTTTTGATTTACTTACTCATGCAGGAGAGGTGAAACCACAGGGATGAGCCATGACCACATGGGTCCAGTCACTGCAGAACCACAGAAGATACTGACGCTACCCTGAAAGCTGTTATAGTTCATATGTAACTGAGTTGATTTCTATGAGAAAAGGATGATTTGTCACATAGTTTTCAAAGCACTTGAAGATCCTTCCAGCTCTGCAAAAATATATGGAATTTTCAATGGAGAATATGATGCCCAGCTGTGCAAAGCTCTGGGTGATTCATAGGGCCTGACTGTGAGAAATGATTTAGAATATGGCAGCTCAGTCTGAGATTCCCAAGGGAGAATAAGCAAAGCAGTCCCGTAATTCCCCATAGTCTCAGAAGGAATGCCATTAAAAAAATAACTTTATTGCAAAATGTAAAATGCAGAATGCAACCAGGCAGCGTCCTTAATAGAAGCCAGAAAGGTCATAGCCATTGATTTTATTTTTCTCCACGGGATGTTGCCATCTGAGAATACTGTCATGTCCCAAGTTGAATTCCGAAATAGGGAGTTTGCAAATGCATTCAATCAATCTGTAATTATTGATTTGGTTTCAGAGAGGAAAGTGCGGTCAGTGAAATGACAGGCTGGCTATACTTCCTATTATCTTCCCAGGACCTAAGGAAAGGCCATGCTAGCCCAAGATTATTGCCTGAATCTGTCCCAGGAAGGCTTTTTGCAATGACTGACCTGCATTTTGATGATTCCTGCATTGTAATAAGAAACAAAAATGATTTTTTGTTGTCATACATGTTCTGCTCACTTGCTTGAACCCTCAGTGAGGAAATTCCTCCAATATAGCAGCTGGCAGGTGTCCAAAATGGATTGTAGCCAGAACCATCACCCCAAGAGAGTATCTGTTCTTTCTGGGAAATAGCAAATGCACATCAATCAGAAGAGCACACACAAAAGGCAGCTCATAAAATGTTAGTAGACCTGACCATAGCTGAAGCTTTCTGGCCTTTCAACAAATCTACCTATATCATGCAAAGTCAATTATTGAGCTTCCAACTCATCATAACCAACAAATTTCTCTTGGGTAGAGGCACCTCTTCCAGCTTGTACAACAGGACAAACCTTCCTGTTCTTAAACTGTTTATGGGTCATTTCCTTGACAGATCAATATTCCTATCATCAGTTCAATGGAACAGGTTGCCAGGAATCAAAATATGTGGACTGAAAAAAATTTAGTGATGACACAGTGGGAGGAAATACTAAGTTATCTGTGAATGAGTCAAGAGAATCCTACAGACCTGTCAAATTAAGACTGGATGGATCAGTCACCCCCTGAGAGAAGAGAGTGTAAAGGAGCATAAAATGTCCCACAGAAATTCGCTCACAGACTTTAAGCCTAAAATTAAGAAAGAGCTGCTGAAACATGTAGTGAAAAGATAAGGCTTGTAAACATACAGAACTGGGGTAAAAAGTGTGAGGAAAATAAACCCTCTAATACTGTAAGAGGGTTATAAGGGAAAGAAACTAGATTATTCAGTAGATTAGAAGGATGATATTAGCTGAGGATACCACTACATATAGTCAGTTTTTCAACTCACTTGGACAAAACGTCAAAGAGAGAAAAAATTCTTAAAGACTAACAACATGAGATCAGTCTTCAGAAAAGACAGGGAAGAGCTCCCAGCAATCACACTCTCAATGCAATTGCTAATAAAGTAGCACAAACAAATGTATCTAGGTTTTTGTTAAGCATTGACTTGCATTTGCACATAGATAATATGGACAAAGGGGTTCCTAGGTGAAGAAACTCGCTGTCTGCAGTAAAGGTAAATGGCTTCAATGAGGGATACTGAGTGTCTGCTTTTATAGAGCAGTCATTTCCAAACGGTTTTGATTGGACATCCCTATCAGGAAAAAATTTTTGAATATGCTCCGCCAAGCCTGGGCCCTTGGAGTCAGTTCTTGAATCTGCTAGACTCTGAAGAAGTTGCCTGATTTTCTGAGCTGATGTGCACCCGTTGTTTCAGCTGGGATGAAATCCAGGGTGGGCCACTCTCTGCTGGAGACACCATAAGGCCTGGCACGAACCAATGCAACTAACACTTCATTGTCATGAGCTCAGACAAAGAATGAGATAAAATCCAGTATGGCTGAAGAGTAGCTACTGTATGATATTGTTTCTCTAGCACATTGATGCTCTCATCTCAGAACGACCTCACTGAGAGATTTCTGTTATTTCTGCGATTATGGCCTCATGCTGACAGGGTGCTTGGCATTGCACAAGGCAGTGTTGTGTGCTCTGTCTTAAAGTGCATAGGCTGAAGAAGGTAATGGGACTTTCGCTTGCGGATTTCAATAGATTCAAAACACAGCTTTTTCTCTAGAGCAGATGCAGCACACTAGGGAATGAGATGAGTGAACTAGTAAGACTGATGCCTTCAGACAAAAATCAAACTTACAGTGCTTAGATGCCCACTACTTGGATTGATTCTCAAAGTCGTGATTGCGTGTGGATGTGGCATTGTGGCATGTAGCTTGATGGACATGGTGCTCTGTGGTGTTGGGTGGGTTGGTTTTTGGTGTGTTGTGGCTTGTTGTTGTTGTGTGGTGGTTGGCTTTTTTCTTTTTTTTTTTTTTTCTTTTTTTTTTTTTTCCAGGTTGGACTTGATGATCTTACAGGTCTTTTCCAACCGTAGTGATTCTGTGATTCTGTGATTCTGTCTCCTGCCTTTGTTAGGGTGGATGTTTGCTAGGAAGTGTTTTCATTGTTGTTGGAGTCTATGGAGAAATGAAAATTATTTCTGCTAACAGATAACAGCTTGGACACAAAAATAACAATTCTTTGAAGGTAATATTTCCATCTAGTTGTAAATGAAGTATTGAACCTTTCATTAGAACACTGTCTATGATCTAAAGTACTAAATCCTGAACTGAGCAAAAACAGGAGCACTCAGCCTATTGACTCGTAAAGGTTTGACAGTTTAGGGTTCAGAATCAAGAAATTTTTGGAAGCTGGAAGTTCTTCTCTCTATCCTGTTCCAGTCTTAGAAGTGTATAATTTATAAATTTTCAGTATAATTTGAAAAATGCAGTACCTCATGGGTTTTTTCTTTGTTTAATCAGTATCATGTCTTTTTGAGTTGTATGAAGGTATTTTTAATGTTTAGCAACAACATGATTTCTTTTTAAATGCCAGCTATCTGAAAAGTGCATTTAAGTGATTTCAAGGAATCCTTTTTAGCTGTAGCAGTCTGGGAGATCAGCCCATCAGGTAGCAGAAGCTTTATTTCCAATGTGTTTATGTGCATAAAGCTACGGCCAAAAAGTGTTTCCTTGTTTTTCCTATGTGCCAGGGATCAGGAAGAATGTTGGTACTTCGTAAGATTTCTCAGTTGTCTGGAATAAGGAAAGGAGATAGCCTCTGTATTTGCTTTTCTAACTAAACTTCCATTTTCCTGAGCAGGAGTTTGAAAATCCATTGCAAATCAAGAATTGTCTCACTGTTGAGCAGCATCTAACTCTGGGAAGATTAATGTAATCCATGAGATTCATTCTCTTGTTCTTTGTATTAACGAATTAGCTAAAATCCAATTTCTTTGTCCAATTTTATTTCCAGTCCAGGAGTTTGCAAGGGTTTATGGATTCACATTGAAGACTTAAACTGAGAAACAGGAAATGTGATCTTTAATTTATTTTAATCTTGTAATGCAATTTTACATTTAAATTGCTAAGGAAATACTAATTTTGTTTTGGTGTTCACCATTGCCCTCTTTTTTGGCAAATACATATAGACTGGTATGCTAAGAATTATACTACTCCTGACCAGGAGGATGTACTATACCTGTACCAGTTTGAATTAAGCAATGGTGTAGTTTAATGTGCACACATTTAGGATCCTAATTTTTACATTTTATTATACTAGAAAATCATGGATTCATTTTTACCAGAAGATTAATTTGTGTCAAGATCTAATTGGATTGAAACTGGAATTCAATTACAATGAACAAATAGCTTTAAATTTTTTTATTAGTTATCTATCCAGACTGTTGAAGGGAGTTTTGCTTAAAGCTTAAGAAAATATTTTTTACTGAAATCTGAGTCTAAAAAATTCATCTATACTTAGGGAATTGAACAGATTGTTTCTGTTTGTTCATGTCTTTCAGTATTTTAAACTAGCTTAATTTACACTCTCACACCTTATTTTTCTTAATGTTTTGTAAAAAAAAAAAGAGAGCTTTCCTGGTTTTTCAACTCCCAGTTGGTTTCTCAGCTTTCAGTGAACGAGTCTTTGAACGGAATAGTTGAATAAACCAAAACATCTCCCTGTACTAAGAAAAAAGGCTCCTGTTGTCAAAATAAGGTTCTTGTTTTAACAAGCCATGAATCTAGAAGTTTGGACAGTGCGTTATATGGATTTAGTGGTTTGACTTAAAGTGCCAACGGAGAACCTGTACTTCTTGCTCTTTTCTATTTGAATTTTAAACAAATTATTTAAAAAAAAAAACAAAAGAGAATATGCTTCTGCACTTCAGCTGCTCTAGTTTACAGTCCAACATAAGTTTAAGCTGCTGATATTGGTAGCTTATTCTACATGTCCTGTGACAGCAGCAGTGGCTGTTGGCTGATGAAAGGAGCAGGTACCAAGTAGGTTACATGTATACATATTACTCTGAAAACAGTAAAAATGTAATCACCATCCTACTATTGCTGGCAGGTAGGTGTTCATAATTTCATTATATTCTTTCTGCCTGGAGGTGAGTGTGTTTTCTTCTAAGCTAATTCTGCTTTTTTTTTTTTTTTTCCTCCCCTGCAGAGCCTGAGAATATACTTAGGAAGCCCATTCCACATTAAAAGTCTTGGTTTGGCCAAAGATTAGATTAGAATTAAGGCGTAGGGATTCAGGTGATAAATGGTACAAATGCTGCAAAACCCTGGCTTATAAAACCAGCCCAGGACTGTTTTCTCCAGTGTTTCTTCATCTTCAGCTATTCATAAAGAGGATTAAACTGATTCACACCAAGGGAGATAGCCTGCTCAGGTTTTCTTAATATGCAGCCTGCATTATCCTTTGCTTTGTGTCACCTACCAGGTCATCCTTTTGTGTTGTCATAATACAACTAGCTGAATATAGCTTTATTTTCTCTCTCTTCATAAATCTGTACTGCCAAACAGTTGATAGCACATCCCAGCAGTGAATATGCACAGAATAATCCCAGCAGATGGATGGTTATCCTTCGGCTTCACACCAAAATGTCTGTACCCCTATACATGGGGTGCCTGCATTGTACTGTGAGCCCCCTCTTCCCTCCTTCTGTGCTCCACTTTTGTCCAGACAGTGTCTTGCTGCTTCCAGGCTGTGTAACCCCAGTGACTGTGTATCACTGGTGTCTTTTTTTTCCCCAACTCCCTTTGAATTGTCTCATTTAATGCCTGGAGCTCTTTTCAAGTCAGCTATTCAGTCAGCAAAATTTACGAGTACATACTGCTTTCCCTTAAGTTTTTCCCCTACATACGTTTAAAGGGGGGTTTGAAGGAAACCAGGCTGGTGGCTCTTGCTCTTTTTATGATCAATAAATGCCTCCCATTCCCCCCGCAAAAAAAAATGTTCTGCCCTCCCTCCCCGCTCCCAGGGAAAAAGCGTGCTTCCTTTGCTATGTTTCCTGTGGAAGGGGTCTTTGGAGGAGTCAAGCAGAGACGGGGAGCTTTTGTCACCCTTCATAAGATAGAGGTATTGAAGCCTTTACTCCTAAATGACAAATAGTCTTCATCATTGCCATTTTTACTCTCGCCTGTGCTGAGAAACAGAGCGAACTTTCAGCTCTGTACTTCTGCTCATGAGGAGAACCGGGAGGTCTCCCTTTCTCTAAAGCTCCTCGGAGAGGGTCCAAAATGGTTCTTCTAGCGGGCAGCTCTTGGGGCCAAAAGAGCTCGCCCCTCCGGCCGGGAAGGCGGGATCCTGCTGTTCAAGGCGTGGCCGCAGAGGGGCACCAAAACCTCACGGTTGGGTCGGCGCGGCGGGGCGGAGCGGGAGGGGCCGGCTGCGCCGCACGCCCGCCGGGCGCGGGCCCTGCCAGCCGGCTGCTGCGCCTCCCCGGGAGAGCTGCGGAAGGGAGGGAGCTTCCCTCAGTGACCGTCCCCAGGTGGAGCTTCAGCAGCCTTGCTGCGGGGCGGGTTAGAGGCAGGGCTGGTGGAAGGGAACACCAGGCGCTGGGGGTTTGTCACTCCCTAGGACGGTGGTTCAGCGTCTGCTCATGCTGCCCTGCTCCCTGCAGCGTCGCGTCGCAGCCATCGAGCCCGGGGTACAGGAGTGCCTGCAGGCTCCGGCTGCAGCCTTATGTTTGTATTTGGTTACTTACGTGTCTTCCTTGGGAAGTTTCTCGTGTCACCCCACACCGTACTTGGGTGCTGCCCTCTGTCACCATCATTGCTCAGGGTACCACAGCCTCCTGCCAGTTTCTTTTGTGCATACTTGTTTTGATGCCACGTTTAAAAATTCTTCAGGAATCTGGAAGAGCCTTTCAAAGTCACATCTTTAAACAATCTTCCTTTTCATCTGAGAATGGCAGCCACTCAGGGAGGAGCAGTCCAGGTTTTCAAGGGGGTGAAACAACTACGCAACTATGCCATATTGATCATGGCACAGACTCATAGAAATATATGTGCCAGCTGCTAATATGAGTCTGGCCCATGTCACTCCTGTAGCTCTACAGGAAGATGGTTGGGATTGCCTGATTCTGCATTATGTCTGGATTTAACAGAACAAATGAATGTTGGCTACTCTGGAGACCAGTGCACACTGAAAGGTGCAGTGGAGACCTTTCAAAATCACTGTTTTGTGGTTTGCCTCCATTAAAGACCACCATTTCACTAAAGAGAGATGTAGGCAAGCCCTAGTCTGCCTGCTGCCACCAGCTTAGCATATGCAGCTAGCTCCATGGCAAGGCAGGATGAGTGGATGGTCATGTTAGGCAAGGTGGCAAGGGAATCCCTGAATAGAGTTTGATCCTTTGACTGTGTAACTGAGATAGAGAACTGATCAGGCCTTCACTTCACACCAGAGGGAGGTTATGTAGAAGACAAGCTAAAATAAAATGTATTGGTAAAAGGTCTTTTTGTTGCACAAAAAAATGTTGGGTCCTTAGGCTCCACAACTGATGCTCTGTCTCCAGTGACATTGACCAGACAGTGCAGTTCAGAACATTGACGTTCCTGCTTGTGCTGGGGAAAGGCTGAGCTCAGAGCTGGCTTTAGCCCTATGTACTCTGACTTCTCAGATCTGAGCTGCTCTGTGGTTCATGAGAGAGTCTGGAGGCACCTGGGAACAAACACATCCCTGGACACTAGTGGAGAGTGTAAAAAATAGCTGTTATGTTAGTGAGAAAGAGGCTTGGTAGTTGCAGTTATTTTGTGCATTGAAGAGCATGTACTCATAGGTGCTTACAGAGAAGTTGCTAACTCAAGCAAGGTTGTGAATGACTTCCTGTGACTTGTCAAAGTAGCCCTGCCTGCTTTTTGTCTTGCTTTCTGCCTCAAGGGAAGGTTTTGTTCCTGAATCCTTGCTGTATAGCCATATAGTAACAGATGGACATGAAAATGCTGAGAAAATGCTTTCTTGATAGAGATCGTGAATTCCTTCATCTCTTGAGGAAACTGCCGAAAGCTGCAGAGACTACAGCACTGAGAAGGGGGAAGAGCAGGCTATGACTTAAGGCTTCCTACAGGAGCCACCTGATGACATCAATTTTCATAGTTTTGAGGGCCCCCTGAAACCAGGAAATTGAGAAACATGGTGAGAGGTTAGAGTCCAGAGTATGGATCTGGACTCAGAACTCCAGAGTGTTCAGGGAATGAACCTGGCAGCAAACTCTTTGGCTGTCTGGTGCGTGAACCCTGATATCCTGCAGTTCTGTAGTATCTTTTTCAGAGCACCCTAAAGTACTTAGCTATGTTTTTAAATGACCCACTGTCCTGTAAGCTGGTTCAGAGTCTTAAGTCCCAAATTGAATGATGGGGGCCACAAAGCATAGAACTGGGTTACGTGACTGTTGCAAGGTTATACTAGTTTATCAGCTCTCATTTGCTGGCTTAAAACTTTAAAGGCTTTACAAAGCTTCAGAGTTGAAATCCCTCTTCAGTTCTCTGGCTCTGTGATTTTCGCCTTTACTTTTTTTATGCAAACCAACTAAATCTCTTATGGGTAGGCTTCTCTGTTTGTAGAAGATCACATAATCTAACCCATGGTGGGAAGAGACTTCCAAAGCTGTACATGCTATACAAAAATCCTGCCGGGTCTTGTGTAGTTTATTTAACCTCTGCAGAAGCTGACATGTGCAAAAAGTATTTTTGCCCTATATCTGAAAAGGACAATGTGCTTGTGTATCATATGAGGATCCATAGGCCTTTCCAGTCCATTAGTTACCACAAGGGAATGTTAAACAACATCCAAAATGAGAAACCGCTTTTAAATGAGCAAGTCAAGAGTCTTAAGAAATCTCTGAATTATTGATATTAGCTTTTGTTCCATTTGGGGACTTCTTTGCTCTTTCAAGGACTGTGAGATCACCTGAAGAAGATTCCCCCTGGATATGGAAAGGAAGCCAGCTAGGAGGGCTGTAGTTTCCTATTAGTACTGTTTGGTGGTGCCTTTGGGAGTGACTACATCCCTACACATCTCCTCTCCTGTGCTTCTCCCATTCCCAACAATGCTGTGACTGCATCCTGCCCTACCTTTGTATGCCAGAAATCAAAAAAGAACAAAGGAGCAATGGAAAATTTGATATGGAAGTCAGTTGCTAAAGAATAGGGATATAATTAATGCCAGTCGACATAGGTTTATGGAAACTAGGTCTTGTCAAACAAGCTTGATCTCAAGAATGTAATCTCAAAGAATGGATAGTTAAAGGCAATTGTGTAGAGGTGATGTACTTATACTTTCCTAAAGCATTTGACTTAGCACTGCATGATAGTCTGGCTAAAATTTTAGTATTACACAGTATCGGTAAAGTGCCTGTTAAATGCATTAAGAATTGGTTAGCTAAGAGACATCAAAAGCATCATTTGTGGGAAGTATCGCTGAATGAGAGAGTGTCCAGGGGATTTGGCAAGAACTGATACCAAGTTCAGTGCTGTTCAACAGGTTTGTCCATGATTTGGAAGTAACTATAAACCATAGCTGAGTTTTAGGATTTACAATGTCACAAGATAGGGTAATAAATGATGAGAACAACTTTATATAAAGTGATTAGCGTCACGAGGAAAGCTAATTCTAACCAAACATGTATTAGCAGTCATATACAAAGTAGTACTCTTGGGGCCAAGTATTGTATCTTGCAGTCCTCCGTTCTGTAGCTATATATTGAAAAAAGGCTCTTGCGTTCCTTAGAGTTGACCACAGGAGCAGGAAGTGGGAGTGATTTTTAACCTACATGTATGGCATTGACAGAGTGCTAATAGAATATAGCATATAGCTCTAGTATAGGGTTTTAAAAGGAAGGTAGAAAAACTGAAAAGAACACAGCAGGGGAACCAAGATGACTTGGAATGAGCAAAGAGAGCTCAGTTTGTTTAGTTTCAAAAACACTGAGAAGTGACTTAGTGTAGAAGTACTTCCGTGGAGAAAAAAATGCCAGGTGCACTTTTTTCCCCACCATGTTCAGAGGACCTTTTCACAACAACAGGAACCAACATCTGGAAGCTAGATCAGTTTACATTAAAACTCCTAGTGTAGTTTATATTAAAAATAAGGTAAATTTATTTCAATAGAAGAATGATTGAATATTGGAAAGACTAGCAAGGTTGTTTTTTGTTTTGCATATCCTCAGCATCTATCCAGTGCCTTAATGAAAGAGTCATTTTAACTCATTACCATTGTGCTCAAAGTGTAATTCTGTGGCCTGAAATATAAAGGAAGGCATCCACATGGCCTTTCTGCCCTTCAGTATGACTCTGTGAAGTGAACAACATGCTAAAGAGATTCCTGTTGACTAAGCATCATCTTTGTCCTTGCGTCACACTGAGGTCATCGCAACCCTGCTGTGCCAGTATTCAAAAAGAACAAACCAGATGACCAGATGATATATTGTGTATATGTATACACTCTCTCTCTTTATATATGTATCTAACTTGCAAGAACCCATCATTCTTCCATCTTGTGCTCTGAAGCCATGAGTGTGTTTCTGGCCATGAGAAGAAGCCTTCTGTTAACAGCCTGGGCTGTATTTCCAACCTGCCACCTTCAAGTCAGCTTGCTGAGTCAGGCCAGCCTGCTGTATCTCAATCTCATTGTCTGGCCCCTCAACCTACACTTAGAGTTCTTGACTGTTACGAAGACTTTACGTGGTCCATACTGTTCTAGATCCCTCTTCCTCAACCTAGAATGCAAGTATGGCCTTCTCTACTGGTAGGAGTCAATATGGGAAGCTGTGGGAAATGAAAAGGGTGCTAAGGAAGTCTCAGTAGGTCCAAGTAGGAAAAAGCTGTGCTGTGTTCCCTTTCTTGCACCTATGGGTTTGCAGATCCAAGGGAGGGGAAATATTGGAAATACTCAGAGGCTTTGGATAAAAATTAATAGGCAAAGATGGGGAACAGCCAAATAGGCTCAAGAAGAGATGAGATGCAGGGAGCAGAAAGAACAGTATGAGGAGTCTGAAGGGAGGTCTTTATAGTAAGATTTTCTGTTAGAAGATTTCAGGAGACCAAGCAAAACCGTTTGCAGCCAAAGCTGCTGTTTTGAAAACCCAGAGGCTTATGTGTCCCCCTCACGAAAGAACTGCAGCACCATCCTGTTTCTTTCTTCTCATAATGGACATGGGCTTGTGTCCTCTCCTCCTTTTTTGTGCTTCAAATGGAGTTGGATTCGCTGAGCTGAGGCAACAGCTGATCCTGTTGTAAATACTAGTGCTGCTTTCCTGGCAGTACCCCTGCATTCCCACAGTGGTTGTGGCCAGGGTCAGTGACCCTTGCAACTACTTTGTGCCCTTTACCCTTGCCTCCTTTCTCTGTAATGGCACTACCACTGATTTAATAGCATTAATGCTTAAGCCTTTCTCAGATCATTCTACTTCCATTGGCCCTCCTCTTTCATCTTAATTTGGCTGGAAGAAATGGCAGCTCTTTCTTGCTGTTTGCTAATGAACCCACCTAAAGCAACTTTACAGTTGGCAAGGAAAGTGACGTGTCTGTGGCAGAAAGCAAAGCTTACCAGACTCTCTGTGGACCAAGACTTTTTCTCAGATATATTTCATTTTCTCAAATCCAATGAATTATTTTGTGATTCATTTTTTTTCTGTTCCACATGTGATTAAATCAGTACTCTGTGAAGCTTTGTCAGAGGAAAAGAAAAATCTCTGGCTTGTGGGATAGACAGTAACCAGGTGGTCAGGATTCTTATATGCGATACTGCAAATATTTACTGGAGCAAACCTGAGCTGGACTTTTCCACAGGCTAGTGCTGTAGCAGCTGTAGGACAGAGCCCTTGTCAAAGAAGCACTTATTAATTCACACAGAGTGAAAAAGTTCCAACAGAAGAGTCTGTTCCCAGAAGAAGAAATTATACCAATTAAGGCTTTTAGCTATGCTGGGGAAGGGCCAAGTTCAAGTCTCAGCTCCAGAAAAGTAGACCAGGAATTTGAGGCCAAATCTCTCACATTCTGTGTAGGTCTCCTTCTACATGCAGGCTTCTGTGTTGCCCAGTGCAAATTAGGGAGCCTTCTCTAGCAAAGGTTTCTTCAGGACAGTGAGTTTCTGCAAAACATGTAGATTTCATCAAATTGAGTATTTCCCAACAAAGCTGGTTATGGCAAAGACAGAAGGAAAAAAAACCCCATGAGCAGTTCTATGGATTAGGTGCTGACAAGTAGATAGAGAGGGAGATGTTAGGGAGATAATTAGACAGTTTGCTCAAGCATGGGCAGACTTGTGGCAGCTGCTTAAGCCATGTCTCTCTTTTGAGTTCTTGCAAGTGTCTTCTGTACTTGGGCTGCAGCGTGTGGCAAATGAAGGAATTTTACTTGGAATCATAGGGAGGATTGGCAGGTTTGCATCATTCACTCCTGAATGCAGTGCATACCTGCAAAATGCAACACACCCTTTCCTTTGCCTGTTTTCTTTCTGTGTGGAGGAGGAATGGAGCTGTTAATTGATGTGTGGTGCTTTCATGTGCAGACGTGAACTTTGGGATTTTGGCCTGTATGGAAGCAAGTCCTGCCATTACATTTGCTCTACTTTTCCTGTTTTCAGTGCCATTGTTTTGGAGCAGCTCCTAGGGCTGTTTGTTTCAGATACATGGCCACTTTCCCTCTCTGCTCACTTGGACCAGGGCTGCTAATCAATGCTATCAAATGAGATCTGAGTAGATCTTTGATTCACCACCTTTCACTTCCTAGAATTGTTGTTGTGCTTGCTTGTAACTGGAGGGATTTGTTCCTTCCAGACACTTCGTAATGCCTCATGTAAGTGCAAGGTCACTTCTACAGCACTGGTTTTCATCCAGCTCCACTACTGGTTGGAAAGCATTCTCAAACAGCTGTTTGGCCTTTGGAGTGAGTTTGTCCCAGTCTATTGCCAGTGGACATCTGGATCAGAATCACGGCTGGCATTGACTGGCCCTTTTGACATTAGTCAAGCAAAGAAGCCAGGGCTTGAACAGACCACCAGATAATTAGAAGCTACTGCAGTGACTTGCAATCAAAGAGCCTAAAGAAATGGATGCAGAGGGTCCTCTTGCACTCCTAGAAATAATAACTCCAAAGGAGTAAAACTGGCTCTGAAAATGTTGCCTTTTCTCTGAGAGACATCTCTGGGTGCATTGCAAGATTTTGCTGAGTTTCCTGACCAACTGCATTGTACTTCTGGTGGGGCTTGCAAAGCCAGGAGGCCTACAGGGGACAGGCCTGGATCCCTCTGTGGCTTGCTCACCGTCCATATAATGGTTCCACTGCACAGTCTTCTATTGCTAGTTGAGGAAACAGAGGGAATGTAGCTGGACTCTCAGAGTCTAGACAGGATGGCAGGACTGGCAGCTAGACAAAGCTTCTCTTTCTCCAGATTGCTCTTCAGGATAAAAGGTCAGTCAGCGCCAGCTGCATGGTGCAGTTTTTGCAAAGAAACTGCAGAATTTTTGGAAAATTTTTGAGCATATCAGGAAGGGAAGTGTAATCCTACCTCCTGACTCCAGCTTTAGATCCTGTAACTCTAAAGTTTAAGCTGAAATATAGGATGTCTCCTCTCTGTTCTCCAGGTTGAGCGCAAAAGAGTGGGGTGTTTTATAAGTCTGAAAATCTGACATTGAAGTTGTTCTTCTTCTAAGGAAACAAAGGGGGTGGGAATTGATCACAGCATCTGTATTCAATCTTTTCAATTTTGCCGATTTTTTTAGTGAGCAACAGCAACCTTTTCTATTTCCCCTCTTCTCTATTGCTCTTACGTGAAAGTGAACAAGATTCACAGCTGTGCCTATGCACTTACAGCATTTTGAAACTCACATTGTAAAGTGAAACTGGATTTTCTTTAAATATTTCCTCTTAGTGAAGACATTCCTAAATCAGAGGCGTTTGTGTCCTTTGCTTGCTGATAATCTGATAAATTGTGATGAAAAATAAAGCCAGTAGTCAACAACAGCCTTTGTCTGAATGGCCCTGAATGAGGCTTTGGGGTGGAGTGTTTTAAGCCTTCCTCTTCAAAATCAGAGTGCTTCTGCCTGTGCCGTGTTAGTACCATTTCACAGCCCAGAATGAATTTGAACTAACTCAGCAGCTTATTACTGTTTGGTAACATGCAGAAATCCTAATCCAGAGGGAGACCTGACTAACAGGCCCAAAATTTATTTGGAATCAAAGGTCAGGGCACTTGTGTGAATTATGAATTGGTAAACAAATGATAAATGTTAAGAAGAAAAGTCTTCCTGCTTCAGGGTGGGCAACAGGCACTTGCTAGAGGTGGTTCAGATGAGGCTGCCTAGTGACTGCTCTCTGAGGAGATTCTTGTTCAAGTAGCAGGTGCTGACAGTGTAGGAGAGGACAGGGGACTGGAAGGAACATGGCTATTCCTCAGCTTGGTAGTACACAGGCTGCCTGAGGACAACTTTCTTGTCCCAAGTGCTTCCTTTGGGCAAGGAGGAAGGACTGGCTATGGGATTTGAATCCTTGCTGGCATGTGTATGCAGAAGTGCAATTAAATGCCTCTTGCATCCAAACTGTACTTTAAGAACTTCATTCAACCTTCCACCAAAGAGGGACAATAACACACTAGTACATTTTCTACCCAGAGACAATAAAATACATTTTATGTTTTTGTTTTAAAGAGAACTTTTATTCTTTTCCTCATGCTACATCTATCACCCAGAAGCAGGCATCAACAAGTAGGCCTAGCCATCATATGCCATCTACATTCTTTAGATCCTTCTGTCTAGAAGGTTGTCCTTGCTAGAAGACTGTATTGTAACCTGCTTGTTTTTAATGGAAGAGAAATTTACTTAAAATTGTGAGAAATAGTACTGTCCCAAGCATGGCTCTGGGACACCGTTGTTCAGAAAAGCAGGATGTGGCAATGAAAAACTTTTTTTTTTTCTACCATGAATTAGTGTGTCTGCAATCTTTAGCTATGTGTCTAGTAAGCTGTGCATCGGCTTTAGAAATGGAATAGCGCCTTGTGATGGTGGTGTTGCCTTTCAAGGGGGTTGAGAAGAAGGTGGTAATTATCTGGTGATACGTGAGCATCAGATCAATTCTGTGGAAGTGGGCATTTAAAACATTACTTATTTTCACTTCATCAATTGAAAAACACTTTGAGGTTGGCTGACACCAGTTGTACTGTACACTCTGGTAGCTCCCGATCATTCCTCCAAGCACGGAGGATCTGTGATAATCTTTTTATTTCATCCTATTGTTTTTCACCCCCTCAGCTTCCAAATACTTGTGTCCTTCCACATGGTGTGCTGGAAATGCTCTTTCCAAACTTCTGTACCAAGCTCCTTTGAATGTTTGTCATCACTCTCAACACTCATGACTTCTTATGAAGCCATTAATGTAGGATGTTGAAGTTCTACAAGGAAATGGCAATAATGACTTAACTGCAGCTTATTACTTCTTTGAATCTTCTCACTGTTCCCTTTTTTTCCTTCCCATCATTTTATATGTGTTCATGACCTTATTACTTGGGTATTGCTGACTCGAGAAATCATGCTTCCTCCTGGAGAAAGATTGCACCTTCGCCTGTTTCAGTGACAAAGCTAGAAAGCTGGGCAAAGCAAATAAAGCATAATGCCTAATATGAGATTATAATTAATAATGAAGTTCCTTCTTAGCTGCTTCAGCACTGTTTTCCTTGGGTTTTCACAGCATCTTCTGAGATACCAAAGGTCAGGCACCAATGCTCACAAAATAATGCTGCCAGCCATAACCTCACCAACCCCTTTTAAAACTCAGTCTAAAGGCAGCTAAGAAAGGGGCTACGAATACAAGGTTTTTGTGCCTTCTTCTCCTGCTACTCTCATCTCCCCTGACTAACCAGCTTTTAACTGCCATCTCTGAGCTTATTCCTCCCTTGCTGAGTTCCTGCTGGATCTTTCTTTTCCTCCTCTTTCTTTTGCTATTTGGAGCACTTCCTGGCCACTTGCAGCATTTTTAAGGCAGTTAAAGTGCCCTATAAATCATATATTGCAAGGCGCCTTCATCAGTTATATGTTTTATTAACCCTACAGCCTCTAACATGCTCTCAACTTTATATAGAGATCACAAATGATATACTAAAGATACAATGAATGGGGTTGGTCTTGAAATGTTCTATCTACGTGGTTGTTTTCTCCCCACTTCTTTTTAGTTTTAGGGGTTCCGTGTGCCTGAAAAATATTTATTAACACCATCACCTCCTCCTGTTTGATGTCTAACGGTTTTGGCAGCAGTTTGTAGTGCAGTTTTCTATCTGCATCAGTCCTGTGCTACATTTATTTCCTTTGCTGATAGTTTTGACTGAAATAGAAACTGCTTATGTCTTTCTCCAAAGCGAAGACTTCACACTCCATGTAATCACTTCCCAAAATGAATATCACTTGTGTTGTTACAGTGACCTATGATAGAGACATTATTTTTGCTTTAATTGGTGGTCTATAGTAAGGGAGTTAAACAGATTTCAGGACTCTACTTCAAACAGGTATTTGAGTGATGGAAATCCAATGAGAAACTCTGACTGTTAGTGAGTTCTTGGGGAAAGGTCACTGTTGGCATAACTTCCCTTCAGCACTCAGAGGACCGCAGTGACAGAGCTTGCCAGATTTCAAGATTCTAGTTTAGAGAAAATATGGAACTATGTTTAGGAATAGTGTATCTAAATCAGCCAAGCAAGACAGAGGAGTTTGTGGCGCTTGCCTGAGGTCACAAAGAAAGTCACTGTCGGAGATGGAGCATTGCAATCTTTGGCTTTTGCTCAGGCTGTGTGCCTCCAGTATAGAAATGTATAACCTGTCCAATCTTGTCTCCATGGGGCAGTGTTAATATGACTAGAAAATGCTTCAGAGTTCCCAGAAAAATGCTAGTGGGGACCTCTAACTAGGCAAAATCTGTACCATCCAACCCTATGGAAGCTAACTGCAAGCTGAAAGATTTGATGATCATAGTTATCTATATTATATTCCACCATGAAAGGGATTAAAATATTACCTTAACACACCTGATCCTCCGAAATGCTACCTGGCATTTGAGCAACATCATTCTTTGTGCATGTAAAATGTTTTTCTCACATGGATCTTGCTGATTTCCCCTCATTCTTGATTCTCTCTGCTGATTGCCACATATCATTTCAAGAGCTAACCCCATCTCTGACTGCAGCTATTTGTTATCAGCCCCTTTGCCTTTACCACTTCCATTTGTAATTTAAACACCCTAATTTAATAGGTTTGTCTCATTATTTTGATTAATCATATTAACTCATATTAATTAAGAGATGGATTTAGGTAATGACAGAGGTTAATGGAGTCAGTTTTCACTTTCCCCTGGTTTTTCAGGGAAGGGGGGACACAAGGGTAGGAGGGGGAAAATAAAAAGAGAGACTAGAAAGAGTGAAAAAGAGAAACTGTTGGGGGGGAAATCTCAGTTAGCAATCAGAAATTCCCTGCTAATTGAATGTCTGATTTTATTAATGATGAAATTTATAAAGGTCCTTAAGAAAAGAAAAGAATTTAGCCAGTTCAGCAGTTAAGTGTGAATATTAACTAACTCCAAGATAAAAGTTAAAATATCCATTTTTTTTTAATTTTCTCTAGTTCTTTAAATAAAAAGCTCTCTTTGACACTTCATCCCATTAGAGCTTTAGCTTCCTTTGCCATCCATTGCTAAATGGCTGGAGACTGTGCAGAGAATCCAATGTCCTGGATGGTTTAAGAAATGCTGATCTTGGAGGGCAGGAAGTTAATACATGGATCATCATAGTGCTTATTTTCCTTGATGCTTGCTTTCTGATGATGCTTTTGTAAGTGGAAGGATTCCAGCTCTGCCTTATGCTCTGTCTCTACTTTATCACGCTTGTTTCCCCGAGGCTCAAAAAAAAATGACTGCAAACAGAGTGTCAGATTCAGACTGAACTTTGCATTGGTGCTGTGGGCTGCATTTCCATCTCAACAAAGGCATGGTGAATCCTTTGCTTATCGAAGTCCCTCCATGACAGGGTCTCATGGTTATTACTCCCAGGCATGTCCAGCAGCAGACTGCTCCTAATTGGTCTCTTTCTTTTTCCCCATTTGTACCAATACTATATGGCCATAAAATCCCATTTGAGGAGGGGAACTCTTTATAGCTGCCCTTGTGCAAATGACAGCATGAGGGCAAGTCAGTGGAAAGCTCTTTCATCCTGTGCTCCATGGTGCTTCAACTGGCCTGCTTCAATGAACATTTGAACAGAAAGCGATTTTGGAGCTGAAGCTGGTTGGTAGTGAATGGTGGGGTAACTGTGCAAGACCCCAGAGTAAGCAGTTAATCTTTCTCTTTACCAGAAAAGAAGATTTTTGTGACAATGGTAACATTCCAATGGTAACAATTCTGTGACAACGGTATACAAAATAAAGGGAGGTACAGGAAGAAAAACTGTTATTCAAACCCTAAATTAACAAATATGAGCAAAGAATTTGTATTAATTGTCAAATCTAAATCAAAAAGACTTAGAACAAGAAAGTTTTTTGTGAACAAACTGTTAAAAAAAATATTTAATTGTGAGGGAACTTGACGTCTTCGTATATACTCTGCCAGTAAATGTTGCTGTTGAAATGTAGTACTCACAGGCGGCTTGTGAAACGTAGCCAGTAAGGTTTGTAAGACCATGTTCTACTTTGAAGTGTAGTGCACTATCAGCCCAAAGATTATTTGGTAAAAAATTACAAAGAAAAGCACCAAGAACATGGTGAACATTTCCTGTGAGGTATTTGAGGAAATATTCTGTAAGTGTGACCAGCTGTAGTCATTGTATTTATGTTAACTCAGTAGAATACGTTGTCTGTGGAAGGACACGCAGTACCTCTTGACCATCCAGATTTCTTGACTGCAGTACAGTCCCTTGCTCTCAGCTACTTTAAGCTAAAGTTTGCAACATAGACAGTCTCATGTGAGTTTTTAATTTCATCCAACTGGAGTCCTTATACCTAACTTGACTGCCACTCAGAAGAAATTTTAATATAAATTCCAGAAGTTGATTACTTTTCGGTGATCTGTGATTAAAATAGCAGAAGTCTAAAGTGGAATTTTTCCATAATCAGTATTTCAGAGCAGATGAATGAAACAAATTTCGGTTCAAAAGGCACCAGAGCAGTTGAGATCTGATAAGACTGACTGACCTTTTTGTGACTTTGATGAGAACATCAAAAAACAATTTTGCTTTTGCAATGTTGTTTCATAACAGGTAAAAATATACCACATTTCAAATTGTTGGCAACTTGAGAATGTTCACAGTCTGTTTCTATGATGTTAGAAAACACTGTAAAATTAACATCCTTTTTTGTTATTGTTTTGTTTTATCTTTGCTTGCTATAAGTCAAGTAGGGAATGATTTCTGTGCAAAATGACAGTTCATCTGAACAGTGGAGAACCACGAGTTCGAAAGATCCAGTTGGTGTTCCCAGTCTAGTATCTTTTGGCTTGCATATAGAAGTATAAGCATGTAGGACTTGCATTTGAAAAGTACAAGGCTCAGAAGAGAGAGAATTCTAGGCGTGTAACATTAAGGGACTTCAGAAATAGATGACTGGAAGCGTCTAAATGTAGCCTGACATTATGAAATGACCCAACGACATTTCAGTAAGTTGGGAATTAGAACAACATGACAGGCAGCATGGTTTTTTTCAGGGAGCTAAGGTCTTGTTCAAGCAGGGAAAGCCTCTGAGGCAGACTTTGTCTCTCTGGAGTCTCCCTGCATGGTTACCGACCCATCACAGCTGCCTCTCTACCTGGGAGTATTCCTAAAACTCCAGCCTCTGAAATCCTGCTTTCCCTTGAAGAATTCTCATTTTATTAAAAGCATGCAAAGCTTTTATCTTTACAGAAATGCTTTAAACAGTAGAATGTTAAAAGCTCAGAAAATGTAAAAGCCTGATAGGAAAATCCAATAGATGTATATGCATATATATATATGCAAAAATGTATTTATAAAAGACATCAGTACCTCATGATGTTTTAAGACAGTTTTGGGATTATTTTGGAACCTGACTCAAATTTGAAGTCTTTCATTTTACAAAACTGTCAGTGATTTCAGTAAGGGTTCAAATGGACAGAGGACACCAGATACAACATCTTCATTGTGGGATTGGGAGGACTGGACTGCTCTTTTCTGGAGACTTTTAGTGGATACTGTTTGAATTAATATGTGTCTAAAGGGCAAGTTTGAATAAAAGAGCTTGACTTTAATGCTCATGATTTTTTTTTCATACTCTGTCATTTAAGTTTGAGGTACAGATTTTTTTTATTAACAGTAGACATACAACCAGAGATTTGCATACTGCAAGGAAGTACTAAATAGACAAAAGCAGATTGTAATACTAGCCTCTGACTAAAAATAAAGATTAAAAAAAATAACAGCACAGAAAAATTGTGTAGATATATTTTTCTCAAAAAAAGCCATGGCAGTTTAGTTCTGATTTTACTTGTGTTGCATTTACACCAGACAAAAGTCAATGGAGTTGCTTCACAGTGTACAGTAGCATGAGGTTAGAACTGAGTCCTCTATCTTAAATTATTACATGTAAGTGTATACACACTTCTTTGTGGGTGCACTGTATCTCTTTGTCTGTGCATATTCAAGTGTATATATTTCACAGTTGCTGTCTGCATCATTCACTTCCAAAACCAGCATGCATTAATTTTCATAACTTTTTGTTCTATTACAATATTAATGGGACTATCAATGGGAAAGGACAAGAGAAGCATTTTTAATGTTTATCTGACAGTTGCAAATTTCACTTGAGGTTGTTTACTGGGATCTGATTGTTGGCAAAGAGGAGTAGGAAAGGCAGCAAGATGAATGGGATCACAGGAAGAAGAGATGTATTTATGGGTCCTCTTAGCACCATCTAAGAGTAATAAAAAGTCCTGTCTTACCTCTCCTTTACCAAGTCTTAAGTTTTAAACAGCAAAAAATGAGGGATTGTTTTAATTAACTTCTGTTTAATCCAGGTGGCCTGTTCAAAGTGAAACACATTGTTTTTAGATATGTGAAAATTAGATGAAGGTCTCAGTGTGTATGTTTATTCTCATCCAACATATTTTCCCTAGTGGAGAAAAAGCCTGGAAATAAGAGAGTTTGTGGACTTGTGGATGAACCTGCAATGTGATGTCAAACTGTGTACCAAATTGCTGTTGGAGGTTGCCTTTTTTGACCTTCAGTTCTAGGACTATTCTAAGTGAGGCTTATTTGTTATGGGGAGAGCTGAACCTTTTCCCAATTTTGCTCTGCAGTTTTACAGACCCTAAGTTTTACAGATCTGGGCATTGCGCCTCCATATTTTCTGTGCTGTAAACATCACCTCAGACAAAAAAAAAGCCCAAACAAAACCAACAAACAATCTTGGAATTCTGCTTGTCTTTTTAGTTCATGCTCTAAAATGTTTATCTTTAAGTATCAGTTTTTCAGCTAGGAATGCAGAGAGCCTAACTTTTCACCGGCCAATGTTTAAGAACAGAATAAAAAATTCATAGACCATAGATAACTCAAAAATGGTAGAATGATAGCCTAAGAGTATTGTGTTCAGCTCTGGTCACCTCTGTCACAGATTACTGCAGAAATAGAAGAATTTCAGAGCTAGGTAGCAGACTGAGTTGTTTGGAAAAACAGACTGTATCATCTGGGGGAAAATCTTTTGAGAAGAGCATGGAAGTGTGAAGGGAAGGTTTAATTTTTCATGCAAAATGAAATCCAAAATAACTGGCTATGTAGATTTGAACTGTTAAATGCTTCTTGCTGGGCATTACAGTTCATGTGCTTCTCTTCCTGTTCTTCTCACTAGGCTGGGCTTTTTTGGTGGATTATGTCTCCTTTGATGCACCTTGACTGCCCCACTGAGAAGCTTTGGTGAGGACTTAGACTACCACTACAGAGCACTGTAGCAAATCTTTTTTTTTAAATGAAAAATATGAAGTTTCCACAGGAAGCAGAAACATTCCCCAAAATTGCAATTTTGTCAAAGGTAATTAATTTGGGGGAAGGCTTGCAAGAGTCTCCAGTTGTCAGTATGTAAATTAGTTCTTGTCATAGTACATGAATTCTTATTGTGTTTTGAAATATCAGAGTGAGGAAACAATAAATTTGGAAAGGGGCAGATACAAAACCCTTGGAAAGGAAATCAAACAGCTATACAAAATGGGGTTCTCAGCTGTAATGGATGGCTTCTACCATTTGCTGTCTTTCGGCAAAGCAGTTCTCAGCCAGAGCTAGACTGCTTTGTCCTGCACTGAAATAGTGTGTTAGAGATACACGTTTCACAGGTAGTGAACAGGAAAGACAGCTTGGATGGGTAAAGAGGGAATTTGACAATGAACCAGTCAACCAAACCAGTGACCTCTCCAAAATGCTTTTGTGAGCCTACCTGATCTGTGAGCGTTTGGGCTGAATAGTTTTGGTAGGGGCTTTCTTTTCTGGCATGTGGTCCTGCCTTTTCTGGATCCCTCTCTTCCCCTTTCATAGAATCATGGAATCATTTAGGTTGGGAAAGACCTGTAAGATCATCAAGTCCAACTGTTAACCTAACACTGCTAAGTCCACCACTAAACCATATCTCTAAGCGCCTCATCCACACGTCTTTTAAATACCTCGAGGGATGGTGACTCAACCACCTCCCTGGGCAGCCTCTTCCAATGTCTGACAACCCCTTCAGTGAAGAAGTTTTTCCTCATATCCAAACTAAACCTCCCCTGGCACAACTTGTGGCCATTTCCTCTTGTCCTGTGACTTGTCGTTTGGGAGAAGAGGCCAACACCCACCTTGCTACAACCTCCTTTCAGGTAATTGTAAAGAGCGATAAGGTCTCCCCTCAGCCTCCTCTTCTCCAGACTGAACAACCCCCGTTCCTTCAGCCACTCCTCATAAGACTTGTGCTCCAGACCCCTCACCAGCTTCCTTGCCCTTCTCTGGACACGCTCCAGCACCTCAGTGTCTTTCTTGTAGGGAGGGGCCCAAAACTGAACACAGTATTCGAGGTGCGGCCTCACCAGTGCTGAGTACAGAGGGACAATCACTTCCCTACTCCTGCTGGCCACACTGTTTCTGATACAGGCCAGGATGCCGTTGGCCTTCTTGGCCACCTGGGCACACTGCTGGCTCATATTCAGCCGGCTGTCGACCAACACCCCCAGGTCCTTTTCTGCGGGGGAGCTTTCCAGCCACTCGTCCCCAAGCCTATAGCGTTGCCTGGGGTTGTTGTGACCCAAATGCAGGACCCGGCACTTGGCCTTGTTGACCCTCATACAATTGGCCTCAGCCCATCGATCCAGCCTGTCCAGATCCCTCTGTAGAGCCTTCCTACCCTCGAGCAGATCAACACTCCCACCCAACTTGGTGTTGTCTGCAAACTTACTGAGGGTGCACATCTCCTCATCCAGATCATTGATAAAGATATTAAACAGAACTGGCCCCAATACTGAGCCCTGGGGAACACTACTTGTGACTGGCTGCTGACTGGATTTAACTCCATTCACCACAACCCTTTGGGCCCGGCCATCCAGCCAGTTTTTTACCCAGTGAAGAGTGTACCTGTCCAAGCCATGAGCAGCCACATGGGCTGGGGAGGGCCATGCAGGCAGACAGCATATAGTCATGCACGCAGTCCAGCTGCTTTGAAAACTGTCTTGTGGGAGAGAGAGAGGAGGCGAGAAAATGTTTCATTGCTGCTTGTGCCGGGTATCCTGGAGAGACAGAGACATCGGTGGAGGGCACACATCACTGCCTGGTAACTCCACTCACTGTTTACCAATTACCAGGACTAGTTTCTGTTCACTGTTAGGTTAGGGTTAATTACAGTTAGGTTCCTTTCATTAGTTAGATTAACTGCAGTTGGGTATTCCCTGTTGTCACTGCCCCCAAGAGAGGGGTCTGATCCTGGCCCTGTTCCCTTCCTACAAAATCCAAATTCTTACTGGGACTATTGGCAGTCTGGACCAGTGCTTTGTTAAAAAGCCAGCAGATCAGCAACCATGATGCACATGCCTTCATTGCCTAAGGCTTCCCCAGCACTTTTAGAGCAATCTAGATTTGATGGGTCCCTGCTCAGAGACACTCCTATGCACTTTAGACAACAGGCAGTACAGGCTTAGCTATTCACTTACCTTTGGGCTCCACATGCAGCTCTCGCCTACAGTGCCACAGCAGGCTGGCTGCCTTAAAAGCTGGAACCTCCTTATTTGGAAGGCCTCTGCAGGAAAAGAAGTGTCCCACCCTTTAATTTAATAGTGACATCGTTGGTGCAGCATCTGCGCATCTATTAACTGACTGCTGGGGCCAAACCCACTGTAATTGCTGCAGACTGGCCTTTGGATTCCAGTTCTTCATAGTGCGACAGCCTCAGCAAGCTACCACCATAAAAGTAGCATCAGCAGGGCCTTTATCTCTGGCATGCAACTGTCTACATCTTCAGTCCCAAATCATTACATCTTTTTAAGCTGATTCCTCTGGGAAGGAGTTAGTGTGTCCTTCAGTCATGAACACAGCCATGTGCACAGGGGACAGCCTCATCTATGGAGTTAAGCATTAAACTGAAAGCCCAGGGCCTGTGTCTTTAGGTACCCCTTTTAGTGCTGTCAAGTCACTTAACTTCACTGTCCCAGCTTCTTCCTCTGGGGAAAGGAATTCAGCACCTTCTTGCAAGGCAAGGGCTGATGAGTGCAGCTGATAGACTGGCAGAATGAGGGGAAATGGAGGAGGCTCGTTTCTCCCTCCTGGCTGCACCTGATTCTAATTAGGGCCCCTGTGGTAAAAAGTGCTATTTGGGGGAAGGGATCTCTCACAGTGAAGGTGGAAAATTTTTGGTAGGCTCTGGAAAAAGCTCTGTGGAAGTGCTTTCAGAAGTTGTCTTTATGGAAGAAGATAATAGGTAAGGTAAATGGAGAACTGTTAGTTGCTGAATTCTACTATACTGGAATAAGGCAGTGCTCCCCAGAGGTGACAGGAGGTCGGGTTAAGGCAGATGAAGGAAAGAGCTTCTGTGCCTGGCTGCTGGAGGCTATAGGGCCTGGGAGTGCTAGCATATTCAAAGAGGGACTAAGCAAATTTGTGGTCAACAGGCTCATTAAGTGGGTGCTAAAGAGAACATGAGGAGGTACTGCATGTCACAGCTCTGAAGGAAGAGAGGTGCTGCCAGAGGAGGATTTAGGAGAGATGGTATGTGACTCTGCTTAGCTTGCTTTGTTTTGGAGTGTTGGGTGTGATAGAAAACTGGTAGTGGTAGGACTAAATGTGATGTCACCTGAGGACAGAATTACCAGAAGGGGTTGTGATCCCAGTGGCCTGCATAGGTTTTAATTGACAGCAAATACCTCTACTGGCCCCAAGGGTGGTGTAGCACCCAGTGAGTTGTTTCCCCAGGGTGATGCTGACTGACTTATTATTATTTATGTGCTGAAATTCTCCTTAACATATCCCAGATTGGCTGGTGGATGAAACTGGACAGACACCAATAGCATACCTCTGTGGAAAAGTATCTTCAGCAATGCTATGTGTGCGCCAAGCCTAGAGCTTGTTCTGTGGCTCAGGAGATTGGGGGCAGACTGTGTGCTTTCTGCCTCTCACGCTTTTTAAAAAGTCCCTTTAGCAATGAGCATTGATGTGCAATAGGCTCTGCTGAGCATGCTGGCAGCAATGATTCCCAACTGGGTGACATGATCACAGATGGCACCTACTCATGCTTCATGCTTATCCTGGAAGCTTGTTTCACAGCATCATCCCAAGATGCTGAGAACAACTGTGTTGTTAAATGCAGGAATATTATTACAGTGCCCTCATAGGTGTCTATGATGCTGAGAGTCACATGCCATCTGCTTGTGTGAAGCTCTGCTCTAAGCCAACTTCATTCCATCTCCAGGTCATATGCTGAAGTGGTAAATGCGTTTGCTGTATTTCTTCCCTCTTTCCAAGCTAATGTCTTTCAGTTGTACCCATCTCTTATCAGAATGACCTTTGGTAGGATACAGTGTGGAAATTTGGGGAGTTATGTTTAATATATTTATGGTTACCTTCATTCATGTTCATAAAATGCTTTGCAGGCATTTATAGTGTAACTTTGGATCATGTTCCTAAAGTAAGAAAGTGTTATATCTAGCTTGAAGGTAGGGAAGTAAAGGTGAAAGGAGGTAAAGGGATTTGCCCAGGTCTGCATACAGAGTCACTGGATATTGACATCTCAAGTCTGGTGCCTGCCTTTGTGCCCTAAAATGTGACTACGTTGCTGATAGACTGGGGAATCGCTAAACAGTAACTTTACTATGCTGGGCAGTAATAAAGGAACTCTCATCTGTACTTACTGGGAGTACAGCACTGGACAGAAGTGTGTGCATGATGGGAAATAGGTGGTCAACTATGATTAAGACCTATAAAGTTGTACAAAGTAGTGAATAAGTCTCTAGGTTTCATTGCATGCTAGATGAAGACTGGAAGAAGGAAATACTCTCAAGTATCAAGTTGAATTTAGCAGTAGAATTTATTCTCACTGGATGTTGTGGGTGACCAAGCATATAAATGAGAACAAGTATCCAAGTCCATTGATGGCTAATAAATGGAATGGTTGAATACAGACTTTGGCCTTATGAACTCTGTAAAGGACTGGGTGCTAGAAGAGTATACCTGGAGAAGGTGGACTCTTTCCTGAGCATCTGGTGCCAGCTATTAGTGAGACAGGCTATTTGGTGTGATGGACCTTTGGTCTCTGTTCTTATGAACTTGGTAATCCACACTTTGCTATGACAATCAATGTAAGCTCTAATCTTGAGAATGATGGATAGTTAGTTAGTAATGTTAAAATCTATGACAAGATCCTACAGCAGCTCTTCCACTGCAGTTTTCCTTGCTCTGTCCTTGCAGCATTCTGTGCAAAAGTCCAGTTTCCTACATTCTAAAAAGTTAACAACTACCAGGGCCTACATGGAGAGCCCAGGTCCTGCTCTCAGAATTGCTGGTAGGGACTTGCTCAACCTGTACAAGTCTGCTCTGAACTAATATCCTGCACTGATCTCCGACTACGCTGTGCTTGTGAGATTGCAGTGTTTCAGAGGCAGTTTAAGGCTGAGGTCCTTTCGTGTCGATGCAAGAGCTGATGTTAACATCGTTGTTCTAGAATTTGACAAATGTGTTAATTATATTCCGTGTTCTGTAAGTGCTGTTACTGCAATACAGTTCACTTTCTGTCCTGACTGTTGCTGCCTGAGTTGTGAAGTAACCTGTCATATATCTGTTTTAGTGGTGACAGTGTTTTAAAGGGAGGTGAAATGATTCCTATATATGAATTCCAAGGTCCTTTTGAAATGAAATACTACCTGTGCCTAGCACTGGTAGATAATAAGCCTTCTTTCAAACTTCATTTGAGAAACAAAGCTGCTGCCACCTCAGTGTTTCGATATATTTGTGAAGTAAACCAGTCAGTATTTAGAAAAAGCATGTATCCTGTATCAAAACTGTAAAACAAAAAATGAAGCAACTGGGTGCAAAGCTTCACCAGACCCCCTCCCTATTTTCAAAAATCCTAAATAAGTTTAAATTTGAAATCTGGTGTTCATTGATGGGCTAGGCTGGTAATATTCAGACTTGCTCCTGTGACTTACATGGCTGGGGAAGGACCACATTTTGGAGTGTAGTGAAGTTTTTCCAGAAAGCACATGCCTCTTTTGCCTGTTTGCTTGGGAAGAATGTAAATGTGAGTGTGTTTCCTGGTGATTGTCCAGGTGATAGCCTCTTCGGCATTCCACCAAACGGCCACCTGTCCGCCTGTAATAAATGATGGCTATAAAGGGAAGTGATCGCAGCCATGATACAGCCAGAGGCATTTGTTTATATTCTTATAATATGTATCAGATTGAATAGAAATTATCACTTACAATTGACAAATGGAGAGTGGAGATAGTTGGTGGGTATGAGGAAGCTCAGCCAGAGCTGGGCCAGCTGCAAACTTCCTTCTGTGAAGGCTGTCTGCAGGATGCAGGTGTCAAGCCAGCCAGTGATTAATGGTGAAGCTGGAGGCTTGCTTGTGTTAATGATCCACATGTCTTTGTATAGCAGCACACAGTTAGTAAAGCCTCTTGTTGCTTCCCAGAAAGGACCCTGATGGGTAGAGACTGCCATTTTGGGGGTGGAGTGTGTAATTAAGTAAATGGGGGCCAAAGCAGAGGAGTATTCTTGGGCATTTCTCCAGCAGAATAATACTGACACATAGTGTCACCCCTCACATTTTAAGTGGTGTACAAGACCAGGATTGCTGAACCTAAGCAGAGCACACCTGGCTGGATGCAGAAGTGCTATTATATATTACTGTAATGATAATACTGTTGTGTGAACAGGGGAAAGAGGTATTCCTTGGATCTCTTTATGTCCAAGTGAGAAGCCTAAGAACTGATCAGGGATCTGGAGAGAGAGCCCACTGCACTCAATCTGCAAACAAGCTGACTGTTTAAGCTTCCACTAACATTTGATCCTTTTTAGCAAGTCTTGAGATGCATACTGGAACTAAAGAAAAATCTTGGACCAAAGATAGAAAAACTATTTCTCAAGACAAGTGATACCATCTCTGCTGCTTGGCATAAATTTAGAACTAGACTGGAAAATCTCTAGAAAATATGCAGCTGGTAGAAGCAGTGAACTATGTGCCCTCTATGAAATATTTGTCAGGAGAGCTTTTTGGATTCTACACGTGAAGACCTATTCCTGCAGATATCTGTAGTGATCTGCCATGTTCTTATTTGCTGTCTGAAGCTATTTGGAGGTGGGTTTGTTGAAAGAAATGAAGTAGGAGCGGCTAAGGAAGTGAAGCACAGGCAAGAGTGCTCAGTGCAGGTCAGTTCCATCCATTGTACTTGCCTCCCATTATGGTAGGAAGGAATAAAGATAGCATCATCATCTATAGATATTTTGTAAAAGAAAAAATTATGGAACATGCAACAAGCTCTAGCATAGTTCTTAATGTCCTCTCACCCACCTGTTCCCTTTGAAAATGTTCCATACAGATCCAGCCACCAAGGGTGTCTGTCTGTGAGTCTGTGGGATACAGAGCTGACTTGAGTGAAAGTTCCATATGAGAGGCCCATCACATAGCTACTGCCAGGAGTGGGAACAGACTTTGTTATAAGCTGCCTTTGTGCTCTTCTTTCTGTTTACTAAAGTGCTGCCTTGTGCCTGGAAAGGGAGCCTACCCTCTAATTCTTGGAGTCTTGCCCTAAATCTGCCTTTTTAGTTTGGTAGAAAATATATGTCCCAAATCTGAGAACTTGTAACTCCTACTGGATAAGTTCAGGAAGTGCTGCCAGTCAACGCTGTACAAGGACTTTCAACTTGGAAAGGAATGCTCTCGCTTTTAATTTTCTGCACAGATACTGAATACTACTAGGGAAAGGGTTATACATGAGTAGTGTAATTCAAAACAACATTACAAAAACGTGAAACATCTGAAAGAAGCATTCGTTTTCTTCCTAATGTGTTAGCTCTACTGGCTGTTACTTTAGCTTTCCCCACCAGCAGAGGAAGCTATTGGATACAAATGAACTCTCATTTTTCTTATGCTGCTAAAAACTAAAAGGCAAATGGTGCTCTGTCTGGCTTGCATGGGACAGCAAACTGTTCTGACTGCAGACCCACTGGCTTTGGCTTGCTTCCCTGTCTTAAATTTCATTTAACACCTCATGGTTTGTGCAGTGCGAAGGCTTCTCTCCAGAGATCTGGCTTGGATAGATCATACTACTCCACTCACTGCTGCCTGGTCTTGCTAGGACAGACAGTTCCTTGCATAAGTTCATAAATCACATAATGCATGATGTGATCAATACATCCCTTCCATATTGAAATTCCAATAATCAGCTTGCCTGAGCAAGTAGGAGACCAAACCTGGTACATATACAACTCAAATCCTGTTATGCTTATGAACATGTTGCTCCGGGGGATTTTGTCACAGATGCTGGCACTGTAAATTCTCTAGAGCAGTAATTTTTATGTGTTTCTGCTTGTGAAGCATCATTCAACAGTAGGACATTATTTTTATCCCTGTGCTCAGAATTATGTGCTTGTTTTAGCTTTAATGTCACAGCTGTGGGCTTGTATTCCTAGTTCTGTCACTGACTCCTGTGCCCTAGAGAACTCGCTATTGGTCTCCTTGCTGTACTTTTTGATGGGACAAAACCCATCAGAACCCAACTTTTGAAATGTCTTCAGGCAAGAAGAACTACCTAAGCAATGCTTTGTGAGTAAAACTGCTAGGCTGAATGATAAAGGAGAAACTCAAAAATCCCTTTGCTGATTTCTTAATACCTTTTTGTTTGGAAACATTAAACTGTCCTTCTTGTAAAGCTTACAAAAGTAGAACTTTGACATTTATTTTGAACCTGAAAGTCTTTACAGTAAGAAAAAAAAACCTCTTTATTGCCTTAGCTTTACCACACTTTCTTTGTGTTTTACATTGACCAGTTCTTGTCCTCTTTTAATCTAGGGAAGCACAGATGATGTTTTGATGGGGAATCTAAGGCAGTCTGAATTTATCCACTCAAGTCTGGTACTGAGAAGAGGAGGAGATGAATAAAGTACTTAAAACTTTGCTTAGATAAATGCCACTTTGTCATGGTATCATAAATAAAGTCTGTGCAGTTGTAACAATTAAATTAGGTACTGGCAGCAATTAGGTGTTATCTCCTAAATATATTTGTTGGCAGGTGCTGACACATACCTATAACTGCGATGTGTGGTGGGGTGGAGCAGATGCCTTTAAGAAAACCCCTAAACCAACAAAAACACATAACAAAACAACCAACCCCTCCTGTTCTTTGGTGGTTCACTTTCTGATGTCTGATGGAACATTATTAAACTGAAGGGCAGTGCTGTTGCATTCATCTGACTGGTATTTAAGTAATAACTTAATTTGCTGCAGCTTCAGCGTAGCTGTGCTTACCGACTTTAAAGTATAACTGAGTATTATCTTGCATGTTCTTACTTTGTGCTCTTCTTGTAACTGAAGTTG
Organism: Gavia stellata; assembly: GCF_030936135.1. Classification (NCBI taxonomy): domain Eukaryota; kingdom Metazoa; phylum Chordata; class Aves; order Gaviiformes; family Gaviidae; genus Gavia; species Gavia stellata. The sequence continues at coordinate 26,222,622 of NC_082600.1, forward strand.
AAAGTGTCTAATGCCATGTTTGTTTCGGAATACTGACTTTCATTCAGAGATACATTTGAGCTACAGAAGCATTTAAAATGAAAGCGGTAACAGGCAGTGACAGAATATCTCAACAGTATATAGTGCTAAATTCATTAAACACTGAGCTCATATTAGTAAAGTTATGGGAGATACAGGAGACCATGACATATATTATGTAGCTGCAATCTGGGTATTTTCATAGCTGCAAAGGCTTTTCCCATAGCACAAACTGTTCTGTGTCGGGTATGGGTTTTCTTTTTCCAACTAGGGCTTCTGTATATAGAATCCTGGCCTTTACTCCATTCTGGAAAGTCCTTCCTATTTCATCAGCACAAATGTATGGAAAAAAGCTGTGGAGAGTGAGAGGAACTGAAAAGGATCAAATTAGTGTGTAGAGGATACAGTCAGTGAAGCTAAAAGTAAGTGTGAGCTGATAAAAGCTGTTGCAGTATGCCAGTCAGAAGCAAGGGGCTGAGTATGGTTCCTCAGCATGCTGCTTAGAGGGCAGTATCTTAACACTGCTTTTGGAAGTGAAACTCCATCTTTGTCCTCTCTATCCTCACTGACAAAATCCATGGGAACTATGGCAGTATGAAGCAGCTGTAAAAGTTTGAACAAGAATTTATGTAGCTTGGTGTCCTGTTTGATAATGGCACTATGGCATACTTCTGGGAAGAACAGCAATGTTTGGTAATTCAGCAGTTTAGGAGCTTCCTGAGCCAAATGTTTCATATTAACTACTGTGATGAAAGGTCCTTACAAAGACTTTTGTAAGCGTAGGCTGAACTACATTTAGCAAAGCAAGAAGGGAAGCAGTATGAATTAGATCTTCTCTTCGTCCCTGAAGTGTACACAAAAGTGTAATCATAATACCTTCAGCCAGCTCCAGAGTAGCTTGTAGGGCAGCAGTGCCCTGGCTGTTTTGATGAACTTGGATTAAAATGCAAAGCTCATCTTTAAAATAGGTGGGAAGGAGTTCAGTGAAACCCTGTGACCTGGAAGAAGGGAGTGCCAGAAAATACCATCTGTATGGGACATTGTTTCAGACCTTGTTTGTTTGGGATAGGATTTGAATCAGAGGAGGAACTTGTTCTCATCCATAAATGAGTGATTACTTGTCTTGTTATGGAGAGCAATGTAGCCTTGTTAATATAGTTGCAAAGAGCCCTGCCATCATCTTAATCAAAAGTTTGGATTTATTTATACCAGGGACACTCCAAATCTTACAGCTTTCTCAGAGCCCATGGCACTCTTAGTTCCTACGTGAAACAGAACAGATGGTAGCTACCTGCCTTCCCTGCTCGGTGCAAGGCCATGAGGCTTTGAGTATGAAGGAACATTTATGTGTGAGTGACTGGGCTGAAGATGTACAGTGGAGAAGGGATAATGCCTTAGATGCAGTCCAGGAGCCTGCAGACTGTTCTTGGTTGTGTGTGTTATAAGCCCAAAAATGGAACAGGCTGTGTGTAATCTAACCAATTCACAACAGGCTCAGCCACAGATTCCTGGCAAGCTAATGCTATTTAGAGAGAACACTGGCATCTATTTTGAAGAAAAAATAATTCAGAAAGCTGTTACTTGGTAGACAAAGTGATAAAAGACCTAACATAGTATATGGGATTTCCTCTTTCTTACAAGTTTACTGCTTGCTCTTTCTCCCCTTCCTTTTAAGGAGAACCAGGGATTTGAGTTGATTGTTGGGTTTTGCATGTGTGCTATTGTCCTTATCTTGCTTTTTCCCCACCTGCTGGTTTCTCTTCTCTGTCAGTCTGGAAGACCCAGATATGTATACCTGCAACATGAATGTGAAGGTGTGCAGCTCTGGCACAAGGCCATCTCCTTTCCCCTCTTTACCCCCACAGCATGTGCCAAATACGTTAAGAATCCATCAAGAGAACTGCTACAAAAATAATAGCACTGGTATTATTTCTGCTCTTCCTACTCCCCTACGGCTCCCTGTGCAACATTTATGCATTATTTTTAACAGGATGGTTATCCTACCTCCCTCTATAGTGCTTGGAAAAATGGTCCCCCTAAGTGATGTTAGACTTTTATCTTACTCCCAAGGTTGTTTTTTTTTCCCCCCCTCCCACTGTCTCAGCTGTGTACTTGTTCTCAAATTTTGGTCTAGAAGGTAACCTCTGCATTTTGCTCTGTTCTGGTGGGTAGGGGCCAAGAGGACCCTGGAGCACTGATGTCCTCTTTCCTGATGTTTCTCTTTCCTTTCTTTCCCCAGACATCATTACAGGTGACTCTTCCCATACAGGACTGATGGCAGTTCCCTCTAGAGCACACCAGTGCTGCCCCTACCCTGGACTGCTGGATAGGGATGAGAGTTATAACATCTCTGGTCTTCCTTCTGTAACAGTTTTGTTCCATGTGAGGGGTGTGTCCCATGGCAGTATATCTCCACATAGCCTTAGTGCATAATTATGCTCTGGAGCTGACTTTTAACGGTGATAATTACCTTCCCTGTAGTTTTTCACTAAGGAACCACCATGTGCTTTACATGGGTTAATGAATTAAGTACCCCATGTGACATCGGTCTCTCTGATTATGCTTGTTCCAGGGAGATGAAGGAAACTAAGCATTAGGATAGGTATTGACAACTAGTTGGAGCTACATGCACACCAGCCAGGTCTGTCCACTAAGGAAAAGCATGCATTCATTCTGAGCTGGATAGCTTTTGTGTCCTGACTTGCAGCTCATGACACTAGGCAATGCTTCCTGTTTTCCTTGCCTCTTTCCTTTTCACTTTGGCTCTTTCTCCTGCCCACCTGAACCAATTCCAAGAGGAGAGAGCTAATAACACAGTAACTTGGGGTGGGAATCTTTCCACTGCACCCTCTCCCCACCCCCGCTCCTGTCCATACAAGATTGATAATGAAACCGATACCTTTCACCGGCGTAATTTTCATATTTAATGAGCGTGACTCAGAAACTATTACATTAATTAGTCAAATCCCACAAACCGTTAATGGTGCACGCGGTAATTAATATTGTATTCAATTAAAAGCTGACCTGTTTCAGGTGCCTTCCCCTGGTTTGGGGGCCTCTTTGCAGACAGCGTATGTTCCACTGCCTGAGGCCAAGCCTCTTATTTTGTTCCAGTGGTGGGCAAGGGAGGTATTCTTTTTTTTCCTGTCTTGCTTTTATGGGGTTTTTTCTCCATGAACATATGCTGGTTTCTCTCCCCACCCACCCCCCCACCCATCTCCGAACGTGGCTGCTCTCACTCTACAGACAACCTGCTTGCTGTGATTTATGGGTTAGCACAGTGCGGGGCTCACAGACTGGAAAATTTCCAGTTTACACAAGAATTCCCTGAAAAATGAGCTTGGTTAATTTATTTCTTTCATTAACAAGTTTGAACTGTGAGATAATCTTTCTGAAATCCACTACCCTTGCCTTTACAAACCCTAAGAAGCAAAAAGTGCCCCTGCTCTGCTTCCACAGGGCTCAAATTCACATCTTAACTAGCTGTGGACAAAAATGTGTGGTCAAAACTTACTTCTGAAACTTCTTTAAAGAGGTGGGGTGGTTTTTTTTCCTCACCTGAAGGTGAGAGGTGGAGGTCCTAGACCCTGATGTTAATGTTTCAGACCTGCTTGTCTGAGTTAGATCACTGCTGTACCCTGCTGAAGCGGGTGGGTTTGCTGCTCGTTGGTTCTGCGGGAGCAGGGTGTAGTCTTTAAGTTAAGCCTCTGTGTCATAGCAGCCCCCTCCTACTCAGGTGTGGTTTACTGGTTGCCTAAGATCCACAGACCATATCCAGTAGTTTCCTGTGCTGTTTCCTCCTGTTCAGCAGGAGGTGATGAGTTGTACATAGGTCCAGTCCTGATGCTCCTGTCTGCTGATGTGATCTGAGGACCATGGATACAGTGACCTTGCAGTTGGGAGTTGTTTCAAATCAGTTTGGGCCATGCCACCAGAATTATCAAAAACAACTTTTTGTGGTTTTTTTCTTCTTCTTTTTTTCCCCTCTGTTGACCTGGTCACAGTTATGGTCTGTTTCCAAGTGCTTGGCAATGCGTCTATTCCATGCTGAATGGCTTGGAATATGCTAGCTAATCCCTTCAGCAGATTCAGAGACCTTCTTTGGACTCTTTCCAATTTTCCTATGTTCTGACATGCAAGGGAGCAGTACTGAATACAGCCCTAAACCTTCTCACTAAAGTTGAATAAAGAGGAGTTATTGTCATCCATCTGTCTCACAAAAGTTGTGTCCGTAGATAAACATTAAAACAGCAGTTGTAATAAAATCACCCTGCTTGCTTCTGAACAATTTGGTATCTGCTCTGGCCAAAGGCTTTTCCATTGAATCACTGCTCTCTAACCAGATCTCTCGGTTTCTGTTACCATATTGCATTATTTTCCCCTACGCATAAATATGTTGCTATTCATATTAAGTTTCTGCAGAACAGAAAGGAGAAATATGGTCTTGTCCTGAAAATATTATTTTTCTATTGTTACAAAGACTTTAAATGAGAAACACATAAAATATCACTGCAATTTCTTCCTAAATATGTTTAGTCATCTCTTAAGAAAGTAAGAAATGCTTTGAAACAAAATAATACAGATGCTTTGTAAACATCTATTATTGTCCTTTAAAACAATAGAATTTACTGAGAAGGAGTTTCACTTATTATCATTAAAGACTTTCATGGCAAATCTAGCAATGGTGTTCACATACTGATGCCTGTTCATTAGTCCAGCTAAAATGTTTCTGTTTATGTAGTATTTGCCACACTTAGATGTCTTTCAGCCTTTGTTTTTTTTTAAGTTTGTGGACCTCTAAAGCACTTTTCCATGGATGTGTGGGCTCCTGTACAGTGACACTGAGCCTTCTGACAATGGGATTGCTTCTTGTGGATGTCCTTTGTGGTTCTCATGCAAGTATTTTGGGGAATCCTGGTGGTCTGCAGACCGTAAGCTGAAAACTGTTAGTGTGGATGATGCAGGCATGCAGTATTTGACTTCAATGTTGTGTAGGGCAAGGATAATGCTGCTTTTTGTTCCTTGTCAGGAATTATTATATATTGTATTAAATACCTCAAAAGTACCAGCTAAATGAAGGATTGCTAATTCTTTTAACCTGCATGTGCTTCCTTTGGAAGGGCAGGTATCAAGCGGCGATGACCATGAAAATGGCTGACTGAAAGTGCTGATATGAACACTTGTGTACTCTAAGCCACTACCACTCAGTTTTCACTGCGGGTCTGGAAATTTTAATGAGGCCCGCTCAGCAAGAGTCAGTAGGCTGTCCGCTGTTGTGCCCAGTTGGCTACACACTGCATGTCACTGCTGTGGCTGGCACTGCAACAGTGCAACACAGGGAGTGCCTCGGGGCTGTGTGAATACTGAAAAACATGGGATCTCCCACAGGACCATGGTAAATATCCTGTGATTTTGAGATTGCAAGGGTCAGGCAAAATTAACTTGCAGACTACTTTTTTCCACCCCCGTCATTGCGTTGAGTTATGCAAACTGGGGATGGACTCTTCAAAATGACTGAAGAGAAGCTGGTTTGGGAATTGTTATCTGAACTCGATAGGCCTCTGTAAACATCAGTGTAATGTTTGTGGGAAGCTGATGGGACTTGCTGGACTATTTAAAAAAGTATAGGCTATATTCTTGTACCATTGTTGACAAGTACCTTGACAAGCACATTGCCGGGTACAAATGCAAGTTCTCTGAGAAGCTGCAGGTTTAAGTGCTGCATGTATTCATACAGCATGCAAAGGAAAAGCATGCTTGTTAATTCCTGAATACCCCTTAAATGTAACATAGGTATTTCTTGGACAGCTGGCTGGGTTGCTAACTGTCAAGTTGGGCCCTCTGTATTCCTTTCCTTCAAGAACAGTTTGCTGGCAAAACAAGCAAGACCTTCCTACATGTTTATATTCTGTAATATAGTGACCATCTTGTTCATATAAGCTGCAATGCTTTGTGTTGAATGGAGAGACAGATCTTTGAATTGGAAGGTTAGCTTACCTTTCTTCCTTACGTTATTATGCTGGACCACGTGGTTAGAGGAAACCAAGTGAATTTTCTGTTATTTTCAGGAGCTGGAGTTTTCCCCTAAGGAACTGGTGATGTTCACTGAGAAAAGTCAGGGCAGAGCAAAGTTGAGCGCATATTGAAGCTGAGCTCCTGTCTTTCCTCTGGAGACTGAAGTTAACGGGGTGGCATGTGGAATCCTCCTGGTGCACAGCTACACGGTCACTGAATATCTGGCAGTTATTTTTCCCCCATCATTAGGAAGTTTATTGTGCCTAAATTAAAGAAAGTCTGATTTTTTGGGCAGGAACATGAAAATGTACATACTTCTTAACAGGAAAAACAAAATAATTCTCTAAGTCTTGGTCATTGTGCTGAAGTATTCTCAGTCTAAGTGTAAGCTCTAAGGTAGGCAGGTAAAAAAGCCTTTGATCGTGTTGTGCTAAAGTGTGGAAGACAAGACAGCTAAACTGGGAGGAGAAACCGTGGCATGAGTATTGCTTGATAAACTTGGGATGAAAGAAGAGAAAGAGCCCTTTGTGTAGGAGCTTCTTATCCTTCTGATTTAGAAGGAAACCAAAATTTAAGTAGGAAAATGTTTCTTCTGCCTCTGATTCCTAGGACAGTCTCACTCCTTTAACACAACTTGCAAATGAGAACAAATTCAAGTAAAACTAATTGACTATCTCTAGGGAGAATCAGAGAAATAAAATGTGATTCAGCTCTTCTCCTGTCTAAAAAAAAAAAAACCAAAACCAAAAAACACTTCTAGATCAAATGACATTAGGACAGTAGATGTCTGCATTTTTTTTTTCTTTCTTTGTGGAAACACCTTCATTTAGTTGGCAAAAAATATTGCCGTGAAGAGCCAGGAATATTACTTTGCTGAGTTACTAATTTGGAGGCTAGATGAAAACAAATAATCTGGATACATGTACACTTTATTTTTTTAAAATCTTTATCAATTAGTCAACCACAAGTGATTAGGGTCAACAGATTTATAAAAATGGGAAGGGACAAGAACCTCACTCTAGGACATGGCACCACACTGAAGCAATTGTCTGCTATATCTGTTTGCAAACATGATGCTATTTTTTAGCATCTCTATCACAGGTACTTCTCAGAGGATCCTACTGGGTAAGGCCATGTAAAGTTCCTAGCCTTCAGTGCTTATCCTTTGGAAAGCCAACAGGGTTTTAAAAATTACTCAGCTCTGAGTTTTTTCCCTTTTGACCTTCCCCTTAAATCTATTTGCCTTGACATTTCTTTTCTCTTCATACTAATTTTCTCTTGTAAGTGGCTCTTCTTGCTCCTACATCCATTGAGGCCTCACTGGCTTGGGGCTGCTAATTTGTGCCCTTTTCAGTCAACAAGTTGTTCACAGACCTGTGTTTCCTCACTGGGTCTGTCTGTAGGGAAAAGGGCATTTTTCTCTGCCACTATAAAGTCATGCTTAGCCCATTGTAGTTGAGCTTCTGTGGGAGTTTCATTGGCTTAATCAGTTCTGTAAACCTGCCTATAATATGTCCATACTGACAGACATGTAAATACAGGCATGAATGCCAAAATTTGGTTGTTCACAACCATGAGGGCACTCTGTCTGAGACCATAACGTTTCTGTTACTAGTTCACTATTTTCAGCAGAGCAAATCTACAGGTAAAGAACTTAATACTAACAGTCCTTTGCCTTATCTTTTCTGTGCCAGCTCCAGCCATTTGTTCCCTGGCTTCTTATAAAGCATAGTTCATTTTATCAGTGGCTTCTTCATAGTTTCTGTGGTGCTCAGCCCTTTGCTTGGCATCTGCTAAATCTTCTAGCCCTGAGCCCAGAGAATTCTCATTCACATTTTTTTCTTTTTTTTTCCCCAGAGACTGAGTGAGTAACTCCTTGGCTGACACCCAATTTGTAGCTACCTGGAAGCCTCCTGGTTTGAGAGTACCTGCTTTGTTACGTGTTTACATATCTTATTTCATATCCAATGTGGACAGGGGCATTGTCTTGGCTTTTACCAAGACTCTTGCAGGCCAAGTTCTGGCCTGATGGAAGGTGCTTGAATGTGCCCTACCTGTGAACATTTGTGTACACCATCATAATATGCTTCACTTGTTAGGAAGGTTACCCTTTCCTTCTGTTCCAGTTGAGGCTCCTCTCTATTCATCACCTCTGTTGCTACACTTCCATCATGCCCTAGAGCAGCTGCTTTTGTTTCATTATGCACTCCTCTGGGACATTGCCTGTCCATTATGCTTGGAATGGAAGTCACCAAATTCTTGCCCCTGTTTGGTACTGAGCCAGGATTGTCAAGAAGAGAGTTGTAGCTGTGGTCTCTTAGTTGAAAGAAAAAATGTCTGGGGAAGTGTTATATTTTGATTATTATTTTTTTCTTCTTGTTTACAAAGAAGGTACATGAAGCCTTATTTCTTGAATATAGCAAGGGCAAACAAAAAGTAGTTTTTTTGTCTTGATAGGACTGGCTAAATCCTAGCCCAGGTCAAAGCTGTCTCTCACCTTCCTCCTGGGGCACTCTCCCTTTGCTTCCATTATTACATTCAGCTGCTGCTATATACATCTCCACCAATACAGGTTGCTGCTACTGCATTTCATTTCTCTTGGAGACCTAAGCAAGAAGTAACTTAGATTCAAAAGATTTTCCTTTGTAGCCCATCATCTTGGATGGAACATCTAAAGGTGGCAAATGTAGCGTCATCCAGGATTAGGCTTAGAAACTGACATTTGTTGGCAGCCTCGAGTACAATGTAATAAGTTGTGATCTTAAACTTTCTAAGAACCGTTTTGATACCCTAAAGATGAGAATCTTCACATTACCCTGATTTAGTCAATGGTGGTTGGATTAAAGAGCACAAGATTTGGCTTGCTGGACAGGGATACCTTTCAGAAAGCAGGAGGCATCTGCGCTTTTCTGTTCACAATGCCAAAGAGCTGCTTGTGAGGATAGTAGTACCCATGCATAAGGAAAGCAGTTGTGAACTCTGCACATCTGTGTCTCTGTTTATATATATGTGTGTGTGTCTCCATTTCCAGCACAGGAGAGAATCCAACAATATTTCACCCAAATGAAAAATGTTATTCTGCAGATTAAAGCCATGCAGTGCCTGGTTTTGTCTTTATTTATGCCCTTCTATTTCCTTCTCTGCTGACATGGGTGCACATGCCGGGAAGCACTGAAGGACATAATTGGCGTTGTGAAAAATTATTGGGAAGCCAGGACGTTCCCTTGCAGTGATCCCCCCCTTCTCTTTCCCATCTGTCACCATCTAATGTGACAAAGTTTTTATCGGGCATTGAGGCAGAGGAGATTAAAAGTAAATACTGCAATCAGGAAGCAGCTGGGGGGAAAATGTAACACATTTCACACTAAGCTGAACAGCTCATCAACTTAGCCTTGTATATCTACGGCGGATGAGAGGGAGGGAGGGCTGCAGGGGGATGGTGTGGTTCAACATGCTTCTCCACACTGGGAGTCTGAAGAGGATTGTGTGTTTTCCTGTACAGATAGGACTCATGCTTTCTGGCATTTGCTTGCTTTGGGAAGGAAAAAGCCCCAGGAGTGCAGTAGTTTTCCACTTACTTTTGTAACAAGCTCCTGTAAAACACTGTTTTCCCAGGCCCTGATATTTTTTGACTCCCTTCCTGCTTTAGTAATGATCCTGGGTACTGTCATGTCCTATTCAACTAGGAGGGCTTTACCAGACATGTAGCTCTGGATGCTGTGGGCTCCTATCACGCCATCTCTGGGGAGCTGCAGGATGGAAAGTTTGTTGGCTAAATGGGAGGCACTGTCTACAGGCAGGTACAATAAGAGACATTGAGATCTTTGGTACGCACTGTGCTGGGCACTGTTATATTCTGTCCAAACTAATCTGTCTGCAAAGGCCAAGAAACTTGAAAGTTTTGGGCCACATTACTTTATTCTTATTTGTGTGTATAAAAATTAGGGTCTTTGAGCACTACCAGTCACATTCTCTTCTGCAAAGCTTTTAAAAGTCTTTGTTATCATTTCCAAAACTGCTGCTTGTGTCATCTTCCTTTTTTACAGTGCTTATATGATGTGAGCTTAGTGCTGGTGAACAAGAGTAGACTGATGCATGTGGAGGGCTGTCAAATCTTCTCTTTATCCTTGGGATAAATAAAGCTTTGGAAAGTGATGCAGGCTTCCTTGGCATCCCTGCCCCTGTGAACGTGTCCCCTGCTATGGAGGGACAGGATCCTCCTAGATCAGGAGAATCTCAGGCTCCAGCATTTGTTTGGTCCTTGACTTTGCAGCTGAGTGCCATAAAAGTCCAATCTATGTCATTTATGCTGGCATTTCTTGTGAGGTGGAAAGCTATTTTGCCAGGAAATGGACTCTGACCCTGTTGCTTTAATAAATTTGATGTGATTTCCTTAATTTACAACTACTTTCTGGCTTTCTTGTCACCTGTTCTTCAATGTTGATGAGATGTCCTGTCATTGTTAGCAAGTTTTCTAAGGATAAAAAAAATAATAGAATCTTTCCAACTACTTGCTGAACAGTTAGATTGAACAGTGTCTCCTCACATGAAGTGAAGTCCTTTTCCTGTGCTTGGTAATCTTTCAGGGTTTCTGAAAGTACAGAGTTTGTTTCCCTTCTAGTCTGATAGCCTTGATTCCGAGGTAAGTTATTGTCACTTTTTTTTTGGTGGCCTTCAGTTTCCCAGCACTCCTGGTGCAGCTGTGGTAGGGAGCCACCTGGTTTGACGTCATGTTGCCATTTGGTGCCCTGCTCTGGTGGTGTCAGACTGGGACCATCCAGATAGAAGAACTTGGTCGGTTGTGGAACACATGACTAGGAGAAACTGCATCCCAACCTCAGACAGTAACTATGGGATGATTCTGTGGCTTCTCTAAAGCTTCCAAATAGCAGATTGTAAGAATTTCTTGCTATTCTACCAGCATGCCTGTTCCTCCTTTATAAATATTCATGTTGGTTTTGATGTCATGAGTTAGTCATTCTTTGTTGGCTATAAAATCCACCAAATAGGACAGTTATGGAAATGCATACTTTCTAAACATTTGTTTGGTAACAAAAGTGGAACCTGTAATGTCTTCCAGTGTTACCTTAAAACATCCTGCCACTGGACTGCCAGCGATGTGTATTTTGTCTGTATAACAGCATTTACATTATTGACTAAGGAACTCTGATATCTCCATAGCATGAAGGGAATGAGGTAGGGATTTAAAATAAGGCAAAGGGTCATTTTTATACTCTTTCCAGTATCCTTGCACTATGAAAAATAAGTAAGTTATTGAGATTTTTCTTTTCCCAGTAGCTCATATGAGCTCAATAGCTGCTTGCTAGTTTTGGCAGCTAAATTCTGATAATGTTATCTGCAACAAGCAAGTACCTGCCTTCATTATGGAACTACTCATTTGCTCTCCTGTTGATGCAGTTACACGCTTTATTGTAGGTCTGTGGGCCTTGATCTGGTCTTGTGTCATTATTTCTCCAAACATCTGAAGGCCACTGTCATCTTACAGACCAGAACTGTGAGTCTTGCTCTTATTCTCACTCCCCTCCTATTGACATCAAAGCCAGAAGGAGAAAAAAGAGCCACACTGGCATGCAGAACATAAGACACAAGAGGAATTAAACAAATGAGGGAGGGGCTTGGGAAAAGTACTAGATGGGCAGAGGAGTGTGTGCAGGAAAGATCAAGCTGGACCTTGAAAACCTCCAAGTATGGGGATTCCACAGTCTCTCTGGGTAACATGTTCCTCTGCTTATTAATGGTGAAAACATTTTTCCTTATATTCAGTCAGAATCTTCCTTCTTGCAATTAATTCCACAGTCTCTCGTTCTCCTGCCATGTGCCTCCATGAAGATCCTGACTGTACCTTAATAACCTCCTTTTAGGTGTTGGAAGGTTGCTTAGGGTTCCCCTCTTGCTAAGCAGGCCATTTGTATCAAAATGTTCTTAATTTTCTCACTTTGTGGGTGCAGATGCAAAGCACCTAATGTAAAGTTGAAGATGAAATTGAAGAATTTGAATTGAAGTAAAAATGAACTGAAATTTAGCTGTGCAAAAGTTGTGAAAGCTAGGCTGATAGAACAGGCCTTCATCATACCATGGTGGTCCCCTAAAATGAAAGACTGCATGATGTAGGCTATAGGCTGTATCCCTCATCTTGCAGTTCTTTAACACCATGAGCTCCAATGCAGATATTTTGAAGAGAAATTTCTTAGTGTTTGTGACATATCTAGGTATTAGATAGATGTCCAAGAAAAAACTGATAACTCCATTTAAACCCCATGCTAAATGCAGCTGTGTGTTGAAGATGACTGAGTCCTCACTTAAAATATAGGTGACAACTGGAAATGCAGAAATGCCATCCTGTTCACAGAAGTAGGAGAGCAGTCTTCAGAGAAAGCAGTGTATGGTTAGTGGGGTCTTATGCCCTAGGTGAGCAGTAGGGGCAGGTGCCCTGCGTCTAACTGGCCTCAGCATCTACTGTTACAGAATCACAGAATGATAGGCGTTGGAAGGGACCTCTGGAGATCATCTAGTCCAACCCCCCCGCCAGAGCAGGTTCACCTAAAGCGGGTTGCACAAGAATGCATCCAGGCAAGTTCTGAATATCTCCAGCGAAGGAGACTCCACAACCTCTCTGGGCAGCTTGTTCCAGTGCTCTGCCACCCTCACAGTAAAGAAGTTCCTCCTCGTCTTTAGATGGAACTTCCTATGACCAAGTTTGTGCCCGTTACCTCTTGTCCTGTCACTGGGCACCACTGAAAAAAGACTGGCCCCATCCTCCTGGCACCCACCCCTTAAGTATTTACAAGCATTAGTAAGATTCCCCCCTCAGTCTTCTCTTCTCCAGACTAAAAAGACCCAAGTCCCTCAGCCTTTCCTCATAAGAAAGACGTTCCAGTCCCCCAATCACTTTGTAGCCCTTTGCTGTACCCTCTCCAGCAGCTCCCTGTCCTTCTTGAACCAGGGAGCCCAGAACTGGACACAGTACTGCAGATGCGGCCTCACCAGGGCAGAGTAGAGGGGGAGGATAACCTCTCTCAACCTGCTTGCCACACTCTTCTTGATGCACCCCAGGGTGCCATTGGCCTTCTTGGCCACAAGGGCACATTGGTGGCTCATGGTCATCCTGTTGTCCACCAGGATTCCCAGGTCCCTTTCCACAGAGCTGCTCTCCAGTAGGTCAGCTCCTAACCTGTACTGATGCATGGGGTTATGCCACCCCAGGTGCAGTACCCTACACTTGCCTTTGTTGAATTTCATATGGTTCCTCTCCGCCCAACTCTCCAGCCTGTCCAGGTCACGCTGAATGGCAGCACAGCCTTCCGGTGTGTCTGCCACTCTTCCCAGTTTTGTGTCATCAGCAAACTTGCTGAGGGCACACTCCATCGCTTCATCCAGGTCATTGATGAATATATTGAACAGGACTGGACCCAGTACTGACCCCTGGGGAACACCACTTGTTACAGACAACTTGTACAGCATTGTTGGGCAATGCTTTTGTCACATTCTCTCTGCCTATACCACAGGAAATTTCTAAGGCTTCCTTGTGCTTCAGCATCCCATTTACCATGGCATTCACCATAACTTCCACTGAGATCAAATGGGTAGGACATTCACAACAGAGGGAGAGAGGAGGATATCTCTACCTACAACCTCTTAAAACCTCACTCACTTGTCCAAAAGATTTTACTGGTATTGGGCAAGCTGCTAGAGCTGACCAAAACAGAGGTGTAACATGCATGACTGAGGGACTGACTGCAGCTATATTGGCCTGAACATACTATGAAACTGCTGAATAAATCCTCTCATGTTTTCTGTGTGATTCCCCCTCCCCCTGCCCCAGGAATGCATGTTACATGGGACCTTTCAGGCTGATGCTGTCAATCCTGCTGCTAGATTTGTTTTTCAAAATACTCATGTCTTCAAGAAGGGATTTTTTTCCTGTCTTAACCTTTGTCATCTTCCTTTTTTTATCTGACATTAATAAAGAATACAGCAAACAGTCCATAATGTAATAAAAGAGGGAAGGTTTTGTTCTCTCTCTCTTCATTTTTTTAACTGTACTTACTGTAGTATGTCAGCATGGTAATTCTGATAGGCCAAGAAAGAAAAGACTATAGTCAAACCCTGAAAGTTATGTGTAATTCTAGCACTAGATTGATACCTTTTACCTTCAAGTATCTATGACCTATTTCTTTTTGGATTCCCAGAGAACACATTTGGATTAAAATGCCTTAGGAGGTGGGTCTTTCACACAAGCATTGGATAACTTCACATGACTTTGTCTTTGATCAGATTAGAACCAGCATTGGTACAGCAGCCATTTCAGAAGTGATACAGCGGGGGAAAAAATGGTATTCAGCAGCTTGTTCAGCTTACACCTGTGGCATACTGGTAAGAGCCACTGCTGGCATCTCATTTTCACAGGCTCTGTGTTTATTTGAGAATGTCTGCATTTGTTTTTATGCACCTCACTTAACTGTCTGTCAAAGTCATGCAGGCAGAGATGCTCTTGCTTCTTCAAAGCTTTTAGACTGAGTGGAGAATGTGGAAAAAATACTTGAGGTGATTACCTTTCATCTCAGTCATGAATTCCCCGCTTCACTCTGTATCCCTCAGGCTTGGAAGATGTGAGGGCTAGATTCCAGACTGGGGACTCCCTTTTGCTAGTCATCAAGGTGGGGAACAAGAGCAGTTGCTGAAGCTGGGCACAAATCTGGTGCGTTTTCAACCCCACTCCAAGTTAAACAGAGGAGAAGGCAATTGGGTAATTTGCTTCAATTCTCTTGCAACCCAGAAGAAACCCATGCAACCTATATTGATGGCTCCTGACATTCAATTGCTAGTAGCTTTCTGTTTAATAGTGCTTTTTTTAAAACAGAAGGAACTGATTGTTTTTAGCAGCTATTGCCTCAGGGTACAGTCATATGAGCGGGCAGGCTCAGGTCTTGATGGTGGCCTCTCCAAGGAATGCTTTGCTGCAGGAAGCCCTGTTAGTAGTCCAGAAAGTAGCACTTTCCCAGGGTTAGGTGGATGCTTTGCTGCTAAAGATTCTGCCTTTTGGATAAGACATAAAACTGAGGTTCTGAACACCTGCATATTTTTATAAGTGTTCCCTGACTCTCTCCTAGGTGTATTATAAAGAGTGCTTGTGCTTTCTTTGGGCAATACCAAGTACCGTGATGAAGTGCAAGTAACTCAATGGGATTTATACGAGCTTATGAAGCGGAGAATAAACTCCATAGTTTGCACAGTAAATCAATTTGTAAAGCGCTTTGGGATCTTTCTGGATGAAAGGCGCTATATAAATGTAAGCCATGACCATTCATCATTATTGAATATGAAATAGAGATATACACTCTATCAAGCTAGCAGCAATAGGCTTGGCCTCATGATTGCTCACAGGGCCCAATCAATCATCAGATCACGACATAATGCAGCTAGAATAAAAAAAAGAAAGCCCACAGCAAATCATTCCAAGCAATGCAATTAATGGGCATCCAGTACAAATAGTCAGGGAGACTGGGCTTTTCCTGAACAGTAGAGTTGATGCCAGAGCCATACAGTGTGAAAGAGAGAATTACTAATCTAGTGTTAGCAGGGAATGGAAAGATTCCTCACCAGCAGTACGCCGTATAGACGTTCACTACAGCTAGACTAAAAAGACGTTGCATCTATGCTTTTCAGAATTGGCTTTTCTTTCTCCATTTGGGAAATGGAACAGAAAATGTTTTTGTGTAGAAAATGTTAGCTTTTGTTCTACATTGAGTCACAGAGGTGCTGTTCAGTTTTTGCACCAAGCTGTAGCCCAGGCATCTAACCCTGTCACCTAATCTTGGTCGTTGTCTGTAGCACATATGGCTTTGCAATGCAATATGCACAAAACCACAGTCTTCATAGGATGTAAGGATTGGGACCAGACTGTGCCTTGCATGCCAGGGTGTATAATCTGTTTCTGCTGCTCATCCTTGGAGACACTGACTGCCATAAAATGCTCCATTTTATGCCAGTTAAGTTGAAGTGTAGGCTGCTCCAGTACTCTGCTTCAAGAGCCAAGCAAACTGAGGGCTTTCTTCACTTGTGCAAGAGCTTTTTCTGTCTATATATTTGCTTTATGAGGGAAGGCAATACCTGGTATGAGCCTCCCCTCCTCCCCCCCTTCAGTTGTGCTGATGTGTCTGTCTCTCAAGCTGCTGTGATGCTATGAAATATAATATTTTGCTCTCATTTTCTGTTTGTTCGCTATTACCAAAGAGAGATTGAAATTTAATAAAATATAAGGGAGAGGGATGAAAACTGGAACACAAAAGTGGGGAGAGGGGATCAATGATCCCATTACATAAACCCTGTTTTACCACAGGTCAGCTTAGGAAGAATGGGGAACTCCCCTCAGCTCTTCTACTGCCATGATCACCAAGCAGTAGCCTGCAGATTATATATGGTCTACAGCACCCTATGTTGTCACCTGCAGCTATCTTCATCTCCAGTACAGA
Organism: Gavia stellata; assembly: GCF_030936135.1. NCBI lineage: Eukaryota > Metazoa > Chordata > Aves > Gaviiformes > Gaviidae > Gavia > Gavia stellata. The sequence continues at coordinate 26,239,148 of NC_082600.1, forward strand.
GGTGTAGATGGAGCAGATCCAGTGTCTTAGACACACTTTCTATGCCAGAGGTGCTGCTATTGCAATTCGATATCCCGTCAGAAGTACGACTGTAGGATTGGGAGATGGAGGATCCTGAACAATCAGCCTGTAGTTCTGGTAAACCTTGTGCACAAGACCACGGGGCAGACATCAGTGTGGCTGTTTACACTCACACTTTCCCATAGCTTTAGAATCATGTGTGTGCTAGTAGCAGATGAAACTCAGCTACTGCTGGCCTTGTTAAAGTGGGGCAAAAAAATCAGCAATTAGAAGGATGAGAGCAGAGAAGTTACTGAAATTAGCTGCAGGCCTGCTCTGTAAAGTGTATAGCTTGGTAAGGTGCTTGGGTTGTAAAATAGATAGCCTGGTTATAAGCAAGAGGTAAAGAGTAAGTGGATCTCTAACCCACCTGCCCTCAGGGGCAATTGCATTCCTGTCCCTATGGCTTGGCCCTTCCATACCATGCCCCTCAGTGAAGATGGGAAGGGTGTCTGTGCTGCTTCTATTTTTTTTCCATATTTGGGTGCAGCTTTTGGTCTCCCCTGCCTCCGAGGGTTATGTTACAGGCTAACAGCAAAGATCTTGCAAACACTTCTTAGACTGAATTGAGTCATGATCATAGAGTGAGCAGTGTGTATTGAGCAAGCCATTAGCATCTTCTCTTCAGAGATTAATTAATTGGTAAATACCCATTTTATTTCTGATCTCAGCAGGTCTCTGAGAACTCATAATAAAGGCAGCAGCTGATATTGAGGCTGATAAATAAAGTAGAAGTATGTTTTTGCTTAACTTTTCCTACCTTTTCTTCAGGATGGGAATTACTTGCAAGGCAGCATCTCAGCCATAGCTTGTTCTTTTGTGTTTGAAAGTGGTGCCATTTCAAACAACCCCTTACACTTATATTTGACAATACATATTCTAGCTCTTTTCTGGTTTCCCATGCCACACACCTTTGGGGTGCATCTCAAATCCATGCACAATAGATCCTCATAGATCTACAAACTGTTGTTTCCCAACTCTGAAATCCTTATCTTTGCACCAAACATTGCAATTGCATTGTTATTTCTAGCAGCAATCGATATCCTTTCAGTCAGGCTTTTAATAACTTCTTGATTAATTAATTAGTTAATGTAGCTAATTTTATAACTTCTTGATTAATTGATTAATCAAGTAATGTTTTTTGCAGTACTTCTAAATGTAAAGTGTGGTATAAGTGCTAAGCAATAGGATATTATTAATTATTGGTTTTGTTTTAATAGTTTCCTGATTGGTCAAATCCCACCAAATAGCTTATTCAGACCGAATATTTTAATGCTAGATCTGCCATGGAGTTCTTTCAGTTTGCGTGAGTGGATGTTAATTATATGTAAGGTCAGAACAAACAAAATAAATACCACAAATTTATTTTGTTGTTACACAGACATAATCTGTACAAGGCAGAGTAACATAAAAAGAGAAACTGTTAAAATGATCAACCCTCCATTAAAACTCTGCCATGTTATAGGAACCTGTTGGCAGCATATGCTTCTACAGTTATTGTATGCATCTGTTTAGACTGTGGATTCATATGGGCAAGGACATATCCTTACAGAATGCTGGTCCCCTTACAAGATAGTTTCTGGTATATAAGATTGATATATTTAAATAAGTAGGTCACCAAGTGAATTTATGTATTTGGTGGCGGTTACTTTCTTTCTTTGGTTAAGATTATACCTGGAAATCTTTACCATATGCTGCAGCCAGTGCTTAGCATGAATGCAACTAATATGGCAGCAGCTGTGGCGCTTTGTTGACAGGGCTTGTACCAGCCTCATTTTTTCGCACTCAGCATAGTTCCAAAGATATTACTAAGTTTGCGCTAGCAGGTTTTGTAAATGTGTCTGCATTCATCACAAAATCACATTTTACTTAAATCACGGGGAAGGAAGGTGGCAAAGATACTACCTAACTACAAAAACAAGGAAGGGAAGTTTTCTAGGCCAAGCAGATCACTAAAAGCCATAACGGATAATTAAGTGTGTTGATATGTGAATAAATAAAAATGGAAGAATCACCATGACAGGATTTCACAGTATTGAAAAATGTGAAATTGTGCCCAGGGCGAAGGCAGGGGGTGAGAGGAAATGACCCAACCTATGCTGTGTTTTATATTATCACCTGGAAAGGGGTTTTGGGTCATTCTGGTTAGATCTCCAAAGCATCAGCCCAGTGCTCCAAGGACACAGTCATTCTGTTCCTGCCCTGTCTCTAACCATCTTTCTTTAGGTATCTGCTCCAGGCCACTGCCAGAGGTAATGTTCTAACATTGACTGCACCCTTGACTGACATAGCTACAGTGCTGGACAAAATGGATCTTGTCTTAGGAAATTATAGTGCTTGGGCAAAGTGCAAAATAGAGCAGATAAAAGGGAGAAAGCGGCATACCTGCAGAGTGTGAATTGTTTAAAATACAACTAAGTAGAACAGATATTTTATTTAAAGCCTAACAGCTGTGAAATCTGCTCTGAAGCACCCACAGGAAAGAGAAACATACTGTGAGTTAAAACATAAATAGTGTCAGAAATCAAATGAGTCTGAAAATAAAATCTGATGTGTATATTGGGGAGGTAGGTATAACCAGGTATGGAACTAGATTCGGGTGAAATGTTGTAGATCTGTTCCTGGGGCAGTGCTAACTTGTTTGGGGCATTCTGGTGGAAGAGCGCAGTTTGCTGAAAACATAATGGGCACCTGAGCCACCTTTCTCCTCACTGCTCCCTGCTATGGTCTCCTCTCTGGAGAGCTGCACTATTTTCTGCTACTCTCGTGACCAGACAGGACCTCTCTCTTCTCCTTCTCCCACTGTTCATTCAAACTCAGTGTGAGAATATTGGGGGAGGGGAGGGAGTGCTCAACTCCTGGCCTTTCCTCCACCCCTCACTCCTTGACCTCTGTTCAGAACCAGATACTCTGAATCAGAGAACTTTCTTTTGCCCACAGGTTAGAGATTGTGTTGCAAGGATGTGTCCCTTCTCCTTCCTTTGACTTTGGTAGCAGATATTTGCTCCTTGATCACTCTCCCCAGTGGACCCCAGGTGATCAGGCTGTCCTGCTACATCTCGTGCACAAAGCCTCAGTGAAGGCAAAAGTTATGGCATCTTACACAAATTCATAAGGCACAGATACTGTGCTGGAAAAAGCAGTAAAGTAGGAGGTGGGGGAATACAATTTGTAAATTATGCCTAAATACCCCCTAAATTGTCAGTTGCAAGCAAATTCAGGCACCCCCACAAACCATCTATTTTCTCTTCTGCTCATGAGGTGTATTTACTGCCCTTGAATTACAAATTGCATGCTGATTTTGTGGTGTTGCAAGGCATGTCAGAAAGTGAATGTTGTTTTTGAAAGAAGTGTGGGCTAGAGAGAAGCTCTGCAGAAAAGGACCTGGGGGTCCTGATAGACAAGTTGGAGATCAATCAGCAGCATGAGTTTGAGGTAGTGAAGGCTGAGAGCATACTAGGTTGCATTGATAGGATTGTATCCAGCAAGTCAAGGAGTGATTATTCCTCTCTAGTCAGCAATTGCAAGACACTACCTGGAGTCCTGTGTCCATTTTTGGGCTGCCCAGTATAGGGAAGATGTTGACAAACTGGAGCAACTCCAGCCATTGGTGACAAAGATGGTCAGAGGACTGAAGCACATGAGTTAAAAGGAGAGACTGAAAGACCCGAATTTATTCAGCTGGGGAAGAAAAAGCTAGGGGAGGTCTAATTGTAGCCTTCAACTGCCTAATGGGTAGTTAAAGAGGAGGCAGACAGTTTCTATTTGGAGGAGCACAGCAAAATGATGAGAGGCAATGAATACAACCTGCAACAGGGGAGTTAAAACAGCTATAAGGAAGAAGTTCTTCATAATGGAAGTAGTTGCAGAGAGGCTGTCTTCTTCAGAGACAGTCACAATTTGCCCTGAGCAGCCTGATCTCAGTTCAAAGCTGAGCCTGCTTTGAGCAGGGGTTTGGACCAGGTGACCTCCAGGGGTCCTTTCCAGTCCTAATTCTGTGATTCTAAGTGTGACTTGTAAGACAGCTACACTAAATTATGCAGTGAGTTAACTTGGAAGACATCAGACCAGAATAAAACTAGTTCCTTGCTTTAGCAAGAGAAGTGGGCAAAGAGCCAAATGATGTATATGACTTTTGGTGCTTTAGCATTCTCTTGAACTGCATCAGAAGCATCTCCTGAAGAAAAGGCTCCCTTCACTCAACAGATCCTTTGTTTGGTATTATACAATAGGTGTTTCCTGATAGATGGTTACGTGTGTATGAGCTGCCCTCATACACCTAGCTAATGATGAGTTTCAGTGACATTAATTAGAACTAGAGGAAGCAAGTGTACCCCTGTGAGTTTATTTGCACTTGATAACTACCTTTGAGAACTGAGCAGCATAAATGGGGGGCCATAATCAGAGATTGAAGTCCCTTCTCTGTAAACTGCCCTACTGAACAGAGAATGCTGTGGAAGCTGGGCTTGCAGTCAGACATTGTTTAGTGTCGTCTTGATTGTTTTCATGCAGCTTTATTCTGTCAGATGGAGTATCAGAGTACCATAATCTTTCTTCAGTTCTGCTGACTGAGAGAGCTTTTGAAAACAGAAATCCTGAAGGAGTTCCTGTAGTTAGTGCTGAGTTTCAGGTAGCATGAGAAAGGCATTTGTACGCTGTTTTTGTAAGCCTGTTCCCAAATGTTTGCTTATTTTTGCTCATTTTATGCTTACCATTTTTAAAATAGTCTAGGTAGGACTTGGTCTTCTACCAGCTATGGCCGGCAGTACATACTATGTCTTGGAGTATTCAAATTAGGCATAGGTAAAACTTCCCTAGGGGGCCTGTGCTGCAGTGAAACACATTACCCATAGATATGGTGGAACTTCCATCCTTGGAAGTTTCCAAGACTCAGATAGACAAAGGCACAGCTGATATGTTCTAGTGGTGGTAGTAGTCCCACTTCATGACTGGAGTAGATGTCCCCCAAAGGTTCCTTTCAAATGATTTGATGAGCTCGCTGCATTAGGACAACTTCTCCTCTCTCAAGATCCCTGTTCTCACAGGAACAGCGGATATAGTCACAGGATAGACAGGTGTCTTCCATCAAACACAAGCTGCAAGGACGTCTTGAGCTGAGACAGGTGCAGTGTACTGCACCTTGGGGCGGGCCTGGGTTTGCTGGAGAAGGTGTGGTGTGAAGGGCCTTTAGTTGCCATATCTGCTTTCTGCTGTGAAGCTGCTGACTTGATGTATCTCCACATTGGGTTGTCTCCAGTTTCTCAGCTCTGTGTGTCAGATGTATAGAGCCAGCAGCAGACTTGGGCATTGCTGGAGAAGTCAGTGTGTGTGTATCATGAACTTGCACAGCTCAGCCCTTTCTTCTGCTTCACACTGGAGTTTTTTGCCTCCAGCTTAGAACCACACTGTGAAGAGCAAACTGTAGTGGGGAGCAATAACCTATTTGCTGCTGGCAAGCAAGAAGAATATGAAGGAACCACGGTTCATCCAACCGAACAGAGAATTAATGATACTTGCGGAACTGTAGGTCTAGCCCTGCTGCACTGGAGACATAATATCTAATGGGAAGAGTCCTGAGGCCTGTCTGTTGGAGACAACTGAAATAATCAAGCTGATAGGTGACCTCTCAACCTGCTTAGTCAAATTGGTGTTGGTTCCACTACAACATCCTTGTTTCAGTATGAGAGTAGCTCCTTATATTTTGGCTGGTGAATGTTTAAAATGAGATTTAGGTTGAACTGGTAAAGCTTTCTCATGTGTACAGGTGATTGTGTATTATTTTCAGGACTTTATTGCTAGGTTTATAGGGATGAAAAAGTTTCACCAGCAACTGCTTGACTTATCAAAAATTAATTGGTAGGATGAGCTTCACTGCAGTGGTGTGTTGTCAAGGCTGCAAATAGACTTGTGTTCTGCTTCTTTTCTTGGGTTTGCTAGATAAAAGCAAGAAGACTGGCTCACCTCATGTTGCTGTACCCAACCTAGTACAGACCAGTGAATATGAGACCAGTTACTGTATCACAGACCTGTTTCATTGTTCTACTTTCAGACATTTCCACATTGTTACACTATATAGCTGTCCCTCTGGTATTCTGTCAGTATAGGGTATGCCAAACATTTCCAGGAGGAAGCATGGTGGTTCTGCAGAGCCACACACCCCATTACTCACATACAGTAGCTGTGCATGCACTGGCCGAGTACTTACCCAGGTTTCACACTAGGATCTCTGGAGTTACAGCCCAGAGTTCTCCGTGTTGCACTAACTTGAAAAAAAATCTTGTTAGGAATTGGTTTTCACTGCATCTTGCAAGAACTTACCAGTCTTCCCTGAGCCTATGTGCACAAGTGCTCTTTGTTTGCCGATGTACCAAGTGAGTCCAAGTGTGCTTCCCCTTCTTCCCACCCCAGCCTATGACCGAGCTGTGGAACAGCTCATGTGCAAGAGCCGTTCTACTTGTGAATGCATTGCTTATTGCAAGAACATGCAAATAAAGGCTATCAAAATGTGGTTGAATGATTGAACTGAACAGTGCAGTGAGCATGAAGTTTGACAGGCTTGAGGTCTTCCTCTATAAAAAAATATAAAATTCAAGCATGGGTGAGCCATGGGGAAAAAAATTGTGCAAATATCGACAGGATTATGTTGTAGGAAACACAGACACTGAGGCTTGCTGGCAGCAAAACAGTCAGAGCCCAAAATTATGCTGTGCATGGAGACCATAAGGATGTCAAATGCTGACATGAACAGGGGCTTCTTTCACATATTACAGCCACAGGATTTGATTCAGGTTGTTTGGGGTGATCCTGTCATGCTATGTAACTATACATATGATGGCATGGCAGAGTTATGAAGAGATCAGTTTGTGTTGAAATACATGCCATGCTCACTAAATCAGTAACCGCATTTTGGAAGGTCCCTCCAAGTAATCAGTTCAAAATAGTCTGGAATAGATCACTACTTATATGTCCCACTCCTCATCTGGAAACCATCTTGTATCACATTTTAAGGGAAAAGGCATGATTTCACTTTGCACTGAAGCCAAAGCTATTCTGTGGCACATAGTATTTCTGTAACGATGAAGTTGCTGGTCAGAACTTGGGACCCTTTCCATTTATACCACAGTTTTCCCAACGTTGGTAAGAGATAAACTTTACGTCCACTTTGCATATTCCTTGGGCATGCCCTTGACTAATCCTTCAAATGAAGTCCCAGGACACACCATACCCTAATGGGCTGTGTGGCCTGTTCCAGGATCTCATCTGCCCTTGGGTTTTTGGAACTTTCTTCCCTGAGATCCTCTTGTCTTTTTTCAGAAGCTTGCCGTGAGTGATGGTAGGGTCTGTTCTTGGTGTGGTGTAAGCTTTCAGTTTGATTGTCTGCAGAAGAGGCAGATGGACCCAGTATGTTGCCTTCCGCTGTGTCCCTCTGAGATTATTTTATATCTATTGCAGCTATGTCCAATTGAAAATTGTAATTACAATTATATACAGGAAATCCAAACATATTACAGTACAGGGTCTACATGGATATCTCAGAACATCCTACAGTAACCCACTTTCCAGGGGCACTTCACTGTTGTGAAAGTTCTTGAAATTTTTATGTTTCCTTTATCAAATTCACTTGACTTTTAAAAGAAGCTCATTTTCCTGTGACATTGTTACAAGAGGGCAGAATCAGGGTTTGTACATGCAGTAACATTTAGCACAACTGACCAAATTGCTGTGTAACAGTTGAGCTGTGGTAACAGCTGTGTGCACAACTAGCCTGCAGCAGACATGGGGTAATTCCACTTAACGCTGTCTTCTCCCAGGTTAAGTCAAATGACCTTGCATTTATCACATGCCAGGAGCATGCATGTGCTCAATTATCAAGCTAAGATTATATGCCACGACTTCTTAAGGCTCAGTAACTTAATCCTCTATCTGAGCCCTAAAGGCTGTTTGTGTACCTTGAATAGGTATCTTCCCTAGGTATTTTTATAAAGCCAGACAGTACCAGTAGTCAGAGTAGCATATTGTTCTCTCTGGAATGCTCTGAAGAACGTGCAGCTCATTCCCATGCTAAAAAGCTGCCTTTGGAAACCTGGGACTATGTGAGAGCAGTCCAGGCCCAAACGAGGGTATCTTCACCCTCTGAGAGTTCCCCAGCATGAGCTACCTCCTTACACATGGCTGAGTTACCTCTGCCGTTGCAAGTCTCAATTTAAGGGTGACTAGAGCTGTTGACTTAGATCTGTCTGGCTGCTATGATAATCGCACAGATCACTTTGAAGTAATTCACTTGCAAATGCATCCTGGTTTGCTTAGATACTTAAAATATCACAGAATTTTAATTACTAGGGAAACTTTGAATAGTCTTTTTTTTTTTATGGCTAGAAAGACCCAACACCAGAACTACATTTTTAAAGGATTCATTCATTGTCATTCAAAATAATTGTTGTGATTTGGTTTCCCATTGATAACGGACTTTCAAACTGTCTTTAATTTATAAAGAAATAGTCACAGCTTTGGAATTAATAAAGCACTCAGTGAGAAGTGCCTACTGAACTAGTCTGCATCAATTTGACCACCTTCTAAAACAATTAAGTTAAATGGATACATGTTTGTCTGTACATAGACAAGGCCTCAGATATGATAGGGTTAATTCTAGAGTTAGTTCAAAAAAGTAGACAAACCCCAAGAGAACACAGATTTCTCATCTTCTGACTGACTCTGCTAAATAATCATCAGTGACAGCACAGAATTGCATGCCCTCTGCTTTCTGGGTGAGAATCATGAGGATGTAGTCCAGTTAGGACATAAAACGTGTCCTTTAAGATGGCTAAGTCTTTACCAGCAGGTGGCAGAGCTACAGGAGGTGCTATATATAATGTTTTCCTGCTAATCCTCTGGAAACTAGTCATGAAAGGAAAAACAAATAAAAAAGAGACAAAGTGCGTAAGCAGACTTCATGCCTGAGCTATCCAGGTTCCTGAATGAACCACATCATAACTGATCAAATACATTCTTCCCAAATTAACACCTCTTCTAGTTCGCTAAGCAGAACCTATAAGACTCTAATAGTGCTACACACAACTACAGCTGTAATCAACCTAATTCAAGGAGCATCTCTATGGAGACTACAGGTCCCACCATGCAATGGGGAAGGCCATTCAAATAGAGGTGACTTGCTGGGTGGGATTTGTACTCTCTGGGAACAGTGCCACTGTACAGAAGAGGAGTGTGTGAAGGACTTTACTCCACTAAGGTGAATTAGGAGCTTGTCTTGAACTCCCAGCAAGTTGTTCTCATTCAGGCAAAGTTTGGGTGACCCCAGTCTGAATCATGGAAATTGTTCCTCCTGTTTTCCCTTTCTCCCAGCTGCTGCTTAACACTTGAGATGGCTCTGGCTTGTTATCTGCTTCCCTTTGTGGGGACAGAGGAACCTGTGCTCTGTGTGTGCGAGCATGCATGTGTGTGTCTGGCTGCCTGTCATTACAGCACTAATGGAAATACTGCACGGATCACAACTCTCAATTAGCTCCTCACAAGATTGCTGTGACAGCCAGTTACTGAACAGCAAGGCCTGAAGGAATGAATTAATTTGTAGTACACGGCAGTTAGAGTCACAGTGTTAGCAATGGAATGAGACAGCAATAGACCCTTATTAGGCTCAGGCTGTGTGATGCAAGAGACTGTTCCCTGGGGGATGTCCCTCTTTTTTCTCTATCACACCTCCCTAGGGTTAGGAAGGATCTTGGCCCATGAGTGAATGAGTTTATTGCTCTTAGTTTGGTCCTTGGAGTCACTGTCTGCCTGAGGTTATTTGGCAGCGGGCACAGGGCTTTCATTCAACGTGGACAAGGGCAATGCTGCTCTCCTCCTGGCTTGGAGCCAGGCCAAAGCCGCTCAGTGTGGTATTCGCGGGAGGTAAGGCTATCTTTCTGGCCTCTTCAAACAACATCTCCCTTCCTTATTAGTTCAGATAACTGTATCACAGAGGGTATCCTAAGGCTGCTGCACCAGGGGATGCTAGTGTCTTGCCTGTGCAGTGCTACCTTTATACATAGACATAGAGGAGCAAAATGTGCTCGGTAAGGCACGAGCATGCAGGCAGCCTTCGCAGTATTCCTAGAAAAACTGGGAATCTTCATAGGCAGCCTGAAGTTTCCAGAGCTTCTGCCCGCAAACAGCCACACATTCCTTGTACCCTGAAGTACCACGCTAAGGCCTGGCAATACAAATTTGGCTTTCCACCCTCTTATTTTTCAGGTCTGCTGTCCAAACATTTGCAGTTGCTTCTTCTGACCTTCACAAAGCTGAATAAAAAGCTAAATCTTGTCTTTTACCAATTATTGAATGACGACTTCTTAGAACTTGTTTTTAACATATTTTATAGAGATGGATTCTTAGTGTGCAGAATGGATTTGTCACAGTGGGACACCAGCCTTTCTCCTCCCTTGATCAACCATCTAGTGAGAAGTAATGCAAAGCCAATGAAGTTTTGGGTGTGCTACTTGTTTTAGCTGAGACAGATCAGACCTCCAGAACTGTGTGACATGCAGAGCTGGGAAGGAGTAAGGTGAAAATAGAGGAATGTTCTCAGAGCAATACTTGCAGAAGGTAAGAAACAAGAAAGGAAAGTTTCCTACGGACTGTTCCTGTAGTGAATTTGGTGCTTGAGAACAGAACTCTGCTGTGTTGTTCTGGTAGGCTGAGGAATATGCTAAGTACCGCATGGGAATAAATGGCCTGTGTCTTAAGTTCTTTATGTTCTGGAAGGAAAGATGTCTGAGTGGTGAGGAAAAGAGAAATAGTTCACGGATAATGCAACTGCTAAAGGTGGTTGTCCTCTGTTTATCTGCTAAAAGGGACATCGGAGCAGTACCAGCGGAGCCTTTTTACTCCATCCTGGTCTTTAGGCGCAAGAGGAGTCCTTTATTTTGAAGGAATTCCCAAGTGTCATTCAGTCTGTGGTCCTTGCATTGTCAACCAACAAATGGAACAGTCAATGTTAACCTTTGTTAACAGAAAGCAGGAAATCAAGCCCAAGCTCCTCTCACTGCTGTTGTCCTCATAACTTGCAAGCCAGCCAAATGGTTGTAAAAGGGTTTGTACCTCTGGCAATGCTCCTCCTGTGGGCAGTATTGCTTTGGTGTGCTTTTATTTTCCTTCACATCGGAGTGCAAACTAAAGCTGTTGTCCAAACAGCCGATGTTTTCCTTTTGGCAGCCTGTGTCTCTTCGTTGATCATTGCGCCTGCTGCTTGTAATAACTGCCTTGTTGTCCCTTGCTGCACATTCTGGCCAGTAAGTGGTGCTCCCTGCTTCCTTCCTACAGCTCCATTCTTTGCACAGAGCTAAGAAGTGCTGTCATATGTTGCTGTTGCTTTCAGGTGTCTCACCCAGATGGTACATCATACTTTAATGTAGCGTATTGATACAATAATGGTGAGCCCTAATGGTGTGTTTAATGACAGAACTTCCTAGCATTGTCCTGTTGTCCATACTGGAGATTTTACATACGGCTACAGAGGTCCTTGAATAGGTTCCTCTGGTGCAGGCCACCAAATGACATGGGCTCCAACTGGGTTTTCATGTATAGCGTTGAAAGTGAAGAGGAGAACATTTATGTGGCTAACATGGCTATAAGGAGACTGGAAACCTTAGGAAAATGAGACCTTGGGATACAGCATTTTTTAGATCCACACATCCCAGTGCTGTATTCTTGCCAATTAAAGGAACATGTTTCTTTGCAGGGATATGTGATTCGGCTGGCATATGGGATGGGCCTTCTCTACTGACCTGTTACAGCCAGGATCTTTTCAGTAATGCAATTCCACTATGAATTTTGATGGCCCAGATTTTTCCACTCTTGACCACTACTGTGCTGGGGTTTTTGCCTGAATATAAAGTGCTAATATTCTGGCTTGGTACCTGTGTTGAGTTTGTTCTTCTAGGTGCAAAGGATGACACCAGGACCAAGGCCAAAGTAGATTCAGTCTTCTGTTTTGTCCTTAAGTGATGGTACAGTTTTTGGAAGTAGCAAATAGCTACCCAAATGGTTTTGTTACAGGGACGGGGAGTAAAATGTATATGAAGAATAAGGGGGAAGAAATGGACCAAAAGAGAGAGGCAAAGAAGGTGGGAGTACAGAAAGAGAGGGAAATTGATAAATAAAAAAAAAGTGACTAAAGCAAGAGAAGAGAGAGGGAGATTCTCTCCTGATTAGAATTCATGAACTCCATTCTTACATTAAGTCTATATATGACACCTGGCCTTTAATGTGAAGCTGCCTACGAGCATTAAAAATTAAAAGCAGAAGGTAGGATCCATCCATCTCGGGCAGCGCTGCTCCCCTCCTATCTGAGCTCTGCACAAAGCTATTACACATTGATAAATTATTTTGGGTAATAGCTGAGATATTACATTGTTTCTGAGTGAAGGTAAAATCTTTCCATGACATGGGCATTTATCAGGAGCGCATTTCATCCTATTTATTATGGCCGAGACGAGATCGCAGGCTGCGGGCAGAGCTGGCACGTTGTGCTGATCACCTCCCCCATCGCCTCCCTTCCCTCTGTCACTTAGATGATGGGATATTGATGGAGCTCATGACAAGTTAATTATTAACTAAAGATATGCAGTTCACCTTTGCCAGGGGAGGGGGCATAGAAGAGAGCAATGATAGTTCTTAAAAAAATAAATATATCCATTGTATCTTAGGATTCTTCTCTCCACCTTCCTCTCCCTTCTACCTGTGGTATTTTACAACCCCCCAAATAAATCAGATATAGGTTATTTGAATTCCAGTATGGTCTAGAAAGCCAACAGAAATGGAAGAACCTCTAAGAACTTTAGGTCTTGTTCAAAAAAAGTTTCCACAGAAGTTTTTCTCCATTGGCTTGGCATTGGAAATAAGTGGGGAGAAATTTTCACTGTCCACTGAGTAACAATGACTTCTCTAACTCTTGAGAGGGCCAGAAAGAAAAGCCACGAAGTTTTGATTCTGTCCTGTAAATGAATGCTTTCTTTGCTTGTAAGAAAGAGATATCCTGACATCTTCTGAATATTTCAGCTATTCCTTTCCACTGAGTGCTGGATGTTCCTCTGAACGCTAGCTGGTTTTGTAGGACAGAGGCAGGAAGGCAATGGCCGTGAAGATAATGCTTGCTTGCTTGCTCGTCTGAGCTCCTAGGCTAAACAGGATGAGTTTGCCAACACATGAAGGACTGCGTCATATTTGCATCCTGGTAGTCTTGGTCACTGAGGGAGACAGCTGCTATATGTGAACTTTTGGGTTACAGTATCAGATACACTGAGGTATAATAAATAAGAGTTGCTCAGCTAATTGGCTGTGGATTGAGTAGTCCTTCAGTCTGCAGCATTTACCTTGCAGTAACACAGCCAGTCAGTACTACCTCATGGCCATGTACTATGAGTTAGTGTCCCAGCTGAACTAGCGTCTTACTAATTTTGCGGAGAAAATGGCTGAGTTGCACTGGGAAGCTTTCCTGCTGGCAGTCTCATCAGGAAGACTGAGGTGCGAACGACCTTCTGACTCTAATTCAACCTATTTTGTTGACTAGTTTGAAGCCAAGGCAGTAAAAAGGCAGTCGGATGCCAGAGGTAACTAGTACACCATTTTATGCTAAGCTGCTTCTGGTTTGCCCATAAGCTATCTTAGCATTGTGTTGGTCAGGTAGTTCTAGAAGAAAGGAGGTGCTGCTGTAAACCACCATGACAGTGGTCATTTAGAAAATAATCACAAGGGAAAATATCACAGTCTAACAAAGGAATCATTCCCTCCATATGGTCTATAGCAAGACCTGCCTAGTAAGTTTTTACCACTTAAGAGTCCTTCAGGAAAAAATAAGTGTGTGCTTGTTTTTCAAAACCCATGCTGCTCTAGATGCCAGTTTAAAACTACAGGTGTGCTAAATTTCAAGCAGACTGGATTTGAACCGTATAGCTCATTTAGGCCCCACCTACTTAACTTCCTTGAAGAAAGCATAAGATTATTACTTCAGGATTGTGGCCTGTTACCTTTGAAATTTTCAATAAAATGAAGCTTCTGCTTTTGTCCTGCTTGTGTTTTCAAGTGCCATATCTCAAATGCCAAGTCTGTCAGCTGGGATCCAAGAGTAAAAACACTAGGTATTCTCTGGGATTAAAAAAAAAAAGGTTATTTTCCTAATTGTCTTCTTACGGACTGTGGTAAGGGATGCAAGATTACTACCTGGTGTTTCTGCAACAAACTGGTCTCCCCAGAGAAAAAAATTTACGTATTTTCTTCATGCTTTTCAACTTGTAAGTATTCCAAAACTTGTGAAAGCTGCTGTGTGCTCTCTATTTTTTTTTTTTTTTTTTTTTGGTGTAAAACATAGCTCCTGTGCAGCAGCACTGAGCAGGGTGAGGGAAAACAGACTACTGGTCTTTGAAATCTACCAATTCTGGTCCCTTGGATTAGTGCCTCATGCTGGAGTTTCAGGAGCAGACATTTTGTTTAAATGATTTTTATCTTATCCAATGAAATCTGACAGTTCCAGTTCTGGGCTAATTCTGAAAGATCCCTTTTTAAAACTAATATTATTATTTATTTATTTAAATCAGCTGCATTTCCTATTCCACAGCTTTGAGGAATCCCTCTTTGAAAATACAGATTTCTACTTCTTTGCCTCAAACTGGGGAAGTTTAAGTACATTTTAAGCAAATGGATCTGGATTCTCAAGTGTAACTCTTCCTCTCTGAGACTATGCTAGATGCTCTTGCTTTGAAATTGCTGTATATAAAAGTAAAACTTTCAGAACCTTCATTTGCTTCACACACTTTGGCTTTCTGAAATCTCTGAAAATCTATCTGCTTGCTATCAAAGGTATGAGAAGGAGAGGTGGGATTGGGCTCCCAAGTACAGATAAAGTGAGCACTGTCTGAAACATGGTGGGTAGATTAGCTGTCTGGACTCCAAGTAAGAAACTGCTCATCACTGCAGTAAGGCTAATCTCCCTGTCCTTGTCTGGTCATAGTGATAGTTTGCCCTCTACTTAACATAATAAAATATATAATAAAAATGTATTAACAACTGTGAACCACCGTCATTCCCTTTCCAGAACTCCCTGGGATCCTCCAAGGTTAAAGGATATGCAGTATACTCACCTCAAAGAAAATGCACGTTTATTATCTTCACCCTTTTACTGCACACCTTGTCCTTGCCTGTTGCCTCTCTTGCAACTGCTTCTTACTCTGGGCCTTGGTCTGCAATCTCTGCCTACACAACGTAGCTGTGTTGACATCACTGGTGCAATACCAATGGTGTAATACCTGGTGGTCCCGTTTATCTTCCGAAGATATCTTTCTGGTGAGTTTTGTGAGAACCACATCAGGCTTTGAACTTCTAAATATGTGTTCAGGAGGTCTGAGCTCTTACGCTGTCTGTGCCTCCTTCAAGGAAGAGACTCCATCATTGTTTCCAAGCAACCTGCCCACCTGCTGGTTTTGCCTATGACAATGCTTATAGCTTTTTTCCTAAATTTTCACTTTACCTAGACTGTCCTTCTAAAAACCTCATAACTCAAGCTGTAATTACATATTCAAAGAATGTCTCTCACACTAACATAGGTAATAGCAGTTCAGCACTACCAGGTTGTTCATGTAACACACAGTTCTATAGTAGTATGAATAAGGAGGCAATGGAGATGGGCTTGCTCTGCTTGAACTTGGAGATCATTACGTTTATAGAATAAGCATTGAAAGCCTGTAAGAAAAAGGCCTGTATTGAGAGACAGTAGCATGAATACATTTTGTTGAGGTGCGTCTTCTCATTTGGAAAACAACCTATCCATAATATTAATCTTTTCTGGCACAAAGATGATGATGTGTAGTTGTACTACCTGTTGGCTACAGAAATATTAGAAAAACCTGAGTTAAGTTTATGCTACCTTTACTAGAATTAGCTCAATTTTGGATGTGGCTCGGTGTGATGTAACTAAACTATACCTAGGACAGTGTATTCAGGCTGGCAGTACAGGAGGTCTCACAAGGCAGACAGTAGCAGCAAATCAGACAAACAACACTCATCAGAATATGGCTCCTTCACAAGAGCTAGAACTGAATGTGCAGTTTAACCGATGTTGTGTCCTGTCGTATGTGATAGAGTTTTCACTGAGTGTGAGCTGTCTTGGGCAGGCAGCATATTTGTTCAGCAAGGCTTTATGGCTGTGCTGCCCTGTACAGGAGTTCATGTGCTGCTGTGATGTGTCAAATCCAGTGTCCTTTGCCAACCTGATACCTTGCTGTGACTGACACAAAATCACTTGAGAAGGTGCAAGGGCTCCAGGCAGGGGACAGTTAAGGAACAGCTGGACTGTGGGGTCACATCGGCTCAGGCTGTCTATGTAGAAATTGGCTTCTTGAGCAGGGGCTCAGCTGTTGGTGTCCACAACAACCAACATAGGTCTAGATATGTCCTTACACCTGCCTTATTCTTTTCAATTGTGCCAAGCTCCTGGCATTAATAGCAGCTGAGGTGAAGATTGCAGCAGCTAATTATTTGTGTATGGAAAAACTACTTTGTCGTCTTTTAATTTCAGTGAATAACCCCTTCCTCTTTTTATATCCTAGTTCTAGACTAATGGCAATAACAAGCCAACTCCTGGCATGTCTGTTCTTGTACTCAGTATTCTCAGCAATTTACTTTTCATGTCTTTCTCACTCATAAGGGAAGGTAGCAGAAACCTAGCTGGTTTGTATCCTGTGGTACCCTTTATACTTTGTCTTTTATATTCCCTGAACTGACTGGCAAAACCACTTCATCCTTCAAAGCCTTTCCTTGTGATCCACTTCAGTATTTTGATGCTTTTAGGAAAATAACTGGTTCTGATGTCAGTAAGAAACTTGGTATTTATTAGTATTTATTTGTCTTACAATTTTTTATTAAAAGGATATTTTTAAATTAGTTTGTCTTTAAATCATCTACTCTTGCTTGTGGCGAGTCTGTCACTGTATGTCACCTCCTTCTTTCTGCCACTAGTTTCAATCTTGCCTGTTGTCTCACCTGTGTCTTCATACAGATTTAGGTGGTAAACTGAACAGTGAGACCTTGAGCCTGAGGGAGGTGCAGTGGCTTTGGCTGGTACTGTAAAATAAATCATTCCTGCTAATAACCTGATGTGCTCTAGGCCAGACATGTTGCTGCCTTCCAAATGTGGCAAGCACACGCACAAATGCTGGAAGCCATGACATACCACTGTGCTTGCTCTGTATGCATGCAAGCACCGTGCACACCACAACACCCCCCCAGCTCCCCTTCCCTCCACCATAGCATAAATGGAGGATCATGTTCCATACGCTTCCAGGTCAACTCTGAGAAACAGCATAAGCAGCTCAGAGAAACACACAGCAACTTAAAGAGTTAACCCTACAGTAATTGGAAGGGGCGGGGGGGGGGGGGGCAGTGTAATGGAGGGATAAAGAGTTTCCATAAACCCATTGCCTCAGCTCAGAGAACCTGCTAAGGGGCAGTGGTCAGAGAGAAACAGAAGGAGAGAGAGAGATATCAAGTGTAGTAATCAGAATGAAAAATGGAGCTCCGGTTACTTTAAACAAGAGCTAATTTATCACGAGAACGAGTGGATAAGTAGCTGAGTTTCAGGCGTTCAGTAAGTTCCCCGTTCTGCTCCAAAAATTATTCCACCCCTGTCTCCATGCTCCCATAAATCATCCCCTTCTTCACTTCTGCTCCGATTACCAATTACTCCTGCCTACGACACGCTTTCCCCTGCCCGACACAATCTGATGGGGCCCTGCCTTTTAATTTTACAAATGCTTTTTTCTTCTTGCTTCTCAGCTCCCTGTCCCTACTCCTCCCCTCCCCAGTTTCTTTCTGTATCTTTGTTTCCCCTTTCCCTCCTCATCTACTTTTTTTTTTTTTAATTTGAAGAAAGGGAGGGCTGTAATGTTTTCTGGCACCTCCCCCCATGAGGTTGACTGAGCTGAAGGAGAGGAGTAGAATTTAATTATTTTCCCCAACCTGAACTCTCTTTGGGTTTGTGAGTCCTCTCCCTAAGCACCTGACAAATTCTAGATCCAGTACAGCTGTATCAAAGGTGAAAGTCTTGTTCTTGAGTCTTTGAAGGAAAACATAGCTTTTTTTCCTTTTTTTCCCTTTTTCTTTATTGTACACAGAGCTTTTTGCAGAATAGAGATATTTTGTGAGCTGCACAGCTGCAGGCAGGAGAATTTTCGTTTCTGTTGCAGTGTGTTATTTTTCTGCATATGCTTCACCACTGCTAATATTTGCACTGGAGTACTTCTAGCTAGCTATCATACAAACATGGAGGCACTGATCTGGACCCAAACCCTGATAATTTAGACTAGGTCCACATAAGAAACTTTTGTTGGCTTCATTGATTCCATACATGAAATCAACTTAAACCAAGCTTATACAAATAAGCAAATGTCTACTTTAGGAGAATGTGTTGAACTTATTGATATAGCTATGCCTTTCTAATATAAAAACCTTTGATACTGCTTATGAATGGTATTCTAGTGTACCATAAGTCTGGTGCACTATTTAGATGCTGGATGGATATGCACATGGATTGCATATATAAAAATCCTAGAAATAGATTTTAAACATCAAAGAATTGGCATGCAATAATGCACTGTCTCGCTTATATATATTGTTACACAACATAAATTATTGCTGAATGTTTGCACAAGCTACAGTTGGAGGGTTTGAAATCACTGTATGTCAAGTTTATCAGTTCAGCGTAGAGGCAACAGATCTGTTTGATTTCAGTAAAATAGTTTTTGGGGGCTTCATTAATTGATGCTTAAATAGCCTGTGGAAAATAAAAAAAAAGGTTCATGAGGGCTAACTTGCATGAATCTTAAAAATGCTGGCAAGTCCTAAGTTGGAAGAGCTATCCCAACTGAAGAGAAATGTTTACACAGGTCATCAGTCTAGCCTAATGTGCACAGAGCTGTTATTTCCACCTGTAAGACATTCAGCCAAATTGCCACAAGGCTCACTGAATCTGAAAGGACAAAATTCCCTTGCCCTGCTGAGAAAAGGGTAGGCAAAGTGACAGCTCTGCCTGCTATGCTGCAGAGAAAGCGGCTGTCCAGAGCTGATTTTTGTGCATGATAATGGATGGAGGAGATGGATTACCAGGTGATAAATCACACAAAGGAATTGGCTGGTGCCAGAACCCATGAGCAAGGAGATAGCTAGCACGCTCTGCAGTGGGTATTGCCATCTCCATCTGAGGAGCAGTAGCCTTTATGCACAAACAGTAAAACAAAACAGGAGTTAATTATAGTGCAGCTTCTTGACATAAGGCCTTTACCGCAAAACAAGGGTGGCAAAGGGAACACGTCAGTTCATGTTTATCTAGCAGTTTATCTTTTTTCTCTTCGGGGAAAGAGTAGAGGAAATCCTCCGTGTTCTCATCTTCCCTCTTTATTCGCATTTTGTCTTTATTGTCATTCTTTAAAGCCCTTAGTGTTATTTTCTGACCAAGGAATATCACAGGCACCTTTCAATAAAGAAATAGAGGAGCTAACTGAGCATGACTCAAGTGATTCCTATACCATGTGATTCATATACATTCCCTCTGTCCTGTCAGGCAAAGAAAGGTTGCTGGCACTCACTATGTAACTCGCTCATCAATAATACTGCTCCACATCACCCGAAAGACCAATGATACTCTGAGCTCAGTGTACTCTGGGCTGTGCAATCCATGCATAAGAGAGAGTTACTAGGAGATGGTGGGAATTTGGCTTCATCCTACAGCATCTTCCTGTTGGCCAAAAGACAGTATTATGTTGAGCACTGTTAAGTGCATCCAGAAAGTGTGCAGTGGTGCACTCTATATTTGAAATCTTTTTCCATGAAGAGCAATACAAGGCAATTCTTAATTCTTCTATTGACTGTGCATATGAAAATCAAGCCTAAAAAGAGAGCTATGCTTCTCACACGTGGGGAAAGCTGCTGGCTCAAGGTCAAGACTTGTCACGATGAAGTGTGTTCTGTTTACCTGTCTTTAATAATAATACTTTATTATCATTAAAAGCATAATGGAGAAAGGGGTTGTTGATACTGTTATTTAAAAATCCATCTTCACTGAAAAGAGCAAATCAACTCTTCTCCCTGCCACCTGTTCTCAGTATTGTCACCCTGCCTGTGACAGCACTTTGCTTAGGAGCCTGGAGAGAAGGTTTGTCTCTCCTGTCCAAGCTGGGTGCATGTTTGAGCATCAGGAACGTGGCTGAGAACTGCCTGTGTATTCCACAGAAGGATGGTGGGCCCTGCTTAGGTGACTGGATGTTTATACTATCACTGTGAGAAAGAACCCTTCCCATATCGAGAGATCTTCAGTCTGTACTAATGCTACCTGCCACATCCACTGTGTCTTGAAAACAAATCTCAGTGAGGAAGGTTATTATGGAGCTCTTTAACCGATCCCCTTATATGTCTGTCACATCAGAGAAACCAATTAGTCTGTGCTGCCTGCTTGCCTAAACCTCACCTAGAAGAGAAAGGAGCTGGCAGGATTAGGGATGCACTGGGAGAGAGGGAAATGGCTGGATTTCAGAATCCCTGCCTAGAAGTCACTAGTACCCTTTTTAGTTCTGTTGTTTTTCAGTGACAGTAATGTTAGTGTAAAGGAACAGGAATTAACACTTGAGCTGCCTAAAGCATTCAGTTTGAATGACTCATCTAATGCGTTCAGTCTCTTCCTACCCCAACACTTATTTGCAGATTACTAATTAGCTGTCATTGAATTTTCCAGATAATACTGTATACTTCTTAATTTTCTGCGATGAATTTATTTAAAGAAGCACATTTTACTCCCCCAGAGGAGGAAGTGGAGTTTATGTGTGTTCTAAGGAGAGATACACAATTTCTTCAAGCATACAGCAAGACGCCTGCTTGCAAAAGATTTAGCCAGAAGGACAGTGAGGTACAGAGAGAGAAGAGGATTTCGGAAGTAATACTCTGTTATTAAAATTTTTCACTTAGCGTTTTCTGGGCATTGACTCTGGGATTTCCTACTTTTGTGACATGACAAGTACAAATGTAACACTGAACTTTCTAGAGTCTTAGAGTAGTAAAGTTTAGCTCTGCTCTGAAAAGCCATCACAGTCAACTTTTCATTAGTAGAGAGTACTGGGATGCCCCAGATAATGGGGAATATGGAAAATACATTTCTGAAAACTGTCTTTGAATATGTTACCTTCTTGTTAGCAGTTATGCAGAGTTAACCTTACTAAATCTGGAATCAAAAAGAAGCATTTGTGATCTTTTACTTTGTAGTTCAATTGAGGCAGCAGGGCCATAGGGAAAGATGCAGGATTCTGTTCCTCCCTTACCAACTGAATGGGTCCAATCTAAGACTTCCCAGAAGACACTTGAAGGGAGACAGTGGAACGGTTGCATTGTGCCTGTAGCATTAGTCAGGGCCAAACAGTATTTAAGCAGTAGAGCATTTCTTACTGACAAGGCACAAGGAATCATAATATAGCATGATTTTGTGAAACCTGAGTGAGTTTACTAATGACAAGTAATGATAGCCTTATAAAAACAAGCACATTGTTTTTTTGGAGTCATTGGGCTTCAAGTAGTCACACCTTCCCCTATGGCTTTAGCCACCATTTCATCTATGGAAGTACAAAAGAGACAAATAGATATGTTTTTACATCGCAGTATGCACATACATACATGTACTTATGGCCAAATATTTTCAACAGAAACTATTCATGTGGTGCATCAGAGCCCAGCTATAGGGACCTTAGGGGTCCTACAGGGCTCATCTATTTCTTCTGCAAGAAAAACCTCCAGG
Source organism: Gavia stellata (assembly GCF_030936135.1). Lineage (NCBI taxonomy): Eukaryota > Metazoa > Chordata > Aves > Gaviiformes > Gaviidae > Gavia > Gavia stellata. The sequence continues at coordinate 26,261,031 of NC_082600.1, forward strand.
ATTTATGGCAATAGGCTTTCAACTTCTGATTAGGGAAGATTTTGAGCCTGTGTAGCTTCCATGGAAGTAGCTGGTGTTTCCAGGTGCTCAGTACTATTCTAAATTGGAACTTAGCTAGATTTTGGAGCAGCCTGGCTCTTTTATTTATGTGCTTATTAATGAGGATGTTCTGGGTGGGGTTTTTTCATTGCTTTTTATGGATGTGCCTGGATTTTTATAATAAGACGGATCCTATGAAGTAACAGATAAATGTTTATTGCGGTCACTTCAAATACTCCCTGTGATTCACAGTGCAAAAATGTGATGTTTCAGTTTACCAACAGTCTGCCTAATTCAGCTTGCTTTCTTGAGTCTCTCCTGCTATGTTAGGGCATTTCTCAGACCACCTACCAAGCTGTATTTTTATTGTTATTAAATGCCTCTATCCCCAAGTGCTAGAAATCTATCTTCTTTAATTCCAGGCACTAATATCTCTGGAGAAATGCTTTTTTATATTAGTTCAAAACAAGAAGAAGCTGGATAAAAAAATGGAGGAGTACAAAGAGTCTGGTTATGCTGCTGAGACCCCGAAGAATGTGTAAGAAAATATAAGATTGTAGTAAAGACACCACTGCATATCACCATTGCTCCCCCCAACAAGGGGACAGAATTGTGGGATGTAGCTTGATGGACATGGTGCTGTGTGGTGTTGGGTGGGTTGTGGCTTGTTATTGTTGTTGTGTGGCGTGGGTGTTGTGGTTTTTTTTTTTTTTTTTTTTTCTTTTCTTTTGTGGGTTTTTTGATGTTGTGTTTTTTTTTTTTTTTTTTTTTCTTTTTTTCCCAGGTTGGACTCGATGATCTTACAGGTCTTTTCCAACCGTACTGATTCTGTGATTCTGTGATTCTGTAATTACCTACCTTTGTGCCATAAGCCGTATACCATTAGCAGTCAATAGGGATTTTTCTCTAGCTTGTACAGTAGTTTTGTACTCTTAAAGGAAAAGGACCTGCACAAGAGCAAAATAAAAGATGGAATAAAAAGCAATGAGATAACTGACTAGAACTTGTTTATCACGAGTTCAGAAAATCATTAGATAAGGTGCCACATGGTGATTAGTGGAGGAATCATAAAGGTGACTGAAGCGGGGGACAGCAACAGGTAGTTTGAAAGTCGAAGTATTATGCTGAAAGGAGGCTTTTCTCAGAACTGATCTTGTCTCGACCATTAATGGCCTTAGCCAAATGGTCAGCATGGTGCTGATGAAAAGTCCAAAGCTAGGAGGCATTTTCAGCATAGAGATGCTTCCAACAGAGAAATGGAACTATTGTGCAGTTGTCCAAGAGCCTATTATGACCAGTCCTGAAACAGCACATACAATTGCAGTCACCAATATCCCAGAAGGATGGGTATGAGGTGGAACAAAGCACAGAAAGGTACTAGGATGGTCAGTGACATGGGGAATCTGTTTTACAGGATATTAAAAGCTTTGCTAGTTCAGTCAGGCAAAATGAGGAAGGGGGGGATAAGAGTTCTGTCGATAAAGACATCAAACCACAAAACCTTCAAGAGAACAGCTATTTAAGCTTAAGGACAATGCTGGCACAAGAACAAATGGGTATAAACTGGCTGAGAATAAATTAGTCTGGAAATTGAACGAAGGTTTCTAACCATCAGAAAGAGAAGTGAGATTCTGTAACATCCTTCCAAGGGAAAAGAAACAGAATGAATTTTAAGATGGAGCCTGATCTTTTATGAAAGGGCTTCTGTGATGGTGCTGGTAGCAGGAAGAGAGTAGACTACATGACTAAGGAGCCTCTTCCAGTCTGTGCTCCCACCCTGCTCCCTTCCTTCACTCTATACCATGTCCCTTCTCTTTCTTGGTACTCTGAGCTCCACCTGCTCCCGTTCTGAAGGCACCATGGACCCCTTATCAGAATTTTGCATTGCAATAGGTTGTTTTTAATTCTCCCCATATCTCCCTTATTTTTTTCCTTGCCGAGCTTGCTGGGCTGTAATGTTTCCCTTTGTGTAATCCATCACAGACACAATGTCGCTTGTGCAAATTAAAATGCACCTCAGAATAATAAGAAAGGGGCTTTTTTTTTCTTCCTTCCCAGCAGCAGTTCCTCAACACAAACCATTTGTCTCTGGGAAGAAATTCAAGAATGTTAACCCTGTGTGTGCTCCTGTGGGGTACACAGCACCTCCTGTGGGAACAACACTTAATGGAGACTTGTTCAGTGGAGCAAGTTGCCTTACATTGCGGACCTTGCAGATAGCTGGAACTGTAACCCACTTCTTCCCTCATGAACACATTGATGATAGGTTCCATTGCAACAAATTAAAGGTCCTCCATGTCTGGACAAAGAGGTACAACCCAGGAAAACTACATAGCAAACTGTGTGGTGCTCCACAAAACTCAAACAAATGGTCTGAGTTGAGCACTGTACATTGGGACCTTTAGAAAGAACCACTGGAAACTATTTGAGTGATAAAAGAGTCACCAGGCTATCTCACACTGCTGTAGATTCTGGAGGCTATAATTGGCCTGTGGGTCAGACACTGGTCACCTGTGATTTAGAAATAAAGCTACAATGAACCGTTGCTGAATGAATTCCATCCTTGCTGAGACAGTGCATGTAAAAGGTTAAGTCAAGGACAGGATTTTATTTTTTCCTTCTTTCATTTGGGGGAAGGGCATGAATTTCTCCTCAGTGGCATATAAATTCTATGAAGTTAAATATGCATTTTAAAAATCCGTTTTATGTGACAAGAAAGGTCCAAAATTGGACTGAGAGGTCGGCAGGTACTAGAGGATCTGAGTGCTTGGCCATAGAGAGGACAAGGCATTGCACAGTCATCTAAGCTGGAATGACATGGGAATAGCAGTGGGGATGGTAGACCACGTCTGACTACATTCCCTGTGGAGGAGCACTGGTGCTTCGATAGAAGATGTTTCCATAAGGTCATTACTGAGATATAAGACATCTTTATGGTTTATGGCATAGGATTTTGACTTATGGCTTAGGCTTTTATACATCCTAGATTTTGCTCAGACACAGCTGGATGATTTTTCTTCCTTACCCAAACAACTGTTTCACTCCAGACTTTGACTCCCATCACAGATGTTGTTTTATGTTGTTGCAGATGACACCAAGTTGGGTGGGAGTGTTGATCTGCTCAAGGGTAGGAAGGCTCTGTGGAGGGATCTGGACAGGCTGGATTGATGGGCCGAGGCCAATTGTATGAGGTTCAACAAGGCCAAGTGCCGGGTCCTGCACTTTGGTCACAACAACCCCATGCAGCTCTACAGGCTTGGGGACGAGTGGCTGGAAAGCTGCCCCGCAGAAAAGGACCTGGAGGTGTTGATTGACAACTGGCTGAATATGAGCCAGCAGTGTGCCCAGGTGGCCAAGAAGGCCAATGGCATCCTGGCCTGTATCAGAAATAGTGTGGCCAGCAGGAGTAGGGAGGTGATCGTGCCCCTGTACTTGGCACTGGTGAGGCCACACCTCGAATACTGTGTTCAGTTTTGGGCCCTACAAGAAGGACACTGAGGTGCTGGAGCATGTCCAGAGAAGGGCAATGAAGCTGGTGAGGGGTCGGGAGCACAGTCCTTATGAGGAGTGGCTGAGGGAACTGGGGTTGTTCAGTCTGCAGAAGAGGAGGCTGAGGGGAGACCTCATCACTCTCTACAACTACCTGAAAGGGGGTTGCAGAGAGGTGGGCGTTGGTCTCTTCTCCCAAGTGACTAGCGACAGGACAAGAGGAAATGGCCACAAGTTGTGCCAGGGGAGGTTTAGGCTGGATATTAGGAAAAATTTCTTTACTGAGAGAGTGGTGAAGCACTGGAACAGGCTGCCCAGGGAAGTGGTGGAGTCACCCTCCCTGGAGGTGTTCAAGGAACGTGTGGACGAGGCATTGTGGGATATGGTTTAGTGGGCATGGTGGTGTTGGGTTGATGGTTGGACTTGATGATCTTACAGGTCTTTTCGAACCTTAGTGATTCTGTGATTTACAATCACAGTAAGGGTCCCAGTGGGTCACCTCACACTCCAACGGGACCAGTATTCCTTACTCTCCAGCTCCTCTCTCGCTTCCCCTTTTCCAGTTCAGGAGCTTGCTAAGCTCTTCAGTGTGTGATCTTATTTGAAACTAATGTTAGCATTAGTGCATTAACACTTACATGGCTTTCCATCTCAGGCACAGGGCTTGAGTCATCCACTTTGACATGGGGAGAAAGCATGTCCCCAGAATAGGAGCTAGACTAAGCCATGCAGGATGCAGAAAAGACAGATGGTGTGTGAGGGGAAAAAAGGACCAAGCTCAGCATGAAAAAAAGCAATTCAAAGCTTCAGCTCTCTGGCAGAGGAGATACCTTTGCTGTTCGTCATCCTTATTTGGAATAACAAGGCCAGGAGTGGTTAGACAAATGGGCATGTATGCAACAGTAGGGAAATGCACAGGCATGCTGAAGATCACCAGCTAGGTTGCCAGAGGAAACTCTTTTCTCTTTGGGCAGGTCTGATTTTGCCCTCACTAATTCCAGTGATCTCAGCCATTTTACAGTGCTGTAGAGGCTGGGTGGGTGGCTGGAATTCACTCTGTAGAGCAGCAAATTCTATTTCTGTAATGTGCTTTGTCTCAGCAGCAAGGCTGCTCTATTCTTCATTTTCTTTAGGGGTCCCAAACAAATGACATAAAATCCTGGGAGATTGTTCCTTTTCAATTTATTATTTTTTCCAGTTCTTCCTACTGTGAGTCTTGCTGTTTCCAAGCTTGATCCTTATCATCTGAAACAAATAATTCCAAGTTCAATCTTTGCTCAAAATTTTTGGTGCCAAAGAAATAGTACTGGTTTCTTACAGTGTCATCGTCTTCCTTAATCTCCCTCTTATAATGCAAATCTTCTCATAATTCAAAGATCCACCAATTTTCTGGTAAACTTTCTATTTCCAGCAGATACAGAGAAGATTTTAATTCCTTCAAGCCTCATTTCCAAATGAAACAAGGCTTAAGTGATCACACTGTCTGGCTGTGACTGTCTTTATCTGTCTATATTTTTTCACTCATTCCTCACAATAACTTTTGAATTGAACCTCTCATCCCCAAATTAATTTACTTGAAAGAGATGCAGAGATCTGAAATGTCCTCGGTCCCAACAATTTCACTGGACAGAGAGACAATTTTTCAGTGTTTGCACTGAGTGAAAGTTTCCTAACCTCACCCCTTGTCAGACAGACAAAAGGCAGTCCTGCAAAAGGGGTGCATGAACGTCCTAGTTGCGGGGAAAACTCTGACTGGAGTTCAAACAGGAGTTCACCTGTTTTTATATGCAGCATAGTAAATTCAGCACAAGACACAAATCCATAGGAAGCTGGGATTCATTCATCCCACTACTCACAAAGCTACTTTTAATGGGTTCAGTAGAGGGTTTCAGGATTCCCCAGACATGCTTTGTTCTACCTGGTGTGTGAATTTTTATGTTCCTTTCTATTGCCTTCTTCCAGGCTGGATTTGCTTTTTCTGTTGCATTTTATCACATGACACATCTGGTTCATGCCTGACTCACAGAATCACAGAGTCACTAAGGTTGGAAAAGACCTGTAAGATCATCAAGTCCAACCATAAAAAAAACCCAAAAACAAACAAACAAAAAAAACCCACCACCACCCACAAACCACAAAAACACACCACAACCCACACCAAAACAACCCACCCACACCATACAGCACCATGCCCATCAAGCCACATCCCACACTCCAAATACCTTTTCCACTGAATATTCACGCTTTTCCCATTTTGCTTGTGTTCTTGAGCATAGGGTGTCTTTAGCAAAGCAATTAATTGTTTAAGTTTCTACGTCCATGGCCACCCCTCACAGCAGAAGGGAAAGTAGCCAGCAGTCTTCAAAGCCAAAAGAAGACAAGCCCCAGCTGGTGCTGCAGAGCCTTCTTGCTTGATAGGGCCCGACAGAGTTGTCTGCAGTGAGGAGGATGCCTACCTAGTTCATGAACAGTCCGGTGGTTAAGTATGTATGTGGGTTGCTAGAGGTTTTAGATCATCTTGAGAGACAGCATTTGCAAAACAAAGAGATTGTAAACAATATGGAGACTAGGGAGTTGTGAAAGCCTATATTTCAGTCCTTGCTGTGCTTGACCTTGGAACCCCACTTCCCTTCCAGTGTCTCAGTTTCCCCACATGCAAGCTAAAAACAGTAACAGCTATCTGTGTCTCTTGCCGTTAGTGGAGGAAGATAAGATGTGGTTGTCAGGGGAAGACTCACTAAGTATTGTCAATGTTCTGTTAAAGAGAACTGGAGTTTAGCAGGAATGACTTTCACTGGAGTTAAGCAGGAATGACTTTCCAGCACCACCTAATATTGAGAGGAATGGTCTGTCAGACCAGTAGTGCTTGAAAGTCCTTCCTGGCTACATGCACATATGTTCACTGAATGTCATGTTTTCTGTTTGATTCAACGTGGGAACAGGGCCAATGCTGGGCATAGAAGGAGACGATAGGGAGCTGGTAAAAGCAAAACTGGGCATGACATCCCATCCCATTCTTAATTTTATGCTGGCCATTAATCTTTTCCTCACTGCCAAGCCTTGGACTACAACAAAGGAAGTAGGGCAGCTGTACTGAACAGAACACTAATTCATTGAACCTGCTCCTCACAAAGCCTGACAGAGGTGATTGCTTTTGCAGCCCTGCCTTCACCAGCTACTGCCATTGCCCTGGTGACCTCCTCCTGTGAAGATGAGGTAAGCCCCAGGAAGGGATTTTTATTCTCATCTGCAGGATGGCAAAGCTTTCTGTGGAGACTGAATCTGGGGGAACACTGTGAAAGGTATTGGACGCTGTGGTTCTCATCTTCTAAACTGCTCTTTCCTTTCTGTGTGAAGGCAGTGTCCCACAGTACCCTTTGGTAACTACTAGGGCAGTGTGGGAAGAAGTCCATGATCATCTAGAGCTCTCCAATCCACATTCTCTTACAGCTCTTCTGCACTGGCATTCAGCGCTGACCTGACCCTGTTTATTGAATTCAATGCACTGTGGAGCACCTGAAGCTCTTAGCTAACTGGAGAGAAATGGCTACCCCTTTGTCCCCTGCCCTCTTCTGCAGGAACCCAGGGAGGATGAATTGGTCTGTTGACTCAGAGCAGAAGTAACTTGATAGTTGTGTGCTTCTTTGAAAAGCAACTGCACTGCCCTGTGCCCACGTCCTGTTATGTGCTGGCTTCATTTCTCTGACAGCATGAAAGATGTTTGGTTTTGTTCCTAATGCTGTTATCATTTATCATCCTCTTGTAAAGCCAGAACCTGCTGCTCACCCGCCCTCCCTCTATGCTAGGTTTTCTGCTCCCCCTCCACTCCTGCCCTGGTAGGGAAACAGCTTGTATGCCAGAAACAAACCGTCTTTCCACTGTATGCTAGAAAAGGCACAGCATCCTTTCTGCTCCCTGAAGCGACTGCTGTGACCAATGGTGATGGTTTGATTGGGTTTCAGCTCTTGGGCTTTGGAGGAGCAACTCCAGTCATGGAGTGGAGAGCTGATAGTAAGCTTATTTGATAGCTGATCTTTATCCCATAGAGCTGGTAGCTGGTCCTGAATCTGGGGAACTCTTATACATCTGGTGCCTGTGGAAGGGCATAAGCATTCAAATGCTAGAGATGGAGAAGGCGATGCAGTGTGCAAAATCCCTACCCTTCAGCTCAGTGTAAGCCCCTCAAAGCTGCTTGGGCTATAGCATGCCTGTGTCAGAGCTGTGGAATATGTGAGGCTAGAACATAACTGAAAAAGCATCCTGCCATCTTCTGTCTTGTATCCACATCCCAGAATAATCCACAAGCAGCCCTCTAACTGCAGATCAGCAGTCCATCAGTTTCTGTGGACAAGCTGATATTACTCAGAAGCAAGCAGAAATATCTGTTGGGACTTGGAGATGACAGGATGAAGAAAGGAGACTTAGCATTCACCCATTCCTTTCCACTCTGGCAATGACTTCAGATAACAACAGCCTGAAGCTTGCAAAAATGTAGTTTGGAGCTGGAGGTATGCAGCACACTGCTACCATTTGTGGTGTAAACATGAACTGTGCCAAAGGATTTGTTTCTCTTCCCTTCCCTGTCTCACTCTTGGTTCAGAAGTAATGGTGAGTCTCATCTCTAGAAGCCTATATGCTTTGTACTGTGTTTCTGGAAATACTGTGTACACTCTATATGGGACACGTCAGCCTGCCTTGGAGAGTCAGGCTTTAATGGTAAGACTGCTTGCAGAAGGACCAGCTTTGAGAGGCTTTTAATGATGTGAGCTCCTTTTTTGGGAGGATAGGGTCTGGTGTCCTCTTAGTGGTTTAGAAGTTTGCATTACAAATCTGCAGCTGGGTTGGTGGCACTATCTCTGATTTCAAGCTCCTCATGGACCAGGTTGGCCCTACACTGCTAGGTGTTTTCTAGAAGAGCAAAAGTTACACTTCACTGACTGGCATATCTGGTCAGTACTTCTCATACAAACTCCTTTAAACTCTGTATTGCTTGCCTGTTGGAAGTGCAGTGCTGAGAATTGTTGCATTAAATCAGCTCCCTAATACAGCACTAGCTTTGCTCTTGCTAGGCTCAGAAGGATTTTGATAGGTATTGGACTCCAGGCAGAAGCCTATTTTGGTATGAAATCTTTCAGTAAGCAGAATGATCTCACTCCATGGGCAGGGCATCATCCTTTTCCTATGCATCTGCCAAAGCTGCCAGCGTTAGACTCTTACTATCCTTATTTATAGAGCAATATAAATGTTCTGAGCATTTTACAGATACATAAGAGAAGATTCCCACTCTGCAAGGAGCTGACAGTAACTCAGATGTACAGGAGTCATGGGACAATAACTGAAGTTCTGAGGAGGGCAGACATGGTGGAAGAGGAGCTCAGGGCAGAAGTCTTTGCAACAGAAGGCTGTGAGAAGAGGGAAACTATTGGCAACCATTTGGTGCAGGAAGCAGGTGTGGGTGATGTGGCCAAGGTGATGGTGGGAGAAGCTAAGAGAAAATGGTAAGGTAGAAGGCTTAGGAGTTGACTAGGAAGAGAAGGGGAAGTGTAGGCAGTAGAACTGCTATTGATGGATGGATGAAAAGCAGCCTAACTAGCAGTGCTCCATTCCTTTTCTGCTCCCAGCACTGAGAAAACTGACAACACCTGCACCCTCCCCACTCTCCTTCTCCTGCTGCTCTGGCTGCTGAGAAAGAGAGGGAATGATGGTAATGACTATTATTAGCAGTATTTACAGTTCATCTGCCAGGAAGGGACAAGGGCTGCATTTGCCAGAGAAGTTCACTGGTAGTTGGTGCTACTCACTCCAGCCAGGGCCTTGCCTTCATGGCTTAGATAGAGGTCACCAGCACCTGAAAACCGTTCCCGTGCAGTCACAGGTAGCCCAGTGCTGGGATTCATGCTGTCACCTCGCTAGGCACTGGCTATGGGCATTGCAGGGCTGCCACCATCAGCCTTGCAGAACTGGCACAAGAATTGCGGTGGTTTTTCCTCAGTGAGTGTCAGGGCCTGTGTGTAATGTCTCTCTCTCCTCCTTCATAACGTGGTAAGTGAATCCTTGCATTGCAGCTCTAGTTTCCAGTGTCAGCTTGTGGGTCCCTAGGCTGGATGCAGACCCCTGGTTAGGTACATCTAAACAACAGTGGAGTTGGTTTTTGGGTTTTTTTTACGTCTCATTTATGGATCCATGTTCCCCTGTGAAGGGAATTACGGACTGCAAGTCAGCAATGTCTCCTGCCCAAGTCAGTGGACGTCGTCTCTGCTGACCTTCCTCCATAAGCGTGCTGGTGATTGTGGAAGAGGGCTGCAAGATTTTGCTTTTTTTTGTGTCTGTGGTAATGGGCAACGACTGCTAGACAGAAAGACACCCTTGTCCTTCCCCCCCCCAGCCCACTGACTTTGTGCCCTGCTTAGTGCTAAGCACTTCTGCTGCCTTTTATTAATCTTCTCCTGGGACAGCACTATCAGCGGCCCATCAGCGTTCAACATGCCCTTGGTCACTAGCGTTAACTCTATTAGGGCAGTAAGGAGTGACTTACAGGGAAAGCTCTTCTCCACAGGCAGTATTTGCATAAAGTGATTGATGCTGATACGTCCTCTAAACACATCCACATTTTGCATTTTAAACAAAGCAATTGCTGTAGAACTGCTCCCTGTCACTCAGTGGGATTCCCAGTGCCAGCATAGGAACTACCTTCCTTTTCTTAAAATGGCCTCTCTCTTTCCCAAAGAGGACTCTCAAGTGGGATGAAGAGAAGGTCACTGACTCCTCCTTATGTTTGGAGAGGAAAAGACAAAAGCCTGCTGTGTGTCTTGGCTTGTGAAGTTGCTTGTGGACAGTTGTGGGCTGTCAGGGCAGCATCACACAGGCTTTCCACCAAGAAGGTCAAGCTTGAATGGGACAAATGGTCTGAAGCCTCACATGTTTCCTTCAAACAGTCTTTCCTGGTCAGATTTCAGGCTCAGGGTAGGCTCCCCCCACATTCACCAGCGTCTCTCTGTCTTGGGAATAGATGAACTGGCTGGCACCCATGCAGCACTGAATACATGTGTGTATTATCCACATGTATTATGCATATGTACAATATATAGTATATGTATATATCATATGTATGTATTATATGTATGTATTATGTGTGATACAGGCACACATATATATATATGTATATTTAAAAAATCCACCTTGCAAATTGTCCAAAGAAGCAAAAGATGCCACGCTTTCTTCCAGTTTCTGCTGGGGATTTTATTGGCAGGAGGTGTCCAAGTGAAGTTCTGATTTGGAGGTGGTGTCCTGAGCCATGTCTTTCTCTGAAGAGGAGAGTGTGCAAGGGAGGAAATGGGTGAGTTTAACTTCTGTTTGAAGGAAGGGCAAAAGGAACAAAATGAAATCTGTGGTGATACTGCAGCTTGCTTTTGGAAAGGCGGCAGTTGTTTTAGCTTCTTTATTATATCCTAAGTGTTTCCTTTCTTTCAAAACAAAAGGAAATTTGCCCAGAAAGTAACCCTCTTTGAACAGCAGCAGGGATTTATCTGTAATTTAGGCTGCAGGGTTCCTTGGAGCAGGCACTCAGTCCTCCCCTTTGTCCGTGGAGTGAGGGGATCACTGGGGAGGCTAAATAGGTAACGTTTATATAACACTGCCCAGAGGTCCCCGAAAGAATGTCTCCTAGAGGCTGCCAGTCCTCTTTCTTTGCCTTCCAGGTGCGCATGGCTTGCTGCACTGTGAGGGCTTGACACTTTCAACAAAATTCAGAGGCCTGTTGGCACGGTGGTCCAGTAAGACCCAGAAAAATTTTGCTTAGGCTTAGTAGGAAATACTTGTTTTCACCCATTCCTGCCATTACTTTCTCATCGTTGTGCTTATCTCAGAGGACTTGCAATGTACTGCTGGTTGCCCATTTCATGTCTGAAAACTTCATGGTTTTGCAAAGTTAGGCACTTCATTACTGGGCTCACGCTGCCTGGCTCCATAGATGTGGGAGCTCCATGTAGAAGGTGGCCCTTTCATCTCCTGCCACACCATATTAATTTTGCAAATGTGACAAACTCAGCTTTGCAAAAATAACATATTGCCCATGTCTTGTTCTATTTAATATTGTATTCAAATGGTCCAAGTGCTCAGCGACATGGGCTGGGGGAAACAGCTCTGCAGGCTTCTTTGTCACTTGACTGGCAGCTGGCTTCCAGAAATAATTATAGCTGTTCAGTGCCGTGGTACACCAAACCTCTTGGGGATTAGTGAGGCATCAGGTGCACGGTGACTCAGAAGCAAGAACAGAGATGCTCCAGTTCCCAGGCCATAAAGGCCATAAGCTTAGTAAGCTTAAAGGCCATAAATCCTAGTATCCACTTGGAGTTGGGACTAAAGTGAAAAGGAAGCGTTGCAGTGATCTTGCAGAGGGCGCTCTAACTTTCCAGAAATCCAAACAGGGAAATTTAGACCTTGGGAGTTTGAAAGGGAATTGCATTGCCATCATGTGGATGCATGGAAGCTAATGTCTACTTAGAAAAATTCTGGGACCCTGGTTTCTTAGTTAGAAAGAAAAACAAAGTCATGATAGTTATGAAAGTTGGTAAGTCAGAATGCTCAACAAAATGTAGAGTGAAATTATAATAAGAATTTAACTATGGTTGTGTCCGAGTAAACACTGAAGTTAGTTTGATCAACGTGATATGGGTAATTAGTATGAATTATAGTCTAATGTGTTCATTAATGTCACTACTTAGTGACATTTGGTGCTTACAGAATTAGGTGTTAGAAACATTAAGTACTTAGAAAATGCATACGCAAAATAGATAAAGTAATACAGGATCAGCATGACTCTTTGGTGCCTTCTTCAGGGTGGTGTTCCCAGTCACCGGACTGCATGGAGAGGTATTAGATAAAATCCTATCTGCTCTGCTTGAACAATAAAAACTGTTAAAACTGGTAACTTGTTAAGTTTCTACGTAAGTAAATGTGATTTTCAGTAGTATTTACAGCACCAGAAGCAAACCTGCCTAAGTAATGAGTGTTAATTAGGCTCTATGTAATCTTAAACTAATCTAAGTCAATTAATTACTAGGCAAGAAAGGGTAGGTTTGCAAATACTCATGGTGGAATGTTCTAAACAGAAGAAGTGAAACTGTAATAGTGTCTGCCTGTGCACCTTTAGGGCATATCAGCTGCAGGCTGGGTACCTCTGTGCCTCCAGCATAGGTTTTTGCAGGACACATACCAGAGCTTCTGGATTTTCTGATTGGGATCCCTCTGCCTTTAGCCTCTGATGTTTCCCACAGGTAAGGACCTAGACACATTGCCTGGCTGTCCCAGAACAAACCCATGCTGGTTTCTGTCTTCTTCTTCAAGCTCCCCTGCTCCCAGTTCCTTGAGTGGAGCTTACTCTCTATTTATCACCTGTTCTGCTCCTGGCTTGTCACATCCTGGTGGTGTCCTCAATAGCCTGGCCGTACCTTGGCCAGCATATTTCATATGTTGCTGCTTCCTCCCCACTATGTGTTCAGAAAAAGGAGTTGTGCTGCAATATAAAAGAAAATCCTGAATCAGTGGGGGGTGGGCAGGTAGATGATAATGCTTGTTTCCAGGGAAGGAGTTTCCAGGCACAGAACCAAGAGACCTGTTGGATCATTCTTTTCGGTGTATCTTGCCAAGGAAACTGGAGAGATCATCTGGCCTTTCGTTCCATCCTAAGGCTCCATCTGGATCAGGCATCATAAGGAAATGATGAAAACTTCATGTAGAAAACTCTTTGCTAAAATGTTCACAGAATCACTAAGGTTGGAAAAAAACTGTAAGATCATCAAGTCCAACCTGTTCTTACAGGCTGTTGCATAGTCTTCACATGGTAAAGCCCAGTTTGCAGTATTTTATGTAATTAGCCTCCTAGAATATATAGTTCCCATCTGTTAAGACTGGGACAAGTGAAGGACCGATGCTGAAACACTAGGACATCAGATACGATTTCTGCTATTGCCGCTTTCCTCTGTAGGACCCACAATGGCAATACAGTTACTACATGAATAAATAAAAATATTTTGCTTATGCTGTTTTTCCCAGGACAGAATTAGGTGGAATGGGGGAGGATGAAAAGCCATTTTTTCTGTAGGACATAGCCAAATGTGCAAAAAGTAATGAGGAATGATCTAAGGAGGAGACTTCACAAGAATCAAAAGGACTTTTAAGGTATTGAGGAGCAGTGGAAAGAGGGCAAGGACACTGAAGCAAAACTAAATGAATTCTTTGTGCCAGTCCCTTCCTGTGATTCTAATTTTACTTGATAATTCAACCAATTTACCTGATTCAAAGTAAAGCTCAGTGGTCTGTGACTTCCCAGATCACCCCATATGCCTTTTTTAGAACAACTTACAGCATTTGCTACCCTTCATTACTCCAGTAGAACAGCTGATTTTAATGAGAGAATTCATGCTTTTAGCAGCTCAACCACTTCCATCCCAAACTCCTACCGATCTCTTGGATGTACACAGTACACGGTGCTGGAGATTTGTTATTCTTTAGCAGTTTGTTCCAGCATCTGCTCTCCTGACACTTCAGTCTCAGAAGGTGTCTCATCTTCATTACTTGGAAAGGGTAATTCTAGGAGAGAGGCCTGCCCAGCACTGTCGTTTGATGTCTGGGTAAGTACTTGCCTTTAAGGCCTCTGCTTCTCCAAGAAAGACTTTCTTGTGTGCTGCAGTGACACTTACAGCCATCCCTTCTCTGTAAAGAAGAGTACTAGGAACACATGAATGCGGGAGCAGGAGGGACCCTGTGACTCACACAAGTTTATACAGGTTGAGCTGCATTTCAAAGGTAACCATAGTTTTTGCTGCTGTACCTCCTGCTGGGAAGCAGTCTCAGAATTTCCTTACTCTGAATCTAACAGCCCTCATTCCCTCTGCTTTGGATTCTTTGCTCCTGGCTATCAAAACCCAGATTTGGGGCAATAGGTTGAATTCTGCTTCTCAGCCAAAGAGATGATGATTTCCAGAGAACAGAGAATGCAATGAAGGTATGGGGAAATGTTTTGCTGATGGGAAAAATATCTTTCAGCTTTTCTGTTGGCTTTGAAGCGTGCTGGGCTCTGCCTGCCTTGTTCAGACAGACTTTTCTCATCCCGCTCAATGTTACTGTCCCACCTGGAAGTATGGAATATGCAGTAAAAACACGTAACAGCTGACTGTCAGCCCTCCTGTATGCGGGAGTCTGATGAAGCTTCATTGATGTCTTCAGGAAGCCTTCAGCTTCATTGATGCTGAAGTCTGAATTGACACGTTCTCCCTTTTGCTATGTATTTTTTCTTCCCTTTCCTTTCCTGCACCTACTTGCAAACCAAGAGAAATCATCCAATAGTCACTCTAGGAAGAGAAGGAACAGAGCAGACATATTGAGGGCTAGGGTGAGGAACAAGGTGGCATTAGTGGTTTCCATTGTTAATGGTTGCTGCTGTCCTTTGCCAGGAGCCTGTTGGCCTCCCATTTGTGTACTGCACTCTCACTGATGCAAGGGTTGATGGTGAAGGTAGGGCAAAAATCTCCGTTTCTATGTCATGGTTTCCTGCCAGGCTGATGAATGGGAAACAGGCAGTAAAGCTAGTTATGCCAACTAGTTAAGGAACAAAGTGTATCATGTTTTCTTATCTTTGTCCTGCTTCTCTCACTCTTTCCTCCTTGAAAGCTCAAAATACATCTGAGCACAAAGGCAGGAACCTTCCTAGTCATGAGAAGTACTCCAGCAGAAATAAGTGGTACCTAAGGTGTGGACTGGCAGGGAAATAATAGTATGCCCACATCTCACCCCTCTCGTTAAGAAGTGGAGGTTGGGGACTGTGAAGGGAGAGGAGTAACAGAAGAGAGATTATTTTTTTAACCTGCATAGCAGCAGTAACTGTGAAGCATAAAGCTAACTGCAAAGGGTGTTTGACTTCTCAGCCAATTCTGAAGTACAAAGATGCTGAGATGGTGCTTAATGTTCTTTTTGTGTTATCATTATATCGTAATTTTTCTCTCCTTTTTGTTTTGGAGGTACTACGTGTTCCCAACTTGCTGGGTAGCTAGTTACCTAATGAGTGTTCATGGAATAGATGATTATCTCCTTTCTCAGTCATGGCTGGGAAGTCACCATGACACTTTTATGACGGACGTCTAGCCAGCTCTGCTCACCTTGTGAAGCATTGTCCCAGCGCAGGCTAGCCCCTCTCCCTTGGCATGTCACAGCTGAATTGCAACTACTCATAAACATAGCCCAGACAGTTTCTGTTGCAGTTTCTGTTCTTTGACTCCTTTGGTCTTTGAAGAGAGTAATGCTTATCTGCCAGATGAACAATTCGTGCTGTGGAGGTTGTAGGGCCAGACTCAGTGAAAAGGGCATTTGCTGTGATGACCTGTGTGAGAATAAATGTAACCCGCAGAGTACGGAACCTGGTACCAAGGAGGTGACAGCATTTGTACTTAGCATGGTATCTCACTGACAGCTTGGGGGTAATTTATTTATTCCTTGTATTGGGATAAATAAAATGCAAGCAGTCAAGCAGCTGTAGGTAGCCTAGTGCTAGCTTTCTTTGAGAATGTCCAGAGGATTGACAGGAGCAACTTAGCAACATGCTCTGGGACATACGGCAATCACAAACTCTGGAATGAGTCATTGATGCCCCATTTTGTGGACATGTCCCATGTGAAAAGCAAAAAAACAAAGACAGTTCTCCAGTCCTGGTCCAAGCTGATTCAGCCAATACAGTGATTAAGTCTTCCAGTATCTGAGACGTCCCAGGCATCACTTATCTGAGGTTTCAGCCGCTTTTTAGGATATATTTACTTGCAAGCAACATGCCCTGGGGAAGAAAAGGTGAGTCAGGGGCTTGCTTTATGTACACTGAGCAGCCATGGAATAAAAAAAGATTCCTGCCCGAAATGCTAGCAGTAGGCAATGGGTGGCAGAAGGAAGTGCTAGTACGGCTCAGCATGCTAGGCAGCGGGGTTATCCAGCTGCATTCTCTCTTACAGAGTTCAGAATACGTTAAGGGTATGAAGCTTTTACTTCTCTCACACAGTTTTACTCTGCCTGCAGCACAGGCTGGCAGGCTCAGGGGAGATCTGAAAAATAGGTTCACATTTGCTTTTCTATCAATTAAAATTTTACATAAGATTTTCATAGCTATGATAATAATTTTTGTAAACCCAAAACATTTTATTTGCCTGTCTACTGAGGTTTTGTTTATCCCTTGCTCATTTACAGCTGACAGAGTACACGGGTCCTAAGGTAGTCCAGGCATTTTCTTTTTCTTTTGAAAAGGCAAGGTGGTCTCTTGATTCAAGAAAGTTAAGAAACAGAGCTCAATGTACGTCCAGGCTTTGTTCTCGCTTTTTGACTGCTTCTTTCTCTCACAATTACATTTCTAGGCACATATAGAAGGTGTTTATGATTTACTTGTAAAATGTTTTCATTTTCTGTGATCATTGAGTGTGAATGTGGTGGTGTTTCTATAATTGCTGTAACTCAATTTGTGTTAATAACTATTTCACCAACCGAACACAGCTTCATGGGAACGCAGCTTTTCTAGTTCAGCACTGGCAACACCACGCATTGCTATGTACTACCCTGCTGCATGGCCTTGCTGGCTTATGCAGGCAGGATTCTGAGGTTCTCTTGAGTTGTGCAGTGGAGCCTGAGGTGAGTGTGGTATTTCACTGGTTTGGCATAGTTTGTCTAATTAACTAGAGCTGCCACGGAAGCTGTCGTGATCTAGTCTGACTGTGGACTGTGTCTCAGGCCTGTACTTCATTCCTGTCTGCAAATACAAGCTTGAGAATGAACAGAAAGGATAACCTGGCCCAAATGGCAGTAATAGCATCATATTGCAAATGCCCTCCTGTAGCCCTTCCCTTGGTTTGGTGAGTGTTACTTCAGTGGCATTGCATTCCTTGCAGAGCTGGAAAGCCAGGACATCTTAGCAGAGCCTCAGCAATGGGAAACAATAAACACTGTTAACTGAGGTGACCCTCCTTCCAAGTGAGCTGGCTGCTAGCTGTGGGGGCTTTGTTTTTAAGTGAGCTGGAACAGTCTATCCTGCAAGGGGTTTGGAGCAGCTCAGTGTGGTCGGCTGCCACAGGGGACTGCATATTCACTGGTGGCCTCCGCACCCACGTGGGCAGTGTGCCAGAAACAGGACAGGAGGAGGGAGGCAGGAGAGAGGCTATCGATCACAGGAGTGAAGAAACTAAAACATATCAAAAGGTTAGCCAGGGAAACAGGCTGGATCATAGCAGGTGCCTCATAATGAGAAATCATAGAGTTGAGGTGGAAAGAAAAAATGTGCAGAAGCAGCAGTAGCAATTTAGGATTTTCCACAGCTAGAAAAAGTGAGTTGGAGCTATAAGTGTTCAAGGCAGTGGAAGAGCTGGGGATAGCACCCCAAAAATCTGATGTCTGGGCTAATGCTGTTCCCATAAGCATCACTCCCTTAGGACACTGCTGAATTTTTATGCTGTGATGGCAAAAACAGTGTGGGAAATGACAAAAACAAGAGGGCAAATAAGTGATTACTCCAGGCTTGGTTACAACGGTTCATTAGATTGAAAAATATCTGATGAAATTTTACTTCCTAAGACTGACCCAAAGGATCATTGATTTGTAGTAGTATTAACCACTGACAAAAAAATATAAACAAGAGTTTAGTCAATGTGTTTGAGTTTAATAATGTAAACGGTAATAGAAAATTACTTGCAGCATTGGCTGCTTTCAGTGTTGTGATGGAAAAGTATTTACAATGCTGGAAATGTAATTATTGCAGGTGATTATAATTTTGGCTTCAGTTAAATCATTTTCCTTCCAAATATAACACTCTTCACTCCAATGAGATTATTCATAACTTATGTATTGCACTTGACTTAATTGGCATATGGTGTAAATTAACCCCTCTCAAAAACATGATTTATGTGCTTTGTTCTAAGTGATCTATTAAATGCAGCCTTGTTTTGTGTTGATTCTTGCCAATCTTGCAAAGTGATTTCAGTTTGCTCTGTTCTGTCTTCTCCTTATCTGATCACTGCCCTGCCTTTTATTATTCAACAATTGCAGTTACGTCGGGGATGTGTGATAAAGCTTATTGAAAATGTAATGCCAGTTTCTTGAAATCAGAGAACAAAATGTATAATACTTTCATTCATCAAAATAATGCACTTGATTCTGATACTTTTTATAGAATGGTCAATGTGCTGATTTTAAGCATTTAGAAAAGCAAGAGTTTAGTATTTCTGAATTAAGCAAGCTGGGGTTTCTAAACAGAAATCAGCTTCTTATTGTGCAATAGGAAGGAATACATTAAAAAAAATCTCTTATTCAGTACATCAAGGAATGCATTAAAATCTTCTGTTTTTAAAACACTCATTTGTGTTATAATAAAAGGATTAAATCAGAGAAAGGCCAAGGTGCCTTTTTGTTTCCTCTGTTTGTTTCAGATGGACGAAAAAAAGATCTATTGGGGAAAAGGCCACATCCATATAAAGAAGGAAGGATTCCAGTCTGTTGTTGTTATTATTGTTAGAAAAATATGGTCTAAATAGGCTAATCTTGTTTCTAAGCTATTTTGAATGTAAATGTGAACTCTAGGAGTGCTGTGAATGAAAGCATAACTAAAAAAGATGCGATGAGTGTGTATGTTTGTGTGTAGATAGCTATGGAAAGAGAGGTCTATATCTGTCTTTGTATCTCAGATAGGGACTAGGTTTTTGTACTTGTCTTTAAAGCATCAAGATTAAGTGGTGGAAGGCAGCCATTTGCCTTTCTCATTATCACATTTTCCTAACTTAATTGGTGCAGCATGTAGCCAGTGAAGGGGTAAGGCTGGCAGCCCTACTTCCTCCCTGAAAAGAAATGACTGTGGGTGAAATCAAGAGACCTAGAAGGTTGTGAATGGTAGGGAAAAGTGAGCAGGGGACTGTCTGTTTTGTCTTCTAACACAAGCTGTAGGAGCATGAAATAGGATGAGCTGATGGCATATTCAGAACAGGCAAAGGAGATACTTCTTTGAGCAGTGATCCATGGAACTCATTGCTGCAGGGTGCTGTGAGGGCTGAACGCTTGTTGTGGTTGAAAACAGGACTGGAGAAATTAATGTAAGAAAAATCATTGGGAGGGTGTTAAATGTAAAGACTTCATCTCTAGCTCAGGCAGTCTTTGATCCTTAAATTGCTGGGAGGCTTAATTATACCTCCTTGCCTTGTTTTTATGTTCTTCTCTGGTCATCTGCTGCTGGTCACTTCAGCAGAGAGGGGGCACTGGCCTAAATGGGTCTGTGGTCTGAACCAATACAGCTGTTTCTGTATGTGCTGTGCATGCGGCCAAGAGATGGTTGCAGTCAACGTGTGACTGGTTAGATTTACAAAGGGCTCCGTGAAGCACTGAAGTCTTTAGCAAATCTGTGATGTGTCAGTGGTAGCTGTTGTCTGTTCTCTCAGTTTTTCTTACAAAAGATACTTGGAGCCTTTGGCCATTTCTGATCTTCCCCATGACTTCACTCCTACTTATAATTATTTGGATGCTGCTACTCCCAGAGCTGAAGACTTTTCTAGCCTCACCCAAGCCCTGTGGAAGGAAACACACAAAGACCAGAAGCTTGATGGGCCTCTTAAAGCTGATGAGCACTAATGCAAAGAGACTCACTGGCTGCAGTTCTTTTGGAGCAGTGCTGTTGTTTTTGGCTGGCTGGCAGCAGTGTTTTGGATCAGGGCTGTTGCGTTTTGCTGAACCATCCTTGTGCTTTCTAAACCCAACTCGTATTAGTCGCTTATCAGCCTCTGTCTCTTCCAGCCACCCCAGCACACTGCTAGGCTACTCTTCCTGCTCCCCAGGCATGGTGTCATTTCAAATTGGTTGCAGTGGGAGAGCATGTCTTTGTAAAGAAAGCCAGGCACACAGCACAAGCTTTCCAGCTTTCTGTTACTGGGAAGTTGAACACTGATTTTTTTTGTACGTCAGCTAATATTTACCTTGATTCCAAGTGTGATACCTTGGCCTAAAAGAAAAAAATCTTGTTGGTTTTCATTTTAGTGTGCTGGTAGCCACAAACTACTACTGCAATCATGTTTTAACATTAGGAGCTTAAGAATGTATCCCAGCTTTTAACTTGGGGAGAGAAATGTGTTTAGAGAACTCAACACTGATCAGAAAAGAAACCTCCTTCCCTCCCCAGCTAATGAGAGAAAATAGAGTATTTTTCTAGTATTTTCCGTGTAGCTTTTCTGTAAGAGGAAATTTCAGGCTGTCCTCAGTTTGTCCCAATGCTCAGTGCTCTTACTATAAAGACAATCCCCTCCCGCTTTCTTTTTTAATTCCAGTGTGAGTGAACAATTGTAAGGAAAGTAAGGAAAGCCTCAAAAAAACTAGACAAAGCATAAGGGTGCCCAGGACATTTAAGGCAGGCAGCTGCCTCTTTAGAGGTAAGGGAACAAGGAAAGCTTACATCCCTTGAATGGTGTTTGAAGAGACCGTTTGGGGCCTGGGCTCTCCGTAGTCCTCTGGCTACCCTTACTAATCTCTTGACACCGGCAGCTCCAGTGCCACACAAACTTTTCAGAACCCCAAAACTGATGCTTTTTGCAAAGCCACAGATTGACCATCCCTGTGCTATATTTAACCCGAAGTAAAGTCCCTTTTAAAGTCCTACTGTGGTGGCCAAATCCAAACCTTCTGTGAATGGGTTCAACATTCAGATGGCCTAAGCACTTGATGCAGGTGGGCTATGTTGGAGACTGTGAGGTGCCTGCGTGAACTTGGAAAGGGATTGTGTTGGTTCAAACATTGAGCCTGTCACGGTCAGAGTGGTGGTGACTGTGGGGCTGGGGGTAGCTGTTGTAAGTGTAGAAAAACCTTGTTGTGCTTCACTTCCCTCTCCAGCTCTGTGCTCATCTGTTTTTTTCATTCAAGCTCATTTCATGGACTTTCCTACTGGCCACCACTAATTCAGCCACCGCCTCCTCCTGAGGGCAGGCTGAGAGGCCTCTTGGTTGCCTGCATCATCCCAGTGAGTGCCATTGCCTGGAAGAAGGACCTTAGCAGTGTTGGCTAAAAGTGAGGTTTGTGGAGATGGTGGTGCTTACACAGGGTGTCATGCTGTCTGCGCTCAAGAGTCAGAGGTAGAATAAAAACCTGGGGTCCTTGTTTCTCACGTCTCTGCCACAATTACCACAGTGCATTTCATTCCGATTTCTCAAGCAGACATGAGCTTGCCCTCCTGCACTGCCTGACCACCAGATCAATGCACCATGACACTTGCACCCACTTTATAAGCACTGGACAGCTGCTGTAATACTTGCAACACTCATGATGTCACTGTTGGGTTTAAGCCAGTGGTCTATTTTATGATTAGAAATTTTGTTTTTCACTGGAACAACTTCAAGGCTTTTTCATTGCTAGCTCATGTTTATTCCTTGCACCAGTGAAGTGCAGAATGTGGGGAGAAAATGGGTGAGTGGAAGAAACAGACCAGGCCATTGGAGAGACTGACAACAGTGCCTCTCTAACAAGTCCTCACCAAAGCTAATCTCACAAAACCTCAGAAGCTTGCTGAGAATTTTTTTGCTGCATATGGGAAAACACCAAATGAGCATTTCTACGTGAGAGGGCTGGGGCTCTCCTGCCCTTCCGCAGCACACACGAATCATGCCTTCGCCCACCGCAGCCTCTTCCGTGGGGCTATGTGCATCCCAAGGGACAAAACGGAGCAGCTCCTAAACACAACAAACAATACTCTGTCTGGGTTAGTTTTTACATTTCTGTGTTTTATTTCTTGTTTTGTTTGAAATGACCTGTACCACAAGAATACAATTTATTTAACAGGTTTTTTCTTTTCTTTTTTTTTTTTTTTTTTTTAGGAGCAGATAATAGTTAAGTAGATACTGTTTATTTCACTGACTGTCTATAACTCCCTGCATCACTCTCACAGCCTCTGTCTCTCTGGCTTCTCCACATAACCCAGCCACAAGAACAACAGAGTGGCCTTTGGCCATATGATTGATTAGAGCTTGTGGATACAAAGTGGAAGCTCTTTTTTCTCAGCTCTGATTGGTAATAAAAGCTCAACAAGTTACATTCTAGGGTCTTTCTCAATGACTTTCCCCTCTAATAGCTGCTTACATGTTTCTGGTGCAGCATGTTTTATTTTATATATTTGTAATAGTTTAAAAAAAAAAGATGACTTAGCTTACAAAGAGGAAAATAATGCCCCCTTTAGCATGTGCAATACTGCAAGGTTCTGATTGTTGTGGGGGGAGTTTCTTGTAGCTTCACAGTTTTGCTGTGAGGTATAATGCCCAAGTTTCCCCAGAAACCTAATTCTGTGTAGTGTTTTACCTTTTCTTTTAATTGATCCCCATGAAATTTGTTTTGCATTACAGGCCAGACACCACTGTTCCCAGAGAAGAATGTGCCCACAACAGAATAGCTGGTCACTTGGGAAGAATTGTCCTTTCTAGTAGCTGACAGGTATGTGGTTTCTGTTATCCACACATGCAAATCAGGGGCTGGAGCTGCTTTTACCACAGCTGCTGGACGTGGACTTCATGCTTATTCACTGTCATTGATACACTTACCTCTACCACTTTGCTTTGCTTTTCTTTAAGTCATAGAGCCCATTTGTGTCCCAAGGCTCAAGCTCCATCATCTTTTGCCCCATGCAGAAGGACAGCGGTATGGCGCTGACTCTGTGACTCCTGTATTACAAATGAATGGCATAAAGAGCACTGACCCAGAACCCATTTCCTAGTTCATGTCTTAACTTCCACATCCCCAGACCTTTTTATAAGAGACTGTAAGCATTCAAAGACCTAAGCAGTTGCTGAAGCCCCACTTCCTACTTCAAAGAGCACTGAGAGGACAACACTAAGATGTTACCCTCTCTGCAAGCTCACTGCGTAGCTGGACATGCTCCTCAGTTGTGGCAGTGTGATAGATGCACAGCAGATCAGAGTAACTGGGAAGAGATGTGTGTGATTCCTGCACTGGTCTGAAGGGCCCATGAGACCTGACCTGGTTCCCAATATAAGATGGTGTAAGCCTTTTAAGGGTTAAATCTAGACAGGTGTTTCTGTCCCAGTTTCTGGGGAAGAGTTTGCATTCCTTGCTTAAAGAGATTAATATATGCTAATTACTGTCTGGTTCAGTTCCCAACCTATTTCAGAAGCAATGCAAACATTTCCAGGCATATTATCTTCAAGCAGTGGGGGATATCCAGATGGGCTCCAAGGTTATGCAGCTGTAATGGAGAAAGAAGTTCCCGGAAAAAAAATGCATTTGGTATCTTTATATTGTTCTGCCAAGGCAGGAGCTGCTTCCATACCATAGCCCTACTCTAAATAGCCAGCAGTCTCTGTGAGCTAGAAGCTAACTCGGCAGCTCTCCATAATCATGTTTTGTAGATAGTTCTCCCTCTCTGTTCTGGAAAGCAGGCCAAATACAACAAAGCTGTAAGAGCCTTTTTTTTTTTTTTTTTTTGTAAGTAAGTGACCTTTCCAGCCAGGGCCCAACAGAGTAAGAATTGCTTCCTAGGATCTTTTCAGCCCCTTTGGGGACAGCTACCTTTGCACAGCAGGTCAGGACACAATGTGCTGTGGCTGAGCTAGGTGGGACTTGGCAGGGAAGCAACAGCGATCAAATGAGTCAAACTTACAGGTGATAGCGCAACCCACCACATTTGTGAGAGCATTTATGCCACAGCCAGAAAGAGTTGCCAAGGTGCAGCACATGGCAAGCCAGCTCTGTAGTGGTGGCGTGCATTTTGCTTTGGTCCCTCTCAGTCACAGCTGGGTACAGGGATCATGAGCGCAACCAAAAGCCTCT
This sequence comes from Gavia stellata, assembly GCF_030936135.1. NCBI lineage: Eukaryota > Metazoa > Chordata > Aves > Gaviiformes > Gaviidae > Gavia > Gavia stellata. The sequence goes on from NC_082600.1 coordinate 26,285,385, forward strand.
CATTTTCTCCCCAGCCGCCTCTGGGAGGGAGCTGGGAAGAGAAGCACAAGTATCTGTTCAAAGCACAAGGCCACTGGGTAATTGCTACCGCTGTGAACATGGAAACAGTCCCAGCTCCCATGTGCCTTCTGCCCCTTAGGTCTCTGTTGGTTTACTAATGTGCCTGAAGCAAGACTGAATTCCTTTATCAAGTGAGTACAAAATGAGTGAGAGTAGCTACGACTGTGTAGTGTAGGGAAAACTTGAAGGAGATGGAAGAGAACTAACTCAAGTACCAGGAGCAGGCTGGCTACAAGAGCTGAGAGGTCAGCATCAGCGCCCCCCAGTCTCTGAGCTAGCCTAGATGTTGTTCTGCAGCACTGACAGCCCTGCTGTGACACACTCTGCTCCAGTCGAAAGCAAGCACCCAGTGTCTCCCTGATCACATGCCTCAACCCTGGTTTGGAAGGCTTCCTGCTGTGGGCAAGTTACTCCTCTGCCACACCACCTTTCTCCTGGGCTAGCCAGGAAAGGATGGAAGCTTGAGGGGAACAGAGGAAATATAAGTAGTGGTGTCTCAAATGTAGATCAGAGGCTTCTTCTCACCTCTACTGCCATGCTGCAGACCACAAAACAGACAATACATTCAGGTTTCATCAGCTCAGGCTGGCTCAAAACTAAGTGACCTAGAAAATAAAATCTCAGAGAATGCCAACAGCCAGTTTTGTCAGTCACCCGCCTTCCCCTCAGGCTACTGGGAATGCAGCACTTGTGGCTTAGGCAGCAGATCTAAACCAGGGCTTGGAGACAGCAGGAACCTGGTTACATGAGAGGAGTAAATAAACATACCCCCACTCCCTCTCCCACCACCTCAAGGTCAGATATTTGCTTTCCCGTCAGCGAGAGGACCTTTTACCAGGCTCAGGTGTAATCTATGCTAGCTCTTTGGCTGCTGTTGAGGATAATGGGATGAGGCAGGGGAAGACAGTAGTTGAGATATTGGGGGTTTCATGTCACCCTCTAATTTATTTCCCTAGGCTGCCACAAAAAAGCAATCTCTCAGGCTCAAGAGCTGCCTCCTCCGAAAAGCAGTGCCCTTGATTCCTAACTAGCATTTGGCAATAAGCCTAAGTCTCTGTGGAGGCAAAGAGCTATCATTTTAATGAAGTCTAGGAAAGCCCTGGTTTGGGGTGTATTTATACTTTGGCAGTAACCATGCAGACAAAGCCTTGTGTTCTCTGCCACAAGGAACAAGTGGGGAATGGCACTAAGCTGAGCTGAAGAGGCAGGTTTGATATACTACAGGGTGAAAAGTGTGGAAGAATTTGGAAGAATTGTAGTTAGCACCACGTAAGAGAGGATGCTGAGATTATCAAGTCAACCCAGCACTGAAGCATAACATGGGCTCTTTACTCTTTTTCTTGCCATCTGGGAAAGGAGACTTGCATTCTCTCAGGGTCATACATCCTACTTCTCCAGGGGCCTGCGGGGATTGTACATGGGAGGTACTAGCCAGGCGTAATGACACACTGTACAAGGTCGCAGAGTATCTTACACAGTTAGGAGCATCTTTCCCGGTAAGAAGTGGGGCCTGTATGTACAAGTGTTAGCTGTTGCCAGAGAAGCCTGGGAGGCAGCCCTTTTGATCAGGAGAGGTCCAGCAGCACTCTGCTCCAAAGGAGCTTCTGCTCTATGGTTAGAGTCAGAAAGGTGACAAAACGAAGGACCCTGGCTGCTTCCCTTTCTGTCTGACCCCTCACAACACCAGCAGATAAAGTTTAGATTGACTCTGTTCTTCCTCTCTTCCTGCTTCTGTCCCCACTCCCCCTCCAGCACTGGTGGAGGGAGCTGGGGAGCAGGCGGCCTGGACAGCACTGAGAGCATCACTGCTCAGAGGGGCTGAGCCCCGATGACCACCTCAACAAGTACGAGAGCATATTCTGGTATTTCCCACAGAGAAAACAAATGAAAAAAAGAGAAACAGGTGACTGATTAAAAGAGTTTCCCCCCTCCTGTACACAAGATTTTGCAGTCACGCCGACAGATAGACATTAAATAATTCTTCCATAATAAATGATTGGAGATAAAAGCCGGCGGTGGCTGCTGCTGCTGTTTGGATTGCTCCGTTGTCTGCATCTTTGTTTCTAGTTTTTTCCCCGGCCACTGTTGGCTGGCACTGGGGCTGTCAGACCTTTGCCTCTAGCATTTCTAGGAAGAGTTTATGCATGGGAACCTTGCCCTGCAGTTTGATGCTGTAGAAGTGCTGCACAGCTTTGGCGGCCGTCTGCCGCAGGAGGGGCAAGGTCAGGAGCAGCTTGCCCGCTCGCCGGGGCTCCTCATTGCGCTGACTCAGCTCGTAGTCCTGCAGGGCTTCGTGAAGAAGGTCCTGGAGTTTCTGCACTGCATCCATGTCCTCTATGTGCATGGAGTCTGGGGGGAGGGAGAAAAGACAGCAAACAGACAAGTCAGACATGAGGAAGGAAATCCTTTATGGTCCTGAAGCTAAAGATGCTTTATTTCCTTTTCTTTCTTTCCTGTGGTTTTTTTGGGGGGTTGGGGGAGTGGGGGGGGGTAGTTGTTGTTGTTTTGTTTCGTTTCTTAAGGGGAAAAAACCACCTTGCTGGCAGGTGTTGGTGATGCTGCTGTGAAGGGACAGTAAGACTGTGACAGCAGTGCAGGGACAGTAAGCTTGCCAGTGGTAGGTGACACATAGTGCCCTGTGTGCTGCCCATTTTCCCAGCCACCCCAATGCTGTGCAGGGATCAGCTGGGGGCCTTTGTGACTTGCACATTCACTTGCCCTCCATGCTCCTTATGGGGAGAGTCACCCTGCAAGGGGCAGCAGCTGCTGTGCTGCCGCTTGGGAGCAATCTCATTAAGAATAATTAACACGGCTATAGCGCTTCATCTGTCTAAGCTGCCTAATTGCCATGCAGCTGCTCAGGGTGTCAGCAAGACAGAAAAGCCCCAGTAGGTCACAACCAGTGTGCCCAGGGGTGTTGCCAGCCCCTCCTTTGTGTGTATGCCCCTGTTTTCAGAGACTGCCAGCAGCTGCTCAGGGAGCTTCCTGCTTCAGTAAAGGAAACCTGCACCTCCTGCAAGGCCTCTTCCCTTAGGCTGCCGGTTAGATTTCTACAAGCTGCTGGAGGGGCTAGGAGGGTTTGCGAGGCTAGCACAGCTCCTTGGTGTGTCTCTGAGGCAGAGGTAGCTGGTAGTGACCCAGTCCAGGATCTGGTAGTGACCCAGTCCAGGTCAAGCTGGGAAACCTGAGTTGAACACAGGCTGCTAAACTTGTGGGTAAGTCATGGTGACAGAAGGCAGCACCAAAGAGCACAGAGGTTAGATTAGAGAAGCTAACCAGGCACAGCATTACTGAAGGTTTTTCTGCTTTTCATCTTGCTGATACTTGCTTCTTTCTTATAACCCTGATAGAGCTGGAGATGCTGTTCCCTTGTCTTCATCATTCAGAGACTTTTAATCAATACTGAACCCATTGATAAAGATTCCTGCCACAGGGCAATGAATCCAGGAGCAGCAGCAAAGGGACACTACGCCAGGCACACATGTAGTTGCACCGTCTGCCACTGCAGCTGGGCTTTGCAGTGTGGCAGTGGTCTGGCTCAGCCCGCACACACACAACGCAAATGTGAGGACATGGGTTCCTCAGTGTGACAGCAGTGAAGGGGAGGAAAGCTAGCTGAAGCACCAAAATCTTTCTAGAAATATGCATCACCTCTATGGAGAGCGCAACACAAATTAGAGACTGATTTTCGTAAGATGCATGTACAGTAAATGCTATTTATGATGCATGATTTATAAAGTATTACAACAGTTGGGAAAATATTATGTCTAGCAAGAAAGCTGTTTAAGAAGCTGTTTAGAAGATATGCACTAATTAGAGGATATTAAAGGGCTGTATTTTCAAGAAGCCTACTGAGGAAGGATTGTTCTTGCTGCATTTGCTTTTTGTATCCAAGAGACCAGGCAAAGAAGCTCGGAGGTAGGTCATCACAGTGACCTGAGCTAGCCACTGAGGTTGATTCTGAAAAGTAGGGAGGGAGAAGCATGTTACCAAGTTAGTCTGGCAACTTTTTGGAGCCAGGTAGCACCTCTGGAAAACTTCCATTCACCATCCAGGAGAAGTGAGTGGGATCTGTTTCCTGCCAAGTCGCAGAGATCATTTTGGAGACTGGAAGCATCAAGAGCTGGAGCTTGGAGAGAAATGTCCTCCAGCCTTTCTGTTTAATGTCCTTCTGGCTAGGGGCACAAGGGGGAGAAGTAATCACAGCCCATCAGAGTTTGCAGATCCCAGCGGGTGCTAGAAGCACTGGGCAATAGGCCATGCTGCAGGTCAAAGTGGGTGCTCTCTTTTTGGGTACTGATGCTGCTGCATAGCAGACAGAATGCCAAAGCTGTGCCCTTCTGCCACCTGACTTCTGTAAGGTGACAGGACTTAACAGCACTAAATAACTAGACATATACAGGGAGAGGAATTGGGGAAATAAAGATCAAAGCCAGCCCCACCCCCCCAGTCTTTGCTGAAAGAAGCTCAAAATTGGCAGCTGACTGCAAAAAATAAAATAACATTGCAGGATTAATTTCCTTGCAATCCATCAGTGAGCTGGTGTCAATGGCATTGATAAACTGTTAATTACAAAATCAATAGCTATGAATTTTTACAGCTGTCAGAGCACTGAGGTGGAGGGAGACTGCCTGACCGTGTCCCTGAGTGTCAGCTGTCCTAGAAGTCAGGCTTTGTGTCAGGAATCCTTCTCCAGCACTGTTGGCAGGGGTACAGGGCAGGTGTGAGAATGGACAAGGCCCACTGCCTCCTCACCTAACTCTTTTCTTGCTGCTTCTGGCAGGAACAGGAGGAGCAGGGATCTCACAGGACCCATTAGTGCAGAATTTGCTACACATCCCTCTGCTAGATCCAGACTTTGTTCACTCATCTCAGCACTAAAATGCATTGGGGATAAAAAGGGGAAATAAGGTTTGGTTAATCTGGGATGTCCTTAACTGAACATGTGCTAACTTGGACGGCTCTTCAATACGCAGCTTGATCAATTTGTATTCCTGAGGAAAGACAACCTAGGAATGCCTAAGAAGGGGCTGCTGGCTCTGAAGGGTAACAAGTTAAGTCTACAGCACCCCTACTCTATCAAAAAATGGGTGATCATATTGTTGGGACTTGCCTGCTGCTCTGGGCATTATAATTAATTTCTCAGCTCTCTAAAATGCACTTACTAAAGACAGAGTTCACTTGAATTATCTTTGCCAGTCCCAGCAGGTGTGTCCTTGGTGCGTTACACTGAGGACTCAGAGATCAACCACAGCTCTGGCAAGGTCGGCTTATTGTCAGCTTCTCTAGTGAAGAGTGAGTGAGCTCCCACTTCTGTTTTAATTTGTTTTAATTCCTAGAAACAAAGGGTCAATATACACAGGGCTGGAGGGAAGAGAGGAAAGTCCCTAGAAGCTGGCTTGCATGAGCAATTACACCCAGCAGGGATAGGGGAAATTCAGGAATGTATATGGGAGGCAAGGCAAAAAGCAGGTCTAGGCAACACAGGTGCTAATCTAGAGTGCTCAGCTTCAAACCTTTTCTCTGATCCAAGGGAGCTGAGGCCTGGCCCAGATGTAGTCTGCATTCCTACCATTTTAGGAATCAGCTGTTTGCATGCTAGCACATACATGCAGGCTCTGCAAGTTTACTCCATGTCAAAAATACACTAAGAAAAATAGCTTATATTAAAAGAATGTGAAGGTTGAATGTGAAGGTTACATTAGAAAAATACACTTGCTGTATTCTAGCTTCCTTATGTGTGTGTAGTGAGAGGCTTTAATTACATGAAAAATGAGATCTCGTGCTTTACCTTCATGTGTTTCAGTACGAATAACAAAGCAGGATTTTTGTGGATTATGCTCCTACATAGCTGCACTTCTAGTTGCACTAGGAGAAACCAGTGAAGTCAGAATGGCTTTTCCCATCCAGCTGAGAACATGCTTTGGCCTGTGCTTCCTGACCCTTACCTTGGTTTCTTTACTCCACAGAGCTGGAAGCAGAACCCCAAAGCAGCTGATGAATGCTTGTTGTTCTGCTCTGTCTTTGCTCAGTGTTTCTCCACTCCTGATACAGACTGTCCCATAAGGCTTACCCTGGGCTTAGTCCTGACAGCACCGTGAGCAACATCAGCAGCGAGTGCTTCTCTTGCACTGCAAGGAACTTGACAGCACCAAGGCTCAGGCCCTGCAGTGTCTCTGCTTATAGCATGGGCCAGATAATGTCCCGGTGTGGCACTTATCCCGTGACCCTGTCGCAACCACTACCTTAGCACTTCAGCCTCTCTGAGGAGCCCTTCTCCCTGTTTAATCCTGTGACCTTCCTGGTAGACAGGAGGCAGGTTCTTTAACAAGAGTTGATTACATCACCAAAAGCCACTGTCCCACAATTGAGAAAGGCCAGCCTTGGCCATCTGCCCATCCTGGTTCAGTGGCAAAGTGAAGGCAGCAATTAGAGCTAAAAAAGCAATCTATGAAAAATTGAAAAAGGGAACTAGATAGCAATTTATATGAATCAGAAGTTACGAAGTGTAGAAAATCGATATGGGAAGTGAAGGACATCGGAGGAAAATCCATGACGGGAAGGGCTAAGTACAATAAAGAAGTTTTATAAATATTTAAGAAATAGAAGAAAAATGACCACTTGTAGGGGGGCTCTTTTCACCTGGAGATGATAAAAATATTAATAGCAGTGCAGAGGAGACAGAATGCCTCAATGAGTATTTCTGTCCTTTTAGAAAAAGGAAGCATTATGTACCTTTGTTATATGAAGATGATGAAGACTTCTTAGTCTGTTGTTTATGCAAGAAGATGTTAGACATTTGTTAGGGACAAACTTTACAGAAACCAGCAGAGCTGGATAAGTTGGCTTTGGCTGAGGCCCATCTATCTAGGGCAGATTAATGATTAACAAGTCTTGGTATTTTTGAGAAATTCAAGATGACTGGAAAAGTTCTAATGATGCACATATTTTCCTAGGTCTTATCCGATAATTTCCATGCTAGCCTCATGTGAACCAGGCAAAATAAAGGAGGGGGGAAAAAGTTATGTTCAATTAAGACTTATAAGATGGCATTACAACTACAGCCAGTCAACATGATACTTTGGAATAGAGGTCTTGTCAAACAAACCTGATTTCATTCTCTGATGAGATTACAAGTTTGGTTGATAAAGTTAACTGCATAGATATAATAGACTTAGGCTTTTATAAGGCACTTAGCTTAGCACCACAGGACATTCTCATTAAAAAATTAGCACTATGCAATATCAATAAAGCACACTTTCAATTGATTAGTAACTGGCTAGATGACAGATCTCAAAGCAGCTATCAGTGGTGAATCATCCCTAAGGAGGAGTCTTCTAGTGGAAATCCACAGGGATCAGTAAAAAACCAGATGCTACTCAACATTGTTATCAATGAGCTGTAAGTAATTTTTCTTTTTTTCTTTTAAATTGCTGCTGCTAAGAAGTATGGATGGCAAAGAGGAACAGAATGGTATAAAATGGTGAGAATAGGGCAGCCTCACAGCATTCTGGACCACTTGCTTACACTTGAAGTAATATATCTATAGCCAAGGAATGCAACTATGGAACAGGAACTTCACTGTGTCAAGCTGTCAGATGTAAAAAGACCTGGTGTCACAGGACACAGCTCAACAAAGACCAGTATCTGGGGGTTGAACTCAAGCAAACTTACATTAAAGATATAGTGCCTTTTTTTTAAAAAAAAAACTGAGAGAATGATTAATTATTAGAGTCAACTAACACAAAAGATGTTTTAATCCCTTCATCTTCACACTGGGTGTCTTTCTGGAAGGCGGCTTTAGCCAAACACAGATATTGGGCTCACTGCTGGGCTGCAAGGGTGAATTCTGTGACCTGTACGATTCAGTTCAGCAAGGAGATCTGCTGTGAGACAATGAGACTCAAGGGATGTAGAGGGAGCCCTCATCACACAGTAGCTTTAGCAGTTTCCCTTTCAGAAGGGACTTATGAGCAAATACGTCTGGCTTTTGTGCAACATCAGTGCAGCACACAGCACCTCTTGTGTCTCCCACAGCCTGCTGGATTGAGGGCTGCAGTCCTCCCCAGACTGAAATGGAAGGCATTGGGCTGAGGGCTATGGCCTTTCTCATCCTCTTCACAAGAAGAAACAGAAAAGGCAACATCAGGCTTCCACCAGCATGTCTTACTTTTGATCATCCAGATCCACACTGTCTCCCAGTTAAAGGGGGATTCAATGTCTGTGGACCAGGCAGCCCCAATCCCACAGCTTTATGTGGGATTTGAAATTGGGACCAGAGTTTCCCTGTTTTCTGTAACTGACCAACACTACTGAGGTGGATGCAGGCATGGCTCAGATCCCTTTTTCTGAACCCACGGCACTGGAGTCAGATTGCTAGTGGAGAGGGGCTCCACAGCCTTTCTTTTACTGCCAGAAACCAGCAGACAGCCCATCCCTGCCTGGCTCCACTCCCTAATACAGGGCCAGAGCACAGTTGGGGCTCTAGCAGCAGCAAGCCTCATTTCTCCCTGCTCTCCAGCTTAGGTCCTGCTCTGTGACAGAAAGGAGCTTTGAGGATGTTGCATGACACAGGCAGAACACAGTCTCGGGCAGTAGGATCTAGTTTCCTCCCAGGCCAGATAACAGGGTAGGCCTTGACTCCCTGATTGCGAGGCTGGCTGGGCTAGGGCTGTACCTGAGTTGGCGAGGGCCAGAGCTTTAAGTGTGACAAACTCCTCCTTTTCCACCTTGAGCTTCTTGTAGCGGCGCACCAGTTGTAGAATGGCCAGGTAGAGCTCCAGCAGCCCCGTCAGACGAGAGTGCTCTTCATCCATGATGTAGTCCTCAGCATAGACGAGCTTGTCCTCATATGGCAGGGAGCGGTACACAATGCCCAGGATGAGGATTTCCATCCAGGCACTCTGCAGGAGGCTCATCTGGTCCCCAAGGGAGAGGTTGGAGAACCCTGACAGAGCAAAAGACAAGCAGGGTCAAATGGGTGTGCAGCAAAGCTTCTAGGAGCCTGGGGTCCTTAATTTCCCTGGGATTCACCACAAGCACTCTCCCTCATTGGCCTGCTGCTTTAAAAAAAAAAAAAAAAAGCTTACTAAAGTGACCTCGTCTCTGTGGCAATCAGCGCACATGGATCTTACCCTTCACTTTGCTCCCATGCCCACCCACAGCCTCAAACAGGAGTCCTGATACTCTGACTACATTTATGGCAACCCAAGGTTAATGGCAACCTCTTTTCAATGATCTCTGCTTCTTTTTTAGTAGCAACTGTTTTGTACCACATCGTCCTGCTCACTGTTCCTCTGTAGTTTTGTATTGCAGTCTGTTTAGTCTGCCTCAGCTGACCAAAGAGCAGAGAAGAGCTCCAGATGGCGGAAAAGAGGGCTTCTGATGGGATAGGAAGGAATGACACAGGCCTGAATTACAAGCATACCACAAATTCTTATTTTGGCCAACATGAGAAAAGGTCCTGCCACAACAGAGCACCAAAATGTATTCAAAAGCTGAATATATTTGTGAACAGAGTCCTCTTCTATTCCTCATCACTCCCTGAGCTCCACACCATCAGCTTTCTGCACCTCACACCCTACCCAGTGTCAAAACCACCTTTAATGGTGCCATACAAGTACCTAATCACAGCCAAACCCATCAGCGATGGAATCAGCAACCCCCAGCAGTGAATCAAGTCATTCTCCTCAAATACAGAAAGAGCAATCACCATCTGGAGATAGACCCCCCCTGACAGCCCCAGAGCCCACTTCAGAAAATGGCGAGGCTGAAACACAGAGGCACTGTCTGCCCCAAGGGGAAAAATAAAAAGTGCATGGGAAGGAAAGCTGTGTCTGTTATGTCCTCTCTACCAGGCACCCTTGAAGGCTAGACCATGAAAGATCCTGGGAGACAGGCACTGTGCAACAGCCATTACAAACAGGGATGCCAAGCACAGTGTGTTGGTCCCACCTAAGCAGCTCCTGCCCACCACTGACAGGCAGGGACTGTGCTTTTTGGCAGGTCCTTGCATCTAAAGGTCCCCAGGGTTGTGAGAGAATAGGACACCCAGGCACCCCTCAGCTGGGGGGGCAATGCTCCACCAGCCTCCCCTGCCAGTTTTCTCCCCAGACACTTATTAAGCGTCAGGGCTCACCAAAAGGCCTGTGAGCTCATTAGCCGCTGTGCAGGAGCCTCCCAGCCCCACTGGTTGTGTGCTAGGCTCATCAGGACTCCTTTATCCCACAGCCCTCCCTGCTCACAGTTCTTGGTCCTGCATCGGGGCCTAGGTAGCCAGCCACCATGACGATCATTTGATTTCTGTTGTTATCAAGTTCACAATTAACAAAAGAGCTGATGATTGCTATATTGACTGACTGTGGGTTCTCTTTTTCTATCTGCACTATCTCAGCTGGGGAAGGGAAGGCAGAAGGGTGGGTTAGTGGTATTTATTTATCACTACGCCATGTTTTGTGTTTGTGTTGCCAGGGGAAGCAAGGGGTGATAATGGCCTGGCAGCCCTTGGACATCCAATTTCCCTTATCAGGCCACTGAATAGAAAAGAGGCCCCAGGCCACATTAATTAACAGATACCAATCAGCTGTCACGTGTTGTGTGTGCAAGGTCTGAGGGGAGTAGTGGGTGGGAGGGAAGAATCAATAAACCATTGGGGAGGAGTGCCAGAGGGAACAGCTAAAGAGGAGTCCAGGCTACTGGGGAGAACAGCTGCAAATCCAGCTCCATGACTGTGAGATTGATTCCTATACAGCACAGCCTGTGCTCCATGTAGTCCTGTACCTGGTGAATCCCACCCATCACTTAGGCTGTGAGTACTTCAGGGGTGCCTTATCCTTTGCCTCACCCTTCTGTGCCTTACCTCCTGCAGTCAGTACCGTGCTGCTCCTGAATGCAGCCCTCCTGACTGAGTCCAAGTGCAGGCTGATGCAGCTCAAAGGCTTGGGATCCTGTGTCCCCAGGTCTGCTTGCTGCACCGGGAACTGATGAGATGAGCCCTGAGAGAGGGGTAATGGTGCTGTGCACAGCAACTGTCACAGTCTCTAGCACCTGGAATCTCTTCTTTGGTCACCCCTCTCCTAGCTCTGACCATGGAGAACAGCCCAGCATTTAGGCTGCTGCCTTAAGTCGAGTTTCTGGGTCAGTCACATGGCCTTCCTGCATCTTCATTCCCCATCTGGATTACAAAAGGGGTTATGCCATTGCCTCACTGCAGTCTGCCAACAAAATTTGTTAAAGATTGAGAAACAGTCATGTAGTAGAGTAGATGATCCAGGATAGACATGGCTCACACTTTTCTGCTAGAGAATAAAGTAGAAAAATTGACTTCACCCTAGCAGTAGCCTCTACATCCAGCATCTCTGTTAATCACTCTTTCCCAGAGGCAGTTATGGCAGTTGGGAATTGCACAGGAGAGACCATGCTTTCCCCTGTGCCAAGGAGAACAGAAGAGCCAGCTGCAATTGCCTTACCCACCTGGGAAAACCCCTTGCCAGAAGCACTCCCAGGGAGCCAACGACTCCAGGCAGGTGGGAGGGAGGGAGTGCTACGGTGCCAAGCCTGGACTTGAAATGTCTGACAGAACTGGGACCTGTTTCCTTCAGTAGGAGGAGAGGTAAATGCTAATTTCACCTGGCCAAAATCACAGGCTTGCTATTATAACACTGGAGAACCTCTAGCCGTGAAATTCCACTGCCTCCCAGGAATTGCCCTTAGTGATCTCTTTCTTGCTGCTTTTCTCAGGTCTGTTCCTGAAAGGTGCTGAATGCTGCACTGCCATCCCTAGGCTCCCAAAAGAGGAGCCTCTGTCTCTAGCACAGAGCTGCATGTATATTGCCCTCCCTCCCAGGTGCAGGTTGAGAAAAGCTGCTTTATTTGCAATAGCTGATGAGACATTCAGTGGGGGTTTTTTTGGTGATTTTTTTTTTTATTTCAGTGTTTTGGCAGTGGGAGCTCCCAGAATTAAAAAAAAAAAAAGTCACATAATTTGTGGCAAGTGGAGTTCATAATCTGTTAATTTATTATCATTTCTGTCATCCTGAAGGGCCATTAGCAGAGGTAATAAAGGGAGATGTAATTATAGGATCTGAGGCCACTCCAGACACAGCTGCTGTCACTCCATTTGCCATATTTCATTCTGTGCTAGTACTATCGTCTTCCTAGTGAGAACAGCACAACAGCTACCCTGGGAGAGCCTTCATCGTCACCTGTCCAGAGAAGTCTTGTCTCCCTGCATCAAGGTACGAAGAAAAGGTAGATGTTGTTCAAAGACAATTAGCACAGGGGGGAGGGTGAGTAGTGGGGATGGGGCTTCACACAGAAGGGCACAACTCCACATTGGCTAAGCGTGGCTTTTGAGCTAATGGCTAATAAAGCTATTGAGCTAATAACATTTGCTAAACCTCATTAAATCATGCTTTCTTGTTATCATAGGAGAGTGTCTTTAAGCTTAACTGATTTTATTTGCTAACACTGTGGGGTAGAAGTTTGTGCTTGACACCTGGGATCCTGAAGGGTTGGTATGACTTTAACATCACACTGTTCTTTACTAATTCCAGTGCGAATACGAAGCAGGAATATGTGACTTCTGTTCCTTTCTCCATCCCTCTCTGTCCAAGAGTTCATGCACACAGGAAGCAATGTCCTGTTTTGCTCAAAATCCTTAGAAGGCAGAAATACGGGGCATGGATAATCTAGACACCTGGCAGCCTCCTGGCCCTGCCCTGCTCTGCCCCCTTGCTGCCTAACTCAGTATGTTTCATACTTGTTTCAGAACTATAGGGTATTTTGTTCCATTTTTATGAACTGCCTTTTATTATGTTTGTTTCTTGGTACTGCTCCCTTGTGTAACAATCCCTGAGCTCTCTCCTATGCACACAGTCCTGTTATAATACTGCTGCTGGTCTGAACTGTGCCAGGCTGATGGCTGTTACTGTATTGCAGGGCCTTTGATAAGAGAGGAAAATACACAGAGAAAATTGAGATGATGGCAGGTATGTCCTGCTTTTCAGAAAGGAGAGGAAGAGTCCCTTTCACAGTGCGGGAGTAATCTCTACTATACTCCTGTTCTGGGATAATATCACCATGGCAGGATGGAAAACTCTGTAGGAACTCGGAGCTGAGCATCCCACTCTCATCCCACAGCTGCAAGCTAGGGAACTACAGCAGGGCACCCTGTGCGAACAGAAATAGCCAAGGTTAGGAGAATATACAATGGCACCTCACTTGACAGCCGTAGCAGCTAATTGCATTGCATTAAAACCATTCCTGTTAACACCCCAAGTATTGGGTTAGTAGTGCAATCCAGGCTGAGTTCCCTAATCGCCACTGTAACCCCACTTGTGATGACTCAGCCCCAGATGGATTCCAGCACTAGTGATGGGTGTAATCCCTGCAGATACTGCAGATCTCACGTAAGAAGGGCACCACTGAGATGAGCCTCTAGTCAGAAACACTGTCTGGAAAAAATTTCTCCAGACTTCACAGTCCCACCACATAACAGTCCATATTCCATATAGCCCAGGAAACCACTAACCCTTGAGTCACAGGAGAAATACTCCCTCTGAAAAAAGAGAAGCAGCTACCAAAAAAGCCAAAAGAGGAGCTACAAAGAGAAACAGAATACATGGGAGAACTAAACTGTCTGATCACTCATGCTAAAATGCCTCACCGAACAAGGAAGAACTTAAAGCCAAGAAGCAAAACAAGAGAACACAGACCCATACAGTGGAAGACACAGACAACATGCAATATGGGTTAAATCCTGTGATCCTATGGCTGAGTCTCAGATATTCTCCTGACACAAGGAGGGGGGACAGGAAGCAGGAGATAGCTGTAGTGTGCTGTTTATAGCTGTAGTGAGCTCCTCATAGTGAGCATCTGAAGCTTCCCAGTCCAAATCTTTGGTCCCAGAACCCACTTGAGGGCTATGTCTGCTCCTTCAGCCTGGGTCCGTACTACCTGCAAGTGTGAGACACTTGCTATGTCACTCAATCGTACAGGCACTCATTGGATATAGTCAGTGAGCCTTCTGAGGCCAGTCACATTGCCAGTAAGTTGTCCTCATTATTTGACAGCATAGAAGCCTGGAGATTCACTGACAATAGTGAGTATGCCCTCCATCCCAATGGGACTTGTTCTGTGATGAATCCAGTATGACAAAAGCTTTCTTGAGTCTGGGCAAGAATGCCCACTACAAACAGGGTGGGTACCTGCCTTGTCATTAGCAGTAAAGTCCAGTCACTGCCACAACATTTATTCATCTATAAACACAACAGACCTAGGTCATGTTGATGCAATGCAAAATCACTGAAGTCCACCATACCATCCCAAGGGCTGTTTCCCAAGTGCTTTTGCTGTGCCACTCAATGCCAGGTACAACCAAGAACTTTATAATTTCATCACAAAGCCTTCTGCATAATCCCAGGGCACACGCACATACGGTCATCAATTTATGAACCTACACCATAGGCTATATTGGAGTTTGTTACCAATGAGAGCCCACCACAAGCAGTTTTCTGTGACAGCAATTTCCACCCATCACTATATGTAAAAATCCTTGTTGAAGACAAAACTGATAAGGAAAGTGATAAATAATAGTTCCCTTTGCTGTTCATGCTTACACCCTTGTAATTCCCCCTGCTTACCTGGGATGTGCTTTGCCCAGCCAATGATCACCACCAGTTCCCTGTCTGCCAGGTCACAGAGGGTTGTCAGGGCTTTGATGTCACTCTCTGGCATGGTTGGATCAGGCATGGCATAAATCTTCTCTGGCTCAGCCACCAGCAAGTGGGAGACGATCTTAGTCACTGCACATTTCAAAGGAGAAGTTGTTGTATCTCTCATGACATGTGGTGTCATAACAGCCCTTTCCAGAAGGACCTTTCTGGGATAAGACATGACTACAGAGCCCATAGGACCTCAGAAATGGTTTTGGTCACAACAGGAGAAGACCACACTGCAGCTATGCAAGCTGTAGTGAACCGCCTATGCCAAACCAGCTCTGTACAGGGATGACAAAAGCAGGAAGCTACTGTAAGGTTGTCAGCCATTGTCTCAGGTAGGTCCAACAAGGGGAGGAGGAGGCACAAATAATCAGTTGGTGGGATGTGGAAAAGTTTAGAAAACTATGGGTAGTATGGAAGAGAGTAATCAGCATGGGACCAGTTTTGTTAACATAGCTTCGATACAGGAAAAGATCAGAATATCACTAAATGGATTTACATAATCTCCTAGGAAAGGTCTGGTATTTAACCCTAGGTACAATGAATACGGTACCTGGGCTGTACCTTAGGCATACCTAATCTACCTATGATCGTAAGAAAAAAATCCTAGTCCTGGTGACTGATACGGGAATCCGAAGTGACAACTGCTCCACTGTACATTTTAGGAGACCAATAAAAAGAAACTTAGTGGTTGCTCAGAGGACCACAATTCAAGACCAATACGTACGTGGCTTTTTAGCTGGGGGAGGGATCTGTAGGCTCAGATAAGTGCTACTCTCAGAATCCAGTCTCCTCTTGTATTTCTGACGGCCTCCACGGACTCGATCCAGACGAACACCTGCAGGTAAAACAAGATAAATCCTCATGGTTCCTTAGTGCCACAGGGAACCTTGACATGCAGATGCTAAAATTCGCTGAGTAAGACATTCCCCACACTCCAGGGAGCTTCCCTCTCCCAAACATTTGAGAT
The DNA here is from genome assembly GCF_030936135.1 of Gavia stellata. Classification (NCBI taxonomy): domain Eukaryota; kingdom Metazoa; phylum Chordata; class Aves; order Gaviiformes; family Gaviidae; genus Gavia; species Gavia stellata. The sequence goes on from NC_082600.1 coordinate 26,301,135, forward strand.
CTCAGCTGAACCCAGCAATCCCAATAATACCAGCTAGACTGCTTGCAGCTCTAACCATGCTGCTGTGAGCTTTACTTTTATTCAAAACATCAATGAAGACAGAAATTAACCCATTCAAACTCTTGAATCATCATCAATCTGATGGGCAAATGAAAAGCTTCAGAACTCAATGCCCTCTAGAAGATCTTTTTTTAAAAAGAAAGACTTTAAATGTCAATCAAACCTGCAGTTACAAAAATAAGCTTTGAGATTGTTCTTAAAAATCAGAAGTTAAATGTTCTGTGACGTCTCACTGTTTCTATTTGAAAAAAGTGACCAATAGCAAATAGATTATGAACTATGAATTCAAAAAAGATGTTTCAGCCTTCATCAAGTAAGGCAACTAATGGAAGTAGGACCCAAATAAATAGAAACAACCTCTACTACAATTAAGCATTGATAAAGCTGAAGTAGAGAGACACTGAAGAATTTGTTGCAGCTCTTTCAAAATACAGTGAATCAAACTGCAAATAGCACATTGAAAACATTTCCCAGTGACTGTCACCATGCAAAAACCATAGCAGCATCAATAGACCAGGAACAGCAGCTGAACTGCGGTATTAGTACAAAATACAATGTTAAAAGCAAATTCTGAAAAAAGCCATGGATATTCTTTCAGTTGTCAATTATTTCTGGCCAGCCATATGGTCTCTGGTAATCAGTTCTTGTGAAATTCGGGTAACTCAGTCTTGCTCGGACAAACAGGTATTGCAATCTTTAAAGGTAAATGTAGGAGCATTCAAATGGAATAAAAATTTGAATTTAAACTATACAAGTACTTCCTTAGAAACACACATGAGTTTATCTAGTCTGATCACAGGAACCAATTATGTGATACACTTACTAATCACATAGAGCCATTAATATTTTGCAATCAATCCGCTACATAAACACAAACAACTAAAAGCAAACACTCCAAATCAGTTTTGAAGTGATGCTTTTTGAACAACTTGTATACCTGAAAAAACCTGCAGTCTGCTGACAAATATTCTACCCTAGAAAGAGGCACACATTTGTCACTTACACTGTGCGTTTCAATGCCACATTTGCTTACTACGTCATGGAAAAGAGAAAGCTTTTACTGCAATGCTTACACCAGCCTCACTTGCACCACATGAAACTGTTACTTGCCACAACATCTAGATCGTGATGCTTTTCACAGCTAGAGCACCCAGAATCACTAAGGTTGGAAAAGACCTGTAAGATCATCAAGTCCAACCATCAACCCAACACCACCATGCCCACTAAACCATGTCCCGCAATGCCATGTGCACACGTTCCTTGAACACCTCTAGTGAGGGTGACTCCACCACCTCCCTGGGCAGCCTGTTCCAGTGCTTCACCACTCTCTCAGTAAAGAAATTTTTCCTAATATCCTGGCGCAACTTGAGGCCATTTCCTCTTGTCCTGTCGCTAGTCACTTGGGAAAAGAGACCAACACCCACCTCTCTGCAACCCCCTTTCAGGTAATTGTAGAGAGCGATAAGGTCTCCCTTCAGCCTCCTCTTCTGCAGACTGAACAACTCCAGTTCCCTCAGCTGCTCCTCATAAGGCTTGTGCTCCAGACCCCTCACCAGCTTCATCACCCTTCTCTGGACACGCTCCAGCACCTCAATGTCCTTCTTGTAGTGAGGGGCCCAAAACTGAACACAGTATTTGAGGTGCAGCCTCACCAGTGCTGCGTACAGAGGGACAATCACCTCCCTACTGCTGCTGGCCACACTATTTCTGATACAGGCCACGATGCCGTTGGCCTTCTTGGCCACCTGGGCACACTGCTGGCTCATATTCAGCCGGCTGTCGATCAACACCCCCAGGTCCTTTTCTGCGGGGCAGCTTTCCAGCCACTCGTCCCCAAGCCTGTAGCGTTGCATGGGGTTGTTGTGACCCAAGTGCAGGACCCGGCACTTGGCCTTGTTGAACCTCATACAATTGGCCTCAGCCCATCGATCCAGCCTGTCCAGATCCCTCTGTAGAGCCTTCCTACCCTCAAGCAGATCAATGGTCCTGCCCAACTTGGTGTTGTCTGCAAACTTGCTGAGGGAGCACTCAATCCCTTCATCCAGATCATCGATAAATATATTAAACAAGACCGTCCCCAAACCTGAGCCCTGGGGGACTCTACTTGTGATCAGCTGCCAACTGGATTTAACTCCATTCACCATGACTCTCTGGGCTCGGCCGTCCAGCCAGTTTTTAACCCAGCAAAGAGTGCACCTGTTTAAGCCACGAGTCGCCAGCTTCTCCAGGAGAATACTATGGGAGACAGTGTCAAAGGCTTTGCTAAAGTCCAGCTAGACAACATCCACAGCCTTTCCCTCACCCACTGGGCGGGTCACCTTGTCATAGAAGGAGATCAGGTTGGTCAAGCAGGACCTGCCTTTCATGAACCCGTGCTGGCTGGGCCTGATCCCTTGGTTGTCCTGCACGTGCCCTGTGAGCGCCCTCAAGATGAACCTCTCCATAATCTTGCCTGGTACCGAGGTCAGGCTGACAGGCCTGTAGTTCCCCAGTTAAACCAAACCCGCTTGACTGACAGACAGTACCAACAGCAAGAATAACCAACACCAACCAGCCCAACAGCACTTAGTTACACAGTCTGACTGCAAAATCTCTCTGGCAGTAGCAACACCCACATGGAGGTCTAGGTGGCATTACCTATAAGCCATGGTGTGTGGAGACAGAGACTCATAGGCATGATGCTATTAATGCTGTATAGCCGCTTCATTTTGAGTCCTGCTGCTCCCATTTAGCAGGAGAAGCAGGAATGAGCAGGCCTGGAGCTTTCCATAGCAAAGGAACTGCTGCTGTAAGTGGCTGCTATGGGAGGATGGCAGACACTGAAGATGGAGAGAAAGACATGAAGCCAAACAGGTGAACTCGGATAACAATGAGTAATTTCCTTCCCCTGCCCCATTTTCTATTTCTGATTCCGTGTGGAGAATTCACTGACATCCCTAAGCATAAGTACCACCTTTCTCCTCCATTACATGGTAGTGTTTCTGAAAATGTTGCCCATTGCTTCTTTTACCTCCATTCCCAGCAGCAGGTAGCCCCTGGGCAAGACTCCTTCCTGGGAGCCCCAACAGGTTCCAGAGAGTGATTTCAGAAAGGGCAGCCAGGGAATCTCAAACCTGAGATTATCTAGGGAGATCCCTGAGGAACAGCACTAATAAAGTCCTGGATGAAGCAGGAAACTTTCATCTCCATCCATGATTTCTTTCCCTTTATAAATGTGCCCCAGTTTCCTAAGAAAGAAGACCTCTATTTCATGCTCTGCTGAATGAATGACACCTGCCTATAAGCCACAAGAGGAGGAAGAGACACAAATTTCAGGAACTGCCAGAAAACCAAGTAACCAGGTGTGAAAATTAAAAGGGTCAGGAATACACTGTTCAAAGATTATGGAGGAATCCAGAACAGGCTGCAGGACTTCAGGCCTGAATCACAGCTCCCCAGGACCCTCGCAAAAGAAGGGTCACAGGGGGGTCCATTCCCTCGTGTCAGTGGGCAGGATGTCATTGGTGCAGGGAGATGCCATTCGCAGCCCAGGAGAAAGCAACACACAGTCCTCCAGCATGCTTTCGCGGTGCAGTTGGATAAGCAGCGGGAAGAGGGAACTGGGAGCGGTAGGGGGGAAATGAGGGAAGGAGCTTGTTTCCTTCTTCCAAGGAGAAGCATGCCATCCTCCAGTGCTTGGCAAAGGGATGGCTGCACAGGCTGCAGCAGTATTAGGGATCCTCAATCAGATTATAAGGACACAAAGGACTTAAGTGCATTAAAAAAGATAAGAGAGATGCAGAGAGATTTACCCTCCATCCCTCCTTCCCTCACTGAGCAGACAGAGGTCTTGTTTGCTCAAGGACTTTGGCTTGTTAATTTGAGGAACACAAAAACAAGTGTTTGTCCTCATCTTGTTCCCTATCCTGTGCAATGCTCCTTGAGGCAAATGTTTTCAATCAGCATTTGCAGAGCCACTATTCTACCCTGTTGTCATCACCCCAGCTGCAGAGCTGGTGAACAGGCTGACCCCTATGTAGCGCATCCCAGTGCCAGTTGCTGAGTGCAGCGACCTGCAGGTGCTACAGCAAACAGAAGACATTTCAACCCCTGAGTCCCTGACTGTGACGCTCCAGACATAAGCATCATGGCAAAATCCCTTCCCCAAAGATCTGACAGCCTAATGTGTCATGTCTAGATGGAAGGAAAGGGCATGGCCAAAAATCAGGACCTGGTACTGAGCTGTGGCATTCAGGTGGCTTGTTAATGCCTGCTATTCTACTTTGATTTCCTCGTGGTTGATTTTAAGATAGGTAGGCTGGTTACAATGCAGGTCTGAGAAGGACACTAAAGGACATTAAAATGGAGTGGGGAGGTGCAGTGAGTGAGCTCAGAGAAGTGGCATGAAGGAAAGCACTGAGCAGAGAAGAAACAGAGGAGGATGTAAGCTGAGATATGAATGGAAGTGAGAGAGTGTAAGGAGAAGGGAGATGAGAGAGGGCTGGAGCAAGGCTGAGTGGTACATACACTATAATCCCAAGGGTGGATTTCACACCAAAAGTGCAGCCACCTGAGCTTTAACTGCAAGGTGCAGCAGCCACTTACGAGATGCAGCTGCTCTGTACTGAAGACTCTTACATAGGATTTGGTGCCACAGCCTGACAACAGGACAGTAGCAAGAGAAAGCAGTTGCCTTCCAGCTCCTGCACAAACCCATTTCTCACATGGATCCCAACTGGCCAGGAGAGAAGGCACTCATCTTACAAAACTGTCACCACCATAGGCACTCCTGGACCCCCCTTCTTGACAGTATCAGCAAGGAGGGGCCACTAGAGCAGCAACGAAGGGAGGGCTTACATACACAATAGAAGATGCAACAGTATAGGGCAAAGTTTGGGAAGTACCACCCCTTGATAACCTACCTTTCTGGCAGCTGCTTCTTCACAAATGAAGGCTATCTGTGCTCGAAACATCCCCTCTCCTCCCACTCCCCTCTGTTGCAAGGAAGTGCTGCTGTTCACTGAATCTTGTTACATTTTGAGGGACCCTGCATAAGAGTCCGGCCACCCTGTCTGACCTAGGTGTGGAGCTGACCACGGTGTCTGCCATAGGAATTGAGTCCCAGCTCACCAGCAGCACGCTCTCAGCTCCCCAGCCTGCCTGAGCCCCCTCTGACCTAGCAGAGAGGAGGGCAGAGCCAGGACTTGTGCAGGACTTTTCAGCTCAGCATCCTGCCTGGGGTAAGGATGTCAGTTTTCTAAGTGTCCGGTGGGTGCCACTCGTGTTCCAAGCGCTCTTGCAGAGAGGTCTGTGCCAGCACCAAGCCTCTGCAGTGGGAGAACTGATCTGCTGATCTGTTCAAGCTCCCTGCATATCTCTGACATGCCCCTCAGAAACACGTCTGCCTGACAACTTTGGGATCAGATGTCCCCTTGCTGACTTGATAACATCAGGCTTTGGGGTTTTTTTCTTAATGGAAGTAAAATAATTCCACCTTTTTTTAAAAGCTGGACCCAGGCCGAGTCTGTCGGAAGTAAAAATAGCCGAGTATGCAGAGGCAACAGCACACAGAGTCAGGTTTAGTTTCTCTTTTATTTTCTGGGGACTAAAAATACTCTTAAAAGCTCTGTGAAGCTAAGCCCTGGCCAGTGGGAAATGCAGTCTAGGCCCAATATCAGCTGTCGTGTCAAATTACTAGCCTCACCTCACTTTCCATCGAGTCCTATCACATGCCCATGAATTGATAGGAACAGAAAGATCTATCTTGCCAAAAGAGCTAACAGAGGAGCCAAGCTACAGTGTTTGCATGGTACAATATGTGTCTAGACCGAGAAGGACACAACCAAAGGGAACACAGGGCAAGTGCTGGCCAGGGAGCAATGCCCATGGGGCTGCTTTTGCCGAGTTTCCCCGCTACACCAGCCAGGTCCTGTGCCCACTGCCCACCTAATCCTTGAGCTGCAGTTTCTGCATCAATGCAGCCTGCTTGCTCTCCCAGGGTCTGAGCTGGGGTGGTGCTCTGCAGCTAACAGAGATGCCCCTGTCCCCAGAAGCTACAGTCTAAAGTACATGGATTGGTACTGCTCAAGGAAGCTGGAAGGCATAGGCTAAGAGCAGAGAAGAAACGAAGGGAGAATGGTTATGCCCAAGGTGTCTCTTACAGAATTTCTCTCTCCCTTTTTGCTCTGAACTTCAGGAGAGGACAAGATGTGGTGATGGGACGAGTGAGCCAGGAGGAGGCCTATCAAGGAAACAGAGAGCAGCTATGACTATAAAAGTCAGGCTTGCTAAGATGGGGAAAGAAATATACTATAGGGAAAGGCATCTCTGTCTAACGAGAGTGGAGAGGCTGCAACCTGACTAGGCTCTCTTTTGTTACTCTGAGATTCCAGCATGGGAAGGGGAAAAGACCCCTTTATACCATTAGGCTCTTATACTGCTTCAAAAAGAGGCCAGCCCCTGGAAAATCTCCGGGTAGATGACTGGTGCAATCACCCAATTCATGTGAAACACAAGAAAGTGACTTGAGGACAAGAAAGTGACTTGAGGGTCTCAGGTCAGCACGGCCAGAAAAACCCAGCCACTAGCATGGTGCAGGTCAGCAAGCCTGGGAGTGACACTTGCAATGGGACACTGGGGAACTAGCCTGGGGAGGGGCGCAGCGCAGTTGAAAAATCCACCTCCTGCGTTACAACAGCCTACAGAGAGATGGTATCAGTTCAAGCAGGATGTTGCAGCCTGCTCCACCTTTGAAATTTTCAATGAAATGTTAGTCGGAGAGGAAATCTCCTTTGCTGTCTGTCTGGCTAAAGAGTCCCTGGACTTAGAGGGACAGGTTAGCCCTGTGAGGCCTGATGATCCCTGGTACCAGAGGCTGTCACATGCCTTGGAGTAGTGACACAAAGCATCCTTGCTCCACACACACAGAAACACAAGCAGCATGTCCCAAGTGGTTGGTCCAAAGCATACAGGGTCTGGCGTAACCCACACAGCTTGCAAACCAACCTTTCTCCACCAATGCCAGCTGCATGGCTGCCAGCTCTGCAGAGGTGTCTCTGCAGCATTAGCCATTGCTGTCTTTCAAATGTACAGCTTCCTTTCCATGCTGAGCCCCTCTGACCTTGCCCCACAATCACCCTGGCAAGTCAGGAATCAACAAGGGCTTCAAGGGCAGATGGGAATAAAGAATACCTCATTACCTTGTTCAGCTCTCTGTAATAAGCCACACACTCACCCTGTGTTCATGGTCCATGCAAATGTTCTCCTTTGATTGCTTCCCTTCCCAACCCTCTAAACAGTCTGAAGCAGGACAGCAGGTATATTGGCTATGTCACCCATGGCAGCAATGCCTGCATAGCGGCAGGCTGAGGGGCACTGTGTGAAAGGAACAGATGCAGGCATGTGCCTGCCAGGAAAAGACCAAGGATGCCTTTCACAAGAGGACCTAAAAGATTACAAAGCCCCAGCCGCACTGACTTTCCAAGAGGTAGTGCTCAGAGCTAACTCCCCAAATGGGTGTTTGCTGCCTAGAGGAACCTGGAGCCCTGGGTGTGATTGTTTAACTCACCTTACTTCACACTTTGATAGCTCCCTTCTGTGTATCTGGGGTCCCTCGAGAGGCAACAGAGAGAAGCAGGCACCTCCACATTCATCTCACCAGCCAGACACTTACCTGAGGAGGAGTGATGACAGATACTTCTCTCCATTGACTACCAAGGGAACCCCTGCCCGGTAAAACCAATGCTTTCTCTAGCCCAGTTTTCCATCTCAGTCTATTTAGGTAGAGCGTATGAGCCTTTTGTAACAGGTAGAGGAGCATAAGCATGGACCAAGAACCAAATTTTTAGATAACATGACACAATGGAGAAGCCCCCACCACTGCAGGGAGAGAGGCCCACTTGTGATGGAGATCCACACAGGTGAGGGAGTTAGAGCCACCAACACAGCATGCTCCTGCTTTGGCCAGACTCTTAGAGCAACTCTGCTTGGGCCTTGCAGCCTTGAAGTCTCTCCTGAAGTTCTCACTTCAGCAGTGGCTTTTCCAACACTAAGAACGAGCGTCCACTTATTATTTAATTCTTTAATCAGAACAGCTGTGCCAGGCAATTCTGAGTAAAGACCCTCTCAGGAGACCGTGCAGCCCAAGGGCTGGCACAATCTTTGAAGGTGAGTCAGGGGAAGGGATTGAGAATCTTGGCACAGCTGAGTCACTGGTGAATGTAGGTCACCAGCGGCTGTGAAAATCTTGCTGCACATGCCTTAAATTACTGTAGAGCAGTGGGACATACATTCAGTCCCACCCCACTCTTGCTCACCTCAGAGGATCTCACCTACCATGTTGTCAGAAGTGCATAAAAGCTTGTAGCACAATGGTTGGGGTCTTAACATCCCTGGATGGTTGCAGCTTTTATGAGCTTCCTTTTTTCTGTGCGTGTTATAAGAGCACTAAGCACAATTTCTGGTTACAGAATGCACATAGTGTTTATCATAAACCTGTGTAGAGGTGATGCCTCTCTGAATTGACACAGGTATACATCAATGGAGTCTGGACTTCATGTTGGATAGAATGGAGATTTAGTTAGGTATGGCAAGAACCTAGGCAGATTAATAATTCAAAATGAATGGGAGGAACCAAACTAAACAGATTCATAATCCACTGGATATGGCAAAAGGTGTGGGGAGGGTCCTGGATGCACCAGTCTTACAGCCAGAAAACAGATAACAAGTGCCATCAGCCCAATGTGCACTTTGTGGACAGCCCATTCACTGGAAGCCTCCTCTTTGGAGACTTATCATTGCCCTGCCAAAGGCAGCACATGCTCTGTGACATGCCATCACCCAGCCCAGCTCCAGCTGCATTGCAAACACTCAATTCCTGCTTTGGAAAATAGTTGGGTGTGGATGATATAGACATCAAGATGCCACTCACTGCACCCGGAGATCCTGTTTCAAAGGACAGGGGGCTGCCTGCCTGTTTTTAAACACAGGGGTATTTTAGAGAAAGAAAAATAATTTTTCATTCTCTTTTTTCATTTGGATGCCTCAAATAGTGATATTTCTGGCACCAGCTGGAGGCAGAATACTCTATAAATACAAAGCCATTAAATCGCATGCAGCAGTAACCTGATCGGGGCTGCCTTTTAATTTCCTGACATGAGCTGGCCACTAACCCAATTACCCAGAATCCCCGGAGGAGCCCTCATCCTTCCCAGGAAGCACGAAGCAAGAACCCAAGCATATTGCAGGGATGTCAGCTGAGCTTTCACTGAAATAAAATATCTTTTTGAGAACACATGGTCTGGAAGACAGGATGGGGGCAGGAGGGAGAGGGGAGAGGTTGCTGGAAACATGTTGCTCCATTGAGAGATTCTTTCACTTGAAAACAGAAATGAAACACCCTCTACTTGGTTACGTTGCTGAAAAGGAGCTCTGCTGTTGATTTAGTTATCTGGATTTTAGTGAAGGATGAAGGCAAAGTTACTAAGCGGAAGTACTCTGAGATTGCCAGTGCTTGGAATCCCTTGTTTAGATACTAGATGACTGCACCCAGTTTATAACATCACAGATCCAGACCTGCCCAGGGTGACAGATTTGTTTCCTTGGGAAACATTTATGACATCTGCCACTGGCTGCAGCTGGTAAGGGAAACAGCAGAGTTAGGAGCAAACGCTAGGGAAGTTCCACTGGCTACAGGGTTTCCTAATCATCTAGGGTCTTGAACAGGAGGAGCATGGATTTAAGAGACAGACATTTCTGAAATCTGGAGATTACAGGCTCCACCATCTCTGAAGTGGGGACCACCTCCAACATTCAGAGATGCAGGCACTTAGGCAGCACAAGGGTTATCAGGTTGTTGCAAATTCCTGGGAGGCAGGGTATTCCCAAAGACACCGGAGACAGGAGGGAAAGGGGAACAATTAAGATGAAGATGAGCTGAATGAACTTTGTGGCTCTCCTCTGTTCACTTCTCATTCATATTTCACTACCTGGCCCTGTGGTGTCAGTATTCACACATTCCAGCAATTACTACATCAGAAATTAGATTAGACAGATAGGAGTCCAAGAGCTTGGGGGATTTGTAACAAAGAATTCTGGTGCCCTGTTGAATTTTAACATGTTCTCTATTTCTTATAGAAATGCATTAGGAGCAAAGGAGCAAAGCTGGGGAAAGGAATGGTTGTACCTGGGATTACTACACCACAGCAGATACATTCTGGGAAGAAACAGAGTCATGTAGATAAAGTAAATCATATGCTTTTCCTGGATAATTGCCTAACTTCTCTCTTGCTGTTAAAGAACCTCCCTTTTCTACATCCAGATCAAGACTACCTTCCTCTACCTTCCTTTCTTGCATTTGTAGACTTCACCCTCAGCACACAAGAAACAGCTGCTGGGTGACTCCTGAGAGCCAGGAGGCTAGGCCAGAAGACAACTTGCCTTCAAAGACATTCAGAGTGGGGCAAAGTACCTCATAAAGTGCAGGTTTCCCATCCTGGGAATTGCCACTTCTGCTTCTATCACAAGAAATGCATGCAGATCTGGGGGACACCAGAAATATCTTCTACTTTCTGAAATAAGATATACCTGGTCTACCACAGAACACGTTCCCAGGGCCCCTTCAGTCTTCGCCCTCTATCTTGGAAGCCAAACAGTGATGTCTGCTAGGAACTGGACAGAAGCCACTCACACAACTCGGAAAGTTACTCTTAGGCCTCAGTCATGAGCAGGACTCCAAGAACACAAGTCTCAGCACCGGCAAGGAGCAGAAGACAACCGATCTTCAGCAACATAATACACAATATTCCTATTAAGAAGGAAAACAAGACTCAAAGGCTGGTGGAATAATGGATGACATCTCAGTGCCTGGATGAGATTTTTAGGCGGTTGTTTTCTTTGCTGTTTGGTTTGTCACTGTCTGATGTGACACATGATTGCACACGCATGCATTTCATGAAGGTGTTAAGGACCCAGCTTTGCTTCCTTTTCAGAACTGTTTATGCTCCATCTGGGTCTCTGCAGATGTGCCAGCAGAGAACAGGGAACAGAATGTGGAACAACACAGCTTTAGAAACAATACAAGTGGGAATCCATTGAAGAAAAAATTTTGCAGGGCTTCCACTTGGTATGGTATAGTTGTTATGTCCAGCATTGCCTCTCCTCCACTTGCCTGTCTGTCATTTCCACCCAAAGATGAGTTCTTTAATGAGAGGCCTTGACGTCCCATCGCACCTCACCTGTTATCCTCATCCCTCTTCCAATGATCTCAGAACATTACTCTTTCATGAACTGACTGTACTGGGTTTATGTGGCAAGGTTTTATAGCAGGGGGCTGCAGGAGTCGCTTCTGTGAGAAGACACCAGAAGCTGCCCCTGTGTCAGACAGTGCCAGCTCCAGATGGCTCCAAAATGGACCCACCGCTGGCCAAAGCTGAGCCCATCAGTGACGCTGGTGGTGCCTCTGTGATAACATATTCAAGAAAGGGTAAAAAACGCTGCACAGCAGCTGTGAAAGAGGAGTGAGAAAATGTGAGAGAAACAGCCCTGCAGATACCAAGGTCAGGGAAGAAGGAGGGGAGGAGGTGCTCCAGGCACCATAGCAGAGATTCCCCTACAGAGTGTGGAGAAGACCATGGTGAAGCAAGTTGTCCCCCTGCAGCCCATGGAGGACCACAGTAGTGCAGATATCTATGCTGCAGTCCATGGAGGACCCCGCACTAGAGCAGGTGGACATGCCTTGAAGGAAGCTGCAGCCTGTGGAGAGCCCATGCAGGAGCAGGCTCCTGGTAGGAGCTGTGGCCTGTGGAGAGGAGCCCATGCAGGAGCAGGTTTTCTGGCAGGAACTGTGGCCTGTGGGGGACCCGCACTGGAGCAGTTTGTTCCTGAAGGACTGTAACCTGTGGAAAGGACCCATGCTGGAGCAGTTCTTGAAGGACTGCAGTCTGTGGGAAGGACTCACACTGGAGAAATTCATGAAGGACTGTATCCCGTGGGGAGGGACCCCACACTGGAGCAGGGGAACAGCATGAGCAGGGAAAAGCAGCAGAGACGAAGTGTTATGAACTGACCACAAACCCCCAGTCCCTATCCACCTGCTCTGCTCAGGGAGGGAGGAGGTAGACGTCATGAGTGAGTTGAGCCTGGGAAGAAGCAGAAGTGGGAGGAAGGTGTTTTTAGTTTTGTTTTTTTTTCTCAATATCCTACTCTTTTATTAACTGGCAAAAAGTTAGATTAATTTTCCCCAAGTCAAGTTTTGCCCATGACAGTTAATTGGTGAGTGATCTCCACTGGAGCTTTTGCAGTGAGCTTTTGCATCATATTTTCTCCCCCTGTCCTGTTGAGGAGGGGGAGTGAGAGAGCAACTTGGTGGGCACCTGGTGACCAGCCAAGGTCAACCCACCACACGGACACACAGAGAAGGACTGACATCACTGTTCTCATCACAGTGCTGTTCTGCAAGGTGACACACAGGATTGTGACTCCAGAGAGGCAGCAGAGGTGTGGTGGGCAAGGCTGTGAGGTCATGTTTAACCACCCAATGTCCAAAATCAAACCTCTGAGCCCACTTACACAAGCCATACGTCATCTGAAATTACATCTACCTCTTGAAGTCAAACAAATCGCTGTAGAACAGAAAGGCCATAGGTGGCTAGAGCGTGAATGGAAGGGTATATTCTCCCCAAAACTGACAAGGTATATTGAGGTTTTAAAAGAGACCTGCTGAACCACCGAAATTTCTCAATCCATCATTCTAGAGTGCCAGAGATCTAGATCTACTTTGTAGAGCCCAGAGTTAAAGAGCTAAACTTTAGTCATTGTGGGCACAAGACAGGCAGTGCTGGCAGCAAAGAGAAGCAATGGGGTGGCCAAAGCCAGGGATGCCTAGCTCTGAACAATGCCTCTCCTCTGCAAGTTGCAGGGCACACTTTCCTTCACTGGCCATCCCCACTGGCCAGGCATGTATCTAGATATCATCGTCTCCATTTGGGGTCAGCAGTATCACAAGCTGCTCAGGTTTCTCAGATTTTTGCAGAGCAGGGGGGCATGCACTTCTGCTGGATGAAGCTGTGAAGATGCCCCATCTCCCACTGCCTACAGGCTGGTGCTTCAGTAAGGCCAAGATCAGCAGGTTTTCTGGGGATGGTGCCTCTCCACAGGGGCACTGGTACTGGAGTCTGCTGGAATCCTGGACTCCAGATTCATCAGCTTCCTATCTGAGCCTGCTAGTGAGGGGCTAATTAATGTTGTCTGGGGGCACACTCCAGATGGAAGGGGGAAGTGAGAGACAGGCAGCCAGACAGGCCAACACTTCAGACATCTGAGCCAGTTGGGCTCCGTGGGCAGAACTTTCTGCACGCTGCTTTCCCCAGCGAGTCTCGCCTGCCCTGCAGCGTCACGCCAGGAGAACCTGAGACAGCAAAGCTCTGGTGTCCGTGCAGTTCCCTCATTGCAATGCATTGATCGGAGCTCTCTTAAAGAAAGTGGCCTGGATATCTGAGACACCTATTGATTGCTCCATCGGCTCTCTTCCTGCCCTGATCCTCATTCACTCAGCATTGCTTGAATAACCTACACTTCTGTGTTAGGGGAAGTCTCCCCATATCTTAAAGGGCTATATTCACAGCTGTTCACCTAGCTGCAGCTCATGTAGGGAGGAGAGAAGATGCCCAGTGACCCTCATATGCACTCCCCAAGGGGCGGGCTTAAGTCTCTCCTGCAGCATCAAGCTGAGCCTTTCAAGCTTAAGGCAGAAGCTTGAAGTCATGGTTACATGTTTTTGCCATCTTTGAATACTGGTGCCTTCAGCCTGAAGAACAGGCTCACGCCACATGCCCAGCAGGCAGGAGGTGGTATGTACATCATGTATGATGACAATAACCAGGAAAATCTTTCCTCCCTTAATGAGAAGAAATCATGAAGTCCTTAATTAGGTACTAATGGAATATCATACTCTTCTTCAGAGGAAGGACAGTTTCTTTACCCAGAAATGTCCCCGCTAAGTTACCAGTCCAGTGCAAGGACATAAAGGAGCAACCTGTCAAGAGAACTGGTTTCTAGATCTCACCTTTAACCACAAGACTGTTTTTCCCCAAACTCCTAGTAATCAAGCAGAAGAAAGAACCTGGCTTAGCAACCTTCTGCCATGGATGAACCCAAGAAAGAAGAGAGAGGTACACCAAGGCAAAGTAGGAAGGGGAGCTACTGAAAGGAAAAACATCATAGCTCAAGTATCAAGACACATCTTGTCCTAATGAGTGCATGGAGACTGCAGAGTAGGCACTCTGGGGAAATCAAGACATCAGGGAATTTTAAAAACAGTTAAACTACTAGAAATGTACAGCTGGGAACATTCCTGCCCTGGCAGAGAAAAGGGATGGATGAGCTAATAGGATGACAGATCAGAGACGGAAAAGACCAATGAACCTTTTCTAATCCAAAATCCCTTGTCAATTCTTCATTTTTGAGCAAGTCAAACAATTATAGATTTGTTCTTTCCAGAAACTCCTGGCTCTGTGCAGACCAAAGACTGTAAAACCATTTTTCTCCCTTTTTGGATTTTGCTTTTAAAGATGTGTATTGATTGAGTTCTGTATACTAATACTTTGTGCTTCCACCAGGCTTCACACAAAGTTAACTAATCAGTCCTCGCAATCCTTTTGCAAAGCAAAGCAGTATGACCCTTATTTCTCAGCTCGGGAAACTGAGCGAAAGAAAGAGAAAAAAAGATGCCTGCCGAACATCACTTGACCACTCTGTGTCAGGACACAGGAACCCTATTTGCAGATTGCTAGTGTAGTCTCCTCTGCTCCTCTTGATATTGTCATGTGTTCTTGCATCCCACTACTATCAATAAATCTTTACACTGTATATTCCACAGCTCTAAATATTATGGGCAGGATCACAGATACACTAACATCAATAGCAAACCACCCTTCCCCAGTGGCTTTAACGATGCCGAATCAATCCCTATATGAATAACTAAATACACTTCAGCACAAAAGCAGCCTTAAAGTCAAATTTCAGTTTGCCGTGAGTAGTATCCCACGGGGTTCGGGAGTTCAGGCACAGCATGGTGTGAGTGAACCTACATTGCTTTCCAGCCTAACTCTGGTCTGGCAGGAGTTAACTGTTTTCACACAACTTGGAGGCTAAGCCACAAAACCCTTCACAGGACCCTGCTCTGGACTGTGTCGAACTCCCAGAATTGGAAGCAGAGGATGCCCTGGCCACACACTCATACACACCAGTGACTCTGTTCCCCCAGCTGCCAGCTCTGAGAGGCTCAACTGCTTGGGTGCAGGGCAGCACAGAGAGAGGCAGCCAGCGAGCCTGAACCCACACTGCTGCTCTGCAGAGTGACTGGAGCCACATCAGGCTTTTAAGGTTGTTTTATGGCATTCATATGAGCAGGCTAGAGCGCATTACCAATCTGCGCTCCCACTAAATCCATTTTCACTAGTGTGGATTGGCCTGTGGGTAGGGGGATATGTCCCCTCCCTGAAGTACCACGTGCAGAGAAGCAGGCTTCCAGTGGTCCCCCTCTAACTCCAAAAGTAGGTGCCTCACTCCCAGCAGTGGATCATGATCCTCTGAGTCTACCATCTCTACACCTAGTTTGGGGAGGGCCAGACTACACAAGTCTCCTCCCCTTGGTAATGGGTGTGCTCTAGCAGGAAGATATTTAACCACAGAAACTACACATCCATCAAAGAACAGAACAGGGTTTAACATCTAATCTACATTCTTAACAACATTGTCTACCATCAACTTGCCTTTCATGAAATGAGAGAGCCCTAGTGCAAAGCAATACATGCTCAAGTGACATTGTACAATTCATCACCAGCTCCTATGATGGTATAACCTGGAAGCAAGCTGTGTGCTGGCATCTTGGCTCCAGCATACTGGACTTGCGCAGACCACAGCCAGCTGCTGTTCCTTGTGGTTAAACTGAGGGGACTATGCTCTGCCAGGTACAGCAATGCAGAGGGTTACAAGCTTCTCCTTCCTTTCCCCTCCTCCCCTTGCTGCCTCTCCCAGAGGGACCCAAGGGAAACAAAGCTTTAAACTCAATCCATAAGAATGTGTTTAATTGCGACTGAATTCCCTGTGGTTCACCTTGAATGGATGAGGACTGGGGAGGGGGTGGGGGGAGGAAAAGCAGCACAAGAGAGAAGCTGAACACTGCTCAGAGAGTGCTGAACAGATCAATAGGCTGAGCACAACGCAGGTTGAGCATGCAGGGCAGGGGACCCACAGCTCCCAGACAAACCTGTGCTACCCACCATCTTCAGAAAATCTCCTGAGTGGGAATATGGGCAGACCTTCACTGCACACTGTGCCATAGCTCTGCATTAACTCCGTCCTTCCCTTACGAAGCCCAGCCAACCCAGGCATGATCACACAAGAGCCTTTCCTCCCCAACACTGCAAAATGACCTGGGGGGCAAGAAGAGCAACACCCTCCAGCCTGGGGTTCCTTTGGGAAAGGAAACAGTCTGGCACAGCCAGTTTCCAGTTATTTGTCAAATTTGCAAGCGCTAGAAGTAGTATCTTAGCATGACGGTACTGACTAGAACCACTCTCCTCTCTGGACTGCCCTCTTGGTCACTACCCATCCTGACTCTTTTACAAAGCCTGTAAAAAGATACCTTTGGAAAGCCAGAGAGGGCAAGTGTGTAGTTAGCCTAGGAGATCCTGCAAGGCCTGGAGTCCCAGGTGCTGTTGGGACAGAGAACAATGCTCAGTCTGACTCTGTCTTACCTTCTTTTAGCATCCCCACTTTGAGGCATTTCATGAAGCGACAGGCCTGACAGGACTTGCGCCTCCGTTTCGTGATCTCACATTCATTGGTGGCCGGGCAGCTGTATTCAATATTCCCTGCAATCAAACACAGAGATGGTCACCCAGGAACCACATTCTCCCCACTGATCCAGGGACAGGCTATAGTGCCCAGATATTCCCACCACCACCAGTCTGTATATGCTGTATGTTTGCTCACTCATTTGCACACACACATCCTCTGAGACCACAGCCGGCTGGTGATGGCTCTTAGGGAGCCCAGCACAACTTATTAGAACACATTTCAGAAAAAAAGCAATACTGCTCTAAATATTGTGAGAAACCCGTCCATCCAAGGGGCTGACTGCAATGCTGGGCTTTCAGGCACAATGTTTTCTCCAGGCATGTCACCATCCCTTGTGCTGCATCCCTTATAACCTGGCCTGTTCTCTGAAGTCAGGACTGAGAGTGGGAGCAGTTCAGACATTAGCAGCAGTCCCCTTGCTGCCCATCTTGCTGCATGACTGTGGGATGGATGTCATCTGTCCTTTCTCGCCTTGCCTGGGGGACGAGGGAGCTCAGAGATGGCATTTCCTCCTTTGCTTCCTCCTGCTAGCTGGCATACTACAGGTAGCAGGGAAGCAGTAGGTCTGGATTAAGAAAGATGGATAAGACGTCCTGTAAAATGAACACAGGCTCTCTATGCAAATCTTTCCAGTTTTACTTTATTAGTCCTTGTGCACCTGCCTCTCATCCCTCTGCACAGAGAATCAGCATTTCTTTCATCATTCCCTTTCATTTATGATCACTTCACAACACGTCACAACACTGCCTCTGAGACAAAACAGGGAAAGAAGCATCCCAAATTTATTTCTGGTCACATAGTATTTTATTAGAAGCCAAGAATGTAACTAAAACATGGATGCGAGGGTCTGATATGAGAATGTAAGTGGAATTATGCTGGATCACAGCGTAATGCAACAATTATTTAGTCCTAGAAGACAACAAACAGAAACTGCTGTCTCCATCCTGTCATTCACTTTGGAGGTGATGTTTCTGAAGAGAGCTATTTAATGTTTGCTGTGGAGCAGGACTGGAAATCTAAGCTTCACAGTGATGCATTGACAGTGAGAACACATTTAAGGCAGTCTAGCTACTGGGTAAATCAGGCAGCTCCAAAAAGGATTTCTAAGCTCTACGGTCAGTTCAGAAGAATGGAAAAGTTGGTTTGGTGGTTTAGAGCAGGAAACTGAGATTCAAGAGATCAGCCAAAGCTGTAGGGAAAAGTGTAGGTAAGAGCCAAAAGAACACACAGTATGGACTTCGTATACCAGCAGATTAGAAGTAGAGTTTACAATTTAGTAGCACTGGGACAGGACTTGATTTTTGTTCCTACTTCTGTAATGGATTTCTATGTACTTGTGCAAGACCCTTCCTTCCTTTATTTAAAGACCAACAATCTGATACATACCAATCTCTGGGGGTGGTGATTAGACCTTGGGGCTAAGTAGTTGGAAAGCCCATTGGGAATCTGAGTGGAAAGACAGAGCACAGATTCAAAAGGAAGAAAGCACCACTTGATTTATCTCACTATGCTTGGCCCACGCTGGGTGAAACCCCTGGAGCACAAAACCTCCAAAGCCTAAAGGCAATCTGCCTGCTCGTTATAAACCTTCTACCTCTTGCCTCTTGTTTTGTCCCACAGACTTGCAACTTGCCCCTAAGCTCCAGCCCAGCCATCCCATTCCTCACCATTGCTCATCTGCCCCCAAAATGCAGTTTGTCTGCAGGAGCAGAGTGTGCTGCACAAGTTGCTTCCATTCAGACTGTATTTCATCATTGTGCAGCACCTGAATTTCAATAGCCAGCAACGTATCAAGGTTCTCAGAGAGCTGGAAATTGAGATTCAGGCTTGATCTCAAGGTAATAAACAAACTCCTGCTCTAGACACAGAGCTCCAGCACATTACAGACCCCTAAGTACAGAGGCCCTGACATCATCATCAGATACTTGCTGTGCCCCACACAGGAAGGAACACAGCAGGAACAAACCCAGGATAAAACTCAAACACGGTCTCACTTTGGAAGGTTTTGCTTTAGTTTCAATGCCCACCTTTCCCACCAATGCCAGGACCAGAGTTCTGGAGAGATGTAAGATTTCATGTTTTGTGGTCCCAAGGCCAAAAATTTCCCCCCTAACACAGAGACACTACGCCAAGGGCACTGAGCCCTTATAGCAGTGGGACGCACTGACAGCCCCCATCTGGCAGCTCAAAGTCCCTCTACACTGTATCAAGCAGATCTCCCAACTTCCCCATGCCTCCAGCCCATGGACACCTTGACAAGAAAAGTACTGGAAATGGTCTACAAAACCTACATCACAACTAAATGTGGTAGTGTCAGAGTAGGTGTAGGTACTGGTTACCATATACACATTGTATGTACAGCTTGAATAAGCAGTTCTCAAAGGCACCTCTGTACTGGGATCATGACTGTTAAAGGAGCAGAGCCAGAGGAAGGTGGGCACTGGGCAAGCCCCCCTTCCTGGACGGCAAAGCAGTGGCCACCACGGAGTCCAGCAGCCATGTGGTTTGCTGGTGAGCACAGGTGAAAAAATACACCCAGCACCGGTGGGACATCCTGTTCAGCATGTTTATTGCCTTCACATTGAACATAGGCTTACATGCCCCATCCACACTCTGTGCCCAGTCTAAAGGAAGAAAGCACCAGCAGCTGTGTCTTACAGTCCTCTCTACAGGTGCAAACGCTAGTGGTGAGGCCCACTCTACCTTCTTCATACAAGACAATGCTGCCAAAGTAAATGGAGTTTTATATCAGGCCCCAAAACATGCTCTGCGCTGAATGGATTGAGAGCTACAGCTGGGGGCAATACCTACCATTATTGCAGGAAACAGGGACATCACCAGGGAAGGCACAATCAGCATTACCCAAGCAGAACTTGTCCAAGAAAGACTATTGTCTCCAAAACTTTAAGAAAGTTCTCTGACTTTTTTTTTTGTGTGTGTATGTCTCAATTTCTTTTATGGGTCCTGGGGCTGGCTGCCAGCACACTGAGCTGCTCACAGCTCCCTGTAATTTCTGTAAGTGCCCTGTGATAAAGTGATGAGATTAACTCATCGAAATTCCAGCAGCCTCCCAGCAGCTGGCGGTCACACCACCAGCACGGCTGCCGGCGCAGGGGACTTGGAGGGAGTTTCCCCTTCACTGCAGCAGCTGGGGGTGCTGCAAGGCCCTGCAGAAAAGCGTCAGCACACAAGGGTGCAGATGGACAAGTCTGTATGCAAGTATATAATTTGAGTCAAGGCTCTGTGTGTCGTGAACTGTAGATTATATGACCCAGAAGGAAAGGGCAGAAAATGGGATAATCTAACAGACAAGGCCTTGGTTTGAACTGTTGCGTATTAGAAGATATTTCCTTGACTTAGACAATATTTACATTTGATCTGAAAAAAATGCTAGGACCTCACTGATGCCACGGCACAAGATTTGCCCCCAAAACTGGCTTCAAATAATCAAGGGGTGGGTGACCAGGTCAGAGTTTGGATTTGTTCCAAGCCTTCATATGCGGCCTTGGAGGGCAAATCACTTCCTCTCTGTGTCCTAGTTTGCTCGTCTGCAAAATGAAACAAGCACCAAACCTACCTTCTGGGGAGATCGTGAGTCTTGATTCATTAAGGTCTAACTGCACTTTAAAGCCTTTAGATGAGAGATGCTAAGAAACAGCCAAGGACTATTAAAGTGATAGATCATGTTTTTTATGCTGGAGAACTGCAGAATTACCCTATTTTCTGTAAAATTAGACCTTTGACAGTTAAACAGTTTGGAACGTAATTTCCAGTGCACACATAATAGGAGAACCTGAAAATCGCACACCAGAGCTTGGTCATTCAAGAGACCCCATAGTCACCATACCTCTCTGGAAGGGGAGGAACTGGGAAGAGGAGAATGCCTACCTGAGCTTGGAGAACGCAGTAAAGTCCCACCCAGCTCCTGCTCAAGTTATGGACAGGGCTCCTCAGGGGAGTTGAACTCAGAATTAATACAGCACTGAGAGCACAAGCTGCTCCCTGGTTACTGATCCTGCCTTTCTATAAACCCTTTCTACAAGGAAACTCAGGAAAGATTAGATAGAAGTAGCCAAGAAAGTCTTTAAAGCTAAAACATTTTCAGCTTCTGTTTTCTGAAGAAAACCCCCATCTCTCCTCTTTTTCTGGTTTCTTCTTCATTGCTTTTCACCATTCTTTCCCTCTCCTCTCCCTTGCATACTCTGTCCTGCTCTGCACTGCTGCACACAGCCCTCATCTCTTTCTTTGGGTGACTGAAACAGAGGACCAGATGACTGCAGCTTTTCCTGAATTTCAGAGAAAAACCCAGATTCAGATATATCTGCTATTAAGTTCCAAATTCCATTCATTCAAGTCATGTCTTTCACCCTAGTGATTTGATACAGCATGCTGCAGTTGTGACCAATGGTGTGGTGCCACTATCTGCTGGTCCCCTGGGGTCAGAGGGCTGACAGGAGGAATTCCCAGGGAAATCCATCTCATAGGCACCTCAGCTCATGCACTTGTTTCTTTTTATCCCAATTTTTTAACAACTGTTACACTGCCCCCACAGGGGTTTTTTTGGTTGTTTGGTTGGGGTTTTTTTTTTGTTTTGGTTGGTTTGTTTGAAGATAACTGCTTGCAAAATACCATAGACTTAGGAAGGTACCATCAGGCAGTCAGTATAATGCCTCCGTGGTACAGCTATTCTGCATGACTGGGACAGTCTGCAGGAGAAAGCAACGTGACTTTTCAATAAGCCACTAGCTCTGATGACACTTTCATTTCACATGACACCCACAAGCTTTTGTCCTGAATCCTTTTTATCGCTGATTCTGAAGGTAAACAGATAATGTGGGTGTCTCAGTGAAAAGGGACCCGAAAACCACAAAAAGGCCCTCGGTGAGTGCAGTGCCAGACCAGCAGTTCCTCTGCCCTCAGCAGGTACCAGTCTGACCTCCTGCACCAGGACAGGGAACACTGATAATATACATGGAGTGGATTCTCTATTACCTTCTGCTTAAATTAGCCCTTCTAACTGAGGCATCATAGCCTGAGTCCTGGTGTAAGGAGAGGTACTTTATGAAAATCAGAAGAAAATCTCACCAATGATCTGCATGAGGTAAGAGGGGTTGTTTTTTAAGCCACAGTTTTCAAAGAAGGGGATTCAAATATTGGACCCATAAATCTGTATTTAGGCACTTGAATAAGTGACCTGATTTTCAGCAGGGCTGTCCTATGCTTCCAGGGACATGTACCTGATCTAGGTGCCTGAATATATACAAACATCAGTAGAGGCTCCTATTTTTGGAAAGAAAACAAAACAAAACAACCACAAAAACCTACACCACCACCCCCCCACCCCCCCACCCCCCCCCCCAACAAAATACCAAAAACAAAACCAAAAAACTCCCAACCATAGTACACATTTATCAGTTGCAGGAAAATGAGCCTTTGGAAAAGCAGGTGAGATAAGCCCTAGTGCTTGGATTAACCAAAATTTTACTTCATGTGGCTTATACAATAAGAAAAACAGAAATGTGAGGACCAAGGCTTCAGGACTCTTGACACCATGAAAGGAAAAGGGGGTAGCTATAGGTTGGCCTCCTCAGGGTGGCACACCTGGCTCCTGTTCCATGAAAAAGGACCTGGGCATTTCACACAACCTCACTCAAATCAGCCTCCTGCTTGCATGAGGATGCAGGAGACGGGCCCTGGGGCTACCTACTGGCAGCAAGTTTATCTGTAGGGTTTCTGACACAGAAATACTTTACTGAAGTTCCACAGAAAAGATCCTTCTGCACAGAGTTCCCTGTACAGTTGCAGTGAGGCAAAAAGAAAACACAAGTCTAATAGAGTTGAGTTGCACTTGGGATGGTTTTCTGAATCCAAATGCTAGAGCTATGAATAGTAAGCAGCACTCAGGCACTAGATCCAGGGAATACTGCACTTTCCCTGGTTATGCTTCAAAACTTTTTGGAAAGTTCAGAACATCTCCTGTTTTTTGGCTGTGAACTCCCACCTGAGAAGTAGCAGGCACGTTTCTGCAAAGGAGAGAAGAATGAGACAGTGCCTGGCTGCTGTGGCCTCTATGTAGTAGGGACACAAAACCTCCTTTCTGCATCTCACAGGCCCTTTGCTGATCCTGTGGATGGTAATGCTCTTCTGCTCAGGAAAATGAGCAAACTCTCTCAACTGCTCCTCCCTTCCCAGGAGCCACTCTAACAACCATAATGGTAACCAGGAAGCCCTAGAAGACTACGGATTTTGTTACAAGCCTGTTATAAATCCCTACAAGTCTTCTGAGCTGCATTATCCACATTTTAAGACCCTTATTGGTGTAAGGGCATCCCAGCTCAGCAGTTGTATTGCTATACTCACTGAGTTTGAAGCTTGCAAGACTCAAGCAGGGAATCCACAGGTGCAGGCACTTTGTCAGATACATAACCTGCCTATTCAGAAGATGATGGTAAATGTGTCTTTTCTCTCCGACTCTTCAATAACCAGTTCTCCCCAATATCACTCCTTGCAAGTCCTGTTGCATTACCTTATGGGTATGAATTCCAAGCACACAATGAGATCATTCACAAAGATCAGAGAGGGGAATCTTAATTCAGATTTATTTTGCTGAGCTTTAAGCTTTTATTTTGTATTAATGGGTCATCTTAGAAATAGCCTTAATTTTCACTATTTGGAGATGAAAAATAGACGAAGGTTAGTTATAGTCATGAATATGTCGAATAATAAAGGGCTTATATGGTTACACAGCACTTACTAGTTAATACTCAGAATAGGCAAAAGGACCTACCAGTTGTAACGACTGATGAACGAAAGATAATGACAATATATTTGATTGACATATAATGCTCTATCTACTGAGCAAACTATTAAAAGAAGGAATAGAGTTAGATTAAGAATTTGTATCCTGTAAGAAATGCAGCATTTGTCTTTGTCCTAAATTTGGATGAAAGGATTAGTTAGGATTTATACAGAATAGAAATTTTAGAAGTTTTAATTCAGAAACATCCAAAACACATTACCTTTCATGTAACAAACCTGTTCCATTGCATTCAATTATTATGAAATTCATAGTTTCAAATCACAATATTCACAAAGTCAGGTGATGCCCATGGCACGTGTTTTCATGGAGGACATGTGCATCATGGGGGTAAAAATGCAGACTGCCTCTAGAATATAACGGGGACCCAAAGCACAGTTCCCACTAAGCAATACAATGATAGAGAAATAGGATTAAAATTTTGTCAGACAGCCTAGCTGACCGAAAATGCTTCAAGTCAGTTCAGAATTTCTGACTCTGCCTCGAAGTGTGGGAAGTCCAGCCCTGGTGGTCAAAATAACATGTTCAGAGAGAAAGACCTGTAGCCCAGGGACATCTGCTGTCATCTCATCTCAGGTTTTCGCCTTTCCATCTCAAGCACTGCCAGTGCTGCAAAGTGGAAATGACACACAGGTTTCCAGGCCTTGATCCTTCCATTGGGCCATGTAACACAACATGAGAGAGGTCACAGGTGTGACCCCCCCCCCCCCCATAACCTGTGGGACAGGTTAGGATGTGTTGTGTGATCCTGGCTTAGTTCATAAAACCAACCACTCCAATTCAGCTTGAAGTGAATCAGTGGTTTGGATTTTCCTGACCTTTTTTCCTCCTATCATCAAAAATTTCCTTGGGGAAATCTGACTTGGTAAAAATTCTGCTTTTCTTTGGAAAAATACTACTGATGGAAAACTCCCACATAGCTATAGTAGTGACCTCAGAGATAACCAGCCATGTCCATGCTGGCTTTCAGCCTATCTTCTCCCCATCACTTGAAAAGCAACAGCCTTCATGCTGTCCAGGACAGCCTGGCCTCACCTGGCTAAGAGGGAAAGTGAGCTGCAGAGCTGTCAGGCTCAAAGAAGGTCTGCAGCTTGGATGTCCGTTCTTCCCACTGCTGTGGCGGCAGCAGTGGAAGTGGAGAGGCTATTGCAAGATCCTCCTGCCTCAAGACATGCAGGTTTTACATGAGTTAATGCAGCTAAAAAACCCAATAGGCAGACTGGGGTCATTTGTAGCAGGGGAAAGAGGTAGTTTAAGGGGGAGACTTAGCATGAAGCTCTGCTTCATGATCAGGGGTATCTAGATAGGCCTGCAGGAGTCTAATCACTCAGGACAGGTTTAGAGCCATTTTATAGCAGCGTGCACACCTATTACTTAATAAAGTTAACAAACGTAGGGCCACCAGATTCAGTACTCTCATAATAGTAATTAGTTTTTAATCTTTCAATACTGAAGCAGAGAGAAGTGAAGTGGCTGGTCCAAGACCACAAAAGTCTGATGATGATTTTATCTACTGCATCTCCTGAGCAGCTGGGAAATCCTGGGGTCGTAGCTCCATCTCTGTGATCAAACCATTGAGTTAACGCCATTCCCAGACACCAGAATCATGGCAAGTCTTTTGATACTAGCAGGGAATGCAATTGTTTTAACATACACTTCTGCACACCCTGTATCAATGTTAGACAGCCTGGATGGATATTTTCCCACCTCTTCAGTTAGATGCTTAACACATCTACTGAACGTAATAGAGTTACAGGATGAACACCTTTTGGAAATGCTTTTGCGACTTGCCATCTCTTTTACGTGATCCTTAAAACCTTTTCCCCTGCATACCCAGGGCTGTGCCTGGATATCACATGCACTGCAGCAGAACCCCGGGAATGGTGCATTTTCTTGACTCAACCAAACTCTGCAGCTCTATTTGCTGCCCACTCCCCTGGGCTCAGTCTTCAGCTCCATAGCTTAAATTGTTCACCCTTGGGCACACCACACTCAACTCTCCCGCTCTTGTGAATAAAAGCATTTTGGTACCTCTGTCGCCAGCCCAAGCTGATGACAAGGTGAGAGAAATCTCTGCTTATTCCTTTCCCCCATCTGTTACACGTTAACAGGCAATCAATTAGGGAGCCACAGGGAGAATATGGCTGTGTTGGGGAGAGGGGGTTGGAAGGAAGCGCTCTCCCTTCTTGGGATTAAGTCAGCTGACATATCACCCAGGCTAATACAGGTTCCAGTTACTGTCACCCTGCATCATTTTCTTTTGATTTTTCTCTGAAAACTCTTCAAAAGTTCCTAGGTCTTTTTCTCTCTCTCCAACTTAGGCCTCTCTTCTGCTCTGCCACAGAGATGCTCCAGTATCACTCCCAATGCTGGATTAGTTTTTCACTCTCTTCCTATATAAGGAGACCCTAGGGCTTTGCTTCAGAGTACTACCCTGTCCCTCCTTTAGCACCTGAATGTGCCAAAAAGAAACACTGGGAATGGGTCCAAGTGCTGGAGGAAGGACAGAGTCAGTGCTGACAGTCAGAAGTTCGAGTAAAAGTTCACATTAATCACAGAATATTCAGCAATGACAAATCACAGAAACCCTGCCAGGGAACAGGCCAATGCCCTAGAGATGGCCATGCTTTCCACATGGCATAATAAAAGAGAAAGAGCTAGTGGGGCAATACAGAGTGATTATTTCCACAGTTGGGTAATAGTAAGGAGAGACATCTAGAATCTAAGAAATTAAACTAGAAACAGTGAATTCTGCAGACACCTCAGCTGAACTGCACCCTGTACTGCTCTGTCCACTCCAGAGTTGAACATCCCCAGTGGCAGAGTGTAATCAGGTCCATTCAATGAACAAAAATAAAATGAATGCTATCCCAACATGTGCATTTCTTTCACTTCACAGGAGACAAGGAAGTGTTGGTGTACTGGATTGACCCCAGCCAACAGCCAAGTACACACACAGCTGCTTGCTCACTGGACACTTGTCCCCACTATGGTTAGGTAAACTCAATACACTTTCAACCGGAAGGTGAATGATCCTGTCCTTTTTCCAGTTAGAGAGTGTAGGAAATAAAGGGAGTATCTGTATGTCCAGGCATGTTTGCTCACATGGGGCCTGCTTGTGTAAGTATACCCAAGCACCTATGGATATTGGATCTTGCCTGAATGCACTCCTACTTTTGGCTATACTGTTGTACCTGCGTGTGTGCACATCTGCAGCATACCTTTGGCAGTCAGGACACAGCCATACACCTCATATGTGAATTGTACATGCAGGAGCAATGCACTGCAATTCATCCACACATACGTGCACTGAGGTTTTCAAAATCACCCAAGGAATTTCTCATCCTTAGTAAGACTGACAAAAACTGGGTATCTCTATCTCCTTCAGTGCCTAAATTTTTTATTTTCAAAGAGGTTGCGTCTTAATGAAAAGGGCTGGTGGAGCTTGAAAAAGAGGACCACAGTATTGACTCCCATCCAAGTGCCCTGTCCAGCCTTGTGGTGAGGTCTGTATGGAGTCCATGGCCACAAATTAAGACTGGCAGGACAGAGTGAGAACCTCTCTACTCCTGTAATGCTGGAGCTTTCACCTCAAGGTGCAGACATGTCTAAAGAGATGCCATCTCTAGGCAGGGGCATCCACTCTTCAAATGGGTCTTAAAACCACCTCTAGAGTGTAAAGCATTTCCTTTCCAAGCCTCACTCCACTAGCAGCCACATTATCAGGGTATCAGTGCCACTTGCAGAGAAGATCCAGTAGGCCAGGTACCCAGACCTGGTAGCCAGCCAGGCTAGGAACTTGGCAAAGGTTCCTGCCACCACAAAGCCTAACTTCATGTCCAGGTTGATTTGGAAGGACCAGAGCTCGGCAGGAGGAGAGAAGAGGCATACAAAAGGATAGAGTGTTAGGTGCATTACATTCACCCTCCTTTGCCCCCTTTTATACGTCATGGAAACACTGCAGTCTCAGCAATGTCTGGGGCCGCCTCCCTTTTTTGCTATGGAGTGAATGTCTCAGTTTCCCTCCCTTCCCACCATACCTTGAATAGTCCTCTTGAAGAAGGCTTTGCACGCCTCACAGGAAGCCACGCCGTAGTGGTACCCAGAAGCAATGTCCCCGCACACCAGGCACAGCCGCTTGGGGATTGCATTGAGCATGTACTCGCACTTGGTGGGCGAGTCCTCCATGATGGCGCTGGCGCAGTCGTCATAACGCTTACGGCAGGACCCACCGCCAATCCCCGTGCCATTGAACATGGGTGGCGAGTCTAGGCCATTGGGGTGACCACCCATGGTGATGCCGTAGCCACCGCTAGCATCAGAGGAGCCACTCGGGCTGTGGTGGCTGATGGCGTCGATACCAGAAGATGGGCTGGAGGGCTCGGTCTTGATGAAGGACCCACAGCTGGAGGAGAGGTGCCGCTCCTCCGTGGCCATTCTGCTGAGCAGCCTGCAGGGAGAGAGCAAAGGCACTCAGTGGCCTCCTGGCCAAACCTGGCTCCAGGTTGGTCAAAAGAGAGCCCTCCTTTTCCCACCTCAGTCCAACTCCAGTTGGCTCAGGCAGTTCAACCCTCTCCCCCCTGCCCCAGGTACTTCTCCTTCGTGAATATCAGTACAACTCACTAAGAACAGCATGCCTACTCCCCACAAACTCACACAAGACTAAAGTCAAGGCTATTTGTGTAGATCACAATTTCAGGCTGTTCACAGGCTGCAGTGCTGGGAGGGGGCATCAGTGCTGATGAGGCACAACCTACCCCTGGGACAGCAGAAAGAAATGAGCCTGTCTGTGGCAGGCCAGGTGAAAAAGATGTTTGGTTAGTTCAGGATGCGCTGCCCTGGCTGTAAGTAAAAAGTTCACTAGCAGACCCTGCAGGAAGAACCTGCTCAGATTGGATTTTCATTTGTAATACAGAAGTCTTTGATGAATTTTCATGCTGGATTCCTTCCCCCCCTGCTTCACTATCGTCACTAAAAAGGGAGGTTAGAAACTGAAGGAAAATAATCTGATCAAAAGTTTCCTCCAGCTTAATCTTAAATCTTAACCATTCTTCTATTTACTAGTGTAAGACTTTTGCATGGAGATACTTCTCCTAAATTCCCACTTCTTAGAGAGAGAGTTATGCTCTTAAGTATATGGAAAGGACTGCATCTTTACCAAATTTGCAAGCTCTTCTTATCTATTGTAGTCACAGATAGTCTTATTCCTTATATAAAAGTTCAGTCTTTTTTTAGAACACTGTTAATTTTTATGATATCTTACGGCAATGAGTTCCAGGGATTAGCTGTGTGGTGTATGAACAAACAAAAAATCCCACTTTTATTTGCCCATACTGTATTTGCAGCCTTTTAGGCTCCCTGAACATCTGCTGACTCTCCTTCTCAAGAAATGTACTTTTGCCATGTTCTCCTCATTCAGCTCTTCATTATCTATGTAATTGTTCTTCACGCAGAAGTTTTTGCAGACCTTTTATCTGCTTCATCATCCATCTCTGAACTTCCTCTAGTCTGGCTATTTCTGTTCAGTCCAGAACACAGTTCAGTGAGCCAGCTCATCAGGAGCATGAAACTGGCACTGCTCCATCACTTCTCCAGCTGAAGGTCTGGACAGTAGTCAAGACAAAGGCACGCCATCAATTACCTACTGACATTACCATATTTTCAATGTTATTTTCAGCCTATCTATTATATAACTCCTTACATAGTTTGCTTTTTTTCTCTTTAAATTAAAATCTAAATTGTTACCATTTCTTCAACAGAGAATATCAGCAAGTTACCTACTGCAATCCTCAGATCTTTTCCTGAGTTGCTGCAGTTAATTTAGAATCCATTAAGATGTATGAAAAATCAAATTAATGCCTTCTGGTGTGCAATGTTTTGCAGTAGTCAACAGTGTATTTCATCTACCAGTGTTCTGTCCATGCACCCAGCTTTATTAGGATCCTCTGGAGTTCTTCAGTCTTCCTTGATAATTTGATGTCATCTGCAGAGTCTCATTGTTCACCCACTTCCCAGATCATTAACACATGGATCAAACACCACAACACTGATCTTTGTGGGTGATTTGTGTTAACCTTCATCATGCTGAAAATTGACTTCTCTTTCTTTTCTGGGTAGGGTACCTCTACCCTTTCTTTTCTGTCTCAGACACTTTTAAATTGATAATAGTATTAACCTGAGAGGTTAAATTTTCCCTTCAGCAAGATAATTTGTCAAAGGCTTTTAAGAAAACCTAAATACATGCATTTTCCTGATGACATGTCCAAAGAATCCTGACTGACTGGGGATGCTTGACTTTTCTTCTTGGAAGCTCTGCTGGTTTCAAGTTACCATACCATGGTCATGTGGGTAATTTCTATTTCTATTTCAGTTTCAGCCTATTTACCTGGTATTTGCGGCAACTCCTTCTGCCAAGAGGTCAAACCCGTCAGGACAGGACAAAACATTCTGTAATACAGCAAGACTGGAGTGCACATGTATATATATATCACATCTGTGTGTCTGTTGATATGAATGTACATGTTTGATATGCAGCAGCTTCACAGTCCTGCATCCTTATGATCTCATTTCACCCAAGTATCTCCTAATTTTCTCTTCTATGTTTCATCCTCGATGTTTGACCTCATCTCCTATCTCTGCGATCGATCAGCCAAGTTTGTTATTTGGCAAGAATATTGACCTTGAGAGTATGACCAGGCATTTCACGTTCCTCAGCTGCTTTGCCTGGTGTTACTTGAGAGGAATCCAGAGTTTGGTCCCTCTCAGAGACAGCGTGATGAGTTGATGAATGTCCATGCTTTGCCCAGAGGGTCACACTGGACTAGAGGCCATGGAGCAGTTACAGGAATAATTGTTGCAGGTGCATTCATCTTCAGTCCTGCAGGGCAGCTAGACAGATTGCAGATCTCCTGGTATAATGCCGGCTGACTGTGTGGAGGAAGATGAAGCTTTGCTACCTGAGACCAGATCTTAGCATCTCACAGCAAAGCTGAAAGCTGCTGTGCTGGCCAGACTGTGGAACCTTTCCCTACCTGAGAAGTGCATTTGTAGTAAAAACCTGAAGATTGCTGAGCACAATAACATGAGATTAGGGTCAAAATGGAAGGCAAAACCACCATAAAACACTTCTGCACTGAGGAACTCCACAGTAAAGTAAATTGGAGTTGCAATGTTAAGGGTAGTCAGAGGACAACACTATGAAAAAGGCATGACAAGGAGGTGAGCTGTACTGTCAGATTCAGTTAGCAGAGTTCAGATCCTAGCTTCTGTCTCTTAAAAAGCCCAAAATTCACAGAGGACCTCAAGAGGACCCACTGAGGTATTTCCCTCCACTTCAAAAAAAAAAAAAAAAAGAAGAGGGGAGATAAGTCTCCTAGGACCAACTCACTTCTCAACTCACAACCTCAATTAAGGATCCTTCCTCCCCAAGGCAGGCAAACAGTGACTGTCTGATGGAGAATCAAGGATAGCAACAAACTCCCTACATCCTTACAGCTGAGAATGCTCCTGTTCCCTTCCATAGAAAGTTCTGATTAGATATGAACGCGTGCTTTAGAGGCAAAAGTTCTTAAAACCAAGACAGATCAAAGATCATAGCTAAGGTGACTTCAGCCATTGCAGAGCTTGTGTTTTTCTTTTCTGGCCTCTGGAACAACTTGCATAGTTGATTATTGCTGGGCAGCACACACTGAGTTAAGCCTCACCAGCTCTGACTTTCTGCAAGTCTTATGGAGATCCCGTGGTGATTTTTAAACAGACTCAGAGTGTCCCCTGGCAATGAAATACAACATCTTGAACTTCAAGAAGAACAGCTAAATGTTTTTCGCAAAGAGTTCAAAGTGATGAACAGCCATTTTGCTCAGCTCTAGTTACCTTAATAGGAATGTAAAAGGAGAGAGACTTGATCCAACTCTCCTCTGTGCTGGCACAGGAAACTCCGTTACTATTTCTGTGCCCATGTAACAGGCTTAGAGGTTCTAAACATTTCGTTCTTTTCACCTTTCCTCATCATAGGTCATTCCCTCTAATCCCTTTAGCATCTTTGTGGCCCTTCTCTGGATTTGTTCCAACTTGCCTGGGTCTCTCTTGCAGCAACGTGCCCCAAATCGCACAGTACGATGCCACAGCACTACAGGGGAGAGTCACTCTGGAAAGCATGCAGCCAGGCAGACATATAGACCAACGGAGCAGTAGCTTTGCCAGACATCAGGTTGCACATCAGGTCACATCATTTGATAGCCACTGTCTCACTGGGACCTCTCTGAACATAAGCTGCTGTTGTCACCGTGCTCTGGACAACATGAAATTTGGAGAATCTCCTTGTTCCAAAGTAGATCCAGTATCATCTTTAAACCACACACTGCTAGTTGCCACTTGTTTCACCAAAGCCTGCTAATAATGCTCATTTTTTCAGCCTAGCTCTTCTGTTTTTCTACTCTGATTTTTTTCTAGTATCTTTCAGTTGCGTCAACTGTAAATTTGAGAACTATTCCTTTCACATTTTCCTCCAGGTCACTAATGAATGTTTAAAACCAAAACACTGCCCTTTTGGACACCACCTTTGCAGAAGGATAAAGAATGCCTCTAACCCTTCTGTTTACACTCTGTCAGTTAATCCATGATGCATTTCACAGGATTTGTATCAAAACCAATTTGATCTAATTTTCCTAATAAGATCTTGCACGGCTTTGTGTCAAAAGCCCATGCATGGTCCAGAGACAGCCTATCCACTGCATTCCTTTTTCCCACTAATTATCTAATTATATCAAGAAAGGTTATTGTCTGCTATACTCCTGTTTCATAAACCCACTGCTGTTTATCACTAACAATGTTGTTAGCCTTTACATGCCTATAACTGCCCTCAGACAAGCATGCTCTGATCTCAGTGATTCTGGATGTAAACACGCAGGTTTAGACCAAGTCAAGATTGCGCTTTAGGTTTTTATCCATTAGCGTTATCTCCCTCAGGCAGTGATGTTGGGTTCATGTTTCATGGGTTCAAGTTTCTCCAATTCTTCTCTATTCTTTCATCTTTTGCTATCTCTCTATAATGGCTGGACTGCTTATGAGTTTAATGCTCTCTTGAAAACAACAGCAATAAGAGAGGGAAAGACTGCTAGATGGACAGGACGAGAAAGGAACAAAAGATTAGTGTTATAAAATCAAGGCAGTAAATATTGCCCCAATTTTTTTTTTCTTTTAAACTTCAAGGATTACAAGTTTGGGGCCCATGCAGATAAGGCTATTTTATTGCTCATCCTTCAAGGTTTTTTGCCAGAAACAGTCATTTGTAGCTATGTTCACCTCTTTACCCCACTTCTGGATATGAAAACTACAGGAATTCAGTGGTCTTTAGCTACAAGCCTTCACCTGACTCGAGAGAAAACACTCACACCTGCTTAGCAAGACAGCCAGAACAATATCCAGCTTTGTAACAGAAGGTAACTTTTCCCCACCAGAAGAATTTTCTATCAGCTAAAGGTATCCACAATTCAGTAACTTAATTCCATCTGAGCATCTAAGTGCTGAGGCAAACCCAAGTATTTGACCCTGTACCTTCCTTTGGAATAGGGAGCAGCACTCCCTATTCCAAACTGGATTAAGGAAAGTTTAGAGGCAACACTGCTGAGCTCTAGTGGCTGATCCTCATTACGTGATCTTCAACAGGAAAAGCAGGATACCTCAGTGCTATACTGCAGTTTCCTGGAGGAAAGTAAGGAACGGGCATCAGAAGTTCTGCCATTTAGGCCAGTCCCTTCACCACTATTTTCTGATAAGATCACACACTCTACCACCCAACATGTTGAAGATCTCCAACAGTAAGACTGAAATTGTCATTAAAATGAATGCTGAAATATAGCTGTAGGACTAGTATCAGCTGAGGGAAGGGGACAGTGAGAGAACACTCAGACCTTCCTCAGGCAAAACCTTGTCTATTCTGGGCACAAAGAGAAATGTAAAAGGTCAGAATTGGGCTTTTTTGGGTTGTTCTCACAGCTGGATGTGGATTCCAGACAGAATGAAATCTTGATTTTTTTTAAAGTCCTCTAACATCTACCATAAAATTGAAAACCCCTGCAGGCGAGACACCTGTACAGCTTGTAACTTCCAGGTGCCCTATGGCTGTGCTTGTGGAACTGCACTTCAGTCCTGAAGTCCACGGATAGGGAGTCCTCACAGTAGATTCAATCTTAACTGACAAAACCTGAGAAGACTGCCATAATAAACCTGCTCACTTTAGGCCCCAGTTTGTGACAAAAGCACACTTTGGATTGCACAGACATTTTTAAACCCACCATGAAAGTCCAAAGAAGCTTTAATCTGCAGAAACGCCAATGATTTAAACAGAGTTAAAACATCCAACCTCTTCTCTGGTACAGGCCTATTTTTGCTATCAGTATTTGTTAGCCTGGATGATACAAACTTGCACTGCATGTGTAAATGAGATGTGCATATCATGCCATGATGCCATTTGGGCAACACAGACTTTGTGTCCTTTGTGGGCCACATGAGAGAGCTCTGCAACCCACAGCTGGCTGACAACAATATAGATCAGCTTCTCAAACTCTGGCTGCAACTCCAGTAACAAGCCAAATTTTGTCAGGTGGGGTTTTTTTTAGATAGAGGAGACAGAAATAAATATTTTTTTCCAAGTGACAGGCTAGACATGACAGCTGCAATAACACCAGTGTAATTTTAGGTCACATATGCAAAGAGTTAATGTCATGGAGCTGAGATGCCCACACCTGTTGGGAGACCTGCTTTTACCATGGACAGCTCACACACATGCTTCCATCCCTGCTTCTCCACTTCGAGGACACCCACCACAGTACTAGCAAGGCAAGGAGTCAGCACACCCAGTGGTTTCTCGTGCTTTTCAACTCAATATGGACTTCAAATAAGAGAGACATAATCTAGAGACTACTCATCTTTAGTGACAGCTCTTCTCCACACAACGGTCCAAGAATAATGGGATCTGCCAATGTGCCACTTTATTCCTGTACAGTGGATAACTGTGGATAACTCAGCCATACCAGCACCAGTCCAGGAAGCTTTTCTGGGCTTATTCTATCATACAGGAACATACCCTGTTCCCAGGGCAAACTTCATTTCTCTCTGGGGGTAGGCAAGATCTTGGGTAGTACATGCGTGATGGGGATGATCATAAACATAAATTGCCAAGTTATCAGTGCATAGGCTTCAGCGGGTTTTTGTTTAAATCACAGTATTTTGCATTGCTATAAAGGACAAGAGAGTCAGAACCTCAGATCAATCTAAATATTTTTCTCTGGAGTGCAGATACGATTTCTAAGAGTTCTATTGTGTTTGCTAGTGGCAGCTCCCTTTGGCTTGCGTGGGTTATGCTTCAATTCTGTAGAGTAGGGCAAGCCCCAGACAGCCTGTTTGCAAGGCATTTGTCCATAATACATCCACACAAATACTACATACTTGTCTTTGGAACAAACATAAACCATAGCTTAGCAAAAGGCTGATGTGCTTGCTCTCTTAATTTGGAGTGGAAAGCATTGTGTGACTTCTACTTCATAGCATGAATACCAACCTGTAGTTCACAAACCTGGACTGCCAGGTTGTAACAAAGTCCAACTGTCAGCATTTTATTCTGAAAGAGCCGCACCACCTTAATTCCAATTACAACCATTTTCTGTTGCTTTTGGCTTTGCTGGGCATCTGGACCTGGCTTATTTTGTAAAAACGCATCACACTTGGCCTGCCTTTCACCCTTTCTCTGAAGAGAGATATAGGTTTTTTTATTTGCTTTATAATTCGACGGTGGGTCAGGGGCTGAAGAGGCTGAAGACGCTAAAATGAAAATATGTAAAGAAGCCAGCAAAGTCCCACAGCTCCCCAACTGCAAAAGCCTATCTAGAGACCTGTCTCCAGAGGTCAGTTCCCCTGGTATTCCTGAA
The DNA here is from genome assembly GCF_030936135.1 of Gavia stellata. Lineage (NCBI taxonomy): Eukaryota > Metazoa > Chordata > Aves > Gaviiformes > Gaviidae > Gavia > Gavia stellata. Next base: position 26,336,778 of record NC_082600.1, read on the forward strand.
GAGAACTGGGCTGTATGAGATCTACTGAAGTGTGTCACTGGATGAGACCAGTTCTGCCATGTAGACTAGAGGAACATATTTCTTGCACAGCAGGGGAGATGGAGGCCCAAGCTGGGCTCTTCTGCAAGCTAAGGAGATGGAGACAGCAAGTGTTCATATTCTGGCTCTTACACAAATTGTATTTGCTCGTCTAATGCCCACAAGACATTTTATTCCTTTGACCCACTGCATAACCAGAGCCCAGATACGTATTGGTAGATCTTCTCTAGCCCAAGTTAGCTCACGCTGATGAAAGCTGCTGCAGCAAACTGTCTGGAGGCTTCTTAATAAATAAAAAAAAGCTTCCCATGGGCAGAAGACATTATGGATTTCCTACTAGCCTTCATCCCTCTCCCCATTCTTGTAATTTCTCTTCACCCTTAGGACGACACTCTTGTTAGTAAATGGTAAGAAGTATTACACAGATAAAGCGACAAGTAATCTGGAGGTGTGACATATATTATCAGTTTAGTCTCTTATTAACGCATCGCCTTTTGAAGGTACCTTGCCCTCTGGTGTACTAACGGCACTCCCTCCAGAGTGAACTGCTTTAGCACTTGAGCTAATGCTTCTTGCTTGTACTTACTGTTGATATCACAGCAAAACAAGGACCAGGACTGACTTGCTATTCACTATTTATCCAAATTCTATCACCACCCTTTTTCCCCCCATGTTATCATTCTGTGTTTCACATTTCCACCTCTTCCCCCACTATTTCTACATCTGGAACACTGCTCACACCAGTTCAACAATTTTGCCTGCATACAGCAAAACTGCAACTCAATCCCTGTTGAAATGCTCAGCTAGACCTTCATTTCTTCTTGAATGTCTATCTTTATACTCTACCTATCTAGGGCACTTATAATCTATATCTCCTTTAGTACCTTCAGTGTCCTTCAGACACTTGTGAATGAGACCCGTACAACAACATGTTCAGTAACGCATACTTCAAACACTTGTATGTCAGAATTTTGCTTCCACCTTTTCAGCTGGGCAAGGAAAGGAAAACCTCCAGCACTGCCATTTGTATCACATTTATTTTTGCACCCCAACCTGATCCCTCGTCCTCACCATAGACTTTTTCTTTCACTCAGTACCCTCTTAGCATTTCTGAGGGAAAATTGCCACCAGTGCAAATTCTTCAGCCTGCACCTCCTTGCATTTCAAGATATCCACTGAAGGCACCCCTCCCTTCAACCTTGCCTACAATTCATGATGAACAATGGCAGGAAAAACAGAGAGACCCAGAGGTATTGCTTAATTCCTCTAAGTGTTTGAGGAAGGAGTTAGAATGGGAAATACTTACAAATCAAGGACAGCATCCTAGAAACAAATGTGAAAAGAGACTTAAGAATTAATATTTCTTTATGAATACTAGTTTACTGAAAGGGGACTCTAGATTTATTCAGAAAAAAACTGAACTTGTGTGTTCTCCAACCTGGATGCATTTAGGAATTATCTGAGTTTGACCTGTTAATTTTTTTCATAATTTTCAATTTTCAAAATTTACAGTTGTAGTGAGACTCTGCCTCCTTCTCCCACCCTTGCCAAGATGATCCAGACACAATAGATGGGCTTTGCCTAGATTCCACCTGTAGCTCTTGGAGAAATCTATAATTAAGTGCCTCATCATTAGAAACATTACCCCAAACCAGACTTATCCTGAAAAACTGACTGAAATCGGTTCCACATAAATTACAGCATGGAAAATAACAATGGGCAATTAGTGCTTTTCAGTTTGAAATCTTTTTTATCCCTGATTCTCCTGAAAGCATTTCTAAGATGATATGGTAGTAAAGCAAGATAACAGTGTGAGAGCAAACACTGGATCTGGCATAGGGGAGATGTCCCAGAACCACTGGAAAAGCGTGGAAGTGGGAGTGAGTTGGGCTGTCGGTGAGAATGGAGGCACAGGAGGTGAACTGCATGGGGTCAAGGACAGACAAGAAACCTGTGCTATACAGTGAGGCTGAGGTACAGCACTTGAGCAAGCAGAGAAAGAGAGTACATGACAGAAGTAACTGTAGACCAGGCTCCTCTCAAGCTCATGAACACCACAGGTTTGAGGAGAATAGGTGATACATGGAAACACCCAGTTTCCTTCTGCACACCTTAGACTGCTGTAACATACAGGATTATCTTTAGCTACCTATTTAAGGTAACCTCAAGGTTCAGTTTTGCTGAGTCTTTAAAACCCCACCTTTGGTAGGTATTTAGCAGATCTCTTACCACACACCACATATATTAAGTAGCCCATTGTAGCTGACCCAAATTCCAGCTTCAAACCCTAATGACTTGTTCTAAATCCACTTCATTCATCCATCTTCCAGACTGTTTGTCCCCATTTCCTTTGACTGACAAAGTAGTTTCCAGTCTACTCAAGCCAAGACCTACCTGAGGTCCCACAGTGTCCTGCTTTCTTTCTTGCCTAAACCAAGAGATGAGGAGGAGACCACGGCCAACAAACCACTCTTTAGACAGAAAATTGTGCAACAGAACAAGCACATAATTTTCCCCAACAGTCTGTGTAACTTGCATATTCATTTCTCTAGATAAAAAAAAAACCCAACCTACCCCAAACAAATTCTAAAGCAAAATACTTTTAAATTACCTCCATTTTCCTCCCAAATTGGCATCACTGTTTGAAAATTTAACTAAATGTGATTACAAAAAACCCCACAAAAATACTCCTTTCTGTCATCGTGAATAGATTATCTCCTCAACCCAGGAAGTTTTCACTTTTCCCTGTTATTATTTTGGGACATGAAAGAAAAAATGCAAGCTTGCAAGGTCTTCAACCTCAGTTTCACTTCCCGTTCCCTGTCTTTAGCATCCCTACTCATGAACAAGCAGAAACCAACAGACAGACACAGCAAAGCAGACAAACAGGCAGTCAGGCACCCACAAAGAAGATATAGAGCTGCTTCTACACTTTCATATAGTACCTTTCTGAGATAGGCTTAAATGTTACATAGCTTTATTTTGTAGGGTATCTGTGTATAGCTGGTATGTATGCATATAATAAATTTATCGTGCAAACACACACAAACCCCTTCCTCACACACACCCTCCCGCATCTCTCCTTTCCGCATTATGTAGATGCACCTAGATACCATTCCAGCAGCTTCACTATAGAAGCCAAACTATGACTTCATATTTCCAGACCATCACCGTGAGTGTTCAGACCTTTATAGCAAACATAATGCACTAAAATAAAAACAAACAATCAAAAAAACACTGCCTAACTGAGTTACATCATTGGCAGTCTGCACCTTCAGTCACAGCCCTACGCCTACCGAAGCATGAGAAGGAGAAGACCTCACATGATTTTACATACATCTGCACTCTGTCTGATCTTGTGTTTAATAACTGTTTGTTCTCTGTCCAGAGGCCTGGAAACCTTTGCAGATGCTACTAGGAGGGGGGCTGCCCTCTTCAAAGAAGAGACCCAAAAAGAAGGAAGTTTCAGCAACTGATGGCCCGGTGTGACCCAGCCTAGCCCAGTCCACCCTGCCAGCATGTCCTCCTCGCTGCGGTTGTTCCCTTTGCCCTTGGAATGCTATCACTTATTATCACGCTGACTTCTCCAGATGGGGCATTTTGGCTATTGATCTGATAAATAAACAGCCTGCTCGCTCGATCAAAATGTTATTTTGCATTTCAATTACTGTTCACTAATGCAACCTTCATCCCGCCAAGAGCGCTGCTGGCAATGACACTCGACCTGGCACAGGCGTTTGCAAGCAAATTCGGCAGCGCCTGCTGCAAGCACCTAACGGGATTACCAACCTCCATTAGATGCACAGAAAGAGAAGGAGATGGACAGACAGTACTAGGCTGAAGGGGAACACACGTATGCAGAACAGAAGGTGTGAGCAACCTGGACAAGGGGTGGGGATAGACAGAAGCACAAATCCATTTACAGCACAGCTTTGCCAAATATTTTGACAGTGGGAGGTCTTGGAAGCTAAAGACATTCCCTCCAGTGGACAATCCCGACAGCTCATAGCAGATAGACTGAGCTCACTGTGCGTGAGCCATGCAAGAGTTCAGAGCAATGGGAAATGGAAATCAATGTCTGGTGAGAAGCCAGCAGTGAGCACTGCAAACCCATCAGGGCAAACAGGGTAATTTCTAGAGCAAGTTCTGAAGCCTAGCTCCACTGGGGTTCAGTAGGCCCTAGAGCTGGATGCAGGATGCTGTGTGTAAACCTGCAGGGAGGAAACCCTTTTAGTCCTTGCTGGATTCTTCAGTATAGTGGGAAATAAGATTGCCTTTGGAGAATCTGGTGGTGATACAGCAAGAAAGGGTCACACAGAGGTGTTAGTAAGAGATGGATCTTTAGCAGGTGCTGGTCTCTTAATTCAGCACTCTGTTTACATCAGGGAATCCTTTGCCAAATCCCGAAACTGGTTTCACTCAGACCCTGCCTACAATGGAAACACAGCACAAATAGCAAGTTAGTGAGTAGCTACCAGCAGTGCGGTCAGGCATGACTATATGGTTATGAGACTGCTTCTAGTCCCAAGCTCTTCTGGTCATCTGATGTACTTCACCAGGTGGCTGTTTTTGCACCAGAATCCTACTGCATGATGCAGAATCCACCTTGGCCCCTTTTCTTTTTCCTACCTAAATTCCTAAATGAAATGTAATGTGTATCACAAAATGACACAACCATTTACCAATGCATGCAAATGATGGTCAGCACTTTTACCACTCCCTGCATAGTGTGTCTGTGTTGGACTTAGCTCCCAGGTGACAAGGTAATATAAATAGTCAAGAAAATGCATTTCTCTCAATTTCCAGAGATCTTTTGACAAAGATCTTTCACCAGACCTGGACAAATTTCTCCCATTTCATTACTAGACAGCATCCAGACTGAAAATGCCAGTCATCCATGAGTTAAAAATAAACAAACCCATGTAACACCCTGACATTATATAAATGAAATGCTAAGTATAACACACTGAATGAGATCAATGTGATGCATAAAGACAGGATCTATAACTCCACACACACTTCATCTGCTCTGTGTGCCCAGCCTCCCAATTCCCTCTGCCCTTGGCAAACTAAGCCTGAGTCCCACACCCATCTCTCTCTGGTCAGGTCTATGCTGTAGACCTTGCTCTCCCAGATCTGTCTCTGTGCCCATCCTTTCTCTGAGCCCACTCTTGGGAGCAGGGTTTCTGGGAACCATTCTACACCTAGACCACATCTCTCCCCAACCACTAGGCATCCATGCCCCAAACACAGCCTAAGGACACATATGCATATTGTGACTCCTAGTCACTGGCTCTGTACTTATGACGTGGGGCAGTGAAGTACAGTGTACTGAGCCCTTAAAATGCAGCCAAAATGTCTCAAAGTCTAATTCCAGCCTCAACACTAATGTTCTCATAGACTTCAGCAAGTCACTGCAGCTCTCCAAGACACTGCTTCCCCAACTGAAAAGCAGGGATATGGTCCTGAATGACCTACCTCTCAGGAACATTGTGAGAGTTAATCAGCAACTATGATTGAAAGAACAGAGCATGCAGATGAGTGTGCTAAACAGAACTATGGACAGATAAGCCCAGTGCTCACATGATGGCCTCTGCTCCAGATTGAATTTTAACTTCTTCAGCACTGCAGCTCAGAGATTTGCCTGTGTAAGTAGTGTGAGTAGTTAGTGTTTTCCCGTATGCAAGCTAGCCAGAGGAGTAAAACATTGGCTTCACAAATCTGTCTGTATTATACAAACCAATTCTGACCTGCTCCTACATCTGACTGTACTTTAGGTCCAGTCCCCTGTGACCCAGTCTACACAATAACCTTATCTATAATGCTGCCTAATCCTATCTCCATCTCCCTAGGTGCTATTTCACACACCAACTGCCTCCTGATCACGCCTCCATACAACCCATTTTTCCTTCTCCTTTGCAGTTATACTTCACTACAAGTTTTTCATCAAAAATTAATTTTGTTAAAAATTGCTATTCTGTTTCATTACAGAACTAAGTCAATTTTAGCAATGTTTTGTACTGTAAGATTTCCAAAACAACTCTAAAGAAAAAAAGATGTTTAATTTTGCTTTGTTCCTAGCACTTTGTTTAGCCTGTCATGTGCTGCCTCATGTGTTCTTTGTCTGACCAATTGTGCCTTTTTTCAAGAACATAATGAAACAAAATATTGGAAGTTTCCTCAAAATAACCTTTATTGAAATTTCCACTCTACTTAAAATTTCAGGTTGCAGCCAGAGTTGGGATGAAATAACATTTTGAAAAAAAAATATTCTGTAAAACAAGATTTTAATTTTCAGGCCACTCCACTCCCTGTATCTTCCACACAGCCCTTTGCTTGCGCTTCACTTAGCAGGTCTCTTTTCTCTATTTATATGCATGCAGAAACATGTATGTTCTAATGTATACAGAAACGTTTTGACACTTCTGGAAAATCAAGAGTACCATGGAAGCTGTACCATCAACTCATATAAAATGGTCATCCTGTATTACTCAGTCCTTTTACATGGTAGGGATTAACCAAGTGTCAAGGAGCATCCCTTAGCCAAAAATTAACTCCTCTGTTTTGAAAGCTGAGTGAAGCTGGAGAAACTCAGCTCTGCTTTTCCACCTGGTGCCATTTAAGCTTTACCCCATTCCTTCTGCATCAGAATGAAATCACTGCTGGCATGTGATCAGAAGCTCCAAAACCCTGGCTCCCTATCAACTTACAAAAATTGACCCGGACATTTTACCCACTTTGATGAGACCCTGAATGAAACTTTTTTCTCATTCACTCATGGCAAGGAGTGCTACTTCTTAGCATCTCTGTGAGCCACAAAACAATGATTCATTTTACAACCTGCTGAAGAAAAATTGTTGGATTGAGTATAAATACCTTACCTGCCACCTGAACCCTACCCAGCATTTTGTAGCTACAGTGGAAATAAATCACAAGTAGTTGGGACAGTATCCTATCTCTTCATTTAAGCCTTGATCCAAATACTCTTGAAATGAAATCGTGATTTCTGTTGATCTGAACAGGAACTGGACCTCAGGATCTGAAGAGTCATCTGAATGTTGAACACTGCAGCTATCCCATGCCCTTCATTGGATTTTTGGAGACTTGTCTTCTAGTGTTAAACTACTCCTTCTTCAAACACACTTTTATTTCAAATGTTGCTGCGAAGGAATGCAAGATGAACAAATCTCTCCCAGTAGAGGGCTTTCTCAGAAATCTCCACGTACACTAATAATCACTCTTCTGCCACTCACACTGAACGGATTCATGGCCCTATCCAACCATTGCAAATCTTGGGGAAAAGTGAATCTGTTCACACATCTCCATCGCCAGGTGACATTCATTGGCCTGAGCATCCCTTGGAAGCCTTGCCAGCTGTGACAGGCTTATCCACCCTGTGCACTTCCCTCCAGAGAGGAAATTCAGCAACAACAGGCTCCCTAAAAAGATCTCTCTAATAATAGGGATTCATTTATTTCCTTGGATTCATCCTAAGCAGATAAATAGCCCAAGCTCTAGGTGCCTCTGACAACTGTCCTGCTTGCAGCGAGGAGGTAAATTCTGTCCATGTTCAAGCAATCTTCTCGCTTACCACCTTTGGAATAGCATTATTCTCAAAACAGGATGAATTTAAGGAACCCAAGCTGCAAATCAAAGCAGCTACAAGTAGCAAAACCATCTCCCTTGCTGCACCAACCACCTCCCCAGAGAGAATTCCAGTCCACAGGGTTAACAGCAGCTACTTTGTAGGAAAATCACTGCTCATCCCAGATACACCTGAACTGCCTGTTCTGATTTCCTGAGGTACTGACTGTAGTGCGGCTCACCACTTGGCATTCACAGCAAATGTGGTACAAAACAGGCTGGATCAGCATGGGAGCCACAGAGACTGGATTGCAGTGCGGGGAGAGGTTGTTCCTGACTGTGCACAAAGCTGGTGCAAACATTAACATCAATGTTCAGTTTCCTTTTTTTTTTTTGTGCATAATTTAGCTGAGGTGTTTAAGTTCCTGACAAATCTGCAAACACTTTAAAGTTCCTCTGTCCCTGCAGAACTGCTGGATAGAGTTTCAGGCCATGAGTTGTTGAGAGACTGCCTTTTGATATGCTCCTTCCAAATATTAAAAGGAAATTGTCATATTTGGTACAGCAAAAACCTCACACAACTACAACATGAGATCCCTCCAAAGTGACTCATGGACTGAAACCCTGCTGGAGGGATACACAACCAGTCAGACATGGGACAAGGTTGTAAATATGAAGCACATCTCCTGCAAACCTATAGTCTTTGATCAGTTTGGAAGACTAAAACAAAGACTGAAGTTGTTTCATCCAGCTTCAACCCTGAACAGTGGAAAACATATCTGTTTACCAAAAGCACCGGCCTGCAAACCAGAATCACAGAATCACAGAATCACTACGGTTGGAAAAGACCTGTAAGATCATCGAGTCCAACCTGGGGAAAAAAAAAAAAAGAAAAAAAAAAAAGAAAACAAAAAAAACCCACCCACACCACACAACAACAACAAGCCACAACCCACCCAACACCACACAGCACCATGTCCATCAAGCTACATCCCACAATGCCACATCCACATGCTCCTTGAATACCTCCAGGGAGGGTGACTCTACCACCTCCCTGGGCAGCCTATTCCAATGTTTCACTACTCTCTCAGTAAAGAACTTTTTCCTAATATCTAGCCTGAACCTCCCCTGGCGCAACTTGAGGCCATTTCCTCTTGTCCTGTCGCTAGTCACTTGGGAGAAGAGACCAACACCCACCTCTCTGCAACCCCCTTTCAGGTAGTTGTAGAGAGCGATAAGGTCTCCCCTCAGCCTCCTCTTCTCCAGGCTAAACAACCCCAGCTCCCTCAGCCACTCCTCATAAGACTTGTGTTCCAGATCCCTCACCAGCTTCGTCGCCCTTCTCTGGACACGCTCCAGCACCTCAATGTCTTTCTTGTAGTGAGGGGCCCAAAACTGAACACAGTATTCGAGGTGCGGCCTTACCAGAGCCGAGTACAGAGGCACGATCACCTCCCTGCTCCTGCTGGCCACACCATTTCTGATACAGGCCAGGATGCCATTGGCCTTCTTGGCCACCTGGGCACACTGCTGGCTCATATTCAGCCGGGTGTCGATCAACACCCCCAGGTCCTTTTCTGCCTGGCAGCTTTCCAGCCACTCATCCCCAAGCCTGTAGCGTTGCCTGGGGTTGTTGTGGCCGAAGTGTAGAACCCGGCACTTGGCCTTATTGAACTTCACCTGGTTGGCCTCAGCCCATCGATCCAGCCTGTCCAGATCCCTCTGCAGAGCCTTCCTACCCTCAAGCAGATCAACACTCCCTCCCAACTTGGTGTCGTCTGCAGACATATTATTCAGGGCTTGTGGACTTCCACGAATCCAGATAAATGAATTCTGGTCATAGCTAGTTAAAAAACAGCAAGAAGGTACATTTAAAAAAGCCACTCTGCATTACAACCCCCCACTTCACATTGTGTCTGGAGAAGCAGGGGCTGAAGTAGCAGTAGAGAAGAAAGGGGAGTTATGGATTCTGGTGTATCCCATCAGAGCAGTGTTTATTCTAATCAATCAACTGAAAAAATAGCAGCTGAGAGTAATTATTAATAATCAAGTAAAATTGGATTATTTCTCTGCACTGCAGTGTTGTCTGGATGGGGAGGCTGGTGCAGAAATAAAGTTCATCAGAGTAAGCTACTGAAATAAATTGCTGACCTCAGCAGTTCATCAGAGAAGGTGGAAAAAGGAACCTCAACTAAGCATATGGTATACTATCTGCAGAGCATGAAGGCTAACAAAAATAATTATTGGAAGGTGGCTTAGCTTAGGCATTTGAATCAAGTAATATATCCAGTTGTATACCCAAATGACAGTAGTAAGACCTACTGCCAAAGCCTTCTGTTTCTGAGGTATGTTTTTGTGATTCCTCATTCCTGAAAGCATGGTCAGCTCCCTCTTCCAAAATGCAATGCTTGAGAGGAAGGGACCTAAATCTTCTCTGAATATGTTGTGCCCTCTCTGCCGCTGTGGTCTTGGCTGATTTTATAGTCAAGCAATGGAATGGAAACATATCTCATAAAGGACTGCTATACAAAACATTTTGCAATATACTCAAGTCAGGAAATTTGATGTTACTCTGCCTAAAACAACCATAAAGTGGCGTTGCACAGAGACAGTCGTATTCTCAAACACAAATACTTTATTGCAACTACAAAATACGCACTCTTACTGCAAAAACAATGTCTCAGCCAACTTCATTCATAAACACCTAAGTGCAACTGTATTAGTCATTTCTGTCCATAAGTGCCTTGTCTATGCAATCACATGTGCATCTTGTAAGCACTCTGCAAACACGATTTAGGAGACGTCATTTGAAAATGTAAGTCAGACATGATATTAATGGCCAGACTAGGTATAAACCAGTAAAGCTCCCTTGCAATAAATGGAATTGTACCAATTTACAAAATTTAGGCAGCAAGTCCTAGAACACTATACTCCTGGCAAGAGGAAATACTAGCCAGCTGCAAGGGGAATACAATACTGCTACTGAAGGAGGCAGAACTTGGAGTTTTCAGACATCTGTGTGTGCAAGACCTCAGCCATAAAACTGAATTAACACAGCAAACATTTTGTGTTTAACAGCTTACTAATTACCTTTTCAAATTAAATATTTACTTCTATCTTGATTATTTCTATAGCACCCAACAGAATCTAAGATGAGTTACTCCCCCATTTACTTTAACAATTTCTTAAATTAAAATAATCCTTTATTTAAAAAGGGCCAGGGGAATCTGGAGAGATTCTTTTCCCCCCCATAACTGTTGGATCATACAGAATGCTACACAACCCCCAATACATATCATACAGGAAAATAAGGGATCTGAAGAGTGAAGGTTAGCTATAAAGCAGGCAGTGTATCTACTCCACTAAGTCTAATGATCCCCAGGGTAGGTTTTGACGTATCTCCTGCAGCAAAACACTGCTTTCACCATCCCACTGCAAACACCAGCTGTGCTGGTCTATTTATTTATGTCTAACATTTTTTTTTGTATTTCAGGAAGTAAGAAGAAGAGACATGTGGTTTAATATTTTTTGAGTTGGATCAGTCCTGAAAAGTTTGATAGTGTGGATCATCTACCAGGGTAAAAGCATACTATTACTTCCGCAATGTTAGTGTCTGCTTTAGGCACCAGCCCACAGAGCAAGATGAAGGAATGGGAAAAGGAAAAACAGTTCTGGATAAACAGCACCTCAAGTTCTCTCTGTTTGTGTGGGAAGAAAGGGTTAAGCCTGCTTTGAGGTTCACTTTGTTCTCCATGGTTTGTGCAAGGCCAGCAATCAATCAATCTTCTTTCTTTCCTCCTTTTTTTTTTTCCCTGGGAACCACTGCAGGAATATCATGCCCAGGATTTTGTTTAAATCCACGATCTCCTCTGTCAAGTCAATTCTTCCCATCCTCCCCCAAGACACCCCCTCCCCCTCTCCCCGAAAAGGGGCCTTCTGAGCTCGTTTTGCTAATGTATTCTCAAACCAAATTAGGGGCTCTGACTCTCGGTGAAGTTCGTGAGTTAGTTGCCACGATGCACTGAATTAAAGATACAATCTCGGACTCAAATCAGATTAGAGCCCACACACACACATGCAAAAGCCCACTTTCTAATCAATTTTATAAAGGGCCTTCAGCAGAGATACACTAATGGTATTGAGCTAAGATCTTTAAACTAAGTCTGCAAGAAGTCTGCAGAGATAAAACGCACACTGTATTAAAGAGAAAGCTCTTCACTGTGCCCTTCCCACCAAGAACCCCATGCACGTTGGAAGAGCACCTCAAAACACAAAACAGCTCTCCTGAACCTGAGATGTTCCCTCCTGTCCTCCTTTCTTGTCTTCCTCCTCAGACCTTTAAGTCATTTCTTTCATCCGCTTCCTGTTAAGCTGCAGCAGAAGGTCTGTGCACAGAGGGCAGAAGAGACAGGGGACCTACAGAGCCCTAGTATGTGTTAGGAATTACATATAATGAGAACATGTGAACCCTTTTAGGCCTGTCCCATAAATCTATAAGAAGTGGGCAAGGTGGACGATCAACTGACCAGGTTTCAAGGGGAGGTACTACTTCAACACATGCGCCCTGCCGTCACACACAAGACGCTAGGTGCTTAGCCTGGTGCTTGGCACATATAACTGGCACGCCACAACAGCTGCATCCTGACAGAGGTGTGACTGAGTGTATGGTAAAGGGCTCCCTATAGAAAGCAGCAGCAGTGCACACCTGGCATCTTCACATCCTTCTGTCCTAATCTCTCTCTGTTTAGCAGTGAAGTTCTCGTCTGTGGCAGCATGTTTCCCCCTCTGAAACCAATGTTCTGGTTTGAAATGTGGCACCCAGGAAAAGAAGAGCAAGAAGACATAAGAAAAAGATGTTAGGTAAGATTGCCTGCAGAAGGTGACTATAAAAGGGGAGGCAGAAAAGAGTTTATAAAAGAAGCTGCAATTGATGATTTAATAGCCCGTCTGTTGCCCGGTCACCAACAACCAGAGAATAAAGCAATCTGTGAAGACTCTGGTTTTGCAAGGTTTTCTGTGTCAGATTGGGAAGCAATCTTCTGCTCTAATATTTTCAGTAAAAGTACCTCAAAACATTTCACACACATTAGAAAGCCAAATCTCAGAACCCAACATGAGTGTTTACAACTATTTGTTTTCTAAGATGCTGTTTCTAACAAAAGGACAAGGGGACACTTGCTAAGGTAACAGAAAATCTGTGTCTTAGCAAAAACCACTTCAAAAATTGAAATTCCTCTTTAGCTGTTAGGAAATACGCTGCTTAGGTCCTCAAAAGTTCTCAGATGATCAGAATGCTCTTAATTTCTGAAACTCTGGTTGGCAAATTGAATTGTGACATTCTGCATATGCAGCAGACTCCCCTGAAACCCCTGACAAAAATATGTCAATTACAAAATAAATTTCTTTGACCAACAACTAGCTAACATACACACAGCCTAACAATGCACTAGAAGAAACAATTTGAACTTTCACAGGGACAACCTTCAGCAGAGGGAGCCTTCCCCTTGGTTTGTGGACAGGTGACAGTTCCTAGAGCTTGGAAGGACACAAGTGACCTCCTGCAGCAAAGAAAACCCCAACTATACCTTTTGAGGGGCTGCAGCAACAATTTTCCAGGAACTTGAGCTCTGCTCACTGTTAGCACAGAACAGAGAGGATCGTAGGTGCCTTTTCGGTGCAGAGCTGCAGCGCGCAGAGACCACGACTCCCACCCTTCTATGCTCCTTCTTCATCTGTGTGGCTCAGAGTAAAACCTGTACTTTGTATGAGCTGCTCCTCCATATTTACTGCATGTGTGCATGCAGGATCTAATCCAAAGGCTGTATGAAACCAGCAAGTACCATGCTGACCACAACCACCACCCCTATCCGTCACCCCCTCACCAGCTTTCTCTAAACAAAGTCAGGGGACCTCAGCAGGAGAACTGTGGCAGATACGGGGTCTGACTGGCCTGCACAGAAGCCTTGCTGAGCAAAATTTCTCAGAGCTTAGATGGGTTCCACTTCCCCGAGACAGCTTCAGGCCTCACACCACTGTGGAGTTTTACAACAGTTGTGTGCTGAGGCTGATGCCAGTTTTCAATGCAATTAACCTTTCCAGCCTAATGAAATGGCTCTATTGGCTGCAGTGGCAGCAAGGAGCCCCTTCACTCTGGCAGGCTCCTGGGGGTGGGTTATCGAGGTTGCAGAGCATTACTGCTTCACTTCTATTTGCAGGCTGCAGCTAATCAATGCCAGACCTGAAAGGAGTAGGCAATGCCAGCCCCAGCATCATACTCCAACATCATATTGATCACTGCAAGAGGGGACTTGGGTCTGTGCCCGTTGATCTGCTGTGTCACAGGCAGCGTTCTTCCAGGAACGTACCCTGGGCAGCAGAAGCACACAGCCAGGAGATGGGTAAAATTTCTCAGATGGAAAAGCATAAGGGCTACCCCAGAGGCGATACAAAGGCAGCAAACTGCCCTGTGGCCTAGGAAGAACCAGATCTGGGATGGAGCCTCAGGCTTTTGTGCTGTTTTATTCTCCTTAGCTGGAATAAGACAGGCACAACAGCCCTCCCAGGGGTGGGTGACAACTACTGTACCCTGAGGGCTGACACTTTTGAGTCACTTTCCTCCCTTCTAGTTGTTGACCTTTGGGAAGTGGTGGTGGTGGGGAAGGGGCGGGGTGCAAATTTGATATTACATGATAAGGCCCCAAACATGCACTGCCTGTGGAGAGAGGGAGGGAGAAAGTGACAGGTACCTTTGCCTCCCACATCAAGCCATCCTGTCAATACAACCCACTGGGATCTCAGTCTTCGAGTTCTGGAGAAGTACAAACCTGACTCACATTTGCCTATGACTTCAACAGTCTCTGTTGAGATTCGCTCTGCAGTGCTCAGTCCACCCCACTTCTTTAATTTCAAACCTGCCACAGACGTGTCACCAAACTCAAGCACCCAAAATTCTAGAACCTAAATTACACCCTTGAAAAATTATCAAAATGGCTTTAAAATCAGGAAGTTCTGCAAATAAAAAATATTATTTGTTTTCTGTGACTGTTTCAGTTTTCTGAGTTACTTGCATGCTCTCAAGCCATGATATCAAACTTCTGCAATGCTGAGGGGAAGAAATTTGCATTAAGAAACAAAACTATAACTGGTGCATCACTTCAAAAAAGAGGCCTCTTATCAAATATTGCAAGACTACAGACTCCTCCTTTCTCCATCTTTGTTGCTTTTCTTCTTTCAGTAAAGCTTGCTTTCGCTTGCACTGTTTAGCATCATTATTTCCACACACCTTCCTCACTCTCTTTTACAAACTGTTGCTGTATTTTTCAAATACCCAGTATATCTTTCAAACACAGATCTGGCTCAAACTTCAAAAACCACATAGCCCCAAAAGTGTCTCCAATTTTCCAGTGTGATAAAGATATAGCCAGGACACATTCTGGACTCAGCTCCATGTCCTACCTGAAACTCTAATTCCTTTTCATATATTCGTTCATTGAAAAATAAAGAAAGGGAAGAAGAGCTAGCAACCAGCTGACCTTAGGAGCTTGAGATGTGTTGTCCATGCGCACCTTCCACTGGGAGATTTTCTTGCTTTGTGCGTAGACCTCATGGATCAGCATACGCTTCCCACAGAACCTCGATATTCAAAGGCAGAGGGGCAGGGGACAGAACATGCATATGGAAAATGCATTGTGAAGAAATTTAATTCTTGTTAACATCTTTAACAATACTGGGCTATGCACATTCTGCGTGACATCCAGTAATATCTACTTCACCTGGAGATCAGTCTGGAGCCTACCATTATACAAGATGACAACCTTCAGATGGAAATCACTAAGGTTTTTTGAACTTTTGGCTATAGGAAAGAGGAGTTGAAGAAACCTAGACCTCTGCACATGAAAGGACATAAAGTCTTCTCATATCTGGCATGTTCAGTGATGTCTCAGTTCTTAAAGAGCAATTTCCCCGCCCCCCATCACTACAGAAACAGACTGTCGTATTTTAGCTCTAGTGGGTGTCTCAGGACAGTTAGAACTGAATCCAACACAAGGAAAAGGATCTCCTACAACCCCAGCCAAAACACTTTACACTCTTAGTGTTGCACTTCAGGGTCAGTGATGTGTGGTCTCATTTTCCCAGGAAATTGAGGAAAGGCTGCTGAATGGCACCCTATCACAATAAAGGCAGGTGCTGCTGACAGTGGCAGTTTCCAGGTGAGTGTTGAAACCACAGCCATTAGCTGGTGAAGGAAGGAACAAGGAAGTAAAATTTGCAGATACCACTAAGCTTTGCTTGGGTCTGAACAGAGCCATACAGTTCCAGAGCACATCAGGCAAATAGATGGTGAACAAAGACTACGTGAAGACTCCCAGTACAGAGATTTCCAGTGTGTCAGCCATCCACAGGTCTTCTTCTCTGATACTGGTGTCAAGTAAAGTTTCCTTATTGGAACCTTAATTTTAAAGAGCCTTTGGCCATGCAGGTCCTAAATTTGAGAAGTAAAGGATGATACTGCAGAACTGCCCAGGAGATAAACCTGAATAGTAGCTTCGCCCTACTTACTGACCTGGGAAGTAATTAACCCATCAATATTGCCCTTCTTCAAGTTACAAAGCTCCCCAGAATAGCAGAGGCACATAGCATTCACGCTGGTAGAATTCAAAAGCTTTAACCCAGTCTGGGGCAAAGCAACACTGCAGATCAGGGGGAGGCCTGGCTGAGGTGAGAAGAAATACAAACCTTCAGTAGCTCAAAAAGGCATGTGATGCAGTCCTGGGAAGCCCCAAATTTCACTAATGAGACAGCCAGCCTAGAAGAAGATAGGAACAATGGGAGATGGGGTAGAAGAGAAATTAACTCTCTGAATACTCCAAAAGGTGGCAGAAAAGAAAAACAGAAAAATAGGTTTTGACAGCTGTGAATCAAAGGCAATCTGGATCAGACTGCAGCAGATCTGCCTCAAAAGGAGACGGTCCACAGGTAAGCAAGAGAAGGAAGAAAAACTTCATCTGTTATGACTTTGGCACAGAGTATGAATAGAGGCAGGGCACAGACAGTGTGATATAGATGCTGCCAGGGTAAAAAGGTCTTTGAAATTAGTGCTTACACACGCAGTGCAATACACAGAGACCTCCTCTCAAAGGAGGATATTTTCCAGAACTACAAAATGTGCTTATCTCCAATGTCTAAGCATGCAAATCAGGACTATCATGTGCAGTGTAAGTTTATATATACGCATACAGGAACGTGCTTGGAAAAGAGGCAAAGAAGTCTTTGCCATTCAACTAAAAAGTCTGTGTCAAGGTAACACTGATGTATTTGCACAGCACACAAGCCTTCATCTTGACTACAGAAATTCAAGTTACAGGGCTCAGCACATGGCACCCATCTTCAGGAACTTCCTTGTCACCAAAGCAAAAACAGTGAACAATCTAATTTGTGGGATGGTGACCGGGACAGGGCAGGTTGTATTATTAAAGGTATTGTTGTCATTACAAAAGCACTTCACAGACCCAAAGTTTTAGGCAGTGTACTATGTATTAAAGATCTGTCTTTGTCCATAAGAACTTGCATTCCAAAGACAGACTAAAAGAAAAAAAATGTTTTGATGCACAATTTACAGGCAGAGGAGAGAATCAGAGACTTGAAGTGTTTGCTCAGTTCACCTAGGGAGGTTATAGAAGAGCTGGGAACTGGGCTTTAATCCTGATCCCAGCTTTAGACCATCCAGTCTCCTTAAGAAACAGAAAGTGGAAGAGCGGCTTAATCACAGGAGTTACTTTGCATGCTTCCAAGTACTATGGATGTACTTCATTTATTGGTAGGGACATAATACCACAGAAAAAATAATCTCTTTTTAACAAAAACCAACAACAACAAAAAACACCGTTCACATCTGCAAAATCTTTTCAATTTGCTCCAAAACTTATACTATAAATACATTTGAAGAGTTTTCAGGATTTTTCTTCCTTCATGATGTATGTTTGCTTTGATTTTGTTTAATTTATTTTAAGAGAAAGATAATTTTCTCTCAGAAATGACAACTATGCAAGGACAAGTCCATTTCATTTCAGCACAGCTAGGAAAAAAAATAATCAATTTTCTCAAGCTAAAATTTTACTACTTCCTTGGGGAAAAAAAAAAGTCCTAGAGATAATCCCAACTCACTGGGAACATGAACCAGACAGCAGAAGTAAGTCCTGGACAGGAGAAACATCCACTTGAGGGTCTGAGGGTCTGCAGGAGAAGGAAAGAAACAGGAAAAGGTTCCCTTTGCCAGGCCAGAAAGCATTAACTTGGCGCTCTGTGAGCACCGCAGGTAGGGTTTGGGGAGTGTGTGCTGCCATCTTCAGGGATGCTCTCATCTTTCTATGACCCAAAATCACAAATGAAGGAATACAAAAAGGGAAGAATTTCCACAAAAAGTAAGAAAGAGAAAAAGGAGATATCAGCTCCACTCTTTTCCCTCCAAGATGGCTGGTTGCCTTATCTTGATTAGTTCATGGAGAATCATGGGAAAATTGGGAAAGCTAAATAAATCCTGCCTAGTCCATATGCATCCCCAGGCTGCAGTAAAGCTAACTAATCATTGGTGTTTAGCCCTGTCTGGTTTCTCTCTCCTCTTATAATCCAGAGTGGGATAGGGTGATTATTCACCGAGTCTCAATGGCAGATGCTCAGTAGATGCTAACTAACCATCTCCTTTACAAAGCAATTTCAAAGAGACAGAATGAGAGACCCTGACCCCTTCCCACAGGGCTGAATTAAAATGAAACAGTTAATTGTGTGCCCACAGGGTTCTCAAAGCCCTGTTTTGCAAGAACAAATCACAGGTATTCCAAAACCTCATGTATATGTTATTCTTCCTCAGACGAAACAGGGAGATTTGAGATGCTGTGGGGATATGTGCTGCGTAATAAAGATGGTAAATTGAAGAGGACAAACCAGAGTCTCCTTGTTTCTGACCTAGCAGACATGTGCATATCTTGAATCATTGTGAAGTGCCTTTTGATATGTGCAACTCTCCCTTTTTTTCACTACAACCCATTCCACATTGCTATGAATTCTTTGTCTCTTCTCTTGAGTTCTTACCTTGTTACCTTACATTTTTCAAATTGCTTTACGGGCTCCTGGCCACAGGGCCCTCATGGGGGCCTGTTGTGCAAATATTGCACAACAAAATACAACCCATTAATACTGTATTTTCAAGTTGCAAATCATGTCTGTTCCCCAGCTGTTATGCTGAGACAGGACTTTCTTTGCTGGTCATAACGCTGACTAAATGGGAACCGTATTCTTTAGATCTCTATTGCCCTCTGGCCTCACTATCCCCATGCCCTTAGTAAAGGCGACTGCTTCATCTTTTCAATTCATCTAAATGGCAAAATAAGAAATAATGTTTTTATTCAAATTAAGCACCAAGTATTTGCTCCTACATAGGTCAGTATAATCGCTGAAGGTTACAGATATAAAACAGTGCTATTGTGTTTTATTAACAACCCGTTTTTGTTTAAAGCTTTTGGCTTTGTATTTTATTTCACCTAGGATACAGTTATTACCTCACAAAATGGAAGAGTTCCTTTTTCATCCACTCAGGTCACTGTAAAAAATATATTAAAAAATTATGATTTATGGTGAATAAGCAGCAACATGCAGCATCTTTCAACCACAAGGACTTCAAACTGCTACTCAAAATTGTATGCGCATTAAGGGATAGTTTCACTCATCCCATCTCTGGAGCCTAACGCAGCAGCTCTTCTGCAGCATACAGCCAGAGTTCAAGAAGCGAAAAAAGAATTGTCTGTCCTATTGAAACTATCATGGAAAATAAGGAACAATGTAAATGTCTGAGCTGAAATTTAATCAGAACATCGGTACACCAAATAACCAATATGCAATGACACGATGGGTGCCAGGGGCACAAACACAACCCTGGTGCCAGGTTGAGGTGCCAGCTCTCAGAGCAGAGAATTTTTCATCAGCAACACTAGCTCTTGCCCTGCCTTCCACATTTGCTTGCTTGCCTCCTGCTCAGCTTTGCCAAACTGTAATACCAGTCAGGGCAACAATTTAGCATAAGCATGAATGAAAGAGGAAGGAGAAAGTAAATGGTTTGCTCCTAACTGTATAGAGACTCTTACTAAAAGAGTTGATTGAACAGAGTAGAAAGCTGTCGCTTTGCTGATGGATTATTTTAAAGCCATTCCACAAAATTTAATAGACAGTTTCTTCTCGCATTGTCCTGGCCCTTTCTGTGATCCATCACATGCACCCAGCTTGGTCCATCTGTTTTGCCCGTCTTTCAAACATGCACCTGCCTTCCCCCATGCCACCCCTCACTTCAGTCAACCAACTGGCTGACATTTTCTCGCAGCCAGTGCCTGTGACACATCTCTCTGCAAGACCTACATCTACTGAAAACACTGGCAGAAAGCAACTCACTAATGATGGGTGAGATGTGCAACGGAAGCCCCATGCTCTGTCTTTTCAAAATCTTTACAAAATGTAAATGCACCACAGTCTGTAAAATTGGACAGATCGTTTTTCTCTTCCCCAGTGCTGGCCTGCTGCTGGTCTGTGGGAAAGAACAGAGCTAGCAAATCCTTCGTCTTCTCAGCTTTCTGATCGCTGCCTTGGTGCCTTCTCTGCTGATACCTTTCCTTTCCCTATTTATGCAACACCTTCCAGGGCAGCACTGTGTTTCACTGCACCTCTAACAGCAGGTAGCACACCACAGCCTGGGCCCTACGAAGAGGCATTCCCCATATCGTCCTGGGGTGAACCTGCAAATCTGCTGCTCTGTGCCTCCGAACCTCTGCAACTGCTCCCAAAAGGAGATGCAGGGGCACTGGGGAGGTGTGTGTCACTCTGGGTGTGTGGATGCTGCTGCAGAGGAGGGTATGAAAGGTAAGCTCCGGAGGCAATAGCAGTGGCTACCGCAGGCCACCGCGGAGGAGCATGAACAGAGCCGGCAGGAGACAGCTTATCCGTGCTGTGCTTTGGTCTATGCAGTAATCTCAGCCTCTCACTTTCATGAGTGCTAAATTCACACAAAAATGTTTTTTTTAAAACCCACCACAGGCGATTAAGCTGTGATCTAGATTAATTAGCTGCCATATTTCATTTTTAAAATCAGAACTGGCCTGTGCTGACACCAGGGAAACTCATAATATTTTTACTCGTACCTAACTGCCTCTGATTTTTCACACTGCCTAGAACTGAATGGCTGCTCCCAGCTTCACTTACCCATGCCAGGCAGCCTGCACCCACTGCTGGAAGCAATTCTGCTCCACCCCTGGGGACGGGTGGTGGGCTGAGGATGGGGGACCAGGGATCTCCTAATGAAAGTGCTGACCCTGGTGTAACCCGCGTGCCCCAAGTAGCATTGCTTCAGAGTTGAAAACAAAAGATTGATGAATTGTATAATGTACTCTTTCTGCTGCTAATTTTTCTGAGTGCTGCTGTTTGGTGTCTCCTGGAGGCTAACAGGCCCTTTTGGCCACAAAACAATATTTACTCCATCCTGGCAACTGGGCTGCTGGAGGCAAAAGATGTGTCCTTGCTCCCCAAGTGATAAGCAAACGTCAGAATGCACATCAGGGAAAGGACACGTCTGACAAAGGTTCAGCGTCACTGCATGGAAACACATTTCACCTTCTGCCTCCTATTCATGTGAAGATCTTTCACTTTGCACATTTAAATCCCTGCAGAAAGCAGGGGATAGGCAAGAACCTTGTTTAAGCAGCGTCATGGACTGGCTTTTCCAAAACTAATTGCTGATGTGCTAGACCCTCCTGTCCAGCACTATGTTGCTCCCTGTCCATTAAAACTGTAGCTTCTCAGCACAAATGCTGTTCAACCCACCACCACAAAATACCTTTCGGTCTTCATGACAATTTAAATAAGTGTTGGCTCCATAACCCCAATCCCAAATCTACATCTCCTGCTGGAATCAGGAATTCTCTCAGGGATTTAATATGTTCATTCAGCAAGTTCACCCTCCTGTTAGGTTGGTTTATGTACTACTTCACAAGAGGAGTCCTAATAGCACCCTCCTGAGGCCAAGGAGATGCTCTGAGACTCAGTTCAGCAAGAAGCACCTCCTGCAACCAAGATGGAGCTTCATGGGAGATATCCTTGCTTGCTTTAGTACAGATGGACACACACAAGAAGTGTGTAAAGGGTGCATGCATAAGGCACATAGATGAGGTAGCAAATCTATTTACACCCAGAAGTAGGAGATAGATGCCATGTAATTCTCCATATGTTCATTGGCATATAAAGTATTCACATGAAATACCAATGCAAAGCATTCCTCAAAAACAGGTAAAACACAGAACCTTCCTTTCCTTCCCCATCTCTATGTACACCTGCTAGACCAAGCGCTGCACAAATATAAAGAGCCACCAGAACAGGAACTACAAAGCAATGCCATCAGCCCATGAACTTCTCAAGCAGAAGAGGTGTTGCCATGTGCTGTTCTCTGTTCCCTCCCTCCCACCCAGCAGAAAGGACTTCAGGTAAAAATAAAAGTTGGGAGAAAGTGAAACCATCTCCTGCACCACACTGCCAAGAGCCAACAAGGAGGCAACAGGTAAACACCCTGTAATCCTGCAACACTGCACAAAGACTTAAAACCATATTAATAACCTGCAGCAGCCACTAGAACAGGCCAGAAAAATTTTTGAAATTAGTTAATGGTCCCCAGTTCCTCCCTCTTCCAGCTCACTGACTGTGAGCTTTTCCTCCCAGGGATATTCTGTAATATCTCTATTACAATGAAAAAGGTCAGCTGAGATTTTCCTTCTTCCACACCAAGCCAGTGTTGCTCTAACTTGCCCTGACCAATGCACAGGACTCCACTCCCATCCCACCTCACAGCAACGCATCATTCCTGCCTTCTCCGCTCCCTTGGAGCAGAAGTGCAGCACAGGCCTCCTACCAGCTGCTAATGTGCATCTTCCTTCTCTAGTTGCAGGGATGCTAAACACACTGTAATAAATCTCCTCATCCCAAGGGAACAGTTCTCTTTCTTCAGGCCCCATGATATTACACACAGCAGCTCTTTCCAATGTCAAAAGCTCCATTTCAAAGCTCCTCTGCCCTCTGAAATATCCTGCTGCCCTACATCTCATCACCTCTCCACAGTGGAATTTGCTCCCAGCACCACGTGGCTTTTAGGTTCCCCACAACGGGTGCAGGAGACAGGCTCTGCTTTCAGCCAGTGACAGGAGCCACGATAGGGCTGTCAGGTCGAAGGAACCTGTGTGTTTGTGTGGGCAGGCTTTACATATGTGCCTCTTCCTCACCTCACAAGGATGTTGCTGACAACTTTCACCTTGAAGCCGAGAGACAAAACAAGACAGTCTGCAAATTTGAAGGAAAGCCCATTTCCAGTCCAGTGGCCATACAGCGCATACTGAATTAAAAAGCTGGGAGAGAAACAAAGCAGTAGTTTTGCAAGGTTTGACCCCAATTTTAAAGCAAATTGTCATTCAATTTCAGCAACAGAAACCAGTGCATGTGCTAGCAAAATCCTTCTTCCTCCTCTGTGATCTCTCCTTCTCCTAAAGCTGTTGTATTCAAATTCCAACTTTCTACAGGAAGAAATGGCTGTGTGTTTTCAGTGTATGTTCAGTAAGTTACATGAGAAAAGTCATGAGAAACAGATGTTTCCTACCATGCTTCAGACAGAAACCTTAGTCACACAGCAAGACACAGACACAGTGACTGGACCTCTGGCCTCAGCTTTTTAGTCACCATCGCTCCATCACAGTCTGATCTCAAGCTCCATGACACAGGTTCTACCCTCACTTGTCTTTCCTCCAGCTCACCATCTCCAATCAAACACAGCTCCAACAGTGTCCAGTGGAAGGATACTATTTACAATCTAAAATGCTCAAGATCGTTCTGAACCATCAACTCTCCTTTGGATCTCTTGTCTAGAGCAGTAGAGTATTGCCTGGCACTGCTTTTTGCACTTCCTTGCAGCATCGATGTTCTCAGGATACTACAGAATCAGATGGTGCTAAACTTAGATTTCCTACCCACAGGGGAATATCAGGCACAATATTCCTGTTTAAGACACAATTTGTTATGTTTGCCTTCCACTTTTTCTTGATTTTATCTGTTGCTATAAAGATGCAATTGCTGCTCAGCTTGATGGCATTACATAGACACCTTAAAAGGAGCTTGAAACCAGAGTCAGGTCTCTTCTTCCCAGCTATCTTGTTCTAGTCTTCTTTCTCCTTTGCACAGGCCTTCTTCTTCCATGGGTTTCATCCTTCTAAATTTGGCAAAGGACATTCTCATCTGGAGCTCTCTGCAATTCACCACATGCTGGAATGCTTTTTTGGAGTCCTGCTTTACTCACCTCTGCTGTGGTTTTATCCAGATAATATTCTTTGCAACTTCAGCGAGTTCACACTTCACCTCCTCTCACACCTCATTTGGCATTTTGTCCTCTGTGCATTTTAGCAATGCATCAAACTGCTCCCCGATTACCACTATGTAGCCTTCTCCAACATATCCAAATTATTCCCAAAGGGCTGAAAGAATCATTTCATGCATTAGAAGCACGAAACCTGAACTCTGAAAGAAGCAGACTGTGATCTGAGGCACTAACAGCACCTGGCAGAGTTTTACAGCAGGAAAATCACTAGTTTCTGCCCTTCCCATACAAAGCTTTAGTCCTTCCCCCGCCCTTCAGTATGATTTCTTGTATTAGTTCCAGGTGTATCTGCCTCTACTGTGATGTTGAGCTGAATGGTCTAATATTAATCTTGTGCCAGTTTTACATTGGTGTATCCCATCTGATTTTCAGTTACTTGTCATTTACACAAGTAAAAATGACAGCAGATTCAGATCCAAAGTACGTTAGAAGACAGTTTTAAAAAGCAAGTGCCCAAACATGCTCAAAGCTTGTAGATGGCTTCTTCATCTTGTGGCTTCTGCTTGTCTAGTTTCCCATATAAATTCTTAACACCAGCCTCTTCCTTCAACAATAGTGACAGCATTTCATGGTTGTGAGTTGCTCTCAGAAGATGAAGTAACCTGATATATATTACCTCTGACTGTGAGTGAAACAGAACTTGTTAGCACCGTAGTCGCTCCTAGAAGGCAGCAAGTACTGACTACATTATTACAGACAGAAGGTTTTCTATCACAGTAGAAGTCATTTTAATATGGCATTCTCCTCAAAGATTTTTCTCTACGTCTATTAAAGGTTTTTTCCCTGGTTCAGTAGTCCACATCATGAACAGTGTCAAATCTTTATCCTAACTCTCATATTGGTGATGTACCAAAGATACAGTGAGACCACTCATATGTCATTCTCCCAGAAGAAACCAGAGACAATGAGGATTGAGGACAGGGGTCAAAATAATGGCAACCCCTAAATGAATGGATTGTTCCCTGTTAAATCTGCATTTAATTGTTGCTCACTGCTATTCATTTAACCCGTTAAGAAAAGAAACCTGATAAACCGGTTACTGGCTAAGAAAAAGATAAAGAGGATATCTGAAACAAATACCTCTATGCATTCATCATATTGTGATGTGGACAAGCTATACTCTAGACTAGATGAGAAATTCCTGTATCTCCTCATGAGACACAATAGATGCTCTTGATGAACCAGTTGTGAATTTAAGACAATATAC
Source organism: Gavia stellata (assembly GCF_030936135.1). Classification (NCBI taxonomy): domain Eukaryota; kingdom Metazoa; phylum Chordata; class Aves; order Gaviiformes; family Gaviidae; genus Gavia; species Gavia stellata. Next base: position 26,362,055 of record NC_082600.1, read on the forward strand.
CTGTCATTCTTAACTCAGGCTGCAAGGGCCCAGCAATTCAGATCCTGATGACACAGTTATACTCCCAGCTGTCAATCACCTACACGAGTGACATCAAGGTACACTGCCAGGGAACCAGGTAGGGGATACTTCTCTTCCACATAGGTTTAACCTAAATGTACCTAAAATTTCTATGTGTCACTTTATTAGGAAGAGACTGACAAATTAGACAGAGTTTTAAGATACCATAAAACCACTGAATAAACTCAAGTATGAGGAAAAAACCTCAAGGAGCACAACATGAGGGCATGAACTGAAATTTGGTAGGGTCTGTCTGAACATTAGGAAATACTTTTTCACTGTGAGGGTGACCAAGTACTTTCACAGGTTGCCCAGCGAGGCTGTGGAGTCTCCCGTCTTGGAGATAGTCAAAAGCGCTCTGAACATGGTGCTGGGCAACCAGCTCTAGGTGGCCCTGCTTGAGCAGGGGGGTTGGACCAGATGACCTCCAGAGGTCCCTTCCAACCTCAACCATTCTGAGATTCTGTGAGGAAGCAAGAGATTGTTTCATTTAGGAAACAGTGTGCAAATACACAAAAGATGCACTCATAAAGACAGTTATATATTTCTCAAAGACTACATGAAACTCATATGGGAAACACTAAGGTTTCTCTTTCCTCATCAAGCTTCTTTACCATGAGATCTCCACAAACAGTGGAATCGCGCTCTTCAGGGGGTGTGGTGACAGTGTCCAAACATACACTAGTAAGACACAGAAGGGAGTGTGCAGGGTAGGACCCATCAGGGATGACAGAGAGCATCTCTGGAGGCTCAACGAGGTCCGTAAGCATGGCAGCTCTCTCTTAATGCAGTAATGAGAGTGCTGCCAAGATGCCCAGGAGAAACCCCCATGTACTTTTTAGAGGACAAAGTAATTTGAACGTTTCCAAAGAGCTGGCCTGTGAAAAGAAAGGTGCGATGGCTGCTCTCCAGGCAGGCCCTGCAGCCCCTTTCACAGCAGCGAGGTGCCCGGCGCACTGTCGGCAGAGCCCTGCAGATGGCTGCAGAGCTCTTCCAGCTCCTACCTGAGCTGGAGCAATGGAGATAGGTGGAGGCAAAGCCACTGGCCAGTCCCCCACTTAAGGAAGCAAAACTATTCTCCTTTCAAAAGAAGGACACTTCTCTGCTGTCTTTATTTCTACCCACATCTAACAGCCAGTTGCCTGCAGGCTGAAAATCACTCTCTTTAACCTCCCAAAGATCCTGCATTTGCAAGTTTTCCTACAACAGATGAAAGACAGAGATGCTGTGGCTCTTAAGCGTGACAGTGAACTCTTCTTACAGGAGGAGAATTTGTTGCTCAAGATGCTTTTCTCACCAAGGCTCTGTAGTCCTAAGCAGCTCTTATGGCGCAGATATTTGAAAAGATTTATCCATTCCACCTCTTGCCCATGGCAGCCATGTCCTCTTCCTCCCTTCCCCAGACCTCCACCTAACTGTGCTGAATAGCTGTCTGGTGGAGAAGAGCAGCCTTCTTCCTACACCCCATGTCAGGTTCAAGCACTGTCCCTGAAACAAGCCACCTTTGTCTACCGGCTTCCCTTAAAGTCTAGCTTTAGCTCTGAACCCTCTTTAAATAACTGAGATCTCCATCACTCTGGATGCCCTCATTCCGTTGAAGCTATGTCTCCTACTTCCTTCTCCCCCTCTCCAGTGTTACACAACAGATCTTTGTAGGGACAGGGTCAGGTTTTGCACGACAAAATTTTGGGTGCAAATCCTTCCTCTGTCTCCAGGGGATCACAAGTTTTTCTGTGCCCACCTTCTATCAGATACATGCTCTGAGCGCAGGGTAGCCTGATGTCTGTACAGGCCTCTCACTGCGCCTCTCCCCACCACAGACACGCTAAGACTTGATGGAATTAGGTGCCCAAGTCACATCGCCTTCCTTCAAAATCTCAGCTGCAGTAAGGTAGCATGAACCGTTCCTTTATGGTATGTATTTACCTGGTCCCTTTTCAATCTACATGTCTGAATCAAATTATCTCCTAAGAGGGAGTCAAGGACTTATAATAGACACCAGCCACCCAACCTCTTTTAATCCATCCAATATTAAACTCGTTAGTCACCAGGATAACAATCCTATTTGCAAATCAGCTACCTTTATCAGATAACCAACAGGACCTAGTACAGTATCTATTAGTCCAACAACATCACCACCGAGATATATAACTGCTTCTGTACTAAAACCTTTCTTCTAATCCTTCTTAAACTCAACAAGACTGATTGGTATTTATTATTCATGAATTAATTTTTAACTCTTGGTCCAACAGGGGAATTGAATCTATAACATTTTTCAGAGACTGAAGCAAAGTAATAGTGTGTTGAAAAAGCAGACCAGCCAAAAGCAGGTATTTTTTCTTCTTTCAAGTAACAATTAAGGGGGGGGGGGGGGGGGGGGGAAGCTGCATGCTGCATCTGTTTTTCCCCTAACACCTGAGGGGAAAATTCTAAGGAAAATTAGAGTATTAAAACATGTATAAATATCACATCCCTGTACTGCGAGAGCTTTGCTTTTTGTTTCATAATTATGTTATTTAAAAAAGGCTGTGGAATTAGATTCGTTCATATTTTTAAAAATAAGTCCATATTAGAATAGGAACTCGAGGGGAAATTTCAACAGAGATGGTCTGTATTATTAGACAAGTAATGATCATGGGCAGTGATTCGGGCTTATAGAATCCTCTGCAATGACAGTCCCCTAGCTGTAACTGCTAAAAGAAAAGGAACTGCTCTGTTGGTTTTTTTTAAAAAAAACCAAAACACTTCGAAAAGAATAAAAAAAGAATGGTCAGAAACACTGCAGGTGTTAAAATAAAAAAACAAAGTATCTTATCATCAAATAACTTTCTAAACAAGGGGTTTCATAAGGGGAAGCACACTATATTTTGTGCCTTCCAAAACCAAAATCACATTAAAAAAAGAAGAAATAAAAGTTTCCAAAATAACCAAAAATTTAAAAAAAAGTCCAAACCACTGACTTTTGTGGCTATGGCACATGAGCCCATCTTTATCTGGACAATGTTATAGCTGGACCTATGTTCTGCACACCGTTTTTCAAATTCCTCTCTGATACTTTATTTAAAAAAAAAAAATCTCTGTTCCTTTTTAAAAATCACAAATTCCGATATGCATTGATTTACAAACGGAAGATCTAACTGCAGTTGTTTAGTAGCACCTAACCCTATATAACCCATAATTATATATGTTCCAAGAGAAACATGAATATTTTTTTAAGCTCAATTGTTACATATGGTATAGTTGTGCAGCATTCTACATTTATAGAACACCTTCTATGCAAGGCTATCAACAGATTTACAAACTTTAATTAACAAAGACCTGGAACAACCTTGTCGTGAAGACAGACACACCTATCCTTATTTTTTTCATACATTTATACATGCATACACACACAGAAATATGCAACCATATGCACAAAGGTTTGCGTATGCGTACAAAGAGACATTGTATGGAGAATTGTTATGTGAAACAATACACTATGCAATATGGAATGAACATGTGGTTATATATAAAATTATATATTTCATACACATGTGCATTCTGTTAATCTATAGTATGTGCACATGTATTTAAAAATAAGTGTGTACACACACCCCCTGATATACATCCATCCATGCACTTACAGATCTCTGTATGCAATAAAACTGTTTCTTTCATACTTTGACTCATTCAAGTCCTCCACAGCGTGCTTGGTGCCAGTACGCAACTTCTATCAATTATTCCATGCGTCTGACATCATCTATGTAAAGTAATACATATGGACATATCAATACACTTAACCATCATTTTCAAAAGGTCATATTTGCTACAATCTATCAAGGCAAAAAGAACCCACAATAAGTAAAGTCAACATCCTTTACGAAGCCCAAGCGCTGAAACGCAAGTTCCCATGTCGGGATTTCCTTGGCTTTAAAAGTGAGTCTCGACTGTATCAGACAGCTGTGGCCCCCTCCCTGCCCCAGTCCCCGGTTAGGCTGCCTTGCAGGCTGCACATCACCGCTTGGAAGTCGCTGCTTAACACAGTTAGGTGTACGGAGAGCCCTGATCCAGCCAGATACTTTTGCACTACCAATGAATCTGATAACAAAAATTGCCTACTAAAGAGTGCCAGTAACGTTTTTAGTTTCACAGGAGAATGTTTTCAGTATTTCCCTGTACTATTACCCCCTTAGTCTACAAAAATGACTAAAAAAACCTCAACAGAAATACAAAAGCTACAAAGAAACTGTATTAAATTCTTGGAGATAAAAGTAGAAGCAATATCATGTAAGTCTGAAAAGGAGCTGAAGAAGGACTGAATATGTGTGTTTTAAAGAATTAAATTGCTCTTCTTCCTTCACAGCACTTTCTGAACTGTTAACACTAGATAGCAATCACATGCTATACACGGTCCAGAAACAAAGAAAAATAAAATGACAGCAGCTCCTCAAAATTGCTGTATAAATCAAAGATTGTTTTAAAAAATAAAAAGCAAAGTATGAAGAAAATGTACAAATTAAAATGCATACCGGCTAATTCTGGCTATGTGCACCAAAAGAAAATTCTAAACCAAATCCCTGAAATCAGTAACACCCTGTGTTCTCCACCACTATGTTGCCACTTCTGTGAAAAACTCATCTAGGTAAGTATAATTTCTTAAATCAGGAAACAAATAATATGTTTGAGAATGAGAAACTTGTCAGGTTGACTGAATAAAAACAAAAACAACACAGAAGACTTTAGAAAAATAAAATCTGTTCAAGAGTAATTCTTTAGTGTCCTTATTTTCAGCTGTTTAATTTTTTAATATATAAAATGGCGTAAATCTCAGTGAGAAATTTGGTTTGTAATCGTTCATGTCAGCACACTTTAAAAAATTGTACTTGCGTCAACTGATGGAAAATCGTATTTCTGTCTCATTTTCACCCAAGTGCGTACACATTCTTAAAATTATCATCTCCATATGCAAAATCATAACAGGAGAACTGAACATTTTTTTAAACCTGTTCTTTTGACCTTTCTCTTGAGTAAAAGGACAGCGAGACAATACACTCACCAGCATTGTTCACAGTGACGGCTCCATCACCGGAGATTGAGGGCCATTATTACTAAAGGGAACTTTAAAGTGCCAGGACAAAAAGCGGGGAAAATTAGAAAATAACACTTCTAAATATGCCATGTGTACAAAAAGCCTTTCAGAACAGTAGACACAGAGCAACAAGAAATCTTCATCTAAAACCAGCTGCAGTAAAACACAGACAATCAATTCAAAAGAAAAGGTGCTATGAGAAATTGTCATATGTTACGCAGGATACTCTAAGCTGGAGGTCCCACTTCCATCACCCACATTATAGGCTATTCTAATTTAAGAAAAATATATGACCCTTAAAATACATGGTAAATCCAACATAATTTCCAGGAATGGAAAAGGAAAATCTGGACTGAAGGAAGGGGTTCTCATCAAGGGCTCTTACCCTACCACGAAAAAACTAGAATAGGCTTCCTTTTCCTTCCATGTCTTCAGCAGGATGCAATATTTGTGAGATGCCCCTACAGTCATGACAAAAATTGTACAAAAACGGCCACCTCTCTAAATTTAAGCTATTTCCTTTCACATACATAAAAATGCAAGAATAAATAAAACTCTCTCCAGAACAAGAACAGTCCTATCACAAATTTTATTGCAATTTAAGTCCTATCTTAAAAACAAAAAAGGAAACAAATAAGAGACAATATTCACATGAAAAAGCAAAGTAGCCCTCTTTGCTTCCTATGCACGCATAAGTTTGTGACTTTATGAACAGATTCGGTGTTATTTCCTAAATCCTTATGGATCAGGAATATTCTTTGTAGGATGACAAAGTCATCCTAAGGGTGACTAGACTGAGATTTGCCAGGATCCCACAAAATGAACAGGATTTCTTACATATTTATTCCTCCCCCATTCAGAAAGGGAGTGCAAGAAAATTCCAGCTCAGCAGGGACACAGAGCCATCGCAGGTTGTGTGATAACAGCTTGCCACCTGCTTTTCGCAAGTTGTCTTTGCGAAGTGCAAGGGGCACTGAATAGTAACGTTGCCTGTGGTGATAGGAATGCACTGAACAGCTCAGTATGCAAAAGCACTTACTGGTACACAGTGCTCTTCACAAAGGGCATTGCAGAATGCTTTCCAGACTGTCAGAAGTGCTAGGAGAGGAAATACTAGTGCGTGTGTCACAGGAGGAATATAAGCACTTCCCATCACAATAAAAGAAGGTATAAGCAAACACAGGTACAATGCTGCTCATAGCAAAAAAAAAAAAAAAAAAAAAAGGTGGTGGTGGTAAGACAGGAAACTTAGCAGCAGTCAGAATAGAAGGAGCATTTCTTTGCAAGAACAGCGAGGGTTAGCAGTGGCTAAGCTGCTGCATACACAAGCTCTGGTCCAGTCAAGATAGGGTCAAGTGATGTGCAGTGAAAAGTTTCAAGTCCTCAATCCCCCAGAGCTTGTTTGCTAATTACATTTGCAATTACAAACATGACAAATATATTATTATACAGTGCATTCCACCTTGAGCAGGCGTGTTTCTCCTCATGGACAGTCACTGCCAGCAGCCAGACTCTCAAGCACTGGAAGAATCAAAGTGCACTGTGCTTCAGCTGCAAGGATCATTTTGTGGGCATCTCTATTGCTCTGAAGAGACAGGGCAAAGCTTTAGAGAGAGGCAGCATAGCAAGGATGGAAACAAATGCAGAGAATAAGTTACTACAATTTAATTCCTAAGAAGTAAAACTCACCAGGTCAATAGCTATTACTAATAAATAATACTAAATTATATTCTGTTCCCAATGACAGGCACAAAGCACTTTACACATGCAAGCTACGTAGAGATGACTACATTAACAACTCAAATGCAGCCGATACCGGGAAGACAGAAAGAAATCAAGATTTTCCTATTTTCAGCAAGGTCACCATAGCCGAGTACGGCTAATATCTTCTTTGTTAAGTCCCATTGCTAAACAACCAACCCTCTGATTCACAGTTTGCCACGGAAGCTCTGATCTTTCCTTTTTTTTCCCTCCAGTTTCTATAGCAGCATTATCTAGGAACCTCGCTGCTGGGTACCGGACAGATGCTAAATTTACTTGCTCACACTGCACAAACTAACAATTCTGTTGCGCTCGCTGGCTGTAAAGTTACCGTCACTAGCTCCATGGAATAAAGAACAGGTCTTACTGGGAAGAATTTCCCAGTCTCTGCCATCTACAGTGGAATCACTGACGTGCAAAACTAGCTGCCGCTATGACCCCCAACTCCTAAACTGGGGAGCACAAGTTAGAAGGAGAAATTGGGGGAAGGATTTTGGCTTTTATATATCCAAGTTTTGTCACCATCTTTTTCTACTTTTACTATTTCTTTCCTTAGTTAAATCTCTCTTAGACATTTTATGCTCTTTGGAGAAATCCTACCGTGCTCCCGACAGAACCTGTAAAGTTCATCTAGTCTCGGGTTTAAACATTTTACCTTCTCCCTTCTTGCATTCCCTAAGAGTTTGTGTCCTTTGAGCCGTGGAAAATTTGGTAGAGAGACCCACTGACACAATGCACAAAACTTCTTATTGAGCTAAAATTACTTGAAGAATACAGGTGTTTTCAAATGACATGAAATTCTGAGCACTGGTAACAACGCAGAAACGGGGCTAGGGAACAACAGCGGAAAGGGCACGGACAGTACAGACATTCTCTTGGAGAGGAAGAAAATGGCATGTGAAATCTCTGTCACAGCAACTTTCTCTGATGCAATCTCTCCAAAGTCTTTCCCCTCTCAGGCTAAATGCAATATTTATTGATTACTTCAAATCAATACAATGAAAAAAATCCTATTTTTTAAATACATTGATCTTTCCATATTTCTCAATAATTGATAATGATTAGATCATCTTTACTTTTACAAGTGGAATTGGAAGAGGAGGGAAAAGTTAATACAAATACTTTAAAAGTACCAATTTCCTCATCAGCCTTGTGCTCAATAAGCTTAGCTACCGAGACCCCATTCTATGATGGGAACCTCGTCAGAGACCCAGTAATTAGGCCATTTCCCTTACAGTTATTTTGTCAATAAAACAAACAACTCCTTCCCCATTCTCCCCAATTAACAACTCCTCCCTATCCCAGACTTTCAGAGATACTCAGAGCAGACAGTTGCATTCAGCCTCTCTGACTCAGATTTCCTCCCATTCACGGAATATGGAGATTTCCAGTAACCTCTGAAATCAAGTCACATTTCCTCACTCTGTGCATTAGAGTCAGTGACAACAACTTTGTTAATTCTCTGTCGCAGGGTCCAGAATTCGCTCCTTCATTGACTTAAAATTCCAATGTTATACCTTTCCATCTCTCTATCAAATATATCACTTATTCCTTTCAACTTTTTCCTTCTGTCATAAAATAATTTTCATTTTTATCAGATCAATGACTCATGCGTCTTTCTTGTACATCAGAGGAAACAGTGTAAGAGACATAGCATCTGGCAGGATGCCCTCATTTGCCAATGATTTTTATTTTCCCGTCATGAAGGTTCATTGGTCAGTTTCTGTCTGTCATGTAGAATATTAATTAAAAACAGAGATGGCAATTTTGTAGTCCTACCAACATTTCTAGTGGCAACTATAATTAGGCAGAAAAAAATTCTCCGGGATGTGGAAGTTAATATGGAAAAGTAAAAATGCCGTATTTCACTGTCCTTTGAAACAGCCTTAGGTTTGCATATGAGCGAGACGCAACACCAATATTCAGTACGACCATACATATGTATGTGCGTATTCCTACACATAAATATTTACAGATGCACACAAGTGTTTGTATGTGAATATAATCACATCTTTTATATGTCAGAGTGTACATTTGTGGTGTCTGCACATGCATTCTCTTCCCGCTGTACTGCAGACAGATGTTGTCAGTACAGTGTAACTAATGTATTCTCGCCATATGCCCTCACCTGAGAGACAAACTGCAGGTACAAATCATTGTCTTTGTTAGTTTCCCAATTCGAACTCATGCAAAAGCTTCTTCCTTGGAACTGCACCACCTACCCCAGGAATAATTCTCCCAAAGGTCGGTATGAAAGGACAGTAAGCAGTTGCTAAGGAGAGAAAGAAATGAAACACATACGCTGCCTTAGGACATATGCACAGAGGGTCAAAATTAGGAAGAAGCATTCTTTTACTCTCCCTGCGAGATCCTGCTCTGAGGGAAATGCAACCTGCTGATCAGAACTTCCACAGGTTCCTGGTGTAATCACTCAGATCAACACACGCAGGCAAAGGAAAGGGAACTTTCACTGCTTGAGGAAGACAAATCCAAAACCTTAAGAGTAGGATTAGGGACAATGAATTCCTTTGCTTAGTTTTTGTCAGACTCTTCTTGGGTCTGACTGTTAAAAAATTAAGTTCTCCTTAAACTCCAAGATGAAGAGAGTCACCTCTTCTGTCCTTTGTCTTGTTCATTCTCTCCCTCTCTCTCAATAATTGCGAGGTGAAATAGTTTCCAGGTAACTGTGTGGATCACGTATTGAGTGACCATATCCACTTCTCTTCCTACATACCACTCTTCCTCATATTTTTTTCCTGTAGAAGAGGCAGTTTGCAATGTTTTTTAATTCAGTCCTAATTTAAGCTTTAATCTGACAAAAATTGCTGTCCACATAATTAAAAGCAGTATTATTTTCTTCAAAAAAAGGAAAATAACTATTAAAATCTTTTCAATGGCTAGCAGTCAGAAGAGTAAATCAGTACGATAAGGATAATACGCTCACATAGCTAGGTAATGATACAGACACAAATGCAATACCTGTATTTACATTGTATGTTCACAGTATAATTGTGCTACAGTGGGAGAAAAAAAGAATAAAGGGATATATATTGGGCTAACTTTTATCCTCAGCTACAGGAATGCAATCTGAAATCTAATCTTAACAAAACCAGAATGTAAATCAAATCAGTACCTGACACACTGCACATATACCTTTAAATGTAGTATTTTTTTAAGGCTTCTCACATCTTTTCCTTCTCTCAATAACTTTTTCCAGACTTAGCCATACTTCCCTGCATCGTTGTACTCCTTCTTAATTAAAAAAGTTAAAAAAAGAGATTGAAAAATAGAGGTTGAGGTGTTTTAAATTATATTTCTCAGTCTCTCTCATCCAACCTTAACTATGTTAAAGAGAAGGTTAGCTGACACACAGAACCAAGCCAAGCACTTCTCTAAACAGAGAGCTCTCCAACAGTTTCTCATCTCAAAAAGCAGCACACTCTGTCTACTGTAAAGCCGTGGGGGCTCAGTAGCACTTCCCCCAGGGCCACCTTCATCTGTCTACTGAGCGGCCAAAGACTTGTGTATATGGGTAAGGTGCACTTGACATTATTGAGAGCTGACTGAGAGCCCATGGAAAAGTAAAACGGGTGAACAGTAATACGACATGCAGATTATTTCTTACTATTTTTATGTTGTTTGAGTTCCTTTTCTCAATTCCAGAAGTAGAAAAAATAAAAGGGAAAAGTTAAGAGACAATATAGTAAGTGATGAAGATCTAGCTTTTGATTGTGGCGTTTTGGTTTTTTTTTTTTTTTTAATGAAGGTAAATGCACTCTCTATTTTTGCCTTAATATTAAAAGACTCCCAGCGGCATACAGAATACATTTCCCTTAAGAAACTGTTTGTTTATTTTTTAATTCAAAATGGAGCAGCCACAAGTGAAGCTTCAGTGGGGAAAAGAAAATCACATGGGTCAGATTATTAATTTCTATTAACAATACTAAGTCTCATTTTAATGAAACTGCTGGAAGCAGGGGATTAAAGGAAGAAGAAATGAGTGTAAGGACAGATGGAACATTAGGAAACAAGAGATAGAAAGACAGATAAAAGACAGCTGTAATGAGGAAAGAGGGGTGTCATTGTGGGGTTTTTGTTCAGTTTTAATTGTTTAAATTTTACTAAATACAAGGTGTTCTTAAAACAAAAGCAATGAAAGAGGCAAAATTACTTCACTCCCACCTCTGATGACACCACAGAACCTGCATAGGTGACACACGGATTAACATGCAAACACACAAAAGGGTACTCTGCTCAGGGTGAGATTTATCGGAGAGGAGAAATGCATTTAAAATTAATTGCTCCAGTCAGCTGGATGCAAATGCTCAGATTTTGCCTTGTTTCCTAACTTCCCCAGAAGGATCAAACCAAACTTAACATGCTGAAGTGATTTTAAACACAGTATTACCAGGCACAGCCCACTTCGGAATACAAAGAGCAGTAGCAGGTGCTAAGGTATCAGCCACCGGTCCCAGCTCGGGATGTCTGCTTGCCAGCCCTCCGACTCACTCCACTCTTTCCCCGGGCAGGCTAACCAAACAGTAAGCTGTGGGAAACTAAATTTCCATCGGGCATTTCGGGTGAAAACCGGACATTTTTTATAAAAGACAGCGCTTTAATGGATCTACTTTGTGTAATTTTATATGCACATCTCTTTATAGACACCTACTAATTCATCTAATAAAAATCCTAGCACAGACGGAAAGTAAAACTGCGCAGAAAGGACTGCCAGTGCTCACCGTTAGCTGCCTGTTCCTAGGAGATGAAGCATTAGAGGGAGAAGTTACAAGACAAGAGAGAAACAGACCAACACACCGACCCCCCAAAGCGCTCCTCCGCGGACCCTGCCGCACCTGCCCGCGCGGAGGTGCGCATCGCCCTGCCCGCGGCCGGCCGCTCAGATACACCCGCCACATGCGGTGCCCCGCGGGGGCGGGAGGCGGGCGGCTCTGCGGCAGGGAGGCAGCGGGACTGCGGGTTCGCTGCCCCGTCCCACCCGCAGCGGGACGCAGCGCCGGTCCCAGCCCGCCCCTGGCCCGCCCGGTCCCGGCGCGGCACACTCACTGGTTGTGGTAGCCGAGCGGGTCGGAGATACACAGCTCAGAAATGTCCATCAGTCCAGTTTGAGCATTCCCGGTTGGAGGAGGAAAAAAAAAAGAAAAAGAAAGAAAGAAAAACAGGAAAGAAAGAAAAAACACGAGAGAACAACTAAACTGCAGCGGGCAGGGAGGGCGGGGAGCCGGCCCGAGCCCGGCGGCGGGGCGGGCGGCGGGGAGGCAGCGCCGCTCCGCTCCCGCTCCGCACCCGCGTGCGGACACAGTGGCGGCGGCAAGAGGCGGGCGGCGCGCAGGACACGGCCACGGGGGATTTCGCCGCCCCGAGCCCCGCTGTAGCTTTAACGCCGGGAGACGGATGGAGACGGCAGGGCGGCTATTGGCTCCCGCGCAGGGGCTGGGCTTGGAGCGCGGCTGGGGGAGGCACGGCCGGGGGGGCCGCCGGACCCGGCACCGGCAGCGCAGCGCGCCCGGCGGCACCCCGCAGCCGCGGCCCCGGCCGGCGCCGCGCTTCCCCCGGGGCAGGCTGCGAGGCGTCCCGGGCCGGGGCCGGAGGAGTGGGGGCCGCGTGGCCCCGGCCCCGCGGGGTGCAGTGCGGGCCGCTGACACTGCTGACCCTCGCACTGCAGCCGGGGCGACGCGGCCGCCGGCAGCGCGGGTGACACGAAATCGCAGCTCCAGCCCGGTCCCACCGCGGGAATGATCGCAGCGGCAGCGCACGCTCCCCTTGCCTCTTACCCACTGATCTGTCTCCCGGGGGCACCGGCTGGGAAGTTCAGGGTTAAGCAAAACCTTGAGGTGAAGAGTGCCCCATGGACTATTTACCGCTGCTCGCGCCCCGCACGGGCATGCCGGCGGGCCTCTGCCCGCCCAGACAGCAGCCCACATGCACAGGACAACGCACCCGCGTGCCGCTTTGTGCGTGCATTTCACAGGCGCCGCTACACGCAAACGCATGACTCCACATACACGCACTTCGTGCACACGCACAGACCCGCATCTCACACTGAGACAGCCTAATCGCTGTACTCAGACATCCGCTTTCCCGTACACACACAAACTCTTTAATACACGCATGCAGGAGAAAGTGCCCGAGTCCCATTTCAAAGAAGTGTAATTCAGCTGTCACTTCAGTGCAGCTTATGAAACCACACTGGAATAAATCCTGGCACGTGAGATCAGAATCAGACATTCAGGACAACAGCGCATATTCCCAGGCGCACAAACCATAGATGTAGACCCTCAGAAATCTTCACAAACAAAACTGGCACACACAACTAGCCTCGTGAAAGACATATTTTCAAAGCTCTGCATACATACTGGCTGCCCAGTGTGCTTTCACAATTCCCACACACATCCTCACACTCATGCAATTCCGCTGCATATTTACAGCAACGTACCAATACCTATCTGAAGATCCCTCTCCATATAAGCATGCGAGCCTCTCAGGCACACGCAGTCTTGCACTGAAAGCCTGACTCACACAGGTGCCCTACAGGGTCTATTTGTCCCTTGCTACCTACTCTCCACCTTCCAAACTGCACTCATGCAAACCTCACTTGTCGCTCTCCTATGCTTCTACTTCATGTTTAGATGTCCAGTGCTCAAATATATGAAAATACCCTTAACAGGTAAACAAGAACCAGAGGCCTTTTTAAAAGGAAAATACACACAAACACACATGGATAAAAACTTCATTCTCTTATGCCAGGCAAACAAAGGAGCTAAGAGGGTATTTCTTAATATAAAACCCACACTCTAATTTGAGGCAAGAGTGTACAACACTAGGAGAAACAAAGGGCAGACTAGAGCTGTTCAGATGAGGAGGCCAATACAGAATAGAAGAAAATGCAGTGTGGTTCAGCTATAAACATGGCAATAAGCACTGACCAAATTAGGCTAAAACTTTTCATACAATCAGTATTTGCAGAAACTTGAGAATATTCAAAAAAGAGGAATGGCCAAATTCACAGCCAGTGTAAACCATACTTGCTTTATTGAAGTCTGTCAGTGCAACTTCCTCACTACCTCCTCTACCAGAGATCTTAACAAACACCATGCAAACTAATGGTATGCCCTAGCATGTCCCCAGCCCGTGCGAGGACAAGCTGTGTGATTTGGAACAACTATCCTTAAGACAGGACAGCCTAAGGATGTCAAAACAGAGGTCTTTTATGATGAAAGGTACATACGAAGATGGCATAGAAAACAGGCTGGTTTAGAAAATGGGAGTCAGAAGACTCATCCACAGTTTTAAGACTACAGCGGAATCTGATTACCTGAACGTTGCAGGTGACACAATTCAGATTATGCATCTTTCCAGGAAGCACAATTAATACAAATGGAACATATATACATATACCTTTGTACACTTAAGTGATATATCAGCCCAGCAAGAACTCTAAGATGCTTTAGTTGTTGAAGGGACAGAAGACAAGGGCTTTAGTAGGGCATTAGCATTAGTAGGGCCCAAGATTGTAAGGAAGGAATCTCAATAATCACACCAGAGAACACCTGACCCAAGCAGAGGCAAGAAGGACGAAACCAGCACTAGTGTGTTTCCAACAGAAATCTGAGGTTGGAGGGGGACTTAGTGATGACCTAGTTGCCCCATGAAGAAGATTCCCCATGCACAGTAGCAAGGGAGGCTGGAGGAGGCACACAGGGTCAGGGCCTGGGCAGGCTACAGTTCAAGAGCAGTCAGGGTGCTTGCAGTGAGCTGATTTTGACAGAAAGCAATTCTCTCCAGAAAGATGCTCCCTGGCTGGATCCTGACTATACAGAGATTAGCTCTGGTGTGGGCTCTCGGTGAATGGAAGACCACAGTGGGAATGGCCTAGCAGGCAGCTCCTGCTCTCCCAATAGCTGATGTTTTGATTTTGCACTTTAACTTTTATCCAGGCTGAGGTGAGGCAAGCAGGGAGCCATGTGATTGCCTGGCACAAGGTCCACAGGGCCAAATTAACTGATATAAACAGTACAATGGTGGGTTTGTACTCTGGAAATGGGCTGCTGCTGACAGAGGACTGCCTGGGTAAGGTGGGTATTTACAGAGTGGTGCAGAAATGTAACATTAATCTCTTCTGACCCAGTACAAATGGAGCTTCCCCTGCCTTGAGAATAGCTGTGCAGAGGCCCAGCTCTTCCTTTCTGAGAAGGATAGAAAGGAATAGTTTCTGCTGGCTGGGCTTGACCTGCCAACCTGAATTCCCCAAGAAAGAGGACAAGAGTGCTGCAGGCTGATTTTGGAACTTTAGGAGGCTTCATCTTCTTCTGCAAACCCCTCCACACGCAGCGTTTCCTGAACTCTTCTCACAGCTTTAGCCAATTTCTCTTCCCCCCAAAGAATAAAAAAGGAAACACTGATCCCAACATGGCCATCCTTCTGATATGTGTGTTTTTTAAAAAAGGAGGAAGTTAGAAAGGACTGTAAGGTTAAGCTGGCAGATCTGGAAGCCAAAAACCTCCGTTCGGGTAAACACAAGGCAGAACTGCACATGCAACAGCAGCACTAGCTTGCCTTGTGAGCACAGCCTTTGTTTGCTGTCCTGGCAAAATCCTGGCCAGGACCTGCTGCTCTCTCCCTGTGGGAGGGGCAGGAACAGTCGCAACCACTCAGTCTGTAGTGGCTGAGCACAGCATACCAACAGGTGCTCTAGTAACTGCTACCCATTGGGATGACTTTCATAAGGCAGCCTCTGGCTTTTGAAGTCACCAGTTCTCCTCACACCTGGTCCAAATGCAGAGCAATGACTTTCCATCAATGTTAGCCTTGGACAAAGCGCAATCGGAGTTCTATAGGCTGATGGAGCTATAGGCAGTATCAGTTCTTTGAGACATGCAATCCCCCTCCCCAGAAAGAAAGCAAGAATTACGAAGACACGTCTCTACTTTTGCTGGCTCTTCTAAGAGATGATGGATAGAGACTTTATTTGGAGATCCCCCCCCCCCCCCCAATCCTTTAATGACTAATCTGTTTTTGATAGATTAACTTTTTACTTTTTTTTTATCGTGGAATAATGATCAACTTTCCAGCAAGCTGATTGACTGACAGAAATTTCATTTCATCTAATATAGAAGTAACCTGCAAATCATGCCAAACAAACTTGATTTCACTTGTTGATAAGGCTAGTTTTTTGTGATAAGGAAAATGCATCAGAGGGAGAGATCTAGTTACTTTGGGGGGGTTGGGGATTTTTTTCCCTTTTATGAAGGCCCTATTATTGTATTCTCACAAGGAAGTCAGTAAAGTGGTATCTGCACAGGGCAAAAACAATACATAATAATTAAGAGACCCAAGCGGGGCAGAATAGACTTGTGTACACACATTCTTATCTTGTCTGCTGGGGAAAGAGGAGTTCAATGACAAAAGACCTGTCCCAGTCCCTGTCTCATTTAAGGAAACAACAGTTACAGAGGGGTCACTGTGATGAATTTAGAAGACAACCCTTTCACGCTTTTGAGGCCAATAGTACTGCTTGGATTTCACACAAGTCACTGTGTTGCATAGCCTGATCCCTCTGCTTTGCAAGGCTAGTAACCCTGGAAAGAAACTCAGGTCCCCTGAGCAAAGGTCCCTGATCGCTGGCAGGCTTTCACCACTCCCTACACATCCCCTTCCACAGCAAACAGCTATCCCAGATACAGACTCTGTCCATGAGGACAAAACACCTTTCTTTATTTTGGGCTCTATGCTGTTTTCCCTTACTACACCCAAACAAAACAGTTTGCTCTCCCCACCAAAGGCAATGTCATGTTTTCTACTAAACCTCAATAGATTTTTTTCTTTCCCCAAAAAACCTAATTGGCCTTACAAACAATATGCTTCCATCTAAAAGGTACTACCACCATCACTGCTGAAGCTCAACATATATTGAAGCAGGAAATAGTTTTCACATAGTAATTTTTAAATAACTGCCAATCTGAACATCCTTAGACATGCTTCAAGCATTACCTAGTCTTTAAAACATCTGTGTTATAATTCTCAACCTATAGACCGCCAAATCATATCATAAAGAGGTTGTGGCTTGCCCCAGATCAATCTGAGCAAATCTGTAGCAGAGCTAGAGTCTGAATACAAGTGTCTTAACACTTACTGTCCTGCTTTGAATGAGAATTCT
This sequence comes from Gavia stellata, assembly GCF_030936135.1. NCBI lineage: Eukaryota > Metazoa > Chordata > Aves > Gaviiformes > Gaviidae > Gavia > Gavia stellata. The sequence continues at coordinate 26,379,118 of NC_082600.1, forward strand.
CTGTCCCAAAAACGTGACATTTCATTAAGTTCTGTGCTTGGATAAGTGTTAGGAGCCCTGAGATAAGACAGACATAGTCCCTACATTGCCAATGAAAAGTCAAGACTTTCTTTTGATAACCTCTATTTTTGTAGGGCCAATGCTGTTTTGTGTCCTTCTTTACCTGCTTTTGTCTTTGCAGTGTTAATAGCAGGACTCTTATTTCCAGAGCAGAACATGTTCCTGCTGACACCTTAGATGAAAGTGCATACGCAGACACACACATGCAACAAAGACAAACCAGGCAAAGCTATACTGACTTTTCTAGAATTCAAAACAGGGCATCAGAGTAAGAGGCAGGCATAGAGTATTTTACCAAATGGGAAAGAATAAAGACGATGGGAAGAGAGAGGTAATGGGAAGAGAAATTTTCCAGATTTTGGAAGAGCTTGTAGTAAGAAACATATAGAGACGCAGGAGAGGAAATTATATTGCTGGGATTATGCATTCTGCTCTCTCTTGCATCATCAGTTAGCTGTGGTATTTGATAGGAACTTCTATTCTCCTTGCCCAGAAATACTGCACTGTATCTGCAGAAAGAAACCTTCCTCAAAAAAGATAGGTAATTACAGAGGTAGATGGATCTCGTAGACTTAGAAGACTTCAATGGAGAGCTGTGATCCAGCTCCAGATTTTGACCTGTTGCTCATCTGTTTCCAATGGTGTATTAGACTAACCCTCAGTTGGGCCACTGTGGTAGGGCAGAACATGACCAAGACATTGACTGGAAGGTGATTTTATTCACACTGACAGCTACACATCATTTACTAGCACACTCACTGCTCTTTCCAAATTTCAGCAAAGCAGAAATGAATCCTTCCCAATCCATGACGTCAGGTGTCCACAGAGCAGCAGCTGGGCTATTTGCTCAGCTACCAGGAGGAAGGAGGGAACACAAAGCATCAAGGAATCTTGGAAATACTTCTGCTTAGCTGTCGCCAATCTTCCAGCACAGAGGCATCACAAGCATGGCTTTCCCAGTATGGTGGTTCATCCTATCAGATAGGACATAAAGTCAGACAGCATCTTTTCACCTTTAGCTTTCCTACCTCAGTACACTAGCTTCAAGTCTTGTTTTGCAAAAGGCCAAAGAGGGAGGTCAGGAGAACAGGGGATGCTTGTTCATTCCTCTAATTTGGGGGGTTGATTTCCTGCTTCTCTTTCCAAGCCTATGCACTCCAAGCTCATGCATTCTAATCACCTCAGGCCCCTAATATTCACAGTAGAAGCTTACTCACTGAACTGATCAAAAGAAATACCTGTCTTGTCAGGAGAAATAAGTTAGTTACTGTTATGCTGCAAGCAAAGAATTAAAACATTTTGGGCATGTGCATTGATAATGCCAAGTGTCTCAACCCAGAAAAGGAGTGGGGCTTAAAGAATCAAAATGCTTCGAAGTTCCTACTATTAAAGAGAGAGCATGCCCACTGAGGGCTAGACAGTGGAGATGGGGGGGTAATTTTTCCAAGTCTGTGATGGAAATAGGAACTTAAACATACACAAGGTAACTTATTTCCCAGCAACAGCAATGAGGTGGCTGCAGTGGCCCAGACTTTACAGTTTGAATACTATGATGTAACAAAAAACAGTGGGTAAGTGTGCAATTTCCTTTTAGCTGGGTTCTCTGAGTAGGTAACAGAGTTCTTTTGGAAAGTGATGTAGGCTGTTATAAAGAAGCAAAGCAGTGAAAGGACTTTTCCATCCAGGGTATAAGGGATAAAGAAAGCAAGGATTAAAGACCTTCCTTTTCCTGCAAGAACCTCCATCTGGCCTCATAAGGGCACAGTCAATAGAGGACTATTGACTTCACCAGGTCAGCCAGGCCAAATACAGAGGAGCTCACCGACAGTGGATCTATGCAAAAGTATTTAACAGTGAGGTGAATCTGCAGGTCCCAAGTGACCTTAGGAACCTGATGCATAACAGTCTGGAAAAAGCAGAGATCATCAGATGATCAGGACTGCTCTCCTGGTCACCTTCTCCAGCCTCAGAATATTCCAGTTTCTAACAGTAAGGGGCTACAGGTTTTGGCCAGAGCCAGACATGACACAGGCCAGCTTCCTTCTGACATGCTGTATCAGCAGCACAACAATTGCAAGTATCATGTGCTCTCGATCTCCAAACAGCTCAGTTAAGTACACGACCATTTTGAAGATTTGTTCTGTACTAACTTTAGTGTTTGAACAACAATACAAATTCTTTTCACTAGTCCCTCTTGAGTTTGTTTATTACTTGAACTACATTTATTTCACTTTCTGGACAAGAGCAAATTGGTGTGACAGATTGTTTGATTAGACAGCTTTGCCAACAAACCCTATCCCAAGCTTCTTAACATACTTTTAACTTCTGAGTTCCATCAACTGTATCTCATTCAGACACCTGCAGTAAAACAAGTTAGGAAATCGCTGCTGTCTGCCAGTCATTAACATTCAAACACTATACCTACAGACCATGAATGATCATGGTTTTGTGGTACTTTTTCAAACAAGAAATGGAAAAAGAACAAGAAAAACAATCCTTGCCTATACCACAAAACATAATTTAGAAGAGGCAGGGTAACTCAGGACCATATAAACACGTCTGCTTTAGCTACACAATATATGCACATACAGTATCAAGAGGGTAGCCAGTCAAAGAGATAAATGCTGGTTACCAGAAAAAAAGCTTTTCTATTCAAAGAAAAGGAGAAACTTCACTAGCTCAGTCCTATTTCTGTTATGCAGCCCTGTGTACTCCAAAAGATGGCAGTCTCTCTCATGTGTGGAAGTACAAGTCCCTGGATGTCTTTGAAAAGGTCTTACTGACATGACTTCCAAGTCTTTAAGTTTCTCAGAGTTCCAGACACAGAGGCAGTTGTGGGCAGCAGTAAAGCCTTCTCCTGATGGACCTGAACACGTATCACTGGATTTCAGCAAAAATGCCTTCATCCTTCAAAGTCATGTGTTGCCAGCTTCACCGTTCCTGTGGCAGCATTAGAAAAGATTACTTTTCAGTATCATTGTTAAGGCAAACTCAAATCTCAGTCCCATGTGGTCTGAGGGTGACTTTGGTGCTGCAGCCTCCTAGCAACAGGTCCCCTTGGTCTCCACAGTGCTTACAAAGGAAAATCCAGTTTTGGTCTTTTGCTCATCTCTTGAAAACCTTTATTTTAGCGATGATCAAAGATGACTGATGCCTCCCCTCTCTGCTCCTCTGTTGAACATACCAATCTTCCATTAAATATTTACAGTCAGTTGAACTCAGTAGTACTCAACTCATCTTTTAGACTTTGCCCCTCAACATTAGGCAGTGTTTCATGTGGTCAGCAACTCAGCAAAGGGTAGGCTTTTATGACATAACTTCCAGAAGTTGTTGCTACCAGGTTCGTCCTGGGAACCATACAGACTGGGGACAGCACTTCTCCTTGTTAAACCCACTGCTTTTTCAGAGCACCAAGAAGTTAAACAGAAGCAGGGCAGAAGGAAAATGGTAGGAGAGAAGGACTGTCACTGCTTCAGATACAGAGGGCTGCCAAACAGCCAATGACATGGCACCCAGGAGAGCCCTGCCTTGCTTCTGAGGGAGAAGGTACCAGGCACCAGTACCTTCAGATACCATTTTGTTTCCGGAGGCTCATTTCATGAGGAGAGTCATTAAACTGATTGGTCAAGCAGGATGGTTAAAACAAACAAAAAAATGTAGGTCATTAGCCTTGATTAGCCAGCAATCATTTGGGTTGAATCAGCCCATTTTGCGTTATAACCATAGGCATGTCAGCTGCATTCCACCCAGCTAGACTAGTGCCTCTTCTGAAGCTACTATGGGGGACCGTCATTGGCTTGCAACCCAACACAAGGCTGTGCAACTACACATCACATAGGATATCTGACCAGCATTGTAAGGATGTTCAGAACATCCCTTGCATGTCCTGCTGCCCAGCAGGTACATTCTGCCTGAGGGGGCAGTACTAATACTTCCAGAAATACAGAGTACTTCTGCATAGACAAACCTAGATGACACCCATCAGATGATCAATAAATATCTCCAGGGCTTGCACTAGGATACAAACCAAACACCTTTAGATTTGACTATACACTTGCTATGTAAGGACCACTTTTTTTTTCTTTTGAGCTACTACAGTTCATATATACAAAGTACAAAAGCACCAATATAAGCCCTAAATATTTGGCAAGCTGTCAAATGCCCATTAATGAGATGCTGTAGGTCAGCTGAACGGACCAGTGAGAGCCTGCACTTCTACCTTATGTTCCCAAAATTTTATCTACACGCTGTGGGGCAAAGGATAAGCTCTCAGATGTCTCACTCAGTGATTAGCTCTCCCAACAGTAAAACATATCCAAAAAAGTGCAGTGTCTTAGAGTGGTGTAAGAATTATTAAATGCTTGTGGGATGTCCATGAGCATCATCACATGGGTCCAGCGCTCTCAAGCAAGGGTCAATGCTAGCTGCGATACCAGGAAAGTGCCCCATAGATGTTTGTCAGAATAAGGCATGGGGCAGCCCGGTAGAACCAGTAAAGTGTAGCTTCACCTGCACTGCTATACTATTTCACCTCAGCCAGAACTCTTGACACAATATAAATACCCCCCAAAACCCTCTCTGTAAAAGAAGACATCGTTCCTCCAAAAATAGGAGAAGAAGCTGGGTCATCAGGCGAGGGTGAAATTGGTTTAAAGCCATTAAGAAGAAAGCAACCCAGGCATTCAGGAGCAATCACAGCTGCTGGGGCTGATCAGGAGAGACAGAGCGAATTATTTATTTATGGACTTCCTGCTCTCCCTGAGCAGGTGTCTCCACAGAGGAAGCTTTAAGAGGAGTGGGGAGCAGGAGGGAGGTGCTGCTTGGAATCCTCTAGAGGTTTTCCTGGCCTGGGCCTCAAGAGAGTTAAACACAGTTCATGCCCAAAGCATCCAGGAGCCATCAACTGTCTTTCTCAGAGCAGGAAAGGCTAGAAAGAGTATCACGCAGGTCTCTGCTGGGATGGAGCACGTAGAGCCCCAGGCACCCAGATTGCCATGCAAGCTTTGCACAGCTTACAGTAAGATCCCTTCAGAGCAATAGTGCTTGAGTACACAGCCGTTTCTCTCTTCTTGTGGTTCAGCTGCTTCCCTTTAAACACAGATTAAGTATCCCCAGGGTCTCAGCAAGCGTTTAACAGACCTGCCTGATGGAAGGACCTCCAATGAGAAAACCAAGACCTGAAACTCCCCATAGACACTCTCAATTCAATCCACAGCTGATAAAGCAACCCTGAAGTTACATGCAACCAGACCCTAACTGCGCAGAAAGCACGTCAGTCTAGTCTGTAACCAAAGCTCATCTAAACATCCTAAACTTAAGGGGGAGGGAAGGACTAGCAGATTAAACAGGAAGAAATACGTGCATTGAAAAAGTCAATATGGAAATACAGAATTCTTGATATTGTATCAAGAACTCCTTTTCAAGATACAGTACTGTCTTTCCTGATGCAATTGCTTGTTTCCCCAAATTGGAGGATGAAGAGGAGTTATTCCTTAAAACCACAGAGTTCCCTTCAGTATTCAGAGTTGACCCTTCAACACTAACTAAAAAAGAGCTGTAGTGACAGACCGATCTGTCCAGTCAGACAGATCTGGCAACTACCCTCTTGTTTCGGCTTTGGTCAGAGGGCCACAAAGGGCAGCCAGGTCTTGGAAACTATCAAACACCACCAGAATTTTTCACTGGAAGATGCTGCAGAAGAGTAGTGTTACAAAAGGGTCGCTGATGGGGACTGAACAGATTATGTGAGTGGTACAGCCTGCACTGTGTCAATTTGTGTCTCCCTGCAATTCCTTACTGATGAGATGCCAGAGATTGAGACGAAAAGGGCAGAAGCAGACAGCGACTGCTTTAGACACATGTCATTCAACATTCCCAGTTTATCCCTGCTCCGCCTCTGCTAGTATGTCTTGCATTACTCCCCAGCAATGATATTCTTCCTCAATTCTGGTCTCAAATCAGTACATTGTTTTGTGCCATTAAACCTACTGCAAAACCAGTTGTGGTAGCAAAATAACTCCTTAATGCATAAAGTGCTTTGGGAAACCTTTGAAAAGGAAAGGACTGAAGAAAAAGAGAGTATCATCTTCATCAACATCAGTGATCTAAGGGAGCCTCAACATCAAAAAGGCAGAAAGTCTAACAGTGAGAGTGTTTCAGCGAGTCCTAACTCAGTCTGCCTCCTCCCCACACATAACAAAGTGATTTCTGCTACTTGTAAATATATAAAAACAGGTTTGTTCTCCCAGTCTATGTTCCTCCAAACAAAGGGCAGCATAAAAAGGATCCATTTTCCATTCAGTGAAACAGGTGTTATTTGGTCTCTCAAAGGAAACTTCCTTTGCTGCCCATTCAGAGACAGATTACATTTTTAGGGTTTGTGTGACCTTTGTTTACCACTCTGGGAAGAACATCATTAAACACTGATAGCTACTTAGCCCTGATGGGGGACTGCTCCAGAGATGGTTGCATCCCCCAGGGAGCTAAAGCACAGGCAACCCAGGGCTCTCTGGGGCCCTGTTTTGCTTTGACCATTGACTTGTGGCTTGAAAATCTTTACACAACCAAATACACTGCTAGTTCATAAGTGCTGGGGTTATTCATTTGTGTGCTTTAACACACATTGTTTGGGAAATTCAATTCATCCCTTAATTTGCTAAATACAGTTTTAGGTTCTAAAATCCTCCAGAGTCTGCAGTGTCCTTTGCGCCTTCATGCTCATTTGCCTTTTTTATTTCCCTTCCAACTTGCCAAAAGAAAAAAAAGTCCATTTTGATTCTGTTCCTGGCCAGTCGACCTTGCTTTTGGAGCCTGGCACACCAACTTACCCCTCTGCAATTGTCAGGTTACAAAAACAGAAGGAGAACATTTGCTTCCTTGTGAAACACTTCCCATTGAGATTTTTCAGTCACAATAATTTCTGTAGCATGCTCTGTGCTTTCACACAGTCTTAGTTTTGCAGAAATACAAGGCTTAATCTGCACCCATTTACATGCATTTGACAGCCGGGAGGAGGCCTCTTCTTCCTGCTAAGGTATGCTTAGGCCTCTGCGCAGATACGAAATGCCTCTGTGCTGCTGCGCATAGGGGTATGGCATTTGGTATTAGTGATGTCCAGTATTCACCTCCTCTCCTCACAAGCTTTCTTTGCATGAGGATGTTACTACAGTATAATTCAAGGTACAATTTTAAATAGATTAACCTAAGCTGGTGCAAAAGGCACTCATTACTATTGAAACTAAACCTGTTTAGACATCTAATAAGCAAAAATGAAGCATCCTCAAAGTGTCAGGAGAGCATCCACAGTTTGGATTTTCACTAGTTTAAATGGATTGTTCTAAAAATCAATGCAATTTAAAGTGTACAGCTTCCTCATGTAGAAAAGATCTTCTCTGGACCAAGGAAAGAGCAGCACTTGTAAAATAAATGACTGCCTGTGCAAAGGTGCAACACCCGTTAACGACTACCACAAAGCAGCAGGGAGGAGAAGGAGCTGAGGAGATAGGGTCAGTGGCTTGCACACAGCTTGTTAGGAAATACTGCATTCAAATTGACTACCTACAAGCACCCAAGAAAGGGCATCTGGAAGTGACAGCCAACTAATGAAAGTTTCAGGGACATCCCAATATACTCAGATCCTCCCTTGGCTGGAAAACACGAGGGGAAGAAAAAAAACACATGTGGGTGCACCTTCAGAGACACAGAACGTTTTCTGACACTCATACAGCATGTGCATTACATAGGGGTGCACGTCTCTCAGTCAGAAGAAGATGCAGATTAATTATTGTAAAGAGAACACTGCATAGAGCAAGGATGCACATCTTGCAGTATTCCTGCCCTACATCCCTACCACCCAGGGCAGCCCACAGAGCCTTGCTATCAAGAAAACCCTCTCAGAAGACGCAAAGGCCTTTGTGGGACGCTGGGGCCGGAATCTGCTCCTGTCAAACAGCTCTCCAGACCAGGATGTGGCTGCGGCTGGCGAAACATGTTAGCTAATGAAGATTGAGTCAGGCAGGCAGAGACGATCCCCTCAGCCTGTTAATCCACTTAGGGAAGGAGAAGGGAAACCTGAGCTGAATTCCTGTGCTCCCTGCAAGGGACTGTACTGTGCTGACTTTAGCACCTAGGCAGAGCAAATCCAGTCAGAGCTGGACTGGGGAGAGCTCTGTGTGCAAGACTAGTGCTTTTGGGAGACAGGAGCAAGAGCAGAGGCAGGGAACAGCAGTCCCTAGGGAGAAAGCCAGGGCCAGATTTTGTGTCCACTGGGAACTAATGAAGCAAACCGAGCTTTACTTGCCCTCTCACCAGGAGAAAGCCAGGAGGGGCTCAATGTGAGCTTTTGCCCAACAGCAGGGCAAGGAGAACACACACACCTTGCACCCTTATCACAGGGCAAGAAGGCTCCCCAAGGGGTTAACTCAAATTCCTGGATTAGAAAGTCAGAGAGAGCCTTTGTGCCCCAAACACCCATCCCAGCAGTGACAGAAAGCCAGCATTGCCTCCCGTCCGGTGGCTTGCCTGGATGATGGGTGCCAATCCCAGGAAATGTCAGATTATCCTTAACCACCAGAGGGTGCTCCCCATCTCAAAGACAGAGTCAATGTCACAGATGCACCCAGACAGCTAGAGGAGCCTTATTTCCAGCAATCGTGGAATCCAAGCAAGGGAAAAATTAGAAAATAAAAAATACTAATCAACAAATCTGATCCTGTGCCTCACCTCTGTTTCCCCATCCCTCCTGGCTGGGCAAAGTGAGACCCTCTGTCCCATTTGTCCTCTGCGTCCTGCTCAGTCAGGTGATTTTCCTCACATTGGAGGTTAAATCACTTTTATTCCTTTCTCCTAGATCGTGGATCCAGAGCAGCAAATAAACATTTCCACTCGGCAGGTCTGTAAAGATCGAGGCTCTGACTTGCCTGCCTCTGAGCACGGTTAGGATCACACCCTCCAGTCACACACAGTTTTTGCAATGCCACAGCAATGTGGAGGCTACTAAGCCTCCTAGTGTGTTCAGGTTCGTTTTCCCCACTCTGTCCTAAGCTGGCTTTCCAGAGGGCAGAGTGCCTGCTGTGCAGAGATGCCCGAGGATGGTGTTTTCAAAACATTAGTTTTGGGGTGCTAACACTACCTAACTCTGTCAATAAGACACACACAGGGAAAGATTGTTCACTTTGGTAATGCAGTGCCCCCACAGCCTCTCTTCCTTCTCCCATGGCAGGGAAGCAGAGGCATGTGACTGAGGTTGCACACTCAGGAGCTGCACACCTGGCAACAAGCCACCTTGTGCTGCGGCTTCCCATTTGTGTAGGTTAGAAGTAATACCCCAGAGTTGCATCACATGCGGAGAACAGAGCAGTTAGGATTAAATCATAATGGTTATATTGCACCCTGAGATTCAGAAGAGAAAGAGTTTAAAGCATGCCAAGTAAGATCAGGCGCCTATGCAAAACAGAATAGCTCTGCTGATGTGTCTGGCATAACATCTGTTTGTCCCAGCCCCAGCTTACTTTGATAGTCCAGGTCTGCATATCCCATGGGGAAACCAGCTCTCATTGATGGCTCCCACCCAGCACACGTGCTGCATCTTGCTGTCTGACCATTACAAGAACAGATTGTTGTATTTTTTTAATTGCTCCTTCCTCTCTCCTTTGGCCAGTAGTGCCAGGCCCTGCCTGAGGGGATTTTTATTAGAGTTCCTGCTCTTGGGTATCCTGGCATCACTTTTTGTTCTGTCCTCTTTAAACCATACAATACATTTGTCTGATGAAACTGTTAAAACTGAGCAGTTAAACCACTGCACAAAGGACACTCATTCAGTCTCTTAAACAGATTAAAATGTGTTTGATAGGTTTGGGTTACTTCATTTCCAGAATGAACCATTATCTGCAGCGCATGTGGAAACCAGTGCTTTCCAAGTCATCAACTGGCAAACAGTGATACTAGTCATCCTTGAGAGAGGCATCCCATTTTACAGCCTAAATAGGCCAATGAATTCTTCTTCCAGTATTTGAGATTGTGAATGAGGAAGAGAAGGGGAAAATGTAAGAGAAAAAGATTTTATGGTAGGTTTCTCAGACACTTGCAATAGACGATTCTACTTCCTACAAACAAAATGTCAGGGGTATGTGTCACAGCTCCACTTCTTGTACTATTCATAACATTCTCCCTTGGAATTATAGCAAATACCAGACATGCTATGGAAAGGTTAATCAGCATTAGGTTTGGACACTGACCATCCCAGCACCATTAACACTCAACTTCTCAACTTCATAGATTTTAATACTACTCCATTACCATTACAGTCATTATATGTTTGTTCCTAAACATGCACGTTATCAGTCATCCAAAATGTGGTTATTTAAAATTAGGTATTTTGAGCACTACATTTCTGCATATTTTCGCTAGGAGCTTAAGCTTTGCCATTCTTCCTCCACCCATTACAGCAAAGATTTTGAAAGTAATTTCATAGCCCTAGAGATATTCTTCTCTCTTGCATATTGCTGCATGGGAAAATTGCTGGGGTTTTTATTGTTTTAATTACTGCTAGCGGGTTGTGAGATCTCAAATATCACAGAATCACTAAGGTTGGAAAAGACCTGTAAGATCATCAAGTCCAACCAAAAAAAAAAAAAAAAAAAAAACCAAAAAAAACCCCACACACCAAAAACCAACCCACCCAACACCACACAGCACCGTGCCCATCAAGCCACATCCCACAATGCCACATCCACACGCTCCTTGAATACCTCCAGGGAGGGTGACTCTACCACCTCCCTGGGCAGCCTATTCCAATGTTTCACTACTCTCTCAGTAAAGAACTTTTTCCTAATATCTAGCCTGAACCTCCCCTGGCGCAACTTGAGGCCATTTCCTCTAGTCCTGTCACTAGTCACTTGGGAGAAGAGACCAACACCCACCCCTCTGCAACCTCCTTTCAGGTAGTTGTAGAGTTGTATCCCCAATTCCTTCACTGTTAAGAACGGCACCATCTGGGTGTCAGTTTTGCTTATGATGGCAAATTACAGGGTCAAATCTGCCTTTCTCACTCACACAAATCTGCACCTCAGTGGAGATTACAACTTGTGGAATATATAATATATAAGATGAGCAGGTTTTGACTACCTGCAATTAGCTGATCTGCAACTACATGAAACAGCAACACTTAATCCAAATGGAGAGGCCGGGACAACACCATTTTACAGCACATAAATCTGCAAAGCATGACAGGATCCATGAAACAAAGAGAAACAAAAAACCTGTATGTTAAATAGGGCAGGCTACAAATGAAGTCAAGAATTAGGAAATGCCAAATTGTGTTTACTTGTGAGAAATACTCTTAGCCCTCATGTACATATGCATTATTTTATAGCCCTTAATTACATGATCATATTTTTTTCCACAGTACCCCCTCTCAGACTGCACTCAGAGGGACTGTGCCCATGTAATGAGCAGCAATTTGAGATGCTGGTTTCTGCTCATTGTTCAGTGTGTGGCCCCAGGCCTTATTTACCGCACATTATTCAAACCTGGCTCTAGAGATTTATTCATTTCCTTATGTGTTTTTCTATGGGCTTATCATTACACTGTCCAAGAGCTTCACCAGCCCAAGATCATTTATTTTCACACACCTCTATGAAAGGAGGAGGTATTTTTATTCCCATTTTACGGGTGAATGACTGAAGACCGTATTAAAAGGTATTTGCTAATTCTGGGTGCCCAGTCTCAGACACCAACAGCCTGACTGATCTGTGCTTGTATAGCACTTTGGGTTCAGTGGATTCCCATTCACTTCATTTGCAGCTGTAAGCACTCAGTGTTTCTGCAAAGCAGGTCTTTTGGGATCAAAAAGGTCCCCTATGAAATAAGGAACGCACAATTGAATAACCACTGGCACAACAGCTGCTTCAAAAAACCTGAAAACTATCATACAGAAATGGTCACAGAAAAAAAGTCAACTGGCAGGTCAGAATTTCACTGCCTCAACTGTAAAAGCTCCCCTTTCTCTCCTGCAGTCCCTTGTCTCACTCAGTACACACCTGACAAATGAGGCAGGGGTCCTACAGATGGTCTCTTTCACTGTGCAACTCTGATTTATCTCAGAGCAGGTCCATCGCATGCAGTGAATGAGGCAGGGGTCCTGTGGAAGAAACAGCACACAGTGACGTACCTAAAATATGAGTTGTATAAGACACACAGTCAGCTAGACAGAAATGCATGCAGAGGATAACTGGTCTTTCCCCAGCTTCCAGTTCTTGCATTAGCACCCTTCCAAGTGTCCTTTTCACAGAGTTTGTTGTTTCTTTGACAGCGAACAAATTCCCTCATGAAGCATCACAGTAACACTTTTGTGGATTATCAGAAGAGATTAACCCATCACTTGGACCACTACAACCAAGGCAATGGAGTAAATGGGCTCATCATCCTTTGTGGAGACTAACACGAGGAGCCTGAAACACTGGGTGAATTTCAGACACTGATGACAGCTGAGGAATAATGACTCACAGGCTCTTCCAACCATTCAATCCAGGTCATGCCTCTTGCTCTCTCCTCTCCAGACCATCTCAGCCCCCTTTCTTCTCTTCACTGCCTTTGCCTTCTCACTCCATCCCTTCCCTTTGCTCTCATCTCACCCCTCCAAACACCATTCCCCCACACTCCACAGCCCCAGCCTCCTTGTTCAACAGCTGCTTATAATTATTTGTTTCCCCTTCTCACCTTTTTGCCCAGCTCCCCTTGCCCTGTCTTTCCATTACTGTTTGGTGGCCCCGCTTACTGACACCACCTCTGCCCCAACACAGCCCCAGCTGTCCCTGCAGTCTGGCTCCAAAACACAAGATGATATAGAGCTTTGCAAAGAAGAATCTTCTTGATTTGTTTTTAAATGGAAGGAAGGCATAATTCAAGAACATGGCATACTCCCTAATTTTTCTTTTAAAAAGAAATAAAAAATTGCTGATTTTGATAAAAATTTCCACAAAACAAGTCTATCAGAGGCATAGAAAGTGTTTACAGCAACAATTAAAGCTTGGCAGTGGTATGAACAACTGAAACTAAATTTTACAGGAAGCACTAGTAAAAAAAGATGGTGCTACTAGTCTGTTTGTTGTACATGGCAGTGAAAATGAAGATAAAAATTAAGGAAGTTGGTTAAGCAAGAAAGAATGCTGCTGCCATCTCTTTTTAACACTTACCATGATTGGGTACATTAGCATTTGGATGGCAGGCCTTTGAAGGGAAGTGGAGTGCTTGTACTCCTTTATACACTATCCTAGTAGCTTATAGATGCTAGTGCTTATTTGATATACACACCTGCACCCATCTCAAGATTGCAGTGGCTGGACACAAGATTTTACATGTCTTAACATTTCACAGAGTCAGAGAAAATAGGGCTAGACCAGGTCAGGTGGTTGGTGCATCCCTCCGTCCCAACAGAGGATCAGCTATAGCAGCATTATTTTTGACAGATGTTTTTCCAGCCTGTTCTGAAAAACTTTCAGCTCTTGTCAGACAGTCATTCTAATGCTCCTGCACTGTTGCTAATACAAGTTTGTAACATCAAACTGAAATATCCCACATTGCAATTAAAGCTCATTTTCTTGCAGGTCCATCAACAGCAGACATAGCAAATGGCTTAATCACTTCCTCTTGGACAAAGCCTCTTACTATTTGAAGACACATTCCCCAGACCTTGCCCAATATCTACATTTCCATGACAGAAATATTAACCTGCCTAACAAACAAATTAGCACCTCTGTCCCTCTAACTTCGTTCCTGGGTCTCCAAGCTTATCACTTGGAAGGCCACAGATTTTTTTATGAACACCTACAACAAGAAACAAGGTTGCAACTAGCAGGCTGGCTTGCAGTAGACAAGCCAAACTTCCCCTCACTTCTAAGGGATGCCAATTGATTCAGTAGTAATGCCTCACTACAGTTACAAAAAAAAAAAAAAATTGTTAGCCCTTCACTGAGGCAAATGTCTCAGCTGGATTCAATTGCTCACGCTCTTTCAAAATCTTGAGCTGAAATTTTGGAAAACTTGAGAAAATATCTTCTGATAAATCAAGGCTATCATCTGTTACATTCACTACACTACTAGCTAGAGCAGCAAAATTTCTTAGCTGCCCTTGATGAAGCCGAGACCTGTGCACGTTGTCCTGACTTCCAGTGCTGTGCCTTGAGAACAAACCAATCTTTTCTCACTGACAAGCAATGAAGACCTGCCAGATTTCATATGAAACAGCTCCCAGGAAACTGGAAGCCCACATCCTTGGTACATGTGGGTATGAGAATGTACAGAATGGCCAGAGTTGTAACTAGAAATGTCATAAAGTTAAAAATGTGAGACTTAATATTATTTGGATAACACAGATTTGCCTCCAGTGTTACAAACTGTGAGATCCCAGGGAAGCCGGGAGCCATTCTGTGCAGATAGGAAACAGAGGGCCCTTCTCTACCATAGGTCTTGTGATGGGGGAAGACAAACTGACAGCTCAAAGGTGCATGCAACTGCTCTGTACTGTGTGTTTGCACAACTGCATGAGAGTGTATCCCTTGGTGATGTTATTCACAGGCCTTGGCCAACAGTAAATAAGACCGTGGAGCTTGATTCATGATGGATGACAGGAAATCTATAAGGTGTGGGCTCTATAATCTGCTCACTACTGCGTAGCAAAATGAAAGAACAACAGTCCTATTACCAAGTCCTTGCTGATCCCAAGCACATCCTCCAGATCTTGCTCTGCTCAGAGCAGCAGGAGTCTGTTGATACCAAGGGAAAGCAAGCTCTAGCACAGGCCGTCTTCCATGCTGGGATGACAAAAGTATTTTGGAAGCACCAGGCTACCTTACACTGGATACAAACGCAGCCAAGACTGTGGCATGAACTTCAGAGCAAATTTCTGGAGAGCGACAGGCTGCTGAGCTCAGTTCACCAAAGGACCACTCGTGGACACCAATTGCTGCACTCCACTGCAGGCATCCCACGTCCCAAAGGGCTGGCTGAGCCAGCAAGCAGTGATCCACCACGGTAGTCTCGCCCAACCACTTGGTTTGGTGGGGACTGTGAACACCATTCCCCTGTGGTAACACAAACCAATCGGGATGCAGCTCCATGAAACTACAAACAGGGCCGATCCAGGAGGACACAGCAGCTGAGTTACAAATGGTGTCCAAAAAGCACTGTAAGGGGAAGGAGACAAAAGCTGGAGGGAGATGTGGATTCGGGGGCCAGACAGAAGAGGAATGGCTGAAGATATGATTCACACCAGGTGGAGAGCTGGCCCATGAGAGAGCAGGGAGGAAGTCTGCGACAGCAGCAGCTGCAGAGCAGACTGCTCTCATACCACCAATACTGAGGACACATGGAAAGACAGAAGAAGGTTTCTTTTGGACAAAACAGCAATGTTGGCGGTGGGAGGGAGGAGGGCTGCCAATTCCAGACAGAAGGAGAAGGAAATAATTTTGCTTCCTACTGTGCTGTGTCAGAAAACCCACAGGGCTGCCCAAGGCTGGAAAGGCATAGGACAGCTCTGCTGAGGATCCTGGCAGCTTAGAGGAGACAGTTCTTTCATTTTTCTCTAACCAATCTTATACTTTTCATTCCTTGTGTCTCTGGCCCTTACCACTTAACACCTTTCAGATCTATCTTCTGCCCCCCCTAGGAAAGGGGCAAGGGGAACCATTCTCACTCTGGCAACAGGTAAACAGCATGGCAGCATGGGGAGGGTGGAACATTTCCACTCAATCCCTAGCAAAGGCCTTCTTTGCTGAGCTCACACTCTGGGGACTGCTGTCCTTTCCCTGCTTCCCCCTACAACCATCTCTGCTGCCACCTCACCTCCCTTGTTATCTGTCAGTAAACAGTAATTAAAGATGTGGCCTGCTTGATAAAGCTTCCACCCGCCCTCACACGGTGCTGCCCTCTCGGACGTGTCTAATTAAAATCCTGATGAGAAGATGAAGAAATCCCAGCAGCTGGGAGTCTGCTGACTCTCCCTGCACTCGGCCTCTTCATTACTGACGACGAGGCGGAGATATAAAGGACCCCGGGAAATGCTCCGACAGACCAATCGATCCAGCCTTTTGTGGGACGTGATGGACCGCTCAGGACTGCCTTTTGAACTGTGTGGATAATGAGGATGCTGGAGTGTGGCTCACTGCATGGGGCTGATGGGGCTAGACTCCCCCACTAGTCCTGCTACAGTGCTGCTCCCAGGAACAGCACCCAGCGCCCCTGCAGCTTGGCAGCCACTCACACCGTATAGTGAATTAGCACAGTTGTAATAGCTGGGGCACTTGCCCGTCCCCCGCCAACCCAAGCTCCAGAAATCATTGCTTGTAGTGCCAGAATACTGTCAAACATCTAACCACTCCATCATTTCTATGCAAACACAGAGCTTGCATGTGCGTACATACACGCAAATGCCAAGAAGCAGCACAAACCTTCCCTAAATGAAACCAACACCACACATGATGTGAATATCGTTGTTTACATGGACACTCATTCATGTGAATGGTGTGTTTCCACTGCTGTCCCAGGATTTTGTGCTACTGTGAAATTCTTGGTATGCACAAAACGAAACAGCAAAGGTTTACATGAAGTGCACAGCAATATTATTATCATGAATCACTGTAACTATATTTAGACACACATCACTTCATGCAAATACATCCACTAAATGGTTTTATTCTTGTGGTTTTTTTTTTCTAATAGGAGATCAGCTTTACATGGAAACAAGACCATTTTCACTGGCAAACTCATGTTTATCCAAAACACCAGAGATTTCATTGCTCTTAGTTTCAAGATGAAAGAAATAGTAAGGAGATGGAAGTAGATTTATACTTTCTGAAGTCTGAAAGTGCATCTCAGGCACCTGCCTCCATGTCCCTTTTGAGCAAGCCCACAGGAAGTACAGTCACCCTGGGAAATAGGATCATGTGCAAGAATGGGAGTGCATACATGGTTGCAAATACAAGTCCACTGTGTATGTGCATGAGGGAAATGAGTGCTCCACATGTGGAATCAATAAAAGAGTGAGCTTTTATCTGTCTGAGTTCACATCTCCTGCTTCACAAACCACTATGGCTCATGCAATCAGCATCAGTCCAGCAATAGTTGGTGCTCTCTTCAGAGTCCCAGCTAGGTCTTTGGGACCTAGTTTATTTAATGAAGCCTCAGTTGTTTTCTTTCCCACTCCCCCAATTTTAATTACTTTTCCAGACCACACGGACTGAAAAAAAAAGCTTGAAAAAATGTTTCCTAAAAGTCTCATAAAGTAAAAAAACCCCTGTATTTATTATTTTCCAAATTACCATAATCTTGCCCCACTGTCCCCTTTGTCAGCCCAGGTCCAAAGAGAAACTAAATAACAAATCATTCCTGGACTGGTTTAATACTGAGCTAAACTTGCCAAAACACCCAAACCATCTCAAAACAAATAGTCCATAGCAAAATACAATCACTAACAGCAAGAAGTGATGAACCAAATGCAGAAGCAATGGACTCAATGGTAAAAGCTCAGGAATGCTACTGGGAAGGGACTTTGGAGAGTCCCCTGGAAAAGACAAATGAAGAAGGGCAGCAGAGGGAAGGTCCTGCTAGGAACGGTGGCAGAAGCACTGTTGCTGGGAAGTTCACAGCCTCTCTTGGCCCTGAGGCCTCCCTTGGCAAGAGATGCTGTTGTGCAGAACAAGGCAGCAGCGCTGGATGCACAGAGCTCTCCATGCAAGCCCTGCCTGTCCCAGTACCTGTACTTGATGGAATGACACATTGCTGCGGTAGCTAATAAATAGAAGTAATTTGATTAGCTTTCCCTAACTAGCGATAAGATCCTGACAAACCCTTTTTAATGCGTTTCTGGAGCAGGATGAAATTGTTTCATTTGGCGAGCAGGGCCCCATGGGAGTTGCCTCCAAGCTCCTTTAGTGAGAGGTAAAAATATGCCAATCATTAATGAGGGGAGAATTACAGAGACTTTAATGCAATCAGAAAAGAGGAGCCCTGAGGCAGCTGGGGAATAAAACCTGCCCTTAAATCAGAGGCAGGCAGCTGAAGCATGGAAATAAAGGCATACACAAGCATGTACATGCACACACGCATACCTACCGCACACACAGAGACCGTGTACAGCTGCTGTAAATACACTGGGAGTTTTGCCTGGGAAACAAACACCTATCTCAGCAAACGGTATCCATCTTCCCCAAAAAGCATTTGTAAGATCACAGCAAGCTATATCCATTTGGCAGCCCCCCCCCCCCCGGAGGGGACCACTGCCGTTCAATCTCCACCCCTTCACACACCCATACGCACACACAGAATTGCAGTTTTCAACATTTCAAACCAAAGCCTTTTGTGGAGGAGGCATATTAGCTGCTTGGGTGTCAAGCAGCAGCAGTGAGGCAGCTTTGCCAAGTGGAAAGGTGCCTCTCTCAGGGCCAGACTTGCTGTGTGAACAGAGCATGCACAAACCCCTCACTCTGTCCTCCAACCATGGCACTTATGCCAAAGGCAGCATCTACTGTGGATGTTGAAAGGCAACTCCTCCCATTCCCTCCCCATTCCCTCCCCAGCCACTTCAGTGAATTCCCTTCCTCAGGTGAAATAGCTCTTGCACAAGTCATGTAACTTTTATTCCTAAGCAAAACAGAATTCTTTAAGCTCCTGGCATTTCCCCTGACACTGAGGCAGGCAGGAGCTGGGGCAGACACAAGTGGCCTGGCTGGCTCCAATTTTGCAGGTGTCTGTGTTCTTTCAGAAACTCCTTCTCTGACAGAAAGCGTCCCATCTTTCTGCAGCGATGCTCTAACCCCAGCCAGCACAATACAGATGGCTGTGTCAGCACGAACCATCCCAGAGAACGCTAGCTCCCAGTTTCATGGGATAAAAACCAGGACAGGAGTTTTCTCATGTCTCTTCCAGATTCCCCACCTTGTTTACTTGAAAATAATGAGCAAGAGTACTGTGATATCAAACACCAGGCACCTTTCCTCTGCCAGATACACAAAACATGATGCTACAAAAGCCAGGCATGCAGTACTTCAGCCCTTTTCCCTAGTTTGGGTTACCGCTGACACGTAGGGGAGCAACTGAATGGCTGCTGAGAACTCCAAGAGGAAAGTCAGTACTTACTTCTGGCCTTAATATACACTTGAGGGGATGCGAGACAAGTGTTTCTTCCTCCCAGAACTCCTGCACTATAGTAATAGAGTATCTGTGGCACCCCTGCCCTCTGCTAGGTGGAATGACTGTCCTGCTTAGTGTGCACTGTAAGTCCTGTATTGAGAAAGCTAAGCTGCTGCTTCTTCTGCCACAGAGATGTATCAGACATCTCTGCCACAAAAAGGTTGTGCTTCTGCATCGTATTCTCACACACACTAGACAACTGTGGGACTAAAACACTGGTGTAAGTGACTGTAAGCCACTTAATCCTACAGACAAAGGAGTTACACAGTCACCAAGACAGAGTAAAAGATGAAGCACAAGTAAAGAGGGACCTGTCCTGAGACATGGAGCTTGAAGCTTAGCAGTTAAGTTAGGGTAAGTTAAGCTGGCACATCCTCGAATGTGTATCAGGCACAGAGCTGCATGTCCCTCTGCTAAATGATCACAGAATACTTAGTCGCAGGCAAGGGGGTCTTCATGTCCCACAACAGCAACTCCTACTGGCTGCTTGAACCATGCGATGATGGGCTCCCAAAGAAGTACAGCAAAGCTCTCTGTGCCTGAAAGTTCAGAATGAAAAGCACCTCTGAGGGTAAAGAAAACCTTCAAGGTTCTCCCAAATTCTCTCAAACTCTGCGTCTCTAAGACTGAAAGGATCAAAGCAGTCTTGCTGTTGGGCACATCACTCAGCCAGACTGCATGCCCTTAAAAGCCAGAGAAATCACTTTCCAGAAACACAAACAAGTGAGAAGACCCTACCACAGAAACCATCAAGACTGCAAAGACTAGCTAGCAAGAAATTCAGCATGGCTACAGCACAACGCTGTCTAGCATCTAGAAATCGTATTTCTGCCCTTTTTGGATCAGGGCCAGTTTTGATCCAAAGCTCCAGTCGAATTCAGTGATTTCTTCTGGTTAAGAGTTTTAGGCTATTCAAGATAGTTACTAGACTCCCTCCCTGAATCCATTCCTAGTGGTGATCCAGGTTTTACTGTGGTCACAGTCCAACCTAGTTTGTGGTGGCACTCAGGCACAGCAGCCTTGTGCAACTGCTTCCTCTGAGCAGCAGGCAGAGGTCTGAGATGGTGTCACACTCTGCAGCTCCACACACAGGCCTGCTTTGCTGCAAACAACTCCTTCTCATTCCGGTTTGTTATGATTAAAAATGCACATCACCCAGCGAGGCCTTGGAGTGGAACCCAGCTGGAAATTGGATCATTAATATTCCTTCTCATGCCCATTGCCACAATTTCTTACCTCTCCACAAGCAATTGCTAACAACGCAACAATTTAGGGTCTCAGACTAAAAGTGAAGAGAAGTCAAGACTAAACTGCCCATTGTTACTCCAATTCATCCACCCTTGCCCATATCCTAGCATCCCATCAACCTTATGCCAGTGTGCTGTATATCAGATGTCTTTCAGCACTTTGAACTGCCTGTGCCCAATTTATCTACCAAAAAGTCTTTAAGATCCATAGCCTCTTAAACCATCAGGAAAGGGATTCAAGATTATCCTCATTCCTGAGCAGCTGGAAACACAAGGAAAGAAAACAATTTGTTCAAAGAGTCTAGCCACTGCGTGGCTCTAACTCTTGGTCACCATGCTTTCCACACAGTTAAAGTACTCTCAAAGGGCTGAAGGGATAAATGCAAAGCAAAGGTAGGACATACCACATGATAGAGAATTCCACAAATGTACAAATGGGGTTATTTCCATTTCTAGAAGACAGGCTTACCTACATGAGCTTACCTCAACCCTATGTGCTGTTACTGCTGCAACTCATTAACTGGGCCAGCTGTGAGAGATGTGCAATTCCCCCATCACTGCTACAATGATCCTTTGACAAGAAGGATCCAGAAGCATAGAAATGGCACAGGACACACAGCAAGTGATTGAAATCCTCCACAATAGTCATTGTGCACACTCATTGGCCTGTTTGAACCTTCCTCTCTGTATGGTGTTTACATTAGACAGCAAGAAGCACAACGCAACCAGGACTACAGCACCGATCATGGAAAAATAAAAATCAGAATACATGTTTTCTCTTGGGTGTCTAGCATCACCACTGTGGACTGCTCACGTACGTTGGTACCAGGCAGAGGAAGTTTGTTCTTGCTTGTCAACTCACTGAGCTGACATTCCTTTGGCTGCAGGCATCACAGCCTCCAAGAGGTTGAATGTCTGGTTGAGAAGCGGAGAAGGCAGAGGTGGAGAAACCTGCTAGACAGCAACTAGCACAAGGCAGCTGGGAAAACAGCACTGGTCACAAGAATCAGAACGATGCCAACTAAAAATTCTGTTCCAAACACCTATTAATTATCCATTGCCTCATTCAACTACCCAAAAAACATCTGCTCCCAGTAAGCATTTTGCATCTTAGGTGGATAAACTATTTGGGAATCAAAGGATCTGTTACATATTGTTGAAATGCCCATCAGGCTGAGGACTTGCTCCATGTGCCTCTCCATAACACAAATATGACACAAATAGTTCCAGAATGAAGTGTTCACTAATACAGTAACATAATTTAATGTTAAACTGCTCCTGCCACACACAAATTTGTATGTTTGGCACTTGCACTGTGATGTCACTGTTTCTTTAGTTTTATTTTATGTCAGAAATAACAATTTTCAGTGAAAAAACTTTGACAGTAAAATGCATAGCTACATTACCAGCCATCTCAGTGCAGAAACATGAACGGTGACAGTCTCAGAGTGATGGGCTCAATGAACGTACACAGCAGTAATAGCTCAAAGGAATTTGGAAAAGCAGCTGGCCTATCTGTCAGGTAGAGTAGCCAGGACCCTGCCACACCGATCTGAGATAAGCACAAAGAAACAAAAAAGAACCAGGGAGTCTGGAAATATGTGATTGGTCTTACCTACTTAAAATACGTACCCTTTCAAAAACAAAAACCTAATAAACTTACTGTGCCAAACCACAGACATTTCCCTTCAAGTCAGAGGAAGTAACCACGACCACTGCCTGTTCCCTTTAGCAGCTCCGGCAGTTGCTGGTATCTCAGTCTAGCAATCTGTTCACAAGGGCAGAGCCTTGATTGCTACTGAAAGCCAACAGATCTCCAGCAAAGTCAAAGCTGCAGCCCACATGAAGACAGGTAAGTGATTACAGGTATTTTAAAGAAACAATAGATAAGAACAAAGCTCTGCCACAGGATTTGCTAGCTCCTGGCTCCGTTGAAGAAATATAACATGCAACCTCCACACAAGGACTGGTGACTTCTTGTGCATCACTGAAAGCCACAAATGGCTGGATGTGGGCAGCTCAGTCATTCAACCTCATCTCAATGCTTAAGTGTCAACTTTTTCTACCTGGACTGAGAGGCCATCCCCGAGTCTTCCTCATCCACCAAACCGCAGCCCCCCCAGCAGTCACGGGGCCAAGTTACATGTCTTTCCAGACGGCCCTCTCTGTGGGCATGACAAGGGCAGAGCAGAGGGATGCTCTTAGCAGTCTTGCTCAGGGAGTGCTGGCTGTCATGCCACAAATTAACATCATCCTCAAATTATTTAGGGGGACAGACAGAAAAATCTTGAATAGTTTCTCCTTTCCTGCCAATTGTTCCCATCTTCTACCTCAATTCTGGATGGATTCCCCCTTCCCCCTGTCCTCAGCTAGCACCGCCAGGCTCAGTCCTCCTCACCCTAGCCCCCCCTCCCCAAGGACAAGCAAAGTTATTACAATAATGAATTAGCCAGGCTGCTTACTGCTGCCAGTGGCGAAGGCAATTATCCCACTCCACGTCCCCAGCCACTGCTCAGCTCCCTCATAAAGAGAGGCTTTTGGGGCCGCTTTGTGCTTTGATTGGAAATGAAGAGATTGCTAATTAGGGAACCCCTGCTGGGATCGGGCTGGCAGGAACAATGGTGAAATGGACGGAGCACACGTCCATTTAGAGAGGGGGGGAGAAGAGAGAAATGTGAGCTCCTCTGTAATGTAGTGCATCCTCCACTCCCATCATAAACAACAGGGCAGACAATTTTATAGAGCTTTTCACCTTTTAAAGCATGCTAATTTGTTTATAGGAAGCGATAATTTGGTGTCTGTTTGCATAGGTCAATGCCTGTAGTTTCTGTGTACAGTATGGATTGACGCATGTGTGCATACATGCACAGTTGTTTCCAGAGGCATTTTCTTAAAGAGTGTATCTACACAGCTGACCATATATTTCTTGTCGTTCACTAGGCAGCATGCATCAATCCTGCATTAACAGGGAAAGATGCTTAGAAAAGCCTGTTGACGACTATTAACACAGAATTTTAATGCCTGAATTCACAAATCACCAAAGTTGAAAATGACTTACCAAATTAGTCAGTTCACCTGAGGCTTGCCCAGCACCTGCTTCCACTGCTTTGCCCAAGTGTTTTAAATGACAAGCGGACCTCCAGGAGGAGAAAATTTCACTATTAACACAACATTTTCTTAAACTCATCCTGAAATTTCTTCTTAATTCAATTGCTTTAACTGTCCATGGGGGGTCACAGTAGCTAAGTTCACCTTTCTGAGCTGATGAATTGTGCACTGAAAAATTAGAAAATATCTCCCTCGCAGTGCACATGCACATTTGCACAACTTCATAAAACCGTACCAACAGCCCTCGTATACATAGCATGCTCTTAGTCACTTTTAAGTCTCGTCAAAGAAAAAAATACCTCCCCCAACAAATCAACATGCGAATCATACCATTTATAAAATACAGCCTGTCAACGAAAGCAAATGCCTCACCTTTTTGTACAAAGCTGATAGAAGGCAGTTGGAACCTGTCCTGCATTGCTCAGTTAACTAAGTAATTCCACCAGGGAAGCACACAAGTACCATGTTAAAACTGAAAGTACAGTTTTCAACTACATATTTAACTTGCCATGCAGAAAATTTGCATACCATTGATTAATGCAATGTACTACACACTAGGTGACTTATGTAAGCTAAAGCAAATTTCAGATTTTAAGCTTGAATTTACATTTCAGAATTCCCTTGCAGATACTGAAGCATTTGAATATATAAACGTGCTTTTCGCTGAAAATGTTTTCAGTAAAGCACAGGTCTTAACAGAAAGTGAGCACTAAAAGGTGGAAACACAGCTGAACTGAAAATTACTTTCAAATTCACAGACTATTTCTCCCTGCTGCTTGCTCACCTCTAGTGTTTATATCCTTCAAACACTTGTATGTAGTTTTCATGTTCCCTTCTTAGTCATCACTTAGCCAGGCTCCACATATTTAGTTCTTTTGATCTTCCCTCATAAAAACAATCCCCTCAGCTCTGTCATCATTTTTATTGTTCTTCTCTTACGACCTTCCAAATTTCCTCTGCATTTCTTGCTGCTAGTGCCCAGAGCTGAAAGTCTCACCAGAACGGTACCAAGCAAGAATTGCTTCATGGTGTCCTGCCTGCATACAATACAATCAAGTCTCATACAAATGCCAACATTTGCAACCTGCACACTTTGCTCCCTTGGTCTGTTGAGCTACAATGCCAACTCAGATCCGACTTGCCCATCACTACCACTCCGCCACACTCTCTCATTCAGTTCTTCACTGTGTTCCACTTACCTGATGGGAATATTTCCCCTCATGTAGGTACAGTCTGAAAGTAAAACCCTTTGCTAAAACCATGTTTAGGATTGGTTTAGATTGATGACAACCCTGTAGTTACCTATTGCACATACAAAACCTGACTGCTTGAAAGCAAGGAAACACCTACCTAATGACACCAAGGGCCAAATTGTAATGTGGTATACAGTGGCAGAGCGCATTTGGTTTCACCACAGCTGTACCAGTTTACACCAGCTGAGATGCTATTTCCATAAATCTTAGACTGTCCGTATCACAAACAATCACATTATTCAGGGAAAGCACAAAGAAGGGTATATTTCACTCCAGCATCTGCAATTCTGATGCATGAAGCCCCGTTACCTTGCTTTCATAATCCAAGTATTTTCTTTTTAGGGATACAGCTATAGTGAATGTACAAGCAATTCAATATATCTACCAAATGGTTCTGGAATTCTTTGGTAAAGCACTTACAATTGCGCTCTAGATAATAAAATTCTAATTTAATAGAAGAGGAATAAAACTCATGGTAAAATTATGGATGTACAAGCCACCTGTATTTGAGACTGATGACTGGGCCTCATTACTACATCCATTCACAGGGTCTGATTTTGACTAGCCTTAATATCCTAGCAAAGGGGGATGAAAGGAGGTGGCTTTCTTATGGCATTATATAGCAGGCAGGTCAGGGGAGACGTCCGAAGAAATAATCAAATGTTCTAAAATCCCGCAAGAGAGAAGAAAGCCCATTCCCTATCAGATTGACCATCTCATGCCTCTAACACCAGGCTACTAGTTCTGGCCTCGTGTGAAACTCACTTTCTTTCAGAGTACAACTTCCTTGAAGTAACTCTGTTCTTAACATCCATTCCTGTGCAAAATGGGAAAGTATGAACATAGAAGTACCCAAGCCAGGATCTCTTCCCCATATTCTTCCTGGAGCAACACAGCTACATTCTGCCACATACAGTACGGGCGAAGCCCAAAGGCTTTTAGAGCGTATTGAGTTTCTTTCTCTGGGAGATTTTAGTGTAAGATTTTTATTTAAAAATTACCAATGAAAGAATCACATCTCTTCCTCCCCTTTGCAGAAGCGTAGATTTTCCTTTAATTTGATACAAATAACATATGTGTGTTACATTCAAAGATCATAAAACAACATTGTTCTTGCCTATTTGTTTCTTTTAGGAGTTTAGCTTTTACAAATCAGATTACAGAAAAAATGAAGTCTTTCTACATAGGCTGCAGAATCTTTTTAATCCCACCATCCTTCCCACCCGAGCCACATTTGTCCTGCCTCCTCCCTTGTGTTAGCACATGTGTTTGTACAGCTCAGATTGAGGAGCTGATCTGGGTTAAAAATGCCAAAAGGTTAGTTTAATTCAAACTGACCACAAGCAGGATTACTGTAAGTCCAGGTGTGCACAAATACTTGTACATGACATATGACCCCCACATTACAGAAGTTGTGAAATCATTAGCAATGTCAAATAGTTTCTTAAAAGCAGTCATATCTGGGGTATTTTTCTTTGAAAACTTCCCCTTTCGAGTAGCTAAATGATGACATGGTTGAGACAGAATGAGATTGAAAGACATAAATTACTAAACTGAAAAGCACGGTGCTGTCGAACTAATACCTGCTTGAAACAAAGTCTGTCCAGTGAGAGATCTGAGAAGCATAATAAATTTAATTCCAAGAATAGGCTAAAGGGTGACCTGATCTAATTGTAAGTGGGGGAAAATGTAATAGTGGAAAGTTCTTCAATATAGCTTTAAAAGGATGTAAGACAAGACTATTCCTGGTATCCAAAACTAGACAAGTTTCACTTAGCAATAAAGACATTTTTAAACAGCAGAAACTGGCCATTGGGACAACTTGCCATGAGGCATGCTGGATAATCTATCACAACGTCTTTAAATCAAGGTTGTATGTCTCTCTAGAAGACATTGATGTTGACAAGCTGCCCAGATAAGTGCAGGAGTTACTAGGCGGATTTTAATGGCCTGTGCTATGCAGTTAGGCCTAGAACATCAGAGTGATATAGGTCTGCCTTAATTCTCTTTAGATTCCTTGTGGTTCTTTAAGAGTTGTAGAAAACAAGACAAATGTGTGCAAAGACAGCATCTACTTTGGTCTGCTGAAATCATTCACTAAGAAGTGTTTATGCTGTATCTACTATCTAATACTTGTTTGTTCCCAATAAGCTTCAATTAAGATGAGTCATATATGGTTTTTATAAGGCGATTTCTTATACATTATATTAACCTTGCTATGAAAAACTACCCATTTTTGCCAGAGGACGTATGCTTCATCTACCAGAACGTATAAAGCATATATAAAGAATGTATAATGGCTAATGGCAAAGGCTGTGCAGTGCATGAATCATAAACAAGAGGAAAAGCGGTCAGTCAAATCTGTCCATGTCTTGAATTCAGTAATCTTTCGGTGGGTGGAGGTGAGGAAAATTAGATATTTTCTTTTAAATATCTCCTTTATTGTTTTGAAATTTTATTCAAGCTTCATAGAGTAAGTTGCCAATGAGAACAAATACTGTAAATCCAGTACTTCATGGTTACAAAGTGAGAGTGAAGAGAGCTGTTTGTCAATCAGTCAATCCCAATATGTTTGCCACACTATCCAGGTTTGGCTTCGCTACTACAGTATGCATTTTCAATATGGGTGCACTGGAAGCCTGAAGTCAAGCTGTGAACTCTGCTGTAACACATTCTCATAAACGGGAGAGGAAAACCCGTGTTCTTCCAGTTTCTTACATACTCTGGCTAAGCAAACACTGTTCTAGTTTTAACAGATAAAACAAATTCATCATTTAATTTCAAGTGAACATATCCATGTTCCATCAGAAGAGACTGTCATAGTATTGGGGAAAATACTTTTCTATTCTTCTCCATTACATGTCAATGTACTACTTTATTGCCTATTGAAGGCTTCTTAAAGGCACACACTGCTGTTCTCCAACGCCTTCTCTGACTTGCGTCATAGCAGGCTGTTGTTGAAAACTAATCGCCTGTCTTTTTTGCAACACCTCTCAAACCTCAGCCTCAGCTTCTAAAACAATGTTAGGAAGACACTTTCCTACTACAATTTACTGTCCCTTGGCTGTCAGCAAGGAAAAATCTATATTGCCTTTTCTCTACAAGGATCACACCAACCTTTTCATCCTTCCAGATTCTACCTTTCCATAAGGGTGACCCAGGACTAATTATGTTGACCCCATCACTCATCTGGAAAGGCAAAGAACTTACAAAAAGAAAAAGAAACTGTACATCCACTGAATATTTTCTAGAGTTTTCTTCACTCTGAAATTAAACTCTTAAATATTCTAGCTGAATTCAGTGAGTTGTCTTTTTTTAAAATCACTTTCTGAAACAACAGATTGTAGGGGCAAAAATCCTTGATGACATTGTTAATTTTTAGGAAGCCCCAGTCATTCATCTGAAAAGCTACACTAGCACAACCTGGGGAAAGAGGAGACAGCAGCCATCAGAGTAATTTGTTTTCTCAGTTTCAAGTACCTGACCGAAGCAGCAGTCCTTGAATCCTGGCAGATGTAGACTTCCATTGCAGAGCTCCAGCGATACACACATGAGGGCTGCAGCAAGGCAGGCACAGATCACAGGTGCAGGACTTGCCAGGTGGAAGCCTCTCAAAAAAGGCCTTCTGCAGGCTTGGGAGAGAATGTCCTCCTACCCACAAAGAACTGCTACCTGTGACTGGCCTTGCACCCTGGCCTAGAAGACAGGTTTAAGACAAAGAAAGGAATCACTAAACTCAAAGTGTAAAACCTTCTCAGTAGAACCACAATAAAGATTATATAGCAGTTCAAGAGACTGATGCAAGGTTGTAGCATGGGGAAAAAAAACATAGACCCTACTGGAGGCAAGGAGGATTTAGACAGGACTTACGTCCAAAAAGTATTTAAGAGTGGAAACAGTGAGGAAGGAACTGGGCAACATGGGAGAGAACTAGGAAGAAAAAAGAAAACAAATTAAGAAATAGTTTTAACTGGATAACCAGGAAAATTTCTCTCATAGCAGAAGGAATTGAGCTGTGGAACTATCACCCCAGAAGTGAACAGGGATGGAAGAAAGCTGTGCAAGCAAACAAATCAACCAGACGAAAAAGAATTGAATAACACAAGAAGCTTTTTCCACCTCTGACTGCTGTGATTCCACAACCTGGAATGGCTAGTAAACTTAGGAGAGGTCTAGCTACTATCACAAAATATCCATAGAAAATGGATGACAAACATCTCCCCCCAGATCAGTAGCATGTTACTGATAGAAACAGTTTTCCATGCTCAGAAAATATTACAGGCTTCCCCTTTAAGGGACATTTAAGCATGGGAGTATTTTTTTCTTCCCTAATGATAGGAGAAGGAAGTGAAGGAGGTCAGAGTCCTGTAGACCTCTCTGCACTCCCTGTGGTCTAGTTTAGGAGATTTAAAAGGATTCAGATTAACTGGGGTGGCTTTGTCGATTACACACAGAGAGGAAAATGACCCCATGTGGTAAGTGTTTCCAGGACAGCTGCTCCGTTGGTGAAACACTGCTGCATTCCAGAAATAAACTCCTACTGTCAAATTAGCAGCTCGAGCCCTCTCTCTGCAGAATTGTGCCTTTACCAAAGTTGCAGCAGTTCCCAGATGAATGGGAAAACATCAGCATAAATTCCTACTTGGCTCCACTTCTAAATAGAAAATGGTACAAAGAGATGTTTGTACAATATCAAATCAGTCTTCGTAGTCACATAATTGCCCCACATCATCAATGGCTCAAAACAAAAAAGGAAAATTGGGAATATTTCTGGCTGGGATGGAGAGCTAAAACTACCATGGTTCCCCAACACTCAGTTTTTCAGGTCTGAGTGCTTATCAGGACTTCAGTGTAAGAGATTTTGGTTTTGATTCCTATGTGGGTCAGCACCTACCAATGCAAAGTACCGAAGAAACACGCAAAAGATTACCATCTACATTTGAAGCAAGATAGGAGGCACTGTTGCCCCTTGCCTGGCCTCTTCTAGCTCCCAAAAGGTAATGCAAAGCTGTCCTCTCACTACAGAGGTGAATTCTGGGCCATGAAAGTAAATTTGCTCAGAAGCCCCAAGGCACTCATGTTTTACTGAAGACATATATTAAGCAGCAGAACTACATGAGACAGCTTCCAAGTTTACACAGGTTTACAACTACAAGTTTACAGATGGCTGCATTGGGGAAGGCCCATAAAATCCTGGGGAAAAAAAAAAAGCCAAAACACCAAGCTACAGTTTTCAGCAGATAACAGGGCACTTTCAGTAACCTGGGCTCACAGGGTAGGTGTCGCACAAGAAGTGGGCTGCTCCATATAACCACCAAGTGCACAAATGTTTGTGGTCCTTGCTCTTTCTCACACTGGACTCTCATCTTAAAAGCAGAATATCTTGTTCTTGTCCAAATGCCTCCTCTGTGAGGCAAAACCTGGGAAGGTGTTCCCAGATGTTCCACTGCAGAAGGAAGGTACCGCAGACACATCACTCCCCCCGACTCACAGATGGGAAAGATGAAAGCAGAAGCCATTGTCAAAGTTACAAGGAACAAGTATCAGCATGGCAAAGGTGGGTGTTATAATGTAGTGCCCATTTACTTCAAGAAACCTTCACCAGCTGGTGATACAGCAATGCAATGCTCCTCTGACTCAACACACCACCAAACCAAAGCCCATCAGGTGACTAAACCTTCTGCAGACCTATGCATTGCAGAGGATGTTATACATTGAAACAAACTCACAGCTGCTGCATACTGTGGTCTTAAATACCCAAAAGCATCCTCTAACCCATTGCCTCTTTCCCTTTGGGTCTACTTCTGCTCTGCAAATTCCACCGCAAGAGCCACCCAGTCAGTGGGAAGGAACACAGTACCAATCAGAAAGGATAAATTCAGGAAGAATCATTTCAGCTTAGCTCAGCCTCGCTCCCTGGCTACATTCTTGTCTTCACTGGTACTTTCACAGTGGCATAGCTTATCTATCCTAGTGACTTTCACAGTTTTAGAAACACTGCCTATAACAGTAGAAAAACATCCAGGGTAAGCAAGATCAGGTACTCCAAAATACAGTTGCTGCATGTCTGTAACAGAGTATCATGTAAACAAGTAATTCAGCTATCTGCAAAGAGCGACAACACCGGTTCCAGTTGCAAGAGAAGCTGTGTGGACTGCTATGCCAGGTCAAGTTAAGAAGTCACTTAGTCCCATATTCTATCTCTGATATCAACCAGTAACACGTGCTCAGGGAAAAACTATAAGAAAGAAGAATGATTTCCCTGCTCTTCACTGTGCTGCACATTTGCAGACCTCACAATCAGTGTCTTGGCAGCTTGTGGCTTAGGCTATTCCCTCTAGACTATAACGTGTACTTGCCACTGATGAGTCCACATGTTCCATAAATTCCTTGATATCTTTTTGAATCTATCCATAACTTTGCCACTGAATGATGCAGAGGCCAATAAATCCCACAGTTTGATTTTGTGTTATGTGAAAAAATACTTCCTTTGGTTTATTTAAAGTGCTTTGTTTAAAAAGAAGAGGATGACTATCGCATTGAAAAAAGCAGGAAACACACATGCAAGTATAAAGATACTGAGAACATGTAGTAGAGCTCTCTTCTTAGCTAAGAAAGCTGAGGTGCTAATTTTGCAAAGCAAAGAGTTAGGCAGATTTTACCCAGGAAAATAAAGGCCTATGCTCTTTTTTTGTTATCTTTTAGTTAAGTGCACAGCAAGTAAAGCCACCTGTACTCCAAACAAGCCGTGCTTGCAGCAATACATTACCACAAATTAGGTTACCGTCATCTTTCTTCTAGCCACAGACTTTATGACTGACCTTACCCCCTGGTAGTCTCTTGTCTTGAATCAGATTGGAAGCTTTTTCATACAGAAGCGGTCTCATGGCTAAATGCAGCAGCCCCAGCAGTAGGGAATGTGCCATGATACAAACGAGGACGAAATGGAAGCAACAGCCAAAGCTGCCAGTACAACTCGTAGCCATAGTCTGAGAGCTAGTTAAAAATAAGTGGAACAGTCACAGCATGGGATTTATTAAGTAGTAGATAATAATTTTACATTACATAATAGACAATGTTGCATACTATATTAAACTATATTAATATATAACATATTATAGTATATATATTAATATACGCTATATTAAAATATTGTGATCCTCAAATGTTCAACTACTGATCAAGTCCCAAAATAAACATAATTATATTCTATATGAGACATTGGTGGTTACTCTTATCACCCCCTTTTTTTAAAAAAAAAAAGTGGTAGTTGGTATTGCTTTTTAGTTGTTCCCTGAAACCTTGTGGTCTAGACACTTTTCTTCTTTTAAAACAAAACTGCAATTTTTCTCATCATTTGCATGGTGGAAATGTAAAGTCAAACATCAAGTACAGCAATAAAGTTGTTGGCAACATCAAAGAGGATGAAATATAGAAATTATATATAGGGTAATTAAATGGCTCTGTAAGTTATTTGTGTATCTTTACATATAAGCTGGCCTGACTTAATAAAGAAGCATTTCACAATAGCTTTTTAGCCCTCCTGGCTTTGTGCAAAATTTTATAATACCCTCCAAACAGTCCCAAGCTTTCCGGGCCTTCTGATCTGGCTATGGGAAGCTGCAGAGACCTGCCTGAGATTCCTCAAAACACAACAACACATCCAGAAAGAGAAAGGGTGCAAAGCACATAGAAGTGCAAAGCAGAGAGAAAAGGAGATAGGGAGCATGATGAGCAAGCTGCTCTTTTTTTTTTTTCTACAGGTGAGAGTCCAAGTCTTGTAGTTATCAGCAATGGTCCAGCTAAGGGTGTGAGCGAAGCTCAGTTCATCAGCTGATTGCAGCTGGTGCCTCAGGGGGAACAGTGTGAGAGCTTCCCCAGCCCACTGTACTACAAGGACAACCGAGAGCCCAGAAGCAGGCAGGAACATATGCCCCCCAGCCTTGCAGGCCCATGGTTGCAGAAGCACCCAACAGATCCTTAGGGCTGACATTTGCTCTTTGGACATGTTTCATGCATCTATAGGGGTGGTGGAGATGAGCAGACAAAAAGCACTGCTCCTCCGGCAGCTCCCATAGCAGGTGCATGTTTCTCCCTCTGCCACCCTAAGGCCAGAAAGAAATCCCTGACTTCTCGGGGCAGGTTTGAAGCTTCAGTGCAAAGCAGGTGGGATGTTTCATCATCCACCCCCCATCAGCCCACACAGGTGGCTAGAAGTTAGCGTTGGACTCACAGGATCAAAAGCACTCAACCACCCCATTTCAACTTACAAGCAAGACCAACTGGGGGGTGACTGCCAATTGCCCAGAAAGGGGAAGGGAGGGAAAAGGATGGGAGAGATGGTCACCCTGTGACATGATAGCCTGAGACTTCACAGAATGCTACAGACCGCTACAGACCAAGACACTGCCAGCAAAGATTCAGCAAAGATTCACTCACAAACTACCATTTGCAGCCAATCTCCATTAAGCACTATAAAATAACACCACTTGCTGAGCTACCTCTCTGCACATGTACTTCTCCCTGGGAGCAGACAGACAAGTGGTAAACTCAACACATGTCTAGCACGGGGTTTTTCTGGAATGGGTTAGCAACTGAGCAGCTCTTCCTTTGCACTATCCTAGGTAAACAGAGGATGTTGCTGGTACAAAGTGCCTCAAAGTGGCAGGAACAGCATTATCACTTCAGTGCTTGTTTCCTGAAGGATCAATAAGCCAAGACAATCAATTCTTCTGGCTAGTCCTTATTCCCCAGGAGAAGCTGTGGCTCTTATCCCCCATCATTTAACCCTTCACAAACATAGCAGCAGCCCCATTAATTCTGTCCTCCTTAAACACACATTCCATGAGCCCATGTGCCAGAAGAGACTACAGAGCTGGAAGTAATGTAGCCAGGTGAATATGGTATTGCAGAGAGGTATGGCCCATTACTTCAGCACAGTAATAACATGTCTATATACTGCCCTTTGAGCACATCTGATTTCTTTGTATGGGATAGAGGGTCCCAAAGAAACCATAGCTCTCTATCCCCCACTACTTCTCTGTGCAGGGAGTGTAAGGTGCTCCCAGAGCACCAGCAGACACTCACAGAAGGGGGCTGCATAGGCAGTAGATGGCATGGACAGCCATTACAGAGAGTCACAAGAGTAGAGCCACACAAAACTGGAGTTTAACCCAATATAGCAAAAAGACAGTAAGAAGGATGGGGAGAATGGAAGACTTGTGATTATTTGCAATGTAAAAAAGGGAATAGGGGCTACCAGAAACAAAACACAGGGCTGTACTAAGAGCCTGCCGTAACACAAAACATTTTGCTGTGATCATGCAATTCTCCACAGATCATGGAGAACAGGCAAGCAGAAACCCCATTTAAGATAGTCAAAAACATCACCTCAGTGAAGGGACTCACCTTAGACTGAACAGGGAGTCTGTGTCAGAGCTAGAATTAAAGAACAACAGTGAAACAAACATCTTGGTATAAAGATCTTTACAAAGATTTTTAAAGATGAATACGTTTAAGCTGTACACAGAAGTTTCCACCTAAAAAGCAGTGGGGCTTGGGATAGGCTCCTAGAATGACTTTTGGGAAAAGCATTAGAAAGGATGCTGATGCAAGGAATCCCTTCCTAGCCTATGCTTCACTCACAAAATTCTTGCTGTCCTCCCCCACGCAAAGACAGTATTAGCCAATGGTTATAGCTTGAGTGCTGCCATACTCTCAGTGCTACAGACTGTGGGTCCAAAAAATACGAACGAGAAAATCATATTCACATGAGCTCTTTGCCAATATACATGAGTTCACATCACCAACAGAGAAAGGTTGAAATCCCCTGTACTAGGCCATGGGGACATGATGCAACAGGGAAGAACTTATTTAAAGGGAAGCAGTAGAAAGAGCTGCCAATGACAGTAACTGCAATTTTAAAAAGCCCAGGAGACCCGTGGGAAAAGAAAGGCCTGAGGATGGAGAACAAAGCAAACAAAAAGAAAGCTGTCTAGCAGGCCTGGTGGCAGACGTACCCTCTCTTCTCACCCAGAAAGTCACCCTCTAGGTCCTGTGAGCTTTAGAGGGATGTCAATGAAACGCCTATGTTTTAGTATACAGCTACCAGTCATTTGCTCAGGCCTACTACAAAGAGGTGATCACAGGAGGCTGGGGAAACAAGAACTTCTGGAGTAAGTTTCCTGCTGATCCAGCAAACACAATTACGAAGAGAAAGAGAATCCATTCTGAGAGCAGCATGAAACTCTTGTGAGCAGGATCATTCGCATCTCACATGGCTGAGAGAAGGGAAAGGGCAGTGACTCCTTAATGAATAAAAATAGCCACTTACGCTTCCCTCTCATACACACTGGCATATGCTTTCCAGTATCCAAACAACAAGATTTAGTTGCAAGTTTTATCCCATTAGAAAAAGGTAATTTCCCCTAAAGACACAGCCCTTTTTCTAGAGACTTTCAGGAGTCCTGAGACTTTAAAACTGTAGTTACTTTCAAGTCATCATGTCAACTAAACTGTGTGCTTTAAAAGTTTAAAGAGTCGCAATATTTCCTTCCCTGAAATTGCTACACTACTATAAAATAATTTTTAAGTACTCATGGCATGCATGGAGGACAACAAGAACACAGTATCTTGCCATATAGCTTGTGGAAAAGTTTAAAGTCAGTTTTTAGTTCCCCAGCTCTTCATAAGCTGTATATATATCAGGCAAAGCTGCACTGAAATACAGCCGCCTTCAGGGTAAACAGCAGCAGGTCATTCATAGGATTCAGCATAGCACCAGAAAGGACAAAAAGAGGAAAAGGAAGAGTGTTTTGCCTGAAAGGTCAGCAGGGGAAATCTAAGTATAAACTGCTAGGCCAGGGCCACAGCAGAATAGTGCAGGAGAAGAAAAGGCTGAGGCAAACAGAAAGGCAACTGGGATGGGAAGGAGAGGAAGGGAGGAAAAAATGTTATACAGTGTTCAGCTTTGGCACAGAAAGCTCCTTTCTCAAAGTGATCTGCTGTGGGTGCCAGTTATTAAAGGGAAAGAACACAATTATTATGTATTTCAAATGCATTTAATAAAGTACACTCTAGCTGATGGTGCTCTCCTCAGCAGGTCCAGGCACACAGCACAAAGAGAAAGGGGCCTCAGGCATTGACATCAGGTCGCAGTTTTAAATAATTTTTAAAGTAGGGCAAGGTGCCAATTCTTACCTCAAGGTGCTGCACCGCGATAGACATGTCAGCAAAACCACCAAGTTTGGCGTATACAGGAGGACCATCGATACACATGACTCCGGAACGAAACAGTAACTTACTTTTTTAGCCAAAGTTTACCACTTTCGAGTAATAAACCTGGAGTTTCAAGTCAATGAGAGTCATCAAGACCAAATTCAGACCTAGCATTTAGGACAATGCTATTGAATTTTATACTAGGAATAAGTTAGCCTTCTATCTGCTTGTCTTACCAAAATCAGAAAACGTTTTTGGTGGCTTGTAACAAGTATATTTTTAAAAACCAAAAAAAGCAAAGCAGGGTAACTCTTGTTGCCAGCACAAAATCCTCTTGTTTTAAAGCTATGCATCTGTGTCACTGATTTGCAGTATTTGCCATGGGCAAACTAGCCATTTGGGATTTATACAAGATTGTTCTCTACAGATCTTGGAGTACTTTTGATGGCAGCCATGTATCATTTTACAGGCAGAGAAACTGAGGAACATGGAGATACGAGTTGGCCATGTGTCAGAAGACAGGAGGTTTCTATCCCCATTCCTTTTCAGGACCTCTTTACAGAAGAGAGGCAGGGTCATGGCACAGTCTTGATTTTGTGCAATTCACCTGCTGCAGACAGGTTTTCTAAGTTCAAGCTTGAGGCAAAAAAGCCTACTGCTGACTAGTTCACAACACACCAGGCCTTAGCAACACAGAGGTCCTCTGCCTGCTGCAGGCAGGCAGGCCTGCTCTTTTCAGCAACAGCAGGGTCTACCCAAGCATGTATGATGAACTCATCACAAAAGCAATCAGGCATTAATTTGGTCAATCATTCCTGTGACTGTGAATCCAGTTCCCCAACTAGACTATTTCACAAAAGGACTCCAGCTAAATGGAAGGACAGAAAAAATGCCTCAAAAGATACCAGTCTACAGAACAGAAGTAGAACAATTTAAATATTGACCCATCCTCACTTCTTTTTTTTTTTCTTTCTTAAGAAAAGGTTACCCAAGAATTAGGTAGAACCAAAACCAAAATGCATTAAAAAATTACATCGGTCTTCCAGGCACTAATAATAAAAAGGCAGCCCACCTTCCAATACTCATTTAGAAGAGTATTTATTTGGAGTTTCTATTAGGCTGCTGCATGCACTGCGTGTGTCTTGCTTCACTAAAGAAGAGCCTTTTTGAAGCATCACTTGACTTTGTTTTAAATATCTCACTACAGTTTCCATTTTAGTTCTGTGAGATGATTATTTTCTCTCCCCAAACCGAAGTTATACAGCAGTTGAAAATGCTGATGGCTTAACTGGTTTCCTTCCCCGCCCCCCCCCCCCCCCAGCAGCCCTGAGGGGTTTTAACTCTTTCTGCAGCACTGAAATCCTGCTTTTGGAGTTCAATGTTTAACTCTCGCTGGGAGACTCATAAATATTCGGAGTCACTCTCTCCCTCTCTGTTTGATTAGGAAATGAGCCTTTAACTCAATGTAATCCCCAAGCCATTAACAAAAAAGCCCTCAACAGCTCCACTATTAGAATTTCACTCCTAACCCACAGAGGATTGAATTAGATTAACATAACTACCCGCAATCTGAGTTTATTTTCTGTGCCAGATAGAAATGTGTCTTCAGGAAAGGAAAAGAAGAGAGTGGGAGAGCAAGCATAGCATAATGAAATGTAAAAATAGAGAGATGAGAAATAGATGGACAGATGTACAGGTGAGCTGATAAAAGAGGTAAGAGAGAGCAACAGAGAGATAGCTACACAATCTTTAGTAACTGCCTGCTGGCTTTGGGGGTTTTATTCAGAAGGCCCCTAAAAACACAGAATTGTTTCAAGAAGAGTATTTTTTTCCTGCTGGTGTTTACTCCATATTCTCAGGGATTTACAGAGAGACACCTGAGCATGCTGTACTCCAGACACCTGTGCAGCAGATTTGGCACAGGTTTTATTTATAATTCCCAAGAGATGTCATGTTCAGCAATGAAAGGAGGGGCGTGAAGAAGAGAATCTGCATGTCAATCATTACTTTGCAGTCAAAGAAACAAATAAACTAGGATGAAACAAAAGATGTTTGGTTTTTTAAGGAATTAAAAAAAAAAAAGTCATGCAACATCCCTGTGACAAACTACACTGTGTAGAGAAAGTCAGTTTGGAGGTTGATAGTTGCTTAGTCCACAAAACATCGGTGAAGCAGAAACTAAATAACAAAGACTTTCTTCCACATAATGCATCAAAGTCTTCCCTCTAACCACAGATAACTCCCTCCCTCCAAATAAAAGTGGTTCCATAAACCATTGATTGGTATGCTACAGGACAGTAGATGGTTATTTTTTACAAATAATAAAAGGATACGGCAGGTTTAACAGGGGAAAAGACCCACATGCGGTTGAAAGAGAAGGATAAAGTCCAGCAATTATGTGGACACAACTACTGAACAGTCCAACCAAATTCTTAAGACTAAATCTTTTCTAGCTTTATACTTGGGAGGACTTCTTTGGGAATGCTTGGATTTCTGCAAAAACGTATAGTAAATGAGTTTTTGCAGTAATTCCCGAGCATAGTCATGCTGATATTTCTGTTTGTGTAGGGGAGAAAAAGATTCAATTTTTATTTTTCAAGCGATAAGGTGTCTCTTGGTTTTCAATTTTTAGGGGACTCTCAGACCAGCTATATGATAGATTCTTTGTTAGTTACAGAGTCAGCAATTTTATTTCTTTAATGCCTTTCAGAAAAATCTGCTCTCCCTTTATTACACAATAACATTGCATTGTCACAGAGAGGCAATAAATGTAATATCATGCCAAAACAAACAGAAAAGGGACTTAAATAATTTAAATACATTCATTTTTAAGTAAAGCAAAAACCTTAATAATAAAAATGAAGCTTCCTATGATGAGAATGGTCAGGCTGACAGTTTTGTTTTATTTGGGGGGAGGGGAGCTTCATAGCAAGTGGTGTATTGTAATGATCATTTTGGGCATTATTTGTGTATGTAAATTCACTGTGTTTATCCATATTGTCCTAAAATCCTTCCTTATATCTAGAATTCTAGCTGAAAGATAGAGTATTTATATAAATGGTTAAAAACTTAAAAAGAATTAATTTGTAGTCAGTATTTTTTGTTACTAGAACTTAAGTTAAAAACTTTGAGTATTATAAAATGTACATTAAAAAATACAAAATAGAGAACTAAAGAACAAGTCTATTTGTTACCTTTCTACAGTCAGTCGAAGCAATTCAGCTATCATGTATTTCTTAGAACTTGATATTTTAACTGTGAGACAGCTCTGGTTTTATTATTCTATTTTTATTAGACACTTGTTCCTCCAAATTATTTTAAGTTTAGCTTCATTTTATTTGTTGTTACTTTCAAAAATGGTAAATTGTGGGGGAAAAAAATTTTTAGACTATCTATTTCATAAGAAATTTATACTAAAAAACTTAACATACCAAAACTAAAAATTGTAATATTGGCAATTTGAGGGGTAGACATAATAATTACAATAAATCAAGGACATTTTTCTGTACTTAAAAATAAAACCTGAGTTTTGTAAAAGATATAACCCAAACCTCTGATGCAAAAACATGAAACAAGAAAAACCTGTGTTTTGACAAAAATGTTATGCTAAAAGCTATTAATAAAAAACAATTTCTGACTAATTATTGTCTTCCCTCTCTTCATATTACTGTTAACAAAAATACTCCAAAAAATATATCATTATTCAAACATTTTGCATTTTGGCTGCTTTAAAGCAAACAGCTTGTTGGCGATGAGAGAATAAGTTCTGTCTTTGATTGCCACTGCACTGACTTTACAAAGACTTGCACCCCTCTTTTGTCATTAAAGAGACTTCAGTTGCTTTGGGACTTTTAAAATTAAAGAAACATCAACTGCTCCATGGTAAATGCATTCAGTAAAGGCAAATCTTCATTTCACCTCCCTGCTAAGAGAAGGTTTGACATGAAGCTGGGGGAGGGTGTGTGTTGGGTTTTTTTCATAGAGGAAAGGGTGTTGCTTGGTTCTTTTAAGACACAACTGCTGAAGTTTCCAGGTTTGCCTTTACCAGCATGGGATAAATAGCACCTGTCCTTGGTAAGCCCTTAAGCAGAGTTACATTATACATTGACCTTTTTGGAATGCCAGCAAACCTGACCCAAAACAAAACTGTTCCACTCAAACTTTCATCTGCTTATTTCCAGAGGAAAAAGCTACTCTCAAATAGTGAAACCGCTCGATTTTCACAAAGTTCTGAACCAGCTCCTTTCCTTGTGGGTCACACTGACCTTCCTTTGACAGTGTGAATAGAAAAAACAAATTATTACCTTTAACCATATTGAGATGCTGCCATAATTTTTAGCCCAGAAAAAAGGATTGGTGCAGAGCAACATTTGGATCAAAAAACCCCAAAACAAAAAACAACCCCATAAATGCAATAAAAGGTAGAAGTTCACTACTTACATGCTGCAGGCTAAGAGATGAAGCTCAAGGCTGGAGTAGAATTTCCCTTGCCCTCAGGTGTTTCTAATTGCTGATTAAATATCTTTTGGTTCCGCCTGCACCAGCCGACAGTCCCCTCTGTGTCTCTGCCTCTCTTTGTGACTAGGACACAGTACTCCGATTCCCAACCTATAAATAGATCCCAGCTCTGTGATTGATATAACAGGCAGCTGACAAAAAAAAAAAAAAAAAAAAAAAAGAAAAGGAAAAAAAAAAAGAAAAGAAATAACCAGGTCTTAAGCAAAGCAGCAAAAGCTGGGCTTTTAACTCTGCACTATGCCCAGGGAGGAGTCCCCCACAGTCACCCGTGGGCATCAGAAAGAGAAAGTGCAAGGCAATTACTTTCCCAGCAGCATTACAGCAACTTGAGGCATGTAAAGCAAGTGAACAAAATTCAATGCACAAAGAAGGAGACGGAAAGCACAACTAGCAGACTGCATCCAACTCTTTTGCAATTTAACAAAAATAAATGCCATTTTAAAAACAAGTTGGGGATTCTGACAGAACAAGAGAGGAGTTCAGAGTTGAGTTCTGGGGGTTGGTCCAGGCGTGCTTGTATTTCTGCTGCAGAATAAACTAGGGCTAGTGAGCAGGTTAGCAGTTTTACAGCTCAGCAACTATTTGATGAAGCTGTTCCTGAAAACAAAACTGAGGGCATTGATGGTACCTCCCCTACTGACTCAGCAAAAGTTACTTAGCTCTCAAGGACCTGAACCATCATTCTTGCCCATGTCCTTGACTGCTAGGAGAAAACTGACGAGTTACAGGTATCAGCACAGCTCTCTTGCAGAGGGTGAGCTGGGAGCCCACCATCTGGGCAATGACTTGAGAGAACACATCAGAAATGCTTCTGCCCTGGTCCCCATTAATTGACATAGGGGTAGTGGTCCTGGATTTTTCCATATCTAACCTCTACAGGTTCTCCTGTTAGAGCCACAGTCAGGCAAGGCCAAAAGCTTTTCCAGGAGGCAGCTGGTTCTCCAAGTCTTCGCAGACTCCTAGATATTAATGATCTCCA
The DNA here is from genome assembly GCF_030936135.1 of Gavia stellata. Taxonomy (NCBI): domain Eukaryota; kingdom Metazoa; phylum Chordata; class Aves; order Gaviiformes; family Gaviidae; genus Gavia; species Gavia stellata. The sequence continues at coordinate 26,420,685 of NC_082600.1, forward strand.
ATAGAACCTTAATGGCTATGCAGTTTCATAGCAAATGGACTCAAAGGCAAGGCAGCTCCTGACGAATACCAGGGGGAGGGTGGGGAAGAAGAGGGAGAACAGTAGGCAGAGAAGCAAAACAGCTTTCGCTACACTGCTACCTTTGCCAGTATCTCCTACAATAATCCCTAGCACCATGCTCAACTCTGCAGGCAAAAGTACTAGTGCAGACAGAGTACCAGATCCACCAGCCTTCTTTTCAACATATTGCTAGGCTTGCTTGAGCTGAGATGGTAAAGCAATGCTGAACTCATAAAAAGCAGGATAAAATCCTCAGGCACCAAGCCCATGCTGAACTCCATGGTTCTTTGGCTCAGTGGCTAACAGTACCTGAACTATTTGAGCTAGTTTAGGCATGTCTACACTGCACTGCAGCTGCTGCTCTTGCCAGAGTAAAGAAAGTTAGTTCAATAGGAGCAGCTATCCTAAAGCGAGGCAAGGACCCTCCACATCATAGCCAAGGTCTCAGTTCAATTGCAGTTATTGATTATGTGAGAAGATAAAGTAATTTCCTCTTTTTGGGCCAAATCCTGCTGCATGCATAATTCACCTTTTGTCAATATCCTTTGTGTCTAAGCTGGTAGGATTTAGTCAATGAGTTTTTCAAGAAAATGCCCTTCTCACAGGACAGGGGCAAAGACTCATGACATTTATACATTTTTCTCAGTTGAGCTACTGCCCTGTGTGAAGTCTGGCTTGTCACTTTACCACTGCTGCATATGCCCCAGCTTTAAAAAAACAGAGATAACAATACTTAACACTGCACTTTAAAGCACTTTGGTATCTACCGATGAAGACCTACAAATGAAGAGGGGAAAAAAGAAAAGTATCTGACAGGCTGAGGTCCAGTGTGGAAACACACGCTCAATTCTCTGCCAGATTCTGGTCCTTCACCTTCACCTTGTTGAATCAGATCTCAGATAAAAAATCACCTGACCAAACAAAGAAAATTTTTAAATTTCTGCCCTCTCATTTGGGCTGGCTAGTACAAGATGTTTGGGGCTTTAATATGAGAGCTGTAAAACATTTTACACTTCTCATTGCCATTGGAAGGGATTTTAGAATCTCAGTACACAGAATAATCAGGCTGAGGCATGGCAGATCAAGGTCCCAAAACAGGGGCACCTAAATCCAACAGTCACTTTGGAAAAATTCAGCTTTAACAAAGGCATAGTCACATAGATATCTAAAGTTCTTCAAATACTACTCCATAAAGCCTTGTGTTGTGTAAAACAGCATCATGCCTGCCCCATTACATTGCCATGGGCCAAACTGAAGCCTAGGGAAACCTCACGATGTAGTATAAATCACGAGGACACTTTGGGCACATCTCAGTCAGGTAGCTGGGAAGCGCTATTCAGTTCACAGGTCCAGGTCCAGTGCTTATCATTGGCACTCCATATCCACAGCAAAGCAAGACCTGGGCATACATTAGTCCCCCATCCTTCCACTTTCTGCCTGGAGGATGAAAGGATGAGGACTTGCCAGCATGCCACAGTTAGCTAGTTTGGATGAACATTGAATGGAATCAACATTCCTCCATCCTTCCTCTCTGCCTTTAGACAGCAGGATGTATGACCTTAATTGCTCCCCACTGGGGTACCCAGCAATCCAGAGATCTGCTTTAGGTAACACTTCAAACACGAGTCCCCTACCCCCACTGCCAGCACCCTTGTGCACAAACACCTCTTAATTCCAGCCTCCAGACTCAGGGTGAGGCAGGGAAAGAATCCAACAATAGAGGCCATGAGACTGAATGTCCACTTCAAAACACTGCAAAAAGAAAGCCAGAAGATTTCAAAAGCACCCTCAGATACATTAAAAAAAAAAACAACCCAAAACAAAAACCAAACAAAAAAGATCAATGCCAGTGACTTGTAGACTATATAAAGCTCAACTCTTTCCTTGAGGCACCCAAGTAGAAGACATTGTAAAGTGCAAGTGCAGCTTTACAGTCTTCTCTACTTGTTGTTTGGGAAGGTATTTTTTTTAAATGTTTCTTGCTAGGGCCACTTTCATCACAAGCCTGTATTTCAGTCTCAGATTCTCAAGTCTATGGCAGAGGTAAAATTTCTGTGCTTAATTTTCTTCAAACACAAAGAGTTTGAGCTTTGCACATATAAATCTGGGCAGAATTTGCTCAGCTGCATACAAGCTATTATTCAGAATGCAAAATGTACTTTCCTTCTAATGACAAAAACAAAAATTCACAGCTACCCTTTTTAGACAGGGACACAGCAAAACCAGTTGAAGCTTGAAAATACTGGTCTGATGAATGGAATCTTCCAATTCCCCCAACCTACACATTAAACCACACAGATAATCTTTGTCCCTTTTCCCACAAGCCTCAAGATGCTTCTGTGCACATCTGATTTATGTGCCATAAGTTTACAGCTCAGAATCACTGCTGCTTTTATATCAGGAAATGCAGGTATGAATATAAGTTTTAAAAGATAAACTTAAAGACAGCTCCACAGTTTCCAAGGCACAAACTAAGAAGAATAATTGTAATACACAAGAAAAAGTTTCTTCAGCAGAGTCACGCTACTTTGAAAGAGTCTCACAAACCCAGAAGTCCAGGACAGCTGCGTTAGTGCCCTGCTGGATTCAGTAAGGAGTGAATTGCACAGATTCCAAACAGGGGCTACTTAAACCCCGAAAAAGATACTATAAAATGATAACTCTTTTCACATAAAGGAAATGAACGTCAAAAAACCCTCTTCCAAGACTGTGAAAACAAGATAAGGAATAAAAGAGAAACAAAAGGAAAAGTTTGAGTAGCAATGCTCTTCTGGATGCTTGGCACACATAGTATGACTCTTATATCTGATTTAACAGGTAGTTAAATATACTATGCATTTTGATACAAAGCATGTACTCTGAAAAACAGCAAATGCTCAAGAAGAAAATGCTGGTATTATTTCCCTATTTTATTTTAATGCTGCAAACTTCATATTACTTCAACGTTCTTTTTCTGTGCAACCAATATCCATAGCGAGATATTTTTTGGCACACACTGAACCCAAAAGTCCGTAAGTCTGCATCCAGTTCTTTCATGTGCCTTCCAGAATGGTGCACGCCATGCTGCCATATCAAGTCTCTGTCGTCACCAGGGAAAGTCACACTGCTCGGTTAATACGCTTGTAAACTTTGCTCCTTCTTTAGCTCCTATATATTTTATTATTTTTCAGGAATGTGAAAATGACTAAGATTTTAACACAAGTCCCCTACCAAATTTAGCCATTCCAGCTAAAGATGTTACCACCCTCCAGCTGCCTGCCAGCTGGAGATTAGGACTCCAAAAGCTCTTTGGCAGAAGGGAACCTGCAAAAACTTTCTAAACAGCTTCAAGCAAAACACATCAGGTTAGGACTAAAGAACTTTCCTGGGTTAGGCAGCACCCAAATCTATTCTTCCATTTTCAGAGCTGTGGGCAGAGAAAAGTCTTCACCTGGCATAGCTATTTGCAGGGCTAGGCTGTGGAGAGGCACCATCTATGGCTGCTCACTAGAGGTTATGCCATTGGCTTTAACAAGAACAAGAGCAAGCACAGAAGAATGCTAGTCTCCCTTGCTTTTCTGAGTCCACCTGTAATAACAAAGCACTAATGAAAAATAGCTTGGCCTGAGCAACAAAACAGATACCAGAATGCGTTCAGAGACTATCCAGAGCGAGCATTCAGTTCTACACGTACACACAGAAATAAAATCTGTAAGGATTCAACTAAAGCCTGCAAGCAGTAGGACAAACATATGCTGCATTACATTTAAACATGCAACCTTTGCCAGTCTGTCACATACAGTGTGATAACACAGTCCCTTCTATCCTTACCTCATTTAGATCCCTCCTAAACTTCCGCTTCTACTGCAGAGCCTTTGCCTAAAAGGGCTTCTGTGTTTACACCCAGCAAAAAGCAGTGAAACAGAATAAGACTTCTTGGATGTACTCCTGCCTAAATTGTGTAACCACAATATTCTCTCGCTGGAAACCACCATCATCATCTTCCAATCGCACGCTGCAACGCGTTTCACCAACATTGGGCTGTCAATTCCATCATTTGGGGCAAGCACTGTGCGCTTTCAACTTGTTGTGGATGCTTTGCAGAAACTCATCGCTGTTGTTGTACCACTTGTTTAGGACCTTGTTTAGCACCAGCAAGTCCACACCTGTGCTGGCAGGGCATTAGCTGTGCACTCAGACAAATCTCAAAGCAGCCCTGCAGCCTACTAAGGTCAGCTTCAGGCAAGAGATACTGTTTCATGTTCTCAGTGACCTTGGCCGTGGTGGGGAGGGAGAGGAAGCATGGTAACTGTCATAATAAAGGTCATAGCAATTTTGATAGCAGGAGAAGGAGGACAAAGTGAGATTTAAACCAGTTCTGGTGCCAGATGAAATAGGGACCAGGATTGCCTGAAACAGGTTCCCCTTCAGTTTTTGTTTTGTTTTTAATTCGGATTCCTTCAGACAACTTCTACAAAACCCATATAACTACATTATAACCACAGACAGGCTTAACCATGATGTCTGGCTCCAGATCTAAACTCCTTACAGCCAGGCTGTTAGCTCAGCTCCCCAGAAAAATCATCACTGCTTTCCAAATGCGTGTGTCAGGGGGGTTATTACCGCTCCCTCCTCTCCTCACAAAGGAGAGGCTCCATACTCTTTGATTGTGTGTCTTCTCAATTAAAAGATATTTTTTAAAAAATAAAAATTAAGGCAAATAACTGATGAAGTTCCTCAAAGGAAGGGGATGTTCCTGGCTGCAGACACTCAGACAAGAAATAAGCCTTTCCAGGAGAAGCCCTTTGCATGCAAGCTGAGGGGTTTCAGCGCTGCTCCCCTGCCTCCATCCCCACTGAGGGGACGCCTGCAGGTTGGCACAACCCAGCAGAGCTCTCAGAGGGAAGCGAGGTGCCATGCAAGTTCCTCAGCCTCTAAAGTGAGGAAATCAGTAAAGAGCAATTCTGCAGTGGGTCCCTCATGAGCCCCCTCCAAAGCAACACCACTGATCTCCTGTACTGCCTCATATCCCAGCCAAGTTAACTGTGTCTGAACAGCCCTTTCCCCTGCCCCATAGTTGGGACTCTCACTGGTCTGAAGGAGAAGGCGCAGCTCTCATTCCCGTCAAAATACCATCAGCCAAGTGTCACTCAGCATATCCGCGTCAGGTGTACTGGCCGCCGGGTGGCTGCAGGGCGGCCTCTGTGAGGAGAAGCCGGGCCTGCCCCGTGCTGGACACAGCCGGTTCCAGCCGGCTCCAGTGGACCCACCGCAGGGCACAGCCGAGCCCCTCAGCCAACATGGTGGCGCCTGTGGGAAAACGTGTTTAAGGAAGGACAGAAAATGACGCACAGGCAGTGAGGAGTGAGAAACGGCCCCGCAGACACGCAGGTCAGAGCAGAAGGAGGGGAGGAGGCGCTCCAGGTGCCCGAGCAGACAGTCCCCTGCAGAGACCACGGTGGAGCTGGTGGGTATTTCCTGAAGGAACTGCAGCTCGCAGCTGTCCAAGGTCAGCCCACCACAGTATCTCACAACAGATTAAAAAAAAAAAATCTGCTTCATTCAGTAGCTCTCCCTCCGGACCCAGGCAAGCAAGTGCTCCCAGCCAGGTGATCTCCAGCTGACGCTGCCAGGGCTCCTGTGCCAGGCAGGATATGCCACAGGGATGGGTGGAAGGAGACAGGCCACCAAAAATAACCCTGAACAGTACTGGAAACTGTCTTGTTACTGCGGGAGAGACTTCTCCCACATAGATCACGCCAAAACCCTACCTACAACTCCTGACTGATGAGGGAATTAAACCACCTGATTTGGGAGGCACTTGAAGGCACACATGACTTTCACAGACACGGCAATGTGTATGCAGATGACTGCTTCAATTCCCTCACTGGCAGTGAAGTTCTGCCACCATAATATTGCTCCCTCACTGTGGGTAAATCAAACACGAAATGGCAGGCTAAACATTACCCTCACAGAAGCCTCTCCAGCACATAAAGCTACGGCAAGGTTCACTTGCGCCCCAAGGGGAGGTGGGATCTGCATTTCCAGCTAATGTCTCTTAGCTCTGTGCCATATAAAATCACTTCTGAGCCCTCTCTGGGGCTGCCAGGCCCTTGGCAGAGAGCTGTAAGCCCTTGTAGCGTGTTGAACGGGCACAGACCCAGGTAAAATGCCCCCCCTCCCCTGTCTCTCTTCAGGCTAACCATAGCAAGTTCTGCTGAACTTTGGCTCAGCTTCATCTCAGCTATAAGTGAAGGTGGTTTCTGCCTCTTCACTGTTGATTCTGCTGCAGTCTCCTCGGCCTCCTCACCCCATCACCTCAAGTCCTTCTTTCTTCATCTCAGTGCTGCCAGTCACCTCCGAAAGCTCTCCCGACCCAGACCCTTCCTGCCCTACAGACTGGAGCACCTCAAAACTCAGAACATTTCCTCACCAAGAGAGTGGAGAGAGGGAAGGGAAAAAGGTCAGGAGCCTTTTCTTTAAATGTAGTTACCCATATTTGCAAGAAAGAAGGGTTTTGCAAAAGGATTTAGTGTTCCCTTCCTCTGCTACCCAGGCAGTCAGAAACTCAGCTCCATGGCACTGAGCTCATCTCAGGTGAAGGAGGAAGGCTACAGCTCACACAGAGAGGGGACAAGCTGCAGGGGCCATCTGCGCTGCTGACGAGCTTTACTGCCGAGCTTTACTGTTTGTTTCAGTCGCTCAGCATTTGGTCTGAGGATGCATTACACTGAGAGGCCGTGAAGGAAGGGCCACACATACGGTCCCAAAAGAGAGATGACAGTGCCAGGGAGTGTCAGGATAATGTGGCCAGTGCTCAGTTGAGCACACCACAACTGCCCCCTCAGCCAGCCGGAGGTACGTGCTGCCAGCCAACAGCCCACCAGGCCAAGAAGAAGCCAAAAACCCAACAGTTTCCCTACTGACAGTCTTAGCATGCGCCACAGACAGCATCCCCCCTTGCAATGCCTCTGAGGCCCTGGTGGGGAGCACACAGTGCCTGTCCGCCGTGCTCCTGGAAGAGCAGTTCACCACAGATATTCAAAGCTCCTGGAACCTGAGCTGGAGCTCAGGTCTAGCACAGTGTATAGCAAGCTATATTGTCCTCCGTCCTCCCCTCCTCCTCTCCATCCTCCACCTACCCCCATAAATAGATGTTGCATTCGCTGACACTTAACAGTGAGGACAGGAAAAAAAAAAATCTGTTAAATTCTTAACCTCAGGTGGATTTACCCAAAGCCCCTTGGAAACAGCTGCTTGAGGAAGGTTTCTGTCGAGTCCGTGTTTCAGAATCAGACATTTGGTTGCTTAGTCCCTTGCTGACGCTTTAGTCTGTGCTCTCGCCACACCTGGACCTGTCCTCGCCTGGAATAACCAGTCCCTTCCATCGCTTCTGCCTAGGGCCCTGCTGCTGCTGGGAGGTGAGGCCCAGATCCTTGCTAGTCCCCTCCCTCGAGGAATGTGTTATGGGCATGGCCTCACACACACTCACTCACACACGGCCTGGCTGCAACTCCCACTGAGCAGAGAGAGGAATATCTAAAGCAATCACAGTAGCTTCTTCCCTGACATGTCACATACCACACAGCTCTCCCGTGCTCAGAAGCTCGGAAAAAAACCCCAACCCACCATGATACCACAACCTTTCTTTAGCACCTCTGTACAACATTAAGCCCTGTGCAAGAAGTGGTGGATTCAGCCCTCTGCGTCTTTGCAAAGCAGGACAGTGGCATCAGAGCACTTTGTAGCCAGGTAACAGAAACTCCAGGAGAAGCAGCGTCATTTTTATGTCACACAGCAAATAAGGGTACGTTAGCAAAACAGAGCTATACAGGGCTACTTCAGCATGCTCTGAATGAGCTGTTTTGGATTTTGGCAGAAAGCACCTCGTTCATATGGACTTTATATCCAGATGAGAACCAGGCTATATTAATTCAAATGGAGAGCACCATGAGATTGTATCTAAGCTGAGTTATCACCGCATGGTGCTCTCCTGTGCCCTGTAAATACACTTTAAGTAGCATAGACATGAACAGAACCTCTCTCACTTGAATATATCATGTGCCTTGCCATGAGATCCTGGGATTCATTCACCTGGTGAAACCCCATGAAAACTTGCAGGACAGACTGCCTTCTGCTCTTTGGGAAGCCTGTTCTCCAGAGTTGTTGTGCTACATCTGCGTCACTCTTCGGAGAAGTTTCTTTTTGCCACATTGTCAGATTACACAATTCACATTTCTAAATTTGTAGAAACACAATGTTAGAAAACGTATAGCCTGTGGAAATTTTTTCATGTCTCCTTCGTAAGTTTCCAAAGAAAATATCTTATGTTTTAAAAAAGTTATTTTATTCTTCATTTTCTCACTGGTCACTAGCTCTCATCCAGGCAGAAAGCAAGGCTATAATTTGGAGGCAGGTGGGCTGCTGTTCGTAACCATAGGGCATTTCGTATTTCTTGGCAGTATCAGCAAATTCCCCAAGACAACATTTTCCTAAACCTTGGTTGTTCTTTTACGAAATTTAACAAAAAGCTGAGTTTTGAAGGAATTATTTGGAAGTCTTCTATGTTATCTACTATTATTCTGAGTGGTGGCGGTAATTTGGAGAAATTGTTACTCACTCCAGAAAACTTTAATCAAAGAGCAAAAAAGCAAACAAGACTTGACACCAAAAGCCACAGTATCAGGAAGCAGCCCCCAACCCTAAACTGCTCATTGATTCCCTCCTTCAAAGGTGATTTCTTCAGCCAGGTTCTCCATAAATGCAAACTCTTCTTTCACCTCCTTCTTCAGAATGCACGGGTCTGCAGAGAAACTGCTTCTGCCTTGCTACATTATGCTTGCAAAATGTTACCTCTTCCCATTGCAAATATTGTTAAGTAAGTGAGTCATGAACATGACAGCCTCAGTGGTCCACGTAATGGCAAGATTGCAAACAAAACCTATTCAGCCATTACCTTTATTTCGTGGTACAAAGCAAGCAAAAAGTAAGGAAGTTCTCTGACAAAAATGTCATTAAGGCTGTGCCATGACAGAGATGACTACATAGTTACTGTTCATCTCTGAGTGTTAGTTTGTGTTTCCAGATGCCTCATAAATGGTAATTTTTACTACAACTAATTACAGACACACTGCGGTGACTCCCCAGCCAGACTTGTAACCCTTTTATGTTATTGTTGTTACTATTATTATTATTATTATTATTATTATTATTATTACAGGCAGCATTCAGAACCTGGACACTAAACATCATGCATATGTAAATATGCAAATATGGTCTCTACTTCAAATACTTTGTAATTTGAGGCCTGGTCTGCATAATTTTTCTATAAATGTAACTATCCCACTGCGCTGAACAAAGTTATATAACTATAACCACATTTACGTTAGTCTAGCTTACATCTCCAAAGAAGCTATGCTGAACTAAGTATGTCATACTGAAGTAAATTCATGCTAGAACTGTACCACTTTAACTATGATGGGATCCAAAATCACAGTGAAACCAGTACTCAAACTAAGACGAATGCGATGAAAACTGGGGCACATAAGCTAGAGAGCAGAAGATACAGTCAGTACAGACATCAGCAATTTCACATCTGCACCTCAACTTAGCTCCGGAAAGAATCTTCTACTGAAAATTTTGCGTACTGAAACAAAGATGCCTTGTTTCCAATAGCTTTCTCTGTTGCATTTGACTGGTTTTTTAACTGTATTATACTAAGGCTGCAATAGTACTCACCTCTTATTAAATTCCAGGGAATCCACATGCATTAGCAGCATTATGAGTGTCCAGAAAGAAGGAAGCTCGTGCCTTACTAGTCACTAGAGAATCTACGAGAGACACTGACCAACCAATGGATCCTCTGATGCACCCACAGTAAGATGTGAGCCTCAGCTGAACTCTTCTGTAATTGGGGCATTTGGACGGTCCCTATCCCATGTGGATTTCCTGGACTCTAGTAAGAGTGAGCTCATTCTGCAGTCTTTCCCTAAGGGATAATAATAAGGTCTTCCTCCTCTACCTGTCACCTATTTCATGAAACTTGCGTGAACCTTTCAGACTTCTGACTGGGTGCAAAATGTGTTTGAAATTAGATAACGGGTTCAAAAGTTACACAAAATCACGCAGTGCAATCACATACACAGTATTCCCTTAGAAAAGCAGGCCTAACAATAAATCTGAGTTAAACTGACAAGGCATTTTTCTGAGGAACACAATGTCACAATATAATCTGTATTTCATTTTCTTTAAAAAAACCAAAACACAACAAAACCAACCAACCAAAAAACCCCACCCCACTTTTAAAGCAAAAAGAGCTGGATATGGAATCAGGAGCCCTCCTCACCTGTGCAGTGCTCAGCTTCATCCTGCTTCACTCTTCTTGTGCTGCCATACCTCTCCTTGCTGATGAGCATATCCCACCTTAACCCTGCTCTGCCCTACATGTAGTGTAGGAAGAGGGCAGGCAAGGGCTCTGCGAATGCTCCTGGATTCTATGATTGGTGGCAGATTTAGGGACAACAGTTTCTTTGGCCCCCAGCAGATGTGCATGGGCTAACAGCAATTTTTCACATGCTGATACATTGTCACCGTCACACACAAACCCCTGGAATTGAAAGCCAAGTTATCCTTCTAGATTCAGTCCCTCTTTTTACCAGTTTCTCTGTTTCAAACCACCCTTATTCACTCTGGATCTCTTAGGGAACTTGAGGATTTGAAGTGATGACGGTAAACTGCAACCTGGATAGCTTTTTTCCTTCTGTGCTGTATTACTTCAAGGAGGCTGGGTAAGTCCTCTGCATGCTCAGAATCCAACTTCCTACTGGACAGGTTTCTTGGAAGAAAATGCAGCAGACAGCTATGTTCTCTAGAGTCAGATCTCAGGATAAATAGGTCTGAATTGTGTTGGTCCCATATGAGGTATCAATGCTATGTCTTTGTCTTATCACTCCACTCCTCCCCCTTCGCAAACCCAAAACACTTTCTCTGAATAATCACAACTGCACTGATTTCTTCCCTCTGCAAGGGAGCCTGGAGCCTGCACCGATATTTTTAGGTAACCCACTTGCTCAGTTTTCTTTCCCCTCTGTGAATAGATCCTTCGCTTATTCTAACTCATACTGCCACACACATTCCTTGTCTTGTTCTGGCACTCTCTCAGAACTGTAAATGCAGCACCTACTGCTTAGATACAGGGCTACACTACCACTTTATGCTGTTCTTTGTGTCTGGGCTCTCCCAGGGCTGTACACACTATGACCAGAAGTACAGAGCTAGAGACCACAAGGAGACCTAGATAAAAGTAGTAAGTGGTTGAAGTACTATGTAGGAAGCCAAGCAAAAATTCCAATTAGTATTGTTATGATTATTCATCAAAGCTGATAAAGATCCCATTCCAAAGGAAGGGGGTAAGAGACCCAGCCAGCAAAGGAAGGTAACTACAACTGAAGAAGTTTATCATCCAAATTCCCTCCTGTTTTGCTGTGACAGGTGGCATAAAATATCACTACTCTGACATGAGGAGGCTTTGGTGCCAAGTTTGTGGAAGTACAAACAACAAAACCAGTGACAAGGCAGAAGAGGATCAGTCAGTCCTTGTGTGGCTGTGTCCAACCCACACTGCTGCTGTCTCAAAGGAGTTTCCCCTTTGGTTCTAACCATATCCTGCTTTCTCATTCTTCCCGTCTTCTGCTTTGGGAATCTTAGGAATGTCTTTTTACACATCTTTCAGACTGTGTGCTTTGTCCTACACAACTGCTTTTCTTCCTCATGCTTTCCATTCTCGTTCCCAGTCTTTCTGTTTCCCTTTCCTTTTTATTTTGGCCCACAAACAACCCCCTTCCCCAGCATGTCAACAGCAGTGGGAAGTAACCTAATTAATAGTTCCTTGATAGCCTACCCCACACACATGCACACCCATCCCCCCAGCATCCCATTGGCAATTCAACAGCCCTCTCTAAAGAAAGGAAAATATTTCCATACTAATTAATAACAACATTGGGTATTTCTGGGCGGAAGGATCTGGGATTCCCATCTGGGCCTAGATCTCTCGAGCTGACAGAGCAATTGTACCTCAAAGCACATTTCCTTTTCCAAATCCTTGTGTCATTAACTGTTTACAGTGCTCTCTATATCAAACATCTTTGTCAGCCTGGCTTGTACGTTAGCTGGTATCTTTGCAATTGAGTTCAGGATGAATTCCTTCAGTACTGAGCCTGTGTCTATCTTTCAGCACATGGCACTTGCTCATAAACCTACATTGCTTCCCTTCTCTCTTCTCCATCAGGATTCACATGAGCCAAGGACTTTTCCATGCTGTGGTTCTCAAAGGATACAGATGCTACTAGATCCATTTAAAATGTCTCTGCTGCTTGACAACCCCTGACATACTCTTCATTGTCTCTGTTTCTGCCACAACCACTGGTTAAAAAAAATCAAGCACTGTTTTCGAAGCATGTCTACAGAGGAGTAGTTCTCAGTGCTGACTGATCTACAGCACAGATTTTTTTTTTTATATGTAGTAGGATAGTCCCACTCCTGTCTTCACACAGGAGAAGGGAAAGGTAGGAAATGCTTCACTGAGGACTGTGTTGAGAGATGGGCTTCCAAAGAAGAAAGGGAGCATATGTGAATTTTGCTATCCCGTCCTGGAATCACCAAAAAGGGAGAGTTGTGTCTCCTGCCTCTAGAGTTGACCTGAGGCAACATGACTAGTTGCTTCTTCTGCATCACAGGCCAGCAAAAGAGTGAAAAGCAAATAAAGAAAAGTGTGGGAAACACTGGTGCTTCTGAAAAAATGCAAGAGACAGAGCTCTTCCTGGTGAGAAAAAACAACAGAGGTCCTATACCACCTATCAGCTCCTTAAAGCTATGACAAATAAGCAAGAGTATTTCCTAGAAGCCCTATACTGACAGCATTGTATTGGGAGACACCAGTATTGAAGTGAGACTGCCAGACCCCATGCCACACAATGGAGGACAGGAGGCTGTCTCCAGGGTCTGCTGAAGTAGCAGAAACAGCAGCAGCAGCTACAGAAAGGTTCACAACAAGCAAGAAGCGGCCTACAAGCATGGGTCTGTCTCTTACACAGAGTGAGCTGGACAAATACTTTCAGAGAAGCATTTAGATAAAATAAATGCACAAGGAGCACATTTACTAAGCAGTGGGCCAGTGAAAGGCTTCTTCAAAACAGAGTAATAAGGAAGGAATGGTAAAACAGAATAAAGAAGGGAGATAAGTGAGGTGCCTCCACTTATTCTGTCACTGCAGCGCTGCCTACACAGCCTTTGCTGTGTCACATACTCCACGTGTCCATTTCCCATGCCAGCCTTCTGCTGAAGAGCAGTTTATCCCACAGCTGCTGCCCAAGCCTCACTGCATCCCCGCTGTTAGCAGTGCCTGCCTAGCCACAGTCTTGCCCAGTCTCCCCCATCTCCACAACCAACCATCCTTGTACAGCAAAGCCTTATACAGTGAAGCACACATTTCCATCCACGAGGCTGAAAGAAGGAAAGATGGAAGAAATGAAGGAAGAAAGGATCCCTTGTAACGGAGGAGGAAGAAGGATGGAGATGGAGGCAAATAGGAGGGAGAGTGAGAGGGGCCATAAATTCCCTTCTAATTCCAAATAATTCCGATTACACGGATGAGTAGTTTTCAATCAGAAAGATAATCTCAAAGATAGATGGCAGGATAATTGCTCGTCGGCGCGACGTAAATATTGTGTCGTTTCTATTAATCTCAGCGAATCGGGTGTCAGGGTTGTCACTCATTCATCAAAACAAATTAAAAAAAAACATATTAAAAAAAGAGAGAGATGCTGGAGGGAGGGGGATGTGTATCCAATAAGCAGCTGAAGGCGTGCAAGGTAATGAATGCTGCTTACATGCTGTTTGTATTTTTTGGTTTATAAAAGCTAAAGGTAACTCATGCAGTAGGTCTTTATTAACCTCTCAGTAGGGACTGCAAGGGGCACTGCTGCATGCAGAACAGAGCAATAGGGCTGCAGAATGGGACTGTGGTTCCACAACAGGGGGAAGGAAGTGGACAACATGCCCTAGATATTTGGGCTGAATAGTCTGGGCATTAACAACAGGCAGGAGATACTGCAGAATCACAGTACCTGTGAGAAAGGATACAGATTACAGCAAAAAACAAAGGCAGTGCCTCCACCTGCCATGTACAGGAGTGGCAGGGAAGAGAGTGTGATGTTGGGAGGTCAGCAAGCAGGGCACACAGTACTCCTTGGTGCAATTTCCCCACTGGCTGCAAGACGACAGCATGTCTCCGCCCCACTGCTATATCCCCTGTCTCCCTAGCATCGCATCCCCAGGCATTGTGCACCCCCCTCTCCCTACCCTTGCAACCTGCCTGACCTCAGGCACCCTCTTCACAGGGCAAATACAACCCCTTTGTCCACTGGCCAGCCGCTGACTAGTGTATCGGCTTAGTTCATTTCCGCTGACCCAGCAGGACCAATCCTCCACCCCACACCCCCACCCAGCACTCTCCGTCTCTCCTGGGACCCCTCACTTGCCTGGGAGAGTGTCCTGGTCTGGGACCTACAGGTAACAGCTTGGGTCACACACTGGTCAGTCACCAGTGTTTCCCAACTAACTGCACAGAGCAGTTCCTCAGGAAGACCCTCATCCCACTCTGATATCCCTTCCCTGAGGGTTGACACCTCTTTCCCCAGGTTAGGAGCCCTAGCCTTAGCTTCTGCACATGAGATTTTCTCTAGCGGATGCTGGTGTGGAACTACCACTCACATCACACAGCTGGCACAGCTTTATTGGTGGAGATCAGGTTGGACCAAGCAACTGCAAAGAAAAGGCTCCCCATACAACTTTCTACTTACCCAAGGACATAGTCACATTTTTCCAAGAGTGGAAAACTTAGACAGTAGCCTCCAGCCATGACTTCTTGTGCTGCAACCCACAAAAGCTGGTGAACCAGTTAAGGCTAGATAAGCATTTGGACAAATCACTTCTGCAGTAAACTGAGCTGTGGGCAGGAAACAGTTCATAACTGTGCAGGGAGGTTCTCCAAGCCAGGACTGTTTGAGCCTGCTGCTCACTGCTGTGATGTGACAGGGAGCCCTTTCAGTGCATCACGATCATTTATAGTCACTGAAGTGGTGCTCTTTGAACAAGTCACCTCAGTTTGCTGTTGCCCATGTAGCATTTTTGTGGGCCTTGAAGAAAACTGTTCCTTTTCCTGCCTGCAGTCTGGAGTGGCCAAAACACTGCCTGAAGCTTGTGCTCTGACTGACATATCAGAAGTACTTTGGGATGAAAGAAATGCAAATGTATTATGTTTTTAGACCAGACTTCATTTGTCAACTAGGACAAGTTTTGCCCTCCTGAGCTCCAGGAAGAAGCTGACAGGTTTTGGCTGTAAGTTAGCTTAGTGCTTTGCAAACAGCCCGCTAACACAAGGACCTGAACCAGTGCCCAGGGGCTGTCTTCGCTAAACGGATTCAAAAAATGCTAATATTTCATCCTTGGTCGCGTCAGTGTTTCTGTTCATTTACTGCTGTTGTTTGCTAAGTGAACTTTTTTATTTAAAAAGCCATTCTGTGTGTAGCTCCTGTTGAAAGTTGGAACCAAATTCCCCAAGGATGTCCTTATGCCAGGCTATGGTAGAACTGGTCCCAATGTAGGCCAAGAATCATTAGAATTGAGTGCTGTTCTCACTGCACAGTCCTCTGGGACAGAGGGAGCAGGGAGACTTGTCCCAGCAATACTTTTAACCTGTCAATCCAGCCAGCAACGCAATATCCGCTGGGGATTTCAGCTGCTTCTGTGATCCTGCCTTATCTCCTACATCCCCCGGCGTGCCCGCCACTCGGTGAAATGTCACTTCTCTCTCCGCTTCTTCCAAGATGGAAGTAAACTTGTGTGCCTGGCAGGGGGGCTGACAGACATGAGCTGAAAGGCTGTCAAGGACCCACTGAAAAGCGGGCAAGCCACACTGTGTCAAATTTCGGGGTCTAACACTGCAGCTTTCTGTCTGCTCTCAGGGTAGCTCTAAATGGAGCCTTTGATAGGCAGCCAGGCAGCTGTCATCACAGGGTCAGCCTCACAAGCAGGAGGGTAGGAGCACCTGGGAAGCACATGCCAGTGAGCAGAGAATAGCAGCAGTATTGTAAGGTTGGGTACTGCAGGGAACCAGGAACACTGGAATGGGGGGAGAGTCCAGCATTGGACAATGGGATACACCAAGTGCATCCATCCACAAGTCCTGGAGAAACCTCAGTTCCACGACGACTTCTCAGGAGTGAAGTGTCCCACAAAACCAGCCTCCTACTAACTCCTCAGTGCTCATTTCCGTCTCTAAGAAATTAACCTAAAGGAGACTCCTCAAGGGGAAAGAGTGCAAAGGCAATTATCTTCGATAAGTACCCAACGTCATTTCCCACTTCCCATGGGTGGGGACTGTAGTAGCCTTTGACTTCCCCATGGTTGGAGTCAGGGCACCTAAACATGACTTGATGCTCGAGAAGAGTATGCCTGTTCCCAGTATGTCACAGCTTTCCCAGTGAGCACCTGGATGGGTCCCTACTGCAAAAGGCTGAGCTCACCCATGATGGATGTGAGGGAAGAATAAAATGCCACACTGAAGGGGATCTCCATGATTCCCTCACTCAAGGGCCTGATCCCTATACCCATGCAAGTGTGAGTTACAATTATGAACTTAATTAATTACAACCATATAAACTATATACAACTATACATAAATAATTAATTTACAGCTACCAATTAAGCCAGTTCTCTCACTCTGGAACAAGAGTTGGTCTTTTGCTTAGTAGACTTCTTTCAAGGTACATCTGAAACAGCTTGGCGAAGTAACCAGCTGACAATCTGGACCTTCAGGTAATGCTTTTTTTCAGAGTCACTCTTGGAAAACCAGCATCTGTGGAGTGCAAGTTCTGTCACAAATGAGAAACTGGATGAAACCGAAAATGTTAGTAAAGAATGAACAGCTAGGCTTCAGCATGAGACCAGGTCAAAAGCTCAGTCACACCAGGGTCTATGCTAGGACTACTGAGGTATACTATGAGTGACCTGGAAACTGAGAAAAACGGGTGATAGAAAACTGCAGATGACAGTTTAAATTAATCAAGGTAAAAGTGGACTGAGAAGAACCTCAGATTGACAAAGGTGGATAGAAAGGCAGACAATTGTGGGTGAAATCCACTGTCAGCCAAAGCCAGGCAATCCAGACTGCCCTTAGACAGCACTTCCATAGGGCTGGAGTTTCCAAATGAATACAGGAAACAGACAGTTCAATGGAAATGACCTTTCACTCTACAGGGGTGGCAAGGAAAAAAAAAAACCACCTGCGGGGGGCAGGGACAGGGACGGGGGGAAGCACTCATTCAGATACGCCAGGAAGGAAATACTAAGCGATAATGGATAGGAATTTTTGTCCCTATGTTCTGTGCTCTACAGTAGCACTATCTCTGAATGCTGGAGGAATCTCTTAGAGGAAACATCTCTGCTGTCCTTCTTTTTCCTTCCCTAGGTACTACCATAAAAAGCACAGGGGAACCATGCCCTCAGAGAGAGCTACCATAGTCAGTTAGCACTGAATATCTTCCAGAAGAGAACAGAAACAGGAATGCAAAGCTGGGAGAGAAAAGTGCCTGGAGAATATAGAATATATGAAGCCATGTTAACTCATGGGACTTACCCCCACCAGGTAGCGCTGAAGGTACAGATTAAGCAGGATTAAATATAGGATCAGATATATGAATCTGATGTGATCTATACAGGCTCTCCAGTCCTCTATTCTGTCACTGACAGCAGCCAAAACTTTCTACAAGAACCTCATAGTAGTTTGGGACAATCTACCTCTTCTCGTAAAATTATCATCCTGACACTCAGAGATGCAGTTAAAACTCATAAACTGGTAAGACACTGGATATCAGAGAATAATGGTGCACCCAACCCCACATCAGTGACTGGATGCCAGCTGAGGGAGCCTCCCACAGGCTTTATGGATAAATTGGGTGGCAACTCCTTGGCCTAAGTGCCTGATTTGTCTTTAGGCTTTGTGTACTGACACAATAGCTGTTTCTACCTCTGAAGTTCCTACAGAAAGACATGAGAACTGTCCAGAGCTGTCCCGTGAGCTTGCCAAGGCACCACCAGCTGGACCCACCTTCTTGGAAAAAAGGCCATGAATATCCAAAATGGGAGGCTGAAGCCAACCTCAAAAACAGCAGAAGAAAAAAACCTTACCCCCAAACTTGACTCTTCTGGAGCATCAACCACCCTGGGAAACAGCACTCAGGAGCAGGGAGATAATTTGTGCAAGCTGGTGTGATTGATAACTTCTATGCTTCTACATGTCACCCCACCTAGCTCTATTTCAAGTGTTGGATGGCTCCTTTCAGTGTAACTCTCCTGCACCTTCTTCTCTCCAGACCTCCTGCCTCTGCCTCTAGATGAGGAGATAGGTGTGTACACCAAAAGCTGCAGCAAGGTAAGTCTGCCTTGCGACCCAGAGGCAGAACAACTGTGCTGGTCATGTGAACCCAGCTTGCAGAGGTCAGGCTGGAAAGCACTGCAGGGTATAAAAAGCCATTAAAGGAAAAAATGATAAGCTTCCTTCCCTTGTTACATTTCCCAGCTCTGCCTCACCCTTCCATGACCTTTACAGACTGGCAAACCACTCCTGCTGAAATCCCCCCTCTTGCACACAGCATTTCCCACATAATTAACAGCCCAGGATCGGCCAGCTCCATTTGGTGGCTGCCCAAACACGGTCTGAACTGAGCAGCAGTACCTCATTGAGACCGTGTTGTAAAAGTGGTTCTTGGGCCTGTCAGAAACAATGCTACCCTACGAAACAGATTTAATATATATTCCCTTTAACCTTCTCACCTCTCCCTGTGCCACTGAGGATGGGATAGGCACAACAGAACCTCTCCAGACTGGTGAGATGCATGGTACAACCTCACTCTGAGGAAAGTTCATTCACTTCACCTCAGCCTTTGCCAGCCTCGCCTGAGCACTACAAAGGCTGTGTAGAGACTTCATCACTACTGTGAGCACCTGTGGGGACATCCATGACCCTGCTCACTGGAAAGCCCCCACACAGAGCAGCACAGCACTCACAGCACCCAGCCGTGAGAGAGACATGCAGAACTGCTCTTCAATGGATGGATTTTCAGAGTCCTCCCACATCACCTCACTGTCCAGAGCTGCAACCTATGGTTGGTGGGGGATGTAGGGGCATGTTTACCACATGTCCCAGCTGAACAGGAAAATCAGAGGCATAAGGAAGCACAACCTGCAGCAATGGCCCAACACAGTCTAGGCTGACAATGAGGCAGATTCCCCAACAGCACAAGGAGTGAATGTTAACCTCACCCTACTGCTCCCTTTTGTCTCTCAAATGCTAACCAGACAAAATACACAGGGAGAGTCCAATGTCCCAACAAAAACATGGGACTACCAGGCCTGGGCCTGGCTCACTCACATTAACACCTCCCTAGCACCAACATCATTACTTTCCTGCTTCTCTTTCTCTACCAGAAGTTTCCCTGGGGATGGTGTTGACCAGGAGGCCACGTTTGAGCAGCTCTCTGGAGATGCTGGGAGGGGAGCACTGAAGAAGGCCAGAGCAGGTTGGTTATATTCCATTTGGTTATTGACTTCACTCATTTCCTCCCCTGTCATTCTCCTGCTCCTGCATAGCAGTAAAATCCTTTTGCTCCCATCCCTGCTCCCCATTCAGATCCCTTCTGACACTGTGATTAGCTACATTGGCCTGAGGGCACCCTAAAGATGGAGGTCCTTACAGAGACATGGGCCCAGTCTTTTAGGTTTCTCCTCTCCATTTATCATGTTCAATGTGGTTTTCTTTTACTTGCACGTGTCCTGGCAGCAGAGACCTTTATTTCTTACCTTTGTTTCTAATTTCAAATCGCTTTGCATCTCCACACTGCAGTCACTGGTTACAGTGCTCCCAATTTAGTATCCTTTGCAGAGTTAATTAATCATCTGTTTACCTCCTCTTCCATATATCTAATGAAAAGGATTAATCATACCAGCTTGAATGCGGATCCCTGTCCCACCTCACTGGCCATTTCAGGCTATTAAACACCAGATTTTCAATGGCAAAGACCAGATTTTTCTGTCTCAAGCTTGTATGATTCTTTTACAATCATCATCATACTTTAACCAGTTTTAAGTTCCCAGTCCCCCTCCTATCTGGAGAACAAACACACACTGCTAATGGGATTTCATATAGCAGAATCAAATGCTTCACCAGCACTCAGATGCATGTAAAATATCAGATAAAGAAAACGTGAGTGAATAAGCAACAGCAACTGAAAGCCAAGAGCACTTGCCCAACCCGGTTTGTTCTCCATACTGTCTCTACAGATGTCATTACCTGCTCTGAAAAGCTCCATATCATTCCTTTCACCTCAGTTTCCAAGGAGATATGTCCACTGCAAGAACCCCAATTCTTCCACCATCCCTATCAGCCATCCCTATCCCTTACTTCCAGCCTCCCTTTAGCACATTTCCCCTGTGAATGTTCTCTTACACAAAAGCCAGGGGTAGGCAAAACAAGGGTACATGCTGAAGAGCTCAAGAATTTGTATAAAAGCATCTACAGCAGCTAAAGGTACTTGCATTTCCACATGCAGGCATGCCAGGAGATGTAAGGGTCACATTCTGCCCTGGAAAAATCTCTCACTGCAAATATCCCCATTTAAAAGATGGAGCAGATGGAAATCCCCTTTTCCCTCTGGGAAAGCACTAGCAGTAGGACAGCTTCTCAGAAGAGCTGCTTTTCTCACTGGAAGCCACTGCAGGTGAGCTGACAAAAACAAACCAACATCTGATACTGGGCTGAAACCTGCCCACTTGCCCTGAGGCCAGCAGCAGATCAAAAGAGGTGCTCCCAATGGCCACCTCTTCCCCTCTCTCAGCCTTATCTCCCTTCTTCCTGGCCTGCCAACAAGGGAATTATCTCTCTAGACTTCTTGCAAGAAGGAAGTGGACACAGAAAGCTCTCAACATACAGAGGAACTTCGATTACAACTGCTGTGTTTAAGCTGCCTGTGGATCACTAATCACAATGCCAACAGGTACACCTGGAGAGGAATGAGACCAACGCTCCAGCTCCTTCTCAGTCTGAGGCTTGCAAAAAAAGATGCATTTATTTTTATCTGAACTTCTCTCAAGGAAGAGGGCAGGGCAAATGTGTCCTTACAACGTGCATGACATTTGCTGGCGTTGGAGTACAGGTCCGTTTTCCTCCTCAAGGAAGGGAAGAGATAAAGAACAGACAGCATGAGGGTAAATGCCCAAGCATGAAAGCAGATCTCCCTCAGTGAGAGGCAAAGTGACACTACATGGAGTTGCAGGGAAAGGGCTGTAAGGCCCCTGAATCGAATCCCTCAGAGATCTTCATTTCTGTGAAATGAATGTACTCGCCCAGAGCCTGTGATTAAGGAGCAAGCAGCAAACCCTCAGCTTCATCAGTCATTGCTTAGAGGCCAGCTCATGAGAAAACCCACCATGTGCTCTGCCCACCATGCTCTCCTACAACCTGCCTGCCTGTACCTGGCTTTCTCCACTTCAGCATTGCAGCTGAGGTACTCTGCCTCTTGTTCCATTCCAACCCTCCACTAGCACCTCCATGTCAATTAAACCCCACCTCTGAGATTCCACCTCCACTCCAACCTGCATCTTAGCCCCTCCTTCCTGGCTTCTCACATCCCTTGGTAGCAAACCTGAGGCAGCCAGGAAGCTCTGTCACCCCATCCATGCACACTGCCAGCTACTCTGTGCTGGCTGGAGAGCCAGCTGAGGAAAAAGCAGCTGAAAGTAGCTGACTTTACAGACTACAGGTTTTTCTCTCACTTGTAACTTCCTTCTGATCCATTTTCAAGAGCTTCAAAATCCAGTAAATTAGGGCCAGTCAGCCTCACCTGTGTCCTTGGGAAAATGATGTAGTGAGACTGCTTAGAACATGTTTTGGGCACACGAAGGAGAAGGTGGTGATTTGGAACAGTCAGTGTGGATATTCCAAGGATAAATCATGCCTGAACAACCTGATTCTCCTCTATGATAAAATGATGGGACTTGTGGACAAGGGGAGAGGCATAGAAGCCATTTACCTTGACTTCAGCAAAGCATTCAACACTGTTCCCCAGAATGTCTCAAGTCTGATATAAAGCTATTACGAGGGGACTATCAGATGGATTAAAAACTGATTGGATGATCAGGCTCAGAGGGCAATGTTTATACACTACCTGGAGGCCAGTAACAAGATGTATGCAGGGGTGTGGGACCTGGCCTGTTTAACATCTGTATCAATGACACAGAGGCTGCAACAAGGCACACTCTTATCAAGTTTGCACTTGACACCAAACTGGGGGGACCAGTTGATATGCTGAAGGCAAGGCTGCCATCCAGAACGGCCTAGACAGGCTGCAGGAATTAGGCTAACATGAACCTTATGAAATTCAACAAGGACAAATGCAAAGTCCTACACCTTGGAAGAAATAATCCACTGTGACAGTATATACTAGGGACTGCCTGGTTGGGTAGCAGCTCTGCTGAAGAGGACCGGGGGGCCTGATAGATAGTAAGCTGAATATGAGCCAGCAGTATGCCCTGGCAGCAAAAATAGCCAACAGCGCCCTGAGTTGTATTCATGGGACCATAGCCAGTAGGTCAAAGGATGTAGTTATTCCACTTCACTTGGCACTTGTCAGACTCTATCTAGAATATGTTGTCCAGATTTGGGGCCCCAGTAGAAGAGAGAGATTGATAAACTGGTGCAGGTTAAATGGAGGGTCAGCAATGTGGTCAGCAGACTGGAGCGTTTGCCCTGTGAGGAGAGACTGAGGAAAGTGGGCTTTTTGAGCCTGGAGGAGAAAAGATTGTAGAGGGACTTAACAGCAGGCTTTCAATAAGGACCTTATCAAGAAGACAGAGACAGGCTCTTTACAGTGGATTGGGGGTTGGCGATACACAACAGATACAAATGGAAACAAAAGAGATTCAGACTGGATAGAAGAAAAAGCTTTTCCAGCACAAAGACAGTCAAGCATTGGAAAAAGCTGCACAAACAGGCTGGGCAACCTTCCTTTTTGGAGGCTTTCAAGATGTAACTGGATAAAGCCCTGAGCAACCAAGTCTGAATTTAGTGTTGAACCTGCTCTAAGCAAGGGACTGTACCAGAGGCCTCCTGACATCCCTTCCAACCTGAATTATTCTGTAATTTAATGATGCTACAAACAGACTGTAGAAGACATTCATTTCTTGCAGAGGTATTTCTGGAGTAGAAGGAGCAGGTACAGAAGTGACAGGACCTGGCTACCACTTCCCACCAGCTCTGCAATTACTGCCTCTGCACAACAGCTCTCCTCATAGCACCCATGGAATAGATGGGCCATGGCACCTGAGAGAGAAAAACAGTACTTGCATGCATTCTAAGGTAAAGGCCTGACCCTGGCCACTGCCAGATCCATCAAAGTACAGCCATTTGTTCTAGTACCAGTGAGGGAACAGCTCATGGCTTCTCAGAGGTACCACTGACCAGTCTGCCAGCAACAGCAGAGTGCTCTGAATGCAGCATGCTGTAGAAGCACCAATCTTTCCAGTATGGCTCTTCATAAAAATACAAATCCTTCAGAAGAAAACCCCTAAAAGACAGTTGGTACCAACAAATATGCAAAGCTATTTCCATGGGAGCAAACCAAAGTGGGCTCTAAGCAAAGCTGCATCACGAGGAAGTTGGGGCAGTTTATTGCCCCTCAGTCACACCTTTGAAAAAATGTTATTTCCCAGTAACACACACATAGAGCTGTCTCCTCACAAACTAAATATCAGGGTAGGAAGAATGACCTTGTCTAGGCCTAGATAGTTGGAGAGATGGCAGAAATCTGTAGCTAGTAATTCTCTCTGAAACAGGAATGACACAGGATGGCTCATCCCATATGTCTTACGATGGAGGAGATCCTTTGCTCTTTACAATCAAGGGAAACATGATGAAATATCTGTTGAAAATAAAAACTTCCCATTTGAACACCTTAAAGGGCCTCCAAAGATCTCACCAGTGATGTCACTTAACACCTTTTTAAAAAAACCACAAACCAACATGAAACTCAGGCAAAGACTGAAGCAATGATAGTGAGATTCCTGTATTTTGAAAAGGACAAAAGGGATGTTGTCAGGGAATTTTAGATCAGTTAAACTTGATCTCAGCCTGGACAAAACAATGAAACAGTTAATCCAGAATTATACTGGGAAAAATAAAATCAGAGGCTAAAAATATAGTGGAAAGTAGGTCTTGTTAGGCTGCTACCATCTCTCTCCAGCTCTTTTTTTTTTTTTTTTAAAAAAAAAAAAACACAACAGGATGACAGGCCTGGTAGGTAAAGACAGCAGTGCTAATGCAGCATACCTGGACATCCATAGCAAGGCTACAGCCATAGCCAGTTTAGGCGTCATTTCACACCCAGTGTGCAGGTCCTAACACAATCCTGGCCCACAAACCACCCTGCTGCCCACGTTCAGTCCAGGCAACAAGCTCAGCCCCAAAAGTACTCTGTATATAACAAAGAAGCAGAGGGCGTGAAGGAGGCGGTAGTGGCAGTCTGATGACAGTGTCATGCTGGCTGCAGGGGCATGGAGAGCTGAACACGCTGCTTTCACTCAGTCTGCACAGTGCACTCTGCTCTGCACATCCTGGGACCAGGGTAAGCTCTGGGCTGGGCTGCAAGGGAGAGGGACACAGGCCTCTGCCCAAGGACTGGCAGGCAAGAACAGCAGGGAGATCTGTGTCCCCCTAGAAGGAGAGGAATAGACCTGGGGGCTACAAGCTCTGTTCCTGGTTATGGGCAGGCTGCAGTCCCTGCCTCTGGGAGAAACAAATGCCATGAGGAGCTTGGGGCACTGTGAGTACAAAGATGTTCCTTGGTTTGGGGCAAGGAAGACACTGGGCAAAGTTTTCAGGGACCAGTCTTTCCCACCATCACCTGCTCATGAGGAGAGGAACATGAAGGTCAACATTCTTTGGCTCAAACTTCCTTCTGTGACGTCAAGTAACAAATGTGTACTGTGAGCAACCCACAGGACATGCAATCTACGGATTAAAAACTGGCTCCCCATTTGAGGTTCAAGAGCAATTGTCAGTGGTAAGGTAGCACTAAACAGAGACTAGCAGAAGTTTGCACTGGCCCATTGCAATTCCAACTCATTGTTGGTATAGGTACAACATACAAATGGGTGGGATGAGGAAAAACAAAGAAAGAGGCTACTCTCAACGATATGACTCACATCATTCTCTATAACACAGCAATGCACAGTCCAATGCAAAGTACAAAGTGGGACTGATGCTGCAGGGGATTGTCACAGAAGCAGACTTCGGGGTCCCAGGCACAACATGAGCTCTCATGTAACCCTTGGATCTACAACATCAGAAAGATTAAGAGGAACATGTAGGCATCTTGCATGCATCAATAAGGCAGTTAACTAGATCCCTTGCCCCCAGCAGGTGAAAGTTTTTTGTTCCCTTGGTTATTTGGAACTAGGAGGACATACTTATCATGGTAAAGCACCTGAGAGCAGGGTGCCAGTCTTGTAGGCAGAACGGTAAGGAGATCCAGAGCCAAGAAGTTGAAGTTGACAGGTTCAGCTTCAGAATGAGATATTGCCATACTACCTCCTCATGGCAAGGGGAATTATACACCAGCCAAGGGAGCCAAGAACTCACTGTGGCTTACGCCTGGTTAGTTACAACATGGAATTGTCTTCAAATACTGCTTACCAATCTTTTCAGATGTTCTGGAAGAAATTCTGTTGCAGGAATTTGTTTACGCCCTGAGGAGAACACATCATCGTGGACTGCTGAAGCAAGGCAAACTGTGCACATCTCAGAATATATTAAAAGTCAGCTATCTACAGAGGACCTGCAACAGAACTCTGTGGAGATATGGAACAGATCGCACAAGGTCAGCAGAGACATGACTGGCTTACACCTATCCCAGTTGTATTCTGCTGTTTCCAACAGGTTAGCTCCCCAAAAAAACGGCATTGCTATCCTTCAGTAATCAGTCAAGGGTCCAAAGACATGCAGAAACTGTCCCAGAAAATGAAAGGGAAGCTGCTTTCTAAAACCAATTTCTCTTTTACTGAGAGCCACCACAAATTGTCCCCAGTGCAAGTCCTCTTTGATAGGTAGGCTAAGAGACAAAGTAGCTTTGAGTGCCCCAGTGTCACTCCATAAAAGCACTGCAAGTCTTAGCCTGCAGTAACCGATCAGTAGCTCTCTACCTCTACAGTTTCCACTCTGTTCCTCATACTCATTTTTGCCAGGAGGTATTGTCTATTCAGTCCTTGTTGGATTGTTTTGTGGAGCACTGTGATTAGCACTGAACCAAAATCACCCAACCCTTGTGGACCTTTTTTCCTGTTCTACTATCAGAATGAGATTTCATCTTGATGTTCAGAGCCTGGAAACCCAGAGGTCAGAGGCCACTACACGATCCACTGAGCCACCCAGTCCCTAGATCACAATGTTAACAAATCACCATTTATCTTTGTTACTGCAGCAAGTGTCCAAGGCAAAACGGTGCCAAAGATCACATCTGTTGGGATAACCTATTGATTTGTGTCATATTCTGCCCAATCCCTATTTTATTCTTGCTCAGGCAGAGGTCAAGACAGGTTAAAAATAACTCCTTCAGTCTGAGGTGCAGGACTGAGGAATTTTAAAGCCAGCCTGTTCTTCCCAAGGGTGGGGGTTCAAAAATCTCCAACACAAGCAACAGGAGCAGTAAGCTACAGCAGATATGAGCACGAATTTGTAGTCAGGGAACTTGAGCCATGGCAAAAGGTTTTGCAGCTTTAACTAAAAGACTTTTTTTTTTTTTTTTTAAGAGAGAGAGAGACAATAAATCTGTCATCTTAGTTCATTCAAGCAACTAAGCATTACAACAGTTTACGTGATGTACATACACAGTATATGCTTTGAAGTACCAGTACAGACTGGTGCAGATTCTGTTACAGCATTCACACTTCCTAGCCAAACTACACAGACGAACACCAGCATAATTCATTGCCCTTATTCCACAGTAAGTTAAAATTTTGAACTTTATTACCAGGGTAAAAAAAATCAAAAAAATCAGAGTTGAAGTTGTTACTGCTGTTCATAGCATTAATGTTAGCCTGTCATTTTTGTCAGACAACTCTCTAGGTAGATACAAATTTTTATTTATATTATTTTATACCATTTCAAAACATGTTCTACAGGAGTTAAATTGCCAACACTTTAGAGATATTTTGCCTTCCATTAACATTATGCCCTTCAGGAAATAAAATTTTAAACTAATACACATTTCCCTGGCTTTTTCATTAAAGAAACATAATGTACATTCAATGCAGAAAACACCTCTTTATAGCATCTACATGATCTCCTGAAAATTTTGCCCAATGATGCAAAAGAGGACTTTACTCTAGCTTCATATTACCACTCTCACATACAGATTAGATGATTAAGAAAGGAACCCAGTTTGTTATTTCATCTTCTTCTAACAACAGAGTTTCTGACGCTCATACTAATGATCAGCAGATTTTAAGGGGTCCTAACCGGTGGACAAGTCCTCTTTTCCTCTCCACATAGAAATTTATATCTGAATATCATTCACCTAATGATGACACTACTGCAGGCCTCTGAAGTCTTCTGTAGAAGGAAGGAGATTAAACCAACCTATGCTACCAGGAGGTAGAAATAAGCACTCTGAATGACAGAGGGAGAGAATAAAACCTCCCACTGATTACCAGCACCTTACCTGTAGAAAAGGGGGTGTCATGAACTGTGCAACATACCTCAGGAAACTCACTCACTTATCCAATCAAATGTTAATAAAATTGCTTCCCTTTCCATTGTCTCCTTGGAACTGAAGGGCCAGTGTACTTTAGTCATAGCACTCTGGAGGAGAAACAACAAAAGAACTAACTGCCCTTGTGCAAATGTAGTGTGGCAAGGATGGTGTGCAGCACCTCCCTGGGAAGTGAACAGAGCAGAAACCCCACTTCTGACAGGAGAATGGTATAAATTCCCCAGATGGGATGTGAAATATCTCTGTACAGGGAGGTTTACTGATTATGGCAGTAAAACCACCCTAATGCTGCCACAAAAAGCAAAGGAAAAAACAGGAGGGGCTGAAGTTCTCCTGGGCTTACAGACAGGCACAGTGGAGGCAGGCTGGCTCACTGCATACAGCCATTTAACCCTTCCTCAGCATCCTGCAGTTTTGGTGCAGAGGGGAATGGCATGTGAGAGCAGGCAGGGGATACTGGGCCAAAACCTCATAGACACTACTGAGAAACATGAGTATGTTCATCTCTGCCCTGTCACAAAACTGACCTGCCCCATGGTTAAGCAGGCTCAGAGATGACTAACCTTGCTGACCGTGACAGACAGGTTTCTGTCTGTAACAACCAAGAGCCAAAGGGCAGTTTAAGTCTCAGCCATACCATGCTTGCTTGTATGATACATGCTCCAAAGTCATCTCCTCCTTTACCATGTTCTTTCACCAGCCATTTCTGGAGCAGCAGGGCAGAGCCCTGCGCTGGGCTGCAGGAGCTGGCCGCACCAAGAGTTAACCAGCTGTGGCTGCTCACTTACAGGTTAAAGAGGAGACCACCAGCACAGGCAGGAGGAAGAGCAGCAGGGAGGGGAGGGGAGGCAGTGGAGACCTGGCGAAGCACTCTCCTCTCTGCTCTCTCTCTAGCGGTTCTGCGGGCGATTACTCCGGAGCACCCAGCCATACCAAAATCAATAAACAATTTCTACGCAGCCCAGGGAACTTTGCCACACTTAATAAAAGTCTCCAGTCACAGTTATGGCTTCATTTCACCTTAACGTCTTCTTTAACTGTCCCTTCTTTTCAAGATCAATTAGAGGCACGTGCAATGAGAATAAAAAACAAAACAAACAACAACAGGGGAAAAACCTAAAAAGCAAGGTCAAACTAAGCAGCCCAGCTTTCTCCCTCCCCTCACCACTCTCCTGAGGTGAACATGGAAATACAGGGACTGACAAGTAACACATTGGGACACCTTGTTTACACATGCTTATGCCAGCCTCTGGTTCTGGGCACAGATCAGCAAGACACTAGCCTTATTTAGGAGAGCTGGAGTATTTGGCAAGACTCAATTGAGCCTGTAGAAGACACCTTTGTTCCCTGCAATTTCAATGCAAATTCAGCACCCCTGAAAAATTCCAAATACAGACCGTGAAACTCTACCTATCCTCAAAAGGGATACAGCACAGGCACCTTTAAGCAGATCTTCATCTTGTGCTGGGATGATCCAGCTTCTCTGTCCCAATCATGCCTTGGCTTCTGACGAGTCATCCAGAACCCTGCCACATCCTCTATACTCCAGTGATTTATGAGAGGAAAGGAGTAATGAAGGAGGGTAACTTCTGTCAATAGCAATTGGGGGCAAATACCTTTTGGTCTCTTGTCCCACTTTGTGAATTGAGGTGTTACTATCACTTTGATGTTGTGTATTCACAGAATCACAGCAATGATAGGGGTTGGAAGGGACCTCTGGAGATCATCTAGTCCAACCCCCCCGCCAGAGCAGGTTCACCTAAAGCGGGTTGCACAAGAATGCATCCAGGAGAGTTTTGAGTATCTCCAGAGAAGGAGACTCCACAACCTCTCTGGGCAGCTTGTTCCAGTGCTCTACCACCCTCACAGTAAAGAAGTTCCTCCTCATCTTTAGATGGGACTTCCTATGACCAAGTTTGTGCCCGTTACCTCTTGTCCTGTCACTGGGCACCACTAAAAAAAGACTGGCCCCATCCTCCTGGCACCCACCCCTTAAGTATTTACAAGCATTAATAAGATGGCCCCTCAGTCTTCTCTTCTCCAGACTAAAAAGACCCAAGTCCCTCAGCCTTTCCTCATAAGAAAGATGTTCCAGTCCCCCAATCATCTTTGTAGCCCTTTGCTGTACCTTCTCCAGCAGCTCCCTGTCCTTCTTGAACCAGGGAGCCCAGAACTGGACACAGTACTCCAGATGCGGCCTCACGAGGGCAGAGTAGAGGGGGAGGATAACCTCTCTCAACCTGCTTGCCACACTCTTCTTGATGCACCCCAGGGTGCCATTGGCCTTCTTGGCCACAAGGGCACATTGGTGGCTCATGGTCATCCTGTTGTCCCCCAGGATTCCCAGGTCCCTTTCCACAGAGCTGCTCTCCAGCAGGTCAGCCCCTAACCTGTACTGATGCATGGGGTTATTCCACCCCAGGTGCAGTACCCTACACTTGCCTTTGCTGAATTTCATATGGTTCCTCTCCGCCCAACTCTCCAGCCTGTCCAGGTCACGCTGAATGGCAGCACAGCCTTCCGGTGTGTCTGCCACTCTTCCCAGTTTTGTGTGATCAGCAAACTTGCTGAGGGCACACTCCATCCCTTCATCCAGGTCATTGATGAATATATTGAGCAGGACTGGAGCCGGTACTGACCCCTGGGGAACACCACTTGTTACAGACCTCCAACTAGACTCTGTGCCACTGATCACAACCATCTGAGCTCTATCTACCAGCCAGTTTTCAATCCACCCACTGTCCATTCATCTAACCCACACGTCCTAAGCTTGCCTATGAGGATGATGTGGGAGATGGTGTCGAAAGCCTTGCTGAAGTCAAGGTAGACAACATCTACTGCCCTCCCCTCGTCTATCCATCCAGTCATGCCATCGTAGAAGGCTATCCAATTGGTCAGACATGACTTCCCCTTGGTGAATCCATATTGACTACTTCTGATAACCTTCTTTTCCTCCAGATGCTTTGAGATGATGCCTAGAATGAGCTGTTCCATCATCTTTCCAGGGATGGAGGTGAGGCTGACTGGCCTGTAGTTTCCTGGGTCTTCCTTCTTGCCCTTTTTGAAGACTGGAGTGACACTGGCTTTCCTCCAGTCCTCAGGCACCTTGCCTGTTCTCCAGGACCTTTCAGAGATGATGGAGAGTGGCCCAGCAATGACTTCTGCCAACTCCCTCAGCACTCGTGCGTGCATCCCATCAGGACCCATGGACTTGTGCATGTCCAGTTTACTTAATTGGTCTCTAACCTGATCCTCCTCAACCAAGGGAAAGTCTTCCTTCTTCCTTCTTCTGTTACCTCCAAAGTCTGGGACTCCTGAGGGCTGGCTGGAGCAGTGAAGACTGAAGCAAAGAAGGCATTCAGTAACTCAGCCTCCTCTGCATCATATGTCACCATGGCACCTGCCTCATTCAACAGCGGGCCCACATTTTCTCTAGTTTTCCTTTTGCCTCCGATGTACTTGAAGAAACCCTTCCTGTTGACCTTGACATCCCTTGCCAGGTTTAACTCCAAGGAGGCCTTGGCTTTCCTTGTTTCATCCCTGCATACTCTGACAGCATTCTTCTAATCTTCCCAAGTGGTCAGTCCCTTCTTCCACGTACTGTAAATTCAGATTGAAAAGTATTAGAAAAGTTGTCTGTGGTTTTTTAGTAACTTGTCTGAAATAGCTGGCTCTGCACCTGAGACATCTGCTCTTGAACAAAATATGTGACAGTCACTTTGTGGAGGGCCTGGCCCATATGCCAGACCTTCAGTCCTTAAGAGGCTTCCTGAATTCAAATGCTTCCTCAGAACCCAGAGTCTCTGCCCTAGCTGAGCTGAGCCCACAGGCCACCAGAGCTATTACAGACACTAACAGCTGAACAAACTCTTTCATTGTTTTGCAATGTTTTAGACCTGTGCAAAGTAAGATTCAACAACTCTATGCCCCTGATGCCACCACTGCCTTTAGGTGCTTAATCAGAACTGTATAATGGAAACAGACTGAAATACTACAACTCCTCAATTCTTCTTACTGCTGCAGGAATCAGCAAGGGAAGATCCACTTTGCATTCATCCCATCAGACATGGGAAGGAGTCACCAGAGAACAACCCAAGGGGAAAGAGCAGCTGGGGGGACTGCCCTGTCCAGGGAAGACTGCTGAACTGCTGCCACTTGGTAGCTTTGGTCCAGGAAATACTACTCCCACAGGTAATAGTTTGGCCTCTTAGATTTCTCTTAGAAAATGGATCCTCCCACTGAAAACATCGCTTTGAAGCACAAAGCATGGGGACTGCAGAAAGCAGCACAACACTTACCACCATGCCACTGTCACAAACAAAATATCTCCCCAACTCAGGCCTCAAATCAGAAGGGCATCTGTACTGAGCCTGGGTCTCTTCTTGTGTCTCCTTCACTGGAAAAAAGAGCACAAGGGAGGAAGTTTGGGGATAGGCAGACACCATTTCTCTAGCTGGCTCCCACTGCTTTGGTAGGGCACATGGAGAACTAAATGCATGCACACGGTCAGCAGGGCAGTCTGGCTTTTGAAATTAAAATATCCAAAACAGGTGAACAATAGGGTAAGATATAATGAACAAAAATTTGCTCAGTCTTCAATCCAAATCATATTTCTCTGATAATCTCTCCTAAGTGTGGGTTTTGCTCCCCAGCTAGATCTCCATTCCAAACACATATACCTCTTATCTTGGTTCCTCTTCTTCCTGCCTATACATGCTTTCATATATGTATCTTCCCTGGTGACTTTCAATGTGCTTTAGCTGGTATCCTGATGCCCTGGCTCAGGTCCTGAAAATTAAGGACAATTAATTCAGCAATCTCTCTTTTTTGCCATTTTATTTCACACTGATGTCATCACAGATCGTGTATCATTCTGCCCTTCCTCTCCTTTACTGCTTGTGGCCTACACCCACATATTTCCCTGTTTGGACAGTACATTCTCTGGACAGTAAATGCTCCTACTTGAAGTCTGTAAAGCCTCAGGGTCAGCTGGACTTCAGTATTGACCAGAACATTCTAGGGACTATAGTAGTACAGAAAGTGAGGAAAGCCTGAGTTTACAATGATGCCACAGGCTACAGAAGTTGCTCAGGGCATCACCTTGGTCCATGGATTACTTTGCTGAAAGAACACTTCTTACAACTCCCAGATAGAAGTACTAGTTTTCCAGAAGGCCACCCAGGGACTTTTCTTCGCATGACCTTTACTGGAGGAGTTTAAAGCTCTTCAGCCACTACTCACTGGACACTGTGCAGGTTTTTCAGCATGCTCACACCATGGCAACTCTAAAATAACCCAAGGATGCATTGGATGGAGTGAAGCATTTCAAAGCAGGTTATGCAAACCTGCGCCTGGTTATATCCTCATAATTTGAGGCCTCTCAGGGAACATTGAGATCACCAATATATTAAAGAACACATCAGAAACTAATAGGGTGTTAAATACTTCCAACTGAGAAGAGCCTACATGGCTGGGAGGAGACAGCTCCAGTAAAAGACTGTATGCTGCTGCATCACAAGCCTTCAGCAAGAGCAATGATTTTTTTGCTTGCAATATTTTACAGACTGTTTGAGGGTAAAGAAAATCTACCCTTGTTATTTAAATGCAAAATATCTCAGTGATACCCTGTGATAGGGAATTGGTCATCATCTTTCATATTTAATCTTGTGCCGTGGTTCTGCTGCCTGTATGAGTGGGTACACATCAAGGCCTAGAAACTGCGACCTACAACAGAATGCAGTGACAACCACCCCATCTGTAAAATAATAGAAAAATACTGTTTGAGTAGCTCCTGGTTTGGTTGGGAGTGTTTGGAGGAAGAGAAGGGGGCTAGACCAAATAGACATGGAGGACAAATAATGAAAGCCCTAAATTAGTCGCTGCATGGAGCCACTAAAAACATCACTTGAAACAAAAGAATTCAGTGAAAGTATCACTGGGACAAAGGTGACTGGAGGGATGAGATCTCAAAAAACCATCTGCTGGTTGGAGTCAGAAGAGAAATTTCTCCTCCACTGACATGTTACTACACATTTATTACACGTCAAGTTTATATCTACCTTGAAAGCACCAGTTAGAAGCAAAACAGTCTCTCAGGCTGTGAGAAAGCAAGCTTTTCATTAATAATCCACAATGCCACCAAGAAAAAAAAAAAGAAGAGGCACACAGCATTTTCAGAATTGCGCATGATTCTCACCTGCCCATTCAACCCAGTTTTGTAAGCCTACACTACAGGTGCAAGTAAGCTGATTTCCCCTCCCCCGCCCCCGATGTCCAAGCACTTGGGTACATCCAAGCAAGGTCAGGAGATGACCATTAGCATTAACAGTGTCTCATCTCCATAGAAGCAAAACCACCTTCAGGGACTTGATTCTATGGTTTCTATAAAAGAAAGATCCTCCAGGAGAAAGGTAAGAAGCCATTAACCACAGGCTGTATAAGAACCAACTTCTGCAGTTGTTTAATGATGAGATCTATCGTGGCTGAAGCAATTTTTCTTTTTTGGAAAAAAACAAGCACTTTATATAGACGATTCTTCCTATGGTACCTCCCGAACACTTGATGGTTTCCTTATTCATCAGAAAACCTGTCTCTGTGCTGAGCAACTAAGGGTCCTTATCTAGGGATGGGAACGGAGACCTAGTAGGAAGCATAGAGCTGGATCATGTAGCCAAACTGAATAACATCCAGTTCATAATGACCTATCATAATCCTGTGCCAGGATATGGGGAAATGGACCAAATGGTTTCCCAAAGGGAAATATACATTGGAGGGGGAATGGTAAAAAAGCTCAGACTGATTCCAAGCTTCTGAGCATTGCATTGCATCCCCTGGGTCCCCAAGAGGGAAATGAAGGGGCAGCTTGAGAAACAGATCCCTTTTCCCTGATCCCTCCACTGCTGGCAAGGCAGGGAAAAAAAAAGAGAGCACTAGAAAGGTCTGGAATAGGAAAGATCACAGCTCTTTTTCCCCCTGCCAAAGTGACAGCCCTAAGGACCCGACAAAGCAACATATCTGCTTGCCTTACTCTTTCAAGGATCACTTCAGCTGTGGCATTGTACTGGGCATCCAACTGGGATCACCTCCAGTGGCACTTATGCTTCAACTGAGAGAAGGAAGGACTTAACACAGGAATGCCCTGATGCTAATGCTTTGCCAGAGGTGCATTAAGAACTCCAGGTTGCCAGGAGGCCTGACAAACATAAAGTCCTTTGGGACAAGGTCTTTTGTGCTTTTTATGGGCTGATGCACTCTCACAGCTAGAAGTGGAACTGATAACCAGCAACACAGGTCATTGCAGCACCTGAAAATGAGACCCATCCAGCTCTTTAAACCAACCTGCTTTAGTGCTTTCCTAGATGGAAAAATAGTCCAATGTCATGCTCTTTCCTCAAACCCCAGGAGCAGACAGAGGAACTGTATTTCTGCATCTGAGAATTACTCAGCACAGCCCACCTCTGCCTTGGATGGCAACAGCATTGCCTGGATCGCCTCCCCACAAGCACAAGAGGGCTGGAGAGTCAGAGTCTCTCTTCAGCTGTGGGGGAACATAACCACTACATCTGTGTGCACCTAGGCATGCAGAGCTCAAACAGTACTGAAGCATTAGCACTGCCCTCACAGGATCCGCAGGGCCTGGCTCCCCTGGACCTGGCAGATAAAAGACAGACCTTTTTGGATCTGAGTGCACACCTCAATCAACCAGGCCTATTTTGGCCTTCTTTTTTTCTTTCTTTCTTTTTCCTTTTTAAATGGCAGTTCTTTCCCTTCTGGCTTCACAGAGAACTTCAGGACTCCAGAATCCTTCAGCACTCCCTATCTGACAAATTTTCACCCACCTTACCTACTAAAAGTGGACAACAAGAACAAAGCATCTGTGTTCAACAGGGCAGACAGATTTGTAAAGCTAGATGGGGCAGGGCAAGCTGAGAGTTGTTTGTTTGTTGACATGACAGTGAACTTGAGGGTGGGCTCAAGAGACAAAAAGGTGAGAAAGAGTGACCCCTGCATTGCCCAGTGTGTCCCTCATTCCTTCTGAGACAAGTTTATCACTCCTTTGAGATCCTCAGTTGGCCATCTCATCCTTCTTTAGTGATTCAACTGCTTAGCAAGTGTTCCCATTAGCAAACCCTAAGCCTCCCGTTCGCAAGTGGCAGCCTGCTGCAGAAGGCAGCTACTTCACCAGGCACTAACACCTGACGGAGAGAAAATTCCTGTAAGCAGATTCCTGCGACTCAAGCAGCAACCTTGACCAGTCACTTGAGAGCCTTGTTACATCCATAATGATACTGTCTCCACCTTTCCCTTCCCCCCAGCATGAAAGATGAGTGGTTGTGTGGAACGAGTCCCCGAGCTGTGATGGGAATCCGTCTCGCTTGGCTGCAAAAAATATATATATCCTGGTATGGCTGTGATGAATCCTTTCATTATTCATCTGCAATTGCCCTGCTACTGCTGCTGTTCCATTCTCACTCTCCCTCTTTCTTTTATAAATAAAAATGGAAACAGATTAATGACAAATGTTGACAGTGATTGCCTTTAAACAGCCACACCTGAATGTGGGCTATGGGGGAGGAGCAGTGGCAGAGCAGCATCAGAAGGACAGGAAGACCAGGAAAGACTAAGAGATGGGAAAAGGTAAAAAAGGTAAAGATGCTCACTCCAACTGGGCTAGATGAGCAGTGACTGGAGCAAGATATCTTTCCGGTGATGTGGACCTCAATTTGCTCCAAAAAATGAGCTCTGGATTAACAGAGCTATGTATCCAAAATATTTGAAATAACTAGCAGTAATCAGTTGTGTTGTCAAAGATACCCTGGAGAGAAGTTTGCAGAGACTCCAGCAAAATATTCTGAGGATGAAATGGCCACTCACAGAGGAACAGTTACATGCAGCAGTCCCCAGTGATGAATAAATAGTACCTGATAATGCTGCTCATCCCACTCCACTGCTGGAGAGCAGTAAACATCAAGGCTCTAGTTTGTGCAACTGCCAAAACCACTTGTATTTTGGGATTGTGGCTTAGATGGGCAAAGACAGTCTGTGACCAGTAAGGCCACAGCTTGACACAGTGAGTGCATGCAATGGAGGCAAATCTGGCCTCATGACACCCTTCTCTGTTCATTCCTGCTGCATGAAAAAAGAGGACAAGCGTTTTACTGTTACCACTTCTCTATGTGCCTCTATGGTCATACCAGTGACTGTAGTCTCCTCCTCTAGGTCCCATGCTTCCTACCTCAAGCACTGCCTATCCACCTGAAGATACCACGTCTGCTAAAATCACCCTCTACCTAACCATTTCCAAGGCTATCTCACCTTTCTGCCATTGGTTACACCTTCTAGCTAGCTCCTCATTCCCATCAAACTGTTTGGCATTGCATTTGAGAGCAGAGATGTGCATGGTCTCATTGCTGCTTGCTCCTTGCCAGACTCCCACTTAACTAAACCCATTTCATCCTTCCCTCAGAATTGCTCCTGCTCTTTTGGTGCCAAGCCACTCTCCTGTCCTCCTCAAAGCACACTGCTCCTTGGACTCCTTTCAGCAGCACAGAAGCCTGTGCCAACATCCAGTGCATAAACAAAGATCAGATACATGAGAGGAGAGAACACACTGTCAGCGTTTAATAACAAACACTAATTGCAAATAGGGGAATGGAGTTCTCCATCCCTGTTCTCTCAGCAGCCAAAAGCCATCTGAGCCAGGAGACACGGCCATTCACAAACAGGATCCGTTCATCGCTGAATGGCCCCCTGCTCAGTATCTGACTGACTGCCACCAGCCTGCTTGGTGTCTGACTGATCCACTGAATGGACAGACAGCCTCTTAGAATGTCCCTCAGCAGTGCAGAACTGTAAGGCCTTTAGGGACGCAATCTCAAATGCCTTTCGCGCCTGCCACAGATTTGCCCTATAACCCTTGCAAAGCTTTTACCTTCTCTCTGTGCCTCTTGTTTTCCTGAGAAAATTGCCTTACATCCCAACCCAGAAGGCTGTGAAGCATGCTGTTTGTGGGCCTCAGCATTTCAGTACTTCTATTGAAAGCTGTTGCAAAGGACAGATGGCTTTTTTAGTAACATTCTCATTCACCAGAAAGGCTGGTTCTCATCACACGCAACATGGTGCGGAGATACTTAGTATTTTCCATCATTTTGCTCCATCATCCATTATTCCGTCTAGGTAAACAAATCAGCCCCCTGAACAGAAGAGATCCACATGATAGACATTTTGGGTTCTCTAAAGCAGGTAAGTCCCCTCCAGACATAATCCCTTTTTAGGATGCATATGCAGTTATGTCACAGGAAATGTCCCTTCTCACCTCGGCTAAAGGTGGTGTCAAAACCCCTAAAGAGCACCTGGGACAAAAGGAGCTCGCAGTTCTTGGGGAAGCAATTCCACATGACTTTACAACCCCTCGAAGTACCTCTTGCAGCTTTGGATTGAGTGGAGTTCCTATGAGCTGCTGAATCCCTGGAGAACATGGGGTAGTGGGTACAGGTCTGTAAGCAATTGAGCCCAAGTTAAAAGCTTGGTGCTGCCAGTTGGGTGAGTCTCTCCCTTATTCAAACCATTATTCCCCAGGACTTTCTCCCCAGCCCCAGTCCTGCCCTTATACCTTGGGCTGCCTCTGGCACTTCTCACACACATCAATTGAACCAAATCAACTGATTAAACTAGCAGAAATCAAGTAATTTTTTGTAGTTAAGGGGGCTGACATGACTCCAAGGGGTCCAAGGAGTGAAAGGTAAGCAGCAGAAGCTTACAGCCAGGCATGGGGAGATGATGGGGTGGAGATGGAAGGAGTCAGCCCAGGCAGCCTGGTCCAGTGTCTCACCACTCTCTCAGTAAAGAAATTTTTCCTAATATCCAGCCTGAACCTCCCCTGGCGCAACTTGAGGCCATTTCCTCTTGTCCTGTCACTAGTCACTTGGGAGAAGAGACCAACGCCCACCTCTCTGCAACCCCCTTTCAGGTAATTGCAGAGAGCAATAAGGTCTCCCCTCAGCCTCCTCTTCTCCAGACAAAACAACCCCAGTTCCCTCAGCCGCGCCTCATAAAACTTGTGCTCCAGACCCCTCACCAGCTTCATCGCCCTTCTCTGGACACGCTCCAGCACCTCAATGTCCTTTTTGTAGTGAGGGGCCCAAAACTGTACTTTGTTGATTTTAACCTACACAGCCCTTCAGGGTTCAGAGTCTCAGTTCCCCCAGTATCGAGCCCTCTCCTCAGGCTCTGGGGCCAGTAGTTGCATAGTTACCTGTATAGTTACTTAGGACAGACTCATGAGAGAGTTCCAGCTGTTGCCTTGTAAACTTTATTAGCTTTGATGTTGTTTGTTGTTTTCCAAATGAATACCCCGCATTAACCCACATGAAGTTTTAGCCCTCCCAACACTGAGCAGATTTGAACCCTGTGGAAAGTCAGAAGATTTGGAGTCTATTGACCTTCATACACCATTGCAAAGTCCACCTTTCACTCAAGCTTATGTTTAATGAGATGACATGAAGTGCCTAAGTAATGGGATATAGTATTCATATGGATATAAACTGCCCAAGAAAAGGCCTAGTCCAGCCTGTCTCTTTTTCCTCCTTTATACTGCCCCTTGTGTCTCACAGCTTTGCCCCTTTGCCCTTGTTCTGACTCTTTCCTGATCCTCCCATCAGGTGACAATTTGAATTTTAAAGCCATTTACACCCCAAAAGGTGCATAATCAGATTTTTATCCTGTACTTTTCTGATGTGACTTTTTTATTATGACATCAAGTACTGACCCATAATAAGGATGTAAATGCCCACTTTAATGTCTATTACCAGTATCTGCAGATGCATATAAAATTATAGTATCATCACATAACTACATATTAACCTCTTGAGCTCCATGACAGACAAACTCTCCAGGGAACACTGTATTCCAATTTTCAATTACCAGCAGTAGTTCAGTGACAAGCAGTAGGAGTTGTACTCATCCATATCCTAAACACTCAAGGTACTTGCAGAATGATAGAGAGTAGCCACGTTCTGAATACAGCAGTTCTGGTGCTTCCAGTTGCCAGCTATTTGTGACAAGCCTTTGGGTCCTTCCGAGGAACAAATGCACAGTTACATTTAAGTATACATACAGGTGGGATGTAGCTTACCTGAAAGAAATTTGTGGTTTTCAGCAAGGTTGTTTCTCACTCACATGGTAGTGCATAATCATCACTTTACCCATAGCAATTAGCAGAGAGAAGATAAGGTGTACAGCAGTATATGGCGTGTCATCTTTTATGCTTCTGTTGAGCAAACAATGTGCTTTGCTCAGAAAATACCCATTTAGCACAGGTGTAAAGGTGCAACGCATGAGCAAGGAATGATGTGGTCCACAATAGTTTACTGCAAGGATAAGGATACCACAACTGCAGCTACCTGCCCAATATCAAGATGGTATTCGTAGAAATTCAAACATTCTGATTCTCATCTTTCAGATTAATAGCATCTGTTACATCAGAAATCAAGTATTCAGCTGTGAACAGAGCCTGCCAACCCACGTTTGACACAAGAATCCTACAAAAACTTGGAGAGGGAGGTGGTTTGGGTTTTGTTGTTTGTTTTTTTTTTTAAATGCAGTAATTTCTCTAGAAGATCTAGACCTGAGAGTCAATGGAGAGAACAGAACAAAAAGTAGGATAAGAAAGACAAAAGATAACAATATTTTTTCTTCATACTTTTCCCCTTCTTTCTGATACAGCTCAGTCAGATGATTGATTCTGGTTCCACAGAGGGTCTCTGACCCAAGGGCATTCTTCCCAAAATATACACTAAGATTTCTGATACTTTAAAACTCTGCTGAATTGGCCATTAACAGGCAGCCTATCATTTGTTAAATAACAGCCAGGTTTTCTACACTGGACAGTCATTACTTTGGAGTTTAGGGAAGAGAATCAGAGGACAACACTTGAAACATCAGTGCAAGACACGAGTCAACAGTCATATCGTCCTATGATGTTCAGGTAAAAGTACGTAAAGTATAACTGCTCAAGAGCAAGTTTTCACCTACCTATTGCTCTTTCTCGAGTTGCAGTGGACAAGCTATTTCACAGCAGATCCTCTGTGATACTATGCGTTTGGGCTGCTCTTCCACTTTCAATTCCTTTGAACTCCAGGAATCATAGATACTTCGAGAGATAAAGCATATTTTTGGAAGCTAAAATACCATATAAGGAAACCCCAAAGTGAATACATACCAAAAATTCCTAGCTCAAAAATAAATAAAATCTATCTAGCTATATATACACACATATCTGGTTACCGACAAAAAGACTCAAAAGTGAAGAAATGAACTGCTATCCTACTTTGTCCCTCTGTGCATACACATTACAGTAATGCCAAAGCAAATGATCACACAGTTTATTTACTATGAGACTCCAGCTTTGTACAGAGCACAGAACACACACCTCTGGAGAGGTGAGGGCCAGGAACTGAAGGAGATTGGGTCTGACTCATTTGCTGCTAAAGACAGAAAGGACAAAGCAGGAAACTGTCAAGGCAAAGTTCTTGCGATGAAAACATTTGACCAGCAGCCCTGGAGAGATGCCTGCTTGGTGCAAACTCTCTGGTATCTAAGAAGCCACAGACAGACTTCAGCAATGAGGACAGTGCTCCTCACCTCATCAGTAATTGTGGCTGGATTTGCAGGGGCTCTGAGCACTCATAGCTGCTATGAAACTTTGTAGGAAATGTGCTCTGAACCTATGAAAGGCTACAAAGTAAGTCACCCCAAATTGCCAGTGCCGGGGTATCTCACCTTGGGCCCCCCAAATTCAGAGATAACTCCTAGTTTTTGCTTCAGTCATTCTGACTTAAACTCCCCATCTATAAAATAAGGGTGACAATAACATCCAAATTCTCGGCACATAAATAAATTCATTAACATTCTACACTGCCATAGCAGGAGGTACCCTGAAGACACTAACAAGGAAATTACTTCTTCCCTCTTTAGAGTGGAGCCTGGATGGTGTGCAGTAAATAAAGCTTGAAGTCAGTCTAAATGAGGAAAAAAAAAAAAACCCCAAACCCAAGCAGCTGCACATTCAGAGAGCCTCAACCCTCCTACACTGACTGAGGCAGGAACCTAGTGTGAAAGGGGGCAGGGCGGGGGAACAGGACCTGACACACAACCCTCAAACCCAACAACAAATCATGCAACTACTTGACTGCATTGTACTGTGCATGCAGAAGGGCACTGATTACAGCAACACTGGCCACTTGAATTGTAGCCTTGTTTGTCACAGAAGCACAAATTTTCCAGTTTTCTTTTTTATTGGGGGCGGGGTTTTAAAGAAAGTACTTGTTTAAATGTCTGAATAAATATGTAAACACAGGAAGCCTGTGGCTTAGAGTCATGCAGCCTACCACTGTGGTCAGGAGGGTGGGAAATGCCACCTGCCCCAGGGTAGCCCTGTGGTAGCCCCTGCACTGCCAGAGTGCAGGGCAATGGCCATACCTCAAGGTCCCTCTCCTCTGTCCTGGGAATCAGACCCTGCACTCCTCACTCCCACTCCTTGCTGTCTCCACAGTACCTGAAAGGACCAGCATGGGATAAAAG
This sequence comes from Gavia stellata, assembly GCF_030936135.1. Classification (NCBI taxonomy): domain Eukaryota; kingdom Metazoa; phylum Chordata; class Aves; order Gaviiformes; family Gaviidae; genus Gavia; species Gavia stellata. The sequence goes on from NC_082600.1 coordinate 26,463,182, forward strand.
GTTCACAAAAGCTCCCCTTGCTGCTCTTGTTTGTATAGGCTCCTTTCACGGGGACACTGGACAGCCAGGAAAGAAAACACAGGACTCGCCATACAACACTCACCATTAAAAGCATCTTCACCTCTGGCTTTCTCAAAGCGGGGATGCATGTTTCCCCATGGTAGGGGGCTGGGTGAGTCCAAGCACTTGCAAATTGTGTGGTGAAGCAGGATGAAGAGTTGTCCTGAGGCAATGTTGGTGAACCTCTTGGGAAGGGAAGCTGGTGCCAAAACTACTAGAAAAACCATCAGTGTCAGTGCTGGCGCTAGTTTAGCAGAACCACTGGTTTGCCACCACTGCCCCTGCAGGCAGCCTGTGAGGAAGAAGCTATGACACTTCTCAAACTAAGATTTCTCCAACTAGGTGCAATTTTAAAAGTGTATTTTGCAAAATCCATGTGTCTCATCTGCCTAATAGCAACAACTCCTGACTAAGATCTGCTCTTGTTCTCATCTTTAGATACCTCCCTGTTGCTCCCCCACTAGAAATCAATGAAATTAATGTCCTTTAGTATTTTGAAACTCTATACTATGTTTCATTAAAAAACTATTATCAAGTATCTGCTTTTACTGGAAATTGCTTTACTTCAGCAGAAAACAAATCTTGTACCCCCCGATTTGAAATACCCTTATTAGATGTGAGAAATCCTCCGTCAGTACATAGCAAGTCTATTTGTATTCATTTGTAGTTTCAGTTGATTCTCTGATCTGGAAAAGTATGAAGCAAGCATAGTCTGAAAAACATCCGAATAGATAAAAGCCACCACAGTCAGCCTTGTTACTGAACTTACCACCAGTTATTCAAACTGAACTGAGAAAATTCTCAGTCCTTGAGTGTAAAATTAAGGACATGTGAACAAGAACCATTCAGCCTTTTTTTTTTTTTTTTTTTTTAATAGAAATGCCTCCAATTATCAAATTAAATGCTTCATTCCTCAGGAAAAAAAAATTCAAATAGGTGGAAGACTGAACCAGCTCATAACAATTTTTAGCTATCTGACATTTTTGACTGTTACCCATAGTTGATCATGTTTGCCAAATCTGGGCACTTCCCATAAGAGAATCTATTGTTAAGAGCTCTTTTCTCCTTGCTCCCAACAAAAATCAGCACATTTCACCAGGAACACTTCCCAGTTCTCACAGGCGCAGCTTGCAGATGAGAGGGGAAAATCATCACTTTTTAAAATTGGACCCCCTTCTTCCCTCCAATATAATGTTGAGAACTGGAAGCAATTTCCAAAGGATCTTGATCTTTTTATTTAAAAGCATTCAATCAACTTGGGATCTAATTTTTTACAATTTATTCCTTGGAACAGTTAATGTTGAGGGAGTCCTGTTTTGTTCCTTCCACCAGTGTGCATAGCTATCAATACTGGGACACAAATATATGCAAAAGAAAATTCAAAGTCCACTGCTCATTTGATCTTTGAAGCCACTGCTATTGTGGTAAAAAAGAATGATGCCAATCTGTCTTAAAACTATGTTAGCATTGGCAAAATGACTAGATATCCATTAAACTATCAATTGAGACTGACCTGCTCATTTAAATGAAATCCCTTTTGGGACTTAGCAGATCTGAAGCAGTGACTTGGAAGTGAAAGGCTACTTAAGAAACACTGGAATTGTTTCAAATTCCAAACAGGGAGCATCTTGCTTGTCTAGAGACAACATCATGACAAACTGAGAAACAAACAAAATCATTGCAAAAAACCAAAGAATGGACATGATAAATCACCTCAAATCCTTCACTCAAGTTTGCAATTCAAAGGAAGAAAAGCATAGTAACCCCCTATAGACCTTCAGGTTACAGTTTATACTTAAGGAAACGGTCAAGGAAGTATGCAGATTATGGACATTCCAATACTCTAAATCTAGTTAGATGTCAGTGAAGCATCTCTTCTCCCACTCTCAACTCAGTTTGCTTTATATCAGATAAACGCTTCTTTCACATATTGATTTATTTCCAGTTTTTATAATCAGAACAAAGATTCTGCAAGAGCCTCGTTCAGAGAATATGCATCATGTTTAAGACAGAGGAATACAGGCAAGAATCTTCCTTATTTACATGTTACCCCCCAAAACAGAGTCCTAGGAACCCAGAGTCCAATCCCTATCACAGTTAAATCTTATGACCACATAAAATATTTGCGACATGCACAACATAGCTTTTTAAAGATTTTGAGTACACCTGTTCGTGAACTATCTCTAGGTAAGCCCTCTGGGACAGGAGGAGTAAGCTAGAATGCAATTGATAGTAGCTTTGGCTAACTGTCTGGTGTTGCTAAACTTGAGAGAAAATTCAATCGCTTCTGCAGTGCCCAGAGGCTCTGGTCAGGCCAGACCAGTCTCAGTTCATGGCACTCTTAGAAGAGCTTCCAGCAATGAGGTCTCACGTACACCAATCTGGGCAACAAAAACAAATGCTAGCATGGGACATTAACACTATGTCCAGGACTTCAGATCTGAAGCAACAATTCAAATGTGGCATTATTCCATCAATGGAATTTTGCATTCATTTTGAAACAAAGGTACAGCGTAACATATTTTAAAGTTGAAAAAGCTGAACAAGTCACTGCTCCCTAATGTTAGAGAACACACTACCAGAAAACTGCTTCTGCCAGTCACACCATCTCCTCTCAGATGAGTGCAGAAGAGCTCTTCCACTTGGAGAAACCTACTATCTGCTCCTTTGGTGTTATAGTGAAGGGTACAGGCTACCAAAAGGGCTCTCCTACAAGGAGGCATCTTCCTTATATGCCATGAGAGAGAACAGCAGAAGCAACTGCTATAGTGATTAAGAAAGATATTGCATACTTTTTTGGCAAGTATCCTATCAAGGTAATAAGCCCATCGATGCTCTCCCTCATTTGTTTCTGATTTCAGTGCAATGTGCAGGCAGTTCATACAGCTGAGCAAATGAAGTGAGACAGAGCTGCTGAAGCTGGAAACACTACCCCAAGACAGCAGAACTCTAGCTGCCAGTACAGCAAGAAAGGGGGAATCCTCACCAAGGATGCTTTTCAACTGAGTGATCGTGTAGGCTGTGAAGACTACATACTCGTATGTCATTATACTACTCACAAATAAACTGGCATGCAGAAATGATGCTTCATTTCAGTTGGCACATGTAGATTTTTTCTCATCTCACCTTCCCATGCAAATTTCATAACAATCTTTTGGTGCCACTATAAAACTTCCATCACCATGACTTTTCCCTATATTTGCCAAAACACTTCCCATTTTTCAGCAAGTCTCTATACTGTAGAAAAAAAGTCCTCTGTCTTCTCCAAGGTTCTAAACCTGAAGCAACTGTCATTTTGCGTAGATTGACCTTCATTATAAAATTCACCATTCAATGTCTTTTACATGCCTCTATATTTATTTCAATGGCTTATATTTGCCTACAACATTCCTTCCATAAAGCTGTTGTCTTCAAATTGAAGCCTCAAGATACACAGAAGCTACCGCTTCCCACAGTATTGTTCCAATGATTAATCTGTCCTCACTGTTAAAAGATCACACCCTATTTCTAAGTTGTCTTTAGCTTCAAGTTCATTTTTATGCCCATCTGCTCAAGACAAGAGACACTTTATTACCTAGTATTCTCATTTCCATGAAGGACTTTCTACCACACAGGCAAGACATCTCTGATCCTCTTCTGATAAAACTAAGCAGACTGAGCTCTTAAGTATTCCAAATTATAAAAATGGTCAGTCCAAAATACTGCTAATGGAAATGCAATGCATTTTGGAATAATAAAAAAGAAGATTATTCTTACTTTCTAGGATCTTGTGCATTGAAAAACAGTGAAAAGAACTTTAGATTCAGAGTCGACTGCCTGAATATAATTTTTATGGTAGTGTTACAGCAGTGTTTGGGCAGCCAGGGCTAGCATCATGTTTGGATACACGAGTATATGAAGCCTGCATAGCAATAGGGAAGCAAGTGTTCCTGCTTCTGTAAAGAATACTCTAAGTGTACACACCAGAACTGAATGCAGATGGATGTGGAATACTGAAGATTTTCATGCAGGAGCATAATTAAAGGTTAAATGACAAGTTTTACAGTGTGAAGCTTATGAACAATGATTTATATGGATTAGTGGATTACATAAGACTTATTGACTAGATATAGGTAGTTATACATGACAAAGAAGCCTAATTGTAAAGGAAGAATAGGACTTTTCAACCTTGCTGAAAAAAAGTATAGCGAGAAACAGTGTCACGATGTTGATACTAGGAAAAAACTATTCCAAAAGAAGATGCAATCTCCTTATAAAGAGGGTAATTAATATGAAAACTGATTACCAAGAACGATGAGCTAATCCTTACTTGATGTTTTTAAAGTCAGATTACATGCCTTTCTAAAAATATAATTCAATCCAGTCGCAGAATATATACTATAGCCAAAAGATTCGCAAAAGTTTTCTCCAGCCTTGAAGAAAGAGTTTGTAAATCTTTTTGAGACAGGACACTGGGCTAAGAGAAGGTAAAAGGAAAGTATCGCTATATAACTACTTTGTCCTTACAGTACAGATGCTTTGGTATAATTAAGACATTATGTTCTCTATGCTGAGTTCAATCCTTGTACTGGGTAAAATTTAATGGCCTAAGATAATCTTGTCTTGCCTTCTGTATAGCAAATGGCCCCTTATGCTTTATATGCCTTAAGAAGCATTGCTGTAAAGTATTTTTCCCATATTTGATGGTACAAAAGCAAGATGTCTCAAGCACAAAACACAAACCGGAATAGAACGCAGGTGACAAAGACACAGTAATGCAGTATCACAATGAGAACAGAAGTTTGTCCTCCTTTTCCTACCAGACTATTAAAATACATTTTCTGAACAAATGACTGGTAGTGTCCTTCACTTTTGCTCCACTGAAGCGTTCTCTGGTTATGAAACTGTTCCTCAAGACAACTAAGCAAAGTTCTTATCCACTTTACATAATTCCTTTTTGGTACCCAGGCACACACGTTGTTTTTTGTAGCAGCATCTTTCTTCAGCGCAGAAGGGGTTACAATAAAAGAGGCACTCAACCACCCTTCTTGTTGCCCTTCCTCCAATTTCCCTTCTCATCCTCTGCCCACTGAGCAGGTCTCTGCAACAGGCATAAAGTAATAGCATGAACTTCTACAGTTCGAAGGACAGCACTAACCGTGTCAATGTCATTACTCAGGAATGCTGGCAAGACACACCACTGCATGCCACAATCATGAAGCTAATCTATCATTCAGTAGCACTAGTCCCAGCCTCTTATGAGTTTCTCTCCAGCTACTGTTTTGTTGCCTTCTTCACTCTTTACTGTACCTTACCTTAAAATCATAAAACCATAAGGCTAGAAACTACATTCTTTTAATTTGCACTTCTCCAGCACCTACCAAAATTGGCATTAAGCCTCACTAAAGCTCACTGGAACTACTGGAAATGTGTAAAGAACAACTACTAAATGTACTCCTCCCAGCTCTCGATTTCTCATTCGCTCAATGTCCATCTTCTCCCTGTACATAAAGACACACTTTTGCAAACAGGGCTTTGTAAGACTGGTCTCTGTCATCTGTGAAAAATTGTGGCAATTGCATGAAGTCACTAATGACAGGAAGGGGTATGTATCATGTCACCTTTCAAAAACAGCAGGAAGGAGGATCTGGGGAATGACAGGCTAGTCAGCTCTACCTCAGTCCCTTGTAGCTTTATGGAGCAAATTCTGGAAGCCATTTCCAGGCACCTAAAGGACAAGAAGGTGACTAGGAACAGGCAGCCAGATTAAATGAGGGAAAAATCATGCCTATGAACCTGACCGCCTTCTACGATGAAATGACAGACTCTGTGGATGTGTACAGGGCAGTGGATGCTGTTTACATTAACTTCAGCAAGCCTCTTGATGCAGTCCCTCATAGCATCCTTATAGCCAAATGGGGGAGCTATGGACTGGATGCCTTCCAGTAAGAAAGGTCAGTGAGAAACTGGCTGAATTGTCAGGCTCAAAGAATAATGATCAAAGCTTTGCAATCTGTGTGATGGCCAGTTATGAAAAGCATGCCTTAGAAGAAAATGCTGGGATCAATACTGTTCAGTGATCATTAGTGATCTCCTGGAAAGAGACAGAACATATTATCAGCAAGATCAGAAATGATGGCATGTTGGGGAGGGGAGCCACTGATATGCTGGAGAGTGGGGGTACCACCCAGAGGGACCTTGACAGATTGGAGGAATGAAGAGACAGAAACCTCATGAAGTTAATGAATAGAATAGAATATTTCAGTTGGAATGGACCTACAACAATCATCTAGTCCAACTGCCTGACCACTTCAGGGCTAACCAAAAGTTAAAGTATATTATTATTAAGGGCATGGTCCAAATGCCTCTTAAACACCGACAGGCATGGGGCATTGATCACCTCTCTAGCAAGCCTGCTCCAGTGTTTGACGACTCTCTATAAAAATGTTTCCTAATGTCAAGTCTGAACCTCCCCTGACTGATGCTGCTTTGAACCATTCCCATGCATCCTGACACTGGATACCAAGGAGAAGAAATCAGCACCTCCCTCTCTACAGCTTCCTGAGGAGGGGAAGTAGAGAGCAATAAGGTTGCCCCTCAGCCTCCTTTTCTCCAAACTAGACAAACCCAGAGTCCTTAGCCACTCCTCATAGGACATGCCTTCCAGCTCTTTCACCAGTTTGGTTGCTCTCCTCTGGACGCATTCAATTACCTTCACATCCTTTGTAAATTGTGGGGCCTAGAACTGCACACAATACTTAATGTGGGGCCGCACGGACACTAAATACAGTGGGATAATCGCCTCTTTTGACCAGCTGGTTATACTGTGTTTGATGCACCCCAGGATGTGGTTTGCCCTCTTGGCTGCCAGGGCACACTGCTGACTCATACTAAGCCCACTGTCAACCAGCACCCTCAGATCCCTTTCTGCAGGGCTGTTCTCCAGCCACCCCTCTCCCAATTTACACTTGTGTCCAGTGTTACTCTGTCCCAGGTGCAGAATCCAGCATTTATTCTTGTTAAATTTCATGCCATTGATGATTGCCCAATGCTCCAAACTATCTAGATCCCTCTGCAAAGCCTCTTGTCCCTTGAGAGGGTCAACAGCACCTCACAGTTTACTATCATCAGCAAACTTGCTAATGGTGCGCTCAACTCCTGCATCCAGATCATTGATAAATATATTGAACAAAACTGTCCCTACAATTGAGCCCTGAGGAACACTGCTGGTGACTGGTCATCAGCCAGAGGAAGCCCTTTGAGCCCTGCCAGCCAGCCAGTTCTTCACCCAGTGCACCATGTACTTGCTCATCTCACAGCTGGACAACTTGTCCAGAAGGATGCTGTGAGGGACAGCATCAAGAGGCCTTACTAAAATCCAGAAAAACTACATCCACCACCTTCCCCTCATCCACTAGGTGGGTGACCTTATCATAGAAGGTTATCAGTTAGACAAGACTTTCGAACCCATGTTGACTGTGCCTGATGATTGCATTGTCCTTTAAATGCCTTTCAATAGCACCCAGTATGATCTTCTCCATAATTTTTCCAGGTACTGAAGTTAGACTAACAGGTCTGTAGTTTCTTGGGTCTTCCCTCACGCCTTTCTTGTAAATTGGAACAACACTGGCTAGCTTCCAGTCAGCAGGGACCTCCCCAAACTCTCAAGACCCTTGGTAGGTGATTGAGAGGGTTCCAACTGTAACATCCACTAGCACCTTCAGTACTCTGGGATGAATCCCATCTGGCCTCACGGACTTACAAACATTCAACTGATACAACTGGTCCCTTACAATTTCGGTGTCCACAAATGGAAAGTCACTGTTCCTGCAGTTGTGCTCCTCCAACTCAGAGGACCGGGCAGCCCAAGGACTATCAGTATTATTAGAGACTGAGGCAAAAAAAAAGCATTGAATGCATCTACTTTTCTTCACCCCAATTTGTCAGGTGACCATCTTCAACAAGTATTGGTCCAATGTTTTCCTAGATCTCCTCTTGCTGTTAATGTACTTCAAAAAGCCTTTCTTCTTGGCTGACACAACACTGGCCAGTTTCAAACCTAATTAAGCTTTGGCCTTTCATGTTTTCTCCCTGCATATGCAAAACACAGCTCTGTAATCTTCCTGCAAAGCCTGACCTTGCTTCCAGAGATCATACAATTTCCTTTTCCTCCTGAGTTCCAAGAGGAGTCCCCTGTTCAGCCAAACTGGTTTTCTGCACCTCTTGCTTGACTTTCAACACAATGGGATTGCCTCCTCTTGTGCCTTTAAAAGGTGGTTCTTAAAAACCGACCAGCACTTATGGACCCATAAGCCCTCAAAAGCAGATTCCCAGGGGACACTGCTAAATAGTTCGCCAAATAGTTTAAAGTTAGCTTTCTTGAAATCCAGGGCAGCAACTCTGCTGACCAATTTTAAACCATTCAGTCATTAAACCAAATTCATTCATTCAACCATTTCATGATCACTGTGGCCAAGACAGCCACCTACCATCACATCTCCCACAAGTCCTTCTCTATTCACAAATAGAGTCTAGGAGGGCATCTTTCCTAGTTGTCTCACTGACTATGTGTGACAAGAAGTGATCTTCAACATACTTCAGGAATTTCCCAGACTTGCTTGTCACAGCAGTATGGTATTCCCAGTTGAAGTCTGAGAAGTTGAAGTCTCCCATAAGGAGAAGGAGAGAAGACAACTGGAAAGAAGACAAACCTGGAAAAAGACTGGGGCGTCCTGGTGGACAAGAAGTGGAATATGAGTGAGCTGTGTATCTTTGAAGCAATAATCACATACTGGACAGCCTTAGTAGAAGCACAGCTACCAAATCAAGGCACATTATTATTCCTTTCTACTCAAGCAAACCACATCTGAAGCACTGTGTCCTTCAATGTGAGTACTCTGTGAGTACTATGTAAATTAAGGAATCTGCCTTAGAAGAAAAGAGACAAAACAATGCACCTAGTTCATTCATCTAAGAATGCTGCAAATATTCAAATCTGTATCAAGCTACTGAAGTCTGAAAAGGAATTTTTATAAATACCCTGGAGTAACAAGTTAAATAATTCATTTAGCTTGTCTACCACTCAGGAGAATCAAATTTGGTTGAGAGCCTGACTGACCTGCAAATGGATTCTAACCTAGAAATAGGAAAGACAGGGCAACTGCAAGAACTTGAATCTCCTGGCACTTCCAGAAAGTTGTCATGGCAGGAAGTATGGCTTACCAAGATAAGGTCTGCCACAGTTACTCCTCAGTAATGCCACCGGTACATTCAACCTTTAAAGGCAGGAAGGCCTCCTAGGAGCTTACAACCTAAGTAAGGGCTTAACCAGATGAACAGTGTTACTGACCTCAATAGGAAAATCTGATAAATTCTCTTTCCCTGCCCCCAGAGAAAAATCATGTGAAGTCTGGCAACACCCCCCACCGCCTCAATGAATGAGATTAAGGCCACCGATTCCCTAACACCTCAAACACTGCTCTTACAGAAGTTTTAAAACTGTCCTGAGACCACAGAAGAAACAGAACTACTCTGAACAATACTTAGAATGTAGCAACATAGATCAGAATTGGTTTTAAAAAGGGGAACACAATGGACAAAATTTAAGATTTTAGCTGAATGCTGAGTAATCTGAGTAAGTCTGTTGAATAGACTCAAACCAAGAGAGGTTGTGGAGGATCCTTCATGAGGTTAAAAACACTCAATTGCACAAATGCTTTTTTAGGGAACCACTCCCTGTCACTGAAACAGCACGCAAGTTAGGTTACAAGGCTTCCAATCGTAAAATATATCTGCAGGTTGTCAGGAGGATGTGATCACCTTTCCCTTTCACTGCGTTCATGAGTACTAGTCAAGCTACTGCTCTTCAGGTTTACCTTCTCTTTGTATGTTCTAGATTACAGGCCCTCCAGTGCTGAGACTTCCTGTGCTACTTCTTAAGTACCATTGCTCAAAATAAGTACAAAATAAGACAATCCAATTACTACTTTAAAACAGAAACACTCCTCTCTCCACAAAACCCTTACAGCATGTCCCGTAATCCAAACTGACCTCTGTACTCCTTCAGCAAGGTAAAAAGCCTTTCCCTGTTCTAATTAGTTCTAAAATGTACCACTACCACCAAAAAAAAAAAAGTTTTTGAGAGGGATTTACATAGACAGATCTGACAGTTTGCTTGGGCTGCGAAATATAAATCCAATTTGGATCTCTCCCCAAGAATAAGTAGGTATTAGGGGATCAGACACGGACAGTGTGTCTGTAATATAACTGTATTCGTCAATCATGATTTAGTGAGTCATTCAATTTTTGTTTTGTATATGTTATGATCATTTAACATTTTAATACAGAGTTAAATATAAATCACTGCTTTATATTCTCACAATCAAATCTGTCCCTCAGCTATTTGATTTATAAGGAAAGCAGAACACTGCAAAACCACTAAAACCATGCAAATTTTGTTACCTACTTAAGAGTACTAACTGCACCTCCGCATTCAAAATGAATTTTACAAGTTTAAACAGTCCTGTCTGAAAGCTTCACCCAGTGAGGAAAGCAAAAAAGAGTTCTATGCATAGAAATATATCCTATTTTTAAAGGACTTCAGAAACCATGAGGCCACCTGTTCCTTGACACATGCTATGTAGGTATATATTCTAAAAACATAGCCAAAAAATAAGCTCCAGACAGAGTAATTCAAGAAAAGTAAGTGGAGTGTGATCAAGAATTCAGGAAAAGAGAGAGAAGAAATCACTCTCCATATATTCTGCAACACAGAAGGTAACAGTGGACCAAGTAGAAGCGCTATGAAAAGAGAATCTCTCGTGTGTGCTGCAGAGTGAAGTACAATCGTCAGTAGGTGGAGCCTACTGGAGCTATATCCAGTAGATATAGCAGACAATACTTTCTTAAGGGCGGGAAAACATGAGACAGAAGTGGTCTGCTCTGAAGTCAGGTGATACTTTAAATGGCTTTTTTGTTCAGTGGCACATTAACTTCAATGGCAAGCATACTTTAAAAAAATTACTGTTAGCATTTCTAACTCATACACCAAGAAATGGAAGTTTTGTATATCCTCTACCATACTCCAAGGATATTCAAAGGCCCAGTTTCCTTTCCAGGACACCAGCTTGCACATTTATGTCCAAGTAGTTCTCCCAAATCCTTATCCAGTAGGAGATTTAGGAAAGAACATGCAATACACAAGCAAGACTAAAGACATTCAGAACAAGGGAGAAGGAAAAGGTCTAATGGACCATGCTGCCAGTGAGTCAACAGCAATTTCGGAATGGACAAGCACCGTATTTGCTTCACTAGAAGCAACATGATTCGAGTCCATTAGCACAGGGCCTGAAAACATTTTGCTAATACAGAATTAGGTTCCAAGTTTCAACTTGTTTTTATTCCCTCCTTGTGCCCCAGCCAAGAAATCCTCCTGGTCTGGAAGAAAGCAGAGGGAGACTTTCGCCTCCCTGAGAGGTAATGGGACTTTCACCCAAAAAATGCCAAATGCACAAACAAGCAACATGTCCAGGGGGTGAATAAAGATTTGAAAACCCAAAAGAATCTGTACATGACCCAGCACATCTGAGCTGGCATCAGGGAAGGAGATGAATGCATAATAAATACAGCAATAGCAAGAACATTTTTAAAAGCCACTGCAGTTCCAACACTGATTACCTTTTTTTTAAACATAGATTCACAAACATGATTTAGGTATGCGGGGCACGCAGATCAGCCTGGATGATGGCACGCATCATGCACCAATACTGAAGATGTCACTACCGCCACACAAGACGTTTGGTGAAGACATACACCAGAGTCAAAGACTTCCAAAATCCAGCAAGCTTTTACAGTTGCAATGCTTCCTTTTAGCTGTATCCAGGGCTCTTCTCTGGTGGCATTTTAAAAAAGTTACTGGAGGCAGAAATAGTGGCTTTCTCGGCTGCTGGTGTTTTCCCTGTCCACTCAGAGTTCTGGGATCTCAGGGATGGTGTTGCTGTTAGCTCTGACTCTGCTGCATCCATGTGGACAGATACAGTTGCTGGAATATAAAATTGCAGGAAAGGGGGAACAGAGGAAGAGAGTAGAAAAGGGCAATAAAAAAAAAAGTTAGAACAAGTGACTTCATGGCAAATGCCTCATATATTATTTCTGATTTATGAGTTCCTACAAGTTCCCTCTCCAAATTCCTTTGAAATAAAGGTTCCTGATAGCATTAACACCTTTGCTCTAATGATTCTCACATTCAGAACTCCAAGTTCCCAGTCTACCAACTAGTTCCCTTAGTTAAAGTTCCTACTGAAGATCAAGAGCTTTAGCTGTCCCATATTTAAACTGAATCAATTCATAATCACTCAACTGAAGATAACTTGATCTCACCACAAAGACTCAATTAACCCTGTATCTGAGAATTTTGAAGTCTCTGAAGGCTTGGCAAATTTCAGGTTGCAAAGCCCAGTTAAAGAGGAAAATATACCTCTCCTCTTTACCCAGTAAAGGCAGTACCATGAACCTCCACATATATCCAATATAGTAAATCAGCATATTATAACAAGAAGCTACTTGCTAAGCTAGGTTGGAATCCATTCTCATTTTCTCAGTACAACCATTGCTTCAAAATGGGACAGGCTATAATTAGCAAGAGAGATTTGCAGATCCATAGCTCAACCTAACAGTCACCCAAATTTCCAGAAGGATTGTCAGAAACCTAGAGATATGAGAGCTTAATCCCATTCTCAGTATTCTGAATCACTCAATCCTCACAAGCAGAACAGGGCAGGATAAAAAAAGAGTAACTGCCACAGGAGTCTTTGGGGCAACCAGAATTTTTCTGAACAAGTAACTGCTTCAGTACAAAACATCTCTTTTTCATTGTATTCTCACAACAGATAATAGTTGTTTATGTGTTTTTATTACAAGTTGTGTCTGCTGTTCTGTAGTGGATGAAGGATAAAGAGGCCACAACAAGCCTCAACTAGAGGACTGACTGCTTTGAAGTTTAAATAAAAAGCTGGTTCAATGCTTGAGGTTCCACACTCCAGTAGATCTGGAACCCCAAGAATCCTGTTCCTGTACATCCAAAGCAGTGAGTCATTCCCATACAACCACAACACAGCTGATAACAGTACATTGCATATTTTACCTCTAGCCCATCAACTTCCTCCATCTGAAGGTCATACGAAACATGCAAAAAAATAAAAGTAAGTCAAAGTCCTTAAACTGGTAATCACCACCAATACTACACTATGAGACCCTCACTAGCAGCCTCCCCACTCAGGCTCTCCATCTTTGCTCACAAAAAGAAAAAAAAGGACTGAACCAGGCTTCTTGCTACGGGGTACCATCACACCATGACAAAGAGCGGATGCATTAGCAAGAAACAGGAGAGGGAAAATTCACCAAATTTCTACTACTCAGACTGTTCTCTAATAACCAGTTTCAGAGGCTGCTAACTGGCACCATTTAGAAATAACTATTTTTCACAAGCTGAGTGTAAATAACATGCCAAGGCAGACAAAAATCTATTTATGCAGATTTTTACCCCAGACTCACTGTAATACCTGAATAGGATGCCAGTTACCATGTGCACTGCTACATATATAGGGGACTGGACCACATAAACACTAAAAACGTCAATGTAAAGCTGTACAATTGTTCACCATTTATTTCACAACCATCTATACTTATGGCCTATTCCAACTAACAGCAGACATGACAGTTTTCATCAGATCCCTTTCAAACCAGAGAATAACTACCATGAGAATAACATTTTTAACAGTATTTCTCAGTAAAGCTCTACTGTGCTACTGGGGACATTATTCCAAATCTATTGCACTGCAACAGAAAGTAACTAAACACAAGGATACTACCTATGCCTTTTGAAGCTCCTAAGTATTAGACCACTGAAAGTTCGAAGGACCTTTATCACTATAGACTTTCTTCTCCCTAGGCACTGGCTGTTGGTCACTGAGTTGGATTAACTTCCAGTCTAATCTAGTACAGCCAGTCTTACTTCCTCCAGATTTCCTTATTCGACTGACAAACTACACCAGCCATATTTTCGTTCTTACCTGGTGAAAGCCTCGTGCTTTAGGGCTCACAAACCGCTCAACTGTCAGAAAGCACTAACTTTAATTTTCAGTCTCTCAACATTTGCATAACTTTGCCCAACTTAATTTTGATAACAGTCACCTCCTGAAGTGCAAATGAATTCTGAATTTTCTACCTACTTTTTGTTGCTCTGAACAGCCATGCCTTTTTCCAAAATGCTATTCTTTAACAGCTATCTCAGTTATGGTATCTAGGCCAGTTAGCCTCAAAGGGCAAGACTAATACCAGAAGTTTAAAGCTATAACAATACAATAGAGACCTAGGCACTTTTGCTACAGTAATGCACGTTTTTTGATGTTCATACAAGGGTCTCTGACAAAAGATGCTTTACCAGAACCCATAAATACAGTCACAAAAGTACGTGAGAAGACATGAAATAAACTTAGTTGGCTTGGCTCCCAAATAAACATATCTCTAGTTCCCTTCTCTCATTCCTGCAGCTAGAAGGGAGATAGCATCCACATCTCATATGCCTTTTAATAGCATCTTCTGATTTCGGCCAAATTCAACTCCAAATTTTGTGTGGATGGCAGCGGGGGGGGGTGTGTGTGTGTGTGTGAAGAGACAGCGGAAGATTTGTAGCTGCATGTTTAAGGAAGAAGCTAAATTCATCACAATGACAGGGGAGAGTGTTGGCAGAGATTTGAGCTATTTATTCTTTTAGGAAAATCCTATAAAGAATGACACGAGGAAGCCTCTATCTGCAGTCTTGTTCATCACACCAGTGAGGAGTCCGATAACAGATGTATGCAGTAGTGTGATTTAGTGCCGGGAGCTGGCCCCTGATGTGTATTAATACAGCAGCAAAGCGGAACGAGCCCCTCTTCATCACTCATCTCTATAAAAGAGGTGGAATCCTAGATGGCCCGATGTTCGGCAGAGCAAGCCCATTTGTTCTGCTGACTGATGGAGCCAGCTCAGGCTGTGTCCTTCACCTCCATGGGGCACTCAGGTTGCAAAAAAGGAGATCACTGAAGCAGGACCTGGTCAACAAGTGAGACGAGAGCAGCTGGACTCAGCTAAGGAGCTACTTAAAGGTGAAGAAATCCAGCACCCTGTGTGCCTGCGTTCTGATTCACCTGTTTTTCACCTTTTGCAGAAGTAAAATACCACAAACATAAAAAGCCTCTGTAGTGAGAAAATGAGGCTGCCATGATTCCTCAGGTACAGGGGAACCCCAGTATAACACATCTATGTAGGGGCGAGTAGATGCATGGCAAGGGAGAAAAATCTCTCTCTCTCATCAATGTCTAACAAGCATAAGAGTCTTCAGTTAATTCCACAATATTGCCATGTAATCCTATGTATTTCTTTAGGCATTAGTAATTCCACAGTCAGATCACCTTTAACAGAAATAATATTAGATTTCAGAAGATTCCAAGTTACATACCCAGGTTGTGCTCCAGCTGCAATTGGGAGACTGCTGTAGAAAGTCAGCTAGGACACAGCTTCAGTTACCCAATCATAAAAGTTTCTTTCCGCAAGTCAGTATTGTAGCAAACCCTGCCCCATAGCTGTTAACTTTGCTGGGGATATTTCCAAACAGGGACTAAGGAAGAGATCCTAAGGAAGAGATCTTTACCACTTCTGACCCTTAAAGACATTGCAGCACTTTTCTCTTAATGATCAGCACCAACAGCCTGTCCAGATTCCAGTAACTATACTCTCCTTCCTTATTTTGTAATGCATACACTAAATTTTCTCTCCCTCATCCCTTAAAAAAAATAATCAAAAAACCCCTTTCAAACCTCTGTGCTATTTTCCAGTGCTGAGTTCCACTCCAGATGCAGATTCAACTCTTCAAAAAGTGTTCACTACACAATTTGCCTAGTCAGGCAAGTACAATTTACATAGTATTTTGGAACATGTAGGCACAGAAATAGAAGCTCTGCCTGTAGAAAGCGACCAGCAATGCAGTACAGAATACACTCTGAACAATAAATAAATGGACAGGTAACAAGGGACACTATCATTCATACCAAGAAAACCTAGTATCCCAGAATTAAAATTCTGTGGCTACGTATGTATGATTTTACTAACCTTCTCACTACAGAAGTTTGAATATCCTAGCATGGAATACTCAAAAGCCAGGAAAGAATATCCTCAATAAACAGTCAATAACAGATGACACTTTTGCTGAGCAACAGATTCTTAATTTAACAGGTCTTTATCTTCTTTTTAATACAGAACCTTTCAGACAGTCTGTAATCCAGATCTGTGGCCTGGAGAGCTAGCACAGCTTTCTTCCCTACTTCATTATTCAACTGTCTATCCACCAGCCCAAGGAAGAAATCAGAACTTCATTCCTCCTATTCATCATCAGTTCCTTTGGCCTCCCCCAATGTTTTCACATCACTATTTTTCCTATCATTTTACCCACTGCCTTGTCACTGGACTACAACAATAGTTTGTTTAATAAACTGGTTGGAAGAACATGCATCGCTTGATAGTAGGCAAAATATTTCAAGAGGGCATAGGGTGAGAGGCCAGAAAGAAGTCTCCTAAACCCCTCTGTGTTCTGCAAATTAAAACTTTTTCAGATTCTGATGAGTAATCAGTCACTTTCCAGAAATATGCCACATGAAAATAAAACAGCATTTTAATCACTACATCCCCAGAGCAAGAAAAAGAAAAAAAGTTACTATTTTCGTGCACAAGAGAGTAAGACAACTACCAGGGAACACATGGTCTCACCCAGTGATGATACAAAAATTGCCAGATTTCTGCTCCTGCGAAAGTGTCTAGAAACACCCTGAAAAAGGGCACCAGAGCCACCAGCTAATGTCAGCCCAACACTGAAGGAACACACTGTTTATACTGATCACCCCCTTATTACCATGTACTGCATAAATTTAGGAACAGTGGAAATAACACCTTATGAAGAAACAGATTATTGCACACTGTACAGTGAAGCACTGTAAATTATATTAACTTACCATAGCTGCATCATCAAAGAAGATTTGTTTAGTAGGCAGCTTTTGATGCTGTGCAACCCCACGTGATATTCTCGCTCACACACATTTCATTAGTTTCAAATCAAGGTAATGCTATTTTTGACTACTGTGACTCTGGCACTCTGCTCAAGAGGGACACGACTTTAGAAATGCTGGCACACAGGTAAATGCAGGTTACCTGATGTTGGGCTGGACACAGAGGCTGCAGCTGGCTTTCGTTTCCTCTTGATGTCTCTTGAACATGGTGGTCCCAGGTGTACATTTGCTTGCCTATAGAGAAATTAAAACAAATCAAACTCTATTCCAGTATCACTTTCCCTTAAGACTCTGGCCAATCACCCCCCAACTCCCACCTTCCCATCAGCTTTTTAACTAGTAGGCAGCGCAAATCAAAAGCCTCTCATGGAAGTTTTGCTCACATTCTTTGTTAATATACCATTATGCTCCCATTTCTTTTAAGAGCTCACACACATAAACTGCTCAGAAGAATAATTATTTCTTAGCCTTTAAAGGATCTGGTTTTGTATTAACTTTAAAATAACTCTTTGCATAAGTAAAGATGTGATCAAGCAGTGATATGACACATGTCCTACCATTACTTCTATAAAGCGTAACAAATGTCTGCAAGATTGCTCTTCAAAGAAATTGCATGATATTTGCTTCCTTATTCAGAAACTATTTTGCAACCTATTTAGTATTGTAGAGTCATCTTAGAACGTACCTATATTCCAAATATCCATGCACATTGTTTCCACTACAGTAGTAAGTTCATAAAGTTAGGAATGCAAAACTGTCTCATGCATTTTCAAAATTATGATTTCCTTATTCAAGTGCTGTGAAAACAGCTGAATCTGGCTTATGGTAATACAGCCTTTCTGCACCCGTAAACTGGCTGAAAGACATAATCTATACTGGTAATATCAGCTGTTAAGTCTGAAGCCTACTGATGACCACTTAAGTTCAAGCATTCGCCAATTAAGAAGAATCCTGCATTATTGGGACTGACTGAAACTGAGCACTCCTCCAAGTTCTAGACATAGGAAGAAGAGGATTTTAATTCAGAGAAGACAGACTTGGCAGCAGACCGGAGAATTTTCTCAAATACAATCCATAATGAATACAAATGCATAACTTAATAATGATGTTGGGTTCAAATCCCTGCTTTGTCCAAGACAACAGAGTTTCTTTGGCAAGTTCCTTGGTTACTCTCTGCATCAGATCTGACAGGCAAAATGCAGAACTAAAGTGCAAATAAAATCCATTAGAGATTGTGAGGTGCTTACATGGCGTAAAGATTAGAACCATATAAATGTTGATGATTAAGTGATGAAAAGTTTCTGTGTATTTAAAGCTTGTTATTTTGATTTAAAAAAAAATCCAGAAAGTTTAACAAACACATTTATCAAGTACTGAAATCTTTTACAGATAACAAGAGTTCATGGCTTCATATTTCCATGCCAAAATCCATTTTAAAAAAAAACCAGCATATTTATAATATATACAATTTCAGATGCTGAATTTATGCAAAACCAAAGTTTGCTGTTGTAGCTATACAGAACAGTGTAGGGAGAACAAAAAATTTCCTATACCAGCCAAGACTATAAATTGTTTGACTGCTACTAGGTCTACCTACTTACCTGTAACAAATGCGCAACCACAAAATAAGAAAGAAGTATCTACCATTCTGTCTTCTCAACTAAAATTCAAAAGTTCTCCAGAAGAAGTCTACAAGATCTCTCATCTAAATCTGACATTAAGGAATAGTTTCAAAAAATTTTGAATTGTGCGAAGTTTCACTGACAGTAAATTTTTCAAATCTGGGAATGCATATTAATATAACCAGACACAGAAGTCTCCTGAAAACATGAACTAAAGGCTTTCAAAAATACCAGCACACCTATAGATTGCATATTCAAATCTTGTGTTTGTACACGTAAGTGACCAACCTCTAAGTGACTTCACATATGCCAAAAACTGCTTTTGTACATGATTATGATAGTGGCTATATATCATTTTAGCACAGTTCTACCATGTATTCTGAAATATGCAGGCACACATAGCCCAAGGAAAAGATAATCTCAGTCAAGTGGAACTTCAGTTTTTTATTTTGCATCAGCGACACAGTATTAGATTACTAACTAGATGACTATATAATTATATATAATAATCCAACTCATTTTATCACATAATAATAAGGTTCCCTTTTTAATTTTATGAACTTACACCAACAATGGACTATGAAATAAGTTGGTACTATCATTTCCAAGAAACTTTATGCAATTTTTCCCAGTTCACAAATGTTACAGCTGGATTTCAAGTAAGAGCTCCTGACTCTCAGCTCTATGCTCAAACCTCATCTACCTTTACCTCACAATTACACAGAGGGTAAAAAATAAGAAAAATGAAAACAGAATATGAGAATCTCAGAATCCCTTCTTGTAGTGAAAGTAAAGGCAAATCATACTCCAGCTGGAGACTAATAGCAAGGACGCTGCATCTAGCCGCCCTGCCTTTAACACACAAAGGCTCAGAGGTCATAAATTGTCTCTGTAACATGTATTTCATTCAGGTTTATCCCTTATTGATCACCCACACTTCAGTTAGTAAATCAGGAACCTATTGATTACTCACTGGCTCTGACTGACCTGGTGGTAAAAGTGTCAGTTTCAAGTGGCTGGTGCACTTTACAGGCACCATAAATCTGCATAGAAGGAATCTCCAGGTGGTAGGTACCTTGGGAGAGAGAGGAGCAGAAGAATGCACAGAAGGATGATAGTCCTCATTAAGACATAGACAGAAAGGGTGCCTGAGGTATAATTTATGAAATATGCATTTTTGTAGATACCACACTTTTCAATCTAAGTTTCTAATCAGTAGCTCACATACAGGTGCTATACCTGTAAGCAAACAGAACTGGTGAATCCCAGTTTAACAGCAGACTCCTAGAAACACTACCACCAGGAAAGTCAGGTCATGGGTATGCGCAGCACACAACATTGCAGTGGACAGGGTGGACTATAAATTGTGAAAGTCTCACTGACAGGCTGCAAGCATGAAGTAGTTTTTCTGCCAAAGTTGAATTTTAACAACTCTTCTGAACAGTTTAAAAATTACTCTGAAGTAGAATAGAACAGGGCTGAGAGGAAAGGCTGACAGAAAATGCACATTCATGCATTGTCACAAGCCCCCCCTGAAGAAATCTGAAGCACAGAGCTTTGTGGGATGAAATATCTGGGCCTAAACTGAGAAACTAGAATGGTACTTGCTCTGTCCTTACTGGCTTTCAATCTCTTCTGCTAGGCTTCTATACTTTCTTCAGTGTTGTCCAAACAGTAATGAGAAAATAATTGCCTGGTTACTTTTGGACTATAGCTGGTTGATCGTAAGAAAAAAAAAAACAAAGTCGCAGTGCTCAGTCACAGTTGGATCTGCTAGGTGACCAGAGACTAACATGAAAACCTAGTTTACAGTCTAGGAGGACTGAAATTCTAACATAGGAAGAGAAAAAGCAGAACACATCTGGAGAGAGAAAGCAGGATCCAAACTGCAGCTATGCTGATGGCTGCAATATATCCAACTCACACTGCAGCTTCTCACTGCCAGGAGTTACTGAATGAAAAATTACATATGTATAGAAAAAATGGTTTTATATGAAAAAAGTCTATACTGTCTTTCTGATAGTGATGATTTTTTTTTTAATCACAAGCCAAAGGAATTATCCAGGAAATATGGATTTGTCTCTTGTTCTTAACATAGTACTTAAGGTACCTGATTCTGCATGCAGGTCATGCTGGAGAAAAAGCGGGCTTTGCTATGCAGAAAGCTCAGATTCATTGCTGTCTCTAATGTGTCAGAAGTAATGCTTCCTTTCTTTCCTTATCCACATATTTATTCTATGACTTTACTTATTTATTTTAAAATGAACTGTAATTGCATGAACCAGACTCCTATTTCACTCCTACAGTTTGAGGTGACCATGTGCTGGACTATAGGGTCACAGGAGCTTGCCAGTATTTTACATCTACCACAGGGTTTCAAGAGAAAATTAGGATTGGCAGTACAATCTGTGGGAGACAATACAGAGCACAAGCAGACACCAGCCCACAAAGAACCTTACTGATCAGCATTAGGCCCCTGAAACCTTCACTATCTGTGAAGAAAAGTCTAGATTGTAAAGTGATGTCTACTCTCTCAAAATTCAGGGTAAAAACCACCTCAATCTCACAAAGGAGGTCTCTGAGAGGACCCTAGAGAGCTAACGGTCACAGTCTGTGGCCTTCTTGGAGGCAGGGGGCACATGACACACTTGGGGGTGTATGCCTCTCACTGTAATGTCACATCACCCAGCTTCTCTGCTGAGAATCTTTATTCTAACCCTATCCTTGGAGAAAGCAAAGCACTTGGATTACGTAGTGAGAGGCAGCCATTAATCTACTGTCATACAAACAACGGATGCTATTATCCTCATGTTAAAGTAAATGCTCAACAGAGACAGCCTTCTAATAAGGATACTACTACTAAAACTCCACACAACCCAGCTGTTGCTATATTCCCAGTGAACACAGGCCAAATGTAAAGCTTGCTCTCTAGGCCCTGAAGTGTTACCTGAGGCTGTTGATGGTGGCTTCACAAAATTAAGAGTAAAAACAGAGTTCGTCCTCCTCTTTGATTACAGAGCCAGCTGTGCACCAAAGTCTGATGGGCATGTAACAGGTGTAAATCAATACAAGTTGCTCATCCAATCTGCACGCAAAACTCCTGTGCATGCCAGTAGTTCTCGCTATCACATCACACCGCAGATATTTCCTGTGCATAGCCCTGCAGAGCCTCATGGGAGAGCTTCTAGAGCACATTTTCGGATTCCAAAAATCACTAACACGTCAGCTCATTTCTTAAATCATCCAAATCTCATAGGTCTTCACAGCAGCAGTCTGTTCCCCAAGTAAGCATTCTAATGACGTAGCAATTCCATTCCTAAAAGTCTGTGTGTGGCAAATGCAAGTGAACACATTTTCTTCAAGTTTTCCAGGTAAGCATTCTAAGCAGAGACGATGTGATCCCATATATTGCATTCTCTATTTTCATACTGAATCACATTATATCTGTGCCAGAAAGAGTCCTAATATTTGCCAGACCTGCTGAGTACACAGATTTGATAATGGCAACATGCTTTATAGGCAAAGCAAGCAATAGCAAGTAAACAAAATTCTGAAGCCAAGGGGAATTTATTTTTCACTCCAGAGAATTAGGATTCACCAAAATGGGAGTATTAGGCCTCAGACAACTGCATGTGACACTAGGTTGATAGCTGCTGTTCATTGCATGCCTGTCAGAAGAATTCAGTTATATCCGCAACTGCAGTATTAGCCAGGCTTTAGTAAAGGAAGACATGAGAGTGCTCCAGCTAAATGGAAAAAGAGTTTTAAAAAAACTAGGGAGAAAGATGCCTAAAGCAGTTGACAGCAGACATTTTTACATAAAGACAATTCCAGAAAGATGAAGATGTGTGGATAGGTTGCATGGAATGAACTGGATACTGTCCTGGTCAAGTGGGACAGCATGAAATTGTGAACATCCGTTCATTCCTTCAGCTGCCTCAGGAAAGGCCTGACATTGCAGGCAATCCCTATACGTCCGCATGCTTGGGTAAGAGGCAGAAATGTCAGGATCTCTGCACAGATACAGAAGAGAAAGAACAAGATTTACTTTAATGAGCATATTTCCAGAACTGGAACTAGCATTAAAGATATTCAAGCCTTTTCACTCTAACAGCACCACCAAATCCAAGGTATGGAGCAAGTGGCAGTCTACTAGGAGATGATCACTTACCCCTTTAGATCCTTATCCCGGGTTCCAGACAAGACAAGAGACTTGCTTCTAAACCCAATTAAACTCTAGGTTTACGGTTAATATTAACTGAGAATACATGCAAAGCGATTTTCTTTGATTCATCTGTAATGTTCAGAGGTGTCTCTAACATAATTCTTCAGATCTCCACCTTCAACATTTACTTGCCATCTGAGGTCCACTTTTCCTATGACCTCCAGTGGGAACATTTAATTGAGTTGTTTACCCATAACCCTATTTCCAAGGCTAGGCAAACAATAAACAGGATTAGGGACAATTATCTTCTACCTTTCTCTCTTATTCTACCTGCTATTCAAACTCAAATTGAAGGGAACATTGGCTCTAGGCTCTTCTGAAACTCTTACCCTGCCTCAAGGAAATAACATTCCACCAACCAACAACCCGTAATGTCTTCCCACCAATAGAGCCACTGAATAACCAAATCTAATAGATATTCCACTCAAGTCTGTACAAAATCCTCTTAAGTAGAAGGAGTTCAAGAAGAAAATTCTGTTCAGACCACTCCTTTCTCCCAGAAAGGAAAATGGGCAGAGGGGAAAGAGGGGATCACTGGGGCTGTCCATGCAAGTCTCTACTTGCTTGATTTTAACAGCCTGCATCATCAAGCCGAAACCTTAACAGACAAGACATGATTAGCAAACGCTTTGTGCTCTTAAAGGAGAGTAATTATAGGCATGTGAAAAAAGGAAGATATCCCTGAGGTACTCTTTCTTGCATGCCTCCCGAGAGGCAGCAGGGCCATTAAAAAGTCCATGATGAAGAGGAAAAACAGCCTGGGAACAGCCAGGAGGCAATACAGCAAATTAATACACCAGCCGTCCCTCGGGAGGACTGCAAGAAAGCAAGAAACTCCTCGCTTCACAAAATAAAATTATACCACTAATGATAACAGTCACCACACACACAAAACTGCTTCTAATGATGGGTGTAAAATTCCCAGTGCTGTGCATACGCTTTGAATGAAATCTCTTCCTATCACAGACATAAAGCAAGAAAGGTACTTTTGGTAGTGTACAATTTATACAGCCTTTCAAATAAAACTTCCCAAGGAACCCTCCACATAGAACCTCCTCTTTGACACTGAAAAGCGTTTCTTGAACACCCCCAACTGTGCTCAGTATTCTGGCCTTCAGCTCTGCTTAAACGAAGCACTGGGTTACCAGTCTTCAAGACAAAATGCACTTGCAGATGAACTTCACCAAAATACACCACTGAGACAAAGAAAATGTTTCCTTGGGAGAGAAAAGACTCCACCTGGTAAATATACCCCATATGGCACATTCGTGATAGCTGAAACTACACAGAGAGAGGTTTTGCATGGCACCGTGGGCATCAGGTTGAAGAAACTGGATGTCCACAACATCAAGACAGTTTCTTCTCTAATACATTTAATATCATTCTCGGAGGATTAGCTTGCCCCACCCCCCCCAGACCATTCTGACAAATTTCTGAGTAAAGTTTCTCCAGGATGAGGTGCAAGCTGTTAGGAGCTTAAAGCACAAGCTACTGGAATTGACTCCATCCATGGCAAAAGAGGAAGATGTTAACTGGGGCAATGGCTGAAGAGCGCTTACAGAGATCACCTGAACCTCCTGTAAGAAAATGGGCTACTAATAGGCTTAGCTCTTGAAGCACCTAAAGAACAACTATTGTCAAGAAAATGTTTCTGTGAAGGAACAACTTCCTTCTGTGCCCTTGGCAGCATCTTTACATAAAGCAAGCACCTTGTACTGAAGAGCACAAACCTTGCCACATACATGGGGCTGCATAACACATTCATTCTTTCCATATTTCGTTCTCCTATACAGATTTTTGAGCACATTTCACACTAAAATAGGAGCTACTTTCTCAGACTCCAAGCAGTTAAACACAGCCACCTCTGGGATGGGACAGCTTCTCTGCCAACATTCAATAACAATTCATTGGGGATTATGTTTGTCAGGACACCAGTTGCCTATTCATTAGAGGAAGGAACCAAGCATACATTCATTGATTAACTAGACTACATATTCAGCAAAACCAAGCAAACATGATCCTTCCAGGTTTAGAAATCCTTTGCTATAACCAGTAGCTTTGGAAAGGGCCTTCACTGATCATCATAAAGGTAGAGACTTTGCCCTGTTTGAATTTGCGAGCAGTATTTCTCTAGCTCTCATTTCCGGAAGACAAACTTCTGCAGAGCGTTAAGTAAAACACTTCAGGCACAAGAAAGGTTATCCTAGTTGTAAATGAAGAGACCAATCAATCTTCTTGCTTCAAGGGCACAAAACATCCCCACAGTGGGGCAAAAGCACAGAAAGGAACCAATTTGCTGATGCACAATCTTCTGAATTCTTTTTATTCTCATCCAGTTGAATGTTTAAGAGCTGATTTCTTCCTCCCTCCCTCTTTCCAGCTTTAACATGCTGGCTAGAGCAGCATGAGGTCATAGTGTAACATCACAAAATCCCCTGCAGAAGCCAGTGGGTGGAGAGGCTTTGCTGGGTGGGTGCCAAGCTTTCGTTCAGACACATAACCTCAGTACATTTTTCATGCTCTATTTGCTAATTAACAAGGGAAAGAAAACCATGAAGCTGAAAGTCCAGAAGTTTCTTTCAGATTTGGTCCTTTGTACAAGCACATAAGCAGAATTGTATCCCAAGCAAGGCTTTGTCTCCTTGCACAGGGAAAGAGCTCAAGGGCACCTTACCTTTAGATAGTCACCTGCAGCGCAAGAACACAAGTCACCTCCAAGGCCAACACTTGAATTTAATTTAGGATTAGTCAGCAGAAGGTGCCTGAATAGCATATTAACCCCAACTATGCAGACTCAAATATACCTCAACGTTTGGCCAGACCAGATCTAAATTTCAGCTACAGCAATAGAGAGAGATATCAAGCCATTAGAAGTCACCTCAGGTGAGCTCTGAATCTGTTCAGAGGGTCTATTTTAGGCACCCAGAATACCAAAATGCCTCAGCATGTCACCCATACGTGCTTGTCAAGACTTTCCCTCTCATCTTGTTCCAATTTTAATAGTGGGCAACAATACTATGCCCATTTGTACCTATACAACAGACCTGCAGGAACTCAATGCACAATCCAGAACAGATCACATTTATTTCTAAAAGCACAGTATGTTCTGCCTGTTTGTCATACACCATTTCATATACTTTAAGCGCTTAGTGTATTGAGACTCTCAAATAATCTTTATCAGTATGCTTTATGCTAAGTTTGAACACAGGCCTCCTAGGGAAAAGTGCATTAACTTCCAGGTTCATGAGTATTGTTCAGACCACATAGTACTACTGAAGATACGGGAGGGAAGTGAGACAACCCCAACAGAGCAGAGCAAGGGAGTTACCTGGCAGTGCAGTGTGCTGGTGAGCATCTTCGGTGGGAAGCATCAGCAAGCACATCCAGAGAGTACAGAGGAGATAATGGATTGAACTGGAAAATCAAGAGATTTTATTTAAGCAAAGCGTTAAAAGAAATAGTCTCCAGATACAGCTGCTCAGATCTATTCCCTATAGTTGTTCCTACAGTATCAGGAGACCTTTCTGACACATCAAGGGGTGAGACTAGGTGAGAACTGACTCACTTCGGACAAAAGGCTAGCACATGGTGCAACAGCAAATCTCATAACCATCTTCTCATAACAGACAGCCTTATAAGCACACTCCTCTTTCAACTCGCATTATTACAAATGTTGGTTGACTAAGAGCATACTCAAAGAGCTCTACTGCTGCATGTCATGGGCAAAAAGTCTGCCCCCCTTTCAGGAAGCCCCTTGTCTACCTTCACATTGTAGAGAGAAAAGTCACTGTTATGAATGGTGCAAGCACAGAACTTGCCACAGAACAGTTCCAATATTCCCTATGGTCATATGTATCACTGAAACAGACCTCTAGAAGACTCAGGCCCACCAGGTTCAGTTCACAGTGAGCTCCCAATTCTTCCACAGCAAGTGAGCTGCTTCTCCTACTCCCAACCCACCTCATAAGCTTTCTTTGCAAACTGCTTAAAAAAATTTCTGAAAGACTGCATGGTCAGGCTAATCTCAGATCATTATACATCCATACACTAGACAAATCTTGAAGGCATCAAACCTGTGCAAGATAGCTTGTTGTAGAAGATGCAACTCAAGAATTTTTTTTAACAGTCAGAACAGAAATGGAATAATCTAGTCAATCAATGCATGGATCAAACTTTGCTCAATATGCAAATAGAAGGTTTAGACTGGTAGTTTCTCTGGGGTACCTGCATTACACTTCCATTCAGCATCTCCTCTTTATTTATAATTCACACCACAAGCAGGAAATTCATTTCCATCTGCTTTGCAAAGTACTACACCAATCTCCAGAACACTTTTCTTGTATTACTAGGATTACTGATGCATTTTTAAATAAGGACAAATGAATAATCCACAGCTGTAGCAGGACTCGTCATAAAAGCTATCTGCAACTCTAGAACTCAGTGCTAGGCCTTTGCCTTCAACCTTTCTGAGAAAGAAAAGGCACAATGCACCACAAAGCTGCTGCTACCGGGGAGCTCGTCCTTAAGTTGGACTGTTAGTTTACTGTCAGTGAAGTAACACTGCAGTTGCACAGTAGGGGAGAATTCACCAGTAACCCTCTGTAGCTGATTCAAGTTCATTAAGAAGAACAAAAGTAATTTATTTTGGTCATTTTAAAGCTTATGTAGTTATCATTCTTATCTTTAGCAACATAAAAGTGGTATGTGAAATGTTCTCATTAATGACAGAACACACAATTGCACGAAGGCCTGAAAATTATTTCTTCCCATATATGTGTTTTTAGTCACCTGAAGGGTAAAACAAATTTCAATCCTACAGCTCACCAACCAAAAACCAACTCGCAAAGGAATAGAAGGGAGTGTGCATGGCTAGGAACACTATTACAACATGACTGCTCAAATGGAAGATCCTTTTTGCTGCTATCAAGAACCTGATCTCTTATATCTTAAGTAAAAAAAGCCTCCTAACACTGAAGCTTACTGAAAAATATAAAAGTGCATACACAAGAGTTTCAGTTAAAAGAATGCCTATTTCTCTTGCTTATCACCTCTTACATTTTCCTGTTATGACTGCTATTTAACTACAATCAGCTCACCATTTTTTTCCCTTCTCTGTTGATAAGACCATCAGGTAGAATCCTGAGCCAAACAAGACAAAACAAAGCATTTAAAAAGAGAAAAATGTTCCAATTCTTATGTAATTTTGAGAGGCCAAAGTTCCTCCTGCCAAGAGGCATTTTCCCTCCCACTCACTGTCAGAGAGGAAGGCCTACACTAACCTGAAACAGGGAGATAAACAAAAGGGGTTCCTGAGCTATTCAGCTTAAATAGACAATATAATGCTGGAGACATGGGTTGTATTCAAAGCCCAGAAGACATCAGTTACCAAAATGAGAAAGGACAGGGCTGTCTTACCTCATGTGCACAGGCCACAGTGTGTGGGAAATCAGAAGCTGGCACTTTGTTCTTTCTAGAGAGAAGGAAATCAAGAAAATAAAAAAGGTAGAGCAGAGTCAGCTTACCTGGTTGCGATCTCTCTTCCCCATGGATGGTAACCAAAAACTGGAAGGAGGCAGAGTCGGAAGGACAGGTGACAGCAATGCCAAGGAATGAGCGAACATGGATGGGGGGGAAGGAGGGTTGGGGGTAAGGAGAGAAGGGGAAGCCAAGAACAAAGATGAAAGGAGAAGGAGAAAGATTAAACATCAGCAGGACTCATTAAAAACAACGAATTTCAGATCCAAGGAAGAAAACTGGATACCAACAGCTGGTGAAGGCTGGACCCACTGTACTACTGTCAAGAGGTGCCACCCTTACCTATCCATTGCCCAACAAGAATAGCATCAGAGGGATGCCAAAGGATACGCACCATGACTATTTCTGGTGCTGACTACAATTTAAATACACTAATTGGGGAAGGAGACAGAACACCAAAGAAAGAGAAAGCAATTTCATAGCTGCCTTGTCAGCACCATTTCTGCAGTCTGGGTATCTGCCCATAGCATGACTCCACACAGAAGCTTTTTAAATAGCTAACATATACTGCTCAGTCTTCTCATATTGTGCAGAAGATCTGTAGTTATTGCAATGGCACATTATAAGGGAGGGGGAAAGAAAAAGTTGACTGTAACCAAAAGTGCATTTGAGCAGTGTCCACACACAGGGACAGCCTTATAAACAGAAGGGAAGTCAGCAACTGAAAATAAGAAAATGGAGAAGCCATCATTAGAAGACTGTCTCCCATTCCACAGGTCACTGCATGCTTAAGTTACCACCCAGCTCTTCATTCCCTTCAGTCCCAGGAGGGACGAGGACACTTATAGTTCTTCCTCCCCTCCCAAAGTTCTATGTAACAGCTGTTAAGGGCCTTACTCTTTCTGGCGCGGATCACTAACAATATGACCTAGCCTCTCGGTGCCCAGAGTGCTCATGGAGGTCTCCTGAAACACAAAGACAGGTAAAAGGTTGCAGACTCTCACACAGTGAGCAGACATAATAGATTGCTCCTGCCAATAAGAACAGATCTTATTCCCCTGGGCCACATCCTTTCCTCCTCAGCCCACTCTCAGCTAAACATATTCACCCTCTCCTTTTAGAACCTCAACTGAGCTGATTTAACTAATTAGAGTGGCAGAAAACCATTCAGTTTTATTTTTGGGGCTTGTTTTTTATTATTTTAGCAATGATATTTGCTTGCACAGGGGTGCACCAAGGACTGGACCAGTACAAAGTATGCAGGACAAGGATGCAGTTAAGAGCAGGGGAAATGGCTGATAAGTGCTTATTTCCAGGTTGCTGGGGTCAGCTGGGCCGGAAACAGGCTGAGAGACAGGACATCACACTGACCCACTAACAATGAGGATTCACCAAGCACAGGTGAATGAAACAAGGAGTATGCATGAAGCTTTTGCCCTAGGAGAAAGGACTTGCTCTGGGAGCACATTTCTCCCTGTGAGACACCGCCCTGCATATGTGCTTGATGCTGGCATACACGTACATACACAGCCTGAAGCACCAGCTGTTCATATCTGCATAGCAACTACCTCCAAGAAAGAAATATACTTTGCAGTAAGGGTCTGAAGATGAGGCTTTCACAGGTAAGATTCTTCACAATTTGTGCCAGGTACATAGGCAAAACACACTCAAAGTTTGGGGGGGGAGTTGTAGCAGCAGGGGTGAAAGATGGGCTATTTGTTACAGCAGGAAAATTATTAAGTTAAAGTGCCATAATGTTTAAATTTACGGTTTATTACTGTGTAAATTACAAGCCGTACTTTTGGTAATTAGCAGCTCGCTGGCGGGGAGCTCTGAATGAAACTCATTATTTATGATTACAATTTGGAGAGAGATGGGGAAGGGGGAGCAGTGACCTCCGCTGCAAATGACAAAGATCCCTTTAAGGTGATGAAGATGAATTAAACAAGTAAATATTATCCTTCTCATTTGGATCATTAAAGGTGCTGCCGACAGGCCCAGCCACTTGCAGGTGGCATGAGGAGCCCTACCCAAAGCCAGTCTCTTGCCAGCTGAGGATTCATATTTTTAAATGCTGGTTACAGCTAAGCAAGATGAGTGGAAAAGAGAAGGGGCAAACAAAGATCTTTCATGTGTGACTGAACAGAAGGAAGAACTTGCAGTCCTCTAGACTCTGGGCCGCTCTAACACACCTTGCTAACAGGCTCTCTAAAACGAGTCAGCTCGGAATATATGCCAATATTTTCAAAAGCACAGAGCACACCCCAGTAAAAGTAAAGCCAAACACAGCCAACACCTTCCTTCTCAGAAAGGTCTTTTATGACAAACAGCAGCACTCAACACTTCAAGATCCAGACCCAACCAGGTATATCCCTCCTGTTTTTAGACAGGCATCTGCAAAGTATTGCTTATTCCCTTAGAAACAGGACTAATATTTTGTTTGTTGTTTGCCCTACATATATTAAACCTAATCAATGGCTCTGGGCAACTTTATCTGCATTGTTGCATATACCCTTTTATTATTCTGTCTCCCCACTAAAAATGCAACTGCTAAAACCACCTTCCTTTGCTGCCATTCGTATCAGTCTGCTTCCCTAAACTTTGGCCTTCCTTCACCTTTGAGTCACCTCTCTGACCTTGTAGTCTCAGATTATGAGCATGCACAAGTCTCATGACATCATCATTTTCCCCTACGTTCTGTCTAAATCTTCTTGATATTTATGCTGTCATAGATCTTCAGACCTCCTTTCATACTGCTTTTAGCACTGATCAACTGTCTTTGCCACTCCAAACCTGCCTTAAGATCCACTTAGTCAATCACCTTCTGACAGTCAAAGTAGTTAAACAAATTAAACAATACATGAAACAAAAACTGTACAGGGCCCCTTTCTGCAGAAAACAATTCGCATGATATCTTGCAATAGTACATTAGGACTGATCAGCATTAGAAATGCAAAATTATTATCCTGCAAAAGGGAATACCTTGCCAACAAGCCTCCTCCGACCTTTTCGGAGACAACGGGCAGCAGCTCCTGGAAGGCGATTCAGGCGAGCGTGAAATCCTGAAAACCAAACCCAGAAAAACTGAGCAACGAATACAGAAGATTCTTCCTGACAAAACCACCAGGAAAAACAGTTAGTTCAGTGGTCAGATCAGATCCTCTGTCTCTTGTTTCTCAACCTGCAAGAGGTAGATATGCCAATTTATTCACAAATCGAATAAAATCCCTATTTAAAAAAAGAAGACTCAAAAATGTAGGCAGCTGGTATGAGGCCTGTCAGCCTGACCTCAGTGTCGGGGAAAATTATGGAGAGGTTCATCTTGAGGGCGCTCACAGGGCACGTGCAGGACAACCAAGGGATCAGGCCCAGCCAGCACGGGTTCATGAAAGGCAGGTCCTGCTTGACCAACCTGATCTCCTTCTATGACAAGGTGACCTGCCTAGTGGATGAGGGAAAGGCTGTGGATGTTGTCTACCTGGACTTCAGTAAAGCCTTCAACACTGTCTCCCATAGTATTCTCCTGGAGAAGCCGGCAGCTCGTGGCTTAGACAGGTGCACTCTTTGCTGGGTTAAAAACTGGCTGGATGGCCGAGCCCGGAGAGTCGTGGTGAATGGAGTCAAATCCAGTTGGCGGCTGGTCACAAGCAGAGTCCCCCAGGGCTCAGTTTTGGGGCCGGTCTTGTTTAATACCTTTATCGATGATCTAGATGAGGGGATCGAGTGCTCCCTCAGCAAGTTTGCAGACACCACCAAGTTGGGCAGGACCGTTGATCTGCTCGAGGGTAGGAAGGCTCTACAGAGGGATCTGGACAGGCTGCATCGATGGGCCCAGGCCAATTGTATGAGGTTCA
Organism: Gavia stellata; assembly: GCF_030936135.1. NCBI lineage: Eukaryota > Metazoa > Chordata > Aves > Gaviiformes > Gaviidae > Gavia > Gavia stellata. Next base: position 26,495,496 of record NC_082600.1, read on the forward strand.
ACAAGGCCAAGTGACAGGTCCTGCACTGTGGTCACAACAACCCTAGGCAACGCTACAGGCTTGGGGAAGAGTGGCTGGAAAGCTGCCCAGCGGAAAAGGACCTGGGGGTGTTGATTGACAGCCGGCTGAATATGAGCCAGCAGTGTGCCCAGGTGGCCAAGAAGGCCAACGGCATCCTGGCCTGTATCAGAAATAGTGTGGCCAGCAGCAGTAGGGGGGTGATTGTGCCCCTGTGCTCGGTGCTGGTGAGGCCACACCTCGAATACTGTGTTCAGTTTTGGGCCCCTCACTACAAGAAGGACATGGAGGTGCTGGAGCGTGTCCAGAGAAGGGCAACGAAGCTGGTGATGGGTCTGGAGCACAAGTCTTATGAGGAACGGCTGACAGAACTGGGGTTGTTCAGTCTGCAGAAAGGGAGGCTGAGGGGAGACCTTATCACTCTCTACAATTACCTGAAAGGGGGTTGCAGAGAGGTGGGTGTTGGTCTCTTCTCCCAAGTGACTAGCGACAGGACAAGAGGAAATGGCCTCAAGTTGCGCCAGGGGAGGTTCAGGCTGGATATTAGGAAAAATTTCTTTACTGAGAGAGTGGTGAGACACTGGACCAGGCTGCCCAGGGAGGTGGTGGAGTCACCATCACTGGAGGTGTTCAAGGAACATGTGGACGTGGCATTGCGGGGCATGGTGGTGTTGGGTTGATGGTTGGACTTGATGATCTTAGAGGTCTTTTCCAACCTTAGTGATTCTGTGAGTACTTTAGTATCCTCTCCAGTAGTGCAGCTATTTTTAATTGGATGATTAAAAAAAGATCACTAATATCACTTTAATTTGCAGCACCTATGAACAGAATCTACTCTTGCCATCGCATCAAAAAGGTCTCAAACACATGGCACTCCTTATGGACCTCACCTCTCTGAGCTGGCCGTGAGGGCAAAAGGAACGTGGAATCTGAGAGCTTGTCCAGGCCAGAGTCAATCCGCTCCACTTCAGGTCGGTGGTCAGCTCCCCACTTGGGAAGAAGGTTGGGGACAGTGAATCCTGGAACACATTCTCCTTCATAAAACCAATCACTTTGCTCATCATCTCCTAAAGAAATAGGATGGAATTAGGCACAAGTAACATCAATGTGCCCTGTGACACTCCCACAAAATACTACAGGTAGGCATTTCTGGATGTGAAACAGCTGAAGTCTCATTAGGAATTCCTTCCTGAAAAGCCTTATATTTGTATTCTGTTTCAGTGATCTGCAGTAACTATGGGGCCTCACTAAATGCTTTAAACTATCCAATTCATCAGTCTACAGAATTTCCCTATAGAACAAAGCCCTCTTTATAGACCTGCCTAGGGCAGCTTTAGCACTCTGTTGCGACTGCATCTCATCAACCTTAGTTCAATGTTGTGTGATGTCTTATGCACAACTCTTTCTCTGAAGTAATTACTGTGACAGAGGTAGAGGCCAATCATTTGGCACACATTATAGGCTGTCACAGGAGAGACTTCACAACAGGAGAAGACCAGGCTCACAGAGTAAGCAAAAGGAGCATACTCACTGATGAGAAAGATCCCTAGTCTCCTAAGACAGCAGCTAAGAGGAAGACACACAACTATGAGAAATGGTCACTCTGAGTGTAAGTACTAACCATGCTGTAAGTCTGTCTCAATCAAAATTTCTTCGAATCTGTCAGAACTACAAACCCTCTGCAAAAACTAGAGCAGCAGCAACAGAAGTCACGACCAAAGTCTCCATAAAGCAGGCTCACTATAACTACTGCAGTTGCAGTCTAAAAGTGAACTGCATCAGACACCATTCATAGTAAATCTGCCTGGCCAGAAATCCCGAGAGCAGTAGCATGTGAGCAGCGTAAGAAAAAAAGCAGAAAGAGGGCAAAGAACCTGACACACTTAGCTTTTCAATAGCCCAACTAACAAGCAGTCCCATGTAATTGCAAGGTACTTCACCTTGCCTTAAAAAACTAACACACCTGACTTAGGGAAAACTCTCATTTGCCTACCATTAAGTCTCAACTCAAGCATCCCCACTTACTCTCCTTTCCTCACCAAGTTACATTATTCCCTGATAAGTCCATTATGCCTACCCACACATCTTGCCAGACAAAAGAAAAAAAAAGAATACAAGAAAAAGAAAAAACTTCATCCTAGTAAGAATGCTGCAGTCTTGCACATAACAGAAACAACACCCAAAACCAACTCCGATCACTAACAGGTAGGACAGCCAGAACACTTCATCCCAAAGCTCCTGACATTGCTTTTATTTCTGTGATATGTCAGTTGACCTAGCATGCTTGTGACAAATATATTTTAAAATATAAATATCCCTACCCACCTTATAGTAAATTAAAACTAAGTAATGTTGGATAGTTCTTCTAAGTGATCATAATTTGTGCAAAAATATCCCTACAGTTTTGGATCTACGAGCACAGTGCACTGTCATATCTCAAATCACTAATTTTCACAAGACAAATGTTAACAATCAGAATCATATGCTAATATACTGCAGTAACTTTCACCATGAGACACCCCAATCCATTTAAGAAAAAACCTTACAATCAAATTATAAACTAGGACCATTCCCTGCTCACAGAAGTGCACTGGTGGCTGGAATTGCAAATACAACATATTTAATTAGCAACAGCACAAATATTACATGACATAACCTCAAAAGAAGGGGGAGAAAAACAGCAGTGTACTTAAATGGAATGCAATCTTAAATTTCCCACTATTCAGTTTCAAATTGTACTAGCAAACTATTTCTAAGATGATGATCTGTGATAAAAAAAAAAAAAGTGTTGTGCTCTCTCCATCTCACTTAAGTGGAGAGCTGTTGTTTATTATTTACTTTATGACTAGAAATTATCCAAAAAAAGGAAAGGGAGATGTTTCTTATTTAACCTGAACATGCCACAACAGTTTTTAACATAACTGTAAGCTAAAACATATTGGCCAGAAAGCTATTATAGTATAAACTGTTTGAACAGACAGAGGCCTGATGACTAGGATGTCAAATCTCTTCTAGTACCTAGACAGAGAAGGCAGTAATTGGATTTTATTAATTTAAGTAGTATATTCTACATGCTCTTGTATACTGGGTATCCTACTTCGCAGCCAAAAGTTAATGCCTAAAACAGGGTACAAAACCAGGGCAAGTATATAGGGCAAGCATATAGACAACTGTGTGTATATATATATACTTATCCAGTCTACATCAATCTTGCCTCAGGTGTTGAAGTAAAAATTCAACACTTCAGTCACCACTCTGCTTCATCATCTGATATGCAAGCGCTCACTAGTTTCAGCTCCCACAGAACAGTCATCAGTGAAAAGAAAGGACAAAAGATTTGACTTTTCTGTTGCTTTTGAAGGATGGGAGGCTGGAAACAAGTTATTTTTCAGCAAAGGTCAAAGCTGATATTTGAAACTCCTACTCTTAGGGAAAGTATTATAGCCACCTAAAATCACAACAGATCAGCCCTACAGCCTAACATATCAACAGAAAACACATAAGCATATTTGCTATCACTGTGTTGCCTGACACACAGATACCTGGGTCAGTAACAGGCTAGTGGAAGCTGCATTTCCTACTGAGTTACTGATACTACTTGCCTTAGCACTCTCATATTCCCCGAAGAGATCTCATCCAAATCTTAGCTTATGAAATGTGACAGAATCAAGAGTGCACACCAGCAGACGCTGTGCAGAATTACAGGTCTCCAGGGTCACATTCCACCTGCTCCAAATATAATAGTCCTGAGTGGCTATGTGCCGACTACAACCTCTTTCACATTTACTTCTGCCATATCCCCCATAAACTGGGCACAGTGCTGTCACTGATATATAAAACCAGATTACACCCCACACTCAAACCTCCTAAGAAACCATTTCTACAACAGACATTGAAAATACTCGGCTCAACCAATGCACACAAGAGCAAGGGAGGAAGGTGTATTTAAAGAAATAAAGCCTATCACATATTACTGTTGTCTTCTTAGCGCAGTCCGTTAGGCGAGTTGTCAGTATTGGGGGGTTTTTTTCACATCACTTCTTCCTCCCCATAGAGGAAACAACTAACAGATTCAGGCACTAATGGTATGTAGACAACAATTAAAACACCTATAGAAACAAATCATAAGCTCTTCTCCTTCATTATGGAGAGCTCTAAAACTTCTCTTGTATTTCTGTGCCTTTCCATAATAATAGCTTCTTATATTTCAAATGTTATGGATGTGATATACAAAGTATTTCAGCAGGAAGAGTGTACCGTTATCAAAATCACACCTTTGTAGCCCTCAGCTCATTTCTTAACTTCTAGCCCCTCCCAGTCACTGGCCTTTCTCCCATACTTCCCTCTCTGTCCCTCTTCAAGCATAGATCTTTCTTCGTATTTTTAAAGAAAGTAAGAGAAAATCCCCAGCAACATATGAGGAAAATCACAGGACAGTTGTTACCTTGGCGGCCCTCATCATTGGTAAACAGGCCAGTATCACTGCTGCTGCATACACTGCTGGTTTCACTGGAACAAGAACAAACAAAAAACCCCATTGTTACAACTGCAGCAGATACAAAACAAAAAACACTTTATTACATTTTACGAGCTTCTCTGAGCCCAAAATGCTTCACACATCTGACAGAAAATGGATTTCAGACACACAGCTGGCTCTAGCACAAGACATAATTGCTTTCTGTTAAAACCTAGCAATGCTGCATCACTTGAAAAAGAGCAGAATCCTGTATCTAGTCTAGCTCTAAGTTATCAAAAAGTAATTAATACAATGGCATTTGCCTCGGGTAGTAGAATTAATAACCTAACTATGACATTGTCTGGAATACTCACTAGGAAATAAAGTGCAGTTAAAAAACTCTGTCCTTGGGTCACTTAACAGCTACTGAAAACACTCTGAAGTTTTTTACTTCAGACTCCTTTTTTCTCAAAAATGTTATACAGATACATAAAGCCTCCTTCAATCTACAGCAACTTTTATTTTATTTGGAGGCAAGAGCAGCTGGTACATTCACAACTCTCCAGCTAAATATCTTAGCATAGCATGACTTGCTGCTGCTGAATGCAACCTTGTTACAGCATGCTTTGCATTTCTGAAGCAGTTACAGGAGACTTAATTCTTGAACCAAAGAATTAAACCAGAAATTACTGTGTAGAAAGCCGTTAATTGACTGTAAAGCTGGATGAGTATTTGTAGCAGAAGTACATGCTCAGATCAGTCCCAAGCATCTGATGGTTTTAATGCTGATATTAAATCAATCCTTGGACACTTCAGGCAATACTTCCTCCGATTTAGCTGAGAGATATCAGGACAAGCAGAAACTACTTACTGCCCACCCCCTTAGTACTAAGGCCTTAGATGCAAACATCAGGTATAACTCAGCACTAGAATCAATCTCTGATCAGGGTGTGCTGTTAGAAAGCATCTCTGGGTCCCTCTTTTCCAGCGAAATTGGATCATACTAGACACTAGTATCAACTGGAGACCCCTCAATTCAAAAGGCTGAATGATGAGGGATCACAAGGTGCGTCACCCCAAAGAATTGCAGGCACATAATAAAACCCCATTTTATGAGCATATTATTGCTCTTAGAAAATGCCCTCCAAAGTGTAGCCAAATCAACTCATCATGCTAGATATCTAAAAAATCTGCACCTTCATCACTGTATAAAGACCATTTAAACTTAAAGGATGAACAGTCTGTACATCATTCTCACATTTCAGTACATAAGTTTATACCAGATTCCAAACCAATCCATTACAAAGTTTGGCCATCCATTCACCCTCCCACATATACACCATAGCAATTAAGGCCAAGGACTGAGAACCACGAGTCATTCGTTTCATTCCTAGCTCTCCTACCAACTCACTGTATGACCCTGGGCAAATCTCTTAGCGTGTCTGCTTTCCCTTTTGAAAGCCTGGATTAATAGTCCTCACAAGCAGCAGATGCGAGGATTGAGTGACTGCTTCATAAGGGTTTTAGCATCCTCAGAGGAAAGGTGCCTGAGAAAGGAAAAAGCATTAAGTCAAGATTCCAGATCACATAAAGAGTACTTTAAGCATCCTGTCGTACTGAGAGCTCTTTAGTTCCTTATAGATACACATTACTGCCAGTACTTCACTGGAACAAACTTTCACAGATCTCACCTTCTTCAACACCCCTTTTTACACTTCAGGGCTGAACACAAACTAGACTCCTACACAAGCCTTTCTGCAGGTCCAGTAAGCACTGATTAATGACCTCCACTTGCAAAGGAGGCTACTTACCTTAACCATGAAATAATGAATGCTATTGATCCGACAAGCTACTGCTATAGAGTGTTATTGATCACCCAATCTTTGGTTAAAATGGTCCTCATTTAGCAATTTCACTGTCGCAAACACCTGGAGCAAAGCATGCTTATAATTAAATAGTTTGGGGGAGTTAAAGTGAGAGGTGATGGACAGAGATCTCAGGTTTCCCCCATTTATTCTTTCGCCTGAGCTATTGTTTGTGTCAGGAGGGATATTGATTTTCTATAAAAATAAGAAAACAAGAGGCACTGAGGGGCTGCAGAAGGTCAGGCTGGGCTGGAGAAGGAGGGGAAGCTGAACACTCTGTCTTTGTCACTTGCCTTCCAAGAGAGAGGAATTTTTTCTTTATGGAGAGACCGGCCTCCAATTCATCAGCTTAGGCAGGCTCTTGGCTGCCACTGCAGGCTGTCATCGAAACAGCTCCCTTCCAAAGGGTAAAGGGACTGTACTGCACACTCAGGATGAGCACTGGTTACACTCCCAGGCCAGAATACTGCACTGGTTTTGGCTGGGATAGAGTTAAGTTTTCCTCATAGTAGCTCTATGGTGCTATGTTTTGGATTTGTGACCAAAACAGTGTTGATAAAACACTGATGTTTTAGTTATGGCTGAACAGTGCTTAAACAGTGCCAAGGTCCTCCCTGTTTCTCACACTGCCCTGCCACTGAGTAGGCTGGGGGTGCACAAGAAGCCGGGAGGGGACACAGCCAGGACAGCTGACCCCAGTTGACTAGAGGGCTATCCCACACCATGTGACATTGTGCTCAGCAATAAAAGCTGGGGAAAGAAAGAGGAAAGGGGGACATTTGGAGTTACAGCGTTTATCTTGCCAAGTAACTGTTACACATGATGGAGCCCTGCTTTCCTGGAAATCACTAAACATCTGCCTGACGATGGGAAGTAGTGAATTAATTCCTTATTTTGCTTTGCTTGCGCACACAGCTTTTGCTTTAGCTATTAAACCAACTTTATCTCAACACACAAGTTTTCTCACTTCTACTCTTCCCATTCTCTTCCTCATCCCACTGTGAGGGAGCGAGCAGGCAGCTGTGTAGGGCTGAGCTGCCTATCCGGGTTAAACCACAACAAATACATCAGCATCAAACAGTGAAGTCACACAGCATTAGTAGGTCAGTACAATCCCCAGTTTGAAAAAGTCACATTAAGAGTTATGGCACTTGAGAGTAGATAGACAAACTGCGCACCTCTCACTAGTAAGCACATCATTCAAAGTGATTTTTCAGACAGCCCTTGTACTATGGTTTGTTCTGCCCTCAAGACAAACCCAGACCTTTCTGGGAGTACTCAGCTTAGACCACAAAGAGAAAGAACTTCAGCACTCAATATATAATTTGCCTTTGCTTTATTATGGCTGCAAGGAATCTCAAAGGATTAAGGGACAGACCAGCATGTTACTTCTAACAGTCTTAGCAGTTAATTGTCACCTTTGTACAAATACACAAATGGCTACTTAAACTAAGACCATTTGTTTCCTCTGTTGTTTCCACAATCATTTATATATCAGGCTTTGAGTCATCTCATTACCCAATTTAGAACCATCATCATTCCCTCATCATGTTCCTGCACATCCTTCCTTCTCTCAATTTGTATTCATCTCTTGCCATGTTTGGCAAACAATGTCAAAGATTCTATTTCACCCATGCTTTGAATCATGACACTGCAGCACATCTTCCTCCAGGAAAAGACTGGGTGCAGTCCCACAAGCAAACTATAAAAACTACCTCGTCATTAAGGATCCATATCCAAAGCTTTCTCAGTGAATGGGAGTTTATCTACTGAATACAGTAGGGTTTTGATCTGACTTAGGACAAGGAGCCTTCTAGAAACTAGAGAAAATGCTGCATATTTTAGTATTTACAGAGATTCATTCCTACATAACAAAGAAAAGCAAGTGTCAGTGGAGGGGAGGAAAAACAAAGTGAAAAAGAAATCAGTTCTGAATATACAACTTAGTTTGCCTAAAAACACATTAGTTTTATGACAGTCCCCACTGCTAGAGAGGTGAACAGTAGTGGAACCAATTCAGTATCAAAGCGTTTCGTAAATCACCAGATCACCACAGACTGCTTCCAAGTCCCACGAGCTGTATCAGTGACTTTCCCTCCCATCAGCTTGTGATGACAACCATACAATTCCCTCTCCCAGGCATCCAATTTTCTTCTCCCTTCCTCAGGATATGCCCTTGTTATACATCTGTGCAAAGTACTTCTCTTACGGTACCAGAAAAAAACAGCTAGAGCAGAGCAACAGTGAGGTAAGCACAGCCAGTTTCACTCTGCTGCTAGCAGCAAAGTGCTATATTTAGAGCAGCAGAGACCAAAGCATGATCCTTCGCTGCCATGAGGGATACTCTGCAGTGAAGAGGGTTGTATGTATTTCTCTCTCCAACTTTGACCAACTAAGTGAGTCAAGCACAGATCACACATGTGGTGTTGGGAGAGGTCAAATATTCCAACCCCTGGATTTCCAAAGAGAATCCCAAGGATTTGGCAGCAGATGGTAAATGTCATTTGATGCAGACACTTGCACAATAATTAGTTTGAGAGCAAGGAACAACTGAGACAGAACGAAGTGATCTTCCAGCATGGTCCTCAAGTAACAGTTCAGACAAGGCTGTTTATTTACTCTTTCAAAGGCTGGCACAAATAAAGGCTAGATGAACGCCTGCTGGTTTAAGTTCAAGTTTGACATGATGGAACAGACTCTGACTGGTGGAAAAAAAACCTCAAGGAACACTGTCCATCACTGCCACATCAAGTAAGAGTATCTCTCAGTCCATCACCACTGACATGCAACATTCAGGGGCTACTCAGCACATTCCCTTTCCTTGACTACCAGCAAATATCTCTGGAAAGATAAAAGTGCTTTTAACAACTTGTAGCAAAAAGGCATCCACCAGTCTCTTGAAAAGGCCCACTTTGCACCCACTTTTTAAGCAAACATTAGTCGCTTTTTAAGGAAAAAAAATTACCACTTTTTTGCTATTTTGCTACTTCCACCCTGTAACGGTTACATACAAACCACACTGATTCAGTAAAAATGCAATAGTGGTCCCCTAGATCAGGACAGTGAGGAAGTATTACAACATATGCTTTTCACAGTCTCCCAGAAAATATCACTCAGAAGTTTGCACTTCCAGCTATTATCCACAAAACCCTCAATAGCCTAGTGCCACCTGTCCACTCTGACAAGCTGCAGGAGCTAGACAGCCAGAACACTTAAATGAACCTTAACATATGCACAATTATACTGGATCAAACAATTATACCTTCCAAATCCACTGTCCTCTCTCTGATAGTGCCTATTACAGTGGATGCTTGAGGAAAGAATATGAGAGCATGACAAATACAGACTGACTGTTTCCGCTATACATTGCTCCAGCTTCTAGCAGTCAGCAGTTTAAGGACTTCCTGAGCTGGATCTTCCATCTTGGCTGTAATGCTTAATATCCACTAAAAAAAAAAAAAAATCTATGCTCCATATCCCCTTTTGGACATATTTAATTTTTTATCCCCAAGATGTCTCACAGCAGAGTTCCAAACCTTATGTTTCATGAAAAATAATACTTTTTTTTTGTTTTAAATGTTTCCTCAATGTCTTCTGCTTCTTACACAATGATAATTAGCAAATAAACAACCCTATTCACTTTCTGTATGCCATTCATTAAGTAAACTGCTTCATTTGATTCTCAGCAGTTGTTTCTTTTCTAACCTGAAAAATCTCTTCATACAGAAGCAGTTTTATAAGCCCAAACCTTCTATGGAGAGAATAAAAGTCAGACTCAAGGAGAAAACTTCCTGAGAGTGACACACAAACAAATTCAGACCATAACATTTACACTTCTTGTTTTCATCTCTTGTATAAGATTCTGCCACAAATTCATCAAAGTTCTCCAAAACTGGACATGAAGACATGCCAGACTCCACTGTTTGCACAGGCTTATGCTGTAAGTATTAATTCAGTTTCCCCCGACTTCTTTATCATCTCGCTACATTTTCCCCATAGCTACCCTTTCAGGATCTTATTCCAGATGCAAAGCAGAGATGTAGAACTGCAAACAAGATGTTTTGCCTGAGGTTCACACAGTAACTGCACAGAGGGTTAACAGTCACAATGGGAGATCTGTCTGTTCTCTGTCACTACTTATGGTAAATTCTGAAGACAAGAAACTGAGATCAGTTCATATCCATCACACAACACAAATGCCAACAGTGGATTTACTCTCCAAACCTCAGGCCACAAGCATGCCACTTTGTAGCTGCAGGGCCACAGACATTTCAGAGGGCTCCTTGTGTAACAGGAGCGAGAAACATATCAGTTTGCCAACTTTTCAAGGAACTGTTTTGGGTCACCAGTACAGCATTGACAGGAAAGACTTGGAAAATAATCTACAGTTTAGAAGTAGCTGAGATATTTCTCCTCTTCAAAAAGAAAACAGCAGTGAATAATTTTGATAAGAACTTCTAAAAGCAAGGCACAGGATTTACAAGCAGCTGCAAGCAAGGCGGCCATTTGACTAGCACAGGGAAGAAACCAAGATCTCACCATTCTGACATGTTTTCATCTGAGCCCTGTTTCTGTTCATCAGCTTCACACTCCATCCGCTCCTTCCTTCCCCCTTTGCTGAGGAAGGGCCTGTTCTCTCCTGATTCACAAAGACCATGACTGGATGATGTCCAAGGGGCATTTTCTTTCCAGCGTGAAAGACGCTGTTTCTTGGCTGACTTGAACCTGCAGCCCCTCTCGTAGTTCCACTCTGACACCCTGAGCTTTTGCTGGAGACTGGCAGCCACCTCTGATGTCACACGTTTGACCTTCCGTCGGCGCCTGAGAGGTCGGCAGGGCGCGTTCTCTGTAAAGGAGTCTGACTCATGCCACAAGTGTTGCTTGCTCCTCAGGGTGGCACTGAGAGCTGGGTGTCGTTTGACCACTGCCATGTCATCAGAGTCACTGAAATTGGCTGTCAGCACCTCACGGCAATCCTTGACAGCTTCATCCAAGCTTGACTCCGAGGCCTCGCTGTAGCAGCAGGCATGCTCTGCCTGATGCGTGAAGTCTGAGCGTCGTTTACGACCCCGTCTCTTGCGAAGTTGACGCCGCTGCTGCCGTGGGCTTAGGGCCATCTCTTCCCATATCTCATCCAGCTTGTTTTGTTCTGAAGTCTGCTCTAAGGCTGAGGCCAAGTCATGCACCAGTTCATCCATTGGCAATGCCTACTAAAAATGACAACAAACAATTAGCACCAGACATAAATGCTGCTACCAACACATCACTACACAACAGTGTGCTATAGCCTTTGTAACATTAACCAAGGTACACACTTACTTTGGAGTTGCCTGGGAGAACCCAATGCAAGACAAATGCCGCTTTGTGGGCTAACACTCACTCCTTCCTTTTGCAGGGGTTAAATCCCTCTTCTAACCATGGTAGCAGAGATCTTGCTACTGAAGCAGATGGGTCAAGTGCTCTGTGTCTGAAAGGGCCTTAAGGTTGCATCTTTGGCATTGAAGCAACATGCTCTATTACATACCTTAAGGGTATGAGAGCTTGCAACTCGTTTACTACCTGGTGTTGGTAAGCCACAGAGAAGGATTAGCCTGCTCAGCAAACAGATCCAGTCTTCCAAAAAGTAGACAAGCAGCAAAGCTGAGAGTAAAACAGACGGTAAAACACGAGTTTGCAAGCCAGCATCACTTCAACAATAAAACAAGGTGTGCGGGACCCTGTGCTCCTTAGAACAGGGTGTTTGAGACCGAGCCCCAACTCCTACTGCCAAGAAATCCCCCCCCCCCCCTTCCACCTCAGGACTGTCAGCGAGCCAGTATCAAACTCCTGGCCAAACCCCTCATCTCACAGCCTCCCTCTCCCCACTCGTGCCTTGCAGACGTGCCATTTTTCTCCCCACCACCTACGGGGCTCAGAAACACCCGCACCCCCATCCCGGAGAAGTACCTGCTGCCGCAGGCCGCCTCCCTTAGCCCCAGCGCCCTCAGCGACCCGGCCATACCGTCTCCCTCCTCTGAGGAGAGGCCGGTGCTTCCACCGGACGAGCCCCGGCCCCACCAGGAAGCCCTGCCCTCACCGCCCTCCTCACGGACCCGCCGGGCCACACCCCGACCCCAACTCACCGGCCAGCGCCCCGCTCCACCAGCCCCTCGTCAAGAGCGCTTCCGGCCTCCCCGGGCCACTTCCTCCTCGCCCGCCCCGCCTGAGGGGCGGGTCTGGCGGCGAAGGGAGCGGGGGGGTGGCCCGGCCGTCAGGCCGCTGCGCCGCCGGATCGGCCGCTTCACGGCCGGGCCAACCCCCTCCGCCCCCCGCCGCCAGACCCGCCCCTCAGGCCGGGCAGCGGGGCTGACTGGGAGCTGGCCGCCCCTCCGCCGATTTACGCAGTGGTTGGTGCCGCTGTTGGAGCCATTACAGATCATTTACCTGCTAACAGTGCAGCCCTTGCCATATGCTTACCCTTTAGTTGCTTGGTTATATTATTTTTCTTAATAGGCAACCAATAAACTCGGTACCCGAACTCCTCCATTTCACTGCTGGCACACTAACTGCCTGTATCAGGATGGAAATTAGTTATCTCCTAAATTAAACCTCTCCGCGTTATTCCCCTCTCCTTAAGCCTTGCACCTCTTTTCCTGTCACCGTTTTACACATCATCGGCAGCCATCAGAGTAAAGCCAGGTGCGACTCTGCCACCACCCAGTTTTGCTTAGCATTTTCTTTTATTTCTCATCTTTCATGTTGGGCTTTTGTTTTTGTTTTTTTTAACCCAGGTGACTGCATTCGTATTCAAGCCAATACTTGTTCATTTTTCAAGTACCATTTCAGGAGGCAGCATAGCAAAGGCTTTGCCGAAATCCAGATATATTATGCTCATGGCGTTCTCTTCACTAATTTTGTAAATTCAATCAGAGAAAGTAATCAGGTTTGTCTGACGTGATTTGTTCTCTATAAATCTACGCTGCTGCTTATTGCTTATAGATCTCTTATCTGTATTTTTACATTTTTTTCCGCCTCTATTTATTCCATCATGTCACCAAGAACAGAAGTTACTCTGAAAGGGTGGTAATTGCCAAGAGCACTGCCTCCTCCCTGCTCCCCCCCCGCAAAAGACTGGTACTGCGCTTGCTTTTCCTCAGTCCTCTGGCACCCTCCCTAGTTTGTCAAGAGACTTCAAAAATAACCGAATCCTTGAGTTTGCCATTGATTCCTACACCCCAATAGGACAGTCGTCGTTTCACTTCACCAAGCTTTCTACGTGTTTCTCTACCTAGTCCTTTATGTCGGTCTGAGCTGTTCATGTTAACATTTTCATTACTTTTTAGTTCTCTGAGAAATTTCCTTGGAAAAGAAATATTAAAAGAAGAAAAACAGTCATTAGGTATCTAATTTTTATCCCATTTCCAATAGCTGACTTCATTTAAGTTACTTTCTGCGCACCAATTTGTCTGTAAAATTCTGTCCTTTTGTCTTTTTAACCCTTTCCGTGGCAGTAACTCACCCTACTTCCCTGCAGTATTTTGTTTTCCCTGCCAGTTTCCTGTTTCCAATACAGGGGTTTTCTTTTTACTCTCAGATCTGAGAGCCAATCCCTCCTAAAATCTAATCCTGTTTCACTGCTGCAATCCTTTTTCATGCTTCAGGATATAAAACAGCTACAAAATGTATGGGTTAGAGAGAAGCTCCCCTGATGGGAAGGTTATTCTGTAAACATCCACTTCAGAGCTTCTTACCCCTTCGTTTCAAGCACTCAGCACTGGCTGCTGTTCCAGGCAGGATAACAAACCAGACAAACAATTGTGTACGAGAAGTCCTGTGTTCAGATGTCCTGGGGAGATGGCACCAGATGCCCACTCTAATTTCTCTTCTTTTCCCTTCATTTTCCCAACTAGTTCTCTGCTGTTTCTGTTGGTCAACAAACTGTTTTGCAACTGGTATAAATTGTACTTCACCCGTCCAATTTTTTTTGCCATTTTCAACACTTCAGACCAAATTTCAGCAGATGTTGGCAGCGTTTGGCCTGAGTAAAGACAACAGACTGGTGCGCAGGGTTGATTTTCTAAGAGAGGGATAGGGCAAAAGCAAAAGACAGGGCGAAGCTGCTTTTGCAATTGCAAGAGTCCCGAGAACTGAAAGGGTGCAGCAAAGGAGTATTGATGTGCACAGGGAAAAATCAGAAAATTGGGAACAAGAGTTGGAGAAATAAAACGGGGCAGTTAGGGTAATCTGGGTTTGAGCAGTTTATGGTATTTCTGTCCTGTCTAACAAGGTTAACTCTGACACGGGCCAGTGACCACACATTTTGAATCCTTGCCTGCATTCAACTTCATCCTGCATCCCTGGCAAATTATTTACGCTCCTTGCAGTTTGCAGGTTCCCTGCGTGGACAATGGGAACTGGCCCATCTTCTCAGCGTTAGTTTTGCTCATGAAATGCTCTAAGGATACAAAACGTTCAGCACTCTTCTCCCAACTGGATTGTTATCCATCACCGGGCTTTGTACACACAGGTTTCTTTTTCCTGCCCAGAGGCTACGGTCACCAGTGCTGAACTGTTGCTGGGCCTGGAGGCTGGAGAGGAGGTGTTAGTGGTGAGAGACATTTCCGAGGTGAGCAGGAGAGGAAGCTCGGCTGGATGCTAACAGCGCATCATGGCAGCGCCTTTGCCCAGCTCCCTCTCCAGCAGGCAGCGGGAGAGGTATGGCCCAGGAGGACAGGGAGAGTAGAGGGGTCGTTGCTCTACCCTAGCAAATGCTCTGCCTGGTCCCATGGTGCTTCTCAGCAAAACCTTCCAGGGGTTAAAAGGAAAAAGAGAGAGAGAGACAGAAAGGGGACAAGAGACAAAGGGAGGAATAAAGTCAAAAAATGTGCCGTGAAGCTTCTTGCAGCAAAACGAGGAGAAAGTCATTTCCAACTTCTTTCATCTCACAGATGAAGCCACTAAATAAAAGGGCAGCGCAGAACACAAGGGCTTTTAATCTGTCTCATCTCCTTCATAATAACTGCAAATTTTCCCTGGGCTCCTGGGAGTGAGCCTCTTTCCTCTGTCTTTGCCTTATCTCCCCCCTCCATATTTCACAGCCGGCTCGGCTCCCCTCACTCGGCTGCCCCCGGCCTAGTCTCCAAGAGGCCTGTGGGAGCCGCCAGCTCCCAGGGCCTCATTGTTCCCGGCTTGGGAGGAAGCTCAGGGAGGGAATTGAAGGCAAGTCAAAGGGAAACGGCATCATCGCTGCTTCATTAATGGGAACCTTTCAGCAGAAAACATATCAGAGCGAGGTCTTTTCAGAGGCAGTAATTAGCAATTTGGAGCCTTCCCCCCTCAGGAGATGCAGCTGTGATCTAACAAGTGGGAGCAGTGCTCGCCTCCTTTTACGCTTCATATTTATTGTTTTTCATTTTCTCCATCTTCCTCCCATTGTCCAGCCTCCTCCTCGCTGCCAGATAAGGGCCCTTTATTAATCACTCCCTTTTAATTCTTCATTAATGATAATAACTTTCTCTGGTGCGCAGAGAGGAGTTAATCTTTCCTGGGTATTGAGAAAGGACAGGGCTGAAAGGGAGGGAGTGAAGAAGTGCATGGTGGACAAGGCTATACCGCCACGTTTCCCTCCCACCCCGCCACCCGGAAGGAGTTTCTGAAGACTTTGGCTGTCAAGCTGTGAGTTGCCCATTGGAAAGTCTCCAAGCTGACAGTTTGGCCAAGCTGTGTGGGTTTGGTGGGATGTACCCTGGCTCAGAGGTACGGCCCTTACCAGAAACAGGTATTCTTGGGCCGGAGGGAGAGACTTCCTCCGCGTGTCTTTGCAAAAAAAACCTCAGCATCTTGGTGTGACCAACAGGCTATATCTACTTGTCTTGTAAGAATGCTTCCTCAGACATCTTCAAAGCCCAGTTTCCCAACTGCCAACACTGTCCAAGCTTAAACAGCACCCGAATGTGGAAAGAAATGGTATCTGGGAGGCTCTGCATATGACAAGATCCTCCCTGGTGCCTCCCCCCGGCAGCTGGCACAGTCCATGCCTTGGATTGCTCCATCTGGAGGTGCCAGTCCACCAACATGGATATCTGTGTGAGGTGACTGCCACCAGGCTGGCTCAGCATGGGCAGCCCAGTGACAAAAACTGGATGAAGATGGCAGAGAGGGGAGGAGGCTATCACACAGGCTGTGGCTGTGTGCGTGGGGCTACAATCAGTGAATAACAGCCACAAAAACATGGCTAGGGAGGACAGTGCCACAATACCCAACACGCTTACAAAGCTTAGCTTCTCTTCCTAGTGTTATGTACCACTGGCTTCATGGGAACCCCTGCTAGTAAACGCCATGCAACCGATCTTACCTTCTAGTGGTAGCCTCAGCCCCTTCTGGGTAGCTGGGCATGCCAGTGCCCCATTAAGAATATTTTACTACTACCAAATAGGAGGAAAAAAGTGATGAATGTTACTGTCACCAGGATAGGTGGCTCCACAGCCTCACTGAGAAGTGTCAGGTTGGCAACAGTGGGAGATGCTGAGGGAAGGGAACAAACAGCTTGAGGAGAAACCAGGAACTTCAACGCAGGAGCTCAAGCTCATCGGTTAACTGCGGAGACAGCTCTGTGGCCTTCCATCACACAGTGGTCCCATCCTAGCTTCACAGCCCAGTGTCATTCCGTGGGTGTTGCGAAAGAAACTGGCCACAGTTCAAATTAATGGCTCCCATGGCCCTGGAAGCATGAGTCCCCACATACTCACCTGTGACAGAGGTTATGACAACACCATCAGTATCCTTGCATGTTGACCTGAGGCAGTTGTCCAGCAGCGCTGGGAACTGGGGGGAGAAACCAAGCTGCTGAGGGAGTCAGGGCAGGTCGGGGAGAGACAGAAAAAACCTGAAATTTGGTGTTTTCATTTGCTGCTTCTTTGATGTCATTTGCAGGGCAGCTATCCTGCCTGCATTCTTTTACAGACCATGGTAGGTATTTTTTTCTTTACAGTCAAAGCTCTTTCTCAGCCCAACATTGGGACTCTTGCCAATGGCTGGGGGACAGAGAGGGTCAGTTTATTTCTGGTTACTGTTCTATAAGCATCAGCTAGTGTCTCCCTAATATGCTCTGTTTCTCAAGCGTCTTTGAGGGTGAAGTGAAACTCAGGCCTACATTTATGTTCCTCTGAGTAATCTGCTGCCAGCATCTTTGGTGTTCATTTAATGTAGACTTTGAAGGATTCCTAATAGTCCAAATAATCAGGGATGACCCATGTTTCAGTGTCCTGTGACAGACCTGTGCTTAATTTCCAGTGACCCTAGTACACTGTGGGGAGATGTCTAAAAGAACTTTCTAGCTATGAACTTGAAGTAATATAGAAAGTGAGGCTGGTCTGTCTGTAAATGTTGCATTTTAACATTCCAGTGGGTCAAGCTAGTCCCGTTAAATGTGGGCTGGCTTTTAGGGCTTATTGTTTGCCCACAGCATCTCTGCATGAGGCCAAAAGACTTCCCTTGCACCCAGCAAATGGAAGAAGTTTTCACACTTAACAGCAATAAATGAATTTTGTATTTTAAAACATGCATCTTCTCTTTAGACTCAGTGAACCAGATCTTCTCTGGTCTAACACTGCTTCCCTGCACTGGCAGGCCAGCAGGGTCTATCAAATCCTCTCCTTCACCCTTGCTGCCTCACTAGTCATAGAGATGCTCTGCACCTTCTGGGACTGCTGACTGCCTTCACACATCTGGCAGAGGATGGACAAAGTCTGCATGGTGGAGACAGAATGAGCTGAAGTGAGGGGAGCCAGGAGGTTTGTGGAACCTGGTGCATATGAGGGCCACCCTCCTTCCAGTATTGTATGCTGAGCACTGAATAGACATGCAGATCCTACCTCAGTCAGGATTCATGGGGACTTCGTGACTGCTAGCAGTCAGCTGAGCGATGACCATGTGCGAGGTACATGGTCGAGACTTGTGACAACGTGCCACCCCTGCTGATATGGCCAAGTCAAACTCCTGATTGCTGTAGAGAGGACACTGTAAATATAGGTGTGAGGCAACATAAAACAAACATGATTATTACTGTGACAGGCGAGAGACAAGGCATCACAGATGCAGAGTTCCTCAGGAAAGAAATTTGAAAAATGAAGATAAATCAGTTTTACTTGGATTCTTCCATGGAAATGACATTTAAATATAGTAAGCAAGATGTTAATAATGCTGTAACTTGGAAGCAAGAACTAAATAAAAAGAGAAACTGAGCGCAAGCAAGGCAGGAACTGAAGAACCGCTAAACAAATTATAGGAATCCCCTTAGCCTTGCAACTGATGGCCTGGTCATGATAAGACTCATGTCTTATCTAACACGTTTTATTTGATGATTTGCTTTATTTGGCAATAGATCAAGGACTTCTGTAGGACTGGAGTGGTCTAGGTTCTTACTATGGTGCCTGTTCACCTGCCATTGCTGGTGTAACAACAGTGGCCTCTGAGCCACCCAGAGGGGCACTTGGCCGTCTCCCAGCCAGCCTCAGGGACCCAGCTAAATCCCCTGCCTAAGGATGCTTTCATGTTCAGAAAAGAAATACATTTGCCATGGCAGCAGAGAGCTGGAGTGGTACCAGTGGTGCTGATGAGGGCTGGAACATCGTGGATGTTAATGTCGGGTGGCAGGAACTGAGTGCTCGCTTGCCCTCAGCAAGAACAAGCGGTGTTTCAAAAACTATAGGCCTCAAAGCAAGCCAGCACAGCCAAATGTGGGCATCACCCAAAAGGACTGGTGAAGCCTCGAGGAGGCTGGAATGATGCCTTTTGCAGTTATAATGACTCCAGTCTTCTGGAGTCTTTTGCTCCTCTCCTGCTGTCCCTGCATCTTGCAATTATCTGCCTGTTGCAGTGAGATCAACTGGTACACAGGAGAGCAGCAGGTCTTATATAGGGCTGCAGGGCGTGTTACAAGTCTGCATAAAGTAGGCAAGCAGGGGTTGCCAGAAGGCCTCATCGGATGCATTGTCATTCCTTATTCTAGGGGAAGGTGAAGGTGCTCTACTCGCTGGGTATTTCAGCCAGGGGCAGACTGGAGTTGCCCTGCAGGTTGGCTGGCTGGCATCTGTAGGTTGGGCTGGGTCAAAGGGCTTATTTTTAAACATGGAGCTATTGTGCATATGGGATCTGTAAGTGTGTAGCTTTAAAAAGCAACCAAAAGGACAGCATTTTCTGAGTCACAAGTGTTACTGGAACACAGTTGCATGCAACAGAAGACGGATCCCTGCCCCAGGCTGCGCTTAACCTCCCCCTGCCCTTCAGACCAGCCTCCAGCGAGAGCTCTTATCTCCATGTACTTGCTCATTTCTCTTACCACTGCTTTCTTTCTGCACAGCGTATTTGCCTGTTCCTTGCCTCTTGTTGCTCAAGACCCGAGTAGATCTGCTGCAAGCCTCTGCCCCTTGAGCAGATCCTGCTCACTGCCTTACCTGGCTCTTGCATGCTGGGTGCTGTGGCCTTCCACAGCCATTCCCAGCACTGCACCTGGGCACCCCCTCCTCCTACCCCGTGCTGTGGCCCGGAGAGCCTGCGGTGCTGACATTGCCAAGCCTTTCGGAGGGTTGAGAGCGCTTCATGGTAAGGAAGAAGGCGGCAGTGTGGATCTGCGGGGAGGGGGAGGGGAGCAGCCTGACAATCCCCTTCGAATTATAAACATATCCTCTTTAAATACATTTCTAAGGATAACATTTGTATTACTGCGTCCTGTGGCTGCTGATAGGGCCCTGCTTATCGCCTTGGTCTCTCCTCCTTTCTCTGGGCCCTGCTGGGAAAGGTCCCTATCTGGAGCCGAGCTGGCAATCCTCCGCCAAGCAATTGTTTCAGTCCAGGGGAAAAATTAATTTCTGCCTATCGTTAATTGAGAGAATTGTGTGGAGAGCTGGGAGGGGGGCTGGCTTGCGGGGGCGGGGGGGGGGGGGAGTGGGGGATGGAGTGGGGAAAAGAGATGGTGTTATTAACAGCATCCCTTTCATAACCAAATACCCTGATTTCCATCAGTGAGATGAGAGGCTCATTACAGCAAGAAGGTGATTAGAGAACTTGGAGGAGCTATCAGGCTAAGCAGGAGAGTGGCCGGGAATTTGGGAGGGACTCCCAGTAGAAGGGCAGCCGCACTAACCAACCATCCCCTCTCACCCTCACTGCCATCTCCTCCACCCCTCTTCTCCCTGTCGACCGCAGTGACCCCCTAACAACATCTCTGGAAAAAGCCACGAGGAAGTTCCAAAGATCAGCTGGTTTAGTGGCTGGAGAGATGCTTTACATGGTGGCAGAGGCTGCACATTCATAATCAAAAGCCCACCGAAGTTGTTCAGCTCCTAAAGGCCCAGCTGACAACTCACCTTAAATGCCTTTCCCTGATGGCCAAAGAAGAAGGTGCCAAAAGTGTTGGCCTCCCTCCCAGCCACGTGGGGAGGTCATGCATGGCCATTCAGAGTGTCTCTCATTACCTGATTCCTCAACAGGTGGCTAAAAACTAGGACCCCTGACTGTCTTACTCACAGAAATGACATACAAGTGGAAGAAAACTACCACAGACTGTACTCTTAGCCAGCTTTTGCACCACTCTTTCCATGCATGTCTCCTTCTGAGCTATTTCCCCTATTTTAGAGGTATCACTGTTGTGATAACAGCCCACCAAGCCCCCAAGACATCTCATGCACCGTGTGTATGTCTTCATGAATTTACTGTCTTTCAGCTCACAATCACTCCCGTTACAAACAGATACAGAATCCCCTTGATTCCTGACATTGCTATAAATAACTTCTCCCCCTTCGGGAAGGTAAGCAGCCTTGACAGTTCACCCAGCCTGCATAAACACTAGGGGATGGGACTAGGATAAAAAGTTGAACTTCTCCTACCTTGCATGTGAATGATGCAATGAAAAAAAACCCATCACTTTCATTTTCCTTCTTTTTTCAATATAAACCTTTGGCATCCCAGACAAATTTGCAGTGGATGGGAAGAGAATAAAGATTCTACTAAATTAGAGTAATCTATCTAACCCATTACTCCCATAGTTAATACTAGTTAATGCTTTAGTTACTAGGATTGTTTTTGTTGTTAGACTATTGCCAATGCTGTACTTAAGACTGTCAAAAATCCTGTTCTGAGACGAAAAAGGGGTCTTTGGCAAGGCCCATACTGGAGAGAAAAGCTGCAACAGAGAAGTCAAAGTGTCACCTGAGGAGCTGCAGGTAGAAAAAAATTACAGGGACTGAACTCTCCTACTCCTTTGACAAAAGCCATTCCTCTAGGTTCAGGATGAGGGGCAGACTGTCTCACTGTATAGACAGCAGGAAACTCAATCCAGCATGGCACTTGCAATAAATTGATGTGAAAACAGAAATACTTCTAGAAGGTAAATGGGCTACTTCTTGTCTAGATCATGAAGGAGAATGTGAAGGCAGACAGAAGTGCTCAGTGTCACAGTGTATGGAGTTCTGCATAAAGTAGCACAAACAACCTCTCCTAACTCCCACCCCAGACAGATCTACCTCTTCTTAGCCTAATCCTGTCTCCCCATGACCATGTGTTGAGCTCGAGTAATCTCCAGCTCCTCTGGGAGATCCAGACCAAAGCAGACCCTCCACACAAGTCAAGGCCTCCCATTTTAGCACCAAGTTTCATTGCTGACAAGTAGAGGACGTGTCCAGGAATATATGGTCTCTTAGAAAGCTAGCTGGAGGGCAGAGTGGTCACCAAGATCCATTCAATCCTTAGCAATTTCTCTTCTATTCACTTATCCCCATAGGGCAATTACTGGCAAAGAGCAAATCATTAACAGACAATTAAGAGTAGGCCCAACGCCAGACTTCTTAGAAATCTTTGAAGCCAGAATGATTTGTGAGATTCTGTATATTTACCCTTTCCTCTTTAATGAATTGTCCATGTCTTGCTGATTTCTTGTGCAAATCACCAGTAAAATGGAAATGGAGAAGAATGCTTGTCATAAATAGTTTGTGTGTTGAAATTCTGGGTTACTCATGTCATCTTCTTCTAAAGATGCTGAGGGCTTAACCTTGATTTTCCAGTATCACCAGTCAACTAATGAATGAAGAGGAAGATCCCATATTATTAGGTAGCTCTGCTCTAATACAATTGATAATAAGGCCAACATAGCCTTCATGCCAGCCGCTCAGCTAATCCTATCTCTGGCCAGAGGGGTTCTGGAGGCAAAATACAATAGCATGATAAGCAGCCTGACCCAGGGACTAAGCACTCAATCCTGGGCAATTGGACACAAATGCCTTCTCAGCAAGCCTTAAACAGCTGAGACTCCACAGAGGCTACTGTAAGCTGGTAGCCTCCAGCTTTGGATACCCAGTCTGAGCTATTGTTCTGCACACACATAGCCCAGGTTGCCTTTAAGTGGGGAGGCTAGGCCTTGCATCTCAAACCAAAAATGATCAGGCATTTGCAAAAGCCTCCACTACTAGCTATTTTCTTCCTCAGACAGTATTCTGCCACCAACTTTGCAAGGCTGCAGCAATGAGGTCTGAGGAAGAGCTTGTATGGTGCTTCTCATCCTCTCTTTCTCTGTGCAGCCCATCAGGAAGTAGAAAAGGGGGAGACTGCATGCTCAGCCTCCGACTAAACCCATCCCAATTGATGTCTCTGGAGTGTCAATTATAATGACTAGAGTGGAATGAGACTGGGAAAGGGGACAACTGGAATATGGAAAAGGAACAGAAAGAGGAGGTGTTTGGGGGGAAAAGAGCCAAGGAGTGACAGTGAAACAAGGACAGTGACTGAGATAGCACAAGAAGATGGATGGGAAAGGGAAGAGAGGATTACAGCTTCTCAAACAGGAGAAAATGCTGAAAAAGGGAAAAAGAAAAGACAGAACTTAAATATTACAGTGATATAAAAGCAACCATTTCATTAAATGGATCAGTGAGAAAACAACATGGAAGTTGACAGATGCTATACAAAGAGAGCGAAAGAAAGCAAATTAACAGAGGGAAGGTGGGGAACCAAACGAGACAGTACATGCAGGTTCAATGCTACAGAGCTAAAATGACCAATGTTCCTATTTATTATTACTTTCTTGGCCATCACCTTGTATCTAACTTCTCTTTGCCTCTGTGTTTCGTCTGTCAGCATGGGCTTCAAAAGGGACAGCATGATTATTTTGACCACATATTTCTGTATTATCATGCATTACTCTAGATCTTATAATGAGTCAGCTATAAAAAAGAGTGCATAACTGAACCCCACTAAAGCATGTGGAAGTATTTCAGCAAGTAAGAAGAAAGCTCCCTCACACACACAGAGCCTGTCCTGCTGAAACCCTTCCTGGTGCTCGCACTGCTTGGGCACTGCTGGGTGGTGTAGAGGGCCAGAGAGTGGTTAGGTGGAGCCCTTGGAGAAAATGGGGTGAAGGTGAAAGAGATGAAAATCAGTTCATAGGGCAACTCCAAGATGCTTTGATGATCGCTGGTGTCCCAGGGAGTCCCAGGGCAGGGCAAGGTGGGACAGACCCTATGCTGGCATAGGGAGCATGCACTTCCCAGCATCTTTCCTCCAGTTTGGCACAGAGAAAGTGAGATTAGCCAAACTCATGGAGTGAAAGGGAGCATGACACCTGTACAAAAAGGGACAGGCAAACAAAGAGAACTGCAAGCAGAGAATATGAGAGAATTGCAGGAGGAAGAGTTTGAAAAACAGAAATGTGACTACAAAGAGAGGAGAGTAAGGGTGAATTAGACAGAGAGAGATGGAGACATGGGCTGTGTTTGGAAGAAAGAGCATAGGGGGAGAAAGGAGGGGGCAAAGTCCGAGGCACTCAGCGAGTTCAGAACAATCTCCATTCTCTACAGCGCTTTCTGTTTAAAAAAATAAAAAAGGAATGATGGAGAAGGGGAGAGAGTCAGACAAGTTTAATGATGTGTGTTCAAAGCTCAGATTGGAAAAATGACAGAGAAAAGCAGCCTGTTTCGGCTCTAATAAATTGTTCTTTGCTGTAAGAGACGCCTGTCGCAGCATTAATACAGGGCCCTAATACACGGGTCAGGGTTAAGTAATTTTCTCCGGCAACTTAAGCGAATAATGAAGCTGGCAGCGGCTAGTGGCGCAGTGGGAGAGATGGCCCAGGCCGCCGGCACTTTGTCTTCATTTATTATGCCAGCTCTCATGATTTGGGTACTGGCTGCAGCGACGGGAAGCCTCCGCCGAGGAGATATCGCTTCATTTCGGCAAGGTAATGAAAGCTGGGATGGGGGGAGGATAAACCAATTTGCTGGCTGACATGGGAAGGAGTGATTTGCAGACCTGGGTAAGGGAGGGGGGCAACCAAGCCAGAGGAAGCACAAGGCTAAGCCAAGGGGGGTGCTCAAGGCCCTTCCCTGAGATAATGGCACTGTATGTTTGTGGGGAGGGCAACAGAGCAGGACCAAGCAGGAGAGGGTGGTGGGGCTGGAGTGCAGTACACGTCAGGACCTGAAGGTGTGGGGAGTAGGGAAGAACCACCAGGAAGAACAGTGTGGGCAGGAGAGGCTGGTGGAGGAGGAAGCAGCAGGATCAGGTCCAAGGGCTGGTAGAAGTGGTTGGTGGAGTAAAGATGAAGTAGAAGAACATGTAATGGTGGGATGATGGAAGACAAGCAGAGGGCAACCGTGTGTGGGAAGGCAGGCACAAGAAGCAGGGTGAAAGGGCGAGCAAGGGATGTTGTCCTGGCACTGTGGGGAAGGGAGACCCTCACAAGCAACTTGTCTAAGGCATAGACACTAAGGAACTGCAGTTCTGGAGCTCACTGAAGTTCATCCCCACTGATCCCATTGCTCTTCTCACAAGAAAAAAACTGCAGATGAAGTACAAGGCAATGCTGCAGCCACATCCCTCCCAGGAGAAGGGGGAACTTCTATCCCCTGCACTCCATCCCCACCGCGTGGGCATAGGCAATCCATCTCCAAGCCTACTTCTTCAAAGCAGATTAGCAATGACCAATTTTGTGGCTTAACTCCCAAAATGTGGGTGTCACTGACCAGGCTGGGTATATTGTTTGCATGCTCACAGTCCCCTCTGATTACCCCTGCACTGCCATCCTCTCTTCTCAACCTGGGAGGATATATGCTTAGCAGATAGGATGCCATCTTTGTCCCCACTTTAAAATACCTGCATCACTCAGAGCACATCCCTACCTCCTTCAACACCCATGCTCCCCACTCCCAAAACAGCGAAGGGAATGGAGGCAACAGAGCCCTGGCAGAGTCAAGTCTGGGACTCTTAGACTTTCCTTCCCTCCCCCTCCTCTCGATGTGGGTTAAGGATTTCCAATAAGGACCAAGTGTTGGAGGCTTAACACTGCAGTCTCTGGAGAAGCAGGCCAATTTCACACTAATCTTCCCCATGAAGGGAGAGAGCATCGGAAGCAAGAATTACATCAAAGAGAAGTTAATGCTGAGAAGCAGACAACAAAAAGGAGCTGCTTTCAGTTTCAAATGAATACACACAGCTGGATTAAGAGATCAGGCAGCTCAAAGCCTGTATCACAAGCTTTGGTACCCAGGATTTAGCCAGCAGGGAAGAGTTCTGATCTGGGGGCTCTTTTGAAAGGAGAGGAGGGTCTTTATGGAGCACTGCAGGTATTTGAGAAGAGCTGGGTAGAAGGCAGGGAGGCTGATCTCTTGGTCTGGCCTCCACTGACCTCTTCTAATAAATATCACGACAGGTTCAGATAATGAGATGGTTTTGTGCAGCCTACATAGTTCCTGAGGCCTTTTGGTTAGCGAGCAGTTACCCTGTCATTTCCCCCTGGCCTGCACAGCCCTCCCTCCCCCTTTGGTCTGGGGCATTGTAGTTGTGTGGGGAACAGCCCTTCAGGTCCTGAAATTGCAGGCAGTCCTTTCCCTCATGGCAGGAGGTGCATTCAGCTTCAAGGCAACTAGCAAAGGCAGCTGAGCTCCCTGTAATATAAAACGCACCCTCCGGAGGAAAGGAGAGCAGAGGGTGATTGCAGTAATGTGTCTGTTGTCCCATTTTAAGTGGTGTTGAAGTGAGTCCCAGCGCGCTCCCCCCGCCAGGAGGCTGACAGGTGTAAATCCCGCGATGAATGAAGGCACCGAGCCCTATAAAGCTGGTGTCTCTCCACGCATCTCCGCTCTGATTGACTTGTCGGCTCTCTAAGGCTGACTCTATCAGCTCCTCGCTGCCTCCAATTCCAGGTGTGATTTAGTTTGGAGATGAGAGGTGACAGTTAACATTGGTACTCGTCAGTGTAGATCAGACACAGTCACGCTGTCTTCTCCTGGCTCACTCCCTCGCCTCCTCCCCCATACTCCCCATCCCTCTGCTATCTCCCACTCCTATCTGTTGCTCTCACTCTCCCTGCCTATCCTCATCCAGTCCCCCTGTTTAACACCATATCCTTTTGCCTCCCGTCACCACTGCCAGAGCGCATCGTCAGTAAATTCTTCCCTTTCTCTTGTCTTTTCTGTTCCAGAATAACAGACTCCTAATGCCTTCTTCAAGGAAACTTCTCTCGTGCAAAGACTAGGAACAGCTGTTTTGGCTTGTCCTTTCCAGTCCCCTGTAAAGCTAAGCAAGCAATATCTAGCAAACACTCTATTTGCCAAATTTAACCTAGTTCTCCATTGATGGGTTGTTCATTTGAGTTGAATTCTCTGAAGTGTATTTGCTATTTGGAATTCACCAAATGGTTTTGAGGAATGAATCTGGGCTTGAAGACAGAAGAAAAGAGGGATTTTGCACTTGGTGTGCAAGATTACGACTGAATTGTTTGGTGTGGAAGGGCTTTTTGTAGTCCATATGCTGTAATAACCTAGAAGAGCCCTACAGCCAAGGTTTCTGACACAAATGCTCAGATTTCATATCTGGAATTCCTCCTTGATTTAAAATCTCCAGTTCACGAAACATTTCCTGCCAATACCCACTACCTATAACCCTTACGGAAAAGGAAAACAAGGGAAAGGAATCCCACTTTTTATTAGAGTCAATAGTTGCTAAAAATCTTGAATGTATTCACACAGCTCTTTTTAACCCAAGTTAAGTTTCTACTCTATGTTACTCTTAGTCCCCCATTTCCCAATCATGCACAGTTTCAGTCCCTAGTACTTTAAATGACAGGATTTCTTTAAGCCACACTAAAAAAGACAACTGTTCCAGCATCACAAAATAGGAGGTAACTCAGTGGACAATGCATTGGTTAAGTTCATCCTTTTCAGTTCCCACCCTTCTAATTTTCAATAACTTTTGTAGCTGATTCCCAATGAGGTATAATCTTTTCCTCTTTTCCAGGCGGTGGTCACTCATCCTCACAGGCTTCACTGTACCAGAGAGTTTGCTCATAAATTTACAGATTATTTAAGCTGGAAGATACTGAAGGAACATTGTAGGATGGGATTAGAATCCAAAATGACCTTGACAATTGGAGAAAAGGTCTGAAAGAAAGGAGACAGGTCAGCCACAGCACCACGCTCAGCCATCAGGTAGGAATAACACAAGCAGATGCAACTATACAACTAAACTGAATGTAAGAGACTTGCAGAGCCACACTGCCTCAGTGCAGGACGTATCACATGCATATTCCACTTGGAAGTGATAAAGGAGATGAGGTAAAACTCCTTTAGCATACTCCCTCTCCTGTACATCTGAGCCTGAATAATCAACTGCACAATCATGGGTCTGGAGAAGAATCAGGTAGGTAGCAGCACTACAGAAATGGATGTAGGGAGAAACAGTGGTTCACAAGTTGAAGACAAATCCCCATGCCAAGCTCTTCTGAAAAGGCAAACAATGTACTGGGCTGTACGAACAAGAGAATAGCCTGTAAGGCATAAGAACTAATCCTTGTGCTCCAGCTGGACATCTTGGCCCTTTCTTGTTCCTCTCTGAACAGTAAAATTCAAGAAAAAAAGTGGACGAGCCAGAAAGACCCACGGAAGTTAGGCAAGAATGATAGGAGATCTAGAAAACCTGGCCTGCAGGGAAAAGGCTGTAACTGGGTTTGCTTGGTCTAGAGAAAAAAAAGACTGGAGGAGACAATGATGACAATCTTCAAATACATAGCAGGCTGCTTTGAAGAGGCAGGGTCTTTGGAGAGTAGGAGAAATTGTAGCCTGAAACTGCACCAAGGGAGATTTAGAAAGCTCGGAGAACTTTTTAGCTGTATGTGTAGTAAAGTCTTGAAATAATTTTATTAGAGAGGTTGTGGTAGCACCATAATTTTTCTTAAAGACCAAGTTAGGTAGCATTTGGAAGGAATCACACAGGTATCTTTGGGCTGGATTAGATGAATTTTCAGCATTTCTTCCTGCCGTATTTTCTCTGAATCTGCAAATATATTGATGACACTCTGCTAACGTGACAGGGACTACCCATAACACATAGTCCCTTCCAGAAATAAACACCTGGCTGAAAATCTGCAGTGGAGCCACACTAGCATGTGAATGACAATAATATGAGGCATTAGCTAAGTCCTGTTTATGCTTCCCAGCATGGCTATGACAAAATGAAGCAAAGAGGAGAAGAGCCACTATACATGTACCATGGCACTGCTGAGAATCTGACAGATTGTGTCCTTTTCTCTGCATGAAAGGCCAAGATGCATAATTTGGAGACTGAAGATTGCCTGCTACAGATATTGCTGAGTTTTGTGATTCTTTCTAAGTTTAGGTGTTTTAATGATAAATTAAGTTCTGAGCCCTTGAGCTTCAATGAGGTGTGACAGTAGTTCTGTCCAGGGCTGGTGAGAAAGGCAATGTTTATAATACACTTATCTTTTAATTCAGACTGCATGAATTATATTTATTCTAGTTTATTCAGTGATATTTTCCGTCTAACCATAAATTATTCCTCTGGCTGCCCTTAGAGCCATACTGGTGTGGAAATACTAATGATGTGAGAAGCTACTGAGGTTGGTTAGATCGTTCTCATTTGG
The DNA here is from genome assembly GCF_030936135.1 of Gavia stellata. NCBI lineage: Eukaryota > Metazoa > Chordata > Aves > Gaviiformes > Gaviidae > Gavia > Gavia stellata. The sequence goes on from NC_082600.1 coordinate 26,524,738, forward strand.
TTTGTTTTGGATTGGTGTCATTTTGCTTATTTCAGATAGCGTTTGCTCTCTGACATCTACATCTAACCACTCATTCTCAGTAACCAGCAGATACCATGAACAAGATATATCCCTGGCTTATGGATCACCAAGAAGTTCCATCTCTTCCTCTGAGAGGAATAGGGCAACTCTGACTTACATATTAGTCCCTTGAGTCTGAAGGGCTGTCATTCCCTGTACTGTCAAACAACATTAGTCAAAAGCTCAAAGTGGCACTAGGTACAGCTGTCCACATCACCATCTTCCAACTACAAAAGTTTAGTGGAAGACTTTAGTTGCGGGGCACATCTGCCTGTTTCATGAACTTCCCTGTGACACACTAATGACAGCCACTGTTACAGGCTGGACATTGAACTAGATGGACCGCTTGCCTACTCTACAGAGGTATTCCTGCATCCCCCAATTCTGAGGGCATGACTGCGTGTTCTTCACCACCTTCCCACACATAGTCCAAGGTCCTAATACCAAACTTGAGGTTTGTCTATAGTGAGAGATACCCATGCTATCTGTGGTTCACCAAGACAGTTTAAGTCGTTGAAAACACGGGAACTGGAAATGCCCCCACGTATTGGGAGCTGGAGGTTGGGAGCTCTCAGTCCTAGCCTAGGGAACACCTTGGTGAAGTGGTTCCCAGTTACAAGAAGAGCAAACTAGAAATTCAAGTTTAAGCAATGGAGTCTTAAGAAGGCACAAACAGAACCTATGGGAAAACTCAGATACCCAAGTCAGATCAGAGACAGAAACATTGACTTCTCTGAAATATTCCCACGATCTTCTCAGTTCTTGCCCCAAAGCTCAGCAGTGCTGGAGCCTAACCATACTCATGACTACATTCACTGCTAAGACAGTTCTCAACATCATCTTACCTAATCAAAATTACTTCTCTCATTTCTATGGCTATATGACAGTTGTCCTCCTGTTCCATTCAAAATCCTCTTCTGCAGGATAGAGATATGTACCACTCAATCTGTCTTCATCTACTTTTTCCTCATTCTTTGCTCTACTGAAGATCCCACCTCTACCTTCAGCCAGAAAGGGGACATTCAAAGATATAGCCTGCGTGGTGTATCTGGGAGACTATTTACCCAGGCAGCCTCATCTGGTCCACAAAAGACTCCAGACAGAGGAATTGCAGAGGTAAATGGGCAGTGTCAGCACAGAGCACTAGGTGACTGAGCCTGCCAACTTGACTGTCAAATCACCCCCAGCAGAGCACACATGCATCTAATTTTTTGATGTCTGAATGCACTCTTGCCAGTGTTGTGTTGTCAGTGTTGGGATGCAGCAGCGGAGGGAACTTGCAACATTCTAAAGTGGCCCAAAGCCTCTCCAAACAGAGGGCTGCTTACTGATCCCAGCAGAGATCCCTGCAGCTTTCCAAATGCCCTTTCTCTCTTTCTGGAGGCTAGAAGTTCAGTTTGGGGAACAGACTGGGCTTTACACTTCTAGTTTGTCTCAAAAGCGGAAAGCCCCTGCCTCCCATAACCCCATGGCCCGCTCTCGCCTTGTGTCCATCCATTCCACCTCGCTGCTCCAGTATCTCCCTCCCCACCTCCAGCCCGGGTGACGATCCATGAAAGCCCCCAGCAGTATGTCACAGGAGTGATAATTACATCCCCGGCTCGCATCATGCCGCCTGCTGCTGACCTCTCACCCCTCCTCTCTTTTAATCACCTCCTGGCATCAGTCACTCTGACAGGGCAGCGGCACGAGCCACGTGACCTGTCAGCCTGGGGACATGACTTATAGGGCCCGGCTGGTGGACAAAGGGAAGGGAGATAGGCAGCATAAATCTCCAGGGCAAATAAAAGAGAGTGATGGGGCACTCTGCTGGGGCCTGCGTTAGCAGATTCTCAGCCTCTTGTTATTCAGCCCAGAGTTATGGTGATGAGGAAGTGGCCGAGAGTGACATGCACTGGTCCCAATCAACCTTGCAAAACCTGCAGAGACCTAGAGAAGCCTTAATGTCACGCATGGCTGGAGAGCCTCAACGAGGTGGGCTAGGGCTAGGGGAGCAGCCAGAGCAGTCCCCAGCCACCAGAGGCATCTGACCAGCAAAAGCTTCAGCTGTCAGAGCAAGGCACAAAGTCACACAGAACAAGGACAGGAGATCCCAGAGTTGTACCTCTCCATCTCTACTGAGCACTGCTTCAGCAGGATTTGTGCATCAGAGCACTCACCACTGTCTTAGGACACAGGTTTCTCCCCAGCTGGCACATTCCTCCAAGCTCCCCATCAGTGCTCCGCTCGTATAGGAGGAGGCTCCCCTGCCATATATCTCCTTTCCACCTGCTCCCTTGCATTCACCTGTTGCTTGGTAGGATGAAATCACTGGTGCATCAGTCAGCTGCTGCCATTCTAAAGATACAGGACATCTGGGGTTTCCATCAAGGAGCGGTCCTCCGTAGCTCCTCTGCTGGGACAAAATTGCTCCTCTTGGGACTGCAAAGACCTTTTACTTCTGTACAGGGCACAGGAGGGAATGTGGTCCACTAACGCCTGCTATGATGGGTGCTGCAATGGACAAAGGGCACCAGGAGGACCCATCTGGATCATCAACTCCATCCTATGACAGTCACCACCCAGGGTCCCTACAGGTCATCTTGTCCCCTTCATCCATATATTTCTCAGGAGGGAAAGCAGCAAGGGAGAGGTGATGTCCCCAGTAGTGCTGTAACTCCCCTAGTATCGCACCTTCAGAGAAGAGAAGTCCAGGAGCTTTAACCCAGAAAGTGTACGAAGGAGAAGGAAGCCCCGAGATAGGAATTGGGGGCAGTTTTGAATATACTGGAGGACAAATTAGGGAGAGGGAAACACCTGGGTGGAAGACAGGGAAATTTTAAGTACATTTTCTTTCATTTGTTTGAAAACTGAAAGTGGTTTCTGAGATTGTAGCTCTTCAGCTGAAAGCCAAAAACATCACTGACTTTCCCTTGTGCTTCAAGGAGCAAAGTAATGAAACCTATTTCCAGCTTTGGGTGCAGTTGTTTCTGACTGAACACAAGAAAGGTGAAGCCCAGTAACCAGGAGGGATTTGGCTCCATAAATATCTTTATCTGGGAACCACCATGTCTCAGGTGCTCAGAAATGTGAAAACACTGGGGGCAGAGCGGGAAGGCACTGTGCAGACCTCTTACACTGGTGCCCTGCCCCCATCCTGTCCTGCACTGGCAGTGGCTCCTCTAGACTTCAGGTGTCACCTGCACAGTGAAAACACCAGCAAGGCCAGCTACCAATGTTAGCTGCTCATGCTGCGTAAGCACCGCCTTTGGCCATTTCCTCTTGCAGTTCCCTGAGATGTGCAAACTCACAGCACTTGCAGCGCTGCAGCATTTTTAAGAAATGCCCGTTGCTAAAACAAGAGCTGTGTCCAGGCAGTGATGGGTGAAGGTCTGCTTGTGCCATTCCCTGGTCCAGGGCCTGCTCTTGTATGCCAAGATGTCCCTGCTCATGTCCCAGGTGAAGGGCCTCAGACAGGGCTGCACAAACCATACAGCTCAGTGCTGCTGTCGCAGCTAAATGAGCGGGAGAAGAGAGGTGCTGAGACCTCCTCTTGGACCAAGCCGAAGGCTTAGCACAGCCACAGCAGCATCCCACGCGTATCCTGTAACCTCCCGCCCCAGCGAGTGCCCACTGCTGCTGCCCTCCTCAGTTTTTCCATCTCTGCCTGCAGCCCCACAGCACAAGGCAGGGAGGGCTGCCTGCTACACAGAAGAGACTTCAGCTAGGCTGAGACCTGGAGGCAAAACTGCTCAGCCCTAGAGACGAGACTGAACAGGGGCCCATACTTCCCTCTCCACCCTTCCTGAAGGCCTCCTCTCCACTGGCAAATTCCCTCTGGGCCGAGGGGGAAGCCCTGCAGCCCCCAGCCTCCTCACCAGCTGGGTCCTAGCCTCCGAGACAGGAGCACAGAGCTCCCTACCCTCCTCCCCCCCATCTGCCTTTTAACGATGATGGAAGCTGCTGTCAGCGTGCAGCGACAGTAATAAACACTCTTCTTAATAACACAGGGTGTCCCTCTTATTAAAATGAATAGACTTCGGTGGTGAAGCCAGGCTGCCTGCCTTGCAGCCTGGTGTGGACAGCAACCCTCAAGCAGAGCAGTTTATCTGCTGTAATTACTACAGCAGCTTCGGCTCCAGGATACTCCTAGTTACAGCTTTGTACTGTACCCCCAGGCAGAGACACAGGTACATGGACAGACTGAGGTACCTACCAACACATGAGCACACAGAGAAATGAAGGCAGATAATTGCCTGTGTGCCTGCAAACATGTACAGTAATCTCTGAGATGCACAGACACAGCAGAGTGGGGTTAAATGTATTCACAGCCAGGCTTTTAGGCATCCTGAATCCCACTGAAACCAGCAGCAGCTGGTGTCACTCTTTCTGCTTCTGTCATGCATAGCAGGTATATTAACACACGTGTGCATGAACAACACTGCACTGAAAGTAGGTAAAGGCAGGCAAATGCTTGGTTTGTGGGTGAGAATCCCCTCCTCCACCAGCTCACAATGTACCTGCTCAGTTTTTCCTGTTGCCTGATCAATGACAGGTCACAAGATAAACGTGTTTCAGGTTTTACATACCAGTGCAACATGTTGAAAAGAGCTGATGTGGCATCCCTCGTGTCCACCCTTTCTGGGTTTTGGATCTTAGTTAATGTATTGGTTTCTCCCCCATGGGGAAGCTGTCCATTTCCCAAGCACCAAGTTCAGAGGATCTCTGTGTCCCAAGTACTGACTGTCTTTCACCCTGCATGCTATAGCCAAACAACAAGTTTGGGATTCATGGGACAGGGAAGGAAACCATCTGACATGATGCTTGCCAGTGGTTCTTTTGGAGGTATGTTTGGACTGGATATTATGCAGCGGCCTCTATGCATGCTTCCTGGCCTGGGAAACCAAAGCATCCCCCTCCTCTGCCAATCTAGTTTATTTTCTCAGCCTTTACTAAGCTGGCTGGTTCTGCAAATGTGCCCAACACTGACCTGAGGCTACATGTATGTGCAAGAATTGCACTGGGAAGCACTTTCTTCCTTTGGAGCTCCCTCAAACAGAGATTATCCAAGGAAAAATTGATTCAGAAAGACAAACGACAGTAGCATGTCCCAACATCCACTCTGCTGCCATCTCCAAGCAGTTCTCCGGGCTGCAGAGATCCAGCAAGACCAAATCTGGTTCACTGCATTTCACTCTTCCAGGAGTGAGCCCAGAGGAGTAGTCCTCAGCTATTGCATCATTTCTCTGCACGTTCAGTGCATTAAGTCAGGTTTCTGCATCACTGTCATGATCAGGCCCCAAACAGCTCACGCCCTCACAGGACTCCAGCACTCAGGAACAACTAACTCCATCTCACCTCGCAGTGCTCCTCATAGAAAAGCCTGCAGCAGACAGCAAAGCTAGCAGTAGGCAATTTAGCAGATTTAGCAATAGGGTAGAATAAAAATAATTTGATTCATGGCAGCCAGGAGAAGCAGTTGGCAGGACCTCACCATGAAGGAAAAGACTGACGTACGTCTGCCTTTATTATCTGTGAGAGACTGGCATCTGTAAGCTCTTCTTAGAAAATATTCCTGCCATGGGATATTACAACTTCACTGGTTTCGCTGGTGTTTAGTACAGCAAGAGAGACTAGAGCAGTGGAGCAGATAGAAAAAAAATGAAACAACGGATGAGTGAATGAGTCTTTTTCAGCCAGTGACTTCCTGGGCTCAGAAGTCAAATGCATCACAAGAAAGATGCAGACATGCTGTGTATTCACCTTTCCCTAGTCACTCATATGCCATGTCCTGAATTGTCTGTCTTTCTGCTCAGTGGAAGATTAGCAAGGATATATTGGGGGGGAGCAGCTGATGAATGCAAAACAAGAGAAGGATCTAATCTAAAAGTCTTCCAAAAGGTCAGTAGTATCCCAGAATCAGCATCTCTACCTATGTGCAAATTGACTACACCACCTCTGTCAACAGTAAGTACTTCTACCTTCCCAGGCCCTGGCAGGGATACCTCAAAGACCACTTCCCACCACCAGGACTAGATTTCCAGATCCACATGGCTCGTCTTCCTGAATCACTGCCACCAAGGGCTGCAAGTCAGCTTGGGGGCTGCCAGTGAGGCTGCTAGCCTGGGCTTTCAGAGCTGCAAGCCTGTGTCAGTGGAGAGGGCTAACCAGAAGAAAATAGCCTAGAGGAGACTGTGGGGGTACTGACAGAGCTCTGAGGGACAGCCTGGCTTTGCAGTCTACCTCATCCTATCAGTGCCTTACTTAGTAAGCACAAACATTTCAACCCAGCTTTCACCTTAAAAAAAAACAATCAGAAGAGAAGACAATAAGGGAGAATCTTGCTCAAGAAGCTGAGCATAGGAGCTGGGCAGAGCTAGGAAAAGTTGCAGCACACCCTTCACCCTAGCTACTAGTGATTTTACTCAGGGGACAAGCTCAACATGGCAGCAGGGCTGAGATGGAAGCCGCATGAAGTCCGCTTGCCCACTCCCAAGGCTGCTTCTGGCACGTTCAGTGCCTGCAAGGCCAGGCCAGCTACAGGAGCTGGGTAGTTCCTGCCCTGGACAAAGCCACCCTGCAGGCCCATTCCTGAGGCCACAGGCTGCTGGAGGGGTCCTGATGCTGATGCATTGCCTACACAGTGGTGATGGCTGCTGTGTACCACCACGTATGGAAAAAAACCCCACAGTATAGAAACAAACTTTCCTTCCCCTGTTGAGAAAAGCAGTGGAAGCTTCATTCACCACAGTGCTGGGCCCAGGTCCTCACATCGAAGGGAAGTGCTGGCATCTGGAGTCACTGGGCTGTGGCTCATTGCCTGTCACCAAACAGCGCATGGAAAATGCAAAAGGGAAAGAAGCCTGAGCAAAGTGTTTGTTATAGATGTGGATAATCCAACTCCTGAGCAGGTCTTGTGCTCCAAGTAGCCTGCAGAGGAAGATTTTGCTTGAGGATGTGGTTCACTGTTGCTACAGTGAAGTGAGACACATGGGAGAGCGGACGACCAATCCTCCAAAAATCTTAGCACCAGTAACACCATTCCCCTCCTTCCACTGGTGTCAGCTCCAAAGCAACATCCAGGTTTTGCTGCTGGTGCTCTTTGCTGGGATGCTGGAGGACTTTGCAGCAGCCATCAAGCACACAGGAGTTGCAGAGGCATGGGCACAGAGGGGCAAGCTGAAACCCACGGACGACAGCCTGGCCAGAGGATGAGGAGTCAGGAGAGGACCAGCCCTTAACCAGCTCCTAGAAAGCTCAGACCATGGTTTTGGCAAATCACTTTCTGAGCGGGTCCCTGGGTGGGCCGTCCGAGGGCAAAGGGCTGTCGATGCCACTCAGCTGCAGAGCCCTGCAGTGCTGACCAGGGTGCTGGGAGGAAATGGGAGCTTGGGAGAGCCGAGCAGCAGAAGGGCCATCCCAGACAGAGACACTCTCAAGTGGTTGACATCCAGAGAAACTGAGCCGGGAGAATTCAGCCCTATGACTTTGCTGGGCTCGCATGCTCTACAAGACTGTGACATGTCAAGAAGCAGATGAAGAAATTATTCTGAGCAAGTGTATTTTTCTCCCATTGCCCTGCAGACAAGCACATACAGATAAAGAGAGACCTCTAGTGATGCTGGAGGGACTCTGCCTGTCCTCCCCCTCTGAGCATCCCTCACAGCCAGAAACAAACATCTGGATTGCTCTGACTAGTGCAGTTAATCGCCTTCCTCCTGAGCGGAAAAAACCGAGGGCTGATCACAAGAATATCCGCTCAGCCACAGAGGAGGTGGAACTCAGAACAGGGGCCTGACTATGCCAAACTGAGGAGGTTTCAGAAAAACTAATGAAAGTAAGTGAAATGGGCTCAGGTCTTGCCCACACCCTGCCTCTCCAGTTGCAGGTGCCTAAGCTCCAGCATGGTTCTGGGATCAGGCATATGATTCAGCAGGCATATGGGGGGGGGGGCAGGTAATTGCCAGTGCAGTTCAGCTACAATTTGGAACATGTGCTTGAAATTCACATTCAGGCAGAGAGGGAGTTCAGCAGCTGCCAGCTCAGCGTGGCAGGAGGCAGAAGCAAGGAACAGCAGGTCCCTGGCTGAGCCCAGCCATGCCAGGAGATTCTGTATCCCCCTTGCACAACCCTGACAATTGCAGCATCTCACACTCAGCTGTGGGATGGAAGAGTGGTTTTGGCTCTTGCCGAATTCAGCCTCAAAGCCCCAGTGTCCAGATGCAGACAGAAAGGATGATGGACTGTGCATAAGGGCATGTTCCTGCCGAGTACCCCATGCCCAGCACAAACAGAGAGAAGGCAAGCAAACAACACTGTTCATCTTCCCAGCTCTCTGCACTGAGAAGGGCTGGACACAGAGCCAAGAAAAGAGTTTCTAAGTCTACTCAGACACAGAACTACTACATTAAACTTCCCTGGTATGAAAAGGGTTTGAAGGGACACATAAGGAAAAGAGGCAAATGCTAGGGGCAGACTTGGCTATGGCAGAAGCACAGTGATTGTGCTGTGCAATGTCAAAAAGCAGACACATGTACCTGTCCTGTTGCTCTAAAACCCAGGGCGAGAAAAGGTAAGGGCTCCTGCCAGCCAGAAAAGAAGGCCTCTCTCGCCTGCTCCTGCCACCTTCTCCACAGCTCTGAGCTGCGATTACTCAATTAGCAGCTCCCATAGTACCTTCCTCCCACTCAGCGGTCTCTCCTGTTGCCCAGCCAGCATGTAAATCAAAAAGGAGCAGCTCTTTCCCTGGGCTTTCTTTTTCTTGTGCTAGTCCAAGCCTCTGTGACCTCCTGTTGGGAGAGGGGGCAGTCGTATTTTGCTGGAATGTTTTATTTTCTGTGCTGCATGAAGAGTAATTGTGGAGGGGAGGGAGAGTGCGAGCACGAGAAAGCGTGTGCACTGCCAGCCAGGCCGATGTCCTTGTCCCACAAGGTTATGGATCCATTTTAGCTCAAATAATAATAATAAAAAAGCCTCATAGAAGCAAGGGATTCATAAAACAAAACATGAGCTGGGCATTTGGCAGCAGCTGCTCACGGAGTGGGAAGCACAAGTTCAAGTCTGGAAGTAGACAAACTCTGTGTCCTGCCAGCAGCTCAGAGATTTCAGGGACCTAGCAGGGTTTGCAATAGTGTATGCATGCATGTGTGCACACGTGTATGCACAGATAGCTGGCACAAGCCTGCTTTCTCTTTCCCTGCATACTTCATTGATGTTATTTCAGATACTCAGTCTGGCACAACTCAGAGGTATTCAGACTGAGAAACATATCTGATCCAAATGGGAGTAAGGTAAGAACAGCCTGCATGGTAATCTCCCCCTCTGACCTGCTCTGTCCCAGCACACTTCCCAGTACAGCAGAAATACAGCTTTTGCACAGCTGCACAGGACACTTGCACTGAGTGTTTCTCTTCCCTGCTTAGAGGACAAACATTGTGAAGCACAGAATAACGTAACAGCTTATGCCTGAGAAGAGCCTCCCCTGCAAGAATTCAGAAAACTTTGGGGATTTGCAAGTGTTCTGATGAAATCCCAACAGTCATGTGAATATTTCCAAGTGATAAATAAGGCCCTGAGGACCAAATTCAAGACTTTCTGAAAAAATTAACGATGGTACACTTCATTTTGATTCCTATGTAGTGAGCTCTAATAACAATTCCTATTTCTTTCTTGTAACAGGCATGCATGACACTTTCCTGACTGCAGAAGACATCTCGCTTGCTCATTTCTAGTGCATCAGGACAGAGACATTTAGATCAAATGCAAATGGAGCTGGGATAAGTTAAGACTACCTGGTACTTTGGAGGAGTCAATTGTTTAATAAAGTGTGGGTTAGCCAAAAAAAGTACTGAATAGGTTAGAAATTAAGCCAGTGTTGTTAAAAGAGAAGATCTGTTTCTTCCTGATAGGTGTTCTTAGATTAAAAAGCCCTACAGTTAACTAGGGAAGCTGAAGGCAGGATCTGAGCAGTTGAGGGGGATTCTGAGTTTACTGCACAGAGTGCAAAGGATTAGATCACTGACCAATGTCCACATCATCCTAGACTGTAAGTGGCTTTTGTCCATCAATTCTCCAAGCTCAGCATCCCCAGGCTCGAGGTAAAAAACTAGAATAGCAAAAAGGAATCAAAACTGAGGACAAATCAGAAATGCTTTTCTAAAAGAAAACGAGCCATCCTTAGTCTACTAGAAAACTCTGAGCAAAATTGTGAGAAAAGACGACATAATTACCTGGACTTCCAAAAAAAAAGTCATCATCTTGAAGAGACTGCTGCTGAAGCTAAGCCATGACGAGGTAGAGGTGACAATGAAGTTCTAGCATGGGATTAGAAGAGGAAGGAGTAGATTGCTAATCCTGGCATAGCTGAGGAACAGTTTTGGGATACCAGATGTGACCTCTTAGAAACGCTGTTTGATGCATTTGTCGGTGTTTAGGAGCAAGCAGAGCAGTGGCAAGATTTGTGGGTAAAAGCTAGCTGTTATTAGCAAAACCAGGCTAGAGGAGCAGGGAGCTTCAGAGAGATGGAGGACAGCAGGCACACTGAACACTGGTGGATGCAAGGCAGCGCACATTCAGTTGCTTGTCTTCGTCAGGCCAACTGCAGTTGGCAATTCGTGTCATGGAGCAGTGAGGACAGGCTGCTCCTACAGGAGGGTGAGCTGGGAGCCAAGGCTGATCCCAGCCCAGTTAGTGCCCTTGCTGACCAAGGCACAGTCCTGCAGCACCTGAGCATGGCAGGCAGAGGCAGGTGCTAGTAACAGAGTTCATCCACAGCCCCGGTTACGGCAAAGTGATGAACCAGATCCAGGGTTCATCCAGGAAGTCCCATCAGGAGCAGCAAGAGATGGGGCTGGAGGCAGTACTGCAGCACAGGTCTGAGGTCTGTCCAGGAGATGAGGCCAAAAACAGCACTAGAGACAGGCAGTCCTACAACACAGCTCAGGAAGGGAATGAGTGGCCCAGGCTGAGCTTAAATAGAGCCCCTGGGGAGAGGGTGTGGGTGCCAGGTGAGACCACTCAGGGCAATTAAGGCCTATTGGTGCTATCAGGACCCTGACGGTTTTGCTTAATGTACAGACCACCTTCACATGAGGTAGGATCATCCACATAGGGAGTTCATGTGAAGTTGCTCTTCCATGCTAGCCAGCCCTTAGTGACAGTCTTCCTTATATGCTTCTGTAATACCGATCTGCCTGCACTCATGACAGGGAACATGCGTTTGCATGCCTCAGGAAAGGATTTAGCACCATCCAGGCAACAGCATTAGGGGAAAAAAAAAAAGGCAACCACAAAAAAAAGGTAAAAAACACCAATTCCCTCAAACTGCATTAAAAATAACACAAATGCATTTCCACTTCTCCTGAAGAACTAAAAAAAAGGGCATGTAATGGGAATAGCTCTTACTGTAGTGCATAACTAGACTGTAGGAGTTGCCAATGGTGTGTGGAGGATATAAGCCCAGAAAAGGCTCACTCATGTGGTTTATGGGATCACCCACAATTCCAGCAGGCAGAATTTTAAAGACAACATGTAATTTGTGAACCTTCCTGGTCAAAGGTATGTGGCGACTGTTAAACAGCTTGGGAGGAGGAAAACAGTACTCTCTGGGTGGCTTAGCCCCTAATTGTCCATTACGACATTTCTTGGCCATTTTTCCTAAAGTCTTCAATTGTGGCCAGCCTGAGCACTGGGGGGGCAAGTCAGTTCTCTCTGCCTGGGCAATTCACATGCTAAGGGAGTGCTTTTTTCCCCAGCGCTCCAAAAGGTGCTGCAGGATCGAACAATAAAGTATATTTTCTGTCCTGAGGAGTGAGCTGTGCAGACGGGTGAGAGCATGAAATCAGGCAGGAAGCCGGGAACGGCGATCAGCAGAGAGCACAAAGGCAGCACAGGGGCTCATAAATATAATGTTTTGCTGTTACTCTGGAATGGCAAAGACATATCCTTGTAGGAGCAAAACTGTACAGATTGCTCTATTATTTTCAGTCCAATGAAATCAGCTGGATTGGAGAGAGAAGTGGGGGAAACAGCAGGGAGAAACAGCGGGGACAGAGGGTTGGTACTGCAAGGGCACCCTGTACTCAGAACTGCACAAACCCCAGTCCCAAACCTGCCAAGCTGGGTGATGCCTTGGAAGCACAGTGTGGCCAGGTGAACTGGGGGTCTGTTCTCACCGCCGCAGCAGGCCCCACTGGCACCCGGATGGATATCCGGCAGCAGGGCCCCTCTGGCTCGCTGCAGGAGGCTGCAGGAGTCTCCAGCTCCCTGCTGCTGCTTTGCAGTGCTGGGACCCCACAGAGCCCCATGCCTCTCCCTGCCCCTTCCTTGGTCCGTGGTCCACCGTGCTCCCCTCCCGGGCACTGAGAGCAATGAGAGCCCACCCTCGCCCCATCCATCCACCCCCTGGGCTCTGAAAGAAGCAGCGCAGTGACTGCCATGCCCATAGGCACGTTTGCCACTTATTCCCCTACTGCATTTAGTGATTTATTTATTTGATGTAGAAGCCTTTGCATGCTGCCCCCACCCCTCATCTCCTTTTGCCATCTGTCCGTTCATTTGGAAATCTGTTCCAGCTGACCTCGAGCTGACCAGCGCTTCCCTCTTCCCTCTGTCCTGCCATGGGCTCCTCCAGACGTCCCCAGCTCAGCTCAGGGGCTTTTAGCTGACTATGCAAATGTCGCCCAGCCAGCTGGTGTCTGCCTCCCAGAAACACATGTTCAAAAGCCCCCTGGACAGCCAGCGGGGAGGAGGGGACAAGTCCCTGTGCCCCGGCCGGGGGCTGCACAGAGAAAGTTACTTAGCCAGGAATTGTTCAACAAACAGATGGGAGGAGGGAAGGAAGGCCAGGGAACAGAATAAGTAAGAGCATGGTGCATCTGTGTGAGCATGTGTAGGTGTGGGTGTGTGGGGGTCCCAGGCAAGTGTGTGGGAAGTGTGAGTGAAATCACTGTGTGAGGATGGGCGGTGGTGGAAGGGGTGTGTGAGAGAGATGTACAAATCAGGGGAGGATGTTGCTGATAATTTTATGGCCTTCTCCTCCTAATGACATCTTTTGCAGCATTCCAAAGCGGTTCTAACAGCACAGCATAAAGAAGACGCAGCTGCCAGAGGGCCAAACAGCAGGCTTATGGAAACAGCCCCCCAAGACAGTTACTAAAGCAAGGCAAGGCCAGGAGGTCTCATTTAAACTCTTCTTCAAGAGCTCTGTCTTCTCTCCATCACCTAACATGTGACCATCCACCTAAGTTTTCTAGGTCGCCATGGAGGAAGAGGGTGGAGGTGCTGAAACTGGAGCTGAGGATCTGCGGAGGGATTTGGGACTGAACCATGGAGGGAAGAGAGCAGAGGAGCATTGCCACAGCCCCCCACCAGGGCTGATAACCACTGTAGGACATACATGCCCAGCCAGAAAGCCACTCACATGCAGCAGTCCAGCTCAGTTGGGTATCTGCAGGACACAGGCTGTGACACAGTCATTTTCTGAAGTGCTGGCAAAGAACAGGATTAATGTGATGATGCCTGCTAGGTCTTTGCCATGCATATGGTGAGAGGAAGGCTTGGAGAAAAAAGGGCAAAGCATCCATAGTGCCTCTTATGGACCTCTTCAGCCAATTATGGACCTCCTCAGCAGCTCTGCTGCTGCACTCAAAGGCTAATGCATCCTCAGTTTCTCAGGCAGAAAGGAAAGTTTGGGTGTCCGCATGTAATTATACAGGGCTTGGACACTCCACAAAGTAGAAAAACTCCTTTTCTTTGCCTCTTTCAGATGCTGTCCCTCATTTGACTTCAGATATCTGGGTATTTACTGATAACATTTGAGCAGGGGGACGCCGAGTCACATATCACTGCCTTCTGTAGGCTAAAGGAAAATCAGGATATTGGCTCTTAAAATTTAACAAGATTCTGCCTTGTAATAGCAATTAAAACTAGAAGAAGCCAAGGTACCTCTCCCCAACCTAAATTTCTCCTGTCACAACTGCAGCTCTGGCCCTCTGATAAAGACCCCTTGGCCTCCCTTGGAGAAGGCAGGATGGCAGCTCCAGATGTAGCTGACAGATGATGCTCTTCCTGGCCATAGGCAAGAACTGTGAAATGATGAGCTGCCAGGAGCAGCTTAAGGAAGAAATGCAGAGCATGTGTGCCAGGGAAACCAGGAGGTTACAGCATCAGTACAGAGCACAGGGGAGCTGCTGGACATTGGAGATGTCTCCTTTGTATCCTGACCACAGGTGACAATAAAGCCTGTCCCTGAGTCATGCCTAATGGTAGAGAAAATGTACATTGTGTGAAAGGAACCCAGGCAGTACCACGTGCTCCTTTCCACTGAGATTAACAGGACACCAATGAAGGTAACCAGGGCTGAGTTTGTTCCCTAAAATGTACATGAAGTCTTGGGTAAAGAGACCCACTGTTCAAGGGTGGAATGGACTGGTCCTGCTCGCATCCATGTCCATCTCATCTGGATTTAGAGTGGCTCCCAGGATGTTACTGGGTTTTAGAAAGACCAAAATGGAATATGTGAATGGATACTGCCATTCCTTAGCTGTGTGTTTGATGTGGTTGGGTTTGGCATAAGAAATAAAAGTGATGTTGTGGGGTTTTTTTACTGAAAAAGGGTTATTTTTGCACTACGGCAAGGCTCAACAGGGGCAAAGCTAGGGTAAATCACAGGACAGGTCAGCAGACTATATGAGCATAGAGCAGGTCTTCTTGTTTCACGTATGCTAGATGCTGCGTCATAGGTCTTCGTCATCCCGGAGGTTATGGGGAAGGTACCTGACAGGCTTAGCTCCTTCAGGATCAGGGGCATGGGCTAAGGGGAACAAGACAGCCCTGTATTGGCTGATGCAATCTTCAGAGCAGAGACATGTGAGTGCATGCTTTGGGCCCTATAAGACCAGCTGAATGTCCCAGAACAGTTTGAGGCTGAGAGAAGATCTTGATCACCAACCTGCTGTAGCCTCTCTGGGGCCTTCAACCCAACCTCCATGGCAAGCACAGCAGAAGCACGCCATGACAGGCTGTCAGGAGCGCAGGCTAAACAGGCTGTAATGGGTTAGTCCAAAGGGCCATCCAACCCACTATCTTGCCTCCAACAGCCAGACTGGGTGAGCACCATTGTGGGCTTTAATGTGAAAGAAAGAGAGACTGTATCCCACTTCTTCCAGGGCCAAAAAAGCATCAGCTAAGCACAGCACGAAGCCAAAAAGAGCAGAAGTTACCTGCACTCAGTGTGCACCCATTTTCCTCACAGTATTTGACAGGATGTTTGTGCCTTGTACTGCAGTCCTCTCCTGAGCATCTCTCAGCAACACTTTTGTTGCTACATGGCTTTTTCCTGGTAACTCAAATATCCTGAGATCAGAAGTCACCCACTAAACAGGGCAAGAAGGAAACCACACGGCTGCATCTACACTAGTGAATTTACCAGGGCACGGGCTCTAGCACTGGCACTCTTTGAAGATGGGCAGGCTCCTGGTGGGGTGCTGGTCCCCACCAGCCCTCCTAGGCACTGCCTGGCTGTGATTTGTGGGGGGAGCACAGGCAGCACACTGTTCCCCATAAGCAGAACAGAGGAGGCCTCATTGTGCTGTGATGGAAGAGGCTTGGGACGTTTCAGCACGAACCATGCCTACAGCTTGAGTTTGCTTGAATATACTTGCACAGGCATAACCACAGAAGCCCGTCGGAAGGATACCAAAGGGAGCCCATTTCAAAGAGAAATGCAGAAACTGCAAATCAGTGGAGTGCCCTCTGATGCTCAGTGCTTAGCCAGACCCACCAAGCAAGGGCCAGCACCTCGGCCCATAAATCCTCAGCCTAACTGCAACACCAGAACTTGAGCATCCAGTTTAACACAGACCCAGGGAGTCATTCTCTCCTGGCTGCCAGAATGCAGTACTGGC
The DNA here is from genome assembly GCF_030936135.1 of Gavia stellata. Classification (NCBI taxonomy): domain Eukaryota; kingdom Metazoa; phylum Chordata; class Aves; order Gaviiformes; family Gaviidae; genus Gavia; species Gavia stellata. The sequence continues at coordinate 26,540,682 of NC_082600.1, forward strand.
TCGGCCTCACAAGCAGCCGCCAGACCTCCCACCACCCCACCCCAGCCGAGCGGGGTGTGGGGTCCCTGCCAGGCTCCCCCGTCTCCACTGGAAGGCTGCGAGGCAGAGTGTGTGAGGAGGGGGAGTGGGCTGCGTCTCATGTCTCCTCTCCCTTTGTATGTACCTCCTGGTACGATTATTAAACACAAATTACAAAAGATGTGACCCAAACGATCTTTATTTCTTCTTTCACCGAGCAGTGCCTGCAGGGTCCTGATTCTGAATTCCGTTTCAATTACCGATGCCATTTTAACACAAGGCGGCTTCTGTCTGCAATTACCGGCACTGACTGCAGCGCAGAGGCAGCTCCGGTGGCAGAACACAAAAGCCTGGCATCTTACGCCTGTTTAGAAACTTTCATTTGCTGTGATTAAAGGCAGAAGATGCAGGAGTTGTCTGTCTGTAGAAGTGCACTGTACGCCACACGTGCTCCTTCGTGGCACAGTCCCTGGGAAACCAGCCCTCAGCACTCACCTCCACAAATCACTCAGAAGGACTTTAACTGATGTTCCAGCAGATATTATGGAGACAGACTGACAGAGTTAACCCCATCATGCCTTAGCTTAGCAAGGAAACTCTCTGCTTTCACTGCTGGTAAAGCTGAGCAGCCTGAACCGCAGAGCAGAGATGCCAGTATGGGCTGGGGCACAGGGCAATGCAAAGATGAGAGTTTTCCTTTTACACTGGCGATCCAAAGCACTAGTTAACAATTTACAGAATACACTCTCTTCATTTGCAGCTGAAATACAGCCTCCTGTAAGTACGAAGGTAGGAAATGCTATGTATATTACTGGCACAAATTAACACAAGAGAGGTGATGAGGAATCCCATAGCCAAATGAAACTGGTAACAGGAGGCACATACATCTGCTGGAGTTGGCAATTACCTAAGACAAGGGGGGCTGACACCTGAAATCCATGGGGCAGGTACCCAGCTTTGCATCTTGTTGCCAAACTAGCAGCTCCACCCATGCAGTATCCTCTGGTTCTCAAGCAAAATTCACAGTGACTGCAGTTTTGACAGCTAAAGTCAAACACAATGGAAATCACAGAGTACCTTTCTGTGCAGCGGCTGCACATCTCTCCCTGCAGCTGTATCTGAGAGCCCCTGCTCTGCCTCGAGCTGGGGCACTGCCTGCATGCTGATCCACCGACAGCCCCCCACACACAGCCCAGGGTCACCCAGGCCCACAGCCGGGGAGGCAGACACCTCCTCTCTTTTGCCCCGATCATACAGGCTGAATTTTGCTGCTGCTTTTTCGGTATACATGGCTGTGCCTCTTTGTCCTTCAGCCTCCTCCACACGCCCATGTTGCTTGTGCATGAGCCTCCAGCTTATTCTCATCTTGCAGACCCTTTCCTTCCTTTCTGTCCAGGCTCCACCAATGACACCTGCTTTGTCCCCCCTCACTCCCCTTTCCCACACCATCCACAATGTACCAACCATTTTCCATGTGCTCTTTAACACTACTGCTCTCAATGGAGTCTGTGCAGACCCAGGAAGAAGCTGATCGCAGGTGCTGCCGGCTGGTGAGAGGTGTGGTTCATGTTTATGTTGTTAACCAGTTTGTTCTTTTTCCCCTTGCCTGTTCCTTGCCGTGTAGTTTGTTTTTCTTGAGTGATGGTTTATTTCTCTCTCCTGTGTGCTTGTTCGAACACGAGTACACAGCACCAAGCACATGTGAGCACTGCAGAGATGTGCAGTGCGAGTGCGCAGCCGAGGTGGCCCTGGCAAGCCCAAGCCCACATGGCAGGCAGAGATGCTCTATTCCAAGGAAGGCCGCGCTGCAGCTCAGCAGTTGACATGCCTCAGCTTGGTTGGCACAGGCATGGGGAACACCAGCCATGGAGACCCTGGCTCTCAGAGGTGACGTGGTGCCTGGCCAGAGCTGCCAGCTCGGCTCTGTCCCCTGGGAACAGAGGGACCCTTGGGAAGACGCTGTCATCCTTCCCTTTCAAAACCTTCCCAGAGCTTGCATGGATGGAATGAGTCTTGAGACTCTTGGCCACAAAATATGACTTAAAGAGGTGGTTTGTAGGTCAGGAAGGTAGTCTGCACCCTCTTGCTGCACAACTATTTTCCAGCAAGCCCCTGGGGCACCTTGGGCTGCATGGCCTCACCGGGGAGTGAAATGGGGACACTAAATCTCTCAACCCCTAATGACAGCGCTGGAAAGGTCTCTGCCCCGGTGGTGGCTGGTGTCCAAATTCCCACTGGTTTTCCCCACCCTGTGGTGGGGCAGCATGTGCCACGTCAGCCCAGCCGAGCCACTGTTCCTGGGAGCTGGCGGAGAGGGTGAGGAGGGGGCAATTTACAGCCATGGTTATTGAGTGGTGTGTGAGCTGTTTGTCACGCTGAGCCCTGGCACCTTGTTCTACCTGTGTTGTGCATGTTTTATTGGTGTTGAGCAGAGGGAGGCCGGAGCAGAGGGGAGTCTGGGAGGAAAGGCACTCAAGTGAAAAATGAACCGAGCCAAACAGGATTGAGAAAGAGAGAGAGAGACATGCAGGGGAAGGGGGTGAAGGGGCCAGATTATAAAACACAAGATGAATGTCCCCACTGGCAGCAGGGTTAGAGAAAGAGGGAGAGGGAAGAAATGAGGGGGGCAGAGGTGGAAAAAGAAAGAGAGAATAAAGACACTGCCTTGTGGCCAGCACTATGCTAGTGGGATCGGGGATGCACATGTAGTCAGAAAAATAATTCTCAGTTTAACAAAGCAAGAAGAGGGGGGTGGGAGTGGAGGAAAGCTACAGATCCACATGGAAAGTGCCCCAGGGTGTCCAATCTGCTGGGTTTAAAAAAAAAAAAAATCATTTTGCCTCATCCCTCTCCTTCCCCCACTGGGGAGCCGGCTCCTTCCTCGTCCCCCCAGCCACCACCACCAAAAGGAGTGGGACTGGGGAGAGAGCTAAAGGTCTGTTTAGAATTTCACATCTCTTCCATCCTGCTCCCTCAGTGCTAAACTTTCAAGACAAAAATCATAAAACGAGTTGCTTTGTTGGTGAGGCAGATTCAGAGATCTTCCTGTTAGGAACAAGAAAGGGAAGAGAGAGACAGAGAGTGAGACAGAGAGATAGCTAGATGGAGGGCTGGCTTTGTGCTTGCAACAAGCCGCTAAAGGTGCATTTTTAATTAAATTTATACAAAATGTGTCAGTTTTATCTCTATGTTTCAAACCTGACTCTTTTCTATCAAAGTAAAGTATTGATCTTCACTGCCCCGAAGCTACCTGACTGAATTAAACAGAATAAATAGAAGAAGGACTGAAAGGGCTTAGAAACAACTGCAGAGAGGCGAATGTTTAATGGCTCCACAGTCATTTGCTGCAATTAAAAAACAAACCGTTTAGAGAGGCTGTTAACACCTTGAAGTCTGAAAATCCTCACTTCAAAAAAGCCCCAAAACAGCTTCCAGGCAAAACATTTTAATTGCCATAAATACTTCCAACCTCAGCCATCACTGATGCATGTGCACATTGTACAGATAGACAAACAGAACCCTGAGCCCAACAGGACAGAAACCACTCAGCTGGTGACATACAGGTATACTCTATGTGGCACGGAGACACCTCCAGCCAAGGAAAGGTGTGTATCTAGTATGACCCAGATACATATTTTTTGCTTTATGTAAGCAAAAACCACATTTATCTGAGAAGTTAAGGACAGACATTTTAGACCCACACATGTATTCCAGGTCTGTTTGCCTAATGTGACATTGCCTATACTGAGCATTATTCTCCACACTGGTCATACTCAATTGCATGTCATGCAAGTCACTGGCATCTTACAAAGCTCTCTCTGTGCCTGTCTTATGTCACAAGAAGCCATCACAGACTTTGCGCCGCAACCAGTCCCGCTCGATTAAGAACTAAGTGAGTTGGGGCTGGGGTACCCTGTGATAAGAGCCTACAGCCCCTGGGACAGACAGGGCCCACAACTTCGTTAGAGGCTCTTGACCATCATGTGACTTAAAAAAGAAAAAAAAAAAACCCCACATTTGCTTGGTTAATCTTAAGGTAATGTGGTACTGCGTGACTTACCAAAGCCTTTCTGGCCTGCGCATCTCTCAGCATGGAGATTTACCACTGCTACTCTGTGGTCCTCTTCTGCTGAGCTCAGCAGAAGAGCTTGATTTTGGGGACTCTGTAGAGAGAGACATCAGCAGGCAAGAGCCCTATTGGCTTCAGACTTCCAGAGCTTGCACTGGAAAATAGTTTGGCACATTCGCAACTCATCCCTTTCCCTTGGTATTTCTGGGATGAGGGGAGCAGGCTTATGGTAGGAAGCCATTTTTGCAGGAGATGATTACAGTTTACTGTATCAACAGAGGTGCTACCAGGTGGGCAGTGTGCTGTGCTGTTCCTGGGGAAGGTGTTTTGTACAGAGACTGTGAAGTTTTACTTTGTGTTTTTGAAAATCGGGAAGGAGCTCTACAGCCTGAAACCAGTTTTTGGTTGAAAATAAAAATAAACAAATATACTGGCCTTGTGCATCATTTCAGTTAGTTAGTGAAGTAATGTGGCTGCAGCACTGGATGGATGATTGGAGGGGCTGGATTCAGTTCCTAGCTGTGTCACAGTCTCACCGTGGGACCCTGGAGAACTTGCTCTATCAGCCCGTGACTCTGGTCCCTGTGTATGAAATGAAGAGCATCCAATCCCCTTCACACAAGGACAGACAGGGTCTTAAGTCTTGTGCACCACAGGTTTGAAAGACATGGAAGTGAGTAAGAGTATCTCTGTGGGGCATAGAGCAATACAGAGGAGCAATACCAGAGATGACTTTAAAAGAGCTCAGATCCCTGAAGAAGAGGAGCCACAGCACTCAGCTGGGCAAATCCAGGCTGCTTCTCATCCCTCTGGGTTAGATGGATTTTGCTATCTGGACTAGCTTTGAGTGAGCTCAGGTATAGCTACAATGGCCTGAACTGTTATCACCCATTTATTTAGCGGGTTGATTCACCAAGCTATACAGCCATCTGTACACATAACCCCGCAGGCCACAGGAAGCCACAAGCTTAACTCCAGTTTGGCTTTGGAGCTTGAAGCACTGAGAAGGTTGCTTGACTTGGACCAAATTCTTTGGCAATTTCCCCAGGCACTTTCCTGGCTTTGCGGGTAGTTCTGCTTATCGGGGTAATGATCAAAGCAAGACTTCAGCCTATCACATGGACTGCAAGTCCATCTTTTTTGGCTAATTCAAAATGTTTCACAACACCAAAAATGGTGTCCCTCATCGTTTCAGGGACAAAAACCATCCTGAGAATTTTCCTTACTTGGATCTGAAGGGGGGATGATTTTTGCTCAAGGAGCAGGGTCAGATAATAAAAGCTCTGACCAGTTATTAGTGCATCAGTTTAGGCAAATGAACCCTGCATTTTCTCATCTTTCAAACATTTTGTTCCACATTAAGTAATGATGAAAAGATTTTCTGTGAGCAGCAGGACATTTCACATGGAAGCAACAGCATGAATGTCACCATGCACAATTCTTGCCTATGATTGTTACAGAATCACATGTTTTTAAAGGATCTGCTTAGCCATGCGCATGGGTTTGTATTGTGGCAGCTCCCTCACCAACACCTGAACTGCAGGTTAATGTTCATCCCAGTGAGCTGAAATACTCAAAAGCAACAGGAGCACGGGGACAGAAGCCAGCATGGCTCTGCTTGACAGGATTTCAGAGCTACACTCTCACTTTAGCTTCAGAAAGTTCTGCCTTATACCTTTCCTAGGCCCGCAGACTCTCAGGGGTGAAACAGCCCTACAAATCTGAGCCAGTTGCCATATCCTGTAGCAGAGGGTACATACGCATTCAGTCAACGCTGCAACTTGTGCATCTGAAATGAACCATTTGGGAACCAAGGAATATGCATTTTTAGCGCTAAGGTTGAATACTCCTGCTGCTTATGGCCAAGCTCCTGCTGCTGCACTCCAGAGCATTTTGCTTTTTTACGGACCCCTGATTAACACTTTCTAAGCATTTCAGCCCACACTCCAGTCACTTCACAGATTGCAATGAATGCAGATTTGAGTTTATGGGTTCATAAAAGTGTGAATTAGCACAACAATTTTCCCCCCGCCTATTTGCACAGCCCTTCCTCGAGTGACCTGTCCCTTGAGACAACACAAATATTTCAGCTCAAGTGAACTGCTCAGTGAGGCATTTTTAAGAGACTAGAACAAGATCTGTGGCCCCAGGAAGCAATGCCTGTAGGAGCACAAAGTAGGAACATCACTGTGAAGCCCAGCACTTGCATCTCTTGGCAAAATTACAAAGCACTGAGAAGCAAACTCCTTTAGCCCCTGTAGGAACTGCAGCAATCCCAGCAGCCCTGGCAGTGCCACTCGTATCGGCTCTGAGCCTGGCATTGCTATTGCCACCCATGCTAAGCAGAAAGGGGTGAGCAGACCTCCCCTGCCTGTCTTGCACTGGTGCAGTGATGCCTCTTGCCTGCAGTACAGATATAGTCGCACAGCCCTGCACCAATACACTGGGTCAGACCCAGGGACTCCAAGATGAGCACCTCACAGCACCCCAATGTTGTGCTTTTCCGCACACATGCGCCCTAATCTCTTCCAGACTCTACTCCGACATTCCATGTCTTTGGGCTGTGGAAAACACAGTTACCCAGCAATCTGCCCCTTCTCCTGCTCTCTGCATATCACTGGTGTGATCAGTCCTATCTCTGCATGGAGGAGGGGCTGGCTGACCAAATTTCTTTAATTAAAAGAAAAAGGATCAGGTTCATTCCAGATAAGCAGGCAGGATTAAAATAGACAGAAAGAATAGACAAGGGGCAGCTGTCGGCACTCCAGCCGATCCAGCGTGATTATTAATAACGATAAGCAGGAGAAGAGGGTAATAAAAGGATAATGAAGTGGTCCTGAAAGTGACAGGAGATGGAGCCCGATAAGAGGGCCCGTGGCCCAGAGCTGCTCTGGCCCCAGCAAGGTCTGCGCAGAGCAGCCTGCTGGGGCAGGCTCAGGGAGCGGGGCACTGGGAGGAAAGGTTTCATCTCCCCAGGGACCGTAGCAGAGAGATTAATGGGCTCAGGAGCCTTGGACGTCCACGTCATGCAGCATGCATGACTGGATCAATTGGGATGCTTCCCAGGCTGTGGCCACAAGGAATGAGGGTTGTCCCCCCAGATAAAGCATGGCCCTTGGAGAACTGGTCTCACCATAGCAGCCGATTGTGGATCCCTCGTGGTACCCCACAGCTGGGACCCTGCCTTGGGCCTCACTCAGCACTGCACGCTCCCAGCACAGCCGGGGACTGGGATGCCACATTTTGAAAGGGAGTGCAAGCGGAAGAAGCTGCTGAGGTGTGGGGGCAGTTGCTGGGAGAGCACAGAAGCAGCGTGGGGCACCTCTGCCCTGTCTGGGGATCACGCGCTGCTCTCGTCTCTCTTGGCCCTGTCAGCTCTCCAGGCCAAGAAAGTGTCCCATATCCCAGGCAGTTGTCCAAAAAGGCGGAAGGATGTGGCTGAAGAAAGAGCAGCCAGTGGAGGGCTGGCTCTGGGTGCCCTTTCCCCAGGGAAAGCTCACATGCAGAGCATGAAGCACAGGCAAAGATCGCTGCAGCCTGGAAACAACACAGTGCACCCACCTGTACTAGCTGGATACAGCTCCTGGCTGTGGTGCAGGCTGGTGGAGGGGAAATAAGGTGTGGAAACTTATTTCCTGGGAGACCTTAAACAGAGAATGAAATTCTGCCTAACAGCAAATACAACCTCTGTCGTCTTTGTCAAGGCGAGGATCAAATCATCTGTAGAGATGCAGTGGGAAAGAAGGAAGAAGGAGACTGAGGAGTCAGAGCCTCACAGCAAGCCACAGAACAAGTCAGATAGCTGGAGAAGGGAACACTTGCTCAGGGAATGCTGTGGGAGGAATTAGGGCTGTTTAGGACAAACTGAATTAGTTTCCATTCAAATTGGTCTCTTTTATATCCAAACATCCCCTTCTCCCTCCCAAGTCTAAAGCATGTCTCCTTCTTCAGCGCGAGAAAGTCTCTGGTTCCAGGCTACAACATCCCAGCCGGGCCAGCAGGCAGGCGGGCAGGCGGCTGGGTGTATGCTCAATCTGAGCAGCCTTGCTGTCCCCACACTCAGCCACGGGCAGACGGCAAGCAAGGCCCGAGAGAGGAGCGGGGAATATGCGCCCTGGCTCGCGCTGCCTGGTGCAGCGCTCCCGCCACTCTGGGTCACCGCAGCAGATGCTGGGAGCATATGCCATGAATTAATTCCACTTTCCCTGAGATGCTCCGGCGAGAGGAACAGCAGTGCCTTTCCAACTTATTAACATAGGAGCTCCCCCCCCACCTCCCATCACTTTGTCACACTTAATAAAACAGCCAGCCAGAGTCCCTTTAAGAGGGGCTTTAATAGAAAGTTGCTGGCTCTGGCTTTTTTTCAGCTTTTATTTTCTACATCTTTTTCCAGTGCTGTGTATGCTGTCTCAGCCCCAATATACCAACAACAACAACAAACTGCACTCTAGTAAAGCATCTCCACTAAGAAAGTCTATAAATATTGTATCTATTATTATAAGCAAAACCAGAGATTCCTAAAACTGATAGGACCTAGAATTAATTTTTCCTTTGTTCACTTCTTTTACTTCATCCGTGATGAGGCTCGCCATTTGCCGGGGTAGTCTATTGAGCCCTGAGCCTGCAAGAGGCTATCTGCGGGTAGATATTTACACCCATCCAGAATCCCAGCAAGTCCCTGGGCAGACACCCAGATCAGCTCACTGAGCTAAACATGCTGTTGACAACATACACTTTGACGGGTTTGCAGCTCTCCCTCAGCAATGCATGAACAGAGCAGAACAAAGAGTAAGCAGGACACAAGATTCTCTATGTTGAATTGCCATCTTTGAATTGAAGATGGGAAACACTCACCAGATGTATGAAAGCCATGTTTGAATCAGGAACCCTGATTCTGCCACAGATTTGTTGTGTGGCCCCAGGCACACCACTGCACCTCACTTTAAACCTCTGTGATACAGATCTGTGGAGACTGACAAGGGATTACTGCTCTATTCCTCAGCTAGGCACAGCCCGGAAGGCTGATCCGAGTTCCTAGGAAATGGGTGCACTGTTGTGAAAATTGCTCTCACTTCTCACCTCACCTGAGGATCAACCAGAGCTACACCTTTGCAGACTACAAGAAAAAATTTACACCTGACATTTCTTCTTTTCACGCTCTTACCAGAAATGCAGGTTCCTGAGGCAGCTTTGTCACATCAAATACATACTGGTGCGCCACCACGAGCCAAGAGCTGGCCTGGGCATGCAAAAGCACCTCATTGTTTCTTTTTAGCAAGGAGAGTAACAGGAGCAGGTTCTCCTCTGACAGCACCAGGACTTGAGAGAGGAGAAGCAACAGGTCTCAGCCACCTTCCCAGCACTGCAACCAAAACACAACTGTGGAAGGAAGGTGGGTGGGAACAGCTTGCTGGAGGAAGGCCAGGAGCCAGACACTCACCTTTCCTCCTCCAGCTGGGGAAGGAAATGAAAAGACATGGAAACAAGTCTCAGTCTATTAAGTTTATTGAAGGAAATTGAAGAGACAACTTGATCACAGTGCACATAAATACTGAAGCAAGGAGAAAATATCTGACAGCATGGCTTAACTGGGAAGGTGAAAGCATAAGCAGGCTTAGGGAACAGAAGATGAAACTAAAAAACTGATTATAGAAAAAAAGCAGATTTTGAATCATAAGGGCAATTATCTATTAGAAAAACGAACCAGGGAAGACTTTCAAATATACTGTCTGCCTTTCTAAAAGACAGCCAAAGCTCAGCCACATCTCACCGAACTCTGCCATGGCCTGTATTATAGCAGGTCAGACTAAATGATCAAAGCCACCTCTTCCTGCCTTAAAATAGATGAGGCTGAGATTTTTTTCAAGCCCTACTCGCAAACTCTGCCTGGGTATTTGCTGGGCTCCCAAGGTCCCAGAGCGGGCACAGGCCTGGCCCACACACACTTACCTCCCACCCCAGAGCATCCCTGCCCAGGGTCCCAAGCCGGATGGGGGTAGCCAACAGCACCCAGCCCCAAGCGCACTCTTCTGGGAGGATTTTATGCAGCTTTAGAGCAGCTCCTCCAGCATAACGTGACCACAGCTCATCAGCAAAGGCCTCATTCAACTCCCACTATGCTTTTCTTGTGCTCTGTTCTCTCCTGGCTCTCCACCAGCACCTGTTCTGGCCTCACTCCCCTCCAAATTTTATGCATACTCTGTTCCCAAATCATTCAGCCTCCTTGCTCCTCTTGCCCCTACTCTGCTTCTCCCACAAACCCCGCTCTTGGTCCTGGCCCCCTTCTCCCCACACCCTGCCTCAAATGGCCCTCCCCAAGCCCTCACCCATTCCTACCTCTCACCGTCTCCAGGAGGATCTCCGGGGTTCAATGTCCCTCCTGCTCTTGTTCCAAGGGGTACTTTCATCTTCCTTTTGACTCCTGAAGGGCCCCTGCCGCCTCTGAGGAGCTGAGCACCACTGCACAGCCCAGCTCCACTTCTCATTCCTCCCTGCTGGGAGAGCAGCCAGACAGGAGTGCTCTGCCCACCCAGGATGATCAGAGCAGCTCTTGGAGGCAGAAGATGGCTCTGGGAGCCTCCCTGGAGACAGCCCAGGATTGTTGGTGTAGTGCACAGCTGCTAGAGGAGCAATAGGCTTGGCATGACTCCTGCACAGAGCACTCAGTAGCTACAGTCCTAACTACCACTTAGTTATCCACTCTTAATGCTCCATTTGGCCAGCAATGCCGTGTCCCCAAGCCCCTAAAAAAAACACAACACATAATATGCCACGCATCACACACCATACCTCAGAGACTGGGCAACCAGAAGCATCGGATTCATAGTTCACCCACTCTTGTGCCTCAGGCCTGAGCATTTTCAGCTTTTGTGGTCATTGAAAACCAGTTGATTTGCACCGGGTGACTGCATAGTTTTAGGAGGTGACACAAAAGTGCAAAGCCTCGTATGCTTTGCAACAGTGACTGGAGAGAGATAGGTAGGCTCACCTCTCAGCCTCCCTTTCTCTCTCTGCTCATGCTGTTTTCCTGCCCTCCTCCTCAACAAACTTGAGGTAAGTGCAGCGTTGTAGTAGGAAGACAGTTACTTTGCTGATAGGGACATTGTGCAGAGACCCAAGTTTCAGTGGGGGTACCGGTAGTCTGTTTTGCGCCACTCTTGCAACCATCAAAGTTTGTCCTCTCATTCTCAGGGCACAGAAAGTTATGTTCGCATCATGTTTCAAAGAGGCTAGAGTCTCACTGGAAGCAGATACCACTGAATAAGGTGATACCAGGCAAGCAGCTTACAGGGACAATGTGGGTTAGAACCTCAGATCAATTAGAAGGGAGAGAACCGACACTAGATGGTACTACAGTTTGCAATTGAGAGGAGAGTGCCTCTGCTTTCCCTGTGATCTTTGAGGGATGAACTGAGAAAATCCATGTCCCACCCCCTCCTCCCTTTATCATTATCTTCCTCTCAGATTGGCTTGTTGGGTTTGTCTGATTTGCTAAACTACTTTAGCTTGCTGAATTTATATTTTTTTCCTGGTACGTAGGAAGCATTCTAAGTTCTCTTTGGCCAAGAACCATAGGTGTCACAGAAAAATAGATGCTAGCTCAGCTGGGAAGTTTCTGTTCATACCAAAACAGGTTTGCTCAGAGAAAGACTTTGAGATTATCCTCCATACACTGGCCTCCCAAGCTTCTGTCTCACCTAGTTTTCTAGTTATAGGGGAGATTTCTTGGTTGTAAAAAAACTTAGTGTCTCCTTGAGACAAATAAGCTTCCCCTTATTTTGGTGGCCCCAGACTGGGACCCAATTGCTTCTCTCTTGGTAGAATTGTTTGACCTATCAACTCTGATCTGAAATTTTGCAGAGTACTGAATTCACAGTGAGTTATTTGACCTGTCCTGCTGTCAGTACGAGTGGGAATGCAGTGCTCTATTAGACCGACCAAACAAGCTAAGAAAAGCAGCACAGCAAGCCTTCCTCCTAGCACCTGCACTGCCCCCCAGAAGCATATAGCAAGATTGTCCAGCGGGACAAAGCTTTGAAGGACATTGGCTTAGAAGTAATGTTACTGTTTCCTGCAAATAATGACCAATGTTCTATGGGGACAGCGCATTAACAGCTAAATGGATTTTTCTTTAGATGACAGTAAGAGTGCGTTACTTGGTTCCAAGGAGACACCCACCAGGGAGTTACCTTGTGTCAGAGCAGCAGGCTCCATTCTTTCACATGCGTGGAATAAACAGTATTTTCTTTGCAAACTACCTATTGCCTGAAGCTATCTCTGTTCAGGCTGTGATCTCATCTGATTGCAAAAGCTAAGGGGGGTTAGGCCTGGTCAAAACTTAGCTGGGACATCTCAAGGGAAAAAAGAGGTGCTGTAAGAAGCAGTATTGTCAGTTTAATAGGTGGTGCTGCTTCCTCCGAGTCAATACAGACGTAATGTTCCAGGAGAGAGGTTAAACTAGCAGGGGATGGCTGGAGGCTGCTAGATGAAATGTAAAATGGGTATCCTGACAACTTGTGGCATCTGTTGTGAGGAAAATGATAATCTTGATGTCCTAGGCAAACAAATCCTATCAGCGTAAGCTTCTCTGATAGCCATCAGTGAAAACCACACTCTACTGTAAGATGGTCCACCTCAGAGAGGTTGCATTTCAGTAGAGGAAAGATCGACTGTTGCAGTTATCTATAAAGGCGCTAGTGAGGTGGAAGTGACTGTTCATAAGTAAATATTTTATTGTGTTTAGAATTCTTAATCTCTTTTGAGAACAAAGATTTTTTATTACAAAATACCCAAAACTTCTCCCGAGCAAGGTCCTATTTATTTTCATGTCTGAAATAAATTCTCAAATACAAACAAGTGAATAGAAAATTAAAGTGCTAAACTATTTACAGGGGATGCATGTATGAGGAGATGTCTGGTGTGCCAGTGCTCTAGGGCAGACTGAGGTGGTCCTCTCTCTCAGACTGTCCCAGGTCCCACTCAGTCACTAGTTCTGAGGACACCTCTGTGAAGAGATGGTCCCAATCCCAGCTGACATCATCCTACCAAGAGGAAAAAGACAAACGTACTGAAATGTTACTGGTGACACCCAAAGGTCTCTGAACGATGCCAAATATTCAAGATGAACAGCAAAGAGAGAAACTAAATGGCAACTGCCCCTGCCAGGGAAGTCACAGATTCAGTTGGCTAGAACAGGAATCCTAGCCAGAATGAAATGTGAATCCTTGCTACAATTTAAAGATTTTAACAGAATTATTCATGTTCCAAACTTCCATAAAGGACAGAATTTTTTATACTTGTTGATCTTAGATATTCCCAGGCAGGGCATAAAGAGAAGCCATAAAAATCTTCCACCCTTCTGCACTTCTGCTGAAGCATCTGCAGTTCTGAGCTGCAGAAATCCTTTGTTGCAAGTCCTGAGCTCCTGCCCCCCCAGTTGTATTGAGGTTGTTCTGTCCTGCTTTAACACATCCCTCTGCCCAAACCCCAAATGCTTTCTGCCTTTGTCCCTTTGCACCACCCTGCAGAACTACCTGGAGCTCACGGTGGCTACCAAAAGACAATACACAGAGCACTGTTTCTGCAGGGATCTGTGACAGTGCTAGGTCCTTCACATTTTCCTTACTAGCTCTTTCATACTGAAGGGGACCAATCATAGTGATGCCATATTCTCACACAGAGAAAGCCCTACATATCTTTAAAATAATCTGCTGGGGAAATCAGAACTCCATCCTCTTGGACAAGCTCCTCCTCATCTCTCTCCTCCACCCCACCAACAAAGGCTTACTTTCCAAGTATGATCTGAGACACATAAGAAGCTTTTGCCATGTTGGAGTTCCCACAAAAGAAAGACTCACCTCTCGTAGTTCGTGCTCTGGAGCCAAAACTTTGGTGAGAAGCTTCAGGTCAACCTCTCCATCCTATGAACACACACAGTCACAGTCTTACAGACAGTGAGAAAGTGGACACCATCATTTCACCAGGTAGGTCTTGCTAGAAATAGGCACAACATTTGCCTCATAAGGGACATAGACGTTGTCCAGGACAACAGCAGGAGCTTCATCTGAGCAGCAGATACCATACCCACACTCTTTACAGACACAAACAAGCAGGAAAGCCACACTGCAGAGAGGAACAGAGTTGAAAACAGACTGGAAGTTGTTTGGATGATAGGGCTGTGTATTTTATGCAGCTGAGTATCACTGTGGAGGATGATGGGATCCTGGAAGGAGCGGGATTCACATTGGTCACCCCATAGCAACATCCACTTACCAGAGTCTGAAATGCAGCATACTTCATAAGATCTTTGTCCAGGTCATGGTAGGTCAGCACTCGGTTCACCTGCACACTGCACCCAGAAAGGGTCAAAGAACAAGCCGGGGTAAGTGTGGAAGCACATCTGAGGAGAAGGGTTGCATGAACAGGAGTCCGGTGACACCCATCTCAAGTGTACACATCACCCATGTGGGCTGTCAAGATGGGTGTCCCCAGACAGTAGCAAATCTCATTCAGCAAATGAACATTGACAAATCTGCATGCCAGGCTGTGCACATGCATAAAAACAGGATGTGGAGTGACCACAGACTCCCTCAGAGAAGCCAGCACGCCAGAGAGAAGATCCACAGACTAGCTGCAAGGGCCAGAAAGAAAACAGGAATGTAGCGAACATTGAAACAGCCCCTGTAGGCTCTGAGAGCCCCACCATACAAGCTACAGAATAGTAGGGACCATGTGATTTCCATTTCTGAGCTGAGTCACAGCTATCAAATATAATTTCTTAAAAGGTAGCCTCCAAAGAGAAACATGAGGCAGAGGGGTAATACACTGTTGTACTATGCTTCCCTCCACAGGTGATGCAATACTATAGAATTTAATTTGTTTGTGTTTGCCCATGAAAATTACTTGTTTTTTCTACTGCAAGGAGACTATGGATACAGGAGGAACAGATGGGATTATAAAAAAAGAGAGAAAACAAAGACATGAACTCTGGTGAGAGACAAAGCAATTTTAAATTTTCTACTATAAAGTGTCATTTATTTTTGTTAACAGCTATTTAATTACAATACCTACTCCATACTTGCGAGAGAGGCATCTGTGGTCAGGAGTTAAGATATTCCACTCCTCCAAATAAGGGTCAATAGAAATCCCAGTCTGTGATCTTGGCAATAGGCCCAACAGGGGAGAGAAGACTTTCCTGATACATTTAAGATAAAACCCCCAAAACTTTCATTTTTTAAAACTTGCTGGTCTCTCTTGAGCTAACCCCGAGACTATTCTGATAACACCTTCAAAACAACAGGATTGTGCTTTGCAAATTAACTAGGCACTTGAGTAAGAAGGATATCCTGTGGAGGGCAAAGCAGCCTACAACTGTGCATAACCAAAGTGTGTGTGATAATATATGTGTACTGGAGGCATCTGAGGTTATACAGGCAACCTTAAATCAAGCAATTCCTAACTCTTGAGAGTTTGATGTTGCAACATCAAACATGCTACTCTAATGCAGTTTTTGTATATATAGAGAGAATATGCAGTAACTGCTTTCTCTGTGTAATAGGAAACAAGAAGTTTGCACTGTTCAGCTTGGAACCCCACTGCCACAATACACAGCATCGAATGCTGCTGAATGGCACTGCCACTGACATCCAGAGAGCATGAGATAAGGTGGAGTTTAATTTCACCAGCCATTTCGCACTGCTGATGAGAGCCTCAAGAACACCTGGCAGTGCTCTTACCTGGGGGGAGCTGCCACTTGCATGGCCAGATCTTCCTCCTGGACTTCCTCCAAGTCAGGGATCACAGGAATATCTGCAACAAGAGAAAGCAGCAGCAGTAAGTGTGGAGTGTTATGCTCTCTTCTCACTAGAGACAAAGGTTCCCTTGCTCCACAGATATGAAACAGCCTGTTTCTTCTTAGAGGAAAACACAAGAAAGTTATTTAGCAATGATTAAAAATATATTGTTTAATATTAAAACAAGGCAATATAGCTGTGAAGCTTGGGGTCAAAAGAAATCTTGCAAGAGAAGCAGATTTGGGCTGGGTAGGACTCCATAGCCATGGACCATGCATTTGAACGCAATCTTGAAGCTGAAAGAAGCTGGCTGCACTAAACCCCGCTGCCTACTTGCCATCATCCTAAGACTGGCAAGAATTTGCTTCTTATGAGATATGTTATCATTTGCTCAGCTCAGCCACCAGTCACCTAGACTCTGTTAGAAATGAAATGTGGGGCAGAAACTGAGAGAAGCCACGTAAAACTACATGCTAAAGGAGCTGCTGGCTGGGTCTCAGACTGTGCAGAGGCCTGTGACCTTCCTGATAGCTGAGGCAGGAAGTGTTGGTGGTCTAGCAGATACAAAGACTAGGGAAGATGCACCTCGTTGTAATGTCATAAACCTTTTTGTGATTTCCAGTGTGACCCTGGAGTGGCTGATGTCTGGGTCACTGGGTATTCCGACTACGGCAGTTCCACCTAAAAAGGACACTAGAGACAAAAGAATCGAGGAGAGGAGGAAGAACAGGTTGCACACCAAAGCCTGCTAAAGGAGCAAGGCTCTGAGAGCACTGCATGCTTTTTGATTTGACAAAGTCCTGTAAACAGTCGGAGATTGAGAGAGCAAAAATGGAGAGAGGAAGAAGTCACTGGACGTGCAAAGCAAGGACAGAGTACACCAGCACAGAGCTCCTTTAAAGATTCAACGCCACAAAGGCTCTCCAGAGACCCTGAGCCCTCAGACTGTGGAGAAGCTGGTGGTTCAGCTCTGGGAGGACGTTTCACTCACACAAGCGTGCAGATGCTGGAGCAAGCAGGCTGCTCCCGGCTCTGTCGGCAGCATGGCCATGCTACTGCTGGATGGCAGCGGGAGACTGGGCCTGGCTTTGTCCTCTTTTGCAGCCCAGCCTGAGATGAATATTCAGGAGCTGGAGAGACATTCCCACCTGTGGCGTTCAGGGCTCTGGGCAGGGTCTGCCTGAAAAGGCCCTTGCCCGGCCGCCTGTCAGAGCTTCGCAGGCTCTCAGCTGCCCTCTCCAGCTGAACGTCCACTGCGCATCCCCGTGGCTCACCGGCCTGCGGGTCGGCAGGCAGCCCTCGCCCAGCTGCGGCAGGACACGGGTCAGGCCAGGCCTTGGCGCCGTGGCCGTTCGGAGCTGGCCACACAGTGGGATTTCTCGCTAATTGGCTGCCTGGTGGAAGGCTGAGCGGGACAGGGGCTGCCATGGGAGCCTGGCCACAGCGAAAGGCAGTGACAGCTTGGCTGGCCTCCGTAGAGCTGTGCCTTCTAGCTCCTCAGCTGCCCAAGGAGCAGGTGCCTGCAGAGCAGCTCTCCTACTACAGCAAACTTCCCAAAGACGTTTAAAGGGAAACTGCATCAACAGGCCCCCAGGCTGTCCCTTAGACGGAGGAGGCATATACAAGAAATGCGTCACCAGTGTGTCACTGGGCATTTGGGGCAGATCTGTTCCCGCTCTGCTTGTAGGGACAATACACAGAAGAAGCTGCTATTCCACTGGCTCTTCTCTGCAGGGGCTCCCAGCTCTTGGTAAAACTTGTAGCAAAATACAGTTATGGGACAAAAGCATCTCCATGGACAGACAGACCTGTGGAGGCAGCTAGTAAAACGTGCTCAGTGGTAGTGTGGGAGAAAGTCCCTGTATGTAAGCAACAAATACCAAGGAGGGAACAGACTGGTGAGACTGGTCCAAGGGGAGGAATGAAGCGCTGTGCAGAGGTGCCCTGTTAGGTTCAG
Organism: Gavia stellata; assembly: GCF_030936135.1. Taxonomy (NCBI): domain Eukaryota; kingdom Metazoa; phylum Chordata; class Aves; order Gaviiformes; family Gaviidae; genus Gavia; species Gavia stellata. The sequence goes on from NC_082600.1 coordinate 26,558,518, forward strand.
GCAAATGAGCATGGGAATGAGAAACAGTCTAATCTCTCCTGAACTAATTTATGCTTTTCAGCAGGAGACTGTGAATGTTGCTCAGCAAACACAACTAAATTAAGAGCTACCTGGGAACAGAGCTGCCCTTGCCCACAGAGCAGCATTCCCTGTAGCAGGAGAAGGTCAGATCCTTATCCTCTTTTGACAACAGACATGTGGAAGGTGTTTGCAGCAAACTGAATTTCTTCACTTGATGCTCATTTTGGCAGCTATTTCTGGGGTCTCCTCTTCCTGGTTCCGTTTTGCTTTTGTTGATCTCTTTTTGCACTAGAGAAAACTGTAAACTTAGGGCCCAGATCAGTGATGCCCCTTCCATTTTGCAGGTTCCCGAAGAGTCCTGGATTTGCCAGTGCTCGTTTTATCTCGTGGCCATTGAATTCCATGGACCCATTTCCCAAACCCCTTGCAGAGCACTACCTCTACCCTGTATTAGCAAAATCCAGTCAATCACGTAGAAATTCTTCCCAGAAGAAATTCAAGGCTCTGATATTTTATAGGCGCTTTGAAAATATTTCAGACAGAAGAGCTGGAAATGCTCTAGGGGCTCCTGCCAGTCCCTCCAACAAAGGCCAGCACATGCTTGTTCTTACTGCAAACTGCAGATGATTTTGTCCATTTCTAGGCAGAAGCAATGCCCTTTAGGACTGTCAGAGACTGACAGGAAACAGAACAAAAATGTCGCAAATTACAGGAAAATATCAGCTCCCCAGGCAAACTGCTATCAATGGCGAGTCAGCCCTGAAATATTTGGGTCTTTATTTCACTTATTACTCATAATTTCCTTTTCCCTCTGCCAATTCCTGTGGTGCCACCTCTCTAGAATCCCTCTCCCTTCTCTATCTGTACAGTTTGCAAAGTGTCTCAGTTCTCACTTTATCACCAAGGACCCAACCTTTCCCCTGAACTCAGTCTTCAGCTCCCTAATTGTTTTTGTTGCTCTTCTTAGGACTCACATCTTTTTTTCCAGTAAGCTCTGGTAACACAGCCAAGTCATGGCACTATGTCAACTGCAGGGGGAAGAAGCACGTGGGCTGCAAGAGCGTAGGCATATGCTTTATTTTTAATACCCCCATTAGGTGCAGTGAGGTTACTTACATATAACATTAGAAACGTGCACAAGACCATGTCCTCCCACTCTCACACCGCAGCACTCATACAGCTTTTTCACAGAATCACAGAATCATTAAGGTTGGAAAAGACCTGCAAGATCATCAAGTGCAATCATCAGCCCAACACCACCATGCCCACTAAACCATGTCCCGCAATGCCACGTCTACACATTTTTTGAACACTTTTCCAACAACAAGGTTACATTACAAACCCGCACTCAGCGTACTTTGATCTGTGTCCCACTTTTTTTTCCCTCCTGTTCAGTGTGAGGGTTTCAGATCATTTTCCATCACACTGATAAGCCTGTGGTTTTGGTGCAGAATCCTGACACATACTTTACTGTCCAGGCTCTTGTGCCTGAATTCAGTGCCCAGGTAGGTAAACTTTAGAAATGACTGCACAATGTACCTACATGCTAAGGAGCTGCCTGTGTGCAAAAGGAAACACCTTCAAAGATACCAGGTCACTGCAATGAAGTGAACAAATGGCCTGTGCATTACAAAAAGAAAGCGTTTTGCAGCTGAGAAGGGGTAACTTCAAAACCAGGAAATGAAAAGTGATTCTCTGCAGTCTAGCGCTAGGTTTTGGGGTGGGGGAAGGTTACATTACTCAGCTGCATTTTGGAGGAGAGAGGAGCTCCCATAGTCTTTAATATCAACTAATTTTAATCAAAACTGTAGGCAAATCTCAGAAGCAACATAAAAATCTTACAGCTTCAGCTGTTCTTCTCCCACTTTCCTGCAGACTTTGAAATAAGAGCAAAATGATATGATACTAATGGTAAGAAACATTAAAAGAAAAGTTGAGTTACTGGTAAAAAATATTAAAAAGGGGAACAAATCGAGTACAAACCATCTTACCAACATTGGTCTCCCAGCTGGCCTCTGAACAGTATGCTGCAAGGTACTGTTACCTATGCCACCTCCCTCAACCAGTCTCCCCCAGACAACTCCTTTGAATCTCCATTTCATACGGCAGAGAGCATTCCCATAGTGAGTGCCCCTGAAAATGACACTCACGCTCCCCCTGAGTATCCTGCTTTCATTTTAGCTGAAGGGAAGGGAGAATATGTGGACACACATGTCAGGTAATGTTTTACTATCAGAAGAAAGGAGTGTATGTAACAGAAGATGGAGGGGGGAACATAGAAACCTCAGTGCATGCAGTGACCGTAAAGAGGAATGGATGAGGCTTCTCTTTATGCCTCAAAATGACTGGGAACAGAGTAACACAAAGCCTTTCCCCATGGATTTCGAAGCCTATAAAGAAACAAGATATGGCTTTAGAAACTGCTCATGGTAGAGATGTGAAAAGCTGAGCGAGCACCAAATGCTAGATGACCAGTGCAAACTCCCCTGCATCTCCCAGATGATGGTGAGTAAGAGCGAACAAAGAATGAAACCAAAATGAGAGTATCCATGCAGAAGTTATGGTGAGGTAGGAGACAACACTACCAAATGTTGGCTGACAGGGGAGTTATAATATACTGCACCTAACAGATTGTCTGAGAACTTCTAAGTCCCAGCATGTAAGTAAAAATAGTATTTTTATTACAATAGCTGGACTGAGCTAGGTCTTACAGAAAAAGAGCTTCAAGGCTAAGTTATGGCAAGACACCAATAGCATAAGGCAGAAGTGCGTGGATGGTAGGAGGAAGAGATGGAGGGGAAAGACTGAGGGCAACCCATGCTACATGCAGATAGCCAAACAATAAGCAAGGAACAGCAGCTTTTTAAGTCATAAACAAAGGAAGGCTTTATGTGTTTGCATTAAGAGTACATGCAGTAGCCATCACCTTTTTTACCTCTTAGCAAATAACTTACTGATAGCTGAGGAAGACAACCACAGAAAGCAACAAGCAGGAGATAAAGGAACCTGCACCACCTTAATACCCAGTTGCTCCAGCAAGTTAGTGAGTTGCACTTCCCCTCCCAGGCGGGGCTGATTTTTTTAGTAGCAACACCTGCAAGCTGGGTCCCTTAAAATCCTGCAAGCTCACAGTAAGATCTGGTCCTAGCTGCAAAGAACTAAGATCTCTGTTAGATACAAGGCAGCACATAAATGGGGACAGACAGAATCTGTTCGAGGTCAGGCAATAAAGCAGTGGCAGAGCTGGATCTAGAAACCCTGTCCCAGGTCAGGCCTGCAGTTAGTCAGTGGTGTGGTTGCTGCTTTCTCCCTGAGCTGCTTTAAGAGTCTCCCGAGTCAACACCCTGACACCCAAAAAAATTACTCCATCTCATGTAGTCTGATTTGCTTCCCCCAACTGGGTGAGTTTTTCAAAGGCCAGTTCAGAATGGACACTCTTGCAGTGGCTACCGTGCTGTCCTCCCTGTCCACACACCACCATATACAGAGAACACGAAGAGGGTAGTGGCTTCTGGAGCTGGCAGTCCCCTGCCACTAAGCAGGCATAAGAATGAAACTAACTTTAGTTTAAGTTGCTTGCTCATAAAATGTAAAACTGAAATAATGACAATATCTCTGCTGCTGCAAAACTTTGTTTTACTGAATGCTGTTACCTTCTGCATCACGTTTGGGGAATTTTAAACAGGCAAATGGAAGAAGGTCTGATTGAAGATGAAGTTAAGTGAAAGAAATTGTCTCATTTAGCACATGACAGGATTCATCTGTGTTCCCAAGTCCACTGAGGTAGCATCATGGGCGTTTCATATTCATGAGCTGCTGCGACACTGTGTCCCCTCATTTACAAAGCACCGTGTTCAGCAAATTCTGTCCCTGTGGACACTCCATGCATTTCATGGTCTTGTCAGAGAGACATCAAACACTTCAGTAACCAAATACCAGAAAATGGCTTTAATTAGCGCATCTCAATGCAATAAATAATTTTTCTCTCTAAGTGGAAAAATGGAGAATTAAAAAAAAAAGAAAAGAAAAAAGTGAAAAGCAACATGCAAAAAAAAATTCTTCAAAAAACCATAAGGAACAAGGGACAGAGACAGCTTCTGCTGAACACACAAACAAGCTTGAAGCCTCTTGGAAGCTTTCTCAGGAGAGCAGCAGGCAAATGGAGAGGATAAAGAACACTTCTTTGGATGCTTGGACATTAATTTCATAGGGCTGCCTTTCCCTGACTGAAATTGCCCTACTAGTAGGCCAATATGGAACAGCGTACCTGCCTGATCAGCCAGCAGGGAGATGAAAACAGTAGAGTGAAAAGCAGGCCTTACCACAGCTACTAGGGCACTGTCTTAAAATCTGAGACAAGCAGAAGATAACCTGAGAGGCCCATGTCCCAAAGCACCCTTTTAAGAAGAGAACGATAACAGCAAAACCTGGCCAAGCTGATGGGAAAAGTCACCCAGTGAGCATGTGCCAGAGGATTCATAGGATCTAGGGGAGGTCATGCAGCAGATTTAGGACTGACCCTCCAGCCTTGCCTTAAAAGATTATGCATTTGCCTTGCATCAGACAAAATAAGTTTTTCTTCAGCCACCAAGCTCTGACAATACTGTCAGCTAGATGGATGACTGGCTGGGAGGTCGGGTGGTCCATGAGACACTCTACTTGCTTTGATAGTGTTGTACTTTCACAGACTGCTTGGCATGGCATGGCTTCCTCCTCACCTGAGAGCTTGCTGAGGGCAGGCATCAGGCATATTTGCTACTTCCCAAGGCTGCTACTGACACAAAACCTCTGCCCAGTTTCAACCCCTGGGAAGTGAGAAGAGACACAGGGCACAGAACAGCCCTGTCAGATGAGTCGCTGGGCTCAGTGCAGGGCTTCAACAGGCAGTAATCCATGGCTTGTATTGTGCAATAAGTAAGAGCAGACACTGATGGCTTTAAAGATGAGGAAGGTCTTAATGCATAGGTTTGTTCACCAGCAGCAGAAAACAGGAGAGACTGGAGGCCAGGCTCAGGACCTGGAGTCCACCATATTCTTGAGGTTATCAGCATTTAGAGTAGTAACACACCTCCTAGCCTTACCAACAGCCCCCTGACAGAGCACTATGTCTGCCCTCCTTTTCAGGAATGTCTGCTTTCCCCTTTTCAAAGGCTGTTCCCTGTTCCTTTGCAGTATTTGCCTCCTGAAACATACTCAGAAGGTGGTGGGGCAGCAGATGAGAAGGCATGAGGTGCCCAGGGAGGATCTGGTGAACTCAGAAACACAAAATCCTCCTCAACAATGCTGGAGATGAGTGATTTTGCATTAGAGCATTACTGTGGCAGGGAAAGCAGCTTCTCAGGATGCTTCTGTGGAAGTATGTTCGGGAGCAGGCGTGTCTGATTCTATTTCATCCTCTTCATGTTACACTGGAAAAACAAGACAAACTACATTTCTTTTATGCTAAATCCTTAGGTTTTTTTATTCTTTCTTATATATATTTATTAAAAAATGCCTCTTTGATCGGCAGCACCCATGACACTTCCACATCCAGCAACTCCTCAGAAGCCTCCCTCCCTCCACACAAGGCCACCGCTGCTGACAGCCAGCTGGGTTTGATCAGAGCCACTCAGAATAGGATTTTCATAAGACAGATGAGGAATCTTACTGCTGTCTCTCATATCAGATGAGAAACTGAGGGGGAGGGGGGATGAGTCCTGCGGGAACAACACTACAATCAAGGGCTATACGGTTCTCTCCCTGTCCCTCCACTGCTGCAATTTTCAAAGGAGTTTGCCTCAGGCAGTTTTAAATGATGGTGTCTCAATTCTGTAATCATCTTTCAAGAGCTTTTTCTTAAAGGGTATTTTAGGTAAACCTAGTCCGTCAACTACACTTACGGACTCAGCAATCACAGACCCAATATGACTGTGTATCTACCATATCACAGAATTTAGTGATGGAAGATGCTTACCCAGACCATCATTTTCAGCCCCCAACAAGCTGTGTGCGCTCCCTTGCAATTTAAGCTGCCCACTGCCCCTTGGCCAGTGGTCTGCTGCTTCAAATAGGACTTCAGACATAACCCTTGGGACGTATTCTCTGCTCCCCCCTGCCCACTGTGACTGTCAGGAGGGAGATTTCCTTGAACACCAGAGGCTCTAGATCACAATGCCATCAGTCACTGGAGGAGTTCAAACTGGCCTGGACCAACAGCTCAGTGGAAACCATCAGGTTGGCTGAGTCTGCCCTTCTCTAACCTTGCGCAGAGACTTGGGGTAGTGTGTTAGGGAAGCAGCCAAGGGGAGGACTGCGGTGTGCTGACAGAGCCACATACGAAGTCACAGTGCAGAATCCCAGAAACTCAGCAGCCACCGTCACTCTCTGCCCCAGGCCCCTGTCTTCAGCCCATTCACACCACTTCCAAAACACCATGTTTTTCACTCCGTCTCCATTTCACTGATGCTCAGAACTTTTCATCCATTTAACTCTCCCCAAACCACTCTACCACTGCCTCCTGAGCCTATGAAGTACCCACTGGCCATATCCCTGACTGTTCCTGCAAATTCCTCCCTCTTTTACCCCCTCATGCTCAGCCAATGTAGCTGTCCTTGCAGCTCACGGCCCCTGGAATCCACCAGCACTTAGTGTGTTCTGTAAAAACAGCAGCTCACTAGGGAAGCAATTGACAAACTTTATCAGGAATGACAGAGCCAACAATAACCCACACTGCACTCTATTCTCAGCTCTGTTTGGAGCAATTTCATCATTGGTGCATATTTGCATGCAGCTCAAGAGGTGTTTGATATTTTATGGCTGCAAATTCCAGGTGCTGGATATCCCGTGAGGGCTGTCTCCCACGTGACAGACAGACATCACTCCCCAGAAGGATGTAGGGACCATGGCATATGCCCACTTCCTCCTCAGTTGTGCACAGAGCCTGGACTCCCATCCTGTTCAAATGCAAAGGAGCTGCTGGCACATGCCAGAAGGGTAAGAAGTCCTGCTAGAGGTTTGACATTGTATAGAGAGGTATAATCGTCAGCTCTGCTGCCTTGAGGAGTCTTCCCAGCACGCAGGAAGGGGGTTTGCCTTGAGGGCACAGATCTAGTGACTGTCTCCTGGCAGCTTTCCTCACCTGCGGGTCAGGTTTGGGTTGTCTGTGTAGCACAGTCAGGCTTTCGTTTCAATCAGCTGTCTCATTCGCACACACTATCTGCTTTAAAATAACAAGCCGTTGTTCCTGCAGACAGAGAATCACACATAACATCCCAATCCTCCAAGAAAAGCCCTGTTCTAGGAGCTATGCATCCCAAGGGTAACAGAGAGAAGGGGGGAAGGGAACTCTGAAGACGGGGCAACAGTCTATGGGAGAAGAATAGCTGGGAGAGAGATGACAACCTTAGCTAACAAGCCCCCACAGAGTGCTGAGGAGAAAAATCCAAGGGCAATGTAGTGAGGAGACAGGCACCTAGGGGAGCGCAATTCAGCAGTGCAGCACTGGTGGACAAGAAAGGAACAACTTTCAGCCAAAAGGACAAAGCAGTTTGCTGAGGGGGGGTGGGGGGAGAATGCCAGCATTTCTCACCCCAACAGGAAACAGCCCTTTGTAGCTACATGCCAGAAGGAGACATACAAGCAGAGTAAAGCCAAATGAAATACCCAAGCAAAGTCGAAGCAGAGACTCTACTGCCTTGCTGGAGAAAGGAGCAAAGGGAGGGGAAAGCCCTTCAACGTGAACTTGGTTGTCCTGTCTTCCCTCCCACCTCATGACAAAGAATAGTCTGCCCTTGGGAGAAGCTCTTGGCTGCTACAGAAAAGGAAGCAGTGCTCCGCAGAGAGCACTTTTTAAATTCCACTGATAGTCTCACATCTCCCGTCTCATGCAGTTTCCCTGCCATACAGAGCTCACTCACTGCTGCCCATTTCCCCTGTTGACATGGACGGAAAATTGAGCAATTACCCTTAAACTCCTCTCTCTCAGATTGCCCAAATTGCTACATACACAGATTAAGCCCCCAATTGCCCCTGGCCAAAAGTGACTCAACTAGGCCTGTCCTTTAGGAATTAAACACCTTTGTGTTCCTTGTGAAGGTTTATTATTCCTCAAGTTGTGATGCATTAAATCCTGCTACAGCAGGTTTCCCACCATGCAGAGGAGCTGGGCCCCCCCATGACAAGGTTCAGCTGGACACACATCCACCTAGCAAAGGTATGTTATCCATTTGCTATGCCTGTGTACTAGCATGTACCAGTGTGTGTTCAGGAGGCTGGGCACTAAGCTCACAGCAGTTGCTGTAGGAAACCCCAATATCCATCAACTAGACACTCCAGAGCTATTTCTGAAGAGACACCACACTGTTTTGAAACAGTCTTTCCAGCCTGGAGTTTTACAGGAGCAAATGGTGCTTTTAGTCAAACACATGTCTTTGCTTTCCTATAACTCAAAACTGGCTCCTCTTTAAAGTGGCTCTCTTGTCCTGGACTAGCCTCTATGAAGAAGAAATATGGATTAGAGAAAATGAATTCTGAGCACGACTGAAGCCAATGTACTTCACTGCTAGTATTTCAACAGTTTGTATTGCGCAGTATGGATGACTTGCACCTTCTGGGTTTCCCTGTGCAACTGTAAGGAATGGCTGAAATTGCATAGTTCCATGCATGTCCCTGTCTGGTCCACCCACTGATAATCTCCCATGTTACTTCAGTCTTTCTACACAGCCTGAGAAGCAACTGTCCTTCTCTCCCAAAACTCCCATGGAGATGAGGAATCAGATGCTATTTCATCCACAAGGTGAAAGGCCAGGAGCAGTGAGAGAATTCTACTTTTATTTCTGAAACTACAAGGCATAACAAGCCCAAAAGTCTCCACTTGGCTGTACAACCTTGCCTCCATTCTCCACATGCTAAACTGGGCTCTCTCCAGGCCCTGTGCTTTTTTAACACTTTCTCCAATGGACTCCAAAGTCTGAGCCTTTGGGTGTTAGTGCTGTATAAGTGATCATAACTGAGCACATTTCAAATACACAAGAATACCTTTTTAAGGGCATATAGTTTTGTCCTTCATTCTTCTAATGAAAAGGTTGGATGGGGGACAAACAATGTTAATGGAATGGTACAGCTCAGCTTTCTAATAGGTTAAAGGAAGGCGATCCAAATGTATTGGTTGACAGCAGCAATCATTAGCAACTGCGCCTGTTCATATTAAGGTATACAAGCTAACATATTATGCAGCACAAAATAACCGTGACCCATCCTTGGGGATCCATACGCCAATGTCTTGATTTTTGTATGTTTAGAATCTGAGCTTTACTGTTACAGTTAAGGACAGAAGCCCAAGTGCAGTTCTGTGTGAAGGGGAGGCTGATATGACTCAACTTACTGCACAGCCACAGCATGCTACTCCCTGCCTTCTACAGTGGGCAGTTATTTGTATCTCTCTTCTTATTCAAAAAAGTAATTTTGTTCAGGTTCCGGAGTTTGTTTATACGTCACTTTTCTCCACTGCAATTGCTGAGCCCACATGGAAAACTCCTCTCCCAGAATAGCTTGCTTAATCTCCCTGTAGAAGTAGGACCACAAGCATGCAATGCACTGATCCATTTAGAGATTTTCAATATGCAAATTAGATCCACAACCCAGTGTATTTGACTGTAGCAGAAACTGCCTGGGTAGGAACTATAATCAGATTAGTGGGATCTTTCTTCAAACACATAGATTTAATCCAAAACTGAACTCTGGTATGCAAACAATCCAAATTCAACTGTTAATCGTAGGTTAGGCACAGATAAATAAGGCAAGTGTATTAGGACTTGCCATGTCTTCATACCATGTGCTGCATCAATTCTATTCTGTATTTATTACCCAAGGTCTTGGAGCACTAAAAGTCACATGCTGCAAACATGTGGCAAGCATTTTTATGCCTGGTTATCAAAGACAGTTGTTAATACTCTGAATAGAAGACCAAGGTTCAACAAAAAGGACAGCAAGTATGCAAACAGTCAAAGAGCTGTTCCGAACAGACTATCAGCCTCAGTGACATATGCTGAAATTTAAGAAGCCCATGAAACTTCCCAGGGGGAAAATTAAGTCTATTCTGAAGATGCCAATGCTATAAAGGTGCCACTTCTGGCAGTCCTATGTCGCAATGCTTAATCTGTCTGGAAGACCCAAATAAGTTTTCATGTAATCTCATTAACCATACTGATGTCTGATCCTTTGCAACTCCTGATAATTCTTCTGATGCTTGGTGATATTTTACAGATGCAACTTTTTATACACTGTATAAAATTCCTAGCCCTTGAAAACTGAGGTAGCTCCTAGACTTAATTTATTTCTATGCTCCACACAGTTCTCTAGTGTTCGTCTCAAAATTCATATTGTGGATTTTTCCTGAGATTTCTCTTGGCTCATGCAGTCCTAGAAGAGCAGGTGATATGCACTATAAAGAAAACTAGTGCTAAGTCAGGAGTCCAGTAGATTTCACAGCAGCCTGTACAGGGATGGGATGGGATGGGATTACCCACTGGTGCCTATGTTTAGCTTATGATCTATGATCTTGGGTTAGGGCAAGCAGATTTTTTAAATTAAGAATTCCCTCATGACAGACACCCCAAGAGAGTGGTGCAGGCACTCATCCTGATGGGAACAAGACAAGGATGTTACCTTAAAACATAAGAGAGGCTTTAAGTAGAGCATACTATCACCTAAACTAGGAGACAGCAGTCATTTCTTCCCTGCTCTTAACCTTTTCTTGCTCTTTTAGTTCTCTTTTTGCCCCACTCCACTATACTCCATGTGGAGGTAATCACAGAGAAAAGCATGTCCTTGACACTTTCCTTCTTCCCATTCTGTGTTAATGAAGAGCCAGAGTTACACCACAGGTTCACTTCCTCATCCTCCCCTCCATCTTCTTTGCTCTCTCTCTCTCTCATTCAGCAGCTGGGGAGACATAAGCAGCTCCCGCATTTGTTTACCCCCAGGGTGATTCATTTCCTCGCAATTTCTTACAAGATGCCTCTGCTCACTTTACTGGAGAACCCCCAGACATGCAAGAAGGCAGTTCTTGCAGTCAAGTAGGTGATACCTTACCTCCTCCATCATCTGATGCCTCCAGGCTCTGCTGTCTGAGACGATGGCTGCAGCAAAACACAAGGAAGAAAGAATTTAAATTGCAAGCCCAGAAAAGCATCTTGTGTCTCCTTCCTCCCCACAAGCCTCATGGCCTGTCAAGGGAAGAGTTCCCAGGTACGCTTAGCCTGCAGACTGACCTTCTTCCATACCCCTCATTGCTGGACTCGGCAGAAATCTCTGCTTAGAGTGCTTAAGCAAGATGCCTTGTACCTGTGACAAACCCCTAGGCTGCAGACAGTAGGGCCTGGGGTGGGTCTGGGAGGAAAGCTGATGCTTTCTACTTTTCCTTCTTTCTGTTGTATGGGAGTGACAGAGACACTACTTACTTCATATCCAGGCAACTATAGAGTGACCAGCCCTGCCCCATCCTGGGACACATGATGTAAATTCAAGCCAGGCTCTACACCCTTCCCAAGCTCCAGATCTTGGTGTACTGGTGCTTAGAGTCGCATGTCCCTTCTCCATGAGATCAGATGTAAAAGTTGTGGAAGAAGTCTCAGTAACAATGGGAACTTACTCTTCTACTTCTTCTGCATGCTTTCTTCCTGACCTGCAAGATAAGGAAAGGCTTATGCTTAGAAAAGGCTAGAGAAAATTTAAAAACTGCACCTTTCCCTATATCACTGTTACTGTGCAAAACAGTTCCTATACCAGGTCCAATATAACACAATCACACCTTTAAAGAGTTCTGAGTGACCATTAAACCAGTGTATCAAAAAGTCCCTGAGTGCATCAGATTGAAGCAAAACCATTTGGGTCAAAAAAGACAGCCATGCCCAGATACTTTTTCATCTCCTCTGCTATCAGCTGCAGGTAAAGCTTGCCTTACCTGAGTAGAGAGGTCAGCACATTAAGGAATGAAGAAGATGCTATACATTGTCTATCTATCCCTGAGACATCAAGAGGTCCTTCCTCCCGCTGGTCATGCATAAAGATTATCTGGTTGCCTTTGTATGTTAGGAGCCCCACCTGAGCTGGCCAAGTTCAGATCAGACATGCTGTTGCTGCAGTAAATCAGGGTTGATCTGGCTGAGGTAACAGGAGTTCATAATAATAACGGGGGATGGGGGGGAGAGGGGGGCGGGGAGGCACTGGCAAATGGCAGCTCCCTTGCTCTCCACCCCAGCAAGTCCAGAAGTAATTCAGTCCCGATTAGGGACGCTTGTTCAATATTCAAAATGTAAAACATGGAGGTTGCTGAACCAGCACTTTGAAAAGTTAATTAAATGCCAGGTTTCTTTTTAGCAGATACTCCATCACTCGCTGATTGCTTTGGCCATTTTGCAGAGTGAAGTTTCATCTCTATGCATTGGGAATAAATATTCTCCCCTCCCTTGAAGTCAGGGTGCTATGACAAAGAATACATGGGTCTCTCCCCTACCACACGCGCTGTCCCAGGACACACCAAGATGTAAGAGAAGTTGCTTCATTACCTTGCACTGCTCCTTTCAAAGCACTTCCATGAGATGGGACTTGCCTCTCCTCATCTGCTCTCTGTTCTAGCAGGTTATGGTCCTTATCTAGCTCTCCTGTGAACAATCTACTCTTCTAAGAGCAAGGAGCAGGGCACAGAGGATGTCTAGCTATGAGAAGAAGGCCCCTTGTCTCCACTGCTCTCCCTGGAGCTTGCAGTCTGTGAGAAGCTAAAGATTACACTGAATCAGTGATCTGAGCCCAGTAATATCCACTGCTATAATCAGAACTTCAGCTGTGTAGGTGACATCTGCATTTGGGCTTTCAGCTATATCTGCACACTTCTGTTCATCAGAAGAGGCAGAACTGCAATGGAGTTGGGGAATTTAGGAAAGAGATCTTCCAGTGAGGAGTAATTGTCCAGCTCCATCCTTCCGCCTAGTGGTAGTGCAAAGCACCTTTTGTGAACCCCCTGATACTATGGAGAAAGAAAGGGATGGCTTCAGAGAGCCCACCGCCAGCTCTCACTGGAGTTTAAAATCTGAGAAGACAGAGATAGAAAGATGATGCAAGATTTATCCTATTTTTGTCCCTCCCTTCTGCCATCACAGAACTGCTTCCCACACCCTGTCTTCAGAGCCTTGCCCTCACTGAGCTGAAACATCCCAAATGATGGCTTTGCACAGCCTTGCACAGTGAGATGATTCCTGGAGGTTCAATCTAACCTCTTCTTAGCATGATCCTGTTACTCTTGATAATTGTCCAGCCCCAAATAACACTCTATTCCTCAGTACTCACACTCTTTATATCTTTGCTCATCTCCTGTCCCCAGGCAGGAGTGAAACACTCCACATGTTTATACTTCCCAGGAGAGGGTCACTCCTGCTATCCCTGTAAGCAATTTCTGTTTCTTTTTCCTTAGCTCCCTGTCATGTCAGGTGTCCCACAGGGAAGGCAGTCATATGTTAGTCCTAGAGGCAGAGACTACTTCACTCATGTTCTGAGACTTAAAGCTTTCTCAACTTTTGCTTGTTATGTTAGGAAAGGACTTAGGGCAATAAGCAAATACCTCATTGTAAAATAGCTGCACTATATTGGGAAAAATAGCAATTTGGGGAACAAATTCATAAACTGGGAGGGGAGAATAGTACTGACCCCTTTAATTGCAGAGCCCAGGTGTTAGAACACTCTCCTGTCAAACAAGATAGTTCCCTCCTCTCTCTAGGGCAAGCTAAAGCCCCACAGTCAGCCCCCCCAGGAGAACACCCTAGTCCCTATGCTACAGGGTCCAAAGGTGCGAGTGGGTGATGCCAGTCGCCCATGCTGACAGTCCTGTGGTTTATACAGAGCATTTAAATACCAACAGCACTAGAGCAGGAGCTAGAAATGACTGTTCTTCTGTTTAGGTGAGACATCTGCTTTCAGTCACCTGTACTAGATATGTTTGGTAATATATGATTTGGAATAGCATTATTTGATGAAACAAACTGGCATTTCAAACCAGCTGATAAGCTTACAGGTAGAGAACTATCCCAGAAATATAGTATGAAACTTCTGGAGCACAGGAAGGAATTGTGTGTTTTACACTCTCTGTGGCCTTAATGATTGAGCTATTAGGTAAAGAAGATACCAACCAGCCTACTATTTCCTTTCTTTTTTTTTATAAGGCTTCCTTTCATTTAGCTTGACACCAAATTACTTTTTCATTCCTTGTTTCAGACAGGAAAAAATTTTCACAAAATATTTTTGGTTTGTTCCTGACTAATCTTTTGCTTTTTTTGCCCAATTGCATTACCTAAATTTACCTAACAAAATGACGCTGAGAGAAAAGACAAGCTTTGCCTTGTGTCCTAAGGTTAAAATCCTTCAAGGCAGTAAGGGAATTCATTAACAGATCCTCAAAAGGTGCCCTACCTCTAATCCTGTCCATTCCATAAGCTTAGCCAAGGGCTAAGCTATACATGGAGATACTATTCCTGCAGAACCAGTCATCTGCTTGTCCCTTTGCTCTCCAGGTGCTATGGGAAGCCCCGCAGGCATTCTCCATGAAGTTATCACATTGCTCTAAGCATCGTGGAGTAGCTGTTCCTGAGAACTGGCTCAGCTTATCAATGCCAATTGCAACATGTTGACACCAACATTTCATCCTTTAGGAATATTAGGCCTGGGTACACAGCATCCTCTTCATTCACCACATGGGCACAGCTTTCTAGTGGTGAGTGAAAGGAGACATGGAAGAAACCAGACTGCAAACTCAAGTCAGCATAGGCATATTTCCTACTCTTCTCTTCTGATCTCAGCAACAAGAAGTGCACTGCCCTCATTTGTTTGCTCCAGCAGGAGGCACAGCCCAGGGAGGGTAGCAACAAGTGCCGACAAAATGAGCAATTGTGTATGAACTATAGATACACCCACTCGAGTAAGAGCAAACAAAACAATACAATCCTGGGAGCAGTGCTCAGAAAGGCATTCAGTCTGCTGTATTATACACCAACCACCACCAGTTTTTGTGAGACAGCGATACTTCTGTTTCTTTCGTTTCTTCTGATAAGGCCGTTTCATCTGGAGGGCCAAAGAACAGGGACCAACCCCATCACCCGGACAGCTCCATTTAAACTCCCTTTCACTGCAAGGCTGGCTGTGCTCCCAAACATAACCAAAATCCTGTAATATTCCCTCCGGCTTTGGCCAGCTGCTGACCCCCTCTCTATTTCAGGGTGTTGAATAGCTGAGAAACTGGGCGGAAGACCCCAGCAGCCCCCATGTAACCCCATGTTATGTAACTCCTAGTACAGAATTCTGATTTCTCTCCTAGCTGTGTCCTGGAGCAGAGGATATAGATCTGATCTCGCTCTTGAGTGCTGTCTTTGCTCAGTTCTGGCCAGCAGGAATCCTTCCTCCACATTAATGAGAGGGGGTTAAACCTTAAAACCGAGGCTTTCCACCCCCACACCCCTAATGTACAGCTGAGCTGCCTAGGAGCTGCCTGCAACTTCTGTGCTGAAGGGTGAAAGGCAGTTCTAATGTAGACATCATCTCTCTTAAACTATTTCTTCCTCATTTAATGGACTACCACGAAGATCTAAATGGAGATAAAGTAGCAGGGCTCCGAGAACAGCCAGGATGCTATCTTTATGCAGCATGACAATGTGCAGTGGTTAATTAGACACCATTAACCTATTTTAGCAGGGGACATAACTGGGATGAATGGGGGGAAATGTCCTTGAAATCTTTTAATGTCCACAGCTCATGAGAGCTCTAGACACATCGGCACCTGAGCCTGCCCTGAGCCACAGCCAGGTGCCAGGAGGCCAGTGTGCGAGATCCAAGGCTTTCTTCTGCGTGCCCAGCGAGGTGTGAGGGCGGGCAACACAGCCAAGGAAAAGGGAAGCACTTATGGTGGCTTGTTGAAACGAACACGGAGGCGGCTGGACAGGAATGCCCGGTCTAGCGTGGCGGGGGCGGCAGCCGAGGAAGAGAGAGGGCTGTGAGCGCGGGCAGCCCCCTCGCCCGGCCCGGTTGCCCTCTGCTCGGGCGGGCAGCTCTCCGCTGGGGGCCGCTTTGCTCTCCCCGGCCCCCCGCGCCTTCGGCGCAGCGCCCTCCCCGCTCCGCCCCGACGCCGAGGGGTCAGTGCCGCCGAGCCGGCGCTGCCCCGGGCCGCGGGGTGAGCCCTGAGGCGGCCGCGCTCCCCGGGGACCGCCCGCCAGCGCCGCAGCATTGCCGGGCCGCGGCCGCCCTCTGCCGGGCCCCGGCGGCGTGGCGGCCGGCCCGGGCTCCCCGCGGAGGCTGCGGGTGCCCGGGCCGGTTCGCCGGGACGCTGCCAAGCGAGGAGGGAGGCGAGCACTGGGGCTTCGATGTGACCGTTTGCAAGCGGCCACACTTGCAGTCTACAGGGGTTGCGGGCTGTCCCCGGGAGGATGGGCACGCACCGCGGGAGCGGTGGGGCCGCAAGTCGAGAGCGAAGGGTGTTTTCGGTATTTTACAGGGCCCTGGCAGCGGGGGGAGAATTTCATCTGCCTGCGTGTTAGCGTACTTCCTGGCATGTCTCAACCGCTCCTCTTTATGAATCACGCCGAACCAGAAAGCTGCTCCAAGCTGCCCTCTTACTAAAAGAGTGAAATGGAAAAAAAGGGAACGTCCTGCTGTTCAGAGATACATTTTGTTTTGAGAGAGCCAGGTAATGAAAGGGAGAGCAGAGAGGTCAGGTGTGTGTACAGGAAGCTAGTCACTGGCCAGCGTTCCGCCTCTGCGCTTCCATCCAAAACCATACCCACCCCAACACGGAAAGCTTGGCTCAGCCCACAGGGAGACATGAAGCCTTTTGCCTCTAGGGCACAGACTGTAATTCAGGTCTAGGCCTAAGGGAGGAGAGGAAAAAAAAGATAAAAAAGGACATTGCACTCTCTTGCTCAAGTATTTTTTTAGTGCCCATCACCACAGTGAGTAGGCAGTGAGCTATGAGTTGCAGCATGTTCAATAGCCTAAGGCACAACTAAGTTACACATCCACTATGACACCCAAGTGCTAACTGATCAGTTCTCCCAGCTCTCCAAGCGTGGGTCTTGGTCACTGCTTGTTTGCCGAGGCACAGGGAGAGAAAAACACTCATCAAAGCTGTATGTAAACTAGAACTGCAGCTCGTGCTGGAAAGCACTACCACAAGGCATCTTCTCAGCTGTTCCACTGCACCTTCCTTAGGGCTCTGATCAGTTGTTTTAGGTTTTCACCCCCTCTCCCTGGACTGCGGCAGCCTGGAAAAGCCAGATTTGTCTTGATTAAATCAGGGAGTTCAATCTTCACATCTAAAATCAAGACAAGTTTTGCCATTGATTTCAGCTGAGCAAGGACTACTGTAAGCCTTTATTTCTGTCATAGGATACCACCTCACAGCCATCCACTTCCAAGCCCTGGGGCACATGGCTATCTATACCTCCACAACGGGGTTTTGGGCAGACACACATTTTTCTAAACAGTAATGGTCCCACCATCCACTTTCTGGCCCCTCACAGGCTCCCTGGGCCACATCTTGAACACACTGCCCTAGAGCATGGCACTGGAGGAAGAAGGATGCAGCGATGAGCAGGCATGCTCTGAGGGATGTGATCTGACAGACTCTGCGGCTACCCAGCTCCAACTGAAATGGGCTTGTGAGGCATTAATCAATCTCTAGCAGAAGTAGTGTTTCTCCTCATGTCCTAATACGTGGGCTTGCTTAACAGAAACAACAAAGGAGGAAAGCGCTGGCAAGCAGGACTTTAGGAACTGGCACAAAAGAACAAGCTGACAGAGTTCACGGGGGTCACTGAACCTCAGCCTACTCACTGCATCGTCCCTGTAACAGATGTTCCCAGGGTTCCCCCACTCGCTCACTGGTAGAGAGCTGACCGGCAGAGCTGTTCAGAGCTCCCACTAAGCAACAGAAAAAACAACAACACTCAGTACGAATTCCTGCTGTGTGGGAAAACAGCGCTGCAGTTTCTAGAGGTATCCACCACACATCTTCGGTCCCAGAGAACAGGGGCTCCTATCCAAGTGATCACGCCTTCAGTCTCCCGGTAAGCACCAGGGCCAACTCACACCAAACAGCTCTTGAGGTTACAGGAGCACTTCAGTTTCCATTTAAAGGGAAAAGCACACTTCTGATCCTCATGGTTACATGGAAGAACTGAAGGTGACAGAACCAGAATGCAAAGAAAAAGTATCTAAGGTTGTTTTTTTTTTTCAAATCCCACAACAGAGAACAAACTCATGATTCTGAAGTACCGGGCCAAAGACTTTTTACTTGTGATTGGTCTCACTGAAAACATTTAAATGAAAAACCCTAGAAAGAACTAGGTGTTTATTACTGAATGGCACCTTGTGCTGTCATCTGAGAGCAACAGCTTCTGAAAGAAGATATTTTAAGAACTTGGATTAAGAATTTGAGAATAGTAGAGGGGTTATATGGGGAAGGGGGTTGGGGGAGAGGGAAATAGGGCCAAGCAAGTAGATCAAGTCATCTTAGATCTCCTTCCACAGGTAAACTGCATTAAGCTAGGCTTTACAGCCAATTAAGAGGTGACCTACAAAGGCCAGACAAGTTTTTAGCCTTGGCTTGGACAGATACAAAAGGGCTGTTCAGATGCAGCGAACAGATGTTGCATGTGTTCTTCAAGAGGGTTTTGCTCTTTTAAACTAGAAATATTTGGGACAGCAAGGATAGTATCCCCTGAATTTGCTGGTAAATTCCTTGGAGATGCAGAGAACTAAGGAAGGAAGACGCTTTGTCCTCAATCACAAAAATCAAAGAAACTTCACCCTGAGCACACTCCGCCATCTCAGTAGCTTACATGGACTGTTACGAAAAACGTCACACTCCTTTTTGTTTTAGTCATGCAGGTTTAATTTTCTAGGGGAGCAAGAGACTACAATCCTACTAGTTCTTCCATTGCTCAGTGTCTTTCAGGAAAAAGAAGTCAAAGAAAACTTCACTAACAGAGAAAAAATAAACAGATATCTAGCTAAAAATGAAAAAAAAAAAAAGAAAAAAGGAAGAAGAAAAAAAAAAGAAAAAAGGGAAAAAAAAACCCAAGTCTTTTTCCAGGCTCCTCTGGGCACTGCAGAGACACAGGAATGGGCACAAATCTAGCATTTTCCCTTTGCAGGAAACCCTTGCAAGTCACACTAAGCAGGATTAAAAGGAAAAAAATCCCCCATCACAGCCATGGTACTGAGGGATTCTCAGGTGACTCTTCTGTCTTTTAGGGACTTTCCTTTTTCTGCCAGTTATCTTTACTGAGTCTAAACAGAAACACCAAGGAGAGCTCGCCCCAGCAATGACATGAAGGGACAAGAGGACAAGAGCCTGTTAGCATTCCTGGAACATCCAGCCTATTAAAAAAAGAAAAAAAAAAAAAGAAAAAAGAAAAGGGGAGGGGAGGGGGGGGGAGAGAGAGAGGGGAAAAAAATCCACTCTGGGCCTGCACATTGCAGCTTACCGCCATCTTGATGTCCTTGATGCGTGCCGATGGCATGGAGGCGGCTGGCACCATATCAGCCCAAAAGAAGGAATGAGAGGCCAATGGAGATTTATGTGAGGAGAGTGAGATGGACAAGGTAAAATTGTCAGGAGGAGTTGTTAGAAAGTAAAATATATTGTGACAATTCCACTCCTGCCGTTCATCAATAAACTGACAGATCATTTAGTGTCAATTAGGAGTGATAGATGGACAAGTCCCCATGATCCTGGGCCAAAATTAATGGCTGGGAGGGAGAGGGTGATTGAAAATGACGGCTGACATTGAGAGGAAAGTCCTGAAGGTCCCCAAGGGGCCATTACTTGCCTCATTCCCTTGCAGATCAATGCAGGGACAAACCCAAAAACAGACACTTCAAGACAAAACTTAATCAGACTTCCTTTTCTTTCTTCTCCTTCTAAGTTGTGCCCCCTCACTTAGCAGCCTTGATCCTTTCTGCCTATACTCTTCACATCACTGAGGACATCCACAGATGGCTGCAAGATGCCAAGCAAGGCTGCTGTCTTCTCCGCAGCCAGAAGCCTGGCTCCACTCCTAACATGGCAGTGTCACAGGGAAGCCCAGCCTGAGATTTACCTCAACATTGCTGGACTGGGAGTAGAGGGCAGAAGCAATGACACAAGCTTCCCTCTACCATGTCAGATAAAGAAACTCGAGCACTTTACTACTCCTACTTGCAAGACAGGGATGGCTAGAGGTTCTATAAACCAGTCACCCTCAGGGGTCATTTCGTATAGATACAACAAGGGATAGTTTAAGCCCATATTTTTGAAACAGGAGGTTTTTAACTTTACTTACCTCTAGAGACCTTGAATCATAAAACCCCTTAATCTCTTAAATAACTTTCCTCCAGCTCCAGGGTGCAATCTCACCATTGCGCACCCTCCAGAGCCCTGCTCTAAAGGTCACCCTGACTGCAACCCCTTCCTTCCTACAAGCCCTTAATATTTGCCTTCTTGTTAAATGCATTCCTGGACACTGTACCACCACTTCTGTTCCAAAATACTTCAGCACAGTCATTTTCCTAAACAAGCCTTAATTATTCCAACTCTGTGTGACCTATCAGTCAGAAAGGAGAAATTTCAGTTGTAGCTGCAGCACCTGTTGCTAAACTGCCATGATCCCTGTAGAAGAAAGGAGGTACATGTGCAGGGACTGGAAGGGACTTCCTACTGAAAGCAACACTTGTGTTTGCTTGCCGGGCCACCTGAAAGAAGCTGTGGTTATTCCACAACAACCCTAACTGCTTCTTGCAGAACTGTATGAATTTTAAGGGGCTGATTCCAAGACCAAAGGGATCAAGGAGCCAAGTAAACTGGAAGTGTCCTGAGAAGCAAAGAAATAAAGATATTAATAGGGAGGAAAATGGAAGAAATTCTATAAGGAAAGTCAGATAGATGAGATCAGCGGAAGCTGGAATTAAATGGATTCTGGAAGCACCTCGCCTTTGTCAAATCCTCACCAGTTTGCAAAACTGAGTTCCCTTTTCCTTTTCCCATTGGCAGGCACTTTGCGTTTCTTCCTTCTGATGCATGAGATAACCTGACAATAAACCTCTGCTTTGCTTGTCACAAGTGTCAACACTGATGTCATTAAGGACATCAGCACAGCGTTCAGAATGGCACTTGGGCTCCATCCAGTGGTTAGAGAGCTGCTTCTGTAGCAAAACCAGCTGTAATTACTATTATTTTTGTAATCTCAGTAGGGTACTAGGCCCCAAGGGGCTGCCTAGGTTCTTGGCTGGACCCCTTTCCTCTAATACTGGAGCTAGAATATTGCTGGGGCAGCAAAGGGACTGCCTCTTCCCATAGAGAGTGATTCTTCTCTATGAGTACAAATTTGAATAAATACAGCAGATTCAGGTGCAGAGGGCCCTGTCAGTAATGAAAAAAGATTCTTCCATCACTGCTTTGCACCATTTATTTGCTGATTGCACAGGACAAGCCTGAGAGTTTGCTCAGACACTTACCTGCATTCCTTATTATTATCCAGATTTACAAAATGGGACTCCTAGCAATGACAACTGTTCTACAGAGGTATTGGGAGTCCAAAGTAATCTTTCCATGCTTGACTTCCGAAAACTTATCACTAAAAGACAGCATTTTGATAGTTCTCATGGATTTAAATATCTGACACTTGTAAATGCTATGGGAACTCACAATAAAATAGTTTATCTTACTTGCACACCATCTGTGCTAATTAATTTCAAAACTAATTACAGGTTGAAAACTTTAAGGGCCCTCCTCCTCTTCCTATCTTGCAACAGTATGAGACAGCAGTAGTCTGATGGAAAGAATCAGCAAGATGGTGAGTATATTTGCAAGTTTACCTAGGTATGACAAGAGCTGGCCAGGTAAGGGACTAAGAGGGAGAAGCAAAGGTTAAAAAACAGGTTGCAAATTAAATTCTACTCTAACATGTGATGGAAACACAAAGAACAATTTCAAGTGATCATTTCACATTGATAAGACTCTGAACTAGAAATACAGCAGAAAAGAGTTTAAGTATCCCTGCAGGAAAGGCAACAAGTGTGCAGTTGCAACTGGCTGAATCTGTCAGAAACAGAACTAAAAGCTTAGACCTCAAATGGGGAAAGAATAACACATAAACAGCTACCAGTATCCCATCTGACCCACAACATATTTACACAACGCAGAAAATCTAACTCTAGCCACTCTAATTATCCTTCCTTTTTAAGTAAAAAAAAAAAATCACAGATTTGAACACTCTGAGTTCTGAAAACCAAATTACTTAAACCAGTACAGTTCCCAAGCATAGGCTCAGTTACACTGGCATAAGTGCTTATACCTACATCAGATATATCAATAGAAGCATGTTATTCTAACTACATCTACACTAGTGAAATTGGAGCAAGTTAACTTGATGGGCTTCCAAACTGAGTCAAACTGGTTGAAAAGCTGTGGGGAGATAGAGCCTGAGAAAACTGAAACAACAAAGCTACAACAACATTGGTATGACATCAGCCGATGACTCAGACTTTTCACATGAAGGCTTTACTCTGGGATATGTCACAAAGACAGCCTTACAGGCCAGCATCTCAGACTTTTTTAAGGGAGAGAAGGAGAGAGATCAGCTTGGGGAGAATACACAGCTGAAGGAAAGAAAAGACAGGGGAACTAGTTGTACAAAATCCTTGTACCTCATATGACTAAAGAAAGTCAGAACAAGCCTCTCCTTCACAAAATTTATTCAATAAAAGCTCTTAATACAAATGGAAATAATACTGTCAGATATGACATGATACTGTATGCATGACTGAGCAAGGGGCACATCTTCATCTCATGTCCCACTGTGCAGGGTCTTACAGGTAGAAAGGTATGCAGCCCTCCATCTCCTGTTATGCTTCTTCAGCTGAATTGCATCCAACCTCATAGGAGCAGACACCAGACACTCCAGACACCTGCTATATCTGTAAACAATGCAATTGGGATGCTGGAGAAGAACCACTGATAGCTACTGCTCCAAATCTATCAGATGAGGCTAATGTCAAACAATGGAAAACATCCTAAAGTAGCACATGGCACAGTGCTGTTACATTAGGAACCTGTACGCTGTCCTTCAGGGCACATTAGGCACAGCCATGAATAACTGTATTACCTCCAATCCGGTCCTTCATCTAGCCAACAATTACATAATTTATTTTTCCTAAACAATGCAATTCACCCTTGTTCTCTGCTATCACATTTCCATAAAGCTTCTGCTTGGTCCTACAAAGACCCAGGATCATTGGTAGCATTTTTTATAACCCTGAGGTGGATGCATCTTTGCAATGGCAACTTCCAGCTGCAGCCAGTCTATGAAAAATAATACCATTATCAGAGTTAAACTGGAGAGGAACAGGAGTTCAGGCTGAGACCTTTACTCCTTTGCTTTACTCTAGTCTCCAGAGTTTCAGCTGATTTATTCTTCAGAGACAAACAGTGATAATTTTCCCAGAAAAGCACTGTTTTCCAGAAAGGCTACCCCAGAATATAGACCACCTTTCTCACCTCCCAAGAAATACTGGCTGTAAAACAGGTTTCTGGATGCCCTCTCCCGTTCTCAGGGTTCCAGGAAAGAAAATACATAACTTTTCCATGAATCAGAGTGCCTCCAAAGTATATGTCCAGACATATACACTCTTATTATAGGCCTTCATGTATACAAGCAATCTCACACCACTCCATGACTGAGCCCTTCAGCTCTGTGAGTAGGAAATGTAACACCAGCATAACTTTACATCTTGAAAAATAACAAATAGCTTGAAACCAAGTCATCTCCTCCCAGTCTGAACTGTCCTTTAATTTTCATACCCATTCTATTACCATGTCCAGATATTCCCTTTCCCTTAGGCGTCCTTCATAACATCAGGCTTCTCAACCTACACTCTACAATCTGTATACTTTTTTCCTCCCATCTCTTCTTGCTGACCATCTCCATCTACCTCCATTATGCCATAATACACACACACACCCTCCCCCTAAATATTGACAAATTTCACCTTTGCTGTCAAGGCTGATCACTAAACCCTGAACTGTTCATTGCATTCTTGTCAGTGGGGCACTGTCATGTGTCACTCTCCTGGAAAGGACACAACCAGTTCCCCCCTCCCAGCTCCTGCATTTAACATGCTTATTACACTCTTGACTTCTTCCAGTTACTGTACCAGATAAGGAATACACTGCTTCTGGCAGACAGTGACACATACACAGTTCTGAGCCCCATCAGGCCAACTTATAAAGAGCATTAGCCAGCGGGACCAAGCAAGAGCAAAACTTCAAATGTTTTGAAGGAGTTACAATGATACTGGAGACACAGACCATCTACAAGATGCAGAAAAACTGTTCCAATGCCTGTGACAGCAAAGCCCAACTAGTGATGTTCACTTAATGCATGCCTAAGTCCCTCATAATAAGGAAAGAGGTGAGGACTCACTTGGTAGGTGCCAGTACAGGATCATCTGCCCAGCCTCCTTGCCGACGTGGGGGTTTAGGTGGTGGACCCTTTAATAAAGAGAAGAGACACATTACAGCCAGCTCCAGTCAAGGCAAAGCCAACTGAGACACCAGGTCCACACATACTATTGTAACACTTTACCAAATAAAAGATGGAGAGATAGTGTTTAAAACGCTGTTTATTCATAAAATAAAAGGAAGACAAATATTGCAGGGCAGGTTTTTAAGTGTCTCTGTGAGCAAAAGATGTATCAGTCTAATCAGTATCTTGACAAGTTTCAGGTCTGTGTGCCTTTGACTTGTCCAGGACACATAGTACAGTAGCAGACTGATCCACAGAGGATGCGCTCTCCTGACAAAATATGGTTCACTGGGAACTTGTTCATTACTGCTGCCCACACTTCAGTGGGAGGTATCACGTTACATGTTTCCTAGGGTACAAGCCAGCACATTTTAGGCATCTTGTTTTAGATGAGGAATTTTTCCTAAAAAGCATCTGCTTTTGTCCGCTGCCTAGAAGAGGTTAGATGCCAAGTTCAGATACAGGCAGCCATACCAAACAGCTCTAAAGTTAGTTGAGATGAATCCCACCACTGCCACCACTGAAATGCTAAAGGGGAAGTTCACCTGGAGCTTAAAGACACTCTCTGCTATTTTCTTGCATTGTCTTGTGTGGCACTCTGCCGCATGGCAAGAGAAAACAGGAATTCATCTTGGGGCTTACAATGGGAATTTTCAAAGAACAGGGCCATGAATTCCCACCATGTGGGAGCTGCCCGTTGCCTTTTGCAGTTTTGGGCTCGGTTCCCCTTGCCTGAAGCACCTTGTACAGCAGTGCCTTGAGTGTTTTGCTTGACGGGCAGTGATGAAAGAGGAGGGGCAAGGTGAACCCAGTCGACGAACTTCGGTTTATATAGCTCCCAACTGATGGTGCCCAGTGAGGGAAGATGGGTTACAGGGACCTGTGAAGGGACCATCACGAGAAAGGATGATTGGGTAAAAGATGTCCCAAAACAGGGAAAAATGGTAACTGCAAAGGAGTTTAAGCTGGAGCAATGGTGTGGGGACAGGTGGCTCCCACAGCTTTTATTAAGAAAGGGAATGAGCTGGGTGACTCCTGAGGATTTTTGTCTTGACAGAGGGAACCTTGCATGTGTGGTGGGGTCAACCCTGAGCCAAAGCCAAATTACCTCTTGCCACAGATGAGGAAGGGGTTGAGCTAACCCCTGATGGTAGGGGTCGCCCATGTTTATTTCTTGAAGCAGAAGCATTGTTTGTGAGTGTGGGAAATGAAGAGACCCTGCCAGGGACAGCCACTGCCTGCTGCAGGGAGGGGGCACGACCCTGCATAGCTCCCTGATAGGAGCAAAAATAGTCATCCTCCAAAAATAAACAGGGAGCAGGAATGAGGCAGGAGCTGCAGTCCCAAAATACCAGCTTTCTTCAGCAAAGGGAGCACAGGAGGGCAGAGGGACAGGCAGGGAGCATGAAACACAGGAAACAGCCTCCTTATATGGGCTCATCCGCAGGGGACAGAGCTCAGTCGACTGGAATGACCATGTCACAGAATGTGAAGCCTTCAGGGGCCCAAGTGAATGGAGTTTTCTGATCTTTAAATGATTCCCCCAGATTCTTAAGATGCCAAACCAGAGAAGAGGCTACAGTGCCAAAAAAGGAGCATTTTGAATTCAGTTGATCTGGACACACCCAGAGCCCAGGAAAAAGGGGAAAAACACACCACATATGGGCGTGCATGCCCACATAAACATCCCTATTCCCATTACACACACCCCTACCTCAAAAACACACTCCCTCCCACATGGATCCTTCCCATGCAAACATCCCTCCTCCCCTCACACCATCCCTCTGATAGCTAGCAGGCCATGTTCCCAACACACAGCCTCACAATTCCTCGCATAGGTGCACAGTTACACAAATATCACCAAAGAACCTGGGCCATAAGGCTGAGGGAAAATGCAGCATCTCCAGGGCATTCCAATGCACCTGCAATTTAACTCCCTCATCATCAAAACCAGCCTTCATATCAAAGATCTCTCAAGTGGGGTACTCCAGATCAGAGGGTGATGAGAATGACTGCCCCAGGCTTTGCACAGGGCATAACTCCATGGCATCTAGGCATTTGATTCCAATGTCTTGCCAATGTTGTAATGTCTTCCCATTGATCGTACACACCAGGCAACCCTGAACGTCTGTCAGACCCTGACAAACACCTCACATATACCTACAGGTCTTTTATTCTTCTTGCAATAAATCAGGTAATTCTTTTTGAACTGCCTACAGGAGCACTAGCAACAGGAAAGGCAATGTTAACTGTCAGCTGAGGATAAATAGCTTTTCTCTGTTAGTTGCCCGGAAAGTGCTGTAATAAGGTCACATGCCACATACACTTTTGTCATGTAAATAAACTTACCTTCATATACTTTCACATTTCCAAAACCTCAGCATAATTTACAATTGAGAATGCAATGTTGTGCATTGCCATAATATGGTGACAGGTAGGGACATTACAGCTGCAAGCAAGAGCCTGAAGCAGAAAGTGGGAAGAATGGCAAACCCAGAGGGAGCAGAGCAGAAACAGAGGACATTGTTCTTCTGTAATGGAGCAAATGCGCTCCTCAACACACCTTTTTGGTGAAAAAGACCGGGGGCTTTAAATGATCACAACTTGTTGGCACCTATGTGTTATATCTTGGGCAAAATTTTTATTTCTGTTCCCAAACACAAAGCTAAGCTATACACCCAAATGGTTTGGTGTTCAAAACACTGAGATTCCACCAGCTACTGACAAAATGTTCTCTCTCAGCTCTTGCTGCTCAGTCTCTTTCACAGCATTAACTAACTGCTTGCTTGCTGTGGTTTGCTTTTCCACTTAAGTTTTGTCAGTTATTTATCTCCAGAAGATTTCCTCTACCTTAGTTTCTGCAGATCGTCCACTTTTTCAAGGAACATTGTCATGCCATGGGCTTTTTATTTTATTTTTTCTCAGAAATTCAGTTCACTATTTTTGTGATGGCACTTCTCCAGTATTTCTCAGGCCACCTTCCTTACCAACACTTGTCATACTACCACCATAATCAGTATTTTATCTCTCCCTTTTGAAAAATGACTGGCCTGAATTCCATCTCTCCTGCATTAAAGTAGAAACTCTACCTTCTTCTTTATCTGTAGTCAGGCCCTTTCTTATCTGACAGATGTAGAAATCTAATTTGGCTTCCCCATTAAGACAGAAACTTCCAGGCTACTTGTCAGATCATGTCTCCAGTTTTGAAGGTGCTAGTTGGATGTTGCTTCCCTCATGTAAGTAACTACCCTGTGTGTCTCTGGATCCTGAGGGTCCAGCAAAGTGTCTTTCAGGACCTACCACAACACAGGCAGATTACAGCCATATTGAGTCCCTCAGATTCTCAGGTGGGTCTGGAAATATGGATTAATTTACCTTCATCAACATGACAACTCCTTTGAAACAGTGAGCACTCTGTGCAGGGAAGCAGGGACTCAAATGACATTGACAGCGTGCAACAGAGGACACACAATTTTTCTGTCATATAATACATCTCCTAAAATGTGTGGGTTCTATGTTCTGTCTAATATACAAACACTGAGAGATTTTATACAGTATGTAGGTACCTTGTTTTTATTCAATATTGACCATAGAGCAGAAAGAAAGAAGTATGGTCAGTCTCGAGTTTCCTCTTCTCCAGCAAGTTTCTTGAGGCCCCCCTGACTGAGGAAAAGCAAATCTCCACAAACAAGCCTGATGAATTAGTTTTGACTGATGCCAATTAAGGACCTGTAAGTCAGATAGTCCCACTGCTTCCAAGCAGCCACATAACACTTACAATCTACACCAATCTCAGAGCATATATAATATCAAAAAGGGCTCAATTCCCAGATCTATGCAAGCCTCAGCTTTTTGCAAAGAACAGCCCATCTCTGCTAGCCCTCTTTATCGTGTCCACAGATGGTTCAAGTAGTGCCTCTGATTTTAATGAATTCCCTCTAAGGACTTCTGCATGTCTTAAATGCCTAACAAAAAATACTGGGTTTCCATTTCATCCACAAACTGTCCTTCTTCATGGTCACTGACCTTCCTTTATTAGGGAAAGTGCTATTGAGACAGAAAAAGTTCTTGGGAGGCTTCAAATATTCTCTGTCATCTATCACAGCAGGTAAAGGAGCAGCTCATATTGTTAAACAGTTATCAAGAATTTCCCTAAAACAATGGTCAGCTACCTAGTCAGCTTACATGTGCACCTGCTAGGAAAGCTGTCATATTGCAGCATTTGGCACCTTAACCTGTCTCAAGAGTTACTGCTCTCCCCTGTATGAAAACAGTGAAGCAGCACAAAACAATTTGATTCTCTGAGCAAGGGGTTACCAGGTAGAATTGTCTCACACCCCGCAGTTACAGGGCAGTGCTCCTTCAGCCCTCCTAGGCATGAACATCTCTCAAACAGTTTGCTACTACCTTGTGCTACATACTGTCAGACACGTTCCCATCCATCTCCACCACTCCTACAGATCTTTTGTTGCCTTCAGGTGGGTCCAGGAGCACTCAAAGCATGAAATAAATGTGTGGAAAAGGAAAAACTTTTAATAAAATTATTTTCGATGGGATTGTCCCTAATCCACATCAAGGTAGCCAAGCAGGGAGGATACTACTAGAAAGGCTGGGAAACATGGCTGACTAGAAATGCTATTTCAGTAGATGTCATCAAAAGGCTAGTAGATAACCTCAGAAAGCCGAAAATAACTGTCCTGCTGGCCAGCCACTCGGGGTGCACGGGAGAGAGGCAGTGCGAGGCCTTGGGGAGCTTGAGGCCATGCAGTGCTGGGGCTCACACTGGGGAAGTTGGCCTAATTAGGGAACAAAAGTTCAGCTGCATTTTTGAGATTCCTCCTGGAGAATCTGGCTAACTTCCAGCTGAGCTGTCCCCAGGAACAGGCTGGGAGTCCAGCATTTCTACAAGCAACCAGAAGACCACTGGAAAAAAAGAAGCAATCCCTGTGAAATGGAAGCAGGTAAAAAAGCCAGTGCTTCCACAGCTGCCGGTTCCCTTTGGTGGAGGATGTTTATTAGCACAATGCAAGAATCCAAACAGATGACAGAACCTCTGGGACATGGAGGCACAAATTCAGCTCAGCCCAGGACAAAGACGCAGATGGGAGGGCATTCACAATGTGCAACAGCTACAGGAAATTCTGCCCAGAGAACCCTCCCAGGTTCTCAGAGATGCCCGTCACTTCAAGAGCTATCTACTGCCAGTCCGTCCCACTCCCAACTGAATGCCTAAGAAGGCAAAACCCTGGCAACACACCATATATAAAATGCAGCTAGCCCCTAGTGAGGGCTCTTCTGCAAGCTGAAGATCACAGGGGAGAACAGGATGCTAGAGAAAAACAATGCAGTCAGACTGTAAGGTCTTTGGGATAGGAACTTTTTGGCCCAGTGACACACAAACATTCTCTAGATCTTACTGCAATGCAAGTTGTAGATACAAAAAGGGCTATAAGGGTCTGCATTACAATTATACACGACTTCTTAGGTCATGGACTCTCTGAACTAGAGTGGCTGGACAGTGCCTAAGCCACTATGATTATTTTTACACAAATAAGGTCCCCCAGTAAGCACCCAGCTGAGTGCAGCCAGTGGTGGGCTCCTCAGTCACACGTTTCTAAGCTTTAGGGGATGTGGGGAAGAGCACTTCGGGGGTGGCTGCTGCGCAGATCCAGACCAGACAATGGAATGAGAGTTTGGAGCTGGGTGCCAACCACTGTGCGAGGGTAAGAACTGGGTCAGGAAAATACCGCTCTGATTAAAGGCCCTGATCATATAAAGCCCCAGGCCATGTCTACACCACAGGTGCAGACACACCTGCAAGCAGGATCCATGTGAGTCAGCTCAAGTCTGGAAATGGTCTAGCTTTAGGTACTTCTGGTAACCAAGCTGGTACCTCCCCAGGCAGAGTGCAGGTCGCTTCTCACTGGGGGATCTCTGCATCATTTGCACTGCATTTTAGGATGCAAATACACTCATTCAAACAACCCCACCAAACAAGGCCACTTTGCAACATTAGGCCCACAATTGGCTTCACGTTTCAGGTACTCAAACTTTTTTGATAGCTGTTTGTCTAACAGACATTCATTGAAAACAATTGTTCCTGACATGTCGTCTTAACCTAAAAAGCAACAGCCCATTTTTCCACCCAAATAGTTTTAAAAGCAGTGGGAACTAGAACTACAGAAGGACTTGGTTGCCCCCTCTGGAAAGGTCAGATCCTCCAATCCTCTTTCCAGTTGTTGTCTTAAAGCATGTCATCACTCAAGCTTTGAGTGATATGGAACCACTGAGGTCAGCATCCACCTAGTTAAAGAGTCAGAAATCAGGTGCTCTCCCTGCTTTAGTCCATGAGGGACCTTGAAACTACCTATGACATGTCTACCAAAGAGCAACTAGAGAACAAGGTCTCAGCTGGACTCATTAGGACTGGAACAGATGTCTTCCCACTCAAAAGTTGTTGCCTTCAGTCAGAAAGTCCTTCCCTGTGGCCCAAAAATTCTTTCAGTTCCCTTTTGCAAAGCAGAGCAGCTTCAGGAGAAAGGACAGAGAGCCTTCTCAGACCCAGAACAGCTCATAGCTTTGTCATTACGTGTAATATTCTCTAGGGAGGTGGGAAACGTTACTTGATACATCTTTCAGGAGGAGGAAGAGGAGAATAAAATCAGTATCTTCCAGCTTAGAAAGAAGATGGTGGATTTAATCTTTAAGTTTATGTATAAAACGTGTGGCTTCAACATCAAAATGAACACCTCCATCCCTGGAGGTCCCCGAAGGCAAGGAAAAGCACTGCTCCACTCCTGAAGGCTGCAAAACACAGGACGGGGGGGATCAGGATTACTCCCTGCTAGTGCAGGGACATGCACTCCCAGAGGTCTCAGAGAGGTGCCAGAAATCCATAGGACAGGATTTCAGACACACTGCAGTCTCCAGCCACTCTTTACCACCTTAATAGATCCACAGACCCATCCCGAGATTGTCTACATACTACACAAGCATCTAATAGAGGCTGTGGATTTTGCTATGAGGATAAGGCATCTAAATCCCCCTGTGGACCTGAGTTTAGGGAATCCCCACAGTTCTCCTGCATAAAGCCCTAGCCCTCCTTTCAGACAGGGTCTAAAGCAAACTAGAGGAGGGACTTCTCCAAGGCCCCAGAGCAAATCTGTGGCAAAGCCAGGAAGACAACCCAGCAAAACCTTGGCTCACAGCCACATTCATATGCCTCCTGCCTATTCTGCCTCTGCAAATTAACTGAGATATTAGGATACACCCTTTATTATACCATTGATCAGCCTTACAGCCTTTGGCTAAATGTCCCAGGCAGCCTTGGAAGATGCAGCCAAGTGAGTGATTCAACTGGCAAAAATTCAGATCCAAGGATGAGTGGTTTGCCAGGGGATGCAAAACAAGTCTCAGGAGCAGGCAGATGGCTGGAGGGCAGGACTTCGGCAGGTACGTTCACATCGACAGACCAGATGGGGCTGTTGCTAGTATTCAGGCAGCTACAAAGTATCTTCAGCACGCAAGAGGAAAGGGACCAAATCGAGGAAGAGTTCAGATTGTAACACTCAGCGCAGCCCAAAGGGAGTTCAGAAAAGGGTTACATGAGCCATCAGGGGGACGAAGGGGCCAACTTCGGACAAATGATTCAAGAAGCCAAGTATTTCAGCTTGGCCAGGCAATGACTAAGGGAGGGATATACTGCAACAAGTTTTGGATCACACTTTATAATATAAAGTTCCACTAATAATTGGTTTGGAAGAGACTTACAATACAATTAAGCAAGTTTGTAAGCATATAGTATTATAAGTTACAAGCAGCTTACTGATCAGTCAGATTTCTGAACGCTCAGTTAACAATTTAGTTACCTTTCACATGCATTTACAAATGGAAAAATACTATGAAGTGCGACTATGACACCTAAGAGCATAAGCCTGAATAAAGGGTGCAGGAATTATCCAAACGAGGGGTTTCAAAGCAGGGATCACTTCATACTGAGGAAAATCTCCTTGCCAGGCACCATTGCGTAACATCCCTGAAGCAACAGCAATTGCTTATGTGGAAGAGTCACATCAGTTTAGTTATTTTAATGAAATTTAGCAGCCAGGAGCAAGAAGGCGCCTGTGGCATGTGACCAGCCACCACTCAGTACAGCAGACCTTGGGAATCAATGATTTAGGGCACTGTATGGAGGTGGAATTAGTTCCAGTGAAATGACTGTAAAGACTGGTTCCAAGGCGGGGGGGGTGGGGAGATTAGATCAATTATCAGGAAAAATTTCTATTGGTAACCCGTCCCCAAAACTATACCCATCAGCAGGAGGTCTCTTCCTCATAAATAGAAAAGTGCTCTGGGCATAGTCCTGAACCATCCATCACCGACGAATAAACCCAGTGGATCTTTCCTACAATATCAACTCTAGCACTACCAAGAGAAAACTGAGCTAATCTGAATAGTCTTGACTTCTTGTGATGAGCATACCCTTCTGAGGCCAGAATTAATGAGATGGGTGATACGGGTTTCTTTTTTGGGCTTTAAATTTCACAAATGGATCTACCATGCTACCACTACTAGGCTAGTGCTTCAGCAGAAGGAATTAAGAGACCAGGAGAGAATGCTTTAATTGTCTAACATACACAGAGAGCAGCTCTAGCCAGGAAAAATTGGGCAACACCACTTCCATGTTTCAGAGTGCAAGACAATTATCCCAAAGATTTTAACAGAAACAGGTGCTAGTTCTCAGGTTGCTCTGAACAGCACGACCCTGGCTTCTAATGCCAAATGAACGCTGAGTCATATTTTAGCTTTGCTGCAGGATGAGAAAGGATATGTGTATTCCTTTTCTCTGTATAACAGGAGCCTGGTAAGAAGCACTATGCCATCCTATTAACCACAGATATTAGCATTCCAGTGCTGGTGTGATAAAAAGGAAGGACTCATAGAAAATACAAAGGCACATATCCTTGTTACTACTGGCTGGCCTTCTCCTCTGGGGGACCAGCAAGACTACATAATCCCCAAGGACAAGTTTTCATGTTATGGGAGCAAACTAACCATACTGGACAGCAGATCGAGGTTCAGTCAGGTTTTGTACTCTATTAGCTAATTGCTGCCCTGTCTTTTAAATTAAAATAGAGTATCTTTCCAATGGCCACATATACATCTGTGACCTCAGAACAAGATGCAGCAACTGATAAAAGCAGCTGTTACAAACATAATAAAAAAACCTGTCAGCAATAGGAACAGAGGATGCAGGAAAGGCACTGCACCTGAGACAAACTTTGTCTTACTCTCCAATACAAGAGTCCCCTCTTAAGGTAGTCTCCAGACACATGAATAGGTTAGTCCTCCTAGTCCCCTTCAGAGGAGCCAGCATCTACCTAGAAAGCCTCTAGTCTTACATGGTCAACCTTTTCCTCAGGGTCTTCATCCTAGAAGGATCAGGATCAAGAGGGAAAAAGAGAGAAAGAAGTTAAAAGGAAGAACCTTGGAAGCCTGCACAAAATAGCTTGAAGATTGACATGAATGGCTGTCCTGCAGCATATGCTTTGCAACCTTATTCACTTGAACAAAGTTGATCCCACCGTGGTGAGCTCTTATATCCGCAGTCACTTATGCATACACCAACTATGATACTATAAAGCATGCCTCTTTGACTGCAACGGCAGGAAAGTGTGCTGGTTTTGGCTGGGGTAGAGCTCATTTTCTTCATAGTAGCTAGTATGGAGCTATGTTTTGGATTTGTGCTGGAAACAGTGTTGATAATATAGGGATGTTTTTGTTACTGCTGAGCAGTGCTTACACCGAGCCTTTTCTGCTTCTCACCCCACCCCACCAGCGAGTAGGCTGGAGGTGCACAAGAAGTTGGGAGGGGACACAGCCGGGACAGCTGACCCCAACTGACCAAAGGGATATTCCATACCATATGACGTCATGCTCAGCATATAAAGCTGGGGGAAGAAGAAGGAAGGGGGGGATGTTCAGAGTTACAGTGTTTGTCTTCCCAACTAACTGTTACGCATGATGGAGCCCTGCTTTCCTGGAGATGGCTTAACACCTGCCTACTGATGGGAAGTAGTGAATTAATTCCTTGCTTTGCTTGTGCACGTGGCTTTTGCTTTACCTATTAAACTGTCTTTATCTTAACCCATGAGTTTTCTCACTTTTCTCATTCTCTCTCCCATCCTACTGGGGGGGGGGGGGGGGCGGGGCAGGGGGCAAGCAGCTGTGTGGTGCTTAATTGCTGACTGGGGTTAAACCACAACAGAAAGTCTGCTAGCAATCAGACCGCTCAAAGGAATACTAAAGAAAAAAACCTACAAATGAGAGTAAGAGAAGTCTTAGTTCCTTCTCCCTATAGCATGAGAAACACCAAATTATTCAGGTTTGTAGGATGCTAAGATTTGTATGGATAGGCTCTGCAACCATGCCAGAGACCTGAAATGATGCTGGGGGTTACACACTGTAGCAGGCTGTAGCCCTTTTTTCAGGAGCTACTGTTTCTTAAGCCAAGGTCAGATCCTCCACTGAGAGCAGGAGCTGTTGCACTTAGCTAAGACAGGCCTAGCTCACAACAGTGTTAGCTTTAGTAGATGAACTTTAGCTAATGCTATGGTATAAGGGAGTAGCTTAGCTATGGGGTAGATGAGTAACTCAAGGAAAGCAGCTCGTTAATCACTGTGAAAGTTGCAAACTGGTTTGAGAAACTTTCTGATGAGCAGACTGCCAGCACCATGAGTGGTGACAACCAGTTGTTAGGCACCAAATGCAAGGAGGAGGCAATTAAGAATCCAGTAATCTCTACACAATCCTAGAAAGACAGTGTTCAGAATCACTCATGGAAAGAATCTAGGGTACCCATGACCCTGCACCAGCATTACGCACTGGATGGCTTGAAACCACTACACTAATCCACCTGACTTTTCTTCTGGACTGCATCTCTCCTGTGGAACAGGGAAGCCATGTGATTAATAAATTGCATAGATCTCTGATTACAGTGGTTTGGTATCTGAGTCCACTTAGTGTCTGCATTGTCATCGGTCTTACAGTCTTACCATGACAGGAGCAGAGGAAGGCTATATGCAGGTTAGGGCATCTGGGGTACAGAAGTGTCCATATCAGTGAAAAGCAAAAATGAAATCAAATTCACCCAACTGGTAAAATCTGTTGGAAATGTGTATCTGTCAGCCAGGGACCCACTTGTTCCCTGAGCAGAAAGGCTTCTGCGAGGCCCAACACGACCTAACCTTCTTTGGCTGTAGGGAGACCAAATGGTACAGGACCCACAGTAACACAGAAGGAAATCCAGCTGGACAACACATGTTGGAAAAGCATTTAAATAACCACTTCTTTGAGCTATCTTCCACGTGGATTTCACTCTCAGCAACTGATTTGCAGTTGTTTATTCACTTGCGTTAGATAACCAGAGTCCTATTTAAATAATGCCTGGATGTCAGCCTAAAGAATCACTGCCAGGAGTGTTTGTAAGCTGGGTGGTGGAAGTCCAAATAGCTGTTTTGCAAAATTCACCCGTGGGAACATCCTTCCAATATGCAGTGGAGGTGGCCCAAGCTTTTTTCTGTCTACATGAACCTAGTCTGAATAAGTTATTTTTTACAGCACAGAAATTCTTTTTAATTATCACACAAGGACCACAACTACATAGGCAAGCTTACAAATACCAAGCAGGACAACAAGAGAAGAACATACTCTCAGAAGTGAAAGCACAGACTCTTTCCCCAGACTTTGGTGAAATGTAAGGAAGAGAACCAGCAGGGAACTTAGATGATTTTGGACAAACCCTGATATAAAGTGAAAGTGCCCCTGCCCTACCTGTGTGGAGATATTCTCAACATAGCCAGGAGAACCCTCATCCTTTAGGCTGACATATTGCTTATTAGAGCAGTCTCCACCCAAAGGATCTAGAAGTGTTGCCAGAGGGACACAGACAACATCACATTGAGACTGTAAGAGGTAGAAACCCAGGGAAGTCTTGAACAAGGTCCCAAGGGAATCCCATCACTGTAGGATGAAGAGAAAACAGACTGTGGAAGCAGGATAACATTAAAATATCTTTGCATACTGATTTCTTATAGAACAGCAAACAGTTCACTCTTGCTGAGAGGAGACACAGAAAAGGAAGAACTTGCTGATATATTTTAAAAAAGGCTTTTCCACTCAGCTTTCCAAATCAATCTCCTCAAGAGCTCCAAACCTGGCCAAACAGCTTTTTTTTTTTTTGTGGAGGTGATCAAGCCAGCATTCAGGCTGTTGGACATAGCAATGTTAGAGCCAGGAAAAAGGTTTGACTTTTATTCTATAAAAGTGTCCAGAAGTTCTGGTAGGATGGGACAGCAAAGATCTTCAACAGATCTCATTATATGATCTGCCCCTCCCATTATACAAATAGCATGACCAGCTTGAGTTTGTTCCATTTTGTCAGAAACTTGATAGCATCAAGAGGAGTAAAAAGTAACACATCAAGCCAGGGGATGGGAAAGGCCTCCCAACGGAAGAATGGATACACTACCCCTCTGAAAATGAATGTTTGAAATGTGGAGTTCTAGCATGCAGCAAGCAGACTTATCTCTAGGAATTCCCATTTACGGCATATTCCCCCGGGTGCCCAAGAAGTGTCTGCCGATTTGCCAGGGAGCTCTTGAGGCCAGGAACATGCACAGCCATTACTGCAGGAGGATGCTGACTGCACCAATTATAGCAAATAATCATGTTCCTTCTTGCCTCATGAAATAATACATAGCTGCAGTGTTGTTTGCTAGTACTTGTACTTCTGAAAAAGCAGGAATGCTCTGCATGTCAGATGGCAGACTGTGAGCTTTGCGACCCTTAGCGAGCCCCTAGAGGAGACAGAGGTCTAAATTTGAAGGTAATGCAGCTAATTCCACACAGGAATGGGAATTATCAAATAGAGATTTGGGCAGAGGAATTACAGATACACCACTGCAGTTAAGGAACTTATTGTGGGAGATACATACACACAACAGGCACTGAAAAAATACTAAGGTATCATACTGTTTTCATAGAGCTTGGGGGAAGTATATTAGGTTATAAGGCATAAGAGATTGCAGTTGTGCCCTAGGGAAGGAGGTTTTAATACCACATCTGTGAGACACACAGTTGAGGAGATGTACCGTTGTTTCGAGTCTCTTTTGGAAGACAGAGTCCAGGTCAAGGAGAGATCAGCAGTAATCTGATAAGATCTATGCTCCAAGTCAGATGATTTGCCTATTGACTTCAAAACAAAGGTCTTTTTAATTATGTTAAACGAGTTTGTTCACCCCTCGAAGTGAATTTCCTTGTAATAAGCCCAAATGTTGAAACATGGATAGACAGGTACTTTTTGTTTCCTTCAAGCAAGCTGCTCTGACTGGAAAACACTTCCTGAATGGTTCTCAGTGTCATGAGAAGACCAGAACAATAGCACAAATGGTATGTTCATACCAGAAATTTGAGCTGGGTGGAAACTGGGTGGATTGACATGGAATTAAAAAAAAGTCAAGATGAATCTTAAAACAGTTTTAAAACCCTGAGGAACTACTGAGGACAGAATCACCATCCTGAATGTGAAACTGCACAAGAAGGTGTGACTATGGCAAACGTTTAAGACAAACCCCTTGGTCTTCAAAATCAGTAATAAGAATAAAACCTCCTAGGCTGAAACAAATTACATGGGGCCTTCTCCACTCCTGCCAGTTCCAGAAAAAAGTACTGGTTTTTATTTTGCATTTCTTTTGGGAAGGTTCCTTGAAAAGGTTTCAAGATGACCAGATGGCTGAATGAGACATCCATGGTAACAGCTGACCCCACCACTTGGAGGCAAGCCAAGGCCAAGTCTCCAGAAAAGTAAAAGGTGACTGCCAATCTAGGGTGAAGGGAAAAACAATATTATTTTTATTAAATGCTCACTTTGGTATCAAATATGATCATGTATGAGAGGCCTCCAATTCTGGAGCAAAGGAAAAGGCTGAGGCTTATTTATAGTGGATTTTATCTCTTCTCCAGTAGCTCCAAGGTTTTCAGTTAACAGCAATGATCAGCAACAAAGAGCTGTCTGAAGGGAGACTATTGACACAAACGTTAAGATCCAGTAATAACACATTTGAATCTTGCAAGGCGTGGAAGGCCTCACCCTTCTGCTGATGAAAAGCTCACTGCTTTCAAACAGAAGATTGTAACCAGTTCTTAGTCCTCTCCAGGGGCGCCCAAGGACTGGAGCCTTTATGATCTCTTCACACCTATTATAATAGCTATGATGTGAGACACACCAAGTACAACTGCAGTAAGTTACAGTCAGTCAGCTGTACCGCTACATCACGCCCTGGTCTCTTTCTAACCAGGGAATCAGTCCATGAACTAGAACAGCCAGTTCCAGTAAGAAAACAATCTGACAGTGAGCCACCCTAACCTGGAGGCTAACCAACAATTACACCCACTTAAACCACCAGCTGGTTTCTTTAAGACTTTCTAGACCTATGAGGTCCATGGTTATTTCAATTTCTTTAATTACACCTTCTGCAAACTCCTTCACGGAATCCCTTCTCAACTCCTGTAGCATACCCGGGGAGGAGAGAATGCATAGGTGGGAGATGATTCTCCGTTACGCCTATCAAGAGAAAAGAGCATACTTTCTCCAGAAAAAGCATGTGTTCTGTGAGGTGTTATTGTAAGCTAAGCCGTAACAGTGTCTTTTCAACAGCATCATAGGGACTCGAAGGAAATATCCCCCCACAAAACCATTTCAGCACAGATGGCTGGGGCACAACTACTCAATGTAATAGAAGAGTTTTGTCACGGCATAGAGGATCAGGGAGCAGCCAGTCCCAAGACAGAAGGTCCCAGGGCTCTGAGCACAGTAGCTTGAAGCACAGTTGGTGCCAGGGTGGCCAGCAGGGCAAAGTGGGTTTGCAATTTAAAGAAGCCAAGAATATGGTATGCTGGAGACCACAACTGGCATTGCAAAAAGCTAAATATCATCTCATTTAAACAAATATCACTGTGAATAAGGTGGAAGTCTGACAACCCTTTTGTCCATCTGAAGGTGTCAGGGAGCAAAATTTGTATGTCATTTCTTGACAGGTGCTCCTTCCAGCAGGAGATGCCTGTGGAGAAGCCATGCTAACAACAGAGAGCAAACTTCCAGGTAGAATTTGAGCATTCTGCAGTGCTAAGCAAGAAAGTGAATCGAAAGGGTTCAGATCTCATCTTTCTGGGTATTAGAGAATGCCTCACCCTCCTGTGAAAGAGGGATTCCAGACCATCTTCTACTTTTTGAAGTTGTACTAACAGAACAGACTCTGAACAAAAGTTTTTCTCCAAAGCCAAGTGGGAGGTGAGTTTGCATATTATTACCCACAAGACAAAGTCTCAGATGCTGCAAAGCTGGCTCCTAGCATGACCTTTGTAGCCTGTGCATAGAGGAAAGGAAAAAGAGCGTCACTATACAAACTTGATACTGACCATCTCAGATACTGTACTCTGGCTCTAGCAAAAGCAAAGTGCAAAAGTAAGGCATCTGCTTACCTGTATTCTGTCTTGCTACCACAGATGGTGGCGAAACTGGTCACTAAACGATGTGCATGCTCACACTTTAATTCCCATGGAAGATATGCATGTATGGGAAGGAGAGGCCCCAAGTCCTATTTGATGCTACTCTCCATACCTCACGCGTGAGAAACCGTAGGCCCAGATTTGACCCTGTGTGAAAACTACACATCTTGCAGAGGGCAACACCAGGAAAGGGACAGGGCAGTCACACGTGTCCCACCTCTAAGGACAAGCTTCAAAGCACAGAGCACACCATGCGGGAAAGAATCTCGGAAGAAACAAAGAATCCTCCACTGGAGACACCAGCAGGATTACAGACAGGTTCTCCTGACAGGACACCCACCTCTCCAAGCGAAGCAGACAGGGAATTCTTCCTGCTGAGATTTTCATCTGGAAAGAAGTCCTGGCGGGCTCGACGGCCCATCTTTAGTACCTGTAGTGCAGGGGAAATGCGAAGGAGCAGAGGGCACATGGTTACTGACAAAAGCTGCTTCAGAGCAGGGGGGAAAATGCAAGCAGCAGCTCTGCAGTTACGCTATGCCCCGCAATGAGACATGTTCCCCTGAACAGTGCAAAAGCGTTACCTGCTGCAGCTGTTAACCCTGCAGCCATCTCCCTGCCCGCGGCCGGGGCACGCCTCACGCTCCTCCATCTCACCCGCGGGCTGCTCAGCCCTTCCTGCTGCACGGTGTCCCACAGAAGCCCAGCTCCGCGGCGGTACCCAGGGAAAGCCCGGGCAGGCCTCCCGGGGGACGGCGACACCCTTTCCCCGCCTCCGCCGCCCTGCGGTGGGGGCTGCCGCCCCCGAGCCCAGCCTCGAGGCTCCCCTGGCCGCGCTCGTCCCGCTCGCGTGCGAACGGGCCGCAGCTAAAGACCCCGGAGCCCCTGCTCAGAGAGACGGCCCCGGCCCCGGCCCCGGCCCCGGCCCCGGCCCCGGCCCCGCGGCGGCCGCTCGCGCCCTGCGACGGTTAACGGCCAGCTCGCGCCGCGGGCGGCACAGCGGCCGCGCCGCGGCCGCAGCCCGCTCACCCCGGCGGCACCCCCCCGCCGCGGCGCCTCCGACCGCTCCGGCTCAGCCTCCATCCGCCGCCGCCGCCGGTGCTTCCGGCAGACAGCCCGCCCCCGCGGCCCCGGCAACCACCGCCCGCAGGGGCCGCGCCGCTGACCCCCGCCGCCCCGCGGGCCTGGCCTGCGCCAAGTCCGTCCCCTCTCGTCACTGCGTCCGCCCCGGGTGCCATCCCCACGGAGCCCGGCCTGCCCCCGCGGGGGCCCTACGGCCCCTGAGCGCCCGGGCTCTGCCCTGCCCGGCCCGGCCCCGGCCCCGGCCCCGGCCCCGCTCACCCCCAGACCCTCCGGGGCAGCCCTGCTCCCAGGGGTCTGGCCCTGCAGCCGGGGGCGGCCGGCAGGCCGCACACCTCGTAAAGAGCGGCTTAACACAGGCTGGGTATTCCTGCCGGACAGCCGGCAACGAAGTACGACGCGGGGTAGTCCTGGTAGCCATATAAATACCCAGCCCCGTTAGCAATCTCAGTATCTTGGCCCGACTAACAGTGACAGCAGTGCCACAATTTCTCAGCACAATACGTCATGTAAATACTCTTTTATCAGTTTTTAAACGTGCAGTAGGGGCAGGTTAAAAACAGCCCGCCACTCTGTCTTCTCCAACTCTTTATTGTATACGCTTTTTAAGTTCCTGCTGAGGCAGACTATCCCAGCCTTGTAGATCTGTCTCCTCATAGAGGCTTTTGCCAAGCCTCCTGATGGCTTCTGATGCTCTTCCCAATTCTCTCTAGCTCTCTAACACTGCTTTCCAAACAAGGCAGCTGGTCCCCACGGCACTCAGTGGAGGCAGTCCCAAGGATCAAATATAAGCGCAGCACAGCGATCATGACACACATGCCTCTTCCGTATAAGTTATGCAGAGATTTCCACTGAGCTGCCTAAAACGACCCCTGGTCCCTTTCTTGGCTGGACAGATGTATAGATTAATTGTAAATAGCTCCACATGTTAAATAAACATTCAGTTCTCCAGTGCTTTGTCCATTTTTCTGGGATCTCTGACATTGATAGATATCAGTCATAGAATCATAGAATGTCTCAAGTTGGAAGGGACCCATAAGGATCACCGAGTCCAACTTCCTGCTACTCGCAGGACTACTTAAAACTAAACCATATGACTAAGAGCATCATCCAGCCACTCCTTGAACTCTGACAGGCTTCCTCACAATCTTCACCCATCCTCATTAGCCTAAATAATTGTCATCCATTTATTCTGCTGCTACAATCAAGAACTGTACCACACCACAAACTGTACTGTTAACACTTTGCCATGATGAAAATTGACTGTGTAACCCTAAAGTCTCAAGTCTTCCAGGAATACCTTTTACTAAAGGCACCAGATCTCACTCCGTACCTGCTTAGCTTTAGTAGAAGCTCATGGTCTGGCTGAAGAACTTTAAGAACTCTAAATAAATTGTGTCAAATAATTCTCCTTTTTTCCATTCCTTACTCACATTTTTAAGTAGTTGTGCTGTGACTGTGATGATCTAAGGATTAAGTGAAATAAGATTTGTGGGGAGAGGTAATAACTTTTCATTAGACCAACTGATAGAGCTGGAAAAAAACATACAAGAAGTGTTTCTTGCCTGAAAGCTTGTCTGTTTTTTCCAGCTCTATCAATTGGTCTAATAAAAGATATTATCTCCCTTTACAAACCTTGACATGTTCAAGGAATTCAATAAGCAAGATGTAATTTTCCTTTTTTGAAGCCAGGCTGGTTAGGCTCTATGAAATTGTCATCTTCCAGATACTTTGTTTTTCTCTTTTAATTACAGATTCAGGTATTCCTGAGGTAGAGAGGGCAGTTTCCAAATAGCCCCATGCCTCACCATCAGGGCCATGGGAATATGGCCTGCATTTCCCACTTCCCACCCACTCCTCCGCAGAGCTGCCGCAACAGTGCAGCTACACAGATACCAGGAGACGGAGGGGACTGTAGCCTCCCGGTTGCAGTAGCTACTGCAGGATGTCCGAGTATAAGTGTATACTTATAGCTGACCTTCTTGATCAGAAAAGGCGCATCCTGTGAGGAGCGTGATAATGTCCAGAGCAGCATCTGCTATAGCAGGAGGGCATCCCTGGGGCAGGAATCCTTGGGTAGGAGTGCATTGCCAGCTGTGGCCCCAAACAGGTAGCTGGCAGACTGTTCCTACCGAAGGCAGGGTAGGAACAGTATGGGGTGCCATCCTGGATGGACAGATCATGAAGCAGCAGGACCTGTGGGTTCACTCATCTGGAACTGACCCCCCCCAAGCCCCTCCTCGTGATTCCCCCGGGTCCCCATCCCAGACACCACCCCACTAGCACATCCCAGCTGCCCACAAGACAGGCTGTGCTGCTTGCTGTTCACCCCAGTGACAGGACTCTCAGGCTGACTGAAGGAGGATGGAGTCCACATGCGGGAAGGAAAACATTTAATCGAGCCTTG
This sequence comes from Gavia stellata, assembly GCF_030936135.1. NCBI lineage: Eukaryota > Metazoa > Chordata > Aves > Gaviiformes > Gaviidae > Gavia > Gavia stellata. The sequence goes on from NC_082600.1 coordinate 26,602,168, forward strand.
CCTCAGAACTTTGACTTCTGACTTCAGAGATTCCTGATGAGAGAGAAGAGCAGATGTGCAGAAAGAATGAAACCTAAAATCTGTCCTGCCTTGAGTCCCTCTGGACTCCTCCACTCATCGGAATGGGGTTTGTCACCCACCCTGACACATTTTTTCCTGCTTGGGGAAGGCAACAGGGGAAAAAGAGTCTTCATCCATTGTTTCATGTTGTGGCTAAAATGGATCTTGCTTGCTTCAAACGTTGGTGTCACCTTTTCTGAACAGCTTAATTCTCTTCTGCCCTACTGGTGACACTGCAGACAGCATCTGATCCTGGGCCGAGAGCAGCCCCACTCAACCAAGAAGGAGACAGTCAACAGGACAAACATCTGGTGCTGCTGAGGCTGTCTAAAGCCATATTCTGTGCTTGCTTCCTGTCCAGTTCAGGTCTGCAGTACAAGGGTTTCTCTTTCCCAGTGTACGGTTTCAGGTGTATTCTCAGCTCTCAGTCTGCCTTACTTGTTCAGTTTCGTCCTCACTGTAAATCACACTGCTGCCACCCCCTCTCATCTGAACAGCAAGTAAGAACTACGCAAGCATTCCTTTCACAGACAAGTTCTCACACCTCAGCATGGACTCTGTCCACCTGGTTTCAACCCAAAACCGATCACACCCAATAGGACTAACAGGGTCCCCCACTAGCGCTGTTTGATGTTGATTACTCCTTGACTGGACTTATGAATAGAGCTTGCGTCTGGTCCTCCTTCTACCCAAGAGAAAGCCGGGAGAGTCTGGGAAAGCAATCACACTTGAGCACTCCCACATGCTTCTGGTCCTAGACCACCTTTAGAGCAAGGGCACACGCATGTAGTTAAAGCTACAGCTATGGTGGAAGGCCCACATGGTAGCACTACTCTGGGAGAGAACAATGACCACCTTATTCAGAGCGGTCAGAGGTTTTGTTAAGCAGCTCTCTGGCAGCAGTAGGATTTATGGGATGCAGGGCAATTCCAGTAGCAACCAGTGACACAGCACTGTGCCTTTCTTCCTCACCCAGTCCTCACATCAAGCGGCCAGCCAGACTCCCAATTTCAACATGGGCCAATTCATTGAAAACATTAAGCTTCCACTGGGAAGCAAAGTGCTTGGCAAAGACTGCCGCCATAGCCTGCTCCACACTAGCAGCACACCAGCAGCTCCAAGCACGTCAGTTTGGTTTTTCTGCAATTTTTTTCTCCATGCACCTCAAAGTATTTACCCCATCTCTAAGGGTTTTTGGAGGAGGGAAACAACTACAAACATTCTGTTATTTGTGTGGGTTCCAGGACAATATCTCGTACCAGTTGCAAAGCTTCAAACAAGAGGTTCCTCCCTCTGCCAGGTGGAAGGGGCTTTGATAGGCAGAAAAGGCCCACGTGTTTGCCTGTCTCGATCTCCATGAGAACAGATGCTGTTCGGGTTACGTCAGCCCCAGCTCAAACTGTCAAACCCCAGCCAGGGTTGCCAAGTGTGAAATATTTCCTGCGATACTCGCATGTTCAGTAGCCCTGTCAGGCTCTCCCTCAGCCCAGCTGGATTCCAGCATGTCCAAGACATGCAACCTGTTAGCGACTGCTGCTCGCAGCCACCAGTGGCAGTTCCAGCGCATGTCAGACCACAGAGCTTCCCCACATCTTCTCAACCCAGAGAGAGCAACGCCCAGAGCAGAAAGTGAGTGGCACCACACCTACATCCTTCTTCTCCACTATTATTTCCAAGCAGCAAGTTCCCACTGCCAACTTGTAACAGAAGAGTCTGCTCTCAGCCATTAACAACATAACCTTACATTTTGCAGTATTGCATTTCATCCCATTTCTACTGTCTCAGCCATCAAAATTGCCTACCCCCTCCCATAGGATATACCAATCTTCCCCTGTATGGACAATGCCTCCCAACTTTGGATAAGCAGCCAATTTCATTAGCACATCCATTTCAGCGTGCCAAGATCATTAATGAAAACTGGGCCCGGGACCAGCCCCTGGGGAACTCCTCTAGCAATCTCTTATAATTCCTGTACGTATCTCCATCTTAACTAATAACTCACCGTGCAGCACTGTAGCAAATGGATTACTGAAGCCCAAAGCAATCAGTTCTACCAACTGAGCTCCAACCTAACGTGGAGTAGAGGAGGTCCCAGAGCGGAAAAGCATCCGGAATTCATGTCAGAAGTGCCTGGGGAGCTCTAGAAACATCTATCCCAATCTACATAAAAATATTCCATGGATAGTTAGTGGCAGCACTCAGACTTTGTACCTTACTCCAAGTCGTGATTCACCTGACATCATCTTAGAGCCACTAGATCTTGTTACAGCTTTGTCTGCTCCATCAAGGAACATAAATTCCTCTTCCCCAAGCAAAGCACACACAAACTGTGAGCAGCTCACCCTTGGGTCTTCTCAGAGCTGCAGGGAATGGGCTCACCAGGTGTCCAGCACCCCCAGCTGCCCCATGAATTTCCTCTGAACCTCTTCCACACTCCGTGTCTTCCGTGAGCTGAACAAGTGCTCTCCCCAGCCCCAGACCCCCAAACATGCAAACCAGGGAATGCTACCCGCAGCCATGCCTGGTGTCTCCAGCCACAGATCAGCAGCCCTGCTGTCAGACACCACCCCTTCCAGGTGCCAGGGCCACATGCCCCTGGGGCCCACCTCTCCCAGAGCACGAAGCCCCCAGGACTTGCTTCCACAGAGAGCTCTATCCAGCTCACGCCTCGCCCACAGCCCCACAGCAGCTGTCCCCGCCGCATCTTCCCGACGGCTCAGCCACGCTGCTGGCTTCTTTGGCAGAGCAGCCAGTGCTGCGAGCGGCTGCCCTGGGTCAGGAAGGCATGAAGCCGCCATCCTGCCCCAGACCTTCGGGCGCCTCACCAGCCCAGGGGTGTTTGGCTCCCCCTCTGCGGGCGCCCAGGAGAAGGGCTGGGTGGTGGGGTGGGGAGTCCCTGGGTAGCTGGGGCAGGGTCCAGCTGAGGGCACGAGAAGGGTGCTCGCTCCAGGGGCCAGGAGCCCCTGGGCTTCAGGGCAGCGGGCACAGGCTCAGCCTGGGGCAGGGAGGGAGGGAGGCCGGTGTGGTGGGTGGCCATGATCAGGGCATGGACCAGGAAAGGAGCCCGCACAGGCCCAGGTCATGGATCCAACCCTCAACTGGGGCCAGCGTTTTGTCTCCCGCCTGTGGCCCTGGCCCCCGTCGAGGGCAGTGGGTGCCTGAAGCAGCCTCTTCCCCTCAGCGGGAGCTGCTATGGAGGGGGACTCCCCTGCGGTCCAGTGGCAACCTGCCTTCAGGGCCTCAGGGCTTCACCCTGCCTGCCCGCTACCTTCCCTCGGCCCCCGGGGCCTCGCGGGCCCCGCCAGCCGCGCCGCCAGCCTGGGCCCCGCCGGGGCCGCCGCAGCCCCTCGCCCGCAGCGCGGCGCCCGGCCCCCGCCGGCCGCCCGGCCCCTCCCTCCTCCCTCCCTCGGAAAGAAACCACATCAGGAAAGTATTTGGGGTATTTTTAGCCGCTTTTAATGCGATTTCGCAGCTGGAAACGGGAGGGGCCTCCCCGCGCCGGCCGCCAGCGCGCGGCGGACCACCGCGAAGGGCCCGACCGCCGCCGCCGCCCCGCGCCCGCCGCGGCCTGGGCGGCGCCAGCAGGGGGCGCCCGCGCGCCGCCGCCGCGGCGGTGCGGCGGCCACGTCGGAGGGCGCGCGGGGCCGCCCCGCCGCGGAGGGGCCCGGCTCCGGGGCGCGAGGGGCCCGGCGCCGCCGGCCACGCGGGGGGCGGCGGCGGGGCCCGGCGCGGGGGGCGGCGGCGGCGACGGGCGGGCGGGCGGGCGGGCGGCGTGGCTGCGCGGCTGCTGAAGCCATTAGCGCGGTGCTGCGGGCGAAGGCCGGGCTTGGAGCTCCCTCCCCCGCCCGAGCCCCGTCCCGGGGACGTCATGGGAGGGAGGTATAAAATTTCAGCGGCGAGGCCGAGGGAGAGGCAGTGTGCGCGGGAGGGGCGGCGCGGCGCGGCGCCGGGCGGTGCGGTGCGGTGCGGTGCGGTGCGCGGCCGGGGCACGGCGGCCAGCGGAGCCAGCGGAGCCCGCGGGAGCAGCGGGCGGCCCGGCGGCGCTGCTGCCGGCTGGGCGGGGAGCGCTGCGGTGCCGCGCTCCCGGCCGCCGGGGGTCGGGCACCGGGCGATGTAGGGCGCGGGGCCCGCCGGGGGCATGAATGGTGCAGCGAGAGGGGCGGGCGCCGCGCTCCCCCCGCGGCGGCGGGGCGGCGCGGGCCGCTGACACGTGCGGCGGCGCGGCGCGGCGGGGCGCCCCCGGCTCCGCGGGACGCGGGGCGGCGCATGGGGAAGGAGCCCGGCGCGGCGAGGCACGGCGCCTGCCGCTTCTCCTTGCGGAGCGCTGCCAGCTCTTCCTGGAAGTCCTGAGTCGCGCCCGGCGCAGTGAGTTCATGCACCTCCTCGCCAAGCCTCAGCCTGCGGGATCTGGGGAGGCAGCCGCCAGCACACCGCCCGGTCCCCCGCGCCCGCTCGCCGCCGCCCGGGGGTCTCTCCCGCGGGCCACCGCCGCCGCCCCCTCGCACATGAAGATGTACGTGCAAAGGGCTCTGGTGCTGCTCTCCCTGCTGAGCTTCGCCACCGTGAGCCTCTCGCTGTCCTCCTGCACCACCTTGGACCTGGACCACATCAAGAAGAAGAGGGTGGAAGCCATCCGGGGGCAGATCCTGAGCAAGCTGCGGCTCACCAGCCCCCCGGAGACCCTGGGGCCGGCCCATGTGCCCTACCAGATCCTGGCCCTCTATAACAGCACCCGGGAGCTGCTGGAGGAGATGGAGGAGGAGAAGGAGGAGAGCTGCTCTCAGGACAACACCGAGTCCGAATACTATGCCAAAGAGATCCATAAATTTGACATGATCCAGGGCCTCCCCGAGCACAGTAAGTGCTGCCCCCCCCGCCCCCGCCCCGCGTCGCCGGCCGGGGTGCCGCGCCCGCGGGGCAGGCTGCCCGGGTCCCCGGGCGCGGAGGAGGGGCGGCCGGCCGAGGCCGAGGGGCGCCGGGCCCCCGCGGGAGGGGCTGCTTTCCCGGCGGGGCGGGAGCGCGGAGGCGGGAGGGGGCCGCCGCAGCGGGGGGCGCGTCCCCGCCTGCCTGCGCGCTCGGGTGCGGAGGCGAGCGGGGGCGGGGGGCGCACGCCGCTGTCCCGGGGCCGGAGCCGGGGCGGGGGGAGCCGCGGGGCGGCGAGCGCTCGGAGCACCGACTGGACGGCGTGGGGCTTGGCGGCAAGCGGCCCCGCCGCAGGTGGAGGAGGTGGGCGCTGGCAGCGGCGGCTTGCGGGGCCCGGGAGCAGCACGGGCCCAGGCCCCAGGCGGGGGCAGGGAGCCAAGCCCGCGTCTAGAGCCCTGACATCTGGGGGAAGGCGGGGAGGGGAGGGGAGGGGGGAAGACGTGAGGTGGGAAGGCAGCAGGAGAGGAGGCAGCTTGGGTTTCGGGGTGGGTGCTGCGCACTGGGCTAGGAGAAGGCGCAGGTCTCGTGTTTGGGTGACGAGCAGGTGGACGGGTTCCTCCCTGCTGAAGCTCCAGCGCCTGCCGCAGAGACACAGGCAACCTGTTTGGTCTGTGCAGCACCCGCACTGGCCGTAGAGAAGGTGGAGAGGCAGTTGCTGAAGAGACTGCTGCCTGGAGGACACTGTCCAGGGTGTCACTCGGGTACTCTGAGGGATCAGAGAGGGAGTAGCAGATAACAGGGATGCTGAGCAGGTGCAAAGCAGACAGTGATGTGAAGGGGACCCCCAAGGGAACCAAAGCATGAAGGAAACATGTCAGATGTTGAGCAGGTGCAGAGCAGATGATGAACAGGCCCAGATGTGGACACTAAACAGATTCAGGTGCAGAAGCCGAGCAGATGCAGATGCAAAGACAGAGACTGAGCAGACATGAACTCCAAGCAGATTGCAGATGCTGAGCACATGTAGGCACAAGCAATCCTTTCGGTCTGTGCTTAGGATTCTTTAGGACTGGGAGATGTTGGTGGGCATGCAGTCATACCACCATCCAGGGTGTCCTCCTGTGATGTCGTGCAGTCTTGGGGACACAATTTGAATGCCAGCAGTTCTGGGGAGGAGCTGTGACTTGGTGCAGGCAGCCTCAGAATGCAGTTACTCTGCCAGGTTTACATTAATCTTGACATATGATGAGCTGGAATAAGAGCTACAATGTGGTAATGCAATAAATTTCACTTAATCTCTAGCAGGCTGCACTCTATATGGTTATATGATTAGCTCTTAGCTCAGGAGACACCAAGACTCGAGGAACAGAAAGTGCACAGGGTATAGCAGCTTACCCATATTTCAACATTTTTGACCTACTGAAGTGTCGTTTGTGAAATTCTAAAAATATATGGGGAAACCAAGTGTCTGTGCAAAATAATACAGTCACACTATGAACTGGTGTGTTTGGGGGAAGGAAACTGGGAAAGCACAACAGCGGGAAATGAAGTCAGAGGAGTGGATTTGGATAAAGTAGAGGGGAAAGGGGAATGAAGACATGTGGTGCACGAGAAGGAGCAGTGAGGAGGGACTGTAGGTTGGGGAAAATTCCTATGGAAATGAATGAACTTGTCCCATGTCCCCACAGGACACTGGGGCAAGGTACTGAGCAGCCAGTTCAAAAGACCAAGTAGTGCTGAGATTGAATTCCTGGGAGTGGGCAGTGTAGATGGCACCACCCACAGAAAGAGGGAACTTTGGAATTGGGTCACACTGGGAGATACTAGCTCCAGACAGGCCGTGGTGTCAAGAGACGTGTTCCTTTTGAAACCTGGGGAGTTTCATCGCTTACACCATAGCTGAATTTGGCCCCATGTCTTCAGAAGTGGCTGATGTTCAACTTTCCCATGACTCTGTCACTGTGCCAGGTGGTGATCTCAGAGCACGCTCTGAGCCAAAACCAGTCTCCTCGGGGGGGAAAGGGGAGGACTGCTCCATTGAGAGAACCGCGAGGACGATACAGACAAGTCTGAAATGTGTGCGCATGCACACTCACACGCACACAAATTGTTCTAAGCTCCAAACTATTAGTCAAGCAGCTTGTTGGCTCAGAGAACTCATCCTTCTCAAAGACTTAAGGCCCAAAAGTGAGGAGAGCTGAGGAGCAAAAATAGCAGTGGGGAGACCCCCATCCTTCTAGGAAGAAAGGGTATTCAGGATCAGGTTTCCCATCCCTACTCTAAGCTGTTTGGTGACTCACAGAACAGTCTTTCTGCTGTGCCTCTCAGGCACATTGCCTGAATGATAAGGGACTTTCTGTCAGAGAATAAGTAAGTCACTCTTGACCAGCCATTCGCTTCAGGGATCTCCTAAAACTCATGGGGGTTCAGACCCTCTTAAGCAATGACTTGGTTAGATTCAAGCTCAGAGGGCATCTGCAATGGTCCTGCAAATGGCTTTGCTTACCTTCCTGAGGAAAAAACAGATGCCATTTTCCAAGCCAGCTTGAGAGACAAGGGAATTAAAGCCATGGGTCACTGGGGCCAAGCATCTCTTCCCTCCAGACCTCCCACCTGCAGAGTTCCAGAAGGATCAATTTTTGCTCCAAAGTTATGCAGCTTTGGCATGAAACACCTTGAAGTACCAGTGGTATAATATGGAGTGAGGCAATACCTGCTCACAGACAGCCTGCCCTTCCTTGACATCAAACTCTAACTGCACAGCCATCAGCCTTCTTAGGGCTTGCCAGAAACAGCAGCTGAGTAGGATTGGCAACACATGGAGAACCTGCACCTCACTGAGAACAGTGGTTGGAAGAGGGAAGCTCCCAAAAGAACCTGCTCCCTGTATCACATTGTCCATGCTCAGAGGCTACTGGTCTCATCATTTGTGCAGTCAACAGCTCTGGGCTCCACAGTAATAGCAGGGTCTGATCATGAGGATACATCCTGTTGTGTCAGACATAGACTGGCATGGGTGCACAGAGTGTCACAGATTCCCTGTCTCCAGGCTTGGTTACAGCCGCTGAGTGTTGTGGACTGGAAGAGCTTGCAGGAATATTGCGTCCAGGCTTTGTGCTGTGCTGGTAGGTTGACACATCCGGATTCCACTGTGATTAATACACCTGAGCTGGGACTGGACCAAGTTCCCTGAAAAATCACCTCACCTCCTTTGCCTGTAACCTCTTGCAAAAAGTACTTTGCCCCAAAGCAGTCAGCTTCCTGGGAGTGAGAGCTGTATCCTGGACACCCTGCTATGAGAAGCAGGCTCCAATCTCACAGTGTTCAGAGTGAAACACAGAACACAGCTCCATCTCCCCATCACAGAGGGCTTATTCCCAGGGTACAAAGGGAACATGAAACTTCTTAGGGAAGGGAAGATAGCTATTACTATTTCCACTAGGAACGTCTCCCAAGACACCAGCACCTTGCTGGTGAAGTAAGTAGGTAGAAGGCAATGATGTGGGGACAGCAGGTGAAATATAGTAGATACAGTAATCTCTTACCAGCATGGCTGCCTAACTTAGACAGCAATCTTAAGGAGATGATAAACAATAGATTATTTTGTCTCTTCTGCACTATGTTGTAGGACTAGATCTGCAGTCTCTAAATAGATTTTCAGATAAAGCACTACTGTTGGAAACAGATACTGGGCTAGACTGACCACTGGTCTGATCTAGAAAGGCATTTCTGATGATTATTGGGACACCCCTCATGGACAGGCAGTTAGGTCTGGAATGGAAGGGCAGGCTGTTAACAGCACTATTAATAGGGCTAGGAGTGCAAAACAGCTTAAAGAGGGTATTAAAACACGGTATCTGCCTAGGTCTAGGACACAGAACAGTTATCAGTGTTAGACTTCAGCCGGGAAGATGACTTTGGGCATTTAATGAGATCAGAGCTTGGGTTTTCTGCTGTGCTTTTCTGTGGCATAAAAACCTAGAACTGGTCACAGGGGTGGAGTCCCCACAGTGGGTTCCTCATGTGGCTCAATGTACTCTTTGCACTGCAGGGTTGTTGGGCTGAGCATACCATCTGATGGCTGCAATGGGGTCTGGTCTCCTGGGATTACCGAACATCCATCTCTTAAGTAGCAGCCAGAGACTTTCCTGTATGGGAAAGCCATTCCATTCAGTAGTACAAACTACAAACCCCCCTCCAATTAAAGCTCAGTGTGAGCATCTGGTCATTAGCTGATTGAGTAAAACTTCAGCACCCTAAGAACACATCCTTGTAAACTGGCAGGCTCCTGCTTGCTGAATCTGGGTGTAGCACAAGGGGAAGATCTTCATCTTCATGGAGATGACTCTGGAAGTGCATCAGTGTTCCTCAAAGCAGAATTTGGCATGGGAGGTCAACCTCTGCACTCAGGTGCTGTTTCACACTAGCCCATCTTCAGGAGCTGTTTCCCTGGGGAGATAGCCATGGTGTTATGAAGAGGGGCCAACTCCAGGAATCTAACTTGAAGGTTGCTTCCTCTAGGGCTTCTAGCCTATTTGTCACAGTCTGGAACTGTGGCTGGGAACAGGTGATAGTTTTTCTTTCTGTTTCCTTTTTTTGTTTGAAAACAACTTAAATATCAGCTGACGTGAGAGCCCCGTGTTGCATTGGACAACAGTCAGAGGTCACGAGAGGCTCTGTAGGGCTGCAAACACACCCGCATGTGGGTGTAGAGCCGGAGCTGCTGTGTCTTTTCTGCAGGAAGCCTTAATGATGTTAGAGCCTTGAAGGCTAACAGAGTTCAACAGGAGAGTAGCAACAGCGATGACAAAAGACTTTTCTGTGGGACCAAAATGGGCCCAATGAAGAAAGGCTTGTTTTCTCTTGAGGACTCTGTTTTGGACCTCATAGCTTTTACCTACTCTCTTTTTGGGGCATATGTGAAATGGATTTTTCTGCTCAGCAGACACACATCGGGGCAGAGAATTGCTGCGTTATTTCCTGCCCATGTGTCTGATCTCCACAGGCCTCTCAGCATTTGAAGAACTTGGTATCTACTACTATTCATTAATTCCTTCTCCAGATCATGAGTGAGAAATAATCTTAAAACCCAGTTCTTTCAGTACACACTGAATAGTCACTGCCCCAAGAGGTCTTCCACACCTCATGCTTTGTGGACACTTGGCTGCCTTTCATTCTAGGAGACAATGTCAAGGTTTGTAAAACTAAGATTCAGCAGCAATGGGATCACCATCACCTCCTATGTGGCTTCACGTCTCCAGTATGAAGAGAGTCACACCATCATCACTATTGGGAATAGGCCCCACTAGCTGCAAATAAGGTTGCCCCATTTCCTTGGCTGGGTTTGTCATTTTGGATGCAGCAGGCTCATGAGCATTAGCAACATTTGATGAGCAGAGTTAGAAGAGATAATATTAAAAATACTGTAGTTGATCTCTACTGATTCTCTGGCTTGTAGCATTGAAATAATGGTGGCAGTAGTGGGAAGATTTTGCAAAATGTGGTAATGTAGACCAAATTTGAGTGAATTCATTTCGTGTTATCTTTAGCTAGACAGCCATGCTTCACAAGTGGCAAGATGTTTGAATGACAGATTTCTGCTGGAAAGCTCTTTCTCAAACAATATTTATTTGAGATCCCACCCCTCTGACCTGTGGTTCTCGGTCTTTCCATCTTTCTTTCTTACAGATGAGTTGGGCATTTGTCCAAAAGGTGTCACCTCCAACGTTTTCCGCTTTAATGTGTCCTCGGCAGAGAAGAACAGCACCAACTTGTTCCGGGCCGAGTTTCGGGTGCTGCGTGTGCCCAACCCGAGCTCCAAACGCAGCGAGCAGCGCATTGAGCTCTTCCAGGTGAGTATCCTTCTCACCTTCCCCTGTGCCTGAGCCCAAAATAGCTTGGCTCCTTATGGTTGCCTCAGTTGATACGTTCAGGGCCACAGAAGAGAGAGAGAAGAAATCCCATGCTGAACCCCAGGCTTCTTCCAGCACATACAGTGACACAGTCACCTTTCTTTCCTTTTACAGTGTAGTGCTGTCCTTTCCCCACTCACATTGGCTGGCTGCTCTGGGCACCTTGGGATGGTGCCCACTGCACTCTTTGCTGCACTGAGAAGGGGCTTGGAAGGGGAGCCCCTCACCAGACCCTTCTGTCACATCTGCATGCCTAGGTCCCTTGGCAGTTTTGTTCCTTTGACTGTTGCAGTACAGTTGGTACTAATCCAATGGGTGGAGCTCTCTGTTTTGTCACGGATTTACTGGAAAAATAATGCTTGCTTTCAATGTTCCCTTCAGTAGCAGCTCCTTGGGGGCACAATTCATGGCACCGTTAATTCAGGTACTTATCTGGAGTTTGGTTTGAACCCATGGACTCCCCTGGCAGAGTAAGTTCTGATTCAGGTTTGGAAGTGGCCTTAGGCTGGGCTGGACCACCCAGCTAATGGTACAGTTTAGCATCCAGGTGGCACATTCCCAGAGGCTGGTGTCTGTCCACTTTGCAGTAACAGTGCAGCTAAAATTGCCCTGTGGTTGGTAGCTCTTGAGGACTTCCTGGAATTCAGCTTCAAAGGTCAGAGCAATTCTCCACCAGGTGACACAACTGACAAGGAGGCAATCCTAGAGCTTCTCCATAGGTTCAGTGCTCTGTGGAGTGAACCTGGGGTCCTGCAGGAAGGAACACCTTGCACAGGCTGTGGCCATTTGTCTGGAAGCAGGAAGAGATGTCAGAACAGGGGGAGAAGTCTCCAAACCTGATCAGCCCTGGTCTGTTTTGATAGAAGTTGAAGAGTGTGAGACACATGAAAACACCACAGTGTAGGATTCAGAATGCTTGCTGGGCAAGGGACCTGTGGCAAGATGCTCTATTGCCCACTGCTGGTTCTACTCTGAAATCCAGACCCACATCCCACAGGCGTATACAGAAACAAACCCACCCATTAGATCAATTGCTGTGTGCTTCTGCCGCTGGATATGTGTCCCGAAACAAGGACGAACTGAGAGAGGCGGGCTGCTTTGGACACAGAAATAAGCGGTGTGTAGATCTCTGGAGTTCAGGTTGGTTGTGAAGCACGTCCTTCTCACTTGTGCCAGGGTATTCCTGGTGTCTTACTTGCTGGGACCAACCTTCTGAATTAGTGTTTAGCAAGCTGTGGAAGAAAAAAGACCAAAGGCTATCCCTTCCTTATGCGTGGCACTGACTGATTCTCTCTACCACTCCTTCTGATGCAGATCCTTCGGCCGGATGAGCACATAGCAAAGCAGCGCTACCTCAGTGGCAGGAATGTGCAGACACGGGGCTCTGCTGAGTGGCTGTCCTTTGACGTCACCGAGACTGTGCGTGAGTGGCTTCTGCACAGAGGTAAGGGTCTTAGCTGGACCGGGTGTCAAGGCATCCATAGAAACGTGGGTCAATGTTGGCAGGAGTATCTCTCTGCTCCCCTTTTTGCAGGAGCTTGGCTCACATAGAGGTCAGCTTCTTTCAGTCTGAGAACACGCCTTCCCCCAGAAAGCTACCTCAGTCCATGATGTTTGCTAGTTTCCTAGCTCTGTCCTGGAGTCCCCACTGTGTAGCTCTGTGGGCTGAGTCAGAATGAGGATTCATCCTCTAGAGGAGGAAATTGTTTTCACTGAGAGATGCTGGAACTTCTTTTGGTTTTTCGATTCAAAGCCCAGAGGGGATGCCTCTGCATGTCTAAACTATAATCTGTAATACATAGAAAATGAGGATTGCTCTGGTTTAATTTTTATTTGGACTAGACCAAATTTAGTAGTGAAAAACTAGCAAGGATCATGGCTTCTTTAGCTGTTTACAGCTTGGCAGGTATAAAGGTGAGGAAATACCAGAGGCTGACACACCTAGACAGATGGAGGCTTTAGCACTGCAGAGAACATACCGCTGCCACCACTGGGCAACCCAACAGATAGTTATGGGTCAGCTCCCCAGCAAGAACACTGACCCCATTCACAGCTGGAGCATAGGCATTATGACTCACAGCTGGATTGGCCTCACAGATAGAAGCTAGGTGCCACTGAAAACTGGAATGCAGGTACTGGCAAGCAGCCGCTCCCTGGAAGGGCAAGCTGTGAGCTTGTAGGCTCCTCCTTTTTCAAGCAATCTAAGTTGTGTCCTGATGGCTGGAGTTTGGGGCTGGAACTGCAGTGAGCTCTGGGCAGGCACACTAGCTGACAAGACATCACAGAGCATACAGTGCTTAGGAAAAAAGGTGCTAGGCACCTTGTCAATGCCCCGAGGAGCCAGATGTTTTAATTCATGACACAACATAAAAAAGGAGCTTTCATAAGAGTCTTGTGTTCCCTTAGTCAGGCCCACACAGCATGACTGGTCCAGGAAGTTATTATGAAAATAGACTTGCCTCTGGAAAGTCTGTGTGACTTAGACTGCTAGCAGTTCAACAAAACAGGAGGTTGCAGCTGCTGAGAAAAATGCTTCCAGTGAAATTACTTGTCCATAGCCAACTCGCTCATTTTCAGATCTCTCGTTCAGACACTAACCAGAAGTCATATAGTAGACAGGTACTGAGAATGGCAAAACTGATTTAACACAGACACTGCAAGCCAGCTCTTCAAAATACTTGTTTTCCAGTGGAGCTCCTTGAAGCTGACAAATGCTTTTGGATGTTGAATAGCCTAAAAACCTAATAACTAGGAGCACCCTTCTCACCTGCCCAGGAAGCTCCCTTTAGCAAGAGCAAGGCTTTTGACACAGGTGAATCCGCGAGATTCTGCTTCCGATTCTCCTTTCCAAGGCAGCTTCTGTTCCCCAACTCTGATAGCATCCCTGACTTTGAGACTGACCCACAGTCTAGGATTTACCACAGCAAAACTTCCCTGTGCCAGGAGCTGTCCCAGCTAGGGAACACTGTTTCTCACAGAGTCACCTTCTTCTTTGCAGAGTCCAACCTTGGCCTGGAAATTAGCATACACTGTCCCTGCCATACTTTTCAGCCCAATGGGGACATCTTGGAGAATTTGCACGAGGTCTTGGAGATCAAGTTCAAAGGTGATAAAGAGCTGGGTTAGGGGAGGCTGTTGGGGGAGGGAAAGCCTCGAGTATCTAAAGAAAAAATGGGATCTTGCTTTGCATATTTGAGCATTTTATGTTGTGTAACATTTGTCTTAAAGTATACACGTCTGGGTTTGCATGTTCATTGTATGGGTATATCCACTTTGTACATAGGTTAGAAATAGAAGAAAGGAAGTGCAGGCTGGGTGGGTTTGCACGAGTGTCTATAGAAAGGAATAATTTTGTATTTGAATGTCTCTCTGGGAAGTTCAGCTTGATGCCTTCTCCGATTTCCACGGAGGCTCTGCTTTCCAATTAGGGTGACTGAAACACAAGGAAGTCAGGCATCCTGTGTGAGGTGGCCCAGAGAGTCAGTGGCTTGGCTGGCCTGAGAACTAGGAACCTCCTGGCCTGCAGCCCAGGGCTGCAGCCACTGGCCCCCACAGGCTCCATTTCTGAGGCTGTTCTGCAGAGTGCCAATGATCTGACATCTTCTTTAAACCATTCATCTTCCTGCCTGCCCTGGGACCGAAGCCAGGAGTGAGTGGGATGGATTAATGGCCCCACCAGCAGTTTGCAAATGGTAAAACAGGTGGCCCGTAAGCCTCTATTTCAGGCCTGCAGCAGTCAGATTCACCAGGAGTAAAGGGGTCCCTGTGAGGGAATAAGTCCAAGAGTAAGTGGACATGGTGCCTGAATCCCTTTCACCCTGGTTCAGGGGCAGGCATGAGTGTGTTACATGCACTGAAAAGTCTTGTTGCATCCTCCACTTCCATGCTGACTTCTTTGTGTATCCTGTTTTTCTCTGAAGGCATTGACAGTGAGGATGACTATGGCCGTGGGGACTTGGGGCGCCTGAAGAAGCAGAAAGACTTGCATAACCCCCACCTCATCTTGATGATGTTACCCCCACATCGGCTGGAGAGCCCAGCATTGGGAGGCCAGAGAAAGAAACGGGCCCTGGATACAAACTACTGTTTCCGGTAAGTGAGAATCCTGCCTGGAGTGACCATGCCTGAGGTGGGCAAGCCTGGCTAGACTCCACGCCACTGGGAAAGACAGAGCCCTCCAAGGGGGTTGTGGGTCACCATGGTGCCACAGGGCACCACATGAGGAGCACAACTCAGCCAGCTGCTCCTTGTGGTGTCCAAGAAGGGGATGCCGGCCAGCTCAGCAGAGTTACTGTGTGCTTCTGGCTGAGCCACTGGCTAGAGGGGGACTCGCAAGTGGCTTCCTGGACCACAGCCTGGGCAGAGACCTGTGGCAGCCCCCTGCTAGCTCCAGGTGCCAGAGAGCAGCCGGGTGCTGCTGCAGGTGAGTGGGGTGCTGCCTCCCTAGGCCAGTGGCCAAGCTGCCTGCTGGCAGGCATGAACAGTGCTGCCCGCCACTATCGCTCCTCTGCACTTGGTGCAGGCAAACACCATGTCCCACTGGGCATTGCTGGTACTAGTCCTTCTGCTCAGGAAGCTGCATCACACACTCTCATGTAAGACCCCTCTTTAGATTCACTGTGTTTTGATACTGTGTTTCAGGAACCTGGAGGAGAACTGCTGCGTGCGTCCTCTGTACATTGACTTCCGACAGGACCTTGGCTGGAAATGGGTCCACGAGCCTAAGGGCTACTTTGCTAACTTTTGTTCAGGCCCTTGTCCGTACCTTCGCAGCGCAGACACCACTCACAGCACGGTACATCCAGCATATTATCCTGTCAGGGCTTGTGGCTGTGACTCCCCCTTCCTCCCTAAGTCTGATCATATCCAGTCTCTTCAAAGCAGCAAAAGCAGTTCAGATCAATAACTTGTAAAAAACTGTCCAAGGAAACTGCAGAAAAGAGTCTAGGTGGTTCAGCAGGGAAAACGTGCTTCCTTTGGAGTCAATACCGAGTCCATTCTTCCAGCCAAATGTTGAGGAGGAGGAGGATGCTGTCTCTTGGATAAGATGTGAAACAGCAGGACTGATGGTTTTAGGGTACTTATTTGGCAATGGCGAGAGTATTAACTGAATTGTTCACATCAAACATCAAGTCTGGTAATTATCTTCTGCCTAAATTTCTCCTGCAGTTTGCACTGGCCAGAGGATTTTTCTACGCTCTGTGCCAGGTTGTCATGCAAAAGTGTTGTGCCATGGCACGCAGCTGCCGTCTGTTGGCACAGGGAAAGCTGTAGCCCAGAAGTGAAGGGGAATCCGTGTCCATGTCCAGAAGTGAACACAGCCATGCAGTAAGCTCTCCTTTCTGCAAAGGCATCCTTTCCAGCTGTATAAATCCCACCTGACCTATGGCAGAGAGGAACCTACTAGGCAGTGAAATTAATGAGTAAAAACTGGCAGAAAGCAAATGTCTTTAGGTAACTTATGCATAACCTCTGTTTAATATGAGTACACTAGGCAGTCTTTGGGAAGAATATCACCTGAGCCTGGCTCCTGTCTGTCTAGAGTGGAAGAAAATAAAAGCAATAGAAAAGCACAGGCATGGGAAAAGTACCAAGGGGTTAAGACAGACTAAGGAGCAGGCAATCTGTCGCTGAAGCAAGAAAAGCCAGAGGAAAATCCTGTGCTTCTGTCCACAGAAGAGAAAAGGCAGCAATCCAGACAATGCAACAGCTCACTAGCAACTTAGCTTGAGGTTTCACTAAAAAAGTTACTGGAAAAAGCAGATTTGGCTGAAGAATAGGTAACTAGGTAAAGATGATATTGCAGAAAAGATGTTACCATTTTCTTGACAGCTTGAGAGTCTGCACAGCAGCAAGGTTCGCTGAAGCTCAAGGACTAGTATCAGTGGGAACAGTCGATCTACAGGAATGAAGGAGTGAACAGATGCTGGGCATTAAGCGCAAGACAAGGCAAGGGAATGAACAGCTTTGAAAGGGTAATGGGCATGTAGCTTTGCCATCTGGTTGTCCTGAGAAGCTCTCTAGTAGATAACTGGACTGAATCAGTGTGAGAAAAAAGGGAGATTTTACAATGGTTCCTAATGTTCTTTTCTTGAGCAAGAAAGGAAATGATCAAGCGTTAAGGTCAGCTGAGTGATCCAAGAAACCTTTAGCACAATATAGCTGCTGACAGCTTGCCAGCACCACCTAGGAAAAACATGGTGAAAAGAAGATTTCTTACCAGTCTGTTTAACCTACTGTCTCTGTTGAGTAGAGCAGCCCCAGAGCACGTGGTACGTACCCCTGTGGTACAGCCAGGGGTACTTTGCTCAGTATCCCAGAGAGCTTCTACGAGAATGACTGCAATTACATGGATCTGGATGATAGAACAGGATGTTTCCTTAGCACCTCTCATCCCTAAAGACTGTAAAGTATTTAAAAGACAATGTGCCAGACCCTGTCGTTTATACCAGAGAAGCACTAATGAGACTACAGTAGTGCAGGTGAGATCATGTTTTGGCCCTACAACTCAAGAAGTTGCTTACCACTGAGAAGCGGCCACCTCTGGCAAGAAACATGGCAACTATTCTGTAGTGGTTACATGGCTGAAGTGTACAGTCATCTGTGGGCTGGGGCCAGCTGGGAGGAGGAATCCAGCGGGGTCCCACAGGACACTCTCCTGGCTCCAGCATTATAGTGTAATGACTTGGAGGATGGATTGGAGGGAGAAAGCATCACAGTTCAAAGCTGGGAGAGAATTGTGGATACTCAAGAGGATTGGCATCCATCCAGTCCTATCTAGAGATGTTGGTTGAAATAAGCAGCACTGATGTTCTTTCTTCTGGTTTCTTTAATGGAACCCAAGACACATTGGCCCCAGGCTGGTTACACCAAGCCTTGTTAACAGCAAAAATTGTGACACTAACCACCATACCAAATTAGAGATGAAAGGAGACAACTACTTGCACTCCTTTAACCCTTAGGCATCAGCCACAGAGCAAGGCTATTACAATTAAAAAAAAAGTCTTAAGAGTCAGGCTGGGGCAGGTGAGACCCTTTAGAAGCAGGCCATGATCAGGAAGTGACAGGGGAGTATTACTCACCTCAGGGAAATACCCTCAGATACGCATAGTCCAAACACCTAGAGAAGTGCTGGCTTTGCAGTCCCTTCCTGTCCTTAACCAACTTAAATGCATTCCTGACTTTGTCATGACATTTAATTTATTTCTGCAGGTGCTGGGCTTATACAACACGCTGAACCCTGAGGCATCCGCTTCGCCCTGCTGTGTCCCCCAGGACCTGGAGCCGCTCACTATCTTGTACTATGTTGGGAGGACCCCCAAAGTGGAGCAGCTCTCCAACATGGTGGTGAAATCCTGCAAGTGCAGCTGAAAGGCACCCTGGCCCACCCAAAGCCAAGAGAGGAACTGTCAGCACCCAATCTCCTGCTCCCAGGCTAACACAAAAGTAACTGGGGGTCAGAGACTACGCATGCTGAGGGCCGAGTGCCACACCCTGGGGCTTAGAGTCTGGCAGCCCTTGGGGATCTCTTCTGGAACATTTCTTGGTCTTGTTGGCAGTGTCATGTTCCTTCTGGGAGTTACTTTGGTGACACGAAGGCCACACTCTCCAAAATGGCCGGACAGTTGGTGCGGAAGAGAAGGACAGGGTGGAGGAACTGCTGTGTGTTTGAATGCTGGGTGGTTGAGCTGGGAAAGTGAGGGGATGAGAAAGAACAGGTGAAAGGGGGAATGGAGATGGGGTGATGTTTTCTATTCTAGCTTCAGCTATCTTAGGACCTCAGCCCTCCTCACTGGCCTGAAGAATTAAAGGTTTCCCCTGTAGGAGGAAACCCTGAAATTTTCTTTAGAGAAAGAAAATGCACCAAGAAGGGAAGCTACTGAGAGAAGAAATGCTCAGAGATACACTTAGACTTTGGTCCCTCAGCGCTGTGATCCAGGAGTCCTGCAACTGAAACTCTGTGACTGCCAAACCTGTAAGTTCAGTTGGCAGATCCTGGCTATTGGTTTCTAAATGCAAACTGCAAGGCTCCCAGCCAGCCTGCTGAGGGTGGGCAAATACAAGGAAAGAGGGTGCTGAGTCCATTTTCAGAGGGACTGATGTCTCCATTCCGCTCTTTTCCCTTCCTGGAGTTTCTGAGAGATGGTTTCTGGGTCAGGGCAGGAGCAATTATCTGTGGGTACCTGAATGTTAGGCCCATACATTTGTGAGCTGATACACCCTGGGGACCTCTTGTCTGTTGTGGTTTGTGAGGTGCTTTGGGGTGTTCTGCATCTGTTCTGCAGGATGACCTGAATGTGGCCCAGGCCTCACCTGCCAAGACTTAAAAAATAGTAATCTCAAAAACATTGTAAAAAATAAATATTTGGGGGGGGAGATGCTCTTTTTTCACAAGCAAGTTGTTTGTTGGAAGGTTAGATGGTTTGCTGTTTTTAAACTGCTACTGCTGTGGCATATTCAGTCACTCTAAAAGCTTTCCCCTTTCCAAAATGTCTCTTCAAAGGAACAGACAGAATTTAGGTCAGCCAGAGAGCCCCAGAATGGAAATTCCTCGGTACCCTCAAACCATGCCTGGTGTATATGTGCCCTGTCCCTCCCTAGTCCTTCAGACATGTAAATGACCTCTGGCATCTGCTTTTGCTAGGTTCATATACAGCACCCCTCAAATGTAAAACACTTCCAACAATACTGTTTAAATAACCGGGGCAGTGCAGTTGCCACAGCTGACTAACATCCTATGTCCATTTCAATATATATGGTCTGCCAGTACAGACTTGTACACACAGGTAAATAACACACCCCTCCTCCTGATTTACCATGAAAATTGCAGATGCTTATAAAAAGCTCACAGATGTTGCCAGGCAAGAAATCAATGTACTTGTCTAAAAGTATGGGCTTTTTCAGCCATAAATAGTCCCAAAGGTAAAAATCTCTGGTGCTTGCATGCCACATGAGACTCAGAGGCTGCCTCTCTTGACTCTCCAAACCACAGCTATTTAAAGTCATGTTCTAGAGACCACAGAAGTTTCTCCCTGTCCCCTCCCAATTCCTGGTCCCCAGCAACTGAGTGTAAAATGACACCTAGCTGATTAATCGCTTGTGGCCAGGGCTCTTCATGGTCAGCTCAGAATTCAGCTCTTCCATGAAGCCCTTCACAATAGTGGCTGCTTCCATATACTTCACGTGAGGCTGCCATAACATGTAATTGCAAACATCTTAATAAACTGTAAACAACCCTCCCTGCACCATCACCAGCTGGCTAGAGGTTAGCAAGGGTGGGTCAGTGGAGGGAGCCTGCCAACCTGTATGACATTTTGGCTGGGGCACACATGCTCTGATAGAGGCACTCCCAAACGCTTAGCTTTATCCCTTTCATCTCTGGGGCTCCTTGACCTCTCATCGGTGTGATGATGAAAGGTGCAGCTCTGATCGGTCCTGCAGCAGTACTGTATTACTGTGCCCTGTACAGCTCTCCATGCCCATGCTTCCCCCCGCCTGCCCAAGGAGGGAGCAAATAAATGCATTAGGACTACACTACCATGCTGACAGACAGGCCAGAAATGTAGTGGCTGCAATGGGGGGTGGGGGGAAATCCAGATGCCAATTGGCGTAGGAATTCTCTGTAATCTCCTTTTAGCAGCAGCCCCTGGGGAGGTTTTGGTTTACAAGCTGCAGTCTGTTCTTTGGTCATTGTTCCTCCTGAGCCCTGGGCTGGCTCTGCTGCCCATCCAATTGAAGGGCTTCCTCGCTAGTAAAGGGGGGGAAAAAAAAAAGGAGGGGGAGCTGCAAAGAGCTGAGCTAGAACACTTGCACAACTCACAGTCCTACGTGGCACTTGGAGCATGTCAGAACCACCCACGGATTAACCCTGGCAAGCCCCTTGAGGTGGGCCTGTCTTACTAGCCCTTGTTCACTGCTGCTCCTCAGTGGCAGGGAGGGGTGGCAGAAGGACCAAGCCATTTGTCTCCTTGGAAAGGAGGCAAAATGGCAATGGAAAATAAGGGGAGAAGAGTCTTGGGGTGTCCAACCAGTAACCTCATGGGTACAGTAATCCTGGAAGTAAGACAGACACATTTCAGTTACTGCTTCTCTGTCCAGCCTTCCATTTCCCTAGCAATATTTAAGAATTATTCTGATTTGTGAGACAGGATCTGAATTAATTTTCTTACAATTAAAATAGCTTTTCTAGGGCTGTTTCAGCTATAATTCAGCAATAAACTATACTATCTACATGGGGTTAATAACAGATTGAATACACTCCTGGGCACAGGCTTACCAGAATGTTTCAGGACACTTGTGTGAGAAGGCAGAGGGCAGTTCTCTATATGCTCTGTTACTAGCTGGCAAATTGAGGAAGACAATGGGAAAGAAAAAGTGGGATCTTCACTGCCAACACTGAATATAGCTCCCAACAGTTCCCTTTTGTTGTTTGCAGGAACAAACAAAAGCTGATGAAAACAACTCCAGCACACTTTCTGTCTCTCTTATAAAGATCAATGGTTAGAAAGAGTGAAAAAAGCCTCTTCTGCACTGCCATAAGGCAGATCCTACACAGATGATCAGATGACCGTCTGTGTAGTCTCTGCTTCTCTGTGGGATACTCCATTATAGCATGCAAGAAGCCTAGACCTGAACTTGAACACCTTGTTTTTCAGGCTGTAGTGCACTGTAGAGCTTTGCAAGGAACGCTGGTTCAGTAAGTACAGGAATGTATGCTGATATTTCAGCAAAGAATAGTATTTTCAGACTAAACAAGTCTTTATTCCCTGGTCTTTGGGGTGGACAGTCTCTAGCTATCTCACTGCGCTTACAAAAAGCAGTAGCACATCCCTGTTACCACTGTGTGAACTGGGTTATGCTACTTTGGTTCACCTTTCCATAACCAACAGACATCAATACAGTAAACAAGATGGACCGTGTCCAAAAGTAATAAAAGATAGAAAAGACAAACATACCTGTCCACTCCTCTGGCACCATCATAGCTCTGTTGTGCTCTGTCCTGTAATGTCTCACGTCTCTCTTCGTTGGAGCTACCAAATTTCCGTTCTCGCAGTTCACAGATCCTTTTCTTACTGTTCTATGCTGCTCTGAAGCTTTCCTTACCTTTGACTGGAGTGTCCTCCTCATCAGAGCAGAAATACAGGAAGTCTTTAGGCTCAGACTGCTTTGTAAATGAAATCACTACAGCCATCCCATGACAGAAGAGGATCCATTGCAATGTCTTATGAAGCAGACGTCTTCAATATGGTCCAGGGTCCAATGCAGGGCAGGTTCAGTACCACAGGGTGAGCAGGATGCAGCTCTAGAGCCAGCTCCATTGTGCACAAAAGGTTTCTTACCCACTACAAGTGTTTCTAGTGGCACGCAAAACATCAACTCTGTAGTACTGGGTTGTCTTCTCTTAATAGGTGATTGAAAGGCAATGAAATAAATCAAGAAAATACAGTTTTCAATACATATGGAGCCAATAGCGTGGTATCTACACGCTTGCAAAACTACACTGATTTGTGGTAGTGCAAAGTAACAGATGGTTGTATGGGCTGCCTATAACCTACACTATTTGTGGCTTACAGTAACAGCAGCAATTTGGGTACAGTGCAATGAGGAAAACATGCCTTTTAATTCTTTAAAAATAACATCTATTAAAAATTTTTTTTACGTTCAAAATCACTAGAATATATTGATCAAAAGCTGTATAAAATTAATAACTAACATGCATACTATGATGTGTAGTAAAAGAACACCTGGACTTTCAGGTCTCTGCTTTACAAATATCTTCTTTTGTATACAGGGAAGTCATTTGAGCCCTGGTTCATTTTTGATGCAGCTCCAGAAGTGACAGATGGAAGCAACTAAGCTCAGTGTCTTTTGTCCTCTCTTGAAGAGAGGCTTCAGATGCCCTGTACAAATGCAAGATCCTTTATCATGCAACAAGTTAACATAGAAGAGATGAGACAGTTTTACTCATTGGGAAATAGATTGTCTTAGAAATGAATTCAGATACATCAACAAGAAATACAGCAAATTAAAATTGCTGATTAATGGTTGCCGTTCTCTTACTTCTCTAAATGACAGCAATGCATTTGAGATGCCACTTATGCCCATAATTTCAGAAAGAATATGGTATAGTACTTTGGATGTGTTTCCAGGAAAGACTAATTTCAAAGATTACAGACCTCAGTTACTCAGCTGCTTTTAGAAATCCTTATCGAGGGCTAGGTTACATAGGGAAGATGGCAGAGATGGTCTGAAGGCATTCAACCAAGCAGCTGGGCCTTTTCCAGTACTGGGTTATGATTTCATGGAAAATACACTTAGGGATAAGGACCTTTATATCTAGAACAGAATAGAGGTTTCTTTACAGCTGTGGTTTGTGGCAAAAAACCCCCACACATTATTGGTTTCCCACATCCTGCAGATAGCTTTCAGGCAGAAAGCGAGCAGCTTTCAGGCAGAAACTCTGTCCTGTGTGGTATATGCTGGCACTGTTGAATTATACCAAGGAATACCAATCTTTCAAGCGGTATCTTCTGAAGACAAAGATTTTTTTTCTCCCTCTTTCAGGGGGGTAGGGGTCTTTGTGCAGGGTGATATTGCCTCTCATTCCACTTAGTTGGCTAGGCAAGATGATACCTCACTGCTGTGCGCAGAGACCGATGCAAGAAGTAATTAGATGTAGAGGTTATCCATTTACAGAAAGCAAAGGTGACTTCCTTTTCTGGTCTGCCAACACACAGATATTTTTCACCAGCTGTTTACAGATATTCATTCATCACATACAGAAATCAGCATAAGGCATTATAATAATATATTGTGGCCAGTGCATGTACATCACTTGATGAAACAAACCAGCTGGGTCATATCAAACCAGAGATTTCCTGACATTCTTCAGGAAGGATTTCTTTTTTCTCCTGAAGTTATTATCCCTTTCAGAAAGCAGACAAAGCAAAGATTTGCTCTGCAGCCAGGGGCAAATCTTACAGGATTTGTGTAATGCACATAGTGTAATGACTGGGGAATGTCTTGGTAACCATGTTCTTGTCCTTTCTTGAAACAAAAATGTATGGTCTTTTGAAGTGCTGAAACCCTCTTGCAGGTAGACTAGATGCTTGGGAGATCTCCACTGTTTTCAAGGATTTGTAAGAAACTCCACTTGTGGGGTAAAGCAGTAGCAGACAGTCTGACTCGCAACAAGAGGCTCTGGAAGACATCCAGCTTGCAACAAGCTGCCTCGCGTGACACAATTTGACATCTACCCCCTCAAAGGACACTTGCTACAGAAAACTCTGGCTATACTTTAGGATCTGAAGATCTCATTTGGATACTATCATGCTAAGTGCTCAGTGGTGCTAATCTTAAGAACTGTAACAAATGAACAGAACAAACAACAAACAGAAACAAAATAAAGGAAATGGCAATAAAAGCTCAGGGAAGTATGGTGTAGCAGCAGTTACAATGTGCTGACTACACATTTTAAATTGTCTTTCATTTTTATCAGTTTCACCTGCCCTCAGCCAAGCCATTATTCAAAAGACCTAAGAAACTTGCAGAGCCACAATTCGGCAGGAAGAGCCACCAATCTTTATTCTCAGATATTTTTCATGAGAAATTTTCAGTAAGCATACGGAGACATGAATTTTGTAGGTCTCTGGATAAGAAAAAAAAAATTCCTAGCTGATATAATAGACAAAATATATTCCACATTGAATTTCTGGAATTAGAAATGGTGGAGAAAACACACTTTGAGGAAGGAAGACAACCCCGATTTGAATGGGGGAAGCATCATGCAACTGGAAGCATAAATACTGTAACTAGTAGCACTAATGGGATGCCTACAACTTCATTTGCCCTCCCAGTAGATTCACAGCTGTCCATCTGCACACCTTGAAGAATGGCACAGGCATCCTAGATGTATTAAATATATTTGACCCAGCATGACCTTTTCAGAAGGTCATACAAATAAGTCAAAACCACTTGAAAAACATGAGGTGAATCCTATATAGTAATCATGAGAAACAGTGGGGAAAAATCCCTTTTGATTTTTCTTCCCCCATCTCAGAAAAAACAAATTTCGTAGTAGAATGAAGGAGAGAGAACAGTCAAACATTCGGACTTGGCAGTAGAGGGACTTTTCAAAGATCCCTTCATGACTTTTGATATGGTAGTACTCAAGACATAGGGATTAGATCAATAACCACAAAACATTTTTTGAGGAGATTTTGTGACTTTTTAACATAACTACACTGAGTACAGTAACTTATCTCCTCTTAGTCTGGGGGAAGAAAGCTACACTTCACCATTGCTATAACTATGGTTAAATGAAATTTTCTAAAATACTCTTGCAGGGACACCAAATTGAACTAATGTTCTGGGGTTGTCTTCTGTTGCACATCCCAGAACACCCGTAGGCAAAAAGCCAAATACAATGCTGAAATTGCTTTTAGAGATAACAGCGCCTCTTCCACCTGCCCCAAACAAATGATAAAAATTATGGTAATAAAAGATACATTTTTACAGCCCCCAAATTCTTAACAATTGCATCAAATTTGGTTTTTTAAGGCCAATTACATTTTTTTTGTCTGATAGGTCAGATAAAGAAGCCACTCCTTTTCAAAGAATATAAGATTTCTCAAGCTCACTGTGTGCACCGTAGGCGTGGACGTGTAGAGAAGAGGCCCTGTTAAGTATACTCTTTTCCCTAGGGAACCACTATGATTCACTGAATACCACTGGCAAAGGCTTCACACCAGGGTCTTCACAGTGATCAGTGATTCTTTCCTTTAAATTGGAAACAGAAGTGAAAACTCTTCTTCAATGAGGGCCTGTAAAATCCTTTTTTGGTAAGGTAACAAGACAGAGCAGACTCCTCAGGGCAGACTTGGTGTCTTGCTTGTCACCTTCAGTTCAGCGGAGTTTGTCCTCTGTGTTAACACTGCACAGAGAGGCTGTTTCAAAAACTCAGAATCCAACAATTTTGGAGAAGATCAGGTTGCATTTCCTAACTACTCATCTCTAAGGCAGCAGGGAAACTTAATCTCATTCTTCGGAAAAGGACAGTAGGGTTCTAAAGTGGGAAGAAAGCAGTTACCAGGTACTGTAGTTCTTTAAGATGTGCTGTGGTTGTGCACATTCACCCTGAAGGTGCTCTGCACTTTGGAAGATAAAGATGGCAAGAAGTGAAATGTGCATGAGTAAGATAACTTAAGAGCTTCTGTTAGTGGTAAGTATTTTCTTTTCCATATTTAAGCGATTAACCATTTACAAACATCATATTATGGATGACTTCCATACATCCTGCTTTCCCCCAAAATCACAAGTGTCTAGAGGTGGATCTTGGTGTCCTTTATGCTCTTGTAAGAGCTTCATCATTCTGAAAGCCTCTGCAGTATATAGTGCCCATCCAGTTGAAGGTGTAGACAAGCTGCATGTGACAACTTGGTAGATGTCAGCAATGGAGACTTTTCTTAGAGAACTCAACACCACAAAGTGAATTCTGGTGGAACATACCGCTGTCATGGAAGGCAGCTTTGCCTTGGCTGTTCTAGTAGGCTGTGCTGCAACTGTCAAAATAAAACATCCATACAAAGTCAGACTACAAGACTGTCTAGCCCACCTCTAGTCTTTGACAGTGGTCAACAGCACATCCCTGATAGACAAGCTAAAAACTGGGAAAGCCCATTGTGACACATCCCCAGAATAGTCACTTGAAAAGTCTTAGAAACTTCTTGCTTGTTTTTTAGTATTAATATTTAATATGCCCTGATATATTACTTTTTCATGGATTTGTCTAGTTGTCTTTTCAAGTGACATACACTTTGTATCCACATCATCTTGTGACAGGGAGTTCCATAAGTCAATTACATACTGTGGAAAAAAAAAATCGCGCACACACCCCTTTTTTCTTTGAATCTGTTAGTTTCATTTGATGCTCCTACTTCTTCTAAGTGGGCAAGACTCTGAACAATTACTCCCTTTTCACCTTCTCCCTTACACTCCTCCTTCTTTTCCAATTAACCACTTTCTCCATGAAGAGAACTATGAATGTTAAGTTTTGTGCTCTTGGTATAACCAATCTCAAGGACTGTTTGCCTGACCTCATTCTGTGAAGATAAAATAAGGTCCTCCTGATGTTTGGTGTAAACAAGGATGCCTTAGCTCTAGAAACATGAGGCTCTAGAAAGAAGAAAAGGACATCAAGTCCCAGGTTTAAATAAAGCACAGAAGTATCTTTTGGAAGAAACTCATGACAGATCCACAGGAATAATGTGTCCAGAAAGGAAATAGTATGAAGACAATCAATCAGCCAGTTACTTACTGCAACCAAAAAAATCCAACTATTTAAACACCAGCAAATAACCCATCCAGATTCAAACAGTGAGCCCAGGATTATCATGAGCAGCAAATGTAGGACTGACTGAGGAAAAAAGTCCTTGGCAGTTTGATCAAGTAAACCTTAACAAAAATAAGTCAGGAGCCAGACTACTTTTGTTTCCAGCAAATAATCCAAAATGACTGGAACTGTTGTATTAGTACAAGGTACAGGCCTGAGAGAATGCAAGCTGAGAATTCAGTCTGTTCTCTCAACTCATCTACCAAGTCGATGATCTCCTTCACAGGTAAAGAAAAGGAATGGCCTGGCACTGCCAGCCTTTCAACTCCATGCACATGGAGACTATCCATATTCTGGTATGAGGAAGAGGCACAGCATTGAGATTCCTACTAGTAAACAAAGGTCTTGATACCAAAACCTCCTCCCATAGTGTGGAACCAGTATCAGACCTTCCGGGCATGATAATGAGGAGCATTTCCAACAAACCATGATTGTCCAAAAGCATAGCTAGTCTTGAGAATGGAAATTTCAGTATGTCTCGTTGGCATCCAAGACTAAGTGGTCTATCTAGTGTCACAACATGATCTCCCACTGATGACACTCACATGACTTGTGAGGCTGTTTTAAAGGCCAAGATGAACCATGTAAAAGTGAATTTAATATTTCATGTACTGAGTACAAGTTAGCTGCTTCTGGAGAGGAGAGAATCTAATATCCCTCCCTTAATTTTTATGTTGTGGTATGCTCATCACATAAACACAGCACAAAACACTTGTATGAACTGTGCATTACCTCAGCCTCCAGGACTCTAATGTGCACCTTACTCCTTTCAAGACTAACAAGCCCGATTCTCTGTCACTGGAACAGGCTCCTTAACTTAGAAGTGATGCAAACATCATGGAGTAGGAGAGAAGAAGAGGACCCCTTCGTTACATTATCTAATCTCACCACTGAAGTAGAGATGCTGAATGGTTGTTGGGGCTTTCTATTGGTAATTTTCTTTTCTCACAATAAACAAAGACACTTTCAATGAAACCTGTTGATGAATACAGGGAAGTAAATGTCATAAAAACAGAAACAAACTAATTGCCACTTGAGGAGCACATACATAATTGTACTTCCCTCATGTGCAACTATTATAAATCCAAAATGGTTTGCTATTCTCCTTTCCTCCCTTGCACTAGAAAACACTTTCTGTGAAATGCCTTCTCTCCAAGGTGTGTGGGACAGTTCTACGCCTCCTCACTGAATCTCTTAACTGAAGCACTCTGAGAGGTTTTTGAAAAGGGACAGACATGGAGGTAGCAGAGCTGCAGAGAGACAAAATACATATGTTATCCTTCAGTACACAGTATCCACCATGCACAAAGACATACATGGCTGAGGAGTACAGGGAGATGGAAAAAATAAGAGGCTGAAATTGCAGGATTTGTTCCTGATTCTCTATTGCACATGCTCCCAAGGTGCATTTGTGCTCAGAGCTGGGATCAGCAGATACCCAAGGCAAAGGAATACTGCTATTTCCTTTGATGCTCTGGCTGCCCTAACATATCCTGAGGCTGAACAGGAATTCAAGGTCTAGGTGTTTGGCTTGAAGTAAAACAGCAGTCTTGATATCCCTGTTTTTTTTTTTATTTCTTGGAAGCAGAAGAAAAATTTTCCAGGGACAAATGATGCAAGGCTTCACTGCTCCTGAAGCTGACCAAATTCATCCCTTCGAAATGAGGGTCTTAGACTGCAATGTGCATTTCTCTGAATATTTCAAAAATCTTAAGAGATAAGATGTCTGATATACAGCACAGTTACAGATGTGGTGTTGGCTACATCTAACATGCAATGCAAAGAAGTTCAGAAAACATGCTGGCTATAACTGAGTACAAATCATTGTCCCAAAATGAGTGGGTGGGAGACTAGCAAAGCTGACAAAACAATTAACCTATGTTCATAATAAGCCAGCACTAATTGGTAATTTGCCAAAGATGTAAGAATGCTGTTTCTGCCAGTCATCCTCTGAAGACAATCACCTTTCCTGGGCTAACTGGGCTTTTAAATCTCTATCCTCCAAACCTCTCTATAGTTTTCACTGGTAGCTGTGACAACCTGAACGAAGAAACTAGAGAACAAAAACAGAGATGAGACTTCCACAAGGATGTATATCCTATACCTACTTGATCCTGCACATGAAACCCAGTAGAATAAGGATAACTCAGATCCCCTGGGAGGAAGAAAGGAATGGAATACATTATTTACTGAAGCTAAATCTTACAGGGAAATAGCCCCTCCAACAGCTCTGGAACAGAGCTGGGGGCTATAGTTAATACCACACGTAGCAGAGTAGGCTATGAGAAGACAGACCCAAGGTCTTGAAGCCAACAGCTGCTGAGGATGTGCAGAAGTTTGAAGTAACAACGTCTGCAACTAAATCTTCACTAATTGTGAGCTGACAACTTGATGCACCAGTAGAAACATCTATCTCGGAGATCCATGGGTGGAATTCAGTGATCACAGACAGAAGGGACGTGATGTGAAAGTAACTTCACAAGATTTTACAAATCTCTTGGTCACTGATGATATATGATGGCAGCACAGGCAGCAGAAAAATGCTGTGGAGATTCTTGAAGAACACAGCTGAAAAATGCAGAGAAAGCAAACAGGATCATGACTGTCTAGGAAATGAAAGATAAGCCAATGAAGTAAGAAAGGGAACAGCTACATCAGAGAACTGCATTTTGGACAAATGAAGTATTCAACGTCTGTCATATGCGAGTGGAACAGAAATAGAAAAATGCATGTTCCATCCTACGAATTCATGCCTGGAGCAAGCGATAGTGAAACTAATGGGGTTATTTCATGTTCTCACAATTTATCTGGTCTTGAATGACACAAAATATGCACAATCCAAGACTGAACATGAACACAATCATTTCACGAGAAAACACTTTTCCCCTCTGACACTGTTTCTTCTGGCAGCCATTTGGGTTGATCATTATCTACTTGCCAACACATGAGAAAGATCTCTCTCTCAACACTGACTATACAGGCTAGAAATGACAGGGGAGCTGTGGAATAAGAAAACAGATCAAACAGGCTGCTAGAATCCAATCTCTGAGGGCTCTGATACAAACAACAGGAGATTTTGTACCCTTTGAGAATTACAATCATACCACTTGCTGTTTGACAGGGCAGAAGTTGCAAAATACTGAGTTTTTCTTTAACCTGGCACCAACAAAGGGCCAGAGCTGAAGCTGCTTCCTGTTAATTTTAAGGATGGGTGGATCTTCTCTCCAATACATTTTCCAGCTGCTGATGTTGTTTTCTAATACAAGCAAATTAATTTTCATAGCATTAGGCAAATTTTAACTGGAGCATTTCACCAAGGCACTATTGCAACTGATAGGAACCACCTGGGCCTTAGGGGTCAAGCTTGGGTCTGAAAACATCAGCCAATTAAAAAAGTTTATAAAGCCTAAACAAACAGAAATTAAAATACAAAAATAAGCCACACAGAACATAAGCATCCAACAGTGAAACATAAAGACAGATTTAAAATCCTGTCCAATATAATGACAGCAAATATTTTGGGGGTGTGAATTAATAACTGAAATTATAACCAAAACAAACAAATGAAATTACTTTATTCAAACCAAGCATTTCCATGGCTCTGTGCCAAAATTCAAGATGGCAACCAACATGGATGTCTTTAGTCATATGTTCTAATATTTTTCTCTGCTGATGGTTGCCATGTGATGACAGCAGAGAATCTTGGCTGTTACCAGACTAGGACAGACTGAAATGGCTGAGCAAATGAGACTTTATGTTCAAACTTGGACATTAGGAAGAATAATACAGACAGCTGGAGGACCTCTATCTTCTAGAAAAATCTCATGGTTAGTGATCAGGAAGAGGTGGGAGGAAGGGACCCCAAGACTCAGCAGCAGAAGCTCTCAGAGGCAATCATTCACCTCAGCTTGCAGATGTATCACCAGCTTCCACAGACATTCAGGTACTCTCCTCAGTGGGTTGTCCTCTCACCAGGGCCTCCTCTTCACTCCTTCCTGGGTGTTATGGGAGTGTGGTGGTATGAAGCCACTGCTGCTTTTTCCTTTGCCCCATATTTGAAGCAACGCTCTGGATTCCTCACCTCGTGTTCACTGTTAGTCCTTCTCTGTGAGCAGAGGCTGGAAAAAACACAAAGCAAAGATTTTGAGTAATCACGGGGGACTGTTCTGCAGGAAAAACTGCTGCACTGCTCTGCAAATCTCAGCCATTACCAGAAATCTGGATCTCCCTATCACACAACCTCTCTCTACAGTAACAGATGAGATCACAGATCAGTATGACGAAACCTAACTTAATAAGCTACTGCGTGAAAAAGTACTCTTGGTATTCCACTCAAGCCCCAGAATACCTTCTTCACTCTTCGCGTCTGACTCTTCACATGCTCCTCCAGTAGCTCTAAATCCTCTCCCATATCAGTATGCTTTGTCTCTTTCTTTGTGTCTTTTGCCCATTCGCTTGCATGGGAGTCTACTTCTCCCCTCCAAAAAAGGCTAAGGACCCTGGTGCAGGAGAGATGGGGGTGTGAAAAGATTGATCTTTAAAAGAAACAAAATGGGGATAAGGAAAATCTTTTCTTCCCATTATTATAGAGATAGATTTTAATTCTACATACTGTGACAGTTTCCTGCTTAGGCATGTTATGGGAAAAAGTCAATGTCATCTTTGCTTCTTTTACTTAAAAATCCTTAGAGAGTCCTTTAAAAAGAAAAATCCAAAACACTTAGAAATGTACCAAGTTTATTTTGGACAGTTTGCATTTTACAGCTAATCTAGTAGGTAAAGCTTGTCCTGTGTATTTAGCACATCAGCTTGCTCCTAAATCTGAGTGACATTTGTTGAGAGCTGTTTATTAAAAATATTGCTGTATTTTAAAAAAATATGCTCTCCTTGAAAGCCCAGCATAGAGCCAAACACCACATAGCACAGAGGATCTGGAAAGATGTTTAGAAAGCAGGATTGCCAGTTATGTCACTGCACACAAAGTTTGGAACCTGAATTAGGAACCAAACTGTCAACTATGTGTATTAAGACAGGATACCAGTCCAGAAACCTATCCCTTGGCAATATGCTGAAATTAAGGAAACAAAGGCACATGAAAGAGGCAGCTAAATTCAACCTCATCGTCCTGTTATGATGAGACTTTTGAGCCTTCCTTTTCCTAAGAAATGCACAGCACAGTTTGTCTTTTCTCACAAACTGAATTAAAATCACTTTGTGTGAACTCCTCTTGTATGGCTACATTGAGGACTCAACACAGAGAGGGGCATTCCCACGTCTACAAGTAAATATGTAGGTTCCTACTATGAGTGCAGCTCATGGCCAATTCAATAATTTAATAAATATTAATGTATATAATTCTATGAAGTTTTGTAATTTCAAAACTACTGGTGAGCATTCCACCTCCTTCTGGTTGAGTAGGCTGAGGTTCTGGTCGAGTAGGGGGGACAGAAAAAAAACCTTGTTACTGACAGCAGCCAACATTAAGGGTTGATTCTCCCTAGTGAGAAGAGTCATTGCAGTGAATCACCACATACAACAGAATGAATCTCCTTTATTCTCTGCCTGCCAGGAGGTGTTAAAGTATCTGCTTGCATGTCTGTCCACATGTTTACATACTATTATGTCATCCATGACTGCACCTCAAAAATTTCAACACTTTTGTACTTAGAACAGTTACATAGGGGGAAGATTACCTGCATTTTATGGATATGATTCTGAGTCACAAGGAAATCACAGGAATTCTGTAAAGTCATATATGGGATACCTGCACACTAAAATTCAGTGCCATATAGACTTGCCCAGCACAGATGTACACAGCCTTGGTCAGAAACCAGCACCTAATCTACTCTGCTTCCAAGCTGCAAGAATGAGACAGAGCAGAACAGTAGGCTAGATGACAGTACTGGGTCAGGGACCTGTGCTAACAGTTTTTAGAGCTAGTTTAAGCTGTTTCATCATACCCACAGCGAGTCTGTGGCAGCAACTGAGAAGCATGTCCAAGCCTCCTGAATCTACTGTTGAAAACAGGAACTTCCTTTCTCCTGGAAAAGCTCTGATAATCCTAGAAATTCAGATTTTTTTTTATCCCAGAGCCAAGGGAATTTCTAATCCTAGAGTGATGCCCAGTATTCTCTTGATAATATAAAGTGCAACTAAGAAAGGCAATAAATAGATGGGGTTTATTTATATCCATGAGTGACTGACACTAGCAAGCCAGGACAGCTGACAACAGAAGGCCAGCCTTCCCTCCCCCATCTTTTGGGCACAATTTCAAGTTTGCTTGCTGGTCCAGGCAGGGAAGGGAAAGCAGCAGTTCCAAGTCATGAAAATTCACTTGGGCGGGTGACATAAACAGTACACACAACTGCATTCAAGTGAAGTATCCCTGCATGATAAGAGCAGTGAGCAGCCTTATTAACAAGTGGAGAAATAGCAGTGGAAGCCAGTGTGAGCCTTCCTGCTCCCCATGTTGCAGAGAAGACACTGGGTGGGCTCCTCACCCTGACTGCTAATGCCTTTCTGTACTTGACAGCCTTCATTCTGATTTCTCTTATTCAGCTCCCTACTCCCTGGTTTGTTGTGGCTCTCTCTTCTCTGGCTCTTCCCTACATTTCATTTCATAAATTCAGACACTCCTTTTACCCTATTCGCACGCATTTTGGCTTCTATTTTTAGTCTCAAAAAAATAATGCCAGATTAAAACAAAAACCAATTTGGATGGGCAAAGGCAACCTCTCTATAGGTAACTTAATGCCAAAGGGCCAGATGTGAGACAGAAGTAGCCAAGATATTATATAACCTCTCCTCAGTCTTTGCACACCTGGTCTTGAATGACATTTCCAACACAGCAAGGAAATACAGGCAGTTCGCCATCACCTAACTACTGAGAACAAGCAATGCTCAGCCTCCAGTCAGGCAAAAATGCCAATTGCCTGAAGTCATTACTTATCCTGCCTCGGAGTTTTCTTTGAGTCTGTCAGAAGTGAAGGGTCCTAAAATTCAAGCTGGGTTCTAGTTCTTAAAGAGGGAAGCCAATTTCTAGAGACTGTCCTTTCCTTTTTATCCTGCTTTCCCAGTGGTCCTGAGACTTGGAATGTCCTTTCAGTGGCATGAGACCAGTAGCAACAGGAAAAAGCTCCTTCCTTTCATAGAAGAAAGGCAAAAGATTGACTAAAGGTGTGAGAAGCAGGCTGCTCTCACAAGTTAAGGAATAAATGTAATTTCTGATCATTAGAAGTGAACACTGACCCTTAGCTCTAGCTGTGAGGCGATGGCTGAGTTGGACATTACCTTCCTAACATCATCTGAGAAGGGCCTGGAATGCTGCTTTTGGCAGAGCTTTACACTCTGCTGGGATTTAATGAGATTTACACACAGTTTTCTGGTAACTGGATAAACTTGAACATAGTCATGCCCTGTTGATAATTTCTATCTATTTTAAAGGTTAGAGACATCAATATTTGCTCATTGCTAGTCATAAGGTAATGGTTCCCTGCTCCTTCAAAGAGTACCAAGAAACAGAGTAAGGAAAAGGTCTTTCTTTACCCTTCTCCTTTCCCTTCTGGTCCATCTGGTACTACAGGCTTGTCTGTCATTGTCTGACCTGGGACAGATGCAACAATGATAGCAGGGAGAGAAATTTTGTTTTCCCCCTTCCAGTTTGCCCTCTTTATGAAACCATGGAAGCCAGCAGGGGAGAGAGGGAGAAGATCCAGGATGTTTTCATGATGCATGAAAGAACAATGGCTTTAGGAAGATAATTCCAAGAACAAATGTGAAACCAAATATTCTCCATTGTAACGGATTCTTTGCCCTCCCAAAAAGGCAGGCACAATAGTAGGATTCACCTCAAGCTCCATTGCTTTCCAAAATATGATAAAATATACTAATTCTGTTTCTCAATAACCCTTTCTCTGCATGAAGATGGTGCTACAGAGAAAGATGCTGACAGAATGTTATTACTGCTGTTGACAAAGGCTGTATGCAGGGTGAGAGGCTGCACTGGAAAAGGTTGATGCAAGGTGCTGGATATCACACTGCTGTTCCCTTTCAGTGACCCACCGAGAGCTTCTCAGCCAGACAGGTGGTTCTGGAAGGATTTATGTGGAAGAGCTCATCATTACTCCATTCCTGCACTAGGATAAGTAATGAGGTGACATCAAAAGTTGCTCTTTTGTGTCATAACATATCTTGTGTCTGAGTGGCCAAAGTAGTCTGACATAAAGGTTATTTGAGGTGCCTATTTGAAGGTCACCTTTCAAAGTCAAGACCACTTGTGCAGTCAGTCACAGCAACAAGAGAGAACCAGGAGGGTGGCAAATGAAGACTGGAATTAACAGGATTAGTGGGAGGGAGGAGGCGTACCAGCAATGTGCTGTGCAGAAATCTGAGTGATTTCTTTCCCAGCTGCTCCTGATGAAGGATTTGGACAGTATGGTGAGACCAGCTGAAATCATAGCCAAGGTTCCTCTTGGGAATGTGGCAACAACATAAAAATAAATACATTGGTGTTCAACAATCTACTGCCTTCCAAGGCTGCAGGGGAGCCTGGCAGAAGCTGAGGAAGCCTGGACAAGGCTGGGCAGCTGGGAATTCCACCCTACTGTAGCAAATGGCTGGGAGGCTGACACAGGCCATGCACAGTGGCAACAGTACATATCCCATCCCATCCCCACCCTTTATGCTCCAAGAGAGTTGAGAGACACTGGCTGATAAAAAAGAATCTCAAAATCCTAGGCATTTTCTTTGTTTAGATCTGGCAAACAATACAAAGTGATTGTATGTGTCTTGTTTAACTGCCTGTTGTGTTTACTTGCCTTTTTTTTTCTTTTGCTGGTGCAGGACAATTTCGAAGTTTGTACTTTTGCATACCTGCTAAAAGAATCTCTTCTTTTCTTTCCTTAAGCTTATATAAAAGAGACTGCATTTCAGGAATAATATTAATTCAAACAATGAGTAGACAACAGCCAGTCACAGCTTAGCACCTCCAATATTAACTCTAATTTCAGGTCTCCAATAACAAGACATACATGACCTCCTTATGAAGGACCATACAATAATCTTGGATATAAAAAACTTTAGAAAAAACACAGTCTACCTGTAGATTTCCTGTAAAATGAAAAAAATCTGGAGCGTTCTAGATGCAGAGAAGAGTAAGTACAAAAGTGCTCCTTACTATCACTAGTTTGCAAGCAGGCTCCACTCATTGCTTTATACCAGACCACACTGCTTGCACGTTCATCTTATTTGGATGGCATTCAGATGCTGCTCTCCACCTTAGCTTAAAGGAGGAAATCACTACAAAACTAAGAACAACAGCCTGCTTTCTACATGGATTAGATCCAAACCATTTTATTAATCCCCATATTCTTTAACTAGTCTCTTCACAGTTCAGGATCCGGTTTTAAGTCCTTACAGATGATGATACACTTTATTTCAAAGAGTTGTATACCTTCAGGACTTGCATTCATGCAGATATGGGGGCCAGGTGAATGTCCAAAGTAAACAGACAACTGTGCATCATCCTGCAACTAAGCTCAGATACAGACCTGGGAATCATAGGGAATAAAATCAAGTCTATACCACCTAGCTCAAGAAGTTTCCTTCCTAGCTTCAGAATGAGTTTTGACATTCACCTTCTGTATGAAGTATACTCAAGAGAACTAGAATACAAATAAATTAGTTTTGGACTCATGCTTTAAACTAGACTAGGTAGAGATCTGAGACTTTGCACTGCTGTCAAACTCAGATAGCATATTACTAACTTTTACCTCCATTAATCAGTAACTCTAATGCTTTTTTCTTCTCCCAGCACATGTAGTGGAAAAGCCATATGGACACTAGTAACATAAACATTAGCACCATAAAACCGAGTATGTTAAGT
The DNA here is from genome assembly GCF_030936135.1 of Gavia stellata. Taxonomy (NCBI): domain Eukaryota; kingdom Metazoa; phylum Chordata; class Aves; order Gaviiformes; family Gaviidae; genus Gavia; species Gavia stellata. The sequence continues at coordinate 26,639,276 of NC_082600.1, forward strand.
ATGTTAATCAGTCTGAGTATGAAAAGGTGAAAGTCCTGTAGAGTCTGGAGCCAGGCATCAGTCTTGCCCGGTTATTAGGTTATTAGGTTATTAGGTTATAGGTTATTAGAACATTATATTTTTGCCTTAGCAAAACAGAATCCCAGAGGCATTCTGTCTTCTGAAGCTTTTAAAATAAAAAATTCACAAACTCTCAAGAAGTTGGCAGCAAACAAAAGAGAGAAGCACAAGGACAGAAGACAGATTTCACTCATAGTTGCTGTTACCTTTACAAATCAAACCAAACCAAATAAAATCAGCTGGGGTCATCATCTTGTGCATCCACTCCACAACTGCACTGAGGTTAACTGTAGTTTCAGATTGTTCTTGTTTCCAGGTTGTTGCAGATAGGAGTCCAGCTCAGGAACAGAGAAGCTGCCTGGGACTATGCTGTTATATTTTCATGAAGTGCCCTTCAGCCTCTATTCCCCCTAAAACCTGCTTTGTATTAGCATTTTCAAAAAGGAAGAATATTACATATAATAAATTTCTAACTATGAGGTCTTTCACATAGCTATAGAACTTCCTTGCCAGTTGTTCAAAAGCTAAATTCTGGTGGAAAAATGACACCTTTTTTACCTAGAACTTCACTTCCTTGAGAAAAAGAATTCATGTACTATTCACCTAATGCCACTAGAGAGGAACAGGAAAAAACCCAGCAAAATATGGCAAAATGTCTCCATGAACCTTACATTGTTAATATATACAGTAAAAAAAGACCAGCCTGTAGGTTCCTTCTTTCATCATCTGAAGTCACCGTATCAAACACAGCCTCACAAAGACAACCTGGAAGTGAACAACCCACCATGCTAGTTAGCTTAGCTGTTACTCGGCAATCTATATTCTGAAGAAGACTTGGAAAAGAGAATTGATTTCTTATTTCACAATCACCCTATTTCATTAATACTAATTGAATTGCTAAATTCTATGAAGCAGGAAACAACCAGTGTAATACTGAGGGACCCTCAAAATAACACAGAATAAAAAAAGCAATGTGATAATGGCTGTGTTTTCAGAACAACTGACAACCCACTAGTGGCTGGGTGTTCAATTTCAGTGAAAAATCAGGTCAGAAGCATTCTGAATGTTCCCTAGAGGTAGTAATTCTTAGTATTTCTTTAATAGAATAAATCCTGTTAAACTTTCAGGAACTTTGATAGGAAACTGTCTGTTCAGACACTACAAATAACCCCCAAATGATAGCTTGCAGATTGAGCTTCCTGTCTGTAGATCCTCATGAGAATCTTTGCCTTCTCTCTCATTACGCCAGTGGCACACAGCTCACACACACTTCTGCCTCTCCACAAAATGAGGATGAGGCCATAGGGATGAGAGGCTGCCACACTTTCATTGTAGTGGTGGCTTGTTTCAGAATCCTGAGCTGCTTTGCAGAAATGCTGACTTTTATTTTCCCTTTTATTTCATCTCAAGGGATCTGTCCGCAAGAGCTTGAGCCCACTGCACAACACTATCTACAACTGGTATTCTCCTACAGTTGCAGTACTAACCACCAGTGAACTGTTTTCTGGACAGTCTGGTTCAAAGTTTCCTTACTGTCTGACTCTCTCTTTGAGCATCATCCTTACTTTTGGTTAGATCATTTGTGACATATTTATGCTTCTTCTCTGCAGAGTCCCATAGCTATCCTCAAATAGGCTGTTAGAGGAGAAGGCCTATTCAAGCTTCTCAGACATTTTTGAACATTTGTGTGTGTTTATACAGAGGTTCTGCTTGGTTCCTCTTTTATCTATGCAACTTTTCACAGCCTTCTGTCTTTAAATGCTTGCAGTTTATTCTGTAATCTGCTTTATGACTTGTGTCTCCAACCCCTCTAGTTGGTATCTAGGATACTAAATACATGTGAAACAGTAACCCTAAATAAGCTGCTGATGAGGGAAATCAGAGTCCTAGTGTAAGCAATCAATGGAGAGAGTGAAGAAGAAAAACAGCTGTTCCTGCAGGAAGGACCAGAGTAGTTTCTGAGACACACAGACTGGGCACAGCAGCCTCTGACGCATACCAGTGGCTTGGTGTAAAGCTGAAGAAAATATCATTCCCCAGTTTCCAAGAACAAACATTTTGCTCTAGTTAGTTCAATCACCGCAATATTTAGTACTGTTCTTGGAGCTATATACCTCTTCTAGCAACAAGAAAGCTTTGAGTGACCTACCCACCATGGTTCTACTAGCCTACCCCTAGCCAAACTAGGCTTCTATCTAAGCCCTCACACTCTTAGCTAAATGGCAGGCTAAATTCTTTGTTTCAGCTTCAGAGAGGACAAGTTTAGTACAGTGCAGCTAGCCTAGTTCTACAGAAGGAAACATGAGCCGAAGTTCTCAGTTCTCACTGGATTACAAGTATTCCCAGAGAGGGTGACTACCCTGAACTTTGTAGTAGTTATCTAGCCTATACTCTTCCTGCAGCTCTGGCTGTTGACTTCCATCATTAATATTATCAACAGTCCTCACGCATGCTCTGCATAAATATTCACAGAAACAGGGAAGGACAGAAAAATGCTACCTACAGTTATCACAGACACACGTAACAACAACAGCACCCAGAAGAGACGGAGAGAAACTCTTGCAGAGCTTAAAATTACAGGGTGGCAACTGTGAGAGTGCTCTTAAAACTGTGAAAAAGAAGGCAGAATTCAGCACACAAACACCTTCATGTAAGTCCACTCAGCAAACCAGTTTGGTCAATATATTGAGAACTCTGTTTTTACATTTACCTGTAAATTTATGTGTAACCTTGCTTTATACACTGTACTAAAAACTCAACTTGAACTATATAGTAGACCAGAACTTTTGCCTCAACTATACATACACTACAGTGTTAACATAATTTTATTTATTTTGATAATCCCATTATATTCCATACCTACACTGTCATGATCCAGTGTGCCGTAGGGTCTTTTTAATTGACTATGGCTATTCGCCCTATAAAATTTCTGGTAGGACAACTGGAGTTTTTGGCAGATGTTAAAGCATGGGAAGCAGTTTGGAACTGTACAATAAGTGCATTAGCTGAATGTTTGTGCTAGAGGATCAGCAATAAAATCACTGACATTAATAATGGAAATGTGATCTTTAAGTTTCAGACCTAAATATCCAAGAGATGAATTGGGTAGTTCACCCCTATGCAAACTTTTCTTTCACAGCCTGTGAAAACACAGAGATCACTGCATTAGTGATACTTAAGTCATGTTTTCAGGGTTTTCACAGCAAAACAAAAGGTCAGAAACATATTTTTTTAAAGGATTCTAGGCCATAATTTGTCCACATATTCCATTACAGCACCATCACAAATTACTTTGGGCCATGGGTAACATGGCTTCATCAAGACTACACTCTACCTGCTAATAGGTCTACATCAATGAAAAATGGATTGGGTCCTCATTTACTGAGACCTTAACAGCAGATAAACCTGTTTGACTTAATCAGCCACTAGGAAATGATGAAGATTTGATTCTGTAAGTTTCAGTGATTTTCCTTTGAGAACTTTCACTTCTTCTGATTGACTTCACAAGTCTCAACTATGTCTCTCTGAACTAAGGGGGTTTTCTGCAAGACCGAAGAAAAATGTAAAGAATGTCCTGGCCCTTTATTACAGCCCAAGCTTAAACAACAGAGCATCTTTGAGCCAAAGCCTAAAGCAAAGAGGAGCCATTTTAGCCAAGTTTTTTTTTTCCCCAGCTACATTTTTAGGGATCTTCCTCTTCCAACTCTCTGAAACTCAGCCTTTGCTGCCTTCTGTTTAGTCTTTTTAATCCCAGGAGGAATAAATTCCCTGCACAGCTGAACCCAGACTGTTACCTAGGAACCACTACATGCAGGGTAGGCAGCTGTGTTTCTTCTTGCTGAGAAAGCTTTTTTCCTGCCAGTGCTTGAGAAAGATGGAAGAATCCCAGCATGCCCACCCCTACTTTCCTGGTCTTCGGCACTAGCACTCACCTGTGGAATTTGTCCCTGGCTCACAGGATGCAGCACTGTGAAGGCTGTTCTGGAATCCGTTCAGCTGCCTTTCAGTGGAGGTCACCCTAACAGGTAAAAGCATCAAAGTAGACAGAGATAAGAAAGGATATACCAAGGAATAATAAAAGTCTTAAACAAAAAATTGAGAATTCTCCTAGTTTACATAATCTCACTGGAATTGTAGCTATGAAGCTGTGCCTGAACATGGTATGAAAAAGGCAGTGACAGCAACAGACTCGAAAAAGGCAGAGCAAGACAGATGAACACTCAAGCCACCAGCAGGACTTTGATGTGCCTAAAACACTTAATTGTCCCACGTGCCTTGGAAGCTGATTCTGGAGGATAAAGGAGATAGTAAATGGTATTGGACCACCAACGCACAATTCAACTAGTAATGCTGTGGTCACCTTATTCCAGTGATTTGAAGTAAAATGATTAAGCAATCTTAGAACAGAAAAGCACATGCTGGCAAAACCACACTACATTCAAAAGTTAAGTCCTTGCATCTTGTCTCAGCAAAGACAACTCATTTAGGCAAGATTTCTCACTTGTCTTGGAAACTGAGACCCACAGGATGTATTTAATCTCCAGTAGTCCAGTGACAGTCCTCAAGGAGATACTTTATGCAAATGCTCCTGCATTTATCTCAGCATTTGAGTTACAGCAAAACTATACGCTGTGGAGTACAACTACATTTCCTTTAACTGTTACAAAGATTTATTACAAAACTGGTACCATGCCCTCCTACATAAAAAATGGGTCTACTCACAAGGCGAGGTCAAGCTATACAGCTGCAATGATCTATTCTGCCCTTAAAAATCTATACAGTTGATCCATCTGTTCCTGGTTTGTTCTCTTCTCCCTTATCGCTCCTTGCCTTTCTTCCTTCCTGCCCAACTCTATTCTAATCACTCCAGACTTCTGCATGTACGCTCCCTCTCTCTGGCAGAGTCCTTCACTTGCAGGCTCTGCAGTGTTACATAGTTACTGTGAGCTCTTTCCCCAAAAGAGCACTGTCATCTCCAATCCCCATGTGATGCTCTGATGACTAACAGACCCAGGCACACATGTGCAGTTTCTATAGTTTTGTCTGAAACCTTTTGCTTTCAGATTTCAAAGTCAGCAAGTTGCCAGTAATCCAGGTGCTTCTGGCAGCTAAAAGGCCAGTGTGGGACTCCTGTATTCTATCTCAGTTGGATTTTTGTGAAATAAATAGGAGTCCATACAGGAAGGGAGAGGGATGCAGATACGACATTTGCAAAACACAACCCCTTACTTCAGACAGCCATAATTTGAAATGCTATTGTCAAATGAGGTGCCTGTTTCTATATTTATTGTCTCTTGGAGAGAATTTTGGATCTGCACTTACGGTTTCTTTTGCTGCTGATACTGCATGGTCCTTCTGGGAGCTGAGAATCCAGATAGATCTTTATGCTTCTTACAGAATCACAGAATGATAGGGGCTGGAAGGGACCTCCGGAGTCCAACCCCCCCGCCAGAGCAGGTTCACCTAGAGCAGGTTGCACAGGAATGCATCCAGGCAAATTTTGAGTATCTCCAGAGAAGGAGACTCCACAACCTCTCTGGGCAGCTTGTTCCAGTGCTCTACAACCCTCACAGTAACGAAGTTCCTCCTCGTCTTTAGATGGAACTTCCTATGACCAAGTTCGTGCCCGTTACCTCTTGTCCTGTCACTGGGCACCACTGAAAAAAGACTGGCCCCATCCTCCTGGCACCCACCCCTTAAGTATTTCTAAGCATTAGTAAGATGGCCCCTCAGTCTTCTCTTCTCCAGACTAAAAAGACCAAAGTCCCTCAGCCTTTCCTCATAAGAAAGATGTTCCAGTCCCCTAATTATCTTTGTAGCCCTTTGCTGTACCCTCTCCAGCAGCTCCCTAGAGATTCCATGCTCATAATTAGCTTGTCCACTTCTTTAATGCATCGCAACTGACAGCCAAATTCAGCTCACCCTTCTGTAGGTAGAATGCAAGACTAGTGGTTGAAAATGTCATAAAGAATGCCAGCAAGTACAACAACAACAAAAAACCAAAACAGGGAACCGTCACATTTCTAACGTTAAAGTGTGGTTTATGTTTAGAGAATCTCTTTCTCTCTACAGACTTACCCTTCTTCTTTTCTGCCTACCCATAGTGTACCTTGATTCTTACAGTTTCAAATGTCACCTCCACACAGCTCATTCTCAGATCTGTTTCTGGGTCATGGATCTCTCACCACGCTAAGCTCACCCCTAAAGTTCTCTCTGCTGTCCTGATAGAAGCTCCAGTGCCAGAATATAATCACAGCTTAAATGGAGTTAACCCCTTTACACTTTCTTACTCCTTGGGTTGGCTGAAACCCTACTGCCTTTCTCACTTTCCTGCTTTTAATGTCTGTGTTGTTTTTGCTTCCACTTCTCCAATGCAATCCATTGTTATGTTCTCCATTTTTTCTTCTTCTTCATATACTAACAAAACCACTGTTCCCTCCACTTAAATATCTGTCATTGCCCTTTTCTACCTCTTATACAGCTAATCCCTCCTTGAAACTGATACTGACTTCCTTTATTTAGGCACTAAACCAGCCCTAAGCTGCCCAGCTTGGACTAGAAATTTGCAGCATGCTCTTGTTCCACAGGTGACAAAGAAACACTTTCTTGACTAAATTTTGAACACCTTTGTTTTAACAATCTACTCCTGGGACGTTATGAACGCATCTAATGGTCCAGGGGTGACAGAACTGACACTAACAAATTCACATCACAAAAAGCCCATGTTTGACAAAAGGACAGCAACAGATGTGAAGACCCAGAGCCAGGGAGGTTTGTTGCTCTTGGACAAGGTATCTCCGTATGTGTATCTCTGTGTATGATCTGAGGCTAGCCAAGGGCTAAAAGCTACAGGCCTAGTGAGCCCAGCTGTGTCAGGGTGTTAAATCAAGACATGTCTCTCAGATGCACTGCTTTCGCTGCCAAAAATGTCTAAGGGTCAGGCAGCCTGATCAACCCAGATGCTCAGGAGCTAAAAAACCAAGCGTGCTGCAGTACAGCAGTAGCCAAAAAGTGAAAGGGTTCCAGTAACAGTTACATGCTTGCTCTCCTGCTGCCTCTCCTCTTTTCAGTGGGCACTCAGCTTATATGTGTGATGTACCCAGCCCACTTAAGACACTTTACGCATGCCTATGAATAAGCACACATGGGCAAGACAGGATACAAACCAGAACCATAGTGTTTTACAGGAATTGCTCTGTGGCCATCATTCTACTTTTGGTACATTTGCCAGGCTTGGCCCGTTTGTCCTAGAACAGCTGGCCACTGCCGTATCCAATTGCAGTAAGGACTCCACCCTGCCGTGGGATGCTTGGAGAAATGCATCACCTCTACCCTATTTCTGTACTAGTTACAATAGAGCAGAACTTTGGCTCTTCTGCTGCTGGCACCATGCAAAGCAACTATACAAAAGAAGGACAAGGTAGAAAGATTTTGTGCTGTGGTGTTGGGACTTGAAGGGAGTATTTGTTTCGAAAGGCTTCCTGAATAGAGTTGTTGAGAATGACATTTACAGAGGAGTTCAGTACAAGAAATTATGCCACGTTGATAAACATCCCCAATAGTCTGTGATGTTCCAGTCTATTGCTGGTAAACTCAGTGATCTTCTTGGGCTCTCCCTCTCTCCCTGACAACATCTTGAACTATATGCTCCTTTACTCTACCTGGCATTTCCTTTCTTTAAATACAGTGGTCTAACATTGACAGCTGAAATTTTCTGAGATTTTTTCTTGGACTGATAGTTCTGTTCACAGGCCTTTCGAGGCCTTGCTCTACTTGATGCTATCATAGTCAGAGACCAGGCTTCTGAAAAGTTACGATAGGAATGATAGCGCAGAAATTTGTATTTATTGTGACTTAGTCATTCCTAAAAGCAGAAGAATTTTCTGTCTACCACCTGTACCAGTTCACTCTGGATTCTGACAGTTGAAGTAATCTATTTTTCTACTTTGCATGCTGTCATCTGTAACGTGGAGATTCAATACACCAAATGCTGCTCCCAGGGATGTGTGCTTCATTTCACGGCTTATGAATACTGTGTCTGTGATCTCTGTCTCAAAATGTTGCTCTCAGCTATCAGCACGTCTCTTCATGGTTCACAGACCTGCCAATAGTAGTGGCAACATGATCAGTAGAAAGGACCTGGTCTTACTCTTGGAAAGAAAGAAGAGATGGTTGTGTTAGCTGTTCAAAAACTATCTTTCTACTTGTGATATGAGCACATTTCATCAAAACTATGGAGCCCCATGAGATCATTTTATGGGGCTACATTTCATTGTAGCTCTACATATTAAACCATTTATCCCAGTTAGTCTTTTTCCACACCTTAATATGGGCCCTAGTTTTCCACTCTGTTAGCTTAAGCAAGGAGCCTGCTTTGGACACAATCCATTATAAAGTCAATCCACCACCTTTTACAAGTTGGGAGCCTGAGAAAACAAGAGAGGCCAGGAACTAACTGAAAGGACAAGACTGAATTGTCTGGCTGTTCCATTACTTTTTCCTTTATGTTTTAATGAGGGAAGTGTCCAAGTTACTAGATAGTTTTTGAATTAGTCAGTAATGTTCATCTTTAGCATCTCATTTTGTTTGTAGTTGAGTTTTCTACTTCTTATTCTTTTCTTCCTCTTCTGGAAGCCACGTGTGCTGGCTGGGAGAGAATTGATAATGCATGCAAGGAAGAGATAGGTCAAAGAGACAAAGTTGATATTAGTTTGTCTTCACAGTCCAGTCTCTGGAGAAAGTCTACAAACAACTTTAAAAAGATGATCTTTATTAAGATGTTAAACAAAAGCCAGGTGGTGCAAGAGCAGACAGAGAAATAAGGTCTGTCTTACCAAAATATATGGGGGGGAAAAAAAAAGAGAGACATGAGAGCTTTAACAACAAAATGGGATTAGTTTCAGTGAGTCTTGTGGAAATAATATATAGCACTGAGATCTTCTTTGAGGAAAGAGGTCAGGAAAACAGCCAACAAATATTAGGGGGTGAGAGTGGGCAACAAATCAAAAATGGCCTGACAGAGCAATGAAGCAGCCAAAAAGCCAAAATTAGATTAGATGTTAAGGAGAGGGATATTTGCCATGTCATAACCTAAGGATATGGTAGTTCCACACTGGAAGAGTACAATTCTGGGTGCCACAATGCAAGCACTCTGACAAACTGAAGAAAATACAGTAAATTCAAGACAATTAAGGACTTGGCAGGTGGAACTACTATTTGAGGTTAACAAAACCTCAGTAAGTCTAAGCAACATTAGGAAACTCCAAGAAGTAGAAGGATATTCAAAAGATGGAAAGTATTTGCAAGGGAAAGTGTTTAGGGTGGTTCAGGAAGGAGGAACAAGGTACAACAGGATGAAACAAAGGAAAAATTCAGATTGCACATCATAAAAAACTTTCTGATAATCAGGTTGTCTAGATTCTTAAATAGTCTTCTATAGCACATGGTGGGGTTTCTGCCACTGGAGTTTTTTGAATGCAGACTACACGCAGTGTCCAAGAATACTTTTTACAGAATAACCAGGGACTGTAAAGAACAGGCTGGAGCATGCAAGACGTCTTTTTCTTCTCTAATCTATATTCCTTTGACACAGAGGCTTCTCTCCATTCACTCTCCTCTGTTAATGCATCTCTGGTCTTTTCCTGACAGCAATGAATGGATTAAATTAGACTGAAACATAGCAGTTTTTAAACGATCAGCTCTCAGTATGGTGGAAATATAGCTGGGCACTGCTGTTTTCCATGTAAGTGAAAAAATGTTACTGCAAGATCCCATGAATGGCAAGAATGGGTTTGGAGCCTTGTGCTGGAGACTGAAAGGCAACTTGGAAAGTATTTCCGGAGCGGCTCCTTGCAGCCTTCAATACTTGGATTAGTTTTCTGAAATTCTGAAGGAATCTTTTGCTTTTTTTTCCCCCTACTGTGCATTTTTGGTGCTGAACTTTTTCCGGTTTTCCCACACTCCTGCCTGTCACAGAGCAGAAACCACAAAAATGCAGCAAAGTAAAGTCTGTCCAAGGAGCTGCAATTCCATCTCACAAGGATAAACATTTCCTCTGCCAAGAAGTGAGCACAGCACACCGGCATCTTCAAATACACATCCCTGCTACCCGGCAGAGAAACCCACTGACACAGCCTGTCACCTGTACTAACATGAGCTACCTAACACAAAAGAAATTAGATAGCAAACCCACCAGCATATACCTGCCAAACCTGATGCTCACATCTGCATGTGCTGAGTTGACAAAGTCTAGTAGCATCTTTTTTAATTTTTAAATAGTTTTGGGGGATTAATTCAGTTTGCTGTCTCTTAAGATATCAAGAGTACAGGCAGGAAATACACAAGTTTCCCCAAAGCAGTTCTGTCCAAGCTCCTTAAATACACCTTGCAGTTCCAGATTTGATCCACACACACTGACAGTGCCCTAGCATCTTCATAAGGTGTCTTTCATCAGTAATCTCGCACTAAAACTTCTCTCTTTAAACAGGAAGGGACCACAGAATCGGGAAACCTCACAGGAACCTGCTCTGAAAGCTTTATGACTCTTATGGCTGTAGAGTAAGTATAAGGGAGGAAGTTATCAATGCAATTTTTGCCCTTCAGTATTCAGGGATGAAACAAGTCTGTGGATATATGAGGAAAAACCTGATGAAGGATTTAGTCTAAAGCAGTTCTGTCACTTAAGAGGAGATAAACAGAGAGCTGAGGAAACTACCAGGAAAGATAAAGAATAAGAAGAAAACCCAGAAGTCTTGCTCACATTCTCTCATAATGCACAAAAGAGAAGACACACCAAGAAATGGAAAGGAAGGAAACTTACAATCAGTACACAACATTTCAAGGTGAATTTTTTTTTGTTTTTAAAGACCACACATGCCAAATCCATCTACCTTAGAATGGCAAGCATTATATAACTAAAAGCTTAGTAAAAGTTAAAAGAAGGATTTCTACAGATAATGAGGAAAGCTGTTGTTACATTAGGCACAATATAAACACTTTAAATGAAATAAACACTTGTACTTGAAGGCATAAGTCAATCATTGTGTGTTAAATTGTGTTAAATTTATGGGGAAACTTGGTCCAAGGGCAGATTAGCTTGTTAAGGATATTGGTGGGGGTTTTTTTTGGCAGCCTCTTCTGACCCACCAGATTCTAGCCCCCACCAAAGATTAAACATGGAGGGAGTGACTCAAATGCCTGAACATAGATGTCTAGTACCATACTTGGTACTCTCAAGTTATTTGAGACATCTGCATGGGACTGGGAGATACAACACAAGATCTGCAAGCAGACTTGTGCTCATCTGGAGCAGCAGCTGGAGGTCAGGCAGAATAGTCCTGGGCATCTAAAATGTCACTAGCAACCTGTATTTAGGTAACTGAATCCCACCCTGGATCAGATACTTCTCTGATTCAATCTGGCAGTTCCTATGTCCTTATGCTTGTATGATGTTACAGTCTTACCTGCCTTACCATTGTGAAATATGAATGCAACATAGTGCATACCTATTTCAGTATACACAGCTCAGGTTATTCTGAGATTTATCTTGGACAACATAGTCAAGAAGATCTACGTCAGAGTTGCATGTAAACAGGTTCTTCTCCAATATTCCTTCTCGAGGGAACCAGTGACAACTCCCTGTTGTAGATGGGAAGAGATAAAACTTACTTGGAAATCCTCTGGGCTGCAGCCTTTCTGACCACTGTCTGCCTGTGGTTTGCTGGAGGCTTTGGAGCTAGTTGAGAAGGCATGCTCTGGGATGGGATCACTTTGTGCAAACTGGCTGCCTTCTGTATACTAGAAGTGGCACTTGATGTCTTGCGGGCATCAGAGCCAGCTGGCATAGATAAATGGCTGGTGCTGGATTGTGAGTAGTTGGCAAAGAGAGCCTGGTAAAAGAAAAAGAAAACAAAAATACCATAGTAATTGGTGATTGCCTCTGAATATTGCTGAGAGAGCTGATGGAGGTGGGTGACATTTTTGTGAGGGATAGTATCTGTCTGGCGAAGGCAACTCTGGGGCTCCAGGGACAGTCCCACCCATAAAAAGAAGAGTTAAGTGGTCAAGTCAGTGAAGTAGTTTTCAGAGCTGAATTTTAGACCCTTGGAAGCTGGGACTTGCTTCTAGGAAGGCAGACAAGCTCATTACTGCCACAGAATGATACTATTCTGGATTAAGAAACAAGAGGTCCTATGTTCAATCTAATCTTGCAGTGGGCTCCCATCCACAAAGAAGTAAAGCTTTTATTGCTTTGACTGACTTTCTGCATTCATCTTGCTAAATTATTCTTTGTGTGGGAGGTGGGATCGAGACACAGTTCTAGGAAAGAAAAAGGTTATGGGAAAGATGTTACTATGACAGTTCTTCAGTCTAACCCTGTAGGTGCTTGGAATAACAGAAAGGCTTTAGGGTACCTTCTCTGAAAAAGGGACTTCAGGTCAGCAGCTGACAAAAAGGAAAACCCCACTAATACCAGGGAACAGAAAATATTTCTATTCCTATAGCAGGTGGGAGAGTAATTATGTTGGAGATTTGTCACAGGGAACAAAAGAATCTGCATGTTATAAGACACTGGAGAACTGAGCAGTGGACTGGCGAAGCAAGGAGTGGGGAAAGGTTCCCTATGGGAGCTCTGCAAACTGCTCAGCTTGTTTCAGAAAGGAGCAACCTGCTGGGAGTTCTGCCTTGTCTTTCCTCGAAGTCAGTCAGATTCCCAGGGCAGAGAGGCAATACCGTAACCATGTAGTTTGGCAGCTAGAGGTCAGTGATAGGAGATGAGGGGAATAGCTGAGCACTCGCCAGTCACCTCAGCGTGACGCTGGGAGCAGTGCCCTTCACTGCGTTTGTCCTCAGTTTCTATCTGGTGAAAAACACACAAAGCCACAGCGCGTGGGCTCCAGGCTCCAGAGAAAACCAGTCTGAGGGCTGGCTGAGTCTCAGCACACAGACAGGAAAAGCCCCTCTCCCCCGCAATTCTCTGGCAAATGGTAGGGCAGTGGTGTGTGGGAAGGCGTTTCTGACAGGCAGAGCTCTAGGGAGAAAAGGAAGTGCAGGAGCCAAAACAGGCCTGTTTCCTAACTAGAGCTCACTGACAAGACGCCATCGAGCTACCAATCCTTCTTAACCTCTCCCTTCCCTGAAGCTCTACCTTGATCACAGCTTTCAGATTTTGAGTAAGTAGCTGGTACAAGTGCAGAAGTCTGGAAAATAGCAGTCACACCCCATCTCCCCCCAGCAAACCGAACTAAAATGGAACTTGGTTTAATCTCTTGCATCTTAAGAGTCTGACACATCATGGGATTGGGACAGAGACCCTCAAGTCACTGCTCCCCCTTCTTATTCAGGGGTGACATTTCATTGTGCTCTATTTGATATTATGCATATTTCCTGTAAGTTCTTTTTCCTGCTATTAAAATCACTAGGATCCTGGATTCCACAAAGCATGCAGTCTTAACCCCTTCCCTGTGTTAACATGCATTGGCAAGGAGGTCCATGACTCTGAAGAAACAGCAAGCATGGATGCTCTAACAAAGTCTGATCAGCAAAAGCTGGGCTGAGACCTGCCTAAAGAAAGGTCATGGATGTTTTTCTTGGGGGTAACAGACTTCCAAAAAGGCCTTTGTCTCCACGCTGTGCTGAGATTCTGGCTGCGTTCCAGGCAAGGATGGGGAGACTGGAAGCTGACACGGACCATGGCTTCTGGATTCAGCTACAAAGCATACTGCCCTGCTGTGAACTCCATAGGGACAGGACAGGAAACCAGGAGAAGCTACTGTGCAAATAAAGAGGGCAGCTGGGGAGAGCAGAGCCTGACCACACAAAGGAGGGGCTGGGAAGAGATTTCAGCACATCCAAAAAGTAGGAGACAGACCTCATAACTCAGGATTCTGAAAGGTCAGGATCCAGGGACAGCAGAAGCCTAGACAAACCCTGACAGAGGCAGTCCTGAAGCAGGTAGCACCCTACAACTATTGCTGCTGCAAGTTAAAAACTTTGAACCACACTTCACAGGCTGGCAGATTTAACTTGATGTTGAGGAAATACTTGCTTTCCTGACAAGTTTTTAGGGCTACCAATCTGAAAAATGCTTAGAACACTACGAGACTTTTTAGCTAAAAATCATGTAAAGCATTAGTGAGCTAATTCTCTTGCATAATTCTCTGGGGAGGTAGGACAGCATTAACCCTGTCTTGCACAAGAAGAATGTTAGCAATGACAGAGACAGTGATTTTCCCTAAGCCACAGACTGAAGCAATATGAAAAGCTAGGTTGAGAGCTCAGAGAAGCTCCTGAATCCCAATCCCATATTTGCCTCATTAGATCACACCTCTCCTTGCTTCCTCATCTACACATGAACACCATACACAAAGTGTTATCTGTACAAAAATAGTACGTTTTTAATTAGAAAATCTCAACAGGTACAGCTTGTCAGTAAGGATGATGAACATCTAAGAGTATTAGCCAGTAGCAGCTGAGCTTGGGCTGCTCATGATTAAAAGCAGGGAGGTACTGTAGTACTTTGAAGAAAAGAAGATATATTAATGATCTTCAAAAACAGAAAGAATGTTCCTGGCACTTACCATTCCTGTATCTAACACCCATCCCTAGCACAGTAATGGAACAAATATTGCAAGCAAAAACATGTTCGTTCTGTGACCAGAGGAGGTAATGAAGCTCATTTCCTGTGAATCTGTCTTGGGACTAACTCTTACAATATCTAATATAAAGCATGCCCCAAATTATGCCTCCCTTCATGGGTTTGGGGCATTCTTGTGTCGATTTTCTGCTGTCTAATTAGGAGTGGCCTCATGCTGCAGCCTTTGCCTTAATGGGAACAGTAGCTGAATCCCCTTTCCAGATATATAGCTCTTTATTTTCATGAAATTTATATGAAACATAACTTTGAGATTTCTATCCTATAGTCATTCAGTTTAAATTGAATCAGAAAATCTGAAAACGATGAGAGACTCAGCAGTGTATAAGAACTGACAGACAGATGCACACACACGTGTATTGCATAAACATCTGTGCAGCTAGTTCCAAATCACTAGCACTGGAAACTGAGATGTTTATAAGCAATAAACAACAAAAAGGAGTTAAGTTAAAAAAAAAAAAAAGAAAAAAGTAAACCCAACAAAATAAAACCCATCACTTTTAGAAACGCAACTGCATTTCAGATGACATTGCAAATATAGAGAATTAAAAGGCCTGGAAGACTTTTGGAGTCATATATAAACTGTTTAGTGGAGATACTTTTGAACACATATTAATGCATTCAGTTAAATCAGTTTGGATGCAACAATCAGTTGAGCTGAAAATTCACAAAGCGGTGATAAAGAACAGGCTCAAAATGTACTATTAACTGCCATAGTGTTCAACTGCAGTAAGAGGAGCTTCTTGGGGTCATCAAGAAATTTAAAGAAGAGCAAATTCATGGTATGCACAGACTGTCCTGAAGCATGTCTTCCATTCTTCAGAATGAGACTAAAATATACTAAAATAAGTTGACTTGGTGCCATCTCCTTTGTCTCTCTTTTGGTACTGGGAGCTCTCTGGGCCATATCATTGTATTGGAAAGATACTTAATACATCTGGGCGTTACCATAATTCTAATAATAGTGACAGGATCAGAAACATGGGGACAAAATTTCAGCTGGTATAAATCAGCACAGACTACTGCTTTCAGAACAGTTGTTCTGCTTTACTTAGACTGAGACTTTGACTCATCAGTATCACAAGACTCAAACAGAAAAAATGGCAGTTAGCACATTTAGTGGGAAAACAATCTGTGGGAGAAAGCTGCAAAACAAGAATGAACAAGAGGCTGAAGGGGAAGAGATACTGCAAATCTGACAGCAGTCCAATATATAATAGTTTAGAAAACAGTTTAATGATGTTTAAGGTTGCATTCAAAGAGGCCCTGTGTCCTCAGGCAGGAATAATGTAGTTCTAGGAATACTAGGAATACTATTCTGAATACTCAACATTCCCAGTCAGATCTAAATAAACTGCAGGGAATTCAGAAAAGAGTCACATACATTAAAAGAAAAAAATGTTGCTGAACTTCATAAAATGAGGAATATTTCAGAGAATACAGCATTTTTAAATGATTGAGAGGAGAATTATTTAAGATTAACTTAGACCGATGTTTTATAGCATAAAATCTACTTAACCTTCTGATTGAAAATGTCGTCATAACTGACCTCACAACTCATTAACATGATTTATGTCTTGTTTAACATGAGCTTTTTTGATATAAGCAGGACTGATGGGGATCATTCCACTATATGACTGAAATTTTCTTGTTTTAAATGTAGCTTTTTTCTCCACATGAAATGTTTGGCATAAAATTGGCATAAAAAAAGTAGATGCTAGACTAAGCAGACGGGACATAGCCACACAGAGAAGGAGGAACCTCCCTAACAGCTAATGGCATCTTTCCAGTACAGGAAACAATTAGAGAATAAACAATGATGGTATATTAACTGCCTTGTCAACTGCAACAGTGATACTAACATCTAGGTCATAATGTGTCACATGAAGTCTCCTTTAAACATTAAAAATACTGCTATAAGCCTGTTTTTCTTATTTTTTTTTTTTCTATTTTTTTCTCTTCTCTCAGGCTCTGTATTGTCGTTGTTCCTGGGCTGCCCTATCACGGCATCCGTTTGTTTGTTAGATTCTCCTCCAGTCAGTTTGGTGTTTTTCAATTTGTCCAGGGAATGAAGTACCTATTCTGGCATCAAAGTTCTATTTCCACCATACTACACTGCGTGAACTAACTTCCACACACAATGGGTGAAAATTGTTGGTTATTATTCCTCTTCCCTCCACCTACACAGTACTTGCTACTCTGCAAATTGTTAAATGCCTGGAGGAGAAATCATCATTCTTAAGTATCTAGAAAGTGCTCAACCAAGAGTGGGTGCTGCCACAAAGTAGGCAATAAGCCTTCATAAGACACATCCACTGCATGGCAGATGGAGGTATTCCTATTACACAAATACTTGACTGAGAACTTGATGCTTTCCAACGCATCCATCTCATCTCCAACATACTGAACTGGTTAATGCACAGGCAGAAGCATTTGCCTGTGTAATTAACCATGGTGCTTCTGTTACTTGTTCACATGCTATCCATACACATAGGACTAGTCCATTTGTCACAGAAAGAAGGAAAAACTGTCATCTAGTCATGTTGTATGGTCATGCCATAGTCAGGGTGTGCCTTGAGATATATTAATAAATGCACTTCAGCTACTGACAAATGGCTAACCTGCCTTCCAACTGTAACAAGAACTTGAACAATCAGATGAAACAGGCTTGGATATGTCCTGCATGTATTCCCCAAAGTAGAGAGATTATGACACTCAAGTGATAGGCCTGCCATTTTCAGGGATGTATTTCTTCTGTTGAGAGGAGGTTGAGGAACTGGAACGTAGCAGGCAAGACAACAAAGGATGGAGTAGATCTCAATACATGGGAAGGAACAGAAGGGAAAGACCACACAATGGGAGATAGGCGGCTTAGGTGACAAGCTACATAAACTGTGGGGAAAAAGGGAGGACAAATGATGGCCAGCAGGAAAAGGTGGGATGGAAGTCAAAGCAGTGTGAGTAGGAAGGAGATGTCGGGCAGGGAGTGTGCAAGCAGCAGAAATGAAAAGGCAGTTCTTGGAAAGGCCAAGTCAAAGGACTGAAGTCTGAGAAGTTAACTAGCAGAAGGCAGAAGTCAGTGACAGGCAACCAGAGAGGGAGCAGGGGATAGACAGATGAAGATGAGGGTAGTGCAGTGACTGGGAGGGGCATCAGAGGATCAGTGCAACTGTGACTGGAAGGGGAGGTCTGGCTGGCTCCATACAATGTCTAGTGGGAGAGGAAGTGTCCAAGAGAATCATTTTATTAAGACGTGGTTTTCACTACAGAAAGTCTGAAAGCCCCCAAGTTCAGCAAATACCTTTCTTCATTAAAGGTAACTTCAGTGCAGCCTGAGCCCTGCGGCATGGCAATGGCCTCAATACTGCTTGGCTCAGAAGGAGAAGGGAGGGAGAGAAAGGAGGGGGATGTTGTGGGGGTGAGAGGAGGTTTAACAAAGAATCACTTTAACAGAAAATCCTGAGTAATGGCTCTGCCCCAGGCCAAGAATAACATCAGCTCAATGTCAGCAATTAGAAGAGGGCTCAGCCAGGCCCCATGGCCAGCTCCAGCCTCCTCACAGGCACAAGCCAGCTTACAGCCCTTTCCTGAGCTCATGAGCAGCCACAGCTCCCCACCCAGAGCCCCTTGGATGGAGATGAAAGGAAGACCTCCTGCTCAGAAGGGGAGTAAGAAGACTGTAGGTGAGGGAATTTGGGGGTGGAAACTGCATGGCTAAGTGAGGGCCTTGAAAGAAGGAGTGCATGGAGCAAAGGCAGAAGGGCCTCTCCTTCAAGATGGTCTCAGAAAAGGATGAGAGCAATTTGCCTATAACCTGTTCTCAAGGACCCTGATTAGTGACTCATCTTCACAGGAGGGAGAGTGGGTGTTCAGACCTCTGCATTTTAGCTCTGTTCATGGTTTTGTTGGAGTCCAGTCCTGCCAGACTGCCCAGTAAATAGCTCCTTCCTAATGGAGACGGATGTCTTGAGTGATGGTTTGTTCACCCAAAGACTTCCTTCCCTTTAGCAGGGAAGCCTTTTGGAAGAAAGAACACACCTCTCTCTCCATAATAACAAAGAAAGGTAACAAGTGCATCAACGAACTCATTGTAACCTTATAAGATTCCCCAGGCAGGATGGAAATGCTGTTCCAGACACAGTGGTCCACTCTTGGCATCTAGGTGTCATCCAGAATATCAATAATACAACCCCTTTTTCATATTTCCTCTAGCTCTTGGACACTTAACCCATCTTTTCTCCTTGCAATTGTAACAAAGGAGTCATATATCTGTCAGACACTTCCGTGCAAAGCAGTGAAAGGAGATCTTAAATGTAGTAATAACAAAATGTGTAGGAGGTCTGAAGAAGATTTTCAGGGTTGCAGAGAAAACTTGCATCTAGCATGAGGGTCAGGGGCCATGCTTCCTGCACACTGAGGGCTCTTAAAAGAATGAAGATTCTCCTAAATAATTTTTGAGTCCCCTCAACATACTGCTCTTTTGATAACTGCATTGTATGAGTAGACATCCAGCAGGAGGAGAATTTAGTCAAGATGAAGCCTTGATGGGGTCTGTCTGCCACACAGGACACAGTTGCCAACACAATTTCAAGACCCTATGTTTAGAAACACTGAAATACAACAGTGACCCAGCTTGAAGCACTACCCAAGAAGAACTCAAGTCAAAGCAGGAATATATCATCAGTGATGAGATTAAGTGACAAAGAACTGTAGAGACTGCAGACAGTTCTAAGGCTGTCTGAGGCACTATAAGGGGATGCCCTGAACTGGTGCAGAAAAGCAAGCAGCAGCATGCCAGTAGCCAAATGGAGGAGGATGCCAATGCAGTGGAAGAAGCCATCGGGAACTACAGCATCAAAATGCTATCAAAATCACTGCAGGTAATATTAGTTTTATTGCAACCCACTTGAAGAGCTAATTCGTTCACAAAAGCTGTACCACATGTACTGGCTCTGGGTTGGTTCTGCACATCTAAGACTCAGTCAGCACTGCTACATCCCAGTCAGGATTTTTTTCTTAGTTACCTGGTGCCGGGCTTGGCTTTGCTCCAACAGCTGTCGTGACTGAAGTTTCTGCTGCTGAAGTTGCTGCACAGCAAAATGGAGCTGGTAGTTGGGATGTGCCAGCGGACTCCGTGTCACCTTGTTGTAGACACTGTTCTCCAGCCCTCCTTCCCAGGCAAAACGATGATTCTCCGGAGCCCTGAGAAAAGAAGAGCCACCATGCTTTCACCAGTCTGCATATAAGGACACCTGCTTACAAGGCACTGCTCCTTCCTAAAAATCCCTTAATACTTAGCCAACTATGAATTTGTATTAAGTGGCTCCAGCAAGCACAACACCTGCTAAAGGTGCCATGTGCCAACTGCCATCTTGCTAAGGAGTTTCTTGAATTTCAGGCTGGGACTATATTACTAGCCATAACACCATGCTTGAGGAGAGCAAAGGAAAAGAGAAGAAAAACTCAAAACTGGAGCATGTCTGTGGCTGATTACCATCAAAAAGAGGCAGAGTTGCAGCAGGAAAAGAGCTAAGGATTCCCATCACTAATGAGATAATTATTTATTTGGATTTGTAGAGATTTTGTTAATACACTAACACAAGGCTTACACCAAGCACACACATGCTGCACTGAGAATGTAACAGAAGACAGACATGCAGTACAATATCCACAGAGAAGATAAAGGACTGGGAGGAGGGTAAAGTTGCAACTAGGAAACATACTGACTCCATACAGTTACAATCCAAAAGACCTAAGAGGACTGAAGACAGGCTCATTTCTTTCATCATCAGAGTAATGCAAGCCTTTCCCAGAGAAGAAAAGGCCTCCTGCAAAAAGGCAGGAGCTCTTACAACCCAGGCTTATACGGTGGGAGTTCAGCTGCGGCCTGCAACATGATAAGTACCAACAGGAGCTCACTGGCTTTCTTTGAAGTTTGTAAGCCTTGGCGAGAAAGCAGCACCAACACACTTCTATACAAGGCCAAGGGGCTTTGCAGAAGGCAGGTGGCAGACTGACAGGACCACAAGGTGTCCTGAAGAGGCTACAATGGCCCAGCAACCCACATACCCTGTGCTCACAAGACAGGATGCCATATGACCCACTGAATCCTGACACTCTGGCCCATAAAACCTTCAAGCCCCCATGCCTGAGCTTCCCAAGTTTCTGCTGATCTCTCTCATGTTCCTCTCAGCCACTCTTTTCAAATATTTCCTTTGGATTTCCAGGGCAGACTTCCCTTGTATTTCCTATGCATGTCATAAGTAACTGGGATGTAAAAGATATATGGCGTCTTTTACATTTCATGCCACAGTTCGGACTGTAGGTCATGCTTTTGGCAAGGGAGTTAACTGCAATCTGCTTGCTTCAGGATCGTATCAAAACTTACAACCTAGGTTCTTTGAAGATGTCACAGCTTCCCTTGAATGTGTTGCACCTTCCCCCAAAAGATTCATCATCACAGCAAACTCTTAAAATATTCAGAAGGATGTTTCAAACAAGACCAGAAGCAACTGCCAGCCCTAAGTACTCTCCTTCAAAAATAACCTTATGTATGCCTTTCAAAGCAAATTGAGGACAAAGACTCCAAACACTAAAGAGTCACTTTCCATACTCAGCTCCTCAGCAACAGAGGAGTAAGACAACCCAGTGGAAAATGTGTTTAGCTGCTAGCATCTCCACCCTGCATCCTCTGGGCCTCCTCCTGCTTGGAGCACCACTACCACTTTTGCTCTTAGCGGCCACTGGCTGTAGGTAGCCTTCTCTAGACTTCCCTGTTCAAGGGATCCTACCCATGCTTCCTCAGTCCTTTGCTTCCATTGTACCCAGTGCAACACTGGATAAATGGTTCTCACTTCCTGCTCCCTTTGCTACAAGATTCTCAGTCTTTCAGTTCTTTTCCTTTCACCAGTGCTCGGAAAAGTGACAACTGTGATACTGCTGACAGTACTCAGGCCTTGAAACCCAAGTAGTATAGATCCGAATCTGGCTTTGTGGTTAACCTTGGGAGAACTGCTTCCATCTTCTGAACCTGCCTTCCCTCCTCTGCCCCAGTAATGGGGTCATGATCCTCTACTACTGTGGTTTTACCTGCAGTTACTCAGCTCTGGATCCATGGATGCATGTGTGCTGCTGGCCTCCCAGCACTGTCCCCTGCTGGGCACAGGATGCCACAAAAAGCGTAACTTAGAAGGAGGACACAACAAGGCACAAGGAATCTTCGAAACAATCCCCAGCTGTCTCCTCTCGAATCCCACCAGTTCAGCACATGGGTTATCAGCAGGTTACCTGCTGTCACCTGGACTCAACTCCCATCCCAAGGGTAGTATCTGCTCCTTCCACTGCATAGATACAGACTCCACCACCTATTCTGAGTTAAAGCTCATTGGACTTTTCCCTTGTGTAAAACAGCTGGAGTCTCTGTTTCTTTACTGCAGACCTGGTAAAGTCAGGTCATGCTGACAGCTGAAAAGCGCAAAGGACTGCTGGGCCTGGGATGCACCCTTCGGGAGACAGCTGGGGATTACTGCAGACCAGCCCTTGAAACAAACATCAACTGCACCAGATACAAAGCTGAAGAGCATTCAGGAGCTCCATCAAAGTCATGTTAGTGCTCAGTAAACAGTCTGATAAGTTCTTCATCAGTACTACTGAAAGGTTACAATCTTCAATACCTCTTTTTTGAACTGAACAACAATTGTATTTATCCGTTTGCCTAGACTAACTTTTTCACATCAGCAATTTCTCAGTTGAGAAAATTTGGTAAGTTCATTCAAAATGCTTCTAAATAAAGTAAGCCAATGTCGGATAAAGGGGTTACCTCACATGGATTTAATAACTAGTTAAAACACATGAAACCAGAGCTAGAATAAATGGACAGTTTCCACAAAGGAAGGAGATTACCACTGGGGTCCCACAAGAATCTGTGCTACGTCTCTGCTGTTCAAAACATTTATAAGTGATCTGGGAAAAAGAAGAGTGAAATAAAAAAAGTTTGCTGCTGAGAAACTGAACGTCACCGAGAAGTGTGAAAAATCATCACATTACTGAATGATCCAACATTAAGTTGGTAGATGACATTCAATTTAATAACTACAAAGTCATGTACCCAGGGAAACACAGTCCTTGTTTTACGCAGTGATGGACTTTGAACTAGTTATTTCTATTCACGAAGGAGACCTTATAACTAAAGCTATAATAGATTTTTCTATGCAAACATCACTAAAATACTCCAAAAAAACCAAACTCAGTGTTAGGAATCATTAGGAAAGGCATAGGGAACAAAACCAAGAACACTACTATGCTACCATATAAACCAAAATTGCATCTCTCTCTTGCACACTGAGGATAGTTCTAACCCGTGTCCCTCCACCCTTCTCAAAAAGCATACAGCAGAACTGGAAAAAGTACAAAAAATGCTGTAGAGATCATCAAAGGTATGGAACTGCTTATATATTGAGGAATAACTAAATAAATAAGGACTCTTCAGCTTGGAAAAAGGACAGCTGAAAGGAAATATGAAAAATAGCTACAAAATCATGAGCTTCAGGGAGAAGGAGAATAGGGAACAATTACTCACCTTTCATGATACAAAACATAGGAAAAACCAAATGAAGTCATCAGGTGGACAGGTTAAAACAAACAAAAGGAGGTAGTTTTTCTCATAACACATAATTAAACTGTGGATGCCTTCTTACTCTGGGAAGCTAAGGATGCCAAAAATTTGCAGGGGTTCAAAAATGATGAGGCAAACTCACAGAAGCAAGAGCCACTAACACTACTTATATACAAAGATACCATATCCTGGCCAGAAAATCACTGATTACTGAGTCTCAGAGCGTATTGGGGAAGTATCACCATTCCATAACATCACCTAATGCTCTTCCCACAGAATCTTCCATGGACTACTGTCTGAGCAGGACATTGAATCAGATAGTCCATCTGGACTGTGAAAATGCAACCAATATTGTTTATGCATCAGGGGTCTAAAATCTCAAGTCTCAGTCAGAAGTTAGAGGATTCAGTCAAGCAGTCTTTAAGGTATTCATTCAAGTTACACGATTAATTCTAGAAACTAATGTCTGTTCCAACTTCTCTCATATCTACCTCCAGCCCAGAACCTGCAATGCATAAAATTTATCCTTTGATCCAAAAGAATGCTTGGGAAGCTAAAGATTGACTGATTTGTTCTAAAACACAAAAGTCAAGATGAAATAGAGGAGATAAAACTGATGTAAGTGAAAACTCCACTAAAGCTGGATCTGCTGATAGCCAAACTGGCTTTGTACCACAGAGGTGATGTACAGTGACTGCAGTCTGTAGTACTGTGAGGGCCACTAACTGAATGGCAACACTTTAGTATCATTTCCTTGATCCTAATTTCTTTTGGTTTGAGATATCCGGAAAAAGATTAACTATTATGGAAATACAAATACTGAAGACTGATGGTCCAATTTTTAAAAATGCACTGGGATTGCTGCCTTGCTCCAATCTTTGTCCACTTCAATGAACTCTCAAATGCTTTCATTTGGTTTCTAAACTGTTTTAATCCAGTTTTTCTGTTTTAACCAATATATGATCTATAGTCCAAAATAAATTCTTTAGGATATAATATTACCCAGATAAGCTTGGTTTAAACTACCCAGGAAAACACCGTTGAAACTATGTTATTAAATCTTTAGGAAGAACTAAATGAAAAAAAACCCAAACAAAACCACAAAAACTTTGGCTAACATTTTCTTGCAGCATAGACAGTCTTGTACGCAACTCCCTGCAGTTCCAACACCTTCTCTCTATACGATGCAGCACAACAGCACTTACTTTTTTCTAGATACTATATTGAAAACACTGTTGCTTGCCTGAGTAGATTTTACTCTCAAGGCCTGCAGAATCCTTCTGGATTTAATATGTTTCTGTTAGCTTCCATGGGTTTTGCTTCCTTATAGATGAAAATCAATATTAATTCATTATACTAACTTCAACCTTTTATAATATAAGCATTAAATATTTGACAACAGAAAGCCTGCATATTTGCAAGTCTTACAATCACTTTCATAGAGAGACGTTTCATCAGCAGCTTTGGAAAGTCCCCATATAACATGTTATCAAGTTGCTGATATTACATCTAAGCCAAAGCTTGCCCTGGTACAGGAGAACAAGGCTTAGGATCTGAGACTCAATATGCTGCTGCCAGAGACATGCTCCAGCTCTCAGTCTATTTGCCATGCTCACAGGAATGCATCATGGTGCAGCTCCTATTCTCAGTCTTTGCCTGTCAGATGATTTATTGAAGCATGACAGCACCTTTGCACCCTTCCTGAATTTATCTCTTCTGCTTAAGGAACTCTACAATGGGCTCAGCACAGTAATGCAAGCTGGAAAAAGGTTGTAGAGGACCTCACACCTTAATAGATACTATAGAGTTCACATGATAGAGAGACTATATAAATGCCCCAAACTGAAGGAAAAGCTTTTTCACAACTCACACTGTTTTAGGCAAAGCCAAAAATAACCAGAAAAACCCCCACTTCCCCAATGGAAATTAGTATCATAGAGGTAGTACTCACAGACCTGCTAGTTTTCAATTTAGGATTATTGCTTGAACACTAACATTGACTGAACATTCATTTGCTTACATGTACAGATGACAGATATAGACACAGATGCACACACACACAAATAGGAAACAGAAATTCCTGACTGTGCCACCAGAAGAGACTGGGTTACGTTCTGTTAGCCAGGCTGGTTGTGAGCAATCTTCTCACAGCTTGCTCAGGATTATTTATGAGTTGCTTAGTTTAGAGACCTGGCCAGGATTCAAGCCTTCACTATGTACAGGAAATCTCAGCCTTGGCATTATGGCCCATCCTTTGTAAGCAAGATTCTGTCCTTCCAGCAGCTCTTAGGGCTACTCAGTATTTTTGGCAAGAGACGCACTGTATTCCTTTCTTTCAACCGTAGTTTTCACAAAGCCTGGGACAGAATTCCCTCTTCCTCTTCACTGACAGCATAAGACCTCTCTGCTGCAGCTTTTTGCATCACAAAAGATACAGGTTTGCTTCCGAGACCAATTTCAACAGATCCCCATGCTATTACGATCGCAACCCAGCCTAAAAGTGCTAGAACACCATGCCCTCATCTCCAGGTTTTCTGGTTCCAAATTCCCTTTTTGCTCTAGTTCTCTTTTCCAATTCATTAGCTCTTTTCTGATATAAGCAACCCTTATGCAATCAACTACCTACACCTATACTAGGAACTAATGCTAGTGTCCTAAAATGCTAAATACTAATAAAATACTAATACATTTATTCAATGACTACAGAAGAAAAAAGGCTCAATGAAATTCAGCCTCCGTACAGAAGGGATGTTATCAGCTCTTACAAGAAAGGAGAGTGCTGGCTTCTGTTCCCACTTCAAACAGATTTGAAGGGAAGACCAAGGACTGAAGCTATAGACAAGACCAGACCACAGAACACCACTCACTGAGAATCTCATAGTTATGAAGAACTATCTGACATACAGCAAGTCCTACTTGTAACTTAGCAACTAGTAACGACAGCCCACACTTCTCCTAGCATCCACCATTCCTAAGTAACTAATTCAAACATCTAACAAAACAGGGTCTATTACAACACAACCACTGCTGGGATGAGTAATACTGGACAATAAAAGACAACAGCAGAGGACAGGGCAAAGAAAAATCCTGGCTAAAATGAAAGTACAAGGAAATAATCCGGGTAGGGGAGGGCAATACAGGAGCAGAAGGGATTCAGAATATAATTTCTTAATGCATAATTTGCATATAAATTGGGTTTAAAGCTTCCAATGTTTCCAAAAAACATTTAAGGATTTTTAAGTATCATAAATATTACACATAGGGCTTTCATTTATATTTCAGCTGAAGCCTTCTTCCAATGGCACTGCTGGGCACTTGTTTGATACCAACTCGTGTGTGGCAGGCAACAATACCAATTCATGAAGTATACTGGTGTTCCCCATATATCAGTTACTAAGCAGGCACTTTTGAAGAATTTGAAAAGTGCCTGCATCCCATTGAAAGGCAATGCGAACTAGGCTCAAATTACTTGTGAAAATGAAGCTTCAGCATTCCTGAAGAATATTCCTCTATGTTTAACCCTGCTTTGCTTGTGAGAACTGATAGGATAAAAGCAGGAGTCAGTATATCTGGAGGTCTAGCTAACTGAGAAAAGAATTATCCTCCTTTTAAATGAGGAAACAAGCTGACAATGAAAGTATTTTGCATCCTTTCCTGTAAAGGCTGGAGCTAAGGATGAACAAGGACCGTTGCTGGCATTAAGAGAACCCACTGCCTTTATAAATTAGTGCTCTCACCTTGCTATGGAATGCAAGACAATCTTGGGCAGCAGTTTCTTTCCCACAGGGCATTCAGGTGGTATGACAAGTCCAGGAAACTTTCAGTACAAAGCCTTGGTGGGCACCAGCTGCTAGAAAGTAGTTGGCATAGTAACTAATGATTGTCTAGTGTGGCAGCTCCCAGCATCCTGCTGACTTATGTTCAGGCACTCAGAAAAACACGGAACATTTTCTTTGGCACACTACATGCTTCTTCCATCCCTAACAATAGGCCCTAGATTGGGGCTGGCTATGGAGCAATGATAAACATAGTGGGACAAAACCCAGGACACTGGGGGCCTGGCTGGGATGCAGGACTGTCGGGCCTCTCACAGCGCCGCTTGCCTCAAGGCCTTTCTTTGTCTTTTCTCCCTCTTTCCCTCCCCTCAGCTTCAAAAGCAATAAATTAAAAATTGAAAAACAGAGCAACAAGTCTTTGAGAATGGTTTGCTCCTGGCCTCTACTGTTATCAGGAGTGTCTATGAAAAAGCGATTTTGGTGCAGTTTAGTCAGCAAGAGTCTGCATTTTAGCATGGTCTGTAGCTCTGATGACTGGAACATGCAAGCCCCTAAAACATGCAGCAGCTATGTTACAAAGGTAAAGAAAGGTAGCTTTCCAAAAAAACAGGGTGAACAAAGCATTTTTAATATTCCTAAAAGAGCTGTGCCTGGGACTTCTGAGATCATCTGAGGCACAGGGAGCTGTCCAGAACTCGCCACGGGTGCAGGTACTTGGAGACGGGAAGGGGTGGGAAGCAGCTGGCCTGCATAAAACGAGGATGCCAGCACCTGGCCTGCAATGTGCTTTTGAGCTCTGCAAGAGAAGCCAAGGAAAAGCTTTTAAAGTTAATGAGCAGGCTGTCAAGGCTGCATTGGCATAATAAATGCGTGGAACTGCATTTTGGGTTCAAATCCAGTTCAGAGTGACAAATACAATCTCCCATGGTGAAGGTGTTGCAGAGATGTAGGAGAGTTCCTGTCCCAGACCATCAATCAAACTTTCCCTTCTTAGTGATGAGGCACAGATGCAGGCATCTTGTAATAGTTTCAGCCTTAGTTCTTCAGCTCCCCATTTTCCCAGCAGCTCACACTACTTTTACCTACACAAGAGGCTCTTACGATCAGTATCTTTGCTGTGAGACAACAGAAGATGTATAAGGTCTATGTGAAAAGCCTTGGGACTGAGTTGGTTTAGGCAAAGAATATGAAAAATGCTGTGGATTTAACTACAATTTCCAGATCCATTCACAGGTTAACTGTAATAGCTACCAGAGGCACAATTCAAGCATCCCAGAACATTTTAATGAGCAAAATTACTAGCAAATGTCAGGAGTCCCCCTCTGCTATTCTCACAATTCCCCCTTTCAACTGAGAGAGCTGATATTGTTACAAGAATTTTATTCAAAAACAAAGATGTGAGGAAAAGCATCCAACTCATCTCATTGTGGTACAGGATTAGTGCATGTTTCAGTGGCTGGAGGAGTCCATGTGTCACACTCTCAGCTGCACAACTCCACAGGCAGGTATGCATGCAGTGTCAAGAATTTTTCCTGAGATTCCCTATTAAACTTTATTTTCTCTGTTTTATTGCATGACCTTCATCTTATTTCAGGTCTAAACCTTCACTACTGGAGCTATGCTTAGCCAGCCTTGGCACACTTAACTCCCTTCATCTTCTTCCTCAACTCAGTCCCTTCCAGCCTTTGATTGTATATTGCTTTTCTCTGAACTTTTTCCACTTTATCAGTATTTGGGGCTAGACAAGTGCTCAAAACTGAGCACAGTATTCCACATGTGCATGCACGATAGCTATTCAGGGAAAGCCCGCTGCCTTCTTGTTCCTTCACTTTATTCTAGAAGTACTGTCAAAGTTCATGTGATTCCTTCTTTTCTAGTATATGCTGCTGTATAATTTATTTCCTGCTTCCTGGCTTCTGAAAATTATTTCTGCTATTTCTCTGCCACTGAGAAACCTGGGTTTTGGAGCAAAAAGATTTTCTTATAACAAAGGCAATGTAGTGCCTGCTCAGTTCTGCTGCAGATCAGGAATTAAGTGCATTTTAGGTCCTGGGTCTCCATATGCAGGCAAGGTTATGACTGTCGCCGGTTAGAAATGAGGTGCATCAAAACAGCCTTGTGACAGTCTAGCAGAGGAAGGGCAGGGTGAGATTATGGAGCACCAGAAAACCTCTGCAGGCAAAGCCTAATATCTACCTTGACTATTCCCGGATTTAGCTGGCATTATCAACCCCTTACTTTCAGGAGCACTAAACTTGCCAGTCTTAGCAAATTAAATGAAATATTTACTCTTCAGTGGAGCTGATTTTTGTTGGGCCCCTAGTAGCATCCTTGGCTCCATGCCAGTTACAAAATACTGTCAGTCTCTCTGATCTGGGGAATACTTGGCAGGTAAACAGCACTATAATTGTACTTTTCTTTACACACAGCAGCTTTGAAATTCACTAGTAGAAAGGCTAAACCAAGAAGAAAACTAACAGCCAGCTGGCTGCAAAGTTCAATGCCTTCATCCTATTGTGGCTCATCAGGTCACTGGAGAAACAATGAAGGCAACTGAGCATATCTCCTCCATGTGATCTAGATTAACAAAACCACATAGCCTTTCTACCCTCAATTAGTGCAAACATAGGGGTGAGCTTTACTGAGTGGAAGGTGGTTCTGCCTTCATGTTTTCTGCACATACTTCCACACCTGCAAACACAGTCAGAGCCTGCAAAAATATTTTAACAGCAAGACATACAATAAGACTAACACAGAAACCTGGTATCATTTTGCTCTCATAAGGAAGTCTTAAGGAAGATACCTGCTTAAATCTGACATGCAATTGCCTGAACTGTGTCATCTTCCCCCCCCAATTTTAAAGTATTAATTAATTAATGAAGTTCAGACAGAGCAGGTGGACTCTGAGTGAAGTTACCTCACTGTACTGTCTAGCTCCGCTTTGATTAACGTAAGTCATTCAGACTCAGACAACATGTTAAGTGCCACCTTAAATTTGATCGCTTGTCCTAGTCCAGGCAGAGTTTCTGGGGTGAATATACACACTCCACAGAATTCAAAGTACCAGAAACTTAGATGCAATACTGCACCACTTACAGAGATGGGAAAGGTATTCCTCACTGCAGAGGTTCCACTGTAAATTCCTAGCATGAGGATTGACACAAAACATGACTTGTACTGACATTCTTCTATTTCTCCTCTATCAACGTAGGCAAGTCTATTGAAGACCAAACTGGTGAAGACTGATGGGCTCTATTTATTCCTAGACATATATTTTTTTAGTGCTTTATCCAAGCAGATTTTGCATTTTATGGGTGGATAGCAGCAGTAGCACATGAGGATGAAAACAGTAAATGGGCACCACTACCTGTCTAGAATATGCTTATGACTGGGTCTGTAATTGAAGTCACTAATCTCTCCTGGAAACCCATATTCCCTACCTCTCTCCAGAGAGGCAAGGGTTAAGTCAGGACCAGTAAGTTAGCCCTGTACCCTCTAATGCCTCCTTTGAAAAGCCGCTCACACAGTTTACAGGGAAAGAGTGAGAGTGCAGCTGCTGTCCCAGCCAACATTTGGTTCCTATTACAGTGAATAAATCTCCCCCTCCCCCTTTTCTTTTTTTTTCCCCCCTTTTTATATTAAAAGTCCATCAAATACATTTTTTTCTCCTTAATATTTTCCATTAAGTTTCCTCCTGCGTAGGCTTTCCCAGAGTGTGGTGCTCTTTGCTATATGTGCTCAAGCAGCAGCTGCAAGATCCCACTGAATAAGAGAATGGGGAATGAAGAAAGCAGCTCAGGCCCCTTTTTCAAGTCTCAAGAGGCAAGTGAAAAGTTACAGTTGGGCTAAACTGGTGAAATCTAGAGCACTTGAGAAGAATAAACAAACAAACAAAAACCAGGCTGTTGAGTTTTGTAGGCTTAGGATTCATGAGATGGGGGAGAGTACTCAAAGCACTCTGCCCCTTCCCAGAGCTAAATGCCCCTGCCACCATCAGCTTCCCAAAAGACATAGCAGAGGATGGCATTAAACTACAGGGCCTTAAGGGTTCCTCCAGGGTTGTGCTGTCCAGGTCTCCTACCACTTGAGGCCCAAATGACCTTTTTAGTTGTGCCATATGACCATGGAATAGAGATGTCATATGCTCCTAACTTCGGGTGGTTTATTGTCTAAATATCAAACACTGGTTACACAAAGAAACTCTAAAGAACAAACCTCTAGATTCCACAAAATTTGCACTGAAGTTCATGAAAGGAATCAACTTTGCTTGACATCCAGTACACCTATCATCTTGTTATGTGGTAGATGAAGACCCTCTGACGAGTATCTCTTAAAGAATACTTGATAAACCTGACATCTTAGATGGTCTGTCTATAGGGACAAAGCATGCTGAAGTATACAGTTCCCTGACATCATGCCTATAAATTTCAAGGCCAAGAATTATAGCCCGATAACAGAACTTCAAAAAAGAAGCAACACTTCTACATTTATAATCTATATGCCTAAAGGGAAGGCCAGAATCTGTTCTGCACTTCCAGAGCAAAGATGTACAAATTCACCTAATCAGGGATTGTGGAAAGTGACACCTGAAACCTAGCTCGGCCACAGTCATATTAGGAGAAATGCTCCAGGTAAAAGAGCTAGAGTAGCAGCATGGCACTAGCAAGATGCATCTGCTGCTACCATTCAGTAACACAACTAAAGCTGTGTAACATCTAGCTGCTGAAATACAATAACATAAGAAGAAAATACAAAACAAGAACTAAAGGTGACTTCTCTGGGTCCTTGCTGTGAGGCTGTATGCTTGTGGTTAACGGTCTCTTGGTTTTGAATAATTCCCCAAGCATTGATACGAGGGCAGAGTAAAGGTCCTCAAGAGACCTTTGCCCTTAACTTAAATTTATCAACCTAGCTCCAATGCAATGAAGTTAAAGGAGTTTCCCAATAAAAAGAAGATAGACTTACACAGTCCCCTAAGCCCAATGGCACTTATATGCTGGCCAAAGAGGCATGTTTAGCATTCTTATCATCCCAATGTTATAAACTTGATTCTGTATGTAGTTTCTGTTCTCCTTGTCCCTCAAGTGGATTTAGATACAGTAACAAGGTATGACAAGAAATAGAATGCATTTGAAAGTGATCTCCCACCTGTTAAACAGAACAGTTTTCCTCCTCAGGTTCCTTTTGCAGTTCTCTTATGCTGGAGTTAAGGGAGAAAATTTTTTACTTCCACTTCCTGTATAGAAGGTCAACTTACCTGCTGTGGCTCCCTGAACATTTAACAACGGGTTAGAGAAAGAATAGGAAGAGGTGACTGTATCTGTGTCAGCACACACTTTCTAAAGTCTATAACAAAGCAATTACATAAAAAATAAGGGGGGTGTATGTGTGGAATACGGTCAGATCCACAAAGAGAGAATACTAGCATGAGTTATTACCTATTGCAGAAGCTGACCCAGTAACTGTATATGTTGCATAGACGAGACCATCCTATCACACACATTGCAGAAAAAAAAAAAAGAAAAAAGAAAGAAAAAAAAAAGGCTAATGATACAGAGACCATGGATAGATACTACACACAAACCATGACATACAGACTTTCAGCTGTCCTAAGAGCAGCATGGCACATTGGCACCAAAGCAATCCCAGGGTTGTGGTGCTAGCTGTTTCACAGCTAGCTTTTTTGGAATCTCTACAAGCCTCATGATGGCCACACAACACTGTATTTGTACTGTAAAAGGTACTATTTTTCCCTCATTCCACTGGTCACCCAACTTCTTCAGAGGTAATGGAAGATACTTTCTGGAAGTGCTTATTTCAACCAAGGCAGCACGAATTCCTAGCAATGCCCTTCTCAAGCTAAAACTGACAGAAGTTTTCCAGGTCTGTACTGTTCCTTCTAAGAATCCTCCAGAGATACCCTACTTGCAGAAAACTATTTTTCAGAAAAGAATTCTGCCCTAAAAATCCACAAGGTATTTTTCAAACAAATTTGCTGTGTTTTGTTGATAGCTAAAATGCAGCCTAAAAAAATAACTTCAAAACAGAACAGCAGGTTTGATTTTGAATTACATGTTACCAATTTTTAACACAGAAAGAGAAAATATTTTAGAAAAATCTACAGCCAGCACTGGAACAAAAAAAAAAAAAACAAACCATGCAACCTCCTTCCCAAAACTTCCTATGCATCTGTCCCCCTCTATTGCCTCCAGAAACTGGTGATGACATACCAGGACTGGATTATGAAGAACTGCAATAAAAGAGTGGAAAGACTTTTATTTTTATAAAGCCTCACCTGGAAAAGCAAGCTCTTCAAGCACTGCAGAGCAGGAATCTCCCCATTTTTTGGCACTTTGTGCTCCAAGGATTAATACCACAGAAGCGTGTTGCCTTGCCAGAAGAGACTATTCTAGTTTATGACAATTTTGGCCTCCTTGCTGGTCTTTTGTTTTAAGCTATACAGAATACAGTCCCCATTCCACTCCTAATGTTGTCCCATAAATTCCCACCTCCTATTGGGTTCTATCTACCTCTTCATCTGAAAACAGAATTCAGCCTGCAGTGTTTCCAGTAACCCAATGTTTCAACAAGAAAAATGACGGAGGAGTTCACATTATCATAAAGAAGTTCAATATTCAGTGGAATAAACTGAGTTAGAGCATCTTGTTTCTGGCAGAGAAGAGTTAAGGGGAAGCTCCCAGCTAACTGCCTCCAGCAGATATAGCAGTGAGTGGTGCTTGTTCCTGCTTTAACAGAGGCTTTATATGAAGCCTTGTTTTAGCCACCACATTTCTCTGTGTCTCTTTCCTTATTGGAAAGATGATCTGGTCCCTCTAGACTCAGCAAGGAGTTCTGGGGCATCATGGATGTAAATCTCTGCCTATTTTATGGGGCCATGATAGAACAAAACATTAAAATTACTATGATTATTTTGGGAGGGGGCATAAAGCAGAAGAGAAGTGAGGAAGCAGTAATTAGAAAGGCAAAGAAAACCGAAGTGAAATAAATTTATTACTCTAGTAGGCCCAATGAAGTGCAAGGTGCTTCACTGACACATGGCACAAAGCACTATAACTCAAAGGATAAAATATAATAAAGCAACACTATTGCTAATGCCCACACTCGTGGTTTAATTTTCTTTTATTTCCCTCTCTCCATCCTGGCACTGTAAAGAATAATGCAACGCATGAAGGCTGGGGGCAGAAGTGCCGCACAGGGCTGAGGCAGCATACCTGGCAGCTGCTAAAACAGAACTTCAAAGTCTCAGCTCCCTTTGAAAAGCCATCAGGCAAGAACCACTCCTCCCCTTCAGCTTCTTTAGGAGCTGGTACACCTAACCACTTCAGCATGTTTGGCAGTTCTACAGCCACTTCCAAAGCAGGTGGTGGAGTGGAAAATTGTGGCAGAGCCCCAAATCACTCAGTTGTTTCCCTCTCTCCCCAGCAGGCAGCGATGCATGTGCTGAGCAAGCAGGCCAGCTGACAGACCACAATTAAGCACAGAGAACAGGGGATTTGTGATTACACCTCTGAAACTACAGCAAAGGCCCAGGCTTACCTCAGTAAGCTGGGTCAATGATATCTTTCTCCAGGAAACTGCTAAATCTGATGACAGACAAAATCTGTCATTAGAGGAAGATGAGTAAAAGGATGTTCAGATAATTATATTGTATAGTACAAAGAGCTGGCACACTCTAAAAGGCAGTTCTCAGACTTGTCTAGGATTTGTTGGAAGATCCCTCTCTGTCAGACCCTGTCTGCAAAAGATGCTCAAGTTGCACAAAACTTACTTGGATCACCTAAAGCTTGAACTCTTTCATGTGAGATTTCTGCCCCAGAAGAGTCTATGATGCAGTTGTGCCAGCTCTCTGGTCCATCCCAACTGCATACCACATCCATCTTCAAACCCCTTGGGGTTTGAAAAGAATAGGAATCTAGGGATGGTGCTGTTTTCTTAGGGATGCAACTTTGCTTGATTCCTTAATGACTGATTTTCACTAGGCCTTTCAATTGCTAGGTCTTCTGGACTGTATATGGGTGTTGAATATTTCTAATGACTCTGGAAACCAAAAGCCAAGAGCAGGTATCTTCAGAGAAAGTACAATAGCTTTCATAGGAATTTGTGGTTAAAGATGAAAAAAAGTTATGCAATCCTATATTCCAGTCCAACCCAATCCCTTTTTCTAGAGCCAAAATGGAATTTTTTCCTACAGCATACAGAGAAAATTGTATAATTAGTCAGAAGCTCCCAGACTCAGGAACACAGATGGGAGCCATGGAATCACTACCTCAGGAATTTCACCAAGTGATTGCATGTAATGCTAAGCATGAGCACATCAAAGATGCAGCTGCAGATGCTAAAGCCTTGCAAGGACAGACTAAAATATCCCAGCCACTCAGTGGAATAATGTCCTTTCAAGAGTCCCTCCTAGCATAGATAAGGCACATCAAGAGAAGACAATAACTGTAGTGTCCAGTGTCCAATCAAGAAATCTCCATTATATGCCGCTTCTTTGTACTTGATGCCTTTCGTGGTGTTTCAGCAAATGTTCTAAACAGAGTAGACTTTCTCTCACAAAGGCCACAACTGGTACATTTCACAGAAAATGAGGCTGTAGTAAAGACCAGTAAGAGTCCAAACATGGCCTCCAGATGGCTTCAGCTGAAGAGGTTAACCTTCATGTTGTGTACTGTGTTTATAGCTCTCTAGAGACTTGTTGGAGTATAAGACAGTAAGCAAAACTCTCACATAAAGGCAAATAACAGACGTTAGGAAAAAACTGAAAGTAAATGACAAGAGTAGTTTTTACCTAGTTTTGCTACCTAACAATATACACCATAAACACCAGTCAGATTTCAATAAACAAGATGCAAACAACCATGCCTTCTGTAGCAACAATCAGAACAATTCACAATTTATGAAGTTACATGATATCAGAATTCAGACAATTTCAGAGCAAGACATGCAAACAACAAAATATCCAGCACTACAGTTCTCCTTCCTTTCACAGAGTTGCTCCTCAGTAAAACAGGCCTAATGTCTACACTCATATATTCAGGTTCCGCAGTGCTTTAGAGCTCATGATATGTTAACAAAGAATTTGTTCTATTTAGAAAATACCAATAAAGAAAATTACTGCACTACATGAATCAGAATCTGTCCCCTATGCCTCAAAACAACCTAGAAATTTGTGCATAAATTCCATTCTCTTTTTACAGATAGTAGAGGATACTTTCATATTTATATCATTTAGGTTAGCATCAGCAGCAGGAAAGTGGAATTTCAGAAACAAATGAAAACATGACTCTGACCTTCAAAAAAAACCAAAATCAGTTATGCAAACAATGTACTGAACAGAAGGACAAAATATATAAATGACTAATAATGGATTGGATCCAAGTTTCTTGAAATATACCAGAATAATGCAATTATTAAAACGGGGCTTTCGAAATTATTTTAGAGTATCTATTAAGTTATTTTGTTTAATAAATAATTTTAGATGTATTTATGCATTTGTTTGTATAAATTAACATAAAAAATCTAAATATTTGTGAACTTTAATAGATAACAGAGAAAGTTACTGTTCCTATGGATTTTTTAATGAAATTAATTCCACATTAAAACGCAGGTCCTTCCTGAGGGTTTTCAAATTTGAAGAAAGATTAGCAAGTTCTCGATATTCAAAACCAAACTCTATGAAAGGCAGCTGTTCCAAAAACTCTTAATAGGCAGCCTTTGTTGGAACTGTTCAGAAGGGATAAGCTCTAAAGTCTCTTGATTGTTTTTGTGATAAGGAATTTTGAAAACAGAAGGCTAGGGGGGTTACTGTCAGGAACCAAAATCTCACTCTCTTGGAGAATATTCTGGAGATATTACATGCAGTTCTTTATTAGAAAAAGATGTGTTTAATCAACACACCTCATCTTAAGAACAGCAAAGTCTCAGAAGGGTCTCACTCTTGGGGCTCTCTGAGTTTCAAGAGCCTGTGCTTAGATCTTCCACGTACACCGTTTTCCTTGTTGATTTCTTCACAACAGATGAGATTGTGTTCTCTTTGCCATGTTAACTGCCTGAGTTGGAAAGCCTTTAACTGCTGTTCAAATTATCATCCACCAGAAGATATTTACAGAGAAACCAAAATCTTTAGCATCATAAGACTGTCAATGAATCTTACAGCCAAATGTCTTCTAGTGGAGCTAAGATCAGAAATATATTGAACAGAACACTCCTAACAAGTTATTTCAAGTTTTTTCTAACACCACAGTTTGAGATCTTTTAGGAAACAGCCATGGGAAGTAGAAGTCACTACAGCGTAAGGAGTATGTTGCCTAATGAGTACGGGAAAGTTCTTATTTGAAATTCAGAATTGTTGTCTATAAGTGATAGAATCACAGAATCACTAAGGTTGGAAAAGACCTGTAAGATCATCAAGTCCAACCATCAACCCAACACCACCATGCCCATTAAACCATGTCCCATAATGCCTCGTCCACACGTTCCTTGAACACCTCCAGGGATGGTGACTCCACCACCTCCCTGGGCAGCCTGTTACCAGTGTCTCACCACTCTCTCAGTTAAGAACTTTTTCCTAATATCCAGCCTAAACCTCCCCTGGTGCAACTTGAGGCCATTTCCTCTAGTCCTGTCACTAGTCACTTGGGAGAAGAGACCAACACCCACCCCTCTGCAACCCCCTTTCAGGCAGTTGTAGAGAGCAATAAGGTCTCCCCTCAGCCTCCTCTTCTCCAGACTGAACAACCCCAGCTCCCTCAGCTGCTCCTCATAAGACTTGTGCTCCAGACCCCTCACCAGCTTCGTTGCCCTTCTCTGGACACGCTCCAGCACCTCAATACCCTTCTTGTAGGGAGGGGCCCAAAACTGAACACAGTATTCGAGGTGCAGCCTCACCAGCACCGAGTCCAAGGGCATGATCACCTCCCTACTCCTGCTGGCCACACTATTTCTGATACAGGCCAGGATGCCATTGCCCTTCTTGGCCACCTGGGCAAACTGCTGGCTCATATTCAGCCGGCTGTCAATCAACACCCCCAGGTCCTTTTCCACCAGGCAGCTTTCCAGCCACTCTTCCCCAAGCCTGTAGCATTGCATGGGTTTGCTGTGACCAAAGTGCAGGACCCGGCACTTGTGCCCATCGATGCAGCCTGTACAGATCCCTCTGCAGAGCCTTCCTACTCTCAAGCAGATCAACACTCCCACCCAACTTGGTGTCGTCTGCAAACTTGCTGAGGGAGCACTTGATCCCCTCATCCAGATCATCGATAAATATATTAAACAAGACCAGCCCCAAAACTGAGCCCTGAGGGACTCCGCTTGTGACCGGCCACCAACTGGATTTCACTCCATTCACCACAACTCTCTGGGCTTGGCTGTCCAGCCAGTCTTTTACCCAGCAAAGAGGAGACCTGTCTGAGCCATGAGCCACCAGCTTCTCCAGGAGAATACTATGGGAGACAGTGTCAAAGGCTTTACTAAAGGTCAGGCAGACAACATCCACAGCCTTTCCCTCATC
The DNA here is from genome assembly GCF_030936135.1 of Gavia stellata. Taxonomy (NCBI): domain Eukaryota; kingdom Metazoa; phylum Chordata; class Aves; order Gaviiformes; family Gaviidae; genus Gavia; species Gavia stellata. The sequence goes on from NC_082600.1 coordinate 26,677,909, forward strand.
CACTAAGCAGGGTCACCTGGTCATTCACCTTTCATGAACCCGTGCTGGCTGGGCCTGATCTCTTGGTTTTCCTGCATGTGCCCTGTGAGCGCCCTCAAGATGAACCTCTCCATAATCTTCCCCGCCACTGAGGTCAGGCTGACAGGCCTGTAGTTCCCCAGATCCTCCTTCCGGCCCTTCTTGTAGATGGGTGTCACGTTGGCAAGCCTCCAGTCGTCTGGGACCTCCCCTGTTAACCAGGACTGTTGATAAATGATGGAGAGTGGCTTGGTAAGCTCCTCCGCCAGCTCCCTCAGCACCCTTGGGTGGATGCCCTCAGGCCCCATAGACTTGTGAGTGTCCAGGTGGCATAGCAGGTTGTTAACTGCTTCCTCCTGGATCACGGGGAGTTTATTTTGCACTCCATCCTTGTCTTCCAGCTCAGGGGACTGAATACCCTGAGGATACCTGGTCTGGCTGTTAAAGACTGAGGCAAAGAAGGCATTAAGTACCTCAGCCTTTTCCTCATCCTTGGTAACAATGTGCCCTCCTGCATCCAGTAAAGGATGGAGATTCTCCTTGGCTCTCTTTTTGTTGTTAATATATTTATAGAAACATTTTTTGTTATCCCTTACGGCCATGGCCAGATTGAGCTCTAGCTGGGCTTTTGCCTTTCTAATTCCCTCTCTGCATGACTTAACGAGGTCCTTGTACTCTTCTTCAGTTGTCTGCCCCTTCTTCCAAAGGTGATACACGCTCCTTTTTTTCCTGAGTCCCAGCAAAAGCTCCCCGTTCAGCCAGGTCGTCTTCCCCGCTGGATCTTCTTATGGCACATGGGTACTGCCTGCTCCTGCGCCTTTGAGATTTCCTTCTTGAAGAGTGTCCAGCCTTCCTGGACCCCTTTGCCCTTCAGGACCATCTCCCAAGGGACTCTCTCAACCAGTGTCCTGAACAGGCCGAAGTCTGCCCTCTGGAAGTCCATGGTAGTGGTTTTGCTGACCCCCCTCCTTACTTGGCCAAGAATTGAGAACTCTATCATTTCATGGTCACTAAGCCCAAGATGGCCTCCAACCTTCACTTCTCCCACCAGACCCTCTCTGTTTGTAAACAGCAGGTCAAGCAGGGCACCTCCCCTGGTAGGCTCCCTTACCAGCTGCGTCAGGAAGTTATCTTCCACACACTCCAGGAACCTCCGGGACTGTTTCCTCTCTGCTGTGTTATATTTCCAGCAGACATCCAGTAAGTTGAAGTCCCCCAGTAGAACAAGGGCTTGCGATTGCGAGACTTCTGCCAGTCGCTTGTAGAATGCTTCGTCCGCCTCTTTGTCCTGGTTGGGTGGTCTATAACAGACACCCAGCAGGATATCTGCCTTGTTAGCCTTCCCCCTCATCCTTACCCACAAGCATTCAACCTTGTCATCATAATCGTTGAGCTCTATACAATGAAAACACTCCCTAACATACAGAGCCACTCCACTGCCTCTCCTTCCTTGCCTATCCCTCCTGAAGAAGAGCTTATAGCCATCCATTGCAGCACTCCAGTCATGCGAGTCATCCCACCATGTTTCTGTGATGGCGACTATGTCATAGCTGTCCTGCTGCACAATGGCTTCCAGGTCCTCCTGTTCGCTGCCCATGCTGCGTGCATTGGAGTAGATGCACTTGAGCTGGGCTATCGATTTCGCCCTCAACATCGGCACGCCACCCCTAGGCTCATCTCTAGGCAGCCTGGTTTCATCAAGCCATAAATCCTAGATACTTATTCATCAGTACCATAAAAGACCAACTTAGGTGTCAAACCTGAGCTTCTGACTAATATAAAGAATATTATTCCATTTATGCTGTTCTGTGGTTAAAATCTCAGAAAAGAAAAATCCCTGAAAATGCTATATTAGTTGTAAAAATAGATGTGGATCTGAAAGTTCAAACAGCTTCGAGGAATGCCAAGCCTTCATTGGTATGATTGTTACCTCCTTGTGGATCTACACTCACATCACCAGCAGCAAGAAACAAAATTCTTAATCAATTTCAAGATTCAGCATCTGCAGCTTTTCAAAATGTGAAGAGAAGCTGACACCTCTTTACTCCATCAGCATCTTTATCCCAATATCAAAAAAGAAACAGATGGTCCAGACTTGAGGTTTCCTCCTCCTCTTCACATAGTCTACCAAACTGAAAGTTTTCTGAGCTGAATTTTGAAGAAAACTCAATTTTCAACACTGAAGACATTCACAGCCCAACTTGGCTACATTCTTCACAGAGAAGATTATAATTATTTTTTTTCAGCAACAAGCAAACAAAGAATTCTTTATGCACACAAAAGGTTAAGACCACATAAGCCACAGCCCTTTTGCTCCAAAGGGTGACTCTTGCCCAGGCTAAGCATCCCTGACAGACAGCTGCCAAGTAGCATGCGCAACACTGCCAGGTAACAATCTTCTTAGACTAACTTTTCAGTCAAGTCCCATGTGCCAGATAGCAGAAGGATAGAAAGGGCAGTGGAAGACATTTACCGAGCCAGACGCAATCTGAAATTCAAGCAAAGCAGCCATGCAACATCACGGATACCAGCAGCTGGAACATATACAGTCTCTTTGATAAGGCTCTCACTTTGAAATTCCTTCTACTAAAGGTTGTTGTCTCAGGGCCAGTTTTCAGTAGACTTGGATCAGCCAGGCTGCCTTGGCCTCTCCCCACCTGGTTTGCTGTGGACAGTAATTGGATGAGAAATGTTAATAAAAGTTCAGCGACTGCAACAGGAAAGTGTCTGGAAACTGTGGTATCTTTAACCACTACCTAGCTTTTTTGCCTTTTTTTTTTTTTAAAAAAAAAGACTACTATATCCAGCTTTCAACTATTGTTACAGAATGAAACCCTAGAAATAGCTGTTTGTGATAAAGGACTCTGGATTTCCGTACTGACGTTGCAGAACCTGCCTTTAACAGTGCACTTAAAAATCTTTGCAGTTGGCACTGGTTCTGGAAAATCCAGTAACCAGCCTTCCTGAGCCACCAAAATGCTTTCTTGCTCATTACCAACCAAGTCCTCTTACCCAGGACATTTTGGTCAAATTACTCACTGGCTGATCGTATACAGTGTCGGGTAAAGACTAAGAAAGTACTACTAACCATGAATGTTACTCATCATTATTATAATTCACACTATTCCCTAAACAAAAAGCTGGCGTTCCACAGTGGAGTTCTGGTTGCCCAATCATCTTCAGATCACACAATATATATACACTTCAAAAACCTATCAGCTAGTGAACAGGATCACCAAGCAAAGCTGTCATCACATGCATACAGAAGCTGAAATACTTCCTGACTTTTTTTATGTTTTTTTTTTCCCCTCCTCCATTTTCAAAAGAGGTTTTTGTTAAACACTGGAGCCCTGCATGGCTCACAAACAGCTGCTGCTTGATACCTGCAACCCAGAGAAGCCCTGGAGAATAACAGGCTGTCATGGAGCCAACAGCATACAATTCACGAACTCTTGTGTCAGCTACAAAACTCCCCCAGTCTGAAAGGTGGGGAAAATTAGGTGACAAAGCAGGACCGTCATAAGAAAGGCTGACTAACACTTTCAGGAATAGGAAAGGGGTTTCTTTGCACTTTTGGCAGGGAATTCCCATTTATATCACAGGATAAAACACCATCATCCTGAGCAAGCCAAGCTTAAGCATGACCTCGGGCTGGATGGAAAATGTGAATGTGCATTGGTGGTAGAAACTTCACTGTACAATGGAAGGTAGCCTCAAAACAAAGCCTAGCAGGAAGGAAAACCCTTTGGCCCCTTTTACTACCTCCTGCTTGGCATTCATACTTGGTCAATGAAACCGTTAACTCATCTGAGCTTGACTCCAGGCCCTCTGACTGCTGACTTCAGAGAGTTGCCCAGGGCTGGCCCCACATGAGCACTGCCTTCTGGAAAGGCTTTCCACATGGATCTCAGATCCACACCCTGCTCCCAACATCTCACAGGCTTACTGAGATAGCAAGATAATCCTAATTAAATTTCTCTTTCTCAGCTGTACAACACCAATGTCTTCAACATAGCTGTTCAAGACCCTTGCTCTCACCAGTAACCAAACTTCCTTTCTAACACTGCCCTCTACACACCTCCATTTTCTTGAAGTGAAAAGGTATAGGGTAGACCTGGAAATCTCCAAACTATTCACAATGAGTTCAACTTCAAGACAGCCCTGGAGAGCATGAGGCAAATGAAGGAAATGTTGCTAACCTGTCTTGTCCTTAATAAGCCTGGCTTACCAAGGGGATTTCCATTTTTACAAAGCAGCATTCTGTTGTGTGTCTGGTAGGGAGGATACAGAACATGCAGCTCTGAGTTTTCAAAGTGCCTCACTGTGACCCACAGGAATAGCACAGTTCAAAGATGGGCCCATTCAATCCCTCTGTTCTTAGGCCAGATGGACCTGCCCTAAGATCAATGCCAGAAAGGACACTCTTCTGGGAAAATTCCCAATGCCCTTCTCAGCTGCAAAACTGTGAACTGATTTCAACAGCCATGGAATGGTAGCATGGCTTTCATTTCTATCTCACTACCTGCAAGACCAATCAATGGACAAAACTTGAGGTCCCTGTGTGGGGAAGAGCCAGGGATGAATAAAAATATTGCTAAAAAATTAGGAAAGGGGAGAAACCAGACATTCGTGGGATTCCCTGACAGCTCCGTGCAGAAGGAAGGGCTGGGCTGGAAAAAACAGGGCCCCAGGTTCCTGCCAAGCTGTCTGAGGCCCGTCCTTTCCAAATAGCTCAAAGAAACAGCCAAGGCTCCCTTGTAACCCTTTCAGAACTCCTCTAGAGAGAAAGGCTGCTGTGGTCAGAGCTGCTTCCACAGAGCACCAGACTATGGCAGTCCCCTCATTCCTAGAAAGCTGTAAGCAGCAGAGTCTCCCCCATGAGAGCTACTGAAGTGAGAGCTAAGGCCACATTAACCCTCTGAATACTGCTCTGGAAAGCGACTATTTTAATGGTGATTGGGAGGTTTAAATAAATGCAGAGGAAAGGGAGATCTGCTGGTCACTTTGCAGCATAAAATATCTAGATCCTACACAGGATATTTCAAAGACATCTAAGATCAGGGAAGGCTGGGGGGAGGTTATGAGTCAAGTAATGCAAGACACTAAAAGATTTCAACTTGTTCTATATTGAATTAGATGCTTTTTAGAAGAGAAAACAGCATGTGACTTCTGTCACAGCCAACAAAATCTACTGGTGGCAGCTGAAAGCAGGAAGAGGAGAGTTTACTGGTAAGGAAAGAAAAAAAAAAATAATTGTATCAGCATGCACTGCCTATACCTGTTGCTCAGTTTTACATTTACTGCAATAATCAAACAAAAAACAACTGCATATTAATAAAAAAATCAGTGTTTAGCATGGTCAGAAGCCAGCAAGATATTAGTGTATGTAAGTTATGAGTTAGAAAATAAAGATACAATAGTATTATTTAGATAAACCCAATATTTTACTCCTACTTGATGTACTGTTTTCATTTCTTGCCATCTCTATAAAGACAGCCAGACAATTATTAGAGCGCTGGGAAGATTTCCATTTAGAACTTGAAAAGAATGGGACTGTTTAGTTTAGGAGAGACAAATAAGAAGCAAGATGATAGAAACAGAGAATAAATAGTGCAGAAAAGAAACCAACCATTTCTATTTGCCTTCCTGTAATAAGGGTGCAGAGACTTTTGGCAAATTTAGGAAAAAAAAAATTAAAAAAGAAAAGTTTTGCATAATACGTAATTCACCTGTGGAACTCACTGCTACAGCTCAATGACACTACAGTTTTTCCATAAAGTAAAAATACATGATTAACAACAACATCCACACCAGACTATGTAGAATAGAAAGTATTGTGAGAACTACAAGCCAGCTGTTAACAGGCAGAGGGTAAAAGCAAGCTCCCCCCCGCCCCAACAGGGAATTTCACTGTTGCCCATCAGAACATTCTGTACTTCTACTGAAGATGGTGGTGGTAGTTGCTCTGAAGCACAGGATGGGAGAACTAGACAGATGAGCAGCCCAGTCCAGGATGGCAAATCCTATGTTTGCATTAGGGTAAGGTCAGTTTGTGGAGGCAGCTGAAATGAGAAAACCCAAAGCCATTATTCAGTATTAGCTTGGGGGAAGGTATGAAACCCCTGTCACTCCCCTCCACCTACCAACATGGGCTGCTTGCTGGGAATAATGGGAAAGATCCTCATATCTTCTATGAAAGGAAGTCATGCAGTCAAAGAGAAACCTGCCCCCCTCAAATTTCAAGAGCTATTTGCAGAAACCATAATTGCCCAAGGCCAGCAGACACAGGTAATGCAGACGTGGTGCCCTCTGCTCAGCTAGAGCCAGCCCCAGGCTGCAGCTCCCGCAAAGCCTCCCAGAAGTAGCTGAGCGGAGAGGCCACACTCGCACAAGTCTGCTGGTGCCCCACTCTGCCCGGCTGCAAGGCCCCAGCTCTCGCCTCCGGCTCACAGCCCTAGCACTGGCTCCTACGCTCTCCCTGCACGCGGCCCAAACCCCCTTCGCCTTTGGAAAGGGTCCTGCGATTAATCTCACTTATTACCTCGGAAAAGTAACAGCGCAGCGGCTGCCAGCCAAGTCCGACTCAACAGCGTCTGGGGAGCCGAGGCTGCACGGCCAGGCCTCAGACTGTCTGGGCAAGTCACGAGCTTTCCGCCTTTCCTCTCCTGGAGGCTCCAGACAGACAGAGCCAAGGCCTAGCTGTGGGAAGCAGGGATCCTTCAGGACTGTGCCAATCCATGGTGCCGAGGCTCAGGGCAATTTCCGAGCAGGATGGAGAGTAATTGGACCTGCCATCACAAATTTCTTTAGTGTGACCAAAATATATACAGAAAAAAAAATACAAGGCAAGCCATGTATTTCTGAAGTTTAAGTCAGCCAATTCACTTCCACAGTTAACAAGTCGTCACCGGTGACCCTGGGAGATGTGTTAAAAAAAGGTAAGAGGTTGCCAGGGTTGGGGAAGGCTGTTACAGGCACAAATATGCACAGGCAGAGGAAGAACATGCACAAACTAGAGACAGGATGAGTTGCAAGAATGTACAGCTACCCAGGCAGTACTTCTATTTCTTCCCCACCCTTCTCAAACCTCCTCTGAGCAGAAGGTAATAATAGACCAAACCCCAAATTTGGGGCACTCAGAAATGCTGCTTCTCAAGGACCGCAGGCAGAATCAGCGTGACAGAGCTGCCGAGGAGACACAGACAGGGGATCCGTCACAGAAAAATCATTGTACCCACTCTCAATTACTCCTCCACCTCAAATAAAGAAATTGAATTAATTTAGGCATTAAGGTAAAGAGGTAAAGAGAAAAGAGAAGAGGACAAGTGGTATGAGGAGCAAGGAACAGACACATGGCTACGCTAGCACAGAGCTGGACTCAGAGCTGTTGGTCTGCTACTGCTCTGGCACTTCTGTGCTGCTTAGCTAGGGAGGTGTTAAGGTCAATGCAGTTTGCTCAAACAGAACTAAAGGCCTATTGTGTAGCCCTCAGTGCCTGCTGCCTTCTCCCTTCATTTCCTCCAGAGGCATAAGTGCAGCACAGTCTCCAAGTTAGCTTGCACCCAGATGCTGTGCAAAAGGCTTTGACTACTTGGTAAGTGCAGCACAGGACAGCAGTCAGGCAGCCACTACCTTGCAAGAGACTGCAGGGAGCTTGAAACAAATGATTTGGAAGAGAATAAAGTCACTATCAACCCTCAAGATTCAGAACTACAAGGCAGCACATATGTAGTAAAGAGAAATAGATTTATTCACATAAAAACTTGGCATTAGCTGCCAAGATCCCTTGGAATTCTCTCCTTTGTACTCCTAGCTGCAAGCCCATACATAGTTAACTCTTTCCCACAGCCCCTACTGCAACATCCATGCTGCTTCTGCCATGCTAAGCCCATTCTGGCCTAGCTAATGAGTCTTGCAAAAAAGCAAGACTGTCCCATCAACTGCTCACCCTTCTATCATTGTGAGAATCACCTTGCACATTAGCACATCTCTTGGCTATTATAGTATCAGTCTTCTCACAGCTCTTCAGAGCCTGTCTAGTCAGGGTCCAAGCCCGATTTCTTATTCTACATTCTTATTTTACAAATTTAAAATAAAAACCAGGGAAACAATGAAGCCACTTTCACCTTCCCTTTACATCAAATGCAGAAAGCTGCCCCTTTGACACAAAGGATCAAGACGGGTGAACCACAATTAGCCTGTGACAGTTGTCTGGGGTCTTTCTGGCAAAACTCAAAGTTTCAGTGGAAATAGAAAAGCCACTTACACCAGCACAGAACAAACTCTCAAAAGAGATCAGAGACTCTTCCACGTCCTCACAAGTCAAAGGATATATACTTAGTATGATCAGAGCAGAACATCTGACACCTAGAACACATAGTACATGTACCTCTAGCAGTAAATGAAACCAGCACGAAGCAGTAGTAGGCACTAGGTGAGGAAGGAGGATATAAAGTATCCACTACCCAGCTGAAATCACTACCCAGTGATTAAAAAGAAGGTCCCGGTTTGGGAGACTGCAAAAGCAGTATAAGATTGTCAGGGGATGCGGCACAGGGGTCTTAGTTTGTGAGCTTGGGTGTTCAAGAGAGTGGAGTGTACAATCATTTTTCTGTGTAGAATTTTTGGGATGCAAATAAATAACATATCTGCTACCAGAACAGGCATAGGAAGCTAATGTTTTAGGTGGTACTGGATTTCCTGCACCCATATTGTTCAGTTGATTTGTACATGAATAGTAAATATATGCAACGTGACCCAGCAGCACCTACTATGTGAATGCTCTAACTATGCTGTGAATGGGCATGAAGTCTGAGTTCTTCAAAAAGCTGCAGGCTTACTGCACATAAGATATTTCCAGAATTTATAGACATGAGATATACTGTTTGGGGTTCCTGAAGCCTGAAATGCCAAATGTCTGCACAGCATCTTCTAGTTTCCCACCCCATTCAATACTTCCAGGTAAGGAAAAATAAAAATGAAAACACACAAAGCAGAGCCTGTTTGGGAAACTGGACATATGGCAGGTATGTGCACAGAGCCCATGAAGCCCTGAGCAGCTGCCGCTGTTACTATCACTGAGAATGACACCAGAGCAAATTAAACTTAGAAACCCTTAGATCAGAAAATTGAAAAAGTCTGGTTTTATACAATTTAACCCAGATTAGACAGCCTGTCAACAAAACATCATTTCTCGATAAACCTGAGCACCTTGACTGAAATTATGAGCTAAGTAGTATTTCGGGCATGTTAAGCAATGAAAAGAGGAGAATCCCTTGTTTCTGACTGCAGTAGCCCTCCCAGGCTATCTGGTGTAATTTGGACTGCCATTCTACCCTCTGATGACAGGGAAGCTTGCTTGCCTGCCTCCCCTAACCAAGTTAGATAAATCTGTCAGAAGATCCAAGGAAAAAATATGCTGAATACTTTAGAAGAGCTATGTTTGTCTTGTCTTTAGGTTTGAGAAAGATGTTATGAAAGAACAAGAAGCTAATGAAGCAGAGGTCTGAGAAAATACTGACCATTTCACTGCTGAATTCTTGCCAACAGACTGCCCATATGAGTTTTAAAAGATGAACCTGTGCAAGGATGGCTGCTGTTGAATCCAAGGCACCCACTGAAAACACAGAAATCTGTACCAGTTAGAAAGAAATCTTTCTCACTAGCTTTGGTCCAGATTAAGTGACCTACAGAGGAGGAGAAATCCACTCTCTTTCAAAAAAAAGAAGTGACACAGCAGCTGCAGATTCCAGTGCCAGAAGCTTCTAGGAACATCTACCATCCCCACCACTAGGGATTATGCAACTACTTGCCAACATGTACTCGAAAGTTAGTTTAGGTTCTGAATCAACAAGCTTCATTTTCTTAAACACCTGATTTTTTCACCTTTATTATGCAACTGAGAATGCTTTCAAGAGAATGCTTTTTCAAGAGCAGTTCTAGTAAGGTCTTGGCTTCAGTGACTGGAAATTAGTTTCACTGGATAATGAGGAATCACTTTCATATTTTTTGTCCTTCGATTGCACTACTAAAATTGTGATAAAAATTATATATGGGAATCTTAAATACTTCTACTACAAAACACGTAACCACGTTTAGTGCCTTTACAGCAGAATGTGAAAGGGTGACAATCCTGCCTGATGGATAGAGTGAGAAGCTGTGATAGAACTGAAACAGGGCACTGAGACAGGACTAGGGTTAATTGGCATAGCCTCAATGAGCTACAGTGGGCAACAAAGGCAGGCCTGCAGCAAATGTGGCAGAGGCTGACAGCCATGTTGCAGTAGTCAGAAGTAAGCCCATGTACATCTTGGAACACCTCACCTCTTGTGTAGCCCTGCAGGCTTCTTTGTCTGGGCCACAGTGAAAGCCTAAACCATCATTTGAGTGGGAATAGCGCCGATGCTTATAGAAAGTGACAAAAAAATCTCAAAAGATGCAGCAGTGCAGAGTTATAAAATAACATTTTAATGTATCCAGAACCGTTCTCTGTCTCTATATTACAGACTGGAGATCTCCTTTGCCTTTTGGCAAGCAGACTGCTGATTTGGCACCTCATCTCATACAGCCAAAGAAAATTCAACAAAAGAAGGGAGAACTACTTTTGAGAAACATTTAGATAAGTCAGTATTGGGACAGTGGGAATTAAAGAGGAGGAAGATTTGTCAGTAAGAATAGCCTGAATCCTATAGATTGCAAGCATCAAGCCAAAATTTTCAAACCAACTTCAGCAGCACTAAAATGGCTTAGATTTACCACAGAGCCATACAAAAACTATAAGGACTGAGTTTCAGAGGCAGATGTTTGAACTGGAGCCAAGTGCAAACCAGATAAGAGACTCATTTACAAAACTTTTCCATCCTTGCTGAATCCTACAACTGAAAGACCAGAACCTTAATGGAACAAAACAGCAAGCTTTTTTTCAAACAGTCATCCAGCACTGAGCACCGGCTGACACCCATCAGATGACCCTCTATGAACTGCTTGCTCCAATGTAACAGATCAAGTAGCAAAAAAGGCATTTACAATATAAGATAGTCGTCTCCTTATATCATGACTTGATAGTCCTTTTGGAATTCTCTCATTAAATAAAAGTCCACAGCCCAAGTAATCCAGCACTGCCTCAAGAATACCTTTATTTTAATTTCCAGATTTACATAAAACTTAACTCCCGGTATTCTGGCCATTCAATACAAGCAGCCATGAAGATAAATTAATTCAATAAAGGGTTTTAAGACATCTTTCTGTCTCTTGCTCTGAGGATAAAAACAGAGCAGCTGAAGTACTGAAAGACCAAATGGTTCATAAAAGGTTTGAAGATGGAATCTTATACCAGCTGTGGCCAGACAATTCTGAACTACTTTTGGATTGCTGTACAAAATAAATCAGAATTTCTAAAAGCATTAAACTGTACATACAATGCTAGATGAGGCACAGCCCTGGAAGTTGTTCAGAGTGGAGTTCTGGGCATTAAAAGGTGGGTTCTCAGAACTACAGGTAACATATAACTGAAATTGTTTCAGAGCAACATGGTAATTGCAGTGACTTCTGCAGAGTTCTGCAACAGAAGATTTTGACCATGAGTAATCCTTTTCCAGTTATGTCTTTGACTCCATGCAGAGGTGCAAACAGAGTTGAGAAAGGATTGGAAGCTCTAGGACAGCCTGCACTCTGCTGCTCTCTCAAGCTATGTAGGAGGGGAAGGTAGTTTACACCTGTTGGATAGGTCCTTTATTTGGATTAGGTAATAGCTCGCCTGGCTAGGTTCCAAGAGCAGAATCACCACCCCCTTTCTCAATAACTCTAAACCCCAGAGGCAAACATTGTGCTGGAACAGAAACAGGCCAGGAATTCATTTCTCACATTCCTCTTTAGGCAGGATGAAAAGTAGTGACTGATGAAATAAGAACAATTTTACTTGGGCTTTCCAAATCCCATTCCCATTTGGGAAAGACCCATTTGGGAAAGGATGACCATTCAGGTCACCTGCCTTCTGTACCACGTGTCTGCCTCTCTCGCCTCCCTCCATTTTCCAGTAGTATTCAGGCACCAATGACAAGAATCGGTATTTACATGTATACAGTGCTTTCCAGTCCTGAACTCATGTGTTGGAGAAGCTCTGCCTCATTATTCTATTTTAAAAGACAAAAATGAAGGCTTAGGCAAAGGAATAAATAATATTTACTGAAGTGGCAAAGGAAGAACTCAAATCTCCAGCAGTTCTGGGCCTGTATTCAGCCTAGCCTACTGCAGCAAGTTTGCCTTGCTCCTAGCTTCCAAGATCCAGAATCCTTGGGGTAAATCTTGCTGCTCTTTCAATCCCAGGAAGAATGGTTTTACTGCAGAATCACAGTCCTCTGCCCTGAGTCCCGTAAGTATATCAGCTAGAAATATAAATTCCAACGTCCAAAATTAATAAAGAGCATAAAGAAGCCATCTAAAAAAGAAACTTTTATAAACACTGCAAGATGCCACTCTATCTTTGAACAATCTAAATTTGACATTCAAGGAAAAAGCATGAAGATGAGGCCTTAGTGGACATTTCTGCATTATCAGGTATAAGTCTACATTCTGCATACATGTCTCAACACCAGCAAACCAAAACTTAACAGATGCAGGGATGAGAAATGATCAAAGAGAAACAGGCATCTCCCTTTCATTCTACATGTTCATCTATGCCCTTATTTCACCATGAACCTGCCAGCTCTGGGAACATATCTCTATTTTCACAGGCCTAGTTTCTAGGACAGTCCTGAGAAGAACCAGTACCAGCCCTTAGATGTTAGCTTCTGAGCAAGAAGCCAAACATAAGTTACGAATCAGCTCTTAAGTGCATTGCATTCTTCTTCAAAAAACTAGAGCAGCAATTTTAACTTACCTGATTGCTGAAGAGACAGATCTTTTGTCAGCTGTATGAGTGGCTGACTGAACAGCCCACACCGACCCTCTTTTGTTGAGTGGTGACTGGTAGCTCTGTGGGGTGGCTGCATTCCCCTTGCTTATAGCGCCACTTGCCAAGTTCAGGTTTGTTAACTAAAAAGGGGGGAAAAAAAAGAAAAAAAAGCACATCAGAAACAATTAAAAGCCAAGAAAAGAGTAAAAGATGTCACTAAGTAAACTGGATAGAGTACGTACGAAGAGAAGTAAGACTGCTAGAGAAGGGAAATCTTCAGATGCAGAAAAACTGTGCTAGTTGCATAAAGCAGTGGGAGAGGTGACACCAACAGCCACCATGCTTGAGAAGAATTCAAGTACCAGCATTAAAACTACAACCCTTCTCATTCACAAAAGAACAAAGGAGGAAAAGGACAAAGATGGGGCAAAAATCCCAAAGTAAGAAAAGCAACATCACGTTCCTGCCATGTGAAAATTTAACTCTGCATGCACTAATCAAAAGCTAGAAGCTCATATTACACTGAGCAGAGACCAGAGCATCTGCCCAGTCATCATGAGCTGTGTCACTAAGCCAGCCATACATATCTGTCCTCTCTCTACCCCTCTCTATGCACATGTACAGGCACAACCCAACAGCTTATGTACCTTGGATATAAAAATCAAAAACTAACTCTACCACACATGAAAGAAACTTGTCATCCAACCACTTCCAAACTGTTCACACAAGTGAATGCACTAGCTAACGACAGCCTAATATCACATTAGATGTCTGTTTGTTATATATATGCTTAACCAGCAGATAAAGTTGCTAAGCCACTATCCATCATATTTAAGAAGTCGTGGCAGTCCGGGAAGTTCCCGCTGACTGGAAAAGGGGAAATATAACCCCCATTTTTAAAAAGGAAGACCCGGGCAACTACAGGACAGTCAGTCTCACCTCTGTGCCCAGCATGATTATGGCGAAGATCCACCTGGAAACTATGCTAAGGCACATGGAAAATGAGGTGATTGGCAACAGCCTACAAGGCTTCACTAAGGGCAAATCATGCCTGACAAATTTGGTGGCCTTCTACAATGGGGTTACAGCATTGGTGGGTAAGGGAAGAGCAACTGACATAATCTACCTGGACTCGTGCAAAGCATTTGACACTGTCCCATATGACATCCTTGTCTCTAAATTGGAGAGACATGGATTTGACGGAGCACTCAGTGGATAAGGAATTGGCTGGATGGTTGCGCTCAAAGAGTTGCGGACAACGGCTCCATGTCCAAGCGGAGACCAGTGACATGTGGCATTCCTCAGGGGTCGGTATTGGGACCCACGCTGTTTAACATCTTTGTCGGCGATATGGACAGTGGGATTGAGCACACCCTCAGCAAGTTTGCTGATGACACCAAGCTGTGTGGTGCGGTCGACACACTGGAGGGAAGGGATGCCATCCAGAGGGACCTTGACAGGCTTCAGAGGTAGGCCCATGCAAACCTCATGAAGTTCAACAAGGCCAAGCGCAAGGTCCTGCACATAGGTCAGGGCAATCCCAAACACAAATACAGGCTGGGCAGAGAATGGATTGAGAGCAGCCCTGAGGAAAAGGACTTGGGGGTGTTGGTTGACGAGAAGCTCAACATGTGCCAGCAATGTGTGCTTGCAGCCCAGAAAGCCAACCGTATCCTGGGCTGCATCAAAAGAAGTGTGACCAACAGGTTGAGGGAGGTGATTCTGCCCCTCTACTCTGCTCTCCTAAGATCCCACCTGGAGTACTGCATTCAGCTCTGGGGCCCCCAACATAAGAAGGACATGGACCTGTTGGAGCAGGTTCAGAGGGCGGCCACAAAGATGATCAGAGGGCTGGAGCACCTCTCCTGTGAAGACAGGCTGAGAGAGTTGGGGTTGTTCAGCCTGGAGAAGAGTATTGTCTGGGGAGACCTTGTAGCAGCCTTCCAGTACTTGAAGGGGGCCTGCAAGAAAGTTGGAGAGGGACTTTTTGCCAGGGCATGTAGTGATAGGACAATGGGTAAAGGCTTTAAACTGAAAGAAGGAAGATTTAAATTAGATATTGGGAAGAAATTCTTCACCATGAGGGTGGTGAGGCACTAGAAAAGGTTATCCAGACAAATTGCAGCTGCCCCAATGCTGAAAGTGTTCAAGGCCAGGTTGGACAGGGCTTTGAGCAACATGGTCTAGTGGAAGGTGTCCCAACCCCTGGCAGGGGGGTTGGAACCAGATGATCTTTAGGGTCCCTTCCAACTCAAACCATTCTATGATTCTGTATCAAGCTCTAAAGAAATTATCTATGCGTTTTTAAGCATATAAAAAATGTATTCCATTGTTCCTTTCTCTGAGCATTCTTCTTGCATTGCTTATCTTCTTGAAAGATCAAACTCTGCAAGTAGACACTATCTGTTAGTTTATTTAAGGGAGCCTAAATACATAACGTAACAGTATCTACTACAGCAACATAAGTATTAGTTTACATTTAAAAAAACCCCACAAATTTTATGATGGCTACAAAACACTACAAAGGTTGCAAAGCTAAAGATTCCCAGTCAGGCATTGCCAGAATTAAGTTTATGATTGCCTTTAATTACATGATCATATGCTGCTTTTAGAGGCACAGAGCAGACCTGGTTCTGCACCAAGATTAAGGTCATATGGCAAGCAAGACTTATCTGTATTGCCCCTGCTCACTTCTGTGGCAACTGGAAGGCATATAGCCAAGACATAGGACACAAAGAAGAGTCTAACAACTAGCCCTGCATCTGCTCCATATCTCAAAGGTGATGCTTCCTAAGTCACTTAAGTGTGACTTTAAGTATAGCTTGTGAATTTCCATCTTTAAGATCTTAACAATGCTCTTTTACCAGAATTTGTGTGCAATTACTCAAACAAGTACATACCAGCTTCATTGCAATACACTACACTCATACCTACAATAGACTTGTGCAGGACTGCAGACTTCGCATCCTCTGACTGAACTTTGGAACATGAACTAACATTGCAACTGGCAACACAGTAGATTGCCACTCCTTCTGTGGCCTAGCAGTACAAGGCATCTAAGTACTCCGTAAGTTCAGAAATCTTAACTCCTACTTCAAGTTCTGGACAGGATTAAATTATAGTGGTTACATACTAGGCTTCTGCTCACTTCTCTAAAAGCAACAGTTTTTGTCTCATCCCTTCTCAGCTCTATCCTTTCCCATTCTTGCTCCTTATCTGTGTGTCATTATTCTTACCTAGTCAGTCCCAGCTTCCACGTTTCAGGTGTCATTCTCCTTATTCTGCTCAGTCCAGTTTCATTCTTACAGACTTCCAGCACTGGCCTCCCCACTACTTCTAGCCCCTGAGCCACACCATTTCAGTCCTAGAACTTTCCATAGGAGTACTTATTTGATCTGTCTTCCCACACTTTTATTCTTAGTTCCTCTTCCAGTTGCTCACATGCCCTATATCCAAGTGGTTCTAGTTGTATCCCCCTCTCTTGCTCTTTGCCAACCTCTTTGTTCACCCAGTACCAGAATGTGGGCTCCTCATTGGACCACATTTACCACAGTGCCATTCCTTCCATTTCTGTCCTTTCGCCTGAATGGTTCTCAGTGTCCTCTCCCAAATTATGTCCAGGTCCAAATTTCACAACCTCCGTGTCCTAGCTGTTCTCCACACCTTGGCAGAACTCCCACTCATTCGGCATTTAAGTCAGACAGGCTCCCAACCCAACATGAACCAGGTCACTGAGAACACAGGAGAATGGGGTCTCAAGCCTCAGACTCTAGAAGTGCAAATACAGAGAAATTCAGTTTAGCATCCTCAGTGTGGAGGGAACCTCCAGGAAGCTGAGAAGCTATAGAAAGTGCTGCTGAGTATATTTCACCTGAAGCTTTTCTGATAGTTACTGTGCAATCAAACTTGGACAAAATTTTAAATTCCAGATTGCTATTCCAAAGCATGGGAGATCCAGGATTTAAAACAAAAGTTCTGTAGATATTCAAATGCACAGAATTATTTTTTTTATCCAGCCTTGGTTTTGACTGGAACACTTCACCTTGCCCGAAGTGGTCTGAAAACTGAATATTAAGCACAGAAAACATAAGTCCAAATGGATGAAGTTTCAGAACATTACAAGCAATTTAAAACAAGGTCTTATAGTGGGACGTATAGGGCAAGCTTAGTAATGGGCAGTGCTATCCATCTTATATGGAAAACAGCATCAGGTGGCATTTTGGTGTCTCTGCCTCACCCTTAAATGTTCTGGTCTTCTGTAGAATTTAATTAAAAATTAAAGCTTTTTCATCGCAATAAGAGAAAACTTAAACTTAGGTTTAGTTCTGATTGTGCCAGGCACTATACAAATACCTAACAATGACAGTTTCTAGCCACAAAGAGTTTATTGTCTGAAAAGAAGCAAGAATGGCAAATGAGGCAAACACAGAGGCCAACAAGGTAAATGAAGTAGAATATATACAATTCTTAGCTTGTCAGCAACAGTGATGACAACTTTGCTAACACATCCAATGTGTGAAATGAAGATGACTTTATCCAATTCTCTCTCCTCATCATCTTGATACCAAGAACTATTTTGTCTGATGAATTACCACCTCACCCCTGCTCTATTAATGTGATATGCTTTCCTCTCTAATACTGTATCATTGTTTATTTGAAAGCTGTCTTTCTAAGCAAAGCAGGTGAGCAAATAGCTTAGCATGGGTAGTAGGGACATTTCACACATTCCAGATAGACAGGTGTTTAAACTACAGCAGGATTAAATACAGGCAAGGGATTTGGAATGAGAGAGACCATCAAAAGTGCAAGATTTAGCTGCAGCCAGCCCACCCAGATGGGTGTTACTGTGCCATGCGCTGAGACATTTCAGCTGCTATAATTAGCTTGCCATGATGTTGCTTTGGTGGATTGCTGGGGCACCCCCAACACATCTGTGCTCAGTAAGGTGGCTTCATTTTCTAGTCACTAGTCCTCCTATGCACTTGATGAAACTGTATTCTTCCCTTTGTAGAGGTAAATACTTAGCAACAAATCAATTGTTACTTTGGCTTAAAAGAAAATTATGTATATCACCTGGACCAAAGCAGATACCAAAATCTTCATAAAGAATAGCTTGCAGCTTCAGAGATTGTGGTAGTGGAAAACAAAAACACCCAAACAAACAAAACCACACACACACAAAAAAACAAACAAACCCCCCCCCCCAAAACCCAAGCAAGGCAGGCTAGTGGGGCTTTACAGGGAAGGTAGTTATTGGTGTGGATCTACAAGAATAAAGTTAGTTTTCACATTGAGCTGTATCACGATGGGTTCAAACTCTCCTGCTTGCTAAGATTCCTGTTTTTCACTAGCAGTGAGGGACTTCAGAATATTTTTTCTGACACTGACAGTATGACAGGAGAGCAGTGTGTGCTGCACGGCACGCTTCAGGCATCCCTATTTTCAAACATCTCTTCTCACATCAGTATGTTCTATGTGGAGTCTGTAAAAGGCAAGATAATATACAGCTAATATCTCTCATGATAGAATGATTCATAAAGTTTTGCCACAATTTTTGAATTGCTGGGGACAGCAAAAAGGTCACAAGCTGAAAGGAACATGCTGAGTGAAGAACACAATGGGATAGTAAATCCCCAAAAGCTCTCATGGAAGGAGGACAACCCACTTGGTATACTTCTATTTATTATCGAACATCAAGAAATGGGGGAGGGAAGAACATGTGGGTTGTCACAGCCATATCCATAAATAGAGCCTAGTGTTAGAAAACCTAACAGCGCATATGTGTACTGTTATACTTAGTTCAATACAATGCTAATAAGCCAAAAGACAAATTATTGCACAATGCCAAAATACTTTTTTCTTTTTCTTTTTTTTTTTTTTAAATTTTTAAGCATTACAGTATAAGTTTATGAGTGCAATGCACTTGCCTTCTTGACAGTAGAGACATTTAAGCTTAAAAGAATTGGCCTCCACAGTCTTGATTTATTCAGAGAAATTTATTTCTCAATAAACTCAAGACCGAAAGCAAGGCCACAACACAGAATGATACCTGGAAGTGCTGGATATAAGAGTTGAGGTTTTTGTTTTTGTTAATCTGCTTTATAATTTAAACAGGAAATATGAAATCTCCAAATACAGATAGGATGAAAGAAAATTCCAGGATAGAATTTGTTTCTAATGAATAGCATCCTACAGACAAAGACCTATTCTAAAGTACCTTTAAGAAATCACAAGCAAGAGTCAGAAGAGGACCTTAGTATCTTTCACATTTCTGATCTACATTATACTATTCTTTCAATAGCTACCCATTATCATATTCAGGAACCTTTTTTCTATAATAGAGTATTTTCATTTTGATCTTGTCAAATGATTGAAATAAGCTAAAGCAGCAAATGTTAACAATGGCCAAAAATTAAAAAAAAAAATAAGTGCTGCAGATCAGGCTCTACAGATTCAGGAAAAACCTCCTAAAAGCCTGAGCATTTCTCTTGATAGTTTGCAGGTGTCAACCAGGATGAACAGGGACACATCATCACTAGAAGTTGTAACTCTCTGCCCCTCTTAGCAGAGAATGGAAAGGTGACTTAAATTTTCATTAGCAACATCCTAAACAGCACATCCTGAGTTTCACTGGTCAATGTGTTACAACACTGAGCAAACAATGCACTACAAAAAATGCCTACTTCACACACCCTAGTTGCTAGTCTTAGTATTCTTCTGCCAGCAGCCAGTCATATCCTGCTGCCTATAAAGTGCTGGGGACTCGAGATCTACAAAGTCTAAAGACCATTTCTCTTACTTGGAGCCACATTTGCATCCTCTCCAGTTCACACATCTCATTTCCATTTGGATCTTTCTGACTGGTGAGGAGGAAAAGGGATCCAGAGTTCGAAACATATTTCAAAGATCAAGACTAAGAGATATACCAAAAGAACGCAGTCATCGTAGGCCTACTTGCTTGTCTCTCCCAAACTTGTCTCTTCCAAAAAAACCTTCAATATGATAAAAAGTTCCCAGTCTGAAACAGGAGTAGACCTAATGCCACAAAGTTTTCATCACAATGTACCCTTATCAACAAGTTTCAAAGGTATATATGAACATCAACAGCTCATAGACAAACCTTTTCCTTTAAGGAAAGACTGGACAGGGATCATGGTAAGACACATATAAGATCACTGCTCCTCTACCTTATGACCAGACCAGAATCTTGAAGTTTTGATGCCTCAGACAGGACAAGATGACACTGTATCATAAGCTCAAAGAAGGAAGCATTCCACTAGAAAACTGAATGTGCAACTTGTCTCATCATTTGATGTATTGATCTATTTTTAGATCATCTTTTGATCTATTTTTTCCTGTGTGGTCAGTTTGACTCCTTCAAGACTCTTCAGTCAATCCCTAATTTTCCATTTTATTACTTACTGTTCATCCAGCAATGCCATCTTTATCCAATAGCTTGTTAAAAAAGTGTTTCTTCTCTTCCATTACCTGGCTTCTATAGTCACTGTATTTTCACCTGCCAAGACTTCCTCAGGCACACATACCCCTGAGGCTTTCGAGATCAGTGAAATATTTATATTCCTGGGAATAGAAGGGAAGAGCTAACAACTTGCTAGTTAAAAAAAAAAAAAAGAATTTTGTTGCATTCTTTCAGTTATATTTTTCTTCTATCAGCCTTCAGAGATTACTATGATTAGATGCTACAACAATATACATATTCACTGTTAATCTGTCCTCTCCCCAGTCTGTGTGTTGCATTTTTTTGGCTTCACCAGAGCTCCCATGTACATCTGTGATCTAGCGTAGGCTAGCATGACTTGGTCTAACAAAACACCCAGGTCTTCCAGTACCATTGGAAACAGTCCGCCTGCCTTGCCTTCCTTAATGCATCGTGATACTAGAGTCCAACAGGCCATCCCACTATGGGAAACATCACAGGATCTTAACCTGCCTCTTTCCTCAAGAGGCAAAGGAAACCTCAAAGCACAAATCTCTTACACACACTTTCACTGTCTGAATAGTGGCACAAAATACACATACTACAAATTCCTTGCAGAAACCATGTAATACAAACAGATTTTTCTAGGGCTACCTTTATGCTACCCAGGCCAGCTTGCTGACCACACCCCATTTTATGTACAGATTTGAATTTGCAGGAGCAACCAGCCAGAAGAAGGGAAGAACTGGGGCTAACAGGCTGGGAAGTGTGAAATCTGTGTGCGTACCAAGGCTGATCTGGCCAAAGGCCTGTGACATTCCTTCTCTGCTGGTGGAGCTTACCAGCTTACAGGATATACATATGCATACAAAGCACAAGTGTTCCAGTCTCCAGAAAATGTTCCAAAGACCTGCCAGAAACATTCCTGGGAAACCTGACAAACTTGCAAATTCCTTTGTAGTGTCTCCAGCGTATGCATCCATTTAACAATGGGGAAAAAAAAAACAAAAACCAACTTATGATGCTGCTGTGGATGGCTGAACTCTCCTCCTCCTTCTCCTGAAAAAGTCAGGCTTTCATTTAGACACTCTCTGCCTCAAAACTTCCCAGTGGAAGTGATTTTGATAAGGCACAGTCCTGCCAAACATTTGATGATCAGGGTGTACTCTTTCCCATAAGATGAGTTCTAGCTGCTCAGCCTGGCCCATTTGGTGACTCTCTGCAGATGTTGCTGCATCATAACAAAAGCCTCTGCTCCTATTCCCTTTGGAGCCTCAGAGCAGAACGGGTTCAATTCGAGCACTGCAGAAACTACATTGACATTTTGGCTTCCTATAACCTCTGCTGAGACCAGTTATATCATTGCTGATGCTACAAATCAGTAGTATTAAAAGTAATTCCATCTCCTGTGTGAACAGCCTGGGGATGAGGAGGAGATGCAGCCCTGCAGCAGTGCAGAGCTGTGCGAAAGAAGAAAGAAAAATATCCCTCAGACTTCACCTCCTGGCTTCTTGTTCCTCTTCCTAGTTAGAGTGAGATGCCTTTTTCCTTACACTTCCCTTCCTCTACATCAGTGGAAGGGTAAAAGCCAACTAAATGGTTACATAAGGAAAATAAATCTGATTAAGACTCAGA
This sequence comes from Gavia stellata, assembly GCF_030936135.1. Classification (NCBI taxonomy): domain Eukaryota; kingdom Metazoa; phylum Chordata; class Aves; order Gaviiformes; family Gaviidae; genus Gavia; species Gavia stellata. The sequence goes on from NC_082600.1 coordinate 26,699,892, forward strand.
TAAAGTAAGTTGAGTCAAAGCAAGGGACTAACACTGAAAAAAACCCTTTGGTGGGGAAAATATCCTCAATCAAATTTCTGCAAATATTCACTGCACCCTGAGTTTCATGGTCTTTTTGCAGTCACCGTGTTGTGCTGCTCAGGTCTAGAACTGAAAGAGACAATGCCCACTGGGACCTGTACAGTGTGTTTTGGCACACTGGCAGTTTGCTTTGTGACACTCTTCCTCTGCTAAAGACAAGGCAGGCCAGGGTACCACACTAATTGAGACAGGTAACTGAGGAGTGGTGTGGGTTCAAATATTGTTGTAGCTGATGTTAAGATGAAGCTCACTATTTTGGGATTCCTGTGGCATATTATTCTCACAGGGTCACTCTGGGGCACTGTAAAGTGCCCATTCCAATTCTTCCTCACTCCCTCTCCCCTGTCCTAAGGTCTAGTAAACTCATCTGCTTCTTGCTAATTTCCACCTTGTGTCCAAATGAAAAATGCAGAACGAGAAAAGTGCCCCATCCTCCTGTGGATCTGTCAGCATGTTTGCAGGAATCCTGGCTGCTGGATCTTGGACACTGACTGACTGCACAGCAGAGATGGAGGCAGCTCAGTATAGCCTTTGCCTGGGTGGTCTGATGTTATCCCTGTGATTAAACTCCCTGGCTAGAAGAATTGGAACTATTCCTAATGATAGCTGGGTCCTGAAATCTCACAGTCTCCCTCACGGAGAGGGGCAGAGCTCCCACCAGGATCCCCCTCCTCCTTCTCCTCCTGCTGAAGCTGGCCAATTCAACACATTCTTCAGTTCACTTGCGTTAATAACTACAAAGTATACAGCCTGGTAGGTATCAACTGCAGCCCCACACACCAGCCAGTGATAGGGACCTCACACAGATACAGCATTGCTGAAAAAACCCTTCTTTTTACCTTACAGCATATTTCACAGAGAAGTAGTATGCTATTCACATAGAAAAAAACCACATACATATCCAAGACCACGCCACCTGCCTCTGGTTCTACACACATGCTGTGCATTTTAATGTCCTCCATGTAGAAAGTCCCACAATACAAGCACATGGAAATATTTTATGCTAAACACATGAAATAAAGACTTTAGGATTAATGGCTGGTAAGGAACACAGCAGAGGGAAAAGAAGTCTGAATTATTTTGGTCACAGCCTTCATCCACCTACCCATCAGGAAAGGCCAGTGGCTACCAGTAGGTACAGATGGAACAACCCTCTTAGTTCAGCTGTCCAGAAGTAACATAGTAGCCAGTAATGCCCCTATATCACAAATCAAGGCAAGAAAGGCAATTAAGTCCCTACAGAATGAAAGGGGCTTACTGAACTGTATCTTCAGGCTTCATTCCCCAACTCACCACCGATGTATCTGCCTTGATTCTCCAAGAGTATTGTAACTATCTTAGGCTCATGCTAGGCAATGCGCAAACTAAACAAGAAAACTCCAGGACAACTGAAAAAACTGAGTTCAGTATCATTAACACACTAACAACACTGCAGGTGAACCACCGACAAAGACATCATCACTCTAAAAATAATTAGCAATCACTCGCATACCATAACTAGGGAAATCGCTAATTTCAGATACTGATTTCCTCACAAGTGTCTCAGTAACCCACTTATCATAAAGGAAATACTTAGACTACAGTAAAGCAATGTAGCAAAGAAAAAGACAAATACAGAAGCAGCAGCATAGCACACGTTCCTCAGTATTAAAGACAAAAGGTCAGTTCAAAGCAATGGCCCAGTAAACTCGCTATCCTGCCTGACATATTTCAGAAGATGGAAGAAATTTTAGTTTCCATGCACCTAACTGAAACGTCTTATTGATAAGGAAAATAAATTAAATCTTAATTAATATTATTTCTGTATGTTAAAAGCTAGGGATCTATCATTTGCAAAATGCTCATTATCCTGTCTGAGGTAATTATGGCCTGTTAAGCTTTCTGCCTTAACGGTATCTTGTTGCAGGAAGTTTCAGAAGGTAAGTATATTCTGTGACAATAACTATTCACTTTTATTATCAGTTTTTACTCTGATGTCTTCCTACTAAACTGAATATCCCCTTCTTATTATGAGAAAAATTAATAAAATCAACTTTATTTACCTTGTCATGTACTGCTCTGTATAATTCCTTCATACCTATCTCCTTCCTAAACAAGGAAACTTAAATATTTTCACTTCCTTGTTAAAAATGCATTTTGCAATTAATTGTTGTAGTCACTCATCTGTGAATCCCATTTCTTTTTCCTGGTTGCACTTTAAGAATGGCAACCAGAATTGAAAACAGTTTTTCAAGGGAGGACATGTAATTGATGCTTGCATAATTAAATACTGTTTCCTATTCTCTTCCTTAAACATGCTAGTAATTTATTTGTTATCTTTACTGATTGACTTAGAACTGGTATCTCCACTGAGCTTTCCAGAACAAAACTCATTTTTTCTTCCCTAATGATTAATTTAAAGCTTATTACTTTACATTTAGATAGGATATTAGGAAAAATTTCTTCACTGAAATGGTTGCCAGGCATTGGAATGGGCTGCCCAGGGAAGTGGTTGAGCCACCATCCCTGGAGGTATTTAAAAGACATGTGGATGATGTGCTTCGAGATACGGTTTAACAGTGGACTTTGCAGTGTTAGGTTAACGGTTTGACTTGATGATTTTAAAGGTCTTTTCCAATCTAAACGATTCTATGATTCTAAGTAGTTAATTACCGCTTGTCATGTAATCAGTTATTTGTAAACACTGAACTTCATCTGCCATTAACTTGCCCAGTTAATGCAGTTGTTAAATTTCTCTTAGCTTTTCTCATAATAATCAACAAAAGAATACAACTGACACATTACCAGGAGGTAGGCTCAATTTCAAGTTTACAGCACACATGTAACTTCACAGTAATTGAATATCTGGACACTTGTACCCACATTATACTGAAGGTAACAAGAAGTTACCTCATGTAGTAAACATGAGCTGCACAAGCACATGTTCATGTGGATGAACACTATAGAGTAATCTACTGTAAATTCACACCCCATATAACCTTGCAATAACTTGCTTTTATATTCATTCTTTAAGTAATATGCTAGTCATTATGAACCTCCTCCTTTCAAATCTTTAATTTTCCTCTCCATCGTGTGCATTCTGTATTCTGCATCTTCAGTTATCCACTTGCTGTATAGCAAACTGGCTAGTTATTCTTTTGCTTGCTTTCTGTCTGTTTTCGATCTATAACAAAGCTTTATCTTTCACCCTACAGGTACCTGGCTTGCTCAACAGTCCTTGCTGAAAGCTTGTCAAAAACATTTTTGAAAGTTTGAACAATAAGAAGCAGTTCCATTAGATGCTATTTTTCTCAGTTCAAAGAATTCTAATAGATCAAGACATGGGTCGGGTGTTTTGGGGGGTTTTTTTGGTCTGAATTATGTTTATCCAGGTGAATTGGAATTCCATTTTTATTTCAATTTAATATATATCTGCTAGTGGAGCAAGACTCACTGCTTTAATTTACAGGAAATTTTAGGCACATTTGTTGCCTTTCTGTCCTCTATACTAGCTTTACCATTGACCACACCTTTCAGTAGGAACTTTGTCACTTCACTGCTGCTCTTCTGGACTCCTAGATGTACACCATCCAGCCATGGAAGTCTCACAAAACATTTTTTGCCTATCTTTTCTCCTAGGATCTTAATTTCATTACCTGGAAAGAAAAACGTATCCCCTCTGTATCTACTATAGTGAAAAATAACGCAAAAGAAATTATTTAATATCTCTAGTGTCCATATCCTCCAAAATTTGTTTCTACAGACCTAGACTATATCCCCATTGAATTAATAAATTAATCTATCAATAGCATATTTAAGGAAATCTGATTTGTTGTGGCATCCCTGTGTGTCTCCCTGGCCAACAACCATGTAATTCACAAGTCTGTTACCTATGACACCTTCAAGATCTTTCCTCCCTATGTCCCCCTGACTTACAAGCAAGAAGCAGCACATGTTGCAGCTAATTCCAAATTAGAAGCCTGTTCACTGCTAATATATGCATTCTGACTGGCTAGGCAGCAGTCCAAACAGAATAGATATGTTGAACTCCACTTGATTTTAGCCCTCGACTGAAACACTCATGGGCCTTGCATTTCTATGCGCTTTTCATGAAACAGGTAAGAATGTACTATCTTCAAGACTAATTTAGTTGAAACTTGTGGAATTTGGACAGGGGCTTTCTCTTTCTTGGTTTTTTCCTTATGACCTTTTAAGCTCAGATACCTCCTTATTATCCTACTCAGCCATGAACTTACCAGGTTAATGCTGGATCCTCAAAGGCACACATTTTCCATAGAGATCTCTGTGTTGCTTGCTCCCAAACGTATTGCGTAGTTAACTAGAGGAACACCTTGTTATTTTTGGATACCGTGAAGTACTATAGTTAGATGGTGAGTACTGCAAAAATCAGGCAGTGTTTGAAAGATCTCTTACGGATAGAGGTACATAGTTCTCACTGTCATAATCTCAAAATCAGCTTTATTATTAGATTTTATGTAACCACAAAAACATTGTAAATTTGTGGTTTTAAGTAAATAAAATGGAATAAAATTCCTTAGAATTAAAAACTAACATTCATTGTTAACAGCTATATGTAACAATAAAGATTCTCCCTAGCAGCTTCACTGTATTTATTCATTTATAATGCTGAATATTTATCTTTCATAACCTGAGATTTTCAAACTGCAGTGTGTCCTTAAGGCAGTACCTTTCCTGCACTTACCATTAAAGACAGTTACAGAAGTTACAGCTGCTCCTTTTCTAGTCTAAGAATAATAGTGGTCCTCTTTTCTCTCTACTCATCTCTCTCTCATTCCTGCAACTGGGCAGGCAGTAAGGCATCATACAGTGATGCAGGGGATTAAGTAATGATTCTTATGGGTTCTAGATCAATATTTCTATTGTATACTACTGTGAAGGCACCCTTGTTTTCTCCATGTTGCAAGCATGAAGATGCACTCATGAAATTTTATACGATATAATGAAAAATATTTTTCAAGAATACAAATTAATGAAAAGCAAAATGTTCTCACACACTTTGTGAGACAGTCTATGAGGACTGAAAACTGTGTACAAGATAATGAAACTGTACATCAGTAAGGCTTTACCTTCCTACCATCTCCAGCTCCCATATTATAAGAACAATTGACTTTATGAGTATCACTGTGAAGTTCCCATCTGGTGTTTCAGAAGTGAATGACAAGACAGAAAGCTGATGTAATCACAGAAATCTTGTTTTCTTAAGATGACAGATTTTAAATATCTTGTTCAAAGATCATCAGATGCTTACACTTAAAATTTTCCCTTTGAACATTGTCATTTCAGCAGCCCATTGGCTTAGTAAGTTAAACTGATTTAATACAGAGGGTACAATACAAGAGTGTAAGACAGAAAATATGAAACAGGTGCTTTGGGCATGGGTAGGAAAAGTGAAGAACAGGAGGGATTGGAAAGGGACAGAGGTGGACTCCCAACCAGAATGGCAACATCATTCCAAGCACAGCTGTTAAGGTTACATTCCTGGGAACCCCGGAGACCCACGCTAGTACACTGATACCAGAAGCAATTCTCACAAGAATGGGAATGGAAAACAAGCTTCTCAGCTGCTCTTGGAAGAAGGTTATATATTCAGAGTACCCCCGCCCCCAAGACACAGCTGGGCACAACACAGGGAACCAAGGCACAGACAAATGCATTCGACTCTCATGTAGATGTGCTTGTCCTTGGAAAAGAAATACAGTCCACAGCAATAGTAGTATTTTCAAAAGTCTCCCTTTCATACACCCTCTCCAAATCAATAGTCCTAACCTTGCCATTAAACCTAATTAAATCCAAATATCAAGTCCCTTTCATACCAGCCAGGTACTTTCCAACAAGGTAGACTAACTCCAAGTTTCTGGAGTGGCCTTAAACAATTGTACTATTTTTATTATTGAGGTAAGTGATGTTCTCTTCCAGGGGTCATTTTCATGCCAATTTATTTTAGAATGCTTTTACGTTAAAAGGACTATTATATTTCAAGTGGCTTAAACAGAGGAGTGAAAAGGGGGAAGAGAACAATTCAGAGTCTTCTGCCCAGAAGGAAGTACAGGAAGCATAGGAAAGTAGTGCCCTGTTTAACTAAATCATCCTCATACAAGCCCTCTCTCTAACCTTATCTCAGCTTTCAATCCCTTACTTCTCCTGTCCCAAAGCCACCAGGGTTTCATAAACCAGAGCCCCCAAACACTCCCATCCCACATCTTTCCCCCTTTCAACCCATACCAATGTTCTTTGATTTCTTACTTCTTTCCAGCTGTCTACTAAATCTTCTCCCATTTGTCTTTCTATCTCTTCTGTCCCTGTCTTCCTCCCCTCCTGGTTCAGACCAAATCCTTGTCTGCCCAAATCTACAACCATGCAGCACTCCCAAATAGCTTCACCAATATCTAACCCTTCTGCAAATCACTTTCCAAACTGCCAGCCTACTCTGTAATGCCTGCACTTCTCCTATTCAATCAACCCCCCTGCTTCAAATCCACATCCATACCTAGTGGCTCAACACCAGGTGTCCTCGTTCCAGGTCCCTCAACAATAAGCCCAACCCTTGCTCGGCTCCTCCAGTTTTGCGTGTACAGGCACTTGCTGCCATACTATTATGCTTTTATTGTATGCTGGTACCTCTTGGCACCCTTCATTGTCACGGCAGCCTTGTCTTCCCACAGAACTAAAACCCTTGGTCCTTGTTGCAAGACTGGCTTTAAAAGGTCAAAAAAAAAAATCAGAACTCTTAGATGACAGAACAGTAGAAAGTGTCCAGGAAAATAAAAAGAAAAGCACAAGCAGTAACTGTACGCTTTAGCTATGTTCCTTTGGGCCTTGCAGTTACATCTGAACCTTCCAAAACATCACTGTTTCAGGTATGATTAAAATAATAGTCTCAGCTTAGAAATTACAATAGGCCATGAATTCAGTACTGAAGAATCAGATTGCCTTAAAAGAAAAAACTGTCCTCAACTAAACAATCTGAATTCTCATACTACGCAAGCTTCAGATTTCATCTCTCCAAAGGGATTACTGCAGAAACACAGCCTGGAGAATCACAGTAGAGAGCAGATGTCTAGAACTGAATGGATGCAGGCTCAGGTAGGAAATTCATTGTCATATAGAGCTCCAGCTCTAAACTTTTCATTGACTTGTGAATCCCTTTCTACATGGATCTTTTTCATGATGACAGAAGACCACCAAGACAAACCCAAGCCATGTTTCTATATTTCACTACAGAAGCAAAAGCCTGTACAAACACTGTGTAGCCGAATACAAAATATATCAAGGTCACTCAGAAAATCTACATTGTCTGCTAGGAGCTGAGGTCTTTATTGTTTGCTTGTCACAAAGAAGGGAATTAGCACCTTCATTCTCCTTCTATACACCTCCCACGTCTTCCATGGGAAAGTATCTTGGGAGAACCCAGAAGCAAAGAGCAATGCAGACACATTTACCACGATGAACACATTTCCAAAGCTACCACTGCTCTTCATAACCACTTTCAGACTTGAGTGTGCCTACACTGATTGACGGGTGGCTAAACAGGTTTCAGCCTCCACCATCTACAGTTATCAGAGTATGCTCCTTTGTCACCCAACACAGCTGTGCCCAGGAAGCTACCCAGCCCTTCCCATGTAGATCTTTGTGAATTCCTCTCTGGATTCCCCCTTCTATACTTCCAAATTTAACTAGCAGTAACTAGCTACGGTAGGAATAGAGAAGCTTAAAAATCATCTAATAGCTATATAGATGGCAGCAAGAGGACAACTTGGGTTCTCTAGACAGACCTAAGAAACCACAGCATTTGGAGCCAAGTGTGAATTGAGTGGTTTTAGGGAGAAAGTCTATTAATTTATTTTTAAAAGTTCTTTTCTGAAAAGACTGAAATTAAATAGATGCATTTCACTTTTTTCCCAAATATTTGTTAGATACTGATTTTTATCCAAGGAGGCAGTTTCCATCATATACTTAGTTTCAACATATCAGCATTTCCTGAATGAAAATGTTTCACTACCAGATTTTTTGAACAGTTTTACTAACAAAAGTTTAGCTTAAAAAAGCTGAATCCTGATTTCATTAAGAGAACCACACTGACAGCTCTAAATATTACTGGACAAGCAAACAAGCTTCTCCTGATGCTCCCCATACTACTTCAGGCTTTGAAACATCAAATTCTCCAAGCAGGGTCTGGCCTGACACAAGATCAGGCCCCAGCATCACTTGTATATTCAGTGCTCACGTTCCCTCCTGAGTCCATCAACAAGAAGGTGCTTTGTTTTTGTGACTTATCCTTTAAAGTTCAAGACCTATCTGCAAAGACCAGAGTGCCTGTGTTAGTTTTGGAACTGCCCAGACTGAATCAAAACCTTGAACTAGATGTAGAAGGGTCCAAAAATCTATTTAGGTTCCTAGAGATATAAATGCACCCCACCTTTTGAAAAAGAAACTGCCAATCACCTAACCAGATATTCAAAATCCGAACATAACAATAAAATTGAAGGAAGCAAAAGAAAAAGCAAACAGCAGCAGCTGTTGTAACCGTCAAACACGCCCCAGAAAACTTAGCAAAACATCACTGTTAAAGCAATACTTCCAAAATCAACGTATCAGAGCGAAGATATTTAAACTGTTTGTCCCTCATAATTAAAGAGGGAAAAAATTAACTTCCAAGGAAAAATGCCTATCCTGGAAAACCTCCAGTTGGCAGCTTAAGTAACTGAGAAGTGTCCAACTTGAACACCTTTGATGAACACAACTATAGCATATTATAAAGAAAAAAATGACTATGCATGTAGCCATTTAGGACATAACTCAAAGAGAAATATGAAACTAAGTGGAATTCTACAGGAAGCCAATGTAAATTTCATCTACACCACCACGTTTAGCAAAAGGATTATCATATCCCATGCTAGTAAAGACTTCATTATGTCTTTACAATGTTATTGGAATATAGAATTTACATCAGAACCCATTCTGCAGACTTCCATCCCCAGCATTGTGATGACACACTGGAGAAATGAGGAAGCAAATTGCATGGAAGCACAAATCTGAGCAGACTTGGTTTTATTGTTTAATAAGACCAAGCATGGATTTGTTTGTTTTTGGTTTTTTTAACATATTTTCTAATCCTCTGCCCAGTCTTGCTTTCTTCTATAAAAGGACTTTAGCAATGTTCTTGTCACGTCACAGAATATCAAAATTCTGGTCGCTGTAAACACTTCAAAACAACAATATGACAGAAATCAATTTTCATGAGATTTACTCCTTCCAGCATGTCTCAGCCCAGCGCTGACACAGAAGCCTGTGACAGACTTTCCTGTTGTCACAGGGACTCTAGCTTTACTGCTTACATACCTGCTGTGTAAGGAGACTCATGTGGCTTGGTGGGGAATACTGACAGGCTGCTTGCTTTTCTGCCAGCTGCTGCAGTTCTGCTGCTACCATACTGGGGCTATAACGTTTGCCCTGGGAAGTCGTATCTTCTGCATCTTTGTGTATCCTGGCTGAGCCCACACGCTGCCCACTTGGACTGCGATGGCACAAACCTACCAAACAAACATTTGGATATGCTTAGTGAACAGTATGTCAGACTCTCTCAGCCTGCTGACCACAGAGATACAAAAGCAGGTATGACACTATCTGCAGATTCTAGGGAGAATACAGCCTTCTACTCTGCAAGGGTATGGCTTATATGAGCTTTTGTCAATTCCAAACCCGTATTCTCTTCATCATAATGGCACCCAATTCCAGAGGATATTGGCTGCTGTTAGCTAAGTTAAATCTACAACGTTTTTCCTTAAACAAATGGATCCCGTTAAATAAGCTACTCAGTTGGGAAGTTAGATTTATTTTAATGCTAGAAAGGTGGTCAATATATATACAGCAACCCTAGTGAACATGTGCTGACCCTGATGTACAACCTAAAACAAATGTATACCACCATTAAACTCTAAAGTTGCATTGCTCAACTATGTTGTACCCCAGAATGGTAAATGAGAGGTCTCTAGATCGTGTTTATAAGATACTCTTGGATATGGCAGTGCTGAAAGGTCCTAGAGAACGAGATACACTAATGTTTCATTCAGGTTTTTCTGTTTTGGAGGTCTTGACACACCTTTAAGTATTCAACAATTATGAGGTTTTTGAGAAACACAGAACTAACAACAGCACATAGACTGAGACAGGACTTCTGCTAACCAAAACTACATTAAAATCACTAAAGATAAACGGGAAAATACACAATACTTCATTTCCCAGCTCTTTTCGAACAAGTTCAAAGGCTGAGTTCAAAGTTTGAGGCTCAGGGGAGACCTTATCGCTCTCTACAACTACCTGAAAGGAGGTTGTAGAGAGGTGGGTGTCAGTCTCCCAGGTAACAAATGATAGGATGAGAGGAAACGGCCTCAAGTTGTGCCAGGGGCAGTTTAGATAGCATATTAGGAAAAATTTCTTCACCAAAAGGGTTATCAAGCATTAGAACAGGCTGCCCAGGGAAGTGATTGAGTCACCACCCCTGGAGGTATTTAAAAGATGTGTAGATGTGGCACTTAGGGACATGGTTTAGTGGTGGACTTGGTAGTGTTAAGTTAACGGTTGGACGCAATGATCTTAAAGGTTTTTTCCAACCTAAATGATTCTATGATTCCCTGTTCATCTGCTCAATAAAAGGGCATCTTTGGCAAACAAGGGCTGCTTCCCGCACTCCTCCCTTCCATGAGAAATTTAGCACCATTCCACAAGACTCATAATTCTGGAAATGTAAAATTTCTACCTACTCCAGAAAAGAGATTACCCAATCTCTATACTGAACTAGCAGGTTATTATGCATCCCAGTACACTCACCTACTTTTGCAGAGGATGGCCGAGACAATCTTTGGCTGTAGATCTGAGCAGCTCTCTGGAAAGATGAGAATGGGCCAATGGTGTAGCTACCAGAATGACAACGATGTAACCCTGCAAAGCTAGAAGCCTCACTGGACACTGGGTTTGTGAAGACAGAAGAGCTGTCAGGAGCTGTGCTGTGTGAGGAGGGTAGTGGGGATGGGGACTGAAATAGCCTAGGACCAACTGGAGGAGCTGGCAATGAATGGTGACCAGGCACCTGTGAATTTTCAGAGGCTGCAGGTTGAAATGGTATCCAGGAACTGGTACTTCTCTGGAACGTGGCACCAGAAACAGAGGAAGAAGCACTAGGAGGGCCGCATCGAGGTAATTTCACTTCAGCATTTAAGGAGAAGGTGGGTCCTTCCGGAGCTACACAAAGATAATGAGCACACTACATGAGAAAAAGCTGATATTATCTGAAGGACCTGAAAAGCAACACACCAAAGATGCCTCTACTCAGACACACTGAAGCCAAAATTACCTCATCTACCAGCAAAGACAAGAAGAGGTTCTACATGATGAATACACTCTTTCAAAGCTTGCCATATCTAGATCTTCTCCCCCAGAAGAGCTACTAACTCTTTCATACTGCTCACTCTACAGTATCTTCTCTGGGGTTTAAAAGAAAAACCTGCAGAGTCTGCCCCAAAATTGGACATTTGAATCTCTCAGTTTGAACCCAAAGGTTCCAACCTTTGTTTAAAACAGTATTAAAAACAGTATATGCATTCATTACTTTTTTCTTGATGATTTAAGCTAGTTCACTTACAGGTTGATTTAACTTCTTTGGGTTTATAGCCTTTTAATGCTCCTTTTGCAGGCAGATCTACAACTGAATTTTTTGGCTGATCACCTTTTACTTTTTTCACCACCTCAGGATGCTCTATAACAAAATCAAGGAGTTAGGAAGTAGAACAATGCAAACTGTGATATCATTAGAACAGCACTGCAGAATTTAAATGTTGTTACAATCAACTTTCTTGCTAGTATTTACTGTAGACCATGCAAGTCTATTGATCACAATTGTGCTGTCATGTACAGCAGCATGGACTACTGGATATGTATGGTTGGCACTGCACTTCCTTCCATGGAACGCCTAATTAGGCTCAAATATACAGACTGCCCTCCAATGGGTATGCTCACTGTAGGCAGCACAATTTACAAGCCTTGATTTCTCTCATCCCTTACTTTGATTTCAGGATTCTCTGTTCATTTCAAATCTCAGTGCCTTCAGTTTGCACATTCTCATTTCAGTCATGAGCCACCATACCTAGTTCCTTATAAATGCTAGTCCAGATTCATCCCATTTCACTTCAGGCAAAGAAGGTAGGAGTGCAGTTACTCTAGCCTTCACATACAGAATCAGTTAAAAAAAAAAAAGATATGCAACCTCAAGAAACCTGAATAACATTCTGGAGGGGTTGTTCTCTTCCCACAGCCTGACATTAAACTGAATTTGCCCGGGCAACACCATCTCAGAACTGCCTGCAACACTTACCCACTTGAGGCTGTTTCTCTGACTGGTTACTGGTGTTCCTGGGTTTCGTGCTTGTAGAGTTTGTTCCTAGGAAGACACTTGCTGACTTGTTTCTGTGTGTGTAAAATGTCAGCACTTCCTCCAGGTCATTTTCACTACAATAAGGAGAGAAGAATGGATGTAAGAGAATTCTAAGCTTTTTTGCCTTCATATAACAATCAAAGACAAGAAACAATAAGGAGACTGAAGAGGGGAGTGGGAAAAAAAGGTGAGGCCAGACAAGCTAATGATTTGCTCAGTTCTGCAGGGTAAGAGCAGAAGGAAAGGAACATGCCTTGGTTAAACCTGAGATTCCCACTGAAATGCATTTTCTTATGCAGTAGAAAATTCAAGGCATTCAGGAGCCTTCCCAGGATAAAGAGCAAGAGAAAACTCCAACAAATTTTGGGGGAGATCAGCTCAACAGGAGACATTCAGTTCACAGCTAAATTTGTGAATCTTCCCCAGATGCTCTCTAGAACAAGCAGCTATCATGTTCATGAGAGAACTCAGCTCAGCCTCTGTTTTATAGTTATCATTAGTAGTTTCAATTCAGCAGTGTCAGGAGAAGAAGAAAGAGGAGGGAAGAGCTTGTTAATTAGCCAAAACTACAGGACAAACATAACAGTCAATATTTTTGTGAATCTCACAAAACTTCCATACATTTCTCATTTTCTTTACAAAAAGAGAGTTTAACTGCCCCAATGCCCTAGCGATCTGTTGGTCCCAAACCAGTACCAGTTACTTGGCCATTCATATTAGAGCTTGTGCACGCTGCAATTCTAATTGTTCTGATATCTAACATGGTTTCTTTTTGCTTTATAGTGTTGCTTCAGCATTAGTGAGTGGGTATATGGCAGAGCAAACACCAAAAGCAAGAAGTATAGCGACAGTAACACTACAAGAAAACATAACACAGGAATATAAATTTGCATAGCAGCAGTTATAATCCTTCAAAATGTCCTCTGTGTATCACACTTGTACTAGTCTTAGCTAGCCTGAGCTTTGGTAAAAGCAATGTCTAAAGCTGATCCCACTGGAGTTCAGACCTTCAGGGCATGCTGCAAAGATCACCTTTTCTCCCAAACCAATGAGAATAGAGGTGAAGAGGAAATGTAAGAATGAAAAGTTGTTGGTGGAAAGGTGCTTTAAGCTTTTAAGTGAATTTACCGGCATAAGTATATACTTTTACATTGCACTAAGGATGTGTAGAAGCAATAGTTGTAGCTTGTGTATAACTAAACACAATGCCATCCATGTGATATCAAAGTTAGAGAGTCAATGACACAATCCCAACTATTAAGTGGCAACATTTATTACCCATTTTCTCCAGCATTGCATTCACTGTACTGCAGAACAAAGTGGAAATCTATCCCCTTTGTTTGGCTCCAACTGATTTAAGCTTCAAGCACAGCGCAAAGTAGTGTCAGATACCAGAGTTTTCAAACATACTTGATACTTCATAAGAAGCAGAAAGATCATCACTAGAAATTGCCTGATCATTGGCAAACTAGCTTTTGCTGTTCTTTATCACTCAGGCAGATGATCCAGCAAAAATCTCCAGCCCCAGCCTAGACTGTGCATCAGGCCATGATAGCGTGGTAGCCAATAACATGGAAATAGAAGAGTATGCAGTTCTGCCCCAAACAGCCATATCTTAGCATTTCCGGCAGAAAGCAAAGTGACCTGCTCTAGGAGGCAACAGTTATTTTAGTGGCCAGAGATGTGAGAGAACCAAGAGCATACCATAGGCCCATGTAATCTGCATTTCTAGTGACAGGAGTAGATGCTATGGTATATGGTAGTCAGACATCTTGAGTATCATTCTTTTATAGAACTCTATCTGAAAAGCAGTGAAATTTTTCTTGGAGCCTGTAAATCTGTTGCAGTAACAACTCCATCAATTATATCAGCAAAATGTAAAATTCATTGTTCTCATGAGAATGTAGCATCAAAAGAGACTGTGAAGACTCCTGAACTTAGTTAAGAAGCTTCAGCTATCACCCAGTTCTAATCAGTCACTAAGAGTGCTATCCAAACAGAGAAAAAGAAAGAACAGTTTCGTAACTGATCATGAAAAAGAAGCAGTGACTGTCAACCTTCCCAGAGAAGACAGGAGGCATTGAAAAGGCAGGTGAACTCCACCCATCCAGATATTGACAGGGGTCCTTGCCCATATAGGCATGTCATATACGGGTCGAATAAAGGAGTCAAAAGGAATCGGGTTTTGTGCTCAAGAATCAGAGACTTTGAGGATATAATTCTGGCTCACTGAATAATTTCAGACCTCTCCATCGTCAGATAGCTATATCATCATTGTTTTTCATACAAGTCTACAATCCATAAAGAGTATTTACCTATTTTCAAAATAGGTTTCCTACCATACTCTTGTAGGTTTAAGGCAGATAAAGTTCAGAGCATGCACAGTTAGAAAATGCTGCTTTTTCATTGTGAAAGTAACTGCTTGCACTGAACTGCCTTAGCAGGCCAAATAAGAGGCTAGGCTGAAGACAGGGAGTCTAACTCCCTTCCTGCCTCATCTCAGAAAGTCCAGACCTGGAGAGTTCCTGAAGAGAGGCAGCAAGCAACTGATTTGTTTCTGAGAGCAGAAACTTGAGAGCCAGAGCTGCAACAACTGTTCAATCACAGCAGCTCAAGGCCATCCGAGCAGCAGCTCTAGTTTTGTTCTCCTTCCAAAGTACTGCTGCATTTGCTCCAGCATTACAGGAAAGACGACCATTAGCTCACCAGCATCAGCTTGAAATTTACACAGACCAGGGCAACCACTGCTGTCCTTTGGTAATCTACTTGATGGCCAAAACATCTCTTGTATGTCCTTTTCTATGCACCTGATGCTACAAGTGTTTTGTTGCTGGAAGGAAGAAAAAGAGAAAAGACAAGCTCTCTGTCCCCCAGCAAGAGCAGGAGCTTCGGTCAATAAAGGTATCTAGAGGTCTTTAGGTCAATCAACCTTTAGATCATCTTTAGAACAATCCCATCAACTTCAGGCCTGGAAGATCCTTTATCAAAGGGAGTAAAATCCATTCCTACCTTGCTCTGGTAATAAAGTTCTGAAAACCTTCAGGATTCACTCCCTCCTCCTCCTCTTCCTGTTTCTTTTTCGATCGCTTCTGAACCATCTGCTCCGTTTCCTGTTAATAAGCAGTATCAGTAAGTGTCTCTTTGTAGTTACTTTACATTCCACGGCATAGCTACAGCTCAGAGAAGACAAAAATCAATTCCATGGGATCTAAGAAAAAAGAATGTCAACTCCAAAGATCCAAGTTATAAGTATTTCACTATGTGCAACAGAATGGGTAAATTACAGAGACCCCCAGAGACAGCATGCTAAGCATACACTAAACTCCTCATTCCTCCACCAGACATAACTTACTAGAACTGATTTGCTGAGAAGAGGTCAAGTCTTCACAAATATGTGCTGCTCCTTCAAATATACTCTTTGCTGGGATATAAGGAAGTATGGAGGGGAAAAAAAAATTCTTCACAGATATTAGGTCTCCTTTCTACTTTTGCTGTTTCTGTCACAAATACAAAATTCCTCAAAATAGCTTTTATTTGAGCACCTGTCCCAAAAGGAGATCTTGAGGGAAAAAGGAGGACAAAAATATAAAATTATATTAAAGAAGCTCAATCAAGGAGGTCTGCTGAGGGCATCCACATTTCCTACTGTAAACTAGGAGTTCTCCTCTTGAGTTTATTTCTCTTGTCATACAGCAAATTGCCAAGGGCTTATCTACATACCAAAAATATACTGCTTTAGCAAAAGCAAAGAAAGTAAAACAATACAGCCTGTGGCAAATACGCATTTATACACTGAAATATACTGGAATAAAGATGGTAAGCCCTTGTGTGTGAGAATGGGAGCAAGCTTCAGCTATAAATGGTCTTTCTATTTTATACCAGTAGAACTTGTTGACACTAGATGTTGTACTGATACAAATATTTTTGTTAATTAAAAAAACCCTACAGTCCTGTCTGAAATACCAATACTAACATACAAGCTTTATCTGACCAGACTTGACCACTTCATTGCTTCCTACTGGTACTCTGAGCATTCCCAGGATGAAAGGGTCAGACATATCTTTTGAAAGATAATTCAAGAGGGGGAAGAAAAAGCCACTCTGGGACATGTCGCTACCCTTTACTACTTAAGTAAAAGTCTGGACAATATGTGATCTGTTTTACTTAGTTTGCTGGAGGTAGTATTTTTTCTTCTGTGTCATTACAGAAGATACATCATGGCTAGTAGGAGTACCCTACTAAATCTGAGGTTACAGGTCAGTGAAAGAAGTCCCTATGTTGGAATCAGACATCAAAAACGCTCATAGTCTAAGAAGCTCTCAATGGCTTAAACGTGCACATCCTAAAACCTCAAGTGATCTGTTCTCACTTGTTTTAACTGAGAAAATATGTTTATGCACTGATTTATTACCAGTTACACAGCTTTATTTTGTGAATTTACTCAAGAGTTAGCAGAAAATCCTGATGTTTTAACACAATTTGAGTGGAAATTATATCCAAAGCAGCTGCGTTCTTCACTCACCACAGAGCCACCCAAGCGTTTTGTGGTTACTCCTAACACAGTAATTCAGTGAGCATTAGGCATACTAGGCACTCCCTGGAACAGATTTGGTTCAATACCAACCTTGCTTTGACAGATCAAGTTACCAGATGTCAGTTCCAACACAGTAATGTAAGTGAACATCCTCTGCTAACGAGTAGGAGCTCGGAGGCCTGTGTGCACAGCAGCTTCTGAAAGCAAAATTTTAAACTACCCTTGTTCTAACACTAAAGAAATGCTAAGGGGCAAAAGAAAGGGGAAGCTGTTCTTGCAAAACAAAAATTGGCATGAAACCACTATGCTAAGAACAGCATCTTCCATATCTAAAGAGGTGAAAATTATTTAAATTAGGACCTACTTCTCCTTATCACTGAGCATGCAGAGTCCCATACTACAGATAGGTAGCAGTCCCCCAGTATACCAAACAAATGGTAAAATACATATTTCATACTGTTCTGTATAAAAAAATTATCTCTAAAGAAGCATCATAAAGATAGGGAGAAATGGGAAGAGGCATTACAAAGCACTAGAATCGAAGACAAGCCAAAGAAAAAGCAAACTGCCAGTTAAATTCCACTTCATTTCAACACTTTTTACTTTTATGCACATGATTACCGGACTGCATATATAATGTAGTAATACTGTTGTCTATCTGACAATTTGATCAGACAAACTACCATTACTGGATGCGCAACAGCAAACAGACTATGTAAGTTACAGAACAGAGCCTTTAAAACAGCCTGCTGTCTTGACTATGACAGCAGCCAGCAGGACGCACTTTAGAAGAAGAGAACAGAAACCAAAAGAAGGATCAAGAGTTAGTCACCTTGTTATAACAGATTATGAACTCGCCCAGCTGGTGAGCCAGGATACGACGACGATCATTTAGTCCTATACGACTGCTGGGGAGCAGCATCCTCAAGGACTGCTGAAGATTGCTGGCAGCTCGTTTCAGAAAGCGTACCACAAGCTCCTGCAAGGAAAAGAGATGGAGTTAACAATGGACCAGCTGCCAGAGGTGGGGAGAAGAGAACAGAGGTACTATAGCAGCTAACGACTGGCAAGAACTAAACACACTGTCCTGAGAAAATGAGCTGACAACTGGCAGGCATTCTGCGATGTGCATTTTTAACATAGCCCTACAAATCCAAGGTGGGGGGAGAAGAATGATGGTGTGCCTTGCCTGATGTTGGTCAGGATTAGGAACACCCAAGGAGTGTTTGTCTGAAAAGCATGGTAGATGAACAAAAAAACAAGCAGCAAAAAGCAGCAACAACACAGAATAACCTGTAAAGTTCAATACCTTAGGAGAATGTTTCTGAAAAAACAACCTGCAATGTGTTAAAGAAGGCCTGTGATGAAGTGTACTGACATAAAACCCTCTCAGCACTATCACAGGGAAGGGGATCTTGATCAAATATCTCCACTACAGTGATGTAGCCCCATTTCATCACTTTTCATGTATACATATACACTACTGCCACAGTCTCTCCACAGCAACAGATGACTACATCTACAGCCATGTAATTCCACTCCCCCACCACATCTGTTTGACCCTTGGTGGGGGAAACATATGGCAAGGCAGATCCTAAGGAGAGATGCATCCTGTGGGTGTTTCTGTCCCCCCTCTGGATTTGCTTTTGGTTAGGAGCCCTGCTAATGCATAAATGAGCAGCCTCACAGCCAAACTATTGGATTTCACAGCTCGTCTCTCACTGCCATTACTCCAGGCTGGTTTGATCTGTTATTTTAAACATTATTTTTCACAGTACAATGGACAAAGTGACTCTCAAAAAGCCAGTTTTAATTTCCACTTGGAAAGAGCAGGGGTAACTTTTTCCACTGAGTCAACTGATTATTCTTGACACACCATTTTATCTCTGAACTGCACTGGCTGTTTCCCTGCAACATGCATTCAGCAAGAATACATTTGGACTTGCAGAAAGCTCAAGAGCCTACTGTACAAAGCTCCTTTAAGAAGGTTTGTGAGGGAATCTGGGCTTGCTGTACTCTTTAAATTGTATATACATCAAATATAGGGCCTTAAAATACTGCCTAGAAAAATTCATCATGTTTTGGGGTGGTTTTGTTTTTGTTTTTAAAAAACAACACCTATGCTAGAACGTAACTTTCTCTCCTCAGTGGCTTTTACTTTTTTCCTTCTACCTAGAATGCAAGGAAGACTCCTAAGCACAGATGCCTGCAAAGAGCAAAACAATACATAGGAGAAAAAGCTTAACTGGGTACCTGTTCTATTTGAGTAGATACATACTTAGTTTAATGCAGCAGAAACCAGATACTGCCAAGTAATCTTAAACAATCTTAGAGAGAAGAATTCAAAAGCAGGTAAGGTCAGAGATCAGTGAAGGAGAACCAGTGAAAGATCCGAGCAGCCTGAATGTCAACCAGACTCTAATCATTAGGAGCTGTCTACTTTATCACTACTCAGATGTCAGTCAGCAGTCCTGCTTTGTCTATGTATTAAAAATATAGCACTGGCAGATGGACAAAGATAGACAACTATAATCTCAGTTGGACTACAGTTCTTCCAAGGATGGGAAGTGACCTCAAAACTCTCAAGAGAGATTTCAGCTTGGCTTCTCAGTCTGGCCAACACAAAGCTTCTTACCATTTGCTCATCCTCTTTGGCAGCCCAGGCAGGATTCTGGATCTGGTCACCAGCCTCCTTCATCAGTCGCAACTGAACATGCTGTAGATAGGCAGAGAAAGCCCTGCGAGCTTGCACTTTGCTGTGGACCAAGAGAATCAGTCAGCTATACTTCTGAGGAGTAATGGGAACAGTTAGAGCAGTCAGGCACAGCTTATGGACCAAAATACAATGAGCAAGGACCTCCCAGGTGCACAAATATTGAAGCTGAAGGGAAGGACGACACCTTCACCCCACCAGTATTTTCAATGAGACCTTCAGTTCACCAAGATGGGAGAGGTATTGCAGGAGATACAAAAGACACTCTACGTTTTCTAAGATAATCTCTAAAAACTGAACGCTCTCCTTGCCTTTTCACAGCCTTAGCTCTTTCAAAAGCCAATAACATGAACTTCAGCAAAACTGTGTATTTTTAAACCAAATTCAAGGCTCTCTTGGGCCTCTGTCTTCACAAGCATTTTGAACAACACCACAACAGACCGTAAAATAAAGAGCTTGGTATTGGTGCCAGAATATAACAAAGGCCCTGCAATTCCCATTGGAAATGAAAGAAATAAATCTGTGAAAGTGAGCTCTTCCCCTGCTGCCCCAAGGACAGAAGCCAAATTTCATTGAGCAAGGCACCACTGAAGAATGAAAGAACATCAGCAAAATCTGCTGTGCAGCTGGCTGAACATGTTGGGAAGCTGTGAGCATGAACTGAGGAGAGAAGGAGAGAACTGGTGTAGGACTGGGAGGGACACATTGCTTCCTCATTCCCTCACAATGGTAGTCACTTCAGCGTATGCATCTGTTGTGAGAGAAATTGTCGAAAGTTTTGCCTAATTCTGTTCATTCTCATCTTGGCCTAAACCCTCTTCTCCAACATTCTGCTCTCCCAGTCTCCACTCTTCCTCGTAGTTTTCACCATAGTCACTACAAGCTGTCCCTTGAATTGCCAAGCATAATTTCTCTTTTCCTTTTCATAAGGATGTAGAAGCAGATGGGCTTTAGTGTCTGTGACAAATTCCCCTTCTATCATAGGCAATGTCCTAATCTTTTCTATAAAATTATCAAGTTTCGTCTTAAAACAAACAGAGTTTTCAACCCATTACTTTCCTGGAATATTATTCCAGAACTTACTGTTCTAATAATTAGGAACCGTCTTTTACTACCCAGCCTAGCTTCATTCATGAGCAGTTTATATTTGCTTCTTCTTTCTCCAACATTGTCCTGTATCTTAAATAATTTCATCCCTGATAGGTCTCCTACCTTGAATGTATTTATTAACAGCCATTACATACTTTCATAGTTTTCATTTTATTAGTGTGAACTATCCACATCTTTCAGTGTCTTCTAACAAAGCACCCACACTGGTGACATGATGAGACTAGCAGCTCATATCCACCTGTTTCACTCACAATTTACCTTCCACGAACATGGGTGATAGCAACTGTATGCAATATTCCACATGAAGTCTCAGATGTATCTCAAGGGATAAACCATAGACCACATTTGGTGTTTTCATGCATGCATGAGCTAGAGCTTCGCAAACCTCCTGTGATCAACAAGCATGAAGATATTTTTCCTCATAATTGATTTCCAGTTGATGAACACCCAGCTGATACAATTTATAGCAGAAATTCTTAGTTGTTAAAAGCATGCCCTTGCACTTCGTGCTACTGAATTTCATCCTAGTTATATTATTCCTATCCTCAAGGTCATCTAGTTCTTCCCATATTTATTCTACTACTTTTCTCTAATGGTAATGACTCCCAAATCTTTTCCATCAGCAAGTTTCATTAGCACATTTCTACATTTTGTGTCATTCTTGAATTGGTTATTAAAATCAGCCTCAGACTGATTCCTGAGGAACCTCACCATTTTTTCCTCTACTTGTTATCTGCTTCTTCGGAATATTCTCACATGCTTATATGGTCCTCATGACCCCATGTACACAAGTCCCTAAAACTGCATTAAAAACTCAGTCCAGAAATTTAGTCTTCCGGTTTTATGTCTGTAAATTTCATGAACACTTTGTTACAGTGTTACACAGAAATCATACAACATAGAAGCACTTATAGACATCAATGCATCAATTTAGATAAGAATTGAAGTTAAAAAATACATTAAAAGTATCCATGCATCTGCTTAATCACTAGCTTTTGATGCTTCTGGAAGACCATGCCAGGCCCAAAGAGGGGCTAAGCAAATGATGAGTTCACAAGAGTCTCAGATTAACATCCTCTGTGGATAGCTGTATCAGTACTGCAGTAACTAAAACATGATAGAAATACCTGGTTACAAAATTCCTGTCTTCCAGTGAACTCCAAAATGCACAGAAGGCCTTGTAACACCTCCGAGCTCTGTATACTGCTAGTCTCCACATCTACCTTCTCTTCCCACATGTGTGGAACATCAGGAGAACACTCTGAACCCTGACTAAGAACTAATACTCTATACATCAGGCCACCATATATCAGAAAAAGCTCTCCCCTGAGAGCTCCCTAGGGCTGCCATGTTTGTTTTAGGTGTAACTCAAATATCTGGTGACCAGGAGTTCAAGATTTGTGCTGGTAGGAATTAAGGACCCCCTGTTATCAACATTAGCACAGTAATACAATTCTTGCCTGCACCTGATACTTCTGTGATTACAAAATGGGGAACTGAAGAAGGTCTTTGTATAATACTGCCTCTCCTCCAGTGTGTGCAATATTGAAACATGAGGCCTTAAATGCAGGAACAAGTAACTCCCCTTTCTTTTTACTTCCCTGGGAATGCACAGTTGGTGGAACATGTTTCATTCGACTGTCACCTCTTCACCAGTAACACCCAATGCGTGGAAGGCAGAGAAATTGCCTCATTAGGCCGACTAAAGGAGAGAGAGAAGTCCTACCACTTACAAAAACTGACTAAACAGGCCTGGGTTTTTTTGGATGACAATTTCATTACTTCAGCTCCTCTGTGTGTTGACCCCACAAGCAAAGCTTTCATCAATGACAGATTAGATGGGGCCAAGCCCAGCACAATCCTGGACCATGAGGTCACCACAAGCCTTACACACTTCTGTGGGGAATCCCAACAGTACTGGATGCTGAGCAAGATTCTGCCAGGAACACCAGACAGAGCTTATGTTCTTGGCAGGAGTCAGTTCTATATATAAGTAGATGACAGCATTGCTATGTTTGTCCTCAAAACAGATTTCAGAATCTTTCCTGTCAGGACAGCAAATGTCCTTGACCCAAAAAGACATCAGAACAATCCCCAAATCCATTTGATAATTCATAAATCCTCTCAGAAACTAAACTAAGAAAGCAACAACAAGCAACAATTATTTTCTCTACCTTTGGGCATTTTTCACAGAAAACATAATGCTGCTTCTTATCTAGAAGATGTAAAATCCCCTATGCAGATATATATTATCACTCTTTTTGCCCTTCCTGCCCATCTGTAAATAGACAGTTTTACTACCTACATTTAAGGGGAGGATCATGCTTCTAAACATCTAGTAGGACCCTGGTTGGTGTTGTTCTATACAATCTCCTCCAACACCTCTCTCTTTTTCAAGCAACAGAGCCATGCATCAGAACATACTCTGCTCCACACTGTCAGGCTCCACTCAACAGCAGGCAGTGAGATGTTTCAGTAACTTGTCACTCTCAAATGACCCCCTGTCTTCTTCTCAGGAGGTGATGACCTTGAGCAAAAATTATTATTAGAGGTAAAAATTCTATCACCAAAAATAAAAGCACAAAAATGAGAAAACTAGATTTGTGGAGAGGCAGCACTGAGGTATTCCTACTCAACCTTTCCTGGATAGTTTAAAATATGTTTATACCCACTTCTTTGGAAATGCAAAGACTGAAAAGATGACTTTTAGAATTCAATAGCAGGCATCCTGCATTAAGACAGAGAGGCTTTTTAGAAGTCTGAGTTGACTAAAGAACAGTTTACATCACCAGATTAAAGAACAGCAATGGAAACTACGGCTTGTGCTTTATACTGATCCAACAGGTCAGGCATTTAGGTAAACAGTCAATCTTTGCAACTATCTCCCTTCTGTGCCAACTAGTTGTTAAGCCAGTCCACAGTTAGACAAAAATCCGGGCCCCTTTCTCTAGGGTCCCCCTATCTCCTCACACTCATTACTAATGTGGCACTAAGTGTACATCCTCCATATTTTAACCAGTATTAGCTGCTAGTCAAAACTCAAGGCAATATGCAGAAATCTCTCACCTCAGGTTTCCATGCTTCTGAAGAATCTGCAGCAAGTTAAACTGAGATTCTGAGTCTGTTTTTTGAAGAAACGGCTCTCCTCCATCTCCAGTTTTCTTGTCAAGTTTTTTTGGCAACCTCTCCTTACAAGTAGTTTTCACCAAGTCAGAGAGCTTTGGCTTGCTTTTCACCTGGGTGTCCAAAAGAGAGCCAGCAGTTCTATCTAGCTCTTCATCTTCATCTGCATCCACCTCCTCTTCCTCCTCACCTTCTGTGTCTGACTTGTGGGACAGCTTTGTTGGTTCTGATGTCCCTGTAACAGAGGAGAAATCACCTACACTGGTTAAGCAAAGAAAGAAGTGGAGAAGACTGTCCTTTGGTTTACTTCTAAACTCTTTTCTGCTAGGACAGAACACAACAGTTTTAGAATAGCATCTTAAGTATCGCTGCCCTTTATTATTCTTTCTGTCTTTCTGCTTGTGTATCAAACAGTTAAGAAGCCCATTTTCCTAATATCAGAGAAGACAGACCAAAATTCTTGTCTTTACAAATAAAAAAAAAATCAAGCAAAGCCATTTTCCTATATTTTATCCTGATTCTTACATATACACTGCCATATATATACGCTCATACTTGACATATATACTAATTTTTTGTATTTTTTGGTGTTAGAAAAACCAAAGCTACGAAATCTGAACTTCTACATGTGCCAGTAACATGCACCAAAAATAATTTTCTAACATACAATCTCTCCCATTGCAGTCAGTATCACATAGCTACTAGAAAGAGTTTAGAAAATGGCTTCAGGAACAGCCACTTGTGAGGACCATTCACCTCTGTATCCTTTTTTTTCCCCCCCACATCAGCTTGGATAAGAAGGATTTCTCTCTTTCCAACAGTTTAGAGTCACTGCTGTGTAGGAGAACCAGCCTGGAAGGTCCTAAGTTTTCATCTTCCTCTGAAAAGCCAGAAGACTATAGAGGCACACCTACTATTGAATTCTTGTACACAAAATGCAACTGCAAGCTCATCTTAAAGAAAATATTGATTACCTTTAGTCATATACATGGGGATGGGGAATGGTGGGAATTAAATTCTAGGCACTAAGGCAGCAGGAAGCTCAGAAGAGAAATGAAGTGAGAACTATTAACACTTGAAAATAAAACTATTAACTTCAACCTGTGAATCCCTTCAGGGACTACAAAGGCCAGAACAACCCCATTCACACACATTTCAAATGAAAAAGTCCTTGCTTGCTTGTTTTTGACTAGCTGCTCATCTAAGACCCTAGCCACACATACCTGATGATCTTGTCCGTGCTGCTCTAGCCTTGCCATGACATCGCCGGCGCTTCCGTAACTCCAGTGAAACAAGCTTTCGCTCATAAAAGACAGCATGAGAGTCTACAGCTTCCAGCCTTATATCCAGCCTTCCATTAAGACCTGCTCTGGAAATCGTAATACAGAGACATCCTCAATTTCCCTTTATACTTCTCTCCCTGATGATACGAGAGACTTAGTAGGTGAAATTTCTCCAAGAAATAGTTCTCCTGACCCAGGGAAGAAATATTTATGATCAGTCTAACTTTGCTCTATTTAAAGCCTGCAAATGCTGGGAGTCTTGCAAGTACTTTATAGAACATCATCTCTCAAATCCCCAAAATGCACTTATCTAGTGTCATGCTTTCATGACTGAGTAGCATCTGCCCATCATGCAGCAGCTCAAGGTATAATTAATGGAGAAAAAAAATCAAAATGCAAGAGTACAAAACAATGGAGGGGAGTGGGAACAGAGCACGTGGACCTGAGTCCAGTCTTCTGAACCTTTTATGCAGACATCTCGTTCTTCACTGTTTGATCAGAGATAAGAATTTTAACATAATTTAAGTGAAAAATTACAATGTTTCTACAAGTTCTGCCTAAACTAAGGGAGAAGGAGCCCTGCCAGATTCCTTAAGGGAGACAAAACATAACAACTTTCTGCCAGTGCACAAAGATCCAGCAAAGTGCTCTTTATGATATAATTGGGAACATCCACAGAAAATTCCTGTTCCTACATTTATCTTTTAGATCTAGCAAAGTGAATATATGGGTATATGAAGTCCAAAACCCTCATGCATTGCAGGATCTTTTGAGAGCTCAATGATGGATCTTGTCATTATGGTAGGAATGCCAAAGTAGGAAGCCTAAGCGGAGCAATTTTAAGGTCCAATCCAACAAAACTTAAGCGCTTCACACGTTAGGATGCTCTTTGCTCACTGTATTTACTTTTCCAAAATTAGTTTGATGGATTTCAGGTAGAAAAGGTGTTGACTCAAGACTTGGAAGATGAAGCTGTGGAAGTCTAAATTTAAATTAAATCCCACAAAGTACAAATTATTTAATTAAGAAGCCATTTACCGGGATTTCCCAGTGATGAAGTCTCTTGTCATCTTGCCCCTACAAAGGGAAAAACAGCAAATATTACCTTCTATTCTGGATCATCGACCGGATTAAAAAGCCTCTGAAGTCTTTCATATGTACAATGAAAAGGCCAAATTTACAGAATTCCTTGTAAGTTCTATCTTAAAGGGGGAAAAAAGGCTCCAAAAGAGGAAATCTGAGCAGCTATTCTGCAATTGATGCTTTCATCTGTCTGGCTTAAATTGGAGGTGGTGTCATTTGGAGCTACCCTCTAGACACATCCCTGAAAGTACACAGCAAAAAAAAATAAATATTGCAAGTGCCGATGCAGGAAGAGCTTCTGTAAATATTGTCTCCTCAGTCAGCAACCTTATCCTTACTCTGCAGTTATTTTATTGTGGATCTCACATTTGGATAAGAAAAACCATTGAGAAGGAAGGGTGTTAAACACAGTGAAAGATACTGCATACGACTCTCAATGGAAGCTCAGCTAGTGGTGTGAACTGCCATTTCCACCCAAGCACAACCCAGAGAAAGAGGCATCAAATCATGCTTGCACCGGTCAAGAGATAGGGATACTAAACCTTTGGAGTAAATTTCAGTGCTTACTTTACATGGGGACAAGCTCTAGTATGACTTTAAATTTGAAACAAAAGGTAAGCAAGGATCACCTATCATCCCTTCCTAGAGAAGGGTAGGTGCTTGAAGGTTTTTCATGTCTATAGTCATCTTTTTACTCCAATGACTCCCACGCTTCTTGTGTATTGTCCTTTTTGCCCTTGGATTCAGAAGCGCAACATGTAAAAACAGGAGAAGCCTCCACAGTCACTGGCACACTAAAGAGATGCGCAACTATTACCACCCCTGTAAATCACAGAATGGTGTTCATAACGTTAGATAAGTGAGGACTCAATCCTTTTCATGCTGTTTGTGCCTTTTGCCTCCTTCCCAAATAGAAAAGCTTTCTACCTGTCCTGAAACAGACGTGTAGCCAGCATGTGGTTCATTGATGTCTTGTGCTCTAAAAAGGATCTAGAAAAACAAAATACAGGATGTATCAAGATAGAGTGCAACACAACGAAAGGCAGCATAATACAGAAATAAATGATTTATAAAAAACATCCCAGAAGTGGATTGAAACAATATGCTGTACCATAACAGAAAAGAGGAAAGAAGGAGAGCTGAAGTTCCTGGTGAGGCAAAAGCCACAGAGAAACATTACAGATTGGAAAAAAAAATTAGAAAAGCATAATATAGTATCACTCACAGGACGAGTCCTATATTGTCTTCACGGCCTAATGACAGAGTACACAGTATGTGCAGCTCTAGGATGTAAAAGCAGATAGCAGGAATGGATTATCTGAAGTGAAGACATTTTTATTCTGGCAGAAAAGTAACACCAGAAACAATGCTTGATAGCCTCCCATGAGGTGCAGTTGGGCAAAGCAGCAGAAGTTAAAAACAAGGGATCAGAAAAAAGCATCCTCAACACTAAAATAAACTACCAAAACCCTCAATATGTGTCTTTCTGATTGCTAAGCTTGTTGACATATGTACACCTAACACAGAATACCCCTCAACACAGAGCATCAGTGCAACACTGAGCCATCCTATTGGATTCTTATTCTTACCCATAAAGGTCCCATGTTAATGGGGTAGGGAATATCCGGATGAAGCCTCCTCTCCGTTCATTCTCCTCTCTCACTCGACGAAGAACTTTTATCTTGGAATAAAAAGAGAAAAAAGTAGCCAGCAAAATAGATACAATGAAAAATGAACCCTAGAAAAATCTGAGTTTCATAGGACAAGACTATTATTGCAGTCTTGGAAGTGAGCTGGGTACATATGATATTCTTAAGCAATTTTATCATGCATTTAAATTCTGAAGGAGTTTATCATTGCTTGGAGCACATATGTATGCCTGGCATGACTGAGAGCAAGGGCAGTACCAGCAGTAAAACTCAGCAGTTCTGTTTCAAAAATTATACTTCTGTCGTATTTTTCATATACATGCACTTGCTCTTTGCTGAGCAAATAACCCCACATAATGCATGAAAGCCAAGGTAAATAAAAAAATATTTAACAGCCTACTTACCTCCTCCATGGAGAGACCTAGCACAGAGCTGCCTTGCCTTCCTGTTGTTTTTTCCCTGCCTGAGGGCATCGGGTTTTTAATTTCAGCATCACTGGCAGACAGAGGACGGGTACGCTGTAAAGACAGTATGAATCCAGATTTTTTTCCTTTTCCTCTCTCAACTTACTTAAAAAAAAGTTACATTCAAATTCCAGGACCCCATTCCCAGCAGAATCTACACTCCAGAGTACTACAGCCAGAATTCACAATTCTACACTCCAGCTGTTGAAGAGCCCACACCCCAGCAGGCACTAAGTGCGAGTATTCACAGCAGGACTCACGATTCAGGCATCAGTGCCAGTATTTATATACATGCCCTGGCCCCTTCCAGAAAAACATTAGACATACCCAAAAGCACCAAAGCCAGGATTTCATACAGGGAACAATCCTCACACAAGGGGCACTAGAGACAGCATTCACACTCACAGGCCCCAAATACACTTGGATGCACACTTCAATGGTACCAGAACCATGATTCTCTGTTCCAGTTGTGTTGCCACACTGGAAGAACAGAACTGTAATTCACTGATGAGATAAAGTTGCACAAAAAAAGTGAAAAATTCAGTTCACCACCTGTTATTCTTTTGTTACTATACCACTAGATCTCAACTTGCTACTTCTTGCACTTAACTAACAGATCTTGTATATGTACATAGATACATCATACAAATTTGCATACGTATGCAAATTTAAAAAAAATAAGATAAATAATTTGCAGACAGTCTCTCCAAGCTCATTCTTAACCTGATGGGCAGTCCTGACCAATACTAACAAACGACAGGAATTCAAAGTGTCTTCAAATTAGCAGGATTATAAAAATCTTAAAATCCCAGCAAGACTGAAATCTTTGAACATGTTCTCTACATTTCAGCTGGTCTTAGGCCCAGTTCAGATAAACTACCTCTGTAAAAATAGTGTGAGAAGAGTCTAGCTAAGAAGGTCTTATACAAAATTCAAATTTTCTTTTAGCACTACATTGAGCAAAGAATGCAGAGAGCCTTCTTAATCTAGAAAGAAGATAAAAACATGACAGAAACCTTAAACTGGAGAAGCCCAGGGGAATATCCCACACTGCTCAGATACAAATAAAACTCATGGCAAGATCAAGTTATATCTTTATGTGTAAGGATTATTGGAATTGAATTCCATTCTCTGTTTCATTAGAAATTGCAAGCACCTATTCAGAATCTCCAGATGAAGCAATTGCAAAAGCAACAGGCGTTGCAGTAGAATGGGTTACACTGCAGTGACTGGCATAGAAAGATCCAAAGAGAAAACAGACATAGCAGGTGTCAGCTGAAACATTGTTAAGCCTAATGAAACCTGATTAAATAAACAAGAGAAAAATGAGACAATCTGGACAAGAAGATAGGAGACACAAGCATTTGCAAAAGAAATAAAAATGTCAGTAGTCAAAGATGTTTGCTTGATGCTGTAGACAGCATTAAGTTGAAAGGCTTTTAGTCTTTCTTCCTAAGCCTTCCTCCATTTCAAAAGCACAGCTCAACAACTTTGCTTAATAACTTCCTCTAAAATGTCCTGCTAGGTAATCCTCTCAAAAACCATTTCCTGACACTACCATAACAATCATCATGCGATAACTGCTGCTCAAAGAGAATATTACAGCAAATTTTTCATCCTATCAGGTGATCTCCTTTACTAAGGAAATACATCAATGAAACCATCTCCATTGTCCTGAGACAATGGAGATGGTTTCATTGATTACAAACAGAAAATGTACACCTATGTACTGGCAGCTCTGACTACTACCTAAAAACAAACTACACTACCGTTAAAATGCTAGAGAAAAACTTTAACTTTACTGAGCTTCCTGCACAAACACTTTTTTCAGTGTTTCACTGCAGAATTCTCTCTGGCTGTAGGACAGAAATGTCTCCAGCTTCACAAAGATCTTGTTTCCTCTTCAACCCAGCTTATCTTTAAAAGAATAGATAAATCCAACCACTTTGTTTTATCTCCAAATTTTGCAAGCATCTCTAGTTCCCACATCATGATTCTAATTATACTAAGCACTGACAGCAGTTGGCACAAAGATCCTTCCTATTCTCTATGAAACCTCATTATTCAATGAGATTTTTTTCTCTTATCCTCAGCTAAACTTACACAGAATGACAAACAGCAGCGCATAGAATGAACTAGGTTCTCAAGATGATTCCATCTGTCCTGCCTTCCTTCCTGCTGGGAAACCTCAAAAAAAATGAGAATCGTCGCTATTACGTTCGTACATGACGCCCAGCAGCAAAATAATGCCTACCGTGCCCCAACACATCCAGGTGCTTGGAATTGTAAACTAACATTGATTTGTCCATATGGCTTGCAAGGAGGGTGCCAAATATGATATTTAGGAAGGTGGATCAGTCTGACTTATGCTAACGATAGTTCTACATTTTTGCATTGCCTTTAATAAATCCTTCTTATCTCTGTATCTATTTTGACCCATTTCATTCTCAAATTTTTGCAGTTTCCTTCAGATGACTGTCTCACAGAAAATAATTGCTTCGCTTAAGGGGCCACCTGAATTTTGTCAATACAGATTCACCTGTGCTATGCTTTTCATTCAGATTTATTCCATCCCCTGTAGTATACAAGACAAAAATTCTTCCTCTTCCCTTTTGGTGTGACACTCCTATTTGCTGCTGCTTTCACCAGCTCTTCATTTTTACACTTCCTTTTCAATGACCTACCAAATCCAGAACACTGTGCTGCCTCTGTCTTCATCATTTGATGACCAGAGTGACAACTTTATCTTTAAACATCTATACCTGATTTCTTTAAAATGCAATTCAGAAATACTTGTAAGCTTAAAAACTTTGAGGGATTTGACCCAGCTGTCCTTGAGTCTCAGCACACCTCACCTACTCTTTTTTTAAGCTGCTAGAACAGATGTAAGTGTTTTTCCAGCCTTTGCTCTTGCCACATGGAAACGTATGCCAATACCTATCCATCTCCTCTTTTCTTGTTGTCTTGCCTCACCCCCAGG
Source organism: Gavia stellata (assembly GCF_030936135.1). Lineage (NCBI taxonomy): Eukaryota > Metazoa > Chordata > Aves > Gaviiformes > Gaviidae > Gavia > Gavia stellata. Next base: position 26,731,360 of record NC_082600.1, read on the forward strand.
CTACTTAGCAGCAAAATATATTTTGGGACTAATTGCACCAAAAGTATTGCACACGGTAACGTTTGAAATTGCGTCCCTTATATTGGTGAAAGGAGCTGAAGGGTACTTACCAATCTAGTGTTTGCTGTTCGTGACTGCGCAGACACAGGACGCTGCAAGAGACACGCAAAGAGAATAAAAACTTTGTGTTCTCCAAGACACTATCATCCCTGCCCAAGTTGCAGAGGAGTGGTGAGTACCCTAAAGCAAAAGGGTATAACTGAAGTCCAGAGATATAGCTAACAGCTTCCATCATCTCAGTTAAGGTCTTCTTCATATGCTTCACAAATGTATTCTGTCCCTATTCCAAATGCAGCACTAATCCTAACCTCAGATGTGCGCAGCTGTGCAGAATGCATCTGGTCATACACATAATTTTCAAAACCACACAGACAAGAGCTCTGCAGAATGGATGAACGAACTCAACTCTCATGACCAAAATTTATATATTGGTAAGATAAGAGTTACCCAGAGGAAAATACTTAATAGTTATGTATTAAGGAGAAACAGATGCTGTCAAGTAGAATTGTTCATAGAACAGAGGGGGTAAAAAAAAAAAAAGTAAGAATACTGAAACTCCAGAAGCCATTTCATTTAAATATCTCAGAAATACTCCAGTTCTTGCAGAGGAAGAATTTAACATGCTATTTAACATTCCAAAACAGGTGTAGAAACATCAGCAGAATGTCACGAAGTACCCTGTATTACTTATCCAGTGTATTGGGTTTGCAGTAGCCAGGGCAGGGGGGGGGCTACAGGGGCGGCTTCTGTGAAAAGGTGCTAGAAGCTTCCCCTATGTCTGATAGAGCCAATGCCAGCTCACTCCAAGACAGACCCACCACTGGCCAAGGCCGAGTCAATCAGTGACAGTAGTAGCACCTCTGGGATAACATATTTAAGAAAGGGGAAAAAAACCCCAAACCTGCGCAACAGCAGTGGAGAGAGGAGTGAGAATATGTGAGAGAAACCCCTCTGCAGACACCAAAGGCAGTGAAGAAGGAGGGGAAGGAGGTGGTTCAGGCACCAGAGCAGAGATTCACCTGCAGGCTGTGGTGCAGACCATGGTGAGGCAGGCTGTCCCCCTGCAGCCCATGGAGGTTAATGGTGGAGCAGATACCCACCTGCAGCCCGTGAGGGACCCCACACTGGAGCAGGTGGATGCGCCTGAAGAAGGCTGTGACCCCATGGGAGGCCTGTGCTGGAGGAGGCTCCTGGTAGGACCTGTGGCCCTGTGGAAAGTGGAGCCCACGCTGGAGCAGGTTTGCTGGCAGGACTTGTGACCCCACGGGGGACCCATGCTGGAGCAGTTAGTGAAGAACTGCAGCCTGTGGGAAGGACTCACATTGGAGAAGTTCGTGGAGGACTGTCTCCTGTGGGAGGGACCCCACGCTGGAGCAGGGGAAGATTGTGAGGAGTCCTCCCCCTGAGTAAGGGAGAAGCGGCAGAAACAACATGTGATGAACTGACCGCAACCTGCATTCCCCGTCCCCCTGTGCTGCTCAGGGGGAAGAGGTAGAGAACATCGGGACCGAAGTTAAGCCCAAGAAGAAGGGAGGGATGGGGAGAGGGTGTTTTAAGATTTAGTTTTTATTTCTCATTATCCTACTCTAATTTGACTGTTAATAAATTATTTTTTTTTTTCCCCCCAAGTCAAGTCTGTTTTGCCCATGACGGTAATTGCTGAGGGATCTCTTCCTGTCCTTATCTCGAGCCATGAGCCTTTCATTATATTTTCTCTCCCCTGTCCACCTGAGGAGGGGAGTGATAGAGTGGCTTTGGTGGGCACCTAGCATCCAGCCAGGGTCAACCCACCACATCTGGCATCAGGCCTACAAGCAAAACCAGTTTAATAACAGGGATAGTAGGTTCAAAAGAAAACTATTATCACAGGAGCTTAGATTTTTCTTGCCTTCAGTGGTATTCAGGCTGCCTTCCTCCTCCTCAATGCCCAAGAGGAACAAATGGTGTAAGAAAGGATTCTCAAGAGACTTATCTGTCATTTCTACCTGTAGTACTGCCAAGTTTCTCTCTACAGTTGGTCTACACAAAACAGGTTGAGGTCCCTTTACTGCTTACGATTAATTGAAAGAGCTCCAACCCAAATGAACAATAAGTTACACAGAAAGCAGCTAAATTGTTCATTTCCCTAAAGGGAGAAATGCTCAGAGTCAAACCAAAGAAATTGCACAAGGAACTTGCAGTCCAGCCTGGTGAAACTCAGAAAACAGAAGTTGCCATAACTATCTCATGTCCAAGAACATTGGCATCAGCATTTCTTTCCCAAGAAGCAACTCTTACAATGATTAAAGATGGCCTATGTGGACAATCAAAACTTAAGACATCATGAAGGAGTTAAGAAAAACAAAAGTAGTTCAAAGTACCCTTTGCAACTGAGAATGGGAACAGAAGTATCAAAGAACCAATGATGTGAGATAAAATGCATTCAGCAAAGAGCAGGCCAAAACATTCTTGAACCATGCAAAGATCTATACACCTTTTTAGCCATGCGATTTCCATTTAGGTACTTAAAAAAAAAACATGCTATAAAACTTTATCACTGGATTAGAAATCTGTTCCTGGTAAACATCAGTAAGGGGGACACCTGTCCCGAAAGGTAAGTTAATCCCATCTCATAACCATGGCTCTGTCATATGAATCTTTGCACATTTCAACTGGCCAGGCCTTCCTTGCAGCTATTTGTGTTTTTTTAAGCAAAATAAATCTGTAAGTTAAAGCCTCCTTAAAATTCAGTGCTTCCCAACAGCTCAATTACAAAGAGCATCTTTATGGTCAGAGGGATCTGTATGAAACCCCATCTATTAAATTGGCCTTAGAAGCTTTGGACTCAGACACGTGTCCTATAGATACTCAAATTTCACCTTACCAGCTATTGACCTCTCTCCCAGTGACTCAAGACTCCAAGTTTTACAAGAAGCAAAATATTGCAATTTCTGTGAGTTTTCCCTATACCAAAATGGACAGTGTATTGGTACTCTGTCACTGAACAAAAACTACTTTTCATTTCATAACTGGACTTGAGCTACACAGCATGTCCCTCACAGGAGCATATGCATCAGCTGCAGCGAGTGTCAGGATACACCGTTTGCCTATTTGCCTGAGAAGGAATGCATTTGAAAGCCCAAGTGACATTAGGGGATTTCCCTGCCTTTTGTGAGTGCTCCACTTCCACAGATATTTATGGAATCCATCTCGTAGCCAAAAAGAGATAGAGGACAACTGCCCTTCAGCTTTACAGTGCTAAGAAAGCACTATCTCAGCAGAAAAGGTAATGGATAGTCACAGTAAGCCACAAGAGGCCTCAGTCCAAGGATCCATGGGAAAGGAAGCGAGATTCCAGGAGAGAATGGGAAAGAAGCCTTAAATTTCAAATGCAAAAAGCTCTTTCTGACCAGAAGGTCTCGGAGACATTCATAAAGCTCTAGGGTTCTGGAAGCTTGTTGCCTTCAACAAAACAAAAGTGGCGGAACAGCCCGTAGCTCAGGTGCATCCCCTGAGTCTCTTCTGTAGTTACGCTAGAAATCCAGATAACCTTACTCACTCACTGTCTCTCTCACCTGTGAGCCAAATTCAATGAGAATGACTTTCCTGCTATCCTTCTCAGCTCTGGCTTGTTGAAGTCACTTACCTGTAGCTTCTGGTAGTGATTTCTCCTGACAGATTCAGATGAATGATAAATGGCCCGGCTTGACCGCTGGCCTGGATCTTGGCACACGAAGCCTATGGGCATCAGGAGCCACATGAGAACTTTAAGACAGGCAAACCCTGAAATATAAACCTAGCATTCCTGTTAATGATCTCAGTCTATATATGACCTTCCTGTCCCTGCCCAAGCACCAAAAAGGATACTTTTCTTTTTTATATCTTGCTTTGTTTAATCCCAAACTGTACATTGTGTTACATTTTTTGAATAAAACTGGAACTTGCTTCAAAACCAAGTACTTAAATCTATAACATGGGTTAGTGAATAGCAGCACAGAGATAGGCTCCATTTCTTAAATAGCTGAGCAGACTACCTGATGACAATACTGCCTCTTTTAATGTTATGGGTAAGTCAAGTAACTGAACCAAGATGTACTAGGGATGCCTAAAAGGTGCTATGCACTAGAAAGTCATGCAGCTTTTACAACCATGACTCCACTTCTAACATAGCCTAACCAGAACCTACACATTCAACCTAAAAATAAAATAAAAAAAAAATGCATGAGGGCTAAACTGAAGTCACCTGCTAAAGAGAAAGAGCAGTGTCTTCAAATACCAAACTAGGGACTTTTAATACCACCTAAGCATCACAAACAGCCAGATAATTCTGAAGCTGAAATGTCCACATATAACTTCCCAGTGCTAACTACAGTTGCTCTCCTTAACTAGACTTCCCCTCTATTATACTCATCTAATAACCTGCAGCTCATAAACCTACTTTTTACTGGTTTTAAATGAGGGAAATATTGAAGGAGCTTTTTGTTACACTCACCTACAAGAGTGAACATATCTGAGAGCATGCTAGCTTTGATCTTCAGGTCCAAAGGAGCATCACTATCCCCACATGAAACAGAGGACAATAGGAATTATTTGTCTGGCATTAAATGAGAGGAATGCATCAATATCCAAGATATCTTCCAATATAGTTTCTTTTTATTGGTCCTTAACACAGACATAATCAACATGGGAGGAAAACTAGGTGATTTTCACACACATAGGTAAAGACAAGCAGCAACAGATTAAATTGTTTGTTTATCCCTTTTCACAGCTTTAGACTTCTAATGTAGCAATATACAGCCTTGTTTTAGCTCTGCTTGGCTAGAAACATTTTTTTTGAATGTATCAATGCTATATTTCATGGAGTAGATAGAGGTTGCTGTCATAGAATTCTTAAAAACCACAATTACCTATGCCTCTTCCACATAAAATCAGATGGGTTAGTTCTAATGGATGGGAACAAATGATTAGGGAAAAACTAGGAAGAAAGAAAATGGCAATCATAACAAGGCAGAGCAAAGGATGCAGATGTGAGTTAGAGTTTTAAGTAGTAAAGAATGCAAATAACTCAGTGTGTATGTATATGAGCACAAACCACCAAACCAGGAAATTAAATGTTGTGGAAACATTCTAGTTGCACCAGAAAACAAAGTAGGTACTGTGGAAGCTAGGGTTATGAACAGTGTGTGAAAAAAATTCTATGCAGGATAAAAAAGGAATTAAAAAAAACACAAGAGGAAAGTCAGATATGGCTATTCCAGGAACGTATTACTTAAGGCTTACTTATACCATCATAACTGAAATACTATTCACAGTACTACAAAAGCGTATTGTGCATCTGTGCTCCTGTAAAGTTAAACAGTAGTCCAGAAAACACACATAGTTGGAGATCTACAAAAATAAATCCTCAAGTTTCATTAGAGTATGAGGGTCAGCATAAGGGCCAAGACAACACTCACTCTTCAGATTCAGCTAGAGAGACTACCAGATCAAAAATTTGAGTCCAAGCATACATCTACATACTCAAGTCAAGCACAATGCCTGAACTCTGCTTGGACTCCAAAATCTTAACATTTCTACTCAGTCAAGCAGACTGAAACCCCACGCAATAGTCTGGAGAGTTTCAAAATTCGTCTATGATGAGAGATTATGAAGTGTTAACAGCGATGGCAGACTGTGGAGGAGAAATTATTAAAAAGAAAATGGAATCCCAACCGGGTTCTTTCAAAACCTATTGCTGCAATATTGTTTTTGCAAAGGGAAAAGCAAAGGAGTATCCTCTCTGTCAACTCTTAGCAGTGGAACAAATACTCTGTAGGCATCATGAAATCATGCCCTCCTAGGACCACAAGTTAACCATCTCTAGCAACAGTCCCAGCCTCATATTAAACTGGGAATCACTTACCAGGCCAATGATGGGGACAGGTTCACTTCCAACAGCCAGGGCTTGAGAGTGTCATCAATAAGGACATCAAAACCATACAGCTCTGAAAACACAGCAGACACTGTAAGTTTACCTTACTGCACCTTTAAACATTAAGGTAAGGTCCAACATTAGTCTCTATCAGGTCATTTCTATCTATATCATTTATGTTAGAACCAGTGAACTCTATAGGGCTGAACAAATAATGACATTCTACAAGTGGGAAACTTCACTTCCTCAGAATCAAGATTAAATATATTCTGTTTGTGGGGGAAGAAGGAAGCAGAAAATGAGTCTTAGGAAAGTATTATATAGAAAAATAAACTCTGCTCTCCACAAACTGCAGTTCATGCAGAAATCTACTACTTGTTTTCACATAGAATTGACACAAGCACAGCAGGTCCAATCTATTTCTTCTGTTGGACCCTGGAAACAACAGAACTTCATTCTCCTTTTCACTTTTTAATTCCTATATTCATTGTTCCAGTCAGCTATAGGAAATCTTACTTCTTTCAAGCATCAGCTTCTTTTCAGTTATTTCTGTATGTTTTTCTGCAATATCTCCACGGGAGTACAAGAGTCTTCTCCTCAGCAGCTCCATCTACATGGACAACCTCCCATAACTCTTGATCTTATTTACAGCTTGCCACTTTGCAGCAAACCACTGTAGAAATATTTTTTCCTTAGTTTCTAAAACATTCATAACCTATTACATCTGCTAGATGTGTTCTGCTCTACACAGGTCAGATTGAAGCCAGCTTCCCATTCCAAGACTGATTTTACTATTTCACTCTATACACACATTCTCTCTAGTTTGGAAAGAGTTGCAAGAAGGATGCTACACAAAGACGACAGTAAATCAGAAGCTGGCGTTAATGCAATTCCCTCTTCCAGCATTAAGAAATACAGTTAATGATCATCAGGGCAACTTAAGACACATTTTTTCAAAACACCACAGAACAGGGTATTGGCAGAGAAGAAGGATTTCCATGGAATTAACCAGTTCCCTAGTGCCCAGAGTGAAAGCAAGAGAAATTCTTCGCCATGCTGTTTTCCTTGAATTCTGTCCTTGGCCTTTTGTCGCCTGCCTGACGTTGATGCTGGCTCCAGCAGCTGGACTGCTTGACAAGATCTTCCTATGCAGACAGCTGTGCGAGAGCTCATGTAGCTTATAATGTGAAGTTAATGAGCTGTGGGGGGGACTTGGAAGGGGAGGAAATGGCAGCAGAGTAAGTATTGCCTGCTCACTTTTCTAGACTGTGTAGCCAGACATTGAGTGGGAAGCAAAACAGCAGAGAGTTAAGGAGTTGGTTCACTCCAAAGAAATGAGGCTGAATCTACATTTGGCTCTCTTGCTCCCCAGATGGGAAAGGCTGCAGTAGAGGGAAAAGGAGGAGGTGGGGATTATAAGTGTAAACACTAGCAAAGCATTTCAACCAGGAGAAACTTCTGATGGTTTTAATACATTATTTCAAAATACAGTCTCAGGTTTGGTGAAGACCTGTGACTCTTAATGGCATAGTATAGTCCAGTGGACAGGCAGCTCATGACCGAGGCAGAGAAGCAATGAGGGGGCCTGTGGCAGCTGCTGGTCTGCAACCTCCCAACCCCAGCCAGGAAGCAGAGCATTTTGTTTTGACTAGCTGCTGTTTCTTTTGCTGCTGGCCATTCCCTCCCTCCGCCCCTCAAAGGGCCTTTGCTAGTATTTTGGATCCTCTGACTTTGTCCTCTTCTCCCACACTCTTCTCCTTTCCAAACCACTTGCTCTTTAAACCCCCCTCTTTCCCACCCAGTTACTCACTTACTCCATCCACTTTTACAAATACATATGGGAAACCTTTTGACCTTAGCTAGCCCTGACCATGCTTCTGGTGCTTTATACTCCTTTCCCTTGTGTCTGCCTGTTTTTATCAGGACAGCAAGCTCTTCGGGGTATCCCTGTTGACTCAATTCCATTGTTAAACGCAGACATCTAATGCCATCTGCAATGCCTTAGGGTCTCCTAGGAAGACTCCACTGCTGCTTCATAATGCTCCAAGTTTCATGTATTCTAAGTCATACATACAACCCCTAGACAGGTGTCTCTGCTACCTCAGGGCATCAGGAGTTACGCAATATCCATGTTCTGGCAACAGAATCAAACCTCACAGCTTAGCACAAAGGGGTTCTCAAGTCTGCCTGGAATACTAGGGCACAAACAGAAGATAAATTACCTGTGGTTTCAACTATCCTAGAAATATCTCCTTGGCCCTCTTCCACATTTGGAAAATGCACTATCTAGATTAAACACAGCAGAAGTATCCTTTTTACTGTGAAACTCCACTATCATTTGTAAAAATAAATACACAGGAAGCACAAAGATGTATAGTCACATGAGCATAGCAAGATCAGAAGTATATCCTCTACAATTATGAACTTCAGCAAGACTGCCATTTTCCTCTGTAGAGAGAGTAAAGAAAACAGAATGACTGAAAGAGAAACACATGCCTCAGGCAGTGACAAGGGTAGGTTTATGACAACCCACCTTGCACCACTGTTGTTATTAAAGGAAGAATAGAAGAAACTAAGATATCATGTTTCCACAATGCCTTCCCTTGCTCCCCTCCTCTTGCTACTACAATCCACAAAAAACATGCCTCACCCCTGCAGTTTGCAAAAGAGATTGGAATTATATCAGGAGGTACCAGCTGTTGCCAAGACTCAGCAGGAACAGCCTGCCTCTCCCCTCTGACCCCCACAGAGAAGTCACTGCTGACCGAGCTTCCCAATCCTCCCAAGAGAAGGGTTAGCTTCAGACTAAAGTCTAACAGCAACAGTTCAGCCAGAGATTATTTTTGCCAATGTCATTATTTAAGACTAAGAGGAAGGCTAGAAACCTAGTCTCAAGCTTTTTGGTTCTGGTAAACTACCACGTAGTCCAAGTTTGGCTTATAATCCTGTCAAAGATTGCACTGGCACTCCCTTTGAGCAAATATCCCCAAAGAATTTGCTGTTCTCTGTAAGTCTAGAAACTAAGTCACAAGTGTTAGCCTGGTAGTGCAAGCAATGTTTTCATGATTTTGCATAGAATGAATAAGCTCAATTCCTAGAGGGTTGCTGAAATTCTGGTCTTTGTTTTCAGCTTATTCCCTGAGGAAAAAGAAGAAGCTTTACTGCAAAGTACATATTCTGCAATTGAATGGAGGCAACCTGAGGTTATGAAGGGACACATATACACTGAAAAAAAGCTGCATAGTATGCAACTCTCCTGCTTTTGCAATAAAAACCGATCATCTCATTTTAAGCAGGAGCATATTTACAGACATTCCTAATGCAAGGAACTACACCTGTGTCACTGAAATTCAAGTCTTCCCTTTTTGCTTCCTACTCTTTCTGTGCTCTACATAAAGGTATCCTGCAGACCATGCTTATAGACAACATGTATCAAGGAGCTTCAGTTAGAAAAGTTAACTGTGCTACAATTTCATCCAAAGCAGCAACCAGTCAGTGCGAAGGAAAAAAACTTTTAAGAGTATAGTGATGGACATACTGCTTTGTTGAACATCTTGCCAAACGTGAGGCTTCAGAGACTTCATAGTATTTCATAAATGAACTCCATCACTTTATCTCATGATGGTACAGCACCTGCTTCAACTCTGGTAAAGCATATCTTAACAGCTATAGGGACATGACATGAACAAATCTACATTTTGAGGGCTATCACAGTCAGGTCCCAAATCATTCCTGCTGCTCTACAAAAGGCCAGCATAACAGTTTAGGCTTTGATAAGCAAAAGGCCACAATGTGTCATATCAAGTAAGAACAGAAGCCTCTACTCTGGACACCAAAGGCTTTTGGGAAAGTTCTGGTGCTGTAGTCTTGTGTGGAAATTTGCCTTGCACTCCAAATAATACTCCCTTTTTTAAGAGAACTTTATTTTAACAGAGGCTTTATCACTCAGTGTTATTACAGGAAATGGCCCACCAAGAGGGGACAGAATTATTCCACATGTTGGTATTCTTGTCTACTTCATGAGATGCAGCCTGCATCTGCCACAGTTTGTCATACTAGCTTGGCCGAATGTGTAATTACCTCACTTAGAGGCACCTTCTCCACAATAAGTAACCAGAGAAAGTCCATCACTTATGACTTCTCAACCTTTTTTCCTTCTACTGAAGCCTGAAGGACACTTAGTCACATTCCCAATAACAGTCTTCAGAAGTGGATTAATTGCAGGGTGCCTACACAGAATCATAGAATATTTTGAGTTGGAAAGGACCCATAAGGATAACTGAGTCCAACCCCACCGCTCCTCACAGGACTACCTGAAACTGAATCATATGACTAAGAGCATCATCCAGACGCTCCTTGAACTCTGACAGGGTTGGTGCCGTGACCACTTCCTTGAGGAGCCTGTTCCAGTGACCGACCACCCTCTCAGTGAAGAACCTTTTCCTCATGTCCAATCTGAACTTCCCCTGACACAGGTTCATTCCATTTCCTCATGTCCTATTGCTGGTCACTAGAGAGAGGAGATCAGCACCTCCCCTTCCACTGCCCCCCTTGAGGAAGTTGTAGACTGCAATGAGGTCACCCCCTCAGCCTTCTCTTCTCCAAGCTGAAGAAGCCAAGTGATCTCAGCCACTCCTCATAAGTCTTGCCCTCCAGACGTTTCACCATCTTGGTTGCCCTTCTTTTACATAAACCACTACTTTCTTTGGTGAAGAGGAGTTGGGCTCATCATCTATACCAAAATCAGACTCAGAATCATCCTTCTACTCTGAAGTCAGAAAAGCTAATAAGGCCATCTTCAAGGCTAACATCAAAGAACAGGAGTCTTGGTGCAAATTGGGCTGCCTTTATAATCCTAATCTTACAGGGTAAATAAATTATCACCCATGAAGGAAAAAGTTCTTCAACCCAACATGTGAGACCATAATGAGCCAAAAGATTAACATCCCAATAACCACCTTTGGACATCACTTAACTGCCCTTATGTCACTGAGGAAAAGAAGAGTAGATATGATGTTACTTGTTCTTCAAACTTAGGTGGCCAAATTAAGAAAATGTAGTAGCAGGTAGATCAAAACAAAAGCCAGCTGACTCCATAGATACATGGGTGCATGAGGTGAAGGAGAAAGACAGCATGTTTCCTGACTTCATTAGCCCAAGTTCTTCCAATTTCAAGCTCCTAAACTCCAACAACCTTAGCCCCAAGCAAACTAGGAGACAAGAATAACCTGATGTTCCTCACTTCAATGTTCTCATCCATCTGCTAAATACCTTAATATGTCACTACAAGAACCAATGGCAGTAGAAGTTGGAATGAGAAGTCAGGGTTGATTCAGACTTTGGTAACACAAGTCCACTGATGATAAATTGACAATGGTGGTCATTTCTTTATGGCTGTTTTTGGAAGAGTTCATTCTTCCTAGGTCTGCCCCAGCACCCTGAGAAAGAAAACTGGTGCTACCAAGCTGAGAACAGCTTCTTAAAGAAACTAGAAAGTTTCGGCAGCAACAGGGATCCTGACTCTTTCAGCTGAGCTCTAGGTGCTAAATCATCAACAATCATTTAGGTACCATTTAGAGCTATGAAGTGACAAGTAAGGAAAACAGTGCAGCAATAGACCCCTTCTCCTATAGGAGCTATCACTAGAAGACCTATCCCTTGAACTCATTTTACCCTTCAGGCTCAGCTGACAGTTTTGTTAAATTCTGAAGATATATTTATATTACAAAACCTACCTTGGCACATTGGATCAGCAAAAGATCTGTCCTGAAAGGTACAGGTCTCCTGAATCTGATGGTAGCCAGAGAACTCTAAGGATAACCTTCTTCAGATTCAAAACAGCATCTTTACATACTGGCTTTAAAGCCAAGACTGACAGTAAGGGTATAAAAATACAATGGATTAAGCTTTGCAAAAAAAGATAAGTGTAGGGAATACTTATTCTGCTTTTCCTTGACATGTCATCTATGAAACCAGAAAGAGAGATAGTATATGTATGGCTGACCTAAGTCTCTAAGCAGACACTCACCTATACTCATGTCAAGTAACTCTGCACAGAAATTCCTTATGAATCTCAAATTTTTAGTGTCCTGCAAAATTTATTATGGAGCAGGCCAGCACTGTTCAATACTGCAAAAAGCTACGATTCCCCCAAACAGGTCAACTGCTACTACTAAGAAAATTAAATGCTCACAAAGAACAGTAACATAGATGGTTGAGGACTGGTAATTAGATACAAATGAAGACTTTAAGCATTTAGCTCCAAGTCAGCACCACTCAAGTAGTACAATAGTTTGTTTGCTTTATACCATCTTCATGTAGATGTGATTAGAAGCATAAGCTTGACCAATTCAGCCTTAGGACACAGGAGCAGCTAAGTAAGAAACTCATTACTTTGGTGGAATCAACAAACATCCCTATTATGCTATACTGCCCTGCCTTCTTGATTACAGAAGAGCTGAACAGTGTCACCACTGGGTTGACTAAAACTGGGAATGAAGCAGGGTACTTAATCTATTGCTTCTTCAAGCTCATGTTTCAGCGAGTACAGAAAATGGTGCTACACTGGATGCTGGCAAAAATACGTGCTGCATCCAGTTGCCTTCATTTCATCCCCTACTAAACCATCCTACAGAGAGATTTTTCAGACTATCTGAAAGCAGGTCTCACTGCCTTTTCTAGCTTACCCAGAAGTGCTTACTCCACGAGGGAGAACAATGCAGTCTTTAATCAGCTTGGGCATAGGTATCCCTATTCTATCGCCTGCTCCCACTGAGATGTCATGGCCCTCAAAGTCAAGGCAAAATCTAGTTTCTCTTAAGAAGGCTCCAGAGGCAACCAACAACTCAGCTGGTGACCAGCTTCAGGACAATGCAGTGGTTCAGAGTCCTGCAGCATGCCCTCTGGAACTACTGGTTAAGACAATTTTTACTTGCAGCTTAGTTTTATATGAGGAATTATTAGCTGATCATAAAGAACAAAATAGAGGCTTGAGATCACATTGTTAGTAAAAATGCATGAACAAGGCTGCAACAAAATCATGTAGTACTTACAGTACTTTCTGTGATGCACATCAGAGGAACAAAACTACTGAGCATCCTAAGTCCTCTGAGAGCTGATTATTACTAGAAGGCAGTAAACAGTTCACATGACATGGCCAAAAGGGGACTCACTACATTCTTTCCACAAATCGTCAGCAGCACTCCACTTTGACATCAGAAAAAGAATCATTCTGACGTACCACTCTCACTTTCTAGGCAAGCATGGGTAGCTGGAACCATACAAGACTGTCTCACTGGTCTTATTTTAGAACATGAAGAAGCCATGAATGGAGTCTCTTCCCTTAAATCTAGAAAACAAGTATATTACATAAAAAAACATTTACTTGGGAAAGGAATGAAGGACCACAGGAGTGCTAAACTGTTAGAGAAATGAAGTGGACAACCAAATCTAGACAAATAAGTACTTGTGATTAAATATTTAGCAAGATGGTGGCAATTGTGCTGGAGTCCTATTCCCTAGAACAGCATTACAAAGACTAGAGTAGAATACACATTAGTCATATTTTTCTAGAAGCTTTCCAACCCAGGCCTACCTCTGTATCTGAAACTTAGATACAGGTTTCTGAAGTCTGAGATACTGTTCAGACAATCAGTCTTTCTCAGGACACACATGCAGTTTCATTGTTCACAGCCCAGGATGAAAAAACCAACCACAAAACAAAACACTCTTGGAAGCCTCTGCATGCTGCCTTGAAATCTTCATTCCCAATTTTGTCCCTCATGTTAACAGCTATCAACTCAGCCATTCTGAACATTTCCAGCTAGAAAAACTGCCTTTTTTACAGCACGGTTAAAAGTAGCACAACCAAAGAGTGCCAGAACAAGACACATGGATGAAGAATGAGCCATGCAGCATGACAAGGGCAGTTCAAATCCTTGGGACAAGGACCACCTCTTAATTGTGGGGGAAGGTGACAGAAAGTACTGGGCTCTGGAAATGCCTCAGGCTCCCTAGGGAAGCAGAATGGCTCCTACTTAAGCTCTCTTTCCTGGGAAGCTCTTAATTTATGTTTACACTGAAATAAATGGAACAAAACAGTTTATTTGTGGGGGAGCATCTGAGAGGGTGGTTAGTGCAGCCCTGGGGAGGCAGCAGGAAGTGGGATAACCTCAGAGCCAGGCCCAGCAGAAAGTACACTAGAAACATTAGTTTCCACATACACAGCTCAGAGGAATCTAGAAACACAACTGAGGGAGGAAAAGGGAAAAGCAAAGAGTCAGTTAAAGTTTTTTGGTGAGCTTTTTTTAATCCAGTTGATATTTCTGGAGTACCTGATAAACTACTACTTCACTAAAACTGTTATCTAACTCATAAATCCCCACGTATGCCAAGGTTCTCCAACTCTGAACAGAGGCATCAGAGTCTGTCAGAAGCAGCTAAGGCCAGAGAGGCAGCTAGTTTGGCAGGTAACTAAACAACATATCACCCATGGCTCCTCCTTGATTCTTGACTGTCTCATCACCCCCAAATATCCAAAGATAACAACATTTATGTTACAGTGTTGAAAGCTGCAGAATTTTCAATACCGAAGTGCAATGCAAGGACCACACAAATGGATTTACCTGTCACAGCTCGTTTAAATGTAATTCCCAATACCTAAACATAGGATAGCTTAAGCCAAGCTTGGTCTTTGGTTTAATCACTGACTGAGACTAATTCTAGAGCCATTTCCCCTGCCCTGAGACTCCATCTTTGTGCATGTATCCACATGAGCAAAGGGCAGCTAAGAGCAGGAGGAGGCCTCTTTAGGGAAGGTTGGGAAGCAGCCACTGGAAAGCGGGAGAAGGCACACTGTGGTACCAGCCGCTGCTTTCTGGACCTCATACCAGCATCTGCTGCCAGCGAGTTCTCAAGTCCCTTTGCCAGCACATAGTTCTGCATTCAGCTTCTGCCAGAAACAGGCTTTGACGCCACCATGCGGTACTCTCACACAAGCACAAGCCTAGAAGCATTACAACCACTGTCATTCCAGGCACTGCATTACACATTCCTCCCTGGTCCTCAGATGCATGTATGACAATAATTTAGAACTACATTGGGCTAGATGGCTCAACAGAAAATATTAATGCTCTAAAGGGTTATGTAATCATCCACAGCCATCCTTTGCAAGGGCAGTAGTGGGTCAGTAACTTCAACTTTGCAGCACTTCCCCAGTTCCCTTTTCATCATCCCATTTTCTAGCATGATATTCTGATGAACACCACTGGCACAGGAGCAACTGCGATTCAACATTCCCTGCCCTCACAGAAGCCTATAATGAGAAAAAAAAAAAATAGTATCAGGCTTCCTTGCAACAGGGAATGCATATTTCTCTGTAGCATCAGAAAGATGTAAGTTTCAAACAGTACTCAAGAGCCAATCAACAAAGATGCCCCCAGTGCCTTACCAAAGCAGCTGCCACGATGTGAAAGAAAAGTTTTACAAGCTGTGGCAATGGCCAGCTCAGCAGAAACTACAGTCTTGATGATCAGGTCCTCCACATTGGCCATCAGTGCTGCAAGGAGGGAAGGAGAAAAAAAAAAAAGGAAAAGGTAGATTGTGAAGTAACACACAATACCTAGAAAAACATGAGAATATGCACATGGGCAGATACCTTTGTGAATCAAAGCATGTGAAAGCCTATGGATAACAAAGCAATGATGTTTGGAAATCCATGCAAGTATAAGTATACAGATAGTTGCGTAAGTATCCTAGTGCAAAAACACTCACAAATGAGAATGATAAAGGTGAGTACATGTACAGTGCAAGTAAGCAGAAACATGTGGCAAGCACATCCACACAAGTCAGCTGGAGTCAGATCACTGCCCACTCAGAGTATTAGGAAGACTGAACAAGAGTGGGTTAGCGAGATAGGCCCTTAAACTACAGAGAACAAGACATAGCCACTGAGATAAAAGTCCACAAGAAAAATTTTTGTGAGATAACTGTTCTGTGATGTTGCACCTTCCTCTAAAGCAGCTGTTCCCATACCATTATTCACAAATAATTTCAAAATTATATGACTAGTGACAGCTCCCAGACCTGCTGACCTATAGACAAACTGCAGTTTGAGTACTGAAGCTCTCTCCCGCCCCTGTACGAGCCTGTAAACAGAGCTCAGGAACAGGAATCTGAGCTGACAGAGGGAGCAAAAGGCAAGAAAAGATGCACGTTAGATGTAGACCTGAATTCTACACTGGGCTTGGGATGAGTCATGCAGTAGAAAGAACACCCCACTGAGCTTCTGTTTTCAAGGGCAAGCAACAGAGAAGCGAGAGGAGGAGGGAATGAATGAACACTAGAGTCCTAGTCTGAAAAGTCAGTAGGGATGATAGGACAGCCTTCCCTACTGCTCAAGGGAGCACAAGGAAATACACAAGACCTCCAAACCCACACAGACATTTGGTAATCCCTGTCCCAAAGAACATCTAGTACAAACCACTTGACTAGAGAGCTCAATTTAGGCCTACAATCACTATTTCTCATGTTCAGATGATGACATGCAGGGACCTGAATAATAAGAGGAGCATGCAAGCAAATTCAGATGTGAACTTACAGAATCATAGAATTGTTTAGATTGGAAAAGACCTTTAAGATCATCAAGTCAAACTGTTAACCTAACACTGCCAAGTCCACCACTAAACCATGTCCCTAAGCACCTCATCCACAGGTCTTTTAAATACCTCCAGGGATGGTGACTCAATCACTTCCCTGGGCAGCCCATTCCAATATCTGACAACCCTTTCGGTGAAGAAATTTTTCCTCATATCCAATCTAAACCTCCCCTGGCACAACTTGAGGCCATTTCTTCTTGTCTTATCACTTGTTACTTGGGAGAAGAGACCAACACCCACCTCACTACAACCTCCGTTCAGGTAGTTGTAGAGGGTGATAAGGTCTCCCCCGCAGCATCCTCCAGGCTAAACAACCCCAGTTCCCTCAGCCACTCCTCATAAGACTTGTGCTCCAGACCCTTCACCAGCTTCATGGCCCTTCTCTGGACACACTCCAGCACCTCAATGTCCTTCTTGTAGGGAGGGGCCCAAAACTGAACACAGTATTCGAGGTGCAGCCTCACCAGTGCTGAGTACAGGGGGACAATCACCTCCCTACTCCTGCTGGCCACACTATTTCTGATACAGGCCAGGATGCTGTTGGCCTTCTTGGCCACCTGGGCACACTGCTGGCTCATATTCAGCCAGCTGTCAATCAACACCCCCAGGTCCTTTTCCACCAGGCAGCTTTCCAGCTACTCGTCCCCAAGCCTGTAGCATTGCACGGGGTTGTTGTGACCCAAGTGCAGGACCCGGCACTTGGCCTTGTTGAACCTCATACAGTTGGCCTCAGCCCATCGATACAGCCTGTCCAGATCCCTCTGAAGAACCTTCCTATCCTCAAGCAGATCAACACTCCCGCCCAACTTGGCATCATCTGCAAACTTATGAGGGTGTGCTTGATCCCCTCGTCCAGATTATTGATAAAGATATTAAACAGAACTCGCCCCAATACTGAGCCCTGTGGAACACCACTTGTGACCAGCTGCCAAATGGATGTAACCACATTCACCACAACTCTTTGGGCCTGGCCATCCAGCCAGTTTTTTTACCCAGCAGGGAGTGCGCCCATCCAAGCTATAACCAGCCAGTTTCTCCAGGAGAATGCTGTGGGAAACAGTGTCAAAGACCTTACTAAAGTCTAGGTAGACAACATCCACAGCCTTTCCCTCATCCGCTAAGCGGGTCACCTTGTCACAGAAGGAGATCAGGTTGGTCAAGCAGGACCTGCCTTTCATAAACCCATGCTTCTGTGCCAGAAGATGACTAAGTGGAAGCAACACAGCATGGGAATGTCTAAGTGCACATAAACATCCCAGAGCACAAAAATCTTGCCAGCCCAGACAAGGCCAGCACTTTCCAACCAGCATTCTGCCTTCCTCTGACCAGAACCAGATGCATCAGAGAAAGGTGCAAGAAGCCTTGTAATGGATAGTTAGCGAAATCTGCTTGTATTGCTCAGCAGTTTACTTAATTATTAAGAGTGCATGTTTTATACTTTAGCTTGGGGTGGGGTGTGGAAATGTATTAATATAAATAACTAAGTGTACACAGCTTACTGAAAACATGGTGTGAGCGATTGGACAGCCATGCATGCATATGATGGCACCTGAAAGCCAGATTCAAACCCCTTCCTCCAACATCTAAGTGTTCCCTAACAAAATTTGCAATACGGGCATAGCTGCTATCAGTAGTGTTACTGATGCCTCAGTATCACAGGTAATTTATCCCTTAAAGGATATACCTGGATTCTGCTCTGCAGATGCATTTACTCCCAGCAGACCTGGCAAAGGTGTGGAAAAGGGAGCTATTTTATATGAAACACAGACTGAAATGAAAACACCCAGCAAAAACCTGAGCCATGGAAAGATGACACCACATCCAAGAGTCATTCAAACTGGCACAGTTCTCCAGAGGTTGGTCATTCATCAGACTGAACAGGCCATGGGAGCAGTAGAGGGAGGGAAGCTTTTAGAAGGAATGGAATGACCTTAAGAAACGGGAAATGTACGTAAAATATTAAGAAACACACCCTGAGAAAGGCTCAGAATATTATTTGCAAAAGGGAGGGGGTAGGCTTTTATCTCTAGGGATAGAACTCATTTTGGGGGACAGAGAATAAACGCACAGCTCTAGTGAGTAAGCTGTAAGGAACAATGCTTCCCTCCACCCTGCTCTGGTGCTAAATGGGACTCACTGGGGCTCTTCCCCGACTTCTTAGGATTCACGCTAGTGAGGTGATTAAGATCCAAAAAAGGAATAGAAGAACAAGATCTGTACTGACCTGCAGTGTCTCTCCCCTCTTGTTTTAAGTACCTCAGCATTGCACTCATGCTCCATTTGTTTCCGTAATCCTCTACTTCAGGATCATCACAGCTAAAAATAAATGAAAGAAGCAAGTTGACACCATTAGCCTACCTCTATGGACTTGCACCAGCCTTAGACCAACTTAGGTAAATTGACCCAACCTCTAGTGACAGAGTTCCATTTCCCAGCCAAGTACCTGACATAATCTCCACTCTTCTTGTTGACACTGTAGTTGGTCAGATGCATGAATTGGTTTTTAATGTTCTTGGATGCCTGGTCATACCTCACTGTTGCAAACCTGTGAAGAGGGATAAAGATTCACAGTACTTTTTGAACAAGTGACATGCTTGCTTAGTATGACCTACTACACAGACCACTCAACAACAGCAGCTAGGGAGAGAAGGCATGTAAAGAGACTTCATCAAATGCAACCTCTCCTTACAAAAAATACAGTCTATTCTCAAGGGCCACATCCAGGTGCATTTAGTCTCTTTTTCAGTGTCTTAGAACAGGGAGCTCCATTTGTTCTCCTAGGAGTTTTCACAGCCTAACAGTGTGCTAAGCACATTTTTTCTTGACCGCTTAGATTTGTGGTCCTCGAGCATTCTGACCAAACAGACCACTTCACTTTAGACAGTCAGTGTCACAGCCCCTTCAATTTCACAATAGGACCTACCATGAATAAGTAAGATCCACTGGTCCTGGGAGATGCACACATTCAGAGCAATCATACTACACATGCATACCACAGTCAGTATTTCCTGAAGTCTCATAAAAACACAGCTCAGTTCTTGTGTACTCCAGGATGCCGTAGGAAAGGCAGAGTGTGGGAACAGATTTCTACCGCCAACAACTACGCAGCCTACAACTGCCAATCCTCTTTCTCCAGAGGCATCCAGGAAACCAGGTATAACCTGCAGGCCAGACCAATTTGTCCAACAAGGCAGCATCTGCTCCAAGGTGCTGTCATTCTCAGCGAGTATGCAGCCCTTCCATATCTCAAAGATGTCACCTAGCTGTGTACAAGGAAAGGGACTGTAGGGAAGATCGCAATCAGGAGCGAGACACTGCTACAAGCTTATCTAGTCTCCGTATGAACCCTTTTACAGCCAACAATACCACAGTTAAATCAGACTGTTTATTATGGAAACAGTGGTAACCTCCTGATTAAAAGGCGTTACCTGTACTGTAACCAAGTACCCCATCACCACTCCCTTAGCTATACACTACCATCACAGATGTTTGTGTTGAAATGAATCAAAGAATTGATCCAACTGAAAAATAGCCCAGGATTTTGTTTTGTAAGACGTTTGAGAGATTGTTTTGTTTTGTTTTGTGTTGAGGGGGACACAGAGGGAAAAGGATGTAAGAGGAAGAAGGGTGCAAAAGGTCAAAGGTCAATCAGCTCCCTGATCCAGCTACAAAGTTATAAGTTGATAAGCTTCTTTTTTCCCCTCCTCTCCAGTGGCCACACAGACTTAAGCTATCTATACCCTCTTTCATCAGCTATCCACCTTCATTTTACCTGCACAATACCAGCACAAGAGTGTCTGTCCTGCACAGCAAGCCATCTACAACAAGCCTTTTTTGCTAAGCTATTTATCAAATCAGATCGGTTCACTGCATGGGTAAAGAAATGCTTGTGATGACACAATACAATGGACACCATAAGCCCCTGAATGAGCACAGGAATACAGCACAAAATTGCACTCAAACAATTTAAACAGTAATCTTATCAACAGCACACCTCTTTAAGAAAAGGTTGAATGAATGCTGAAACAATATAAGCTTCTGGGGGAGGGGAAGGAGCTTCCTGCAACCGTTACTACAGTTGCCAGTGCTAGCTCTCCATTCCAGTTTGCACTGCACAGCCAGAGGGGAACTGATCATACACCTATGCCAGGAAAGGAAAGGGTCAACATGAGAATGGTAACAGCAGCCAGGAAGAGTGCAGGACTTTCTCTTGATAGCTATGTCAATTTAAAGTGTTTAAAATTACATCTTGTGCAAAAGTTGCTTTCTAAACATGTAAGTTGCATGATCAGCCTTTGTCAATAAGGATGCAATGCAGCTGAAAGCTCATCACTTGCTCAGTTGCACACTCCAGGCATTCTACTTGATCTGCTCCACAAATTACATAGCCACAGGCAAGTCAGATCACTTCACAGATCTGACTGAACAGCCACTTGAGCAAATATAGAAAGATACCAATCAACTTTCAATCAGACACAGGTACACCCTCTTTCAGACATAAGAAAGGAGAGCGTCAGGATGCAGAGTCAGGACAGAAAAAGGGCAGTGCCACCATTCTGGGAGCAGGCCACAAAACAACTTTTAAAAAAAATAAATCCAACATTAAGCAGAGGATAATACTATTTGTGGCAACATTTGCAAAATCCTGCATCCGGACAAGGACATGCCATCAAGTTAAATATAATGTAATAGAATAGTTCCAGTTGGAAGGGACTTACAATGATCATCTAGTCCAACTGCAATCATTTTCTCATTCTGCATGTAATCAATTCATGTTTCAACACATATTTTAGGCCTCAGACTTTGGATAAAAATAAATAAAACAAAAGATCACGGGCAGAATCCAGGGCATCTGGTTGGCAGAATGACCAGTATGAGCCACTGCTAACAACCACAGCTCAAAACAGCAAGCATGTTCTAGTTCCAAAAACCAAAAAAAATCAACAAGAGAAAAACCACTACCTTCTTCACTCTGACCATCCTCCTATATGACAATAGCTTAAGACGACAATGTCTCAAAAGATATAAAGGAGAGTAAGAAGGTAAAGCGGAAGTCAGACATATGCTATCCTAAGAAGCCCTGGCAGGAGGGAAAGTACGTACCAAGGAGAGCAGGGTTAGTTGCAAGAAAAGGGGATTAGATTTAGGTGAAGCCTCAAAGCAGGAAAACGGAGGCAGTGCTCAAGAAAAATGGAAGAGGGAGAGAGGGAGGTGACTGTGGAGCATCTGGCTGTGCAATGAAGTTAGTATCCAGAAAAGTGTGCATCCCCAATTTGCTCTCTTCATCCTTCCCCTATTACTTTCCCTAGTTTAGAAGCAGCTGAACTGTACAAGGACATCTAATAAGTTACACAAAAAAGTCCTTCCTTTAGAAAGAACGGCCAAAAAAAATATCTCATTTCTCAGTGAAAATGAAGCCACTACTGCCCTCACTTGGTAGCCATTTTAAGAAATATCTCTCTCTCCACAAGAACTATGCCAGCAAATCAATGAAGATGCTCACCAGAATAAATCTATCCTTAAATACACAGATGGGAGCAGGAAAAAAAAAAAAACAAACCACCATGATGTAACTAACTCTAAGCAGCAAGGTTAAAAAAGTGAAAAAAATTTTGCACCATATTTTTCTGAGCTTCAACTACATATGAAGCCAGAGCAGCTGGCAACAGAAAAGAGTTTGGAAGTTTGGATCCCCTTTCCATGTATTTCCACAGCTTAAAGTATTTGAATTTCTTTTCAGTTTAACCATAAGTTTCCTGGATTTAGCACTTCTGTTTGGAAAATAGTGACAACAGCCCTATCATGTATTTTGTTCTTAATTATGATTTCATCATCTCCACCTTAACAATCATTTATTGGCAGTTGCTGAAAGCATTTGTTGATAATATGCTTCAGCCAGATCCTGGAAGATACTGAGCACAAGCTGCAAGCTATTCAAAAAGTCATGGCTCCCTTGATACTTTGAAGCAGAGGGCAGTTAGGTTCACCAAGCTTATCAACTTATTTTTTTAATTATGCACATAATCTGAACTACGAGGATATGAACCCTTGGCAGACATAGACAATACTTCTAAACAACAGTATTTTTTTTACTTTGCAAATGCTTGCATTAGCTTCCTTGTACAGAGACTGTCCTCAATTATTAGGTGGTCTGAGCTCCACGCCCATAGGATTTGTATTTCCACGGAAACTAATTATTCAGAAGGGATTTCAATGTGTTCTAGAGCCCTCAGTACATAAACTTTCTCTTCTACTAGGATACTGTCATCTTAAGGGACATCATGGGCCAGTTCAGCAATGCATAAAAAAACCCACAAAACATGAAATGGCTCAAATCTACTATCAAAAAACCCCAAGCTTTAGACAGAATCAAATGCCAACTTAATACACTCTCCAAGAGCTGGTTTGACAGTGTTACTAGCCTCATGCTAAGTACAAGTCTGCAAATGGATAATCCAAGTTATTTCTAGAGCCTCTATCAATAGCCTCTGGATGTTAGAATGGTGACAGATCACAAGTACAACAGTGCCAATAGCCCACACCCCTTACACTGTATTTTGCACTTGCTTGGGATGGAAGATCGTTACTACCACAAATACCAGTTACGATTACCTTCAGTACTCTATAGTTCTACAGCTTTTCATACTATACTTCACTGTATCTTTCTTCCACTGTAGTAACAAGGCTATTCATCCACCACACTTTTTCTCTCCTGGCAAGACAAGAGATTTGCACACTACAAAATGTCTTGCTTCAACAGGAATTTACAGGTTATTTTTACAGACATTAAGGTCATAAGAATAGGCCTTACAGTAAGATTGGAAAGTAGGAAAACTTCAATGCTTGTAAAATCTTCTAGGTGTTAACCTGAGATTAGAATAAACTCTTGAGAAATCTTAAAATCTTTCAGAGGATGATTTCATTCCGGGCCCCCACTCTTTTACAATTTCATTCCAGGTTACTTCCAAGAATAGAATATTTGTCACCTAAAAGATAAGGGCCAAGATCCTAAAAGCAATTTAGAAACTATATGGTAAGGTGGCACAGAAAATAAAGGGCGAGCCTGATGTTCTCCTCATAACACAATTTACCACAAGCACATGCAACATTCTGCACGAGCCATTTCCTAAGCACTAAAGGCTTCATGCCCAGGTATCTCATATTGCCATAATCCATCCAAAGAGTGATGAAGGCACAAATAAACGAGGCCAGGTCATCATCTGCCAGGATAGGACTGTTTCCTAGCCAAAGTATTACTCATGGATGCTGCTATGTGGGAGCCTGCAATCAGCCAGGAATCCAAGAGTACTCCTAAACTGGAGGCTGGACTGTCCACATGCGGAGGTGCATCTTCAGCCAAAGGAGACTATTCTATCAAATTAAACTCTTCAAAACACTATCTTCTGCTCACTAACACCACCTCTTTCTTGCTCTGCTTCAAGCAACTCTTATTTTCCCCCACTGTGATCTGATCCTGTCCAAGTTCTAGACTACTCCATAGGCTTTGCAATGCAGAGACCCAACACACTTAACACTGCTGCGTATTGCTGGTAGTTAAGTTTGTGTGGTCTGAATGATTCAACAACTGGATCCACATTGCTTTGAATTCTTACAAAGAATTTTCCTGTAGGACTTGTCAAGTGAAAAAAATAAAATCTAGGAACAGGTGAAATTTTCCACTATTAGTCGGACAGGAAGGTTTCCTGCCACTTCAGTGCATTCTCCTGACCCTACCTCATCTAAACCAGCAGTTCTCCTTGTTAACAATGTGAAATATTATAGAGGTAACCAAGAAAGGGATGGATGTCTGTTCTGTATCCACCATCAACGGAGTTTTGGCCTGAATTCAGATTTGCTTTCTCCATAACGCAGGTTCTAACCACAAGTTTTCAAAGTTGGATTTCTCCTGTGTTGGCTGAACTCTCTCTTTCACCTGCCAATGGACTTGGGCGGGGGGGGACCATGACAGGCAGAGGATGCAGGAGGAATGGTCCCCTATCACAGCATTAACCTGGGTCACCTCTGAGATATGTATTACACAGATATAATATAGCTCACAGCAGCAAGGACACAAGAAGCACTTTCCCCTGTCTTGATGTTATGTACTGCTTGTATTCATTGCCTAAATTGAACAACAAGTGATATCAAAGATACTCACTTTCATTAACTTGTTTCCCTGGCCTTACTGCACTCCCATTCTCCCAAAGATCGTCCCCTTCTAATGAATCTGGTCATTTTAAAATATGAGGCAAGATATAAGTTAAGAAAATTAAAGACACCTACTAACATAATATACAGGAGATTAGATTCCAAAAGCCTCTAAACAGAGATATTGTGGGAGAGCTTCTACCCCAAAACTACAGCTGGAAATAGGAAAGGTTAAACCAAGGTTGACTGTGCACTGTTCAGTTTCCACACAAACTGCTGCCAGCAATACAGCCTCCCAGGCTGAAGTAGCAGCAACCATATTGTGAACAGCCCTGGCAGCCTCCCTCCCTTTCACTGCAGCTTCTCTTTCCTCAGCAGGACAGAGGAGATGCCCTTCATTTCTGAATTTGAAACTTAGAATAGAGAAGTGATACTCATACATTCAATCATTCTGGCACACCTGCCCATGTCTCAGCTGGTCACAGCCAAGTCATACAGGTGCACACCAGCTCGGATGAAGGCAACAACCAGTTCCCTTCACCAGCAACTACACACTGCTACAGAGCTCACCTTCAACAACAGCACACGTGCCTTCCCTCTGGCTGCACTTTGAGAGAGGGGGAAACAGCAGTCAAAAGCAAGCAGTGGGGTGGCAGTAGTGGCAGCAGGTGGCCTGGGCAGCAGGAACAGTAAGGATTTCTCTCTTGATTTTCTAATTCCTTCAGACTCCAGAAGTACTCTCAACCTCCAGACTAACATTACACCACCTACAGGCATCCCAACTCTCTGCCTCCCTGCCATGCTTCAGACTTCCCCTGTTAAAAATCACCTTTGGCATTCAGATACTGAAAGATTACTGCCCTCCCTCCTCATCTTGTAAGAGTTCACTATAAGCCTAATAAGCAAGCTTAAGCTCCACCTTCAATAGGCCACCTACTCCACGAGTGACATGCAGCACTTTTCCCTGTTGACCTAGCAATCTACAAAACATGTCACAGACCCCACACTTCTCTCCAGAAATCCCCAAATCCACCACACCACACCAAATTTTGGCTGGCCCCTAACCCACACCCTTACACTGCCTTGACCCAAACAACCTACCCTTTTACTGTCACACATTCAGGCAGTACAGTACACAAGGGTTTGTACACCGCTCTTTGCCTTATCCTCAGCATTACTTCAGGAAATTAATTGACCACAAGGTAAAGTTTGTCATATGCAAGTAATTTTGGAAATACATAAACTGGATCATTAAATATTTACAGAAGATGTTACGTGGTTTTGCACGAAACTTGGCAGCTCTGGAATGCTTATTTGAGACATCTAGCCAGGGCCTGGGAAAGGAGGAGGAGAAGAGAAAAGACCCTGGAGTGGGAAGAAGGAAAGAATAGTTAATCCCTTTTCTCTCAAACAAGTGCTACAGAAAAAGCACACATTATGATAGCCTTTTCCACGACTGCACAGAGTTCCTGCCTAAATGTCCTGGAAATAACCAGTGTAGTGTTTCTATAAGCACGCTCCTCACATTTTATGCTTGGAGTCACTTCCTCAGTCCCTCTTCCCTCTCCTCCCCATGCATTAGACTTTGGATTTTCTGTTAGTCTAATAGCTGCCACATTGTTTGAGAAACTAAGGCCACATAGAAAGTTGTTTGCACCATTCAATTCTCTTTACGGTTCCCACGAAGTGCTGTTAAAATCAGGATGAAAAGAAATAAGACACCCTAAGGGAATTGTTCAATGGACTAGAACTGGTAGAGGAGAACTACAGATATTTTCATTTTTAACACTATCAAGGACTGGACTCCAAAATGCCACCTGTGACCCAGTTCCCTTGCAGTACAGGACAGAAAACAGAAGTCTAGAGACCTTCACAATCCTCTCATCTCCAACATGAATATTTTCCACAGCATTCACCTGATATATCATTTAGCAACTAAGTATGAATAGGAGCCAAAGCTTGTAAGGGAATTACTAAACATAAAAAGGAGTTTTGGTGACATCTCTATGATGGCAGAGTTTCTCTAACCAAAGTCGGATAAAATTATTCAAACAGTTTTATTTTAAAGAACAAGATCCAGGAGCAGTTTTACCAGATGTCTGCAGGAACAGGAAAAAAGACTATTTTCCTTTTTTATCTTCTCATAACAAATTTGCAAGTTTTTGGCTTATGCACTGCCATTACAGGGTTTTGAACCTATGGAGCATAAGAAAACACCATGAGGGTGACCAAGCACTGGCACAGGTTGCCCAGAGAAGTTGTAAAGTCTCCCTCCTTGGAGATATTCAAAAGCCATCTGGACATGGTCCTGGGCAACGGGCTCTAGGTGGCCCTGCTTGAGCAGGGGTGTTGGACCAGATGACCTCCAGAGGTCCCTTCCAACCTCAGCCACTCTGTGATTCGGTGAACCTCTTCTATTCCGTTTCCCACATTCTCTAGTTTCTCATTGTGCAGACTGTCACTAAGAGTTGCCCAGCCTCTCCGATTCTTTAGTACACTGACCCTGCCTGTTAGGCACAAGAGTAGGGTCATGTAGTTATGCCCAGAGACCCACTATGCCTGGGTAGATCACCCTCTGCTACCCAAAGACAGACTCAAAGGACTGGGGGGGCGAATAAAATTTGAGAAACATGAAAGATCAGGAGGGGTTTATAGAAGGGGTTTATAGAAGAGATCAAAAATGAATTTTCTAGTTAGTATCTAGCTACCTTTCATTCAGAATTTCCTAAAATATGCAAATATGCTATCAAGAAGACAGGATGCTGAAGCCAGCAAGACACACTTCTTTCTACTGGAGAATGGTGATATGCTATGTCAATATTATAACTACATCACTACAAGATATACAAATATTTCTCAAGGAGTAATTTTTCCACTTTAACACACAACTCTTTCAACCAAAAGAGCAGTATTGATGAAGCCTAACAAGAGTAGGTTGTTCAAAATGAAACCCTTATCCAAGGACCCTAACTAAGGGCCACATCCTATACCACAGAGAAGTGTCTAGCTACCTGCCATGGGAACCAGATTTAACAAAGGGCATCACCAGGCTGTAACTTAAATATATGTAGTAAAAAACATAAAAAATACATTACATATATATAAAAATATATATAGTAGGCTTCCTTGCAACTCTCAAACAGTAGCAGCCTGAGGCCCAACTACCCCATTTTACAGAAGAAAATTCAAGGTAAAAAAATACAGTCTAAAATCAGGTAACAGATGTCTGTACAGGCAGTAAATTTCTATTAAAAGACATAGACAGATAGACAGATCTTTCCCCTCAGTGATTCAAACCCTGCTTATCTTAATTAAGCAGCAAGGAAGCAGCAGAAGGTCTCCTGGCTTGATGCACTATCCACTGGTCCAAAGTCCAGTAGGGACATCTAATGAAAAACACTGCTCCACAGCTTCTGTGCAAGGCAATGTCTGCTGAAGTGGTTGTAGTCTGATCCCAGGTGTCCATGCAGAAGTGAGTTACGCTCCCTAAGAAGCAGAGGCCAGCCAAGCAGGGTTTACTGCAAGGGGGATAGGGCTGCTGCGGCTGCCTCAGCCAGCTCTGGCCTAAGCGCAGCCTGTGAGGTAATGTGAACTCCTTGGCTCGAAGCAAGCACCTGAATTCTTCGGAAACCACAGGAATCCAGCACAGAAAAGGTAAATATCCCAGCAGAGCCAGTGATAATTAGGAAGCCAGGCTACCGAAGGAGAGGGCGCTGCGAGGCTGAGGGGTGTGAGCTCAGGCGGCAGGATGGCAGCTGGTGGCAGCTGCCGTGAAGCCCGGCTGTCTATCCCGCCATTACAGGAACTCTCATGTTCCTCTGGCAAGTCTCCCCCAGCTGCTGCTCCTTGGGCACTTTGCAAGAACATTTGGTTTTCAGCTCAGTTTTGCCCTTTTTTTTAAATTTATTTTTCAAATTCAGTGTAAATCTGACTAAGAAGTTCCTGCTGGGCTAGGACCCTTCCAGCCATTCAAGCTCAGAAATAAGGCTGCCTAAACCTGCTGGTTTAGGCAAAAAAGTAGGCTATAGAGAATTCTCCCCAAAACAAGGAGCCATTTCACTATGAATTCCTCACACCATGTGTGAAGTCCCCATTATGTCCGCAGGCACCAAGCAAGACAGGTCCACCAGGCTCCTTTCTGTCCCACAAGGAGGTACACTGAAGGAGGTACATGGGAGAGAGAGAGGCGTCCCTAGTTGGCAAAATGGCGAAGGCTCACAAACAGCGCAAGCTATTCCTGGCCCCATGTCCTCTTCAGCTGTACTTCAGGCACAAGTCAGGCTTGTTATTCTCTCCTTGCAGGGATGCCCCTCCAAAAACCACCATAATCCACCTGCTCTAAGAGCAGCCTTGGGACTTCCACATAACTGGGATTGGTGAGTCACCTTCAAAAGCATGTCAAAGCTTGTAATTAACACTGTATCAGAGAATCCCTAAGGTTGGAAGAGACCTGTAAGATCATCGAGTCCAACCATCAACCAAACACCACCATGTCCATTAAACCATGTCCCACAATGCCTCATCCACACGTTCCTTGTAGTTTATTAACAATGCACCTCTTACTCATACTAGGATATGAAAGGTATGTCAATAAATATATTCCACCACACATTTTGGAAGTCTCAGATAAATAAAACTACCTAGATTTTTAACGTATGATCAGATGACTGAGTTACACCCAGGCACCCTGAGTTACACTCAGGCAAACCTGGACCAAGCTTGCCAAGACCACCTCATTCTCCAAACCTATGCCTTCGATGCAGAGGTCCCAGCTACAGTTCTCCAGGCTGTGAATCACAGATGGGCAATCTAAATTATAACTGTCCTTTCTAGCACCAAGTTGCTAAGTATTTGCCAATTTAACAGATGTACGGCAGCACACTTTGTCAACTTTTTAAAATATGTACTAGAAAAAGTGTTCAACATCACATTTTTCAATCCCACAGACAAGGATCTTAAGTCACCCAGTGCTGCTTTATAGCTTAAGCACAGCTTCAGTCTTGTTTCAAACCTCAAGAAAGAAAAAAAAAAACCCACACCCCACTCCCTTCAAACAAACAAATCTATTAGCAGCATTGCTTCTAGAGGTGGACCAGGCCCAAAATATACAAAAGGAGATTTGATAGAGTTTGAGGGAGGCAAGACCAGAAAAGTAGTATTGTAATGAAAGATGCAAACATAGCACACATTCACTAATACCATTCTTAGTAACTCTCCAGAAGTCTGATACCTGACTCTGCTGACCTAAGGCTCTGTGCCTACGGCTCTGTCCCTACTAAATACAGCTTATTCCACAGGGAGTGGGGTGAAAATAGCTACAAAAGGAACCTACTCAACTTCAGTACTTCCTAAATTCTACTCAATGTTCTTTAGGGGATAAACAAAAAAAAGCTTTGAGGTCAATATCTTCCTGAAAAATTGCATTAAAAAAACAGAGAACCTTGGCCAGAGCAAGCCAAACAGTTATTCAGTACTTCCAGCACAAATCAAACAACAATAGCTGAAGGCTTTGTTACACACCTCTGGGTACATACCCTTCACGTCTCCTTCAAAGGAAACTTTTTCTTTACTCTTCCACATGGGAAGTGAAACACAAGTTACACATGCTGGATCCATAATCCCTTTCTTCTCAGCACTGAAGCCTTGAATTCTACTCTAGATCATGTCATGACAAGTCTATCTGTGCCAAGAGAAACCAGGCCTAAGGAAGTATCTAGTCAAACATCACAAGTGTGTATTACACCAAGTCTGCTCCTTTTAAAAATCATTACATCTTATCGTTTCCTGATAGCACTCCTTTTCTGGTAGAGGTCACCAACTTTACTGAAACAGTCAGGTTCCTCTTCTCTTTGGAATATGCAAAGCATAACACTGGAGGGAAACTTTACCTTTCAGACAGACTAAGAAAAAGGGAAAAAAAATTAAGAGAACAACCCAGAAGAGGTCATCCTGACTGCACTTCAGAGACTACTTACCTTCAGAAAGCAAACTCAAAACATGGAAGTCACCATAGTGTACCACAAGTACTAGTGGAGGTCCCGAAAACAGATTCCTTTGTTCTGCTGGTGGGTTTCCCCTTAGATTGCTTCAACATCACCTTTGATTCCAGGCCCTGATCTTACCTCCCAGCTCTCCGCTACAAATTGCTTCCACTCTTAAGCTGTGTGGGTTTTTTTTCTTAAGTAAAGAATAAAAACCAGCTTCTACTCCCAAAGGTTAAAGCATTCCCCCCTCCCCACACAACTGAAGTTTTGTCCCAGCTTTAAACCAAAGCATTACACTGTGTGAGGCAATAAAAGGGTCTCTCCCAGCACTTAATGCGCACTATTAAATGGAAGGCAGAAAAGCTAAATAGGAAGCCAGAACCCAGTAGCTCTAGGTTCCTTACCTCTCACCAACTGAATTTGCAAATCCAGGGTATGGGAAAAATCCAAATCACTAAAGCTAAAGATGACTACTGCCATCTGGAGGCCATACAGAACAGCCCACCTAAAGTTTTCTGTCAACCTCTGCTCACTCTTGAGTGTTGTCCTCCAAAGACAGCTTGCCAGCACTTGCTGCACAAACATATCACCTCTACAGCCCTAGAAGAAGAGAAAATCTTAAGAGTAATGAAAGATGTTGGTTGCAATAAATTCATACCTATCACGTGAAAGCATTCAACTGCAAGTCTTTTGTAACAAGCCTGTAGCCGTAGCTGACACTACAGCTGAAATTGCTCAGTGGGCAGTTGAAGCTCAGCAACAGAACTAGAGTTGCCCTCCAGAGTCAGGACCATCCCCTTGGATCACAGATTACATCTCATTATTCCCTCTACACCAGTCCCACAGCTGTACTGGTACTGCTGACCGTATCACAGAGCAGCATTAAGATACCTAGTGCCACAGTTAGTCTCCATATACTAGCTACCTCTCACAGGAAGCTGTAAGACAGGATGCAGTTTGAAGGAAAGGGTAACTACCATTAGTAATACTGTGGTGTCCTGTACATATATGTTCCACTTGTCATGTATGTGGACGCCATGTGCTCTAGATTTTATAGTTTAAACAAATGGAATCTAAACATGTATAAGACTTAAGGATTTTAGAACACTGAAAGTGATTTGCAAGTATTACTGACACATGGGATCTTACTAAGATGGAGAGTCCAGAATTGTTGAGATTGATGCTTCTGGATGGATACCCAGAAAGAAAAGTTATTTGCTCAGGGTTGACTACAACACTGTTTCAAGCTCTAACGGTGAATAGTCTGAATGTCAAAAGAACAAAGAAATTCAGCCAGCCAGCATCCAGATTATCAAGTAGGAACACTGATTCACAAACTCAAAGAAACCAGATCATTGAAACCTTTTACCTAGGAGAGCCCAGGTGATCTACAGTATTGCTACCAGTAGGAGCTCTGGACTATTATCTTCCAGGAAAGTATTTCCAAGCACATGAAGGATAAAATGATTATTGGGAACAGAAAACACAAATTTTCCCGAGAGCAAATCACATCTGATGCCTCCCGATTGCCTTCTAGGATGACATGAATGGTTCTGGGGACAAAGGGAGAGCAGTGGATGGCATGGCTCAAGACCTGAGCACTCAAATGGCCCCTGTAAAGCTAGAGAAATGGGCTAACAGAACCCTCACGAACTTTAGCAAAAGCAAATGCAAAAGTCTTGCACCTAGGAGGAATAACCCTGTTCAAAAGTACAGGCTGGGTGGATAGAAAGCAGCTCTGCAGAATCAACAAGCAGTCCTGGCGGACAACAAGCTGAACATGAATTAGCAGTTTGCCTTTGCAACAATGAAGGCTAACTACATGCTGAGCTGTATCCACAAGAGTGTAGCCAGTAAGTTGAGGGAAGTGATTAGTACCTCTTATTCGTGAATGCTTAGCAAGCACTGGACACACATCTGGAACATCATGTCCAGTTATGAGTCCCCCAGTACAAGTAGAAGTACTGATTAAGTGGTGCAAGTCTGGCAGAGAGCTATTAAAATGGGCTGAAAAACATGATGTACAAGGAGAAGCTGAGGAGAAAAGGATTGTTTAGCCTGCAGATAAGAAGGCTAAGAATAGATCTAACTGCTGTGTTCAACTCCTTAATGCATGGCTATAAAGACAGAGCCAGACTTTTCTCAAAGGTGCATAGCAGAAGGGCAAGAGGCAACAGTCAAACTGCAACAAGGAAAATTCTCATTAGATACAAAAAACACACACACATTCACAGTGAGAATGGTCAAACGTTGGAACAGGTTGTCAGGAAAGACTATGGAATCTCCATTCTTGGAAGATACTCAAAACTTTATGGATGGCATAAGGCCGTAGAGCACCAGCCCAAAGTTTGAAGAAGGTCTTGTCTTGAGAAGGAGGTTGGATTAAAAACATCCAGACTGCCCTTCCCACCAAAATAATTTGATGAAGCTATCTTAAGGAATTCACTAGAACTGTCTGACCAGTGTATTTCAGACAAAAGAATATACTTATTTCCTTCTTCATTTCCTTCCCTAGGCCTTTAATATGACTAGAATTGTTAAAAGGAAAAAAAGCATACACATCCCCACATACACTTCACCCCCAGGCAAAACATGTTACTCTACTGTCAGAGACAAAAATGCTCTCTATCATGGAATTGGCACACTTGCCCCCAAACAGAGTAGAACACTTGCCTCCTACACAGATGGATTTTTCCAGAAGTAAACTCCTCTGTTACAACAAGATCAGCAGAACTACCTTTAAGACATTAATGATGGTGCAAATCCTATTTTTGAGGCCTGCTATGCACTGCCCATTTTCAGAACATCCTAGCAATCTACTGATATATTCACAATCAATGATCTTGTTTCCCTCTTCACTTTCCAATAACGTGTTGTATTAGCAACTTAACAATTTAATTGCTGATTCCAAGAGAAAAGTCTTGCATGCCAGGCATGTTTAAGGCTCCTTTTCTAAAGTGAATATAGTTGTCAAGTTTTCCACTGCCCAAGATGAGCTACCCCTTCCAGCCCCTCTTTAGGCAAACAATCTGTTTACATTATCCTTGCAGGCAGAAGCACATCACAACACACATAAAGGGGATCTGTTCATCAATTTAAAGCAGGATATTTCTTGTGGGATCATTATTAATACACCCTTTTGGATTCAGTATCTGCTTTGGATAAAGATAAGGTAGATTCAGTATTTACCTAATTGAGAGACATGCAGGCTTGAACCCCAGAGATATTCTTTCTGGGTACATCAGATGTGCTTGTAAGACAGATTAAGCAGTGCTTAAAACTGTTGCAGAAGACAGTGCTATGATGCTCTCTTCTCAAACACCACTACAGTTAAGTTTCTGATCTATTGGAAATTCAGAGGGGTGATTATTTCAAATTTATTAGTTACTATAGACAGGTATTTAGCTAAACTTCTGTGATGAAGAGAAACAGGTATTTTTGGTAGATAAGTGTTCCTACTGGGAATCTTAAGTATCTTTCATGACTTACATGCAAAAGAAAATTGACATCTTGCAGGGTAAAAACAGTGAACTAGTCTAAACCCACTTACTTGATACTGTAGAAAATACACAAATACTGACCTAAAATTTAGAAAAGCAGTTGAAAGTATTAAAACAAAGGCCAATACAGCTAACAACAGGTCTCCAACTGCTTTTGTCTTTAGGATTAAACAGAAATTGAGAAAGTTTAGATTCCCTTCATCTCATCTCAGGATGGAGAAGGGGCACAAATGCACCCAGAGTCTAAAGAGGTTTCAAAAACCCAACCTTGAGAATGAATACACCAAAGATGGTGTGTGTGGCCATTCAACCCTTAAGAGTTGAAAACTTGCTTTATTTATTACATATGTAATAAAGTACCTCACTAAAGATCCTATAATTTATATAAAGAAAACTGATGGGACACAGCATGATAAAGTATCATATATTTAAGCTCTGCAGAACTCCCTAACTGGCACTTCCCTCATTTGCTATTGTGTCAGGAGTATAGAGGCAAGCCAAGACATCTCTGGATCACCAAGTGCAGGTACACTGAGAAAGAAGAAACCTCCCCTACCTGGCCAATCCTTCCTCGTAGAGATAGATGACAAGTGGATCATAGGATGTAACCAGAACATAGAGGCGCACATCGAATTTGAAATCTGAAATACAGTTGTCAAGTGTCAGCGACTGCAAACATCTTTCAGACATCACATCCATTTGAGGAATTTCAACAGACCCTGAGAGCAATAAACAATTATCTGCTGCTGACATAGGTGCCTGAAGCTTTCCCAGTTGAAAAGCTTCCAGATTTTAAGGAATTCTCTAGTTACATTTTTCCAGTACTAGAGGAAGATAAACCACTCAATTATTCAACTAAACTCCTGCAAAGTTTGCAGAGATGCTAAGGTGTGGGGCTGGGGGAAGAGAGAAAAGCAATTCCCAAGCACACTCACCATCTATGAGCAGGGGGTTGCTGATGTAACGAGAAACCAGGATGTTGTCTTCCAGGACAATCTGGTTTGGCTACAGAAAAACAGAGAATCCAAGAGTGAAAAAACCAGGATGCTTAAGGAATAAGAAGATGACTAGATCAAACCCAGCATTTTTTCCAGCCTTTCCCACTTAAAGCCACTCTGTACCAACAACTATGTCTGGGGAGGGAAGAAACAAAAACAAAATGAAAAAACACCACTGTCAGTCACAACATACTTAAGGTAATTAGATCCTAAACAGAAGCCTGGGAATGATTACATTGCCAAAAAAATTGCCCATTGAATCTTCCAGTTAAGTGCTCCTTGGAGTAGAATACAGATTTAACAGCCACATGGCAATGATGTAAAATAGGCAGGGAAAAAAACACATCTAAGAAGTGACTGTCATTCTGTTTGCTTCTCAAGTGTTTAACCAAACACATAGAGGAGGGGTTTAGAAGACACTGGAAGGAGTATGTAACTACAGTTGATGAGGAAGTCACAAGTGAAGAAAATGACTCCTCAACCTGTGCTCTTTATAGCTAGATCCTGGGCTGGTATCCAACCTTTTTGCCTACATGAGTAAATACCTTCTACTGAGGTTCAGTTCACAGCAGGGGCTACTGTACCAGGAGGATGCTACCCTTGTAGCTCAGAACAGAAAGCTCTATCTATGACAAATATACATCACAAAGCCATGGGATCTGTTGAAAAAGCTTTTACTTTTTGCTGTATGCAAGCCTCTTTCTTGTAACCAGTTTTAACTACTCATACAAACAGTTTCTTGCAAAACATTTTCTTGCCTTCAGTTTGCAAAACAGCCAAGAGAATCCCATCATCCTGCCTTTATTCAATTTTGCATGTATTCACAGCCACATCACCAGTATCGTGAGCAGGAAGCCTAGGCATATAGAGTGCACATATATAACATGAGGGAACAAGCTTAACTTCCCTCAGCACATCACACAAAACTGACAGCCTGTTTTATTATGGATCAGAGAAATTCAAAGGTTTGTTGTTTCGTTGGGGTTTTTTTGTTGTTGTTTTTAAACACTTTTGTTATGAGATTCTAGAATGCACTCCCTTAATGGCATCACACTGAAGGAAACTGAAGTCTTTGGGCCAAACTAGCTGAAGTGTTTCTGGAACAGATAAACACAAAGGGAGATTGGTCCCAGAAGGGTCTTTTCCCCAGTTCATGGCCAACTGCCATACAAGCCTAAGCTCGTTCCTCTCTTTCAAGCAAAGAAAAAGCTGAGTGCAGCTCTGGAAATACTTACCTCATACACTTGGCAAATTGCTTCCTTATTTTATGGGAAATGATCCAAGCAGAGAACAGATGAGGCAGCATGACCCCTTCAGTGCAGGGGAGGCTAAAGGGGTTTGAGTGAGTGAAAACAGAATGACTCACCAGTCAGTTTTGCTGCTGAGAATATTTATTGGAATCCCCTCGTGTGTTTGGCTCCTGCCCAGATGTATTTGTTACCTATGATAACCTACCTCCCTGCAAAGCCCAAAAAGGGCAAAAGACCAGCACTTTGAATTCAAAGAACCATCCCCATCACACCTCAGTACAGGCACACTGGCATGTAGATAACACCGCTCTAAGACCGATACACATCCTACTGTATCATATAAGGTTTCATTTTAACTGGTCTTTTCCAGGGGGAAAAGTCCCCAGAGACAAAGGGACTGTTCGAGGACTGTTTAGGTCACACAAGGAAACAACTAAGGGGAGTTCTGGGAACCTTCCCAAGGCCAGTCTACTGTCAGCCGCAAGGAGAGCATGAAGCAGCACAGCTTCCCAAACTGTCTTAGGGAGCATGAATTTGCTCCTAATAAGCTAAGACTTGAAAGTAGGTTGCAAGATAAGCATGGCATACAAAGAAATGCCTAACCTTTTGGTTAGGCAGCATAGGCCCGAGCAGGCTTTGCCAGCTGCTCAGGACTGTTGAACTGCTCACCAGTGTATGGCTGAAATCAGAGCAGCGCCAGTGTCTGGTTAGATGTTTCCATGGGCCTTGCCTGGAAACTGGCATAGTTTTGCAGACAGTGTTACTGAAGCGCAGTCCTTTTGCTGAACACTTACATTGTTTATCAGGTAGACACCTCGACCCCTGGAAGAGGCCACAGGCTTCACTATCCATGGGCCTCTGTCCTTAGAATAGGTATCTGGTTAAAAGAAAACAGCACAAGTCTGAAACATCTTCCATTTAGCTTATTTAGAAAGGAGCAAGAATCAAGAATGTTGCCTACAGTAAAAGCTTTAGAGAACTCCATGAGGAGATCAAAGTCTACGTTTTTGATGTCCTATTTTACACCTTGGGACTCACTGCATTTATTATGGCCCCTCCCGCTGCTCCAATTCATTCCT
The DNA here is from genome assembly GCF_030936135.1 of Gavia stellata. Classification (NCBI taxonomy): domain Eukaryota; kingdom Metazoa; phylum Chordata; class Aves; order Gaviiformes; family Gaviidae; genus Gavia; species Gavia stellata. Next base: position 26,768,924 of record NC_082600.1, read on the forward strand.
CTACCCTATGCCTCCTTTTGGCACTTTTCAGTACTCCCAGATATTACTCAGGGATATTGTGAAGTTGATCATCAACAACACTGTGCACAAAAAAAGCTCAATTCTGGAGCCTTAAGCCCACATCAGCTTCTTGAGGACTCTACAAAGGCATAGAGTAAACAGCAGAGTAGAAATTACATAAAGAAATCTTGTGGGCCTTTTCCACTGTCTTTCCAGCTTCCTCTAATTTTGTTGCCTTAACCACTGGCACGATCAACAGGGATATTAAAAGTAATTCCCATCCCCCCACCCACTTATTTTGATTTAGGTCTTGGCATCATCAGCCATTCACTTACTGCAGAAGTCCTGGTACTCTGTCGGGAGGATAAAGGTCTGAGGTAAGATATGGAATGTCTTGAATCCATGGGCCAGCTGCATACGACTGACGTTCTTGTATAATCTGTCCTTTCGTGTCAGTTCATATGATCTGAAGTCCCAAAACAAGAGACTGTATCTATTTTTTCCCCATATAAAAAACACCCACATTACAGCAACCCTTCATCCTAGTTACTAAAACATCTCTAGCCCTGTCAGATGTCTAAACCCTAACCTGCAACTACTCTTCAGTTTTACTCTCTCTGTCCTATGGCTGTATTAATATCCATCCTCATTTGTAGCACCTCTTACAGTTCCCAAGACAGACTGAAGCACAGCAAACTGTTGTAATGGTGGTTGTAAACTTTAGCAGATGACATATGACTATCTCTGTAACTAAGAACCCAAAGCCCCAAATACTTTACTTATACCACCAAATAAAGAAAAAATATTTTTTTTTTTAAATCCAGTATTTGCGCTACAGACAAACACTTCAACTCACATACTATCTCCCCAAAACCCCAAAGACCATTTAGAATGAAGACAGCATGTGGCACAGGCCCAGTGCATTGGGACTTTAGAGTACCATGTATATTCTATTTTTTCAGAGCTATTTATGTTCAGATTTTTGCAAACCATCACAAAGATATTCAGCTAAACATGATATCAAGGCCTTACCTAGGGAAATGATTGACTTTCTGAATATCTGTAAGGGAACGCAGCAAGTAGGGCTTCAAGTGTGACCCTGTCCACATGAGATTATAATCGCTGCTATTAGGGTGCACCTAAAAAGCAACATAAGAACACCACACACAAAAACATAGAACTAATGAAAAGCACCATCACTAGTGCTACAGACTGTGACCTTATGTCTATGAGACCAAAGCAATTCTAGTTTAAGACAATCTCCTCTACCCATCTCTAATGTTAGGGCAACTCTAGCCAGACTCCTGTCCTAAGCTACTGTACAGTGGTGCTGGGAAATAACCAGGTCATATTTTTCTAAACAGATTTGTGGGTTTGTTCTTTTCACAGACTGTTTAAACCCAATTTGTAAAGTGGTTTAGATTTCTCCAGGAAACCTGTGAGACCAATTCCTTAACTTGGTGTTATTAAGAAGAAAATCCACCATACACACACATCTCTCAAACTGTCATTAACTGCATATAGGATGCTCTTTAGAGCAAGACAGGTGCTAGAAGAGAAACACTGCAAGCTCACAGAAGCATTGATGTAAAGGCTGAGAGAGTAAATCCTTCCAATCTTCCCAAGGGTGTGAGATGATGCTTTAAAAGAAAGAAGAAAAAAAACACACATGACCCAACTTCAGCATCCCTTTTTCCCTAATTTTGCAGGCTTAAGGCTAAAGGGTACTCCTTTAAGAGAATAAAATCATGATATATTTCCTGTCTGACTGGCAAAGTATGTAAAAAAAACCTCAAGGGCGTTCACAGCAATTTCCTGGTTCTAAACCTGCGGAGTAAAGAAAAAAAAAAAAAAAACACACCACACACAAACCAAAAACAAACCACAAAACAACACACAAAAAACCCCAAAAACATAATCATCATCATCATCACCACCTCCCAGTCCAGCACATAATCAGATGTGAAGTTCATTGCACTCACCTCATGGAATCCATGGGCAGTCAGAATGCTTCGAACCAGACGGCTGTCTGTTCGCACAATCTTATAGGACAAGTGGTAGCGCTCTGTTAAGATGGCAAGAGACACGATATTAGACTCTGTACAGTACAGTTGCACTTTTTAAAGGTGAGTAGAAATTTCAACATTACAGTTTCTTAGCATAGGTGGGAAAGGTCCATCTCTTGGGGCATTAACTCTAACGATGGCACTGAACCGACTTACATCAATCCTTCGGTATAATATTGCTGCATTACTGAACCGTATCATATCAAAATAAAACACAGGACATCCCAACAAATGCCCAGATTATTTTTTTTTTTTTAAACAGCTCTTTATAGACTGCTTTATAACACTCCAAACATGATTTCAGCTCTTTCTTCTCTATTCAAGACTGGTATTCCTAGCTGAAAGTAATCATGTCATATGCCCCTCATTGACATGGCTAGTTTATATGATCACTTTTTAGATCTTGAAAACCCAAAATAAAGCACTGAACTTTTGTTCACATCTCATTCACCTGTACTGATCTTTAAATAAATAACTGCAAAAAATAGTAGGAAATAAAGTAAATAGGGTAAGGAAAGTAAAAGAGAAAATCACTATCCAAATAAAAAGTCATAAAAAAAGCAGTAAGCAGCACTGGAGGTATAAGATAAATAGAAAGCAAGCAGCAAGACTAGAGGCCAGTTGTCATACAAAAGGATATAGCAATCCATAAAAGAGTTCAAAGAAAGCAGAGGCAGAGATTGCAACGCTAGAATACAGAATGACTTGGAAAAGGCACTTTACAAATTGGTTCAAACTGAGAACAGAAAGATGAAGATCAGATTAAACTTCAGGAAATGTGTTTTACCAATAAAACTAAGTCTAAAGAAAAGAGTAAGAAGTATCATAATCTGGGACTGGACAAATCTCAAGGAAATTTAACAAGTTGCACTCTTCAGCAGTAGAACTTGTTAAACCACAAAAAGCCTCTACCTCCTGAGAAAAAGCAGAAGAGACACCACACTCCAGTTAGGACACAAGTTACAATTACCATCAGCTTCTGCCACCATTCAAGTATTTTTTTAACTCACATGAAAAGGATCAGGAGTTTCCACACACAAATCACCTTCTCCACCCCTTACCCCAATAAGCCAGAAGCATTTCTGCTTGGATAGGATATTAGAAATAAGGGCACCAATTACCTAAGAAAGGGAGAAGCAAGAGAAGAAAGAAGTTTCAGCATCTTCACAAAAAGAAGCTGAGTAGATTTTAGCTTTTCTCCAACTCAGCACATCTAGAATGAGCTCCCAGCTGTACACACCTGCAAGTACCCCTCTTGCAATCCAGAGTGGCTGTTTATAACAACTCTGCCTCTTATTTAGAGGCTCTCCTTTATTTGACACTAGACAGGTTTGATCTCACAACTCAAGTGCTGCAAGAGCACCAATCATTTTGCTTATGGCCTTACTCACAGTTGTGATGCTGTAGATGCAGATATTTATTACTACAGCTTACTACTGTTCTTACCACTGTGGGGCTGGCTGCTTTATTTCCCAGTGAAACCCTCTCAAAACTCACTGCAATGATTGATTTTTTAAGTTATTAGCTACAGAGTAGTGAATTTATATTCTGGTCATAAGTTCTAGCATGGCCTCCAAATGCAATTTGGAAGCAGACAGTTCCAACTCAAAACACATCAGGACCCAATGGAGGGACAAATATAGACACTTGTCACAACCCAAAGACGTGATAAACATTCACCAACTGATCACGCCTTTCTGAACACCTCACTGCTCAGAGACAAGAGAGGATTGTAATTTCCTTCCTAACCATGTCCTCTTCCCCACCACAAAGATAACAGAACAGCCAGGTAAGAGACTTCTACCTCATGCCTTCATGCCAAAAGCTGGCACATGGGTGCACCCACCTCCAATTAGTCGGAGGTAGCTGTCGTTGGTCAGAATGGCTTCAGCATGAAACACCAAGACAGGGATCCGCCTGCAGCCACCACCAGTCCACTTGATACACGGATGATCCCTGAAATAGCAAGATAGTCAGTATAAGCAACTGCTGAGCCTCGTACACACAGGAGTTACTTAAATGAGGACACAGCAATTCTCCATACTTGTCCACGCTTGCCCACCTGGCCTGTGGACAGGACACAGGTGAACACGCTGCAGGAAAATAATGGAAGATTGGCAAGGAGGATTGTAAACACACTCAAGTGACTTGCGGCTGGGATGTAGAAAAATACATGTATCATTTTAATTGTTGTCTATCCTTGTGTGTTTGACAAGTAGAACATCTGTGTTCAAATAACACAGGCCTGTGATAAACTTAGAGGCACCCTACTGAACATGCTCGAGATTCCTGCCCGGCTGTGGGAAAGATCAAAGCACAGTGGTAAACTACGCCTGCGCGAATCCCTGAAAAACGGGCAAACAGCTGGTTCGGTGATCCTCTAGCAAGGACCGAGCTCCACGGTGCCTGCGTCCCTGCTTGTGTGCCTCTGCCCAGATGCTGCTTCAGGGATCCCCCGCTTGGTGAGGTAACGAGAATAAAAATTTACTCTTTGCATTTCAGCCGTGGCCAGGTTGTTCCTGTGCCCTGCCTGTGCTGACTCACACACACACGCTAGGCACCCTTGGTACTCAACTATAAAGGGAATCTTCCAGATCATCCTCTTTTTGGGTTGGTCTTGCCAGTCTAAGTCAGAGTTCTGTTTAATTTGTGTTTATTTTCTGAGTATAATTTGGGAGAAACCCCATGAGTTTTCACAGCTACAGTTCTCTGGATTTACAGCCTGAAAACAGGATCTATAATGCAGGATAAACCATAATTACTGGTATCCACACAACCAGACCTTAAACTGGAGACTGGAACCTGCATTGTAAGAACTGCAAATCAGTGCATGCTGCCTGGTTGTAAACCTGGACTCTGAAGTGCACAAAAAGGCGCTCATGCAGAGTTTGAGAGACTAGAACAGGCTTGGCTCAACACAACAGATAAACTTGTGTGTTGCTCTTTTTTAACTTCTGCCAGATGCAGTGAAATGCAAGCCCAGAATTCAACAACAATGCCCCCAGCCAGCCACTCAAGCTACAGGTTCTGAGATACAGTGATCAGTTCTGTCCAAAACAACAAGACTACATTGGTAACTATCATTTCCTCAGGGGAATTAAGGACAAGAAAAAAATAAATTAAGATGTTCTATAAAATCCTAAGATCACAGAAAGAAAACCTGTCAACCTCCCTAAGCAAATAAAACTCAGACTGCTTATTACTCACTGAGCAAGGAAATGGAACCATGAAAAAGTTAACAGAAAACAGAGACTGAGGGGTTGAAGAGAGACATCTCTATCTACACAGACAAGAAGAAATATAAAGACTAGCAGAGATACACAGAAGCATTTGTCTATCGGATGTGCAAGATCATTGTCCGCCAAAGGTTTGGAGAAACTAAAGAAGACAAAACACTTCCTACACTTAGAACACAGGAACAGAGATAAAAGGGCAACTTTCTGATGCTAGGACAAGTAAGTACTTTTAAGTGTAACCTTGGTCCTCTTAATCAAGTTATTACCATTATCACCCAGACAAATTAACTTCACAGCACTCCCATCTGCTTCCACCAACTCTAAAGAAAAAAAAAATTAATAAAAATCAACTACTGGGGTGTAATAAACTGTTCAGACTCGAAAGGACCGGAGAAGCTTCCAGAATTTACACTACAGGCCAGAGCCTTATATAAGTGGGAAATGAGCTGAGGCAACAGGAGGGGAGTTTATGTAAAGCTTGTCCTGAGGATTTGCAGTAAGGCTCAATCCTCCAGGTGACAGTCATTCATTCCTAGCATGACCCTTGGTCACTTGATGCAGACACACTGTTACAATTACATTCTAGGTGAAGGCAGTTCTGGATCTTTCCATCCATGACAGTCTGGCAAGTCTGAGCCAACTACTTGGTATGAAGCAACATTCTTCTAAATGTCTTAAGTCACTGCAGTTTGCAACTAGGCACTCAGTCACAATATGCACCCAAAAGAAAACAAATAGGACATATTAAAGTAGGTCCAGCTGAAACAGAAAAGGTATTCCACTCTGGGAAAGAATAAGGGAATGACTCCTTCACAAGCAAAGATAAAAGAAGTTACTAAACAAAGATGGAACAAACATACACTAGTAAGTAATAAGAACTTTAGGAGTTCAGTTCTCACAAGAGAGTTTTTTAAAAAGGACATAAAACATTCTGCAGCAAAGTAAAGACTAGAACAAAACAAAAAACTAAACAAACAAAAAGAAAGGACATTAATTTTCTTCATTTTCTTAAACATCATCAAGAAAGGTCCCAGCTTAGGAACATGACAGGAAGAGATCAATGAATCTACAGACTTTAGAGTAGCCAAGGAAGAGCTGCACTCCAACCCTGAATATGGTGGTCTTTTAGGGTACAAATGTAGCTAGCCTGCCCATAAGCTTGAGGCCCAAACCAACCATCTTCCACTTTATAGGCAGGAAGAGGGTAAGGAATGCAGCTGTCTTTTCACATTAGTACAAATCCTGCAGGAAGCACAGGGAGACAGAAACAGTTAAGAGGTTTTTTTCCTACTTACTCCAGCCCATCTACACCATCTTCTTCCTCCTCCTCCTCCTCCTCTGAGGATGAGCCAGTTTCCTCCAGATCTCGCGCCATCCCAACTAGCATTTCCTCTGGGAGCTTTCATACAGCCCAGTCTCAGTAGCCTCTGAGACTCCTTCCTGCAGATTCAAGGGAACTTGCAAGAGCAGTTACCTGCAAGGTAAGGATTAAAAGCATGAACGCATAGCTGAGCAGGACAGCAAGAGAAATGAGGTAACTTAACTCCCACCTGCTGTCAGTACGTATTTCTCACAAGACTACCAAACAAGCTTGTTACAGGCTGTAAATCACTTCCTAGCCAGGGGAGGGTAGGAAGAAGCATCACCTTTCAGCAGATTATTCACCACCTGCGCGCGAGAGCCATTCAGACGCTTACCGCTGAAGCGCGTCCCTGCCCTGCCTCCGGCCGCAGAACCACACCAGGCTGGCCAGGCCCAGCCCAGCGGGAAACGCCTGCTTCTCCTCGGCGCCGAGACTCCCCCACCGCTCAGGGTCAGCCGGACACCGTAACGCCTCCCCCGTCCCAGGAACAGCCCTCCCGCCCGGCCGCGCCCGGAGGGGCGGCTGAGGCCCGGCCGACCCCGCGGCAGCCGGGCCCGGCGGCCTGCGGCGGCTCCAGGAGAAGCAGGAGCGGCGGGGAGCGCCCGAGGGGACGCGACTCCCGCCCCGTGGCCGCCAGCCAACTGCCCCTGAGGCAGCAGCTGCCTCAGCCCCCTGCTCCCCATACCTGCTCCCGCATCGCCCCGGCCAGCAGGGTGAGTGGGCGGGCGGGCGGACACGGTGGCCCAGCAGCCGCAGCCCCTCCCGCCGCTTCCCCGTTACTACAACAACTGGCGGGCAATGGCCCCGCCCCGTCCCCACTGCGCAGGCCCCCGCCTCCCGCCCCAGTGCGCAGATGCAACAGTCCGACGGCGCGCCCGGCCTTTTCTCCGCCCACCGCCGCCGCTTGCACCTCCTCCTGCATGGCGGGAGGGGCCAAGGAGGGGCGGGACCGCCTCCCGGGCAGCAAGGGATTCGATTGGCGGAGGAGGCCCTCACATCAGCGTGGTGCGTGGATGGAGCGCCGCGTCCGCGGCCAATCGGAGTGCTAGGCGGCGGCAGCGTGCGCTAGGGGAGCGGGAGAGGACTGGGCCGGGTCGGGCGCGGGAGGGTCTCTGGTGAGAGAGCGCGGCCGGTAACGGGCGACGCCGGACAGTGACCGCGGCCCGATCCTTGTGGGCAGGTTTCGTGCCGGCCGGGAGGATGAGCCGGTTCCTGAACGTTCTGCGCAGCTGGCTGGTGATGGTGTCGGTCATCGCCGCCGGGAACACCTTGCAGAGCTTCCGCGACCACAGCTTCCTCTCAGACAAGCTGTACACCGCCAGCCCCGGCCTCGGTAAGGGCCGCGCCGGCCGCCCCGGGGCCTGGAGGTCGCCTTCCAGCCTTGGGCCTTGGGCCCTCCTCGGGGCCCCGCCTCAGCGGCTGCTCTCGGCCCCGGGAGCCGCCAGCTGCCGCGGCGTGCGCCTCCCCGGCGGGGATGGGGCTGGCACGCGGGGCTGTGCGTGGTCTCAATGTGCTTTCCCCCTTCTTTGCGCAGTGAACGGGCTCCAGGCTCGGACCTTTGGCGTCTGGACCTTGCTGTCATCAGTGATCCGCTGTCTCTGCGCCATCGACATCCGCAATAGGACGTATGTAAAGGAGCACCGGAAAAATCCTTCTGTTTGCTTGCTAGTCACAGCCTGAGCAGCTAGCTTAGAGGGCAGTGCGGAGGAGGTGGGGAATCAAAAGCTGTTCCTGAACTTTCTGTAGGGTTGAAAGTGTTCCCCGGAAAAAGCTTAAATAGCAGTGTGGGTTTTGTGTGTTAACTGCTACTCCCTTCTGCCTCTGTGGGGAGAGCCTGCGCGTTTGAGTTCTGTTTCTCAGCTCAGGCAGAAATTGGTAGATCTGAGAACTTCTTATGTCACAAATTTCCAGCTTGGAAAGCATCTTCTGATGGCGTTGCTGCTCTGTTGACATTAAGTAATTACTAATGCTGTGGTCTGACTGATGCTCAGTACTTTTCCTATGACAGCTCAGCTAAAGACTGTGGCAGATTGAGAGGCCCCTTGCAGTGGTCTTAACCCGCTGCCTTCTCACATACACTCTTACCTGGGGCTGAGGAGAAGGCCTGAGGTGCAGCCTGATGCTGTGGTGGGAGGCAGGCCATTTCTCCCTGGGGTAACAGAAGTATTTCTGAGAGGGCTTTCCAAGCGAGCTTACTCTGGGTCTGTGCTAGACAAAGCCTGTGTTGGAGGTTGCTAGAACTCACTCTTTTGTCACCACCTCCCCCAGTCCCGCAGCAGAAGTCACTGTTCCCCTGGCAGTTTGTCCTTGGATTGCCTAGGCTTGTCTGTGATAGGGAGGTGCAGGGACTCAATTATCTGTTTTTAGGGGTTGGTGGCAATGCCAATTACCATGAAGCCAGTTGTTTCTTAGAAGGATTTTTTTATCTTGCGTCTCTTGGACCTGCTCCCTTTCCACAGCTATGGCCCCTAGAGGGTAGCAGAGCACAGGTGGGAAGATGAGTTGGGTGATGCAGCCTGGAGTCAGCCAAGTCCTGTCACCCTAGTTCTCGGCTCATCCAGTTCCCACCAACTTTTTGTGTGTACACATGCTTCCCACTTCACCAGTGCCCTACCCTTGCTCTCGCTTCTTCACCTGCCTTCAGGCCAGATAATGTCTGTGACTTTCAATGCACCCTTGAGCAAGCTGCTCCTCTCAGCTGTTGCCCAGGGAACTTTTGCATCTCACTAGGCAAGGGACCAAGTGCCCTCTGTACTGCCACAGTGAGGACAGACAGAGCAGCATGCAGGTTTACCTCTTTTCCACTCAGCCATGCTTGTGCCCATACTATGGGCTATATGATAACCTGCCTTTTTCTGCTCTCCAACAGCCTCTATTACATCACGCTCTTCACCTTCTTTTTGGCCCTCATTCACTTCCTCTCCGAGGTCTTCATTTACCACACTGCAGCCTTGACAATTGGAGTTATGGCACCCCTCATGGTAGCAAGTAAGTAGAGCTCTGCATCCTCCCCCCACAAACTCTCCTTGGAGCTGTGATACCCCCCACCTCCCCTCCCGCAAAAAAAACTCTCCATGGGGCTGAGCTAAGGGCAGGGAGGGGATGGTGGGAGGGAATGTCTCATCTCCTGTCCAGCATTTTCTACACAACTCATCCTGCATCTCTATCACAGGTTTCTCTATCTTGGGGATGTTGATTGGGCTGCAGTACCTGGAGGTAGAAGCACTGTCACAAAACAAGAAGAAAAACTGAAGCTGAGGGCCCTGTGTATGTCAGCATTGTTTCCTATCTTCACTGCCAAACTTCCACTAAAGCTCAGCTGAACTTCTCCAGGACACCAATCCCATTGGTGGATCAATGTTGGACTCTGTCAATCATTCTTCATTACCAAGTGTTTTTTCTTGTCTGAGCAACATTTCAACTGACTGATGTCAAAGACCAAGTCCTAGAGGAGTTGGTGTCAAAGCTCGCGGGGGACAATTGGTGACTGCCTCCCCAGGGGATAGCAGGCAATGTCTCAGGCATGCCCAGTGCGCTAAGGACTTCTCTCCCAGTGTACCTGTGAGGAGGAGGTGTAGAGCTACCCAGGATCCACTGAACACTTCAGACTAGAGAGAGAAAATGTGTGCTGCCCCTGGCACTGCTGTGTAAACTGTATGTGTGTGTTCCTCAGGGGCCATTTCTAATAAATGACAGAAAACTGCAGGGCGCTATGTCTGTTTGTCTGCTACACAGCAGTGGGTACAGGATGTACAACCTCAGAGCAAACAGCAGTTTCTACTCTGTGTTGCAGGATAAATCATCTCTCTTTACAGCAAACCCACCTTCCCCTGACTTCTTCCCACAAAGTTCCAGGTGTGACTGCTCACATCACACACACACATGAAGAGTTCTTGCAGCCCTCACTTCTGCAGTATACCAGTGACAGCAAACTGCGTGCATCTATGTGCAAGGACTGAGCTACTTTTGCAGTGAGCTGTACCTACAAAACATGGAGAAAACTAGAACAGGTTGCTTAGATCTAGATGAAATAAGCAGATGGGCAGTGCACAGAAGGTAGGAAGAAACCAGCAGGATCTCCTATCTGGGAAGATGGTACATGTGCAAAAGAAAGAGAGAAAAAACACAGAAGGGAGGAAAGGAGCACAACAGTAGCCCTGGGCAGAAATATGATTTTTCCATTCTGGAAAACATTTCAGGCTATTAAAAGAGCCAGACGTAGACTGTTTCAACCATTTAATATGAATGTGTCAGGTTTCATTGTATATTTCATATTTTTTATTTTATATAAAGACTTCTATTGAAAAGCTATTTTAGACCCCCATCCTCAATCCCAAAATTTTTAATGTGTCAAAAGACTCTGTAATTTCACCCCAAAAATGGTTTGTCAAAAATGGTATATCACAGAGGACTATTTTTATCCATTCCACCTGGTTGTGTTTTTTGGTCACACCCCCCCCCCCCAAATGGTATATACATAACTGCATGATTTAAGGAGTATAAGGACACTTGATGTATCCACCAGTGAAGGGATACTGGAAAAGAAGGAGAAGGGATATAAGGATCTACATTTGTGTTTAGAAGATGAAGAGCAGCACACACAGGGGCAGTGTCTATGAGACACAAATGCTGGTAAGAGGGCTTCTTCTCCTCTATTATAAAGTGGGAAGTTTCCACACCGGAGCAAATCTGGATTCCCATCATACTCAAACCCTTTTCTGTGGCTGTGAAGAGCAACACAGCCGTAGCTGGTTATCTCAATATAACACTTCACAAAAGTTATTATGTAGTGTTGAAACATGCAAAAGGCACTTTATCATTAAGGAGGAAGACAGAGTCCTCAGCCCAGGGAGCTTGTGCTTTGACTCACTCCTGTTGCTAGTGTAGTGATGAGCTGGGCTTAGGCTGTAGCTTCAACATAAGATGCAGAACCAGTCATTGCCTCCAGGTAGGAGGCAGCATATTGGTATTTCTGAATTACTCCTAATGTATAGGAACATCAGGGCAACCTCAGTGAATTCTGAGCAGAGGTTTATCCACAGACTAAGAGTGCTTCATCTGGGACAGCCACATAATAAAACCAGGGCCAGCAGCAGCAGATGCACTGCTTTGCACTTGCTGGTGATGTGCTGAGGCCTCTACCATCACCTGCGCAACACAGAGCATCACTGGCACTGAGGTAGAGCAATCCCTCTTCTTGAGAGCCAGCTGAAAGCTCTTCCAGGGCTGCTCACAGAGTAAGCGTGATCCAGCTTCTGCATTTCATGTCACAGCTTGCCTGTGAGAGGAGACACAGCCATGTGCAGGGTGCCACCCTCGTGTGCTCAGGGCTAGCCTGGAACTATGGCTTTTCTCAGCATGTGAGTTTTTTTCTTTTCCAAGCATACATGGTGGGATGAGGGGGAAGCAGTGGGTTTTCCCAACTTTTCCTCCCAAGCAGCGAAGTCTCCAAAGCAGCAAGATGCAAAGGTATAACTGAAGAGAGCAATTCCCTTCTTGTTTTGTTCTTTCACACTCTCCACAAGCAGTTCACTGGGCTGCTGTCCTGAGGCCACCCCCCCTGCCATGGTGCACATGTAACAGGAGGTCGGTGTAGGTAGCAAAGATGGGAATGAGGGGGGCTGCATCTCCCAGCTCTGCCACCCCTCCATTTCACAGCTTTGATTCCTCAAGGACTATGGGATCAGTGCAGGCTTCTGGCATCACTTTCTGCGAGTCAGACAGAGAAAAACAATATGGTTAGGATCCTGGGTGGCCAGAGCCAGGCTTCAGAGAGACCAGCTGGCCAGAGGCCGGTTAATTCTCAGCTCCCTGCTAGTGTGCAGAAATCCCCAAAGAAGAATCACCATCCTCAGAGAGTGCACCTGGTTCCCTCTTCCTTCTCCAGACCCTTCTTCTGCCCAGACAAGGGGCACTGGAGCAGCGGGGCAGAGCAAGGGCCCTGCTTCGCTTAAGCTACTTGCTGTAGTCCTCAGACCACAGTTAATTCACAGAAGCTGTACAGGCCCAGGTATCAGCCCCACAGCCAGCTCCCTGAAGACATTTCACTGTGACACAAGGTCAGCTTCGAAGTGGTGAAGCTGCAGGGCCAGTTCCATGGGCGAGGGAAGGAACTGGGAACTCCCCTTTCATGCCTCAAATTCATTACTCATATCTTAAAGAGCCATAAGAAATAAGAGGCAAACAGACACAAGGCTTTTTTCTGCATAAATCCTATAGAAGAATTAGTCTGATTACTTTGAACCCTCCTACAATTTCTTCCCTTAAGATGGAGGGAGCTGTACAGTCATTTCCCACAGGAAAAGCAAGGACAACTGTGACCGCTGCCTAGTTACCACCCTATCCTGGGCTGCATGAAACAGACAAACTTTCACAATTCCGGTTCAGCCTTTCTGGGTGGGAGCTTGATGAGCTCCTCTGCTGAGCCTTTCTGGGGTGTGTTAGGATTAGACCCAAGACTTCTCCTTCTCCCAGGGGATTTCAGATACCCGTCTTCAAGTTCTGACTCTGCTTACAGTGAGACACCCCAGCTGTCACCAATTCAGAAGACAGCATGCAGACTTGTAAGTGTAAATGTGGAATCTCCCACAGCCTGGGCTCTGAGTTAACTCACTGTGGAGCAAGACTGACATCTGAGGCAGGAGTCAGAGGTGCACAAGAAAGAGGTTCACATTCCCAGTGCAGTTCAAGAGAAGTCCAGGCAGCATGGAAGCAAGAGATACAAAACAGTTTCCTTTTGAGTAGCCTCTTACACAAACTGCAGGTGAAAAGGCTTTATAGAGGTCAGCAGCAATATCCCAAAGAAGAGTGAGATCAGGAAAGCTTCAAAGAGATGCCAAGAAGCAAAAGCTGGGAAGTGCAAAGAGGGAACTCCTACCAGCAGGAGGGGTAGGGGGGGTGCATGAAGTAGTGCCAGAGGTAGGGAGTAAGGGGAAAGCTCCATTTAGGCTTGGGAAACCCCACCAGAATGCATCATGGAAGCACTCTGGCAACTCTGAACAGGCTCCCCAAGCACCTCCGGGGTCTGAACACCACTCACCTGCTGTGGAGCTACAGGAAGAGAGGTTTAGGAGACCAGCCAGCCTGCAGGGCTCCACCGCCTTGGGAAAGGAAGGCTGCTCTCACAGCTGGGAGTCACAGTACTGGAAAAGGGCGTGCAGACGGCCTGCCCATGGCTTTGGGATAGGAGGAGAAGGCTGCTTGCCACACAGTAAGCACGGAAAGGGAGCAGGGAAGTTTGGGAAGCAGGGGATGGGGTACCCACCATTTGTGCCTACTATGCAAAATTCCAGCAGGTTTTTTTTTTTTATTGGCAGTATTTCACTGGAGAGTAAGCATGCTACAGCTTGCAAGGGACACCAGTAAGCTACTGAGGGTGGATGCTTGCCCTAATGCCTTAAGCCAGCCTCTAAGTCACACTGGCCTTGGGAGGAAAAAGCAACATGCTTTTGGGTATTCCACTGAGATCCATCAGATGCATCTTTGCACCCAGGCAAACATACAACCAGCGAAAAAAGGTACTTGGCCCTAATCAAGTCCTGACTTATCCAGGACATGGTTTGAGGACACAGCAGAACTTCAGTCATGTTTCAAACAAATCCCTTGCTGTGGCTGTACACCTAGAGCAGGTCACTAACCATCCAAAATCATCCACTCATCAGTGCTCAGCCCTGCTGGTAGCATAACACTCCAGACAAAAGTTTTTAATGTTATTACAATTCAAAAACCAGGACAAAACCTGAAACCACTGTACTCCCTACTCTCTGCTATCAAGAACAGGTTCTTCACACACACACGCACACACAAAAATTCAATTTATCTACCACTATATAAGACCAGCACAAAGTAGTCTCAAGTGCCCTGAACACATTAATCAAATTTGCAAGTTTCAAAGAGGCCTAGCAAAGCCCAGTTTGAACAAAAACACAGTCCTGCCATTTTGGAATCCTGTACTCTATGAGATAGCTGCTTTCTTAAAAACCCATACAAGCTCAAAAGTATTTCCAAAGAAATGTTGCCTAAGACTTTTCTTGAACAATTTGTTCCTGAGTCAAACCACGGAAAATCAGCAAATATGCTTATTTCCTAATGCAAACAAACAAACAACTCGGGGAGATTTGCATGGATGCTGGAAACCAGGAGCAGATGAGCACAGGCTGTACACAGCATATACGTTGAGTATAACGTGTATGCTGAATCAACTGATACTACTATGAAACCTTAATGCACAATGTTGGAATGGCTTCAGATGCACTTACAACAAAGGCAGCCCACAAAGAGACTCATTATCTTGTAAAACGGGAGTTTGATCCAAGTGTCTTGAGATACAGAAAGCTAACCCTGCTGGTGCTCTGGGAACTGAGGCAGACAAAAGTGGGAGGATTGTTGGAACCACACTACAGCTTTATTAATAAAGGAAAAGGTGTCCACAATGCCATTAGGTCAATTTAGTTCCCCCTACAAGTTCTATTAATTGCAACATCTCTAAGTATAACCGTAAGCAGATAAGGGCACCGATAGAAGACAAGCTGCTTGTGAACACAAGGCAGGTCCTGCAGGAAGAAGGGAAAACATCCTGCAGTGTGGACACCGTGGCCAAAAGCTCTGACAGGTGGCTGCTGAAAGGCTGTGATTCCTGGGCAGAGAGTCAAGGCTGATAAATGCTGACTCTTGCCACTGAAGCTATGGCTTTATACATTGCTATTCTCCCTGCAAAGTCAACAGCCAGGCAGATTCTAGGCTTTCCATTTCATCACCAGAAGCCACTACTAGGTGAAAATGGAAGATATTTTTCTGTGAGAATGAGCATGTGGGTTTTTCCCTTGTGTGTTCCTTAATACACTGAGAAATCGGGCTGTTCCACAGTCCTATTCTGTACCAAAGCCACTCAAGAGCTGAACATTCAGCTAAAGGTTTTGACAGTTTTCCATCAGATCATTTCTATTTCTTCACCAGGAAGAATCACACCTTGTTTGGCCAATACTCTGGATGATGGGTTCCCAGAGAAAACAATAAGCAGCTGCCTACCTCCACCGTGGGACTGCACCTCCATTGGGTCAAGACAGGGGAAGACCTACTGTCATCAAAAGGGCTACACAGCCAATGGTATCATGTTTCAGTGGGAAGTATGAGGCCTGTACAGCTCCACAGCTCTGCATCCTCTGGAAGCTCACATCTGACTTTAGTCAGTCTTCTCCTTGCAACAGCCATAGAATCGTTTAGGTTGGAAAAGACCTTTAAGATCATCAAGTCCAACCGTTAATCTAACCCTGCCAAGTCCACCACTAAACCATGTCCCTAAGCACCACATCTACACATCTTTTAAATACCTCCAGGGGTGGTGACTCAATCACTTCCCTGGGCAGCCCATTCCAATATCTGACAACCCTTTCGGTGAAGAAATTTTTCCTCATATCCTCTCTAAAACTCCCCTGGCACAACCTGAGGCCATTTTCTCTCATCCCATTGCTTGTTACTTGGGAAAAGAGACCAACACCCATCTTGCTACCACCTCCATTCAGGTAGTTGTAGAGGGTGATAAGGTCTCCTTGCAGCATACTTTTCTCCAGGCTAAAACAACCCCAGTTCCCTCAGCCGCTCCTCATAAGGACTGTGCTCTAGACCCTTCACCAGCTTGATGGCCCTTCTCTGCTCATGCTCCAGAACCTCAGTGTCCTTCTTGTAGTGAAGGGCCCAAAACTGAACACAGTATTCGAGGTGCAGCCTCACCAGGGCCAAGTACAGGGGGACAATCACTTCCCTGCTCCTGCTGGCCACACTGTTTCTGATATAGGCCAGGATGCCATTGCCCTTCTTGGCCACCTGGGCACACTGCTGGCTCATATTCAGCCAGCTGTCGACCAACACCCTCAGTTCCTTTTCCACCAGGCAGCTTTCCAGCTACTCGTCCCCAAGCCTGTAGCATTGCATGGGGTTGTTGTGACCCAAGTGCAGGACCCGGCACTTGGCCTTGTTGAACCTCATACAATTGGCCTGGGCCCATCGATCCAGCCTGTCCAGATCCCTCTGCAGAGCCTTCCTACCCTCGAGCAGATCAACACTCCCGCCCAACTTGGTGTCGTCTGCAAACTTACTGAGGGAGCACTCAATGCCCTCATCCAGATTATTGATAAAGATATTAAACAGAACTGGACCCAATACTGAGCCCTGTGGAACACCACTTGTGACCAGCCACCAAACTGGATTTAACCCCATTCACCACAACTCTTTGGGTCCGGCCATCCAGCCAGTTTTTCACCCAGTGAAGAGTGCACCCGTCCAAAGCCATGAGCAGCCAGTTTCTCCAGGAGAATGCTGTGGGAAACAGTATCAAAGACCTTACTAAAGTCTAGGTAGACAACATCCACAGCCTTTCTCTCATCCACTAAGTGGGTCAGCTTGTCACAGAAAGAGATCAGGTTAGTCAAGCAGGACCTGCCTTTCATAAACCCATGTTGACTGGGCCTGATCACCTGGTTGGTCTCTACATGCCGCATGATGGCACTGAAGATGATCTGCTCCATAATATGCCCCAGCACCAAGGTCAGACTGACAGGCCTGTAGTTCCCCAGATCCTCCTTCCGGCCCTTCTTGTAGATGGGCATCACATTTGCTAACCTCCAGACAACTGGGACCTCCCCAGTTAGCCAGGACTGCTGGTAGGTGATGGAAAGTGGGTTGGTGAGCACTTCTGCCAGCTCCCTCGGTACCCTTGGGTGGATCCCATCCGGTCCCATAGACTTGTGGGTGTCTAAGTGGTGTAGCAGGTCGTTAACCATTTCCCCTTGGATTGTGGGGGCTTCATTCTGCTCCCCATCCCTGTTTTCCAGCTCAGGGGTCTGGGTGCCCAGAGAACAACTGGTCTTACTGTTAAAGACTGAGGCAAAGAAGGAATTAAGTACCTCAGCCTTTTCCTCATTCTTTGTCACTATGTTTCCCCCTGTGTGCAATAAAGGATGGAGATTCTCCTTAGTCCTCCTTTTGTTATGTTATAGAAACATTTTTATTGCCTTTTACAGCAGAGGCTAGATTAAGTTCTAGCTGGGCTTTGGCCCTTCTAATTTTCTCCCTGCATAACCTCATGACATCCTTGTAGTCTTCCTGAGCTGCCTGCCCCTTCTTCCAAAGGCCATAAACTCTCCTTTTTTTTCCTGAGTTCCAGTCAAAGCTCTCTGTTCAGCCAGGCCGGTCTTCTTCCCCACCAGCTCGTCTTTCGGCACATGGAGACTGCCTGCTCCTGTACCTTTGAGATTTCCTTCTTGAAGAGTGTCCAGCCTTCTTGGACTCCTTTGCCTTTCAGGACTGCCTCCCAAGGGACTCTGTCAACCAGTCTCCTAAACAGGCCAAAGTCTGTCATCCGGAAGCCCAAGGTGACAGTTCTGCTGACCCCCCTCCTTACTTCTCCAAGAATCAAAAACTCTATCATTTCACAATCACTGTGCCCAAGACGGCCTCCAACCATCACATCACCCACAAGTCCTTCTCTGTTCACAAACAACAGGTCCAGCAGGGCAGCTTCCCTAGTTGGCTCACTCACCAGCTGTGTTAGGAAGTTATCTTCCACACACTCCAGGAACCTCCTAGACTGTTTTCTCTCTGCTGTATTGTATTTCCAGCAGACATCTGGTAAGTTGAAGTCCCCCACGAGAACAAGGGCTAGCGTTTGTGAGACTTCTCCCAGCTGCGTATAGAATATTTCGTATGCCTCTTCATCCCGGTTGGGTGGTCTATAATGACTCCCACCATGACATCTGCCTTGTTGATCATCCCCCTGATTCTTACCCATAAACACTCAACCCTATCGTCACCATCATTAAGCTCTAGACAGTCAAAACACTCCCTAACACACAGGGCTACCCCACTGCCTCTCCTTCCTTGCCTCTCCCTTCTGAAGAGTTTATAGTCATCCCATTGCAGCACTCCAGTTGTGCGACTCATCCCAACGTGTTTCCATGATGGCAACAATATCATAGTTTTCCTGCTGCACAATGGCTTCCAGCTCCTCCTGTTTGTCGCCCATGCCGCGAGCGTTGGTGTAGAAGCACTTCAGTTGGGTTATTGATCCTGCCACCTTTATGGGGAGAGAAGCCCTAATTCCTATGTGACCATTCTCAGGTACTTCAGTGGTTTCTAACACATCAACAACCCTTGTGTCTTTGCTGCCACATGGATCTCCATCCCCTACCTCCACTGAGACAGCAGACCAAAGGACCTCACTAGCACACCATCCCTCAAACATTGGCATGCTGCCCCCAGGCTTATCTCTAGCAAGCCTGGTTTTACCTGTTTCCCCCTTCAAATCTAGTTTAGAGCTCTTTCAGTAAGCCCTGCTAACTCCTATGCAAAGATCCTTTTTCTCCTTTGAGACAGGTGTACCCTGTCTGTTGCCAGCAGGCCTGGTGTCATGTAAACCGAGCCATGATCAAAAAACCCAAAATTCTGCCAGTGACACCACGCTTGGAGCCAGCTATTGATCTAGCTCTTCCTGTGTCTTCCCTCATCATGCCCTGCAACTGCAAGGATAGAGGAGAACACTACTTGTGCTCCTGATTCCTTAACCAGTTGTCCTAAGGCCCTGAAGTCTCTCTTGAGTGCCCTTGGAATTCTTGTTGCAACTTCATCGCTGCCTACCTGAAAAATCAATAATGGATAATAATCTGAGGGCCGTACCAGGGTAGGAAGCTTTCTCTTCACATCTTTAACCTGGGCCCCAGTGAGGCAGCAGACTTCCCTAAGAAGTGGGTCCAGTCTGCATATTGGGTCTTCTGCTCCTTTCAGAAGGGAGTCTCTTATGACAATGACCCATCTTTTTTTCTTTACGATGTAAGCCGTTTTGATACAGGGCATATACAGAAACATGCCTGAGCCTTGCAGTGTCTATTTTGCAACTGGGATGTCAGTGGTAACACTGGCAATTGTACCAAGGTAGGTGTGCTAACAAAGGCAATGACATAAACTTCAGCCATCAAAAAAGTACCTGTATACCCCAAGCAGGCTTGCCCAGCTCATGCAGCTACAGCTTTTCAACTGCTTGGTCCCAAATCAAGACCACATGTGTACCCTGCTAAAAATGCCACAGAATGCAGCATGGAAACAGCTTCAGAAGCACTCAGCCTGGAGACAAATCTTTCCCTGCCCATAGGACTCTTCCTTGTGCTTGCATCAAAACATGGCAGCTTCACATTCCCTGTAGCACACGCTCTAGTCTTAGCAGGATTAAGGCTGTTTTTCCCAACAGACTCACTCTGCTTTTGCCTGTTAGTCCCGTAGGCTGTAGCACTAAGTGATGCACACACTCGATGAACACCTTGAAAAGCAAAGGGTAGTGTGGTTAATTTGGCAGATCAGCCAGTCAGTGCAAAGCAGAGGACAGTGAGTAATAAAGCATTACATCCCGAGCAACAGCTGAGAAAATGCCAAGTGCCATTGAGATTCACAGATCAGCAGGCATAGAGCTGTACAATTTTCAGGCATTCTTATACCAAAAGGCACCAATCCAATGACTCTGTTATTGCTAGATGTTTTTAAACTTCCTTCTTGAAATTGGCCATGCACCCTGGTTGTGATCAAAGCGAACTCTTCTACAGGACTCCTGGTATCACTTCCAACCAAGAATCTGGACTGTAAAAGTAATGCCAGAGAAGAGTCTCCAAATGCCTGCACCTCCTCTCCCCAGTAACTTACTGACAATTCAGTTCTCCATCTGCTCCAGCACCAGGCTTTGCCTTGCTGGACCTAGTTGAATACCTATGGCCCTATCTAATGTGAGTCTGGTGGGATCTCCACTCTTTTCTTGAAAGCTGTCCTGTATTTCCTCTCAGGTAGGTACCCAAGAAGGCCAGAAAGATTCTCAGTACTCTACAGCCATTGCTATCACCCCAGAAGTGCCATTGGCTTGGTGCCTGTGCCACCCATAGGTGTTCAGAGAAGCAGATTAGTGCGATTCTCCTACCTTTGTGTATGAGCTAGTGAGCAGGAATGGGAATTGATGGGGTTAGGGTTACAAGCTACAGTCCCATAATCCGTGATCTGATTGCTGCCTTGGAGTCTCTGTAACAACAGCCACAAGTCACCATCCCAGAAAAGATGGAGGCAAGTAGGGAGGGAAATGAAAGGGGGAAAAATAAAAAAAAGAGGAACAGGCAAAGGAAGAAACCAGTAAAATCACCCAAGCATGTGTAAGGCAGCTATGCCGTGTAGAAAAGCTCCAGTACCTGACTTCGTCAGAGCTCTCCACAAAGGCAGCACAAAATGCCCAAACCCAGCTGACTGCTCCCTTGACTGAGGCATCCATGTTAGCGCAGAACACCAGGCTCAGCCCACCTTCAGTTGGTCAAGCACCTGGGGTTGTTTATTAAGCTTGAGAAGTACCCAGGTGAGCTCAGCCATGTGTAGGCCACATTTGGTGGTGTGATGGGATGTCCGTCATGACTTCCTCAGAGCGTGACTCTTCAGGGGGAAGGAGCTGCCAGTGAAGTTTTTGACTGACTTGAGACCAGTTACCTCACACACATCCCTCTGGTTCTTACTCCAGTCAGTTCTGGAGGCTTTTAGGGTTATAGAAATGACACCTGTACCACCTTTGCTCTGGTCTCAACACCCCCCTCCCTCCAGCAGCAAGCTCTTACAACTGTATTTATACAAAAAGATTTATACTTAAAATGGCTTGAGCAAAAGTGTACATTCCATCTGGTGAGAGAAGTGTCTGAGAAAGGGAAAGGACCTTGCTACTACTGGGCATCATGTTCGCTGCCCAAGGACCTTGACATTTCCTGGGCCTTCCACATACATGTTATGAATTAACTCACAGTGCCACCAGCACCTCTCATTACAATCCTGCTTCCTCAGGACTTGTGGAGGATGGTTTGGCCTTACAATTCATCTTCTGCCTTTGACTTCAGCACTGTTAAATCGAGGGATACAAGCAGTTTGGTATATATCAAAACAGACTGGTCTTTACCCCAGCTCAGCTTAGCTAAGTGTGTTCCAGTTAACCCCATTCACACCAGGACTCTGGGAGAGCAGTTGTCTTCTAGCTTGGTCCCATAGACCATGATGCTCACCACTGCTAAAATCAGCCAAAGTTGTAAGCCTCAGAGCAGGAAAAAAAGCAGGAATTCTTTTTAAGTTATGACAATGGGGGGGACTCCTTTACCCAAACTAGATAAATTGTATAGCCTTTTTCCCCTCCATCTAGTCTAGAATTATATGTGCAAGAACTACTCAAGGCAGCATCAATTCCCTTTACTTATCCTACCCTCTGCATTTGTGCTCAGATAATTCAGTAAAAATAAAAATAAAATAAAAAAGCATATATTTTGTAATTGAAAATCCACCTTCCTGAGCAGCTGGTCGGAGCAGAGCTGCTTCTTGGACCTTCTGGTCTCTCTCCAGATCAGACTGGTTAGATTATCTGGAGGAAGGCAGCACTGTCTTCTGAAAAGAGCTGACTCGAGCCAGCAGAGAGCTGAGCTTATGCACTTTGCTAGTCATGGTCGCTGATGGCTTCATGAACGTTGAGTGGACGTCTCTGCTAACGTCCTAGAAGAGGAGCCCAGAGCAATAAGGAAAAGAGCCTCAAACAACCACCAGTCCCCTCCCTTTCCCTACAGGGACAGTTTCTAAGAGTATCCACTGTAATTAGTTCACCAGAGGCCCTCTCCCGCATGCAAACAGCTGCATTTACTGCACAGCACACCACAGGGACATCATACCCCGAGCTCTGGTGTGCACATATGAACCAGCAGCCTTGTCTGCAGCACTGCACAAAGTGTGGGGAGTCAGGCTGCCCAAGCCCTCATTTGGGCTTTGCCACCTAGCTTCCTCCAGTCCCATACACTGAACCCCATTTCGCAGCTGGGGACAGGGAATAAGAGGAATAACCTGCCTTCCTAGGGGCCTGGAATAATAGTTACCCAGCTCTAAACAAGGGCAAAGCACTGAAGGGCTCAGTGCATTGTCAGGGGAGATAAGCAAGCACCGTGCTGCCCTACATCTGTCCCTAGCTGATACGATAATGTGTGAAGCCCTGCAGACTCCCGGAGGACCAGAGCCTACAAATTCTGCATAACATTAACAGTAAGTAAACAGAGGCCCCAGTGGCTGGCAGAGCTGGGGTTACAGCCACCTGTCTGAAAATGCCAACAAGGAGCTTCCCCACAGGCTGAGCAAGAAGCCATGGGATAAGAGAAGAGAATTGCAGCTGCAGTCATAACTCAAAGGGCCAACCCCATTCCTAGAAAGGACAGAGGTTGGGCATTGTCCTGAGCTAATAGCAGGGGCACAGCAGGGATTGAAGGCGGGGGGGGGGTGGGGGGGGTGGGGGGTGGGGGTGGGATGGCGGGTGGGTTACTCACTGTCTGTTCATTATCCAAATTGGCCTGCTGTCTTCGGAGATCAGCCTTAATGAATGCTGGGACAGAGGGAGGAAGAGAGATGTGAAGGCAGTTAAGTCACTATGCAGAGCCCAAATCAATTTCCCCAGGTCTCAAAGGGGTAGCAGAGGCCCCAGAGGAGACAGGAACATGTTATGGTGAGCAAGGGAAACCACTCTCCTGGATGAGGCAGAGAGCACTTCTGAAACAGGCAAGATAGAGACTCCTTATTGCAGGATGTAGAAGGTGCATCTTTGAGACCCCAGCCGGTAGCCAGGGCAAGAAGCCTTAGACCTTCTTTGTAACACACATCAGATGCTTAAAGAAGCACAGCAGCATTGCTATGGGACTGCTGTGTGGGTCCTGCCCTTTCTTGCCTGCACCACTACACACAGAAGCCCTTCAATTCATACGCCAAGCCCAAGGGGAAGAGTCACAGCAGAGGAACACTGAAAAATTTAATTACCTGTCATAACAGTCCCCAGGAACAGGAAGGAACAAAGAAAGAGGTTTCCTGCCTTCGTCCCAAAGCGATCCATGATTTGCCCTTGGCTGATGGTGAAGGCAATACCAAAAATCTACAAAAAAAAGCCGTGTCAAGCTGTACTGTTACTCTAAAGCAGCCCAAACAGCTTCCCATCTTTACTGAAGTATCAGAGCATACAGGCCAGCCAAGCTGTTGGCCTAGTGAGGCCAAAATTTGGTTATAAACACATCCAGAGGCACCTCCTTGCAGCTAATGGGAAGACAGGTGACCCTTAAGGCTTGAATCCCATCTGTCACTGAAGAAGAGCCAGGTTCTAGGCTGTTAGGAGCAATGTTGGAAAAGGCAAGGATGACTGTCATCCTGATGGATTTTCCTAAGCAGAAACAGAATGGGTGCCACTAGAGAAATGCCATAAGGAACATCATTCAAAACCCAGGCCCTGGGGTGCTTAGCTGTGCAGTACATTACAATAATCATGGACAAGAAATAGGAGTCAAGTCTGGGAATTACAATTTAATATCTCTGCCTATAAAGAGGCAAACAAAGGGAAAACAGCATACCTACCTGTGCTGAGACATTAAGAAGCCCTGATGATGTTCCTTCTGATTCTGGGTATGTCAACTCTGCAGCGAACTCAAAACCCAGGGGAAGGTATCCTGTCATGAAAAACCTGTATAGAAACACACAGAAAGGAAGACTCAACAACTGCCAGAAGGGAGACTAAAGAGGCGCCAGGTAGCCCATGTCCCTTTTAGGGTGCTTCACTGACTGCACAGGATGTTTCCTCTAGCATTGTCTCAGCCCAGGGAGCTGTCTGACTCCCTCACCATGGCACAGGTCTTTTTCCTACCCAGAAATAACTTTGCCCACAGCCTCATGCACAGAGCCAGGCCAGCAGGGAGCTGCCTGTTGCTACAAGAACAAGGCATTAAAAGTAGCATCTCCCACAAGTAACTCTAAGGGGCATCATCCCCAGCACAGTCAAACAGCCACCCAGGCCCACATGCTTTTCATTCCTGCGCATTGGTCATCTATGGGGCTGTGGTACCACTCGCTTCCCAAATGCTTTCACTTGATTACCTGGAACATTTAAGGCAGCTGCAGCTGAGCAGGGCCATGCTAATGTCCCTGACTCTAATGAAACACATAGGAAAGAAATGGAAAGAGCAGATTATTTTGTCCTTAAACCACGCAGAAATCACACACAGGTTATGGCTCTCCCCAATCCCTCCTGCACCATGAGCTCTGCATCCCTGCTCATCCCCTAGCAGCTCACATGTAGAGGAAAGCAGCCTGCACATGAACTTACCCAAGCATGCCTGCAGTCACAAAGACTACCCAGAGGTGGCCTAGGCTCAGAGTGAAGGTGTAGGCTATCATTCCCACCAGAGACATGATATAGACGACTAGTGTTGTCTGTCTGCAAGGAAAAGCAGAGTCAGGGTTTTATTTAATCCAGTCCTCCTATTCTTTTTGCCCACAGATCTTGATATAGTTTGCAGCACGTGGTTAAAAAAAAAAAGTTGCACAGCTCTCTGACACCCTTACCTCAGACAGAGGAACTGGACGGACAGAGAGCACAGAAGGGCCTGCACACACAGCAGGGCAGCAGGAGGAGCAAGAACAGAATGTAGGAGTTTTCACATCCCTACCTCATGACAAGGGGCTTTGCTCCCTGTGGGGTTGGGGCCTCACACCTATGAGGCACCTATGAGGCAGCCAAGAAGCTCAGATCCTACCATGGGCTGACAGGTCCCTGGTCATGTACTGTACATGCCTCTTGAGAGGAAGAACAAGAGCCAAATGAAGAGGTCATTACTCTTTCTTGGGCACCCTCTGTACTATAACCAGTCAGACACACTTACTTATAAGCAGAAGCCAAGGGGATTGAGCACTCCCAAACAGGAAAGCAAAGGGAAGAGGTGACAACACTGCTACAGTGCTATGGACCTATATTTTTCAGTGCTATCCAAAATACCTTTCATTACTGCTCCTTTCTGTGTTTAAACTGCTCTACTTGGAGAGGTGATGTGCAAGCCAGGTTGCCCTCACAGCCTCACCCTCAAGCCATGGCAGCATTTAGCGGGGCTAGTGCCAGTTCCATGGCCAATAGTGGCTGAGCCACGAGCTCTTGTCTCTGGGCAGAGTGGCAAGAGACTCCATGCCCAGGAAGCATGCCAGGCAGATCCTGGGAACAGCCAGACCTGCAGCCTGGCCACGCTGAGAAACAGCAGCGGGCTCGATACTGCGAGAGACATGCAGCAGCCCAGGCCAGCTTTACCAGAACTGAAATGTTAGCAATTGTCTTCCCTGACTAGACACCAAAGAAACCCTTCCCACATCCAAAAAAACAAGCCTCTTTCTAGTACAGGAGGTAGCAAGTAGCCCTTCACAGTATATAGCTTTGGGAAGGAAGAAAGGAAAGGTAAATCCTTTACCTGACTGAAATTCCACCAGGATCTTGAAAGCAGAACAGTTACCAGAGTTGACAAAACTTTTTGGCCATTGCCTTTTAGGAAGAAGTTAAATGTATACCCACGAGCTGCTTGTGTACTTTCTACCAAATTTTAGTCTTAACCCATTAAAGAATGTGTTTGGTGTCAGTTCCTAGAATTCTGCTAAAGAAACTAAACCTCAGACTATTTTCACTTTTTTTTTTCCTTTTTAATGCAAATGACCACGGTCAAAAATCCAACCCCAAATGGGCAGCCAGAATTATATTGTGTAATAAAATGTTTCCAGTCGACTGAATTGCTACAGATAAAACCAGAATGTTCCAGGTAAGGTTCTGTCCTCCCTGCCTGCTGCAATGACTGAAGTCAGTGGGCCTTATGCTCATACGTCAATTCTTATCCAAATATAGGCTTGAGAAGCTAATTTCAGACTTCAACTATCGATCCGTGCTTACAAAGGTTCACCAGACACATTTAGTGTATTGAAAGGCTAAACAACATTTTGCTGTGACAAATAATTTTGTTTTGTATCAATGGGGTAGGCAAATCCCTTAACCTGCAATGCTGTATCATTTCTAGAATATGTTATTTCCAATGCTTTCATGGAGGAAAAAAGTCATCCGTGAAGGCAGCATAAAGGGGCTGCTTACTTCTTCTATAACCCATTACAGAGAGCTGCTACATGGCTGGCACAGAGCCTGGAGGCTGCAGAAGAAGAGCTGAAAAACGAACAGAGGAGTTAGAAGGCAGCCCCAGAAAGTGAAAGAGAAGCAGGTAAAAGCCTTTTTCTGCTCAATATACGTTCCTCAGATATCTCCCATGAGTTCTTATGCCTCCCATACCTTGACAAGCAGACGTGGTGGAGAAGTGCTGACGTGGAAAGGCGCTCAAGGCTGGAATTGCAGCTCCCTGGCCTGCACGGACCAAGTTTGAACTCCAGAACAGGAGTTATGGACTCCTTCCATAAACAGGAGTCTCTAAACTACACAGCAGTCAGTGCTAAAATACAGTGTAGGCCTCCAAGAGGTGGCTGTGACCCTAAGAAGCTTAGTCTCTGCCAGCAGGGACACTTGGCACATGGTGTTTTTTATCACTTTCTCTCCACAGCCAGTTTTGGTCTCAGTGCAGAGCTCTTAGGATAGTCCCACAAAATCTCACCCAGTTTCCCAGGCTTACGGTTCAAGCATTCCAAGTAGTTTGTATCTGATTCACTCTGTTGTGACAGGTGCCAACAGTTGCACTTTGCCCCTCATCTCCAGGCAAAGGTGATGAATGAGTTAGTGAGCAGATGTGGTCAGGACTTTGTTTCACACTGATGCTATGTCATTAGTCAAGCTGCAAGAAAGAAGTTCCCAGAACATGCAGCCCGCCTCTGAGAACTAGAGCAGGCAGGCTCATCGAAGCAGGCAGCTCTTGAAAGTGTTCTCCATTGGAACTGCAGAACTAAGTGAGGGACAAAATGGAGAAAACTGTTTGATCTTCCCATGGGTACCATATCTACCACACATTAGCTGGCTCTAGGAGACTATGAGCTTTCCTCACTGACCTCCCTGAATCATTACGCTCCAGCAGGACAAAATGAATCAACAGACCCTTATGAAAGAACAAGACCACAGGCTTGAGTGCTGTGGAAATCCCACACCAGGAAGAGCCCTGAAGCCATGCACTGAGCAGCTGCCTGCTTGCCACAGTCCCTGACTGGGACTTGAACAGACAGCCCTGAATGCAACTCCTGCTGCAGGAAACAGCCTCAAGCACACAAGCAGACTTTTGCTAAACCAGACTTTAGCAAGACCCTACTCCCCTGAGCGTACCACTGATGACAAAAAAAGGAGATTTAGTGCCCAGCAGCCCAAGCAACACCCAAAATTTTGAGACGGGTTTAACTGAGACACGGGTAGACGCTAGTGCATAGGGAAACAAAGAAACCCCTGGTGAAAGACACCGAGGCAGGGCGTTTCTCAGGAAGTGGCCTTTATCACCATGTTCAGTAGAGTACAAGAAGAATGCTCTGTGGCCCTAGGGGCACCAGGGCATGGAAGAATACCCAGTTTTGCTTGATAAGCCTCTTATCATAGCCATAAATATCTTATGGGAGAGATAAAAACACAAAGGAGGAGAAGCAGATTCACAGAGGACATTCGCACAGCATTCTGGTGTTTTTAGCAACCTGTTCCCATGATGGCCCTACAGGGACTGATAATTATCATTGCCTTGAACAGCACGGCCAGTCTCCTTAACAGGCTGACGAGTGCAGTGAGCGCAGGCTGGAAGTTATGCATCCTGCTACATCACCTTAGGACAACTAGGGTTAACGTACCTCTGTGGTCTGGGAACGAAGCCCAGTGCACCGATGTGGAAGCTATGAAGGCACCAGCTGCCAAGTCTCTGTGGCAGAGCCAGAGGGAGATCTGTGAAGGAGCTGACACGCTTGTCACTTAGGTAAACCTAACCTGCCCTGACATTTGTCTGCCCTCCCACCCACCCTCCCACCACCCTTCTGAAGAGGCAGATTAAAGAGCTCACACAAGAGACTGTGAGAAAAGAGAGACCTTGGGGAAAAGAGCCAGCTAGAGCCAGCACCAGCAGGGAACAGGACTGAAATGGAGAGCACAACTCCTGCTGTTCAGCCAACTCCAGAGGAAGCCCTAGAGTAAGGAACAGGCATGGCCCAGCCCAGCTGTGTCCAAGGTCACTTGGATGAGGAAAGGCAAAGGGACAGGACCAGACTCACAGGAGTTTGGAGCTGCGAAAACACTAGAGTCAAGCAACATCTGAAGCAACAAATGAACAAGGGGCAGGGGGGGAGACCACAGCCACATCCCACAGCTTTAGCTGCTCAGTGGGATGTTGTGTGCAGCTCCAGAGCACTCTGCTGTACGGACTGGGATGACAGATGGCCTCCACAGGCTTTGCCATGAGGACAGCACATTCCAGGCTGGGCAAGACCCTGAACAAAGGCCTTGTCCCTGTACTTCCAGAAGAATCTCATTGCTGAAGACACTGAAGTGTCAGATGCTGGAGAAGGGAAAAACTGGAGAGGGCTGGTTTGGTTTTCACCAAGCCCTCATCCTTCAGCACTCAGTTTTATGCCACTTTCTTCCTGTATGAAGGTCACAAAAAAGGACAGCCTTGGTAAATTATTTATATAAGACATATGGCAGGACAGGGTGAAGTCATATCCAGTACACAAGGACTAACCTGGAAAATGGATACAACAAGACGACCCAAACTGCAGGGCAGGCTAGGCTGAGAGAGCATTCACCTTTCAGTGGAAGAGACCCAAACTCCCATTCTCCAATATCCAAGTTTTTCCTCCCTCCCCCAAATTTTAACGCACTTTGGGCCTGTACAGACATAAGTTTAAAACACCACTTGGGGTCCTCTGCCTAGTCAATAGAGAGAGATGGATAGTTCTGACATCTTGCCTTACAGAGATGCAGCGATGACAGCAGTGTACACTGTCTGGAACCAGCTGGACCCAAGGCCATGTGAACACTGCCCTTAAAAGCAAAGCAAGGCCAAAGAGAAGTGCTGATTAATCCAGTCCCCAAACCCCTAATTCTGAGCCAGACACCCCTACAAACACGAATACACCCAGCAGTCTCCAGGTGTCACAACCCCATCTCTCCTCTAAGCCGGGAACCTGAAGGATGCACATGGAGCCCCATTTCACTTGATATCAAAATGTGTTCTTTCAAAGAGGTCAGCTGTTCTTAACAAGCCATCCCACCAGGGGCAGCCCCAGTTCTGGAACTGCTCGCTCGTCACAACGTAACTCACATATTTGTATGGGCCAAATCTGTGCCTGCTAATTCCAAAAATAACAACAGCACAGGGGCTGCTGCAGGGACTTGCCTGCCAAATAAAAGCAAGAATGCAAGGCCGTTTGGTGCCTGAGCATGACAGATGGGGAAAGCCTGACTTAGCACAACCTCACCCTTTCAAGGAACTGCTGATGGGACAGTAAAGATCAAACACATGTAGAGCTCTGCAATTCCTTTTGTTATTAACATCCCCCTACTCCCCTCAATCACAGCTGTATCCCATTCATTTGCTTCCCTCTCTCTCCAAGCTGGCTAAAAAAAGGACTTGACATCTTTCCTTCCTGATTTTCATGTGCTTACCATTTTGTTCCTGACTCTATCTGAGCAGTGGAGTGAAAGGGGAGGATACCTACCTAGAACATCTGGCATCTTGACAGTTTTTTTAAATAGACTTTTAAATAGGGCTAAATAAAGACTTTGTAGCGCTCAAATTTTGCTAGTTCCACAGAAATCCACTTTTTGGGCTGCAATAGAGAAAAAATTCTTAGCAGTGTTTTTCCTCACCTAAGGCTAAATCTATCTCCAGATAATCCTTGGGGTCTGCCCACCTGTGTGGTCCCTCCAAACAAGCAGGGGCCATGGAACAAATCCAGGATTATTTTTTTTTCCCCTCTCCCATTCTGCCAAATTTCAAGTCCCAACTCTGCCTGGTGAGCCACAAAGCTCTTCAGCCTTTGTGCTGCGACCTACCTCCACTTACAGAGAATCAGGAAGACCATCTGCCCTAGCAGTGCCAGTTGAGGCTACCTTACCCCTAGCCTCGGGGTTGGAAAGAGGCACAAGTTACATTGCACAGTTAGCTAGTGCAGTTCATAACAGCTGTGTTTCTATTTCCCAGGACTGACAAATGAGAACTACTCAGTGGCACACAATGATCTAGAAACAGCAACAAGCGACCTGCCAGTCTCTGTATTAGTCACCTGCTCCTCTTTCCCAGCAGCCTGTTGCAAGTGAGTGGTTTAGGCTGCTTAAAGAATCACCATCAAGGATATTGGCAAAAGCAATTTTAATAGAAGTTTATAAAAATGCAACTTAACAGAATTCAATGGCAAGGTTCACTCTATTACTTACTAAAACATACAAAGGACAATCAAATTAGAATCGGATCAGAATGATTTATACAGAGAGACGAGAAACAAAAGGGTAAAGAGGACCCTCCCGTTGAGTCACGAGGTTCAGAATGGACCCCCTTGCTTTCTAAACTTCTCAGAGAGGAGTCTAGGTGCAGCTAGGTCGAAGCCTCGTCTCAGACTTGGTCAATGGGTTTTATCTGAAGGATTATAAGTATTTAGCAGCAATCTAAGGTTCATTCACAGTTTAAGGTAAATCGTAAGATTTTAGCAACGCTTAATGATGGATTAATTTAATATTTGCAAAGTGAGTTAATAGAATTTACCACAATCACAACAGTGGCTTGATTACAGATTTGGAATGATAGTACTATACTTGATAGCTCAAGTACTCAAATTCATTCACACATGCACACACACAGACACAAAGATACATGTACAAAGGTACCTGCTAAAAATTCCCCTTGAGTTCCATGAAAATACTCACTTCAAATGTCTTGGCATTTCTCAATGGGCCAGGGTTGAGCCTCGAGGAGGAGAGGGTTTTAGCCCAGGTCCCACTGCCAGCTTTCAGCGGTGGTCCTCCAAATTTCGCAAACTGGAGTGTTCGTGAAACTCTGAGAGGTGTCCCACTCAGAGGGAGATGCTGGCTGCAGCCCACTGCGGTCCAGGAGAGCTCAAAGGGTCTCACTCAGGACCGCTGTTTATAGGTTCCTAAGATGATTGGCTTTAGTCATCAGCAAGTTACTGGAAAGTTACTGGAATTCCAGTAACACTGGTACCATTCCACTCAGGCTACAATCTGGGTAAAGGATGTTCCAAGGCTGTCAGGGGATGACATTATTCCCGCTCTCATTACCCACCTCAATTTGGGTAACAGGAGTGCTTGGCAGGGTCAGTGCTACTCCCCATCTTAGCCATGCAAGAGTTCCTGGTACCGTCAAGGGATGCTTAACCACCGAACTCATTGTGCAAAGGCCAAGGCCTAGCTGGAATTCCCGAGATCATAGAGTGGCCCAGGAAAAGAGGGGGAAGGAATACACCACCACACACCCCCAGGAGTCCTCAGCTACCATTCTTTATTATTAGAGAAGCCCATTTCCTCTCCATTTTTGATCCCTGTACTTGACAGCTAGGGCCAGAGGCCACCTTCATAAGCCTAAGCCCACAGCTAACCAGATTCATCTAAGCTGCCCACAACAAGAACATGCTTTTCTGGCCCAAGATACCAGGTAGGATAATGGTAGTGGGACTCCCCCACCTGAAAAGCTGTTGCAAGGAAAAGAACTCCAAAGTTGCCTTCAGCTCATCACCAGCACATCACCAGTAAAGCCCCCTCTTACCCCACCTGTTCAGACAACAGTTCTCCCAGCCAACATGGAAATTGAAAAGCTGATTACATGCACCCCAACATAAGACAGGAGAGGCACTCTCCACCCCCGGCACACTCTACAGAGGTCTGTCAGGGAGATCTGAGTTCCTGAGGACTGGGAGCTGCAGGACACCCAAAGGCTCTTAACTGTCCCTTTGCAGATGGCAGGGTATGCTGTCCAGATCTGCCTTCCCAACCCACCAGGTGGCAAACCCAAAATCATCCACCCGCAACCCCAATATCCCTTATGCCTGTCCTAAATACAGCAACACGCCCTCACACAATGCCTCTGGACACCAGATTCAACGTACCTTTCATTAAGTTGGATAAAGATTCACAAAAGCTGGTTTGTAAGGGCTCAGAAATGGTCTAGTACAGTCTTGATTCTGCTTGTGCCAAGACCTCTCTCATACCTGACAAAGCAGCTGCTTGACCATCTCATCCTCTCCCTATGTGTCCCTAGGGACCACTAGAACCAGACCTTGTGTGGCCTCTGTGCAGACTAACACGCAGCTCCAAAATTCACTTTAGACTAACTGGATTTTGAAGAATCATATTTTTTTCCTACAAACCCTCCCAATGATTCAGTCCCTGGACTGCTGAGTTGCAACTGCATAGGGTTGCTTTTTGCACAGTATGGGGGAAGAGCACAGTCACTAGGGGCACAGAGGCAAACAAGGGACTTACTTGTAGGTTTTGGTTCTGTCCAACCAGATGCCGGAGATCAGAGCCCCAACCATCCCCGACAGTATAATGGTGAGTCCAATCCTGCCAGCATTCACCTCCTCCCCCTGTGGTGAGACACACACACACACTCACACAAATGCAGGAGCCAAGTCATAGCCAACAAGACCAAAGTGCAGAGAACCCGAGAGGAAGAGACACCAAAGTTAGTGTCCCATACATGTCTTCTGCTGGTAACACACTAATCAGAACTAGCCTTTGCAAGAACAATTTTGGGCCCAGTATGAGCCAATGCAGTGCCCTGTTCTGGCCCATGAAGAAAAGTGGTTTGGCACTTCTCTCTGAGCAAGCCCAGAGAAAAAGTTGAGCACTGGCCAGCATGAACAGACACTCTCAGAGCAGTCAGCATAAACCCTATGAAGCTTGCTGTCTGGTGTTAGGATTTGGGCCAGATCAAAGAGGAAATATTGGGACCCACTATAAGGCAGCAAGGAAAGGAGCTCTCTGGCATGCAGACCCAGCAGTAAGCTCTACAGTAGCTCAGCTACTGAGGCACCCCACCCTTGTGCCACCAAAGCATGAGTGTGGGCAGCCTCCTGGTACAGATGTCCTAGTAGAAATCACTGTCAGGAACAGGGCAGAGGCAATTGCTGGAAGAATTTCTCAGAAGAAAATGCTGTAATTTACAGTGTAAAGGAGCTGTCTTTGCTAGACCTCGCCAGCTTTTGCACAGGGTGGTGTAAAGAACTAAAGGAACCAATGCTCTTCTGCCAGCCAGCCAACTTGTGCCGGAGACAGCGAGAAGTGCTGTGGCATTGCATTTCTCACAGACTCTCCTTTGGCAGCCAGTGCTGAACAACAGCAAGCATCAGAGGGCCATGAGGGTTAGATGCACTTACTGGGTAGTGATGGATCACCATGCGGTTCAGCAGAGTGGAC
This sequence comes from Gavia stellata, assembly GCF_030936135.1. Classification (NCBI taxonomy): domain Eukaryota; kingdom Metazoa; phylum Chordata; class Aves; order Gaviiformes; family Gaviidae; genus Gavia; species Gavia stellata. The sequence goes on from NC_082600.1 coordinate 26,802,794, forward strand.
AGGGCGTAGAAGCAACCTGTATTCAGACCTGAGAGGGGGATAAAAATGCAGCACATTCAGAGCCTGCTACTCTCCTGCTGGGTAGTGAAAGGGTAGAAATGCAGAAATAGATATCCTTGGGAGCAGTAATCCAGAATAAGGCTGCCAAGTCTTGGGAGAGCCAGACAGACTGGCTAGACATAGATTACTGAAAGAAACGGAGACCAAGGACAGCCAGATCTCAGCATGCAGGAGGAAGCACCCTGCAGTTTCAGGATGGTTCTTACCTTAGCAGCTAGAGGAAGGGCTGTGCACATTTCTGGTACTGAAAGGTCTTGCAAGTCCTTCATAGGGTCTCAACCCCCCCCTCAAAGCCAGGTCCATTTTTAGGATTGGAGTTTTCTCTTCCCCCCAGCCAAGGTAAAATGCTAGAAAAGCACCTGCCTCAGCATCACGTCTTTAACAAGGACCTGGGATTCAATTAACACCAGTACCATTGACCTGTGTGGTTTCCTCCTAGAGAAGAGCCTGATAGCACTCTCCCTGCTGAGAGCCCGTAAAAAACATCCTCTCCAAGCCAAGAAACACCAGAAGGCAAGTACGAGCAGCACCGATGGTGAAGCACAGACAGCACTTCCCCCAGGCACCTGGTGTGTGTGTCTGCCTGGGAAAAGTCTTGCATTTTAAAAGATATCACTGAAGCCTGAAAAAAAATACCAACTGTGAAAGTAATTGTCTTTCTGAAGGGGAAGTTAGATTAACTGTTACAGGCATCAGCCACCTGGTGAAGGTTTTTCAGTATCACCCAAGGTGAGAATGGAAACCGTTGGGGTGATACTGGTCAAGCCCCATTCAGACACTCTGCTCCAGCTTACATGCAACTCTGGCCGAGTTAAACACCTTCCCAAAGGGCACAAAACCAAGAGCTTTGCTTATAGTATACAAGAGCATCCACGTGGGCGCTGGACCAGCAGTACCGCAACGGCTACACTCTCACCTTGGGCGATACTGAGAAACCTTCCCCAGGTGGATGAGGTCTGTAACAGTCAGCACAACTTTCTTCTCAGAAAGTAATTTACATTTGCAGTTAGTTTCTTTTCAAGGCTTCAGTGATCCTGATGGGGGGAGGGATGGGGACACAGATTACATCACTGCAGCTCACACATCTATAGGCTCCATAAGGAGCCATGGGTTTAAAAACTCTGGCACAGATGCTCGAAATCCTGACAGAACAGATACATGTCAAGTTCCCTCTTCCTACTTTTCCTCTTTCAGACTCAGCTAAAAGCAGAAACATTGATACAGAAGTGCAGTCTAGCAGGTAGAGCTTTGACAAAGGGAACAAAACCCTGATCTCCCCTAACCCTGAAGTCCTTTGGCCCCCCTGACCCTGAAGTACTCAGCGATCCTGCACCTAGCCCACTCCTCCACTAGGACACTGGATACCCATTGCCCTACACAGCTCATGAAGCACTCTGAGGAGCCATGAGATTGGCAGCTGCAGGGGACGTCACACTTTCTTCACACGTCATCTCTGACGACATTAAGCAGAGCTCACTTCACAGCTTCATGGCACAGAGAACAGATGAAGAATCTTATGCAAGTGATCCCAAATAAGCCAACTGCCTGTGACAATGCTCCCTGCTCCAAAAGAATGTGTCAGGAGGTTACAGGAGAGTCTAATAAGCTGAGTGACATGCTTTTTAGGCAGGAGGAATCTACCCAATCCTTTCCAAGAGTTACTCAGAAAGGCTGGAAACTCCAGCAGGGCCAGCAGCCAGAGAGGGGGGAAAACAATCGGAGATCCCACAGCAAGGAGGCGCCCTCCATCCTTGAAAGCTGGCTCTTTGCAACACCTGGCTATGGCAAAACAGCTCACAAGAGCCTAATTTGGCTTCATCCTACCTCCACCTCTGGAGCACCCTGCTCACTAGGAGACACCACAAACTGCAGTGCCAGGACATGGGAGTGTGGCAGTTCAGCACCGTCCCTCTACCCACTACTGCTTCACTTCAAAGCTGGGCATAAACACAGACCAGTCATTTGTGCACCTCTACTTCTCGCCCAGCCAAGAGGACAGCAGCCTTGTGGGTACAGCCAGACGCTGCTCTGGTAGCTGATACTGTCAGTACGCCAGCTTCATAGCAGCTCTGTGATGCATGTGATTTCCAAGAGAGAGAAGGGCCCCTGGTCCCAAGCTGGGCAGAAAGCGATGCAGAGTTGGCAGTGACACTTGGCACCAGAGTCAAGCAAAATATTCTAAGAATCAAGACAATGTACTGAATTTGCATTTGTGAGGGTTGGCAAAAGTTGTAGGCGTTTCACATGTCAGAGTTGCTCAGTGAAGTTTCTCCGTGAATTACAGCTGTTTGAATGCCCATAAAACAAGCAAGGGTTGTTTCCAGTGGGGCAGTGCCCATTTGTCCATGCAGATGAGGAAAACCAGAACTAGTAGCTGGGAGCAGGACATCTGAAGGTCTAGCCCCACCTGATTCATTAGCTAGTTACCATGGTTTGCTTGTAATGTGCTGTAGAAGAACATTTTTGAGACCTCACAGTTTCTCCTCTATTTTACAGAGGCCAGAAAGGGGAAGTTTATTGCCTATGGCTCCAAAAGGAGCCTTTATTAAGCCTCAGACTAGAACCCATGTCTTCCATAGCTAAGCAGCCTATTGCCTACATGCCAGACTATTGGTCTCCCTCTTCTTCACCCTCGTCATCCTCCAGGACAATGGTTCCTTATGCAGATCTCACTGCCCTGCCTCCTCCTCACTGCCCCATCACCTTTCCAAATACTGATTCTTTGGAACTGTCTCATCATTTCCACTTCACCAGCCTTTCCCAGGCTTTCCCACCCTTTTCCTGCCTACTGCCTCCCAGTAGCAACATGCTCTCCAGTGCAGACCCCAACCCAATAAATTCAGAGTTTCTTAATGGCCACTCCACGTTATGCCTCAGTTTTATGGAAGCAATGTCAGCAGCCATTGGGAAAAGGCTGCCTGAGGGTTTTCCTGAAAAAAACAGTTCACTAGCACTAACATAGCCACAGTGGCACCAATGTTGCCAGCACTGCAAGTCTTAGCACAGGAAAGGAGTTGGCAGCTGTTGGTAATATCATGACCTTAGAGGTGTGCAGACCTGTTCTGACCTGGCGTCATGTAAGGGCCCCCATTCTTTCTACAGCTAGGGGAGATGAACAAGCAGCAAGTTCCCCCCTCTCTCCCCTGACACACCCTATGCCAATACAAAAGCTAAGAGAGGCTGCAGGTATCTTTGTGTTAGCTAGGGAGGATGATTCCGTTGCATTCATGTGGCTGCAGATGTCTTAAATCTTGGCTAACATAACTTTTGACTTGAGTAGGAAAAACTGACCCCATTTTAAAGCCAGACTAGTTTAAAAAAAAAGTTTCACTGCATAGTTCCCTCTCTGAGTAACAGTCACCATCTCAAGTCAAGCTGGAGATTGACGTAAGGCTGACACAGAGAGGAACAGAATAAATGCACAAACCAGCAGGAAGAGAGACTGAATTATGAGCCACTGAACAGCTTTCCATGTTGTTTGTGACTGCCAAAAGGGAATTACCCCAGGGTGGTCAGATTCTAAACATGCTCTTCGTACTGAGAGCCCTCCTCTCTCCTCTAGGACTTGTTTACGCCTATTAGAACAAATGCTTTCCCCATTTTTTTCCCTGAAGGGTAAGTGTGTATTGAGCAGATGACACAATCCAAATTTTAGACACAGTCTCCCTGACAGTTTTTTCTATCTCCACTTTTTGAGAAGACATAATGAACTATGAAAAAAAGAAAAAAAAAATAGCAGCTGCAATGCAAACCAGCAGAGCTTAAGGGTGATCCGAGAGGGGCATTTCTAGAAGACTACTGCACTGAGAAGGAAGAGATTTCAACAACTCCAAAGACCATTAGCACCCTCAGCAGGTACAAAGCCACCATCTCACTCTCATCCACCAGGTCCTTTAGGCACAACTGCTGGCAGGACGGCAGAACTTTCAGCACTATTTAACTTTCCCCCTGAGGAGCTTCCACAGCAAGCTGGTAGGAATTGAGGACTGAACTCCCTGCAGACTAGCCGGCTACAGTATATCGTATTATGCAGCCAGGCATAGACCACAATGGCTAAATGCTAAAGAGAAAAATACTTTTCCATATGAAAATTCAGCATCAGGAACAGATTCAACACATCACACTGCCCTCAGAGAAACAGACCAAGACTGCTAAAGAGAAGCAAGCAGCAAACCCAGTGTGCAAGGACAGATGGCAAAAGAAGATGTCCTCCAATCCTTCCTCCCATTTGCCTCATGGGGACTGCCAACAAAGCTGAAGCAGTCTGCACATCTGCGTGCTCCACATGACCTCCACTGGGATGCCTGGCAGCCATAAACCTCGCCTTGGGAAATGACTTCCACTCAGTGCTGTGACTTGCACTCAGACACAGATCCATATATTTCTTAGGTAAGCACTTAGATTAGTTCAATGCAAGTAACTAACTGACTAGAAAAAAAAAGACAACAGCAGAAGGAAATCCCCTGAACAGAAAACAGCCAAAGACTAGGAGAACAGTAGTGGGGGCATACTGTCCTCTGTGTGCTTGCCTTGCTTTTGTTTTTCCCTGGGCATTTGCTTGTAACCACTGCTGGAGATTACTGGGCTAGGAGGACTCCCGGTCTGTGGCAGCACAGCTATCCTTACACTCCCTTAAAACAACTCAGGCGGTGTTACTGCCCCAGCAGAGCACGGAGAGGGAAGGAGAAGCTAAGCATGTCTAGCAGTGATAACTGCACAGAAGAAAGGCCAGACCTTACCGTAAGTGACCATAAGCAGCAAAAAGTTGGCATTGCGGAGCAGACGGAGGATTGATCGCACGTAGGAATACTCCTCTGTCGGTCTTGACTGGATCAAGGCCTGAGCTCGGCTCGGAGGGTGCGGGGGCTTCTCCTTGAAGACTGAAGCCAGACACAAAGTACACCTGTTTGTAACAGTGCAATCAGGGAGCCTGAGCACACACCCTGTGGGTAAAGCCATTTGAGGGACAGCAGAGGTGCTACTAAAACCAAGTGTACAAAACACACCATCATCCTTAAGCTTTGATCTCCATGCATGAACTTATCCAGAGACAGGAGAGAACAGGGTCTCTCCAACAATAATTTCTGCCACTGCAGAAACACCTTGCCTTCAATTAGCTTTTTGTGTAGGCAGTGTCTGCAGCAACAAAACAGTTCTCAGGACTAATAACACCTTTGTCTCCAGGAGGATGGCCAGCCAGCTGCAAAAGTGTTGCATAGAGTTACAAATGCAAAAGTGGAATGGGAAAAGCCAGCTGGCAAAGGTGGCCTGATACCCTGCAGTGCCCAGTGCCTAGGGAGCAATGACCTATGCCAGGTTTTATTTCAGGCCTGGCACTTCTTAGGCTGGCCAAGCCATGTGCTATCCCTAACTATCACTAAAGTAGCATCCAGAAATCCTGGTCGCAGGTGATACTGCTGTACCAGGTGCTAGACAGCCATTTTTGTACCTTGTCTACTCCCTGCCCCAGATTCTTTGAAGTGTACATCTGATTCAGCCACCAGGCAACATGAACAAGCTGGCAAGAGGAGCCTATAAAAAAAATTACATGGAGGTCAGCAAACAAGCTCTGCTTTCCAGTGAGCATGCCAATCTTTCATGCTAAAGATCTGGCTTCCACTTCACATGTTAAGCAGGGGAATTGCACCTCTGATGTCCTGCTACTACCCTTAACGCCTCCTTCTCCCCACTTATAACTGGTTACCTTTTTTTCTCCTGGGTACAGCTTGTTCCTGCCTCTTTCTCCCTACCCTTAAGAGGTAGTCAGGTCCAAGACATAATTCAAGGCCCAGCACCCTGTTCGCAGGGAAGATGACCGTGAACCTTTGAAGATTGCTGCTGGCTTTTAAAGAACTTACTCATGCCAGGGTTTTATTACGCAGGCAATCAAAGGATGACATGAACAATTTGGCTGGCTCACTCACAACCTCTTGTACTTCCTTCTGCATGTGCTGTTCATCAAGGGCTTGAAGCAGCAAGATGTGGTATTGCGTGACCCTGTCAGCTGCCTGCTAGGACACATCCCCAGATGACCTCCTTGGCCTATTTCCTAGCACACAGGCCCTTCACACACACAGGCTGATCTTCTCAGTCCCACCTGGTTTCATGTGCAAACTCCTGCGTCCTTACCTATGACAACCAGAATGAATAGGGCTGTTGCCATGCCTGCAGTCATGAAGAACATGATGCTGATGTGGTAGGCCAGTGTCTCCACATCCTCCACATTGGGAACCAGAACTGGAGGGACCAGAAAGCCCACAGCGATGCCGAGCTGGAGAGAGAGGGGACACACAGAGGTGTAACACAGAACCACAACACTGCCACCACCCAACAGCTCAGCCCTCTGATGCCCAGTAAGGGCTCAGCTGAGCCTAATCCAATTTTACAACCAAGGTGAAAATCTTTTTTACCACCCAACAACTAAGAGATAAAAGCCAGCTACCCATTGCGATTAGGCCATAAGAGAGGTCCCCCCATTGCACGCACAATCGTGAGGATATTCAAGGCAAGGTTTTACAATAGAATTTAGCAGAATGAATACCTGCCTCCATCAAAGTGGAGGTCTTGCTTCCCCTCTCCTCCCCCATGCTTGTATGTTCCTGTCCACACACACATCCCACTCCTTATCTTGCACCTGTTCTGGTGCTGGCCTGATCACTTGGTAAGCTGATTTTGCTCGTTAAAAATGGTAGAAAACAAGATCGTCAAAACCCACCGCAATTCTTTGCTGGGTTAATGAGTTGAACCAATTTATTTTCCAGACAGACAAGCACAGAGGCCAAGACAGAAACCTGCCCACTCCTAATGAGTGAGATATTAATCTGGCTCAGCCACTTTATGACACTGTTTCTTAATGACCCCCCTTCCAAGACAAGGCTCACCCTACGACCACTAGAGGAACCTGGAAAAACATCAAGGCTGAGAGCAAAGGAAGTGCTGACAGCACATATCCTAAACATCGAGGTTGTGTGATGGTGCATGACAGCTGCCCCTGGATAAAATGCTTGGCTCTGAAGGGCTGCAAGAAGAAAACCCTGCAGCTCTGGCCTCTACTGTGCCAAGAGTCCCACACGTCCAGCTGAGGCACTCCTGCAGTGGCAGCAGACACTTTAGTGAAGATATTAGGGCTTTTAACTCTACAGCTAGTTCTCCAGGACAGCGACAAGAACCTGTAGCAACACAAGCTTTGCCACACTGATAAGTGGGACTGACAGTGGCACAGACCTTCAATGCCACCCTCAAATGGGAGAGAGAAGAAATAGCTGCTTTGGTGCTTAGAAGCACACTCTTCTTTTCATAAAGCGGGAGCCAAAGTGCACTCAGCATATTCGTGAGTACTCCAAACACAAGAGGAGCCTACCAAAGCCCCTTTTTTCCCCCCTTTGTGTTTCACTGTTTGAGGCTGCATTTCAATCAACGTATAGTTCCCAAGCACTGTGTGTTTACCTGTTCCCCTGGCCCTTCCCAGCACTTGCAGCCCTCTCAGACATCAGAAAAAGAGCCATGCTCAAGCTCATCTCTTGCTTATTCTCAAGGTTCTGCACACTCACTCCTGTTTGGGGCAAAAGCAATTTTTTGTTTAGCAACACCCTCATTTTTGCTATTTCCTGATTTAAGCCTATGTTTGCTGTTGTGGACAGTGACAAGGCACACACAAGAGCCTCCAATAGATGGAAGGACTGAGAAAGCATCCAAGAAAGAGAGATGCCAGGTGGCCACGCAGCCATCCTCATCCTTGCTTGAAACAGAGATTTCCAAACTCTTTTCCAGGCTGTACAATTTGCCTGGAGACAGGAAAGCACTAACAGTACCAGAACAGTGCTAACTGAACCAATGCAGACTGGCAGCATAAAAAAGATCCCAGCCATAGTGGTTATTCATGCTACACCAATACAGTCTCTATAGAGCCACTGCCCTGATCACACTAAGAGAGAAGGCAGGAGTATGCAAAACATGGAAATGAGGATATAGTCAAATTAAGCTCATTGCATTTACAGTTTCCTTATAGAAAACATTAGATCAATAGGAATTAATTAGCACCACCATGACCCATTGTCCCAGGATAATGGACTGGAAAGAATACTGTTTATGCCTCACTGACAACTGAACAGCAGCAAGACAGCACCACTAGCCAACTGCTGCCCTACAGAAGGATTCTGCAGTGCACAGTGTCTTCATAGTCCCTGGAAAGGGTCTATTACTCTACAGGCATGGAAAGCAAGGACTAAGAAAGGCAAGGTCTATGCTGTCCATAAACCACATCCAAGTACGTCAGCATACAGATCAGAATGACCAAGAAGCCCTATAACCCAGGCACGAGCTCAGACATGTTGCCTGTGCTGCCTTCTAGCAAAAACTCCTTGTGCTTTCTGCAGGTTTTCTCTGTCATATCTCCATGTTTCTGGGACACCAATGGACTCATTTTGGAAGACCCACTCACTGGCCAGGATCAAGATCACAGAACAAATACATTTCAGGTGCCATATCTGGTAGTTGGGATAAAAATCAGCTTGTGCCATTCAGCCCCAGAAAATTCTCCACAAACTCCCTCCTCCTCCATCTAGCTGGTGGATTTTTGAGGCAGGACGAATGCTTATGTTTCAAACAGAGCTATCTGCTAGAGTCAGACACCCTATTTAGCTTGCAAACAAGTAACTTTCAACCACATCTGGCCCAACTTCTGTGTCAAACAGTGCCCTCCACTGGGACCTGGAATAGCCTGGGTCAGAATCAGCAACAGGCATCTGTGCCAAGTTCATTCTTGGTGCTGGGACATCACAGGCAGCTGGTGGGACGAGTCACCAAGAAATTACAGATGTGCCCCACTGGTTCAGGGCACTGTCAGGAATGAGATCGTTCAGGGGTTGGTTAAATGAACTGAAGACAGTTTTGCTGTCCCAAATAGCAAGTCATGGACTGAAAGAGCTTAGGAGGAAACTTAAGAGAACATTAGGAAGGTTAAACCTTCCTAACACCCACACGGCACAGGCAGCCTCTGACACAGGACTAAACTTGCCAGTGCTCAACTTTGTTCAGACATGGCCTATCCCCAGCCCCTCGTCACAGGGAGTCAGGTCTGCTCTCCTCCTCTGCACTGCCTGCTGACTCCCGAGACTCACTGACTACCAGTGAGCACAGCTATCAGCTGGCTTAGAGGCTGCAAGCTCTGATCTTCATTAAATTGCATGCCTCCGCCTTCTCTGCACAAGGGAAACAAGCCTGCAGCTGTACAGCAAAGGCAACTGCACCAAACACAGATGCTCACAGAGATTGGTCCTAGAGGGCAGAAGCCTGTTTGTCTCTATAGCATGTTTCTTTTGCCCTGCTTGTGGCCAAAGCGCAGGCCCGTGGCTCCAGTGTGCCTGCTCAGCACACGACATAGCCACACTGGGCTTCACTGCTATGTCCTTAGCATTCCCAAAGATTCAAGCTTTAAGGAAAAAAAGCTCTCAACATTGCTCCTTTCCATTTGAGGGCAGAGTCCTACTAGCTCTTACATATCAGGTCTCACGTGTGCCCCTCCAACCTTTACCAAATAAGGTCTATAAGCACATTCCTGGAAATTGCTCCTTTGTCTAATCACTGTTTAATTCTTGGAAGAACTGGGCTGGATTCTTGTGCTAGGTGCTTCTTGGCTTCCTGCTCTTTGCAATAACATACTAGTCCCACAAGCTGCTGAACCACAGCAAAACAAGAACAGGAAAGGAGGAGAGATCCATGCTTTATTCTGATCTCTGACATAAGTTTCTCCAGGATCACAGTCAAGATTCACTCTTTTCAGATCTCCCTCTAGCTTCTCCTTCTGAAAAAGGAACTATCTGATGTACCTAGCTGAGAGGGTATTGAGAATCTGTTTTGCAAATTGTTCAGAAATCCTCTACTGGTAAGTCCTATAGTCATCACTTACCCAATGGGACACAGACTTACTCAGCTTTCTTGGACATGGCTGTTGTCCTTTCAGACAACCTGTACAATTTTCCCCCCAAAAAAGGAACCACTTTCATCCATTAGGAGTCTGTTAAACCTTTGAGAAGGACTAGGTGGTAGAAGGGGAAAAAAAATCCCAGCAATCATAGCAATAGAAGCTACATTTTATATTTCAGAACAACTGATGTTGTTAATCCTATAAATATGAGGCCCCTTGACTTGATTGAAACTGAAGATTTCCTGGAGGATACTAACAGACCCTGAATTATTCATACCATTTTTAGCAACGAAGACAAGCTCTCAACAACACGATGAGTATTATACAGCACATACTTTACCTTTCACAAGGAGATTTTTAGCCTGGTTCTCAGCAGGCCAGTGCCCACATCACCATCAGCTCAACAAACACTGTAATTGGTTAACCAGAAAATTTAAAGATGCCTTAGCAAGGGAAAAATAACTTTTCTCCCTTCTCCACACCTCTCACATCAGGGCTGGGAAAATAAAGCCATGTAAAAACAAGGCTAGTTCTGCAACAGTCTGCTACCCTCCTTGCAGAGACCATCAGTCATTAGGGTTCGTAGTGCAGTTCCTCTCACCAGCATACAAATTAGCATCTCCAACCTTTGTATAGGCAGAAAGTTCTCCAAGACCTATACAGATAGGCTCTAGTTCCCCAAATTTGACACATCATTCAGCATCCCCACACCCAAGACACACAACACTGTCCTGATCTCTGAGAACCTCTCCTCAGGAGGCAGGCTGTTAGTACTTTAAGAAGGTTTTGGGTAATTTTTTAAACAGAATACCAGGGAAGTCAACAACTACAGCAGAGTTCACTGTTCAGATGACTTATTCTTAAAAGGCTGATAAAGGATAGAAGGAATGTATTTCCTACCTGAATTTTGTCAAGGACCAGTTCCAACATCATATTAAAGATTCAAGCGTGTACAAGACAGGCAACAAAACCAAGAGCCAGTGGCTAATAAGATGGTATAAATGTACCCAAAGTCTTGAAATGGAAAATGGGATGTCTAAGTTTAGCTGTTTGTATACTAAGAGTCTGCTGAAGGAAGATAATCAGTGTGGTATCAGCATAAAAATTGTAAATGAATGATCAGTGGAGGAGTGGGTCTTCACCTTAAAGAAAACTAAGAGTCAGCAACAGGAATACAGAAGCCCTATAAAATTCCATAACTAAGCACAAATATTGGCAGAGGAGACCACAAAACCCAGAAGGTCAATTAAAGTGTTAAAAGATAGAAAGGGAAAGATGCTGCAAAGGCAGAAAAAAACACAACAGTGAGAAATTTCAACAACGCCCTTGCAGGCTAAATAAGCATCATCACAGGGATGATGCAGAGACTGCAGTTTTGGATTCCATAAATACTCTTTTCTGAGGGGAACCTATAAGAGGCAGTACAATTTGTGATTTAGACCTAGAGCAGCACAGTGTGACCACAATCAATATTACAGAACGGTTCTGCACTGCCCTCAGATTCAGCTTCCTTGCAGCAGCAACAAAAAAAAACCCACCCTCCAAAGCACTATGGCAATATTTAACTTGTAAGAGGGAGCTGCCTAAAAAGAAAGAAGCTTATTAAAAGGAAATTAAAAAGAAGAGCCAAAGAAATTAAGTGCTCACTACAAGAAGGACATTGAGGTGCTGGAGCGTGTCCAGAGAAGGGCGATGAAGCTGGTGAGGGGTCTGGGGCACAAGTCTTATGAGGAGCGGCTGAGGGAACTGGGGTTGTTCAGTCTGGAGGAGAGGAGGCTGAGGGGAGACCTCATCGCTCTCTACAATTACCTGAAAGGGGGTTGCAGAGAGGTGGGTTTTGGCCTCTTCTCCCACGTGACGAGTGACAGGACAAGAGGAAATGGCCTCAAGTTGCGCCAGGGGAGGTTCAGACTGGATATTAGGAAAAATTTCTTTACTGAGAGCGTGGTGAGACACTGGAATAAGCTGCCAAGGGAAGTGGTGGAGTCACCATCCCTGGAGGTGTTCAAGGAACGTGTGGACGAAGCATTGTGGGACATGGTTTAATGGGCATGGTGGTGTTTGTTGGTTGATGGTTGGCCTTGATCTTACAGGTCTTTTCCAACCTTAGTGATTCTGTGATTAAGACTGTGTGAAGACACTGCATCAGAGGCTCAGTGTAAGGCTAGAGAATATTAGAAAAAGATTTTAGAATAGAATAAAGGAACCACAGTTAAGTAAAAAAAAAAACCACAACCACCACCCAACTCAAAAACTGGACATTATTTCTTCAAGCAAATTAAAAAAGACAGCAAGCTGGACCAAGCTAAAGTAAAACCATAATTAGGCCAAAAAAGGCTGCAGAACAACTTTACAAACTAAGTCAAAACTCTTCAAACACAGCAAAATCAGGAAGCCTGCCAGAAAGTCTGTAGCGCCAAAAGATGATCCCTGTGGAAGGAGAACATTAGAGAAAGAAGGAGCACTAAATGAAGTTTTGCACCAGCATTCATGACATCATACTTACAGAAGGTTTCCACATCAACAGAACCTCTTCACATGGCAAAAATCTGAAGCGCTATCAGTGGAAGATCTTAATCAATTTATTTCAACTAATTTCTTCTACAAGGTGTCAGGACCAGGTGGTATTCATCCAGGAGTTCAAAAGAACAAGTCAACAGAAAACCCACACTACTCGCACACAAACACAGCAAACTGCTAACTCTGCTCTGTTACCAAATATTCAAAGCAGGAATGGAGGAAGGGAAAAGTGGTATGAATTTTTAAGAGGCCCGGCACAGGCAAGAGTCCCAGGAAACTCCAGGGCCCACCATTTTGGCCAAATGGGCAGAAACTGTAGCAATCAAAAGATTTAAGTTTATGCATTGATAAAGACCAATACAGGAGCCTTTTCAGACACTATGAATTCAACACAATCTCAGCAAGTTCCCAAGCCAAGACTTCGGAGAGTTAGGAGGGTACACTCCTTTTTTACTGTCTTTCCCTTAGCACTTATCACTGACTGGCCTGGGGCTGCCTGACAAATTTGGCCTGACCTAGGCCAGATGCTCCTCTGTCCTGATGCATTGTACCTTTCCAAAGGAAAGTCTTTTGGGAAAAAAAAAATAAAATAAAATCAAGGGCTCCACCTGCTCTCAGCAAAGAGAGCTCATTGCATTTGTCAACACACCACTGGAGCTACTCTACCTTTCTACTCCCAGAAGAGTGACTTTTAACAAGGCCAACACTCATTTTCATCTGGGAATTAATCTTTCACACACACCACCCACGCCACTGCCACCCCAGATCAGCCTGGAGAACAGAAATAGGAGAATCTAACTACCCACTGCAGACCTCTCTTTGAGAAAGTTTGTGAAACTCAAATCAAATTCAATATTCAATATTCAAATATTCATATTCAATATTTAAAGCATGAATAAAACCAACACTTCACCTGTGCCAAAGACTTCCCTCCTGGCAGCCCTACTCTGCACCACCCACACAGTGCCACTGCCAGAAGCCTTCTGAGGGTCATACCAACGCAATTTCCCCCAGCGCCACCCCTCCATTTCTAACAGAGCCTCCTCCATTGCCTCCAAAAGCAAGGGAGCAGGAAAGATTCGTGTAACTGCTGGGGAGATGCAGTACCAGTCTTGAACCATTTACTTACAATGCACAGCACTACCTCTAATCCTCAACATCCACATCAACCAAGGAACATGGAGATGAGGAAACCTCTAGAAGACCAGATGGACTACCATGCTTTGGAAGAAAATGACTGATATTTCAATTGTTTTAACAAGTCAGTCCTGCTGTACACACCAATTTACCTGTTTTCTGACAGATATGTTTAAGCCTGTAGGGCTTCACATTTTCAAGATGTTCTTCTCCAGACACAATAGTAGAAATTATTTTGGGGTTTTGTTTGGGGTTTTTTAAGATTATGCTTGAGTCTAATACAAGTGGCTTCAGATACCAAGAGCTTAAAAACAAATCCTGTCAGATTCCCCAAATGAACAATGAGAACTGCCCCAACAATATTATCACCAGGGAAGCCAATGTTCTCAGTGAAAAGTCAACAAAGCAAGCCTGCACGCTGCAACTGCTGTTCTTCTAGAAACTCCCATCTCAGATAACCACGACAACAATATGTTGTCTCTCCAAAAATCTTACAGACAAAACGCAAAAGTCAAGTACAGCAACATCCGTACTGTTCAGTAACAGATGAGACTAGATCAGCATCTCATGTAGCCCACACAGGCTACCCTGTAGTGCAAACCAGTGCAAAGATGCAGAACGTAACTGGTAGTGGCAAAAGGACACATCTGACAGGTGGGAGGAGGGGGAAGTTGCACAGTTTGCTGGATCTGAACAATGCACCTCTTGTTGCAGTAGGAAAGCCCTTATGAAGGGGAACAGAAGGGCTCTCCTCCTCACTACATTGCTTTTACGTGTATGAGAGAGGGGAACTTTGAACCAAGCTCAATACATACAGGATCTGTGCCAGATGCATCTTCAACAGTTCTGCCAACATAATTAAAAGCATCAGACCTGATTCTTCATTCACTCAGGGAACCCCTTTGAGGAGGTACCTATTCCAAAGGCCTGGGCAACACAGCCTCTTCCTCTACTCTTGTCTGTATGTCAAAGCTCTGTCCTGTGGTGCTCCCTCCTTTTCTAACTACAGGTGCCTCCCATGCTATAACCATGACATTTCATAGGAGCAGCTAAACTTTCTGACCCTACACTTCACATATCGCAATCTGCAGAGAGCAGACAGCCACCTCCTTCTCACACTCTGTGATTCCTACAGGACATCAGCTTCCCAATTCTTTGCTATCAGCACAGGTCCCAGCTGCCTTTTTATACAAAAGGCTACAGTAGAATTGAAAATATGCAACTGAAGAGCTGTGTAAAGCAGAAGCTGCCAGCTCCTACCCAGTATACTTTTGTGTGGATTGCTGTCCAGAATATGCTTCTTCGATACCACTGACAGCAAAACTAAAATAGGCTGTTGAACTCCAGATAGTCAGGAAGTCAACACACGTAAGTGTTTGGAAACCACAACTTAGTCACCTTTCTTGCAGTGTTTTAAGAAGCAGCAAGGACCCAAGTTGTGAAAGGAAAAATTGTAATCCAGGCCTTGCCACAAGATAAGATAGGGCTTAGGCTCTTTTTTACTCTCCCACTGATGTGGGAGATAATGTATTTTTTCAAACTGCACTTGCACAACCAAAGCTCTTCTGGAAGCAAAGCAAACTCCCTTCCTCATCACACTTCTGTTTCTGTGGCATCATCTCATACTGCTTAATATGATGCAATGCCACATGACGAAGACTACTTCTCTATGCAAGTCATTCAGGGCCTCTCAGCCTTGAATGCACTTTCCCCCAGTTTAGTGGGAAAGAAATGCAATGCAGCAAAACAACAGCAGTAGATAAGAAAGAGTAAAGCAGAAGAGGGGTTTCAGCTCTGACAGCTACCTCAGCTGCTGCTGGAATCCTCAGTTGGGATATAATACTTTGGTCAAGGATCTACTACAGTCACCTAACATAGCCAGCCCTGGGGGATCCTGCAGGGCAAGTGCTGAGGGTGCCATTGGGCAGCCCCTCCCAGCAAAAGCACTGCAGTCATTCATTTAACTCCCATGCAATTCCCAGAGAACATAACCCAAAAGCCAACTGCTTCTGTGAGGGAGAAGGGAGAGCTGCCTTTGGTGTATGGCTGAGAAGGGAGCACCAGATGAAATGGGTGGAAAAGGTTCATTTCAGGCTCCAGTGTCCATTTATAGAAACTTAGGCATTCCTGGGAAAGCCACGTTGCTATTTGGTCAGCACACCCTTCCACACTTGAGCCACATCCTGGATCTCGGAGAGCTGGCCACATAGCACTCCTTGTGATCCAAGTGCTCTGGTCCACCCTGTCCTTCTTTACAGGGGGAGAAAGGAGCCAGGGCTGGAGAATGTCAGCCATTAACTACTGCCACTACTGCACTACTGCCACTACTGCTCCTCTTGGTTCCTTCTAAAATCTCAATTCTAATAGCTAAAAACCTGGGAGATACAGGGCCAAGCTACAGAGGGATGTGAGGCAGAGCACCACCTGCCCCTATTTCTAACAGGGATCAAATCTCGTCTGAAGAGACGGGGAGCCTCCAGCAGGGATAGAACAGACAAGGAGATCTAGAAGTCCACTCGAAGACAGGAATTTCACAGGACATGCTCCATTTCCACAACACTTCTTAGACTTTCAGATGCTGTCTTCCCTGAAGGGCAAAAGGTACAGAACAGAGTTAGCAGTGAGGCATTAAACAGCAGCACATGCTCAGCACAAACAGCACTGCAAGCTCACCAGCACAAAAGCAATGGCCATTCAGATGCTGCAGACCCGATTATTCGGCAACACCCACCCCACCCACTACCCCATGCAGACTCTTCCGCCCAATTTAGAAGAGGAAAGGACCCACCAGGAGAGAGGGAGCATTTCCCTGAATTTCATTCACAGCTTACCATCCAGTTTGTCCACTTCAAAAGCCAACACCTAATCACTGCTAGGCTGGCACTCCCAACAGCCTGCAGATAGCACCTAAAAGCTCTGCCTCAGGCTGCTTCTGTTGTGGAAGCCCTAAATCACTGAAGTCACATGCCAGCTGCATCAGAACAAGGACAGACCCCACCTGAAGATCAGTAAGGTGCTGCATCATTTTTCCCCAGAGGCAGAGATGAATATGAAGCTAAAGTTTTCTTTCCTTCCAAACCACATCAACACCTTTTATCAATCCCTCCTAAAAAACGAGGAGGCAAAATTACAGCAGAAAGATCCTCTAACACATACTCATGCTTACTCCCAAGCCCATCAGCTGCTTGTTTCCCTTTGTCAGAATGGCAAGAGCCAGGAACAAGGTCTATTTCAATCAAAAAAGTAACTACCTGTAACAAGGCAATACAAAGTCACAAACACAAATGTTCTTTCATTGTCCCTGTGCAACACAGTTACAGACTTCTCTGCCTGCTGCCCATGTCCCTTGCCCATCAGATGACAATGGGGAGATACAGCAGTAAGAGATACACCTAAAACCGACATGCCTGAAGAAGCGTGGCCCAAGCTCAGCAGTCCAGCATGCGCCGTGGCAGCTGAAGGGCAGATGTGATACCTGGCCACCAGGCCCCAGCTTATAAATCTCAAAAAGCCACAAGAATTTAACTCGTTACCTAAACATCCCCACCACTGTGTTAGTTCTGCCATGCCACAGCACCATGTTTCCTCATTCCCAAAAGACAGCAGAGCAAGTAAGTTAAAGGAAGGGGCAAAGCCTGCTGCTCCAGCAAACACATACTCCTGCAAATACTAGTATCTTGGGAGAGCGTTTCTTCCCACCGAGATCCTGTCGCCAGTGAGAATGAGGGGACAGTCTCCGATGTAAAAATCAGAAGCCCATTTGCTGCAACCTCTCAGGTCTGAACCACAGCCCCAAACAGGGAACTGGCTGATGAATCGATACACCAAAATGGAAGCAGCATGGCCTTGTGCAAACCACTCTCTCCTGCCCACCTCCTGTGCGTGGGACTTCACATAGATGTCCAGCACTAAGCTCCTCCACAAGTGACACCGCTGACAAGGTAGCAGGCACAGTACTACTGACAGCTGTATTTCAGAAGCATGTCAGACAAATTCCTCCCAATATTGAAACACATCTGAAGGACATTAGTGAACTCTCCAAAACACTTCTGCTTCCTTACCCCAGAACTTCAGCCTGAGGAAAAGTCCCCACATAGATTTTTCCTAGTCTTTTAAGCAATGAGATGCTAGTAATATTTTAATAACACTAATATTTTAATGCCAAAGCATCCAACATGCAAGAAAACCCCATTCTACACCTTCCCGTACGTGCACTTGCAGGGGCAATGAAAAAAAAAAATGGAAAAACCTATGCATCTCCGTTAAAATAGGGAAAAGTAAAATGACATGAAAACCAGCAGTAGGTAAACAAGAGAATGTGATTGCCTCTTCCACAAGAGTCCACACTCTTCTCTTCTAGAAGCTCTTCAGCATTGATTCAAGAGTGCTTAATTTAACCCTTCTTTGCACTTCAGATACCACAGCCAACTCGTGACCAGAAACAAGGGAGGAGAATCTGATAATTTACTAGGGCTTGTTTGGTTTTTTAAAACATATTTAATACCCAGTCTGACTGATTCAGTGATTTACTGTTGAGGACTAACTTTGAACCTGAAGGTTACGATCACTTGGCAAGCAGCAGCGGCGTCCTGAGCAGACATCACCCCTGCAGACCTAGATGAACCAGCAGGCAGGGCTCTCAGGACAGCACTGCTAAGTGCTGCCTAAAGCTGAGAGGATAGGAGCAGAAAGAGGGCAGCTGTATCAAACAAAGAAGCAATAACACTGCCCCGCTCCTCCACGTAGTTGATTGCAGTTCCTGATGGAGAGGGACATCAGTGCTTGGCATTCGATAATAATAATCGTGATAGTAACTCATGACAGAGTTTTCCACTTTGAGGACATGGCAAGGAAAGGAAAACCATACAGTTGTAGAGGAATGAGTGTAAGGAATAATTTGCCATACTGGCATACTGCAATTACAAACCCACTGTATTATACCCTTTGCTAGCAACCCCTAAAACACAGTCTTTAACTGCAGAGCCAGGAAAAAATGATGCCTCTATTTCTTCCCCCTGCCCAACATCACTGCTAAACAAAATAGCTACTTTTCATTCACTGTGATTATGCACCTCATGACCCTTGACTAAGAGAATGAAATTAAGGGAATGAATAGGTCCTTCCTATGGAGCACGGCCTGTCTTTAGTCATTGCCATTTCTGATTTCTCCAGTTCTCTAAATGGAAAGTCTGGGCTTACAAAGCAAGGGCTATGTACTGAACTGAGGTCTCATTGCCATGTCAGTTCAACCCCCAGAGCAGTGTGGAGCACAAAAAGTGTAGCCAAAGTTTGCTTTTCACAACCATTAGACTAACCTGCTCCTTTTAGGACGATGGGGATACCACACACACATATAGCACAGGCTGAAAACCTCATTGTTCAGATTTTGTATGCACACTGTTGAGCAACTCCACCTGAATAATTAAAAATAAGTCTGGCAGCAAAATGCTGTTACTTATTTACTCCTAAATCAGCAGAGTGCTCGTGCCAAGTTAAATGCCTTCCACTCTAAAGATTCATTTAAGACACATAAAACCCAGCCCACTAGCTTGGATGATAAGAACGAAGAGGAAAGCTTAGATTCACTCAGAGAAAGATAAGTACGTTTTCTCTTTCCAAAAGATGTAAGCCAGAGTCTCCTTAATTCCTTAGCGCTGTTCCACAAACTTCAGTTCCTCAAATACCATCTCCAAGCGTTCATCTCTTTTTGCCTCGGTAGTATTTAAATAAGTACAGAAACCCAGGAATGTGAGGAAAGGAGACCTCAAACCCACTGCACACAAAGTTATCTGTGAGGAAAACCGTGCTTTAGAAACTGCCTGAACTGCAAACCACTCAAATCTGAATAGCATGCACAGGCTGAACTGAAGACAGACCAGGGTGATGCGCAGAGTCATGTGCAGGGGAGTGTATTTGGTCAAACTAAGGGGCACAGGTCCAGCCTAGCAGCTAATGCCAGGTTCTACTTCCCTCCTCTTCACACCAGCATTGCTGAGCCAGACTCACTTTGCTTACGCCACATTGCATCAGTATTGGTCTATCTGCTTTGTGCAACAGGGATGAGCGGGTGTTCCGGTGCAAAGGTCAAGAAGCTATTTCCCTGATCCTTTCAAAACTGTGGAAAAATTTGTCTCCTCTGAGCACTAGCTGGCTACAAGAAAAGACTGTCACAGCTTGAGCAAGTGCAGGTCACTGGCCTCCCTGACCCGCCTTCATACAAGAGTACTCAGGGAGCTTACCTCGCCCTAACCTGATGGAAGGTTTGCTTCTTCTCAAAGCAACTGCTTGTGTAAACTCTGTACCTATTTTTAAGAGGTATGAAAGTGCTAAAGTCCTTTTCCTCCAGGGCCCAGTGACAAGTACTCTTTTCAGTAGACAGTTAATCTCCTTTGTCCCATCTCATTGTCAGCAGGAGGAGGATATTGCAGTGTCAAGTCCAGATGCAACTGCAGATCTGAGGTTTGCAGGACACTCTGTGTGTTTCTCAGCACCTCGTGTTCCCCTCCAGCCCATCCATGGTGCTACTGAATCATACCCCTCGACTAGAGATTCGCCGACGCAGGAGTAGGAGGACACTGGAGAAGACCTTGAGTCTAAACACCGCTCAAAGCCAGAATCACACCTAACCCCCACACTGCCCCCAACTTTGTAGGCTTAGGTCACACTTGCCTCTGCCTCCACCATCAGCCCACAGCCTAAGCCCAGCCGTGTCCCTCCAGGTACCAGCTGCATTTCCCAGGGAGAATTTCATCTAAGTGCCGCCTATCCTTGCTCCCGCCCTCCAGGCCCTGTGCATCTCTTTCCCCTCCCTGGTTTGCTGCTTTCCCCCCTTAGCACTCCCAGTCTCTGGCCAGGCTGGCGGAGGCCTGCCCCATGCACCCAGCCAGCCAGGGGACAGCTGCCCGTTACCTGGTTCCCAAAGACGGCAATGGAGCAGGCGGTGGAGACCTCGTGGGAGCCGAACCAGACAGAGGCGATGCGCGAGGGCATGCCCAGGATGAAGACCTGGGCTAGGGAGCAGATGACCTGCCCCAGGACAGTGACGGGGAAGAGGTGTGGCTTCAGGCTGCCCAGCTTCACCCAGGCACCCAGGGCGTTGAGGGCCGAGCCGGCCAGAGCGATGATGCGCAGGCCCCTCTTATCCAGCAGCCAGGCGACGGGGAAGAGCAGGGGGACGTAGGTGAGCATGTAGCTCATGGAGAGCCAGTCGATGGCGAAGGCGCTCACGCCGTAGAAGCGCACGAAGACATTGTTGATGCTGCCGTACTGGATCCACTGGAAGGCGTTGCAAAGGGAGTAGCTGCTGAAGAGCAGCACCACGGCCCAGCGACGCCGGGACAGCCGCACCCCGGCGGTGGCGGTGGCGGCGGCGACGGCAGCCTCCCCCGCCGCCAGCCCCGGCGCCCCGGCAGGCTCCTGCTGCACCATGCCGGCAACGTGGGCCGCCCACCGGGCTCCGCTCCGCTCCCCGCGGGCACCCACCTGGCCGCGACACCCCGCCCGGCCGCCCCCGCGGAGCTGACTGGCTGCCGCCGCGCGGGGAGGCGCTGCCGCCGCCGCCCCCCGGCCCGGCAGGGCCCGGCCCGGCCCTCCCCGCCTTCCGCCCCGCCCCGGGGCGGGAAGGGCGTCTCGCTGGCCGGCAGGGCCGGCCCCACCGGCGTAGCTGTGGGGCGGTAGCTGTGGCGTGGGCCCTGCAGAAGCGCTGCCCGTGCGGCAGCAGAGGAGCCGCGACCCCCCCCCCACGGCCGCCGCCCCCCCGCCGTTTCCAGGCCCCGCCGAGCGGCCGCCCCGGCGTGAGGAAGGCCCGGTGCAGGAGAGACTTCGGCCGTCAGTGCGTAAAGCGAAGTGATGAGCAGGACGTGGACTGAGCCAGAACTGTGTCCTGGGGCGGGGGCTGTGCGCGTGCGGGCAGTGCCCGACCCAGCCCGCCATGCCAGGGTGGACGCCCGGGGTGAACCCGGTTTGGGTTTCATTTGGGTTGGCTTCTGATGTTCTTTTTTCCATGACTTGGCACACTGCGAAGTGAAAACATCCAGTGAAGTCAAAATTAAAACATCTCAGTGTGACTGAAGCAAAAGAGCCAAAAGTGATGTTTGTTTTCATCCTCACGGGGAACTTGCAGTTAATGAGTCAGCTCTCGTGTTCCCATTACTTCCGCAACACGCCACTCTGACAGACTCCTGCTTGGAGATCACTTAGGATCTACAGTTCGTTTAATCAACATTGTGTTATCCTCTGAATGGTGCAAACATTACTCAGCGCGAGCTTTAAGATGTGGACTTGGTTGCATGCTAGTGTTGTTCAGCTCTCTTCCAGCACTAAACACACAGCTCAAAGTTCACTTGGAAAAACGGGAGCAATGACCTGTCTTTAGGATGTTGTATTCCTGAAATATAGACTTGCATCAGAGAATGAAAAAGTGAAGTTTCTCTGGCTTGTATTTGCTTTGTGGACTGCTGTCAGAGGTTACTGACGCTGTCCTCTGAGTTACCCACCTGACTACTGCCAGGAGCAAAGGCAGACACTCATCTTTGGTGCCTTTATGTTCTTATCTCCCATGCAAGCAAAAAACAAAAAAAAGCTTTGCGCAAATTATTCCAAGGAGGGCAAATGCCACCTTAAGAGGTTCTTGCTGTGTATACTCACAGAGCTTGCTTCTTGTCACCCGCTTGGCTTTCCTACTCCCAGCAGAGTGGTCAGGAGCACAGCTGGAGACAAAGCAAGCCAGTGCAGCCTTCCTTACGTGCTGGGCTGAAAGCACCGCAGGGCAGAGCTGCAAATCTTGCTACTCTCCACCTCCTCAGCCCACAGCTTTGCCAGTGAACCTCCAGCCTCACCTCGGATGCTGGTTACGATGGCACAACATAACCATAATGTAGCCCTCTTACATCATAAATAAGAAAGGCAAATTCAGAAGCAAGAGACAGAAAAGAGGTTTCAGTCCCATTTATTATTAGGTTAGGTACCCACAGTTACTCCAAGCTTTGTACTGAGACAACAGAAAGAACAGAGAAATTTGTAATTTAAATGTATCAGGAATGCAATGAATGATAGTGGTGCAGAGAGCGCAGAGGTGAAATGGAGCCGGAAAAGGACTGTCATGGTCCAACAGCTGCTTAGTCTGAGAACTCTGAGGATATAACAGTAAAATAGTACAGAAAATGAATTTCCAGGTTCATCAGATTTGAAAAGGTTTTTACAAAATTCTCCATAATATTATAAAGAAATCAAAGTCACGCAGAAGTAATTACTATCATTGATTAAGAAGTAGTTGAAAAGCACAGATCAAGAAAAGAAACAAACAGGCAATTTTTAGCAAGGCAAGCTGGGTTTGCTCAGAGGAGTGTCGTTTATTAATAATCCCGAAAGCAGAGCAAGGAGCAAAATGTGCAGATGGTAATACATTATTTAAGTTACTCAAGACTAACTTAAATATGTCACCTACATGTTGTATTTAGGTCTGTATGACTTTAGGACTGTAGCTTTAGCTATCTGTAACTGAAAGTGTTATCACAGTCCATGGCATCTTTAATTTGTAAACTTGGATAAATGCAGGATAATGGACTTAGGTACTGGATGGCAGTCTGCTGTAGTCAAAGGTCTCTGGGCAGCAGAGAGGAAGATATCAGTGACTAACGGGGATTGAACATGGTTTTCAGGCTTAGGTCACAGAAAAAGAAAAAGCGGGAAGAGTATAAAGGAAAAAAATAAGGAGTGGAGGAGACACTGTCATACATTAGGAAAACACCGAGAAGAGTTAAATTTCTTTATATGTGACTATAAAAAGAGCACACACACAGAAAAATCTTTAGATATATGGGAGAGGAATAAGAAACACACGTTGGGTCCTTTGCCTCCCACCAGCCCTACTCCAAACTGGAGTCAGAAACAGTCTGTCATCTTGAGTTGTGTTTTAGTCCCACCTTCAGCTCCTAAATTTCTCTCGAAATTCCTCAGTTTTACCCATCACCAACAAAAAGTCTGTAGCAAGCCAGAGCCTGCCAAGCAAGGAGCTGTTTGCTTGCACTAAACCGACATCTTAGTCCAATCAGAAAAGTCAAACGGTAAATCAAGAATGACTGAAACACATACCCTGCTGAAAATAACAGCTGAAAGCAGACAGATGACAGTAGCACCCACCCCCCAGTGACTGCAGCCTGTGAAGTGAACATGAGCCAGGCAGGGAAGCAACCCTGGCTCCCCCAAAGCCGATTTAGTCAAGTATTTTTCATGCCTATAGGCCCACACTTCCCAGAACTCCTCTCCTCTGATTTGAGGGCTGTTTTGTTTTGTTTCTGGCTCTGTGAACTCTTCAATCACTCCTTTATATCATTTGCCAACTTCTGGACCAAAATAAAACCCCTGTGCTTTGCATTTCTTCTCTCTCCATTGCTGCATCTGTTTCTACTCAGATGAGCCTCTTTCCCTTCTTGAAGCAACACAGTAGCTGCTTTTGGATTTCCCTCATCAGAGCACCTTTATATAAAAATTTCTTAGCCATGAAAAATTATTTATATTTCAGGACAACCCCTTGAAGTGGATTTTAAAGCTAGAGGGAAATCTCCTTTACACGGAGATTGACACAAGTGCTAAAAAGTTTACAGGATCCTGTAGCCAAAAGTATCTGTGGAAGGCACTAAACCAGAGGCAGAAGCAGGGCCCAAATTAAATGTAACGGTACAGGCCATCAGATAGAGCCTAATGGCTCTGGCTTCCCTACTCATCTCAAGAAATCCAACTTCTGACACTCTTGGAATATACTCTGCCTTTATGACCAGTGAGTACATGCAATTCCTTTATGTTCTGTAACGACTGAAGAACAGGCCTTGGAACAAGCTTGGTTTTCTCAAAGTCCACCCAATAAACATAAATGCTAGGAATGATGCTGGCAATGATAATCCAGCTCTCTGATTTCTAGTGGATGGCAACAGGCCTCAATGACAAGCAAGACGATAATGAATGGGTGGTGGAAATTGGCTTGGAAGGTGTGCAGAAGGCACATTAAAAAAATTATTGTGAAAAGAATAGTTCCTTGATGCCCTGTCTCGCCAACACTGGATGAGAGATCCAAGGAGTAGGTGGACAAAAGGTGAAGGTTGCCAGGCAAAAGCGGGTACTTAGGGATCTACTGGATCTTCCAGCCATGCAGTTCCTGCAGAGACTTCAGAGGATGCTTAGGCTCCCCTTAAATGGGAAGCATCTAAGCTCACAGGATCATAGGATGTTCCTTGCTCTCAAACTCACAGCATTGTGATTTGTGCCTCTAAATCTCATCATTGCACTTAGAAGGCCTAGCTAGGGCAGCTCTTAGGTGGCTCTATCACATTTTGATTGATAGGATTAAGGTCTAGAAGAGATGTCAGAAGATCTCCCAGTCTATCCCACACAACCTTTCACAACAGACATTTCAGGGAAGATTACAAGATCTTTGTTGGTAGAGGGAGAATGTTTTATATCGGTTCAACACCCAAACTGCTTTAGTGGAGGTCTTCAGAAGTCAGACATTGTATCGTTAGATCAAATGACAAAACTCGAATAGCTGGCAGAACCACTTACTTCTTGTGGGTCACACCTGGATGCAATCAATGCACGGCTGGAGACACACCGTGCAGAGTGGGCTGGCAAGGGCTGCCCCATTGGATAAAGGCAGCGTTCTTCCCCTATTGAGCAGGGAAGGCTGCGAGCCCTCTGCTGGCACCTATAGCTTTCTACATGCCAGGAGCCACCAGAAAGCGAGACCCAGCATACAGCTTACAAATGCAGTGGACTAGTTTATTATTGTAGGTCAGATACACAATTATTTTTATACCCTAAACCCTTATGAATCTTTTCTATTACATTCCTTGTGTAGAGATCTGGGGACACGTACAGTGATGGACAACTGCATTTAGAACAGTGCAGCAGGCAGGCTCTGCAGCATTCAAAATTTTGCAAAAACCACTTTACAGAAAACATTACGGCTTCATTGCACAATCTAAAATCTCATCTAGAGAAGACTGCAGACCTCAGAACCACCAAAGCTGTGCAGGGAATAACTTTGAGCACCAAACCTATCCTCTTCAAAGTTTAAGGCCTTTCAAAAGCATAAGTCAAGGAACAGAAATAATGTTTTGCCCCCCTTCAGCACATCTCAGTTGTAGCTCTCAGAGACCGTCACTGGGGATACACCACCTGCATCTATTTTACAGGGGAAACGGGGGGCACAAAAAGTTAAGGTGAGTTGCCTGTGGCCCTGCCAAGGACAGGGCTGTTCCTGACTGCCAGTCTGACACCTTCCAACCTTGGGCTGCAAGGGCTTGCCCAGTAGCAGCTTGAACTACCACCTCTTTACAGATCTAATCTCCCTGTTCAAAGCCTGGCTTTAACACAGCAATGGCTTTAATTTAACCCTGTCCAGTTCAGGCGTGATGTTTGTATGGATGAATCGTATAGGTCCGAACTGCAAAGAGTACATGGGAGGGCATGGCTGAAGTGCTAATATTCACAGCTGCCTTCTTGCAGCAAGAAAAGGGCGTAAAAAGGAGTGTGCAGCATGGAAGAGCACTTGCACCCATGGTACCTCAGATGTGCCGGTTGTTGGTTAGTGCACATCCCTCGTGACACAGGGCGGTTACACTACCTCTGCATGGCCTTCTGCAAACAGATATCAACTTGCTCTGCCCCATGCTCTGAGCTGGCCGGATGAGACCCAGCTCCTATCCAAAAGCTGTGTAACTGTGGTTAGCCTGCTGCGCTACTCCAGCATCTAAGCCCAGCTCTCAACCTTTGCTTGCGAAAAGGTGTGGAGATATAGTTGTGAGGAGAGCGGTGCATCGGCTCTGTTTGCTCTGTCATTGGAGCAAACCCACCTCACTCCTCTGCTGTGCACCAAGCATGCACATGGGACACGAAGACCTCCTCGCTCAGCTCAGAATAAAAGAAGTGAAAAAAGAACCAGCTAGACTCAAAACTCAGCCACAGTCTAGATTTACATCCCCAGTCCAGATCAGGGTCACAGATTAACCCCAAATACCAAAAGCTCGAAGTATATAAACCCTTCTTACTCAGCGTCCTCCAGCCTCCATCTCAGTGAGTCATACCAGTTCATGCCAATGACACAAAAAAGGTCTTCATCTCCTAATGCTTGCAGCTGGCATTAATTAATAATTAAAGAGTGCTGGAAGTGTGCACGGCTCACTGCTGAACTCAGGCACGTTCCTCTCCTTCCTCCCACTCGCACTGCAGCAAAAAAGACAAACCCGGGACAAGTCCTGGGGACCAGGGCACCATACCATCGCTGTTGTGAGCGGGGGGAAAGTTGATTGCGTCTTAGGAAAGAGTACAGAACTGGTGCAGGAGTTGGGAGGAACGTGCGCTCTCTCTGTGTGGATGTCTCTGAAGCAGTAGGGCTCTCAGCAGCTGGCGTCTGAAACCTCAGCTGCAAGAAAAATTATGGTCTTATGTAGTAACCTTAACACACTGTTTGTAACCCTGCCCTGGCAAGAAATTAATATACATTCCCTATTGTTTAGTTGAGTAGATTTTTTATTAACCTAAGAAACTTTATGTACACACATGTTGCTGCCCCACTGCTTAAATCCCCTGAAGATCATTAATCAATAAGGTGGAAACAACACAGCAGAAGAAGAACCCAGACAAAGCAAGCACAATGCTGTTTGCTAGGAGAAAGTCTTGCCATTTCATGCCACGCTTTGCTTTTTCTCTTCTCATCAGCTTTTGATTCATAAAAATGCTTTGTCTCTTAGCAGTGATTTCTGATCTTCTTTGATCTGTGTGTGCTGAAATATTAGCATCCAGACAGCATTCTTGTATGACAAGTGCTGCTTTGGACACTATGATCACTGTGAGGCAGAGAGAGGGTCTCTTTTATGGGCTGCTGTTTTGGTTCCATATGCAGGAGATTATCCTCTTGCTGATGCAGGCTGGCAGCACTAACAGAAATAACTTCTGAGATGAGATTTGCAAAACAAGTGCATAAATACTTTGGAGCCACAACAAAGTGGGCAACAGAGCTGCTTCGTTTGTCCTTTGCCAAACTGAAGATGTGCCTCTACTTCTCTTCTGACTCCATGCATACTGTGCTTGGGTATTACCCCTTCTTCTGTCCCTCAAGAGAGAAAATTCACATGTGAATCAATTTAGAGGGAGGGCATCATAGTGATGACAGCTGGGATCCTAACAGCCCCATACAGCAGGATGAATGCACCTTCCCCTGGACTGGCTGGGTCTGTGTCTCCCCACCTTGGCACCTGGCACATTGGGAGCCTGCAGCTGAGCTGAGGACAATGAAACAGGGAGGGAGTTAATAGGCATAAAAGGCTGCCCTGGGCTTCCCATCTGGGGAGATATGTTAAGCTTAAGTCAGCACCAAATGTCATATCTTTATTTATCTTACCATAGAAGCATCCCTGAAATGCTGATACTGAGTGCTTGTAAAGTGCTGAGCCTGTGCTTTTACATGGATGGAAAGAGAGAAAATTACTGCACCCTCCACGTTTTGTGACTTGCTGTCCTTCTGCACAGAGTTGCCAGGATGCCTTGATCCATAGGAGGTATTGAGATTCAGTGAAGGCCATAAACAAAAATGTAACCCTCATATCCCCCAGTTCCCATCTCTACCCTCTGATTGTATCAACAGATGTTTACCACACACCTCTGTTTTGTCTGCAGAGAAGACACCAGCCAGCAAATAAATGTGGAGGCAACGGCCACTAAGGCTTGAAAAGCACCCACGGCAGCTGCCTCCCAGTGTCACCTTCCACCTGCCCTCGCTGCTCTCCCAGCCCCAAACCACTGGGCTTTCGGCTGGCTCTGCCCAGTATGCATCCACACCAGAGCCCCTGGGACAAGGCTGCTGGGTGGGAATCCAGTCTAAGTGCTTCTGCAAAAGCTTTCCTGGGTATCAATGCACTGAAATCCACCATTTTCACCTCAGGTCTCGGGGAAGGTGATCATAGTTTATCAGGGCTGTAGCGAGGTCTATGCTTATTTAAGCAAGTAGCTGTTACCCCTCCATCTGTGATGCTTCCCAGTGGTCAGTCCCCACATCCAGCCCAGCACTGCCTGCGCACAGCTCTGCAAGCCCCACGGGAGCTGGGGAAGGTAAGGGACACCAAGCCAAGCTCCCCACACCCTCGCACAGCAATGGAAACGCACAGGGACCACAAAGCAGAACAGGCCCCTGGCCCAAGCTACAAGATCTTTGGCCAAGGGAGACCACAGCCCCGCGTTTCCGCTTGGACCTGGACATCTCCCTTCAGGCAGCCTTACCCAACCCTTGCCCACACACATTAACCTTGAGCCTCCCAATCGGGGATGATTGCCCTCGCCACCACCCTGCCCTTTGCTCCTCATCTGATCTCATTAACAGTTCATTTGCTGACAACAGTGAGGGCCACACCAGAGGACAGGCACTTGGCTACTTAGAAATCAAAACTAGTTGTGTGAGCAGCCTTGAGTAGAGGCCAGGAGACTGGGAAAGAGAAGCAAGAGACAGCGCCTGTACAGAAGTGAGGGAATCTCCTTACGTAGCCTGAACAAGCAGCTTGTGCAGCTCTGAAAATAGCCTCAGGAAAGGATCTTTTTCTCAGACTGTTTGAAAGGGCTGGTGGCTCTGAAAGGATATGTTGTCCCTTGTTTGTATGCTAAGGACTGTCTCCCAGGGGAACCATTCTTCATAACAAAGAAAGACCCACATCCCAGACACCTAACAATCACCAGAAGCAACCGAGAGGTCACAAACCACTTGAACCATGCAGATCATCTTCTGTGATCAGGTTTTTGAGGGCAAGACTAGGGCAAAGACAAGTCAGGTTGGAAGATGCGTTCCTTAGCACCAACATACACCCCGTGTTTGGCCAAAATGGGTGAGCACAACGCTGCTTGGAGGCCTTCCAGCTCACAGCCAGCCATGCAGAGGAAGGGCACCTTAACTGATGATGCCAAGACTATTGTTTAGGTTCTGGAGAGGATGTTGTTGCAAACCCATCTCCCAGTCTCACCACTTACCACTTGTTTTCGTTCTGAGTTGCTGTAATAAGTCTGAGACGTTACCAGTGAGTAGTGTACAATTCTGTGGGCATTACGCAGAACCCCACCCAGCCTGCAGGATCTCAGACTTTGACAGCTCTGCAACAAAAATACTGGCTTCGTGTCTGTGTGGGCATAGGTGATACATATACATCAGGGTAGGATCTTCTCCATCTGCAGCTAAAACCAAGCTTAGCGTTTTATAGCCATGAGAAAACACAAAGGCTCGCAGCAAGGATGGAGATTTCTTGTTATTGTAGGCAATACTGTTTTAAGTCAGTGGAAGCTTTGCTGGGGCTCTGTTGCATGCTCCAGTGAGGAGCATGAGCCTGCAGTGCCCTGCACAGCAAACTCCAAGTGAGGTAGCAGTAGCTTTTTTCTCTGATTCTGTGTAACCCAGGAAGCATGGGAGCATCAGAGCCCTAAGGAACAGCAAGTGAAAAATCTGTGAGCAAACCCACCAGAAGCTGAAGGAGCAGAAGCAGAGTCTGTAAAAACAAGCTCCTCTAGAGCTGTAACCAGTTGTCTCTCCCAGGCTTAAAGGGCCAAATCCCAGAGAAGTGCAGTTTGGGAGAGGCCTTTGTAGCCTGGGTGGCTCAAAGCATGGCCTGTCTGTGGGATCTGCAGCTGTGGTTGTTGTACCAATGGATGGAGTGAAGCGTACCTGTCTGAGATCTAGCAGAGGGGGGGTGGT
This sequence comes from Gavia stellata, assembly GCF_030936135.1. Classification (NCBI taxonomy): domain Eukaryota; kingdom Metazoa; phylum Chordata; class Aves; order Gaviiformes; family Gaviidae; genus Gavia; species Gavia stellata. The sequence continues at coordinate 26,833,159 of NC_082600.1, forward strand.
GTAAGACACACTGAAATTGTTCCTGCTGCTTTTTTGTGAACACAGTTAGAATCTTTCTGCAGCCCGTAGATGTATTCTGCACGTCCTGTATGCAGAAACCCAGCTGCCCGGCTGGAATAACCACCATCCTCCCTATGTGTGAGCATCCCCCTTGGGGCAAGGGCAGGGCTGCACAGACAAGGGCCAGTGCAATCGCCCATTGCCTCAGCACTGCTTTTTTAGGGTGGTGACGCCCAGGCCAGCGTGCTGACACCAGGCATCCCTGGCCACCGTGCTTCCCATGCTGGCACAGAAGCTGGAGGCAGGAGGTTCACAAGCCTCTTAACAGGCCATGGCAGGAGAAATTGAAGTGCTACCTGCGCCTCTCCTGAAGACAGCTTGCTGAGGCATGGCAGTGTTTGGTTATGATCCCGCTAGTGCAAAGCAGAGAGAGAAAATGAGCACAGCACAGCACATTACAGACTTTTCCCAACCGCTCTTGAGGGCTGTGATGATGGGCCAAAACCCATCTGGAAATACACTGCTTCCCTGTGCCTGAAAGAAGGGTATCTACAAATTGGGTCCATTTAGGTCAGTTAAAAGCCTATGTCAGCAGCACTGCTTGTGGTACCCTATGCTCAAAAAAATTGCAGCTGATGCTCCTTGGAGATAGCAGCAGTCCTGAGCCAGCATTAGCAACAGGACCTGCACTGGCCTGTGGGCTTCAGCCTTGTGTACAGAGTGGGGCTGATAGGTGGACTGCTGGCTGCTGGGGTGTTAGGTGCAAAGACCGTCTGTATGGACCAGTTTGTGTTTCCACTAGATCAGACCCAGCAGAACTGACCTACTCTTCACTGACCTCTCAGGTTTCATCTGCTTCAATGCACTGGGTAGTGCAGCAGCCTTTTGTGGAGCTGTGACTGGTGGGGAAGGGAAAACAGCCTAGGCTGCAGCCACATGCCTTATAGCAGGGTGCCTTGGAGCAAGGGTCCTGCTAGGTTCTGCTTCCCCTGTGCACTCCAGCAACAGCATCACCATCCCTCTCCATGCTGCAGTGCTCCTTCCCAGCTGTGCTGCTGGTCAAGCTGAAGGCTCCACCAGCCCACCAAGACCCGCACATGAGGTGACACGATATGTCAGTGCACTTCCACACATGCAAGGGAGCACATGGAGGTCTAACCATCAGCAGCAGGGAGCTGAGGGGGTCAGCAGGGAAGAGACCTGTGATGCTGCGTGGCATGTCAGACTCATTAGCCAGGTCCAGCTGTGCAGCAAAGAAGGACCCATCTCCCCCAGGGACCCCATCACCCCGCAAACCTTTGCTCCCCAGCCTGCCCAACCCATGCACATGGGCCCCCCTTCTAAATGTGGGGCCGCAGCTGCTGGCCCTGGATTAGACACCAGCACATGCAGACCTGCTCCCTGGATTCCAACCTCTCCCCTCCTGCTGCCTGTGTCCTCACTGTGTCATGCCAGGCCTTAGGAGTGGCTCAGGTCCTATTTTGGAAACAAAGAGTTAAGCATTTTCAATCTTTATTTTACAAAAATAAACCAGTTTTGCCCTGGTACTCTGTGGCCCCCAACCTTCCCCTCTGCCCCTGCTCCCGTTCCTCTCTCTGGAGCTCTGGCTGTTGCACACTGCAGCCAGCCACTCACATGGAAGCTGCCGGTGCCGCACGCCCCTGTAAGCTTCCCCAAGCAAGCACCAGGGAAGGGACCAGGGAAAGGAGTTGGTGCCCTTTTGTGAATGCCTCCTCTTCCCAGGATCCAAGCTGGAAAATGCCCAAAGATGCCTCCTGGTGGCTCTGCCATTTCTGCACAGGGAGCAAGTCTTGGGCAAGTCACTCAGAGTACACACTTTGAGAAGGGGTGTCCGTCCGTCCATCCCTCTCCCTTGGGTGGAAAAGCAAGCCCCATGAAGTTGCTTCTTGCTGTCGGTGGAGCCGGCAGGCTGCTGTCCCACTGGCTGGCTCAGTGCTGGAAGCGTGGGGAGCTGATGTGGGGCTGGTGGAAGGAGTGTGTGGCATAAAGCACTTCTGGAGGTGGCGGAGGGGATGTCAGGATGGAGCAGAGTGGTTCGTGGGAGCTCAGCATCGAGGCAAAGTGCTTCATCTCCTCTGTCAGCTGCTTGATCTCCCGGCGCAGGGCAGCGTTCTGCCTCTCCAAGTCTTCGCTCTCCTGAGGAGACAAAACCACAGGGGCTTCCTCAGCGCGGGAGCCACAGGGATGAGCTGGGGACATGGGGGTCGTGGTCCCGCGCCTCTCTGCCCCGCAGAGTTTCCAGAATGACATGTTTCCGGTAAATTCGGCACAGAGCCGTGCCTGGGCAAACCCCCCTCCCCCAGCCGACTGGGCTGGGCGCGGGTGCGGACGCGATGCTGGCAGCCCCAGCCGCACTCCCCGGCCCCGGCTTACGAGAAGTGACTGTGGCGTGCTCCCGCCCAGGCTTTCTCGCTCCCTCTCACGCACACGTACGTGCCCCGCTGCTTCCCGGGCCGGCCGGCCGGGGGGAGGGCGCGCTGAATAACCGCCGTCTTTAACCAGAAAACCACCTGCCACAGGAAACCTGTCACTGCCCTGGAAAGAAAAGACTCACTGCTTCCTGCTAGCAGCCGGGGAAACCAGTGGCACGGTGGGGAGGAGGGGGAGATGCTTGAGTCAGAAGAAAAGAGAAACCGAGGCCTCAGAAGAACTGAATTAATACTGCTATTAATGAGAATAACAACAAAGGGGTTAATAATGATGCTCAGCCTTGTCTCAATGATCTGAGAGCATCGCAGCCTTTGCTACCTCTACTGCTGCCGAAGTGCAGCCAGCTCCAGGCTGGAGCATCCCAAGCACCGACCAACCATGGAGCCTGCAGACTGAGCAAGACCAGAGGGCGGAGGGAGGGAGGACATGGCGGCAGGCTCTGCAAACTCAGCCGAGACAGCTAAAGCGAGACCCAGCTCTCTGAGGCCCTGGAAAACTGCACCACCACCTCTGCAAAGCGAACCTGTCACCCCTGTGGTTGCTTCTCTGGTGCCACACCGACTTCTGACAGTGTGCACAGAACTCTCTGCACACGGGTTGAAAGGCACCCAGCAGTTACAGTGGCTGTCACAGGAGGAGCTCACACAGCAAACGAGCATCTCAGATGTGAGTAAATGCTTTGGAAATCATGACTGACGTCGAACTCAGGAGCTCACAGGAATCACGCAGGGGCTAGGAGCCCCAGCCTCCCCATGACTCATTCCCCCGAAAACACAAGCTACAAAGCCCTGGGGCAGATGGAGCTGCTGGCTCCTTTCATATCACCATAGCTCAAGCTGAGCCATGCTCTTCTGGGCAGAACCACATCAGAGAAGCAAAGTCCCTAATGCAAAGCTGACCAAAGGCAAAGAGCACTCAGGGAATGAACCCAGGAGCAGCAGGGGGTCACTGTCTTCCAGGAATTGGAAAAATGTTAGCAAAAATTCACTATCCATCCTCTGCTTGCCTCCCTGCATTTCTCCAGCTGCCTGCCAGGATCTTCTCTGTCTGAACCAAACTGGGCTTAGCTCCCCTGCTACCATCCCCATGGGAAGGCAAGGAGTGTGCGCTAGCAATGTTAGCTGAGCAGCAGTCATCTCATAAGCAAGTGGTTTGTCATCTGCTCTAAGAAAAGCAGCCCAGTTCTTCTTGGTGCACATCCTGGGGGAGGATCAGAGCCCATATCCCCCTCTAGGATTACCTTGGAGAGAGCAGAGCACTGGCCCCAAGGAAAGGGTGTCTCTTCACCCCTCTGAGGCACAGTCACCCAGACCCATCGCTGCTGACAGACATAATGCAATCAGGCTAGACCATGTCAGCTCTAGGATCATCAGCTACTGAAAAAAAGAGTGAAATCTGCCTTAAACCCAGCTCCAACTATGGACTGAGGGCATTATGTAAGGAGGAAGGTTCAGGACCGGCTTCTCAAGTATTCTTCCCAAAAATGGGCATCTGGGGGAATATGAAGACCACTAAGTCAAAGGATGTTTTTTTGAACATTAGCCTGACTACCACTTTTCAAAGGGCAGCCAAGCCCAGCGCAGGGATAAAGATGGTCTCTGCCCACTGCAGGCTGGGTGTTCTACATCCTGCCCACCAGTGGCCCAAAACACATGGGACTGCACTTACCAATGTGCACAACGCAAAGGAGCCCAGCCCCTGTGCTCCGACACTGACCACATACTCCTGCCCAAACACACACAGCCAGAAATGACCATCCCTCCTGAAAATCAGATGCCTAATTCTTCACACTGGGAAGAGCCGCAGGGGCGCCCAGGGTGCCACAGGAGGAGAGTGGGACAGCAGGGTGAAATCAAAGGAGGGAAAATCCATGCTAAACAACAGGAAAAGCCTCCAGGTACTGTACAGTGTTCAGCTGTAGAAAGGGATACAAGTGCTACCATGGAGACATTTAAAAATATTAGAAAATCATTAATATTTGTTTTTCTGCACTGCATAGCGTCTCAGGGAACAGACCAGAGTAGGCGGCCCATTTAGCTCCACATTGCACCATCATCCATACCAATGAATACAAAGCACTACTGTCTCAGAAAAACATCCTTGTATGCTGTTGCGCCACTGCATAAGTGATGGCATGGAGCACAAACCTGGGGAGAGCCAGCCCGGGTGAGTCTGTGCTTTCAAAGAGCTTCTGACTGAGCTGGTCAGAAGAGGTTAGGAAAGGAAATCAGTAGTGTCAGACTGAGAGATGAAGATGGATTCAAAACTAGCTGCAAAACTAAATGCTTCAGTGGCAGTCATCCTGGGCGGTGTGCTCTCGCTGCGAGCACTGACTCCTGCATCCTGCCTTGGCCTCACTTTTCTTGTCCTGTCTCAACTGAACATCTCCATTCTGAGTCCCGAGGGGAAAAGCATGTTGTCCCCAGTGTAAGCCCTCAGCGCTGGGGAAGGGTGGGAGTGCTCACCAAGTGCAGCGTGTCTGCTTTCTGGGTCTGCCTCAGGCGACTCTTCTGGGCAGCGATGCGATTCTTCTCCCTCCTTTGGACTTTCCTCATGTCGTCAGAAGAGTCCTAGAGAAACAAGGCATGGAAATGACTAGGGCATCCCCTCCCTTGCCCTGCTCCTGCAGGGCAGTAGGTGGAAGGGGACACAGCAGATAACATCATTGAAGCACAGGACATGGGATACACACCCTCAGCACCAGAATAAAGCCGTAACCCAGGGATATGTGATGCTTTTGGTATCCCCATTGCCAGGAGGGGCAAGTCTGATACCCTTGGGCATCCCGGCACAGCTGGGAAATGACCGCTCTCCCTTCACCAAGACACAGGCCTGGGATATGACTTGAGGGGCCAGAATAAGGACCTCTCTCTGGAACAGAGACAATTTTAATTCCTTGTACAGAAAACCTTTCCCTTCCCCATCTCTCTGCGGGCGTATGGCACTGCAGACATTCCAGCTCCAACCATTGTTCCAGAGAGTCAGTCTGTGTTTAGCTCCTTTCATCCCTGTAGGTCCCACCCCCTCTCCATCACCATTCTCCCTCAGGCCTTATTTGTTGCAGACCCTTACAGTGCAATGTGACCCCTGCTTTCTTTAACTAGACAGACTCAGAGCTTTTGGGTTTTGCCCAGATCTCATTTGCTCCAGCTCTCTGATCTCTGTGCTTGCTCTGTTCTGGAGTCCCTTCGTAGCAATGCCTGCAATGCTGACTGCAACACTCCCAAGCCCCTTGGGCAGGGGAGAGCACAGGTCTCCAGGCTCCAGGTTTCGAGCTTCATGCAGCAGCCATTCTCTGCTAAGATCTGGTCCTGCTGCTGCCTTCTGACAGTTGAAACCGTCACACAGACTCTTTCATCTTCTATTTTCATATTGCACTGCCTCTTTTGTGGACTCTCTAACATTCACACCACCGCTTCTCCACAGGACTACAAAACTCAGCCACAAAAGTTATCTTCCCAGCCCATCAGTCTGTCCACATCCTCTCCCCCATCCACCCCGCCCAACATCTTTTCTTTTCTTTGAACTTAACCGTTTTATCCTTGCCTTCAATACCCCACAAATGTCTCAGATACAGCAGCTCCCATGTCCTGCACCAAGTCCAGTCGCTATCCTTTGGCAACCCTTGTGCTTTACACCCTTCTCTACCGGGATGCCTCCCCATCCCTGGTTGCAAGCCCAAAATCATCTGCCCTGATCATCCCCAAGATTTCTGAGCAAAGTCTCAGGTAATTGCTGTTGTTGCCAGCCCTAGAGAAATGGCAACTGGCAGATATAATAAAGCTTACCCAGAAAATGCAGTGGAAATAATACCTCAGATTTGTGTCAGTATCTGCCAGCAAAAGACCTACCACTAAGGTACTCTGTGCAACAAAACAAAATCCCTCTGTCAAGCATTACTGAGACGAAAAACGTCTGAGGCTGAGCAGAAAAGAAAGCAGACCCAAAGTGGCAGGGCTTTTCTGGGTCCCAAGTGCTGTCTGCGGCAGCGGGCAGCAGGCAGGCTGCCCCTCAGCCGTCCCGGTACATGGCGAGGAGGTGCATGCTCCGGCTCCTCGCCAGAACACCAACTGTCACGCCAAAGCTTCCTGCCTGCTGCCTGCCCAGCGTGTATCGGAGGGCCCACCATGCCCAGCGGTCCCGGCCCCCCAGTTGGCCCTGGAACAGCCCCAGGGAACCAGGCCTCCTCTCTCCACCCGTACCCAGCTTGGTGGCCAGGGCTTCTGCCAGGGCTCTTGGCTCAGGCCCGCATCCCTCTCCCCACAGCCGTTCCTAGAAAGCCCCGCCATACTGTGCTGTGAAAACACCAGTGGTGGGTGACACCCTTCCTCCTGCCCTCCCATGGCCCACCCCAAAGGACTCTCCAGATGGGGAGACCTGGGGAAGGGCCCCCACTTTACCTGCTTGCTGGGAGGTGGAGACTGGCTGAAGCTGCTGGAGTCACTGCTGTCAGAGCTGTGGGGCATGGCTCCTGTCTCTGGCTCCCAGGGCCTCTTCAGCTTCCTTTGTGCTCTTGGTGTGCCTGCCTGCTGTCTCGCTTCCCTTCCCTCTCCCCTGCCCTCCTCTGTCCCCCCTGAGATGGCCCTTGGCTTCCCGGCTCTCGCCCTTCCCGGAGGCACGCTGTCCTCCTGCCCTGCACTCTGCCACTTTCTCTGCCTCTCTTCTCGGAGCCTCTGCACCTTCCCTTTAGGTCTCAGCCTCCTGTGGTTTCTCAGAACCTCGGGGATGTAAGCTGAAAGTCACGTGGCCGGAAACTTTAAGGCGAAGAAGAAAAGTTACAGAAGAAGAAAAAAAGAAGAAAAAAAAAGAAGAAGAAAAAAAAGCACATCTGGGAAAAATGAACTTCAAAATAGCCTGAAAAACCCCCGAAAAACACCTTCAGGCGGTTGAAAAACAGCGAGATGGGTTTTCTCTGAGCCAAACAGCAGAGATGGAAAGGAAGAAAAGCCCCGGCTCTGGCTGTGAAACCTGGACCCTCAAAGGAGGGCAGTGCGGAGGAGGTGCTGCCGGGAGCCCCAGAAATTCCAGGGGCACTGCACACCGTGCCAGCCCTGCGTGGGCAGGAGGTTGGTCCAGCCCCGGGCAGCCTCCACCACCCCAGCCCAGCTGGGGAAATTCCCAGGCAGCCACCCACCTCCCCACAACCCACCCACCCTCTCCTGCCACCCCCGACACCATTGACGTTGGTCCCGGGGAGGGGATAGGTACCCTCAGCAGGTGCCACGTAAACACTCTTTGTACAGATGGCTCGCATGTGTACAATGAAGCTCCGGTCCCACCCAAGAAGAAAGGCTCTCGGGATTGTAGAACATTTGGACTGGTTTTGGTAGGACTGGTATTTTCTACAAGGCAAAGCTCTTTAGCAGTTTAAAACATTCATTAGTACCTCACCACTGGCCTGTCAGGGGAGTATCAACCCTGGCACACAACTTAAAGTGCTGTAAACATAATGGTCTATGGATACAGAAGCTAAACCTGAGACCTAATTCTCACTCCATGCCATGGTATGAGCTTGGCTACACCCCAGGGGATGTGAGACTGTCATGCAGGGGTCCTGACTCCCTGCATGCTCCCCTCTAGCTCCCTCTCGCCACAGCTGGCAGTAGAAGATGTGGGACAGGACTATGGGGAGACAGGAGCATTATGGCATGTTGGAGGTTGTTTCCTTGCTATTCTCGCTCTGCCAGCACCCAACTTGTGCATGGCCCATGTAGACGGCAGCAAAGAGATGCTGCTTGGCATCCCCTTGTTTCTCCCCTGGTCTGTGCTGTGTGGGACTACTTCCATCCTTAGTACGAGCCTCAGTAGTCTGAAGATGTACAAAGCAGCCCCTGGGACACCAGTGCTTCAGGAGCGCCCTCAGGGTACCCCATGCTAGCGGCTCTGGAGGTGACAGTGCAGGAGCAGGGAGTGCCAAAGCAGAAGCCATTTGCTTTCTGACCTGCTCATGTCGCCAGAGCCAGTGGGATGAACTGGGGCCATGTGCCAACAGGCTCTCCATCCACAGACAGGAGCACACATCTTCAGAGAGGCTGAATTCTCACATGTGCTTTGAGGAGCAGGTACAGAAACAGGTATGAACCCATCCACAGTAACCCACTCCTGTGCAAAGCTGCAATTCCCAGTTCCCACTTACTGGTTTTTGTTGCATATTGGTGTTTTGGTTGAGTTTCTCCTGTCTCAAGCAGGAGAAGCAAGCAAGTCTCAGCAGCAAGGTGTCAGCAAGGGCACTTGAGATGCAGTTGTCATTAGGGCAAAAGTATGGGCAGCTTTGGGTTTGCAGTCTTATTGCAGCACAGAAAGCAGAGAAGCACACGTTTGGAGCACAGTGCATACTTGAGTGGGCATTGCTGGCATTTCTTCCCAGCCCTGCCATTCATGGAGCCAACACAGAGGCAAACATGGCCAAAAGCAAGAACCACGTGGGGCTGGCTACGGGCTGGGCGGCTCGGGGAAATTGCCTGGCCTAGCCCCCGTAGAAAAACTGCTTTGTTTTGGTCCATTTCCCTTTTTAGAAACATCCTGTGGCACTGGTACACTACCCTTGGCCTTATTATCTGAACATTTCACAGACTTGAGTGTATTTTTTCTCCTGGTGTGCTATAGGGAAATGCTCAGCATGAGTCACCCTGAGGGATCCCGTCTCCTGGCGGTGCAGCCCCCCTGTAGCAGGCAGGGCTCCTCTGGCATGGCCGGCTCCGGGAATGCAGCAGCCAAAGGCACCGGTGGGACAAGGGGCTCAAAGGGCATTGAGTTCAGGCCTCCCAAGGCATCGGCTACAGGCAAAACCGTTGAAGCATCCATTCACTCGCTATGTCGCTACACTTCCTCTGAACTCTGCAACCCTGTGCGGCACTTCCTTTCCAGGAAGCACGCTGCTGGATTCCCGCTCTCCCAAGGAAACCTACACTCCTCTGCTGGAGAGGGTTTGGACACTTGGTCTTGCTCAGTGGGAATAAGACCGCATCCCTCTTCCCTCCTTGTCCAAACACACTCCTTGCCCTCAAGCTGGCTACTGAAAAATGCTAATGAATTCCCATCACTTATAAGCAATGAATAAGTGTGCTGTAAATGAGAAGGTGTCTCCTGGAGGGAAGGTGGGCAGAGCCTTCACAGCACCGCCCTGGGCTGGGCAGGACCCATGTTGCCTCCTTGCAGGCAGTGACCTGTGCCGTTCCTCCGGAGAGAGTGGTGATCACCCAACCCAAAGCTGCAGAATCCACCAGTGTGGCTCCACCAGCATCTGCTCACAGCTCTCCGGGTGCTGCCCTGGGCACCTGCTGCAGGCACAACATGGGGAGCTGATACCCTGTTGTCCCTCCCCAGGCTCTCCCTCTCCCCTGCTATCAGGGGGAGCCTCAGGAGCCAGCCTCCTAATCTCTGTGCTTGATTTAGGTGACTAAATTTACACTATGAATTATATTGCCTGTTTCTGTCTGGGATCATCTAGGTTTCTTGATCTTAATCAGAGTAGCTGTGAAATTGCTATCAGTGGCTCTTGATGAAGTCAGAAGTGTTAGGTTACTGCCATACCAGCAGCTTGACGGAGCAGGGATATTTCCAGAGGTTTTTAGGGGGAGGGTGGGGCTATCCAGTTCTGTGTTTGTCCCTTCTGAATAACAACGGGCACTGCTGAAGGGAGTCCTGTTCTCTCCGGGTCAGAGTAGCTGCAGGGACTTGGAGGCTGGGCTTAGTGTGATCTCGGCTGCCAGAGAAATGGTTTGAAAGCAGCAAGATGCAATTCAGCAAGAACAAATGCAAATGTAAAGCAAAGTGAGATGTAGGTAGAATACCTGGGGAATAACCGACTGGGCAGCAGAATGGCAGGGAAAAATCTGGGGGTTGCAGAACATCATAAACTGAAGCTTCACCCGCAGCACAGAGGTTTCGCAAAGGGGCCGGGTATCGGCCTGGGGGGCTGGGTGCAAGGCAGAGGAGATGACTGCCCCACGCTACCTGTGCTTGGCCAGGACCCGTGCAGAGGCCCAGGTCCAGAAGTGGAAAGGTCCAGAAGTGGAAAAGTCCAGAAGAAAACAATGCAAAGGATAAATACAGAGAAATCTTGCGCTAAGAGAAAGGAGTGAAGAAGTTGGGTCCATTTAGCCTAGAAAAGAGAAGTCTTGGGGGTGGGAAGTGGGTGGGGAGGAAGCAGCAGACTCTGATATGTTGTGATGGAAAGGGTGGTCAGCTGTTTTTTGTGCAGCCAGCGCAGGCTAAGAAGCACCAGGCTCCAGCTGCAGCAGGAAAGGTTCAGGTCTAAGGTTCAAAGCAAGATGAGGTTAGGAAGACCTTGGGATGGGCAGTTGAGGAAAGTAATTCAAACCTCTTCATATGAAGTGGCTGGGAACAAACTGCTGTTGGAAAGGGTCCAGGTTGAATCCTGCCTCTGTAAGATAGGTTAGAGTTATGTTCCCAGGGTTTAAATAAGGATGGGTTAGAGTTATGTTCCCACAGTTTAAATAAGGAAAAAATTAAAAATAAAAAAAAAAGCTACTAAAATGGCCTCCTCAGAGCCCAGAGAGCACATGGGGCATTTCTCAGCTTTTTCTGTAGCCAGTCCCTTTGCCTCCAAAGCCCAGAAAGGTCCCTACGTCCCACCTGTGCAAACAGCTTCCTCAGCACCAACAGTTGCTATAGTTCCCTTGTAAACCTGCTGGTCCAGCCCTCTTACCTGCTGCAGGCTTACAGCACCAAGTTCAAAACCGTGTATCACCCCATCCATCTCACTCATCTTGTTTGCATGACCAGTGCATAGTACTATTTAAAAATCCAACCTACAGCAGCTACCAACTTCAGCCTCCTGTAAACCACCGAGGTTGTTTCTGCTTCGCATGTAGTATTTTATGCAAATAATTTCTTACAATATTTGGATAATTGCAGCAATTTGCTTATCATTCCCCACATGAGTTTGAAGACTTTTGTGTGGGATTTGGTGCTGATAAGAGATGTTAAGTGAATGGTGGTGTTGAGAAAGTACTTGCTCTCTACCAGACAAGCTTCTGCTGTGTCCTGCTCTGTCAGCACATGTTGGTCCTGTCTACAATGTGGCCAGTTTCCCCAGCTGGCAGGATGACTTGTCTCCATTGCCAGGGTTATTTCATCTCAGCTGAGCTGAGTGAGTATGAGAGCAAGGCTGTGGCAGGAGAGTTCAAGCGTAGTCCCACCAAATTCATCCCACCTAGCAGAGAGCAAATGCCCATCACATGAATGCTTCCAGTCCTTACCGGGTGCAGCCTGCCAATGTACAGGAAACAGGTACTTTACACCCCAAATGTCTGATAAATGACAAGGCCTGTAAGCCAAGCACACGAAAGTACGGAAATCCCAGAATTAGCTCCCTTAAGCAAGCAAGCTGCATTTACACCCTCGTGCCATGTAATGTGCATGACCCACAAAGGTTTCTTCCCTGGGATGCCTGCATTACCTTCGTCACTGTCCTGTGGTCAGAGCCTGCTCCAACATCCTGCTTTTCCATTTCTTCATGGACTCTTTCTAGTGCTCATCACTTCAGTACTGAGCGAGTGCTTCAGGGCTATTAATGAAGCTGTTTTTTCAGCCACCTTTTCAGGTGCGAGGGTGGAGTTATCCCTATTTAACAGTCGCAAAACAAGAGACAAAGAGAGATTTAGGTCATAAGTACTCATTCATTTTGGACACACAGTTTTAACCAGCTAGGATCTAATTTTTCAGTGGTTTTGGCTCTATATAGCACTTTATTTAACCAAACCTCAGCTCCTGATGTCTGTGACTGCAGCTGCAAACTTTTAGCACTTCTGTAAATCAGCCCCGGGGAAATGAGGAACACGTGGCTGCTCCTGTGAAAGCTCTTGCTTATGCAGCTCACCGACTCACAGAGTAACTTCGAGGCAGACACAGACCCAGCTCTCCAGGGAGGCACCAAGTGTCTACCCAGGAGACCCTCCTTTCTTTCTGCAGTCCCTTGCTTCACCAACTGGATAGGAGTTTCACAGCCCTGCTCAGAAAAGAGGCAGCCTGGCTGACCAGCTCACCGTTCCCTCCGGCCAAGGTCCAGCCCAGGTGCTGAAGAGATGGCAATCTAGGCCAAAATGCAGGAGGTGATCATATGCACAAGACAGCTGAAGCTAGGTTGCCCAGACAAACTCATTTCTGGCAATTTCTTGCTCTTCAGTACTTGGCTTTTCCACTTTCATGGGTTTTTTTGAATGTCATTAGTAATGTTTTTTATGTCTATGTTTTAAAAGAAGGAAACTATAGAAAGGAAATGCCAAATGTGCTGGCTTTCCAGATATGGACATAGAGCTCCAGGTAGCTGGGGTCCGTCTGACCCTGCTGGAGGGGGAGAGCAAGCCTGGCTAGAGCCTCCCAGCTGAAGGGTTGGCAGGAGGTTGGCAGGGTCTGACCTCCAACACATATAGGAGTTTCGGTCTCAAGACACAGATAATTAGAGTTCACCCCAGGCTACTGAAGGGATGAACCACAGTCTCCTTCTCCTGTCCTGTACATATCGACTGGTTGGGTAATTAGTTGAGCAATCTCTAATCTGTTCCTGGCAAGGACTTAGCAGCTCATGATGTAGTACTCAGATGTGCAGTTACATGACTCTCCAGGTCAGCAGATCTCAAGTCCTGGTAGAGTACAGCCATTTAAGGCCAAACTTTCTCTCACTGCTGTCTTCACAGGCCTTGTGTAGCTTCTGGGATCTGTCCAGAAACGGACCAGACCACCCAGCCACTCTGGATACGTACACGCTTGGGCCACCAAAAAGGCTCGGCTGCCAGATGCCCCCCAGTCAACCAGGGCTTCTTTGCTTCCGCTGCCTGGGGCTGAGCCCACCGGTTGAACTATCCAAGCGCATGGACGGGGCGTGCAGAGGGTGCAGATGTTGTCTGACAGTTTGACTCATCTCGGTGGCAGTCTCGTTCAGTGATGATGGGGAAGGCCCAAAGAGGAAGGGCAGTGACCCGTTTAACCAGAAGGGCTGATCCACCCAGGGGTAGACTTACCAGTGCTGGTAAGGGGCCATAGCCCTAGCTTCCTTCGCACTGCCCAGCGTGTGCACTTCCAAGCTACACAACAGCAGGAGAGATGCATGGCTGTCCAGCCCTGCCACTGTGGCAGCAGGACCCAACCTTGGGCCTCTACTAGTGCTGCAGCGAATCCAACCAAGAGCAACCAAGCAGCAAAAATTGTGCTCCCAGGGATGACCACAGCCTGACGGGGCATTTGATGTTCACTGGGCATTGGTTGCAGCCGTGCCCCATGGCATGGGGGTGGAAGGTGAACACATTACTTGACTCTTAAATTAATACATGACTCTTGAGTGTATTACGTGGCTGCTCCATGACTCCATTCAGAGGAAAATATTCTTCAACACCACCCATCACCATAAGACATGTTCAAGCCTCCCAAGGATTGAGTACAGCTAATTTAGGGCATGTTCTTGCAGCTAGACGCCGAGACACCCATCTCAGCAGGAGATGACTGTGAACAGCACTCATGCTAGTACTGTACTCCCACTCCAATGGGATCTGCTTCTCTTTTGGCTTAAGGGGGTGTATACACTGGTTCTCCCTTCTCCCCCCCCCTCACATTTGGTGGGAACAAGTGCTTCCCAAACTCTTTGGCTCACGCAGAATGAGTGGAGGAGGTGTTCAGCACAAGTAGCTCCGCTGATGGGCGCACGTGCAGTGAGCTTGCTGCCGGGGCATGCGTGATGTTCGTATAAGCGGTGCTGGAGCACAGTGCGTCAGAGGCAGCACGGGGGAGGACAGGCAGCGTGGAGCAGAGGCTGTGAAAGAGAGGGCAGGGGAGCTGTGCAGAAGGTACGCTTGGCACCTGTGCAAGTAGCACTGATCAGCAGTACCACACTGGCAGAGTTATCAAAATACATACAAATGCATATAAGCCCCATCTGCCTGGCTGCTGCATTGGCAGACGCTGGCGTACCCGCCTGCTGGCATGCACCGCTCTCGCCTGCTGGCAGCTCTCTGGGAGACAGCCCATCCCAAAGTGGGCTGCCAGAGGAGGCAGTGGCAGAGCTGAGCCCCTGCCCCGTGCGTGGTCCATCCCCCGGAGCCCCTTGGCCAGCTCAGGGGTCCTCAATGCCTTTTTGAGAGAAACACTAGGTGGGAGGCTCATAGTCCACCACCCAGACATGAGGGAGGACCTGCTTAATGCTGGCTATTTCAGAGGGCTTGCAAACCTCCACAAGTTTCCCAGGGGGCTCAGAGCAGCAGATGGAGGGAGGGAGAGAGGGCAGTTTCAGATGACCACCAGTCCTGTGCTTTCCATCCTCATATTTCAGTGCCCCACACGACAGAGGTGCTCCTTAACCAGCCTCCCTGGATGTGCCTGCTTTTCCTATGGCTTTGGCAGTGGCTTCCAGAATCAGTGCCAAACACAGCTGACCTGAAGGTTCTCGGTGGCACCTCATCCCTGACAGTGCTTTGAAGGTTAGATGAGGGAGAAGTGCTGCACCATAAGCCGTGCCAGCAGTGCTGCTGCAAGGCCCTGGCTTGAAGAGCCAGTCCTCCTGCCATCACTAACAACTGCCAACACTGGCTTCAAAGAGGGAACAGAAAAAAAACAGAAACTCCTTCCTGCCCTTCTTTACCTGAACCCCGAAGTACACGTCCGACAACCGTGCCATCTTCTTTGTCAAGCCAAACTTTTTGACTTTAGTTTTGGGTATCCTTGGTTTTCGTATCAACACCCTTGTGAGCCCTCTGAAACTGTTGGCCGACAGGGCATCTTGTCCACCTGCACAAACCAGCTTGCTGGCTCTGTGAGAAGTGTGTCAATTTACCAGTTTGAAATGAGTTGTCTTTCCATTTCTTTGAACATCTTGTGAGGGGGTGAGCAGAGGAACAGACTTATCTCTAAGCCAGGCATTGCTCTGCACATCTCTATCACGCGGCATTTCACTTGTTTCCACTCTAAACTAGTGGGACTTTTAGTCTCCACACAGGGAAATTTTCCTGTAGCCCTAATTTAAGTCAGCACCCATCTTTGGATGTCTCCTGTTTTCACAGCAGGGCAACCAGAAGCAAACACAGCACCCCAGGGAAGCTGCCCCACAGACATCTACTATGGCATTATGGTTATAAAGGATGGATATACTCCTCTTCATCCCATTCCTCATGCAGCCTTCCTCTTTTCCCCACTGCTGCACAGTGAGCGGGACCCACTGGCTAGCTGTACCCTGAATTTGGAGCACAGCCTTGAACTCATTGGCACTGTCATCTAAACCACCTTAGTGCCAGCTGGCGCGTAGGTGTGCTCCAGAGCGTGGCTGGGAGAAATGCTGAGGTGTTGCTACTCCAGCATACGAACCCAGCCACTGAGCAGCCCCGGCCCTTGCAGCCATAGTGGATGGTTGCTATCAGGTGATGAAATGTGCCCCAAAGCCCTGCCTGAACAAGGCTCCATGTCACACGCCGGGCAGCCCTGCAGAGTACACTGGCAGCTTGCATTGCTCCTAAAACTCGTGCACGTGAGCCAGTGACCTGCAGGTGTCCTACAGGCAACAGAGCGGGTGCCTGCAGCCACATTTAAGTCAGTTCTGCTCCTCTCCCTTGCAGACGCAGAGAACATCTCATACCTGTACGCAGGGGAGTCTGTTTGAACCAGTGAGTTTGGTTTTGCCAGCCTGTTACGCTGGCACCATGGGGTGGCATCATCCTGCCTGGTCACGCAGCAGTGCCAGCACGCACCAGCACCTTGACTAGCTTAGCCACTCATGCATCATCTGCTGGCTGGAGCTGGTGAATGAATCAGGTCACTTTGCTTACAGGGAAGGTCTGCAGAGAAGAAAAGGGATGCCTTACTTGGCAAACGTCTATGTAATCCAGCAGTGACTCTGCCAGGCACCCACAGAGTTTGCCTCTGTTGCAGAAGCCGGTAGTCCAAGTACTGAGAGGCACTTGCCAATACCCACACATTAGCGCTAGTGCAAACCCCCTCTTGCTAACTGTCTGGTCACTGGGGGTTCAGCATCACCTTGCAATGAGCTGTCAGTAGCCATTTTATCCTCAACCAGAAACTACATGTTGGACTGCCTAAAGGTTCCACTGGATTTGGGAGCCCGTGGGCCTGCGGCAAAGCCTTGCTGCCCACTTCCTCCTGATGACCCCTGGCCATTTCAGCACAAGCAGGTGTCCAGCAAATCCATCCAGCCCGGATGATGCTGCTGGAATTGGGGCCATGGCAAAGCAGCGTCAGGAACTGCAGTGTCAGGAGTCAGGACTTCCCCTGACGGCGCCACAGATGACAACTCAGCAAGTTCATTCTGCAGAAACTAGATAACATCAGCACAAGGTGGTGGTTACTGGCAAAGGATCCTGTTCCTGAAGCTTCATCTGAGACGTGACAGGCTGCAGTGAAACCTCACTGTCACACAAACTCTGCTTTTGCTGAGACCCACGCAGGCTTCTGGAAGTAGTGTCTTGCTCGTATTTCCTAGGAGCTCCAGCTCTTAGTGCTGGGACCCAGGGCTGGAAAAGCCCATCAGCTTGCTAACATGGGGCCTTTTTGTCTAGCAGAGTCCCTCAAGCTGGACAGGGATGTGGAGCTGTCAGTCCTACCCAGTGACCCACCTTCTGCCTCGAGTGACACGAATTTTTCCTCGACCTCAGGGGATAGATAACCTTTCTCCAAACCCCATGGCACCCCACTCACACTCTGTGCACAGACAGCTGGACACAGCCCTGGAGAGAGGAAAGCCGTTCCTTTACCGGTGGGGAACTGAGAGCCTGTCTGCACAGAAACATTTGGAATGGCTGAGCTGTATTAAACTTGGAAGCAACTGCAGCGCAATAAACCCCTTGGCAGATGCTCCTATTTAGAATTAAAGCAGTCTTGGTACAACTGTGCTCACTCCCTCCCCCCGGGCAGGCTTTGCTCACAAAGAGCTTATCACCATAGGCAGTCATCCCTGCTGCCCACTCTGCCAAATGCATCCCCCGGGCTGGAGTCCACTTGAGTCAGTCACTCCACTTAAAAAAGCCAAACCAAAGTAAACCCCCCTTTAATTCAGCAGCAGGGCATCTGGTGGAGGGTTTTACACCACCGCACTAGCCCACTGCTTTAGCTAAATTGGATTAACTTCTTGCGCGCCCTGACAGACAAACCCAAAGGCTCAGTGATGTTAAGCTTTCTCATCCCACAACCACATACTCTATCTGCAGCCAAGCTCTGACCCAAACTCAGCCCCAGGCAATGCCTGGGCTGCAGAGCCTGGTTTTGGCCTGTGCGAGCTGCTCTGTGCCTCCCTGCTAGCCCCATCTCCAGCCCCACCTCCTCCTCCACCCTCTCCCCACGTGTGCAGTGAGGAGCTGAAATGTGCCTGCACTGGGCAGGAGACCCAGCTGCGTGTAGGCAGAGCCACGGAGGCTGCTGCGGGCAACGAGGCTTGGGGAAGCATCACCAGGCACTGACTGCGCCTGGAATTATAACCTGGTTGCAGTGGGGGAGCCAGCCCGAGCCAGCAGCTGCTCCCTGGCCTCTGCTCCAGGGGGTTCAGCTGCAGAGAAAAGGCAAACCCCACTGTGCTGTCACAGGTGCCAGCCCTTCCTGGTGGCCCTGCCCAGCAAGAGCCAAGGAGACCTCCCGGCTGCAGGGAAGGATTTTTACCTTGGACAGAAAGGGTTGGTGGCAGAGCCGCTGTCAGCAGGGCTGGCTACACCTCAGAGAGCACCCACCCTGCCTGCCCCCACGTCCCAGTTGGGAGATGCCCCCGGCCACCCCACCAGCTGCACAGTGCGGGGAGGCTCATGCCCTTAAACAGGGAAACGTGACCGGCCCAGCTCTGCCCTCTGGGGCGGTTCCCCAGCCCAGCAGGAGCATGGTGCCTCCACGGGGGCAGGGGATGCCCATGGTCCCATTCTCATGGCTGGTGCCTGCCTCCCACCGGCTCGCTCCCACGCTCCAATTGCTGGCAACCGGTGATCACAAATAAGCAAAAAATGTACAAAGGCATGGGGAGCCAGCTGGTATTTCCAGGCTCAGGGAAGCGGCAGTCAGTTTTTCTCATTTTTCTGTGATCATCCTGGCAGCACAGGCGTTTTCCCCGGATCTGGTCCTGCCACCCAGCCGTGGGCCGTGCCGGTGCCAGCACCACTCAGCACAGTCTGGCACCCATGGTAATCAAAGCAGTTTCCGTGTCTCTTAGTAAATATCAAGGCTGGGGATTTTTGGGGCTTGTTTTCCAGCAAGTTGAGTAGAAGAACCAATAAGGACAAAGGTAAATGAATACCTGCTGCCCTTGGCTCAAAATGAAACAAGAGAGGCAGGTCACTGGCAAAGGTTAGCTAATACCACTTACCACGGTGTCACGGAGTTGCCCTCAGCCCCTGCCGAGAGAAGAGCAGAGGAGGCAGTTTTTCAAACACAAAGTGAGAATGATACTATGAAAAACTGCGAAGTAATGACCTCCAGACATCCTTTGCCTGTGACCAGCGGTGGGCCAGGTCAGGCTGGATGCCCTTGCCCCCAGGGCAGCACACAGGGGCTGGCATCTGCGGGGGTGGGGGGACGGGGGCAGTGGGTGGGGAGAGGATGAGAAGAGGAGGAAAGGAAGGGAGCCGTGACCAAGTTTTGCTCAACCACTCCAGGGAGAGCTGGTTGCAGGAGACAGGGGTGGGAAGCTGGCAAGACCAGGGGACTCTTGTGGGGAAACTGGGTTCCTGCTACCCGTGGGCCCTGCCATTTGCCAGAGGTCCAGCAAGAAGAAGGGAGTCAGGCATGGAGTGTGGAGCACTCACACCAACCTACACTAGCTGGACCCTCAGCACATCACCCCAGCACTGCCTCAGGCCTGGTGCTTTGGGGCAAAATGGCACCTACCTTTCCCTGGGGAAGAAGAGGTGAGAATGGCTTTGCAGAGGGAACTGGGGGGGGTAGTATGTAAAGGTCACCAGGGAGCTGGGACAGGCCTCTAAGCAATAGAAATGTGATGGGGCTCATCTGCCTGGGCTTCAGGAAAAATGTGGTATCACGCCCTGGGGAAAGCTCCTGCCTGAACTGGTGAGTGTGGGAAGGAGCACAAGGGTTCTGACCTGAATGTGGATCTCACAAAACAGGAGATGGGCATGTGCTGGAGGGGGCTGCTGGCTCCCTGGGAGTTACTGCTGGTGGTCCCGGTTGTCGAGCCACCTCAGGTATCTTGCAAGCAGACCTGTAGGTGAAATGGCTGGGAAGCACCAGCGACACCGAGCAGGCTCACATCTCTGGCAAGAACCATCTGACACCGCGGGACAGCACCATGAACCATAGAATCACAGAAAGGTTTGGGTTGGACGGGACCTTTAAAGATCATCTAGTCCACCCCCCCGCCATTGGCAGAGTCACCTTCCAGTAGACCAGGTTGCTCAAAGTCCCCTCCAAGCTGGCCTTGAACACCTCCAGGGACAGGGCATCCACAACTTCTCTGGGCAACCTGTTCCAGTGCCTCACCACCCTCATTGCAAAAAGTCTCTTCCTTATATCCAATCTAAGCCTAGCCTCTTTAAGACTGTTGCCCCTCGTCGTGTCACTACAGGCCCTGGTAAAATTTCCCTCTCCATCTTTCTTACGAGCCCCCTTTACATACTGCGGGGCTGCAATAAGGTCTGCTCAGAGCCTTCTCTTCTCCAAGCTGAACAGCTCCAGCTCTCCCAGCCTTTCTTCACAGGAGAGGCGCTCCGGCCCGCTGCCCGTTCCCGTGGGCCTCCTCTGGACCTGCTGTAACCGGCCCGCGTCTTGCGGCGGGGCCCCCGGAGCTGGAGGCAGTGCTCCAGGCGGGCTCTCACAAAGCAGCGGTGCATACAAAGCCGGCGCTCCGGGACAGGCACCTGGACTCCCTGGCACCGGCTGGCAATGGCGGAGCCGGAGAGGGGCCGGGGCGCTGCTCAGCAGCGAGAGGCATCCCCGGCTGCGGCTGCGGCAGCCCGGCCCTGCCCAGCCCCGCTCCCGGCGGCAGGCGGCGCCCCGGCCCCCGACCCGCCGCTCCCGCGGCCGCGCAGCGCCTCCTGCCGGCGGGCTGGGCTCCCGCCGCGGCCCGCACCGGGCGGGGGGCCCCGCGTCCCCCGCGCCGCCTCCTCCTGCCCCGTGGGAGCGCACGGGCTGCCCTGCCCGGGCCCCTGGGAGGAGCGGGGCCGGGGGGCAACATCGGCCGCGGGGTGGTTTAAGGGGATACACGCAAGCGGGAAACGGCGAGGCCACGGTGGCTCCGAGGGGGACCGGCGCGGGAGAGCAGAGGGAAGAGGGAGAGGAGAGGTCGGCCGCAGGCGGCTGGCTGCTCCGAGCGCTTCTCTGGTCCCCGGTGGGTGAGCACTGCAGCAGCCTACCAACGGTCTCATGGAAACCTACATCCAGCCATGGCGTGTGCAGGTTTATGTGAGCGCAAGTGAACTGCAGCCGGACTGGCCAGCGAGCGAGGCAAGAGGTCTGCGTGCCAGCAGCTGCCGGGGGGCTGCAGCCCCCCAGGGCTCTTGTGCCCGGTGCCAGCAACTGCAGAGACCATCTAAAACCAGCTACGGCAGGGAGCCACGGGCCTGTGTTTGTGTGTGTGCGCACCCATCAGGACTAGGGGTTCAGCCTGACAACTGGCTGGACCGGGGGACATGGGGCTGGAGCAGCCTCACATCTATCAGGCTATCAGCTCCAGCACCACTGGCACCAAGCCCTGTCCCAGAAGTACATGACACCATCAGCTCTGCTGTCGTAGTGGCCCACAGCGCACCCAGCACAGGATGTCTGTGGGTGGGATGGCCAGGAGGTGGCTGCCTGACCTTTAAGAAGTGTCCCTTGTGTTTTCCAAGCAAATCTGCATTACCAGCCCTTGCATGAGGGGGACCCAGGTGGGAGGGCATTGCCACAGGTACAACCATTGCTCTTTGCGTTTGGGAGCACCATTCTGGCATGGAGCCACATGGGCTGCACCTGGCATGTGCCTGCTGCTCCTGCCCATGCCCAGGAGATGCCACTGTAATGCACCAGCCTGAAAGGTGTCCAGTGGGAGCACCTGTCCCATGGCAATATTTGTATCTCTGCTAAGGAGGGGTTGGAGAGGACACATGCTATCAGAATCAGGAACATCAAATAGACCATCTCCTACAGGGACCAGGAGAGGTTTTTCAGCCCAGGGCTGCACAGAGATGGAGCCTTTTCCATTCAACACTCACGGGCTGTGGCTTGTGGGGCAGAGGCCCAAACCCTCTGCTTTAACTTCGTTGGACCATAGCCTAACCAAGTCCCCTGAAAACTAAACTGAGTGGCAAACCCCTTGGTCCTGACTGGAATGCAGCAAAAGGCTGTTTAGAGGATATACAGAAGACTGTGCAAAAACCTATCTGGGCACTGCCAGAGCTCAGACAGCTCCCGCCTGAGCCTTGGCGGGAGTAGCTGAGCATTACATTTATGTAAATCCATCACTCTTCTGCTGCTGCCTTTGCTAGCTGCTTCTAGCATGCTTGGTTTCAAAGGGCACCTTATATTTCTCTTTCAAGCCAGCTGTTTTCATAGCAGCAAGTTTTACTGCAGTGTGGCCATTTGCCAGAGAAGGGCCATCACCTGCACCCGCACACTGCCAGCACTGCTGGAAGGTGCATGGCAAGTGGGTGAGAGTACCCCCACATGGAGATGAGCGCACAGGCTCTCCAGGTGAGCAAACAGCATGAGATGCCTCTGGCTGGACCATATGATGTCCCATGGGCAGCTTTCACTGAGTACCAAAGATACCACCAAACTGATACTTGCAGGAGCCTGGAAATTCATTACCATGTACACTCTGCAGAGAGAAATAAAGTCTCAAAGAGAGAAGCAGGCCCAGCAAGTGCTCTGCATCCTTTCAGCAGAGCTCGATGAGAGGCATCATGTTCCTCAAAGTATAAAGATTGGCTCCTGACAGCAGCTGAAAAATGGGTTAGATCTGAGCCACTGCTGCAGGGTCTGGGCAGAAGGAAGCTCAGAGGGACAGCTGCCCAGCTTCAAGGGCTGCACGCCAGGTGGTGGGAGCTGGGCCAGACACTGCTTTTCTCCACCAGCTTTGTTTCAGGTCCTGTCTTTACACATCCCTCTAGAGCACCTCAGCCAACAAGTCCTCCCAGGGCACCTCTTCGGTGCAGCACTGAGCTACTTCTTGCTTAACAATGGTCAGAGCTGCCTCCAAGGTTCCCAGCTTCCCCAGGGTGAATTTCCCTGGCCCATGGCTGCTAACACAGAAAACCACCAAAACCGGCTCTGGGATCAGCTCCACCATCCCACTCGGCCAGGAATGCACCCGGCCTGCTCAGACCTGGCACATGCTGCCATGGTGCCAAGCTCTGGCCAGAGCCCACCATGGCCTGACCCAGACAGAGCACAGGAGGACAGCATATGTAAAGGTAACATTTACTGAGAGATACAGAACTGAGTATTATGAAGGACATACATGGATGGAGAGGGTAGCAATACCACTGTGAAGGGCGGCTTTGACCCCCTTCCCAGCACACCAGGGAAGGAGCCGGACGCTACCAGACAAGTAACACAATAGAGATAACTGTGGCATATGCATTTGTAACAAACAGACCATCATAACATACATTTCTATGGGATCACATCTAGTGATTATATAAATCCATATAGAGATCGCTGTATAAAAACTTTGTAAAAAATACTTTAAAAAAAGTGTAAAAATGTGCATTCAAAAGCACGGCCGACACGGACAGCTGGGCTGTAAACATTATACTGAGAGTGTGCTTGTGGGGGGCGCCTGCGCCACCGAGCCCCGACAGGCCTGCCCACCAGACGGGGCTGCATCAAGTGTTTGCGGTTCTTGGGTTCGGGTTTCCATCCGGAGCGTGCACCAGGAGTGGCAGCAGCCTCCGGGCAGGGTGCCAGCAGGCACTGCGCAGCTGCCACTCCTCCGCCTGTGGCCCCTGCTCCCCATGGGGCATTTGGTCCTCATGGGACGTGCTGCAGCATCGTGGGTCCCCGGGGCCGTAAGCAGGCTGACGGGCCGTGATGAGGTATCACAGGGAGGTTGCCCTCACCAGCGCCGCTAGCCCTGCTCCTGGGTTCAGCCTCAGAGTACATGGTTGACAGGTTCCTGATCTTCTCTGTCCCCATATTTGTTTGGTCCATAGTTCCCAAGGAAGCCCACTGGGTCCTGGCTGTACCAGGCCTGGGTGCACAGTTCTTCATACAGTACATACATTAGAGACCCTGGAAGACCCTGCGCCACTGTCTCCTCCTCCTGGCCCAGTGCCACCTTCACTTCTTCTCTAGCTGCTCCAGCAGCGGGTTGGCTTCGCTCTCGGGCGTCTTGATGCTGTCTGTCCGCACGATGCAGGTGGGACGGTGCCGGTTCAGCATCAGGATCAGCTGCTGCCTCTCCTGTTTCAGCTCTTCTATCTGGGCCTTCAGCTCAGCGTTCATGAGCTCTAGACGCTCGGACTCCTAGCAGAACAGAAACACAACCACATGTGACTTTCCTCCAACGGGACAAGACACAAGGAGAAACAATTCAGCCAACAAGCCATCTCTGCTTAGTGCTGCCCCTCAGCCCCTGCAGCACAGGAGCAGCCTGAAGACCTGCCAAGGCACCACGTCCCTCCAGACAGTTCATCCCCAGCCCGGCTGCCTTGCGTTACCTAGTGCCACTGCAAGGAAATACACAGCCACCTCCTAGGACACGTCTCTGCTGCACCACAGCAAACCCCCGGCCTGGCTGCTTTCCATGGTCTGGAAGGGTGTTTGGAAACAAACCTGCATTTAAGTTTTCACCCTCCATCTGCAAGGATCTGCCCTCGTGAAATGGCTCCTCATCCCCTGCTGTGTCATTTGCTCATGTCCCACCACTCCTTGCAGAAAAGCAGCAAGGTGCTGTAAGAGTTTTTCTGCCTTGGGGTCACAGGGGAGAATAGGGAAACCTTCCCTCTGAATGGGGAAACCTTCAGAAATTTGGGCAAGGGGCCAGCACGCTGTTGGCCCCTGTCCTGTGCCACTCTCCCACGGGTGCTCCTGTTCCAGCACTGAGGCAGGGACACTATTAGCCCTCTCTCCCCCAAGCCCAGAGCCCACCTCCAGCCCTCTCCACCCCTGGTACCATGGGCACAGGGATGCCTGTGAGCTCTGCCTGGACATGCACATGGTCACATAGTGTCCCTGCCAAGGTCCCCGCTCTGCCCTGGGACAGATCAGGGCACCCACCCGCTGCAGGAACTCCGTCCTCTCCTTCTTCTTGTTACGACATCGCGCTGCTGCTACTTTGTTTTTTTCCCGGCGCCTTTTCCTCCTCTCCTCTTCCTCATCCAGCTGCAATGAGACGGAGAAGCCCAGGTCAGAGCCAGCAGGTGTGGGGCAGGGCAGGAGGTAGGGGTGAGCATCCGGCAACCCCACGAGGGCTAGGAGAGGGGTGGCAGCCACCCATAATAGTGGCCACCAGTGACGTGGTCCAATCCTCACCAGGAACCAGGTGCACTGCTGCCACGGCCTCTAACTCCACTCTGTGGGGACACGGGGAGGGAGACCAGCTGGGGACCCGGCTGGCAGGGGACAGACAACTCTTTGCAGGGCTGCTCCCTCCCTGAGAGCGGGCAGAGACAAGGGGAATAAAGCCCCATTCCGCAAAGACGGGCACAGTTTGTCATACAGACATCTACGGGCACAGCTCTGTGAGCACAGTCATTCAAAGCATCACACATGCAGCCAAGGGCGAGAGGCAGAGAAACCTGAAAGACCCCCCAGCTGGGCCTGGCTGTTCCCCTTCTTCCAGTACATGGGACTGTCTGCTGCAGCTTCAGCGCTGGCCTAGTCACAGGGCCACCGCGGTAAGGTGGGGACAGGTCTCGCATCCCCTGTAAAGAAGCGGGTCACAGCAGTGCCTGCGGTGTTTGCCATGACTCAGTTGCTCTGTGCTGTCTGACTCAAACCACACAGGCCGGGCCAATAAGCCCTATGGGTTGGAAACCCATAATCAAAGTATTTAGGGATATTTACTACAAAGCCCGTGTAAATGGCCTATCGCATACTTACATCTGAGAACCCAAACCAGCTCTTTGAAGAAAAATTGGAGTGCTGGAAAGCCCTGTGAAGTCAGCATCCAGGTTACACTTTGTAGCATGGCTAGAGAAGAAAAGGTCCCCAGTGCCTTCATCCACATTTGGCCTGGGACTCCAAAATTTGAGATGTCAGACTGAACTGCCTCGTTCTTATCAACTGATACCTGACAGCACATATCTTTCCAAATGCAGTGGCAGCAACATTTGCTTTATGAGTACTTCCACAGCCTAATTGCTCCTTATCTAAGGGCAGCTCCAGTCTGAGAAGGCAACTGCATCCTTCCCTTCATACCTCCCTAAGTCAGTGTGGTTGAGGGACACATCTCCCAGACAAGCCTCTCGCAGCACACACCATCTGAACAGCCTTGTTTCTCTAGCGCCTGGGCTTAGTGACCTCAAAAGGAAAGTCAGAGATTCCCAATGCCAAGGCCACAAAGTGGTGGTGGGAGTGGGGGCCACCAGATTACCCCACATGTAGGTACACTGGTGGTGCCTGCAGGAAACAAAAGCTGCAGGTGCCATCGTCCACAGCAAACTGCACGCAGCTAACATTCACCGAGTCCAAAGACCACTAATCAAAACATCTCAATGTGATGTGCAAGGACAGGATGAAGCATTGACTTGGCAGAATGAAGGGGTACCTTAAGCAAGCTGCATGTCCAATATGCAGTATGCTTTAGAAGATGATGTCCAAGTTTTATAGCACTAATAGCTTTTGTATCTTCTCTACCTTACTTCCCAAGCATTATACCAAAGTTGCTATTTTAGCCGGGGCTAAAATATTAAGCAAAGCCAGCACAAGCTATGCACAGACTTCCATAACGCCGGGCTGCCACCATTCCTTTGCCAAGGCAGTGCCATAGGGCATCATGCAGCACACTTGGGAGAACCAGGATGGGAACTGCACTGATGCCCCCAAGTCCAGTTAGAAATGGCCAGCTCTCGCTACACCCACGTAACTCAGACGCGGCAGGCGTTAGCAGAAGTGACCAGGAAGGTCACTCACTTCTAACTCCACACTCTGCTGGCTTTTCCTCCTGGCAGAACCAGAATATCCCACAGAAAGGCACAAGCAGCTCTTACAAAATTTCCACACAGAGTTTAAGAGGAGGTGGACATCAGGGTAGCCACCATTCCCCTCCGCACATTTACCAACCACTCATCTACCCCTTAGATAGCTTCTTGGCCTTTTAGTTCAAGGATTATTAGGAGGGTGCAGAGAGGGGATGGATGCTCACAGCTCCAAAGCTCAAGAAACACACTGCAAACTTTACTGCAAAGTACATCTTGGGTTGTAACAGGAACTGGAAGAACAAACAGTGACTGCACAAGCCTCATGGTGTCCCTGCGAACTGCCTGACACATTTCCATGCCCTGTTGCTCCATTCAGTGAGGGACAAAGAATAAGTGACCTGTTCCTGTCCCCTTCAGCTTCCCCTCCACCCCACAGTGGGCCCAGCAAAGGGCTGTGTCCTTTAGATGGGGTACAGAAGGAGGATGGCTCAGCACAGATAGCAGCAGCTTGAACTCTTGGCTCTGCTTTTTGACCACAGCTCCTCTAACTTCAAGAAAACCGGTTTCCCCGTCTCAGCTTCTGCTTGATTTCAGTTCAAAAAGGTGACATGGTCTTGGTGCTGGTGGTTAGGACTCTACTCAGAGTCACAAGGGACAGCGATGCTGTATCACCCCATAGCATGTTTCAGTAGCTGATCTCCAGGGGAGCCCTGTGGGTGGAAGGTCTGGGGTTGCCTCCTGAATTCAGTCAGCAGCATCAGGGACAGAGCTAATCATCAGCCTGAAGGGCAGGGCTCTGTCCCAGATGAAGCACCCCAGGTGGGTTTTGATGGCAGAGGAGCCCGGCAGCACCGGTCTCCAGCTGCCCCAAGAGGAGGGCAGCCTGCCCAGTGGGGCTGTCCACCACCCTGCGGGAAGCCAGTGCCCAGCACCCACTGGCTGGTTTTTGCGCGCAGTCCCAGGAGATGCTGGTCCCCCCAGCACAGCAGAGAAACCTGCCTGTGCCACAGCTCACGGGGAGCAGCCTGCCCTCCCAGGCGCCGCGCAGAGCATGGCATGCTGCTACCTAGTGTCCCCAGGCTCAGCTCCCTGGGAGAGGAAAGCAGCTGCAGGCTGCATTGCAAAATTATGTGTGGGCAGCTTCTTGGCTACTCATGGGATAAGCAGCTACTGCTTCAGCTCCCCCAGACTTTTGCTGCAAAGCCTGTGCCAGGGGCAGCTCCATTTGCTGTCTTCAACTCCTCGGCTTCACAGGCCATGCAGGGGAGGAACCGTCTGCAGGGAAGGCAGCCATGCGGGGGCTGCCGGTGGATTTCCTCTTATCTTTCCTCCACATGGTGTCTCAACAACTGGCTTGGAGGACACTCGGCAATTCCAGTATCTGCTGTGAGGCAGAGCTTCCCCTGTCCCTGTTACGCAGAGGCCAGTGAGACCACATTCCCATGCCCGCTGAGCAAAAACAGCTGTTACCAGGCCAGCTCAGAGGTGCCTGAGACACCCCAGGAAAGGAGTTGTGCCCAGGAAGACAGCACAGCTACAGACTCCCTCTTTCTTCCCCAATCCATGAAGTGAGGTGGGCATTGCACCCTGTTCACTGCATGATACCCAGGCCAAGAGCTTGGGCAGCATTTGGCTTCAGCTGCCAACCCACGACTGCTTTGCCCATAGAGGGACCAAAGCCATTAGCACCTCCCAGGCCCTTCTGACAGCCTCCCACAGCATCCTAGCCTCAGCTCCTGCCATTGCGGAGCTGCCCAGTCCTTCCCTAGGTGATCTCCATGGGACGCTGCGCGAGCTGATCGGACACCCCTTTGAGCTCAGAGCTCCTGTGCAAAGTGATCAGATGGCCTCTATCGTACCAGTTCTCTCCACGGGAGTCCACCTCAAGGGGCTCCGGGGAAGGAACAGGCACCCTCCCCGCAGGTGGGCCTGGCTTCTGCTGAGCTTTTGCCATTAGAGTTGGGCCAAACCAAGTGTCAGCGTCATTTGGAGAGCGGGCTGCTCCCTGGAACTGATGTTTTACCCCCTTCAGCTCACAGCTCATCACGGGCAGCTTTTCACATCATCTAGCACCTCCTCGCTGACGTCTCCAGAGAATGCACGTCACCCCATCCTCACACAGCATCATCTAAGGTATCCTCACACAGGAGCAAATGCACTGTCCAGAAGGGTTGTTTATTGGACCTTCTGACAGCAGCCACCGCCCTCACCAATGTGAGGTCTCTGAATTGATGGGTTCCCAGCTCCATCTGCAGGCAGTGGGAGGTGCAAACACTCACCACCAGTACTGCAAGTGTCAAGGAGTCAAAGACTGGACAACCAACACATAAGACGACCACACAAGGAAAACACTGTGCAAGTGTCTCCCAAGTCCCTGCAGTCCGGTTCTGACATGCCAGCCTGCAGTACCGAGCAGAAGCTGCCCACCTTCCCCACCCCAGGAACCCCAAGGTGAAGCCAGGGCCCCCCCGAGCAGTGAGGCAGGGGCAGCCCCAGCCAGCAGCACCTGCGGCACAAGCTGAGTCACCACTGCCGCTCAGCACCACTCACCCACATGCCTCATCCCCGCGGGAAAGGCAATGCCAATGCCAGCAGCACCAAGGGCTCGCTGGCACCGGAGACAGGATGAAAGCATCGCACAAGCCCTCTGATGGGCTGCGTGGCTTCTCCTTTGGGTATGTACCCCAACCTAGGGACATGTTGGATGCACCAGACCCCGTTCCACAGGCAGGGTTTGAGTTCAGCTGGCTGCCAACAGCTGCGTAGGATCGGTCAGGTCTGGGACACTGAGGCCACCGCTCCCAGCCCATGCCACAGGGACAGAAATTCAGGCACAGGGAAGAGGCAGCCAGTGGAGCAGCTGCCAACACGTGTGCACATCACAAAACAGGCAGCATGACATGCTTAGAAAACACATTGCTGGCCACGCTGGCAGGAAACCCAAGCACAGGCAGGAGAGAAACCCAGGCAGGTGCAGGAAACAGCCCTGCAGGGCTATCTGCAGGCAGCAGCCCCCGAGACTCACCTCACTTTTCACGGGTTGGGGTCTCTTCCCAAGCTTCACCTCCAGGAAGTGGAGTGGTGAGATCATGGCCCCGATGTTGCGGATGTCAGCGTACTTTAGCTCCTCGGCGGTCAGGGCTGTGCCAGGCAGTCCCGTCAAGGGGCCAAGCCCAGGCAGCGCGCCGGCCGTCAGGGACGGGTCGGGGATCTGCCCTGGCATCATAGCAGAGGAAACAGCTTCGTAGGCTGGAGGAAGAGCGAGACATGGCCCATTACAACCCAGCTACAGGGCCTCACAACATGACACAAGCCAAGTTTTTTCTACAGTCCCATCACCTAATGGAGTGTGAACCAGGGAAAGCAGCTGCTCTTCCCCAGGGATGGCAAAGGCGAGGACTAAGCAGAGCCTGGGTGATAGAAACCAAAATATATGAATCCTGCTAGGAAGGATATGCTGGCTGCAATGACAGTGATGTGGTCCCACGGACTACTACTTTTGGTACACCTTTCTCTGGAGTGCAGAAGATCAAGGTTTGCTCTTAAATGAGTTTTGATTAATATGTAGGTTATTAGGACAGGAAGAAAATGGCACAAAGAGGACCATAATATGCCTTAGGCTGGCTTTCTTCTGGGCAGGCGCAGCCCACTGGTCAGGGCTGGGACACAACACAGGGGGACCAGCAATAAAACCGCAAGAGAAAAACCTGCCACTGAACAAACATCTCCCAGCACAGACATGAGGAAGTGAAGGTTGGAAGGGAGGGCAAATGGAGCAAGGTGCAAAAGGCTTCTTCTATCAGGAAAGAAAAAAAAATTGCAGCACAAGTGAGAATAGGATCGGGACAAGCTTTAGCAAGTCACTTATAGGCAGAAGAAAGGGAGTTACCAGGAAACGTGAAGAACAAGCGGCTAAGGGATAAAGAAATAAAATTACACCTAAAATGGGAAGCCCATAGAGCTGGAGCTGTTTTATCAGCCAAAAATCAAAGGGAGCAGGTGGTTGTTGGCTACAGTGCAAGTACATCCCTGCTTGTATAACTGGCCTGGGACATTCACAAGTGACCCAGTTACAACATGCAGAGTCAACTTCTGTCCACACAGCAACCATTTCCCCCCCCCCTCAACTCAATCACATGTCCCAATGCTCTGCACTGCTCTCCTTGCTCTGCCCAGCCAGACTGGTCCCAGTCCACTCTGGGAGCCTCCAGACATCCACCCCATCCTGCCCCTGTGCCAGAAGGCACCCATGCAGCAGGGAGTGGGACCAGCGATCTCAGGAGAGAGAAACAGGCTAATGGAGTGGACCCAAAATCTCACTAAGCAGCTTCCCACAACCACTAAAGCCAGTCACAAGGCAGGATTCAATGAGCAGTTGGGCAAACTCATGGAAGAGGGGTCCATGAAAGACCATCAGTCACACCAGTTTGCAAAACCCCCTGAAAGCTCTGGCACCACAACTGCCAGACCGAGGAGGTGCATTAAGCAAGGGGTAACATACACTTGCCCTGCTCTTTCCAAAGCGTCCACTCTCAGCTGCTGAGAGACCAGGTAACAAGCGGTGCAGACTTTTGGTCCAGGCAGTACAGCTGTGCTAAGCGGAGGCACACACACATTGTCAAGCCAGCTGCCACAGTTGCTCAGCACTTCCCATCCTGGGGTGACAAATCTATGTCAGTACCAGGCTGAAAACTTGAGTAAAGCTGCATGTGAGATAGGATTGTTGGATCATGGAGTCACTGAACAGTTGAGGTGAGGAGGGACCTCTGGAGATAACCCCCCTGCTCAAGCAGGGTCAGTGGGAGCCAGTTGAACAGCGTTATTCATGACAAGCAGAGAAGTTAAGGATTTCTTGGCGCTGGCACATCTCTTTATCCAGGAGATTATTTGCTATATTTGTTAATGTGAAGGAACAGGAGATGAGCAGCAGAAGGGAAGGAAAGCCAATCATACAGGTTAGTCAAGGGTAGAGAGGCTAATGCAAACTCTGCAGCTCCCAGCATGGGGGCTGTGCAAGCCGCACCGGCATCACAGACAAGGGGATTTGCATCAGAGTGCACCTACAAACTGCAATATGCTGTGAGCTGTCATACGCTCTAATCTGCCACTGAAGAGGTCCAGGTGTCAGCACGAGATGTCCCCGGCAGAGTTTGCTCACCAGACAGCAGCAGTGACCAACGGGACTTGAGCAAGAGCGTGGAAAGCAAATACAGCAAGCCTGTGACCGTAAAAAGGTGGTGAGCAGGAACCAAGCCCTCTGGCTCTGGTCATACTTCAGGAGGAGAGACCAGAAAGGGGAGAGCAGGCCATTGCTCATCAGTGCTGGTATGCAGGGGGAGGAAGCTGGGCCTGGGGGAGGTGATCTGCACAAGGACATTAAAGCCTGAAAAGGAGAAGATGGGAAAGATAGGAGAGATGAGTAACTTCTGAACTGAAGTGATACTACCTGATGAAACGGACTCCTGCCCATTTGGTGACAGGAGAGAAAGAGAAAATGCTTGGTAATGATACTTAAGCTCAGAAAAGACTCAACTCATTGAGATTGCAAGGATCTAAACTGATCCAAAGTATTCATTCTTCCATAGCTATCTCTAAACCAGATAGCTGTAATTCCACATCTGCAGTGGTTGCCTTGTATGGTGTCAGGGGATGCCCACTTCACAGCAGGGCTCTGAAGCTGCAGGCTACCTCCCTCCCCTTCCTTTCAGGGCTACTCACAGCTAAGATGCTTCCCTCCTCCAGAAACTGTGCACCATCCTACCCTAGGGTGCACTCCAGACAGAAAAATGCAAAAAGTTATTTGGGGACTGTGCCTAAATCCCTACCATCTTCCTCAGAGACTGTCTCTCTACAGTAGGAAAGCTCCAGGTCAGTGAGGTGGCATGGCAAAGGGGAGGTGACTCCAGAGGCTCTTCCCAGGACATATTGCCACAGGACTCAGCTGCGTGGAGTTAAATTCATTTTGGGATAGCTGCATGCACTGCAGAGCTAGCTATTTCCCAGCCGCTGCCACTAAGACAACATGCTGTGGCACTGGAGAAGAAGCCAGCAGGCCAGCTGCTGCACACCGCCTCACCAGCAATCCCATAGATGTCCATCCCCAGCTTGAACAGTCTGGGCTTAAAAAAAAAATAAAAATCAGTAGCTAAGGTATATGAACACCCTTTTGAAGTCTCCCTCCTGCAAACACCACGTGTGAGCTGCTACGGCACACACTGATTTGGGGCCCTGATCCACCCTTTCACAGGCTTCAGGCTGGGAACTGACTTGAGCCGAGGACTGGATGCCTAAATCCATTCCGGACTTGGGGGACCTGGTTTTCATTTGTTGTCTTCCATCATGACATGCAGCTGACAGTATCCAGGTCTGCTAGATGACAGTCCAGGTCCTCAGCTAGATCAAATTCAGGGTCACTGCAATTTATGAAATAAGAGGGAGGAGAAATCTGTTCTGCAGACTGTGGGACTACCTGGCCACCAAGTACCCCCCCTTGCAATCCTGAGCCAGGGGCAGCTCCCCAGGGACAACTGGCTAAAGATTTGAGAAAAAAAATTGTGTTTTGTCTGGCCCACCTTTTCCCTCTACCTCTTTGATCTGGTAGCTTACTATGCCTTGAAATAGCTTCTGTACCAGTGTGACATCAGGCACAGGTTGGGGTGAAGGAGCTGGCCCAGTACCTAACATGCTCTAAAAACTTATCCTGGATCCAGGGACTGCACTGCCAAAGCCCACATCACACCTGCATCAATGTAAACTAAATCTAAATCAAACCAAAGCACCAGGAGCCACCTGGAAGAACATGAGCCTGCGCATTAAGATGATCTGAGAACTAGGGGGGAAGTGACTTCTACAAGCAAGATCTTGCTCAGGGGTCAGGAAGCTCAGAAGCATATTGAGAATTGCCAAGAGTCAGGCTGAGTTAGACCTTGGAGAGGAACTTAAACCATTCCCAGCAAGCCTATAACCACGGAAATAAGAAGGAAATTAGGAGAGACACCGTCCCTCTCTGCAGAGCAGGGGTGCAGTGACAAATCATCCCACCCAACCCTTGATGCCCCTCAGCCCCAGGTACTGTCACTCCCTGCTGATCAGAGGGACTCTCTTGTTCCACTCCTTTTGGCTCTTCCTCCTGTAAGAGTGGCTGTCCTTTCATCCCAAGTCCCAGATACTTTCACCTTCTTTTCTGGTTAACGCTAGAGGTAAGAAGTTGTACTTCGATTGTGTCAAAAAAGCCAAGGCATGTAATTCTATTTACTATTTTGGTCTCCTTCCCAAGGCCGTTACCCTGGAAGATATTCACATGCCTGCCTATAGCTCCAGCATATTTCTACCACATTTGCATGGTAGGGCAGAAATAACTTTGAAGTTCAAGATCTGAGTTTGACCTTTAAGTTGCAGTTTTTCAATAGCCACATCTTGCTGGATGGAGTGAATATTGCTGGTGCCTTGCCAGTTCCTAATTCCTTTCTGGATATTCCCTTGCAGGGTTTGTTATTTCTAAGGCACATGAACCAACTCACCTCTGTATTCCTTCACTTTCTAACACAGTGCTTTAGCTGGGATTCTTATTAGGTTTTTTTCCTTTTCATAACTGATTATCAACACAGTCTTTTTTCCCTCATTGCCAGGCAGTCTTTCAATGCCTCCTTACACAAGCTGAGAAACATTGTATCTTCAGTAAATCCTAGCTTTCTGGTGTTCTATGGCTGAACCACACAATTCCTGCATTGTATCAGCTATACTTTTTCACATAATGAAGCCAACAGCAAACTAAAGCAGCGAGGGGAAAGAGAATGTGCAGTCTTACATCTGACATGGGGATCTGTGTGACGCCAGCTGCTCAAGTTTACATTCACCGTAGCTGTGCCTTCTGCACTGATGCTATTCATCATTTTGTGCTACGACATCAAGATGCTCCAGAGTGAATTAGGAGACAGAGAAAGCTTTCTTAAAACTTCAGTTCAGTGATGAGCAGCTTGTATCATTCAATGGTCTCTTCAGCAACTATCCTTACAGCAAAAATCTGGTCAACACATGATTTCATGGGTCAAAATTCAGTTTGTATTTCCTTAGCTTTGCCTCTACACTACCCTTGTTCTGGTTAAAATGCTGTAACACAAGACTTGACCTCTTGCCAAAATGTCTGTAAACCCTCCTAATTATTGCAGTCACTTTTGCATCCTCGCTTTGGCACTGTTCTTGTGGTCTCTGTCAACCTCAGGTCAAGCTCAGTTATTTTATCAGCAGTCTCATCCCCAAAAAGCTGACAACAGTACAGCTTCCTTTTTGCTCACCTTTTGCTGCATGTTTTCCATCAGTGACAAGTGTTTCTGTGCTTTGTCCCCCAGTTATGTCCTTATGGTCAACAGCCTGTGACACTGGTTGATTTAATATTTCTTAAAGGCAGTGCCCATTACTCATATTTTTTCTCCTATTGCCAAGGTCTTATTTTCTGAAGGCCGTGACCTAGTAGGAAGAAGCTTTACCAAGTTGTTACTGTCCCATACAGTTGCTCAGCTTCCCCAGTGACACTGTCCCTGCATATCCTCCTATTCTTTCTCCTGCAGTTCTAATCTTCATCTGCTCAGGGGTTTTTTTTCTTCCCATACTGATTTTGCTGCTGCTTTTTCTGGGGACTCTGTTTGTTGGTTGGGTTGTTTTTTTTTTTTTAAGAAGCTGATGTTTGCACAGCAGTTACGGCATAAATCTAATATGTGTAGGCATAATCCACGTAACCCAGTGTCCCCAGGGGCTTGTACTCCAGTTGCTAGCCTGTATTCACACCCCTCCTGCCACCTCTTCACTGATATTCTTACCCACAGACTACAACTGTCATAGGAATGCCTACCTGTGTTGAAATCATACATTCATTTCCCTGAGCAGAAACTGCCTTAGTTTGTATCCACTGTTCCCCCAGGACCATCCTATACATCCTTGCTTATGCAGAGGTGCTGTTTGCTTCTTTATAAACCCAATGCAGTTCCTGCTGCATCAACAGCATCATCGTGCAGAGAGGACCATGACATCCCAAAGCAGACTGCGACAGTCACACTTCAATTTAAAATGCCATTACTGTCTTATCTCTGCTCTCAGCTTCCTTGGCAAGTGAGGGCCATTTGCAACCTTATTTTCAATTTTGGTATCTATAAATCACAGTTTCTTCCAACATAAGCTATTTTACATGCTCTGACATCTGCAGTGGTTGGTCCAAGTACCCTTCCGATGCTCAGAGAGCCAGTCTAGCACCTAATATTGCCAGCCAGCAGATTCTGACACTCTAAATACCAGCATGTTTCTCTTTTGCCCATGTTAAGCGCTGGACTAAGGCAAAGTTTATCCTACCAGCCCTTCTCCATGCTGCCTGCAGAACCAAGGCCATGCTTGCCTTTTGTTGTCTCACTCCAGGTTTGACCTGGGTGCCTGCCATTACTTGTCAGCTGCCCTGCGCTGGAGCACTGCCGAAGTCTGCAAGCCACCATACAAGTGATCTTTGATCTCTTCATCAGTGTGTTAGCACTTAACATACTATTGCCATTTGTGTGTACTGTCTTGGAGCACCTAAGTCACAGCAATCAGCCTTTCATCTGCTCCTGGCCAACAGGCAATAGTTCTGCTTTGGAGATCAGAAGTAGTGTTACCATCCATGGGGAGCAACTTCTGGTTCCTTAAATTTTACCATGGCTTTATTGTCTTTTTTAATACTTTTAACTCCTGGCTATCAAGTTTGCTCAGTCTATATGTCCTACATTGCATCTTTCTAGTTCCTTCTGTCGGCAGAAGGATGATTTATACAAAAGCCCTTTCCTGACACACCCAACTTCTCATGCCCCCAAAAATGTAACTTCCTGAACAAAGACAGGGCAATTGGCTATCACTCATTCTCTGAAGCACACATCCAGTTGCTTTTTTCCATCTGGATTCTTCTGGCTAGGGAGACCACAGGGTGCTGAGGGTCCCTGGAGCCTACGGACCTTCTTCCACTTCAAGGTTCAGCCCCCAGTGAGTGTTGAGTTAAGCACGATGAAGCTGAAAGCAGAAAACCACTACCCCATATTCCCAGTGCCACAAGTACCTAGCCATGCAATTACAGTTTTCTTCTGTTGACCAAAACATGCTACTCTCCCATTCCCAGGTAACTGCTGTCTGCTCTGGATGCATCTAATTTCAAGTAGTACCTTACAGCAGGTCACTCCATCCCCTGTCTAGCTTCTTCTGGTCTGCATTGTTAAAAGCAGTTAACTCACAGTACCAGTGCCAAAGGCCACACTGAACAGTATCAAAGTTATTTGCCAACCATCAGAACACAGCAGCAGCCAAGCCCTTTGGTTGTAACCAGTCTTTTCAGATACCCATACAGCAGTGCTGGCAAGCATGGACTTTAACAACAGCCTCTGTTCATTCATTCATCTGCTGAACCTCTTGATGTAGAGGAACCCACGACCTGTGGTGTACTGAAGAGCTGCAGTGACACCCACTGGGATAAAACTGTGCATGCCCCCTCTTTACTGAAGGCCTAACATTACCTAGTGTGCCATAGCGTTCAGGGAGATTCCCCTTTATTTAAAGGCCAGTTTAAGGCACGATCACAGCATGGCTTACCAGGTTCGCTGAGCTGCAGCATGCTACCCACTATAGTACCTCACTACCTCCACACTCCACTTTCATCCCAAGAGGGAGAAACAGCTCATGCAACCAGGTCCTGGGTTTGCAGGGCCAAAGAAGCATCTGTGCCCTTCCCACAGACACCTCCAGCTGCTGTTCTTGCTGTTCCCTTCCTCCCACGGGCAACCCCACGTGGTGGGAGAAGAGCTGCAGGGTTTGCGAACACCCTTACACATAATGTCATATCGCAAACTACTAAACTCCAGCAAGCGAGTGGACTGCAGGGCCACAATGCTAAAGAGAGGAAGGAGCTGTGAAGGACAGTTCCTCGGGAGATGGAAGTCTAAACCCACTTGTTGAGTGGGAACAGCCTGGCTCAGCCCTGCATGGCTAGTTTCACACAGATGGCAGGAGGAACGTCCGAGTCATTCACAGACAGAAGGTTGTGAAAATTTTTCCAAAAACAGGAATGCAGAGAACCTTGCTGCCTCCCTCCTCTTCTCCATCAGGGATGCACACAGCTCCCTACACTGCACTCATGGGGCAGTCCAGAACAGCCAGTATCTCCTTGGCAGAAGTGCAGTTTTGCAGCCCCCACCCAGCTGAGTCCCCCCATCAGGCCCCCACACCTGCCTGTCCAATGCTTTGACTCCTTATCCCCATTATGAGGGGAGATAATGGTCCTCCAGTCCTCAGCTTTAGAAACAAACCCCTCTTTGCCATTAGCAAAGCAGTCAGCTCACAGTCCTTCTTGTTCCCCGAGCATTTTCCTCCATACCTTCACAAGGTAGCAAAAAGCTCTAGTTTAGCATTACACTGCCCCCACCACTGCAATGCAGTGATTGACTTGTAAGCAACCTGTGACAGCAGGGTTTTGTACAGCACCTAGCATAGCAAGGCTCCTCTATTGCAATAATTAATTGCAATAATTGCAAAACAATGCAATTCATTATCACAGCATTATTATTAGAGATTGCAATTAATTGTGACAGACATTTAATAATGCTGCACCACCCACTGGATGGCAGTCCAGAGCAGGAAGGTAAAAGCTCTCCTATTTCTGCCTGAAGCAGTTCAAAGGGATTTGGGGAGGAAGGAATATCCTGGTCTGAGCCAGTCTGCAACTCAGATACTGAGGTTAACAACTGACTTGTTGAAATCCCCCAGGACCTTCCATGACCACATGTGGTCAGGGCTGGAATCTTCAAGAGGACAACCCTCCTCTAGTACAGAGCTCTGCCCTCAGGGGCCAAGGATGGCCTCAGAGATGAGAGGCCCCCTCCCTACAAACTCCCCAGAATTATGCCCTGAATGCCAGGGTCATCCACAAAGACCTCTAAGCCATACAAAGACCACCTCTGGCTAGTTTGCAACAGCCCTGCTCAGCTGAGAGGCCCATATGGACCTTCAGCTCCCTCCCTGCATGTTAAAATAGCCTGCAATGTTTGGATTGATACTCCAGACAGTCCAAGCAACTGAGAAATCCATGCAAGCAGCCAAAGACAGATGGCATCAGGTTTGCCATGCCCCCTCCTTGCTGCACAGGCACTGCAGGACACGTGCAGGCTGGCAAGGGGTCCATGCCACACACCATGGCTCTGCCTCCCTTGCTCTTGGGGCCAGGTCCACAGGGAAGAGCCTACTGCAGTGAAAAGAGCCTCTCAACAGCTTCACACTCTAGGCACTGTATGCTGCCAAGTACCTGGTCCAGGCAATGCAGTTGAAGTAACAAACACTAGCATGGGGAAGGAGATCCCAGAGCAGATGCTCAGTGCTGCCTGTGCTTGAGCAGCAGTAGGACACACTGCTCAGATGGAGAGGGCAGGAGGAGGCAAGAGGAGTGAGGGAGTATCTATTCTTCCTTGGCAAGGACCGCAGCACAGAGACCTTTGCATCCTGCAAGGAGAAAAATGCTCAGCCATGAAGAGGAGGGAGAAGCATCCATAGGTGTCTCAGCAAGGAGTCAGAGGCAGCAACCTGCATGTTAACTCTCAGTAGATCTTGTTAATCCCCCAGACTCCAGAAACCTGGGACAACCAATCACTGCTTGACACAGGGACAGTTTGGATGGCGGCTCCTGCACCCACCCACTTATCCCCCAGATGGGCAGGGTTTTGCTTTTCTAAATCACTAGGAGTCATACTAAGAACCTGAACTCCAACAACTGGCATTCCCAGATGTCCCCACACAAGCACTCCCCAGCAAATTCCCAGGGCAGTCTCTGGCAACAGCCTCCAGATAGAGTTTTCATGCAAGTTTTCTCGAAACTAGCTAAAAAAATCCTGCTCTGAGCTGCAGAAGCATTTGTTTCTGCCGAGCTCTCGGAGTCCAAACACACACACACACAGTTTGGCAGTGGTTGTGTTCCAGGGCTGGTAATACAAGCCATGGAGCAGGCTGCCAAGACAAGCAATAGAACGAGCCAGGCCCCGTTTCATTGGCCACCATACGCTGCATATGGCCCTGGAACCAGCCAGCACAGTGTTCTCACCCTCCTTGAAGGCATAGGAGACCCTGTGTTTTCAAATACACCTCCACAGGGCCTTCATTAAAGGAAAATGGAAACATAATGTGGCCCTTGCTCTCTTGGTATTTCTCCCTTTCCCCCAGTTTGCTCTCAAACCTATTTCCCTCCCATGGAAAAAGTGCCTCCTGGAGCAGACCGTGCAAAAGAATGCAACTTCCATTCAACTCCATGCCTGACTGCTAAAGCGGACTTGGGACCGAGCGGTGGGGGAAACCTCCAGGGGCCGTTTCCTCCCCAGGGCCCCTCGGGCCGGAGGCACGGCTGGTCGCAAGGCCAGCCCTCCGCGCGGCACACGCGGGGCGGCCGTGGGAGTCCGGACCCCTCACCTGCGCGCCCAGCCGACAGGTGAAGCGGAGGCAGGAGGGCACCCGAAAGGGCGAGGGCCGCTCCCCACGGCCCCCGCAGCGGATCAGGGCGGGGGTAGCAGCCCAGTGCCACGCACCCCCAAAGGCAGCCCTAGCCCCCGCGCGTAGCTGGGTGCGGGGGCAGCAGCCCTGCTCTGAGCCGCCTGTGCGGCTCCGCCCGAGCCCGCCGGAGGGTCTCCCCACACCTCCGCCGTGCGCACGACCGCTGGCAGCCCGACCGCCTCCCCGCCCGGAGGGCCGGACCCTGCCCGCCGCCGCGGGGTGCCGGGATGCTCCTCCGGGCGCCCCAGCCCCCCGCCGCCGCTCCCCGCCGCGGAGCCCCGCGCCCCGCCCGCCCCCTGCCGCAATCGCGGCGCGCCCCCCGCCCGCGCCCGCACCCACCGTGCAGGGGGACCGGGCTGCCGGGTTGCCCGCGGGGCCCGGCCGCGGGCTGCAGGCTCAGCCCCGCCGCCTCCGCCGCCCGGCTGCGCGGCGCTGCCCCGACCCCCGGGCCCCGCCGGGTGCCGTTGTCGGTGCGGCCGCCGCCGAGGCGCCTTGGCCCGCCACCCCCCGCCGCCCCGGTACGCGCCTCCCGCAGGCTGTGGCGGGCGGCGGGGTGGGTTGCATCAGCCCCGGTTATATAGCGGCCCCTGGGCTGCGGGGAGGGGTCGGGAATGCGGAACCGGCCGGGCTGCCAGCGCCACACGTCAGGGAGGGCGGGGGAGCGGGGCCGCAGGGCCGCGGGGCGGGGAGCGCCGCGCAGGGGTGGGACCAGGCGGGCACCGGCACCCCGACATCCCGCACCCCGGCACCCCGCACCCGGCACCCTGCACCCTCCACCCCCACAGGCCGGCATCCCCCTGTGCCCTCGTAGCCGGCAGCCCCGGCACCCCCCGGCCCCCTCCGCACCACGGAGCGCCGGCACCTCGCACCCCCGGCCGGGTGCGGGCCCCCTCCGCGCTCCTATTTGCGCTCCCCCCCGCTCTCCGCTCCGCGCCCCCCCGCGCACGCCAGGACTCGCTCCCGGGCAGCCCCGGCCACCCGGCCCCGTACCGCCGCAGCCCTGCCCGGGGCAGCCCGCAGGGGCAGGCTCCGTGCGGAGCCCCCGCTCCTCAGTCCTGCGCCCGGGAACAAGGAGGCAAAGGACGAGAAGGAGTGGCCGGGGCTCCCCAGCGCCAACCCCACCTCATCCAGGGCAGCAAAGACACAGGGGCAGGGAGGGCTGCAGAGCAACCCCACCGCCCGGTGGGAAGCAAGCTCCTTCTCATCTCATCCCACCCCAGCCCAGCCCGGCCTGCTCACGCCCCACATGATGCTGTCTCCCCCGTACACTGGCCAAGGGCTGTCAGCCCCAGCTCCGCCAGCCCTTTGACTGCGATGGAGAGGAGCCAGGAGGAAGCAGAGGGGTCCAAGGCTGCTTTGGTCTTCTTCCCTTATCGTCACTGGGACATCCCAGGAGGGACATCGCCCGAGGCACAGGCACACGCGTGGTGCCCCATGCTCTAGCACCATGATGTCAGGTGGAGATCGCGGAGCAGGTGGCAGGCTGGGGCCTTCCTGATAACTTATTTGCATGGATTTGAATTGTCTCCTTCCTCTTCCTCTCTGACATTGGCCTCTTCACACCTGCATCTGCCAAACTGTTTTGGGAAGCAAAGCTCTGCACAGCCGCAGGGCCACGCTGAACCTGCCACAGGTACTGGATGCTCCAGTGCTGTTGCTCCTAAAGCATTTCAGGACAGAAATGCTCCTTTTTCTTTGGAAAGAAAAGATACTAGAGCGGTTAGCAAAACCGCCGGGCTGAGTGGCACTACCCAGCTCCCTCTGCCTGAGCCTGTGCCCAAAGTAAACGGGGAAAGAGACGAGATGTGTCTCCCAAACAGGATGAACCACAGTGAGCAGCAAGTTCCTCTGAGACCACTTGCATGTCCCTGGGCCCTGTGGGCAGGTCATTAAAGACAAGAGGAGTCTGTCATGGAGCTGAGCGATCCTGCCATCTCTTTGACCTATCCTCCCCACCCATCCAGCTGCCCAGAGGCACCATCCACCCTACCTTGTTTTCCTTCTCCTGCCTTGTCAGTCATTGTTTCTTTTTGGCATTCACCAATTCCATTTCTTTTCACCACTGACAATTCATGCTATTCATCACCCACAAGATCTCACCACCAGCACTTCCAGCCTTG
This sequence comes from Gavia stellata, assembly GCF_030936135.1. Taxonomy (NCBI): domain Eukaryota; kingdom Metazoa; phylum Chordata; class Aves; order Gaviiformes; family Gaviidae; genus Gavia; species Gavia stellata. The sequence continues at coordinate 26,875,280 of NC_082600.1, forward strand.
TCCTCTTCATCTGTGTCTCAGCAAGGGAAAGAGAATTCAATTGAGGAGCTGGGACTGACCAGGAACAGGGGACCAGAAACGCTGCGTTCAATATAGGATATACTCTACCCAAGTTGTCCTATAGAAATAGGTAACAGCCTGGCTTGACAGGACACTGCACACATATCCTCATTCCTACTCTCCTCATGCTGTCGTTCTTTTACCTTTTGGTTTTCAGAGAGGCAGAATACTTTCTATAGACCTTTGCATACAAACCCAGTATTTCTTTAATCTTGGCCCCTCATCTTGGGGGGAAGGGAGAAATGCCAGCTGAGATGTATTTTTCCCAAATGCATTCCTTCACCTTCCTATATCAGATAGGACAGACTTTTCTAATGCCTTAAGCTGGAAGGATCCCAATGTGGTTGACAAACAATCTCTCTAGCAATTCACACAAGCTGCCTTCAGGGCATGGCAGCTCCCTCACAACTGCTGCATCCTGAGGGAAGGGAGAGGGAAAACCAGGGGGATTTCAGAGGAGGCTGATGACCTGGCTGAGCAAGGTCCAGTGCAGCATGTGGTTCCTCCTGCAGCCCCTCCCTGCCCTGGGGAAGGTGGGAAAACGCCATTTTGCCTTCTCTGCTGGGGGCTGGAAGAAAGAGAGCTCTCCCTGCTCTGTCTTCCACTGTTTTTCCCTTCTTCATGTCCCTTTCTCTAGTGGGCAGAGCTGGGAGATCTCATTGCAACATAGACAACTACAGCCCCAGCCTCGAGTACTGACCTCTTCATGGGTGCTCTTCGCCCCCAGCCAGCCCCCATGGGACGGGAGCAGGGATCCCACACCTACCAGTCTGTGTAAGACCAGCATTTGCAGCATGTTTGCAGTGCACTGATTTCAAAGCTGTGTGCCCAGGATTGTGCTGAAGAAGGTCGGGAAGCAGGGAGGAGAGGTTATAGCTGAATCCTGCCCTTCAGCCTAGATGTCTTTCCTTCCCTGCTTCCTCTCTGTGGGTCCTGGGGGCAGCTGAGCCCCCGTCATTATGATAATCCAAGTTAGTCCTAACTGGGACTTGTTTAACTTAACTGTTGAAGAGCTAGTTCCAGGGAAGCATCCTTGTCGGGACAGTGCTTACGCACATGTTTAAAGGGATGAACTTGCATCATTCTTTCTTGAGTTGGGAACTCTAGTCTCACAGGGGAATTTTCCTCGTTCTTGCAGCCGCCTGTGCTTGAACTGTTCTTTTCCCAAGATGGGTTTTGCCTCATGTAAACACCAAACTTGTTTACTTTTCAGATAGTTTCATTCAGGCTAGAAAAGGTGTAAGAATTCGTTGAGAATTTGTGGCTTCAGTGGGTAAAAGTGAACAGAAAAGTCACCAACAACTAACTGGCTGCTCGCTGAAGGATGCAGAGTGGTGGGGTAAACACGGCCGGCCCTACAAGGGCCAGTCAGTCTTGCCACTGCTGTGGAAACATGTGCTGACAAACACAAATTAACCAAGTGGGAATGGCAGCATCTGCAATGGAGACAGGAACAGCTGAGAAAAAAGCAGAAGTTCCACTCCACAGAATGTAAAAAGCTGTCGGTACCTCGCCACTTGGAAGATGGCTTTCTCCTCAGACGAAAGGGATGATTTGCATATTTTTGTTCAAAATAAAGTGTGTGGAAGGTGAAGGCTCATGGATGTGGAAACACAGCCCCTGCAACACAACACGGGACCAGAGAGTTATCAGGAACAGGGCAAACTCTAGTGCAAAACAGAGCTGCACCAGCACAGGAGTTTGATTACGAAGGAGTCGCTCTCAGTCCTTGGGAAAAGTCTTTGCTTTTCGCCTGCCAGCACTCATTTCTCTGCCTTCCCCATGTGGATGAATTGTGCGGCTCATCGGCCGGATTCAGGCCTAAGCCAGGATGCCACGTGACAGCACTGCAGCCGTCCTTGTCTTTCTCACCCCTCTCTTCTGGATTGTCTGGTGGCCCTCTCACAGCAGGAGTGGATGCTGCCTGGGGCAGGCCCATGTCCTCTGAAGGTGGGCAGGGGAGGCAAAGTCAGTACTGGTCCATCTTGCCAGGTTTCTCAGCACCACTCTTGCTGTTACAGTCCTGTCCAAGGCACTGCGATGAGAGCCAGAGTGCTGACAAGGCTCCTGAGGGTCCCCGACATGTAATGTGCCAAGTCCTCCAAGCACACTGAAAGCATGTTTAAGACCCCGGCAATGATAGTCCTTTGCTTGCCCTCCGCACCCTCCTGATGCCACCATCAGTGGAGAAGAGCTCACAGTAACCTCCCCGGGACATTCTTAGCCAAGAAAGCCAATGATGCACTAGACCTAAATATCTCTGTTGCATGTTCAAGCACAGTTTTATGTGCTTGATATTAATTAATATTCTAGGTCTAATCAGGATGTTAGCCACTCCAGCTCATCTCCTTTCTGTAACCTCTTCAGGGCTGACTAGCACAACAACATGCACATGGGACACGCCTGGCAGACATAAAGCCACATTGACCTCCTACATGTAAAATTCCCTCCTGCGTTGCCTCTCCGTGCAGGCTGACAGGGTTAATGATTCCCCTCCCACCCACTGAGGCTCAGAGAGCTGTGCTGTGGCTCTGCCTAACTGGGATTCCTCAGACAGGCTCCTTGCTCCCACACTTGCCATGTAACATTTGCTACATGAAACAGTGCTTTTCATCTGTCACTCATCCACCTAAATCACCCAAATCCTCATGAATCTGCTTCTCTTTTCCTGATCTTTGCCTTCAGCATTAGGATTATCTGCAATCCTGATGGTCGATACTGAAAACCATCCACTGAAGGATGCAACCTAGGACTCAAACATTCAAACTCCTGTAAGTCAGAGTACAGTACCTATCTGCAGCAAGAAAGAGCTTCAGCCTGCAGGGAAGGGTGGCGGTGATGCAAGTCAAGATGTAGCTGCCCTTCGGCCACCTCTGGCTGCATGTCACACCATCAGCTGCCACGACACAGTTCTGATTTAGCTGTTCCCTTCATGCAACCCTACCTCATTTCTAGTCAGGTTTTTCTTTTAAAAAAAGTTACTTCCAGTCATTTTGCAGAATTGGGCTGGGGAGCAAAGAGACAAATCACATAAGCAGTAGGAGTGAGAGGATGGTAAACTACCTCCGAGTCACTGGGGCAAAGCAGCTGGGTCTGGGCTGGTGGCAGGGCTGAGACCACAGCAGTCACCACCACAGTGGTCAGACAGCGCCGTAATGGACACAGGCTGACGGGCTGATTGATCCCCAGGCTGCTTGTTTATAAAAACAGGACTGATTAGATACCGAGGCTGGCAAACGGTGTGCAAGAGCTTGTCTCTGACAGTGGTGGATCCTTAAGTTAAATAATCTTTATGTTGGACAGTTGTGGAATAACCTCTCCAGAGAGGAATTTCCTTCTTATCTTTGTCAGTTATGCATTGGCTTAGACTTTGAAACATATAGTCTTTCCTTAAAAAGTTATAGTCCTATCTAATTCATACCCCTTCCCCATTTATCTTCTCTGTAAACTGACATGTTGTGTTCCTTGCAATCTCTGCTCGTGTGGAAGGGGCTTCATCTTTTTAGTAACTTTCTTTATCTGCCTGTATCTCTCCTATTTTCCCCAGCAAGGGTGATGAGGAGCACTCAGTATTCCAGCTGAAAGTCTACCCCAGACTCACTCAGTGGCATTACAATATTCTCTGGATTAGTTGCCATCCTACTACAAAGCCACCCCTGCATGGCTCCCAGAGACTAACTGCTCTGAGCCTTCAGGGCATTTGGTTTCTACTTCTTTGCAGTATTTCAGCAGTGCCAGCACAAATCACCTCATGGCCACTTAGCCTCGTCGAGAAGTTCCTGTGAAAGACACTGCTCCCGGCTTTTTGAAAATCCACGTCCTGCTGTTATTTCCTACAGCAGGAAACACTCCATAACTTCTAGCAGCTCCAGGAGCATGATTTTCCTTTGCAGAGTAAAGCAAGCTGCAGATCTCTCACTGCAATGTAGCAAATCAGGTGGGTGTGCAGAGGGAACCTGCAGAACCTTAATGAGCATCCCTGCAACTTACCTGGAATCGAAATAAGACTCGTGTCCGCAATTTCTTGGGTCTCTCTGCCCTCCCCTATTTCTGCACACAGCTGCTGGTCTCTAGCACCCTGCTCCTCAGGTGCTGTGCCCAGTCCTGGGAAGTGTTGTTTTCTAAGACACCAGCCTTCGCTTCTAGAAATTCTCTCTGCCTGAGGGTGCCTTGTCTGTAGCAGCTGAGCTGCACTATTGGGGGGTGTATCTTTTTTTCTTTTTGGTATAGGAATTACTTAGCTTCTCTGCAGTGCCCTAAGCTTCCTTAGTTGCTCTGCTTTCTTCCCTCTTCCCAGAAAACCTGTCAGCCCTCTCCCTGACTTCCTACTTCAAACAGGCTGAAAGAAGGTCCTATAATTTTTTCTGGGTCTTTGTGCTTCACATTCTCTCCTTACCCGCCAAATTCCCATCTAACATTTTCCCTGCTGCAGCCTGTGCTCCTACTGGCTGCTCTAGGCTTGGATGTTCATTTTCTGAAGGATCTCTTTGCCTTGAATAACCTCTCATGCCTTGTGTCCTAGGCAGATGGGGGGGTGGTTTCTTGCCTTCCTCTCGATATTGCTGTCTGCTGCAATATTGTTATTAATAAAAGAACCAATGAAAAAGCTCTCCTTGATATTTATCCAAAACTCTTTCTCTCCACAATGCCCTCTATCCTCCTTCCCCGTTTCATTCCTCCACCATCTCTTCCTTACCCCGCTCCCCTGTACACTTTGCTTTCTCACTTTCCTGACTTTCTTCATCCCTCCCCTTGTACTCCCTCCTTCTTTCACTGCCTCCCTTCTTCCCTCCCTCTCCTTGGCTCGGTATTCAAAATCCCTGCCCATAGCGACGAAAGGAAAAACAACAACACAACACTCCAGCCTGAGGAGGCCAGAGCACGGGATTCCTTCCGAGAAAACTCAGAAACCAGGGAAAAGAGGGAAAGCAAACAGTGAGACCAGGAAGAAGTCTGAAGAGAGCAAGGGTATTTCAAGGGGGAGGGATGAGCTGGTATCTCAGGGAAACTTGGTGGGGTCTGAGACAAACACAGAGACAGGATCACAGGTCCAACCCAAACACAGCAGAACAAGTTCTGCTTTCTGGGGGGAGGAGCTGGGTCAGGAAGCCCAGCTCCCACAGAAAGAGGCCCAGTGCACAGTTATGCAAAGGACGGAGATAACTGTACAGATGGAGAGGAAAGAGAAAGCAGTGACTTGCTCTAGGGAGTGGATGGGCCAATGCCCTGGGCCACAAACAGGAGAAATCCCTGCAGTAGAGGGAGAAGGGCTGATTTCTCCCAGGATGGTGGGGAATTCTCCATGCCAAAGGGAGACTGTGGGCCAGGGGCTGAAGGGTTAATACCCCACAGGAGGGCCCTGGGGAATCCACTGTAAATAGGTGTGGTTTTCTCTGCAGCTCCAAGAGGCATTTTCTCTCTGTACCAGTCTGGACAGGTGAGAAATCGGAAGAAGTTGGAGCCTGTGCTTCCCACTAACACAAAGCAGGGCTGTTAGTACAGGTCTTGCTGTTTGTTTGCACACTCCAGCCTGGCTGCTTAACTCCATAGTACCCGGTGCCAGGAATCTCTGGCAGTCAGCATGGTGGTCCCCTGGGTACAAGCACCTGCCTGTTAATGGAAAGCCACAGATTAATAGTGCAGCACAAGGAGCCTTACTCATTGCAGAAAGGATAAATTCAGTGATAAGCAAAAGAGCCAGATACGGTATGCACAGGAAAGGCAACTCTCTTCCCTTCTCCTCCTCCCATATCTCATGGGCCTGCACGCCCTACCCCAGTACTGCACTTGGCCCTCCTTCCTTGCCCCATCACTCATGATCGCCCTCCCCAGGGCTCTGCCTTGCTTTCCCCATGCCACATCTCCACACCAAACTACAGGAATTTTGTTTCTTTCCACAAGTCAACCTCCTCACTTGCCCCAGGTCTGCAGCCTGCCTGCTGCTAGGCAAGGATGACCAAGAACCAAAGTTTTCTATCGCCTCTGCTCCGTTTTCCATTTTTAATTCAGAACATTTGAACCTTGAGGATAATTTTCCCTTCTTCAAATGAATTTTAAACATAGCTGTCTCCCAGAGAGGTAGAACTGGAAGAGACACTGGATCACTAAATCCAGCCACAAGCTCTAACAGCATCACTTATATAATCCCCTTCATAAATTTACCAGGCTCAATCCTGAAACCAATCGGGGTTTTGCTCTCCCTGTTCCCACCAGAAAGCTGCTCAAGGATCCTACTGCTATGAAAGGAAGAAATATTCTGTTAATGTTGTCCAGCCTAGATTTACTCATTCCCGTTTGCTCTGGCAATGAAAGACAGCACCCAAGCAGCAAAGTGCTGGAGAGGACATAAGCCTCAGAACAGAATTCAAACAAATAAGATTGAATCACAAAGAATAACGCTGAGGAATGAAAGCAGAACTGTTTGCAAAGCAATTAATTTTGGGCTTAGAAGTGCTGATTCCCCCAGCCATTTCAGATCCCAAAGGCTCCTCAGCCCTATAGAGTCTCCACATCTCTTTGATTCCCCAAGTACACATTAGAGCGATGATCCCACTGTGCCTCTGTACCAACAGCTCTTCTGAAAACTGCTTCCAGGAAAAGACATTTGCATGAAGACCGATCCCCCACCCAGTTCCCCGAGTCCTACCTGGCACAGCTGCTGCCAAACTGCAGCTGAGCTTCAGCCCAGGAGAGCTGCAGGAAAGGAGAATACCAGTCTGCAGAGAGTACAAGGCATATATTTTCCAAAGTTCAATGTATAACATAGTAAAATGAGCTTACAGAGGGTTGAAAGCTTAAGGAGAGATACTACAAAGCCCTGGGAAACAGAAACGGCAGGTGTTGAACTTTTCTTCTGGCCGCCACTCATAGACACCACTGAAGTCATCAAGAAGTTGTTTATTTTAGGCTTTTGGTCAAGTTCTGTTTGTAAGAAGCCAAAATGGTGATGCTAGACACAAAGGCATGTCATATCCCAGCAGAAACATGGCTCCCCAGCTTACATGGGTAGATACAGCCGGGCCACAGATACTTGCACTGAATCATAGATTCCTGTCATCCAATTGTGGATGAGGATAATGAGAAATACAACAGAAGAAATGGGGGAAACCATCTGCTCCTCTCACTTGATTGCACTGTGAAACTGTAGGCTCTGTTTGGGATAAAACAGCACTTATTTCCAAGGCAACAAATTGCAGTATCATAAACAACAGAGGACCAGGAGAAGCCTGCAGCTTGGAAGCTGAGAGAAAGAACGTCCTTTCTGGAGGCACAGGCAGCCTGCGCAAAGATGAGGCAGGACTCTGAGCTCTTGCCCAGGGCACTGGTTTTGCCAGTGCCACTGTTCTAGACCTCTTCCCTGCCCCTCCCAAGTACAAGGCACCCTTGTGGGAGGGCCCCCACCAGTGTCCCCGTCATCCAGTTGCATGTTGTCACAGTCACAGAGGTGCTAAGTTGCCTTCCAGCCTTGCAGGTGTATGTATCTACCACCTGACTGAAGGAACAGCCATAAAAACCATAGACACCAAGGGTCCTTTTGGTGCCCACTGCCTAGAGCTACAAATGGTTGTGACCAAGTCACATCAGAGAAGTTGTTGGGACAAAACCCATGTATTCTGCTGCACCTGCATGTGACGAGTGCTCAAACCCAAGCAGGGGATCATAAAGCTGGCTCTGATGGCCTGACATGAAGAAGACAGAGCTGGACAACTATAGGCTATGGCCCAGAGAGTCATAAAGTAAGCACAAACAGAACACGTTATATTGGCATGACTTGCTGCAGGATTGTCCCCCCTCCAGTGTGGTGACCCTTCCGGAGCATAGCTCCCAGGCTGGTGTAGAAAACAAAGTGCAGCTGGACCTGGGGGAGACCGAGGTAGATAACAGATGGAGGAATAAAACTGCAGCAGAAAGAGAAGCCTTCTTTAGGGGAGGAATGAGGCTGAGCAGGAGGAACAGGAGTGATAGGCATAAGTGACACTGATTTGGGTAAGCCACTGAGTGCTAAAGAGATAACGCCCTGCAGAAGAGCACAACCAGTCCAGGAGAAAAAGATAAAAAGGAGGAGATCTGGGCTATTTACTGGGGATGGAGTGTGTTCTCTGTGGGGCAGATGGACCAGCTAAGCACACTCATGGGGCTAAAATATGGGGTGCAATGAAGAGAGGGGAAGTTAGTGGGTGAACAGAGGGAAGCCAAACCGAGAAAAGGAAACAGGAGTGGGACTCCAATAACATTCTGCAGAAGCTGTAATCACAGGAGATATGAACTGCAGGGATTTTGACAGCTTAGGTGTCTGTTTAAAATGCAGACTTGGGATCCAAAAGACCTGAGTAAATCGGTCTCTGTACATCCAGCTGCAGAATGGAGATGCCTTAAATACCAGGGAGCTTGAGGACCGGTATGCTTCTCTCCCACAGCAGCACTGCTGCAGTTCCTGAGATGCTCACCCCATGTCTCCCCAGCACTCCTGGGACTCTCATCACTAATGCGTAGCACAGGCACTCCCACGGTGGGGCCAGGTGAGTTCTGTTCCTACCCGGCAGAGAGCAGACCACAGAGCTGAGGAAAGCCACGCGGTGCAGAGGGCAGGAAGACAAGTAGCAGCGGGGTGGGGAAGCTGCCCTGGAAGTGTGCTGAAGACCTGTAGGTGAGAAGAGGGTCACACATACGAATGGACATGGGAGAAATCCCAGGAAGTGTCAGAGTGACATGGAGAAGGGTAAGGGACAGAGGTACCAGAGCTGACCTGCTGAGGCTGCAAAAGCAAACAGAAGAAACCCGAGAAACTGGACAACGAGAGAGGAAAGTGCAGGGCTTGTGGCTGCCCACGGAGAAGGGAAGACAGCTAGCCAGGGAGAAAGTGCAGTTGCTCACAGGCAACTTTACTGAAGGCTCCTCTGAAAAAGTCATTAGTAGCAGAGTCTCAGAGTGAGAACAGTTAATGAGTTACAGGAGAGATCCCAAGGCAGAATAAGGATGGGGCAAGCAAAAGATCCCATTGTGCAAGTTTTCAGTGGGGCAAACTACAACTCCCTGATGAGTCTGACAGTGGAACAAGGGGCAGAGGAGAGAAGCAGAATGCCATCCCTCAATACGCTTTGGCGATCTGCATGCTCTGGGGTTAATGGGCTGCCAATAGGGCCTGTGTGAGCCAGGACTGTTGTACAAGCTGGACTGGACTTTCCAGGAACCAAGGAAAAGCACAAACTGCCTTTGTGACGTGGACAAAGCGTGTGTGGAACGGACAAATGTCTTGACTCATTCCAATTGATTGCCAGGAATCAGTTCCCCCAAAGGCTGGGGCAGATGCATCCCACATGAGACTGGATTCTCCACTGCCACCAATACATAGGAATTGTGAAACCAATTTTAGCCCATGGCAGCAAAAAGGACTCACTGGCCCCTTATGGGTCTATCCCCTGAGAAATGCAGTAACTCCATTTTAGAGCGGGAAAGGTTTCTGTCCTTCCTTTCCCTGCTCAATTCTTCAGTACAAACATCTTCCTCTGTGTACTCTTTGACTCCATCAGGGCTTCCTATTAACAGACACCACAAAAAAGGAAGTCTTCCTTTTGTGCAGTCAGCCCTGTGTCACTGCTGTTTGGATACGTGTTCCAGCAGTCCTGAGGAAATCCAGCCTGGGATGTGGCTAGATGCTGCAGAGTCGGATAACACAGCACACAGAGCCAATATACAGCTTGCCCTCAGGTGTGTGAGGGGTTAAGTCCACCAAGAAAATGCTTCTGCTGCTTAAACCAAAATTACTCTTTTTCTTCTCTTTTTTTTTTTTTGGCTTTTTTTTTTGTTGAGGAGTTCATGAAAAGGGGAAAAAAAAGCTGCTATTTGTTTTGCCCCTGCTGGAGCCATGAAGGGAGCTCTGCAGAGTGGACAGTACAGTCACTGTGGCATCGCAGCAGTGAGGGAGCTGAACCGGGAGCTGCGAGGTGAAGGTCCCTGTTTAACAGCTTTCCGTTTGTTTACCGAAAAAATATTGTTCCATCATAAAAATTCCCAAAATAGTTCGCGTCTTGACAGACTGACTGGCAGCTGCCCAGCTCTGCAGGATCCTGCTAAATGAAAGGAAATAAAAAGAGCTAATCTGGTACCCATAGCCCAGTGCTTGCAGCTTGGGAATCTGCACAGTCTCAGGGCTCAGCTGCCCCAGTAGTTGTGGGGTAGGGTAGAGAGTCCTCTGGTCAAGGGGCTGGGTTTACTGATGGCAACAGCTTTTCCATGGGTGCTGGGCAGGCTGATGAGGAAGGCAGCACTCGCCTTACAATGAATGATCTGCTTCTGCTTTATTTTTATACCAAGTTTTTTTCCCCTCCACCCAGCTCTGTAAAGCTTTACCTTGACAAGAGAGGCTGCCCCACACTAATGGCTGTATCTCTCTGAGGTCTTCAATTCCTAAGAGCTGTCAATGGCTCTTTTGGGAAAACTTTTCGTATAGACATCATTTTGGACCAGTGTAACTCCTGGCCAGCTAATGTATTGCTTGTTGCCGAGAAGATCTTAGGATGACAACCTACTGTTGCTGCAGATGACGGTGATCTTATTACACATAAATGGGAAGTGTCAAACAGCACATGGCAGCCAAGCCAAAGAGAGTCATCCTCTCTAGGAAGAGCAAAAGGCCACTATGAAGTCCTGCAGCCTGCTGCAGTGACCAAAGGACCATGCACACTGTGATTCACAACGCAGAGAAGCAGCAAACCCAGATTAGGTCATACAGAATTAGTAGCCTCAGTGGAAAGAACCTATCCTCGCCAAATTGCAGATGTCTCCCCAGCTGCAGAGTTAACTTCTCCATGGCCCTCATGGCACTCAGGGCAGGTCTGCTTTAGGGAGGGACAGGGCGAAATTTGCACTCCAGATCGTTCTCAGCATTGGCCTCATGGGACTCTCCATTCATTCCTTACACATTTTAGTACCCAGCCTCCAAACCAGGCCAGGCTCTAGCAACAGAGTTGGGGTAGCATAGAGGGATGACCATTCCCCCAGTGCATGCCCCCATTAGTGGTCTGCAAAGCCAGGCTGGCTGGTGCTGTAGGAAGGGTCAGGGTGTGCAGGGCCATGCTGGCTGTGGTGGTTTCTCTTCCTGTGGCGAGATCAGTTTGGCCTCCTGCTGCGGGACATTTCTGAGCAGTGTCACACCAGCTCAGCGGCCAGACATGGGAGATGTTTCAGTACAGGTGAGCTGAGGGCTACCCAAGCTTGCTTGGTTTAGGTACCCCTGTCACAAAAGAGAGGTGGGGCTGGTGGGAATGGGACAGCTGTTCAGCTCTCAGCCAGGCCATCCACAAGCCAGACAAAAGTGACAGGTGACATTGCTAATGCGTTTCACGTGACTCTGAGGTTGGACTTGATGATCTTACAGGTATTTCCAACCGCAGTGATTCTGTGATTCTGTGAGGTTCCTTTCATACTGCACATGGTGTGCATGCTGCCGGTTGGAGCTCCTTTCATCTATCTGTAGCACTTGGGAGAAAAGCTGACCACCAGTTTTCCACTGGAGGTACATGGCCATTGCAGGCTGGCTCTGTCACACATTGTCCCACTCTTGGCACTTGTTCTTGTGGTATATGATCCATTTCCATGTATTGAGTTTGTTCTGGGTGAGCCATGTGTGTTCTTACGATGGAAAATGGACCCAAGGGCGTTAGGTATTACTTCTGTCCTTTCAGCCTCAAGGACACAGGGAACTGAACCCTTCACAGGATAAAGAAGAGGAAGACAGTCTTTAACTGAGGAAGGGCTATGGAGGAAGGGGAGGTATGGCTTGCACATCAAGGCAAGCTGGAAGCATCCTTGGAAGCCCCTATAAGCAACACACAATTTGAAGGCACCCCACATGTGCCAGGCCAGGCTGTGCTGGGTTGAGCCTGGGGGAACAGGGAGCCTCCGTGAGTTTCCAGCTGGATCTCCAAGCATGCTGTGCTCCTCCTGCCCAGGCTGGCCATCCCATCCAACTCAGCACCCACTGTTCACCCTCTGCACTCATCTCCCCCAAGTTTAACAAGTTCCTGGCAGGAGCACACTGGGAGTCTGGTTACTAGGAAAAGGCAGAAGGACTGGGGGAGACAAAGTGTCTCTGAAATGATGCAGCCTCTTTTGGGATAAGCATGGACAACAGTCTTGCTGATCTAGCTGTTGAAGTGCCTGATTCTTATAGTTTATTTTCCCTTTGTACTTGCTTCCCTGTAGACTATGAGAGCACACCTTGTGCAGATGTGGCTGTACTCCAACAAACCTGCTCCAGGATAAAAAGCGAATTCACCCACCAGCCCCTTTCTTGTCTGCCTTCCCTACATTTGCCTGTATCTCACATTCACACAGTCAAGTGCCCTCTGGTCTGACATTTCCATGAGGTTGCTGTAAGGCCAGGCTAGAAACTCCTCTCCTTCATCACTCACAAAGCTTGCTGGAGGACAGGGGCAGACCCCCGTGGATAGCATTCAGCCACTCTCAGCCGGGACCCTGTAAAGCAGCTGCCACCTCCCTCCTGCCCCTGCGGTGCTCCCAGGCCCTGAGTAACCCATTTCCTCTTCTGCTTGTGGGGCAGGTGATGCACGGGACTGATGCAGTTCTCCCAGCACCCTCTCAGTCATATTTTCCCTCTTATCTTATGACTACCACTTAGGAGATAATCATTGACAGGCCAAATAGGCAAGGGCACAAGCGAAGGGTGTTCCCCTTTCACATTTTAACACTCCAGGGCTGGCACTGCAGCCCATGCTAAACAAAACTCACATACTCCTCGATGTGATTGTCCATTTAAGACCCCACTCCAGCCCTTGGCTCATATTACAGAACAGCCCCCATCCAAAACATACATTTGACTGTCTGCATTCTTTGCTGGGAGATCCTTCCACTCCAAACAGCATGGGAGTTAAATAAAGCTAGGGGGGTTCTCTGGGATCCCACTGCCAGCAAATAGAGCACACAAGCTGATCATTTCCATACCAGACTCCTTCTCCTTCAAACTAAAAACCCCAGAGAAGGGGCCCAGGAATTGAACTTACCTCTGCTCTGAAGTATTGAGAGAACAAAAGCCTAAATACAGGCTTTATGGCTCAAGGATGTCAGCAGAACTCCCAGGTGCACCCTGCCAGCGTCAGAAACCCTCCAAGTCCCACTCTGGTCATCCCCTGGCTTGTGCATTTGGTTGTTATCAGAGAACTCTAGCTCTTTATCAAGACTCCTTTTACATTATTTGTTATCATTACATGGCAAGTAATCAGACTTGTTATTACTAAGTGCTGTTCCCATGTTGCCAGATATGGGACTCCCACCCCCTCCCTGAGGAGACACAGTTCACTTCTAGGAAGTACTTTCCTGATGATCAGTCTAAATTTTCTCCTTTGTTAACATAACCCCCCTCTCCTCACAGATGTTTGGCGACAGCAATGCTTCCCCCACCTTAGTCATCTTTTGGCTAAACTGGTTAGCACTATGCTCAATCTATCTCCCCAGTCTGTCAACAGTTCCAATATCCCCAATTCAGATCACAATATTTGGTGAACTGTTCAGAGAAAGATTCTCACTCCCCTCCTCAGAGAAGACAATCACACTGACCTTTCCTGCAGCCATAACGCAACACAAACCCCTTGCCTGACTTGCTCCCCACTGCTGTCCTTTGGGCTGCACTCCAAAAATTAGTGAAAGTTATTGGAAAGTCAATTCCATCTCTTATCTTTCTGTTTCCATAAGGGTAGAACCATGCTTGCTACCAAGCTGATGCTCATAAGTATAAACAAATTAACACAGTCCTTTTTCAGCCAGTCTGCAGACAAGTGTCCGTGCTGGAATAGGTGACTCCAGGACATGAGGGTTTATGAAAGCCATAGGGAAGGGTTGTTATCTGCCTTGCCCCTTCCTTGAATTGCCCACAAGGTTGGCTCTTTTGCGAGCAGGAGGGCGGGAGCTCCATGCTGATCTCATCCATCACAGATGGCAGAAGGAAGACCAGCCCATGATCTTGAGCACTGGGGAAGAGGGAAAGCAAGACTCTGTGCATTGGCAATGAGCAACTGGCTAAAAGAGAAAGCTCCCCCTATCAAGGCAGCTTAACAGGCCCTGCTTTCACTTGTTCTCAGAACGACACACCAGCCCTGTCAGTCTGCAGGTCTTGCCGCATGAAGCTCTAGGGGAAAATATTTCACACACGTTCTCCACATTTTGATTTGAGCAAAATCACAAAGATAATTGCCTAGTTCATGCAGTCACTGGTTGACATCATTCTTCATGCTCCTTGTGCCGTGCGAGGTATTGCTTACTTAATTCACGTTAACTGGCTCCAGCTTCAGGCTTCTCCTTCCCGCCCTCCCTCACAAGGATCCTGTGACAGTGGGTGGATCACGTTAAAACAGCAGAGCTGAGAGCAACTAAGCAATCTCTGCATGGTCTCGCTCCCCATCTCCAGAAAAGAGATGCCTTTTTAAGCAGAGGGGCTGCCGTATGCTGGCCACAGCCACAATGAACAGTCTTGTAGTCAAGTAGGCCTCCAGTGCAGGACTTGGAAGGTGCTCAGATGGGGGCTGGCAGTCATGCAGGGTAGCCAAGGGGTACGGAGAGCTGCAGAGAGCGAGCAGACGCAAAGGAGAAGTAGTATGGGAGAGCTCCTGCAGAACTTTTAATCTCTTTTTTGCATGCTCTGTGGCAGCACTGAAAGCAGCATTGCTTGTTGATCTCTTCTGGAAGTGGATTAAGCAAAACTGCAGGATGGTATGCAGGGTTCAATGTCCTCGCAGGGAGCTCGTGCAGAAGAGCCACTGCTCTTGCACTCTCTGCCTTCAGTGCTCTCCACTACATGTGGTGGAGAGATGGCAGCAGCAAGAAGAAAAAAGAAAAAGAACTGTCCGTTTTGATGCCTGGTGGTGAATGAAAGCCATTTCCAAGCAGAGCGGTGGGGATGAGAAGAGGGAGCATTAATTCCTCTCCTTTACAGATTTGGAAAGGACTTGTGAACATTTCCTTTCCTGCACTCTGCTGTTAACAGTTCTGCAGGGTGATATCATTGGGGCCTTTTCCAAACTCAGACCGTCTCAGACATTACAACACCAGGTTTTGGCTGCGTATACATATCACCAGCTACACCCACTCCAGCCCCCTCCCTACAACACCCCCAGAGGGATCAGTGAACATCCCAATGCCAGACTCACCAGAGGTCTGCTCAGCATCTCAGCAGTCACAAGCCCCCAAGAACTCATCCGCGGACACTGTACCTACACCTACTCAACTGCTCTTGAAATCAGCTCAGCTAAAAAAAAAACCCTAATTGCTCCAAAGAGTCTAACAGTCTGAGCCCCATTGTCATGAGAGCAAGCAGCTCATGATACCAGGCACCAAGGTGCTGATGGGTGGGTTGGAAGTGGAGAGAAAAAGGAGGAGAGCGGGTGCCTCTGAAGAACATCTCCAAACAGGCCATGGTCAATGCAAAGGTCTGTTTCCCTCATGCTGTAGAGCATGTGCTGGGGAAATCAACAGCTCCCTGTTGAAAACCTGATCTTGGCGAAGCCACTTGCAAGCTGGAGGAAGGAGAGCTGCTCTCCCTAGTCCTCAGCAGTTATGTGCTCAAGTTCTGCATTCTGGCAAGTTCACCTCTGTTGCACAGATCTTGCTAGCTGCAGCAGGGGAGTATTGCAGCTCTCCTCTATGTATGGTGGGGGCTCACATCCAAACTAGCTCTGCGCCAGCATAAAGAGGAAATGTCTCCACTGACATTAATGAAATTACTCCAGAGTGTCATGTTAGGCAGCCCAGTGAGAGTGAGAGCAGAATCAGATTATGTCGACATGTTGGAGATCTGCAACCACAGAGCAGCCTACCAGCACAACAGACAAAAAACAGTGTCAGGGAAGAGGTTTTAGTTTCAATTTGTCCAAGAATCAGTTATTTAAAAAATGCCTGAGCTGGGTTCCTCAAAATAGTGGGAGTTTTGCTTAGTGCTTACCCCGAGCAGTGTGTTAGCAACGCACTCAGGCCTTCTTCTGTAAAGAGCAAAAGTGCCAAAGGCAGAAGAAAAATAAACAAAGCAAATGCCTGGGCTGTTCCACCAGCCAGCCCAGATGTCGAATTTGCTGTTAATAATGCCGATGATTTGAGCTGCTTCCCCGCCTGCAGTCATGTCCAGGAAGGTGTGAGGAGCCCCTGGAGATGCAGACAGCATGTGCTCGAAGTGTGAGATGGTCCCCAAGTGGGTTTGCACGACAGCCTGGCAGCTCTCCTCTACAGATGTGCTCTGTCAGTATAAAACCTCCCAGGGCTGTCAGCCTGCTCCCGGCAGCCTCATCCACTCCTCCTTATGCTTAAGGATCACAGAACTGCAAGGCTTTCTTCTGTTTACTGTAAGGAGATGTTGCCTGGATCCTTTTTGGATGGAAACTCTCTGCTACTTTGCTCTCTAGCAACCTTGGTCAAGGTTCCCCAGAACTTTTTCCAGCCCACCGGACAGTTTAGTTGCTCCAAAACAGGACTGGTTTGGTTCAAATCCAGTATTTGATCTAACGGCTCAGCTACATTCCTGCTAGGATATTGCCCTCAGTATCACCACTCAGCCTGTTTAGCAAGCAGTTCACGGATGAGAAAGACAAGTACATGCCAGCAGTTACTGGGTTCACCAAAGCAAACTAACCACAAAGGTCCAGAGCTGGCAGCCTTTAGTCAGGAAGAGATCTGCTCCTAAGGCTCTGCTCTGCCATCTCTCTGGCAGCTTTCTGCTGCTAGTGTTTCCCCTCTTTCTCTTCAGAGATTTATTTTGGTACTGACAGGGGCACTGCAAGGACTTGCTTTCCTTTCTCCCTTCTAAAGCACTTTCTTTTCTCTCTCTCCACCCTCTGTGTAGACAAGAGAGCCCATTTCCCTGCAGTGATTAATTCCTTTTGGCCCTTACAACTCAAAAAAGATTTTCTGTTAATGCTGGTTTTGTCCTTCTCTGATTCAACATCCACAGAATCACAGAACCACAGAATCATTAAGGTTGCAAAAGACCTGTAAGATCATCAAGTCCAACCATCAACCCAACACCACCGTACCCACTACACCATGTCCCGCAATGCCACATCCACAAGTTCCTTGAACACCTCCCAGTGATGGTGACTCCACCACTTCCCTGGGCAGCCTGTTCCAATGCTTTACCACTCTCTCAGTAAAGAAATTTTTCCTTGCATCATATAAAATGGCTCCAACCACTTCCCTTTGGGAACATGGGTTAAAATCCAGCCTGAGTCCTCACAGTAGACACTCAGAGAAGGACATGGTGGGCAGGGGTAAAGGAAGGTACGTGACCCCAGTGGGCAGCACTGGCAAAAGCATTACTTCCCTGCTTTAAAAGGGATGTTGACCACTGGGGGATGGAGGAGGAAGAGAGACTCCGATGGCTGAGAGCTGCACTATTTGTCCCATAGTAAGCTCAGCCTGTTTAGCCTCTCAAACAGAAGAAAGTGCCTTTATCCCACGGTAATCCCAGGGAGAAACATGGGGTACTCAAAAATTCTTTAATCTCCTGAAGAAAGGAAGAATGGGAACCACAGCCAGATGCTATAACCAGGCAATTTCTGATTAGAAATAAAACACTGTTTTGTAGCGTGTGGCTGATCAACCCATGGACATGGCAGATTCCCTGTCTCCATTTGATTCTGCACTGAGGCTGGTTAACTTCCCAAAAGCACTGCTGGCAAGCACATATTATTGGGTGTGGGACAGGGGTAACTACATGAAATGAAGGGGCCAGTCTTATACAAGAGGTGAGGCTGGATGATTGCCTGTCAAACCCGGGGAGTCTGTGAATTACCAGAGCTCTCGTTTTGCCTGTGGCATTTCTGTAAACCTGCCACTGGTGCTGGTTCAGTGCTGGCACGTGTCCTGGAAGCACACCTTCTCCAAGCTGCTCGTTGTTCCAGGTCTGCTGGAGACTGAATTTGCTCCCCCGCCTCTGGCAAGAAAGTTTCCTTGTATAACCTTGCAGAAGCAGGGAGCCTGGCGACCAGAGAGGGCTAGCTGCACTCTCGAGCCACAGACAAGAGGCCACATGCTCCCGATTCAAACGGAGAGCGGGGTGGCTGGTCAAGGTGACCCCAGAGTCACAGAGCACAGACGATCCAGCAAACCAGCCCAGATGAGAAGCACTGCAGTCTGGCACAGATGAAGGAGGAACCCCCAGGGTGCGTAGTTAATCGCAAGGATCCACTGGCATCAGTTGTACAGCAGGAGATCAGCTTGCAAAACAGAGCTACAGCCCTTCCAGGGTAATGTGGTAAGATACTCCATAAGGCAAAAACTATGATTCCTGCCTGGGTAGGAGATTGTTTATGCCAGAAAAATCCCATAAGGCTGTGGGCCCATGAACTTTCTCCACAGGCAGTACCCAAGGAAAACTTCACCTGCCATGTAGCACCCCCCTAGTCTTTGTTGTCCCATACACCTGAGGGAAGGGGACAGCATATATAGACCAGGCAGCAAGGACTTCCCAAGAACAGAAGCCATGCCACCTTGGAAACTTGCCAAGAGCTGGTGGGCTGCACCTAAATCCCCCCAAAGTCCCTCAGGATGGAGGTACCATTTTCAAGCTTCAAACCTGGTTAAAGAGGAGATTAGGATGCAGCCAACCAAGTGAGTCTCACACTCAGTGCATGAAGCTACAGAGGTTTATCTAAATCTTCACTCATGAGCACAGGCTGTCTAGCTTTCTTTCCAGAATTAAGAGCCACAAGCCGGTCTGAATAAGGATCTTGGAACAGAAGAAAACAGCTGGTGAGCCAATTTCCACATTGGTGTCCTTTGCCTTTGTACGCCTCTCCCACGCTGCATTAATCCTGGCTTTCTCTTCACACCTCTTGCCATCCCCTGCTCTGGCTAGCCCTGATGTATGTGCGTGCTGGCTGTCACACCAATGCGCACACCCTGTGTATACGGGTCACAGCTGCCAGACCAGGGTCCATACCAGATGCACTCTCCATGCCTCTCCCATGGCACAGTGCTGAATTGGGCCTGATTCTTCTGTCCACCTGTAGAGCATGACAAAACCTGTAGAAATGTAACAATCTTGAAAATTTCTCCTCTTCTCTCAAATTTGGTTGAAACTGTCCAGCATGTTCAAAAGTTGCCAGAAGGGCCCTGTGGTAAACAGCATGGTTGCATAGGCTTCGTCACCTTGGGAAACCAGCCAGAAACAGCTGAGAGGCCCATACACTACATCCACAGCCCTATAGGTATCTTGCTGCAACAGGACATGGCGAGAAGCTGCCCTGTGCGCACAGAGCACAGGCAGCTGCTTGCCAGTGGTGCTTTGCTGCCTTTCCAGCTCGCCTGCACATTGTAACTTCTACAACAAATAAACTGCTTATTAAGCAGCGACCCCAGGTTTGTCTGGTTTTGGTGATGGTGGCCGTCGATCCTTACTGAGGTGATTCACAACTTGACACTATTTTCTTTGCTCCCCTTCTGTCTCCAGCCAGAGCGCCTGATATCCCTGGCTCCCAGCCAGGGTGCAGGGTGAGTGTCTCTCACTTGTTTATAGCTGGGCTGAGGGATGTTTAAACGAGGATGGTGATGGGAATCTTGGGAATTTCACAGCAGACATAACTGCAGCTACAATCCTCCCTGCAGCTGACAAGTACCACTCGAGTATAGAAAATTCTTTATCGAAAGACAAATCCATTGAGCAGCTACTTCTGGAAAGGAAGGCACTCTCAGGGAAATACTAGTTGCAAAGCAAATTTAAAAACCATAATCACTCACAGCCTGATCTCTAAAAGGCAGGAGACCAAAGCAACAGGAAAAACTGTGCATGCAGCTGCATGCTTAGTTGACACATGCAGCTACCGTGATTGCCTGCACAAAGAAACACTTTGATAGGAGAGAGAGAAAGAATCTGGCTCAGCCTCTGTGGCAAAAGCCCTTTGGAAAAGCAGGTCCATGCTGAAGCATGCAGACTTGGCTGTAATGGTGTCACAGTGCAAGTCCAGCTTTAAAATAAAAAATTCTCCAGTCATTCATTTAGTAAGGAAGGACTACAGATTATTACTAAAGCTGAAAGAATTTGTTTAGGTCCATGCTATATTTCACTGCGAATGTTTATTTTCTTTCAGCACTTCGTTCAGCTTGGACAATGACACCAAGCTAATTAGTTTCACATTTGTCCATACTTTTAAGCCCTTCTCCTTTGCAGGATTTCATGGCTGCAATACCAAGGTTGTAAGCATGATGAGCAAAGGCACATTTGGTTTTTTTCGAGAAAGTCTTCACCTAGTCTTTTTTTCGATCATCAAGTGATTCCAATAAGTTTGCTACTAGCTAAAGCCTACACTGGAGGGCCAAAGCTGACCTGATCATGTCTTTCAAAAAAAAAAAAAATTACAACTGATGCCTAGCTTAAGAGACTGAAAAGCTTGCAAGCAGAAAAGCTCTTGCAATCAGAGGAAGAGGAATCAACTCTGATATGTTACAAAATTATTTTTAATGCCTTACTGTTAAAAGGTCCGTGGTATACTTGATGCTTGGAAGGGCACCAAATGCCGAGACCCAGCAACACCACTCAGATCTACGTTTCCAGTTCGAAATAACAAACACATTCAGGGTCTCTGAAGGACTGTCTGTTAATGATCCTTTTCAAAAAAGCATTTGGACTCCTTACAGGTTACAACTCTCAGACACAGGAGTTTGGGGAAAACCTGGACAAACGATTCACTGGAGTGCCTGAAGCTCCTTTTTGCATGGGCAGTTTTGTCTGAAAGTGCAGCTAAGCACTGGTTAGTGCTGGACTGCTTATTTTTTGGGGATGCAGCACTAAGCACAGGAGGCCCAGATACATCACTGGCCACGAGTGCCTCGCACAGTACCACTTAAGAAAAGACAGAACCTGAAAGGCAGAAGGAGCTGGGCAGCCGCATGCTCTAACTCTGCTGAGTGTGTTCCCTGCACTGGCATCACCACTAACAGGAGCAGTGGCACAGCAGCCTGGGTGCTGAAACCTGGGTCACTTTCCAGGGTCCTGGGTTCACCTTGCCAGGGACCCATCATTGCTGGGGAACTCCTGGAGCAGAGCTGCGCTCCAGCTACCACATGGCACCCTCAAAGTGTCAACCTGGATCAGGCTTAGCCCAAGTAATTCCACAGGACAATAATGTTCTCAGCTGCCTGCTCCTCCCTGGACCCCCACCAAGGGGGTATACTCCCCATAAAAGACAATGTCACACCTCCTCTGCCCTCCTGAAATTACCCTGTACCAATTTTATTTTCTGTTCTCTCTGCTTCCTTCCCACATTCTGCCCCAGCTTCCACATCTCGTCTTCAGTAATTTCTACTGATGGACAGTCCTGTTACCCATCAACGCCAACCTTTTGAAGAGTAAAAGCCCCGTACAGCTGTATCACAAACAACCAGAGATCCTACACTGCATACATGCAAAATCCAGGGACCCAGCAATTGCTGCTCTGGTTACACACATCACAAGGGCTGATCCATACACTGCCAACAGCCACCTGCCTGCATATCAGCATGCTGGGGGCTACCACTGCTATTGCTTTACCACATTGCCTGGTGCCACAGCTCTGGCCAAATCACTCGGCTCAAGAGATTACTGACAACAGCAGTAGGGTTGGCAGGTCTTAGCAACTGGGTGCAGTGTCAGGGTGATGGGCTGCATGGTGAGACGAGTCCCAGTGACTTTGTAATGGCTGAGACTGGGGATAAGTTGGAAACAAAGTTTAACCTGAACTTCACAGTTGTGAGAATCTGCTGAAGCTCTAGAAAAAAGGGTCCTGCTGACTTGCCTGAAACCCCCTAAATCTTCCTCCTCTGCTGAAGGCTAAAATAAAGAAGAACAAGAAAGTGGGTTTCCTTTAGCAGAGAGCAAGAGACAAAATTCCCCCCAGAAAAAGTGCAGTATTTTCCACACTGGTGGCTGTCTCATCATGGAAAGACATCTGAGACACTTCATTAGTCACTGCCTGCAGCTTACGCCTCAAACATGTCCCCAAAGCAGTAGAGACCAAAAATACAATGAGAAAAGAGGAATCTCTGTATCTCCTCGAAAACGTGGAAATAACTGGAGTGGCAGTTTAGATGCCAGGCAAAGAATTTTCTTTGTATATTTTACAGGCCAAACTTCTCTTCTCCAGTGCTATTTTCATCTGTAAATAAATCCTCCAAAACAAGGGCCAGATCCAGAACTGCACTACAAAAAAAAAGCCCAGAAGTCATTTTTTCAAACAGGTGTCTTTACTAGTAAGTCCAAATCCTGCAAATAATTTAAAGCTGCCCGTTCTCACTGGAGCTTCTCTCACAAGTTTGGAGATGCTCTGGTAAAGAAGCCCACATGCTGAAAGCTAGGCTGGATGTGAATACTCAAAGCCCTGCCAACTGCCCCCCTAAAGGGGGCTGCAAGTCTTCACTGGCAGGGTCAACAGAGACCACTGGGAGGAGCCAGAAGAATGGAGAAAGCAGGAGGGATGGAAGAAGGTACTGCAGTGCCTGAAATATTTCTTTGCATCACTAACTTGCATTTTATTAAAATGTTAAGAACCAGTAAGGTACAGGACAGATACCCCCCTTTCAAATCTGCCCTAGACCCTAGTCTCCACATACAGCATCAATCCATACATGAGACAAACAAAAAATGCCAAGTATGGAAATGGCTGAGTATCTTTTCTGAACTGCAACAAAGGGCAAAATCACAATGCCAGAGTCTCCCAAGTTCCCTGGCATTCTGTGGTTCTTATCTGTCATGCACACATCACTTCAAAATCAAGCAAAAAAATTGAACTTGTCCTTCCAGCTCTGGCAGAGACTCCATGTGAGAGTGCTGCCCTGGGAATCATAGAATCATGGAATCATTTAGGTTGGAGAAGACCATTAAGATCATCGAGTCCAACCGTTAACCTAGCACTGCCAAGTCCACCACTAAACCGTGTCCCTAAGTGCCACATCTACATGTCTTTTAAATACCTCCAGGGACAGTGACTCAACCACTTCCCTGGGCAGCCTGTTCCAATGCTTGATAACCCTTTCAGTGAAGAATTTTTTCCTACTATCCAGCCTGAACCTCCCCTGGCACAACTTGAGGCTGTTTCCTCTTGTCCTGTTGCTAGTTGCTTGGGAGAAGAGACCAACACCCACCTCTCTGCAACCCCCTTTCAGGTAATTGTAGAGAGCAATAAAGTCTCCCCTCAGCCTCCTTTTCTCCAGACTGAACAACCCCAGCTCCCTCAGCCACTCCTCATAAGACTTGTGCTCCAGACCCCTCACCAGCTTCGTCACCCTTCTCTGGACACGCTCCAGCACCTCAATGTCCTTCTTGTAGTGAGGGGCCCAAAACTGAACACAGGATTCGAGGGGCGGTCTCACCAGCACCGAGTACAGGGGCACGATCACCTCCCTGCTCCTGCTGGCCACACCATTTCTGATACAGACCAGGATGCCATTGGCCTTCTTGGCCACCTGGGCACACTGCTGGCTCATATTCAGCTGTCTGTCAATCAACACCCCCAGGTCCTTTTCCACCAGGCAGCTTTCCAGCCACTCTTCCCCAAGACTGTAGCGTTGCATGGGGTTATTGTGACCCAAGTGCAGGACCCGGCACTTGGCCTTGTTGCACCTCATACAATTGGCCTCAGCCCATCGATCCAGCCTGTCCAGATCCCTCTGCAGAGCCTTCCTACCCTCGAGCAGATCAACACTCCCGCCCAACTTGGCGTCGTCTGCAAACTTGCTGAGGAAAGGGGTCTCCAGAGCCAGGCAGGCCTACCAGAGCAGCCGGATGACTTGGCAAGGGGGAAGCAAGACTCTGGTTTCTACAGCGGGTTAGTTCATCTATCCTGGCAGTCTACCCACGCCCAGCTCTTGCTTGGACGTCCCTCCTGTGACTGGTACAAGAAGAATTCCTGTAGAGCCAAGCCAGACTGCAGAACACACTGACAGAGCTGACAGGAGCAGCTGCCAGCCCCTGTTTTTCCCCAGGTAAGGTGAGTGCAGTGGGGGGGGGGCGGCTGGCTTTGTCCGTCCCGGGAGCCGCAGGCCTGCGCCCCAGTAACGCAGAGGGGCTCCAGCTCCAGGAGCGCCAGCACAAGCCCAGGCCACGCCGTCACCCCGCGTCTGTTCCTCCCCGCTGTTCGCCAAGGCCGAGTTAGACGAGATCTGCGCCAGAAACAAGCTAGGGCGGGGAAGCCCGGGCGGGAGAGGGGCCGGGACGCTGCCCGGTGCCCCCGCCGCCCGCCCGCTGCCGGGACCAGCCCCGACCGGCTGCACCCTCTACCGGCCGCGGCTCGCAGGCGCCACCGGGACCGCGGCGTCAGCAGCTCCCGCCGCCCTCAGCACCGCGTCCCGGGACTCCGTGACGCCACTTGTAACACTAAAACGGGCTAAAACAGGATGGGGGCGTGTGTCTCATGTCAGACACCACGAGTGTCACCACGTCCTGGACGCGGCACGCTAGAGAGCTGCGAACACCGACACCTCCAGTCAAGCCCCCGCCTTATCTCGCCTCCCACCTGAGCCAGGAGTGCTCCTGCAGGCAGGCGGTTTTCCTCCTGCCTGGTTTCCCCTTCCAGAAGAGCAACTCTCCGCAGCCACAGCTGTATCAGACCAAAGGCACTGCGTTTGTTCTCACAACCACCGCAGGCTTTTAGCTTTTGTCACCAAATCTTCATTGCAGGGTACTCATCAAGCACAAAACCAGTGTGACTTGCTAAACCACAAGGCCCGGAGCTCACTTAAAGAGCAAACATCCTGCCATCGGACCAAGCGTTTTCATTTTGGTACGATAGCCTTCACCAGCACAAAGACTAAACCTTTGCTTAGGTACCTACAATGCCTTCAGTGCTCCGCAGCCTCAAAACTGGATCCAAGGAGCTTCCAGAAAGGAAACAGGGCAACAAATATTTCAGAGAAGGCAAGGGAAACGGTCATGAATCTTTTTCCTGGTGAGCTAACACCCACTACTTGATCAGCCCCAGCTTTCTGGGATGGTGGGGCCCCATACAGGTGCACAGCACTACCTGCAGCTGGCAAGCCATGGTCACTGCAGGACAACATGCTGTGATACACACGTTATCAGCCTCAACACAAAAAGATTTGCCTTTTTCCTCACCCCCCTTCTCACACAAGGCAACTTGTAATTCCCAGATGCAGCTAACAGCAGAGAGTCAGTTATCTGGAAATGACTGGTTGCGGTTTCAGGCTATGATAGATGGCACTCACTGGTAATCCTTCCCTCCCTCTCTCCATTAACACTCCTCCTCCCTCCAGTTACCAGAAAATGCAGCACTGCTTCCTTCTGCCCGCCCCTCTCTCCTCCCTCCAGGCTACTCCTTTGGAGAATTGGCTCCACAGCTGGATTGTAAAATAATCCAGCTGTTCCTATGACAACGTGCTGGCAGTGGGCAGAGATGACGCCAGCACACAGTGTTGGCCCATTCACTACCAACACCCAACTCTGTTTGTTTTGGTTTGGGATGCATTTGTTTTTCTATGTGGGCAGCTCTGCCGAGTACATTTCTGAAGGCCGGAGGGGCAGGAGGAGCCACAATCCCAGAGACGCCAAGAAAGTTGCTGGCTCTGTGATTTACCCTTTTTTTTTTTTTTTTTTTTGCCCCGGCTCCATCTGATGTGAGGATCAAAACCCCTCCAGCAGTCTTGCAGCTGCACCCAATCTTTGCAAGACTTGATCCAGAGCCTGAGTTGAAAGGCACAGTGCAAGACTTTGCGTGTAAGGCTTCCACAGAAAAAAAAAAAAAAAGCCTTGGGTAGAATCAATAGGGGCCACGCAGCCTTTATTTTAACATCTTGCCTGTCAGCAGAAGGATTGTAGTGTAGAGGAGGCAAAGAAAAACTTGCTCCTTGTGAAGCGTTAGCCAAACACCTGGCTGGACTAATCCAGCCTCTCCAGCTTTGATAGGAGCTAGCTCATGTACCGAGGGACTTGAGCAGAGGCCATCAGCAGGAGCAGAAGGACCTTACTGTCCTGCTCAGCAAAAGGAGGAGGCTCCTCAGGTACTGCAGCTATTAGACCTCCTCAGCAAAGCCCGCTCCTTCTGCGTCATTGCGATCATTCTGCAGACAACCATCTACAGCTCTGCAACTCCAATGACAGGGCTCCCAAAGGGAAGGGCAGGAATGTGCTGGACAGTCCTCAGGAGATGAAGCAATTTCCCTGGGACTAAAACCCTTCACTCACAAGGAAGCTCAGCACAGCAAAATGCCCCTGCTCCCAGCACCAACAAAATTAAAGACAGCATTTGTTACTGCCTGTACATTTCACTATGTCTCCATTTTTATTCTGAAGGTCTTAAAAACAGAGCAGGGCATGTAAGACAGGCAGGACTCTGTAGCTGCATAACTGCTAACAAACTGTTTCCTTTGAAACCCAGGTAATTGACCATCACTACAAGCCCAACAGTGGCCATTTCTGTTGCACGGCTGACTGCAATGACCAGGGCTCCCACTGCTCTGCTTTGAAGATGCTGAATGTCAGCAGATAGGGGTGAAGAAAGATGGTCCTCAGCGAGCGAAGAAAATAATGAAATTAGTTATGCTGGTTTTGAAGAGAGACCTCCATGGGCCACTCTGGAGACAGGACACAAATGGCCAATTAACCTAAGCAAGTGCAAGGAAGGGAATGTATCTCAAACTACACAGATTAGCTAATCTGATCTCTTGACTTCCCTTGTACCTGACAGTCTGCTATGTTCAGCTGCTCACCATGCCAGATCAGAGAACCAACCCTGTGTAGTTTGAGAGTGTACTATACACTTTACCCAAACTCTTATCCAAGTCTTCCTCCCAACTTCCCTTCCCGTCACACAGGGATTTCTGTTCTGATTCAAAAGATCAGAAATAAATGCCACGAGCCATATGTGGATAGGTCTTTTTTTCTTGCTATCCGTTTTTCAAGGACATAAGTAATTTAATAGCAGTGCAGAAAGTTTTGAGGTACCTTCCACCAGGGCTGTATTTTCCTACCTTTTCACTTACTTTAGAAATCACCCCCAACTTATACACACAGCGCAATATTTGAATATAACAAGCTCTACAGCCTCCTCTATATCCAAAGAGCCCTTCAGCCTCAGCGCCACCTGAACATCCTCTGCCAGCACAGTAATTACAGCAAGACACTCCTTCAAGGACCTGGCCTCTGTCGACTGTTCAGTACTGGGCTCTCTCAGTGGGCCAAGACAGGCTTAGCCCAAGATCTCCCTAAGTCCTTCCTGCAGAACACAGTTTGAAGAGTCAAAAAACAGACTTTGCAAAATAAACAAAAGCAAAGCTCTTCCCCTGACTCGCGTAGCCTGTAGAAGTCCAAGCTCCTTGTGTGCTGTGCTTTAGTCTTCAGCACTTTTCACAAGTGCCAGATCCCAACTCCACAATCTCTCTCAGACTTTTTACTATTTGCTAGGGCAAAATCTGATAGGAGGTTGCTGGGCCCCTGATCTGCATGGTGTTTACAGGAAGAGACCACTCTATCCAAAGCTTCTTAGGTCAACTATACTCAATATCAGCACATGTACATATTTGAGAGGATTAAGAACAAGATTTCATCAAAAGGAATTTCAATTATCAGACCGCACAGCAGATACACAGCAAGGCAAAGGACTCTGAGAGCAAGTCTGGCCATGTATCAACAACCTGTCTGTTCCATTAAAAGTCTACCTGCCTACCTGGTCCTGCCCCGGGAAGCACCCTTGTGAGGCTCAGCAATCGTTGGAAAGCAGATGGGCGAGAGAGAGGAGGGCAGCCTGAGAGCAGTGTCAGTGCAGATGGGAGATGCGATCAGGTGAGTGACTGGGGTAGAGATTTTGTGGAGAGGACTGGAGAGTCTGTCTGGGGCAGCTGGCAAAGCAGGCTGCTGCACCGGGGGTGGAGCATCAGCCCTTTGGTTCTGACTGAGCCAGTAATTTAGATTGACTTTAGTGAGGCTCTCAACGCCATCTCCCCTAGTATTCTTACAGCCAAATTCCTGACATAGTCACTTGGGTACATGAATGGTTGGTTGAAAACTGGCTGGACCACCAAGCTCAAAGCTGATCAGCAGTACAAAGTCCAAGTGACAACCAGTGGAGTTAAGCAGTATATCTCTAAGGTTAATAACCCGTGATGCCTTTATTAACACCCTGAATGATGTGACAAAGCATATGGCCAGCCAATTCACACACAACACCAAACCAGGGGTAGTGGTTGATATACTTAGAGAGCAGGGCTACTACTTAGAGGAATCCCAATAGGCTGAATAAATGGCTGATAGGAACCTCATGAAGCTCAAAAAAAAAAAAAAAAAAAAAAAAAAAAATCAAATGCAAAGTCCCCCACCTGGGAGGGAATAACTCCATGCAACTGTACAGGGTGCGTCCTGGCTGAGGAGCCACTTTGCTGAAAAAGTGTTTGGAATTTGTAAAAAGTTTGGGAACGCAGTGGGGGAACTCTTCAAAGCATCTCCCCAACATCCTGATTTTTTTACTGTGAGGGTGGTCAAACACTGGGCCAAGTTGCCCAGAAAGGCTGTGGAACCTCCGTTCCCGGCAACATTCGAAACCCAACGGGACAAGGCGGTGAGCAACACGCTCTTGTTGAACCTGCTCTGAGCCGGGGGCTGGAGTAAGGACCTCAGGGTCAGAGCATCCTGATTCAATGCTCCTCAACTAGAACTAGTGACTCCTGCTTTTCCCCCCAGTGCTCAGCTTCCCGGAGACCAGCAGGGAGCAGTGAAAGGCGAGGAATGAAGACCTACCCACCCGACCAGCAGCATTCCTGCAAGGCTGCAGAAGCGTGCCGGGACGGCCCGGGGCTGCCGTTAGGAGTGCCCGGCCCCGGGAGGCGGGGCAGGGCCCCGGCCAGCCGCCGGCCAACAGAGGGCACTGCGGGGTGCGCTGACCGGGCAGGGAAGGGGCACGGCCGGCAGCGCCCCGCCGGGGAGCGGACAGCCGGGCGCGGCCGGCGGCGGGAGAGCGGCGGCGACACGAGGCGCTGAGCAGCCGCCGGGAGCGCGGGTCTCAGGAGGGGCCTTGAGCGCAGACCTGGCCGGGGCACGGAGAGGCTGGGGGGCGTGTTCTTCAGCCGGGGAGTCAGGTGGAGGGGGCTGCCCAGCCGGCTGCAGCCACGGGTGCCAGCCCGCCGCCCAGATGCCCAGTGACTCCCAAGATCGGCGGGCTATAGCTGCTGTAAGCATGGAACGTTGCTTGTTGCTTCAAGCGTCTGGGGCTGCAGGGTTCATGTTGCCCAACGCTCCTCCTTGATCTCAAGATCTAAACGCATGCTGAACAGAAACCGAAATTTAAATGCTTACATAACCACATGACTCCAGGCACTGGGATGATGAAATCCCAAGCAGCACCAAGACTTCCACTGACACAGGACCTGGAGGGGGGACTGCCAAAACCCAGGAGACGCGGGCAGCCCTGTCCCACTTTACTGGACAGCTTCGGTACAGCTCAGGATCGTGCTCACACCCATCATGCAGCTGAACACCAAGGCCACAAAGACATTTTCATGCTTCTGTCAGTTCCAGTAAAAACTACAGCATACTGCTTTAAGCTACGGCACTTTATCCACAGGTGATAAGTATGGAAAATCAGACTTAGGGAAAAAAATCCCAGTGAATGGATGTCTCGGGACCCCAGAGACCTCAGTTTAGAGGTGGCTGCACCTAAAAGCACTGCCTCAGGGGTCTGACTCCTGTGTTGATGCAACGGGCAGGGGTGGTTTCAGGCATTCCCTTGTCAGTCTCTCCACCCTCTCTCCTGGCCTGGGTCAACACACCTCTTCCAGGGGAGGCAGAAAGGAATGGGAACTTCAGCTTTTGTCACTGGGCGTCGGGGAGCTCTGCACAAGCCCCTTTCCTCAGTCACTTGGTTAGCTAACAGCACTGGGGGCAGGGGAGGATACACACAGGCTCCTTTTTGTCTCCTTGGAGAGCTAGCAACCCACTACAGATAGCAAGGACGGTATTTTAAACTGCTAGTTACATCTGTCAGAGCATGTCATCCAGACCTTTGAGGTACTCATGCATATACCTAGAGATGTTTCTTACATCTGGAGTAGTTCCTTGCCACAAACCCTGTATGTTACCACTCAGCTGCTTTCACACACACCACCAATGCATTACTCCTCTATTCTCCCTGACTCAACTGATCCCACTGATCATAGACTCAATGCATCACATAGGTTGGAAGGGGTCACCTAGCCCAACCCTGCTCAAAGTGGGGCCGCTTAGAGCAGGCTGCTCAGCGCCTCAGCCAGTTGAGTTTTGATGACCTCCAAGGCTGGAGGTTCCACAACCTCTCTGGGCAACCTGCTCCAGTGTTTGACCACCTTCATGGTAAAAAATTACAATTTTAGCACACACTCTGAAAAGTCAGCACTCCAAACTGAATTTAGGCAAATCACTTACGTGCTCAATATGCTGTTCCATAGGCATTTATACAGCTCTGTCAGCTACAGAGTCTGCTCCTCCCAATGCTCTCGTATTAGCATTTGACTGACCCTGCAGTAACTTTGGTCAGGGACTCAGACCAGCTGGAACTCAACCCTCCCACATAAATACATTTGTTGTGCCAGGGTAACTTCCTGAACCATTTCATTGAGAGGTCAGACAAGTAACTATGTAGAAGCCAGGAAGGAAACAGAATCACATGGATGGGAGCAGAGAAGATAGCAGGACCACACATGTAGATTGATTTAAGCTATCCTGAAACTAGTTTCAGTGCCTCGATTCACCTGGCTATTAAAACGGGATCACACTCTTCACCTGCTTCATATGGTTCTGGGGGACAGTTAATTGAGCCAGTGAAAAGCCGAGGTTGCCACCTTCAAGGCACTCAGTGGCCTGGCACCAGCACATCAAAAAAAAAAAAGTCACCTGAAACACCAAGATAGACTGTAAGCAACAACTCTGACCCCCTTCTGACACAAGAAGACTCTGCAATAACATAATGCTTGCCTGTGCAAGAGACCCTATTTTCCAAGGACCTGTCCAAATTTGGAGAATGAGCTCCCTAGGGACTAAGGACCCTTCAGTACCTGCCCATCCAGACTGCAAGCTATGCTGCTTTCACGTGTAACGCCAACACACTGCAACACAAAATCCGCTGGGGAGAGGAGAGGGGAACAAACCACACATTTGCCTATTAGTCACATTTGAGGTTAATGGGAAAGTACTCAGATGCTGCTCTGAACGGCTCATGGTAAGCTGCAGAATAGAACAGAGCACTTCAATCATTAGTGCCCATAAGGATCTCCAAAATCCTTGGGTGGAAATCATTATATGATAAATACTTTGTCCTCATAAACACAGGTGATTATTTCACTGCATGATGTATCTTAAAAGGAAATACAAACCTTTGGTTAAGAGTCAGAGCTGGTCTTTACCACATTCTGTGCCTGATCACCTGCAGGGCACAATCTGTCATGCAATATCCAGTAATTAAGCTATATTTATGACAAGATTGGAAGCTGTGAAGTCATTCCCTGTGCAACTACACGTGCCTTAAATTAGCTGTGATAATCATTCTCACATGCACGCAACAGTTCAGGCCTTTAGCAGCAGCCAATGTCTGATGTTACAACAGCAAGTGACAATGTGGCATGGAGAAGAAAAATGCTCCAGACTTTGGTCATAAAGTGGTTTGGAAAAAGGAGATTTTGCTGGGTTTTGACTGCATGGAGTTACACTCAATTCCACATATCCAGCAAATGGAATTGGTTGGCACTTCGATCACAAACACACAACTATCACCGATTCCAGAACTGTCTTATTAATATCTAGTCTCTATAAGGAATCAGCAAATAAGCTGCATTTATTTTTGGCATGAAAATACTTGCACAGTAAAATGTTTCTCAAATTATAGGTTCTAAAAATTATGAAAAAAAAAACATTTCAATTCTGAAGTGCTGAAGCCCTCCTGGCAAAGATGACTTATGCTTGCATTATATAATAATGCACCCTTTTGCATTATATATGCACCTCTTTGCGTTATATACAGGTTTATCAAGAAGCCATGTTAATCCTGCTCTGGTGTGAGGAGTGAGAGTCTTGCACTCCTGTAGTACCTTTCCACAACAAGGGCTAAAGCTACAATAAAAGCATTTTCATTAGGAAGGCGACTACAAGTTCAGGTCTTGACTAAATGTGCTGGGACTAAAAGCCAGAAGTGACGTGACACATTTGCCCCCAGCAGAGTCCCTAGGAACACAGAGGTATGTAGAGCATACATAAAACTTCTCTCAAATAATTGTTCCTAATTGGGAACATCCCTTCTGGGGGAGGTGGCTTGTATGAGTATCATTCCGCAGTTCTAAAAGCTGTGGAAACCATCCCATCAGCTTGCCATGCCCCTCAGCTCAGCCTGCAGACTGAAACAAAGATCTTGAAGACAAACAACCAGGTAGAGTAGCATGTTTCCTTGTGTGTTATCTCCCTGTATTTGATTTCAATTACAGCTACTTATCTACCTTGAAAAACATTAGTTCATGTTTCCCTTAAATCCCACCCAATATTTAGGATGCTTTGGGGGTAGTTTACCAAACACTGCAATCATCAGGATTCCTTCTGGAGCACTGAACACCTTATGCAACCCTTACAGTGAGAGGCAAATCCTCCTCTAAGCTGATGGATCTCGTTTATAGAGTGGTGATACAGGCAGTATCTACAACACCAAATGAAGCAGGGCCAGGAACTGTTCTGTGGTGGAAGGGCCAGGCCATACACTCACCACATCCATGCTACACAGCACTTAGCCTGTGGTCACCTCCAAAGTACATGTGGTGTCCCTGTAGCCCTAAGGCATAAGTATTATTTGAGGGGTGTTATTTCAAACATCCAGAACTGAAGAAACGAGGGCTGTGCTGCAGCCCAGAGGGGCAATTTAGGGCATGAAGCTAAAGGATGGCATGAAGCTAAAGGAGAAGGCAGAGTTACTGAATGCCTTCTTTGCTTCAGTCTTCACTGCTCCGGCCAGCCCTCAGGAGTCCCAGATTTTGGAGGTAACAGAGAAAGTCTGCAAGAAGCAAGACTTTCCCTTGGTTGAGGAGGATCAATTTAGAGACCAATTAAGTAAACTGGACATGCACAAGTCCATGGGTCTTAATGGGATGCACCCGCAAGTACTGAGGGAGCTGGCAGAAGTCATTGCTGGGCCACTCTCCATCATCTCTGAAAGGTCCTGGAGAACAGGCGAGGTGCCTGAGGACTGGAGGAAAGCCAGTGTCACTCCAGTCTTCAAAAAGGGCAAGAAGGAAGACCCAGGAAACTACAGGCCAGTCAGCCTCACCTCCATCCCTGGAAAGATGATGGAACAGCTCATTCTAGGCGTCATCTCAAAGCATCTGGAGGAAAAGAAGGTTATCAGAAGTAGTCAACATGGATTCACCAAGGGGAAGTCATGTCTGATGAATCGGATAGCCTTGACTGGATGGATAGACGAGGGGAGGGCAGTAGATGTTGTCTACCTTGACTTCAGCAAGGCTTTCGACACCATCTCCCACATCATCCTCATAGGCAAGCTTAGGACGTGTGGGTTAGATGAATGGACAGTGGGTGGATTGAAAACTGTCTGGTAGATAGAGCTCAGATGGTTGTGATCAGTGGCACAGAGTCTAGTTGGAGGTCTGTAACAAGTGGTGTTCCCCAGGGGTCAGTACCGGGTCCAGTCCTTTTCAATATATTCATCAATGACCTGGATGAAGGGATGGAGTGTGCCCTCAGCAAGTTTGCTGATGACACAAAACTGGGAAGAGTGGCTGATGCACCGGAAGGCTGTGCTGCCATTCAGCGTGACCTGGACAGGCTGGAGAGTTGGGCAGACAGGAACCTTATGAAATTCAACAAAGGCAAGTGGGGTACTGCACCTGGGGCGGAATAACCCCATGCATCAGTACAGGTTAGGGGCTGACCTACTGGAGAGCAGCTCTGTGGAAAGGGACCTGGGAGTCCTGGGGGACAACAGGATGACCATGAGCCACCAATGTGCCCTTGTGGCCAAGAAGGCCAATGGCACCCTGGGGTGCATCAAGAAGAGTGTGGCAAGCAGGTTGAGAGAGGTTATCCTCCCCCTCTACTCTGCACTGGTGAGGCCGCATCTGGAGTACTGTGTCCAGTTCTGGGCTCCCTGGTTCAAGAAGGACAGGGAGCTGCTGGAGAGGGTACAGCAAAGGGCTACAAAGATGATTAGGGGACTGGAACGTCTTTCTTATGAGGAAAGGCTGAGGGACTTGGGTCTTTTTAGTCTGGAGAAGAGAAGACTGAGGGGCCATCTTATTAATGCTTAGAAATACTTAAGGGGTGGGTGCCAGGAGGATGGGGCCAGTCTTTTTTCAGTGGTGCCCAGTGACAGGACAAGAGGTAACGGTCACAAACTTGGTCATAGGAAGTTCCATCTAAAGACTTCGTTACTGTGAGGGTGGTAGAGCACTGGAACAAGCTGCCCAGAGAGGTTGTGGAGTCTCCTTTGCTGGAGATATTCAAAACTCACCTGGTTGCATTCCTGTGCAACCTGCTCTAGGTGAACCTGCTCTGGCGGGGGGGTTGGACTAGATGATCTCCAGAGGTCCCTTCCAACCCCTATCATTCTGTAACTTGTTATACGCCAAAGCACAGAGGTGTGTTTGATAGGATGAAACCTGCTAGCATATTGCTGAGTGACCCCTTAGAGTGGAGGGAGCCTGGTTTCACACAGTCTTGCCTACTGCTCATTGGACATACGCTACCCTCTGAACAACACCCAAGCACTATCTTGGAGATTGCTGGTTGACACAGGCCAAGACTGTTTCAGGGGCCAGGGTTATTACTATGTAGTACAGCAGGGTGGAAGATCAGCAGTCCAATGCTCAAGCTTGCTACCTACCCCCTTCGATTTAGCAGCACAGGCATAGCCAAGGAACCCAGGCTTGTGGCACCTGGAACTTGCTGACAAACAGCAGGGGGGAAAAAAAAAGGGGGGGAGGATGGGAGGATCTGAGACTCCCATGAATAGTTAAAGCTGTGAAGAGCTGAATTCTTTGAAAGTCTCAGAATGAAATCCTTATCTGTGCTGAAACCCCATTCTTGGCTTTGCACTCCACTCTTATGTAATGACAGCAAATTACTTTGGTTTCTCTTCCCTTGTGTCCTCGAGGTTAGTGACACATCATCATTAGGTTACGTTACTATTTTAATTCAATTGCCATACCACATGCTTAAATGCTGTAACAGAGCTTGTCCTTCTTTCTGCTGTGTGCTACTAGCAACTGGTGTTTCTCCTACAATTAGAGTTCAAATGCTTCATAGCCGGAATTGCATCATTCTCATGCTGAAGCACCCACTATACTTCAGAGAAGTGTCAAAATAATGTTTTACTTAAAAACCCCAATAACCCGGTAATATCTGAATCCTGTACATTTCAGATTGTATGCTTTAGGACTGACACTGCTGCTGTATTTTATGGCCTTTGCAATACCATTACATATTCAAAACAAATATTTAGTTTTGCAAACAAAACCAGATAAATACTGTATTATGAGTGGGGTTCACTTCCCTTATTCCCTAGCATGAGAAGATTCAAAGTGGGCTATTTAAAAAGAGCTAAATCCTTACCAAATGGAAGATGCGATGCAATCAGAATTAAAATTACTCCTTTAAAGTTGCAGCTGGTTGTCTTTAGCCAACAGGATCAAGTTACAAAACATTTGTATAAAACCAGAGCTCAAATATAATCAGTGAAGAGGAGCTGAAAATCTGTTGTTCTGCAGGCCAAAGATGCAGGGGGGAGGAACAGAACAAGAGCTCCATAATTGGGAATAATAAAGATACTTTGCCCACATGCTAGTTACGACCTTCTTTTGTTTTCCCATGATATCCTGTTGATATAATATCCAGGTCCCTTGTGGACATCCGCTGTTTCCAAATGAGAGAATGAGTGTTGTTAGTTTCACTTCAGCCCCTCACCGGGTCACCAACCTACCTACTATGTCTGGAAAGCCTGCCGGAAGCAGCGTGAAAGAACAACCTTATCACTAAAAGATCTGAACGGATGAGGAGCACGGACATATGAGATCACATCTTGTGGTAATTTAAACAAATTGCAAATACCATTACAATAAGGAAGCACAGAATAAGAGCAAAAGTTCAGCTAAATACTTACAAACCCACACAGAAGTAGTCACAGTCGATTGGATCAAGCACACCTTTTCCCCCTCTCTGCTATCAGCCAGTGTCTTCTGACACTACCGGACAGCAACCACCCAAAGAAGGTTGTAAGGACAAAGTCAGGGTGTAGTGCTGTCTCCCCGCAGCATTCCCCAAGGCCCCAGAAATTTACAAAAATAAGGACTTCCACAGCCAAAGGGGATATTTTTTTATTTAATAGTCCTCATGAGCTTTTTCTTCTGTTTGTTTTCTGGACTTCTTTTCAGCTCAAAAAAACCCCTTGTAGTATCCACAAAATCATGCAACAAGGTTTTCCACGAGTAACCACAATATGGAATGAGCAACCTCGTCAAGTTTGGGTTTATCCCACACTTTCCCCAAGTTTCATTTGATGTACATAATTCTTATGTTGAAAGAAACCTCCACTCCTCACTCGTGTCTCTGTAAGGCTGAAGAGGCCTAGTTAATTTACCTGTTTCTCACCCAGCAGCTGTTCCACACCTCAGAACACCTATTTTCCTCTCTGCACCTCTTACGGTGCTCTATGTCCTTCTGAAGAGATCAGAACTGTACACAGCATTCAAAGCACTGGCACACTGCAGATTTACCCCGTGCCATAATGATGCTCTCTGCTTTGTTCTCTAGCTCTCCTTTCGTACCTCCTAACATGCGATTTGCTCATTTACTAAGCCTTGAGCTGAGATTTTCACTAAACTATTACTACGCCAAGATCTTGTTTCTAAGTGATAAATCAGCTTCTAGGCTGTAGTTCCTGTACATTTGAAGTTAGGATTGTTTACCTCCCATTTCAAACACTTTACATTTATGTACAACAAATTGCATCACCCACTCACTTTGTATTGTGACATTTTACTAAAGTTCCTCTCAGACCACAGGGTCCAATTCAGATCCTTGTGGAACTTCACATATTGATTCCTTCCACCGAGAAAATGTTTTTGCTCTGTCTTACAGTAACCTGTCTTTAACCCAGTGTCATCCACCCACGTGAAAACTTCTCTTATTCCATAGTTTCTTCAGAAGCCTTTGCTGATAGATTTTGTTGAATGCTTTTTAGAAACCCAGGTAGACGACATCAGCTGAATCTCTCGTCCACATGCTTGCCAACTCCTCACAGGACTCCAAACAACGTATGAGGCCAGGACTTCTCTTTAGAAAAGCTCTGCCAGCTCTCCTGGTACACCATTTTCTCCCCACACCCACTAGTTCACCTTTTTAAACAGTTTTCATTAACTTGCCTGGTACAGATAACAGGCTCATTGCTCAGCAGCTATCCAGAACTTCTCTAGCCACTTTTTTTTTTAATTGGTATATTAACTATGTTCCCATTCTCTGTTATCAAAGCGCTTCTAAATGCGATGTTACACAAAACCATTAGTAAACAGCTCAGCTATTTAAATCTTGACTTCTCTGAGAACTCTTGGATGAATATCATGCAGTCCAACTGCTCAGCGTTTTTTATTTTAGCTATTTGTTTCATAACCTTTTCTACAGACACTTCAGCTTGAGCCATACCCCCTGACAAATCTTGCACAAAATTGAGTATAAGCACAGGAATCTTCTTAAGTTCCCCTACAGTGAGCACAGAACAAAATACTAATGTAATTTTTTTTCTAGAACCTTATCTCCTCTGAACAATCCATTAATTTTTGACTGTCCACCAGCTCCGAGAACTTTCTTTGGCAGGCTTCCTGCCCTATTTTGACCGAAAGCAGAAGAGTCAGATTTATTGGCAAAGTAGCAACAAAACAAATGACAAGAGAACCGGCAGAACAAGCGTTCAAGGATACAGGTGCACGGTCACCTGCTACACTGAAGTCAGGCTTCACAGGGTAGCTCTTGCACTGCAAGTGCAGTAAAAATGTGGTAATTCTTTTCTGTCACTTAATTCCGTATGGAGATAAAAGCTAATTGTTATTCTGCATTTTTTTATGTTAAGTCAAATTATATCACCCTTGATTTTCCACCATCACAGGTCAATTCTTCCAGCCAAGAGCTGATCATGGACATTCGCAGCTGGAGAGGCGATGCCAGGGAAGCCTCGTTAAGGGCAGCGAGAGCTACATCCCGTTACCTATGAACCCATCTGGGACTCCACACGCAGCGCTGCGGGGCGCCAGGGACGCTCCCATTCCTCCCCCCAACACCTCACCCCCCACAAGGGGAGGAGAGGAGGTGTGACGGAGCCCACCACGCCTCGCCGGCCCACCGCAGGCGCGCACCTGCGAGGAGCCCCGCACGGAGCTCCGCCACGGGCTTCGCACCTTCTCCAGGCTGGGGCGAGGCTCTGAACGGGGGCCCCGGCTGTGGGGACGCTGTGGGGACGCTGCCGGGGCGGGGCCGGGCAGCGCCCGGGCGAGGCGGAGGAACACGGACGGCCGCGCGCCCCCCTCCCTTCTACAACCTTCCCGCCGCAGAGCCGCACGCGCTAACCGACGTCCAGCGCCCGCCACGGGAAGAGGGGCGCCGCCGCCTTGCCATATATGGGCACGGCCGGAAGTACTTGCGTCATGGCGTTGGCTCGTAGCGTTTCCGCGGGGAGCGGGACGTCACGTCCCTGACGCGCCCGCCGCGCGGCGCCCTGGCAACCAAACAGTAAACACGGCGGCGGGCGCGCAGCCGCGGCGGCGGCCCCCGCAGCGCCGACCGGGCCGGGGCGACCCACCGCCCGCCTGAGGGGAGGCCGGCTGTGCCTGCGGCGGGGCGGGCCCGGGATCTGCGCCCCGGCCCCCGGGAGCCGCCCCACGGCCCCTGGCCGGCGCGAGGGGCCCGGAGGAAGGCCCGCCTCAGCCCCGCTCCGGGCCTCTCCGCCGCCCGCCGTTCACCCGGCTCCGTGAGAGGGCTCCGCGGGGCCGCGCTGGGGCTGGCCCGACGCCGGGAACCTCCGCGGTGATTTCAGGTATCGGCAGCGGTGCCAGCTCGGGCCCCTGCGCCCGGCCCTCCGGCCTGCGGGGGAGAGGGGCAGCCCCGCCGCGGCCTGGGGCAGGAGCGCTGGAGACGAGGGGTGAGCGGAGGGCGCACAGGAGCGTGTCGGGACCGCAGCTCCTGGCGCATCGAAGCAGTCCTGGATCCGCAGCACCCTCCTCTATCCGGGGTTACTTTGCTGTGCAGCCCTTCTTCTTTCTGCTATAAACGTGTTGAAGGCTCTTCATGTTGTTTCACAGCTCTACTTCTTGTAATTCGTAATAACAATTCCACTATTCCTTGCGTCGTGTTGCAGTTTCATTTGTAAGAAGTAATTACAGTACTGCCCTCAATGGGATCAGGAGCACAGGAGGCGTCAGAAATAATGCGCAAAAATAACGCGATCATTACCTGTTTGTCTTATCTCCTTCCATTGTTTTGTTTCAAAGCTTTGTACCGATATCTGTGTGATGTATCAGATACAGCTTATAATTGAGGCACATGCATGTAACCCGTTCCAAGCAGAGATCGCTGCGTTACTCCCTCTCATGGCTCTGTTGAAGTTAGTGGCAAGATTCCCACTGATTTAAGTGAGATTTCACACCAGAGTTCTTAAATGCTAGGAAGCAGATAAATCATATCCATGACATGTCATAAATTTTATCTAGCACATCCTGAATCCTGGATCATCCCAGGCTGAAGGCAAAGAGTAGGGCTGGAGCCTGGGGTTAAACGTAGCTAACGTCTCTCGTGTAGTGCCACCCCCGAGTTGACATCATTGCGTAACAAATGCAAAAGCTGACACTTATACTTGGCATTTGCTGTCGCTGCTGTTAGAAAGAAAAGCCTCAGTTAGGCTGCAGGACTGCTGTCTCTCAGAATTCAGCACTAGATTTTGCTTTAACCTGTCCAGTGACCATGAGAGATAATGGGGCCAGGATCACTCCACCTACTTTGAGGGGACTGTATGGTATTTTGGGACTCTATAGACACCCTGCTCTTTTCTGCCTCTCTGCTGAACGTCTAGTGATTTCAACAGCATGCATGGGCTCTTTAAGACCTCTGAGTTTTCCAGCTCTGAACCTGATAGTCTTTCAGCAGAAGGCACATTGTGATTCCAGATTTACTGACTTCATGGGGTTACTTTTCAAGTAAGTCTCACTCTCTTGCAGCTACACCTACATGACTGCTTCAGGGATCAGCGCTAGTGCATTTACTGCGTCTGGGCGTTGCCCTTGTAAACTTGAGTGGCTATGTGAAAGTAGCTGCTTCGCAGTGGGTGGCACCTCAGTAGGAACTGGGGTCATTCTTCATCAGTTGTCAGCGCTACCTCCAGCTTAGTGTTGAAAGATGGGAAGCCGCACGCATAATACTTGCTTTTGCACAGGGCAGGCTGTGTTGAGCAAGATGTGAAGCTGCAATACGCACTATTGAGATGAGGTACATCCTGTGCGTGTTCTGAATAGGGAAGGGGTGAAGAAAGCAGAGCCTGCTGCAGTGACCAGGAAACGTGGAGTTACACAAACCCAGGCCTGAACGCCAGAGAAACCTCCAGCCTGCAGAGATTGCCTGCGACCAACAGTGTTGAGGTGGCCTTCAGCCGGACACACGTACCAATGCAGGTGGTGTCTTTGCCTCTACCTTGAGAAAGGAGTTCTCAAGAGCTGGAGTAACAGGGCTGGATACCATTGGGGAGGCCTCCCTGCTCTCATGGGATTCTTCACGCGTGAACATTAGGGAGGGAGCAGAGTAGTGCGCCGCACACAGAGGTAACCTGCCCCAGCAGCACATGTTTCACTGCACAAGCAGCAGGAATGAGAGAGCACAGTAACCCCTCTAAACTAACTTGGGAAGGAGAGGCCGTGTTACACAGACCTCAGGGACAGAACATGTTCCCAGAGCATGTGGGCTGTTTGCCATGACTCATATTCATTCAAGGTCTGGGCTAGATTTAATAGAAAGTGGGGGGCAAGTGAAGGGTCAGTGTTCTGCTTATTCCACTCAATCCAAAGTGAAAAGAAAGGGTGTATGTCTCCTCTCACAGCCAGAAGGCAATACTCCGTAGCTGCTCTTAGAGGTGCCAGAACTCATCCAGAGGTACCCAGAGCCAGGGTGCATGTCCACTCCTCTCCAGGCAGGAGGAAGCTGG
The DNA here is from genome assembly GCF_030936135.1 of Gavia stellata. Taxonomy (NCBI): domain Eukaryota; kingdom Metazoa; phylum Chordata; class Aves; order Gaviiformes; family Gaviidae; genus Gavia; species Gavia stellata. Next base: position 26,916,517 of record NC_082600.1, read on the forward strand.
GCTGTTAAGCACATGCAAATGACTGGGTGGGCCCCAGGCTGGAGATGGCCTCCCTGATTCAGATACATGAACTCACCTGCCCTTTTTACCTCCTTTCCAGTGAGGCCTCCCACTCGTCCCTGAAAGGCCACAGCAGGTGACATGCAGAGGCACAGAGGAGCAGGAAGGGACCAGACCCAGACAGATCAGATGGGCACCACTGCCCACCAGAATGGGTGGGAAGGACATAGTCACAGCCAGCCCTGACTAACACCAGGGCAAGGACAGGTCCAGCCTTCAGGGTGTTCCCACCCCAGTGCGCCCTATGCCTCAGGCAGCTAGCACCAGTCTGCAGTTCAGTGGGAGGCTAGGAAACCCCTTTAGCGTCACAGGGAAGAGATGCAGAAGTTAACACAAGGACAGCTTCAGCAGTCAACTTAAATGCTTTTATTGACAATGTCTCTGAACAATAATAAGCAAACAATGCTTAAGTTTCATCCAAATTCACTTTCCACATGTCAAAAGAGACCTCAAGGTAGAAAAAAATAAAATAAAAATATAAATATCTGAGAATCCATCTTAATAAATAAATTAAAAACACAATAAAAACGTTTTCATGGAAAACTTATGTCAGGACATTCAGACCACCTCAACAATGCATGATCAGTAAAGTTACAATGAACATCAATGTAGAACTACAGTACATGGATATAGCTATTCATCTACCTACTAGAAAATAAAATAATCTTTTTCCCCCCCACATAAGATGGGTCATTGCTAAGTCATCAGAACACGATATTGCCAGGAACACAGTAGTTATTGTTAATCAGCTGCACTAGATACGAGTTGGAGATACCCAGCACCAGGTTAAATTCCAATCATTTAAAACCAAGAGATTAATTAGTTAATGCTAGTGATACTAAGGAGGGGAGGGAGTCACCTACCCAGCCATGTGGGACATGCTACAGACTACCAGCTCTCATGGATGGGCCACTGGGGACGAGACAAACTCCATGCGATTTGCTACATCTCTGGAAGAGGTATGAGGCCTCGGTGCGGGGCACTCTGCCAGCCCCCAGGGCACCAGGCCAGATGGGGCAGGGGGGTGGCGGTGGCGGGGCCCTCCCCAGGCCCAGGGAGCCCCATGGGGCACAGCGGCAAGTCCGTGGGGGTGCACGGGCAGGGGAGGGGCCCGGCAGGTCAGTCAATGCTGGAGCCCCTCACAAGGCCAGGAGGGTGGGGGAGCTGAGGGAGTCGGACGAGGGCTCGTTGCTGCTGCTGCCCTTCCGGTGTGCGGCAGCACAGCTGGGAAAGGCGTCCGCCTCAGGGTAGGTGAAGACGAAGGTGGAGGTGTAGGTGCTGGGGCAGGGGGTGCAGGTCACCACAGGGGTGCAGAGGGGCTCCAGCTCACCGGTGGTCCCGGTGCCCAGCAACTCCCAGTCCGACGCATAGAAGGAGGAAGCCCCAGGCAGGTCCATGTCGGGCACGGAGCGGGAGGCCTCCCGCGGCCCCGTGGAGAAAAGCAGCTCGTCGAAGGGCTCAGCCTTGAGCTCCAGCCCGCTGCCGCCAGTCTCCTTGGGCGGCACGGCCGGCGGCGCCTCAGCCATCAGCGGCAGGGCAAAGGCCGCCTCCTCGGCCACGGGGGGGCTGGGGGTGCCCAGGTCCAGCGCGGTGGCAGCCGCCAGCTCCTCAGAGAAGCGCAGCTCCTCGGGCATCTTGCAGGCAGGCCGGTGGGCCGCCAGGATGAACTCCAGCTTCTCCTTCTCCTTCAGCAGGTTAGCAATCTCTGCCTGCAGCGCAGACTTCTCCTCCTCCAGCTGGTCGGTCTCCTGCAGAGAGAGCAAAGCTGTCAGGCAGGGCCGGCATCACCCCCGGCTGGAGTCCCCCTCTCCTCTTGCCACCCCCGGTACCCCCCACCCCACCCCCGCCACCTCCCAGGCAGCACTTACTGCCTGCAGCGTGTCGGTGAGCTCCCGCCGCCGGTTGCGGCACTTGGCCGCTGCCATCTTGTTCCTTTCCCGGCGGATCCTTCTCTTCTCCTCCTCCTCCGGGGACAGCTGCGGGCAGAGAGAGGCCGCTCAGACCACCAGCCCGGTGCCCTCCTGCTGGGGCAGCCCGCCGGCCGCGCCCCTCCACCTCCCCCCACATAGCCCCCAATAACCCCGGTCCCCGCTCACCTGCTCGACTTTGCCCCTGCGGCCGATGCTCTGCCCGCGGCCGCCCGGCGCCTTCAGCACTGCGGGGCGGGAGTAGGCGGCGGGGGCGGGCGCCGACACGCCGTAGGGGTGCCCGCGGCTCTGGGAGGGGGCCACCGAGGAGATTAGGGTGGGCTGCACCAGCCACTGCAGGTCGGGGCTGGTGGAGATGGCCGTCACTGTGGGCACGAAGCTGGCGCTGGAGACGGCCAGGTCGGTGCAGAATTCCTGCGGGACAGAGGAAGGGGGGGGCTGCCGTCAGCAGAGCGTCCGGACCGCTCCCCGCCGCCCCCAGGGCCGCGCCGGCCGCGGCGCCGCGCTGCCAGCGCCGGCTCCACACGAGAGCGGCCTGTTATAAATATCTCTGACGTCCGCGCTGACGCAGACGCTGCTCCGGAGTCTCCTCAATGAACTCGCGTTTTATCAATGAAGCCGCTTTACACACCCGCCGCAGAGCGCGGCCCCGGCCACGGCTCCCCCCGCTCGCCCCGCCGCGGCACCGGGGCCGCTCCCCCCGCCCAGCCCGTGGCCCGAGGGCAGCCCGCCGCGGCCTGCCCTCCTCCGCGGGCACCGCCGGGCCCCGCGCCGCCCGCTGCCGTCCCGCGGTCCGGTCCCGTCCCCTCTCGGGTGCTCCCGCCCCGCGGCGAGGGCGCAGCCGGCGTGCCCGGCGCCTCACCTGCGGGTTGACAGGCGAGCCCATGCTGGAGAAGGAGTCCGCCGGGGAGGGGTAGTAGGTGAGGCTGTCCCCGGCCGGGGAAGCGCTGCTACAGCGGGAAGAGGGCGCCTCGTACTCTCCGGTGAAGCCCTGGTACATCATGTCGGCTCGGTGCGCGCAAGCCGGCGGTGCGAGGTGATGCGGTGGTAGCGGAGCGCCCTTGGGGAGGAAGCGAGGAGGGGGCCGGCTGCGTGCGTCCCTCTGTCCGGTCCGCGCGTCTCTCCGCTCCGCCGCCGGGGCTGCCTCTGCTGCTGGAGTACCGCGCGGCGCCTCCCTTTTATACCCTCCCGCCAACGTCACTGGGGACGCGCCACCCGCGCCCGCGGGGGGGCCGCCCGCCCCGCACCCGCTCCGCACCGCCCCCGGGGCCGTCCCGCGCGCCGCCCGCCGCCGCCTCCCGCAGAAGAAAGCCGCGACGAGGGGCGGGAGGCGGTCGCCGGGGCGGAGGGAGCCCCGCGGGCGGCGCGGCGGGGCGCGGCGGTGGGGTTCCCCCCCCCGCGCGCAGTGGTCTGGCCGGGCTCGGGAACCCACTGACGCAGATATCCTTATATGGGATACATCCTGTGCGAGGGGGCGTGACTGACGGGAAGCGCTCCAGGCTGCAGCCAAGTGCGGCGGGCGGTGCGCGGGACGGGACGGGGCGGGACGGGACGCGGCGGCCCCTCCCCCCCCACGCGTGGCGAGACCCCGCCGGGGGCCCCGGCGCACCAACGTTGTCCCGCCGCGAGTGACCCCCTCCCCGGGGGGGGGCCGGCGGCACCGCGGCTCGGCGGGGCCCCCGCGCAGCCCCGCCGCGGAGCGAGGTGCTCCAAGGGAGGCGGCAAAGCAGGGCCGGGGGCCGGGCCCCGCAGCGGGCGGCCGGGCAGGCGTGCGCTCTGCGCTGCAAGTAAACGCCGTCCCCGGCACGGAGCGGGGTCTGCCCACAGCTGGGCATGGGGACACGGCAGGCCCTACGTGCGGAAAGCCGGACCTACCCGCTCCCCTGCAGCGAGGAACGCGTTACGCTCATGGGGCACTCTTTACTTGTCTATTATACACGCACAGTAATAGCTGAGAGCGAGGGTAGCGGCACAGGGCGCTGGGAAGCCCTGCCAGGGAAGCCTGGGGGGCCGCAGCCCCCCCCCGAAGGTTGGGAGAGCTTGGGAGCAGTGCTCAGGGGTGCTGGGACACCCGTCAAGGGCACGAGCAGGGGGCCACCGGGAAACCACCAGCGAGGAGCGAGGCTCGTCCTTTCCTCCAGTTTGGGTGTTGTTTTGATCCCTGTTGCAGCGAAGCCCGGAGACACCCACCCACGACGGGGATGTCAGGCAGCCCTGGCTCAGGTCAGGCTAAGCTGGGAGCCAGACCGCAGACTCGCCTTGCACGGGAGCCAAGAGATCGCGGCTATAGATAGTAACAGGGAAGCTGCAGCAGCAACCGTGTTTACAGCAACAAACAGAGCCTGCAGCGCAGTCTCCAAGCAGGAGCGTCACCCAGCCAGGCTGGGATCCTGCTGGCAGCCTCTCCCGCTGTTTGAGCTCATGGGCTAAATGCAGCGCCTGATGCTGCTGCTGTTGCTGTTGCTGTGCGAGCAACCTCCGTTCTTAGAGATCTGGGCCACGGGGGCGGGAGAACTGGGCCAGCTGCTATTTCTGAGCTGCCCGTCAGAGCGGAGGGGATAGCCAAGGACTGCCGCAGCTCAGGGCCCGCACCGCTCCCTGGGAAAGGACCGCGGGGGCCAGCGCTGCCTCTCGCCAGCTCAGCGCCAGCCCATGGGCTAGCCCCTCTCTGGGCAGGTGTCGGCCACCCCAGGTCCCTGTGCTGCTGGGGGCTCCTTGCCCCGGCCAGTGTTCCCCCTGTGCCAGCTGCCAAAACAGTGGGGTAAGCATGGTCTCTTCAGCAGCCCCAGACTGCCCGCGAGGAGGTCCCCCCTCAGCATTGCCCAGAGGAGGGATGTACCAGAAAATTAACAAAACCATGACCCTGCCGTCTCCGCCAGCGGCCAAGTGGCAGGCCAACCCTCTGCGGCCACATCCCCAGCAGGGCCTGGGTTGACACACTGGTGCCCAGTATGGGTGAGAGCCTCCAACAGAGTTTCAAGTCCCAGACGTTTGCCAGGCACATTGCAGAAAATCCCTGCCTAGTGCTGCTGCTGTCTAGAAACTGCCCCAGGGTTCCTCTAGCCAAACTGCCCCCCCCCCCCCAAAAGAAGCGTCTGGAAATCAGGGAGGGGGGACCCGCTTCACCAAAGCTCAAAATATTTTTGTGGTGCCCATGCAAACCATCTGTTGCCATCTCCGCTGGCGACCGACCGTGCTCTGTTTGTACCAAACGGAAAGTGCACGGATGCTGCAGATTTCTAACACGTGGAGGCAAGGAAACAGAGAAAGCGAAAACACATGACGTGGGTTTGTTGTTTGCTCCAAACACGGGGCGCACACGTTTTACCGCAGCGTGTGTGAGAAAAGAAAAAGGAAGCAAGCGGTACCGCAGGGACAAAACAGAGTCAGAGTGTGAACCCTCCTGCCCGGGTGACGGGGTTGCCCTTGCCAGCATGCCGCCAGAGCCTGACGAAGGTTCCTCACCCCCCTCGCCAGCCGGGAAGAGGCAGAGGCATTCAGCCCTTCCAAAATAGCGCAATCAGAGGAACGGACCACAAGTCCATCGAGCACTACAACATTATTAAACCTGTACAACCAGGGCCAGCAGGGTTTTGCTGGGCTCCAGTGCTGCTTGGCTGGGCCTCAGCTGTAGGGATGCACCACTGTAGGGACTGGGATTCTCCCCAGCCCAGGGGTAAGGGTCCCCCATCCAAGCATAACCCTTTCCTCCTGCTTCAGACAAACCCACAGCATGGTTGGGCCCTGTGCTGGTGAGGAGGAGGTGGCTGCTGACCACCACCAGCAGGGACATGGCTCTTCCCAGATGCCTGGCCAGATGGAAGAGGCCGTGGCCACTGCACTGTGCGTGCATTGCAATGGTGCTGGCAGCGCAGAAGGAGAGCACCCATCCAACGAGGATCTTGTCCTGGGTACCAACGGGACCCCTTCACCTGCCTGGCTCCCGCTTTTCCTCCCTCCAAGCATGGAGGTGAGAAAGCTTGCAGCTCCCAGGCTTACAAGGGAGCAGTGAGCTCCCCAGCCCCAGAGCGCAACATGGGAACTTGGCCCTGCTTTCACACCCCTCCTTCAGCTGAGCTTGCAACTGAGCCTGGGCTAGGAAAACCACAGCAGAGAAGCGCCTGAGGTGTGTGGGCCGGTGCAACCCGCACAGCCAAAACCTGCTTCAGGGGCAGGAGATGGCTGTGCCTAAATTTGGCTGCTCACCAGGGGAAAGTTCATGCCAGCAGCATGGCCCTTTGGCAGCTGCGTGACAGCCCTGACCCACCCTCTGTCTGCAGCACAGACCACAGCGTGGTTCCACGTTCCCTCTCCACGCACGCACTGTCACAGACGTCTGCCTCCAGCTAACTAGGGGCTGCTGGGGTGGGTGGGAAAGAGACCTGGGGGCCACAGTCCAGCAGCAGGGCTGGCACGTAGGAGACATTGCTGTGGGCATCAAAAAATAGCTCCTTGCTGTAAAATACCCCTCTGCACTAAGAAGCCATCCCTGCCTGGCCAAGCGCCCTGCCCATACCATCAGAGGATCCACGCAATAGGCTGAACACCCGTTGTGGTACAGACTTCATGGGCAGGCTCCAGGGGCATTAGTGCAATTCCCCCTGCACACACTTGCACGCCTGCTGTTCCCAGTGTCCCCTGCCGCATACACTCCCAGCGCGGCACGAGGGACCCCCTCCACCCGCCTGGCCCCAGGGAGGCTTGTGGAGCTGGGCAGGGGCTGCAGGGCTCAGGAGCAAACGGGATGGAAAAGCAGGAAAGGGAACTCATAAACTGGTGGTGGGGGCCTGCCCCCTCTCTTGATGTGGCTGGGGAGCAGGGCGTGAAGGAAGGGCCCTTAGCACATTATCCAGGGGGCCTGAGTTCCCCCCAACACACACTGCAGCTATCACCCTCCCACCTAGCCTGGGAGCCTCCAGGAGGGCAAGGTTTCCACCTCTACTGGTCTTTAAAATGCAGTGCATACCCAAAGCAAAGTATAAATAGTAATTAATAATCACAGCAGCTGGGTGTGTGACAGGGACATCCTAAAGAATAAACACTGCAAGCGGAGACATCCCGGCATCTCGTGGTCGCACAGCCACATGCCACGGGCTGCCAATTACTGCAGATGACGCCGTCGAGCCCTCCCACCTGTTCTCACCACTCTGCCTGCTGCTTTCACCTGCACTGTGGTGAATGCTAGCTCGCCAGGCATGGCTGGATCTTGCTCCACATGCTGACAAAAGTGCGCACAACTCACAGCCAGCAGGTCTGAAAGGCGGGTTCGCCCATCACAGCGCTTCCTCTGCACCCCATTGCCCCAGGGCCAGGCTGGCAGCTGTAGCCCCACGAGCAAGGGTTCATAACCCAGAGCAATTCAAGCGCAAAGTTACCCAGCCGCAGCTCCTGCTGCTACCAGCACCATCCCTTCATGCGCGGCAGCAGCGCGACAGAGCTGGAGCACAACAGCCAAGCTGGCCTCTTATCTCCTCACTGGCTCCAGCGCCATAGGCGCGTCCCGGGGCGTTGTGCGTGCTCACGGTTATAATAATCCCAGGGCACCGACCAGCCGGGAGGAGAGGAAAACACCTGAAACAAAATGACCTGCACATTTGTGGAACCACTCGATATTTAGAAGTGAAATCCCAGAAATGAAAGGCAGTAAGCTCACGCTCTGTGAGAGGCAGCACGTTCAAACCCAGTGACAGACAGGCTGATGCAGGTCTTTTCTGCTAATCAAACAAGATCCAAACAAGGCAAGCACAGCTGCGCTTTCCTTGCTGGAATCCCACAAGGAGCCTGCAATAAAACCCCACACAACCAAAAGAAAGCCTGGGCTTCTCATACCACCCAAGAGCTTTCTGGAGGTGGCAGCTGGACAGTCCTGTCGCACAACCTGCCTCTTCCCTCATGGGGCCGGGCAGCCCCAGTGATGCTTATGCTGTGGGCTGGGTTCTGGGTAAAGGGGTCCTGCTCCTCCGTCGGTGCGGTGGCTCTTGAAGAATATGGGCCAAGGGTAGCACAGGAGGAAGTGCTGAGATGAAGGAGGAAAAGGCCGCTTAGCTAAGGAGATTTTGTTGCGGGCGGAGAACAAACCAGCCGAAGTGAAGTAAAGGGACAGGATGTTGGAAGATTGTTTGGCTCAGGACAGAAAGAAACCCTCTAATTGTTGTGACTGGGGAGTGCTCCGGGGAAAGGCTCAAGGGGACTCAGGACAAACAAAGGATCACAAAGCTGAAGATAGCCTGGGAGGGAGGGGGACAGCCTGAGGCTTTGCCACTGCCTGGAGAAACAGCCCTGCTTCACTGGAGGTAGTCCCCAGATCACCTATCTCCGTGTCAGAGACCAGCACACTGGGTGGGCTGTCCCAGATGACAGCCATTAACACAAGCAAGGTCTCTTTTTGAGTCCTTGGCTCTCACAGTGATGGGGCTGTTGCAGGGAGTCACAGAGATTCAGCCCGCCCTGGCCCGGGGGGGAGTCACATTCGGTTGCTGCTGCTGAAAGGAAATGGCGAGATTTGAAAGCTAGGTGTTTGCTCCCTGCCCTGGCTGAGCTGTACCTCGCGCTGGACAGTCAGGCTGCACACGAGGCAGAGCCAAAGGAAGCCACTGGCTCTGTGGAAAGACACTGTCACTGCTGGAATAGAGACCCCAGTAACGCAGCAAGAGAATAAATGATGAGGCATGGCTACACGGAGAGTTGGCCTTCTCTGCCCTAGGAACAAACATTGGGAATACCCCAGGAAACTGAGGTTCCTTAGATGGTATTTAAGAAATGTAATAAATACAAAATTCAGTATTATTAAATGGTCTGGGGTTAACAGTGCCATGAATACATACATGTAAACAGTGTGGAGTGCTGCCAGCCCAGCCCTGAGGCTTTGATCCTCCCCAAGGATCCAGATCTGCCAAGCAATTTGGTTTGGCTGGGGGGTACTGCTGGGAGGGGGAAACATCTTTTGTGTTAACTCATCGCTAAGTATCTGCGCAACTGCGACAAGAGCTAAGCGTATGCTTTCGCAGAGAGACCTGGGAGGAGTATGAGATTTGCAGATCACCTGAGGTGCTGTTCCATGTCTGCACGGTGAACAGGGTCTGGAGGAGAGTCTCTGTTGCTCACTGCTACCAGCCCGCAGCTTGTTCCAAGTTGAGGAAAGCACTTGCCATTATTCAGGCCCATACCAGCACCTGAAGAGATCAGCCATTTCCTTCCCCATCGAGGTCAGATGGAAAACATGTAGACAATAAACAGGCCAGAGAGTACAGGCCTGGAAACTCAAGTACCTGCCCCCACGGAAGAGGCACAGCAACCCACTTTGGGACTGAGTTTGACTGCTGATTGCACATGGGGGCCCATCCTTCTCTGTATTCCCCTCCCAGAAGCCTGGCTGCCAAGGGCACAACCGCCAAGCCAGTGGGGACAGGTTAACTTGGTTTCTCCCTGCTTCCTTTAGGATCTCAACTGAGCTCAGCGGGCTGTGAAACTGACACCTCTTGCCTGCGTCAGATACCCCTCGACCACGCTGGCCTCCCCGGGAACCGAGAGCGCCAGTGCGGGTGTGGGCAGACACCAGCATGGAGAAAAAGCACCCTGTGCTCCAGCACAAAGCCCCAGTCAGCCGGCCTGGAGAGCCGCCCGCTGCCACCCACCCGCACGGTTCCTGTAAACTGGGTTTCTCTCCTGCCTTCCCCAGGCAAACCCTGCCTCTCCCACGGGGCTGGAGGCAGCCTGGAGAAAGTGGCCCGGCCCTGATGGGGACGTGGAGGACAGAGACGAAGCGCCAGGCAGAGGATGCGCGATGCACCCCGGGGGGTGGGGGGCCGCCCTCCCGGGGCCTGCCGCCTCCCTCCCGCCCAGCGGCGCGCTGCCCGGGACCCCTCTGGCCCACCCGCGCTGGCCACTGGAGTTTTGGGGCGCTCGCTGAGGCCAATACCCTGGCCGGGCCTCTGACACCCCTCGCCCCGGCGGCCTGCACCGGGCTCCCGCCGGGCCCTGCTCGCCCCCTCAGGCCCGGGGTGGGGGACAGCAGGGGGCCGCGGGGCCTGGTGGCCACCCAGGAACGTAAGCCCCTCGGCTGGACGCTCCGCGGGGCCGCCGCACCCCCTGCCCGAGGCCCGGGCACGGCCACGCACCGGCACCCCTCGCACGGGCCGCTCCGGGCGGGGCGGGGGGTGATGCGGGGCTGCCGCGAGGCCGGGCCGAGCCCACGCCCGCGGCCCCGACCCTGCCGCGGGGGCCCCGCCCCCCACCCCTCCAGGCCAATCCCGGCGCTGTTGCTGGGGCCGGGCCGAGCGCCTGACGTTGCCCGGGAGACAGCGGAACGTTGAAAACACACAAATCTGTTGACGTCGGTGCGTGGTTTCCGTAGAAACGGCGCGGCAACGTCATCGCCCTCCCCCTCCCTCCTCTCCCCGCCGGAGCTCACGGGCGACGCAGGCGGCGGCGTCAGCCGCGGCGGGAGGGGTGGAGCCCCGTCGCCATGGCAGCGGCGGAGGGTGGGGCTCGGTCGCCACGGCAGCGGGAGCGGCTGTTGTTTGTTTGGGAGGCGGCGGCGGACGAGGCCGGCCGGGAGCCTGTGGCGGCCCCGGCCTCGGCCCGCCTCGGCGTCCTGCCCACGCGGCTGCCGGCGCCCGGCCCGGCCCGGCCCGGCTCGGCACGGCACAGCCCGGCACGGCCCCCCCGCCTGGGCTGTCCCTCTGCCACTGCCCCTGCTGCCAGCCCGGCCCGGGGAGCCCCTCAGCCCGGGGGGGAGCCCCTCAGCCTGGCCGCGTGGGAGCCCTCATGGGCAGAAGGCAGCAGCCTGGGGCATGGCTTAGTAGAGATCCCTGCGGCCGGCAGTCCCAGCTGAAGCGGCCGCCCCTCAGCCCGCTGATGGCTGCTGGGCATCCCTGCCGGGCGCACCGGGAGGGCGGGGGTTTGGTAACTTGAGGAGGGAAACGGGCCCAGGGTTAAAAATAATCCTGCAGAAAAGAAGCGTTTATTTTTAACCTGGATCAGCTGTGCAGCCCGCTGCACTGGGGAGCGTGACTGGCGGTGGTAACAGCCTGGCTGGCTGAAGAGCCCGGAACTGGGACAGGCTGGGAGGGACGGATGGACGGATGGCCACAGAAGGCCATGCTGCCGGCAGTGCTCTGAGAGGAGCAGGTATGAGCTCTTGCCCAGCCGCAGGTGTGGGCTGAGCACGTCTGCTGTGCTTGTCACCTAGGGCGCTGAGTGGGGTGCGTGCGTGAAGGGGATATCCAGGCAAACCTCAGAAATGTGGCCTCGAAATGAAAGCGAAAAGTGAACCACAAAGGTTGCAGTGCTTTCAGGTCTGTCTCTTGAAGAGCAGCAGGGTCCATCCCCTCCCCTCCCGGCGGCATTCTCTGCAAAGCCGGCTCTGCCAAAACCGCCCGGCAGACTTTGCCCGGTGCCAGTGCGTGGCATTGCTTCCGTGACCACCGGCGGCAGTGCCCAGCGGAGGCCAGACAGACCAAACGCTCCTCCCTGCGCCAGGGCGGCATGGTCTGCTCCGGAGAGCCCTGCTCCTGGTGCCCTGTCTCCTCCCCGGGTGCTGGACTTTGGGTGTGCTTCAGGCATCTTTCCCTCTGACATCAGCTTCCTCCCCTACAACACGCGCGGCAGCCAAAGCCCTCTTAGGTGAAACGCCCGGCGAGGAGAGCTGGCTGGCTGGTGGGGAGACCCACCCACTGGCATTTCCCCTGCGCCGGGCCAGGTGGGTGTGTCACACCGGCTGGGGGGGCTCCCCTGAAACCCCAAACACTGTCTTCGCATCAGGGGTTGCACAAGCGCGGCGAGCAAACGGGAGAGGAGGGAACCTCGGGCCCGCCCCGGCCTTGGCCGCCATGTCGGGCGCCTGCGGGGTGGGAACTCCCAGCGGCTGTTCCTGCCGCTACCATCTGCTGAGGCCAGCAAACTGGAAACCAGCTGCTTGCCCAACCCTCGCCAGCCGCCAGGCTGTTGTCATTGCTGTTTGCTTTACATCAGCTCTGTTTGGTTTGGCAGGCTGAGGGCAGCAGGTTCAATCCGGGCGATTTTACGAGGGCTGGTTCCTGTCCCACACCCCTCATCGGTGAACACCGTGTACATTGAGGATACCCTCGCCCTGGAGCCCCAGGGCAGGAAAGGGTGTGGCTGAAATTAGTGTTTGCTTCTCAAGGGCAAGCCTGAAGTGCCGGTGTTTGGGTAGGTAACCACCGGGCGTGAGAAAAGGCCTTCTGCATGGTCATGGTGGCTCCCCGCCTGCCGTGGGTGCCCAGTCACCTGCACCCGGGGACCGCCAGACGTGTGGGAAAGTGTGAGTAGGTGGCCAAAGGCAAGGATCACGCCTGGGCTCTGGCCGTGTGCAACGCAGAGCATGTCCAAAGTCACCTGCCAGGGCGACTGAGGCCAGTGGGAGGGATGTCCCACTGGGACAGGTACCCTCCTACTGCCCTTGCCTCAGGCAGCACCCGGGGGTGCTCCGTTTCCATCTGAGATGCATCTTGTCCAGGCAGCTAGTACCCATGGTAAGGGGAGTGGTTTCTCCTCCACATTTCACACTGAAGTGAGAAAGGAAAAACACCGCTAGTTAATCCTGCTGCTCCCCTTTTCCCAGGACAGGCTGTCTGCCCTCTGGCCCTGTCCCAGCCCAGGGCACAGGCAACAGGGCTGCTGGCCCGGACACTCACAGCTCCTGGGCTGCAGGGAGCCACAGAGGCTGATTAGCCCAGTGTCCTCCTCCTCATTAGCTCCTGCCTCATCTCTGTCAACCAGGCAGCCCCAATGCTCCATCCTGCTGGTCAGTGGCCCTGCCAGGGCTGGGGTGCCCACCCCGTTTGCCACAGGACCTCACCCATGGGGAAGGAGCAGCGGGGCAGAGGACAGGGAAGGAGCAGGGGGGCAGAGGACAAAGTTCAACGCACGGCAGCAGTTCAAGTCACCTCCGCCCAGCCCTGCCCTGGCTGCTCCTTCCCAAACCCACCCTGCCCTGCGGTATGCCAGCCCAGCTGAGCAGTGACGCGGGGCAAGAACAAGCGGATGGAGATTTGGGGGGCAGCGCAGCCACGCAGCCCTGTGTCGCTCCTGGTCCCCTCCTGCCTGAGCCATGTCTTTCCCTTGTGCTGGCCGTAGGGGCACGCAGCCGTGTGGCAAGCCAGTTCAGCGAGCTGATCTGGCTGGAAACGGAGCACTTTATTTTGGCAGGTTGGGTGTCAGCTCGGGCGGCTTGCTGCTCAGGCTTGCCACAGGCTGAGCTGCTGCCAGGGTCCCCTTCCCACGGGGGGACCCCATTCTCGCTCCTTGCCGGGTCCAGCTCTCTGCTGTGGGGTGAGGAGCCACCCTCTTGTGCTACCCCAGCAGAAAACCCTTTGCTGCCTTTTGTCAATCAGTCCTCCATCGGTTTAGCAAGGTGAAACGGCTGGGAGCAAGTCAGGAGTCAGCAACCAGTGCAGGGAGAAGGCTGAGTCCCATGCCAGGAGGAGTGGCTTGGGCTGGGGCTGCTGGCGGAGCTGCAACCTGGGCGGCCAGGTACTCGGCTGTGCAGGCATGATGCAGGGGTGCGGTGCTGGCAGCTTCCCAAGTCCCTCTAAATCAGCTGATCCAAATCTGGGAGTAACAGCCAGCACCTCCCGAGCCAAGCTGGGGTGCACATCGCTACTCTGGAGCCTTGCGGTGAGCTGCACTGGCAGACAACTAACCCCTGGAAAACAGAAGATGATGGCTTTTCTGCCAGATCAACTCCTGGATTTGGTTTGCCAAGCAGCTGCGTATAGTGTTGGCGCTGGCACAACAGAGAGGATGTGAGCGAGTGCCCAGAAGTTGGGATTGCTTAGACAGCTTCAAACAGCCCTGGCACCAAAAAAGTGTAACCACGGCCACACAGATGACCCTGAACTAATAGGACTCCAGTTATCTGCAGAGCCTTTGTGGGTCCAAGCCTGAGGCAAGTTGTTACTGAATTGCCTCACTAGGACAGGCTGCATCTGAGCTCTAGCAGGAGGGCTTGGCGAGGGGGTTCACCTGCCCTTTTGTGTATTAGTTGAATGCATTCACATGTCCCTGCAGAACTCAGGGGTGGGTGGGTGGCTGTTCTCCCATTTCAGTTTATCCCGAGTCCATAACATTTTCACTCCCTGAAGCATTTTGGTTTCTTTGTGCATTTCTTGGTTGCTCTGGTGCCAGTTCTGGTGGTTTTAGTGGCCTCTGCCCCTGCCGGGCAGCATTCACAGCAAGGTACATCGGCAGCAGCGTTGCAGGGGGCCGCGTAATAGCACCACTCCTCTCCTCTCACTGCATCCCAAGCGTGCACTGCCTGGACAGCACTACAGGGGCTTGCAGAGGAGCTGTGCTCTCCTTGCAAATCCTCTCCCTCCACACACACTGAATCCATCCGCGTAATCTTTGGGATGCTCCCCTGTATCCCAGGCTGGGCTGCACTTCTGTCTGTGCTGACTGTCCTCTCCCTCCTCAGCAAGCGGGATCACTCTGGAGTAAGCTGTGAGCTGCGATCGTGACTGTTGTGAAACAGTTTAACTTCCTACGGGAGCGGCAGCCCTTGCCTGTCAGCCTGTGCCTGGCGCTGACGACGCCTCCAGCACTCACAGCCCTGCTTCCTTCTCCCTGACGTGTGCACATGCACACTCCTGCATGCACGCCCGTCCCTCCTCCGGCATGCCTTCTGCACCCGCCAGTTTCCCAGGGGCCAGGACTTGCCCTGGGGAGCGTGCTGGCAGAGGGGCTGCGGAAGCGTGCCGGGGGGGGCGCGGCTCCCAGCGCCGATGGGGGATGCATGAGGAAGATGGATATGGGTCCTGCCGGGAGGTCCCTGAGGAGGCAGCTCTACCATCCCAGCCAGCAGCTCCTTGGGTGTGTAGGTGGTGGTCATGTGGATCACAGCCCCCTTGCACTGTGGGTTATCCTGCACCCAGCAGTGCCTCCTCGGGAGCGGCTGGGTGGCAGGCATGGGCTTTCAGGCAGGCACACGCCCGGGGCGGGGGACGTTGGATGCCGTGGCCACCGCGGAGGCTCGGCGGTGTTCCCAGGAGGTGACTCTTTAGGAAGTGGGTGCGTCCTGCCGATGCCGCCGCGGGAGGCCCGGCAGGAACTGCGTGGGAGCAAGGAGAGCCATGGAGCAGGCTGGGCCCTGGCCTGACCCCTCAGTCGTTAGGGAGAAGGCGGCTTTGACGTGAGTCAGCAGCAGAGCTGGGTGCAGGGGAAGCAGGGCCTAGAGAGCGGAGGAGCAGGGAGGTGTGAAGTGGCCTCGTGACATGTCCTAATTACTTTAGCTTCCAAATCCATGTTGCGCTATTAAATTTGCTTACTTGCATGAGAAACAAAAGCAAGAGGCATTCCCCAAACCTCCCTCCAGGCAGTGGGCTCCAGCACCTAACCTAGATGTTGGCAGACCCTGCCTGTGCAAGACAGAGGAGGAAGGAGTCCTGGTCACACCACCTCCTGCAAAAAATTCCCAAACCGGAAAGCTCAAGGCTTGCTGCCCTGCCTCACCAGCCTGGGACCAGGCACTGGAGCATTGCTGACGAAGCCACCGCCCAGGACGGCCAGGCATGGAGGAGCCACAGCCCCCACGGGCGAGGAGCCCTGCATAATGCCTCCGCTCCCCGCAGTTGGGAAATAGCTATTGCGCAGAGGCCAGGCACTGCGGTCAGCTAGCACGGCACAGGATCGCCGCTGGCTGCTTACCGCATCATGCCTTACGTGCAGAAGGTCAGCGCAGGGAGCAGCCCCTGGGATCTCACAGGGGCTCAGCCACAGTGTCAGACCACGGTACCCCAGAGTGTCAGGAAGCGCAGGCAGCGAGGGCAGGAGCCCCCCACATCCCCTCCACCCCATGGGTCCCCCAGCACACTGCCCGGCTCCCAGCGCTGGGTGCTGGGCTGGCCCTGCCAGGCTCCTCCATGGTCCCACCGGCCTCCCACGCACCCGCGGAAGTCCCATGGGGAGAGCAGCCTCCTGCTGCTCTTCCTGCTGCTGCTGCTCCTGCTTCTGCTCCTGCTGTGGCTGCTGCTGCTGCCACCTAATGGAGCCGCTCCTCCGGCCTGGGTGAGATGAAAGCAGCAGTGCTCTGCATGGCACGCCAAAGCTTGCACACTCCAGGTAGACTGCTGCCCGGCTGTGCCTGTGCCCACACTAGCAGGGAGCGCGTGTGACATGCAGATGCTGGAATGGGTGAAGCCCTTGAGCACATGTGACACCACACGGCAAGGAGAAGACCCAGTCTCCCTCTATAGATGGTTGCCCTTGAATCTTGCTGACACGCTCTCTCTCCGCACGCACACATCTGCGGCACACCTGGCTGGCCCATGCGGCTGCCGTGCGCGTGGAGGACTCGGCTTCAGGTTCGTGGTGGCTGAGACGGGGAAAGTGAAGCAGCTCCCGAGCAATGCAGGTCATGGCAGGATGCTTTATATAACCCACAGCCACAGAGAAAACCAAAATAGCTGCCTCCCTGCTGCTTAGTTCGTCTCTTCCATCAAACACGGATAAAATTAGAGCAGGCGGTGACGTGCACATACGTCTGCACAGGGACTCCAGGGAGACGGAGGGAACCGGCTCAGGGCTCTGCCATTAGCGGCACAGCCTGCCAGAGCTTTCAAGTAAATTCCGTCAGTGAGGCTGGTGTGTGGCCGCAGGGGATAGATGTGTGGAAGAGGAGGAGGTGCGGGGCGGGGGGGCACAGCTACCGAAGGTCCTTGGGGACCGCTTCACGCCTCATCGCTGCCTTTTGGGAATGCGGGCAGAGTGCTCGCACGCAAGCTGGGCTTCACCGCCTCGCTGACCCTCGCCTTCCCAGCACAGACACCGCGGGGGTCGGAGCGGGGCTGCTGCGAAGGCTGAGCTCTGGACTGACGCGTCTCAGAGGGCCAAGCCCCCAAGCAGGGGAGCAGGAATACTTCTGCCAGAGCTTTCGAGTAAACATGCCTCCGTGGGCTGGGACCTAGCGCTGCTGCTGTACCCTGGGAGGTCACCCGCAGAGCTGGCCAGCCCTCCTTCATCGCTGCTGACTTTGCAACCTGGTGGAGCCCTAGGCAATGTAGTACTGGAAAAGCTGATTCAGGAAACACTGCGTGGAGACTCGGACCCCTTTAAGAAAAAAACGAACAGGAAAAAAGAGCCAGGACAAAAGCCTAGGCTAGAAGCTGGAAAACAGTCATCTGCATCCCTGTATAGACACCCAGATAAGTTCTGCGCCTTTCACTGCTGACATAAGAAACTGCAATTACTCAAAGCCTCTGAATACTAGGTAAAAATAGTAGTGTCATTGTCCAAAGCACACACAGATGGAGGTGTCTAACTTCAGCTCTCTCTTTTGGACACGTTGGCTTTGATTTTTATCGTCTGGTTTACTGGTCTGTACAGAGGAGAGGGAGCCAGGAATGCAGTTGTCCGCTATGGTGCGACATGGCCCTGGTCTGTGACCTTGGGCACATCTTTCCCTGACGTCTGCGTGTCTGCATGGGTGCTTTGGTGTCCCATCCTCTTCTCTGGGGCTAATGTTCTCCATTCGCATTCAGCTGACAGGATAAGGATTTGGGAAGGTGAGTGAGTTAATATTTGTCAAACACCGAAGATGCCAAGAGACCTGGAGAAAATCTCTACGTTAATCTTTATTTATGGAAAAGCAACCAAAAAAAAGAAAAAAAAGGACAAAAGGTTTAAAATTGCTTTCCTGGTCTGAGAGATGTGTGCCCACTTGTGAAAGTAATTTATGGCCCATCCCCTGGAGGTCTGCCACCTTCCCCCTCCACCTCTGTCACACCACAGTGCTGGATATCTCTGCTTTTGGAGAGGTGGCTCAGATCCCAGCCAGCTCCTGGAGGCAGGAATCACAGTTATATATAGTAGCATGGCAAGAGGCGAGCTAGGCAGCCACTGCAGCAGCTTGAAAAAAACCCCAAAACCCCACAGAGCAAATGAAATGTGTTCATCTCCCCCATGAGTTCCTGGAGTTGAATAGCTCAACAGGGGCGAAATGGCCAGATGAGAGGAGGAATACCTGTGTCACACTGTGGGGTCCCTCCTCACTCAGTCCTGCCCTCAGCCTGCCAAGGCCACCTGGAAGTTGCTCGCATTTCCTTGGGGACATTGTTTGCTGAGTATCCATCGCTGCCTATTATCTTATCTCACCGATTTCTGAGGAATTGCCCTGCAATCCAAATGTCAACCACATGGTGCAGAACAACTGGCATGTCCCTGCATCCTCTGTTATCTTCTTCTCCTTTGGCCCATGACAAGGCCGAGGGAGGTGTGCACAGCACACCAGAGCACTTGAAGTGGCACAGGTTGGTTTTATGTATTCAGTGAGGTAGTTCAGAAAGGGTGCTTGGGAATCAAAGGGCTTCATGTGACTGTATGGCAAAATCCAGCTTCTCTGGGTTGGTACCAAAGTCCCTGTGACTCCTCCCTGCCACAAACAGCCACATCTGCATCCCCATGATCCAGTGCAGCCTTGTGCCCCTGCGATGCTGCTCCGAGCAGGCTCCTGCCCAGTGCTGCCCACGCCGCCAACTCCATGTGCAGGCAGAGCTCCCGGTGCTGCCTGCTGGCTGGCCGGGGGGCATTCATCCTGTGGTTGCCCAGGTTACCAGGTTCCTTCATTTCTCTGAAATTGCTGGTTTATTAGTAGCAGAAAGTCTCTGAGAGAACAGAGAAGACAGAGGTGGAAGGGACCCGCAAGGATGGGACAGGCCAGAAGGGCCCGCAAAACATGTCCTTTCCCCACAAGCCACGAATCACCCACCTCAGACCATGCTGGCTGTTGCTGAGGAGTTACGAGACACCAAAGGCAGGTGAGGCAGCCATGGACCAGCTGCAGGGAAAGTGGAGAGAGGGTCGCGCGGCTCAACAGCGCAGAATATGGGAAGCCTTTGGTGCTTCCACTGCACTCACACCTCGCCCGTGCCCTCTCCTGCACGCCAGCTCTTGAGGAATGGAAGAAGTAACACATGAACATTGAATATCAGGCGTATTTATTGCAGGCAAGGGCAGGAGAGCACGATGATACAGTCTGGGATTCCCCTGGGGCTGTTGGAGGACTGGTTTTTACTAGTGGGATCTCTGCTGGGATGAGATGAATGGGGAGCAGGATTAATTTGCAATCCCTCTTACGTCACTTGATGTAAGATTTAATGACTGGGATTTCCCTCCGGTTATCCTGGGGGAATTGGAGCTCATTTTACAAGCTCTCGCCCGGCGTCAGGCAAGGAGCCATTCTCAGGCTCTTTGAGTCTCTTTAGAAGACGTCAGGAAGGAAAATTGTTTCCCATGAGCAGTAGCAAGGAGCAGTCTGGCACAACTGTGGTCTGAAAAGGATACTTACAATAGGAGCATCTTTTTCCTCAAAGCCTCAGCACATTGCTCTTTCATAACTGTTCTGTAGCCCAAAATAACCTGTCCTGGCAGCTGGTATTACTTGCATAAAGAGGAAGCTGAGGCCCTCAATGAGGTCAAAGGGAAGAGCACCCTGTCTAGACTAACATCCCTGGGGATTTCAGCCCCAGTCTCCTGGAAACCCCCCTGGTCCAGAATTGCCCTGGTGAGTCAGAGCCACTTGCACAAAGCCAGTACCGAGACAAACTCCAGAGCTATCCCACCGCTCTGACACCTCTCCTGTGACCTGCTCCTCTTGGGAAGTCTTCTGCAGGCCAAAGGAAATTTCCACGTTGCTCTTACCACTTGATCCTTATCAGATCTTCCTAGCCATGCTGCAGGACGGATGTGATTGCATATCCTTTCTATCTTGGTTGCCTGGTTTTCCCTTTCCTCCAGCTAGAAGGCCTTTTTTGTGCTGCTCACCAAAAGGCCTCTCTATTAACACTCTCCATATCAGACATTGTGTGCAATGGTCATCCATATCTTTGGTACTCACTAATACCAGTGCACCGACAGGGCTCACAAGGCCCACCAGTCTTTGGTATGATGAGGCCAGCAGTGAGAGAACTGGTATCCCTGAGGTACCTCTTCCCTGGGTTTTGGAGTGCCTCCAGCACCCCTACTCAGCCCAGCAGCTCAGCATGCCCTTGCAGAAGGAACTCTGCAATGCAGAAGTTGCCCATCTGCACTGAGTGGCCACGGAGGCTGTGGTTTGGGTGAGCCATCCTGCCCTGCAGAAGTCTTGCCATAGAGGAGTTATTAATATTCCTGTTGCCCATGTGCCATGATGACTAGCTTCCAGGGATAAATGCTCTCCTCACGTGCCTGTGGAGAGAGGGGACTTCCCAGGCCTAATTCAATGCTTCCCATTCCTGCTTTCTTACACACTAGTTTCTGCCGAGGCTATGAATATGTCCTGCTGAATCAGTGTTCATCCAGCCAACTTCCCCTTTTCACAAGGGGAAATATTTATAATCTAGCACTCGAGCCACCACACAGTGCAGCTGGTGGAAGGCATCCAATAAACATCCCATCTAACTGCTTCCTTTGCTGCCAAGGCTCCTCCCAAGAGTTGGCAACTTGAGTAGCATTCAACTGCGCTGTTGTTGATATATACGAGGTAATATTCATTAAACCATTCATTAGATGCTGACCACTGTGATGAGTTGCACGAAGGAATGTTCTTCATGTAAATCTTCAAATAATCAGCAAGGGTGTTCTGAGCTGAAAAAAATAACGTCAGTCTGGAAGAATTCATTAAGGGTTGTCTTCAGTGGAGAACCTGGCTTGGTACTCTCCATTGCATCTAGCATGAAGATATCTTCGAAATATATAGTGTCCCTGTGCATAAATGTCCTCTGTTTATTATTACCAGGTGATACGAGGTAGTATCATTCAGAAATACTGGCTCCATAGCTACAGCTGAGATTAATTTTGTGTTTAAAATAGGGATTTGAGCTCCCTCCTGTCTTGGTGTTCCCTCCCCCATACTTACTTGCTACGTATAAGAAGGAAAGATCTGAGAACGGACAGATACAAATGTTAAATAGCTATGAAGTTAAAAATAATTAAAATTAGTCCTTAAAGATATAGAGCTTCTAGTCACAAACAGAATCACAGAATCACAGAATCACTAAGGTTGGAAAAGACCTGTAAGATCAAGACCAACCATCAACCCAACACCACCATGCCCACTAAACCATGTCCCACAATGCCATGTCCACATGTTCCTTGAACACCTCCAGTGAGGGTGACTCCACCACCTCCCTGGGCAGCCTGTTCCAATGCTTCGCCACTCTCTCCATAAAGAAATTTTTCCTAATATCCAGCCTGAACCTCTCCTGGCACAACTTGAGGCTGTTTCTTCTTGGCCTGTCGCTAGTCACTTGGGAGAAGAGACCGACACCCACCTCTCTGCAACCCCTTTCAGGTAGTTGTAGAGAGCGGTAAGGTCTCCCCTCAGCCTCCTCTTCTCCAGACTGAACAACCCCAGTTCCCTCAGCTGCTCCTCGTAAGACTTGTGCCCCAGACCCCTCACCGGCTTCGTCGCCCTTCTCTGGACACGCTCCAGCACCTCAATGTCCTTCTTGTAGTGAGGGGCCCAAAACTGAACACAGGATTCGAGGTGCAGCCTCACCAGTACTGAGTACAGGGGCACAATCACCTCCCTACTCCTGCTGGCCACACCATTTCTGATACAGGCCAGGATGCTGTTGGCCTTCTTGGCCACCTGGGCACACTGCTGGCTCATATTCAGCCGGCTGTCAATCAACACCCCCAGGTCCTTTTCTGCGGGGCAGCTTTCCAGCCACTCATCCCCAGGCCTATAGCGTTGCACGGGGTTGTTGTGACCACAGTGCAGGACCCGGCACTTGGCCTTGTTGAACCTCATACAATTGTCTCGGCCCATCGATCCAGCCTGTCCAGATCCCTCTGTAGAGCCTTCCTACCCTCGAGCAGATCAACACTCCTGCTCAATTTGGTGTTGTCTGCAAACTTACTGAGGGAGCACTTGATCCCCTCATCCAGATCATTGATAAATATATTAAACAAGACCGGCCCCAAAACTGAGCCCTGCGGGACTCTGCTTGTGATCAGCTGCCAACTGGATTTGACTCCATTCACCACAACTCTCTGGGCTCGGCCGTCCAGCCAGTTTTTTACTCAGCAAAGAGTGCACCTGTCTAAGCCACGAGTCGCCAGCTTCTCCAGGAGAATACTGTGAGAGACAGTGTCGAAGGCTTTACTAAAGTCCAGGTAGACAACATCCACAGCCTTTCCCTCACCCACTGGGCGGGTCACCTGGTCATAGAAGGAGATCAGGTTGGTCAAGCAGGACCTGCCTTTCATGAACCCGTGCTGGCTGGGCCTGATCCCTTGGTTGTCCTGCACGTGCCCTGTGAGCACCATCAAGATGAACCTCTCCATAATCTTGCCTGGTACCGAGGTCAGGCTGACAGGCCTGTAGTTCCCCAGATCCTCCTTCCGGCCCTTCTTGTAGATGGGCATCACATTGGCAATCCTCCAGTCGTCTGGGACCTCCCCTGTTAACCAGGACTGTTGATAAATGATGGAGAGTGGCTTGGCAAGCTCCTCTGCCAGCTCCCTCAGCACCCTTGGGTGGATGCCCTCAGGCCCCATAGACTTGTGAGTGTCCAGGTGGCATAGCAGGTTGTTAACTGCTTCCTCCTGGATCATGGGGAGTTTATTTTGCTCTCCATCCTTGTCTTCCAGCTCAGGGAGCTGAATACCCTGAGGATACCTGGTCTGGCTGTTAAAGACTGAGGCAAAGAAGGCATTAAGTACCTCAGCCTTTTCCTCATCCTTGGTAACAATGTGCCCTCCTGCATCCAGTAAAGGATGGAGATTCTCCTTGGCTCTCTTTTTGTTGTTAATATATTTATAGAAACATTTTTTGTTATCCCTTACGGCCGTGGCCAGATTGAGCTCTAGCTGGGCTTTTGCCTTTCTAATTCCCTCTCTGCATGACCTAACGAGGTCCTTGTACTCTTCTTCAGTTGCCTGGCCCTTCTTCCAAAGGTGATAAACTCTCCTTTTTTTCCTGAGTCCCAGCAAAAGCTCCCCATTCAGCCAGGTTGTCTTCCCCACCGGCTCTTCTTATGGCACATGGGGACTGCCTGCTCCTGCGCTTTTGAGATTTCCTTCTTGAAGAGTGTCCAGCCTTCCTGGACCCCTTTGCCCTTCAGGACCATCTCCCAAGGGACCCTCTCAACCAGTGTCCTCAACAGGCTGAAGTCTGCCCTCTGGAAGTCCATCGTAGTGGTTTTGCTGACCCCCCTCCTTACTTGGCCAAGAATTGAGAACTCTATCATTTCATGGTCGCGAAGCCCAAGACGGCCTCTGACCTTCACTTCTCCCACCAGACCCTCTCTGTTTGTAAACAGCAGGTCAAGCAGGGCACCTCCCCTGGTAGGCTCCCTTACCAGCTGCGTCAGGAAGTTATCTTCCACATGCTCCAGGAACCTCCAGGACTGTTTCCTCTCGGCTGTGTTATATTTCCAGCAGACGTCCAGTAAGTTGAAGTCCCCCACAAGAAGAAGGGCTTGTGGCTGTGAGACTTCTGCCAGTCACTTGTAGAACGCTTCGTCCACCTCTTCGTCCTGGTTGGGACACCAGCAGTATATCTGCCGTGTTAGCCTTCCCCCTCATCCTTACCCACAAGCATTCAACCTTGTCGTGACAACTGTTGAGCTCTATACAATCAAAACTCTCCCTAACATACAGAGCCACCCCACCGCCTCTCCTTCCCTGCCTATCCCTCCTGAAGAGCTTATAGCCATCCATTGCAGCACTCCAGTCATGCGAGTTGTCCCATCATGTTTCTGTGATGGTGACTACGTCGTAGATATCCTGCTGCACAATGGCTTCCAGCTCCTCCTGTTTGCTGCTCGTGCTGCGTGCATTGGAGTAGATGCACTTGAGCTGGGCTATCGATTTCGCCCCCAACATCGGCACACCACCCCTAGCCTCATCTCTAGGCAGCCTGGTTTCATCACCTTCCCCCTTCAAATCTAGTTGAAAGCCATCTCGATGAGGCTCGCCAACTCACGAGCAAGAATCCTTTTCCGCCTTGATGATAGTTGAACTCCATCTGCAGCCAGCAGGCCCAGTGTCGTGTAGACCGCCCCATGTTAAAAAAAAACAAAATTCCTTCGACGGCACCAGCCTCTGAGCCGCAACATTTATGATGTTTAATCATCACCACAGCAGAATAATAAAAAGACTTCAGGCTTCCTACACAGTAAAAGCTTACTGCTATCATGTGCAAAGCCTACACAAGAATATTTATTTTTTAATTCCTGGGTATTTTTCACATTACTTTTGACATGTGAAAGTTTCTCTGGATGTTTACATTAAGATTTCAGTTCAGAATTTTTCTTTTAAAAATGGAACTGAAGTCACAACTCATCTTACATGGGGATCATTTGGAAGAGTTGCTTTTAAACACACTCGTACACAAGCATTTCCTTGTACCCACTCATGTATTTCTCTCAGTCACTGTCGCTCCCCCACCTTCCTTGAGAGCTGACTTGGCTATGTTTCCATCAGGTACAACTGGAGGACCAGTTTTATAACAGATAAGCTTTCAGTTATGAAAAACTGAAACTGATTCAAGGAAATACCTTCACAGACATTGAACAACGAGACTAGAAGGCATTTAAGTCAAGAATTCAGCAATATTAAAAAGCACTGAAATGTATATGGCTGGTAAGAACATCCAGATTTTTAAAAGTCAATGTATGTTTTAAAAAGGATAGTGAGTCCTCTTCTGAGGTCCTCTGGCTAGCTCTAACTAGTAAAGATTTGATGCTGGAGTAAATATATCGTGTCTGTCACTAGCCATTATCAGAGAGAGGACAATGGAGGAGGTGGTCTGGGGGTCCCCAGCAGTTGACAGGGATGAGGTGAGCGAGGACTCCACCTGATCTGCAGGGAGGTGGACCTAGCATGGCCAACCACCTTTTATTTAAGGTGCTGTTCATTATAAGTTGGCTTTATCTCTTCGTTTCACTCATTTGTTTCATGGGTGAGGAGACTGCTCAGTCAGACTTGTGCAGAGCAGCAATACACAATGTAACTTCTGATTAGACCTTGTTTTCAGGATAAATACAGTTTGAAGAAACCTAGGGTGGGATTTACCTCACCAGAGTTAGATGTGTGGTTCAGGACGAGATGACCGTCTCTCTAGAATAACCTCTTTCTCTCCATCGCTTGGAAAGAGGCTGCAGCCCCCATGTCCCATCAGATGCAGAGATGGGTGTTTGATCAGATGGATCTTAGCTTTAGTATTTTAAGAAAAAGTAACCGTATAGTTATGCCCCAAACCTTGAAACATAGGCTCTTTCGTGTTGTCCTGAGCCTGCACTGTTTCACAACTGAAAGAAAAATAGTGGTATGACTTAACGTTGGAGAGTTGGCCTGTTAAGACATGACAGTACCCCAAGCCTCTATTTTTTTAGAGTTGTGGCTTAGGTAACAAAATTGCATGCCACGTTTTGTAGAGCTTCTTGAAAGTCTATGTAAACAGCAATTTCTTACCCACCCTGAGCAGAGGCATGGTTATCGCAGAGATCAGAGGAGGACAGGACAGGGGCTGGGAGGTTGAGAGTAGGTAACAAGCCACATGCTTCTTGCAGAGGGTGGAGGTTTCTAGGTGGACTCTTTAACGGTGTTTGCTGGGAAAGTTCATCCCGACGCAGCTGCCGGTGAGCAGGGGGAGCTCGCGTGGTGCACGCTGCTGGGGCTGTGGGAGACTCAGGGCTTCGGTTGGAGCCGCCTGTTGGGAATGGAAAGGGGAACTGGCTCCCCTCGAGATCCAGAAGGGCAGGAGGTGAAAATTGCTGGGAAGTGAGGTGGGAGGTTTCCTCAAAAAGCTAGGAGGAAGCCTCGCGAGCCTGCCAGGCTATTGCTTGAAAGCCAAAAACCTGCCTGGCAGCAGGCAAAGCGCTGGGGAGAGAAGAGAGAAGTATTGTAAACGCTCGCTTCCTCAAAGTGGTTTGTATGTGATTGAACCTGGGCTATCTTTGATGAAGGATGTTTCGTTTCCCTAGATTAACTCATGGTTTAGGTTAAGCCCCATACACTTGATTTCGAGCAAAACCAATTCACATTTATGCAGGATTTTTAAGCCCAAGGTTCCCAGTCTTTACTTCAGGTAGAAATAACTTCAGCCACTGGGTGAAATGGAAACAGGTATGTATAAATATATTGTAACAATAGTTCGTCTCCTCAAACAAAATGCAGCTAGAATTACCTTATATGCTTCTTGATGTCTGAAGGTTATTATCTTACCCAAATGCCATATATTTTAACTATATGGCCAGCACACAGTACCTGGGGTCTCTGGGACAGATTACAGGGGAGGCAGAGCAGCGCAATGCTCTTTTATGGCTGCTTAGCCACTGGTTGATTTTTAGTTGATTGAATAACATCCGTATCTGGATTGTGATCACGATGGTGACTGTGATGGTTATCTCCTAGCAATGAGTTCAAATATAGCCCCTTAAAAGAAGAGGACTTGCACTTTCTGGAAGAAGCAGATGAATGATTTTGCATGGTTGGTAAAAACAGCAGTTAGCATTGTAAAGCATACGTAGTTTTTATAGAAGTTTCTCAGTAGCTTGTAGTGGATTGCCAGGTGCAAGGCAGAATGCAAAAGGATTAGAGCATAAAAGTAAGTCTAGAATGGTTTTTAAGCAAAAAATTGTTTCCACGTTTTATTGTCTAAAAGAAGAAAATGCAGAAATGCCACAGCAGCTGATGCCAAAACAGAAAAAAAAAGTCTAATTACATCATTCACACACATTCAGACACATTATTTCTTGGAGATAGCAAATTAGTGTTGTTTTCTACCATTTACGGTGGATAAAAGATATATTTTGGTATGGCAAAAATTGACTACTGCCAACAATCTATGAACTTCTTTGTCAGTTGGGAAAAAATCAGAAATTTGGTGGGAAAGGGCGTATTTTCTTCAGTGGCCATTGCTGCCTCAAACTATGGAGATACCCAAAGGTTTCCAGTGCTCCTTTGTTAACACGGGGCTGAAAACTGAGTAATTCATTGCTGTCTTCATTATTTTCAAGACAGCAATGAAACTGCATTAGGGATATTTGGAAATATGAAATGTATAGACAACCAAAATGGTTTAAATTTTGGCAATGTATCCTGATTAGCATATGACAGGGTAATATTTACTTTGGGGATACACCCATCTGGCCATGAATTAGCGGCAGTGAGAATGAATACCTGCTTCCAGCTAATTGCCAAGCTCCCACAATGCATAACACAGCAGATTAGGCTGAAATAGGTCATCGCTTCATCTTGGCAGTTGTGTAACTAGTTATCAATCTCCTCTTCTCCTTTGTTAAGTGTTTCAGAATTACAGGAAGCATTTCGTTTTGCCAGCCTCCACTATGTGGAAACGTTAAGGCATGTCCCTGCAAGACTGTTATTTCTAAACCTGCAGCTGAAGGGATCTTAAAATGCTTTCCCTCTGCTAGAAGTTACTTTGCCCACTCAGGGAAGGTTTCCCCATTGCATGTTTAAGTGCTTTAAAGAATGAAAAGCTGGGGATTGTGAAGAGACTGGCAGCAGCTCAGTACCACTTTCTTTCACAACATGCTAAAGCACTAAAACATCTCTGATGGGGTTTTATAATTAGATCTGAACTTGCCTGTGTGGCAGTTTCTAGCATAACGCATCCACATGAGAGAAGGCTACAACAGAAACCGGGGGATAAATTTGTTGGTCACAGATGTAACTCATCTAAAAATGTACCGTGACAAAACAGCCACAATAGGAAGGGATTGTAGTCAGTAATATATTTGCTCTTCGATGGTTGACTTCACACCTTGATTTTAGAAAATGAATCTACCTTAAAATGCATGAGCCCCTTTCTCTGGTATTTGCCCCAGAAAATAAGGCATTATTGAATGTTTTAAATGTGCTAGAAAGCTGGGTACGTATCATTGGTATGAGGAATGTTCTGCACGGAGAGATTTGTTGTGCTGTGCATGTTTCATCAGGAATTTTGTGGTACAACATTACGACATTTCATATCTTCAGATTCTAGGAATCTGGGTTTCTTAAAGCTTGTGAAATAATATGTATTTCTGCCTTAAGTGCTGCAATGGAAAGAATGTTTTCATTGTGCAAATATACTTTGACATATTGCAAGAAGAGCTAAATATTTATTTTGTTAAGGCTAAGCTTCCAAATAATTTAATTGTCCAAGTAAGGAAAGGTTTGCGAACCAATTAGAAAAATAAAGATGTATTGAAATGTGCAACAAGTGACCATAAATTCAATTTCAAACAATAAACTGGAGCTTAAAGTAAAGTAATGGACTGAATATTTGAGCACAGTCGACCTTCACTTAAAAGATACATGCTCTGCTAAGGAAAATTGTGGTTCCCCAAAATGCCATTTAATGAAGGGCAAAGGTCTAGTGATGGGAGGTTTTTTTGTGAGGGTTCTCTTTATTTCCTTCCAAGCAAGGAGGTCACTCCATCACTGTACAGTTGGGCTTAGTTTCTGTTCCTTCATAGGGCGGGCTTCACTGTATTGTCTCAGTAAATACAAGCACAAGGATGTGAAGACACAAAGCTGTTCTTTGAAATGCTCTGGCCATGGCGTGGCCTGTCTTGATCTCTGCATGAGCATCCAGGCATTAAGTTTGCTGGTTTAAGCCTCTTAAGATTGACGTTTGTACCGACTCCTGATTACTGCTTGTCATTAAAGACATGTTTTGCCCAACGAGAGAGGACCGGTGATGTTTAAGAAATAAAAGTGAAACAATGGTGTAATTTTTTTTTTTTTAAACTTAAGCTAGTAGAAATAAAAGAGCTTTTTTACTGTCTAGCAATGTTACTATGCGTTTCTTTCTCCCCACCTTTCCTTACATCTCAACACACCCAAGCGAGTTGCTGCTCCCACTGGCGCACATTCTCCCTGGCAGTGCCGCTCCCCGCGGTTCCTGCGGCAGGGCCAGTGCCGAGAAGGGAGGGAAGCTGTTGGTGTGGTGCCAGGGGAAGCAGCGGTCCAATGCTGGTTGGTGGGTGATTTAATGCTGTGCTCCTAGAGAGTCAAACAGATCAAGAAGAAAAAAAAGAAAAAGTGGATCTGAGCATATAGTGGAAAGGGAGAGAAAAAAAAAATCCTCCGAATACCTTTAAAAATCAGCGTAATTTCATTTGCTGTCAAAACCATTTGCATACCTCTGCCACTATCGTATTCGCAGGATGCTGCAAAGAAGTGAGACATCTGATAAAAGAAAATTTTCTTGGCTGAAGAAGGCGAGAGGGAAATCACTCAGAAATTTTAAAAAATAGTAACGAAACAGCCAGTGCATCTCCCGGAGAGGGAGCTGGGAGCGCCCAGCTGTGCGGAAGGCTCTAGGAAGTTCAGACTGCTTGTCCAGCCTCAGTACGCTCCTCTGCATCGGAGCACAGTTTGATTTTTTTAAGTTTTTCGTTTCTTTAATGGATGAAATCATTATTAATCATTACCACCCATGACTAACGAACTAATTTCATTAATCATTTATTTCATCATTAAATAGCCCACTCGAAGGGACACGCTTCAGTACCTAAGCCCAGTAAATCTGCACCTCGAGGAGGAGGCGGTCAGGAGGACACTGAACCCCCACTCCCGCGGGGTCCGCGGGGCGATGCCCCCACCCGCGAGGCGGCACGCGGCCCCGCACTCCGCGCGCCCCGCCCGCAGCCCCGGCCCCGCCCCCACCGTGACGCAGCGGCGGCGTTGGTCACGTGTGGCGGAGGCGGAGGCCCGGCCTGCCGCACCCGGAGCCGCCGCCATGCCGCTGCCTGGCCACCCCCGCCTCGGGCAGGCCCCGCTCCTGGCGCTGCTGCTGCTGTGGCTGCTGCTGCTGGTGGGCCCGGCGCGGCCCATCTCCTTCCAGCTGCCGGGCAAGGCGCGGAAGTGCCTGCGGGAGGAGATCCACCGCGACACGCTGGTCACGGGCGAGTACGAGATCGGCGCCCCGCCGGGCTCCTCCACCGGACCCTCCGCCAACCTCAAGGTGCGACCGCGGCGGCAGCGCCCCGGCAGGCGGGGCGGGGGGGGGGAGAGCGGGGGTAGGCCGGGGCGGGCGGCGTGGCCCCTCCTCCCCGACCGTGCGGGGGCGGGGCGTGGGGTGGGTGACGTTTTCCACGCGTGACACCACCTCCCGCGTGGGTTTGCAGCGGGCCTGGCCTCCTGCCTGTGGCGCGTTGGGGGAGGGATGAGACAGGACTCGCCTTGTGGTAGGGACCACCAGCTCACCCAGGGGCTTTGCCATCTGGGTATTGGGTAGGAAGGGAGTGGGGCAGGATTTTGGCTTGAGCCAAATTCAAGCTTTTTGTCCCCAAAGATCTTGTCGCGGCGGCCCGTCCCACCAGCCGCCGTATAATCCCCATGCCAGAGGCCTCCAGCGTGTGGATTATGTGGCAGCTGGCGGGACGGGCCACTGCGATAAGGCCGTCCTAAGGCTGCTGACACTGTGTAAGGAGGAAAGAGTTACGGTGACGTGGCTTTCCGAGGGCTCCCTCCCCGCATACGGCCTGGCACGGCGGGATGGAGCAGCAGGATGCAGGGAACGGGCAAGGTGAGGGTTTAGAAACAAGGTTTTGGTACACAAAATGGCTATTCCCATCTTGCTGTGTTGTGGCCAGCATGGATTTTAAGGAGGCAGGTGTTTGCTGTGCGGACGAAAGGGTTCCTAAAAGATCCTTAGGGAGTGTAGGGGAAGGGTCAGCAGAATACATGTGACTAATACACCTATGTGACAAGCAGCTATTAAAACTTCAACAGTTTCACTATAATTCTGTCTGCAATCTGCCTTCCCTAGGCTTTCTTCAAATTTCCCAACTAGCTGGGTAAGGTCTATTGCTATGCAATCAGTCATAACGGCTTTCTGTCTTTTTTTGATTTTTGTCTAAGCTCCCAAAGGCTTCAAAAGTAAGTGTGCAAACAAACAGAGACAGGATGGTCTGCTCAGGAGTCTCTGAACTCAGTACTACTCAGTGAGTATTTGAGATCTCCTGAAATCAAGTTACCCTTCCAGCATCTGCCGACAGACACCCAAAGGCCTTGGGTTATTGGCAGTTGTGCTTGGTTATGGCTAGAGAAGGCTGTTTCTGGAGTCTTGCTTTTTTAAAATCTTGTTCTGCTGTTCTTATGTCATTTGTAAGAGGAAACATGCCTGTGTGCCTGGCAAGGTACATGTATTTCAGGTCAAGTGCCCTGTTCCTGTCTGTCTCTTACCACTCGGTGATCAAGCATCCTGGTTCTCTGGTTGCCCAGTCTTAGGTCAATTGACCCTGCGGTCCCTTCCAAAATTCATTTTTATGACAGAGGACTTGTCTAGGGAGGTGGTGAAACAATGAATCCCACACTTGGGTCTTAAGTCTGGCTTTGCTGCTGAAGCTGGTATCCAGGTAGGACTGCTCGTGGCAGCTCTATTTTACTGGGACTGTAAAATAAAAACAAAATAAAATAAAGTCCTGTACTAGTTTGAAAAACTACAAAGGAGAAACAGTAATCTATGCAATTCTTGCTTTCCTTCGTATTGTTCAGGTATGCTGTGGCCTCCCAACATGCTGGGCCTGTTGCAAGTGCTGTAACCCCTCTGTTAGGTGCATACTTCTTTCTGTGTCTAAGTGTGTGTGGGGAAAGTTAGTTCAAGACTAACTTGAGGGTGGTAGAGCACTGGAACAAGCTGCCCAGAGAGGTTGTGGAGTTTCCTTCTCTGGAGATACTCAAAACTCGCCTGGATGCATTCCTGTGAGATCTGCTCTAGGTGAGCCTGCTCTGGCGGGGGGGTTGGGCTAGATGATCTCCAGAGATCCCTTCCAACCCCTATCGTTCTGTGATTCTGTGAAGACACCTCGTCTGCAGATGGTCTCGCTCCTTCTGCACTGAATGGCCTGCTTCGGTCCCCCAGATCGGGCCACCAAACATAGGAAGTTGGTAGTTAATCCTGGCTGGGCTCAGTTCGGTTCCTGCTAGTGAGCTAAGTTTTGTGTGTGTGTGATAGCCCAGCACTAACAGTGGCACCCTCTGTTTTGGAGGAATCCGCGGGCTCTGCCAGCTGGCTGCGGAGGGGCGGCATCGGGGCGGCTGAGGTCTTGCTTGGGCCTGGCCACGTGCCTCTGGCCCATTGTCGAGGCTGGCGGTTTGGGGAACCTTCAGGCTGTTTGTCAAGGGCGAACAATGCCCTGTCTGTAGGGGATTGCGTTACCGTAAATAACGTTAGAATAGCATGAAAAAACCCTTTCAGGTCAACTCCCCCACAAGCGTTCTGGCTGGGCTATTAGCAGCTTCTCCCGCCCCCGTGGGCCCGGCTGAATGAGCAGTGTATTTGGCTGATCTGGGTAACGCTATTCAATTTTGATGAAAGCAGATAGCAGAGCTTTTACTGTCCAGAATCCTGTTCATGAGCAGGCTATTGCTAGAGCTGGAAAGGGCAAAAATGGATCAAGCTGCATAATATCCTCTAGCTAAAGATTAGCTCTGGTCTCTAGAAAGCCCTAAAGGAACAGTGCTCAAAACAAAGGGGACATTTGAGAGCTTGCTGTGTTATTGTCACTACTTCTTGGGATGGAGAACCCAGTATGCAGATCATATGATACCACCCTGATGAGGCTAGTGTCTTGGTTAATCAGGACCGCTCCATTGAATAGTGTGCACCACGTGTTGGCCAAAACGCATGCTTTTACACCATGTCTGCATGGTCAGATGCAGACAGCCTGGCACTCCAAAAGGGCCTGCTGACTTGAGCTGGGTGCTTCCGATAGTCTAGTGGCTTCCGGACAGGAGGTGGCTTGTGTTGGGAGCTTGTGGCAGGGGGGGATAGCAACACGCTGCCTGTTCCTGATTGCACAGGCGTGCTTTCATCTGCTCGCCACTTGAATACAGGTAGAGCTCTGACGAACTGCAGTGAGGGAGGAGAACAGTGCTCCTCGTTGTGCTCGGACACTGACAAATAGCATATGGTGCAGGGGAAGCTACAACAAATCCTGTAATGGACAATTATGGGATAATCTGTATGCAGAGGAAACTTGTTCCTAAAGTCTTGCCTGCTATGGTTTATACCCTGAGGCATGAAGTTCTATATACTTTATTATTTTTGCTGCCTAATACAGCAACTCTCACTGTCCACATGAAGGTCCGCACCTGTTCCGAGTCCAGCAGGCTGCCGGCATCAGCGGTATCCTGTGGCAGGGAGTTAATTAGGTGTCCTAATACGAAGAAAGAAGAGTGTTTCCTTAGAATAGTTTTGGGTGCATAGCCCTTTTGTATGGCCTTTGTACAGGGAAACAAGGCTGTTTTTCTGTTGTAAGATGGAGTAAAGG
The DNA here is from genome assembly GCF_030936135.1 of Gavia stellata. Taxonomy (NCBI): domain Eukaryota; kingdom Metazoa; phylum Chordata; class Aves; order Gaviiformes; family Gaviidae; genus Gavia; species Gavia stellata. The sequence goes on from NC_082600.1 coordinate 26,949,737, forward strand.
AGAATCTCTGATTTACCTTCTCCGTACCACAAATTCTTTTATGTACTTTTGTCTTATATACCTTTAAAATTATTCCCAAGCTTTTCAGTCTCTTCATGTCTAAGACTTTCAAAGACCCCTAGTAACTTTAGCACCCATGCTTTTTCAGACATACCTGTTGAGGGATGCAGTTGTGAGAAACTGGGAGGCATTCCAGTGGAACGCATATTGTTGATTTTTGTACAGTATTGTAACGTCTTCAATTTTTTTTCATGCCTCTCCGTTGTCAGTGTATTTCAACTGGATGGAGCCTTTAATTGAGCACAGTGATTCTCAAGTCTGCGTCATGAAATGCGTGTCCTTTTTTTTTGACTCTTTGTTGAAGCATTTTTGTAGACCTTCTACAGTTTTTGCCTATTCTTAGTAATTTCCTAGACTTAGTGCAAAGCAGTCATTATTCTGTCTGTGTAGTCTGAATTGTCCTTTGAAGTGGCCACTTTTATGGATCTTGGCACCCAAACCTTGTATAACTCAGGGCTGTACTGATGGTTCATTTCTAGAGGAATAGATGTGCCCTTCTCCATTTCATCTTCTGGGGAATGAGTCTTTTTTGTCTCATAAGGCTTCCCTGTATCTCTGTTGCTATGGGAATTTATGAATTTTGCTTGCAAAATGAAGGCAATGAATTCAGTTTGGTTCAGCTAGAGTGCCTAAATGTAGTCTATATTCAGGGGTTATAGGAGGAAGAGGAATTAGTGTGGTTTTTGGTTTTGGGGTTTTTTTGGTTGGTTGGTTGCTTGCTTTTTGGTGTGGGGTTTTTTTGTTTAATCTAAGAGTCAGTAATTACCTTAGAAGCACTCTGACTTTGTCAGCTCCTGGAGTGGGGATGAGGTGGGGAGGAATTGATATAGTCGCGAGGAAGGAGGGAAACTGTTGAAAGGAGAAAGCAGCAGACCCAAAGGGGAAGCTAGGAGAACTCTTCCTGCACAGGCAGCCTGAACCCGTGGCAGCAAAGCCCTGTTTCTTACCCTCATTGTCTCTCTTACAGATAACAGACTCAGCTGGGCACATCCTGTATGCAAAGGAGGATGCCACTAAGGGCAAGTTTGCCTTCACCACTGAAGACTATGATATGTTTGAGGCCTGCTTTGAGAGCAAGCTTCCTGTGGGTAAGTGAAGTGAAAGGTCTGTTGGCTGCTTCTAGTTTCCAAACAGGTTCATGTAGATATGTGGATTAGGGCTATCGGTAAAGCGATCCTGAGTGTGGTCCGCAGAACACTGACTTTTAAAGCTGATCTTCAGGAGGATGTGGGCAGTCTCACTGCAGAATATCTGCTGTCCGTGTTGCATTTGAAGTTAAGTAATCCTCTGTGGCTGTCGTGTAGACCACTTGGGTTTCCTCTGAAAGGGGAATCGTGTGTTCCTCCTGCAGAGGTCACCACAGTTGCAATGAGCGGCAGTACCTGGGAGCAAACCACACCTCTTTTGCCCTTTTCATGCTTCTCCCCATCTTGCAGTTGAGCCAGGACAGAGCAGGATGCCATCAACTCCAAGACCCTGTCTTTCTCCCCAGCTGACCATCTCTCCCATTTGGTGGAACATGATCTCTCCACAATGTGTACTTGGCAGCAATCCTGCGTTACGTTAGCAACCATGTTCTGGGGTTGAGGAGTGTGTGTGTGTATAGAGAACAGGGCCTTGGTTTGCACTTGCAACTGCTCTCTAAGTGGTCGATAAAGGGAAGGGGAAACGAGCAGGACGTCAGCCTTGCATTTGTGCTGCAGGGATGGTTGCCTAACGAGCGCCGAGGCTCGTTTCCTGTGAGTGTGACGCATGTGCTGCTTTGAGTGTCTGGGCTCAACTTCAGGACAAACGTGCTGAAAACAGTCAACACGTGGACTCCAGTCTCATTTGCAGTGGTGTGAGCATGTGCAAGTTTGTAGGTGCTCACATTTTTTCATGGTCATTGTCAGAGTTCTGCTCCCTGGACCTGGTTCTTCTTAGGTCTTATCCTAAAAGACCCCAGAGCATTTCACAGACCGGTTGCTAGCAGCATTCCTCACATCTGTTTGAAAGGCAACCTCTGTTTTGCTGTTCTGTTCCACGTGTAAGATGTAAATAGTTTGCAAGTTGAAGAGAACTTTCCAGAAAGAGAAGGTTATCATCTTTGCTGGGATTAGGAGGGATCATCTGGCTTGTAACACCTCTTCTATACTATTTGACAGATAAGGCAGTGACCCCAAATGCTCAGGGTTTTGCTTTTATTTCACTCCAAAGCTAGGACTTCCAAATGCTCCTTAACACATTGAGACATGCAGGCACTAGTGACTCATCTGGGAGTCACTCATGCTATTTATTGTCCGACACCTGGGTATTCGGGAAGTCTCCAGACAGTCCTACAAATCCTTTCATAGCTTCCATGTGATCACACACTGAAATGGGAAACTCTGTGACCAGAGGTTTCTTGCCTAGACTGAGCCCCTTATAGCTCTTTTGATTGTAGCAAATGTTTGTTCCCTGGCTCCCTTGTATTGTTGCAGGTTTGTTTTAAAGCTTTCCATACTGATGAGGATAAAATATTTCTAAATGCAGCTTCTACCTGATGACCAGTCGGGTGTTGAGATGCAAAAATCTAGAGCTGTTCAATTGAGCAGCTGGATCCTCTTCTGGAGGCTTTCTTTTTAGGGGTCTCCAAGCTGCCAGTTTCTTTTTGGACCCAGGTGCCCCAAATTCCTTGCTAAAGAGAGATGCTGCATGGTGAGTATCTCCAGATTTCCCATGCCTGTGCTGAAAATCAAGGAAGTGTTAAAGTAAGGGAGGTGGCACTGTGAGGCTTGATCATCTGCAGGACTTGGTTAAGGTACTGTGGAAGAAGTAACCACGTTACAAGGAAGTGCCTCGTTTCCTCTATAAGGTCAGCATGGGAATGGGGGAACTGACCAAGTGCTGTTTTATCCCCATGTTTCTCTTTAAAGGTTGGGGTTTTTTTACAGTCTCATCAAGTAAGTGGTCAGGACTTGTAGTGTGGCAGCCAAGGAGGATGTTGGTGGAGTACTGGAAGAGAAAAACTGTTGGTAGAGGAAGCTCAGAGCCGTTGGGACCTGAGGGGTCTAAGCAACTGAGATTTCTCAATCCTTAACCACAGAAATGAGGAAGAGGAAGTAAGAAGGAGATCCTATTTAGAAGGTCCACCTTATCGGAGTGGAGGAGTTTTTAGCGTGGTTCTTGGAGCTGTGGGTGTTTACATGATAGGCTTTTTTCCCCTCTTCCAGGTTGGAATGGTCCTGTCTTCCTCACCAGTGCTCTGTGCCCAGGCACGCTTACTCTTGTACCGTAGGCTAATCTCTGAGATGAACAGCCTGGCCTGCACTATATGCTCCCCTGTAGGGCTCTTCCTGTGTGCTAATCTTTACCTCTTTGCTCCTTCTGTAATCCTTCTCTTTCTGAACTTTCTTAAGAGTGTTATGGCTCATTTTTTCTGGAATTCCTGTGGGAAAATTTTTTGACATCCAGTTCAACCATCCTGTTTTTCCACTGACTTTGCAAATTGGGAGCTCCCCTTATCTCCCAGGAAACAGTTCTGTGCTCATGTGAGATGATCTCTTGAAGACCTCCTGGGGGCTGTAGGTATCAGTTTAGTTCGAGGTCTCTGGGACTTGACTGTTTTTCTCTTTGCTGCTGATCCAGTCTGCTCTGGCGAGCCGTGGCTGCAGGAGGAGCAGGGAGTTAGTGAGGATATGATGAGCATGAAAGGAGCTGCCTAGTGCCTTGGGCTCAGTAAACTTGTAGAAGAGCAGCTTGAGTTTTTCCAGGCCAGTCCCTGACAATGTTAACCTCTTGCAGGATGTCTGCTTTCCATCCCTTTGCACCCAGCAGCTCTAAGGTTTCTGCTTTCTTACTGCCTCTTGGCAGCTCTCCCTTCCAGCCTGACAAATTAATCCTTCCAATTCTGTTCTCCTCTTCACTGGCCTTTTCATCTTTCTCATCTCTTCCTGGAAGCTCCAGCTCTCCACCCAAGTTGCTGTAATTTAAACAACATTAAAAAAACCTCTCACTGAACTGTGTGCTTTGAGTTTTCTTCTGCAGCTACTGTTGGCTGTCCTACCTGCTAGTCTGTAGGCATGCTGGTATATTTATGGCATAAGTGGTCAAAACATGTGGTTGGAGAAAGGAGCATTGGGTGGTTGTATACAGCCTGTCTGTCAAAGAACAGTGCTGGGATTTTAGTTTGGTTTTACAGCAACCGGTCTTTTATAAGAAAACAGAAAAATTCCATCCTAATCCTCATTTATCCATTAGGCTTTTACATAGCTGGGTTTGAATTTCAAGCTGCTGTATCCCTCAGGAAATTTAAGAAACAGTTTGTAGTTGATATGGACCGTCTTGTCAGTAGGCTATTCCATGTTCTGCTGACAGTAGAAGGTGGAGGTGATTCTGCTTTGGTGTTGAAAACCTGTTCAGTGGATAGAGAGAAAATTTGGGGATGTTGTATTGAAGATCTGGAGTATCTTCCTAGCTCCGACTGGAGTGACCCAGTGTAACCTGTACATTGAATTTGTTTGTGGACTGAGGGAATGTCCACCTGGCAGCCTCCTAAGGCAAAGTGTGAGTATTGGACATGCTCCTGGATAAAGACTCTGAAATTCGTAGTATAAGTGAATTCAGACCTCATGTTTTGCTGGCAGCCAGCTGAGGACAACTGTATGCCCCACCATGCTGGGATTTGGGAATGTGTTATGTACAGACATTTTCTTCATGGGTGGTATAGTGGAATATGATAATTGGGTCAGCTGACGTGCTGCATTCTTTTGGGTATCTTATATGGCTATCCTATATATTTTTTTCCCCCTCTTGTGAATGTTCTCAGATGTGACAGTTTGTAACAGTTAAAAGAAGCTATTAGCCATAGGTGTCCCTAGCTTGGGGGCTACAGCCTTAGAAGATACCTACTGTGCTGTTGGCTGCAGCCTTATCCTACTCGCTGTGTGTGCGGCTGCAGCTGGCAGTTCTCTGAAGTGGTGTTTTCCTGGCTTCAGAAGCCTCTTGCCATCTTGGGGTTTGCATTAGCAGTGTGGGTCTCGAACATCTGAGCTGTTCTTTCTGTGAAAAGATATGTTGGTAAAGGGATTGCCTTTGTTTCTGCAGATACTGCAGCATGCATGGATCAGTAGTCCCCATATGCCATATTCCTCAATTAGAGCAGTTTACCTTCTGCTCCTTTGAATGTAAAATCATTTACAACCCCAGTAACCTTGACAAGTTAGCGGTGCACTTCCTGCTAGGAGGAACGTAGGCTTCCCAGTCGAATATTTGTCCCTCTGGTGACTTGTCTTTTGTCAGGCTGTCTCATAGCAGCTGATACTCATCTTCTAATCCTCTGCAGTTTTTACAGCGATTTGCATCCCACACACACTTAGCACTTTTAGTTACAGCTTGTTCTCATTATCTTTGCGAGGCTCTCCTTCAGCCAGGATTTATTGTGAAGTCTCTGTATTTTTAGGCTGGACTGTGCTGCCTCCACAGTTAGCTGCAGACATGGCGGGAGGGGAGGGATGTTGTGAGTTCTTCCTCAGTGGTGGGGAGAGCTGGTGATTTCCTGGCAGGCTGAATGTTTCGCACAATGAATCCTTTCATTATGCTTCCAGGAACAGGGAGGATGCCGGACCAGCTCGTGATTCTGGATATGAAGCATGGAGTTGAAGCAAAGAACTACGAGGAGGTATGTCCCCTGGCTGCCTGCACTGCAGGCTCCCCTTTCCCAGCACTCACGTGATGCCATTTGTAGATCTGGGGCTCATGATGGGAAGCTGTTTTCCCAGCGGTGATGAAAGCCTGTCTGCAACCTACAATTCCAGTGAAGCTTTGTATGTTAGGGGAGGAAAAAAAAGACAAACATCAACTAAAATTAATTCTGTACTCTGGGAACTGAAGCCTAATGTGTGAATTTCTTTGCTAGCACAGCATGACCCAGCTTCTGGGCATAGGTATTAGAGGCAACAAGAGGCTGAGATGTGAATTTTTCCCAGCCCCAGCAGCAGAGGGCATTTTAGGTTAATATCAGATCCTCCTAAAGGTCAAGTTGCATTGTTACTGTTCTTACCTTTCTGTAACATGTACTGGCTCAACAGCCCTGAAATGATGCTTGTGCATTTCTAAGAACTAGCAGTGTATCAGTGTAAACGTGTTTGGCAGAGTAGTAGCTGGTGTGAAATGGGTATTTGGTTTTAAGGCGTGACATTGCAAACAGGCATAAAGCCTAAATGTTTCCATCTCAGGAGGATACAGCTTTCTTAGACCCAAGAGCCAGCTGTATGAAATAGCAGTTGCTTTGTGGATGGGACAGTCCTGGCTGGTTTGGATGCTGAATTTTAATGGCTGCTACTATGCTTTTGGCTCACTAGAATTTGGAGTCAATCAGCACCCAGTACAGAGCCTGTGCCTGAGAAAATGAAAGTTGTTGGCAAAGAAAGGTTCCTGTAAATGATTGCTGTGTCCACTGCGCACAACAGTGTAGGAGATGCCTTAGAGAGGAGAGTGGGTAGCAGAGGAGGCTGTGTATGGTGCCAGTTAGAAAACAAACAAATTTCTGAGATGAGCATGCTGCAGTTTTTATATCCTTTTGAGCTTTGGGCTCGCTGGTCCTGCATGGCTTAAGTCAGTCTAGAGCACATCCTACGTGGAGAATAAAAAGTGCTTGGGGTCAGAGAAGAGCAGAGCAATCATTGGGCCAGCTCTCTGGCAACCAGCTACTGAAGGATTACAAGATGTTGAAATCTTGTGGGATGACCCCTGAGAGCATAACTGGGAGGATTATGTGATTACATTTACAGAATCTCTTTAAATACAATCCTGCAGCATGCTCTGACTTACATTACTGTAGTGCTACTTAGAAGCGTTGTCCCTATGCAGAAAGGTTCTCTTATGCCCGTATATCTATGTACTCACTAGTTGTACTGATAAAACGGTCTTGGAATAAAAATAAGTATCCATTATGCTCGTCAGCGTAGTTAGATCAATGGAAGGGGTCCATGAACAAATAAGGGAAGAGTTTAGACTTGCAGTCCCACCTGATACCAAATGCAGATCTTAGCAGTGCTGGCAAGCATTCTTGACTTGTGAGGACCTCTGAGAGTGGCAGACTGTGTTGAGCCTTGTTGAGCAGCATGTCTGCAAAAGACTCAGACTGTTCCACTGTTTGTACAGCTGCTACGAATGTTTAGCCACACTGCTTTGCAGTGTTTTTTCTTTTTTTCATCCTCTCTCTCCCCAGGTTGTTGTAGTGTTTGTGGGTTTTAACTCGACAGGTTGCTGTAAGGCCTCAGAGGGGAGGCCTGTTGCTCAGGTTTCTCTGCTGGAATTGCTGCCTTTTTGAGCCTTTTGCTTGTGATGTTCATCTCCTGTAAGGTACCAGTGACCTGTCTTTCCCCCCCCCTCGTTCTTCTTGTTGAACTGCTGCAAGGAGACTTGATGCAGGGAGTTAAACGAAGGTCACTGAGTCCTGCTTGTGCATGGATATATGCAGTGAGAGGAGGGGTCATGTCTGAGTCTGGCTTCATAAGCTTTCATAGATCCAGACATTCTTGGAGCAAAGCAACTGGGAGAGTGAGCTATGTTAGAAAACCTAACTGCAAGGTAATGTCATACCTTAGTTCTCTGGGGTAGGGAGGAATAACTTTCTCCATTCAACAAGTAGAAATGAAGGTAGGGAAAAGTGAAAAGACTTTTCAGAGGGCACCAAGAAGGCTTGCTGATCTAGGTTCCTTTCCAGATCAGCTACTCCCTGCCAATTCTTGGTTATAGCATGTCTCTTTCTATGCTAGGAAGGGAGTTAGGCTTTGATGAATCTTTGAGTGACTCCCAAGAAGTTCAGTGGAGTTGTTGTCTCAGTTGTTCTGGTGGTCTAGATGTTCCTTCTAGGATGATGGTGTCCCACCATCACAGATGCTTGGTGGGCTTTTTACGAAATTCCTTGGAGCAGCTGTGCATATTGTCTTCACTAAGGATGAAGGAGGTTCCAGGATGTGCGTCTTGGAGTACATGCAGGACTGAAAGTAGCTATCAGATGTTTATAGCTACACTTACTAAGAGCAGCTGAAGGGATGCAGGATGGAGCAGACAAGCCTTGGTTTTTCCTAGTGGAACCTTTGTAGCCCTCTGTGAATGAGGAAATGCGCCCTTCAGGAAGATAATGGAGCCAGTCAAGGCAGGGTTAGCTTGTCAGTAGAGCTATCTGAGACCTTGTGTGTGTTACAGACCTGCTGCTCTAGCTGTCAGCAGAGTCTGGGCCATAGGCACACTTACTCTGGTGCCAGTTCTTCAGCAAAGTTCTGCTGGCAGATATGTGTCCAGGCCACAGGGTTTTGTCAGTACAACCTATTGGCTAGAAAGCAGGAGGGGTTTAACCTGCTGTTTCCTACCCCTCCTCAAAAACTCACTCCGAATTGACAGTGCTGCCCTGGCAGACCTGTAATGCATAGGTCGCCTCAGCATAAAAATTCTCAGATGACTGCTTTGAGGGCCTGCTGCTTGCCAGGATATGCGGGTCATGGGAAGACCCTTCAGTGAAATGGCTGATGAGCTAGCACTGGCCTGGTCACGAGCATCCCCTCAGATGGGCTCTGACACCCTCTGGAAGCAGCGTTTTGGGGATGCCTGCACCCTGGGTGCCCTGTTGCCTGCCTGTCGGCACCTGGCCCACTGAGGGATGCCATTCTGTGGCTTATGTCTGAGTAATCCTGTGTAACGGTGAGAGCTGTGGGTGCTCTGTGTGTTTTCTGTAGCACATCTTTCTTCTGCCGCATTACCTGGAGACACAGCATCTGGCCTTCATGGTGGGGGCCTGTCACTCGTTGGTAATAGTGACAAATTCTACACAAGAACCAGAGTTACCCAAACCCTACACTGTAGCAGTGGCAGGAATTGCAGTTAGTTTCCTTTGAGTAACATCCTTGTGTCACAGATTTTACATAATATGTAGTCAGATTACAGCCAGGATTGGGGCAGGGACACATGTTTACATATTCAACTTTAAACAGTTTCTGTTGTGGACTGTGCTTTCTAATTGAATTTCCTGTGGATTTTGCTTTTTGGATACAAGTCTGTGACTTGTAGGACTGTGGCTTGCATGTTCTGCGCAAAAATGATGTCCTGTAGAACCAGCTTTTATGAGAAGTGTGTTTTTCTTTCAAACTGGCTCGAAGACAGCCGTCCCATAAGTATTCCAGCAGCGTCATCTGGTGGCTTGAGGCAGTTGGAGCACTTTTAGCTGCATGGCCCCTACCAAGACCATATGCTGCCCTTAGGGTTATCAGTCTAAGTGATGCAAGCCCTGAGCTCTTGTGGGTGTAATCAAGCCACTGCTACTGGTAATCAGGCTGTCTGGGCTTTCTGGGGCATGTGGCAACAGTTAGCAAAGTGAGTCTCCGTGCTAATACCCTGTATGCCTATAGAACAGTATCATACGCGTATGTAAGTTAGTCACCTGTATCTCAGTCTGTGACTTCTGTTCACTGGAGGTTTAATCATGTGGCAAGCTCTTCTACCGACTCCGCAGAAGCCAACTGTGAATAAGCTAACATTAGGCCAAATAAGGAAGAAATGTGCTTGTATTGCATACTGTGCTTCTCCATTGTGTAGGAGGGGTAGTAGGAAAGTGTGTTTCAGAGAACAGGTGGGAGAAGTGATAGTGTTTTACGCAACGGTAGTTTCTGGCTTGTAGAGGTGTTTCCCTAGGGGAAGGATGCCCCAGATCTGTAGTATGTGAGGAGGAGTGGTTCAAACTGGCAGTAAAAGCCCATGTGGGAGCTTTTGGTTTTGTCTCAGTGATTGCCTGACTCTTCTGTTTTCTAGATTGCTAAAGTGGAGAAGTTGAAGCCTCTGGAAGTAGAACTGAGGCGCCTGGAAGATCTTTCAGAGTCCATTGTTAACGACTTTGCCTATATGAAGAAACGAGAAGAGGAGATGAGGGACACGAATGGTAAGAGACTGTGTGCTCCTTCAGAGGGATGGGGCTCTAAAACCCCTTACTTCTACTGAATGTGTTATTAGGACAGCATTTGGAGATCAAGCAATTATGGTGGTCTCTGCCTGTTCTGTTCCTAGTAAGGGAAACCTTCTGATATTTCTCTCCTTCTGAAGCAGTCACTGAGTCTTGTGTGTCCAATCTCTAGAAATAATTTCTTTTTGTCTCCATTCCTAATGTGCATTATTCTGTACCATTTAATGTCGCACATTAGCTAGAGTTTCGCCTTGTTCCCTCTAATCCTTCTCATCGTTCCCTCTGCTTTTATTTCCAAGTACTGCAGATGCTTGGTGCCCTTGCATTCATGCTGTGTGATGTCTTGCCTTTGAAGTTTCACATGGGTGGGGAGAGAAAATCCTGGGAACTTTGTCCTCTTGAGGCGCATCCTGTGATGTCAGACTCCCATGCAATGGTTTGTTGTCTGTTTCAGAGTCGACAAACACCCGGGTTCTGTACTTCAGCATTTTCTCCATGTGCTGTCTCATCGGACTGGCCACCTGGCAGGTTTTCTACCTGCGTCGCTTCTTCAAGGCCAAGAAACTGATTGAGTAAAGGAGCAAGTCCTCCTCCCCCTCCTCTCAGACCCAGCTGGACACCGCTGGGACCCAGCCATGGCCCCCTGGAGCCATCTCACAGATGATACCCACTGACTGGAGATTTTCTGCAGATACTTGGACCCTAAAGGGGGAGGGGAGCCTAAACATTGGAGGCAACGGGGGACTTGTGAAATCCTGTTGGATGTCGAGGGTGGGGGAGGTTGTGATGGGTTTGGGGATTCCTGGGGCAGAGATTAAATAAAAAAAAAGATGTTTCCATGACAGCTGCAGCGAGTTTTTGCGCTGTCTGTTCTCCTTTTATAATCTTGGCTTGATGATGTCTCCCATTTGTCTGTGACTGTAGTGTTACTCTGAGCCACTTGACCCTGCTGAGCTCTTTAGGTGCCATGCAGCTAGCACCGGGGCAGAGCGGGGGATTCCCTGTTTTGACCATCTGGGATCTAAGCCTCGTGCAAATGGAGGTGAGTGCAAAGCAATAGGATTCATCATTCCAACAGAGCCTGAGGATAGAGGGAGGTCCAAGGTTTGGTCCCTTTCATGGACCTCTGTGTTTCTCCTTGTGGGAGCTGGTGTCTTTGTGCTGACAGGTCAGGGCACTTGAGTGTACAATGGTTCAGCCTGGAGGAAGGGGAGCCTTGGAAGGAGGGCTTGGGAACATGTTTGATCTTGGAAAGGAGAAGCCTGCTTTGCTCAAATAAGGTGTTCAGCCTTGGTCCCACCCTTGTGCCATGTGTTTGTCTTGGATGTGCCTCTCTTGTTCTGAAATGCAGCAGCTTTCCTGAAAGCCTTGGTCAGGGATGGCCTTTTGTGCAGACAGGAGGCCTCAGTCAGATACAGTCACAGAGCAAAGGAGCAGGTTACGCTAGGAAACTTGGTCTTACATTAAGCAGGAGACTTGTCTCATCTGACAGGGTAGCGTTTATCAAGCAGGCAGCTGGCTGAATCTCATTTTGTGAGACCCCAAAGTAGGGTGGGCTGCTGCTCATGTGAAGCATGAGGGCCTGTACCCTGCGCTGAGGTCTGAGGGTGCAAGGGTGCTTTTCAGGTTGGCAGTGGAGTTGGAAGAGTGTGGATGAACTCAGAAAAGCAGTACAGGGTAGGAATAGACTATTTCTGTGTCTGGGGCGAGTCTGAACTGTGCCCTCAACGGAATTGTTATTCTCTTAATGCGGTACTACAGAGAGAGCAAGCAGTTTCTTGTCGTTTCTCAGCTGTCCAGGTGGCATGATGTTAAATAAGCCAGGCTGGGAAAAAACAGGCTGGTTAACTTCCTGCACTTACCTGCTGCAGTTTTTAGGCAGTGATTAAAATTCCTTCACCTTCTCTGCATTCTTTCAGAGCAAATGGTTCAGCAGCACTGTGTTCTGGTGTCATGTGCCTAGACACCTCTGGCTAGGGAAAGGGTTGTCGTGGCCCTGGGCCTGGGCTACCATTTTGAAAAAAGCATGGTTTTCTAATTTCTGACCTGAATCTGATCTATTGCTGGGAAGGAAATGGTTGTCCAGGGTGAGGCAATGGGAAAGAGGATGAAAAGATGACCTCCTGTCATCTAAATACGTTAGTACTTTGCCTCCCCTTTGCCATTGCCAAGTTCCTGGAGTTGTTAGTTCCACTGGCAAATGCTTAAATTGCTTTTCATTTGTTTCTTTTTTGATAAAGCCATATTAAGAACCCAAGTCCAGTCCTCTGCCCTTGCATCCATTTTATCCTTGTATGTTTTGAAAGCTGTAACAGTGCAGAACAGCAGTGATGCCACAGGACTGAATTACAAAAGTCATTTGAAGGTAGTTTTAGGTCCTACGGTTTGAAGCCTGTAGATCTGTTAAGGTTTTGCTTTTGTTTTTATATAACTTGAAAAGACAGTACAAGAAAGGGGCTTTTCCAGTCTTGTCTGTTTTGCTATGCTCTCCCTGTCCTTATCTGAGTAGAAAGATACCTTTATCTTAAAAAATGGTGGTGAGACCTTAAGTTCCCCAGGTGACCGTTACACTATCATTGTTCCGGTGTTGTGTTTTGATCTTCACTGTACTGGTATGGTTACTGGGGAGCAGGTGTGGGGGACTGGTGTGGATTTACCTGTAATGACTGGTTGGGGGATTTTTGTCAACTTTCTCAAATAAAATGTCTTTGGGGAAGAACAACCCACCTCCGTTGCCTGTGTGAGTCTTGTCCTCTTTGTGCACGTTCCTCCCAACTGCTGTTTCCTGCAAGCTGACCTGTCGCAGGAAGCAGCAAGTACACAGACCCCCCCGCAAGCCTTTGGGTGTCTCTAGCAACAGTTAACTTGTAAAGAATTTGAGAATACCAGACTCGGGAAAGGTACTGGCTGCACAGGCTTCTGCGGAGTGGGACCAGCACAGCAGGCGAGGTGTCTCTAATACAGGTTACCATTTGCTCCCTTTCTCCCCGCACTGCCCCCCCCCCCCCCCCCCCCGCCACCCCTTCCTAATTATATTCCTCTATGTTTAGGAATTTTGAGGCTGATAGTGAAACAGGACTGGTGGTCTAGAGTACAAGATCCAGTTTTTCACTGTCAGCTCCCAAGTAAAGTCTAGTTCATTAAGACAAATGGAATTACTTTCAGTTATGTGCTTTAGAGGAAATTCTAAATTGTTGCAAAGATGAGTTGGTCCTATGTGAGTGGCAGATGCTTACTGAAGAGAGTGGTTAGGTATTTACCAAACTGCTGTCAGGTCTCTGCTGAGCCTGCGAGCCTTTTGTCATGCAGTAGCCAAGTGAGATATGCCATGTAACAGGACTGGGAGCGCGTAAGTGCTACATAACTAGTTAGTAGTATTAGGGAGAATTTCAAGAAGGGAAATTCCCAGATCTTTGGATAAGGATTAGCCTCTGCAAGTTCTTGCCTGGATGAATATTTGAGTATCTGAAATCGTACAGCCGTTCTCATGCGGTAGGTTGGCGGTGGGTCTGGGCTGTTTTACAGCACTGTGGATGCAGAGCTGCTGTCTTCATTCCATTTTACTTCTGGGAAATGGGCTAAAGTTGAGCTGTTGTAGATACTTGAGTCTGAGCCCATCTTTGTGTATGACAGATGCATCACTGGTAAATCTATAATTGCCTGTAGCAAACTGCATCAGACATTTCCAGCCTCTTCCACCCACTTGTCAATGTGACTAACTATTTAATTATCACACTACTTAACACAGCGTGTGAGTATTCCTAAGTAAGGTATACATCTTCACGTATTCCCCCTCCTGCTATGCCAGTGTAGGCTGTACTCTGTACAAAGTGCCTGCTGCAGCTGCTGTGTGCATGCACGCGTGAGGGGATGAGCATTTTACCCACTCTGTTGCTCATTTCTTACAAGCTGCTCGGGTATGTGAGAAACAACCCAAGTGTACAACACCTGTGTTGTCTCCTAACTGGCAGATCAGGAACTTTCGACTCGAACTAGTTTGGGAGCTGGTTGGTGACATCATTAGAGGATTCCTGCCTGTGCATTTCACAGGGTGCTACAGCAGAGGGTTAGGAAAGTAGCATGGCCTCTCTTCACCCCTGCCAGTTCATGTGATGTGTTTCTGTCTCCCTCATATCTTTAGCTGTGTCCCTCTGCTGTACTCGTCCTGTAAATGCCTGAGAGGGCCTTAGCGAACAAAGTCTTTGGGAAATGAACTTCCCGTACGTTGAAGGTGGCTTGTTGGGAAGGAGAGAGCACAAACCTGAAATGGATACATCTTTCACAGGAGAAAAAAAGTCGGATCTGGTGAAGACTGCAGGAGTTTGGGGTTGGTAGTTTTGTCTGCTGCCCCTTCTCCACCTGAAAAATTTGTCAGATTTGTGCTTGTTCTGTTGTTCCTCGCCCAGACCACCGCTGGCGGTGGCTCTGGCAGGCCTGCCTTTCTGAGGAAGGTGGAAGGAGCAGAGGATTTTAAAAAACTGCCTGTTGGCATTTCTTGGACCTTTTTGTAAACCTGAAACAGGTGAGCCCAAGCTTTTGCTGCAGCACTAGAATACTTGTATTGGCTCAGCAGTGTTTGTAGGAAGCCTGTTTTGCTTTGCACTGGCAGGAGTTCAGAGTTGCTCTGTTTCAGCTGCAGCTGAAGTGACTTAAACTTTCTGCAAAATGGCAGTAATTGATGCCTCATTACTCCCTCTGTAGCCAGAGGTCCATGTGGTTTATCACCTTAAACTCAATGCATTAGCTTCTGCACTTCCAGCTTGTTGACACAGCCTGCCAGAGGACCTGTGGTCTCCAGGTGTCCATCCCAGGGATCGTAGCTATGAGGATCATTTGTGTAGCTCATGTTTAGAGAAGGTTGCTGTGTCCTGAAGGACCCATCTGACTTGTTCTATTTCAGTTTTTGCAGTAAAATGTACATGTTGAATAACTTCCTTTGGGGGTACATTACTCAAAGAAAGCAACGACAGAACCATGCTCACATTGCTCAGTCTCACTTCTGCGGTTTCCTCTGTCACTTAATTTCCTTTGATAGCTGATATTCCTGAGGTACCTTTACCCTGAGTTTTTAAATCGGTTGCATTATGTGGTCTTTGCATAAGCTGCACCAGGAGGTTCTGTTGGAATTGTAATGAGATGAACTTGTTTTTTCTTGGTTTTATGGGGGATGCTGTTCCTACAGCCGCCACACAGCCGAGGCAGGCAAAGGGGGGGCCATGCTTATGTTTTCCAGCTATATCCCTTTGCAGCTCTGGTCTGATCTGCTGCAGAGCTTTACACTCTAGGGTTTTTTCATCCATACCAGCTGCTTGGTCTTTTATTTCCCTCTGAATATACTTTGTTTGGATAATCTTCCCCCAGGTGTAAGATATTTGCTATACATATGTAACTGGAGTCTCATGGTGTTGTCGTCTTAATTATAATTAACCATGTAGATGCCTTGTCATTCCTTCCTTCTCAGTGTGGGCTGCTCTTTCCTTCTGTTAGTAACATAATCAGTGTATTGTCTTGACTCTGAAAACCATGAATGAGATCTTTGAACCGAGGCTGATACTTGCTATGATTTGGTTTAAATGAGAGTGTTCCTACCATTACCCAAATTCATTCTTCAGTAATCATTTTGCAAGAGGCAGAATGGCACATTGCCTCTAGGTGGTGTGTTTTCTTTAAACGTTTGAGTGAAAAATTCAGTGTAAAATCGGGTGTGTATTCTTCAGTCATACTCCAACAAACCTGAGTAGGCAGCAGCTCTTCCTTCCTTAGGGGCATCTTGCTGTGAGAATTTCTGCCCTGCTTTTTAAAGCGTAGTAAAGGCAATGCTGTGGTGTGGCTTAACCTGATTGTAGCTACTACTGTAATCGTTTTATAGAAGAATTTGTATGATAATAATGGGCAAGCTAACTCTACTTTTCAAATTGGAAAAACGAAGATTGACTTTTTCAATTAGTCTTCTGGTTTTCTACAGCTCTTCCAGATTCCTTAATCCCATTCCTGTGAGATTTTGCCATCTAGATTTTTTTTTTAAATTATTATTATTTGCTAGATGACATTTTGCCAGGTACTCCCCTTGCAGTGGAGTGAGTGAATAATCCTTAGCAGAACATGTCTGAGCTTTCTCATGCATTCCTGCAAGCTCCTTTATTCTAAAACTGACATGCTGTCTTTGCTGCTTGGAAGGACAACATCTTTGTATGGGAATAGTTACAATGCACAGCAAACAAACTTTGATGGATAAGTTACTCACTTTCAAAATAGGTGCGTATAATGGTGAACAGCTCTTTAACCCTCACCACATTGCAAGGAACCCCGCTCGTTGTTTCATGCTCTGAGCAATAAAGCATCTTCGCGAGGTAGTGGGATAAGAGCTAACCAGGCTTTGTTGTACCTGGTTTTAGGGATTTGTGCTTCAGCTCCTGACATCTCCTGTAAGTGTAGGATCACCTGTCCTGAAGTGAACGTTCCCCATTGTTCAACTCTGCTTTCCCGTCTGTGGTTGTGACTGCTGAACTTTGGAAACAAAACATTGAAATGATGATGGTGTGCATTATCAATGAAGAAAATAAATCACTTACCTAGGATTAAGGTTGCTAATACTTCCTTATGACAGAGAAGTGATTGCAGCTCCAGATCTAAAATACTGTTTATGAAGCTTTCAGTTTATTTCCTCTTGGTTAGAGAGAAATGGCATGAATCACGAGTGGCACGGTAAGGGACACTGCTACGTCTTATTAATGGTGTGAAATTTGTATCCACCGGAGATGCCCTCATCTTTCCAGCAGATCTTTGAGCTAGGGATACAGCTGTGGTGTTTATTGGTGTGTTCTCCCTTGCAGAAATTATTTTTCAGTAATGTATATTACGTGTAGTACAGTTAGGCAAACAGAAAAGTTAACATCTGTGTGGTAAGAAACAGTAATGACTTTTTTTGATATGAATCAGTTACTTCAGATGGGTTTTCTTATTACCAAAATATAACTGAAAGCTTTTTAGGAAAATAACCTTGAACGCTTGACTTCTTGGGAAGTAAAGTCACTTCTCTGTCAAGAGTTGAGGCAACTTCTGCTTTCCAGAGGTTTTATGAGTGAGGCAACTGGAAGACGGCTTGGACAATCTGCATTTAATTCACAGTGGGGATGATCTCCTCAGGCCAGCTGTAGGGACGAGCACCACACACATCACACGTACTGCACACAGCACTTTTTAAGACTCTGATTCTGGGGAGGCGGCGGCGGGGAGGGCCCCGTCGGGAGGCGGGAGCGGGGAGGTCGTCGCGGCGGCGGCAGGAAGCGGTTCCGGGTTGTCGGCGGGAGCCAACATGGAGCCCGTCGGGCTCGCGGGGCCGCGCTGAGGGAGAGCCGGGCCGCAGGGGGGCCGCGCCGCCGCCATGTCGCTGGGCGAGTACGAGCGGCACTGCGACTCCATCAGCTCCGACTTCGGCAGCGAGTCCTCGGGCAGGGGCGGCTCCCGCGGCGGCGGCAGCCTGCCCGGCGAGCAGGAGGAGCTGCACTACATCCCCATCCGCACCCTGGGCCGCGGCGCCTTCGGCGAGGCCACCCTCTACCGCCGCACCGAGGTAGGCTGCCCCGGCGGCGGCGGCAGGGTGGGCCGGCCGGGCAGCGGGAGAGGGGCCGCTCTCCCTCCTCCTCCCCCCAAGGAGGGGGCCCCGGGGGCTGCTCCGGGGAGGGCCGGGGGCCGCTGTCAGGGCGAGCGGGGCGGTTTCCGGAGGCTGGGTGCTTGGAGGCCCCGGCGCCCGAAGAGCCGCCGCGGGGCTTGCGCCCCGGGGTGAGTGACGGCCCCCTGGGTGGCAGCAGCCCTCCGGGTGGCAGCCCCTGGCGGGAGCAGCCCAGGTGCCAAGCCACGACTTCGGCCCTCGGTGTTGAGGGGTGCAGGGTTTGGGTTTTGGCACATTCGAGTGCTGCCAGTCTCTCGGTCCCCTGAAGTTCCGTTGGGAGACGTGGAGACTCTTCTGACGCTAATAGATTCCTCATTTTTCTATGTTTTATTCCAGTCACAGAGGACATGGGGGCATCTCATACAGGTAACTCTCTCGCGTGATCAGCATTGCAGCATAATCGGGGGAAACTGGCTGAAAAGCCAGTCCTCCCGTTGCTCCCAAGTCATTTAATCCCATCCAGTTCAATCGTAGCTGTGCTTTTTAGTGGCTGTCAAAGAAAGCGCTTGACTTGGTTTCCAAGGGAAGTTCTTCAGTTTTTTCTGGGGGAAGGCCACCCTGAGGCGTCATGGCTCGAACAGTTCTAAGTGAATGCTGTTCACTTAACAGATCACTCATAGCGTGTCTGACAGCATGGGTGGGCCTAACAAGGGTGAACTAAATTTGTTCTCATTTCCTTGATTTTTTTTTTTTAATTTTTTTTTTAGGAATGCCCAGGTATTTGTAATGGCTTATGGTCTTGTACAATATCCTAGAGTTATGGGATTGGAAATACACTGTTGTCCCTTTATTGAAACAGAGTATGTTTAGTCTTTATTGAAACAAAACAAACCCTCTGTCTTTCCCTGGAAATCTTGTAGTATGGGTTTTGTGTTGGTTTTTTTTTTTAATTTTTTTCAAAGCAAGTGCTTTGGTCAGCTAGAAAGATGGCTTCAGGCCATCACTATTCCTAGCGACAAACAGAAAACCTCAAAACTTACTGTTGTGAAGAATCTTTGTCTGAAATCTGTAAGAAACAGGACAGTTCTTTTACCTTCCCTGAAATTTTAATTTCCTGCTATAAAGGCACATACTGTTCTCTTCATAGTAGTGTGTTTTTAATTAAAAGATGTTTTTGTGTTTCAGGATGACTCACTTGTAGTGTGGAAGGAGGTGGACTTGACCCGGCTGTCAGAAAAGGAGCGTCGTGATGCTTTGAACGAAATCGTTATCCTTGCCCTGTTGCAGCATGAGAACATCATCGCATACTACAATCACTTCATGGATAACACCACGCTGCTGATTGAGCTGGAGTACTGTAATGGTGAGATCCCTACTCCCATTTACAAGCAGGCGGCTGCCACGTTGCTGAGTCACCTTCCTGCAGAACCTCCAGGGAGCATTCCTGGGGTGTCCTCTGGGGAGCAGAGGAGCAGAGGGGAATTCTCCTGAAGAAGAGATTGAGAACCCTTCTGATTGATTTGTGTCTCAGGTGCCAAAGAAAGAAGGCCAGTAGTTAGTGCAGGCAGTTCAGGTGGTAAATGATTTCTCAAGTCTTCTGAGTAGCTGGTGCAGTGGAAGAAGTGGGTTATTGGTAATGTACACTTCTAATGCGCCTTGCTGTCTTCTTTTAGGAGGACAGTGGGAAAAGACCATGAGGATATCAGGCCTCTCAGCCAGTACAGAGTGGGGCTGTTTTTCAGTAGCGTCTCTTAAATAGACCTCTTCTTTTGGCAATTATAAATCAAAGCATAAAAAACTACTGGCACACTGCCATCAGGACTTTTTCCTGCCTTGTGCTATCATATTCTATGTTTACTATTTAAAAAAAAAAAAATCCGATCCTTCTGGTGGTGGAGAAAACTTCAAAATTCCATCCAAGAGTAGGTCAGATGGTATTGTTTGGAGTTTGCAGGGGAAACAGTCCCAGCTGGGATGGAGAGGTAGATGGATTCGATATGAGGGTCTGAGTTGCGGATGCTCTTAGACAGCTGGAAGAGGAGGTAATATACAGCTAACACTGCTAGAACAGAATACCTACCTAGGACTGCAATATGGTTTCTATTTGGATGAGTGGGACAGCTCCCCTGGCTAGGTAGCCTGTGTGTGTTTGGGGGTTATGTTAAGCCTCAGCCCATCAGCAGAATCTTTTTTGGTGGAAAAGGCTATCATCATGTTGTTATCATCTTAGACAGATTGCTTTCACTGGAGCAGGTTGGGGAGGACAACAGAGTTGTGCAAAGTATTTTTGAAGTGTGTCAAACACCCTGGTTGACAGGTTGGCCAAAACTGGTTTTGCTTCTCTGCTTTTTGTTCTTATGCAGGGTGGAGTCCAGTGCAAGGGTAGGGGAATGTTAGCTCTTTGATGCACCATTTATTTTAGGCGTACTCTGTGTGAGTTATTTAGCTGCCCCAAAAAGACTGCATGCTTGGGGCCATTATAAATTCACTGGAGGACATAGAGAGAAGCTGCATAGTACTGATGTCTGTACATGTTTATTAACGTCTTCAAACTTGTTTATTTTAGATTGGGACAATAAGCAAGAGATGAGTATATAGCCTGCATTGCCTGAATATGTCTGAGCAGTACAGAACTAGGGGCATGAGAAAAAGGGAATCTCGTTTAGACTTATGGATATTGGTTTTTGCCAATGTGTTAATAGTTGTTTCTGTGGCTTTTTTTTTTTAGAGTGTACAAGTCCAAGATAATTTGTGAGTAATTTTAAAAGTAAGGCTGGACTAGATGCTATCAGACACTCCTCAGAATCCAAAGTTTTTTCTGTTTAACTGGCACCTATCTTCTGGACATCTAGGAAAGACTTTCAAATTTGAGTAAATATTGTCCCCAATTTACAGGGGAGGAAGCCAAGTTGTTGATTTATTTGCCTCTAGTTCTGTATGTGTATCATGGTACCTTAAGACTTGGATTTATCATGGGATAGCATCAGTGAATACATCTGAAATAGATTTGGGAAGAAGTATCCTATAAAATATATTTGTTGAAGAGAGAATAGAATGTCAGAAGGTTAGATGTGATAAGATGAAACAAAGAAGAAAGTAATTTGTTTTTAGTATGTGTGCATAGAGGTATTGGTTGTCTGAGTCGAGCTAATTTGTCTCCTTGTGTAGGATTTTGGCGATGTAGTACCTGTCATGCTGCTCTTCAGTTCAGAAAAGCTGCAAAAAAGATGGCAAAAAATCAGAGATGGGGAACAGCAGTTACTAAAAGCCTGCATAGCCTGAATCGCTAGGAAGGAGGTTCCTAAGAAGAGGCGGAAGCGAATACTTTGGTTAAATTGTGAAAGTGAAGAGTGATTTGTAGATAATTTGCAAATGTGAACATAAGGCAGAAAAAAGAAATGTTGAGAGGTTATAGCAGGGCTGAATGAGAAGAAATTAAGTGAAGGGAATCTTAATTAGGATATCAGAAAAATCTTCCTAACATCTGAAATAAGTCCCTCAAGGATGCAAAGGAGCCATTGCGACCTGCGCTGGACATCTACAACTTGACAGGCCCATGGAGATCATACAGCAGAAAGCTGTCTTGCACTGTACCCGTGAGGATGGGAAAGGGCCTGATGTTCCATTACTATTAGGAAAAAATATATGATAACTGGGAAATGGAATAGCAACAGGATGTGATCAGAGATTTCAGATTTACTGGTAGGATGCTAATCTGACAGGGTGTCACTGCCCGCAGCCGTCAGCATCATTTCTTTTAGCTCTCCTTGATTTTCAGTCTACCGTCGTGAAATTGTGAGGTGCCTTGAAGAGTCTGCTGATGTCAGGCCTCTGTTGGTGGTGCTGCTGTTGTCAACGCTTTGTGAATTCTGCATCGATGTATTTGGCAGGGCAGGTGAAGGAGAGAGGCAGGTCAGAACTGGGCAGTAAGTGGGAAAAGGTAGTAACTTGTGATTTCAGGGACTACTCTGAACTTATAATTGCTTTCTTTCTCTTTTTTTAAATGTATTATTTATTTATATGTAATGCTGAGCAGGACAATCTCACATGATTTGGTGTACAGGTTATAAATGTTTACATGTCCCAAGAAGCACTTACAGGTAAAAAAGTAGGGACTGTTAGCCTATCTTACTGATTCACTTTTCAGAGAGTATCAATTGGTGGTGTTAAAAAAGAATCATCTCTGCTTAAGCTTAGATATGCCAGTGAAGTTGTTAGATGGAAAAAGAATGTAATTTTGTGACTGCCTGACCAGTTTAAGTGAAGAGTGCTCAGGGAGAGCTGTAGTGATTCATCAGCTCTCTTAGGGGATTCAAGTATTCCCAGTAGTACCTGAGCAGAGTAACTGCTGCTATTAACTAAGATGAACCTCTCTGTCTTTCTCACTCACTTATAATTACAGGAGGGAACCTCTACGATAAGATTCTGCGGCAGAAAGACAAGTTATTTGAAGAAGAGGTAATTTGGTCTGGTTTGAGGGAGCAACGGGGCTGGCCTAATGTTCTGAGGATCTGTCTGGTTATCTGAGTATTTATACAACATTTTTTTACGTAGTGCCTGTGGGGAATTTCTGTGTATATCTGGGGACTGACATCCTTCCTCTCCTGTTGAATATTGTAAGCATTTACGGACTGTCAGAAACTTGTTATTTTCCTTTTTGGTTGTCTATAAGCAGTGTAAGCTTCCAAGGGAGGAATAATGAAAGAGAGTGCTCAACTGACTTTGGTCCCCTTATCATCTTGGCTAACACTTAACTTTAAAACCTCTTTCTGTGTTTCTTCCTGGTGGTACTCAATTTCTCTCTCTTCTTAACCATTTTGTATGTTCTTTTCTGAGTAATTACCTTGAATCTGTCTCACCGTAGATTTTTTTTTTCTTGTTCCTTTTCTTTTTCTTTATTTCCTTTATTTTTTTTTAAACTTACTTTCTGTTGTCTGTTTCCACCTCATGCTGAGGTGGTTAATGATTACACTTATTTATCTTATATAATGACTTTTAAAGCCTTCTGGCTCATGGTGACTATTAAATGATCATAATTCACATTCTAGAGAGCCCAACTGTAGGTCTTTCCCAGGTGATCATTAGCTGTCATTCCTAAGTCTTTTCATTCATTGAATTCTGTGACACTTGTCAGGACAGACACTATGAACAGCACTAGAACAATCTACCTTTTGGAATATCTTTTCAGAGATTTCCAAAACAGGAAATTCTAAATTTTCATACTCCTGAAAGAGTGTCTAAATGGTATGGTCAGGCCCTCTTGCTATGTCTCTGTGTGACAGGGACATATGGGGTTTTGGGGGGGAGGTTTTGAGCCTCACATAAGGCTTTTATTCCTACCTTTGCAGATGGTGGTTTGGTATCTCTTTCAAATTGCATCAGCTGTGAGCTGCATTCATCGAGCAGGAATTCTTCACAGGTATGTGTGGCATGCGGTAAAGCTGAGGTAACCAATGTGGTTCATGGATGTGAGCGCAGAACTCCTTTGAGTAGCCTTTGCTTCTGTGCCTAAAGCAAGCACTGAGCTTCTCTCCAAAACATAGCTGGACTGCCTAGATGTTAAGTATCACTTCTGTAAAGAATTGGGCTAGAAACAGTCTTGTGATAAATGTGCGAGAAATTTTGTATATGAAAATGGAATTGCTGTCTTTGACGCTGCAGCTTTGTGAACAAAGAGTTAATCCATGTAGGAAGGAAGTAAATTTGCCCTTTATTGCCATAGCATATAAATTGTATTTGCTAAAGCGGGTAGGAAGAGCAGTTACCACAGGCCAAAGGTACTTCCTACCCACTCCACAGTAGCTTCAAACCAACATGTACACCCTTCTGTAATTCCTGGAGGCTAACAGTGATGAAGACTTTGCATTGGTGCATTGCTGTAATATAACCCATGCAAAGATTTGTCCTGCATTTGGCTGAATCTCATTTCTTTGGCCTGTTATTTAAGGAAGTAATATAGCCTGTTAGCTGGTACTGGTAATTTTGACATTGACTCTGAGATTTTAATGAGTAGCTAATTACCCTTTTTGTTGCCTTTTTCTGTTTGGGAGGGGTAAATTTCATGGTTTATGTGTATTTCAAGGAGGCTGTGATGTTCTGGGGAGTACCGCACACTCTGTTTCCAGCATGGTTGGATTGTGTGCTGCACAACATCCTTCTCTAACTAATGAGCATAGCTGGGTGAGGATGTTTTCTGTGGGATAGTATCCGGTTGCTGCCATTCTAAATCTCTGGTAATTGGCAAGCCTTGCTCATGAAGGGTTGGTACCCTTTACTCAACAAAGTAGTACCTAAGTTTTTGACCTAAAGCAGATGTCATGTCTCTCCTGCTTTGCAGTGATTTCCTGCTTACCACCTCTGTTGCCCACCTTTGCAGCAGGGTTCGCAGTCTAGGAACATGTGTAGCCCCAAATCCTTCCATAGTAATGGATTCAACAGTTATTTAAATGTTTGCAGTGATTTCCTTCTGCTGCAGACATTGTCAGAGTGACCCAGGACTTTGCGATGCCCCAAGTGGATGAATGCAAAGTGCTGCTTTACTTGATGTTGTCCTGATCTACACTGGGAAGTTGTTGATGGTACGTTAGGAAAAGGGGGTGTCCTGAAGTATTGGCCATGGGAAGCATATCATACTGTGGGGGCTTCCTCTCTGTATTTGCAGCCTCTTATACTGATCTGTGAAACTACATATAAATTATTCTCTCTGGGAGAAAGTGTTTTCAACGAGTTTTGGAATTCAGCGTTTTTGTGGCCATCAGCCTTTTGATCTTCTGAGCCTAGTACATCATGTTATAAAGAGTTGTTCTTGAGGTGTAAGGTAGAGGGATGTTATGCTTAAGTTCTAGAGTGGCATCTGTTTCACAACCTCTGTGTCTGTGTTTATGTTTGCATACATACATATTCATGCATACATTTATGTTTTTACTAAGCTCAGCAACTCCTGCCTTGGGTCTTTTTATAAAACCAGGAAAAATAAGACCTGCTCAATGACCTTCATATGAGAAGAGACTGAGAGGGGTGAAAGAACTATCTTTGATCTGTGGCCTTTGCATAGGTGTCTGGAGCCTGAGCTTTTTAGACTGTGTTGTGTTTGTGTGGGGATGTGATAAAACATGGATAACTGCAGGTACTGCCCCAGTACTTGGGGTGAAATTGCCTTTGGACAGCTCTGTGTGTGTGTGTGTGTGTGAGAGTGTGCTGGCAGAGTAGCAAGTACCTCATTTTTGGGGGGAGTGTGTGGAAAACTGAAATCCAGAAATATATTTGAGTGTCTGCATTTCTTTTTCACCTTTCAGAGATATAAAGACATTAAATATCTTTCTAACCAAGGCAAACCTGATTAAATTGGGAGACTACGGGTTGGCAAAGAAGCTGAACTCTGAGTACTCTATGGCTGAGACTGTGAGTATCTGCCTTCTTTGTGTGCAAACTCAGGTGCGTTTTTCTTTCATCTCTGCATGCCTTGCAGAAGACCAGGGATGCTGTACATTCTTGCTGCTTGTTTTCTGTTGTTTCCCTTTCCATCTCCCATCAATTTCCCTCAACATTCCCTCAATTTTTCTCACTAACATTGGCATATTTGCTGTTGTGTTGCAGCCTGCAGTTATCCTTACTCCCGGGTTACCTTTTGGAGGTCTGTCTCTCTGCAAAGCAGAAATAGACTAAAGATAAGTGCCAGTGTGGGCATGGAATTGTGCCAGAGCCAGTATAGCTGTGCTAGAGAGCACTTCTTTCCCTGGTACCTAGGCATGGTACTTCCAAAGGTGAATCTATGTAACATAGAGGAGATGATATCCGAACGTACAGAGACAGCAGTATAGTCACATCAGTACAGCGCTCTCCCTCTGGGCTAGTTAAGCCCAGCTTACCAAGTTAAATTAATTTGGTCATGCTGCTGTGCTAACAGGGGCATCTTGCCTCAGCTGGATCTAAGATGGCTTGGATGTGCTTGCCTGACATTGCACCGTGCCATAGATATGTCTCCTATCCCTTTAATACTCAGGCTCTGAATGGAATTACAAAGAAGCAAGAAAGGCACTTGTGCTTCTTATGGTAACCAGGTGTATGGTTTATTGGTAATGTTCTTGGAGGGAGGCAAAGCTTTGTAGGAGAGATTAATTCTACCAGAAGGCTGTCAAGCTTGGCTTTGTTCCAGACCCTTCCGGAAAGCAGTTTCGCAGCCAGAGTTATGACACAGGGTAAGCTGTGTTGCAGGCACCTGAAAGGCTCGGCTTGGATTTCCCAGCTCCATTAATTTCTGTGGTGAGCACTAGGCTTGGAAAGGGAGACGTTGTTTGGAGCTCCTGCCTGCTAAAGGCCTTTATTACAGTTTGGGATGCAAGCCAGTTTGCACTTCCCCTTACCAGGCTGTGTTATTAGATTTAATGCAAGCTATTGGTGTTCTGTTAGGGTGTGTAGTTAAATACTTGCCGACCTCCTTCCAGAACATGAGCACTATTGTGCAGTTGCATAGTAAGTGGGAACTCAAGGCTACTGCATAAAGCCCTCACCAAGCTGGGCTGCAGCAAAACCACTTCTGTTTCATCACATTTTTCATGGCCGTCTGGCTTTCAGAGCAAGTGCAGTCTGTGCCATGAATTTCCAGGTTTGTTTTTGCCTGTCTGTGTTCATCTACACCTGCAAGCTTTTTTTGCTTTTTCACTTCTGAAAAACTTTGAACTATGTACCTTCAACTGTATTTCATTCTCCATATGCTGGCTGTGCTCTGGGCAGGTTGCTCCATTTGTGATCTAATGACCAGTGGCAGTCTGGAAGTAATTTTTTGTGAAATGAGTGCAAAACATGTTATTGTCAGTATCTGTAATTGTAACAGTCAAATTACGATTTTTTTAAAATGTTTACATCTTGCTTACTAAATGCTGATTTCTTAATTTATCGTTCTTTCTCCCATTTCCCGAGGAAGATACAGAAAATATGTCTGTGTCTTTCTTACAGAAAGCTTATGTTGTCCTTTGCTCAAAAAAGGTTGAGATGCGGTGTCCTAGTTCTCCATATCAACAAGGTGGGCTTCTAAACCTGCCCGTGGCTAGGACTCGCGTGCCTCTAGCTGTCGTGCTTTGTAACGGGAAATGAAGGGAGATGGCAGATTCTGAATGTGCCTGTTAAGTATCTAGTGTACTAGCAGACCCTAATGAAAGGCAAGCTTTGTAGTCCTTGGAGCTTTGCTGAGAGAGTTGAAAAGAGAGCAGCTATAGATATTTCCCCTTCTTCTAAATTCTTTTTCATTTTATTTCACTGTCTAGTTCCTTGCTAGGGAATGAGCTCCATTCATCTGGAAGCTTCATTCTTACACCTTTTATGATGTTCTGTGTCTCCTCGTTGTGACTGAGCTATGCCACTATTTCTGTTGTACCTGGGAGGGCTTCTGTATTTAAATGCTGGGGTTTGGGATTTTGTGTGTGGTGGTGGGTGTTTGTTTTAAACCAATTGTTCAGGAAAGCCCGCTTCTGAAGTGAAAGCCTTTCAGGTGGACTCATGCCAGCTTTCTACTTACTGACCCAAAAGTAACCCCTCTTTCGTTGGAGACAGAGTAGCCTTTGTCCTGGCAGTACCTTGTGATCAGATGGAGTGGCTCCATAGCCATGGGCTGGCATCTGTGTTTGGAAGCTTTGCTAGATCCCTTTTCCCTCAACCTCTTATGCGGGTTTCCATATGCCTGGTCAGTACATAAGCCCCTGATTACCTCTAAATGTAGTATATTTAAGAGAGGGGCAAGTCCTTGCTGCGTTCTCATGACTACTACTCTATTGAGAAGTATATACCACATCAGGATCTGAGCAGAGAGGTGTCTAGGAGCTTGTAAGATGCAGGCACAGGCTTGTGGACGAGAAGGGAAGAAATGTGCTTGTTCCCATCCCTCTAGCACGTTGGTGGGGTGTGTCAGCTGTGTCACTTCAGTGCTGTCTCAGAGCTGTGTCTAGCTCTGATGCTCATGGGCCTGTGTGAACATGATGGATACAGAGCTGCTGAAGTTGAAGGCTGCTGGATCATTTCTGATTTTTAAATGTTATTTTTTTCTAGCTGGTGGGAACTCCATATTACATGTCCCCAGAACTCTGCCAGGGTGTGAAGTACAACTTCAAATCAGATATTTGGGCTGTGGGTTGTGTCATCTTTGAGCTGCTTACTCTGAAGAGGACCTTTGATGCTACTGTAAGTCTGCAAACCAGGATGGACTGAGTAATCCTATTTTTTTATCACCCTGAGATTCACACTTGGCTCATAGCTTTCTTAACTCATGTTTTTCTTTCATTGTTGTTTAAATTTGCTGATCAAGAAAAGAGTGGCCTGGGAGTGCCAACTATAGCCAGAGAAAACGTCTGCATGATTTCCCTTACCCTGCACTGCAGGTGCCTCTCTGGCTTCTGCCAAACCCACCCTTGTCTGCAGCCCTGGGTTTACCAGATGCAGAATACAAACTGTGCTAATTTGTATCATGATTGTGAATGAAACATCCTTTTCTCTACAAGGAGGAAGTTTGTGATTGTGTAGTCTTTTTGGTTTTTTTCAGTTGTGGATTTTCTGTGCAGCATTCTGTGGGGAAAAATTCTAGCCTTTGGATTTCATAGGATTTAATCCTGGTACCCTTTCTCAAAGTTTAGGTGCAAGAGAAGTGTGGTCAAGCTGGCATGGAGAGGGTGAAAGGGAGTGTTGCTGGTTGGCATATGGGATTTGCCAGCTTGTGCCATGAGATGGGAAAAGCTGTTAGCTGCCATGGTGCAAGATTTTGTGACCCTTAAAGAGCCCATGTGAAAATACCATCCTTTCCTGACTTCCTTTCTTCATGGCTACCAGGTCCCTAGTAACTTTGCTGCTGTGCAGCATTTCAATGGCAATATGCTGCATAGGAGATTCCATGCAGAGAGAAACCTATCCTCCCTCCACTGTTAGGGAATTTGGTGAAAAGCTGGATGTTGCCACCGAGTCCTAGCTATCAGAGGTAGCATTTCTGCAGGAATTATTATTATGTTTCTGCAGAACCTACTAGGGAGGGAAGAAGAAGGATGTGTCCCAATCAGAGAAAGAGGAAGAAAATAGTGGTGGCCTGTAGCATCTCTCCCCATTGGACACATTATCCAGTTCAGCTCCATTACAGCTGGTTTCTGGTTTCTGCCTAGAATCCCCTGAACCTTTGTGTGAAGATCGTGCAGGGAAATCGTGCCATGGAAGTTGATTCCACTGTCTACTCCAGGGAGCTGATCCAGATGGTGAATTCCTGCCTTGATCAGGTTGGCAAAGTACTTTTTTAATTTTCAGACACTTCTTCCCAGCTTCCTAAGCCATTGAATTCAGGGGTGAAGGGGAATGACAGGCCTGTTTCAGCATGAGGGCTGTTGATGCAGCGTAACTTCTGTGAGGCCTGAGGCATCACTAAGGCTGGGCTTCCTCTGGTCCTCTGAAAGCTTTGTCTCAAGATGCCATGCAGTCCTGCAAGCTCTGGAGGGGTGCTGGGTTTACTCCGATGACAATTATTTAATGGGCTGGCAGAAGCAATTATTTTCTAATGCAGTGCTGCAGAGGTGGGAGCATCATCTCAGTACAGTCTCTTAAGGTTCTGACTTTCTGACCATGACTCTGGCTTGCTGTAGGGAATTAATTTCTTGAAAGCAAACATCGTATTGATACCTTCAGAGTGTGGTAGTCCCTCCTGCACATCCCTGGCATTTATCTCTATTCATTCCAAATATTTGAATTAGTTCCTTTCCCTTTTGAAGGGATTCAGGGAAAGAGGTCCGTGCAGGCTTGAATGAGGTCTTCTGGCCCAAGATTTTGTTGTAGATGATGAGCATTTCCCAGAGAATGACTTGCTGTTCGCTTCTTTCAGGATCCAGAGAAGAGACCCACTGCAGATGAGTTGCTTGAACATCCCCTTCTCAGCAAACGCAGGAGGTAATCAAATGGTCTTGCCTGAAACCTGGAGAGGTGTCAGAACAGGAGGGTTTGTGCAGACTAGTGGCGTTTATGCTTTTGCAGCAAAGTCCTTAAGTTAATTTGGCCTGACGTGAGGCAGTTGTTGAAGTACACTTCATCGTCTTTAGGAGAGAAGCACATTCTTGCTGTCTTGTCTTCTGATCAATCCCTATGTTCTCTTGGTCTCTGCATCCTTCGTCTTGGAAGCTTTTGTATTGAGAACCTTGAGGCATCCCTTTCTGAGGCTCCTTTGAAGAATGCTGGTTCCTGCTCTTTAGATGTCTGTGAACGAAGGGTCACAGAGATCCTCCTATGGTCATTGGAAAAGGCCTTTCAAAATACATGTCATGCAATATAAGGACCCTTGCGTTCTCCCTTTGTTGCCTCTCTCTTCTTTAGAGAGTTGCATTGAAAGTGGCCCATTTTAGCTTCGTTTGACCATCAGCCTGCACACACTCTTTTATGAAAGGTGGACCGTAATTCTGGACTGTTTGGATCCCGCATTGGTTGCTTTGGGGACAGCAGACTTAGTCCTTTATACCAAGGTGGTCAGCAAATTGAGTTTTGTCTTGCTGTATGCACTGGTAAAAGCCCGAATCCTGATAATATTTAGTCATTTAAGATCATTCTTTTGCAATATGGGTATTGGTTGGCCACATTCTGGTATATATGTAGTTTGTTGTCCTCAGCTCTCTTGGAAGTTTGTTAGCTATATGGTACATTACTTCTGCCCTACTTACTGTGTATTGCTGTGAGCTGGTAAACAGATGCCACATTTCCTCCAAGAGGGAGCAGCACTTTATTGGAAAGGAAAGCAGTCTGTGTGTGCTGCTTGTCAGTAAATTGCTTTGGGCAATGTTACTGTTTCCTAAGATGCTTTTTCTTCTTTGGCAGGGAGATGGAAGAGAAAGTCACACTGCTTAATGGGCCAAATAAGCGACCAAGGTAATTATTTGGGCATGTGTTTGAAAGGAGGTCTGGAGAGAACAGCTCTCCAGAGAGGAACTTTGCTGAGTGTGTTAGTCTGTGACAACTTTAATGGAATAGTATAGTTTGGAAGATCCCTAAATGCTGGGAATTTGACATAGTCATTACATGGTTATTGTCCCAAGTTTTACTCTGCCTTTTATATCCTGCTTTTATGTATGGCTGGAGCCTTACCTCGGCAGGTCCCATACAGCTCTAATCTGTCCTACTGAGGATATAGTCTTTACAGCCTACATATCTGAGGATGTAATGTAGGTCACTCCTTTCACACAGATTCCCTTGAGCAGGAAAAATATGACTGTCTGAATATTGAATGTTAAATGAATACAAATATCTATCATAAAACTGGATATATGATGCGGTTCTCCACAGTCCCCAGCAAGCCTGTAAGCAGGGTTGCTCTGTGAAGCAGATAGCTTCCGTGACATGTATAGCTGTTTTTCTGTTGATTTGTTAGATGGAAATTGACCTTTTCTTCCTCATAAACTTGTAAGTACTATCTGAGCACTTCATGTGAAGTTGTTCCAGTTCATGGGTTGCTTGCAAACAGTTTGCTTTGATTACAACTTCCATTTTGCAGTCTGCTTGTGAATTGATTCTTACCTGCATCAAAGAGTTATATTTTTGCCCTCAGATGGAAGCCTGTAATTTAAATAAAGACGAGAGAGGGAAGTTAGAAGCTTCTGGATGCTTCTGTATTTTGAGCAAGATTTCATGACGGTTTGCAAGGCTTTCATTTTTCGCAAATGAGAACAGCTCCCTGGCTATTCAGTGAAAGCCTGGTCTTTTTAAATGACATAAAATTGGATTGTAGGCTTTTTAAAATGCTTTCTGGAGGCTACTTTCTCTGTTGCTCTGAGACAGGTTTGATCTTGAGTGTTCATAGCAGTTGAGGCCTCACAACCACTCAATGAAGAGAATAGTTTGTGAAAATAAAAACCATGAATGGTTGTGAAGGGGAAGCTGAGAGACAACAGTAGGAAAATGAGTGATGACAGTGAATGCAAACTCTTTATTAAAAGCATGTATGTTTTGGGGGGGGGGGTCTTGTGCAGGTCAAGTACCATGAATGAGGCTCCCATTGCAGTGGTGACTTCACGCACTAGTGAGGTGTATGTTTGGGGGGGCGGGAAGTCCACCCCCCAGAAGCTGGATGCCATCAAAAGTGGTTGCAGTGCACGCCAGGTGTGTGCTGGTAACACTCACTTTGCTGTGGTGACAGTGGAGAAGGAGCTCTACACCTGGGTGGTAAGTGAGAGAAACTGCAGGAAGGGGGTAAGGGTGGGAGAGGAGAGTCCAGATCCACTGCTGACCATTCATGAACCTGGTAGAATCAGATGGGCAAGCAGCTTGGAAAAGGAGAAATCTGATTGCAGTGGACACTGTGAGGCCATCTGTTTTGCTGGTGACCCAAGTCTCCCAGGCCAAGTGTGTTTTTGGGAGAAGTTTTCCATCATGACAGGAAGTGTATTGGAGACCTGCTGTGCACTTGAGGGTTGTAGGTGGTGGACTTGTAAGCCCAGACACCTAGTCAAACATCTCTTCTTCCCCTTCCTGACTACTAGAAATGCACTGGAGGCTTTGTGATGCTCTGTTGGCTTGTGTATATTTGAGGAAGGTTTTCTGAGATCAGAATGGGTGGGATGAGTGACCTCATTGTAATACAGATGTCATCTGTGAGGCAACTTGTGGATGAAACTAGAAATATACTAAACAACTCTGCTTTTTATGATGAGTGGAAATTCTGTAATAGTTTAAAGTGAATAAAAAATGTTGGCATATAATGCATTTAAAACAATTGAATCCAGTCTTCTTGGGCTTAGATGGTCAGTGACATAGAGGTCTTCTGCATCTCCACGCTTCCACGGGCTTTTGTATTGATGATAGAGAACCTGTTAAGACAGATTAGAAAATACTGGTACGTGGGTGAGAGAGGAAGGAGATCCAAACCGGAGGAGAGCAACTTGAAGTCATTTGCTGGGTGTTCCTGCAAGAATGGCCACTGAAAACTTTCCGGTGGCTATTAATATTTTAGTTTTAGCTTCAACACTACTCAGAGTTGTTTTGTTTTTCCTGTGGAATTGTTAGGTCTGGCCACTTCAGTGACATTTGTTTCATGTTATGGGTTTCTTTGCAGCCATTAGGATTTGGAAAAGTTGGTCAAAAAGCTAGAGGGTGAATGTCAGTCCTGCAGCAGGGAGCGGGTTCTGTAGCCTGGCAGATGAGAAAGGAGTGGTGATTCCTCACCAGCTGGTGGCCTGAGACTGGATCACTCCTTGTTAGTGCATAACTGCCTGAAAGCCTGTGCTGCCATTTAGAATGTTACCTGCTGTTATGCCACATAGCAGATAGCAGTCTCTTCCCTAAGGTAGCTAACACACTTTCTCTTGCTCTTTGCTGTCTTCTGTTGTTCATTCGAGCTGCTGTAATTATTGGCACCATCTCTGGAGTTGTGGATACATAACCTTACCAGATGTTTCTGTCTTGCAGAATATGCAGGGGGGCACCAAGTTGCACGGGCAGCTGGGACATGGAGACAGAGCCTCCTACCGGCAGCCAAAGCATGTTGAGAAGCTTCAGGGAAAAGCCATTCGGCAGGTCTCCTGTGGAGATGATTTCACAGTGTGCATCACAGGTGAGAGCTGGAAGAGGGCCACCATGCCCTCACCCTGCTGTGCTGTGGAGATGTTTTGTCTTCACAATAAGATTAGCAGAGCAGTTCTGTGCACAAAGGAGAAAGTCCCGTATGTTACTCACCCCTCAGTTTTGAGGATAGTAGGTGCAGTAGTGGAGGTAGTAGATCAACATTATTATACAGAGGAAGATAGTGACTCCCAAGAAGGCTGGGTGTTGTGCTAAGAATGTGCTCCTTTTTGGTGATGAAGCTGGGTGTTGAGCACAGCTGCCTGTGGCTGTGCGGAGTCCCTGCTCTTACCAGTGCATGTGTTGCCTCCCTACATGCCCGTATCAAAGGCAGAGGAGCCTGAAGTCAAGAATGTAAATGTGTTTGAAACTCTTTTTGGACTGTGTGGGGAAAGAGTCACCCAATGATAAAAGATGTGTATCTGAGATTTGCTATTTAATTCAGAAAGCTTGACACCTGGTAGCTGTCTAGTTCTAACCCTGCTCATACTTTTAAAGATGTGTTAACCGTGGTGTTGTTTGTTAGGGAAGAATTTGAATCCCCCTTTACCCATGAAAACATAATTCTCAACAAGGTAGTTTCCAGCTTATTTTTCCAGTGCTGGAAAAACAGAGACAAGAGATAAGCACAGATGCTCAGTGTGCTGGAGGAGTGACTTAGGGAGCCACAGGATCAATTTGTGGGTTTCTGTTAAAGAAAGTGGCAGGTTCAACCCAAGATTTTTTTGACACAGGTGGCCTGAAATAGCTGTGGGTTGTGGTGTAAGATCATCCATCTTAATGTGAACAAGAAAAGATTCCATATTCTCCTGATGATATTATTCTGCACTAACAAGGAGGATGATTACAGAAAAGAGGTTGCTCTGGCCGAGTCCTAAGAGGTTAATATGCAGCCTAATACAAGCTCTGTGTGCTGACCGAGCTTCCCTTGTGTCCTTCAGATGAGGGCCAGATGTATGCCTTTGGCTCGGACTATTATGGGTGCATTGGCGTTGACAAGGCTTATGGCTCTGAAGTGCTTGAGCCCCTGCAGCTGGATTTCTTTCTTACCAACCCTGTGGAGCAGGTCTCGTGTGGAGATAACCATGTGGCAGTGCTGACCAGGAACAGAGAAGTTTACACATGGGGCTGTGGAGAGTATGGTAGGTAGAGTCTCCCTGGAACCTAAAGGCACTGGGGCATGCCTGCTCCAGAAAACGGCTTGGAGCAGGTGTGAAATGCAAAGAACATTGTCTCTTTGGGGCTTTCTTTCCTTGTAAGAATGGGAAATTGGGGACTGAGCCCTTGGGACTTTACTCTGGGAAGCTCTAGGGTGCTGCTTGGCTTCCTTGTGGGTAGGGCAGTTGTTCTGTGAGTGGGGTTGAAGTACCTTGAGGATTAGCAGGCAATGATGCATGTAGGGGAGCAGGTTTCTAGTTCTGCAGGGAGATTCCTTTGGGACTATGGAGAGACAATACCATTTCTTAGGGTTGGGCACCCTGTGAGGCCGTTTCTAACTGCAGTGTTTTCACTGATGCAGGGCGCTTGGGCTTGGATTCAGAAGAAGATCACTACACCCCTCAGAAGGTAGGGCTGTGACTACTTCTTCTCAAAATCTGCGTGGGCATAAATCCAAATTACTTGCTGTTTGGAAATATTAACTGTCTGAGGCTCAGGTGTTTGTTCTCAGGTATCATAGAGTTTGCAAGGGTTTTCACTTCACTTTATTTTGCTTCATTTGTCCATAGAGATCATGGCAGAGGGATATGCCACTGCCAAACCAGCCAGCATCATGACTTAGAGCTTCATTGCTCTGATCTCCAAGCTGGAACTGGAAATGCCAAACTCAATGTTGTAGAAATCATAGTAGGAAATACCAAATTGCATACCTCAGGTCTGTAGAGGAAACTCGCAGCAATGCAAACAACTGGGAGTCTTTGAATTTGACATAATGAGTTAAAGATGAGTTGAAAGTAAAACTCTCTTGAAATACGGTGCTAGGGGTAATTGAGGTAATTTAACCCATTGGGGGTTAGAAGCCAACAAGGATGTGCCTGGAAGCCAATACCTGTGATCACACAGTATCACACCCACACAGCACAGGCCCAGCCCTGCTTGGCTAACTGGGTCTGCTGCTTGTAGACCCCAGCTGGCCAGGATGCCTGTGCACTACGTTTCTGGTTCCTGTGCTGGCTCACTGGTGTCTGCACACAAGGTCTAGAATGCTCTGAATTTCTGCATTGTGACTGGAGTTTTGGTATGCTATAGACTTTATGATAGTCTTGCACCTTCATTCAAAATAACTGCCTTGGGTATTGTCAGTGCCCAGACTAGCTGAACATCTGCTCTAACCCATATGTTTTCCATGTGCCAGCTCCTGTGTAGTAGGTGTTGGGATTTTGATTTTCTTGGGCTATATTTCTTCCCCATAGGTGGATGTTCCGAAGACCTTAAACATTGTGTCCGTTCATTGTGGCTGTGATGGAACTTTCCTGCTCACCCAGACAGGCAAAGTGTTGGCATGTGGACTCAACGAGTTCAACAAGCTGGGCCTGAATCAGTGCACATCAGGGATAATCAACCATGACGTGAGTGCATTTGGGTCCCTGGCTCCAGCTCCCAGCAGTCAGTAATATATGGGGAAATGGAGGTCCTGTGACAGTGACAAAGCATTCATTAGCTTTGTGCCAATTGTTAGTTCCAATCCAAGACAACGGATACTGGGATTGTGGGAAGAGGCAATTTGTTCCTCAGTTTCCTGTCTGCCCTGTGGGCTTATGTCAGATCTGAAGTAGTGAAACAGATAGCGAGCTGCTCCAGGGTGACTTAGTCAGTGACATAGATTCTGGCAGTTCTTTACCATACCCATGTTGGGACTGTCTAGGTTAATGTTGTGGTCTGCCAAGACCTGCTTGAGTAGGTCTTAGCTGATGGATGTGTGGTTTTTTCAGTCTGTGCTTACCCACATGTCTTTTCTCAGACGTACTGTGAGGTGCCATACGCCACTTCCCTTACTTTGGCCAAGCAGCTGTCCTTCTACAAGATCCGTACCATTTCTCCAGGGAAGACACACACAGCTTCCATTGATGGTGAGCCCTATGTATTAAGAAGTGAATACTGGTTGCTGGATTACTTTACATCAGCTTTGCCCTTTCAGCCTGGCCCTTGACATTGAGGGTTGTGCTCTTGGTAGCAGGGGTCATGCCTACTCCAGGAACCCAGGATTCCTGTTACTCAGCAGTGTTGCCTCCTGGCCAGCTGAAGCAGTAACATCAGCTTCTGGGCAAGCCTTCCTTTTTTTTAAAGGGGAGAAAAACCCCAAAACCAAACAGACAAAAACACGTTTGGGGAAGAATCATGCTCTGGGATAGTGGAGGAATCGTTTATGACAGAGTTAGGCTTTGCCCAAGTGACACCAGTCAGAGGGCTGTGAGGAGTCCCAGCTCCCAGCGTCAGAAAAGGGGAGCAACAGGAAAAGGAACTGGGGAGGTGTTTCCAGGCTGAAGCCATTCCTCTTGGCCGGTACTGTCCCCTCACAGCCTGGCTGGCTTCTCAGCAGAGTCCTTCCTGGTTATGGGCTATTGCTGCTAGTTCTCTGCATGCATGGCTGCTTCCAGAGTTGGGCCCTCGCTGTGACTGTCTCCTCGTTCCTCCTCTCAGAGCGAGGCCGCCTGCTGACCTTCGGCTCCAACAAGTGCGGACAGCTTGGTGTTGGGGACTATAAGAAGCACCTGGGAATTAACCTGCTGGGAGGCCCCTTGGGGGGTAAGCAGGTGATCAGGGTTTCATGTGGAGATGAATTCACCATAGCTGCTACTGACGGTGAGTGGGTCTTTGCAAAGTTGTGATGGGTTCCTTTGAACTAGATCTGCAGGGTGGTTAACTGGCTCCCACTGATCATTTCCTAGACCACCCCTGCAGTGCTGCACTGAATTAAAGAAATCCTCCTCAACTGGGGCTGTCTGGCCCTGTTAGTGGTCCCAGTGCAGCACCAAGAATTTGCTGTCCCTAGGGCTGCAGAGTGCTGGCTTGGTGACTGCCTGTTAGATTCGTTATTGGTTTGTTCTCCCACTGGCAAAATGGAGCTGGTAGATTAGATACTTTGGGACAGCAGTTACAGCAGAGAGGCTGTGATCCTTGTAGCAATTACAGGCCAAGAGGGAGGGAGGGAATTGAGGATCCTGAATCTCTCTTTTCTCAGACAACCATATCTTTGCTTGGGGTAACGGCGGGAATGGGCGTCTGGCAATGACATCAACAGAGAGAGCTCATGGCTCAGATATTTGTACCTCGTGGCCTCGGCCAATATTTGGATCGTTGCATCACGTTCCAGACCTGTCGTGCCGTGGCTGGCACACCATCATCATTGTTGGTAAGTGTAAGTTTAAGATTAAATTTTGGGATCTTGGTTATGATGATGTGTTTCTTGATAGGACCTAGACTAAATCCTGCCTGGGAACAGGCCAGATTGCTGTGGGGGAATGTGGCAAGCTGCTCTGAGCTCTAGGCCTGCATTGGCTTTGTTGTGTGCCTTTGTAGGAGTTGTCTTTCTTTCCATGTGGCACTCCAGCTGAAAGTGTGCTTCTCTCCTTGCAGAAAAGGTGTTGAACTCTAAAACAATCCGATCCAACAGCAGTGGCCTGTCCATTGGTACTGGTGAGTAACCTGCCCTGGGGAGCTGTGGTTTAAGTCCATTCAGTGCTTAGTTCGAGTGTGTGCAGTCTGGTCCTGCAGCATGGTTTCTCTGTGTCTGAAAGGCCTCACAGAAGAGATCAAAGGGAGGAAATCTAATTGGTGCCATGCATGGGAAAGGATGGCCTAAAGCTGAGGAAGAGAGCTGGAACATTGGAGGAAGAACATGGATGCAAAGAGGCCTTTGTAGTTGAGGAACTTCAATTTGACAAGGAAAAGCTGAGAGGAATTCATTGAAGGGAGCTGATAAGGGAAGGGGAAGGCTATGGGGCAGCTGCTGGAGAGATGGGGTCCAGTTTCTTGGACCTGTGGGAGGGCTGGGGCCAAGAAACTGCCAAAGACTACTTCTGCCCACAAGTCCTTTTGGGGAGGCCTGCAGGGAGTGTTAGGAGATAAGTTGTTGAGGGAGATGCCACTAGCCTGTGCTCTCACCGTGGCCATACAGCCCAAATTCCTGCATCTTCTCTGCTCCAGCTGGGGTTTGGCAGCAGGAATAGCAGAGGCGGCTAAAGTATAAAGTTTTGACTCTTGTTTGCTAGTGGCTCAGAGCTGCACAACTGGAGGAGGAGAGGAAGAGGATAATGAACAAGAAGCAGAGACCCCCAGTCCCAGTGGAGGCTTTCGGGGAACAATGGAAGCAGATCGTGAGTTGGGGGGCTGGATCAGCACCACAGAAGCTAAGGGAGGCAACAGTGCTGACAGCAGCTCGTGCCCTGGCTGGCTGCGGAAGGTAATGCGGTGTCTCAGAAATGCCTTAAAATGGGGATCTAGGCTGGGGAAAAGCAAGTGGCCCCTTCCACCTTTAAGGGGTGCTCTGAAAGGTTCTCGGAGCTGTGCTGTGCAGGGAGCCCTTTAGGCCTCGCTGCCTTTTTTACCACAAGAGGGTGTTGGTGCATTGGTTGAGGAGATGAAGTCAGCTGCAGGAAAGCAGGCAGGCCTGACAGTGCTGCTTTTGTGTATCCAGGAGCTGGAGAACGCTGAATTCATCCCCATGCCTGACAGCCCCTTTCCTCTGAGCATGGCATCTTCAGAGCCTGAGAAGGAGACTCTCCCTTACCAGAAACTTCAAGGACTCAAAGTGGCCTCTGAGGAACCTGTTGGATTAAACAAGCCCAAAATGGAGCCCTGGGTAATGTTATCCAAATGAATGCTTGGCCAAAAGCTCTTGGGGACCATAAATGGCAATGTTTCAGTTATGGGGAGAGCTGAAAAGAGGGTATTGGATTCGCCTAATTCATCTGGATGAGGAAAAGAGGGCTGTTGATAATCAGAGATGATGCTGCAAAGAGAACAATTCACAGGAATCTAGAACACAAAGCTGGGGCTTGGTCAGATTGAAAATAATGAGATCAGTTCTGTGGAAAAACTTGGTTGATGCAATTGGGAGAAAAAAAAAGAGAAGCCTAGGGCCCAGAAGCCTAGCAGAAGATAGAAATTTAGCAAGCAGAAATTGCTGTGAGATAAGAAGAAGAATTGATGTAGAAATTCACTGAGAAATGACAACCTGTGAGGCTACTTTATTCCAGGAGTTTTCTGTCCCAAGAGGAGGCACAGATCCCAAGCTTAAGGACAGGGGGGTAAACCAGATGGATTTCGGTGATAGGAGGACTGGAGCAGCTTTGCCAGAAAAAGGAGGAAGTTAGTGGCTTTGTACTGAAGACATAATGACTAGTAGCTTGCTGACCTTGGCTGCTGGAAGTTTGGGAAGTCGGGGAACGAGCTGGGGTGACACTTCCTGTGCATGGTTTCTTCTTGTGGCATATACAACTCCTGGCCCTGCATTCAAACCTGGCCTGACTTCCCTCCATGTCTCTGCAGCCTACTTGCCTGAGTCCAACCTTGCCGTGTGGTGGAGGGAAGGCTGCATCTCCTGTTGCGGGCTGCATGTGCAGTGCTCTGCAAGTGGAGGTGACACACCTCCGAGGCCTGGTTTTACAGTGTCTGGATGATCAGAAGAAGCTACAGCAGGAAACCGTTCGTCTGAGTGCCCAACTCCAGCGGTTCTGCAGGGGGACAGAGGGAATGCAGCAGGTAAGGACCCATCACCTGGGTGCACATCCATGCTCAGGGCTCACTACACTGATCCTGGCTCCTGTGTAGATTGTGGAGGCTGCGCAGATGGAAGCAGCTCTTAACAGATGTCTCTCTTAGAGCAGAATGGGGGGACTGAGCACGGTGCCTGTCTCTTGTTTGAGCTGCTGATGCAGACTCTGCTAGTAGCAACAGGAATGAAGCCAAGAAGACAGTTTCCTGTGAGGACAGCCCAGTCCTTGAGGGACCTGGGATTCCCCTTTATTTCTCCTGGTGAGAAGGGATGGGCAGCCAGATGTTGCCGAGAGTCCTAAACGGCTGTGGAGAATAGGAACTGTGCCTTGTGTGGGTCCTAGCTTCTTTGCAGCTAGTCCTAGAGTTGTTTGGATAACTGCTGTGTGTTTTGGCAGGTGGAAGTTCATTCCAAAGGAACACAGACAGCCAAAGAGGAGATGGAAGTGGATCCAAAACCTGACTTGGATTCAGATTCCTGGTGTCTCTTGGGAACGGACTCGTGCCGCTCCAGCCTCTAGTCTCCTGAGCCCACTGGGATCCATCTAACTTCACAGCACACTAACCGAATGCAGAGAGCGGCTTTCCTGGCTTCAGGTCACTCGCAGACAAGGAGCGAGGCCGGAGGCTCCAGAGCAGCACCCATGTACGTTTGATATGAACTAGGAGTGAGTTTGAGAGGGGAAGGGCCCCTGAGCTCTAGGCCAGCTCAGTGATTGAAGCAGCAGCAGCTCCTTTTTGTACCTTATCTGTCAATTCTGCGCGTGAGGCAGAACGGCCCCATTACGGCGATGGCTCCAGTAGCAGCTTGTGGCCCTTTCATTGTTTCACTGCTTCTTGGGAGCTGCCTTTGGGACCCTAGTATTCATCACTGCATCTCTAGATGAAAGGAGGAGACATGTTTTGTACTGAAGCTGGCTGAACCTTAAGACTCGCCACCTTCACTTCAGAGGGGTGAAGGACTAGGATCCTCTCCCTACCACATGGTAAAGCCCAGCTGGTGAGGCTGCTCCCCTCTGCTCAGGGGCAGAGGGAGCAGAGAGTGTCTCATTCTGGAGGCAGTGGAGATCTTCTTTTTAGGGAGGTAATGGTAGACAGCATGTCCCTGGCCTCGAGGCACAGCTTCTGGCCATATGGCTGTGTCCAGTGGCCTGTACAGACAGAGTTTAAAGGCTTTATTCTGGGTGCCTGGAGCTTTCCAACTTCCAGGCAATGCACCGAGAGGAGTGAATCAGGTATTGTTTCCAATAGCAGTAGCGGGGACTGTCTGAGATAGGATCTCTGGTTCTCAGTTTCAGACCACCTGCTTCCCAAACAGATGACAAGCATCTGCGCCTCAGACTAAGTCACAGGTTTCTTGCTCCAGCTGTTCAACTTGGTTTGGGTGCCAGAGCTTGTGGTTTCTTGGCATAAGCCTGTAGCTGCTCCCTGCTTGGCTTCTGTTCTGCTCACCCCCTGGTGCCCACCCTCTGTGTGGGTGTGGGAAGCATCGGTGCTTTTCCACTCAGTGTTTTGATGAACCTGGAATGCAGTTTCCTACCCAGAATAGGTCATTAATGCCGTGGTCACAGGATGCAGCCTTCCCTAATGACCATGAATGATCAAGTCTCTGTCCGAATTCACCTTCTTTCTAGAAGTGAGAGGCTTTCCCAAGAAAATTGGATATGGGAAGAGGCATGGGTCTGATGCTCAAGATTTCCTCATTTCCTATTAGAGAATGATGTTACTTTTATTCCCCTTAAATTTATTAGCAAACTGACTTTGAACTAAGCTTTTGGGATTGGTAGGATCCCTGGGAGCAGCTAGCTTCCCCTGCCTTACGTGACGCCTCTAAGGAGTCCTGAGTCCCTCTCACCTTTGCTGTGAGAGTGGGGCTGTGATTTCATTAGGTTTAAATCCTAAACCCATCCCCATCCATGGCATGTCACGTCACTAGAATTGCCTTAGGTTTATTGGAGTTTGATATCCTATCACCTCTCCTGGACTTCTTTTGAGAGAGTGTTACGGGGGAGCCAGCGTTCCCCATTTGTCTCCAGAGGTGGATGCCAAACCATTCTGCTTGTAACTTAACGCTCCTTAAATACTTCTTCGGTGCCTATTGCTAGTATCTTGGAGCTGAACCGAGTGCAGTCTCTCCAGTGCAGTGTCTAGGGCAAGGATCATACTGCTGTGCCCATCGTCATTACTGAAGGAAGGCTAGGAGGACAGCCCTCCTGGAAGGTGATGAGCGTCAGGCACCCTGGCGTGGCCATTTCGCTTGGTTGCCCTTGTGACTCTGCTCTCCTTTCCCCCATGTGCGTTGGAGCCAGTTCTCAGGTTAGGGTCCCAGCTTGAGAGTGGTGTGGTTGGAAATGATTGAGTTGGTCACGGTGCGGCAGTGCCTTTGAGGAGCGAAGAGTTGAGCCTGAGCCACGTCCAATAAGCAAGCACCAAGCTGATGGGAGTCGCTCTCCTGCAGTGCACTGCTATCCTCATTTCTCAATGCTCTGCAGTTGGGAAGCTAGGTGCACAGACTGGATTCCCCTTGGATCTAGTGGAGGATTGGGGTCCCTGACAGAGGATGCCCTGTGCTCCGCAATCTCATATGTGCCTTAGAGGATTCACGCTATCCAGGTTGTGCCTGTTACAGACCACAGATTTCACACCAGCCAGCTATGCAACCAAAAAAGCAGTTTAAAGCCAGCACCTTCATCTTGGGCTGAAAACGGAAGGGCAAGTGGGCAGAAGTGCCTTTGAGCAGTTTAAACCCTCTTTACTTCTTCCCTTCTTGCAGCGCTAGCTCCGTATGTGTTGGTCTCCTGCTAGTATTGCTACTGAGTTGTTATAGTGGAACACAACTTATGCCTGCTCTGACACTCTGGCTGAAAACTAGTTTGTCGTTGTCTTTTTTTTGAAAGGTTAAAGGGTGTAGTGGTTTGGAGTTTCTGTTTAAATAAATGTTTAAACTCATTCTCCTGTGTTCTGAGTCTTTTTTGTTTGTTTGTTTTCCCAAGAGAGGAAGGGGAAATATGCATATAGTCAGCTGGCTTCATGGCATTCTGTTGTTAGATTTTTTTTTTTTTTTTCTTTCTTATACAAAGAGGGCCAAGGGGCTTGCAGGTTCTTTGTTATGGGGAAAAAAAAGTCAGGTTCTGTGTCCCTTCATTAAAAAAAAATAAAAACCAATAAACAAACAACAAAACAACTCTCTTCTCTTGCTGCTGCATCTCCTCCTAGTGACGTCAGGGGGCTTTTGTGTGTATGTTTATTTCAACAGTTTGAGTGCCAAGTGGGAAA
Organism: Gavia stellata; assembly: GCF_030936135.1. Taxonomy (NCBI): domain Eukaryota; kingdom Metazoa; phylum Chordata; class Aves; order Gaviiformes; family Gaviidae; genus Gavia; species Gavia stellata. Next base: position 26,992,876 of record NC_082600.1, read on the forward strand.
TGAGTAATGGGAAGAGAGAGGCTCAAAGGGAAGAAGTCCCTGTTCCCTCTCAGAACAGCTTCTACCGAGCAGTAAGACCTACAGCAGTGAGAACCTTCCTGACGCCTGCTCAGCCAACTGTTCCTGCACACTGTACTTAATGCCTGTCACTTCTAACATTTTATCAGGGTTTTTAGTAAATTGTGAAATGTGTTGAGAGGCAAAGCTGGATTAAAGACTTAAAATTAACCAGAGATTTGGATACTGAAAATGCAGCATGCCTCTGAGAGGGGGGATTGTTCTGCACTGGCAGAAGAGGAAGCTGAGCTGGCGTAAATAACGTAGCCTGAGTAGTGCCAGGGCAACACTAACCACGATAGCAAAAGAAGCAGGGTAAATCTCTGTGCTGAGCTTGATGTTTTGGCTAAACTGTTACTAAGTTTTAAACCAGTTATCAGAGACTCCCTGATACTGCTGTCTGTCTTGACCTGAAACAATAGCTCAGCAAAGAGAGGTGAACTGCCCATGGTTAGCTCCGAAACAAAGATAACAAATGAAGCCTGGTGATTTAATTTCAGTAACTTTTGTTTAATCTACAATTTCAATCTCAGTGTTAGCTGTTTGCCTGTCACTTAAGACAAGTCCCCAACAGATGGATTTATTTTACAGTATCAGAAGGATTTTTTTAATGTGTATCTACCCCAGTCACCATTTGCACTCTGCTGACTTCTAGGGTCCGCTAAACAGAGTCAATAAAACATACTGCAAGGGAAGCAGAGTTAATATTACAAGACCGGCACTGGTACTGAATTTCTGAACTACTCTTTAATTCAGATGCACCTTTCATTCATTCAAGGAGGCTGGTATAAAGCTTCCAGTTTACCTCTTTCCTACCTTGTCACCCCCTGCTATTCTGTATTTCGAAGCTCTGAAGTTAGAGCATTGGTCTTGCTTCTCTGATCAATTTGGACATAGCAAATTATTTTCCCTTGTTTTGAGTCTCATTTTTTCTCTCCTCTCTAGGTTTGTATGTTCTTATACCTGGCTGGCACAGTGTAGCACTGACCCTTTCTGGGACCTTCATGGAAAACCATGGGGTGTGCCAAGGGATTAAGGTTTCTGCCCACTTATCTATAGGGCAGCAGCTCTCCAACTTCTTTCAGGAGTCTGGTCCACCGAAAGACCCACAAAAGTGTGTGACAAACAAAGGCCTGTAGCATGAGGCCAAAATCACCAAGAACTACCTTACATCTCAAGAAGAAAGCAAAAGAAGGGGTATATTTTTGTCATAATTTCCTACCATTGCAGGAACTAAGACAAAAAGAAGCAGATGACTCAAGGAAGGGTGCAAGCCCTGTGTTTTAGAGGTCCCTAGCAACTTGGCTTGCAGGAAAACTCCAGGTTTTTTACATTAAATCTAATTGTCGATTTAACCCTGAATGCACAAGTGAAACAGCTAACAGGTTTTCTGATGTGAAGTTCCTTAGTGTACTGTCTGGGGGCAGGGGGTGTTTGGCTTTTTTTAGCTGTAGCAGTTCTTAAACATGCTGAATGGAAATTAAAAAATAAAAAAAAAAAAATCAGAAGCCAAGTTAGGAATCGTGGGAAGGTTGCTGTGGGAAGGAAATTCCTTCTCAGCTCCTCGAAGCAATACGCTGAGGCACAGAACTGTCACTGATCTGTTCTTCACAAGAAGCCTGGATATAGGAACAAATGCTCTGTATCACAATCCTTAATTTCTAACTCCTGCCGTATGCTCCCTTCCATAATCTTCAAGTCCATCTTGAACCAACGTAGGTTTCTTGCCTGTGCTAATCTATTTGGAAGGTTTTTTCATTACCTCACTCCTCTCCTGGTTAGAAACCTAACTTCCAGTCTGAGCTTATTCATGACCTATTTTTGATCTTGCATGGCATTATTCTTTAAGTAAGTATTTCTTCTTCCGTCCTTTCCCAACTCTGAGTCCCAGCTATTGTACGTGGTAAGTAACACGTTGGGATGGTTGTTCTGCTGCCTCAAGGGCCCGGCCGGTTCCGAGTATCTCTGCTGTTCTATGCACATGAATTGACATACGGACTCAAACAGTAAGTGCCTGCTACTGCTATCTTTTCTAACTCCCTGAATTTCTGATTCTGAGCTTCTTGTGTTGAGGAAGTGTTTAATAATACTCCTGCCAGTTTTCCTTTTCTAATTCAAACAATGTCACACTGGATTTCTAAATGGGAATGTTACAGCTCTTCAGCTGGTAAGACGTAGCCCCAGGATTGTCACCAGCATTCTAGAAAAGCATCTAAATAAACGCTGCTGCAGAACAAGTGTGAAATAAACCTACCTAAACAGCTTTCATTATTCATCTGAGCGGTGCTACAACAAATAGGACAGAGCATGAGCAATGACCAAGCAGCAGCTCTGGATCCTGTCATCTAGCACAGATACCAAGGATGGAAGAACACAGCAGTCTGTGGGCTGCAAAAAAGTTAACTGCTTACATAGCTTCCTCCCCTCCCTCTGACTTTTCCAAATGCCTTGTCTAAATGCTAAATAGTCTTGCAGAATGTAGAGTCCTTTCGGGGGGGGGGGGGGGGGGGGGGCGAAGAGGAACCCCTTACACGCCGATCTTTTGTAGGTAGCTACAATACAAATGCTACGCCAACTAGAACCACTGTCATTGTTAGCACGTTCAGGGGTGAACATCTGCACCTACAGACCAGTAAAGCAAACAAGAGGCAGATGCTCTGTTTGGCCCAGCTCTTCTTGTGAACAGCGCTATTCTTTGCCTTTGGAGAAGGAAAAAAATGAGTTTGTAGCCACTGATGAGCTAAAGGAGAGCAGCTCTCTTCACATCAGACACCACTATTAAAAAAAAAAAAAAAGCAGCCCAAGCCTCCCTAACTTAAAGGCAAAATATGATCCTGAAGAACAGCGCCTTTCTGATGGCTGGTTTGCTCCTTGCTGCTGTCCTGCTGACAGCCTCTAGCAACAGCCTTTCTTTGCTGTTCGGCTGACTGAACAGCAGCAGCCTTACACCGACACTGAGACTCCATGTTGAGCTCACTGCATGGGAGAAGCAGCCCTTGGAGGGCCATCCTGTGTGGGGCAACCCAGGGCACAGCTCAAGGTGCACGAGTTCTAGTATTCTGCTTATACGTCCTGAGCTGTTCACTTGCTGTACATACAAGCTCAACGCTCACAGCCAGTGTTGAGACTAGGGAAAGCACAAGAGTCTGTGGCTGGAAACCTGGCAGAAAACAGGCAGGGAATTACAGCACTAGGTACAGCTGGACACTGCCTCAGTGGCGCCTGCTCTGTGGTGGGGGTGGGGGCTTATTTTTGATGGTTTTGCATTTGGGAATATGTCTCTCAGCTGCTTGGGGAGCAAATCGGCGTCTGCAGTAGGGACAGGCAACGTAGTCTGGGTTTTCGATGGGAGGCAATGGGGGCAGGTCAGACACCTTTCCTCCCTTGGAGAGGACTTGCTGCACCTGGCGGGCCTGGCGCAGGGTCTGGATGAAAACCTCATGCTTCTGTCTCCAGTTGTTCCTTCTGGGTGGCTTATTCTGCAGAAGGGAAAGGCGGTCAGAACAACTGGCACCACTGTCAGCCTCTATTCTCAATCTTATGTACAGGGTCCAACTCACGTCACCTGTCCGGGCATTCCCTGTTGATGTAAAACCCTCCCTGAGAAGCTGAGTCCCACAAAGGGGATCAAAAAGAGCAGCACCAAGGAGGATTTGAAGGAAATATTGATGGAGACTTCAATACTTAGAAAGAGCTTGAGAATAACCAGAAAAGCAAGCAGTAGGGCCAAGGAACTGGAGAGGGTTGCTATAGCTGCTTTGCAGGAACAAAGCTGCATGTTTCCACTGCCTTCGTTTTAATAGCCTGTGTTATTACCTGGATTTTCAGTCAGTTCCCTGCAGCCCCTAATGTCACAGAGCTTTACTGCAGCAGACCCAGTCTGCATCCCGAGCATCCTGACTACAGCAAGGAGTGAGCTTTCTCCAGGAGTACACCCCTTGACACATTACAAAGACAAGTCAGTTAGGACCCCCACCCCCCCCATCTATTAGATTTTAAATGGATCTATTCATCCATTTGACAAGAACCTTTCAGAGGCAATAACTGGATAGTATCCCTTAGCCCTGTGTACACGTGAAGGTGCTTGCATCTCAGACAGAATTAGATGTTGAGATGGAAGGAACGTGAGTAGATGTGGATCGAGGGAGGCAAGGGGACTGCACATTACCTGAGGCCTCTCTGAGCTCTTCCACTGCTGATACTGTTCCAGTTCTGTGCCCCTAGCTCTGGCCCTGCTGGAGTCAAACACTTCCCTCTTGGAGCCTTGGCTCTTGCTGCAGATACTCACATGCTTCTCAAGCCTGGTGCAGAGAAACTTACGTCCGCAGAAGCTGCACTGTCCAAGCCCACCCTGCTCCAGAGCACTGGCAGCCTGCATGTACAGCACCTCTGTGGACAGGTGGGCACCAGAGTCTTGGTCTGAGAGGGCAGAGGGAGAAGGGCTATGTTTTAGGGCCAGCTGTGAACAAGAGGCTAAACGCTCCATGGGTATGCAGTCTCTAATCTTGCTGTTGCTGGCCACCAGCCGTTCCTTCTTGAGTTTCCCTATAGCCAGCTCTTGAGGGCAGAGGGTGTTGCCAGGCTTGGGGATAGTGGCCTCTGCAGACTGCGCCCCACTGAAGTTACCCCCAGCATCACCTGGCCTGACTGCAACTCTGAAGGTTTTCTCTTCAGGGTGCCTTGTGGCCTTTCGCTCATGGGTCTTCTCCGCTTCTCTGTCTCTTCTCTCCTCTACCTTGACAAGCTCCTTCTCTCTTTGAATCCTCCTAAGCTCCTCCTTTGTTCTCCTCAGCTTCTCTCTGAGAAGAGCCTCTTTCTTTCGAATTTCCTCTTCTAGGTTCCGTCCATCTGCCTCCAACTTTAGGATGTAGGCCAGCTCTCTCCTGTATAGATGTGAGGCTGACTGTTTAGGCTCTGCTGTACAAGGAGAGAGCACTGCAGCTAGCTGAGACCTCCCTGCTGGAGGCTTCCCTTTGCTCTTTGAGATAGGCCTACTATTTGGAACTTCCTCCATGTATGGGGAACTTCTGAGCTGTCCTCTGTTGACCGCTGGAATGCTCACACCCTTGTGGTGAAAAATTGGTTTCAGGGGATATGCACGGTCCACTCCTTCTTTACATCTGGCTACTGATTTAGCTGGCAGAGTCTTGATCTGGCTCGTGAGATACTTGCTCTGCATTTCAGCTGAACAGTAGCCTCCATGCTTGGAGCTATGTTGACTGCTTTCTGCAGAAAGACAATACGAATGGCTTCGGCTCTTTCGGGCATAGAGATCCTTTAAACTTTTCTCTTTCTCAGGTATGAGTTCATGCTGAAAGTTGTTCTTCTGGTGTTCTAGCTGGAAACTGGGAACAAGCTTAGTAGCTGCCACCACAGAATCCACCGGTGGAAACAAAGCCATTCAGTTCCTGAGAAAGAGCCTGAGGTTAGAAGCAAAGTCATTACAGGCTATCTTAGCCAAAACTGGACAATTTGTCTCCTAACAGTCTACACCTAGCAGCTACAATGACAGGTTATAATAAATATTAGCAAAGGTTTTGTAACTTTTCTAGGTTCGGTAAATCTTTATGTTCCTTCCATCTGGGGATCTCCCATGACGCCTCTTCCAGCCCCAATCGTTTAGGCAGCCAAAAATAAGGTACGCTTTTATTTCGCTCTCGGTCTGAGCCCTGTCTCATTGTTGTAGCAGCAGAAATAAGCTGTACTGCCAGGGAAATTGTTATGCTCCCCCAGGGTGTTTCCCGTAACGTGTCCCTTCAGTTTTGGCATTGTAGATCCGCCAATATGGCACACAGGTCTGACGCGCAGGCGTCCGGTAAAGCTCAGTACAGTCTTCCCGTGGCTCGTTCTACCGCATCTCCCGAAGTGTGTCAGGTACCCAGGCCGCAGGCCGGCCCTGCGGGCGGCGGCGCGGGGGGTTACCTGCGGGGCTGCGGCCGGAGCTCCGCCCGGCCTCCTCGGCAAGCTGCGTCGCCTCCTGTTTCGCTCATCGGTCTCCCATCGCCCGAGAGACCCGACACCTCCTCCTCCTGCCCTCCACCCTCGCCCCGGGGCAGCGCGGAGCTCTGCCCGCCGCCCCCCGCCTGTCGCCGCCCCGGGCGCCGTGTTGACGGCTGTTGCCTAGAGACAGGCACGCGAAGGCCAGTTCCTGCGCCGCTCTCGCCGGCGAGCGGCCTCTCGATGGTTTCTCCGCAACGCCCCCGTTCCACCCCGCTCCCTGGAGGACCCCACCTCTATGGCCGGGTAAGGGCGATTGGCCGGAGGCGGTTAATGAGGGACCAACCCCTCCCCGGCCCCTTGAGGGTCCTGGCTCTTCATTGGTCCCAAGAGCGGGCGAGGCTACGCCCCCAGCGCGAGCCGCGCCGCGCAGGCGCAGCGGGGTGTGCGGCAGCGGCAGCGGCAGCGGCAGGAGGAGGCGGGCGGTGCCGCCATGGCGGAGGGCGAGGGCCTGGTTTCCGTGGACTACGAGGTGTCCGGCAAGGTGCAAGGCGTTTTCTTCCGCAAGTACACCCAGGTGAGGGACGTGGCGTGGCGGGTCCCACGGCGCGCCCTTTCCTGAGGGGCGGCCTGCTAGCTGGGGTGCGTGGTGCCCTCTGTCAGCGCTGCCGGGGCTGCGGTGGCTCCTGTGGGCACCTCGGTGGGGCTGAGCCGCGGACGGCCTGGGTCGTGGCTATGGCCCGGGCTCTGGCCGCTTCTGAATGGGGGCTGGCATCTCTCAGTGCTGCTGGTGGCCTTTGCTGTGTTAATGTAAGCACGACTGAAAAGTGCCTTTCGGCCCCAGTTTCTCATGTGAAAGAATATAATGAGTAGTCAGGTGAATCCTCTGCTACTTCCCTGCTGCCTGAGCCACAGGAACTTCCTTGGAGGTCTGTGTCTTACCTATAAAATTGACTCCTGTTGGTGAATGTCATTCTGTAGCTCTCTTACAGTTTGGATTAATCTCATTTTGCTTTGCCTTGTCTTTTCAGGGGGAGGCTAAGAGACTAGGACTTGTTGGTTGGGTCCAAAACACTAGCCATGGCACCGTGCAAGGACAAATTCAGGGCCCAACTGCCAGGGTACGGGAGCTGCAGGAATGGCTCAGGAAGATAGGAAGTCCCCAGTCCCACATCAGCCGAGCTGAGTTCAGCAATGAGAAGAAGATCACGGCGCTGGAGCACAAGGACTTCCAGATTTTGAAATAACTTTGTCCAGGAATAAGCAAAAGCTGGAGCATGAGCTGCCCTCACAGAACATTTCCCCTCTTCCCCGTTCATTCAGTCAGCCAATATTAAGCTCTAGAGAACTTTATTTTATTACATTTCTAATTTATTCATTCGTTGTACTGTTAGTCTAACTCTCAGCCTTTCACAGAATTTTGGCAGGTAGAGGACGACCTGTGCTATCTTTATTAAATGGGCTGTTTAGGGACACCGCCTCTTTATTTCTGAACGTATGTGCAGAGTGGGCTTTGAGTGGTTGTACATGAGTATAGTGTTGCACTCACATGAAGGAAATCAATGCCAATACCAAATATTGCTAAAAACATTATTTCTGTGCTCTAAATGCCTCAGAAACAATTTATTTTGTTCCGAACTTTATTTTTTCGTTAGAATAAAATTGCTTGGAGCTTCTCGTGTGGAAAGGGTGTGTCGTAGGGGGGTTGAGTGGACTGGGCCCTTCGAGTGTGATCCTGTTGCCGATACCTGTCCCTGCGGGACCGTGCGGTGTTAGGAGCAGCCCCTGGTGCCATTGGGAGGGAGGAGGCCCGGGGGATGCTGTGCTTCCCGCAGCCGTTCCTTGCTCTGGTCCCGCTGCGGCCCGGCCTGGGACGGGAACTACAGCTCCCAGCATGCGCTGCCTGCGGGCGCCAGGCCCGTCCCCACCGCCTCCCGCCCGCAGCTGCGCAGGCGCCGTGTGCTCACTGCCGGGGCCGTCGCTTGCCGTTGCCCTCCTGCAGCAGCCGCGTGCGGGCCCGGCGGGCCGCGACGGTTGGTCTCGCGCCGCGGCCGTTGTGGAGCCGCCCCGTCCCCAGAGCAGCGGGTACCAAGGGGGTGAGAGCGGGGCGGGGTGGGGACACACCGCCCCGCGCTGCCGGTGGAGCGGGGCCGCCTCTCCTGTCAGCGCCCCGTCCCGGCGGGCGCTTGTCTCCGGACGCTGCTTCTCTAGGGAGCGGGCAGGGGCCCGGGCGGTGGGGGAGGGCGAGCCTGTCCGCTCCTCCTGCGCACCGCGGGGATAGCGTGCGGTAGCGAGCCTGGGCGCGGGTCTCGGCTGCCCTCCTCTGCCCCTGGGGCCAGGGAGCCCCTGGATAACCTGTCACACCGCGGGGCACCGGATCCCCAGAGAGGGCGAGCAGCGCTTGCAAAGCTGCATGGGGAGCGCTGCCTGAGGGGCGCAGAGGTGTCCCCTCGAATACCAGTAGGAAACCAGTAGTCGTCAAGGACAGGACTGGAGAATAGTGGGTTCTCTTTCACATAAACAGCTTACTCGGCATCCCACACCCATTCCCAAGTCGGCTTTATTCCTTTCTTGGATGAATCACAGCAGATGCTCCTTGGCCAGAATGAAGCATTGTGGATTTATGTGAGGAGACTGAGCTGAAAAAGAGGGGAAGGAGCTCTGTGCCTGCTTCTTGGTGATACCTTCTATATATTTTTGACACAAAGGGAGGCAGAAGCCTTTTGCTTGCAGATCATTTGAGTTTAGCCTTATCATTTGAGTTTAGCCTTGGCTGGGGATGAGTGGCTGAAAAGTTGCCTGGCAGAAAAGGACCTGGGGGTGTTGATTGACAGCCAGCTGAATATGAGCCAGCAGTGTGCCCAGGTGGCCAAGAAGGCCAATGGCATCCTGGCCTGTATCAGAAACAGTGTGGCCAGCAGGAGTAGGGAGGTGATTGTGCCCCTGTACTCAGTGCTGGTGAGGCCGCACCTCGAATCCTGTGTTCAGTTTTGGGCCCCTCACTACAAGAAGGACATTGAGGTGCTGGAGCGTGTCCAGAGAAGGGCAATGAAGCTGGTGAGGGGTCTGGAGCACAAGTCTTATGAGGAGCGGCTGAGGGAACTGGGGTTGTTCAGTCTGGAGAAGAGGAGGCTGAGGGGAGACCTCATCGCTCTCTACAATTACCTGAAAGGGGGTTGCAGAGAGGTGGGTGTTGGTCTCTTCTCTTCTCCCAAGTGACTAGCAGCAGGCCAAGAGGAAATGGCCTCAAGTTGTGCCAGGGGAGATTTAGACTGGATATTAGGAAAAATTCCTTTACTGAGAGAGTGGTGAAACACTGCAATAAACTGCCCAGGGAGGTGGTGGAGTCACCCTCACTGGAGGTGTTCAAGGAACATGTGGATGAGGTATTGCAGGACATGGTTTAGTGGGCATGGTGGTGTTAGTTGATGGTTGGACTTGATGATCTTACAGGTCTTTTCCAACCTTAGTGATTCTGTGATTCTGTGATCATGGTTGGAGTTTGGTTTAGGTATGTTAAGTTTGAGAATCACATATGTTGTTAGTAAGGAGCATAGACTCAGATTCTGACCATTTACCCTGGTAGTCAAAGCCTGAGCAGGAAAGTAATCACAGAAAAAGCCTCTTAATACCAGGAAAACTAACAAAAGTATATTTATGAGGGTAAATGCGATAAATGAAAGTTTTTTCAGGCCTTTAATTTGTATTTCTTTTCTTTTCCTCTTTTTTTTTTCTCTCTACCCAGGGAGTTGTTTTAAGAAACATGGAGGAGTGAGCTCCCTGCAGTTTCTTGAGTTTCTCATCTACCTGATTTTGACATGATCAAATGTTTGGTGGAAGATGTGCGAGCCAGGCTGCGTTCTGGAGTGACTATCAACTCACTGGGGCAGTGTGTTGAGGAGCTTGTCCTCAATAGCATCGATGCCAAAGCAACATGTGTAGCTATCAGGGTGGATCTGGAAGCTTTTAAGATCCAGGTGGTGGACAATGGCTCTGGGATGGGGAGAGAGGACTTAAATGCAATGGGAAAGCGGTACTTCACCAGCAAGTGCAGCTCAGTGGGAGACTTGGAGAACCTCATGTTCTATGGCTTTAGAGGGGAGGCTGTGGCAAGCATAGCCAACATGGCCAGCGTAGTGGAAGTTTCGTCTAAAACCAGCAGGACAGCAAAAACATTTGTGAAACTATTTCATAATGGGCAAGCACTGGAAGTCTGTGAAGCTGAATTGAGCAGACCAAGTGGTGGAACTACAGTGACCGTGTGTAATCTGTTCCATCAGTTACCGGTGAGGAGAAAGTGTATGGATCCTGTGCTGGAATTTGAGAGAGTGAGACAGAAAGTAGAGGCTATTTCGCTGATGCATCCCTCTGTTTCACTTTCTTTAAGGAACGATGCTTCTTGTTCTATGGTGCTTCAGCTCCCTAAGACAAGAGATGTATACTCTCGGTTTTGTCAAATTTATGGACTGGGCAGATCCCAGAAGTTACGAGAAATAAACCATAAGTCTGGGGGATTTGGGCTAAGTGGTTATATCAGTACTGAAGGACATTACAATAAGAATATGCAGTTCTTGTATGTGAATAGAAGGCTTGTTTTAAAGACAAGACTACATAAACTAATTGATTTTTTATTAAGAAAAGAAAGTGTCATTTGCAAGGCAAGAAGTGGCCCTGTGAGCAGACAGGCTAGTTCAAGTCCTGGTCGCCATCGTTGTGGCCCAGAGTTGTATGGGATCTTTATTCTCAATGTGACCTGTGCGTACAGTGACTATGATGTGTGTCTGGAACCTGCAAAAACTCTAATCGAGTTCCAGAACTGGGATGTTCTTCTAACTTGTGTAGAGGAAGGAGTGAAAATATTTTTGAAACAAGAGCGTTTATTTATTGAACCGTGTAGTGAGGACATCAGAGAATTTAATGAAGATAATGACTTTTGTTTGTATAACACTCCAGCTCTGAAGCCCTCACTCTCTGAAGAGAAGAGCATCCAAGACAGTTTTAAGAAAGCATGTGATGAAATTGTGGATTCCTATGAAATGTATAACTTGCAATCAAAAGATGTAAAAAGGAAATACGTGACTGGAAAAAAATCTTTGAACCTTATAGAGCCAAATAAAAATCTACAAGAAACTGAAATCACCCCAAATCAGAAGATTGCTGAACCATCTGATCCGTGTAGAAACAACAAAGTGGAGATTCCACTGCCCAGCAAAGATGACACAGCTTCTGATTTCATTATATCAAATATCTCAGAGCAGGAGCCAAAAGACACTAACAGTTCCCAAAAAGCGTCTGATACTTACCTGAAATCTTCAGAAAATATCTGTTCCTCTTTCAGTGGAGGAGCCAGATCAGAAACAAGAAAAACAGACAGTTGTGGTGACCTGCAGCATTGTGCAGAGAATTACATAAAAGATGTGGGAAGCCAGCAAGGCAAAGTAGTGCAGAAAAGCAGTATGGTCCGTATCTTAAATAATGATGTTACTCAGTCGCTGTCTGAGAGAGAAGACCCTACGGAAACAGCAATGGGGCCTGAGACTGTCTCTGGGAGTTCATTGATGAGATTGTGTAATGCAAGAAGAGGACACAGTGAAGCAGCTGCAGTGATAGATGATGTTGGAAGAGGGCCTGTTAGTTCAATACCGTTAAAATTGTGCTCTACAGGCCTCATAACACGTGTTATGCAAAATGAGCCCCCACATGAATGTGAACAAACAGAAACAAATCTTGCATTAAACATGCAGTGTAGACCTGGCCCTGTCAATGCCAAGAATATTTTTGGCCACAAAGTGAATTTTCCGATTCAGTCTTTAAATGCTAAGGATATTTCCAGTAATACAAATAAAGAATATACACCTCCTTACACCAGAGAAGTATGCATGGCTGATGGTAATGAGTGGTTAGAGAACAAAACTTTGTCAAATCAGGTGAGTGAGGAGATAGCTATGCCTGTTGCCACCAGTGAAAGACATTATGAGACATCGAATGTTACAGAATTGTCATTGGCAACTTCTTCAGGTATTCCTCATAAGGAAGTTATAAAAAGCACTAGAAGACAAATAGCTGTGCCAAGATCTCAGCCCTCTAAGAGGCTGAGCTTGTCCACACAGCTGGGTTCATTAGAAAAGTTCAGGAGATATTATGGGAGAGTCAAGTGTACACTACCAACTCCGTTGTCCGAGCAGAGTGAATTTGGTCTCCCAGCTTTGGAAGATACAGATTCTAGTAATAGTACCCAAGTTTTTGGTTCTTTGGAAGAGACTTTATTCTGTAGTGGAGAAACTTCACAGGACAAACGAGCCCTTTGTCAGAGTCCTTTGATGTTGTCTGATTACTCTCATGTTAGTAAAAACAATATAAGTTGTAAAAGATCTCCAGGATCATTATCATCCAAACTGTCCAGAATGAAAAGTGACCACAAAGAAGTAGAACAACTTGGTGAACAATTACAAACAGATTCGAGTAGAAAAGATGACTACACTTTTGATCTTGATTCTTCAAATAATGATTTTTTTTACAATGCTTGTGAAACATATAAATACTCAGTGGAAAAAATGAGGGAATGTAATTACAGCATTTCTAAGGGAGGTGCATGCTGGCAATCAGAGAGTACAAGAGCAGAGTCCATGAAAAGTACTGTCAGCTCATCACCACTCAGCAGCATAGAAGGGGAGTACACAGTATCTTCAAGCAGTGCTTTATCATTACCTGCTAAAAAAGATTGTACTAACATAATCTGTAATGATAAAAGTATGTTAGATGAATCATCAGAACAAAATTTGAAAGATACTGAGGTTCCACATATGACCTTCCCAAGTAACTTGGAGTTCTCTGCAGACAACACAAGCACAGGTGATCCCAGGAATGATTTGTGTTGCTCTGACTGGCTTCAAGATTTCGATGTTTCATCGGGTAAGACAATATACATCAATAAAGCAACTGGACTGAGCACCTACGGTACTCCTCCTACTGAAGGATTTCAAGCTGCCTGCATTCAAGATATAACAACAATGGCTGTGAATGTTGTCTCAGAGAATGGTAAGAGGGGTGGTGGTTGTTGTAAACATGGGATGAGAAAAACCGTTTGTGTTCTGTTAGGTGCATAAAATACCTTGGTGACAGCACCTGACAGTTTATACTGAAATATCCACTGCCTTACTTGCAGTAGCTGTATGGAAAATGGGAAAGTGTTGGAGACTATGGAGACAGTAAAACATTAACAGTCAAGATATTAAAAGATAGTTTTTAATAAGACAGCAAAAAGAAATGCCAACACCTTGTCAATTAACAGGTGGCTGCCTGGGCATCATGACATTTAATGTGATCACAGTTATGTATAATTGTCATATAAAAAGTGAGGGACACACTTTAAAGTAAGTGTACTAGAAAAAATTTGTGGTTTAACATTTTGTCCTAACTGCATAAAAAATGTAAAACAACCTTTGAAAAATGAACAAAAATCTAACTCTTCATTAAGAATGTGTGGTCTCCTTCCCACAGATTTTGGAAGTCTGTTCCTTCACACTTAGCTTTGTACAGCATTGTTGGTGGTTTGATGATGGGGCATTTCTAGGGGTGACAGGATGCTACATTGTATTGGTTTGTCAGCGGTGTGGTGTTCATGAGTTTTCATTGATCTATCTGTCAGGTTTGGCTTTCTGTGTCTGCCTGATCTGGCTCAGCAGAATAGTGTCTTTGGTCATTTTCCCTTCCATGGATATATCTTTGTTCAAAGTTGTTCTTCGTTCTGTCTGTTGGCAGATTTTATGAGTGAAGATGCAGCCATTCCACATGTAGACCATATTTTCTCCTGCATAATTTGTTTTGAAAAAGTAGTTTGGACTTCTTCTAGATAGTTCTGTGAAATATTTGTCTAATTAATCATGATAGCCTCTGGATTGTTCAATTTTTGTCTGTTATTTCCTTCTTTATTACCAGTCATAGAAACACTGGTGCAATAGGTGTTTCAGTTGTTAAGCTATTCCCTTTTAAGTATAATAATTGATGCCAATAATTCTTAATATTTATTGTGTTCCATTGAAGTGGTTTACCAATTTCGTTTGCCCACAGTGCTGTCTGGTAGCCAGCCATAGCGCTGAGATGTGGAGCTTGATCTTCTGTCCAAAATGTTTGGATAGTGCATTCATGTTCATGCAGAGAATACCTCACGTACTCTTATGCTTTCAGATGATGTATAGTCAGTCTGTAGTCTTTGAAGACGTATATTGTATCACATCTTTTTACCTCCAGTGGCATTGTTCTTTCTTAGCCTTATCGTTGGTGTTACTCTCCATCGTATCAATGGTGCCACTCTTTCTTAATTCTGTCAGTGGTGTTATTCTTTGGTGAGATGTCTACTGCAGCTTTTTTGCTTTTCTTAGGTTGAAGGTCGGACCTCCCAAACCTTCACAAGGTGTTTGGACATCTATAGATCTTAGATTTTCTAAGTTCAACAAACATGTTCTTTCACATGTTTTTCAAGCAAAGGATATTAATTCTTCTTAGTCATAGGAATAAACACAACTGTGTCCTAACATGGCACTCGTGTCTTGATGTTGAGCACTGTTTTGGACTGCTCTTAAGACCCAGGAGTGGAATCATTTCTTCACTTGCTATGTATGCTTTCATTTTGCTTTTTAGAGTAGTGTCAGTAACCCTATGGTGTTGACTTAGAATTTCATAGTCCCGTGATTTATTAAGAACAGCATCTCATACACAAACTTAGGGAAATTACGCTGACTTAGGCATCTTTCTACTGATTAAACTGATTGTTACAGGAAAACTTATCAAACTTCATTTCACCATCAGATGCCTTTTTGAATAATCTAATGCTGTGCATTTGTTGTAGGTTAACATCCCAGTTCAACTTGGTCTTCATTGTTATGCCAACTATGTTTGCATTTTTTGTTACTTTTATTACATTTTTGACTGACACCAATATATTTTAATGATCTAATTGAGGCAAGTGAAAATGAAAACTCAAGTATGGTAATTGTATGTGGCCTGTATGTATAAAGTAGATACATTATTATCCTCAGCACCTTTTCTGATGTAACTTGTCAGAAAAATCATATTAATATCTCTGCCAGCTTTGAATTCTCACTGGCCTTTGGGCAAGAAAATCCTAGCTTTATGAACAATGTATATCCTGAACAAGGATTTTCCCTGTAACAAGAAGCAGGGAGATGACTCTTTGTTTATTACATGTATAAAATACTGGACTTCTGTTCATATAGATGATAGATGCTTCTGTGAACTTGAGAGTTAATATTTTTCCATGACAATATCTATAAAAGTTCTGTCAAAGTCTGAATTAGGCAGCATTCTTCAATTTGCCACAGTTTGCCAGGAATCACATCAGGCCATCTTGTCCTCTATTCTGGGTTTTGTGACAACGGGATGCTGAGTTACTCTCCTGTGCTGGGCTGCCAGTTTGGATTCTTGAAAGAATTCTGGGTCCCCAGGGTAGGACCATCGTTGGTCCTTACTGGAATGGAGCCAACAGTCAGAAGTCTATGGACTGGACTAGGAACTCATAGAGCCTTTTCATACTGAGCTTATCAGCATGCAGCTGGTTTTCTTTGGCGTTATCACTCTGCCACTTTTCCTGAATGCACACCCTTAATTTCTTAGTAGAAAGGAACTTTATTAATTCATTATTATTTCACAAAGAATAGAAGTCTGAATTGTACCAAAGGAAGGGTGAAGTGTTTACCACTGTGCTGGAAATCTGAGCCAGTTTTCTTAATAATCTTGATAACAGTGCTGGTTTGTAAAATCATTCAGTCATTTCTGGGTGGGCAGGAACATGTTGTTAGGCTTACTCCAATATCTCATGTGGTCTCACTGACTTGTAGTTTTCAGTTTTACAAGTTCCTGATAACTGTATTAAGTATTGCTAGGAGTGGTGATAGACTGACAGTTTTGCCACATCTTAACAGAGGGAAGTCAAAAGTGTTTTGATATCTGACAGACGTTACTATATGCCTCCTCTTTCCTTTGGGGATACCACTTCTGGTTGCACTAATTCTGGAAATAATTCTTATGTGATTAAAGCAGCAGCCAATTTTTAAGAAGGACAGTCTTGCAGCAGCCACGGTAATATTTTAAAATAATACATTTCCTGATGCAAGTGTGTCTGATAATTCTCAGCTTTTTACATATGTGCTGTTATTTCTCAATGTTAGATTGCAAAATCTGTGGGATACTCTAATTTGTACAGGGCTTAGCACACGCTTGTTTATGAGAATATAATAATTGTATAGCTTTCTGTAATTCTGCAGCAGTAAATTTATATTGTGTTTAGGGATTCAGTTCAGGTGCCATCCCTTTAGAAGTGAGATTGTGCTACCCTTCCTTCCTAGACCTCGAAAAGAGAAGATTCTAGCAAGCCAGGATCTGAGAGGTAGGGCCCGCTTTCCAGGACACAGTGTTCCGCGGTAAAAAAAAAATCAAAGAATTCTCCCAGATGTCCCAACAGGAACCCAGAATTACTCAAGGTCTGTTAACAATGGGACTGTGTGAGTCATCTCAAATCTAGAACTGGAAAAAAAAATCTTTTAGGGTTGAAGGCAGGTTAGGGGATACTTATTTACAGGATGAAATACCCAGTTCTTTGTTGGATTATGTCAGTAGTTTAAAGAATAATTACCTACTCCATTCTTTGTACTCGTTCCAGCCTTGCAATGTGAAAAATAACTTCAATCCTCACAATTTTTTTTTGCAGTGGAAAGGATGAAATCATCTTTTTGGTATGTGGCTTTGTCCAGAGGAGTGGGTAGCTAAACAGGTCTTTCTTTCTCTCCTTCCCCTCACCCCCCGCCCCGTTTCCAGGGCCTGTTGAATTGTGCTGCAGCATGTTTAGGAGTCAGAATGCTGCACAGGGTCCTTCCTAGTTAAAGCAGACAATAGAGAAGCCCGGTCTCATGTTCCGTTATTTATTTCTACATTCTCCCCTTTTTTGATGGAAAAAACCCAAAATAATACTTGGGTGAGGTAGAGGTACCCAATGTACCTTCTACTGAAGGATGGTGGTAGTCCCTGTATTATCTATGTGTTCTTTCCTAGATGCTGAAGGGGAGTCTCTCCAGTCATTGCTTTCAGAATGGGATAATCCTGTTTTTGTTCCCTGCCCAGAGGTAAGTATTATCTCACATCTCATGCTAAAATAGGAGTCAGTTTAACCTTCTGTAATTTTCTGACATGGGGACCAAAATTGCAAATACTGTAACAGTTGCATATAAGTTATTCAGCAATATATTAGACTGTAGACCTGGCAGTTATGTGGTTTTATAGACTGTTTATATGTAAGTCATTGTTGTGGATTTATTCAAAGTCAGAGAAGCAGGTATCAGGCTAATCTTTTGCCTTATGCCATTTGAAAAGCAAAACATTATTGTAAGCTGTCTTTCCCTCTACAGAGATAGTCATCTTAAAATTAAAAGTTAAAGGATGGCAAAAGTATAACACAGTGTCTGTCCTCTTTGTGGACAGAGATAAAATAACTGAGCTTACTTCTCTGGGATGGAACGGGTCTTAAAAGTATATTTTACTATACTTTTTTTTATAGCCTGGCAGGATTATAGCATGTGAGAGGGAAACAATGTTGGAGCTTTTAGAAAAACTTCCTCTGTTGTCATGAGGTAGCATTATCTTTAATCATCATGTTGTGTGTGTGTAAACATATGTATGCAACCATTTCCACCTGCAAACAATAGAGACAGAGTAGTAAACCACCTGCTGGTGAGTTTCTGAAAAGGAACAGTTCTGTTCAGTTGTTGCTGTGACATGTACTCTGACTCATTTCAGGGTAATACATCTTTTGTAATGCAATCCATTGAGAGCTCACGTAGGCTGATAATTAACTTCAGGTTTTCTGATAGGTACTTGAAATCAGCTGAATGCATTGAAGTTAGCAGGTAATATCCAGATGGGAAAGTATATGAGGATGGAAGCAAAGAGATTGCCAGATGGTATCTTTAGCTAGTGCTATTCTTGTGTAGAAATCTTCATTTGTCAAAATACAGAGTTATTTCCAGTTTTTCTTAAAGCTGGTTTGTTGCGGGTATTTTTTGTGTGTTTGGGGGTTTTGCCATATCCTTTATTGCTTGATTTGTAATTCTGTTTTTACAGATTGCCATTGATGTGACCAGCAGTCAGGCTGACAATCTGGCTGTGAAAATTCACAATATCTTGTATCCTTATCGTTTTACCAAAGACATGGTTCATTCAATGCAGGTACAATATGATCTATTACTAGTTTTCACCCCCAAATTCCCACTCAGCTGATGGGATTTGCTGATATATCTGCCTGGTGGGAAAGAGGTATCCAGGGAAACAGTTCATATCCCTGATTTTCACAAGCACAAACAAAATTCTTGGTTGCTGTGTGATACCGGCCGACACATATGTCATACCAGATCTTAGTATCATCTCATGGTTAATCAGCTGTCTGCAAGTGACTAAAATTCCTTGACTGTATGGTAAAATCAAATCAAGAGGCAGCCCTGCTGCTTAGAAACACCATTAACTAAATTATATTTCAGTGGGGAGTTTTTTATATTTATTGTAGTAGGCATTTGCTTAGTTCTTATTCTTCTGAAATCTGTGTCCTGTACCTTCCATTTTTATTGGCCTTAGAAATGTAATTCTTCAGCAGAGTGGTTTCAAAAGCAAATCCCAGATTTCATGGAAAGACTTGAAATTTCACTTTAAGATATGTCTGCTCTGAAAAGTGGTTCTTAAAAATGGCATCATAGCATCAAGTTTAACTGTTTCAGTACTTCTTTATGAAATGTTTTGAATGTTAGCTTAAAAACTGATGTAAATGTGTGGCTTCAACTTACGTTCTTTGATGGTTTGCCTGGATAGAAATGCCGAAGTGGATTCTCTCCCTCTCTTGCATCCCAATGACAAAAGGCTTACAGGCGCAGTTAGCATTATTCTCGTGCAATCGGGTTGCTGACTTTGAAATTGCAGGTTCTGACTGTGTGGGGCATGGTAATGTCGATCTCCAGGGTGGACAAGGATCCAAATGATTGCCTTACTTATGTTGTGTCTGCAAGAATAACAGGAGTAAATAAAGTTATTATAGTAAACAGATTATGTTTCAAAAAGACAGGAGAGGAAAGCTGGAAAATTGAAGGTACCATTTTTCTGTTCACTCCTCGTAAGAACTGTTCTTTAAAACTTACTGAGTGGTTCTGTGCTTAATTTTACCTGCGTAATATTTTCTTTTGTATGTTTTTAAGAAGGTGAAGCTAGAAGAAATTATCACTTCCCATCTCTGAAGAAGCTAAATACTGCCTTCAGTACCCTATAGCAATTTTGAGAATTTCTTTAGAAAAGACCAAAAAGCACAAAATGTTGCATCATGCCACAGGAAAAGAATAAAAAGAATCATTAATATCTTGCATTCCTGCAAGGAAATAGGATCATCTATTCATTTTTACCTAGGAGGTGAACAATGCACATGTTGTGAGACAGAGAATTCAGACTGAGCTCTATCTATGTGACTTGGGGAGAAATTCCTCCCTAACACCACATCTGTTAATTTAAATCTAACAATAAGGTACTGAAAGCATTGTGCATCCCTGCTCAGTATTCCCTGTACCTCTGGTTGATTTCTGATGTTTGAGGAGAAAGTGGAATCAAGTCACAGAGGCAAATTCTGCATCAGAAAATGAGGAAAAACCCCATACTTCCTGGCTCCTACAGATGATCAGCACAAGTCCTTAAACACAGGGCAGGTTAAAAAAGGTTGTTTACATTCTCTTTTGGTGATATCAGCAAATCGAATACTCATAGTCGCTGTGCACAGCTTTAATTCCCAACTCAAGGAGGCTTCTACATGAGCATTTAATCCACTCTGTAAATTTCCAGCTCCACCTTAGAACAATTCGAGCTCTTGCCCTTATGACTCTCTTTGAAAAAATTGATCTGGAATTATTTTCTTGGATATTTTGAAACTTTCTCTTAGTTCTAGACTAAACTGTTTCATGACCGATTTATGGTTATTTGACCTTCTGCCAGTATTGTCTTTTAGCTTAAATAATTGCTGCCTTTTCCATATGTAGCCCCCCACTGTATTTATAAAGAATTATTATATACCTTCTCAGTCTCAGAATTTGCTAGGCCAAATTCTTCAAGCCTTGGGGATTAGAAAAGATGTGGTTTCCACTCCTCTAATCATCCTACTAGCTATTTGTTGTGCTTGATCCATTTTGATTGTCATCTTCTTTTGATTACCTTCATTTTAAAAATAATTTTACTAGTGGGTAATGATTTTTTTGAGTATCTTACAGGTTCTTCAGCAAGTGGACAATAAATTTATTGCTTGTTTAATCAACACTAGGAATGAAATGGATAAAAAGGCAGGTAAGAATCGTTATTAACATGAATTTGAGGTGGCTGTCAAGCGCAGTTAAGACTGCAGAGGGAACACTGTCCTGTTTGTATTCTCTTCTTGCCTCGAGATGATATTGTGAGTAGAGGAAAATGTTAGTCTTCACTTGAAATTTCCTGGATCTTCTTTATCTTTATTTTGGACGTTGTTGAATGTTCCTACTGCCTTCAGATTAGTGCTATAAAAATAGATTGTACTCAAATTACTAACATCTTTCAGACTCTGTTCACAGTGTCTGGACATATTCATTGTTGAAGCTTGCTGAAGCTGTACAAAAAAGGCATTCAAAACCAGTAGTTTTCATAACATTTTTAAAGACTATTAAACAGAACAGTTTGTGGGTGACTTCAGCTCTCATTCTGAAGTTATATGAAGATGTCAATAGACAAGAGTTTCTGACTCAATCTAATTACCTTAATTTAAATGCCAATTTGGATCACTAAATTTCTGTTCTGTAGTGACTTTATGTTCTGCCAAGACAGACTCCTCCTCACTTTATTTCTGTAAAACTGGCTGATAGTTACCTCCTAAATGTGGCCTCTAGAGAGTGGTCATTCTTTCCAACCTGTGCAGTTGTGTAGTACAAAGTTGCCTATTTCTCATCTCTTGTGGTACATTTTTAGATGGAAACCTCTTGATTTTGGTGGACCAACATGCAGCTCATGAACGGATCCGCTTGGAGCAGCTTATTGCAGGTATGGATTCGGATGGTCTTGGAAAGAAAGATAATTAATGCATAGAAAAGCACAAGCAAGCTATCTGAAAGGGAAAGCTTGCTAACGTAACTTGTCATAAGGATAAATCTGGGATGTATGGAACCAATAGGATATTCATTTCTCATCTTTGTCCTGATCCCAAGGAGAATGCAGACATGCAGTATCTGTAGCAGTCATAGTGTTGGCAGCTGAAAATTGTTACAGCGTTTCCAAAAATAGAAGATACACTCCCTACCCACAGAACTATCAAACTAAAATACTCCTGACATAATGAAAGAGCAGGAAGACTGATAGGAAAAACAATGAAGAGGAAATAGAACAACATCAATAAGATTATGTGGTTATGCTGTGAAGAATAAGACATGGGATGCAGAGTAAAGAGCATAGTTCATTTGGTTCCTTTTTAGGTGAATACTGTGCTTAAAGCCTAAAATTTCCACAATCTGAAACTGTTTGCAAAGGGATAATGGTCTTCTCTGTAAGCTCATTAGCCATTGGTTTCAGTGTTAAAAAGCACAACAGCCATCCATCAAGTACTTAAAAATCATTGACCTTCTCTTTCATCAATAAATACTGCGCAGTTCCTGCAGAGAGGGTTCCAGGAACTCTGCTCCTTTTGGTCAGGTACTAAAAAAAGTTAAAGACTGAAGGGAGAAGTGCTTAATGAATAGTATTTTAATGCCATTTACATCAGACTTTTCTGTGGAAAAATTGCTCTCTGTGAGTGGTACTAAATATATCAGTAGGTTTTTTTGCTATTTAGGGTGACTCTTTTTTGGAACTGGTGGGAAAAAACAAAGTGGCATTAACCAATCCTTCCCCAGAGACTAGATGTCTGGTTTGTGACATTCCCAGTCCTCCACAAGTTTCAGGAGAAGGCATTCTGTGGTCACTGTTTAATCCAAACAGAGGATTACATGCCAAACCATAGGGTCATTAAGGGTAGTGCCTGCGTAAATATTCTAAGAGAGGATACTTCTAAATGATTCATTCACAGATTCCTATGAGAAGGAAGCTGCAGCATGTGACAAGAAGAAATTACTGTCCTCCTCCATCTCTCCCCCTTTGGAGATTGAAGTTACAGAAGAACAAAGAAGACTTCTACGGTTAGTAACGGCCAATGGCTCTAAACTTTTGGGGATGGCTCTGTGGACCAGGAAGATCTCTACACATTGTTAGATTACCATGAAGCTCAGGAAAGAAGCTGTTGATTCTTTCCTGAGCTGAGACCAATTGGCTGTATCTGTGCTGAGAAAAATAGGTTTGCTTCTCAGGCACGTTGTCACGACATGTCAAGACAAAACTTGTGGTGTGCCATCTCCGTGCCTCTGCAATGTGCTCTGGTTTCCCTGGGAAAGTAAACCTTCATGTGTGGGCCAGGAGGGTGGCAAAGCAGTCTCTCAACAGATCCTGCTGTCTGGGGCTCAGGACTTGGGAGTGCACACTAGAGTGCAGTGCCCATAGTGCTGATCTAGTCACTGATTTAACAGGCACTGTTTGAGAAGAGCAGGATGGGGTATGGAAAGTTTGTATTGTGAATCCTTCAAAAATGCATTCCTTAATCCTAGGTGCTTGCCAAGAGTAACTAATGAACACTGTTTCCCAAATGTTTCAGAATGGTGACCTAGCTACTATTAGGATAGTCAACTTCTGTACTGCAAGGGTTTAGATGCAGATTTCTTGTTGGATTATTACAGACCTACTGGACACTAATCAAACTGGTTTTCCCTAAAATCCCTGTCTGAGACCTGCTACATGCATTTTTTGTTTTTCCCTGCATTGTTCTTCATTTTCAGGTGAAGTTCTATCTTAACATTTGCAGGACTACCTCATTATTCTCAGACTGCTCTTTTTTGTGATGCCTGTGGCAAGCTTGACAGCTTTTAAATCACTCCTTGTTAAGATTGTTGCCTATTACAGGGATACACTTGTTTGGTATAAAGCCCTTTTTGGATGTATTCCAATCATAACAGTATCACTGCTGTATCCATTTGGTAACTCTTTTGTGTGACAGTGGCCAATACCAGAAATTCCAAAGGAAAGTGTGAAGCACTATTATGTTCTACCTGCCTTACAGGAAAAATGTGAGAACGTAACCATTGCTGTTCGTAGTTCAGTAATATTTGGACGCCTTTGTTGTTCCCACCTCTTAATGATGTTCTTGCTATCATCACAATATTTGTAATGACTCTTGTTCAACTTTGAATTATTTTTGCACTCATCTTTGAATGTCTTCCATTTCTGATATATCTTCTTTTGAGACTGGATGGCCAAAATTGAATACAATGTACCAAGTGAGGGTATCCCATTGATTTGTACGGTAGCTTGGCAGTCGTGCCCATATTTTCTGTCTATTATATCCACAGCTGATGTTTGGTCTGCTTTTTTGGCTACTGCTGCTTGCATGAGCTGCTTATTTATTGAATGGTCATGAAAATGAAATACAGAGTTGTGGGGTTTTTTTATTTTTGCTGTTTATGTAGAAGCCCACAAAATGTACAAATAGATCAAATTATTCCTGATAATTTGCATTTATTTGTCTTTAGGAGCAGTGAATTCAGTTTTTCTGTCCATGTCTCATTATACCTTTTTCATTCATCCTACTGATTTCATTCATCATTTTTCTACTTGTTTTAAGTTCTGATTGAGTTCAACATCATCTTTAGTCTCAGCTAACCTAAATGATTTTGTGTTTTCTGCAAATTTGCCTGCTTGACCATGCCCCTTCTTTTCCACATCATTAATAAACAATTATGAAGATACAGATAGGGACTCATGTCATGTTGAACACTGAGCAACTGTTGCCAGCATACCTTTTTTCCGTAGTTTCTAAGCCATGACAAATGTTACTTCTCTATCGATGACAACTTTTTGCATTTGCATTTCTAGCCACTTTTAAGAGACAGCATCAAAGGCTTTTTGAAAGACCAAACAAATTCTGTGACGTACTTTTCTTCATCAGCTATCTCACAAACTTACTAAAAAAATCAGTAAGGTAAAGTAAATCAGAAAGGCATGGCTTTCTTTTAAGGACACTGGTTAAATTATTCAGAAGTGGGATGCCAGTTGTGATCTTCAGTTATCGCTTAAGATAATTGATTCAAGAAGCTTACTGAATTGATTCAAGAAGCTTACTGAATTGATTCAAGAAGCTTACTGGTGCTGGAATATACTGGTGCTGGCTTACTGGTGCTTTTATTGTTGCTCTTTTTAATTTATCAGTATTTACTGGCAGTTTGTCTCTTTACAATCAGTCTTTGAGACTATCCTTACTAAAATGTTACGAATTAAAAGTACTATGTAAAAACCTAAAGTCTGTTGTTATTGTTGCTGGCAGCGTATGACTGTATTCTGTGGTAAAGTTTGATGTAATGAAATAAATTAACTTCCCTAAAAAACCTTTCTCTTCAGCTATGCTTGCTGTTTAATAGTTCAGGTGGACCTCTGGCTCACCTGCAGCTTTGATTCTGTTATTTGTCTACTAGGCATTGTAGTAATGCATTGTTCTGTTGACTCTCTTGAACTTCTTTTTTTCCCCTTTAAAAAAACAGGCTTGATTGACTTCAATAGCTGCTTGGATTCTGTCATTTCACCACAATGGGCTTTTTCTGTCTTTCTCTGCCCTTGCTGAAGGCTATACATGTCTTCTTTTTTTGGGTAGAATTACACAAGTCATCTCCATATGGAGGCTAATTATTCTCATGATTGATTTTAGTGAGTTTAGATTAGCTTCTTTTTTGTTCAAATAATCTCTTTTCTAAAACTGACTTTCACCAACTTTGTTTTAGTCCCTGAGTTAATAAAATAAACTATATATTGTTACAGTTGTTTTCGTTTCGAAGACAAGCTCTCATCTGACTGTGAAGTCCAGTTTTTGTGTGTATTTTTCCATCCACAGGGTGACATATGTCAGATTAACTAGAGGTTGTTCTTTCCTGGGTTCTCTTTGCTTAATGGGATATAAAGTTCATTAAACCTGCATAAATTTCTTACAATATTTTTTCCACCAGAAGTATTTACTATTAAGTGTCAATTGAAATCACAATTTTTTAGGTTAGACTTAAAGGAGTCTTTATGCTGCATAATTTCAGTATTTGGAGTGTTTACGTGTTGAACCAGACACCTCATGCATCTTTACAAAAGACAGATTTATAAATTTAGACATAAAGCTTCTCTCCACATAATACAGGAACTCTTAGATCTTGTGGCTGTGGAACATGAAATATGCACAGTTGACTGGAGTGCAAAAACATGGCTGAATGTAGGCTAGGAGGGCAAAATTATTTGGAATCTCACGATGCATGGATTTTGAGATTGGGAACTATTGCAGGAAGAAACATATATGGGGACTACAGAAATATTTACGTATGCTGTGGAGATATAGCTACTGTGGTTGATGTCTTATTTCTGGTAATTTTTTTCCTCAGATGCTGCTATAAAAATTTGGAGGACTTGGGTCTTGAATTATCATTTCCTGAGACCAACAGCTCCTTGATTCTAGTGAGGAAAGTGCCACTGTGTTTTATAGAAAGAGAAGCCAATGAATTACGGCGGAAAAGACAACCTGTCACTAAAAGCATTGTGGAGGTCAGCTGTGGATATGGGTGAAATTGTGATACTGGGTCTTGTTCTGTGTTACTACCCCAGGGTATTACAGTATCTTTTATGAGGGAGACAATGAAGTCCCTTGGCATATGTGGGTGCCATCCCTTTTAGTAGCTAAACAGTCCCACAACTGAAATCCCTGAACTATAACAGAAATGATAGCAGACTGTTTCAGACTTGGGCTAGTGGAGAAGCTAAGAAAAACAGTATATAGTGCAGATGTTTCAAGTTTACTGCTCATGAATTCTTGAATGAACAGTAAATGCTTGAATGAACAGTAAAATGATTAATATTGCTGATACAGAAATACTATTTGTTAGGATTTGAAGTTGTTTTCATGAAATCTGTACTTGAGCAGTGCAGCTTTCTAAAAGCTGCTGTTCCAGATGTTCTGCAGTTTGAGGAAGAAATTGCTGAACTGATTACTTGCAGTTTCCATTGTAAACAATTCTCCACAATCAAAACTGCTTCAAGGACTCCTTAAAAATTGGTTTTGGAGTACCATGTTCAACCACTAGGCTGAGCCATTGTCAGTCAGTCCAGTCTTGCCATACATCTGTTTTGATACGAAAAGAAGAAACAGAGAAGATGATTCATCTGATTAAATTTTCTTTTCCAACCTTGCTATAATCGGGAAGAACTCAAAATGCACTCTCCTGGTGGTTTGGGAGCAAAGAGTACTAAAAGTGGCGGAGGAGGGAATCAGGTCTGTGCCTCCTGAGCACTCATTCTTAGCTGACGCCTCAAGATCTCATGAGCGTTTTGGCAGATCTATTCTGCGGTCCTTTTTATTTTAATTAGGACTGGTAACACCTATTCATGATTGATTATGAATTCATTGCATTGTAGACATCAGAAATCAAGTCCACATGGACTATTATCCAAAGAAGAAAGGGCAGCTATTTAAAGAAAACATGCATTCATTGCACTCTGAGATATAAGAGTTCCATTTATACCCATTCTACAGATAGGAAACTGATGCAGAGAGAAACCAAGTGATTAGTCTAAAGTCTGATAAGATACTTGTGAGAGGTCAGGACTTGCACCTAGATTTTTCACGCTGTGGTCAGTATACTAGCAATGGCATAATTTTTCCTGGTTCTGGCAATTACACAGTAAATTATACAAAGCAGGGTATGGGCAATGAAAGGGAGAAATAGCAACTGATGATATTACCTTTTTCTTTCCAGGAGCTTATTCAAGAACAAGTTGAGGTGAGTTGCTGTCTGCTTCTGAAGTTGATTATAATAATGCAAAGCTTACTGCATGAACCAAAGAGAGTAAGTGTGTTAAGCCTCAAGAAGGACTAGATAATCCACTAGCTTTTCCTCATTTTTAATTTCCTTTGTGTTAGAGTTCTTCCTTTTTCTCTTATTAAATGGAAAGTAAGATGATGTTCCCTTACTACTTTTAGCTAGTGCAGACCACAGGAGGAGGAGCAAGAGGGACACTGCCTCTGACGTTTCTGAAGGTGTTAGCTTCCCAGGCCTGTCATGGTAGGGAAACTGGACTTTTCTTCATTCTTTCTTTTTTTCTTTTTAACCTTTCTTTCTCTACACAGCATCCTCCCTGGGGCACTGGTTTCAGAATGTGTTTGCAGGAATTCCAGGATTACAGACTGTGTGTTTCATAGGGATGAGGAGATAATGGTCTTTTCATGGACAGCACTATGAAGGACAAGCAATACTGCACTGACTTATTAATGTATGGGCCTAACGTACTTTCCAACCCTCACATGAAACACAGAATACAGTTCTGAAATGCACTCATCCACGTGAGCTCTAAACCATTCAAATAACAGCTCTGTGAAGGGGCAAGGGGAGGTGCTGGAATCTGCTTGAAAGCAAGCAGGAAAGAAGACTTAAATGCTTTTCCCAAAAAGCATTTTATATTTCATGTAAGTATCAGAAGTGCTAGTTTAAGTGTGCCTGTGACCTTTCAAGTATTTTTGGAAGGAGTGCAGTAGGAATTTACATCTCCTAAGGGGCCATAGCTTTCCAGCACCTGGAGATGAACAGACCTTACAGGTGTAGACTGCAGTAGCTCTAGCCTCTTGTGGCAGTTCTTGTGCCATATACAGTATTAACAAAATTATGCTGAAAGGGTAAATGTGAACCAAAAGCATCTATTTTCACAGAGCATCACTGCATTCTACAAATGGCAGACAATACATATTTTTTTTTTTATATCTAAGAAAGTCCCATGGCTGAAAGACAGATTGCACATGGTCTTGTCTATCTGTGAAGGCTAAAAACTGCAAACACCTCTGAAATGACTCCTTAATGTTCTGCCTGGATTTCCTCTGGATGCCATTAAGTGCTCACTTGTGAGAAAGGACTTAGTGGCAGAGCTGGTATTTGGTCTTGGTACTGATACCTGTCAGTGGCAGGCACATTGAACTGATAAAGCCTATGGAACTGATACTAGCTGTCATCTTGGTTTAATGCTTTTTCATTTGTAAACTGGTTGTGTCTTCAGCTGCCACACACATGAAAGAAAAAAAAAAAGCAGCCCATTTGCCTCTTGCAATGTCATCTGAAAAGCCAAAAACTAATAATGATACCCTCCATCAGACTTGGGTTAGGTAAAAGTTTAGGCCATGGAAAGCTGATCCTTAACCAGCAGCAGGGTGTTTAATTAAGCTAAGCCCTAAGTCTGCCATACTGCAGCCTTTGGGCTGCCTTTGCAGCCTTCCAGCTAATCTTTGGGACCTGCCTTGTTCTCTGTGAAAACCATAGCTGTGGAGGGAAGTATGCTGGGTGGTTTGAATTCTTTGGCAGCATATGCAAGAATTTGTATCTTTTTTTTTCAGGAGCTATTAAGTTTAATGAGCATTTGACTTTGGAGGAGAGCTGCAGGCTTATTGAAGCTTTGTCATCTTGCCAGCTGCCCTTCCAGTGTGCTCATGGAAGACCTTCCATGATGCCTCTTGCAGACATAGACCATCTACAACAGAAAAAGCAGGTACTGTGTGGGACACAGATAAGCCTCTGATAATCCACACTCTGGTCCTGTATGTGTGTGTTAGAACTAGAATGGACCAGTTTGAAACCATCACCACTGGCTGCATCTTACTTGAATTTTTACATAGGTGTTACCAATAAAATAAAACTTTAGAACATTAAACCTCTGTCCTGCAAACACTTTAGCAAGGGTCTTAACCATCATCTGAACGGTCACATTGACTTTAATGGGGCCCACAAGTCCTTAAAATTAAGCATATATTTAAAGTGTTTGCAGTTTTTAAGTGTAAAACTTGGAAAACATGTAAATTCTGACATTCTACTAGTGGCAAAGATGCTAATTAAACAAATGCCTACTTCCTCAAAGTTTAAGATGCTATAAAATGAGGAAAAAAAGGCAAAGAAATAGCAACATTTAAATTAAAAAAAAAAAATCATTATTCCTTCCCTTTTGCTATTACTGTGCTATATTGTTATGAAATTGGATCCTGTTGAAAGGTGTGACTTTGAATTAGATATTAAAAAAACTTGGGAATGACTGTATCAGGGCAAAGAGTATGGAGGCATTGAAGTTCATTTACTTAGTTATGATTTAGTGCTTCTTAATTTTTCTCCCTCCAGCATAAACCTAATTTGGCTAGACTGCGGAAGATGGCGCAAGCATGGCACCTATTTGGAAAAAAAAGACCCTAATCAAAAAAAGTTAAGACTGTAAGCTGCAACGACTGGAAGTGTTGGTGTGATGCAGGTCCTCCCCCTGTTATTAGACAACAATACCCTGTGTGGAGCTAAGTTTCTGAGCCAGTGCAGTAAATGACATTCTGCTCTGAGTACTGACCTAAGAAGCAGAGACCAGCCAGGAGAACATGGCCAGAGGAGCCACCCTCGTAGCCTGGAGAAGCATCTTAAACAGTATGGAATTATATTGTAAGCCTGCACCATTATGTCAGTGCTTGACTACTGGAGGCAAGAAGTTACAGCCACTCACAGTTACTAAAGTGCTTTTTCTCTGCAAGCAAAGCATGATTCTGCATAGTAGAGACAAGACTTTTAATTAATGTATTTTATAATGCTTTGAAAATGGAGAGATATTTATTAATAAAATTAACACTAAACTCTTTTCTTGGGCTCATGGCAGTGGTTGGAATAAGGACCAACCAGCTTCATAGTACATATAGGCCAACTCGGGATCAAAAAACATTCTTTTTATTTGACTAGGCAATGAATGACACACCCAGCTGTTTTCTCCAGCTCCCTGCAGTTTGCATTCTTGAGCGAAATATTTCTAAATTCTAGCATAGCCCCATGTTCTCAGGGTACAGAAACTTACCCCCACCGAAATAACTAAATAGCCCAGGGCATTTTTTATAATAGGCAAACTTATTTTACAGGTTCCAGTTCTATTTTGTGTTTCAGTCTAGAGGAGAGGAGTAGACTTTATTTCAGAACGATAAAAGAAGATGACGTCTTTGTTTAATCACAGACATCCTACTTAAAACCAAATCAGATAGATATTGACATTTGCCGAATCAAAAGCAAAACAAGGAGTGGGAACTCCTCTCATTTGATGCCTTAACTGTGGTATAGTGTATTGCCACACATTAATAAAAGGGACTAAGGAAAAGTGGTCTGACTGACCCGCAAGAGCCTGAGATTTCCAAGACATTCACGCTGCCCCTCACAAAAATCAAGAATTTTTCCAAATGAGACAAGATGTCCACCCAAGAAGAATAATTACAGTAACTCAAGTAGTTCAGGAGAGGAAAGACCCTCAGACTACAACAAGCAAAGCAAGAGCTTGAGCTCTGCCTTCTGACAGGACGGTAGACAAGCTAGCTGATGGGACTTGTGAAGGTCTCCCTTTCATCAAGAATGGAATTTCCGTTACAGCACTGTAAAAAAAGCTGGTTTGTATTTTGGTAACTTACCAAAAATTGTCAGAAAATTCTACCAAAAAAATCCATTTTGAAGACAATTGCCAATGGCTTTCTATGACATTCATATGTAAAAGCAGACCTTAAAGCCTGCTACTGTATCATAGGTGGAAGCAACTTACTAAACCGGAAAAAAATCCTGCCAGTTAAAGAAACAAATTACCTGTATATAGAAAACATGCTTAACAGTGAGATCACTGTAAACAGCCTTTATTGCAGCACACTTTGAAGTAACAGCTTAGCTGCCCCAGAGAGTTACACGCATGCCTTGCTGTTTTAAACAAAGTGGGTTAGCAGCTCTAGGTGGCATGTAACACAGCACAGGGATCAATACCTGGACAAGAGCTCTGCCTTCTGTTGCTTTTGGGTAGGAAAGACGACGTGCTCAGCAAATTCCCCACCGATTCCCCACAGCAACCCGCCTTTGCAACATACACTTTAATTAGCTGTTGTATCTTTCTCAAGGGAAAGATAAGAAAAGTGGAGTGATGTGCTTCACGGCATTAGAGTTCATAGTCATCTGGATGGTAGAGCTCACTCATGAGGCGGTAGATGTAGGAAGGCGCATTACCCCCAATGTTAGAAATGAAGAGCGTAATGAGCTCTGGAGGGACGTAGTCAAACACTGGGCAGTGAACATTGATCTTTGCCAGGATCTCCCCTGTAAAGTGAATAGCAGCAATATTAGACACAGCAACTCAAAGAAAGTATATTTAGCCTTCTGCACGTCTTCCTGAGCCTCTGAAGAAACCAGCTAAGCGCATGCCACCCTAAAGTCAATACTGGGACATCCCGAATCCTTTACTGGGACATCCAACTTCCCCACTGATATTGTTGAATTACAGGTATACAGCAATCTTGGATGAGTGGCAGCACTCTCTTCTGGTAGTTTTTACTGACAGTAACCCCAAATCCCCTCTGGTGTGGATTTATTAATTGCCAGAAAACTTGCCAGTATGCAATTAGAATGCAAGAATCCTGATACTGCTGAAGTTGTTATTTCAACAAAAGCTCAGAAGGCCAAAACCAAAAACCAGTGCCAAACCTGATATCTTAATTTCCAAAGTCTGTCACATAGAAACAGAGCTTCAAAGAGACTTTACGATCTGAAGATGGGCTTGGGAGCTGACACCTTTCTAAAGAAGGTGTTTGTGTGGGAAGCCCATTTCAGAAATACTGGGTTTCAACAAGTGGATCACATAACAAAGTTTCAAGAAGTTAACATGAGTTGTAGGAAGGAAAGGAAGCTGCCCTCAGTGTTAGGCACCTGTTCTGTCCCACAAGAAACTGCCACCTGCCTGGCACCATTATCACAATCCTATAATAAAACACTGACTATTTCAGAGCCAAAGCAGAAGTGCAAGATAGTGTTCAAAGGAAATCTTCTTTCTGAACTTTCTGTAATAGAAAGTTATGTATGAAATAGGATGGTTCCCAGCACTAGTTTCTGCTTAAGACAATAGGAAAAGATTTTCTGTCTTGGGTTACAGGACAGTCTTATGTTTAAATTGTATGTGAGCTATTTAAAAAACAATTTAAAATTATAGCCTGAACCAGCTTGACCAGCCTATATAAAGGAGAACCAGTACCTTCTGTGAATGGCAGCACTTCCTGTGGTGATACAAACTTGTGGAATGAATCTTCTTCATTAGGGAACTGAATGAGAGAGAGTATAGGAAGGTCAGGAAAAAAGAGACTGCCTCATTATCCTAGTGAAAACAGATCCTGGGTGCTGGAAGGAACTAAAGCAGAAAATGATGACTTGCCAGGTGACACTACGTGTTTAATAATGCCTATGCCTTGAACCTCTGCAACATCTACAGGTGAAAGGTTTTTCCTCAGAGCTTTTAGAGCCTTCTATGACCTGGCTGCCCTTCTGCAAAGCCTAAGGAACTGGAGCACAGAAGTGATTTCCTCAGTCTCCCACTTTATCTGACAATACTGAAAAAGTACTGAGTGTAAGAAACAGTTTAGAGCATCTCTATCTACCTCCTCTGACAGTACATTTTTCAATACTAAAGATACAAATTGAAATCCGCTGTGGTTGAAGAAAAACAAGTATGGTGATGTCAGTCTCTAGTAGGCAGTGATCTACATCCTTACACCCAGTGCACTGCTTACTCAGCACACGTGGCAGAGGAGGATGCGTCAAGGAGATCCTGATGTGTGCCAGATTTGGGTAAGGATCTCCTATCTGAAGTAACAGCGCTAGATGGGGGAGATGATGGCTCATTTACCAGCGTCACCTTGGGACAGGTGGTGCTCTGCACCCTAAGTTTCCACAAGCATAAAATCACCCCCCATCTCTATGCAGAGCAGGTGCACCCCGAAGAGCTGCTATACTTACTTGCGGTGAAAGCTTGAACATGGGGGCACACACAATGAGTGGAGTGGAGTGGTGTTTAGCTGCCAGTGCCAGAGTGTGAGTCCCACTCACAGCAACCAGGGCGCCGTTTGCCAGGATTGTCTTTGTACCAATGATGACCTTAAAAGGCAAATCAGCATTAGATAGCATGTTCCACTGGCAAAGTGGGGAAGGAACGTTTCCTGGCTCGGACCCTACCAGACGAGCTGGAGAAGTTTGTCAGAACAGCAAGCCAACCAAAGGCTGGAGTTATAGGGCAGCTGGATGCTTGATCTGTTTCATCTGGCACTGGCTCTGGACCGAGACATTCCTCTCTAACAAGAGCATGACTCCAGCATGGTGAGACCAGCACAGAGAACATCAGAGGACAAATGTATGTTCTATTGCAAGGAACACCAAGCAGAAGCTGGGCTGTGTTCCTTGTTGTTCTACAAGCCTGCAAAGTAAGCTTTGTACAAGTAACTTGACTGCTGGCTGCAACAATTCCCTTGCTGTAAATTGGGAATAATGTGAAGCAGCTTAAAACATATAGATAAGAAGTGGTGTGGCTGGATTTTATTATGTTAAAAGTATTACTTTTTTTTTAGTTCAGGGTGCCAAGTCTCCATCTCTATAAAAGTACAGAACAGGTCTGTTTGAGAAGACACACCTTGGTGATTCCCTTCACCACCCATCCCATGTTCCAGGCAAGTGGAGTTTCTCCCCTTTGGAAATGCTGCTTTTTGTTCCATCTTCTTTAAAAACTGAGGTTAATCCTTTGAGGCTCTCCTGGCTTGGTTTCTTGTAACTGTTCTGCCTGTTAGCCACTAAGGCAGAAAAACCTATCATCATGCAGTTAGTCATCGTACTGACTTGGGGTTCCACACTGAATCTCCACCCCAGCTGAAATAGGGACTATTACAATTTTGAGTCTTCAGTGAAGAAATGCATCCATCATTGCTGGGACCTGCAGCTGGTTTGGGAGGCCTAAGCACCCAACCTGCCATGAACTCCCCTCCTCCCTCCTTACCTTGTTGACTCGAGACATGACAGCAAAAATGGCTGCATCACTCATGACAGTAGTTTCAATGTTCTCTTTAGATAGTCGGACAGCCATTTCATGACCCTAAAAAGAGGGAGAATCCAACTGATCCCCTGGGACATAGCTCCTGCAGTGCAGTTGTAGAGATATTAGCACTCAATTCTTGTCTGAGCCACAAAAATACCAAGCAATGGCGCACAAATACAGCCCTCCAACTGAAGGACACGGGGTAGGATAAAAAGCTCTCTTCAATCTCCCCGCTGCAGAGGAACTTCCATAATGTTCAGCTTGCCACCAGAGACAAGAGTTCAGTAAGAACACATGGGACAATGCAGTGCCTGGAGAAGACAGCCAGCCCGGGCCTTACCTGGCAGAATGGCGCACACTCCGCCACGATGACCTGGAACTTCCGCTTGCGGGCAGCTTCCTTCAGGAAGGCCTCAACGGTGCGTGAGTAGCCAATGGTCATGATCACCTCATTGGAGTGGATGTGCTCCAGAGCCTGCATAGCAATGTTATCAGTGGTGCCCTCTGTAACAGAAGGAAGCTGTGGGTGGAAAAGCAGCCAGGAAAAGCAACACTTGTGCTGCTAGCACTGTCCTCCAACAAGATCATTTTTTACTAAAGTGATGCTATGAGCACTAGTAGTGAAGGAGCAGCTTTTCTCCCCCTTCTTTTTACCAGTGGAGAGGGACCAAGAAGCTGGCCCCTGAATGCCCTGTGCTCCCTAGCTACTCATAGAAATAGCTGTATTGAAAACTCCATCATGAGGGGAGTGGATTGTGTCAGCATGACTCCAGATAACCACCACAACCACACAACAACTAGTGACAGAAATTCAATGGTTTTACAGTTCAATAGCACTAGAACCACGTGGAAAGGAGAGGCAGGGCAACCTGGGCCTCAGAAGTAGAGTCGGGTGCCTGATCTGTCACAACACTGCAGAAAAAGAAAAATGTATCACAGTGCTTTATGACAAGGGTCAGGTTATATGTGCATAGGGATTAGGACCAACCCTGACATATTTTTGATACTCTTCTTCAGAGGACTCAACTCAAGATTTCCCAGAAGACCAAAGGCATAGGCCAATAGACCCCCATACTGTTTGTTCCCTCCACAGTGTTCCACCCATCTCCCTGTAAACCAAAGAGGACTTAAACTAAGTCCTGGGAGCAGCAGGACTTCAGTTCCTTAGTTCCTTCATATTAAGCCTCCCAGATCCTTGCTGTTTTCTTTCCACCTAAGAGGAGGGGGAAGCACCAGTCCCATCCCATAAGGAGCTCCACTCATGGGGTAGTTCAGACCCATCTGTACCTAGCTCTATTAGCAGCTCGTTAATAGCTTCAATAACGTTAGCTCTGAGGGGAGGATAAGGAGTGCTGAAATCCTCGCTCAGTCCTCCGGAAGTGAGGAGTTTGTGCAGGGATTCTTGCTGGTCGCTTTCCTCACTGCGCCCGTGAAGCCTGCAGAGAGAAGCAGCCCTTCAGCCTTGGGAGCGAGTGTAAGGGCACGGGCAGGCTGACTAGTGTACCCACAGCACACCTGGATGTGAACAGAGAGGAAGGAAAACCACACACAGGAGGCACACCACGCCACACCAAAGAGCTTCTCTAGCTGTCTCTGGCAGAAAGACACCCAAAGCTCTGCCAGGAAGCACCTTACTAAGTCGTGAGCAAATGCTGCAGCCCAGAGATGAGGAGTGGGCTCCAGGCTACTGCTCCAGTGGGATGGACCCTCCTGCGAACGCAAGGAGCGAACAGCCTGAAGTCAGGGCACAGACTGTTCTCACGTACCCACAACACATACACCAAGTGGAGTTTCACTAGAGGAAGTGTCATCAGCTACGCTGAAAATGACAGGTTTCCTTTAATGTTAAACTCGCTGAATCCCTCTGTAGGAGAGGTGGGAAAAGGGGATGATGGAAACTAAAGGGGTCTCACAGAAGCAGCAGAACACACTGTGTAGGAGAGCCGTTCTGGGCTCCTAGGAGGGGTACAGGCAGCAAGAGAGGGGCACTTCACCTGCCATACTCTTCCCGAATGACCTTTAGCACTCGCCGCACCATGTTGCCCACGGTCGTCTCAGATGGCTGGGCTGCTGTCATCCTCTGGCCCTCTGTCCGGATCAGATCCATGAGCTCCCCTGAAAGAGGAAGGGCCCTGGTTATTGCTGCCCAGAGTGAACCCATGCGAGCGTCAAACCAACACATCCACCCCACCACAGCCCTACGGCCAGAGGCTGGCTCTGGCACCGGTAATGCAACACTGACAGAAAGTACAGAGATGCGAGCAGAAAGCCACTCGCAGAGCAGTTGGTTCCTGTGGGTTTTCTGTAGTACTATCACTTGGACACAATGCAGACTCGAAACTTAGGGAAAACCATAAGCAGTGAGTTTAGTGAAAAAGGAAACCACCTGCTGCTGGAATGGTCAGCGCTCAGGCTGACGCCGCTGAGGAAAGAGCACAGCTGATGCGGGGAGACTCGTGCAACTCCACAGACGATACCGATAAGCACAGCAGACCGTTAAAGGGCTGAGGTGCGGCGGGACAAGTACTGGGAACCCAGACCCGCCGGCAGCTCTAGCGAGGCTCCCAGCTCCCCCGGGCCGCAGCGCCAGCGGCACGGCACCGGGCCTGCATGGTCCGCGACCGGAGCGCCGGGCCCAGCAGCTGCGCGGCCCGACGGCCTCGAGGCGCCCACCGCCACTGCCCTCCCACAGCTCTACCCGCCGCCGGGCCCTGCCGCCGCCTTGCTCCCGGCGCCACACAGGGCCCTGCCCGCCGCCGCCCGGCCCTGCCGCCGCCTTGCTCCCGGCGCCACACAGGGCCCTGCCCGCCGCCGCCCGGCCCTCACCGGCCCGGCTCCATCGCCCGTGCGCGATGATCTTCCGCAGCAGCGACAGCGTCTGCCGCGCCGTGTCCTCGGAGCGCGGCCGCTCCCCGCCGCCCCGCAACCGTGCCACGAAGGCCTCGATCTGCTCCGACAGCTCCGAGCCGCGCTCGGCAGCACCCGGCATGGCGGCGGCGGCACCCCGGAACGGTTGAGCTCCGCAGCCGCACGCACCACTTCCACTTCCGCCGTCCCCCTTTTCCATTGGTGGAGGCTGCCAAAGTGCTCCCGCCCCCCGGCGGCAGCGCAGCCAATGAGAAGTACGGCTGGCGGGTGAGCTGCGGCTTGTAGGAGCTGGTGGGGGCCGCGCGTTGCGGGGCTGTTTTCTCGTAACCCGGGAGACGGGCGGTGACCCCTGACCCCGCTTGCCGCGCCGGACTCAGCCCACCGCGCGGAGGCTTGTGGGACGGCGGCGGGCTGGGCCCGGAGGAAAGCGTCACGGAGAGGCGGTGGTGGCCGAGCGCCGCTGCAGGCCTCGGTGCCGGAGGGCGAGGTCCGGTGGGGTACGAAGGCATTGGAGCCGGGCGAGCGGGAGGCGTGGGCAGCCTCCCTAGGGAGGGGCCCCCTGAGGTCGGCGCCGGGCTTGGCGTGACCCTCCCCGGCACAGCTCGGGAGGTGTGTGCTGTGCGGTCCCTCGGGCCGGCACGGACGGAACAGCACGGTTACCTCCGCGTGGGGAAGCGCCTGGCCTGCACCCCGCCGTTGACGCCTCTGTGGAGGGGAGTGCTGCGGGCTAGTGTCAGGAAGGGCCTGCGCGAAGGAATGCAGCATCTGTACTGCAGGGCAGGGGGGAGGGAGCCGGGTCTGTGCCGAGCAGCAGGGAGAGCCCGTATGCAGCGATTTACTTTGGACTGTGCAGTGTTCTAGATGCAAAGAGCCAAAGCAAATGGGGTGGGAAAGGCGCAGTTCCTGGCAGTCCAATTGTTCTTGCTGGCAAAGCCAGAACCGGCCCTGGATAAGGCAGGAATTTAGCTCCTTTGTGTCTAGTTCCTGGAGCTGTGTGTCCAGGGAGCAGGCAGGAGCCACGGTGTCATTCTTATTGTGGCGCTGCTTTACTCTGTGGCTCTGCTCTGTGTCCTGTTATTTTAGATTAGGAAACCAAAGCAAACTGGTTTATGCTGGAAGCTTTCAGGGGGTGCTTCCTGCGGGGGCGTATAGTGCCTTCGGTGCTCATCACATCTTTTTTGTGCTTGTCTGATCCTCTTAGGACTTGTCTTACAGCCAGCTGCCATCCAGGGACTGTTGGGTCCCCAGCAAGATACCAACAGTTTGTGCGCTGGGTCTTGGGACGTATTGCAGGTGATTTCTCACCCAAAGCCTGGGCTGGGCCGAGAGTCCTTCCACCCCGCTCTCTTCCTGCTGCTTCCCCAAGTGCCCCTGTGTGCCTGGAAGCCAGAGCACCTACCAGCCTGGGGAAGGAAGCTTACCACATCCCTTGAACACCTAGCAAAAGGTCACACATCTGGATTTGCCTGGATGTGCTTGGGGGGTGGTGCTGCTCTGGCTGGAAGTCACAGTTTCCCTCCTCGATGAGCTTGTCTCGTCTTTTGCCCCTGGAGAGAGTCAGTAGAGGGTAACAGGGTTTGCTCGGCTGTGCTGGACACCGCTGTGCTTACCAGACACATTGTGTTCCCTGCTGCCTCCTCTGCCCCTTCTCCTCAGCTTTAGGTGTCTGTTTTCTTCCATCTTGTGTAAACTGGAGGCTCCCTGGGGAAGGGCCTGCCCGGCTCCACATTTGCGCAGGGTAATGCAGTTCTCCCTTTTGCCCCTCTGTGTGGCTACATTGCAGGCAAGGCAGGGGAGGGCTGCCTGCACCCATCGGCTGCTGCCTTTGCTGCTGGCCGTCCCCCTGCATTGCTGTGTGCCAGCTGCCATGGCATGCAGAGACTGCTCCCACGCGTGCACCCTGGGACCGGGGCATGCAGTGAATTGGCCAAAAAAAAAATAAAAAAAATCATTGCTTTGGAGCTTTCCTTTATTTGTTTACTTATCTTGCTAGTAAACAGAGCAGCTCTTGGAGATTAGGCAGGAGGGAGAAGAGGAAGGGAAACCTGACTCTGAGGTTATGACCTCCTTGTGGATGCTGGGCTGTTTACATTCCCTGCTCGGGTCCCAGTAACTATTGCAGGGCAGTTTCTTCTCAGTGCCTTGCCAGGCTGCAGAGGCTTTCCCTGCTCGCACTGTTTCTGCCCTGTTCCCTACAGCACTTTCTGCCAGGCACTGCTGCCACAGCTGGCCAAAGACAGCCTGCAGTCCAGTGTCCCTTGAGGGGCAGAGTCTTGCACTTGGTCTGATGCCTTGTATTTCATGAATGAAAGCATCTGAATGGGGATTTTGGGAGCTGTTAGCCCCATGTAGCAGAGCGGAGCCAGAACCTGTGGCTTTCTGGAGAGCTGAAAGGAAAACCCCAGGCTCTGGCTACTTGGAGGGACTGTGGCTACAAGACATCTGGTTGTTGTTAGCCAGCAGCTGCTGCCAGGACCCAGTGAGTTAGGCAAGGATTGCCCAGGAGGACTGAAAAGGAGGAAGTGGGGAAGAGGAGTGGCAGCACAGGGTGTGTGGGGCATGTGGGGAGGGCAGCTGGAAAGACACATCTTGGTGTCTGCGTGTACTTGGCTAAAATCTTGCTGCCTTGCAGGCTGTGCTGGCTGAGGCAATGTGGTGGGGAGCGCGTGTGTGCATCCCTGGGCAGCTGGAAGGAGACTCACCTGGTGGTCCACAGCTGCTGGGTGTTACAGAGTAGGAACTCCCTCTCCTGCCACAGCTATAAACACCTGCCTCCTGCACAGCACACCCTCCTTCCCTTCCCTTTCCTTCCCTTCCCAGGTGTATCCAGGTCCCCTGGGGCAGAGCTGGTTGCTGTGGCTTCTCATCTGGTGCATGAGCAAGCGAGGAGACCGACACGACTGCAGATGGTGCTGGTGCTGTGGGCGAAAGAATTGAGCAGGGGATGAGCGGGCTGGCCAAGCAAGGCAGCATGTTTTCTGGGCCTGCAGAGGAGCTGAAATCTGGCTCATCTCCTCAGAAAGCTGCCAGCCTGCACAGGATGGCGTCCTGCTCTGTACTGTCAGGGATGGCTGCTGGAGTTACTGCCTCCCCTCTACCCACTGAATTCTGCATCCCTGGGGGCTGAATGTGATACCCCAAGTGCTTGTGTGAGGGAGGAGAAGGCGGGACAGGCTGGGTAGAGCCCAGGAGCACTGGAACATCGTGTGCTGGGAGGCTGTTTGGATTAAAAACTCTCGGCAGATAAGTGGGCTGGATGAAATGCCAGGGAGGGGAATCAGAGTTTGCTGAACTCCAGTACTTGGACTCGTCTGCAACACCCGGGTACGCAAAGCGAGCTGCTCACGCTCAGTGCAGGCGAAGGGAAGGAGCCAGCAGGCGAGAGCCAGCGGAGCCACGGCGCAGCAGGGGCAACAGGGCAGGCTGTCAGCACAGCATGGACTGTGAAGACTGGACAGGTGACACAGGAAGAAGCAGCATAGGGTCATCACCATTGCCTAAGCCACCCGCTGGGCACGAGTGACTGAGGAGCAATTAAGGATGGTGTAGCACATGGGAGTGGGGGGAACACGAAGCACGGTCTAAGGAGAAGGATGCACCAAAAGTATCTTTGGTGTGACATGATTGCTCATTGGAAGGTCCATGCTCAAAGGCCTGAGATAAAAAACAGAGGGAATGACTCAAGCCCAAAGCTTTTACAGCCACAGATGTGGAGGCAGGGCTGTAAGGGGCAGGAGTTAATCTGCTGAAGGGCTGAGGGACCCCAAACTGGTGTTTTCTTCGTGCAACAGGGGAGAAAGTAGGTCACTTAGTAAGTGAAGGTGATGGAAATGATGGGCTGAACTGAGTGCTGAATGCATATTTAAAACTCAAGCTTCCAGGGAAAGAAGACAAAAAAACCCAAACAAACAGCTGGTGATCAAAAGCAGGTACGTGAATAGCTGGAAAGCTCAGCTCTGTGGGTCTGGAGGCGCATGCACAAGTTGCCTGAGTCATCGGCGGTTTTAGCATGCTTGAAATTCACAGCTGACGCTGCAGGTACCAGGGCACGTGTTCTGCTGATCTTTGCTGATGACCCTGGTAACAACTGTCCCTTAAACTGGTCCACAGGGAAGCGTGGCTGCCCTAACTATTTGAGCGGCCAAGGAGAAACAGGCAGGGCTTGCTATGGGGAGTAACAGGACGGATTCAGCACCTCAGATTAGCGAAGGATTTGATGCAGTTCCTTGCTCAGCAGCCTGCGTGTACACGCGCCTGTCTCTCCCTGGAAAATGGCTGCTGGCTCATCCTCACGTCAGTGCAGCACCCGTGGGCAGGCCGAGCCCATAGCCAGACCCTTGCAGTACCAATGCAGTCCGTGATCCCTACGGGAAATGAGTAGGCGGTTCTGAATCCAGCCCAGGGACCATCTTTCCTGCCAGCAAGTGCACCATTTGCGCCCCCTCCTTTTTGGAGCCTTAAAAATAGAGACCGAGGCCAGGAAGCGGGAGGGTTTTTCTAGGGCTCGTGTGGAAGCAGCCCAGGCTGGGCTGCCCCTCACCCTTCCCAGCTCCCAGGAGAGGCATGGGAAGCTGGCGTCCAAATGCCTCCCCTGGATGTGGAGCCTCACTCGTCGGCTCGTTCATATGTGGCAGTTCCCCAGGTCTCCTCTCGGGATGCAGGCAGCTGGAGGCAGGCAGTTCAAAGGCTGAGCTGGTCAGGAAGAGGCGAGGGAAGTGTGGGAAGTTGCTGCATGTCATGTAGGAAAACAAGCCCTAGTGAGGGATGAGGGAGCACGGTGCGACACCGGGTGGGAGGTCCCGACCCCAGCATCGCTAATGGTGCGCCAGGCCTTCATACCCAGAAAAGGCGTTGCCTTTGCTCAGTGCCACCAAAGGCACGGTTGGCTTAGAAAGCTCGGTGGCACCACGCAGGTGTTGTCCGTGGCTCTGTCTCCGCTCAGAGGATGCGTGGCGGATTGGCTGGGCCAGGGAAGAGGTGATGCCAGGAACCCACCCCTCCAGGATGGCTTCAGAGAAGCCCCCAGGCAAACCTGGCGTGGCTGCAGGAAGCCAGGCCCTTGGGGCGAGACAAAGCACGGCCTGGCCACTTTGTGGTCACTGAGGGGTCTGTGACACCAGCAGTCTGGGCTGCTTCCTGGTCACCGGCCAGCTCGCCGCAGTTCCTCTGCTCACGCGCTCCCGGCGCTGCAGCTGGCCCTGGGCTCGCTTTGCTCATTGTCTGCTAGGGGTGATGGCAGCTATTCAGCGGCTGCCAGGTTTCAGGGAAAGGGAGAGATGAGCCACTCCTCCGCCCACGTTCTGGGAAAGCCTCCGGGATGAAGCCCTGCCGATGCACACGTTCACTCTTCGACAGGGAGAGTGTGCTGCGGAGCCTCCATCCCCCCTCCGCCCGCATCCCACGTCCCCCCCTCCGTTATCAGCGGGCATGATGCTGGGGAGCAGAGCCTGGAAGCAGCCCAGGCTGCTGCCCTGTCCCGCACAATAGCGGAGCCTGCTGCTCCCCGTCTCCTCGCCTGTTTGCCTTCCAGAGCCAGGCAGAATCTCGCCATCACTGTTATTTTACTTTGTGTCAATATTATGACAGCTAAAAGCAGGAGAACTGCATCCACATGATAAGCAGCCAGAAGTTCTGGGCTGGGCGTGGATCGGGTTCGAGTTTGGCGGGGCCGAAAGGAGCCTGGCAGCCCCGGCTCACTGGCTGGCTGGGCCGGGAGAGCTGGGAGGCGAGGGGCAGCGGCAAAGCAGTGGGTGATTCGTGCCCGTGCACCTCTCCTCTCCATTCAATGCTCACTGCCCTTTCCCAGGGGAGATGAAACATGATAGATGTGCAGGCTAGGCTTGATTTCCCAGTGGAAAAGTAACCACTGTCGCTTTCCCGGGGAGAGGGGCTGCTCTGTTCTTGCTGGAAGAGTCCCATCCCTCCTGCTCCGTGTGGGCCTGGGGTGTTTAATCTCTGCTAGTGGTGGAGGGTCACGCACACGCTGCTGCACCAGTCTGTCCTGGTCGCAGCCTGTTTGGGCTTTCCCA
Organism: Gavia stellata; assembly: GCF_030936135.1. NCBI lineage: Eukaryota > Metazoa > Chordata > Aves > Gaviiformes > Gaviidae > Gavia > Gavia stellata. The sequence goes on from NC_082600.1 coordinate 27,035,802, forward strand.
AGTGCAGCGCTGTGCAGCTGCCAGAGAAAAATTCCCACAGGCTTTCTGGGGTTTGGGGGCTCTGCTCCCGCCCAGGGCTTCAGGAGAGGAGCTCGGGTAGAGCAGGGTGAGCTATGCTGCGGGTGCTGTGTCTCCGCTTCCTGCTCTGGACTCTCAGCACCTCATGTGCAAGGGGCTGTTGTTTTGGCGCAGTAACTGCGCACCCTGTGAAGGCTGCTGACGCAACGCTTACCTGTAGGCACCCACGTATGCTTGGGGCTGCGGTTCGTCTCTCTGGTGCCTCGCCCTGCTCCAGGGCTGTGTTCTCCTGCAAACACCCATGGCCCAGCCAGTCGCTGCTGCGTGAGGCTACCTGGCTGGCTGGCCACTGAGCGCTGCGCCCGGCGCTGTGTGCTCTCCATCACCTCCCCACCGGGCACAGCTGGTTGATGGCTGGGCTGGGAGACTGGGCTGGTCATCGTTAACCCTCCCATCCGCTGCTGGCATCACTTTGCCACCTGCCCACAGCTTTGCCTGGTGGGTAGTTGACTGTCCCCTGTCCTGTGCTCAGCCTCGGCGCTAAACTAGGCCTGCACTGAAAGATGAAGCGTTAAGCTGAGTGGCACTGGGTCATCTAGTCGCTGACCTGTTCCTGGAGCACTGTGCTGAGGGCCATGGCTTCCCAGGGCCTGGGTCTGGTGGTCTCAGGGACCTCCTCCTTGGTAGCATTGTCCGTGCACCCATGGGGGATTTAAGCTGTGCCTGGGAGCAGCAGCCAGGCTTGCCGCAGGTTCCCCTCACCCAGGTCTCCTGCTTTGAGTGCTCTTGGGCAGCCCTGGTGCCCATCCCATGCCCCTCCGAAACTCGTATCGGACCTGGGCTGGCCCCGGTGCCTGCGACCCGCGGGGGCCAAACCATGCTCTCGCCAGGCACGGGGCTGGGCCATCAGGTGCCTGCAGTTTCAGTCACAGGTCCCTGGGGAGGCCGAACTCCCCTCCCGAGGAACCAAAACAAACAGTAGAGTTCCTGCCACGTGCGGCCGGGGCTGACTAAGGCCGGACGCTTCTGCCTGCTGCGGGCAGCAGCGGCCGGGGCCGCGAGCCACCGCCATCGGGGTGCACGGCACGGCCCATTTCCCCCTATTGTCAGCCTCCCCCTCGGCAAACACATCCCCCTGTGCACCTGGGCTGGGAGGAGGCACTGACGCCACAGCAACCAGCCGCCAGGAGCGAGGGATGTGCGGCTGCCGGCGTCTCTCAGAGTCGGAGCTGCCACAGCATGGCTCTGGGGAGTCCTTCAGAGCCTAGAAGCCCAGGCAGGTTGTTTGCAGGTTGTTTCCTTGAGGAGCAATGCTGACCATCCAGGGGTCACTGGTGCAGCCCTGCTTGCCTGCAAGGGCACTGGAGAGCCCCATGTTTCCTGGAGGAAATCATCAGGAGTCTCCTGGCGGAGAGGCCTGGGTTTTCGCATGCAGAGAGGCTGGTGCTGGGGAAGTCCCTGCCAGACCGTGCCCATCCCCATTCCCACTCTCACATGCAGGTACATGCAGCTCCAACCAGCCAGTCTCCAGCCTTCTGCCTTTTGCCTTCCGTCCCCACTGAGGAGACACAACCTGCAGAAGATTGAGCTGGTTTATCTCAGCATTAGTTATGAACCAAGCCCTCCACGCTCACTGATAGGGGAGCTTAGGAGGGTCTTAAGACTCGGATCAGAGGGCCGGGGAAAGCAATCAAACAAAACACTGAGGGTGAAACATGGGCACTCTGGAATGAAGGGTGGGCACAAGGAGTCCAGAGCCTTACGTCTTTGTGCTGCTTTGACCTTGGGAGTCCCATCACAGTGCAGGACGTAGGTAGCTGCTGGGGAGACTCTTGCCTGCTGGGCAAGAGCAGCAGCAGCAGCAGCCTGAGGAGGTGGCTGTGCCAGGCACTGGAGCATGAGCAGTTTGGCACTTCTTCAGCCCTGATCAGACTGACTCTGGTGTCCTCAATAGCAGCAGCACAAATATAATTCCCTGAGGATTTCAGGGGTGTTCTTCAAGGGCTTAGGGGGTGACGCAGGAGGTCCTGGCTACAGTGGGCTTAAGAGCAACACAGGGACGAGTTTTTGTTGGGATCTTTTAATCTGAGATGCTGAAGGTGGGATTTTGCAGGGGAGAGGATGCCGATGAGGAGATTTTGATGCTCAAATGGGGCTGTTTTATGGAAAAGGGGACTTAGAGGGACTTCACCTGTGGTGAGCAGGGTGAGGATTCATGGGGGAGAGTGGCTGCTTGTGCTGGGCTCCTTCAGTGCTCATGGGCAGCCAGGACCCCTGCTCTTGCCCCTCGCCCAGAAAGTATGAGAGACACGGAGGTGAGCCTGCTCCCTGGCAGGGCTGTGCCATGGCATGGTGCAGCTGGGTGCCAGAGCTGCCTGTCCCCGCCAGACTGCCAGGGCTCCCCTGCAGCGGGGATGCACCACCATTCCCCACCTGCCTCCCTCCCCAGCACTGCAAGCGGGGCAGGGAGGTGGTACAGGCCGGCAGTGGCATATTCCAGGCGATGCTCTCAGCCCGCAGTCACCACACAGAGCTCACCACAGGGGAGGCATCTGCCTTTTAAGGAAACGTCTCTATTTGCCTTATGTCCCTGGCTGGTCCCTTGAGCCTCCTCTGTCCCTTGTTCCCAAAGCGCAGTAGCTCTGCTCCCCAGAGCCTGGTGGGAGGTGGTGCAAGGCGCACACCAGTGCATTTATAGCATCGACCTCTAGCCCTGTCCTGTAGCTGGGGAAGGGTAGGCTTGGCCCCCGGGGAAGGAGCACAGCAGAGGGGAAACCAAACAGCCTGGCCCCAGCCAGCTGGATGTTTCTCCCATTTGCAGGAGGATGTTGCTGGTCACAGGTTACCAGTGTCCAGATAGTATTTCTCTGCTCCTGTCTCTGCTCTGTCTAGAAAGGGGATGCGCATCCCAGGAATGTAAACTCTGCCCAAGGCCTCTGAGGAAATAGCTTCAGACCAGGAACAGGATTGCACTCGGCAATTAAGGGCTGGTCTCCCCAGCCACTCGGCTCCTGGGGGAGAGCCCTTTGCTCCAGTGCCAGAGGCTGGCCTTGTGTCTGAGAAGTGGCCCCAAGGGACCTTCCTGCAAGGACAGGCGTGAGGCCCTGTGTGGTCACGGTCTTCGCAATAACAGGATTCTGTCTGTCCAGCGAATTGGCAGCAGCTGCTGCTCAGGGCGGCCTCTGGTCCGGGCTGTCAGGTGGGAGGAAACACTGCCTTCGCTCCCCATCTCAAAACCATCCCTGGGGAGGTGGGGTGTCCCCTTGGCCCAGGGGGGTCCGTGGGGTGGCAGAGGGAGAGCACAGGCATACTCCAGCCATCGCAGCAGTGATGTTGCCTGCTCCTTGCAGCCCAGCCAGGGGCGAGAGCGTGAACAGGCACCGAACACTGCTGTGGCAGCCCCCAGCAGCCCCTGGCAGCCGCCGTGCTGTACCACTGAGTGATGAACTGCAGCGCACCCGCACCACCACCCCCCCACCACCCCCACCCTGCGGCAGGGCCAGGACTTCTGTGTGCTTATCTCTGCAGCATCTCCCTGCTCATTTGCCAGGTCCCGCTCCAGCAGCTTCCTCACTCACTCGGCAGTACCGATGCCTGGAAGCTCCCGCTGACGCCAGAGCCGCTGCCACCTGCATGGCCCGGCGGAGCTGGGGACAGGCGGCTGGCATGTCCCGCATCCCCTGGGGACAGACCCCACGGGGCTGGGGACAAGCCACTGGCGTCCTCATGCTGCAGGGACAGACCTCACACAGAGGTGGGCCGGGAAGCCCTGGAGCAGCCTCCCGGTTCTCCCAGGAGGACAGAAACATGAATCCTGGCAGGGACACAGAGCCTGTTATTTCCCTGGGACCTGCGGCCCACGGGGGATCGTGTTGCCCGCTGGCATCTCTTCCCTTCCCACCTCCCATAGCTCCAGCTTCCCTGGCCACCGGGGCTTAAAAATAGAACAGAAAAGGCCACAGAGCTCCTTTGGGTTTACCATTGGCGGCAGGATTTGGCCCCAGACCTGCTCCAGGGAACTGCTGTGCCCCTTCCCTCCCAAGGTGGAGGGCCCTCCGTGGCGGACAGGACCGGGATGTTATCCGTGGGGCTGAGGGGGCTGGAAACGCCCTGCTAGGGCTCCGGCGGCAGGGGCTGGCTGGGCAGGCATGGGGCAGCTTGGGGGGAACGGGGCGGATGGATGGGCATGGGGTGCCTGGGTGGGGGACCGGGCCACAGCAGGGGAACGGGGTGGATGGGTGGGAAAGGGGCTGCTGGGTGGGCACAGGGCAGCCGGGCGGGCACGGGGTGGACGGACAGGCACGGGGCAGCGCACACCGCCCCCGGGAGAGGTGGACAGCACCCAGGGGAGCCCAGCGAGCCGAGGAGCCCCGACACAGCCCCGATGCGTCCCCGCCCCCCGGCGATACACCGGTCACGGGCCGGTCCCGAGAAGCCCCGGGACAGCCCGATGGGGAAACGGCCGGTGCCGGGCCGCGGCGTTGGAGGCGGGGGGCTCCACCGCGCCCGGCGGCACCGCCCGTCCTCGCGGCCGCCGGGGCCGGGCACCTGCTCCCGCCCCGCGGCGGGGCCGGGGCGGGCGGGGGCGGGGCGGCGGCGGTGAAATACGGCGGCGGAGCAGGGCGCGCTCCCATGGCCCGGCGGCGGCGGAGGCGGCACAGCGGGGCCGGTGGCCCGGCGGCGGCGCGGCATGCCGGCGGCGGCGGGGCGATAGCGGCGACACCGAGTCGGTCGGTGCCGGAGCGGCGATGCGGCTGCTCGGCGCCTTCCTGCGGCTGCTGGTGGCCGGGGCGCTGGGGGCGCCGCCCGCCCCGGTGAGAGCCGGGGTGCGGGAGGGGGGTCGGAGCGGGGGCAGCCCGGCCCCGCCGGTGCCGCTGCCCGGGGTGGCGGTGGCCGCCAGGGCAGCTCCTCCCGGCGCTGGGTGGGCGGACGGCGGCGGGTGCCCCCGTGCCGCCCCCGCCAGCACCCGCCTTTCCCTCCCTGCAGGCCCCGGAGGCGCGAGGGACCGCCAGCGCTGAGCCGCCCGGTGAGTTGGCCCCCGGCTGGGAGGGGGCGGCAGCCCGGGGAGGGCTGCGCGCAGGGCCGGGGGAGGGCTCGGTACCCCCCGGGGCCGTTATCCCCCCGGAGCCCCGCGGCGATGCCCGGAGGAGCAGCGGGGAGCTCTGCCGGAGCAGCCTGTTCCCCCCAGCCCGCCCCGGGCGCTTGCGGCACCGAGCACTGCCGCCGGCCGGAGCGGCGCGCAGCCCTGCCCCGGGCTTACCGCCCCTCCGGTGCTGGGGTGCGGGGTCCCGGGCAGGAACACTCCGCTTCGGCTCCCCTCTGCTCTCCCCGCTGGGAGACCCCAGGGCACGGTTGTCTGCTGCGTTGCGGGGTTGGGCTTCTGCGCCCGCCGAGGGAGGGCGGGGGAGAGGGGGGAGCCCCGCCGCGGCGGGGTGCGGGGGGCAAGCAGGGTGCCTGCGGAGGAGGAGAGGGTGCTGGCGGGCAGGTGGAGAAGGAGCCCGTCGGGGTGGATGTGGTGGCTGTGTGAGCCCCGGCACCAGTGCGGTGATGGGCTTACTGGGGGCACAAGGGGGTCCTCTGCATTCCTGTGCCCCCGCGCTGGGTGCAGGACCCCACCGCGGCTGCTGCATCTGCCCCCGCAGTGGGTCGGCTGGGCTCAGCCTCTCCGGGGCGCTTCCTTACAGCTCCTCGCCCTGGTCTCTTGCAGTCCTGAGCTTTCGGGAGATCTGGAATCGTAGTTTCTGCCGGCCTCTGGAGCAGCTGGTGGACGTCATTACCGAGTTTCCCAACGAGGTGGAGTATATTTTCAGACCCTCGTGCGTCTCCCTGCAGCGCTGCGGAGGCTGCTGTGGGGACGAGGGTCTCCGCTGTGTCCCCGTGGAGACAAGCACGGTCACCATGCAGGTAAGCACTGCCGCTGCGGGGCCATGGCTGCACCAGGGAGGTGGTGGGCTCCTTGCCAAGTGCCGGGAGGGTGAACTTGCAGCTTCACATTCTCCGGACATCATAGCAGCATGGATAACAGGGGAGGGGGTTTACTCAAACTGCTCAAATGCATGCCAAACCAGGAGGGTCTCTCTGCCCTGCTCTTTGGGCTTGTCCCTGAGGCCAAGCGACACCCCTGGTGGTACTGGCCTCCCTCCCTGCTTCCCTGCCCTCTCCTCTCTGCGTGGTCCATCTTGCTGACTGCCGTCACCTTTCCAGGCCTTGCCAGTCCTGCGGTGGGGCTGGGGGTGTCCCAGTTGCCCGTGACTCTGCCTGCTAGGGCAAAGCAGGCGCTGCCCCTGAATTGTAGGGAGAAGTGAGGCTCTCGTGTGTCAGGAGATGCCCGCAGTGCTGCTGACAGTGAATGTGTGCTGGGGGCACGGTGAGCGTGAAGGGCTGCGCCAGCTGCGTTTCCAGTCCCCGCTGTGGGAGCTGTGCAAAGTGGGGTGGGAGATCCTGGCTGTGAACAAGCTGCCGATCGGCTCTTCCCCGTGCACCAGGCAGCCGTTCTCCTCGCACTGCAGCCCTTGTGCTGTGCTGCTGGAGATCAACCTGCTGCTGCTGCAGGGAGCAGGGAAAAGCTCTACTTTGCCATGGGTGATGGACTAGAGAGTGCCTGCAATACATCACCAGTGATTTTGGTCCCTCAGGGGTTGAAAGTGTGTTGAAAGGCAGGTTGGGGGGTCTCCAAAAAATCTTGACTGAGGTGGAGCAAGAGCCTGATGTGAACGGGAGGCAACTCCCAAAGCACACATCTCCCTCCACAGGAGGGATCCCACTGCCATGCGTGGGGTGGCAATGCTAGGCACTTCTGCGGGGGATTGTGTGGATCACACCAGCGATGAAGATGCCCCATGAAGCCCCTGGATGTCCAACCAGAACTCTGAGCTGGGCTGTGGACTGACATGTGACAGGGCAAATCCTGCACCCCCTGGGCTGGGGAGGCACTGTGGTACCAACTCCAGGCTCTGTGCTGTGGGAAAGGGTGCCAAGAGGAGGCAGCAGCAATGGGAATGGTCTGGAAAACATGACTAGGGGGATATTTCCATCAGAGAAGGGAGATGTGCAAAGTGGTTGAATATGTAAAAGCTCTCCACAAAGGCAGAGAGAGAAAAATCTCCTCTAAGGCTGGGAAATCCCAAGACCATAGGACTTAACTTACAGCCCTGAAGACACAGGGCAGCACTAGCAGAGCCTCCCAAGCTGCTGGGGTAGCCAGGCCTGGCCGGCACTGCCTGCATGTGGAGGTGGAGTCTCTGCTACTGGAGGTCCCGAGGAACAGGTTAGACACGCATCTGCCTGAGAAGCTGGGGTGGCGAGGCAGTGCTGCAGGAGCCCTTCCAGCCCCCTCCTGCCGGGAAGTAACCTTTGTTCCTCTTTCAGCTCCTGAAGATAAAGCCAAACGGGGAGGCACCGTATGTGGAGATGGCGTTCACTGAGCACAAGCAGTGTGAGTGCAGGTAGGGACCCCCAGGCTCGTTTTGCACCCCTGTGCCCCTCCAGCAAGGGTGACCCTGCCAGCACACTCTGCATGTGGGACAAGGATGCCCTGTGGGCACCCCAGCTGTGCTGGGACCCCACAGCACTGTCTCCGCACTGGGGTTTGCCGGTGCTTACCTTGCTCAGCTGCAGGCTGCACTGCGCCTCTGCAGCTTGTTCCCCACAGTCAAGGGGGTGCATAGTGTGGTGTGGTCAGGTCAGGCACCCCGTGCTGTCTGCAGGGCTGGAGCTGCTGTGGCACCCTGGCTCTGTGAGCAGGGACATCTGTGCTCCCCATCCCTGCGGCCGCCTTGGCACGTGACTGTGGTGGCTCCAAGGCCAGTGTTAGGTGTGGGGCAGCGTGCCCAAGGCAGCAGTTCAGCAGGGAGCTCCGTGGCTTGGCATACCTGGCCCAAGTGAAAGCTGGGCCTTGGGCCTCCATTTCAGGGAGGCTGCCCTATCCAGCGCTGGGGACTGGGGCTTTACATCCAAGCCAACAAATGAAAGCTTGAAATGCACAGCACGAACCTGGCATGGATATGTAGTGCTGGTCCAGGATGGATGCACAGCACCAACCTGCCACAGACTCCTGGCACAAAGTTAACCCCTTGGGATGCTCACTGTGCCTCAGAAGCAATGTCAGCATAGGCAGGACAGGGCCTCTACCCAGGGGCTGCAGTGCTGTGGGAGCAGGGAGTGGCTCCGGTGCTGCCCACAGCTGTTCCCTGCCATGGAGCCTCTCCAGCACTGCCTTCATGGGGATCCTGGTGTTTGCTTTCTATCACAATCCCAGGGCAATTTAGTATTGCAAAAACTGGGAAATGAGTATTCTGCTGGGCAGCTGCTAGACATGATCCTTGCCTGGAAGAAGAGGCTGAGGATCACAGGGTCGGTATTCCCCTGCAGTTGTAAGAGTGGCTGTGCTGGAGTGGACCCAAGGACTGTCCAGCTCTGCGCTGTCTCTGGAGCATCTGTCAGTGGATGCAGAAAGGGGAGTAGGAAGAAGCACGTCTTACTTCCCCTCCTGCTTCCAGCTATTTTTCCATGCAGGGAATTTCCTGAGCCTGTTGCGGTTTTCCTACCTAGGGTAATTCCCAGGGGATCTCCTACAAGCACTTGTGCAGGCTGCCTTTGAATCTGTGTAAACTTCTTTCTCCTGCAGCACCTTTCAGCTTCTCCCTAAGCCACCTTCCACACCTTTACATCACTTCCCTTTGAAGTTTAGCATAGGTGTGGTGGATGTCCTGGTCTTGGCCCCTATAGGAGATGCTTAAGCCAAGTATGTTGTGACTGTTAGAGAACCACTACTGAGCCTTTGCAGCAAATCCCATGTGTTACTTGGGATGTTGCATCTTGTTTAACCAGCTGAGCTATGAAAGCTGTCACTGAGAGCAGCTGAAAACTGAACCTATGCTTCCTGGCCTCATGGGCAAAATGTCACATTCCCAGGGGAGTCAACAAAGCTGACCACCCCCTGCCCCTTTGCTGTCTCTGCCTTCTCTCTGCCTACTGCAGTCAGCTCCTGGCTGAGGATTTGATAACGTGGAGGGAGGTCTTTATTGGGTCTGTTTTAAGCAAGAATAATAACAGGTAGATTGTACTGCACACTGGGGCATCTCAATAAACCACCTCCAGCAACTCAACAGACAGCATTGCCCAAGTAACTGCTTCACTCTGTCCTTTTCCTGCCTGCAGGCCCCGGCAGGACCTGATGAGGTTGGGAAGGTAAGCAACATCAAGGGTGGCATTACCATCTGGGGTTGTGGATCTCATCTCCCACACATCAGCCTCTCTTGTGGTGCTTTCCTTTTGAAGGAGGAGGTTCAAGGGCCGAGGGAAGAGAAGAGAAGACAAGAAGAGACGTAAAGACTGTGAACTGTAAGTGAACAGGGGCAGGTATGGGTGGTGTCTTCTGGGTTCACCTCTTTGGGATGAGCATGTTCATTAAGCCTTTAGGTCTTTACTGATGCTATGAGCAGTGAGGGGTTTGTGCAGAGCAGACACAGGAGAAACCAGGATGGAGGGGACAGTGGGTGGCTGTGGGGAAACAGAGCTTTTACTGAAGGCTCAATAGGTGCTTGATAGTCTCCAGGCTCAGCTGCTCAAAGCTGGCCAGTCCCACCCAGGGTGGGGATGGATGGGCTGGGTGAATTGGTGTGTAGTTCTATCACCATCACAGACTATGCTGCGTTTCCTGGATCCATGAATTTCCAGTTTCAGCCTCATTTTGCTGCCAGCCATGTCCTTCCTGCAGTCCTTGGCTAGTCATTGTTTGGGTTACTCTACCCTTTCCCTCCTTACACTTAGCTGACTCTCTCGAACTGTTTGCTGTAACAGCACGGGCTGGACTGTTACTGTGAATGCTTTTGGGGTACAGTGCCTATGGCTAGCACTTTCCTGTTGCATTTCCCCATTTTTTTTTTTCTGAAGCTTGCTGCTCGGGGCTCAGCCAGCACCTACAGCCCCATCATCCTCTGTCCTCCCCGTGAAGAGGCTGCCTGCAGTCCCTACCCCATGGTTCGGTGTTGGAGAGGCCGGGCACAGGGAGGGGGGACCCGGGGCAGAGTGGGTGAGCCTGGAGGTCCTGGTGTCCCCCCATCCTGGCAGCACTCACTTCATGCCGTGCTTTCTTTGCAGATGTGGCACACCACGCAGGTAGCCTCCGCTCTGCCCCCGACCTCGCTCCTGCTGCCTGGGTTTGGGCCAGCTGCGTTTCCCCTCGGTGTGGGGGACTTGCGGAGCCATGCCCCTCCAAGTAGCAGTGGGGAGCAGGACTCCTGCAGGAAAGAGCCAACTGGACTCTTGCTTGGCCCTGGCGGGAATGCATCCCAGAACCAAGGACTCCCTTGCCCTGTCTGCACTGTCAGCAGCAGGACAGAAAGACCCATGACCAGGCCTGGGGCTGAAGATGAGGAGCTCAAGCAGTGCGTTGGTGCTTGAGGGCATCCTGGGGGCAACGAGGAGCAGAGCTGGTGGACATGCTGCTGGAGCAGGCTGGGGATGGCCTGATGTGGGGGGCGAGTGGAGATGGCTTGGAGGGCTGCAGCTGCAAAACTGCTCTGTCCTGCCAGGGCCAATGCAGCTGGGGAGGAAGGAAACCTGGGGCAGGCAAGGCTGCAGGGTTGCATCTGTCCCAGCCTTGGCATGGGGCAGCCCAGGAGGGTGCCAGGGTGGGAGGGAGCCTTCCTGGGGGCAAAGGGGAGGGAATTAGTGGTGCCAGGACCCCTCACATACTCACAGCCACATCCCAGTCTTGCCCTGCTCAATAAAACCTGGTGGTCAGATGCAGGAGCTGGCAGTCCGAGCTCTCCCATCTCCTTTCTGGCAGCTGCAGGCAGGGCTTTTCCCCATGACCACCCACCCAGGCTGGAGGAGGGCAGTCCTGCAGTGGCCTGGGGCTTCTCCCCAGCACCACCTCCTGCTGCTCTTGGTGTGGGGCTGGAGATGGGCAACCAGCAGGTCAGGTCCAGGCTGCTGCCCAGGCTGGGGCTACCCATGTGCTGGAGCTCAGGTGGGTACTGGGAGACCCTCAGGGGAACTGCCTCTTTCACACCATGGTGTGGGGCTGGTACCTCCTCTGGTTCACCATCTCCTTCCTGGTCCCATCCCAGTCCACATGTCCTGTGGCTTTCCTTCTCCCTGGCTGGGCTGATGCAAAGTTAGGACAGTGGGGACCAGGCTGCCTGTGGTCCCACCTAAGAAACACCTCACTGGGGCTCATTCACCTGGCACAGGGGCAGGCTGGCCTGGGGGACCTGTCTTACTGGGAACATCCTGGGGTGTGTAGGGGGGCTGGTGGCCCTTATCAGGATGGCTGCGGATGCTGCTGTTTCCTGCTTTCCTGTGGCTTGCCCTGATGGCAAGGGGAGGTTTGGATGGGTTCATTGCACAGCTCTGAACTTCTCCCTGGGGCTGTGATAGACCCTGTAGCTCAGCCAGGTCTGTGCCCAGGTCAGGGGGCAGCTCCAGCCCTTGTTCCTGCCTGCCTTAAGCAATGCCCCTGGGGCTCTTCCTCTCCCCTTTCCTGCCCCTGCTGCAGGGGGGCTGGGGCTGGCTGCCAAATGCATCCCGTGCTGCTCTGTGCAAGCCATACCCTGGAGCAGTGCAGAGCTGGAAACCCTAATGGGGAGTTGGGGCACCAGCATGCTGGGGGCAGTCTGGAGCTGGGGCAGGGTCCCTCAGAGCCACAGTGCTGGTGCCAGCTAGGGCTGGCACAAGGACATGGGGACAGGGCAGGCCCTGTGGCAACAGTACCCTGACAGGGAAAGTCAGTAGTGGGTGCTGAGGTGATGGGAACCTCCATACTGCCACCATGCAGCGTGGTGCAGACTGTGCGAGTTGCACCTGTGCAGCTGGATATATCCTCCAGGAGCTTGCTGGATCCCTTTTGGACCCCATTTCCACTTGTGGCATCCACAGTGTCCTGGGACACAGCCTATGTGGGCTCTGCCTCAACAACATGCCATGGAGCTCCTCCACAGCTGTTTGAGTGCCTCATGGGTGACCGGGACTTGCTGTTCCCCTTCCCAGGCTGCGCGGGGGCCATGTGGCACCACAGCTGTTCCTGGTGTTTGGTGTTGCCTCCTTGTCTGCTGCTCAGCACTGAGAGTTTTCAAGGCAGCTCTGCCCAGAGCCCGCGGGGTGAGGCACCTGCCTTGTATGGACACCCCGTGTTGTTTCTCCCCCTGCATCACCCAAGCCCCCTGGGTGCTCTGTGCGGCCTCATCCCCTGCTCCTCCTGTAGCAGGCGGTGTTGGGGTGGATGGCAGTGATGTGGGTGCCTGGGAGGTATGTGGCTGTCCTGCTGTGGCAGTGATGAGAGGAACAGCTGGGGCAGGGCAGGAGTAGGGGAAGGTGCCACCAGCACAGGAGGTTTGGGAGCTGCATCTCCAGGTGTCAGGGCTCCTCCAGCTCCGGGAGAGTGTTTCACTGAGGCTTCACCAGTGAGGGGAACCCAATGAGCCCTAGCAGTTCCGTGATGCTCCCCAGGCTGCTACAGGCATCACGTGCCCAGGGGAGGGCTGGCTCCCTTCCCTGCCCCTGCATGTCCCTGCCTAGAGGGGAGAGTCCTGGGACCCCTCGGGACCCTCCTCATCCCAGGGTGGCAGGGACTTCCAGCAGGACATCGCACCCAATGGTGATATGAGGGTCAGGGGGGTGGCCTCCTGCCCTGAAGGGGAGAGTGAGGCTCCTGGCCTCAGGGCTTGTAGCCACCACCCATGGTCACTCCCAAGGGGACCAGCCACTGTCTGCCCGTCCCCCCTCTGTGTTGCTCCCAGTTGTGCCTTTTTTGGAAGCTTACACCAGTAGCTCCTGTCAGCTCTCCCTCGCCACAGCCGATGTGTCCCCTGAGCGCCCCAATGAGGTCAGCTACATCGACAGACCCCCATGTCCCCCAGTGCTGCAGAGCGGGGCTATAGGGTGGGTTTGTTCCCTTGCAAAGGGACCGGAACAGACCTTGGCCCCAAAGCCAGCAGGGAGCAGAACAACCCCATGCTGGTCCTCCATGGACATGCAGTAACCACAGTGCAGCTCTTGTGCTCCCACATCCCCAGTCCTTCCCTGCCTGTGTACCCCTTGCAGACGGGCAGCTGCCTTGCAGGAGCAGACGCTACTGGGTTATCAGCATCCCCGGGCTCCCTGTGTCTCCCAGCCCTGCAGAGCAAAGGTTTGTTTAATAAGGGTTTAGGAGCCAGAGCTGCAGCAAGATGGTTTAGAAGGAGAGTTACAGGGGAGACAAAACATAAGCTGGGCTCCAGGCTGCACTAGGAACAAAACATCATGTATTTTTGGGGTGTACTGAAAAGGCGATGCGGCAATCAGCCCAGAGATGTAGCATCGTAGCTGATGAAGCCTTGACGTTAAAGCTTTGATGTTAAGCTCTGGCTTCCCCAATCCTGAGATGCCAGCAGACCGCTGCCTCCCCACTGCATCTCCCTGCACATGCTGGCACAGGTGTCCCACATGTTTCTGTGCAAATAAAGATGCGCTGAGGGCCTAACCTCTCACTTGTGACTTACAACATTTTGCATCCTCACAAAGCTGTGCATAATCTTTCTGCTTGTTGCACCCAGCAACGTCAGCAGTCTGAGAGAGTCTCATGCATCTATTTCAGGCTGTGAGAAAAAGGGCAGCTCTCACTTCCCTCCCTGTTATTCATCCATGCTGGTCTTGCTTTGGGAGTTCCCACTTCACAAGGGCCACGGACTCTTCAGCAGGTTAATCGAAAAAAAAAACCCACCCCAAATTTAACATCCTCTAGTTAGCGTTGACATGGGAAACTGGAAGCCCACGGGTAAGGGCCGCTGTGCCTCAGGGCAGGTACACATTTTCTCCCCTTGCAAGGCTCTTCCTTGCAGGCCAGTCCTTGGGGCACTTCTCCTTGCTGATGCCTTCGGCTCACTCTCTTCTGCGCTGCCCCTTGTCCCCTCCACCTTGCTAGCCCCGCAGAGTGACTGCTCAGGTCTGAGCGACCCCAGCATTGCCCAAACTCGGCCCCGCTCGGCTCTGCAAAGTTCCGTTGTGGGCTCCCAAAAGGAGGTCAAACCACCATTTTCCAGCTTCTCCCTTCCTGTCCAGAGGGGACACTGCTTTAACTGTGTGAGGCAATAAAATTCTTTAAATACAGTCCTGATGTGACTTTGGGTAACACCTGGTTTATCTCTGCAAGGGCTAAAGGAGGTGTTTGGCAATGAACTCATCAAGGTTTTGTTCCCCTCCCAGCAACTGCTCCTCACACATCCCTCTATCACCATCACCCCAATATCCAAACCCTTCTACTGATACCTTACACTAGGTTTTGTAGTTTACCTGTGCTCTCTGTCCTCTGCCAGAGGCCCACATAGATCTGCTGAAGTCAGGCAGGTGAGTGGGTGCCAGCAGCATCCCTGCTCTCATCCCAGGCCCTGCTTCCCTTCTTTCCTGCTCAGACTTTTGAAGGAGGAGTCCCCGGGCTCTGGTGGGAATTAAAAGGCCCTAGAGACTGGGGGGGATGAACAGGCTGGGCAGAAAAAATTGATCTCTGTTAGGCAGAGATTGGTGGAAAAAAGGAGCCTGGAAGTGTTTTGAGAAGAAACCAAAGAACCAAGCACATGGATCGTGTTTGGGCAGCAGGTTGTCTCACAAAGCAGACCCCTTTGCATCCTACCAGACCTGCTCTCTTAGGTACAATATTAGTCTTTCACACTCCCAAGCAAATGGCCTTTGTAAGAAAGCAAGTGTTTGGGTGGTGACCGCTGAGCTGAGCTGCGAGCACGGGCTTGACTTTTCCTGTTCTGTTAACAGACTGGGCTGCGCAAGAGAGCTGCCCAGGGGAGCTGAGCTGGGGGAGATCCCCTGCCATCAGTGTGCACAGGGTACGAAGTAGCGGGTCAGCCACAAATGGGTGTCCCCTTGGGCAACCTGGCCTGGCTCTGGGGCCTTCACTCTGCTCCGGGCTCAGACGCCATGTGGTTGCTCCCTGGGAAAGGCTGGGGCCAGCCCCATAGCAAGTACCGGCTCCAGCAGGGGCTGAATGCAGCGCCCATCCAGGCTGGCATGGCTGTGATGGCACGGCACGGGGCCAGCTCCTGTTGAAGTGAAACCACCTTTTTAGAAACATTTCCTGTTACTATGGGACATGCCCATAGGTTAGCAAGGGATGGACAAAGATGCAGATGCCTCCCCCTTCCCAACTGATCTTAGCACAGTCTTTCTTAGGGTATCACTGGGATTTCATTCCAGCTTTTCTCCCTTTGCAGGTCCCCTGCCACCCCTCCAGAAAGAAAGTTATTTGGACCTGGAGTGAGCATCCCACAGATGCAGCAAACCAATTGGCCTCAGCCATAACTGGTTGAGCACTCCTGATGCAGCAAAGCGCCGTTGCTAATAACTGTGGTGATCTAGCAGGCCCTGCAGACCTGGCCTTCCAAGAAAAATCCAGGCCAGGAATGCGTGCTTCCAGATTAAGCCAAAGACCAGTATTTTCCATGCACAAAGCATTTGTTAACCACCAGCTGGGATCCTGACTGTGCAAAATTGCTGCACCTTAATGCATTTGTGCTGACGTTCCCGGCTCTGCATATTTGAAATAAGTTTGTAAAACCAAATGAGTCTGCAAGAGTCGGTAAAAGGGCCAGCCGAGAGCCCAGGGTTGGGGGGCAGCATCAGGCGCTTGCAAGGGGCAAATCAGAAAGAATCATCAGTGCCCTGGGACGGGGCCATGCGGAAGAGGCAGGTCCCCCCTCGGCGTCCCCAAATAGGTCTGCAGGGAGCTGCTGGAACGGGTGCGCCCTTCCAGAGGTAGGTAGAGCAAAAGCTATTTAAAACACGGCTAATTACGTGTTGCGGGGGGGGGGGGGGAAGGAAATACGGTAGCAAAGGCAGTACTTAATGAACGGGAGCTGTATTAATTAAGGACAATTAATGGTGACTAACGATGATAATAAAGCAGGCGGAGCAACGGCGCCCGCCCCAGGTTAAGAGAGCGATGAAGAACCTGCCTCGGGGCGGGGGCGGCGGCGGGACCCCGGTCGGGACACACCCGGCCGGGACACGCCCCGCCCCGCCCCGCCCCGCCCCCGGCGCAGCCCCCCGCTGGAGGGGATGATGATCTCATCCGCAGCCAATCAGCGCCGCCCCGGCAGCTCCGCTGCCCCGGGAGCGCGCGGCAGCGGCGGCACGCGGGGCCGGCCCCGCCCCGCCCCGCCCCGCCACATCTGGCGGCGCCGGAGGATGCGGCCGGCTGCGCTCGGCCAGGTGCGTGCCCGCGGGGGCCCGGCGGGGGACCGTGCCGGTCAACGGCGCCGGGCACCGGCCGGCGAAGGGGCCGGGGCGTGCGGCGCGCCTCGTCCGCGCGTCCCCGCTCCCTGTCTCCCGGCGGCGCAGGGCGGCAGTGCGGGGCCATGAGCCGGCCGGAGGCCGAGCCCTGCTCCCGGGCGCTGGCGCAGGCCCGCGTCTACCTGGGGCAGCTGCGGAGCCGCGTCTCCCCGGCGGGCCCCGAGGGCGGCGGGCGGCGGGACTACCTGGTGGAGGCGGCGCGGCAGCTGCGGCTGGCGCTGGAGCGGGACGTCAGCGAGGACTACGAGGAGGCCTTCAACCACTACCAGAACGGCGTGGACGTGCTGCTGCGCGGCGTGCAGGGTGCGCGGGGCCGCCTCGGCGGGCGGGGGGGCCGGGGCACCCCTCCGGGGGGCGCGGACAGGGGGCCGGGGCACCCCTCCGGGGAAGCCAGCGGGGAAGCCGGGGCATCCCTCTGGGCAGCGTGGCCGGGGGACCGGGGCAGCCCTCCGGGAAGCACAGCAGGGCCCTCACGCCCGCCCTCTGCGCCGCCCGCAGTCGACCCCAACAAGGAGCGTCGGGAGGCCGTGAAGCGGAAGATCACGCAGTACCTGAGGCGTGCGGAGGAGATCTTCAACTGCCACCTCCAGCGGGCTGCAGGGGGGGGCAACCCCACCGCCACGGTGAGGGGCCGGCGTGGGGCAGCACGGGTGGGGTGGCAGTGGATCGGTGGCACTGTGAAGCCGGGGGGGGCGGGGGGCACATAAAGCAGCCCCGGTGAGCCTCCTCGACCACCTCTGCCAGATGTCACGGTAAGGTGGTGTAGATAAAATGGCAGACCTATCAGCTGCAGAGCGTCCCAGCATGCCGGTGGCTGTGAGGGAGCTGGCAGCTCATAGCCCTGCCTGGAGCAAAGGGCTGAGGTGGGGCCAGCTTGCCTGAGGCGCTCCCGGGACCCCCCCCACCCCGAGGTGCGTATGTTTTAGCTTGCGGCCATCATAGTAAAAATGGCCATTTTTGGTAGGATTGAAGCCACTGGGGGAAACACCTTGACAGATGTTAAAATTGTCATCTTCCCTGTCCTTGTTCCCATCTGGATGGAAACCAAAGACGATGGCTGCTTGCTGCATTGTGGGAAGGAGGCAGTTAACGAAGGGAGAGGGGAGTGAGGCAGGGTCGGGGCCTGGTGAGAAGGATGAGAAGAGAATGGCAACTAGTTTCTTGTACAGATCCCCTTAGTGTTGAGGCAGTCCAGGTCCAGGTGTAAATTTTGGAGTGACTTTACCTCTGCTGCAGGTGCAAGCTTTCCCTGAAAACTTCAGAAATCCAGGAGCTGGCCAAGAAAACAGTCCAGCTAATGTTAGGAATCAGCTACGACAGTTGGAGTGTTGTCTGTGGATGTTGACCAGCCTGGCAGTATTGCTGACCGCTCTGGAAAATGCGGGAACTTCTCCCACCCGCTCTCACGGACAGTAGCATCTCTAGGTCCCTCATCCTCTTCTTCACCACCTTGCAGGGTTACAGCAGCCTGCGCTTCCGGCCGATCAGGACGCTGAGCTCGGCAGTGGAGAACCTGAGACGATGTAAGGTTGTGGGAGTGATCGATAAGGTAATGACTTGACCTGGAACTGGGGGGGGGTGACGCTGGGGCTGGACCAAGGGGAGCATAACCTGGAGGGTCCTGGCAGCTGGGTTGGGGGTGCCGGTCCCCAGTGCACCCACCAAGGAACGTGAGGGTTACCATCTACACCATTCCCACCAAGGAAAATTCGCAGTTGAGGATGCAAGACCCTTTAGGAGTTAGTTGGGAAACCTGTTGATGTCCCCATTCCTTTTGCTTACAAGATCTCCCAAGTTATTTACAAGGAGGTTGATTCATCCAGTTCTTTCCCCATGCATGGAATCGTGCTTGATGTCTAGGTACCGTGATGGTGGACTCTTATGGATAATCTAGACTTCAGCAGAAGACAAGCTGTACGGATGAATCAACTCATTAGGAGTTTGTGATCTTGGAGTGAAGATGGCTTACCGCCTCCATACACACGCTGGCACGTTGCTCTCTGCCGTTCACACATCTCAGTTTGTCAGGACTGATGTGGTCCTCCTGCCCTGCCGTGGCCCAGGTGGGCAGCCCGGCACATCCCACGGAGCCCAGAAGGAGCAGTGCAGAACACTTCGTTGTGAAGGAAGCAAAAATGGTGTGGGAGTTACCTCTTTAATCAACTGTCTACTCCCTGGCTATCTCATTTCTAATAACCTGTGTTTTGTCTTTCAAGAGTAGGGGTTTGAGCACCACCAAACTCCTCTAGTTGGGTGGGATTTTGTTGTTCCAGAGTTGAGTCCCTGGGTCATTCCTGTAGGCTGTGTGTTGGGGTGGAAGCAGTCACCACTTCTGACTGGTACTGTATATACTGCTCCCAGGTGCAGATCATCCAGGATCCGGCCACTGGTGGGACCTTTATACTTAAGGTGGGTGTTTTCAGTTTCATCTGCCTGCTTCTCCCTGTCATGCTAGAGCCTCCTCGTCCAAGCAGATGGCTGGGGCAGGTGAGAGGATGAAAAAATATCAGGTCACAGAAGCATTAGAGGAAGTTCATTGTTCATAAAGCTTCTTTTGGCTGCCTCAGCCATCTTCTGTGGTCGGAAGGGAAGTGGTTCTCCTCGGTCATCTGTTCCTCTGCCTTGTAATGCTGCAAGCCAAGCCTTACACCCATGCTAATCTGGGTCAACCCCTGAAACAGGTGGTGGGTGAGGTGTGGTCAGTACAAGTCCTAGGGCATTTTCCAGTGCCCTTGGAACTAAAAATAAAGGACTTTAATAATTGGACAAGGAGGCTCTGGCATGACAGGGACAAGCATCAGTTCCTGAAGGGAGAGGAGAGAGGGCTGGGATGATGGGTTCCCATCTGAAGGAAGTAGGGGCAGTAGTGGGGGAAGGCCATTGATCTGGACTAGCAGTGTCCTCTGGGTACCGCAGCGCAGGTGGGGAGCGCTCTGCCTTGGCAGAGCTTTGCGGAGCCCTGCCTTGTCACAGCTGGGTGCTGGGGGCTGACAGCTCCATTGCAGGTGACGCAGGGGGACAGCCATGGGGCTTAGCAGATGGCACGCTACCTTTCTGGCTGGCCTCCTGCCCTGCCAGGTGCTAGGTTGCAGGAAGTCCAAGCCTCTACTGTGCTGTAACATCCATCTACCTGTACCTCCTCAGAGCCTCCCCAAATCCCATGTTGAGACCCGTGAGCGACAGACCATCATCCCTCATGGCGTCCCCTTCATGGTCAAGCTGCTGTGCTACTATGTGAGTGAGGACTCCATCTTCCTCCACCTGGAGCATGTGCAGGGTGAGTAGGGACAGCATTGCCTCCCATGTGTGGAGCATCCTGCTCTTATTCCCAGCCTCTCTTTCTTTGAAGTCTCAAATACATTTCTTCTGCTGGTTTGGGACTGTTTTTTATAGTGACAGCACAAGCTGTCCTCTTCACAGAAGGGTGATGGGTACCAGGGCTTGGAGACTTTGTGGAAGGAGCTGCTCAGCTGTATTGGGGATTCTGGAGGTTTGGTAAGAGCTGAATGGGGAGGTAACCTAGAAATGGGCCTGTGGAGACCTACAAGAAGAAAGAGGTTGTGTGTGTAGTGGTGTTATATGCGAACTAACCTTAGGGACTGGGGACCACCGAGTCCCATGGGAGGGGAATGGTCATGTCTTGAGGTAAAGAGGTTGGTGTGGTCCAGTGTCTTGAAAAGAAAAACCTCTTCATTCTACTGGCATTGTTTGTCCATGACAGGAAAGTGATGGAGAAGGAGAACCAAGTGAGGTAGTTCACCTGGATGTTGTAGAACAAAACAGTCTTTTGATAAGACCTTTATAAAACATTTTTTGGTTACAAAAGAGATGCCATACTGGATTTTGAGATCAGACCAAAGACAGGAGATGGAGAAACGGGGCATAAAGTGCAGGGAGCACATTGGGGTTTGGGTACAACAAGGAGGCAAGCTTGGGGCTTGTCCCAGATCCTGGTGAAGAAGTGTGACAAGGTGGAGGGTTGTCCCAAGGAGCTGCTTTGCTCTCTGCTGGTTGCGTGGATGTGTAGGGAGCAGCAGCTGGAGTCCAGCAATGACAAATGAAGGCTGACGTGTGTTGGAGAACAGCCTCTGCTCCTCACATGTTGCTGTAGGATAAATTTGCAGAAAGCAGCCAGCAGCTGAATGTGGTGAGGCTGAGAAGCCCCAGCAGTGTGCTGTGGGCTCCAGGGCTCACTGCTCTGGCTCATTGCTGACCCACGGGCTCTGTGCCATGCTGTGGGAGCTCTCTAGCATTGCCGTCACGTGGGGAGGAAAGGCTTTCAAGGGTAAGTGGGGATGGTGGTGGGATCAGGGGCATGTGTGAAGATGTGGCTGGCCTGTGACATGGAAGTGGCAGAGCTGGGATCAAAGAGACCGTGCAGAAGGGGGAGCAGGGCTGCTAAAGGAGGGGGGAATGAACCTTTGGTGTGCCAGGTCCCACGGGAGGTGTGGTGTTGAGCATGGTGTGCGTGTAGGGCTGGGGAGTATTCTGCATGGACTTGAGCTTTGCTGGGGAGATTAACGATGCTTGGTCACATCCCCAGCGGGCCTTGTCCTGTGCCTGAATGGGCCACGTCCACAGCGGGGGAACCAGGGATGCTTTCTGCCCCATCATTTATTCTTCTCTCTGCTTTCCAGGGGAGACGCTGTGGTCTCACCTCCGCTCAAAGTACTGTGTCCAGCAGGGCTCTGCCAATTCAAACACTGTTCAAGCCCTGAGGGACTGTGGCAAAGAGGACGACGTGGGAAGGTCCCAGGGCAGCAGCCAAGTCTCCATCTTCTCTGCTCGGACAGGCAGTGGCCCCCCAGGCTCTGCAGCCCGAGTATTGGGAAACACCGATGCCTTGTCCCCTCGGGAGCAGTCCCCTGACTCCATGTACCCTGGTTTGGGGAACAACTGCCGTCTTCGCCTGGCTCCTGCCAGTGGGATGAGGGCTGCACCTGGAGGGCAGGATCTAAGTGTGACCCAGGCTACGTCTGGCATCGTGGACCGTGTTCCAGCAGCACCAGCCAAAGGCCTTGGCCACCTTACCAACCAGGGCCTGGTCATCTATCCCTGGGATGCTCTAACCAGCGTCAAGGGCTGCGTATCAGAGAGAGCAACCTCCCAGCAAGACCCCGGGCCATGTGCCAGTGAAAGGCTTCCCCAGACACCCGGCCCCGTACCAAAGACTGTGAGAGGGGGCCAGCCAGGGGCAGGGGAGCCACTGTCTCAGCAAGTGTCTGAGGTCCCCTGGGCTCGGTGTCTCTTGATCTCCTCAGGTCAGAGGCAGCTGCATGCAGGAGTTGCCCCGTCCAGCTCTGGCAAGCACCATGGGCCTGACCCAGTGGTGTGGGAGCCCTTGCAGGGACCAAGCCTGACCTGTGGCTGCCTCAGACAGCAGCAGCCGCTCTCAGGACAATACGGGTCTCTGGCTTCCCGTGGGCATGGCCCGCGAGCATGGGCTGTGAAGGAGGAGCAGGTGCAGCTGTGGGCAGCAGAAATCCTCCTGGCTTTAGAGGGACTTCACCAACAGGGTGTGCTGTGCCGAGACCTCAACCCCAGGAACCTGCTGCTTGATGCAGCTGGTAGGTAGTGCCCCAGGCTGCTGCCCCGAGGAGAAGGAGGTTGGCCTCTCAGCTGGGAGACTGCCGTTTGCCCCATTTCCAGGGACACGGACTTTCTTGAGTTTGCTTTGGGGGAGGGTGGGAGTCTAGGGAGGTTTGGATGTTTCTGAACCTAGAAGTGTGGTCTCAGTTGGGATTTCCAAGCGGTTATTACAAGAGATGGCTCTGCAGTGGGAGAGTCAGGGGCTGCAGCCACAGGAATGCATTGCCCCTGCTCCCACGTTGGGACTGGCTGCCTGGAAAATCCCAGCACGGGGAAGCTGAGCCCAGCTGAACTGTGCCTGAGGTTAGTGGGATTGCGCTTTCCCCTGCTTGCAGTTACTGCTCACTGGGGTATTCTGGAGCTTGCCCAGCCCATCAAGCCGTGGGTACCACTGTCAGTGCAAGCCGAGCACATGTCTCTGCTCAGCTGGCAACAGCTGGGGCAAAGGGGAGAGCTACAAATTGCTTAGGAAAAGAAAAACGCAGAGAGCGTTGCAAGGGGAAAACTAACTGTCCTCCCTTTGGCACTGCTTCTTTCCTCACTACAGCCTGCCCTGAGGTCCTCGAGCTTGGAGCCTACCTAACCAGTCTCACCAGCTGCACGGGTCTGCTGGGCATCTGGGGCAAGCACTGGGAGGGTGGGGAGGGGTGCGCAGTGCCAGGGCATGCACAGTGCCTCTGTGTTCAGGGCATGGCAGGGACCCAGTCCCCTGGCTGTTCCCAGTTGCGGGGATAGGGCTTGGCTTTGTGCTCTGACCAAAGTCCCTAGCTTCGTCCTAAGCTCCCTGCTTTTGGCTCTGGTGCTACTCTGCAGGTCATGTCCGTCTCACCTTTTTCGGCCAGTGGACAGAGGTGGAGCCCCAGTGCTGCAGCCAGGCACGGGAAGAGCTGTACAGTGCCCCAGGTAAGGGACATGTCCCCTGCTTTCTCCTGCCCTCAGCCCAGCACTGCCCACCAGGGGAGAGGGGGCTTCTGCAGGCAGCAAGATGTGCCTGGCACAGTATAGCCATTGGCGCTCTTGGCCTCCAGCTCTAATGCCTCTCTGGCTCTTTCTGCAGAAGTGGGGGGGATTGCAGAGCCCACTGAAGCAGCTGACTGCTGGAGTTTTGGCTCTCTCTTGTACGAGTTGCTGACAGGAATGGTAAGAGGCAGAAGAGCTGTGTGAGGAGATGGGGAGGGGGAGATAACATAGCACAAGAGCTCCCTGCCATGCAGGGCTGGGAGGGTGCCTTGTCCTGCTGGCACCTCAGCAGTGTGCCAGGTTATGTCAGGTGTGATTTCTAATGCATGTGCATGGTCTCTGGGTGTTCAGGGCCCCGGGTTTTAAATCTTGCTGTGTAGAGCTGGGGTTGTGTGGCGATGAAGGCTCAGCAGGGTGCTCCGACCCTCCTCAGTGTCTCTGCTCACCATCACTCTCTGCCTCCTGCAGCCACTGTCCCAAAACCACCCATCAGGGATTCAACCTCACACCCAGTTGCATCTGCCAGAGGGGCTCAGTCTGGCTGCTACGTCGCTGCTGACTGAGGTGAGGGACTTGGGTGGATGGGAGGGAGGATGGGGCTAGAGGGTCTAGCCTGGGTAGCGTTCCCAGTGTCCCTATCCCCCCATCCTGCTGTCCCATCCCTTCTCTGCAGCTTCTACAGTACAACCCAAAGCGGCGTTTGGGCTCTGGAGGAGGTGGCATGGCGAAGCTGAAGTCCCACTCTTTCTTCAGCACCGTCCCATGGAACAAGCTGGTGGGCTAGGCAGGCTCTCCCTCCCGCAGGGAGCTGGGCACAGAGCCACTGTCCCTGGCACTTGTGACCCCAGGTGGGTCTGCCTGCTGGGGGAAGTTTGCCTGCAAGGGCTGCCCCAGTGTGAGGTACGCATGTGGTTTGGCAGCCTTACATGTTCTTCTGTCTCTCTGCTTGTGTTTGTTGGCATCTCTGAGAGAGGAGGCTGGGATCTGGGCCAGGCTGTCTTCTCCTCTAGGTCCTCCCTGGTGGGGAAAGGGAGCCCAGGTGCCCCCTCCCAGGGAGAGGGCATGCTCCCCTTCTGGGGAATCCCTTGCTCGGCTTAGCACTGTACCCTAGCGCTCCCTCCCTATGGTTTTCATCTCTGCTGCTACCACAGTGACCCCCCTGCTCTGTTATTTTTTGTGGCTTCCAAGTGCATCTCCTCCAAGCCCCACTGGCTGGTGCCTGAGCCCAGGGGCTGTGCCCATGTCTGGCTGTGTGTGTATGTGGGTAACACCTGCGGCAGGGGTGAGATGGGAGTGAGCTCTCTGCTTTTCTCCCCCAGGCCTCTGGAAAGAATAAACCACTCTATCGCTTGCAGAAGTGTCCTTTTGTTTCTGAGCTGGACCAGGGAGGCCTGGGCTGAGCAAGGGAGGGCCCCAAATCTGTCTTAAACCAGCCTCCCCTGCCTGGGTGCTCCATTCAGCTGCCAGGACAGCTGCACTCATTGCCATGCTTTGAGCAGGGTCATTCCTGGTAGAACAAATAGTGAGGGTTTAAAGGGATGAACTCTGAGAACCAGCACTGATGGAAGGAGGAGAAAAGTAAATACAAACCAGGATGGGAGAAAAAGCAGCGTGAACAAAAGGTGTCTGCTAACAGCCCAAGGCAGAAGTGGCTGTGCTTATTTGTGAAAGTTAAAGCCCCAGGCTGAAGGACAAGCAGGCAATAGCAGCCCTCCTGTCCCATTGCTCACTCCCCAATAGTAAGGAGTTACTGGCACCACTGAAATTTTTCTGTGGCTAGCTGGTTCCAGCTCCTGCTTGCCACCAGCAGTAACACTCTGTGCCTTGCTGACAGCCTGGCTGTCAGGCAGCAGCTGGAGTGCTTGTCCACCAGAGGGAAGCAGAGCCTGGGAGAAACTCATCTCCCACCCCAGCAAAGGCAGGGGACACCTCAAAGGCTGCGCAGAAGCAAGAGGACTAACCAAGGAGCACACCAGATGCTGGGAGCAGCTAAGCCTGGAGCTTTTCCTCTCTAGGACAGCCTGCACTGGCTGAAACCCTCCAGGAGCAGGCTCCCCCCTTGGCTGCCAGCCTCCTAGTCCTGTGATTCAGGGGAGGTTCAGCAGGACTGACTCTTAGACCTGCAGCTGAAGCCACAGCAGGGCTTCTTGCAACAAAGTGCCCTGAGCATCACCCAGGAAGGTCAGAAAGAGGAAGCTTCAAGCACAGCAGCTGCACAAACCTCCTACAGCAAGCCCCAACAGGGCAGATTAAATAAAGCAGTTTGCTAGGCTGCATCATTTTAAGAGCTTGACTGTAAATTCCAGCCCTAGGTAGTTCAAAGGCCTCATTTATTGCAGCTCCAGACTGCATAGAGGAATTGGCCTTCCCCAGGCTCATGTACAAAGTCAAGGTGGGCCCTCTGTATCCTAAACCAGCATGGGGGACTAGGTGCTAGCTGCATTTTTTAATCAGAACCTTCTCTTTCATTCAATTTATTCATGCAAGAGCAGCCAGACTCTTTGCCCTTCCTTTACAGCACAGGGAAGGGGTTTTTCCTCTCTCTCCTCCTAACCTTCTACCTCAACCAGGGACAGCCAGAGGAAAGTGACTCCATGCACAGATTTGTCCATAGCTGCCTGGAAGCCATAGGAACCAGTACTAGGAACTGCTCTCCCTTTTGTCAGCACGCCAGCTGTGAGCGCAATCATTTTCTGTTAAAAGGGTCTGCCTTCCTCACTTGTAGTCAGGAAGGGCAAACCATTCTCTGAAGTCGATGTCAGAGCTGGAAAAACCCTGCCATGATCCAGGAATGATTTTGTATTGTTCCAACAGGGACAGCTCCTTGGGGAAATGCTCTCAGCACCACAGACAGCTTTGGCTTTACAGTTCTTTGATCTTGTCTCCTTTCTCCCACTGCAACCCTTAACAGCCTTTTCCCTGCTTTTAGGATTTACAACACTCCTGTTGTATCAGGGAAAACCAAAACTGGCTCTACACCGGTACTTTAAGAGCCCGTCTCAGTTCTCCCTCTTGGCAATCATGCCATTTAGCAAATACTGGGATTTCCTTGCTGTCTGTAACAGTTCTGTTGCTAGACCACAAAAAGGATGATTTCCAGCCCTGAAAAACCTAATCTTTGCTGGGAAGAGCCAATTCTGTGCCAAAGAAGGGTCTGAGGACAGTAGAATTCACAGCCAGAGAAGCCTCAATTTAGTACCACACTAGGGATGGGCCCAGCTCCCATTCCCTTTTCTCTCACCATCAGATAACAGGCTTCTTACGCTACACTAGGGATGCTGCCAATGCCCCATTCTTTGCCCAGGAGCTGCTGGCTGCCCCCTCAAACACACCCCACCTCAGAGTCATTGCCCAGTTTTATTTCATTTAAAATCCGCTGTGTTAAATATTTTAGTTACAAGTTTGTGTAGAGGGTAAGAGTAATAGACTCTGCAGGCACTAGCAACCCCCTCGCTCCTCAATACATGTGTGCGCTATCGGATTAAGGACTGCCCCCCTCCCCCCAAAACCAGCAGCCTTGGCCTGGCATATACATTACACTTAAAGACCTGGCCCCCCCCCAGCTGTCTCTTTGCTGGTAGCAGGCCAAGCCCTCGCACGCAGGAAGCCAGCAGTCGGATCCACCCTCAGTGAGCTGTGATTTAAGGACAGCTGCTGGGGGCTGGTTCTTACCCCCGTATTGGGCATGTAATGGTGAAAGGGTTGTCCCCTCAGGAACAGTGCTACCTCCACCGAGGTCACAGGCTTTGCTCACTCAGACATGAACGTTCACGCCACAGCGACCAGGCTGGAGAGAGACAAATGATCTCCAAGGGAAAGCAGGGGAGCTGCCACCACCGTGTTCCTGTTTGTGGAGGGAGTGTGTGTAACTAGGGCACTGCCAGAAGCACGACACCTACCTCAAACCCTGCTCTGATCAAAACCTCTGCTGCAAGCGGCCTGGGGTTCCCAGACTGCCCTTGCAAGGCAGATGAGTGTGAAATGCCTTCAAGCAAAACAGGGACAGAACAGTGGCCTTTCCTCTTCTCTCCCCCCCAGGAACCTCAGTGCTAGGAAATAAAGCTGAACCTGCCTTGGAGCAGCAGGGAAGGGTACCCTAGCACAGCAGCAGCAAGCAGTTTCCACTGGTATAGGACAAGCTAAAGGTGAAAGTTTGGTGCTGTGAGGGAGAGGATGCCATATAGATGGCTCTGGAAAGGCAGTGCCATTCAGTGGTTGGCTCACCACATAGCAATCCTCTTGAGAACCTGAACCACCTTTAAACAGAACAGGAAAGGAGGTAGGAGCTATCCCCACAATTCCCTCCCAACAGCTCTGATCACAGCAGAGAGAGGGAGACTGGAATGACCCCTGCCAGTTCCTGAATGCCCTGCATTGCCCCTGCTGGTGCTGCGGCCCTGCCCTGGGTGGGTTGTGTGGGGGTGTGGCTGCTCTACAGGTCGAGCAGCAGCACGCGGGGATCCTCCACTGCTGCCTTGATCTTGCGCAGGAAAGTCACTGCCTCTCTGCCATCAATCAGCCGGTGATCATACGTCAGCGCCACGTACATCATGGGCCGCACCTCAACCTGAAGGGGACGAATAAGACAGGCATTAGTGAGCTCAGCCCTACTGCCTGCATGATGCCCTCCTGTGAATTCACAGAAGACCTGGCTTTTTCCCACCCTGAACCCAGGGCTCAGGCCCTCCTGGGTATGTCCTGTCTGGCAGGATTACCCACCTGCACACTGACCACCGCCCAGGCTGGGTCCACATCACACAAGACTAGGTCCCTTTCTGGAGCTGTTCTCTATCACAGAGGCTACAGCCTCCTCCTCCTCCCCACACTGAAGCAGACTATCCCATTTTCCCCATCACGGATAGGACAAGGCCCCCTGCACACTTCAGTCAAGTACCAGTGCCAGCAAAGCTGTCCTACACCCATTAGTCTCTGTTCCTCTTTCACAGTAAAGCCTTTTAGAAGTTGACACCAACCCCCTACAAAAAGCACATGCGCTATGGTGCTCATCCTACTGAGTCCTCCCCTCTGTTCACTGAAACCTCCTGCACAGCTCTACCTACCTTGCCTCCCACAGCCACAGGCCTGTCAAAGATGGCATGCATGCCTAAGATAGCAGACTGGGGTGGGTTAATGATAGGTGTCCCAAAGAGTGACCCAAAAACCCCTCCGTTGCTGATTGTGAAAGTGCCGCCATCCATGTCTTCAATGGCCAGTTCATTTTTCCGTGCCTAGAACAAAAAGTAAGGTCTTAGAAAGCCACACAGATCACAGAAGGCAAAGGACAAGGGTTTGGACATTCACCCTCTCCAGGAATAAATGCTGATGGCAAGAGCTTCACTTATTGATCTGTTTAGCTGAAAACCAGCACGAATTACTTGAAAATGCATCCTGTCTTTAGATCTGAACATTTACTGGCTTTGGGAAAGGATTCTCTTGCCTTCGCTTCCAACTCTGGTTTTTGCAGGAGACAGACACAGGGACTTCTACACCAGGGCAGTTCAGCCTTGGCCTCTAAAGACAAAGGTGAAGACACACCATGTCACTAATGCATAGCTTGTGGTCTTCTGGAAGGGTAACAAGTAGATAGGCCTGGTCCTTTAAGGCACGGGCATAGCTACAGCTGTAACTGGATCACCCCCCCGCAGCACAACTCAAGTGTGTTAGAGGTCAGAGATGACAACACAAAGTGACTGAATCAATTCATGCCTATCGAGCACCCCCAAATCCTCCCATTCCTCGCAACCCTTTTCACAGAAACCTCCAACTTTCCTTACCTTCTCCCCCAACTCGTAGATAGCACGCTCTATGTCAGCAAAGTTCATGTTTTCTACATTCCTAATGACAGGGACCACAAGACCCTAGGAAGAAGCAAACTGCGTGATCAGCAAATTCACCACAGTGACACACAGATAACTGTTATTGGGCAGGAGCCTGGCCTCAGCCCAGCAGAGTTCCTGCCTCCTCCTCAGCCCACAGCAGGTGGTTGGCAGAGCTGCCTCACACCCTGGCAGCCGGGAAACCTGGCACGAGACACACCAAGGGCCGACACTGTAAATGAGACATCTTTGCCTTTGTAAGCCCATCTCATAAAATCAACCAAGCCTGTCTGGATCCAGCTCCACATCCATAAAAGCAGGTGAGGCACTGGGCAGAATTCAGCTGCCACCTCTTTCTAAGTGAGAAGAGCAGAGTCCCTTTATGCTGGACCTCCCCTAGACTTTGGGAGCAGTGACAGAACTTCAGTCCTGGCCAAACCTCTGCCTCACAACAGAACCAACTAATTCAACATCTGTATCTCCATCCTATACTCTCCCTGGACAGGAACATCTCTTTGAAGCAGCAATGCGATTTATGGAAATGGTGGGACAGCACAGGAGGGTTACTCAAAGGACAGGGCATGCAAAGCTTTTACTGTCTATGCCATATCCTCATGGGTCCATGAAAAAAAGGGTTTCCCTAACTTGGCCCTACTCATTAACCACTGAGATCTATATTGACCTTGTTATTGTATCTCCTAGTACAGTGGCAGAATATTCTTGGTCCTCCATCTTCTCCCAAAACCCATCTCAGCAGTCCACAATGTATCAGATGTCTCATTTAGAAGATCTGTCTCATCACTAAGTTTCTGCTGCAGAGGAGCTCAAAGTATATGATCGTCCCAGACCCAAGGCTGCAGGAATCATGGCCAAAGCATCTGCGGTACCTACCCGGGGAGTTGCTACAGCAACACTGATGTCCACATAGTCCCTGTACACAATCTCTTTGGTTGTGTCATCAATCACTAGAAGGAGAAAAAAGCTGTGTTACACATGCAGTACCCAAGATCAAGGGCTCAAGAGGCCAGAAGTAGCCACAAAATCCTAACAACTTACATAAGTGGCATTAGCAAAATCAGCTGCAGCACATAGGACTGTCCCCCCTTTTTCTGCAAATTTGACTTGCTTGCCCAAGCTATTAGCCCGGCATGGACTTGGCTACCTGCTTTCCCCCACTCTGCCACAGTCACTGGTGAGATGTGCAACTCACCAGCAAGGGTGACCACTCACCTGCATTCACAACGGGCTGGTCCTGCAGAGCAAAAGCTGCAGCTTTCACAAAAGCTGACATAAAACCTAGCTTCAGGTTGTGCTTTTTCAGGAAGGGATCCTTGTGTAAGGCTCTCATCTCCCGGATGTTGCTGCAAAGCACATGGTAACGCTGGTCAGCACGGAGTCCAAGAAAACACTGTTCTCTCAACTCCGTAATAGATTCCAGTGCCAGTCCAAGGACTGCAAAACCTGCACCACCAACTGGCAAACCCCCAGCCTGCTGAAAAGTCCTTCAAATGTCACAGGTGAAATGGGCTGAGCGTGGCTCTAAGGACCCCACCAAAGGATCTAACAGAACTGGTCCTGGACCACAAACTCAACAGGACCAGGTTAATCTGCTTGGCCCACACTGCCAAACACAAAAGCAAGATGGGGCATGGCCTATTTCCTGCTTAGGCCTGATGTTGCCACCGATTCTCTGGAGACACCACTGCCTATACCAGTGCGGCACCGCAGACAGCAACTCCAGGTGTGGCTGGGCCAACCCCAGGAGGGTGAAAAAACAGGAAATGCCAAGAGCAGAAAAGATGCACATGGTGATCAAGGCAAAAGATTTCAACTATTGTGCAAGTCCAGTGCCAGCCAGGACGACGATGCCTCCATACCCAACTCTTTGGCTTTGGGAGTTGAGTGAGTACGAAAGAAATCTTCCCAGGTGCTATGGCAGTGGGTGCCAGCCCATCCACAGCCCTCAACCACACTAATCATGTTTTCCCCACTGCTTCTATTTATCAGAACTGAGGCCATTTACAAAAAGTCAACCAAGTTGTGGCTACAAGCTCTGGCTATTCTAGGCTAATACCAGATGCTGTAGAATTGCACAGTCCATCCCTCCCCCCTCCAGAGTCCTTGAGTCTTTGAAGAGACAGTTTCAGCAAGGGGTAGGGGTCTGTTTTGTTTTCCTGCACCTAACCTTGTTTAGGGCTAGGATTACCACCCAAAGACATTAGTGCCTCCCAAGACACAAGGACTGCAGCAATGAGGACGAGGTTTGCTATGAAACTGGCTCATTATGGCTTCCTCCTTTCAGACACTGACCCCCCGCAGGAAGCCGGGAGGCCCCAGCATAGGCCCTCACGAGTCAACCTCACAGCAATCAATCCAAACCAGATTACCGATGCAATGAGAGCCTGAGGCCAGTGTAAAGCGACACCTCAATGAGCCTCTGAGAGGAGATAAAGCTGCAGCACTTCCCCTCCAATCAAGACTATTTTGCCAACCTTATTGTTCTGAGACACAAATATTTACATGTTTTGTCTTAAGGAGCAGAATAGGATTTCACAAGGCAATTTGATTTGGGCACAATTTCCCCTTAATGCACTGTAACATAAGCTGCCCCCCTCCAAAGCCATTAGTGCGCTCAGCCCACCTGCCCGGAGGGGATGGGGAAAGATGCTAGTCTGTCTCTGGAAAGCTGCACTATCTGACAGCAAGGGCCTCAGGCCTATGTACTGCTCACCTGAAAGGCTGATGAGCTCTGGGGAACCACCTCATGGGAAGCTAAATATGCCCACCTCCAACAGCAGTAACCTGGCAGGACGGCAAAAAGCAGATGCTCCATCTTGCTGACTGCACCCTCAGCAAAGCAGATGCTCCATCTTGCTGAGTGCACCCTCAGCAACTTTGCCGACGGCACCAAGCTGTGTGGTGCAGTCGACACACTGGAGGGAAGGGATGCCATCCAGAGGGACTTTGACAAGCTTGAGAGGTGAGCCCGTGCAAACCTCATGAAGTTCAACAAGGCCAAGTGCAAGATCCTGCACATGGGTCGGGACAATCACAAGCACAAATACAGGCTGGGCAGAGAATGGATTGGGAGCTGCCCTGAGGAAAAGGACTTGGGGGTGTTGGTTGACGAGAAGCTCAACATGAGCCAGCAGTGTGCGCTTGCAGCCCAGAAAGCCAACCGTATCCTGGGCTGCATCAAAAGAAGCGTGACCAACAGGTCAAGAGAGATGATTCTGCCCCTCTACTCTGCTCTCCTGAGATCCCACCTGGAGTACTGCGTTCAGCTCTGGGGCCCCCAACACAAGAAGGACATGGACCTGTTGGAGCAGGTCCAAAGGAGGGCCACAGAGATGATCAGAGGGCTGGAGCACCTCTCCTATGAAGACAGGCTGAGAGAGTTGGGGTTGTTCAGCCTGGAGAAGAGAAGGCTCTGTGGAAACCTTGTAGAAGCCTTCCAGTACCTGAAGGGGGCCTACAAGAAAGTTGGAGAGGGACTTTTTACCAGGGCACGTAGTGACAGGACAAGGGGTAATGGTTTTAAATGGAAAGAACGTAGATTTAGATTAGATATTAGGAAGAAATTCTTCACCATGAGGTGTGTGAGGCACTGGAACAGGTTGCCCAGAGAAGTTGTGGATGCCCCATCCCTGGAAGTGTTCAAGGCCAGGTTGGACGCGGCTTTGAGCAACCTGGTCTAGTGGAAGGTGTCCCTGCCCATGACAGGGGGGTTGGAACTAGATGATCTTTAAGGTCCCTTCCAACCCAAACCATTCTATGATCTTGGTGTCTCCTAACAGCCACTACACAAGTGACACTAGTCACTCCTGCTCTTATGCTCAACATCTACCTGTCCTCAACAAAGAACCAAACAGATGAGGAATCAGGTTGCCCCTTTTACAAGCAGCAGATGACTCCCAAGGAATGACAGGCTGTTAGGAAGCTATGTACCCCTCACACCACAACATGGCACTGATGAAGCTGCACAGACAGTGGTACACACCTAAGAAAGAGGTCCCAAAAGACATGTTGCCAATCTCTCCAAAGAGAATCAGCAAGGTCTTGGCTGCTATTTAAAGATGACTGTCTGCATCTATTTGTAATTGTAAAGCGAAAAAGAGGTCTGCTCCTCACCTCATATCGATCTCATTGAAAGTGGTCAGCATGGCACACGTATTCTGAGCCTCTTTCAGCCGCTGAGCAATACGCTGACGCATCCTGTTCATTTTCACCTGAAAATTAAAAAGACATAAGCAGAAGCTGCCTCAAGTTCATCCAAGGGGCAAAACACAGAAGAAACTCAAAATGCCCTTCTTCTTGCCATCTGGTTGACTAGTAATGGATGCCTAGGGTCAAGGTTTTCACTCCAGGTCTCCCTGAAGAGCATGACAGGATGAGGAGCTGATTTCACTATGAAGCTGCCCAGCTCAACCCACAGTTTCCAGCATGAGGCTAATGTGAGAAGAGCAAGACTGCTAAAAAAGCAGGCTGCTCAACCATGTTCTCTTAAGAATGCACAAGGCAGGTGCAGCAGCCTCAGTCCTTTGCTGAGGGCTTGTGGACAGACCAAGCAGATCACACTGAGCCTTCTGTGCTCAGTCAGGAGAGTTCAAGACAAGACTTTTGCCTAGAAAAGACCTGGGTCAGATTGGACCTGGCTCTTCCTCCACCCCATCCCTAAGCAGTGCCCTCATGTGGGGCACCTCCCCATCTGTCACAGCCCCACTGAGCTGGGTGTGAACAGGTAGATATGGACACATCCAAAAAGCTCGAGGCTTATGCCGGAACAAGCTGTCACCCACCAACAGAAGTGCTGGCAAGGCCCCTACTCCCGCAGCTTACCCTATGCTCTGATCTGGCACCTTTGCTGGGCACTGCCTCTCCAGGAGGGGCTGCCGCTGGGGCTGAAGCCGGCTTCACTGCAGACACTGAGGGTAAAGAACACATCAGTCAAAAAGGGAAGCCAGGGCTTGATCGCAGCGCCCTGAGGTAGAAACTCCTTGTGAGCTCCTTGCTCAAGCAACACAGCGCAGAAGCAGCCTTGAATTGGGCTGCGCCAGTACAAGGCATAGCTGCGCTCTCCAGTCTGGAGCATGCAGTGCAACAACACAGGGAAGCCTTCACCATAAATGCCAGACTGTTTGCCATCTTTAACCTTACACACTCTCCCCAAGGAAGAGAGGCTTGAAAATAGGAGAGAACAGCTGCTGCCTCACCTGGTTTGCTGTCGATGGGCTGAGTTGACACAGGCGGCACTGGTGGCATTGTAGTGGGAATTGGTGCTGCGGTAGGGGCAGGAGCAGCTGCAGCTACAGGTTCAGGGGCTGCAGGAGGAGGAGGGGCTGCTGCTGGTTTGGCCTTGGCAGGAGCAGCTAAAAGACAAGGAAGAACCATAAGGGCAATGACAGCTTCCACTGTCAGGGATCTCCGAGTCCAACCAACATGATAAAAGTTAACTCTCCGACAGAGTGCCTTTATGTTCTCAGCACTATGGAACTCATAGGAGCCACCACAAGAGGATCCCATGGTGAATGTGTTTTACTCATCGACACCCTAGATCTCCTCACTGTGCAGGAGACTGGATGCTAAAGAAAAGAGGGCGGAGAAGAGAGTTATATCAGGGGAATTCTCAACTAATTTTAGCTTAGAGCTGCAGTCTCCTCCAGAGGGAGCAAAAGGAAAGTTTCCCCCTCAGAAGGACTAAAATTATGCTTTTCTAATGGACAACAGAATAGGAGTTTTTTCTTCCAGCTACAGAGGCAGATGGAGGAAACATTTAACATCTCTCAGGACCCCTTCTAAATGCCTTGCTTCCTTCTTCAGAAAAAGATTGGTGGAAACAGGAAGGCCTGCGCAAGTTACACATGCCTGACTTACCTCCAGTTTTCCTGAGTTTGAACAGAGGTGTCCCCCCTTCCACTTTGCCACCATCGGGTACTAGAAGGGCTTCAATCACACCAGCTGCTGGGGCTGGAACTTGCACTGATGTCTGCAAAGAGGAAAATCAGTGAAATTCCCCCGAACACTGGATGGTGAACAAGTGCCCAAGAGAAGATGCTAATATGCACAGATACATACTGTAATTTGGCACAGACAGCAGCTCTGTCTTGCACCATTTGCACCAGTTTTCACACCCTCCACCAGGATTTTTTGCCAATACTTAGAAGTTTTAGGAGATGCTGGCAGTGTAACGTATACTCTGATGTTCCCGCTCCAGGGTACAATCAAGAATTGACCCACTGCCAGCATCTTCCTGACAGCAACACTGGAAGCAGAACTTGGCAGGGAGTTTTAGCAAGAATTTCAAAGCTTAAGAGTCCTTTAAGGAGTGATAAACTTAAAGGCTAAATTTAAAACAATCTGAAGACATCCTGTGGCTCTGCAGATTTCTCCTCTGTTTAAACAGAAATAGGTTTCAAAGCTTAGAGCACCGAAATTGGAAGGAGTGGAATTGCAGCTCCAACAAACATCAGCACCACTTATGCTTAATCAAATATATGAGGAAGGAAGAGTTATCAAAGAATTCTCACTTAAGGCACAGCCAGCTTTCATACTAGTTGAGAAAAACTTTTCTGCATGAAGGGAGCAGGCAGGGCCTGCAGGCTCTAGGAGCTCTTAGCGGGAGAGGAGCCATATAGGGTACCCGCTACAGAACTAGAAAAAGTTTTGGTCCAGAAAACTCCTACCTTGTCTGTTTCAATCTCACACACCACTTCATCTTCCGCCACTGTGTCTCCAACAGCTGAACGATAGATATGAAGACCACTGTCAGGCGGGAGGTGTGCTCCAGCCTCCCCTCTTAACCCACAGCAGTCTCCCCCACTAACCCAGAATTTTCTCACCCCAGTTCTCCACAAATTCTAAAGAAAAGTCTAGCTCAAACAATCAAATCTACTGCACAGAGTCTGATTCCACCTGGTTAGACATCACCCTTCACCCAACATTGCCCACGACAGAGAGGTGCTGACGCAGTAACTGCAATCCTTACCCCTTAAGAGAATTGCAATTAATCGCCTCATTTGTCACGGACTGAAAGGCACAGAGCAGACTGTCAGCCAGTGAACTACAATCCATCCCTGAGCTGTCCAGTGCAGCAGCAACAGTGCCCAGAATTTCAGGGAAGAGGCAACTGCTTACCTTTCTCCCACCTCACATCTCCTTCTGTGACTGACTCTGCAAAGGCTGGTGTGTTCACCGTAACCACGTCATCCCCTGTGAGACAGACAGACAGACTTGAATGCATTCAGAGCTCAAAACTTACGGCATTGCTTCATTCTTGTTGTCAGGACTCTAGGGAGTCAACAGATGTCAAAAGTTGGCCTTCTCCTTGCTTCAACACTGATTAACATTTAAACACAAGAGAAATTCCCATCCAACTTTCACATTGTGACAGGAATGCCAGACAAAATCTTTAGGGCCCCAGGACATAAACCCTCAGCCATCCATCGAGGTGGGACAGCAGTGGGCATAGACCAAGGATGGAAGAGGTAGCTTCAGCTGTTGTCAGGTCAGCAACAGGTAGCACAAGAGCCATTCCACTGACTCCTGACTTTTTACTTACTACGTACTGCAGTGGTTCTGAAGTAACGGACAGTGAAGACACTGGAGCTATTTACTCTGCAGAAAGAGAGAAAGATATGAACACAGAAGTACGTTCCTCTGCAGGCTGCTGGCACCAAGCTCAAGTACAGAATTTACATTTGCTTAACTGATCTGAAAGGCTGCTCAGCTGTTCTGATTTATTTGTTCCAAGGGACTCCTACTTACTGTTCAAGCTGCAACAATCCCACTAAGAAAGGAAACATTACAGCTTACCATCACTAGTGCTCTCAGAAACTCAGTGAGAACCGACATTTATGGAATTTTAATTTAGGGAGACAACCCAACAGAACCCCTGATACTGATAAATACTGATAAAAGGCTGACCTAGCCAGCCCACCCTACACCCAAGACCAGAGCAGTAACCATTTTATACCTCCAGATCAGGACTGTCATCTCTACAGAAGTTGCTAGATTGCGCCAAAAAAAGATAAAGCACCATAAAATGCCTATGGCAACACATCCAAGAGACAGCTATTTCTCTCCACCAAGTCCCTTAACAGGGAGCTGGCAATCCCAAGCGTTCCAAAGGATTTTTTTTATACCTACTGACACCGCATTTGGAAACCTGAAGCAAACATGCTTTAGCATTTCCTCTTAACACAGGCTACTTGGTGCAAACAGACCAGTATTTCAGGCTTTTATGGATGCGCTCTTAAGGTTATTTCCCCAAATACATTTTTACAAGACCACCTCAGCATTGCAAACCTTGCCATATGAACAACAGCTCCCTGAACCACCCCACTTTTCCTGACAGAAATCCTACCAGGAGACCACCACAGAGCAAACAAGACTTCTAGTCAGATAATCAAAGGGTAGAGATCCATTTATCACCAGTCTCCTCATTCCTGTCCCCTCCCTGCCTCGGTATCTGGTTCCAAACAAAGCTTATTTTCTTTAAGCATGCCACAATTTCTGACCTGCAAACCCTAGATTTTTTTAGGGCTAGCTCCACACCCCTATGATGTGCACAGGGATTTTATGACAGCCTCCCAGCCCCCAAATCTTATCAGGGCTAGAGCAGCCCCAGTCTCTCCACATCACAGCTTTCCTGGGGATACTTACAAAAGCTTCCTGCTGTTGGTGTAAGCCAATCCCTGGCTCCCAGCCACACCTGTGAATGAGAATGGTGTTACCCCACAGGAACATTGTCCAGCCCTCAAGTGTCCCTGTCAGGTAAAAGAGCGCAGAGGACACCACTGTCCACCCTGAAAGAAGCTTGGGACTAAATGGGGAATATAGTCATATATAGGCACCTCAGTGCCATCAGACCTGCCCAGAACTTGCCAAGAACAGTGGTCTTGTCTTCATCTAGATTTACAGAGGTGGGGAAAAACAGTTATATCTTGACCTTAGAGCTAATGCGGGTAACTTTGACAAGGGCGAACAAAGCAGCAGCTACCCCAGTCAGAACAAAACTAGGAAACAGCTATGAGGGACACCTCCAGGACTGCTAAAAGCTCAGTTGCTGCTGAGTGATCCTTACCAATACAAAGGGCTTCCTAATAGAAGCAAGGCATCAATCCCCTAAAAGGCACCCCCAGGAAGCCTCACAGTTGCATGGACAGGTAAGGAGGAAAAAAAGAATGAAAACAGGGTATAGGGCAGAGTAGCAAGCCACCATCATCCCTCTTCTCTGTTCACCCCCTGTCCCAAGAACACTTCCTTTCCAAAACTCACAGCAGAGAGTTTCACAGCTTCTCAGTTTCACATACACCACTGTCCCCACACTGCTCACATGCCCTGACACTGCAATTTTTATTATTAACTGAACTCCTGTCCTTTGTCTCTTTCAGGGCACTGGGCAGCTTTCCAGACTGATCTTAAAGAGAGTCAGCGTAGCAATTGGAGAACATAATTATCTCAATTACACAATGCCAGAAGGAAGAACCATTTCCCCACTTGATTTTTAAAAAAAGCAATAAAATTTTGACACCACCCCTGACTAAAGAGCTGATATTGGAATTCTAGAAACCGGAAAAGGTAAGCAGATTTAACTGGTTTCTCAAAGTGGAACCCGAAGTGAGTGATGTAATGCTATATAAACACAGTACAGCTAGAAAAAAAAAGAGCTCTGGGAAAATCCAGTTTAAGCACCAAAGAGGAGTTCACAGGCATACTAGATTTGACATGTCACTTAACATTCACCCATCATTTTCAAAGGACTTTATTAGAGAGCTAGGCTCTGCAACAGCATATGCTTCAAGCACTGCAATGCTTGAAATACACTGTGCTGCTGCTGTGAAATCTTCACCAGAGTACCAGAGTAGAATGGATTGGGCAGGATGTACATTATGCAAGAGAGGCACTCACTTGGAAACACAGCTCATTTCACCAACTGTTTCTTCATTACATGATTGACAGAAATAAACCCCAATCAAACCTATCACCCATTTCCATCATCAGCTCTGTTCTGTCTAGCTAGTTTGAAATGAAATAAAAGTGTAAGACTCACCAGACAGAGAGCATCTTGCCAGAGCACAGTTCCCCTGTCAGAGAGAAGAGGAACTATCAGTATTCCAAAAAGGCAGACCCATCTAGAAGGATTTTGGTTTTTCCACGAGACCTGGATCAGAGACGGGACCCCCATTCCCATGCTCCAGACTGTAGGCTTGCTACTTTCCCATAGTGAGCAAGAGCGGGAGATGGTGAGAGAGCATCTACACCCTTCTCTTTGCTTTGTCTCCTCCCAGGATGCCTTCCTGTGGAGTGATGTTAAACCTGATGCACCTGCTTCTCAGTTGTGGCTCCAGCTGTTTTGACCTTCTCGTGCACACTTTCCTCTTTAAGAAGGAACAAATTTCTAAAGACTCATTCACTAAAATTTGCTATGAATGAGGAAGTCAAGGGTAGCTACTAGATACGACGAAAAAACATCCCATGATGTTTACTCCTACAGTCATGAATGCAGCATCTGATTTTTTTTTTATTTGTTTGTTTTAAGGCTATGGAGCCTTTGAACTCCCGAAGGCCAGAATATCCCTCGATGGCAAAATTTCTACTGCCTTCAGTGAGCCAGGAATTCTACTTTCTGGTGATGTTTCACTTTATACCCACATAATCATTGACTGCATTCCTAGATCAGCGTAATATTCCTCAAAAGTAAAAGACATTTCAAGATATTCCACTTACTTTCCAGATTGTTATTATACATTCCTCTAGCACCGAACCTGCAGATCTGGAGAACCTAAGAACTGTCAAAAACTTCTACAAAAATACCACAGTAACCATGAATAAAATGCAGTTAACTTGTTTAGAACAGAAGCTACTCAACAGCTCAAAGCACCCTTATCCAGCAACTAAGGTAAGGGGTAAAAATTAGATTTCATTCACATCTTCAGTGTCTGAAGGGAAGTTTGTGTATAAGCCCTGATGTCAGCTTCACCAGAGCAAGCAGGGTGGGATATAACTGATCTTAAATATCAAAATAATTTGTGGAGCTGTGTGTGCTAAGACAACATAGAGATCAAGGACCAAAGACATACTTAAGCTTGTCACACCATCTACAGGACTGAGCACTGCAGCATGCAAAAATACATTCGGTGAACACTTCATATCATCAAAACTACTAACAGGCCTGGAATCGACCCCTTGGCAGTCTAATTATGCAAACTTACTGATGGATTTGGCTTCTCGGATATTAACGCACAGTCAACTCACTGATAGATGGGCAGTTCAACAGGGTTATGATTAGCTGTGCCGAGGATGCAGGCAGCCAGGATGACTTGCTGCTAAGCCAGCCCGGGTCTGGCAGAGCTCAGGACCTCCAGCACAGCACCATGCAGCTACCCTGCTTGCCGGTCCACTGCAGGGACCAACGATCCTGGACCGACAGTCCTGCAAAACTGGCTTCTGGCAGGACCTGCTGGAGCCCCTACCCCAGGTCTGGCTGGGGAAGGAAACGCAGGGAGCACTGTGCAGACTTTGCAGAGTCATTGTCAATGCTACAACACTTTATCTTGGTGCAGCACTGGCCCCCTGCTAACTCAGATCTGGTTTGTGTAAAGCCAGCTCTAAGCTGGAATCAGTAAGACAAACTTCAACTTAACTCCGTTTGGTCAAGCATCTAAAGCGCCACAATCCTCAGCACATATGTTAGTTCCCATATTGATCAAATTCTTCCCACTTCCTGTAGTGTCCCAGATAATATGAAGTCAATCACAAATAAAATATCAAGT
This sequence comes from Gavia stellata, assembly GCF_030936135.1. NCBI lineage: Eukaryota > Metazoa > Chordata > Aves > Gaviiformes > Gaviidae > Gavia > Gavia stellata. The sequence continues at coordinate 27,076,240 of NC_082600.1, forward strand.
GACCTGAGCTCCCCTCTGCCCATTAATGCTTTCCTGGGTGCTTTATAAAAAAAGTGGTTAAAGGTATTCCTAGCATCCCAGACAATAACTTCTTAAGAAAGAGGAACAGCCTCAGACTGAAGCAGAAACAGCCAATTTTATTTGCTCAGGACCAGTTTACTGTAAAGTTAAAAAAAATTTAGAAGGCCTGTCCTAAAATAAATCATTGTGATTTATTTATCTGCAGCTCTCTTCCATGAGAGGTGTCGAGCCTGTTCCACAACTAAGGAAAAAATTGGTATAATTCCACCCTTCTGTCTTTTAGGTTAAGAAATGAGGGAAAGAGCTCTAATGTGAGGAGAAAGCCACTAATAAAAGATAACTGAGATTCCTCTGTCTTGTGTTCTGCAGAACTGCTGTGTATCCACCTCTTAACTACAGTACCTCAGAGATGCATGTGCAGCTCTGGGAGATGCCTGACAGGGCTGTTTCCTGTTCCGTCTTTCCCTGAAGGAATCACTATGATTGCACCTGTTCCTGGTATCGGTAATCGGCCCTCTGCCTGATCTTGGAGCTTCTTCAGTGAAAATGGAAACATTTAGGTTTTGCTAGCTGGCATTAGCACTTTGGTTCACTTTAAAAAGTAGAGCCTTCCCTTGGAGAAACAAGTCTTGGTCTAATTAGCTAGTGACTCACGTACCAAGTGATTAAGTTTTCCCCCACGTTTCACATGACTTCTCAGAATTGTTTTTATAACTGTTGTTATGTCAAAGTGACCCTGGCACACAGCGTCCCAGGCCACACCTTTCAAGGAGCCGTCACCTTCCAGTAGGTCACAACACACTGAAATAAATTATGGAATACATCAGCTAAAGCAACAGCCTGTATACCTACAGATGTCTTCTCCAACAGTGCGAACAGAGACCAGTTCAGGTAAGGACACTAACTGAACGGGAGGGTACAGTTAATTTCAACAGGGGCAAAACAGAAGCCCAGTGCCAGGCAGCCCTGACGACAGGCAAAGCAGCAATCAGTTCTTCAGCCCTGGCTTCTTCAAAGCAAAGAAGCTGCTGCTTTAACAACAAGGATGAGTGCAAACCACTGCTACACACAAAAAATCCACTGCATGTCTTTCATGGATTTTAACACAATTACATATAGCATGGCAGGGCAGATGCTAAGATGGGATGGAGATAACAATGCTGAGTGGTAAAGGATACTGTTACTAAGACGACAGGCTGAGAACTCCACCAGCATGTGGGGAGGACAAAACATGGAAGAAAAAGTTCTTTACAAACTCTTCCCCAGATAAATAGAAGGACTTGATTCTCAAAGCACTGAACGCAGCTCCTGATCAAACCATCTTTTTTCAGACTAGCTCTTCTCTGGGCTTTTTCAGGTCATCCTTCAACAGTTGCCTCGCACCCCCCCCCCAAGTCTTACATGCTCAGATGCAGGCTACTGATGCACATTTATGACTTCTACTTGATATATGAATCCAGGACCTTTTCCTCTTTTACGAGATCATAAAAATCCAGCCAACCCTTCCCTACCCTTGTTGTTTCTTGCCATCTTGCCGACTCCACTGTTGTCCCATTCAACCATACACTTCTGAATTTTGTACATGTCTATTGCTCTCACTTCTCCCATCAGAGGTTTGCCAGGTTCTGGCATTTCTTTCTGGCTCTCCAAAAAGCCTTTATTATCCCCTTCGCCAAAACTTACTTCCCATATCCCTGCTCAAATGGAAATCAAACTACTACCACCATCTTGACTTCTCAACTTTTCTAGTACATCTAACAGGTTAACTAAAATTATCTCCCCCTCCTAGTACTCAGCTATAACCTCCTGTAACCTCCTGATTTGCAGACTAGTTTTATAAAAGGTTTGAATGCTCCATCTGGCTTTCCCCTGTTCTGTATAATTACACAGCACCACTAAGAGCTGACAAAGCTTAAATATTGTTAAAATGCCACTTAAATAAGCTTATTTTAAACTGCACTATAATCAATTTGTATCTACATGTATGTATAACAAAATATGACTATATAGTTAGCTATGAATTGTTTGTAGTGCAGTTTTATATACATACACACATATTTATAAACACAAATCTGTTTGTAGCGCCCAGAGACAAGCATTTAATATACAACAGCCCTACAGGGAAGCAGGACATAGTTAAATGTTCAACACTGCAATTAGCTGTCAACACTTGCTCGCTGACATTCACACGATGGCTAAAATCAAATTCATGCTCTAGGGATTCAGCTAGTCATCTGGAAGAGAACTGATCTTTTTCCTCCTGTAGGTATGCATATATATGTACGTATATGCATGCATATCTATATATATGTACATAAAGCTGTGCATGTTTGCTATTTAAACGGAAGATGTGTCCAGAAGTCAGCCAACAACAGAAACCAGCCGGCCAAGCAGTGCTGGGTGTTGATTTAGGTAGCTGGCTGTGGCTATTAGACTCTGCAAACCCAAGCTACTGCCAGCACAAGTTACTGCCGTTTGCACTGGTTCAACGACTGCTTTGAAACTTGAGCACAGGAATTAAATAAAAAAGCAGACACAAGTTTATGTGCCGTTTCTGCAGCGGGCTGAACCCGGCCGGGGAGGGTCTCCGCCGGCGGAGGTCGGTGGGGGGTGTGAAGCGAGTCGCGGCTGCCAACAGAGAGGCCCCCCCCAAACGCTTCAGCCCAGCGACAGGCGGGGACGGCGGAGCCCGAGAGCAGCGGTTTTCAGAATGTTTTCCCGTCGGTCAGCTCTGTCCGGTGCCGCAGGCGAACAGCTGCCGCCGCCGCCGCCGCCGCCCTTACCGACGGGGGCGGCGGGCCTGGCCCGGGGCGGGGCGGTAAGGGGGTAGCGGCACGCGCACCGGCGGCGCCGGGCCCAGGAAGAGGGGCAGCGCCGTGCACACCCCAGCCCCTCCCGGGGCGGGGGGGCAGCCCCGCCGCCCGTGCCGCCCCTTCCTGCCCTCCCCCCCGAGGCGGCGGTGCCTCGCGCCGAGGAGGCGGCGGGCGGGAAAGAGGGGGACGCGTCCCAGTGCCCTTGGCGCCGCCGTCCCCGCCCGCCAACCGTCGCCCTCCCTCCCCGCGGCCGGTGCCCGCGGCGGGCAGTACCTGCCGGAGGGCGCGCAGCGAGCGGCCCAGCGCCCGGCCCAAGCAGCGGGACCGCCACAGCAGCAGCATAGCGGCGGCGGCGGCAGCGGCGGCGGCGGCGGGAGGAGCCGGAGGGCGGACACCGGAAGCAGGCCCGGCGCGAGCCGGAAGTGCGCAGGGCCAGACCAACCTCTCCGAAACGGGGGGAGCGAGGCCAGAGGGGCGGCACCATCGCGGGCGGGGGGTCTGGGACAGGCCTGGGGACAGGCTGTGGGGCGAGGACAGGCCTGTGGGGTGAGGACAGGCGTGTGGACAGGGTTGTAGGGCGGGGACTGGCCGGGGACGGGGTTGTGGGGTGAGGACAGTCTTAAGGCAGGGGCTGTGGGGTAGGGACAGGCTGGGGACAGGGCTGTGGGGCAGAGCCGGGACAGGGACACGTCGTGGTACCTTCAAGAGCCTCCTGTTGAACCACACCTAAGATGTCTTCCACAGCCCCATGCGGGGCCAGGTGGCAGGCAGACGGTTTGGTTATGCCTCGTGTCCTCGTTGCCAGTACCTTTGCGTGGCCCTGCCCGTCCACGTGCTCTACTGACCCCACTACAAGCAGACACAGGGACTTTCACTTTACAAGTCATGGTACCTATGAGTTATGTTACCTACGATTCCTGGTGTGTAAACGGACCTACGTATTATCGAGGGTGCCGTTTCATGACGCTTTTCATTGAACCGACTCTGGATTGCTGCAGGACAGCTGTACCGGTGGTCTTCCTGCTCACCTTGACAAATCATGGGGTTGGGCTCACGTAGGATGATAGTGCCACAAGTGTCAGCCAGTGGGATGTTGAATGGTTAGAAATGGGCAAGAAAGTCATCTCACCATGGCAAACAGGCAAATGAGTCCACAAGTAAGCCCCGTTCCTCAGATGTGGTCTGTGTGTTGAAAACATTTGAGATCTGTCAGCTGGCTTCTGTTTTCTGCCTGCTTCCAGGTGGGGAACCACTGGTGGAAGAAAACCCAAGGCACCCATTTGCAGAATCTGACTAGCTTGGGATAGTCATAAAAGGCTGTCTGGCAGCCAAGCATCTCTCAAGGAGCCAAGTGCAGGTTATGCACATGTCCTTAATTTAGCCATTGCTTAATAATATATGAATGGTAAACCACAACCTTCAAAATAGTCTCCTAATATAAAATTGCAACAAACATTCTTGGGATCATTTTCAAAGAAAAGAGGTTGAATAAAAATCAACAGGGGATAGTCTCTGAGGCTTTGAGGATGTGCTGACTACTTTAATAAAAAGCAACTGAGCCAGAAAGGCTCTCTGCCAGGGCTTTCTCCGCGATCTGTCTTTCAAGGGCTAATATCCTTGAACAAGACCACCTGATGTCAAGTGCTTTTAACCACAGCCTGCTGCCTACCAAATTAATAAACCAAACATCGCCATGTTCGGTAAGCGTGTGGAGGCAAAGCAAGCCAAGCAGACAAAGCCCCAGGAGTGGCGTGCGTGGCTAGGTTTGTCCACCCACTGCATGGCTCCTGCATGAAGCGTCTCACAACCACGCATGCCCCTGGGGCAGGTAGGTTCGTCCTGGGGCTGGGGTTCGGGTGTACTCAGCTGAGAGTGGTGCCAGCTCTGCTGCCTGCAGCAGTGTTTCTAAAGCACCCTGTGATAAGCAAGGGACTCCCGTATTGCTGCTTTTCCTGTGTAGTTCCATTTCCTGGCCACATCCTACACTGCAAACCTCCAGACCAGCCAGAATGCCTCCGTGTCCCCATGGCAGGGGATGTTGGAAATGCCTAGGTGTTTTCTGTGGGAGGTGGGCAGCACCTGGTGCTCCGGGCTGGTTCCTTCCAGGCAGGCTCCTTCCTTGCCTGTGGCACTGCTTGCCTCTAGTCCAGTGCATTTGCATCATCTCACCAACGGTTCACCATCCTGGCTCCTGGATGGGGTTTCCAGGCCAAATTGTATGGGGGAATTGCTTGTCTGGCTTTCTGCCCACCTGGGCAGCCAGGGGCTATGAGCCTGGGGGATGGCAGAAGAGCAGGGAAGGTGGCTGGACCCCGTGCTGGACCTGACCTGGACGTCCATCTGCATATTCAGAAGTCGTTCCCAGCCGGTTGGCTGCCTCCGGCCTCCCCACTCCCTCTTTAAAGGACCTGAGCGCAGCGGGAGGACGCGCCGGCGCTGCCTCTGCGGCATCCCGCGGCCCCGGGATGTCTGCCCTCGGGGCACTGCGCCCCAGAGCCAAGGGGAGCGGGGCAGGGAGGTGTGAGCAGCTGGGCTCGGGGGGCGCTTGCTGAAGACAGAGGGATGCGGCAGCCGGGGAAGGCTTTGGGGGGATTCGCAGTGCTGGAGGGGCGGCAGGCTGCTCCATTCACGGCTCTCCCACCGAGGAGCCCCTGGGGATCCCATGTGGGGTGGCTCCCATTTTGGAGGGAACACGCTTGCCTTCTCTTCTGAGCATCTTCATTTCATTCCTCGGCCTTTTTCTTCAGGTAAGAGGAACCTCGGCTGCTTTTTAGTGTTTTGGAAGGTGGTACTGGTGAAGGCTGGTAGGAAGAGTAGGAACCGAAGCACGCATCTGCTAACTCAGCGGGGAAAGGGCTGCACCAGCGGGAGCAGTTTGCTTGGGGCAGCACCTCCTGCTCCAGTGGCGCTGGGATGGCTGCGGGGGGGGGCTGAGGCCACCCACGGCAGGCTGCCATGGCCTGGGACCGCAGGCTGTGCTCCCACTCTCCAAATCTCCAGCAGAAAGATGGTAGTGCTGGAAACCTTAGGCAAGTGGAGGGCATCTTGCCAGCTCTGGGTCAATCTGCTTACGAGGGGTGTATTGCCCCGGGTTTCTGGGGCTGGGAAGCCTCAGCATAGGGGACGGGTGAGCCCCCTGACCTTGCTGTTGAACACAGAGGAGGTGAGAAATTGTGACCAAGTGCCAGAAGAAGGTGTTTCTGTAACAAACCGAGTGAGGTAGCAGGACTGGCTGTCTCGTGCCTATGCCATGCGGAAAGGCTTAAGGGCATTGATTGCAATGCAATCTATGATTGCATTTGCTGTGTGGCTTTGTTGGAAGTGGCTGGCAGGCTAAGAGGCGGTTGCAGGCAATGGTGAAGCTTGTTGTACAAGGGCGAGGGGTGATGCTGAGAGCTGCTGGCACCCCAGCCTTGCGCTGGCCACGGGTAAACTGAGCAGTTTGAATGTCCCCACGACAGACTGCTAGGAAAATGAAACCCTAATGGTCGGGAGGGGTGGGGAGGCAACACGGGAGCGCAACAAGTGGTGTTGGATAACGCAGAAAATACTTGGTTTGTCAAGACTAGAGCTCTGCAAAATGTAGAGCTCTCCCAGATACCTGCCAGGAATACATGGCTGTTCGAAGAAAGGCAACCTGCTAAAAAACAGTGAGAAGAAACCCATTTTCTACACTGCTCGTTAGCCTGGGGGACTCGCCATGGAGCAGACAGTCATGGGGACAGGAGACTGATGGTTTTGAAAATGGTCAGACATTTCTGGGTATAGCAAAAGAATCTCAGACACTTTAAAGGTGTCTGGAAAAGACATAAACTGTCCTACTTCAGGGATGCAAAGCTACTGCTAATTAATGTGGATGAGGAAGAAGCATCCCACAGGGACAGTTACTCTGTAATTGCCCAGGATACGAGCTTTTGCACCTTTTGCAAAGCTGTCTGAGTGAGCAAACAGGCAGAGGGGTGGATCCCTGCCTGGAGTCAGTGTGACTATTTTAAGCCCAGGGCTGCTGGCTTGGTAGTTTTTCTTTTTCCCGGTAATCCCCATCCCTTTTATTCCGTGTTTTGCCAAGTGCTTAGGAAAACCGTGCTGTTAGCCTGAACATCCCCGTGTGTCCCGCTTGCAGCAGTTCACGTCACACTTTCGCCCTTGCTGTGTCCCTTTCCACCAGCCCGTTTGTGCTGCTCCGGCTCCCCAGTGCTGCTGCCCATCACTGTGCCCTTGGGGCTCTGGTGGCAGGTGCTGGGTGCCGGCAGAAGCAGGCAGCAGCCATGCCCTGGCCTAGCTGCTATGTGCCGTGAATGTCTTCACCAGGGTTGTAGCTGCTGTCCCCGTGCCCTGCTGCACCTGGGAGCACCCAAAACCACCTTTGCCCAGGCATGCGTGGCAGAGAGCTCTGTCTGGTGCTCACCACCCTTGTACCTCAGTCCACAAGCCCAGAGGGGAGTTTCCCCAAATGCCTCCAGCGCAGGTGCAGCTGGCAGTGTGGGAAGTCCATGCTGCCAGGCACATCCAGGGCCCAAACCTTGCGAAATGTACTCCAGGCACTATGAATGCCTGGCTGGCGGGTGGGAGCTGTGACAGTGTCCAGGGCATCACTGCTGTCATGCAACACCCGACAGCCTGCTCACAGGTTTTGCAGTGCCTGGAGATTTCTGCCTGGGTCATTCCCTGGTGAAATAGATTTTGCAGGGGAGCAGGGATGCCCTGGAATTCTGGGAGGAAAAATGTCTGGCCATGTGCATGGGGAGCTGCTGTATGAGGTCCTGCCCACTGATGTTTCTTGCTCTTTCTCCAGCTCCACACCACTAGCAGGCTGAAACATCAAACACCTGGGAAGCCTGCCAGTCTGTCACTGGAAATGATCCCCAACCAGCTGAGGGTCAGCTCTCCGGTGTCTAGGCAGGAAGAAGAGATGATGGATGGCAGGACAGGCTCTGAGCAGGACAGAGACCGTGCCACTTCAGGGCACGGCCAGGGGCTGAAGTTGGAGCCCTGTTTCCAGACCGACTCTCTCTTGCCTTCCCCCAGTGCGTCCCTGATATCACAGCTCCTCAGTCACCCAATGGTTGGCAGGAGCCTGGATTCCACCATCCTTTTCCCTTCCTCTCAGCCAGTGGTCCTGCCTCAGGACTACAAGCATGGCGCATCTCCTGGAGAAGGAGCACAAGCCCTGGCTTTCCCCAGGACCCGTGCCACGGCTCCCATGCCCTGTGCTCGTGACAGGGACCAGCTGTCTGACCAGCACCTTCGAGCCAAGCGGGCCAGGGTGGAGAGCATCATCCAAGGCATGAGCCTCCCACTAAACCCTCAGGCATTTGGTACCAGCCTGGAGGCAGCTTTTGGGCACGAGAGGGAGAGGGGTGGCGACATGCCCCAGGAGAGCAAGAGGAAGCCAAGGGTGCCCCAGAAGGGTGTGGGGGCGGCCAGGCAAGTGGCCCCTGCAGCGGGCAGCCCCCATGCCGAGGGCTGCCAGCAGCTGAAAGAGCAGCTCTGCTTTTTAGAGCAGCAGCTGAGGCAGCTTCAGGAGAAGTTCTCCCAGGTCTGCGACTCTGGGGATGCTGCCCAAACTCAGGAAGGTGCTGAGAAATGGCATCCACTGCCTGGAAGGCCTGGAGACAGACTGGACAAGGACAGTGCCACTGCCACCAGTGACCCATGCAAAGGGCCTTTCTGGAGGAGCATCCTGGAGGTGCATGGGCCAGAGGAGGACGAGGACAGAGGCGACACAGATGGCCTGCCCTTGGCAGCGAGGGTCCTCTCGCAGGCGCTGAAGCATGAGCTGACCGGGGTGATGTCTCGGGTGGTGGACTCTGTCCTGAAAACCGTCTGGCCGAAGGCAGCCAGCCACCTCCTGCAGCAACACTGCAGCCTCCCAGTGCCGGGGCCAGATGCCAGGAGAGAGTATTTTGCTGCTGGGAAATGCAGAAAGCCACTTGCTAAGCCATCTCCTATGAACGGCCCGGGCTCGCTGGGCTCACCCCAGGCTGAGGCCCTGTCAGGAGCTTTGGGGAGGAGCCCGGGCTCTCATGCCGGCTCCTTCAGTTCAAAAGGGGTCAGAAAACCCTCTCAGGTACTCAGCATGGGTTATTCGATGAGCTCGGCTGCCCCCGTCCAGGACAGCCAGCTGCTGAGCCAGCTGCTGGGCTATGACCAGCATGGCCTCTGGGTCAGCAGCTCCTGTGGGAGCCCCCCTGCCCTGGAGAGGAGTCCTCCGGAGCCCCTCGACTTGCACTGGGGAACTGTTAAACTGAGGTCATCGGTTGTGAGGCAGCAGCAGCATCCCCTGCCCCTGAGCCCTGCTGACACGGAGAGCCTGGCACTGCTGTCATCTGGCAGAGAAGGCTGTGGGGAGCTGCAGGCTGCGATGGATGGGGCACCCTTCACCTCCACCCATATATCCTTTGGGGGCAGTGGGAGAGGTCCCTGGGCTCGGCTGGAGCTAGAGAGGTCCCTGGGCTTGGACGTGCTCCCCTTGTCCTCTGGAGCCACAGCTCAGCACAGCCCCTGCCGGTATCCCAGGGCGAGGGTCCCTGCTGCTCCTCAGGGGCCTAAAAAGGGGTGGGCAGGAAAGGGGTCCTGAGCCATGGCGGGGCACTGCTGCTCCTCAGGGTTGGTTAGATGCTGTAGTGTAGCTGGGGGTAGGAGTCAGGAGCTCCCAAGCCTGCTCTTAGGCCACCCTGGCAGTCCCATCATCCTATGCCAGGATCAGGTGTCTCATGGAAATCCCTGTTCCCACCAGACTGGGAAGTGCTGTGGGGAGCGTCAGCTTCCCTGGGGATGCCAAAGGGAAAAGCCAGTGGCTGCCCAGCCAGGGATGAACCCCTTCCACCCTGCTGCCAGGCTGTGGGGAAGGGTTATTGTGGGCACCAGGCATGTGCATGCCAGGGCCAGCGCTCAGGGACGTGCTGAGCCGGTTGGGCTGCTGCATGCAGGCTTTCCTTGACCCCGAGGCAGATGCAGGAGGCGCTGACCCCTGGCCACCTGAAGAAGGCCAAGCTGATGTTTTTCTTCACCCGCTACCCAAGCTCCACTCTGCTGAAGACCTACTTCCTCGATGTGCAGGTAAAATGGCAGCATCTGGCGCTGGTGCCAGGCAGGGCTCCCGTGCGGTGTGGCACCCAGCCCGCCTTCCTGGGGAACCACAGGGAAGGGGATGCTCTCACATCCCCCTGCCTCGCTGGCAGGAATGGGGGGACGGCACCCGCCTCAACATGGGCTGCCCTGGAGCGGGTGCTCAGGGCCGCAGCAGACCTGGGCTGCCTGTTCTTCACTCTGTGCAATTGAGGTGTTGGGATTAAAGCACGTCACGAACGCACTTCCCCACCACAGGGTGGGTGGGATCCCAGTTGCAGCAGGGAGAGGCACTGCGGACACCCCTGTGTCATGGGATCCCAGTTGCAGCAGGGAGAGGCACTGCGGACACCCCCATGTCATGGTCCTGGCTGTGTTTTTGCACCCCTGGGGCAGGGCTGGGTTTGGGGCCAGGCCAGCAGTGCGTGGCTGTGCTTGCGGGGGCTCGTGGGTCGGGAGGCTCCAAGCTGGCGTCATGCCTGTCCTCTGACTCTCCCCCCCGGCAGTTCAGCCGCTGCATCACCTCCCAGCTCATCAAGTGGTTCAGCAACTTCCGCGAGTTTTACTACATCCAGGTGGAGAAGTTTGCCCGGCAGGCCCTGCTGGAGGGCGTCGTGGATGCTGGCACCCTCCGGGTCTCCCGGGACTCGGAGCTTTTCCGCACCCTTAACATGCACTATAACAAGGGGAATGACTTCGAGGTGAGGAGGGGGAGCTGGGGGGCAGGGGTGGTGGGGCGATGGGGTTTGCCGGGGTGAGGGGGAGCTGGGGACCCAGTGGTGCCGTGGGCTGATGCCCGTCTCGTCGCAGGTGCCAGGGCGGTTTCTGGAGGTGGCCAGCCTGACACTGCGGGAGTTCTTCAGCGCCGTCAGGGCGGGCAAGGACTCCGACCCCTCCTGGAAGAAACCCATTTACAAAATCATTTCCAAACTGGACAGCGACATCCCAGAAGGGTTCAAAGCCGCTGGCTGCTCCCAGCAACTGCTCCACAGCTGAGTCTCTGTGAAAGCAGCCCTGGGACCTGTGTGCAGCCAACATATGCTAAGCACCTCATGAGCACTCTGTACAGCCTCTGTTATTCGGAGTATTTTCTCTTGGGCGTGTAAGACAGCTCCTTGGGTGAGGTCTATTACTTGCCTCAGGTGATGGGATTTTATGCTGTGCGTTTTATTCCCCTGCTCAAAGCTGGTGGGGTCCTGCCGGAGACCCTCAGAGGGGAGGGATGGAGATGAAGCCGTCAGGTTGGAGCCTGGGAAATCGCCCTGCCCCAGCTCTCCCTCTGACCCTGGGCGAGCCACCTTCCTTCTGTTCTCCAGAGGGCCACAGATGAGGGCAAACAGCCTTTCTGTTTGTAAAGCAGGCAGAGGTCCTAGCAGCGGGCAAAGTTTTCTTGGCGCAGCAGACCGGTGGATGTGCCTGGTCCAACAGCACGCTTCGGTTTCTGTCCAGATACAACACGCCAGTGTCCAAAGAAAACAGCTGGTGAATTCCAGCATTTCAAGCACCCCATGGGGATAGTTGACCCTGTCTGGGAGATGTAAAACCAGTGTTTGTTGTAGCCAGCATGAACAACACTCCCCCCACCTCCCCTGTGCTGTATGGCAAGAGCCCCCGTGCAGCTATGCACCAGGGCCAAGCAGGTAAGTGTGTTTGCTGGTGGAAGCAGCCCAGGAGCGACTGCTCACCAGCAGTGTTACCCATGATGCTGGAGGAGAGCAGGGTGCGCAGCCGGCACCACTTGGCCCTGCAACCAGCACCCATCAGCCCATCACCTGGGAGAAGAGTGCTGTGTTAAACACCCACTGGCATCCCCTTACACTGTGCTTCTGCTGGCAAAACTGCCCCAAACGTCTTGGCTCTGCAACCTGCCCACGGTGAAAGAGGAGCACATTATTTGGGACCTGTCACTCCCTGTGGGTTTTAACACAAGCCGGTGAGGAGCTGGGCCCTGAGGTCTGCAGCCCAGGTCAGCTGTAGGGGTGTAAACCCAAGGAGGTATCTTTTCCCTGTGACCAGGACTCAGTGGCCGCTTTTCCACCTGATGGAGTGTTTTGTGTTAAGGGCTCTCTCATCCTGGCAGAGACAGCGGTGGGGAGGGAAAGGCTGTGAAGAGGAGGGAGGTCCTGGGAGAGGCATGGCAGGAGGGCTCTGGGAGGGCAGCGATGCGTAACTGTGGATGAGCAATGACATCCCTGTGCAAAACGCTCGGGGAGAAGAGGATCGGAAGGAGGTTAAGATGTTGGATGTGGTGCAAGGTGCCAGCTGGGTACTAGAGCACAGTAAGTGACACGGGAGAGGAAAATCACAGTTCCAGCATCAGACGAGCGCACAGGGTGATCCGCAGGCAGTGTGTCTGCAGGGGTAAGGAAGTGTGGTAACATCAGGGCAGGATGGGGTCTCTGAAACAGGAGCAGACAGTGCTTCCCCCCATCGTGGGTGTGGCTAGCCAGATTTCCTGCTTCTGTTTGTATGTTCATTTCTTGAGGTTTGTATACTTTACAACCCCAACACCAAATTTACTTGATCAATTTTTAAATAAACACATAGTTTAAGTTACCCCTTTACATCCCTAGAAACCTATTTGATAACTTCTGCTCTAAAGCATTACCCTGGGAATTTCTTGCATTTTGTTGGGAAGAATAACACTGCAGCAAAAGGGGCTTACTCCTCCTGCCAGCATCCCTGTGGGGCTGAACAGCCCCCACTAACCAACATGCTTGTTTAAACCTGCACCCTCACCCCAATGCCTCAGGGTCAGTCTGCTCCAAAGTGCAACTTGTTGGGACAATCAGGAAGGGGGGGCTGGAGGCAGATGAAGATACATCCCAAAGCTTACAGGTGCCAGACTCAAATGTACAGCATCTGAGAAGTGCTGCTGGTGGCACCATGAAGGACAGGACAGTCCTGTTCCTGCAAGCAATAACTACCTCAGAACTTAAATAATGCATTAGGTAGGCAAAACTGACACTGCTGGAAAAGGAAATGATGGCCTGGCTCAGGGAAGGTGTTAGTAAATTCTTTAGGCCATAGCTAAACAATTAGGGGACATAAGATACAGGTTTACTGAAGACATCCTGCTGGAACAAAGCCCTTTTACAGAGTCCCCAGGGAAAGAGTTTCTTGCTTCCTCTACTAACATGCAAGTTCATGGGTGAACAGGATTGGAGCCAGTATTTGGACCAGTATTTTTGCTCTAGTGTTTGCCACATAACCGCAAGGAAGCAAGAACTACAGAGCTGTGTTTTACACTGATTTTTGTGAAACGTGGACAAGCACGACGACAACAAACAGCATGTCACATCAGTTATCTTTTGCCTGTGATGAGGCCTCGCCACTTACATCCATGGGTTGAATTCTGCCTGGGCAGATTTTCCATCCAACAGAAACAGGAAAAAAAGGCAGGGCTAGAGAGACTCTGTGAAGGACACAAGACCACAGGGCACTTGTCTGGCTGGCATCTTCCCCAGCAGCTTTTCAACCCCCTGTCCACCTTCAGCCAAGCATGACAGAGAGCACGGAGGTGCCAGGGATGCAGAATGAGCACCTACCCACCTTTTGGTCACTCCACGCTCCCTCTGCAAGCGGAACCTCTGTCTGGGCAGCCTGGGGTGCAGCTGCCCCCTCCGGAGGTGCTCCTCTGCCCAGAGTCAGGGGGGTTGCACCCAGGCAGGCACAGTTTTGCTGTGCAATGCTGAAGTGGGGTGAGCTGAATCACAGCCCCGTGCTCCTGAGAGAGCCTTGGAAAGCTGCAGCCCGCTGGAAGAGAAGAAGGGAAGAACTCACACTGCCTTCTCTCCATCTAGGTCATGGAAGCACAAATACGGAGAAGGCAGCACAGCTGCTGGGACGTGGGGAGAGCTGGGGTTACTCTAGGGGGGATGGAGCCTGAAGCATAAGGGAAATAGGGGGTGAATTCTTAAGAAATTAGGGTTTCACTGGTTGTGCTGAGCAGGGTATGGTGTGTAATTTCATTTACATTTTAGCGGTGCCCAAGATATAGCAGGTAGTTTTCAAACAAAGACTAATGGGTGCCTGTCACAGGGAGATTTCTACTGACTAAGTGTGTCTGCTTGGAGGGCTGGGTGGAGAAGGGAGAGCTGCTGCGCACACAGTGACTATGATCACAACCCTCAGTCTTGGGCGGGCTCTTGCTTCACCATTTCCCACCAATTACCCGAGGAAGCAACGGGGGGGTAGTGCACTCACCTACTGTTTCATCCTTTAAAAAAACCCCTTTCCTTCCCTCTATCCAAATTTCTGTGGTATAGGCAAAAAGCCCACAGCCACCCGTAACTGTCTCCTCTGGGAACAATTCCTCCAGGTTATCCTTTTACATTTCCAATCACATTCATAACTCATCCACAGCAATGCACCCAGACCACACAGCTAAACAGCAGCAAAGACAGCCCAGCACTAGGAATTGCCATTTCCTACCTGCAGGCTTCTGGTACCCTGTAGCAGCGGAGAGAGGGAGATGTGACCATACTGACTAAGCTGGCGAGGCCCCGAGAGCCCTTATGTACTCATCTCTGTTATTACTTACCATAAAAGCCCTTATTACTCATGTACAGCTAATTAGAGCTTGAAGAAGTTCCTACTGAATGTTCATCCCATGTGCCAAAACAGCCTGGGGGGAAACTCTGACAAGCAGTAAAACACCTCTGTTTTTCCTTTACTCCTGCTAATGGATTGGACCTGTCTGCAGTGACTGAACCAGCCCTAGAGGTTCCCAGCTCAAGCAGATGTTCTTGAAAGGGACCTTCCCTCAAATACACATCTCAGATGCATATTTGGCATCAGGGCAGCTCTCTTCAGGTAAGCATCTCCTGGTGAGCCAGTGGCACGTGCTCATGAAATCCCAGCAACATTTGCTGTCCCATTATATGCATTGGAAGGATGGATGAATCCAGGTTACAAGTACAAATACCACATTTCAGAGATCTGATGTCACTTTTCAGCTGGAGAAGACACCCCTTCCTCTGCCTCTGCTGCGCAGAGCTGCCCTGTGCTGCAGACCCAGCACCACTCCAGGGGAAGCTGAAGCGATGCACGGAGAGAACGTGATCAGTCTCAAGGATAAAACACTCTGTGGGGTCCCCCAGGACAGACCGGTATCTCTAGCTGGTAGCAAAAGCTTCTTCTTTTTGCACACCATGAAATACCATATCAGCATGAGCAATGGACCAGGGGATGGGAACTGGGGCTGTGCCAGGTGCCAGCTCCACAGCAGCAGCTAGTTCAGCTGTTCTCCCTTGACTTACGCAATCAAAAGCCCTTTTGATGAGACAGTGGCAATGGAGCCACACAGACGGGGGTGCACTCTCCCTTCTGGGCTGCCCCAGCTCACCCGCCTGCCTGCAGCCGCTCAGATGCAAGCACTAAAGCTTGGGTGCAGAGATGAGCAGGGAGGAGAAGGGAGATGTCTCGCAGGGAGGAGAAGGGAGATGTCTCACAGGGAGCTCTGCCCAGGCAGGGCAGCACAGCCTGGCACTGGGGCAGGGAGACCACCATTGTAGCCCAGGGGCTTTTGAGGGAGATATTTACTCCAAGCAAGGGTGCACAAAGGTGTGAGAGGATAGTCAGCCTCTGCTGGAAGCCGAGTGCAGACTCGCCTCCACCACCCAAAACCAGCAGGTTGGCTGGGGGTAATGCTTGCCTTGGAAGGGAGGCAGGCTGCCAGAGAACAAGCACATGTGCCCATGCATACATAAATACCAAACTAGTAAATCCATTTTTAAAAGCGGGCCTCATCTAGAATGCTTGAGCATGGCTATTCAAGCAAAGCCAGTGAGAGCTGTGCCATGGATCTCAAGGAAAAGCAGATTTAGGTCAACACTCAACACATGTGAGGATACAGTCCTTATTTACATACCAATTCCTTCTCAGCTAACTGTACAGGCTGCCATGTGGCAGGTGAAGTCCCATGTCATGATAATTTTTTTTTCTTTTTTTGTAACATACAAACATTACAAATATCTAAAATTTGAGAAATTTCCTATTTTCTCCTTTTGCGATTACTTTCAGCATATTTACAGTAAGCAATCACACCTACTGTCAGCCTCTGCAGTATTTCTACAGGCTTCCCAAGTTTCATAATTTGTATTTTAGCACTAGGTTTTTGATTAGAAGTTCAGCGGGTAATTTTCATTCTGTGTACTAGGGTCAAACACCGTTCTTGGTTTTGCTATTCCTATAAAACGGGCACTATAGACACTTTCTGTGGCTATTTCCCATTACCTACTAAGCAACCCTTAATGACACAGCATTAAGTCCAATTGACATGAGCCAAACATGGCAGCTTCCCTGCTGGTGTTTATTGCTCAGGCTTTTATTGTTTTCTCACTAGTTGTTCTACTAGATTAACAAGGGTCGTTCTTAAAGTGCCAGCCTGTACCTGACAGAATCAGTCTTTTTGTCTGATGGCAATCATGGAAAATAAGCAGCTAAAAGCAAGTGGTGAAGTGAAAAGCTGGGAGTGTAAAAAATACAAGATAGAGGAAAAAACATGAAACTTCAAGGAAAATATTTTACTGGATTTACCAAAGCACGTAGAACACAAAGAACAGAAATTATAAAAAAATACTTTGTATTATTTTAAAAAAACTAAGCTAAATACTTGACAACATATATATGTATACACATATCTACACATCTCTATATAAAACCCGTCCTCATTTGGTTCTCAGAGAGCAAGAACAGAATATTCAACAGCTTAAGTAATTGTTTTCCATCTCTAATTTCCAGGTCTGTGAGTAAGAAACAGTAGAAATAAGGACAACTTTTGAAAACACCATGAATTCATGCTCAAGGGAAAAGTGAGGCCAGCCCTACACATCTCTGCGTCTACCGAGTCCCCGTGACTGGCAGGGCAACCCATGCTCAAATAAAAACAATTACAAAGGCTGTTTTAAATTAAAACACTTTAGGAATAGTAGCTACAGTTACAAAAAGATAATGCTGTAGAAATGGTATTTTTAAAAGCCACAGTGCTCTCCTCCCTTCAGCAATCATTATGAAGTAGAGTATCATCTATTCATGTTTAGAAACATCCCGGGCTGCAGCTGTGAACATTATGCTGAGCAGCAGCAAAGCTGTATCTTCTCAGCTCCGACAGCTGCTAGCCCAGACATTTTTCAGTTTGTTGTTTCTTTTGTGTAAGGCCCTGCCCACAGCATGGCATTTCCAAGCGAGCACCGAATACCAGAGGCTTTTTACTCAGCAGTGGACTCTTCAAAAAACCTCTGGGTAGAGTGCAAGCCCTTGTGCAGCGCACCCCGAGTCACCCCTGCTGTCAGAGCTCAGGTAGAGCCCTTCACTGTGTTCGTCTTTGTCACGCCGCGACTTCAAACAGACCATTTAGTCTGCAGCTATTTCTAACCCCTGACTTTGAAAGGAATCTCACCTCCATTTCTGACTAAACTTTTAATGAGCAAATGACCAGAGAAATCTCTTTGCAGGATCTGGCAGCATCTGGAAGTTGGAAACACCATCTCAGTAATGGTCCAGTCAGTGAAGGTCTCTGTCTTCATGGCACAGGATCTTGGCTTCCCAAGGCAGTAACAAGCCAAGTCAAGGCAGGAGTGTTTGATCTGGTGACAAATGTTCTGTTTCAGGAACTTCATGGACCTTTGATTAGGTAGTGAAATGTAAAGGAGTGACAATACTATACTCACCCATATGTTTGCACCTAACTGGAGACGTGTCCATTAACACTATACAATTTGCTCTTGTAAGCATCTTCCGTACCTGCACTGTAACCAGGATGCTGATGGCAATGCTTTCTGCATTTGAACAGTCACACCAATTGGGAAACAAAATCCTTGCAGACCCCAGCTTTACTCACAAAGATGACTGCATTTCATGTTTTAGAAGGGGCCACCTCACACTGGAAGGTATTATCTTTGGACCAGCGTGTCTTGAGCAGCTGCTGTGGGAAAGACTGCAGTGTCACAGCGCGTCTGTTTGGTGCCAAAGACATTGTTGCTGTGTGAACACTCCAATAACTGAGACAAAATTGCAGAATCCTCTTTCTCCCAAGCTGTTGTACGCTTCTTTCCATATAACTGCGCTGTGCAATTCAAACACAAAGATGGCAATTTCTTTCCTTTACACACTCAGTGGCCTCCCTATTCCCTGCTAACAGCTTATGCCCTGTCTGCATCAATACACTCATAGTAAACCTCTCCATCTTCCGATGGTATTGATTTACTCAGGTCACGACACCCCATGACACCCCATCTGTGACCATTTGCTGGTTAAGGAAAAACAAGTTTAGCTTTTGACTGCATCATGAATCACAGGCCAACATTTATGCGGGAACAGCCTTACTACAATTCTCAAGGTCTGTTTCTTAACAAAGAGTGAGCATGAAGGCCTCAGTCAGCCAGTAGACTGGCAGTTACCATCAGAAGATCTTACCTCTCTTAATACTACTGCATGGCCTGTTATGTCACCCACAGCCCACCATCAGCCTCGGAGCCACCCAGCTGTTCTTTCCGCAGTTGTCCTCCGGCAACTAGTGGCAGCAGCAATTTTTTGCAGAGCAGCTCTTCTCTTTGCAAACAATGCTGGAACCAGTGTGGAAGGTGTTCCTCAGGAGCATGGCACTGATGTCACCTGAAAGCAGTGTGTAATGTCCCGAAAGTCTGAAAATTTACTGGCCCTTACACCGTCCCTACAACATGCTCCAGTGATCCAAGGATCTTGCTAGTTGAGCAGTTTGCAAAACTCAGTTCACCATCTCACAAAGCTTCTCCTAGAAGCCTTATGGTGCCAGTTCAATTGTCTTTATTCAGCATATTATTGAAGGACCATGTGTTTCCAAGCATTCAGTGGCTTTTTCCACTGGACATAAACCATAGAGTTAACAGCCCCACACCCAAAACACAACAATGCATGCTGGAAGCTAAAGTTGAGAAAGGATTCTCGGACATAGAAAATAACAATTAAGAGAGCTGGGGGAGAGGAAGGAGGAGAGGATAGATAAATGCAAGTATTGTAGATGTAACTGATACCATGCAGGTGTAAAACAGAAATCCATAAAAGTAATGTAATAATGACAAGGTAAATAAGGTGTTACAAAAAAACCCCAACCAAACAGGCCCTACATGTGAAAGATCTACATACAATAGCCCTAAATCCTGGTACAAATAAAGGAGCACTGAGGTTAATAGGGAGGAGGGTTTTACGTAGACGCCTCTACAATGTCTGTTTTCCCCATAAGACATTTAAACAGAACTGTAGCATTGGGAAAATCCCCTGCCATGACAACTCAGTTCTGCACTGTTAAGATTTAGCACACAGGTATGTTATCAATACATACAACTGTAGTGTAGCTTTGGACATTCAGTGTGCCCCAGCACATGAATCCAACACCACAGTTCAAAATTACATGTGATTCATCCACCATCTGACATTAAGACGTAGCATCCGCCCAGCCCATCTGCAAAATGGAAGAAGACTGACTCATGAAGGTAAACCCCTAGATAAAAATTGAGTTAATTAGTCTATAAGAAGTTACAAGGTGATTTCTGAGAAGCATCACTGAAGACATGCATCTTTGTGCCATTCCCTCTCTGGTAACAGTGCTTATCTGCTCCACATTAACTGTTCAGAGCTTGGCTTGGACGCATCCTGGGCGCAGGACGGAATCCCTGTGTGCATAGGGTTCAAGGGCAACATGTCAGTGACACTGCTGGAGGTTGGCTGCTGCTTCCAAAGGCAAAACTGCTCTTAAAATAAACCAAACTCTGTTGACAGTGACATCAGCAAAAAAACCAGCCAAACAAAAAAAATCCCAGTTGGTAACACTAAGTCAAAAAAAATGGTGCCTAGTTGCTACTGAGCATTCTTCTCCCTGAGATCAGCAAAAGCAGCACTTTACATATTACCCTATTTTCAAAACCTTTGTCTCTTATCACAGTTAGAAAGTCAGCAAAAAAAAGGAATCGACACTGAATGCTGAATTCCAATTCTTACTTTTTCGCAATGTATTTCTACCCTTTTATAATTGCCAAAATTCCCAGTCTTGATTTTGCTGCTAATTTACATTCTCTTTGCCAGGGAAGATGCCGACCAGGTGCGTATTTGTAAAATATTTTAATAATGTTAATGACTTTAATCTCAATGCAATTTTAGTGCCTTTATTTCCAGAGGTCTTCCTTCTCCACAGCTGGTGTATCAAAGACAGGGAACAATGAAACCAGTAATATTAAAAAAAAAAAAAGCAAGCAACCTACCTAGTGCAGAACGTTAACAATTTTTCTGCAATACACAGACTCCATCTGTACATTCAGCTATACTGAACTCTCTACTCACCAGGTCTATACAACTTGACACAAACACAGAAAAAAATAATAATCACAGCAAAGACTGAAACTTGAAAAATAGCAGTGCAGAAGGCTCTGGAGGCCACGTACAGGTCTTAAATCCCTGCTGGACTGGACTAATCCAGCTGGAGAACTAAATATAAAGGAAACTGATTTCAGCATCACACATTTATTTAAGTTTTATATAATACACACATCAGGTGCATTACACATTTGTTTATGATCTGTGCTAGAAAATGCATAAAAAACA
Organism: Gavia stellata; assembly: GCF_030936135.1. Lineage (NCBI taxonomy): Eukaryota > Metazoa > Chordata > Aves > Gaviiformes > Gaviidae > Gavia > Gavia stellata. Next base: position 27,096,723 of record NC_082600.1, read on the forward strand.
GGTGCCCAATTATGTTAATTATCACACAGAGAGAAGTACCTTATTTGTCTCTCCTGTACATCGAGGCTAACAAGTAGCTTCCACTGTTGAAAACAGGATTTCCCTCATCTTGATGCATGTAGCCAAGGACAAATTAAGATAAAAGGAAATGCCACGATAGTCCAGAAAAGGAAAGTCAATGTGTACTACAAGAGACAAGCTACACATCTTTGTCTTAGAAAGGCAAATCTCCTGGAAGAACTAATATACCAAAGTCTCAACCTAATGCATTCATCTAAGTAAGAGACTGATACGGAACTGCCGCACAAAGTATTTTCCAAGGCAATGACATCTGAAATCCATCCCTCTGTGAATAAAACCACCCAGATGAAGAACATATACGAATTACATTCCTGCAAAAATATAGTCACTTCATCACCAACCCTGGACCTCGCATCAATTGCGCAGATTTATAAGTAAGGTGTATTTCTGAAGTTCTGTTTCACTAGGAATGGTAAACAACTGTCCATGAAGAGGAACACAGCACCCGTATTTTCTGTTTACAGAACTTAACACCAAAACGGTCAGACGCTGAGAAGAAAAGTCTGAATAAAGAAAGAAATTTTGGAATACTCCTTGAGAAAGACAATCTCTACAAGATTGTTCAGCTATAACAGACACTGTTGAAGAACTCATCTCCAAAATTCTGACTGCACTGGATGCTGCTGCATCAGTGTATATCGTGGAGAACAGCCTTTGAGAGAGAAATTCTCTGAACAACTGTGGCTTTTCAAATGAAATTCAAGACTAAGATTTAGATGCAAAATCCAAGAAACTATCAAAGCAGAATGCAAAGTGACAACATGATATGGTCAGCATTTTTGCATTTATCAAACAGTAAATCATGCCAGTCTTAACTTCTAGATAGTCCTTTTCTTCAACGTAGCACATTGTAAGCCTAGCTTAGGAACAAGAGAAGGATGGAAATCCACAAGACTGCAACAATCTTCTACAAGCCAGTACTGGACACAACTGACAAAGGAGGTGATGGAGAAATATTTATCCCTGAAGGTCACAGGTTTCATGAGTTCCCCAAACTGACCCAAAGCCAAACAGTCACCTCTGGTTTTACTGAGGTAAATCTAGCTTTTTAGTCAGATTTTTATTCTGCTCCAAGTTCATCTTCAAGTAGGAGGTACAGATGTGCACTATTAGCATACTACTAGCAACGCAGCATACTCACCATGTTACTGTCTCTCCCCAACAGATTTGTAGATAAAAGGGTATCTGAATATTCTTCTCAAGCTACATCTGAAACACATATACCGTAATGAGGCTGTAACAGACAGAATTTTAAGTAAAAATGAGGAAGTTTATACCCAAGTTTACTTTAGGGCCATCCCTTCAGCCTTACAGCAGATTCTCTCTGCCTGCTGGGAGAAGGGAAAGGAGATACAGACTGTTATATTCCTAATAAAGGAATATGTAGATTGTAAGCTCCTTGGAAAAGGGTATTCACATTCCTCCTTAACTATAAAGTACCTACTGCAAAATGTGCAGTAATCGTATCACACATTGTGCAAACCTGTTTGAACCATTCACATTAGAGCTTCAAGTACGTTCCTTTGTGAGAGATCTCGGAAGCGTATCTGATCAAGCTGAAGTTCTGAGATTTCTTAGCCAGAGTGAAGTTAGCAGGTTCTTCTATCAGAAGTATCTTTAGTGCTTTGGTTTGGATATTCATCCTTATTTTTTTCATTCCAAGATGAAAAAAGCAAAAGATTCAATAAGAAACCTTGGAAGGCTTCAGAATTATTATTTCTTGCTACAATATTTTTAAAGACTCTACAATCCAAAAGCAGCTACTAGCAAGTTAAATCCTGTTTTCTATTAGACGTCAGCAGTTGTCAAACTTTTTAGCAGGATATAAAAAGACCATTTAATTTTTATGCCTCTCCTTAAGGCAGAAGATCTTGTTCCATATTTATGCAGCATGTAGGTTCAGTGGAGTGCAAAATCTTGACTGTGGACTGCAAGTGATACTCCACACATTAGTGCAATGTTAATCCACTGAAATTTTTTCCATAGGAAAGTGATGACTTTTTCTTTCATGAAGTAGAAGTTAATGGTTTAAAACTGTATCAGGCAATATGAAACCACAAAAATTTAATTATAGTGGAAACAATTTCAAGCTTTTGTTTTTTCTCCAATTTAACCCTAACATGAAATCAAAGCTTTAGTGCCATCTGGTTGTCATTACCTGAAAAAACCTGATTTCTGTGTGACTCTAATTGAAGAGTACAATGAGATTTGCTTCTAGACAAGTTAATGAGTCCACGTCTTCTTCAAAGAAAAGAATTTGGCAACTTCAGTTCAAAGAAAATGGAAAAACAAACACCTCAAAGAATAGCAGTAAAGACTGATCGCTTGCAAAAGAGTTCTGAGCATTCACAGGTGAGTAAGTTGAAACAGTGTAGGTGTTTGTTGGTAAAGCTGTGTTTTCTGTGCTTCAAACAGTAATACAGTATTCTAGAAAAACCAGAAGCTATGTGTACAACGGCTAGTAACTGGATCAGCAACAGTAGTCAAACAAGACTTTTATTACTATCTGCATCAGACTTAACAAAACAGAATAAAAAGCTAATTTTTAAATGCTGCTTAAGACCTTGTCATCCACATATGTTGTAGTGCCAAATTGAAGTAATTGTCTGTATTACCTACCTGTCAAAACAAATATTCATTTTTTTGCGGTTTAAGGCCATTTACACTCTGAAGCAGAGAAGAACTGCAGCTCTGTTCCCTTTCTGTGCTAATCCCCAGAGAAAAGTAACATCCTACAAGATTTAAACAGAAGAAATCTTAGTTTTTGAAAGATGATTCTGGCATTTTTTGGGCAATGTTTCAGTTTACATGTAATCTGTTAATGACTTGTGCTTTTAAAGAGCATTAAAAAGTACTTTCAAATCACCCTTAACAGGCTTTTTCAAGACAAACTGCTTTCTAAATCAGCTTGCTCAACTATACTTTTGACCTGCAGACAAAAAATGTTAAGAATTAATTTCAGATTCTCCTCCACAAATATATACGCAGCCAGTTGCTAAAGCAGACACCTCAGACAGTGGAGTTACTAGCACATTCTAGTCACACAAGACAGATTCCAGCTCAGATAGAGTAAAACTAACTGAATTCCCGTGTTTCTTTTTTTTGTTTGTTTTGTTTTTACATAATTTAGATGGAGAGTTTTCAATTCTCAGGTTTTGGGTGGGTTGTGTTTTTTGTTGGGTTTTTGTTTGTTTGTTTTTTGTTTGTTTGTTTTGTTTTTTTCCCCAAGGAGTGCTGCAGTTGTAATTTCTCTCCAAAGACACGAACACCACAGGAACTGGTGAAGTGATAACAACCTTGCAGTCTTCATGTACTCCCCTGAGAGTTTTAACTGTTCAAACACAGCAACTTCATATATGAATATACTGGTCACAGCAGACAGTTCAGATGCCATCCTAATAAAAAGCATCAGAAATTTCTTGTGTAAAGCTGAACATCCATTCCTACATGTGTATCTTGGGCAGTTAAGGAAACAAACTTTGTCCCTGTACACACATACAAGGGAAGCAGTATGGAGAAATATTTGAATGACTGACACTCAAGAGCACAAGCCCTAGCAAAAGGCCTCCCCTCCCAAAGAGATTCCATCTGAGAGTTCCACAAGTCAGAAAAATATTAGGAAAAAAAAAAAAGAAACTGTGACATTTCCACCCAGGCCGCTTTAAGAATCTGCATATTAAAATCTTAAATCCTACGATTCAAAGAGACCAGAGCATCCTGACTGGAAACCTAACACAGAATGGAAAACATAAGCGACGTCAAAATACTTTTGTCTCTCCATTTCCAGTAACTTGCTGTACTTTTTGTTTGGTAACAGTACTTGCGCTCACCTGGTTTAAGCAAAACCATGAATGAAAGAGCACATTCTGCTTCCAAACATTATTAATCAGCTAGAAAGTGATAATCCACCTGAATGAAATATTGCCATTACCAATTTTCCAACCTACATGCATGAGGAAGATTTCAGGCTCCAGGCTGCAGATCCAGTACCATGCAAATTTGGAAGTGGTTGAAAGAGACATCACAATTGCTGGAACAATCCACTGGTAAGAATGAAACAAAAGAGTTTCACCATGAAAAAGGAAGTGATTAATCTTGAGCAGAAATCAGAGGAATTACTCGGTGTTCCTTTAGTTGGCTGAAGGATTCTGACTCGCACCTGTAGGAATGGATAAGCAGGAGAAGAGAAAACAACTTTGATTCAAGTTTTATGAGAGAATAAAGATGATTGCCCTAGACACTCAAAATAGAAAGAGAATTGTGCCATTCATATTTTAAATTCTACAAAATTTCTGTTCTTCCTCTTCTCATTCTACTTAAGAAAACTAAGTATAATCAGTCTTACACCACCACGTTGTAAGAACTTGAATTTCTTCTTACCCACTTATAATTCATGCTGCAAACATGCAGATCTCAACTGAGATGGCCACCTCTGCTCCTCAAATACATTATCTCATAGTATGCAGGTTGTCCTGGCGCAGTTTGATCCCAAATTGTCAGTGGACCTCAAGTTCAGTATTGAGACCTCATTTCCCAGAAGTAATCTGAGAAACACTAAATAACGAAGACAGGCATAATAAAAAAGAACCATGTACCCATCAGTATTTGGCTTCCTGAGGATGCAGACCGTGTGAATGTTCCAGAGGCAAAGAAAACTCTCAGTACTGCTTTCCCTTTCCAGTCCATGTACACCAAGTTACAATACGTCAAGAGAGTTCATGGGTTTCAGTTCAGTCAACTCACAGTTAGCTAGCTGCATGCTGGCAGAGACATTAGAAACTTCATAGCAAAAAGCACAATTCGCCTCCAACCCAGATCAACCATGTTTTCTTCAAGTCCCAAGGTCTGTCCAATATTGCGTGGGTTTCCAAAATTTTGTGGCAGCAATATTAATAATAAAATGGCACAATCTGCTAAGGGAAATGGTGTCCGAAGGGCATGAAATGATTCACCATGACAGCTGCGTTAAATAAACGGACAAAGAATATTTTTTCTTCCAGTAACAATAAATTTGTTTAGGTGGCAAAGAGCTGTCCCACAGGCTGAATTACTTCATTCCTTTGAAAAAGGATTATCAGACTGTTCCAACGATGCTGAAATATCAAATTGGGAAAAAATTATTTTTGCTGGCAAGGTAGTATTCTTCTCTCATTTAAAAGCACACTAATGGTAGATTATTCTTCTACAGGAAGCATACTTTCAAATGTGACTTGCAAATCATGATTCTTCATAACTTTTAACTATTCAACTGAATTACATGCGGGCTTTTTGGGGATAGGTTAATATATTAGTTTCAGTGTAATATTACAATTCGACTTTTCCAATTCAATCCTTTCATAAAAACCACTACTGGATCTCCATGGTATCTAAATAGTTGTTCAGAGATTAAAAGGCTTCAGAATTAAAACAACACCTTACAAACAGACAATAACAGTGACGTATTTTGTTTACCAACAGACAGGGAAGGAACAATTAATGGACAGGGTTTGCAAAGATGACTGAAGCAAAGTCCAAAAAATATCAAACCCAACCTGATGGGTGAAAAGTGAAACTAACTTGTACCAACACCAATTCTTCCCTTCTAAAGACTGGGAACTAATAATGCAAGGTAGGTTGTTTATCTATGTTGATGTAAACATTTAAGAAAGAGAAAACCATGACATTCCCAGAACTGATGTAATATTCTATGCTATATTTTCACTCTTCCATACCACAGTCAGACCGTCGTGCTTAATGAGCAATCTTACAGTAAAACACAAGGTGACTGAAGATGACAACTAAGCTCTATTCACATAGAAGCAGCATGTCTTAGGTTGCACACTCTCTTGCAAAAAGCACCTGTACTTCTACCATGAGACAGGTAGTTCCAATATTCTTAAAAAAAGCAAACAGTCTTGAGAAAAAATGAAGTGCCATAAGAAATTGTAATTCACAGAAAATACTGTTTTAACAGTCAACTTTGCTCAAGAGGTATCAGCTCCATTCTGCAGCAGCTGATGATTTTTTCAGAGTTGTATTTTTAAGTGTGATGCACTGCACAGAAACAGTCCAACTTAAGAGTTAGCACAATTGCATACATGGTCAAAGATGGATCATTATCCCAGAGCGCTGGATGTGCATTCCTATTTAGCCATCAATGAAAGTGGGTATATTCTTTCTGATCAGTGCTGTGAAAGGGTCTACTGCCAGTATCAGTGAGCAGATGATGCGTAAGAACTAAATCAGGATCAAAACTTCCTGGATTCCGTAGTGAAGGATTTTCCAGACAAAAGCAAGATCACTAATCACCAACCTCTGACTATGAGCCAAGCATGGGACTACCCAGCTATTCTCAGTTCTGTCAGCAGCAATTATGAATTTTTCCTTTTTGCTCAATTTCTTTACTCACTGAAGGACTACAGTATGTAGAATCTGTTACAGGTTGTAGTTCTGGCATAAGTTGTTTTTTTTTTTTGTTTTTTTTTTTTTTTTTTTGAGAGCCACTTCCCATCAAGCAGATGAAGACCGACCTGCTAAACATTCAAACCAACTGAAACAAATGGCAAATATTATGGAACAATATTTCTGTACTACAGAAATTGAAAAGTTTTGATATTCAGGGAACCAGGAAAACAACAACAACAAAAAACCCCAACCCCTTCAGCCCGTTCTGATCAAACAATCTGACAAACAGTTTGCAACAGTGTGTTTTCATAACTGAAATTTTGCCCTAAACTTGAAGATTGATACATTGTCTCTCTGTTCTCATCAGAGTAAAGTATAACTTCATATGTATTGCGTGCTCATCTCTCTTTAATTCTACATGCATCACAGAATAAGTAGTGTGACCCCTCTGGGTGTTATCTGCTAAAATATTTTTCAAAATTATTTTACAGTACACAATACGATCAGTTCTGTCACACGCTATCCATTTGCATGCTCCAGAAATATTATTTAGCCTGGAAAGGAAAATGTTAGAAAAGGATCTAGTTCAGGTGTATTACCAAAAATACAGACAAAACCATTATTAGTTCTTAAAAGTCAAGAAACAGCATCAACTTGTAACAATGGCATGCCACAACAACTCCAGTTTTGTTATGGACAACTGAGGATAGACTGAAACCCATTTTACACGTACCTGAGACAGTAACTTCTCCGAAGCGAAGCTAGCCTGATTTCCACAGCAATACACAATACTGATTTCTTGTTAACTATTAGTTTCCTTTTGTTAACAATTCTCAGTCAGAGTTCAAAGAGTACTTAGCAACATTTAAAAAAGCAAGTCTATATGCTACATAATAGCACGTGTACACAGAAAATGTATATTTATTACCTTCCATTTTAAAAATGCTGCATTTGGGGAGCTTGATTTTCTTGTATTAAACACATTCAGGGCATAATACAAGTTCAGTTATTCCCCTCGTTTACCAAAGAGCTTTCAATCATGCACCACAGACAAGGCTGAGAAACATCCAACAAACCGAAACATCAGAATGGCAAACAAAACCATCTATTAGCACCACGGGTCTCCTTTAACAGCATGAACTACCACCACACCAGAACTAGTTGATTTACCAACCTAGATGCAAACCGCAATGTAATCATTCAGCAGAGCAATAAAGAATAGCAGAGAAGAACATTCAGGACTTCACTTTCTTCCCTCAGAAAGATCAGGAGAAAAAATTCAATTCACTAGTAAAACAGCAATTATTTTCGGATTTAAACACCTTGCCTGGTTACAACACTGTTAACACAAGGCATTTGCTTCAAAATCTGAGAGGACAAAAGAAAGTTTTCATCAGCAAACCTGATGCTGTGCAGAAGCAATATACCAGCATCTATGAAGAATTTGTACCGCTTTCAATAGTGTGGACTGCTATTCATTCATCTTTTTTAGCAAGCGAAACACATTTATAAAAGGAATAGAAGGGTATAACTTCTGGTCTTTGTTGCTTCTTCTAATGTTTCTCTATGAGGCAGTAGACTTATGAATGGAATGAAATACCCTGATAGGGATCAGTGTTGACTAAAAGACATAGTAAGACTAAAATGAATTTTCTAGGCTGCCCTCCAGAGAACTCCATGATACCTGTTTTCAAGTTGAGCATTAATGTTTTTCATACATTACTACCTTGAGTATTTCAGAGCCATCCAACAGAATTTGTAGTAGTAACAGAAATTTGACATAATCGAGAAACTAGGATCCAAAAAAAAAAAAAGATCATTCCTGCTCTCCAGGAAGAATGAGAACAGTATGACTACTAAAGGCCAGCAAAACCTGGGGCCTTAAAGGAGCTGTCTATGAGAAGAAGAGCAGGTAATAAACCTAGAAGACAGAACACATTGCAGAATATGAGCGCAGCACCTCTTCCAGGTAAGGATGGTTCTGAGCACTGTCAACACGTGAACACAGACGACATTTAACATGTCAAACAAAAACCATTCTATATGGTCCACCAAGAACACCGAGTTTATAGTGAAATTTATTGTTCTGCTTCCTAATACAATAAGCTACAAGGTACATACAGTATAAAACGAGAACGGCCACAAAGCAAAGGTGATAAACATTCTGTGACGGTACAGTGGAGGTAACGTCTGTCTAATCCTTCCACTTTATCCCACAAACAGCAGCTAAAACTACGGGCCCTCCCCCTCCCTCCCCTCCAAAAATATTAAAAAGTAAGCTGTCTCTCTCACTTAGGAGCAGCGGGATTCATTGGGTTTTTTGAGGGCACTGGTTATCTGCCAATATCTCATGAAAATTGCTGAAACTAAAGTAACAAAGAAAAACTGTGAAGGTGGGAGTGACATGACCCATGCAAGATGCTCATGACACCTTGGTTCACTTCTCAGAGCAAATGGCCTGTAAAGAAAGGAAAAGTTTGTTACACCAAGTAAAATGGCAATTAACATGGTCAGAGTTAAGATATAGTAAGCAAAATCTGAACTAGACATGACTAGGCACACAGCTAAACTACTCTTTTAATGAAAAATAATCATTATCTTCCTGTTAATAAGGTTTGGAGATTGATAGGTGACAATCCTCCTTTTATTTTTAGATGCTGTACAGGAGGGTGCACATTGACATAGGCACAGCTGACACCTATTATACAAGGCTCCAAATCAAATAATCTTGCCTGGGAGAACTCTAACAATGACATGAACTGCAACATCAACTCTTAAAAAAACCTAAAAACCATCAGAGCTATAAACATGCAGGAAGACTGAATACTTACCTTAAAGGCACAAAATTCCATTTAACCACTTTTTCATATATACTTGGTGCGGTTGAGGGCTCTCTCAGCAAGATGACCACTTTCATCTGTTATCTTCTCCCAATCTGTTTGTCCAACAACAAAACCAATGGCCCTTTTCCTGTCTGCATCTTTTTTTTCTTCCAGATCTGCCCACCGCACCTATGGAGAACATACTATCAGTAGGACAATCTCTTAAGAAATCCTGAGACAAGTCTAGGCTTTCCACTGCAGATAAGAGTACAAGAATTCTAATTCGTACTCATTTTCATTCGAACATGTAAGTATTGATTTGTTTTCTGATGGGTAAAGATGGAAACTACACAAGTTACATTATTTTTAATTGAATATCCCAGGTGTTCCATGGAGTAGGAGAAAGGTACAGATGATTAGCCGTTTCCATTTCAATGCTATAATTCTGAGAGCTGAAGCGTAATTACAATTATTTCTCTGTTCAAAGCAATGCTTTCTGCAGGAAGAATTATCAAAGACTCATTTAGTGTCTTCACTTTCTGTACAATCTGTCTTTCAATTGCACAATGGAAACATCTAGAAGACGACTACGAAACTACAGAAAGATACCATTAAAGAGAAACTCAGCAACAAATGAGTGAATGAGGGACAGTTTTCTTCTCTACCTTCTGTGATACAATTCTATGAAAATCTTTCCACTATTTCTTTACATTAAATAATTTCTTCATGCATTTGTTATCTCCCATCTTTACAGCTGCTGCTATCTCCTCTGTGGCTCTTCATGGTCATGCAGATCACTTGCATTCATCCTGTTCAAACTCCCTCACCCACAAACCCAGACACCAATGGGAGGGAGTGCAACAGGGAGGAGGGAGTGAGGGAGGTGATGATGAAGGCCCACAGTCCAGAAACTCAGCTGGAACACACCGTTGCAGGACAAGAAAAAAAAACAGTAAGTGAAGGAGCTCTTTCTTGACATCCTAACTGATTAGTCCCATTTCAGGCTGATTTGTTACTTGGGGAGATAGCCTTATCACCTTTCTGCCAGCACCTCCCTAATCCACATTCTACCTGGATTTCCCCAGACATTCCTGCTGATAAGCAATGTCTGCTTTCTTCCACCATTGCTTCCTCTGCCAATGCCTTAGTATCTCTGTTTCTCTCATGCATGCTGTCCAGTACTACTCATGTTGTTCTATTACAGAACAAAACAAAGCCCAAACACTAACAGTTAACTCAAATTACTTTTAGTGGCAAAAGCTGGTCTTTCTATTTTGGAGGGGAGAAAAAAAAAAGTATTAACTCTTCCTATTACCTATCTTTCATCCTCCCCTATGATTTTCTGCCCTTTTTTTCACAATAGTATTTGAAGATGTAGTATTTTGTGTTCAGAACAGAACTACATATAAAGCGGTTGAAGCCAACTTCTTATACACCATCTCCCAAGCTTTATGCAAGGTATATGCAGGAGGTAACGTCTACAAGACTTAATTGATATAAAACCTACATAGCTGATACTTTCCTCAGCTGAATCTTTTTGAGCATAAGAACAGTGTAGTGTTTCTCTGCCTACTTATTACAAAACCTAACAAAAAAATAGCTTAATAAAATCATCATCTTGTGTTGGAATCTGCACCGTATATCACACCATCTCATCACAAAACATACAGCATAAGAAAAGGACTCTATGGGTTGCTCTGAAACAAAGTGCATCATCTCCCCTGGCAAGAAATGGGACATGATTCCATTCTCAATCTCAAAAGCCATGCCATGCATAGTTAATCTTTATCATCTACAATTCCTCATTTCATTATAATTAATCTGTTTACTTCTGGAAGACCCTACTCTCGAGAATATTCTCTTACAGAATCTAATGGAACAGCAAAACGAAAAATTAGTCACTGAAACTGCCGTATTCATAGACACTGAATGACTTGATACAAAGTTTTTTTCACAGAGACCATTAAATATTCATATACAGACAGTAAGTCATTTGAAAATTTATTACCCTTTTCTTTCCAGGTTCAGAAGCACGTGTATCATAGTCATCTGGAAGCTGTAGATAATCTTCCATTCTGCTGGCAATTGCTTCCCAGTCACGTTTCCTTTTAGTGCCAGTCCGCAAACCATCCAGCTTGTCTGGGAACAAACACAGAGCCTCGGAGTTAAAGGAGAATTTTTTCTCTATTATTCACACAAACAAGACGAGAGTGGAAAAATTTTCAAAAGAATGAGCAGCAGAACTTGTACATCCAGCTTGACAGGTGAAATGATGAGAGTTGAAATAAACTAGAGAAGACTCAACACCATTTTCAAGTTTTATTGATCTTTCACATTAACTGTGTGGCAATAACACTCAGTCTTGTTATTCCTATGAGGGAGAAAAGCTTGCTCTTCTGGATGTTCATACTATATGGAGTCTGTCCTTACAAGTACAATATAGCCATCAATAGCTAGGAACCACAGATCCACCTTTCTATATTTGAACACAATACTAAAGCTGTAGCATTTTTCCCAAATTTGGGGTTTTATACTGTGTCAAACATGGCGTACATGCAGTATCAGGGAACAAGTGATTATCATATAATTTAATGCATCAAAGACAAGTTTTTGAGATACTGTTTCTGCTAAACAAAAAGCTCCTTGGAAACCCTGATTCCCCCTCCCTCCTTTCTTTTTCTCTCCCCACAAGGAAAACACACTCAAAAAATCCTCCAGGACTGGAAAAAAAGCCAAACTCAGAATCTTTTGTTTCATGGTGTAAGAGGTCAGTCATGAATATTTAAGCAGTACATTTGTCCAACAGTCATCATTTTCTTCTTTTTCTTATTCAACCGATAAGGCATGAGGAGAAACAATTCCATTCCTAGGTTCTAAAATTTTGTTCCTCTTTGGACACTTATTTTCAGTGAAAAACCAACACCTTCTTGAAATTATGTGGCAAACTGCTTTTGGAAAGGACATGAAGTATTCATTGTAAGATTATGAACAGCAAAGCATGAAAATGAAAAATGGCTTTACAAGTTGAAGGAAATCCTAGTGCTTCTGTCAATGTATGCTACCATTTTATAAGCCAACAATTCAAGTATATGCAGAAGGAATACTAAGCTTGGCAGTTATATTCTGTAAATCATTTTCACTGATATCAGTAACATTGTTTCAGAAGTCACTGATTTAATAAATTCACCAACAAAAGGCCCCAGAAATAAACTAAATACAAGGCAGTGTAGTTTCTGGATAGCAGAAGATGATGTTCAAAGGTATGTACTCAAAGAAGCTCAGTTCAGAGATGAGTTTTTTTTACTTAATATGGGAGAGAAAAGAGCAACAACGGAGATAATGTGAGGCAATGATGATGTAGACATGCTAGTATAATTTAAATGCCATAAACTAATGAAGTAATTCCTCCCTCATACAACTCTAAAATTTTTGAAGACTCCACCTTTGCCTCAGTTCCCTGGAACAGATACAGAATTTCTTCTAAGAAAACGTTTTAAACCCCCTCTGCCTTTTAAAAAAGCCAACATTTAAGAAAACTGTGCAAAATATTTGTATCTGTTACATGCTATCTTGTTACATGATCCAGTTAAGGTTCTTCAGCTCTACATTAAATCTGCCAAATTTGAAGCTCAATCTCCACAGAAAGACGGCACTCCCTTTGGAAGACAAAATTGATTTATACAATACTCCTCTGTTACTCCAGCACATAACGTACTTGCACTACTCCTCAGTATTACTCTCAGATCAATCAGTGTAGATCATTTGTAGCATAAAGGTTTCCAGAAAAAAATTACATTGAAAAGGAGAGCAACAAATGTATTGAGGGGCATTCAGGAACATGAAGAACTGAAAATTCAGGAGCTCTCTGTTGGCAAGTATCTGTACACAGACATATTCCTGTTTGAAGGCAACGTGCTATGATGCAAGCTCGTCTCATTACCAATGTGGAAGAAAGAGTTCAGTCTCCCACTCCCTGCTGCACACAGAGCAATTGAAAACATTGCCAAGAATTCTCAAACATCAACAGAAGAGATCAGGAGGCGTTCAGAGTATGAGGTTCCCCTCTGTCCCTTTTTGTTACTGCTACACAGAATTTCTTTTAAAATGTTATCTCCTTCCATGTTTGAAGTTGGATTGCCTTTGCAGAGGGATCTGCTTCCATCCATACTATTGTGGTTCAAGGTATATGTGCCATGTAGTAGACACACTACAGAAATGTCAAAAGCCTACCACAAAGCGTTATTTCAGAATATCCTTTTCTGAAAATGAGACAAGATGTCATTTTGTAACAATGGTGCTCATGAATATTTATGGCAGATGATTATTTAGTGTTAAACTATCAAACATCATTTTACCATTTCAATTTCTGAAAACCCAGAGAACTTAAGAACTCACCTTTAGAATTTTAATAATAAAGCATCTGAAAGTAACTGACTTAATTAGTTCCTTCAAAAACTAAACGAATCTATCAGGTTAATTTTTGCCCTTCTTATACAAAAGTCAAAGTTTTATGTATAATGTTATTTGTGTTCTAGAGTACATTTTACAACGGTATCAAAACTTCAACTATGCCAGAGCTCATTTCCCCTTTCCTGAAAGTTTGTAGAACTCACCACTAAGCCACACTTTGAAACACGAGTATTACGTGAAACACTTGAATATAGTAAAATTTTAAAAATGTGAGTCCATTTCTGTAAATTTAAATACAAGAACCAGTGTGCACTACGCACAGAGACAGACCAGTGGTTAGACTTTAGAATAAAAACGTGGCTGTGCAGTCACAACACATAAGGAAATGATATACCACACACATACTCAGAGGAATGCATCGCCCTGCCAAAGCAAATCTGAACTAAAACAAGAGCTCTGGGGTGTACGGTATGGTGATTGTCATGAGTCAGCATTGCAGCTAAAGAACTCAAACTTTTCAGACCTTTTCTGAGGCTTATTACAATCAGTAAGATTGTGCTTTCCTGTAACAACATCTACTCAGAAAGAAAACAAAAAAGCAAAACAAGACTCACAGCGTTGGTTTTGGATTCTGCACTTATATCACTTCTGCAAATGTGTGCCCTCTGGGACTAACGCAATAAACCTAACGGGCAGGCCAGCTCCCAGGAAATAACTCAACTTTGGAATAACAAATGCATCCTGCAGTTTACATGCCTTTCAGGAAATAATTTTAATTGGTCATCTACAACAAAGTCTTATTGTGAATTAAATACAATAATTCTTACTCACAGAATGCACGTGCTTCTAATGCATACCTCAAGCTAAAAGTTGTCCGCCCTTGCAGATCAATTTTTCAAAGAAACAGCATTCATTACATAGGAATGCCTGGCTTTTTTTAAATGTATGTTCTGTCAGAATTTACTCTTAATCTATAGTTCTACATATTTATAAAATTTAATCTAGAGGGTAGTTATAAAAGTAAAATTGTGAATACAGATTTAATAGAAAGACCGTCTCAGCACCTGGATCTGTGTCTTGCAGCATGCTAACATCCAGTTTGTTAATGGAGTTTGATTGTTAAATGGTTATTGCGACAGTCTTGCAAGTAACTTACTTTAGCATAAAATGGACTCTGCTGCTTGCTCCCCATTCTACATTTAAATGGAGACCATATAAAAATCCTCCATTTTATATTATGGAATTTTCCTATGGCAAGAAACACAACACAATTCTTTGTTTCTATTTTTTAGCAGTATCTGATCATGACAGAGGTAAATTTTGAAAGCTATCTGTAAATTTCTGCTGCAGTCACAGTCTCCACATTGCTAGAAACTACACATAAAGCTTAAATACGTTTAAAACACACTTTGGACTCCTGTGGTATCTGTAAAATGCACAGGATGACTTAAGGTTCACTGTATGCAGCGCAACGCATCTGTTCCTACTACTTAGTCTTTGAAGAAGTCTATGATATTTGGAATACAACACAGTGTATAAGAGCATTCTCCAACAATGCAGTTTTCCAGTACTGTGATTTTATACATAATTGGGAAAAAATCATTATAAACTTAAGAAATAATCTTAAGATATTAAAACAATCAACTCTTATAATAAAAATGCAGAGCAATCCTGAATTATTCCTAACTGCCTAGCCATTTGATACGCTGGAATCGTTGAGTACAAGGCTCCTCCAGTGGTATTGCAGGTGCCACAATATCAACATATTCCATAAATATTTAAATGACTTAAAAGAGAGCACAGCAGCAGAAGAGATGGTGCAGCTAAGCAGTTAAAGCAGCCTTTCATCTTTTGCTGTTATGTAAGCCAGAACTTCTAATGCTATTTCTATGGTGCAATTGTGATTTTGGTTATTGGAAAGTAATGACACACAGGGCTGTACCACACATGCAGAAGCAAACCTCAAAACGTTAAGACATGCTGTGTCTCATTCATATATTTGTTACTTCTCACAGACATGACAGAAAACAGCAGTTTTATGCAGATTGCATTGACAAAATCTTCACTCAGAACCATTACTGTTCAGTAAAAAAAAACCCAACACTGATCATAATGACTAGAAACCCCTTTGCATGTGTACACCTTTCACCATAGCCATGGTGCATACATTTCAGTCTGAAAATTGCTTTTGACTTTGAAAAATCCTAATATAAGCACTTATGTCTAACGCAACCAGCAGAACAAAAAGTGCAGCAAAACCAGTGCCCTTGTGCTTTTGGAAAGTCCATTTTGCATCCTACTAAGAAGAATTCTAGTACTCTTCTGGAACTGAAAAGCATAACAAACTTTAACTTTTCAATACCTAAGTTGTTGAAAAGATACATCGAAGCCTAATAATTCAGAACCAACTTCAAAGCATGGCACTACTTTGTCCTCACACATGTCAATTTTGGAGGGCGAGAAACGTCTTCAATACAGTTAGCTATTAGGCATGTCTCCAAGAAAGTAAGAAGTTACTGACGATGTTTAGGCTTGAAAAAAAGGTATGCAGTATGAACGAGAATGCAGTGCAATGTAAGTTGACTCTTTACTTTTTATAATACGGAAGAGATGAATAAAGAATAGAAATACTGCTTTTTTAAAATTTTAAGACAAAGTAGTTTTCTTGAATAGATGAAGAACAATTAATGAGTATATAAAACAGCGACGGTTAGAAAGTCATAACTCCCTTGCCTCTGGCAGAAGACAAATTTCTTTTCTGTATAGATGCTTTTTGCAGTTTCAGACACGTGTATGAGATCAATAAATTTATTTGTCTTTGGTAAGGAGGCACAGTAAAATGAAAATTCAGGTTTTGCAAACATCATCAGATACCAACTATAAGAAATAGGAAAAATTAAATACCCACCTAGCTTTGCCTCAGAAGTGTCCATCTCCCATTTGCTTTTCGGAATGTAACCCTAAATCATACACAGAGAGAAGCTCGGAGGATTAGAGAGAGACACATATGCATATCACTTTTGAACTGGAAACAGCATTATAGTGGGAGCTTAAGGTATTTCTTTTTGTAAGGCACAATTCTTGTTATCAGGTGAAGGAAACAAATTACTCAGTATTTCAGAACTTCTGCATCCACTTTCCATTCAGTGATTTTAGCAGCCCTTGCAAATCATTACAAGAGTGCTGCCCTCTACAAACACAGAACTCTGGAATGAGTCTAACAGACAGCAATGGTGCTGTGTGCATAATTACTATATTACATTATCCCGGTGGCAAAGTTATTACAACACAACTTATCAGTCATAAAGAATATTCAAAGCTTTACAAATACAAATGAAAAAGTTACTGTAGTCATAAGCTTTTAAGAATATATTCCCAGACTTACTACACGCAAGCTTCACTTAATAATCCTTTCAAAGGGACATACTAAATTCTTGTATTAGTGGTTAGTCCACAATTAAACAAAATTCTTTTTTTAGTTTAAATGAGAGTATCTGCTGAATCACTAAGTTTTAAGTATTATCTTTCATTTTAAAATAACCCTCTTAGTTCAACGATTCTTTTAAAACACTTTTTCCCTACAAATAATGTCATCATATGTTTTAAATGTAATGATCTTTAGCCAGTTTATTCCTTGTAAATGAGCATAATGACATTAAATTTGGCAAAAAGGTATTTATTTTAGATATCCTCTTGTTATCTTTTCATTTTATACCCTTGGACAAGTAAATCCTTACTAAGCAACCCCTTATAAGTCATTTCAGCTGTTCAGATTTGGTGTAAAACTACTTATGTTTCTCTGCAATCACATAAAAAGCTCAATGTAGTGAAATGGAACCCCTATGATAATTTCATTTTTTTAAGAATTATTTTTAATAGAGAGGGAAAAGAACTACTCTAGAAGATTTCTACAAGAAAACAAATAACCTACAGACCAGTTTTATTACACTAATTTCTTTCCTGCTCTAGTTATAGGTTGCCTCCCCTGTGGTAAACATACATGTATTTGTTAATACTAAGGGTTACTAAATCAGAGTGTACTATTCCAGAGAGCTACACTGCTTTTGATTATGTTCAGCACTGCTCTTCCAAAATCCTTGAAAGACCTTTTTTTAATCAAGCATATATCAGTGACTTGAGATTATCAGATCTCTGTATTTTATTGTTTTTAATCACATCTGTAATTAATACAAACTAAGACAGTTTGTGCTGCAATATTTCCTTGTAACAAACAAACTTCATGTATATATGTATATTTATACTTTTAAACCAAGTTGCACATTAAAATTTGCTCAGAAAGTTTACACCACAGCTAGAAGCCTGTATTGAACAAAGTGATGTGTGATACACTGGTGAGAATACTAAGTTAAATGCATTAATAATTCATACCATCAAGCACAGAAAAGCAAGAATTGTCTGAATGCTACAAACAACCCTATGGGAGTTGATAATAGCAACAAAAGAGTGACTTTGATGGTGTGAAATGGCCTATTGTGTGCTGAATCTGTACAATACCCCAGTCCTCAGATAGGATAAGAAAAGATTCAGGCTTCATCCTTTGGTACAAGTCAGTTGGATATTTCAAGGACATCGGCCGGATGGCAGGAGCTTCAGACTTCTCTTTTTCCACAGGATTAAATGCAGCAAAATGAATTGAAGAACCCTTACCAACTGCTCTTAAGAAGGCAACAGATACCAAATACAGTGTACTGTTCCACCTTTCTGTCTGACATACCTCTCTCTGAGATTAGCCATGTGACTGAATAGCAGAGATTACATACAGCAGATAATTCTTTGCTATTTCTCACCTCTTGTGAATCTGAATAGAAAACATTCTTATATGTAGATTGCTTTTAGTTATTAATAATTTGCATAGTTTTCACCACCAAGCTTTCTCCTTGTCTCATAAAGAAAAGGCCTATTGTTATATGTGCTGTACAGTAGGACACTCCCCAGAGCCCATAAACACACACACGCATTTATGCACAGATGTCTCAAAAGCTAAAGACAACTTTCCCTTCTAGATATAGCTCATTTCCAAGAAATGAGACTAGCAGCCATATTCTTGTAAACATGGATGCGTCTTTGAAATGTTCTAACCACACTTTATGCAGTCTCATACTCTGTGCCAAAGAATAATTTAGTAAAGAGAATAAATGAGTCATGTTGCAAAAAACAGATGTTTATTAAAATCCACTCTTCCTAAGCTTTATTTTTTTTTATTCTGTATTTCAACTGCTTTCTAAACTGCCACTCCTGAGGAATAGTAAAATTTGCATCAAGAAAAAGGACTTTGTTTGTCTCAGACATTTTTGGAAACTTCCTGTTTATTGGAGTTTAACTGCTTGGTTGTGGGAACCAGGGTTTGACACATTCAACTCATCAAGCACTGACCAGTTGCAGCTCCAACACATACCAAGAAGTTACATCAGGAAGCCTTCTGTAGCCTTTTAAATACATACCTAAAAACGCCAGCCCTCAATGCAATTCTCTAACCTTCATTTATGCAAGAGACCTAATCCCTCATCTTGGAAATACCTACTGACAAACAAAGTCAGCGAGCCTTGGGAGAGAAAGCATTCTTCTTCATAACTGTTGTCATATACTGTGACAGTCGAGAAGAGTTCTTTAGACATGTGAAAGGAAATAAGCTAAATTAATCTTTGCCCATTCTTCCCATCCCTCCACTTAGTGTAATTCTTAGATGATCTGGAAGACAGCGCTATAGTGTACTGCAATTTATAAATGTCTGTAAGAGCATGTTGACACGCTCCACTGATAATGCTGTTTGTGGCATATACTCACAGATTCTTAAAATAATTCAGTTAGGAATAATGTGATTTAACATTAAAGCTCTCCTAGAAATGTTTAAGGAACAAACAACTAGAATTGTGTGTATTAAGATCGCGCTGCTAAGAATGGCAATGAGTTGACATTTATAAGACTGAGATTCTCCCTCAGACGCATTAACAAACATTTCGTTAGAGATGGCTGATGTGTCTCCTACCAGTTCACTTTCTTCCTCCTCTGCTGTATCCTTCTTGACTTCTTCTTTCTGGTCTTCAATATTTGCATCAAAATCCTCCATCTCCACCTGTTCCAAAGCACAAACACAGACTTACAAAGCACTGCTTGACTTCTAAGTATTATCTTTTTAGCAGAGTAACTAGAAGATTCCAAGTTCAAACAGAAAAAGAAAGAAAGGATTCATCTTGGAAAGTATGACGATGCAATATATATGAATACTGGCTCCATTTTGGCTTCCTGCAGAATCAGGTTCCCCTCCAGCTACAGAGTGACAAGCTGTGTGGGAAAGTAGCAATCGTTTATTCTCTTCCTTCACATGCATTCTTTGTGCTACTGGTATCTGTAACAGTAAGATACTTCTCTTGCTTCCCACACAATCACATTTCAAAACTTGAAATCTCAGAAAAATATCTTAAACTTGCCTATTTCACATCACTGCAATGGTGCTCTCTGCATAGAACATCTCTATCAAGCCTTTGTCTTTTATGTATTTAAATATCACAGTGAAGAATAATAACCACAGATATTAACATAATAAAGAAAATGGATGCTTTAAGACATCTAACCCTGCCCATCTAATGGAATACTTTCCCAGGTCTACATGTCTAATAGGGATTCATGGGTATACTGTGGAATACCTAACACTCTCCAAGTATGTACAGTTCTTCATATCATTATTAAAATCTTGATGCACACAGAGTAAATCCCAAATCTGCCTTTCTCTGAGTCTGCTTGAAAGCTGAGCCTTTTGCTGCCCTCTTAAAGATTACTATTTTCCGATACAAAGAATTTTGAGATTCAAAAATAACCTGTTGACTTCATGACAAACTGCAAAGAGTAAACTTCCTACTTCAGCAGTTCACCAGTTTCTATGGCCATGGCAAGAGCTATTCTGAGAGCAACACGCAGCTATGGTACATTCACGATGACCATACGATTAATGTACTAATTTATTCCCAGAGCTCCTGAAACATCGGCCAAAGAAGAATGCAACAATATAGAAAAGTGACACACCGAAGATGCATGTCATGGCAAACTGCAAATGAAACAAAAAGGTAGCATACATCTACAGCAAGTGTAATCTTCTGCTACATGTTATTTATTTCTTCACTCTCTGCTACAGGTCTGTATGTCTCAAAGCAGGGACTGAGAGAGGTTCAAATTTGTTTATTTACTTATTTATTTTATCAAACTACTTCCTCAAATTATGATCCAATTAATCCAGTAACCTAAAAAAGTGCTGAGTTTCATCCAAGAGAGCAAAGCGTCTTCAACTCTTCCTCAAAGATGCGTAAGTTTGGGCTCCAAAAAGATTATAAAAAGCAACATGTACCTTCATGTTTGGGTAATTGATAAGAATAATGGAATACACTTGTCTGACACAGTGATTCTGGCTTTCTACAGTGCCAAGTTTAACTGCCCTGTTGTGATTATACCTTTCTCTGCTTTGTATTTTTAGTATAGTCACATCTACATAATTTGTAATTTTAACAAGCACAGATATTCTCACCTCCTCGATAGCAGCATCCTGCAATAGAGAACGAATGTCCAGGCGCATCATGTGACGTGGTGCTGCCTCCCAGTGATCAGACATCTAATAAAAACCAAACAAAAATTAAGCACCTCTAAAAATGTAACAAATTCAATGGAAAATTTGGTTTCTGATAATGAACAAGATGTATCTGTACTTAAGAAAAGTAATTTCAATCAATCCCATGAAATAACTACCAGCTCTTCTTAGAGGAAAAGTGTAACCATTATGCAGTCTAAAAGAGGTCAATAGTTTTCCAACAATAGCAGGCCTGAAAGCACAATGAAACCTATAATTAATCCTATGACTCCAGATGTATACAGTTACCCTGCTGATTTCCTTTAGCTTGCGTCCATGAATATTCCTCTTGGAACATGTCTGGTTATCTGCACTCATTTCAGCTAAGTACACCTAGAAAGAGAAAGACAATATTGAATATTGTAAATAAATTTTTAGAGCTCTTTTTCTACCTGGTGATACAAATTTACCTGGTAAATTTCTAACTGTAGACCACAGCATTTTTCCTGAATATGGGAGGGACTTTGAGTTCAAAAGTTTAGAAATACCAGCATACAGGTTCAGCTAGCAAGTTCAAATGCTTTTTAGGCTCCATTACCTCAAAACCCTTGGTTTTTGCAGCACTCCAAAATTGTTCAAAATGTCGCACTCTATCATTGATAGCATCAAGGATAATGAAGGGGAAGAAGCCATCATCCAAGGTCTTTTTGAAAGTTTTAAACATGCTGGTACGATAGGTCTCTTCCATATCAGCTTCATATTCATATTCCATCACCTTTATCAAGGACAAAAGCATTTAAGAAAGAGGACACCTATTAAATTGCTAATATTCAACTGCTGAATGTCATGACCACAAAGTAAACTGGTAGCAGAAAAACATCTTCCAGGTCAACCTTTAAGAATTTGGCCATTCTGCCCTTAGGTTATATTGATTTGTTCTGAAACACAGCCCACAGACCTCCGCACTCTTCAAAAGCCACAGACCGAAATTCTGATTGCCACTGTGTTGTTCCAGAATGTCTTGTTTCTTTGTCAAGATAAGCAACTGAATTAGAAGTACCTTCTTTTTCACTTTTTTCCCTGTATCTGGGTCTCTCTCTTCTTTTTCCACTTCAGTGATAAAATAATCATCCAGGCTGAGCACTCTTGGTGCAGGTCCTCCACACTCTACTTCCTTATCCTGGGAGGAAAGCAGAGAGGAAACATAAACTCTTGCCATAAAAATTCCATTCTGCTACAGAGGATCTTCAAAACACTTTGAGCCAACTAGGGAAGTCACACTGCTGGACCTGTTGTTTGTGAACAGAGAAGGACTTGCAGGAGATGTGACAGTTCGAAGCCGTCTTGGGCATAGTGATCACAAAATGACAGAGTTTTCGATTCTCGGAGAAGTAAAGGGCAGGGAGGGGCAGCAGAACTGCTACCTGGGACTTCTGGAGGGCTGACTTTGGCCTGTTTAGGAGTCTGGTTAACAGAGTCCCTTGGGAGGCAGTCCTGAAAGGCAAAGGAGTCCAAGAAGGCTGGACACTCTTCAAGAAGGAAATCTCAAAGGTGCAGGAGCAGGCCGTCCCCACGTGCCGAAAGACGAGCTGGCGGGGAAGAAGACCGGCCTGGCTGAACAGAGAGCTTTGACTGGAACTCAGGAAAAAAAGGAGAGTTTATGGCCTTTGGAAGAAGGGGCAGGTAACTCAGGAAGACTACAAGGATGTCATGAGGTTATACAGGGAGAAAATTAGAAGGGCCAAAGCCCAGCTAGAACTTAATCTGGCCTCTGCTGTAAAAGGCAATAAAAATTGTTTCTACAAATACATTAACAACAAAAGGAGGGCTAAGGAGAATCTTTATCCTCTACTGGATGTGGGGGGAACATAGTGACAAAGGATGAAGAAAAGGCTGAGGTACTTAATGCCTTCTTTGCCTCAGTCTTTAACAGTAAGACCAGTTGTTCTCTGGGCACGCAGACCCCTGAGCTGGAAAACAGGGACGGGGAGCAGAATGAAGCCCCCACAATCCAAGGGGAAATGGTTAACGACCTGCTACACCACTTAGACACCCACAAGTCTATGGGACCGGATGGGATCCACCCAAGGGTACCGAGGGAGCTGGCAGAAGTGCTCACCAACCCACTTTCCATCACCTACCAGCAGTCCTGGCTAACCGGGGAGGTCCCAGTTGTCTGGAGGTTAGCAAATGTGATGCCTATCTACAAGAAGGGCTGGAAGGAGGATCCGGGGAACTACAGGCCTGTCAGTCTGACCTTGGTGCTGGGGAATATTATGGAGCAGATCATCTTGAGTGCCATCACGTGGCATGTAGAGACCAACCAGGTGATCAGGCCCAGTCAACATGGGTTTATGAAAGGCAGGTCCTGTTTGACTACCCTGATCGCCTTCTATGACAAGCTGACCTGCTTAGTGGACAAGGGAAAAGCTGTGGACGTTCTCTACTTAGACTTTAGCTTGAGGGTAGGAGGGCTCTAAAGAGGGATCTGGACAGGCTGGATCAATGGGCTGAGGCCAGCTGTATAAGGTTCAACAAGGACAAGTGCTGGGTTCTGCACTTCGGTCACAACAACCCCATGCAATGCTACAGGCTTGGGGACGAGTGGCTGGAAAGCTGCCCATTGGAAAAGGACCTGGGGGTGTTGACTGACAGCCGGCTGAATATGGCCACCTGGGCACAGAGCTGGCTCAAGAAGGCCAACAGGATCCTGGCTTGTATCAGAAATAGTGTGGCCAGAAACACTAGGGAAGTGATTGTACCTTTGCACTCAGCACTGGTGAGGCTGCACCTCGAATACTGTGTTCAGTTTTGGGCCCCTCACTACAAGGAGGACACTGAGGTGCTGGAGCATGTCCAGAGAAGGGCAATGAAGCTGGTGAAGGGTCTGGAGCACAAGCTTTATGGGCAGCTGAAGGAACTGAGGTTGTTTAGCCTGGAGAAAAGGAGGCTCAGGGGAGACCTTATTGCTCTCTACAACTACCTGAAAGGGGGTTGTAGTGAGGTGGGTGCTGGTCTCTTCTCCTAAGTGACAAGCGATAGGACAAGAAGAAATGGCCTCAAATTGCACCAGAGGAGTTTTAGATTGAATATTAGGGAAAATTTCTTCACCGAAAGGGTTGTCAGGCATTGGAACGGGCTGCCCAGGGAAATGGTTGAGTCACCATCCCTGGAGGTATTTAAAAGACGTGTGGATGAGGCACTTAGGGGCATGGTTTAGTGGTGGACTTAGCAGTGTTAGGTTAATGGTTGGACTTGATCTTAAAAGTCTTTTCGAACCTAAACAATTCTATGAATCTATGACTTCTGGCAAACAGCAGTTCCCTGCTCATATGCAAAACAAGAAAAGAGCAGTATCCCTCATGTTTGCTAACAGTCAGGGGGATTCACACGCCATATGAAGACATGGAACATGAAATAACAACAGGCTGAAATTCCAGACAAACAGAAAGAAAACAGCAGAGTAAGCACATGTAAAATACAAGCAGCACTACACAGTCAGTGGTTGTTTACATACCCTGATGAGTTTTGCTACATGTGTCTTTCCACTGCCAGGCAACCCTCTCATTATGATTACAATCTGAAACAAAGATCATGTAAGAAGATAGGATACTGTACTACATTTTACAGAATGTCTTTTGCAAAAACCTTCTTCTAGAAAATTATGAGCTCTGGGCTTATACTTTTGCATATCATCAAGCAAAGCCAGTACCATGCCTCACTGCCTATTTTACAAACCACGTTGTGAGGAATGGTAGTAGTTCCACAGAATAAGAGTATACGATGTTAATCATCTCAGCAGCTCATACTGCATAAGATGTTATAGATCTGGTTCAGATAAAAGTAACTGAATGAAACTTGTCTAAATGTTTTATAGCCTGAATCTTGTTCTTTCTTTTTTTATATGGTGCATGGTCAAATTTCTGACTCTGTGTAAAGCCAAGTCTTTCCTCTGATACATCAAAAACCCAAGTGAAGATGTCAGAAGAGTCTAAAATACATTAACATTACCCACTAATAGGAATTTCATTTTAGCATTCCCAGGAAGTTTACATCACCTGTGGACTCCTAGTAGCTATGCTACAACACTCTAGGCATTTGCAAAGGAACCAAGAGAATTTCCAGAGCTTCCTCAAATGTAGGCTTGTTCCCAACATATTACATTCATTAGCATTTTATCTGAATACAGACCTCGTAGAAACTGACTGTTGCTTTTAAAATGCATACTCACCCTCTCCGGCCTGCTATCCCGTCCTGGTGGCTTCAAAATATCATCTACGTTTTTAGATTCTGGCTTTCTTTCCACTCGTGGAGCAGGTGGTGGCTGACGGGGCACTGATGGAGCAGAAATAGGAATCCTTTCTTCAGGGTAATTTCTACGATCACCTTCAAATTCCAGTGTTTGGACAGAAGAATTTTCTTAGTTCAGTAAAATAAAAAAATTAAGATGTTCATACCCAGCTGAGCTGATTTAAACAGACCTTCATTATTTTACGATAAATTAATGGATTTGTCCCCAAAATAATTAAGTTTTCTAATTTTGAACCTATTGCAATCAAAGACATTTTTAGCAGAGTATAACTGTTTTGTTCCTGATCTCATCACCACTGAGAAACAAAACTATATGACACCGCCCAAATAAATTTTCCTGAATTATATATTCTGAACAATTAAATACTGCAAATCAGTTGATCTTCTCACAATTAATCTTCACCTCTGCGAGTCCATATTTTTCATAATGTTCTAGCATGGCTTCAAGATTGAGAAGCTATACCTCCAAACATGGAAGGCCCATGATCATACGCTGGACGATCTGTTTTTCGTTCATATGGTGGTCTTTCAAAACCACCTCGCCTGGAGGGAGGATGGTCTTTCTTCTCACGGTAAGTCTGAGTCCTTGAAGGTGTAGTAGGAAGAACCCTGCCAAAAGAGTATTTTACATGTTTTTAGAATTTCTACTATGGATTCCAGAGAGAAATGAACATGTACCTCACAGGCAAAACGGACAGCCTGATAACCAATACAGCCTGAATTGTATTGATTTCAATAGTGTTCCAAAACCATGTACCTATCATCTCGGGGATGCCGCTCTTTTTCAAATCTCTCTCGTTCATAGTCTACAGAACCACGGTCTCTGTGCAATTCTCGCTCTCTCTTGAAATCCCGATGATCTGTGTTGGAATTACCTTGACGCTCAAAATAAGGCTCACGATCTCTTTCTCTGTTGTAACGACCAGGGTGCTCTGAAAGGAGAAACCCATGGAAATCTAAACTACTAAAACATAAATTTTTCTTATTTTTGAAGGAAAAGCGACAAACAAGAGTGCAAGAAAAGTATATACAAACATATGATCTGAGGGCTAGAATGGACTTAATCAGTCACTGAATCTATTTTCCAAACTGTAACGGACAACCATACCATGAAATCCTACTTAAAGCTACAAAACTGAGTTTTTGAAGTGGCTAGGTCATTGACTGCATTACTCCTCTTGACAATATAAACTGTTATTCTTATGGGCCTCTGAAGCAAATAAAGTGGTTGTAGCTTAAACAAGAGTTACTTACATTTAAAATGTTCTTTTAGTGCCTTACAACTTTTCTTAAGAGCTAACAAACTGTCAGAGAGCTAGCCAAGTGCTCCCTACCTTTTTGAAATGTTTGCCTCTCCGGTAGAGGTTCCGGACGCAGGGTTACCCTCTCCCCATATGGAATCTGTTCCACTTTACTGGTGGTTATATCTGGTTAAAAATAATCGATAAATAATCAAGGTT
This sequence comes from Gavia stellata, assembly GCF_030936135.1. Classification (NCBI taxonomy): domain Eukaryota; kingdom Metazoa; phylum Chordata; class Aves; order Gaviiformes; family Gaviidae; genus Gavia; species Gavia stellata. Next base: position 27,123,767 of record NC_082600.1, read on the forward strand.
TTAAAATACCCCCCTTCCATTTCATTTCTTCTGTCATGAAAAGCAATCAGTCAATGGCATTAAAAATGACTGGAATAACTTACCAAAATTTCTTTTAATGGATAACGCAAAAAAGCTATACATAAATACACAACACCATGGTTTTGAAAGAGTTTTTGTGTGTGTAAGTATGCGTACCATTTTATCTTAAGAATGGGACTTCCGCCTTTTCAGATGAGTTCAGGTAGCACGTGTGGTCAGAAGGTTAGAAACATTAAACATGCTCTGAAAGTTTCAATAACTCATAGAACTACTGTAATGTCAGGAACATTAACTGAAACGCTCACTTTAGATTCCTAACAGTGACAATTTTTCTAACAGCTTTTAGTAAAACATCTACTTAATGGAATCAATATGGCTTCAATTCATGTTATGGCCCCTCAGAGAGAGAGAAAAAAAACAACCACTCTTTAAACGACAATGCACAATTTAAGAACTTCTTTACGACATGATTTCACTCTTGTCAAAAACTAAGAATGAGGGAAGTGAATTCTATCAAAAAACTAGTGTTGAATTTTAGCTTTGATAAGTTCAATACTAAAAATCAGAGCACTTCACTGTTTGTGTGTTAAATGACTATTTAGGGTGCACGCCCTTCAGAACTAGGACTTTGTCTCCCTCTCTGTCTAGAGGGTACCTCATACCCATTAAGCAGTATATAAATAATGCAAACACCAGTCACATTCTGCTTTAAGTTACAAAGTCACACCAAAGAACTGTAACAACCCAAAGTACTTTCTAGCACAGTTATTTCCATACTTAGCTACAAAGGGATTAAGTGAAAGTATCAATATCAATCTAAATATAACACATTGACGTGATCACATCAGCTGGTGTTTATTAGAAGCAGATGTGGCTATACAACATTCAGTTCACATGAAATAGCTCATTATCACAGCATTGAAGAAAACATTAAACTCAAGGCTGGAGGTTACAAACTCCTTAAAACTGCACTGCTTAGCATTAGATCACAATGTACGCAGCCTACAGGTCAACTGCAGAACATCTATGGCATGCTTTGTGTGGCACACTCCTTTAGGAAGAAGAGAGTAGGACTAATTAGCTCTCCGTTACAGATCAAACAAATACACTGTAATACTCACCTCGCCCATGGCCATAATCCACAGTTTGCTGAATTACAGGTGCTTTAGGAACCGGTGGAATAACTGGAGGAAGGGATACTGGTACAGCTGATGGAACAGAGGTGTGAACGGCAGGTACTTTCACAGGCGAGGAGATGGATGGAGGCATCATTGACTCCTGTTTACACAACTCGTACTCCATATTTGCTCCTTTATCCTCATTTGTGTCCCAGAGCCCGTGGAAAGAATCCTCATCCCAGCGTTCCTGTTCCACAGCAGAAGGTGATGGTTTTAAAGACTGACCATGACTTGGGGTTGTAGTTGGAGTAGAAACTGGAGCATGTGGCCTTGTCATAGATGTAGCAGGCCTTGTCAGTGGGGCACTTGGTCTTGTCACAGGGGTGGGCTGTCTGAACAACACGGGAGGCTTTATAATAACAGCAGGAGAAGGTTTAATAGCTTGGGCTTCTACTGGTGCCTCTGAAGATAGCTGAGAAGAGACCTAGATGCAGAAAGCACTTTTAATGTAGATCTGTAAACTAACCTTCTCTCATCCTCTGTAAGTCAGTAAGCACAATGGCAATTGGTAATCAAATCATAAGCATTTTCTAGTACCTCCATCAAGGTGCTACAGGGAGGAGGACAATATTTCAAGAACTGGTGGCCTGAATTAATTTGGTGTTTGTTCACTATGTGAAGGCTTAAATACTATTTATTTTCTCCTTCAAAAATAACCTTAACAATTCATGCTCCAGTAGGCCTATCTCAGTTCAAAAGTGTCTATGGTTTTATTCCCAAAGCTGTCTGTGAGAAGGCCGAAAAAGTCTGAAAGTAGGGCAGCTCGGTGATGCACGAAAGGATTGATCAGGCCAGCTTCTTTCTGGAAGTCACTGGAAAAATTCCCAGAGAGCAGAATCACCTGGAAACCCCTTAATGAAATCAACATCAGATCAACATAGAAATGGGGAGGTCTTGCCCAGTGGAAAAAACAAACAAAACAAAACCCCTTCATGAACCAAACATCCCATGGAACCCCACGTGCTGTTTCACAAGAGTCTTTTCAGCATCACAGCAGATGCCAAGTTACAGGCAGCCTTATTAGCAACATGCAACAAAACTTGCAAAATGGTTGTAGGTACAAAGCTGAACTTTGTAGTAACAGTTCAAAGTCACAGCAGAAGTCTGAAGGCAGAATCCCAAGAAAGACAACAGTTGTTTGAATACCTTTAGCCAGATGGGTGAAGTAGTCTGAGATACAAAATATCAAAGTTGAGTAAAGTCACTTCCTAAAGGCCTCAACATATCTGCAGTTCTTGGTACCAAATCTGTTCCATTATTTTACTTTATAGACACTGTGAACAAGGAAGAGGTTAACTAGGCAAAAAGAAAATTTGTAGTGCCTCATTCACTGCATAACACTTCTCTGGAGGGAGGGACAAACAAAGCTTGGTCTGGCTAAATGTCAGATCCAGAGGTCAGTACAGCTAAATTTATTGGTACCAGTAACTCTGGGGTTGAGATGTGATGAAGAATAAAGACTGTGCATCGACTCAGGTATCTCCTCCCATTTAACAAAATTGTTTATCTGTTCTAGGAAGGATTTATAAACCTGAGTTAACATGACTGCAGAAGTTCAGGTGGTTTCTGACTGGGTATGAATTCTCAAAAAACCAAATATAAGCAGCTGAGAAGAGTTCCCAGAACTAACTAAGAGATTAAGCAGCAGAGGAATAACTTGCATCACAATGGGAGATGAAGTCACGGAAGTACGCAGATGTGAGCTTCCATGCACTTTATGATATTCCAGAGGGTAATGAGAGCTCCTAATAAAGACAGTAAACAGAAAGCTAATGCCCACTCTACGTTGAAATATCTCAGCTTTTGATGGACCAATCCTCAAATTTCTCTCTTTAACCTCTTCAAAGAGGAGACAGCTCTTAAAGTAGAAAAAGCAGAGCAAGATCGGAATTAAAGACAGTGTCAGAACCTAGTTAGGCAGGGAACAGGAGTAACTTCTCATGAGCCTTATGCTCCTGTTTTAGAACAGCTCACTGTTTCTCGCACATCATCCCACAGCAGTCCAGGCTGTTGAGCCTCATGCACTACTGTCCCCAATGGGTCATGCTCAGAAGACACAGTGGACTGAATGAGTAGAAAGGCTTTGGAAAAACCTAAAGAAAGTAAGAAGTTGCTTTGCCTCAACAGAAGATTAATGAGGTTGTAAGGGCTGCTGAGGAGGCATTCCACGTAGAAGTTTGACCATCAGAGTGCAGGACTGATCTGACATACACATTAATAGTAATTGCTACCAGTATGTTAAGTTAACACAAGATGAATTTACCTGAAAGGCACCCGGCCTTGTGCTTGTGTTCTGTGATCTCGGAGAGTCCTGTGTGGAAATGTCAGGTTTAAACTCTTTCAACTTCTGTAGCTGTTCTTTTTGCTCTCTGCGCATGAATCACAAGAAAGTGTTATCAGTCTGCAGCTTAAACGAAAAAATAAAGAAATCAGTGCTCACAGTGAAAACCACGTATTACACTAGCATTAGGGGCCAAGTCCAAAGAAGAAAAGGACACAGCAGGCTTTACATGGTCAACGCTATGATTCAGAAATCCCTGTTTCACATTCACCTAACCATGGAGGTATTTAACATATTAGCTGTGTTGGTTTTTTGATCACAAATTCCTCTGCAACATGCAGTTATGCTTTTGTGCTTGGCCAGAACCACTCCACTTTGACAGTAAAGACCAAAGCTAGATTTTAGCTTCTGACAACACCTTCAGCAAACCAGAAGCCCAGTGCAGATGCATGCCTAAGGGCTCTCAGTGGCTTGCTCTGGGTTGTACACTAACAGGATTGAGGCCAACACAAAGCACAACAGAGACTACAACATTTAAAAACAAAGCCGTGATACTAGCTTTTGTTTCCTTGTTTTATGTATCAAAATGCTACCTAGTCTATGGAGCAGACATGAGGACTAGTAGTGAATACTACAACCACTGGATTACAAACATCTGTCTATTCAATATGATTACCTGTCAGTTTTTGTTTGCATCTTTTTACCTATTTTTTTATTACTAATAACGCTTTGTTCATATTAATTGCGTGTATTAAAGTAGTGCCCAAAGAACAACTAAGAATGGAATCCCTCTGTACTAGGTACAACAGAGGCCATCCTGACCAGCAACCCATCTGTTCAGTGTCCACTGCAAGGGGAACTCGGCTCACAGAGAGGGATCCGAAGTGCTGCATTAGTACAGAGCAAACTGAGCAATTGCTAGCACTTAAAAGGTCTTCTTTAGAGTTGGCTTAGGAAGAATACACCAGATGACAAATACAGAACAGCATGCAGCTCAGAGTATGCTGTTTTATACACAATAAAAGCAAAGCCAGATGAAGGCTTTACCTTTGGAGATGAAAGCAGTTATGCAGCACACTAGTGGTATAACTCTTGGCTCAAAAAATATCAGTCTCCTTAAAGTTGTTCCTACTGTTCAGACTGGGGTCACCTGCTTATAAGAACCTGATGAGAAGTATCAGTGTAACTATTTTTTAAGATTATCCTCATATTAAATTAAAAATCAGTAGTGTCATGTTTGTTTCTCCCCTTTTTACTGTCTTAGAAAGAGGTATATGTATCTACATTCTTACACAAAACGTTTTAGTTTCTGTGTTTAAATATTTCAGCCCTAATAACTTATTCACTTAGGCAGTGATTCCCAAACTGTGGTCCTTAGATTAAGTTCATTGGCTTGCAGCTAGTCACATTAAACAGCAAAATGTATGCTTGGCAACCTGAGGCAATGGGAAAGTCAGGAAGCTGAAAATTATCTGTTGCTCTGAACTTTCGACAAATATTGCTTTATAACACAGATTTCACAGTTACTAACACCTGTTGAATTAATCTAATTGCAGTAAAAGATTAAATTATTCAGAATAAAGGTTTTCCCTTCCTTTTTAAAAATTATTTTTCTTGCATTTTGGCGTGCAACTAAGGCTTTCCATATGGGACAGATGCTTAGCAATCTTATGAGTCTGAAAACAAAACCGTTTCAAGAAAAGTGCAAAATGTCTCTGTATCTTTCAACATGGTTTAATGTAAATGTAATAATGATAAACAAACATTCATTTTAATTGCCCATTATTTTAGCATAATATCTTGTTTATGAAATTAAACCCCTCTCTTTACTAGGCACCAAAGCTTAGCTATCTCTCAGTAACTCATGAATAGGATGAACCACATGAACCTGTGTCTCTAAAATGCTTCCTCTTTTCCCTACAATCTCCTCTGAAAGATCTCATTCACTGAAAATAGTCAAAGAAACTAATCTTTCTGTTTTTTTTTTTTTTAAATACATTTAATGCATCTAAACCCATGCACCAAATCACAAACATAGCATTTGGATAGACGGTATGTGATCCATTCATTCTAATATTACTAAATTTACTGAGCCCTAGGATGTTTCTGATGTTTAAGAAGATATTCTATTACTTATTTTGAAATAAACACCTATTAAAGCCTTAGGAAGTCTAGTAGCTGCTTTCTAAAACGTGGCCTTGGTGAACTCTTGCATTCATATCCTCCTGATTGTTATCACTGCTGTTATGCTGATCCTCAGAACTAAGATCAACCAAACTTGACACAATTATTCACTGACTATGCTGGATTTCAAATGAGGGAGCACTGTAAAAAGAAAAAAGAAAAAACCCACATATGCTTTAATTAAAAAGTAAGCAGTATCCAAAAATTAAATAGGTCCCATTGTGTGAATTAAGAACCACATTAATGTAGATCTTGACAGGTAAGTATTAAAAAGCAATTATCAACGAGCTCATCTGACACTAATAAAAAGACTGAAAAGCAGTTATCAACAAGCTCATTTGAGGATAACAAAAAGCTTGGTCAGATGATGTGGACAGATCTCTTCCTGGAAAGCAACAAACAGGGAATGCCATGTTCATGGGGAAAGTGACAACCACCTATTTAAGAAAAGAAGTCCATCCACAAAAGCTATGATGGAGACACTCCTCTAATAACTTGTTCCACATGAGCTCCTACTATCATGCTGTGGCAAAAACATATTAAGCCATTACTGCATAAATCAAGGAATGAAGTTGGAAAGGAGCACTGTCTCCACAGAACAGGATTCCCACCCAAAGTGACAGAAGCAGGCAACTCACCGAAGCATTTTGAGCTCCTGGGCAGCCTTCAGAATTATCTCATGCTGTCTTTGGCTAAGGACCATCACTCCTCCCAAGGACTGGTCAGAGTCCAGGTTTGAATCTGCTCCCAGCATATCAGAAGAATGTGAAGGTGGAGGAAGGGATGAATCTGAATGATCGTCCAAAGACCGCAGTCTGTCTCCATCATCTGGATACCACCGATCTGACAACCGTTCCCTCTCCCAGTCAGTCCTTTCTGGAATGTAGTCTTGCTTCTCCCGCCATGCGTTGTATCTCTCTGGATACTCTCGAATCCTCAGCTCCCCCCGGTCTCGGAGGTCTCTGTCATAATGATCTCTGTTCCTATCCTCCCTCCACCTATCTTCACGGTATCTGTCCAGAGGTGGAAGAGGTGGTAATGGTGGTAGAGGGGGAATATCCAGGTCACGATTCCCCATTTCTCTGTCATCCATAGGTCTCATGTCCCAGTCTCTATCCCATTCTCTGTCTAAATCTTGATCATAAATGTCTGAGGATCTTCCAGTCCTATCTATATCCCTCTCTAGTTCCCTCTCTCTTGGCCTTTTCCAGTCATCCCACCATGAATCTCGTCTGTCATGATCAGATGATAAAGGAGGTAGTGGTGGTAGGGGAGATAACGGAGGCAATGAATGGTGGGATTGCAACCTGTCATCTCTGTCATACGCATCTACAGAATCATCCTGATAATCAGAGTTGTGATCTCTCCAGTATCGTTCTCTTTCCCAGTCATCCAATTGCTCATGCTCCAAAGAAGGGTCATCTTGACTATCTAAAGGAAATTCCTCCTGCATTCTATCATCTTCATGACCCCAAGAACCCCTGAGTGTCTCATCTCGATGGTATGGAGGCAATTTGTCAGGGTCATCTCCTAGGTGAATGGGTTTATCTATACTGCCTGTTTCAGATCTTCCTGCTTCCCTCTCCCGGCTACCTGCCCTCCTGACGGGACCCCTCTCCCGGCTACCTGCCCTCCTGACGGGACCCCTCTCCCGGCTACCTGCCCTCCTGACGGGACCCCTCTCCCGGCTACCTGCCCTCCTGACGGGACCCCTCTCCCGGCTACCTGCCCGCCGCATGGGCTCCCTCTCCCGGCTACCCGCCCGCCGCATGGGCTCCCTCTCCCGGCTACCCGCCCGCCTGACTGGGCCTCTCTCCCGGCTACCCGCCCGTCCCCTGTCCCGGCTGCCTGCCCGCCCAGCTAGCTCTCTGTCTCGGCTAGAGAACACCCTCTCATGGCTATCTGACCGTCCACCCAGTCCCCTCTCTCGGCTGCCAGACCGTCCATCTGGCATCCTCTCCCTGCTGCCTGACCGCCTATCTGGCATCCTCTCCCTGCTGCCCGCTCTCCTGAACATCCCCCTGCCGCGGATGGATGCCTGCCTAGCTTGCCCTCTGCCTCTGTATACATATCCTCTGCCACGGCCGTCATCCATCCTGCCCATTCCCCGGCCATGGCCATCGTCCATCCTGCCCATTCCCCAACCACCATCCATCCTGCCCATTCCCCGGCCACCATCCATCCTTCCCATCCCCCGGCCACCATCCATCCTTCCCATCCCGCGGCCACGGCCCATTCCCCAGCCACGGCCATCCCCCTGCCCTCTGCCACGGCCATCATCCAGTCTGCCCTGGCCCCTTCCTCTGCTTACTGGTCCCCTCCCTCTGTCTTCATGCATAAACGGCCCCTTCCCTCTGCTTTCTGGTCCAGGTAGGCCCTGGGCACTATCTGAAGCAATCAACTGGTCATCTGGTGAATCCAAATCCTGATTTCCTGTCACAGGGGTTACTGCACCACCTGCTCTTGCAATACCTGACTGCAAAGCTACAGGGTTACTAGAAAGGGGTGTTGATTTCTGGTTCTGAATAGGCGGAGTAGGTGCTTTGGACTCTTCTACTTGCTGGTTAGGATCATGTGAACTCCATGTCCACTTTTTAGGAGGGTCTGAAATAGTTTCTTTGACTTCAGGTTTGGATGGCTCCTGTTGAGTGTTTGTCAGGTCCTCATTTGACTCAATGGGACCTGCACTCTGTGCATCAGGAGTAGACTGTGTTCTGCTTACAGTCTGCTGATTGCCAGCTATGTCTGTAAAAGGTTCTTTGTTTTCTGACTGTGAGTCTGTCTGTGACTGCTGCTGCTGCTGTCCCAAATGAGGCCTGGGTCCCCTCCACCGTGGACCACTAGGTCGGGAACCATGTCCATGTGATGCGCTTGTCGAAGTATAAAATTGTGCTGCTGGTCCTCGTGGGATAGTCCCCCATCTACCTGAAGACTGTCCATCTGTATTCTGTCGGTCAAAACGTGACCTGTATCCTTCTGAGCGCTGAGAGTCAAAACGAGGCCCTCTCTGTCTTGAGCCTTCAAATTTGTCATAGCCTCTTCCTCGAGGTCCATCAAATCTACAGATGACATAATGGCAATTTTATTCAAATGAATGTGTCAAATTAAAATACTCTAAATGAGTGTTTCATCCCCACCCCAGTCACTTCTAACTGATGAATCCTAGTGTGCCTTAGGATCAATCACTACTGAACCAGTGCAGAAGCACAGAGACATGTCTTCAATTCAATATTGTTCACTGAAGACTAGTTTAAGCCACTTGCAGATCATGTAACCCCAAAAGGAAATTTGGCTTAAATATCTCAGGACTGAAACCTGACTGACAAAGAAAGCTGGCAAACTCATTTGAAAAAAAGCTTTCAATTTTTGTTTAATGGAAGTTTTGTTGCAAAGTTTTGCTTTGATAGTATGCAACAAGCCTACTTAACTATGGTGATGAAAGCCATCTAGAAAAATCTTTAAATACAGATCCTTTCAGAAAGTGCAACAAACTGTGATACTGCCCAGTTCCATGCAAGATAATATGCCTAAAACAAATGCATTTTTATTGCATAATTTTTTAAATTCCTTTTGAGAGTACCTACAGCTGCTATTGCTTGAATATGAGGAAATAGGTCAGGCAAACTAATGAAGAATAATTCATGCAATCATATTTAACAAGGCTGATCTAGTAAAAAAATCCAGTTTTTAAGCATACGCTCAAATACTGATTTACATAATAGACTAGAACAAATCAAATTCATTTTACACGAAATAGAGAACTCATGTCTGAAGTCAAGTTGCTTGTATGTTTGGCATTCACAGTTGTGTCTCACTGGACGGGCTCAGGAAGGCCAAAGCGCATCTGGAGCTGAATTTGGCAAGGGACACAAAGAGTAATAATAAGGGCTTCTATAGGTATGTCAGCCAGAAAAGAAAGGTCAAAGAAAGTGTACCCCCCTGATGAACACAACCGGCAAACTGGTAACAACAGATGAGGAGAAGGCTGAGGCACTCAACAACTTTTTTGCCTCAGCCTTCACTGGCTGCCTCTCTTCCCACACCTCTCGAGTGGATGGACCACAAGACAGTACTGGGGGGAGCAAAGTCCCTCTCACTTTAAGAGAGGATCAGGTTTGTCACCACCTGAGCAACCTGAACATACGTAAGTCTATGGGACCTGACAAGATGTATCCCAGAGTCCTGAGGGAATTGGCTGATGTAGTTGCCAAGCCACTCTCCATGATATTTGAAAGGTCATGGCAGTCAGGGGAAGTTCCTGGTGACTGGGAAAAGGGAAACATTGCACCCCATTTTTAAAAAGGGTAGAAAGGAGGACCCTGGGAACTATCAACCTGTCAGCCTCACCTCTGTGCCTGGGAAGATGATGGAACAGATCCTCCTAGAAGCTATGCTAAAGCACATGGAGGACAGGGAGGTGATTCGAGGCAGCCAGCATGGCTTCACCAAGGGCAAGGCTTGCCTGACTAACCCCGTGCCTTCTATGATGAAGTGACTGCATCAGTGGACAAGGGAAGAGCTACGGATGTCATCTATCTGGACTTCTGTAGGGCCTTTGACACAGACCCCCACAACATCCTTCTCTCTGAATTGGAGAGATATGGATTTGATGGATGGACTATTCAGTGGATAAGGAGTTGGCTGGATGGTCGCATGGTAGTCATCAACGGCTCCATGTCAACATCCTGCACCTGGGTCAGGGCAACCCCTGGTATCAATACAGGCTGGGGGACGAAGGGTTTGAGAGCAGCCCTGCCAAGAAGGACTTGGGGGTACTGGTGGATAAAAAGCTGGACATGAGCCGGCAATGTGCGCTTGCAGCCCAGAAAGACAACCGTATCCTGGGCTGCATCAAAAGAAGCGTGGCCAGCAGGTTGAGTGAGGTGATTCTGCCCCTCCACTCTGCTCTGGTGAGACCCCACCTGGAGTACCGCGTCCAGCTCCGGAGTCCTCAGTACAGGAAAGACATGGAGCTGTTGGAGCAGGTCCAGAGGAGGGCCACAAAAATGATCAGAGGGATGGAACACCTCTCCTATGAGGAAAGGCTGAGAGAGTTGGGACTGTTCAGCCTGGAGAAGAGAATGCTCCAGGGAGACCATATTGCAGCCTTTCAATACTTAAAGGGGGCCTACAAGAAAGATGGGGACAGACTTTTTAGTAAGGCCTGCTAAGATACGACAAGGGGAAATGGTTTTAAACTAAAAGAGGGTAGATTTAGACTAGATGTAAGGAAGAAATTCCTTACAATGAGTGTGGTGAAACACTGGAACAGGTTGCCCAGAGAGGTGGCAGATACCCCATCCCTGGAAGCATTCAAGGTCAGGCTGCACGGGGCTCTGAGCAACCTCATCTAGTTGAGGATGTCCCTGCTCATTGCAGGGGGGTTGGACTAGATGACCTTTAAAGGTCCCTTCCAACCCAAACTATTCTATGATTCTATGAACATTAATTCATTACCGCCTAGTTACCAACAGCGGTTGACTTGTTGCAGAATTTACTGTTTCAGTGAGCAATTTACCAAACAAGATCATTTATACAACCTCTTGGAATTTTAATAATCCTTGTAAGTTAACACAGTAAACTATATTGAGAAGAAACAGTAAACAGATTTTTGGGAAAGCTTTGATAAAACCCTAGAATGGTCATGCAATCACAATATAGGAATGCACAATGGTTACACTGTTAATTAAATACCATAAGTATGCTCAAAACCAGAGCTCCTGTGTGTGCATTCTAGAAATTTTTCATTATCCATAACCTATCATTGCACATCACTGAGCTCTAAACCAACGCACATAGAAGACATAGACTAGCAAATCATGAAAACCATCTGTTCAGAACTGTACATCCAACAAAGCCCCAGGACCAGAAACAACACTTTTTAATAACCATCAGGAGGTAGAAAATTATTCAAAGTTATAAAAAAATTCATTTACATTGCTAGCAATTCATGAATTATTATTCACGTATGATCACTTTAAAAGCAAAGATAAGGGAAATAAAGATGAAGATATGATTGTAAAGTCTAGCAGAGTATGTAGGGATAGAAACAATTTAACAAAACAACACTGTTCTTTGATTCAGTAAGCATCACATCAACCTGTCTTGAACTAATGACCAGACAGAACAGATGTTGTTTTTGCAACCTGATATAATGTCAAGTACGAAAGAACAATATTCCAAAAACAAGATCTTGGAATAAACCATATAGCAGGCATAAAACCACATAAAAGACACAGAGCACTGGCCTTTAAAGTAGCTTTACATTAAGGCAGCAGGCCATCCACCTGATAAAATGAAGATTTAAATTTGAACAAAACTGTATCTTACCAAAAGATAAAGACAGCAGCCTTCAAAACCAAGACCATCATGACGTAACGCAAAAGAAAAAGTGGCAAAGAATCCCAATGCTAGGATCCTAAGGTTCAAATCTTCGTTTCTTTCCTTCTCTCTCTCTCGTTTATAATTGTTTGAATGCTAAGTAATGCTACATGTGTAGAAAACCATTGATTTGTACTTAAGACAAGCACTATCTCTCTTATCAAACAGTAATTTTGAAAAGTGCACTGAATAGGACAATCATATAGCTGCAGAACTCTCTCACACGAGAAGTTAAAGTTCTGGTGAACAACTTTGATTTTTCATTTCTTTCTGCAATAAATCTTGGATTACAAATAAAGAGTAGTTTTTATTGTTTCTAGAAAATAAATAGCATCTAAATTGCCAGTAATTAGCTGCATTAGTATATCCAACTGAATATATATCTGAATATTTCCCCGAATCCCTTTCAGAATGCCTACATTAAAGTGCTACCATATATAACGACACCTTAAAAAAAAAAAATCCTTCAACATTTTTGCTTTAGATTTTCCTAAACTGTGTTCCAAGGACCACAGACAAAATGCTGCAAATTTAGATCACTTTTCATATAGGATCATTTTTTCAAGTGTGAGTTACAACTTCAAACTAAGGACAGCAAAGACATATCAAATACTTACAACAGCTTTCCTATTTTCACAAAAGAGGTATTATGTGTCTGGGAATGAAAAGGGTGCAGTGTGCCCAAGCAATTTACCAGAAAAAAAAAAAGCATTCTACTCTAGATAATGCTCAGGTGAAAAGCATCCATCTGCCCTTGCTTTAATAAAATAAATACAGAGCATGGTGTACATATATTAAAAACAAAACCTCCACCAAACAAGCACACTTCACATGACCTCAGGAAGATTTGAGAGTAAGATGTAAGTTTCATTTCTTAATATATCACTGAAAGTCTTGTAGCCTGGAACATGTATTAATCAACAAAAAAAAAATCCTTACCTAGGGCCTCTGGGGCCTTCAAACCGTGCTGATCTGGGAGGATCTGGAAGCAATCCACCCGACCTCACTGGTTTATCCTGCATGGTAGGTGCATGCGTTGAAGACACTGCAGAAGTGGCTTTCAATTCCCCACATCCTTGCTCAGATGAAATAGAGACAGTTTGTTTACTAAGATGAACTTGAGACTTTCCGTGGTCTGAAGAGCCAAAGGATGAACTTACTTGAGAATGATAAGGTGAATACACAGTTGAACTAGCTATTTTTGATGCATAGGTACCAGGGGTGGGAAGCAGAGCTGGCCTTGGTGTCTCAGTAGATTGACTGCCTTGAGAACTGGATCCTGAAGGGACAGAGGAATTAGATAGCTGAGAAACCGAAGAGAGAGGCGGGGGGACCAGCGGAGGTGTAGTTGAAGGTAAAGTTGGAGGCATAATAGGAATGCCACCTTGAGTGGTTTGAGAATATGGAACAAATGGAGGCGGCAGCGAAACATTTGCAGGATACTGATTCTTCAGATTTTGGAGTGAGCTCACTTTCTCCTGCAGATGGGACTGAGTGACCTTCATCTGTTCATCCCATGCTTTCCATTGTTTCTCATACTCTTGAAGCTGGTCTTTGTGAGGGTAGGTTTGAAGCTGGTGCTGCCACTGTTGGTTCATTGATCGCTCCCAATCTTTATGAAGCTGCTGGAACTGTTTTTGCTGTGCCTCATAATGTCGCAGCTGCATGTCCACTGACATTGTCTGCAATGAGAAGACAAGAATAGCTTTAAAATACCATCTTAGCTGTTTTCAGAGCCACGTATTTCAGTATCACTTGTAATATCACAATTTCTGACTTGGGCAGAAACTTGAGGAAGAGCTACACTGAAACAAAAGCAAACACCAACTGTGATGTCTAAAGTCATTCTGACAATTTACACATTTTATGACCAGAGGACATTTTTGTATAAAACGCTTTTCTTTTTTGGCCTTTTTTTTTTTTTTTAAACAGGATAGCTGAAGAAAGCTATAACCCAAGGGCTCCAAGCTGTATTATTACTGGATGCTAACAATGGCTAAAGCCCAAATAAATCTTCATGCTTTCAATATATACAGTACATGGCTATGTCTCAAGGTTTCGGTTTCTGCTATTAACCCTCTCAGAATTGCTTTAGCTGTCAGCAATTATTTTTCTCTACACCTTTGCCAGATCTTATTTACAAAATGAACCTTCTTTCAAGGAGGTACTGTATCTCATTATGTGCAGATACATGTCCTAATATCTATGGCTTGATCTTGTCTGAGATTTTTAGGGTTCACACATAAGAGATTTTTTTTTAAAGAAGCAGACAGCCCAAGCTACAAAGAAACGCGTAATGTGCAAACTCCACCAAACCCAGAAAAAGCTGACTCAACTCTAATACAGTAAACAACTTCTACTTAAAACCTTAAAGGTTGCAACACTGATATAATTATCCAAACTTGTTATTAAGGCTTTTTATTTTATTTCATCGATTATTTGAGTCAAAAATAATGAGAGACTGATTTTCTTAATTACTTTAACTGTATTTTTGGCATCTACATTTACTTCATCATTGTACATATTTATTTTTGTACTACACAATGTTGTAAAAAAGAGCAGCTACCAAATTACTCCATGCAATCATCTGTTTACCTGACCTTTCTTCTGAACTGTTTCTCCAGCAGTAAAACATTCAAAGCTGAGTAAGTTCAATATTGTGTTCAGCTTTGCTCCTGTATCACCCAGGTATGTCTGAAAAATCTTATGACAAGTGTAAAGTCTTGTGTTTCTCATCCTACTGAAGCTTCATCACCATCTGACAATTATTTTTTCATTCTGAAGTTGAGTAACAGTAGGAAAAGGAGATATAGACTTCTACCCAAGCAGAAAAAGTAGCTAGATAAATGAGCCAACCATGACAAATTATTCAACTACTTGTTTTTCAGCAGACCATGAGTGCTAGGTCGCCCAGGAAGTATATCAAACATCATCTTCTTAGTGTTTCACCTGTAAGTGTGGAGGCTGTTGCATGATCTGTTGATACTGCTGTACTATCTGCTGCAGTTGGGCATGCTTCTGCATAATTCTCTGATATTGAAATCCAACCCGGTGATGGGGATGCTGCTGCCATTGAGCTGCTGCCGCTTGCAATTGCTGCAATCTCAAATCTTCCTCAGGGTCATCGGGAGGTTCAATATTGAGCTAGAGAAAAAGGCAAATACTATAAATAGAGGAAAGCTCCTTCTGTGAAAAGAAAAACACACTTGGTCACTACCCACTTTACAGGAACTTTCTCAGTGTTTGTTATTTTATCACTCTGTATTTCAGTGTTCTGGCTACCTGCAGCTTCTGGAAGGCTGATTTTTATTTCATTTATTCTTCATGTGAATAGTCTGATCTAAAGGTTAGGCTGATGACAATTAGGGTATTCATACATACAGAAACTATCTACAGGAAAGAGATTAATGCAGATCTGTTATCTGTTGCTCACAGCAAATATAATGAGACAACAGTGCTTTTTCATGATGAGGTAAAGTAACTCCAAGTACACTATTTTTGCCACTTGGTAGGAACCCACACACTGTAAGTTAAAGCAGAGCACATGCTGCAGGGTAATATACTACCCTACAGTAATCTGTTCAAACATCAATCATGACCTCCATCCATTATGTAGTAACTGTTATTAAGCATGCTGACAAAAATACTCTGTGCAAAGTTCTTGGCTTTCAGACAAACTATAACACATAGAGAGAAGGGGAGCCAGAACTGACAAAATGCCAGAGAGGAATTAAGAAATAGTGTCTTAAAGACAGCATTCCTTATCTACTGAATACTTGATTTTGCACTTAGGTATCACAGAGTGTTTCTCATAGACAAAGATGACAACATTGGGAAAGGTGCGAGTGAGTCAAGCTTGAACTTGCTTGGTGCATGTGTGAGTGATTATACAAGTCTGTATACAAAAGAGTGTATTTTTATTTTTCAATTGGTGCAGCCTTAGCAAATGTTCTTTTAAGACTGCTTTACCATATTTAGTTATTGTTACACAGTATACACAAGAATTTGATGGCTTTATTTTCCTGTTTCTTTGTCCCATCTAGCACAACAAATGGAGTGGCAACACTTTACAAAACCTACCTGAGTTTCAGTGGATGCAAGAGAAGACTCATCTTCTTTGGAAGCTGGAGGCAGGGATTCATTAAGCGGTGGAGGTTCAGACTGCTGACTTGAAGCACTCATTTTCCCTTCTTCAGACTTTCCTCTCTGCTCAGATGCATCCTTCACTACTGGACCTTTCATTTGCTGCTGTCCCTGAGCATGGGCTTTTGCCCTTTGCTGCAGGCTAAGCAGGTGCTGCTGGTACCAGTATTGCTGCTGTTCCTACGATAGACAGAAATTTTCTAGGACAGCTTTCACAGGAAAGACCATGAAAATAAATTAATGATAGTCACTAGAATCATATTCTACAGAAGTTTTAAAATCTATTTTGAGGGAAAACTCACTTCATCATCAACAGTATTGCCATGGATGTCAGGAGACTGAATCAAAATTCAGAAACCACTATGTGAGGCATAGTACCCACAGCAGAATTTATCTCCTACCTCAAAGAGCTTACAACTAAAGAGAACAATAATAAAAAGCAAAAACATGGCCAATAATAAGCCAAATTACTACAGACATGTGATAAGTACCATACTTATTATTTTTAGTGCTTTTTATTCCTAACAACTATGGGTACTTATTATGAGACTAACTTAGGTAAAATGAAGGGAAAATGGAGGACAAGTATGAGTAAAGGAGCAGTAAAGAGAAAAAGGAGGAAATTTACAAAAAGATGAAGAGGACCAACAGAGAACACAGACATCAAGTAGAGTGAAAATGACAGCTGAAAAATTGTGGTGGAGACGTTTGAATA
This sequence comes from Gavia stellata, assembly GCF_030936135.1. Lineage (NCBI taxonomy): Eukaryota > Metazoa > Chordata > Aves > Gaviiformes > Gaviidae > Gavia > Gavia stellata. The sequence goes on from NC_082600.1 coordinate 27,140,670, forward strand.
AAGGCTGTGGAAAGGAAAAAGAACAATCAGAACCAGCATATAGTGAGGATTATTTATCGTCTGAATTCTCATTAATTCTGATTCATTCAGCAGCTGAAGAGGTAAATAGATATGGTTGCACCCAAAAAATTATCCATTTAAGAAGTCATCAAGCTTTCAGTTTTAAATATTTCAGGCTAGAATTAGAGTACTTAAGGCAGATGACAGTAGCTTGGAAGCACTGTAAGCTGCCACCAACATAAAGAACAAAATACTAAAGATAAGTATCTCAACATTTAAGCAGTGATGCATCTTAAAGAGACCTGAATAGGAACCGACAGTTCTCCATCTCTTCCAATACAAGAAATATCAGGCATCAAATCAGACTAGCAGGACACAGATTTAAAACATGTGGGAGGCAGCTCTTCACCTGACATGGCCTTGTGCTAACAAAGTCCCTGCCAGAGACCACTGCAAGGGCTAAGATTTTGTGGAATCAAGACATAGCTCCGTAAGCTCACAAAAGAAAAATCTACATATTTTAAAAATAAAGACACCAGTTGCATCTAAGGCAGCTCCTATATTTTAGGGAAGTATCACTATACACTTGATTTTAAAGTTATTCTCTTAACATATGCTTTTACAGAATTACAGAATCACAGAATCATTAAGGTTGGAAAAGACCTGTAAGATCATCAAGTCCAACCATCAACCCAACACCACCATGCCCACTAAACCACGTCCCACAATGCCATGTCCACACGTTCCTTGAACACCTCCAGTGATGGTGACTCCACCACTTCCCTGAGCAGCCTGTTCCAGTGCTTCACCACTCTCTCAGTAAAGACATTTTTCCTAATATCCAGTCTATATCCCCGGCACAACCTGAGGCCATTTCCTCTTGTCCTGTCGCTAGTCACTTGGGAGAAGAGACCAGCACCCACCTCTCTGCAACCCCCTTTCAGTTAATGGTAGAGAGCGATAAGGTCTCCCCTCAGCCTCCTCTTCTCCAGACTGAACAACCCCAGCTCCCTCAGCCACTCCTCATAAGGTTTGTGCTCCAGACCCCTCACCAGCTTCGTCACCCTTCTCTGGACACGCTCCAGCACCTCAATACCCTTCCTGTAGTGAGGGGCCCAAAACTGAACACAGTATTCGAGGTGCGGCCTCACCAGCGCTGAGTACAGGGGCACGATCGCTTCCCTACTCCTGCTGCCCACACTATTTCTGATACAGGCCAGGATGCTGTTGGCCTTCTTGGCCACCTGGGCACACTGCTGGCTCATATTCAGCCGGCTGTCAGTCAACACCCCCAGGTCTTTTTCCGCCAGGCAGCTTTCCAGCCACTCTTCCCCAAGCCTAGTCACTGTCAAAGACAGAATGATAAAATACTGTACTTTTGGTCTGACCTAGTGCAACTATTCTTGTGCTCTCATGTCAACTCCATCACGTCTGAGAATCTGTGACTGCTCTACATCTTTCATATCCTCTGTTCTTCCCTTCCATCCAAGCATGCACAGTTAAGAAAAGACACCTATATAAAGCCCACTCAGAAACAGAAAGAATCCAAAAGATGCAGGTATTTTAAAATACAAGTGTGACCACAACAAAGTGGTAGGTGCTGTCTGATGAGATTTCTCAAAATGGAACCATTCTGCCTATCTTAAAACATGTTTAAAAGAAGTGCAAGCTTCCTCCAAAACCCTACCTCATGCTCAAATCAGGAATGATGTTTTCTATTGGTAGCAACCTAGCATACACAATTAAACATGGAGCTGTGTTTTTAAAAAAATACTTCTGTAAAACTGTACCTTGGAGATAAGGTCAATGAAATGAGAGACTGTGCTTCTTGGACTTTACGTTGATCCTGCAGTAACTCCTTGTCAAGAAGCTTTTTAACAAGAATATGACTCAGAAGAGCCGTCATGACTTTGAGTGGAAGATGGGCATTCACGCTCCAGCATGGACTCTCTCAGAAATCTTCAACAACATGCTGTAATAAGTGCAACTTTCAGCACCAAGAAGGAGCGTACATCCCCAGCTGTACAAAAGCTGATTCAATTATCCCTCTCAAAAGGCATTATAAGGTGATTTACCAAGACGGTGCTGGATGCTATGCTTCGTGAGCACTTGTTCTACTGCCACAAAATTGTTGTCTCCATGGATGCATTTTGTTTCCTCCTCATTCTACCAATTGGACAAAGGGCTAAAACTCATAACATGACCAGGGGTTCACACAAAGAGGTATGATAATATCCTGTCACCTATTTTTTGCAGCAGATGAAGTCAGTGACACACGTATTGCAGATTCTATCTGAAAAACGTGAGAAAAGTGGAAAGGTAGATTTCTACAGCTTAGTCTGAGCAAAACAGAAGTGCTAGTGTAGAAAATTCCTGATGGCAAAAAGTTCAGTTACTTGAGTGCTTATTTCCTCACGATGACTGTCATTCTTCAAGTCCAGCTACAATCCCTAAGCCCAAAGAACACACCATCATCAACATAAGCCTTTTTCCATTTTTGGCTGACCAGGAGACTACACCTGTTGCATTGGACAGGGAACACTGAAACCAGCACTGTCAGCTCCTGACCACAGGATGTACCACCAAAAATGTTAACACAGAGCCCACACCAAAAGACCACTTTCAAATTAATTTTGGTGACCCTAGGCCATAACATAATGCCTATTTTGGGGGACACTTGGTCCTTTTCTGGTGAAGATAGCAAAAGAATGGTTTAGCAGCCTTTATAAAACAAAGGAAGGATTTTAAAGAGTGCAGCAGTCTGCTGAAAGGTGACAGGTAAAGCTAAGGCAGCTTTAACAGATGTAGATAAATGCATATTTATGGGCACAGATGCACCCACACATATTTGTTTACTATTGTAAATAAATAGCAGCATATAGTACCCAAATATCAGATGGAACATTAATGAAATACCACAGGTATTTTAACAGGACTTGACAAAACACTGTAGAGAAACACAAGAATCCAGCAATTTAATCCAACTGTGCGCCCATGTAAGAAATGACGCTAAACTCATAATATTGTCAAGGCAAAGAGTGGTATCTTATTTTTAGAAAGGAAAGGGAAATAATAAAACACTAACTCATGGCAAATTGCATAATATTTTCTATGTTAAGAGAAAAACACTGATCTATTTGGCTGCAGCCACTGTTACTGTGGGAAGAGAACAGAAAGAGTTGTTTTCAATTACCAGTTTAAACAAAGGCTTAATAGGATCTTACAAATGACAAATTACAGTATTTCTCTAATCGGCTTTTAAGATCATTAGCAAGAAAGCATCACTATGCTTTGCTTTTCCTATTCCTATTGTGCAAGGACTTGTTGCTCCAAATGGTCTCATTTTACAGCCTAAGATAGCCAAAATCACATCAATCTGTTATAACAAATTTATGACCAGCAAAGTACCATATTCCTTTTGAATTAACACTGAATTGTGCATGAGGGTAAACAAACTACTCCAGATAGAAGTTGTTTGTATAAACACTCGTAAATCAGACAATGTAAACCAGTAGTATTCTGCTTCTTCTATGTTAGCACCACAACAATGCATTACTTGCAACTCTTCTGGAAAGGAGGGAGTGGCTGAGGAACAATTAAATAGCATTAATGAAATTTCAGGCTACATAAGGGGGGAGGAATGACAATTTAGTTTTAGATCTTGAGTTCAGTAATTTAGGAAGTCAGCAAGCAGCCTCAATACAGAATTAACATTGCTTTCTACACTAAATTTTCAAGGTTTTGGTTTTGTCATTAAAAAATTTAATGAGTCCCATTGCTATCACTGTAAAAGATCAACTAGTACTGTCCAAAACCTTTGTAAAATTAAATTCATGAACTGAAAGCATCACTTTGCTAGGCCGTGATTAGTTACATGGTGCAAACTTAAAAATGATACATTCCCAAACATATTCAGGTATTGGCAGGAAATTTTAATGGATACAATTAAAGAAGTGTCCCAACGATTAACAAATTTAAAGTGTCAGTGACTTCAATATGACGCAACAGGATTTTTGGAAACTTAGCTTCAAAACAGAATCCTAAGATCGACTTGCCAAAAATAGATGTCTTTTAAACTTAAATAAAGTCAATTTAAAGCAGGCACTTCAGCTTTGTTCTTGCAGCTGGATCTCTACAAGCCGACCTTAAAACCATACAAAAGCCTCAGTGAATGTGACTGACCTGTATACATAGCTGAGGACCTCAACACGTGTATCCCTTTGTGCACGCTTAACCTTAAGCAACCGGACTGTCCCTAACTTAATGTGTGTGAACGGTCACATCAAGTTCACTGGCACCACTCACATTTAGGAAGTGAAGCATCCGAACATTTTGCAGACATTTTGGCCCTACTGTACACATAAAAAGCACACAGCATTAATAATAAGAGTATTTTTCACCTCAAAAGCATTTCAGAACATTTCCCTCCAATGCCCCATACAATTTTATGCTAGAAGATCAAGCATGCATAGCACAAAGCATATAAGTAAGTCTAAGTAAAGGCCAACTATGTACTACAACAGAAACACTTCTACAGCTTTAACTTTGTGCGGTAAGATTAAAATAGTCACAATTCTACACTGATCAGACAGACAACTGAAACACGACCCCATGAGAAAACTAAATGAAGAAATCACTGAAGACAAGAGACAGTCATCCTGCAACATGCAATAAGCAAACAGACTGTTGCATCTCACAACAGGCCAGATGAAATCAACAGAGGTTCCGTGCAGGTCGCCCGCACGCTATACTTTGGAAAACAATTCTCCAGAGACCAAAACCCCCCAAGAAAATTAAATTCAGCTGGGAGTTAGACTTTTCCCTAAACAACTCGTTTGCTCTTGAAAAATGATGATTTGTTACATCCCGACAACCACCACTGGATAAAGAAGCATTTACAGAGCCTCGCCTGAGCCGTGCCATGCCCGGACTTCCAAGGGTTGCGACCGAACCCTTTAAGTATTATGCAAATACGGCGTGTTTATTAACTGCCCTTACTCAGAGACCTTTGCAACACCCAGTACCCGCCAGCGGTTAATCGCCACCGCTGCCCTGGCGACTCCCTGCTACCAGCCAGGGCCGAAGGGGCGAGTGTGGAGGCGGCACTGCCTTACCTGGGGAGTCATGGTGGAGGGGTCCGGCTGCTCGGTGCTACCTGCCTCCTTGGCGGCGCCCTGCACGGCCTCCGGCTGGGCAGCGGCGGGCAGGGACGTCTGGGGTGGGGGGAAATGGGCCTGCGACGGCTTGGCCGGGGGAGGGATGGAGGGGGCCAGACTGGGCTGAGCCGGCTGGGAAGGGGAGGCCTGAGAGGAGAGCAGGTAGGGCTGGGGGTGCGCCATATAGCCCTGGGCAGGAGGCGGCAGGTAGGGCTGGGAGGCGGTGGCTGGCGGGGGCTCCAGGTAGGAGGGAGGGGGCTCGGAGAAGGAGGGGGGCGGCTGGGAGGCCTGCGCCCGGGGCAGGTAGGGCTGGAGCGGCGGGGACTGGGCCGGCGGCGGCTGGGCCGGGGGCAGGTACGGCTCCGCCTGCGGGGGCGGCAGGTAGGCCTGGGCGGGGGGCAGGTAGGCCTGGGCGGCGGGCTGCGGGGACTGCGGCGGCGAGGACAGCTCCATGTCCATGGGCACTGGCGATGAGGGCACCGGCTCGCCCCAGTCGCCGTGCCCGCCCGGCGGCTCCTGGCCGTCGCGCTCCCGGGCGGCGGCGGGCGGCTTGCGGGCTGGCGGCGGCGGCTCGCGGTGGGCGAACTGCTTCTGGTAGCTGCGGACCGGCGGCGGCACGGGCGGCGGCGGCTGCTGCCAGTCGGTGAAGGAGCCGGGCAGCGGCGGCGGCGGCAGCCCCGGAGGGGGCGGCCCCGGCGGCGGCCCCAGCAGCACAGACTGCAGCTGCTTCTGGTGCATCTGCTGGAGCTGCTGCAGCTGCGCCAGGTGCTGCTCCTGCAGGCTCAGGAATCCTGAGGTACCGGCGGGCGGCGGCGGCGGGGCGGCGGCGGCGGGGGGCGCGGGGCCCGGCGGCGGGTAGCTGGGCAGCGGCATCGGCGGCATGGCGGGAGGCGGCACGCTGGGGGGAGGGATGGGCAGCGGCGGGGGCGGGATGGAGGTGGGCGGCGGCGGGTAGTGCCCCGCCGCCCCGTACAAGCCCCAGGCCGGGTACATGGCGGGGCCGCGGCGACTGGAGCGGAGCGCGGCGCTTCCACAGGCCGCGGCGGCGCGTGCGGCCCACGGCGCCTGCGCGGGGACGCGCGCCTCCCTCCCGAGCAGTAGAGCCCGAGCGGGGCGCTAGAGTGTCGAGCGGCGCCCCCCATCAGGGGTTCGGCGCCAGCAGCGCGCCGCCTAGCAGGCAGCCGCCGTCACTGCGGGCGGGAGGACGCTAAGCCCGCTGTAGGGCACATAGAGAGGGGCGGAGGCAAGCCCGGGGCGCCGCTTCCCGCCCGCCCCCGGTCGGCTCGGAGAAGGGAGAGGCAGGCAACAGAAGGGAGCTAGAGCGGACCCCGGCGGGAGCGGGGGAGAGGGGGTAAGGGCTCCATTTTGTGTAGGGGGGCGACGAGCAGGCGGGTACCGCCGGCTCCTGCCGCGGGCCCGCAAGCGCCCCTGTAGGGCTGGCCCGGCCCCGGCGGCCTCCCGCCGGAATGGTGCTACCGGGGCGGGGGCGCCGGTGACCTCGGTGACCCCGGCGCGGCGGCGGTGCCGGCGGCCGCCATGTTTCCGCGCCTACTTGCCGCTCCCGCCAGGGGCTGTGGACAACGGCTCCGGCCCACGGCGGGTGTCGTCGCGCTGCTTCAGCCCCACGGGGCTACGGCAGAAGCGGTGTCGGTGACCCGACGTGCGGTGGCAGAGCTAACCGACGCTTGTTAGCGACTGAAGGGTGAAGTGAGCGCGGCCATAAATCCAGCTAAGCCAGGCCTCGGGAGAGGCCCACCTACGCGAAGGGGCTCTGCAGCCTCGTGAATGGCGGCGCGGACCCCCAGCACAGGGAGGGGGCCATGCTAGGTGACCCATCCCCTAGAAATGACGTAAACGATTTTGTGTCGTTTTCGGTGAACGTGCTGGCGATAAATCTGAGAGGCAAAAATGAGAATGGAGCAGTGGATGAGGGAAGTTGCCTCATCTGTTACAGAAGCAACTGCAGTGAAGAGCAGGAAAGAATTTTTTCTTGCGTTTCTCTCTTCCCGCACTGAAGTATGAGTTAAACATACAAATATGTTCTGTAGCCCATTAGCAAACATTTATGCAAAGTGCTGAACTCCCATTGTAGGGAAAAGACGCACGGGCTCCTGCATCTGAATTCTGGTAGCTGGGGAGCAAAGCCTAGCGGCAACTGTTTAATATCAGCGGTGCACCAGCATTGTGGTGTCTCACTGCTTGCCCTCCTTCCCAAATACAGAAAACCTGAGCAATTTTTCTCATGTTCAACGCCTAGTTCATGGCTGGTGAATCAAGGATCCCTGGCCAGTGGAGAAAGGCAGGTGGAGGAGAAGTCCAAAGACTTTTCAGTCAGGAGAAAAAGCAGGAAAATCAGATTGTTAGGCAGAGAAAAAGCTTTGTCCTCACTGCTGGAAAAGCTGGACTTCGTGTTCATTTGTTGTTAAATTCCTGGGAATCCACAGAGGTGATACACCATGAATCTACAAGAAAGGCTTCAAGTAGTGTGAACTCAGGTTATGATATGCAAATCTTTAAGAAAACTATCTTAATTTAATACACATATAACTGTCTTTTCTATTCTTTATTATCCTTTCTTTTCATCTAGAGGTGATTATTTATCCTTTATTCTCTAGGGTGGTACTCCTCTAATGTTTCCCTTGCAGTGAATATGACTTCCAGATAGCATTTGCACTTTTAGCCCCCATCTCCTCCACATAGTACATGTACTTAACGTTTATATCCCTGAGCTCTTTGGGCCAGTTTACTGACTAAGCTTTCAAAAGTCTATCCTTTCAAAATAGGGAATTCCTGTTGCAAACATCCTTTGATTTATTCTCCTGATCGATTCACTCACAGTTGAGTTCTCTTGTGATCAGTTTACTCAAGATTATTTCCCGCAGGCAGGTCTCTCCCAATATTCTTGCTGTTTGTTGTGGTTACTCAATATTGTGAAGAAACCTGTTACTTCCTTTATGAAGAAATACATGTACTTAATAATTTTCAGTAGCAATTGTTTTCCAGCCTATATCAAGGAGGGCAAAGTGTAACTTCCAAATAACTTGACAGATGCTTTTGTCAACACCCAAATCTGGTTTGGGCAGCAGTAGAGTGGAGTCCCACCAGCCAAGATACATTGGTTTTACCCAACGTTATCTTGTCATAAAGCAACCCTTTAAGTCCACATTATGCCCTCTTATTCTTTTACAGTCTGTAACATTCATGTATGACATCATGATGATTTAATTTTTTTTTTAATAGCTCATGCTCTTCCTCATTCTAAATGCTATTCTACCACATTTCAGTTATCCTTCAATTAACCAGTGTCACATCTTGGATTAGCAGCTTAAGTTTCTTCACTTCATCTGGTGGTAATGCTGCAGCAATCTTAGGCCTTCTCGTGGTCCCCAGATAGGAGTAGAAATTACTTTCTCCCATTCTTCAAATGATCTCAGACCTTCTTTTTGCAGCTTTTCTGATTGTTTTCTCTGTCTTCTGAAGCTATGGAAACTAGCTACAGCAAGAGACAGGATATTAGGGGGGAGGCTGGATTCCCTGGAGTTACTGAGAAACATTGCAGGCGTCTGTTTGATGTCTAACTTGTGTGCAGGTTTAAACCAACTGCCAGAGTTGGGTCAGGAAGGAATTTCTCTTCTGGTTTGGACTGGCAGTTCTGCATTCATAGGAACATCAAATCATTCTTGCTTACCAAACTCCTTCCTGTTATACAGATAATGATCTTTCTTCCTTTGACATACTGTATATAAGTTGGATCTGAGGTTGGGATGCTATGGTGTGCATGGAGTAAATACTTCCCTGTGAACTAAATGTCTGGTACACAGGTTCACTGGGCCTGCAGGGGAAGCACTTGATAACTCAGGGGGTCCTTTCTTGTCCTGTGTTTCTCTTCTGACCAGGCTCTTTGAGTTAATATCCGAGGTTTTTCTGTCTTGCTAATTATACTTTATTCCTGAAGACTTCCTGATGGGTTCACTCACTGCCAATACTTTCTCCCCGCTGCTCATCCTCCAACCCTCAACACTTCTTTAGAAATTTTCTTATGCTATTCCAGGTTGCTCCTCTTTTTACTAAAACAAGCAAGGCAGATTACAAGGAACATTAATTTATGGAGTAAAAGACTTTAGCAAATGGGCATATTTGCTTTGATTTCTACCCACAGTTCATGCTACATACCTATATTTTTAAGTTCCTGCAATAGGCATTCTGTTGGCAGGCAGGCATTCCTCAAATTCATGATGTTGCTGTGCCTTTGACCTCTCCTCCAGCACCAGAAAGACTTCTATCAAATATTACCATGAACGTCCATTTCTTTCTTGTACAGTCTCCTTCAGTTTAGGTTAATTCAAGTGAAGTTACTTGCACAGGAACAATTATAGTTAACTCTGTACTTGAAGAAGTCTTTCAAAACTAGAATTATTCTGAAAACCATGTTACACAGATCTAATGCTACAACTGTTTCTCAGTCCTCATTTGACTAAACATGGTCTTCAAGTGTTCATGGCAATACATAAACATGTAGCTTAATAAAATGTGACTTGGATTGATAGAATAAAACTAAGGATATGATTTTTCAAATGTAAAATTATACACAGAGTGTAAAATCTCAGAGTTGCTGGCTACCCTTTTCTTGGCTGGATGTGGAAAAGATAAACTTCAATTGTGGTATCTTGGAAGGGGCTATGTTTTGAAAGTGTCAGTATGCTGTTACTTCAGGGATGAGTTTAGTAGGTTAGCCTGCTGCAAGCAAAGAGATAGTACAAGGGGTGAGACTGATGTGTTCCCAAAGTTTCCTGCACTATCTGTAGAGGCAGAGTGCTAGCAAGAAAGTTATTAGCATGTCAGGGCATTTCCCAAGGACAGGAAATGATTAGCAGAGGAGAGGTATTATCTTCACTGTATGCTGCCCAGCATACAGACATCTGAGTTCAGCTATTCTCTGCAGCCTGGACCAGTGTATGGCACCACAGGATAAAAGCTCTAGTAAAGTTTGGAAATTTTCCTAATTATACCAGTCTCCCCCTTTACTATACCCCAACTTCAGCATTTTGGCCAGGAAGCACGCTACGGCATGTTGGCCCCTGGTGACCCTCATATTGTCTCTCGCCTCTCAGTCTTAAGGCAATTCTCCTCACCGCAAAGCAGAGATCAGAAGAGCAAATTACTCTTTAATTTTTAGCAATATAATGGAGAAGATAGGAGAATGCAGAGTTGCAGCTTTGAAATATTTTTTCCACTGCTTTGAGGTGCATAGGTGCCAAGCAAACAAGAGGGAGAGGTCTGTCACAACCCAGCCCTGGCCTCCCACCATCACTCTGCATATAAGCAAAAGGACTGAGCTGCCAGCTAACCCAGTACAGACATGGGAATCTGAGCAACACTTAACCCCACTTCATTCATTGTACAGTTGAATTGTACAGCCCATCAATTCTGAATTAAAATCTTCCAGACTACTGGTCCAGAGAAGGCACACCAACTGGTGCAGATTTTTGTCCAGAACACAGATTCCAATTTGCTCATGCGACAGGTGTGAGGGAGTTTCCCAGAGGAATACTTGTCCTCCTGCAGGTGCAGCAGTAAGAAACTTAGAAAATTTCTGTGGTTTCATTCTCAGCCAGAGTTGCATCACCGATATTTAATTCAGAATGCTGCAATCACTTTTTCCAATGAAGTGGGAGTTAGGCATGTTCTGGACACTGCCGTCCTCTCTTTCCCATATGCTTCTCCCAGCTATAGGTAATCAGGCCAAGTCAGAACAAGGATAAATAAAAACAGACTCTTCCAAGTAGCTTTTTCTTAGAAGATCAAGGCTATCAAGTCAAACCAATGTCACCCACAGTCCCTTGACCAGAGTCCCAGCAAAAAAGAAATCAAGAGGGTTGGAACCAGAAGGACCCTTATCCTGGCTCGGAGTCCTGGCATTGATGGCTTGGCTGGACAGGTTAGAATCGAGGAGCTCCGTAATCATCTGGCATCCTCTCAATATTGTATCTGAAGAAAAAAAAGAGAGAAAACCTATGAAGACAACCTACTCCACAATGCTCCCCTCCCCGTGCAGCAACAGGCTTACAGGTAGACTGAACGGCACGCAGCTTTGTTGCATTTCTATATGCAGCTCAGATCCCCAGGAAGAAAAATACTACTTCCGAAAGTGAAAAGCCTTTGTAAGGTTGCTGTTATCCTTCACCTCAAACTCAGAAATAGGGCGTCTCAAAAAATCACCATCTCCAGAGAAGGAAAAAAATGGTGGTTTTGTAAGAGCTGACTTGGGATTTAAGAGCAGACCACCAAGGAGAATAAAACTTTGGCCATTCAACTTGGGATTCATGGCCACAGTGAATTAGGGGCAAAGATGTTTTGAGAGAAAAATCTTCTGAGCCACATTCTAATTATAGATCAGTTAAGACTTTACATACTTACAGCAATCAACCTCCTAATTTCTGACATACTGCTCTGTCTGCATATTACTAGACTCATTGTCTCCACTGCTAGCACAACTGCCTCCTTTCCAGTATCTCTCTCATCCCATCTGAAGACTTTGGCCCTTGTCTCTCCACATCCTGACTTCTCTCCTCACCATGCTACCAAACTTAGATCTACCATACGGCGAAACAATTTGGCATAGGTTCTATGCATAAATCTTCTAGGCTGTACATTATGTAGAAGAAATATTAAAAGGTGAGTAAAGTCTTCTTAATCTAGGCTTTACGAGTGCTTTGGAAGGACAGGAAGTTAATTTAAGCAAATGTTTTTACAGTAGAGCACTGGTCCTATTGCATATAAAAAAATAAATAAAGTGAGCCAGTACTTGCAGATACTGGAAGAATCTGTTGCACTGAAATTGCTGCACTAGCATCCTTCCAAATTGGTTTGGTGTTTATCTAAGCAGCAAATTCCATCTCTTAGCTGAGGGTACACAAAGCTACCAAACAGAATATGGAACACGAATGTTTTTTTTTTTCCTCAAGAACCTGTAGCATGCATTTGCCTGGTAGTCCTGCTGCTGGTAAGCAAAACTCATCTATGGAAACACTGGCCTCAAGGAAACTACTTTTCCAGGTAAAAGCAAGTGAATATGTAGACTGCAATAAAAGGGGATCTGCAACCAGACTCTTCCCAGCAGCAGCTGTACCTCTAGTTTTGTGCAAACACTAGGCCCTTTACTGCAACCTGCACTATAGACAATGCAGGAGAGAAGTACATGGTGATACAGTCCCTGTCAGACAAGGATTCTGCCAGGCAGTGTTCCTCCCTGTCAGAGGTCCCTTACCTGTGCCTGGAAATATACATTATAGGCACTCCTGGGATTTTTCGTATTCTCCGCTTGAGCTCTTTATCCACTGTGGCCACAATGTAACATTTGTGCTGCAAAAAAAGAGGCAAGTCAGATTCAACAGCAGTGAACCCACAGAATGGAGACAGAGGTGAGCAAAAGTTATTCAGTGAGCTCATTTAACATGAGGCCTGGGAGTTCTTAGCAAGACATTACTAGGACTTGGACAGAACTCTACAGCAGACTAGTAACATCCTTCTGCTCATCAAAATAGACCCGTAGAAACATCCAGTCTGTCCAGCCTTCCCAGCTGACAGCCTTCCCATCCTAAGTGCTCTTTGATGCTGTCCTATACAACAAGAATGCTCAGGGAAGACTACCTTGCATCAAATAAAGTTGTGCTAGGGATGGAAACTGCCCCTTAGTGAGATTTTACAGTTACTTTGTGGGGAATTTAAGTCATCGGTAACTAGAAGGGTTCAGGAATTTTTAGTATGTTAGCAGAGTATAGAAAATTTCAGCAACAGAAATACCTGAGTCACCCTCTGTACCAAGCAGTCATCTGCATAGGTTCCTTTGTGCATACATGGCAAGCGTTCAAACCGAGGGTCCTTGGCAATCCTGTGGGGACATATAAGGCAGCATCACAGCAATCAGACCTGAGTGTACAGTAACACAGAAAGGAAGAACAGGAACGCTCCTTGCAATGAAAGGCAGCATATTATTCTCAACACAAGGGCTGAAGGGATGGTGTGAACGGTACACAACAGTCAACTGAAATGAGGAGCAAAAAAAAATGCAATTTGTCTGGCTAATTATTATAGGTTAAGTATTTCTTAGTACTTGTTAGTTGGTTTCAAGATCTCCACGATGCTAGGCTCTTGCCTAACAAAGTCATTTGAAACAAGTTATCTGTGGGAAGAACTAGAACTACTTCTAGTATCTGATCTTTCGTACTATGCACATAGGAACACTTCACCTCCTCTCTGAAGGGGAACGTCAAAGCTGTTTAGGGGATGCACTCGGGTACTTTACAACACAACAGGCCAAAATAAAAAGTAAAGAACAATACATCTGACTGGTGCACCTGGTGAGCACGAACTACATTGGACTAGTTGTGTACAGATCACACAATAACTTGGCTCTAGATTATCAGTACATGCTACCTACTCCTACAAGAATAACATGAGGTTCCGTAAGACTTGGGTCATTTCTTTCTTTATTGTTAGAAATTTCTGGAATTAAAAAAGCCTATATATACTTTGAGAAATAAGAGGAAGTGTTATTTTGAAAGTCTTAGCGGGAAAAAAGGTTTACAGATCAATAATGTGCACTCATACCTAGCATTGTTTTTTAAAAAAATAATCTAAAACTCGAGCCATCTTACTGATTTCATACAGCTAGAGAAACAAAATCAAGTTTGGGACTCTGCAACAACCTAACCACCCTCTAGTGCAAGAGCACCATCATGGAAAGTGCTTTTCATTTATTTATATTAAAACATTAAGTTCTAGAAATGGAGAACACCTTGCACCTACCTTAACGCTACACGGTACTTCTGTCCTAACTTCTCAATTTCACCCATTACACAATCTGTGATACATGGAATACCTACATGCAAAAAAAGCCTGTATTAAAACCAAGCAGTATTTCTTTACGGACCCCTACAGTATTGTGCACATGCCCAGGAACAGTTAACTATCATGGAACTCTATAACATATTACTTACAGTTTCATACTTATGAGAACTGGTAAAGTTGCAAAGTGGTGAAATGTAGAGCCACTGAGTTTGACCATGCCATGATAATTTCAGATTTTTAAGTTATTAATGCTTTACCTTTGTTGACATTACCATTTAAGACCGTTGTTTGACTGAAACCAAAGACAGTTCCAGGGTTACCATAGCCATGAACAATGAGCTCGATGATTATAGTACATATCTTTTTTTCAAGATTTCTGTTATCCTCAGCTATTGATATGAGGACGATAAAGCACATAACAAGCACACTGTGGCACTACGTGGTCCAGAAGAAGCTGCAAGTGATGCAGACACTCACACTTGGCATAGAGACAGTCCATCATTGACTGCACTAGGTCCAGCTTGGCCTTGATGGAGAAGTTGATGAAGTTAGTGTCAACCAGGATGTGATAAGGGGGTCCCAACTGTGTATTATACTGGAAGAACAAACAAGAGGGATGCTGGGGGCTGCCGGAAAGACAGAAAATTAAAATCAGTAAACTGCAATTAACATATCCAATCCTACAACTTGCACAGAATGAAGGAAGGGTAATGAGCCGAAACAACACAAGGCAGCGTGGGAGGGTGACCCATCAGGCCTCCCGCTGCTTCCCAAGCCCACTCCCTTGGTCTGGGGCACCATTTCCTACTCTGACAGCTTTGCTCAGAAATGCCCTTGTTTGCAGCCTGCAGCGTGGCCAGCCGGCCCGCCCTCCCTCTCGCCGTCCCCAGAGCGTCGGCTGCACTTACACCTCCCGCTCCTTGATGGCACTCGGGTCCTCCTTCTTCTTCACGGGGGCTTTCGCCCGGTCCTTCTCGTTACTGCAAGGAAACACAGGCACTCCTGGGGAGGACGACAGGGAAGGGCAGCCAGCGGCGGAGAGGCCTGGGCCAGGATCCCCTCTAGCCCCTCTGGAACGGGACACGGGGACTGCCAGCCCCGCGCGGCCGGCTCCGGGCGCCGCCTGGGACCAGGCCCAGCCGCGGCCACACTCACATGCGCTGGTCCCGGAGGCTGATCATGCGCTTCATGACCGCGTACTTCCGCGCCTTCTTCTGCTTCCCCTGCAAGGAGACGGACACGCAGCCGCGATGAGCTGGGGAGAGACCCCGACCCGGCCCCCTCCGGCCCGCACCCGGCTCACCATGCTGCTGCTGCTGCCGCCGCTGCCGCCACTACTTCCGGTGCCACCACGACGTGTCACTGCGCCCCGCCCCGCCGGGAAGGTCCAGGGGTGGCGTCACTTCCGACTGCCGGCACGGGGCAGTGGGAGCCTGCGCTGGTCGCGCGCAGGAGCGGGCCTGACGCCGCGGCTGTCGCCGGAGGCCTCGGTAACAGCGCTCCCTGCCCGCGCCTCGGGAGGGGAGGGGAGGCCGAGCCGGGCCGGGCTCAGGGAGCTACGCCTTGGCCGCCCCCGCCGTGCTCGGGCTTCCCCCCGTGCTCGTGGCCCGGCCCGGCCGCGGGAAGGATGCGGGAGGCATGCGGGCGGCCCCACTGCCGGCCCGGGGCGCCCGTGCTGGGGGCCGCCCCGCTGCTGCCCCTGGCAGGCCCCGTGCTACCGCGGCGGGGTTCCCCGCTCTGCCGGCGGGGGGTGGCCGGCTCGGGAGGGCCGCGACGGGCACGGGGTTCCCGGTGAGCGGGAAGGGTTGGCTCTGCCTGCCCCGCGACGGCTTCCAGCTTTCCCGCTTGGTTTAGCCGTGCCGTTTGCACGGCGCTGTCGGGGTATCGGTGGCACATCGGGTAGGGGGGAGGGGGCTGGCGCCTGTGGGAAGGCCGCGGGGTTTGGTGGCCCCGCCGAGCCACAGCCTGTGCGGGCTGGAGGGGGAACAACAGCACCCCGTTTGCCCTTCTTCCCCCCTTTTCTGTTTTGCGGAGCTGGGAGGTTACGGAGGTCTTCTGTCCCCTCTCAATCTTGCTGGGCTGGTGTGTTTTGAAGAATTAATGTAGTGCTGGCTTTACTGTGCTCTAGCTCATGGACTTCTTCAAGAAAAGCAGACGGTTGTCATTACCCATAGTTCTTACCAACATTTGTGACCTGAAGTCCTGGCAAATGAGCATAATTTCACCTGTGCTTTCTGCAGCCATAATGGTGTAGTCTGACCCAAAATATCTTTTCACCACATGTAAGGAAACATTCTCCAAGTTCTTGGACTGGTCCCGGGCACTTGGTTTCTAGTGCCCTGTGCAGGGCAGGGTGAGAGGCCTCCCTGTTACCTTTCTCGTGCAAGCTTGTGTGAGTAGTGAGAACTTGTATCTGTTGGTATCTTCCAAATGCAACCGTTTTTATCTGGTGTGCTGGTCAGAAAAAGCAGCTACGCAGCCAATGAAGTGCTGTCCAGGAGTTTCTTCCTGAAGTGCTGGCCTCAGTAAAACTGCGACTGAGGCTCTGACAACGGGGAAGAAAATTAGACTGAAAGGAGAATTGGGTTCATTAGGGAAACTATGGCTGGGCTTTCCGCCTGGGTGATCGTACCAGGCTTAATTGTTCGTTGAGGAAACACAGTTGGTGGCGCTCCCATGGTGCTGCTTAGGTGACCTGAGTGGTTCGGGTGAAGGAAATAATCAAGGAGGAAGGAGGCAATCTGCCCTTCCCCATGGGTGTGTAGGGTGGCAAGTGGCTGAATGCTGTTCTGGCTTGGGAAGCAGATCTGGTGTCAAGATGAGACCTGCCTGAAAGTTGCCATCTGGCTGGCTTGCTGTGTTTGAGGACAGGAAGAACGCATAGCCCTGGTTGTTGGTGGTTCAGTTGCAATGAAAAGTCCTTAGACTTAGGCAGTTGGCAAAGGTGTCCTATGTTTTTTTTCTCCTGTTGTCACTATTTTATTTGGCTTGTGTGTAAATGCTTATAACAGGTTCCGCCCCTGACAGGAGAATGACTGTTTTGTATGGACACTGGCCATTGATGTGGCTTTTGTCCTTGACAGCTGATACTGGAGCCTGCTCTGTGCCTTCTGAGCTGACTCGTCAGTCTTCTGCAGGTGTATTTTAAAGGTAGGTTCCCATGGGCATTCCTGTTTGTTGGTTTGTGCATGCTTCACTTGGTGTGAGAAAATACTGTGCCTTTTCACTCAGAGGAGAATTGTTGTCTTGTGTGTGGCATGAGACACACTGGCTATTGGTGGTGGACATTTGTGCACATGAATTGAGAGGATGTTCTGCTCAGAGATGAAGGGTTCTCTCATCTCGGTTGGATGAGGTAGCATCAACCTGCAGAAAGGTTTTGAACCCATCTGTCTTGTTCATTTTGGAACTTGTCAACGGAGAGAAGAAAGGAAGTTAAATTTATCAGTGCACCAAACAAACAAGAGGCACAACAGATTCCTAGGACCTCAGTAAACCAGTTCTGTATAGCCTGGCCCCAGCTGGCTTTGTAGCTGTAGCCGCATGAATATGCCATCACTGTGTTATAGTTCCTTTTGTATGTGCAGCTACACTTGTGCTTCCTTCTGGAGCTTTGCCTTGTGTTCCTCTGGCTTCACAGCAGCAGTAATACAAACAAAATGTATTCCCATTACTGGCCTTTCTTTCCTTGCTGAATTGAGAGAAGCAACAGCACTAATATAGTTTATGTTATGATTCCATGCTGTCTATCCCAATTATGCCAGTACTTCTCCTTGAGTCAAACCAAGGTTAAGGTTTCCAAATCCGCATTTTACCTGCAGGTGGCAGGAGACCATTGCTTGCTCCGTCCTTGGATCAAAATCACTAAGACCTGTCGGGCAATTCAGCATTTTTTCCAGCCTAGCTACAATGGCACCTTATATTGCTGATTTTCAGAATTCGTTTCCCAGATTGTTAGCTGGCAGTTCTTAGCACAGATACTATTTTAGTTTAGATCTGCGTTCTGATAAGTGAGTGGCAACATATCTTGGATACCAGCTACTCGCAACTAGGTTCTTTACCCCAATGTATCCCAGCTGCAAGAGCATCCTTAAAGCTGCTGGCAATGTGTATGCTAGAGGGAAGTTGATTGTATGACAGCTACTTCATCTCTGGTGGCCACCTGACTTTGTGTCTTGTTTACCACTTCATGTAGAGATGATAAAATGAGAAAGTGCTGTGCAGATTGAGAGAGATAACTAATTCCCTGTGTCCAGCAAGCTCTGAAATTCTGCAACCCAGATCAAGAGACTTAAAACCCCTTGTAGTTGAAATGATGGGTCTTTTTCTTTTTATGCTTGAGAGAGAGAGGCTGTGTGACTTGTGGTACAGGAGGGAAAGAGTTAGGGACTGAGGCAGAAATAGCTTGGGTAGGTGAACCCACAGGGCCATTTTTGTGTTGATGGGTTTTTTTTGGTGACATGAAGAGACTGATTCTGTAAGGTGCTGGAGGGAGATGTCTTAGATTCCCAAACATTGATAAGTTTCTATGAAATTCCTCAGCTGTATGGGGAGGAGCCACACACCTTCCAGAGCCAGGCCAAGCTGGAGCAGAGTTTCATCCAGGCATTTGTAGCACATCTTGGATATATATGTACTGTGAAAGAACCAAAATATCAAGGAAATTGCTAGGTCTGTGATTCCTAATACACAGAGATAAGGAGTTTAGAAACCTGAAGCTTCATCTAGGAGGAGAATGAGAACTTGTGCCCCAGGGACTGCAACACTGTTTGCTCAAGCAGAGGAAAGAAGAAAATAGCTGAGTGGGTGGGATTTTCCTTGAGATGTGGGGGAGGAAAAGACAGTGACAGTCTGGCCGCTTCTGCAGCGCAATCAAAGAGCTTTTCACAGACTTACCTGTTGGTTTTTATATGCGTTAGAAAGCTTAGTGGAAATGTGAAAAGGCAGCCAGATCTGTATGATTATTGGGATGGAGGGAAATAAGAGACACCTGAAGAGGAAGGTAGATGAGGGGTGGAGTAAGGAGAAAGGGGCAGCTGAGGCAATGGTATGGCAAGCAGGAGGAGCATGTCACCTACATGCCCAGAAGAGCTGACTGTCTTTACAGACAGCTGCTGTAGTGAGCCTGGGTCTGTTCATTTCATTCTTGCTCTTTTATATAATTTTGTGTTATAGATGAGTATATAATGACTGTGTAAGCTCTGTGGCTTTTCTTCTGGCATGTGTCCCATTTTTTGTGGGCTGCATCAATCATTGCTGTTAGATTTTTATTTTTTATCTCAGATAGTAAACTGTAATTTAGTGGATAGTGCTGCTGAAACTGAAATGCCTTGTGAGGATACCAGTTTCCTGATTACCTAAAACAGCAGCAGCAAAAAAAAATTATCTAGTTTACTTTGGGGTCCAAGAATTTTCAAGGATTTATTTTTATTTTTAGGCTTGAGTATAAATAGCCCTCTAGATCTGGGCAAAATCAGTCTGAGAATAGTACATGGCATTTTTGGGGGTGTGAAGGCTTGAAGTGGTACCTGATCTTAGCACTCCCCATGAATAGCGCATAGGTTCTTAGCTGCTCCCTGAAACCTGTGAGTCCGATGAAACCTCTGGAGGCAGGATGTGTTTTGTTCCATCTTGAACCTGCTAGTTTCAGGGGGTCATATAATGAAATGAGATTGCGACAGGTGGAGGTTGAGGATATGGTGAAGCCTAGCACCTCATCAACAGCAATGCTTTTATAGCACCTCTCCTATGGATTTGATGTCTAGTGATACTCTTGCATCTTGCACCTCTCACATGTTTCTACTTGCTAGATTTGTCCACAACAATGGAGAGATCTAACTTTTCTGTCTTCTTTTTTTCCTTTTACAGAGAAGCTAGCAAACGACAGGCTCCAGGGAGCAGTGTTGCAGGACAACCCTTTTCCACAAGGAGGAAGAAATTGCTGTGCTCAGGTCCTCACCATTTGGCAGTGATTCTGTGATGCAAGTTCCAGGAGTTTCTCTTTGTGTGATAATCTTCTCTATGGCCTCTTCTTGCTGACGTTTGCCCCAGTGTTGGGCACAAAGAGGGAGAATGCTGAAGAACGTGTACCTGCCTTTTGGCTTTTAGAACATGGGCACTTGTGTAAAGGTATGTGATTGCTCTTTGGTTGGAGGGGTGGCATATCTGTGGAGGGGACTTGCTGGGCTGGAAAGTCATGGCTATTGTTGCAGGGAAATACCTCATTTAAGCTTTCTGCATGCTGATGTCCATTGCTGCTGCTGTTGAGATGACTGATGAATAACTCCCCTTTTGTGTTTGTTTAGGGGAAAAAAAAAAGAAAAAGCAGCTTGAATGCACAATGTAGCTTCTCACTAACTGAATGGTGACATGGCGAGCTATATTGTATGCATTAGTGTATGCCAGATTGTTTGTCTAATTGTCACACGCGTTCCTTGCTGCTTCTCTTGTTCCATCTGTCAGCTATGTCTTATCAACCAAACAGCATGTTGTTGTTCTGGGTGTGGTCTTTTTACTACATGTTTGTTTAGCAGTCCTCTCAGTGAGAATTTGATTCTAGATTGGTGTCTCTAAAAATTGCTGTAATCTTAATAGTGTACAAAACCAAGGTTTTAGCTTGCATGTTGATCAACGAGAGTTTCAGTGGAGAGGCTCTACTTTGCAGAAGTGAGTAGGAAAATACAGATGGACTGTTTTCCAGTTGCATTCATACTTTCCCTAGTAGAGTTACAGGGCAAAAAATGGGTTCAACTCTGTCCTAGAAGGATTTTGTTTGTTCTGAACAAATGGGTATGGTCTTGTCCGCAACCCTTTTATTCCATAGCTTTTTCTTCTAAGGTTGTTGGTTGAGGACCAGCTTCTGTCTGTTTTGTTGGTGGCTCTGTGACGTGCTTTCATGGTAGACTAGAAGTTAACTTTGCAACTTGCAGAAGCAAGTAGGTATGAGAGTTTGGATGAGTGGCTTTCAGCTGCTGCTGTCGAAGTTGGTGATCCTGCAAAAAGTAGCTCCTTCTTGCAGCACCCAGAGCCCACTTTCACTGGTTTTTGAGGATAATATGTTGTTGTTCTTATAGATTCCTGAATCTGTGATGGAGGGAGAACTGTTCCTTGTAGCATGCTGTGCTGTTTGCATATTTCATAGTCTTACGCAATAATGCTTTAGGGATGTCCTTGGAGAGGAAGATAGATGATAGATAGGTATTTCTCTGAGGAATCATAGATTAAATTTAGGTCAATGTGTGTGAGGAAGAGTCATTGGACTGGACTTGGCGTATTTTGTGTTCTAGATGCAGCTGTGATCCTCGGCTGTGTGTCTCACCGAAGGGACCTGATGTTTTACATTATTGGTAAGTTGAGGGAAAGGCTGCCACTGTATTTATTGACCTCTCCATAGGCTTTAGAAGGGTTTCTTGAAAGCCTCTGCTTTCATGTTAGAGTCTACCTAACAAACATGACGTTACTGTCACCCTGCAATGTGCCCTCCACCTGGCAGACTTGCCTCTCCACCGTTCTTTTTGTTCCTAAAGTCCTTCCATTGACCTCATTCCTAAGCCATCCCCTTTTTCTTTTGAGAACTAGTGCAGGGTTGTTGCCTCTGTGATGCTTCTTAATCCAGTCTTAATGTGATGTGCAGGGGTTGTGTGGTTATATGACTGTTTCCCGTAAAGGAATCTCTGTAGTTCTAATTTGCAACTCGAAGGGAATTCCGTACTTCTGTTGGGATGTCTGCTAGCCATACCTGAGACTCTGTACCACATTTACCTGTTTCCTCTGTTTGCAGTCATTTGCAGAGTTTTAAGGGACTTGTTATTCTCTAACCTTACTTGTAGCATAACACAAACCATAAATGTTCTCACAATAGCTTCTGCCTTAAACACCTAATTTGCAGTTGAGTAGAATATCATTAATAAAAGGCATCTTGGGCTGATGCAGAGGGGATTTTGGTGCCTGATTCGGCCATGCTGCTGCAACCACCCTCTGTTCTTTCCTTGCTGCAGGTGGGATCACGGTATCTGTGGTAGCTTTCTTCTTTACCATTAAGTTCCTCTTTGAGCTTGCCGCACGTATAGTCAGCTTCCTTCAGCATGAGGACCGGGAACGCCGAGGGGAGCGAACTATTTATGACTACGTGCGAGGCAACTACCTGGATCCCCGGTCCTGCAAAATCTCCTGGGATTGGAAGGACCCCTATGAGGTGGGCCATAGCATGGCCTTCCGAGTGCATGTAAGGGAATATTTCTGTTTCCATGCAGCTTTGGGGGAAGGAACAGAGGTCGGAGTTAGGGATGGGCTCTTCAAATGTTTTCTGTTTGGGCCAAACTGGATGTAACTTAGGAATAGGAAAGCCATTCGTTTATATCTTCTGCCCCCTGTAACTGTGTTGCAGAACTCTGTAAGTACATATCTGAGGTTTGCACTCCTTAAAATCTTATCTCCCTCTCTTTAGAATCCTCTGAAGAGCCGGAGGAGACCAGGCTTGTCCTGTCTACTGCTTCCTTTACTGGGAAGTGAGTGGGCTGAGCCTTGCCTTCAGCAGATTTGGTGCTATCTTTTGGTTGTGCAGCTGAAGTTAGGAGCCTGGAAGTGGGCCTTTTACCAACCCAAGAGCTGTAAAGCTTCATGGCTGCCCCCTGTTCCTCTAAAATTGAGTGTTATTCTGCCTGACCTGGAAAAGCCTGCCAAGGACTCCTGTTTCCCTCCAATCCCAAAAGGCCAAGTCTAGGGGAATGGGACAAGTATACAAATAAGATGGGTGAGGGGTCTGAATGCTGAGAGTTTGGAGCTACGTGGAGAAAGTTTGAACAGGTTTTGCCGGGCTCATGTGCCCACCTTTCTGCCCCACCTTCCCCCCCAGAAGGGTATCAAAATAAGAAGAAAGGTTCAGCTAGGTTGCCATACCCATCCCTCTCAGGAAGGTGAGGAAAACCCTTCTGCTTGAGGGTGAGTGAGGATGTTACCAAAAATCGTAACCAAGAGAACTCTCCAAACCAAATGTTTCAATTTCAACCCGATTATGCAATAGTACAGTCTGTAAGAGTCCTGCTGAAATGGTTCTCCTCTTGTCTTCAAACTCTGACGGAGGAGTTGGTTTAACTCATGCATAGTAGATCCAGGACCTTTACAGTAGTTTAGACATGAGTTCAGTCTGTGTTCTGGTATTATCATTATATCAATTCAGGGATGTAGTTAGGCTTGTTAATTGCTCATACATGATCACAACTTAAGGTTTGGCAACTTCTGTTTCTGTATAAAGTTTATACAAAAGTGTTTGTCTTTTATGTACTAGCTAAATTGTTTGAGTCTTTGGTATCAATCCCCCCTTTTGAAGTAGTTAGATTTTCTTACTACTTCCATATATTATTCTCAATGGTTCTCTTAGTACAACTTATGTAGATTCCTATAATAACCACAATCACAACCACATAAATTATTCCTTCCAAGAACATGGTTAACCATCCTTTTAGAGACCATCCACCTAATTTTTGGGGGATTTTGTTGAGCCAATTATTTTCCGCTGCCTCCCCGATTGCTCTGCTGTCTTCTGCTACTTTTCTCATTTTATCTAATTGTTCTTGCAGGTTATCAGTGATACTTGGGATGTGGATACAGCAGTGTTCTTTGTCTAACTTAAGCTATCCACACACCCCTTGTTCTTTAACTAATAGCAATTCTAAGGCTAGCCTGTTTTGTAAAGACATTTTAGTATCAGCTTGGACCTGTTTATTAATAATATGGAATCCTTTTTGAGTGGCTCTTGACAAAGTTTCTACTTGTCAAGTCAGATTTTCTATTAATACTCTATTTTCTAAGGCATGATTCCCAAGTTACGTTTAAGCGTAAAGGTCCTTCTTGTTTGACAGTCCATTCTGGTGATGTGGCTGGCTTGATCCTGCTGTGATGTATCCACAGAGTGACTCTTTCAAGCTTGACAGCTGTGTAGGTGGCGAGTAAAATCTGGAGAGGTTTTTTCCACTTCTCCTTCAACAATTCTTCTGACCATGTCCTCAGATACACCCAGTCTCCAGGTTGGTATTGATGCATAGGCACGTCCAGGTATAGTGGTGCGCTCACAGTGCCATACCTGTGGAGAGAGGGCAGAACCTTTCCTAGAGAGATAACATACTCCTTCAGGTCATGTTTTCCTACAATTTCAGGATTAACACCTGTTTCTGTCATCTGATAAGGTTTACTGTATATGATCTCAAAAGGACTAACCTTTTCTTTAGTTCTAGGCTGGATATGTATCCGTAGCAAAGCTAAGGGTAAAGCATCCAGCCATTTTATCTGAGTCTCTTGGCAAATTTTACCTATCTGTCTTTTTAGGCTTTGATTCATTCTTTCTACTTTCCCACTTGATTGAGGTCTCCATGAGGTGTGGAGATCCCATTTTACCCCTATGCTTCAGCTAGACTTTGAACAGCTTCTGCTATAAAGTGTGGGCCCCTATCCGAAGATAGTCCTATGGGTACCCCAAATCTTGGTATTATTTCCTTAAGTAACACTTTCGCTGCTACTTTTGCCTTGTTGGTGCGACAAGGGGAAGATTCTGGCCAGCCTGAGAAAGTGTCTAACATTACTAAAAGATACTGGTATCCATTTTGCCATGGTAAATGGAAAAGTCTATTTGCCAATAGTCCACTAACAGAGGACTTTTTCCTCTCTTTGTCACCCCTAGTAAAGGTCTTCGGGGTAAGTGAAGATTGTTCCTCAGGCATAATTCATATTTCTTCGCTATGCTTTTGATTATTCCAGTCATTCGTACACCTAGCACGTGTGTTTTTAATGCTTCCACCGTTGTTTCAGTTTCCCAGTGAGTTTCTTGGTGTTGCCTATTGGTCAATTCACGCATAATTTCCTGTGTAACTATTACTTGATGTGAAGGAGTCACCCACCACCCTTCTTGGTTTTTATTTGCTTTCAGTAGATTAGCCGATCGATTTTCTTCTGGTGTATACTGCAGACTCTTAGGTCCCAACCTCTGAACCTTTTCAGGCAAGACTAGCAATATTTGACCTTCAGCTGCTTCTCTGGCAGCTTTATCTGCCATACGGTTTCCTATATGCATTGGGCTGTTTCCAAATTGATGTGCCTTGCAATGCATAATTGCCACTAATCGGGGTAGATTAATTGCTTGTAATAATTGTTGGACTGTGGCCCATATTTAACTGGGGATCCTTGAGATGTTAGGAGTCCCCTTTCTTTCCAAATAGCTCCATGAGCATGGACCACTCCAAAGGCAAATTTTGAATCTGTCCATACATTAACATTACAAAGTTACATTAAAAGTTTTAACTTTTGAAAGTTCTAGTGCTCTCAGCAAGGCTATGAGCTCTGCTTTCTGGGCTCTGCTTTCAGGGGCCGAAGTGTTGGATGGCAAAGCTTTTGCTTCAGTTACTTCCTTAATGGTTACCACTGTGTAACCTGCTTTCCGAGTTCCATTCGGCATAAAGCTGCTACCATCTATGAACAGGTTCCAGTCCGCATTTTCCATTGGCATGTCTGTCAGATCTGCTGTGCTGGAGTACGTCTGTTCCACCGTTTGCAAACAGTCTTGAGTTAATTCTTCTCCACCAGGATCAGTAGTTAGGTTGCTGGATTCAGGATTGTGGTTACTTTCAACTTCACATCGTCTTGTTCCAGAAGAATGGCTTGATATTTCAGCATCCAGCTTGGTGACAAATAGTGTCCTCCTTTTTGTTCTAGCACTGCTGTAACTGCACGGGGCACAAATACAGCTAGCTTTTGTCCGAGTGTCCATTTTCAGGCCTCTTGGAACAGTAGTTTTGAAAAATACCCCACGGGTCTTTTCCATGATCTCAGTCTCTGGGCCAATACCCCTGAGACAATATGCACACCATCTGGCCATTCCGAGAAATTCTCTGAGCTCTTGTTTCGATTTGGGTTCTGGGATTTGACAAATAGTCTCTTTCCTTTTGGTTCCAAGACTACGCTGGCCCTTGGAAATTGTGTAACCCAAATATGTTACTTCCTGCTGGGTGATCTGTGCCTTTTTCCTAGACACCTTGTACCCTGCCAACTCCAAAAAGTTTAGGAGGTCTATTGCCATTTGTATGGAATCCTCCTTGTCACTTGCTGCTAGCAGTAAGTCATCTATGTACTGCAGCAAGGTGATATTTTTATGCATCTTTTGCCAGTCTTCTAATTCTTTGGCTAATTGATTTCCAAAGATTGTAGGGCTATTCTTAAATCCTTGTGGTAATACTGTCCAGCACCATTGAGGTTTTTCTACTGGCCTTTGGGCTTTCTCATTCAAAAGCGAACAGTTCCTGACTCTCAGCTGCTAGTGGAAGGCAAAAGAATGCATCTTTCAGATCCAATACAGTAAATCATTTGTCTGTTTCCTTCAAGGTGGTCAAGAGAGTATACGGGTTTGCCACTCTCCGGTGAACATCCTGCACGATTTGATTTATAGCCCTTAAGTCCTGGACCAATCTATACTCTTCTGAATGTGGCTTTTTAATGGGCAAGATCAGGGTGTTGTATTCTGATTGACATTCTTTTAATAATCCAAAATTTACAAATTGTTCTATTAATGGTTCTAATCCTTTTCTTGCTTCTAATTTAATTGGATACTGTTTCTGTTTTACTGGTCTGGCATCTGGTTTCAACTGGGTGATTACTGGTTCTGCTGCTCAGGATTGTCCTGGTGTTCCTGAAGCCCATACTAGAGGTGTTACGGCATTTTCAACTTCTTCTGGTATTTCCTGTAACTTGGCTTCCTTCTGTAACATAAAAACTTGAGGATCCAAAGCTTTATTTTCAGGAATATGGATTTGGATTTTTCCTTTTGAAAAAGTAATTTGTGCATTCAATTTACTTAATATGTCTCATCCTAATAGTGGCACAGGGCAATATGGAATATAGAGAAATTGATGGGTTAACACCCTTTTCCCAATTTTAAACTGCAAAGGCTGGAAAAATGGCCGATTTTCTTTCCACCCTGTGGCACCAATAATTGATGTGCTTTGATTACTCAAATTAGCCTTGCAGGTATTCAATACTCAATAAGTAGTTCCTGTATCTACTAAAAATTTTATTTTTTCATTCCCCAACTTTACTATAACCAGGGGTTCTGTTGGGGAGGGTTTCTGAATCTTCCCCCGGTCTCCCTCAGTCTGAATCTAATATCATCATGTTAACAGCCTGCCTTGGCATTTTCTCAAGGCCTTGTCATCTTAACTGTGGACACTCCCTTCTCCAGTGTCCTTTCTGCTTACAGCAAGCACACTGATCTTTCTCTAAGGATATTTTGGCCCTTTGTGCTTTACAGGGAAACCTTCTCCCCTTCTTAAATCTGTTATCACAGAGGCACTACCACCATACCATACCCCTCACTTCTGTGAATCACATATTTAAGAATTATCACTAAAATACACATTCATCACACAATCTTTAAAAACTTCACTACAGCAACAAAAAGAATTCCCCGCACCAAAATCAAAATAACATCATTACAACACTGAATGGAAGTACACAATTTACACACAATCCACCCCTCGTCCTTTCACCACAATTACAACAGCAGAAATTCCCCACGATCATTCCACTCTCTAATATTGTTCAGTCCGTGTTTTGCCTGTTACCTCTCCCAGTTACTCTCTTTATATTGAATCATTCCAGCCCCTTCAGTAGATTGTTCAGCTCCCATTATACAACGTTTCAAAGTTACTCTTGTGGTACCAAAAATCAAACCAGCGTTTCCACACTAATTTTTAATATTGCGTATGCTCAACAGACCAGAAATCAGACCAGAGTGGCCAGGGGGGAATCCAAACCTAACCTTATACAAGGTACATTTCCCGTTTTTATACAAAGTTACCACATACGTGTACCTAAAGACTCTGGATGTCCCCATAGTAGCATACGAATTACACAATAGTGCACTACTGCTACCAATAGCTCAACAACACGTACTTAATTCAGATACGATTTACTTGTAAGCAACCAATACCAATACTAATGCCAATACCAATGTCGTTAATATCCCAGATAGCTGTCGCAGAAACTCACCCAACCAGGGAATCAGAGGGCCTCCCTGAAAATATTCCGGTGCGCACTGGAGTTCTCATGATTCCTCTGGTCTGTCGAGATTCCAGAGAGCAGGTCCCATCTGGGTTGCCAAATTCTGTTACTGAAAATCGTAACCAAGAGAACTCTCCAAACCAAATGATAGTTTAGAAAGCTGACATTGGTTTATTGCAGCACTGGGTGGATGGGAGGTTTTTCCTCCTAGCATGCACAGCAGGTTAAAATCATAACGGGTATTTAAAACAGTTAACAGAGTTAGTTATGCCTACTGGTCCTACCCCTTGATTAACTATCGGTTAGTACCTTTCTTACTTCATCTTAAAGATACAGTTCTCTCTTAATTCTTTATGCATGCCCAGAGAGTAGGGGGCTTATTTGGGTTGGGTGTGGTTTTCACATTATAATGAGATTATAATGAGGCAGTTTAACTATAGGACACTATTTTGGCACTCTATTCTATCTTTCTAGAATTTGTCCTTGTGGTAATTGTTATTGGTAGTTAGTGGAGACAGATTTTGTCTTTAATATGTCTAACTACCAGGTGCATTTGTTACAAAGTATCTTTTTTATATTCTTTCCATTCTTTTTCACTTATTTTTGACCTTGTGTTTCGAGATGCTCTGTAACAAGGAGTTCTAACTCTAGGGCAGGCAGTGAAAAAGAGCTGAGGGGAAAGGGAGTTGTTCTGTTCCTGCTGTTTAAATTTATTTCCTTCGCCTTACTGACTCTCACTCATGGCAGCTCCTGCAATGTGCCCTTCCACTTCATGCTTGTCTCCCATTTGCTTAGCCTTTTATTCATCAACAGTAGCTCTTGCATGCACTGGTTTTTCTCACTGACAGTCAAGATACATACTACTTCAGGCCCCGTGCCCTCCCTTATTTAGAAAAAAGGACTAATAGTAACCTTTTGCTGACTGCAAGCTGATTGCAGATGGCAGGCAGGATCTGGCCCACAAGCTGCCAGCTCTTGAAGAGCCATGCATATAGAGTTTCAAGGTGTCATTCTTTCCTTGTAAGGAGGTACCAGTCAAGGTATGTTCCCTGCTGAAATTGTCCAGCAGATCACTTCTGTGATTGAGCTGCCTGTGATTTTATCTAACACATTGTTTTCATGCTGATGCTTCTTATCAGTACAGACTGTGTCAGCTCCTTAGGTCAGAATCTTCTCCATGCTGTTTTCTTTAATAAATTGGTGAGAGCTTTTCCAGAGCTTAACTGTACAAATGGACAAGATCTGCTTGTTTCTCTGAAAGGATGTGGCTTTGCTTTTTTCTTTTCGGTAGTGGGTTGTCTTGGTTTCTGTTTTGATATTGCACTAGTAGTGCAGAGAAGAAGTGCCTAGAGACATGTACTTTTCAGGGCACTCATTTGAACCCCAGCACAAAAGAGAATTAGGTTGTTCAGTGCCCATTTGTGCCCTGTTCACTTGGGAGAACACAGCCTGTGTGACAGAGCTGGCTGTTAGTTTTTTCTCCTTTGCTGAACTGGGGTTCTTGCCCTTGTTTCCACAAGGCAACTTGCTTTCTCTTCCTCTGTGTGCTGCATATTTTTGCTGACCTGGACTTTTCCATTTCCCATGCAGTTATTCTATAAAAATGGGCAACCCTTCCCTGCTCACCGGCCTGTGGGGCTGCGAGTTCACATCTGCCATGCGGAGCTAGCAATTGATATTCCTGTAACTCAGGAAGTTCTTCAGGAGCCTAATTCCAATGTGGTGAAAGTGGCCTTCACTGTGCGCAGGGCTGGGAGATACGAGATCACTGTAAAGCTTGGTGGTTTGAACGTGGCCTACAGCCCCTACTACAAGGTGTTCCAGCCAGGTAAGGTCTAAGTGGCCCTGTTAATGATTCAAAGTAGATTTGGAGGTATTGGAGGCAGTTAGGTAAATGTGTTTCCAGTTAAAATAGGTAGGTCACAGGGAAAGGGTTACCCTTCACCATTTTCCTCTTGCCACGTGTAGATCCCAGCAATAGACCCATGACTAAAACATACTTGTGACTACCAGTATGTGGCAAAATAGAAACTGCCTTACAGAGTAAGTCATTAGTGCTGCTTAAACTCCTTAACCACTTGTGTCATGTTCTCCGTCTTGTAGCAACTTCCTCATGATCCATCTAGTAGTCAGAGAATATCTTTTGTGAAGTATTGAGTTAGTTGTATCTGAATTGGAAATGCTGTCATGATTTAACTCTTTTTCTCTCTTGAATACCCTACTCTATTCCTTTAAGCTCCTCGCGCAGTTGCTACCTTTGATTATACACTTCTTTAAAAACATTTCGTTTTTATCCATTTAAAATTTGTTTTCTTTACTTTTGTTTTTTGACCCAGTCTGCATCTTTTCTATTTCATGGACATGTTCATTGAAAGTACCTCCATTCCATTGCATTGTGAATAGATACAAAGCTTGTGAAGATACCCCTTTAGAAAGAGGAAGCTCAGATTTAACTCAGATACCCTCCAGGCTAAAGTTTGTTTGGCAAGCTGAATTTGCAGGTTTCCTTGGCTGTTAGCCAACTAGTACTTTGTTTCTGCAGTGGGAGCAAGTTCTTGAAGGTTAGAATGGAGGAAAGAGCATTCTTTAGAGAGCTAGTAACTGGGTTTGCTTTATCAGTATTAAGTTTCTGACCCAAGGCAAACCTTGTGCACCACACCATGTATTTCAGAGCTCAGATATTTTGTTTTTTGAATGTAGGGGCATAGAATGTGTTTAGATTTGATCCATTTTCAAGGGTAGTGTGCCCCTAGTTGCTTTTCCTTTGCTCTTTGTAGCTTCAGCTTGGAATTTGTTTGACTTTAAACTGTTGTTGTCTGCTTCAGGGATGGTGGTTCCCTCCAAAACCAAAATTATCTGCCATTTCTCCACTCTGGTTCTGACCTGTGGGCAGCAACACACTCTGCAGATAGTTCCCAGAGACGAGTATGACAATCCCACCAGCAATTCTGTGTCTCTGATAGATGAGCACAATTACAGCCTCTCCATCCATGAGGTGAGTGCAACCTCATCCCTTGCTGCTTGACTTCAGGTGAGCTCGAGAGCCCCCTTTATTAATTTGTTTTCTGTTTAGCTGGGTCCTCAAGAAGAAGAGAGCTCTGATGTTGTGTTTGAGAAGTCTGTGGTGTCCAATCGGCAGACTTGCGAAGTGTTCTTCCGACTCACCTTGCACTGTAGGGGGTGTTTCCATGCCTGCATCTCCTACCAGAACCAGCCTATAAGCAATGGTGATTTTGACATCATTGTTCTAAGTGGTGAGTCAAGAACTACTCAGTATTCATTCTTCAGGTGTCCTCTTACAAGATACTTTGCACACTCCTGTAGCAGAGCTAAATGTGGCTTCCCTGCAGGCTAGCCATGCTTAATTGCTCAAGGAATGCCTATTCATTTAAAAATGCTAAGGTAAATGAATTTGCTGCTGACTAAGGGAGATCTCTGAGGTCTGATACTGTCTGTTCCATCAGCAAATAAAAGCATGTGTGGTTTTTTTCACGTATCTCGTGAAGTTTTCCTCTGAAATTAGGTAATTTTTATTGCTTGCTAGTACTTTGTATCTGAGTCATACTGTAAGTGAGCCAGTCATGTATTGTATCTTAAGCTATATGGATGAAGAGCACTGCATGTAACCTGTGTGCTTTTTTACAATTTTATAATTCCTGGTTTATTCAGGAGTGAGCCAGTCAGTAGTGTGGCTGTCATGTGGCTATACCTTCAGGCTGGTGCTCTGAGACAAAGGTTCTGCACGCCTTTTTCCTTTTTTCTTGAAGCAGTCTCTGTCTGAAGCCAGGACAGACAAACCGCTGTCTTGAAATCTTTTCATCCCACTCCTGGGTTCTCTTTATCAGAGTTTCACTTGACCAGGTTTTCTGGATATGTAGCCTTTTCTTTAAAATCATAGTAACTAATTTGGTGGTGGTCTTTGGATTCTTTACTTCTTGATTCTGATCTCCGTTAACATTGACACAACCCTCTTATATCTATTTCCCCTAGAGAATGAAAAAAACATTGTAGAACGCAATGTGTCCACCTCAGGTGTCAGTATTTACTTTGAAGCGTACCTTTACGATGCTCCTAGTTATACCAACACTCAGTGGCAACTTCCACCAACGCACCTGAGCTCCTCCCAGCGCCGTCCTTCTGCTACAACTGAGGATGAAGATGAAGATTCTCCCTCTGACAGCCAAACCCCCGAGAAAGTGAAGAAACCTAAAAAAGTGTACTGCTATGTGTCACCTAAGGTAGATATCACAAAGTTAACGCTCTTGAGCATATGTTTAAAGTACACTGCAACTGAAGAGCTTACTTGTGCCCTATATCTTAGCTTCAGATTTAGGTGCCTCAGATTTGGTTAAAAAAGGTTTGCCTAAGGCTAGACAGCAAATGTGGAGCTCATGACTGAGAATAATGTTAAAATGCTCCTTGAAGTTTTAGGACTCCATGTGTCTTTCTAGATCTGATCCAAAACCTTCTGGGAATTTTCTCACTGATTATTCAAGAGATACTCTGTTTGCCTTTCCTTTGCTCAGGTCAGACCTGCAATTCCCTTTCTCAGTTTCTGATACTTGTGGATCGGAACTTGGAGGAAGACACTTCTCAGATTTTATGTCTTTGTCCTGTTTCTTGAATGTTTCAGCGAAAAGAAAAAGAAAAAAAAATGGTCAGAGGACAAATGGTAAATGTGTAAATAGAAGAAACAGGATTCAAGCAAGTCAAGAAAAACTGAGGATTCTCTTATAGTAAGAATATGTTAACAGAAACTATTACCCCTTATTATTGCATTCAGGGAAACTAGAAAGAAAATTCCATTAAATCTACTAATAAATTTAAATTCACTTTGACAATATCTACTCAAGGGTGTTGAGAGAGCTGGCTGATGTCGTTGTGAGGCCACTCTTCATAATCTTTGAGAAGTCATGGAGATTGGGGGACATCCCAGAAGACTGGAATAAGGCTAATGTCACCCTCATCTACAAGAAGGGCTTAAAGGAGGATCCAGGAAATTATAGGCCCATCAGTCTTACTTCAGTCCCTGGGAAAGTTATGGAACGAATCCTCCTGGGGGCTATTACAAGTCAAATGAAGCATGTGATTGGGAAAAGCTATCATGGAGTCACCAAGGGCAAATTGTGGTTGACAAACCTGATTGCCTTCTATGACAAAGTAGCCTGCTCAGTTGATGTGCGGCGAGCGGTGGACATTGTCTACCTGGATTTCTCCAGGGCTTTTGATGTGGTTTCCCACAGCCTCTTCCTAGAGAAACTGATGTGTTATGGTCTAGACAAGTGGTCTGTGCAGTGGGTGGGGAACTGGCTGACAGGCTGCACCCAGAGGATGGTAGTAAATAGCTCCTTTTCAAACTGGCAACCGGTCATAAGTGGGGTCCCCCAGGGGTCGATATGGGGCCCAATGCTGTTTAATATCTTCATAAGTGATCTGGATGATGGGATCAAGTGTACCCTGATGAAGTTTGCCAGTGATATCAAACTTGGTGGGAAAGTGGACACTTTGGAAGGGATAGCACCCTGCGGGAAGACCTGCATAGGCTGGAAGAGGGGGTTAACGAGAACCTTATGAAGTTCAGCGAAGACAAATGTAAGGTCTTGCACCTGGGAAAACATAATCCAGGAGTGCAGCACAGGCTGGGATCTATCTTCCTGGGGAGCAGGTCTGTGGAAAGGGACCTGGGGGTCCTGGTGGACAACAAGCTCAATATGAGTGAACAGTGTGCTGCTGCGGCAAAGGCGGCCAACAGGATGCTGGGTTGCATCAACAAGGACATCACCAGCAGAGATAAAGAAGTCATTACCCCACTCTACTCAGTTCTGTCTCAGCTCTAGTCAGGCCACACCTGGAATACTGTGTTCCATTTTGGTTCCCAGTGTACAAAAAAGATGTGGACAGGCTGGAGAGAGTCCAGAGAAGGGCCACAAAGATGATCAAAGGACTGGGAAGCCCACCATATGAGGAGAGTCTGAGAGAACTGGGTTTGTTCAGCCTTGAGAAAAGAAGGCTTAGAGGAGACCTTATTACCATGTTCCAGTATTTAAAGGGTGGCTACAAAGATGATGGAGACTCCCTTTTTACAAGGAGTCACATGGAAAAGATGGGGGGTAATGGGTACAAGTTACTCCTGGTGAGATTCCAATTGGGCACAAGAGGACAATTTTTCACAGTGAGAACATTGGAATAATCTCCCCAGGGAAGTGGTGGATTTCCCAACATTGGATGCTTTTAAGATTCAACTGGACAGTGCTGGGCCATCTTGCCTAGACTGTGCTTTTGTCAAGAAAGGTTGGACCAGATGATCCTTGAGGTCCCTTTCAACCTGGTGTTATATGATTCTATCATTAATCTATCGATCTGAATGCATTCTGAAAAATGCAGTGATAAATATAAAAGTGAAAGACTAATCCAGGAATTGCTCTCCTGACAAAGAAAGACAGCTGTGAAACAGTTATAGGATGGAGGGTGTTGCTAGAGATTTCTAAATCTCTGCTGCATGCGGCGGCTCTAAGAACTGACTTTGGGGATGAGTGCTGGGTCCTTGTGAGCTCAGCATCCTCTCATCCTTGGGGTATCGTTCTGGACTTCTGTATTCTTTTCTGTTGCATTACCTGGTAAAGAAGATCACCAGAAGTGGGTACTGTTGCAGGTTCACTTCAGGTGCCAAAGTTATTAATGTGATTCTGATGCTTGGGTAATTGTATCCCTGGATATCTATATCTAGAGCATCTGTCCTGTACAGTAGATAACTGTTACTGTGCTGTTATTTCTTTAAGGGGCTGCTGTTCGTATTTGCTTTGTTTCTGGAGAAATGCTGCTCATCATTTTTTCCAGTCATTGCAGCTAGAACAGGCTTGTGCAGGAAATGTTTTTTGTGTTTTGTCTAAAGATGCTAAAATTTCATCTTAGTTTGCTCTCCAGAAGGCAGCAGTTCCACAGTAAGTAGTTATTTGTTCTGGCAGAAATACTCTGAGAAGAAATTTCTGCAGGTCTCCTGGATTTAGCAATTGCAAGTGCTTTTTAAAAGTTGTTTGAAATGGTTGTCAAAGTTAGGGAATAGTAGCAGTAGTTGCTAGGCAGTGTGACTTTTTCCAAAACCTTTTTGTAAATGCATTACAACCTTGTCCTGAATTCAGCCTCTCAAGTGTACTTAACATTACCTTCCAATTAGACTGGTGATGTTCTACTGAACATGATGGCTTACTGCTATAAAATCTGTGTCATGCTGGTATCCCACATGCGTCATAAATGCATGCAGTAAAGCCTTACTGACAAGCTGCTTACAGTTCTGTATGGCTTTAAAGGTTTTTATGTATTGTGCCGGAGGAAGATGTCACCAAATATTGCAGAAACCTGTCCCTGGGGTTGGAGGGAGGTCTGGCCTTATGGATCTGTCTTATGCCTTGTGTTTCAGGGACAACCCTTAACTGATGTGTGACCTTTAACATTTTCTTTTCCTTATGGTTACTAAGCAATTCTCAGTGAAAGAATTCTACCTGAAGATCATTCCATGGCGCCTTTTCACCTTTAGAGTATGTCCTGGCACAAAGGTGAGCCTCTTTCCATGTAGCTGTCACTGCACCTCCATGTTATTAGCTTGTGGTCCTTGTGCATGACAGTCTGATTTTTTGCTTTTGGAGAGAAGGGCTGCCACCCACAGAGCAACATTTTGTTGTGTAAAATTCAGACTTTGGAATTCCCTCTCAGTGCCTAAATTCTGCTAATATTTATGAATAGGAGCCAGTTGTATCACTCCTTTCTGCCTTTTGTCCCAATCCTAGGCAAAAATCTTGATTTTTATATTTTTTAAAATTTATTTATTTTTTTATGTTTCTCTTGTTTATTTTCCTCATAACCTTGCTAAAATGCTGTGATTGTGTCCACTGAAGCCCCTAGGCTAGGGTGTAAGGTTTGAGGCAGCCTCCCAGCTGAAGTCTGCATGCTTGAAATAGTGTTCCTGTTAACTGCATCTGCATGGGTGAGCAGAAAAAGTCGTAGAGTGCAAGTGGTGTTGCTCTGTCTACTGAACATGCTCTGCCTTTTGCATGATGGGTTTACCCTTTCTTGCATCTTTTTGCTGCTAGTTTTCATACCTTGGTCCTGACCCTGTGCACAAGTTACTGACACTGGTGGTGGATGATGGGATCCAACCCCCTGTGGAGCTCAGCTGCAAGGAGAGGAACATCTTGGCAGCCACTTTCATTCGCTCTCTGCATAAAAATATAGGTAAAGGGGTGGTGAGGTGGGTACAGTAGTCAGGAAGTTAGCACTTGAGTGTGCTAATTTCCCTTGGGAATGAAGATTGTCAGCACTCTGTGACTTCCGAGGAGAACTCTGATTCCTGGAGTCTCATGTTCTGTTCCTGTTGGTGCTTCCAATGAATTTCATTGTGCCAGCTGTTTCTTTTCAGTTTGGCTTTTCTGTCAGGCTTTTCAAAAGTGTGCCTGTGAGTATCTGAATGTCAGCAAGACTAACTACAAACTGCCTTTAGAGTTCTGTTTCCAAACGTTGCTGTAATAAACTCATCCTTGGGCTGTAAAGCTGACCTGTGCAGTTAGTCTTAGAAATGCCTTCTAGGTGTTCAAGGTGTTGACAGCTCAGGCCTGACTGAAACTGTCACTATTCTCAGGAGGCTCAGAGACCTTCCAGGACAAAGTGAACTTCTTCCAGCGAGAGCTACGTCAGGTGCATATGAAAAGACCTCATTCAAAGGTCACGCTGAAGGTCAGCCGTCACTGTCTGCTGGAATCGGTGAGTGTACAGGTCACTTTGCTTAAGCCCAGTGCTTCCTCCATCCTTTTTCTTCTGCTAAGTGCCTAAAGAAATCCAAACTGGCATGTGCTAGGGCAACCACACTAAAAATGATTAGTCCTTCTGTTTCAAGGCAGATACCAGTTGACAGCTTGAGACAGGAAAAAGAAAAAAATAAAAATAAATCTCAGGGTAGCTCATCTGTGTTCAGGTTTTGGTATTGTGTGGGATGCTGTGTTTCTTCTCTACAGCCAGTAAGATCAGATCAATTTCTTAAGTAATTAGGAAACTTCAGCTCTGATAAATTTTTAAGGAACTCGTCGCAGAGTAGATAAATCCCTGAGAGATGTCTAGGGTAAATGCATGCCTAGCCTGTAAAAGCAGGAAATCTGCTGGTGCTATTCTGTCCCCACTTTACATTGGAACCTGAGGCCCAGAAAGAGACTGTCTACCTGGACCAGATTTGGGAGCAGAACCTAGAGATCCTGAGTCTTTAACTACTGTTTTTCTGGTACAGAGCCATTCAGTGAGATAAGCTGTCAAGTCAGATGTTACTGAGCTGCATGCGTGAAAGTCTTGCATCAGCAGGCTTCTGGTAGTGGTTCAGTGTGATGATCAAATATTCTGTAGAGTCCTTGAGTTAAGTCTTCACCGATGCTGACCTGAGTTGTCGTGTTTCTGAAATCGAACTTAAGAAAGAGTCATTCGTATAATACAGTTCTTAACTGACATTCTAAATACTGTGTATGCAGGGCAGGCAGTTATCCTGACTTTATTGTTTCCACATGTGTCTCACAACAGTAATGTTATAAAGATGGAAAAGAACATTTCTGGGGAAAGCAGGAGTGGCTGGGATTTCCCTTGATTTACACTCAGTAAATCTGTGTTTTGGAATATTTTCTGCATGTACAAGCTTGCAGTGTTTACGAGATTATGTTAGGTTAATAGCTTGCTATGAAATGACTTCACTTCTAAACAGTATTTCCATGACTATTTTTTCCCGCTGTTTTGGAAATTCCTGCACTTTCAAGAGCGCTGGTGTTACAGCCTAGTAAGACAAAATAAATTAAGTGCCATAATAATAATAAATGTAAGCTTTAGTGTCCAAGGTTGACAGGCACAATGAATGTGAAGGATGTGTTTAGCCCAGAGGTGTGACTAGCATGATGCTCTAACCTATTTGAAGATAAGCTAAGCCAAAGCTACCTGTATGACTGAGGACTGCTGTGTAGCTTTTTTATATTTTCTTTAATTGGAATCCAGAATTGGGACACAGGAAGTTCTAGACACTTGAAATATTTTTTTACTTTTTTGCATCCTGACTTGCTTTAAGCATGATCTCAGTGAACCCTTCAAGCTATTTTCTAATGCTCTCTGAAATGTTCCTTTTTTAAATCTTAACTCGTGGGCTGACAGTGCTTTACAGAAATTGCTCCTTCCCACAGACATTTTAATACTTTACTGCAGCCTTGAGAGGGATACATTTGTGCTGTGCTAAGACCTCACACTGGTCTTAAAATAAGCTGTATTTATGTGGATAATGTGTCTCATAATAGAAAATGAGGAATTGGCTTCTGTGGCTTTGGACAAATAAGAATTAGACCTTAGGAGTTCCTAATTCTCAGTTTTATACTTTAGAGTACTAGACTGTTTCTTGGTTTTTATGTTGCTTAAATTGCCCATCCACATGTGCAGGATTGCATATTGGTTATGGGGTGCCAAGCAGTAATGGTTGCTGCTATTTTCTTTTTCTTTTTTTTTTTTTTTCAGTCTTTTAAAGCAACACGAAATTTTTCTGTTTCTGACTGGAGCAAAAACTTTGAAGTGATTTTTCAGGATGAAGAAGGTGAGTTATCCTGTGTATGTGTTTGAGGAGGAAGTGAAAGGAATGACGGTGGAGTAGTTCTAGTCTGAAATTCTCATT
Organism: Gavia stellata; assembly: GCF_030936135.1. Classification (NCBI taxonomy): domain Eukaryota; kingdom Metazoa; phylum Chordata; class Aves; order Gaviiformes; family Gaviidae; genus Gavia; species Gavia stellata. Next base: position 27,179,397 of record NC_082600.1, read on the forward strand.
TCTTGTAGTATGTCTATCCTTTGTGGCTTTCCAGCCCTTTCACTTTCTCACAGATGTTAGTGAATTATCCGGCTGGTGCTGTTCTATCCCTACTTTACATAGGGACTTGAGGCCCAAATGAAAAATATTAGCCCTAGGTTTGGAATCTAGAGTTCTGGAGTCCCTGCCTACTGCTTTTTTGCTATGGAGCTGTTCACTGTGATGAGCTCTCATGTCAGGTAATACTGAGCAGCATGCATGAAACTCTTGAATTGATGATCCATGGATGACCAAGCTTGTTTTATCTTGTAGCTCTGGACTGGGGAGGTCCGCGCAGAGAGTGGTTTGAGCTCATCTGTAAGGCGTTGTTTGATACCACCAATCAACTCTTTACTCGCTTTAGTGATAACAACCAGGCCTTGGTGAGTCTGCAGTTCCTACGCTGAATGCACGGAACTGTGTGCATTGATATGCTGCTGGTTAAATAATGCTGCTGCTAAATTCATTAAGTGGTGTGCAACCTTACCCATTCTTTAGCTTGCCTGCACAGTCACTTCCAGTGCCTTTCTCAAAGCTTTGCTTAATGATCTTAACCCATTGAAGTGTCAAAGAACTGGCTGGATAAACAGCAGAGGATAATCAGTCAGCAGGGAAAGCTGGATTTCTGGGCAAGAGGAGGTGGCATCAGAGTGCCCAGAGGTTTTGTTGGGTCTGGATGTCTCAGAATCCATTTCTGCTCTGGTACAGCTTCTGGCCTATGCATGTGAATCATTTTGTATTCTTCCTAGGCAGGCTCAGGCATTTTATTTATATTGCTTGGCTTTGAGGATATTGCGCTAAAGCTCCTGGGGCAGCCTGAGAGATGCAGTGACTTGAACTGGTCCCATACTTGCTATTTGTGCTAGTCTTGTCTGGTACTTGGGTGTTTCATTTTCCTTCCTCTTCGCAGGTGCATCCAAATCCAGGGCGTCCCACATATTTACGACTCAAAGTGTATGAATTTGCAGGCCGCTTAGTAGGAAAATGTCTTTATGAATCATCTCTGGGAGGTGCTTACAAACAACTGGTTCGAGCTCGCTTCACCCGATCCTTCCTGGCTCAGATCATAGGACTTCGTATGCATTACAAGGTAAAGCTTCCCAGCCTTATCTGAAGCCTGTATTGGTCTGGGGAGGGGTTGAACATTGGTGTAGTAGAAGCAGATCCAGAGTCCTGGTTAACAATGTATGGTGGTTTTTTTTTTTCTTTCCTCCATGTCCCTGCCTTCTTTTTATTTCACACAGTATTTTGAAACAGATGACCCAGAATTCTATAAATCCAAAGTTTGTTTCATACTGAACAATGATGTGAGTGAAATGGATCTGGTCTTTGCTGAAGAGAAGTATAGCAAAACAGGACAACTGGAGAAGGTGAGGGAGGCAGTTCCTGAAGGTGAGACAGTTTAACTCTGCCTATAGCAGGGGTGGGCAAGAACTCTGCTATGTGCCACAGAAAATTGAGCTTACTCTGGGCAGTAGCTCTTTGCTTGGGTTTATTCTGGTTGGGAGTTCAGGTTTGGGGAATGCTGCCAGTCACACTCATATCAAGTGTTCTCCTGTTTTCAGGTGGTGGAACTGGTCGCAGGAGGGGCTCAAGTACCAGTGACCAATGAAAACAAAACCTTGTATCTAAATCTGCTTGCACAGTACAGGCTAGCTAATCAGGTTAGGGAGGAGGTGGATCACTTCCTGAAAGGTAACATGCTGTCTGCTCCCCGCATCTTTCTGCCCTTAACGTCCCAGGGGATAGCACTTGCTCCTTTTCTCTCCACTTCTTTTCCAGGTCTTAATGAGCTAGTTCCTGAGAACCTCCTGGCTATTTTTGATGAGAATGAGCTTGAGGTAATTGCTGCCTCCCTACGCATCTCTAGCCTTGCTTCCCCTCCTCTCTGGCAAATGAAGCGCTTTCTGGGTCTGGAATAAAGCCAAAATGTTTCTTCTCTAAGCATTTTAAACACTCGTAATTTGCACGGTAGCTGTTGCCTTGTTTCCTGGGCTCCTGACTTTCTGACTACAGTCTCTTGCCTTTCAGTTGCTTATGTGTGGTACTGGAGATATCAGTGTCTGTGACTTCAAGGCACATGCTGTAGTGGTAGGAGGATCTTGGCACTTCCGTGAGAAGGTAAGTGAAAGGGTTTCTCCCTCCTGCTTGCTGAAACCAGTTATCCCAACTACGGCAGAAGACAACTTAAACTGGGAACAGATTTCTTGGTTGGAAATTAGGCTTCCAGAAGGACAAACTGGAAGGTTCAGGGGTCAGGAGTAGGGCTGCACGCGTTATGAAATAGTGTTTCCCCCTAGAGATATCCTTCAGCCTGGCTGACTAGAGATCATGCTTAATCAGTTACCAGCAGAAAAAAATCAGCAGCAATAGTCTTTTTAAGAAAATCCAACAAAGTACTAATGAAGGACAGTTCAGCCAGGAATCAGGAGGAATTGGTGGGAGTTATTGCTGCTGAAGATGTTCATGGTGATATACTTATCTCTAAAGGATGCTTGAAGATCATGATTGCAGCCCACATGGAGTGTTTGGAGTTCAGTGCTGTGGTAAAGACTACTGATGCGGTAGCCTAAATTTGTAATTGTTCCCATCCCTCCCTGCCATTCCCAGTGGGAGGGGTATGGGAATGGTAGCAGCTTCATTTAGAAAAATAGTGGAAGCTGCCAGAACACCCAAGATGAAAAGAGGCTGGGAGTACAAGCTTCTAGCTGTAAACACTGAGATGGTTCCACCTTCCTGCAAAAGTACCAGAGGATGTGAAAAAGCAAAAGATTAGCATAGTGCAAGAAGCAAACGAGCTTCCGCATTGTAAACCTACCTCATTGCCTACGCAGGTATTTCTAAAAATAAAATATGTGGGGAGAAGCCTTTCTGCTTTAAGGGAAAGGACTGGTGGGAGGTTAGTAGTGTGGGGCACCTCTTAACTTGGTAAGAAGAAGCTATGTAATACTTGCCTCTGTGTGTCACCCTGGTAAAACAAAAAAATTCTGACAATTAGTAGAGCACGTGCTTGCGAGGGCAATTGACTGATCTTCTTGCAACTTGCTTATGTGCTTATTTGATTTGCTTGGCTGACCTGGCTTTACCTTTCCTGTTTCCTAACAGGTCATGAGGTGGTTTTGGACTGTGGTCTCCAGTTTCACGCAGGAAGAGCTGGCCAGACTCTTGCAGTTCACAACTGGTTCCTCCCAGCTGCCCCCAGGAGGGTTTGCTGCACTCTGTCCATCCTTCCAAATCATTGCAGCTCCAACTCACAGTACTTTGCCAACAGCCCACACTTGGCAAGTATCTTGGGGTGGTAGGACTTTCTGCATTGTGCTTTTGGGAATGACACCAGCTAGTTGTGGTGGGCAAACAGTGTAATGTGTGTGACACTCGTGTCAACCCATCTAAAAGCAGCTGATGGGGATGGTCCCCTCTCAGATCTAGTCTGAATGGAATTCTTCTTTTGTTTTACAGTTTTAACCAGCTGTGCCTCCCTACTTATGACTCCTATGAAGAAGTGCACAAGATGCTGCAGCTAGCAATCAGCGAGGGTTGTGAGGGCTTTGGCATGCTGTGATTTTCCCCTTTCCAGGAGATCACTTAGCCTCCTGGCTGTTCGTGGTAAGACCCAGGTTCAATCCTCTGCTTGTTCTTCGTCCCTTCACATGGGCAATGGAGGCAGAGCAAAGATGCCATGTAAAGGAATTTGTCATCCAGAAGATGTCACGTGGCCTTTCCGTATCCCAAATATGTCATCAAGAGCTCATCTTTTCCCTTTCCATCATTCTCCCTTTGGTTCAATGTGAAACAGCAAAAGGACTGTGGTGAATTCATCAAGGTGATATTGCACTTGATTTCCCTGCACTCTGTGCACCCATCCTTCTGTGAGAAGACGAAGTTCATAAGCAGAAGTTACAGTGAGGTGCAAGAGATCTGAGCTGCTGTTATCGTAGCTCTCTGGAAGGAAGAGGGAAGACCAGCATGGAGCTCTGCTGGAAACCTGGCTCACGGGAGGCCTTAGTAACTTTCCATGTCTTGGCTCAACTCCCGCAGTGATGCTCCCCAATAGCCCATCTGACTCTGTGACTCATGAAGAGTGTAGGGTTGTCCATCCTTTCAGCACCTGACCCGGAAGGGTTTCTGATTCTCCTTCTCCATCTTGCTCTGGATGCTGCTATCACCTGTGCCACAGAGAAAAATGGGCAGTATCCACTGGAGGGAGTAACCCAATGGGGAGAACAATCTTAACAGAGCACAAGTGCTGGCCCTGACAGTGATCCTGTACTACCTCCGCCAGGGTCCAGCAGTGGAAGCGTCCTTCTCCAGCAGTGGCTGGTAATGAGCCTCTGCAAATGAACTGGAAGAGGAGTTTCTCCTCCACTGAATGTTTATGACAGTTGATGTTGCACAGGAAGCTGTCCCATGCCCTTGCCTTCTTTTCCCTTCCTCAGGAGAGAGAGTATGGGCGTGAGTGTGATCCCTTAATGCTGAGCACCAATGCCTATCCCACATTCACCTTCAGGGTATGTATGTTATGTAGTAACAGTGACAGGCCAGTAAGCAGCTACAGTGTGCACTGGGCTTGCATTTGTTGTCGGGGTGTTGGTACTGGGCAGAACATGGTACCTCCACCCCGGCATCCCCCAGGGTCTTGGTGTCTACCTCTATCATGCAGCAGCCTGAGGCTTCTCGTTCCCTACTGCATTTCAGACAGAGTTTCCAGAGGGGTGCTGGTGCCTGGAGAACAACTGGCTTTCTGTCCTCCCAATCTTCCTACCTTTCGTCAGCTCTCCTTTCCTCCTGTTCCATTCAGTGCTGCTGGCTGTCCAGCACAAAATGTTAACTAAACTTTGCTCAAGTGATCACTGAACAGCTTGCACTCACCATTGTCTGGCTTGTGGGGAGGGGAGTGAGCAGACCAGCATGAGAAGTAAGCTTATGATTGGGGTGTGTTGTCGCTGGCAGTCCATTCAGCCCTTCTCAGGGAAATAAAGGGAAGGGGAATCTGGGAATCTTGAGGAGTTCTTCAGTGAAGCCAAATTCAAGATCTTTTAAGTTCTCAACAGTCCCTTAGTTCAGGTCAGGAGTCAGTGTGAGAAACCTGCATTGCTACTGCCTGCAACGTAAGCTTTCACTGGATTAAGGAATTGGTGAATTTCTTCCAGAATGGAGTCTCAGACTGGCATCCCTGAGCTAATTTTAGAACACAGTGTTAGGTAAAAGGTTGCATGATTCTCTTCAGCTCCCTTCTGCTGTCCTCAAGCTGATCTGGGCAGACTTCTGCACAGTATGGATATTTTAAGATAACTGTGTGTGCTTTTACAGTATGGCTTAGTTGAATTGACTGGGAATTTGGGGGAAACATTCTACATCCAGAAAATGTTTTTAAGGCAGCATCTTAGCCATTCTTGGGCTGAGTGTGTTACTTCTGTACAGAAAAAAATAAGCCATTTTGGTGCCAAAAAGCAGCCAGCTGAGTGTTGAGACTACTCAGGGGGATTTCTTTGCCTTGTGAATTCATTCCCTCACTGGCACCAAGGTGCTGGGAGGCTGCCAGCTTGAGAGTTGCCACTGTTGCACTCTGACAGATCACTTCAGTAGTGGCTGTTCTCCCTTTTTTGGTGCAGGCTCTGTTCTGCAAGGTCCTGACCTCCTTTGGGTGGTGGGTATGATAGAATTTTATTTAAACTGCAGATGGCTTCCATAGTCAGTAGAGTTACAGCTCCTGTTCTCCATGCCACCACTTCACTGCTTTCTCTAGTGACCGAGTGGAGGTGGCAGTGCTCGGCTTAACTCCTGTTTGTTGGGAGGTGTAGCTTGGTGCTGTTCCCACGTTGCAGCCTTGTCTTGCAGTCTTACCTGGTGAGGATGTTTCCAGCGTTGTAGCTATGGGCCAGCTCTGCCAGGGACCTCTTCCTCAGGAATCGTCTCCGTTCTTCTCTTGAGTGGAACTTTTTTATTCTGAGGATGAAGTAGTTGGACATTGGGCAGTCTTCCTCTGCTGCAAAGAACTCCTAAATGCTTCTCATGGCATTGCAGCCAGCACCCCATGCTTCCCAGCAGCTGTGCAGATGCCAAGGACTTTCTTCTTAACACAAGTGCAGTCAGAACTGTGGTGGGTGCTCTTAGTCAACTAAACCCATCCCCATTTTTTTCCACAGGCCCCTAACTGGTCCCACGTTTCTGAGATCCATCACGATGTTTCTGAACTTGTCTCTAGCTTTCTACCTTTTCCCAGTGCAGTGACTTTTTATGCTGCCCTTAACACTGGCAATGGGGATGTGCTTTGGTCACCTATACTGTATGTTACTTCTGGCAGAGGCTTGTTACTTTTCTCTTTACCCTTTATTTATTCCCACTTAATAGAGACCCTTCTGTAGAAATCTTTAGGATCCTGGCACCATCTCAGACAGGTTCCATGTTCCCTGAAGCTGCTTTGAGCTGCAGAGGGCCTGGCTTCAGCCTGCACCTGCAGGCCGTGTTGCATGTTTTTTAGAAACCAGGAGCTGTGGATGATACAAGTCAAATCCTAGTCCCCTCTGGTGAATTTCTGGCAGAGTTCAGCCAAAATTTGGAAGCCTGTGGTTGTAGTAGCTGATTTTTGTAAATAGTTTGTATAATAAATAAAATATTTTAAAAATGCTGCCTTCTCAGCTCAGCATTCTTTTGGGGCTGTACAGAGGGAATCAAACTGGTTAGTGCTGTCCATGGGTGAGGGGCCTCTCCAGGTCTTCAGGTGTCTTGCTGAGGTCCGCTGCAGGGGGGAGAGGATGGTTTTCCACCTGCAGCCTTTCAGGATGCCTGAGTGAACCCAGGACCTGTTAGCTTCTGGGAAGAGGCAAGAGTCTGGGCAGGGGCTTGCAGGCTACTGTGAGGTCTCTCTGCAGTAGGCTGGAAAATGGGCTGAAGCAGCTGGTAATGTCAGAAAGTATGTTAAGGACTCTTCTATGTAAATTCATAATGCAGTTGGTGCAATTACTTTTTCATCTCACTGTGTATTACCTGACTCTTTGAGATGCAGGTATTTGTACTGCTTGTGCTTCACTGTACTGTCAAGAGGGCTAGATGAAGCCAGGAGAAGAGGGGGCATATGAGTCCTTTGCACCTTTTAAAGTTGTACAAAATGTTTTCAGATTGCAGGGTGAAAACAATGTACCTGCAAGTGTGTGCTAACAAATGGAGTAATTAGTAGGTTGATAGCTTGGTGCCTTTAGGTGCAATACCCAATTTCTGTGACTCTCTGAGCTTGAGCTGTTTCTAGCTCTGATGAAAAACATTCAATTTATCACTGGTTTTCCTTGGACTTTTTTGTAGCTTAAGGATTAAAATAGTAACTTTAAAACTTGAAGATTCTGCAGGGTGATTCTGTGTCCATTAGCATTGCTGCCTGTAAAACGACAACACTGTTTCCTGGGCTGTACAAAGGTTTAGCCCATCGTCAACCAGCATAGCATTGGCTGGCTGCATGTGTTCCACCATATAACTAGGCAGATGTTCTCACATGTTATGAAACCAGCATCTAACCTTGATTGTGGCTTTCAAGCCATGAGCACTAGCTAAAGAAGACAGTGAGCAGTGTATGCGAGTCTCAGGGATTGCCTTTGTAGCATTGTGCTGGGTCATGGTATTATTTAGAAGATTCTTGTGGGAACAAAATTGTCTTATGCTGGACTCAGAGAAGACAGAGGTTAAATAAAACAGTGGTGAGCGTTATGAAGAATCCTGAAACTGAAGTTCCAGTGTCCCCTGGGAATTGCAGAGGTTGTGAGTCTAGAGCTGCTAGAGTTGGGGGTCAGGGCACTATAACGGGGGTAACTTTGTCTGCAAGCCTGGCATGAGCAAAATGATGCACAGCAAACCATGTAGACATGTCTTTACATGCCGTGACCAGTATTACTCATGGGAAGGAGTCCAAGTTGAGGCTGGAGTTTTCCAAAACACTATCTTGTTTGGGTGTGAAGGAGAGAGCTCAGCTTGCTGGATTACTTTAGCATGAAGTAGGTTCTAAAGTTTCTGCCTCTCTTTGCAGGATGCATGATATCATCTGGCTGCCCACATTGTCCTTCCTGATCACTAGTTTCTTGTGATAGCTTGGAGAGGGAGTGGTAACAGTGACCTGTTGCTGACTCCACTGCCTCCATTTGTCCTGGCACCTGGCCTGGACTTGGGGCTGAGAGAGAAATTATGCCCATGCACTTCATGCTGGAATCCTACATGCCCCAACTTGTGTCTCCAGCAATAGCAAGGAATTGTCTGATGTCTTAGGATCCTTGATTCCATACACAGCCACTTGACCTGAGATGTGTCAAGACGTGCTGCTTGGGAAACTGAATTTTTGTGCATTCAGTTCCTCTGCTCAGCTTTCTGTTTGCCTCAATTGTAGAACTACAGAAGAGGAGTTTCTTCAGATACCTGAATGAGAAAATGGGGAAATTATGCTTGATTTAGATAAGATTTCTTGCTTTCATAGTGTTATGGCTGAGTTGATCAGTTGGACCAGGCTGTAAGTCGTGGTTCCCATAGTGAATTACTCTGTTTTGTATGGTTTTGGCTGGTCTGCTATCTTCTTGTGTCTGACTGACCTGGCATATGACAGCAGAAAGAGTTTGAACATGTGATTATGGGAACTATAAAAGGAAAAGAAAGGAAACATCAAAGTCCAGCAGAACCTCAGCCTGTCTTGGCTTCAGCCTTATGGTGCTGAATCTGAGATTTTCAGAATCTTCCTCTTAAACTCTTTCCTTGTTTGTTTCCTTCAGTGAATGCTTGAGAAACACTAATCTCTGCTCTCCAGAGCATGAAACTTGATTGTAGGAGGGAGGTGTTACTGCATGAATGTGTTCATTTTTAGACATAATTTGCTATAACTTTTTTTGCAGTAAAACAAAACAGCTGTAGCTGAAGTTCACCCAAAATTCCTGATCAGTCTTTTCCAGCTACCCTCCTGCAGGGATGGCGTGCTACAAAGTGTGTTGAGGCATGGGCAATTGCACACGGGGTTGGAAGTGGGGACTGAGGCTGAGAGCCAAGCCTCTCAGCCTTGGTATAAAGCTGCAATGAATACAGACAAAGGAAGTGGAGCTCTTGCACCGTATGAGGGATGGAGAAACTGGAATTGGCCTAAAGCTGCTCCAGAGTTTTCTCTGAGGCACGTGAAGGCCAGACTGAGTTTGGGTGGTTTTGGGGGGAGTGACTCTGCAGTGGCCAAAACCAAATTCTTCTGTCCCTCTTGAGGCAATTCTCTGATAAGCTGCGAGAAGTGTGTTGGCCTGTACCTACCCCTTAATTTAGGGATTTATGCTAACATAATTCTGATGGCCTGTAAACTGATGCAGTTTTCTGAGTAATCGTAGAAATCTCATCTCTTACCAGCAGGAACAGCTGCTTGGGGCTCTCTTGTGCTTCAGTAGCTGAAGTGTGAGGTTGCCTCAAGATAAGATAGTGCCGCTTATGGCAGTGGGTGAAGAAATACAGGGAAATACAATTCTCTGCAGTCCTCTTGGACGATGATGGAACGAACTCCGGGGGGTTCAGATTTGTCTGGAGAAGGAATTTGCTGTTTAGAGACTAGCTCAGATTTGCGGAGGCCTCTATTGCTGGTGTGGAGCAGACCTGGACTCCTACTTACGGACAACTGGCAGCCCCCTCTCCCTTGTCTATGACTAGGGCAGTCAGCAGTGGTAAGCAGCCTTCCCTTTCCTAGGCCCTTTCATATTGGGAACAACATGCAATACACTGGTAGCAATTGTAGTCGCTGTTGAAACTAAAAATTATAGTACAAAAATGTTGCCTTCGTGTCTTCTAGTAAGATACTGAACTGTTGTCTTTCTGCTGCATGTCCTCACCCATTGAGAGCAGCTCACTGGGCTGCTATCTCTTATGCTGAGCAGTGTTGTCTTGTTTCCTTCTGCTCGCTCTCTTCCTGTTCATCTTCTGTCCTTTCTCTCCATCTCGTTTCCCATCCCAAAGAGCAGACAGTCTGTGTCCAGATGTTTTATAGCTCCTTGCACAATGGGGCCTTGTTTCAAGACGGGGGCTCCTAGTGCTCCACAGTATTGCTATTAAGAATCAAGGGCCTAGCTGTAGATGGCCCTAAGGCTGTTAAGTTTGAGGGACTGGGCAGATGCTGGCTATTCTGGTAATGAATCATTGCCTTTTTAGAAGACTTTCAGGACATCTGCCCTGGTGCCCAGGTCTGCCACGCTCCCTGACTCAGCTCCGTGCTCTGAAGCCTGCTGCCTGACACTCCTCGGAGCAGAGCCATGCTGCCCCGGGCTCAGGGATGCTCAGGGTGCCTCTGTGCAGAGACAGGCAGCCATGTGGCAGCCCTATTCTGCCGACAGAAGGTGACTGTGGCTGGTTGGCCACCAGAGGGGGACCGATAGTCAACTTGAGCTGGTCAGGTTTAAGAGTGGCCAACTTCACCTCTCCTGAAACCCTGCAGGTTGGGTTACTGTTGTCTGGGGTTTTTTTTGTTCGGCAGACCTGTTGGCTGGCAGATTCTATTGCTGTGCTTCTAACCCCCAAACTGGAGCATATGAGAAGTCAGCATCTAGGAAGCATCCCCTGGTTTGGCACAAGTCCCTGTTGCACCACTCCCCCTTGCCCTTTTGTTTTCCAACAGGCAACACATTTAAATGCATGAAAGGAAGTTGGATTTACGTATATATGATTAACCTGCAGCACACTCTCTTAGAAGACTCAAGACAAATAGCTTAGTAAGAATAATGTGCTTAATATGAGCAAACAGCAGCAGTAACACTAACCAGATTAGGTGTATTCCCTCAGGCTTTGAGACATGGATTAATCATTGGTTTAGCCAGGGGAGAGGGAGTTTTAACACATAGACCAGGAAAGCAGAACTGAGCTTATGCACAGAAAGAGCTGATATTCTTTTTAGGGCTCATCATAACTAAATGGACTCTTTTTATTAACTGCAGGCACCACTAGCCTTTCCAGAGAGCCTGGGGGAGTGGAAGTTGACATGAGCTTGGATGAGTTGCAGTAGGTGACTGGAGCAGTGCGGTAACTGAAGGGACAGGAGGGAAAAAGGACTCTGTTACCACCCTTGGGGGGTAACTGTCCTGAAGTGGTCCCTGCACAGGCAGCACCTGCTTTGGACACTCTGCATCGGGCTGTTTTTGAGTAGAGCTGGCTTGGCCCAGCTGGCCTCGCACTTTGCAGTTAGTGGTGTCACTGGCCTGTTGGAAGTGGCTTTGGAAGATGCTCTAGGAATGTTTTTCTAGGATTTGGCTCTGCTGTGCCTCAGTCCCTCTGGTTCCTCCTCCTGAGCAGGTCTGAGCTGCGATTTAAGTGCGAAGTGGCAGGGTTTCAGAGGAGCTGCATACCAAACACATTAGTGAGGTGTAATGCACTTGGTGCTGCCATGCTGGCTCAGGCCTGAGGCTCTGACCTTGTCAATCTGCTCCCAGGCAGTGTGAGGAGCAGAGGGAAAGGCATCAGGTCAAACAGCAACAGCAGAGGCAGGAAGGTAAAGTCATGGGACTGGTGGTGTTGAATCTAAAGATGCCTCTTGGGTCCTAGTGCAGAAATGCTTACTGATCAGAAGGCACCTCTCTGGCTGCGTTGCTCAGCAGGATCCCTGCTCCTCAAGCACTCAGTTCAGCGCTGGAGGCTTAGGATTGTGTGAAGAGGTAGACTGTGGAGACAGACAGCGGACCAGAGTCCAATACAAGGTTGTGGTGTTGAAGCAGAAGTTTATAAAAGGCTGAAGGGTGCAGAGGAAACACATAGCTCCTCCTGATCGCTTTGTCTTGTCAAACAAGGTCAAAGCGACAGCCAGCAGGGATTGAAAGGCAACAAGCACTTGGCTAATCAAAGCTGTCTGCTCCACAGATGGACTGAGGAAAGAGCATCCACAGATGGACTGAGGAAAGCAAGAGCTTTCCTCCCTGTCCTCCTAAGGGCAGATAAGAGTGTGACATGGATGTGGATAATGAAAACATCCATGGTTAAGTAAGATTTAAAGCAAACAAACCTTCCTGCTTCAGGGCCAAAGCCTGCTGCTGATGGAGAGGAGTTAGAAAGGAGCTTGCTTTCTGCTTCTCTTGAAGCTAGCCACTGTTCTGTGCAGGATGCTGACCTGGAGGACTGTGTGGCAGCTGGTGGCCCTAGGCAGGAAGAGGAAGGCAGAATCTGCTTTAATCCTGTCACAGATGTCATGCTAATGAGGGTTGAGCCAATTTAATACTTGAATAAGGAACAGGCAGGTCCTTCACAGAATTGGGTGTTAACAGCTTTCCAGAAACTGTCCCCTATCTAGGGGAGGGCCACACTCGGCATCCTGCTGTGCCTGTAAGAGGGGCTGCACAGAGAAGGGGCTCTCCCTTGTGTCCTGTGGTCCCAGTGCAGCACATACAATGTTCCCAGTGGGTGTATCCATGTAGAGCCCTGTCAAATATGGTCAGAAGTCTTTGACATGTTTCCACAACATCTAGGTGTCTGCTATTAGCTACCTTTTGGTAGTGTTTTTCTGTTCCCTGGATGGCTCATTTCCTTTATACTCCTCTCTGAGCTGTTGGATGGGTGTGATGACAAAGCCTGAGCCTGGAAGGGAGCTGTATTGTGGTGCTGGGTCAGGGAGTCCCACACCTGTGTTCTTACATGTCCTAGAGCTGGCAGACTCATGGCAGGGAGAGTGCGCACTGCTCTGCGTGGCCAACATCTGCCCTGTACCCTTCTCAAGCCATGAACCCTGCTTATAGATACAAGAGCATCTTTTTTCCTCTGTGGCCTCAGCCTAACACAGGTTCAATGAGGAGGAGGGTTGTCTCCTGAAGCCCATCCTTGGTGAGCCCCACAGAGAGGTGGATGCAGCTGTGGTTTCCTCTCTGCCTCCTCACCTTCATCACTCTCCCTGCATCTCATCCCCTGCCCTGTTCTCTGCCACTGTCACTCCTCCGCTCTGTCTGCCAGTGTGGCAGTGGAGAAGACAAAGTGCCCTGATGCACTCTGGCATGGCCTTCTCCAGGAACCTCTAGAGGGAGAGCTCCCTCCCCAGTTTTCTCTGGATGTCTTTTGCCTTTCTAATCAGTCATGGTAATTTACCCTGGCACTGTTTGGCAGGGGCTGTACCTTGGCATCATGAGCAGCCAGGGTCAGCTGTCAGCCTGTGAGCCATGAGCCTAATGCAACAGAACAGATGTAGGTATTTTTTCCAAGTTTTCCCTGGGCAGCAGGATTAAAGTCTCTGTTCTCAGCTGGGGTCCCCGGTGTAGTCACTTCTCTCTGTGTTACACAACACCCTATTAAGAAGAACAGCACAAACATGTTCATTGGGATCCCTTCCCCCAACCCTAGAAGGCCAAGGAACAAAGGTGAAGGAGGTTTCCAAAGGCTGAGGAGCTGCCTGTTTGGTCCAGGAGCCCTGAGATAATCCTTGCCCAGGCATCCCCCTGTAAAAGGGCCCTGCAGCTCACCATCCTTGTGGTGCCAGGGGTAAGAGGGAACATGGAGGGGTGGTGGGTAAAAAAAGCAGTGGGGTTGTGTTCCTCTTAAATCCATCCAGCTGTGTGCGAACAGAGAGAAGTGAAAGGAGAAACTAGCGTGGCAGCATCATCTCCAGGCCTGGTGTCTGTGCCTGCCCCCTGAGGTGGAGGCTTCTGAGCACGCGTATGTGCATGAGCAAACATGCAAACAAAAGTGAGTGAGGAGAAACCCCGAGGGGTGTCTCAGTGCTAGCAAGGGAGACAGGGTTAAGGTGCGGTCCACAGTCCAGGCTCACTTTCTTGCTTGAATTTGAAGGTGGTGTGCCCTGAGCAGACTGGTGTTTTCTGATGGCTGCAAAGGTACTGAGGGAGCTTGCTGGAAACAGGGAGGCCGTGTGCTCTCCTTAGCCAATCCTGAAAAGTTTGGCAGTAGAGAGGGGCTGTGGACACCCTTGGCAAGCAGGAGAGGGCTTCCCCAGCAGACCAAAGGGAGCAGTCAAGTCCATGCGAGCACACATGAGGATCTGCTGCCTCTTTTCACCAATTACTTGCTTTAGTGACAAAAGACCATAAATGAACAAGGGAGTTAATTAGGTCTGCAGCAGGCCAGGATTGAAGGCCTGCAGGGCTGAGACCTCTGGAGCAGGTTCAAAGGCGCAGGAGGAGAAGGCCCTGGAGCTCTGTGTAGCAAACAAAGGTGTTGCTGGTTCTCCCCCTCCGGGAGCGCTGTGAAAAACCATCTCTGAGCAGAAGAACAGTCCCCAGGAGGGGGAGAGACCAGCTCCTGGCAGCATCTGTTTGTTCAGGCCCCTGATGAAGGACTTAAACAGCTTGTTAATTCACTCCTTTGTCCAGCTGCAGACCCTTCGTCATTGCAAGCAAGCCCCCAGGGTGGTGTGTGCAGTTGTGAGCCAGCTCCTACCGCCCGGGTACTCTCCTGTGCCGGATGATCCAGTGAGCTGTCGGCAGTGCTGGGGAGCTCCGGGGCACGTTGCAGCTGTCTGGCCCATCTCTAGTAAAATGCTCGCAGCAGGTCCTTTCCATCTGCTTTGGCCCAAGAGTGACCCTTGCAAACCTCCTCTCCCCTGCGGTCGCCTCAGCAGATGGTGGGAAGGCAGAGGGAAAGAGGGAAATCTCTGAAGCTGTAGCAATAGAAAGGTCTGATCCCATGGCACCTCTCACCCATACCCGCAGGTGCTGGGTTCTTGCAGTGCTGCCTAACTCCTGAGCCTTGGCCTCTGTGCCCCTTCTTCCACCCCTCAGGGCACCTCCTGCTCCCTTCTCTGGACCTCAGTGGAGGCTCTGGATGGCATCCAGCTGGAAGAGAGCCTGCCCCAGCTCTGCAAGCAGAGTAGGAGGGGGCACCCATGTTAAGAGGGGAGCTTACAGCACAGCAACAGTTAAGGAACGCTTGTGCTAGATGACATGTTGAATGGGGTCTTGGAGCCTATGAGTTTGGAGGTGGGGGGTGTTCAGTTGTGGTGGATCACTGCAAACTGCTTTGGGCAGCTGATCTCTTGACTCCACCCCCCCCCCCCCCCCTTGCACCCTGGATGCATAAAGTCTGCTTTGGGAGGGGGGTAAAGGGTCCTTTCCTTACCTGTAATTTTACCAGACTGCAGGTATTGGAGGAGGTGGAAGGGTGCGCTTGGCCCATGCTGGATGACATTTCAGCTCAGCAAGGGTGTTTGGGACAGCTGAGTTGTGTATCGCCCGCCAGGCTGTACCAGCTGCTCTGGAGTCAGGACTCAAACCATGACCAGACTTGGTCCCCATTCCAGACTTTTCCTTCACCTCATTTGTTAGCAGCTTCGGATGCAAATTCTGTGGCTGGTATGTGGAGGCCTGGCTGGCTTGCAGGGCTCCTGTCCAGCTGCCCTCATTCGATCCTCTTCCCCGGCAGGCCTGGCTGGATGCGAGCACTGCAAAGGTCTCGGAGGGAATGTGTGGGGTATCCAGGTTATGGTGTTCCACGCTGTCGCCCTTCTTCTCCAGGTGACAGCATTTGTTGACTTGGACAGAGGACAGGCCCTTCCCATAACACAAGCAAGACAGATGCATCCAAGTACAACACAGAGGTGCAAGGTTTGCCTTGCAGAGGCAGTTCACTCCCCCTTGCCTTAGGGATGATGCAGACAGCTCATGAGAGACGACCCCTACTCCTGCAAAATAGCTTGTGCAGGCAGTGTGGACAAGGAGCAAGAAACAGCCTGAAAAGGAATAGCAGGATGGTGGAGAGAAGCTTGGAAAGGTTGCCAGGCCTGCAAATGCAAAGATGTCTAGGGGCCACATAGAGGGGCTCCACTGTAATGTTTGGTACCATGCCCAGCCTGAAGCTCTAGCACCATTTAGTAGGCTGGACCAGCCTTGGCCTCAGTCTTGTTTGGCTTGATGGAAGTAGTTGTCATTGTGTCCCGAGAACAGTATCATTGTCACTCTTTAATTCCTCCAATGAGGTGTTGCAAACAGATACACATGTGTTGTAGCTGTACTTTGGATTTGGATTTGCCTCTGGGGATAGGCAGCGATAAGTGTTAAGAGCTGTTTAGATCCCAAACTGTTGTGTTTCTGAACTGGTTTCTAGCAAGAGCAGAAGACACAAGGCTGTGGAAAAGGCTGCTTCCCCCTCCAGAAGCATCCTGCTGCGCTGGGGAGAGACCCCCAGCTGGTGATGCCCTCCGAAGCAGCTGGGTTAATGACCAGGCTAAGGCTATTGGTAGTGTTACCTGTCATCTGCTAATGGGGTTTGCCCTGGTTCAGTGCCTGCCTCTGGGATTTTGCCTGGCAGCTGCAGGGGCAGATCTGGGTCTGTGGAGGCAGGTCCCCCATGGAAAGAGGCTGCTGTGATTAATGACCAGAGATGAATGAGAGGGAAATTGATAGGAGGAAAAAGCTGCCAAGGCTTTAACTCCGGTGGGTGCAGAGGTTCAGCCCAGTTTGGATCTGCCAGAGGGAGGGGAAGGGTCCTTGGCCAGCCAGGTTGTTAACAAGCCAGAGGTGAGTGCATGGGTGATCAGGACGGCTATGGCTGCAATGCATAAATCAAGCTTAAAGTGTCAGAAAAAGCCTCCAGGGAGACGAAATGTCTAAGTGTCATCAGCTTTGCAGAGATAATGAGAACCAGAAAAGCACCGGGAGGTAAAATGGCACAGATCTGTGGAAACAGGCTTGTGGGCCCGGGATCCTCATGGATCTGTGCTGACTGCGGGGCCAGTGGGGTGGATGGCCGTGGGGCAGTCTGGTGTTTATGGAGGGGCTGTAGGGTTAATCCTCCTCAATCTTGGAGGCAATCAACTGAAAGATCAAAGTCTTCATGCCAAATGACGTCCCCTGCCCGCCCCGCCATGCTTCTTCAGTTGCCTTGACCAGAAAGCAAGAAATGGAGGGAAACGTTAAGGGCCGGACCCACTATCGCTGTGTTTGCATGGTCAGTGCGAGTGAGGGAGATGCCCCCCTTTTGCTCCAGGATTAGCCTCTTGAACGCAGCCCTGTAACTTGGGGGTTGAGGGAGCCCTTTGGGGACTGGAGCCAGGAAGTGCAGACAAGAGTGTTGTGCAGGTCCATGGGCGTCATGTCCCCAAGAAAGGCACCTCCAGCTTCTCCAGTGGTGACCAAACCCATTGCAGTAAAGGTGGCTGATGGCCACCTGTGTTAGAGCTCCGATCAGAGTGAAAGACGCTGGAGTAGGCTGCCCAGGGAGGCTGTGGAGCCTCCACCCTCGGAGGGGTTCCAAAACCCAACCAGACAGGGCCCTGAGCATCCTGACCTGAGCAGGGGGCTGGATGGGACGATCTCCAGAGGTCCCATCCCGCCTCAACCAGTCTGTGATTGTGTGGGAGAGCACTAGGGGATGCTCTCCACTGCCAGGACCACCTGCTTGCTTGGTCATGCCCAGGAGGCTCATGGTTGGCTGAGGTGAGGACAGCCTGTTTCCTCCTCACCTCCACTGCGAAAGCGGAGTGATGGGCCCCTTCACCGCTCCCTTGCCCACGCTGCTCCTTGCAGGGCTGTGGCTGAGCCCTGCAGAGCATGAGTGCTCCTGAGCACTGTTGGGACCCATCTGAGCTGCTGCCTCTGGGCACTGCAGTGGTGAAGCTTGTTGCTTCCACTCCTCCCTAAAGGAGGGAGGGCTGTAAAGCAACGTGGAAGTTAAGCACCAACAGCCACTTGGCCATCTTTGATGTTACACCTGAACTGGTGGGGGCAAGGGCAGGGTTATTTCACAAAATAGCAATGAAGTATCTGGTGGGTGTTTGTTCTTCTAGTTGCCTCCTTGTTGGTGTCAAAGGCTTGTGGTGAAGGGCAGATATTCGTCGTTTCCACTTGTACCTGTGCCTGAGGCGTGCTCCTTTCGCTGCTCACAAAGGCTGCATTCCTGGCCTGCGGAGAAGCTCTGTGCCGGCTGTGAGGTCTCAGCCTGGATTAAGTGGCACAGGCAAATCCTCAGCTTTGGGAAGAGCACACTTGACCTTTGCCTCTGCGGAGTTACAGTGTCCCTTGGGAGGAAGGGTTGGCTCAGCCACTGAACAAAGCACTGGCTGTCGTGAGCAAGACCTGCCTGCCTTGGGGAGGGAGGGCCTGGGGTGGGGGTCAGATTTATGCTCCAGGGGGGCGGGAGGAGACAGCAGGCACGGTGACCTGGAAGCTTAGAGGTGACCAGCTCAATTTACTGAGAAACACAAAGATACATTGCCTCCTCTGTCAGTAAAAATACACCATCTGGGATGGTCTGGGCAGATGGGCCCACTGGCACATCCAGATGCGAGGAGGGAATTCGCTTGGTAAGAGCCAAATGATGTTTTGAATCCCCTTTCTCTCCTTATTTTCCAGCCTGTTCTCTTCTGTTGTGTCTTGCAGCGTCTCTCATCCTGAGTCGCTGCTAGCACGTTTGCAGGTTCTCCAGGTCCCATGGCAGAAGTACTCAGTAACAAACTTGGCCCTAGCATGGACTTAATACAACGTTATATGTGCTCAGTGGTAGGTGTAGCTAAACCTTCTTGTTTTCCTTATGCAATAGCGTGCGTACAGCTTTTGCATGAATTCAGACATTTTCTCCTACAGTATGCCCTCTGTCCTATGTAATGTGGCTCACTCTAGTGCCATTGGGTCCAGCAAGAATATGGGCAAACACAGAGTGGGCGGGTGGGGTGGTCTCTTTTCCACTTTGTACCTGAGGGCTGAAGCTAGATGGTTCATCTGAGATCACAGAAGTCGTCTGCATCAGAGCCAGGATGAACTCAGGTCCCAGCATTGGCACTGTGGGGCAGTGTCCCAGCCCCATTGTCACAGGCTGTTTTTAGAAGTTGTCAGGTCTCTCTATGCTGATGCTTTTCCATGCAATTGCCTAAGTCAGGTTGCTGTTATTTCCAGGATTTTTGGGAGCTCTGCAGCCCCAGCACTAGGCTTTCAAAACAGATACGTAAGGATGAAGAATTTGGCTGTGCAAAGCGCTCTAGAAATGCATTTGCATCTCCGTTATTGCAGGTACAGCGTTTGAAGGTTTGGTGTTACCCCTGACCTTCACACCTTCATCCCTCCCCAGCCTCCTCCACTGAAGTGCTCTCAGCTTGGAACCGTTTTGAATTAGTGCCTCTGAAGAGGTAGTTCAATATTACTGAGAGCACGTGGGTTAGAGAGGGAAGAGATACACTCAGATGGAGCTGATGAAAGAATCCAGGTCTGCCAAAGCCTCCAGAGGGCTGTAAAATAGGTATAAATACATTTATAGTCGACTGCGTTGCAGAGAAGTGAAGAGACTGATCCAGCTTGAAAGAAGTGTCTCCTTTTGTGCCACCTTTGCCAATTCCTGTAGATATTCGTACAGCGTTCAGCCACTGGGTTAGCAGAGTGGTCTCTCCTTCAGGGGTGATGACAGCACAGCATGGCAGTCAGTACTGCAGGACAGGAACATTGCCTTCACCTGCCAGTGGACTGGCAAAATGGAAGGAGATGAGAGGAGACCCTGCCAGCCAGGCTATTGCAGGGTGAGAATGAGGGGAAGAGCAGTTTCGGAGAGCACATCTGTATCTATCATCGCTTTGCTTTACTATTAGGAGAAGGATTGTTAATCAGCTGCTGTGAACTTAGACCTAGGCCATTTGAAGATCTTGTGGGAAGCAACAACCACCATGTTACTAAAGCTCTCCTGCACGCTGGGGGCAGAGCTACTGCCTGCTCCATCCGTTTTACAGGTCTTCTGCGTCTCTTGCCTCTGTGTCACTCACACCCTGAAGTATCAGCTGTGTTTCTGTTGGCAAGGGATGGCTGGGAAGAGACCAAAATCAGAGTATGTTACTGAACGCTTGCGTGGGAGGTCTGTTGTTAGCACGGGTGCGAGAGCTGCACATCTGAGAAACTACTACGATGAGAGGGGCTGTGCACGTGAAACAACTCAGGGCAGCAGGCCACGTTCCTCCTTTAGATGTGCTTGGTGCTGACAAACCCATTAGTGGCAGCTTGATGCTGCTGCTGATCAGGACTTCGCTGAGAGTGAAAGCCCTGGAGGCTGTTGGCAGCTGAGCTTTGCACAGGACCAAGCTGATGGAGTCAGTTCTCCCCCCCCAGCGCATATGGTGCAGATTCAGAAACAATTTTCTGAGCAGGCGGTGTTTCTGGGAGATGTTTGGCTGAAGTCTAGGCTCGGTGCAGCTGCATCGGCGGGTTCTGGGGTGGGAAGGGCACGGGGTTTCACTTCCCCATTTCCCTCCTAGAGCCTTGCTGACATGGCTTCCTGGACCACTAGTATCAGGAAGAGGCAGTCCGGTTTCTGGGGTGTGCGTGTGTGTGGGGCTTGGCCCAGCCTGCACAGGGCGTGAGAAGGGCACTGAACCATCCTTCCAGCCCAGCTGCTTCCTCCACTAAAGCATTGAGACAGAGTCTCTGCCATATCCAGACTGTTTGGAAACATGTTGATAAACTTCCAAATGTCTATTTTACAATCCAGATGTGCTAGCCTTGGCTGTAAACCCTCATCTGAAGAACAGGTGTGCTACAATGATTCTAGCAGTGGCCTCAAAGCCAGCTGGAGGCTTGAGCTGAGCAGGGGCCAAGGGGCTGGTGCCATATAGGATGTGGATACCGGGGCAGGGACAGGTGAGGCAGAGAGCTGTGGGTCAGCCGTAGTTCATGAGGAGTCAGACTGCGAGGGAAGAAAGGCGCATGCCAGAATATCCTTCAAGCCCCAGCCTCTGCTTAGCAGCACCGAAGCCATCTCAGGAGAGGCTGCCCTGGTTGTGTGGGCAACCTGGTTGCATCTGTGGGGTGCATCAGCCTTGGTCAGATCTGTCCTGGTGAGGAAGTACAGGGCTAGAGCTGACCACCAGCTTCTGTGGTATTTTCTGTGGTTTGCCTCGACCTCTCCAGCAGCTCTGTGGTCTGGGAAGCACTGCAGGTCACAGCAGCTTCCCACCGGCATTGCCAGGGGATCTGAAATGGGGCAGCAGCTTCCTTGGGACAAACTTCACATGTGGCCTGAAAAGTGGACATCCCCCCTCAGCCGGGGAAGGTGTCCTGCTGCTGGGCCTGGATCTGGCTCATGAAAGCTGTGGTGGGGAGAAGCACAGTCCCAGGGGGAGGACGGGCAGCAGCAGTGGGCTGCCAGAGAGGGCACCAGCTCTCTGGTGTAGGGGGGTCAGCCAGCCCTGGGTGCAGGCTGGCAGGAAGCCTGTGGATGGTGGGGATGAGGCAGGACGCAAGGTGCTGATACCACACCGCCTTAGCTACTCATGGTGCCTGCAGGCTCAGAGGTGAGAGCCACACTGCTGGCCTATACCCCCCCACTCCCAAACCTGCTCTTGCATAGGATTTTAGCTCCACGGGTAGGGATGGATGATTTGTGTAGCCTAAAGGCTTTGTCAGTGCTGCTTATACCCTCCAGAGCCCCAAGAGAGATGGCCAACCTTGCAGGAAAACAGAGCCTGACTGAGAGCAGCAAGGTAGGCAGCACATGCCTTTGGTGGAAGTGGACAGCAAGGCAGGGGTAACTCAGGCCAGGGGCAGTGCTGAGGAAAGCCAAGGGCTCTATCAGTCCCATCCCCTCCCAGAACAAGAGACCAAAGTGGCATTGAGAGGGGCTCCCACAGACAGCACTTTCTCATGCGCCAGGGGTGGCCCTTGCCGTGCTCTGCGCCCAGCCAGGAGCCCTCAGCATCCCCTGTCCCTGCTGGTGGGCATAAGGCAAGCTGGCGCCATTGCTTCACTTTCATCTGCTCACAGATTGCACTCCTGGCTTCTGCAAGTAGCTTTCCTGCTCCGCATCCCTGCCTGCCTGCCTTCCTCCTGCTCATCTGTGGCAGGAGTTGCCTGTAGATCAGCCTAGCTCGTGCAGCCTCGGAGCAGGTGGTTCTGGCCTGATGCTGCTGTGGGGATGTTCCCCAGGGTCATCGGGAGCTCCCCACCTCCTTCAGCCATGCCACCCTCCAGAACATGATTTTCTTGGCTCAGGGATGCACAGGGCCAGGCTCTGGGAGGGAGGAAGGAGAGGGTCTCTCCCGTGCCTGCGGTGCCAGCTGCCTTCTTGGCTGCCACCCCTGCCATTGGGGCTTGCCAGCCTCGAGGGAGCGCAGGCAGCCACCCCGGGCTGTTGTCACTGCTGCGTGCTTGAGCTGTATGAGGCTGCCTTGTCTGCTCAGCCCAGCTGAGAGAGGGGAAGGAGAGAGGGAGGGAAGGCAGAGGCATGGCCTGAAAGCACGTGCCAGAGCTTGGCACCAATGCAGAGGTAATCATCGGCAGAGAGGGCAGGCTTGTATCATCTCCGCTTCTGCCCTGAGCTCCAAACACAGTTCTGGGAGAGGCAGGAAAATAATGAGTGCCATGTCTGTAATCCTGTCACAAATTTTTGTTCTGTGCCTGGCATGGCCCCTGTCTGTGTGGGAAGTGGACGCTTCCCCATCCCGAGCCCCTTGTTCTTCTCAGAAGATGATGACCTGATGTGGCGCGGCATGGAAAGGAGCTTTGCTCATCTTCTCTGCCGTTGCCCTGCATTTATTTTCTTGTTAAGCTCTCATTCCTCGTTATTCTCACTTAAGGCACACATAGTGTGCCACATCTATGTGTAGAGTGGGTGACAGCAGAGTCAGCATGGCAACTGGTGAGGGAGACTTCTGGAGCTGTGATGTCACCGGAGAGCTGGATTCCCAGCCTATGAAGTCATAGCTGGGAAACTGGGTACTCAGCCTAATCCCGATAATTACCCAGTGGGACTGTAAAGTGTCAATGAAGTCTATTGCTTGATGACTGACTACTTTAGCTCTAACACACGCCACCTAATAATTGCCACTTTTTGCAGTTCCCTAAGATTCACTTATTAATAAGCTATTAAACATCCACTTGAAATCACTGCATTGTAATGAGCTGAGATCACTGCTTACACAGCCATTCCAGTGCCCAAATTCATAGGAAAGCACCTAAAATCCTGTGATGGGGATTGGGCCTGCAATTTCAGGATGGCAGAGTAACCAAACTAAAATACAGATACAATGTCAGCCCCACCGGTCATTCCCATTTCAGGATCTGTGTGCCCATCATCAGTTTTCCTCTGACATACAAAGCTGATGGGCTGAAGAACTTCCAGTCCAAGTTCTCTGTGCTCTGAGCAGCCAAGGTGAGGGTCTTAAGGAAGGAATAACAACTACAAGGAAATGAGAGTCGTTGGTTTTTAGGAAGATCACTTTGGAACCAGAAGCAGGAATGAAACGACTTTTAATCCAAACCACTCAGCAGAATTCAAAGTTTGATTCAGGTTTGGTTTTTCCTGGTCTTTTTGTTGTTTAAGACAATGGAAAAGCTGTGCTTTTGAGAGAAGTTCAGTGTGGGAGGAACTTCTCAGGAAGAGGTTGTTCAGCACAGTCCAGAGATTGCCTGGTTTCTTCTGTCCTCGCTGTTGAGTCATCTTGCTTAGATCTTTATCTTTTTTCCAGGTTGTAAGCTCCTGGGAAGCACTGCCTGTGAAGTGGTACCAGACACCAGGAAGGGAGACTGTCCGCTGAGGAGAGCACCCCGCACTCCCTGCGTATCCTCAAGCTGTTGCTCCTGCTTCCCTGTTCCCTTCCAGTCTGTGACAAGCTGATGTTCGATGGCTGCCACAGAAAAAGCCTCCTGGCGTTAAGACCCCAGTGAAAAGGGGAAGAGAAGGTTATGGAAATTCACACTATAGAGGCCCTTTCCACACTGCCCTCAACAGTGTCCCAACCATGTGGGAAGCATTCCCTGTTCATGGGTCACAGACCTTAAAAATGGCAAGAGGTTCTGCTTCCTCCTCTCCTCTCCTCTCCTCTCCTCTCCTCTCCTCTCCTCTCCTCTCCTCTCCTCTCCTCTCCTCTCCTCTCCTCTCCTCTCCTCTCCTCTCCTCTCCTCTCCTCTCCTCTCCTCTCCTCTCCTCTCCTCTCCTCTCCTCTCCTCTCCTCTCCTCTCCTCTCCTCTCCTCTCCTCTCCTCTCCTCTCCTCTCCTCTCCTCTCCTCTCCTCTCCTCTCCTCTCCTCTCCTCTCCTCTCCTCTCCTCTCCTCTCCTCTCCTCTCCTCTCCTCTCCTCTCCTCTCCTCTCCTCTCCTCTCCTCTCCTCTCCTCTCCTCTCCTCTCCTCTCCTCTCCTCTCCTCTCCTCTCCTCTCCTCTCCTCTCCTCTCCTCTCCTCTCCTCTCCTCTCCTCTCCTCTCCTCTCCTCTCCTCTCCTCTCCTCTCCTCTCCTCTCCTCTCCTCCCCTCCCTTAGTAAGGACAGCTGACTAATGAGCGCTCCGACTGAAGCCCCCCATCAGGTTGATGTCCTGAGCAGGCTTGCTCCCACAGGGAAAGTGTGATGGGATGGGTTTCCTGGTCAGGGCAGCCTCTGTGCTCCTGGGGGACAGTCAGGCTTTCCTGGTTTCCAGGCCCCTCTCCCCGCCATGTGCAGTTCCAGCCGCAGGTATCAAAGAAGTAGAGAGGCCAGACCAGCCTCCTGGGGAGAGGGGAGATTGCAGTTGAATCATTGCAAACAGGACTTCATTAATTATAAATGGACAGGTTCCCCTGAGCTGCTGTAGCTCTGCATGAGTCACATTCTAGCTGAGGTGGGGTTTTGGGTTTTTGTTTGTTTGTTTTCCTCCTGAAAGTTGCTGAAGGGGCTTGAAATAGTGTGATGGATAAATAAGGAACCAGCTGTGCTCTTCAGCCAGCCCCACCAGAGCCTTTCTGCAGCAGTAGCCCACAGCAACCTCCACTCTGCACTCCCATCCCTCAGGTTCTGCCATCTGGTGCTGCTCTCCAGGTTTCTTCTTCCTAGCGGCATGTTTTCATCTCCTGTTGTAACCTCTTTTCCAGCGTGTGGTCTCAGCCCTTGGTAATGCACAGACATATGTCTGGACAACAGCACAACCAAGGAGTCCAGTTGTGGGACACCCACTTGGCTGGTCTATGCCTCCCTCCTCCATCTCAGAGATGGTCCTGGTTAAATGAAAGCAGAAGGAACAATAAAACCAGCAAACCTTGGCTTTCGACTAGGAGCTGCTGGACAGTTTCTCTTTTTCTGTTTTCTGACAACAAACTGTTGCTTACACGGTTCTCAGCTGCCTGCTGGCCGCCTCCTCATGGGGAGAGGCTGGGATGTACCCCAAGGCCCTGAGGGACACACCAAGAGCGGGCGGAGGTGGCTGGAGGGCCAGGGTGTGTGTCTGGATGGAGTGGCTCATCTGTCCGGTGGGAATGTCTCCTTCCCTGGGTGCCGTAAGCGTGAGTGTGCTCAGCTGTGTATATCTCATGGCAAAGCTGAGGGGTGAGAATGGTGTCCGTGGAGAATTTGCTGGCTGCATTCACAAATTCAGAATCTGCTTTTCCTACGTCTCTGATGCCCATGGTTACAGAGGTCCTCTCCAGAGGTCTCTCTGTACTGCTGCCTGAAAGTTGTTTCTCCATCCGGCTTCCCAGGGCTGCCGTCTCTTACCCTCAGAGTGTGAGATGGCTTTTTTCAGAGGAGCTGTGACTTGTGCCTCTAAAAGGCTGGCTCTGCACCCTGATTTTTAAGTTGGTGGGGCTGGCCAGCCTTCCCCTGCCCTTCAGTGCTGAGGTGGGGGGGTGCACTCCTTCTTCCTCCGCGGGAGCTGCAGGCAGCTCCTGAATCCGTGGAATGTGTCCCATCTGCAGTGCGTTAGGGGTCTGCTCACAGTGGAGGAAGAAACACATGTGCGTTGTGAACCCTTCTGAAGAGGAAGAAAAAGGCCCAATTAATCTAAGGGATATGGTGCCAGGAGCCACATCTGGGGGCCAACTGGGCCTGGAAGCATGGCCCCCAGGTGCTACCCCCACAAGGGGTTAGTGCAGAGGTGGTGTGGACACGACGGGTAGGGGAATGAGGGCGTGAGGGGTCCTGGCACAGAGGGACCCCTGTCAGTGCAGTCCTGAAGAGCTCCTTCTCCCTGTTCTTTGAGAGGGCTCAAGGGGGCCTGACTTGTGCTCATCTCTCCAGGGCACAGCCCACCTTGACCCCTCTGCCTCTGGCCCCACGGCTTCGATCCTCAGCTGTCCAAGCACTCCTCCTCTGCCATAGTGGTGGCAGGCGAGTAGGGCCATGCTGTCAGCTCAGGCCACCCTTGCTCCTCTCCTCTGCAGGGTCTGATGAGCCCCTTGCTTTCTGTGCTGGCTCCCAGGTCTGCCTCATTCATGTTGGCGCCCTGGCCCTGGAACGCATGGACTTGGAGAGGTGCTGCAGCTGTGTCTGCCCTCAGCCTCTCCTCTGGTGCCATCTCTGCTGCCTAGAAGCTTGTGCAGCGTATTAAGGGGAAATGAAGGCACGAAAGAGCACTCTGAGCTGCCCACCTGCAGCTCTCCCCCCGCAGAGGAGCCCTGTGCTCCCCAGTGCCAGGGGCTGGACTACTGAACCCTGCACACCGGCTTGCTGCCCCGTCCTCTCTGCTGCTGATCTCTCTTCCCGGGTGTGGATTTGATCTCAGTGGTGAGCAGCCCAACCATCCAAACTCTGCCTGCATGAGTTCCTGAGGAACAAGGTATTTCATGTTTGCCCGCTGAGCCCCCGCCAAGTGGCACGTTGATGCCCAACCTGCACTCCAACTCCCCTGTGCTTCCCCATTTTCAGTTGGTTTGTTTTCAGGGATGGCTGAATATGAAATGAGCCATGGGGCTGGGAGGTAGCAAGCCCATGCCTGAGCACCTGCGCATCAACCACCTGCACCAGCGATGCAGTTGCTCCCCTCCCCAGGTGCCTGAGCCTGTGCCTGCGTCCCCTGTGCTGGGCAGCCCCAGGGCGGCAGGGCCGGGTCTCGCTGTCCTCGGCTGGCCCCTGCTCTGCTGCAGCACTTATGTGGGATCAAACCCCCCCAGCATGTCCCTGCAAGAGCAAACGAGTGTTTGCATATGTGAGGCTGGAAGGAGCCTGGTGTCCAGCTCTGGGTGGGGGTTAGTGTAAACACGGAGTGAAGCTGATTTGAGAAAGGATGCCAGGTCTCTGAGCCGGGCGCCACCGCAGCCAGGGGTAGCTGTGAGAGCTACTGGAGGGCCGTCAATGGCTTCATTGGTTTTGCACATCTCATTCCCCAGCCCTGTTGGGGAGGCACAGGCTCCGGCAGCCCCACCGCCATCAGGGCCCCAAGTGCAGGCTCCTGTGGAGGTGCGGTCCCCTGGGGATGCCGCAAGCCTCCTTCTTCCTCGGGGTGACCCAATGCCTCCAGGGAGGAGGAATCCACGTGCGCCCTGACTGAGCCTGCTCCAGGGTTGCCTGGTCTGGGTTTGAGCACTGCCCGGGCTCTTGGCTGCTTTGTTTATGGCTTTGTTTATGGCGTTGATAATTTTCTCGTGTCAGGTTTAGGCACAAGCATTCTTTCCACTGCTGCATAAGAAAGTAATTAGGTGAGGATGGAAAGGACATTCCTCTTCCTCAGAACAAAGAAATGAGCCACGGCTGTTATCGGGCACTGCTCACGGCATCCAGGGCCGTGCAAGCTCCTGCCCAAGCAGTTGCCCTGCCCCAGCAGGGCAGGCGGGTGAGCTGATGGCATCCCAGGAAGTGCCAAAGCACCCGCTGGTATTTCCTTTGACGTCGCTGCCCTGTAAGCCAGCTGCCAGCACCAAGGTCAAAGCCTGAGCCCACTCAGCCCCGTTATTCCTGTCGCACTTGCTCACCTGCCAAGTTATCCCCCCTCTCCCTTGCTTGCAGGGCCCCAGCTGGAGGGGATGTCCTGTTCTGCTCCAGAGTCAGTGCGCTTTTGGGGGGATTCATTCCCTGTGCTTCCACCCCTTTCCTGGCTCCTCCACACCCCAGAGGGCAGGCAGCAGTGCTCCCATCCCAGGGAAGGGATGTCTGTGGCCTGAGGAGACCTAAAAGGCAAGGGGCAGTGGGAAGAAGGGAGCTGGAGCCACTACTTTCAAGTGGGAGAGATGTTAGGAGCACAACTGCTGAAGGCTGGAGAGGAGGCACTGGGGGAGCTGGACCCCTCTGCCACGAAGCTTTTGGGAAGCAGATGGCTTGGTGAGGGCCTGGGGACGCAGCACCTGCAATGGGAGAGGCTGGAAGGAGAGGATTGTCAGTGGAACGGGGTCCTTAAGGAGCTGGGGGAGCAGTGGGCACAGGAGGAGAGCTGGTGGTCTATGTGGCAGCCACTCCACACATCAAAAGGGCCAAAAGAGATTAGATAAATTCATGGGCTGATATGACAATTTGCCTTTTAAACCCAGAGGCCAAGCTGCAGCATCTGGCTGAAGGAGCACCTACCCGGCGGGCTGCTGGAAGGCGTGAGGGTACAACCAAAGGATCACTCTGTGCACGTGCAGACTATCTCATGTTCTCTCGCAGGCATCCAGCTGCTGCGCTTAGGGTCAGGGTGCCGAGTGAGGTACATCTTTCATCTGCCTGAGTTTGGCGTGATGAAACCAGGTTGATAAGTGTTACTGGCCACAGGACCCACTGCAGGGACACATGCCGGTGAGCATCTCCTTCCTGTGAGCACATGCAGTGCCCTTCTCTGCCTCCTTGTGCACAGAGATGCAGTGAGAAGTCTTTAGCCACCCACCAAGCTCACAGCCACCACTGTGCGCCAGAATGAGCCCACCCCAAATGTACCACGTTACTGGGCTGGGACAGTGCCTGCCTGCACTCCTCTGGGAGGATTTGCTCCCTGCCTGAGATGGCCAAGAGCAGCAGAGAGCAGCAGAGATGTGGCAGAGGACAAAGCCAAGCTGATGTGTGTGGCTAAAAGGGGATTTCTGTCCCCCTTCCCCTTCCTCCTACTCTTCCCTCAGCACATATAAAGCAGTCATTTCAAGCCATCCCTTGACCTCCAGGTGCCCACACAGAGACAGATGGGGGAGGGATGGACATCTACTCTAAGCTGGTGGGATATGTCTCCTGGAAGATCTCTGTTAGCTGAAGGACCCGGGGCTTTTAGGTGGGTCCTTTTCTAGCCTGGACCCGTACAAGTAAGAGTATAAAGCCCTGAGTTGGGTTTGAGGGGATCTGAGAGCTCTGTAGGCAAGGGTGGGATGTCCAATAAGGCTCTTCCCATTGCCATGCCTTTCGCCTGGGAGATGCGATCAAGAGCAGCAAGAGGGCTGATGCTGCCGATGCAGCTCCAGAAGTCCGCAGCTGCTGGGGTGGCGGGTGTATTCCTCTGGCATCCGTCTCTCCTGCTCCGTGCACCCCAGAGCCGCGCCGCTCCACCTTCCCCGGGCGCTTCCAGCTGTGGCGGGAGTCGGCGGCTCGCTGCGGGCCGGCCGGCTGGGAGGGCTCCGGGGGCTGCACGCCGGCTCCCGGGCAGGCGGCGGACGCGTCTCCCCGGCCAGGCAGGGGTTAAGGCTTCTCTGTTGTAGTTTGTTTCCCTTTGCCAAAGTGGGTGTTGCTGGAATGTCTCCTCTCCTAAGGAGGGGGGCCGAGCCGTGTCCTCTGGAGAGGGGGGATGTCAGCATCAAAAAGACACAAAAGGGGGAGGTTTCCAAAAATAAAACCCTCCATCCCCTCCAGGCGCTGCCAGTGCCAGAGGCAGGCGCGAAGGTGCTCGCAGCCGCCTGCGGAGTGCGGGAGCTCGCTGGCAGCCCGGCGAGCGGGGCCGGCCGCCTTCCTCCCCCTCTTCCTCCTCCTGCGGGGGCCGCTCGGCAGCCCGCGCCCCTGCCTCGGCCCTGCTGTCTGCGCCCCCGGCCCTGGTGGGCGGCAGGTCCCGGCGGAGCCCCGGAGCGGGATGGGGCGGTGAGCGGAGGGCGGAGAGCCGGCGGTCCCCGCTGCCCCACGCCCGCCGGAGGATGCCAGCCGGGCGCTGAGCGCTCCGCGCCGCCCGTTTCCCCCCGTCACCGGCTGACACCATGCGGGGCGCCGCCGCCAGCCTCGTCCCGCTCACCTTTGCCGTCCTCCTGGGCTTCGCCGACTGCCGGCCGGACTCCGCGGCCAGGCTGGAGCCGGGGAGCCGGGGGGCGGCGCGGCCGCGGGGCCGCGGGGCTGCCCTGGGGACGGCGGGCACGGCGCACAGCCTGTCCCCGGCGCCCGGACCCCCTCCGCCGGCACGGCCCCTCCCCGCCGCCCTCCACGTGGACCGCGGCTCCGCGGCTGCCGCGGGGAGCCCGAGCGGCGGCGACGGCCGGAGGCAGCGTCCCGACCGCGGGCTGTCCGCGTCCCGGGGCCAGGCGGGCGATGCCGGGCTCGGTCCCGGCCCGGGGCAGAAGAACAGGCTGGACCCCTCCCGCCAGCGGCAGGGCAGCGGGCTGAAAGCCCGGGTCGTGCCCCGAGCGAAGGAGCCAGGCGGCAGAGGGAGGATGGCGGGGTAAGTGCTGCGGCCGGGGGGACCCTGCTGGGGGTGCGTAGCGCGAGCCCCGGTGGTCCCGGCGCCGGGGAGCCCCAGGCGGAGGGGCCGGGTCCCGTCTCGAGCCTCGTGCTGCATCCCGGCGCCCCGCTCCAGCCCCGCGGGCGCTCCGGGCGCTGCCCCGTCCCCTGCCGGACGCCCCGCTGCCTGTGCCCGGGGCAGTCATGGGGCTGATGTGCGGGGGCCTTGGGCCGTGCTGCCCCTCGGCTGGCTCGGGCACCGGGCCCGGGCCCGGAGCGGAGCAGGAGCCCGCTCCGTGCTCGCTCTCGTGCCGCGCGTCTCTCCCGCACGTGCGGCGGCGGATTGCGCGGCTCTCGCCCACGCGATCGGCGTGCGTGTGTGCCCGTGTGCACGCACGTGTGTGTGAGTGCCAGGCGGGCGGGACGCCGTGCTGCCGGCTGCCCGTCGCATGGGGCTGTGTGGTTCGCAAGGGCGCTGGATGCGACGCCCTTCTGCTGACGCATCGGGCTTCGGCAGGTCAGGCACTGCGCTGCGCGGCGGGCGGGGGCTGTTGGTCTGCTGCTCTCCCGGACCGCCGACGGCCGTCCCAGAAAGCGTGCGGGGGGGGCTGCCAGGGGGTGAGGGGCAGCGTGGCCATGGTACGCGGGTGGCGGGAGAGGCTGGAGGGGCTCGCTTAGCTCTGCAGGATGGAGCCTGGCTGCTGCCGCTCTTGCTGCAGGTACCTGGCCTCTTGGCTCCTTCCTCCCATAATGGGCCCCTTGTAAGCACTCTGCGCGGCAGCTTCCCATGGCTTCAGCTGGCTCAGCCGGGGGAGGCTTCCTATGACTTGCCTGGCAGGGCTGCTTCTAGCTCCAGTCTCTGGCTACAGCCCTGTGGAGGTGGAGGGGAGATCATATGGCAAGGCCAGCTGCTCCACTGCGAGGGGAGCCTGCGAGCGGGACGTCTGGCGCAGCGCCGCCGTACCCTTTGGCCCCCAGCTCCCTCCTCTGCGGTTCCCTCTCTGCTGCCCCGTGGCTGATGCCTCTCGTGATGATCTCCTCTGCCAGCTGGGAAGGGCTACCGAAGCTGTCGTGTGGACAGTTTGACCGACCCATGTGGCAGAGTGTGCCCACTCTCCGTGCCGGGGGGATGCAGAGGGCAGGCTCTGGGCTTGCTGCCCTCTGACATGGGCAGAAACTTTTTCTGCTAACATCAGGTGGGGAGCTTCACTAGGAGACAAAAGGCAGCTTAATCCCTGATATTTCTCTCTCCCATACTTGCCTCTGCAAAATTTAAAGACAGAGATGTCCCCTCTGTGTAGTTTCCTACAACAAATCTGCAGAAGCAGTAAACCCAAACTTGTTCTTCTTCCCATTATGTTTGATACGCAAAGTATTTATCGCTAGTAGCTAGCCAATGGCAGGTATGTCTTGAGCAGTTTTCGGTTTACCCAATCCATAAGCCTTGGTTTGTCAGCCGCCCAGAGGGAGAGTCTTGGGAAGATCCAGTCCTGCTCAGTCAGGTTTGGGCTTTTTTGGGCTCAGGAGGATTTTACCCTTTCTGCAGTCGGAACGTTGTCAGCATTGCTTTGGGATCATGGGGCGGTTCAATTGGATTTGAGTCATCTGAGGTGTAGCCCGTTTCTTTTCAGTGACTACCCTGTTGACTTGTTATCAGCTGGATTTGGCTTCCTGGGGTATGGAGAGCGCTGTTGCCTCCAAGCTTAGAGGAAGGAAGAGCTGTGCTTTGGTGCTGTGTTCCCCATGCAGGCTGTGCTGTGCTTTCTCCCTCTGCTGTGGCTTGGAAGACGAGGGCTGGGGATGTGGAGCTTGCTCTGATCCCCAAGAACTTGAACTCTGGAATGTGCATATAAGGGCTTGTCATCAGTAGCTTTCCATCTCTTCTGGAGTCCAAATCAGCACTTTTTAAAATTCTCTATGATCTACTGTCTTCGGAGCTTATGAGAAAGCCTAGCTGAAATAATTGTCCGAGAGTAACCCCATGGCGTTACTCCTCATGGAAAGCTAGCTGCTGCTGCCTCCAGCCATTTGGTGAGACTCTGTCCTTCCACCTCATTCATCCTCTTACGTCGCTTGCTGCACCGGACACGTTTCCATCCAGGAAACTCAGGGCCCCTAAAAAACTTCATTTCATGATATTTCATTTTTTTGCCAGGTGGGATATTTTCTGTTCCTCTATTTACACTGAACTCCTACTACTCTCTAGTATGATGATCTTCATATTCCCTTACTCAGGTAGCTTTTCAGGCTGCATTAAAACCCGGCACTATTTATTTATACAGTTATTTTGGCTTAAAACCTCAGCTCCTGCGTGGGTTGCCTTTCCTGATTCCCCAGTCAGAATTTTCTGCTGGTACCTCCAGGGGCCTCGCACAGTCCTGTGGTTGAAAAACTCATTTGTTAGCGCTACATCCTTTTCTGGATAATTATTTTCTCGCTTTGTTTGATAGCAGCATACCCAAAATTGAGGTTTTTTCTTGGGGACTGTTTGGATGTGTCTGCCACCCTGCTCATGTCTGACCTTGCTGCAGGTGGGACCTGCTCACACCCTTCCATGAGTGTGTCCAACTGCAAGTCTTGCAATTGCTGGGTTTTAGTGTTTTCTCCTGGTGGCTCATTGTGAGGTGACTTTTGACACCACAGCAAATATCACAGAAAATTACTGTCTCCTAACACTGAGTGAGGAAAACAATCCATCCTCCGTCTGCTTTGCTGTGCTCTGCTTAACCTGCCTGTTTCCCCAGCCCTCCTGACTGGTTTGCAGACACACACCAGTGCCCGCTGCTGCAGATGAGCTCTTCCTACCCCGTGCCATGGAGCAGGTGACTTCCCAGTCCAGTGTGTTCAGTCTGACGTTTAAAGTGTTTATAGGTTTATCGACGCAGCTTCTGGTCCATGGAAAGATTTTCCTCCCGAATGTTGTGGGGTAGGGTGCTCCCAAGCCCTGACGCATGCCAGCTATGGCTGTACTCGTGTGCTGGATGCATCCCTAATTTGTGTCCCCCTTGATGTGACCCACCTCGTTCCTCTGCCCCGTGCCTGGGAGGGTGGGTCCCAGTGATGATCCTCAGGTGAGGTACACAAAATCAGAGGAAGGTGGGTAACAGGGGAGTAGTCTGAGGAAGCCTCCACTTCTGGTACCTTCCCGGACAATTTTCGGGGGCACGTGAGGCTCCCCAGGTAACAGGCTGAGAGTCCACACTCTCTCCTTCTCCCTCCCACTTTCTTTTTGTGCATTCTGCACCCCAGTTCTTGTTTAATAGTTGTTGTAGACACTGTCTGTGGCTATGTAGTCCTGCTTTACCCAGACTTTGTGGGATATAGGTTCTCGCTGCAGTGTGTGTATAGGACTGCTCAGGAGTGGAGGCAGTTAATGCTGATGTGGACTTGGCAGAGGATTTTCAGTGGCTCATCGATGCCAGCAACCTTTTGCTAATGTTCTTCATTGGGTCTGACTGCAAATATTTCATATGCAGTTGGATGAAGTTCACTGTCCTGCAGTAGAAAGGCAGACCTGATGATCTAATGGTCCCACTGGCCTTCTGTGAGGATGCTGTAAATGGCTTGAATGGAGTCAGCATATCTGGCAGCACAGAGTGCTGCATGAAATTGAAAGATGATGCACAGATTGCTGTTAAAATAAATGGTGAAAAAAATGGTTCTAATGAATGCTTCAGAAACAGTATGTGATCATCGCTGAGGCTGTGCACATGCTGAAACTATGTGAAGCCATGTTCTTACTACTGTTTTGTTTTCCTTCCCCCTAGTGCTTGTTACAGTTCCTTGGCTCTGGTTTCATGTAACACTGCAAGACCTTGCAGGCTGGTATCATCCCGGGTGCCACTTTGCACAGCAGGGGCCTGATCCTGGCGGTGGCCTCTGGTTGCTGCAGCAAAGCAGGTGATGAAGGACTGGCTCGCTGCAGCTCCTTTGCCCAAGTTGCAGGTTGTGCCAGTGTATCCCGTCAGGGCCATGAACGGTACTTCCGGATGTAGGGAGCCTTCATGGCACTGGCTTCAGCTCCGTGAGGGGTGTCAGGGAGATGCCTGTCCCAGAAAAGGAGCAGGCCAGTGAGTAGTACCTGACACCTCCTGTGCACCGAGCTCTCGCAATGTGCCGGGCACGGATGGTGCATGCTAGCTGTGGAATGAGGAGCAAGCTTGGTTTGCAGTTGCTTACTGCTGCCTGTGCTGTTTGGAAACCACAGGGCGTACCTGGAGCTTGAGGCAGGGGCTGAGATGTGGATCCCGTGCCTCACCCTGCATTTTGCCAGAAAAGCAAACCCGAAGGCCCTCTCTGCACTAGTGAGCTATGCCTTAGGGCTTTCTCTGGCACTGTGGCTATTCAACTGTCTGAGCGATTCAACCCCATTTCTCTCCAAAAAGGAGAGACTGGCTATTGGAAACGGTCTCTGTCTGCTCTGGTCTGAGCAGGGCTGGGAACTATTTTGGAAGGTGCTAAGTGGCCCATGAGCCCTACAGCAGTCCAGTGTTACAGGCAATCAAGTGCCAGTGGTCGCCAGCAATGTTTCATTTCCTAGGAGAGGCATGTGCTTACCTGACCTGGCCCTTGGGAAGGTAAATACGTTAATTAACCTGTTCCACTGGTAAGGAGACAGAGACAGGGAAGACAGACAGTTTGCCCATGGCTTGTTTTGGTATCAGCAGCAGGGCTGGGAATAGGGCATCCCTGTGCAGTGTGACCTAGTGTGAGCATTCAGTGGGACTTCAGCTTGGGAGACCTGTGTGCAGCTCTGATCTGGGGCTTTGCTGAGCTTCTTTCCACCTGGGAGAGCTGCTGACCCCTCCACGTGCCCACCCACCCTCTGGTCCTTCTGCACCCCAGGCTGCCCAGGATGAGGGCGAGAGTCCTGCTCCTATCTCCCTGCTGCCGTGCTTCCAGTTTCAAAGGGTGGGTAAGCAGGAGGCAGCCTGGGTGCTCAGCCTTGCGTGGCAGCTGAGTGCTTCAAAATTACGAGTGTGGCTTTGTCTCACATCATTGTTAGGTCTGCCAGGGGCTAGGTGCGTCATGGCACCCAGCAGGTCCCCTTGCTGGGCAGCTCTGTCTGCTGCCTTGGAAGCCCCTGTCCCCTGTGTCATGGGGGGTGATCAGGGGCTGCTCAGTGTGTACAGGTAGCTGCCCAGCAGCCACTCCTGGGACAGTGACACCAGACCTGGAGGGACCCTGCCACTTGTTTTGTTCTCCAGAAGCAGTGCTGGATGGAGAGGCCCAGGACTGGACGTGCCCCGGAGATGGCTCACTCCTGAGCTGTGTCTTTGCCCAAAGTGTTGGTGATGGCACGTGCAGCAGGACAAACGCAGCTGGGGACTGCCAGTCTCTCGAGCACCGTCCCTCCATGCTGTAAACATGCCGTGCTCCTTAAACCTCCTGGGATTCATTCTGAATTCTTTGTAAGGCAGTGAAAACCACATGGCGTTCAAGCCATGCAAATGTCAACTAAAGGCTTTAAGTAGAACCAGATGTGCTCGGGACTGGGTACCATGCGGCAAAGCCCCCCATAGCTGTTTTCCCACTGCTGATGCCCTTGCTCACCTGACAACCCATGCTATGTGATGTCCTGCTCACCGGGCTTGCATCAGGAAATAGTTGTGGTCCTTCTCTGCCCTCCAGTACTACCTATGTGTTACTCCTCCCAAGTGCTCACTTCCAGTCCTGTAGGTCCTCCCTGCCTCCACCTCTGCCCATCCTCTCATCCAGGAGGTTATGGAAGGAAGGGACATTCCTGTCCAGGTACTCCCTCTGCCCCTGCTCCTGAGGGCATCCCTGCCAGGTTCCTCCCCTCTGCGCATGCTGGGCTGTCCTCCCTTGAGGAGCATCGCCCTGGTGTTAGCATCTCCCTTCACCCGGGGCTGGCAACTTATGTCTGGAGTTGGCAGTGGCACAGAGTGACTCTGTTAATGAGAGGTTTGTGCTGAACCCAACAGGGGTTTTATGTCTTCAGGAGTGATCTTGTCTGCTCAGGCTTGGGCCCCTCTGTGCTTTAGTCTCATACCTTTCTTCCTACAACCTCTGGCTTGCTGTTGGCATTGAAAGCAGCTAGCAGCATGCTCCCTCCAGCATGCATGTGGGAGATGTAGATAAAACTTGAACTTTAATCCTATGAAGAACTAACAGTGTGATTCAAGGCCAAAAGAGCTTCTCTGGAGAAGGTAGTTATTTTGCCTACAAGAAACAACCTCTGATTATGTCAATAAGTTGAGGTGGGAAAGGGCAAGGGCTTTGCTCTTTGAACGGACCAGCTGAGTATGACTTGCAAGGTGTGTTTCAGCCGTGCCAAGGGAAGAATGGGAGCTGAGACAGTGTAAGCAAGGATGCTTATGCGGCTGCTTGGAGTGGAGTCCCTCAGCAGACCTTAATTACCTAAAGACCGGCTCCAGCTCAGTGGTTTTCTCTCTTTACTGATCTGGACATCTTCAAAAAGTTTAAGGCCTTCCGTGGGCTCTTATGCAGTAACTAAAGGAAAGTTTGCTTTCCTTGGATACTTTCTGTGGATGTCTTAAAGAAAAGACCCACAGATCTCTTTGGGTAGACAGACAAAAAGCTGGAAATTGGTGCTCTAGCCCAGCCAGAGCAGATGCGAGTGGATGCAAGAATTACTTTGGCTTGTTCTGTTTGCAGGAAGTCACACCAAGAGAATTTAAGTGCTTTCTCCCTGTAAAAATCTACCCAGGTTAATAAAATGTTGATCCTGAAGGGCTGGATAACGCTTTACAAATGATGTGGCTTCTCAGACCACTTCCCCTTCCCACATGAAGTGATTGTATCTCTACAGGCAGCTTCATTCATGAACACCAGAACAATCCTTGGCACGCCTGCTGCCCACCGTCTTTGGCTCTCCTAAAACGTGAGCCCCACAGCTTGAGCTCTGGCGCTTCTGGAGTATCATCTCATGCCATGTGGATGCAGGAGTCACGAGGATGCCGGTTCAGAGCAGGATCATCTCTGACCCTGCTGTGTTCATGTGAAAGTCAATCCAGAAGACAAATGTGCATGTTTCCGTGGTTCCTGTAAATTCTGTCAGCAGCTCCGACTGCCTTGTCCAGCGTTAGAAATAAACCATGCTCCTCACTTCATTTCCAGAGGCTGTCCAGAGCTTTCAGGCTGCCTATTTCTAACTTTTTATCTTTTGATGACTGTACTCTCCCATCTACCTAGACATGCAAAAGTTACATATTCCCAAAACATTCTCTCCATGATGAATAAATATGCTTGGAGAGCAACCTGCAACTTGTTATTGCTTCTCATTATAGATGTGTAAATATGAGATGTGACCAGAGGAAGCAGGATTAGCTGCCTGCTTGCACATTGCAGAGCACCTCTTGGAGGCACAGCACTGTCTCTTACAGCTGTGTGTTGGCAGGGATCACTACCTGAAAACACATAATAATGGAGAGGTGGAGAGGATGTCGTTTATGCAAAGGCAGTCAAAAAGTTGTTGCAGCGAAGTGCTGGAATTAACCACCATGGAAATGATGTGAGCATCCTGGAGTTAGTCTAGCGCTGTGCATGTCAAGCAGGCACAAATTTCATAACACCGGAGAGTCCCCAGTCCCTGGGGTTGCTGCGCCAGAGTCAGATAAGAAATGTGGGACTGGCGTGCTCGCGAAGGGAGAGCAAGGCAGGGAGTGGCCAACGCGGCTGCTGGCATGCATCCCTCCGCGGGTGGGGTTGAGCAATGAGTAGCAACAGGCGGCAGCAGTTAGGCGGAGAATGAAGCGTTGTCTTCGGCCGAAGCAGCTCGGGACGCTTGCGGAGGCGAGACGCTATGACCAAAGCTGGAATCAGGCCTAGTTTACACCCCAATACCACAAAGTGCCGTGAGATCTTTAATGATTGCAGGCCACCGGCCTCCAATTGCTCTCAGGAGGACATTGGTTCCTCTGAGCGCTGTGCCAGGAACCCAGCATAATGCCAGTTCAAAAGGGAGATACTCCCTGAGGGTTCGCTCACACTGCAGCATTCACATAGTCCTTGGGGGTTTCTTTTCCAAGCACTTAAACAACTCAGCCCTTGTCCCATTGGTTTTGATCTCAGCTGCTGGTCCATCTGGAAGGAAATATCAGATGCTGCAGGAAATAATTTTATGGGTGACTCAGAGGTGCTGGCTGCGGAGAGACCATGGCTTCCCTTCTAACTGCACTGCTTTGTCTCTCTGCTTAGGCCAAACGTCTGCGGCCGACAGTGTTGCCCAGGATGGACCACAGCTCCCGGCACAAACCACTGCATCAAACGTGAGTATGACAGTCTCAGCTGGCACAGGTTTCACGATGCACCCCTAAAAAGCATTCGAGTACTGCTGTGACCCCGCACACATCCCCTGCACTGTGCCAGGGTGGGAGATGGAGTGTGGGGTCCTCGGAGGCAGCACCGCAGCCTCCCCGTGTGTCTGCCAGGCTGTGGGTCGGCTCTCCCCACGTGCTGGCAAACACTGAGCACACTGAATAATTATGGCTTTACTTTATTATTGCTATTAGTGTCCATCCTGAGCAGGGTCTTGTTGGGGCAGAGCGTTGCAACGGCACGTTTATGGGTGAGTTTCAAGCACTGGGCTCTCATCATCCTGCTTGGAGCGAAAGGCAGGTCTGTGAAAGTCGCAGCAGGTGGGAACCGCCAGAGTGGGGCTGTGCTCACATGGGCAAGCGTTGCTGACGCTGAGGGGGAAATCAGGGCTCCAGATTATCTGAGTGCCATTAAGGAGAGCAATTAATGGAGTTGGCATAACAGCTGGGACAAGTGGGGCTGGAGCGCGGTGCAGCACGTGGGACGTACAAAACGGTGGCGGCCTGCAGGGTGGTTCTGCAGTGTGGAAACTGCCTGGCCAGGGCCCTCCTGCCTGCCCACAGTGGGGTTAATAAGGGCTCTGCTCCTCTGGATGGCCCTGCCACAACCCCCGGGGCTGAGAGCATTTTGCACTCCCTGACACAGCACTGGAAGGGAAGGGATTTGGGCAGGTACCAGAAGGATGCACGCCAGAGCCAGAGGCAGGTGCACTGTCGTCTCCAGCCCCAATAGCTCCGCAACCATAGCCCAGCCCCTGCCGCGATCCCTGTCCCTAAACAACGGGGTTACACCACCCAGCCCAGGACCTTCCCGGGGGACTGCCTGCCCCATGCACCTGCCCGGTCCCAAGGAGGCAGGGGGCTGCCCACAGCGCCTGGGCACGGGAATGCCCTGCCCAGAATAGCCAAGAGCATCTGCCTTCACTTGAGTGGCAGCAGCTGCCCAGATGTTTAGCAGGGAAAGAGGCTCCGCTTTGTTTGCTGCGGGATCTCACGGCACTTTGGCCGCGCTGGGATAATTGCGTTAGTGATAGCTGTTTGGGAGCAAGGGGCCAAGGGCTGACTCACCTCCCTTCTCCCTCTCCCCCCCGCCAACAGAAGCCAAACAGTAGAGAGCGTGCTGTGCTGCCAGACAGCGTCTGTAAACAGAGCGTGGGGCCAGCGATGGCAGCATCTTTCTCTCATTAGGGAGTTTCGTAGGAGCAGCAGTTCTGGGCTCACAGCCACACAGGCTGTCTAGCGATTGCTCAGGTGCTGGGCCCTTGTTCCCAAGGATTCATTAAAAGGACACTGTCAACGTGATGAGGCCTGACAGGGTCCCCCCCAGCCAGGGATGGTAAATCTCAGGCAGGTCTTAGGTGGAGACCGGTGATGTGTAAACATTATTTCATTCCCAGCTACCTCCCTCTCTGGGCTTTTCTGCTGGAGTTCGAGCTGCTGGGGACGTTCGGCTGTTTTTAAGGCTGCCAAGGCAAGCTGGACAGCCCATCACAGTTAGTTTCTGCGCTGTAATACTGTTTAATGTCTGATCCCATGGTCTTTGATATGGGGCATATCAGGGGAATGCAGCCAGAGGGAACCTCTTAGCGTGATGAAGCAGGGAAGAAGTTGGCATTTGCGTCTTGGGCAGGACCTTGGTTTTGATGGGTCTGAGCCTGGGTGCAGGAGAAACGATAGGCCAGATTGTTGACTTCATCTATTCCCTATCACCTACTGTGCATGGTGATTTCTTCCTTCTCCACCCATGCTTTTCCAGGGACTTTCCTCTTGCAATATCTCTGAATATGACTGAATTCAAGCCATGGGCAGATTTCTCTAGCCTTTTGGTTTGTTCCAGCTTCGAGGACCAAAGTGCAGTGAGGACTCAGGAAGTTTTCAGAGAGAGAGTCAATGACTGGGAAGATGAAAAAGAGAAATCTCTCTCTTCAGGACACCGATGTTTCCTGGGAAAGTGGAAGTGAGATAAGGGAGTTTAGGAGGAAGATCTCGCCCCCTTGCAATGGGCTTGGTTTCTACCCACACGCTGCCAGGTCACCACACCGAACTGCATACAGGACATCCTGTGGGGTTCCAGAGGTCTTCCCACAGGAGGGGACATTAGGGATAATGAGCTACATCTGAACTTGGGCCCGAAGAGTTCATCCAATCTCCTGCCTGTTTAACTTCATCCTAGGGTGAGACTCAGGGCTTTGTGCCCTGGGTTCGGTGGAGAAGAAACCTGTACACATAAGATGGCCAGAAGCCCCCCTGCACTGCCCATATTTCAGGGGCTGCAGGGGCTGCAGCATGCATAATTTGTCAATAATTTAGCTGCTGTCTGTTAGCTCATCATCCTTCCCCTCTGCTTCAGAGCAGGGGAATCCTCTTGCTCAACCTCCCAACAACCTCCACTTTCATCAGCATTATTTACTATGGTTCTCTGCTGCTTCCCAAGATAGCAGCCTGGGCTGGGCTGGTAATGCAGGGTGAGGTTTTTTTCCTGACATGGATATTTTAAAGCTTAAAAGAAACATTTTTAATCAGCATGTTGGGAAGAACTAAATAAATTCATGCACTTTCTATCTCGTACAGATGGTCTTGCGGTTAAGATACTGAATGAAGGCACAGGGATTCCAGGATGAATTGCTGGCTCTGCTGTGGTCTCACAGTGGGTCTTCAGACAGCCACATTAACACCTGGGGCTTCTCCACATCTGCAAAATGGAGATGACATTCACATGCTCTCTCCTTTTGTCTCTCTTCTGTACAGTGACTGTAGGGTTTTTTGAGCCCAGACTGTTTTTCACTGAAGTTCTGTTTTCCCTCTCTGTTACTGCTGTTGATCTCCCTGCCTGTCAGCCCGCATAGATCTCTCACTTGTGTTAAACTGTCCATCCCTTCTGACTTTGCTAACACAGTCAGAGCTCTAAGTTAGAACTGAGATTACATATTGCTCTGCATCAATAAGCAAACTTTTCCAATGAGAAAGTGGACTAAATCACCCCAGTGGTACAAGTCCTTCAGCATCTTCCCAGTTTTCCTGCGGATGCCTAGCTGGGTGGACAGGTTCCCCCACATTTAAATGGAACTGAGCAGGAGCTGCTTACAGTGAAGATCTACACCACTCTCCTATACCTAGAGCACGTGCAGAGCAGCCGGGACACAGTAATTGAATGTCACCTTGCAATGTCATTTCTCAATCCTGGGCCGGGTGTGCCTGCAAAGCGATGGGAGGTTGGACTTGGTGACCTTTCCCTCTGATGGTCCTGCCTGCCTGGCCTGGGTGGGTGGTCAGAGTCACACCGCAGTTGTCCCTGCAGTGTGACCTTGCAGGGAGGACTTACCTCATGCACTGAAGAGCAGACAGCAGCAGACTTGATCTGTGAGGGCACTGCTAGATGCTCTTGAACAAACTAGCATTACTACTAATGCTACTTCAGCAGTGCTCAAAATCTCATCCTTTTATAAGAGTTTTGAGATGACTGTTTTTGCTTTCCCTAAAGCCCCAGCTCCTGGAGCACGTGATTACACGAGACTACAGTGAAAAGAAATGAGTGGCTATCATCTTAACAGAAACTGTTTACAGCCCCCACAGCTGGGGAGAGACATCTCAGAGTAACCCCTGGGCTCAGAAACCAGAAAGCAAAGAGAAAGATACCAAATATATACATAGTTTTAACCGCTTCTGTCAATGTTATGGTTTTGGGGGCCTGACTCGTGATTTCACACTCTTGGCATTGGCAGTACTTCTGCTGAATGATCTGCTCTCCCTAAATCGCATAGTTGTGCTGAGTGAAAACCAGTGACTTTTTAAAGCTCTTTCAAGTTCTTCCTGAGTCTGCAAAGGCAACCAGGAAGGGGATTAATCCTAGAGCTGGAACATTTCAGCTAGGGCAGCTCCCCACCCATCCTGTGTGAAGGGACCAGAAGACTAATCCCATTCCCTTCTTCCTCTTCTCTGTATCAGCTGCCTTAGGGGCTTTTTAGAGTGCCTGGTCACTTATCACTGCTTTCCTGCTGAAGGGCACAGTCTAAAGTGACTATGAACATTGTTAGTGGGAGAGGTTGTGAGAACCAC
The DNA here is from genome assembly GCF_030936135.1 of Gavia stellata. Lineage (NCBI taxonomy): Eukaryota > Metazoa > Chordata > Aves > Gaviiformes > Gaviidae > Gavia > Gavia stellata. The sequence continues at coordinate 27,221,929 of NC_082600.1, forward strand.
TGTGATCCCAGGTCCCAGCATCGTGGCTCTGCAGTATTTCAGCACGTGAAGCGGTTGTTTTCAATGGCAGGCTTCCTGGTCTAATGGCGTTTGTTAAAACAGGCATTTATTGGGAGATAACGGTAGGGACTGGCAGCCTATTTAAATCACAGCTGAGTTTTATATTATAAATTACATCAACTTTCGGAGTGCCAGACTTCCCAGAGACGATTAATTCCTGCTTGACTAGGACCCTGTCCCTGTTCCAGAATCTGCAGTGGTGGCTGATTTATTTTACTGGGGGATTTCATCAAAACCTCTGGCTTTAACCTATACAGCCCTACGTGACTTGGGTTCTCCCTTTGCTTGTGATCTCCCTCTCTTTCAGAGCGTTAACATGGTAATAAAGGTCAAATGAAGCATTCCAACCAACACATCCCTGATCTAGTTAGGAAAAGCTGATGGCAGTCCAGTTTTGGGGTGGGGGAAGGGTTGTGGGGGCTGTGAAAGGAGCTCAGAGCCTGTACCAGGACTTCCCTCACTTGGCAACAGCGGGATGACGTGTGGATGGCACACGAGGCTAGAGCTGTCTGTATGTTTGTTGCCCAGAAGCAGCATTTCTCGCAGGTGTGCTTGGATCTCACGGGGATGGAGAGCACAGCCAGAGCGGGAGGGATGTGCTTATGAAACCCAAGCAGCTATGTGCAAAGGTGGTGGGATGTCAGACGCTCCTGCAGCCTCCCTGGGGCAGTCCTGGGGAAGGGGCCCTCAGCACTAGCGGTGGCTGCATATTTCAACCCATCCACAGGGTTCCCATGCAGCTGGAGGTTAATGTCCACCTTGCGTTGTCCGACGAAGTTTCATTACCCTTCAGCCAGCCGTCCCTTTCCTTCTTTGAGGGAGGACACTGTTTTCCAGTGCCTTTTCAATTACTCTTTCTCAGAACAATGAGCCTGGTCCTACCTGAGCGAGCTGTGCTTTCCTGGTTCTTGCTGGCTGGGCTAAAAACCCAATTTGGCATCTGTTGACTTGGGAAGTGTTAGGGTCTGGCGTATAATTAATAGCACTTTCCTCCTGGGGCGCAAACTGAAGCTGATGTACTGTAATTAGGAACGCACACAGGCTCAGAGGGTGATTTGGGCATGAAGTCAATGAACTGTAAGTCCCCATAGCTGTGGAGGAATTTGAGCGCAGTGACTCCAAAATAAGCTGCAGAAGGAGAGCTGGAAAGCTCTGGAGGGGACAGCCGGGGGGAACATGCAAATCAGACCCCAAAACAGATTAAAGCAGGAAGGTAACATGCAAACTACTCCCAAGAGGCTGCGATAGTGCATGGTTGTCTGTCTTCTTGTCTGGCAGTTGTTGCCTGCCCTTGCTCTGGGACTGAGGACCTATTCCTGCTTGGAGAGCTATGAGCAGTACTGGAGGCTATATGCTCTCTGTGGACCATGCTGCTCATTTTTGAGCTTTGTGAAGTGAGTATTGCTGGAGAAGAGCTCTGCAGAGACCAGTGGGGAGAAGTGGGAACAGAAACAAGTCTCTGATGGCAGTGACCTTGTGTTAGGGACCCACAGCAGCAGTAACACTGAGACTTTGAAGGCCATCTGCCTGCAGAGAAGAGATGGGGCCGCTCCGGTTGCGCTGCCCCAGCTGGCTGCCACTACCATGGGGCTGAGCATGCTGCCGGGAGCCCCGTGTCCACTAACCACCTTTTTGTGTCTCCCCAGCTGTCTGTGACCCACCGTGCCAGAACAAGGGCTCCTGCAGCCGTCCCCAGGTCTGTACCTGTCGCTCGGGCTTCCAGGGTTCCCGGTGCGAAGAAGTCGTTCCAGAGCAGGAGTACCACCCGCCTGGTGCCGCCGCAGCCTTCCAGCCCCCCACAAGCTCCCTCCGGAGGAGGACCAGCACAGCAGGGCAGGATGCCTCCCTGCGAGGGGCTCACATGCCCGTCCCACGGCACGTCCCGGCTGTGTAAGTCAAACCCGGTTCCCAGCAGGATGCTCCCCCAAACCCACAGGCAGCTTATGCCACACTCAGTTGGGCCACAGCCTCTGCTTCATGAGACTGGGCAGCTTGTCTCCCAGCGGAGGCTCGTGCCTGGGCTGTGGGAGCTGACAGAAGGGGGTCAGGCCCTGCTGTCCCTCCAAGGGACTCAGTTTTGCCCCAGCACTGTGTTACGGTCCCCAGGCACTTGCAGTGATAGGACAGGCTAGTGGCGATCCCATGGTGAAGGAGGACTGTGAAGCTCAGCAGTTTGCCATTGTCCAGTTGATGAGCAGCATTAGTGGTAGCAGCAGCGTGGACAGAGGAGTGGGGGTTAAATCTCTTTCCCAAGAGGATGTGTTTAGAGCAATATGTCCTGTGGAGGTGTGCTATTAAATGCCAGTGTGAGCCAAGTGATGATACTCAGCGATGTCTCCTAGCAGACTCTAGCCATTATTGAGCCATTTGTTCCATATTTCTGTGTCACCCTGCTGTGGTGTGGGTCATTTTGGTACCCAGGCAGGTGCCTGTAATTGGGTACCGAAGCAAAGATGCAGCTGTTGGAGCTCACAGAGGTCCATGCAGGAGAGACTCTGTGAGGAGTGTGTTAAGCTCAGAATGACAACTGTGGCATCGTCTGGTCCTTTTGGGTGAGGAAGAGCTTACAGCTTCAGCCCACCTGCCTCAGGTCAGTGCTTAGGTGCTCTTGTACCCGAGCTGCAACTCCTCCACGCTTTGTGTTTTGTGAAGTCACTCTGGAGCTGTGGGGTTTCTGTTGAAGGAGGCAGTAAAGGTGGGAAAGGTGCCTTTCCCTGACAAGCACCTCTGTGCTGCTGGCAGCTCAGTGGGGATGGAAAGGTGAGAATGGTGCCTGCTTGCTATACAACAACCCACACATTTGTTTTTTTAAAAAAATCACCTCTGCTTTTCTGTAAGAGTCCATGGACATGGGACCAAAGTGTTAGACTGCACCACCCCTAAAGGCCCATGTTCTGGCTGCTACTCACCCAGTTGCTGGGCCAGAAAGACTGGTTTTGTAGGTAGCCACCACAGCAGAGAACTTGCACGTGGCTTCCAGCAGAAGTCCCTCAGTTGTAGTCAGGAAGAAATTACAGCAAATTACAGGTGCCAAACCAGGAGGTAACTTCAGTTTCTCCTTTTCTTCTCTGAGCTGTTTTGACTTCCTCTGTCAGCATCATTTAGAGCTGCCCGAGGAAAGGGCAGATCAGCCTTCATTTTTCTGTATTTCTGCAGGTTGTTTTTAAAGTGTCTGTTGCACTTAAAGTAGCTGTTGCCTTTCTGTCTTTTCTGAAGCAGAGGCAGTGCATGGGCTGGAGACATTTCTAGACACTGACTCTTGACCATCCACAGTTTTGGAGAGGCTCAAATGACTGATGAGAAATTGACTGACACGAAGTAGTTCACTGAAGCTGGCATATCTTGGTGCCCAAATGAAAGGCTATCTGATGGGAACCAAATACAGGCAAGGCAGAGGTGATGCTGGCAGGGAGAGGTGGCCAAGCCCCTGTCATCACTGCCCTGAGAGAGGCTCGGTGCCTGAGCGAGCACGTAGCCCGAGCACGTGCCTGCAATCCTGGTCATTGCTGACAAGTTCCTCCCCAGCAATGACCTCCGCCTACCTCTCCGTGCCACTGCTCTGTGCATAAGGACTGGAGGGGAGGGAAAGCAGTGCCCTTGGAGATACAGCACCTGTTGAAGGCTTTCCCAGTAAGGAACATGACCTCAGGCTCTGCACAGAGGGGGCTGTGCAGGCACTGGCAGAGCATTCCTGTCCAGCCAGTCAGACACAGTGCCTAGCGATCAAAGAGCTGGGATTGCTGAATGCCCAGCTGCCTGGCGTACCTTAAATCCTTTGGCGCTGTCCCAAGGAAATAGGACTCCGTTAAGGACTGTGCCATGCCTTTCCTCCTTCCCTCCCCACGGCGGCCATAGGACGTCACCTTATCCGACAAGATTCAATAAGAGTATTTGATGTTTGTCCTTAGTGATGGCCGCAGGTAGGGCCCTGGGACACAGCCATCACTGACTGCCTTCTGGAGCCGTCCTGTCCTGTGCTTGCAATGCGTAGTGGTGCTCTGCAGGCAGGTGTGGGGCTGTCTGCACCTTGGCATCGGTCTGCATTGAAACACCTCACTTCAGCCCCTGGGTGGTTTCCCATACGATTCAGTTGCTTGGGTTTTGTCTGTGGACCATATAACATATAGCAGACAACTGGCATGACCTAAAGGTCTTGCTGCTGTTAGGTGGGTTGTTTCCCAAATATTTTTGAGTGTCCCCTTCAGCCTGCCAACTTCTGGGCTAGCTGTGGAGCCTGTAAGAATGAGTGTCTGCAGCTGAAGGTTCACCTCTGCTGCTGTTGCACCCAACTGTGCCCTTCCACTGCTTCCCTTGCACTGGTTGTTGGTGCTCATCTGGCCCCTGGGTAAGTTGGCTCAACAAAAAGCTAACACAGCAAAAGTAAGGATAATTTTCTTCCACTTCAGTGGGCTAAATTGACTTATTGAAAGATTACATGAGGACCAGAAGGATTGGACAGAATTGCAAGGCTAGCATTGCGGGAGGAGGAGAGGGGTCAACTCCCCTTTTGGTGGAAGCCACTTATTAGGTTGGTCATTTGTCTCATGAAACCATGCTCTCAGACTTGTCTGAACTTGGAGTCTGCTTCTTGCAGTTACAACATCTCATCTATTTCTGTGCTACCATTAAAGTAATTTCTGTGCTTCTGCGTCAGGCTTTCTCCATACAATTGCGCTGTAGCAGCAAAAGCAAGCATACTGGCCTTCACGGAATTAGGTAGATCTTGCTCATATTTGCAAGTATGAGGGTCGGTTCTTAGGCACTGCAAACTCGGGGTCACCTTCACTGGAGTTCAGTTCACTGTCAAGTCTGAGAGGAACAGCTTGGGTTTTTCAGTCCTTGGTCTCCTCCTGGGTTAGGATAGGTTGTGCTGGTGGGACACTGAGTTTTTGTAGTGAGCCTGCCATGCTCCCACAGCAGCTGGCTTGCTTGCCTGATTTTCTGGTAAGGAAGAGCTAGAAGAAGCTCTTGAGTTTCTCAGTGGACAGAGGACACTGGTGGTTCCAGGTCAGTGGTTGTGAGAAGACTGAGATCCAGGACAAACGACCAGTCCCCAACCTCTCTGCAGATTCGCATTGCTAACAAGGAGGAGTTGCGCAAGAGTGGGAGCTTATAGACCTCTAAGCCTCATCTTGCTGTGCCAAGACAGGAAATCAATCCCCACATGAGTGAATTTGCTTTCTCCTTTAGTTTATTTGTGTGTATATTGGCTTTATTTGTGTTTGTTTGTACAGAGGTAGCAATCAGAAGCTCTGAAGTCATGCACTAGAACAATGCTGTATTAAATGCTGTATAAGCATGCAAAAAAACCCATGAATCCTCCACAGAGACCTGCTTGTTTAGCAGAGATGGGCTTGATTTTGATTTCAGTGTGTTCTGAAGCGAGTTTTCAGAGAGAATTTAGAGAGCAGCTTCCTAGGTTATTCAGGAACTGCCTAGACCAAAATATTCCCCACTTGTCTGAGTGGTGGGGCTACTTTAAAATCATTTCTTATCCTCAGCTAGTTGAACTTGCTGCTTATGATGACTGCCGCTTCACTGTGGAGAGCAGCCTGCTCTGGAGGTAGGAAGTCTCTGGGAGTCTGGAGGAGCCTATAAAACCTTGGTGAAAAGCATGACGAGGCAGCTGCCTGTTTTCATGGCCCTGTTTCTGACAGATGTGCTCAGGCTCTCCAGAGTTCATGCCTGGAAGCAGAAGCAGCGATGCCTTCTGCGGCTTCCCTGCCAGGAGAGCCCAGGAAGCACGACTGTGACAGCAGGACACGATAAGTTACTGTCTGTCTTCTGCCCTCAGCCTTGGTGAGAAGTAGCAGCTCCTTGACCAACAGAGTTGTACTGGTCACACACAACTGGTTGTACTGGTTGGTTTGTACTTGCACCTGGCAGATGTGAAGGTTAGCAAATGGATCTGTGGGCGTTCCTAGTGTAGCTGTCATAGATCCATTTCTGGGCATTCTGGCAGTCCTGGGAAGATGGGGACATGGACATCAGCCTAAGCATTGTGCTAAGCACAGGTGTCAGTTCTGCTGTGTTACACGTAGCCATTGGTGCCTCTATTTGGAGAGGGAGCAGGCAAGAATCACTGCATCCTTGGCTTGCCCATATGGTGCACGTTACCTCTTCTTCCTGGGACTAAAGAAGACATATCCAGCCTTATCTGAGCTCAGCACTTGCCCAGGGGACGATATGGCTAGGAGAAGGGCAGCTCTGGATTTACTTTGCTGACACCAGAGCTGGTGATGCTCAAGTTTTCATCCCTTAAAAGAGAGGCTGAGAAATGAGTACCACTTCCCAAGTCCCTCCAGCAGGCCGTGGCTCAGCAGAGGTTTAGAGCTGGGCATCTGAGGGAGCCTGTGGGGACTTGTTAGCTGCCACAGAAGCCGGGAGGCCCCGGTGCTGTGCTGCTTGGAACAGGGAGTGCTCTGGAGAGCAAAATCCTGGGGGGGTTAGAGGCCCTCCCAGCATGGACTAGCTGCAAATCCTCCCTCTTCTTGATCTCAGCCTGAATCTCTGCCCGGAGAAGCAAAGCCCCGACTGATGATTGTGCGGGTGGAACTGCACCTCAGTCCAGAAGCCGAGCTAAATGGAAACAGCTTTGTTTTCCTAAGGCTGGAGTATCAGCAGAATTCCTGTTTATTTAGCAGGGAGTGGAAAGGGCTTGCGCCCCTGGCCCTTGCCGTCAAGATGGACAGCCAGCTGCCTCTGACTCCGGGAAGTGTGCGAGGAGGGTCCTGCAGCTGCCACCCGAGAAGGTCCCCCCTGCGGGACTGCCGGGCATAAATCTGTAACCAGCATCTACCCAAGGGAGCCGTGCTGCCCAGGTGGGATGTGTGTGCTGGACAAGGGCTGCTTGGGAAGCAAGGCATCCTTCCTCTTCACAGAAAAGAAGAGATGACTGGGACCTGCAAAGCATTTTCCCAGCAACCCAGGCAAGGGAAAAGGACGTAGCTGTGGTATAAGGTGCTGAGACATTGTGCAGACAGCTTAATGTGGCTAAGCTCTTGAGGGCAGGGAGCTTCCTCTGAGAGGGCTCTGTTTAGGCAAGGCAGTTGCTGGGAGTTGCCTGGTGTTTTCAGGATGGAAAAGGAAGAAGGCTGAGTTGCGACATGCCCACCCCCCTGACTCCTGATCTCAGACCCTCCTCTCCAGCACCCTGGAGGAGACATCTCCTCCCTTCCTGATGAGAGGAAGGGCTATATGCAGCCCTTGAGGAGTTGTGGCAAGTGCTTCTGGCCTGGGGATACGAGGAACCTGGTGCCAGCAGGGACGGTCTGCCAAAATCTCTATTCTCTCTCCTGGAAGCAAATGATGCGAACAGCAGGGACCCCGCAGAAGGCAGGATCTTGGGTGTGCAGCAGAGGTTGCTGGATGGAGAAAGTATATCTTCCCCCCTTTTGAAAATTGGCTGAAACCAGCTCCCGTTCTCATGGCAAATATCTAGCATGGTCTTTTGCAGAGGAAAGTGGAGCCCATGCATGGATGTAAGGTCTCCACCCTGGAGTGGCCACTCGAAACATGACATTGAGAACGGTGGCTTGGCAAAATCAGCTTGATTAGCTTGTTGTCATTGAGGACTAGCAGATAAAACAAAAGTTCATTGCAAGATCACTTGCTTTTTAAAGATGCTGCTCCAAACAGAGACAGATTTGTCTTAATTGTTAAAGTAGAATCTGGAGCCTCCTGTCTTGCCAGCTTTGAACTTCGCACATTTATGAGGAAAAGGGGAGCCTTCTTACTGCCTTACTTGGGTTGCTGCTGACTGTCCAGGACTGTTTGTCCATGATACGTATAGTGCTAGGAGGAGGTCTGTACTAGCCACACATTTGGTGATCACACCTCCTGCTCTTCTGCTCACTTATGACTGTCACTCACTTTATGAGTGTTACAATTTATTAATACCCAAATAGCAGAGAAAATAAAAGCTGACCCTGGCTGAGAAACCCCTCTGTGTAAGTGCATTCCCATGGCATGGGCTATGGCAGGTTTCCTACTTTGCTTGGGATGCGACCAGCCCAGGAGTTCCATAGCATGTGACATTGAATTCCTGGGGTAAAACTCTAGTGCCAACCTTGCCTTCCGCCACTGCAGCATGTTTATGCATATTTTCCCAGTGCAGATAAGCCCTAATCGCATCTTTCTAAGGTACTTCCCTTTGGCAATATAGTTTTCACAAGGTGGCCAAGCATTTACGTTCCTTGATCCAGAGCCAACTTTAGCAGATATCTGAGACCTTGTTAAAAAATTGAAACTAAAAAGCCAGTGCCAGTCTGTGTGAGAATATGTGAAAAGAGATTCCACTCAGGGCAATGAGATCTCCATAAGCTCCAGATCTCAGCCCCGCTCCTGCTTTGACATAGTTGAAAGCCCTTGGCAAGCTGGCTGGGAAGCCTAAAGGAGAAACTCAAGCTACCCAAGAGGAGTGTAAATGTAATTTTTCTTATATAAAAATACTTCTATTTTTAAATTACATGATATACCTTCTCTAGCCTGGCACCAGATACAGTTGCTCTACTTTCTAGTGTTTTAAAGCTGTCAGCACCATTCTGGTTTATGTGTTTTATGTATTTACTTTCTAGGGGGTTGCATATGCTTCAGAGCAGCAGGAGGATACCTGGCTTTTCAGGCTGCTTTTAAACTCCAAATATGGTCTTTGCATTAGGCCTGGTTCTTCTGCACCTCCTCGGGATCCATTCCTATAGCTTAATTCAGCCTCTAGGCTTTGGGAGAAAATGTTCAAATGCACTTTTCCTTCTGACTGAAAGAAAAATGCTGCTACTGTCAACTTAGTCTGAGACTACACACAAGAGAGCAGGGTGCAGGGCAAATACATTGTACATGTGCTAGGTGAGGTAGTACAGAAAATCCAGTTTATAGCCTATTTTATATACTATACATATATCATTTGGGACATTTATGACAACACAATTTATATAGCAGTTGTATGAAAAAGAAAGATGTTAGAAGAGCACTAAGGCCACATGATTAAACGCTGGAGAGTTTTTCCCTAATGCCTGAATTAGGATTGTTGTCCAGCTTGCTTTCAGCTCCCCCTGTGCATATGGATTACGCTGCAGTTTCTCATACCTGATCATCTGCTGCCTTATTTGGTTTAAGCTGGTACTTAAGCAAAATCGAAGCTGTTCTCTTTGATTTCGAGTGTTTTCCATAAATCACCAAGTGCTGGCAGGACACAAGGGATGAATTGAAGCTGATTCAATAAAAGGAGGAGTTGAAATGGAGATGCAGAGGTCTCCATGTAAAATATGCTCGTTTTCCTCTCCTTTCAGAAGCACCCTGACAAGTGCTGCCCTGAGTGCCTGGTGCTGGATGGGATTGGTACCTAGCTCTCCGCACCAACGCATTTTTGTCTCACTTGCATGGAGGCTCTCTTCAGGGACATGCAGAAACTAAGCATATAGGCAGGAACTAAGAAGACATTCAGGCTGGAAAAATATTATCTGTTACTGCTGAAGGAAAAAAATCCTCCATGGGAGGAAGAAATCTGGAAGAAGGAGAGGCTGAGATTTTGCAGGGTAGGAGTGAACAACGAATTAGGCAGCAGAGAGTAATGCAGTGTGGCCATGTATGAGAGACCGGCGGTGCTTAGGACTTTGGAGGCAAAAGACCCGAGTCGCATGGACTTTTTTCCTGTGCACCCTGGGGTCCTGCACTGAGTCAAGGTATTCTTTATTGCCAGAAAAGATCTTGACAAATTGGAATGAATTCTGAGAACTACAAAAAGAGGGAGGGAGGGAGGGAGCCGAGGGGAATGGTTAACAGACCCACATCTGCAAAACTGAGCCAAAAGCTGGCCTTGGAGGATGGGGAACATACTCGGAGGCTGAGGCTATCTGGAGAGGGCAGACAGGGTGTATTAGGTTGCCGGTGGCCTTGGCAGGGTGGCCGTGCTAATTTTTCAGCTATGAGGCTTTCTACAACAACAAAGTGCCAAACTTTTCCAGGGATGTAATGACAGGTTGATAACGACACTGGAGCTCTGCCTTCTCCATTGCTTTGGAGCTGCTCTGCTGAGGAGATGGAGCCCAGGCGCTGCCAAGGCAGGCACAGCCTTTCTGCCTGCTCTGGAGCCCTTCCCACCAGGGATGCCGTGACACCTGCTCCTCCCTGCTTGGGGTGGATATTGAAGGCCACGTGGGAGAGATGTGAGAGCAGATTTTTGGTCACAGTACCCCTGGAAGCACTGGCTTTGCCACCAGGCATCAGGCATACGTGGCGAGGAGTGCTCCTGGTCCCCAACGAGGCTCTAGTCTTCTGTCTACTGAGCAACTGGAGGGATGGAGCCAGTGCAGAACAGTACGGAATAAAATCACCAGGATGCTTGTTCCCTGATCCCTGGCAGGGCTGAAACTTCAAGAGTGGGCAGCAAAGTGTCACATACCAACAAAACTCTCATGGCTGGAGTGCTGCAGGTGAGGGAATCCTATGTGTGGCAGGGGATGGAGAGATGTGAGGACACCTAACTACATTGAGCTAGTAGATCCAAAGGCATCCTGCCGGGTGTTCGTTCAACCATTATTTTAGATTAAAATATGTCTTAGATCCACAGCGTTCCCAGGATGAGTGGGAGACTTCCCAGTACCTCCTGCTGTAGATGAAGAGCCTCCCCTTCTCCAGATGAGAGGACTATACATATCTCCTCTCCACCCTGTTGCTCTCATGCCCTCTATGTGTCTATGCAGCTGCAAGCTCTTCACCCCACTCGCACGCTGGGGTTGAGAGAGGCTTTGCTTACCCTTTCTGTGTCCCATGTAAAGTGAGGGGCAGGCAGCTGGCTCCCCCCACTCCCTGGGGTGTGTGTAGGCGCGAGAATGAATAGGCTAAAGTGTTTTTTCAGGACTTTGAAGTTGGCAGCCTGGTGGAGGGGGTGAGTGTTGCTAGTCAACAAGATGGAAATGAAACTCAAGAGTGCTTGTTTTCTCTCTGCTATACGGGGGAGACAAGTGACCTCCCTGCAGCCGGCGGTGAGCTTTTTTCTGGCGAACGCCTCTGCAGCAGGTTTCATTAGACAGGGGCTGGTTCCTCAGCTTGCAGCTGTTGTGTCTTGTGGAGACAGAGGGCCCTTTGGGCTGGAGATCTCAGTGTGCTTGTGGGCACAAGGGCAGGCTGATACGTTGTCCTCTCCTCTTGCATGCCTCTGCCCTAAATACAGGTCTTTCCCCTGCCAGGCAGGACCCTGCTGCTCACTGTACTGGGGGCACAGGGAGGAGGAGAGGGGCGGTGGAGGCATTGCCATGGCCGGTGGTGGTGGCTGAATCCTCTGTGGGGTGGTCACGTTGCACGTCGGACAACCCAGCTCTCCAACTGTGCCAGCACCTTACGCCCGGTTTTGTAGTGGTACAAAAGCTGTGGCCGTGGAGTGATGTCTGCAGTAAGATGGTGGCACTGATGGAGACCTTCATGTGACAGCAGCTATTAGGACACTTCTGGATGGGCCTCTTCTCACCAAGGCGTGAGAGTGGCTGTGTGACTGCGTCTGGCAGCAGTGCTGTGCCCGTTGCTCGTGCTGCTGAACACCAGCCCCTGCATGCAGGCAGGGAAGCCAACTGGAGCAGCTTTCTCACTGCTTCAGCCCAAAGGAGCATGCGGCCGAGCTGGGGAGAGGAGGGCTGCGCAGCTGCCCAGTCTTGCCTGCCACTCACTGCACAACTGGCCTCACTGGCCGCAGGCCAGCCTGGGCGGCTCTGCCAGAGGGGTGGTAGCTCACCTGGCCTCCCTTTCCCTCTAAATCCCGCTTTTAGTCTGCAGGGTGTGCAAGGTTTGGCCCAGATGTGGCATTTGTAATTGAATAGCCTGGCCCGGTTCCTCTGCTGGCTACACTTGAAGCTCAGAGCGGTTGCAGGCTGCATTTTGATTTTTATGGGAGGCATTGGCCCACACTTCAGCTCTGGAGACAGGCAGATTGCAAACAGCTCTTCATCATGCTTGGTGTTTGGAAATCATGGTTCTGGCCACTTTATGGGTCAGCACTAAGGTCTGATGGATCTAACCAGGAGCATGATCTGCTGCTCCCGGTGACTGCCCGGTGCCGTGCTCTTGCACAGAGCATGTTTCTGCAGCCTCGCTGGGCCAGGCAGGTGCTGTTCCCATGCTTGGAGAGCTGGACTGCTTCCAGGGAGTCAGTTGCTCACTCCCTAATACATGAGAGCAAAGAAGAGCAAAGCACTCACAGAGTGGCAGGTGGCACGTGTGGCAAGGGAAGGGCGTTTAATGTCAGCAGAGAGCTGTGCAGAGACATGTGAGCAGCCTCTTCGGCTAAGGAGCAAATTAGACCCCCAGAGACTGGTTAAAGAGAAACTTTTCACTGCCTATGTGCTTATAGAGGTTCACTTATGCAGTGTCTGGCAACTTGTAGGCAGATAAAAATAGCCTTCACAGCCCACCTCCTTTTCCCTCTTTGTTCTCATGCACTACACAGTGGGCTGGGAGCCAGCTCAGGTGGCCCTACAGCACTGGCACTGCTTTGGGGCCCAGAGGATGGAAGATGCCAGGGTGGCGGTGGTGGAGGAACTGAGCTTGGTGGCATGGAGCAGACACCTGCTGCCTTTGCTCTCCCATGGACTTGCACATCTGTTGCTGCGTTTTGTAGTGAGAGATCCAGAGAAATCTCGGCCAGCCACTGGCACATATGTCAAGTGGAGAAGGGATCTGGAGTTACCACTGCAAGATGGCACAGGAGAGAGCCCAAAACAAGAGCCATGTGGGCTCTGTGACAGCCCCTTGCTAGCCATGGTGAGCGATAGTGATGGCATCTGTGTGCTGGACTGACGTGACTCCTGGGCATGTGCCAGCAGCATTGAGCATGCATGTGTGGAAGGGAGCCTGACCCTCATTCCTGACTGTGCAGCCCCACTTTGGCAGTGCTCTTTGTGCCCAAGGCAAAGGGTGTTGTCAGTGGCACCTCTGCCCACAGGACAGATCTGTGTGCTGAGATCTGTTGTGGTAAGCAATTGTGTTGCCACTCTCCTTGATGTCCCTGTGACAGTCCAGGTGCCTATGTCTGGTGTGCCGTCTGGCAAGAGATCTGGCTGCAGGTGACTGTGAATTGGGTATGGAGGCACCCAGATAGTCATTCCTCTGGCCTTCATGGTACACAGGTCCTGCTTGGCTCAGCCGGGAAGGTGTCCTGCTTAGAGGAGGCTTGTGGCTGCTTCTTCTGGCCAGGACAACTTCCCTTGCCTTCCACCAAACCCTGGGGAGCAGGGGGCTTCTGGATTCAGCGTCTCCCTCACTTGCACTGGGGGTACCAGGGCTGAAGGCAGCCGCAGCAGGGACAGTGGGAAGCCTGAAGCGGGTGGGTTTCAGAGCTATCATCTCTGCTGCTCGTGGGGATAATAAACTGAGCCAAAATTTATGGACATAATGTGGGTGGGCTTAAAGTCAGGTGCCTTGTACGGTGTGGTTTTCCCCCTGCTCCCCAAGTCCTAACAGAGCTGTCTCCCTTGTCAGCATGTTTGTGAGCTAATTGATAATAAACTTGAGCGCTCTCTAAGCAATGCCTCCCCTGTGCTCCAGGGCCTAGAGCCTGAGCCATGAATTCCGTCTGCCTGCTGAGGAACCTGTTCAGAGTCCAAGAAAGGGGAAGTTTCTGGTCTGCGGTCAATTTGCTGCTTTCCAAGGCTGGCTGCTTCTTTCTCCCTCCATAGACGCAGACGCTGGTGTTGAGGCTGCCCATTCTTCTGCGATGCTTTAGTGGAAAATCAGCAACTGCCGAGCATTACAAAGGGGGAAGTGAATCACTGATTTTGGTCCCCATGGCCCTGCGCGGGAAGGGCATCTAGCCAAAGGGACAGGCGGACGGACAAGACAGACACCGAGTATATTGTTTGGCGTTTAAAAACCAGGGGAGAACCCGCCTGTTGTCCTGGCAGGTTATCAGGGGCTGAGCATGACTCAGCCCCCGTCCTGGCTGAGCCTTCTCGCCTTGGAGCCGCGCACACAGGCTGTGGGCTGGAGGAGCTGGGGTGGACTTAGCAGTGCTGCAGCGGCTCCCCTCCATGGGACCCTGCTCCCAGCCCCACAGGCAGCACGCTGCCTCTCCAGGTGGCTGGAGGCAGCAGTTGCATCCCAGGCAGCAGGCTGGTTGTAGTTGGAGACATGGAGCTTGTTGAGCTTGGACCCTGGGATGGGGTTTCATGGAGTCTGGGAAGACGGTCGCATCTCTGAGGGTCTCTTATCTTCAGTTTTGTTTTGGCCAGTGCTGTCCCACGCTGTTGTTGCCCTCCTGGGAATTGCTCCTTAGATCTCTATGGTCTGTCACCTCTCCCTGATGCTCAGCAGGGTGCAGATTTGTTTCCAGCTGGAATAGTGACTTTCATATCCTCATCTGGCCAGCCCTTTCCTTGTCTGGGGTTAGCACTCCTCCCTGCTGACTGCACTGTCCAGGATTCACTCTCTCCACAGTGCCTCGGGCCATCCACCCTGCTATGGTCAGTCAGGCTTTGACTGGGGAGAGGGTGAGGCAGGCTGGATGAAAAAACAGTAATACTCCTGTGGCACTTGGTTCTGCATGTCCTTTATGCAAATGCAAAAACCACCATTTCCCAGCTTGCTAGCGATCTGGCCAAAGTCAACAGTTGGATGAAGAGCAACCGAGAGAAGCTAAATCCAGGAAAGACTGAGGTGTTGCTGCTGGGGAGTGGGAAGTGCTTTGAAGAATTTGCCACCTTTGCCTCCAGCCCCAAGGAGGATGCCTGGCCTTGGGTCACTAAGAGAAGACACAGCTGTATACCCACCTGGATTCCCTGTGGCTTTTGCTTACCCAGAGAATCATGATCATTGAAAGTGATCAGAGATTTGAAAAACGCTTTCTATATACAGTGGGCTAGAAAACCAGTATTGTTTTCTGGACCCTGTGGTCTCGGTGATTTAGACTTGGATATTGTGATTCTGTGTACCTAGTCTTGAAATTGTAGGCTTTTAAAAAAAACCTGTGGTTGATTCAGAAAACAGTGGTCATCATGTTCATCTGTGTGGCTGTCAGGAGCCTGCCAGCTCAGTCTTCTGCTTGCTGTCCTTAGTGGGATGAGAGATACCACTCACCTCCTCTGGGCAGGGCACAAGCACCTTGCAGGTTCATCTGGGACTGGGCAGGAGAGCCATCGTTTCCAGGGAATACAATATTTTGGTACCTTCTCTAGCCTGGTGTATCTAAAGTAAATATAGAGCAGAGTGTAACCGGTAACAAAACCTATTTAAAATAAACCATTTATACACAGACAAAGGTGCAGTGGTAGATGTGCAGTTCCCTTGCTGGATGTCATACAGGTGTCATTTGGATGCTACAGGGATGTGTAGCACTGGAATGTAAGGGACCAGGTCTCCCTTGGTTCTCCTGACTTCTGGCATGTGTCCTCAGGGGTTTATGGGGAGTCCAGGTCTTTGACCCACACCTCAGAAGAGGGCAGCTACAAGTACTTGTTGGTTAGTTTTGAACTGTTATAGATGTAGGTCACTCTGCCTGCCCAGCTCCCTTCCATCCCGAATCTCTTTTTTCAGTAGCACCTAATATCTATAGGAGTGAAACTTTCCATGTGCTGGTGACTGAGGTCTCTCAGCCAGTGACCTTTCAGCTGTCAGCCTGGTAGACATCAGCAGGAGCACACATATCCATGCTCCTGGAAGGAAAACGCTGCTCCCTCTACCTTCCTTCCTTGACTCGTGTTTCCCCTGGACCGCTGCTGCTGTTAGCTGGACACCACAGAGGTGGGCACCCCAGGACATCGCAGAAGGAACAGTGTCCTAGGAGTCTGCATACTGTTTCTGCCCCACAGGCTGTGCCTGACACGGAGAAAGCTGTCAGCAGCTCTGACGGATGAAGAGCAGGGAAACAAGCTGCTTGGCAGGCGGTTGCCTCTAAAGGAAGAGACCACTGCCTCATTGCAGAGATCTGTGCTGGCCATGTGCCTGGCTGGAAGAGTGGAAGTGAGTAATACCACACGGAGGGAGGCTGTAAGACTGAATGAATGTGAAGCCCTGGGACTTTAAATGTCCCAGAATGTAGTCCTTGAGGTCTCAACCTCCTCTGCCTCTTCAAGGCCTCTTCCCTGAGCCAGTGGAGGCATGGAATGTGGTAGCACAAGCTGCCCACTCTGCTGATCTGAAGCTGCCCCATCTGTTTTCCATCATTGCTCTTACCTTTAGGACAGCCACACCAGGGAGAGAACTTATGGCAATGCAGGTCCCTGGGAAGTGGACAAGCTCCTGCCATATATATTAAGATCCACCAGATGGTTAGGGGTTGCTAATGCCTTCTGGCCAAGTCTGTACCGATGTGGTGAGCTCAGGTCCGTTCCCTGAGACCCTTCAAGCAAGCTAGTCCCCCTCTGCCCAGCGTGGACTGACTCTGAAGGTTTGGATGGAAGAAGCTCTGTTTTGTATTCCCTGATCAGGAGCCAGCCGCTTGGCATGATTTGGGGATGGATTGGGACTGACAAACTGAGATGGAAGGATGCCCTTTGCCATTGATTTCTGTGACCTGGGGTAGGATGGTGTTACTCAACTCAGTCTACAAATCCCAGAGCTCATCTGCCTAGAACAGAACCAAATAAACAAATTAATTCAAAACAAATCTGCCTCCCCCTGCTGCAACACACACTGGAGTGCTTTGCCAACAGGATCCCAGTAGGATGGCTTTTCCTCAAGTGTTGCAAGCCATGGAGTAACGTTCCTCCTCTGTTTTTCCTTTGTGAAGTTGGCACTGCCCCTTGCATTAAGCACATATGGTCCACTTTTCTTTGTAACTGAAATGCTAATGATTATTTTATTTAAAGCCCTTCATACGTTGTTTTTTTGTTTGTGTTTTTTTACAACATCTGATGATTGTGAGAATGACAGTTGTCCGTAAAGCCAAGGGGTGAAATTCCTTCAGGCAGGCAATGCGTAGGGCCCAGCCAAGCCCTTCAACTTGCACATAGCATGCTCCCTTCCTCAAGAATAGATATGATGTGAGTATTTTCAAGCACAAGAGCTGATATTTCCCTGTCTTATGCCACCAGTCACCTTCACCCAGCTACCCTTCAAAACTCCAGGCTGCCGTTGCCCTCAAGTGACCAGCACTAGGACAATGAGCGTTGCTGGGCTGGGGAACTCTCGCCTCTTTGCCTTGGGGTGCTTCCATCTATGTAGTAAAAGACCTTGGAACCCCAGCCATGTTCACCTATAGGACTATGCTTGGGATCTCTCACCAGAGATCAGAGAACAAATGTGCCTGAGCTTCCAGAGCTTGGTAGCTCTCACCTAGCCTTCCTAGAGCTCCATACAGCTTTTCCTTTGTCACTAACAAAACCAGCAGTAGCACACCAGGTAACAAAGCAGTAAGTAACAGGCACCAGAAGTTCCTTCGCTGGCAGCAGGGCTGGATTAGTAGCTCAGAAAGGTGTGGGCAGGTCATGCCTGACCCCCACGGCCATCAGGGATAGGTGGTACTCTGCAGAATCTCATGAGAGCTTCTGAAAGAGGCTGATAGGGGCTGAGGTAGGACTGAAATAAAGTTTACTTCTCTGCAATTATTCTGGTTAGCCTTGCTGATTATTGAAAAACAGGCACTGTTTGCTCTCCTCATCTCAGTTTAGATCTTGATTTTAACAAGACAACAAATATTTTTATCAGCAGGTAATAATTTCATTATCCATCTGTGCTCTTTGACCAATCGCACTTGCTCTGTCTCCATCCCTGAATGACCTGTACCCAGACTCCACTCTAAAGAGCGTATGAACCTTCAGCCTGCAAAGCTGGGTGTCTGCCCAGCAGGACGGGTTACCTGCTCTGCTTCTTCTCAGGACTCCTGTTCATGCCTCCTCCCAGCAGCTCAGCCACTCATTTTCAAGGTTTTCCTGCATTAGAAACAATTAGGTAATGAGTATCCGCACCGGGAACTTCTGTCTCTGGGATAAAACCATTCCTTCTTGGATTCCTACAGCTCAAGGCCGGAAACGATCACTAAATAATATAAAATCACCTCCAGGACAGCACAGATTATGCATCTTTATTTAGTTATATTTGCACTGTTCCAGTGATATCTCATCTCCCAGCAGCACACTTTGCTGAAGCGATGGTATCGGGAGTTGGTGAATCCACTACTGGGGTGTTTTTTGCAGAAGGAAAACAGCTTTACTGCTGCGTGTGGGTGTGATTTCTAATAGGGAATCATTTGGCTTTGGTTTGCAGATGTTTCATGGTTTGCCTTTCTTGGTTAGATTACAAGGCTCTTTACACCTGGAGTTTTGTTCCTTTGGAGAAACCCGTGCCCTGTAATCAGAGCACCTCTTCATCTTCTTTTTGCTAAATTGAAGAGATTGAATACTTTAGGTTTCTTACAGAAAGGCATTTTCACCAGCCCTCAAATTACTTTTGTCATGTTTTTTCTTGTATCCCTTCCAGTTTTTCAACATCCCTTAGAAGATGTGACATATTTCACATCAGAACTAGATGTGATATTTTAGCATACATACTTCCTGCTGTGATGAGGATGTGTAGGGAGGAAAAAATACATCCCTGTTCCTGCAGTGTTTCACTGCCCTGATGTCAGGGCATTGAACTGACAGTTCATATTTAATTGCTTGTCATTACCCCTGAAATCTTTTCAGAATTGCTGGTTTCCAGGATTGTCTCCTTCTATCTGCAGCTGCTGCCTGCATTCCTTCTTCCTAGAAGTGTAATTCTACATTTGGCTCTATTGAAATCCCATATTGTTTGGATGGATTTGCCCTCCACAGTCATCCAAACTGCTCTGTGTGATTGCTCTGTTCTCATCACAATACACCACATTGCAAATTTTTGTGTCAGCAGCACACGTTATCAATGTCGATCGTATGTTTATTTCGAAATAAAAATATTTATTTCCAGATGAAACCCTTGAATCGTGCCAGGCCTTGTACTGATCACTCTGGAACCCATCTAATTCCCTCCCCAGTGACAACTGCTTCTTGTGTTCTGTCACACAGCCAGTTTGTTATTCATTTCACATGTGCCTGATTGACATCGTACTGCCCTGTTTATTTTTTTATTGGAATACCATGGGCTCTCAGCCTGTCGGTGTGTGTATATGTAATTCTAGAGAATGATGAAAATGGACTCCTTTGACAAGAACAGTTCTCCATAGACCCCGTTGACTTGACCTCACTTCTATATTCCTTCCCTTTAGTTCTCAATTAATTGACCTGTTTGTCAGCTTTTCCATTCTGTTGTTCAGGACTGGTTTTGGGCTTGCTGGCCAACAGTTACCTTGTGTATCATGCTTGACCTGTTTGAATACCAGCACAGCATTAGCTCCCTTTCCATTTCCCCAAATCTTACCTTATTCCAAGCTATCCAAGCCAGGAATGTCAGTGAGCCAGAGCTGCTGTCAGCCAACTCTCGTTGGATCATCTAGTCCTGTTGGGTTTAGAAACACCTCCCCTGTGCCAACTGTGACAGGGAAAATGGTGACAACCATAAAGTGGGATGTACCTCTCTGGGCACTTTGGCGGGACAGAGCTAGTTTGCCCCAGCCATTCGGTCAGAGATGGAAGCGTTGGACAGGGTATGCAGAAGACCTGTCAGTGCTTAAGTTCGGTTGCAGAGGAATCCAAGGCACGGACTTTCAAAGAAACTCAAGGGGCATATGGGCAGCCAACCTATTTTGGCCCCTGGTGTACTAAAGCCTTTGTCCTTGCAGGTGGTGCAAGCAAGAGTGAGGGAGACATTTGCTGGTAAGCACAGAGCACCCTCTTGGAGGCTTAGTGCTGCCAGTCAGTAAAAGGGAATGGGAGCCAGTGCAGTAGAGCAAGATGTGCCGTTCTGGAGGTTTAATGCAAAGATCTGCCTAGTGATCTACATGGCTTTATCACAGAGTGTAAGAAGTGTGACCTTGTGAGATGGATGGCTTCTCCATGCTTAGTCCCCAGAAAACACCAAAACCCATAAATGCAATTACTGCAGAAAGCTGTAACTGCACTTAGAGCAGCAAGTTTTTGGTAATTTTCTCTTGTTTGTGACTCTCGTGGGCCAAGTTTTGTTTATTTGCTTTGCCTGGCTTCTCTTCTGACTGCCTTGCTGGTTTTTCAGTGCTCGTTTGGGGCTGGAAAGGCAGGTCCTGAGAAAGCTCCCACCATAAGAACGAACTGATTTGGAGCTGCTTGTGTTTTCTGGGGGAGGGATGTGGTGGGGCAAGAAGCAGCCCTTGAGCGTGATGGGCAGACAGAGGTGCTGCAAGGCAGCCAGGGCATCCCTGTGGTGGGGCAGCCTGACATGTTGGTACGGGAAGGGTATCTTGGTGAGCACTATGCCCTGCCAGACTCAGGGCATGGGGCACAGTCCCTAGAGTGAAATGGTGCCATTGTGATGACTGAAAGCAGGTGAGGAGTGGGACCCTGCTCAGGTAGGCAGAGCTCAGTGTCCAGGTGGTGGCTCAGGCAGCTTAGCAGTGAAGGTTGCTGCAGGACATCCTGGTGGACAGGCACTGTGGGTCAGCTCAGTTACTCGTGAGGAATATCGGTTCATTTTTTCTCTTCCACAGGACTCAGAGCAGAATTGGCTCTCCTGTCTCCCCCCAGTACACAGGGCCGTCACGGACTGTCCGGCGCTACCCAGCCAGCAATGGCCAACTCGCCTCTAATGCACTCCCCAACGGGAATGGACATGAGCAGAGCAGCTCTGGGCCACACGCAGTTTCCCAGGAGCACACCTTGTCTGCAAGGGGTAAGGCCTCCAGGCTGTCACTCTTTTGGGGCTTTTTGTTGGGGTGTCCTGGGGAAGGGCAATTGTGTGACTGGGGATCCCCAAGAAACCCTGGACTCCCAGGACTGTGCGGCTGGGTGGGAAGGAAAGGGAAGGTCAGCATGGGCATTGCTGGGCTTGGTGAAGAAAGAGAACCTACTGAAGGAGGGCAGATCAGGGAAGCAAAATGCTGATGGCAGGGGAGAGGAACCAGGGGAATGTGACAGATGCCTCCCAGAAGTGTTGCACATCACCCCAGCACTGCTGCCCTGAAGGGGGATTACCTCAGTCTGTAGGAATGGTGTCTCCCAACTTCCTCCTCACTCCGAGCAACCCTTGAGGTCAGATTGTGCAACCAGCATCTAGTTCTTCCGTTTGGCTGCCTCCCTGGTGCCTTCTGACATGAGCAGGGATCAGGCCAGGATGCTGGGATATGCGGTTGCTGAGGCAGAGCCTCAGCAGCTCCCCAGCTAGGACAGATGCAAGTTGTCTTCTGCAACTTGGCTCCCCCTGAATCTGTGCTTCCCCAGGGAGGCACCATGTGGCATCTCAGCCCTTATGAGTAGGGCTGTGAGCCTGATTGAAGCTGTAATCTGAAAGTGGGGATTGAAATGGGGAGAGTCGGGGGTGAGCACACCAAGAGGGGCACCTGCAGAAACAGCTGTCTCACGGGGCAGTTATGGAGGGCTATGGTGTCAAGCCAGCTGGTTCACGGTTACACAATAGTTATGCCTGTTGTCCTTTTTCCGCAAACCCCCAAGAGCTCTGAGTGCCATTTCCCCCTGTATCTAATGTGAGGATGATGAGGGACCAGGAGGGGACCGCAGGTAACTGCAGGAGGTCAGAGGATGCTTACAGGAAGACATTGGTTTTCTCAAGCCCTGATCCTCTCTGGTGGATACCAGTGTGGCTCCTCATGTGGGAAGCTTTCCAGTGGTTTAAGGGCAGCCAGTCTCCCGGCTACTGACATGGCTTGAGAAGGAATATTGTCTAAAGCAGAAAAACACTCTTTATACTGGAGTTAGTGCATATGTGTCCCTTCACAGGGAGTTATGCCACTTCCACTGGGCAGGCAGAGCATGCTGCTGGCCTTTTTTCATGTGTTGACAAACCCTTACTGATGCTGGGGCAGAGGACAGGCTGGAGTGAGCAAGGGGCAAGGAGAGGCACTGCCTCAGAGAGAAACACAGACCTCTCCTTGCTCTGGGAATGCTTTGGAGCTTAAGCTGTAGATTACCAGTCCCCTAGCCTGGAGATGCTGTTTCCACTTAGCACTGTCCTTTTCTTTCATAGGGGCCAATCTGACAGAGAAGATTAGGAAGATAAAAATCGTCTTCACACCCACCATCTGCAAACAGACATGCCGGAGCGGGCGCTGCTACAACAG
Source organism: Gavia stellata (assembly GCF_030936135.1). Classification (NCBI taxonomy): domain Eukaryota; kingdom Metazoa; phylum Chordata; class Aves; order Gaviiformes; family Gaviidae; genus Gavia; species Gavia stellata. The sequence continues at coordinate 27,244,091 of NC_082600.1, forward strand.
CTGCGAGAAAGGAGACACCACCACTCTCTATAGCCAAGGGGGGCATGACCACGATCCCAAGTCCGGCTTCCGCATCTGTGAGCACCCCGAGGCACCCAGCCCATCTTCTTGCCTGCTCCCTCACTCTCCTCATTCTGCCTTTCCTGCCTTTACAGACTGAAGGCTTGGGCTGCTATAGGGATGGGAGGAGATGGCCTCTCCCAGTGCTTTGGAAGATGTCTCCTGGGGTCTTTGGGGTTTACTCCATCTCTGCCTCTGGGGGAGGAAGACAGACCTTGCCTCATTGCTCTCTTTCCTGGGCAAGCAACTTCTGTTTCCATCCCACCCCAGGTAGGGGGAACGCGTGTGTTTTAGTCAGGCCTGCAGCCAAGCCTCGCCACCCCCTCCTTCTCAGAGCCAGCTCATTGCTTTCATTGGCATCCAGTCTTGGGGCTGACTTTCATCACCTAATTTCCTCCTGTTCTCTCCTTTCACTCACGTGGCAGCAGGAGAGCTGGCTGCAGGTTGCAAGCTGTTCCTATAAACAGGGCTGCTGAAACCTCTGCTCGCCTTTCAGAGCTGCTGGGGTTTCTCGTCAGGTCACTGGGATACCCAGCTGTGAGCTGGGCACATCCTCTTGGAACCAGTTGGTGGGAGCAGCCCGCAGGACCTAGTGGGACTTGTCCTCTGAAAGCCTTTGTAACTCTGAAGTTCTTCTGACACTGAGAGAGTGCAAAGTCTGGCTGTTGTGGACACCAACTGATACAGGGTTGAGGGGAATTTCTGCCTAGATCCCAGTCCAAAGATGTGTCTCCTCCCCCAAAACCAGTTGCTGGGGTTAAGCAAATGAACTTGGAGCAGGGTGGGAGCTCATCCCCTGGGATGAACCTAACAAGCCATCCTGGGATATGCAGCAGCAGCACCTCATCTCACACTGAAATGAGTCAGAATGATCTGTCAGGATATCTCATGCCTTGCCCGAGTGTCACTCACACTGAGAGACACTCTGGGTTGCTTCAAGCATCCGATGAGGCCAGAAAAGACATGACTTCAGTTTCATCTGTAGATGCTTATTCCAAGCCTGTGCAGACAAATTGCTCCCGATTCTTTTGTCCTGCTCCAAGCTTCTCCCACTTGAGCTGCTGGCAGGGCGAGGGCTGGCCAGGAGACAGGCGCTGAGGACATGGCTCTCTGCCCGTTCTCTCCTTCTGCCTCTCCCATCCCCACTGAGCTCCCTTCTGGGCTGGGAGTAAAAACCCTGCCAAGTGGGGAGGGGGCGATGCAGAAGAGAAGGAATTGTGCTGACTCGGCCGCATGTGGCTGCCGTAGCTCCTGCCCCACTCTGAGAGGTTCTGCTGTGCCAGCAACACCATCTTGACCCTGGATGGTTGCCCCACAGGGCATGGGTGCCCCAGGCTGGCCATGGCCCCAGAGCCCAAGGGAGGGCTCATTTGTGTTCAACCGATGACTCCAACCCTGAGCAGAGCTCAGGGAGGAACCCGGCTTCTCCACCTGCTGCCGGCTGAATGGTGGTGCACAGCAGGGCCCCCGGGCTGCCTCCGGGCTGCAAGTGCTGACCCCAGCCTGGTGCTGGGTCTGCTCCTTGGGCACCACGGGGCTAGTGCTGGCCCAGATCCAGCTGCCCGGCCTCCCCCAACCACCCCTTGGCTAGAGGCAGTGGCTCAGTTTCTCTGCTAAGCAGACCTCTCTTTGCCTTGCAGACTTCTGCCAGATCCCCTGCCTGAACGGAGGGCGCTGCGTGGGCCGGGATGAGTGCTGGTGCCCCTCCAACTCCACGGGGAAGTTTTGCCACCTGCCAGCTCCCTCTCTGGAAAAGAAGCAAGGAGGGAGAGCCCCAAAGACCCTGGCTGGTGGCTCCATGAAGCAATCCACCTACACCCTGCCTTTGTCCAACCAGCTGGGTGAGCATGGCTGGGGGCTCCAGATCCCACATTTCCTTCAAACTTCTAAGTCCTCCTACTTGGGTGCTCCTCAGATCTTCATTAACAGGCCTGAGGAGGCCACTACCTCCTTATGCTTGCCTTTTCAGGCCAGATTGTTGGAAAAGTGGTTCGCTTAGTTTCTGAAGGGCTCAGGTTGCTGGGGAGAGTTTTTGGTAGGTTTGTCCTGGTTTTGGGCCAGAGAAGTATTTTCTCTTAGATGCAATCTTCCCCTAGATTTCCTGGTGGGGTCAGTCTACCTCTCCTCCCTTGTGACTTTGTTGATGACAAGATGCTCTTCGAGTGCCAAATTGTTGCCAGATTGTCACGACTGTGGTATAAACTCATCTTCCAGCTTCCCTAAACCCTTCCCTGGTGAACGTCCACATCAAGCACCCTCCAGAAGCCACCGTGCAGATTCACCAGGTGGCCAGGGTGCGGGGTGACACAGAGGTGTCGGAGGAGAACAGCGTGGAGGCAGTCCTGGTGCCTCAGCTGGCTGCTGTGCCCTGGTACACCTATGCCCATGGGAACGGCAACAGCATTGCCACGGAGAGTGGCCAGCAGAAGCAGAGAGCCCCGGGGCTGCTGGGGAGGTGCTTTCGGGAGGCTCTCCATGGGCAGGTAAGGGGTCACCCGTCAAGCATTGGAGCGTGTGTGTGGAGATATGTTTCTTGTTCTGGGGTACGGGTGCATTGGCTTATGGGGCAGGGAGGGCGGTCTTTCATTACGTGAAGCTCTTCAGCATCAGCGTGGGCATCACCCAGGTGCTGTGGGCACGCGCAGCAATGTTTTAGTACTTGGGAAGAAAATCCCTTGTTTTGGCCCAACCGGGAGACCTTGCTGCCTTGCCCTGACCAGGCTGTGCCCTGGGGCAGCACAGCCCAGACTTGATGGCTTTCACACACAGTCTCGTTTAAAAAGGGTGCCCTATTTATAGCAACATTTACAGCCACGCTCTGCGATTATTGGAGGAAACGTATAAAACATAGGAAAATTCCTTTCCCTCTCAGACGATAAACGAAAGTCTGATTTCCATGGAACGACGCCTTCCTGGGCAGCTCAGTCAGGGCTTGGGAAGCAAATGCACGTGAGGGGCTTTCTTACCCCTGTCCCGCAGTCATCGTAATTTCTTATTTTGTCTTTCCCCATATGTTTCTCTTGCGTCACTGGAAAAGCATTGGAGGTTTTTGGCACCCACAGGAACACCTGTGAGCTCCCCCGGAGCAGCTCGGACTCAGCAAGACCCCCCCGGCTGGGCAGCCTGGGACTCGGCCCCCTCTCCACTGCTCCCCAGCCCTTTCTGGGGGGCTGCTTCTGGTTCCCATGCCACCCTTTAGTCGCTCCCATCCAAGCCGTTCCTAGCGGGATGCATTCTCAGCCATTTCCTAGAGCAAAAATAAATGAGATCAGACTTTGGGGCTGGAAAAGCCCCACTCCTCCGTGGGGAGATGGCGGCTTTCTGCACCTGGGAGCAAATGATGATGCACTGAGATGCTCGTGGGTGCCCAGAGAGGCTGCGGGGGATGCTCTGTGGGGGCGAGCCAGGTGGCGGGGAGTACCCTTGCTGCGCTCACACCTCATCCAGGCGGGGTGATGCTGTGCCCGGGACAGGGCAAGGAGCCTGGTGGGGAGCACTTGCCTCTCCCCACTCAGCCGCAGCCGAGCCGATCAGTATGCGAGCGCTGGGCAGGCGGCCACGCGCACCTGGACGGGCGCCAGCTCCGGTCTGTGGGCCGTGGCGACTCCGCTCTAATGGGGAAGCCTGTAATCCAGAGGGCCTTGCTGGGGGGGCGGCGAATGGGGCGGGAAAGAGAGACTCATTAAGCAGAGGAAAGTGCCTGACCACAAGCTCCCCGCCGGGATGGAGTGGTGCACCCATTTCGCTGGCTAATCAGCCAGGCATGGGGCTGATCCAAGGGCTTTGCCCGGTGATATCATCTCTGGTTCATCTCCTGCTCCGTTTCATGTCCCCTTCCCCTCCAAGGGGTGCAGTCGAGGGAGCCTCCTCTTTTTCTGTCTGCACAACTGTTTACCATCTTAAACTGCAGCCCTTGTCCCACTGCATCCCGGTGGGGAGCTGTGCCAGGAGGGCTGTGCCAGCCTCTGACCCCAAACTGTCATCCCCCTCTGCTGCCACCGTGCCAGCCAGACGCAGCAGACGGGCGCGCATCCCCTCCCTGTCCCACAGAATCCTGATCCTTTGGTCCTCTTTCTACAGTGCACCAACCCCCTGCCAGGGCTGACCAAGCTGGAGGACTGCTGCGGCAGCGTGGGGCTCTTCTGGGGTGCAGACCAGTGCCTGGCCTGCCCCCCCCGGCCAGGTGAGTGCTGCTGCCACCGGGAACGGCGCAAGGTACGGCCCGCACCCTCGGCAAGCAAAAACGGTCGGGCTGCCTCACACGGGCAAGGAGGCATGGAGCAGACCCATGGGTCCCCTGCTGTGTGGCTCTCCTTTGCCCAAGGCCCTTGGGGATGGGCAGCACGTCCAGGGCAGCATGTGGGGCCATGCCTGCTCCGCTGCTGCCCTGAGGAGTGCTCTGGTTTGGGTGCTGGCCCCAGGCTCAGTGCTTTCTCCCAAAACTGCCCCTGCAAAACCCTGGTGCAGCCAGTGGTTCCCATGCCAGCCCTGCTCGGAGGGAGAAAGAGGAAAAGAGCGGCCGTGGTTTTAGGAGGTGCAGTCCTAGACCAGTGGAGGAGGCTGCAGACTTGGCCCTATAGAGTTACGGGCTTGCTCTGGGCCCGACACAGGCTTGGCAGGGGCTCTGGAAATAACACTACATCAAACAATTGGCAGGAGCACACCCAGGGTCCGTTCCAGGGGCACGGGCGTCCAGCCCTGTTTCTGCTGCGCTCAGGAGCCGGATGGGCTGATCCAGTGGGAGACGGGGATTCCTCGTCCGCTTCTTTCGGGGTGCTCCGTGACAGTCATAGCCCCTTGTGCCGCAGCGCCCCCCCCATGTTGCAGTGGAGAGGCTGTGCTGAAGGACTCCTGGCTGGAAGGAGAGAGCCCCACGGGCAGCCGGTCCTGACCAGGTCCATTGCAGGGCAAGGTGCACATGTCCAATGCAACACGGGCAGTTTGCTGCTCACCTCTCCCCTGCCTGCCTGCCTGCCCCTGTTCATCACTGGCTGGCTGCTTGTTCACATGCCTTCACTGGATTGAAGGACTAAAGTAGACAGACCCCATGGTCCAGAGACGTTGACCCCTGAGGAGAGCGGAGGTGCCCAAGGCGGCAGGTTTTGTGTAAGCAAGTGTGGTGTTTCTGCCTTCTAGCTCTGCCCAGAGGCTGTCCCGCTCGTTCACACACACGCTTCCAAGAGCTGTTTGCGTCTCGTTGTCCTCCCTCAATTCGGTTCCTCCTCAGCCAGGGGTAGGGCCAGCTGGAGCCAAATTCCTCGCAATCACAGACGAGGTTGTCAGCATCCTGGAACCCAGCGCAGATCTGGGGAGCTCTGATTGCTGTCATCTTCCCGCTCTGCATGGCTCTGCTGTGGCCCCAGGCCATGCTGCTGCTTGCCTGCCCTCATCCATGTGCCAGACCCAAGGGAGCCTTGGGCACATGCAGTTTGTGAGTGACCGCAGGGTCTCCAGGTTCAGCACAAACAAGAAAATGGCCCACATGGGCCTCAGCCCCCTCCTCTTTGTCCCCAACCTTCACATCCCCAGTCACAGCTTTCTCCTCCCCATCTCACAGTAGTCCCCCCATTACTTGCTCTGTCTTTCTGTGATCCCCGCATTAGCAGCAGGGGAGCTGCTTAACACTTCGGTTGGGCTGCAGATGGCTGCAAAATCTCTGCACCCCCTTTCTCTTTCTCCATTCCAGGATGCTAGGTATGACTCAGTGGCCAGAGCTGCAGCAGTGGTTGCTCTGCTGGACTTAGATCTTCAGGCTTCAAAATGTGCCTCTAATCACAGACTTCCAAGACATGAAAACAGGCATGAAATACCCCCAGGTGCTCCTTGCAGTCAGCCAGCCAGTAGAGCAAATGCACTTAAGAAATGCCTCCTAGCTGCCAGCAGGTCCCACTGCCACAGCTCAGCACATGCCCTGTGTCCCAGCAGCAGCTGAAACGCAAGGGAGGTTGTCACTGCTGGTCTTCATCGAGTGGACAGATGCTTGTCTGGCTTTTTTTCAGATTAATTCCATGAGGATATGAAAAATGTATCCCCATGGGTCTTAGGTATTCCTGTGCCACAAGAAAATCCCATTCTCAGTTCCTCTGGCTTTGGGTGATAAAGTTCCCCCTTGGAGACCAAATGGCTCTTGTTGCTTTTGGGAGGAATTCAGGCTAGTTGAAGGGGCTGTTTTCATCCTCTTTAATCATGTGCAAGTATCTTCCTGCTTTGGCTACCTCTGATTGACTGCCCCATAACCAGCCCCACATGCAGGAGACCACACAGTGCAAGTGAAGGGAGCTGTAAGGCAGACACTCAATGGAGGCAGCCTAAGAGAGCCCGGCTGTTGTGAAATGAGAAGCGCAGGCAGCTGGCATGCTTTTCTCTGGTGTGCTGTCTTCACAGACAAGAGATCTCACCCCAGAGCGGAACCAGGGAAACAGTCCTTTCTCCATGATCTTACTGCTCTAACGCAGCCACCGAGCACTGTGACCTCCCTGTGCCTCCTCTGCCAGGGCTCCCAGGTCCATGCCTGTGCAGTGTGAAGGCATCACTCTGCGTCGTTCCTGCCTGTAGACCACATCCCACACTCACAACCCTTCTGTCTCCTGGTCTTGCTGGCCTGTGTTGTGCTCACTCAAAGTCTCTGGGCTGTAGTTCAGTGACCTGGTGTCTCGTGCACAGAGATAACATGTCCAGTGGATTTTTCCAGCTTTCTTCTTGGCACTGTGGTCTTTGGAGAGAACTTCTCCTTGAGCTTGTGTGTCCCAGGGAGGCGTACACCAGAGCAGACTTGACAGCACTGGGAATTTAATTCCAGCAACCAGAGACAGAAATGGCAGAAGCTAGTTCAGTGTAAACACTTACAAATGTACAGAAGTGCAGCCAGGCAAGAGCTAGACAAATGGAGAACTTGTTTGGATTGACTGTCTGCCCGAGACACTGATTGTTAGTAGAGTCTGGATACGTCCGGATGTCTCCGTCGACTGCAGCTTTCATGTTTGGTACGTGTTTGTGTGCGGAAAGACATCAGAGAAGAAGAAGAATCGGAGGCAGGCATCTGTCTGAGCGAACCTGCCATGACCAATCCCTGCTATTTTTTGTTTTGCCCAGCATCAGAAAAGCCAAGGCACTTGAATGCTTTGTCTGCATCCTAAGGAGACTATGTTAAAAGCTGAGTTCAGAATTAAGGTAGAGGTGGGGTTGACCTGGCCAGGACTCTCTGTAGCGGGTGTTACATTAGTCTCAGAGTTTACCTTAGGCTCTGCTCAGGGTTTTGGCTGTCTTGTTTGCTGCTGGGAGGGTGTATATTGTTAGACCCCATCAGAGAAGTCGGCACAGAGATGGGTATTCAAGCAGGCTATAGTAGAAGTCCCTGGGAGTTTGCTGTTGCTCGTGTGAGTGAGAGCTGAAGATGGGATCCCCAGAATATGTCAGAGACAGCCCTGGGAGAAAGGGGAGACCCGAGACCTTGGTCCGTGAGCTGTTGGGGCAAAGGCTGTCACCCACCTGTGAAAGAAAGAGATGAGTCAGAGGCAGGGCCCTGGAGAGTGGCAGGACACCTGCATGTTGTCCTGCAGCTGCAGTCCTTCAGCTCCAACTGGAGATGGCTGGATGAAATGTGCTGCACTGCAAGATAGGATAAATCAGATGGAGATATCCAATGACCCTCCTGAGTCTTTATACTCGGAGGAGGTGCTGGAGCACACGGTGAAAGGCTAGAACAGAGAGGTAGGAGGATATGGGAGCTGGAAGGTAAAACTCGAAGAAGACTGATAGAGGGAAAAGGGAATTGGAGGCTGAGGAAGCAGCTGATGTAGAGACACTTGGACGTGCCTGGGAGAAGGCCCAAGGACCAGCAGGGTATTTGAGCACTGCTGGTGAGGAAGCTGCACTGAAGCAATGTACTGTCCTGTGGCAAGCTCAGGATGCAGGGCTAGTAGCAGCCACACTGCTGGGCAGAGCTACTCCTGCTGACCTGCCAGACCATATACTATTTTGGGGTATACAGTGGTCTGTGGAGAAGAACATGCTGGAACAAGGTCAAGAGATGGTCCGTGGAAACTAAACCCAACAAAAAGCAAGCTACAGGTTGACACAGACCCCAGGGAGGGTGTGGATTTGGACGCTCGTTTCCCTGAAGCCTTGACCCTCCTCAGGCACTTGGGGATAAAGGAGCTGGTAGTGGGGAGTTTTTTCTGAGGGCAAGACAAGGCAATCTGCCCAGAGGGGGTCACAGCCCTCCTCTTCCACCTCCGCCCTGCCCTGTCCTTGAGACCACACAGCTCTGCAACCAGCAGCGCTCCAGGAGAAGCCCATACCAGTGATGGACACCGTCTCCTCTGCTGTGCAGGAGCTACAAGTCTCACCTTTCTGCAGGGGAATGGGGGACTTCCTGGCTGCAGCAGTAAACCTGTGTCTTCCAGGTCCTGGTTTTTCACTGCCCGCTGTCCCTGCAGTCAGCCTGAGCGTGGGTTGGGCTGAATACCCACCGGTTGTGCTCACTGCAGATCTTCCTGGGCTGCTTTCTCTCCTCCTGCCTATGGGTTTTAACTGCATTAAGAAACAAGTCTTTGAAGGCTATTGTTTTGTTTTTATTCCCACTCCCCGTGTTTTTTCAAGTTTTTTGACCTAGAGAAAAGTCTGAATTTCACTGGAAAGTTGGATCTTGTAATGTCTGGTTTGGCGTCTGCAGCATTCCCCAAACAGACCTCCCACCGTGAGACGGGTGGCAGCTCACCCATGGAGCCGTCGTCATCAGAAACGCCGAGCAGCTCCACAAGCCGCACGCTCCCCTGTGCTGTGCCTGCAGGCATTGAAAGAGCCACAGGAAGCCCCTTGAAAATCAGCCCCCCTGGTCTGCTCTTGCTGTGATCAGATCAGGGAGGATACAGGGAAAAAAACCCCGGAAATATGGGAAGGAGGCTATGGAGGAGGCTGGTTCTGCCACTGCTACACCATGTGCCACAGGGAGTCTGTCCAAGACAGTACAGAAGGGCTGGAGGTGGGGAAAGAAGCTGAAACCTCTGCAAGATTGTGGCAGTACCACAGAGAGCAATACCTGGGGAAGCACAGCATTTTCAGGTCTGCCTTGTTCTGCACAGTGCTTGTTTTGCCCATCATTCATGTGCAGCATCGTGGTCTCAGCACACAGCAGCACAGTGTTGCAAAAGTGGGGTTTTTTAGGTACAGAGGTATCTTGTCCCATCTGGAAGCCACTGTGGGAGCAGAGTGAGGTTCTCTCTGTTGAAATGACGCCAAAAGCCAATAGTAATTACCAGAGTCTTTTTTTCCTTCAAGCATCTTTTTCACCTTTAAGATCTGTATTGACCATGAGTAGAGCAGAGGGCTTAGTTCCGTACCGCACATCAGCACTGGTGCATGCCCTCCTCACCCCTGCTACTGTAGCCTTTGTTGGGGCAATGGAGAAAGTCTTGTGGGAGCCTGCCTACCACAGACCACCTGGAGTAGAGGAGAGTGGTCATGACAGATCTGGACTGAAGGATTCGTGTCCTTTCCTTCTTGTCCATTCTGCCTGGGAACCTAGCTTATCCCTACAGCCACAGCCCTGCCTATGTCTTGGTCTGGCGTCTTCAATATGTTTTCTCTCTGGAGGCTGCTGTGGGGTCAGAGCTGCTCTGCTCTTCTGCCAGCAAGTTCAGCGGCTGAGGTCCTCTCTGCGGTGGAGGCTGATCTTCTCTGCTTCCACACTTAACAAAGCTGAGGTTTGACCAAGTCCACCACCTCCACCATTCCAGATGCCACAAGACCATGCACTCTGGTTCCTTTCATCTTCCACGTACTGGAAAACCCAGAGGAAGCAGAGGCACCACAGCCACCCTCACAACTGCATGCTCTGTGCCCACTGTAGGCACAGGGAGATGCCCGAGGTCCAGCTGGGGCCGGGGTTCTTCTTTGGAGCAGTCCCGGGTCTCCAGAAATGTCTGTGAGTCCTGAAAGTGGCAAAGAAGTTCAGCAAGGCAAGGTTTCTCAGAGAGATAATGCCTTTTGTATGATAAATGGAAAGAGTTGAAAGAAATGGGCTAGCTTTCAGCAGCCAAGCATTTCCTCACTTCTCATCCGACCGCAGGCTTGCCTCTTCCCTTTTAACACAGTGATATTGGCTGACCTAAGGCAATGTATTATCTCACCCTACAAACCTTGCCTCGCTCAGGTCCTTGTGGCTACCACCACTAGAAATGGTTTCTTTCCACTTCACCATCAGCCTGAGCTTCTTCATCCCGTCTTCAGACAGCATTTGGGGAGCCACAGCCCTTAGGTAACGCCTCTTCTCCTGGGAAGTGATGGACAACTTCTGAAGCGTGCCTGGCTGCTTAAAGATCGTCCTGCTAGGCTGCAAAACTCCTCTGCCTGATGATTTCTGTGCATTCATTTCCCTTCTCATTCTGCTGTGCTTGAGTATTGTTCTAGCTGGGGACAAAGGTGCTGGTAGGAGTCCTGGGCTGTGGCTGCTTCACGCTCACCTCCTTCTTTCTGGACCTGTGAGCGTATTGCATACATGTGTGCCCCTGTGAGATCCCGGCCCCGTTGGGGATGCCTGGTGCCTGCAGAGCTTGCAGAAAGCAGCACCATGCGGTGGGATGAAGCAGAACTGGAGGAAGTGATGAGGAGAGCTGAGGGGGAGTCCTGGTGTGCAGGTACCTGGTGAGCACATCGCTTTGGTGCAGCACCCACGGGGCTGAAGTACCCAGGAGGTGAGGCTCCGAAATCACACCCTCAGCAAGCCTGAAATCCCTCTGCCTGACAGATGCAGCTCAGCTGTTCTGTCCCCAGCCTCAGACTCCGGGAGCACCCCTTCCTGGAGAGAGTGTAGACAGACAGACAGACACAAGAGGCTGGGACTTCTCTGGCTGTGGGTGCTGACAGATTTCTGCCCTCTCTGATCATCAGATCGGCTTTTTCCCAGGTGTTGCCCTTTGCTGGGTTCCAGAGAAATGGCCTCCCACTCCTACCAGCTGCATGGGAGAGGGGTGGATGCTGATCCCCTTTGCAGGAAACTCAGGTGTCCTAGGCTGGTTTTTCAGGGGTTTTTGGCCATCTCTGCTGTAGTTCGGCAACATCAGAGCTCATGGAAGGAAATGGTCCTCTGCTCGAGTAACCAAGTACAAAGCTGAGAGTTAATAGCTTACATCCTCCTGCAGCCACACACTGTCTTCCCTTGTGGCCAGGTCCTGGCAGAAAGAGAGCAGCCTCCATCCAGTACTTCAGAAACTGTCTGGGTTCCCCTTGGTACAGAGAGATCTGCTCACATTACATTACAGTTATTCTTGCCAGGGAACACGAGTTTCTTTGCAAAATTAAGACATTTGTCCGCAGCCTCATGAGTGATTTGCTGCAGTAACGAGCCACAGGTTTCTGCAAACTGGAGTTGTACGAGTGCTGAGGTGGCACGAGACCTGCACGCTCACCCCCCATCACTGGTATTTTCTGCCTTGCCCTCTCCCCAGCAGCATCTGGCGGAGGGGTCCTGCAGGATCTGTTTCTCCGCAAAGGCTTTTTGGAGAGGGAGCGGGGCTCTGACACATGTCATTGCTGTTTGATCTCTGGCATGCTTGGCTCCCCGTCAGAAGGCTCACACATAACGATGCTGCTTCATTTGAGCGTCTGTTATCACATCATGCTGAGGCTGACAGATGCTTCCAAGCACAGTTAATGCCTGTCGGCAGCCCCAAGCCCACAGGCTGTGGTGTGGGAGGACCTGGAATCCCAGCGGAGTGCTGAGCCTGGAGCCCATGAGCCAGAGGTTGTTTTTCCCTTTCCAGAAAGTTGGAAGGGTACCCAGTGATTCCCAGTATCACCAGCAACCTCCTCACCCCTAACATCCAGGTATTTGCAAGCACCTCCTGCTTACAATTCATGACTGAACTGTTGAAGGAGGTGAATAGATTTTTCATCTTAGTAATTTATCCAGCCGCTGAGGATCTCTCTGCACCTGGAAAACCTTGTAGCTTCATTTAATATACCTGGGGAAACCAGGCTTTCTATTCTCCTTCCTGGCACAGGCTGGTGAACAGCTTCTTGTTCTCCCATCTTTTATTTCCCAAGTGCCATTATCCTAGGAGGCTGGTCCCTAACTTTTCCCTTTCAAGAAATGTCCTAGAATGTCTTTAAACTGCATTATAGGGTCAAAGTGTCCAGGACAAAGAGTTATGGACACACCTGTTCTCTGCCCCCAGCGCACTGTTTGTGTTCTTAACCTTTGCAGGCTCTTTCCGACCATCTCCTGCCACAAGGATGGTCTCAGTTTGTCCCTGTTTCTCAAAAGCTGCAATGCATTAGGAATCTGCCAGGTCCTCTATGGCTATTGTCATGGAGGGCTTTCCACGTATGACACCAGGGTGTGAGCTACTGATGCCAGGCAGGAGGAATTCTAGTGGTGGGAATACAGCTGGACAGTCACTTAGCTGTTACACACACTTCTTGTTTCCAAGTGTACGGTCCAGAAAATTAAAAAGAATCCCCACCCTGGGAAAATCCCATCCTTAGGCAAAGCACCCTTCTTCCTGCCCCACCCCACGCTTACTCACTTCCCAACACATCACCTCCCGGATTCCCTTTCCCTTGCTCCAAAATACGGTGCCTAAATTTGACCTCCTTGGAATTTATGGGCCACATTTTACTTGCCTTTAAAAAATTTTGAGAAATTTAATTGTGCAGGTTATAGGTCATTTTGAAACCCATTTTGAAACTATTTTAAGCAGCAATTTGAAATTTTCTTTGATGAGAGTGATCAGGGCAGGAAATCACATACAGTAAAAAAGGGGGAAAATGTAATAAACAGGCCCTGGGCTGTTATTTCAGCATCTTGTCAAGGACCTCTGTCGTTCCTTTCACTCTGATCCCCCTTGTCATGTGCCACCTGGCTATCCAAGCTGGCCTGGAAGGAGGTGAAGTGACACAGTGATAGATATGAAGCACAGGCAGCACCTCTGGGTCACCATTTTGGCACTTGCCAAGCAGCAGAAGACACCGCTTGAGAAATGTGGCTGCTCCCACCTTTCCCTCTGCCCTGGGAGACATCAGAGGCCCCTCCAAAGCAGACCTAGAGACCCTTTCCCCTCTGCAGGGAGGGCAGAGAGAAGGTAGGATGCTGGCGGCTGGCTCTACTGCCAGTGTCCCACACTGTTTGCTTTCTTCCCAGCACACCCTGTGATTGAGAATGGGCAGGTGGAGTGTCCCCAAGGATACAAGAGGCTGAACCAGAGCCACTGCCAAGGTAAGGATGCTGCTTTCATGTCTCTCTCTCCTTCCCACATCCACAGAGCTGTAATTATCTACACAAGTAAAATACAGTTATCTAACTCCCTGATACAGATCTACAAAGACCGTGACTTGTAAAAATCCCTGTGCTTTCATCAAGCATGAGAAAAAGCAGGTAACACTGAACTACATGACTGAGCTGATAAGCATAGTAAGCACATAGTTGAGCCAGCACAAGAAAACTCACCTACTAAGTCGTCCTGACACAGTAAGGGCCTATGTTGCTGCTCTGCTACACGTGAGTGTAAAACCACCTCTCCCGTCATCTGAAGCAACAGAAATTCTGTTGCCTGAAAACATTTGGGAAGGTTGTCGGCTTGTTCAGTTGTTCATTTTCAAGTGGGAGAGTGCCATAAAAGCGAGTCCTTCTGTTCCAAGTATGTTGCTTGCCCATGCTGCCAGGCTGTCTTGCCTGCCCCATGCTGCTGGGGTCTATCCATTTCTCACTCCCAGGGTCTCTCAGCTCTGTATGAGGAAGGTGCTATCTCTCTGCTTTTCTCTCCGGTTTATGTTTATTTGTCATCGCTTGACCCACAGGGCTTGTGTTTTTCTGTGCTCTGACTGAAGTGGAATTTTATGGTTCCCTTCTTGTGATTCGTGATAAGCTGAGAGGTGTCATCTTGAAGATGCAGCAGGGATACCGGCCCCGGCCATGCAAACCCAGGGCTGGCAATCCAATGACTCATCTCTTTTATCTGGGACTTTCCATCATGCTTACTTAATTAATGATTCAACCTCCCCATGTTGTCCTGGGGGAGAACTTTCAACAAGGCAACAGCTTCTATTCTCCTTGGTGCTCAGATCTCATCCCTTATGTGGCCACAGACAGTGCTGTGGGTATGAAGAGCTACCCCAAGACATCGAATAGGAGTCGGAGGAGCAGAGCAGCTGAGGGACACATGTCAGCAAGCAGAGACCTGCGGCACCTGCTCTGGGTTTGTGTCCCCTCAGGAGCGGGAGAGGCTCAGCACTCTGAGGAGCAGAGGGAGATGGCAATGTGGAGTTGGCTAGGAAGATGTTTTTGCACACGAACCATGAACCAGAGATTTGTGCCTCTGCGCGCTCCTTCGTAAGCCAGGCTGGAGAAGTACTGTTCTGCAGACAGTCTGCTGCCTTGAGGTGCTTTTCCCATCTCTGCTGTTGCAGCAGGATGTGTGTCAGGAAGCCCAGTGCCTCACTCAGGGTCCAGAGTGAGCAATTTGGCTGATACAAACTGTGGGAGAGGCTACACAGGGCCTTCTCTTGCTAGCCCAGGTAGGAGGGGAGCCAAGGGGCTGGACAGCAGCTGATGGCTCCTGAGGTCATTGGCTGTAGGCAAGTAGCTGAGCTGGGAAGAAGCTGAGCTCTGGCTTTGCAGGCTGTCATCAAAGCACAGATGAGTGACTGGGGGAGGGCCCTGGCAAAAGCCCATTTTCCTCTGTTTTGTATGGGCAGAAAGGGTTGTCTCTGGTACTTTCCAGCAGAGGAACAAATGGCTTATCTCTGCAAGATCCTCCTTCCTTTCCTTCCTGCATCCCATTGACCAGGAACAAGGCTGCAATGAGTCTGTGTTGAGAGTGCCTGGCAGACCCAGTCAGGAAAACTCCCAGTGCTGCTGGGACCAGCAAGAAGGATGGCACTGGAAGGGGTAATGTGATTGCTAGACATGAGGCAAAGATTGTCTTGGAGGCTGCAGGCTGGGGTGCCTGGAGACCATGGTAGGGAGGTGTGCCTGCACAAGGGTCACTGCACAGGACACACACCGGCACGCTGGTGTCCCTATATCCTTGGTGTCCCTATATCCTTGGTGTCCGTTGCTGACTCAGGTCCTTTCTGCTCACCAAGCACCAGTGTAAACCAGCCTGCACTTTTCCATCACAGGCTGCCTGACCCAGTGTGGCTGTTTCTGAGGAGCACTGGCAGGCTTGTGTGGGACGGGAGGAAGCAGCTGAGACAATTTACAGATCTCAGTTTGCAGTCCGTGAGGCCTCTTCTTGTGGGCCAGCCCTGCCCCTGGCACGCTGCAGGGGGTAGGAGTGCATGGCCCTGAGTGCGCCTGCCTGCTTCTGTTCCCTATGGGATTTCCACTGCGGGTGGGTCCTCTGCTGCCAGTGGAATAGAGGGGTCTGGACTGAGGCCAGGACATGGCCCTGTTTTATATTAAGCACATAAAGCCCAGCCCTTGGTGCTTGTTTGTTTTGTGCTCTCATTACTCTAATCCCTTTAATCCCTTTGCTTATGCGGAGGCCAAACACTTCATCCAGTTGGTGCATTGGAATGACACAGCACTCTGACCATGCCAGGGAGGGACAGGGATGAGCCCCGAGGCTCCTCCCGAGAGCCCAAGCCTCTTCTCTGAGTGGGGCTCCCAGCACATTTGGGGTCTGGCCACTGGTTTTTCTCCTGAACTGTCCTGTGCTTGGTACGGAGCAGGAAACCATTACACGATGCAGCCAAACACTACTCCTTCCTGGCCTGCTGCACGTCCTTGTAGCATTGGTGCTTCCAATTGACTGAACATCATGGCCTGGTCTTGATGGCCCCTGTGTGTCTCAACCATGTATGGAGCAGCCAGTGGGATGAACGGAGAAGTTTAAGAGCACAAGACTCGGAGGACCTCTCAGGTCATTAAGTCTGAACTCCAGCTGTCATAGCTGGCTGTGCGATACCCCCACTTCCATCAAGCAGTGATGCTTCAGCTCCAAGGAATAAGGTGGTGCTGGGAAAGCTGTTCCTGAGCCTAGCTACTCTCACTCAGGCTCTTCAAGTGTCTCCATTTTTCCAAGTGTCCCAGCAGCCCGCCTCTGCACCCCTTCCACCTTGAGACAGTCTCTAGGGCAACACTGGGTGCTCTCAAGGCACCTGAGGTCTCACCAGGGCATTAGGCATTAGGACTGCCCTGCGTCTCTGGAACATGTTTGGCATGATGCTGCCTAGCATCACACTGGCATTTCTTGGTCTTGACAGCTGGCAGCTGTCCTGTGAGCAACGAGTGCGCCCAGGTCCCTCTCACTGCCTGCTTCCACCTCTTAGCTTGTAGTATATGTTCCTGTGACTTGTCCTGGGGTGGTGCTGAGGTTCATCCCACTCCTGCCGCACTGTGCTCCCATCCAGCTCTTCCTGCACTACTTGTGCCTCCTGACACAGCACATTTCATCAGCACACTTACTTTTCTGGTGCTAAGCTATCTAGTGAAGACATAAAGGTACATCAATTCGTGAGGAGGGCTTCCTCCTCACTCTCCACTGTGAAAGCTGCCCTCAGCTCCCCCTTACGCACTTTTTGCTTAGCTCATACATTCCTGCATGGTGCTGTAGGAAAGACAGGTGCTGCAGGCCAAATGGATGAGGCTGACGGTGTTTTTCTGGGATAAGCCCAGCTCCCTTCCCAAAGACTGCATCTGATGTTGTGTGCTGAGTCGGAGCAGAGGCAGAGCTCGAGGCAGGGCTTGAGCTTGGCATCTTCCTGCTTGCTCAACCAGTTCCCAGAAGAAGACACTACAGCGTCGAGCCAGAGCTGTGCCCACCATCCCTCTGCTTGGCACTGGGCTCTGTGTGCAGGGATCAGTCACTGCCCTCCCTGTGTGCTGGCACTGAGTTTCTCAGCAAGGATCCTCTGTGGATGACGGCTCCTTATGAGCAGGACCAGGGGTCAGGTGAGAGGATGGGACTCGCCAGTCCAGGCTTGCAAACAATGACCATGATGGCTGTAAGAGTGACCCTGCTGGGGCGGCTCGCTGGAGGGGCCACCTGTTTTCCATGAGGACCGCAGAGCAGACCAGACATTCACAAGCCATCCTTGCAGCTGCAGCAAGCGAACTCTGCGCCACAGATGTAAGACTGCTGTCACCACGGAGGTCCCCACTGCGCAGCTCCGTGCAGAGGCTGCCTCAGACACCAGCCCGGCTAAGACCCCCTTGGTCTGTGGCACCTGAATGGGAGGCACTGGGTAGGGGGTTCAGTTCACCCTCAGCTTGCCCAGATCTCACCGGGCCCTCTTCTCCCCACAGATATCAACGAGTGCTTGATGCAGGGCCTGTGCAAAGATGCCGAATGTGTGAACACCCGCGGCAGCTTCCGCTGCACCTGCAAGCCTGGCACCATGCTGGACCCATCCCGTAGCCATTGCATCTGTAAGTGCTCCAGGGAACCCCTCAGTTTGGGAAAGGGGCTTGAGCAGGACCCCACAGCTGAGCGGAGGCTGTAGTGTGCTTTCTGCCTCTTGCAAGTGCGGCTGAGTGCCTGCTATGCTGTCCTGCGCTTGTGTACAGGATAGGACCCCATGACTCAGGCCCCCTTCATCCATCATTCATCTCCATAGACATCTCATGGCCCCTGCTGCTGTTCACTGCAGAGCCCAGAGGCAACGTGCCTGCAGTGCAGCTGCAGAGGACGCAGCCTCCCGGGTTGAGAGAGCTCCCACAGGAGCTGGATTTGCTTGGGGCTGGTGCTGCTGGGGGCATGGCCCAATAGCTGAAGGCTGGGGGCTGTTCTGGGGAGAGGATGGGGCAGCCCTTGCGACAGGCTGGGAGGCATAGGCAAAGAAAGGCCCAAGGGGGAGAAGCTTCTCTCTCTGGTGAGAGTAGACCTCGACCTCCAGCACTGACCCTGCCGTTGTGTTTCAGCGGACAAAGCGGTGTCGATGGAGCAGGGGCTGTGTTACCGCTCGGCAGCCAGAGGCGTGTGCTCCTTCCCCCTCTCCCACCACATCACCCAGCAGATCTGCTGCTGCAGTCGCGTTGGCAAGGGCTGGGGGAAGAACTGCAAGGAGTGCCCCGTGCCCGGCTCAGGTGAGACGTGCCCGCTTCGGCTTTGCCTGCTCTGGTTAGACTGGGGCTTGGGCTTGCCTGAACTTGCTGCCACGCAGACAACTCCAGGACCCAGAGCAGAGCGATGCAAATGCTGGCCTGTGAGATGGGTACAGCAACCCAGGGAGCAGACCTGAATAATACTGGGAAGATAGAGAAATCCCCGATGGGAAACCACTCTGTACCAGAGGGAGAGCACAGCCATGTCTGTGCCTGGCTTTGCTTGACAGCCCTTTTGTCTCTTTTGTCTCTTGTACATCTTCTGCAGGGATGAAAGTCAGGTGAGGATGAGTTTGGCATATCTCAGCATGGGGTAGGGTGGAGGGGAAATCACCAAAATCCTCAGGGCTGGGAAAAATCTTCAGGTGATCTGTGCAGAGCATCCTGACTGATGTGCAAAGCACTCAGTGCCGAGGAACCAGGGGTTCACTTTTATCTGCTCCCTTGCTCAGCTTGGACCTTCCTATGGCATGAACCCTTCCTAGCAGTACTGACGCAGGGGAGGCATTTAGTTTTTGGTGTCTGGGAGTACCAGCCAGTGCCTGTTAGAAACCCACCCTGCCCTGTGAGCAGATTCCTTCTGCTGGAAGCATCCACCCACTGCAGCCCAGATGTGTTTCTGTAAGGATTTAGCCCTTAGAAATCTCCAGAAAATGATAGGGTGGGAGAAACTCGTACCTGCATTCACATACATGCCTTCTTTCTTCCATCTTGTCCCACCATCATGTCTGGGTGTGGTAAGCCAGGTGATCCCTGCACCAGCTTCTTCCTTCCAATCTCTGCCCTCTAAAGCTTTGATTTGATTCTCCCTCACAGAAGCCTTCAAGGAGATTTGCCCAGCAGGACATGGCTACACCTACTCCAGCTCTGATATCCGCCTGTCGATGAGGAAGGCAGAGGCAGAAGAACTGCCCCTCAGCTTGGAAGAGCAAGGGGAGAGCAGCAACTGGACGTTGAACTGGGCAGCAAGGAGACAGCAACTGCAGGACAGCCTGCGTGGGAGCGTCCTGGAGTCACGTCCCCACCCTGGCACCTCGGCAGGAGAGGGTAGTGTGGGGTCCACTGCTTAAAGCTGCTCCATCTGGGCCCCTATCAAGGGTGGGCGAATTTCCAGGTCCTGCCATGCTGCATGGATGGACTTCTAGCTGATAAGGGCTTTCTACATCGGTATGAATACGCAAGGTGTTCTTCAGCCCTGCTAGTGTTCCTGGGGCATGAGACACCACTTCTTCAAACCTTTGGAGAGGAGGTTGAGTGTTTCAGGCTCTTGTGACTGCGTCTTTGCAGTTGGTGCTGGCTGGCCAGGCTGCCTCCAGTGGGACCTCAGGTCTGTGCAGCAGCCCTGGCACTGCAGTCTTTGGGCTTTTATCCAGCCCAGCCGGAGGGAAGTGTGATTGACTGCTTGTGCCAGCACCTGCTGGAGTGTAAGCTCCTGGGGTCTGCGCAGTGCCAGGCGAGGAGTCCGGGTGTGTTGGCTTTGGGAACAAGCTCTTGTGGAGGAGCGTGAGGGACTGAGTGGCAGTATCTTAGAGTTGGGGTGAAGTTAGGGCAGCCAGGGTTTGAGGAGAGTGCCTGCCTGCCTTGTCTTTACTCACCATGCACTGTTTCACTTTCCAGGTGAAGTTTCTCCTGCTGCGCACGTGAGTAAGGTTTGTCTTGCTACATCTGGGTGCATCCATGGTAGCTTGATGGGCAGGAAGGAGGATGTCATACAAATAGGTGACAGGGAGGTGTGAAATGTGGTCAGACAGGGCGTGAAAGAGAGCAAGTAGCTGCTGCTGGAGGGAACAGTGTATGAACTGCAAACCCTACCACCCTGGCTGAGTTGCCTTGGCTGAAGGCACTGTGCCACGTGCCTGCTCAGCCCTTGCTAAGAGGCCGTTAGCTCAAACCAACAGGAGCTGGGAGCTTTGCTGCACTAGTTCATGGTCAGTGCTGACTCCAGCTGGCATTTGCTGGGGCTGGGGTAGGAGCCCAGGCTGCTGTCAGCCTGGCCTGGCTGCGGGGCTGGGCGGGCAGCAGGGAAGAGGAACTGCTGCAGGCAGCTCGAGGAGCACTCCTCTTGCAGAGCCCCATGTCATGTTTAAGCCCAGTTCACAGGTAGGTCTCTCTATGTTGGTGTGGGCGCAGCAGAAATCCCGCTGGAGCAGTTGGGGTGAGGGTCTCCCACACTGGCTGTGTGAATTCACCCTGTCTGACAGGAGCAGCCTGGGGACCGATTCTCTGCCAGGCTCTCCCGGGGCTGGGTTTCTTTATTATGAGTCTCACTTGAAAAATATGTGTCTCTTGATCCCTGCTGTTAGTAGAGGCTGGGCCATATCTCTCCTGATCATCTCTGTGCCCCCCTTGCTATAGCAGCCCAGCCCTCTCAGAGAGGGGACAGCACTGCCATTGTCACTGCTTCATAGACATGAAGTGACTTGCCCAAGGACATGTAAGAAATCTCAAGACGGCAGAAATTTGAACCAAAGCTTCCAGATTTGAAGCAAAGCTAGGCTGGGACTTGTGTTGCTCAGCTGCCTGTTTTCTTCATCCGCTGAGGAAGGTTCCTCAGAGCGGAGACCCAGGTTGTGCTTCGACGTCTCCTTTGGCAGCCATGGCTTTGCCAGGAGGGGATGCTGAGAAAGAGCGTTGAGCACCAAGCACCCTTCTAGTAGGTAGCGCTCAAGTAGGTCAAAGCAGTGGCTCTCCTCAGCCCTCCAGAGCCGCCAGTGACAGTGGCAGTATTTACTGTGCCCGAGTGCTCTTCCTGGCCACCTTGAGAGACACCTGCCCCGTGGCAGTGCCCTGGGTCTCACCCGCGTGGTGTGCTGGCACAACTCCTCTGCAGTAGCCCCCTGGGCATGGCCAGGAGCTGTGTTTTGGTCAGGACAATGTGCTCAGGACAGAGTGGCCCTACCAGCTGCACCCAGCCATGGCAGCTTCTCCTCCCAGCACAGTGTCTCAGGGAGGAAGAGGAGACGGGAGGTGGGTGGGAAAATGTCTCCGGGACCCTGCATCCCAGCTACATGCACATGGATAGAGGCAGTCCTATGTTTCTGTCCCTCAGGGTGCTGCTGATGCCACCGCAGAGCCTGCCACACGCAGAGGTGAGCGCCTGGCTGGTAGGAGGTCAGGGCAGCCGTGGGGAAGAGGACAGGGCAGCGAGGAGGGAGGAGAGCGGGAAGGCTGGGAGCTGCCTCCTCTGCATGGCAGCCCCCAGCACTGGGCAGGATGGGCTCCCAGCTGAGCTGGCTGCAGGGTGGCACGGGGGACCCTCGCCACAGTGCGGTGGCTGATGTGGGGCTGTAGGGATGTGGGGAGGTGGTGTGTCTCCAGCGAGGTGGAGGAGGCTGTGTTAAATAACGAGATGATGAGGTTGCTGCACCCACCCTGCAGCCCCTTCCCATGTGCAGACAGCACATGGGGCTGTGAGTGCAGGGGCACCCAGCACAGGTAAACCTTGGGTCTGCACCTCTGCCTGGGATCCCGGGCTGGACCTCACTTCTCTTCTTCTTCCTTAGCAGAGGAAGAGGAGGCCTGGCATGGTCCTCCTCAGCTTGGGCCCACCACCACCTGGGATGCTACTGCTCCAACACAGATGCCAGCACAGGGATCGGGTGTGTGTTTACTGCTCTCAGGGATTTCCCTCCTGTCTCTGCCTGGTGCTATGGGGAAATTATGCTCTAAGCTCTGCCCAGGAGCTCTCTCCCTTTCCCAGCCTGCTTGTCTTCCCACGTGCCCCGCTTGACTTCCCAAAGAGAAGTCCCTGCCCTGCCACCCTGGGGTGTTGTCCCAGCCTGTTCCCTGCTGCTGCCAGCCAGGGAAAGCCAGCTGGTGGTGGGGAGGCATGAGAGTGATCCCATACAGGGAGCAAAGTGTTTGGCTTTCTGGGTCCTTCCCCGCCTGCAGCTCACTTGCCCGGTGCGGCAGTGGCTGCTGGGCGAGGGGGATCACGCGCCTGCTCTGGTGGCTTTGGCCCTGTTCCCCCGCAGCGCGAGCTGACTCATCGGGAAGGGGGAGTGCGAGGGGAGGCATGTGGCTCCCGGGGCGGCTTGTTTACTGTGCCGGAAACAAGGGCGCTGTTGTTCCAGGGTTGCTCAAGTGTCTGGGAGCGCGGCCCCTGCCCTCCGCCTGGGGCTGGAGCACCTTGGGGAGCAGGCCTGGCAGAGGCACCTTGCTGAGGAATGCATCTTCCTCAATAGCCTTTTGTTTGGGGTTGGGCTGCCCCCCCACCCCTGGCCGGCTCAGTTCCGAGGGGAGTGTGAAGCCGCGCTGCCTCCCCAATACCTCCAGCGCCTCGCTTAGCCAGGCTGGGGGGGAGCCCTGCTGTCACCAAAAAAGAGCCCCCCTGACAGGCTCTGCTGACAGCCCTTCTCCGAGGTGTGGGGCTGGTCAGCTTCCTCACTGCTGTTTTGTGGGGCCAGGGCACAGGTGAGCAGTGCAGGGGACTGGGGCGTCCCAGCTGGGCTCAGGCCAGAGGAGGTGGCAGGGTCTGCCGTGTCCTCCCTGCAGCCCTACAGGCACCAGCTGCCTGAAGACATAGGGGAACAAGCTGAGACTGCTCCATGTTTCTCCAAGAAGGGAAAAAGCAGCTTCCCCGGCGTGGTGCTGCGGACACAAGGCAGACCCTGGACTGCTGCCCCCAACCCTGTGCTCTCTCCTCCCAGGGGTCAGCAGCTGCACCTCTTCACCCCTCTCCTGTGGAGCCGGCGCTTGCGTGCTCACCCCCGAGGGATATAGCTGCTTGTGCCACCCCGGCTACACATTGGACCCCAGCCGTCTCCGCTGCATTGGTAGGTTGGCACTTCCTCTGCCTGCCGGGCCTTGACGGACCATTAGGTCCTTCAGGCTCCTGGGGGCAGGTTTTCTGGCAGCTCTGCTGAGTCCGTGCCCATCCACTGCACCACGGGGCTGGCAGGAGGCTGGTAGGGGGCTGGCAGGCAGCTGCTGTGGTGACTGCCTGTCTTCCTTCCTTGCCTGAGCACAGATGAAGATGAGTGTCTGAAAGATCCTTGTGCTGGAAAAGGTCGCTGCATCAACAGCGTGGGCTCCTATTTGTGCCTCTGCTACTCTGGGTACACCCTGGCTGTCTCAGAGGGCAAACAGAGCTGTCAGGGTAAGTGGTGTCTGCCTAGCACAGGGCTGCCACCTCCCCAGGGTCTCCCCAGTCTCCCAGCCTTGCGCTCTCTCATGCACACAGTGCACACACACATGCACACCTGCACACCCTCCCTCCTTGCCGGCATGCCCATGGATAGCCTGATCGATGGGGATCACCTCTTCTGCTTGCTCAGGGACAGGACCCTGCCCATGGAGATCTATCTGGGCAGGAGCCTGTGATGCCATCCCTGATCACTGTTTCATGGCAAGGGGGGTGCAAGGACAGATGGGGGATGGAGGAGAGCCCCAGCATGCGTCCCCTGGGCAGAGCCTGCTGCAGGTGAAGCAGCTCCCCACTCAGCCTTCCCCACGTTGGAGGGGGAAGACTTCAGGACTGTCTCCCTGTGTGTGTTGCCAGATCGAGATGAATGTGAGCAGCCCTCTACCTGCCGGGGACAGCGATGCATCAACACCCTCGGCTCCTACCGCTGCGAGTGCGAGGAGGGCTTTGCCATGGGCCCCAGAGGACAGTGCGAAGGTGAAGGTTGCTGATCCCTGTTCCCCTGCCCTACCCTGTGCAGGGCTGAACACCTCCGTTTCTCACCACTCCATGTCGTCTCCTGGAAGGGAGGAAGGACCCCCCCCATGTTTGTCTGTCCTGTGTCCCTCCTGAGGGCTGCCTGTCCTCTCCCTCTGCCTACAGGAGGGACAGGCTTTCCTGGGCTGGGAGAGGGGAGTTCTCCTGAGATCCTCTCCCTCCTCCCCAGGGAGATTCCCCTTGACCAGCCCATGCTGGCTTCCTATTCTGGGAGGAGATGCCCATGCATTTTTGTGCCAGCTTGACTCTGTCACCAGACCCTCGTGCTGGAAAGTGGACTGCAGGGAGAGCAGGCTGCAGAGACTCAGGCCACCTGTCCCCACAGCATCCCACTCATGTGGCACAACCTGGGCCCTTCAGAGCATTCGACCTTGTGAACATACGATGTGCCTGATCAAAGATCCCCCTTTCTCAGTAGCTCTTCTCCAACAGAGAGTGGGAGACTATTTTAGGAGGCAGTATGGGAAACAGGGCATGCACAGAATGCTGCTCCTCCCGCATGGCCTCCAGAAAGCACTTGCCTTAAAGACTTCCTGAGCTGGAGGCTGCATCCTAATCATAGTTACGAAAGTCCCTGATGAAACAGCCCTGCACAGATGTTCTCTGATCCCTTTCTCTGCCCATGCACATTCCTGGCCTAGGCAATGTCCTGAGGCAGCGGGTTGTGCTGCTGGATTATGTCAGCCCTCAGATGTGAGTGTAGGATCCTGAGTGGTAAGTGGGACTATAAGAAGTGTTGCCCAAGCCCTGGCAAACTTGTCTCACCTCCTCTTGGGCATCACTGTTTCCTGGAGGGGGACTCTGAGGATCCAGCTGAAGGGGGGGCATCCTGGAAAAGGCTGCACTGTTTGCCTTTGGGAGCCTGAAAGGAGTGTGTTTCTTGGCAGATATCAACGAGTGCGTGGATCCCAGCCCTTGCCCCCACGGGAAGTGTGTCAATACGCTAGGCTCCTACAAGTGTGTCAGCTGTGGGGATGGCTACCGGCCCAGGAATGGGAGATGTGTTGGTGAGGAATGTGGGCTGTCTCTGGGCAGCACCCTTGCGCCCCTTGGCAGTGCTCCCTGCAAGCCTCAAAAGGAGCAGGGGCACGGGCACACTTCTCCCGTGGCAGCCAGCCTGCGTGGGCAGGGCACAGCGCCCTCACAATTTGGGTGGCAGGGATGGCCCTGAGCACCCTCCCATTCCGTATTGCTCTCTGCTGTGTCACACAGATGTGGATGAGTGTCTTGTGGAGGGGACCTGTGCTCATGGGCGGTGTGTCAACCTGGACGGCTCCTTCCGCTGTTCCTGCTACCGGGGCTACGAGGTGGCACCTGACGGGAAGAGCTGCCAAGGTACCAAGGAGCCATGAGTCCTGATCCTCTGAAGTGTCACACACCCAGTCCAGAGGTTTTCTTGGGCTCTTCCTGAGCAGTTGGCTCTGCCCGAGTCCTGGCCACCGTGTTGGCTGGTTCCCTCAACACGTCTGCCCCTGGTCATAGCTCTTCCACATCCTTCCCACTCATCCTGCCCTCCCTTGTGTGCTTATGCAGATATCGACGAGTGCACTGCCCAGGCTGCCTGTCCCTCTGCACTCTGCCTCAACACTGAGGGCTCCTACTCCTGCATGGCTTGTGACACTGGCTACACCGTGTCCAGAGACGGCAGCACGTGTGAAGGTATCCCTTTCCCAGAGATGGAGGAGTCGGGGCTGGAGGGAATGAGGGAAGAGACATTGCCATAGCTGGGTTATTGGTGGGGCCGGGAACTTCTTTAGCCTCAGGATCCTTCTCCAGCTCTTTAGCTCTCTGATCAGCAGATAGCAAGGTGGGGGGCTGCAAGCAGATGTCACCTAGAGCAGCAAGGTGATCTTCCTCACCCCGGAGAGGGATGGGGGGCAAGGACTCATTGATGAGACTCCTAGACTAATGGTGACCTGGGACATGCTGACAAAGGCCAGAGGAGTACAGGAGGCCTGGAAATGTGGGCAGAGAGGAGCTGTGTGTGGTTCAGTTCAGAACAGTGTGCCTGGAAGCATGTGCCCCATGTCATGAGGGCACCTTATCAGGGTTTGATACTGTTTGGGTCACACTGACCCAATGGCAGGATGACACGTTCTTCTCTGCCTTGGCTGGTGGCCTTGTCTGTGGATCTGGGTTTCATATTTGAAAAATGATAGGGGTTTTGTGATAGTAGTGTGATAAATAAACTAGGTTATGGTTCATCTCCAGAAGGATTCAAGAATATTGCTACTCAAAACCCTTTGAGACTGAACAGCTGGGAATCCTGCCCCAAGGTGATAGGGAGCGATGTTCATTTATGCCTCTGGCATGCTCAGTGCTCTGTGAAGGGGAAGAGAAGGTCCCTGCCCTGCCCTCAGGAGCTGCCAGTCTCAGGGCTTTAGCTTCTGGCAGGGGACAAGAGTACAGCAGGACCTTCCCCACTAGCATGTATTTGGCTGCCTGCATACCAGCCCATCCATCTGATAAGCAGCATCTTCCAATGCTTCCCCCTGCCTCATGGGGCTGCAGGCAACGGCAGTCTGCTGGCATGTCGCAGCCCTCCGTTAGAGGGAAGGCTCCCCTCTCACCTCTGCTGTGAGCAAAACCCTCAGAGTGACACCAGGCTCCGGCCAAGGCCTGGGGGAGTTGGGTGGGAGAGGGTTTGTGGGGAGTTCTGCAGTTGGGTAAGAGCTGATGTAGGACCCTGGCCAGCTTTGCCAAGAGAAGGACATTGTAGGCAAGTCTGGCAGGTAGGAAAGCAGAGCCACAGAAGGTATGGATGGTGCTGAGTTACTTTCCTGATGTTCACTCTTGTGCGGTTGGCTGAAGAGAGGGTTTGTCAGCAACTGTGGCTTGGTGATGGCCTCTTGGTGGTTGTGGTACCCAGTGCAGAGCTCTGCTTGAGGTGGACACAGGGCTTAGGAATATCCCTGTGCTCACAGAATCACAGAGTGGCTGAGATTGGAAGGGACCTCTGGAGATCATCTTGTCCAACGCCCCTGCTCAAGCAGGGCCACCTAGAGCTGGTTGCCCGGGACCATGTCCAGAGGGCTTTTGAATATCTCCAAGGAGGGAGACTCCACAACCTCTTCGGGCAATCTGTGCCAGTGCTCAGTAACCTTCACAGTAAAAAAGTGTTTCCTGATGTTCAGTTGGGACCTCCTGTGTTTGAGTTTGTGCCCATTGCTTCTGGTTCTGTCACTGGGCACCACTGACTTGGTGCTGGGATCCAGTTTGTCCTGGTCCCTATGATGGAGGGGAGTGAAGGGTCTCGGCTGACTCCTCATACCCCAGTAACAGGAAGGCTCTGCCCTCATCTCATTGTGACGGTTTGTCTGGGAGGGCAGCTCAAACCCACCTTGCAGGCCAACAGCTGGGTGATGGCTTCTCTGGGTGGAGATCTTCTCCAGTGACGGCAAGAGCTGAGTCCTCACTCTGCGCTGTGACCTTCTGCTTGGCAGATATGGATGAGTGTGAGGACCCTGCTGTTCAGTGCCTGGGGGGAGAGTGCAGGAACACCCCAGGCTCCTTCGAGTGCCACTGCCAGGCTGGCTTCAAGCTCATCAACAGCACCGTGTGCGAAGGTACAAACCTCATCCCTGCAGCCCTCTGGGTCCAGGACATACAGCCTCCCTGTAGATCTCCCTTCTTTCTCGATAGGAAGGATGTCAGTGCCAAGGCAGGTGATGCCACCATGCATGGCACATCCATAAGGTTGTAGCCAAATGCAGGATCTCCATGGACAGGGAAGATCTCTGTCTCCATGGCGAGAAAACCAGGGGTCACGAGCTCTGCGAGGGCTGCCTGTAAGAGACTGGGGAGAGGGAATCCATGTGGCTTAGGTGAAGGATGTCCCCCAGAGCTGGGTGTACGGCCCTGACTCTGCTCCCTCTGCAGATGTGAACGAGTGCCTGAACAGCGAGATCTGCAGCCCCAATGGCGAATGTCTCAACAGTCACGGATCCTACTTCTGCATTTGTGCTCCTGGCTTCTCAAACATGGCTGGCGGAGTCAGCTGCCAAGGTGAGCTGGAAGATGGCAGGGCCATACCTCAGGTCCTGCCCTCTGCTCCCTCCCCTGCTGTGAGATCCAGGTTGACCATTTTGGCCTGATTTTGCAGATGTGGATGAATGTGCAGACAAGTCCCGGTGCTCACAAGGCCAGTGCCTGAATACAGAAGGCTCCTACAGATGTCTGTGTGAAAATGGGTTCAAACACTCCCAGGAGACTGATGACTGCGTGGGTGAGAGCTCATCGCTGGGGACATCAGCGCCCTGGGATTTGGGGGAATGAATGCAGCCAGTGCAGGGGGGAGGGCAGTTCTGCTCCCAGCACCCAAAGTTGCTGGTGACTTGTAAGGAGGACTAGCAATGGCTCAGGACCTCTGGCCAACTGAACTTGACCCAGGTGCTGCAGTGAGCAAGCAGGGTCCCCATCTGACCATTCTCATCCCCTTGCCCTCCTTCCTGCAGACGTGGATGAGTGTAAAGAGTACGGGGATGCCATCTGCGGCACATGGCGGTGCCAGAACAGCCTGGGCTCCTACCGTTGTATCATGGGCTGCCAGCCCGGCTTCCACTGGACCCCCTTGGGTGACTGCATCGGTGAGTACAGCCCCGGGTGTCCCTGTCCCTCCTCCTGGCAGGGACAGGGTGGCTATGGGACATCTCTGCCAGGGGCACGGGGGAGAAGGAGGAGGAGGAGGAAGTGTGTGGCTGGTGGAGAGGCAGATAATGCTGAGAGTTTGTTTTCTTGGCTGAGCTGCCTGCTTGTGTCTAGACTTCTCTCTTCCTGGCATCTGGAACAGACACCGCATTGTGCTGCTTTCCGCTCAGGGAGAGTCCTGGGCAGGTTAAAGCCATTCCAGGCTTGGGGCTGGACCACAGCTCCCTGTAAACTCTGCTTGCTGGGGCTGCTGCCTATGCCAGTCACCTGCCTGGCAGGGCTGGGTGAGGGGAAAGGCTGCTGGTACCACTGTGTGCTAGGCTGGGGGGACTGGGTTTGGCGTTCAAGCTCCAGCAAACAGGAAAGAGCAAAGGGGTTCCTGCAGTTTTTGAGGCTCCCCCTGGCTCAGGGAAGGCTGCAGCAAGGAGGAGCTGCTGCCAGCCGCTGGGCTCAGACTTAGCATGTGGAGCGGCTCCTGACCTTGGGAGCAGTGGGCTGTGGGCACGCAGCTGGTCTGCCTGCTCCAGGGAAATCCACCCGGTGGGGAGTGGGATGCAGCCAGCAGGGCTGTAAACCTGCCCTCTGTAGGCAGAGGACCCGGTTGTGACTGTCCAACCCCACCGGGCTGGGGCAAGGCAGAGATCACTCCCTGGCACTGCAGCAGTTGGAGAAGCACCAGGTCAAGAACGGGGTAGAAGGGTATCATCCTAGATCTGTCTGCGCTTGCCCCACCCACTTCAGTTGCACCCTTGTATCTCCCGCCAATGTGAGCCTGTGGGCTCTGTGTCCCTTCATGCCTCCGCAGGGACCTGCGCTACCCTCAGTCGCCCCTGCCAGCCACCTCCCATGCTTTCCATCCATTTCCCATTCCCACCCTGCTCCTGTTGCTCTATCCACGTAGCCTCTCTGCAGCTCTGGATGTTGCAGGAAGCTTCTGTTAACATGCACACTCATAGCAGGGGAGTGAGTGGGGCAGCTAGACCCGGTCCCTCACATCAAGGGAATGCCTGCCCCATCCCCAGCTCTTGGGATCAGAGCAGAAGGGTCTGGGCAGGGGAGGTCCAGGGGGAGAGGTGGGGTCTGGGGCAATTCCTGCTCTCTGCTCTGCTGCAGACATAGATGAGTGCGCCAATGAGACGCTGTGCGGGAGCCATGGCTTCTGTGAGAACTCAGACGGCTCCTTCCGCTGCCTCTGCGACCGTGGCTATGAGAGCTCACCCTCCGGGCACTACTGTGTTGGTGAGTCTCCTTTGATCGCTCTGCCAGTCAGTGAGGGAGAGCCATCGGCAGATGCCAGGCTGGTGTCCCAGCTGTGTGACTGCTCCTGGGGCACGGACAGGGACTGCATCCGCACATGGAGAATCCCAGACATGGACAGGGCAGCTCATGGAGGCAAAACCCCTTCCCTTAGCACAGCAGATCCTTGGGACTGCAAAGGAGCAGGTCTCTATGAAAAAGCAAGCAGCTCCCAGTGAACATGGAGCCCTTCTCTGTGCAGGTGGAAAGGAGGTGCTTGGGGGGCTGGAGGCACTGAAGGTGCTAGAGAGGTACTTTAATGGGTGCCTGGAGAGAACAGGCAGGGTGTAATATAAGGAAAAACATTTTCACCATGAATACAGGCAGGCAGTGGAACAGATGCCCAAGATGGCTGTGCAATTGCCATCCCTGGAGCTTTTAAAGACCCAACAGGACAAAGCCCTGAGCAGCCTGGTGGGATCCCATAACTGACTCTGCTTTGAGCAGCGGGTTGGACTAGAGACCTCCAGCGGTCCCTTCAGACCTGGATGATCCTGTGATCCAGTGACTCACTGCAAGCTGGACTTCAGGCTCCTTGAATCCACTGAGAGCAGAGCAGGAATCTCTTGCCAGACTTGTGTTGAGCCGTGGTGTGAACAGAGCTCTCAGCTCATCCCC
Organism: Gavia stellata; assembly: GCF_030936135.1. NCBI lineage: Eukaryota > Metazoa > Chordata > Aves > Gaviiformes > Gaviidae > Gavia > Gavia stellata. The sequence goes on from NC_082600.1 coordinate 27,274,438, forward strand.
AGGAGCTTCCATCTGCCTGCTGAAGGATAACCCCATGCTGCAGACCATGCACAGACTGCCCATGCAGAGCTGGGGCTCCAGCAGCCACTGCTGCCCCTTGCTTTGCAGATGTGAATGAGTGCGAGCTGATGGTCGCTGTGTGCGGGACTGCGCTCTGTGAGAATGTGGAGGGATCCTTCCTCTGCCTCTGCCCCAGTGACCACGAGGAGTACAACACAGAGGCAGGGCAGTGCCAGCCCCGCGCAGCCATGGGTGAGTAGGCAGCTAGGACAGAAGCATGGGTGGCAGCTAGAGCAGGAGCGTGGTAACCCTGGCTGGGGTGGGGTAAAGCTGAGGGGCTGCCAGGGCTGTACAAGCCCACGCAAGCATGGGCAAGCTTTCGTCTGGGGAGAGCTGAGAAGCCTGAAAGTGCGGACCTGGGAAGGCCACGCTGCCGGTGATGGGTGTGCTCTGGGACCTCCTAGGTGTGGGATGCTGCGTTGGGGTGCCAAGGACCCCATCCTGTGCCTGCTCTGCTGTCTTCTAGAGGGCCCCGAGATACATGCAGCCCACCTCTCTGACAGCGCAGAGCGCAAGCAGTGCTACTACCACATCAGCGACGTTCGCCTGTGTGACAGCGTCCTGGCCAAGAACATCACCAAGGAGGAGTGCTGCTGTACTGTGGGGGCAGCCTGGGGTGACAACTGTGAGACTTACCCCTGCCCCATCCCAGGCACAGGTAGGACTGTGGCCCCACCACACCAGGCAAGGCCAGTGCTCTGCCCACCAGCTCCACCTTGGTTGCACTAACGAGCTCTTTCTTTTCTTCACATCTCCCCTTGACATCTGCCTCCTGGCCAGTGGAGTACCAAGAGATCTGCCCTCTCGGGAAGGGCTATATTCCCCAGGAAGATCTGCTCTCAGGAAAAGTCTCTTTCACAGGTACTAGCACCATTTCCTCTCATTTCTTCCAGGGGGAAGAGAGAGGGCGCTGTGCAAAGCCCTGCATGGAGATGCATCCACAGAAATAGCTCCCCGGGGCTGTGGTGGGGGATGCTAACATCCTGCTGCTGCTTCCCTCCATCCAAAGAAATCCCAGATTGACAGTGTCACCGAGCTGGAAGTGACCCTTCCTCCAGTCATGCCTCACTGCTAGCAGTGACTCTTTTCTCGGTGCAAACCTCCCATGGCCATTTCGAACCAGGGATGGGGTCCAGTAAGACACAACCCTTCCAGTTACTGATAGATCTCCCAGTGGCTGGCTGGCTCAGTCTTTGGCACTTCACCTCCAGAGGGTTGTGTTCTTGGCCTTCCAGAAACACACATGAATTTCCTATTTGTGAAGGTATCCCATTCACCATCATCCCTCCTCCTGCTTTGCCTGTGGGTGCTTCCCCCACCACTCCCAGGCATGTGGCTGGTGGGAGAGGTTGGGGGCTCACTCAGGGACCTGCCGTTGATTCACGCCAAGGTCCCATGCTGGTTTTCTGTGGGCACAGTACCCAGTCCGCCCTGCTTCCACAGCTCTGCTCCCTGAGACACTCTCTCTCTCCCTCCATCCCTCTCTCAGACATGGACGAGTGTGAGATATTTGGCTCTGAGTTCTGCCGCAACGGACAGTGTTTGAACACAGTGCCAGGCTACAAGTGCTTCTGCCGAACAGGGTACTTCTATGACTCCAGCAGGCTCGAGTGTGTTGGTAAGATGGCCTCAAAGAGCAGCAGGGGCACCCACTGCGCGCAGAAGGACAACTGTGCTGCTGCACCCAGAGTTGTCCCTGCTGCCCGCGTTACAGGGCCAGCTCTGGGTGACAGGCTTCCTGGGACCCTCCCAGGGAATGGAAGAGGAGGTGGCAGGGAAAGGGTCGCATTGCCCATGTCTGCCAGCCTGAAACATTGCTCTGTCCTTGTGCATTGGCAGACCAGGACGAGTGTCAGAATGAAGTGTACTGCATCAATGGCGAGTGTCTGAACACAGACGGCTCCTACCACTGCTTCTGCAGCCTCCCTCTCGTGCTGGATGCCACTGGCAACCGGTGTGTGAACCTCTCCAGCAGGGCAGGTGAGCCCGAGCCCCCGCCACAGCACACCTTCGCCCCACACATCCCGCCCTGCAGTTGGGTCTCCCGGGAGGGAGCAGCGGGTGGGGGCTCAGTGCTGGGCTGAGGGGGGCCAGTGCCAGCACAGTGTGCAGCCAGGGCAGGGGGGCAGGAGCTGGGGCACACTGTTGTCCCTCTCAGGACAAGGAGGGAGGCACTCTTCTGGATGATTTTTATGGCATCCTTTGCTCATGGCACGCACAGATGCCTTGGAGGAGTACGAAATCCACCTGGATGTCTGCTGGCAGACCGTTGCTGACTACATCTGCCAAGACCTGCTGCAGGGCGAGCAGACCACGTACACTGAGTGCTGCTGCCGGCTTGGAGAAGCCTGGGGCCAGAACTGCGCACTCTGTCCACACAGGTCCTCCGGTGAGCGGGGCGGCATGGGAAAGCATCACCCAGCAGAGGTGGGGATGGGCTGGGCTGCTGCCAGTCGTGCCGGACAGGGTTGGCCACATATGGCTGCAGTGAGGGGTCCTCTTGTTGTCTGCATTGCTGAAGCCAGCCCAAGGAGTGGGTGAACGCCCCACGTCTCCAGGGCTGACCAGCACCAGTGGGTAGGACGTACCCGAAACTGGTTTGCCATGAATCCGAGGTGTCTGAGGGGAGAGTTGCTTTGTGCATCCTGCTGCTGCTGCTTAGCTTAGGAGAGGCGAGGCAGTGGCTGCCTGGGATGGGAGCACGCTGGGAATTGGGGTTCTCACTGCTCAAGGACTTGCTGGCCCCAGACAGGAGCTGGTCTTCTCGAAGATGGGGTGCCATCAGCAAACTACAGAGCTGCAGCTTTGGAGGCCATTGAACGCAGGCCTGGCTCAACTGACCCAGTGTGGACGCACCCTCTCTCTGGCTGTAGCAGACCTACCTCTCTTGAGCCAGGCTGCACTGACCCTTCCTTTTGTCTCACCACTTCCAGCTGATTTTGCTTTCCTGTGTAATGGGGCCAGTGAAGACAGTGAGAGAGGGGCTGAGCTCCGAGAAAGACCTAGGTATGAGTATGGACCGGGCTTGGAAGACCCCCACTATGGCCTTCCCAGCCGAGATATGGGCCCCTACTACAACTACCTGGAGTCTGAGTATGGAAACCCCGATGCTGGTTTCCCTCGGAGGGAACCCAACAGTGAGTTCCGTGGCAGTCCTCTCCATCATGGCCCAGGGCGGTCCCCGCCCCGCTACCTGCCCAGCCAAATTGGTGAGTACTGAGAGTCACAGAGATGAGCCTTCACACCCAGCCTGTGTCCATGGGAAATGCCTGGCAGCTCCCACCCCTGCCAGGATGCTCCAGACTTGGAGCAAGCTCTGCTCCTGGCTGCTCTGAGTTGGTCCTGGCCCCACCAGCACCGTCTTACCACGCGTCCAGTGTCCCCTCCATGGCTGTGTGGAGGGTCACCCTGCTCTGACACAGTCTTGCCACCTTCCAGGTCTCTACGAGGGCTTCGAGGGGCTGCAGGCTGAGGAGTGCGGGATCCTCAACGGCTGCGAGAATGGGCGCTGCGTGCGTGTCCGGGAGGGCTACACATGCGACTGCTTTGATGGCTTCCAGCTGGACATGACCCACATGGCCTGCCTTGGTGAGTGGCGGCCGGGGCCAGCCCAGGGGCTGCCGGGGGCTGCAGCCGGGGCTGTGCGGGCAGCCTGGTCCCGGCATCCCTGGGAGGCTGCTGCTCTCTGGCGGTGCTGGCCGGGAGAGCTGCCGGAGGAGTCCCAGCTCTCCCTGGTGCTTCCGTCCCAGAGAGGTGGGAGGACTGTCCTGGAGGTTCACCGGCCACTTTCTGCTGGCAGCTAAATCAGGGCATCGCGGGGAGCAGCTGATCGCTCCCTTCTTCGCTTTACAGTCTTGTACGTCACCAGCCACTGTTACTCTATCCCTGCTTATTTTCCTCTACGTTCACCACTGACCTGGTGAAATTCCTCACTTTCCACCCTGTCCTATGAGACACGGTCTCTAAAGCTTCTCTCTGCATCTCCTCTACATCCCTATGCCATGTCTCCATCCTTTTCACAGTGCAGCTCCCCAAGCCAGCTGAGGCCCTGGGCACTCAACAGAGCAGATCAGGACCCTCTTTTTCCTTAGGCACAGCACTTAACTCCAGGTCCCAGCATCCTTTTTGCACGATACGATCATGCAGCTTCTTCATACAGAACCTGTGGTCTCTGCCTCCCCAAATGCTGCTGGGCAGAATGGCTGCCTGAGCTGTTACTGTCCCTTCTGCATTTGTGCACTGTATTTCCCTTTCCTTGGCTGCAGTGCTTTGCACTTGTCTTCAGTGAATTTTGTCTGGTTGATTTTGGACTGCTTCTCTGCTTGATCAGAATGAGTCTGAACCCCAGGACCCCCCCCCAGAGTTCTGGCATCACCTACATACATTTCATAATCATGGGCATTCTTCCTTCGTCCACCTTAATAATAACATTGAATGGACTAGGGGTCAGGACAGATCCCTGCAGGCTATGCTTTAAATGGCTTTTATTGTAACAGCCCACTATTGCTAATTATCTTTGGAGTGGAGCTTTGCAGCCCGTTGTGCAATTGTCACGGTTTCATGTAGACCATATTTTCTCAGTGTGCTTGAGTGTGTCATGTGAGAGCGTGTTGAAATTCTCACCATGGCCAAGGCACATCATATCCACTGCTTCTCCCTTGTCTGACATACCAGTTATCAGGTCAGCGGAGGGAACCAGATTGGCTTAACATAATCAGGCCTTAACAGATTTGCACCAGCTATTTAATGACCCTGACATCCTTTGGAGAGTTGTGACCTAATCACTCAGAAACCTGGTCTGCTTAAGGGAATGGGGGTGAGCAGTCTGTAATTCTGGATTCTCCCTTCACTGTTTTTGAAGATAGTTAGCGGATTTACCCTTCCTCGGGTCTCTGAGACCTCCTTTACCCTCCATCTCGGAGACAACTGCCAACTTTTTAGGGACTGCAAGTGCATTAAGCATGTGAAGATGAGTTGCAGCAAGCCTTTAGCAATATGGATGTAACTGCTTTATCTATCCGATTGTCGAACAGCTCCATCACAGTATGTTCTTTCCCTCCCTGTGCTCTTGCACCCTCGTTTAAACACTTCAAACATGGTCTGCGCCCTGTCTGGTCACTACAAGCATTTTTATGATGTCTGGAACAAAGCCCGCATTAGCTGCTCCAGCCAGCTTGGCTGGCTTTTGTTTCCTCCACCGATAAGGACCAGACCGACATTCCCCATTGTTTTCTGCTAACGTATTTATGGAGCCTTTGCTTATTGCCTTTCGTGTCCTAGACTAAGTAGCACTCATTTTACACTGGAGCCTGTCTCGTTTTTTTCGCTTCAGTTCTCCTACATGGTGTTTAGTCATCCCCGTGTTTTTACCTTGCTGCCTTCAGGCCTTTAGTGTATTCCTGCGGCTGCTGCAGTGCTTCCCCTCTCATCTCCCTATGGGGATAGCTTGCCCTCGCCCCGCAGGACAGGCTGTCTGCCCCCACCCCTGCCTGCATGGGCAGGCTCCAGAGCTTGGTGTGCACTGTTAGTGCAACTCTACTGCCTCTGTTTTTTGGGCACCTCTGGGCTAAAGTAGCCTTATTTTACTTCTCCTCTTGATTTGGTGGTCCACAGCCAGCCCAGTTTGCCTGTTCTCCCCCCTTTTACCTTTCCTGGACCCCCCCCAGCAAGGCTGTCTCCCTCCAATTCCCAGGCTGCAGAGCACATCATCTCCCTTGATGTGCTGCCTAACATCTCATGGGGCTTCTGAGAAAGCCCGTCCTGTCCATGGCGATGTGCTGGTCCTAAGGTTTAGCCCAAGTCTGCAGTGCCTGTTCAACCATTGCTTTGTCTGCATACGAAGGCTGCCTTGTTCCTCAAGCTCCCTCATCTCACATTTCCCCTCCTTTTTCCTCTCATAACTGCTATGCTTCCTCCAACTGCACCTGGACATTTTGCTTCCAGCCTCCCTCCCTGGCATTGCACTTCCCTTTCTTTGCCAGATGTCCCCTCCACTTGTGCTAGGGATGACCCGAGGTCCCCAGGGTGGCAGAGCTCTTCAGTGCTCCTGGGGTCCATCGGTCACTGCCGGGGCCTTTGCTCTCCCTTGGGTGGCTGGCTGAACCCCTCAGCTGCTCCCCACTCCTGCTCCCTGCCGATCTGCGGGGGGGTGAGACTGGAGTTTGTGGTCAGAGAGCTCGGACCTGCCTTGGCAGGTGAGGATTTGGGCTCTGGAGGTCCTGTGGGTTCAATCAAGGGCTCTGGGGTGCACAGGGATGCTCTGCCCAGCTGGTGCCTCCACCACAAGTTGGGGTAGCGCAGACAGGGTGTCCAGGGAAGTGTATTTAGCAGAGCAGACCCATCGCAGCAGGGCAGCTGCTGCAGGGCTCGCGTGCACGCTCTAGCCCAGCAGCGAGCCAGCCAAGCGAGCTCTTTGGCACAGTTTGCAGGTTAATAAAACAAACCCTTGTTTGCACAGTACGAGGTCCCTCTGTGTTCTGGTCCTGGAGGTGATAATCGGCCTCTCAGGGCCACCATCATCTGCCTTCTTGGCCTTGTCAGATTGGGAAAGGGTGTTTTCCAAGGCTGGAGGTGGCCTTTCTCCCAGATCTTACGCTAGCACAACTTATTAGCAGGAAGCTGCTAACCTAACCCAGGGGTGTCACCAGCTGCAGAGTATGGGGGGGGCCCTTATCTGTGCATTGCTGGGCGGGGGGGGTGGTGGGAGGTGGTGTGTGCTCCCTCCTGTGCTGGGGGATGCCAAATGCTGGGGATGTCACCCTTGGGGACTGGGGGGGCTCTGCGGATGTGCTGAGGGGTGTGGGAGGCTGGTGGGGTCACAGTGGGCATCCTAGAGGTGCTGGGGGGTGGTGGGGCATGGGGCATGTGTGGGGGAGGGCAGGGGGCTGGCAGGGGCACAAGGAGATGTTGGCTGTGGGCTGGGACTGCTCACTGTGCCACCAGCTCACCCCCGTCCTTCTCCTCCTTGCAGACATCAATGAGTGCGAGAAGGTGGGCAGCCCTGAGCCCCTGTGCCAGGGTGGCACCTGCGAGAACACGGAGGGCTCCTACCGCTGCCACTGCTCACCAGGCTACGTGGCCCTGGCCCGGACCCATCATTGCGTGCCCCAGACAGCCCAGAGCCTAGCAGCAGCATAGCTCTAGGGGAGCGGGGGTGAGGGTGCTCCCCTCCAGCACGTGGCTGTGGCACCCGGGACCTAGGAGCATGGAGAAAGGCCACCCTGGGGCTGTGGGTGCTTCAAGGCTCTTCGCTCCTTCCCCTCTGAAGCGCACAACTTCCCTGCCACATCTCTCTACAGGCCAGGGCTGAGCTCCCAGCCTCTGCAACCTCCTCTGCCCTGCCAGCCCCTGCTCCTGCCACAGCAGAGCCCATCCCAGCCCCCAGCACCCATCGCATCACCCTGTGCCGTGGAGGCTCACAGAACGTCTTTCCCTGCCACGCAGCCCCAGCCTCCCCGCCTCGCCCTGCCGAGAGAGGGGGTTCATCTACCCGCCACTGCTGCACTGACCTAGCGACAAGCCTCACCCACGCCACAGGTGCTGGCCCCGCTCCTCATGAAGCATCCAGCCCCCAGGCCAGAGCTTTGAGAGGGGGTCAACCTCAGCTTTCTAAAGCTGCTGCCTAACCTTGGGGTGTGGTGAAGAGGCTTGAGGGGCCCCAGGGCCAGCTCTCCCTGCGACCAGCCCAGGCGCATCCCTTAGCCCCGCACTTTGCCTTTGTGACCCGCGCTGGCTGGGCGGGTGGATGGCGAGGGCAGGTCCAGCTTCCATTCTGTAAAGTTGTTGGTGACTTTTTTGTTGTTTTTTTAATGGAGTCTGCTGGAAACTTCTCTCATGTTGTTAAATAAAACATTTATTTTGGGCCTCTGTGGCTCAAGACACTGGGGCTGGTCAGAACTCTGCTTGTCTTGCCTCTGCCAAGGAGTACCAGAGCCACATCCTCCCTGTGGGTCCAACCTGGCAAGGCTACCCCACTCTCATAAGCCAATTCTTACCCCTCTCACACTGGCACCCAGCCTGCTCCTGCACCACAGCAAGAAACCCTTGCCAGGCCAAATAGTTGCTTATCTCCCCAGCCCAGCATCAGCCACAGGAGCCAACTTCAGCCCCCCCAGACAGCACAGCGGTTGTGGCCGCTCACACCCTGCCTTGTTCACACACAAGGGGGCTGCAGTTTGAGCATGAGAGCATGCAGGCTTCTACAGTTTGCAAGAGCCCTTGGGCAGGTCCGGGAGCTGCTTTTCCAGGTCCAGAGCCCTCATTAGAAAAGGGCTTTACCTATGCTGCAGCAAGCAAGGCCATGTTCTACACCACTACCACCTGCTCACGGATCCTTTGCACAGTTTCAGGCCAGCACAGGACCAGCAAGGCAGCAGCACAGCCAGGTATTGCCAGCTGGACACCCCAGCAGCCAGCAGCAGAGATTCCCAGCTGTTCAGAAGGAACCCACAGTCAGGCCAGCATGCCACCTCCATCCCTGCCTTCAGCTGAGAAGTAAGACCAGCCCAACCCCAACTAGAAAATGCCCAGCCACTGTGCTTTTCCTCCTGCTCCTCTCCACTCACAGAAGACAACACCAACAGATTTTGTCTAGCCTTTATTAAAAGGAAAGTTATAAAAAGAGATTCAGGAGCTCCCAGCAGCTCCGAGTTAGTAGTAGTGCAAACCATTGGTTAGAGAAAGAATCATCCCTGCAGAGACATCAAACGCCATTTGGCTTTGCATCCACAAAAAGGAAGTTTTCCCAGGTGCAGTCCTACCAGCTCGAGCAGGGGCCCGGGACAGAGCAGGCTACCAGCTCGGGGAAAGCCTCCTCTCCTTCCCTCTCCCCTTCAGCCGCATGGTTGGCAAAAGCAGGTACCGGGGCGTCCCGGTCACGGGATGAGCAGAAGAAGTGAGGATGGATGCAGCTGGTGTTCTAGAAGAGGCACTGAAGGGTTACCAGGTAGCAGCTCAAACATTAGCCAGGTTCATTGCAAAGAAATTCTTTTGTGAGGGCAGACAGCTCTATTTCAAACAACTAAAGTGCCTCTGCAGAGAAGCTGGAGGACAATGCTCAGTCACTCCTGCAGCAGACACTGCTCCCCCTTGAGCTGCTGTGAGCCCAGGGGGCTCTAAATGGGGTAAAAGCCCTCTGCCCGCAGCTGACCTTGCAGGAACACAATACTGGCTGCTCAGAGGCTGCAGAGCTCTGAAGGAAGCAGTAAGAAATGCATATTATATAAAAGAATTTGGCCTGTGTTGTCTTCTGTTCTTCTCCTCCCCAAGCCCTACTACTAGCAGGGCTCCTCAGCTCGTGATCTGAACTGGTATTTTCCAGCAGAACAACATCTGGTCCTGGTCATCCACCAGCTCCCACTTCACAATCAGTTTAATCTGAAAGAGAGAGAAGAGCAGAGGGAAACAAGAGTGTTCAAGAAACCGCAAGGTAAAGACACAGCAGGAGCTGCTACTTGTGTGGAGCAAGAAGGTCCTGGGAGCTCTGCGCAAAGAGGACTGAGCTGGGGCACTGCCCCTGCTGCAGCAGGTGAGCCACACTCATGTGGTGGCTCCTGGAGTATCTTACATGGATGGAGGGTTCTGCTGCATGATACAGGAGACCTCCACACACTGCACTTGGCTCCCCACTCTCTGAATAAGCAGAGAGTGGAAACACCCTGCAGCCTCCCAGCTGAACTGCACCCTGGAGCCGAGCACCCCCAGTTTGGGAGCATTTGGCTGAATGCACCGTGCTCTGCAGGGAGGCTACATACGAGCATAGTACAGAACAGCCAGATACTTGGGCAGCTGAAGCCACTTCTCAACAGCTGGAGCCAGGCTGCTTCCTCTACCGGGTCTGTCCCAAAGTGGGAACTTGAGACAGAATCGTACAGCAGATGTGCCACCAGACAGTCCGAGGAGTCTTCTAACCTCTTCCCCACCACCACGGGACAAGGTGTCCTTCCTTAAAAGGCAGGTGGTGGGACTGTCCCAGGAAGGATGCAGATTCTGAGGAGCAGACCAGCTGCCTGCTTACTTACACTGGGGTACTCGCTCTTCACAGGGAGTTTATTCAGGTAGCTGTAGGAATGGCCCTTCTGAATGGGGCACTGGATCCCGGACTTGCATCCATCAGGCTCAGGAATGGGAAAGGGTATGTCCACGTGCAGCATCTCGCCGTACACCCTCGCTTTGCTGCCCTGACTCTCGATCTCTGCAGAGCACGGCGAAGTGTGAGCACAGCACCGGAGCAGGGAACATGTTTCTACCTTACACACACACACCCCCGATGTACCCTAGAGGCTGTGGGAACACAGCTAAGCGACGCTCTTCCTCCTCGGCCACTTCTTCCCACCCAGACCCCGCTCCAGCCACCCCCCCCCCACCTCTCCAAGCAGCGGGACACAGAGGCGATCACCTCCCCCCTGCCCACCCCCCGGCACCCCAGCGGGGGAAGCGACGCTTACTGCTGGCGAAGGTGACGTTGATGCTGTAGGATGTCCCCTTGTGGAGCTGGCAGGGCTGCGTGGGGCAGGGGCTCACGTTCACCTCCTGGATGCTGCCGTCTTTGGAACCTGCAAGGAAGAGCCGGGCTCACCGGGCCTTCGCCGCCTGCTGACCCCCCGCCCACCCCCCGCCGCCGCGAGTCACTCACCACAGTCGACGAAGCGGAGGGGCTCGCCCAGGGCGGTGGCGGCGGCGCCCAGCGCCAGGAGCAGGGCGAGCGGAGACGGCACCATGGCGGCAGCAGGAGCAGCAACGGCGGCGGCAGCCCCTCCGCGCCGTCACATGAGCGCGGCGGCCCCGCCCGCCGGCCAGCCGGGGCGCGCCCCGCCCGCGGGGCCGGGCCGTGGGCGGGAGCGGGGGCTCCGCCGGGGGGGTTCCGTAGTGCCGGGCTGCAGCCTGGAGAAGGGCAGCGGGGCCACCGTGACTCCTCCGGTACAGGAGCGGACAGGACAGCGGGGCAGGGGGAGGGCGGCGCTGGAGCTACAGCGCTCGGGCAGGCAGGCGGACCGCTCCCCGACAGCGCTGCTCCTGGCAGCGCCCGCTCCTGGGCTGCGCGTTCAGCGCTAAGGGCACGCTCACCTACCGCCAGAGCGGTGGGCTGGGAAGCTCTTGCAGTGCCTCTACTGAAAGGGGAAAAAACCAAAAACCAAGAGGCTAGCGTAGTAGACTGGCCTGTAGCCTTATTCATTACTTACTCTGTACCTGATGTTTTGCATGTTGAAAGCTGGCTGTGTAACCCGAGTGCCGAGAGTTACCTCTATTCAGTAATTCCTGCGGCTGGTGCCTTTCACAGCACGTGGAAGTTAATCCCGTTTCTCAAACCCGTGAAACGCCGGAGACCCCCGGCTTTGTGCTGTGGATGCTAAGACAAACCAGAGGACGTTTAAGATGCTTCAGCAAGTGTTTGACCCAAGCTAAAGTTTACAGCTGCCCACCAGTTTCACGTGGTAGCGTTACCTTTAACGGGGTCACGTCAGGAACATAATGGAGATAAAGGCACATGAGCACTGATTTGGTAGGAACGCAGCAGAGCTGACACAGCTTCCCCCCTTCAGACCTCTGTCCCAGTAGGGTGTCTGCCGACTCAGCTTCAGCTGTGCTGCCAAGTGACTCAGAGGCAAAACCCCCACGCTTATGCTCAGGCTTTCCACAGAGGGTGTCACGCCAGAAACCCCAGAGGTGTTAGCAGGACTTGCTCTTGTGCATCTCTCTGCTCAGCACTTCAGCTCCTCAGAAAAAAAAAAAAAGAATCCCTTCCTCCAGAAAGGAGAATGGGGCTTTTATATATATAATTTTTTTTTTTTAAGATTCTGAATAAGCATTCAGTTTGCAGAGGCCTCAAGCAAGCAGACCAGGGTGCTTACAGCAGCCCTATCAAAAAAAAACCACCAAACCCCAAAAGACCCCGCTGAGACTAAGCCATATATTTCAGCCCACGTAACACTCTTCATAACTGACCCACATAAAGTCTTTTCCTTGCACATAGGAGCTCATGCCCTTAGAAAGGCTTTCCTTCTCCCCATCCTTCAAGTCTTAGATGATAAACAAAGCTGCCTACCTGACTGCCAGGAACAGAAGTGAGGTCAGGTCAGAGCAACACCATAAACTACCGTCACACATTTCACAGGATAAGCAGTGTCATGCTTGCGAGCAAATTCCACAGTGCATTAAATCAGGATGCTGCCCTGTGAGATGGCTCTCCAGGTGCCTTTGCTTTGCAGACGCTTTTGCGCAATAGCAGCAACTACTTATATACAAGGCTACACGTATTTCAAAAGGCTTTGAACTAAAAATTGTTGAATCTAGGATTAGAATTAACATGTCTATCCCTCCCAGAACTGGGTTAATAAAAAGTCTAATAAGCCTAAGTTTGTGAAACTACAGCCAAGGCCTTTACACAAGAAAGAAGCAGAAACCTTCTGCCCAAGGTTTTTAGCTGGTATCACACATTACCATCATGCCAGTTTTGCAGTAACAGCACTAAAGCCTAAATTCCCCAGGGCAGCATAACCATCATCAGCCTGACAGACCTTGCTTTTAGGCAAATGCCCCTTTTGACATCTGATAGAAGATGTGGGCCTCCAGGTCACCTTGGAGTGCAACATTTCACCAAAATACTTCAGAAATAGTCAATGCAACTTTAGGCTGGTCTAATTATTTTGCAGACAGAACTCCTCCTAGATTACTGACATCATGGGGAGCTTGTGTTAAAGTGCAAAAACACCAGGAGAAAAGGCTAAGAAAGCCAACATATAAATTCTTTCCAGTAAGACTGATACTTGGGTTCTTAATTTCTGTAATCCAACCAACTCTATTACATGAGGAAGAAGTCTACGATTCCACTTTATGAGCTAGCTACACCCAATGAATCCAAATCCCTCTAACAGCATTGCACTTGCAAGTTGGTAAACAGATGCACCTGCAGGCACTACAGCAGCACTGAATACAGAACTCAGGTTCTCAGGAAAATCCACATACAGAGGCTAATCATTTTTATTATTCTTTCAGCCAGAACATGCTCCTTTTGCTACAGATCATCAGAATTCATATTGAAATGCATTGCAAGCTGCTCTCACGTTCAATGCCACGCCACAGGTTTTATTATCACCAGTTTCTGAATCACTAAAACAAGCTCAGTTTTCCACCAAAACAGATACAAGATGGTTTAAGCATACACACTGCAGAGGAGAATAGAGCAAAATACCTAGAGAATTCAACTCACAGACAAATCTCTTCCATACAGTGTGCTTAAAGAGAGCTAAAGGAACTCCCCAAACCCAGATACTACAGACCAGACTAAGAAGGGGAAAAGAAAACACAACCAAACCTAAAAAAAAGATCACATCAAGCTATCAGGAACAAGATGACTAACAAAATCACAGCCCAGGAAAGAAGAAAACCTAGATCATAACTCTGGGTGAGAGAAAAACACCACCATACCACATAGCTTCCAGAAGGAAAAAACAGCCAGTGATACGAAGGAGGTGCAAAGAAGTAGCTGTTCTTCTTGGTTACACCCAGCTCTCCTAGCCACTCAAAAAATTTCCCCCAGCACCTGAGTCACTCCTCAGCGTAGTGGATTATTAATTAGATCAAATTAACTCTGAGTGAGGCTGACTGGCCTCTTTCTCATTCTTTCGGTCTGCAGTAACCATCTGGGCAACTTCCTGAAGTGCCTTGAAGGTGCTTATCACACTTCTGACACTTAACACTGGTAAAAATGAAGGCTATTAGAAAGCACGAGTGTCTATTTTTTGGGGCTATATCCGTTCTCCAAAAGGTGTTCACAGTGAATGCAGTCACAACATGAGGAAATGCAGTGGGATGGGTCTAATACACCCTGCAAGAGAGAGCAGCAAAGCTGGTGCGATACCGAAAGCAGGCATGATTCTCCAACTTTTCTCCCAGGAGTTCCTGATTCGCTCCTCCAAAGTCATCTGCTGTTGGGATACCACATTGATAATAACTGCAGAAACACCCCAGTATGTTTTTTAAAAACATTAAGTGTTCCAATATGCCTGATTGAGGATTCATCAGCCCTTGCAGGTACCTGCATTAATACCAGCCCCCCTGGGACCCTGCCTGTGATACTTTCCTGGCTTTATCCTAACTCGTTAGAGTTAACCCAAGAGCAAGCAAAAGTGAACAGCTCAAACCAGTCTTTATTTATATGCGCAGGGTGGGACAAATAAGCAAAAGCACGTGGTTGCAAAGCATTGCCTTGCTTGGAGCGGGAGGGTGAGACAGCAAGCCGTCACAGTGTCCTGAGGTCCCCTGATATTAAATCATCCCTCCAGCTGGGATGACTGGTTTTCCTCCACCATCCCACTGTGTGACTCTCCACAAGCCTGGCCAGGGGTGAGGAACAGGATTCCTCCCCCGGAAACACATGAGGAAGAAAGAAAGAGATAAAGACTCTCTTAACTGCGGGCAGTCTGTGAGCTACCGGCCAGACTGCTGTCACATGTCAGATGAGGAGGAGGAGGTAAAACGGTGGAGGGAACGTGCCTCAGGCAGCTACAGGGGAGGGCGGTGGGCCTGCCTGGTGCCACGGGGCCCGCTCTGGCAGGAGGGAAGCGAGGAGCCGCGTGGAGGGACGGTGGGTGCTCACGGGAGGCTGAGCGTATATATGTCCACGGCACCAGGGCCGTAAGCACCCACTGGGAGGAAAACCAGCCTCTGCAGGGATTTCTGAGCTGAGCCCGCACCTGATCAAGGAGAGCAAACCCGAGAAGGCAGGATCAGGGGACAACACTAAAAACCCCTTCGGCCCAGGCCCTGCGTTTGCTCCTCTGCTTGCCTAACTCCCCCTGCGACAGCGTCTTCATCCCTCTCAGGGTCTCTGGGTACTGCTCAGAATAAGCAACTCTCGCAGCTAATTCCAGGGCAAACACGCTCTGCTAGAGAGCGCTGCGTTATTTATTTTATTACTCTTTATTGTTTTATTGCTGTTTGTTTCCCTCCATGAGTGTCGCCACTTGCGGGAGCAAACACCCCCAAGGACGAACGGCGGCTTCGTGCCTCTGTGCAAAGCTCCAGCGGCTTTGCTGGCTTTACCGAGCCAGCCGCTGAGCTCTGCCCGCGGAGGGACGCTGCCTCCGGGGACGCGCCGCGCCGCCCGGCTGGCTCCGCCCGCACGCTGGAGGCGTCACCGCGGCCCGGTGGGGCGGGCAGCGCGTTGCCTAAGCAACCCCCGCCGGCTCAATACTTCCGCCTCGGCAGGCGCCATGGCGGCCGTCGCCGGAAGCGGGGGCGGCAGGCAGCCAATGGGCGGGCGGGGGCGGGGCGCTGAGGCGGGCGAGGGGGCAGCATGGCGGCGCCCCGGGCGTTGAGGCGCTGGTGGAGGTTGGCGCTGGGAGGCCGGACGAGGTACCGCTCTGCGGTGGCGGCGGGCGCGCTCGGTCCCCTTGGCCCGTCGGGTGTTGTCGAGTGTCGCCGTGTGTCGCCGCTCTGCGGCAGGGGGTCGCGACCGTGGGGGTGGGGCCTGAGCGCGCTCCCCTGCGGGGGGTCGGGCCGGCTGCCCTCGACGGGGATCCCTCTGAGGCTCCCCCTTTCCTCCTCTCTCCCTGAGGCAGCTGGTGTCCCGCTCCGCTGTGCCGAGGACGAGCGCTGCCCAGGCCTCCGCCGGGTCCTGCCTGTGCAGTTGGCTTCCCGCTGCGGTGGGCATCGTCCTTCTCCCAGCCGGGCCCGACGGAGAGCGACCCCAGCGAGGGACAGGTTTTCCTCAGCGAGAGCTGCGTGAAGGTAGGGAGCCTGGGAGGCAGCTCAGGTGCCTGTGGGAGGGATTCCAGGCTGCCTGGCCTGCCCTGGGCACATGGGAGAGGCGTTTGAGTGTTCACCAGTTTGTTGAGTAGGTCTTTTAACCCTCTTCCTTTTTTCTTTGCAGAGGCTGCTGGAGATCACAGACAGCTCAGAGTTTCTCAGGCTGCAGGTGGAAGGAGGTGGCTGCTCTGGATTCCAGTACAAGTTCTCCTTGGACACAGTTATCAATCCTGATGACAGGCAAGGACAAAGGGGTGTAGTGGTGGTCATGCGTGATTGATCTTTGCAAAGGTAATAAGAAGGGTGCACGTGACATGATAGTATCTTGAATTGAAGGGAAGAGCCTGTGAGATAAGGAGGGTGCTCAGGCTGTGTATCTCTGTCATGTATACAGCACAGTTAATGGTTAAACATGCTGCTTTTCTGCAGGGTGTTTGAACAAGGTGGTGCCCGTGTGGTCGTGGATGTGGACAGCCTGGCCTTCGTGAAAGGTGCCATGGTGGACTTCAGCCAGGAGCTGATTCGCAGCTCCTTCCAGGTGGTGAGCAACCCCCAGGCAGAGAAGGGTTGCTCCTGTGGGACTTCCTTCTCTGTCAAATTCTGACTGGACTTCCCATGGTTGGACACTGTCTGAAGACACTTCCTGGCAGTCTTCGGAGGTTTTTTGCTTGTTCTGTTCCCAGCTGCTCCCTCTCATCTCCCTTACCCTGTAACATAGCTGTTACACATGACTCCAGCTGTGTGTGTGTCTGCACTGAGCCTGTCTCCAAGACTTGTTGGCCTTCCTTTCAGAAACATGAAGTAGCTGTGAGCACGCACACGGGAGCATTTTCAGCGCCTTGTGAACCACTGGCCAGGTGGTGGTGACTTGCCTACCCTGTCCTGAACGTGGAACCACTTAACTGCTTGTCTCTGCAAGAGATGGCTGTATATATATATGTGTGTGTGTGTGTTTAGTGAAAGTTCTTACTAAAAAAAAGTCTTTGAGATTGATTGGTATTGCTCGTGCATTCCCACGTGGGTAGAATCCGGGTTCTTTCAGGCTACTGTTGCTTATCCCTTGTCTTCCAGCTGAATGGGACTCAGAGTCTCTCTCCCATACACCTCCCAGTGTTGCTGGCTCTCCACTCCCCAACTCATAGTGGGCTTTTCCAGATACTTTGCTGTTGTCTTACCCAGCAGGCTTCTCTCGGTCCCAGGAACCTACAGTGGTTTTGCTGTCAGTCCCTGGGATTAACGTTCTCACTTGTTCAGAGTAAGTGATGCTAAAAAATTGAGGTGGGAAGAATTAATAGCTTATTTCTTTTATTTAAAAAAAGAAAAAGCTTGTATATGTATAAAAAGAAAATATACAGTCCTCCATCCCCCAGTGCTATTTTAGACTGTTCCTAAACCTGACTTGGAATTTTAGGTCATACAAACTCTCAGGTTTCCTAGAGTGTCTGCTGCCTTCCCTTGCCAGCAGAAAGGGAGGTTCAGGTGACACAGGCAGAGGAGGATCTGGAGTACTACTTAAGGGTCCTCAAGTCCTTTTGACTTAGTTGTCTGAAAATCTGTTCCATAACTTGCTTCAGTATTTAATCTCTGTCTAACTTGTGCCTGGTTTGATGAAAGAATGAAATAGCTCCTTTCCTTTCTGAAACTTCCATGGACTGGGAAATCTAGAGGTTTCTGGAATAACATCCTTTTGATTAGTTGTTTTCTGTATTTTTTTTTTATCTGCCCCTAGATGTCTTTTAAATCAAAGTGTTTCACCTGCATCTGGGTGAAAGGAGAGATGGGGAAGCTATTTTTGTTCCCTCTCATGTTTTATCTGATCATAAGCAAATTGTCTAAGACTCGAGTCTTTCACGTGAGTGTGGGAGCACTGTATGACTTTGGTCTCAAGGAAACTGCTTATGGCAGACCATGAGATTTTTAAAACTCCGTGCCACAGGCATTTTTGTTGTTGAGCTTCCCGAGTGCCTTTCTAAACTAATCAGCAGTGCATACGTACAGCACTGATTTGGCTATTGATTTCTAGCACTCAGAGTTGATAGCCAGCTAGTTTCAGTTTCATCTGTAACTGTTACAAGAGTTCATGTGTGATCTGCTCTGACTTTGTCACGTGGGGAATATGGATGGGATTTGAAGCAGCAGCTCTTTTGGTTTAGCCCTTTTCTATTTCTGTTTCCTACAGTCAAAAAGTTCTGCCTAGTTATCTCACTATCAGAGGGAGCTGCGTGTAGCACTGTCCCATTTTGTAAAAGGGAGTAAAAGGATGTGATTAAGAGACTTATCTAAACTCCTGCAGGATATTTTGGCCCTTCCCTTATGCTCCCAGGTTTTGAATGTGATGTCAGCCAGAACTGCCTTTGAAAAGTGTAAGACCTAAAAGCTTGTGTAGGTAGAAGACATTAGATAAACTCAGTTTCTTTCAGATGAGATAACTGAGCAATGAAAGTTGGCTGGAGGAATTGCTTTCTGAACCAGGAAGTACAGATCTGTTCTTGATCTATTTCACACAGTCTGACCTGGTCAAGTCTCTTTTGGGATCTTTTGTGGGAAATAAAAAGTGTAGCAGTAGTGCTGGGGGGGTATCAAACCAGTTGCTACCAAGGCTTTTTTCCAAAAACTAAAGCCTGCCTTCAGCCCCTGTAAGCATGCAGCCTTCATCTTGGATTACTGTTCTTACTAAATGTAGATGTGCCATGTCTGTTCAACCTAGCCAGACTCCAGCTGCCTTCACTCACTCTGCACTGATGAAGTAAGTCAAGCAAGTGCTGTCCATGTGGAGTGCCGCCCTTTTCGGAGAATCTGCCTCTTCCCTCCCAGGGACTGTACAGAGGATGAGACTTTGGGTCCCCACCAGTGTCACCAGCAGGGTTGCTGTGCTGACCGGGGAAGAAGCTTGCATGTCTGGCTTGCTCTGCCTGCGGTTCTGGTAGTACTGCTCTAACTGCACTAGGTGGACCCCTTACTCCTTGGGAGTTGCTCCGCTGGACATGTACGGGCATTTCGACTTCTATCTGGGGTGAGGTTAGATCTGTTCCATGCAGGACCTAGGCAAGAGCAAAAGTTTCTTTGCAGCTGCCTGATTTGGAGGCAGGCTGGAGCTGAGTTCATCTCGTATTGCAGCAGTGTGGTCTCTAGATCAGAGAAACTGCTAGGAGCTGGAGAGGTTCCAGCTGTACAACACATTTCTCTTGGCCTCCTAGCCCTGCTTCCTGGGAATGGCTATAATCTACTGGCCAGCTCCCAATAGGGAATGGGTGCAAAGGGCTGTCTGTCACCTCCAGAGTCCTCCTGACTCTTAAAAAAGCCTGTCAGTACATCAGAAATTGAAAACTGTCCTTGTCCATGAAGTCAACAAAGGGGGGTGAAGGTGACCTTGGTGAATTTTGGCTGTGTAGGCAGAAAAGGCTAGATCCTGGCTCCTATGGAAGGAAAAAAAACAATCTGCAAGGTTTGTACACTGAATAGCCTTAGGGGCCATAGGTGGCACCACACAGTAGACTGTGGGGCAAGACCAGCGTTGCCAAGAGAAGGGTGCAGAGGATTAGATGGGGGATTTGCTTCTGCCTGGGCTGTGAGGGACTGCCAAGGCACGCCTGTGAGATGGCTACAGTGTGGAGTAGATGGAAGCCCTTGTACTGAACCACTGAGAAAAAGCAGGAGTACAGAGCTGGAGGTGCTGCCTTTGCTTCATTGCAAATGAGAAACTGCAGTGGAAAATCTTTCTCTGCTCCCACATGAAGAAGGAGGATTCTCTCAGTTCACCCACCTGACAAGGAATGAATGATCAAGAAAGGTATTTATGGAAACCTACGGTAAGGTGCAACTTCAAGGGAAAAGGGCACAAATCATCAGTGTCACTGACAGGCGGGTAGAAGAGTATGTAATAGAAATCCTCGCTTCGGTGAGGGCTTGTTGGAGGTCTGCAGGGATTTGTTAGTAGACAACCAGCACATCCTCAGCCTGTGACTCTGGCTCTGTTCTTCAAATTAGGTATCCACCATCGCCTGTTAACTGTGGGTGCCTCTTCCAAGCTTCAACCCAGGCCGTGGTAGAGAAAAGGCAGATTTGTCATGCCCTTTTCTCATGATTTAGGGATATGTATGGGAATACCATGTTCACCTTGGTGGGCTTCTGTGAGGTATTACTTGCTACAAAGAGCATTTGCGGGTGAGTGGCTCCTGTAAGACTGAGGGCCAGCATAGGGTGGATGTTAGGGGAACAACTGGCCCTCTCACCCCAAAATTTTCATCTGCAAAATTTTGCTGAGGTCAGTCCTCTCCATTGTGAAATTCTGTGTCTGTACAGAGCTGTTGGGTGAGTCAGGAAGACAGCTAGGGGTGAGGAGCCAGTACTCCCTCCTAGTGACACCCACTGGGGCTTCTGCTGCCCCCACACAGCAGTATAATTTCCTGCCTTCTTAGGGCTTGCCTGAATCCAGCACCTGGGGGAGGAATCACTGAATGGTGGAGGAGGCAATAACAGGAAGGCAGAAGTTCATAAAAGAAGGCTTCTCTTGTCTGTGTCCTACACTGTGAAGGCAACTGCTTTTATATCAAGACTGTCTTCAGCCTTGCAAGCCTTTTGAACATCCACTGGCAGCTGGAAGTGAAAAACAGAGTAGTATAAACCCCACTATTCACATCCTCAGCTGAGACTGGCCAGAGGAGTTTATTGAATTCAGAGCAAGCATGCTATATTTCCAGGATGAGCTGCTACAGCACATGCTTGAGGATGGAACCTCATGCTCTCTCCACTAGCAAATGCAACAGTGGAGTTCGTTAGCAGAGGGTGTGATAGGATGTGCACAATTTCGATGCTTCATTCTCTTTGCCTGTTTTCACGCACACCAGCTGAAGCGCTCACCCAGCATTCACCATGCTCCTCTGGAACGGAACGTAGCTGCCAGAGAGACTGGCAGCAGAGAAAGGGATAACCTTGTGTAATAGTGTGTTTGATAACGACTGTCAGCCAGCCTGGAAAAGAACTGCAATTCAAGGAGACAGAGCATTGGCAAGAATAAACTGCAGCCACCTGTATTGTATCAAACTCTTCCATTTGGGTAATCTTTTTATTGCCTTTTTTTTTTTTAAAGAGGATGAATCCTTGAACCAAATGCCATTAGGGGCTAGGTGCAGGATTAATAGTGCAGTTTGGATCTTGCTGGGTTCTGAGAAATATGCTTGCTCAGCGTGGTTTCCAGGATTAGGCTGCAACTGGCAGATATCTGCCCAGGAGACAGCTCAGTAGATCATGGACTTGGGGTGGGTTTAGCATCCAGCTGTGGACAGAAATGAAGCTATTCATGACAGCGAGATGGGCCATTACTCCAAGGCTGTGATTCCTCACCCTGTGGGGAGCAGTTTCTGTGCAGTGCTTCCTGCCTCTGGCCTTCCCAGCACTTGTACGGCTCTTAATATTTCCTGCTTGAGCAATAAGAGTTTATGGTCTTAGTCTTTGTGGTTGATTAGAGCCCAAGTTTGTGCCCCTGTTTTAATCAGTGCTCATTTACCTTTGGCATCCTTCAGAGGAACAGAATGGTATGTCTTTCAGTTGCCATGGAAACAGTGAGACTAAATGCACATTTCCATGGCAACCTGCCATTATCTTCAGCTCTATCTGTGGGTCTCATTTTCTGACCATGGGGGTGGGGTGGTGAAAATGGAACTTCATCTCTTAAAAAAATACAAAATTTAAAAAAAAAAAAGGGAAAAGAAAGATGCTACCACCACCATCACCACCACCCACTTTCCTCCTCTGGCTCAGGCTTGGGGTCAAGAGAGGCCCGTGACTAGTTCCACCTACCCCATGCTCTGGGGCTCCGAGGTATTGTCTTCAGCCCCTTCTCTCCTTCACCCTTCTAAAAATAGAGACATTCAGAACAATTTGATGACAGTGTTCCAGCACTTCTCTGAGCTCTTTGTTTCCTCAACTAACGCTCCCAGAAAAAGCCCTTGAAGTTAATTGAACTTTCAAATGGGTTCCAAAGGTCAACATGTCCCAGTTCCTTTTGGTCCGAAGGGCCAAGGGTTAATTACGGGGTCTAAGACTCTGAGGAGAAGCCTTTGTCCGCTGGGACTGGAGGCACCAGGGCAAGTCACGTTAACCTCAGGAGCAAGGGACCTTCTTGCAAGGGGGACAGCATGGACTGCTCCAGGAGGTCTTGTCCATCAGAGAGTTAGGGATCAAAGGTGATGCTTATCCATTTAATGTGCAACTGAGGGGATGCAGGGCAGAGAAACTAGGTGTTTGCTGTATGATGGGTCTTGCAGCCCCCCAGCCAGAAGTGCTCTTGGCCACTGCTAATATCTCTGCCTCCCCCAGCCACTGAGTCAAAAAAAGGACAGAATCTGCTGTACTTTGAGCAATTGCACACAGCTGTTCCTTAAGCTCATGTTCATTATTTTTGCTCTAGCTGGCTTGACCTTTAGCAAATTCCTTTTATTCACGGTCTAATCTTGGTTACTGAGGGGAAGAAGCTTGTGTCTTGCACTGTTCTAGCCTGATGCAATAGAGTCATCCGTGGACAGGATGTGGTAGAGCTCTCCTTCCACATCTGCCCCACTAGCCTTTCACAGGTGGTGAAGCAGAAGAAAATAAAGCTCTGTCTGCTCAGGAGTTAGCATGGAGGCAGATGTAGTCTTCAGAACAGGTGAGGCAGGTGCTGCTCAGGTACAACTCTTTTCCTTGCTGCGGTCTACCACAGCGCTGCTTGTACATGACAGCTGTCACAGTCAGCCTGGGTGTCTGTTGTCTCATCAAGGGGAGTACAAAGACCAGAGAGCACTGTACATTGCTGAACTTTCATGATTTTGCTCTGGAAGAATTACTGCCTGGACACACTGCCAGGGTTTGGTTGGGAGCTATCACTTGGAAGACACACTGAGAGTGGTCTCTGAGATGTGGGGCCCTTGTTCCTGAGCTGAAGTGCTGAGCACTGG
The DNA here is from genome assembly GCF_030936135.1 of Gavia stellata. Classification (NCBI taxonomy): domain Eukaryota; kingdom Metazoa; phylum Chordata; class Aves; order Gaviiformes; family Gaviidae; genus Gavia; species Gavia stellata. Next base: position 27,297,180 of record NC_082600.1, read on the forward strand.
GACAAACTCTGCATGGTTTGCGTGGGCAGAAGGTTGCGGGAGGATGTGCTCCTGGTGCCAGACTGTGCTGGCTTGGCTCTGTGAGGTGCCATGGCGGAGAGTACAGAGGAAGGTTTGCTGTATGTGCTCCATGTGTGAAGCGGTGGCAGCCCTTCGGCTGCTGTGGGGAGCAGCGTGCCCCATTGACCTGCTGCACAGCAGCCTGAGAGCAGGGACAGCCTGGGCTCCTCCTGCTGAGGACCACTGCAGGCTGGCGGGCTTGTGCCGCGGGCTAGAACCATAAGGAGGGTTGCCTGCAGTCTCAGTTGTAGCCCTGCTGCTGTGGCTCACAGAGTTGGACAGCCGGGGTGGCTTTAGGCTCTTCCCCTCATGTCCATAGCGGCTGAGCAGGTGTTGACCGAGGGAGCGACACAGCCCCTCGTTCAACCTGTCCTTGGCACAAAGGGTCAATTCTCCTTGCCGGCATCCTGTGCTGCCTGTAGGCAAGGGTGGCCGTGCTCTGGCCGGTGTGTCCAGCGGGCTGCGTGGCACGCTTCCCCTCGACTCCCTGCCTACCCATGCATGCTTGTCACAAACTTCAGACCTGCAAGATTCATGTTAAATATAGAAACTTTTCGGGGAAGAGCTAATAGCATTTGGAAAAGAGAATTCAGTAGCTGCCTTTGGTGACAAAGGCAGAAATAACGGGGCAATGCTATTGTTAGCAGAACTTTATCTACCAGTGCCTGCAAGAGCTTAGTGGGGAGCAGGGAAGCCGTGGGACTGCATGGCAGATCCCTCGGCCTCTTAATAAAACACTTCCCCCTGCTGCTGCTATCCTATGTTCCCAGATAACAGGCACAGGCCAGAAATAGGACTGCCGTGGTGAAATAAGTTCCTTAATCCTCTTCGAGCTAAGCGAAAACGTATCAGTGAAGAGCCAATTCACAAGGGAGAGCTGAATTACATGGAAAAAAATTGTGTCTGCAAATCAAATGGAGCTCCAGCACTGTGAGAGAGCGAAGACAAAATGGGCTGGTATGGGAGAAGGGGGAATATCCCAGAGAGATGCTCAGAGGTGGAAGGCAACAGGAGGTATCTGCTGAGCCTCCCCCAGCTCTGCTGCAGAAGCACACGTTTGTGGATGGATGCGGCTCTCAGAAGGTGGGAGGGCACTTACAGCTGTCCAGGTATTGTAAGAGGCAAAAGAACCTGGTGAGACCTGGGAGCCACTGAGAAGACAAGAATTGGTGAAGGGATGGGGTGTAGGTCATGTAGAGAAAAGTGAAGAGGATGGAGGAACAGGGAATGGGCAGCCAGACCAAGGGGGTTCAGGGGCTGAGCAGAGTACATGCCTGTGGCCGTGCCTGCTGGGTAGCCATCCCCCCAAGATACAGCCTTGGGGGTGCCAGATCCATGAAGCCACTGACCTGCTCTGCTTTGCGCTGGTTGAACTTTGGATGGCGACAGCCTGTGGGGAAGGACTCTCAGCAAACAGAAAGTTTCAGAGATGAAAACCAGACCTGCCAAAGGACTGGAAAATTACCTGCTTTTCAAGGAGTGGGCCCCGTTGGCCTGGAGAAAAGGCAGCAGATCTGAAAAGCAAGGGTGCACAAATGTGTTACATGCTTAGGAGCATGTGCTAGTTCTCCAAACAAGTAAAGGCTCCTGTTGTAAGGAGTTGAGGAACAGACTTCTGCTGCTTGAGGATGCCCTGTTCTACAATGTGCTGGGCATTGCCGGTTGATGTCATCTCGATCCGTGCTGGATGTGATAATTTTACAGGGCAGATGAGACCACTAGAAGTGTCAGGTTGGGAGGGCTTCCTAAAGACTGGGGCTTGGGGGTGAAAAGAGGGGTCCTAGCTCCCCTGAGGCTGGTCCAAACACAAAGTAGTTCAGCAGAAGGACAGCTTATTGAGAGAGTTGTTTCTCCCAAGACAAAATGAAGGCACACCTTGCACAGCATACACTATGCTGGGCACAGAGAGGTCTCACTCACTGCCTGAGCTCCTCACCTAATGCTTAGGTGTGAGGGGCTTGCTACCCTTGTCCCTGCAAGCTTCTTGTGGTGCAGGGGAACCTGATCACACCCTCCAGGGATGCTGTTTTGTGTCGCTTGCTTTGGAGTCTGTGCTCCCTTTGCCCCCTCCCCTCCTGCTCATGTTTGCCAGATGCATTTGATTTATACATACTCATTCCCTTCCCCACAGGAATGAGTTTTGGTGCGTGTCGGTTGCGTGAGAGAAAAATTGATAGAGCAGGCTGCAGAGCAAAGCAGCTGGGATCTTTCTTAGGAGAGCCGCAGTCGTTAATTATAGGAGTCTAACTAAACCCCGGCGCAGGGAAGAAGCATTTTCTACATCTCCCTCCTTTCTTTTGTACCTCCCTGCACAGGTTGTCACATCAAAGACAGGATTCAGGGATGAGTGGAAACGACACCCACCTTTTTGAATAAAAATGGGATGCCGAGAGCCAGGGAGCAGGTCCCTTTCTGGCTCCCTCCTCTCCCAGACTGGATGAGGGGCACTGCACCTCTCCCCGGTGAGGGCTGCAGACAGCACTTTTCTGTCCCTTGGGCTTGCTCTTGCCTCTTCCCTGCCTCAGGCAGCATGGTGAATCAGCTGCTGCCTTACTAAAGCCTCTCTGGTCTGATCTGAGCACCAGCCTCCTCTCCCCGGCTCAGGTCTGTGCAGCCCGGCCAGGACCTCGGGATGGCAGGTTCCCCAGGGGTCTGTTTTATTAGCAGAGTCACCGCAGAGCTGGGTATTTCAGTTACAAGCAGCCTCACGTGTGCATCACAGGCAGAACCAGCAGCACTGGAAAGTGTTTTCTTTGTATGAATTTACCCCAGAGGAAAGAGAGTGGGGGAAGAGAGGGAGGAAACATAACCTGGACAACCTTAAAAGCCTAATACTCCCTATGCGTGTGCCTCTCCAATATGTTTCTGGCTGATGATCCCAGTACAGGCCGTGCTATTGCCCTGTTTCAGAGACTGCCTACACAGATAACCTCGTCTTAACATCACTGGCTTGCTCACAACCTTTGCTCATGTCACTTCATGACCTATAATATCGAGATAAGAGTGCTTGCCACAGCAGGAGGCTGTCCGCATTAACAACTAAGCGATACTAAGAGGAAAGAGGGCTATGAACATACCTAGGGTAGATAAAGATGATTTGGTCTCTTTGCAGAAGAAAGTTGTATGTTTTTCTCAAAGTTTCACAGGGCTGCCAGGAGATGTGTGTGCCTAGCCAAGGGAGGTACTGTCATCAGAAGCTGATTTTGGTGCCCCAGATGGATGCTCCTGGCCTTTCGCTGGGGTCTGGGCAGGGAGAGAAAGCAAGCGGGGCACCGGCTCACTAATTAAGGGACTTTCTCTCTCTGCAGCCTTTCTGCTGCTCAGAGGGGGAGGCAGAACTGGTGCCTGATGAGAGCCTCTCCCCTGTGCTGGGACCCCTCTTAAAAGCTGCTAAACATTAAAAAAAAAAGAAAAAAGAAAAATCTGTGAGGGCTTTGATAGTCCTTACAAGAAAGTGAAACAGAAGAGCCTTTGAGCTGCATGTATAAGAACAAACCTCTGTATATTGCTGGGGGAAGAAAGGCTGGTGGAGCCAAAATCTGGCAACAGTCCCCAGCTGGTGAGGGAGGTGCTTTTCTGCCGCAAGGTCTTGTCACGATTGATGCAGAGACAGAGAGAGGAAAAGCACAGGATCCTCTGTAGGCAATAACTAGCACCTCAAACCGACTGGGGTTTCAGTGGGATGGGGAGGGCGAGCTGGCACTTGTCTTTTGCCTCCGCACAGGGGCTTGGCCCTGGGCTCACCCCAGCAGAGGCACCCAGCCTCACCACATCACCCCTCCTCATGGGAGACCCCTTCCTGGGGGTGGTGGGAGCCTCCCAGCTGGGCAGAGTCCTCCTGCTCCGCATCCCCTGGGTTTCCATAGCAATTGGTGGTGTCAGCTGCATGGGGAAGCTGATGGAGGGAGACGAAGGTTTCTCCCCATCCTGGGCCAGCAGTGGGGTGGGAGGAGAAGAGAAGCATCTTGATGCTCCCAGTGGGGGTAGCAGCACCTGTGCTGCCCTAGCTCACCCCCAGCCAGGCCAGGGCACGAGGGTGCGATGTGAGTGTGTAGCCCCCAGGGGCTCTGCAGGGCAGGTTTTGGGGGACTGCATGCACCCCAGAGCCAGCCTCACACACTCCCTGCCCTGCCAGGGCACCCTCTGGGGGCTACTGATACCGAACAGATACCACCCCTGATTTTGTGTCCCCTTCTCCTGCAGCCTGCATCTCTTTCCCCCACAGCCTGGTCCATTTTTCCCCCCTTGGCACATTGTCAGTCAATGAAGTCAGAAATTAATCTTTGGCTTTAATGGAAAACATGGTGTGGGAGCCGGAGAGGCACAGGCAGCCTTGAAAGCAGCATTTTTATTCCCAGGATGGGGGAATGGGCCACTGGAGTAAAACCCCACGGAGGGAAGAGGGGTCAGTTGATGGAGGGGAGTATGGGTATCCAAGGCAGCACGCCGGCAAGAAGGGAAGGAGTGTCCTGGGAGAGCTCCCTGTACCCTTGGCACCACGGGGAGAGTGGATTTCATCATCTGCTAACCATGCCCACCCCTCCCCACACAGACAGGAGGAAAGGGGAGACCTGCCCATTCGAACCAAATGGAAAACCTGGGGGGGACTTTCAGAAAATAAAATAAAAATGTCAGTTCAAACCCCAAATGTTTCATATTATTTAGCATCTAAAAAAAGAGAAATTTAAAAGATAGGTCAGCTTTGAGATGGAACTGTCATGTTGAAAGAAAGCCAAGCTACTTCATTTAGAAAATGTCTAAACAAAATGTTTTGACATTTTCAGGAAAAAATTATCCCGTACATTTTCAGGCAAAACTTGCTAACAAATGTGACTGAAAAGTTTGGCATCCTGAAAACTGCATTTTGAGGCAAGCCTGGCACGTGCCAAACCTATTTCATACACTCCTGGGCACAACCCAGGTATCTGAAGCACGGCGGTGCCGGGCAGAGCCCTGAGAGCTGCCTGGGGAGCAGAGCTGCCCAGGGATGCTCGGCACAGGCTGGGCAGGTCCCGGCTGTGCCCAGGGCAGTTCCACCTGGCTGCCTTAGGGTTTCACCCTGACCTGGCTCCTGCCAGCACCTCTGTGCCTGCAGTGGGAAGGATGGCTCAGGTACCCATGGGTCAATGTGCCTGCTCCTGCCTTTGGCTCAAGCCACAGCTCTGCTGCAGAGGTGAAAACTGGGTCCCTGATCATTTTTAGCAGATGATGGTGGGGAAAGGAACTATAAATAAGCCAGAGCCATCCTTCAATGGCTCGTGCAGTGTGGGGAAGAGAAACACGGAGGTTTCTGGCATAATCACATTCTTGAAAGGGGACTCTTGGAGAACCCGCGTGCCTGATTTCCTGATGGGAGATATAGGAGCAGGCACTGGCACAAAATACTGTATCCCTGCCTGACCTATTGACAAGTGTACATGTTTTTCAGTAGTGCTATTAGATGTCAAGGGGAAATTGCCATTTACAATGGCAGGGTACCAGTGTACACTGAGACCTCTGGTCTCAGGTGGCACCTCTGCTCTGGGCACCAGCTGCAGTAAGGCTTTGGCCACCGACACCCCTCTCCCCCATTCCCACCTCAGGCCCCTGGTACCTTAGAGAAGCTTAGGGCATGTGTCGGGGGGGATTTCACAATTGCCTGCACCAGGCAGGGCTGGGCTGTCTGGGCTTGTTTTCAGCTTGATAAAGCAGATCTTTACAAGGTATGCCTTTGAGGTGGGAGGGTGACCAAAGCCAGTGCCAGGCAGGACTCTGCATCATTTCATGGTTTAAAGAGCTTAATGCTCACCCATCTCAATAGCCTGTTCTGGCACACTGGGAGACCTGAGAGTCTCTGACCTATTTCCATGAATTCGGCATTTTCCCATCTTCACCACTTCTGCTCCCGCAGCCCAGAGGAGGGAAGGAGGGGCTTGGCTGAGGAAGTGTGAGGAAAATGCATCTGCAAAGGTAAGAGAGAAAAAAGCAAGCAGCAGATGTGACTCGAGCTGTCTGCAAATCCCCAGAGGGACCAGAGGACTGCTGAAAGCGCCTCCTCTGAAGCAGCTCGCTCCCGGGAATGCCTTGTCTCGCTGCAACAGGCTTGACACCAGCACTCCCAAACCAGTGGCTGCTGGAAGGCAGTGGGAGCACGACGCGTGCCCTGAGGACCTCTCAGCCCTGACAGCTGCCAGCGACCTTTTCCTTAAGTCAAAGCAGGCTTCAGGGTAAACATACTTCCCTTCTGGGGGGCTGAAACATCCCCAGGGCCTGGCTGCTCCAAACTAAGCCATATGTAACAGCAAGAGATAGTGATAAAGCTTCACCCCAGGGCAGAGGTCTTCTCTCTGTAGTTATTCCTGCTTTAATAGAAAATAGCTCAAGAAATAAATCTGGCTCCTGCCCGCAGCCTGGGCCAAGGCTCCTCGCAGCAGCCAAGGACCACGGCTGGGTGCACGGTGGCCGCTGTGGCAGCTGTGTAACCCGGAGCAGAGGGGTGGAGAGGCAGAACAGCTGCTCTCACTGCCCGCCTGGCTCCCAGCGCCCCTGTCTGCAAAGCCTTTCAGAAGAAAACGCTGTCTGTTCTGACATTTAGAATAGATTAAAAATCATTACAGGCTCTTCTGGAACATTTTAGAAGGTGAAGCTATTGATTTAAAAACTGAACATCAGTTTTGCAAGAGAGGTGAAATCTCCCCGGCTTCCTCCCGTGAACATGAGCACCTGGTCCTGGCTGATGGCAGGAGGATGTTTATCACTGCACCGCCCTCCATCCCCAGTTCATCTCAGCCCTACCCCCCAAAAGCCTCCCAGTATGCAGAAGATTTTCAATCTGTTCCATTTTTTGTAATGAAGTCGTAAGGGCTGACTGCATTGTCTGCGTGCCAAGTGTTTGTGCCATCAGGGAACCAGTGGCCCGGTCCTCAGTGCCCCACGGGTCTCCTCCTCCCTGCTCCCTGGCTTTTTACACACTGAGGACCCTGTGTTCAAGGAGCAACTTCACACCCACCATCATTTATACCTCCTCCTGACTTTGCTGCCTTGACCTCAGATGCCATTTCCCCCCAGCACAGTGTAGCATCCCGCTCTGGCTCATCGTGCTGATGGCAATTAATAACTTTACTGGTTTCAGTCTAAGCACAAAGGCCCTCCTCTTCATGCCTCCTCTTCATACCTGCACACTAACCTGCTCCAGCTTTGGTTGCAGAGTTGGAGAGCTGCCCAAATTTTCCCCATTTGAGCTTTGCCCCATCGGCTGCCAGGACTGCTGGGACCTCCACTTTACTCACCAGCCAGATTCTTTGGGAGACGAGGGGCATCCAGCCTACCACAAACCTCCCTTGGTAAGTACAATGGCTTATTCGGTACCTCCGACAGAGATGCTCAAGCGCACGTGTCCCTGCTGTGACATGGGTTCGTGGCCTGGCCTGTCTGCGAGAGCTGGCTGTGCTGTGACACAGCCTGTTTCGCATGGCCCCGTGGCAGCAAGACAGTCAGAAAGTAGGGGGACTGGTGGGGACCTCGGTCCTGGGGCATTTAGGCAATACCTCTAGTGAAGACCTTTCGTTGCGCCAAGATGAGGCACCAAAGACATCACAGCAGTGTTACACCTGACACAGGGTGACAGCCAAGCTGTTGCCAGCTTAAACAGACCCATGTGCCATGATGGCTTCAGCTTGACCCTGATTTCTTTACCAGTCTGGGTGTTTTGCACTCTTGATGAAGGAGCAGAAGTGGTGGAGTGCCAGGCACTCCCGACGCAGGCAGCAAGGGCTCGGGACCCCCCTATCCTCCAGGTGCTGAGCAGGAGGATGACCATCTTGCACCTGCCCTGAGCCCCCATGCTATGCTCGCCACCAGATGCCAGCCAGCTGTGCTTGGGCACTGCATGGGGCTCTTTGGCAGCATTGATGCCTCCCTTGCTGAGCTCCTCAGAGCATCTCCATGCCTGCCAGGAGCAGGCAGGTCCCCCCTGCAGCAAGAGGCAGGACATTAATGCAGGGAACCGCAGCGGTGCTCAACCCCTCAAACTTCTTCCCCCGTCAGCAGAAGTGAAATGAAATTGCCTCTGCTGCTGGCTCTGGAGCGAGCTCGTATCTCTTGGCCCCTAATCAGGGCAGATATGAAATTTCTTATCTGTTAAGTAAAACGGTGCTGCACTTCAATCCATCCAATTATTTTTTCCAATAAGCATGAGTGAGGGGGCTGGCGGGGCCAGCCTCGGGAACTCATACAGTCAGCAGTGTGCTGGTGGCAGGGTGGCCCTGCCCCGGCGGGCATCTCAACCCAGTGCCCCACACAGGACCAGCCAGAAACACATCAAAGCACGTGCTCTCCTGGCTAGCACGACCCAGAAAGGGGTCTGGGGTGGGGAGCTAAGGGTGTCAGGCTGACAGGCAGGACCTTTGCAGCTTGTTGCCTACCAAGGACACGTCCAGAAATCCCCCCAGCATGGCCACAGACCTGTCCCTCACTTTAGCCCAGACTGGGGGCACCCTGTGCTGCAGGCGCTCTGCTCCGTACTCGCAGAGCAGAGATAACAGGTTCACCATCAAACACCAGTTTGTCTTCAAAGCCAGCACAGCTGTCACCAGAGGAGACCCATTCACCTCCAAGAGGGGGGTCTGTGCTCAGCCCCAGAGCCTGGGGACCATCTCTAGTGAGCGCTCAGTTGAGACCACAGGATCTAACCCAACAGAGGCAGAAAAAGCTGATGGCTATGAAGCGGCTTTCCTGTCCCTGGTCAGAATTGAGCCCTGTCCCACAGCATCCGATAACTGGATCACCAAGCTCCAGCCTTTCTCCATTCCCAGCAAGACAGCAACCCACATCCTCTCTTCCTTGCTACTTGGAAGTCAGCGATGGCGTGGCTAAGTGTAAGGGAGGATCAGAGAAGCTGGCCTGGCTGCATGCGGCGTTGATGTGTGGGCATCTGGAAGTTCTAGATGGGGATGGGGGCATAGATGCAAGGGAGCTGCCAGAGGAGGAGGAATAAAGATGGGACCAGAAGGTGGGAGAAAGGACACAGGAGTCCTGCAGGAAGGGGAAAAGGGACATGAGCCAGAGGAAGAGCTCTTGAAGGAGAAGTGACAGGGCAAGGTAGCAAAGGAGATAGAAAAATGAGACAAATGAACTCATCCCAGAAGTGTTCTCCCTGCATCATCCTGCTCGCAGTCACGCTGGGGAGAAGCCCTGACGTCGATTTACCAGGTGCTGCAATGGCTGCAGCCCCCCACTATTACCCCTGTAGCCATCCCTACACCCCAGGGCACTGGCCAGGAGGGGGTAAGGCCCCCTTGCTTTGGCACAGCTCTGCCGGCTGAGCAAGATCCCCAGGAGGGGTGCTTGCAGCTTGGGCTCCCGCAGTGGCGGGGCTAAAGACAGAGTTGGGGACAGTGCCATCAGCCACCAGGGACTTGGGTGCTCCTTAGGTGCTCAGAGCGGCCCTGATCAGATTTTGCTTCTCCTCCCCTCACACCTCGCTTTTCACTCACTGCCGTGTTCCCCCAGCACCCCCCTGTTCCCACAAATCCCCTGCATCTCTCCCCTGCTCCCCCAGCCAGGGCTCCCCCATCCCAGTGGCTCTGACAAAGCTGCTCCTGGGTGCCAGTCCCCAGCTTCTCTAGCCCTTGCGGGGTCACCCTGCAGGGACGGCATGCTGTGCAGTGCCCCGTGCATCCCAGGCAGCAGGTGAAGGGTGCCAGTCCTCCCTGCAGTCTCCTGGATCCTTCCCAGCACCTCGCTGGGCCCAAACAGTTCAAATGGGAACTGAAGCCCCGCTCTTGGCAGGGGGAGCAGGCACCAGTTACGGATTTTACTGCTAAACTCTGCGTTTCCAAGGAGGTGATGGTGGAGGCTGCAGCGGGCTGGAAACCAGGGACCTCCCCTGCGACAGCAGCTCCTACAACAAGCATCTTCACAGGCCGACACACCAGCGGCAAAAATAGGATCTTCAGGTGGAGTGCGGGAAACAGCCCCTGCTAGCCCTGATGCCCTCCCCGAGCCATTGGGCTCTGTGCCGCCTTCACAGGGACCCTGCAGTTTGCCTGAGAATAGCCAAAACACTGGGAACGTAGAAGCCAAGCCTCAGCTTCATGAGATGACAGCTATATTTTTTTTTCCTCCAACCTTTTAATAATGCCAATAAAAAGTGCAAAATAATTCAATGCACTTCAGCGGTTAACGTGCATACAGTCACCAGTTAATTGGGAAACCGTTTTCAGGGAGGGGTTTGCAAGCTTCTGCGTTAGCAGGGGAAGAAAGAGAAGCCTATTCATTTAGGGCAGAAAAAGTTGATCTTGATCTAATTGATAGAAATAGCGATTGACAGTTTTTTTCTCCAATCTTATGAATTCCCAGCTTTGAGTGAAATATGGAGTCTTTCCTTTCTGACTGAGTTTGTGTGAAAGGTTTTTGGGGAAAACCCAGTATCTTTGCTCTCTGACATAAGGCAGGAGGGTAGGAACTCTGCCCCAGACAGGCAGCTCTGGTGGGATGCTCAGCACTTACCCTGAGCTGGCCCCAGCAGGAAAACCTCAATTAAATACCTGTCAGACTCAGGGACCAGGCGCGTGAGCACCAGCAGACCACTCTGGAAAGGCAGCCTTGCTCCTGGGTAAAGCAAAGCTGGGTGATGCAAACTTTCTTCGAGGTTGTTCCCAACATTTTCTAAAAGGTTTTCTCTATTTAAACGTTAGCTGAAAAATGGATTTGCTCTTGAGTCGTCTGACTGAGCAGTGGGGAAATTAATGCAATAAAAATGTAGCTATGTAGAAGAGTTCTCCGCTGACCTCTCAGCCTTTCTCTGACGGTAGTCTTTGAGTCTGAACGGGATTAATTGGGTTTTCTTCCCCGTTAAAGAGGCAGGCTTCTGCTCATCCCCAGCCTGCCTGTGGCTGAGCCGAGCTTACGCCGTGTCCTGCCTAATGCTGCCGACACTGCCTGGATGGAAACAACGGGCTACAGAAAATCTGATTTTCAGGAATAGGCAGCTCCTGATTTTCTGTGATCAAATTCCAGCCTGGGGGGCTCATTTGGACCCAGGGTTATGCAGCATCCCTTGACCTTTAATACCTCTGGGCACTTTACCAAAGCACCTCGCAGGGAGGAAGGATGTTCTGGGAGGAAGGAATGAGGTGCTAAAACCTGTCTTTAACATCTGAGTCACAAGATGGACTTAAGCATTTTTCCCCCCCCTCTTTTTTTTTTTTGTTACTTTGTGACACGTTATTAGAGCAAAAATACCTGTGAACGAAAGGGAACAATTCAACGCTTTGAAACCTTAGGCCAGTCCTTTGGTGGAAGACCACTTTAAATGCTAAGGGAAATATCCCATGTACTGGTTTCATTTCAGACAGAAACCCCATATACATTATCAAAAGTAACTGAACAGGTATGAACAGGCTTGGCCAGCGGAAAACAGACACAAAGGGAGGGAGACAGTCTATTCCCCTGAGAGACCAGCCCCTAAAAAGAGCTGAAACACACATGTGTTGCTAAAACATCTCTTTTTTGCACACAGGACTTGCTGGTAAAGGTCCTCCTGACTTGACATTTCAAACAATTGCATTTTAGACCAGCCAGGCTCAAGAGCACACAAGGGAGGCGTCAGTCTGGGCTTCGCTCTAAAAAATGCATGTGGGTTGCTTCGCAAAATAACTGCGGTGACCTCCCGTTTGTCAGCCTGGCAGCGCCGCGTGTGTGATGGCCCCTTGGCTGTTGCTGGCAGGGGCATCCTCATCTGAAGGAATCGGGGCCACGGTGTAAGAGCGTCTGCATTGTTGAGGAAAACAGCGTGCCAAGAACTGTGGTGCTAAATTTTGAAAAAGGTTTAATGAGAAAGAATTTCCTTTAATAATAATAAAAAAGGATGTGACCTCTGGCTAGGAGCCACTCCCAGGTAACACCCAGAGCAGGGAGCCCATGGGCATAATGCTCCATGCTGAGTCCTCTCCTGCCGTGCTTAGAAGTTATTCAAGTCTAATACACATTCTTCCAAAAAGAGGGTCCAGACATGGTGGACAGTCACACCACACTGACTATCTTTGCCCCTCACCAGCCAAAAAAGTCTTTGGCAAGATGGCCGGGGCTGCATCCCGCCTGCGGCAGGGCACAGCAGCCATCTCAGAAGCTGCTCATCCTCCGGCAGCGATGCTGCGGGGCTGGCACCCACACCCTGTCCTGGGCAGGGGGACAGTGATTCCCCCCACGCCCTGGAGAGCCCATTTCTGTGAGCGGGAGCTGCACTCCTCCTGCTGTTCGCAGACAAAGAGGGGTTCGGGGGAATGCTAACCACTGGCTTGTCACTTTGACAGCAAAGTTTTCTTGATGGCCTGTCAACTGCTGATAACAGCAACGTCCTCACGCTTAGGAGCACATGTCCCAGCATAATAAATCCAACGCTTTTGTCTAAGGTTGAGTGGCGGAGAGAGACGAAATTGGGTCGTTGCTGCTGCAGATTTGTCGGCGAAGTCGGGGGCGCATTCAGCAGAAAGCTGGTGGCTTGTGAAGGCTCTAATCCCACGGCTTTGATGGGCCTCACAAACGTACCATGGCATTGATGAGTTGCTGGGCTGGGGCAGTGAGGTGTGCAAATCTCTGACGGCAAAAAGCAGAGAGGAAACAACAAACATCAACGTCCTCTAACGGGTGTGCAGAGGAGGGACTGTCTCTTCAGTTACCATGACGGCTGGTTGAGAAACTCTGGGTTTAGTGCAAACCATGTATTGGAAAGCAGATTCAGGTAATGCACCTGCATGTGCCAAGAAAGTGTTCTCGGGAAAGGATGGCTCCTGCACTGGGGATAGAGGCAGAATCAGGAAAGTAGGTGAAGAAATCACCCCCCTGCCTCCTGCACCGCAAAGCCAGGGAGGAATCAGTACAGCAAAAAGCAACCTGGTCATATACATTTTCAGGCCATCAGAGGCTTCCCAAGGATTCAGGGTAATTCTGCTTTTGGAAGGGCAACAACTTTGATCAGAAACAACTTTCAGAGTATGTTGTGATGAACCCCTTTGCCTATTAAGGCTATTTCACCAGTGTAGAAGGGAAATCAGAGAATTCCCTTGGACAGAGAACTGGACAACTCATTTTCTGGAAATAGCTGAGGGTGCATTTTCAGGGCCAAGACTAATTAGTCCAACCAGACCCGGAGCTCCACTACCAATCCTAATCAAGTCATCTGTTTCCACTGCAGAATCCCGATGTAAAAATCCCTGTGCCCTGCTTTAACCTGGCCCTAGCTTTAGACACCCCTCTTTCTACTACACTGGTCCACCCCAGACTGGCAAGGGTTAAATAAATTGGTTCATATGACAGACATGTCCTTTTCTACTTGCCAAAGCATGTTTCAGAAGAAATCCAGAGACTACACAGTCTCTGATGGTCTATATGGACTTTGAATCTCATGGGCTCTGATCTATAATAAGGGCTCTGAATCAGAGAGCTGTTCCCGCTGTGTACATAGGCTATTTCTGCTCCTTATAATTGTTTCCTGTGCCCCATGATGTCCATCACTGAGTTCACATCCGAATTTGTTTTGATAGTCAGAAGACAACCAGGAATAAATACAGCATCCCAGGAAGAGAAATGGGGCTAAATAACTAGAGCTTTGGGTGTGCAACCTTGAAGAAGAATGGGTTGGGTTATAGCTTCATACAGTGAATGAGCAGTGCTTATTCTGCATGCTTGTACCAAAAAAAAAATGAGATGGTGTAAGAGCTGTACATATTTTGGAGAGACTGTAAATCCAGGAGAATAACCTCTTTTTTTATATATTGGTGCTCTCTACTTCTCTGCAAGCGGCCAGGATTTCAGCAGCACAGAGCTGTGCTAAGCCTAGGAACAAGAGCCCAGGGAGCCAGCAGCATGGGTCTGTGCTGTGGTGGTGGTGGTGTTCTTCATGTATAAAGCTTTGAGCAAGAGGCTGGGCAAGAGTAAATGTGTTAATAAACCACTAGAGCCTGTTATATATAAAATAAGGATCCTGAGAGCCTGGGTGCAGCCAGACCCCATGTAAAAAGCTATAGCTTTCATATTTGCAAGGACAAGTATCAATTTATCAACTTTTTATAGAGAATTTGATCCATATGAATGAAGCCACTGAGCCTCCAAAATCCAGTGTTTGCTCTCATTCCAGAAATGCAAGTAATTTTGGAATACGCTCTTTTTTCACAGGGATTCCTGAAATACAAAAAAAAGTCTTGGAAGTTTTCCGCTACTCCATTCCTCCCTATGAAGATCATGACAAGGCTCGCCGAAACTATACTGCATTACTGGAGATGGACGGAGATGTTGGTTCTATGTGTCTGTCCTTGATAGGGTCTCCACACCCTTGGGCCACTGCCATGAAGATTACCTGCCCTGAAGATGACCTGCCGTATGCATGTCACACTGCATCCTTGCAGAGAGCTGCGCGTGCTTTCCAGAGAGGAAAGAAAACAGTGGACTGTCCTACGTACTCCTCAGAGCCAACGCGACAGCAACCACTGGCTTTGTGGGACTTACGCACAGTGGCCAGATGCCCAGTGGCATTGCAGGAGGAGTGGTGGGGAGGCATTGAAACGAGGACGGTGCGGTGGCCTCCTGGACCAGCTGAAGAAGTTTCCTTTCCATCCACTGAAGGCACACTCTGGGAGGTGCGTCTGACTCGGCCAAAACAGCCCATGGGTGACAGCAGACCTCAGTTTGTAGCACCCAACTTAGAAACTGTTATGAAGACGAATGGTACATGTCACATCAAATCAACACCTTAGCAGCTAGCAGCAGCTTAGCAGAAAAATTTGTTCAAACAATGAAGCGAGCCCTGTGTTCTTCAGAAGGAAGAGCATCTGTTCGTGAACGCTTGACTAATTTCTCATTATCTTATCGAAACAGCTTATACCACTGGAAAAGCATCTCCTGAACGGCTAATGTTCAGCCAACAGTTGGCTACCTCTTTTGATTTACTGAGATCATCAAGAATGTCACATGCGATATAGGAACAGGCACAGGTATTTCAAGAGGCGAGACAGGTAAAAACCATTTCAAGAGGAGAAGCAAGTAAAAACCACTCCTTTAAAGCGAGGACAAAAAGAATGAGCAGGAGCAGAGCTGGTGGCTCTGTGGGGCCTGGCCTGTAGCCATGGCCAAGGTGAGATGCTGGGCTGGGTTTGCCCAGAGGCTGCTTGGATCAACTTCCAATAAACGTACCTGCTCTCTGGGGTGTGGGTGAAGGTGAAGGTGGGAGTTCCTGTGCAGGGCTATGTGAGCTATGTCTGTCTTTCATAGCCTTTGCCATGCCACGGTCGTATCCATCACCGTGTTCTTCTGAGCGCATTTGCAGCTACGCTCCGGTGGCTTCCCCGTTAAAGGGCTGTTCCCCTTGGACTTCCCCCACTGTGTGCTGCAGCCGAGGTCCAGTTTCTGTGTACGCTTCCAGCGAGTCAGTCCCCTGCCACCTCAACAGCAGACTGGAGGTAGAGGAATGTCAAACTTTGGGCTGAATTTTACATCGCAGACTCCGGATCTGCAGTGAAAAGGTTTGTTACTGCTCCCACCGGGAGAGTCAAGCTCAACTATGGTTGGTCCCTGGGGGCAGTCCCCTTCCATGATATTTTTCTGCAAATCATAAGGTGGGGGGCACTCTGCTTGTGTCCCTCTCACTCATTACAGAGCCCCATGATTTGTTTCAGCTTCTCCATCTGTGTCACAGAGATAAAGCGATTTGCCTATCACTGCAGACCACTTGGCGATGGCTGAGTGGAAAGCACTCAAGAACCAGCCCTCACCTTGCTCCAGCTGTATCATCAGCTCCCTGAAGGAGCTTAGCTGGGGGAGCTGGCCCTTTCTGCCATCCTTCATCACTTCTGCATCTGCTGGCATGACGCTGATGCTCCCCAGGCACGCTGGAGCTCTGCTGCTCTGACTGCAGGAGAGCAGGAAAAATGAAATATGCCTGGGGTGTGAGGGGAGGAGGGAAGGGGCAGGGAGGGAACCAGTGCCTGCTATTTCCACATCTCGGGTCTTTCATCATCATTACAGTTGTAAAAGACAGTATACAATTTACCGAGCGATAGAATTAAGGAGGAAGCAGAGGGGAGAGGCTGGAAGAAGAAAGCGAGAAGCGGTAGAGAGCAAGAAGTAAGAGAAATATGGGTGCGGTTTAGGGAACTAAAACAACAAGCACAAGGAAGAACAGTGCCAGACTTCGGAAACAACAGAGGGGAAAGGGAGGGATGGAGAGACAGGATCTGGGAGGGCATGGGGGAGAGAGAACAGTTGTCCAATAATTAGCTGGAAGAGACGGAAGCTGGCTGCTTCCCTGGCACTCAGGAGTAGTGATGGATTATTGATTGAGGGAACCTAATGTATTTCATCCAGCAATATTTCACAGCTGGGAAAGACAGATGATGTTTGGGAGGAGAGGGAGTGGGGACAGTTGGCAGCCTGCCTTCTGGCTTCAGGTGGCAGCAGTGCTCGTAGGGTTAAATCTGGGTTGCAGAATGCAGGCAGAGAGGACAGGGGTTTAGGAGTCATCCAGCCTGATGGGATGGCTTTTAGAAATAAAAATAAAGGAATTAACAGATGCAGAGAAGCACAAGGGACAGAGAAAAATCGTTTGTCTAACATGTGCAGAGCAGGGCTTCTCACAGAGGTCGAGCAACCACCTAAAGCTTCAGCCTGTGAAAAATGCACTGATGCTTATTTGATGAAGAAGTATTTTTTATTTATATAAGCCTCATGAAAATGCATACAAAATCACAGCATCCGCAAATACAGGCAGAGAATTTAAGATGCCCACACTGAAATTAAAGTGACCTAAAAGACAGACCCAAGGCACTTTGGTTCACATTTAGGGGGTCAGAAAACACTATGGTATCTGGGGTTCAGCGCCCTGACTGAGGCGATTTGTTAGCTTTTTGGCCAAGTGTATCTAATCCTGTGACTTGATCCCAGCCCTTGGCCTGCTCTCCCGCTGCGGTATGGTGTGGTCATCGCAGAGTTCACCTGGCCAGCTTCTTCCATTTCATTTCTCTGTCTTCCAGCCTTCGAGCCATTTTCTACTTTCAACAACCCGCAGGCTTTTTATACCAGCCGCTAACATCAGTGCTGCGAGCACTGGCTCTCCCTGCCAGCTGCCTGCTCGCTGCCAGAAGGGGCTGCGTCTCCAGGCAGGTAACTGCAACCCCTTGGGCAACTTCTCAGGGTGTTCTTTCAATGGCTCAGTGAATTTTGAAGCCCAAAGTGCCATCAGATGCCAGCGGTAAGTCACAAGCAGCCCATAGGGCTTTGCACAAGTGTGCAACGAAGTGCAGGCTGTGGCGGGGACAGTGGGTCTCGCTGGGTGAAGTGCAGAACCGGGGCTGGCTTTCTTCAGGAATAGGGTGGCTGCTGGGTGACTCGTGGCATCTTGGGTGCCCTCCTGCCACACGAGCAGAGGCCAAAGTGCTGTGAAGTGGATGGAGTTGCACATGGCTACTTAGCATTCTGGTCCGAAGTCAGACAGCGTGCTGGAGGAGGGTGGGCAGCAGCTGCCCAGGATGGCTCCCACATTCACCTGCTGCCCTTATCCTCCTATCTTGCAGGCAGCAAGGTCTGCCAGCAGCTGTGGGCTGGATCCAGTCTCCAGGATGCCTCCAGCCCAGAGGGGTCTTGGGAACCCAAGTACCAGCCCTGCTCCCCAGGCAGATGCTGCAATATCCTGGTGTCAGGGATGCAGCTGAGGTCCTCGGGAGGGTCACCTGTGACAGCCCCCACACCTGGTAAGGAGCTGGAGTAGCTCGTTCACATGCACATGGTGCTTTCTCCTTTTCACCCCCAGCCTCCAAAAGCAGGGAAGGGCAGATGACCACCACTGGACCTTTGGCTGAGAGGAGCTGTTGGCTTCTCCCCCTGTGCAGGACAGGCAGCAGCTGTCCACTCATGGCTGTGCTGCTCTGAGGCTTTCCTGGGGAGAGGCTTCAGGGGATGGCAGATGGACATGAAACAGGCTGCAATGGCAGGGACGAGCCCTGTGGGGACATCGGGACAAGACTGCCCTGCAACCGTGGCACGGCTGTGGGCTGAGCTGCTGGGGATGGCAGACGGGAGAAGCACCTGCAGACAGGAGCAAGCCCGTGTCTGAATGGGTACGTGAAGGAGGCTGAAGGAAGGAGAGAGGGTGAAGCAAGGGCATTAGCTGGGCACTTCGCAGCAGCTGTAGCTCCATGCTGCCTCCCTCGCCTGCCCTCCTCTGCCTCAGCACTGGGACCCTTGGAAAGGACAAAGGAGTGAAGCCATGGGGAGCTGGAGGGGGCCCCACCAGCTCCACAGCCCCTCACACCCTGGGAGCTCATGTTCCTGGTGGGCTCCAGCACCAGGTTGTCCCACTCTCGGACCTGGCCTTAAATTGGTGGCGTTCCTCAGCCTCTGCAACGAGGCACTTTTCCTGACTGTGGTCCTTCCCGCTGGCTTTTTATACAACTGTTAATGAATTTCAGGTTTTGTCCCTTGTAGAGCCTGGATTAAACAGAATTTTAATGAGTATTAAGAGTAATACCTTTAATTGAAAGATAGCCTGTGTCTGAGGTGAAATCTTGGCTCCGCAGGAGTCAGTGAGAAGCTTGCCAATAACTTGCTCGAGCCAGGTTTGTACCCATTAGCATTCCGGGCAATTTCAGGGGTCTAGCTTTTTCACAGGTTTAAAGAGAAAATGCCACAATTTGTTGTAATAACCCAGCTCCCTTTAATGACCAAATTAAAGGAGGTTGGTGCAGAGCGGGAGGGAAAAATGGGATGGCAAAGAGAATGCTAAAAACCTACTGTACCAGTGGGTCCTATGATGCTCCTCTCCCTGCATCCCAAGCTTGAAGCCAGTGTGAGCACCTTCATCCAGCCTCCATCGCTTGCCCTGCACACCCAGCCCATGTCCAAGAGTTACCAATCTGTTGTGCCTGGCTTCCCTAGGGTCTGGCTTGCTCCACTGCATGGACAACCCTAGCTCTAACCTGGGTACTGGTCAAAGTCATGTCTTGACAGCCCCTGCTCTACAGCCCCTAGCCATGCTCCTTTATCTCTGCTTCCTGCAGCCCATGCCCAATGGCACCTCTTCTGTCACCACGACATGGCATCGATAACTCTCTCTCCATTGCCTTCTTCTTGAATCAGGTTTAAACTTCTCATCCTCACCTCCCCAACTTTATCCTTCCTCTCTTTTCTGTTTAGCTTCTGATTGCCCTTCCTGATCTCCTGACTGCTTTAGCTCTGAGCATTCCTGAAGGCACTTCTTCTGCAGCTGGCTTTGTGCCATTATGTGCAGCATCCCAGATATGCACCCCACATTTCCCTCTTTTGTGTCTATGCAGTACCTGCTACCACCATATTGCCTGTCACTGGCACCTCTATGTGTTTGAAAATGGTATTTACTGAAGTCCACAATGAGGCCAGGTGAGACACAAGAATAATACCAACTGTGCAGCATCTTCCAGGCCCAGACCTTCTTGCTCTATAGTAGCACTGCTGAAGGAACAGAGTAGACTAAGGTGAGGACAGAGGTTTGACAAGAAGATTTGGCTGGCAGTTCCTGTGCAGATGGAGAACAGGACTTTAGGGCATCCACAATAAACATTGGCAAAAGCTTTAAGGACTGGTAAAGCCAAGTCAGTCAATCCACTGCTTTAAAGGCAGCAGAAGCGAAGATGATATGATCAATGCAGCTCCAGCCAGCAAGCCAGCGTGCTGCTGCTTCCAGAACAACCTGCAAGGCACGATGGAGAAGTCCTGTGGAGAGGGAATTACAATAATTGAACCAAATGGCCATGTGGGTGTTTACTGCTCTTGCAAGGTCATCAGGGGATGCAGTAAATCAGGGTAAAGCCTGTGAAATTGTGCAACTGGGGGGAAAAAAACAGAATACTCTTTGGTACCCCACCTCCACGGTTTCCAGGGCCGGCAGAGCTGCTGCAGGACCCCATGCTTCAAAAGCATACTGGTGTGGCATGCAGAGCAGGGGAGCGATACCAAGCTGTGAAGAGCCTGATCGGAGCAACTTTGCAACGTTGGCATCTCGGTCTGGAGCAGGGGGTTGCTTTTAAAAATACAGGACCTTCAGACAGCTGTGAGATGCTAAGGTTGGGAACGATGTCTGGCCACATGTCCTGGACGTGCTGCTGTGAGGTGACCCTGGCAGGGACAGCTCAATCCAGAAGCTATGTAGTTATTTTGGTCTTCAGACCTTACCTGCTCAGGCCCAGAGCTGAGTTTCTGTGGTCTCACGGGTTGTGGATGAGGACAGCATGCTCAGTGATGGTACATCATGGACCAGGTGTTACCTCCTGCACCCTAAACCGTGGGGAGACCTAGGCACTTCCCTCTGTTGTCCCTCTCTGCCCTGCTCTGGAAGTCTCCACAGCCAGCACATGAAACCTGCCTCCTCCACATCCCAAAACCTCCCGTCTGCCCTGCAGACAGGGCTGGGCACATGGATCCTTCCCGGTTGGTGGAGGAAAAGGGCAAGCAGTCAGGCAGGCCCCTTCAGGACAGCCGTGATGCTCTTTGTGCTGATGGGTTTGGCATGCGGCGTTAGAAACGCATCGATGGCTTTCGAAGAGCCAGAGGGGCTTGTAAAACGTTTTTATTTTGTATTCTCACCTTTTAGAAATGAGCTTTTGAGTTTGCATCTTTAAATGTCTCTCAGATAACAGTATCTCAAGTCAATTGATTATGGCAGAGTCCCTCCAAACTATTACCGTTTATGTCATAGCCTGGCACACTCAACAACTGAAATACTTTCCTGTTTATAAATGATCTCTAGTCTGGGGTTGAGGCAGTTATTGGTACAGCTAAATCTACAACCCTGAGAAGGGACTCAAATGAAAAACAAGCAGCTGCACAGACTTCATGCACATTTGGCTGTTACAGCCAAGTATCCACAAGAAAACAACTATATCGGCTACTTCTCCTTAGATTAAAGCTCCCCACCACGGCTGGCCTGCCTGCCTGTGAAAGTACCTCAGAGCTAGTCTGAGTCAGCGTGGTACCAAAATGGTTGCAGATGCTGTCCTTGTCACAGGTCCAGCTAGGGGATTGTTCTGGGGTTGAAGAGGCAAAGTTGAATGGGCAATTTATACGAACACTGTTTTCCTCTGAACCCCATTGCTACTGTATTTTTGTCTCTACCTCCAGGCAATCTCACCTCCCAAGGTTTGTTAGACTCTTCTTCCTGTTAGTCTAGCCCCTACAAGGTATTTCAGCAGCTGGTGTGAATGATTATTGGCCTGCTATGGATTTCAGATGATGCATCAGTGCTACCCTTGATAGTGCTTGCTCTTCAGCAGGGAGAGCACTGTCCTTGCCTGCTGCAATAACTGAGAGGGAGCTTCAATTATAAGCACTTATTTTTGATAGTTCATCACTTCCCATACAAATAGTACCCTCTGAGATGCATTTTCTCTTGCTTCCTTCAGCCCATAGGTGGTATATTTTGTAAAGTTTGATAAAAGTCTATTTGACTGGTCTGTGTTATTCAGAAAGGTGGGGGGTAAAGTGGTTTTAGCACTATGGGTATCTTCCAAGTTGTGTTTTTTCTCTTCCTGCAGTTTGATACGGTAACTCCAGCATATCCCTCAGCTGCTCTGCTCGCACCCAGGTCCAACACTGTCATTATGCTGGAGGACAATTTGGTTACGAAGAGCGGTTTTAACCTGATGGCACAAGCTTTAGCAGAGCCCAGAGCCTGGAGAAGCCGTTGCCCTGAGAACATGAGACTCCTTGGATGCCCATAGGAAGTCACTCTTGCTATAAGTGTATGTGCTGCTGCTCTGCACCAGGGCTTCCCACCCATCTCATGGGCCGAGCCCTCCAGAGCCTTATCACGAGGCAGGTCTGAACAGGAGGGGTGTTTCCCAGCCACACAGAGATGTTTGCACAACCTCTTGCGGTACCCAGCCTGTGACCTTCTGCAGGCTCCAGCACTATCTGTAGCAAGCCATCCCACCTACCACCCGCTTTAGGGACTGCTCACTGCAATTCCCCAGGAAGGGCTCCAGTCCTGAATGGGTGAAGTAGCTTTACCTGCACTGAAATAAGGCAACCATGGCCAACAAGTGACATCGGTTGCACGTCAAAGGCCATGGTGGTCCTTTGGGAGGTGGAGTTACACTACCACAAACCACAGCTGTGGCGCAGAAGCCTGAAACCATCCCCCTGGCAGCTCAGCGCATCTTGGCTCATATCCCAGAGCTGCATCTCTCACATTTGTCCTTATGACAGGTTGTTCCTGGGGGTGTCCTCACCTTCACCTCCTGTGTCCTGGTGATTTCCTCCTGCTGCTCATCAATTTTCCATATAATCTAAGCATTTTGCCATGGGAGCAGAGGCAATAGCCCATGAGCACAGCCTTGGGTGGGCTTGCTGCCCTCCAGCCCCACCCCCAGCAGACTGAAAGCAAACCCCAAAGTAGCCTGACCCAGCTCACGAGGCAGCAGCAAAGCTTAGATGCTGGAGAAGGCTGACCAGGAGCAATGGTCTGAGCCCACAAGAGCTGCAGCTGCTGCCCTCAAAAAATTGAGGTTGTCCTTAATTAGTTGCCACTAATTCATTCCCTGACTCCCCCCGCCTTTCTCCCTCCCTGACTCGTCCATCTTTCTATTGCATCTCTTGCCGCCGTTTCCCCTCGACCTCTTGTCACCCCAATCTCCTCCAGCCTCCAGGCCCCCGTTTTGCAGGGTGCAGGGTCAGTGCTACCTTCGGTCCATGGCAAGTACGGGCAAACCAAGAGGCTTGGTGGGGCACCGGCTGATCTGGGTGAGGCTCGTTGAGTGGCCTGGGCTGCAGGAGCTGGCGTCCGTGGCTTGCTAGCGGGGATTTATACGGATCAAAAGATTTGTTGGGAGGGTGCTGAGGGGGCCATAGCGTTATTGAAAAGGAATCCAAGGTCTTTCTGTGGAGAGACAAAAATGGAAATTTTGACCTTGTCTGAAGATCAGAAATGGGCTGAAGAGCCGCGTTTGACATTAATGGGCTGAGAGCAGAAGAAGGGCCTCTCTGGAGGTGCCTGCCCTCAGTTTATCCGTTTTCTCCCTATTAAAACCATGGCACTCCCTGGGGACAGCAGCTCCAAAGCCCATCTCATTTTGTCATAGGAGTTAAGTGTTTGATCTGAGAATTATTATTATTATGATTATTATTTAATATTTGACAGCTGATAATACCTTTGGCACTCAGCCAGAGCATACAGGCCAGACAAATCCCTGGCCCCAGACTTTAGGACCACGACTGCAGCTTCCAGTTAGGCACAGGACACCGGAATGCTGCTCTTAATGAAAAAAGATGTGACGCATATGTGGTATGAGTCATTATAATGTTAACTACTGTTACTTCAAGCCCAGACATCGCCAGGATTGCTTTCCTCCCCAAAGATGATTCATGTGCCTCATGCGTGACAGTTCAGCCATTTTTTTGCTTATTCAAGTGAATTTCAATATTTTTTAAGTGTTTTGGGGGGCAAAGCCCTTCTGTTCCTGTTTGCCGAGCTGAATTTCCTTAAAATGCTCACAGCCGGTTTCCCCAGAGGCTTGATACCAGGAAAGAGGAAAAAAGGAGAAGCCCCAAGATCGGCAGGTCTGCGTGCACAGAGGTTTGCAATGGGAAGCTCTCCTGGCACAAAGTCTGCTCCCCACCCCAGCCATGAAGTGGAGGTTGCCCCATGCAGCCAGCTGCCCGTGAGCCGAGCACAAGCCCTTGCAAGAGCCCTTGCTGGAGGATCTGCAGGAGGCTGCGGGATCCTGCAGACAGGGATGCAGCCCACCGCTTCCCCTCTTCTGAGCCAGCAAGGGACTGAGCACAAATGGGGAAGGTCCCTGTGGTGCTTACACAGCTGCTCCTTGATATCTTCTCCCTCACCCTGCTGCCTGCCTTTCATCTCGGGCTTCGGCAGTGTTGTACAGCTTCGTGCCTCCTGCCAATAGCTGAGTGAGGAGCTCCCCAGGGCTCAGTCTGCCAGTCTCTAAAGATGCTTTATTCACCAATCAGTCAGTGGGGACCTGCTTTCAAGCAGGTGACTGTCACCGCAGGTAGTCACTGTCTTTGCTGGGGTTGGACTTAAACCCTCGTCAGTCGTACTGCAGCACAGAGGCAGCGTGAGAGCCCCCAGCCGCTGTGGCTGCCCGTGCCCCACATGCACAGGTTGGGACCTGTCCTCGCTCAACACGACCTTTTTAGGCAGAGTAGGACAACTCTGAAAAATGAGAAGGAACAGAAAAAAAGTAGATGAACCTTTGAGGAAATGAAGCATCACAGATCAGGACCTTGTGGGATTACAGGATTTAACCCTGTTGGCTCAAAGCCAGCTGTGGGACATGGGGAGTTTGATCTCTGTCTTCTCCTCTCAAAACACAGCTCAATCCTGCTATTTTCTTCTTGCTCTCCAAGCCCCTGGGGACTAGCGGCAGCAGTCTGTACCAGCAGCAGAACCAGCCCTGGTAGCAGGAAGGCTGAATCATGTCATGACTGTCAGCCATT
Source organism: Gavia stellata (assembly GCF_030936135.1). Taxonomy (NCBI): domain Eukaryota; kingdom Metazoa; phylum Chordata; class Aves; order Gaviiformes; family Gaviidae; genus Gavia; species Gavia stellata. The sequence goes on from NC_082600.1 coordinate 27,321,696, forward strand.
GACCTCACTTCCATCCTGATCTGAGCTGGACAATGTTTGCCAGGGAAGCATGTGTCACGGGTTTCTATTCTTGGGAAGAATTATGTCAAAGTGAAGTCTTCAGTTTGTGCCCTAAATTCAACTTAATAAGATGTATAAGTGCACAGACAGGTCTCAAATAGCCTTAACTCTGCCCTGGCCCAAACATCTACAGTTTTTACAGCTGAAGGCCACTGAGCTTTTTTGGTACAAGCTACATGGGACTACAGGCTTGGGGTTGTGTGGGTTTTTCCCCTTAATTTGCTTCATAACTCTGAGTTTCACCTTCACAGCAATCTCAGCTGTGCCATTCAGTGACACCATTCAAACACCACATGGTTGCAGAATCACAGCGCATCATGCTCGAAGGACATTACCGAGGTCACCCATGGCAGGCAGGTAGCCCCAGCTCAGCTTTTGTTTTTTTATGAGACTGTTATATTTCATGGCCAGATATACCACAAGGCTTTGGCTGTGGGCGAAAGCAGCCAAAGCATATGGACCAGCTATTCTGGGCTTATAGCTGCTTTGCTTTGCCAGAGCAATGCAAAGCAGCTAGACAGCACACAGGGTTCCCTTCCCTATCCCGCTTATCCTCCAGATGTCCACTATTTGCCTGAACACATCGCCTACATGATGTGCATGCACCCTTACACACACCCCACCTCCTTCCACCCTCCTCGCCCCCCTTCACAACCTTGTACATTCCGCACTGTTCCCCTGCTCTCCCAGCCTACACCTCAGCTGGTTGTGGTCCAGGAGCACCAGCTGTGAAGAGGATGTTTGGAATTCATGGAGGTCTCTTGCCCTCATGAGGACTTGCCCTTTTCCATAATGACCTCTGTGTCCTGTTGTCCCAAGTGGGATGGGCGTCCAAGCGACTCTCCAGGAGGATGGGAGTTTCCCACACCATGAGGAGCTAGAGATGCTGCCACACACATTAAGCATTCAACAAGGCTCCCTAGGTGAGCTGAGGAAAAGGTACCACTGAATGGCTATTCACAGCATGTTAATTGAGAGCTTAATTACTGCAGAATTCAGGTACTCTGAATAGCTTTCCAAAGGTACTTGCTTTCCCCCATCCATCATCTGCCGAAGAAAAATGCCCAGCACTAGGCAGCCTAAATACTGCGCCAGCACCGCTGACAAGGGGTAGGAAGAAGAAAGTCCCGCTCTGAAATGGCTCCATGAGACACTGTCGGGGCTGCGGGCAATGGGGGACAAAGAGGAGGTAAGAATCACAGAATCATTAAGGTTGCAAAAGACCTGTAAGATCATCAAGTCCAACCATCAACCCAACACCACCATGCCCACTAAACCATGTCCCGCAATGCCACGTCCACATGTTCCTTGAACACCTCCAGTGAGGGTGACTCCACCACTTCCCTGGGCAGCCTGGTCCAGTGCTTCACCACTCTCTCAGTAAAGAATTTTTTCCTAATATCCAGTCTAACCCCCCCCAGTGCAACTTGAGGCCATTTCCTCTTGTCCTGTCACTCGTCACTTGGGAGAAGAGACCAACACCCACCTCTCTGCAACCCCCTTTCAGGTAATTGTAGAGAGTGATGAGGTCTCCCCTCAGCCTCCTCTTCTCCAGACTGAACAACCCCAGTTCCCTCAGCCGCTCCTCATAAGACTTGTGCTCCAGACCCCTCACCAGCTTCATTGCCCTTCTCTGGACACGCTGCAGCACCAGGACACTTGATCCCCTCATCCAGATCGTCGATAAATATAGTAAACAAGACCGGCCCCAAAACTGAGCCCTGGGGGACTTCCCCATGGATTTCTCTTTGCTGAAGCATTTTAGTCTTCAGCCTCCTCAGACGCCGATGCTTACTGAAAAGGAGGAAAATTATACTAATCCCAGAAGGATCCTATTCAAATATATCGCAGACATGGGCTTCTCGGGAGCTTTAACTACACGGGAAGTTGGAGACATCTGTGTTATCAGGTGCTAATCGTATCAGAGGCGTGACAAAATCTGATGCTGAGTGCTATGTTTCATAAGGGACCTGCAGCTTACGCCTTGCTTACTGCTGCCTCCTAAACAGCCAGATTTCCTCGTAAATGCTCAGACACTTCATTCTGCAGTTTAGGGCTCAGTGCTTCACTTTTACAGAAGACTTCATTTTTTTTAACTCTATTTTTCACAATAAATTATCTGAATCTGTCTTCTAATTGAAAAACCTCAACTTATCCGTAACAGCTGAGTCACTACCAACATGGTACTGTAATATTTTTATTATTTTCTGTATCCCTCTATGAAAGCAATCTGACAGCATGTTGGGGTTTTTTTCCTCACCACTGTACATTAACCAGATGGTTTTCACTCTATTGTCCACAGATACTCCCACATCTTTTTTTTCCCTTCATGCTTCCAGTTAATTTAGAAATCACTAGTGATTATGAAGAGTTGAAGTTGTTCCTTCCAATATGCTTTACCTTCTCCTTGTCCACGCTTAATTTCTTCTCCCATCATGCTGCCCAATTAATTAGCTTTGGCTGATCCCTCTGAAGCTCCTCTCTCATCTCTAGATTCCACTAACCTACCATTTTTAATAGCTGTAAATATAACTTTAATCTGTTCAGTGCTCCCCCCAATAATCATAACTAGGTACTTCAGATGCCCCCACTTATTCTGCTGGCGCAAGGGGTGCCGAGTGCCTCTGACGAGTGGGTCCTGCCTGATGTCCTCTGGTCCTGCCAATGCACCTGCCCGAGCAGCAACATCCAGTCATCTTGAGCGTGATTTGTTTCCCTTTCATTGTGTCTCCGCTCTCTGTTTCTCCTGCTTTGAGGACAACTCTGCAGCTGAGTCCCCACCTTCACGGAGGCCTTCCAGTTATTGGGGATTTTAGTAGTTTCTGTCCCTTTCTAGTGCAAAATCTTTCATCTCAGCTCTCTGCTTGTGACTGTTTGGCAGGAGTTCAGGCTTTCAGTCTTGAGTGATCTGGGTTTTTTTTGGCTGTCAATAAAGTAATGTTACCAAATTTGCCATGGCATATTTATCTGTTGCTATGTCTGTAGTTAGATGAAGCATGTGAAGCTCAGGACATATTGGCAGGGAGGTTTTCAATGTTTGAGAGAATATAATCAAAAACAAAACCCCACCTTCCCGTGCAGGCAGCCCTGAAACACAAGCGCAGCCTTTTCCTCATGTATTTTATGTCTATGGCAACATTTTTTCTAATTATTTTTTGAAGAGGGGCATCATTTAGCTGGTATAACAAGTCCAATGTGATAGCACGTCAGCTAATATTTAATGTAATGAGATCTCATTTCCTTCTGCTGGATGGGCTCTTGCCAGAGGTCTCCCTTGCAGCTGAGAGCAAAGGGCCATTTCAATATCTACTTTGCTTTCATTCATCCTGGCGGATGCATAAATACGACAAGAAGTTTCAGCGGAGCGGGAGGCTCTCTGCATTTTGCTGCATTCTCTTCAGAGTCTGACCCTTTTCCTTCTCTGGGAAGGAAAGTTTCTGACTGGCAGTGCCCTGGAGGTGGTTCGTCTCTGACCAACTCTTCTAGGTCACACAGCCCTTTTGCCTCGTGTCACCTCCCAGGGACACTGCCCCTCTCTAATATGGACTGAATGGCTGTGATTATAAAAGCGAAGCCCCAAACCACATCGCTTAGGCTTGTTTTCGCCATACCTCCATAAGCACTAGCATGTACATATAATATCGGTGCATGCATACATTTCTCTCAAAGCCACACGAGGTCAGAGAGACTGATTTGGGATGCTAATGTCGCCTTATCATCATTAAAGCAGGAGAAACAGTGCTGCAGCTCTGCCACTAAGAAGTGTATCTGTAAAAGTTGGCGAGGGCTAATCCCCCACTCCACCAGGCAATCGCAGCCCCTGCGTGTTAATCCAGTGATGTGCGTGGCCCCGGTGAAGGACAGAGTGAACGCCCCATGCTAATGAAAGCAGCTGGCGGGGACTATGCAGGGGCAGCTGTGGCAGAGCTGACCATGCACACTGCGGTGGCAGTGATGCCTCCATCAGCCATCCTCCCCACTTGCCCGCTCACCTTCTGCTGGGTGCCTTGGCACCTTGGCATGGCGTAAAGCCAAGGCAGCTCTCCAGGCCTTGGCAAGCCATGGGTGAAGATGCTTCATCTAGCGACCGAGTTTTTCTTTCAGGCTCCCCCATGGCATGGAGAGGAGGGGTTTTGAGCCCACGTCTCGCTTCCCTTCACCTCCACAGCCCCTCCAGCCTTGCCAAAAGGCTGGTCAAGTGTGATGAGACCCTCTCTGTTTGCCTTTAATTAGCGCACACTGGCTGGACAGGGCTGCATGGGGTCTGATAACTGAGGAAAGCAACAGGACCAGGAAAGCGGACAGCCAGTGGCAGGCTGCGCTCCAGCCGACCACATCCCCATGGACACGAGCAGGACCCTTACGGGGACTTTCACCCGGGGAAGGAGATTGCTACCAAAACTCCTTGTTCCCAGCCATGCAATGGCAAGTTCCACTGCCTCCCCTGCTTCCTCACAGGGCTGCAGCTCACCCCGCACCCATGCAGGACTGGAAACCTGGGCTCTGCTTGCAAATACCCCAACGTCCTGGAGCGTGCAAGGCCAGGACTTTGCTTTACACCCACCGGGAGTTTGGCTGAGTTGGAGTTGCCGGAGCTGGAGGGGCCACTACAAGTCATCTGCCCTGTCCCTCTGTCCCAAGGCAGAGTGTCATGTGCTGAGGCCATTTCCAATGGATGCGTCTAACCTGGACTGACAGATCTCGGATAATGGAGATGCCAAACCTCCTTTGATGCATCCCAAGCCCTTTCCTGTCTGTCCCACTCCCTAGGGGCATGGGGATGGACTCTTCCCTTCTCAGACTCCTCTCAAGCTATGCTGCCTAGGTCTGGCCAACAGGGACACCTTTTCCCTGGGGATCGCTCTGTTCATAGCAGCAGCTCTGCGTTCCGGCTGACATCCTGGAAGACAGCCTCCTGGCTGAGGCCCCCAGCCTGGGACTGGCATGCATCCTTCCCAGACCTGCTGGGGGATGCTGACAGCAGGACACACAGATTGCCCCCAGGAAGGGAAAGCTGGCTGCCCATCACTGGTTCTTTGGGGAACACAGGCACTTTGGTCCTGGCGTTAGCCCATGTAATCCAGCCCCTTTGGTTTTGCAAAAGGATCTTGATGCTGCTGCTGCTGGAAAGACGGGCACCTCTCTGGTAGCCGGAGCAGAGGGGAGGCTGCCCAGCCATCTCCTTCCCTAGCCAGAGCCCCAGCCCCTCTGAGAATGGGACCTTGGGACCCGCCTGCCCATCAGTTCGGTAGCTGGAAGAAGTTGGGAGGTGTTAGAGACAAGCCTGGACCTCCAGAAAGGCACGCTTTGCTGAGAAGCCAGTGTGGTCCTGAGGGGGCCCTGGTGTGGGCTGCAAGGGGTGACCGACAAGTAGTGTGGGTGGTGGGCATGGGTGGCTGTGGGTCACACCTGGGTCTGCATGGCACGGTCTGCTCCTGGCAGAGCAGCACTGGGGATGGGTGAGGGCAGGCAGGTCTCTGCCCACGCTCAAGCAGGTCTGCCCAGCTGGACCAGGCTTCAGCTGCATGTGTATCTGCTAGCAGTCGTCCCAGGGCTGGGTGCTCCTGAGCTGGCGGGAGCCACTGGGAGGGCACTCGGGGAGGTTAGGAGCAAGTGGAGGGACAGTGCAGGGCTCGGGGAGCTGTTGGAGCATGGGAGTGCAGCACGGGCTCCCCAGGGCATTTCCTGGGCTGGGGGGGGGTGTGTGTGCAGGAAGGATGGGCTGTGGGGGCTGCAATGTCGACTCCAGCTGTGCTGGTGTAAATCTGGATTAACTCCACTAACTGGAGTGATGCCCAGGTGTGTGTGAGGCAAATCAACCTGCCACCCGGGTCTTTGCAGAGCAGGGCAGAAAAATACCTGGCTGAGCCAGCAAACGAGCTGCCTGCCCCTGGTACGCAGCCCCCAGGCCAGGCTGCCTGACCCCTCAGCACCGACTCCGGCAGTGAGAAATCTCATGTATCCTTTTCCTTTAAACTCTGCCTGCTGGCACTGGGTCTTTCCCTTGCTAGGGGGGTGGGAAAGGCTGTGCGCTGGAAAACGCGACGAGCAGAAGAGAAAGGAGAGAGTTTCTGCCTTGTTACCTAAAGCAGCAGGAGAAGAAATCACGTCGGGAGAAGAGGAGTGGTGGCGATGCACAGCTCTCATTCGCGAGCCTTAGGTGATACCACAGCCAACGTGCGAGAGCGAGCAAGTCAGCAAGCGAGCGCGGGGTCCCTGGACACGCAGGTGAAGTACGGGTTTGCTGCAGCTAGAGGGCTTCGCTGCTGCGGCCGCACAGCCCCGCGCGGTGCGCGCTGCCCTGCCGCACACCCCACCACCGGCTGGGGCTCCGCCGCGCCGCTCCCCGCCGCTCCCCGCCGCTCCCCGCCGCTCCCCGCCAGCCCACGGCCGGGCCTGCCGCAGGGCCGCCGGGCGCCCCCCCGGGCGACAGGCCGCGGCGTCCCCGCCGCCGAGCCGCTGCCGGCCGCGGTCATGCCTGCCGCCGTCGCTGCACTTCTGCTGCCAACGCTCCAACTTGGCGGGTGAGCCCGTCCTCGACACGCAGGTAAGGACCCGCGCAGCGCTCCCGGATGGGCGCATCCCCGCTCGCAGGCGGGCGGGTGGCTTTCCCGGGGGGGTCTGCGCACTTGTCCCCAGCATCCCCTGGCCGTTCCCGTGGGGTGGCAGTGGGTCCCCAGGGAAAGGCAGCCTGGCGCCAAGCTCAGGTTGGCCCCGGCGGGGTCGGAAGATGTGTTGGGGGCTGTAAAGATGAAAGGCTGCAACCTGGAGAAACCAGGACAAAATTACATCATCAGAGGCTCTGGGGTGAGTGCAATGTAAGGATTTCGGCAAAAGTTTTGGAGGCCAGATATGTCAGAGCAACTGCAGTGGCACCTTGGACCCAGACAGACATCGGGGGTCCCTCCCCGGGAGGCAGTTCAGCCACCGGCTGAAGTTTGGGGGTTGTTTTCCTTCTGCTGAGGAGCTTCAGCAGCCGGCGGGAGTCACCCCGCCGCCAGCCACCCCGGGTGCACATCCCTGGGATGCACATCCCTGGGATGCAACTGGGCAGAGGAACGGTCCGGGGACCTCACTCAGGAGGGTTATTGCCAGTGCCATGAATTGTGCCAAGGAAACGACTCTGCTGAACGCCACCATCTCCCTGGAGCCCTGCGGACGCCTTCCCGCTTGTGTCTGGGGGAATAGCCACACATTCAGGAGTTTCGAAGGGAAGCGCTTTCTGTCTCTGCCCAGCACCTGTTTATAATTCCTTCTCTGAAGCTGCTGCGGGTTTCACAAAAGCTGTGCTGCTCTCCCCAAACCCACTTTACTGGGCTGCCTGCTTTGCTTCTGAAAAAAATAAATTCCCTTTTCATGAGCTTGGGATCTGCCACCAGTAGAAACCTTTTTCCCAGGAGGAAGGCAGTGCTATGTAAATACCAGGGATAACCAGAGGAGCAGGGTATGAGCCTGCCTGCAACGCACAAAGAAAAAAAAGCCTTGGTCTCGGGGGGGTAATAGCGGACTACTTTGTAGGCTGTCAGGAGAAGGAATTACCCAAGCCAAAATGTAGTGACTGCATTTCTCCGGCAAAAGTTTCTTGTGTCATGAAAATGGCTGGCAGAGATTAAAGCTTTGGGGAGCTGAATCCACTTCACTTCGGCTCCCTGAACCACCATCAGAGGCAGATAATAAACACCATTATTAAAGAATGAGTAATTTGCTGCAGCTCCGGCACGGTGAATTTGTACAGCAGATCCCTCCTTTTGAGTGGTACCCAACCCCTCCCTACCCTCATCAGAGCCTGCAGACGTCTCCATCGCTTGCGGAGAGGTCACCAAGCACTCGGCCAAAACTTGCCCATTAAAATCCCCCTCTGCCACCTCCAAGCTCAGCGGAGCAAGCCCCAAAGGGGCCAGTCCTGCCCTGCCTGGCAGCCTGCGGCAGAGCAGCCTGTGGGCTCTAGGGAATGGTCCCCCAGCATGGGCGTGGGCACTTCAGGTCCTCGTGGCTCAGCTGCCCCCTTCACAGCCTCTCTGCGTGGGATGAGATGTGGTCGCAGCTTCCCAGGAGCATCCTCGACCTCAACGGGCAGCCTGAAGCTCTGCCCTTCCTGCCCCCCGCTCTCCCCACTGGGTGCCCCTGGTGCCACCCAGTCCCCATCAGCATTAGACCCCAGACACTGGTATGCTGTGCCCCTTCCCCAAGTTTCTTACCCCTTCATCACCCTCCCTCCCATTTAATATCCATGCTTGGAATTGTTTTCTAGCTCCCTTCCAAGCATGGTCTCTGAATCAGTCAGATTTTGCCTCTTTTCTGCCTATTTTCTAAAGCCCTGTACCCGAGCCTGGGAATGCCAGGCACTGCTTGCAGGACACCGCTCTACTGGTGCTTTCAGGGGGTAATTTCAGGCAAGGTCTTCAGCCAGTATTTCTTTATCTGTAGAATTAGAGATGGGCAAATGCTTGACTTTTCTGGCTGAAGGGCCAAGCCACATCATTAGAGAGGGGAAAAAATAGCCCATTATAGATCTCCTCCAAATTGTCTTTCTGTTGCTGCTTCTCTGTCAAGTGAAGAAAGCAGCAAAGCAGCCCAAATGCTTTGCCCAGTCTGGAAGGGAAGGCTCCACTGATCCCTAGCATTTTTTGGGTGCATCACTTAAACCAGCTCCCTTTTGGAGTGAAGCACTTCAGGTATCTTTTGAAAACCAGAGCCGCTCACAGGATTTGTCCCCAAGCTCTGTGTCTGGAAACTCAACTGTTGGCATGAAAAATTGACCCGGGGCGTGTGTGCACCAGCTCGGAGATGCGATGCCACATACAGCAGCCACACTGGTGCTGCTCCTGAGCTGGGCGGAGGTTGAATTCTCCTCCCAAGGATTCACTTTCTTTGGCAATAACAAATAGGAAAGAGAGGCTCAACATTTGGTTTGGATTGCACCTATTGACCTGGGTAATAATTTAACACCTTGAAGTTTGTCTGAGTCTGCAGACGTTGGCCAGAGAGGGAAGAGAGCGATCCAGTTATTCGCTGGACCAGATCAGCTTACTGCTGATAAATGCAGGCTGTGTTTGGAAACTTAGGGTTTGGAAAAGTAAGCTAGAAAGGTGTCAGCTCCACAGCATAAGTTCATTTTTAAAGAGACAGCAGATCATTGGCAAATGAATTAAACATCTGAACTGTAGAGGAGCCTTGTGAATCCCCAGGAGAATCAGGCCACGGTAAGCAAAGTGGAAATAGCCCTGAGCTGAAGGCAGGCAGACTGGATAAAATAAACAGGACGGTGGGAAAAAGAGGGTGCTGGCATGCGCTAGCCTTCAGGGTAGTTATGAATCATTTGAGTACTGATATGTTTTAAACAGAGACAAATGAGCAGTCCTGAACAGCCGTTTTACATTGCAGCTTCAACTGACAGGAAGGGGATTTGCAGAGAGATGCGAGGATGGAGTTAGGTGCTGCAGCTAAGCTGCTCTATCAGCAAACCGCAGCTGCGAAGGGGAGGACAACTCTCTGCCCCCTCGACACCTGCTGCCAGCTGCGTTCTATGTCCCCGTCCCCATCTTGGTCTCGGCCAGTGTGGGTCTCTCACCTGGAAGAAAGCCAGGTCCTGCCAGATCACTTCCGTGCTGGGTGACAGGCCGTGGGAGGGAGAGCATCCCCGGGGTGCGGACCCTGGGCACGGCCCTGGGGCAGGCTGGGCTGGAGGGCTGAGGGGAGCAGGGCTGGTCCTGGACGGGGACACAAGGCACAGGTCTGCTCTAGCACAGGGTATTGCTGCTCCCTGAGGATGATGCTCACCCTGTGCCACAGGATCAGGCAGCCCAGAGTGGTCTGTGGGGAGGGTGGGATGCAGGGTCCTGGGGCAGCAGCAGCCATGAAGGGGCAATGGCCTGTGGGACTTCACGGGCAGGAGAAGAGCCTTGAAGTGGAGATGATGGGACTGGAGCAAAGGTTATGGGTGAAATAGGGCAAGCTGGGAGAAGGCTGTGGAGCCGTCTAGGATACCCACCGTGTTCAGTTCAATACCGGGTATAAATAGCGACAGAGAAAACCTGATGTGAAATTGAGGACTGTAACCATTAGCATAGGAAAATCAGCCATGAGCAAAATGGCAATTCGCAAGCACGAGCTTCTGTGCATCTTCCAGCAACAGTGAGAACATCCTGGTAATAAACATATCTTGGGGGACCTCTGTGAACTCTCCTGTGGGATGCCTGGTGTCCCTTCGGGCACCCTGAGCAGGAAGCCTGGTCTCGGCAAGGGACGGGGCTGCCTCCGTGCTGGAAGCATTCATGCTTCCCGGAGCCCAGGGGTCAGTGAGTTTGGCTCCCAGTAGCTTTACAGGCATGGATGTTTCTAGTAGGCTTTCTACACTGAAGGTAGGGTGCCAATGCCCCTCTCTCCAGACAGCAGCCTTAAGGTCATCCTGAGCTGAGGAAGAGGCGATTTAAGCCTGGACCCAGTCTGAGCTCACGTTTCTTCAGGCCAGTGATTCGGATGCTGCAGCAGGCAGGAGAATTCACCCTCCCCTGACCCTGGGCTGGCATTTTGTGGCTGAGATGAGCAGTCAGAGCCCAACAGCCTCCCAAGCTGTCCTCCCTGACTGATGCCTCGAAGGGCTGGAGACACTGAACAACAGCCCCAGCAGCCTCCCCACATGGGAGTCATCACCTTGACCTCCACTGCCTCCGAGCAACCTTGCTGGGTCACCAAACAGGAATGTGAAGAAGCCTCCAGTGGGAGCTATCAGTCAGCTTTGGTTGGCATTACATGCCTCTTTAAAGCCCTTCACTGGGACTTGCTGTTGAGGGTGCTGCAGGGCTGAAGGTTGTTTGGGTGCAAACCCAGCAGGAGCACCCCGAGGCTGAGAGGACTGCCCCAGCATGGCTGTTGGCACCTCCAGAACTTGTCCATCCCTAACCCTGTCCTGGCCCACTTCCTCGGCACAATGATGTCAGCCAGGCAAACCGCTCTGCTCCGCCTCAGCTGGCAGCCCCATGGCCTGCTCTGTTGCCCCCTCTCCTCCCTCATCCCACGCGCCCAGGAGACCCACGCCCAGGACAGCCTGCGGAAAATCCCGACAGCCACCTTTTTTACTTGTTTGCACCTCCAGATAAAAAAAGGATGCTACGAAAGTCCAAACCTGCTAATTATACACCTAGCCACCCACACAACCATGTGTTTTATTACCATCATCCTCCATGCGTCCTCCTTCCCCCTTGCTAGCTCGGTGAGCCCGTTCCTTGCACGAGGGGCACACGGAGGGGTGCATCCCAGCGGGGCACGTCCCGTGGCCGCATCCGTGCCAGCGAGCTCCGCTCCGGGGAGGCGCTGGGCTCGCACCAGCCGGGCCAAGGCCAGCCGCGGGGTGCTGAGGCGGCGCAGCCGCGCCCCACGAGTTGGACAGTCAGGCGCTGGGCCCAGGCTGTGCATGCAGGCGCAGTCGCGGCCCCGCGGCGCTGTGGGACGCTCGGCCGGGAGAGGCAGGCGGGGGCCGGGGGGGGCGGCCGGGGCCCCCCGCGCTGCGCGGCCCCGGGGCGGTGCGGCGGGCTGCGCTGCGCTGCGCTGCGCGGAGTGCCTGGGACATCTAGCGGCCACCTCTCCGGGTGCCGGCCCCCGCCGGGGCTGGGTGCCGGGCTGGGGGTGCCCGGCCGGGGAGGGGGAACACGGTGGCAGCGGGCCACAAGCGCCCTGCCAGCCCCGCGGGCCCCGGTGCCACAGCGGCAGGGCGCAGGCTGTTCGCAGGCACTCCCGGTTTGAGGTCGAGCGTTCCGAGCATGTCTTTCCAGTGTTTGGAGGCGATGGAGCTCACGCCGCTCCCCTGCTGATGCTCACGGGCAGCGCGTCTGGCTTGCCGGCACGGAGGCTGGGGACGGGGCGGTGGGGGAGCCCACAGCCCTGCAGAGCCCCTGGCACGGCTCCTCCAGAAGCAGCCCGGCTCTTCCCTGTCAGCCCCTGGAATGGATTTACTGTTTCTTACCATTAGGAGCAACGCCTTAGCTCTGAGCACAGCTGGGTCAAAACACTGCTGCAGAAAAACATTTTTCTCAGGGAGAATAAAGACTCGATTTCCACCTGGAAATTGCCCAATTTGACTTGCGAACCTTGAAAACCAGCCCATCGCATCCCAATTCTCAGAGCAATTTAGTCTCTGTTGGAGCTGGGAGCCCATTGCCAAGGCACTGACTCTCTACCTGTCAGGAGATCAGAACGAGCGCTTTATTCACTCCTTCCCAGCTCTATCAAACCAGCTACATCAAAGTTGTGAATTAGATGCTCTACATCACGAACGCCTCAGCTATCCTCCCTCTAATCCATGTCCACGGGCTCTGTGTCACCTTCTTCCTTCCCTCCCGGTCCTCACCAACTCTTTCCCCTCCAGCAGCTCCACAGTCCCTTTCTTCTCCATCCCAGTGGCCAGGGCCCAGCTCTCTGCCTAGCTCAGATGTCACTTTGCTTCCCCTGCCCCGTGCCTCTTGCCCACCATTTCCCTTCCCACTGCTGCCCCTGCTGTGCCCCTTTGCTTCTCTGGGTACCACCTGTGCCAGCCCCATGGGGGCTGTCATGCCCCACCACCCTCCCCTCCTGCCACATGCCGAGAGCTGCCTCCCCCACATCCCCCCCCCCGCCCCTTCCACCCCCCGGCCACCTCCTCACCTGATCCTCCTGCCACAGCAACCTTTCCCAGGACCAGTGAAGGCTTTGTTACACCCCAGGGATGAACAGCCCCCCACTCTGCACACTGGTGCTGCGCCCAAGGCAGGAGCAGCGGTGTGGAGACGAGCACTTGCAGGAGGGCTTGCGTGTCGGCCGGAGCACAACCGCTTTCTGCAGCCGTGTCCGTGGGGCTGATGAAAGCACTTCCTTCTCCCCTTGAGCTGCACTTCACCCTGTGGGGCTCAGGGCTGGGACGTGGCAGGTATCCACACTGCTGTGTGGGCTCCTAGGGCTGAGAGAGGGCTTGGTCTGCCCCTGCCAAACACATTGTCCACGAGCCCTCACATCCCCGTATTACCCCTCCAAAATGCCAACTTCCCTCCCTGTGATGCCCTGCCTTAGCTTCCCAGCAGCCTTTGACAGCTGGTTTTCTCTTGGGCAGAATTGCAAGCTTGGATGCCCAGAGGCAGAGGTACTGTGTCCTGGCAGGACTCGGGCCTCTGCCTAGAAGCCCCAAAGCATCTCCTGAGAGCTTCCAGGAAGGCCTGGGCTCTGGGAAGAGTGCTAGTCACATCTCCTGCACTTTCCTGCTCCATCAGGAGTGGGCCCACCTCTGTCCTGGGGCTATGGCAGCTGTACCTGGCTGTGATGCTGCTTTCCATCAGCTGGGTCAGGAACAGGCGTTCGCATCGTCTCCTGCTCTTGGACCGGCCAGGGCATGGCAGCGCAGCGGGGCTCCGCTCCCCAAGTGCACCTGCCTCCCTGGGTGCTGTCCTGAAGGGGAAGGCCTTTGGCCAGGATGGGCTAACCTTCTCACTTGGGAGTCTGGGAACATGCAACGCAGTCGCAACCTGCTAAGGAGCCCGGGAAGCAAGGCACAGTGTTGGCTTGACAGGCAATTAAATTATGATCGATTCCTGGAGCAGCTACTTAATTCATCATTACTGGGCTTATCATAGCTGGCGTCTGTGCTGAGGGTCCCTCTGAGGGCTGCGCTGCTGCTGGCGGAGGCGGCCAGTGACCAGAGCACCTCTCGTGGAGGGAAAACACTCAGGATGCTCCTGAGGGGACCTGGGCTGCGCCAGGGGATGTGGTGTGGAGGTGAGATCCGTGAAGCACAAAGCTAAATTTGCTACCTCTTTATTTTCATGCCTTATTTTGGCTCCTTTTATCCACCTTGAGAAGCTGAGAGTACACAACGCAGTTGTGTATTTCCCACTCTGCTGGGAACCACTGCAACTGGCCTGGGGAGTGGGGGGGGCCCTGCCCCGCTGGGTGGTTAGGGGAGCAGCTGTGCAGCGGGGGCCGCAGTTCATTAGGGAGCCAGCAGCTGTTAGTCTCGGCAGTAGGGCTGCAGCAATACTCCAGCTCAATCGGCACTGGAGTCTGCCTTCTCCCAGGTGTGTCCTACCCCTGGGCTCACACTGTGCATGTATGCTTGTATGTGTGCGTCCTCCCTGTGCACCTAATAGCGTCTCACCACCGTTACCTGCTGCCGGTAGTGCCCAGACTAGCCCCATGGGGCTGATGAACATGCACGCTATCCAGTCACGCTGGTAATGAGGATGGAGAATGGTCACTCTTCACCAATTTTGTCTTTTACAGCTTCCTTGCTTTCATCTGCTGGCTTCATTCCTCTTCCCCCAAGCCTGGTTTATACCAAGCTTACTTTATTACTAGGCTTACTTTATTAAGCCCCTGTGTGGCTCCAGATAATCCAAATGGGGTTTGGGGATGACAGCAGGGCTGGTTTGGCTCTGTCCTTCCCTGCGCATGTGCATGCGGGGCTGGTCCTCACTCTCCCTGCCATTCCTTCTCTAATCCCATCTCCAGCGGTTTGATGGCCCTCGTCTCCACCTGCAAACCCAGACCGTTTGGTGCACACAAGCACGCGTGCTTGCGTGCACAGGCACGGTCTCTATGCGATGCGATGATCTTCGTGACTAAGGAGTGGGAAGCATCTCTAACCCCTCCAGCAGTGGGACTCTTCACATCAGCTCACAGAGAGGAGGTCTCAGCCTGGCTGCTTTCCAGCAGGGATGAGCACACTGCCGTAGGCACGCTGTGATGCTGGCCTTCAACGTCCCCTCCCCACTGCCGACAAATGCCAGGACTGGGTGCTAGGCCTTCACTTTGTGGTCCCTTTGCCTATTTATGAGAAGCACAGTGAGATCTCCTTCTGCAACTTTCCCCTTGTCCCTGCAGCCCTGTTATTGCCCCATCCTGCTCCTAGGGAGAGCATCGTCCCCAACTCCCGAGAGTAGAAGGCAGCAAGGTAAAGAGAGTTTAGTACAGGTAAATCTTTTATAGTCCCACAGTGTACAAGACTAGCATGGACTAAAATCTTCCAGCTGTAGCCTTGCCCTCTTCATGCTTTGTGCAGTGCAGCAGCCTCCGAGGTCCTGGCCCTGCTCTAGGGACAGCTCCAGGGCAGTTTGAGGGATGAGAGAGGTTTGGGCTCTCCCTGCTCCCCCAGTGCGAAGCCTTCAGCTCTGCCCAGCCCACATGCACATAGATTTCCCCATGCTTCAGCAGTATTTGCCTGCTGTTTCTTTTGCTACCCACACTGTTACTCTTCCAAGGTGTGTTCACCCTGGGATATTTGCTACCTGCAAGCTCTCCCTGCCTCTTCCCCCCAGTCCAGGCCAGCCAGCCATCTCCCACCAGCCAGATGCTTTAGCATCCTTCGGGATGCCCAAAGTCAGCAGAATCTGCATCCAGCAGCAGTCCAGCTGCATAGACGCACTCTTCCCACCCTGGTCTGTGATACCTGCCGCCTCCCAAGCTGCCTTTTAGGTTTACAGTTTCTCCTGGCTCCTTTCCCTTCTTTCCCTCCGCCATGCTCTGAGTCTTTCCCAGTGCTCACTGCTGTGAACATACGGCTTTGCCACACAGCTCTCCCCCTCCTCTAACCCACTGCTGAAGACCTGAAGTGAGCAGAGCAGCAACCTCCATGCAGGCAGCACTCCCTGCCCGGCGGCCGGCAGCCTGACCTCACCCCGTTTCTCAGCACATTTGGAGCCGGCTCCCTCCGGCAGCTCCCAGCAAGATTCCATCCCTCCCTACCCTAGCTTGCTGCCAGAAACACTTCTTGAGATGAGGCATGGATGCCCTACCGAAACTGTCAACTTCCTCTTGCTAGAGCTGGGCTTCTGCTCCCGCTTGGGCTGCTGCTCCCAAATGACACTCAGTGACTCGTCTCTCCTTAATGTTTCATGAAAAAGCAAGATATTTTACTGGAAATCTAATTTGCATGTTGAGGTGAGCAAAGAAGAGGTTCGTGCTTTCCTTGCCTGAATTCCTTACCGGAATGAAGCTTTTTGCTTCTCTGGGTCTGTATGGGAAATAAAACCGTCTGTGCTACAAATATGCATCTCCCTTAAATATTTTGAAAATACTTAACAGCCATCTGCTGCACGAGCCATTACAGGCTTTATTAGTAAGGTGGGAGACTGCAGAAAGCAGAGAATGGTTTTGGGGAGGGAGAAGTAGAGGGCATTCACCAAAACATTCAGAGTTTTAGCAGCGCGGGAGTGCTTTTGAATGGCTCCATTTTCCTGAGCGGCTTTCCAAAATGTGACGACCGCTGCCAGAACAAAGCCCATCGACAGGGCCATTTAAAACTGGATATGGCACTCAAACCTGTGCGGTATGGCAGAGTTTGGCCAAGGGGATGGGACCACTTGGGCTTTTCACTCTCTGGAGTCTTCAACTCCAACTTCTTTATTTATATTTTCTTCTTGAGGACAGATCTAAAGTCAAGGTGATGTGCTTTCTATCAGAAAGCCTAGTGCACCTTGGGGAGCCCTATAGCAGGTGGAAGCGTGTCTCTGTTACACAGCACCGTGCAGAGGAGGCAGTGACAGAGGTCTCTAAGGAGGACAGGAACATTTGGGATTGCAAGGCAATAAGGTGGCACGGTCTAGGAGCTGGCAATGTGCAGCTGTAAAACATGGGGCTCGGGTACTGAAGGGTGCAAAGTAATTGTTTCTCTCTCCTGGGGAACGCTGATATTTCACTACACGTTATCTTTGTGCCAAGGTGGGTTGGAAAGCCAAAATAGCAAATGCTCCTCCGAAGAAAAGGGGTTGAAATATTTCATCTCAGAAATTTTAATGCAAAAAAAAAAGTAGCACAAGGTTTCAGCACTCTGAAATGGAGGAAGGGGGAGGGGGGTGAATTTTCCTGAGGAATAAACTCACGTTGACATTTGAATCTGAGGATCCCGTTTGGACTCGGCATTTTCTGAAGCCGGTGGCCCAGAGCCAGGGCTGCTTGGCTGCCAGCTGTACCCAGGGGTGGAGCTGGTTTAAACAGAGGTCTGATGTGACC
The DNA here is from genome assembly GCF_030936135.1 of Gavia stellata. NCBI lineage: Eukaryota > Metazoa > Chordata > Aves > Gaviiformes > Gaviidae > Gavia > Gavia stellata. The sequence continues at coordinate 27,338,727 of NC_082600.1, forward strand.
GGTCATTTACTTAAATTGTTGTAATTTCAATGCGGACCAAGCCCCGTGGTGTCTCCCCTTTAACCTCTGCATCCCTCCATTCCTCTGCACAGCTGGCTGAGCATCCGACACTCTCCACCCCAGCCTAAACACCACCTCCGTGTCCTCACAGCAGCCTCCTGGCTTCCCTCGATGCCTAGCTACTCTCGCCCCAGCCCCAGCTCAGCCTTGAAAGAGCTCTAGAAAAACTTCTGGGTACCTGGAAGCCAGTTAGGTGCATGTGTAATGCTCGGGGGGCTGTAATTCACCATGCATCCCTCCGCTTTGGGAAGACAGGGAGGTCTCTCAAGTGGCTGTCAGCATCTTATCTACTTCTGTGCTGTCTGTTAGGCTTTGTCGCAGCACACATTATGAACCAGCAGAAAAGATGCGGTAGGTCCTTTCCTGTCAGGCTACACGTGGCCATCTCAAGATGCATTATACATACAGCAAATCCTCATCTTAATCCAGCCTGAATCAGATCATCTTGTTGCAGGGCTGCATCCTTATCTTACTACCAGCTGGGGAGGGATGAAGAGATGCTCAGTTTGCCGAGATAGCATTCAAGCCATGGAGAGGCGGGGAGGGCTTTTGTTTTCTACAGCATTGCCAAATCTTTCTGTTCCTACGAGCCTCGTCTTGACATCGGTTCCACATCGGCAAGAGGCTTTTCTGCTCCCTTGCCTTGCTGAAATAACAGCCTCCTCCCTCCCACTCTCTCTGCTCCTGCAGGATCGCTTCTCCCTCAGCGCCGGCAGCATGGAGAGCATGCGTGAGCTCCAAAACCCGCTCTTGGCCAAGGCCAGCGGGCACCTTCGAGGCAGCTATTCTTACCACCAGCATCACAGCCAGGACTACCCCACTCATCGCTGCCAAGGGAAACTGTATTCCTACATCTTCCAAAACACTGGCAGTGCCAGGACTCACCAGCTGCTGGATGCCAGTTCCCTGCAGCTGGCCGTTGAAGCCTTGTACGGCCCGAATTTCATCCTTGTGAAGGATGAGACCGCTCTCAAGGCCAAGGACAGCAAGATGGAAAGCTGCGAGACCACTTTTACGGAAAGCAAAGAGGGTCAATCTGAAGGTCCCAACGGGCACGAAGCGCAAGGGTCCTGCCTGGTAGAGAGTGACATCCGCATCCAAACTGTGTCCTACGAGGTGGAGGAAGAGGAGCTCCAGGAATACGAGGTGAGCTTTGCCAGGTGGGGTGGCACCAAACTCTTCCTCTAGTAACTCTGACCATCGGCCCAAATTCTTGGTCATTTATTCTCCCTTCTTTCCTCAGAGCCTCCCCCCAGACCCTGCCATGTCCTGCCTCACCAGCTTCTCCCTGGGCACCCAGTATTTCTTCTTCCTCCTTATAATTCCTGCTCCCTTTTCCTCTCCGCAGACCCCAGAAGGAGATCAGCTTCCCTGAGGGCAGCCTGGCTGCATGCCCGCTGGGAGCGAAGGGGAGGTGGGGTCGTCTCTGCAGGACCCTTAGGATACGGGGACCCTTTGACAAGGGCAGCGTGCTGGTGCTGTGGCACCCAAGCTAATGGGAAATAGCAATCCTTGCATAACAGCAAAATTCACATGCCTGACGGCAGCAGCCAAGAGAAAGCTTAATATATAAAGACAGGATGAATCTTGCAAAGGAAGAATGAGAGCTGGCAAAGCAGCCTCATGCTGCGCTCTGTGCCCCACCACAGCTTGAGTGGTGGTGCAGAGGTTGGGAACATCATCCAGGACCTTGAGAGGTGGGAGTGGGTCCCCGGAGCCTGCTGGAGCTGATGCCTGATGACCCAGCACAGCTCTGCTGCTTTCGGTGCTGGTGGTGGGACCTTTTCAGAGGGCAGCAGGGGTGTCCATATGTCCGCATGCCTTCCCCACCAAGACACATCACTTCCAGGCCGGTCTGCGGCTGGCCGAGCAGTGCCCAAAGGCAGGAGGGCTGACCGCAGCCACTCTGAGCAATGTGCTCGCTAAGGGGACAGGACACAATGCCCCTGTGATGGAGGCTCCAATTCAACCGCTTTCCCTCACTTACTAAATTAGTTTAGCAGGATATCGATCTCCTAGTCCCTAATGGGGATAAGGCACTTTGTTTAAGTTTGTTTAAGCTGACAAACAGCCAGCTCTGCCAAAGCTCAAGATATTTCAGTTTAAGACTATCTATCTCCCAGGGAAATCCCAGACCCCCAGCAAGCGAGTTCCTCATTTGCTCTGGCAGGGAGACAAGAATCCACTCCGCTCCTGAATTTGCTGAGGTACATTTCTTCTCATCAAACTGGGCTGAGGAGGCTAAAATATTTTTGAAACTCACTCCTTGAATTTGTAGGTGGGAAACGTGTGAGAATATGTGATGGGGCCAGGAGAGAGCGGGAGCTGGGAGGAGCGGGGCTGAGACACAGACTGCAGGGTGGCGCGGGGAGGTGGGCATGTGCTGAATCCATCTGGTTTTGCAGAGCGACTCCTCCAGTGACAGCGAAAGTGAGGATCATTTCCTGATGCTTCCCCCCCGGGACCACCTGGGCTTGGCCCTTTTCTCCATGCTGTGCTGCTTCTGGCCCCTGGGGATTGCTGCTTTCTACTTCTCCCAAGGGGTAAGAGATCCCTTTGCTTGCCTGTGTGCACTGAGTGCTGGAGCAAGGGCCATGCAAGGCACAGCAGCCCTTGGAGGGGACCAGGCACCTTTCTGGCTCTGAGGCTCATCTCTGTGCCATTCCCAGACCCCTGAGAGCTAAGGCAAGGGGCGCTCCTGGCTCCTGGATGTCTCCACCACTGCTGTGGGGTTGCAGGCCCTCCAGCTCTTGTGTGGGTTACTGGAAGTCAGGCTTTTCCTTTGAGTCTTTCGTGTGTTATTTAGGGAACTGGGGCTCCCCTTGGCCCCTTGCGCAGGCTCTCACCATCCAGCCAGGCTCAGGAAAATGGCATTTTCCCACCTGCCCTTCCATTCTCCAGTAGTGCGGAGCTCCTACACCATGACCCAATCCGAGGTAGCTCATAGCCCGGGAGTCAGGCTGCTCTGGAGACTGGATGCAAAGGGGAGCCTGGTCTCCATTTTACACTAGAGCTCCTCCATTGCACTTGTTTCTGACACGCATTGCTTAAGCTCTGTGAGCCAACAGCAGGCTGGCAGAGGCTGGAGAGGGTGGTGGCCCTTGGGCTGCAGCAGCTCACAGGAGCTCCTGCCTTCTTGAGGGCTTAGCCCAGAGCCTGGGCTCACTTACATCACTGTTGACCCAGAATAATTCATGCAGAGCCAGAGGATTTACTCTACGTTTGAACGGATGCTGCTGTACCAAGAATAGATGGGGGGGAGGCATTAAGAAGTTAAATCAAGAGGACAGAAACAGAAATGCAAAAGTATATAACATGAGTACCTGGCACAGAGGTGGTGAGAGGCAGAGGAAGCTTTAACTGATTAGGACCCGGAGGAGTGGCTGATTTCACATTTTTCCATGTGGTGCAGGGTAGCACAGTGCACTCTGCACGTGATGATGTACTTTAAATTTAGCTCCATTTGCTATAACTACCACTTTCATTCACTCACTGAGGCAAGGACCATCTCTTTATTCGGTGTCTGTGCACAGTGGATGCCCTGATTTCCAGATGGCAACTCAAACACAAATAGTAGGTAATACCAAGAGCAGCTCTGAATGTGCCCTGACCACTCAGGGAGGCTAGAAGTTGCTAGCCCAGAGACCCAACACCCACATTTGCCTCCATCACTGGCTCCATCAGCCCTTCTACGGTAAACAGGCTTCAACTGAAAGCCCCATGCAGGCAAAATCAAGTGGCAGCACAGCCAGACCAAAAGGCCATGCTGTCTGGAGTCAGCTCCCTGAGACTAGGCAGCACTCGTTATATGTCTGTATAGGGTATATTGGTATCTGGTCGGTACCACACAGCCATCACCCCACGCACCGACCGTTTGCCTGGGCTTACGAGGGTCCAGCTGCCTGCTCACAGCTTTGGCTGAGCACCCAGATGGCTGGGGCTTTCAGACAAGCAGCCAAAGCCCACGCTTTCCTTGGAGGAAAAATATGCAGGGAAATGTGTGTAGGTGGCACTGCTGTGCTGAGCCCTCCTGGACGGACGGACGCCTTGCTGTCCGTCCCCAGCCTTCGTGGGATGCAGTGGCCAGGGAAGGGAGGCTGATTCAGTAGTGAAACGACTGCACGCAGGCTAAGAGGCCAGGTTAGTACAGCTGTGAGCAATGAGCATTTCTTCTCCTTCCAGACCAGCAAGGCTGTCTCCAAAGGAGATTTCCATCTGGCCAGTTCAGCTTCCCGTCGAGCTCTCTTCCTCGCTGCGCTCTCCATAACCATCGGCACAGGAGTGTACGTCGGAGTGGTGGTAGCGCTGATCGCTTATCTCTCCAAAGGGGGCCACGTATAGCTGCCACACGCACATCAGCGCCGTCCCTAGCTGTCGGCCCTCCTGGGACCAAGGTTTCCTGTGGAGCACAGGGCGCCAGTGCCTGCAAGGGCTGCTTGCACGGCAGGACCCCAGCGTGGATGCCCTGCACAGGCTCTTTCCCCTTTCAGACAAACAGTAGACCCACATTCTCCCCAAGGCTGCGGGATGCCACCATCCAACAGCAGGGAATTGGGCACCGGCCTGGCTGCTGGGACCAGGAGCAGCACATTTGCCTCACGGAAGACATGCAGGAGAGACAGTGCATGCTGCTGCTGGGCTGGTGCCACCACCCCTGCTCTGGGGCCATGGCTTCCCCTCCCAGTCCTGCAGTTGGGACATCCACCGCTCGTGCCCAGGCTTGGCCCATGACGGGGGCAGGCAGGGAGGAGAGGGGATACAGCGCTGGGGAATGACCAGTCTTTCTTCTGGGAAGCTGGGGTCCTGGTGGGATCTCCAGACTCGTGTGATGGGGACAACATTCTCATTTCAGTGCCACGGGGTAGCACCTGGCCCCTCAGCTGCAGCGAAGTAGGAGGACACAGCATGGACATGACCGAAGGGCATGCTCTCCACATCCCTCTGCAGGCAGACCCCTGATCCAGGGGACATCCCAGTCACTGACTTATCCCAGGAAAGAAACAAGGAGGAAGGCAGGCTGGTGGTTGCACACCATCACTCCCATCGCTGGAGCAAGCTGGCAATGACAGCAAGGTTTTCTGCACGTTAGTAATGACTGTCATGATAATTGTAAGTTGGAGCCCCCATAATGTTGGTGTCCCACAGTGCTGGGGCCTGAAAAGGCTTGTAATGGCAATTTCTACCCAAGAAGCGACCTGGGAGGAGTGGGGGCCTGAAGGACTCCACTCCTGGCACTAGATCAGGGCCTTGCACACAAAGAGGGGTGGAAAGAAAAGGCCGACATGACACACAGAGCCCAGGGTGGAAGTGCTGTTTGCAAGGGGACGAGATCCAGAGGGGGGAAGACTTGGAAGGAGCCTGAGACACAGGGGTGACCCCAGCAAACTTCTTCCCATGCCTTGGAGAGGGGTATCGCTGTCCATCCAAAGGCTCTGCTGACAAGGAAATCCCACGCATCCCCGCTTACATCTTTCTTTCACTAATTCATACATTGTCAGCAACACATCAAGTGCTTCAGAGGTGGGTGTGAAGGCAACGACTGCTCCAAAAGGCTGACGTTTAAAGGCCCTGCCTCGCCCCCCTCCCCAGCACCCACCTTGACCCTCCCTCGCCCTGGCCATGGCTCCCCTGCCGCCTCCTTCCCCCATGTGCAGGGGGCTGCAGGCAGACTCTGGGCACACATCACCCTCTTCCCCGGGTTTCTGGGCAGGCTGCAGCCAGCTCTGCAAGAGGCACAGCATGTTCCTCCAGCTGGGTGCCATTCAAATGTACATTTCATCCTAAAGAAGCATGTTAATGTCTGCGATTGCTGTTGTACTTGAGCCATAAAAGAGAGAAGCACATCAGAGACCTGTTCAGAAGCTGGTCTGAAAGTTCCCATTACGTTTTATAACATGGAAGAGCTAATAAAAAAAAGCAGGAAAAAGACTCTGTTTATAAGGACATGGAGCTGGCTAGGGAAGAGGTGAGCTTTGCAGGAGTGCTGAGCTCACTTAAACCTGGAGGTGTTTATGCAGTTCCCGAAGGAAGCTACAATCCAGCTGGTGTTTAGGCAACTCGGAGGGAGATGTACTGCCATGTAGATCACAGTGAGCAGCTAGCACTGGGAGCGGGATGGTGATGTGGGCTTTTTTCCATGTGTGGATGGACAAAAATTAGAGAGAGAGAGAGACTGGAGCATCGTGTGTGTTCACGCTGCTCTGTGTGTAGTAGAAGCGTAAAATAAAATGTGCTTGAAGAGGGGCAGAAGAATACGAACATCAGGCAGGAATAAGCAGGTCTTGCTTCTGATGGTAGACAGAAGAGAGATTGAATTTCTCCTTCTCCTTCCTAGGGAAGGACTGGGGTGTCCAGAAGAGATGAGGTGGCTTATAGAGGAGAGATGATATTCACTCTCGTCCAGCAGCCAAGGGATGATTTTCATTCCTCTCTTCTCCACGTGCTCAGCCTTCCTCGGCATCTGTCCCTCCAAATAACCAAGCAGGACAGGAGCACTGTTTCAGGAGAGGGGACATCCGTGGCTGCCCATGCAGCAGGGGCAACCAGACCCACCGTCACCCCAGCTCACTGCCATCCCAGCTAAAGCCCTCCCCGCCTCTCCCCCTCGAGCACCCCCAGCCGGGGGGCGGCTGGCTGCTGGGGCAGGGGTGGGGGTCTCCCTGTCAGTTCTGGTCTAGACAAAACCGTCCGGGCTGTTGGACCAGAATCAGCAATGAGAAACTGCGTTTGCCTCTGAATTTGTAATTCTGCTGGCTGGTTCCCTCCAGGGGCTGCCATGGGTGGGGGGCCAGCGGCCCCCAGCCCATTCCCTGTAGGTACCCCAACCCCCTGCACCCCAACCCACATCTTTGTCTTTTTTTAATTGGAGATGCACAGGGAAGGACTGGGCTAAAAGGCCAACAGAATTAAAGTGTTTTCCGCTAATAGCCTGAATCTCTGATGATCTTGTCAAAGGTGGCGGGAAGGGGCTGTGCCAGAGCATCCCTAAGGGGGGGCATTATGCAAATGGAGAAATTAGTTGGAAACAGCCTGAAGGGAAACATGTGGAAATTGAAATCTGAGGACCAGCATGGAGACTGCTGCTGAATAACTTATTACAGACCCACAGCATCTGCTGCAGCCACTGGAGCAGAAGGGAAGGAAGCAAAAAGGCAACAAGGCACAGCAGTCGGGGAAGACACAAGCTCCGGAAATTTGATTGAGCTTAAAAGAAAAAAAAAATGTTAAACTAACCTCTACCAGTGGGTGTGGAAGAGGTGCCTTTTTGCACACTCCCTCCTGTCCTCCCAGGGAAGGAGTCCCTCTCCCACCCGGGACCCCCAGCCCCACGGCAGAGCTCTGTAATGGTCCTGATCCCACAGGGAATACTCAGAAATTTGGGATGAAGGAGGAATAGCCTCGACTTCTGATCTGGCAACATTTTGAGCCCAAAAAGAAGGGAGCGTGGGGAGCCCGGCAGGTCGCAGCTGTGGGAGGTGATGCAAAGGGCAGGGAGTGCAGAGACAGTCTGTGCCCGTGCAGAGGGGTGGTGGTGGAGTGGGATTCCTGGTGGCTGGCGAGGGAGAATTTAGGGTTCTCTGAGCTGGGGGTGGAGGGGTGTTGGTTAAATAGTGATGTCCTACAAAAGTGTACACCGTGACCTGCTGTTCTTCCCCACACCCCAGAGCTTTCTAAAAAAGAATCACAAGAGTGCTGAAGAGTCCCATAATACATCAGAACAAGCCCCCGCTTCTCCATTCATGAGTAATTCGTTATCCATAATTAGGACATCTATTTGCAACTGAGTTCCTGGAGAGCCGGCTTCAGGTGCCTGTCCCTGCGAATGCAGGTGCTGTCTAACACCCCCAGCGCAGGCACAGTCCTGCAACGCCCTGGCTCCAGCAACCCTGTCTCATCGCCTTCCTGCCCACTGCTCCCCAAATGCCCCTGCCCTGACCCAACAGCCCCACCAGCAACCCCAGTCCTCGCCCTAAGCCCGTGATACCAAGAGATGATAGACACAGAAAGTCACCAGAAAGCCCCTCCCCTGCCCCTCTCCCCATGCCCATGCACAAACACCCCTCTCTCATCTCACATGCTGGGCAGCTTTTGGGTTGTAGGAAGTGCCATCACCAGGTGTCCCAGATGCCCTCCCTGCTGTGAGGAGAAGACCCCGGGGACCAAGCCAGCCCTGCTCCCCACAGCCAGCTGAACATCCACTCCATCCCTCCCCTGCCCTGGAGATGCTCCTCGCTCAGCCAGGATTTCAGGGCAGCGCTGTCTGAGGTGCGCTGGGCTTTGGTTTCTTTTTCCAGCAGTGGAAAACATCTCGTCTTCCAGCTTGGGCTCCTTTCGTAACCTCCGCAACGTCAAGGTGAGCACTTCCCGGAGGGCATTTCTCTTCGGAAACAGCTAAGGACGGGGCAGATGGAGCCCATGACAAGGGCGGGGATGGCCTTTGAATCCTGCCTCCTTCTGCGACACAGTCAGGAAGCACTGCAGCATGCCAAAACAGGGCTGCTGGCTGCAGACACGGGCTGGGGAGTGGTGATGAGGGATGCGGGATGTGGTGATCAGGCCATGCTGGATCTTGCTCCTCTTCCCAAAGGGATAAGGCAGGAGGATGGAGGAAAAAGGAAGAGAAGCTGGTGTGATTTGTGGGGGACACAAGACCGCTGTGGGACCCTGTCCCCAGCTGAAGGGATCCACTGGGGCACTGGTCCTCCCGCATCCTCCCAGCCAACCTGCCTCTCCTTGGGGCCATCCCTGAGGTGGGTGATGTGGAAACCACTGGGGCGGGACATGGGGTGTCCTTCCTGCTGTGCTCCCGGCACCTTCATCCACCTGGGAGGACGCAGCCCCTTGCAGAGGCAAAGCTGTCACCTGCTCTCCGAACAGTGCCCCTCAGTGGGGTGGGATTGCAACCAGTGCTGGTGGGGCAGAAATGCCTCCATTCTCCCCCATCTGTCCTCTGGAGGCTGGCGAGAAAAGAGACACAAGGAAATAAAAGTGGAATAAGTAAGTCCTTCTCCTCACTTAATGGCACAGTCAGTGTTTTTCCTTCACAGCAATCCAGTAAGGAAATAACTAATTATCTGAGAAGGGCAAATTTTCTATTCCTGTCCAAAAAAAATTTTAAAAAGCATTTAGCAGTGCATCTTTTCGCCTAGCTTATCCTTTCCCCTTTGCTCCCCAAAACCAGCCTGCAGCGGAGAGAGCGCGGGGAGGCACAGCCTGTGGCAATGCCATCTCTCCTGGGGCTGGCGGGAGAGGATTTTTGCAGAGAGAAGCCAATTAAGAGCCATCACTAAGGCATCAGCTGCTGTGAAATCAGGAGGCTCATTACCTCTCCTCTCACTGCAGATGCAGACACTCGCTCCATCTTCCACAGCCTCCAGTAGCCACATGTGCAGGAACACACTGGTGGGGCTGAGCTGTTCCCGCTGGGCAGGAGGGCTAGAGGTGCCAAGAGGGGACAGAGCGCTACGTGGGGACACCTTGCTGGGGACAAGGCAGATGCTGTCCCCATGGTCCACGGTGATCTATGGGCCTTGCTGTGATGCCACGGGAGGGGTTGGTTAGTGAAGGTGACGCACCAGAAGGTGTTAGCATTACTCTGCACTGCTCATCTGTCCGCCCTGCAGCACAGAGGGGCTGTACCCCTGCACAGCCCACTTCCCACTGTCCCCCGCCACGTCCCTGTGGTGTCCAGGCACAGGGATGTTTGGGGACTGTGTCTGCGGATGTACTGCTCCTGAGCTGACCTCATTTTTGCTGTAGTTGGTGCCTGGGCTGTATCTCAGAGCCAAGGGCTTTGCAAGTGAACCGCAGCTCACCTTTAGAAGATGTATCTGAAAAACGCAGTTTAAATACCCTCACAAGGCATATGGTGGTGGCTTTGGAGGCTCAAGAGTAACAAATGCCAGAAGCACCCGACTTGTGAGCTCCTAGGCCAGACAGGGCCTGGGTCCCACCACTCCAAATGGACAGGAACTCACCTCGGGCCAAACTCCCCCGAGCAGAGGAGCTGGTGCTGCCTTCCAGCCGTGCCAGAGAGTGGGATGGGACTGGGACATGGGCTCGCGTGTGGCTGGTGGAAGAGCTTCTCTTCTCCTCCCACCTTGCCGCACTCCGCATGGCTGGGATTTTTTTCCACCTCCTTTTCTCAGCAAGCAAAAGAAGCAGCCATCCGAGCCTTTGGGAAGTGGTTCACATGGCTGATTTCGGCCGATGTTTAAAATATGCTGCTTAGGTCCCACGTGCGCGGGGCTCCCCTCTGCTGCCAGCCCTCGGCCCTGGTGCCACCAAGGTCTGCCCAGCTCCCTTTCCCCACGCTGTCATCTCTGCTGCCTTGAAGAGGCTGAGCTACTGGGCTCTCTACCCAAAGGGCACATCTTTCCCACAGCTGCTCCTCTATGAAGCTCCCCGGTTCATCTGGGCTTTTCCAGATTATTCACTTAGAAAAATGCCGTGATGTCCTGCAGCTGCTCTAGTGCTGGACACAGACACAACCCTCCTGCCCCCCATTTTTGCTCAGGAGCTTTTCTGGCTGCAGGGCTACGCTCAGCTGGCTCCCATCCTTAGGAGCCTTTTGGAGGCTTCCCAGCAGAAATCCCTCAGCTCTGCAAGGACTCCCTCTTTACTTCTGGAGACATGGCACTTAACTGGCGTTTAATCCATTCAGTGTTTGCTAGCTTCATTTTTAAATCAATCTTGTTGCTTAACCAAAATGTCAGGTGGGACCAAACCCAGTGTCTCGTGGAAGTCGGAGTGCAGTCAGAGTGCTGCCTTCTCCTGGCACGGAGAGCTGAGGCACAGCCCCATGGACAAGGGGTCCTTCCCGCTGCACAGGCAGGCTCCCTGCCTGGCCCCCTGCCCAGGCTCACGCAGCTGCAGAACGCCAGGAAGATACAACTTTATTCTCAAACATCTGAGTTTGGCAGGGGGTGTCCATCCCTCCGCAGCTCTCCCACCTTCCCCCAGTGCTGCGGTTACTGAAGCGATGGAGGAGGGATGGGGAGAGGGGCAAAGTAAGAAGCCAGTGAAGGAGAAATGAAATGCAAATAAATGCAGTACCTGCCAAAATGCCATCCTCAAAGTAATATATCAAAGTCTAGGTGCAGGCAGTAAACTCGTGACAGTATTAGGCTAGAAAGATGGAAGTTTTTCCTTTCTCAAGTGCTTTCATAGCTGAGTATTTTCTCCAAAACTCCAATGTTTTCCAGATGTTGACTGTACTAAATAAGCATTACACATCAGCTCGCTTGTTTTCTAGAAGAGGAAAAGCAGAGAACGTTGCATCTGGACCTTGGCCAAACCGCTGGGATGGAGCCACACTGACAATTGTCAGGTGGGGGGGCTGGTTCAAGAAAGCTAAGATGGGTATTAACGGGTTATTGATACTTTAGAAGATCTTTTGGGCTGGAGGGTAAAATCCTTGAGGATCCATATGAGGACTGATCTTCCGTATTTTCACTGGCAAGTTGGCATAGGAAGGAGGGGTGCCTTGGTGCCATTTGCTAATGAGACAAAATCAGGAGGGTTTGGAAATACAGAAGAGTAAAGAAACTGGGCTACCTTGAAGGCAGGAGGGGTGGAGACGGGATGAAATGCAGGGAGGTGTGATGAGGGGTTGCCAGCAGGAATTGCTGCAGCAGGCAGGGAGCTCCTCGGCCGGCAGGGACTGGGGAAAGGCCTGAGCCATTGCTCCAGCGTGAAAAAGGCAGATCTGACATAAAGATCTACAGGGCAAATTGTTTCAGCAAAAGTATTCATGAAGGACAATGGCAAGGCAGCAGTGGGCCACAGCTGGACTCCAGGAGAAATTTTCAGCCACGGTGCATGAGGAGAGATGGGTTTTAATGGGAAAGAGGCAGAGAGGGCTGTAGGAGAACAGGGACCTGGCTGTGGCTGCTGTAACCTGCCGGAGAGAGACAGGTGGTTCCCCACAAATACCCTGGGTGGACCAGGAGGAAAAGGACTGTCGTCTCAACAGCTGGGTTGTAGCCCGGACCCGTGGAAGAACTTACTCAGGGGACTGATCCCAAAGATCTTTTTTTTCCTTTTTCTCCTCATTTTCTTTCCTCCCCTCTCTACATAGAAAGTTGATAATGAACTGCTTTTGTCCTTGTCAGCTCAGAACAGTTTTGAATGGTGGCACTGACTTTTCTATTCTCCTGCCACTGCTACAACACTACTCCTAGCAAAGCACTGGAGCTATCTTGCAAACCCCAACCCTTTTGCTACTTTGAGATGTTTTTAAGACCAACACTATTTGCTCTTTGCACCGACAAACCAGCTGTTAGTGCAAAATCTGGAGGCAAAGCGGTGCTTGAGCTAGCACGTATCAGCTACGTGTCCCAAAGCTTTGCTTGGGCATACTTAACCATACTAAAAGGCACGGGGTCCAGGCGGCTCCGCTGCGCTGTGTCACCCTCCTCCTGCACCTGCAAACCACTCCCATGGACACGAATGGGGTGCATTAGTGGTGGAGCAGAGCCCTAAATCACAGGCAGGCAGAGGGCTGTTCCCTGCAGGCTTTGCAGTCCCCCCAGCCTCTGCATTTCAATTGCCTTTTCATCTCTGTCTTTGCTGGGGTTGCTGCTTTTAAGTGACCGCCTGAGAGGGAGTTCAGGTGACACCTGAGCTAAACCTCGCTCCACACATGGAAAGGGAGAGATCTATCGGCCAGTGCCCAGCAGTGCAGTGTGAAGCAGCTGGGGCCACCTCTAATTCATCTCCCGCCACCAGCTCAATGTAAGAGCAGCATGATGGGTATGAATTGCGTGCTACATTTTCCCCCCCAATTAAACTCTGCTCAGCCACAAACTACATCAGTAAACAATAAGCACCCACCATTTAGGAAGTCCCAACTGGCAGAGACCCACCATGACCCTGCTGCTATCAAGGCATGGGGAGGGAGAAACATAAGGGCACTTGTAAAACCCCTCAGAGGGATGAGTGTTATTTTCCCACCATGCCCCACCCAGGCATCCAGCTAAGGGCAGAAAATCCATCGCACCTAGATCTCTTCACCAGGGATCCTCAAAAATGTCTTGCAAGGGGGTGGTGGAGGATGGGGGAAGAGAGCCCAAGGCCAGCACCCAGGAGAGATTAATCATGCAACCACACCCTGGCATGAGGCATGAAACACTCCCAGTTCAGGGAGAGTCAGGTGATGGGAAGCAGGAGAAGCCATCCCTCTGCAGAGCACTGGGTACCTCCCACCATGGAGGCTCCCCCAGGCTCTCCTGATGCCCACTTGCCCCCAGCAACAGCTGGCAGCCACCCACCACGCTATGCCATGCCAATGAATGCCCTGCCACTGCCCTGCTGCCAGGCACGGTCTGCCCCAGGGCCACCCAAATGGGGCATGTGTTAGCACCCTCAGTGTTTTCACCCTGTGTCAGAAAACCCAACCTCCCTGCTCCTTCCCTCTGCTGAGCCAAGGAAGGGCATGCTTCAGGGGTCTCACATCCACCTTCACAGCCACTGCTGCAGCCACCACTGCCGCCAAAAGCAGCTATCTATCTCCAGCCTCTGGCAGTTTGGAGACATGGGTAATCATTCTGGAGTGATTACCAGCTTACTCCCTTGGAGGAGCTCGCTGGTGAGAAGTTGCTGGCAGCTAATTACTCCAATTACTTCCTGACACAGAGCCCGGGTGCCCAGGGCTCTCTGCAGCAGCCCACAGCGCTGCTCAGCAGCTCCTGGCTCCCCACATGCCTCCCTCCCCAGGGCACCCGCTGCCCCAGATCCCCTCCTCCAGCACCACACAGAGTATGCTGGGGTGGATGGCTGATGGCGAGAACCCACCGGCACCAAGGACATGGAGCTAAGCAGTATCTGAAGAGATGCCCCACTGGCTCAGCACTGCTCCTTCAGGGCTGCCCCACCACATAGCTCAGGCCCAAGGATGCCACAGGATGACCTTGAGCAGGTTGATGCCCAGGAAAGCTCAGCAGGGCTCAGTGGGCACAGGTCCCATTCTGCCTAAGAGGTTAGTGGTCAATGAAGCCAGACTGCATCTGGAGCAGGACTGGGCTGCAGCAGGGACTAAGAGGTCCCAGACATACTGAAGAAAGAAAAATAAGTTATTTGTGAGCAAGGCAGGGGGGATGTTATTGCATCTCAACTCCTAACAAGGTCACTAAAGTTCCCTATCCCCCTGCAAAGGCCTGACGGTAAGACAGACAAGACTCAGCCCTGCTGTTAGACCTAGCCTCAGGGGCTGATCTTGTAGGTGCAGGGCTCAAGAGACTCTCACCTTGCATTTGTAGGATGCTCTGACTCTCAGCAGCTTTGTGGGAAATAAGAGCCAGTACTGCAATTGTCACCCCCTTCCTCAGTCCCTACAGCTCAGTCCTGCACAGCCATGCTAGCAAACACCACAGGGGAGCTCACACTGTAAGGAGACAAGGCTTTTTGGAGACCAGCAGCCCTGAGATGCTGGCAGGGCAGAGGTGCAAACAGCTGGTTTCAGCCTCGCAGTACAACACCATCACTTCAGGGCATGACATCTCAGACATTGCCACTGCATCCCTGCCGCCACACAGAGCTATTGCCACTGCATCATCCCTAGTCTTGCATCTGATCTGGGAGGCGAGTCCTGGCCTCTCACCAGGGAAAGCACAGTCCCCACCAGGCCTCCAGAGCACCACAGAGCAGATGGTCCCCACCAGGTCCCAGGAAGCAGAAGAGGACCTTCACAGGAGCAGGGATTGAGGTGTGCGCAGGCTCTCCCTGCCCACAAGCCAGTTTTAGAAGCAGACACGGAGGGGAGAGCCTTGCCCAGAAATCACACAAGCAAGAGTAAGAAACCACACAGGACTAGGAGTGGAAGAGTCTTTATTGCTTTGGTTTCTTACAAGTGAGATATATGCATCTAGGCTTGCTGCAAGGAGATACCCACATTGCATTCAGCTTGCAGCACAGGGGATGCAGGGACACTGGGCACACAAGGTTCGGTCTCTCTGCCTTCTCCCAGGCACCAGGGAAGAGAAACCCTAGGAAAGTAAGGCAGCTGCCAGCTGTGAGAGTAAAGGATTGTGAAAGGTTATTGCTACAAGACCAGAAAGGTCAGGGACAGCTTCTCCGGAGCCTGTAAAGAACACCCGCGCCTAGTTTAGCATTCCCAGCAGACAGACTACAGTGGGGACGCAAACAAGTCTCCTCCTCTACCAGCCTCTGCTGCCTCTAGGGAAGATCAGGGCAGCCAGAGACAGGTATTAAGAGCCAGAAAGCCAAGGTAGCATCAGTGCTGACCCCAAGTGAAGCTTTTGTTTTCCTTAGTTGGGAAGAACCCAGATCAAAGATGCTCCTCCCATAAAGCTGAGCACTCCCCAAGCCCTTCCTCACCCACAGCTGAGCCAGTGCTGCTCTGCTCGCTGAGGGGATGCTGGGAACCTCCATGCTCATCCACATTACTCATTGAAGCAAGTGCCTGAGGCAGAGAGACCTTCACATCCTCTGTCTCAAGAGGCCCAACAGCATCCCATGACACTGGCAGAGTACTGCCTCCCTTGCTCACCCACCAAGCACAAAGAGAGGACAACCCCCCAACCCTTCTCCTTTTGGGCAGCTCAGTGCCTTCTCCTTCCACTCCTCCCACCTCCATGAATGGGCACTGCGAGGACGCTCCCATACCTGATTGAACCGCACAGAAAAGAAAGCCAGAGACTAGGAACAAAACCAAACCAAACCAGAACAAAAGTTAGAGTGGGGCCCTGGCCTGGGCACCCCACCAGAGAGCCAAAGGGCACGTCAGCAGAGGAGCTGTGGCCAAGCCAGCTGGCAACCATCACTCAGGCATCCACAAGCGTCAGCCCATCATGCAGGGCACGCTTCCACATGTAATAAGTGGAACGGGCCGTCAGTGGGAAGCGGGCACTGAACTCCTTATACGTGGGGAAGGTCTTCGACTCGAAGCGCTGCTGCAGGAACAGCTTGGCCTGTGCCTTGAACTGGGCAGTGGCAATCACATCCATCACGAACATCCGGCTGTTCGCTCTCTCCGACATAGCATAGCCTGAAATGGTGGTGTTATACGGCATGGCCAGTGCTGGCTTATCTAGGTGCTTGGTGGCTACCTCCATGTGGCACTGGGGCTTGCGGACTGGCTCCATTCTCGGAGGCACCAGGGAAGGCACCCGGTTCAATGGCCGGCTGGAGCTGGTCCAGGGCAGCCGATGCTGCCTGAGGGGCCGGCCACTGCCCTTCCAAAACCAGTAGGCTGTAGAGGAGATAGAGGGGTAGCGCAGGCGGTACTTGCAGAATGGCAGCTGCCATTGCTGGACCTGCATCCTGGCCACATCTCGCAGCTGCTTTCTCCAGCACAGAGAGGGCTTGAGCTGCAGGAGACTCCTGGGTGCTGGCTGGTCTCCATTCAGCCTCTTCCTAACAGGCACACTGCTTGGCTTCAACTGCAGGAACGGCTTTCCTATTGCTAGAGGTTTCTGGTTATCCAAGGGAGACTGGGGGGGTTTGAAGTTAGGGTTCTCCTTGATTGCTTTTCTTCGCCAGTTGTAGTAAGTGGACCTGGAGATGCCAGGGAAGCTACGCTTGAAGCACCTGTAAGGCACCAGAGTGTTCATGGAAATGCATTTCTCCAGGTAGGATTTGGCTCCTTGCATGAAGATTCCTGCTTGGATGGGGTCTAGGGAAGGACTCGGGGATCTTAAGCTCCCCCCTGAATTTGCCGGTTCATCCACATCAGCCTTTTTTTGGACATCCCTGTGAAGCTCCTGCAACCCTTGGGCCTCAGCCAGAGCAGAGGCATCACCATTGACCATGCTCTGCATCTCATGCTTCCAGGCATAGTATGTGGATCGGGAGATTTCTGGAAACATTTGTCGGAAGTGCTGGAGGGGGATTATATTGCCCTCCTGAAAACAGGACTGGAGGAAGTGTTTAGCTGCAAACCTGGCAGCTGCTTTCTGCCGGTGTTCACGAGACTGGCGCTTCCAGCGGTAGAAGGTGCTCTTGGTAATGCTGTACCGGTCACGCAGGTTGGAGTAGGTCAGCTGGGGGTCACTGTTCAGCAGCTCAAGGGTCTTCATGGGCTGGACAGGAGGCTCTGGTAAAGGCATTGTGGGTTCCAGCTCCTCCAGGCCAACAACAGCCACAAAGTACTGCGCTTTGAAGACCTGCCGGGAGAGCTGCTGCCCTGACCACATGATGTGTAGTGTGGAGGTTCGTGGGCCACACTTCCTGGGCCGGATAAGCCGGTTGAAATAGGGACGGATCTTCAAATTACTCATGGGGTAGATGGAGTAGATGTTACACTGCAGTACTGAGGCAAGAGCATAGACATGCCACATGTTGGCAAAGGTGCCAGGAAAACAGGTAGCTTTGATATCAGCATCAAAGATGGCCTCCAGGATAGCCATGGGGAGGCTGGTCATCTCCGGGGTCTCCTCAGTGCAGAGGGAGTAGCGGGCAGCCTGCAGCATCACCTTGGAGTCGATCATGCCATTCAAGTAGTATTGCTTGTGCAGCAGCATCTCCACCACTGTACGGACCTGCAGTTCCAGGCTGAGGCTGGGGTTGCCCCAGAGCAGCACGCTGGCAGCCTCAAAGAGGCGGTTCCCCTCACCTTTGCAAACCAGAGGCAGCATGTTACTTGGGGCATCCTCAGGATAGAGGCTCCTGGCTACCCGGTCAACCTCCAGCTCCTCTTGGAACTGCCTCCCACAATAGCCAGGCAGGGAGAAAGATGACAGGGTCCTCTCGGCCTCCAGTGCGGCACTGGTGAGGCCCTCCAGACCAAAGCATTCGGTAGCTTCCTGCAGCTCCTGCAGCACAGACTGCACCAGCTGGTGCCGCTGGATCATCCTGAAGGGTGGCAAAAAGAAAGAAGTTACCAGAGGTGAAGGCAGTGCACGCTCCAGACTGCCAGGGGCCTGACCTCCAGGTCCAGCTCTTCCCCAAACGACAAGACAGGGGAAGAAGGTAGAGGAAAGACCACTGCTCACCCCTCCACCCACACTCCCAAGGACAAAGGAGGAAGCCTGGGTCCCCAGGCAGACCTGGGATGGGGACATGGGCTCAGTTTGCTCTCCAGTGACCTCCTGTGGGCAGCACACACAGCATACAGCCTCCAGACACACTTGTCTAGGTGAAACTAAGGAGTGACTGCATCCATTGGAGTGTGAAGCCAGGTCATCTCCTACCTTTGCACACCTGGCTTTGCACCCAGCCTCACCCCTACACCCATCTCTTCCACCAGTAGCTCCATCCCTTTTGTTTTACCACCCTGCTACCAGCACCCAGAGAGAAGAGTGCCTCAAAGGGGAAACATCTGTCACCTCTGCAGGAAGGGACCTGTGACAGAGCAACACTGCATGGGTGTGTGGACAGACCTGGCTCCAGGTGTTCAAGCCCAACAGAAGAAGGGCAAGGAGGTTGCCCCTCTCTCAGAGCAGGGCACAGCAGCCGCACCCATTGCATACAGTGAAAACTGCTGTCACAGAACCTGGGATGGGGGGAAGAGCAGGAGCCAGTTCAAGCCACGGTTACCACGGCCTGAGCTGACACTAGATGTCACTTGCTGCTCAGCAGACACACACCACCAGCCAGGAAGAAGCTGCAAAAGGAGGGCTTCTCCGAGCTACCAGGCAGGAGGCAACCCAAAAGTGCAGATGGAGCATGAGTGCTGGGTGGGTAGTTCAGAGGTTGTATAGAGCCCCCTTCCCTGCCTGAGCCCGTCCCAGTCCTGTCCTCCCTCCCTCCACATGCTAGTTTCCACTCAGGCAATCCAAAGGGTCAAACCAGCATTCCCCTCTTCGTCATTTTTTTTTTTGACACCTACGTGGCTCTGCCACAGCCACTCCAGGAGCTTTCATGACGACTGCTCAGTCCTTACCCCATGATCCAGCTCCATCAGTGCAACCCTCTTCAGCACCTTTTCCCCACCAGCCAGGTCAGGCCCCTCACCCCAGTCTCTCCCTCTTGAACCAGTTTTTTTCCTCAGGGACCACAACACTTACTCAACCAGGGAACCCAATCTCCTCCATTTTCTCCCAAGGCTCATTCACATGCCACCCCCAATATGTAGGGCATCACTTTGTAGTCTACTTGATTCACATCCCAGCCCATGACCCACCTTCTCACAGCACTTCACAAGTATCACTATGCACTCGCAGCTCTGCAGAGACGGGGAAACAGCAGGGCCAGGCAGGAAAAGCAGCAGCTCTGCAGTAAAGCAGATGTCCTGCCTGACCTCTCCCAATTCTCAGCCCTGCGTCCTGCTGCAGATAAGGTTATTATTGCCATAACATCTGCAGCCCCCAGCCACAACCAAACAGCAAACAAAACAAGGTGCCACAGAATCACATGGCCACATCCCAGCTACTTCACCACAGGGAGCCTCCATACTGCTGCTGCCCCTGCCTTTAATCAGGCCACAGCTAGTCAGCAGGCCCTTCTGCTCCAAGCTCCACGGTCTCCTGCATGTCAGAGGCCAGGGCCCTCTTACAGCTGTTCCCACAGCTGTGGGGCATCAGGTATCAGAGACAATACAGGAGAACACACACAGCTGTGAAGCAGCGGAGATAAACTTGTCCTAAAATCCTGGTCTGAGCTAGTATAGGATTGTTACTTTGGGTCAGGTCTGTATTTTTGTTCTCCTGGAGGTTCATAGAAAGTTATTCTGCAGAGCAGTGTTTTGACTAAGCCTGTGGTGAACATGTGCTTGAGGAGTTGAAGCAGAGGTGCCCTCAGGAAAGCCACAGAGCTGGCAGAGCCCAAGTTCTCCTTCTCCATTGCCTGCCAAACCCTTTCAGGGCCTACCACCTCCCCCTGCAGCAGCCACCTCCTCCCCTTTCAGCCACCGCAGCCTGACTGAGCACTAGCCCACCAGTGGAGCCAGGAAAGGCAAGACAAGCTTTTCCCCTGGAGGGAGTGAAGAGCTAACACAGGCTAGGGAGCATCAGTAACAACCCTGGTCTTTATGACCTGGTGGGCATTTCCCATCCCCTTATAGCTGGGGGGGGGGGCAAGAGGGGAAAGCGGGAGGCACAAGACAATACTCTTCTTCAGCAATAACCCCACAGCCTCAATGTCACTGCCAGCTCCTGCTGCCCAGAGCAACAGGACCTCAAAAGCAATCCTAAAGCAAAACATGCAGCTGAAACAGCACAGATGAGCTCCCAGGGCAGGGTGGAGAGGAGCCAGATAAGCCAGAAGCAGAAATCAGCCAAGCTGGGGGCTTTGGTTCATCACTAGATAAAACCCAGCAGCTCTCAACACAGAGGACCTGTTGCAAAGGGGACATTTTTCTACACACACCCACAGCGAAGCCAGCTGAACACGACAGACAAGTGCTCCCTAAACCACCTCAGCACCAAGAGTCAACCAAGGGAGCTTTTCCCGGCTGATAAAGGAGGCTTTAGCTAACCTGGACGTTTTTGCATTGTAACAGATAAGCAAGCACTTGCAGATCACATTCCCTCACCTAAACTGATGGGCTGGTGGCATCCAGTAGTGCAAGTTCCCCAAGCCAGCCCCAAAAACGCTCCCACCAGCAGGAATCCAGGAGACCTCAGCCCCTGCTGCCCCGGCTGCTCAGGACTGCTGGCAGCTTGCAGGAGCAGGGTTGTCCGTGAACCCCAGCCCAGCTGGGTTAGGTGTCTCGCTTCCCAGCCTCAGCTGCAGGCTCAGGCCACCCCAGCAGTAAAGGCTCTCATTTGAGAGAAGGTTTGAACCACCACAACCACACAACAGAAGTGGTAGTCTCAAGGAGCTATCTAGGCTAGAAATATCACCACACTAGAAATCCCGGGGGGGTTCTGGTGGGCGAGCAGCACTGGCAGCCCAGGCAGTGGGAGAAGCCTGCCCCATCTGCCAACACCCACACCTCCACCAAAGCCTTAAAATGGGGCAACACTCGCCTGGAGAGAGAGAGAAGCCACGGATCTGCCTTAACCTAGGCCAAAGCACCGCAGCTGAGCCTGGTTTCAGCCGTCTCTGGGACGGGGGCACTGACCGCGAGTGCAAGCAGCGCCTGACAGCCGTCTCCAGCCCTGTCCACCCGTGAGCGCACACCCGCGGCCGCCCCCACGGCCGCTCACGCCTCTCCCGAACGCGGCGGAGGCGGCTCCGTGCGGCCGCCGCCGGGACGGGGACAGCCCTGCGCCCCGGGTGGGCTCACGGGCGGCCGCTGCCCTCGCCCGGGAGACAAAGGGACGCACAGCCCGGGGCGGGGGAGAGGTCGCCGGTGCCCGTGCAAGCGCCGAGCAGGGACCGAGAGCAGGGCGGGCTGGGGCGCCTGCCCGCCGGGGGAAGGTGCCCGCCGCAGCGGGGTAGCCCGCGGGGTCAGGGAGAGAGGGACGGCGGGGAGCCGCGGCCCCGACGGCGCCTGGCCCGGCTCCGCACTCACCTGGCTCCACAGGTCGCGCCCCGCCCGACCCCTCGGCCGCCCGCACCTTTAAGGGCGGCGGCAGGAAGCGGCGCGGACCCGCCGCCGCCGCCGCCCCGGTGCCAGCCCCGCAGTGACCCTCGGGAGCGGGCGTCCGCGTGCGGCGCCGGGCCGGGCCGAGCCGAGCCGGGCCGGGCCGAGCCGCCCCTCCCCGCCTGACCCTCCCTCCCCTCCCCCGCCAGGAAGCGGGCCATCCCCGCGGCCCCGGCCCAGATGAAAGCGGAGCGGGCCGGGGGTCACTTCCAAAGCTAAAGTGATAATGGCCATTGTCCCGCCGCCGCCGTGCTTAAAGGGCCCGCCGCCTCCCGCCGCCCTGCCCCGCTGCGCCCCGCTGCGCCCCGGCACCCTGCCGCCCCACAGCATCCTCCTGCCCCATACCCCGCTCGGGTCTGCAGCCCCATGGCTCGCGACAGAGCCCACTGGGGATGCTAGGTGGAGCTGGGTGCCGGCATGGGGCACCCCCTCGTGTCCCACAGGTTGCAGACAGGCCTCGAGTGGGTGTCACTGCAGCCACGGGACTGTGCCGTTGGCGCAGCCCCTGTGAGCATCTGACCCCTCTTCCCACTCGCTCCTGCGGGGGCCATGGTCCTTCCCCTGGACTGCTAGTTAGGAGACAGTCACCCTTTCCTCTCCCCTCCCTAAGTGGTACCCGTCCCGTCCTGTCCCCCCCCCGCAAGGCAATGCTGGTGGGACCCCCGGGCTCATAGGGCTGATGAAGCTCAGCTGTGTTGCCCTTCAAAACCTTCTCGTCTGCCTGCGGGAGGCACCCAAATGACCGCAGCCTTTCCCCTGCCCTCAGCTCTGGGCAACCTCCTGGACGGGCTTCCATGCAGCCACCCATGCCTGGGCCCTCCGTGGAGCAGCCTTCCTCCCTGCTATCTCTGCCCTGCTGCCTCCCCAGCCTAATCTCGGGGCCGAGGTCCCCCGCCTTAACTCCCACTCGCACAATGGGTTCATCCCATCCCTCGGGCATCACGTGAGGCTGTGCAAACAGCCCGCGCGCCAGGCACCTCACTCCCGCATCGCTGAGCCACCAACGCCAGCTCCACCCCACGTCCTCCTCAGAAGGCCAGAACCCCTAGAGCTTCCTCCAGGACCTGCCCCAAGCTACACCACCCCAAAACAGGTCCTCGAGGAGCCCCTGTGCTCTTGGGTGTGAGGGCTGGGTGCATTTTAATGAGAGGGGCACAGCTTGGACAACAGGGAAGAGTTGGGCTCTTCACCAACTGGTCTTGGTGCTTCACGTCCCCTGGTTTGTGTAGCTCTGGGTGCAGGCAGCATCTGCTTTCCTCTCCCCAGCCTACCCTCGGGGACCAGCCCGGGCCCCACCACAACCCCCTCATGCAGTGAGGGACACGAAATAACTCCCGATGTCAGACATGGCAAGGGCTTCCTTCCCTGCGTGCCACGACCTGCAGGGAACCTCACGGTGATCACTCATCTCTGCTGCAGCATTTGGCAATGAGAGGGCAGGACGGCTCGTGGAGACACCACGTTTGGATTCTTGTGCAATTTGGGCAGAAAACTAAACATGGACCTTTCAAACCGGGGAATTGTGCCCAGGTCCCCCTCTTGCTGCCCTCCCTTCCATGGCAGTCTGGGAGCAAGCATCACAGCACACATCAAGGCACACCTTCACTGCCCTGCATCCTACTGCCCCCAGAAGCACATCCCCCAGAGCATTTTTTCCCACTTCTCTTGTCTCACATCTGAGCCCAGGAGCACAGGGGGAGGCTGGGTGCAGAGTTTGAAAGGAGGAACAGGCTCCCTGGAAGCTGTGGACTGGCTGCTTGTGAGTCCTCCCAGCCTCAGCTAGGAGCCATTATGCGAGCTGATACCGAACCCCAGTGCTCACAGGGGTCACTCTCACTGGACACAGGAAAGCTACAGCGCTAGGAAGAGAGATCTAAACCATCCCCTGGTGAGTTTTTTTCCCCCTCAGGCAATCTTCATATCTCCAAAGCCAGCTCCACTCTCGATATCAACCTGGCCAGTCCTGGATCTTTTCCCTGGCAGGCTGCTGTTCATATCCACAGCTGCTGAGCTCCCCTTCTCATCCTTCGTCCTTTTAACTTCTTCGGTTGCAAATGCAAAGCGGTGCTCACAGGGCAGTGAAACACTGGTAAATGCCGGAGTCAGCAGGGTCAGTGATTAACATAGGAGCTGGAAAACACACAAAGAGACAGCCTGGGCAGTTCTGTTATGCAGATGACTGCACACACCGGCTTCCAGCATATAAACAAGTAGTTAGCATTTTTCTGTTCCTTGGAGGAGGTTGGTGGGGGGACCAGAGTGCTCCCTGATTTGGTGCAGGATGCTTCAGCATGACAGTAGGCTGTGGAGACCTTTGCAGTTTAGCTCTGGCTACCAGCTTTTCTGCCTGTTGTGGTTTAACGTGCTTGCTGCAGCCCATCCTCTCTCAGACAAGGCCCAGAGCAAAGGTGCAGAGACATCCAGCTGCGCGTGGGTCTCTGAGCACCGTGTTTCCAGATGTGCTGGAAGGCAGGTTTTACTGCTCCAAGTTTGGGCACAGAGTCTTGTCCCAGGTCAAGAGCAACCTCCATGTTCAGCAGGTAAAATTCTTGTTGGTTTGAACCTCATGAGGAAGGGTGTCCCAAGGACTTGGTGCTGGGTTCTTGTATAAGGTAGGGCTTCCTCTGGCTCTGTCACTGGAACATGACAATCCCAACAGTGCCACACATGGGGACAACATTCAAACACTCAGTTATCCCCCCCCCAGCAGGAAAACTCCCCAGTCCCACCTCCACTCCCACCTAGGGGACCTCCAGGAGTGGAGGGAGTCAGAGTACCCTACCCACTGTAGTGCTGTCCATGGGTGGACCAGAGGAGACCATTCAGATAGGATGGGATATGGCTGACACACCTGGGGCAGCCAAATGCTATTTGGGGCGGGTCAGACTGTCAAGCAGTTGCCAAAACCACCTCTGGAACTGGAACAGGTTGACCCAAACTGATCCATCTATGATCTATAAATGGGCTAAATTGACGTGTCCATCCCCCTAAAGCCATTGCCGGTGCCCTGGCTTCTGTTTTTCTCATCTTTCTCCCTCCAGAGCACTGCAGAATCCGAATCCAAGTGCTGGCATCCCTCTGGGGAGTCAGGGGAGCTGGGACTGCTGAGGGGCTGGCAGGACTGAGAGCATGGGGGCTTCTAGGAGGGTCCTAAGTGTTTGCTGTCTTGGCTGGGTTTCTCCCCTGTGCCTGGCATTGCTCCAAGAGGAAAGAGCAATGAGCAGAGCTCGCAGCCTGAGTTGGCAACAGAAATAGGTTTGCTGCAGCTACATCTGCCCACCAGTCTTAGCGGGAAGGAAGGTCAAGTGGTTCTGGTGTGACTACGCCCAACAGGGACCTGGAAAACATGGAGTCTGCCCCAATTTTTGCAGTAACTTGTTCAAACTGAATGACAGAAATCCTGTTTTGGGGTTCACATTGTCTGGTATTTCTCATTCTCAGCGCTGAAACCATCTCTGAACCCACTGCCTCGTGCCTGTGCTGAAGCCCTTAAAGGGATGCTCAGATAGACAGACCGCTGGGCTCTGCGGAGAGGTCCCGTGAGGCACCCTCATGTCTGTGCGTGCCCCAGAACAATGCTGAGCACCAGAAGACAGACGATTTTGTTCAGTTCTGCTTACATCATACGGAGAGGGAGAGTGACAAACTATAGGGAGTTTTCAGCCAGGAGCAATGGAGCTGGAGTGATTGAATTATAGGAGACGATGCGAGGAGCAAAATCTATTTAGTGGTGCTGAAGTGAGAACTGGCAGGAAGGTACAGCTGAGTGCATCAACCTCAGCGAGTGAGAGAGCAGTTAACAGGGGTGACTTCAGCTGTGTGACTAAGGACAGAGGGATGGCACAGAGGGCAGAAGAATGTGGCCTGAACTTTAGGACAGCTTGGCGGCAAGGCTCAGCCAGGCGTTTCATCTTCCAAGGGAAGTGGGGAGCTGGCCTGGGCACTAGGTCCCATCTTGGACAAGAGACCGGAGACCCCTAAGGCTCTCCCACAGCCTGTCACCCTCTTCCTCTGCAGTGACTCAGAGCTCGGGGTCCTTCCCCTTCCTCCAGCACCCCTCAGTGCCACCTCCCTCCCATCCCGTAGAGAACACCCAGAACCCCCATGGCTGTTCTCTTGTCTCTGACATAAGATCCCTCCTTGTGGGACCAGGGGACCTCAGTGCTGTCCCCTGAGCATCACCCAGGGTACCCTGTCCCTCTCCTAACGGTGGCTGCCTCCCAGTTCGTCTTCTAGGTGGTGTTCAGGACTGACCATTCTAATGCACCAGGAGTACACAGAAGAGTCAGGTCTGCCTGTCCTCCGCCCTGGGGTAGTGGAGCCCTGACAGTAGGTCGCACCTCTAATTCTCCTCTGCTTCGCTCAGGGCTCTTTTCCCTTCTGGCTTCTGTCCAGCTGGGCTCCCTCTTCCTTCCCGCTCTGTGAGATGGGAGGGAAGGTTTGAACTTGGTGCCGGCACTGTGCCCTTGTTCCCTGAGGCTCCCTGAGGCTCCTGGGCAGAAGGGAGGGAATTAAGCATGAAGCACCAAGTGCAGTACCACAGCGCTGGGCAAGGACTGGGAGTCTTGGCCACATCCTGGGGTCCCAGCAGTAGGTGGGAGGAGTGGGGGAGAGCCAGGAACTGCAGGAGATTCAAAGTCAAGATCAAAGCGTTTCCCTCTGAAGCCCTAACACTCTCCTCCCCTCCCACTTGCACATAAAAGCACTCTGCCCTCAGCAGGCTCTCCGCTGGGGAGGGTGGGTGGAGGAGGGGGCTGCTTTCCCCCTCGCTTTTCCTGTGTTACTAATAACTCTTCCCAGAGGTGAAATGGTGAAAATCCTTCCACCCCTCCTCCCGCATGCCTGCTTCTTGACCAGATCCAAAGGGCCTGAAGCCATTTCAATGACTGTGAGTTCATGGCGGACCTGGCCTGCTTTGGGGTGTTACCAGCTGCTGCTGGCACCTGGGAGATGCAGCAAGCAAAGCCTTTGAAGTGTACAGTAGAAAGACACTGTTAGAGGCAAAGCATGAGGAAGGAGGATTGAAAAGAAAGCAGAGCAGTTTGGCCCACAGGAGGGGGAAAGGCTAATTAAGGCACAGCGCATGGAGGAGGAAAAGGCAGAATCATTAAGATATCACAGCAGGAGCTGCTGGTGGGGCTCCATGAAGGTTTAAGCCACACTGAGCCTGGCCTCTGCTGTTTGCTCCCCCTTGGATCTCCATTCCCACCCTCCATTTTAGGGTGGCACAGGAGTGTGTGTGTGTGGGGGGGGGGGGGGTGTCTCTGTCAGTCAGTTCAGGTTGCTGATCCAGCTGAAAATGAGTTTGTTTAGTTCATACCCTAATACAGACAGCTGAAAATCAGGATGGGAGTCTCCATTAGGTCTTCCCTATTAATGATCAGAGAGAGGGCTAAAGCTTGCAAATGATCCCAAACTGAAGAAGCTGCAAGCTCCAGTGGGGACAGGCACATACAAAGAGGCTAGAGACTGGAAACATGGGCAGGAAACGGCAGATTCAGTTTTGGAAAGCCTGGGAAGGCGATATTCTTCTGGCAGTGCTTCATTACGCAACATCGCACAAACCCGGCAGCATTAAGAAAGACCTGGGATGGGAAACCCGAGCGAAAGCAAGCTGCAGAGTCAAGGATGCAGTTTTGTGTTTCTTTCGGTGGTCACGGCAGCTGCTGCTTGTTTCAGAGAGCGCCCAGGGCCACTTACCCCCCAAAGGCACTGAAAGATGAGTTTGTCAGGCTGCTCCCTACAACCCAGCTACAGGCCAGCAGGCAGAGAGGGATGGGAGGGAAGTGACAGCACAGGGGGGCAGTGGGGACTGCCAGGAGACAGGGGCTGGGAGGCCGGGGATGCAGGAGGATCTGGACGGGGGCTTCCCCCCACCGGTCCTGGGCAGGGGGAAAAAGGCATCGGACAGCAGACAAGGGAGGACGGGGGATGGGATGTTTCACACCTAGCAAGCAGGAGCAGATGGGGCTGGGGTTAAACACCACAAAGCATTAACTTGCACTGTCACAAGAAGCCGGGGGGTTAGCAAGCCATGCCCAGCTCTCCCTTCCCTGGGTCCACGGATGACTGTTTAGTGACTACTGGTTAGCAATGCAGAGGGGGTTTCTGTTGGGTCTGTAGCTAGTCAGGGAGCTGAGATATGGCCCTGCAGTGTAAACAGAGCCATACCACCCTGCGCAAGTTGTGATTCCCCAGTCCTTTCCCAAGCCCTGCCCCCAGGCACACTATAAAATGGCCATGCTGTTTGCTGGGGGAGAAACGTGAGAAGTAGAGCTGGAGTGTTGTAAAAGATGTAAATGTGTCAGTGCTGAGAGCAGCTCTGAGAGTCTAGGGCACAGCCTCGGCAGGGGGATGGAGAGGCACTGAGAAGGCACTTCTCTGTTGTTCTTGATCTTGGCTGTCTTAGGAGGGGTCCCAGGAAGAATCCTGGAGTAGATTCACTAAAGTGAGCTCACAGCATGTGCTTTATCATGTGGCGGTCGTGGGGTGACAGGGACAGGACAAAGACCAGGGAGGAGAAGGAGGTAGGAGGAAGGGTTTGGGATCGACAGTTGTGGCCATGTCATCTCTGTGTCAGATCCCCTGTCTCCCTTGGTGCTGGGAAGCCATTTCATCAGCAGGGGAGTGAAGGGGAGGAATATCCCCTTGCCATAAGGTGGGTGAGGGAGCAAAGGCGTCAGTTCAGTCCCAGTAACCACTGACATGGTGACACACACAATTGCAGCAGCTGCAATACTGCACCGTGAGAGGATGTGACTGCCTGGGAGCAAACGTCACCCAGGTCTGATGCAACAGCTGAGAAAAAACCCGATCCTTTTAACATAAAAATTAGTCACCGCTGAGGTCAGGTTTTCAGAGGGCTGATCTCTGCCCTCTGGAGCTTAACCTTTAGGTATGACTGATAGCATTGTGAATTCCAGCAGTAAAAGAGCTGAGAGAAGGGAGATGAGGGCAAGGAGAAAGGGACACCACTGAGGAAACAGACCGATGCGCCTTCTTTCATCCCTGAGCGTGTATACTCTGATTTTGTGTTTTGAAGTACTTGGACCCATGAGCAGATAGCAGCAGAGCGAAGATGAGGGAGACAAGACTGAGGGAGAAGGAGAGGGCTGGGAGGTGAGGAACTGCCAGGAGAATGAAGCTACTTGGTGTTTGGGAAGAGGGACCTAAGGGTTACGTGCAGAAGCCCAAAGACTCTGCAGAAGAAGCAGCATAAACAGGATGGTAGGTATGAGAGCTGCTTGAGGAAGGAAGGCACTCCAGCTTGTAGGATTCCTCATCTCTTATCATCAGACTTGTCCAGAAATTTACTTGTGCTGAAACATTTCATAGCCCAGAGTTCAAGTGACTATCCAAACCTGGAAAAAAAATAGCGGGTTTCTGTATTAAACTTGGGATCATTGAGAAGCCAGAGAAGGTCAATTCACTGACACAGCCCATTGCTGCTTTCTTGAAGTCCCTCTCTACTCCACTCAGATTTTCACTCTGCCCCACTTGCTTTCATGCAGGAGAGTGGGGAGCACACACTGTCATTCACCATCACGGTGGGGATCGCTGCTTTATCCCGAGGTCCCTGCCTGAGAAATCCCCTGCAGACAGTGACCACCACAAGTTGTGTGTCCTTTTGAAGCAACCCCAAACTTCACTGCCTGCCCCAAAATAACCCAAACCTGCAGGAATCAGCCCTGCTCCTCCTTTCCCATGTCCCCTGTGACAAGTGGGCAATGCCCGCTGCCCACAGGGACCGTCCCTCAGCCTCTGGGGTCCCCAGAGGGAGCAGCTCGTGCTTGTCCAGCACCTTCCTCAGGAGAAGAGACGGCAGTGCCCTATTTCTCCTGCCGTGCTGCCTGCGGCAGCCAGGACGTGGCTCGGCCTGGAGCCTGCCTGGCAGCCATGGCCCTGCCAAGCCACAGCCTCCGGGCCTCTGCCCCGGCTGGCGCTGAGCGCAGCCGTCCGGGACACCGCAGCTCAGCCAGCGGGACGGCTGTGTAAGTAGGTAGCCGGTGAGGAGGCGATAAGGGACGCGAGCACACTCCGCAGCCCCGGGGCGCCCGCCGGGCCCTGCGCGGGGCGGTCGCGGGTCCGTGAGGAGGCGGCGGGTGCGTGAGGAGGCCGCGGGGCGGGCGGCGCCGACCGCTCCCCCCACCCGCCCGGTGCCGCCAGGGGGCGCTGTGTCCCGCGGACAGCGCGGCGCCTCGCCAGGGGGCGCTCCCGCTCGGTCGCCTGCGGGGAGAGGCGGCGCTGGCGGGCGGGATCTCTATGGTGACGGCGCACCCGGAAGCGCTCGGCAGCGGCACCCCCTGCCCGGGCGGGCTGTGCGGGGCTCATGCACGGCGAGGAGAGGTGATGAATATTCATGTTGTACCGTCCGGGGAGGCGGGGCCTCGCCCGGGCGGGTCCGGGCGGGTCCGGCCGCGCGCTGATGGCAGGAGGCAGCGTCGGGGCGAGGGGCGCCGGGGCCGGCCGCCGGTGAGGAGGGAGCGGGCTGGGCCGGGGGCGCGTGAGGGGTGGGCTCGGGGGCGCCTCCGCGGCGCCTCTGCGGGGTCCCGGAGGGGAGGTGGGCCCCCCGAGAGCTCACTGCCGGCCCCCGCGTCTTCCTCCGTTGCAGGCCTGGCCCCCGGCTGGACGGGCTGTTCCTGCGGCGCTTCCTGCGGCTGCAGGCTGTCCTCTTCCCCGGGTGGCCCTCCCCGGGCGCCCTGATGTTCCTGACGCTGCTCTGCGTCGCCTTGCTGGGTGAGCCTGGGGTGGTGGGGATGGGGCCCGCACCCCACGTCTGCCCCCCATTCCCCCTGCTCCCCGCCTTTGTCATACCACCTTCCTGTGCTTGCCTTTTTCCTCCAGAGCAGCTGGTTATTTACCAGGTCGGCGTCATCCCCAGCCACTACTACGAGGTTTTAGGGAACAAGGACTTCTCTGGGTTCAAAACACTGACTGCTGTTGCCCTGACTCTGATCGTAGTGAACTCCACGGTAAGACAGGCCAGAGGCTCCCATGTCTTGGGAGGGGAGGCGAAGGCTGCCCATGGCTTCTGGCATGATCCCAGCGACAAAGGATGTAGGTCTGCCCTTGCCCCGTTAGGTAGCTACATGTGGGATGGATCACTGGTACAAACTGTTAGATTTTATTTCATTTTGTGAAATGCTTGTTCTTCTCACTCGTCTCTTCCTGTCTCTCTCTTTGCCCTCATTCCAGCTAAAAAGCTTCAACCAGTTTATCTGCAACATGATGTACGTGAGCTGGAGAAAATCCCTCACCGAATACCTCCACAGCTGCTACTTCCAGGGCCAGGTCTACTACAGCCTGCACATGCTGCATGAGGACATCGATAACCCGTAGGCTGCCTGTGGCTTCTCTCAGCCTCTTGCTTGGCTTCTCGTGTGCTGCTCCGTGCCTTTTCCTGACTTCTCTGTGTCTCTGGGTAGGGGCTTGAGCCCTGGAAGCTTTTGCCATTTAGGCACAAATACCCTCATCTGCCCTGGGTGGGATGTGGTACCTGTTGCTGGGAACTCCCATGACTGCTGGTCATGATGGTTTGAGGCATAAGATGTTTCTGTTGCAAGGAAAATGGAGGCCTGGCAGAACAGGGATCTAGTGCTGCTATAAAACATGCTGTCGGCAAACTCAACCCTTGACACTCAGTGTGACGTTGCAAAGGGCCTCGCTGGAGTCAGAGAGCGCTGCCTCTCCTTGTCTTCACGCAGCCAGCACGTTAGGACGGTCCCTGTTGTTGGTCTGTTTGAACTTCAGCCACCAGAGTCTCCAGCTGAGCACAGTTTTGTTCAGTTGGGTTTTTAGTGGTTTTGATAACCCGTGGGAGCCACGTCCAGGAAGGGCTTTGTGTTGCACTGTATGAGGGCTGCATTTCCCCTTTCCTGTTCCTAGGAAGGAAATGTCAGGCGTGACTTGAAATATGAGAGAAGGAGGAGTGTTCAGTCCCTCCTTGCTTATCCTAGCCCACCCCGAGATCCCCTTCCAGTTTGCTTCATGCACCATCCTGCTTACTGCAGAGCTGCTGATCTACCTGGGCTGTGCAGCAAAGGTCAAATGCCTCCCTTCCTCACAACTGCCTGCTGACCCTGGCCTTCCAGCCTGTCCTTGCACACAGGACACTGCTGTTATAGTTACACACTTTGAAGAGTTAAGGATCCTACATTAGACACATTAGACATCATGTGAGAGGTAGAGGCTTTTTTTTGCCTCCAGAGTTTAAAGAAGTTATTATTAAATACGTGCTAAAAACCTAGAAACCAGGGGATAACTTTTTCCAAATTGTGTGGCTTTATACAATAGTTTTGAGACCCCAAGTTCTCCTCCACTGGAGGGGGCACCCCTGGTCTAGTCACTGCACTGATGCCATCTCCCACGTTGACAGCACCAGAGGAGACCAAGCCCGGGGTCCCTGTGAGAAATGGCTGTCTTGCAGGAACTCCTAACTGTTGCTAACAGTGGTGACCTCAAGGAACTGTGCTTCTGCTTCCCAGTGCTCCTGGCTGCCACGTTGCACAGCATGCTGGTCTGTGTGGCTGCACAGTGAAATCGTGCTGGGTATCGCAGGTGTTTTTTTGTCTGTATCGTTTTTCAGCCAGACCCATTCCCTGGCTGCTTCTGCTGGCCCAGTGCTAGGAGACAGCCTGAGTAAGAGCAACCAGCTGTGTGCAGGGGGAGCAGCAAGCAAGGAGAGGGCTTAGCTTGGGTAAAACAGCCCTATGCCAAACATGAAATCACAGCTTCATGATGCTGATGCACTTTCCAGCCACTGTCAGGATTACTCCCACCCTCATTTAAATGTTCATTTCTGATAGTGTTTTGCAGTGGTGTATGGAGTTGCAAGGACAGGTTAAAAAGCCATGCCTGTCACCAAAGCATGCAGCGCTTCCCAGGCAGTGTAGCACATTGGCCGTGTCCAGAAGCTCCTGCAGACCTGCCTTTTCCTTTGTGGCGGGGGGAAGGGAGGACAGAGGCCCCTCAGCACATGACTATCCTGCTCAGATTTATTTTTAACCCAGGAATATGTTCACATTGTGCAGTGAAATGCATGAGATAACTGGGTCAGTCTGCTCCGCAGCAATAGAGCCAACTCTCCTGACCTTAGCAGACTGAATGTGTGGGATTGCTGCGGAGTGTTTTTCATTACCACCTTGCTTCTGCTCAAACATCCAGTCTTACTGTTCAGTGTCTTTTTTGGTGCCTCTACAAAAATTCTCTTTATCTTGCAATTCCTTGACAAGAACTTTTCCCCCGCACCGGCTATTTAGAGAATGAACTAAAGCGATGAAGTGACCTCCCATTATGCAGTGCAAACCAAACTGAGTGTTAGATGCATGGTGTCATCCATCTAGAGGGAATGACGAGTGGGTTCTGAGTGGCATACAAACACTTGCGGCTTCTAGCAGGGCATTTGAGTTGATGTTTATGTGTTATCATTACATGTTGCTTAATAGCTCGTAAAAAGCAATATCCTGCCATGAGTCTATAGCACGACTTAAATTACAACTTTATGGGAACAATTACAGTCTGAGGAAAAGGAAAAATGATGACTGTAAGGTCAGTCAGGGTGAGAGCTGCCCCAAAATTAAATCCATTGCTATTCTGGGACTGCAGAAGAGTTGAGAGATGAATGTCCTTGTGGTTGTATCTGCACTGATGGCTAAGCAGGAGTCCAGTCTTCCTCTTCATTCTGTACTCCAGCATTCACAGTCATGGCCTTTCCACCTGTGCTTAGCGCATGAGTCTGAAGCCCTCCTCCACGTGCTCTGAACAGATGAGGTGCCAAGGGAGTAAATATGCTGAAATCCTTTCTAGTTACCCCAAGTGCAACTCCTGCTCGGCAGTGGGATGGATGGGACTTGAGGGTCTGTCACCCATGTGCCTGCTGCCGGTGGGGCAAGGAGGCTTGGTGTGCTGCTGCCTGCTCTTGTGGGATGGGGGTGGGCGGAAGCACTTTCTTCCTTGCAGGAAAGGGACCAGAGGGCACTCCATGCAGAGCGAAGGGACCAGCTGCTGTGGAAGGGTGGCTTTGATGGAAGTGTTTGCAAATATCCCAACAGCTGGCGAAGGCCTGGCCTATGCCCTACCCAGTCCCGGTAGCTCTGGTGCCTGAGATGCAGCACCAGTACTGAAAGTTTGGGGGAGAGTCAGTAGTTTTTGGTAGTACAGGGGCAGGTCCAGGAGAGGAATGAAGCACAAGGATGCAGAGAGTTTAGCCCAGAGTTGGACAATGTTGTTGAAAGTGGAACAAGGGTTTAATACAAGGAACAAGGTGGAAGTAACAGCAGGAGCTGTTCTTCCTGGGTGCCAGGAAGGTCCTTGGGTGGGTCCTGCTGGGCCATGGAGATTGTCTCCTATGGGGGAACGGGAGTCACAGCTGCAGGTCCCTCCCAGGCAGGGTTGTTCACCTGCACCCTGTCCTAAGTTCAGACAATGAAACAGCCTGGTTTGTGCTCTGATAGGGAGTTCATACTGGTTCTTGCTCCTGGGCTTTAACAGTGTCAACAGCTCTTTGTGTTGAGCAGGGACCAGCGCATCAGTCAGGATGTGGAGAGGTTTTGCAGGCAGCTGAGTTCCATGGCCAGCAAGCTCATCATCTCACCTTTCACGCTGGCCTACTACACGTACCAGTGCTTCCACAGGTAAGGACCCATCCTGGCCCTGCCTTCACACCTTTTTCCTATGCTCTTTTTTGGAGCCTGGCACCCATGTTACAACTCCCCAGACGGATGCTCGTATATGGGGCTGTGTGGTCTCTGCAGTCCAAAGGGAATTCTGCCTTGGGGATGCTGGGGTGTGCAGTGCTGGCCCCCAAACCTCTGTGAAATCCAAGAGAGGTGACAGTTGAGGGCTCTGACTGCTTGACCCTGAGGGTGCTAGGGTGACGTTTTGCTTGGATTATTAGCTGACATCTCTTTCTCCTCCTCTGTAGCACAGGCTGGCTAGGGCCGGTGAGCATCTTTGGGTATTTCATCATTGGGACGATCATCAATAAGGTATTGATGAGCCCTATTGTGTCTAAACTTGTGCAGCAGGAAAAACTGGAGGGGGATTTCAGGTGAGTCCCAGCAGAGCAGCATTTTTCACTGCCTCTTGGCAGCTCCTGTGAAAGCTGCATTTTTGTCCCTGTTCAGTGCTATGCACGCAGCTACTTATCTTGTCTGTGACTTTCCCCACACTTTACCTGCGCAATGCTGCCCCAAAGTCCGTGTACTGAGCACCCACCGCCCCTTTCACTGCCCTGGTTCATGGCAGGCAGTGCCTTTGGTTCAGGCTGTCTCCAGGCTGCTTGCCTGGTCATTGCTGGTGCCTCTGCTAGGGTATTGGATGTGTTGAAGAAAACTGCACATGAACCTTCCTTGGGTGCAGATATAAGTTCAGTGAATTGCATCTATTGACAGAAATCGGGTTTCTGCTTCACCACCACCATCATGAAGTGCCCAGTCTGAAGCACAGTCTTTCCATATGCTCTGTAACTCATCTCCTCCCCTTCCTCTACAGGGTTGGCTGGGTGTGTGGCAGGGGCTTTGCAGCTTTCCCTGGGGCTCAGGGCATCTAGCGACAGCAGTAGAAGCTGGTGTGGCAGAGGGAACCCAGACCAGGGCAGTTGGTTGTGGTGATTCTGTATGGTGGAGATGCTGGGCTAGCAAATGGGAGGCTCAAGGGCTGAGAAGATGTGTGCAGAGAGCAGAATACCAAACAAATGCGCCACTGAGCTGGCCCAGAATGATGTCACCTTGTGCTAAGCCTTGGCCTCTGGTGCGTTTTTGAGCCTGTTGAGTATTTTGGTCAAGAGGTGCCTCAGATCAGTGCTCTGACAGATGCAAGACAAGTTTGCTCTAGCAAGGATGTTGGCTACATAATTCACTGGGCATTTGTGCACAAGCCTGATGATGTTTTTTTGGGTTGTCCAGGTTCAAGCACATGCAGATTCGTGTCAATGCGGAACCAGCTGCTTTCTACAGGTTAGTAGTGTTCATTTCTTTATGTCTTTGTAAGGATCCTCCCAGCTCAGGGCATCCTTGTTGTACTCATGTATCCCAGAGGAGTCCAAGTCCTGTTGCTGCAGCTGGAGCTTTCTGTCCCCTCCATCCCGCTGCAGCGTCATACAGCCCTGATGCTCTGTTCTCCTTTGCATTCTGTGCATCGTCTGCAGAAATACTCCATGGCAGCTGGAGACAACTATTTTTTTTTTCTCTGCCTCCCTTCTAACATCCCCAGAGGCCTGATACAGATTTGGTGCATGCTGGCTTAGAGACCATTGGTGATGGTTTGCCACGTTCTTACCTGGAAGATTGATTGAGGTATCATTGCATCTTGTCAGGATGTTCCCCTGGGGACTTGTTCTGGCCCCATCCTGCTGCTGCTAACCTGCATGTCTTCTGTGGGTGTGCTAGCTGTTGCCTGGCCTCTTTACCTCTGCTTGCTCCTCTAGGTCAGTCTGTACCCTGAGCCCCCCAACACCGTACTGCTACTCTTTGAATTTGCTCAGTGCTATTTAGCCCAGAGCTGAGCACACAGTCGGGAGCCTGGCGGCACCTCCCTGCTTAGTGATGCCCTGAAGTCTGTTGAGTTGCTGCTTGGAGACTTTAAGGTGTTTCACAGAAATGGCCAGAACCCAGGAAAAGGGACACAATTTTACTGTAGCTTGTGTTGGGGTGCCTGGTCGGTGGCAGGAGGTCATTGCTCCTCTCTTGTCACCTGTCTGCCTTTGCCCTGCACGTTGTGAAATCGCGCTTCTTCCAGGAATTTAAGTCAGCAGCAGCTGTCCTGTCTCTGGTCTTCCCTGCCTGTGATCTCTGTTCGGCTCCTTCATGCTGTAATGGCTGAGCATTTCAAGTGTTGTAGTGCTGTCCCCGAAGTGGTTTGATTCAAAATCATAGATTTCATAAAGATTTATATTGACAGGCATGAAACTCTGATTTAAATAACTGAAATCAATCTGGGTTTGCACTGGCAAGTTTGAGTTATTTCTTTGTGGATGGGTTGATTCTTATTGGTTGATGATAATTTTTGTTAATGGAGAAGATACTCTAATTACATGCCCTTATTTAAGCTGCAGTACCTTTCCTCACAATTTTGAAGTTTCTTATTCTATTACTAAGCAGAAAATGGAAAGTGAATTATTATACCAGAAAATGGAGTGTCTTACTTCAGTACAGTTCATTAGTAGAAAAGCTTCATTTGGTGGGAAACTAGAATTTAATTGAATTGCACAAAACCAGGCATTTTCATGGTATGAATCTTAATTAAAAATGAAGGAATTTTTTAAAAGGTTGCATTCCTAGAATCCTGCAAGAGGAGGAGCATGTGGCCAGTGTCCGGTTTTGATTGCTGGACTTCTCTAGTTTGTAGAAGCTGTTAGATCTTGTCCTTGTGCACCTGCCTAACCATTATTTTGGTAAAGGAAGAAGCAAAACCTGAGCACTGTCACCTTTTTACTTCTTTGGTTTCTAAGCCTTTGGCAAACTTGCTTTAAAAGTGAACTGAATGGGAGGAAAAGCCAAAAGCAATACAGCAATCTCTCCTCATCTGCAAAAGAAATAATAGCTCTGGTCCCCAGTGCCTTCCTTGCCTTTTAACTCCTTGTGTCCAAGTCTTTGTCCTTTCCGAATACTCAGCAGCAAAGATTGCAGCTCAGTAGTTACCTGAGATAGGTTGTAGGGCAGTAATGCCAAATGGAATTCTAACAGGATGTATTTTTGAGAAAGAAAATGTATTTTTCTAAGAACAGAGAATCTTTAGAACTGAGACTCTTCAGAAATCTTAATTTGTATTTTCTTGTACAGCTCCTAGCCCTATCTGCTCGGCCCTAGTGACTCCCCCATTGTGTGGACCGTGGTGGGAGCGTGGATGTGTGCTGGGGACACGCGTGTGTTGGGTGGCAGGGGCAATAGCTGCCGTGGCAGGTGGGAGTCTGGAGCAAGACGTGGAGCTCTTTCTGTATTTTGCCACCTGAGGGCAGCCCAGCCCTTGTGAAGGAGCAACCACACGTGCTGAAGGTGATGGTTTAGAGCCAAGATGTGCCTCCTTGCTACTGGCTCAGCCTGGCCATGGGAGGATCACCTCTAGCTTGGGTGGTGCGCGACCCCCTGATGCCCACGGAGTTACCCCTGGGAAATGGGGGACTGCGGGACTGGGGTCACCCGTGCTGGGGGCTGCACTGCTCAGGGCTTGTCCATGTCCCACTCCTCCGGTGTGGGGAATGGGAAGAGGCAGACTGGGGCTGCAGGCCGTGCAGGCGGTGTTGGCTTGCTGTCACCTCCTGGACTCACCTCTGCCCTTTCCCTTCTGGCTCCAGCTGTGTAGCGGTGCCATCTCTCTCTTCCAACCAGGCTCTGCTTGGAAAGTGTGTGTGACCTTGACTGTGCACTGCTCCAGGCTGGGGCCTCACTGACGATGTCGGGCCTTGTCTCACCTCCTCCCGTATGCAACAGCAGCATCCACAGTCTCTGAGAGAGATTTGCAGGGCTGCTTGTTTACAGCCAGAGTTTCTTGGTGAAGCTCTTCAGGAAAGCGCTCTTGGCTGTTCAGTTCCTGATCAACAAAGAGCTTGTTGCTTGGAGGCTAAGGTGCTGGGCCCTTTCCAAGCCTCAGTCCTAAAGTCCATGCTTTGACCTCATTGCAGTGCTCCCGGGATGTCTGTGGCATGTTGCAATCTTATTTTACAGGGCTGGGCGAGTGGAGCACATGCGCACGGACCGGAGGCTGCAGAGCCTGCTGCAGACACAGAGGGAGCTGATAGGCAAAGAGCTGTGGCTATACAGTGAGTGGGGAGTTTGGAGGGTGAAGTGGGGCATGTGGTAGCTGCATTGCGGTGGCCTGCAGGCTGGGAACCCTACTGCTACAGCACCAGCGCTGGGTTTTCCTCTCTCGCCTCTTGCTGGTGCATGAAAGCCCTGAGGGTGAACAGAGGGTGCCTTCTGCAGTCCTAAATGGGAATCCTGTTGTGAAAAAGCCTCGTAGAGAGCAAAGTTGTGGAGGACCCAGCTAAGTCAGAGAACACAAGCCCCAAAAGGGGAATCTGCAGGAATCTGTGCTTTTTGTGGGGCAGGTGTTCAATGGCCAAGAAGAGAGGGAAGGGCTGGAGGTTAGAGGAAGGAGAAGACTCTGTATATGTGGTTGGGAGCTGTGGAAACTTCTCTCCTATAGAGCCTGTCCCTTGAGCATAGTTGTCCCCTGAAAATCTCCCTTCTCCCATTGTCACTGGTTCCAGGTTTGGGCATTAAATGACCACTATCAAAACAGCTTTTCCTCACCTCAGCAGCGTAGTGAGCTTCTGAGCAACGTAAAGGAGGGAGAGCCCTGAACACAGGTGTCTCTGTGGGAGTTTGGGATCTTAAGTCTTTCTGCCTGTCCTGTGCTCCAAGACAGACTTCACGGCCAACCATCTCACCCCCGAGCTTCCTTTTTAACCTCCCTCCTGTTTCTTGTGTGTCAGCCAGGCCCCTGAAGAGTAGAAACAAGCAGAGAAAGTGGCTTTTGCCCCATGGTGGTTCCTGACCTGTGTGTCTGGATGATGTTTCTCTCCTCGGGGGCCTGCCCCAAAGTGCTCTTTGCTTGGCAAATGGATTTTCACTCTGGTGCTTGTGCTGTCCTGCGAAATGGGTTCTTCTGCTCTGGTGCATTGTGAAGGGCTGAGGCAAGGTCTTCCTCTGACTGGGCTCATGGGCTGCGCTTGAGTCTGGCTGGGACAGGCATTCCCACCCTAACTCGCTGTCTTCTCTCAATGTGCTTCTGCCCAGTTGGGATCAACACCTTTGACTACCTGGGCAGCATCCTGAGCTATGTGGTCATTGCCATTCCCATCTTTTCTGGAGTCTACGGTGATCTGAGTCCAACAGAGCTCAGCGCCCTTGTCAGCAAGGTGAGCTAAGGGTGATCTCCCAGACCCCATTGTGGAGGGTGAACGGGCACTGAAGATGGAGGTTTCATGTGGGGCTGGTGACATTGGGGCTGGATAACCTGCAGCAATTCACCTTCAGGTTAGATTGTCCCTGCCATGGTGGCATGGAAATGGGAGCTTGGAGCCAGCTGGTGTATGATTAACCTGGGGGTGAGAGCTGTCAAGGACACATCTATGTAAGTGTTTCCTAGCTCAGACCTCTGTGTCTGATAAAAACAGGAGGTCAGAAAGCCTCTGGCTTTCAGCGATGTGGTTGGGGATGGGGTCCACACAGTGCTGTGGGTCTGGGTTATGCCCTGGGCTGCTGCCCATGGTGAGCCTAGCTACCTGCGACGCTGAGCTGGCTTGCATTTGCCTTCCTGACCTGACTCATTCCCAGATGCTCAAAACTGGCTTGTGGTAGAGAATGAAGAGCTAAAAATAGTGAAGTGGGCACCGCAGGCTGAGACACCCTGCTCTGAGACATGTACGGTGCTGGGGCAGGGCTGGCGGCATGGATCTGCACGACCTAGATGGGGCACACGTGCTGAGGCCCGGGCTGGCCAGCAGGCACTCTGCAAACACCATCCCTGGATGGCAAGAGATGTGTCCACCTGGCAAAAACTGCTGTACTGAGCAGGGAAGCCTTGCTCGATCCAAATATGGCCATCTTCTTCACTCCCACCACCCTGGGTGACTTCTCCACACCTCCTCTGTCTTGCTGGGACTGCTGACGTGGCCAAATGTCTGGACTGCTTGGCTGCCTTCTTTCAGCCATGGAGGAAGGGGCAGTGCCGCAGCTCAG
This sequence comes from Gavia stellata, assembly GCF_030936135.1. Classification (NCBI taxonomy): domain Eukaryota; kingdom Metazoa; phylum Chordata; class Aves; order Gaviiformes; family Gaviidae; genus Gavia; species Gavia stellata. The sequence goes on from NC_082600.1 coordinate 27,378,894, forward strand.
TGCTGACCATTGCTCTGGCATGTGATTTCTCCCCAGAATGCCTTTGTTTCCATCTACCTCATCAGCTGCTTCAGCCAACTCATAGATCTCTCCAGCACCGTGACTGATGTAGCTGGCTACACGCACAGGTGAGCTTCTCTGCAGGAAAGGGAAGTGTGGGACAAGACTCTGCCCAGGTCTGTGCTAAATAAATAAGAAACAGTTGCTTGTGAGCAAGCATGGACAAGTTTGGGTATTGTGAGGAGGCTGCTGGAGTTGTCCCTGGCATTCATGCAACCTCTTGTTTGTCTAGGATTGGTGAACTACAGGAGACCTTATTGACCCTTGGCAGAAAAAAAAATGATAACTACTCAGAAGCCAAAGCCAGCTGGGATTTGGACGGGTGAGTCTCCTCTCAGCATCTGGCTGGCTTGCAGCTTACATGCCAGAGTGTGGGGCTGTCATGGCATGGAGGTGGCCCTTGGTGTCATAGCCTGTTGCACGCAGTTGGTTGGAGCAGGCAGTGCTCACTGTGATTTGTCATTCCTGGGGCACGTGGGGCTGGGCTGATGTCATAGAGGCACAGGAGGTCTAAGGTGCCTGATCTTGGCCAGTCTCAGCGTGATCGCTTACCCCCAGATCTCTCCTCCTTTGTCTTGGTGGTGGCCCAGCAGCCATTCTGGGGAGGACCCAGTGCCAAGGGACACAGCTTTCCTTCTGAAGCAAGTGACACTCTCGGTGCCATCCTCTGGCAAGCTGCTCATCAAGGACTTGAGTCTCAGGATCTCACAAGGAAACAGTGTGATGATTGTGGGGAACACTGGCACAGGGAAGACATCCCTCCTGCGGGTTCTTGGGGGACTCTGGGAGAGCACGCGGGGTAAGGACTGCTGCTCGCCGCAGCCTTCTCTTTATCAACCAGGCCTGCTCTGAGTTTGGGAGGTGGCAGTGTGGGGTTGTGAGGCCAGTGCCACCTTGTGATGGTGAATGTGTCGCTGATGCATTGGAGCCACCCATCTCTATTGCATACTCTGCTCTGGCTCTCATTGCTTTGCTGTGTGTTGCAAATATACCTTTTCTGGGGTTTGTTGGCAACTTCATGGGGCAGGACTGCACAGGGGCAGTGGGGAGTTGCTGGCTGGCGCTGCAGGCTTGGCATGAGTGTGTCTCTGTGCAGGGAGCATCAAGATGCTGACCTGTTTTGGCCCCCGGGGAGTGGTGTTCCTGCCACAGCGGCCCTTCTTCACCGATGGAAGCCTGCGCGAGCAGGTGAGCCCAGGGGCTGCCTCTACTCTGGCCCCAGCTCTGCTTCCAGCTGTGGTCGTGCCCTGCGAACCTGTGTGCTGCAGCAAGGCCTGCAAGAAGGAGGATGCCTCTGGCTGCTCCTTCTGTCATGCCTGAGTTCATGCCACTGCCATTGCATCTCTGATGGACTGTGTCCAGCTCCCTCTGACATGGCTTCTTTTGCTCTGTTAAACAGGTGATCTACCCCCTGAAGGAGATTTATCCAGTTTCAGGTATGTGGAAATTCATTAGAGCAATTACCCAACCCTGTGGTGTCAGCTCCCTGTCCTGTACCCAGTGCAGCTTCTCCCCTAGGAGGAGCTGCCCCATCAGAAGCGCTCATCCATTTCACTTCTGTTGCTCTCTGCTTTTCCCTAGAAGATTTGCTTTAGTGTAGGTTAAGGTCAGCTCTGTGTTCCCTCCCTTTTGGGAAGGAACATACTCTCTTGATGCAATGAGGACAAGCTGGCCATGACCTGCATGTTGTGCTAGGCATGTGAAACGTGTTGAGGCACCTTGCTGTTGGGATACATCTGGTATCTCTGGTACGACCTGCCTTTAGGCAAGCTATGTTGGCTTTCATCTCATTTTCCATCCACCTCCATCTTTCACTGTTCCTCTTTTTCAAATGATGCCCCAGGGCCTTTGCATGCTGTCAAGGTCAGATTACATGAATCCTTTCTCTCCCCTGCCCTCTTCCCAAGCCAGACCACACCTGCTCTGCTGCAGCTTGCAGATGTCCAGGTTTAAGTTTCTGTCTGAGTGAAACAGTGTTATGTGCTGCTTCCAAAAACTTGGGAGTCACAGTCTTGCAGAGAGTAACTGCAGCCATCAGCTACTGTTGTGGCTCTTCAGCAGCTTCAGGGAGGTCCATGGCAGATGCACAGCCCTTCTGCTCAGTTTCCATAGCTGCTGACTCTATCAGCTCAAGTGTATGTTCTGCTCCACAGCTGGTTCACCCTGAGGTTTTTTCCATCCCACATAGGATCCTCTTGCTGGCTGTTACCCAAGCCCTGCTCCCGTGACTCCACCACCTGTGGCATACAGTCAGCAATCAGCCGTAAGAGAGCAGCTGGTGGGCAGGGCCTTGTGTTCTGGCTGTGTCCATCTGTGACCATGGACTGAGCCAAGTCTCAGGTGTACCTGTGGAGCCCAGCTACCTCCTGACATGCTGCTCACAGGCATGGTTAACATTTTTAAGGAAGGTCAGTCTTTGGGAACTCTCTGTGCCAAAGCTCAGGACCTGATATAGTTCAGTGGTCAAGTCAGCTACACCAGACCTCAGGAAATCCTCCAATCCTTCCCTCCTGCCGCACCGACTCCTCCTTGCACCTGTGGCCTCAGCACACATTGCCTCTGCTTATGCTTTACTGCTTTCTCCCCTAGGGTCTGCAGATGATGAGAGAATTGTGCGATTCCTGGAGCTGGCTGGGCTGGTGAGTCTCGGTAGTGATGCTGCCTTCTTTCCTGGTGCTGCCAGTGAGGGAAGAAGGGATGAGATTTTGTGGCAGCACAGTGTGACTGTGTGCTGGACATGTGCAGGGACATTGTCTGCAGCTGGGACAGGACTGTCCATGGGACAGGCAGAGGAGGAGGGATATGCAGCAACTTCAGCTCAAGCGGGAAAAGAGAAAGAAGCAGGAAGGGGTTGGTTATGCTCAGGGCCATGGGTTGACAGGGTGCGGGGCTGTGTTGACAAGTCTGCCATGCTTTCTGCAGACTGATTTGCTGGCAAGGGCTGGAGGACTGGACGAGCAGGTGGACTGGAACTGGTAAGGAAGCTCGCCCTCTGCATGAATTTGGGTGATCCCTCTGGGTGGGGAACACTTCTAAGCAGTTGCATATTGCTGCTGGACTTATGAACATCTGTGTCCAGCTGTGTCCTGTGGGAGGTGGGCAGTATACAGGGGCAAAGCCTTCATGCCCCAAGCATCAATGTCAACAATCACCAGCCATGCTGCTCTGCAGGCAGCTGACTGTGCATAGGGGTGCAGAGCCAGTCCCAGCGAGGAGGGGGGCACGAGGGACAGACAGGGACAGTTGCTTGTTGGGGTCTCCGATACCAGCAACCGTCAGCTCTTCAGCAAATGAGCTCTTTTTGTTGAGGGAGATTTTGAATCTCTACCCTGCTTGCAGGTATGACATCCTGTCCCCAGGGGAGATGCAGAGGCTCTCATTTGCACGGCTCTTCTACCTCCAGCCAAAATATGCGGGTGAGTGAGTGACTACGAAGTTGGGGGGGGGGGTGCGGAGAAGGCAGGGCCTTTGGTGTAAAGAGAAGCTGGTACAGAGACAGCTCATGAAATCCCTTGTTTGCTAGTAACATGCTTCCTCTTGGCCATTATTTTAGTAGCGTAGCCCACAGAGGATTCAGGGGTGAAAACATTTCATTATCTGTGTGGAGGGTGGTAAATCAAGAGGCTGTATATAAGACATTCTCTTCTTAGGGAACTAGTGATTAATGTTCTTGGTCCAGGCCTGATGGCACCTGAAGAAGCCCCCTCTCAGCATGCTCACCAGTTGCCATGTAAAGAAACGTGCATGCTAGGGAGGATGGCATCAGCTGCCATATCTGAAGCTCATGAACCTCTGTAGGGTTGTGGAAGCAGTGTGGGAAATTTAGCTGTAATGCAGCAAAAGAAGACAAGGAGCAGTGGGAGAAATGGTCCTGAGAGATGACAGAAGCAGCTCCCATTAGCAGATGGGGCTAATTCCTTTGCATGCCTAGATTGCTAGTGACTGCTGCGGGCTGGGGGTGGCTGTTGGAGGACTTGTCATGAGGACCAGGGTGGGTGTGGGTGAATAGAGCCGGTGTTGGTAGCAAGTAGCCACATGTAAGTACCTCTCTTCCCCTTAAGCCTGCAGCAGTGGCTCAGTGCTGTCTGGGCAGAAGGAACCTGTGGATTGCAAACTAAAAGCTGTAGACATGATATAAAACAAATGAATTTATCTGCTCTAGATCTGTAGTATTTAACCTTAACTGACAGGAAGGTGCCTCAGGCCATTCTGGATGCTCCAGGTAGGGTCTGGGACAGAGGGGTGCACAGGCTGCTGCTCAGCCCGGCGCTCTGGCACACGGCCTGCCTTGAGAAGGTTGTGTCTTGGCTTTCACAATGGTGGGGACGAGGCAGTGGCTGGCAGCTGTTGATGGAGAGGAATTAAGTGAACCCTGCTGTTTGGGTGGATTCGAGGGCTTGTGGGGAAGGGCAGCTTTCCTAGTTGACTGACACCAGCTGTGCCAGAGGAAAATCAGAGTCCTTAGGCTCCTCCTCACTTGCCTTCTGCAGATGCTCTTGGTGAACTATGGTTGATATGTGAAATGTTCTCAGCAGTTGCTGCTCTTTTGCCTAGGGGGAGATGACTGGTTGGGAGAGATCGGTGGGGCTTACGACTTTTCTCTCAGTGCTAGATGAAGCCACCAGTGCCCTGACAGAAGAGGTGGAGCATGAACTGTACCGTGTGTGCCTTCAGCTGGGCATGACACTGATCAGTGTGGGACACAGGGCCAGCCTGGAAAAGGTGAGATGGGGAGACAGGGCTCCATGCCTCCCTGTTGGTGGCAAGACGGGGGAGGTAGAGAGGGTCCCTGGTGAGCAGAGGGGAGTGACTGAGGCTGGAGAGCCTCACTGTGGGAGGACATGCCCTTGTAGAGACATCTCTTAGTCATTGTGTTATTGAATTGCAGTTCCACAGCTGGATTTTGAAACTTCACGGGGAGGGAAGATGGGAGCTCATTCGATGTGAGAAGATGAAGCAGCTCCCAGCTGGGGAAGAATGCTGAAAAACATGCCCTTGTCTGGCCAGCCTCAGAACCTGCACACGTGTCGGAGAGCTCCGAATAGCAGACATGGAGCTGCTGAGCCAGCAGCTGTCAACAAGGGATTCATCCAGTGCAAGACCAGTTCTGGATTTTGCTGATGGACACAGAGCCAAGTCTGAACTCATGGTGTGGGGTTTTGCCAGGAGCAGGCACATCTATGCCATCCTTCTCCCAGCCCCCTTCTTCTGCCTCCCTACCTCTGATGGGGGAAAGGGCTGAACTGCTAGGCTGCTCAAAGAGAAGATGCTGCCTCATGGGGTTTGTAGAAGCAATGGCCAGGGGAACTTCCACTTGTCCAGGATGCAGTGGTAAGAGGCTAGGATGCAGCCTCCTCTTCTGCCCTCTGTGCCTCGCTGGGACCTCTGTCTCTTTGATGCATAGCTCTGCAGAACAGACTTCTAGACCTGTGTCTCTGTTGAGGGTTTTGGTCCCCAGCAGGAGCCAAGGGATACACTGTAAGGGGAGGAGAATGCTGGCACAGAGAAGGGGCATGTCTCTTCTCTCCTTATGACACAGGGTTACAGGTCAAAGGAACATTTTTGTATTAAAATCTGAGGCTTGTTTTCCAACAATGTTTATGAAGAAGAGTCAGTATTTGTTAACTAGACTGCTGTATCTTTTCCTTCTGGGGTTTGCTTTGGAGGAGATGCTTGCATATTGGCAGTGGTCCTGGACTAGACTTGCTGAAGAGCAGACCAGGAGTAATATACCTATCCAGGGCTGGGCATCCTGCCCTGCTGCTACCTCCGCAGCTACTGCAAGGCACAAGGAGTGCCAAGGAGGGCTTTTGGCCCTCTGCTTTTAGGGGAGGAAACAGAACTTGCCTCCCTTTAGTGTTCTGCCTATGATGAGTCATATTCTCTCCCCTGCCTCCCATAGGTGTTTGGAGACAGAGGTTTTGAGGGTCTCTGTGCTGTGGAGAGGTCACTCTGAGACTACAGTGGAGGTACGGTCTCTGAACACTTGCTGGGCACCAGTTGCTTATTGACATTTCTGGATGTGGCCCTGGTTCTGCAGTGAAGGAGCAGGACATGGCTGTTGGCAGAGCCAAGCTAGCAGCTCTTCTGCCCCTCCACCAAGCACTTGCATCCCTCTGTTATGCTGCATGGCTTCATGGTCATCCAGGATGGTTAGGTCCCCGAGCTCATTGGCCTTGTCCTCCACAATTTTCCTTAGCAGCTGATGCATAATCTTTCCTGAGCATGTCTTGGGCAGCTGCTCTGTGACCTGTGATGGAGAGGAGCAGAACTAAGACTGAGGAAAAGGGGTTGGCCAGGCTGCTGGGGTGGGTGTTGGACCAGCCTGCACACGTTACCTGAAGGTACTCTGGAGCCGCGTACTTAGCGATCTTCTTTGGATCAGCTGCCGTAGCTCAGCAGCAAGAGTCTCCTGCATGTAGCCACTGTCCTTCTTCAGCACAACAAATGCATAGGCTCCTGGCAGAAGGACCACCAGGTTACTGAGCACCATGTCCAGCATGCTCCTGGGAGCCTGCCTGGACTTAGTGCCAGGAGAGGTCCTCTCTGCTGGTAGCCTCAGGGTATGCTGTGTAGCCTGAGCTGCAGTGCTTTTGGCCATGTTGCTGCTGCTGCCACCTTATGCAAAGCCCGGCTGGTCTCATGTGTAGATTGTGATGGCTGTGCCAAGATCCCTGCTAACATTGGCATAGTGTTGCTACCGGGAGTTGGTGTGACAGTGCCACTTCCCACTGCAGTGCAGTAGCCCCAACAGAGATGTTTCAGGGGCAGGAAAGCAATTATCTTACCTTCTCCCTTGATCTTATGTGGGTAGCCGATGAGAGCAGACTTTGCCACTGCCACGTGGTGATTCTGGAAGAGAACAGGGCTGGGGTTGGGCTCAGTGCTTTCAGCAGGCTGGCTGCCACCTGGGAGCTGCCCTGACCCAGCTTGGCTGCTGCAGCCCATGGTAATGCGGAGAGATAAGGAAAGGTCCTCAGATGGCCTCTGCCCTTTTTCCTTCTTGCCTCAGTAGGTCTGTCTGGAAGCACAAGTCTTCCCCACTGCTCCTGGCTGCTTTAGGCTTGCACCTTCTAGACTCTGTTCTGTGCCTCCAGGTTGCTCCACCAGGTCCCACAATCTTTACTGGCCCACAGATGCTCCTTCTTAACATGCCTGGCTGCTGCTTTGGGATTCACCCACTTACACCATCAACCTTATCAGCCTTTGTCCCTACCTTGCTGCAGAAAGCCAGAATGGGAGGGGAGAGGGTGGGAAGCTGTTCCCACAGGCAGGCTGGGGGTCCAACACTGCTCCCTGCTGCTACAGCAGCAGTGTGTTTCTGTCTGGGTATTTCAAAGAGGCTTCCCTGAGCACCACCAGTGTGTCTTTGCTGTCCCCTCAGATGGCTTTACCTCCTACCCACACCTCTTACCACAACATCCTCCACCTCCACAGTGCCCAGCCAGTGTCCGCTGATGTTAATGATATCGCCAGCTGTCCTATCAGCTGGTAGTAGCCCTCACTGGTATGATACACACTGTCTCCAGTGAAGAAAACCCCTGCAATGGCCAGTACTGTGCCATAGTCACTTGTTGCAGTGAGCATATGAGCTGCTCACCAGCCACATTCTCACCCCACCCCCTCTTCCTCTCTGTTGGCACCAGCACTGGCAGTAGTCTGCTCCTTCCTCAACCGCTCAGGGTGAACGTGCCTGCCTGCCTTGTTAGTCTTCTGCCTTTGTTGGTACCTGCTTTGTTATCAGGCTCCTTTCCTCATTCTGCAGCGCGCTGGCTAATGCCCAGCCTGCCTCATCACCGCAAACAGGGAGCACTTTGCTCCAGCGTAGGTGCCTGTGCTCCTGCTGCTTCTCGCCTTCGCTTCACGTCAAGACACACACACTCTTGGGCTTGCTCAGTCCCTCTGGATGAGTGACAGATGCCAACAGGGTTTGTAAGAGATGCACCAAGAGACCTCTCTGTGCTTGAGGGGACTGGGGGCAGAAGGACAAATCCACTGCCCTAAAACCACATGTGATCCAAGGAAGAAGGCTGGTGAGAGAGACCCATTCCCAGGGCAGTACTGAGATGTTGGGCATGGGGAGATGAAGGGCCTCAACACTGTGGAGGGTCTGTGGAAGAATGAAGCAGCAGTACCAGTTCTCCTGAGTCCTTCCCCCGTGCAGAAAACCAGCAGGCAGACCCAACCAAACACCTCTGCAGTGACCTGCCATGTATTTTCCTTACCTGGATAAGGAGTCAGATAGGTTTCCAGAAATCTCTTGTGGTCATTGTAAATGGTTCGTGCTATATCTGGCCAGGCTTGTGAGATGCAAAGAGCGCCAGAGATGTTGTTTTCCAGAAGGATGTTTCCCTGTAAAATAGTTACCTTTTAGTAACTGTAGCTGAGGGTACCTGGGATGTCTAGTCATTGCCTGTTTAACAACCCTGTCATGGAAATGTCAGGCAAGGCAGTGGGGAGAGTCCTGTGCCCCTGGCTCCAATGGGACAGGCTCACTCTCTCCCAGCAGATGTCTGCAAACAGCTGCCTACCATGGTGGGATGCAGGGCCCCTCCAGGGAGGCTGGCTGTCCCTGCCCACTTACCTCACCTTGGAAAGACATCTGCCAGGGAACCCAAGCACAGCCCATCCTGTCAGGACAGAGCAAGCCAGAAGACAGCTCCTGCACTAGTTGGAAGAACAGCTTCACTGTTAGTCCCTTTCCAGTAAGGAAGGTTGCCATCTAGCAGAGATGAGCAGGAAAGATGCGCTTACAGATCTTCACTCTCCTCAGCAAGTACATGCTGCAAGTGCCTGGGGGTAAGCAGGCTGAGCCAGTGCCTGGGCTGCAGGTTATAAATGTAGCTTGTCATCCACGAGGGAGGGGCTGATCCCAAAAAAGGGTCTCATAGCCATGCCTGGAATGATTTCAGCTCCAGGAGTAGAAGGACAGGGTGAGATACAGATGCCTCCTGTTTCTGAAGCAAAAGAAACTGTAATGCTCATCAAAGTCAGGGACAAGAGGAGAGCTGGGTAGCACTGCTTGGCCAACAGCCTTTGCCCTGGCCCTCACTAGAGGAACAGGGAGAAACTGCTTCACCCCTGGAGAAGCAGCAGTGGCTTCCTAACCAGAGGAAAAGACTCTTCCCTTCACAGCTCTCCGCTGGGCCCAGCCTGTGGTCTGCTCCTGCGGCAGCAGAACCATTGCTGCCTGTGTCCTGGCATCAAGCCACCAGCTCCCTGCCTGCTGCAGGTCTCACAGGGTGGCTGTGGCATGTCCCAGCTCCCCTGAGACACCTCACTCCCCAGGGTTAAGATGGACAGGAGTGGTCTCAAAAAGGACTGTGGCGCCACCATTGCAGAGAGGGCCATAGACCATATAGGTATGCCCCGTGATCCAGCCAATGTCTGCCACACAGACAAAGATGTCCCTGTCCTGGTAGTCAAACATGTACTGTGCAAGAGAGGAGAGGCAGTGAGGGGTACAGCCTGGGCCTGCCCTCCTGGCAAGGGGGACAAGTGGGAGCAGTGTACCCTCTCTCAGCCCTAACATTATTCACAGAATCACTAAGGTTGGAAAAGACCTGTAAGATCATCAAGTCCAACCATAAAAAAAAAAAAAACCAAACCAAAACAAAACACACCCACCCACAAACCACAAAATACACCACAACCCACACCAAAACAACCCACCCACACCACACAGCATCATGCACCATGCATCCTTCTGTCTTCTCACCACCCCTCTAGGGACACCTTCTTCCTGCAGAGTTTTTTAAAACATTATCAGAAAAAAATAAAATGGCAGGTGCTTTATGAAGGCGCAGAAGGAGAGAGACACATTAAAAAACCAGAAGAAAACACAGCCAAATTTGCTCTTTTCCAAAGGAGAGCGCTACAGCCTTTCCTTCCTTCTGGTAGTGTTTAGACAAGGCTGATCCAAGGATCCTGTAGCACCAAAATGGGAGAACTTTCAGGGTGAGGATGGTCCCTCCACATCTACATGACTGCATGGAAGGAAATGAGTTGTAGGCAAGGGCAATGTGGTGGAGGACTCCTTGAGCCACCCCCAGGCACTGCTGGGCTCCAAGCCCACAGTAAACACTCAGGAAAACCCTGAGCTCAGCAAGGAGCTCAGCATAGGAACACTGAGGCAGCAAGCAGAGGGACTGTGAGGTGCCTCAGCCCAGAGCCACCCCAGCTTGCCCACAGGAGTTGGCACCTCTCCGCCTCAGCTGGGTGAGCGCAACCCTGTGCCTGCAGGCAGGCAGAAAGCAGAACAAGCTCTTCTTCTCGCTTCCCCATTTATTCCTCAGGAGACCCTTGACTACAAGGCTGGAGTATGAGGGAACGACACCTGCCCTGTGCAAGGCAGAACTGAGTGCCATCAGACTGGCAGCAACATGTCCAGCTTCCTCAAGTACTCACCTCTGGTTCCTTTAGTCAGTGCCAGGAAAGCTCCCCAAGGGGCCGGCCTCCCACTAGCCCATCACTTCTTGCCTTCTGCTCTAGCATCTGCTGTTTAGGACCTTCCCACCTCTTCCTGCAGCTCCCCGTCTGCAGGCTCCCAGCTGGGGACTCCGGGACCTCACGTGCTCCAGGGTGCTCATAATGGAAACTTCCCTTGCTTGTTCTGTCTCTTTTTAGCTGAGCAGTGAATTATGGTAGCAGCGGTCTGCCCCATCCAACTGAAAAATCTGAGCGTGCCAGCCCTGTGTCATGGTTTCCAGCGCTCCTGAGTGCTAACATGGCCACATGCTGCTCGCTCCCTGCATTGCCATTCTGGGATGGCAGCCCTGGTTCTCGCAAACCAGCTCTGATGGTCTCAAGAGGGTCACGTATCATGCTGGGCATAGCTGTACAGACAGCTTAGCTCACAGGAAAACCAAGGGCTTCCACACACCCCCTGCACACATGCCAGGAGGTCTGGCCGCCAGCACTCACTGCTGACAGAGAAGCTGTGTCATAGGGTGCGTGGTCTGAGGCACTACTGGAACTTCAGTCACACACAGGGAGAGCCAGACCCAAAGCTAAGGGACTGTTCAGAGAGGAACTCCCTCTTCCAGAGGACTCCACATAATGTCTTAGGAAATGACCCTTGCAACCGTTCCTGCAGCCAAGTGCAGCTCCATGCTGTGCTCAGTTCCCTTTTATCCAGCTCTGTTAGAGTTTGCTTTGGGCATGCTAGGGTTTAAAGGCATTCCTCTTCCCAAAGATGACCCACAGTCTTCAGGTATAGACCCTTTGTCTTGAGGGCACTCACCAGCTTTTACAGATATCCTCAAATGTGCCCCTCCCAGAAGCACTGCCTTCAATCTCCCACCTGAGCTGGGGTAGTTACACTTATGGAAAGCAAGCCAGAGGTTTTAGGAGCAAATTAGCATCTTTCTCCTCACCCAGTAATATAAAATTACCCTTGCAAGGCTAAGCATCCCTGGCAATGATTCAGTCTAGGATAGGGCAGTGAAAGAAAGAAGAAAGCCAAGAAGGTAGCTCAAAGGAGTATGTGTTTGGGAGGCCCTGCTCCAGAGCCTATGTTGCTCTTCCCCACTACCTGTAAGCAGATGTGCTCTGCAGGACTGATGCCCTAGGAGGGCTTCCCAGAGACTTTGCTCTGGATAAAGATGAGCTCATGGTGCAAAAAGGCAGCACATCTATTCCCTGCACTGCCTATGAACTGCTAGCTCATGAGCACTCTGTGGCTGGGATCCATTACCTTGTGCGTGAGAGCAGCAAACAGCAAGTAACCAGCTTGGGAATGAACCAGACCCTTGGCTTTGCTGGTACTGCCTGATGTGTACAGAAGGAACAACATGTCTTCACTGTCCATGGCAGCAGGCTTACAGCACACATCCTCCTTCATCATCTCCCGCAGGAGAGAGAACACCAGTTCTCTCCTGGGGTCTGACAGGCTTCCCTGTGTTGTCCCTGCACCCGGTTGCGCACTTCTCCCCCGAGCCTCATTCTGAGGACCTGCGCCACCCTGCTCGCCCCATACCATCCTCCCCACCTCTGCACCACTGCTCCCCTTGCTCACCAGCCTGAACTCTCTTTCGCCTTGCTGAGCTGGCAAATGCTTTCCTCAGCCAGAGCAGACCTGCTGAGTAAGAGGCAGCTATTTTTATGCTGCTGCTGCTCTGACCAGCACAGAAATCTTCCAGGAAGCCTTTCTAGCATTAATTGCTTGCAGATGGGATGAGCAGAGGTTGGGAGACCTCTGTGCAGCTCCAAGGAGCTAATAGAGACGCATGGCAGGGGCTCATCTCTTCAGAAACAGTGCTCCATGCTGGCAGCCTGGCCATCCTGTGTGCCACGAATAACGGGCACATGAGCAACCACACTGCCTGCTCCCTCGGACACAAGCTGCCAGCAGTGCTCACAGAGGGTGCCAGGTCCACCAGCAGAGCGGTGTGTGACAGCGCAGTGGCAGTCCCAGGCTGGGCTTCCAATGTGTCAGCCCATGTTTGGGGTGTTTCTAACCCCTGGTCCACCCTGCTATGAGCCCTGGTTTATACTGCCTCCCCCTGACAGTACAGGGCTGGTGCTGTGGGAAGAGCCACCAGTTACCCAACCTGACATGACAGCTCCTGGGACTGTCCTGAACTCATGTGCAGCTCCAGCTGCTGCAGGACAATGTCCCCACGTTGTGTCAACACCAGCAAAACTGTCATGGCCAGCCAGAACCCTCTCTCCACCCCCTGTCCGTGCTCCCAGAGCAGGCTCATTGCCCAGGGGAAGTGGCAGTAGCGCCGGGCAGCCTCTCACCACCTCCAGTGGCACATCCAGGGCTGTCACGGGAACCTTGTTGTCAGTCCTCATGGAAACCAGAACCCGTTTCACTCCTGGGCACTGCTTCACAGCCTGGTCCCCTATCTTTAGCTCAATAACCTTGCCGCCTCTCAGCCCTTGGTTCACTGTGATCACCGTCTCTGACTGGGCTGCAGAAGGCAAAAGAGCCACATAAGCAGCTCTGCTCCTCTCCATCAGTCACACAGCAGTTTGGCTCTACCATGACCCTGCACGTCTCCCAGCCCATGTTACTCATGTCCTCCATTTAGCAAAAACAGCAGCTTTGCATCTTTGTTTCCCATTCATTCCTGCCTGTTTTGCATCCCCTCAGAGGAGACGCTGTATCCCAGCCCTTCAGTCCTTGGGTGAAGGAAAGAACCAGTCCTTCCCAGGGGCTGGAAGGTATTTAGTGAGCCCATGTCATTTCCTGGGGTGCTAATCCCCGCTCCATGGCCAAACATCATGGCAGAACACCCTCAGTTAGCCCAGGGAGCCTTACTCAGAAAACCTTTGCCATCAGCACAACCCTGAAGCCCCCCAGCTGCTGAACCAACTAGCTCAACACTGTCCCCCAAGGGAAACACATGTCCCTGTTACCCACTGGCTCTTACCATCCCAGATCCTGTCTGCTAGGGAGTCTGCACTGAACCCGGCGAACACCACAGCATGCACAGCCCTGATGCGGGCACAGGCCAGCATGCTAGCCACCGCCAGCGGGCACGGGGGCATGTAGATTGTCACCCTGTCACCATGTTTCACCCCTTGCCATTTCAAGGTGTTTCCCAGGCATCACGTCATCTCCAGCAGTTCCCTGCCCAAAGATGCAATGGCACAGTTAGACACTTTCTTGCAGATCTTACCTGTGTGCATAAAGATGGAGAGCCTCAGAGTCACAGGCACACAGCTTACATCCCTATGCACCCTAACCCCCCACACTGGAAGTCCATGGGAGAGCTGTAAAATGGCAGCAGGAAGGAAAGGAGAAGACAGTCTCTAACATGGGCCGTTATTTATGGAAAAGAAATAAATCAGAATGGCCTCTGTACAGAGCCTGACACTCTCACTGGCCAGCATGAGGAACAAGCCATAGGGCCAGCAACAGCCACTGGCAATTCCTCTGGCTCAGCAAGCCCACAACACCCCAGCTGACTTTCCCAGTGACAGCCTGCACATGTCTTATTAGCCCATATAACTGGAGTGACACACTACCCTGCAAGGCTGGAGGCTACACGTGAGGAGTTAGATATCTTCGCCCATGAAAACAGGGCCCCATGCTTTGCTAAAGTCCTCCACAGCTTGTGCCCGCCAGAGAGAACAACAGCTGTAGGAAAGCAGTGAGCAAAACGATGTCTCCCCCAAGAAGCATCCCTCCCAGAAACCACAGCTTGGCTGTCAGTGACTCATTTCATGGAAGGGCTCTCCATGCAGGGAGATTGACAGGAGTGGATGGTCATGTTTGTTGCCTGAGGTCTGGAGCCAGAGAAGACAGAGGGACTTGTTCTGTGTGCAGAGGGATTTAAGTGGATTCTGCAGTGGAGACTCAGAGAGCAGGCAAATTGGGCTGGAAGGTGGGGGGCTCCATACCAACCTGGCACAGCTGGACAGGCAGTCCCCCCAGAGAGCCAAACCCAGCAGCACTGCTGACGTGCGAATGAGCATGGGACTTGCCAACACCCATGCGGCTGTGAATCTGGTCTCTCTTCCAGACCATTTACCTGTGAGTTTAGACACCGGGAACCTTGCTGGGAAGGCACAGGTGTGACTTTCCCATGTGGTCTTACCTACAAGCACAGTACTGGCACAAGGGGCTTAAATCTGCCTCCCCAGCTGGGTAGGGACTCCTCAGGGCCCAGAAGGTTAATCAGGAGGTAGGCTGAAGTCTCAGATCAGCACAGGCAAGCCAACAACCACCACACTGTGGATCTATCTATGTGAAGGGGTGCTGCACCCCCTCACATGATGCACATCAGCAGATCAGCCCTGTGCAATGTTCATGCACGCTGCAATGTGTCTCTCGTACGCTCAGAAGTAAGTACTGACCTGTACGTGACCCGCACCTCCTCTCCTGGTTCATCCTTCTCCCAGATTAAGGCCACATGTCGGTCCAGACAATTCACTGGAAAAGACGACCCAGTCTCATTGCCAGAGCAACCCTCAGTACCTCTTAACTCCCATAGAGCCAGCACTGATAGTCCCATTTTGAGATCAGAGTCAGGGCTGTGTGTGAGTCTTCTCAGCATTAGCTTCTTGTATCCACGGAAACAACCTTTGTGTGTACTAGCTGGCAGATCACAAGCACCGTCCCAAGCCCGTTACGCTCCTCACTACTCTGATACCTACCAATCCTCACTATCAGCTTCACCCTTGATTGCAACCTAGTGCAGTCCAGAGCAGAAACTAACTGAAGTCTCTTTGGCGGTCACATCCCCAATGCCCTCAGAGGGCCCAGCAAACATTAACTCAGCCATCACTCCACCCAGCACTGCCTTGCAGCTGCCTCTGGGGTGGACCAGGGCAGTTTTTTAGTGGTGGTGTTCCTAAATAACAAATGTGGGACAAAGCTAAGTTCTGCACAGGAAGGCTGCAGGGTGCATTTGTCCAAGATGGAAGAGAGCCAGGGCCAGGAGTGCACAGCCTGTGGCTTTCCAGGGACATAGTAGGCTGAGGCTTTGGCTGTAATTCTTCAAAGAAAAGTTTCCTGCATTGCTGGCAGCTACAGTTTCCTCAGAAGTCTTGTTCCATTCTGTGTTTTCCTTAAACGTGCTACTGAGGTCATGGGATGATGCAGCAGTCTCAGTTTGCATACCAAAATGCCTTTTTTTCCCTGATCATTCGTAGTTTTACAGGAGAGAAAGAAACACACATGAAAGAGGGAACGGTAAGATCTCAAATCCCAAAGGCAAATAACTCCTGCTCTCCTGCCCAAATGGACTCTGTAAGACCTGATTTCTGAGAGGTCTGTCTTGTATTTTGAACATTGGGACCAACAGCACTGTGAGCAAGACACAGTGTCACCAGCCCCTATGTCTTCCCCTGGTAGCCCCCCTAAGGCAGTAGCCCCAGCCCACAAAAGAAGAGCCTCCCACTGCTGTGGGGACTTCCAGTACCACTCATTGCTCCTATGTTTTGCTTTCTGCAGATGCATACTGCCTTTGGCTGGGCAGGGATAGCCTAAATGCAACACTGCCTGCTGAATGGACAGGGTTCAGTGCAGTTGCCTGTTGTCCTGCAGAACAGAGCCGCTGCACTGCTGTGGGATCCATGGAGGATGAGGGAGAGCTGCCTGGCTCCCAGAACACTCTGATCCAGCTGCAGCCCCTCCAGCGAGGCCCAGTTGCTCCGTTAGGACCAGCCACATCCTTACACTACAGCCACTGCAGGACGAACCAGACCTTTTGGGGATCCCCCTTGCTCCAACCCTTTAACTCTGTGCTCCTCCAGTCTGCTCCCGGGGCCAAAGCCCTTCACAGAGAGGCACCCACAGGCACTTGTTGGGCTCCCATGTCCATCTCCCTCCTTACCCGCCACGTTCAGCTGCCTGCCCAAGAACCAGGAGACCCTGCCCTGGTGCAGATGGCAGTCCTGGACAGAGTGGAAGGGGGAGATCCAGGTGAGCTGGCTCCTCCCTAGTGCTCCCCAGAAGGCGTCCCCCTGCTCCACTGACACCTTGTGCAAGCCTTGGTGTTCCTTGGGTCTGGGGAAGGTGACGGCTTCGGGCATGTAGGCAGTGAGGGGCCCATGGCTCCAGGCTCGGGCAGCCGCCGACCCAGGGGGGCATCTGGGAGCCTGAAGAAGAGCTTTGGGGCAGCAAGCCCTGGCCATCAGCCTGGCCATCATTGCAGGGTGCCTGCCTCTCACTGAGGAGATGGGTGCCTGGTGCCCTCGCGGCTGCTTGGGACACCCAACCCAGGCAAGATGGGCCCCTGTGGGAGCTGGGGCTACATCGCCCTGGGCTGACTGGACACAAAGCACCTCTCCTGCGCAGGGAGCCCGGGCGCCCCTTCTCCCCTGCCTCATTCCTTTCCTCCTCTCTTCCAGAGCACTACAGCAGAAAAAGAAATTCAGTTTCCCTTTAAGGGAGGGGAAAGGGGTAGGCTGTAGAAATATTTGACTGAAAATAACCTTCATGCTAATCTGAGTCCTGACAGCTACTCTTGAACAGCAACCGGGTTCAGCAGGTGCCTGGGCTCCCCGCAGAGGCTGAGGTGCCCAGGCCAGGCTCTACCAGCGTGCTCCCACTCATGCTCTCCTAGGGCTGCGCTGCCTCCCTGGACCCCTCTGCTTCGCCTCCCCTTGCCCCGCTCCCACATCCCTCTACTCCTCCCCATCCCCTCGCTCCCCACAGCCCCCCTGCTGCAGCCCCCCAGTCCTCCGCTGGCCACAAGGGCAGCCTGGGGCAGCTCACCTGTAAAAGTTAGGGTCCCCTCCATGCTCGCCTTGGGTGACAAGACCATCCCTTTCCCAGAATTGAGGCCCATTCCCTGCAGAGCACTAGGCTGTGCTGTTTCTGGAGGCCAGGGAAGGTTTTCCTCTTGCGGCTGTCTGCTGCAGGAGGGGGATATTGCATCCCATCCCACCTCACTGCAGGGCAGCTATCAGAGCTGTTCTCTCCGGCAAGCTGGGCTGGGCTCTCTGCCTCCTCCCAACATTTCAGACCAGTCTGTACCACAGGGTGGACTGGGAGTGCTCAAGAAGGCCATGGTGGTGGAGGGGGTGGTGGGCTGGCATGAAACACTGAAGCCCATCTCCACATGCTGAGACTTCCCACCACCCACTGTAGCAGAGCTAAGCTGCCTCCCTGCCTCCAAACAGCTTTTTTTTCTGCCTTCCTTTCCTTCCAGCCCTATATAGGTAGTGTTTTTTAAGGCAGAGCTTGGAGGTTTCCTTAATTTCATTGACCAGGTTCCCCTCCCTTCCTAGGGGGCACAAGAGGAGAGCAGAAAAAGGCTCTACCTGCAAGCAGAGCTGTTCTCAGCCAGGCACACCGATGGGATCAACAGCAGAGATGAGATGGTTAGTAGATCTCCTCGTTGCTCTCATAGTGTGACACCATTCCTGGTCTGCAGGGCTGATATGTTTGGTGAACAGGCTGGTCACCAGTGTGGGAGACAGGCACTATTGATGGCAGGTGCACTCACTCATCCCAGACCACACACCTGTTTTGTATCAGAGCTGCCCCCAGAGCTAGATGAGGACTACAAGGGCTCTGTCCCCCCGGGGAAACGCAGTCCTGTGGGCTTACAGCCCTTCCACAGTCAAGCCCAAGCAGCCTCCTTGTTCCACAAGCAATGTCTCTCATTTCCTATGCACACCTGCTCTGCCTCAGCCATTTTCCCCTGTAAGACATCAGGTTTTTCCATCAGACCATCAGCAGATGCCCTTAGCAGGGCGGGCACATCTCAGCTCCTCCCCTGATAACTCAGTATGGTATCCCGCTGCTCTCAAATCCGAGCTCGCCTTGCTGGCAATCCCTGTCGGTGCCCTTCCCTCTCAACAAGCTCCCCTGCGCTTCCAGCGTCTGGCTGCCGCCTTCCACACCTCAGGCCGGCTGGGCCCTGCAGACTGCTCCTGGCAGAGGGGCTGAGCCTGCTCAAAGCTCTACCCGGCTCCCTAACTCCCGGGCACGTGTGATACGGGGTCACCCAAAGCACCAGGGGTGTTCCGGATGCTGAAGTTACTTGTTGTCTGACCAGTTGTATGCCAGGACGCCTAATTTCTGCCCCAGGTACAAGCACACCCCTTTCAGCTTCATCTTTCACCGCAAAGGGAGAGCAGTACCCAAGCCCCATCTTCTCCATGCCTGGGTGGGGGTGGGAGGAAGGTGCAGACCTCTCTCTGTGCCACTTTGCAGCTCCCACCTCACTCTGGCTACAGCCTGACAGCCAACCCCCTCTCAGCTTTGGCTGAATTCACCTCCTTGAACATCGGTGACTAGACTCATACACAGTATTCCTGTTTAGTTTTATTCTTGTTCGTATTTTTACAGAAAATGGCACATAAATCACAGATGCTGGATGACTAGAAGATGTTACAGCTCCGTATCTCAAACACCTCAATACTGAATTCTTTTCTCACTGTATATACATTATTTACACACCATGGGCTATCATCTAACACGTCAAACAACCGGAGGACAAAGACAAACAGGGGCTGGATGGAAGGGCTTAACCTTTGACAGAAGAAAAACAGTAGCTCTGGGGAAAGAGTGCTCACAGCTGAAAGCAGAACAGAAAGGGTTGCCTGGAAGTCACTGTCCTACGGTTTTCAGGGAGGAATAGCGCCTTACTGGCATGGGAAAGTGATGGTACCACAGAGCAGGTTTGGCTGCGTGGGTCTGCGTGTACTTATGCGGGGCCAGCTGGGAGATGTATGTACACGTTACAGGGTGTATCGGGGTGGATGTGCATGGCTGTCATTCCCTTTAACACTCAGAGGGCGAGCTGGACAAATTTAATTCAATAAATACATTGGGCGGATGTTGTGGTCTCGCCTGGAATAATGTATTCAGTAAATAAATTCACCATTCGGCCCCTTCTTGGGGGGGCAGGGCTTTGGCATTTGGGGCAGAGTCAGACCTGGCTGTGGTGGCCAGCCCTGCGGGAGCCAGCGACATGGACTGGGGTCACCTCCAGGTGACAGGTGGGAACGGGGTGTCGCGCCCGTGGGCTAAACCTGCCTCTCCCTGCCAAAAGGAGGCAAAACTCAACAACTCTAAAGCTGCAGCCCCTTCCTGACAGACCCCAGTGCCAGGCGGGGAGAGACAGGTGGAAGGTGCAAACCACCCTGGATGGAGAGTCGCCATTTCATGCAAACACTGCCACGGGCTTGTCCTGCTGCGGCCTGGGCCAGAGGCAGAGGTGGTGGCCGGGGGAAGGTGGCAAGTCTGCCTGAGGCATGGTGGAATGGGGCGCCAGGGGAAGAGGCCCAGGCAGCACCAGGGAGAGACGTGCACCAAGGAGGGGCATCGCGGCAGGAGGCAGGCTCACTCCAAGATGGCAGATGGGATCTGGGGCTGGAGCAGGAGGAGGGAGCCCCAGAGCTGGTGGCAAGGCCGGAGGGACCCAGAGCCTCAGTGTCTTCTTGGGTCGCAACGATGATGGGACACTTCCCGGTCTCCCAAAAGGAAGAGGGGGGGGGATTGAGGAAGGGCTGGTGGGGCGGAGGAGCGAGGGGCAGGGCTACACTTGAGGGGAGCAGGTGGGGGGCACCCCTGCCAGGCAGCCCCAAACGCAGAGACCAGGGCCCCGTTCCCCAGGCAGGGGTAGCCAGGGAGGGCTGGCAGTCCGAGGGGGAATGCAGCCCCCAGAGGACACAGTGTCTGTTGGGGCTGGCTTCCGCTGCCTCTCCCCCCCTAGATCAGCTTCTCCTCCTTCTGCGATGAGTTCAACTTCTCCGCCTGTCTCTCATCCTCTGCCGCTGCCACCTCCTCCCCTGTCTCCAGCTTCCTGCCTGGGGCCGGGGTGTCCCCAGCGATGGTCCCCAGGACTTTGGTGCTGTGCTCCTGAGCTTTGGCCCTGAGGGCGGCAATGCTGTTTTCTCTCAGTTCCTCCTGGGAAATGGCGGTTTTGGGATCCGGGCCCCTCTCTTCCTTGTCACCCTTGTCAAGCTTGGGCAGGGCCTGGCGCTCCACCTCCGTCTTCCTCCCCGCTTCAGCCGCTGCCTCCAGAGACTTTTTGTGCATCCCTAAAAAGAATTGTTGGTATTCGGGTTTAGAAAAGCGCCTGGGCATGGGAAAGCCATCTTGAACTGAAAACAGCAAAGATAAAGAGAGGCCAGAATTAAGGAAAAGCAGAAACCCTCGCTTCACGCAGCAGTCACGGCGAGCCGCTCGCTCTGGCCCTCACGCAAGGGCAGCCCAGGCAAGGCAGCTGCCTGCGGGGGCAGCCCGGCCCTGGCATCCGTGGCCTCGGGGATGCCCCCAAAGGTCTATGATTACTCTTCCCTTCATTTCTCTCTGTGAACCTAAAGCCAACTTGTCCCTGCATGGGGACGAGTGTCTCAGACAGCAGCACAGTTGCCTGAGCTTCACTGAGGCTGGGGAGGGAGATCCCCCATTGCCTATTCCTGTATCAACGCGCTCCTCACACAACCCAGCCCTCTGCCTCTCTCAGTTTCACACAGATGGAAAGACAGGACAGCCCATCGTCAAGATGCCGGACACTAGTTTTGGGGCAGAACCAGCCTGAAAGGTCAGAAAGCGGGAAGCAAAGTGCAGGAGTACGGTAGGGTAGCTGCTACCTCCGTGTCTGCATAGAAAACCAAGCGAAACCAGGCAGAAATGTAGCTCCCCCCAGTGCCAAGAGCAGAAGGAGGCAGCACCGTGTTCCCCCTGGGACTTAGGGCAAGGAGAGTGCATCTGGGGGTCCCAGCACCCCACACAGCATCACAGGGCTGGGGGAGTCAGACAGGGATGACCTCCTGCCTTGGGCAAGGGTTGGAGCCCCTGCTCCAGGGCTGGGCATGAGAGATGCTCGCGCCATGGGAATCAAAGGCTACCACCAACCTGAGCATGGGGGGCAAATTCCTGCCCTGGCCAGATGCTTCAGGCCAGGATCCAAGGACCAGCAGGGATTTGGGATGAGTGGCCAGATCCTATTGACTAGGGCCGTCGGGGGATAGGGGTGTGGAGGGCGGCAGGGTGGGGGGACCGCGCCCTGCCGCCCTCCACCCATGTTTTCGACACAGATCTGATTTCTTTCTCACATCCCCCCACTTCGTCTCAACCCACTCACCATCCCCCACGAAGGCGGCTGCTCTCTTACCCAGGAGCCAAGGAGCGCAGGACTCCATGATGCCATCCTTGGCAGACTTGAGGATGGACTCGGGCAGCGGGATGGAGTGACGCACCATGGCACCGTAGAGCCCGTACTCAGCCATCACACTGCTTCTGCCCCAGCACTTCTCCCTCTTCCGCCATTTGGCCCGGCGGTTCTGGAACCAAACCTGGGGCAGGCGACAAGGAGGGACATGGGGTTTTTTGGGGGAGAAGGTGTGTCAGTCCCCTTCCCGCATGGGAACATATGTGTGCTTGTGCAGCGGGATGAAGGCAGACGTGTGGATGCTCATCCCGAAAGCACTGCGACCTCTTCCCCCATGCAGCAGCCGCCGGGTATCTCTCCCTCCCTCCCTTGCAGGAGCGGCTAGGGCCAAGCATGAGAACAGGTCCCATCCCTCTCTGCAGGATGTAATTAATTTGCCATCGCGGTGCCTTTTTCTAGCGGCTTTTGGCTCTCGTGCCTGGGATTTTCTTTCATTATTTACTGGGTGTCTGAGCTGTGGTGCCGGGCTGTGGGCAGCGGTGCCTGCAGGGAAGGCTGGGATTGGGGTGGATGCTCAGGAGAGGCGGGAGAAGGGGGAAGCTGATCTGTGCACTTCGCCCTGAATTCCCAGTTTGAAAAGCCCCTCATCTTCTCAGAAAATTGGCAGAATAATCTCTGAGCTGTGACCCGGGGGGTAGCGAGCAGAGAGGTGGGTGGCGATGGCAGAGAGGGGGAGGGGATGCTCACAGAAATCTATTAGTGCTCTCTCTCCGATTTCCATTCCTCTTGTCTCCCTCGCCCTCCTCCCTCCCCGGCTCCCCTCCCTTCCCGTGAGCAGAGGCATCAGCTTTAGATGAAAAATTGCTCGAGGTCTATTCAGAAGGAGGCAAAGGAAGAGTCAGCCCCAGGGGCAGCCCAGGCCTGATTGAAAAATAAGTTAATTTCAGTTTGAATCGATGGGCCTCAGGCACTGAAATATCACGGGAAATTAAAGCAGCTGGTCCCCGGGGAACCATGCCATTGACCTGCGCTAATTAATGCCATGGAGTTACCAGGCCCCTCTTGGAGAGGCAGCCCCTCCCTCTCCGCGGACACCCCAAACACCTCCTCATTTAACTAATTAGACTCACAGAAAATTGGGTGTTAATTTGTTTAGGATTTTTTTTTCTTTTCTATTTTTTTCCCTCCCTTTCCTGGAAAGTACACGGCAGAATGGAAATGAATGGCGGGGTCTTGCTGGCAGATGGATGCTCGGGGTCACTCCGCAATCTTCTCCGACTTGATTGCTTGATTAGGTCGTTAGCACATTAAAAAAAAAAATTGCTTGCCGTCTGGCGCTGGCCTGATGAGTGGGATGAGGCGGGAATCGCCTGGGTAATTTATCTTTTTATACTGCAAAGAATTTGATTTCAATCTGCAGATATATGGAGGTGCCTTTGACACCTGTTTAACATTACAGAGCTGACAGCTTAACCCTCTCTTGTCCCTGCCGCCCGTAGTCATGGGGGAGCTCAGGCTGCAGTGGGGAGCACTGGGGGCAGACCCCCAGCTCTGCTGTGGGGACCACACGACTGATGCTGCCACGACTGATGCTCTCAGCTGGCAAGGCAAGCTTGCCTCTTCTACCTGTGCAGAAGGGAACTGCCCAGCACTGAAGCCTTACAGGGACAGAGCTGCAGGACAGGCAGGTGGCTCACTAGTGCTGGTGACAGCCAGCCTTGGTCGTCCCGGGAGCTCGGCCAGCCTGGCCATTCAGGGAGCTCTGCAGTGTGGGTAGGGTGGTGGTCCCAGCAGCTGTGATCCCAGCTTCTCCCAGCAGAAGACACTCTGTGCATGTCAGAGGGGATTTTACAGCCAGGCTGCTTCACCACAGGTCACCTCCCCTGCATGAGAAACAGTCTGATTTACACTTTCATACTGCTGATATGTAACTCCTGGACTATGGATGGCTGTGAATCCATTGGGGCCTGAGCAAGGACCCTCAGGAGCACACAGCTTCCTCTCTCCGCCCACTCCACCATGCCTGTGTGACACACAGGTTTGCTCCGTCATGCAGTTAGTAGGATGCTGGCAAGATCTCTCACTCCAGGCCACGTGCTCCTCCCGCTCCCAGAGCCCAGAGGGCAGAGCTGGAGGGGACTGGCTCACTCCCTCTCCAACCTCAGCACAAATCCCTGTGGTTCCTTCTCACCCACCAGACTGGGGCGGCAGGGCAGCCACCCCCAACACCGTGCTGCGAGGGGGTAGCTCAACCCACTGGGGCCAGGAGAGGAATCCTGCCTCTTCTGCCCTGGATAAACCAGTACAGTTACATCCCTCGCTGCAGAGCTCCTCTCTATCTCCCTTGGCTTCCACGAGAAATTCCTGCACAACCCAAGGGCCAGCACCTCGGTCTGGGGCTGCGGTGACACCTTCCCATGTACCCAGAGTGGCTTGCAGGGCTTGGGTCTGCACAGCTGTTTTTGTCACCAGATACCACACCTGGGATCTCAGCCAGGAACAGTTTTCTCCATCAAGTACCAAGTAGGCAACTTTTTAAACTCTCCCCAATCCTCTTCTATCCAGGTGCCTCTTCACTGATGCTTTTACCACCTCTCCCTTTCCCCTCCCTCCTTCCTTGATGCCCCAAACATCTTCTCTCATGCGTCATGCTCCCCTGCCCTTCTCCCTGGCCAAGTCTCAGCCTGCCCCAGCACTGCCTGCTGCCACTATACCTGCTGCCCTGGAGCATCCTCTTTCCCACGGCAGGGCCACACAAATGCCGGAGCCAGCAGAAGATTTGCCAGCTGGCAGCCCAATTTTGACTAGAGCTGGTGGAAAATTTTCAACCAAAAAATGCTGATTCAATCACACACGAAAAACTGCATCCGGAAGTTTAATCAAAATTATTCCACACAGTGGAAGTGTAATCAAAATTATCTATGGCTTTCTTCTGAATGCGGTATTTTAATCTCAGCCACCTAAGACATGCCAAATCTATGCTTTAAAACCAAAGGGGAAAATCAAAATGACATCAATACCTCAGTAAGATCATTCTGAGATTTCCCAAACTACTTTTTGTCATTTGATGGGAATTTCCTCTCGGTTTTGACCAGGAAAAAGGAAAGTTTGAAACCCCAGAATTTCTAGCAGAACAGAAATCAGGAGGACTGACCATCTTGCTTTAATACCAGGAGCCATATCTTCATCTCAGGCATGAAGTCGAGTGAAACCAATGGTGCTCAATACTGAATATTGCTGGGACAGACCCCAGCTCAGCACCTCTGCCACAAGCCCGTCCTGAGGAGCACAGAGGGAAGAGCTCCAGCACAGCACTGGCAGCCCTGACACTATTTCCGATCAGCAGAATTATACCCCGTGGCCCGTTCTCACAATTTTGCCCTGATTCAGATAGCTCTATCAGTAGGACTTTCTTCTGGGAGAAGATCTCACTGCTTTCTTCAACTTTCTTGACATGGTACCAAAATTTTCCTGTGCCTTGATTCTGAGCTGAATTATGCACCAGCTGAGGTAATTCTGAGGTATTTTCGGCTGTATTTGTACATCAGCTGCAACTTCCAAATATGCAGTTATTTACTATTGGCACCTCACTTTTCCAGGAGAGGGTTTCACTCTTACACTTACTTTTACTTGCGGGTTTGGTATTCCATGTCTTCTTTGGCTGCTTGTTGTCTTTGCTTGGAGATATCTACTCTACAACTTCCTCCAGCTCTGTAAAATTCAGTCTGCTTCAGTCAATGTTTAGGTTTGTCCACATTTCCTCTTGCCCCTTCCCGTCACGTGGATCGGCTCAGCTTTGTGAAATGCTTTATTGATATGGCTGTGTACCACACACGTTCCTTCTCAGTTGCTTTCATCTGGTTCTCCATTGCACAGCCCAGGGTATGGTGAAAAGATTGTGTTTGGGCTTCCACACTTCACAAGCAGTGGTGAAAACCCCTAATTAATTTTAGACTGAAGCACGTCAAATGTTAGTGCAAAGCTATCACAATCTGATGCACAGAGGTGTCTTTTGGACCGATGTGTTACATCTTAAGATGATTTACAGCTTTTTATTATCGCACGAGTACCCTCTGTGAAATATGGGAAGCTTGTTCCAGGAACCCTACCCTCAAAAAAGGGAAAACAGAGTAAAGAGGACAGGTTTGTCTTGCTATCCACCAAATGCTTTAGCATCTAAGTGCAGTCCATGTATGCATATTTGCTGTTTAGCAGCCCAAAGCCCTCTCCTGGGCGGCTCCTGAAGCTCCACAATTGCCACCCTTGACACACCAAGGGCTGGATCTGGGGTGGTCACTGCCGTGGCCAAGTTGGGGGCGGCAGCCAAGCATGCCTCTGACAAGGCTGCCAGACACCCTCCATGCACCGGCAACAGGATAAGATGATGCTCACCGCACATTGCACACTGCAAGTTGGGTATGCCTGCACACCCTGCAGAAGCTGCAGGCTCTTCTATATCCATGGATTTTGGTCCTCTAGGCATAGAAAAGCTGCAAGACCAAAATCCACCTTGCAAAACCTGCTCTCAATATGAATCAGGCATATAGAGTGCAGTAACATAACACCTCACTCAGAGAGGATCTGCCCATCAGCTCAATCCCTATCATTTGGTCAGAGCTGAGCATCACACACTCTCTGACCCCACTGGGCACATCACACTGACACCGCCTCCTCCAAGAGCAGCCACAGCCTATGAACCAAGATAGCAGCAAACGCCAGCACCTTCAGAGTCATCTCCTGGATCCTTGTTCTGCATGCCTGTTCTTCTGAGGCCCCCTTACCGAAATCAGCAGTACTGCAAAGCCTTATAAATGGGGATGTTTCTAACCTTAATCATCATCTAATTCTCACCCTCAGTGCCCACTGCCCAAAGCAGTAAAAGTTGAGGCACTCTGTGCTTGACCACAGGGTTGCAGTGTTTTGGAGTCAAGACTGGCAAGGTTATTCTTGCCAGTTTCCTCCTCTGAATCACAAATGACGACCGATACTTCTTCGGATTATTGATGATGCAGAAGAGCAAATTGTAGTAGGAGGCATCTCTCATTTTGCAAAGGGACGTGAGACTCAATGTGTCCTTGTTATCTGCATTCATCATATTAGTTAGTTTGTTTACCTAATCAGCTCCTGAAACATTGTCTGCTAAAGAGAGAAATCTCCCTGAGGCTGGCCATGAGCCAGGAATCTGAATTAGAAAAGGGATATTTTAAGGCATCTAGGGTGTTACTGTGTACTGTTTCTGTATTGTTTCAACCTAAAATTTTCACTGGTTACGCTCATTTTCTTGGCTGTTACTTTCCAACCTGGGGCACACAGACAGGAGAATTGGTAGTGGCCTTCTTTGTCTTTCTAATAAAAAAATGTTATTTTCCCTGCCCAAGCATTCCTCATCTCTTAAAGGAAAATTCCAGGCTAGATAATGAGGAATTTTTGCTTCACCAAATCTCACATACTGCCTTTGACATAGTATTTCAACAGGAGTCTTTCAAGTAAGAAGCTCCGTGGAGCACAAGATGGTCCCAGCCCAAAGCAGTATATGCTGAAATGTCCACTAGATGGCCACAAGCAAATGCACGTCCACACATGCACAGACACACAGACACAGGAGCACTCGCCCCACCAGCACATGCCTTTGCCAGACTGCAGGGAGCAACCGCACATGGATGTTGGCAAACCAGCAACTAAAGCAAGGGCCAAAATCTCAAGTCCCCCTAGCATCAACGCTGAGACCATCTCCCCCGCGCATGGACTAACAGGCATATCTCCTTTGCTCTCTGACAATTCTCCTGGCACAAACCTTCAGCTTTGGGGACCCTAACTGTCGCTCTGTACGATCCCTGCAAAGAAGCCGTTTCTGATACTGAGCTCTTCAAGTGAGGACACAGCAGAGAAACCCTGTCCTGCCCAGCCAGGCAGCCTGTGACTTCTCCTGTGACATTGTCTTGGGTTGTAATCCACTGTCATGGTCCCACATGACATGACGATGCTGATGGCTTTCTGACCCAACACACTCATGTCCATCCAGCACCACACTCTTCTCCCAGGAATTCAGCCATCTCAAGCTGAACCGTGCAGAAGCTGAACTTCTCACGTTCATCCACCAGATCTCTTCCCTCTGTGGCATTTACTGCCATGGGAAACATCCACACATCTACACCAACACCCTGTAGTTGCGTGTGTCCCTTTCCCACCATGCTGCTCTGGACTAATCCTGCCACCTCACTGTATGCACAGCAAAGTATTGGCACAGAGAAGCTCTGTTTCTCAGTGTAAGCGCTTCACACCTCTGCCTGCATACTGGTTTCCCCTCTCTTGGACTAGAAAAACCTGGTCAGGCCTGCTATCCCCCTCACAGCAGAACACTGCTCCTAAAATCATGCCCAGCAGCATACCTGTCACTTCCCCACTTGGAGCCCTTCGGTGGGTCCAGCTGCAGACCAGGGAATACCTCCAGCTCACCTCCACACCTGGGGCCCTGCTGCCATCTCAGCACTCAGTTCCTCCTGACAACTACACATCTCCCTTTCTACCTTCTTCCTTTCCAACCCAAGACTCTACAATGAGACTAGTCAAAATGAAAACCTCCTCTGAAAAAACAGCAATGTCCTCACCCTCGTATCGGACAGGGCCAGTGGCCCTGGCTGGGTTCAATCTGAGGATGTGAGTGCTGCAAAGAACGGCCTATCTTCTAAGGCGTGTTCCTATGCGCACTCACAGGCCCTGGGGCTTTATAAAGAATTGCCACAAGAGTGTAAGGTCTGACTGGGTCCTGGGGCTTCCCCAAATCCCTCCCCTGTAGCGATCACACCAGGAAAACTTCCTGTCCCCAGGCTGCTGGTGGAGACTGCACCACTTGTGTAAGCCTGGAAACAGTTTATTACTGTCTTTTCAAATGTAATGTCAAAATTATTGGCACTGTTTATGGTGACATCACTTTCTATGGCTGGTGTAAAGTGGGTATGAAGTTAAATGAGAGCAGTAAAGGTTGCACATGGGCTGCATGGCTGATCACAGGACTCATCATCCCTCCTGTCACTAAACACTGAGAAAGAGCTTTCTGAGCTCACGTTAGAAAGAGCAATTCCCATACACAGCATGGCAAGAGCTCTTCTTGGTAACAGCTGGAGTCGTGTCCAACCCACTCAGCTACCCACTCGGCTAACAGGTCCAACCAGACATACTGAGATGAGCTGTGAGACAGTACTCATCCCTCTCCAGCAAAGACATGATGGTTCATCCAAGCTCGCATCTCCTTTAAGCTAAACTAGGGGCACACATTGAATACGGGCTCAATATGGCACCCAGCTGAAATGTACCACGCCACTGGTCCTGCAGGCCAGGCCTGCCTCTGAATCCTGCTCTTAAAAGCACTACATCAGCCAACTGTAGCTACTTGCTGCAATTTATCTGACTTATGCAGCCAAAGCTGTAAAATCCCTCTCGACCAAGGAACACATCTTAAACTGTGTCCCCTTGGCAAATCTGGGGTTTTCACCTGGCTTTGCCAGCTCACGTGGCAAAATGTTTTCTCACTTGTAACCTTCAAAAAGTGAAGTTCATCAGGTGCATGGCTCCCATCTTCCCCGAAGAAAAACAAGTGTGCACAGGATGTGTGCGGTAGGTATAGTGAGATCAGTGGTTCAGCACACATTCGATCTGTGCCACACACCTGCACAGCAAATGCATCTCTGAGACATTGACTTCATCATGGCCAGACCATGATGCCAGCTGGCCAGCAGCTTAGCTGGAGCTACAGCTCCGTATAGGCTGCCAGATGCTGGGACATGGCAGATAAACACCCAAATTCCTCTTTTCCTAACATGATGATTGAAAAACAGGAAAAACATCAAGGTCGTTGGTGCACGATAGTCACAGGAAAGCTGGCAAGGGTGCACCCATCATCCTAGTCCACACAAACCCAGGGACACATTTGCCACTGTCACAAAGGGTGATACTGCACATCCATCCTTTGGGTGCTCACAAGGCCTGGCTCCTTTAACCAAGCCGCTATCCTGCCTGTATAATTCCATTTTGCCTCCTTTTCCCCCACTAACACTGCTCTGCAGGTCCTCTGGCACAGAGGAAACCTTAGCATAGGTCTTCATAAACATCCATATGCAATGCACCCTGTGAACACACAGGGACACACCATATTATCACCTTCATGTTAGAGCAATGCGAGTCAGGGCAGTTGGAAGAGAAATGTCACATCCCCTTCATGATGCCTTTCAATGGGCACCAAATCAGAGTTTGGGACACCAGCCTTCCTCAGAGGCTGTGGACCACTGCCTGTGCTCTGGGGCTGCCCCTTGCATTCCAGAAGCAGCTGCATGTTGTCCATCCCTTTATCAGTACACACAGAGCAAAGGGCAAAGGTGCACTCTGGCCTTCTCCAGAAAAAAACGTAGGAGCCAGAGGCTGTGCACCAGCAGGAGATGGTGTCTGCAGCACCACCTGGTGCCCACCGTTTCCCAAGATAAGGCTCAAGCCCATCCCTGGGTGCATGGGGACAGCCCGCAAAGTCCCCCATGGGGGCTACAGCGTGGGCTCACCAATGCACGGGAACTCTTGGTGTGTTGAAGTATTAGCTGGAAGGTATCTACAGAAACGTGTTATGTGTTGTAAAACATTGTAAAATGTTGTAATAAGTTTCCATACAGCAGCTTGGACTGAGCACCAGAGAAAGTTGCAGTCCTTTACAATCTTCGCTTAGGAAGATCCATGGTAAGAACAGTGTTAGCAATTCCTTGCTTCATGCAATAAGAGATATCTAATCACCCAACCTCAGCAAAGCCTCCACTGGGCTCTGTTGAATCTGGGGAAGGAGGAGGACCACCAGAGCCAAAGAGCAGCCCAGAAGAGTGGTCTGTCCCCTGACCACCACCCAAGAGGTCAGGACTGGCAGTTATGTTGGCTGCACTGGGGTGGCCCTTCAGGGCTCTACTCCTACCATGTGTCTGCTGCTGGCTCTACATGTTCTTCAGCTCTGTGTTCCCTTAACATTATTTAGGTAATTCTTGACTCCAGGAGTTTTCACATGACACCTTATAGCTGCAGGACACTCATGCTCCAGGCACCGGCTGCTGCTATGCCACTGACGCCTACAGCTGACATTGTTGGCTCAGATTAGTGCACAGCACGTCTAATGGTGTGACCTGCAGAGCTGGCAACACGCAACACACAACCTGCTCGTGGATGCTGCTCACACCAGGGCAGCACGTCCAAGCTCACCAGGACATTTCCAGGTATCCCCAATGCTTAGTCCACCCAAGCTAAGATCTCCCAGGTAGGAATCCTCCTTCAGTTGTCATTTAGCCACTGAAGCCTTAATCTCAGTCACGGTCATCATATAAACTCAACAAGTTGATCCAATCAACTAACAAATGGTGGGGTGCTGTAGTGAGAGTCGTGGGGACCTCTGATTTGGAAGGATGGCAGTGAAGCCAAAGACACAAAGGGACCTAGAGATCTCAGAAACAGCTGATGGACATAAAACAAGTTATCTTGGAACGGACATCACCAGCACATCTGGCTAAGAGCAGTGACTGGCACAGATAGTCATCATGGACATTTACATGGATGGGTTGGCTAGATCCTTCCAAGGAGTTGTTTCCCAACAACACTCACAGTTCAGCCTCCCTCTGGGTGAGCCAAGCAGTGCCTTTAGAGAGGAAAGGGTAGCACGGATGAGAAGGTATTTCCCCCAGTGGCATACCCTGCGGACCCCGCAGCTGCAGGTGAGCCAGAGCTTCCCAGAAGCATAGGTGGGCAGCCTGGCTGCACTGGCTTGGCTGAACACCATGGACATGGGCTAACCCAGCCTGGCAAAGTACTGCTGCTTATCCACATTGTAGCAGGTCAACTCCAACAGCCAGGCAGCAGTCAGTCAGTAGGTTACTTCTAGACCACGAACGGGACATAATGCCTGTGTTTATGAATGTGCAACATGCATGCCATGGGCCTTTATATAAGGAAGGTGACCAGGTATAAGCAATGCTTCACTTGCCATGAATTTGGAGTGAAAGCTGCAGCTGAAAGCTCTAATAACTACCAGCCAAAGTTTCAGCTCTTCAGTTTAGGCTCGGACAGTTAGGAGCCTAACAGAAACCCACTGAAAGAGAAAGTAGGGAGCAAACTCTGCTTCTCATACCAGGCAGGTCCTAAACTGAACATCTCTTGCTGCTCCCAGGGCAATGCCACTCAGAGTAGACAGGAGGGCACCTAATGCTTTCTCACAGCCTCTGATGAAGATGCTCTCTGGAAGCCGCCTTTGCTGCAGGATATTTTAGCAACAGTTTGTTCTCCAACTCAGTTCCTCTTTTCTGCTCCACAGAAGACCTGCCAGCCTCACACATGCAGAGATCAGGGTCATCTGTATGATGATTGAGGACTAGACTTCTCAACACTGCACAGGCCTGTGCAAAACCTGGCTCGCAGAACACTCGCAAAGAAGGGCAATGAAAAGGCAGAGGAGGTTCGTGCTGCCAGAGAAGAATCAGAAGAACGTGTTGAGATCTATCAGGATAAAAGATAAACACTATAAAGAAAAATAGATCCACTAAGAAATAAAGGGGAGAGTAAATTAACCGTGTCTCTAAAGTACCTGTGTTATTGAACTGTTAAAAAAATCTCTATTCAAAGTCAGGAAAGGAGGAAAACTTTATAATAAGGGGTCATTAAAGGAAAACCTGAACACACAACCATGAGCTGGTCCCTCTGCCAGGCAACCTAAGGCTGGAAGGGAATTAACTATTGAATTTTCTGGGCTGTCCCATTATTTTTTAAAAAAATCAGTTGTGATAAACTGCAGCAGTATCAAAAGAGAGAAAAGAAAGTTCATCATTAAAAGAAGGAGTGAATGCAAGTGTTCCCAGCACAGGGATTTGGGGTAGTATTTCCAGAAGAGCTTAAGTGATCGAGGAACCACAGTGCCTAAGCTAACTCAGAGAATTGTTACCCTTAACCTACTGTTGTTAAGAAAATAGGGCTATAAATGCAGGGAAGAGTTGTCACACCCTGGCATTAAGCCTGCAGAGCCATTCCTCCTTCTCCTGGCCGTGATGGGGAAAGTCTTTGCCAAGGCACTCCGCAGCAATGGGCTACAGCATATTTTGTTGCCTGCCTGTCTTTCCTCTCACAGGGAGCTTAAGTGCCCCAACACTTGAAGGTACCTGACCCTCGGTGGTGGTGCCTCCAAACCATGGAGAGAATAAGCAAGGAGCTGTCACTGCAAAGCCCCATTTCCCTCCCGATACTGTGGAGGAGCACGCCAAAACAACACTGTCTCTTATAGCGTGACAGCCATAAACATCTCACGAGGAACAAAGCAGAAGGCAAGGAAAGGCAAGTTTGGTTTTATTTGCCTTTCTGTCCCATTTAGAAAATTGGTCAGTGGCTGAAGCAACTCAGGGACTGAACATAGAGGGATAAAGCAGCACCTGGGTATACAAAATATTCATAACTCTATACCTCCATCTCTGCACTAAAAAACCACTTTTTAAACTGCACCTAAAGCCCCAGCTGTAGCAGGGTAAATCCTACAAGCTGGCCAGGTAACCCGCATAGTCTAGCAACAAGCAGCAGAATCCCCACTTCACAGTAAGCTGAAGAGATGTTCCTGGCTCTCCATTTTCCTCCCTGCCTCCTGCCACATTTTCTTACTCTGTCCAAAAGCATGTGGTATAAGACTTTTCAGACAGTAATCCCTTTGGGAAGGCTTGCCTGGGCCCCTGCTCTTGCTCATCACCCAGCCCCTCTGTTTGCAGCTCTGGTAATTAACTTGTAAACGAAGTTCTAGCACATGGACTGAAAATGGGCCATAGAAAAAGGGCAATGAAAACACTCCATTACAGAAAGGGCCAAATTGAACAACTGTTAATTGAAAAATGGAAATGAATATGAATTTAGATCAACTAAACAAGCATGTTATTGAAGAGGCAGCAAAGTGGATGAACTCCTCACATACCAATTAAAGACATGGAGGCAGAGATGCACCATACGCCATGCAAAACACTCATAATAATATTCTCACCACGCCAGTAAGTTTGATTAGTTTTATTACTCTCACTTGTACACTTCCTACATTTCTAAAAGCATAGGGGAAGTTAATGACACTTATCTGGTATCACACTGCCGTGGCTTGCCCCGGTGCTCAGGAATTATTGGCAAAGGGAGCCAGCACTAGCTGCTCAGCTCTATTTCATGACTAAATTCTTGCAGGGTTTTTAAAAAAAAAATTAAGATATTGAAATGGTTGGCTCACACAGCAGCAACACTTTCAGCTTCTCCATCACCTTGGTAATCTACCTCCAACCACCCTAATTGCTCTGGTCATTTCCCTCCAGCTACATGATCTCCATGCAACGTGATGTATAGAGATACAGGTGGGAACCCACTGGCACTGTGCCTTGTGCTGGTCTTTCTCTCTTCTAAGTGTGAGAGTAACCCAAAGTTTTAGCAAGAATAGACAGGTCCTCACTTATTGACAGTAACTGTGACAAGCACAAGCTTAGAAAAACCACCACCACCACGTTCTGCAGCACTAAGAAATCCCTTGGCAGCCATTTCAGACAGATTCAGGAAAGGTCAGCAACTTCATGGAGCAATCATCCCCCTTCCACACTTACACCATGGGATTAGGACTACAATTCAATGCTCTGCAGCAAGCAGGAAAAGCTGGGGGGGGCGGGGGGGGTGGGGTGGGGAGAGAAGCCAGGGCTGCTAAAGCTGCATAAAGCCAATTTTTCCTTCACACTTTCTATCATGTTTCTTGAGGGCACTCCGTGGGTTCACTCCTGCTCAGTGCAATACAGGTTCCTCAGGCCTTTCCAGACTATATTCACCTCTACACATGGAACATCTTTGCAAAACTGAAGCAAGGTAAGCCTCTTGTTCTGGAAAAATACTCTTGGTACAAATGCTTTACTCCAAATGACCACCCCTCCTGATTCCTCCATCCCTATTCAACTCCTAAGGGCTATACAGTGATACTGAAATGTGTTAATCTGATAGCAGCTAAACCAATACATTTTCAATTAAAGTTTTAGTTGGCTTTGTTTTGTTTTTAGCCAAAATTGACCTCTTAGCTGCCTGACAAAGCTTGCTGGATACACAGACATTCCCCACTCCTCACACATGGCACTAGCATCTCCTTGGGATTCCTTTTGCTTACATGAGCAATTTTATTTGTCCCAAAATTCTTCATCCATGTAATTACCATACAATCATTTAACAACAAGAACTGACAAGTTTTAGCACTTTTATTCTCTTTTTTAATGGATTAGTTCCCTTAAAAGGTGAATGTAGTGTCCCCACAATGGCTGTCAGGATCTTATGTTTTGGACATACTGAACTGATTAATCGATTTGTTTCATCAGTAGGAGACATACTGTAATGACAAACATACACAGTCATTTCAATAATCCCAAATTAAACTGTTACTGAACTTTAATATTGTAGATACCAGTGTTTAAAGTTTGGAACTGTCACATATTAATAAATTCAATAGGAATAATTTATCTAAAATCTACACATTATACTTAAGAGTATCTGTTATGAGAAACACACTGATTTAAGCCAGGTGTCAGAATACTTGTCAGTTTGAGGCCATTTTGAATACTTCAAGTTGTCTATTAAGGATATACTTCCCTGCAGGAATCTACTTACCTCACCTGGATGTTACAGAACAGTCTGGGTTTATTCTAATAGCAGCACTTCAACTCTTCTGAATATTCTTTCAAATACATTAATTAACGTAGTCTTTTTCAAGTGTCTTGCAAAATGGCTACGGTGACATCTGGTCGGACTTGTGCAAAGTGTCTCACTAGGAAAATTAAATTCTTTTCCCACGTTGCCCAATGGGAGGATGCTCATGTTCCTTCCAGGAGCAGCCAGCTCAGTATGGGAGGAAGATGCATGCAATGTGAAAGAGTGCTGCCTTGAAAAAAAATACACGTTCATCTTCTCTTCAAATGGAGGATTTGAATATCTTTTTCCTGAATTCAATGTTCTCTCAAACCAATAACTTTCTAGGCTTCTGATGGCTATTTGTAGTGTTCTGCTGAAGGTTTTACATGCAAGCAGTTCCTATACATCATTCTCTCAATTGCACTCTTTGAATTTCACTTTCATATTGAATTTCATAGGTGATTTACTTTCTCTTTGACTACTACCTCCTGAGAAATAAGTCCATGAATGAAAATAAGGTGTAGATATCACTCTTAGGTGTGGATCCAGTGGGAACCCACATGAAATGCTGTGAAAGTCCACAGCATGTGATGCTCACAACAATCTTAAAACACTTTCATTAATGACCTACAAGAGGGAGAGAACAATGTTGAAAGATGGGAGGAACTGCAAGCTACAATGAAAATGCAAAAATATAGAGTTCCCTTGAGCAGTTAGAAACTCATGCAAGGAAAAAAAAATATGATGACATGAAATTATAAATATTATGAAGAAAGGAATGAAGAGCCATTGTCAGCTGTCTCTTCCAAGGGGCATTAAATGATGCTAATAGTTTCAAAGCAAGATTTACTTCACTCGTGCAGCTCCGCTGCAGAACTTGCTGTGGGATGTTAAGATATTTACATGTGTTCAAAATCCCAGGAGGCTGTCAAAGTACTCAGTAAGTATCACTAGATAGCTGCCCTGCTCTCATACTCTTCTCTAATATCCGCCTCTTGCCAGTGTCAGAGCTGGTAGGGCTGTTACTATGCTCGTTAGCCAAAGTTAGTAAAATCCCATACGAAACCCAGAACACTGAAGGGAAAATCCTTAGGATAAAAAAAAAAAAATCTGTCTAAAAAAAGCTTGAAGCAACTGAATTAGATAAATAGAAATAAATAAATAAATAGGGAAGCAAGTAGACCTGTGCTAACCTGAGGCTGTTCCTGCAAGGACTCAGAAGTCCAGCTGAACGGGTGTGAACACACACTGGTGTGCAGCTGAAGGCATGTGGTCCCTTATCTCCAGGAAGACTGACAGGCAGGATGGGCTTCACAGAAGAACAACCACATGATTAAGAGACTAGCATGTGATTTATGAAGAATGATTTAAGAAAAGATCTTCACAGCTTGCTTAAGCTATGATGAAAACCAAAAGTGACAGCCAGGAGAAGAAATAGTTTAGATTTATTTAAAGAGTGTAAACATCATAACAAGGGGAAAGAACTAGGCTCCTACAAAAGGTGCTAAAGTTGAAAAGGAACATGAGGTGAAATATCAAGACGCATGACCAACGTTGGGAATCATCTTGTCATGGCTTGTGACACACAAAAAAGTATGGACAAGGAAACTTCATAGGATATGTGGTAAGAGAAAATCGGATGCTGACCCACTGGAAAGATCAGTAGTGCTTGGGACTCCTGTGTAACCCTGATGCTCACCCTGGCAGGGTGCTCATGCTCTCACACAACAGATGCCACAGAAATTCTGCTGTTTCTCATTATTTCCCCTTTTGTGATGAGCAAAAGTATTACTCACAAACACTTTCTCCTGGAATACATGTGCCATTAGCAACACCTGATGTTCAAAACAGCCACACCACAGGGTGCTTCTGCTGTCCAAGTCTAATGTGATCTCTAGGGCAGAGGGGTCACAGTAAGGAGCACTCCCAGGTTTAAAAACTCTGTAATACAGGAAGAGCAGGCAGTTGTTCATTAGCCAGCTGCAGAATGACATGCTGGCAGCAAGTTAATGACAGCTAAGATACGTTAGCCTCTATTTCACTTCCAAATCAGATAAAACACTGATTCTCAGCACTAGAAGGATGCTCCAGATGCTGAAGCAGTACGTGCAGTGTCCAGCTCTGCACTGTCTGCCATAACATCTCCGTCTGCCTCACCCATAGTGAAGGCCCTCAGTTCTGGCCAGAGAAATGGTGCCTCTGCAGTTCAACATATACTGTGCCATTAGATGAACCTCTTTCTTGAAAAGGCCCTTTGTGGGAAATCAAAGGATCATCTTTTCAGCCCAGCATCAGACAGTGGGTGCAGGCAACACTAAACTCCTGACAGGTCTCTCCCCGCTTGTCTTGATGTCCTACAAGGTCACAAGCGGAGAAGTGACCCTCCATCTAGCTCACTCACTCTAGAGGCAAAGCATCAGGGCCTGTTGCTCAGAGCAAAATCCTAATGTGTCAGGTAGGATTTCAGAGGATGGACCATTATTTATAAAGACTGGTGGAAACCCTGTCAGCATGCAGGTTATCTACAAGCTCTTAGGTCAGCAGGAGTCCTGCCAGCACAACAGGATAAGAAGCACAACTTGCTTTTATAAAAACATCACTCTTGATTGAGCACAAGAATGAGGGCAGTAAGGGGGACTCAGGACTGAGGGAAAGGCTGCGCTTTTGTTTGGGAGAATCTCCCTGTCCCTGTACAGGGTCATGCCTCAGCAGCTTCCAGCATCAGCATTATCTTGCTAAGTGCCCTCTGAGCTACCTTCCAGACCCACGAGGGAGCAGCCTCCTGGATCGTCTCTTTAGCAAAGAGAGAGCACAGGCTGAAGGAACAGATGGACGGGTGCTGGGCGTGCATGAGGGACTGAGCAGAAGGAGGGACAAGGGAAACCAGGACCCTCCCAACACCATGTGGTACTCAGGCCAATGCCTCTTGTAGAAACTGCTATGCACCAGCCACAGAGGCAGCCACTGCCACTGTGTGGGGGACCAGGCCAGTTTGAACCCCAGCCAGCCAAGAAACATCACCTGCACCAGCAAAAACGGGTTCAAGACTTGGCCATTACAGCCCTGAGCCTTGTGCAGCAGCTTGGCAGGAGCAGGGCATGGGGAGGAAGGAGGCAGCAGAAGCTGCTGGAGTCCACCCTTGTGAATGTCATGTTTGGTCTGTCCAAGCACCTTGTGCCTCCCACACTGTACACAGCAGCTGTAAGTCTTCTCTGGCTTTTTGGGCTGTAATGATTGCTTGCGTACTGGCTGCCATGTATGCCAAAGGCTGGTGCTGGCATAGCCCCATGGCTCAGGCTGCTCCTTACCACCAGAGGATTTACCACACAGCGGTGATACTCCAAACAGCCTTGTTCTACCTCCTCACAGTGGTATGACAGAACTGGCATGCAATTAAACCCCAAACAGTAAACATTATTAACAAAAAATTGTTTGTTAAAATGTTCAGGGAAGCTTCACCTGAGGAGGCAAATGCAGTGAAAGTGCAGAGATGGTGCAAACACCTCACTGGGACTCATCCATCATTCCCACACTGCGGTCCTACCCACAACAGTACTGGCTGCCTACGACATCCCTGTGCATCCTCCTGTGCCCAAAGGAGCAGAGATGAGCTCTTTCCCTCCCACACTGCCCACCCAGACCTGAGGTCTGGGAGGCTCTCTTCTTGCCTATACCACCAAGACCTCAAAATGCTGCGGTCTTTCCTTGCACACCAGTTCCCCTTCAATGTTTTAAGATTCTCTCTGTTACACTCCCCCCCCAAATCACAACACGCCGCATACAGCACACGTCAACATACAAACACCAAATACAAATCTGCCAAGAACAGCTGATCTGGCTGCCTACCCATCGAGGGGAACGAACAGCCTGGGGAGCTTTGTTCAGAGCAATGTCAGCTTTCCCATGTCGCTACCTTGTCTTCAGGGAGGGATGAACATGGTTGAGAGGGGCAGGATAAGGGCATCCAGGAGATATGATTACCTGTATCCTGTCTTCTGGCAACTCTGTTTTCATGGCCAGCATCTCTCTAGCATATACATCAGGATAGTGGGCCTCATTGAAGGCCTTTTCCAGCTCCTCCAGTTGGTAGGATGTGAAGATTGTCCTGAGGGGAATAAAACTTTTTGATCAAAAAACATAAGAAGCAGCAGCAAAGGTGATGAAAAGTCAAAGAAATGGACACAGAAGCTACAGAAACCTGGGTAACCTGCTAATGCATATCTTCCCCCCCCACCATCTCCTGTGTTTCTGTGGACAAAAGGTCAGGTGCCAGGGTGAAAGGAAAACCAGAAAATGCCAGGAGACAGTGCTTTAAGCAGTTACAAATCACCTTCCCTTTCAGGGACTTCCCTCTGGAGATGGTCCCTCCCCAGCAGCGAGCACCTGCAACCAGCAACGATGGCAGCTGCTCTTACATCTCAGAACCTGCTGCCTCTTGTGAGGATCCTGGGGGTGTCCCTATCCCTCACCCCCCTACAACAGGACAGGACAGTGCACCCACCCCTGGCCTGGCTGAAAACCACCCCCCTCCTTCTCTTGCATCCAGATGTTTCTTAACCCTTTGATAATCACACTGAGCTAAAGCAGCATCCCCTTAGCACCCTGTCTGGAGAGGTGCTGAGCCCTTCTCTAGCTGCTGGTCCTTAGCCTCTTCAATCTCCATGAGCAAATAATCCTCCCCTGGAGCCCCGGTCCTCAGCTGAATCTGCCAAAGGTTTTCTCCACTCTGCTCCCCACTGCTTTTCACCAGTCATTCCCTATGAGAGCCAGTGCCAGCTCCCTTCCTCTGCCTTTACCCTGCTTGCTTCCACGCCGATATCCCATTAGCTGCTCCCTGCCAGTTTGCATTACCCCATTATCCTCTGGAAATCCTCCTGGACCGCCCTGGGCGGGCAGCAGCCCAACCTGCCTCTGCGCAGCCAGTTCTCAGCTCGGGACAACCAGATTGAAAAATCAGCAGCTGGAAAGCCGAGACGGATGAAAGCCCTTCTCCAGGGGATGGAGGAGAGGTTTCGGACCACTTCCACTCCCCTGACGGTTAAAACTCCCACCCTCCAACCACCCTGGTACAAAACCACAATTTTTGATAAAAACTAACGACACTCCAACGGCAAAAAAACCTCAACAAAACCAAGCAACAAATTGCAGCCTTTGTTCAAAGTAAATGTATAAAAATATTATCAAACTAAGAAACATGTAGCTCCCAGAAGGAGGAAGGAAAGAAGGAAAAAAAAAAGTCTTTTTCTAAAATACATCCAAATTTCAGAAAAGCCCTACAATTCCAGAATGCATAAACAGAAAATCTCAGAAATATCCTCCGCTATTCAGAATCGAAAGGATTCCACCAGATCGATAACATTACTGACAAAAGCAGCATGCAAATGCAAAGGACCTGCCTGCAATCAGATCCTTTTTTAAATTTGCTTCTAAACCCATTCTCTTTTCAAACAGTTTTCCTTCAGCTCGACAAATCTGTGAACTCTAGGGACAGCAGAGGCACATTAACTCGTGTATTTTCTCTCTCTGGGACCACAGGAAAAATTATTCCAATTTTGATCCAGTTTAGATTTCAAGCATTCCCCTCCAGCCTCCTCTGACCAGAGCGCCGACGCCCGGCAAGGCTCACCGGCAGGAGGGTTTTGCCTGACATTCAGCTGAAGTTTTCCCTTTTAGCTCTCACCCCCGGGTAGCCCCTGTCTCTTTTGCAATACAGAGTCTACTATTCCTTTTGGTGTTTCTATCCTGCAGATATCTGCAGACTATTAGCCTGTCATCTCCCAGCCTTTTCTTAGTACAACTAAAGGTCTTAACCATTTATTACAGAATATACAACTACAGCTAAATGTTGCAGGTCTGTTCCTGTCTAGAACCGAAAATAAAACAAATCTGAGTTTCCTTTCCTGTCTCCCACCCAGAGCGTGACCTGTACACCAGTCCCTGCTGTGTTTTCACCCAGCCCTGTCTGGTCCACAAGGAAAATGAACCCATATTTACTCCAGAGCACCTAAACTGGGAGCATTTGCCTGGGGAGGGACCCCAGGTTTCGGATGAACCCTCCAGACTCCTGTTGCATGCATAGCAGGACGTCTCCTGGGATAGTCGGTCTCCTTCCACCCCGCATCCTGCTAAGCTTTCACTCGAGCATCTTTTAATCCACCCTTACTGCATCGTGGCAGGATTGATTTAATTATTCCTAAATCACCCTCGGTGGATGGTGTCTGGCCTTCCTTTGTCCTGACTCTCCAGCCACAGGAATGCCAGAACCCAGCACGGGATTTTTCGTTTCTGTTTATAAGGCGCAGACAATCCAATTCCATTTTAACCGAGGGAGAAGTCAGGCAAAGTCTACTACCCTGACCATTCCCGAGGGAAAACCAAATCCCCTCCAATCTCCCAAAGTGGATCTTCGTTTCCTTAACCGATTCTCCAGCCTTCTTCAGCTTCTCTGCAGGCTGTGTCTGATTCCCAACTATTTAATCTATTAGCAAAACATTTATTTATAAGTAATAAAATATTTAAACCATTGATAAAAATTCTCTCTTACTGATAGCCAACATTAAGATTGCTACATGCGGTGTAGGGAACGGTTTTGATTATTTAACTGCTTCAGTTTCAGACAGGTTGATGATTTTTTTTCCCTCCCTGAACACCGGTGATCCGCATCCCGCCCAAATGCTCACGGGCTGCTCGAGTTTGCGGCTCGGGATACCCGGATCCGCAGCCAGAAAAATTAAATAGACACCTGTGGCTGATCCCCCGCTCCCTATAGGCGCGTCCCCAAGTCCCATGTATTTTGGACGGGGAGAAAGAAAAAAGGAAAGGGCCCGGGGGAGAAGCCGCAGGGGCTCTCCGGCGGCCGGAGCCGGGAGCCGTATTTCGCTCCGTGCCGGAGCGGGACGGGAGCGGGTCGGGCCCTCCGGGGCGGCGGGGCTCGGTGCTGCCGGTGCCCTGGGGAGGGGGCGGCGGGAGCCCGTGGGGTGGCGGCCGCTTGCTTACCTGTGCCGCCTCTTCTTTCGTTTCTTGCTCTGGTTTAGGGAGGATTTGGACATTTTCCGGTCGCTGGAGGAGACATCCTCGGAATCTGCGGAGAGACAGGCAGCGGCCGTGGGCTGGGGCTCCCTCCCCGCCGGGGTCCCCCGGACACGGCCGGGCCCGGCGGCTCCGCTCCCTCCGGCGGCTCCGGCCGAAGATTTCGTTGCTATTGCGCCGCGAACGGGGCCCGCCGCCGGCCGCCCTCTCCGGCCCGGCGCGGCCCCACCCCGGCCGCAGCGCTGCTCGCGGTCCCGGCGCCGGTGCCGGTCCCGGTCCGGGCGGCTCGGGGCGATCCACCCCCGCCAGGGAAGGCTCCGGGCCGGTACCGGGCTCTCGCTCTCCCCTCTCTCCCCCGGAGTCGTTTTCTGCGGCTGCTGTTGTCTCGCTGCTAAAATGCAGAGCTAAAATGCCGCTCAACAAAACCGTAGGAAAATGGGGAAGCTGCAGCCCCCTTCCCGCGGCCGGGCACCCGCGGCCGCCTGCCCCAGCCTGGGGATCCCGGACTGCCCCGCAGAAACACCAGAGCGGGGAGGGAAAAATTGAGGTTTATGGAGCTACCCGCAAAAAAATAATCCCGGGAAGAGCTGGTGTCTGCCCGCGGCCCCTCACTCCCCGGGGGTGCCCGGCCGGGGGGTGTTAAGGGCAGGGCGGCGCCGCCTTTGCCCCGAAGCAGCAGCCGGGGGACGGAACCGGGACCCGCATTTCGATGCGCGCCGCTGTGCCCCACGACGGCCGGGGCTGGCCCCGCGCTCCGGCCGCGCTCCGGCCCCGTTCCTGCCGGCGGCGCCCCGCCACCCGCCTGGCCCCTGCGCCGTGCTGCTCGGCGGGCCGTGCTGCGGGAGAGGGCGGCCGGCACCGCCCGGGCCGGGCACCGCGTCGGACGGCTCCGGCCGCTCCCGGGAGGAGGCTGGGGGTCGACCCGGGCCGGGGCCGGGCGCTGCTGCCTGCCGCTCCGGGGGCAGCCGAGGTGGCCTGGGAGCGGGGCCTGCGGGCAGGGTTGCGGGCGGCTGCTGCCGTCTAGGAAAGGGATGCCGAGCAGCCCCTAATTCCCCGGCAACGAGTTGGGGCCGCCGGGGCCGCGGGGGGGCCGCTCCGCCGGGGCTCCGCTCATCCCCGGGCCGGGCGACCCCGGCCGCGCCATCACACCGCAGCCGCAGCCCCAGACGGGGGGGAATACGGTGCCGGCCGCCCGCTCTTCTCCTCCTCGGGACCGAAACGAAATCGCCTTCCCGCCGCCGGGCATGGGGCCTCTCGCCGGGGCGCCGGGTGCCGGCGGCGGCGCTGGCGGGGTCCGCGGGGTCCCCGGGGGCCGGGGACGTGCCTACCTGAGCTGGCCGTCTGGCTGCTGTCCAGCTGCCCGGGGGCCCGGGCCAGGGGCTGCAGGTGGACGCTCTGGGGGTCGGAAAGCACCTCCAGGAAGGTGGGCTGGGTGTAGAAGCCGGGGATGCCGCCGGCCCCCAGCAGCCCCATGCCCACCCCGCCCACCCCGGCGGGGCTGAGCACGGAGCGGGCCGCCAGCAGGTGCCCGGCGGGCAGCGAGTCCAGGGCGGCCCGAGGGTGCGACGGCGGCTCCTTGTTCAAGCCCAGGATCTCCTGGATGCCGAAGCCGGTGCAGCGGGGAGGGGTGGGCCCGGAGCTGGGCTTGGCCCCCGCCGCGGGGGGCGGTGGAGGCGGCGGTGGCGGGGCGGCGGCCGCGCCGTCGGGCTTGGGCTTACCGGGCAGGCTGGGGGCCAGCGCCGCGCCCGCTTTGCCCGTCATGCTGCGGCCGGCGGTCCCTGATGCCCGCTCCGGGAATGCCTGGGAGCCCCCGGCTCAGGCCCCTTTTATCCGCCCAGCCGGGAGCCCGAGCGGGGTCAGAGCCGCGCAGCCAATCACAGGGGCCAGCCGCGATTAGGGATGCCAAAAAGCCGGCACCGGCGGCGGCGAGGCCGCTGCTTGGCGGGCTGGGGCCGGTGCCCGCCGGCGGGCTGGGGCCGCCGCCCGCGCCGAGAAGGGCCGCC
The DNA here is from genome assembly GCF_030936135.1 of Gavia stellata. Lineage (NCBI taxonomy): Eukaryota > Metazoa > Chordata > Aves > Gaviiformes > Gaviidae > Gavia > Gavia stellata. The sequence continues at coordinate 27,423,196 of NC_082600.1, forward strand.
CTGGCGGGGCAGGCCCCGGCCCCGCTTCGCCTCCAGCCCTGCTGGGGGAGGTGGGGTTAGGGAGGGATGGAGGCATCCGTGGTTTCATAAACGCGGCTCCAGTGTGGCCGCGCACGGCGCGGGCACCTGGAGGAGAGATGCGCAAAGCAGCCGTGTAGGGAAACGCCGCCATCCCCAGCTTTCTTGCTTATCCCGTGTTCTGAGACGAATACGTGGTCAGCAGAGAAACCAGGGTGCATGGAGGAAAACTAAGGATTAAAACCGAGCAGTGTTCCTTGAAAGCGTAGAGCTGGAAGCATTGTATGTTGGAGAAACATCCGGCTTCATGCCATCAGAAGTGGTGAAATAGTTGCTTGGACTCTCCAGACACCCCTGCCCATCAGCATGGTTTCTGAGCCGCACGGTTCTTCGGTAACTGAGAGCACCTTTCACCACCCGTGGGCAGGATACCACACACCTCGTCCCTGCCAGCCCTACCCCAACCAAAGACATTAAAATAAGAGAAAGCCTAAGACATCCCCTGCTTCCCTCAACCTGAGGCAACAGCTCCACCACAGCATGTACCTTGATAGTGGTAAACAGTCCAGAGCGTGGCTCCTAAAGACTGCTCATGGGGACCAGTTAATCAGTGGGACACAAAGCTGGGGCTGGGACTGCAGCTCCAGATAAGCACAAAAAGCCCATCTTCCTCCTCAGCTTCGACGGCAAGCAGCTCCCCATTCCTCCTCAGCTTTGCAGGCCTCTGGGGTGGTCCATCAGGCCAAATGGCTCTTGCCTTCCTGTGAAGGGAAGGCTCTCCTGGTTTCTGGAGGAGGCTCTGCAGTGCCCAGTGCATGATGGCACAGCAAGGGCTGGGAACTGCCTCTGAAATTGGTGGGAGCTGTCCAGGATGGCCACAGGTGTTTTGGACTGCCCACGGGCCATGTCCTGCGTACTTCGGGAATCCTGGTTTAGAGTCTTCTACCTGAGCAAGGCAAGCAGAGCAGTTTGTGGGCAGTAGCCGGGTTCAGCCACCAGTCCAGATCACCAGACAAGTTGATGGGGATGAGGCAGATCCCAGTTCTAGCCGGGTCGTCAGGTCCTCGGGTGGGGGTCCAGGTAAGTGGGGTACATGGCCAGGTAGAGGCACAGTTGCAGTGGAGCTCAGGCAGGAGCCAGGAATGATAGCCTCAGCTTGAGACAGCCGCCAAGCAAAGGAGGGGGGAACCCCTGCTGAGGCTCCCTCTGGCTCTTTCCTAACAACAGCCTGTATCAGTGAGCTGACCCTGAGCAGCCAGCTTCACTCCTAGGAGGTGGGGAGGCTGTGCTACAGGCCCTGTCAGGGATGCCACAAGCCATCCTACCACCTCAGACCTCGGTTGTGTCTTGTCTGCGTTAGTTAAGGTATGGTTTGCCCCCTGTTCCACCCCGCTGGGTCTCTCCGGGTATGGTATGCAATTTCCTTCCCCAGCATTCAACCTGGAGTTACACAAGCCTTGCCTCAGAACGACTGGGTCTGTTAAGGTAAAAATTCAAGCTGTCAGGTTGCCAATAAATTATTCGGAACTTTATTATGATTACTCTAATTCTCAAGTTCTCCAGGAACTGGTTCAAATTTCTTTAGAAACAGCTTCTCCCCATGCATCTCCGACGCAGCACTGCATTATCTGGGTTACATGGCCCGAAGCTGCAGTGTGCTGCAGAACCAAGACCACCAGGTCTGAAGCCCTCTGAAATGTTGCAACTACCTCTGTTTGGTGTCAGCATCAGTGTGAGGAGGTGCACGCTGTGGCTCTGCCTAAAGAACTGTCCAGGGCTCACACAGGGTGTAGAGATGTACAGGGGCTGCTTCTCAGCTTAAGCCCATGTTCTCATCACTCTTTGTGCACCACCCTTCCTCCTCTTTTTCCTTCAGACCTAGCTCTGCATCCCTACCCAAGGACAGGTACAGCAGTGTGGGTTATTTGAGTATGACAACACTTTCCAGCTCAAGCAGTACTGCCACAGAGCCCAAATGATAAACCCATCGGAGCTTATCAGCCTGAGGTCCACTCTACAGCATGTGTCACCTCTATCATTTTGTGCCTCCTTGACTGGTGAGTTGAAGCAAGCACTGTAGTTCATACAAAGTTAGTGCTCTGAGCACTGCCAGGCTGTAGAGGTATAGACGTAGGGTCTTGCTGATATATACTGGAGTTTCTTCATGTTTTCATTGCTTTGCTCCAAACACTTCATCACCTGCCCACTGGGGTGTCTTGCTGGTTTTGCAGTGGAATGTCACCCAATGGTACTCTGCATATCCTCACCTCCATGTCTCCTGGGGGTGCTGGAGGGCCCTCCATTCTCCTGACTGTGCCTCCAAAACTGTGAGGACAGCTTTATCGCCCTCTGCCAAGTTCTTTGTGAGCTGCAAAACTCAGTGCTTGGCTGTCTGCTTTTCAGTATGCCTTCCCTCGTTCCTCTTTGCCTGTCTGCAAGATTTTGTGATTAGGAAACTGAACTTACATTCCAATACTTACTTATATTTCAATACCTCTGTGACTAATCTCTGGCAACATTTTCAACCTGTTTTGACCAGAAGAAATTCTGGCTTTATTTGAGCTTTCCTCAGCTAAATGGCTTAGATGCTCTCCTGGAGAGAGGAACCTCAGCAATCTCGGATCCTCTCACCTTTTCCTGATCCAGCTCATCCTTTGCCTTGTTCCATCGTTCTGCTGCATTATCCTTGATGCTGAACTTTTCCACTTCTTCCATTTCTGTTTGCAAATCTGTCCTTCACCCAGGGCACACATATTGGGCTGACTTGGTTCTTCATCCAGTCTTGACTTTCCCCCAGCTTCCTTCTGTGTCCATGGACATCCTGAATCCAGGTAGAAGCAATGCTTGTCATCACCCCCTCAGTCTGCAAAGAAGTGTCACTCCTCCTCCATTTCTATCACGTAAGTGTGTTGTGTGTCATTTCTTTCAGCACCCAATTCAAAGCTGTCTTGCCCTTTGCCTAGACAAACTTCAGTGGGTTCACACCAATAGGTCACATACCTGATCTCCCTGTGCTCTTCCATTTCCTCCACAATGGCTTTTGGGTCCTTCCAGCACAGTCTCCTTTGTCTTGGTCTCCTCTGCATGTTCTCCCAGTGGAAGTGGCCACGCAGCTCCTGCCTATCTTCTTTCAAATCCTATATGGGGAAAAATACTTTGAATAAAAGTCTCTCCCAGTACATTTTTATTTTAGCTGTGTTCTTTAACTTTGGGGAGCACTGGCTATCTACTGAAGTCGCAGGCACTGGGCATTTTCACATTATCCTTCCACTGTATGTTGCACTGTAGATGGATATAGGACATGATAATGCTCATACGACAAGCACAAACACTTGCTGTATTAATAAAAACTGCTGAGACACAAAGAGTAACTAGAGCTACCTACCCACAGATGTTGTAGATACTCTCTGTCACATAAAGTCTTCAAATCAAGGCTGAAAGTCTTTTTAAGAAATGATCTATAACTCATCCAGAAACTATCGGCCTGATGCAGAAATTATTTGGTGAAGTTTTGTAGCCTATTCTATGTTGAAGCCCAGGCTAGGAAGTTGTAATGCTCCCTTCAGACCCTAAAATCTTGGACTCCGTGGAGCTCACATTGTCTGTTAGATATGTTCTATCTAAAAAAAAAAAGACTTCACATATAAGAAGCTTCTGATGTCTATTCCACTGTCCCATTGAACATATCTTTTTCTTTACATGTCAGTATATTGATTTCTAAATAATCACTGGAGATACAAAGTACATGATGACAAGGAGATTATGGCACCTGTCATGCCCATTGCTAAATGCTCTCAGCTGGCAGCTGCTGGCTGAGTTATTGCAGCGCTGAGCAGACCTCTCCGTTTCTGCCTGCTCTGAATTATCCTGGTAGTTTTGAGCTGCACCTCTTAACCCCTAGGTAAAATCCTCGTCCTACTGAAGTCAGCGGGACCTTGGTCACTGACACTTAACAGAGCTATGATTTCACTTTGCGTAGCACTTCTGGCATTTTCCTTTTTTTCCTTTCTACCTCATCTTCTCTCCTGACATAGATGCATCCGTATTTCTCCTATTGTTTCTCTCCTGTGGCTGAGTGCCTGCATTCATGCCACATGGAGCATCCAGGTGCTAGGACTCAACCACAACACACCAGGGGCCAGTCCTCTGTCCTGCAGTTTTTCTGTGGCAGGGCCAGGTAACGCATGCCACGTTTCCTCTGGCATCTTTCAGATTGAGGCATTGGGCACCTCTGCCCTGCTCAGGACAAGGGGTTAGACAATATCTTTTCCACGTGGGGCTGCTGAGGGGTAAGGGCTGGACACCAAGGCTTTCTGTTAGCTGAATATATCAGCTGCTCCCAGTTACCTGTAAATCAGAGGGGAAAATTTTAACCCTTTAGGCCAGTCTGGAGTGGGTACTGCATGTCAGTGCCCCATCATATCTGATCCCACCTCCTCTCTCTGATAGTGGACAGTGCTGGATAGGGCAACACCAGAGGCTCCTTGCCACTCTTTCCCATCCCCTAAAAGAGATGAGAATAATATGCAATGAATAAATGTTTCTGTCTCCTTTTGAAAGAAGCTTACTAAAAGTGGTTTTTATACCAAGCTAGACCTGTAGTGTAGACATGGCTTTTAACTGTTCTGGAGCAACTGAGCTTATTTTTGTTCAACCAGTTTCATGTGCTTCTGGTGTTGATAGATTGGAAAGTAACAAAGCGACCAGACATGTGCTATACCAGGGTACAAGCAAGTGGACTAAAACCTGTTCAGCAGAGATAATTTTAAAGCCAGCTAAAACGTGGCATAGGAAAGTAATGATGCTAAATGAAGCTGCCATGAATGTATATAAAGATTCGCTTGATCCACTGTGACTGTTGGGCACCTCATTAGCCATTTAATTCTAATACTAATTTTTTCGGTGAGGATGTCCTGCTCAGTTCTAAATAATGTTGTGGCATATAAGTACTACTGGTAAATTATACACTGTGCCAAAGGATTTTCTCCGATGCATTGTCCTTTAATTGTATTGTGTTCCCTTTTCTTCGTTTGTGAGAAAGAGGAAATTTGGGAATAAATTTGATGTTCTTTCCATCATCAGGTGACAAAATAGTTTGCCTTGTCTAAAGAAAAGCGTGTGGGTGGGTTTAGGGGGAAATCCAGGGAGATCTAGTTTTTTTCCAGGGCATGGAGCCTTTAAGGAAAATAAATATGTGAGAAAATATTACTACACCCAGCTTCTGCCACAGGTGAGTGTCCAAACTGAGGACAGTATACAAGATAAAGGCAAGTATCTAAAGCAACTTTCTAGCCAGTCCATGGCTCTACCCTTTCAGGTTACTGAGCTTCAGGACAGATCTGGACTAATTGGTGAGGGACTGGAGAAAAATAATGAGATGTCCAGAAAGCATAGATTTCTTTGGTCTAGAGAGAAGATGACTGAAGTGAGATACCATCAAGTCTTCAAATACATTTAAAAAAATGTAGCAGTGGTGAGCTTCCAAAATTGTCCACTATATCTGCTGAGGATAGTAGATACAGTGGACAATTATGGGAGATGGCTTAGTCTGCAGCAAGACAGTAGGAGAAACTCTCTAATAGTAAGGAGAATGTTAGGACAGGATGCCTGTCCTATTAGGATAGGATGCCTATCTTGGAGAAATTTCATTGGGTAGGTTTAAGGACAGGTTACGCAAACATCTCAAATGATGGTTTGTGTATAGTGGATCCCACCTACAGCTGGGGGAAGAACTAGAGGGCCTGCCAAGGTCCTTATGAGCTGTAGTTGTTATGTTTCTATGAATAAGAAGTCAAGATGCCAAGAACGTCACTTATTCCACTGCCATTCAGAAGACAGAAGCCTTCTACCAAGGGCGAAGTCTAACGATCAAATTTGGGAAGATGAGTGGCTTTTTTTCCCAGAGGAAGCAATCTTGTTTTCCAGACCCTAAGCATTAAATAAAGAAAAAATTATCTTGCTTGTAAAATTGCATCAGTAATCTTAACATTACAAAGTGAACATAAAATGATGCCAGGGAATCTAAGCAGCCTGAAGCTCCAGCACTGTAGAGAACTGCTCTTATTCATGTCACATATTGCTAGTGGGGACAGTTCAAATTTCACTGTCTCACTTTCTTACTTTGGAAACAAGTTTGCGTTTCATACTGGAAGAAGTCTGAGCAGGTAAAGGCTTGTTCTTATGGATTTACCAGATGTCTTTCATGAAGTAGGTTGTGAGGGAACTTAGCATCTTCACAGTTTTGGCAAATGTGCTTGGCTATAACCCATTGCAAATGGCACCTGGCCTGGGAGTGTGCTGTGGGCTGGATTTAACTCGTAGCTGTAGCATTGGGAAGAAGTACCCCAGTGGGATTTTCCCTCCAGTGCCCCCACAAAGGTTGGGGTTTCCAAAGCTGGGGCACACAGACAATCTCAAAATGATCTAACAAGGTGGTGGGACCAGACCTCACTGCAGCCGGTGCCTACAGGGAACATGTGCGAGGAGGCAGGGTGCTGCAGCAGCCCCCACCACAGCACCCACCAGCAGCTCTGGTGCTGCCCTTGCCCACACCCATGCCCCCGCCATGGGGTCCTGCCCCCTCCTATGGGTCCAGAGCACAGGTCATGCCTGGAAGCTGCTTTCCCATGTGCGGGGTGTGAAGCTGTGGGCAGGGGCATTGTGGCTGGGACATTGGGTCTGTCCAGGCAGGGGTCTTGGGGAGGCAGCATACCCCAGCAGTGGGGATGGGTTTACTCTCTGCCTTGCCCCACTCCTTTTGAGCTGCTCAGGTAGCAGGAAAGGAGAAGAAATTTACAGCTCCCAGACCTCTGCTCAACATAATCACCCTGCGGGCAGCTCCTCCTTCCAGCGTGCAACAAGCTGGGTTTCCAGGTCCCAGAGGTGATTTTGCCCAGGGAGGCCAGTTGGGTGAGCTCCTTGTGGACCCTCCTCCTCAATAGGGTGCTCCTGTAGATGGCCATCGCCCAGGTCCCAAGCTGGGCACCCTGCCATGCCCAGCATGAGCTCAGGGTGACACTGGGAGCTATCATGATGTGTTACAAGTCCTGGAGCATGGGGGAATCCAGCATCCCAGCTGAAGATTGTGGGTGGAACAGAGACATCCCGGGCACATGGCATCAGTTGGGGCAGGGAAGCTGGGGCCAGAGGCAATTATTCGGAAGACATGGGCTGGTATAACCTCAGATGTGCATGGCTTTGGGGATGCAGTACAGGGCAATGGTAGGACGTGGGTAAAAACCACCTCGGGGAGGTGGGGTCAGGAGCAAGACTTCTTCCCTGCAGCTACTCAGCACCGCATCCTGCCTTCCTCTGTGTCCAGAAAGGCTGCGTAAGTCCCCGCGTACCAAGAAGGACCAAGACCATGCAGTGGCCTCCTTACTCAGAACCCTTTTAGGAGGGATTTTAATTTGTTTAAATGAGTGTTTTTAATTTGTTATACTGGCCTTTATCTCTATTACCATCTCATTTGCTTTTAAACCTAGTTTTGCCATCCTGACTGAATTCCATTTGATGCATTAGGAGTAATTCTCTTCCCAAAGGGTTAGACATTTTCTCTCCACATAAAAGTCGCTTATTTTGGATAAAGAGACGATTAGATTTATCTTTAATATTTTAATGGCAGCCAGGATTATTGGGTGGGCAGCCCCGGTTTCGGTTGTTGTTGGGGGATTAGACTCTAATAAACTCTTCAGATTGGGATTTTTTTTTTTCTGTTTTGCACAAAGTACTTGTATTTATTTAAAAAAATTCACTTCTTTTTGAGTCATAAATTCCATTTGCTGTTTCCTATTAGTATTAAATCAAGTTGATTAAATTCGTAGTGACTATTTGCACATATATCTTTTTAATTTTAACATCCACAACATAAAATCTTTAATGGTGCAATTTGAAATACCTGCAACATACATTGCTGTTGCTGTTTAAACAGATGGAAATGAGGATCCAGAGGGAGGGGGGAGGGAGAGAGGAAGGGATGGAGAGATGGACAGACAGCCGGATGTTGAAAAGGTGGTGAACTGGCTACCCGTATCACACGCAATATTGAAGACCTGGGGTTGTATAAGGAGGTAGAATTTGGAAGGAGCTGCCTTCCATCCCTCAAAATCACCCGCATCTCTGGTGAGCAAAGGGAGCTCACAGCCCTCCCAGGGCCGCAAGCCCAGCTCGCCTCCCAGCCCTTCCAGTGCCAGGAGCCAGGCAGCCCCTGAAAGGTGGCATTTGCTCGGAGCAGATGCTTGCGGGGCTGGGTGGGTGCAAACGCCAAGAGCGGGCGCCTCTCGCCCCTCGGGGCTCCGCACCCTGCCTTGGCTGTCGTGGATCCCAGTTGAGGCTAATCGGAAACTTGGTAATAGAATAAAATGTCAGCAAAGTAGAAATCAATAAGCGTTAATGCTCCAGGACTTTCACTGCTGCCCTCCCCTCTCGGGCTCGCCCCTCCCGCACCATCCTGTCCCTTTGATTTCAGTCCCTTCTCTAATCCCCACCTCATCAGCTCCGGGAAGGGCTGATCTGCAGCAGAAAATCCCTCATTCGGGGCAAAATCAGCTTAATTTGCAGCAATTTGTAGCAGGTCTTTGCTGGGATTTGAGTCTCAAAATTATCCCGCGGGTGGGGGGCCGCAGCCCCTTGCAATATGGGCTGAGATTTCCCCGCTCCTCTGTTTGCGGAGATTTGTCTGGGGAGTAATTACAGCCGGGGGCGCAGCCCGGCCCCCCGCCCCGGCCCCCGCCCCGGCCCCGGCCCCGGCCCCGGCCCCCGCCCCGGCCCGGCGCTGCGCCCCCTCCGCCCGCGGGGCCTGGCACCGGGCGAGCGGCCGAACACGCAGCCGCCCGGATTAGCAGCATTAGCAGCCAGCGCCGAGCAACAATTAATCATTTGCTGGTAAATACAAGCGGGAGCCTCCCCCGGCTGGCGGGGAGGGGAGGGGAGGGGAGGGGAGGGGAGGAGAGGAGAGAAGGGGAGCGGAGAAGGGGGCGCCCGCCCGCGCCCCTGCGTGCAGTAGAGCGGCGAGGGGCGGGAAGGGCTGGAGGCACCGGCGACCTTGTGGCCTCGGGGCTGGAGATCAGGGCGGGCAACTTTCCTTCCGCTAATGCCGCTAATTACAGGCGGCAGCTCCGGCGTCGGCCGAGGGGGGACCCCAGGCACGGGGACCCCCGGTTCCCCCGGGGCAGGGACCGGCCGGCGGGAGCCCCCCCGCAGAGCTGGGCGAGCGCCTTCCCGCGGGGCAGCCCCCGGGCCAGCCCCGCTGGGGTCGGACCAGCTCCAGGCTGCTGCGGTGACGCTTCGCACGGGGGGGGGTGAAGGTGCCCAAATCCACAATCCCAGTAATCCCGGGCGATGGGAGCCCAAAGGGGGACATTATTTGGAGCGCAACTTGTTTTCCAGGAGAGGGAGAAATAAAGCGGCGTGCAGGCGGCTGTTGTCACGGCACATTTAGGTGTTGGGTCAGCACTTTGCTCGGCACCCCGTGACCCTCTTGGTAAAAAATTAGCTTGAGGTGTAATTGGAATAACACACACTAAGTGAATTAAAGGCCGACTAATTAATGATTCTGAAAAATTCAGCAGGGAATCGTCCACTGGCGGAGAAGTTTTGAAGACGGGTTGCCGAGAGAGCGGTTCTTGGTCCATACTGTGTAATACCTTTGTGGCGACTTGGAAGAAAATACAAAATCAATGCTGGCAATGATTCCTACTTGACATAAAAATTGGTGGAGTGATAAATAATGATGGGAGCAGGTCAGTTATACTGAGCAATCTGGATCACTTGGCAGGCTCTGCTCGTTTGAACAATATGTGATTTTAATATAGCCAAATGCAAGATCATATATCTCGAACAGAAAATGAAGGTCACAGGATGCTGTCATGGGAAGCAGTGGCTCTGAGGAGGATGGAAGAGATGTGACAGATAATAAAAACTAAACGTGGATTTTTGGTGTAATCTGCTTTATCAGAGCTACGCAATTTTTGGATGTATTGGCAAGAAAATATTACCTAGCAGAATAAGGATGGTCTCGGCATCCCAAGACCATAACAGATTCATGTTGTGTCCGCTTCTGGTGTCTGCATTTCCAAAAATAACACTGAAGAACTGGAAACTATTCAGTCAAGAGCTTCAGGAACAACCCATGAGCTGGGAAACCTGCCGTACAGTGAGAATTAAGAAGCTCAATCTATTCACCTTGTTAGGGAGAAAATTAGGAGATGGCTTGGTCACCCTCTATAAGTAGTTAGGGGAGATGCTTTCGGAGGTTGGAAGGTTCTTTACTTTATTAGACAAAGGCATAACAGGATTCAGCACTGGAAGGTCAAGCTAACTAATTCATAATTAAATTAATTAATTTAATTAAATATAAGTATTAATATAAGGCCTGGATTTTTCACAGTGAGGATAATTAGTAGAGTAGGCGAGACATTTTTCAAAGAGCTTCTTGTTGGAAAAAAGCTGTTTTGATGGACATATTTGGGGTTTTGACAGAAAAATAGATAGTTGCTTACAGAAATTCCTACAGCAATATATTTTGAAACAGTTTGTTTTACAAAATTGTTCTGAAATGTATTTTCTCATGTTAATTTACACATTTTCATTTTATATTATTGTACTATCATCACATTATATAATGAAAAATTGTTGAAGTCTATTTTCATTTTAATTTTCAAACTGTTAAGTACGTTTGCTACATAGTACTGAGTGAATATTAAATCTATGGAAAATTCTTTCATTATAACACAGCAGAGAATCTTCACGCTGCTGAAAGTGTGAAATATTTCACGTGCCATGAGGTTTCTGATGACCTTAATGGTTTTAAAGTATAAAATAGGAATCACTATCTCCACTGTCAGTCATGGTGTGTTGCCAGCAACAGGTGTGTGTATACTGCAGGCAGCGCTTGCTGGCAGCGATTGCTGATGACCTGTAAGACTAGTAGAAAAATGAAACAAAGTTACAAAACAGCATTTTAAAATTACAACGTTAATTCTCCATGGAAAGAAAATACTTGAAAATGTTAGAATTTCTCACAGTATGAGAAAACCTGACTTACAGCCACCCCTAATATTCCAGTGTTAAAGCTGTTTACCTGAGGAATGGTCTTTCCCACTTAGACCTTCTAAAATACATGCTCCAGCACAGACGAAGCTTACAGCCTTGGCACAGGTTGGACTTGGCAACTAATGAGTCTGTCTACATTGAACATGGCTTTTGGATCCAGAGTGCACTCTGGATGCAAAGGTCCTGATCGCCTCCATTGCTGCGCTTTGCCTTGCGCAGGGGTCTCAGGAGATGCAGCCTGGTGCTCTTGCGGGTGAAAGAGGATGGGAAGATGATGAGGTACAGGCCCCCACTCCCAGCACCCTCCAGCTGCTAATAGGTCTTCAACCCATGGCACCAGAGAAGAGCTAATCCAAAGGAATCACCCCAAAGAGTGGAGGTGCCAGGTCTTCAGCACCAACAGTCATTGGTGCCTCCTGGCCTCCCCAGAAGAATTAATAACCTGGAGGGCAGACAGAACGGCGAAATGTCTAACTGACGCCATGGAGACAACAGAGCGTGCAGTCATGGGGAATTAGGGTGGGGGGATGGAGCCAGAAGATCCCTCATCCGGGCAGCCCCAGGAGCGTGTAAAGAGGTGATATTCCCAAACCAGGGCTGCATGGAGGATCGCCGTGACCCCATGGTACCCTTCCGCCTATGGCAGGGAGGAAGGTTATGCTCCGGCTGCCCAGGCACCTAGCAGCAGGTGTCACTTACGCCACTTTGGTCTGAATCGCTCGAGTCCCATCAGGCCTCTGCTTCCCCCTCGGTGGCCCAAAGGACTAATGACCAAAATGAGACCAGGGTGCCCTTTTACTTCCTCGGACTCTGTATTAGCAGCTGCGATATCTCATGTCTATCCCAACCTCAGGTTGCTGGGGATAGGTCCATGGTTTATGAACTCTCCCAGGCCTCTTTCTCATCTTACATCCTTGCATAATATCTTCCAATATGCATCCCATTTTGTTGGAAAACCTGTCCCATTCCGTTGGAAAATAGCCCGTAATTAGCAACACATCTCTGCCTTCAACCTTGTGCAGAGCTGAGCAGCCCACCTTCAGGTCAGCATGGATTTCTGAAAATGCCAGAGTCTCACTCACCAGGCTCTTCACAAGCGAACCCAGAAGACTTAAAAGACCATTTTGACAGCCTGGGATGGGAGAAGCCGCTATCAGCGTTGCTGCTCTGGTGTGGTGGAGCATGGGCAAAGCTGGCTCAGAGCCAACTGCCAGAGGTTTGGTTTGCAAGGCAGAGGAGGAGCCCAGGGGACTGAGCCAGGACACAGGCATGTTTGTTAGATGGGAATGGATTAAAGAGACAGGAAGCACTTTGAACTGAACTAGGGTGTTTGGAGGCCTTAGAAGGAAAGCGGTGCTTGCTCCTCAGGGCTGAGGCTGGGCAATGCCAATGGCGCAGGATGGTGCCACTGCCTTTCCCGGGTGGCATGCAGGAGTATCAGCTGGAGAAGGTCCTCCACGTGGGGTGGCCTGGAGAAGTCACCTGGCTTTGGCCTGCTAAAAGCCGCTGTCTTCTGACCAAGTTAGGGTAGGACTGGACTGCAGTGCTCCTGGTCCCTCTGCTCATGCCATGGCACTGCCCTTTGTCTTCAAACTCCTAACAAAACCTACACTGAAAAATAAAGCTAAACATTGCTCAGGGCATTGCAATATGTTTTTAGATTTGTTGTAAATGAATATCCTTTCCCCAAAAACCTCCATAACAACCATCAACAAAACCAGCTTCAGACTGAGGTTCCTCCAGAGGTTAATAACCATTAGAAAAGCAAATACCAAAACCCTGATGGAAACAAAGCAAAAAAAGGGAGAATGAAAAGGTAACGTGTTAAGGGTTTGATTATGCTTCCAGTTCACACATCCCCTAACATAAATCTAAACCTGGGAAAATTAACGGTAGAGAAACATTTCAGTAATCCCTTTAACTTTGAATCTCTGCAACAGAAATACCACGGTGCATAACGCTTTCATGTGGGCTTCAGAGATGGATTTATAAAACAGAACAAAACACTTTTTTCAAAACATAAAGCATTAATACACCTTCAGTAACTACGGCTTGTCTTCTTGCATTAACCTAAGGGGCAGATTTGCTACCTCTCCTCCTATTATCATATTGAATAATACTCATAGAAGCCAATGGAACTACTTGTGAGTAAAATATTACTCAAAAAGGTAAGACTATCAAAGCCGAATCATATGTAAATAATATCCTTCAAAGTCTGCTGAACACATCTTCTGGCCACAGAGTGCTAACATTTTAATTATCAAAATGTAAAAATGCCCACTGCAAAAGCCCAAGAGTCCAAAGTTTTTGAATTAAGTCCATAAGAAATAAATATATTAGGTTGAAAATTATGGAAAGCTTTAAACAATGTATTAAGCTTCTTTTTCCAAGCATTAAAATAGCTCCAGTTGGTGTTGTCAAACCTTTTGCAGCAGTGGTGGTGCAGACACTTTTTAATAAAAGCTGAAATTTTCTTGTAATCTCTTGATTCTTAGAGGTCTTTGTGAAAACCACAAATACAGTGAGGTGCAAGGCAACATTGTAAAATTTGGCAACAACATAGAAATTACAATTAATGAATTATTTTGCTTGCAGTGACCTGTAAAGGAGACACATTACCTTAAAAAGATCTTGCTCAACTTCCTCTGGAACTGACAGTCCATCCTGGAGTTACTGACTAAACACAGAATAAATATGGACCCAGCACTTACACAGACTAGCTCACCAGAATGAACCTTCATAAATATTTTTGAAGAGCAGGGTGGGCTTTCCACAGGAAAAACAACATAATTGACCCAAACTGCATGTTACTGGAATGACACAGTAAATCTTTACATTTACATCTGTGCTAATGAAAGGGGATGAATGACAGAGTAATCAAAACTTTACACATTTTGTAGTAATTAATTTGTATTACTGTTTAAATGGTTGGGGGTTTTTGTTGCAACATTCTCAAAACTTATTTTGTGAGACATTTGCTGGTTGTTGGTGCAGCTGTAGCATTAACTAAATTCTAACATTAAATTCCTTTATGTCTGGAAATACCCTTCTATTTTAAAGAAATAAAAGGTGCATTAAAGGGTAAAATAACCATCAACTGCCATCACAATGTCATCCGTGACCTCAGCAAAATGGTCTGCAGCCCATTAAATCATATGTTAGGTTTTCTCTCTGGGTTTTAGACCTTCTGTCTCTCTGATCTCTGCTCCTCCTTGGTAGAGCCAACCAGGGTTATACCCTCCAGCTGCGCAGAGCCGGGCTGGATACCTCAAAATGCAGCAGCTCCTGTAAAGCTGGCACTACAGTCTTTACCTAAGCTGAGGCAGTCTGTAATAATTAAAAAGGCAGAGAACTGATCACCATACCACCAAAAGAAACTCCTCCTTAACGTTTTCTTTGATTAAGCGGTGTAGAAGATAACAAAAGCACCAACATACAAAGTGTTATTTATATGAAATGATTTGTACTGAATTACATTCATAGGGTGCTCAGATGCCATGGTAATGAACACAGTATAAAAGTCTAGATTAGATACTTCAAATAGATGCTTGTGAATAATATTGTATGCAAATAATTCCATGCACAACACTGCTGCACCTGAAACTTTTGGACCCTGAGCCATGCTTAGTCCTTCTCCCCTCGCTGTTAACTCAGACCTCTCTGCAGCAAAGCCAAGATATCAGTCTCGAATTCCTGTGCAAGTGCTGAGCCTGATCTGATCTTGTCAATGTCAATGATTCAGGATAGATCTTAGTACAGGTGCAGCTTGGGAACGTGGATTTATATTGATGCTGGAGCAACATAGGAGTTGGTTCAGTTGACTTTCCAAACACTGCAGTTGTCTCTGAGAGATGAAGCAGCCATTTATGGACTAGTTTGGGGGGAAGGGATATGGACTGCAGATGGCTTAGTGCTTAGAAGAGGGGAAGGCGGACCTGCTGCTGGGAGCAGTGCTCTTAACGGTGATGTCTGAAGGGGGAGCAGAGCATTTAACTCAGAAATGGGGTGTCAGGGAAGACAACGTTCACATAGTAAGCCAAGACACTGAAGGTTTTAAATACCTAGTACCTTAGTACAGGTAGGTGAGTCTATGACAGCGAATACGTTTGGGTTTTCAGCTTCATTTTTCTTGTAAAAGAGTGTTTCTCTAAGCCACATCCCCGATCATCACTGCCCACATCTGGCAAGCTCCATGTTGAACTAAGGGGTAAATTTGACTTAGGTTGTTAACTGATAGTTTCCAAATCATGTTATGAAATTACCTGAAATAAACAGTCCCCTCCAGCTTGGCAGTGAACATCAGCAAATGATTTTTTTTCCCTTGTTCTAATTTACAAGAGGAATAAAAATAAACTAATAACAGTTCTTAGTTACTCAGCTTCATGCCGTTGCAAATCACAGCAAGCAATGGAGGTTTGCACCAGGAGTCCCAGCTGACATAGGCGGGTGACAGCTAGGAGGGAGGGAGGGAGGGAGCTCTCTTAGACAAGGTGGGGGACCCCCACAGAGCATTCAGCTAGCAGGGTGCTCTATTTTTCTCTCCAATTTTTTCTGCCTCCGATACCTAGACAAGTGCTGCACTCTCGCTTTCAGCCTGGCTCTGGGGTATTCTGGCTGTATGCCTGGGAGAGGAGAAAACATCACTGAAAAAATAAATCCATGACAAGTTTCCTGGAAAAGTCTGGGCAAGCTTCTCCAGGGATAGACACCGCAGGGGCTCAGGGACTTGCTGCTGGTTCTTCCTGGTGCAAGAGGAGGAGCCAGAGCCTCTGTGTTGCTTATGATTTTATTACATCCAACACAATGTAGAAATTGCTCTGCATGACTCCGGAAGATGCGGAGAGGGAAACCTGAAAAGAGCCTGGCTTAGGAACCCAGGGAAAAGGCAGCAATTCCAGAAATGTTTAACAGAAAAGTGAAAGTATAAAGACACCGTCATTAACATGGCTTGAAAGACAGGATGTTAATGCAGCCGAAAGCTCTTGCTGGTCAGACCTGCCAGGACATCCCCAGCCACACAGGTGTATCAGCAGCCGGAGGGGCTTTGCCTCCATTGATGTAGGTATGTATAATCAGGAGGAGAAAGGGGAGAGAAGGCACAGGAGGGACGGAGACCAAGAAACGAAAAAGAAAGAAGAGGCAGGGGAGAGAGAGGAAAGAAAGGACAGAGAGAAAAGGGAAAAGGAGAAAGAGAGAAAATGGGGGGGGAGAAGAAGAGAAATGGGGAAGGCGAGCAAGCGAGACTGTATTTCTATAATTACTGTGGATTGGCTCGGATTAAGGGCAACTAGCTATCTCTTGGTTTTTCCTTTTTATATAACAACTAATCTCCTTCTAATCAGTTATTATTAAATTATATTCCATTTTTAATTCATTCAAAGATCATTGGTGGCACAATTCGGACATCTGGACAGATAATTGAATAGAGATAATTTATGTAAATGAGGAACAGTTGTGTACAGAGGTGGGGGAGGGGAGATTTCGGCTCCCAAGGCCGGTGACCTAATGAGGAGTCTCCAAAAGCTGCCCTTGCTGCCTGGCAGGACTCAGGTGTGAGGGGGGATGCTGCGGACATTTGGGCATTGTGTGCTGGGTATTAACACACATACAAGAGGCCATCAAGCCCGAGCTGTCTCACTTGACCCAAGGGACCAACCTGTATTGAACATCATTTCTCCCAAGGCTGAAAACACTGGCCAAATCGGCATCTGAAGATGCCCCTTGCCTCCCAGGAAGATGTTGTTTCTAACCCAGATCTTTTCACCAACCCAATTTACAGCTTGATGCCCCAGCGCTGCACTGACCTGTCCATGGGGCTGGGGCAGCAGCGCAGGAGCTATCCCATCTCAGTTATCCCAGGTGGAGCCGAGCAGCCGTGGGAAAGGCCCTGGGCAGTGATGGTCTCTCCCAGGGAGTGAGCCCTCAGTTCAGCCCACTCGGGGGAGCTCGGTGCCCTGAGCCAGGGCCGAGGGACAGAGCAGGCTTGGCTCTGTCACAGGCACACCAGGCTTCACAAGTGACTGAGTGTCATTTCCCTGTGACCAGGGGCTGCTATCTTGCAATACTAAAATCTCTCAACAGCTAGCCACCCGCCACCAGCACTGCTGGGTCGATGAACACCAGACAGCTGCCAAGCCTAGTACCTTGTGCATGCCCGATCTTAACCCCGGGGGCTATTTCTTACTCCTCAGAAATGCTGCTGTGCTCTATGATAGACGTGGTCTAATCCCTCATTGCTTGTCTTGAACCCTGAATTTCTGAATCAGGACAAACTTATGTAGGTAGCCTTCAAAGAGAGCTTTCATGATCAAAAGCAATAGCTGAGCACAACAGAGGATCTGGACTAAAGCATTGTGTTAGCAGCAATAGGAAAAAAACTTCCCAAAAATTCCTGCTTATTGTCATCTATATGAGAACTATCAGAATGAGCGTATGAACATCTGGATTCAAATAATGTCCAGAGAGAGAACACAATGCAGCAATGGGATTCATCAGATGCAGCATGAACACTTACAGCATAGGGAGTCTACATTGAGCACATTCCCATCCTAGCCAGAGGGCTCTGGTCAATAGGCTCAATAGAGCCTAGGGCACAGTTCATCTTACCTTGAAATAGTTGTCCACACTGGATTAGAGGAGTTGCATCTCCATTGGCTTTATTGACAAGATTGATATTGACTACAAGAGTAGCCCATGACTAGCTCAGGTGTAGGCATCTAAAGTTAGGCGAGATGGATCCCGCTCCAAGGGAGATAAGGTATTACTCTGCTTTTGCAGTAATAGAACAGCACAAATGCATATTCCTCTGCCTCAGAACAAGGGCGAAAATTAAAACAAAGTTCTTGTTTCGGGCTGTGGCTGTATTATTTTTCTGCTACATTTGGATGCCACAGAGTGAGGTGCCGAAGAAAGATGCATGATAGATAAATTTATCTTCCAAAGGGGGAAAGAATGCTAGATTCAATTGCTATGGCAAAAATCTAATTTCCATCACTCTATCATAACAGGAGGAATTTTGCTGTGCATACTGAATTGTCTAAGCATTATGGAACTGTTAGAGAAAGGGAATACCACTGATGCATTCAACGTGTGGGAAAACTACTCACAAGATTTGTTTGTCAAAATAAATTCAGCTTGAATTGCCAAGGACAGAATCCAAATTAAATGAAACTGGTTCAAGTGACCTTCTTGCCCGGTGTCAGAAATACACTGAGCTTTGTTCAGCTCTGTGGTTTATTTTGTTGATTAAAAATTTCCCTTTTCAGTTCTGTTCTAGAGGTTCTAATTAGCAAAATGTGGAATTGCCACTGGGAAAATTACTGCGAATTTTCAGATAGGCATTATCAATGAGAATGGCAATACAGCCAGATGATTAAAAATAATAGTCTCTGAGTGCAACTGTCAGGCTGGGACAGAAGTTCTCTAGCAAGAAGAGGTTAAATCTTCCCTTCTTCAAATCTTCATAAACAATGGAGAAAGCAGACCAAGCTGTGTATTAATGCCATTTGCAGATGATACTGAGTTGGAAGAATTCGTGCCCATCAGGGGGAGAGAACCAGAATGCTGCAGTGAGGAGAACATAGGTGGGAGTCAACTCAGCAAACTGTCATAGGGGGAAAATCCCAGAGCCAAAAATAGGCCTGAGAGACAGACAGCCGGACAGTGAGAACAGCTGGAAATAATAGTTTGGTGTGATCACAATGTACATTTGCAATATGACAAAGCTCTAAAAAGGATTGTGACAGCTCCACATTCAGGAGCATGACATTGTGGAGCAGCCCATTAATGCTATATTGCTCTAACGTTGAGTTAACACTCAAATTTCCTGTGCAGTTTTGCGCATTTGTTTTTTAAGGAAATACTGACAAACTGAAGAAAGTCTGCAGAAGAGGAAAGTAAAAGACTGGGAACTTGTGGTTTTGGTCTGTGAACAATGCATAGATGTGCCTGACTTGCTTAAGTGATAACGAAAGGGAGGGGATTAGTAATCCCTCAGCTACCAGAAAGGTACAAAATCTGATGAGGAAGCCTAAAGATTTGGGCTAGCACCAGGAACAGGAGTGGTAGTCACTAAGTGAAATGCAGATCACAGATCACTTACACACAGGATAAAGGTGAACACTGAGAGGGGATGGACGACATTAGACTGTAGACACTTCCACAGCATAACTGGTAGGACTGTAGGAGCTCTGTCATGGGGAACATTTAATAGATTAGAGGTTTGCATTCTCACACCTTGCCCTCTTACAGGTGGTAGCCACCAGTGCCAGACACAGGAGCTGTGCAATGCTGCTGACCCCTTGCATCCTGCACGCTTGGCTCGTACGGGTCCTGGTGAAGGCATCTGCTTTGCAGGAAACTCCTACACCATGTACCACATCCTGTCCCAACCCTCTTCACCCCCCTCCCCAACCTTTTCGGTATGTTTTCCTGCAATCTTCTGTACACTCTCTGTCTTTCCTGGAACTGCTCTTCCTTAAGCGTACGTGGGGCTACTGAATGTCTTAGGGTTTCAAACCATTTTTCCTTATGACCATTGAACTATTTTGGTAACTGCTAAAATAGTCTGTTAAGAAGGGACTATTGCTTTTTTTGTTGTTTTAATCATACTTTATAATATTAAGCCCTCTTTTCTGTTACAATGGAAAAGCTTCTTAAAAAAGGGAGCATTGCTGTGTGTCCCAAACATATCCAGTTTGGAGTAGTGTATTTCCTCTGCAAACTTATTCAGTGGCCAAACCTCCTTGACATTTATCTCCATTTCATCTCCAGTTTCCCTCACTTCATCATGGACTTAGTCAACTGTGTTTTCCCAAAGGAGCAGGTGGGCTGTGATGAAAATGCAGACTCAGACATAATTGACTCTGAGAGAGCTTTGAAGACCAGAGCTAATATCCTGGCTTGGCAGACAATGCAACATGAGAATCGGCACAACTGCTGGAACACAACAGTGAGCTGCTCATAGTGGCCCGAAGAAAGATGGAGACTGAGAATATAGTGAATATAATGAATTTTAGTCCAAGGTCCATCTGGCCAAGGGACTGTGATCCTCTCGTGGTCCATCTCTCGTCTCAAAAGAAAGCATGAAAGGCTTTGTGCTCCTCAGACAGACAAGGGAGAGTGGAACATCAAGTGTGACACATGGGTATGATACAAGCATCCTGGCTTGTATCAGAAACAGTGTGGCCAGCAGGACTAGGGAAGTGATTAGCTCCCTGTACTTGGCACTGGTGAGGCTG
The DNA here is from genome assembly GCF_030936135.1 of Gavia stellata. Taxonomy (NCBI): domain Eukaryota; kingdom Metazoa; phylum Chordata; class Aves; order Gaviiformes; family Gaviidae; genus Gavia; species Gavia stellata. The sequence continues at coordinate 27,443,505 of NC_082600.1, forward strand.
CACCTTCAATACTGTGTTCAGTTTTGGGCCCCTCACTACAAGAAGGACATTGAGGTACTGGAGCGTGTCCAGAGAAGGGCGACGAAGCTGGTGAAGGGTCTGGAGCACAAGTCTTATGAGGAGCAGCTGAGGGAACTGGGGTTGTTCAGTCTGCAGAAGAGGAGGCTGAGGGGAGACCTTATCACTCTCTGCAACTACCTGAAAGGGGGTTGTAGAGAGGTGGGTGTTGGTCTCTTTTCCCAAGTAATGAGTGACATCATGAGAGGAAATGACTTCAAGTTGCGCTGGGGGAGGTTTAGATTGGATATTAGGAAAAATTTCTTCTCTGAAAGGGTTGTCAAGCATTGGAACAGGCTGCCCAGGGTAGTGGTTGAGTCATCATCCCTGGAGGTATTTAAAAGACATGTAGATGTGGCACCTAGGGACATGGTTTAGTGGTGGACTTGGCAGTGCTAGTTTTACGGTTGAACTCGATGATCTTAAAGGTCTTTTCCAACCTAAATTCTTCTATGATTCTATGATTCTATTCTACGAACAGGGGTGCATGGGGCCAAGGAAAGAAGTTGACAGAGGATGAACATACAGACTGAAAATAGCTGGGGATAGAGAGAAAGGGGCAAGGAAAAAATTTCCAACCTTTACTTGAAACTCCATTACTTGAGGTGGATACTCATTCCAGCCTGACACATTTCCAACCTCCCAAGATTTCCCCAGGGAAATGTTGCAGAAATAGATACTTCTATTAAGGTGTATAGATACTTTATAGTAAGTCTTCAAGTCATCACTTGATTTAGATTTCCTAGCAGGGAGGAGCAAAACCAGCAGTCACGTCGGTTATCTGTTGGTGATAGGGAAGCAGATGCTCACACCACTGTTTTAACTCTAGCAGCAATGCTCAGTCAATCCTGGGCTGGCATGGCAGTGATCTGGGTTGCATGCCCCTGCCCTTTTTTCTTTTAGCCAGATCCCAGAAGATGGTAGGGGCCAACACTTTGTCCATCTCAAGGGTTCAGACATCTCTTAGATCTCTGTCATCTCTCAGGTCTCCATCCTGTCATCATTCCTGGTTAGTAAGCGTACGCTGGGGTGTGAGTGAGGAGAGCAGTGATGTGTTCAGTGAATAAGTGGCACCTCCTTATGCCTCATCCTTCTCTGTGTACTTCCATCTCCAATATTGCTGAAGGTTAGATGGTGGATGTCAGAAATGAGGAGAGGGACTCTAGCAAACTAAGACTGGAAGGGACCTGGAGAGGCTGTCTCTTCCTCCTCTCTGCCTCGTGGTGTCACTGGCTATACCCGTCTTATTCTTGACAGATAGACAACCATCTAAGTAATCTCTTCCAGTGTCTCCCTTGCAGTATCTTTCTCTCCCCCCGCCCCGCCTCATTTTTCTTAATTTTGCTCCTAATGTCTAACACAGACCTTTCTTGCTACAATTTCCTGTGGACTTACCTGCCTGCCATGGGCACAGAGGACAGATTTTTCCCTCTCCCTTTACAACTTTCATGCCTGGGGATTTTCTTTTATTCTCTCTCAATCTTCCCTCTTCAAGTTACACAACACCACTTCTTTCAGTTTTTCCTTGCAGGACACGTCTCAGATCTGTGATCATTCTCGTCATCCTCCTTTAGACACCCTCCAATGGGTCCACATTGAAAGGCAATGCCAAAACTGGGTCAAAACACCAACTAAGGTCTCACCAATGCTGATTAGAAGGAAGATAATTTCCAGAGGTCTTGACAGCTGTAGTCTTAGTTATTCCTTACAGTAGGAGGTTTGCTTTTTTGCAACAGCGTACTATTTTTGACAGTGCTTGCAATCCATTCTAACCCCTAGTGTTTTTTTGGAAGAATTGCTGCCTAACAAGTTGTTTTCCAATGCCTGTTTATGCATTTCATTTTTTCTGCATCACCAACATTCTTTGCATGGTTTCTTACTGACTTTCATCTATGTTTTTTCAACCACTTTCCCAATTTGTCAAGATGATTTTGAATGCTAAGCCTGTCCTCCAGTGTACTTAAAGTGCCTTCCAGGTCTGTGTCTTCCTGATGTGTCCACTCTCTCTTTTGTCATCCATGCTGTTAATTAAACCAGTGAGCAGAACCAGACCCAGAATAGATCTTTGTGGAGCTATTCTCAATACAACCTTTATTTTCATAGTAAGCCACTGAGGACTATTCACTGAGCACAGTTTTTCAACTCATTTTTTATCTATCTAACAGTAATTTATATTTCCCTATTTACTCATAAGAATAGCATTTGAAATGGAGCCTAAACAGCTTACTGAAGTAAAGATACACAACATCATCTGTTCTGTCCTTATCTACAAGACCTGTTGCCTTGTGACAGCAAGAAATTAGAGTGACAGCAAGAAATTAGAGTGCTGTGTGGTGTTGGGTGGGTTGGGTTTTGGTGTGGTGGGGTGTTTTTGGTTTTTTTTTTTTGTTTGTTTGTTTTATTTTGGGGTTTTTGTTTGTTTTGTTTTGTTGGGTTTTTTTGTTTGTTTTGTTTTTGGGTTTTTTTAGGTTGGACTTGATGATCTTACAGGTCCTTTCCAACCTTAGTGATTCTGTGATTCTGTGATTCTGTAAAATAATAATAATAATGATAATAAAAATTGTAATGAAAACAACAACAAACAAGAAAGGCAAGTGATGCAAATGAAAACAATTGCTCACCACCCTCCGACCGATGCCCAGCCCAAGCAGCGGTCCCCTGGCCAGCTTTCCCCCTAGTTTATATACTGAGAATGACATCATATGGTGTGGAATATCCCTTTGGTCAGTTGGGGTCAGCTGTCCCGGCTGTGTCCCCTCCCAGCTTCCTGTGCACCCCCAGCCTACTCGCTGGCGGGGCAGTGTGAGAAGCAGAAAAGGCCTTGACTCTGTGTAAGCACTGCTCAGCAGTAACTAAAACATCCCTGTGTATTAATACTGTTTTTAGTACAAATCCAAAACACAGCCCTATACTAGCTACTATGAAGAAAACTAACTCTATCCCAGCCAAAACCAGCACATGTGGCTCTGTCACCTCTCGCTGTGCCACCACCAAGCCCTCCTCTACACCACCAAGCCTTCCTCCAGCATCCTACCTCGACAAAGGCGGGGGCAGAGGGCTTGGGGGATGCCAGGGTGAGGTCCTCCTCAGCGCCCCATCACATTGTGTGTGTGTGTCCCCCCCCCGTTTTGCCCTGACAACAGGTCCTCCTCTTTCTCCTCCTCCTGGTACCCTGGGGGTCCGTGCAGACAGCTCCCTTCCCTGCGCTCCTCATTAACACCCCTCCGAACTGGCAGGCGCAGACACCACCAGCAGCTCCTTTCCCCTCCAATCCCCTCCCCTTCCCTTCCATAATCTATCTACATATTAAAATGAGTTTGTCCCTGATTTACATGCGTAAGAAGGGATGTAATAATGAGGACGTAGATTAGAAGATTTAGCACAATCGTTTGTGTAGATTGTGTCCCATCAAAGGGCAGCTCTGACGAGCAGAGATTAAGGAGCAAACAGCTGCCGCTGAAATTCAGTCCATTTGTTTGTTTGCTGTTTTCTCTCTTGACTCCAGCAAACAGTCTCATTAACATGCAAGTGATTTGCCCCTTAAGCCTTTTCCTGTTTATTATTGGGGGAGTTGCTGACGAGGGCTTTGTAGAGTCCCTGGCCCAGTTCTGAGAGATCGACGTGCAAATCAAGATTAAAATGGGAAGTAATTAAAAACAAAGAAGGGGCCACGGCACCTTGGTCCCTTCTTCCCTTTAAGGGGTCTTAGAGTTAGGGCACTGGGAGAAGGTGTGGAGTGGGGGGAAAGGGAGAGCTGCCCACCACACCTGTGTGCCCCAGCAGGTCCATGTCAGCCACAGCACTGGGCTCTCTCTCCCTTTCTCCTGCTCTCCTCCGCTCCCTCCCCTGCCTCCCCCCACCTCAAAATGTCTGGCTGTCTACTAAACTCATTTCCATCCTCTGCTTCAACGGCCTCATTTGGCAGGACCTTCCATATGGTCCCTGCTTGCTCCCTGCCACAGCCTTGGGACTCCAGGCAGCACACCCCACACCGACTGCTGCCTTCACATGTGCAGCCTCTAGCCCGGGGCCATCCGTGCCCTCTGCCCCCTTAGCAGTGTTGTCCCCATCCAGCATCATGCCCCCACCAACAGACCCTGCAGCCTTCAGCATCTGCGGTGGTGAAGGACTGGGACGCGCAGGGATCGGGCAGCGGCCACGCTCACAGGCACAGATGGTGATGCACCGAGGGCTCCTCATGCAAGGGTCTCCTGGAGCCGCCCTGGTTATGAAGCGTAGCTCAGGTCACTGGAGCAACACTGGGAACAAACCCGCATGGAGTCTGTCTTTCAGTAGCACTCAGGTTCAGCTGGGTAACTCTGCTGCAGTCCCTAGGGAACGCCCTCAGCACCTCTGGGGTGGCACAGCACCAACCACCACCGCTCCCTGAGCTGTTCTGCCTCTTTGGGTCTGGGGTTTTAGCTGCCCAGGGCCAGCCAGAGCCTGCTTGGAGGCGGCTTTGTGCTGACCTGCTGCTGGTGACAGCGCAGGGACAGTGATGGTGTGCTCATCCGCCGGCTCCCCAGGTCCGGTGCAGCCTATCCGCAGCTGGCTACGGATGCCAACTGTGAGGAGCAGCACGAAGGATTTCCTGGGCTGAGAGAGAGACTGTCACATAAATCCCCTGCAAAGCAAGCAGCCCTTCTCTTAATTTATCAGAGCGCCTGCTGTATCCCCTGCAAGACAAGTAAAAATATAATGAAGCCTAGAAACTTGCTCTGGGAAGCAGTAATGGTTATTAAGTGTGTGTCTACACAGACAAGCAGGGACAGATGTGGGTTTGCTCTGGCTGCCAGCCAGCTGCAGCCTGGCAGCGTGGAGCTGTGCTGGAGCATCTCCACACCCAGCCTCATGTCTTGGTCACCCTCAAGGCTCCCGGCTCAGGCACAGCTGCTCCTGGACCCAAGGTGGCTCCTGCCCAGGAACGCATCATGCTTGCACCTTGCTAAGCAGACTTGCACACGTGTGCGTGCCCATAGCCTCAGTGCCACAACAAGGCTGTTCACCAGGTGCTACCACATGACACCGAATGGTTATGAAATTTATGACCTTCTTTCATGGTTTTCTTAAGTGCCTGATGTTGACAGGCTGCTGTACACCTTTCCATGGGGCCCAGGGCCAGCAGGGGCTCAGGACAGGCAGCCTGCTCTAGGCTAGCCCAAAAGCCCTGGCTGGCCGTTGTTTTTGGTGAGGTTACCCATTATTGCTGAAGTTAGTTTTTTTATAATCTTGGGGTAGAGCTGCACAGAGGGTTGGTCAGGAAGAGCTAACTCTCCACCTTGCTCCAGTTAGCTGTCAAGTCCAGAGAAGCTCACGGCTTTTGTAGGATCAACTGTTTAGAGCAGCAGTGCTTTCCCCTCAAACCACTTCTGCTACTTGCCAGGGCAATGCAGCAAGGAACAACCAAACCAAAATGTGGCCGGCCTCAATGTTATGGCATTGTGCAAAGTAAACGAGGTTGTGGTGGTCATGATCCTTACAAACACCCAGTATGGCATATAGACAGAATGACAGGCGGGTTGTTGTGAATTCCCTACTGTTGTTTCTAACTCATTGGCCAAAATAATTAACGAAATAGTTACAGATTTTGCTTTATCAAACTCAGAAAATGACACAGCTTTATTGCTCACCCAGCTTTTTTTGTGTGTTTGTTATGACAGTGCCAAGGGGGAGAAGAGCATTTTCCTGGCTGGGGCACTACCTGCAGGACAGCAGCGTCTGGTACAGCTGGAATGGCCAGTAAGGTTCAAACAACGTCAGCGATAGGAATGAATGTCTCGTACCTGAATAGTCACTGGATTCCTCTGATCTACTCTGGCGCTGCCGCCGTACCCTTCCTCCTCCTCTCCAGGACGTACCTCCCCAGCCAGCGGCCAGGCTCCAGGGGTGCTCCCCTAAGAGGTGGCCATCTGCGGTCCCGGCCAGGCCCTTGGCTTCCCCAGCGAGGCAGCGCTTGGCCGTAGAGTGCCTTGCACGCTCGCCCGCCACGCAGCCCCATCAGCAGGGACATCTCCAGAGAGCAGCAGCAGCAGCAGTACCCCACCGGCAATAACACTGCCTCTCTCAGCACGATTTTTCGACCTATAACAACTCAGCCCTGTTGCAATTAATTTTCAGTGGATCATTGAAAGCTGCTCCGTCAGTCTAGCCCGAACAGATTTCTACCGCCTGCTTCTCTGTTGTTTTTTTTCATTTCTACAAAGATAGAGTTTGGCTTATAATGGGATAAGGATTCTGTGACTTGGACACTTACCCTCATAAACACCTGAGCCCTTTTTGCTCAAACACAGCACAGTCAAAGCAACTGCCGCTTCCTTGGATGGAGATCAGATCTGGAGAACTTCACACACCCAGACCGAAAGAGTTATGAGGGATTAAGAAGGCAGCTGATAATAGAAATGCTTAGTCAACCTTGATGTAAGTCATTTGAATGCTCCAGCTCTAAATGGGAATGAGCTGGTGAAATCAATGTGCATCTGCAGCATGCCCGTAAATAAACAGGGAGCTGCAGGAGAGTACTGCTCACCTGCAGCTCATGTCACGATCCACGACACCGTCACACAGAGCATCCCTCCCAAGCTGGTCCTCGGGAATGTGCTGACGGACCCCAAAGAGCAGGACCAGTGCTTCAACCAAAGCAAGACACATGATGGAGGCGGGGGCTGGAAGAAAAACACGCGTAAATTGAGGGACGTGAGGATACTGGGGTGGTTCCCGATTCCCAAAAAAAAGAGCTATCTCCCCAGGAAGGTCTAGAGATTCACCCTGAGATGGCAGGTGCAAGGGAAGCTCTGGGAAGTGGTGGCCTTGCCAAGGGGACAGAGGGGACACTGAGTGCCCCAGCATCTCACGGGCTCCTGCACTGTGTGTGCAGAGGGGTCCCTGCCCAAACCTCCTGCTGAGATAATAAGCTGAGAACAGGGCAGGCAGAAAAAAAAGAGGGGCCTCGTGGGCCTGGCTGCAGCGTGTGCCACCGCGTGAGCCGGGAAGGTGGGGGTGTCTCTAATCCCCCGGGCCAGGCCAGCTGCCAGGATCTGGCTTGTTCCCCAGCATGGCAGCACTGCGTGCAGCCCCTCTCTCGTCACCCGATGACACCCTTTGCAGGGCAGGGGCTGCCTGCGGCCTCTCTTCTCAGGGCTCGTGCTCCAAATAGCGGCAGGCACAGAAATGCCATGTTTGATGTGCACCTTCTCTTGAGAGGTCCAGGGGGCTTTTGGGACCTGCACAGACACTTAGCAGGGTCAAGGGGGCAGGTTGCATCTCCTAACTTGTCCCCCTTGGTTGTTTCATGCACCAAATTTGCTACACCTGTGCTGGGCTGTTGCTTTTCCTCTCTGTCAGAAATAAAGTATAAAATCATCCTCCTGGACACAACAGAGGGATTTTTAATCAAAGCCACTCCAATGCAGGCAGCTTTCCCCTTCAGAGCCAAGAGATCCGACTCACCCTCCACCTCATCCTTCTTCTCTCAACTATGATTATTGTTGCATTACTATTGCTATTATGTCATAAATTGACGTCTTGTGTTCCTGTTTGTTATCTGGGGATTCTGCTCTAATCTTGACAATCACTAATGCAGTGTAAATCCAGCGTGCTGGGTGATAATCTGGCTACATAAAAAAAAAAAAAAGGACTTTCTAGGCATAATCAAAACCTTTCACTTTAATATTGTGCACAATACTTCTACTGTGAAATTGCATTTCCCTCTGCTCTTCTTCTCCGTGGCTCAGAAAGATACTCTGCTCTGTGTCCGTTTAAATAAAGCTGGGACTTGCTGGGATGTAGTGCGCAGGGTGCAGGATCCGGCCCCCAGCGCGGCAGAGCGCAGTTCCGTCCTGCACGCTGGTGACATCTGAAAGTTGGCAGGAGCCCTGCTCCCTCCCCAGCCTCGGCAGGGAACATCTCCCCTCCGCCAAACACGGCTCTGGAGGATGGGGGTTTTTTGGGGGTTGTGTTAATTCCACATGAAGATTAACGCAATACGACTCCTTTTTATAGGTAGTAATTAATACGCGTTGAAACTCCGTTTTCCATCTACATCTATCTTCACACCGTTGAGTAGGCGTGCTCATAACGGAGGTGGGCCTGGGTCAGCGAACGCGGGCTGTGTTTCAGTCCCCTTCTCAGAGAGACATTAAAAGCACGACAAACCGGGGAGGGCGAGACGATGCATCAAGGCACGGCGGTGCGAATACCCCACCCTAAGCCCATGCCAGGGCTTTTCGCAGGCCCGGACCCCCCGGCAGCGCCCGGGGGCTGCCCCGGGCAGGAAAGCGCCCATCCCTCGCCCCGGCGGGCTCCCCCGGCCCTGACAGCCCACCGCCGCGCTGCCCCGCAGCAGCAGGCCCGGGGCCGGGGGTGGCGGGGCCGGGGCGCCCGCGAGCAGGGCGGGCGCCCGGGTGTCGGTGGCGCGCGTCCGGGAATGCGCCGCTGATCCTAACCAAGTTTGCCAGCCATGCTTTTCTCATGGCTCCCGCACAATGGCCCGTTTTCTGCCCACCTGCCGATTATGCTTAATTAGGCGAGGAGTTGATTAATTTGAGGTAATTGACAGCTAATTACAGGCCTGAGGGCTCATTAACTTGACGTCCTGTCCGAGGGAATCGGCTGGAGTGGGTCAGGTGATGTGCAGCCCCCCTCCAGTGCCTGCTCACCTGGGCGGCCGCCGATGGGGACAGGCGAGGCCGCCCCGTGGGAGCCGGGATGCTGCGGGGCCATGGCTGCAGGTGCCTAAGGAGGACAAACCCCCCGGAGGGGACGTGGAATAGGCTGCCCAGGGAGGTGGTAGAGTCACCCTCCCTGGAGATATTCAAGGAGCGTGTGGATGTGGCATTGTGGCATGTAGCTTGATGGACATGGTGCTGTGTGGTGTTGGGTGGGTTGTGGCTTGTTGTTGTTGTGTGGTGGGTTTTGGTTTTGTTTTTGTTTTTGTTTTTTTTTTTTCTTCCAGGTTGGACTTGATGATCTTACAGGTCTTTTCCAACCGTAGTGATTCTGTGATTCTGTGGCCTGAGGGATGCTGCGGGGCGGGAGGGCTCCCCATGGTGCTAAAGCAGGCTCCAGGTGGAGAGGGGTTTTGGAGGTTGGTGGGGGGCTCACAGAGGAAATGACCAAGCCCGCAGGTAGGAGGGGAGGGGGACATGGATGGGGTGAGGGCTCCCAAGGCTGCGGCTCCCCGTAGGCTCGGCCAGCAGTCCCCTCCGTGCCCGTGGCCCCAGCGGGCGTCCGTGGTGGTGGGAGGGTGCCGCAGGGCCGTCGCCCCCCCAGGAACCCACAGTGGCTGCTGGCAGGCTGCAAACACCCATGCTCACCGTATGGCAGGTCACTGCAAGGCATCGTTAGTCGCTTCAGATTTACATCAGAGCGTACAACTACTGATTGAAAACAGAGAAATTTTTTTTCAGTAAGACTTTTCTCAGTTGCTCTTTACTGCATGCAAATCATGAGACAGCAAGAGAGCTGTTTACTGAACACCCTACACCATCTCCCCCACCGGAGAATTTGGGTCCGTCCTCTGGATTTACAAGTTTATCCTTATCTCACCCTTCTGGAGCAGGCGGGATCCCTGCCTAGAGAGAGGCTAAATGACATCACCAAGGTCACACTGAAAATCTAAGACCTGAATCCAGCTTTTCGAGCCCTAAACCCAGGGCCCTGACCATAAAACCAGCTTCACCATATTCCTCAAGCACAAGGCAGGTTACCTGAACATGACTGACACCTGCCAGAGGTCTGGCCTTGCGGCCACTCTTCTGGGGGACAGGCAGCTGCAGTGGAGCGCTGAGAGGTCTGGGACATTCCCGGCAATGCTGAGGAGAGGGGCAGGGGAGGTTTTTTTAAACTATATACCTTGCTGCTGTCTAATTATGTCAGGCAGAATCTGGCTGAAGAAATGTACTTGTAAGGTCACAAAGGGATGGCCAAGGTTTGTGATGGCTTCTTGTTGCTGTGGGAGTGCTTACCACCCTTAGAATCCATCTTATCTTTTGGAAATCTTGCCCCAGACATGGTACATCCTGGACGTAACAACCGATTATTAAGCTTGGCTCAGGATTCAGTGGTAAGCCAGTACAGAAAGTGGCAGAGAGGCTCAATTAAAAGTAAGCCATGCCCGTGAGCAGATTGACTACAGCACACCATAATAGCTGGACTGTCCTAGGAGCAACAGGGTCCACACCAAGGTACTTTGCACTGCTACTAGAGAGGAAGGCTTGGATAACTGAAGTGGAAGGAATGGGATCTTCTGGCAAAATTGCAGACAGCTCTTCCTGGGTGCCCATATGGAGGTCTGGTGAAGAATCCCAAAAACCATCTTAAACCACAGTCTGATATGTCACTGTGGCTCTTCAAAGGAAGCTGCAGTGCAACTGCAGCCTTCCCGATCGCTTCCCTTTGCCCACTGGCATCATCCCTCTGCCTTACTTTGGCCTTACTGCTGCCTGTGGCTCCTACGAAAGTGCTGTGCCGTCCTCACATTCTTGGTGTGATCAGAAGGGATGAAAAATAGTTGGAGGTGTCTCATCTACATATTGCTGACACTGGATTTTAGAAACCTGACTAACCAACTTACTTCAATGTCCTGCTATTGAATTCCACAGCTAACTTACACACCACCCTTTATCCCTTTGAAATGTATTGGGGTTTTATTTTCTAAGCGCTCTCGTTTAAATTTCATGGAGCTGGGTAAAGCTGAGTGGTCTTTATGGCAATCATTATTTAATACCCTTCTCCCATTTGTTGTTCCTTCCTTCTACCCTAAATACACCCAGACTTGGTGATGATTCACAGTACGGAGGCCAAATGGACCCATGTGATGAATAAATTTTGCTCACCTGCTCAGAACCTTTCCCATGTCTGTCTCTATCAGGAGAAGGTGTCCCTAATTTAAGTTGTATTTGAGAGCAGAACACCCCAACAGCTTTTATGATGGCATTTATCACTTAGAACCTGGGAGAGGAGTTATTTGGAGAGGCCCAGACAGGTAGTTTCCTCTTTTTCTCTCTTGATCCATTGTTGAAATTGGCTAAACCTTGGCCATTTCTCATCTTGACTATTACAAAGCTGTTGCCTTCTAGCGTAAATACAAAGACTACGTTGGGGCAACGGTATTAACCATTAGGTATAGCACTGGGCTTCCTAGTAGTGAATTTCTTCCTCTTTCCTGTGTCGACACAGATTCCATCAATAGTACATGACAGTCTGATAAACAGGGTTACATTTAACCATATACATTTCCTATGAGATCGCTTAATGTTATCATCAGTTTACAGATGGCACACTAGGACCCAGGTAGATTACGTGGTTGCCCACATTTAACAGGATGTCTGAGGTAGATCCAGGTAGGAAATGTGCATTCTCTGTGTTTTAAGTCACTGAACCTTTAGAGCTCTCTCTTGCTATAGAAAGCCTCACCCATCAAGCACCGCACTGTGATGTTGAGTGCCTTTCTGAAGAAGGAATGTTCGTGGGGATTGTGACTCTTCCAAGGCCTAAGTTTTAGGAAAACTAAGCTTTTTGATACTGAATGTTTGCCTGAATTCCCAAGTCATCACTAGAAGCCAGAAGTCCCACTCAACTGAGTCAAGAGCTCCTTCTGTCTATAAGGAAATTGCTGAGTCCGGGCTTAGAGGGTTAGTTCTAGTAGCAGGAAATTTTACACAACTGTAAAGGTCTGGGTAGGCAGCAACAGATATGATCCTTGAGGGAGTGGTAAGTAGTCTCACTAGGATTGTCACATCAGATAGATGGATAAGGATAGTGTAGGATCCTTCATTTGAGAGGTGGTTTTTCAGAGCAATCCACCCTATAGCAGCGTATTTTGAATTCAGCTGATGTCACCTTAGCTGGAGAGACCGATTACTGGTATATGTTCATGACAATTTATTGGTATTTAAATACAGGTCTCTTGGACATCTAGAATTTCATTAAATTTAGGCCATCCCCTTTCTGTACTAAGTCTGTGGATGCTGGAGAAAAAAAATTTGGAAAAGGGACCAGTACTCAAAGAGAAGTATATAATACTGGTGGTCTGTTTTGCAGTAGTAGAAGTGTAAGTATTCCCTACACAAACTACACGCAAGCTTTCTAAATAAGTTGACAGAATGGAAATTATTGCTGAGATCAAAGACAGGGTAACCTGTTTGAATTCAATGTGCTTTTTATCTCAGAATTTTTTGCTTTGAAATTCTCTGGCTCTTTAGAATCCAAAGAAGAGGGGAAGGTCTCAGCAAATCATTTGTCTGTGGGAGACAACTCTACCATTTTTGAAAAGCAATGTGGACTTCCAGCAGGTTGGAGTGTTTTAGAAAGTCTCCAGATTTCAAGGAAAAGAGTAAGATATTCCTACTTCTGATCATTACCTAAGTAGTTGCAAGGATGCAGTTGCTGATGCCCATGCCAGTGTAAAATGCTGTGTCAGCCGTCATGTGAAACAGTCATTTGTGTTGCCTGGATGAGAACTGTGCTCAGATCTGGACTGGTGACATGGCTTGTTCTTTCTGGGATACCCTTTCCATTGCTTTCCTCTTTGGACATAGCTCAGGCCATTTCAGGAGGAAGAGCGTTTGATCTAAAATACTAAGGTTTTCCTGAATTTCTCTGATTTGGCAGATATGAGCCACTGTTCAGCACTAACATCTCTGGACCACTTGTCCAGCCACAGATGCCTACCTCATAACTGCATTTGCAGCTGAAGCTGTGTATGAACCTATTCACAACCGTAATCAGTGACTTTTTTTAAAGTGACCTGCTGATTCTCCAATGTCTTAATTTAATTTGGATGTCTCTGTGGTGTGAGATAATACAACAGGCCAAAAGGACAACTCTGAGCCCAAGGAGTATAAATGTCTGGAGGGAGGGTTTCTTAGGTCTGAGTTTTCTGAAATACTTCCAGCTCTTTTTCTTACCTAAGATAATTTCTTCTGTAACATATGGAGGGAGTGGCCACCAAAAATAAGCTCTTTCTATTGAGTTTGGCTCCAGAAGTAATTTTTTTCCAGATACACACGGTCTGTGTGAATTAACACAAGGCTCTGATGCCAACAACAGCAGCTTCATGAAATGTTGCTTTAAAATCCAGGTCATAACTACTATGTATGTATATATGCCCATGTTTGTACATGTGTATGTTGGCACCTACTCTGCAGAGGCTGGAATGACAACTCTCCCGGATCAATGAGAAGGCTAGTAGTGGCATTGCTGAATTTTAGGTCAAGATCCTGTTAAACAGCTTCAAAAACTGCCACAAACATCCTTTGCCCGTGGTTACACCAACCAGGTCAACTTCCCAGTTCTGAGGTTCAAAGAAAGATATTTTCCAGGTGCTGCCTGCGTAAGTGACATAGCTCCCAATCACCAGCAAATCAGCCCGTATTTTAAGCTTAAATGAAACCTCAGGATTGAAATTCTACACTTCCAACCCAAATGCAGTACATGATACACAAATTACTGATGTATGTGCTTAACTTAATGTACCTGAGAAGCCAGTTAGCAGAAGAGTGTACACAGCTGCACAGACTTTTTATATCACTTCAAACATATTTCATCTTGAAGAGCTTTTAAGTAACTATTCTCTATCAATATCTGGGTTTCAGAAGAGAAGCTGCCTGATTGATTGTCTTGCTCAGGAGTAAGAGGGTTATTGTAATTATCTTGTTTGCAAGAAAAATAAGAACATTTGTCTCATTTTAGGTTAGCAGAAGAAATAGCAATTGTGAAATTTATCATTGGCCCAAATGTATTTTTATTTTGCTGATGAGTAATGTTGAATGACTGACCTTTGTGCTAGTATTTTTCCCATTATTTCTGTAGGAATTTTATAGTAAAATTTCCATAAAATGCTGGAATTTTTCAAGACATTTGACCCAAATAACAACAAACCACCTTATTCTTATGTGTCCTGGATTTTAACATTTTGAGCTGAGAGGAGAACTGAAAGCCATCAGGTTCCATGCTGTAGAAAATAAAGAATATTTCTGAACACTTAGCTTACATGAGACTGTTTATGTTCATCCGCAGCAGTGCTGACCTGTTGCAAACTTGTTTGAATTAAACTGAAGGGTCCCAAGGGGGACCTCATATCTAATTTGTTTGAAGGTGTTGCAAGACAGTGTGAACTACAAGAATCAAAGAGAAGGAAACCTTTCTTTTTAGATCAGCAAGTCACCAGGAGGACTAGCCTCCTGGAGTCCCCAAGAATGGTTGGTTACCTTGGAAAGACTAAGACACCAAGCGAGTTTCTCCTTCCTAGGATCCACATCTCTCTACATCCAAGCAAGGACCGCAAGTCCAGAGTGAAGAGGGCACTTTGGTAAACGTGGGACTAGCATGGAGGTATCAAATGATCTGCCACCCAACAGCAGAAGTCGGGCGCAAGCAGTAAAAGGTTTGCCTGTGCATCGTCTTTTGACTAATGCACTGACAGTAACTCCTGCAGACCTGGAGAAGTGACTCTGAGGAAAGGAGTATGGGGACAGCTGATTCAGAGTATCTATCCACACCTTCTCCCAAATAAAGGTATTTTGAAGTTGTGTAGGTGCTAGACATTAAAAGACATCAAATACTCACCCCTTCAAAGTACAGATTCTGTTTAGTTTGGTATAACCGCGAGCTGGGATTTATAAACAATTTAGCAAAACAGCTTCTCAGAATTTATAGAGGTTGATTATTTCAGCATTAGTTTGATGACTGATCTCCAATCCAATGCTGAGACTAAATTAATTTACTGATCTGATAAGATAGTGAGTGTTCTTTTTGTTAGCTTCCCTCAATAATACTTATAGCTTACATATGTGTATAAATAAGTATGTAGCTTATTTGGATGCTATTTTTATTTCATTTTCGTTTAAGACTTTTATGAACATCATTATAAAAAACATGTACAAATACCCTCCTGATACTTCTTCAGTAGGCAATAACAGTTGCCCAGAGTGGATATTACCAGGCAAAAAGCCTGACTGGATTTACTTAAGAAGTTAATGACTTCCACACATTTGTTTCACTGACAGCACATTTGGTTCATCAGCTATATAGCACTCTGCCTGTACATTCAAGTTTTCAGGAAGGGGGCTTGTGACAAAGAGACGTCTATCCACCCGCTACAAGGAAAATGACAAATGTTACTTTTTTTACCACGGACAACAGTTTTGTTAAGTTGCAAAAACTAGGAAGCTGCCTAGAGATTAGAGAAAAGGAACTGTGCCGTTGATCATAAAAAAAGAAAAAGGCAAATTTAGAGTTCTCAGGAATATCTATTGCCTGTAAAATAATAGAATAAAAAAAAGAGGAAAAAAAATCACTAACCACCTAGAATAAGAAAACAAGTATCAGCACTAGGGATTTATAAAGAACAAATTGTGCTGGAGAAACCTGATTGCTTTTTTTAATAGAATTATAAAATTAGTGGATGAAGGGAACACGATGGATTTGATACATTTGGATTTTAGTAAAGATTTGATACATAACTCCTACTCAAAATTAATTCAAATTGGCTTGGCTATACCACCACATGGAATGAAAAATTGGCTGGAGACCCATAAATAAAGGATAATGATGCATAAAAAGGTATTGTGTTGGAGGGAGAGGTCTCCCTCTCTCCCTTCCTCCCTCCCTCCCTCCCAGGTATCAGCAGTCAGTTCTGTCCTATTTAACACCTCTTGACATGTCACCTTCTGCCCGGAAATCAGGAAATTTTTTTAAGAGAGTGAAATATAGAAGGACATGTGGGATAGACCAGCTGAAAATAAAATGGGATCCCAGTAAAAATTCAAGTATTATCCAAACCACAGAATCCAGTCATGAGCAAGTTCCTAGAAAACACCAGATGAAAATCACTGCAGCAAAAACCAACAAGAAGGGAATTTGCAGTGAAGGACAGCAGAAAAATAGCTGGAGTGTCTGACTAATACAGCTGCAATTCATCCCAGTATGGAAAGACCAGAAGGCTTTTGCAGTATCTGTGTCCCACAAATGCTCTTAATGAGGTTGCAGGCAGGTTTTGGTGGGGTAGCTGGCAGGGGAGCTCCTGGAGTCTCTCCTATCACATGCTGGAGACAAAACTGCAGTAAGAGATTTTTCTCCCCAGAAACAATCAGTGTGGACACTCACAGTGAAGTTAGCCTGATTCGGAAGGAGGGATTTAAATAGATCCTCGCTAATTTTATTGTTTTAAAATGTAAAACCAGGAAAGAAAATGGCAGTAAAGCAAATTAAATGCATTAATAGCAGACACATACCCCCATTCTCCTAATGTTTTCCCCTTCTCTATCACTCACTCAGTCCATTTGCAATTTCAGCTATTCACCATCCACCTACCACCCATCCATAGGTGTACGTGGGTGCCCCAATGACTTTGGAACCTGTCGGCCAATTTCAGACAACTTTGCAGAGGGTAGATAATACATTTCTGTATGTTTTGTTACATTAATTGGTTGACAAAAGAAAGAAATCCAATGACTGGCCTCACTAAAGCGTGAGCATATCCTCCATTAGGCATCAGAATCCACACATGATGCAATCTTGAGAGACACATCCACAAGGAAAACCATGCTTCCCTGGCTGTTTCCACAGCTCATGAAACTTCCGCTTTTCTCTGACCTCCTTCTTGCTGAAAACTACTACCTACTCCCTTATGTTTTGCTTTTTTCACTATTTTTCTTCTTAAGCTGCATTTATAACAGTCTGCCTTCTTCGCTTTTTTGCATTCTCCTCAACCTCCTGCCCATGCCTTGCTGTCTTCCAAACTGTGCTTTCTTACCTCCCGTGGTCCTCTCCTCTCCTCTCCTCTCCTCTCCTCTCCTCTCCTCTCCTCTCCTCTCCTCTCCTCTCCTCTCCTCTCCTCTCCTCTCCGGAGGCATGATATTATTAATACTGAAAGATGACAGGACAGTAAAATAGAGGTTTAACAAGCAAGGACCCTAATACTTCCTTGGGCAAAGAAACTGAGATAAAGTGGGGAAACCAGCAATGTGTCTTCTTGGAGACTTTTCTCCTGGTGTCTGACAGTGAGGTCTAGTCTCTCGAGGGAGGCTTGACATGGGAAGTGTCACCAACCCTTACTCAGGGAGGTCACTTGACTCCTGAGCTTCCAGAGCATGAAAATGGAGGTGGGTATGATGGTCTTTAGGTTTCTGCCGTTGATTTGGGACTCCTCCTTAGACCAAGACTGAAGCATCTGGAAGGCAAGGTAAGTGGCCACTCAGTGTACCAGGCAGTAACAGTAGTTTTTCCTCTTCAGAAACTGCTGTTACGGATCTGTTCTGCTGGGACACTTGAAAGCAGTGGTGATGTGGGTTTCACTGAGCATCCACCAGAGAGCCTCAGGTCAGGTGAAGTAATTGCATTCAGATGTTTCTCTCCCTGCCTTTCTATTCGTGAGGCAGCATAAAAGCTGCCAGCTCACTAGAGTAAGGCAGGAGCAATAAAGCTTTTCGCCTTTCCTCTCTGGGTTTTAGTAAGAGGATTACGTATCTCCTCCTTCTAGAATAAACCTCTTTGGAGGGAAGATACTTCTCACGGCCTCTTTGGAGATCAGTCCCTGCATCAAGACTCCTAAGGTTCAAGCCATCACAGCAGCCAGTAGGAAATGAACCCCAGTTAAAAGGGGAAGGCTTTTACAGCTCTGCAGGACTGCAGGGCTAGGACAAGTATACATGCTGCCATGAGGAAAGGGTCCTTGCTGGGTTCACAGCTATCAGAGACAGAAAAATAAGGAGGCAGAAGCATAGAGCAGAGTTCAAGCTCCATCCAAGATGACAGGAGACTGTTGCTGGAGCCTTGCAAAGACACAGCTAACCCTCTTGCTGGAACAGCTTCACCATCAGGGACAAATAACTCAAGAAAGAAAAGAGGGAACCTCTTGTAAGTTTAACACTTGACCAAATAAGTCTGAAAACAGTACGCAAGCATGCATGAGTGCATGCAATGAGTACATTGTTAAAACAGAGAAAGTAAATTGAAAGCTTTAAGACATAATTACATGTTTTACTACATCTAGTCCAAAGACCCTGATTAATTAAGGACCTTTAGAAGGACCATAACATCCAAATCACACTTAATCACTAATACATTCCCATAACTTTGGAAACATCAACCAGCAATTACTTCTGCAAGTTATTACATTCCTTTACAAAAACACCTATGCATTAAAATGACAGTCTGTGTGACAAGTAAATAAAACTACTCAATTCCACTGACCCTCCTCAGCACCCACTGTTCTTCCCTTCTGCTGAGGGTATCTCAGCTGCTGTGACACTACAGACCTACTCTGGCTCCTGTTTTGTCTTCCATCGCTTCTGTCACTCTCTCTACTCTCACTGTAGCAGGTTTAGGCTAATGGCATGAAACTTAATTTTTTTTTTAGTGTTCCCTATGGCTCCTTTGGTCATCATCTTCACCAGCCTTAACCTATGTGAATCATTTCAATTTTGCCCAGCCACCTTTCCGGGGCAAAAGAAACATCCTGATACGTGTGTATGTCTTGCTTCTCACCTTAGACCATAAGCGTTCCATCATCTGCATGGAGAGGGGTAGTTTGATTCACCTCCACGTCCTCTCATCTTTCCAGCTTTCCCCTTCCTGGCCACAGGGGGACCTGTGATGATCACAACAACTCACAGGAGATATATTTCTTGATGGCAGCTGGAGGCCCTGGTGATTCCTCAGGTGACTGCCTGCTGCCCACTTCCTACCTCTGCAGGGCAGAAGACGGCACTTTGCACTCTATGTGAAGGGGCACTGGGGAGAAGGGGTTACTGGAGCTCGACCTGCTGCTGCAGCGCTACGCCCTTTCCCTCTCTCTGTTGACCATTTTAATGGGTCTTCTGCACTTTTGTATGTCTGATGGATGCATCATACGTAAACCCCCTTCCCCTGTACACACAGTGTTTGCCTGGCTTGCCCAGCGAGATGGTTGGGTTTTGGAAGCACCAGGTGCAGCTGCTGGGACTGCTGGTTGGAGAAACTTTTGCCTCCTGAGCCCGTTAATTAGCACAGTAACGGTAACTGTGCTCCATCAGCCAACCCATGTGGTCGAGTTCCCTCCCCGTCCACCAACCTTGCCCTTAATGAGAGCTGGAAGGGGGACACTCACAAAACACTGCCTCAGAATAATATTCGGCTTTGTCCGTGCCGGTAACGAGAGCTGACAGGATCACTACGTCCATTTCTCTTCTAATTAGCACACTTCCAGCTTGGCCTGAGCCAGCAGCCAGAGAAAAGCGATCGGACAACCGTACCGAATCACAAACACAAAGAGGCCCATTCCCCGTAATTAGGTGAGACAATCCCTCAGTCTTTTCTCGGCTGGAGCTTGCCGGTAAGACTCTCGCTGTTTTGGTAAGTCCGAGCAACACAAGTTACACGTCTCCCCAGGACACTAATAAGCCCCTAATTGTCTTCCGCTTCACACGGCTTGTACCATAGGTCTGACTTGGGGGAATTCTTCTAACAAGCGGCAGCCAGCGCTCCCTGCACCACAGACGGACAGGAAGCCGCCTCTCGGGCACCGTGAGGAGAAGGGGGACGGGGAGAAAGAGCCAAAAAAGCAGCCCAGGCGCTGGGGCCCAGCTACGCGGCATGGGGCCGGTGGCTGGGCAGCAGCCACCCCATTGCTGGGGACACGGACCTTCTCTACCCTCTCCCCATTGCCACCGTCCACCTGCGCGGTGGAAACCCGAGTTCAACTCTCTGGCCTGCCTTCTGCTTTCTCATCTCCAGCGGTACAGAGCTACCCGCGCTTCCACACAGAAATGCACCATCAAAACCAAACATTTGATTGCAAAGATTTGCCTTAAGTCTCTGCTAAGGCTCGCTGGGGGCCACCCTTAGAGAAATGCAGCACCTGGCATGTGCTTTTCTCCAGTGAGGCCATGCCACGGGTCTGCTTCAGAGTTCAGGCTGGGAAGGAGCATGGATGTAAACGAGACCCTATCAGTTCCCGTGGAAGGGAGCACGTGCTGGGTCTCACAGGACAGGTTTCTAAAGATGCCCACAAAATGATTAAAAACACAAGACCTTCCAGAAGAAGTTGTCAGGTGGGTAGGAGACCCCAGCTCAAACTCCCTGATCAAAACAAGGCAAAGAAAGGCACATACTCCCTCTAACTTCCAGTCTGACACTTTCTTGAGAAAACATCATCAACCAAATATTTTTCAGCAAAACATTTTCCCTAATTTTTGATGACAAGCTCATTTTGAGCAAAACATCCCAGCTGATCCCATTAAGGATACTCAGGGCCTGCAGATCCTTTGCCTCCTGTGCAGCTGAGTACAAACTGATCCCTCCTGCAAATCAGGCCAACAGACCTCACCAGAAGTGCTTCGTCCCCCCATTTTACATGTGCATGGTGGCTTTGGTGTACTAAGCAGGGGGAGAAACATAAGGCAGGGTACTAAGTAGGGGGAGAAACATAAGGCAGGGTGACAAACTGATCCATGCAGAGTACAAGAGAAAGACAGGTGCTGGTGATTACCTTGAAAGGCAATTTAGGACAATCAATATGCATATATATAAATAAATCTGTTAAAACTAGCTGTAACTAATAAGTTACTTTAGTATGGGGAGAGGAAAACAAAATAAAGGCCACAGAAGCAGGCAGCCTGAGCATCCATGCCCACTTGGGTCACTCTGCTGGTCTTGTGTCCCTCGTTCTCATGTAGCTGATGAGCCCTCTTCCTGCCTTTTTGTACATAACCTGCTGCGTTTTGGGCTATTGTAGTAAGTGGAAGATGGCAAATGGCAAATTTCTGATGCTTCAGAATTAGCTTTAAAATTCCATGATTACGAGGAAAGTCGTTACATGTGCCCAGTATTTTTGGGAGGGTATTCTTCCCTGACATCCAAGTGCCTGCAAGTACAAAATTTAATTACCCTGTATTATCACACCTACTCATCAGCTATTGGCCACAGAGCCAGCCTTTCAAGTGATACAGAACCAAGTCAAGTACTTTGTCCCCCCCGAGATCTGGTCAATAAATAAGGTGCAAGGTCATTCTTATTACCCATTTTTTCTACTAGCAATTAAGTAAGGGCTTTCAAGCTCAGCCCTCTTTCTCTTTTCTGTTCCTTACTGAGGTGTCCATAACAGAGACAGGCAGGGAATGTTCTGGCTTCACTGGTCACTGATCTGTATTATAGGAATCAGCAGGAAAGCCAGAGGTCAACCACACAAACCCAACAAGAAAACGCGTATTCTGTACACGCATCAGCTGCATGGAGTCAGTCATCCTGCTCAAAGGGACATGACAGAAATGGTCAAGTCTAAAAATCGGCAGTTTCAGTGGACGATGAAGTCAAAATGTGAAGAGATCCCGCCATGCTGAAAATCTAGCACAATCTAAATAAAAATGGCATTATTGCACATATTTTATGCAGAATGTGAATTACACTCTTTAGAAACTGGATCAGTTCATACTTTGCTGGCCACTTTGAGCTTTTAAATATGTTTACGTGGACTTCAAATGAAACTCAAAGCACTGATGTAAGGACTGGCTTGCGGAGATAACACGTCTCTAGAACAGCTTTGATTCCAGGAATCACAGTAGCAAATGAAACCAGAAGGATCCAGTCTTTTTCTTTTCCATTTCCTTGTTTTCCTTTCTGTCTCTTTTTTTTTCTTCTTTCTCTTAACTTCTAAAAATATCAAGGTTCACCTCTTATCAGGGGAATGTGTATTTGGCACCACACATACAGTATCTTTGGAAGTATTTGGTACACTGGCAGATGTATATGCTGGGATGTGCACATAGGAACCATGGGTTTTGGTATTTCTGTGGTGGGACACTTTTACTATAGTGATTATAGAAATGCATTTACAACATTTGCGTTTGTTGTTCTAATCACATTGATTCAGTTCAGAGTTTGTTGGTCCACGGGAAGTTTCTGTCCAACTGTGATTTTGCTGGGCTGAAGATACAGAGAGGATCTTCTGGGAAATTTTCTTTCAATGAATTTATCTTCTTCTTCTTCTATAGACTGATTATTTAATGACTTTTTTAAAAGTGTCAGTACAGAATGGTATATGAAAATGGGGGTACAACATTAAGAAGTAAGGATTATATATTAAGTTTGTATGCCATATTCGGATAGCTCACTCAAAGACGTAACACATTTCCCTGTTAAGGGTTGTCTTTTTCTTTTGATTGCGTATGTCTAAAAACTGGTATTAGTTGAGAAGTATTACAGAAACATTTATGCAATGTTACTGAACTTGTGCTAGGATAGGAGTCCAGGATTTCAGACCATATGACAAAGATGTAATTTATCTTTTTTACATACTGCATAGGTTCGTGACGGAATTACCCAGTATCCTTTCCTCAACATGAAGTGGTTGGCGTAACTGTCATCATGATTTGGAAAGTGTTGCCTACGACAAGTTACTGCGGGTGAAAATGAAGTGGATGAGATCAGCTGTATGCACAGACTGCAAATCTAAGTGATGATCCTGTTCTTAGAGATACAGATACAGGATTTAGCCCATGATGATGTGGGAGAAAACAGCAGAGGAACAAAATATAAGCCGTAATTAGGACTTACACGCCTCCACATTATGCTTGCACTCTGAATACTCTGCAATTTTGATTATGCCATCTCAGACAGGCTGTAACAGAAGACAGACAATTGAACACTGTGAACATAAGGAAGGTGAACATAACCATGGAACCAAAAACATAACAGGAGCTGAAAAGTCGTAAGTAGTTCACAGACAGCAAAGAAGAAAAAACCTAACAACTGTTTCTGACAATAAAATAAATTAAAGGTTCAAAATGGAATTATCAGGTAAGCAGGTTTAAAACAAACAACTTCTCCCCCCCCCCCTTCTTTTTAAAACTTTTCTTTGTATAACTGAATTATGGAACTCACTGTCCAGGGGCATTTTAGAGGACAGACATACAGGCAAATTAGGACTAAGACAAGTTTATGTAGGGTAAGGTCTACTGTGGACGATTCAACTAAAACAGATCGCTGGATGCTGGGGAAGTTACCCTAAAGCAAAATCACTCTGTGTAAGCCTTTTGTTTATATCCTTCCCTATGAGTCTGCAACTGTTTATAATCAAAGAGAAGATTACAGATAAGATGGGCTTGTGATTTGACTTGTAATAGCACCTTACATTTTTATGTAACATAAAAATCAGTAAGATAAACCAGAATAAGGTTCAAACATTAACTCCGAGTTGGGTTAATCAGTTTTCACTAATCTGTTATTTCTAGGTGACTTGTTGAGGGAAATATGAAGTGAAGTTGAGAACTTTGGTTATAGGATTGTTCCAAAATTGTTAATTTTGTAATGGCAAAACACCGAGTTAAATGGAATATTACACTCTTCAATTGCCAGTGCAACTAGACTTTTATTTTGATAATGATTAATATAATGAACAAGAATTTCTTCTCAGTTGGATTAAACAGCAAAGCATTTGATACTCCAAGACTGAAGTGAATAGCCTTTACAACTGAATATATATAACACTGGCACTTAAAAGGAACTAAATACATATTGGGTTTATTTCCAAGAACTTCACAGTAACATGTAACATACCAACACAATAAAACACTTTGTAAAGCAATGCATTAGCTCGATTAATATTACCAAAACTTGATCTTCTTACACTCTTCATTCCCATCATTTAATTTATCAAAACCTTTTTTTTTGTTTCAAAATACAGAAGGTTATCAGCAACAAAAAGTCACTCAGATTTTCTTGTACAGATACTGCAGGGATGTCAGGAAGGACATCACTGAAGGAAAAAAATAGGGTTCAAAAGGGTATGAAAACCCTTAGTACCATTTGGATATTGCCAAATATTTATTTAATGATGGGAATGGAGCATCCACAGGCCAAACCCTGAGGTGGTGGCACGCAGAAGTGTGAAGAAAAGCCTGAGGAAGAGTATTGCCTAGGTGGCTAAGCAAAAGGCTTTCCATCTCAGAGAGCTACTTTGGAAACCCAGATGAATCTTTGAGCTTTGCATTTGTTTATTATCAAACCACAAAGCAATAACAGATTACAATCCTCTGGCTAATACACAAAAATACATATAAATATTACCAATAAAAAAATACATCACTGACTCATCTCTACAGATGACAAGTACAAAGCCAATAAATATCACAATTCTAAAGCATATGTTACTGGCTGCCCTATAGAAGATAAGTACTGCATATGGTAAAAGGCTTTTTTT
Source organism: Gavia stellata (assembly GCF_030936135.1). NCBI lineage: Eukaryota > Metazoa > Chordata > Aves > Gaviiformes > Gaviidae > Gavia > Gavia stellata. The sequence goes on from NC_082600.1 coordinate 27,467,737, forward strand.
GTTTGGTTGGTTTTTTTGAAAACACATGTCTGTTACTAAAAACTACCTACAGTTTGAAATCCCTTACTGAACATATTGGAAAACATACATATACTTCCATGCCAGGCTTTCATATCTTCTCCTATATTCCTTCTCCTTTCAGATCTCAATTTCTTAATGTGTTGGATCAGCAAACCTCTATAAAATGCACAAACTCATATTCGTGATACAGATGAAGTATTCCATTATGTCACGTATGTATATATATTATGTATATAGTATACAAACTTAAAATTGCATTCAAAACATATAATTTAATACTTAAACCTGTATCAACATTGGTTTGCACCAGCAGGTTTTTTCTCTGTCTCTGAATTATCACTTTTAGCTTCTCTTCACATTCATCTGTCTGAACTCTTGTGTTCTCAAGGGCTGGAGTTCCTGTTAAGCTCAGCCCTGCATAAACTGTGAAGTATAGAAATAAATCCATTAAGTTTAAAATCAGACTCCTGACATTCCTAAATATTCAGTATTTGTGCAGGGTCTTCTCGGGATGTGGGTTTTAACTGCTTAAACTTAGAAACAGGAGCTGTCCAAAACGAGCCTAGTTCTGACCAGTAATAACCAAGACCATAGACTGCAAACCGAAAGGCCACCAGCATTTTAGTAAAAATTCAGAGAAGTCTATTTTATTAAAAAATCTCTTCCTCTTTATTGCACATGGACCTGAAAAGAGTATTCTCTCTCTGCAAAGACAGAAAAATGCAGTGCTCTAAGGACAGCCTATTTCCAAGCCATTTCTCCTCTCACATGTGACTGCAGCCTGGGAAATTACAAATTTTGAAAAGCCTGCATGCTAAAAATAACATTTCTAAATGGAGGAAAAACCCCTGCTCTTCATCCAGTGTTTCAATATTATGTACCTAGAAAGAACATATGCTTAAAATGTTGTCTTCTAGGAAAAGAACAGAGGATGAAATGAAAAAAATTCTTCTTTAAAATAAAAAGTCTGAACATGCTCCTTACCTCTTCTCAGGGGTGAACATGCAGAAGTGCATTAACAGAAGGAAAAGACATTAAACTGTAAGATGAATAAAGCCCAGAACTGTGTGCTGAAAGAGACTAGGTCACAGAAAATTCTGTCTTAAAAATTAGGGGTTTGTAGGGGAAGAAAATTTTTAGGTTGCTGTTTTACAAGTAATTAAAAACACCACAAAATGTTATTTTCAGAAGTGTTAAGATTCTGTATAAGCAGATCAACCTTGCAATGTGGCTAACAATCCTATTGCCCCTTCTTGGAGCACTAACTGAAAATATTACTGCCTTTCAACTTTATAACTTTCTTCAGTTTCTAGCTCTGTAAGAAGCAGAGAATTGCAGTGGACTGACAAAGCTGTTTCTTTGTGTACTGGCTGAAGTTTCTGTAGGGATATTTTCCTTCATGATACAGTAACACTTCTTACTCCCTATGGTCCGTCAGTCTTGATTTCACTAGAGAACTGTTTAGCTGTGAGATGAAGCTCCTGGTACACCGAAGGTCTGGAGGTCCTCCTCAGAGTACCAGACATGCTTCTCTGAAGGCAGTGAGTAACTGGAATCGAACGCACAGACTACACTCAACTTCTACGCTAAAAGCATATGCTCCTGCTGAACCAGTGCTATTGGTCAATCCACACCCCAAACTCTGCTCAAGTCTTCCAGCACAGAAGTTGCACATAGGAAATCAACGCATCTAAGACAAAAGACACACAAAAGGGTCAAAGCCTCATGATGCGCACTGGCCAGTGTCAGATCTGCTGTGTACTTCAAACAGGTGCTACCACTGACAGCAATTGAATAAGGACACTATGGCTGTTCACTTTGAATAGCTGATTAAAACAGGTAACTTTGCCACAGCATGCCAGGGGCGAGTCCTCCTGTTGGAGATCTTATGGTCAGATGAAGTCCGAATTCCAACGCAACCAATTGCAGTCCATGTGACATGTGTATGCAATATGTCTCCTCTGTAAAGGGATGAGCTATGGAAGCAAAAAGAGATGTTTGCTTCTGAAGGTCTAGAGCAAAAGCTTTGTACTTCTTAGAAGTTCTGGGGTTCATCTGGATCCGCAGTACGTAAAATGATCTACTTGGGGTATTTTTGTCCAAGCTCCAGATGTGGCAGCTACTTTTTGGGTTTCTCTAGTATGTTCAGGAATTTCCCTCGAGTCATTTCTCTAGCTGAAATTATAAGGGAGGAAAAAGAGATTAATATTTTTTAAAAAGCCAAGAAACCCAAACAATTGTATAATTTACAGATTTTAACCATAGGATAAGAAATCCATTTAGATTTGTGCTTATACCAATAGTGAGTAAGGATTATATTTTTTTTTTAAGTGGAAAATAAATAAATTTGCATTCCAGCTTGAATTCCTAACATCCTAGAAATGCAGGCAGGGCCTGGAATCTTCTAAACTCAGCAATAATTCCCACAGGCTGCCTCATTACATACAATCTATGCTTTCTATTCCCACTGTGTTATGCTCTTGCAGCACCTCCTTGTCTCTGTACTATCCATCTCTGAATGGTGTAATCCAGATCTCCATCACTCTATCTCACAGCAATTGTTCCTGGATGTTATAATCTGTCAGAGATTATGGAACTCTCTCTTTCTCCATTTCAGGATTATTGGTCCCTGGATGCTATGATCTTCAACAGAAATTAGACAGCATTTTCTCTCTCTCAGCAGTGTCAGTCCCTGGATGCTGTAATATAATGGGGTTTATATTCCTTCAATGCAGTTCATCTATGGATGATGTAATAAAGTAAAGTTTATAGAGCTTTGGTCTTCTCTCTCTCTCTGCATTGTCAGTCCTTCGATGTTTAATACAGCAAGGCAAGGTTTATATGTCTCCCTCTCTCACTCTTGGCACCATCAATCTCTGATAGCTGTATTACAGCAGGGTTTACACAGCCACTTTTCTGCATGAGACATTTCTGACTTGTGAGCCCATAAGCTCACAAGCTGGCAGAGCAGCCCTAATACTACCTTTGTCTTGCAATAACAATACAATGCATCAAAGACAACATGATCAGCAATTGAGTCCTGGAGAAAGACAATCTTCCCACTGGTGCTTCCCTTATTTTCTTTTAAATAAAGGTGTAAGCTTTGTGCTGGACTGACAGGCATCAAAACATGGAGGTTTTTATTGGCAGGGTTGATGAAAGCGTGCATGTTTCCCACACCTAGCCTAGAGAGAAGTAGATGGGAATTCATTTTCTGTTTTATCCATTCGATTCCTGTCCTCTCTACTGAGAGGAAAAACAGAAATTACAATTAGCATAAAAACTGGAGGTGGGTTTGTTGCTGATATTTGGTTTTCTTTTGACATTACTGATTATCTGTTAGAACTAAAATGGAATAAAAATGTTCAGCTTAAAATACTCAATACAGACCCTCAGGTAAAGACATTTTGTTATTCTTTACCTAAAGGTTAGAATTTGTGCCTTAAAGCCTCATCTTTAAATTATTACATTCTAATTTGTCTACCCCAAATTGTACCACAAGGTATTGTCATCAACAAGATCCCTGTAAAATGATTACTGGTATTATGGACTGTCTGGAACATATTGATATTCATAGGCTGCGAAGTCCACTGCCATGAGTGGAACACGCTTCAGACTGGCTGCAGATTCAAGCAGATCACTGCATTATTCGCTTGGTTCATGCCTCCAGCTGTGAGTTATATCATCTGGGATCCATTCCCAACTCTGCTTCTGATTCACAGTGTGAACTACCACAAAAGTACTCATCTGTACCTCTATTTCCCCATCTGCAAGATAGCCCCTATCTTTTAAGTGCTGCTGAAGTGACACATGGATAGAAGGTGCTGCAGAAGGGCAGAGTGGATTGTTATTTTGTCAGAAACTAAGTTGTTATGCACAAAGAACATGATTAAATAAAAATGCAATTTTTTAAAAATTTCAGCTAGGAATAGATTTTCAGCACCAGTTCTTTGACACCTCCCTGCCTTGCACCATCAACAGTTCATGGTTTTAAAACACTCTTAATGGAGAAAGCATAAAGCCGAACTGTAGTTGATAGAGTGGAAAGTTTTCCGGAGTGCAAGTCCCATATAGGAGATATACGAATGCATGACAATTCTGTTCCCCCAAAGAGGGCTGCACCCTATAAATCAAGCAGAGAGCATAGACTCCTTCTGTGCGCTGAGTGAAATTACTGTGGGTTGGGGGTTGCTCCGGAGCACGTGCCCTCCTGTTCACTTGTCATCGGAGATGTTAACATTTCTGATTAATTCACAGACCTCTCATTTTATTCTTCATTCCTTTATCCTTGCTATCCTGTTCTGCTGCAGCTTAAAGATTCTTACCGACCTGCTACAATAATCACCGCCCGCTTCCCCCCCCAACCTGGTGAAATTGTTTAGTGATGCCAACCGCGCTTTTAATTTGCAAGACATCAGACACAGAGGTAATTTATACCAACATCTGTTCATTTCTGACTTCTGAAACAAACTCGCACATGCTGCTACAAAATCCCATTAGGAGCAGGACACAGCCTTCTGCTATTCTGCATTCCTCTTCTCCTCACATACTCAGGCTTGCATTGGGGCTTTATTTTTAAAGATATGATGCCAAAGTGAAAGAAAGGACCTTACATCTTTGTATATGTATGAAAATGGCCAGGAAATAACATCCTCATATCACAAAAAAATCACAGCCAAACTAAGGGCAAGTTTCCACAAACATTAACAATCTTGTTTTCCCTGCTTCAGCTGCTTCTCTTACCTGCCCAAGAACCACAGTTCAATGTATTCCTGGTAAACACAGGCCAAATACATACTACATGGTACTGCGTTCAAACGTCTTGGCTATTCCTTCCCCTTTGTTCCTCTTTAATCTGCATCGGAGTATGATTTGAGCTTGGGTTTTGCACAGAAAAGCCTCTAATATTAAACTGACTCCTCTGCTCAGTACTGCTTCTGATAAATGAATTCTTAATAATGGGAATATAATTTCCAATGGGGCCTTTTGGAGCTTGCTGGAATGAGGGAAGAGCTTGTGAATGAAGAAACCATCACCCACATTCTAAATATGATTGCAGTCTAAGAGAGACGGCAAAACCTGCCTTAAGCAACTACCCGAGGGACCAGCAGAAGCCAGTTGCGTAGTGGATAGAGGTGGATTTTTTAATTAAAAGGTTGGACAAAACTGTAGTGAAAACCTTAGGGATTTTTTTCTTTAAAATGGTTCCTTAAACCACGGACTTCAAGTGAAGAGAGGGCTTGAGTGCAGGTTTCATTGTACCAGCAAACAGACACTACAGAGACTGTGCAGCATGAAACAGAAACATGAATCTCCATGTCAAGTCACGATTTACAACCTTGCCTACGCTGTGCATGTACTACAATAGAAAAATCAACAATGGATACGATCGCAATAGCTTGGATACAAATTAATCTCACCTACTAGGGAGGAGGAAGAGGATACTGAAGACCATAGAGAAAACACTTTAAGATGTTATCAGCACTGGTTACAATGGAAGTTGAGTGCTTGAATAGACTTTTTCAGAGAAATGTATTGAAAAACGGTATCAGGCTATTATAATTACCAGAGAATGCTGTACTGTATGAATTAAGTTTGCTGCCTGGCAAGGTCTGCCAAGCAGATCTCAAGAATAGGTATTGGGTAGAAAAGGCTGGGGCTGAAAGGAGAAGGGGAGATTTCTACTTGATAGGGGAGCAGAATAAGGTTTAATATAATCTCCTCTTTAGAACTTCAATCCCTCAATCCCACATTTAGCCTTGTTGCCTGGGGCTCCTTTTCTACTACAGTTGTCCCCAAGCTGCCTCTCTGCAGTAAATTTTGTGGTTGCTGGTTGAAAAGATTCAGTAGTACAGATTGATTTCCTACAAGTGAGGAGATGAGGGATTACCAAAAGCAGTCCTGGTTAACAAGATTGGGTGCAGAATCTCCTGCCAGAGCAGCCCACTCTGCCAGTGCTTTGCATCCTTTCACTATGACATATGGGTTTCATTACACAAAGATTTTCCTGATTTTAACTTGGAGGTGATTACATTGGAAACTCAGAGCTATCTTTACATCTGTAGCAATTTAAAGGTTAAGTAACTTTTAATCAAATGACAAAGACTCATAATGTTTTTTCCTCGATTGAAAATGAAAACCGCTGTCCTGGAGATTCCTTCCAGTGACAATTTAATTAGAGAAAAACACTGCACTGGAGATTGGGGTCCAGCCTGATTGCTCCCCATAAAAAGCCTTCTCACACATATGGACATACTGTGTCATAAGGTCTGGATAGCCAGGAAATAATGGAAGGATTTACTGCTATAAAATCAGCAACGAAAACAGTTATTTACACTTATATAAGCAACTTTCATCCAGGAGAATCCCTAAGCAACACACATATGTGCACATTTTTAAAACAAAATACACACTTAAATGCAAAAGCGCAACACACTTCCTGATAAAGTCTATGACAAACTGTATTTATCACACATTTATCATGATCATTAAACCTTCCACTGCTTACTACTTCTGAGGTTATCTAAAAATCTCAAAACAAAGCCTGTGAGAATCTTCAAATCACAGATATTTTAAAATGAAGTCACCCACTAAAGAAGCACTTCTCTGCCTCTCCCCCAGATGTACAACTTACAGGACGAATTTGACTGTGCTCCTCCTCTGTCCTGAAAAATGTAGCTGTGTTGAAATCTAAAGGTCTTGCTACTAAAAAGAACTGGAAATAAAATTAATGCCCTGTGAACAGAACATGTTTTTAGCCCTGAAATGTCTTGTAGTATCATACTTTGAATGCTACATGCTTGACTACCAAAAGGTTATTTTAGGCACTATCATACTTTGTTAGCTTATCAGTTATTCTTTCCATTCAGTTGTATTTATGATAACTAAAGAACTTGCTTTTCAACATGGAAGATTCCTTTAAAGTACTAATCATGCACTCTCAAACTACTGCTGTGTCTTAGGACTATACAGAAAACAAAACTAAAAGGGCTTATTTCTGAAGAACTACCAGTGAAAATTACCAGTTCAGGGTGAAGAACATGAATTGCAGAGAGCAGAACACTCCTCTGGTTTTTAGCCCTTGTATCACAAGGGTCTGTTGCATCAGAAATTATTTCTTTTGTCCTGAGACACAATGTTAGGATAAGAAGACACAACCATTCTTTTTCCTAGTTGGTAGGACATAAAAAAGGCCTAGAAGAATCTGCGTGTGAGTAACTGTGAGTCTTGCTTGACTGGACTTGTGAAAGCCAATGGCAAAGCCACATCTTTTGGCTGGGCTCAACCAGTATTGCATTTGGAAGGGAAATAAAAAAATCAGTCACGGGGGTGAGGGGGAGCAAGGGCAAAAAGGCAATCTAAAATGTGCAAAAATATTTAAGATTGACATTATTACTAAACAGCCCTCAAAGAAAAAAGAGGCTTATTTCAGACAAGGCCAACAGAATACTATTACCCAGCCAACATAATCTGAACTTCTATCAGAGAGAGAGATCTGTATGGACTACTTTCTATCTCAAGACGAGATGCCCAAAATCCTACCACCACCTGGATGCCTGCTGGCACCAGCTCACTCCTCTTGCTTCATAAAAAGAGCTCCAACTACCCTGCTAACTGCATACTTCCTTAATGTAACTGTCAAATGAACTGCTGCTTGATGACTGTGGGCCTTTGACAAACACTCATCAGTGAATGCTACACTAAGCCCAATTTCATAAAGAGCTGGAACTGCCATCTCAGGAGAGCAGCGGTTAGCAAAAGCAACGTCAGTCACCTTTACTGAAGGTAGAACTGTCACATGCAGACACTCAGCCCTGCGCTTCAGGAACTGTTACATTTACACTGAAGACCAGCGTAATCGTCTAGCACTTCTGAAACACATTCTTCAGGTAAGACGACAGAATCAGCATAAACCTCCAGGTGGAATAAGCTTGCATCTTTCAATAATCAGTATCAAAGCACTTGCAAAGTTTATCAAGCTTCACAATATTCTTGAGACATACAGTGATTTAATTCCCATCTTACAGATGGGGTCACAGCCTCAGTAAGGAGTGATATACAGATGTATACTAAAGAAGTCAGCAACCGTGCTAGAATTCAGGCTCTGAAAGATGAGCTCTGTCAAGTCTTGCTGCAGCATTTTAAAATATTAACACCACCCTTGGTACAAAACATCACCGTCCTTCCCTTGGTGAATGACACAGCAGAATCTGCCCTTACTTCAGCTGTAGTTCACCGTTTGGCATGACTTGTTTTGAAATGACAAAGAAGGTGGGTGCCTGCCCAAAACCAGGCTGTGAACCAGAGCAGGTGAGGCACATGGACTGCTCCTCCCAGTGTGCTATGAAAACAGTCATCTCTGACAGAGAAGTGGTAAATAGCTGGGACTGATAAAATTTTAAACCACTGAAACAGTTTAGTGAGTGTTAGCTAGAGCCTTAAGAATAGCAATCAAATACCTAATGCTTTCCTGAATCATGAAATCCTCATGTGACCTCCTTCCACCTTGTTTTTCTCCACCCACAGTAGTGGTGTTTTATCATATACCTGATAAGAGATCTCAGAAATCATTCAGGATTATCCAGAATGGTGATAAGAGATCTGCTGCAGATTAACATATCCTCAAAAATGTTATTGTTGCTATCAATAAATAGTAAAATTGTATCAGCTCTAAAAAAAATTAGATTCCTTCTCTGCAAAATAATTTACCTTGTTCACCGAATCAGATTTCCCTACATTGCAAGGCAGCACCATTCTGTTTGCACTCAGTTGCAAACAATGATGTTCACAGAGCTTCGAATGCAAAAACTACACACAGTGTTCATTCACATACAGATGAGCAAAGCTAGTCAATGAAAACACTCGAAGCAAGGGGCAATGACATCCCTGCCAATGCCCAGGGACCTCCTAAACTTACGTTCCAGGTCACAGATATTAGGATGTACAGATATTTTGCGCTGAGTGACCCCCATATTAAAGGAAACTCCTACAGGACCTCCCACTTCTAGAAGCTGCCTTCGGCCAACATCCTGTGGGGCCAAAGACCTGATCCCTTTGACCCCCAAAGCAGGGAAAGAGTTACATCTTCTCTCTGTGAAGCCAATAAAAACCTCTCTTGATTATAATTTAGATAAGAGCCACTGGATTGAATAATAATGTCTGAAACTCCCCTGGCTGTTTCACCTTGAGACGTCCATCACTGGGTTAAACATGATGCTAATTGCATTTGGATTGATTAATTTCTCTCACTCCTGTCTATTCGAATAATGCTTAACAAAATAATCACAGCACCCAGAGCCAAATCTTCTCCGTCAAAGGAATGAAGCCATCAGAACCAGCAGAGATGAAAGAAATGAAGATGACCCGTAATTACTGCTACGGTGATATCATTACCATATTATAGAAAATGAGTGTACGTGGGGGGAGCAGGAGCTGCGATTATTATTTATTTTTTAATGGAACCTCACATTCCAAGAATACAGATCCAACACAGTGGAGCACACAGAAATACAGAACTAAAAAATTATTGTGCATTAAATTGCAAAATACAGTGAACACTGGGACTCTAGATGCTTCGAGTGTCTTGTGATGTGAGCTGCTGTTTATTCACTTCACTACTTTTTCATTGCAATAATACTTTGTATATGACTAGCATGGAGATTTAAGATGCCTACCTTCCCAAAAAGATCCTCAAGTATCTGCAACAGAACTCACCCATAACCCTGATGCTTAAAGCCATTCGACTTTAATATCATTACAAGATCTTACTTTGAACACTGGCATTCAGATTTTTAAACCACAAGAGCTAACAATGCTCAAAGAAAAGCTAGCATGCAAGAAATTTTTATTCTTAAATGCTGATTCCTGTCTGAAGGCAGTTATAAATTCCATCACCAGCCGCAGTAGGTGACTTTCAACCATTCATTACACTGGTTCTGTAAAGATATCAAATGTATCAAGTCTGGAACAATTTAAACTAGGATTAAAAAAAAAAAAAAAAAACCACACCAACCAAAACCACAACCCTAACATCCAAAAGGAAGGCCTTCTGCTCCCTTTATTCTCCAAAATACACTCCCAAAGCCCCTCTCATTTGAGAAACAAATAGCTTGGCAATTGTATAAGATTTTCAGACACCTGTGCACTGCAATTCTAATTGTGGTTTATACAGTTCACTTCTCTCAGTGCTGCTTATGTCTGCCCCCTAGTCTCAGACTGAAGACAAAAAACCACACACAACTAGCAGCTTAAAGTATTTATTCTGGAATAAAGCCAAGGTCAAATACACACAAAAATTTCACATGCCAAAAATGTCAAGACCTAAGACCAGGAGCTGACTCATGAAGCTAATTAAACACAGAAAAATGTTGTTCAAGTATTTCATAAGGCTTAAAGAAAGAAATTCAAGTTATGCTTCTAATATTAAAAGCAGTATGAAAGGCAATTTTATACCAAAGTTGAGAATAGTTTCAAGTATACCTGAAAGGGACTTCCAGTTATCACTGGAACAGCTACATCTTGGGAGACCTTTGACCACCAAGTCCCACAGATGTTGGAGGCAAATAGTGGGATAGAAATGTGGCATATTTTAACAAGAAGCACCCTGAAGGTTTTTTTCTACCTGCTTGTACCAAAAGGAAAATGATCTCCTCCTGGCCTCCCAACCCCTGCGGAGAACCAAGAGTTCGTGATTATTTAGGTTTTCTCACCACAGTATCTCAAAGAGGAATCTTCTTTATCGAGCAACATGAAGAAACGAGATCAAAACCCTGTTTGCTCAAGAACTCTTGAGCATAAAACACATGAAGCAGCTAGGCAGAGAGGTCTGCACTGAATATACGCACACAGCCGGGTATGAAAGGTTTCTGGAGGTGAACGGACCCTTCTCAGACGGCACGCAGGCAGAAGTGCTCCCAAGCTCTGTGATTCTGTGGAACAGTCCACCATGATGTGGTGCTCCTGCCCACACTGGGGAGCAGGTGTTTACCAGCTGGGAGCAAAGCAGGTGAACCTTGAAAGTAATGATTTTTTCAAGTCTTATCAGTGACCGGGACATGCAGGCCATGGCAAAATCTGAGCCCAGGAGCCAATAGGAACAAAGGGATTAAGAGTTATTAGGAGTAGAGAGAATTACATATTTACAGTACAGTTACTGAAAAATAATTGTGTAACGATTATGTAAGTCCCTATACCCCTTTTGGCTAATAATGTTGGGATACAAGCTGTATGGTTATGCAAGCCAGGGCACACAAATCCAATCAGAAGACATCAAGGCGTGTTTACAGGGTGGCTTACAGCTCGGGTTCAAGAACACTATGGCTTCCTTGACCTCCAAAAGGCAGAAACAAAGCCCTGTCAGTAGGTTAGCTAATGGTTTGAGCTGTGAAGCAGAACTGAGTTTTTAAATTTAACTTTTGTCAACAAGCTTCATGGGAAGAGCTATCTGGTTGAAAGAAGCTCATACTATAGTAGTCTGTATTTATTTGTCCAGAGTTCTGTCTTTACTTTAAAAAGCAGACTAAATTTTAAAAATGTTTTCTAATCCCAAGATGCCTTATTGAAACATTTTTCCATGTAGATGACTGCAGCCCTTGACATAACAATGAACTATCAATACTGAAGGTCTCTATGAAAAGAAGATTCATGTTTTTTATGACTGAACACTATTATTTGATTTACACGTAAAGTAAACCAAGATTCCTTCTGCCATTAGTACAAAACACATGAAATTACATAGAGGACTTCTATAATTTAAAAAAATCCGAGTAAAAAGTCTGTATAAGCAAATACAAGTAACTGAAATCTCAGTGTTCCAAGGCCAAAGTCTAAACCTTAGTTAAACGAGAATTATGGAAGAGCAGCAATATGCAGTTTGTGGGCTGCAGAAGAAAACCTTCACAATTGCCTCCATCATTTTATTCTTTCCTCCACATGAATCAAAGGCACTTTCTTTAATGACTACCCGTACCCCTATCCTCATCCTTCCCAGTATATTCACTACTTGCTTTAGTCCAGCTTTTTCAGTTACACTACTGACTAGTTTCATGCGCTCTGCCCACCACAAGCCTCTTCTCCTGGCAAAAACACCCTGAGCTGAAGAATATTTGAAAGTCCAGAAAAGGGTTCAGGGAATTCAAAACCATCTTTACCAACTCCAAGTTAGTCACAAGACATCTGAGGAAATGCACTGATTTAGAAATGTTAGAGTTTTTACAGATCCAAATGCTACTAGAGTCAAGTTCAAATTAATAAAGAAAAAATGTATATTTGGAAGAGTTAAAAATCACGGGGAAATTGTGCTCACTCAGAGAAACTATCAGTAGTTTTAATCTGACCTACTTGGTAACAAAACTGTCATACCACTCAGGGCTGTTTGGAATACATATTAAAATATAAACAACGCAGGCTCTGCTACAATTATTACAATTTATCTGTTAATGAGTTCAAAGGCAACTAGGCAAGGCCCAGCTGTAAAAGCAGATATAAAAGATGCACCCAAAAATAAACCCTCCCAGACCCATGAGGAAATGTGAGAACATTTTTCATAAACACCCTCGCACTTCTAGTACCCATGGGTTTTGAAGAAAAGCTTAAAGACACGATTCAAATACACAAAATACAGAGGTATCGGAGTCTGCAGATATCTCCTGAGAGCAGCAGCCAGAAGAAACTCCAGTTTCTTGAAACCCAGAAATAAAGCATACCAGTCAACTGTCAGTCCTAAAAAACCAAGCCAAAACAAACAAAACAACATTATTTTTCGCTCCAGAAGGTCTACTGAAATCAGCCCAGTAAGCTTTGGTACTCTTTTGCTTCCAAAAAATCTCTTCATGTTTATTCCCAGTCTATGCATACCACTGGTCTGAGGCCATGTCTACCATTACTTTCTTCTCCTATGAAAGCTGAATACAGTGCCATGGCTATCTTTTAATCATCAGACTAATGTTCTCCATCCATTACTGAAAACCAAGAACAGAGGCACTCCAGTAAAGCAGAATGCAAACCATCTACAAGTCAGCTCAGAAAGTGAAGCAGAAGGTGGTGATGGCCATGAGGAGTCTCCATAGACTTAGTGACTGGTGAGATTGCTCTGAGGGTTGAAGGGCATTGAAGAAACCTTGGAAGCAAGGAGCATCCAGAAGACTCCATGATCTAGTGACAACGGGACTATCAGACATATTTGGAGGTAGAAAGGCACAGCGGAGTAGAACAGGTGTAAGTAAAAAGAGGATATAAGGAAAAAGTCATGAGCAAAGAAAATTTAATCTACAAGAAGAGAACAGATCAAATGATAAGGTATACAGTACAGTATCATATGAGGAAAATTGTACAGAATCAGAGAATCATTCAGGTTTGAAAGGACCTTGGCAGGACCCCAGTCAACTATCTGCTCAGAAACGGCAGGCTGCTCAGGGCTTTAGCCAGGCAAGTCTTAAAAACATCTATGGATGGAGACTGCACAACCTCTCTTTGCAATCCTTCCAATACTTGACTGCATCACCCTGAAAAAGTTTTCTCTAGAATCCAGTCAGAAACCTTCTTGCTTCAATTTATGACTGTTGGCTCTTGTCCTCCCACCATGCAGTACTGTGCAGAGCCTGACTCCATCTTCTCAATAACCTCTCAGGTACTAGCAGGCAGCTATCAGGTCCCTGAGAAGTCACCTCTTCTCCATGCTGAACAAGCCCCATTCCCTCAGCTTCTGTTCACAGGGCAAGTGCTCCAGCTCCCTGATCATCTTGGTGGCCCTCCACTGAACTCACTTCCATTTACCAATGTCTTCCTCATGCTGGGGCATGGAGGACACCACTGGATGTGGCACTGCAGATGCAGTCTAATGACTGCTGAGTAGAGGTGAACAATCACCTCCCTTGATCTACTGGCCATGCTTCTATTAACAGTCATATATACAATCCTACATTCCTTTCCCAAATATTACCTACCTGTTATATTCCTGTTCAACACTGTTTCCTAGCCTCTAACCCTCCACCCAGCCACTCCTTTGCTTATTGTTCCAGGAAACTTGAGCACCATAGTCAGGAGTCAGTGCACTTCGTGCCCTAAGACAGGGGAGGAACTGTCTTCTCCTCCAAGTTTTATACGCATACACTAGTAAACAGAAATTGTAAGCATTTTTTAAAAATTAATATGCTCTCTATTTTCAAGTAAGCCAGGTACTAGGCGTGAAAATCTTGAGGCAACCCAGAGAACTATCTGTTGAAAACCAAATGACAGCTTGGCCTGCTACCCAGAAACATCCATCACCCAGCCCTTTTTCTGTTGGGATTTGTGCTGAATGACGTCTTCTGCAGGTTAACAATTAGTTTTTAGCATAAGAGTCCTGTGTCATCGTTGTCATCTCCCCAGGAGAAAGAAACACGCTGAGTGATTTTTAGATTATATGCTCTGATAAGACACAGGCTCCTGACTCCCTGTGTGCTTGTGCCATGCAGGCCACCTGCTCTATGGAGCTGCCACAGGGGACACCCTCAAAAAGGTTTAATAATAATGTTCTCTCTAGAGATGTAACTCAGAGCATGCTCTGAATTTACATTCTATATCACTGACTAAAATCTTGTATATAAAATCCTATCAATAGATAGGATCTAAGACTAGTCACTAAAAATACGGCAATACAGTATATTGTAGAAATTAAATTCCTATTAAACAAGAATCTGTCAGGTCTGTAGTCATAAAAACCATAAATGAACACAGGAATTGATAAAGCAGGGCAGATCAGTGATCTACCCAGTCAGGTATCCTGTCTAACTGCACCCAATATCAGAAACATCACAGAAAAAAAAAAGCAAGGAACTCCATTATGAAGACATATGGAATAATCACCTCTGAAAGATTCCTCCTCTTCCTAAGTGCTTGTTTTATATCCTGAAGCAGTTGATATTTCCTACTTCATTTTATATTTTATTCTGCTATAACTAGAAATGTTCTCATCATCCATTTAATTGCCTGGTTCCTTTTCAATAGCTGCTAAGTACTTGGTCTAAAAAAAAAAAAATATAAAATCCCAGTGTGGCAGAAAGTTCCACATCAAATTATTCATTGTGTGAAAACCATTCCTTTTTGCTACTTTTAATCTGACTGGCTTCTATTACTTTTTTCTGAACTACCCCCCTCTTATTCTTTTCAGGGTTGGGAGTCAATAGGAATTTTCAATTTATCTTCTCAATTGCAGAGATGTAAAATAACAACTGTGCTACCCTTCAAAATCAAAGAGATCCACTTTTTTCACATTCTCATGAAGAAACCTCTTGATTTATAAGCAACTCTCTAGAAGCGAATGGTGCATTTCACACTATCTTGAAATTATTCCTACCAAAAGACTGCCCGAAGTGACAGAGTATCTGAAGTTACAAAAGAGAGAATGAGACTTACTTGCTTTCTGGGAAAAGATTACGAAACCTTATGCAGAAGTACGGGTTGTACAGCGCAAGCAATTACTGAAGTCAAGCAGAAGAGGTGGGAAACAGCACAATCATTTGCTGTGTCCTGGAGCTTCACTGAAGCCTGAAGACATACAAGGGTAGAGCAATCCACTCTGCTTCACCATGCTGGGGACTGTGCTTCTACCTGGCTGTTCTGGACCATCCCAGGAGCTCGAGAGGCTCAAGTGGTACATGCAAAACATGGTTAAATGCTGCCACATTCACCAACTGCACACAAACTCCAATTACTTTGTGTAATGACATTCTCCAGCAAGTTCAGAGAGATTTGTCATGAAAATTCTGCCAAACAGCAAGTTTTTAGTTCAGAAGCATCAAAATCCTATAAAAAACCCAACATACAGAACAACTTAGCATAACTATTCTTACCAGTCCAAGTATAAAGAGCTATCAAGTGAAGTTGGCCCAAGTACAGATCCTTGTGTCACCACCTTCTATCCAACTCACGCCAATTATTTTGAAACCTACTATTTCTAAACCTACCAAAGTGACAAACCTTTGTTAAGGAAAAAAACTACATCAGTGTAGTTTATCTAAAATGTTGTGATGACAAATGCATACGAAGATCATACTTAATTTGTTAACTTTCTCCAGCTTATCTAACCAGAAGTAACAGCAAATTACAATTACTTTACAACTTATTGAAAAAAGATTTTGCTATTTACATACATAACATAAAACATTTAAAGGTATTATGGCCCTTCAAGCAGCCTGCAATTTATACAGAAAGTGAAGGTCCAGAGAACAAATTTTACTCCACTCTCTCCCTTCTATTTTATAATAGAAGAAAAAGCAAGGCTGTGACTAATTGTTGACACATTTGAACTTCAAGTATGTCCTATTCTGCTTCTGATAGTAATTCTGAACGATATTATTTTGGTGTCAGAAAGCATTACCCCAAATACAACAAGAGTTCTGTTACTTATAGGTCAAGTTTTATTTGATAGATACAGTTATTGAGCTAGAATGACAGCATGCCCTAGGAGACAGCACTTTAGCCTGCAAATGGATACTTGGTTTTTTATCACTGATGCAGTCACTCCTGCTATGTGACTTCTCCATCCATCCCTCAGGTTCTCCCAACCATGAATTAGTATATATCTTTCTCTGTCAAGTTCCAAGAAGTATATTCCACACATATCTGCTGTTAGGACATGTAATGCCAAAGTAGAGGAAGCCAACATGTTCAATGAAGTGTCAACAAAAACAGAAGAAAACAGCCAGCACGCCAGCTTGGCAAATACCTTTAAATAAATACAGCTAGCTAGCAATGGTGATGTATGTCTTGAATAATTATTTTGATGCCTGAAAGTTCTTGTTGTTGATCAAGTACCCACTCTGCTACATGGTGTACAAACACAGGACAAGTTATTTCTGCCCTAAGGAGCTTAGGAGAGACACTATGTAAATACAGACAGACAATAGAGGTACACAGTTAAATGAAATACAGACAGACAACAGAGGTACACAGTTAAATGAAACAACTCACAACACATCACCTTAACAGTTATCAAGATTTCTATACATACTGTACAGCAGATGGAAGGAGGATGAGCTGGCTCCCTGGATGTTTACAGAGTATGCCTCCAAAGTGTGCAGGGAAACCAGTTTCTTAGAAAACACAGCAATGGCTCATAGTAATTTGCATTCTTGAGAGACTGGAAGTGTCTGTTGTCCTTCTGTTACTGGATGCAGTATATTAGATCAAGCACCAAAAAACAACCAGTAAGAGAAGAAAAGTGGTTTGATACAATACAGAAGTGTGCAGAGAAACGTATGGAGATCTTGATCACAGTCAAACTGATGAGCTCATCTTTGCGAGTGGAACAAGATTTGTTAAGATCAGAGTAAAAGATTCTGGAAAATGTGTAATATTATAAGAACTTGAATAAGAGCTGTGTGGATAGATAGGAAATGCTTTATTCCATAGGTGTTATATAGAAAAATGGAAGAAGATTTAGATTATAGCTTAGATGCCCAGACTTTCTGGAGAGTCAAGCATTATACCTGGTCACAAGGCTAAACGAGGGACAGAACAGCAGCAGAGTTCACAGTCATCAAAAAAGGGATCACAGACAATGTGTTTGGAATAGGAGAAGAGAGTAAAAACCTCTGGCTTCCACATCTACTCAGGTCCTCCGATATAAAGGAAATGAAGGGGCTGGTAGAGGGCATTTTTAATCCCATAGGTTCTAGAAAGATAGCCAATGTTCATTAGCTCCCAATGTGGTCTAAATACTCTGAAATGGGTATGTTGCTAACTTACAGTCACAATACGGAACAATATATAAACAGTATGAGGCAAAGCCACACTACATAGTTCTGATGTAAGCATTCATGCTAACTCCACATGATAGTTGTTTCCTGTACATAAATTTTATCATTTCTATCAAATTATTTGGCTGCTCAGGAGTAATAAAACACTACCTTGCATGAGTACAGTAATGCTTGTACAGAAACTATATTAAACAGCATATTTACTGAAAAGAAAGAATTAAGATAAAAGAATACAGAAAAGACAGGAAACAACGATAAAGTACTACAGAACTGATGTTCTCTTCATGCATAGTAAAGATATTTCACTTCTCAGCTTCGTTGCCATAGCCAGTTACCATTTGAGTAATTACACTACGTCTACATCCCACTGTCCTCATGATTTAACTAGAAGCTAAGTGATACCTACTCTAAATATCATCAACATCTACAATCTCTCCTCCTCCCAGTGATCCATATGCAAAGGGCCTATAAATGCCTACTGTCACCAGACTAAGAAATGCCCTTCACTGGAACAGATGCTGCCACTGGCTTGAAGAACTTGTGCCCTCTCTGGGAATCCAGCAGCAGCTCTGAGCTAATGAGTACCGCGGGACTACTCGAAAGTATGAGCGTTTAACATTGCCTTTGGTGATGAGCTTATAGAAAGATCACTGCTTATTTGCCCACATGACACAAATACCAAGATGAGTGGCAGACAAGTAGATGGACAAACAAACAGTGTAAGTCAGGAAAGAGAAGACTACTAATAGGGCTTGCCCAAATACTGAATGTTTAAAGGAATACTCTGAAATCCTGAAAACGGACTTTGTTGCAGGGTACAGCACACCAGCCTTAAATTCCTTTGTCATTAATCCGTGGATGTGTTGGCTTTTGTTTTACCCACTAGGCAGGGGGCACTCAAAAATCCTCATTAGGAAATCATCTGCAGCTATGCACCAGAGAAAAAGGAAGAGTACAGCCTGTAGGATTTCAGATTTCAGTTAAGGCACTGCTTAGCAAGAAGAGAAAGCAGCAGGTACATTTTCAATGCCATCTGCTGGATAAGTTGGACAACTTTAATAAAGGTTAGAAACCACTGTTTTCCACCTATCATCATCAACACATACCAACAGTTCCCTCCTCTTCATACCTTACCTAAACAGAGATCAAAATTGAAGTTGTCTTAATAAGCACTTCTTATTCCCCACACTCTTGTCAATGCATCCAAGAAAGCAAATAAACCAATAGTTACAAAAACGTTCAGATGCGTAAAAATGACTGCATGTTACTCCTGCTGAGAATTCAGGGGGTTGACAGTGGAAAATATCTTAAATTCGATTTGATGAGAAAAGCCTGATGCCTAGGTTGCAAAACATATTCACTGGGCCCATCTCATCTCCCATCCTAGAACGGCTAATACTTCTTTCTGAAGACAGCAATGCAAAAGTCACAAGACAGGAAGATTTTTTCTTCTTGCCTGAAGAGTATTTTTCCCATTGGAAAGACCAACAACCGGCAGCGTTCACTCAGCTAAAGGAGCAGAAACAGACTTGTGTGTCACAATAAAATGGAACAGACCACTAGTCTGAAGAGACAGGTAACTTCTATTGCTAAAGAAGTCCAACACAGAAAATATCCTAGAATTTGAGGATAGGTATTTATTAATAGAGTAAAAAAAAGGTCGGCTTGATCTTGAAGATGAGGAACAACTCCTGACTTTTGTGAATTATAACTTATATTCTAGCTGTTCAAATTGCAAGCCTTCACTAAATGTGTCTCAACTGTTTGCAGAAACCACCGATGCTACAGATATCTGTAATTTCTCATAAAGGACATCTGGACACATTCCTCTTATGATAGTGTAACCAAAGAACTTCTGGAGACTCTGGTGGAATGACCCTCTTGGTGTATGATGCCATTTAGACATTCTATTGGATCACCTGGATTCAGTAAAAAAAGAGGGATAGACATGAAATAGGGTCTGGCACAAGGCTGATATAATTCATATAAGAGATGCAGCAACAGATTGCACTCCCAGGTCCTCAAATACGAAAATCATACTTGCTGACGTGAAAAAACAACAATTGTTAATAAACAGATATTCTGCTCTTCAACACTCCATATGGCAGTCTGATGGATTAAACACCAGCAGAGTGTTGATCACTCTAAAAGCTCATATTGAGATGATCTGGAAAATCTGTCTATCTACAATTTACGAATTCTGGTTAATTTAATTAAAATGCTGCATCACTAAGTGCCTTAACATGTGGAAAGCCATAAGCTTGTGAGGTTCCTGGCACATGCCTGCTTTCAGAAGCAGCTACACAACAAACTAGCAAGAATCTCCTTTTTAATTCGGGATACACGAAGGAAGATTCCTGAGCTACAAAATCAGTCTAAGTTTACAGGGAGAACAGACCAGAAAAATCTCCAGAACAGGGAGAGGGACAGGTCATACAGTAAGGCTAAGGATGCCAGTAGCATGACAGAAACAAGGACATAGGCTGTCAAGGTACTGGTGACTTCTTTAAAAGGGGCCAGCCAAGGTTAAAGGAAACTAGGTGGGTTATAAATAGTTAGCAGACTGAGAAATGGAGAGATACAGGTGGGGTTCAGCAGAAAGTCCCAAGACAGAAGGAGCCTGTTATCAACATGGCTGGCCAAAGGTAAACCCAATGCTGTAATCTACCTTTACCAAGGGAGGCTTGAGATCCAGCTTCTTCTTAAATTGAGACAGGCTACAGCACATACACAATCAATTACTGCAATTTAGCTAAGGGGTGGTACCTGTTCATTTTCAATTTGGTGCCAACACCATGAATGAGAATCCTTGAGGCTGAGCCAGCTTAGACATTTTTTTCCTTGCTAGAAGCACGGCTGGATGAAAGAATACAGATATTCCCAACCCAAAAACCCTCTGACAAAAGGCAAGTGAGTAAACTGCTGGGATGTGAAAGCAAACGATAGTTTGGGCAACAGATGGGAAACCTTTTCCATGTCTGCAGCAGCTCTGAGTTAAAGGAAGCCAAGGCGTCCCCGGAACACTCATTACTGTCTCTGGAATGGACCCATGTATATTAATACTTTTCTTACACTTAGTAATAGCTACTTTTGTTCTTCCTAAACCAAAGATCATGATGCTGGGTTCAGTTCTCAGCAGCTGAAGCTGAGGATGCAGCATCAACGGTTTTCCAGACATGACTGCTAAAATTTCAGGAGTCTGAAATGAGGGAAGTGGTGTTATCAGGGAGATGTCATGGAAGAATATATGGAAGTCCCCATGTTACCACTGTCTCAGTCCACTACAATTCAGCAAAGCATAAATCCTTTTTTTCTCTTTGCATTCTCCAAACTATCTAGAGTAAAGAGAAAACTTTCTGGAAGGAAGGAACAGCAATTTTCCTCAGGAATACATTAGTTTAGGCTAAATTCTTGTTAAGAAATGGTAAACAGAAACAATTTGGGATTTTGTTCTGCAAAATGATCATCTTATTTGGAAAAAGTGGAGCAGTGTCTAGTATGGCAATTGGTCCCCTACTGTACAGGCAGATGAGGTTGTGACTGCAAAACCGAGGACTTTCTGCAAGAGGATAGGGCATGCGAAGTTGTGAAGAAGGCCTGATCGCTTTCTACATCTAGCACAGCATTACAAAGTAAGACTGTCACCCATTAAAGGCCACTTCAGCTGTGTTTCTACAATTCATTGCATGACAAGAACACATTTTACAATGCACACCCTTACACTAATCTTTCCCATAATGGCAGAACTTGGAAAAATTCATCTGGAGTAAATAAAAAACAAAGCCATGTGCTTAGAGAACAAACTCCATTTTAAAAAAAGCCCGATCACATTTACATTTCACTCTCCAATATCCTCTCTATGCTTCCTCTAGACTATTTCCAACTACTTTTCAGAACACGTGACTGAGCATGCTGGAGCCAAAGTTAATTATTTCCATATTCAAATACAAGAGTACTGATCTTTTATACTATTATGAGCATAAGAGCCAAGAAAACGTGCCTAAGACAGAAAGCAAGGTGCAAAAAAACCCTTTCCTTCCCCTAAGTCTTCTCTGCTTCTGAGAGACCAAGCAGGCTGGTTTCAAAACAAGAGCAAGTGATATAACCAAACAAAAGCAGATCTGAAAGGTGAGCAAACCCCACAAGCCACAGAGTCATTATTACTGTGTCGACAGCACACTTGTTAAAAATGTATATTTTAATTTTCTGTATTGCTAAAGGTCCCAATTTGCCCAGGGATCTAGCTAAGCTGCCATTTTCTACCACGACAGAGTCTAATCTTTATTTAATGGATTTAGCATCTATCTTCACTAGAGTGGTCTCTAAGGGAAAGGGGAGGGGAGCATGAAGGGGCATGGAGAGATGATCAGAGCCCCCCTCTCCTTCATCCATCCGGCGCTCATGTTTGTGTTCAAAATTCAATTACCTCCTTATTGATACTTCACAGAGATATTTAAGCCGCAAACATGAAGCCCTGATTTCCCAGGGGGCCATGCCCCTCTCTATTTCACTGCTCTGCTTCCCCCAGGGTGAATTCCTGAGGCGTCCATATTAATAGGTAATCAGTCACAATTCATTTATTAAACAGCTAGCAAGGTTTATCAGCCTGCCCTGATTAGCCGGAAGAAGCCACTGAATTCCTAATTTATTTATGGAAATGTAAGTGTCTTTTTGAATTCCATTCATGAAAGGCAAGGGTGCCGTGGGTCTGGCACGCTGAATTCTAACAGGGAAGCAGCAGGCAACTCGGAGACCAGGGACTTTGCAACTTCAGCCCAGGAAATGCACTACAGTGACCCTAGTGTGATCAATAGATTTAGGGCCAGAACCTCATACAAGCATTCACAAGCCAGCCCTTCAGAGAACAGGCACTGCCAGCCATGGCAACTAGAGAATTACCATCCTGGTGGCTCAGGGTGCGGGTTGGCTGAACAAAGTTCCCTAAACAGAGCAGGTGATGTGGTGAAACTGGGTCAAAATAATTGAAAAAAATAGAAGCATTTTAAAAAGTTCCAATAAAACATTCAGAATAGCACTGAGAACAACTGCCAGGTAACACTAATATATGCATTCACATATCAAGTTCAGCTTTTCGAAAACTGCAGGCTGTTACAACCTTTAAATTATTTTTGCTATAATAATTTCAACTGAACTGGTTTTAAAATGCAACAAACACTGCCACTGTACTTTCAAACTAAGACACAAGCTCAGTGATGCTGCTGGATTACCAGAAAGTGAACTCAGTAAAAAGCAGACCTTGAAGTGAAAAGACTTAACACATGCACTTAATACATCTTAAGGCCATTAGCATACAGCTCCAGATAACATAAAGCTTATATACAGAGGCCTCTGAAGGTTCAAGGCCACCACTGGTGAAAACCACTTTCTTTTTATCCCTTTCAGCTGTGTAGTGACCTCTGAAATTCATATCCACCTGAATTTTACCCACCATAGTTACTTAACCATAAAACAGCTAGGAATGGAAGACTATAGAAAATGTTTATTTCCTTTTCCTTCTCCATACAAATTTGTGCCAAGTAACTTTCACTGTATCCCCCTCTGTGTTTAGTGACTTTTCTGAACAGCTCAACCGCAAAGTAAACATAGGGATTATATTTTTAAATCCTCTGAAAAAGGAGGATGTCCCTCAGGCAGAAGCAATATCCAAAAGGGTATTTTTAATTCATTTTTTCTTAAATTATTTAGATCTCAAAACTGACAGAGTTTAATAACGTACAGTGTTATATGGAATATAGACAGAGCATGTTTAAACATATTCAAAGCATTTCTGTAACGCTAATTCTGAGACACTGTTATCAGGCATTTTGTTCAGTGACTTCAGTGCTCTGATCTGATTATTAACTGACTAGGAAAGCATTCAAAACTAACAAGTCAAAGCATAAATAATGGAGGATGCAGACGCCACTCCACAATATTGTAACTCACAGAAATTATTTCAGTTCAATCACAATTACTTGAAAATACATTTCAAACAACAATCCAAAATCCTATGTAGTTTAAAACTGGCTACACCTATGTTTACCCTCTGAATTTACAAGCACAAGCTTTGTATGCAAACTAATTGCATACATGTTTTTAATTTGCTTAAGATCTCATTATGCAAGAATTTCACTAGTGTATTTAAACCGATATAAAATCCCCACTTCAACTAAACAAACCATACCCTTAAATAAAAAAGATATGATTTCCTCTCAAATTACAGTGGTCAGACATGAAAAGATGTAGTACATGCAATAAATACATCCAAAATGCTAGGGGGAATGAGCATTTGAATTCATCTACGACCAAAACTCGTGTGTTGCAGGTCTCTGAAGTCAGGGATGGCATGGGGAAACAAATCCTGGAACAAGCATCTTTTCACTGCCCAAAAAAGTAATCAATAGCTCAATTGTTATTAGTTTGTGTTTTATGCAGACAAGGCTAATTCAGCATATTTTTCCTACTATGAAAAGTAGCTCCTAGAGGAAGGGAAAAAAACAGAATTTACAGGGAAGATTTCTCAATACCTTTCCTCCACGGTATAAGGACGATTTCCACACTGGCACAACCAGCAGACACCACAGGGTTTTACAACAGGCCCAAACGTCTAATCAAGACATGGCTCTCAACAGCCAGTTTCTCCAGCCCTCATTGCTTGGGGAACTGCAAATGCTACCAGTGAAAACAAAACAACCTGCTCCCTTCCTGAATCTAGCCATTCTTCACCTTTTCCCCCTTCAGCAGTAAATTCAGAATGGTGATTTCAAGTGAGGGCTTTGCAGAGTACGCAAGACAGGTAAAAGCAGGACACTCACAAATGTTGTTTCTGGGGAGCTCTCTGAGCATCAAACTCAACATTATTTTCACTCCCTCAATACGTAAGCTCCTTGTCATACAGAAAACTGCAGCACCATCCATAACGGACGTCCAACCCTTGCTGCCCAAACGTGTTGGAGAATGTAAGCTGTAATCACATTGCAGTTATTTCTAGTTTTCACGGATGTTATTTCTAGTTATTTCTAGTCTTCACAGCTTTTGAAACACAACCAAGTGAAAGCAATGCAGCACTGGCTTTCTGAAACTGAAGACAATTGCTCCATGGGATGCAAACTGTTGTCATTCATGTCAGTAAATGTTTATTCCTTGGCTATGTTTAAGACACCAGCATTAGCACTGGAATTATTACACACTGCTGCTTATGTTAGCACATACACCCAACGGAAGGGCTTACCTATCCGACTGCTTTGCATTCTTATTTGCATGTCAACCCACCCAAATGTCACCAGCTAGCTTCCCAAGCCATGAGCTTCCCTTGGATGCAATGCACTGTCAGCACAAAACCATGTATATGGAAAAGCAAACCTACAAAACTGTAAGAGAATAGAATTTAGTATTACAACAGAGAACACAGCAGTATAATCTTAACTGCTTGACTCATTTTCAAACTAACCATTTTAAAGACCATTTTAATGTAACCAAGTCTGATACAGAACACCCAGTAGAACCCAGCATGGTACTGCACATCCACCAAGGCAGAACTGGAAGTCATGTCCCTGTATAACACCCAAAAGGAAGGGGTTGGAAATAAAAAACAAAGGTATTTTACATAGGTATTCCTTCCTCTAAATGCCACTTGATACAACTCGATGACAAATGCCTATTACTCTGTTGAAAATGACTGTTCATACTTTCATCCTGTCTCATCTAGTCATCCATCTTGCACACTTATTTCTAACGCTCCCATAACAATGCCCATATACTTCTAAGGTTACTACAGTAATGAACTGCATGGTTACAATAAAGGTTGGGACAATTATTTCCTGTCTTTCTTGTACATATAGTCGGTGCTGATAACATCATACTTCTAGTGACTTACACAAGGAACTTTGCAAACCACATACACAAATTTCCTACGCTACTTAAATGCTGTACTGAAGTGACAGCCATTTACACGCAGAGCAGAACACTGTTCAGAATAAAAATGAGCATCACTAATTGACACTGGAGAAAATTAGATTCTAATTGCATATGCTGTACTTTGCTGATGATTTGCAAAAAAAGTGTTATGAGTTCTTTAATGATCAACAGGTTATTAAGACCTTTGTCATATAACTCATTGGAAATGTAACATTTCCAACAGCAGAGAGCCCTCTAGAGCTACCACAGGATAACAGTTCAGCAACCTACCCAGGGAGAAGGGCACCAACGCTGCTTATTGCAACACCCGAGTTCTTCACAGATTCCCCTCCAGCTACTGACCAAACCTGATTTTACCTGTTTCAGTAGAACAGAGATTAAACTCTAGAATGAGAAAACAGAAGTCACATTTTAATTTGAAGAAAATGGGAGCTAATATTTGTTGAATTGCTGCTAAACCTCGAAAGCTTTAAAATATAACAAATAGGTTTCGGAGATGTCATGCAAAGACTTAAAGAGAGACTTATATTATTTATAACACAGATGTTTGTAAAACATCACCAAATATCTGGAAAGCCAGATTTTACAGGACAGTGTATACTGACACCAAAATAACTGGCACTTGGTGCAGTTTAAACAATATGTGAATATATGCCTTGTAGCACAGAAAGCTCTCCATATGGAAATGCCCTATGAATGTAAAATAATTTCTACACAGAAAATATATCCTGCTGAACTTTATTATAATAAGCCTCACTAGCTTTCACTAAAACAGTGCTCAAAACAACACACAAGTGAAATCTGCTTAATCGGTTATTAGATGCCTTTCAATTACCCCCACCCTTGTGCTTGTGCTGTAGCAACCAGTCAGTTAAAATATCTCCTCAAAATTAAATTATGAACTGAAAATCTCAACTTACGCAGCATGGAGTTTCCTATTCCCATCTCCCTGAATTACAGTAAAAAGTTGTACGATAAATCACAGGAAAATAATTGAACTATATCCTTTAGCTTTACTGTCAAGACTTACAACTGTGAAAAGCTGTAAATGCAACTTTATTCTCTCCTGTGACCAAAAATTTCTGCAAGAATAAAATTTCTGCAAGAATAAACCCACCCATTTTCTCAGAACCAAAACCCATCAACACGTAACATTTTGGGACTGACAACTGAAGTACAGCATGGCAACCACAAGTTTGGTTCTGCATTTTGAGAGCCTAAGTTAACCACTGAAAGTTATGAGCTTAACTTTCTGCATGTTAATCCATCAGGCTTAATTCTGATATGAGTTTGCAGTGTGCTCAGGGAACAACAATCTCTTGGACACTTTAAAGAATCCACAAACAGCCTTCAAACATGCTTTCATGGGCAAGTATAAAGTAATGTTTTATTACCAAAATAAATTTCTAAAAGCCAGCACTTCACTGGAGGGGGAAGGTGAAAAACAAACTTGCAATGAATATGATGAGAAGAGGTAGTATCTTTATTCTGCTGGCAACGGCATTAAGCACCCTTTTTTGATCTCCAGCTAGAACTCAGAAAGCCACGGCAAAACGCTTCTGTACAGATGGAGACAATTCAAAATGTCTCAGCACCCAGACAAATTCACATTAGGATCAAGAGTTGGATTTTTAATAGAGAAGTAAGCAATAGGTCTGTAGTAAACTCTCCATCACTATTAATTTGTTTTATGAGACAGGATTATTTTTTTTCTAAAAAAGACAGTTTTTAAACAAGGGCATTTAGGCAAGAAATTAATTCCTAACCACATGATAAAAATTTTTCTTGTGACCTTCTAAACTGTACCTCTTTCCCACAGCTCAGGCTGGGTCTCATTTACAAGCTCCATTTCCTAGAGTGGCCTTTTAGGATGCTCTGGAAGAGTTGGAGAGTAGCTCCCTCTTTAAATTCTAGTCTTCTCGGAAGATTGCCCCTAGGCCTGAGACCAGACAGACCTACACTTACAGAGTAACATATGAGTAAGAGCAACAAAACACGGTTTTCAGCACTTATATCCATAAAGTGGCTAGAACGAATTAGTATGACCTATTTTAACTCATCCTGAATTTACTAAGATACTTCACACTGACTTCAGAGTGGGCTGAATTGAGTCACCTAAAACCAGAGATGAAACAAAAATAAGGTTTAGTACCAAAAAATTAGGTTCATTCCCTTCCCCTCCCAGCACATTTCTGTCTTACCATCTGACCTTGTACACCTGTTCCATAGTCTTATGATCGATCGAGTATTAAAAACGCTACCTTCAGCTAGTCTATCCTTTTATCTCTCAGTATTATGCAATTGGTAGGTATCTGGTGAATATATACTTCCAAGTACCCTCAACAACTAGGACAAAGAAAATGTTTTCCATTTGGCAAGGTCTCCCCTTTCCTATCTCTTTTCCAAGCTCCCTGTGTTGGTCCCTCAGCTTTGTGAATAAAACCATTCTCTCCTCACAGCTTCCTCAAGTAGTAGCAACATGAATTTCATTCTTCCTCTGTCCAAGCCAGCACCGAGATAGAGACCTGTTATTTTCACTCTATAAACTCTCAGAAAAGACCAGCCTTGTAAGTAGCAAAGTAAGCTACAAGAGCTCTCAGTCCAGTGCAACAGTATCACACCAGATACAATTAATTCATACACAAGAAGCCCTTTTATAGCCATTAAGGTTAGATTTGCTTAATGAAAACAAACTGTATAGAAATTAATTAAAAAAAAAAAAACAGAGGAACAATAATGAAATCAGTCTAAAAAAATCCGTAAGAGGAAATAAAGGCAAAGCAAAATTTGCAAGGAGATAAAGTCTTACACTATTAGGCTATAATGGATATAGCTGGGGGGAAACATAAGGTTTCATGCACTCAAGTTATTAGCTCTTTAATTAAAAATCATATGACATTATATTGTTCAATTTAACAAGATCCTCAAGAAGTATTACATAAAAATGTAGAAATAGGTAACTTTTCAATAGATAAAGCTACAGAAGCTTCACATTTCAGGGAATACACCAACTGCCGTTGGGGAGGGTTGGCAAGAAACCTCTCTTCACCTGCTTCTCTGTAATTGTGCAGAACGGCGAGTAGGTCTTCGCACTCACACAGTCCGCTGTCAGGGGGCAAAGACACTGAAAGAGTACTGGTCTGAGTATGACAATTCTCATGGTCCTGTTAAAAGTTGTTTCCTGAATTGATATAATGTCGTGATCTATGCTATTTCTGGCAGAAAACATTCATTTAACCCAGTGGGGTCCATCTGCCAATCCCAACGTGGCACTTAAACAAACAAAACCCCAAAACCCAGCAAAAAACCCACCCCACACACAAAAAGGCTATCTGGGATGTCAGAAGTACGGTTCCACATTCCAGCTATTTTTAACTCAAGCCCACTGCTATATTCAATAACACATTCCTAAAGCAGAAAATTATCAGAAGAAAATCACTCTCTTTTATATAGATTGCTTAGTTCTCTGTCCTAAACCCCCAAAAGCTCATGGCCATAAACTCCAGTCCTGTTGGGACACATGGATATGCTAGGTTTTTTACAAGATTTTTATTCTAGCTTACATCCAGTTTTCAATGCCTAACAAAATGCAAGTAGCTTTCGTTACTTCCACACTATAAATACCAGTCATCCTTTGATATTCTGAAATAAAGTTATTGTGTTCCTTTATAATCAAGTACAATCTCTATGCATCAAGGATCAGCACCACAGAAAACAGGGCTTAGACATAAAACAAAAGGTATGTTCAGGAGAAATCAGTCGGACACGCCTGGGCAGAGACATGGAGCAGATCCACACCGAGACCTGAGGGAAGCAAGAACACACAGCCATCCTCATTAGAAACACGTCAGGGCAGTAAACTAGATGTGTAAACCAAGGGTCATAGCAGAGTCCTCAGCTTCTTTTCCCTCCCCCCATAAAATGCCTATTTCCGCAGGAGATATATGGGAACTAGTTATGAAAGTCAAGCAATTAAAAAGCATTTCTGAGGTATTCATGGGACTGTACCAGCCACAAGTGCCTGACAGCTCTACGCATGTGCAAGTCCCTGGAGAGCCATCACACTTCAATTACTATCACTAACATTAGTCATTATCAGGCTAGCTTCAGTCCCTGGGGAAAGCAGCTTGTGATGACAATATCCAGCCTCTCCTTGTAAAACAATTCATTAGGCAAAGCAGAACAGCTGGGGCAGCCACGTGGAGGTCTGCAGAGTGGCTGCCCCACCTCCCCACCGGGACCTCCAGCCCCCCTTTTCCTTTTGGAGAGGGGCAGCCACCGCCCCCATGACAGCTGTAAAAGCCTCTGGGGACACTTCAGGTTTAATCAGTGCTCCTTATACTCAGGGGAAACATTTGATTGCAAACTTAAACTAATGGCACTCAGAAGGTTACAACAATCATCAGATAAGAGGCTTTAGGGCATTTTTATCTTGTTCTAATTCACAAGTTAATGAGGCAATAAGAGACAGATACTATCAGACTTGGTCTAGCAACATTATACAGACGGATGTTCAGAGCTGCATTTACTGCAGATGCAGGAGGTAAGGTGGCAAGTCCACTACTGATCTTACAGAAGACTTCACGCTCAGAACAACTGAAACCACTCAATAAAGTGACGAAACACTAGATTTTTCACGTAGCCTTGTATGCCTTATTACCTGATCTAAAACAGAGAAAACTGAAAAGGAATATAGCAATACCCCACCAACATATCTTCAGTCTATTTGATAAACACACTGAATTTCCGTTCTCAAAGCAGAAATGCTGGCTGAACAAAACAGTGAGGCTGATCCTTATGTACTGAGTAACTCCACTGACTCTGAGCTAGCAGGGCAAACGTGCCACCAAACAGGGAAATAATCCCTGGTATTAGTATAGATACATACTCGTGGTTTTTAGCCTTTATGCTGCTTGCAAATAGAAATATTTGTATATATAATGTCTGTAAACAGCTGAGAATAAGCTTGTTTTTCTTAGTTACCTTGCTTGGGCCCTAGTCTGAAGAGCACTTGATATTAGGATATTTCATCACCACATTCTCATTTTACTTCTACTGACGACATACACAATATTCTAATGATGCCTTCCTGTGGCATATAATAGGAACACGCAGGGGAAAACAGCTACAAACAGCATACAGGATAGGACAGCGTATTGCATTTGCATGGCAAGGTTTTGGTAGCAGGGGGGCTACAGGAACGGCTTCTGTGAGACGCTCCTAGAAGCTTCCCCTATGTCCAACAGAGCCAATGCCAGCTGGCTCCAAAACAGACCCGCCGCTGGCCAAGGCCGAGCCAATCAGTGACAGTGGTAGCACCTCTGCGATAGACTATTTAAGAAAGGGGAAAAACAACTGTGCAACTGCAGCCGGAGAGAGGAGTGAGAATATGTGAGAGAAACCACTCTGCAGACACCAAGGTCAGTGAAGAAGGAGGGGGAGGAGGTGCTCCAGGTGCCAGATTCCCCTGCAGCCCATGGTGAAGACCATGGTGAGGCAGGCTGTGCCCCTGCAGCCCATGGAGGTTAAAAGTGGAGCAGATACCCACCTGCAGCCCATAAGGGACCCCACACTGGAGCAGGTGGATGCACCTGAAGGAGGCTGTGACCCTGTGGGAAGCCTGTGCTGGAGCAGGCTCCTGGCAGGACCTGTGGCCCTAAGGAGAGAGGAGCCCACGCTGGAGCAGGTTTGCTGGCAGGACTTGTGACCCCACAGGGGACCCACACTGGAGCAGTCTGTTCCTGAAGGACTGCACCTTCGGGAAGGGACCCACGCTGGAGCAGTTCATGAAGAACTGCAGCTTGTGGGAAGGACTCACACTGGAGAAGTTCATGGAGGACTGTCTCCTGTGGGAGGGATCCCACACTGGAGCAGAGTGTGAGGAGTCCTCCCCCTGAGGAGGAAGGAGTGGCAGAAACAACATGTGATGACTGCAACCCTCATTCCCTGTCCCCTGTACCACTCAGGGGGAGGAGGCAGAGAAAATCCAGAGTGAAGTTAAGCCCAGGAAGAAGGGAGATTGGGGGGAAGGTGTTTTGAGATTTGACTTTTATTTCTCATTACCATACTCTGACTTCCAATTGGCAATAAATTAAATTAATTTCCCTGAGTCAAGTCTGTTTTGCCTGTGATGGTAATTGCTGAGTGATCTCCCTGTCCTTATCTCCACCCATGAGCCCTTCATTATATTTTCTCTGCCCTGTCCAGCTGAGGAGGGGGAGTGGTAAAGCAGCTTTGGTGAGCACCTGGCATCCAACCAGGGTGAATCCACCACAGATACTTAATGATAAAGGCTTTATATGCTGTTTTTTAAAATCTGTGATTTTTCCAATACCTTGCAAAAGAACATTAACATGAACTCCATCTTACAGTTGGGGAAATAGGGACACGTGAGAAGGCAAATAAACCAACCAAGCAAACAGTGGTAGTACCAGAAACTGAACGAAGGTCTCCAAAGTCATACTCTAATGCGATTTTTCACTAGGATCAGCTGCTGCTCTGCAAATAGATCCAGCTACCCATACTGTGGAAGAAAATTCTCTCTTCAGTCCTGCCAGAAGCCAAAACTTACAGGAAAACATTTCAGACAGAGGTGATACAGGGATAATCTTTCCAATATTTGTAAATACAGAGGAAATGTTCTATTAACACAGAAGAAGTAGAAAAGTTTTAATTGGATAAAGGTATAGAAGGCAAAAGAATTTTAAGTAATAAATACAGACCAGTTGCAAAGGGTTGACATTCCCTGCCAGAGCATCTCCTGAGATTTGTTTGGCATTTTTGTGTTTTTGAACAGTAATGGAAAAATGCACATAACCTTATGCTTGATCAAACTTTTCCCCATCCTCAATTCCACCACTGACAGTAGTCTACAAGTTATCCTGTCAGAATGAGAGTAGCAAAAAATAGGCTTCTGACAGTATAATGTTAGAACATTTTGTTTGTAGTCATGTTTCTTTCTATGCCAAGCATGTGGCAGGTAGAAATGCTTTAATGTAACAGCCCATTCCTTCGCTTTTCTGGCTAACAGCTCTTCAGTCAAGCCCCACTGACTCCTTGTTTGTCTAGACAGATGATGGTGGTTTCACTGCTCAATTGAGCCAAGACACACAAGAACCTCTGTGTATGATGAGGACCATTCTCTTTCTCTATTTAAAGAATGATACTGAATGGACTGTTAAATCTCCCTACACAGCCAAACAGGTTCCCCAGCCCAAGTTGCACAGACTCATAATCAGCTCTGTGGGTAGAAGTATTTGGAAGTCCATTCATCGTCCCCAAAAAGTATGAAAGTCATCACTGCGATACAAGAACCCTTAGACTTCTTGTTCCTAATCAGGCTGCTTACATGGAAGCAGACCATAGAGTCGCACCTGAGATCTCCCGCTCAAAGCTCGTGAGCCGCACCAAGTGTTTGGTGCTGTGTTCAGCTGAGATTGGGGAATGCAGGCTTTGAATTAACTTACTTCTAGAAAGGATCTTAGATCACAGAATCATTGAACCACTGGATGATCCAGGTTACAAGTGCTCAGGAGGTCTACTACTCGAAGGAGGGTCAATTACAGGGTCAGATCATGTTGCTTAAGGCTTTATTCAGTCACGTCTGGAAAACCTCTGAGAATAGAGACTGCACAACCACCCTGGTGGTTGCACGACATGTTCCACTGCTTGACTGACCAATGCTAATATTCCAGATGTCCTCACAAAGCACAAATTACTGCTTTGAGCAGCATACCAAAAATTCTGCAAAAGCTAATGGTGATGCATCAGATAAATGATTTCACAGGCTTCGAAGCAGTTTGGTCAGTTTCCAGATTAATCAGATCTCTTCCTCCCCAGGAACACTGAAAAGGCTCCCTTCTTCTAACCACAGAAAGTGTCTAGATCAACCTTCACTCTATCAACATAAACTCAACAACTCTTTTCCAGAAAGGATCAAACTATTGCAGCATTTCTTCCCACTATCTAACTATAGGAGCCAAAGGGGACTTTCAGAAGAGACATTTTTAGAAAGGAATACCATGGTATACAAAAGTTTGTGTGGTTTTGGGGTTTTTTGTTGTTGTTGTGGGGTTTTTTTGGTTTTTGCTTTTTTCGGGTTTGTTTTTGTTTTTTTTTTTTTAAATAAAGCAAGTAATACATCCTGGTTGAAGTACCTTTCAGAGGTGACCTTTGTTTTAACAAAATCAGATCTACAAACTCAGTATGGGAATGCAGATAAGGAGAGGAGCAGGAGGAGACAAACGGAAAAAAGACATTTCAGTAAACATCAGGTAAAAATCATCTCATAGTAACTCCACTTTTATTTAGAATATTGCTGTTGCATTGAGCATCACTGATTAAGATCAGTATCAGTTTTAAGAGTAGTTATCTGCCAGCTATTGGGCAACTTAGCACATGCTCCTTATACATAACTTTGGAAACTCAGTTACCAGAGCTAGATGGACACTGTCTAACGCTCAAAAAGCTCTCCTTTGTATTTCCAACATTAGGCTTCATAATTAAAAATCATGCAATGGCAGATGTCATCTTAGCATTTCTAACACTCTTACATCTATGCACATTTAAAAGCTATTTACGCAATCACAGAGTTTACATTGTTTATGATAATGTCCCTTCTGTAAAAGTTGTCCAGCAGACTTAGAAAAATTCAGTCAGCTGCATTTGGGGGTCTCAATGCGTACTTGACATAATGGAAATTTGGGTTTTTACAGTCACTTTGAATACTTAAAAATAATTCTGTGAGAAAATAATTACCATTTTACTGTAACAAAAAATTAGTAAGTCACAGACAAAAAAAAAATCTAACCCAAACTACATAATCTAACAAAAGGAGATTCTAGGTACATAAATATCAACAACAGGCATCAAACAGAAAATAACAGCAAAGAGAAATTGCAGAAGTTTGAACTTTTGACACGTTTAGGAGAGTTTTAGAGATTTGTTCCCCTTTTGTCAAACTCCAACAGTATACACCTCCTTCTGCAGCAAGCAGAGTCATCAATGCCTGGAGACTGGGACGCTGTATTAGCACTCGCCATCAAAATCCACAATAGCACTTTCCCCTTGGAGTAAGGGAGGGGGAAGAAGGCGAAGATGCAGAAATTTCTTGAAGCTTAGAGAAATATTTATCCTACTTCACCAGCAGACAGAGAACACCCTAAGGATCCATGCAGTATTTTTTCTGTATTTTTTAAGAATATGACAGTTACCTAGATACAGCATTTGTTTTATGGTAAGAATACACAATTTATGCATATGGGTAGTATCACATTTGATATCATCAGCAGAATGTATCTCCCTGATTTTGTATTTAAGAACAGTCTGGACCTGCTTTTTTTTTTTCTGCACATAGAGGGCAACTCAACCACACACCCACTTATTTAAAAAAAACAATAGCAGTCAAGGTCCAGACTCAATTTCCATCCTCACCATCGCAACCTAATCTCCTGGCAAGTTAATGCAAATCAAAGTGAACACTTCTCTGACACTGGTAGCAAAGCCTGTTCCTCTCCCAAGAGAGACCTGTAAAACAGGACAGTCACTGACAGCAGTACAATTACTGACACAGATACAGACTTTATGGACATGTTTATCTCTGCTGTAAATCCACACTCTCTCTCCACTCCGATTCATGAGTCATAAAGAAATTGCAGATAATGAAAAAGTTGGAGAAATTTACAGCGTGTCGGAAACCTCAGACAGCCAGAAGAAATTAAAGAGCTGACTGAGGATAAATCACACAGGTACAATTAAAACTTCCTATACCTTCTTCACTTCCAAACTGGGGCACAAGCCAATGGAGATGATGAAAAGTTGAGGTCATGACTACTCTAACGGTAATAATTTCTTAACTACCTACATGTCAAAAATTAGCCAATTCACAGATCACGTACGAATGGCAATTTCAAGCTGGCACTCTGATGTCTCACTCTTCCAACAGGAGCTGCCCTGGAAGAATTCAGCCTGTAAATAAGCCACCCAGTGAGCAGTATAAGGAAAGGTGATTTCCTCGTCCCTCCGCAGATGCAGAGTATCTCTCACCATAGCGCTGTGCATTAAAATGAAGAAGCAGATCTACAGTGGGGGAAGAGGGGATAAAAAGAATCAGGAGAAAGGCCAAGATTTCACATGGAAATCATAGCAGTTTGGACATCACAGTGACAGGGCCATATAAACACCCTAATGGACAACGTAAGCGTTCTTTTCACCTCTCTGAAACAGTCAAATAAGGACCAAGAATTACTGTGAATGTAAACTGAAAACAACCTCCATATTTTTTCCTAGGAAAGAAAACTAAAACAACCATTTCAACTGATTGTGTATTTCCTGAAAAACTCTGTGATCATCTCCTAATCCACAAATGTGAGACATTTTCTGGGAGAAGTCTACTAACTCTGCTAAGTAAATCCTTAAGCTAACTGCATATTACAGAAATCCAGTGTCCAAAGAGCATAATTCTGTTGTCCAGCTATAAAGCTCTGCCTTCAAGCTTTGAAGCACATGAAGTATATTATTTCACATAAAATCCTTGCAAACACAGTACTAAACAACAAAATAAGGGAGAAATATGCTTTCAGGCAAAACTGAAACACGATGAAGATTCATTCAGCAATGCAGGGAACGTAGAAACTAACAAAGAAAACAAACAGTTACTACAAAGAAAATTCTAAGCAGAAATAACTGAAGTACATCTCAAACTGCTTCCTCCTGTGCAGGACAGCCCACCTTGCAAGAATAAATAAACTGTGTATTTTAAGTTTAGCACTAGACTTGGCATACAATGTTCTCTTCAAGTCCAACATATTTAAAACAATGTAGGTGATTCCGAAACATATTTTCTTCCTTCTTGTTTCAGATTAATACAGACACACTACTGCTAGAAGCACTATACTTCTGGAGGTGCCAGCTTTTAACAAAGAAGTAGTGAGCATCCTCCTTACTCTTTTGTCAGCAGTCAAGATGTTAAGAACACTGCTATATCTTTCTAATAACCAGCACTGAGACTCCGGCTGTGGGATCTAGATTTGCATCCACATCACAATCCTCTTTCACTTCATTTCCTTCTTCCTTCTCCAAAAGTCAGTTCTCTTCTCCAGCTCCACCACAACACTTCACGTAGTCTCCAAGGAAATAAGGAAAGAGTTCGTGTTCAGGAAAGAATCTGCTCTTCGGCATAGATTCCAAAAACTCCTTTTGGCTAACAAGAAACCATAAGAATCCAGTTCACTTTTTCATGTGCTAGTTTTGGCTGGGGTAGAGTTAATTTTTTTTCATAGTAGCTAGTATGGGGCTGTGTTTTGGATTTATGCTGGAAACAGTGTTGATAAAGCAGGGATGTTTTGGTTACTGCTGAGCAGCGCTTACACAGAGTCAAGGCCTTTTCTGCTCCTAACACTGCCCCACCAGCGAGTAGGCTGGGGGTGCACAGGAAATTGGGAGGGGACACAGCCGGGACAGCTGACCCCAACTGACCAAAGGGATATTCCACACCATATGACATCATGCTCAGCAGATAAAGTTGGGGGAAGAAGAAGGAAGGGGGGACATTCAGAGTGATGTCCTTTGTCTTCCCAAGTAACCATTACACGTGATGGAGCCCTGCTTTCCTGGAGATGGCTGACCACCTGCCTGCCCATGGGAAGTAGCGAATGAATTCCTTGTTTTGCTTTGCTTACACATGCAGCTTTTGCTTTACCTATTAAACTGTCTTTACCTCAACCCACGAGTTTTCTCACTTTTACTCTTCCGATTCTCTCCCCCATCCCACCCGGGGGGAGTGAGCAAGTGGCTGTGTGGTGCTTAGTTGCCAGCTGGGGTTAAACCACGACATTCCCAGACTGCAGAGAGTGGACATACAGGTTTCACTAAAATGGACCCACAAGAGATTGCAGAAGACACCATGAGACAGACTCCTCACTGACATCCTGCATATTAAAACCCTCTTTACTTACAGATACCTGCTGATACGTTGATTCCCTACAAATGTAAGAATCTGAAACATTTTGTTACAAACAAGTGTACACACAGACTAGAAAAGGTACTAGGCAACTAGAAAAGACACTAGGCAACTGTGCAGGAAGTGGGGGCATGTTTACAAATGTAAAGCAAGGCTTCTGAGCTTAAAAAGCCTCTATGTTGATTGACTCAGGACTAAAGAAAAAGTAGTTATGGTCAGGAAATATTTTTATCTGATCAATTACACCATCAATATAAGCCTGTTTGGGTACGAAGGCCAGATGTTTTGCATGGAGCCTAAAGGCTGCATGTTGGTACATTAGACACTCCTAGAAAAGACAAGCCATTACAGAAAAGGAAAGAGATGTTTCAGTAAGAGGATACATTGTCATCCCTCCTTTCTTTATTTTGATTCTAATTCAACAACTCATACAAAGTTCAAGTTTAATGCTAAATTAAGTGTCATGCCCTGATTTTTAGTTTAATAGATAAGTTCAGTCCACCAAAGATGGAGCCTCTGATTTAAACATATACTACCTACAATCAGCATCAAAAAAGGAAAAAAAAATTATCAATGAGTGAATTCACATACAACCATGTTGGGAAGAGCTATCCTAGCTTTGAAATTATCCATGTCAAGAGCGGCCTACAAGGATCACAGGCAGAACTAAGTATATATGTTTCAAAATATGCTACATTTAAATCCTGCTGAAGGAAAAAGATGAAACTACTCTACTTCACCAAACTTACAAAAAAAGCTGAACTCACAGGCAAGAGATCACGATAGACAGCATTTATCTGAAAGAAATGAAAAACCAAAGACTACCAATCTGAGAAAGAGTGGTGATCTGTAAACAGCTTGAAGTTCAGAAGGACTCCTTTATGATTTTCCAGAAATTTGAGACTGCTGAGGCTGCAGAGGACTACAATTCACAACCAAGGACAGCTTAACTTGGGAGCAAGGTAGCTGTTCCTCATCCATGTGCCCATCTGTCTCTTGCTGTCTCCGGAAGGGTTCCTCCATTACACCTCAGTGATTTCTGTTAGTGGTTGCTTAACTACCATGCAGTCTAGCCTATTACTAAAACAAATAAATAAACAAAAAAACCCCCACTGTCAAACAGAAGGTCCTTCCAACCCACCACCCTGACTCTGACATGCTGACGGCAAACGCCTATAGCAGAGTGTAAGAGCAGGGAAGCACATAGCTGTACCTGCCTAGTAATCTCTCCCAGCTTTCTGCATCTCCAAGATTTCCAAGCCACTGGTGAATTCTCTGTGGTCAGACACCCTTGATGGATTTATCTTCCAATAATTTGTCTCATTTATTGAGCGAGATACACTCCATACTCACAACCTCCGGAGGCGATGAGGTCTGACTTTAATGTGCAGCTCAAGTATCTCCTCGTGTCTGTCCCGACATGCTATTTTATTCTCTCTGCCTCCCGTACTATCAGAAATGGTGAAGAGTCATTCCTTATTCACACTTTCTCTGCAATAATCAGCTTTACAGACCTTTTTCATATACTGCATCACTTGTCTCTCTCCAGGCTAAAAGCTCCTGGTCATTTACTCGTTCTTCATATTAAGGAAAAGTATCACTGACTGACTAAACCCTGGCTGACTTTTCCTTTATCAGTCTGTGGTGCTACAACATGGGCAACTTTTTGCTGTTCACCTGACATCTCCCAGGTCATCCAGGTGTAATTCTTGTGCCCTTGACAGCTAGCGTCAAATAGCTCTTCCACTGTACCCTCAGTATTTGATTTGCTTGAACATATACGGAAAAAAAAAAATCAGCATTACAAGGAAAATAGGAGCAAAGTTGCTAGAGTCCAGTGAAAGCCAGGGCACACAAAACCACAGGGGACTATAAATAGGGAGACTTGTTTAAGCATGTTCAGTAACTATCTCATTGCTCTTGAAAGAGTGTGAGGATTTGATACTGGATAATATAGTCATTCTTACATTTCTAATTTTACAGGAGGAAAGCACAAAACAGCTTCAACTCCAAGTAAAAATTTAATCTAACGTAACAGAGCAGACTAGCAAAAATCACTGACAGGGAAATTATAAACAGTACTCATATCTGTGGGGTCAGTTATCCCCCATTTTCTAATATTTAAGGCAGATACTGTACAAAAGCACCATTATCACCACAAACATATTAGGATTTAAGAATAGACTTTTCAGGAAGTCTTGCACTAGGGATATCACCGAAGCCATACTGTGATAGCATAGCAGCCAGATAATCTCTCTGGCATCAGTGAGATTTTATAAACAAGGCTGTGATACCACACACACATGTTTTAGGACTCCTGAACCAGTATAGCAGGTGTTATCTAAAAAATATCAGAGATTCACAGGGAGACAATAGCAGGGCCTCCAGAAAGTCCCTGGACAACCACATTCCTTCAGTGACATAGTGCTTTTCCTGCTTCCCCATCCTACCTACCCGTTACTTTTACACACAGGTTTGTTCCAAAGTTTGGAAAAAAACAATTTTATTTTTTTTTTTAAGAAAAACATATTTTCCTCTGTGTACGTAGTTCTCAGATACACCTCTCTGTAACGTATATTCAAAAGGATGACAGGGCAGATCTTTAAAAATAACTGCAATCAAGGATAATAAAAATCTCTTAACACCAAGTTAAGTTTGCTTACTAGCAATGTATGTACTTCCCAGAGCTGCTAGCTCATGAAACCAAGACTTTAAAATCTTCTGAAATGAACTTGAAGTCAGTTGCTCTGAAAGCTGTCATACAGTGGAAAAACAGAGCTAGGTATCTAAATTTGCAGTTACTTACACAAACTGTTTTGAAACTGGCTGTTTTGTGGGCCACAACATTGAGTCAAGATCTGTGACTGCGTTCCCAGGCAAGAACTACCTCTCTCTTGGCTTGCCACATCAGCTGGGGTCTCCTCATTCTGTGGTGCTCACTACCCCGCTCCAAGCAAAGCTGGAGGGACACAGGGTGGGGGGGGGGGAACCATAACAAGGCAATATGCCTATACCTTTTTTTTTTCTCCAGGCTTCTGCCAACAGCAAAGATGACACTTGCTGACTGGCTGCAGCTCACATTCAGCAGTGATACGATACCTCACAAAGTCACCCTAACTACACGAACAATTAAAAGTAGGTGTGTTCATTAAGCCCTGTTCCTCCTCCTACCCTTACAATACCCACAATATCCACACAAAGCAGGATTTTTAAGACTAAAAATGGTTTCAATGTATTCTAACCAATAGAATAACTCTTTAACACAAGGGAAGTAGAAGCTCTAATGAGAGAACTGAAGCAAAAAGAGAAAAGCAGTAACAAGCAAGAGGATGAGGTAGAATTTTACATAGCTTAAAAAAGGAGACAAAGGAACACAAGCTGAGAACTCAGAAGAGGTGTTGAAAAATAATTTATTTTTTACATATTTTGTTATTATTGATACCAGGTCCTGAGCCTGGAAGCTGCTGAACTCCTCCAGAACCACCTTGTAGCAAAGAATAAATACACAAACCAGAGACCTAAGGATAGCCTATCCCTTAAGAGGAGAGTAAAAATAAAAAAATAAATCATTGGTTCATGCTACAAAAATCCTCCTTCTTGCAAGGAAGGCTACCCTTTAGGTGAATTCTGCGCTAAGGAAGGGAAGAATATTCTTCAATGAACAGACATGAGTGACCAAGAATCCACCTACTAGCATGCTAGGAGGAGAGCTGAAGAGATTCCTCATGCTCACCTTGGAGATCCTTTCTGATCCACAAGAAAGACCGATCTTCAACGTAAGTCATCAGCAAATTAAATGGTGCAAATGAGAAATTCTGACTTATGGAAGATAACTGCCAATAAAAGATGGGCTTAATGGCCTGCATCTTAGTAAACAGGAAATGAAAGTACAGGAGATCATGTAGCCAGCAGTCAGAAATGTATTTTTAAAAAGCAAGGTGCTCACTTATCCATTTGGTTAAAAAAAATTATGACAAAGTTGCAAAATACCTGCCAAACAGAAGTATTTTTAAACTACAAAAGTAAAACAACAGCAAAAGTAAGCACCTTATCTCATCTGAGGAGGAACTAAATTTATCAGGTACTACTGAAGCTAGAAGAATTGGATACATGGCTGGACAGATCAACAGTTACCTTAGTCAGAAAGAAATAACTGAACCCTTAGACAAGGAGGGGGGAACCAGCATTATCGAAAATAGCATTAACCATTTCAGCTGTCAAAGGTCTCCTTTGACACTATCATCCCACATGCTCAGTGACTGGTGTGTTCTCAGATAAAGCTACTGCAGTCTAAACAAGTACGTGCTATACTGCACAGAAATCGTAACAGAGGGTAAGAAGCCAAACTCCTCAGATGCTCATATAAAATACCAGAGGAAGCTTTGTTAGCTTTATTCCGCCCTGAATGACATTCACTGTATCTTAAACCTCTAACAGTAGAAGTCACCTCTGAAGTGTCTAG
This sequence comes from Gavia stellata, assembly GCF_030936135.1. Classification (NCBI taxonomy): domain Eukaryota; kingdom Metazoa; phylum Chordata; class Aves; order Gaviiformes; family Gaviidae; genus Gavia; species Gavia stellata. Next base: position 27,509,834 of record NC_082600.1, read on the forward strand.
TCAACATTTTCTTGAGCCTACTGTTACAATCCAAGCAGGGCAAGTCTATTCAGTTTCATCTGATAAAGAAAAAACCTTCATAGAACTCTGCACTAATTAAGATATAATTATTTAAATCACCTAGGAATACGCAGCTTAAAGTGCAGACCAGTGAAATAGCAGCAAGTGTAAAACTGGCTACTTTTTAAAAGCAGAGGACAACTGTAAATCAAACCAGATGTCAAACAAGCTGGAAATAAAACATAAGTTATATGTTAACAATTTAATTTGATTCACAGAAGCCATGGGGCATTCAACAAAATAGCCAGGGTGACAGAAAGTAGAGGTAGCTGTATGGGAAAAAGAGGGGGGGGGAAGTTAGTTGTAAAGAACAGAAATCTGTGAGAAGCAAGCAACCAAAAGAGAAACTGAGATATCCATGGCCAAAAAGTTAGGGACAGCAGGAATTATATATAAGAAGAATGTGGAATCCAGATAATAGTATTCAACCATACCTAGATGAAAGCAGTGAAGATGGATAAAGCATTCAATACATGTCTTCCAAATTTGTCAAGAAAGTCCACTTATATAGACAAAACAGTAAGACAGTTCGTATGAATTTAAGAAACAAGGCATATAATTCAGTAACTATTAATTTATCAAACTACATCATGTGAAATCAATTGCTCAGATCTCAATTTTAGTGTTGCAACAGTACCTTGATGAATAAACTTTTCAAAAGGTACCCAGTCCCACATGTCACTTTACCTAATGAATTCTAATGCAAAATTAACATGAAGTGTCCTGTGAACTGGTTCAATAACAGCCCTCACAATGTCACTACAAAGTCACTCAATAGATACATTTGTCATGGAGTGCTGCAGGAATCACTCTGGTCCTGCACAGCGTTTTATCAGTAACTTGGAACAAAACAGAAGTCTTTGAAAATATAAAGTATTTGAGATGGGGTGTAGAAGAGGAGATTTGGAAGGCAAAGTAAGTTGCTAACACAGTGAAGCAGAATTGTTTCTCACACTTAATACAGATAAAATGTTTGAAAATACTGTAACAAAAATGCTTATTCATAACAGGAAATATGTCACAAAAAAACAATCTTGGGAAGAAGAACTTCATGACTGAAACGGTACAGTTTTACAAAAAAAAGCAGCAAGACTTCTATGTGAAGCCTCATGCTGCCATCTGGAGGAAACTGGTCAGCAGTGGTTTTAATCGTGCTTTTGATAGCCAGTTTCAATTAACAGTCAAGTCAAAAGGGGACTATTAAATTTCAATACACAAAGATATAATCAAATCCAACACCTCTGGACCAAAAAGCGCAAGTCCCTTAACTTTAATGAACAAAACTTTTGGATTTTTCTTCTTGTTCTCTCACTTATTTAAGTCTGTAAGAGAAAAGAACTTAAAGACACTATTAGGAAAAACAGTCCTGAGCAGCTCTGTTCAAACTCCGCATCTAATTTTCTGTGAAAATTTTCCTAAGATAAATGTGTATTATGACACACAAAGCATTCAATGTATTGTAGCCTAAAGGAAAATAGGCTTCAGTGACAAGAAGTTACAAACATGGAGAACTTTCATAAAGCTTGAAAATTCAAGATTTCGGTTACTATAGACTAAAGATTATAACTGTTGGACCTCAGATATTTCATCTTTCACTCACTTTGTCATCTTTCTGTATTTATTTGTTCCCACTAAAAATAAATAAATAGAAATGCACGCAACAAATATTGCTAAGGAAACAACAACCTTGTTAGCTTTAATGTAACTCAGGCTCTGTTTTTAAACTCGATTTAGCAGGACAAAGCTGTCTGACATTGAAGCCTACACCTTAACCGAGAAAGCCAATCATCAGCCAATCTTTGTATTTGACTCAGTTTTACATTGTTATACTTTAACTTCTACTCCACTAAATGCTTTACACAGTCTTAACAGATGTTAGCACAAAAGTAAAATAAACTTCCACGGAGTGTGTTAAAATAGGCTTTATGATCTGTTAATAAGAAAGGATTAGGATATCCTAGGTTTACAGACAGGAAGACTCTAAAGGTCTATTACTGCTTTTTGTTATCCACTGAAAGAAAGGTGAAAGACCTATAAGTTTTAAAATTTTTGTGCTTTGTGTAGCCCAAGAATAACTGCAACTAAGGTCTATGCTAGAGTAAAATTAAGCAGAAAAAGTTAAATGTGTCAGTATGTACAGGGAGCATTTAAAACAAACGCAATACTCTTAAAATCCTCAAAGCTGGATCAACCTGTTAACAAGAGAGTCCTAAATGCAATGATGAAAGCAGCTCCTTCTTCAAAAAACTGAAGAAAATCAGCTGTTTCTAAGTGGGATGAAGGTCAACTTTAGTACCCAATTACATCATCTCCTGCCACAACTGCGTGTAGAAAAAAAATAACTACAGAAGCAGAAAACAGTATGAACACTAAGTGACAGGAGAATCCTATGCACAAGTGAAAGTTTCACTGTGGAAGCAGTGCATGAAGTTTGACAGAAGTACTGCCACCAGTATTCTGAGAAATAGCTTCAGTATCTGGGTGGGAAATTAAGCGAAGTGACACGATTTATCTAAGGCAACATTAAGTAAGGAACAGAAGTCCACATGCCACTAGACAACACCAGATTGACATAGGACCTCCTCCTATTTCTGCTAAGATGTTTCCCCCATGCAGGTAGGCTGTAAATTGGAGATGTAAGCTTGCTCTCTCATCCTGTTTTGGAAGGTCACTAACTGTGACTGTCAGACACTTGCCAAATTTGCCAACACAGTTTTCCAGCTACAAATGTACCATGAGTGCAGGCTTTAGTGGGAAGATTTGCAATGCAGTCAGTCACATGAGCATACAGCACTTACATTCATCCAGTCCCAGCTGATAAGCCAGGTTCTGCAGACCACGAACTTTTTCCATCAGGTTAGCTGTAGTGAGGCTCCCCAGCTCTAAGAAGAGAGAAAAGTGTGAATTTTAACACTGTCTATAGCTCTGTAGTGACAGTTTACCTGTTTACTACTTCACAGAGCACTTTCAAGTCATACTTCTGACAAGATCTATTTCCAGTGAACAGAGTATGTTCAAAATTCAAGCAGATGCCACCCCTGATTTTAACATACTGAGAAATGACTGTCTTTCTCTACTGAAAAAGACAGCCGTGGATCTGGTTCATGCTGTAATCTGCCACCACTGCAATGAACAACTTGCCCTATATTTTGGAAGTTCTTGTAAGTTCACGTTGCTAGGCCAACAAGCTACAAAAAAGTATGAAAGGGAATGGACTTACTATACATTAATAATGTGTGTTTAAGCACATTTCTTGCAGCAAGTCGAAGGTAATTTATCCACCTTCACTTTGGAACAGGTTATCTGGAATTCACATGAGAGGCAGAGCATGCTCAAGGATGTTTATTGCAAACCAATAGCTGTACCATGCAGCAAAATCTACATGCTAGCTAGCCCTTCTGTGACTTGCTCATGCAGCCTTACCATTTCATCCAAGGTCTTGGATCTAGGAGTGAAGACACATGCATAGAGCATCTCTGAACAAGCCAATCGACAAGGCTAAGCTGCTCACCAAGCTTGATCAGCTGAGGCCCACCAAAAAATTCATGCCACTTCTCAAACCACAGGAGACACCACTATGCTTATGCAGTGAGGGATTGGTACCATTACACTACTTCAACTAGTTCTTGCATGCTTGTTTTGACAAATCAGCCTGCCATTGACTTCTGGGTATTTTCTTGGAGATAACTGGATTAATGAAAAATGTGTATCATTAACAAGATAAAAGAAACTCCTGAGCTGTGGATTCTGCAAATGTGAGGGCCAGAGACCTGAGGCCACAGGGCTTACTGATGGAAGACATCTGCGTTCAGAAATGAGACAAATCAACAGTATAATTAAAAAAAAAAAAAAGGGCTTTTGGGCATCCAGGACAAAAGTATTGAACAACATAAAAGAACTACTCCCCATTCCTTCACCTCCACAACATTTACAGACTAAGTGTTTTAAGCCTCTAAGTAAGTACTGAATTCCTATCTGCTTTGGCAACCTTACTTCCTACCCACAATGTCCATACTCACCCTTTAACATATCGATATCATCATTTTCTAATTCAGCCATCCACTTTGGAGGAGAACTTGTAATAGGCTGTTTTGAAAAAAATAAAAGTTCATACTCAGACACATGCATTTTTAGAATTTTTGCAAAAAAGTCTGGTCTCTTATTGAAAACTAGTTACACTGACAAAAAATATGAGTTCCAGGTGCTCTGTAGAGATATTTTTACATTTAACTTGTCTTCTAGCTTTCCCTGGACTTTTTAGAGTTACAAACAGCACACTACCACCCACCAGCCAAAGTCAGTATGAAAAGCGGCATTTCCTGAAGTGTAGGGCCTGTTATTTCTTCCAAGGTGTAATTCTCATTCACAGTAAGTTGTACAAGGTATAAAAAAATATATAAAAGAGATATTAAGAACGAAAGCATTATGCCAGCATATACAGGAATTATAATTGAGAACAAAGATACAAAACCCACAAGAGGAAGCGGCAGATCTACCACCACAGGGGAAGGGGGGAAACGCGAAAGGCAAAGCAGCGCTCACTCACGCTTTTGAAGGAGGCGGCGAACTCGGCAACCCCGGGCACTGGGAAGAGAAAACGAAGGGCAGCGGGGGGTGAGTGCCACTGGCGGCAGCACCCCAATCTCCCCGGCCGGCCCTTACGGGCCCAGCCCGGCCCGCGCAGCTGCCCGCGGAAGGGCCGCACCGCGCCGCGCCGGGGCGAGCGCCCGCCGCCCGCAGCTGACAGACGGCCGCGGGCCCGCCGGACTTACGCTGCTCGGGCCACAGGTCCGGGGAGGCGCGGTCCAGCTTCTCGAAGCTCAGCAGCGAGGCCTCCAGGTCGGCGCCTACAACAGAGAAGGGGTGAGGCACAGCCCAGGCCCCGCCGGCGGGACGGGGAAGGCAGCGGAGCGGCGGTCCTGCCCGGCCCTCGCGCCTTACCATCCGTGGGAGCCGCCATCTTGCCCGCCTCACGTGATGCGTGGCCGCTGCTCGCGGGACACACACACACCCCCTCCGGCACGTGACCCCTCGCGGCCGAGCCCGAGAGGGAAAGGGAAAACAAACCACCGCCCGAGCCCCACGTGTCGCTCTCGCCGCCACCGCCAGGAGGCGTCGCCGCAGGGCGGCGCTCGGCCAATCCGGGCTCTGGCGCTCGGTGGGCGGCTTAGCTCTCGCGGCCAATCCACGGCCCGCCACGGGGGGCGGAGGGGCGGGGGGCGGGGGCGACGGGCTTGCTGACGGCGATTGGCTGCGAGCCGCGCGGGCCCCGCCGGAGGGGGCGCGGAGCGGGCGAGGCCTGTGCGTGGGAGGCCAATGATCGCGCGGGGGCGGTGCCTCGGGCGGGCGGGGGCGGGGCGAGGGGCGCCGTCGGGCGCCGCGGTGCAGCGACCCTCGGCCGGGATGGCGGCGGTGGCAGCGGTGGCGGTGGCGCGCGGCGCCTGGGGCGGGCGGCGGCGCGTAGCGCTGAGGGTGAGGCGGCGGGCCCCGGCCCCGGCCCTGGCCCCGGCCCCGCAGCGGCCCCCGCGGTTCGGGGGGGCCGCGGCGCGGGCGGCGGAGGGGGGTCGCGGCCCACCTGGCCCCGGGGCCCCGTGGGTGGGGCGGTTCCGAGCGGGGAGTAACCGATGGCGCCGCGGCGGGGGGTGGGTGCTAGCCGGACCCGCGGGGCGGGCCGGGGGCCGGGGGCGGTCGGGAGCCCTGAGGAACCGGGCTGGTCTGTGCTTCCCCTCCCGTCCAGCTGCCGCCGAGAGCCGGTGTCCCCTGGATCGCCTCAGCCGCCGCCTCCTTCTCCTCCTCCGCGGTGGTGAGTGCCCGTCCCGCGGAGCGGAGCCGGCGGTCGGGGTGGGCCGCGGGCCGCGGGGGGAGGGCGCGGGAAGGCCCCGGGCGCCGCCGCTGCCCTCCGCAGCCGTCCGAAGACTTCCCTCGGGTCTTCTCTTCTGAGGTCGTTTCTGGCAGCGCGGCGCAGCGCAGCGCAGTTCCCCTCCCCTCCCCGTGGCTCCGGGTTGGTATTTCTGGAACAAACATTTGGGACTGCCCGTGCACGGGGCACCGAGGCCCCCGTGCTCAACAGGAGGGAAGGAAAAGAAGTTCAATGCCAGATTCGTTAGGCTCCCGAGCTAAGAAGTGCCCGCTTGGGCAGCTCACAGAATCACAGAATCACAGAATCACTACGGTTGGAAAAGACCTGTAAGATCATCAAGTCCAACCTGGGGAAAAAAAAAAAAAAGAAAAAAAAAAAAAAAGAAAAAAAACCCCACAAACAACCCACGCAAGCCAACCACCACACAACAACAACAAGGCACAACACACCAAAAACCAACCCACCCAACACCACACAGCACCATGTCCATCAAGCTACATCCCACAACGCCACATCCACACGCTCCTTGAATACCTCCAGGGAGGGTGACTCTACCACCTCCCTGGGCAGCCTATTCCAATGTTTCACTACTCTCTCGGTAAAGAACTTTTTCCTAATATCCAGCCTGAACCTGCCCTGGCGCAACTTGAGGCCATTTCCTCTAGTCCTGTCACTAGTCACTTGGGACCTGTCACTAGTCACTTGGGACCCTCCGCGGGTCGCGGTTTCGCCGCTCAGGGCATCGCCTCACGTTACTTCTTGCAGCGAGCCCTGCGCGGCTCAGCGGGTACACCTAAGGGCGGTGTGTTAGTTCAGCTAATCGCGTCCTGATTTGTTTTCTCCATGTTCCTTAAGTAGCACGCGTTGTGCTATGTATACGTCAGGCAATTTTTTTTTCCGATTTTTAGATTTCTTTTACCATGTGTAATAGCTCTTCAACGAGATTAGCAAAAATGGGTATAGAGTGTATGACTAATAATAATGTGTGAAAAAAGATTATTTGAAGCTGTGTGGACTGGCCTCTTAGCATCTATTTATGGCAGAGAGAGGATCTGATTTCCTTTGGGCCATGTCGAACAACTTTAACTGTTGTAGGGCCTTTTTTCTTCCCATATCCATGGCTGTACACTCTCCAAGTTCTGAACAGCTAAATCATGATTCTCCGAATAGTCTGCTTTACTACAGTCCTTGTTCCCACAGCAGGCTCATTCTCTACAGAAGAAAGGTGGTGATCTTATGGAAAAAGTGCAATCAATCTTAATTCAGCATTTCCCGGCTTGCTTAAAATATTTTTTCTTTGTCTGTGCAATTTTCTAGATACCTCTTTTAGGTAATTTGAAAAAACATAAATTCCATAGCACTGAAGTCCAGTTGGGTCATAAAGCACCAGAGCGTGTAGGTCCACTGCAGATACATGTCACTTGGGCTGATGGAGTGACTGATAGCAGTAGGAGTTTGCCATTCTTTAGACCAGCATTAGAAGACTTTTTCTGACAGTCAGGAAACTCAGTCAAGGGACTCAGATTTCCTTCACTTCCTTCCAGGTTTTAGAGGGGATTTGGTTTCCATAGGCACAGACTTCTGCCTCTCTTTTCCAAGTGTAATTCCAGCTACGTAATCATCTGCAACTTTTTATTTTTGATTCACTCCTTGTGTTACCTCCGAAATCACTAGGTCTTGCTTATCCATTAACAGTCTTACTTCACACTTCTTGTCCTAGCTTTCTCATCTCTGAGCTTTCTCAGCTTGTCCCAGCTCTCCTTGCTGTTCAGTCTTTTCACTTTCATACACTTTTCACTGTCATTACTTGTCCAGCCAACACCATTTATATTCCTGATTGTCTCTCTGATCTCTTTCCCTTCATTCCACCTTGGATAGTATCCCAATCCTCATATCCTTCTCCCACATCCTGATTTCTTCACAGTGTCCCCTGATATATTTGGGTGTATATCCCAGTTCTGTTGATCTGTCCCATTTCTGTTCTTCACACAGCAGATCCATTTCCCCTTCCTCTTATCTGTTCTCCCCAAGCCACTGTTTTGTGGCATGATTAACTGGTTCTTGCTTTCTCCTAGTTCTCTTCTTAACTCCCAATATCAATTCCTAGTTTCTAGTTTCTTAATTTATACAGTCCCAATCTGTTTTGTTGCATGATACAGTTTTGTTGCCTCTCCAGTGCTAGTTACAGCTTCTACCTCTGCTTTTCCTTCTGCCCTATGTTTATCTGAACTCCTTATTCCAAACTTCCCTTTTCTTTCCTCTGCATCTGAGTTGGGAAGTTCTGTTTTCTGTGCTGCCTGCCCGGACAGTCACTGTGAACTCAGCAGATGCAGGTTCCTTGCTCTTAGTTGCAGGACCAAGTGGGGAGCGGGGAAAGTCCGATTTTATGCCTGTAGCTACGAGCTGGAGAGATGAACCTACTTAGTGGCATGATGGGAAGGAAACACACAGTACAGTGTGCACTGGGTACTTGGAATTCTCAGAAGGTGAATTATTAACTGTTTCTTCTGAGCATTTATGAATTGCGTTTTTTCAATTTTCTAACTTAGTAAACATTGGGTGATTAAGTAGATTGAAATAGTTCTGAACATAAGCATAGCAATGTAGTTTTTCTATAACTGCTTTTAGAAAGAATTTGGGCCATTTTGGTGTAAAGTGAGAGAAAAATAGGACAGAGAGCATGAAGAATTTCAGCCTAAGCAGTTAGCTGGGTCTCACTGTAAATACTGGATCTAGACTCTCTAGTGGGCAGCATAGCGGTAAATGATGAAGGCTTGCATGTAGTGAGGCACACTGGTATTTAGGCACCTTGAGGCAAAGATCACTCACTGTCCAGTGTTTTGTCCTCCACAGCCAACAACCAAACTCTTCATTGATGGGAAGTTTGTTGAGTCCAAAACTACTGAATGGATTGATATCCACAACCCGGTAAGTGAAGTGGTCTCAGCTTATATATTAGCGATCACTGTGCAACAAGAGTCTGTGCCTCCGTTCAAGCATTTGGCAACAGGGGAAAGTACATACATTTCTTGAGAAAGGTTTAGACTTGGAGCTTAAGATGGATTTAACACTGTGTAATTGCTTCTCAATTTCCTTTTCACATGAAATGACAGTCTTAGCAAAATGATGACTTCCTTTGTATCCCCTGTGTAGTAAAACCCTGATCTCTGGAAAGGAAGCTTAAACTCTGCTTACATTTTTTTTTTGCTCATAGAAAGGCTCTGTGATCAGTATGTCAAATTTCTGAAGGGTTTCTTTCACCCTGTATGTGAAATCAACTGGGTGTGATTTGTTGCCAGCTGAATGTGAAGTCCTGATAGAGACTGATTTCACTCTCAGACCAAGGTAAAAAAGAAACTGACAGCTGAAGCTCCTCTCCTTTCAGAGAGCTTCTGTCTGTGAGCCACGATATTCACAGTGAATTTAGGGGTTGGATGCTATGCAGTGCAAAATAATTTTAGATTAGTAGCACTTGTACTTGTCTGAGTCCTCCACCAAAGACAAATGGAAATGAGGTTGCACTCAGAATTCTGGCCCTTCTGACCTCCCCTAGTAAGCGTTTGGACAGCAGTTTCTAAAACTTTTCTCTGTAAAACCCTATTTTGATTTGCTTTGTGGAAGTGATCAGGGCAGTGAGTCATGTTCATGAAGCTCATTTGGTCTCTATGTGGCGAATGATGTTCTTGTTTAATTTTCTTTCTCTCGTTTTGAGCAGTTTCTCTCTTAGTGATGTACCTGACGTTTTGGTCATGTCAAAGCAGGTTTAATTTTTAAGAGTGCATTAGAAGGAGATTAAACTGGCAAAGACAAACTTTTAAAGTTAAAATACTGTAGAACTAAGGTTGCTTGTAAAACTCTTACTTTGGCCTAGTGGTCTAGGTAAACTAACATCAGTGCCAATTGGACAGTCATGTACTGCTTTTTCCAAAGGAACCTTGCCTCGTTTAGTGCGCAAGAGGGACAGCACATGAGCCAAGATGATGCAGAGGGAAAAGACCACAGTCCACAGAAACCTTTGCCTTATACTCTCTAGAAGCTTCAAGATAGACAAGTCAATTCAACTCCAACTTGGAAATCAGCACTGCATTTGCAGCTTTCTGGGTGCCTAATTTGAGATGTGTAGAGTGCAGGTTTTCAGAACTATTCCAGTTGTAGCCCAGGACTTTTGTGTGCATCAAGGAGGGAGTCTCTTTTGTGCTTTCCCCGCAGAAGTACTCCTTGTAGAACAAGGATATTAGGTGTGTGGTGTGAAAGGACCGTTGAATGATTGGCAGGGACAGATGGAAAAAGTTGAGTTTTGATGCAGTTTGTTTTTTCTTTCAGGCCACAAATGAAGTGGTTGGCCGTGTACCAAAAGCCACAGCCAGTGAGATGGAGGCAGCTGTGGCTTCTTGCAAAAAGGCTTTTTGGAATTGGTCAGAAACATCTGTTTTGAGTCGCCAGCAAATCTTCCTGCGTTATCAACAACTCATCAAAGACAATCTGGTGAGACATCACAGCTATGTGTGATGGCTGTTGCTGAATGCATTGCAGTTGACTTTAGGAATTAAATTGAGAGGCTTGGGGTTTACAGAGTTCTTGATGAGGCATTGTTGCCATGATTGAGGAGCCAACCGAGACACTGTCATTGAGAGGTGTAGCAAAGCACTTTCCATCAAATGGGGACAGACAGGCAGTGTTTCTTAGGGAATATTATTCTGCATTTGTCCTTTTACCAAAAGATCACAAGAGGAACTTTCAGCTTTGATGGAGAATGTGCCAGTTGATAAAGACAAGTGGGAGAAGTATGTTGCTGTGTCTTTGGATTTCCCTGATTGCTTTTTCGGTGTGTCTGTGGTGTGACACACGAAAGCTGTAGAGTGCAAGCCAACCCACAGTTGTTTTTTCTAAAATGTCACCTGTGTGGCTTATTGGCTTCTTGTCTACAAGGAGCAAATCAGTCAGTGTAGGTTTTTCCAGGTTCTGGTCAGTCTGTTCGTTGTGATGTTCAGCTCTCTGTTAACCTGTCTTATCCCTGCACCCTATTGGTGCAGGCAGTTTTCATGATGCACGCTATTCATGAGCAGCCGCTTTTCTAACGTTCATAAACTTTGTGTTTTCCATTTTCAGAAAGAAATTTCAAAACTCATCACCTTTGAGCAAGGGAAGACCCTGGCTGATGCAGAGGGAGATGTGTTCCGAGGCCTCCGTAAGCTGCTGGCTCCTCTTGTTAAAAAAGGGGCTTTGAGAACCCATAGGAAGGGAGGAGGTGTCCTGAGCAACTGACTGCTCTGGGAGTCTGTACATGTAGCTCCCTTCATAGCCTCCTGCTGAAAGAAAAGGGGCAATTGTAACTCTAACCTGAAAAGTTCCCTTAGATAACGTTTCCTTAAATCACTTCCAAGTTGTTTGATCCTTCTTTTTCCTAGGAGTGACTACAAGTTGCTGTAAAGGGATAAGAACTTCTCACTTGTGCTCAAATGGCTAAGGTTGAGTCCCAGCTGGTACAATAATACTATACCTGTGCTACTTTTACTGGGGCTGTTGTGTCTCTGCTCCTATCACAATGACATATAATGCACTCAAGAGAAAATGCATTCACAATAAGCTCACAGTGCTTGGCAGAGCAAAGGGATTTTCTGGAGCACAATGAGTTTTAAGTTGTGGGAAAAGAGGCTGAAAGAAAGACTTGGGTCAAGGCAGTGGTGAGAAGGGAGTTTGGGGACTAATTGTTAACAGATCATCCAGTGGCACCTTGCCCTTTCTGCTGCAGAGGTGGTTGAACATGCTTGCAGTGTGACATCCCTCATACTGGGAGAGACCATGCCCTCCATCACTAAAGACATGGACACTTATACCTACCGTCTGCCGCTGGGTGTGTGTGCTGGAATTGCACCGTTCAATTTCCCAGCCATGATTCCTCTTTGGATGTTCCCCATGGCTATGGTTTGTGGAAACACCTTCTTGATGAAACCATCTGAGCGTGTACCAGGAGCACTCATGTTCCTTGCCAAGCTGTTTCAGGATGCTGGTGCCCCCGATGGGACCCTGAATATCATCCATGGACAACATGAAGGTAATGATGGCCCTTCTTGGGAGATGGCTGGAGTGTGTAAGTGTTGTGGTGTATGTTCACTGGAGGTGCCGTTTGGAGACTCTGATACTCCTGTTGTTAGATAGATTTGGACAGATGCTTCAGCCCTCTTGGTGGAGGTGAAGGGGGGTGACTGGGAGATTCTCTGCCATCTTGCACCAAATCTTTCAGGAGATACGGTGGGCAAAATTTTGGGGACTGGGGTCAGAGTTCCCAAAGCATTTAAGTGCTCAAATTCTATTTAACAACCTAAGCTCAACTGAAATAAGTAGATAAATCATCTTGGTTTCCCAAGGAAGCCTAAACAAGAATTAAATGCCTCACTGAATATGCAGTGGATGCCAGTATTCTAGCTCCTAACACGATATTTTTTACAGCACACAAGTAGCTTCAGAACACAAGGATACAAATAGACAACAGTAACTTCACTTTGGCATCACTCAGGCACCTTGGGAGACGGCCAAAGCATGAAGAGATGGCAGAGAGCCAGGTGTATGAGGACAGGGGCAGGAGTACACATGCTGAGAAATTAGTGGAGAGTTGCATAGACAGGCAGTGGGGCAACTCAGATGTACGAAACACAGAGGCAAGAATTTTGAAAAGAAGAAAAATAAATAGGTTTAGCACTGGGATGGGAACAGAGGAAGCATTTGTGCACCACAGTTATAATGTATTATTTTCTATTTGAAGCTGTGAATTTCATTTGTGACCATCCGGATATCAGAGCAATCAGCTTTGTGGGATCTAATCAGGCTGGCGAGTACATCTATGAGAGAGGATCCCGGAACGGCAAGAGAGTCCAGGCCAACATGGTAATGCCTCTGAATGGAGCACACTTCAGCACATAGACTGCCTCTGTCTCCTGTGAATGTTAGGAGAGACCACACCACTCAGCAGCAGAAGCTGACTTTGCTACTGATAGTTAAGTGATGAAGCTGCCCTTCTTGCCAGCCTGTTGGTGGCAGAGTCATAGCTACTATATGAAAATACTGCCAGAGAGCTAGAGAAGAAGTGGGCTGGGGTGGTTAATAATGGGAGACTGTGTATGTGTTACATTTCAGGGAGCTAAGAACCATGGTGTGGTGATGCCTGATGCCAATAAAGAGAACACCTTGAACCAGCTGGTTGGAGCTGCTTTTGGAGCAGCTGGCCAACGCTGCATGGCCCTTTCAACAGCAATTCTAGTGGGAGAAGCTCAGAAATGGCTGCCAGAGCTTGTGGACAGAGCCAAAAATCTACGTGTAAATGCAGGTACAGACTGTGATAATTTTTTACGAGGTGCTTCACTTCTGTACAACTGTGGCTTGGAGTTATTGGCACCATACATTTGATGTGTTGGGGTAGGAGCTAGCAGATTGTCTGGATTGGGAAACACAGCCCTAGACTTGGAGTTAGGAATATGTAGGAAGGCTTGGCAGTATGACTGTGATGCAAGGGTTATGGGATTGGTCTTGTTTTAACTGGAGCTTTGAGGTTATGTCCTATGTTTAACTCAAACCTACGATTTATATAGCAACCTCACTTAGAGAGCCTTCCAATTTGTAGTAAGCATGCAATAAAAAGGAAAAATGGAAACAAGTACATTAGAAAAACTAGACTGTTATTAATTCTAGGAGAATTATCTTTTTTTTATGTGCAATAAAGTCCTGCAAAGGGGACAAGTTTCCTTTCTGAGAAGAATCTGTTGTTGAATTTTGGCTTCCTGGTGATCTAAAATTATGCTTATGACTTCTCTTATTTGTTGATTATGAGACTTGCAGGCTATTACCCCTGTTCATTAATGTCTCAAATCTTTGTTCGTGCCTCAGAAACATCAGGATTTTCAGATTTTCAGTTACCTCCATGATGCCTGTGAAGAGGAAGCTGTCAGGGTTAAAAACTTGGCGTCTCTGCCTTTCCACAGGAGACCAGCCTGGAGCAGATCTAGGGCCTCTAATCAGTCCCCAAGCTAAGGAACGGGTTTGCCATCTAATTGAGAAAGGAGTAAAAGAAGGTGCCAGCCTTCTTCTGGATGGACGTAATATCAAAGTGAAGGGCTATGAAAATGGCAATTTTGTCGGGCCAACGATCCTTGCCAATGTCAAGGTAAGATGACCAAAACCAGTGCTTGAGAGTGTATATTGCAGGGTCAATTGAAAAATGTGTTATCCAAATCAGTCAGTAATCGATAATCACCACATAGAAAGCCTATAAATGGCTCAGCCTTCCTTTGCATAATTCCAATGAAGGGCTCATTGTAGTGCTGTTGTGGAGGTGATAAAAGAATTTGCAGTAGTGCAAGATAACTCTGAATGAGGTTAATGATCTTAACTTGAATGGATTGCAGCCGATTAAAGGAAGATATGGGCAGTTTGTACTGTGTTAAATTAAACGTCCGTCGAGCATAGTGTACTATCTGTAGTAATGGCCAGCAGCAGATGCCTAAGGAAGAGTATGACGAACAGCCAAACTTGCAGTTTTCCTTCCTCTGTTATACATTCCTGTAGTTTGCAATTTAAGGACTTGCAGAAACAAAAGTTAAATATTTGTGGAAATCTTGTCAAGAATAATATAGGATAAGGTAGAAAATCTCTTTGTTGTTGAATGTATTCACAACTTTGCTGAGTCAGCTTCTCAATATAATGCATGGTGTGCAACAGATGGACACTACTATGGGGGAATATTCTTTACCAGGTACACATCCACGTGAGTTTTCATACCTGAATTTATACTTCTGTGTTTATGCAATTAGTTGGTATGATTTCCTTAATATTTAAGTATTTAACTCCTCATGGGCCTTTTGGTGAGTGATTCCATGATAGCAAACAAATCTTGATAATTCTGCTATTGTACTTCGTAATCTTAGGATTTTATTGGTTTTATGCTATTATATAATTCAGGCTTTTCATAGAATCATGGAATCATTTAGGTTGGAAAAGACCTTTAAGATCAAACGTAAGTCCAAACGTTAACCTGACACTGCTAAGTCCACCACTAAACCATGTCCCTAAGCATCTCATCCACACGACTTTTAAATGCCTCCGGGGATGGTGACAACCACCTCCCTGGGCAGCCCATTCCAATGTCTGACAACCCTTTCAGTGAAGAATTTTTTCCTAATATCCAATGTAAATCTCCCCTGGCACAGCTTGAGGCCATTTCCTCTTGTTCTATCACGTGTCATTTGGGAGAAGAGACCAGCACCCAACTCGCTACAATCTCCTTTCAGGTAGTTGTAGAGAGTGATAAGGTCTCCCCTCAGCCTCTTCCAGGCTAAACAACCCCAGCTCTCTCAGCCGGTCCTTGTAAGACGTGCTCCAGACCCTTCACCAGCTTTGTTGCCCTTCACTGGACACGCTCCAGCACCTCAATGTCCTTCTTGTAGTGAGGGACCCAAAACTGAACACAGTATTTGAGGGGCGGCCTCACCAGTGCCAAGTACAGGGGGACAATCACTTCCCTGCTCCTGCTGGCCACACTAGTTCTGATACAAGCCAGGATGCTGTTGGCCTTCTTGGCCACCTGGGCACACTGCTGGCTCATATTCAGCCGGCTGTCGACCAACACCCCCAGGTCCTTTTCCACCAGGCAGCTTTCCAACCACTCGTCCCCAAGCCTGTAGCATTGCATGGGGTTGTTGTGGCCAAAGTGCAGGACCCGGCACTTGGCCTTGTTGCACCTCATACAATTGGCCTCAGCCCATCGATGCAGCCTGTCCAGATCCCTCTGCAGAGCCTTCCTACCCTCGAGCAGATCAACACTCCCGCCCAACTTGGTGTTGTCTGCAAACTTGCTGAGGGAGCACTCAATCCCCTCATCCAGATCATCGATAAAGATATTAAACAAGACCGGTCCCAAAACTGAGCCCTGGGGAACACCACTTGTCACCGGCCACCAACTGGATTTAACTCCATTCACCACAACTCTGCCATCCAGCCAGTTTTTTACCCAGCGAAGAGTACACCCATCCAAGCCATAAGCAGTCAGTTTCTCCAGGAGAATGCTGTGGGAAACGGTGTCAAAGGCTTTACTAAAGTCTAGGTAGACTCCATCTCAGAAATTTCTTGCCTTATTTTCATTAAACATCTTAAAATACTACACTTTCCTGTGATGTGTCATAAATATTGCTAGGTATTTAAAAGTAAAAGTTTCACTGAGATTTTGTGATTCTTAGTTTTCTTATACAGGGGTAATAATACAGTAAGCTGTGTAAAACTTTACAACTTGTCGAATGAATGTTTTGTGGTTTGCTGTGTTAGCGATTAGTGATAAAAGTACTCTCCAACTGGTGTTTTTGTATTTGTCAGATATTGCTCATTATCAGACATAAATCCTGGACACTGAGTTGGAAAGGATAGCAGGTTCTAGTCACTTTGTCAACAAGAACTGAAGTAAACTATCCTCAATTAATCCTGCTCTTAATCCGCCTTGGTCAGAGTAGACCTGTAAGTGAGGTTAGGCAGGCAGTAAATGCAGAAAACGTTCTGGAGATGAAAAGTGATACCCTCTTTAGCAGGCTGGATAGATGGCAGAGCATGGGAAATGGTGAAAGGCAAGGAAGACTGAAGGATGGCCTGTGGCAGTGCAATATGATGGGTGATCCTGGGAATATTCTGAGCGTTAGCGGCATGTATGTTTATTGTATTCTATTTACTAGGATATTTTTATTATATCCTGTTTATTATATCCTATATACAAGCTGCTTTTTCCGCTCTTTGTCTTGGCAGCCAAACATGACTTGCTACAAGGAGGAAATCTTTGGGCCCGTCTTAGTGGTTCTGGAAGCAGACACTTTGGATGATGCCATTGAGATGGTGAACAATAACCCCTATGGAAATGGAACTGCAATCTTCACCACCAATGGAGCCACAGCTCGGAAATATTCTCACTTAGTAGATGTGGGGCAGGTACGTTCAAGCTAGAATTGTTGCTATTAGTACTCACCATTTACAGTGGGGTAGCCATCCAGCTGTAGTGACTAATCATTGACTACTCGGCCAACAGTACCCAGCCTCAGATTTAAGGAAGCAAAATGTGGTAGCTTTTGGCTAGTGCTCTGCAATGTGCTACTTCTTGTGATTAATATGGCAGCTTTCATTTGGTTTAGGTGGGTGTCAACGTTCCAATCCCAGTACCTCTGCCCATGTTCTCTTTCACCGGCTCTCGTGCTTCTTTCAGAGGAGACACCAATTTCTATGGCAAGCAGGTAACTTAATGATTCAGAGTACTCTGTTGGGTTGAATTGTGATAAATCACTTTATAATGGCAACGGGGAGATGGTCATTAGACCTCATTAGTAAGGATACTTTGAAGCCATCTCAACCAGGGAACTGAAGACCAGCCAGTGATCACAGACACCATAATGCATGTTACCATAGCCAATTCCTTTTTTTTTCTTAAATATGAAAAAGCAAGTCTTTTTTTAGGAGATTTGAGGATGGAGCAAGAACTAAGTAGGAAGCTTTCTCACAGAACCAGAATCTTTGGGGAACTGGTGAAAGTAACAGGCTGACAGGAATTGTTCCCACAGATGAAATCCCAACCCTCTGTAAATAAAGCAAAAACTGTTTGATACACCACTGGTGCAGACCTGAAGAATTCACAAAGCCAAACATCTGATCTTTGTGTCTCTCCTCTAGGGAGTGCAGTTCTACACACAGCTGAAAACTATTATTTCTCAATGGAAAGAGGAAGATGCCACCGTTACCAAGCCTGCTGTGGTTATGCCAACTATGGGAAACTAAATCAGCCTTTGCAGATGCTGTTCCTGGTGCCCTTCTCCTTCTATGCTGCACTTTCCAGCTTTGTCCTGACTATCATCATTTCCTTGGGAATGAATAGAAAGCTCCATTTTCTCAAGGACCTCTGTTTCTGTGCAGATCAGGCAGGCTCATGTAATGCACAGCCTGGGTTTTCTGTTGCTGTCAGTGTTTTTGCCTAGCTGAAGTCAATTTTTTTTCCTACAACCTACCACAGATGAAACAACCTTATCTAATTGAAAGAGCAGACCATGAGATTGGTCTTAATTTGTGGTTTTTTCCAGACCCTCTGAACTTGAACATCACTCTGGTGTCCACTTCAATATCTTTAGCCTTAGTGACTCACTCCTGGCTACAACTTGTAGCAGTTGTGTTTACCTCTTTATCTTACATGTTAAGATTTTGAGTTCACCTTACTCAAAAATGAGTACTCATTTTGAGTGACATAACTGGGACACCTTGGGTGCCTCATAGAAGTGACTTTACATACAATGAAGACAGCAAGTTTGGGAGTTGAAAATGTCAGTCTTTCATCTGTTGAGCAGTTTCCAAAACACTTGGGAAACAGCTTTTTAAGAATTTTTCAGGAAAGCGTATTTGATTGCTTGTCTGAGGATGAAAGAAATTCCTGTATGGTACAGTGACCTTCACTGTGCCTCTGACAGCTTGAAAACTTCTGTTGCTGTTGTGCATGTGACTTGTATTCTCCAGCTTGCCGTCAGTTCTGTTATACCTGAAAGTTGTTTGGTGCCTTTTTACTGTGCTAACAGATTTGTGCCTACAGGTGCTGTAACATAATGAAACTGTGGAAGCAGAAACATAAGCATGTGTATGTATCTTCGCATCACAGCATCATGTGGTCTGTGTGGAAAGGAGAGTATGTAGATGGGTCAGCAGGAAGAAAGAACACGTTTTTTAATCACAAAGCAGCCAGACCCGTTTTGTTGGTTTCTTTTCCTGACTATAGCTGTATTTCTTGTGTTGATTGATTGACTCCTTGTCACATTTGCTCAAACACAGTCATGTTCTCTAGGGACTGCAGGTCCCATTACTAGAGAAGGATAAGACTTGGTATACCCTGTTTTTAAGAATCTGTGCATTTGGAGCTAGAGAGGCTATATTTTTATTCCTGGTTCCTGGAAGATGATGCAGCCATGAGGGATCTGCAGGAACTCATTCAAGCACCCACGGAAAATAGTATTATTATAATGATTGTAACCATTACTTGTTCTAATTAAACAACCTGAATGTGAACACTTTGTATCCTGCCTTCTGGTAAAGATGCCTTGTAACTGACAGTTACATATTAGTGCAATTGCTGTGCATTCACTAATGTTTGTATCTTGTTTTTTTCCTCTGCTATACCTTAGAGGGAAATTCTCACCTTGCAATTTGATTAAGAATTAAAAACATGCTAATACATTTCTGCAGAATATGACTGTTCCTTGGTAAGACATTATATAGGTGTGATGTTGACTTTATTCCCCTCTTTACAGAGGTTTGTCTGTGACTCCTGTAACCCATGTATACATCTTCCTTTTACAGTATTTCAAGGACGTCTGTACCAATATCCTCATAAAGCATTTCAAGGAATGCCTTGTTTCTGTTTCCACATACACATCATTTGATCACAAAAACTCTTAAGCTTCAGGTAAATGACTTTATTACAAACTTAAAATATATCTTCATCAAATTATAGCAACACATATACACAGAGTTCTAACCACTAGTCCAAATCCTAGTGCTTTGTATAGGGTCATCCAAGCTCCTGGCTTGGGAAGGAAAAAAATCTTTACATGAAGAAGGAGGAAAATAACTATATTTCAGATGGATTTCAAACGCGTAGTCAAAGCAGCAGTGCAGCAGACAGGGGATTTAGAATTTGCAGCTTTGCTCACAAGATAACTTCCAAAATTAAAAGTGCAAATGAATTGGTGATTGCTGTGCTGTTGTTCATGCAAAGTGTCCAGCTGCCTTACTCTGTCTGTGGTCTTAACATCTGAATATGCAGAAGGATTACTGCAGAAGATGATGAACCTGATAATTTGGCCTGCTGTGTAATGAATATTAGGTTGGGAGAAGTATTTTCTGTGCTGCAAAGGTAAAACATTATAGGTAAATCACCATTAAGACATTGGTATTCATTCATGCACCCTGGAAAGGAATACTAATTGTAACAGCTTCTAATATTGTCTACAGTAATTCGCTTTCAAAATGCCTTAATTTTTCTTCCTAACCAGTATTGCTATTCTGACTTTTCTGTTGTCCTATTAAAACCCATTAAATCTTTTCTTTAGAAATTCTAAAATCCAGCTTCTGTAACAAAAGCAGTCTTTATGATCAAGCTTACCTGCTCCCTGAAGAATTGCAGGAGTATCCCTGCACTTTCACCAGACCTGTTCTAGATCCTTTGTGTAATCTTTTCATTTGTGTGCAAACATCTTCTGATTATCTGCATTTCCAACAGCATTTTTTAAACAGATGGCTTTAAATAATTGAAATACAAATCTTGTATCTGCCTTTTTTAGTTAATGAAATGCCCTTTTAGAT
The DNA here is from genome assembly GCF_030936135.1 of Gavia stellata. NCBI lineage: Eukaryota > Metazoa > Chordata > Aves > Gaviiformes > Gaviidae > Gavia > Gavia stellata. The sequence goes on from NC_082600.1 coordinate 27,530,115, forward strand.
CAAGCTGCAGATCCTGACTGATCATGATGTACCTGCCTCATCTCACTGCTGTTACTGCTTTCCACCCACCTGTTTATTCTCCTTTTTATTTCAACATTCACTATAAAAAATTAAGCTAAAGAATATATCTTCTATATTATACAAAAGTATAATCTAAGTATAAAGTATCCCATACTAAGTTTCTTTAGACTCTATTAGAATACAATTTTATAGTCAACCTTTGTCTCCTGTTAAAAATTGTTTCTTGCCTAGAAGGCACTGCAGTCTAGATTCTCAAAGCTATTTGGTACTCTTAGGTCCAAAAAAATATGTTAAAATAGTTTAATCACCTTTGAGAATTGGGCTCTGTGACTTCCACTTCTGTTTTTTTCCCTGTCTGTGCAAAAAAAGGCTACAACTCACTTCCACTCCTGTTTCTGGAAGTGGTGGTCTGCCTCTCCAAAGGAGGTGTCTCTCATCTTCCCATATAAATCCCTCCAGGACTCCTGCTTAGGAACTTCATCTGGTCATTTGATGTCTGAGTATTACATTTTGTTTTGTGTGCTTGACTGCCTCGTATCTGACATGATGGCATGCCAGAACCCCTCCCTACTTACTCCTCCAGAGTAAGTTTATATTGCTTGTATTGGAGTGTTATAATTGGCTATATAGTTGTATTTGAGTCTGTATCTGGAAATCAGGCATATGGATCTTCCTGGTCCATTCCCTCTAAGTGATTCTATACTGAATGCAACATCAGCTTAATAGATTTTGTCTTTTAATCAAAACTCGCTGTGCTAGCTGAAAATGTGTCTCCTTGTATGATCATGGCCTTTCACAAGAGAATCCTCCAAAAATAATAAAGCTGCATTTCAATAAGAGAAGGCTTTAAGGGGGCATGAGATCAATTTTTTTCATGAGAACTGAGTCTAAATGCCTGGTACTAAAAGATCAACATGACCAATATTTCAAAATAAATAAAAAAATCCTCTCTCTTGTCACACATACATACATTTCTTTGTGTATAGACACACTAATACAGATCTTCAGACAAACCAAAGTATTCTAAAGTGGGAGGGATGACAGAGAGACAATTCCATGCATTTATATATAACCAGGATTGAGAAAATGTTAGATAGTGTGATATAATTTAGTATCTTACCCAATTTTGCTTTCTTCTTTAGTATCGTCAGGACCTGAAGCTGAAGTAGCCAAAACACTGGTGTATTTCCCGTGAGGAAGACACAAGAGCAAAGTAATCCTCATCTAATGGTGATTTACGCTCAACCAGGTTTCTAATCCCACACCAAACTTGTTCTCTAAAATAAACAGCAAGCATGAAATGCCATGGCACCTGAGCTATTGCAGTACACTCCAAAATCAGCACTATGAATCAAACATGGGTTCAGTTTGGAATTCTGTATTTTGTGGCAAAATCATTACAATTAAAAGGGAATGAGGAGAAACAAACAAAAAAAAGTTCTTTTAAAAAACTGGGTTTAATCATAAGTCAACTTAAAGTGAAGTGTTTGTATTCCATTCCTCAAGCTTTCATACTCTACAGCTTTACGTGTACTCTTATATGTTGGCAAATACTGATAAAAGGATTTAAATCCATGCATAAATTGGAACGATAAAAGCTGATGGATGTATCATTTAATTACACATTTCTTACTTCCACTGTAATAACCTTAACAAAATTTGCTAAAATTCCATTAATATAACTTTTGCTAACAAAATTTTAATTTTTAAAAAATTAAATAAACTCTTTTAACACAAAGGAGCTGATATTCCACCCTAAGCATTAGGCCTCCCCAAACTACATTAAAAATCATAGCGTTTTAAGTTTCTATTTGGGCCCTCTTATGCCCCAGTTCACAGCTTATTATATATTTAATGCTGTTTGAACTTTGAATTTCTGGTGTAAGCCATATTTTAGGTATCTCTAAAGTCATGCTCCCAAATGTCTTATGCAAACAGCAATGAGCCATAGGGTAAGTACACTTCTAATAATCTGGTTGTGGATATTTGTACTTTTTAATACTGGGCAGATTGCTTTACAGTACTCTTATTAAAAGGAAATACATGTGGGGAGTGCTACTGTCACAATATACATTGTTTGGTAAAGATAGATGGGGATTCATTAATGACTGAACGAAATTAATCCCACTGCACTGAGCAAAGTTAATCCTCCTCGCTTCTCCTCTCTTCCTTAACACTACCAAAATTTACTTCCACTTGTTTTCCTTTTGATATTACACACAAAGATCTAACAGTATAGTCTGCTGCATGTCCAAAATTAGTATATAGTATATCAACTTTTTCAAAAGGCTAAATCACCTTTTTCAAAAGGTTAAAGTATCTCACACCAAGCCACACAGTTAGCTAGATTCTTATGTTAGATTCAGAGTTTCTTGGAATCCCCTGACCTGGAGTTACGAGCCCAGCTCCTGTAACAGGGAAAGTTCAGCATTCACCTACTCAAGAAACAGAATATTACCATGGATTTCTGCCATTCATTTTGGCAAAAAGCAATCATGGAACACGTTTTTTTTTGTTCTCATGTCAACTCACTGATATCCACTTTTTCAAACTGTTTTTTTTCCCTGAAAAACAGAGGAAAGAGTAATGTATTAGAAGAAAATTTCAAAGGCTTATCTCTGATGGATGCTGTATGTGTAAAACAGGTTTTGGTAATGTGTATGTGTAAAACAGGCTCTGCATTGCTCTTGTTCAGCTATTCATAGCATATAAATTCAAAAAATAGATCTGAGCACGCAGCGCTGTCTTTTCAACTTCTAAATCTATAGCTCTCTAAACTAAGTAGAACAAATCCAATGATTTATCTTACACGTGTAGTGGTTATAAATACTGAGAGGGGGAGGGTTAATACTAACATGTATTAGTTTCAAGTACATTGTCCTTCCCCTGCTTCTCCTGTTCGTACATAAAAGGGTCAATATGTATAACCAATTTTCATTCTCAGTTCCAGTCTCCCCCTTCTCTTGCTTCAAGGACAAGCTTCCTTAGACCTCAGTAACTATTTTCACCTCTGATTTTTCATGAAGTGTTTCTGCTGTATCACTTTTGAGATAAGATAACCTGAACTGAACAAAGCATTCCAACTGATTGTGTGTTGCCAAGTTATTTAATAGCCAATGCACACTAAGCAAACATTTTATTTGGGAGTAGGATAATTTTGATGTCTCACCAAGGATGTATGCAAGCTTCATCTATGGGGAAAGACCTTAACTCTGTGGCTTGAAATCCAAGTGCGTGGACACTGCTGCAGTTTGTAGGCACAGATTTCTAGCAGGAGGTTGGAGACCTGTAATCCTGGCCACTGCAGCATGTGTAGCCCTAATTTAAACTAAGCTATATCTTAATACAAATTCTGAGATACTCACACTTATAAATCCGAGATTTTGTTTTATTCACTATATAATGTAATCCTGTCAATCAGTACTGTACTGCATATGATCTTATTTTTGATATGTCAGTGACTTTCATGTAATGGCTTAATTTTTAGATCATTATGAAGCTTGAGGAAAACAGCCTTTGAACGCACAAGGCAAAGCAAGGCCTTCTAACATATAGAAGAACAGTTGTAAAAAGACTGGATTTGCCATCTACTGGATGTTTCTGTTAAAATGATCAGCAACATAGTAAAGAGCTGTTAGCATCTTAACTGTAATTTTTAGGTTTCAGTGTTGTTAACTCACTGAAGTGAGTAAAAAGCAAAAGAGCAATGCCAGAAGAGCAATGCCTATAAAACCAAAAATATTAGAGAAGCAACAATAATTATTAAAAGGAAACTGCAGAAGCACATCTATACTGGAAGTTCTATATCAAATTCCACAGCACATGGCAGAATATGCAAAGAACTCTTTTGAGCTTATCTTTAATTTAATTCATAGAAATAATGACCAAAAAGTGATAGCCTAGTTGAAATTAGGTACCCACCAAGTCATTACTAGCAGATAGGATATTATACCTTATACAGTTTTTCTCACTACAGAGGCCTCCACAAGCATTCCAAATCTAGACCGTATTATCACACAAAGGTGTTTTTCAGATGTGCTAGGAAGATACACACTAGGTTTTGATGTTTCAATACCAATGGCATTTCTCTGCTTCCTCTAGGTCTCTGTATACACTGTTTGTACTATTTATGTTGCTTTTGAATGTTTTGATTTTGGGAAATTCTTCCTTCCCTGCACATGCCTCCATCATTTTTCTGTAATAGGCAGTTTGGGCCTTTTTCTTATCGTGCTTTCTACTGGATATGATCTCCTGCTTCACATGTTCCAGAGCATCTAGGAAGAACCTTTCTACCTCAGTCCTCTCATTTAAGATATTCCGGGCTAGTTTCTTCACTCGGTTCATCTCCTGATCCTTCATTTCTAGTAGTTGCTGCATTTTCTTGATCTCCACCGTGCTTGCCTGGTTTTCTATCAGCACTTGATGCTGTGTTTTCTGAGACTCTCTCACAGATTCTCTGGTCATGCGACATAAGGCCCTCTCCAGCTTTTCCACTTCACACTGCAGATCTCCAATCTGTGCTTTCTGGCGATTTATCTGTAGTATCTTTTTTCAAATCAAATCCTCATTGGTTTCCTAAAAGATGAGAAGAAATTATTTGGGCTTTTATTTCATTTGACCAAATCTGGAGGGTTTTTTTTTCCCCCCAGCACTGATAACGTAGTTAAACATGCTGGCACCTTCACACTGGAGAGTGAATAATTCTCTGGCGTCAGGTTTTTGTTTACAAGAGAAGCCAGATAAAGAAGGCTTGGTATGTAGTACACATTACAGAGAGACTTATTCTTAATGGGCTAGCATAGGAAATCCTTCCTTCTTTCTCCTCTGTAATTAAGATTGAAGAAGAGCTCTTCTTCAGACAACTCCAAATTTAGTAACTGTGGAGGCGTCTGACTGGGGAGGGGTTAGTCTCAGTAAATTTACACCTGTATCCAGATGCACCCCTTCCTGGAGGAGAATGAAACAGAATTAAAAACAGAGCAGAAACCTTCTCCTGTAACAGAAGAGTTTTGTCCTCTTCTAACTTCTGTTTGATTTTCAGCAATTCCATTGTCTCTTTCAGCTGGTAAGCAAATGCGCCGTGAAAACAAACATTCTTCTTCAATATCTCTCTCCCAGTGCTGTTCAGCGGCCTGGACAGAGGGAAACAAAATCCAAGAGCATTAATCAAACCTTTCTTGCTTTTTTTATATTAAAATCAATTATTTCAGTGTCCTAATTTCAGAGCTAAGCTGCAAAATTCTTACAGGTCTGTACCAAGTTTTCATAGCTTTGCTTCTAGTCCTGCATCTGGAGTGGGAGAATGAAGAAAACTGCAGTACCATTGTGATAATATTACCTCCAGTTCTCCCCTGGAACCAGCATGAGTCTTACAGTTTAAATGTAAGTGGTGACATCATCTTGACATTTGACATATAAAAACAGCCTAGGTCATCACTGATTTTGCCCTTCAAAGCCCATGTAGTAACATGGGCAACGTGTTATTTAGAACACAGTGCCGAAATGGTTTTGTAAAGTAGAAAACAGGAAATGCCAAGTGTTTCTTACAAAACAGCCTCACACGGGGCAGTCTCTGCCATCATTATTTGCTTTTTCTCAACATCTTCTTCCAGTCCTTTCTGAAAGGGATAAAAGCCTGTTTAAATTTTGCATGAGACCTGTGGCACCAAAGCTAAAACCTGAAACAGTGTAAATTATAAAATCACACCCCCAGTTTTCAGCTCACCCAACTTCTTGCTAGAGAAAGAATGAACCCCCAAGGGCACTGAAGTTCCTGATGAAAGTGGAGAATACGGCCTTTCTGGGATCCTGACATCCCATGTTTTTTCTTGGAAAGCTGCACCTAGCCTCCAATTCATTCATCATACTTGTATTGACGCGAGAAATTGTAACATGCTCAGTAAAGAACTGTCAAAACTATATAAACTGGAGTAGTCAGTGGGAGAAATAATTTCATTCTAATAAAAGTTTCTTTAATTGCCTGTCAGTCTTTACCTTTTCTTCAAAAAACCTCGTCTCCAATCTCACAACCACTTCCTGATGTCTCCTGTTTGAACTCTCCATACTCTCTTTTAATTATGATAAAAAATTGAATTTCTTTAATAATGGCATTTTATTTCAGCGATGTAACTAAAAGTGTGGATGTAGTCTTCAAGAAGGAATTTGGTAGTCTTTCCTGGCACTACCCACAGTCTTCATCAAATTTTTACACCATCTATAAAATGCACTTAGCCTTCTGACTTGTATTATTGCTTTGCTTCCCCTCCGTAGTTCACCTGTGCCCATATTTTCACATCCCTGACAGTCATTCACACACACCCTGTCACTCTGTTTAATGCTCAGTTTTAGAAATCTGCTTTGTCTATTCATTCAGTCATCAAGATCAGTCAAAGTCCAATGCCTCAAGCGTTTTTTGAAAAATGCCTGACTAACTTGCATTTAATATCTTAGCTTAAAAGCAGCTATATATTAATAATCTAAATGCTGTTGACCAATCATTTGTCTCCATGGAAAGCATTTGGTGTTGTTTCTACACCCCTTCTTGTGGCTGAAAAAAATGCCAGTAGAGCTGAGTCAGCAAGGCGCTTGAATTGCTCGAGGCACTTTTTTCATGTCATCAGTCAGCTGGAATACTTTTTTATCCCAGGCTGAAATGTTTTACAGCCAATACTACTATTTAATACTTGTATTATAGCTCTAAAGTATCTCTGATTAGGTCATGTGCTGTATAAGTGCTTAGTGAAAGGCAGTCCCTAGTTTTATATTTTAAATGGCTTAAGTGGTTGAAAAGACGATACGATACTAGCATTCACATCCTAACAGAGCTGACTAGTGAGAAATCAGACTTATACTGCTTATAGTCAATTGCTAGCTCCTCCATACATATCTTTGAAGTGTGTACTAGATGCTCTACTCCATCCACATATATGTTTGTATGATTCCACGTTACTATGTAAAAATCCAGAAACAACCCTACAGCACTGAACCATTACAGAAGTGAGTTCTGGCTACAGAACTTGCATTTTATCAACCTAGTGCTTTTCCTCACTCTCTGTAAACTGCCAAGAAAACAATCCAGTAAATTGGCAATGTCTGTTCTCCTCCACTCCCAAACTCTATGCTGCCATGCAGACAGAAAAGTTGTTTTTTAAATAAATATTGCAAACGTGTATTTATGACAAACTTACGTCTTCCAGCTGTTTCTCCATAGCTGCTTTCTCCCTGTGGAACTCCTTTATTAATTTCAGTTCTAATAGAATTTGGCCAATTTCTCCAACTTTTTTCTGAAATTTCTTTTCCAGTTATTTTATTTGTTGGGCATAATAGTCTGCCTGCAAATCAGAAATTCTCAATAAGAAGAAAGCAAAATGAGAGAAACCAATCATGAAATATTGTAACATCAAACACAGAGCACACAGAACTGAATGTCTGAAATTATACCAAGCTGCAGTGTTTTAAAAAACACAAGGAATTCATCATTAGAAGAAATGCTGCAAACTCAGCAGAAGCTACCCTCCAGTTAAGTAACAAGTCTAGAAGTGAATAGTAAGTTTAAAGCAACATCCATAATATCATTGTATTGGGTTTGGGTGGCAAGGTTTTGGTAGCAGGGGGGCTACAGGGGTGGCTTCTGTGAGACGCTCCTAGAAGCTTCCCCTATGTCCAACAGAGCCAATGCCAGCTGGCTCCAAAACAGACCCGCCGCTGGCCAAGGCCGAGCCAATCAGTGACAGTGGTAGCACCTCTGCGATAGACTATTTAAGAAAGGGGAAAAACAACTGTGCAACTGCAGCCGGAGAGAGGAGTGAGAATATGTGAGAGAAACCCCTCTGCAGACACCAAGGTCAGTGAAGAAGGAGGGGGAGGAGGTGCTCCAGGTGCCAGAGCAGAGATTCCCCTGCAGCCCGTGGTGCAGACCATGGTGAGGCAGGCTGTGCCCCTGCAGCCCATGGAGGTTAATGGTGGAGCAGATATCCACCTGCAGCCCGTGAGGGACCCCACACTGGAGCAGGTGGATGCACCTGAAGGAGGCTGTGACCCTGTGGGAAGCCTGTGCTGGAGAAGGCTCCTGGCAGGACCTGTGGCCCTAAGGAGAGAGGAGCCCATGCTGGAGCAGGTTTGCTGGCAGGACTTGTGACCCCACAGGGGACCCACACTGGAGCAGTCTGTTCCTGAAGGACTGCACCTTGGGGAAGGGACCCACGCTGGAGCAGTTCATGAAGAACTGCAGCCTGTGGGAGGGGCTCCATGCTGGAGAGGGGAAGAACACGAGGAGGAAGGAGCAGCAGAGGCAACTGTGATGAACTGACTGCAATCCCCATTCCTGGTCCCTCTGCACCACTCAGGGGGAGGAGGTAGAGAAATCAGGAGTGAAGTTGAGCCCAGGAAGAAGAGGCAGGTAGGGGGAAGATGTTTTAAGATTTGGTTTTATTTCTCGTTATCCTACTCTGATTTGATTGGTAATAAATTAAATTTCCCTGAGTCGACTCTGTTTTGCCCGACAGTAATTGCTGAGTGATCTCCCTGTCCGTATCTTGACCCACAAGCCTTTTGTCATATTTTTTTCTCCCCCTGTCCAGCTGAGGAGGTAGAGTGATAGAGCAATAAAGTGGCTTGGTGGTGGGCACCTGGTGTCCAGCCAAAGTTGACCCAGCACATCTATAATCTAGAGACTTTTCTGCTCTTTATAATCTGAGGGTGAGAGGAAGTTCCTTGTGGAGCCTACTTGATGGGAGATAACTCTCTTAAAGTGCAGATGACCACAGTTCTGTGTTTCTTATTGAAGCCAGATTAAAAAATAATATTTTTTTCAGTTCTTTTTAAGAATTCTTGGTTCAACAGTAATGAATGAAGGAGAACTGTAAAAGAATTCAAAGCAGTTATTTTTTATCTCAGTAAAAACAGAACATGTTTTTGCTGTGCCTCTGGCCTCACCGTTACCGAGCTGGTTCCTAATACTATTTCAGATGCTGTAAAATATTCCTACTATCTGAAATAATACTACAGAGTCATGGGATAACTCCCATGTCACCATTGGGTTTTTTTCAAGTTCTTTCTTCATACAATATTTTAGCATCGAAACCTGTAACAGTTAATTGCCCTCACTTGTTCCTCATACTAAAATCAGAACGACTTTTCAGCCTGCTCAGAAGATCCCACTGCTCTGAGGACAAAGAGAAAAGTTCATTCACCATCTGCTTCTTCTCTTCTTGCGCTTGCTGTTTCAGATCAATCAGGTCCTGCTTCAGTTTCTCAATCTGTGAAAAGGGAAATCAAGAAACAATAACTGTGAGGGGGGAAAAAAGTATCTTTGCTGTGTTCTTCTCTTCAAATTTAATTATAAGATACAGAAAGAGGGGAAAGGTCCCTCATTTGCAGCATTCAGGTCAATTAAACCATGCTTAAAACTGTTTGACTTGTGTTAAGCATAGAAAATAATATAACTGTAAACTATAAAAAGCCACATATATTAGATACAAACAGATCTGTGACTCTACTGAAGAATTAAACTATGTGGACAGAGGGTTTTCTTCCTTACTGTTTTGGATAGTGGTGTAGTGTTAGAGAAGCAGTTTAGAAAAGGAGAAAAAAGACAGATACAGAAAAAAACAGGCAGCTGGGAAAAGGTCTGAGAAAGATTTTCTATACTGGACAGGCTAAAAGAAAACAGTGGGATGTTAACAAGAAAATTGTCTCCTACCATTTGACCTCACCAATGTTCTGGGGATCAGAGTTTGTATCATCTTATTCAATAAACAGGATGTTAATTTAATTTTAGTTTCCATTTTCAGTTTCTTTTTCTAACTGAAAATGGGGTTTGCTTGGTACTTGAGTTTAGAAAAGTAGGAATAGGACTAACGTGCCATAATCTGCAATAGAGGAAACGGAAACTACAGTGTAGGGCTTCTTTTTCTTCGTTGTACTCTGAGTAGAGTTTGGCTCCATTTTCTCTAAAACCTTATCCAGGTAGCTAAAACCAGCGGATCCCCCCGTAGCTTTCTCTCTTTCCAAGCTCAACAAACGCTTCAGCCTCTTCTTGTACATCATGTGCTGAAGCCCCCGACCATTTCGGTGCCCCTCCCCTGAATTCGTTCCGGTATATTGCTCTCTCCCTTGTGCTGAGGGGGAGCAGAACTGGAGGCGGTGTTCCCGTGTGAGGGAGCAGGTCCCAGGCAGGGAGGGCACCACGGGCAAGGGCTCCCCCTCGCAGCCCGGCCCGCCAAGAGCCTCCCCGCCGCAAGGGCGCACTGCTGCCTCACGCTCACCAGGCCCCCCGCACGGCTGCCTGTCACGGCGGCGGGACGGGCGCTGGTTGCAGGGAGGTAACGCCCTCTCGCCTGCGCCCGTCTTTGGCCACAGGCACGAAACACGTTATGTGTTTTGCTACAGGTGGCTGCACAGCGGGAAGCTGTACCTGGAGGCCGGGGGAGAGGGGCCTGCCCGGCTGCGCGCACACCTCCTCCGCCCTCTCCTGGCCTTGCTTCGTGAGGAAGGCCGTCACGGCCGCCGCCTCCCTGTCCGCGTCCTGCTGCCGCCACAGCAGCTCCGCCTTGCTCCCGGCCAGCCGGCGGGTGGCTTCGCGGTACTCGGCCCGGGACGCCTCGGTCACCGCCAGCCGAGCCTCCCATAGCGCCGCGTCGACCTCGTCCCGGTTCTCCTCAGACACCCGGGCCGCCTGCCCCGCTGCCATCGGCCTGCGGGAGCGGGAGGAGCCGCTGCGGCACAGCGACGGACGCCCGCCCGCCGTGACCCTCGCCGCCGCCGCGTCTCCAGGGCAACCCGCCCCGTCCGTTACGGCGGAGGCCCCGCCCCGTTCCCTGGGTTACCGGCCGCCGCGTCGCCTGTCCGCCTGGTGCGTCGCCTTTCTCGGGACAGCCCCGCGCCCGCCGCAGCGAGAAGTGCGCGGCGGCCTGTTCCCATGGAAACCGGACGGCGCCGTCCCGCGACGCGCAGCTCACGCGACCGGCGCGTCACGCGGGCGCGCTGACGTGACACGCAGGACCGGCGAGATGTGGCGCCGCCAGTGCTCCGAGCGACCGGTGAGCGGCGGGGGCGGGGGGGAGGTGCGTGACAGCGCCGCGCTGCCATGGAAACTGCGCTCCTTCCCGGCGCCCCGCCCGCCGCCCTGTGCGAACGGCGCCGGGGTCCGGAGCGCGGGGGCTGCCGGAGGCCCGCTCGGGGCTGCCGGCGTCCTGCCGGGCGCGGCAGAGGAGCGGGCAGAGAGCCGCTGCGAGGCAGGGCGAACCACACCGCCCCCCCCCCCGCGGCCCGTGCCCGTTCCCGGCGCGCCGGAAGGGAGCTCCGCTGGGGAGTGACGCGGGGCGGGCGTCGGGGAGCGGCGTGAGACCCTCGAAAGCCGAGAAGTCGGCGGCGTTTCCGTTACTTCCCGCGGCGCTGCCGCCTGGGGCGCGCAGAAGGACGCGCTATCTTGATCGAGTATCAACTGTGGGCGGACTTTGAGGAAGAAATAAGTATTTCTGCGGGTGTTTCTGCCCGGTATTATCGGTGCCGGCTTCGGGCAGAGAGCCGCGGGATCCCGAGGGCTGTGCTCGCCGCCGCCGCCGGCGGGGTACAGGGAGGAGCCGCGGGGACCTTTGCTTGGGGCGAGAAAATGAAGGTAGGGGAATTTTTTCAGGCGTGTTCAGTGTAAGGGTTTAGGTTGCAGCTGTTTGGCGTGGAGAAAGGAAGAATGCTTTGGCGCTGAGGTGTACAAAAGTTACCGGGTCTGCAGCGCTCACGATACTCGATTCGGAAAAGGGGTGTCAGGGTGCCCGTCTCCAGATCACTCTTGGTGAAGCTCTGGCGCATGAATGCTTTCAAGGCACGCAGCTAGCAGCGTCCTGCTGAAATTTGCACGGGGGTTCTCCCCAGGCTTAGATTGAAGCAAAAGCCCTCTGCACCCAAAATCTGTTTTCTAAGAATACCGGTTGGTCCAATAAAAGATGTTATTTACAGCCCCTGTGGGTGTACAGTTACAAAGTTGTGAGGGGACGCTCGCTGACACACTGCAGGAGGGTGAGGCTAACACAGCGCTCTCTTGGAAAGCTGCCTTGGTCTAATTAAATAGGAGAATTGAAAACCCACTTGGCCAGAAACGAGAATAAATAAATAATATGTGTTTGGAGCCTCAGTACAGGAAAAGGAAGATTAGAACTGCCGATAACGCATGTTTGTGAGTTGGTTCTATTTTTTCCTAACGTTTAAAGCTCTAGATCCAGAATTTTACCCCAAATGTATGTGTGCAAAGAAAACTGTGCCGTTATCTTTATGGAGATGCAGGGAAATTCTGCCAATTAATTCAGTTATTCTTTCTGTTGTGATTTTTAAACTGTGTACTTTTAAGAAGCTTACATTTTTGTCAAAACAATCTAAGAAAGCGATTTTTTTACTAGATAAAAGTCAGTCCCAAAAAAATGTAATGACTTTTTTTTTCTGTTAAAAAAAAAAGGTTAAAATGTATTTGTCTAGTTATGAGTGTTAAGTGTAAAAGCTGCTCATCTGGGAAATAGATATTGTTACTGTAAGAGCTGCTCATGTGGAAAACAGATTTTGTTACTGTTTTAATGCAGAAAATAGACCTTCCATTCTGAATGATTTTTGGTGTGCTTGAGCAATAAATAACAATATGAATTGCATTACATGATTTGTCTATTTTGTTTCCTAAAATATTTGCCTAAATATATCCTAAATATTTCTAATTATTTTCTAATATTTTTCTTTATATCCAAATATATCCCAATACTATTTTAGGAAACAGAAGGGAAATTCTTGTGTATCTCAGGTACACTGCTTTTCCTTCCCCTCAGATGAGACAGACTCCTTTTTACAGGGAGATGCTCCTGTTGCTGTGTTTGGGGTTTTGCATGTTCTTTTGCCAGAAATAGTCAATAATGTGGGTGAGGCTTTCTTGTCTTGAAAAGTACCAGTGTTTCTGTGTATGGCAAACTCTTAAGTAAGGTTGTGTTTTGCTGTCTTAAGGTTTCTTATTATTATTCTGGCATTGGTTTTACTTTTGTTGTTTAAGGAGAGTTTTTTTGGGATTTTTTATTTGAGGTTTTTTTTTTGCTTCCTATTGAATCTTTCAGTCTTGGCAGTCTATGCAGCCTCTCACTATTTTTGGATCATACAGTCTGTGTAGCTCCCAAATCTTTATATTGGATGTGCTTCAAATTTTTGGCTCAGTATCTAAAATCTGCCTTATACAGATGATATTTACATGTGTTTCTCTGTGTTGGGGAAATGAGTGTTCTACCTTGTGTCACTGGATTCAGGCCAGCGCTGCTGAGGTCAACTGTAAAGTTTGTGTAAATGTTTTACTAACTTGTTGAACTCAGTTAACTTTCAACTTCTTGAAATTCATCCCGTGTAATTATCTGAGCATGTTTCACTGCTCATATTGAGCAATGATAAACTCAAATTTGAATAAAGCAACTCGACTGATGTTTTATGTGCCTCCATGACCTTATAATTTGCCTGATACATAGTCCAGTCCTACTAGCTGAAAGCAAAGGTGAAGAAAAGAAGTGGAGGCGCAGTGTCTCTTGTCACAGTGCTCCAAAGTGGTTTTCGTTAGGAATCTCTGGAGCGCAACAGCTGTTGCTTCCATCCTGCTTCAGGTGTGTGCCTAACATATTCACGATTGATGTTGATTATTACTGCTCATTAATAAAGGCAGTAACTGGAGCCTACTGATGATGATCTGTGTGTTTTACCTGCTGAAGTGCTTGCTTATATTAATGAACTTGTGCTTATATTACTGTTACCCTATTTTCTCCTTTTTGTTTGTTGTTCTTTTTATCCATCCTGTTGTATTCTGATAGCAGCTAGGATTTTAAGTTGTTTGAGAGGAGCTCTTTCGGAAATAATATTTTTCCTTCTCAGTAACTAATGTCTACCTCTACCCTGATTTTTTTTTCTCAATTCTTTATTCTGACCCTCTCGTTCCAAATTCCTCTTCCGTTGCCATTTCTGTTATGCTCGGCCAATTTCCCTCTCTTGTCTCTGATTTCTTACTCTCATCTATTTTTATGCTTCTTGCGGACGCTTTTTTGCTAGTGCACTTGGTTAAATGGTCTGCATCACTCATCGAGGAGGCTTAATGTGCTTTTCTCATCCTTAACGAGAAAAATAAAATCCCATGTTTTATTTTTTTTGTCCTTATGAGGAAAAAGGTGGAAAGGAAAAAAAAAAAACCCTCAGAGGAGAAGTAGAGAACAGAAAGTGTGAAATTGTGTTGGATATCTGAGAAGGGATAGAGAAGTTTAGTGAGGGAGTGTTTCATGAGAGGTTAAGGCTCATCCACTAGTAGATCTGGCAAGAAAAGTATGTGTTAGTGATGGCAGTTGCTCAGGTATTTTCGGATCATTGGAGATTCTGAGGCTTGCGTAATTGTCGCATGAGCTGTTTGTAATAGGACTCTGGAGTTTGTTCTTAAGGCAGGTGCTTGGGTTGTATTTGTGATTGTTCGGTAAGCAAAACATTACATGAGACTAACAAGACCTCTTCTGACCAGCTGGAAGGTAGTACTCATTAATGTGGCTTATGTTCTGTTAAAACAGCACACCTTGGATTTTCAGTAGACCTCCTTGCTGTGATGAAGCAAACATGGGTAATGCCAGCTGCATCTTAGTACAAATCCATAGCTGTGAAGCTGCCAAGCAGCTCAGCGCTTTTCATGAACTCTGTTCAGGATAGGACTTAAGTTGTTGCAGGTTAGAACTAAGTTTTTGCTCATTTCCACATAAAATGCAAGTGTTTTAGAAACTATGACAGTTGGAGTTGTTCTGTCATGGAGGGTAGCCAGGGCTATTGCCCGTTGGTGGAATTGTAGTCACTTCTTCCTCTTCTCAGAGTGTGCTTCTAAGGCAGGGTGGGTCAAGAGCTTGTGCTTCTGCCTGCTGTACTCTGCGTTTGCTAGGAATGGGAGGATACAAATAAAGGTCACAGAAGACAGGCAAGGTTACCCTTCTGCAGTGGGCTGTGCGTTTTGTTTGCCCTAGAGACAGCTGAACACTTCAGTGAGTTAGAGAGGCACTCGAGGAATGACCCAATGTGATGTCGTTTACTGAGAATGGGTAAAAGTTAATCTCACTTTGCTGTAACTGGGGACAAAGGTGAAGGATGGAAATAATAAGTCGTACAAGGGCTAAATCTGGGTGGATTTAGCTAAAAGGTGGTGGAGGATAAGTGAGTTCTTTGGGCATGGGAGAAAGGTGTGTGGAAATAGAGGTTGTGTCAGGTTCGCATAGAAAGAAAAGGAGAGAGGTTAGGATTAGAAATGAATAAATAAAGATTTTGCAAGAATCAGCATAGTGGGGCTGAACAGGCTGCTAAAAGACAATCAAATATAAGGGCTAGAGGTAGGTGAGGGTCTCTGGCAGAGCAGATGAACAGGTGTATGAAGTAGAGCATTCGGTGCTGTGGGCAGATGGATCTGTTACCAAGTGTCTGGAGAATGATAAGAAGCTGTTTGCACCTTCCATGTGCTGAGTGTTCTGTGTGCATATCAATGCAGGCAATACTGCATATGGTGGGGCATCTGGCCACATGCTCTTTTCCGCTGTTAAAATGCAAATAACAAAGACAGCTATATATTATCCTCCTTTTTACCTGGGCGCCTAATGAACCCTATCATTTCTGTGCCCGTATTTTTCCTTTATTAGCATTTCTTAGGAAAATTGTATGCAAAGAGATACGTGTTAACAGAGAGGAGGTGTAGTGGTATCTTGATATCCAATACTGCATCACAACTCTGGGGCCTTGGCTTATAGAAGCTGTTAGAAGCTGTGTAAGCAACCTGGGTGTTCAAGACAACTGGTCTAGATGTGTGAGTGTGGTGGGGTTTTGTTGAGTTGTTTTGTAATTCTGAAAATGAAAACTGTGTCAGGAGAAAATGATGAAAAACCAAAATGAAGACAGAAGGGAAAAGTATGAAAAATACTGAGAGGCAGAGCCCAGGTGCACCTTACAGTTCACTCCCTCTTGTGCAGCACAGGCTTTTCTTGAGGATGAGAATGCTGCTGGAAGGATATGCCTTCACTCTCTCTGTGCGCTAATGTCTCCCAGCAGCTGTTCTTAGCCCGAAATGAAATTCTCTTTGTTTGTGACTCTGAATAACACTTGTGTTCTGCCACAGCATCTCAAGTGTGTAAATGTTAGGGCAAAGCAGTTATGCCCTGAGCTCCCTTTTGGTGATGCTTCTTTTCACTTAACATTTGGGCTTTTTGGAGGTTCTGGGGACTCTAAATGTTGAGAACCTTCAAGCCAAATGAGAGAAAAAAAAATTATCTAAATAAAGTCAAAACTAGAAATAGTGGGAAGCAAACTACTTTAACTCTCCTGCACTGGGGAAATGGATAAACGTTTACTCTGAAAGCAAATCACTTAGATGCAGCTGTAGCACTAAGTGCAGTAAATCACATCTTTTGGATGAGGTGTTGAAAAGCATCTAAAGGGCAGAATATACGTGTACAGACTGATTTTTTTTTTTTTTTAAGGTTTTTATTTTTCCTACAGACTTTTTAAGGAGAGGGCTCTTGGTAACTTCTGTTTCTGCTTGTTTTTTTCTCTACAGGACCTACTGCAGCTCTGTGATTGCTGATCCATGCTTGACTGCCTCAAGGGGTTTTAGCAAGATGTCATCTTCCACACTTCCTATCCTTCTAGCATTGGCATTTTCGTCTTTGTCCTTTGTTCTTTCCCATTCAAACAGGGAGATGTGGTTTCAGGATTTCTTTCCACCTAATGTGTGCCCTATAAATGCCAAAGCCAACACTTTTTATGGCATAATGTTTGACGCAGGAAGCACTGGAACCCGGATTCACATTTACACCTTTGTGCAGAAGAGTCCAGGTAAGACCCTGTGTCAGTTTGTGCACTTGGAGTATGTTGACTTAGGTTCCAACTTCCCAAAAGAGGATTTTTTTCCCAACACAGCATTTGGGAACAACTGAAGATTTCTACAGTTTATCCTTCAAATAGAATCACAGAATCACTAAGGTTGGAAAAGACCTGTAAGATCATCAAGTCCAACCTTAAAAAACCAAAAAACCACCACCCACAAAAAAAAAAAAAAAAAACAAACCACAACACACCAAAAACCAACCCACCCAACACCACACAGCACCATGCCCAACCTCTGGTCCTCTGGCAGATGATTATTGTCCATTTGTGGTGGTGTTTTGCTGTGAAATTATCTTCTTTGTAGACCTTTTGAAACTCAGAGGTTTAATTCTGGGTATACTGGAGTGTTCTGCATTTCCAAAGATTTTAATGTATGTAGCTGTTTAAAGGAATGTCTCACTGCGTTGGAAAGAGACTTACACTGTTTTTGTCAAGTTGCTTGTTACCTTGAATTATATCGCGAGATACTTAAATTCTGCGTATGTTTATATGTCACATTTTGTAGCAAATTAAAATCAGTAAATTAAAGAGTTATAAGCACCGAAGGTCTGAGCTGTTTCCAGGAGAACTCCTGTGCACAGATGCACCAAGCTCCAGTATATCTGCTTCTGACACAGCGCAGAGGTACCCAAGTTGGCTGCACACGCAACAGGATTCAAGAGGGTAGATTTAGCTTGGATAACAGTGAGCCAGCAAATTTGCAGAGGTTGAAGGCTCGTTGATAGGACTCAGCTAATAAGCTCTTCAGGGCCATGCATAGTACCTACATGGCTTTACATGATTTCAGCCTTAGTTTGGAAGGACTGGTACAATGTCCACCTCTGATGGACTCAGGCTGACTTGTAATAGGCAATACTCTGGGATAGCTTCTAGACCCAAGCTGCTCTGGGAACAATGGTCACACTTGTTCGGCTTTGCAGGCAAGTGCTTGAGCCCAGTCAGCTCTGTTCTGTGTTTGTGAGTTGGATGAATCACCTAAGGATAATCAGGAGTTGATTCTGTGTGTCTTAATATGAATTAGTATTTCACAATTAGCTTGGGGACAGAAAGGGAAAGAAAATTTATTAAGATTAGGCAACAGTCATACTACATTGCTATAACTCATTGTCATTCACAAATGCAAAATTAACATACTACTAATTATAACAACATGTTCTTAATAAATTGTTTGTGAACTTGGAGGATACAAGGGCAACATTATGTTAAATATGTTCCTGAAGTGAAGGAGCAGTGTTTGTTTTGGGAGGGGAATAGTATTGTTTGCAAGGGGAAATCAAGGTTAGTCACTATAGGGGATGCAAGCAACCTTTTTTGAAACTAAAGAAAAAGATTCAAGTTGTTGACTGTTTCATGTAATGTTTCATTTGTGCAGAAAACCCTCTAGAGTTGGAAGGGGAAATCTTTGAGTCTGTGAAGCCAGGTCTTTCTGCATATGCTGATCAGCCTGAAAAGGTAAGGCTCTCCTTCATTCCCTGTGAGCTGGTCTTGCGTCTACTATCAGTTGGACTCTTACCAAGCAGTTCAAGTATTACTAGTTGTAATTGCAGAGAGTCAAGAAAAAATGTAAAGATTCTACTGCTGGCTCTCTAAACCTATTGCTCTACTTTTGAGAATTAATTTCTACACAGTGAAATGGGAGCCGTTGTTTTACATACCTCATCAACGGAACAATGGTTTAATTGCTTAAATGCTATATATAACCAGACTATATACCTTTGAGAATTTCAAAGACAAAGTGATTTTTGGCTCTAGCAGCATCCATATTCAATGTTTATTTCCCTTATAGCTACCCCAAATATGATGAAATATATACTCTTGTCTCATTCACTAATAATTTTCTCAGTTTTTTGTTTTGGTTGAAATTGTCAGTGCTGGTCACAGTTCAAAATTGGCATATTTTGATTTGTTTAGTTTAGAAGTAAGGGGTTAAGACTGCGGGGGTTTTCTTTTTCAGTCATGTTAGACTGACAAGCAAAGAGGATTCATTTCTCTGACTCCTACAAATGTTTAATTTTTTTTCATGTGTACAGTCAGATCTAGAAAAGTTCATTTTTAATATGTTAGGGAGAAGGGGAAGAATAAAGCTGCACTTAGCAGGTTAAGTCAGGCCTTAATATTTCTCAAAGTGTATTCTCTATCATCAGACTTCCAATAATTTGTTTTGATTCTTTGCTGTTATCTTTGGAACCATGGCTTGGAAAACACTACTCAATGATACGTAGGATTTGTTTCAGTCATGCTCAGTTCAAATATTTGATTACAGTTGTAGCTGAATAATGATTTACGTACAGGCAGTTACTCTTCTACTGCCTCAGGACTTTTGTTGTTTTGTTTATATAGAGAGTTTTTCAAAACACAGTTGGACAGTTCCATTTCCCACAATCAGATGTATTAATTAACATATAAATTTATTATTTTAATAAGAAATTGAAGTTAGGCGCAATCCTCTTTATTTTCAAATGGGGCTGTTGTGAATTCGTGCACAGTACACTTGATCCGTGCTACTCCATTGGATCAGGAGTCAGAAACAAGCAACAGAGCAGAGAGAGCTAAAATAATACTGTTGTTGTGATACACAGGGCCAGTCCTGAAGTAAGCTGTCATTTTCCAGATCCCCTGTGCTGACAGTAAGCTCTTTCACAAGCTAAAGGAGGTGCCAGAGAAATGATAGACTAGATACTCCACCTTGTGTGCTTTAGCAGTGTTGGAGTTGGGGGCTAGCATAGGGGGAGTTTCAGGTTTCTCAGTTTGTTCAGCTGCATTCAGTGCTACAGGAATTTGAGTGAGAAACTTCATGGAAAAGTGAATGGCTTTTGGATTTTTTTTTTTTAAATTTTGATGAGATCTCCCATTATTTCACTAAATTGTTTTGTTTGTTGGGTAGGAGAGGAGAAGAACTCACCCCAAAAGAAGTTTCTAGACATTTCATAGGAGAATGTTTATTGCTAACACCGGACTGTAATTGTTAGAACAGTCTAAAAAATTGGGAGCCCAGCAGTGATGCCTGTACCTCATGTGGTAACCATTCTACAGCTGGGATTTTAATTACACTACTTGCTATGGACACACTTGGAATTCTTACATTGCATTTAGTGAAATCTACAGACATTCCTCCTGACCTTTGCAGCTTCAGTCCGTAATTGTAACATTTAGTTTCATCTTATTATCCAGATATTGTTACCTCTCCTCCCTCCATCCTTTCAAGTAATACTTTCCACAAACAATGACATATCTCTTGCCTAAAATATATCTCTGAATACACTCATCCTTCCAATGCAGACATTTTCTCTAAGGTTCTTATGAGATGTCTAGCACAGTTTTTATCCTTATCTTGGGTGAGGATGAGGAATCTTCTGCTATTGAATACTGGTTTCACTAGTGTTGAGGGGGAATTGGGAGGCCTATTTTCTGATGGCCTGTAGAAGGAAACCAACAAACAACATCTTTTTCCTTTTAGGGTGCTGAAACCGTCAAAAGATTGCTGGATATGGCCATAGATGCTGTGCCACCTCATCTCTGGAAGACGACCCCGGTAGTGTTAAAAGCCACAGCTGGACTGCGCTTGCTGTCGGAGGAGAAAGCTCAGGCTCTGCTTTTAGAGGTAATACTAAGATCTTTTGGATGCACTAGTATTGCTCTCCTGTTTTGTCTTTCATGACTCAGTTCTCCATTATATTTAGCATAAGAGAATTGCAGCTGTGAAATGAACTGTAATCCCATGATAGTATGAAACTCATGGACTTTACAGACTTTCTTGTATGGTCCTGAAATCCTGTGTTTTGATGTGGATAGAAGGCATGGGGAGAGAGAACTACAATACTTGTTTTTCTTTCCTGGCCCTTGAAAGAAGGAGAATTTTGTCTTCTCCACACACTTGTCTTATTTTATACTGCTGTGAAAAATAAAACTTTCTCTGTCACCATCAGAGCAGAACAGGACTCTTAAGACCAAGGAACCTAATCATTATTTCTTTCTTCAGGTGAGAGAAGTCTTTGAGGAATCACCATTTCTTGTTCCAGAGGACAGTGTTAGCATCATGGACGGGTCTTATGAAGGTATGTTTTAGAAAGAGGAAAAAGTGAAAGCAAAGAGAAATGGGGGAAAGAGAGAAAGAGATTTTATGAACCTGAGAGGGAAAGAGAAATGGTCACTAAACTGAGGGGAAAAAATAAAAGGTTTCTAGCCCTGTTTGAAACAATGCAATCCTGCTTTTCCTAGGAGAAGCTGATTACTTGGTCACCTGTTTTGCTACAAATGCAGATACACAAAGAGTTTTGAGTTAGCTAGATGAAGGTTCATCCAAAACCTTCTGAGGTTCCAGAAGAGAACCTTATCTCAGAAATAAGTATGGAGGCTAACCAGCTGAAGTCTGCTCTTGGGAACTCGTGGGAAAAAAAGACGGTGTCCACCTCTGAAAGGCTACACGATGATATATAGCAAGCTAGGAACCTTATGGGAAGTGCCTAGTAAATTCTGCAATATCAGCATTAAAAATAATTATTATGATTAGGTCATCAATTTTCGGGTTAAGGTTGGAAGCATTGTGAATATTAGAGGAGAATGAAGGATAATTGGCAAGTATTAAAAAATTAGGTAACAAATAATAAAACAATAAATTAAAAAAATATTCCGTTTGGAAAAATGCAGCTAGTAAAGTAGCAAAGGAAGTAACCTAAAATACAAGAAAAGGTGAAATATGTGGTAGGTTTGGAGTGAGTGATGATTTTGCTGTGCAGAACAGACCACTGTAACATTTTGGCTACATATCCAGACATACTACCTGAGAGAATAGACAGGTAATAATCCTTCTGTATGGATGCCTGATAAGAGCCATCTGTGATGTTAGATTCAGTTCTGAACACTTCATTATGGCAGATATATTGCCCATTTGGAAGGTGTTCAAGGAAAGCAAAAAGAACTATCACAACACTTATACAACTAATAAATGGAGGAAGATTAAAGAGGAAAATCTGTTCATGTGGGCCAAGAGAAAAGGAGAAGTAACATGAAGTCTGCAAGTATTTGATGAAGTACAGTGCAATGTGGAATATGTCGCTAGGATTAACGGGTGAATTGTATAGTAGGGAGAAGTGTTGTATTGACAATGAGGCATAATAGAATAGAGCACAGTGTAGCCTGCCAAGGTTTATTTTAAAGTCCCACCTCTTCTACTGTCACATGTTTGCCTATGTTTGGGTGAGAATCATGCCAGCGTCAAGCAAGCTGCTGGAGTCAAAGAGGAGTTGTTTGTGTTTTACTGATTGTCACTATGTCTGTAGTGCAATTAGAGAAACCACAACATTAAAACACAGAGTGGTGTGTATGCAGTTTTCAGATTAGGAATTGAAATGCTGGGGGGAAAAAGTGCCCAAGGAAACTTGCGCATTGTGTTGGTTTGTTACTTCTTTGCATATTGTTTGGATAATAGACGTGATCTGTGCATGCTGCAGTTGTGTGGATATTACAAACATTCTACCTGTCCCAGCTTAGTAGATTTTAATGAATCAATAATGCATCATACCACTTGATTATAAGTTTGAATTAATCTCTGGCGTATGGGGCGGTTACATTAAGTTAGTAATTATTTCCAGGTAAATAAATAACATGTGGAAGGGTGGTAAGGGTGGGCAGGAGTTTGTGGGAGTATTCAGTGGTGACTTTTCTTTTCCTTTTTCACTCTTTGCAGGAATTTTAGCCTGGATCACTGTGAACTTTTTGACAGGTAGTTAATTCTGTAGAACTGCTCTCTAAATGTGAACTTGAGTCTCTTCGGCAGAGGTGATCAGCCTAAGTTCCTCTGCCTTGGTTGCTATGTCCTGCTTTTCCTCCCCACTGTGGCACCAGTGCTAAAGCAGTGGATTGTCTTGGGAAGACTGTGTTCCAGGGGGTGAGCCACACCTGTAGTAAGGAGGCATCTTAATCCAGAAGGTGCCAGGATTTACTTGGGACTGTGAGGCACTGTCAAGCTGGTTTCTGTAATGTATATAGGGGAGTGGTGCTGCTAATCTGTTAGAAGGTGGGAAACGAGGTTTTACAATGTTCTTCATCCCAGCATGAACTATGCAACTAAAATGATGTAACAGGTAATGATGCACTGGTGCTTTAGCCCTACTGGCTCTAAGAAGTTCTGGGAATGCAATCCAGTGATGAGAAAAGAAAATCAGTACTCTAGTAGACACATGAGCAAGCAAAAAAGCTGCTGTGGGTGAAGAGAAATTTTAATAGCTGGTTCTGCTCTTACTATGCTTCCTCTCCTACTGCTCTTGACCAGCTATATGGTGGTGGCAAAATTTATGTACTCTCCCTGACAGTCTTCTGCAGGAGGTACTTTGTCTCTTACTTTCAGCTTTTGCTGGATACCTAGAAATTTATCTGCTGTTGTCTCTTTGGAGGTGAAATTGGAATCAAGGAAGAAAGTCCTATGAATCTTTGCATAATATCTTCTGTTTGCCTGCCTTTTTCTCTGTGTTGTTTTTTGTCTTTGAAGGCCAGCTCAGCCCTCCTGTATTGGTGTGATAAAGTGATAACTTGGTGGCTGCCTGAACATGCATGCAGTATTTTGCACTTGGGGCTGTTCTGAGCATGATGTTGTTTGCAGGGCAGCTGTCTGGCCAGAACCAGCATACTGTTGGGACTCTGGACTTGGGAGGAGCCTCAACCCAAATCACATTCCTGCCACGGTTTGAGGTGAGGAGTCGTTAAAAGTGCACGGATTGGGACTGCAGGGCCGGTGGAGAGACCTGAGCACTGCTGTGCTCTCTAATGTCATTTTGTCAGCACTGGCACAAGCAGAACATTTGTATTTCTGTTCCCTTTGACATCACCAGTTGGCGGATAGGCACTTGCAAACAAAAGAGCCTGGATAACAAGCAAGAAAAAAGAAAGAAAGCAAATGGGTAAAAACAAAGAGAAACAGCTTTTGTTTTCTAGACCCAGGCTGGGAGAGCCCCAATAATGCAGACAAATTATTTTGTATTCAGTAAATGTAGAACATTTCCAGGGAGTATTCTTGCATATTACAAGAAATTTAGGGTCTGCTATGAGTTTGTTTTTGTTTGTTTGGTTTGGGTTTTTTCCATTCCAGTCTGATAGCAGATCCTCACTAAATTTTGGAAGGGGGTGTCTCATCGGGCAAACGTCTTTTATAATAGCACAGCAAATCCCTCTTTGTTTTGTTATCAATTTCTTCTCATTTTCTTTGGGAATTCCCTTCTGCCCCTCGGTCCGTCTCTGCTGGATTTGTCAGGAATTCTATAGCTCTTTAGAAACAGTTTGAACTGGGACCCAAGGCTAAAGTTTGCATGGGAAAATGACATGGGTATTGGAATGGCACTATAGCATTCTGTGCCTTGATATTGTGAAGTTGGTTTTGTCCCCCTTTCTGAAGGAGTCCTTTGTTTAACATTTTTTTTGTTCATAGAAGTTGAGATTCTCAAAGAATGTTTGGGGACCACAAAACACATGGTTTTCATATGAGGATATTTTAATTCTGCAATAGTGGGTCATGTTGAAACATGACATGCAACCTTATCCTGTTCAGCAAAGCCTCAAGTACTCTGGGTTTGCCCTCTGTTTTGTGTTGATAACACCTGCTGAAGTGGGCACTGGACCAACAGGAAAGGGTGTTGCATGTCAGGGTTTTAGAGAATAAATAGAGCTGTGAAGTAGGCTGAACTGCAGCTCAGGATTCAAACGTCTCAGAGCCTTGCAGGAAAATGCCTTCAGGGTTTGTTACTGACCAGGACCAATGGTGTGAATTCGTAGGGCAGTGTAGAAGTCAAGGTTCATGTTGCCTGCTTGTACGCTATGTGTGCTTCTCGCCTGTATTGTCAAGTTCATACAAAAAAAGCACATACATAGCTCAGTATGTTTCTGAAGAGTTTTTCCCATCTGATGGAATTAGCAGGGATTTCCCCCTTTGATTTTCAGAGGGTTTTTTTCCCTCCCTGCAATCTGAGGCAGTCACGTGTTTGCTCTTGGATTAATTTTGAACAGAATACTGTAATAGTAAGAGATTCATTAATGAAATATAGATTGCAAGCAAATAAAGGACATAATCGTAACTGCATGGAGCTGTTTTTAAGATAGTGTATGCTTCTCATGGTATTATTGCCAAAGTGATAAGCAACTGAAAACCAATCATAATGATTATGAAATTGTCTGTCTGGTGCCCGCCTCATTTGGGAGGGGTGTGAAGTTTTCTACATTTTTGTGAAAGTAAGGCATGAAAAAAGTTGTTTTCTTCAAACAACTTTTTTTCAGGATCTCTCCTTTTAAAAAGCTTTTGTGATGTAAGGTTTAGGAACAGAACTCAAAATATGGCAGGGTCTGGGTGTGTTGGGTCAAGGATGTGACTGTCATTCCAATGAAAATCTGCTTGGGGCCCAAAACAAATTTCAGTTTGTATTTGTTCAGGAGAAACTCATGCTGAATACTGCCAAATCTCTTTCAGCTTCCAGCAGGCTTCTGTCTAGGACTCTACAATTCCAGATCTGGGTTATTTTTGCTGTATCTGCTTACTTGAATGGTAACTACAGGGTCTCTGCAGCTTCAGTCCTCTCTGAGATTCTGCTGCTTGGCCCAGAGTAACAGAGTGTCTGATAGGAATGCACGGGGCCAAGAAGGGATGGAAGAATGAGGTCACTAGCAGAGGAAAGACAGAAACTGGGATTGAGATCTTGGGGACTGGAAGTAAAGGAACAGCAAATGAGCCCTGAACTGGTTCAGATTTACAAGAATATGAGTCTAGCAAGAAGGTAGGGACTGAGTACCAGTGGGTTGGTACTGGAGGTGTGCACAGAGGGGAGACTGTGAAAGGAGGAAAACTGGAGGTGGTGAGACAAGAGGTTAATTTAGAAGAAAGCATTTAAACCTGGAGGTAAAGCAGCCCTAAGACTGGGAGTGAGTTGTCACAGTGTTTCCTTGAGTATCAGCATGACATTTAACATGGTGAAAATGTGACCTATACTTTACTTTGCATTTCCTATTCTTCTGAGTTCTAGAATTGAGATGTTTAGCCTGACTTGCAAAAGTTCATAGTGCTTCTAGTGCAGCTAGTTTCGATGGGGATTCTGTATATACAGACTAGCACATAAGTACTCTGAAAAATTCAGGTATCTTGAATTAGAAAGTATGTTCATCCTGATCTGTTACATTGAAGTAACACAAAGATGCATATAAATAAACTCAGTGTTAAAAGCTGCAGATATTACAGCAGTGGGCACCATTGGAAAACTGTTCTTTGTTTTCAAAGCAGATCAGATGAGTGTGCTGTAAACCCTATGGGTATATCTGTGATATTACTTTGAAGTTGGTTATTTTTTATTGCATAATAGAAACTAAAAGATTTCTTCTTTTACTTAACTTTTAGGAAACTTTGAAGGAAACCCCTGGGGATTTTCTTACCTCATTTGAAATGTTTAATAGCACCTACAAGCTCTATACACACAGGTGAGGAGCAAAAAGGCTGCTGTTTCTGCTGGGGAAAATCAGTCAGTCTTTCTGCAGCCCCTGAGCTAACCACAAATGGCTGTGTCATCCCGTTACCAGCTGGTGGGACCATGACGTTTATACTAGTTTTCTTATCTGCTTGAAACATTAGTTGAAGTAGAACATGACATTAATTGACTGGAAACATTCCAGGGTCATAGGTAATATCACTGCAAGGGAATATCAGTCAGTCTGTCAAATGAAGAGGAAGCATTATGAGTCACTATATTTAAGGAGAAGAATTCTTATTACTGGATTCAAGCTAAATATTCTGGACCAAGCAGAAAGGTGAATATCATGCCAGTAGTCAGAACTAAAGCTGGTCAGAGATTTGGAAAGAAGGACCTTCCTGAGACTTTTTCCTTCTTAGTTCGAAATGGCACATCTCATCAGCAACTGGACAAAAAGTAAAACCTAGACTGATGTAAACCAAAGAGAGACAACCACAGGCAGCTGATACAGACCATGGAGCACAGCGGATTCTTGAACCAATTGGAGGGGATACTTGGCCTGGAATAATATAACTGTGCTTACTGCGTTAAGCTAACAAGTTTCTGAGATGTTTGCAGTGAAATCCAGAGAGTTTACGTGCATGACTTACAGTCCAGTGAGAACTCGACCATGTATAATAGAGAGTTGGTCTTAGCCTGTACTAGTGGGATGAAGACTATCATCTCAGTTACAGAATATGCTTACTTGACAGCAAAGCTGGTTTAATAGTCCTCCTCTCCTACTGCTTACATTTACTAATGTACCTGATTGCTGTATTCACCAATACAGTCCATTAGATCACTTAAAATAATTGGGATTGAAAATCATCTCCTGAAAAATGAGGGAGCTGGAGGTTAGTTTAACTCTGATTATTCTGTAAACATTTGTATTGACATGACTAATGGGATAAGTAGCCAAACATAGAGGTGAGAATGAAAGGCCAACAGGTTTTTAATCAGGCTGTGTTGCTGAAGCCAGCAACATGTAATGGCATTCTCATAGATGTTGTTCACATCCTAGCTTGTAATGAGTATAGTGGTAATCTGTGGAATCAAACAGAGGTGAATTTCACACAAAGGCATAGCTCCCATTTAGTGGGAGGTTCTGCAGTTCTCCTATTAGTTCTGCCCTAAGAGCACACAGTCTTATGTGTGTGACATATGAATGGCCATCCTGTTCCCCATGCACTCCTCACATACCCTTCTTTCTCCCTTGTTTTTAAGACTGCGTTTTTGCTTTTCATGAATGTCTTGTAGAAATGTCACATCAGCTCTAACCACTTTCTGCAGTTTTAGATTTATGCATTTTACAGCTCTTTGTAATTCTTGGGTTTCTGTCACTCTTTTGGTACTTGGAATTCTTCTGGCAAAGGGAACTCTCTGTTTTAGAGAGGGAAGACTTATGGGAAGCAGAGGAAGGAAATTTGGTTTGGGTGTTTCAGGATTTAGGAAGAGGCTGTGGGTGAAGCATACCAGATGTGCAAGAATTAAAACACTAATGCCTTTCTTGGTTGTTTGCAGCTATTTGGGGTTTGGACTAAAAGCTGCCAGACTAGCAACGCTTGGAGCTTTGAATATGGAAGGTATGTTCATATGATAGAACATCCAAGATTTTTGAAGAGATGGTTGGACTTAATCTTGTGTCAGCAGCCCAGTTCCTGTGTCTTCACTTCTGTATCTTGTGCTTTCATATGTTTTTGCTGGTATAGATCTGTCTGGAAACAGGCTGCTGCTTGTTAAGGAGTTGTCTTGTGAGACAGCTGCTTCTCCCTATTTCTATGTTCAGCCAGCAGTGAGAATGAGTGCAAATTCCAGAAATGCACACATGGGAACATACAAACACCATGTAGACGTGGTCAGCCACAAACGCACAGCTTTATCAGCATCCACAGAAATACAAACAGCATGAATAGATCCTTCTCCTAAGGATTGCTGCTTACACCAAACCCACTTTATAGGTCTCTCTGGTATCTTCCTGGCCTGCCATGTTCCCCCAGACCCACTGTTGTATTCAATGACTAGTCTAGGTTGAAGTCCATGAGCATATCACACACGCTTTCACTCACTAACCTGAATGCATACTCACATTCCTGAGTCTTTCCAGTCTCTGACCCAGACCTTAAGTCCTTCCAGTCTTCATGCCCAGACCTTGGGCCTTTTGTCCAGCTTCTGGCCAGGACCTGGGGTCTTTCCACCTTCTGGATTCTTACTTGCCAGCTAAATGGACTTGCGTTAATTACTGGAATGTACTCAAATCAAAAATAGTTGGTAATAGGGTTTAAGAAGAAGATAGGACAGACTGCAGTGATTGGTCACAAGGCTCAGCCAGAAAAGCACACTGACCAGCTGCCTGATTACTTGTGCTTGCCACCTTCTGTCGTCCCCTCCATTTTCCCATACTTGTACTTCCCTGGTCCCTTGATTCACCCTTTCCCTTTAAGCCTTCCCCTAAACATCCCATAGTAAATTTTGCACAGTCCCACAATCCCCCTCAATCATTCTGTAAGAAGTTTGTTTTTTCTGTGAGACCTGTGCTGGCCACAATAATCATGTTTTCTTCTTATTAGTTACAGTATTTCTGGTTGAACCCTTCAAGGGTAACTTCAGTGGATCCTGTAGTGGCCATTGATCAGTGTCTTAGGAGTTTTTGTCTTCATTGCTCAGTTGCTTTATTGCTCTTCGTTATCTGCTGTTTGTTAGGATTTGTGTATCTGTGTGTTTAATTAATTACCTCTCTTGTTTCTTGTCTTCTGTGGTGAACAGCCATTATCCAGATATCCTTCTACCATTTATCGCTCATTCATAAATGACAAGCCCAGCTGCTCTGCAGTTTGCAGGATAAAACAGACACAACTTTTCCAGGCTGAGACTGATCCTTAATCAGTTTGTTCAGCATCCATCAATTCAGATTTGCCTACTTTTGCTTAAAGACCTTAACAAAGATCTTTCAGCCTATTCTTTCCTGGTTCTGCATATTGATCGATAACTGTGTTAAATTTTACCCTTTGTGACTCTCCCCTCTGGTTTCATTCCAGCTGTGGATGGACAAATGTTCCGCAGTTCTTGTTTGCCAAAGCAGCTGGAGGCAGAGTGGCACTTTGGGGGAGTGAAATACCGGTATGGTGGCAACAAAGAAGGTAAACTAAGGAGACTTCTTGCTTCTTGTAAGATAAGTCTTGTCTTCAGAATCTAAGTTTTTCCTTGGCAAATACTCCGTCAGTTACTTCGGGTTATGAAGGATACCTGTCCAGTCATAGGTATGGACTTTTGACAGAGCCACAGAAAAATCTGAAGATGTAAGAGTAGCTGGCCTGCACGCTCCATATTCTGAGATCACTCTCTGTGATCTCTTATTACAAATGTTACCTTTATAGGAAACATTAAGAGTTACTTGTGCAAATAAGAGAGCTTTTTCTGAGGCTTTGAGCTAAGTGCAAAAACTGTGGCTGTGTTAGGGTACAGTAACTGGTAGGCCAAACCAATAGGTGGAACTATTTCTTAAGATACTATCCCTAATGCTGCATATAGAGGGTGAAGCTGCTACCCTCGGTGACTAAACAGAGCCCTTTTGTGACTGATTTGCTTTGCTTTACAGTGGGGAACACGAAAGCTGAG
The DNA here is from genome assembly GCF_030936135.1 of Gavia stellata. Lineage (NCBI taxonomy): Eukaryota > Metazoa > Chordata > Aves > Gaviiformes > Gaviidae > Gavia > Gavia stellata. Next base: position 27,560,132 of record NC_082600.1, read on the forward strand.
TTGCAGATCTGGTGTGTGTGGAGTGGATTGATAAAACTACAGTGTGAGGGAGAGGGAGAGTAAGGTTTTATCTAGCAGGTGGTAGCAAATGAGTAAATGAGATTCTGCTGACCACAGAACATAACAATGGGAGTTTTGCCTGATGTGGAGGAAGCTTTTCATGCACCTACACTAGTTTGTGCAGCGCACCTTTCAGATATTGCTATGATCTGCTCTAACCAGTTCTAGCTGATGATGGTGATTTAGAGTCCTTGTCTACATGCAGGTGCCATGCTGGATTACAGAAGGGATATCTTAAGTTCTCACCTCTTCTGATGCTTTAATCTCTGCGTCTTCCCTTTTCCATCCTGTTGCTACTGATTCTTCTGTCTCCTGGATATGCCTCTTTGGCTTACCCCATCTGTGTTTGTCCCGACAGGAGAAACAGGATTCAAGCCTTGCTACTTGGAAGTACTCAAGGTTGTCAAAGGGAAACTGCACCAACCAGATGAGATTCGTGGAAGTTCCTTCTATGCTTTTTCCTATTACTATGATCGCGCAGTTGACATCAACCTAATTGGTAAATTGGGTTGGGATAATCTACTATGTGTGAACATGTCAACCAGAAGGTGGACAGAGGAACCCTGGAGGCTGGAGCCATGGGGAGCAGGGAAAAGGAATGGTGTTGAGAGAGAGGAAATACACCAAAGGCCTTCAGGGAATGAACACGTATCTGTCAGTGCAGTTTGATGTTCGGAGTTCAGCAGATGAGACTTGTGCTCTGAGCTCCAGTTATACCTGCAGCTCTGTCCTCTTACCAACAGATCTCGCTCCTGGTGCAGCTTCACTGAGTTGCACTCTAGGGTCAACTTAGATATAGAACACAAATGCTTTAAGGTCTATGATGATGTTTTCTCACCTCTTTTCAGATTATGAAGAGGGAGGTGTTCTGGAAGTGAAAGATTTTGAAAGAAAAGCCAAAGAAGGTAATAGTCATGAGACTTGGGAAACTGGTGGGGATGAGAAATAACAAAAATATGAATGTCTATAGGCAGTACATAATGCGAGTTTGACTTTTAAAAAGAAGTTTGTTTAACCTTTATTCCATTTATACCTTCTATGTAATGTTACTTCGATTTTATTAGCCAACACCTGTAACTGTTGCAGAAGAAAGTACTGAAGAGCAGTGAAGGGAAACAAACTGTTAGCGGCTTCACGCTTCTGTTCAGGAGAGGAGGGAGATAGTTCATAAATGTCAGTACAAAAGAAAGTGGATTTGCTGTATCAAGAGCTCCTTCTGTCAAACTGGAACTCTGAGTTTAGGAGAATGCAGACTTCTATAAGTCTGTCACCTTAAATCAGTTTTAATCTAACAAAATGGAGGGAGACAGCAGAGGTTGTTTAAGTCTGACAGCCTCTTTGCATTCCTTTCCCTCCCCCTGACTTTTTTTCCTGAGTGCTTGTTCCAGTTTTGTACCTACCTCCTGTGAGGAAAAAAAAAAGAGCTCCCACCTTGCCATGATACTGATGGCTAAAACTTTAGCTTACGGAGCAAGACATTACCTCTGAATTGTGATAATCCTCATGATGATTAGTAGACTCTATTTGTAACCAGAAGATGCTTAATTATGTAGTTCAGGACTGACTTTTTTCTAAAACAGGACCTAAATTCTAATGACTTTTCAGTTAATCTCCCTAGAAACTCAGATGGTTTTGAATAGGGGGATTAGGCTCTAAAATTTGAGTGTGTTTGTTTTGTTTCCCTGGATACTGAGAGAGCTTATTTTCAAAGATGCAGCTAAGATGTTATCTAACACCATCAAACCATTTATTTAACTTTAGAGCATCAAGAGATCAATTCTGTGATCCTAAATTAATGGTCCTCTTTCTCATTTCAACAGTAGGAGGATGCTGCTTAGTAGTTTCTAAAAATAAGTGAACTCTGCTCTTGATACTTGTAGAACAGGGCAGTAACAGTAGGTCCAGAAGACAACGCTTAGTGTAAATCCATTTCCCAGTCACTGTCACCCTTACTGTGGAATCTTGACTTAGCTGCAGCGAGGGAGTGGTTGGTTGGGCAATAGCCTCTTCCATGTCCTTGGACATGTGTGGTTGGAAAAAAAATTAAAGGAGGCTGCCAACCTAGAAGGCGGAGTCCATTACTGGAGCCATCCTTGGAGACTAGACAAGGAAGACAAATGATGCTGTGTTCTTGAAAGACTAAGTAATAACCAACTCCCTGCCAGTTATCAGTTGAGCAGAGATTCAGACTTCAAAATAGCTATGTGGATTATGTAGCTGTAATAAAAGATGTACTTATGATGGAGTTCAGAGAAACTGGACATACTATATGGTTTATTCTCCAAGATAGAACAGCTGTGTTGCGTGTACCATGTGTTGCGTGTACCATGTGTTGCGTGTACCATGTGTTGCGTGTACCATGTGTTGCGTGTACCATGTGTTGCGTGTACCTGTAAATAGAAGTGGGTGGCTTGTTTTAGTAGGCTTTGGCTTGAGGTCAGTTCAAATGCATAATGTGGATAAAAGGTCCTTTATTTTGCTGAGATGATACCTTTTTTTTTTTCTTTCTTCCTTCTCTAGTCTGTGATAACATGGAGAGGTACAACTCAGCCAGTCCTTTCCTCTGCATGGATCTCACTTACATCACTGCTTTACTAAAGGAAGGTTTTGGATTTAGGGACAACACACTCTTACAGGTCAGAAAAACAGTTAAATCCCAAAGCCAGCTTCCAAATTTCTCCTATCAATCAATATGCATTAATTATTTTTTCTGGCTAATTATCTACTGAATCTTTTCAGGGTCGTTACATGTAGTTGCTGTCATCTGTGCAACATATGAATCGAGAGAACTGTCAGGAACAACTTCTCTTTCTTCCTTTACAGTTAACAAAGAAAGTGAACAACATAGAGACAAGCTGGACTTTGGGTGCTACTTTTCACCTACTGCAGACTCTGGGGATAACCTATTGAGCTGTGACATTCCTGCGGACTTCAGCATTTCTGAAAAGCTGAGAAAGCAAATTGAAATCTCCAGGTACGTTGTTCAGCTGGAGTTGGTCACACAGCGTAACATGGACCAAATCTATAGAACAGATATTCACCCAGGATTAGCATTGTGCATAATGAGAGTTGCCACAGTATGATTTATAATTGCGATTGCCATAAATGATCCAGAAGCTGCCTTTTGAAAGTCACAAGGCCTAAACTCCAGCAGAGCTATCCGCAAGGGGCTCAAAGCCAGCTTTCACCAGCACGTTTGTAATAGCATCCCATTCCTAGAAGCACAAAGTACCTGGCATGTGGTGGTAGACTACAGACCAGTGATTTCCGGTCCCCCTTTTATTTTAAACATACATAACTTAATTTTGTTTGTGGGATGTTAAATACAGAAATTAAAGATGGCATCAATAGTCATTCAGAGAAAAGTGAACAACTCTGGATGCTGCCAGCCTCAGTGTTCCAAGTTGTTAGCTGTTAGCTTAGCTAATACATTGCAAGAAGACTCTGGTCTTTCAGGAAGAGGCCTGCTACAAGCACACTTTGGGCATGGTTTTGAGAAAGGTGTTGGCTAAAACATAGGTTGTAACTTACTAAGCATTTCTTTAGGCAGCAGTCATTTTCTAAGCAGAATGTGTGCCTGTCTGTGTTCCTTTTTGCTGCCCTTTACAAATCTGCACAGCTATACCGTACATCTGGCTACCAGACCTGATAACTTGATTCATTTAGCATGTAGTCATAACCCATAGTTGTGCTGGCACAACTAGAGAGCAGTGCCAGCTATTTAAATTCCACTGCCAAAAGAAATGCTTATCACGTTACGCCCACAGGGATATTAAGGGTGCAGTCAGATGAAGTGCCTGATTTGATAGCTCACTTAGCTGCGAGAGGCAGTTCTGTTTCTCTGCTCTCAGCAAGGCACTCCTACAGCCTGCCTTCCTCTGATGCTCGTGCTCCTTGGGTTCTTTGGTGAACTAATTCATGACACCAAACTCGAGTTAAATCAGCTCACCAAAGAGTCAAGTCTAGTGCCAGCACAAGGGCAATAGGCATTGCACAGCCCAGAGAGACCTGCTGGGCCAGCGAGCTGTGAGAACACCACAGCCCATTTTGTCGGAGTGAGCTCTAAGTTGTGGTTTCCTATCTGAAAGTTGGGGCTTATCCCTTCCTGCGCTCTCCTTAGGAACATCTTCTGAATGCAGAGCTGTGGTGAAACAAGGTGTTTTTTCAGCTGTTTAACAGATGAAAATAGGGAGAGTAGAATTAGCATCAGAAACAGAGGGAGAACAAGAACAGAAGTAGCTTTACTTTCTTATCCCTTGGTTGCTTATCCTTTGTTCATTTTAAATTGTTTTAAACTTCATTTCTCTTTAATTCAATATAGTGGAGTTAGACCCATAAAATGGTGTATGCGGCCCTGCATTGCTCTGGAGTTATTGTTATTATATACAGAAGGGCTTTAGGAACAGTGCAACCAATGAAGGGGTTGCAGCTGTTTAGGAAGCCCAAGACTTCTGTCAGGATACCATGAAGCTATTTGCATAACAATTTAAAGTGAATCTTGCCATCTCTTTCACACCAAACACATAGAAGCAATGAAAGGTCAGTATTTTAAATAAAGTGTCTTGTCAGATAGGCTAGAAAGCTGGGTTGTAGGATCCTGGTTTTCTTGTTTAAATGGCTGTGGAGAACATCAAGATTGCTCAAATACCTTGAGGCTTCAAGTGTGGACCTTGCATTGTCCTAAATAGAAACAGCTGCAGAGACAACTTTTTCCACCCCATGAAATAGTTCGCAGCTAGCTCATCAAATATTAGTTATCTTCTACTCTCCATGGAATGTGTAAGGTAAAGATGAATTTACCCCAGTCGTAAGAACAGAGGTATTACGCATGTGACTAAGAGAAGCTTTTATTCACGGATCTCTTGTGCTGAACACTTTCCTGTCAGGCATTTGCGCTTACCTATTTGCTGTAACACACCTTTATCACTTCTCTAAAACCAAAGACTGCCATCATGCTACCTTGTCTGCAAACTGGATTTGAAAATAATTGTTAATTCCCAGCAAGGGGAGGAAGTAGCGCACTCATGCCCTCACTAATCTTGCCAAGCAGTTTGGAGACTTAGAAATTTGCCTTATGGGGAACATTATTCCACTTCCTCTAGTTAGTAGCGCAAGTTTGACTGTGGCTGATTAAGCTACCCCCTTCTCATGTCAGGTTTTACAGTGCTAGGGTGCCAGGCATGCTTTTGATTGAACAAGTTCAGTCAGCAACAGGAGCCCAAGGGTTGGGGATGGAGCTACCCGTACTTGTCCCACCACTGACACCTTGCTGTAAATTCAGGCTGTTGCTTTGAAATATGAAATGCTCATCCTACCTATACTCCTCCTTGCCAGAATCTGTTTTGAGATTCATGTCAGGAAATTCCTCAGTGTCACACGAAACTTCTGTCCCTTCCTCACTAGGAGCTTCTGTTTGAACACAAACAGAACGTTTGTTTGAACATTTCTTATTCCCCTTCCTAGTGTTTGGCAAAATTTAGTATATGGTCTTGTCTACACAAGGTGACTGCAAATGCATTCATTTTGTCTTCAGTGAACTATTGCATTCACTTTTGTATTCTCAGAGAACATGGGGTTACTAGCCAGGCTGCGTTACTCCTGAGAACTAGCTAATTTAATAATCCAAAAGTCTTCTTTCAGTCTGAGCCAGTGCTATGACAAACTCTTACTAGATCTTGGGGCTGAGAGCCATAAGCAGTGAGGCTGTATGTGAAACAGGAAGGGAAGGTGGGATGTTATATGTAAGGAATAAGCAGCAGCAGTGTATCTGCCAACTGAATAGACGCTAGCCCTGAGGAGTACTTAAGGGTTTGGTTTTATCTGAAGGGAGGATGGTCCAGAACAAGACAGGTACCATGCAGAGGAAGTTCTTTTCTGTGTTCCTTGCCTCAGACTCTGGTACTAGAAATGCTAGGTGGGAGCATCTGCTTTCCAATACCAAAGTTGCATTAAATCTGAATGCTCAGGGCCTTCATTTGTCAGTGGCACAATTCATTACCTGAAGCAAAAGTGCTGCTCTCTATCAGGGGCCTGATCCTGCAGTCACGAGAGAAACAAAAACTCTGCTCAAAGGTTTCTTTTGCAAGAAATTGCAGAATTGAGTCCCTGCTGTTTACATCTGAACTACTCAAGGTGGGTGGGGGATCTAGAGAAGCCAGTCAAGTCCTCACACTTACCCTAGTGCAATGAGATTATTTATTAGCTTAACTAAAGACTAAGCAGCCTTTTAAGAGAAGAGTTCTACTTGTAGCCCTGATTTTTATCTCCTCCTTTGTAACGTCTTTTAGCCAGTCACTAACAGGGACTACCTAATATGAGTGACTGAAGAAGCACAAGTAATGGCTTTCAGTTCAAAACTTATGTTTCATTCTTTCTGATGTTAATTCCTGATACTGGTCAACCATCTGTGTACATCTTGCCCATGGGCAGTGCTCACTTAATGTTGTGAGTGTCAAATGTCTAATGCAGGAGGCTGGTGTTTGGAACCTAAGACAGAATATCTTGAATGTCTATTTTAGTAATTAAAGCATTTTTAACAATATTCAAGATGTTGTGGTGCAGTTTTTTCCTAGATACTATTGTTGTTGTACATTTCTTTTTCATGGAGCCCTTAAGACTAGCCAGTTCCACAAGAAACACCATTATTAAAGCACCAAGATAAGGGCAGGGAAAAGGGTGAAAGAAAGAGAGACAACTTAGAGAGCTTTAAAACATGTCTGCCACCATGAGTTGTCTGCCTCTTCTGAAAACTACCCCTCCTTTCTGAGTCCAGGAAGTGCAAAGAATGCAGGAGTGACATTACAGCTCTAGAAATCACATTAGAGAAAACAAAGTAATTAAGCAGCAGAAGTTATAGCTGACAGAATTCAGCACTGCATTTGCAAAAAGACAGACAGCTTTTTCCACCTCAGTCTTCAATTCAAAAGGCCCCAATTAAAAGCACATTGTACAGCTAGTTCTATGGCTTAAAACATCATGGTACTACAGGAAGAGACCCTAAATCCTCTTGAGGAGAGCAGATGAGACAGAACTTTTGCATAAACCAGTGAATGATGTAATACACAGCTCAATCCCTCAGTTTTATTGTTAAATTAAAATAACACCATTCAAAGATTCAAGTCAGTCACAGTCCTTATATATGTGCAATGCATTCTCTGGTAAGCTGCTGTTCCAAAGTGACACCAGATCACTTGCTGGCAAAAGCCATGATTTGCTCCTGAAAGAGGAGAAGAAAAGTAATTCGTAAACTGGTAGTAAGCATACATTCTAGAAAGCAGCTGTATAGTCTCCTTCCCTTTTATATATATGGACAACAGTTCTTTGTCAGCCTTTCTAGCCAAGTGCAGAGCACCTATCCCTGTGTGCTAGAAAATTAAAGAAGTTGCAGCATTCCTTTCATTCCCAGGTAGCACAAAACAGAGGTGCTAGCACAGAACCTGTTGGGCAGAAAAGACATCTTCATGTGGTTTTCTGCTTTAAACAAAGAAACAGAAAAAAGATTCTGAGCACTGAAGCAGCAGCAGCACAGTCCTCTCTTTAGTGCAAGTAATAAAGACACCTTGCCAGTGGCAGCTACTACACCTTAGGCATTTACTGCTTTTCAACTCAGGTCATCTCTTAACTGTGACCATAACACAAAGGAAACAGGCCCCCTGTGTTTAGTAGGAAGAAGGTGATTTGATTTGTGGAATAAAACATTGAAATCCAGAAATGAGGAGTGTAATTTGAGGGTGCTTGGGAGCTATGAGAGCAGGTGGTTTAAGGAACCTCATGAAAATCCAGCAACTAGGTCAAGACGGTGCAGAATTTAGGCAGATAGGCTGCAAATAAAGGATCTGTGTTTAAGACTGAACCTCCTCACCACTGCCTTCCTCAGGTAACTTCCATTATAGAGACTTGCACTTCTGCCATGAGGGGACAATTTCACAAGGCAAAACCAGCACAGAAACAGAGAACTTGTTTGAGCAGCACACCACATCTGTCAAGTCACCTGATGTCTTATTCTTAGTGAAGATGTGTCTCCATAGGGCTGATTTTTCATAGTGCATTTCTGGAATGCAGTTCAAGGTTCCACATTTTCATTCCATAGCAAAATAAAGCCAAAGACTTCTAATGACTTCTAACCTCTAATTACTGATACAGAGTATAGACACTTAGATCCCTTATCTTCCCTTGTGCTGAAGGAGAAAACAGTTACTGAGCCATCAGTTATTTAGGAACTCCTCAGGCTCATTCAGGACACAAAACCTCAGTTTGAACAAGTTAATATTTTCCAACCAAAAAATGGTTCATAAAAATAATCTTCACCAGCTTGTGTATGTTTCAAGAGTAGTTCTGGACTCTTCCTAAGGCCCTCACTAAAGTGAGATTCTTACTTTGACAGGAGGCAGGGCATTTGTTGCTTGCAATCCCCATGTTCTCAGCAACACCAAGGGAGCCAACCTCGTGGAGTAAAGCCTCTTTAGCACATCAATAGCAGCTATCAAGGAGACGTTATGCCTCTGACGTTCTGTCTCAAACTTTAAGAGATGTTTTAAGGAGCCTGTAAGAGATAATTGAATGCTCCTATTAAAATTGACTTGCCACAAACAATTGTGCATCTTACCTATTTAGCAGTCACCACTACCAACTGAAAACAGAGAGAGAATAGAGAAATGGTCCATCTTAATAAAGGCCTCCTTCCATCAGCTAGTGGTCCTCATCTTGCCACCTCTTTACTGTCCTGCAGAACTTTTATTTTTTTTTAAAGTAGCTTTGAGATTTGTGTAATGGAAACTGCTTCCAGGAATCTTTAACTGATCCATAGCCAATGGACATCAGTACAGTTTTCCTTCAAAGGTGCTTGTGCCTTTCAAACACAAGATAGCAGCACGCTTAACCTGCAACAGAGGTAATGCTTGTCCTGATGGTAGCAGCGAAGGCCTGTAAGACTAATCATCTTACTGCCACTTCATTGTCTTGCATCCTTACCCAGATCACTCCCATTGAAGGCTGCTGCACTGAGGTGATGAGCTAAACATGCAATATCACCAAAGCCCAGGTTTACACCTTGTCCTGCAAGTGGGTGGACTCTGTGCGCTGCATCCCTGGAGCAAGAGAAGACAGAAATTTATATCCCTTCTTGAAGAAAGCCATAATGGCTGACAAACCCCAGAAGGGATCAGTATAGCCACTCCTCACCTCTTTGCAATGAACACCACCTTACAGCAGGATATATGCTTTATCCAGTACCTCCTTGTGTGCTATGCTGAACTACCTGACTGCCTCTCCAGTTGTAAGAAGCAAGACAAAGAGGAGATAACAAAAAGCAGTTCTGAAAGGAAAAATTATAGAGGTGACTAGCCAAAGTCCTCTCAGATCACGTGTGGAACAGGCCTTAATGTTTTTGTAAGTGACCTCAGCACAACAGGAGGTATATCATTGGCACACTTCACAAACGCAAAGTAGACGGACATCATGAATACAAAGGAGAAGTGGGATATCATTGAATAGAAACAAAATCAGATTCTTATGAGCAGACTTATCTGTAAAGGACAAAGCAGACATATTGATAAGGGAGTCTTAGAGAAATAAAATGAAGTTTGGGTATGAAATGCAAGTTCATGCACTTTAACAAGCTATAAAGGGCAGAGTGCTCCCAAGCACAGAGTGGCTCATAAGTTGGAAAAATGAAGAGTATCTGAAGTGTAATATGGCATCCAAGAATTACTATAAGCTACCAGTGTATTGCAGCTGTGGAGGAGAAAAAAGTTCATGCAACCTTCGAATGTAAAAGATGAGGTATTTTCCTGTTTCTGTAGACCACCGTACAAAAGCCTATGACATCCCATCAGGAATAATTTGTAAGTTTTGTCATTTGTGTTCAAGAAAGATGAGGTTAAAATTCAAATGGTACACAGAATGGATGCTACAATGTTTGTGGAAGTACAGGTCCACCATGAGATACTGGATTGTTTCACTGGACTACACAAACCAGAAAAGGGAAATAATTATCTCTCAATTTACACAGAAAGCACAGAAAATGGACAGAGAGCTTCTCATACACCAGGACTTTGTTGGCACAAGAGCACATGGTACAAACTGGGCCTGGATAAAGTCAAACTGAAACTATAAATTATTTCTAACCATCTAATTTGTTGACTGGGAGTCGCTATTTCTAACCCCGCGCCACCCACTCACACAAGGGCTACCACTGGGGACCTTACCCGATAAGAGCCACACGGTGCTGGACATACTCTGTTGCATGCCCCATTCCAAGAGGGAACATGGCTCGGCTCTCTGGATCTACTTGAGCAACACTTGGGGGCAGCTGACGGACTGCAGTCCCTGAGGGTTTCAGGAGTGAAATAGCAGATCGAAACATGGCCCCAGCAGTATCAATGAAGTCAGAGTGGTTTACATTGCTCCACTGAAAAAAACAAACAAATCTTTAGATGTTAACCCAAACTAGACATATAAAATAATTCGGTTGAAAAAAAATCTGAATTACATCCAAATACTGAATTTTAACCACTTGGACAAAATGATACAGTAGAAGAAACTATCTTCATTGTTTTAGGACATACAAGTTTCCAACCAGGATGAGCCTACCGTTCCCACCTTTTGGAAATTCAGTTCAACTTCTGTGACTTTCAGAACTAACCTAATTCAGTCCCAAGGGGTCATTCTTTCTTTGCTAAGTGCTTTTTAATATCATCCTTGACAGAGGAAGGAGCTTGAGAATCCACCTCTCCCATTAACGTCCTTTAAGCTGTAGGGTGCCACTGTATTTCTCATGATTACAACAAAGTCAGCTTCATACCCGCCGCAAGGCCGATACTCACAAAGGCAGAGTTGATGCTATCCACAAAACTTTCCTCATCCATAGCGAGAAGTTCCGATGCATGTTCATGAGATGTAGACCAGACCAGAGAGCTGACAGTGTCAGACAGCTAGTTTAAGAGAATATCAAGAGTATCAAGAGAAAAAGAAAAATAAATAAGCAATGCAAATATTTCCCCACTGCCCTGCCCCACACCAGTCCCTCTGCACATTACTCTTCCAGCCCACTTGCTACAAGTGGGAAATGCCAAGGATAAAGTGAGGGGGCAGGAGGGGAAAATAAACGCAGTAACTGAAAAGTAAAGGGCAGATGGACAAATTCTGAAGAGACAGAACCCACACAGAAAGGCACAGACAGAAAATTACTAGAAAAGAACAGACTAAAAACTTAAAAAAATAAAATACAGAGACCACAAGCCATCTTACCGGCAGGAGCGCAATTGGCCCTGTGGGAAGGAATCTCTGCCATGCTACATTATTGTCTGTGGCCTACAGTGGAAAGAAGCAAGTGGACAGTTATGAACTAGTGACCTGGATCACGTGCTTAAGCTGTTCTGCTGCTTATGGAAGAGTCAATTTGCAGAACTTCACCTCAGACAAATGAAGAGTTGCCACCACAGCTGACTGGTCATAGCGATGCTCAATGTTCTTAATTTCGGCTTCCCTCCGGACTTCAGAGTTATGACCATCCGCACCGATCTGCAAAACAAAGGGATACAAAGCAACCTCTTCAGCAGCTCCTAAGAAAGCCAATATTCCAGTCTACAAACCTCAGCCAGCATGTACACATTTTTTGTTTATTCAGAAAAAAAAAAAAAAAGATTCCCCAAATAAATAGAAGAGGTGGCCCCTTCTGCTCTTGTCCAATTCAGCACAGTTTTCTTGCATCAGGTACAGAAAAGCCTATGCACCATGTTGCCTAGCATCTCTGACAGAGTTAGCCACTCACCTCACTCAAGCCCTCCACATGGGTGGAGCGGCACACACAGAATCAGAACCAAATCCAGTGGAAAGGACTTGGGCAAGAGATGACACCTGATCAACAGAAATAAAAAGTTTAGTTACCAGCAATTTGGTCTGAAGTCTGCGTCCATCAGATAACTCAATTTGGACCCAAGGGCTTGCGTCACAGCTGTGAGAGGGAAGGGGCCAGGTATACCCAACTGCTCTGCTCCTGTAGAAAACCTCCACCCGGTCTGATGGGAACACAAAGTACCATGGTCACAGCATGATACAGACATGAAAAAAGGAAACATCACTACAACAGCAAAGGTCACATATGTCTTAATGGCACCCTAAGAGATGATCCTACAATTCTCAAGGCACCCTGAACGAACAGATCTGGCCAACCCTTTGTCACTGCAAGGCCTGCTCTGCATAGAAATCTACAGATCTTTTCATTAAGTCTATTTTTGGAGAGACTATGTTCTGTAGAACTACATATGCAACTGTTTTCTTGCTGTGTAGCCTTTGGAAGACAGATTTCTCCCTTCCCCCCCAATTCAAGAAGTTGCCTATGTCTCAGAGTTACTTGTTAGATGAATTATCTTTCTTGCTCTCATAACTTAGCACATACAACAGAAGGCAAGTAACTGAAACCTCTCTGCAGGAAATACAATATTAAAGAAGTTGTCCACTACCTGCTACTGCATCTAACTGTTTTGTGAGAGCAGACATAATGACATCATTCTCCACTATGTAACCCATGTCATCTAAGTCATCTTTCTCAAAAACGATCATGGCTTCTGAACAAGCATCCCACACCTACAAAGAAAAAATACATTACATGAAGCTACATGGTAAAGAAGTGCTGTTCCTTTCAGGGACTATGAATGTATCCATCTTAACAGCAAAAGGACCCCGCAATCTAAAAATACAGAACTAGAGGAAACGTCCTGGATTACCGTCCATTCCCAACTACTAAAGTACATCACGTAATTCCTTTCATACAATCATCTAGCTTCATCTCAAAACCTAATTGCAAAGAAAGTTTTTTATCCCTACTTTCCCGTTACATAATTAACATATAAAGCTACCCTACCACCTTGCTATGGGTTAGCCCCAGCAGGCAACTCAGCCCCACACAGCCACTCATTCACTCCCCTGCAGTGGGATGGGGAAGAGAATCGGAAGGGTAAAAGTGCAAAAACTCATGGGTTGAGATAAAGTCAGTTTAATAGGTAAAGCAAAAGCTGCATGTGTAAGCAAAGCAAAATAAGGAATTCATTCACTACTTCCCATCAGTAGGCAACTGTTCAGCCATTTCCAGGAAAGCAGGGCTTGATCATGCGTAACAGTTACTTCGGAAGACAAACGCTGTAACTCCGAATGTCCCCCCCTTCCTCCTTCTTTCCCCAGCTTTTATTGCTGAGCATGATGTCATATGGTGTGGGATATCCCTGTGGTCAATTGGGTTGTCCTGGCTGTGTCCCCTCCCAGCTTCTTGTGCACCCCCAGGCTACTCACTAGCCGAGCAGTGTGAGAACCAGAAAAGGCCTTGGCACTGTGTAAGCACTGCTCAGCAATAGCTAATACATGCCTGTGTTATCAACAGTTTTCAATCACAAATGCAAAACATAGAACCATACAAGCTACTATGCAGAAAATTAACTCTATCCCAGCCAAAAGCAATACACACCTTTACCTTTATTTCCTGACTAGTACCCATGCCTCAATATCTACAGCCTCCATTAGTAATCAACCTTTCATCCTGTAACATCCAAGACTCTGAGGTCGGGTATTTCTGAGAAGACTGCTACCCCAAAAAAAGTAACAGGAATCATCATAAGCATGACCTGCCCTTTGCCAAAGAAAAAACCTTTGGATCATTAACATAAGTACTTTTCAGAATTCAAAGTAAACAGACACATAGTATATTTGCAGCCCTAAGTAAGGCACCTGCATTCGCCGGAATGGTTTGAGTCTCAGGCTGCAGACATGATCCCAGGCACCAAAACCTTAAAGAGAAAAAGGACACAAATGCATGGAGATGCAGGTTCACATGTGACATTGAGACCCAAACAAAACTGAAGCTCACTCCACACTCTCCTCCCCCCTCCCTGACTATCAATGTCCAGACTCCTATTGCACCATCCGTACACAGGGCCAGGTCTGCCTCAATACTTTCACAGCTCCAGCATCACATTATTTTACTGTTAACGTAAGCCAGTAGAAAAGAAACAAGAGCTTTGCATGAACGCTGTGACTTAACAGTCAACTCTCACTGTCCTATCACTGAATAATAAAACAGACACAGAAATGCACGGCTATCATTGTTTAGAACATTTCTTTCTCCATAAGGAATCAAGGCTCAAATCTCTCTTTAAAAGGAAAATTAATCAGAAGTGAGTTACCAGAATACAGACCACTAAGTATTGCTTCTTTTATGAACAGAACATTCCTGATGCTGTAGAGAGCCCCTTATAACCTTTCACTAGCCTAATGTCACAAATATTTATATAACAAATTAGAACACACATCCCTGTTATCAAGAGAAGCCTGATTTAATCACCACAATTCAGCATATAGAATACTAAGAGACAAAGGCAAATAATTCCATTGAGTTTAGAAGAAGGCAGCACATGCTCAAAAGGGTTTTGTTTAAGCAAAATAAAAACAGCTTAATTATACTGTTAAAAACGCAAACAATGGCAATCATACTTACTGCTTAGGAGGGTTGCTGATCCTGGCGAAATGGAACTAACCCTGTTACTGTAACTGTCTGGCATGCGATCATATTCTTTCCTAGGGCCAGCCTCCAGCAAAGCAATCTTTTTATCGTGGAAGTGGATATCATGCCCTAAAATAAACAAATATATGCTTTGTTACAATGCTCCTGCCAAAAATCTCCTTTCTTATTTCTGTATCAGTAACACCTATGCATTTTTGTAATAGGGTAGAATAGATGCAAAACTTAACTGAATAAAGAAACACATTTACAATACAGGTTTTGACCAGGCAGGTAAACTTTTGTATTTTAAAGCTTTACGACTACAATCCTGTTACTGAGATAGACAACCCTTTTGCAGTTAAAGCAAGAATTAAACAAAGTTTACATTTTTATACAAATTTGTGCCTGTTTTGTTATGAAAGTTCATTACTGAAGTATTAATGAGTGAAACCTGCAATGTTTACTCCAAGCACAGAACACATTTTTCAGAGCTTAAACATAAATTCATTAATTAGAACAAGAAATCAAAATAAAACTTCTATGATACTTAGCAACTACATTTGTGTTTTCTTTATCCTTATATTCTGACAGTGGAATAGCACAGGCAGTTTAGACTTTAACTTTCAGTTAAAGAGAACTGAAAAAAAATGAAGAGATGACTCAAGTAAAGAGTAAATCACGCTACAGCTGAATCGGCCATGCTTGTTGCATCTGACTGCTATGGTTGCAGAGGGTACCAAGACCAGAAACGGTGTCCAGAGTTTACTACTACAGCAGTCCTAGTAACAGCAGCATCTTGAACATACTTTCTAGATTATGCATAACAAAACCTCATCTCTTGAAAGGTCCCAAACCTGCACGTTAGCCTTAGATATCACTGCTGGAGGGGATCTTTGCGCTGCTGTCTCAATTCCACTGTGGTCTTGTTTAACAGTACAAGCAGAACAATTATAAGTTTGCAAGGTAAACCCCTTATACTTGCAAAGCGCTTATTACTTAGGACCTTTGCTCTTTTGCTCTCCTTTGCACTCTTTTCTTTAGGCTTCTGTCACTATTACACCCTTCTGAATCAATCTAGCAAATAAAGAAGCAGTCAGTACTCTCAGGATGTCTAGTGATGCAAACCAAACACAAATGCATTTTAACTTGGTATTCCAGTGTTTAAAATACAGGGTTAGAGAATAAAACTTCAGATCAGAAACACATTTTCAGCTATGGCCGAAATTATCCATCAGTGACTTAAGGGTGACCATGTTTGACAGAAATACTGCAAGTAGTCTACCGAATTCAAAGTGCTGGCTACATTAAAAAAATATAAATGGGATAAGGTTCATCATAGCAATTAAGTATCCAAACAGCTTAAAGTCAACCTTAGAGTGCTGTCACAAGAGGATGAGGGAATAAGGAAATTTCACAACAGGATCTTGAACATCAAGATCCTAAATGGTAACCACATAGTCATCTCACACTGTCAACAACAGGGATTAATAATTAAGGTCGACTTATTAAAGTACCCGATATTCCACACACTGAAACATGAAGCTTTTGGGAAAACTCCCAGTTTTAAGTTTTTGTGCAACCGGAGAGACAGACAGTGAGGGCAGCGGGACACAAAAGCCGCGACTCGTTGCACTCATAAAACACGGTGCGGGAGGCCCAAAGGCCTCCGAGACCTCACACCACCGCGGTAGGGGCAGGAGGGAGAGACCGCAGCCGGCTGTGAGGCCGTGACCGCAGCCCCCGCGGGGACGGCAACGGGCCGGGCCGACGGCACCTGCGACGTCGCGCGGAGCGGGCGAGAAGGTCACAGCCTTACCCAGCACGGCGGCCATGGCACTGCCGACCATACCCCCGCCCGATACCACCACATCGTAGAGCGGCGCGGCGGCGGCGACAGACCGGAGCGGGGCCCGCAGGCCCGCCCGCAGCCGCCCACCGAGCGGAGCCAGCCGCCCCCGACCACACACCCCCGCCATCACTGCGGAAGTGACGACACGCCACCCACCTCCAAGCGGAAGTCGCTCCAGGAAACCATGACAACGCAGCCTGCCTGGGGGCGGGCACTACACAAAACACCTCTTCCTGCGCACCAATGAGCGAGAGGGGGGTGCCGTCCGTCTTGGCGTCTGATTGGCTGCTTGAGGCTAAAAAGGCGGGCCTAGAGCACTGCCGCTTTCGCTGATTGGTGGGAGCCGGGATCGGTGCCATCGGAGAGCTGAGTCGGTGGCCTGCAGGTGAGGGGAACGGCCCGGCCTCGGCACTCCCGGCTGTACCTCAGCCCCGGCCGCCGGGGCTGAAGGAGAACCAGGAGCGCCGAGGCCGGGCCTGGACGTTGGGGTCGCGCCCTTGAAACGAGCACTTCTCGATTTTTTTCTTCCAGGTGAGACGGCATCCCCTCAGGCTGTAACGCATCAACTCCTGCATCTCCCGCCACCGGGCCAGGAGCTGGGAGCGGCCTCTCGGGATGGGAGACCGTCGGTCTCCTTTAGAACCGGGCTTATCGTACCAGGCAAAGTTAAGGAGCGACCTCGGGGTATCCGAAGAGGATGAGGAGCTCGAGGGTTTCAGGCACGAGGCGGCAGTCCTGCGTGACAAGCTATGGGAGGCTCTCAGGTAGGATGGTACCTGGTAAGGATGGCAAAATGGCACAGGGGATTCCTGCTGCTTCTGACCAGTGGCCGCAAGCGTATTCACAGATGGGAGGATGGGGCCAACAGGTGCCCACGTAAACAGCATTCGCATAAAGCATGAACAGCATAAATCCTGTTCCTGCTCATCAGCTAATTACGCTTAAAACTTGCTAGCAGATTACATGCATTTCTACCCAGCATCCAGTCTTCAGAGCTGTAGTGTCTCCAACATCTAGCTCTCAGACCTCTTGTCTTTCTCTGTGGTTAGTCCAGCTTGAAGTTCACTAGCAGATCACACACGTTCTTACAAAGGAAATAGTTTATGAAGAAGAACAGACTGCAGCAATCACCAGGCAAGTGTATTGGCCAGAAGCCTGTTTACACATGGTCAGCCCCTTCTGTTTACCCCCTTTTTCCCATTTTCCTGTTCTTGGTCGACCCGAATCCACCTCAATCCTTCCTTTTTCCTGCATTTATTCCTTCCCTAAATATCTCATAAGTTTTACTCAGTTTCACAATCACCCTCCAACATCCTGTGAGAAGTTTGCTATTTCAATGAGACCCATGATAGTCTTGGGTCTTATTATCAATTATATGGTGGTCTTATCAGCTACAAAGTTTCCAGCTGAACCTCTTAAGATTTGCGCTAAAGCAGTTCCTTGCAATGGCCCTTCCATCAGTATCTTAGGAATTCTGGTGTTTGGCACTGTTCGTTAGGATTTGTGCATCTGTGTGCTTAATTTATTGCCTCTCCTGAGTTTGTCTTTTGTGTTGAGTATCTGTCAGCCAGATATCCCTAAAGTTGGAACTTTCTGTTTTACTTGTGGCCTTTCTGGCAATAGAGTACTAGCAGCGTAATACATTGCATGACAAAGCTAAGTAGGCACACCCGCCGCTGTATACATGAAAACAGAAAACAAGCAAAGCTCTGCTCATGAACTTTGGTAGCAAAGCAAAACACAGAGCCTGAGAATGATAAGCCCTAGGCCTGTCTTTTAATGACCAGCTTAGCCTGTAGTGTCTTTCTCTTAATCAACAGTGCCTCCTTTCTTTTAATTCTATTTTTTACTAATTTCCCTTATTTCCCCTTCCCCCTGTCTTTGTCTTAGTAATACATCTGGTAACAAAAGGCAGTCCAGTTCTTTGATCGACCTCACCTCGGACAGTACCTGGGATCAGCAAAAGCCTCACTTGTTTCCTAAATCCCGCTTGAGGCCAAAAAGCGCTTCATCTCCCTGGATTCCTTCCATCACCATCCCTCAGCCCTTTGAAATGACACTGCGGGAAGCTCGCAAGAAGTCCCAGTTGATGAAATCATACATGTTTCTTGAACTAGACAAACACAGAGACAAAAGGCAAAGCCAGGACGAAGCTGAATGTCAGAAACAATTCCGGGCCCAGCCTGTACCTGCCCACGTGTTTCTGCCCCTTTATCAGGAAATAATGGAGCAGAATGAGATTCGCAGGCAAATAGCAACACAGAAAAGAAAAGAGCTGCTACTTTCAACCCAGCGGCCCTTCAGTTTCCTGGAGAAGGAGGAGAAAAAGAAAGAAGCTATCAGACAAAAGTTCCTGGCAGCAGCAACCCCAAATGAGAGCTCCAAACAGAAGCAAGCCAGTAGAAAAGTTCCTAAATCTGTTTATGACCCACTTGGAGAAAGACTCAAAGGTAAAATGCCAGGGCTCTTCCTGTAAAAACAACTCCCTGCCTGTCCCTCACTGTCTCCATGCTGGGAAGTAGGATCATGGCCCATAGGGCATTACTTGGAGTATATAGCCAGTATCATTACATCCCCTGGTGTTGTCTAGTCTCCTGCGTATCATCAGTACGTTTCATCTAGATACCCTTACAGTAGAGCATCCTAAATTTAGTAGTCTTGCATCAGTGTCAGCAGCAGCAGTTCTCTACCACTCCCCAGCACATGTGGGTACACTGAGCTCTTCAGACAGATTTCCATACCCCTTTTGCTGCATATCATGACAGTTTGGGAATCCTTCCCTGTACTGGATTCCATACCTTTGGTTATGCTAAAGGGACTTGTGATTTGTGGCACAAACATGAAGACAGATGTAGTGCCAGAAGTGTCCAAGGGCCACACAGTATCTTGGAACTGACAATTTTACTCCCACCCAAGTGATCTGTGCTGCACAGGACCTCTGGGAGAAAAATATTTCCTGAGCCAAAATCGGGCAATTAGTTTGGTTCTAAGTGATAATGCAGTAGTGCAGTCTCTCCTGCCATTCTCTGATGTTTTCAGTTACCTTCCCACTTGCTGTCCACCTTCTTATTAAGTACTAAAGCAGGAGAGGTAGGTGCCAGGACCATTCTAGTCAGAGGAACAGCCAAGGAAATTTTCCTGATGCTTGCTTTCTTTCAGATGACTTAAGCCCCCACAGTTTTAAGTTTGAAGTAAGCAATACAGACTTCACACTTGAATATAGGAACTAAACCAGTCCTTGATAATCCTCATTGCTTTTCTCAGCCCTTTCTTTTTTTTACCATTTCCCACTGATTTCTTCTTGAGTATACACCAGTTCAGCTTTTGTCAGAAAATGTTGTGTTGTACTAACTAAATAGATGAGAAAGGTAAAAGAGAGCAAAGGACAAGCCATTGTTCTGTTTCTATCTGGTATATGAGAAGGGAGGAATGAACATTTCATACCTCCGTCAATGCAAACTTATAAACAGACTCAAAAAAAGTCTTATTTTGCAAACAGCAGTATTGATTTTTTTTCTAAAAGCAAAAAAACCCAAAACCACTGCCAACTGTTTGTCTGCATTTTCTCAAATACTTAGTGCTGTGCAGGAAAAGACTCAGTTTGATGCTATACCCTGAAACACATTCTTTTTATGGAAAGTTTGTCACAGAAGTCACAAGACATGATCCATCCACCAAATGCTCCTTACTTAAAATCTTTGCCAATATAGGCAAACACTGCTGGATATTACATAGAAAAGCCATTATCCATTACAAGTATATTTGAACAGCCTGTTTGGATCACAGAGTCAACATAATGACATAAAGTCCCATATGAAAAGTGGAACCTTGATTAACATAACATGTCTGCAAGACAAAGGGCACAAGTTATCTGGTACCCCTAAGAACAGGAATAGGAGGAGAAGGCCTGTTAAGTAACTTAATCAGATAAGTGAAAGAGATACCTAGAAGTTAATGCCTAAGAAAGAGACTCTACCATATTTTTTCTGGTATCCTTTAATCTTTTTTCCTGGGAGGCAGAGGAGAGAGAGGCTCGAAAGTGGGGAAAGAACACAGGATGTCTGGTCTCTCCTGTATGTGTAGTTGCCATCATAAAGAAAAATTGAGTTGTGCAGTGGCAATTTCACAGCCTTTTATGTCACTCATATTCTCATTGCTTTGCTTTTGATTCATTAGAAGCTGAACTCTACAGAGAAATCCGCATTCAAATGAGAGCCAAGGATTTGCTTGAGAGCTCCGTAGCTCTTATAGATAATAGCAACTGTCGGAGGGAGCCTCAGTCCCGAGCTGCCACTAAAACTAAGCAGGAGAGACTTGGCTTCTTGCAGGACAAAAGTTTCAGCTTCAAGCCAAGGATTAATCCAACAATACCGGATTTTGAAGGACTTTACTGGGCATTTCAGAGGGAAGCAGTAAGGAGACAAGAAATCAAAGAGGCAACTCGTAATAAGCCATTCAAGCTAAGAACCTCCAATCTCCATGGCAGGCAGAGGCAGGCTAATGAAAAGATAAAGGTGAGATGACTGGATATTTCTGTGGTACTGCTTTCTCCAATCAAGATAGCAACTTCTTGTATTTATAGCATTTATTTATGGACGGTTAATGTCCTGTGACCTCTGCCCTTGTCTTGGGAGTACTGCAGAATCCTAGGACAAACCAGAGAACAAAATTCTAGACAAAGAGATGAGCTATCACAGCTAAGGCCCAGCCACCCTTCCATACTCCTAATCACATCTCCTTCCCCTCGTCCCTCAGCCCCTCCTCATGTAAATCCTTACTGATGGAAGAGGAAAGAATGAGTGCATTGCCCACATACCCCAACTGTTCTCTTTGGTAGACAAAGAACAGGAGATTTGTACTGTGAACAAATACACTGAATGAAGTTCCATTTTTTTCAGGATTCTCAGCAACTTTCCAAGGTTTCAGTGCAAAAAAGTCATCCTCTGACTGGACTTTACTCTCTCTCTTCCAACACCCTTCCAGTGCGTATTACAGATGCAACTAGAAAAAGGGAATCTGCTATTAGGTAAGTAGAAAAGTTTGTCTACAAGACCATACACCAACTAATGACCAAAATGGAAGAAAAAAAGTCAATGTTTTCCCTCATCACATCAACTACATCAACAATACTTTTCCTAAATGTTTCTCTGTCTTCTTTCTTTGCTAATTCTTGCCCTGCCTCAGTTGATTTAGGAGCTGCACACTCGTATGTCTGAAATTTTGCTTTTCTCCTTAGAGGACTACAAAAGTGAAATTCCCTGCTAGCATGTAGTCTGGCAGTCTTAAGTGAGCTCATTAATAACTTTTTTCTATATAGATACTCCCAAAATAACAAAAAGGAAGGGGACAAAGAAGGAATTTATTGGCTGGAGAAACAGAAAAAGAAATGTCAAGCTATCCAAAAGTCAGTGAACAGCCGAGCAAAAGCCCTGGATCCGCATAAAAGTCTGGAGGAAACACACAAGGAGAAGTCGAAACAGAACTGGTCAGTATCCTATTCTGCACAGAAATAACCGTTTGCTCTACTAACTGGGGTTCATCAGGTAATTCATTAGAAGGAATTGGGTCAAAGAACATTCCTAGCCTAACTTTTTTGGCTGTCATACCCATTCCACATTCATTTGGATTTCTTGACAATTCCACACTACTCTTTCCATACAGAACAGTTTCCTTTAGATTAACATTTGTAGAAACTAATTTGTACAAATAAGCCAACTGAAATGTACAATTTGGTAAAACACACATAAGACAAGGTTTCCTAAAAGTGTGAACACTGGTTCTCTGCCTACACTCTAGTAGTAAAGCTTTCCTAATGGGTCCATAACTCACCAGCAATAGCAGTGTTTTGCCCAGCATTCAGAATCAAGACAATTACCAGAGCTATTTAAAGGACAAAACAGTTATTGAGAATTCCTCATTCCTGATCAGCTACAGTCAGAAGGAACCTGTATTAGCCAGTGAACTTTTCCATTTCAGGCAAAATATGAGAGAGAGAACAAAGGAATACAGAAAGGAGCTGGAAGAAATGCAGCTGCGAGTCAAGAACAGACCATACCTCTTTGAACAGGTCACCAAGGTAACTGGTCAAAGTTCCAGAGTGTTTAAGACAGGCAGTAAGAAATCTAGTCTCAAGTTAATTAATGGATAAGAAGGTGCAAATGGTTCCATAGTCTCTTGACTACACTCAAAATAACACCTGGAAGGCCATCCAAGTATAATTTAAATTCCTTCCCACCACTTGAAAAAACACTCAGACTTATTTCTTGGTTGTAGAGCTTTCCAGTCCCTAGTATATACTGCAATCAAAATATATGGTCTGATCAAAAATAAGGCCTTATCACACCAGAAATTGTATGAATACCTATTCTGCACCTGAATACCATAGCCTACAGTCTAGAAATTTTAAACTTTTTTTCTTAAAACCCTCTCCAGTTGAGCACTTTTTCTTTGTACCTTTACTGCTACTAGAAAAATATTAAAGACAGTTATGTCACTTATATCACCTGCAAGCTCTGCTGTCTGGGGTTATGTTTGGCATATCTCATCCATCACACAGTACCATCTGCAAATCTGTATTGCACTTGAAGTGTAGATACAATCTTTACTCTTCTACAAAGTATCTTTTCCCCTGGGTTTTCTCTTTCAGTTTTGTCTCCTTGCAGGGATGGTACCTGGTTATTGACAACATGCTGATCTAAGACTTTTCAGTAGAAAGTACCCTCCTGGGTCAGACTTTCTGTTCAGATGAGTAGTTAATGGAGGCAGAGAACACATTTGTATGATAAATATTGATAACATTTCTGTTTGCCAGGCTGGTAAGAATTCACCAGTATCGACAGCATTCACTCATGTTGAGATAAGATTTCTATCCTTCCACACAGAACACCTTAATCTTTAGGAACTGGCCAGTCCCTCTGGAAAACCATCATCTCAGACTACATTAATTTGCAAGGTTTATTTGGAGGCAGTGAGGATATAGGATCCAGGATGCTTGGTTTTCAGTTTCTTAAAGATGAGCTGATATTAAGCTATTTCACAGGTCCTCTCCGTTTATTGAACTCCACTATCGTTAGTGCTTACAAATTACAAGCAAACATGCTTCCAGAATTTCTCACAACCCTTTTTTGCACATATGCTCAATTTGAGTGTTAGAGTCAGGACTTTGATACCAGTATGCTAGTCTGGTAAGACTGCAGTGCTGTAGAAGCAGGAGAACAGAAGAAGGAAGAAAAAAAGAACAGAAGTAGGAAAAGGTGAGCTCTGGCTTTGAGAGATGCGAGACATTCTCCTAGTAATCAGTTTTGGTACTGTACTGTATGGATGACAAAAATTCTGGATGGGGGCTTTGCTGTCCTCTTGTTCTCATTAGGAGTGTCAGCCATGAACTTTAAAACAACTTGACCATTATGGGTAAGCCCCAAGTTCTACGTGCTTACTGTTTAAGTTTCGATTTCATAGCATGATGCTCGTCAAGGGGCAGAGCGTCGCTACAGACACACCCTCCAGCAGGTTGGGCTAAGCGAAGAGTTTGTAAGAAAAAAAGGGAAAGATGCCACTGACTTGCTGGAAGAAGAATCTGACGTTCACAGGTAATAAAAAAAAAATGCAACACAGCTCTTTTGCCTTTGAGTAGAAATATTTTCCTTGTTCATAAAAGTGTTCCAGTTTGTATCGTACAGTGCAGGCAAAATTAAATCAACTTCACTCCTCTTTTTAAGCATCATGTCTTCTCTACCTTAACTCCTATGACTGCACTCTATTTCTTATGCATGGGGCAAAGCAACAAGTAAGCACTGCAAACCATTTCCAGTATTAGACAATCACTATTTCTGCAGAATGCCCAAGCCTCTCGGTGAAAAGGACATCTGTACTGTACAGGAAGGAGAACCTCAAGAGGAACAAAGCAGAAAGGAAATGGCAACATGAGATCTAGCAGAAGAATCCATCTATCATCTCTTGATTTTTTTTAATTCAAGATTCTCCAGGTTAAACCTCGGTAACTTTCTGATTTAGGCTGACACCTAAGAATAGCTCTGGGGTAAGTGAGATGTGAGAACTTAGTAAAGGAAAAAAAGACCAACTGTTGTTTAGAGCACGTCTTGTCCAACCCAGCAAACCTTGCAGCCTTCCTTAGTCTTCACAAGTGTTCCCTGTGTAAGCCATTTATCTTTCTTTAATGGGAAACAAAACAAGTTAAAAAGGTTGAAGCACTATCTTTGGATAAAAGTAGATACAAAAGATTGAAGAGATACATCCTCTAGTGTCAGCTCCTTGTGTTCATGCCACAGAAGCACACAGAAAGGGGAGAATACCTTTCAGTGTGCTAACCTTGGTTTGCACGTATATGTGGTAGATGCTTTTAAACAAGGTATTTCTAAAAAAAAAAAAAAAAAAAATTGCAGGATTTGACCTGCTTTGAGAGAAGACTCAGAGGGAAGTCCTTCTCTGGTGTTAACTCTTCATTCACTCATTATCAGCTCTGCTCCTTTCTCCCATTAGGAAGAAGCAATAGTCTTTCTACATTAAAATATCTCCCATACTTCATTATTTGAAACTATTTTAACATCTTACTAATTTAGGTCATTAATTTGGCCTGAAAAACAACCAAAATTATGAAGAAGGCTGTAATTAAACAATGCACCACTTTGGATTGCTGTTGTCCTAATTCTACAATTACTGTGATATCAAAGATGGACTTTGGTGGAAGAAAGATTGGGTTATTACCTGTCAGCATGTTGCACTCATGCCTGGGGCATCTTTAATGATATAGGTCACACATTAGTGGTCTTCCTTTACCTAACAGTAATAACAATCTCAAAAATACAAACCCTTACCACCTGGAATGTTTTCTGCGAATTATGGTATCAAAGCACTTTGAGATTAAAAGATTTTTAAATGGCTCTCAATGTTTCTGCACTGTCCAATTTCTTTATCAATCATCTTTCCTCACTTTTTAAATGGAAGCTGTGGCTCTCTTCATCTTCGTTACCTTAATCCATTTCTCCTTACACTGTTAACAAGAAAACCTCATCATCAAATCAGAAATACAGTACCTGTAAGAGCTACCACATTAGATAAAGATACAAAACTGAGATAATGACATTTTTGATCATAACAAAGTACTAGATGCAAGAATTTATGGCCCCAGGGTTTCAGGCTGCTGTGTTGCACTTCCAGAGAGATGAATTCATGCTGATACATAGCTGAATGCATTGGGTTGCAGCAGTCCTCCTTACTGACCCAAAGAATCTCCAATAAACCTAAGTTTAGGCTTGTATTTTTCCTTTTTTCCTCCTTTTCCAGTTGAAGAGCTTTCTACACAATGCATCTGCTGAGTGCTGTGTCACAGATTGAAATGCAGCCCTTCACTAGAGAAATTCCCAATGAGTTGGAAATACTTCCTTCACTGTAGAGGCTTTCCACACTGAGAAGAGGCATAAGCACCTGGGAGGGTTCAAGGAAGGCTGTTATCAGTGCACCAGTTTCTACATAGGGTTCATTGTGTAGGACACACAAAGGCTGTTCTTTCTCCTGTATCCCCTGGAAAAGAGCAGTGATGTAATCATATTGTCACCATGCCTTGTCACATTGAAAGAGGAAGGAAAGAAGATTTCTTCCATACTCCAAGTCTGTGGCCTAAAGCCCATTGGGCTTGTATGGGCATATCTAAAGCAGTGGGAGGGAAATTTTAATACATACATTTCAAGGGGTATTTACTAAAATTGTTTGCTACTTTCCATAATAACACTTGATGATGCTGGAAAAAGAAATTTCCAAGTATGTGAAGTGTAAAGGAAAACCTTAAGAAAGGAGGAACAAAGGTTTGACTTTAAATTAATGTATGATATTATGCCATATCCCTTTAACAAATATTAAGGTGACATGCATGAATACAGTAACAGATAAATCCAAGTCTTAATATTGGTCCCTAAACAGAAATTGCTGAAATGGGGATGAAAGTAAAAGCATCAAACTAAGTAACTGAAACTCACTAGCACCTTTCTTGCTAAACAAAGTGGTGTTCTGAAAGTAGGATTACATTTTTGTAATCCTAAAAGAGAGTTGTAATAAAGAATTTCCACTTCTGCTCTGGATTTTTGCATTTTATGAAAATATTTTGTTATTTTTAGTTAAAAGAATTATAACCTGTTCAGCTGACCTATAAAAATACTGTAGTATAGGATACATCTCACTAGAGCATCTCCCATCAATTTATGAGATGGTAGCCAAACCACATCAGATCCTGATTCACAGGTACCTTGGTGGAGCTTCTGCAAGAACCTCCAAATTACAATACCTTTAATGACAGCAGCACTACCTTTTCATTCAGTTAGGGAGCAATATAAACGAAAAGCATTCTCTTCGCATAGGAGCTATTATAGACACGTAGTATCTTAGCAAAACTCTGCATTCTTAATAATCCCAATTCTGAAGAAACTCTTTAAGTTAACAAAAATTCAAAAAATTTACATGGTAGACTCATTTAAAGAGCTTGATATACCAAACAAATTTTGGAGGAAAAAGTGACTGGGGAAAGCGGGAAAAGAAGACAGCAAATATAATTAAATGATATCGAGTAGTACATTTATTTCAGATAGTAAGTCAGCTTCTGACAGTAAGATGTATTAGAATGTAGTCTCTGAAGGTAAAGGATGGAAGGAAGGCCTGTTGCTCAAGATACTGAATGTTTGTACAGTGCCTAGCACAATGAGGTCCCGGTCCTTAACTGGGGCTCCTAGGTGCTCCAGCAAAACAAATATGTTAGGCTTTAGGAGAATGGACTGCGTAAACAGTTTTGAAATGGCGTTCCTCAACATGGGCTAAATGACACCTAAGCAGCAGACTTCACCTTTTAAGCTCTGCAAGAGAGAAACTTGGTCCAGTAGGTCTTCTCCAACTCCAGTTTTATGACTCATTCTCCATCTACCCACCCGCTCTGTGCACAGTTCATCCCAGTGCAACATGGTGAACCTCTAGGAGGAATGATCAATCCCACTTCAGTCACCACATATAAGAGGGCGGAAAAAAGAGCAGCTGGTCTCACCCTCCTCTACTCCAATAATAGACTCAGTATCTGGCAGGTGCAGAGACTCAACACCAAGGCTGGGCTGAGAGTTCATGGAGATGAGATTCTTACTATGCACTGTAGATTCTTCCAGCAAACTGCTGCCCATCAGTGACTCTATTGTGAAAAAAAAAGGATAAAACAAAATTCTTAAGATGTAATGATACTGCGATATATGATACAATCCCTGCCCACCTCCAAGTCACATAGGCTTCTTCCCTAGACATCTACTTTATCCGTTCCTATTCTTTAGGCATCTGGCTCTCCAATGGATGGTAACTCCTATATTTATTGTTTTGAGCCTTAGTATGGCGGGCTCTCATGCAGGCTTGGCTTTCTCTTTAAGTAATTCACACTGCATAAAAAAACAGGCTTCTTACAACAGGAAGACATAACGAAGGGCACAAATTCCATGTGAAAAAAAGATACCAGATTCATGCTAATTTTGAAAAAAAGAAACATATGTGCCCCTTGACCACAACATAGAAATACACCTTTGTCTTCTATCCTAGAAAAGGGGAGGGTGAGCAATCCATCTTCATCTCCAAGAGGAACAGTCTTTTATTCCTTACTGGCTTGTGGTCTCATATTTTCAGGACAAACATCTTCCCTTCTCTTTGATCATCCACTAATTCTTTCCCGCCCTTCTCCCCCACAGAGAATGTCCTCCCTTCCTTACCTGGCTGTTCTCGCTCTCTGCTGCCAGCTGTTCCAATTCGGGAGTGGTGTTTCCTCATATGCACATTTCTGCTACCACTCTGGGAAAATGTCTTCCCACAAATTTGGCACTGATGGGGCTTCACTCCTTGGAGTAGAAGGGGGAAAAATATCCCAAGAATTACCAAATTGGGAATAAAGACCTTATCAACCAAGAAGCCAATAATACTGTTTTGAAATGGCTGTTGACACCACTGGTGCTAATTATCAGTGAAAAAAACAAATGAGAAATATTCCTGTTTCCTGGAGAGCAGTAAGTTTCCAGACAAGAAGAGTTTTAGGTATCAGTATTGTCAGCTGTTGGAAATCTTAAGTCTGAAGAGTAACATAAAGTCTTCAAGTCTGATTTATGAGAAGGAACAAGTTACTTGGAATCTCTTACTCAGTGCTCAGTGACATGGAAATATTTGAT
The DNA here is from genome assembly GCF_030936135.1 of Gavia stellata. Lineage (NCBI taxonomy): Eukaryota > Metazoa > Chordata > Aves > Gaviiformes > Gaviidae > Gavia > Gavia stellata. The sequence continues at coordinate 27,588,726 of NC_082600.1, forward strand.
GTCCCATACCTAGAATAAAATTACTAAAAGCAAGGAGGCAGAGGCAAGGAAGCTATCTCCTGCCATCATGCAACAAATTGCAGCATCTGGTTTACATTACTGAGTAGAAACTGGATGATGACTCATCACTGTGAAAGACTCTGTTTTACAGAGCAGTCTATAATTTTCACAATATAAGAAGCATGATGCCCACACATGTGAGCTCAATAGCATGGAAGCCAAGGAGACAGGAAAGAAAAAGCATGGAAAAATCAGGTAATCCCAAAAGTTATTACACCAATAAAATCTCCCCTTCCTCGAACAAGCCATATTCATTACATGCTGATGATATTTAAGATAGATCAATCAAAACAGAAGACAGAAGCTTTGAAACACTTATGAAATACATTTCCATCTAATGCTTTGTCCAATTACAAGTATGTAGTATTAAAAAATAAAGGAAAACCCTACCTATGGCAGAAACACACTCATGAGAGATTTCAGATTTGAATGGCTTTGATTAATATACAGAGGTGCTAGATTCTCTCTCTTAAATAAGAAAATGGCAGCTATGAAACAGATACCCAACTTAATGACATTTTAGAAACTATTTAAAAAACAAATTTTAAAAACATAATTTGAATTTAGAAACACAAAATTTAGAAACAGAAAAGATTAAAGTGTACAGGCTACAGGCACCACAAAGGAAGCCGTGAAACACTATGACCAGAATTCCTGTAGAAACCAGGGGATTTTTCTTAAAGAAATCAAATCAAAGTCCTACAATGCAGAACTTTTCCCAGATAGGTCACAGAACGTCAGGTGAAGACTCTTACCTGAGTGGACAACCAAATGTTTCCGAAGGCTGGAGTATTCGGCAAAGGAGCGACCACATCCCTGTGCCTCACACAGAAAGGGTTTTTCCCCTACAAGGGAAAAGTAAGTTCTTAGATTTTGGGATCACAACTTGATCTGATTGTCCAAGTCCCTCTGAAGACCTTTACCCCATTCTCCCTTTTGGCCTTACATGCAACAAAGTTCAATGGAAATTACACACATGGCTTTTGAAGCATTCTCTTCATCAGCTTTCAAGAGGAAACACTGACATTCTTTCTAAAATATTCTTAGATCATCATTCACTGAAAGCGAAGCAAGGGTCCACTGTTTCTAAATAGATCTTCCAAGTATATAAATACCAAAAAAGTAACACAAAATTGCTTGGACTATGATGTATCTTCAATATGCAGTTCTTAACAACCAGCTCTCTGCTTCACACACTCCCAGGCTCCTGTTCCCTTTCTGCCTCTCAGTGCCAAAAATCCCATTAGCTGTATTTCCCTTCATATCAGATTCTATACTTTATTTCAGATCAGGCTGAACTTGGCAAAATCCCATGAGTGATGTGTCAGTCATTTATGTTTATGTGTGGAGGAACAGTAATTCAAGGCACAATTTGTTCTCATAGGCTGAAATTCGTTATTTTTATATATCTCCACAGCTATTTTTGTATTTGTCTAAATGATGATAAACTGGGAGGTGACTACACTAATGCAATGCAATATAATTAATCTGTTCTAAACACCCTCTTAATAACGCCTTAAATAAAACTAGAGGTAACTTTTGCCTGCAAAATCACACGGAAGAACTCAATACACCATGTTTAACAGTATGATTTCAAGTCTTTAACTAGACTACTGTATCAGAGTAACAGCAAGTCCACAGGAGATTAAGCAAGCTATTTTAGCTATTTTATTGTCTAACACAAACATAGTTCTTTCAGACTAAACTTGTTTTTAAAGGTGTTTCTATTGTGATTTTGCCTTTGGAAGTCCTCTCCCTACAGGTCATTTCTCAGCTTCCTATCTGCTCTAGCATTCAACAGATCTGAGCAAAAAGGATCAATACAGCATGTTCTGATTGGTGTTAGAAATCTGAAATATGTGGCAGATTCTCAAACGCTGATTGTACCTTCTGCCTTGTTACAAATATTTAAAACTTGGAAAGAAGGAAGAAAAACTACCATTGACAAAAATAACAGCACACAGTTCCATCTATAAGAAACCCTAGATCTATTTACACCTGCAGTTTTATAACAACTTTGGTCTGATCAAACTCTTAATTGCACATTATCAATTTGCAGTTAAGAAAGTTATTATTTACTCCTCCAGAAGCTACTACTTTGCTGGTTGCAGAACACTCACTCTATCACAGAAAATTGTGCATGTGTCAGCTGGGCCTATTAACTTTACCTGTGCCTTGGCTGGGAGCTTTATGTGCAAAAGACAACTGTAAAAACTATGGCTGCTGTTACTACACATTCAAAATTTTATTATTGGTATATATAATTTTTAACTACATCCCAACATCTGCCTCCAAACCATGTGTTCTAGCGAGACTGCAAATTCTTTAAAATAGCAACCTTTTTCCATGTGTATCTACAAAGTACATACCATACGGTAGTATTTAAGTAAGGCAGAAGGCATAAACAGCTGCTGGTGGCCCACATAATCTGTGATTACATTTTACTAGAGAGGCCTCGTACTTTCACAGTTGTCAAGGCTATTTTGAAATGTTAACCAACTGTAATGCAATACTACCTTCCTAGGCCATCAGGGAATCTCTAACAATATTCTAGGGGGCTTGAACTGGGGCATTTGTTCAAGTGGTGTGATAAACCTGAAGCTTAAAAAACCAACCAAACAAAATCACCAGAATACTCACTATGAACTTTGTTAACTATTAAATTGCTGATCGTTTCAGCAGTAACTTGTGTGCCTCTCTCACACAACTTTCTAGGATAAAAACACCTAAAGCACTTTATGCAGTTGTCAAGACTTTGGCTGGTACTCCGCATTCTAAAATATTGACAAGGCAGGATCAAATTCTCCAGAGGAGACAGCATAAACAAACCATGTATAAAATACTGCACTATGAAATAAAGGTTCTCGCTTTATTTAATATAAAAAGCTGAGCATAAGTTAAGAGTACACAGGCTCCAGCATATGGTAACATCCCAAATTAGCATTAGCACAAACAGAGCAGTTTGCATCCCAAAATGCTGTCTTCTAATTATTGCCTTTTTCTACTAGACTTTGCTACTGTATTTTTGCTACTCATTCCACTGTATTCCCCACTTCCCCAAATTCCCCAAATGTAGTCTCTCTACAAGCAGCATAGGTAACATAAGCTAGTCAGATTCAGCCAGATGTCATTACAGCTACAACTGTGTCCACCAGGACTCCACACTGAAGAAATATCTAAGCTATTGTGCCTTTCAGGAATTTAAAATAGCTCCTTTATAAAAAACAATTACAGCAGTCGTGTTCACTAACTGGTCCCTTGGCAATAATCTAGTTTCTCCCCAAAATAACACACACCCCTCCATCCATCAAATAACTTGAGGAGGGAAGGGAATCTTCAGAGCATGGGTGTGAGCAGAGTACAGCATCATCATATAGTATTTGAAGGGTGAAACCTGTATGAAATTATACAGTACAGTAAAGGGGGTAAGCAGTTGATTAATATGAACTATAGATCAATGTGAATTGATAGAAAAGGGACGTTAATAAAGTGCAGAGATAAACACCATAATATTCTCAAAAGTTTGAGGATGGAGGAGGAAGTGGTTTATTCCTCAGTAAAGACCCCACCTCTGCAGACCACAAATAGGTGAGGTCTAAAACACACCAGTGTGAATTCGTAGGTGATTCTTCAGATTTCCAGCTGTTGTGAACTGTTTCCCACAGCCCAGCTCCGTGCACACAAAGGGTTTTTCACCGTTGTGAGTTCTCATGTGCACCTTCAGCCTCTGCAAGACATAGAAACTTTTTCCACAGCCTTCTGCTGGGCAGGTGAAGGAGCGGTCATTCCTGGAAAGCAACAAAATAGCTGTTTCATTACCAGCTACTACAATGTATTTTTCATTAACTCTTGACTTCTTTTTTTGATTAAATAAAAAGCAGAAGCATTTAAACCCAAATGGATTACATCAGAAAACAGAGAGACTCAACTGAAGGGAGTGACCCAAGTCCTAGGGAACTAGAGTCTGGGTGGTCCGCTGGAAGAATTTGTTCAGGTAATATTTTTTCATCATATTGCCTTGCCTATTCCCTACCCACAATGATTTAGTAAAGCAGTGCAACAGATTATATAGGAACGCTGTGGAATTTCAGTCACTGGAAGATCAAAAATGACTGTATGTGTACATATAACATATGCAATTACTGCTGGACCTGTCTCAGGGCAAGATGATAGGCTCATGTCTACTGGAATCTTTCCCAGTTTTTAAGCTTCTCATCTACAATTTACCTTAGAGACTGCCAATTTCTTACCTAAAAAAGATTAAAGTAATTTGTTAGAGCAAACAACTTTGTTCAAGGATATATAAAAATATGATAGCATCCTCAAAGTTCCAGTGTTCATTATATCACAGAAGTGATAGTGATGCTCTTCACTGAGCACCTGTTAAAATACAAATATTCTAAGCCGAACACTAACAAGGACCTGCAAAAATAATCTAAATCTGGTCAACGTGTTTCAACATAAATGACCAAATGCAAGCAATGGGCCTAATATTTCTAAGACCAATACCAGGTTTTCACAGCCTGTCAATATCAAAAACTAATGCTATCCCAAACACAGAGCACAGTTTTTCAAAGTCATGACAACTTATAGCTTTATTCCACTCACCGGTGTGTTTTCAGATGATACTTGAAGTGAGCTGGCCACACAAATGTCCGATCGCAGCCCTCAACTGTGCACTTCAGCTTCCTTTCCACGCGAGATAAATGAGGAATGGGGCTAGAGTCTTTCTGCTGCCCATCTCCTGAGCAAAGATGAACATTTTCACCTGGAAGGAAAAGCCCAGCAAAATCAAAAAAAAGATACAGATTACTATAATGTGTCAAATTTAATAGACAAAACCAGCATCATATATGATACATAGCCTAGCACATAACAGGGATCAGACACAGATCTGCAAACTTTACCAGGCCCATGAACTATTCCCAACAAGCTATCTGTATCAGATCAGCTGCTACCAGATGAGGCTTATCACAAGAAGAATAGAAAGCCAATGCACCAAAAATTATAAAAATGGTCTCTATATCAATATCAACCAACCAATTTTAAGTATCAGCCAGGATAACTATTTAAAAAAAAACTTAGCTAAAAAAGAGATATTTCATTTATTTGCAATTATTTATTAAAATAATTAAGTTACACAGCATGTGACTAAATCCAATTATGTATTCTCCAGAAAGCTGATCTCCCAACCCAGTGGAGCTAAAAAGAAAGTATGAATTACAATATGCATTAAAAATAGACTCTTGAAAGTGAAAATGGAAGTTGAAATACAAGCAGCTGCAGTCAGAAGGAAGATACTCTTTACATGTACCAGAGAACATGTGGACTACAATGGAACTGTCGGCTCCACTAAAGTTCCTTCCCTGAGAAAAACTGAGGAGCTTATTTATATTGCAGAAAAATTACATGATTATTCTGTATAATTCTGTCACTGATGATTTGAAGACATGTTAAAATAGATTAAAAGCAAGAGAGAGTGAAAGAGAGAGGAAGAAACAAGCCAAAACTATGAGCCTTATATGGAACGTTCAACTTTTGAGACAGAAGCAGGGTATTTCCTACCATTATTGCTTGCTTTGGCATTCTTAGCGAGCTGTGCCCGAGTGGCAGCAATTAAACTGTCATGGGCCAATTCTTGCACTCGTAGGAACCATGGGGTACTGCTGTCTGTGCTATCATGAGAGAGAAAGTCATTCCCAGAATCTTCTGCTTCATCTTGAACAAACACCAAGTGCTCTGCTGGAGACCCCAGCCCTAGAAAAGAAGACAACTTCATGGAACAGAAGGATAACGTAACAGAGGGAAATTTCTTTTGCTTCCCAGAGGCTAGCGTTCATGGCACAGATGCAATAGCTGCACTGAAAAAGTCTTCACTGACCTCTGCATTGTAGGAAGCTGGTGATGATTAAATGCTCCTGAAATATCCAATAATGCCCAGCAAATTTCATTATCTTTCCCCTTCATAAGCAGCAGGGACAGAGCTGTACTTGTATCTCCTGCATTCTGTTGTCTGAGACATATTCAGCCAGATGACAAACAGAAGGAGAATTACCTGCTCTTGTGAGGTTGAGAAGAATAAATGAAGTGCTGTCACTTGGCTGGAGGTCCTGCAATAAACTGGAAGTCTCTGGAGTTGGCAGAAGTTCAGATGGTTTCTGTACATTCTGTGCCCTTGTTTCCTCTCCATCAGGGCCCACATTTACCTGGAGACTTCTCAAGACAGCAGATGAAGGAACATCTTTGGAAGAATTAGTGTGACTTGGAGAGGTGAGATCTCTTTCATCATCTAGTGAAGAAAGTGAAATCAGAGTAAATAAAAAGTATAAATACACTATGACTAAAAGATACCTATGAAATTATTTTTCTAGAAAAAAATTAGACCTTGAGAAAGATTGGAGGAGGAAGGAATTTTCTAACTAGTCAGACTGCACTGTTAAATGAGAGAAGTTTTAGTCACCCTTCTGAACTTGTTCATTCATCCCTGGAATGCCTTATCAGCAAGAGGCAGTGTGCCACAGTGGTGCAGTAAAGACAGCTGTATAAAGGGCACACTCTGCAAAGATCTGCTGCATAGATTTTACCTGGCAACATGAGTCTGTTGCATTCTGAGGTCTCAGTGACAGGAAGGAGAGAAAGACAGGTGATGTCTTTTGGTTCCGATTCCACCAGCCCTTGCCCCAGGGGAATTGAAGTATTCTGAACAAACTGAACCAGCAGCTGAAAAAAGATACTGAAGATTAGGTCAAGAGCAGCACATATCATTTAAAAAGGTACTAAACCCAGTCCATTTCCCCCTACTGTTTTGTAGGAGACACTGAATATAATCCCATGAATACACATCAAAGTAAATGGAAGCTTTTCAATTTACATTAATGACAAAGAAGGAATTATTTGTATTTGTCATCTCTGAAGTACCTATAAATTCTCATTTCTTTAACATACAATAAACAGCTCTGGATCACTGCAGACTACTCTGAAGGCCACTTAAGCTATATTATGGTTGGACTTGATTGATGATCTTACAGGTCTTTTCCAACCTTAGTGATTCTGTGATTCCTTTTTATTTAATCTTTTACCAAGATATGCCATGGTTTAAGGCATATATTCCTTTTTAATTCATCTTTTACCACTTGATACTTTACTACGCTCTAATCTTCCAAGTAAATGTTTTCCATGTTCAGCCTTTGGTACAGGTATTTTTTTAAATTGTTGTGTTTAAATACTTAACTGAAAGAAAGTTGGCCTTTCTTAAATAAAAAAGCAAGTAAGAGACTAGTTGCAAAGATGTCTAGCTAATAGCTATTCAAAATAGGCAGACAATGATCAGAGGAACAAGGTTGTGGTGTGACAAGGGGGAGAACATCCATCCAACTCAGCTAGGCCTAAGACCATCAAAGATGGACTATCAAAGCCATTGTCCTTAGTGTGAAACCCACCCACTAAAGGGGATTCAACAGAAGAAACCCTCTCCAGAATACTATGCAAAATAAAGGGGACTATTGCATAAAGAGATACAGGATTTATACTGGGGAGGATGTTAGGACTGAACAAGAGATTTGGAGGAGATTGTACAGGACTTATTATGCATTATTTAAGGGAACAGCCAAAGGCAGGAAAAGGAAGGGATCAAGGTGGATCTGGGCAGAACAAACGCAGGAAAATGGAGGGGAGGATAAAAGAGGCCCATTACACATACGCAGGAAGTTGGTCAATTCAGTTGTCTGGCCCAGCCTAACCATCGCGATCCATCCTGTCTTCTTATTAAACTCTATTCCTATTTCCTGTGCGATCCTGCTCTCTAGAGTGTGTGTGCCATATGCTAGTGAACTCCAAGCCAGGCTAGTAGGCAAGCAGAACGAGAGGTGTGGGGACATATTTTGGAGAAACCATTAAGTTTGTCTCTAGGCAGCCACCCTTGGAAACAGAATCAGGCACTTTGTGCTGCCTGTGTTTATGTGGGTAAAGCTACGAGCATCTTACCTGTGTTAATTCGTTTGGCACCAGTCACATCTGTACAGTGTGCATGTGTGTGCACTTACTTGAAAATTGTACTAAACCTCGCTAGTGGCTGGATCTAAGATCAGAAATAGGGAGCAGCGCTCATCTTGATAGACCCAGGAGGTGAGAAATGCCTGGGTCATTCAGTCCAGCAGATGCAGCTATCCTTAACATCAGTCAACTCTGCCAATACAAAAATTACTTCTGGCTAACTCCTAAAAATCTTGAGTTACAAAATGGAACCTGACATTTGAAAAGGAACTGGAAGTCAGAGGAATGCCTTTCCTCACCCCTGAAAGTCTTCCCATATTTAACCAAGTTCAGAGCAGCAAAGCATGTGCCTTGTTTACTCATTCTGTCCCCTTGACAACATCTCAAGCTTTTGCCAGACTCCTGGATATAATGCTGGACTCCTCTTTACCTCTAAGGCACAGACACAAAAATGAGACTCTCTTTTTTCCATTACCAATGCCACAGCAGTCCATACTAAAATATTCTGATTTAACAAAGGAAGTGCTGCTCAGAGTTAGGAGATAACACAGCTCAAAATTTGCAATGGACTGAACTAATTCTTGTGTGAACTCCACAAGCTTTTTTAATAAATACGGTCTCAAATCCCTCCCCTGTATGGAATTAAACTTCCAGAGACCAGAAAGACTGAAAGGGGTTAGTTGTAACAGACTCAGACACGTACTCCACCTTTCAGAGAAAATGTCCCTCAAAAAACATATATAGGATCTATTTATTTGGCTCTAAGTTCTGTCAAACAGACTTACTCCTATGCTCACATTCTCAAAATATTTTGAAAACCACAGATGAAAGAAATACGGAAAATAACAATACACCAAAAACTTAACCCTCAAGTCATTATTCCTTATCTCTAGGAAAATCCTTGACATAAAGATCCTGCATTCTGCTGCTGTCTAGCAAACAACTGTATGCCACAGACTTCGTTTATCTTTGGCATTTAGAAGGAAACTGTACAAGATAATTATTCAAAAGCTACTACCCTCATTGTGACATATTTTAGCATGCATTCACACAGAGCCCAGACAGAGTTGTCCATGCAGTGAGATGGTTCATCAGTGTCAAAAGCAGCAAAGTAAAAAAGCATGATATGCCCATGGTATATTTGTGATTAAAACCAAACAGTCACTAACAATTTGATTCTTAATTTGTATGTTGTGGTTGTCTTAGTATTTAATTTTCAGAACTACTGGCATCCAATTACAAATTATTTCTATAGCAGATACCAGCCTTTTGAGCCTCTCCTACATCAGGATGAAGTTCATTAAATCAAAGAAACTGCAAAGAAAGCTTAATAGTTTTGGCTCCGATTTCTCTATGCTTATTTCCTCTCATGAAAACACTAGAAATACTGATGCCTCCTCAAACAGTTTTACCTCAAAGAGTTACTGCTGCCAGAGCCCTGAAGCCTCAATTGCCCTGAGTGGTCTCACCTGGGGGCCCCACCCACACCCTCTGCCCAGAGGCTCCACTTAAACCCAGGGGCTCCATTTAAACTCAGCATGTGCTCCCTAGTCCCTTCCTGAGCTGTGTTGTAGGTTTCCCTATCTCAAGCCCTGTCTCCTAGATAGACCTCAGACTTCTACTGCATCAGTGTCTCCAGCCCCATCTCCTGCTACTCCTGACTGGACTCTCTGGATAGACCCTGGACCCTGGTTCATCAGTTCGCCTCATCCAAGGTTGTGGATGGACCCTGTTTCCAGCACCCATCTCTGCCTGCCATGCTCAGGTGCTGCAGGGTTGTGCCCTGCTCAGTGAGGGCCCTGCCTGGGCTGGATCACCCCTGGCTCCCAGCTCACCCTCCCTTAGAAGCAGCCTGTCATCACTGAGAATTATGAAGGTAAAAATTAAGTCTTGAAGCCATTCAGATGGCAATATGCCACTTGAACTAAGCCACAAGCCAGACTGCAGTTTGAAAGGTTAGCATTTTTTTCCTTCCTCTTAGGTATGTTGTAAGATTATCCAGAGGCCCCAGTCAGAAGATGGATCTATTTTTATGTTGTCAAAATACATAGGCAATAAGGGACAGTCCTTCCCCCAAGGCTATGCATTCTAATTTAAGATTTTAAAAAAATAGGAGAAAGAAGGGTAAAAAGAAGGGATTTAGGAATAACAGAGCAAGACAACCAGAAGGAAAAAGCCGGACTAAAAAATGTGAGCAGCAAGATAGTTGTAAGTTACCGGATTGTCTTTCATTTAAAAGCTGTTCATCATCCCTACTGCTGCCTACTCCTCCGCAAACCACTTGTTTTATGGACTCCTCTATTTTTATACAGAAAGCCTTAGATAAAACTTTCTTCCTACAATAGGAAAGCTTTGCTTCAAACCCTCCACTTCTGCACAGCAACATTAAGCTACTAGGGAAAAGCAAAATGTAGCAGCCCCAAACAGATGCTCAAAAGGAAAGAGATCCTTTTAATTTTCTTTGTAAAGTAATAACAAGCTAGTACAGAGAATTGAAAGGGGGCAAAAGAAGCAGAAGTAAACAAAAGGACTTGAATCATGCTCATTGTTAAAATTTGGAATAAACCCCCCCAACCTTTCCCATGAACTAAAGCAACCCAATCACCAAATATATCCCTCCCAACTCTACTTCAAATAATGCAGAGAAAATAAAAATTTTCATATGACAGTTGTATCTTGACAGCCAAGTACTTAGAGAAATCTTCCTTCCTGTTCAAAATCATTGAATACCTTTGTGACAACTACAGCAACTGGAATATGGGAAAAAAACCTAATTACACTGTATGCTGCTTAAGTTTCTCTTAATTTGGTTTTGTAGCTGACAGCAAATAGGAAGTTGTAAACGTTTCTGGTAATTGGCTATTCAGCATAAAAGACAGACTAGGAACAGGAGAGGTGATAAATTAAATGTGCAGATACACAAACTCTAACAAACTGCAGGTAAGAGAGAGTAACAAAGACCAGAACTCCTGGGACACTGATGGATGGGCCATTACAGGAACGACTTGAGTGTGACCTTGAAGAAATTCAACCAGAAACTTTGTAAGATACAGGGACAATATTATCATGCGTTAGCAGAACACATCTCATAGGCAAGAGCAAACTTCCTATGGGATATGGGGGAAATTCTGGGACAGGGTAAAACATTAAGATGTTTTAAGAGGAGGCTGTGGGAATGTAAAAAACTTACGGATGTTTAGGGGAAGGATCAAAGGCAGGGAAAGGGAGGGATGAAGGTGGGTATGAGAGGAACAACCATAGCGAAGAGAAAGGGGGTGGGGGATAATATGGGTGGACCACATGTTAGCAAGCTGCAGGTCAGTACGCCTCTCTGCCTCGTCGCTGTAGTCTATGCCGTCGTCTTCTCAAATGTTGTTTGCTCCTAAATAGTTTCTGAGTATGTTCATCTAGTTAACTTCAAGTTGGACTAGCCTAGTGAATAGGAGGAAATGACAATCTGGAAGCCCAAGATCCTGGCCAGAGGCTGGACTGAAAAGCCCAGGGCCTGGAGATGGATACTGGAAGGACTCGACGTTTGGCAGAGACTTGACATATCCATGACTGTGAGTATACATGTCAGCTGAGGGAGGACACGTGTGTGATACGCTAGCAAATTTCAAGCCTGATTCCCTGATGAGCAGGAACAGAATTAGGCTGTTTGTGGTCTTCCTGTTCTACGTGAATGCCATTTGTGTTTGTGGGTGCCTGTAAAGGTACTGTCCTGCCATATGTTACTGTTTACAGCCATACCTGTTTGTACTGTATATGCACCAAATATGGGTGCGTGTTTGCAGTTCAGACTCAGCCTCACTTCTGCCTGCATCTGGGAACAGTCCAGTGGTCTCTTGTCTGAAGGACCGGGAGGGGAGGAATCTCCTGGATGCTACAGTTCATCAGATCTCATAATCACATAATATCTGGCATCACAAACAGGATCCAGATGGGCTGTAAGTATTCCTGAGGTGGTGACTATAGAATCCCTCCCCTATGGAGGGGACTGATCCTTCTGCAAATACAGCCAAAGTGCTAGAATTTGTAACCAAGCAGACAGAACATCTTGGGGCACCTGAATAGGGATAGTTAGGGAAACTGAATGTGCATAATATTAACAGAACACAAAAGGAATTCCAAGAGGTGTAAAGTGGCTTTACTCTATAGCCAAGATATGCCTTGAATTTGAAACAGATTTTAATATTGATTAATTGCAAAAGGACATCCTCAACTTCGAGATTCAAACTTTATGGGCCAGATGTGGATCATACAGAGAGAATCTATAAGCCTTGGGGGGACAAAATGAGCAAAGTTCAGCTGCATCTTGCTGTGAAGAATTTTATTTTTGGCTCTGCCATACCACCTTCTTGAATATATCCTGTTTTTACTCCTTCTGCTGAACCACCACATAACTCTGAAAATCCTGTCAGTAATGTAGATAGTGTATGTACTAAAAATGTAAAATATTTATTGGCTCTTGTCACTAAACAAAGAATTGTTGTCCCTGCTGGTCAGCAAGAGATGGTTGGACAGGATGATCCCAGGGTCTATCACCACAAGCAGTGCAGAATGCTTGTGTTACTCAGAAGCTTGAATAATGTCCTTGACCCGAGACAGGGGGAAAAACAATGAAAAATCTGTTTAAAGAAGGGAACCCCTCCTAGAGGTCCTAAAAAATAACACAAAACACTAGAGAAGCAAATGAAAATACGGCCATATGGGATGGATTGGGTTGAAGTTTGTGTCCTGTAACAGACACCCTTCATCAGATGATTTAAAAGCCAAGAAATGACAGGCAGCTGCTTTGTTTGAAGTGGGGGTGTCTGGGGGAGGGGAAGGTTGCTCCAGTACTAACATTCAGCTCTATCCTCCCACTGGAGAGCTAGACTAGACTCCCAGAGCAGCAGGGACCATGTTTTTAATCGATACTGTTTCTGTTCTAAATCTAACCAGTGAACCACTGCAAAATAAAGAGGTCAGAAGAACATTCAGCAGAGGATGGGTGGAGGGGAAAGAAGGGGCTGGAGCTGAAGGGTATAGAGGGCACAAGGCTCGTTAGCTAGAAACTAGGATGCCTTCCTCCCATACAACCTCTGGGGAATTAATTCATTCACAAGAACCTCTCCTTGTGAGGTGCTGATGAGGAGAGAAAGGAGACGCTAAAATACCTCCCTCCACTCCCTTTTCAACAGTCAATTCAATTTATAGACCAGAGCTGTAGTTCACTTGATTGTGCCAGAGCTACTCCCAACAGCAGAAAGCAACCTGCAGTAGACCAGGGTGGTGGAGGTGGCTGGAAATTCTTGCAGTTGTAACAAATCACCCTGAAGGCTTAAAGCATGCAAAATGCAGATCTTATCAGTTCCCTGAGGAATGCTAGCAATACAGCTTTGGGGGCAGGGAGTCCAGAAGTAAAGGCAGATCAATCTGCCCATACAAACTGTCTCCAAGCACCTTTGTAACTTCATGTGAAAGGAAGATTCACCTCTACCTCAAGTATTAAACATTTACTGGCACATTGGTGGCTTCTTTAGGGAAAAAACCAGTAGCAAAGAAGCTTATGCAATCTATCCATAGTGCTTTGATTAATATTATCTAGACGTTACACAAATAGTTAGCTCCTAATTAATACCTTTCTCACATGGTAGGGGATATGAAAGAACATCTGTGGCTATAAGAATTATGGTGCCATGGCTCACCACAGGACGTAAAATCATGATTGACTTTCAGAGATACTTGAACAGCTCTTTGGGAAAGGTGTAAAAAGGGTATCTACCAGTTTCACACCAAAGGAGTAGAAAGTAGTAGTAACTTAACACTCAACTTTCACAATCAGAACCAGAAAGATATGTGTAGATTTGGTAATGCACAATGCAAATGAATCCCAATTTGTAGCATAAAATAGCCTTCATCAAGATTGAGGAACATGGTTTAGAAGACAGCATCTATGGAAAGGATGCCCTCTGCAACCACAGTAGCTTTCATGCATCAGGTCTGTTCCTACTGGAGAATGGCCTACTCTGTTCTGGGCTTGCTGGGAAGGAAATGCAACTCTGCTATGGGGAAATAGGACTATTAAGTAAACATGCCTAATTAACAAATACCTTACTCAAGTCGAGAAAAGACAAGGCCCACTTACAGCTCCTATTTGAGCAATGAGGGAGCAAGCAAGCAAGCATTCCAACTATCCTGGTCCTTGGCTGTCAGAAATAATCTATGGGAATCCACCCGCTCACAGACTGAAGTAACAAAGTCTCCCACCTTATCATTGAGAACTGGAAGAAAATTTGATAGCAGTTATGAGATACCAACCACAAAGCAAGAGAAAGGAACTCCTTGCAGCTCATGCTGAGACTACTCAGGGCTACTATGAATTTGCAGCTACTTTACCCAAATAGTGTGATTGGAAGGAGTTTGGCTGTTCCATTAAGAAACAAATACCTTACCACATCACCTGGGGTATGTTGAATTACCAGCATATAACCATAATTCTCTTTGGAGTACCAGTTTAAGATACCTGCTGTATTGCATAGGGACTGAAAAAGGATAAAACCAGAAGACCCAATAAAACCAATTTACACCTGTGAACTTCCCTAAAAAGTACTCCACAGCAGTATTAAGTCCTCTGCTCTAGGACCTTAGCCTTCTGAAGAGCCGAGAACCAGAAAAGCAAGGACACAAAGCAATACAGTCCTCTGCACTTTTAAGTGGGGGAATGTACACATAGCTAGCTAATAGCTATTCAGCCTAAAAGATAAAGGCAAGAAACAGGAAAGGTAATAAATTGAACACACTGATACAATCGTGTTGAATGTACCAAACTGCAGACTATCTAGCAAATTATAGCAAATTATAGGTAAGAGCAACAAAGACCAGAACTCCTCAGACACTAATTGATGGGCCACTGCTGAAGTGAAGTCTTGAAGAGGTTCAACCACAACTTTTGTAACTGGTAAGAAAACAAAATTGTCTTGGGTTATCTGAACGGGTCTCATAAGAAAGACCAAATGCACTATCCGATGTAACAGGGACTGCAGGATGTGTAAAACTTATTATGTAATGTTTAGGGGGTGGATCAAAGGAGGAATTGAGGTGCGTAAGTGGAGAAAGAACCACGGGTAGGGGGGAGAGAAGAGACTCCGATCATATGTTAGCTGGCTAACACTGCTGTATCTCATCGCTGCAGTCCCTTCTATCTACTTACTAAACATATTCCTAAATATCGTCCCCACAAGTGAGTGCACTGCTAGTGGACTTCTAGTCTACTAACGTGTAAGGAGGAGGCAACCACAGCCTGGAAAAAAACAAGATTCCAGCCAGAAGCTGGCTAAAAAGCCCTGTGTCTGGGCACAGATACCGGAAAGACTTTAGGCCTGGCAGAGACCAGAGACATCTGTGAATGTGAGCATGCATGACAGCTGAATGAGGGTATAGATATATTCCACTAACGAACTTCTGCGTTGTTCATGCTGTTTGTGTTTACCTCTTAGAGGTACTTTACCTGTGTATGTGTTAATCTGTTTGTGGCCAGCTACGCATGCGCTGTGTGCACACACATATATCTCTGCAATTCACGCACAGCCGTGCTACCAGCTAGACCTGGGAACAGTCCAGCAGCCTCACACCGAGCAATCAGGATCCCCTGGGTGCTGCTGCCTACCACTTCTGCCAACTGCTTAATGGAAACACAAGTACTTTAAAAAACAGAACTGGCTGATGCTAATAGAATAATCCAGACTCCCCAAAATCGAGTAAAGTCAATTTGGGTTGAGGGAAAGAAGTAGTCAATGCAGCAATTTATTTTATTCTTGTAACAGAAAGAACATTATAAGAGTGAAAAAAATAATGTAACCTGAGAACAGGCAAGAATATTGGCTGACACTCAAAAGGAGGGGAAAAAACCTGCAATATTCTTTAATCTTTTACCATTCAAATCAAAATACAGAAACATTAGAAGATGCCACTGAAAACACTTTGAGAATTAAAATGTAAGCAGCAAACTGAGTAAACTCATTGAACTTAGTTTCTAAGTATTGCCCATAAACATTCCTGGGAACCAAACCCAGTTCATAATTGCTCACCTCAGGTTTGGATTCTAACTCATCCGATAACATTGATTCAAGTGTCCGATTCCTGCAGCTGTCCTCAGCAAGGCACAGATTTTTTTTTTTTTTTTTTTTTTTAGTTCAGAGAGAACAACACTCCCTGCTTATTCTCATATTTTCCTAAGTGTAAAACAGTGTGGTGGTCTTTCTGCAAGAAGCTGTGCTGCGCAAATATTCAATTTGACCTGAAACAACAAAAAAGGAAATATAAAGAGATAGGAACCAAAAATTGAGAGCAAAGCAAAAAGAAGCGAGCAGATGTTGCATGTAACTAAAATATACTTTGAAGTACTGGGAAAACTCATTTACCCAGGTTCCTGCATTTCTGTTGTCACTGAGTCAGCAAAACAACATCCTAACACTGCAAAATTCATTTTCAAAGGCTATTTACCCCATTTTCTTTGCAATAGCTAATTTTCAATGGAAAACTGAACTGTTTGTCCTGGAAACTTATGGGATCAACTGAAAATCACATACAGCACGCAAGATACAAGGAGGCTGAATTCCCAGCCTGCAAAACAGTGGAATTATCCACATTGTTGATAAAAGGCAACGATATACAAACAACCTGTCACCAGGAAACCTCTGCTTTTCCTGTCTGTTGTTACATTTCTGATTATGAAAAATATCTTGATGATCACAGGTAGGTTAGAAGTTATTTCACAAATACCCATACAATGTTTCTTCTTTGGGCTGCAAGGGAAAACGAGAACCAGTTTGTATCTATTTTTGCCTACTGGGAAAACACTTGGATACTAGCAATGGGAGAAGAAAGTGAACTATGTACAGTTCTTCCCACCCTTCCATCACATTTACAAATCTACTGAATATATTAAAAAACAACGAGACTACTGGATCGGCTAAAAAGACAACCTAAAAGCCTTCCTCTAGTACTGCTGACAGCAAGCAGTGCAGCACAAGATACTCCGTACAGGAGCCTCATCTTCTGCCGTGAAGGGACAACATAACAAACACAGTGAAAGCAGAGTAACTCAGACCAACGCACGCAAGCTGGGGCTCGGGAATATCCCCGCTTGTGCCCCCTTCCAGCCCACAACCAGGAGGGCGGGCCCCGAGCGACCCACGGGGGAGAGAGCCGGACCTGCCAGGCCCGGCTGCCCACGCCTCAGCCGGGAGGGCACGGGGGGCAGCCTGGCGGGCACAGGCCGGAGCCCTGAGGGGGGAAGAGAGGGAGACCCCGGCGCCACGGGGCGGGGCAGGGCGGAGCGCCGAGGTCCGGCTAGGGCCGCGCCCCTCCCCCACGCGGGCAGGTGCGCCACCCCTCCCCCACAGCGGGGGCCGGTCCGTCGCCCTGAGGGGCAGCCCCTGCGGTGGGGAGGGCCGGGCCGCCCACCCCCGCTCCCCAGCCCGCTTGGCTCCCGTGCCCTGCAGAGGGCTGCGAGTCCTGGAGGAGCGACCAGGCCCCCGCCTCCCCCCGCCCGCCTTACCGGCATCTCAGCCGCCCGGATGTGACGGAGCACCCAACCGGAAATACCAAAGACGGAGGAGGGGGAGGGTGTGCTTCTCCTCCAGCTCTATGGTGAGCGCTGTAAGGAGCGCCGCTTCCGCCCGCCACTTCCGGCCGCCGGCGGGCGGAAGCGGCGGCTGCGCGGGACGGTGTCCGTATCCCCGACCCCCCCCTCCCCGGCGTTACCGGGTGCCCGTGCCGTGCAGCGCCGCTTCCCTTGGGGGCCTCCCACCGTGGCGGTGCCCCGGGACCGCGGCGGCCCCCCGCGGCCTGGCTGGTGCAGCGCCGGTGCCTGCCTGGGCCCGGCCTTCCTGAGGAGCCCCCGCGGTGATGAGCGCTGTCCCGTGCGCGAACCTCCCGCCTGCCCCGGGAGCGGGTTTCTTGCTATTTCTCTCAGCCCCGAAAAAGAGAACAGTAACAGCTTGGCGCTTGGGTTTTCCCCCGGTTCCACCGGGATCATTACCAGTGCTGCGCTGCAGCCTGATTCCTCTTCAAAGTATCTTTTGAATTCCTCTTCAAAGAATCTTTTGATCTGGAGATTATTTTACAGGTAAAGATTATGCAGGAAGCTTATGGTCAAGTTCAACGTTTAACTGCTGAACTCATCTTTTCTTCAAGATAAATCAACACCAAAGGCACGTTATTTCAGTTTATTACAGCACATGTGGAAACACTGGTTTCCTGCTAGTACTTGGTTTCCTTTTTTACTTTGCTCTGACTTGGTGTGTCCTTGCAGTTGGTGACGGAGAACTCCTGGGTTCACAGCAGCTCACTAATGACACCAAGTTAATAATTCCAGAAACATATGTGTCTTAACAATGTACCTAAAAACCAAGAAGGGACTGAGTAATTTAGAAAGCTTGTACTTTGGTTTTTGCTCATTAGCTTCATCTTGGTATCTATCTGTAGGTTAGCAGGACAGCTCCTGAAGTTGCAGGGTTGGCAGCCTCTGGTCTTGACATTAGCTGCTGGACCAGTGACCTTCAGGTCCAGTAAACTTTAACTTGGTTATGGCTTGTCTGTCGCTTTCAAGCCACGAGTGATTCCTGACTCCCATGCCAGAACGGCTGCTTGTGGAACAGTGATGGCGCTGGTGCTGCTGAGCAATGAGAATGCCGGCGATGAGGAAGTAACCCAGTGGGAGCTGTCGAGGCTGGCAAAACCAGGTTCCCTGGGGCCCCCTGGGCGCACAACGCGTTCTGATCCACGGTGGACTGTGCAAGAACCTGTGTTCACTTCCCAGGAAATGACTGTCATCTCCTACCTGTGAACTGCTTTGGAATGATTTCCTCTTTTCAGCCCCTCTAAGATGGGCGGTATGGCTCCTCTACCTTTCAGCCATGTGAAAATTTTTATTTGCAGCTTAAAGATTCACAGTTACCCCCCTTGGCTTTAAATGTCCAGTGGGTGGCTTCATGGAGGGCTATGCACTGGAGTCATACTGACAGCCTAGAGCTTCAGCAAAAAGACCGTTGACCAGCTGCCTGCTGGAGCCACCCAGTAACTCCCTGAAGTCTGCAAGCAAGTTAGATGCACGTCTTTTTCCAAAGTATTATCCCATGAACTTGCAGTCACTGCATTAGTACTAACAAAAGCCTGCACCGTGAAATTAACTCTCAGTCAAGCTGAAGCACATTTCTGATGCCCAAGGCAGGGAAAACTGTGATTTAAGACCTAAAATTGGCAGCCTCAGAGATTTGGTTGCCTCAGTGCCATTCTGGCCACGCAGATGGATTGAATCGGGGAACCTCACGAAGTCTGGCATTTATCATGTTGGACCACTTGGCCATAGTTGCGATGACCTGAAGCTTTAAACACACCCATTTATTCACTCAAGCCTACAAAACTGAAGGTAATAGCTCCCGAGATTGAGTTTTTTAACATAACCCAGATAAGCTGGAGCTGAGTAAAAGACCATGCAACAGTCACGGTAAAAGACCATTTCACTGTGTTTATTATCACAGGCACGATTCCAGCGTGTCACATTTGCTGATCCAATACAATCCATCAAAGGCAACCAGAAATGCAGAACTACTAACTTCATAAACCATTTTTTCTTGATGCCACTTTGGTAATTCCAGGACGCTGAATCGTAAAGCTCGATTCTGTTACATTAAGGTACTTAGTAATCTCAGAAGTTCTTTGACTCATCATCAGCCCAACAACGTGGAATTGTTGAGTTGGTATTAAAATACGGAGACGTGTAGGCGCATAAGTTCCTTTCATTTGCATCCTTCTGGGCCAGATGAGCTTGGCTGCTTCAGAGCTTGCATCTTAACTGCCTGGGGAATTTTGGTCTAATCTGTTAGGGGAATCTGCAGTGGGAGTAGCACAGCACTTACCTGAGTTGTTTATGCAGGTCCAAATCACTCGCACGGGTGTGTGAAGCAGCACTGGTCCCTGATGGGAGAATTGTCCGGCTGGGAATTTCCTACAGTCTCACTTTCTCAATAACATCTGCCCCTTCGGGATCCTTCTCTCTAATCAAGGAGAAATAGAAGAATCAGTCACATTTCTCCCATGACCACATTCAAGAAGAGAGAAACAGTACCGATTTTTCACCCCTGCTGTGAGACGGAGAAAATGTCTAGTCATGGAATAAAGGGAGAGTGGTGTTTTAGTTCTGGTTGTTGACAGGTCTGTTGGGACTCTATTCTGAATGCAAGGAGAAGCCTAGGCTTTATTTCTTCTGGCACATCTTTTGTTCTTGCATCTGTACATTTCTGTACACTCAGATATAACATTGTTACATAAACGTGCATCAATTTTTTTTCAATATGGCTTTTAAAATTGCAAAACTTACACGTACAATTGCAATTAACATCACTGACATTCAGCCTTTGCAGCATCAGAATGTAACAGATTTTAAAATTCTCTCAACAGGCGGTATGCACACGCGAAGCTATCTTTCTACACCCGCAGTTGATGTTGGCAGGGGTATTACAGAGAGGATGAGTTTTATTTTAAGAAACTCCGAGAACTAAGATTTGGAGCATCTCCTCATGTATCCCCTCAGGCTCGCATCCAGTTCTGTCACATGTCGGACTCCCCGTCGCGCTTCGCCTTTCCCGCGTAGTCAGCGCGTTTCCCGGGGCGGCAGCTGGAATGCTGCTGAGGTAACTTCGCTGGCTGAGAGGCGTACGTGCGGCCAGATACGGGCCTCCACGCCGCCGCCACCCGCCACCCTTCCCAAGTTTTCTTGAACACAAGGCGGCCGGCGGGGGCCCCCCCGCGCCCGCCCCCCGGCAGCGCCCGACGCTCCCAACAGAGACCGGCGGCGGCTCCGCCGGCTGCGGACCCTCGCCCCGGTCCCGGGCCTCCCGCCGCACTGCGTTAGGGCGGAGGAGCCGTTGCGGAGGAGGGGGCCCCGCGCTGCCGGGCCGGCCGCTCAGGGCGCGCGGCCGTTGGGCACCCAGGCACTCCCGCCCCCCTCGGCCGCGGAGCCGCGCTTCCGCTCCCCACTGCGGGCCTGGGGCGGAGGCACGCAGCCCCCGCTACGAGGTGTCGGGGGGGCTCCCGGGCTCCGCTGCGGGACGGGGCGGTGGGGCACAGGCGGCCTGTCGCTGCCGGCGCGGAGGGGTTAACGACCACCCGCCCCTCGCGGAAGGCAGTTAGGATGGCTCCGCCTGCCATTCGACCGGTGGCACGTTCCATTCCCCCGGGGGGTAATTCCTCCTCCGCCGCCGCCGCGGCTCTCCTCGCCCCGGAGGACCAGAGCGCGGCGGCGGAGCGTTCGTTCACAGCCTCCTCCGGGCTGGGTGGTAGGGCCCACGCGGCGCCACGCGGGCGGGGGGTCCAGCCCACCTGCCCCCCCTCGCGCCCCTCCCCGCCGCGCTGGGCGGTGGTAGGGCCCGCTCCGCCCCCCGTCCCCCCCGGCGGCGGCGCGGGTGGTGCGTCCCGGCAACAGCCGCGTCCCGGCCGGCGCCCGCCCCCTCCGCCTTGTCATTGATGTTGTTGTTTTTGTCGCAGGAGCCGCCTGTGGCCGCCGCAGCAGCAGCGGCGGGGCTCGGGCCGGCGCCAGGCATGTCGGTGTGCGGGGAGGCGGTGGGCGCCGGCTCCCTGCCCAGCGAGCTGGTGGTCCACATCTTCTCCTTCCTGGCGGGCCCCGACCGGCTGCGGGCCTCGGCCGCCTGCTCGCACTGGCGGGAGTGCCTCTTCTACCCGGCCCTCTGGCCGCGCCTCCGCCTCAGCCTCCGCGTCTCGCCGGCCGAGCGCCCGCGCCTCGAGTTCCTCATGCGCAAGTGCGGCTGGTTCGTCCGTGAGCTCCGCGTACAGTTCGCCGCCGACAACTACCCCAGCGGCGGAGGGGGGGCGGCGGCGGTGGCGGGCGAGGGCGCCGCGGCGGCGGGCGACGGGGAGGCGCCGCCGCTGTGCCCGCGCTGGCTCGACCTGCTGAGGACCTACCTGGAGCTGGTGCTGTGCGTCCTGAGCAGCGTCCGCAACAACAGGTACCGCCGCCGGGCCGGGCCCGGGGCGGGGAGGGGGCCGCGCCTCGCCCGGCGGGAGCCTGAGGGGGGGCGGCGGGGGCAGGCCCGCGGGGGTGCTGGGGGGGCAGGCGGAGCCCCGAAGCCCCCCTGAGCCGCGCGGGGCCGGGGCCGGGGCCGGGCCCGGGCCGTCCCGTCCGCTTCCGCGGGCGGGAGCGACGTCCGCAGCCGGCAACGGCGCCTGTGGGTGCCCCGCGCCGGCCCGTTCCTGCTGGGGCTGCGCCTCTGGAGCCCCGAGGCGGGGGAGACCCCGCAGCCGGCTTGGGTAACCCAGTGGGTGTTTCTGCGGCTGCGAGTTGAGCAGAAGCGGAGGCGCGCTGCTTCAAACTACCTCATTTTTGTCATATTCTGTAGCTTGATGGGGAATATAAACGCAAACCTTTAGTTGGTAAGCGGCTAGTCAATATGCAGAGCGGATACAGTTGCAATGGTAAAAACTTCTTCGTCCTTTTGAAGGAAGGGGGAAGGCAGCTCAAATGGAGCGAGTGAGACCTGGGAGTTTGAATTTGGTGCCTAACAAGGCACCTTTCTCACTTTAAAATAGAAGCCTTAATACGGATGGGCTTTAGACCTCTTACGCGTGATTGAAAAATAATTAATGTCATGAGAAATTAGTAGGGGGGGTTAAAGTTACAGCATTGGTGTTTCTCTGGAGGGAGAGGGATGGAGTACTGCCTGAATAAATTACTTTCACCTTTCCAGCTGTGAGGGGTTTTGCTGTTGAAAAGCTGAGCTTTCATGTCAGCTCTCGTGTTACCTGCTGAACTGAGATTTGACTCAGTTTTAACTAGGAGGAGGTTTTTATGTTTGTTTAGCAAAAAAACCCTTCAGACTTAGGACTTTCTTGACCAAGTTCAATTTAAATTATAGAAATCTTTTCCTGGGGTTTGGACTTAAGATGTATTTAGATCCTGCTTTTTCACAGACTTACTTTGGCAGGTTAGGTAATTTCCTGAGGTTGGAGTTCTTTAAAATGAAAATACTTGCATTCTCTGTACCGTGTGTGGGTGTGATCGAGATAAATATCTTTTAAAAAAGATAATAATAGGATATCCTAATGTATGGTCTCTAGTCAGCACCTAGGACAGGAAAGCAAGGATATTACAGTTAGGTTATGATGTGTTTGGAAAGCCATGCAGATTTTAGGATAGGAAATAGTTAATATTATTTCCCCTCTGTGAGCATATAGCTTCACTTATCAAGTGGGGAAGAAAAAAAAAAGCTGCAAGTGTTTCAAGGTATCTTTAGGATGAATTAAACCTCGTGGATGGCCTTTGGAAAACTGTCTGCAACTGAATCATGGTGTGGTCACCACCCCTCTTTGATTCTGGAGGGATTAGAGGGTAGTTTGAGGCCTTCCTTGCTTCTTTATTTTGAATTGCAGCAAGAGAACTTGAAATGTAATTCCTCGTAGGTTTGAGATGAATGCAAATGTGTTGTGTGAAGTCTCACTTTCAGTTCCTCTGCTCTGTTGTGCCCAGCAGGTACTTCCTGTGGTGCAAGTGCAATGGTTGGGAGTTACAAACCTTACTTCTGAAAATAGCTCGTTGGTCCCGGCTCACCTTTATCTTAATTTATTTCTTGCCCTGTGAATCCTCGGTGTGCAAATCACGATCATCTGTCTTGTCGGTCTTCTCTTGCTTTTAAGGGGCTTTCACTTAAGTGTTGAATGTTTGGGTGATCCAGCTAATATCATAAGTGGAAAAAATGTTGAAGCGATGTTGGTGATTATCTGAGCTGAGACAAGTATCACTACATGGACTTGGAATTTAAAAATAAATTGTATCTGCAAGAGATGTTGCCTGGTGGTTTCGTTGGAAAAACTAGTATGCTTTTTTTCTCTCTGTCTCACTAAAATATGAGGCTGTCAAAATTAAATGCATTGTGAGAAGGCTTTTGGTATACTTTTGAAAAAGATTCATTCTCCATGGCCTTATCTGAAACGTGTACAAGGACACTTGCTTTTTAGAGTTCTTTTTACAGATTCTGTATGCACAGCGTGGCTCAGGACTGCAGTAAAATACTATGTAGAAGTGGTGGTTTCTCCAGTATCTGTTCTCTGGTCGATCAGTATAATTTTGGTGGTAAGCCAGAGGTGAAAACTTAACAACTTTGATAGGATTTTGCATTACTGCACTTTCTTGATGTCTTCAAATCATTTGCATGCTGCTCGTTTGTTTTGAAATGAATAATGTGTGACTGGGGAACACAGGGTATCTGGTTATTACAGCAGGCTTTTTTTTCTTTTTAAATGAGTGTTTAAAAAATTTGAGGGGGGACTTACATTAAACACTTTTTATTCAGATTTACTTTCTGAATAGACTCCTTTTTTTCCCTTGAACAGACAAGGTTTTTAGTTTATTTTTTTTTCTTGCAAGGTAACTACTGATAACTGATTAGTTTGCATGTAGAACATTGTTTTTTAGCTCTTTAAGTAGAGTTTTGAGATTGAAAGGAGGTGGGAAGGAGCATTAACATATGCCACATTGCTGCTTAGTTCTTACTGTGACTGCATGTCTAAACGAGAGGCACTGCCACCTGCCTGATGCTTAATTTTGTCTAAGGAATGACTGCAGTCCGGTCACTTTATTTCTCTGCTTCTGTTTATTCATCTGTAACTCAAGGATAATTAATAATTCCTTCTTGTGTTTGCTGTATGTCATTGTACATGGGATAGCTATTGTAATTTCCAAAATAATGGAAACAGCAGCATTTTTAACTTCTCCAGTGGCTGAATCACTGGAAATGTATTCCTTTTGGAATTAAGTTTAAAACAGGATGGTTCTTTCATAACTCCTATCAGCCCTTATGATAGCTTTCTGGCAGTGAAGTTTGAAGAACTTCCATCTTATGCTTCAGAACTGGAGAGGAAGAAATCTACTTTTGTGAAATGGTATGCTGTTTCTTAACTGTGTAATCTTGTTGTTGGCTTTTAAATCTATTATTAAACAACACAGTAACAACCTCCCTCCTTGCGGGGGGGGGGGGGGGGGGGAGGAGTACTTTACATGGCTCTAGAATTCCTTGAGGATCTACAATACCACAGGACCTAAGAAAAGTAATTACTAAAAGTAATGCAATTTCTAGATGCTCTCTTGGGTAGAGGAGAATAATGTGTATTTTTGCTAATAAAAGCATTTTCTGTACAACAAAAAATTGCCGATTTCTAAGCAAATCTTCATGTTAAGTCTCTAGAAAAGAATTTCGGAGCAACCTTAGCTAATTCTGATGGAATTAAGGAAGTAACTACTTGTTCGCAACTTGGTTTAAAAACAACTGATAATATTCTGACAAGTATTACTGCTGGCAGCCAGTTATCATCCAAAAAGGTACGTTCTAGGTCTGCCTCATATTTGAGGTAGAGCTCAAGTAGCCATAAACTTTATTTTGTGGGTGGCAGCACATTACTCCCAAAACACTGCTTTAATAGCACTGGGACCATGATGAGCTCTAAAAAATCTGTAATTTATTTAATTAAAAGGTACTAAAGTAGTATTTAGAGTGTTCTGTAACTTTTCCATGAGCTGTTGATGTTTCTGACACAAATGAAGCAAAATAACAAAGTATATTATTGTTTAAACAGTTGATGTTCTACTTCCTGTTAAAAAAGGGGGGGTGGGCATAATGTTCTGTAGCAGTATCAGGAGGGACAAGTTGTTTCTTAGTGGCTCTTAAGAGATCCTAATAATCTGTGCATTCTCAAATTGGTCTTTCAAAACTAAAGTCGGGAAGGCAGGTGGGAGGGCGACAAACTTTCTGTGAGTCATTTCAGTGCATACAGCAGCTAACAAGCAACTGCTGATCATTCAATAGGAAAACTCTGTGTTCTTTTATGTAACTCTGAAATCCCAAAGTATGGTCTCTCCTCTAGGAGGAGATAGAAAGGTATTGATATCCCCCTGCCCCCTTTCCTCTGCAATACATTATGTGACTTGTTTGATCTTTGCTGTGGAAACAAAAATGCAGATTATTGTAAAACTGTGGTATCTTGGTGAAGTATGGTATCTGTCTTGGAGTTGCCAAAAATTGATGAATCGCTCAAAACAGTAGACTGCATCTGTATTTGAGGTTTTGTAATGACTCTCCTCTATTGGTCTGAGCAGGCAGCTGAAACTGGCAAAAACTAGTATAATACAGTATGTGCCTTACCACTTTGTTCATGTTGAATGTAAGCAAGGCCATTTTGTTCTTTTTTCACTGGGTGTTCAAAAAGACCGACTAAAACTGAAGATGGAACCTAGTAAGAAGCTTATTACTTCTAGTATGCTTTTTGAGCTTAGTGGAAAATAAATGGATTAGAAATCCCCCAAAACACATGTTTTTCCCCAGCTGTGTGTATGGGTAGTACATAGAATTCAGATGTCATTATGACTTTTAGTGAAAGATGACAATTAACTTCTAAATAATTTTATTGAAATAGCAAACACTTCACTAACTCTCTGAAATAAAGATGGGATGTGAGCTGAATGCCATAGAGATTATATGACACTGCAACTAGCAGCAAAAATCTAACATTGTGTTGAACTGTGATCAGATTTGTTGATGGTAATAACTGTGCTGTGAATGGAAGAATAATTGGATGCTTTCATCACTTAAGTTTTGAGGTGGAGAACTTTTCTGTGCATCTCTGTAGCGTGTGAAATGGCAGTCAGATAGACATAGTATAAATGTGTGGGATACTAGTAAATAGTGTTTTATGTGTCCTGTAGTTCGGTGGCTCTAAAATTAATACCTACCTGCAGCAGCATTCACTGGGGGTATAAGTAGCACAAAACAAGACCTGTGTGTGATGTGAATATGCAGGTGATTCAAAAGTGTTCTGAAGATTGCATTTTGTCTGTTAGCTCTCAGAATTAAGTCACGAAGATCAGAAGATAAAAGCTTGATTATAGCATTGGCTGTGAACACTGCCTTTCACACCAGGTGGAGGCTTCTGCTGCTTTCCCTGTCATACCAGACTATCTCTTACAGCTTTTGAGGAAATAAGAGCCCAAAATACTCTAGGCGGTGGTGCCAGTGTCTTCAGATCTCCCTGCCAAGCTTGTCCTTCAGTATGATCAGGCATTGTCTTAGATGTGTAGAATATTGAGCATGTGGTCAGGGCTCAGTTTCTATTAACATATCATCGGTACAGTAGTCCTGTATTTAAGTGACTAAATATTAAATTGTTAGAATTTCTGAAACAGTTGTAAAATCTAGGTATTTTGCTGCAGTATTTGTCTGACTTGGTATGAAGCTTGTGGATCTTGCTATTAAGTTGTTGTTCACCTATAGAAGAAACGTAGCAGTTGCAGCAGTGGCTAGATTTCAGGAAACTAGCGTATGCTTATTGAATGCAGGAACTTCAAAACAGGTAAATGATGACTTATGGTAGATACCAATTACAGAACACAATTCATACTTACTTAAAAAAATGTAAAACTTGACTATTTGATACTTTTTTTTTCCCCCCTCCCTTTCTCTTGGTAGAATATCAGCTCATACTGTGGAGGTAGTGAACTGGCAGCAGAGCTTCCCTACGCTTTGAGCATTGTAATTGTATTGCATTTTCCTCAAAGCTGATCTGAAATATTAGCATATGATTTGTAAGCCAGCAGAAATAAGGATTTATGTAACTCACTTAATTGTCAGCTACAGGTTAATTGGCATCTACTGTTTAAGATGAATTCAACTCATGTATCCATTTGTGATGAAACTGGAGTTTCTGCCATGTTAATTATCAAGTGCAGACTAGTCCTTGCATGTGAGGAGTAAATCTAATTTACAGCATGTATAAATAAAAAAAGTTGACTTGAAACTTACTCAGTTAAAAAAAAAATACAAATCTTAAAAGTAAATGCCACACAGCTACTCTAAAACTGCCATCATTTTCATATCTCTTGCTTGATCTTTTTTAGGAATAGAAAAGATGCAAGTCAGAGAAATAAACTGTACTAGGGAAAGGAAAACTGACTGTCTAGCACACAGAGTCATGTCCAGCATAAACTTAGAAGTTCCTCTTTCACTTCTTTTTAGGCATCCCTTCTAAAAATTAAAATTATATGTCACGGTGGACCACTAATCCTCTTCTGGTCACTGATGGGAAATATTAGAACAGCTTCCCCTACTTTGATATAACAGAAACTAGACACTGATTAGGGTGTGGGGAGCTTTCGCTTTTCCTGTCTGAGGTTTGTGTTGCCTCAATTGAGGCGGGTTTGGGCTCCCATTTGTAACCCAACTGCAATACATAAGTCCTCAGACAGGGTTGTTTGTGGTTGCATTCTACTTGGGCATTAAATGCAGTGTTAAAAGGGATAAGTATCTGATGTTTTAATCTGTGACACATAACACAAATGTTCCAAGGATTAAAAAGTGCATGAAAGCACTGCTGAAAGTTTTCTTTATGGTGCTAGCCTGCTGAAAATACTCCTGTGGTGACTGAAAACTGCCATTTGCTTTTACAGCTGGATTCAGCAGTTTGTATAGTCCTCCTCTCCTTTACACTTCAGCCTCATTTTTTGTAGTTCCATATGTGCCTGTATTCCAGGACAGTAGGATGTTTCTCAAAACAGACTACATGTTCCATGTAATAACGTGTTCTTACTGCCTGTGTTTGTACTATCCTGAATGATTCCTCACAGTGTTTTAATTTGTGTACGGACTCCTTTTTATTTTGTCGTTTCATAGGAACCTCCAGAAGTTAAGTCTCTTTGGGGATATAAGCATTCTGCAGCAACATGGAAGTATATCAAATACATACCTCGGCAAGGTTGACCCTGACGGCAAGAAGATTAAGCAGTAAGTTATATTTGTAAATTATCAAATACCTTAAAATAGTAAAAACAGATAACACAGGTTTTCATGCCTGAAATACATGACTGAGAAAGCTTTAAGTTTTTTAATAGGATGAGAATCTGAATTCTTAAATTGAGTTGATTTCTGTTCCTACTATTTACATGGAGTAGTCTGTTTTTGTGGCTCTTTTTTTTTCCCTTCTCAGCAGGGTGAGAATCCTTTCTTTCCTCTTTTCATTGTGTTCTAGAAACAATATTATGTTAATGGCACAAAAGGGGAGGAGGGATGGGGGGTTGTTAGCAGCACCTCTGCTACTGTGTACATGAAAAAATTGGAAAAGGAAGTTATCTGTTGTATTTCACAAGAACTGAGGACATGTAGCAAGTAAACTTCAAAGATAATGTAAGCACAAACAACTTATTTCAAGTTGTATCTCAAAACTAGGTTATGTATTTGCAGAATTCCTGGAAGATCATTGCTCACAATGTGCTTGTTTAATTCAGAGGTGTATTTTAGCTTGCCATAATTACATTATGGTACAATCCTTGAATGCTTATAATCAGAATAGCTAGTTCTTCTTTGGAAAAGGTTAAATACAATGTAAAAAGCTACTGACTTCTAGAATAAATTACCACAGAGGGAGTGATACTAGGTTAACTGTTTTAGCGGTTCTGCTAAAACTTTCCATATAGATAAAACCTGAATACCATCATTTGAGTTTGTGTCAGTTTAAACATCTTTTTCCCAGTAGCTTGGCAGTGGAGTAAGTACAGCCAGTCTAGATCTTTAGTATTATTTTTACAGTGGTTTTAGAACCAGTGTAGGTATATTATCAGATCAATGTATGTATGTGAACACAACCATTGAACTAAATGTTTGGTCCTGACTTAAATTCACAAAACAGTGCAAATACAGATGTGTGCTACATACTGTGTCTTTGTCATCCGTTATGCTTAGAATGCGGAACTTAGAGCAATTTGGTATTCTGTTTAACATATGTGCTGTGTGCAGGTAAAAGGCTGTTTTGGTAGAAGTTCCTTTTTTTCATTTCCTTTGTTGTGAAAACATAAATATATAACCACATCTTCGCCAAGGGGCTTGAAGAGAGCCATCTAAGCAGATGTTTACTCAGCTGAGTGCATGCTTCAAACAAATAACAAAATAACAAATAACAAAAATAAGTATGCACATTTCGGAGCCATAAACCATACAAAACTCATATCTAATTTGAAGTTAGTCTTTTAGGTGAGTATTGACCTTTGCACATTTTGGAATGAGCAAATAAATGCAACCTCTTTTTTGTTTGGTTGGTTTTGGTGGATTTTTTTTTTTTTTTTGCTAGAGTAAACCAATGTATTTGGGACCTGCTAGTCCTTTTCTAAATTAGAGGAAAGCTGGCAGTGCTTTATTCAGTGTTCTCAGGTTCATCAGAACTAGCAGCAGATTTACTTTAGGAAGTAAATCTTTAGGGCTCCTTAGTCTTGCTTGTCTTTTGCACTTGGAGTTTTCATCAGTTAAGTTGCAAAACATGGATACTGATAACTAACACTGAAAGATATAGAGCAACCTTTGTAGACAGTGTTATTGGTAGTTGAGGATTTTTGGAACTCATACGGTGATAAACCTTACTAGCTGTTTCAGGAACTTCCTGCAATTAAAGCAGTCAGGGAAGAAAATGTGACACTTCCTTAAGTCTGTAGCATTGAGCTGGGTGTAAGAGACTGTGGGTGAAATCTCAGCTAGCACAGAACCACTAGGATGCTCCCCCAGGTTAAGACTAAGGGTTCCTCTGAGGGAGAGGAGGCATTGGATTGTGTTTTCAAAAATGTACTTTTACAGTAATCAGCATGGGTTTGTAATGCTTGTTCTTTTTCTGTATAACATATGTCTCCCTGGTTACTTTCTAAAGTCCTCATTACAACTTAGTTCATTACTGTTGGGAAGCTCAGCGTAAATAATACATTTGTCTTGAGTTGAACAAAGGGTAGTTGTATAAAATTTTGGCTTTCTGGAATCTGTTTCCCATGATTGATCAGTGTGGTTCAGATAGTTTGGTTTCCAGAAGAACCAGGTTAGCCTCTATTATTAAACAAAACACTTTGATTGATAGTCTTTAATTAAATGAATGGGCTCCATATGGACCTTAGTAATATGTTTGTTTTCTGTCCAGGGCCATTGATGTGCTTCAGTACTGGTCAGGACTGTTTTTTGTGCTTAAACAGTAACTCAGCCTGTCTAGTCAGGCTTTGGTCTGTCCTCTGGCTGAAAGTGCCATTTGGGGCATTAATTGTGAAAGTAATTTGAGTTTTTTAATTTTTTAAATAGTTTGCTCCATTATGCTCATTTGTAGGTTTCAGGTTGATGGGTAACATCCCATAATTGCTGCTTACAGGGAGCAGAGGGGATTGATTAAGTACACTTGTTGAGGCATCGCTAGGTTATGTTGCTTTCATGCATGTGCTGAGCTCTGCTTATATTTTGTTACAGTTACTAAACCATGCTTAAACTTCAGCTTTATAAGCAAGCTTTAAGATAACCATGTGTAAGTTAGAATAAATGTTGTACTACATGCTAGGCAGAGTTATAATAAATGTTGTACTACGTGCCAGGCAGTTGAAGTAAAAGTTAATATGATAATAAAGTAGGTGTTAATTCCCAAGAATTCACTTAGTGTGTTTAAATTTCTAGAACGCAGTTCAAACTATTTTTGTAAACTGCAAGAACTGGAGTTAGCTGCAGTCTGTTTATGAAAAATAGGATGTGCATAAGAATTTGCAGGGGAGAAAAAAACCCTGTTAGGTTGTTTGAAAAATTTATTTGAAATATGTTAAAACTAATGGCACGTGGTTTATATCGTGCTTCCTGTCTGGCCTTGTATAAAGCAGGTATTAAAAACAATCCAAAAGTGATCACTATTAAATATTCTCTATTGACATGTTCTCTTTTTATTAAATTGGCAAAGAGCTGGTAAAGATTGACTACTTGGACTATTACAAAATAAATTCTACCATTGCTGCAACCATTACAGCACCTTTCATAGAAGTGTATGGTGAGAGGGGGGAGGGAAAAGTCTTTGTTTATTGGAAGAAATTAGAGAGGTTCCTGTGATAGGACCTTTTTCTTTGGGGGATTGTCAGAGAATCTGCCTTCAATTTAAGCATTGGCAGGAATAATTATGAAACAAACATTGCCAAGATCAAACAGGGCTCTTCTGAACTGTAAAAGAATTTAGGAATAAAATAGCAAAACTACACTATCTGTGACTCTTGACCTGTTGTTTAAAACTGTGTTTAATTGGTCACAGTTGCCAGTCCTCAGTTTAAAAAAAAAAATAAAATTCAGAGATGGTCTGGAAGAACTGAAATCTTTAAACCTGATGATTATACTAAGCAAATAGGCAAAACCTTGGGAATTATTCTGAGGTATATAGTAGAAAATACAAAAACTACACCAACTTTTCCACTTACAAAGAGAAGTCAGGCCTTGCAAACCCAGTGCATTCTTAGGAGAAGGAAGAAAGCACATGCAGGCAAGGGAGAGGATGAATATGGATTTGCAGAGGGAGAGGATGAATAAGGATTGATCTCTTAACTTTCTTACAGCAGAAGGATTATGGGGCATCAAAGGTGGTAGGTGACAGGTTCAGAGCAATCAAGAAGAGGGGGGAATGGCACCGCAGAGTTCTTTATTATTGCATGTTACAGTTGCTAAAAGCTTACTTGGCTCAAAAAGGAGCCTGGATAAATTTGTAGAAGTGAGGTCCCTGGGTGTTACTAAATACAGAAAGCCACCTCTGGCTCAGGAGGTCTGAGTTCTGGAAACTAAGGAGATAGTTGAGAAATATCCCTACATGCTTCCTTTGTTCTGTCACGCTTCTTAAGACGTTAGTGTTTCTCTGCTGTCAGTCAGGATACTGGGCTAAATAAGCCTTTAATTTTGTCTGGACATTATCTTGATTAAAGATACGTGTATGAGAATAATAACTTTGTAACATTGTTTTGCTTAGATGTATAAAGTATATAGATATTCATAACAATAAAGGAAAAAGCGTTCTGTGCAAAACATTGCCTGATCTGAAGCACAAAGATGTCTGGTAATTTTTTACTGGAGGTGTTTACATCTTATTTCTTGGTGTTTCATGGAACTGTCGTAGCCTGGCTCATTTGCTTCTCTTAAATGCTGATCTTTCTGGCTGACCAGGGTTTGAGATCAAACTCTCATCTACACGTGGGTCGTAGAATATGTATGTTCAAAGAACGCTTGTCATTCGGTCAGGAGGATTCTTTTGGGCCTTAGCAGCTGTGTGATGAAGACGGGAAAAATATTTGTTTGGAGAAAGTTTTTAGAATTTGACTGTACTGTTTGAATTTAGTATTCAAAATCTTATCTTAAAATATTTTTGTTGCCTTCCTGAATTAAATATTTAACTTAAAGAACGTTAAAAAAGATAAAGGGGTAGGAGAGGTGGGATACATCAGAGTAAGTGCATAATAATCATGCAGTGTAATAAATAGCATGAGGATTATGGCAGTGCCTGAATCATCTGGCACTGATAATCTGAGATTGAAATGTTACCAGTTCCAAGTTGTTTTGGTAAGACTTGAACCTGTTGACATTTGAAAATCCAGTTAGCTGTACATTCAGAATTATGTAAAGGATCTTCTTACATGTTTGTTCTTTACCCTTTAATGAGCAAAGTCAAGCAAGTAGTTTCAGATCATTCTAACTTATGCTTAAAGATATGTTTCTGCAACCTTTCATTGAAAATTACTTTTTTTTCCCTATTGAATTTGCAGTTCTGGAGAGGTTAGCAAATATGAAAAGCTGTTTTTAAAAACAAGAACTATGTTTTAAAAGCATTACAGGTTTTCTTATTTGCATAACCTTAAAATGTATGTGGGAGGGTGTTAAATACGTGCTGAGAAATACATGAAATGAAGGTTCATAGTGTGCCACTGTTTTTGAAAGACAAAGTACATAATTTTTCTCAAGATAGTTTACAGTTTTAACCTTTTATAAATGCAGTGGAGGTTAAATTGCTGTGGGAGGTCTGCAGAGTCAGGTTCTAACATTTGTAGTTCACAAGAACCATAATAGTAGCACCTTCCTGCAGAATGAGGCCATAAATGAAAGAATAATTCTCAAATAAAAAACTAGAATGGTATGCAATTGGTAAGACTAAACCATGTTTAATAGGATCATTGTCTGTTTTGTTTACTTGCAGAATACAACAGCTGTTTGAAGAGATATTAGGCAATAGCAGGCAATTGAAATGGCTGTCTTGTGGGTTTATGCTGCAAATAGTAACTCCCACATCATTGTCCTCCTTATCAAACCCCATAGCCAACACCATGGAACATCTGAGCTTATTGGACAACCACATCCCTGGTAATACCACTCTTATCACTGCGGTTGAATTGGAGCGCTTTGTGAATCTGCGTTCGCTCGCTTTGGATTTCTGTGATTTTACAGCTGAAATGGCAAGAGTCCTGGCTGACAGCAACCATGTGCCTTTGCATCGACTGTCTCTCCTGGTCCACAGTGTTTCCATAATGCACAAGTCATTGGACAGTATGCCGGAAGATGAGAATTGGAAGGCACTGACTCGCAACAGCACTAATCTTCGGGTCTATATAATGGCCTTTGATGTCAAGAGTGATGATATGTTAAGGATTCTTAAGCCCAGTATCCCCCTAGAGAGGATTCACTTTGACAGCTACATCACTTGTGTTTCAGGGGCTGTTGTTGACCTCATATCCAGGCAGTATGACAAGTTCCTCACTCATTTTATACTAATGAATGATGTGATAGATATGTCTGGCTTCCCAGATCTTAGCGACAACCGGAATGAAGATCCACTTGTCTTATTAGCCTGGAGGTGCACAAGACTGTCTCTCCTGGCTGTTCATGGTAGGTAATATATTGCACGGGTGTAGTATGTGACTTTGAAATACTTGGAACACTTCAGCCTTTCTAATCATAATGTGTTTTAGTAGAGTGGTGTTCAAAAGTCTGCTACACAGTTGCTATACATGCTGTTTTACCTTATACTGGTATTTTCATGTTTGGAAATATGAAGATGTTTATTGCATATGAGTTATAAACATACTTGTAGCTTACTAACTTCTATTGAGAAGTCACATAAGATTTTGTTAGACTGCTCACAGAAATGAGGATAACTAAGAATTGAGCATTCCAGGAGGCTTATCCTGAAAGTGGTCTGCACTCTGCAAGTTCTACCAAGTGGCTGGTTATGTGAGTGTGAACACTGAAAACATTTGCTGTTTTACTGTGAGTTTATATGCTGGCAAGATTAGATGATTGTGCTTCCTGTTTGTAAATAATATGGATTAAGTGCCCCAAGACTGAGGGGAGGAAGTCTGTTAGCAGTTTGGTAAGACTTTGCCAGCAGATGAAGGCTGAAAAATATAATGTGAAGGAGGTTGCCTTGCTGAGTGCATTGGTTTCACCAGTAATACCAGAGCTAGGTTTATCCCACCTATTTATTTGCCATATAATTGCAAATTTAAAAAAAGTGTGTGTTTGTATTCAGCTCTGTCATCAGTACAGTACTTGCTAGAAGTTACAGTTGTATGGCAAATTTTAAGGCACCTGAAACTGAAATAATGCAGAATAGTTCTTTCTGTTTGTGCTGGAATCAGCTTACCAAGACCAAGTTTGCCGATGCATGAAGGAGTCAAGTAATGACTCTGTATTGTGTTGCATAAGAATGAATGCCTCAGAATGCTTGGGGGAGTAAATCTCCAGTCATTCAGCACAAACAGGAGAGACCTTCAGCAGCGAAGGTTGTACATTCAGATTTCCATTGGCTGAAGTCAGAAGGTCCTGCTGTATTTGCTAGAAAAAGGTTTTTCTACTGTTGTCTACTGAAAAATCACAGGGGGGAAAAAAAACAGTTCAGCTGTCTCTCCTTTGTAGTTTCCAGGTCTGACAGATTTTGGATACTGGCACATAACCTTACCACTCTAAATGTTGATTTTGTCAGTTTCTT
Organism: Gavia stellata; assembly: GCF_030936135.1. NCBI lineage: Eukaryota > Metazoa > Chordata > Aves > Gaviiformes > Gaviidae > Gavia > Gavia stellata. The sequence continues at coordinate 27,624,615 of NC_082600.1, forward strand.
CTAACATTTGGATACAAATTTGAGGACCTTTAAAAAAAAATAATTACATGTTACCTTAAATTATCCTCCTACTGCAGGAAGTCCTCTAATATATTATCTAAACTAGAAGAAGAACTAGAGAAGAACATGACTAGGAAGAAAGATCTAGAAAGCTGTGATGCTTCAGTACAGCGTCTTAGCCTCACGCTTGTATTTTCTGAGGTTTACCAAATAATGGTTTCTGGCTCCACTTGTCATATTCTTCATGATACTATCAAGCTTCTTTCAGGAAAAAATGGTGGTTTTGTTCAAGCTGCCATAATTCACTTTATATGTAAGTGCTCAGGTTTCTTCTCCTGTCTCCTGAAGTGGTTATTCTTCAGTTTCCAATACTTCTCAGGGTTGTTTTTCTTTTTTCCCCTCTTTTGCTATTAGTTTGCTCTGAAAAAGGCTTTGATTTACATATAGTTTTGGCTGCCACTTGTCACTGACCGAAAGAGGAGGGGGAAAACATACCCTAAGGACACTTTTTTCCTTGGGTGCCTCAAGTTTCTCTTCTGTCTTTTGTGGGAAGTCATATCATCTTTCTACCAAAGTAGCATCTTCAGGAGCCGAGGGAAGCTGATTGAAGGATATTAAATACATTCTTGCAGAATGAAGGAAGGGTGTGAAGAGTGTGTGGTTGTTTGGGATGAGATGGGGACAGTAGGATAGTCAGAGTGGTATGATCTGGCACTGTGGATAAAAAGCACAGCCCATCTACAGGGCTGAAGCCCCCCCCCCCCCCCCCCCCCCCCGCCTTCTTGAGAGGGACACTTCATGTGGATTTTCAAGACTTTGTGTTGTAAACATACTGCATTACCTATGAGATTCTCAGTTTTATTCTGTCCATGAGCCAAAATTAAAGTTGAAATTTTTAGTAGCAAGGAAGAACAAATTATGGTGCTGCCCATGGTGAATTTTGTTCAGTGATACTTGTGGTGAAGTGATCGTTCCCTGTTGCCTCTGAATACTTCAGCTGGGCAGAGGCTTCTTGGATGCTGGAAAGTTACTGAGAAACTTCAGGCAAAACTTTTGAAAGGGGAGTTAATTGAAAATGAGATTAAGTTGAGAATAAGATGGTTGTTCCAGAGCATAGATGATCTATCTGACTGTGAAAAGTTATAGCAAAAGCCATATACCTGAACCACGAGGACAGCACAGGGGACTTAACCACAGTTGTTGTTCCCTTTATTCTTGCACTTTCTGTCAAGGATTTCTTTAGTAAGGTTCTTTACCTTCAAGATAACTGAAAGGTGTTGTGAGCTCCTTCAAATCCCGATAGGGGAGTGTCATCGTACAGGTGGAATTTTCCATTGGGTTTACTGTCCTGAAGCCTTACTGACAGCTTCATCTTCTGTGGACAGTTGTGCTGGAGGTGAAGTATCAGCAGATGAAAATTGTGGGAATTCATGCATTCCTAATGGTTAATATACCAGAAATGAGTCATACAGATGTGTACAGGCTTCTTTTTTGAAAACCTACCCTGTGCAACATATTTACAGGAAACCTTAGAGATGAACAGTAGGAGAAAGTAAAAGAAAACAGAATGAAAAATTCTCCTTTATTACTTTTACATCCATTTTCTTCATTCTTTAACTAGCTGTCTTATTTTGATACATTTTGATGTAGAGCATGTTAACTGCATTGTTGAAGACCAAACCACAGTTAGTTTTTATTTCTCAGCAGTTTAACTTTCCCAGTTCAAATACTGTGCAGACTGCAGCTTTATTTGGAATCTAAGTGGGCATCTCACCAAGAGGCTTAGCACCTGTGAGAATGATGATAAAGGCAGAAATGAGCCTTTCCTTTTGCAATGGAAGGGCTGACTTGGCAAAGCTCCCAAAAAGGGAAGTTCCCAGGTCATCTGTGGTTTGCATCTGAATAAGGAGGAGCTCAGCGTTTGCCTTAGCCAGGGTACAGAAAGCTAACAGGTAACTGGGGCGTAGGTGTTTTTAAAAAGGGATGGCCATATACGCTAATGGGAAGAGAAGGAAGGTTTGTAATTATGTTTAATCTCAGATAGAATAACAAGATTTATGTAGATTTTTTTTTATACTGATGTGACCTATTTCCTGGAGAGGCTTCTGGTTTGTGTGTATTGGGTTTTTTGTTTGGTTGTTTTGTTTGGTTTGGGTTTTTTTTTTAAGTCTACCTCTAATGCAACAAAAGTAAACTTAAGATTTTTTTTCTAGTACAAGCACAGTTTTAAAACAGTCCTTTTATACATTCACTTAAAATAATTGATTACTCACTTTTTTCATTCGATTTATTAATACTACAAAGACCACAGGAGGTTTGAAATTGTAGATATAACTTCACTTGGAGTAAAGAAGTCCACTTTCCTGCAAATGGTGAAAAAATTGCATCTAGAAAAGCTTGGTCAAACTACCTGAAATATTTTTGATACTTCCTTATTCCCATTATAAAATGGGGCTTTACCACTTGCAACCAAAAAAACCCCAAACGTGCTCTAGGGGGATTCTGCTGGATAGAAGATGACAGAATAGATTGGGAAGGATGTTGAGATGCTGTGGTATTAAGTACTTCAGTAAAAAAACAGCCTTGTAGCAAAATGACAAAGCAACTTTCTTTTTTTTCCCCTAGGTTACACAGTTTGGGCCCATAATCTTATTGCAATTGCTCGTCTTCGTGGCTCTGACCTGAAAGTTCTTGAAGTCACAGAAGAAAGCATTGATTTTGACCAAGGAGAACTGGCTGATCAGGATGTGGATCCAGTACACAATCTCATTGAGCAAGTGTCTCTCGGATTGGGTCGACCTTGGCACGCGGTCATGGACATAGAGCTGCTCAGTGTCTTCACTGAGCCAACCCGTCACTTTTACAGAGAGATGCAAAGCTTCAGTGAAGGCATTTAGCTCCTTATTTACAATTCCTGTGGTTACATATGCAAGTAGGGTCCTATTATGTTTTTTCAGTAGTGTGAATTAACCCCTTTTGTGCTGTGTTTAATCAGTATTAGCTATATAGAATTATATATGTGTATTCTACTTCTTGATCAAAGAACGTAGTCGGGTATTGGTTTAGAAGCTGAAAGTGGCAGTGTTTAGGGTTTTCACGGTTAATGGACTTGTCTACCAAACCTTACAGAGATACAGCCAAAGGCTGTCTGAGGTTGCCGGCTAACTTTACTTTTATTTTGAATGATTTTACTATTATATCGGAGTTCTGTGCTCAGGAGCCAACTCTTTTTAATACCCATATCCATAGCCCAGTGAATTTCTATGCTGTCATTGTGTGCTTAATCTGGTAACGTGCTACTTAATAGGCTTAAAGGAAGAGAAGTCTATCCAGGGTTGTTCACCGTAAGACTCTCACCTTGCTTTATTTCACGTGCAAGTTCTGAAGCGTGACTTAACTACCATTCTCAGCTTTTCTTAGCTGTTAAGCAGCAGTGTGAAACACTAGCTTTTCAGGTAGCTGCACTTCATAAACTGTAGTTTTCAGATTCTTTGCAAACTCCTCCTTGTTTATTCTCATGTTCTGTCATCTTCCTTAAAAGTTAGCTTTGGGCCAGAGTTTAAAAGAAAAAAAAGTGCACTCCGATGAGTGAGGTAAAAACATAACAGTGAAGACTGCAATACAAAGGTATACACAACAAACATTAGTCGTGAAATCCCTAGCAACCAAGTCACTGGATTTTCTCTGTCAGCGCCTGTGTCAGCTGCCAAAGAATAGATTAAAAACGAAGAAGTGCCCACATGCTGGCAGGGGCAGGCCAACTTTTGGCCAGCCAGATACTGCTAGATTGTAATATATAAGGTCGAATTTCGACCTGTGGTACACAGCTGTGCTGTGGCTCAGTCAGCAACCTCAGAACTCTTAACAAACATGCACCTGTTTCACTGTGAATAGTGAATGTAAAGGAAGGAAAGGAAACAAATACAAAGCTTGTTCTATCACAGGTATGAGCTGCTATGATGCATGAAGAACATTCCATGAAGTATGTTTTAAAATCTTGTTATATCTGAGAGGCTTTAAAAGCCGATTTAACTGTTTCAGGGCAACCGCGGTACAGACGTGGTCTCTGTGAGACTTCCACCTGACCCCAGTTTTAAGTGGTACGAATGTTGTGCATTTAATGTTTAAAGGACAGTCTGCAATAATAAAGTAAGTGGCCAACGTGGGTGCCCAGCAGTGCTGAGACCTGGCTGCTATATTGTAAGCTTTGGAAAACACAATTTATGCAACAGATGTCCAGATATGATTCTATTTATGGAAAAAGTTTATATGTGTTTTACAAATGGTTTTACCATCTTATATTAAAATGACCTTTTGACAGGTGTGCGCTGTTTTGTCTCCAGTGAGCACATACCATGCGGATTTTATATGTACATCAGTAGAGTGAATCCACTGGCACAGTGTGTGTATATGCCAGATGTGGTGAGATTTTATCTTATAAATGTGATCAGATAAAAAAAAAAAACTCCTGACAGAAAATGTAAGGAAACCAGCTGAATGTTTGAATTGATGACTGATGTTGTATGGTTTATGTTAAATGTATATTCTTTTAATCAATGAATAAAGCATTAAAAATTGATCGCTGTATAAAATATTTTATTGTATCAGCATGAAGATTTTTAGAATTAAAACGCAACATCTTTCATAAGCTGTGTATAACTGATAGCTCCCATTGTGTTTAGGTCAACAAAAGAGTCTAAATTAAGTCATACAGTAATTTTTTTTTAATTTGGCTGAATTTTGTCAACATTTTGGGGGGCAGTGGAGGAAGGGGAAGGATGCTTTGCTGAAGATCAGACTATCAGACCAGTTAGTACAAACAGTATATCATGATTATTACAGTATATCATGACTTATTAGGCTGATACAGTAAACTGTGGATTGTAGAATATAGAAGACTATTTTTGAGAAATTCCTGCATCCATTGCAATTGCTTAAATCAAAATCTAATGTGCTCAAGAAAAATGTGTAGTACTTCTTTGGTGTCCCACTATTAAATAGATTATGAATACCTGCAATGCTTCAGTTTGACGTTTTATCCGTGCTCAAGAGTACGTAGCTGTGCATTCTGAATGAAAACTGCAAATGTCTGGTAGGGTGTCAAAGAGCTGCCATGCCATGCAATGGCTGATTGTGCTGTGAGAATTGTCGGAGTGGCTGTTCAGTGTGTGCGTGCCAAGCACGGATTTAATTGGAGCTTCTGAACTTCATTTTACAATAGTCCAAACCACTACCATGTGTGAGAATGGCACTGCTTGTTGTTTAAGCACTCTCCTAGAGCTTCTGGATTTGGTAAGCGAGATTGTTTACCAACATACTCAAGAGATGCTGTAGGTAGCAAGATAAGGTAAATACAGTTACAGCTTTTTCATATTCCAGCAAAGTGAAATGATGGGACTTGGTCTCAGTGCCTTTCAGGGCTCAGCCTCAGGAGAGAGGTTTATGTAGCAGTTAAACCTGATAGGGGTTGCTCAGCATCATCTGGACCTTAAATTTGGTCATAAAGTGATAAAGATTTCTGGCTTTTTCTGTGCAACTTCCTGAAGCAAATGCTGCATCCTCAAGTTTAAACAGAGTTGTGGGATGTTAATTTTATCTCTGCAGACTACTGTGTTTCTATGGATAGCTGTCTTACTTAATGCAGTTGGGAAGTAACTTGTTTACCTTTCTGTTACATAAACGTGTTTCTCTTTTTATTCTAACCTGTTTTCTGCTTTTTTTTTTTTTTAATTAAGTTAATCTTGAAAGGTAAGGTAAGGAGCAGGAGAAACAGGCCACTTGGCTATGGTAGAGAGATGTGCAGTCCTTTCACTTACTGCGGTTATAGCCGCAGTGTTTAAAGTTGGCTGTATCAGTGGATGTCCATTGTTTGTACTCCAGCTCTGACTTTTCATACAGTCTGAAGCCTAATCACTGGGTGTGGCTTGTGTTCCAGGTACGAAGTCAATGTACTTAATAATGCATACAGACTACTATAATCTTTCTTTCTTTACAAGTACAGGGAGTCCAGTAAGGCATGAGTGTGTGGTGAAACCCATACCATGAGCAGTGTTGGAGAAACACACCTCTCACTGTTCTGTTGTCTTAGAAATAAATAAAAGCTGCTTTTGTTGTTTGTTTGCATTTTTAGCAATAATTTGAATTAGTCATACCAGGATGAAGGGATTCCAGCTGAAGCAATTTGAAGTCAAGTGTTAGGAAACTAAGATGGTGGAAAGTGTACTTGTATTGGGAGTGGGGCCTTACAAACTGTGTGGAATTACTTTGAGCTTGCATAATTCCAAATGGGATTTAAATTTTTTTGTTGTTTCTCTTTGTTTTTCCTAAAGAGACAGCGATGTCAAGTTTTCCTGCATTTGCAGCCGGAACTTGGAACACAAGCCCTCAATTGTTAAAACTGGATTGTTTTTTCTTTTTTGGGGGGAACAGGGACTTCCCTGCATATGCACTCATGTCACCCTTCTAGGTTAAACATACCTAAATACATCTGTTGTTTTACTACACCCTGCTTCGTATTGCATAAATCTGTGCTTGTTTTTAAATTGCTTGATTGCAAAAAAAATTTTGGGCTATTACTGGGGAAAAAAATGTCTGAAATTATTCCATTCTCTCTGTGGGATGATCTAATCCATGCTTGTCCTGCATTATCTTCATCCAGCTAACTTCTTTTGTTTTGCCTGCAGCTTCCAGTATCATTGTGGGCATAGAATAGATTATTTTGGTGGAAGAATTGTTTTTTGCAGACAGTTAACTTAATTACAAGCTAGAACAAATATTTAACCCACACTGAGAAAATACTGTATTTGTTCAGAAAATATAGTTACATTCATAAGTATTTGCAATCCTTAAGGTGAGCTGGAAAAAAAGAAAAGGGTTCTTATGGTAGCAATATTATCAAAGTAGGGACCTCTGTGCTGCCCACTGGTTCTATGTACAGGGACAAGTTGGTGGTTGGCAGTTCTGGTTGTTCCTAGGACTGACATCCAGGGCAAGGGTAAAACCAAATAGTTCCTTTTAGAATCCTGGTGAAGTCTTTCAGGGAAACTTGGAACCTTTAGAAAGCATCTAATTGACTAAAAATGATGCAACAGCTGAATTAAGCTAAATAGCAGTTAAAACAATTTAACAGGGATGATGCTTTAAAATGTCTTACTAAATTTGTTGTTGAATAGCTCAAGTACAAAGGCTTATCTAAAAGCCTTTGAGGACTAAACTAGGAGGAGGAAGGAGAATAAAGAAATTGCAGGAATGAGCCATGGAAGAGTTCTGCAGCTGAATAAGCCTATGTGCAAATAACGGTAGGAGCAGGAATACTGAGCTGCAAAAGAAAAAGCTCCCTTGGCAAGCTTGACCTAAGTAATTACAAAAAATGCACCCTGGGGATTTTTTTTTAAACTTCTAATTATGGGGTGTGGTGGCTGCAACTGTGTTTTGTGTGTGTGCAGAGAATGGGGGAATGGCAGCTGAACTGCCCACTGCTGCTACTGCACGTGGGGGCTTGCTAAAAAGTTTCCTCCTTTATGTGTCTTAAAGGGTCCCTTACCAACTGACTGCATTGTGAGTAATTACATGGTTTTCAAGTTGAAGCTGAACTGCCAGAAGAGCCAACAGCTGCTAGCAGCAGTCTTTAGATTGTGCCATAGTCAGTAAAAATGGAGCTGGGCTCTGTCCAGGTCCAGTGTGCACCAAAATGCCTGCACTGTGGCTGCAGCTGTGTGCTGTGCCTGTTGTGATGATGGCCATTACTGCAAGGGAAGCAGCAAATAGTAACCTTGCGTGAAGAGGTGGACAAGACAACACACCAAATGCTTTTATAGGCACAAAATTATTAACGCTGCAGTTTGCTGCTTCTTTCTTGTGTTTTTTAATTCTGCTTTGTTGTGAAGCCTAGCAATCACTACAAAACATCCATGGACACAATTCATGTCTAAAATTGTTTGTTTAGGTTTTTTAAATGTTTGCTGCAGCAGCATGTTCTTGACCACTTTTGTTGCTTTTTTTGTTAAGTGTGTTGGGTATACTTCCTTCTGTGCTTGTTTTAGAGAAGAAATTCTACCTTGCCTTGCAGTTTTAATTACCTGTACTATGTGTTAGGAAGAACATGCTTATAGAAATCTCCTGCCCCCTCCTTTGTGGCCATTTTGTTGATAAAGCCTGAGTGCTCTCCAAAGTTAGCACTGAAGGAATGGGGAAGTGGTTCTTTTGTCCCACACAGCTTCCTAAATGCCAGTGTTAAAAGCCAGAGACTAATAAACTGAATTCATGTTGAGACAGTAAAAAAAAAAAAGTATTAGTTTGCTGCAGACATGCATCTTCAAAGGCAAGGGTCTGGTGGTGCTGAAGCATCACACACCTATGACTCCTTCTTGCCATCATTAAAAAACCATATATGCATCTTCAATAAAACACAACCCCACACTGTTGGTTTTGAAGAGTGATGGGAGATGTGCTCTACATTTCCGCTTCCCCTTCCCACCCACTGTACTGGTAAAGCTTTGACAGCTGAAAGTTTACCTATGAGGTCATTAACAGAGTATGTATGTACATGGTAGGGAATGATACTAATTCCTCTTCACTTCAACTACTTCTATAGTACCATGTTAACAGTGACATTGCCTTAATTTTCAGTAGACTTTTATTAACTGTTTCAATTTGTTTTCACATTCTATTGATAAAGCATCACTTTTGGCATGCAGAGATTAGCTGTACAGGGAAACAAGGACAAAACAGCTGGACTTTTAAAATATGGTTCACATGATTTAATTTTGTACACCTCTGAAGAGATTACTCAAGTTAGAAATACTTAATTTAAAATTACTATTGTACAATGGAAATCACTTATTCACAATATTCATAGTTATTTCATTCTTTATTTACAAAATACTATCCTGAGTATTTTCTATTAAGCTTCAATTTGAGCAAAGTAGTTTATATATACCTAAGTAACAACGGTTACTTAACATAAGGAAAATGCCAGTAGGAGAGTACTGGAACGGTTCAGCACGTTGCTCAAATGACTCTGTCAAGTCTCTTGCTGTGGTTCCGGTTGTTCTACAGCTGATGGATTTGACTGAGGTGGCTCAACTCTACTTTCAGGAGGTGGTGGTGGAGGCAAAAATCCAGGTCGTTGAGGCGGATAGTGAGGATAAGATCTCATTGGAAAGGGATTTCTTACTGTGAGACAATCAGAGTAGTCCAGTTAATATCAATCACAACAGCAAACACAGACCTGCTCCTCCCACCCCACATCTCTTACTGCTCAGCAATGGCCTGCCTAAATAGTCACAAAGTAGACCTAGGTTAGGTGTTCTGCTCCAAAGAGACAAAGATGTGAGGAAGGGGGAGGACAAAACAGTCACCTTTCTCAGTGGTTACCTACAACAGGCTGACAGCAGCAGCCGGTCAGTGTCTGTTCATGGGCTTCTGCTACCACTATCACCTTTGGTCTGCTGCAGCAGCCCTTGGCTGTCATACCTTACAGGTACTTTGGAAGAGAACTGTTCAGTGCTTCACAGGTTAACCAGAGAACAGCAGGAGGCAGAAAGAAGCCCTTCAGTCTGATACTTACATCTTGCTCCACCAATGCAAACTCCAAGGGAAGACAACTCACAAGTACCTTCCAAATGCATGCCTTTGTATGGACACTAGCCTATCTCAAAGCTAAAGGATGAAACTTCAAGATTTATATATGATGCAACCTCATAGGAGGAAAAGGATTAAGGTAAGCATCTACCTGCTTTCCTACCCAAAAAAGAACCCTTTAAATGCTGAACAGTGTACATATGTGTATTTTCCAGTCAAAGCTAGTATTTGTAAAAGCTTTATCAGTATGAGCAATGGTGAGGAAGAAAGTGTACAATGCAATTAACCTTCATCACAAAAGATGCTCCCAGTTAGCTGAATTGAGAAGTAGTATGTGCAAATAAAGATTTAAGTGTTCACCCACTGTGGTAACTCACTACCTGCACAAAGCACTCATGTTCATCAACTTGAAGTAAATGCTAGCAAAAGCTACATACTTGGCAGTGAAGGGCGTGGAAGCCCGAAGTCTCGTACTGGAAAACATTCACGTGGTCCATACATGCCAGCAGGAGGAGGGGGAGGAAAAGGAGGTCCTCGTCTCATGAAAGGTGCTCTAGGATCCACAGGTATCAGCGGAGGTCTGACTGGAGGGAAAGGTGGAGGAGCAAACCCTGAACTGATGGCTTCACTTTCAGATGCCAGTGACTGATCAGGTAGTAAGTTCTGCAACACAATGAAAACAGGGAAGTGAGCTTAGGGAAAGGGATAAGGAGGGGAACATCTCCAATCTCATCAGGCCCACTTCAATGTAGACTGTCACACCAGCTAACAGCTAGTTCCAACTCTGCCTTAGCTATGGCATAATCCCGAGCAAGGCTATCTACGTGCACTGACCATCAGCTTGACCATAGCTTCATCTTTTGGGTTATTAATTTTTGGCAGGGATTATATTAGTCACACATCAAAATTAATTCACAAGACAGTAAGTGCTGTGATAGAAGTATACATACAATTTTGTAATTTGGACTGTGCAGTGCAATATGTGACCAACGTACTAGAGACAAATTTTCCTAAATATTTTGCAGAAAATTAAAGCTTGTTTAAATCAAGTTTCTGTTTATCTACTTACGCTAAGATTAGAATGATCTTTCATCCCATTTCCACTTGGTTCTGTTCGTGGGCTATTTTCTGAAGATGTTTGTCCATCTGTATGCAAAAGTTAAACAAGTTATTCAGTGCTGACCTCCTTCTCCCCACCACTGATTTCAGTATTTTCTTCCTGAGATCAGGACATATAGGCAAGAAAGAAAGAAAAAAAAAAAGAGTATCACTGTACCAAGCAACTGTTCTGCAGGCAGACTGAAAGACAACTGAGGAACACAAAGCTATGCTTGAGTATTTTCTTCAAATTCTGTACACGTTGCACATGAATTATGAGTTTGCAGCTTTTACCGAAGTTTCTTGTATCAAAATAAGACTTTTTCCTCCATTTTAGTATTTGTTTTAGAAGTTAAAAGTGCATTTTCCTAGGAATACATCTTAACATCACTGTAGCAGTTCCGTTTTTCCCCTCCCTCCTGCTAATACTTTATTTCTTTGGTAAGTTCCACTCTGGGAATGACTGCACTACAATATACTCTTGGCATAGAGCACGACAGCAATCCTATTCAAGTCTGACAAAAAACGATTCCTTCCATAGTTGCTAAACATCAAGGAGACTTTCAGAACTGTATCAGTTCTGGATAAGCATTCAGAAATAAGAATAATCATGCTCATAGTTGCTGTACTCACTTTATAAATTAAGAGATAAATAGGATCTTCAGTGTTTTTACCTTTATACTTCCCTGAGAACAAGTATTTTCAGTAAAACTGGAGAAAAATATTAAAGGGAATTGTCAGAGGAGAATCTGACTGGATATAAATATACAAAACATATACACTAAATGTACTCCTGTCTCAAAAAAACCCAAACAAACCCAACCCCCAAAAACCACAAAAAACCTCCTCACAACACACACAAAAACCCCGAGATTTGAAAACACCACATTCTTACATTCTGCCTGAATAAAGACAGTAACACTAAAAAGCACAAGACCAAAACAATACTTCTAACAAGTGACAGATTTTTCATCTACGTTGTATTTCTTCTCTGAAGCACACAAAGCTATTTTCTCAATGAACAGATAAGTCTTTTAAAAAAAAATAATCTAAATTACTGACATTTCAAGCAGGCCCTGCCTTTGTTGAAGACTGTAATTGCTTATGTCACACAGAGAATATTCATGCCTTGTTACTTAGGTTGCATACCACTTTCAATTTTAAATCTTTGTAAATTTGCTCACAAACTCTGTCAAGCTTTAACCCTTCTTTCTGACAAGAAGTCTCCTGCTGCAGGTACCTGCCTCAAGTTTAAAGTTTTTGTACAGTTAGCCTCCTCAGCTTAGGAAAATGTGTATTATTTTGTTAAATAAACTTTAAATAACATTTTGATCATCTTGCTGAGAAAGTGTAGCTCATTCACTCTTTACAGTTGGAGCCTGGATTTCAGTGCTGTGAGACATGTTGCTGGTTCTGAAGTCAGATGGTATGTGCTAGACGGGGTGGGTTGGTTTTTTTTTTTTCTAAATTTGTTGGGTGTTTTTTGCTATTTTTACCAATACTCACCCAAGTCTAGTGAAATTATATGCCTCTAAAAAGCAACATTCACATATGCTTAATGACCTCCTAAATACTGGCAGCAAGGTTATCCAAAACCCTGTTTCCATTAAGTAGGTTTTGAATTGCCCAAGAACTGAATACAGCTTTTTAATGTTTTTTTCATTGTTGCTTGCCAGCAGCTGAAGAAGAGGGTAAAAATGGATACAAGAAATGAGTGCAAAGACAGCGCACTTCTCCTGTCCTTCAGTCAGCATCCAGGTGCTAGAAGAAAGACCTCAGTGGAATACAAAATAGTAGAAAACAGAAATGAAACAGAGAGGCTTGGGAAAGGGGGTAGGAAGTAAGTGGCTGTACAGGAACAGAATTGTCTTCTAGTAGAGAACAGTTCCCTGTAAATCCTGAACCTTCAACCTGAAACAGAATTCAGTGTTCCCAGTTCTCACATTGACACCAAATAACAAAGGCTCTCTCTCTTACTGCCAGAAACTGGGCAACAAAGATGGTAACTTACTACTAGATGAGTAAGATGGCACAGTTTCTGTTGTGAGTTTAATGGCTTCAACCTAGCTGATGACTCAGACACATGTGACTTACTAGGTATTAAATAAGGATGAAAACTGTTTAGTAAGTATTAAGGCTTTAAACTCTTAAACTGTTTCAGTGATAAGGTTTAAGTCATCAAAACTTTGCCTCTGAGCTTCTGGCTGTTGCCAAGCGTCACAAACTAGAATTTACGTAGTTGGCCAATTTACAACAAACGGTACTTGGGTCAGTGAAATATGTGATTAAGTTGAGGGCAACTGCACTGTGAACTACAAAAAGCTCTAAGTATGGTAAAGAGTTTGAAGGAGGAGGCCTCAGGACCTTCTTCTAGTTTAGTACGCAAAGCCAGTGGATATTTGAAAATTTTGCCGTTACTCTTCCAGTCTTACTGACACTTTCTAACTTTACCAAATGTGGCATAGAAATGCAAGTAAAGGTTTGTGGTATTTTAATGCTGTGGTGAGCCTCCTGGGAGGGGCCAAAACAGACTCAAGGCCAAGCCTGAATGGTTAATACACAGAACAGTGAAGTGGGCAAAGAAAACACCTCATGACTACCATTCACTGAATCCCATCCACCTGACAGAAAAGACTGCTATTGTTGATAACAGGGAAAGACTGCATCAAGGCTAGCAGGTGTTAAAATGGTGGTTTTTTTTTTTTTTGTTTTTTTTTTTTTGTTTTTTTTTTTACACAATGGAACACTGGGTCTGTGGTAGCTATAAAGTTGTCCTCTTACCATGGCATATCATCAACCTATAATGAGATTCTCCATTTGATAGTATCATAGAAACAATTCCCACCTGTTTTATCAAAAGACGGCACATTGTAAGTTCGTAGTTCTGCTGGTCCAGAAAGTCTTCCAGTATTTGGAGGATTAGGGAAAAATCTTTCTTGTCTTCGAGGAGGAAGAACTGGATCAGTGAATGGCTCAACTAACATTGAAGAAACCACAAAACAGGTCAGTGAAGATTTATTCCCCCCATTCCATACAATTTTAAACTAGCAAAATTACCTGGATATCTTATGCTCTTGTTAATATCCAAAGTGACTATTAATCAGGGTAAGCAAACAATCTCAAAAAACCCCAAACACAGGAATCCCACCAAGTATGTTTCTTATAGCTTATGTTTCTAAGAAGTACAGCTAAGTATAGCTTATGCCTCCAAGAAGCTGCAAAAGAGAACATTTGAGTTTTGGTTTATCATACAGTAGAATTTTGAAAGTTATGATTACCTAAGTTATAAACAGTGGGGCCTTGAAACAAAGGTTCAGCATAGCAATGAAGGTCAAAAGGCAAAAGAAGTTACTATACATTTTAAGCCACACTTAGATAAGGGCTGTTTCCCATTATGTTTCATAGTGCTGTAATGTGTTTCCACCAACTTCCTTGCACCAGATCTAGCAATCATGCAGCTACAAGACAAACTATCAGTGAGAACCAAGTGCAAAGATGGGGTAAGAACACAGCTCAGGTCACGGAAACAAGACTACCCCTTTGCAGTATCCTGCCTATAGACCAGATCTGGCAAATGAGAAACTGCATCCTGAGTGGACTTTGAGTTTTATAATCAGGCTTTCACACAGATGTGTAGCAACTACAATATTGCTTGCTCCATCTAGTAATTGAGGTTCTTTAATCTGTGTACTTTTCCTAATTTTTAATTATTTTTTTTTTTAAATTGTATCATTTTGCTTCTTTATTACAGGTGTACAGGAAGGTTGTCCTTCCCCCTGCATCGTTTACTGCAGAAGTATCAGTAGTATCCTCTTTGATTCATCTCTGTCTTCTTTGACTGATAATGTGCAATACAGATGTTTAGCTGAAGAAGTGAGAGTGAAGACTGATTTTGTTGTTGTTAATTATCAAAGAGGCAGTATCAACATGAAAATATGTACTGAACAGGATGACCGTACCACAGTACTCCTGTACTATTAATATATTTTTTAAAAAAAACACAGTATTTTTCAACATTAGCTAGCTTTTATTTATTTAAGGATAATGTACCATTAAAACTTTTTACTTTCTCAGATCTCTTATTAATTATCCAGCCCAGACAGGTCTTTTTATGCACTAAACAAGCCCCCAGTAAAATGATGAAACTGAATGATTGATTGTACACTGCTAGTACCAATACCCATTTAAAAGATAGCATAGAAGAAGTGCAAGTGAACTGCAACATTCAAGAAGGGGGAAAAAACCTACTATTAAAAAAACCCCCAACTTTCCAGTGCAGCTGCACATGCAGTTCCAAGAAAACAGTCCATATTTTTAAGCAAAAAAATACTTAAAAATATACACTACAAGTCAGTAACTCCATTTTTCATAGATACAGTAGCTAAGCAGATTTTTATACCTGGTGGAGGCAGAATTATCCTGCGTTCTCTGTCCCAAGGAGGAGACAGGGATCCAGTATCCGATGGTGGTCTATGGGGATCAGTTAATCTATCAGAACTCAGCTCTCTTTCATTACCAGCTTCATACATTGCAGTTGGTCCTCTGGATCCTAATCGAAGAAATCAGATAGCTATTTACCCAGGTATTTTAAATCCTCTATTATGGCTTTCTTCATTAAGTCTGAAAATAGTAAAATAAATCATGGAATGCCAACACTGTCAAGATATGAGAGGTGCATGGCTCCACAGGACTCTCCAGTTGTTTGCTGATGACCAGTTATGTTTACTTCAAGTGTTTAAAAGGTTTGTTTGGAATGAAAAAGTCTTAGTTCAACAAAAGTGCAATCTAGAGTACCTGCAATTTAATTTAAAAAAATAATTTTAAGAGTTTCGGTTCATTCGAATCAGAGAAACTAGTGCCCTCACAGTAAATCATCTTCTCAGTGCTAAAACAACTGCTGCTAATAAAAGTAAAAATTAGCACACTGAAAATTAATAACCTCACTGTAAGAAAATACCCACAGGATGTTCAACACTCTTCTGGTTCTTTCTAATTCTTTAGTCAAGAAAAACAATAAGAGAAGACCAGGTCAACACATAACCAAGTGCAAGAGAAACTGTAACAACAATTCTAGGTTGCAAGCTTCCTTTAAAATAGATTTGGTCTGAAAAATGACAGAAATACTGAATTCTGGTATCATTCTCTAGTACTCTATCCTAAAATTCAACCTAAAATTTGAAGCCATTTCGTGTCTTGTGCAAAGTGAGATGAGCACTATAATTGCTCTGTAGCTGGCATTATTTATTTAACACATCATTTATTTAATCTGCCCAAGTTACATTAGTGCTCCATTGTGAAATGGGCAGCAGTTACGCCTTTGCGTAGTCTCTTTCGTTGCCAGTACTGCATCCTGAAACCTAGCTTTTACTTTTCCTCAACAGCAACAGCTGAGCTACAGTTTAAACTACTCAGTTTCACTACTTATTGCCTCTATACAAATAGTCAAGTATGATTTTGCTTGTGTGTGGTATAGCTACCGTTGAACATTCAATCTCAAGCTTTTTTCTGACTTTGAAAATGAATCAACTTTCACATGCACCCGGATACGCTTTTTACAAAGAATTAAAGTAAATAAATAGTCCAGGCTGGTCTTCTAAAAATCAATGTTGATTAGTGAAATCCTTAAAGAATAGACATTTAGACACATCTCCGATGAAATAAGTACAGGTTTTAGTGGGCATGATAGTAGTAAATTAAATAGCAGCTTTATTACCTGTAACAGATGCTGAACTCCACTCTAGCATTTATCTACGTTATTTCCAAGAACATAAAAATTATGAAGTAACAGTGTTTTTCTTCCCTTACAACCCATGACACCACAGCTTGCTTTCACCTACTCCTTAATCTCTGCATTTTACTCTTTACACACAACCTTCCTGGTCCCTTTTATCACCAGGGAAGAAACTGTCTCCACATATAATGACTGCCTCAAATTCAGAACAAAGGGAGGAAAACAATTTACTGAAAGCGTAACTTTCTAGTATCATGACCCCAATAAAACTGTCTCATGTTTTTGACAACGCAGGTACCCTCTCCTTCTCTCACCGACTGTAGACCAATGAGATGGAAGTGGCAGTATTTTTTCTTCAGAAAACTAATCAACTTTTGTTTACTTTAAAATCATAAGTTTATTTTGGCAGAAACCCATTTGTCCAAGAAATAAAACAAGACTGATTAAGTTTGGCTTTTCACTTTTCTCAATCTATGCTTCTAAAGTGAATCCACGGACCAACCCACCAGTACCAACTAAATTTTCCATTGTACTGTTACACATTCGACAGCTTTAGAAGCAAGTTGAAAAACAGGAAGAGTTTGTCCAATTAACTGTTTATATTGAATTGGTTGTTTTAATACTTTTTTGTCAGTAGCAAGAGGAAAAGGACAGGTTTAGAGTAGAGGGGAGAGAAATCCAGAATAGATACATTTTCAAGTTTAAGAATTGTACCTCTTCCTCCTCCTCCACCTGGAAGCATAGGTGAAAGCCTTAAAGGACCCTCCAATAAAGTTGGAGGGGAAAGAAAAGCTCTTGTTTCAGATGAAGGCCGGCCCATTGGTGAGGGTCCATATGGGGAATGCTCTGGAACAGTTAAAACAAAATACTCAAGTTCACAATATTTAGTTTACCAAACTGTATAAAGTAATTAACTTCTTGGGTGAAGTTTAAAACTGAATTGTTTAAGTGAAATGAAAATTGTGCTCTAATTACCATGTGTATCATATTCCCAGTCTACTCTCATCGATACTACTAAGGCTTTTAGTTTCAACAAATACTCGACATGACCTAGAGTCACTTATGACCCAATTATTTTTTTAAATGACTGTTATTTGTACATACACATGGCCAAGATAGTTTTCAAACAATTACGTATGTGTGGTCTTGGGAAACAAAACCATAAACCAAAACAATTAGACTCTATTTTACAATTCAATACTGTACCTCTGCCAAATGGTCTAACTGGAACATCAAGAGCGTAAGGATCTTTTTCTAAAAGGTCAAGTTTAAATTCTGTTTCAGTTAATCTGCAAATAAACAACAAAAAGTAGTAAATAACCAAGAAGTGCAAAAGTTTTACTGGACTGCACTGTTTACTGCTAGGCTGTCTACTTAAAGGATTAACAAAGCAAGGTGTTTTATTCTCTAAATAAAAAGAAAAAAGACAAAGGATGTCACAGAACTCTGAACTTAAGAATTCCTGAAAGTATTTCCCTCTGCTGCTGTATTTAAATTGTAATTCAGAAATTGAAGTGGCATGTTAGATGTCACAATTCCTAGCATGACATCGCTCTTATGAGTGCTCTAAATTGCATTCCAAGTATTAGTTAACTTCACATCTAAAGGTTCCTCACAACCACCACCACCTGATCCGTTAGCTCAGTATTAACTTCTGAGAGAAGCTGTAAAATTATTAGGTACCCATGACTTCTGTTGATACATACTTCTTTAAAACAAACAAACAAAAAACAAACCCCCAAAACTTTTGAGTTCTAGTACTAGATTCTGCTTCTTTCCTGAAATATTTCAATACTTCACATAGTTCTTAAGTTCTTACTTTCTTGCATGTTATCATTATGGGAATGCTCAAATGACTCCCTTTCTTTCAGAACTGCAATGGAACACTGTGCTCCCTGTGCCCTGTTTGGGCCACAATGGATTAACATAGGTCTAGAAAACACCTAATTGCATAAATCCAAAACATACATGCCAAATTGCATTTGTTCAGAATTAGATCAGGACTGCACTTACTTTTGTCTGTTATGTGCATTTTCTTTTTTTATATCATTGAGGTGTCTTTCAGCTGCTCGGGCTGTCAGCTTTGGAGAGGGACAAAAATCAGATGCTTAGATATTGCTATTTATTACTTAAATGCTTCACAAGTGTGACAGGTCCTAGATCCAAGACATTTTTTTCCTATCTGAAGTGCGTGGACTGTATTTTCACAAGATATGAGTTGTGCATAAAGCATATGAAACAAAGCCTCACATACAAGTGACATTAGCAGGTCTACTACCCACGTTTTTGAGGAATAAAATGGCTTTCCTGCAGGTTCTTAAAACTGCAGAAATAAAATTTTTTGACTATAGCTGCTTTGAAGCATCTACAGAATATGTACAAGATTTAAAGTCTCAAGTTTTATATAAGAAAGTTTTAATTTAAAATCATATACTTAAAAACTGTAAAATTATGACCACGAAGCACCATAGCTTTTAACAGGATTATATCTTATACAGACCATTCTGTGAAACTGAAGAATGTGTTAGTCAGGAGATATTTTAAAGTTTCCTGTTTGGAAAAAAAGGTAAAAAATGGATTTTGTAGCAATGTTCTTGGGAAGCTGTCAATGGAACATACTGTTCTCACAGGACATAATGTCTTCTATTAGTAGATAAAAGGAGTGAAGTACACATCCAGGGAAAATATTAAAATGTCATTGAATCAAGGCCAAAGCTTTTATTATTAGAAAAATGTCACACGCTTCTTAAATGGTAACACGTTATTCCACCAGATTTATTGCTATAGCAAATAATATTGTAATATCATTCTACTGTGCTTATAGGTATCCGGCTTAATTATTCCAACTATTTTATATGATAGAAGTATTTTTAACATGCTTTTGTGTATTTCTGCAAGAAATCCATATGTTTAAAGGTGACAGGTTAGAGTTAATTTTAATTTTCTGTTTTTAACAAGAAACAGAAAAGCGATAAAGCAAGCTATTCAAATCACTGAAAATGAAGATGTACAAAGTTCAGAAAATTCAGTATTTGGAACTTACCCAATTATCATGAGCTTTTTTCTCATGTGAAGTAATCTGTGAAAGAGATTCATTAGATCATTATTCATCTAAAAAAGAAAATTTAAGATTCAGTAGATGCTCTTATTCGTAAATTTAATGTATGTGGATAATTTATAATGAGACATCTAAACTTAAAATTTAACTTTTTAATAAAGTTATCTGGCGATCTCTGCTATGAAACTGTGTCAGTCAAAACCAGATGGCATTAAGGGGGAGGGGGAAAAAAAAAGGGGGGGGGGGGGGGCAAAAAACCACCCAATAAACCCAAGCCAAATATAGTATCACAACCTAGCTGAAAGTGGTATTTCAGCTGCAGTAACATCCCTCCTACTTGGCACAGATGGCAAGTAACACAAAGCACATACCTGATTCTGATAAGAACGAATGGTTCTTTCTAGCTCTTCTTCAAGATCTTTTGCTCGCTGTCTGTAACAAAATTATGATTTACGACATTGCAATAAAATATTGAGGAAAGTAATTTCAAATATAGTAAACACAATGGTAAACACAAAGTGTAATTAAAATTTTTTACCCAGGAGACAGCATTGTCACTTAGGCCCATGGGATACATAAAAATTACAGTAGCAGTAGAAATTCTAGGCCCTAAATTAGTGCAAACAGGATGGTAAACAAAAGAACAGAACAAAAAAACCCAACATCTCCCCAACTTTTCAGTGGTATGTGATATGTTTCCAATACAAAGGATATCCCTCCACTTATGCCCTAGCAGCCAGCCTCACCCAGCTCAGCAAATGTACCAATGTGGGTGGAGCTGGCACAGGCTACCACAGTCAGTCCTGAGGGATAGCCACTTGCACTGAAGTTATTTCAAGACTACAGAAAGTATGATGCCACCTTTGCTGCCAGCTGCCCTGTGCACAGTCTCTCTAGGGTGTACACTCTCTCAGCAGGTGGGCCAAAGACACATTCATTGTTTAGTTATACTCCATTTGTGATATTAATATTCTCTTTAAAATTAAGATGTCTACAAGGTTCATGTTCTGAATAAATCAAGAAGGGTGCATTCTGTCTTCCCGTAAGAATACTGAAGATTGTCTGCAAGAACTTTACATTCTAGAGAAAGAATTAATCTAATTAACTTTTCACGAAGCGATGTTGATCAGTATTGTTCAGTTAGAGTCAATACTCCCACAAACATTGAAGGAAGATGGGGAATATACATTACAGATTGAAGAATTATGCCAGTTTGAGAAACCACAGGAACAAACTAGAGGTACACGGTGTAATACAAAACAGAGCAAAACAGTTAAACGTATTTTTATCTCTGTTCAGTAAAGGGAATTAGAATAGAGACACACTTCCACCTTTCCGTTAAAGCTAACATTTCAATACAATTAGCATTCTAATGGAAGAAAAGCTGCCAGTGATCTTCCATACCCAAATTTTTTAACGAAGCAAAAACTCCCTTAGTATGTATTATTACACACAATCATGTAACATACACACACAAAACAAAGAAACTGGAAGAAGATGCATTCACTTATGCTGGTGTTTTTATTAATTCTCTATTGCCTTTTGTTCACTTTGGAACAAGTGATCATAGCAACTAAAATCTGTAATTACCTGTAGCTGTTCAGTTCTTCAGCAGCATGATTAATTTTTTCATCTACTTTAGAAAGCTTTTCTTCCTTCTGTAGGCGTTCTCTCTCCTCTACTGTCAGCTTCCTTTAAGAAAATTCAAAAACTATGGTTAATTCTGTTGCAAGTCCACAATTCTTTAGTTGGTCTGTCAAGAAAAATGTCTCCAATTTTTTAGGCGTGATGAATACACAGTATTTATTCAGATAAACAGTTTTATAGGCAACATATGAAGTGGCATAAATAGCACTAGTTTGTATTCATATTAGTTTATTCAGTTCATTAACTCTTCTATATGAAACATTTAGATTACCACTATTCCTAAATGGAATTTGCAAAACAATCCATATTCCCAAAGAATATTTCTATTCTGGTGGGGAGGAGGAAAAAACAAAAACAAGCAGCCACAAATCAAATCAAACAAACTAAACCCCAAACTACACTAATTTTCAGTGATTTGTTCTGGTATTTTAAATTTTAAAATAATTTTCCAGAGAAGAAAAAGGGTGTTATTAGCTATTAAAAAATAGTTATTAAAAAAAATTATTTTCGGGTCCCTCTTTTTTTATGCCTTATTGGGCACTACAGAAGAGAAAACCCATATTCTGGACCACAGATTATGCACAAGGTAATTCTGCAGAACACACATGGATACTACTGCTGAGTACAGACCTGAATGGATAAACTGGTCATTTTCCTGTAAACAGCAGTCCTTAGCTATCAAACTATCTAAATCATGGATCTGACGAAGATTGAGTAGAAAAGAAGTTTAAATCATGTTCATTTCCCATTTTTCTATTTCCCTTGTTTGAACATGCCTAGCTTTTTAAAAGATGCCTTATTAATACTAATAGCCTCTTCTATTCTGCTATCTCATTATGCCAGCTTCTCCCCACTCCTTTTTAGCTTTTCTAAAAATCTTTGATTTTTGCATATATTTTCTGAGTTTCATTGTGGTTATTTTTAAATATAATCCACACAGACTGCAAACGTTTTTCCTTTCTGACTGCTCATTATAGCTTCCTTTTAATAGGTTCCTTCCCACTCCCCCTGCCCCGGCCCCCAGCCTTTTTAAAAATCAAATGTTAATGTAGTGGATTTCTGGGGTTTGTTGCATCTACAAGGATGCTAAATATCTATACAAATACATATATTACAGAGCAGATTATTGAAAGTAATTCTTCAAAAAGGTCCTGCATACTGCTAAGTACAGGATCAAGACTTGTCCTGCTTCTCTTGCTGCCTTCAAGATTACGTCTGCTCCTTGAAGAAATAATTTCTGGCTAGTAAAACTAATTTTGCCATCATGCCCTAAAACGATGACCCCTGCTCCCTCCCTGCCCCGTACACACACACAGTTCTGAAGGTTACTACATGCCCCATCCCCTCACAATCAACTTTATTTCTAGTCCTCAACACATTTCTGATTTCAATCAGTAAGTCGCAATCCCTACTATCATCCTGGCTGAGGCAGATAGTACAGCCCTCATATTCTATCCTTGGTGAGGAAAGCCTGATTCACAGGGGTTCTGTGTTGCTTACTGGTAACAGTTAGCTTGTCTACTAACTCTAAGCTTAGTTTCATATATAGCATCACTCCTCTGCTGACATTACTAGCTCTCTTTACTATATAAAATATACCTCACAGTTAAAGCAGCTAGTGATTACCTTTCTTTCAGCAACTTTGATAGCAGTATTACATTATACCTTAATTTAATTAAAAAAAAAAAAAAAAAAAAAAAAAATCAAGCTTTCCAACTTTATCCACCTTATTTCATGGACTAAAAATTTGTTACTTCTTGTTTTACCTTTGTTTCTGTACTTGCTTGTGGAGAAGTCCTAAAATAATATACCCCTACTTTCATGGAAATAATTTCTATAAAATTACTGTGATCACAAATGTACATGAAGGTGTAACATAACAGGGTCTTCACAATTCAGAAAGCTCTGAAAAGCAGTAGTCAAATTTTCAATAATTTTCAGCCCCCCAAATCAAAGAGTTATATTCAAATCAAACGGTAAGCATTGAATATAAAAAGATGGACCAGCACCTGTGTAGTTTCATTTCATTTTCTTGATAAAGCTCAGTCATTACTTTAAGTTTCTGCTGAAGCTTTTGAACTTCACTTTCAAAACGTTCATTTTCAGACTGCAAGGAAGCTTGTTGACTTTGAAGGTTTTCTATACGTTCTGTCAAATTTAGAGATAATTATATTGGGACAATGCACAATTTAGAAAATTAAAATATTTGCAGTATTTTAGTATACAAGAAGTCTGTAAAAACCTTTGATCCTATATTGATTTAATAATATAAGCAGTAATACGTTAATGTAGTTCAATAAATCATACAAATTGAGAGGCAGTATTGCTCCTTTTTATGGGAAACCAGGAACTATACTCTCTACCTGCCACAAAGTGCAGCTCTGAGCATGTATCTAGCCTTTGCTCCAAATTGTACAGCTTCTTTGAAAACAATGCAGTTTTGTAATTCACAATATAAATTTTCATTTAGGGTTTTTATTATTGTAATTATTCTACTAAAGGAGTAAAATCGGTACCATCATATACTCATGCAGATTTACTTACACGAGGTCTTACTAAGTAGCCTGAAGGGATAACTCGGATTTGTCAAACTACCTCATCCTTCCAAATTAAAATCAGTCATGTTTCTTTTCCTATTTACTATTCCTATGCTTCTCTTCAAGAAACACAGAAAGCTTCAAGTATGAATATCTTTATGGGACAGAGTTACAATCAATTTGGAAAACACACCAGTACAAAGAGTCAGTTTAAAGGACTATCAAAAACTAAAAAATACCGTTTTATAGAGCATCCCATCACCCAAATAACAAAGCACGGTACGTTCAAATGTGACAGCTACTCTGCTGGCTGTTATCTATAGAAGCAATAGCTAATTACAGGCTTTAATCTGAATTAAAGTGGCAGTGTTTTCATTTCATAAGGTTTAATTCAGTATGTCCTACACAACAAAGGAAAAAAACAGAGCAAGACGCTTTTAGATTCAATTGTCTAAATGCAGCATTTTGGATTTTGAGAAGTATTGAGCTTGCACCCATTACAAACTAATTACAATTAAGCTACCATTTTTAATAGATGGTTTTAAAATTTAGATTAAAACTCCATTGTTTCCTGTCCAGAAATTATGTAAAGAAGGTATTATTTATTTATTAACATAATTCTGCCCATGTATTTTAAGATTCTATAACTTAAGAGTTATAGAATACTCAGAGTACAATAAAATTTGCAAATGGTGCTTTAGCAACCATTATACATCACTACACTTCAATTGCTTTACCTCTAAAATCAAATATTTAAAATAGCTAAGCAACTTAAACTCAAACAGGCATTTAAAAAAATCAAGTAGAGCTATTAATATAAACTTAATTCAGTTTTTAATGGAAGTAATACTTACAGCCCGTAAAACCAATTTACAAAAGCAGCATCTTATTAATTTTAAAAGCAAAACAGTATTTAATTACCTGTAAGTTCTCCTTTAGCTTTATTTTCATCAGACAGTTTTGAATACATTTGATCTCTTTCTGTTTCCAGGGTCTTTAAACAAGCATTTAACTACAACCAAAATTTAAAAAAATAAGCATTTTAAGATTACCAGAAACTGTTTGCATGCAAAATATCTAATTAAACTCTGAAAGATGCTGAACTCTGTGATACTGATATATATATGCAATTAAACTTACCATAAAAATTGCATACATTCCCTCTAGTTTCCTCCCTTACCTCCACAAGTTTCTTAAAATCACGTACCTTTGCAGCATAGATCAACTTCTTTACAGTTCGTTTTTGCTGATCATCTGATTGACAGAATAGAATAATGTCACATAAAAAGCACAAAAAGTTTTGTGACAGAGCTTACTGCTATTACTCTATTTTGTTTTTATAAAAAAGCAATCCCCAACATACCATGATAGGCATAGCATATCTGGGGGGGGGGGGCGGGGGGGGAAGCAGGAGGGATGCCTATATTCTAGTGCTTTGTTCACCAATCAGACTCAGAATGCTCATGTTAAAAGTGAGATGCTGAATACACGCTGTAAGATTCACCGGGCTGTGCCCTATGGTATAATCAACACCAGCATAAAAAGAAGCTGCAGCAAGAAAAAGGAGGAAGAAAGGCTCTTCTGTACTGCGGTTTTGAGGGGACCCACATCTACACCCATCTGATTCCAGTGCTACCATACTACCTGCAACAAGTAACACTTGCGTAAGGACAAGGAGGCAGACATTAGGCTCTGACGACCCACAGCACTACTGCTGGGAGGAGCTTCAAGAAATTAAAGCAAGGTTTCCATGTAAAAATATTTGAGAATCGCTACTTAATACTAACACAGGCTAAAGCCATTCTGCAAGAGACTGAGCACTGAGTCTTTACATTGCTCTATGATAATATGTGTGCTTTAGCTGTATCCACACACTGCTCAATAGTAAGCATAGGTAGTTATTTCAGAGGCATCCAAGCATCAGTTAACTGTCCGACACGAATAACATGAGGTGAGTCTTGAAAAACCAACTTCTACAAAACTAATCTTTCAACTTTCCTGAAAGTTTGTTGGTTCTGTATTTCTAAAACATCTATTAAATTAATATTTAAGACGGGAAACTATACAAACCATACCTAAATGCTCTCCATTCTCTGTTTCACCCTTTATATCCGTGTCCCAGTGATTATCTTCAGCATCATCATCTTCTCTTATTGCTGAACTCCAGTCTTTCATCTTCAGTAAGTATTGTGTCAGCGACTAAGAAAAAGCCCACACAAAACACAAACAGTAAAATAAATACAAGCAATGCAAATGCAGTTACCATTACTATTATTTTTTCAGGATTTCTGTCCTTTATTTAGTTCCCTTAGTAGATTAAGTGAGCCCCGTATACAGGATTCTAGATGCCGGATACTACTTTTTGTATGAAAACATATACCTGCGGGTCAACAGGCGTGCCCTTGTGGAGACTTTTCAGATAGCCAAGTATGCATGCTGTTAGCAGGGCTTGTGTATATAAAGGTACATGCATGTAAGAATACACTCCCAATTCCCATGCTCCAGAATAAAAAAAAAATGCAAACACTCTATCAGAACTAAAAGAGTTTTTCCTTATTTAACGCGCTGGCTTCCAAGGCTATCAGACTGCTCCACTGTGTTGTTAAGCAACCTTTTTTGCTTAGCAGGACACAAGACATTAGAGGATGGAGACAGCAAACAGCTGTCCCCAAAACAGCTTAATGTGTATTAAGACAAGAAGAGGTTGTTAGACTTTCTTGGAACTCAATGATTAGCATCAGTCTGAATAATTTGATTCAATGCTAGCTGTCATAATTTACCTTGACTTGACTCTCTTTATTTTTCAATACTTCTTCTATATCTGCTTTAGACGCTTCAGACATCTTAGTTTGTTCATTTAGTTCACTAAATCGTTCACCCCATCCTTCAGCTTCTTGTAAAAGCTAAAAAGGGAAATACCAGATTAGCATGATTGTCTATTACAACCAAGAATCAAGGACGAATAGTACTTGAGCCTGTTACGTCTATTATCTATACATAAGCAGAATTTTAACCTCTCATCTACCACTAAGAACTAACAGAGATAGACTACAAGACAGTTAAACCTCAACAGTTGAAAAATAAGACTTCTATGTTATTGTCCAGCTGCTTTAGCTGCAATAGCTCTCCATTGTAATTAGTTGTTAGGCTATTTTAAAACATTTGTAAGAACTGTTCAGTTAATATTCCACTCAGTTTAAAAACCCTGATGTGACAACAGCAATGCATATAAAACAGCGATCATTTGTGTAACAGCTACAAACACTGGGGAATGGATGGACAGGAAAACACTCATTCCGCAATATGACCCACACTTCTGAAATTGTACCTGTGCCTTTTCAACCTAGAGGAGGTCAGTGAGGTAAGGGAAACCAGGAAGCTTTTTAGACAGCTATGTCAATTCACGTGACTTGCAAAGTTATATTATTTCTCCTACTCTCCGCCATACCTCTTAAAGCATTTTTTAAATTTTATTTTAAAAAAGCTTCCCTGTTAATGAAAGTCACAGCAACTGTATGTAATCAACACCTACTAGTACATATCTTTGTAACTAACTGCAGTTAACTAAAAAGACAGGTAGCTTCCAAGGTTGTATTTTACAGACATCCCCTAGTAAAATCTCATTTCACAAAAATACTTTACAGCAGTAAAGGGATTAGTACACTTAAGCACCAGTTCATTAAAAATAGCCACTGGAGTATGTTAATTAATGAAACCATGCCTTCATATTGTGAGAACGAAATTGAACTGATGCAGATTTCTCTTAAGACAAAACATGCAGTACAAAAACATGGGGTACAGTATAAAAAAAAATTGTCTTAAGAGTCTATCAAAAGAATATTGCTTAAAGTTGCACAACAGGCAACCAATTTAAAAGCAGTGAATGTACAGAAAGGAATAAGTACGTTGAACAACAAGAACATGACAGCTAGTTATACTAAAAATAAAACCAGAAAATGGTAGTTAAACAGGGGAACTGCCATGCAAATTGACAAGCGAGCCTGAACGCTACTGATCAAAGATAAAGTAGAAGGCATAAAACAAAAGGTATGTGACTAGAATTGGATGAACCCCACTTGGCACACAACTGCACCTTTCAAGCAGTAAAAGCCATGTATGAATTTGCAGCATCATGCAAACTATGTATTACGGATAAAACAAAAATATTCTTTATGCTAATACTGCTCAGAAGACATAAACAGGCAACTACTTTTATCATTAAATGACATCCTCAAAGGGAAGCGAAAGTTTAAGACACTCCTTCTTCATGAAGCCAAAGAGAAAATAAATTGACATGACTTTATATACCTGTAAGAATTACAATAGAGAAATAGCAAGGATTTGCAATAAGCTAAAGCAATATGTATTTCTAATGTTCCTGCAAAAAACAAAGCACAGAAAGTTTGGAGTTCATTAACAGTTCCCTTGTTCAAACTAAAAGGCCCAATCCTCTCTCTGACACATCATAAATCTGAGACAGCACATCTGTTATAATGTTTAAGCTATGATGTGCCAGAAGATTATGACCCATTAGTGCAAATGGACAGAGGAAGAAAGCACTCTAGTTTCTGTGAACAAATAGCACCTTTGTTACCTTTTGAGCATAAGTGAAATTCCATCTTTAAAAAAAAAGTAAGAAAGAAAAATAAAAACGGTATATGGATATTCTAATATAGCAAACTAACTCACATGCTTACAACAACCTCAAAAGAGAATACAAATAAGCAAAGCAGATACTTTCTCTTCTTTCCTTATCAGGTTCCATCAACTCTTATCAGGTTATTTACCTACTAAAAAGCAGAGCAAAATACAATATACACAAATGTTCTCAAATTACTAAAAACTGCAACAAAGCTCAGTTAACAACAAAGCGTAGTAATTAATCCTAAACAACGCTGTTAAGGAACTGCTATACCCACGTTATTTTATCTGGAAGGAATGCAAAAAAAGTTATTTTTATAATCTAGGAACCTGGCAAGTTAATTACATCCTGGGAGCTGTTTTTACTAATTTTTTTCCTGGTTTTGCGTGATATAAAATGACTGCCCATAAAATGTATTGTAATTGTCAGCACTTAGTATTACCCTAATCTAAGTACTATTTTCTAATAAAAGGAAAGAAAAAGAAGATTCTTTTCACTCACACAATGAATAACTGGATTATTTCTGTTTGAACACAAAAAATTACCAGAGGAAAAAAAACCCTCTCTATTAAAACTTTGTGTACTGCTTCTCAAAATTTATTACGTAAGTACACTCTCACATTTGAAATAAAGCACCGACACCAGACCCTTCCTCCTCACAGAAACAAACAAAATGGATGTATTGATTAGACGAAAAGGGCTCTTGAAAGAAAATAATTCTCGAGCAACTTCATCTCACAGTGATAACACCCAAATCTACTGTTTCTCCACTCACAGCATCTAATAAAACTGTCTTCCTTTTTTTTGTAGTCGCAAACATGTACTCCCTCTAAAATTAAGAGAAAAAGATGACGTTTTACTGATAATAGAGTTGTGCAGAACTGAAATATTGCTCCTGCAGAAAATTTTCTACTTCCAGTAACCCTTTTTTTTCCTGAATCAGTAAGTCTGATATGCACAATGGTTTCACAGAGAGGGCTAAAGCACTCCCCAGCTTTTTCTAAGACTGCTAAAAACCAACAGGCCTGTACTTCTACTTCCCCCGCCCCCAGCAAGATATCTATTAGGTTACTGTTCAGACAACAAGGAGATCATCAGTCAGTCAGGATAATAAGCACATACCCATTTAAAAAAACCAAAAACCCAAACAAACAACCCCCCCCCCCAACCCAAAAACATTCCATGGAACATTTAAAGTTTAGAGAGATTATTCTATTTTTTTTTCTAACAAAAAGATTTTAATTGTAAAACTAGTTATCGCACAGGACAACTATTGCATATGCTGAATATTATTTTAAAATAATCAGCATTCTCTGGCATCTGGCTACGGCACTGAGGAGAATAAACAGCTAAAATTTGGGAAGTAGCAGTCTTTTCTGTGCCTTTGTATTACTTACCTGACATTCCATTAATTCATCCATAGTTGAATATAGTTCATACAGTAAGTTTTTTACCTGCCTTTTGCATACTCTGCAATTTCTTAATTTCTTTTGTTTTCTGGATCAGGTATAAGCATTTTCTCTCTGCCTCTGTAGAGGATCCTAGCTGAGGACTTGCTCAAATCTTTCTGCTTTGCTCCAGGTCTCAGCAAAATTCTTGTTAGTCTTATATTACCATACGGTCTCTTTCTCACTGAAGTCAACGCATGTTTCCCCACAAACTCTAATTATTAAATTTCTTTTAAAACAGGACTATTTTAGACAATGTTATACCAACAAAATAATTTTAAAGCCATGTCCTCTTCCTCATTCCATTTACAAGAACACGCAAGGGGTATTAACAAACACATTGAGGATAAGCTCCTTGGAGAAACCATATTTACATAGTATCTTAAGAAAATATAGTATTTCTAAGGATAACTAGGAAGAACCTACCTGTTTCTCACTTTCCTGGAGATGGCAGTTTTCATCTACTGCATCTTGAACAGATGTCTTGAGTCTCTCTGTATTTATCTGATATACTTTTAGGGTGGACTTGGCCTAATTGAAATCAAAAAGTGTATTGTTTAAACAGTATGGCTGAAGATGTAAGTGGGGTCACGATTGTATTATTGGACTTATTCTTAGGTTTTCTAGCTGTGCTATATACATATTCTCATATTTCCCTTACAATTTCAACAGTTTTTGCTGATTGTAGTTTTGCAACACTGTGTAGTTTTGCAACATTGTGGAGTAAGAAGGAGAAGAAAAGACAAGGTAACTGTACTTCCCAATAAATGCCAATCACTATATGAAATTCAAAGCTGCTAAATCAAGTCACACAAAAGAACTAAGCCTTACAGTCTTTTGATTTACACAGCATATTATTTCTGCACCCTTAATAGAAAAAAAAAATTTAAAACAGTAACTATACGGAGAACAGAAAAACTGCAAAGATTTGAAAACAGAAACTATAAAGACTGGACATACCTCATCAATTTGTGACTGGATAGATTTTGCTTCATTCTCTAAAGACTCCACTCTCTTCTGAATTTCAGCCACCTGAAAATTATTAGTTGTCATATAGCTTCTTCCACAGATTTGACTGAAAAGGTCTAAGCAATTGATAAAGTTATTTTAATTTTTGAACTGAGAAGGTTCTACTGCCAAATCAGTAAAAACAGCTTTTCCTTTTTTCAGTATTTTCCTTTATAGGTGTCATTTTTCTAGTAGCCTGCAAGGAGTATGAGGGGAGACAAAATGGGAAATATATTTTTTTGTTTCAATAATCCCAGTGAGAATAGTTTGTCTTGTCCATAGAGAATTTTTTTGTGTGATTTTATTTTAGATGAATAGCAACAAAGACAGGATTCTATTTATTCTTACCAAGGTATCGTTTTCTGATTGCTTAGACTTTTCTTCTTCCAGTTCTTTTTCTAGATTCTCTATTTCTTGGTTAAGTTCCAAGTTTGACTTGTTCAGTTTTTCATGCATGTCCTAAATCAAGTTGTTTTGACAGTTAACATAAAACATTTGACATTAATTACATATGAAGGTCACAGGTATGTTTTAAATATGACAGCAAAGTAGGTTTAACAAATTTCACCACATCAAGGATAAATCTCAAAGTACTGTAGACTCCTGCATGTTAATAAAACCTGTACCAATTAGCTCTATAGGACCTGAGGTGCAGAATGAAATAAATGTATTTGGTTTTTTGTTACATAAATTTTATAGAGCCTGTTAGATATTTGATTCACTTTTTCCAAACTCTCTTAGAAATATATTCTCAGTTTGGGGGATATAAACAATGTAGTAGTAATTTTTGTTTACAGCTGTGCTCCAGTAGCTCATAAAATATGTTTGAATTACATCAGATGTGAGAAAAAATACCTCACGCACTACTGTCTCTCTCTACAGTAGAAAGAGGAACAATTTACTTTAAAAAAAAAAATTGTCTAATATGCTATTTGCTCTAGTGTCAATAATTTTTAATGCAATTGTTACAAAAACTTCTGTTAATTTAAATAGCTTGCTTCTATGTCACTTTCAGTAACCCAGGACTAAAAAAAACCAATGCTCTCAATTAAAACAATTTAGGTTTTGGGGTTTGTCTTTTTTGTTGTTGGGGTTTTGTTTGTTTGACTTTTTTACATGGGCAGCATTTTCCTGAAATACTGCCTTAAATTGTAGAAATAACAATTTCCATTTATCTTTCTACCTCAAAAAAAGACGCATCTGTTGGTTCTTTCATAATGTTGTCATCCTTCAGAGACAATTCTAAATCTTCAAACTGAAAAAGAAATACTTTATGTCAGAATGTATGTAAACAATTGCTTAAATAATAGCATTAATTTATGATGCTCTAGTCTGAAGCATAACCACCACCTAAACATTCACAAATGCACCTTGCTGGAAATCAGGAAAGCCTTAGCCCTAGTAGATTTTCCCAGTGGCATAAACCAAAAACATTTTGAAGTTGCTTCCAGTGAAATATATTGTATTAAGAGTTAAAGGCAGAACCTGCTAATGCCTTGACTGCACTTAAAGACACTGACAGGAAAAAGCATTTGAAGAATCACTTTAAAAGTTTTAAACATCTTACTTTTATCTAAGTTTAATACTTTAAATACAGAAACGGGCTCAATTTACCAAGTGACACATCTGAAAGCAATGAGGACCATTACCTCTTTTTTGCAAAGACTGAGTTTTTCAAGAACTTTGCATTTGTCTTCAACTAGTTCAGCAATTTTATTGGCAAGCTGTTTTTCCCTTCCTAAAAAAAGAAAGGCAGTCAAATGTTGCAACATCCAAATAATGAAGAGGAGGAAAAAAGAAAAAAAAGTCATACTCTGAAGAAACAGTATGAAAATAAGCTTACCTACATAAAGTCGACTTCTAACCTGAAATAAAAAGAATAAATATTGAAAATGTCTGATCATTTACTCGTGCATAGTATCTGAAAACTAATCTTTTAAGCTGTGATTCCATGATCAGTTTAACCATGGAACTTAAAAAAGGAATATAAATACAGGCTGCTGTCAAAAATGGATAACTGCATCCTCTACTCTCACCCCCTCCATAGCTGTGTGTTTGCCCTGTCCTCCTCCCACTCTAATTAGAGAGGAAAGGAGGTTGGTTTTCATCTGAATCGTTTTTATAACACACCTCTGTATAGTCATCTCATAACCACGACTGCTAATGCGAAGTGGTAGTGGACACGAACATCCAAAAGAGTAGGAAAGGGGAAGCTTCATGTGCCAGAGCAGACTTAACTTTCCGTAAGTTAAAAAACCCACCTGTTATAACACATAACTGTCAGAGCTGCAGTAAGGGTACCACTTGATGGGCATCCTGCCCAGATGCAACTCAGTGAAAAGTGCCAAATTAGCAGCTGCCACATGGTGTCTAGTGCCCTAGAATCAAAATCTAACAAACTACGGGACAAAATCTGTCACAAATGACCTGGACAAGAGATGCAGAACTTGGCTGAACCCACAAAAACTTTACAACACAGCATTCCTCTCAAGGCTGGGCCTAAATCACATGCCTAACACACAATGAGTCTCTCAAGATATTCCGTTTCCTCCTCATTTAAAGCGATGGGATGGCCAAGGAGTCCAAGTAATAGGAAAAGGGAAAGAAAGTCATAAGCACACCTTATCCTAACATCCCCAAAAAAACCCAAAACCAAATCCCATTACATTTGAGTAAGTAACCATTAATTCTTCAAAGAGCAGCCAGCGCAGTTCTAAGTATGGATGACTGAAAAAGCTATCAGTAACTTCTGCAATATCTAATGCCTTAGTGATACATCAGGTGACATGTGCAAGAGGAAAACAATACTAGAGTTGCTGCTTGACTGATTTCAGATGAAACACCTCTTTCATACCACCTAGAGGGATGTTGCTAGGAAACAAAGGAATGACCCAAATTACAGATACATTAACTTATACAAATATAGAACCCCTTACAGACAATCTGAATCACTGCTGCAGAATACGGTGGCATCTTCCCAGATCTAAGTTGATGTTAGAACGCTAAAAATGCAGTTGCTTAGATCTGAAAAATTAAACCACTATGCAACCTGTCTTCAAACACAAGCATAATTACACCTAGCACTAAAAATCACATTCTAGCTGTACGCAAAAACTGGGCAGAAAATTAGAATACTACATTATGGACACTGACTGCATTTCGTTAGTAGGGAGAGTATGGTAGGCAGCTGTTACTACTCATATCCTTACTTACTCACAACAGAAGACAACTCTTACCTCAAAAATATAATCTGATCTGTGTGTTAGAAGGTTTCAGTACAACCTTTCTCAAATTCATCAGCCTAGTGCTTGCAAACAGCACACAGTAAAATTGGTTCAGTGTTTCAATAAATAGAATCGAGGCCACTGTCCAAAAAGTTTTAAAATGCCTCCCTTGATGGGAATCTACCTGGATTGTTTTTACTTACAATTACGTTGAAAGATCCGAGCTGGGCTGGCTGTAGCCAGAGTAGTCACAGAGATATCAATACACACAGCAATACATATGCCCTAGGGAAGACCTCTAAATAATTTAAGGGCTGACTTTGAAAGTCTGGTGTAGAAATTAAAAAGGGAAGGAAAAAGGAAGCCTTACTACAGTGAGTTTCATTGCATTTCTTCTAATGACAACAGTCACTCAGTACACGTCCAAACACTTACTGTCTTGACAGAACAGGCTACTTCTCAATTTCTCTTTAAAGTGATTCTAAATTCAATCACAACAGATTTAAAACTCAAGCATTATATATCTTGAACATAATAACAATTTCAATTCAAACCACTAATGCACTCTACATATCTGCATGTAATTTGAACACTTACCGATTGGTAACTTCTGTACAGGAACAAGAGAATTGTAAAGGCTCCAACAATGCCAGCACAAATCACTATTTCCCACGGGAAACCATATAGATCGGGACCAGGTCTCATATCTTCAGGCAGTGAAGCCACAGCCTGAAAAATAAAGCAAAAAGCTTCAACTAAAGTAAAAAGAGATTAATATTTTCAACAGAAATAGGCATTACATGTCGACTTAGTTTACTTCTAAGGTTTGTACATCTATTTTTTTCCCAAAACTCTGAGAAAATGGTTAACAGAAGCCTTTGATTTTTAAATTATATGTTTACCACGTGACAAAAAAGGTAAAAGAAAAAAGTTCGAACAAGATATGATGACTAGATAAAGCTCTGAAAACTTTTCCTTCTGAACCTACCAATTATGGTAAATTCTTCTTCGAGTTGTCTACACGTTTCACAGTTAGAAGAATCAATACTAATAAGTATTTTATGATTTATTGGCACAAAATTTGTTTGGTAGAAAAACCTGCTCAATCAACCTCATGCTAAAATAACATACTGAACACAATGATTTAACACATTTTAAACACTTAAATACACTCACATTCTATTTGTAAACGGAAATCGCTGTTTTCTCAAAGATATAACCTGCTTAATGTAGCTCACATTTACTACGTGCAATGTGTGCTTAACACGTGTTACTATGCAATAAAGTCTTAATCTCGATTTCTTTAATAAAACGGCCAGACTACACCCACCTCAAGCCAAGAGGGGTGTGCGTGTGAAATCAGAGAGCGTCCGTTTCGCTGTTTCGGTTTTTTGAGACATCTGTTATTCTCGAAGAAACGTCCAGCTTCAACAAGGCCCGCGCGGCCCGGGGTCCCCCCAGTGCCCGCGCCCCCCCCCCCCCGCCCCCGCCCGCCGGCCGCACAGCTCTCGGCAGGCTGCCGGGCCCCGAGAGGGGTTTCTGTGCCGCAGCCGGGCGCTCCGGTGCGGGGCCGCTTCTCTCAGACCCGAACCCGTCGCCACCCCCGGCAGCGCCGTTTTCCGCAACGCCGAGGCGCCCCGGCACAACACCCCGGCCCTCGCGGGTGTCCGCCAGAGCCGACCCCGGGCGGAGGCGGGTCCCGCACTCACCCTGCGCGCCCCTTCCAAGGCCAGTCCGCAGTAGCGCTGCGCGCTCTCCCGCAGGCCCAGCCACAGGCTGGCGGTAGCGACATCCAAAGCATCCCCGCGGCCGCCGGCAGCCATCTTACCGCGGAGCGGCACGGGCCCACCACCGCGCGGCCCTTCCGGCTCGCTGCTTGACAACCGGCCTGTACCACTGCCGCGGCGAGGGGAAGGGGGGGAGTAAAATCCACTGCTGCCGCGGAGAGGGCGGGGAACAACGCGGGCACTGGTGGGAGCAGCCTAAGGAGCCTGAAGGGGGCGGCGGGCTGTACCACTGCGACATGAATGGGGGCGCAACACCACCGCTGGCGCGGCGCAGTGGGAGATACCACTGCCGAGAGAGATCGGAGGGCGACGGCGGTCCCGCCTCGGCCCAGAGCGGGGGAGCCACCGGAGCCGGCTCCGGGTTCCAGAGCCGGCGGGGCTGAGGGGCAGGTGCGCCTCAGGGGTGCCCACTCCGCGCCCTCCCAGCGCAGCTGCCCCGCGCGGGGGGCGGCCGGCGGCTCTGGGCCGGGCGGTGCTGAGGGCCCAGGGAAACGCAGGTCTCCGGGACCTCTCCCGACAGAAGGAGAGGCGGGAAGGACCGACAGCTCCCCTCAGCGTACGGCCGCCGCCGTCCCCCCGTCCTCCGGTACTGACGTGGCCCCGCTGGCCACCGACCTACTCCTGTTCCTCAAAGTTTTTCTCAGGGCAACTCACCTCCCCTTTGGCGTCTGCTGTCTCCATCTGTACCCCTGCAGCAGCAGGTCTTTACAAAAATAAAACTCTCTGGGCTAGATTCCTCGGGAAAGGCCTGGCTGCAGCCGGGGAGAGTCGCCACCTCGCCGCCCGCCTTCCCAAAGAGGGAGCCGGAGCTGACATTTGCCCGGCGGGGAGGGCGGGGGGGCCAACAGGTGGGTCAGCGGCCGCCGGCGGCCTCTCGCTCTTGCGCAAGCGGGTTGCGTACGCGCGCGGGCGGTGCAGCGCCTGAAGGCCGGCGCCGGGGCCGCCTTATGCTCAGGAATAGTTAAACGTAGCTTACACTGGATTTCTTCAGCTAAGTTTTTTTTGTTAGAAATTGATCGTAGTGGGGCTGCTGATACACAAACGTAAGGGAAGATGCGCGAAACGGTAGCTGCAATACCACATAGCAATGGATTCTTTTTCATCTCATTCGCTACGACTAACTTTTTGTATTATATTTTTTCTTAATTTTTTTTACATGTACTTAGCTGCACTTTTTTTTTTTTTCTAAATGTATGCTAACTCAGTTTTCACAGTGCAAGGTGAGTGACTTGCCTGTGAAGCTGGTACTACCTGAGAGGGACCATGATAGGTAGAATGTGGAAGTGGCTTTTTTAGCTGCATCAAACAATACAAGAATGAGTTTGGCCATAGCAGTGAACCATCAATGAGCACTGAAATCCAGTCTGCTTCATGAGGGGAAAAAAAAAAAAAAGCAAAGCCCTTTAATTTTCTTCTAGGCTGCAATTTAGCCAGAATCTGTCTAAGTACACTGGAAATCAGGTACACGTTTATGTGGTTCTTAACCTTCAATAACCCAACCTAAACAAAGTTAGACCAAAGTACCAAAATTAGCGAAGTTTACCACATACCACTTTACCTGATAACTAGTCTTCTGTTCAGAGGGGACAGCATAACACCATCTACCTTTTCTCACAATCCTCTGGCACTACTGTTTCTTGCGTGGTTATGTCCATTAAGGTCAACCTTCACTCTGTCCCTACATTTTGATATTTAAGACATCCCCATAGCAATCATAATCCCATTTTGTATTTTATATATTTGCTTAGAGAAGTATCGTTTACACAGTTATGAACTGTGGGAATCTTTGGGAATCAAGGCTTTGAAATTACTTTTTTAGAAACATTTCTGGTTACTTTACTCATCCTAACCCAAACTTTCTAAGTCCAAGCAAATTTAATCAGTACTGTCATGGGAACTAGAGAGAGCTATGAGTTTAATTTAAAAACAAACAAAAAAACCCACCCAAATGCTAGTATTTTGACCACTGAGGTGGCTCCTGGCCTGTAAAAAAACCCCAACACACTAAGTTAATCAGATTCTGCAGTGCCAACAACAGAGGCAGATGAACAGTAGCTAACCTGACATTTTCTTGTTCCATCTCTAGCTCATTTAGCATCAGATACCCCCAGAAGGAAGGGGACTGCAGCAGGTTTATTTAAAATGATCTTTTTTTCTTTCTTTCTTTCTTTAGGAGCTTCATTGCAGAACATAACCAATAACTGGCTTAATTTTGCACTAATGTCAACAATCGCATAAAAAAATTCTTACCTTTTTGATAATACTCGTCACTGCTGAAAATACAGATTTTATCGATTCCCCGATGTCAAGAGCATTCAAGCACAGAAGTATCTGATATATCCAGCCTCCTTCTGGTTTGTTCATAAGGAAAAAAAAAAGTTTTACATTGCAATTGTCAACTTAATATAATTCCAACTTTTTTCTTTTTTTAAGATTGCAAATTTGTTTTCCTTAAGAAACTTAACACTTACCATTACTTGGAACGTAGTTCTGGATGGCATCTGAGAAAGGCTTTTTGACATCAAATGGAGAATCAGCTACTGAACTGTCTATTTTTTCTTCAGAATTTATTGAAGGATTCACTGTTGCTTTTGAATGTTGGTCACTGTCACGTTCACTGTCTACAGCTGCGTTCAGTTCCTGTTCCTTCTCTGGTACATCTTCTAGTAGCTTTCTTCTACTGCCTACTCCTGCAAATAATTGTGAAGGGAAATCATGCTTATTTTCAGAGGATTCAACTTACACACATACACACTTTTATAAGATATTAACCTCTATAGAGATTTTGATTTTTTTTTATATTTTATTTTCCTCAACTTAAAGCCAAACACTAGAGTGCTACATCAGAGTAAAAATGTGCTACAGATTTATGATTTAAGAAATACTGTTTCAAATAATGGTCTCAGAACAGAGTTTGGAGGACAGAGCTTTAAGCAAAACTGGTGATGTAGTGAAGTAGTTAAAATCAATGTTCAGGAAAAAATATGCTTGGTTTTGATAGTTAGCCTATAGACTCCCTGTTCAGGATTAGTAGGTTTCTTTCTTATATTATATCCAAATACAAGTGGGAAAAGCTTTACAAAAAGAACAATTAAAATGCCATGTAGGATTAAAGATTCAAACTTCACTGCGAAATACAAGAAAACACAGACATGCTCATGCAGAAATATGACTGAAGGCACCTAGCTGCCTCAGTTTCAGTGACTTGGAGTAAGTTTCAGGAAGCAAATAAAATACCGCTTTCAAAAAACCCCACACCTTGCTTGCCCATGTAGAAAAGAAATACCATTTACAAATTGATTAATTTTTAATTCTATGCTTCAAGCTACTGCTGGCCAAAGATACCGATCACAAATAGTCCAATAGTGAAAAGGTAGGAAGAGTCACTGGCTCTTAAACCATTACTATTATATTAATTCAACCTGTATTGTCAGATCCTCAAAATATCATGCATCAGTCATTAATGACTATGAGTTAGGCTTGATTTTAAATCACCAGAAGGTGACAGTGTTGTGTCCACTGTATTTTTTTCCTCAAACAAAGCATATTTTGTTCTTGCTAAATCACTGTTAGTGAAGCATTAGTCCAGTACCTTTAGCTGCAGTTTGGGCTGCACATTTAATTGTTACAGCAGACAAAAGCTCTGACAGCTCTAGAAGAACATTCCTTTTTTTCATACATGTTTCCTGCCCAATGTCCAACTTATGCCCCTTGTGTGCAGACAGAATTACTTGTTTCCTCTGCATAACATTGTCTTTACATGAGTAAGCTGTGATTTCATGATGAATCTTTTCAAATTGCTGGTGCAGCTGCATCAGTTTGCTTCCCTCACAGAGATGCTCTAAGGGTTGCTTAACATCTTGTTTTAACTTTAAATAAAATTGCTGAAATGTAATAATTTTCTGCACCTTCAACAGATTTAGTAGTATTTTTTTCTTGTTCAGATTCCTTTTCTCATAACTCCATCTCATTCTTCTGTGCAGTATTTAATTCTGCTAGTCCTAGTGTCAACCCTATTTTCATTAGGGTTTTTTTGACAAAACATGTATCCTCAGACTTTTTTTCTACAGGCTTAATTGTTAGTTTTACTAAATATATTTGCAGAGAACCCTGATGGTCTGGTAAAAATACTACCTGAAACCCTTTCTGTTAGAATATAATTTTTATTATTTATATTTCTGGACTTTGACTCTCATTTTCAGATTCTTTCTTTTTTTCTTTCCTTCTCCTATCTTGTTTTAGTAGCAGCAATTAATTTTCAGTATTATCCATCCTTTCAGTTACAACAGTATCTTCTTTTTCAACATATACTTTATCAGCCAGGTTTCTGAGCAATCCCAGGTTTCCAGGATTTAATTAATCTGCGTTTTTTTAATAGCAGTCTGGCTTTCTAGCTTGAGGGTTTTAGGAGACAGTAACTGTAATGCTATTTTTTTTCCCCCTTTAACATTGTCTTCTATTTTAGAGGCCTTCTAGAGTAAAAGTTAACCTTCAGTCAGATTAATATGCGATTGCTCTGTTGCTTTTATTGTCAATACATTTTCTTTATAAATTTTTTTGGACTTAGGTTCAGCTGAAGACTTTGGTATTACTGTGCCTTTTGAAGTAGTGTTTGATGATGCCTTCCAAAACTCAGATACATTTTCTATGTTTTTGCATCTTGCACTGTCATAACGACTTGAATTGATGGGCCTAAATCTAATGATACAGAATAATCTTTTCTTTATCATATGTGATTTTTATATTTCTTTCTAAGATCTGGATTAAGACTGTCCTCTGACCCATTCTCTGGTACCCGAAGCTCATGTTGGGAACATGAATCTTCCCATGTTATTTCTTCTTCACCTTTCTGATGATGTTGCACATTCATAGGAATTTGTTCAGTTTGTAGCTTCTGTCCTGACAAGCTATCAGCAAGAGCTTCAAGTGTTGTCCTATCTTTTACTAATCTGGTAGATTTTGTTCGGGTTTTTTTCCCTCCACTGCCCTATTTATTATTTTGCACTGCCAGCTGAAGAGAAAGATCATTCTCTTTGGAGGTATCCGCATTACTGTTACGTGATTTGTTACGTTTAACCTTCTGATTTGAGGTGCCTTCAGTTTCTTTTCCCCATAGCATTTGATCAAGGCTTACATGGAGGTCTTTTTTCATCATGGAAGCTTAGTTCTTCTGTTCTCAGCAAGCAGTTTTTACCTTCCATTCTGAAACTCCATATGTCTTCCAGGTGGCCAATTTCTTCTGCAGTTTTCGTACCTGTTAAACTGAAGCCACTAGATAAGGGATGAGGAGATAAAGGTTGGTCTGGAGTCAGTGCTTGGGACTCCTCAGATTTCTGATCCTGTTCATCATTAAAAATATCACGACTGAAATCTTTGATGTTGTTTTCATAAAAACCCAGTGGGTCATTTTTATTCTCTGGTTTGTGAATTTTCTCTTTTACATCACCATACATTTTGAACTGGCTTTTTGATGCTGAATTTAGTTCTGTATCACAACATTCGACTGGTTTGCCTCTCTCAGATGTTTCCAGAGTAAGACTCTGCTCACTGTCACATGGGGTCTTCTTAATGCCCAAATGATTATCTGCAGTTCCTGGTAGTTCCCCATAACTTGGTAATTCGTTTTGTGACTTTACAGATTCTTGAATACAAATGTTCAGGTTATTTTGTTCTTTTTGCGTTGTTTCAACTGTTTCCATTTTTGATTTTCCCTGCAGATGAGTTCCAATTTCCACTGTATTTTCAAAATTTAATTTTGAAGATAAATGTAGAGAATCTTTGGAGACAGGGTCATTATAATAACCTTTTATATTGGTGTTTTCCTGACTTTCACTGCTCTTGGAAACATGTTCTTCAGCACTGGAATAACTAAACAAGGGTACATATTGTCTTTGAGGTACTTCAGGTTGTACTAGTGTTTCAACAGGTAAAATTTGTGAAGCATCACTATCGCTAACTAATTTGACAAAATGTTTTCCTTTCTCATTACTGCATTTGTTATTTTGCACAGCTAGTGAGGAAAACAGATTGCTTTCTTGGATTGCACCCTCATCTTTTTCAGACAGCTCCTCACCAGCTCTCTGATTTGCTTGTACTTGCATTGCTTTGTTACTATTTCCTTGTAATATTTCATCATCATTTTCAGTTTGAGGGGTTTCTTCACTGCAAACCACATCATCTTGCAAACTCTGCACTTGCTCATCTTTGGCTGTTGATCTCCGAAACTTCAGTATGTCTGCAAAATGACCAAAAGAGAAGAAATGGCTCTCTTCTTCAGCTATGTCAGGCTTTTCTTCTGTATTTTTTGTGTCTGAGGGATCACAGTTCTGATGTGGGCTAGGAGAAGAAGAAATCTGATCTGATGCAATTGATTGATGTCCTTGTTGACTATCGTATGTGTCCATATTATAATTAATAAAGCTATTATAGATATTTGTATACCAACCTGACTGGCCGTGTTTGCTTTCAGACTCCCGATTTCTCTTTTTAGCTTCAGTGTTTTTCAGTGGTTGGCTTTCTGAGGCCAAGTCTTGTTCTGAAGTGTAAGGTTCAATTGGCTTCTCTTTGTCACCTGTTAGTATACCAAAGGATGATTCTGTGCTATTTGAGGTGCTTTTGGTGTTGCTAAGAGTATGCACACTTGCTGGTATCTCACCAGCATCTGGCATGTTACTGTTTGAATCTATTACCTCTTGTACATAATTCTCTTCATCTTCTTCATCTGTCACTGCTTTAACTGTCTCCTTTGATTCTTTGTCCCTGTGTGGTTCTTTCTGGTCTAAAGTCTGCACTTCTTCATTCTTATTTGCTTCATCCTCTGTTTCTCCACTTTGCTGGTCTTCCATAGCAATTGTATCTTTCTCAGCATGGCCAAAATTAAGAACATTACTTAAACCCAAATTAAACCAATTTGATTTGGATTCTTGGCTTTCACTCTTTTCTTCTTCTTCTGTCAATAACTCAGTGATTGCAGTTTCCTGTTCATTACTGGAATGTCCAGGCACACCAGAAACATCATGGATTTGTGGATCTTTTTTTTCTGATGCCAAACTAACATCCACATTCTCTTTACCAAAATACAGAAAGTCCGTCAGTCCACCTTGAAACCAAACAGATGATGGGGGTTCTTGTTCCTCATTATCATTTGGCTCCTGTAAGTCATTTTCAACAGTTACCACTATTTTTCTGCCTCGGTATGTATTTTCTTCTAAAGATTCAGTAATGGCTTTTAAGGGCTCTTCATCGTTTTTACTTCCTGTGGTGAACCATCCTGCAATCCAACTAGATTGAGTTGGAATAGGTTCTAGTGGGAGACTGTTTTGCATCTGTGGCTCTTCAGTATCATCTTTTCTGTTCTCATTTTTTCTAACCAACTTTTTGCTTCCAGACTCCTCCTGAGTGTGAGATTCCTGGGAATCATTTTCAGAACCTGATTCAACTCTTTCTTCCTTTTGCAT
Source organism: Gavia stellata (assembly GCF_030936135.1). Taxonomy (NCBI): domain Eukaryota; kingdom Metazoa; phylum Chordata; class Aves; order Gaviiformes; family Gaviidae; genus Gavia; species Gavia stellata. Next base: position 27,667,834 of record NC_082600.1, read on the forward strand.
CAAGTCTCTTGTATGTTTTAAGAGTTCATTTTCATGCAGCTTTGATTCTGCATCAGATGATGAATATTCACTTTCTTTGTTGTGATCATGTAATGCACTGTCTTCATTTTCAAAACCGTACTTATCTCCATGAAGACAAAGGAAATCAGTTTCCTAAAAGAACAATATTAACTTTTAAAATGTTTTCATGGGTAATTTTCTACAGCACTGTGTAGCACAGCAATATATCTTTATTCTCTTTCTTTCTGTGTAGTTGTACATGTGTATAACGTTACATAAAGGACTGTAAGTAATTATATTATTCCTAATGATTCTATATAATTTATTAGATAAAAATTATTTTAGAGGACAATAAACACTCAAATGGAGCAATAAAACATGTATTGAATTACCTGAAATAAAACATGCATCGACACTTGAATTTCTAACTGGATATTAGATTTTCAATTGCTGTGAACTACATTGGAAAATCTGGTGATGTTTGTTTACCTTAGTGAGCACTTCAACCTCTTCTGCAATAAAAACTTCCTCAACCTTCACAGCATCTTTTGGGAAATATCCAAAATCCTTTCCTTTCTGTAAAAAATATAAATGGAATGAGAGCATTTAAACTTCAGTGATAAGTACATTAGGTGCTTGCATATATGCTAGAAAATTATGAATAAACAAAGAATAAGTTTATAGGATTGCCCCCCACTCCCTTCATTTTGTTTGGTAAAAAAATATGGTTTATTTTTCCTTCACAAAAGTGTTCCATTTGACACTTCAGAAAGCAAGGGGAAGCGTATTACTCCATACTATTATTTTCTGTATTATTTTTATGAACATGAGTTTGTGCAGAACCAAATCAGTAGCCTTAACACTGCTTCAGCTGAAGACAGTGTTGTGTGCACAGATGGTCTCAGCCGGCTCCTACTAAGATCAGCTGCAAATCTCCCATTGACTCAAGTGGGAGAAAAATAATGCCTTAATAACTAATGACCCATAATAAGTTACAAGAAAAGTAGGATATGAAATTCAGGTACGAGGCCAGCTGCAGCTGAAGAGAAAATGGCAATGAAGATGGCAACACTACAGAAAAAAGTTGATGATAATGCCCAAAAGAATCAAGTAAGGGTCAGTCTGACCAAGAAACCAGCCACTAGCTTTACATCAAACGATTGCACATAGCCTTTAATGGAAGAATACGCCTTGGAAAGCAAGGAGGAGTGAGGTACCTGCAAAGATACTCTTGGATGAAAAAAAGGAAGACAGAATTTCACTCTTAATCAACAAATGTGACAGATCATTTACCAAAAAAAAAAAAAAAGTTTACCAATATGTTCTCGTTTTGAAGCACTTACACAGTTTTACTAGCAGTTGGATTTGAATCAATGCATCTATTCCTTCTCAGCTATAACTTCACTACATTGGCTGTTCTAACTACCTCGTCAATTGTTCCAAATCATTAAATACGCATGATAACTTCTCTGGGAACTTTCCTTGAGCACTGAACTGTGAAGTCAGGTCCCAATACTGGATCACTGATTAAGCAACTGTAAAACCTTCTTACCTACAGACCTGTAGGTTGGTACCTGACCTGATAGACCTGAAAGTTTTTATGGGAACCAGATGAAATCATTATAACCAAATGATTAGATGGAGAGGAAAACTTGGATTATGAGCTTGACTTTGTTTCTCCATGAGTGATTTTTGCCAAGATTTTGTTTTCCCTTTCTATATAAAGATAACCACAATGACCCATCTCCCAAACACTATATTGATCCATGACTGGTTAATATTACAAAAGAGATGGAAGATCCCTGGAAGCAAGCAGACTGCAGTTGTTATGCTATTATTATGCTATCTAAATTATGTATGGGAAAAGTCTTTCAGATTGAAGTACTTACACTTCCTGTCCACAAATTTTCATTTTTCCTTGAAAGTTTGGAGTATACCATTATCTCTTCCCCTGTTTTGAAGTTAAGATACCGGCAATCAGGCCCTAAGTAATCTGTAGTGGCTTGAACTCTGCTCATTGCCGCTGGAATAGTATGTAGAAAGAAAGAAACAAGTAAGTACAGCAGCCATTTTGTCTGAAGTCAGATAGGTTACTGAAGAAGTCTGATATATATAAATACACTAAAATGTTTGTTAATACATCAATATGTGCTTTGTTATGATACTAATCCATTTATATCAAGTGGAAAGCAACTAATGCAAAAAGCAGCCCTATCCTGTTTTCTTTCCTAGTTACTACAGACATCAAGGAGAAAAGCTCTTGTCGTATATGGGCATTTTCCAGTCCTTATTCAGCCAAGTTTTCAATGCTGAAATGCGTATGGAGAACCAGCAAGTTCAACTACTAAAGCCAGATCTAAACAGCTAAAAAATATTTCCCAGGCATATTTATAATTGTATATTTTAGAATTTCCAAGTTACATCTAGCAATTATTTCAGGGATTTTATCCTCTATTTTGAATACATTTATATTATGAAGAAAATAGGTAAGTTTAAGCAATGTAAACCTTAAACACATTGTCAAAAACAGTGTTTCCAATTCGAGTGGCTTTAAATTCTCTTTGTCTCCACCCTTGTATCCCCACAGAAACCACTACTGATGCGCTGTGGTCAGTTTGGAGACCATTGCACATGCTGTTCCACGACAGACATCTCTGAGCATCCAGAACCCACTGAAGTCAGTATGGCTCCACAGGAAAATAAAGACCCATCAGCAGAGGAAATCTAAGGTCTCTTCCACTTCAGGACAAGCTATGCACATTGAAAGTGCAACAATTAAGGCTGCCAAACCAATGGAGACAGCGTAGAAACAGCTTCAACTACATACGAGTATTACAGGTTTCACAGTGGTAATCAATGGATAATAAATGGAGCATTATTTATCGCTGCCCACTTGTGATTCAGTGGCTCTGCCTCCTGGGGAGCTATTTACTCCCCAGGAACCCCATAACTAGTTACTGCTCTTACTACATGTTAAAGAAGAAAAAATAAGTAAAGAAGGATTACAAAAACCCAAACCAAACAGTTTGCTTACAGTAGAAGAAATAGAGTTTTGCAGAATGGGCTGTGAATGTACTATAAACACAAGATATATATAGACTTCTTTCTCAGTTTATAGCCTACCATTTTTTTGGGTTTTTTAAATTTCTTTTGTACCTGTAAAGAATGAGTTAAAAATACTTCAAAGCTGCTTTATACTGCCTGTTTTGAGGAAACCTGAGAAAAACTAGCTACTCATGAGTATTTTTACTGAACTTTGATCTTTATATATTTACACAACGCAATCCAGCAAGTATTTTTTTCTTTTTTTGTTTGAAAAGTTTAAGCCTATTGCTTATAAACTTAGTATATTGACAACAAACATTTTCTATGGCTACTCATTTTCAGTCTGTTTCATTGCTAATTTTGACATTATGGTTCGTAATAGCTGCACATACACCATAGACTCCATTTGAAAAAAGAAAACTTTTTTTACTTACTCTCACATTCCCGATCACCACACTTCTTCCATTCTGAAAGTACCTTTGTACTCTGCAGACTTGTTAAAAATGAAATTGCTAACAGCAAAATTCTCTGATTCAAGATCTTTGACATTTTAGATTAAAACTAGAATGCGCTGAAACTGTGGAAACTGCATCAATGTGCGGTTAGCAAGAATATTCTACGTTATTTTTCTTAGCTTAACAAAACATTGCAAATAAACTTATAATCCTATTTTCCCTCTCTCATCTGCTTAAACAGAAGTACACTATGCTAACCTGCTAACAATCTGCAAAGTCAGGTGTCCTGATTATACACATATGTTTAATAATTAACTATGTTCTGATAGCTAGACTGATGTTTTGAATACAAAGAAACTAGTTCTGGTCACATCAAAATTTAGGCTCTATCAGGTAGGTTCTTTTGTACTAAGTTTGTGGAAGATTGTGTTAGGGAAATTCAAGAAGAGTTGTATTAGGATTTTTGCTGCATTATGAATGCATTTTTAATATACATCTTCCATCTGGTTTTAAGATGGACTATCCATTTTATGCTTATATTGACTTGTATGATTGCTAATATAGCTACTGAAAATTTTCTAGCTTTTTTGTTTAATAAACTGTATTTTGTGTGCACTGATACGTTTTAGATTATTTATGGGTGGTCATTGGGAACTCAGAACAGAATTTTTTTCCACATACTCTTTTGGAGTTTTCTTACACACCAGATGCTAAGTACAATACTTTAGCATGGGGAATACTTACTCAACTCCAAAGTCTTTTAAAGGTGCTTGGCAGTTTTCAGGCTCTTAAGACAACTAGAAAATCCATATGCTATCTCTACATCATGTATCACAGAGCAATATACCAAAGCTAAGCAGATGGTAATGTCCTGCTTTTTAAGGAACACCCTCTGTTTCGTAGCAACCTGTTATCCCATATGGAGTTATAAATAGTGTTTCCTCAAATACAGGTTATGCTTTAAAGCTATATAACACTGGTTATATAGGTATGAAGTTGTGCTATAAATGAAATCCTGCAGAGAGGTTTGTGTTAGAAGTAAGCCTTGATTCAAAGGCTTCACATTGTCCTGCACTTCCTTGGTGACCTAAACACAGTATGTCTAATTTACCTACAAAAGGGGCTTCACCTTTCCTTTCCCGCTCTCCTGCATGAGGTAACCTCTTCGCTCTCCCTTCCTGATAGTGCCCCAAGAATCTGCATTCCTTCCCAACCTGATAATGTTTGCAGTCACATGCTTCCTAGTAGGCCTGCTCCTCCTTCAGTCCTGAGCATGACTCATGCAGAATTCGCTCTGCTTTCTCTTTCCACGAACCTAAGCTGTATCCAACTTGCAGCATATAGTTCCCCCTCCCTCCTGCTCCACAACTTAAACCTGCCAGACACTGCTGCTTAGCCTGATCTACTGAGCCAGCAAGAAGATTATCTACTGGAGGTTGGGAGAGAGGCCACAAAGTGAGCCAGGGTCATGGTAACCAGCAATGATATCCTGCAAACAAACAAACAAAAAAAATCACAGTAGATGACATGTCCTCCAGTTGCAATCTAACACTTTGGCCCCTTCCTTTGCCACATGACCGGATAGTCAGACAGGCCTATCCTATGACCTAGTACACCAGCTGCTTCTGCTGTTAGGTAATCCACCGGAGAGCAGTCTTGTGCTTCATGGAAAATACACTATAGATCAGCCCTCCCGCCGCCTCACTCCTGACTAATTTTGGTGCAGCCCCATCCCCAGCATGAATATTCTCTCCCCTTCACACGCCTGAATCTTGTGTTGCTTAGAGGGTCAGTGATAGGAGACCTTCCCTGGGCTCCTCTAGGTTTTTCTGTAGGAGGTGAAAGGGCAGAAATGGAATACCAAGCAGCTAAAACACAACGAATTAAAAGAAACCTGCTGAGCAGAAAACTAGGACAGGCGTTTTTTTTTTCCCTCCCCAAGTCTCTACAGATTAGAACAGATTGATGAGAAGGAATATAGAAGAAATTTGTATTGGGGGGGACTCTATAAAAGTGTTGCACAAAATCAAGAAAAAAGAACAACATTTTTATCCCACCGAGATTAACAACTCGGTCAGGAGAGTCCTTCATAATGTTGCACACCAACCATGGAATGTGGGATAAAAAAAAATAATGGGCCTAGAAAGGTTAAGAGTCCCTTTTTGAGCCTGGTAACATGGAGCTGATTCACCTAAAAATGGAGAAGTCTGGTATTCTGACACCTAAAATTATGTACTTAAGCAAGTTTGTGTGGGAGAACAAACTATCAGACCCACACCTTAAGATCTGCACATTATTACTGTACTTGCCAAAATAGCTCTGAAAATGGCTCTGACTTCAATTTCGTATGGATACCCAAACTAATTCTCCAGTCTTTATACGGAGATGAAATGTTGCAGCCCATCTTAGCTACTCAGTTTAATCTGTATCTGCAATTTTCAAGTCGTTCTGGGCACTGCTCATTGTGTAGCTTAGTCTCAACAATAGTTCTTCTAGGTTTGAAGCTGTTAAAAGGCTGAGGAGCACTGCTCTGATCTCTGTTCTATGTTATTTATTCCTCTAGTAACTTCAATAGTAAATCATATTTATATCAAATATTCTTTTCTTCCGGGTGTAAATCCTATACTTGCAGATGTTATACAAGCATAACTTCTAATCACCTTTGAACTAAAGTCAAGGATGAAGATTCATGGAGTTTATCATAGCTGGCTTCCAAAGGACAAAGTTGAAAGCTTTATAGCAGATACAGTGAGACTTCAGTTAATTTCTGTTCTGCAGAACTGAAGCAACAAATGAGAGTACTATTACACATATGAAGACAAAAAATGCTAATGAAAAAGTAAGATCTATTTCCAACAGCTTTCGTTAGGTTGCAACTGTTAACTTTTTATTTGCAATGACATCTTAGTAACCGAGCTAGAAATGCAGAGCTCCCTTATGATATATCAAAATTCACAGAAGGATCAACTCAGAATTGATGGTGTAATTTAAATAAACTGAGTAGTACGGCACACTGGATGGCTCCTTTAAGACATGGTTTTGTGTAAGTAAAAGAGAGATTGCATTTCCTAGACTACTCAGTATCTGCATTAACAAGAAAGATCCCAAACCAAATCACAAGTTGGTAAAAGTTCTCCAAAGTACATTAAAGTCAACATCTATTTTATAACAACAATAGTATATACAGCTTTAGTTATATTCTTACAATAGCACCAAAAGGCTCCATACAGAATGTAGTGTTTCACTGTGTAGAATATTGCACTAATACATGGAAGAATATAGTCCATGGAAAAAGCACTTTAAAAATATAGTTCTCTTGACTTCGGATGTTTGGATGAAAATACAGATCAACTTTTACATTGAATCAAATGTCATGCCAAAAAGATTTTTTTTTTTTAAAACAAGTATCTTTTAAAAATTAGTAAGTCAAAGGAAGAAAAGGAACACTGATTCACTCTTCTAGTTAGACAAATCTAAACAGGTAACAGTCATTCAGCATCCAGATTTAAACCAACTTTTTCAGCCAGGATAACAAATAGCAAGAAAAAGCCATTATTGCTTCCCGATTACAAAAACGGTTACAAGTATGACAACTAACAGTGCTCTTCTAGAAAATAATGGAACTTGTGACTTACACTACTTTGAATCTTGATAATATGTTTCCAAGCTTTGAATGCCTCACATTTTGCCATATAATAGAACACTGTCACCTAAAAACAACTGCCTGAACAAGGTTTGTGGTAAAACAGAGGTTTGCTATGAAACTGAGATAAGGGGGAGGGGAAAAAAAAAAGTCTGAAAGAGCAAAATTATATCCTCCAAAACACAGATCTCTGTATATTACTCATACACCACTGCCACAGCATTTGATCCCAACATAAATACATGTAGTCTCAGAGAGGTACTTCTTTGATCAGGGAAACTCATTTTAAAGATCTGGGACATACATAAAATGAATAGGTTTGTCCTGTTGTACCACAGTAATTGCTACAAAATTGGCAGCTGAACCTGAATCTCAAAACTTTAACTGGGACCTAACCAAAAGACCATTACTTTCTTGATAAACGAAAAATGCTCTAGAAATCTATTTGCAAATTTGCTGGTTTTGGAAAGCAATTTTGCTGGGGGGGTGCGTTTAGTTCACCAATACCTACTTTCTGCAGAAAAATTATGTTCAGGTTTCCTTTGAATACATACAATGAAGCTGTTCTAAGCACAAAGACATCACCTTAAGTAAAGGAGCAGGAATTTGAACAGGTGTACCTTTTACGCAAAGTCATGTTTCAGCTTATAATTAATGAACAATCTGCATAAAATCTACTCTGACAAGGACTCTGAGTGGTCCATCATGGAAAACCCACATTCTTGGAGACTTCCAGTTTATCTGTGCAGCAGGACTGAAGAAAAAGACAAGTAAATGGTATAGAGTGAGTGCATAATATAAAAGCTCTAAAAAAACCCAAACAACCGCCTTCTAAAGTTATACTTAAAGCTAGAAGAGACCATCTGATGGAAGCACTCCACAAGACAGGCATAGAGCACACATGGTGTGTTGCCCACTCACATAAAGCATCTCTACTTCATTTTTAGCTTTTCTCCTTTTCTATCATTTTCTTTTCTATCATATATTTTCCACATTAATCGAGTGAAAAGAGAACAAGGTATTTTTCCTTTGATCTCTACTCACCATTATAGGGAAAGGAAATAAGACAATGTTTTAATAATTTCCTACCCCTATGCTATCTGCTCTTAATTCTCAGAAGCCCCAAATGGTTGCATCAAATTCAGTAAAGCTATTTGAAATAGTAGACTGGGAACAGAGGAAGGACATTGCACCCATGGTCTCGGTCTTATCCACAGCTCTGAAATTGTCTCAGGGTAAGAGGATGGGACCTTGAAGGCAAATGTAACAATTACTAAAAATACTACTGGTTTATAGAGACCCAGATCTTTATGTAATATTGTGCTAAAAGTATACCGCTATCTTACACTATTTCTGTAGTGGAATATTGGATGGAATATCTAGCTTTTAGAAAACTTAATTCTTAGGAAGTTATCACATACTGATATTTGTATGTTGCATTGAGCTGCTTAGATTTAGCAAAGTTAACAATTAATGGCACAGTTTAACCACAGCACTAAGTTTCTTCTAACAAACATTAAACTATCAAATACTGCACTAGCTTTGTACTCAGCAACAAAACTCCCGTATTTTCACCTTGTCATAAGTACATTGCTGCCTGTAACATAACCTGGAACAATGCAATCAATCAAATCCCTAGTTCAGTTACCAGGACCCACCACGTTGTAATAAACCTTTTTAATATCTCCACTGAAACAGTGGCTTCTGACTAGCAACCTACTTGTCTAGCTTTGCATAATGACTACAGTATCAGCCATTAAAACCTGTACAGTAAAAACACTGAGCTTGGGTGATTCACTGCTGTAAAGTAAGAAACCTTAAAATTACTCAATGTTAGGAAAAAATACATAATTGACAAAATTGAAATGGCTTCCAAAGGCAATTTGAAATGTGAAGTTAGTTGAAACATGCAAACCACTAACATTTACTCAACTACTCAGTACAAAAGTTTATTGCTTGTGGTAAACTGCTGTAACATCTTCAATAAGGCATTTGAACTTTGCATGTCCTTCAAAAAAAGAAAGGCACATCAAACCACCACATTCCTCTGAAAGGAAGGAAATATGGTTGGAGACTACTGACAAGAACTAAAAATTATTCTCAGTTGTAGAGAAGCAGAGGCAGATAGGATATTGAAGTAGCAAATGGACTGAAGAATCAGAATACAGTATTGAACTTGTTGAGAAGAGGGAAGCCTGAGGAGCTTTCCCACTGTGTCTGTTCATGCTGAAAGAACACTCCATCCCTTGCTAGACACATTTCTTTAAGGCAGGAAGTTCAGCACTTCAGAACACAGGTCTGTCACTATTCTGAGTTCTGACAAAAAAAAAATCCAAAAATTGACACCCTCCCAAACTAGAACTTTGCAGAAGTCTGCTCTGTGTTCCAGAAAAATGGGGTATATATGGCATTTCGTATATACGGCACACTAAAATAGGCTTGCATGTCATTTCCATTCTGAAATCACAGACTTCCTGGTCTGTGATTGGGCATATGAGATAGGAGAATTCTCTTCCTGCCAAGACAATATGGATTATAGCAGTGTTTTATATTCAGTTAATAGGCATTAATGAAAGTCTGTAAGAACAGATACAGAGTATCTGTTGGATACAAAGCTTCTAAGGTACAGTCACCTGCAATTATGATTCATGCTTTAAATGTAGAAGAACTAAGGTAAAACACCTGTGTTACAGAAAACATCATAGGCATCGAGAAAGTAGTCTACAAAGCCACATTTATTTGCACATGTACAGAACAGAGTGACAGATGTTATTGTTTTCCATACAAAATTATATAAAAACAGTATTCACCTTCATAGAACACCATACCACTTTAAGTTGTATTAAATACATTCAGAAAGCATTCTTGCACGCACACAACATTAGTATTAGGTAGTCGCAGGTAACTCCAACACTGCAATGTAATTATTCTTAGTGGTATGAAGGGATCAAAGATTAGTCTGCAACTAAAATAAAAAGAATCCTGGTTGAGAAGCAAGCTGAAGTCTTTCCTCCACTGGCCATCAAAGCAAGGAACATCATTAAATAGATTAACTGTCTCCAGAACATAGATGTAAATACTACCAAAGCACCTGCAGAAGGCAGATAAGATTTGTATTCCAGACTGAGTTGAGCTATCTTGGCCAGTGTTAACATTCCCATTTAATCACTGCTTGCCTATAGGAAACAGTTTTATAAAACTGGAAGATAGAATTGGGTAAGAGCTTGTGATTACAGAAGAAAACAAAAGGTATAGATCTGAATCAATTACTTTCCCTTCCTACCCAGCACTGGAGAGATTACCCCCTTTACTGGGTCTTAAGATTCCCATTCTTGCAAGGAATAGAGGGGGAAAGCAAAATTTTACATTTCCTGCAACATTGCCTCCCTACATATGATCTAAAAAGGGAATTTAATTGTCAACAGGACATCTCAAACAATTTATTTAAAACGCACATTTATTTCTACCAAAAAAAAGTGTATGATACAGAAGAAGTGATCACACCTACTTAAAGGTTTACCTATTAAAATATACAGAGGATCTTAATGAGTACAGGATATTTAAAAAAAGATGCAAAGGAGTGTTAATCTTTTATTTTTACATATTCAGGAACTTCACATAATTTTGGTAAGTAACCTTTTACAAAATTATGTAAAAAGTACAAGAATGCCTGGTAAACAGTCTGCATTTTTCCAAAAGATTTTTTACAGCATGCAATTCTTAAGGCAGCCTTCTCCTCCTCCTTACAAGGAATCCTTTCACTCAAATAATCTTCCGCTGCAAAGATTAGGCTAAGGAAGCTTGGTCTCTTCTGTTAACGCCTTTTGTCTTTCCTGTCTGATTTACGGTCTCTTTCACTCCGTGAAGTTCTCTTGCCTGACCGACTACTTTCTGATATAGACCTCTTTCTGTCAGATCTTGAACTCTTATCCTTTGAGCTTTTGGTATCTCTGCTCCCACCTTTTGAGGACTTGTGACTTCTATCTACTCCTGAAGCATCCCTTCGCTTCCTGTCCGTGCTCCTTCTGCGTTTTCTATCTCTGTTATGCCCTCTTCCTCGGCTTCGACTTCTACTTTCACTACTACTAGAGCTACTGCTGCTACTGTCCCTGCTAGTACTTCCACTTGTAGTACTGCTGCTCGTGGAACTACTCCGACTGCTACTGCTGCCAGTGGTGGAACTACTTCCACTACTAGTACTGCTTGAAGTACTACTGCTACTACTGCTGCTGCTACTACGGCTATGACTCTTACCAGTTTTGTTCCCTGCCCTACCCCTGCTTCTACTCCTAGTCTTACTCTTAATTTCTACACTCGGTGTCTGACCCTGCTCTGTCTGTGCCTCAACCAGCTTTACAGACACCACAGCATTTTCATCCTTGTCTGCCTGGGGCTCTGTATCCTGAGTGGACTGAGACAACTGAGGTGACTGTGGCAGTGGCACAGACTGTGGCTGAGATAGAGCCTCAGCCACAGGTTCTGGCTGAGCTTCAGGTGCCTTCTCCTGTTTTTCTTCAGGTTCAGCTTCAATTTCTGGTTTGATACCTTTCTCCTTCTCGGGAGAAGGAACATTACACACTTTTTCTGGCTGAGCATCACACTCTGTTTCTGTTTCCACTTCTTTGCCATGTTCATTTTCTACAGGTTCTACACTATCTGCCTCATTCATTTCAGCCACATCCTGCTCATTATCCACTGGCTGAATGCTTTCACTTTCCTCTTTTACAACTGTGACCTTTTCATGCTGACCATCCTGTTGCTTGTCATTCTCCCTCACCTCGGTAGTCTCTTCTACTTTAATCTCCATTTCATGTTTCTGTTCATCCTCTTCCTGTTCTTTCTCTGCATCACTATGCCCTGAACCTGTTTTTCCCTTTTCCTCCCCTACCTCCTCCATTTCTACATCATTGTGCTGATTACCTGTCTCCAACTCTTCCACCTGCTGAGCCACCTTACCCTCTTCCTGCTCCTTGTTCTGTTCTTCTTTCTTTTCTTCATTCTGCACCTCCTGCTGTTCTTTTTCCTTCACAGATTGTCTTCTGGGCCTGGCCTCCATTTTGTTAATCTGCTCTGCAAATTCATTTCGCCTGCTTTCAAAGAGTGCTAGGGAATAAATGCATAAATAATAGTTTCAGATAATCTAGAGACACTGAAGTCTATTTTCCCCTATGAGCCAGTAAGTTATCAAATTGTTTTAACTTATAAATACTGTGTCCTTATTCATTCTGAAGTAGCAAGCCATTCATGCATAATGAAAAGGACTGCTAGTTACCCTAAGAAGACAAAGCAAAGGGAATAGTCAGCTCAGCTGAGTATCAGAACAGTAAAGCCCTAAATCTAAGCTAACAAAGACTTTTTGACTTAATTAAAATCAATCCAACCAACAGTATATCAAAATACACCTTAATTTCCTGGTATTTATATATTAACAAGGTTATACTTCCTAAGGTAAACAAAGGACAGTAAAAATCGGCAAAAAGCTAGTTAGGTATTAAGAAAGCTTAAATAATGTAAGCTATTCAGAGAGGTGAGCTAGCTTCTCTTATCCCCCAACCCCACACAATGAAGAAAAGCTCATTAAAAAAACCCCAATACATTCTCAGTTTAATAAAAAAGAACTCTAGGACTACCATCAACTGCAGTATTTTAAAATGTTTTCCAAAACAGAAATATAGTCATGCTGCGAAGCAAATGAACACATATTAAGGTAAAAAGAAATTATCATAAAGTTTAGTGCTGTGCTTAAGAAAACACTTCTCAAATCCTTTGTAAAAACCTGCATTTCCTTGGGTCTTCAATCCATAGAATTTTCAAAAACTAAGTTGCTGCACTGGCATACATCTGGGTACTAAAGCTAATATAAAGGACTATGTTATAAACACATACCTCTGAGATTATGCATATACCTCTTTTGACTTCTTGTAAGAGAATCAAAGCACATCCAACATAAAAATAAGTCACTGAAAGAGTAACGTTCACTTATGATGAACATCCATGCAAGAACATACAGTTTGTCCTAACCATGAAATTCATGTACGTAAGCAGAGAGACTTAAAAGGCGTTTGTACAGCAAACATCAAAGGGAGGCAAGAACAAGGGCCTTTGTATCATGAAGACCACTTACCATTCATCTTTTTCTGTGACTCTTCCATCAACTTCTGCGTAGCAGGACACATTCTGCCAGGTATGTAGAATAAGTGGGGTTTTGTCTTCGTTCTTATATATTTAATTATTTTAGCATTATGTTCATTCCATTCTTCTTGCTGAGAAATGAAAGAAAATATCATAAGATACAGAAGAATAGTTTAAACAAGAGAAAGATCAAGAGCAAAACTAAAACTCACCAACTGAGCAAGCTCAACCTTTTGCTCCAGTAACCGCAGCTCTGTCTGTTTAGCACGCCTTTCTTCAAATAGTTCTCGCCTTTCATTTTCAACTTGCTTTCTTTCTTCCTCTGCCTGCACTTCAAGTTTTTGTTCAATTTCTTGTCGTCTCTTTTGCTAAGATAAATAAAAAAGTATCTAAATATTTTTTTCTAAATCAAGAAAGTGTTCTAGTTTGGTCCAATTACAATTTTGAATTATTTATACCATTAAAGGCATTCCTAAAAACACGTTAAGAAATATCTCCTAAATTACAGGTAGTGGAAGAAAAGAGTGTCATTGCTTGCTGGCACCTGATTTTTTGTAGGTTAACTATAAAATTATGGGCCCGTGTGGATTTCTGTCTTCTTTTCTACCATTCAAATTGGAGTTGAATTTTCAATAGAAGCTTCAACATGTTTTTCTTCCCAATGGCAGAAAAAAAGAGAAATACATTTCAGGTATTCCACTTGGAGGGGAAAAAAGTCAACTCCCCCAGAAACAAATGAAGGACTGCAGACTGGTGTTTGTGACAAACAAAACAAATTACATTGCTAATACTTCCAGTATGTTCATCGCTAATTAGATATATGACCATAATCCAGGAATGCCCTGTTGGTATTTCTTAGACAGCCATATGCTCAGACTGTACAACAGTTGTCTAACGAAAAAATACAATTTAGTGCCTGGACAACAAAACAGCTGTGTCATAAAACTCCTCAGCCCTCTACTTTGATTTATAGTAAGTTTTTATGTATGAAGAGAACAATGCCTATACAAATTCTCAGAAGAATGTTGCAAACAGCGGTAACTCCTCAAAGTTTCTTTATGCAAACACATACTACTATAAATTAGACAATGACTCCATGTTTCTAGACCATCCTAATCAATAGTTTCTTATTCTAAAGGCAAGCAGGCAACAAAGAACTTTGGTCCTTTCTCATGTGCTACATGACAAGTTAGATAAAACAGCAGGATATCCAAATACTGAATCTGAAAGTAATCAATACCAACACTGCAAGCCAGCTATGCTAACACTACACAGAAAAGATTTTAAGTTTGAAGACTTTGTATCTGCTTCCACCGGCCTGTTGAAAGTAGAACTTTCAAACACTGTTTTTAATCTAAAGTTTATTAGTATTAACTGAATAACTCATTTAGGGCAACAGTAAACAAATACCATACCCTCCACAATTTACAAAGGCATACTAGGAATAAAAAGTTACCACCATCCTACATGCAAGACTTTTGAAACTACCATTAAGCTATGCAAAGCCTTCACTTCAGTACAATCACATACCCATTTATTAAAAACAGGAATTCTTGTTGTCTATACTGGGAGGGGGAAGCCATTTGTAGTCAAACAGATAGCATAATACAACCATACATTTCTGTATACTTGGTTATAATTTAAACATCTGGAACACATCAAGGTGGGCACTGCTTCAGCAATACTAAATCACCATTATTTAAAAAAGTAGCCTATGACCTATTAAATAGTTACCTGATTAAATTCCATTTACTTTGAAATGATCCCCAAATAACATAAACAAGAAAAAAGATAATCTATTTTGTGTTTTACATGTTTTAAAAATGTACAGCAATTAAATAAAAAACAACAAAACACTGCCTTTTCACTTTTGCAATGGTCAGAAATAGTGTTGTGAAGTCATGAAATTGTTAGAGTCCCCTTCCTGCCTCCCACCCCAATGCCACTAAACTAAACCAAACAAAAACCTACATGCACTCTTACCAATTTGTTGCACCTGCAATCTACACCATGGGGAATTTTCATTCCTATTTGAAGCAGCTTAACCACACAATTTTGCTTTATTATTTACAATCTGATAGAACTAAAAGTAAGTACCCTCTCAGTAGCAACTGTGGACTCCTGCTTAAATTTTTGAAGAGTGCCCATCAACAAGCCAAATATACGTCGATTCCTGAATAAAAACAAAGAGAAGTTTGAGATTCAGTTCAAGTACTAAGATTTTTATTTGCATAAACAATCAGAGAAACTTTCCACCTCAGAGATGTTTATTTTTAAAGGCTCAGTATTACTCAAGGCCATCAGCAATAGAACACATTAACTGTGCCAACAGTCAAGGATATAATTTACAGTAACATATCACATTTTGCTTAAGAGTAAGACACAGTTCATCCGTAAAACAGCACAGTTAGCACTGGGAAAATTGGAAGCCTGCATATTTTACACCTGGAAATAATGACACTAAGGAAATATTAAAAAAGAATCTAAAAGCAGAGAGTACTGAAGTAAAGGTTGAATAAATACAGTGTGAGCTATCAATAAGGCAGTGAACTGGAAGGTCATCAGGCTTTCTGAAAAATGTACCTCCCCGCCCTGCTCAGGGGATAGAAGGAGAAACGGAGTCAGAGGAGTGAAAGCTTATCTGTCGCAGTTTGCCTAACAGTACCTTCTACAATGAGACACTGTACTGTGAGATGAAACTAGAATTGCTCTCATCCAATTAAGTGTTGTTTTGAGAAAACTTAAATAAGTAAAATTTTTCAATGAATTCCCTTCTTCTGAATAAGAACTAATTTCTTGAATTTCACCTTTTCTTTCTTTCCATTTAATCCCAAATTAAGCCTTTACAGCAAAAGGCAGACTCTCTTATTTGCCTTGAACTTTTACCCAATTAAGAGAGAAAGGAAATGCTACTCTCTTCACTTGGTACCACTCTACTACAGTGGCACAAACCTGACATGGAAAGGTAAAGGTACTTGTATATTAAACAGTAGAAATAGGAATAAAGAATTGAGAGCTAGTGATTACTCAAAGTGTATTTGTATATGAATGACATCCCAGAAGACACTGAGCAAAATCGAGAGTTCAACGGATGCTGTCCTCTTAAAGAGCCTCTTTCCACCACAAGTCACACATAGATCAATACTGGTTTTCTCATCTCCCCAAAAGACTACTGAAGTGCAAAACAGTAAAACTACAATTTTGAGGAACCAAACTTTTCATGCCTGAAGCTCTAGGAAGTCCACTAAGAATTTTGAAAGTCTTTCTGTGAGGAAAGCAGTTGGAAACTGGTGATGGAAGGAATAGCAGTCTGTTAGTGGTGTTTTAACTGTAAAAGAAGCAAGTGAAGTGTCTTTTCTGTGCTAATTGAGCTGTGGTCATTATTAGAGAAGCTCTCTATGGTTCCTTATTCCAGCTCTCATTCTTCTATTTATTTGAGTTATGGGTTGTTATTATTGCACCAGGTGAGCTGCAGACTGAAGTAGATGGAGTCCAAGAGGTTGGACACAGTTGCAAATTTGCTTTTCCAACACCTCTTCCCAACAGAGCTGCAATTCAGCAAGAATTTTTATTAACTACCCTGACACAAATAAAATATAGGAAAAAGGAGATAAACATAGGAGGAATCTAAGAAGAAGCAGGCAAAAGGAAGGTGAGACTGTACACACAATAATGAGTCTGAGAGTAGCAAAAGAAACACATGATGGAACTATTGCGTTAAAAAAAAAAGAGAAAAAAGGAAAAACCCACACCCAAAAGCCTCCTTCAACCAACAAAATAAATGATGTACCAAGACAGTTGTAACAGTCCAAAATGTTAAGTAACCAATGAAGCTATATGTATTTCTGTCTTACTCAAAGACGATCAGTTACAATAGCACTAGCAAACCTATTCCTGTAGGTGGCCTGAGAAGTAGAACCCCTGTCAGTTATGTGAAGTGAATGATGTGTTTTTACTGCTGTGAAGAATTTTGACAATATTTTTTAAAATCAATTTTATACCATTATGGTACCTCTTCAACATCATCTTTGATACATAATAGCATCTGTATAATACTTGTTAAATCTAAAGCTACTTTTATGCTAGCAGTAAGAAGTATCACATTAGTGCTTAAAAGAGATTTCTGCATACCTTTGTTTTCCTTTCTCATCCATATTTTGATCTTGTATAAGGTCTCGACGTGTTCGCTCTTTGGAGGTAGCAACAACAGAAGATGGCAACGCTGGCTACAACAAAGAAAAAAAACCTACTTTGTTCATGTTCCAGATAAATCAGTTTCTTCCTGCACAGCTCCATTTATCATTTATTACCTTTTTAATATCATCATCCTCTGCGTCGCTTTCTTGGCGTGATTCTCTTCTTGTCCGACGTTCTCCACCCAGCCTGAGGAAAAAAAACATTAGTGGTCACTAGAGAACATATAGTTAGGACAGCATCTGTTCTGACATGAGA
Source organism: Gavia stellata (assembly GCF_030936135.1). Taxonomy (NCBI): domain Eukaryota; kingdom Metazoa; phylum Chordata; class Aves; order Gaviiformes; family Gaviidae; genus Gavia; species Gavia stellata. The sequence continues at coordinate 27,685,561 of NC_082600.1, forward strand.
AAAATACAAGTCAGCATATCTAGTCAGAAGGATCAACACTTTCAGTAAAAATCTCCCCACTGTTCCAATGACCAGTAAATAGCATTTTACAGACAGAATCTACTGTTCGTAAAAATCAGTCAAAGAAAACAGTTTAAGTTCTAATACAACTTGCACAGTAAAGTAAAACAGAAGAGCCCACATTACTACCTTATTTGACTTTTTAGAATACCTTTGGAATTTATTTCTTGTTTTTAATGTTTGCAGTTTTCTTTTTCCAGAATCTCTAAAACAGCTACTGGTACAAAGGGATTGCGAGACAGATTTAAATGCATCAAGATACAAAGATTAGTATGATTTTTCAGATGAGAAATGCTATTTACTTAGCCAAATACCTAGAAAACAGGTGAGGAGGGGCAGACACATAGGACCTAGGAACCTGGATGAACTGAGGCTTTAACAAAGAACAATTAGGCTGTGTGTTAAATAAAAGTTATTTTCAGCTCTCACTCTCAGCTTTGTGGCACAGTACTTTACTACTGGTAAAGCTGTTTCACAGTATTCGTTCTGCATTAACCCAAAAATTCAAACCCAAGCCTTGCTTTAGTCAAGAACTACCATTGCACATAAATGCCCATACAATGAAGCTCACTATAATCAGTCACATCTGATCGATCTGCATCCAGACGTGAAAGCTCAAAATCTGGGTCTATTGTCACACTGTACACATTCAATTTATTGAACGTTATAGCTCAGTCATAATTCAATTTGTGTCTACTGTAAAACAAATCTGGGCTACTAAGCAGAATACAATATAGCAGACTGTACACCGAGTAAAACAGAAAATTTCAAGAATCTTTGTATTGCTGTATCTTTATATTATTGCTATCATCTTTATATTGCTATAAGGTATGAAAAAAAAAATATTTCACCACAGTCAATTGCTATCATCCAAATATATTTCCAGCAAGTCTTAAATATGTAATCTCTGAAAAAGACAGTGAAAGTCATCAGTTATTAACAGTTATTGAATCTAAGCATCTTAAGTTTACGCATTCTGATAAAGCAAGTTCTCTGCATCAGCTTTTGCACCCACCTACTGGCTGCCCCTTCAAGATCCCTCTGTTTGGCTGGGGGTCCTCCTCCACTATCCGAGAATCCACGCCTAAAAAGAAAACACTTGTGATCTCAGAACAAGTTAGGCTAACCCCAGGTCCACCTTAAGCCTGCACGATCAAACTGTATTTTGGCTTTGTGGTCATGATGTAACAACAAATTTTACTCAGCTCTATCATCATTTACTGCTCCTATTGCAATAAAGTGTTTAAGCATACTGCTTGTGGACCAACTAATTTAAAGTTGAATTTCTGCACCTATTTAATTAACTAGCTACACTAAAACAAGGAGTCCCATTGTGTTCAAGTGTTCACATTTGCAATAGTTTTTAAGATGTATTATGCCTTAATCAGAAGTTTAATATTGAAATTCAACAAAAAATCCACTACATACTCCATTAAGAAAGAACTACTGAAAAAAATTGGCCTTTTCATTCTACTTGGGGGGGGGAAGGGGAGAGGAAAACCCACTACAAAACACTAGTGGTTTCACTTACATGTGTTTTAAAATTCCTGTCGACTTCAACTCTTTCTATTCTTCCTGGAACAGCTACCAGTTTACTGAGAGATTGATTTTGAATGATTTCAAAGGGACAAGGTCCCAGGTACCACATAACACCTCCCTTAACTTTGACGTTTCCCCTTATTGTTCAGGCTAACAGCTGGAAGTGCTAGGGAAAACCACCAGTTTAAACTTGTTATAACTCAGAATGAAAAGGTACTTTAAATTTCAGGCAGTGACATAAAATGGCAAATGCACTGTAGGGCAGCTTTAGTGCCTGCTTACTTAAACAGCGGTACAATGAGCAACGGGATCAGACGAGAAATATAAAACACCCCAGGGTAAAGTCAGCAAGCCAATGGCAGGGTAAAGGGTGGAAAAAACCCCACTGCCCCTTTCTGCAGCTCCTTACCTTAGCAATAAGCTCCCACGCCCTCTACCTCCACCAGGGCCTGTGATGGCTAACAGTCTGTTTTGAGGGGGCCTGCGAGAGAGCGGGCGCTGTTAGTGGTACCTGCCCCGGCCCCCCCGCGCCGCTGCAGGGAGGCTCAGCAGGGCGCTGCAGCTCGCCCAGCCAAAGGTGCCCGCGGCCATAACCATTCCCTCACGCACCCCACGGTTCTGTCCCCTCACCCCCGCCACGACGGGCACACGCCGCCAGCAAACCAGCGGGACCGGGGCCCCACCAGCCCCACCCGCGCTGCGCCAGAGAAGCGGGGATGGCCCAGAGAAGGGCGCGGGGGTGGCGGCCTGCGGGCAGCTCCTCGCCGCCCACCCCTCGGGCCCCTCACGCAACGACTCCCCCCCCCTCCACGGGACAACAGCGCGGGGCACGCCAGCCCCATCACCTCCCCAGCTCGGCCCGGCCGCTCTCCACGCCCCCCCCTTCCCCCCGCCGGGCCGTTCCTCCCGCTGGTGCCCCCCCGCCTCACCTCACATCATTGGGGTCCCGTCCCGTGAGCTTGCGGATGTTCTCGTCCACGTGCTTGAGGCTCTCCTTGGCTTTCTCCAGCTGCTCCTGGAGCGCGCGCACCGCCACCGCCATCCCGCCCGCAGCGCGGCCTAGCCGGGGCCCAGCGCAAGGCACCGCTGGGTAACGGGGGGGGGAAGGCCCCGCCCACGCGCGGCGCGGCCCGCCTGGCGGCCCACCACTCCGGCAGCCGCGGGGCCGGGACGGCGCAGCCAATAGCCCCTCGGCGGTCCCCTCCGAGCGCCAATAATCGCGCACGAGAGGAAAGGGCACGCCCCGCGGGAAAGGCTCGCCGAAGGCGCCCACCAATCACAGGGCCCAGAGGCAGACTGGCATCCTGACCGACCAACTACTGGAAGCCTCTGTCTGCCAGCTCTACGAATCACCAAAGGGACAGCCGGAGTGACATCGCTCAGAGCTAACGAGAACTCATGCGTCAGTTTCCCGCAGCCCAATCAGAAAGCCACTTCGAGGACGTTTATCCCCACCTACCTAGGACGCATCCTACTTTCCCACTCGTTATGGGGCCGACAAGGCAGCACGCAGGCGGCTCGGGCGGGGGCCAATCACCGCTCCACTAAAGAGGCCGCCGCACCAGGCGAGCCAATAGGCGGGGACGTTACTGAGGGCTGGCGCGCTGCCCCGTGGCGCGCGGGCTGGGGCCGGGGTATGGCGGCGGCCTCACGGGCGACTCCGCGCTGGGGGGCGCTGCCCGGTCCGCGTCTGCCCTCCCGCCCGTCACCCGGCGCTTCGTGGCTTCAGCTTCGCCAGCTGGCCCTCCATTTAGCGGCTGTAAAACTGCGTTACTAGACGTTATTCCTGCCGCCTGGGGTGGCGAGGTTTTTAACTGCGCTCTTCCCCGCCGGGCAGCCGGTGCCGTTTCTGCGGAGAGGCTGGGGTGAGCCCCCGCGCGCACAGCCCGCTGCCGTTCCGCGGCGGCGGGAAATGGAAAGCGAATGAACGAGTCACGCTCTGAAGGCAATAAAAAAACCACGACCCGCACCCCCCCACCCCCCGGTTTCAACCCTCAGCAGCAAGGCGGGCGGGGGGCGGCTCCGCAGGGAAGAGAGGTGTGTGCTCCTCAGCCCTCTACCCCAGCTCCGGCCCCCCCCTTCACGGCACTCGCTTCTGCCGCCCGAGGCAGGGGGCTCTGGAAAGGGATAACATACAAGGCCCTTTCCCGCTTCAGGAGAGGCTTTGGCCGGCGCCAGAGAGCCGCGGGAGGCCTTCGCAGGCGGCGGCGGGCAGGAACGCTGAGCGGTTCCCCGACGGGAGGAACCAGTCAGGCCGTCAATGCTGGGCCGCTCCGCCTCGGTCGGGAGCATCAGAGGCAAACGGGGCCCGACCGCGCCGCGCGCCCTCGCCCCAGCCGGAAGGGGCGGTGTGGCGGCGGCGGGACCCGGCAGCAGCTGGCCGTTGCCGCGGCGCCGGTGTGTGTGTGGGGGGGTGAGGGCGGAGCGGATATGGCGGACGAGGCGCTCTTCCTGCTGCTGCACAACGAGATGGTGGCGGGGCTGTACCGCGCCGCCGAGCAGGGCGAAGGGGTGAGTGGGGTCGGGACCGCCCTGGGGGCCGCCCGGCATCGGTCGGGGTAAAGCGTCGTCGTCTTGTGTCTTGCAGGAGAATGGCCGCTGCACCACCAAGCTGGAGAGCATGGGCTTCCGCGTCGGGCAGGGGCTGATCGAGAGGTGAGTCCCCGCCGCTGCCGCAGCCGGCCCCTTGCAGCGCCCCTCTTCCCGCTCTCGGGGCCGGTGGGCGTTGCTCGTCCGCGGGGGTTTTCCCCTGCCTCTGCCCGGCGGGGGCCCACGGCCCCTCCTTCCCGGCCTGCTGGGGCCAGGTGTGTTCGTCCGCTCGGTGGAAAGCTGCTCGCCGCTTTGGGTGGACGGAAGGCTATGCTGCGGATGTGTTCCTCTTATTATACGTTCTGGCATCCTCTCTTTCGGCATCTTATTCTTGCGGGGACCTGTGTTTGAATACCGCAGGACAGTTTTCGAGTATGAATTTTCCCAGTGCTTTCCGTCGTGAAAACTGAGTTAGGGTGTATGGTTACTTTTAATACTTATAATCCTTTCTAATGGCACTTTTTGTAGATCTACTTTTGCGTGTTACCTATTGCTCGTATGTTTCATGATTTTCTTCTCTAATTCCTTAAACATAATTTTATGACTGGCTACTCTATTTCGTTTTTCTAAAGCACTCTCAGTCCTTGGAACTTCATGACCGAGCACATTGCCTCCTTGTTTCCCTAGGCCCTTTGGGGATGCACGATGACTTGCTGCACATCCAACTTCAGCGCCCTCATTCTGAGGTCGTGTGGAGACTCTTGAGCTTCCGAAGTCATACTTTCGTTGAACAAAATGGTGCTTTAGTGCTAGATAAAGACCATCAAGGAGGATAAAGGGAGAGAATTCTGAAATAAGCAAGAGGAAGAGGTCCCTTTTTGGGAAACAGGAACAAGTTTTCATGTTTGTTCCTATGTTTTAGTGCTTTTTTGCATATTTGAAGGACTCCTTTCAAGCAGTAGTATAGGTGTGAGCTTTTTGTTTATCTTCTATTTAAACATTTAGTTGAAGATAGTTGATGGAGTGCTTTGCATCTTTCTGTACTTCAACTGTCTTTAATAATCATATAATTAAAACCACTTACTCTGCTGTTATGTTGCAGTTATTAAGGTAACACTTTGTTGCTCTTAAGTTAAAATACTTGATGAACGCAGAGTGATGCTAGAACGATACTGTACAATAGTTGGAAAACTAATTTCTGTAACAGCCTTAAAAATAATGTTGCATAGTGCTGTTTTTTTTATTATTTTATTTTTCAGTTTAATCAGTCAAGTTGTGTATACCTTAATTATTGATATATTTCTCACTTATTTCTTAGGTTTACAAAAGATACTGCGAGGTTCAAGGATGAATTAGATATTATGAAGTTCGTTTGCAAAGATTTTTGGACAACTGTATTCAAAAAACAAATAGATAACCTAAGGACTAATCATCAGGTACTAATGCTGTAGAAAAAGATTTAACTTACAAAATCAGTAACGGTTTTGAGTTACTAATGCATTTTTTGTTCATGTTAGCATGTAGGTTCAGAATACAATTTAAAAATTGCTTGTGATGTTTTTATTGCCACCCTGTTTGAAAAGACTAAATGCTTTGAATTTCATATGCGCTGTTGCAGAGTTACAAACAAACAACAAAAGTGTTGATTAACACTTAAACAGGAACTCTTTTATATATCTCCCAATAAATTTTAGTAGAAAACTAGTGTGAGAAAATGATACTGCTGTCTTAACATCTATTTAAATAGAATGGCTGCCTTGAAGTAATTTTTTTATTTTGAAGAATATTTACAGTTTTCAGCAGTTGAGACACTTAGTTGTACTCTACTGAACATACATGTATAAGAAACAGCTGAAAAACTTACCAGATTTGCATGTTGGTGACATTGCGTTGTATCTATGTCCTTTCTTATATCAACAGCCACAGTTCTTAAAGCAAGATCAAAATAATTTAAGGAGTGATTTTACTAGAGTAAAAAAACCTTTCTCCTTTTGAATGACTTGGTTTCCTTATGGCCATTGTCCTGTTGTATCAAAGTAGGAACAAGAGAATTTGTACAAGGATTGTGCCAAATAAAATAGGTTTTATTTTTTGGTGAGCTGTTTATCAAGTAATAACTTTAACAGATAATAATTATGTTAGAAATCTGGTTTTGAATTCAAAGAAAGCTGCCGTATTGAGCTTAGGTCTCAATTGTATATGCAGCCTTAATTAAATTTCAAGGGTTATGAAGTTCCAAAGTAGCACAGTCATTAGCAAAGAAATTAAAATGACAGGTTTAGATTAAACTATACCATGTTCATACTTAATTTATTAAAATGCATATTGTGGCACAAAATCGTAACATAGAAAACATTAGACTTTAAATTTGATCATCTGCTGGGTGTTGTTGCCTGTATTGCTATTAAAAAAGGTAACTCTCACTGAATTTGAGAACAAGAATAGTGAATTGCATACCAAATGAAGATTAAGATTTGAATGTAAAAATCAGCGTGCGTTTGCTATATTAACAACGACTTTTTAATATGGAACTATTGTTTCCGAGCACTGGAAGGACTCTTCCAAGAAGAATGTAAATGAATATTTTTTAGGGTTAAGTGATCATATTATTATCTAGGGGTTTTGTTGTAAACTCACAATTAAGTATATTTTCTTTTGTTTTGATATTTTGTGTAAGTAAATAGTACAGTTTAAACTTAAATCACATATGCCTTAATCTAAAATTTCCTTTTTCAACCTGAGAACATTTATATTGTATCTACAAATGAAATCCCTTTACATAAAATGTTGATTACATGTTACTGCATATTCAACTAAAAATTTTTTTTTTTTTTAAACAGGGTATTTATGTCCTTCAAGACAATAAATTTCGTCTCTTGACACAAATGTCTGCAGGAAAGCAGTACTTAGAACATGCACCAAAGGTACCCTTCAGTTTTATCCTGGGCATCTACCAGTTTGATTTGAATTATCTTGATCTATTAATAATAACTTTAAATTTTGTAATCAAATGGATGCAGACTCTTCAAAAGGGCAGCTAAAGTTTAGTCTCCAAAACCTGTGCTTTTTAGAAATGCACCTTGTTTTGGAACAGTGGATTTGATTTATGGTTCAAGAAATGGTCATAGTTGTTGTGAAACTTGCTGTTGTCACATTTGAGTTACTTGATGGTAGGAGCTGGTCTGCCACTGTCACACAAATTCTTTCTTTCTCTTTGGAAAACATGTGCTTTCAGAAGCTTTTTAAAAATTTCTAAAACTTATTTAGAAGATGCTATTTGTTACCGAGAACAAGATTCTGAGATCTTATGAACATTCAGAAAGATATTCCACCAATTAAAAATAGCTTTGAGTGTAGATGCTGAGTTAGGTTAATGGTTTATGTAAGTAAAATCAGTGCCTCTGCAGAACCTCTTATAAAGCGCTTTGGTTCAGGTAGATGTAAGAAATGGGGCATTCAGTTCCATTTTATGGTTTCTTAATTCTTGATCTTCTTAGTCATCACAGTTGCAGGCTACTGTCCTTGGGCTTTTTTTTTTTTTGGTGTTTGGTGACACATTTCTTCTGTTTTGCAACATATATTCTAAGTATCTGCAGGCCCTTATATTCCAAGATGTGGCCTGTGCAAGAGTGCTATCTTGGGCTGTTTCTCCTTTGTTGACTTTAATACCAGTTGCTAATTTCAGCCAAGTCTTGGGAATAACTGTTTTAAAGATACTAAGTTCCTAAAGGTTTAATGGACATAAAAACAAGTGACTCAAGATAGTGTCTCTAACAAGAAATCTGTATTGTGAGCTCCGCTGTACCAAATATTGGAGCTTTCATCTATTAGAGACATGACGAAGTCTTTCAAGCACGGTAACAAAACCGCCATAGTTTTATACTGTCCAAATGTTAAGTCTTGTTCTTGAGTACTTAGTTTCAATCTTTGGCAAGGAGCTTCACCCTTGACACTTACTTAAAGTGGAACTTTATATTTAGTACCTAGCATTTACCTGTGGACTAATCAGAGGAGGCCTATCGAATTTGGGAATAAAGAGTATTGTAACAGCTGAAGTTTCATCAATGCCTGCATGTAAGTAGTTCTCAGAGTATTCAATTATTAGCTCACTTGGTAACTTTCCGTACTGACTTCATCTCTGTATAAGCATTTATCGAGGTGGGATTAGTTTGAAGCTGCTGGGCCATAGGAGTCGGTATGAACTTCGGAATATGGCTTGTCACTAAATGCTTTAGTGTTTAGAAAATACTGACAGAGGGTGGACCTCCGTGATATTGAGTGGAAAGCAAAACTAAAAGTTGTATTTACATTTGGATGCATCAAATGCATAAAGATGTACATCCAGAAGGCTATTTGAACGAGTGAAGATAAAAACAACTAGGTAACATGCTCTTTCTCTACAGAAGTCATTAAGAAAGTTAGTAAGTGAAGTCCATTGTAACTACCCAAGCTGCTTAAGGTGGATTTAAAAATTTCCCCAGACTTTGCACAAATTTTACATTTAGCTGACAAAATTGTTGTGATGTGGGACATGGATCAACTTCAAGAAAAAAAGAAAAGAAAGAAAAAGCTGTTAAGCTGGAGTTAAATTTAAATGCTAGATTTAAATAATGGCTAGATTGTTCACAATTAAACCATAAGATTGAAATGTTCCTTATTATTTCTATTAACAAAATGATTACAAGAAAATAATACTTGGAAAATAACTCTAATGGTGATACTTTGATCTGACTTTGCTTTTTCTTTGCAGGTAAATTTCAGGTGATGATACAGAAGATGTAGAGCACATTCAAATCTGGGTATCTGTCTTAAAAATCCTTTCTGTGTGGATTAAGTATCTTGGTTCAGCTTTGTATGTAGCTTGTAAATTATAGCAGTGTGCAACACAATTCCAAAATATATAATAAATGTTCATCAAAATAACTTAACACTATCCTTGTATCTTGGTATGAAATTTATTCTATACCAAGGTATTAATGTCCACATGGTAAAAACTGTCTACTCAGAAGTTTTCAGCAAATGTTTCAATTACCAAAACAGCACATGTGGAAGACCGGAGGCACGTTTTGAGAACAGAGTAAAAGCCTGACCAAGAGTAAATTGTAATAAGAAACGAATGTGTTTTGTGTCACCTAACATGGTTAGGGTTAATGAATGCCCAACTGCTACATTTCCTTATTCACTCTGAACTGTGAGGCAGCAATTGCTTTTGTATTATTCTGAGGAAGCCACTAGCACATGAACCAACAGCCTTCATCAATAGCGTTCAGTGGAGTCTTAGTTACTTTGTAGGAATGATATGGGGCAGTAGAAAAGAGAACTTACTTCTACATAGTTAAACAGTTTCTCCTACCTCCCTAAAATTAGCAGCTGTTTTTTGTGTCAGAATAATTTTACAGATAAGGTCATCTATACTGGCCAAAGAAGGAAATTTTAGCTTATTGTGCATAAACTCAGTATTAATGTAATTGTTTTTAATTGCTAGCTACAACTCACTTCTGTAATGAGTGTGTCCAGGAAGATGATTAGGCCTGCAAGAAGCTATAAAGACATCACCAAGAGTCTTGAGGACATTGGGGTTTGCTAGATACTACTTGTTACAAGATTTGCATAACAATACATATCTTGCTGTAGGTAAGCATGAAAACATTTGTTAAAACTTTTAATGAATTCTGCTGTAAGACTTTTCTGTTGGCAGGTTCAGGCCTTTATACTTTTAAATGAATCATGATAGAAGCTTACGGTGTTTATTCTGGAGTGTGAGAATGCCTTGTGATAGTGATTCAGTTTCTACTTTGAGACCAGTAAGTAACAGGCTAACTAGAAAAGCTAACATGTTATAATAGCACCTTGGGTTGTTACACCTACCTTCTGTGTTGGGAGAAGTGTATGTTTTCCAGTTGTGTGGTGGGCAAAGAACAGTGGAGGCTGTTCTTCCCTAAGCTTTAGGGAAGGTCTGAAGTTTGTAATGGATGAAGCCTTTTCTAGATAGCTGTTACAAACTGGCAAGCTATAGATGATAAATGTGGTAACCAGGGGTTTATTATACTTGAGCTTAAGATGTGAGCAAATTCTGATCTTTTCAGGTACTGTGAATGCTAGTTCAGATTAGTTGTAGCTGAATAACTTGACAGTTCTAGGAAACATCTAGAGCAGAACTCAAACTAGCAGAATGCTGTCCCACTGTTTATAGAACTAGCAAAGATGAAAGTGACTACAGTAGTATGGTACTTGGTGGGGATCAGCTGTTTGATTGAAAATGCTGGGTTCTTTTACTGGTAGTTTATAGGAAGGCTGTGGTGGTTGTTCACCTTTGTAACTTGGATTTGTTTGAAATTATAGGGCTAGAGAATTAGCTAACTAGTATTCTTGCATTTCATGGGTTCTTCAATTGCCAACTCATCCTGCTTTCAACATGCTGAAAATGTTACTAAAGAGACTAGAAATAACTTGCAATGTATGTCCAACAGATGGACACTTCAATGTCATCACATTTTAGGCACCTGCAGTGTGGTAGACATTCAGTATCAGCATACATAGAATCATTGTTACTTGCATCTCCAGAATTAAAACTCTAGTAATTATTATAAGTCACTTTGATTTTTCACTTAAGACTACCATTCCAGATGCAAAAGTGCCAATCATTCAAAGACATATAAAGGTTTATCAGAAACTGGTTGTGGTTAATGATTATTTTTAACAGCGAGGTGAGGGACTTAAATTCTATAATATACAGAAAGCAGATGTCTATTAATACTGTTTATCAATTTGCTGCTATCAGCAGAACTTATAGTTCCTTTGACATGGATCTTTAATTGAAGATAATTAGAACCAGAGGAAGTCATGGATGTACCAAGCAGATGCTGATACTCTTGGCGAAGCACTCCACATTAAAGATATAGATAGGTGAGCTAATGTGTTTGTCAAGATACCATACAGAAAATAAAGTTGTTCACTCTGTTTAATAAATGCTTCTATTAAAAGCATTGAATACAGCTGTGTAATTTTCACTGGTTTCTGCAACTGTTTACTAAAAAAATAGTATGACTACTCAGGAAGTAGTAATGTTTGTTTTACTAAAATAATTGTTTCAGTAACTTACTGGCTGTAGTTGAACTGCTTAGCAGAGCTTAAGCTCAGGAACCAAAGCTTGAAAAAAAAACCACATTCAGTTCTAGTTGTGTACGTTTCTATAGTAAGGCTGCTGTTGAATAGTACAAAGAATGAGAAAAGCCACAATGTTTAAGAACACTTTTTAAAACGTTTCAGTTTTATTAAAAAAAGCCCTCAATAGGTGTGTGTTAGATAAAGAACAATCATTTGTAATGTAACCTCAGACTTCACCTAATAGCAGTGTCCACAGGATTACTCCAGATGGTAGAAATTCCTAACCAAGAATGCAGTTTACAGAGACAGTAGCTTGAGAGATGATGCCAGACACTTCGTTGACCATTTTATGATGATGATGGTGATATTGGAGACATTGACAGTTTTGTGCTAAAGCTTAGCTTAAGTTATTCATAGCTGTCCCAAATGCATTATTGTGAGGGTGTTCTGAAGCGGTTGTATAGTACTTCAGGTCTGAACAGTGCAGTGTCTTGCTTTGTTAACTCTGATAATGCTGTTTGTACTGTGGCAATGCAAAATACTTGATATTCTCAAAACAGTCTAGGAAGGCTCATCAGCCAAGTCACGTTGATCGAAGTACCTAGTGGAGAGAAGTGGAATACAGCAAGAAACCTCTAATGCAACATATGCCATACTTTGCTCTCAGTTGTTAGACCCCATGCTTTCTAGCTTTTCTTTTAGTATTTCTACCATAATTATAGCTTTGCAGTTCAGGGGGCTCATCTGAGGAAACCAGTAAACTTAATTTACTCTTAGGTTTATCATAAGTCCTTTTAGCTACGTATATTTGCTACATAGGCCCAGGGTATTTTAATTAACTTCCACTTCAAAAGAATCTAGGTTAGGACAAGAGTAATCACACATTTATTATGGAATACTTTCCTGTTTTAGGTATGTAAGTTGCATTACCTGCTAACTAAGCAGATTATCAAGTTCAGAGCTGATATTTGTTCTTCATTCTTGTTCTCCTGAAAGAGGAATAAATATTAGAATAGTTCTTTCATTACCTGTGTCAAATAGAAAAGCTGTTATGTGCCATGTTACATGCTTGTAGTCTTCCCTTCATTTTCGAAGAAACTTGGGACATGAAAAATTGCTTACCAAGACTTCAAGAACTGAAAAATAATTTTCCTAATAATTTGCTAAGTTCAGCAAGTCCTTTGTGCAATGTTATATTAAATATTACCTCTAGTACTCTGACTTCTGAGCATCGTCTTGCCAGCTGTCGAATAAGGGAGTGAGCTTCAGGTAGCAAAGGTTTTTCAAGGCATGCCAACAGTGCATAAAGCCATCTACCCTGTGTGGATTCAAATAACAAAGTTTTAATTATGAGGATTTCCTTGAAATTTCATGCAGTTGTTCTTATATAGAGCCGGCCTGGAGTATAACGCTCAAAGAATTGCATTTAAGTGCTACTGCCAGAACTGAAGAGTTTGAAAGCCAAATTAGATACTACACAGTAGAATTTTGTACCTTTAGATAAGCTTCTTGTGAGCAGTACTCCAGGATTTCCTGATGTTTTTGGAGTACTGGCCAAGATACAAATTAATAGAGCTTATACTATTAAAGTCTGAGGGAAAGATTATTTTAGTAATAGCTACAGATTATCACTTAGCTATTAATTTTTAACTTTACAAACTGTGGAAAAAAACATTCCTGAAGAGTGAATGTATCAAGTCAGATCTTTGTGGAGTTAATGCTGTTAGATCAGCTTTTAAGATTTGCACCACTGTGAAAACATGTCCTTTGCACTTTACTTTACTGAATTCTATTGCGTTCTTACAAATGTAACTTCTGCTACCAGTCTAAGCTCTTAATTTAATTTCAGTGTCTAGTGGCTTTCATTATGGAAATAAACTAAAAGTCAACGTGCACAATGTGCATATTGGTTAACAAGAAAACTGTTTTACAGAAAAGGATAGACCATGAAAGGCCTTTAAGCGACTCCAAATAGAGAAACTGTGTTTAGTATTATGGAAGTAATTTTTCATTCCTGTTTTGCTTTGTGGTACTGAATGAGATGAGATGCATCCACCAAGGTCTTTTGTAGATGCAATGCTGTTATGTACCTAGTCAATCTAGATGTGGCCAAACTCCATGCTAATGTACCCTGTCAATCAGAATTTCCTATTAGGTTTGATTTGTCACCACACTAATGCAGCTAAGCTTTCTGGTCTGTGCTGCACATGGAAAGATTAAACGTGTCTTTGCCAGCATACTGTCATGCATCTCCAAACTAAAATTGAGGTGTCAGTAAATACAGCTTGCAGCACCCTGACAGCTTGACTAGTTAGAACCAAAGCTAATGCAGTCTGACCCTCTTCTCACCGTGGCGCCGATACTCATCTAACCTTGAGGTTTAAGTTAGTGTGGGAAGCAATAAAAAAGGGAGGAGGTCTTGGCAGTACTTGATAGATCTGTATCTGTTATGTTTTGTAATTAGCCTTCCAAAAAGTTCTGTGAATACTAATTTTAGTATCTAATCAAGAAAGTTCTGAAAGTAACTGAATATGATACATGCATTTAGAGAACTCTCCAGAAACTAAAATAATTTCATGGAAAACCGAACAATTTATCCCTTGTTTAATGCGTTCATGTTCAAGTAGTTAGAATAAATTAAAAATTACCAGTTCTGGAGTAAACTTTTTCTCTCCAAACCAGCTTATCAGGTATTCTAAGACACTGGTTACTGTTGCCTTCAAAAGAGGAACAGAAAGAGACAATACAATACCTGCAATGTTTTGTTTTGCTGTCCTTCTACCCAAAGGATTGTATTCTATAAAAAGCAATGTGATTTTTTTTTTAAATATACACATGATGTATTTCTACTCTACTGTGATACTATATGGTATTTATTCCAGGTTGAAGTTCCATATAAAGGTAAAGTAAGTGTTAAAGCACCAGTTCCTGGAAAGAACTTTATATAAAATGAAGTAATTTTGTGTGTTAACAAAAAGTTATGGATAAGTAGCTACAGATTAGGAAAGAGGCATCACACTGTCTGGTTGTTTCTGTATAAAGGTGACTAGTGGGAAACATAGTAGTAAAGGAAAGGTAAGTGTGATTCTTCTAGCCTTGCAATATATGTAAGAGTTCACAATCAAGTTGAAGGACTTCACTTAAAACACTAAGTGAGAAATCTTAAAACACTGTCAAGCACCTAATGGGGCATTCAGCAAAAATTCAAACATTACATGTTCTATAGAGAAATTACAAGTACAAAATACTCTTAAAAGTAGTCATGATAAATGTTCAGTAGTAAAGTTGTTTGTAGCTGAAGGTGAGATAATGATTACATGTTTTCCTTGTAAGTGTACCATGAATAGCAGTTGTAATAAACAGTTGCCTACTCTAGCACAGAAAAATAGATGAGACTTCTGCAACAAATAGAATGTGAGAAATATGATTTATGCAATGTCACTATGCAGTTCTAAGAGGTATGCTTACCTGATTCATTCTGCTTACAATACTTAGCAAAGGGGGAAAGCCCACCTGAAAAAAATCAAGTTGGAAAGTGCAGACATTATCAAACATTTTTGTTCTAATTTAGAATGTACTAACACTTTAATGTGATGCTCAGACATCTGTAGTGATTTGAAAGTCTGTTCAAGTTTTGAAATCTATTAAAAAAAATAATCTTCAAGCAAGTTCAAGATGAGGTCCAGTCAAATTTGGTATCAAAGAACCTTGCTTTTACTGTTATTTGTTAAAAGTTTTGGTTTTTCAAAATTATGCAGTGAAGGGCATGTTTGTAGGATAGCACGTATGAGGAGAGGAGCCACATACCACCATTCAACAAAACACTAAAGCAGACAGCTTTCTGTTCAGTTCAGTGAGCATCAAAGTAGTGTGCTTTAGCTGATAACAGATGAAGGAACTCTTCAACTTTTTGACTGAAGGGATAGACTTGTTCTCTGCTTCACTCAGTTTCCACTTAAAAGGGAAGAAAAATGGGACTTCCTGGGCTCACCAGAGAGCCTACTTTCTATTTAGCACAAAGTGATAATAAACAGTAGGATTGTTTCTGGCAGTTACTCTTGAAAATAGCAGCTGAAAAGTAGAAGTCTATACTCACCTTTATGTAATCAATTCCTAGATTTTCATTATCAGATAGTGCATCTATTTCTGAGTATATTCTTTCACCCAGGCAGAACCTCTTCCAGCCTTCTTCATCCTCGGATTTTGGCTGAAGTAAATAAAAGTAAGTGAAAACTGTGAAATGCTGCTTGAAGAAGAGACTTCGTAATGTTCACAAGCTGTTAATTAAACTGTAAAGCAAGATTAACCACTGATTTAATGACTGGAAAAAAACCACAGAACTGTTATGAATTCTACTCACCATAGCAACATTGCTGTCCAAATGTTGTGACCGCCAGTGATTTCTGTGCTTGTTCAGGCTCTGGGTAATTAAAGCCAAATCACAGTTTAACTTTGCAGTTATTTTATCCTAGCCATAATTGCTCTTCATTATTCTTAAAATGTATAAAAACTATGTTTTACAATGTTCTATACATCAGTAGAGGCACAACTAGCTAAATATTTCCCATGTCTCTTAGTATGTAACTAAGTTGCTCATGCTGGGTTTTTGGAAGTAATGTTAAAGCTGAAGGAATTTTACTACATAAAGTTAAGGTGAGGTAGTAAGCTTTAATAGTCTTCTCGACTTCTCTTGGTATAACAAGCTTAAGAAAAAAAATTATTTAGTCCAAAAGCACACATAAAGCCAGTATCTTGTTTCCAACAGTGGTCTGTATCAGATGTCTACAGAAGTGTTAGAAGGCAAGCGTGCTTTCCTAGTATGTTTCTTCTACCTGACCGGGATGCCATATAAGACAAATCTGCCGGCTTAACAGTTTCCTGTACACAGGTATAAACTTTTTGTAACAGAAGACTTTTCCCCCCAATCCAATTGTTACTGTAGCAGTAAAAATGACCACTAAAAATGCTGTAAGTAACAGTAGCTGACGCACAGTGTTTGAACAAGTGACTTCTGATGCTCTTTTTTTCTCTTAAATGTTTTTTAGGATATTCTCATACTTCACAGGGTTAATTCTGGCACAGATGAGAGGACAAATGATTTGTGTATAAAAAGTATCTGTAAAATGAATATGCCTTTAGATGTCAGTTTCCTTAGTTTATTAGGATTAGATTATGCCTAATATACAGTATGCAATGCGATACCTTGTAGAAATAGGGGCTAGCTCAGTTAATGTTTACAGTGTAGATGCAATAGTACAGATCTCCACCTTCTCTGATTTACTTCCCCGAAAAAAACAGGGTAAATGAGCTCATGCAAAGTTCAGTGCTACTGCAGCTTCAATGCAGTAGGTTATACTTGAGGTATTCCTACAATGCAGTATCAATGCACTGTAAACATGCCTTCCGCAGTACTGGAGTCATAAATGATCTCTACCTACATCTTTATTATGGTTTGCATTTCACCCTGTTTGAATTGTGGGGAGAGAGAGAGAGAGACTGATCAATTCTCCATTTTTGTTCTGTTATTGAAGAGCAGGGTGCAAATGCGGTAGGAAAGATTTAAGTCTGTGCTAACGCTACAACCTTACAAATACATTTTACCAAATCAGTATTTCTCCTCATAATGGGTGCCACCACTGCCAACAGTACCCTAAATGGATAGTGTGTTCTACGTACATGAATCTCCTGGTGGGTTAGAATCCACCTGTTTTTCAGTTAATGTTGAGTCGGCAGAACATTCCTGCTAGCATTAGGCTTTAATATAGTTGCATGACATCATAGGGATTTTTGTCCTCCCTCAGCTACTCTATATCATTTAATCTAAATACTGACATATTCTTGCTGAAGTTGAAGATATTTTTTTTTAAACATGACTGTCTCAAGAGTTTTATCAGAGGTTTAAAAGCCACACAGTATATATATAATTCTTTTTCAAGAACTTAAAACATTTGCCTACTAACATCTGTCCTACCATAAATAAGATTTCTATACCAGATATAAGGTTGTCCCCCGTAGAACACATCTGTGCTTTATCTAGAGAGTGCCAGTCCCCTCACACACACCATTTTGTACCTGACGAATGGCTGAGAAATTGGCCACTTGCTGCTGCTGCCACTTGAGCGTTGGAGAGTATCCTTCAGGAGCAGGCTGACATCCGGAAAGCTAAAAAAACACTGGCAATAATTATAATGTAAAGAAAGCTTTATAAGAAGAATCCTTAAAAACAAGAGAATCAGTAAATATTTGCTATCAGGTAAACAATATCCTTTAAATCTTCATTATTTTCAAGACCACATCCAAGACTGACTTAACAGTTGTTTTAAACAAGATTTCTTCTGTTTGACTCTTCTCATATACAAATAAGAAGGAAAACTAAGCATTCAAAATACATTGTCAAGGAATTATTTAAGGTCTTTTTTTAGTAATTGTTCTGCCTTAATTTCCCTGTTGATAAAAAGCAGGGTGTTTTTCCTCATCTTGGACAGACGCTATGAATCTCGGGTGTTCTACCTGCCAAGATAATGAAGACAGAAGACCACAAAAATATCTTTTAGGAAATTAACTGACAGTTAAGTAGATACAACCTCTTTAAATAACTCTTTCACTGTGATCTTTAAAAAAAAAATAAATCTTTGAACAAATGTTTAAGAATGCCACTACAAAGAGATGAGACAAATGAATAGAATGGTTACAGAAGTTACATGGTCATATATGATTACTAGAAACTTTCCTTGAGTAATCTAATAGTGAAATTTCAGATTACACAGTTTTCACTAGAGAAAGGCAAACTTGGTCTCTTGAACTATTTGAAAGTAGATTAAAAACCAAGCTGGCAGGGCAATGTGACAACAGAAAAAGCTGCTTGGGCAGTAAGCAAAAATTCTGATAAAATATTCCACCAAAAAGGAAAGAAGTGCTGCTAGAATTTCATCTAACTTTAGTAAAGCTTACTGCACTTACTACCTTTGCCCTAGATATATATTTAAACCTAAATATAGGTAGGGAGATATCTTTCTTCTAAATGCAGGTTTCATGATTAAATATTTGTAAAATTTAATGCAACATTTGATTTCCTCAGACAGTAAAATAACCTGCTGTCTATCAAATAGTATGGATATTATCAATTTAAATCAGTTATAAAGACTGCTGTTTGCCAGCAGTTGTACAGGTGTTTCTTCAAACCCAGACATTTAATTCTGTAGATGCTTTTTAAAATCCAGCAGTGCTATTCAGTTAAGCCAACCATTCCCCAAAATTAGTACAAACATTATGATATTAACATCTTAATTTTTTCTCTTGAAACATGTAAAAGCTCTCAAACTTACTGAAATGTTTACTGTCTGCTTCTTTCTCAATTTTTTGGGGTCTATTTGCGCCACGACCACATCTGGGCATCGAGCTGCTTCAATCCTACAAAATAAAACCAAGTGGCTACAGTTTTTCCTTTTTCTAACAGGTGGTTATATACCGGACGTCTCTGAAATACTGCAACTGCGGAAATCTTCAGGTACGTGAAACACTGACTATACCGGCAATTCCTACAGAAGGTTTGACTTGGGAGTTCCAGATCACGTATTCCCAGTTTCTACACGACTGCTCTGGCCTCCTCGCTGCTTCCTGACATCCTAACTTGCCTGAAGTGCGGCACCGCTTCCCACAGCGAGGCCTCGGGAGGCCGCCGCTGCTGCTACGGAGAGCCAAGAACTGGACCTCCATCTTTCTCTGGAAAACAGCGCAGCATCGGCCCTCAGAGCTGCGGCCGAGGCAGGCGCGCAGCGGGCGTTACGCAGCCCTAGAGAAGCGGCAGCCTCGCAGGAGGCGGATGGGTTTAGACCCGATGCCGGACGGGATCCCACCGCACCGGCAGCACGGGGGAAACGGCTCATCTGGCTGCGGCTCCAGGTTAACGGTGGCACGACACAGCCGCCCCCGAGCACCCCAGCGCGAAGCTTGGCCCGGGCAGCACCGGCGGCCGCGCCGCTCTCGCGGGGAGGTGCCGGCGGCGGGCCCGGCCCGCGGGCGCTCGGCCCTTCCGCCCCGCCACTCACTGGACGCGCTTCAGATACTCCTGGGGCGTCCTGGGAGGCACCGTGGGGTCGAAGTCCTCAGCCAAGTCACAGTCATCCACGGGCAGCAGCCGCGGCATCAGCTCCTCCACGCCCGGCTCCATGGCCACACCGCCACCGCTAAGGACGCCCGCGCTCGGCTCCGCTCCTCCCCGGCGGCGGAGGCCGCCTGACTGGGCGCGCCTGGGGCCGGCCCGCCGCGACGCAGGCGCGCTGGGAGGCGGCGCGAGGCGGGGGCCGCTCTCGCGAGAGGCGGGGCGTGTGAGCCCTGGTGGCGGCGGTGGGGCCTTACCGCGGTGCCTTCTGCCCCCCCCCGGTAGCGGCGGGCGCGGGCTGGGGCGCTCGGCGTTAGTGCCACAGGGAGCGCGTGGCGGGAGCGATGTCGTTATAAGCACCCCAGGCCGCCCCGTCTCCTCTCGGTCCTTGCGCCCTGATACGGGTGCGTGGGTGTCGTGCTCTGACCTGGCAGTGATCCCGTGCACGCGCGGTGTGCTGGGGCTGCGTCACCGGGGGCTGCCCAGCCCTGAGCGGCGGCCTGCTCTTCAGGTTGTAGCTGCCCTGAGAACCCAGGGAGGGGAATGAAAGGAAATCCGGCCGAAGAGCAGCGCAGAAAGTGGTTGTGCCAATTTACTGCCCAGCAAACTAGGCCTATTGCTGTGGTGAATTGCTGTAAACCTTTCATGACCGTTTTTATTAGGCCCCGTGCCGTCATTCTACTATACCATAGTTTTTGCAAGTGGTTCTTTAAAACTCATCCGTTAGTATTTTCTATTCTACCTGTGGACATCCAGTAACAGTAATACTTGTCCCTCCCTGGAAATGCTTTGGGACCTGTAGTAGATACCAGTTACATAAAAGTTAATGGCTATAAATTTAAACAAGAGTTTTCAATTTTGGAAGGGTCAATGCCTGAGTTTTTATTTTATAGCTGTATGGGTTTATCTAAATACTATTATGATGTGGGGGTATTCACATGCCAAATCAGAAGCAAGGTAGCATTAGCACAAAGGGGGGTTGCTTCTCAGTTAAAAAGTGGGAAGATAATGCAGTAATCATTTACATTGTGTATTATGAAATTCCTGTTAGCGCAAAATGTTCATCTGTATATTATTTTTCCTATTAGTTCTGCTGCATGCAAAGTCAGTTTAGTGCTACCCATCTATCCATCTAGTAGATCAGAGTAGCTCTAAATACTTCTGATACAAGTTCAAAAAAGCAATGCTTTTTTTTCCGCAAGGCTGTATTTCAGCAGTTTTGAGCAAACATCTACCCTAGCTCCTCCTCTCCACTGGCTTTTGTTTGTTTTAAGGTGTTTCCAAAACCACCTACGTGTAACAGGGAGTTTTAATTCTGGAACCCGGATCTAACATCCTAGTTGAGTACGCAACAATTGGGATCACCACTAGAAATAAAACCTGCTTAGCTAAAACTACAGAGATATCTCTGGAAAAGCTGACCAATGGTCAAGACAAAAACTTCGGTGAGTCCAGCTGTAAAAAGGTCTGTTCTAATACTTTGGTAATATTCAGAACTTACTTCTTCTATTTGTCGTGAAGTCAAGAACTATGAACAGAAAGAGAATCCACAGATATAAATAAACTTTAAATATACTTTCTATCTTTAGATAACTTTTTCTGGAACTTACCATTGATGCTTTTAAAATTAAGTAACATATTTTTAATTATTACAGGTAGTCTTCCACTGGTAATAAAATTGTTCCTAACAAGTTTTACCAACAATGTTGATGCACTGGCTAGCAAATATGACTCAATGGAGGAAGAGGAAAAAGAAAATGGAAATGAGTATTCTTTCTCCTCAACTGCCTAGGCATTATGGAAGAGTACTTTTCCAAATAAAGGGTGAGTTGCCATCAGTGGATATGCACTGCTGACTAAAAAAAAAAAATCTAACACATGAACTAAAAATTCTGCATTAAGAAAAATGAAATGCTTTCACTATACATTCTAATACTGTGAGATAATCAAGTATTTTCTTATAATGAGTATACACTATGTTAGGATCTTATTCTCTGTTCTATTTTTTTGCTTCTTGCTTTTCTCTGTGGTTTGCACCATTGTTAACAGCTGCAAGACGTTTCTTGCTGTTTAGAGCATTGGATTGAGTCATTATGTAATGAAATTTAATTGTGCTAATGACTGTAAACCTTTTATTTGTAGTGAACTTTCAGAGTAGTATACTTTCCTGTTCTTCCTTCTTGCCTTTTAAGTGTCAGTTGCCTCTTTTTCTCTTGTTGTCTATAGAGCTCATGCTGCAGTTCTGACTTTGGGACTTGGCTCTTTTCAGTGTAACTTTCTGAAAATGTTTCACAGATTGAGTACTTTGGAAATTATGACACTGAATTGCTTTCTGTGCATCTGTTTGAAGTTCACCTTTTTTACAAACTGAGCAGGTTACATGTCCTTGGCAAGCTCCTGCTTAATACTCCCGTAACTGGCACTGAGATTTGTGGACGTGGAAATTTAAAATCCCTCCCTTTAAGTTCTGCTGTTGTTTACCTGCTCATGCTTTTAGACTGAAGAGTACTGGCAAACAATGCAGGAGATGATAGAATTTCTATGCCATTCCTATCATAATTACATTTGACATGTAAGGAAAGAGGATAAGGATGTTTTAGTCATTAATATTTGGTTGGTGGTCATCGGATGTTTTCAGAGTTGCAGTGAAGGCCGACGTGGTAGTCAGCAGAATGTTTTTCAGTCCTCCCCCACATGCGGATTGGTTGCACCGAGGTATCTCAAGAGAGACTGACGTTACTGTTCTAGCCTTTTGTGGCAGGCTTCTTTAAAACGATTCTGAAGTGCCCCGAAACATGTGTCCCTATAACTTGGGTTTTGGGGGAAAAGAGATAACCACACTAACAAAAAAACCTGAACAAAACTGTACAGTTACAGCTATGTGAAAGTTATTGCGCGGATAGCAAATAAACTTGTCGTATTTCTAAATATTTATAAATATGTGATAAAGCATTGTCTCAGGCCAAAACCCACCAGGAATATAATTTAAATATATTTTTTTCCAGGCTCCGAAGAAACATGTAAACAATCTTCCAGATTAAAAAGTTGCCATAAATACACATGGTGGAAGATGGGCAAAAAGCAGGGTGAATTCAAGCACTGCCAGAAGCCCGGCTGGCTTGGTCCCGAGGATTTCCCTGGAACAGCCCCTCGCAAGCAGAGGACAAAGCAGCAGCGGAGCAGCACGGCCACAGGCGGGGGCGAGGACGGCTCCGGTAACCGCGGGCACAGGCGCAGCCCGGGGGAGCCGAGCGCAGCCGAAGGGCAGAGGAGGCAAAACTCCCCCGGTGGCCGGGATGCCTCCTTTCCCGAACGGCTTTAAGAGCGAGATCGAGACAAACGATCTTTAGAAGAAATCTGAAAGTCCAACAGGGAAGAAGCACAGGCACACGGGAGCAGCAGCCGTCAGGGCGGTGCAGCGAAGGTCAGCGGTGCGGGATGACTGACGCCGGGCCCCTCCGCTCCGCTCGCCGGGGAGGGCCACAGGCGGGCTGGCGGGGCGGGAGCGGGTCCGCAGCCGGGCGCGGCAAGGGCTGCCCCTGCGCCGGGGCAGCCGCGGAGCTCAGCCCACCCCCCGCCCCGGCCCGCCGCTCTCTGCCCCTTGACGTGGCGCGGACTCTCCCATCAGCCATGTTGGCTGCGTCGGCAGCGCCGCGGCGGCTGCGTGCGTGCGGGGGAGAGCGGGAGAGGCGGCGGCCGGGACGCGGGGTGAGCGGGCAGGGCAGGGGCTGAGGGGGGCAGCGGAGGGCGTGGGGAGCCGGAGGCAGCCGGCGGCGCGGGCTGGGGGGGTGCCACGGGGAGCAGAGTCCTTTGCCGGCGTCGTGGGCTGGGGGGGTGCCACGGGAGCGGAGTCCTTCGCCGGCGTCGTGGCGGCAGCCCCACTCCCCGCGCTGCGTGGGTACGGGGGGGCAGCGCCGCCGTCGAGCCGTGGGGCCCCCGCCCGGCTGCTGGGCCAGGAGGCAGCGTGGTGGGGAGCTGCCCGCCTGCCCTCACGAGGCTTCGGGCGCTCACGCCGCTCTCCGTGGCGGTGGGGGGGAATCCCTAGGCCGCCTGAAGCTGCTGTCGGGGCCCCCGGACGGCCCTGAGGGGCCGGGGATGCCGCCGGCGGCTGGTCAGCGCTGCCCGCGGCCTCCCGAACCAGGGGTGCGTGCGCCCCTTCTCCTGAGGCGGGGAGCGCCCACCCTGGCCGCCGCCGTGGAGCCCGGCTGGGGCGGTGCGAGCAGCCGCCGAGAGCCCCGTCCTCAGTTGGGGCTGCCGGCACTCGGGTAGGGCCGGGGGGCACGGCCTTTGCACGGCCGCCGCTGCGCCCGGTGTAAAGTGCGGCTCACTCCGGCAGCGGCTGCAGCTCCGTGGCGTGGAGCTCTTCTGTACCCGCGTCGTGCCACTGCCGGGGGAGCCTCGCGATATTACGTAAAGCTACACAAAAACTGTGTTTAGGCAGGCCCTGCTGCATTTGAGTATGTGTTTTTTAATTTAGGTGGGTTATTACATACACTGGTGGTTTAAAAAAAAGTCCTCGGTGAACAAAACTGGGAGAGCAGGTTTGGAGGATGGCCGTGTTTGGGTAGTGAAAATGAAATTCTCATGTTGTCAGTTTGACAATTTGCAGTTACTTTAGATAAGTACTAAGTCATTGGCCTCGTATATTTGAATTCCTCCTTGGAACTGAAGCAGATGTGTATCTGAAATGCTGATTTTGGCATAAAAAATGATTAAAGGCTTAATCTCTTTTATTTTACTAGATTGCTAGCGCGTAATAAATTGAAGGGATGTGTTCGTTGTAAGAAAAGTGCACAGTGAACTGTACTGATTCGGTGGTATTTCAATACATAAACATATGGGGGCCTCTGATCTCTTTATGCTGGAACTCTTAAAATGTTGCAGAGAAATGTTTTGGTTTTGTTTGTATATGCTTTCAAGGATTAGTGGATATTGTTTTGGCGATCTTCTGTATCGGAACACTTTTACGTGTGGTGTGTAAATGTTTAAAGGTGCTGAGATGAAGGAGGAGCTTTTAGAACAATCTATTTTGAAGCAGCTGTCATTACTGTTGGCAGTTGCTTCTAGAAGCATTTCAAAATAATGTTATTTCAAAGTAATGTATTTCAAAACTGTTCATTCAGCTATGGGCTAGCTGAAAGAATGGTACATCAAACATTTGATATGTGTGATGGTTAGAAAGTCCTAACTGTACTCCTGCATCTAGTCAGAGTAATTACATGAATACTATTATTTACCTGAGAATCAAGCCTTCATAGTCAGGTGTAGTCAGCCTGTGACACTTTATGCAATTCAGGTGTGGCTTCTTTGTGTGACACAGAGTGAGATTGCCATGGTGCAGGCATGCGAGGTAAATTCAGCCTCAGCAGCGGGAGGGAGGAAGCAAGCCAGGAAGGACTGCTGGTCTCATCTGGGTGTCCTGTCCCTCAGCAAAGCTAAGGCAGTATCACCCCAACGCAGCAGCTGTTACTCTTCAGCTGTTCTGAAAATCACTTCTCTCTGTTTTTTTTTTTCCGAGGTGGGCAGTATGCATTTTATGGCTTTCAGGTGTATGAAGTTTGATATGTAAGGTCGGGAGGGTTTGCTATTCTGGTGTAATGTAATACATCTCCACACCTATCCCAGAAAATGTGCCTGGATAGCTATAACAATGCTATCGAAACTGAATGTAACTTGTTAGACCATGACTTTCACATTTGATGTATGATGAAATATGTAAGCATTATTGACTCTTGGAAAGGAAGAAAAGGATGGAAGAAAAGATGGAGGAAGATTTGGTTATTAGCAAGTTCTGCCTTCTGAATAGGAAACGCATACCTTACTAGACAGTAATGATATTTAACTCAATAAATCCAACAAATCTTTTGTGTATATATGCACTTTATTAGTCACTGTGCACTGGGGTTTGTATATTGTCCTCTGTGGAACAGTAACTGAGCAGTAAAAATAATGTTCGCGTAAAACCATTTCAAATGTAGCTAGAGTAAAATGTGGAGAAGACTTTAAAGTCTTCTTAAAAAAAAAAAAGTGGGACTTCATGTTGCATTGTATGGAGATGGAGTTGGTGGATTTCGTAGCAGATGCCTATGGAATGGCTGAAATGGCTTTTAAGTCGCAATTTTCTCTGTCTTCTCAGGAGATAATTTTAAAAGGAGAGATTATTCAGTTATTCAGCCTGTGGTTGTATTTGAGATTGTTTCCTCAGGCAAATTGTGGTATCAATACCCCCTTTTTCAGGGATAATGTTCCTTCACCTTTTGCACAAAGCATTGGTAGATTTTGATGTATTAGGAGAGAAATTTCTTAAATTCTAGATCCTTTTCAGATACCAGGCTGTTCTTTCCTCTCTTAGCTGAATTCTCTTCTGTCCCTGATCCCTCTGTACTAATTCTGAGTTCAGATATTCTCTCCCTTTGCTTTTGCTCATTTTAGTCCCCAATGGCCTTGCAGCAGTTTGAGTAAAAGTGATGGTGGAAGTACTATTCTACACAAAGTCCCTTATAGTTCCCTGTGTTGCAATTGCCGTGACACATAGATCTGCTCCTAGTATCAGTAAGGTGACATGTCCATTAAAATGGTGGCAGACTATTATAATAACATTTCTATTACAGTGTGGAGATAAGTGATAGTGATTGCACATGTGGAAATTTAAGAGAAGGGTGCTCTACAGAGTTAAGTTCGCCTGTCAGTCTGTGTTTTATAGGAATAATTTTGAGACTGCTTTTTATAGCTTTCATCACATGCTGACAGTTGATTATTTCTTAATGATACCAACTATGAAACGTGGGGCTTCTGTTTCTTTTATGGATGTTGTTAATCTGCTTTGTTAAAAGTCAGCATTAGAATAAAACTATTAAGTTCAAATATAATTAAAAAAAAACTTGAAAAGTTTTTAACTATCATATAAACTAAAGGTGCAATGTCATTATAGTTTTAGTAAAGAGAGCTACGTCTTTAGAAGTGGAGAGTTTTCCAGCAGTCTTCTGTAGCATATGTAATTGCTGGGCTGAGATGGTCGTCAGTGTGTTTGTGAGAATTTCTGATTTAAATCCTAATTCAGGAGGATTCCTACATGTCTAAAGCTGTTCATTAACAGTACAGTCTAAAATGAGACCTAGGAGTATTTTCCCAGGCTACCTCTTAGGTGGTTCATTTAGACTTTTACAGTAAATTCTTAATTATTAGGCAGTGGGAGTTTAGATACCCTAGTTGCTGGAAAAACTTGTATAACTTATGCATTATAAAATGTAGTGGGAAGCATACAGCAGGTAGTCAGGGACAGTGTGGATATATCTGAGTGTAGGGGGTTTTTTGGGGGGGAGGATGGGACAGGGGACTTCTTACTAGCTTTCCCAGATGTTCACAGGCTCCTGTTGAGCTTTTCAGATGTGTCTGTGTTCCTCAGTGCTCCAGCTTCTGAGTAACTGTAGCTAAAAATTTTGAAGGCCTTAGGTCGGTGCCCCAAATGGTAAATTTGATTTCAAACAGTTGTTGAAAGGTGCATCGTGATATATAATGTAGTGGAATATGGCACATGTACTTAGAAAGTTATTTCCTAGCATTGCTTTAGGAGTGTACTCTTGTGGAATATAGTGTTGTTACTATTTTTTATTTGCCTGTAGGCCTCATGAGAAGTTACTGAAAATCGTTAATCATATTTGAAAAATTCTTACAGAATTTGACACAGCAGAAGACATAAAACCATTACACTTAGAAATACTTTTTGCTATTTGATTCTTAAAAGAAATCAGAGGATTAAACAGTTTGCAAGAATGAATGATTCTTGAATAATGAGCAGAATGAATAAATAAACGCGTTAATGAAAGGCCTTAAAGCAGAGTGTATTTTTTTTGTGTAAGCAAGTCTTTTTCTTATATTGTGTTAGTGTACTGCATGTTGTCTACTCTGACCTACCCTAGAATTACTGCTGTAGTTATAACATTTCTTGTCCGAGTTTGTTGCTTGAGTCAAGAAGTGATCAGAAGACGGACTATTTTAACACTATGTATTTAACTTGCACCATGTCAAATATTTGTTATTTTGAAGAGGTTGCTGCATCCTAGGAGTCTTAAATTCCTTTTTGTTCCACCTTGTAATTCTGTGTGTTGCTTTTAGGATTTTAGAAGCATTACTCAAGTGTTTATTGATAGTAATGCAGTTATAGTATTTGAATGTGTGATTGTCATTAAGTATATTCAATATTTAGTGGTTTAAAATGTTTGCATTTCAACATTCTGCTAATGGTTATCTCTTTTATTATAGTGATAAACAGAGAAGTTGAACATGACAACCTTCCTGGAATTTATCCAGCAGAATGAGGACAGAGATGGAGTTAGATTCAGCTGGAATGTTTGGCCTTCAAGTCGTCTTGAAGCTACAAGAATGGTAGTCCCGGTGGCTGCCCTCTTCACACCACTGAAAGAACGTCCAGACTTGCCTCCTATTCAGTATGAGCCAGTTTTGTGCAGTAGGACCACATGTCGAGCTGTCCTGAATCCCTTATGGTAAACCTAATAGATATTTTATGGCAATATCTATCCTTACAAACAATTTTTAGAACAGTGCCAGTTAAACTATGCAAAACGTCTTGATGTGTGGAAGTTCAAGTACTCCTCACATGAGTATGTAGCTCAGACTTCTAGATCTTAGAAGTTTCTGCACATAGATTTGCATATGTAACATATATACCTAAAATATAGCTTTCCTTTAACTAATGTTTTCAATGTACTTAATTTAATTAATGGTTAGGTATGTTGTTTTTCTGGAACTACACATCTTGTGAGTTAGTATACTCCAGCATCTTGCCTGTAGAAAAGTACTTGGGTAAAAAGTTACTATGCTATATCTTTTTAACTATTGGGCCCTGATATAGTTGAATTTCTAGGTGAAATAAACTGTGTTTATTACTGACTTTAGTTCACTTGTAGACCAAAGCAGGTTAGCTGGTTTAGTTTACCAAAACAGAAACTGAAAGATGTCATAGATAGGTAGGTAGATTGATAGATAGATACATCAGAAGTAGGCTTGATATTGGTGTTATTGGCACAAGCACAGATGATTGTAGACTAGTCATGGATAAGTTTATGTTGGAAGCAGAGGAAGTGTTTCATACGTCATTCCAATCACAGAAGTA
This sequence comes from Gavia stellata, assembly GCF_030936135.1. Classification (NCBI taxonomy): domain Eukaryota; kingdom Metazoa; phylum Chordata; class Aves; order Gaviiformes; family Gaviidae; genus Gavia; species Gavia stellata. The sequence goes on from NC_082600.1 coordinate 27,714,030, forward strand.
TGGAAAAGAAATGGAACAATTTCTAAGGTGGAGTTTGATAGGCATGGGAAAGGTACTGAGTGATAGTGAGAGATTAGACAGGATGTAAAAGATCCTGTAGAACTAACTCAATTGTATGAATGACTTGTCTTTTCTCCCAAGCAGGGACAATTTCAAAGCAGAGGTAAAATTGTGTTTCAGTATTAAACAGACACGGGGCTGATTATACTGGAAGTCAGACTTAGCGGAAGTTAACTTTTTCAGAAGCATAATCTTTTATTGAGGGCTGGAAGAAAAATAATGGAAAGACAACGCAGTAAAGGGTCAGTCAGATCCCGGACATCACAGTGAATTGTGTACATTTTTCCTATCTCATGTTATGCAAGTCATGACTGGATTTCTTTTTTTTTTTTTTTTTACAAGGTGTGATTAGAGACTGAATTGGGGGGGACCTTTTGAAGTCTGTGTGGCACAGTGTATCGGGCTAGATAATCTGCAGCCCCTGAAGTTGGTATAGATCATTTGATCTCAATAGAGCTGTGTTGTGTTTACAGCATGCTGGGATTTATCCAAAGATTTAATGATATTTTAAAAAGACTTTTGCCCTTGTAGACAGGAGAAGATGTGATAGCAAGACGTGTACATTGAAAACATGTGAAGTTTACTTTCCCTTAAGATGTGAGTTGGACTTTGTAAGACATCTGTATGGCATGAAGATACCAGTTGCATTTTTTATTTTAACTATTTGAATACTATTGAAAATGTAGATAAAAGAAGGTAGGCTTATGTATTGAAAAAAATGTTATTTTGACTAGAGAGATAGATGTTAAGCTGGAACCGTTTTTTTTAAGGCATAATGTATATTCAGGATAGTCCCAGACTCTGACAGCTAATACACATAGGCTGAGAAAGCAAAAAACTGCAAAGGTAGGGAGAGTTAAAACAATTTGCCTAAAACCATGCAGAAAGTCTCTAATAAAGGTGTTGAGTCTGTATTCTTAAATTTCTTCTTTGCTTGTTTTCCTTGAAGACCATTCCTCCTCTCTAAAGACAATAATTTGCCTGGTATATCTGTGTAAGACTACACTTATTTTGAATTTGTTATGTGGGTATTTAGGAGAAAGTATATTAGGAGGAAGCTTTTTCAAAGTCAGTGTGGTTTTGAACAATTAAAAGAAAATGTATTCTAGGGTCAGTGGAGGAAAATGAATTGCTCATGCTATATAAACTTTTCTTATTGTATTTTTATAGCCAGGTGGATTATCGAGCAAAACTGTGGGCTTGCAACTTCTGTTATCAGAGAAATCAGGTAAGAAAATGAAACATTCAGGATATGGAAAATATGTTTTGTAAGGTAAAAGTGAAAATCCTCATTTTTCAAATTATAGTTGTGAACTGAAATTGTCAGCAAGAGCATGAGTGTGCAGCTATATCTTCAGAGATTGCATTGAGATTTTTTTCATGACAGCAATAGTGAACATCTGTTGCAGAGAAAAGTAGTCCATATGTATGTTTTTGTTTTTGTAGAAGTTGTAATCGTTTGTTTATAATTAATTTCTGTGTTTTTATTTGCAGTTTCCTCCTACCTATGCTGGCATATCTGAAATGAATCAACCAGCTGAACTTTTGCCTCAGTTCTCCAGCATTGAATATGTAGTACAGGTAAAATCATTAAACAAAATCTTTAACATCTACAGCCTTGCAACATACAAAAAGAATTAATTTCAATTTTATTTCTTCACTGCATTTTAATGACTGTGAATCTATGTGTGCTTGTTAGTAGATTGAATATTTATGTCATCAATTGGAAATGGAAAACATAACTTTTTGTAAGAACACCAGGATGGCTAATAAGACTGGTTTGAAGGAAAAAAAAAAAAAAGTCTCTTCTAAAGGCAATATTTCTGTTAGGTCTGTTTCTTTACCAGGGGTTTAATTTGTGTTTGCGCTGGGGGTCTGCTTACTGCTGTTGCTTGCTCGAATGATTTTAGTTCAAATTTGGCTGATTGTTGATTTATCTCATTAATCATTTGAATTTAAGTTTGTATTTGAATGATTATGAGTTAGTTTTAGGGCTAGCTGGTTTAGAGAAAACAGCTAATACATATTCAATTCAGGTGTTTGAATTTCAATATTCATCCTTTTTTAGGATAGAAGTTATTTGAATTTAAATAAAAAATGGACCTAAACCCCAAAATTGCAAACATTTGCAGTTACAAATTCGTAATCTCTAAATTCCTTTTTTGAGGATTAAAATTCGGAAGACTTCAGTGAGGCATTCAGGTTATGAAAAGCAGAGTGAAGACTGAACAGAATCTCTACTTTTTGCCAACTCTTGTAACACCAAGTAAAGGGAGTATTTGCTCATAATACAGTTTTTTTTATTCTTTCTAAACTAATTTTGCTGATGATCTCTAGAGTAAAATTATGAGGTGAAATGCCATGGAATGTCATCAGGTTGGAATATTTTATAATTGTGAATAGCTTTATGACTATTACTTTCACTTGGAGCAATAAAAGCTCATTATATATTAAAACATGTATATAATTGGCACATGCTTCAAAACTATCATGCTATCCTGAAACGATTTTTTTTTTCTTCTGTAGTAAGCATTTCATTTTTGTGCAGAGTTCATTATGGTAGGGATTTTGTTCCTCTTTAGCCCCAGATACTGATTACTACTTGAGAGGTAGGTGAGTTAGATGGAATGTTGACATTATTAGTATGATTAAAATTAAAACTTTTACAAAATGTTCTTTATTTGTTCATTTTTGATCCTGTAAATATTGCAAGATTTGTTTTTCATGTGATTATATTTGTGTTTCTTAAAGCGTGGTCCTCAGATGCCTTTGATATTTCTTTATGTTGTGGACACATGCATGGAAGATGAAGACTTGCAAGCTCTGAAGGAATCCATGCAAATGTCACTTAGTCTCCTGCCACCAACTGCATTAGTAGGTCTCATTACCTTTGGCCGAATGGTGCAAGTTCATGAGCTTGGCTGTGAAGGAATTTCCAAAAGTTACGTCTTTAGAGGAACAAAGGACCTATCTGCAAAACAACTGCAGGTAATGCACAAAAGCAAACAAAAAGAAATCACCAAGATGATGATGATGAAGAAATTCAAATAGTCTGTAAACAAATTTTGTAATAAAATCTTATGTATTTGACTACAGGAAATGCTAGGGCTTACAAAAGTAGCTGTTTCACAAGTTGGCCGGGGTCCTCAAGTGCAGCAGCCACCACCTTCTAACAGGTAATGTGCTTAAAACGTCTAAAAAACATACCTTGACTGCACTGATTTACAATCAAGTGACAGTTGAACCTTTTGATCAGGCACAAATTTACTAGGAGACTAATGGCTATAGGCTGTTTCTTTCCTACAGTTTGTACTGGGATGAAAAGACTTAATGGGTGATAATAAAATCATCTGGATGATACTTTGGAAATGTTCTGAGAGAACGTGATATAGGCATACTATATGTAAATGATGATGCTTCTGTTGGTTGGTATGCTGGAAAGTGTTAATAGCTGCTTTAGTGCCCCTTTCTTACGTGGATGTCCAGTTTTGCCTTCCCTTTTTCTCCCTATTCTGCTCCTTTCCCCTCCCCTTCTGTCTCTCATTTGGAGATGGTGGACTGGTGTTTGATTCTCCTGTGTATCCCACGGTGACATAGAAGAAATTGATGAAGTGATCAAAGAGAGAGACAGTTTTGCAGTCTCCGCCTTTCAAGAAATAGCTGCATTTGTAGACATTGTGTAGCAAAGAGCACAAAAAATTCTTAATACATTAATGTTTCTTCTGATCTTTGATTTTCACTGAAGTAGTGAAACCTGAGTTTCTTTTTTGAGATTCATAGGTCATCATCTGCTGTGTTCCTTTGACTAGATGGGGTTCTTTTTGGATAGTGGTGATATCTCTTAAGTCAGTAAATTTTTGTTTTAAAAGCTCTTTGCTGAAGTTCTTAGCCTGAATATGCTGTGTATGTAGCAATACCAAACTGCATTATCTTGGTGAGGCAGAGATGTTGCTCTGAATCCGGACTAGAATCTAGAATTAGACATTGCCAAGGTATGTCTAATATATTGCTAGTGAGCAACTGATAAAATTTTTATTTAACAATTTGAATCTAAACTAATTCCATGTCTTTGTTCACAGATTTTTGCAACCAGTGCAGAAAATTGACATGAATCTTACTGATCTTTTGGGGGAACTGCAACGGGATCCTTGGCCTGTTCCACAAGGAAAACGGCCCTTGCGTTCTTCTGGAGTGGCTCTTTCTATAGCTGTAGGGCTCCTTGAGGTAATAGCTTTAACGACAGTTGTGCTAATATGTAAACAGATCATTTTGTTGCAGAAAAGCTGCCACAATCAGTATGTAAAAACCTTAGTAATTGTTGCATATTAGATTTGTATGATGATTCTGATGGATATCATCCCTTACATACATAGAGTAATCGTAAGTGTTTACACATTTTAATGAGGCATAATAGAGACTTTGAATTAACAGCGGATTTAAGTTTTGGGAGGGGGAAAAAGTACTGTTATTGTTAGAATCCTGTCAGCGTGGTAAGTACCTGCATAGCTATTTCTTTTGTTCAATTTGTAGCGAAACCTGATGGTTTTATTTGTCTTTTATTTCCTGCAGTGCACTTTTCCTAATACTGGTGCACGTATAATGATGTTCATTGGAGGACCAGCTACTCAAGGACCTGGCATGGTTGTAGGGGATGAATTGAAGTTACCTATAAGATCGTGGCATGACATTGAAAAAGACAATGCTAAATATGTTAAAAAGGGTACTAAGGTAAGAGATGATCATGGGTGATATTTCAGGCATCTTACCAGTAAGTAAATACTTACATTGCCTGGCACTGTAAAATATTGTTAGTAGTAGCAAATGTATAAAGAGGTGGGAATTCTGTGGTTTTGTCTACCTGTCTCTGAATAGTGGCGTATTTTCAGGATTTTCTTCAGAAATTTCAGTATATTGACTTAGGACTTTGTGTAGCTTTACATTAAAGTTCTTTGGAGTGTTTGCCTGTTTAAATCAGAGAAGATTCATGTGACTAAATGATATATCTAGAGTAAGGCTGTCTGCTTCTAAGACAGCTGCTCAAAACTGTCTCTGTTGTTGAGGAAGGGTTAGGCAGTAGAGTTTAGGCATAGTTCGTTTCATCTTAAATGTACATTTGGGCAGGTGAACTGTGTCGGAAACCTGTTGAATTCATCTTAACTTGATTATAATGGGAGCTTAAATGATTAGCTCAATCACAGGCGCCTGTCATTATAGACACTTGAGATTAGAAATGTAAATTCAGTTCTGTGTGTTGGATCTAGTACTTAATGCAAAGTTTAAAAAGAAAAAATCACAGTCACTTTCTAGTTTAAATAGCAACCACTGGTCTGTCTAGTGTGAGTCAGGTTCTCAGCTGGTCAGAAAAAACCCACAGGTGTTGAAAATTCCAGTCTCAATTTTAACTTTAGGAAAAAAATATTCTTTTAGCTGGTATTAGAATATGATGTGAATAAAGTCTGATAATGTTGTTTTAGAAAAACTTTGGGAGTTTAGGATTTAATATGAAGATAAGGAGAGTTCACGTCATAAATTGCTATGAACTGTATTTTCATCTTGGATTTAGCATTTTGAAGCCCTGGCTAATCGGGCTGCAACAAATGGTCATGTTATTGACATATATGCATGTGCATTGGATCAGACTGGTCTTCTGGAGATGAAGTGTTGTCCCAACTACACTGGGTATGTGCCTATTCATTTTTAAGTAGTATATGAAGGTGCAGTTTTTTGGTGTGGGGTTTTTTTTTTAAATTGTTTAACAGGAAACACTTACCAAAAGCATTCTGCTACTTAAAACAAAAAACAGAAAAAAAAAAAAAACCAACCCAAACCCACAAATGTACTCTGATATACTGCGATGGCTGTATTTGTACCAGAATTTTGGAATTTCTCAGCTTCTGGCAAATTTGTTACCATAATTGGTTTTGCTGGTTTTCTTTTTTTTTTTTTTTTAATATGATCTGTTTGAGGCTTAAATAACATGGGTATCTTTTAAACAGGCAATTTATCCTATGTACTTTCGCTGTTTTTCAGTGTGAGTGTATATATAAGCTGCAGGTTTCAGTAGAGATAAGGACCCATCATCCTTTTTCTTGCTCTTCAGAGTGGTACAAACCCCTGTGTTATTCCTTCTGGCTTGTTTATGCCCTTCTTCTATATACTGTTTTTCATAGGTTCAACTACTGTCTTAGGTGATTATCAGATACTTTTGTTGCTCCTGATTTTTGCTCCCTCTATCCAGTTCTGCATTTCAGACATGGTCTTGTGTTCCCTCCAGCTTGTCTTGACATCAGTTCATTTTAATAGGATCAAAACATGTCCTAGTCTTTCTCATGAAACCACTCCCATATTTTCTGTCACTGTGGATGACACCCTCACCCTTACTCATATGCAGATCTACTGTCTGGGATAACTTTTGACTCTTGCTTGCATGTTAAGTACCTCACTAATTTTGTAAATCCTGCCAATTCTTCCTCCATATTTTTTCAAAGATTGTATTTTCTTTTTCTTTCTCTTTCTGAAGGTCTTTGGTGCTCTCATAATATTTCATCTTTGCTAGTATAGCCACGTGCTTTAGATACCATTTGATTTTTAGGTTTGACTTCTGTATTCTGCCTGGATTCATTTGCCAAGCTCATTTTTCTTGCTTGTTATTCTCAGCTGTGTCAATACCAACTGCAGGTAAAATTAAATCAAGCATCTTGGCTTATCAGTTTAATAACTGATATATCTCTGGGTAAGGGGCCTTCTTAGTTGTCTGTCAATACCTTCATATGATAGAGGATCCTAAGCCCATGCTGCGTTTCTAGGCATACCAAGAAGGATGAGAGATGCAGCCGCAGGCTGTGATGAACGTATGCCACTGAGTTTCAGGCCAGCTTGGCCATGCTGGTCACTGCTGGTTTACTTCTTTTCAGAGGTGTCTTTGTATAGCCTTAGCATGGGAGTTGCCAATGCTTAGGATCTTTAAGTTTATGACTTCACCTGCACAATTGATTCCTGTTCCTTTTTCTGCATCAAACCCAAGCTGTATTTTTCTATATACTACAGTGTAATTTTGCTCTTTCTCTCTGCTCTTGTGACTCACCTTACCCTGTTTCTGCTCTCCAGCAAAACTAGCCTTTATGTATACTTTGTCCATTTCTCTTGCAGCTGTTCCTATTTTCTCTTTGGTTACATCCTACATACAGCGAGGCATTTCTGATTCTGCCCATATCTATTGTCTTCTATCTTGGAGTATCTACCTGAAAACTTCTATAACTTTTTGGGTGTAATGTTTGACCTATTAACGTATTTTACTAATATGACTTAATTAATATTTTTGGATGAATAACAGTAATATCTCTCATTACTATTTCCTAAATGCACTATATGATATTTTATGATGAGTGGCAACTGTTGCAGTTACATCCACAGAATATTGCTAAGCATAAAAACAAGTCATGCTTCTTGAGCGTAGATTTAAGGCTGAAATAATGAGTGAACTACTCAAAATAAAATGGTGTGGAAATATATTTGGAATATTGAATATTGGAAGTAGTTAACTGACTTCGCTTGACGAGGTTGTGAGACATTTGTAGTGTTGAAGACCAGTATAGTATTTTCCCAATTAAAGATTTTGTTATATATTATAATCACAATAACCTTAAGATGCTGTTTGGGCAAGAAGCTCACTTACAATGTTCATCCCTAACATTGTAGCAAATGACTAATTTAATGATAGTCCATTTTAGGAAGGCAAAAATGCGCCTCACCATGAACTGTCATCAGTTTTAGTCTTTAATAGAAATAAGCTATATAAATCCATTGTCCTAAATTACTGCATAATAATTAATCTGTTTTAACGTGAAGGTTTTGTTTGTTCTTTTTGTTGTTGTCTAGAGGCTACATGGTAATGGGAGACTCTTTCAATACATCTTTATTCAAACAAACCTTTCAGAGAGTATTCACAAAAGATATGCAAGGACAATTTAAAATGGGATTTGGTGGCACATTAGAAATAAAGGTAAGAATAAAAAAATGCAGTGTGTTAGTGAAACACAGGAATAGGATGGCTAAGAACTGTGGAATCTCTGCTCTTTAAGTAATTTTTAGGAACATGCTAAACAGATGTCTCAGGGTTGGCTTGGACATAGCTGGTTACTGCCTAGCTATCTTTTTACAGTTCTGTGATTTTGTAAATGTGAGTTAAGTATAATGTTAGTTCCTTCTTACCGTGCATTCAGTGATGGCTAAAATTAGACTAAAATTAATGTTTCTGCTAGAAACTCGCAATGCTGTCTGCATAGATTTTGGTATCAGTAGTGAGTGTTTCTTGGTTTTAGGTCCAGTTTCTCTAAATAGTTCAGGACAGCTTTCCTTTCATTTTCCATCTTTACCAGAATCCACTCTGGTACTTTAACAGTGTTCATTTTCACCTCCACTCCTATGAGAAACTTCGAGCTGAATGTGCTGTAGGTTCAGGTATGGTCTTCCATGATGTTTCTTGCAAAGTATTACAGTCCTGCATTGTAGAAGAATATGGGGCTGTTTTCTTGTTCAGTGGAATTCTGTTTAAGTTGTTACTACCAGGACAAATAATTGAACTCCTCTTTTTTCATGCACGTGTTCTTGTAAATTTTGTTGGAATACCCTGGAAAATGAGAAGAGGGAGCCTCAGTTCTAAAGGAATGTACAAATTACTTCAAACAGGAAAATTATGTTGGCAGAATGTAAACAACTGGATTTTGCTTTTAACTAAATATGTTTAGGAGATAGAGAGTATAAATTCAGTGTGGGGTATGTACAGGGTTATCTTACCAGTCTTCAGTTTTAATCTCATCTTGTGAATATTTTAATTACTTTGCTAGAAAATAGACATTATCCAGTATACTTTCTAGGCTCCCAGGTTTATAAATAACAGCAGCTTTTCTCCATGTTTTAATTTATGTTCATGCTGTTGTTTCAGCTATACTAATTGGTACAGCAAACATACGTAATTAAGTGTAGAAAGTGAGCACATGAAAAGTTTTTCTAAATGTATCAAGCATTATTATATGTATAACCTTTCCTAAAGGTATGAAGAGTCTGTTGAGGTTTTCATTAACTAATGATAAAATAAGACTGAGTTCTTCTTAGTGTGACATATTAATGTGTGTTTTTCTTCTAAATATGAAGACTTCAAGAGAAGTAAAGATTTCTGGAGCGATTGGACCCTGTGTGTCTCTCAACTCTAAAGGACCTTGTGTCTCAGAAAATGTAAGTAAACTTTGCTGAAAATGCAGGTAATGTCCTACTATGGAAAAATAGGATTTAGGATTTCTGGATGTGAAGAGAGGCTGCAACTCTTCCATAAATGGAACAAAGAGTGTTTACTTTTTACCAGTTTTAAATCAAATACATGCAAGGGCTGTTTTTTGTAAAAGCTCCTGTTCACTGCTAGATTAGATTCAAGTTGTATTAGACCAGATTCAAGTTGTATTAGACCTTGCAGATCCCTTGTTACTTGGCTAGGTTTGTCCACTGAGTGGTTGCTTTGAAGTTATTACAGAAAAGTTATATGCTGGCAAAGCAGAAACTAAGTAGAAAGTGAGTTAGCATGCTTTATTCTTAAAATCAGAGCTATGTCCTTTTATCCAAACAGAGAACCATGAAAATACTTTCTTTAGAAAGACCGAGAGAACAGGAGGACATCCCCTTTGTCTTGACCCCATCTTTCCATTTGCATGGCTGTTTCACCAAATGCACATTTAATTAATTGATTAGAATATCCACCTATTACAGGCTCCTGAAATAACTCCTTTAAATTTACATCAGACTTAAATCATCACTTATTTTCTTATCAAATAATATTATTACAGTTTAATTTTGCATTTGATTACTAATCAAAAACAATTCCTGCAAGTAACCAAAATGTCTTACATTTGAAAAGTCTCACTTTTGTTCCTAACAATCAGTGTGATAGAGCACTTTCCAGTATGAAAGTGCTTGCAGATGGCCTGCTTTAATCAAGCATTTTTCATGTGTAAATTTTCCTTGTATTTATGATTGCATCGTTGTGAACTAAAAATCTCAATATAATCATCGTGATTTTTTTTTTTTTTCTTGGTGGTCTGGTACAGATTTTCTTAACCCTGCCACCTGAATGACTGCGTATATTACAATAAAAGTTAAAACCCCAAAAAACAATTAAATGTGCATATCCTTATTTAAGCTACATATTTAAATCATAGGAGGTAATAGAAAATTTAATTGTGAATTCATGTCTGTTGCCTTGCACTTATATCATGATTAATTTCTATTCCAAAACCTTTTTATTGAAATAATCTGAATTAAAATTTTTGAGGTAAAACATATGAATAAAACATAGATGAATGCAGCTCGTTGCAAGTGGTAAATGGACAATTAATCCAGCCATAATGCTTTTAACAGTGAACACAAACACAGTGACAATATTGCCTGTATAATTTTCCTTGAATGTTTTGTTTGGTTTCACTGGGTCCATTATGGATGACTGATTATTTTAATTGGTTTCTCTGGGGGTTATTTTAATTGGTTTCTCTGGGTATTTATGTTGTTTGGGTGACAAAAAGGATGTCACTTGAAATACATCGCTATCGTTATACAGTTACCTCGTTAGTTACTAGAGACTGTGTAACTATATACTATGTAAGCTGCGTACTTGAAGTTTTACTAGTGTGCCTTAGAAGGGTCATTCCGCTCTCATGTGCTTCTTACCTCTTCTCTTGGGACTGCTTAAGCGAAGTCTAGGACTTTTTCCTGTTTCTGACTTGCTTTTTCCATTTTTCTAATGCCATCTCCCTTCTAACGTTTTAATCTTTTTCAACCATCTCCTTTTTTTGTTATTCCTGTGTCTAACACTGCAGTTGTTTTGCAAGAGTGTGTGCCTGAGAGGCTGACAGAGTAAGCAGGGAGAAAACTTGTGACAGAGTAGTCATAAACAATTACCTGTTATGGCCAGATGTTGTACTTCACAAAGGAAGGTAATATTTCTGGTTTGTGAAAGTATTATAAAATCTTTCTACAGGAGATTGGAACAGGAGGTACTTGTCAGTGGAAGATTTGTGGACTTAATCCTACCACAACTCTCGCACTGTACTTTGAGGTGGTCAACCAGGTAATAAATATTTGTCTACTAAACATGGTAGTTTTATGTTACGTGACTGCTGAAGCCTGTGTTTTTGTGTGGTGCCCTCAAGCACAGTAGCAGGGATACAAATGATGTTGTCATTTTTGTTGTCAAAGTTTAGAGATGGACACTAACAGCTTAATGATGAGCTAATCTTCTTGAATATGATAATGTGAACCAGAGAGGTCTACAAATTTTGGATGGAGTTCATAATCTAAGCCCAATTTTTTTTTCAGAGTGGTTCTTAATTGCAACTGAAATACACTTTAATATATGAAAATACTGTAATCTGTATATTTAAAAGTGCTTTTTCAGTATTTCTCTGATATTTTAGTTACAAAGTAATTACTCCATAATGTTTTAATTTATGCTTTATTTGCTCAGTATTTGCAAATAAAGATTGGCTTCATTGAAATGTCTCAGGGGCATATAGCCTTGTTTCCTGTCTCCCAGTGGCAGTTCTAGGAAAGAGGATAAAAACATGACAAGCAAATATGTTACTTACATCTCGTACTTTCCCTTCTTCCAAATATTTGAAGCTCAGAACTATGTGAACTGACTGTAGTTTCTATATATTTTGTATGCTGTATTGCATATTTTTCAACCTATGCAAAGGTTTGGAAACTTGAACTTACCTTAGCCATTCTTCATTTTACTTTTTGTATATTTATTTTGGTCTCATTTTATTACTAGCTCTAAAACTGATCTGGTCGTGGTGTGTAATAGTTAATTTCAACTGTCCTTCTCTTTTGGAATTACCTTGTTAGCCGCATATAAACCTGTATTTCTACTGACCAGCATTTTGAAATTTCAGTTTACATCTGGATTCCAATCTTTTAAGTTTTGATGGCACTTTCTGGGATTCATTAATCAACATTTTAGAGCAGTATCAGTTTTGTTGCCCTGTAATTCTAGTGAATTACGTCATGTTCAAATAGAATCTAATGAAATTGGCAATTCTAACACAGCCCTTTCAAAAGTATTGTCTCTGTAAAGGTATGTGGAAGGAGAGAGCATTGGTTGCTTTAAGGGTATCTGGTGGAGGGAGCAACTGCTCCTAACATCCCTTAACAGTCTCCAGGTTTATTAGCCATGTTTAGTAAAGGCCCTCAACATAATAGAAGCATCAGACAATGCATTTATATAACTTGAGCTGCCTATTGCTAAGAATTTTATAATTTTCTAGTAATTTGTTTATATACTTTTGCATTATACTGTAAAATTTTGAGATTCCCCTTATTTAATTTTTTTCTCCTGTACTTAGCACAATGCTCCCATTCCTCAAGGAGGACGTGGTGCAATCCAATTTGTGACTCAGTACCAGCATTCCAGTGGACAGAGACGTATCAGAGTGACCACAGTTGCCAGAAAGTATGTTTTACTTGTGATGAATCATTTTCTGAAAAGCAGGATATATATTTGCCTTCTAATCTTTAAGATCTTGTAAACAATCTATTGTTCTGGGATATGTAGTGTCACAGGTGGTGAAGGCATGATCCATAGGTTTGAGACAGTTGCCTCTCTCATTCTGTGGGCTCTTTCTTCTCTGAGAGGTTGCAGTGGTTGTATGATGATGTTACGGGAGTGCTCTGAAGTAACCCAAGTGATTTTTTGGGTGAAATTCTGTGGCCTAGACTGAGGAGATGGTCAGACTTAGGGAATGGCAAAGATCACTTCATGACTTAACTTGAGAGTCCTAGCTGCCATTCAGGGGGGTGTAAGTACCTGTTCTTCCATGTATAACATTTACGTGCAGCTTCCTTGATTCAATTTACTTCACAATTTTATATAGTGATGTTTACTATTATGCAGGCATTTTTCAATGTCAAATGACATTTCCTTTAAGCTGAAGGAGATTATTGATTGGGTAATTCGATGGAAGATTCAGTTTATCAAAGAAAGCATTGCCCTTACTGTTGATATGACTATCTTGTGAACTTACATTAGTTATATTAGTAAAATCTTCTTGGTGATTGATAAAAGGACAGATTAATAGTTCACCTTATAAATTGAAAAGAACAGGCAAGGTGCACAAGAAAACTGCTAGTGTGGGAATGTGTGATTAGCCTCATGGACAGTGTTTCCTGTAACTTACCTTTCATAATTAATATTTATTTAACGTAATAACTGTTTTATACGTGGCATTATATTTTATTTCACTGGTTGCATGGCATCTGTACAAATAAGGGACATTTGTAATTAAGGAATGGTTAACTGAGAGGCTGCTCATTAACACCCAGTAGATTTTCGAAGTTTATTAAAACTGCTAACACTGTTTTCTGTGCCTTAATTTTGAAGGGGTATTTTGAGGTTGGACATCTTTGCTTTCACTGTAATGCAAATACTTGTATTTTTCTTTTGCAGCTGGGCAGATGCACAGACACAGATTCAAAACATTGCTGCATCTTTTGACCAGGAGGCTGCTGCGATTCTCATGGCTAGATTGGCAGTGTATAGGGCAGAGACAGAAGAGGGGCCTGATGTGCTTAGGTGGCTGGACAGACAGCTTATACGACTGGTAAAAAGGACTATATCAAAAGAGTCAGATTGGTTTCTTGTCTCCAGACATGCCATTCTTAAATGACTAGTGTTCAGTGATTGTTTCTTTAAAAATAAAACAAACCAAAATGAACTGAATGCTTCATTTCCACAAGTGGGTATGCAGAATTAATTAAGATTTTCTATTTTAAATGGAAAAAAGAACAGATAAGTTTTTAGTTCGTTTATTAATGTCTCCTCAGTCCTCAGCAGTTGGTAATTGCCAGTAATTGAGAGAAATTCTAGCATGAGATTAGCAGAAGTTGAAGCTTTCTCTACTTTCTGCTGCCTATAATGATATCGTAGATGAAATATTTTTAGCAAGAACAAAAAAGTCTAAGTATCTAGAAAACCGTAATTTCTTTATTTTCAAAAGTTCAGTTTTTTAATTTTTTTATTTCTTACTTGTAAGTAAGTAGTTATTAATAATTGAATTCTAAACATGTTCTCTAGGGCTGTTTAATGATCTAACTCTGCTTAGAGATTTTGGAGAAAAAAACCCCAAAAAGCCATTAAAGCCTCATAAGCAAGGAAATCCCTGCTTGTTAAGAAAAGAACTTAATGTTTGCTAGGTTTCTGTTTGCTGACAGAGCTGTAAGCACCTCAAATCATGTGTTTATTAAAACCAAACAGACTTACAGTAATGGCATGACCAAGCAAATATGTTTCTTAATTTAGATAATTTTTTCTTTTACCCCAGTGTCAGAAATTTGGAGAATATCACAAGGATGATCCAAGCTCTTTCAGATTTTCAGAAACCTTTTCACTTTACCCACAGGTGAGTAGAAGGCAGGTGTGTCTATAAGGGATAAAGAGATAATGCTTAGTGAAGGAAGAGACACACTGTAGCACAGAGTAAAATAAGGCAGTACACTGGATAGCAGAATGAAAAGACCCCCTGCCCCCAGCTACTGTCTGGCATGTGACATTTGTTGTCTGTGCTGCTGTGTCCCTTTTTGCCCTCTGTTCTTACAGTTAAACTTCCTCTAACTGTGTCTATTTTTTGTTTCTCCTATAGTGGAATCCTCATCTTACCTGAGTTTGTAATTCAGATAATGACACTGGGTTTTTTTAAGGGCAGTTTTAATGAAAAAATTCAGAAAACATGAGAAAAGATATAGTTTTGCTTTGTTGTTTCTTTCCTACATGATTTATAACACTGACCTGAAAAGAAGCACTTAATTGGTGAAGTGAACTTGAGCTTGACTATTTTAAACTTTGAATAGTTTCTTTGCTAATAATCCATTCTGATAAATTCCTCCGTTCTGATAGCTCTTGATATGTTGCTTTTGGACCCTTCATAGACTTCCATGATATTTCTGTTTGAGTTATCTATCAGTGTGTCTCAAGGTGTTAAGTGTTGTGGAGAGATTGATTCAGTATGTGGAGAGATTGATTCAGCAATGAAAGGATTTGCTTTTTCCATTTTTACTAACGAAGTTCAACTTTGCTATGGTTAATGTTCTTTTTTCTGTTCACATGCTACAACTTACCTTGTGTATTCAAGGACAGCAGCCTCCCTCACAGGAACAGTAGAACTTACAGTAAAGGAAGGGTTTGGCAATATTCAGTCATACTATTTATCAGTTAGTACTAGAGAAGAAGAAATATTTCAACTTTTAATTCAAAGCTGCTTTGTAGGTTTATCTGTTCTGATCTCTCTGTCTTACTCTCATCAGAGTATATAAAAAACTGGCAAAGGTGTGTATACAAGTTAGAAATGTTAAAGGACTTGGAATTCAATTTTTTTGTGGCATTGGTCTCATGTAGTTTGTGGAAAACATTTATCTCCTTGTCCAACTCTCCTTTTTATCTGTGAAAGTTCAAACAAATTGTTTTTGTTTTGCAGTTTATGTTTCACTTGAGAAGGTCTCCTTTCTTACAAGTTTTTAATAACAGTCCAGATGAGAGCTCATACTATCGTCATCATTTTATGCGTCAAGATCTAACCCAGTCGCTTATCATGGTTCAGCCGATTCTTTATGCCTACTCTTTCAATGGACCTCCAGAGGTATCATTATATATAACATAATAGTAGGTTAAAAGGTGCTGTTTTGAGAGAGAGGTGATTGTTGTCCTCGCTGTCACACATTATAAAATGTGTTGTTTTAAAATTTATTGCATGAGAAACAATATTCATTTAATATAGAACATACTATGAGCAAAGCATATCTCAGAATTCTGATGTAGCATAATCTTGAGAACAAAAGTCACTTTGTGGAGAGATGATGTTTTAAACTAAGGAATGGTAATTTTTTTTTTTTGTTGGTATTGAGAGCTGTAGGAGTTCTGCTTTTTTTTTATGGTGCCAGAATGTAAACATCAACAAAAATGTTTTTATTTTAAAATGTACTTTTTTGTAGAGTCTGAAAGAAAAGTTGGGGTTTTTTTGAAATGTACAAAATTGCGTCTATCTTAGAAGCTTTGGATGAAGGCATTAATTTTGATGTGGTTACCATTATGTATAGTTTTGGTACAGAACCTTCCATCTGATCTTATCATGGCACATTCTGTATAAATCTCAAATAAAAATAAGATCTTCCAAGAAGCTTGTGAAAGAAGTGTAAGATAGGAGACGACAAAAGTAGTCTGGTTAGATAAGAGAGAGTGAGGAAATGGTAAGACAGTGAAAGTAAACATATTAGGCAAGGATCATGGCAGGTTGGAATTTTTGTTCGGATTTTTTTTTTTTTTTTAGACTATGTCATGGGGATAAAAAAGACTTTTAAAAATGGAGTTTAAATTAAAGTAATGAGGTGAAGAGCTAATCACAGGTGTAAGATCATTCTCCCATGTATGAATAACAATTAGTAACGTGGGCGATGCAGATGAGAAGCATAATCAAGCAGGAGCTGACACCTCAATGTAGAATAAGTAATAATATTTTTTTATTATTCTTGGAATAGTTAATATTTTTGGTATCCCTAGTAAGATTGATCCAATTAAATCATATGGTACTGATTCAGTTAAATCATATAGTGTCAATATAGTGTCACTGCCCTACAAAAGGTGAATTAAAACCTTAAATACTACATTAGATTTAATAAATCATGAGTATTTACTATATACAGTATTGGTGGATATATATGCACAGTAATAATAGCTGTAAGGACAAGACTAAAAAAAAAAACGAACAACCCACAACCCCCAAATCTTATACTTGAATAACTACCGAATCTTTATACGCTGAAATATTGAAGTTAATGGCATTGTATAGGTAAATATGGAGGTACTTGAAAGACTAGAAAAGTGCATAATAATGAAAGAGGTTTCAGCTCTTGAATACAATTTTTATTATTTTCCTGAAGTTATATATTCAGAATCAGGCTGGATAACTTCAGAATGAGATTGTGTGGGTTGCAGGTGTATGACATGAAAACGAGTAAATATGGAGTTTTAGTAAGTGATTGAAATAGTTCCTAAGATTCAGTGACTGATTCAAAAAGCTGGTAATGCCATCTGATTGCTCAATTCTGTGTCAGTTGGTAATTTTTTATTTATTTTTAAACTTTAGCCTGTTCTTCTGGATAGCAGCAGCATTCTACCAGATCGCATTCTCCTTATGGACACCTTTTTCCAGATCCTTATTTATCACGGAGAGGTAAGATTTGTCATTTCTTACATAAATATTCTTTTTCTGTAGGAGTGCTACATTGTGAAAGTCTAGCCCCAGTTCTAAAGCACTCCAGTGCTTGACCTCTCATCTACTAGACTCCTAATTCATGTTTGTAGTTCGGTAACCTAACATGCCTATACACAGATACTTGACATTACTTGATGTTTTGGTGCTGTTTGTTATGATGGGTTTAAGACGAATTAGCTTCAATATGCAGATTATTTTTTCCAACTTTTGAGAGTGTTATTCCCTGCACCCCCCATGCTTTTCATTCATTTATTTTAGACCTATAAATTAGGTCTTCAGGGATGGGGAGTCAGAACAAGTTTTATAGTCACCCTTCATCTGCACTGTCCTGGAGGAATGAAACTGCTCCTGGCAGTTGAGTAGATAGACATTCACTAGGAACATATAAATATAAATGCTTGTGATTTGCTAGTGCTCTGCTGCCCTGGAGGAATTGGGCTGCTGCTTTTTACTGCTTTGCAACTGCAAATGGTTCCCAGCTGAGAGTTTGAGAAATACTGTTCTGGATCATGTCCTCGTAGCTGCACTGTTTAAAATAGTTACTAAACTTTAATGCTTCTTAAGTAGAAAAATGTTCTCTGTATTTTTGTAAGATGCTGTCAGGAAGCAGCAGGGGCGGGCTGCTCACCGAGGGAATGGGAACGGGGAGCTGAGCATGATTGCAAGGCAGGCATAGGCCTCCCCAGTGAGGACCTGGCCCCTCAGTACCTGAGCAAGGCAAGCAGAGCAGTTTGTGGGCAGTAGCCGGGTTCAGCCACCAGTCCAGATCACCAGACAAATTGATGGGGATGAGGCAGATCCCAGTTCTAGCCAGGTCGTCAGGTCCCCGGGTGGGGGTCCAGGTAAGTGGGGTACATGGCCAGGTAGAGGCACAGTTGCAGTGGAGCTCAGGCAGGAGCCAGGAATGACAGCCTCAGCTTGAGACAGCCGCCAAGCAAAGGAGGGGGGAACCTCTGCCGAGGCTCCCTCTAACAACAGCCTGTATCAGTGAGCTGACCCTGAGCAGCCAGCTTCACTCCTAGGAGGTGGGGAGGCTGTGCTACAGGCCCTGAAAGATAAATATCAGTGTAAATATTTATTTCTTATGTGTCATAGACATGCATATTAGAGAACTGTAAATAGTATCCTTGACCTCATGAACTACATGTTTAGCATACAAAGAATGACAAAAAAGGAAATACAGAAGGACCGTAAATTGTTAGTTTAAAAAAAATAAATAAAAATCTAGTGGCATGTTACTTGCAGATCTTGGCTTTTAAAAATTAACTTGCATACTATAGGGCAGAAAGGGGTGAGTGATAGAAAAGAGGCCAGCAATGGCACATTCTTCTCTGAAAAGCCCTGTGTATCCTTAAGAACGGTTCGTGAATCAGTTCTAAACTTCTTTCTTCCCCCTATCTCCAGACCATAGCTCAGTGGCGTAAATCAGGTTACCAAGATATGCCAGAATATGAAAACTTTCATCACTTGTTACAAGCACCAATAGATGATGCCCAAGAAATTCTCCATTCCAGATTTCCAATGCCCAGATACATTGATACAGAGCATGGAGGAAGCCAGGTATGGTAAAATATATATTATGTAATCTAGGAAGTGATGTGTTAGTAATATCATGAGATTTTTTTTTTGGTAGTAAACATGCATTTCTGTGCTAAAATATATGTAAATTGCAAGTGAAAAATTTGAATCTTAAAGCTTTTACAGAGCCAGATATGTAATATAGCTTTTTGCCTGATTTGTGAATCCTGTTATTTATTACTGTTTTTACCATATTGACTTGGACTCTGAGATTCCTTGTGTGAGGTGTGTAAGACAAAAAAGATAGTAATTGTCAGGGTCTCTGGACCAATACCAGAAGTATTCTTTGTGTTTTTTTTTTTTAACTTATTAATTAATATTTTATTAATATTCACATTTGCTTTGCTAGTGCTTAGAAAAAGACAAAAGCTTACTTTCTGCTGCATTGAAAAGTTGTTAGCAGTTCTGCATTATAGCTATAGAATCCAGGGAGTGGCTTTATTTATAGAGATTGCTACTTGCTCTTCTGAATAGGTGTCTGTGCATGTTTTTATCTCCAAATAATAGAAATGGTATATTTCATAAACATGTAATTTTTTCTGAGTATAAGAAACTTCTGTTTGAGAAGATTAATTTATTGCCTGTGTTTTGTTTTTTAAAGGCTCGTTTCCTGCTTTCAAAAGTAAATCCCTCTCAGACTCATAACAATATGTATGCATGGGGACAGGTAAGTATGAATCTGCTGATGAAGCTTGTATGCATAATCTTATGTTCTTTTTCCCTATTTCAGAAATCAAGTGACACATTGTGTACGTAAGTGATAATGCCCAGTTTTGAAACTGAAAAAGAAACGCACTTTTGGCCTGATGCCACCAAAATTGCAAAAGTTAAGAAAAATGGATTTAATTTCTTCAGACAAAAATGATCTGGTTTGCTGTTTTAAGCTTCTGTTAGGCTACTTCCGTGTCTAGCCATCTTTCTTGGACAGATACCTTCAAATTCCTTAGAATGAGAGCACTTATCACACATAAAGACTAAGGGACCTTTTTGCAGTAGGGTAATAAATTTTGAAGTTAGTTATAAGCAAGAATTGAAAAGTACACCAGTACCAGTGTACTGATGTTTTCCGGAATTTTTGTGGCCCGGGTGACCAGGAATCAGTTTTTCAAATCTTGTCTTTAGGAAGGAAGTTATGTAAGAGTTCAAAATTTAAACTTTCTGGAGCAGTTTGTATTCTTGAACGTTGCATCCCAGTTCCATGTTCTCCTTAGGAATTCAGCTTTTATAGTGGGAAGAGAAACACTGCTGTTGGGTGAATGCTAGTATAGTGTCATTTTCTCATGACAATGTAATGGCATCAGACAGTTGAAGCTACATATTAACTGTACTTTTAGACTACTTTGCTATAGAGCCTACAGTGTTCAAGTCATGAGTGAGAGAGCTCTGTAGCAATTTTACAGTAGTGATTTTTGTCAGGTAAGTTTTATCAGGGTAGGTTTTCATAGGGATGTATTGGTTCTCATGAAACTTCTATCAGGGAAGACCACTGAGATCCAGAATTGAAAATACTTGAAAACTTTGTACTGAGTCAGGGACAGCACAATTTGAACCCAGCTCTCTTGCCTCCAAAGTCAATAACCTAACCAGCAATCTCTCTTCATGATGTTTCGTCCACAGCATACACACAAATCCTGTAGTTTGAACAGTCTGGTTTTTATCTAAACATTACGTGGAAATTTTTGAAGTTTTGACTTTTCCAACAGTACAGGACAACTGTTTCTTGCTCATTTAATTAGTAAGCAAATGAAACAGTATTCCAAATGTAAATGCAAATACAAAACAATGCTTGAACTGATCTCTAAGAAAATTGTTCATGCTGGACAAGTGAGATACTCTTTGATACGTTTTAGAAAAGAGAGCTTTCCCTTTTAATATTGAAAAGAATTCACGTTTAGGGTAATATAAGAAATGGTGTGTTAATCTTCCCAGTGGCATTGCCGCATGTGTTCCCAACATAGTATCCTCCTGTGTTTGCAGGGGTTTTTGTGAACAAAGTTGATCCAAGTAAAAATTATGAAATGAGAAATGTAACTGTTGGGAGAAAATTTTAAACTGAATTGGTTTTGCTCTTGTTTTTCTTATGAGCTTCCTGGATTGTTTCATGTAATTTTATTTGGTGCATAACTGAGTCAGAAAAATCCATTAGTCCACATTGACCTGAAGAGGGCAGCCACACACCACTGAAACCATGTTTCAGGAGGTGATGAATTGTCTAGTTTGGTTTTTAATATTGTAAGTAAAGATTTTTTAAACTTCAGCAGGTAGGTTCCTTATATAGTATAGAAAACATTTTCAGAAAATAATGGTGAACTTTTCATACAAGTCTATTATGTTGGTTAGTCTTTGAAGATGCAGTTGAAATTTTCAGATTATATTGGATATGACATTTATTTGAGAATGCCTTTATTTTCAGTTTTGGGTTTTTTTTAAATCTTTTTTGTCTTGGTAACTATGGGGAATTTGCAATTTGAAATGAAAGAGGTCAGTGGCACAAATCTCATCAAAAACCTAGCTAGCTGTCACCAAATCACTGTTAATTAAATATAAATTCTCATTGTATGCATTAGATCAAAATTTTGAATGAACAGAAGACAAAACTTAAGGTGGTCTGTGAAAAATCAAAGCTAATTCTCATGTACTTTTCAGACTTGTACATTGTGACCTTGCTGGTTTTCACTTTATTCCCCAGCAAATAAAATAGTCTGCTACCTTACCTACTAGAATGAAGGGTTCTTAGTCCTCAGAGTAAAGCTGCTGCTGTTGGTGTTAGCAGTGGTGACGGCAGCTGCCTGTGTGCACATGTTGGATGAGGTGTTCAGCTTCAGGAATAGACTCTGTGCATTGGTTTTAATTACCCTGGATTACCACTAGCGGTCTTCATGAGGGATCTCTTTTCTTAGGGGGTCTATCAGCTCCTTTGGTGATTTATTTAGAGGATGATGTACTGTCCTTCCATGGGTAAGACACAAGGTGGCAGATCATATCCTGCTCCAGAATTAAACTACTTGTAATTCTCTTGTGGCTTCTTAAATAAGAGCGCTCAGGCTTAGCATTTCGCAGGCTTGGAAGTAGAACATCCTTTATTCTCATCTTGCCACCATCAGCTGACAGATAATTTAGTGGGCCTTCCCTGAGAGTGGATGTGTATTGTGTGAAGTGTATTGTAGTGATCTAAGATCTCTTATTGCTCCTGGATTTGTCCCTTGATTGTTAACTGAGAACTGGTTTTGGCTGGTTCTCAAAAAGGAGCACCAGTTCTAAGCATCCTCATTAAGACTTTCATGTCTGTGTTTTGGAAGATACTGTAAGCTTTCAGACAACTCTGATTTAATTTGGAAATATGGGTGCTTAGTACCTTGGAAAAGGTTGAATTGTTGAGATTTATAGGAATCCTTCCTATGTGTGTAAACGAAGTAATGGCAGATTGGTTTCAAAGGACTTAAGAGGGGTACTACGTAACGTTTGCAGAGCTGCCAACTGCTGTTTTATTTAGACTGTAAATTTGTTTAAAAATAGTAATTAAAAGATGACCATTTTGAACTTACTGGATTTCTGAAACTTACTTCTGATGTCAAAAAGTAAATTGCAAAAATCCACCCAAAAGGGTTTTTTTTAATCTTTTGTGATCTGATTTTGCAGTGGCATGACCTTCAGATGTTGCTTTTTGTGTTTCTCTGAGATGGCATAGACCTGTAGGAGAGAATTGGCCCAGCTTTCCTTGAGAAAGCTAGTTGACCTTCACTCAGTGTCAAATCAGACCCTTAGTGGATTTGTTTTCTCCTTTTGCCATTTTGATATGTCTGAGCTTTGCTGACAGATACTGATTTGTTAGTTGTGTCACTTGTGTGTTTCTGTTTCTCTCACCTCTGTCTGCTCCACTGAGGTAGGAATGATACAAGAACTGTGACATGGAAGTTTTATTTACTTTTAAAAATTTGTAAGTTAGTATTTGGCAGCTGTCAAAAGCTCTGGAATTTTGTATGGTTGATGTAAATACCTTGCTATACTGCAACTCATTGCCGTATGCATTAATATGGAAGAGAGTGTAGTTGTGGTTTATGCCTGAATTTATGTAAACATATGAAAATTTATGTAAATGTACAGCCTGCTGTTTTTTGTCAGAGGATTTCAGCAGTGATACACTTCTAAGGTCTTTCTAAATTTATAAAGTGTTTATTTAATGGAATGTATTATGCCTTAAAATGCTTTTTTTTCACAATGAGTATAATCAATTCTCCTTGTTTCCTTCTATTTTATAGGAGTCTGGAGCACCCATTCTTACTGATGATGTCAGCTTGCAAGTATTTATGGATCATCTGAAGAAACTTGCTGTCTCTAGTGCTGCCTGAGATTCTGCAGTGCATTAAAGGCACAGATAGGCTGTAGCCATATTTCAGCTTTTTCTCTTTTACCCTTTCCCAAGTCTGTCTTGACAGAATGCTCTGATATGCACAAGCTGCCTGATTAGATGTAAAGCAGTGTTGTTTTCAAAGAAAAGGTTTTGTTATCAGCAAATGTTTTAATGTGAACTGCAGTTTGTAAAAATGACAGGTAGTAGATTAAATTAAGTTATAATTAGAGGAAAAAGAACAGTCATTTTTATTACTGTGATACTTATAATTACTTTGAGATAATTTGTAACAACTTTGAGATGTGATTTCAGTTTCCTTTTTAAATGATTGAGGTTAATTCTGCTCTGCACTACAAAGGCACATGGAACAATAAAGGAAATCTTTGGTGATGTCGGGCTTTCCAGACTGCCATATGACTACTTTTGCTTACTGAATTTGAGCATGAAGTGAACAAAGAAGCAACAAAAAGCATATAAAAATAGTATTAACTCAGTCTTTTGACTTAGGCTGCCAAACTTTTCTTTCCTGCAGAGATACTATTGTTCATGTGTTGTTCATTTTAGGAGTATTTAATTTCAAATATTTCTTCCCAAAGAATCAGTAGGGTAAGTGGGAACAGAGTTTTTCTTTATTTCCCCATAAAGAATTTGAACTGAAAAAGTAAAAAGTCTGTTATTGCACAAAATTTAAATCCACATGTTGTATTTTAGACAAAAGTATCTATTATCAAACACAGTAACAGATGAATATGCTCAAAAGTTAACACTTTTAGCTTGTCTAAGAAGAAATCCTGCACTACCAAAATGAACTAAGAATACAGCCTTGATTTTTGTCTTGGCGAGTATACTTTAAAAAAATGTACCTGTTTACCTTTTTTTATTATTGCCTTATAATGTTATTACACTAATGCATGACACTGCACATGTGCTTTTTGTTTCTGCATGCTTTTTGTTATGAATTCAACAGGCTATAGTTCTTGTTGAAACAGTATTATATAGAATATGATGTGATTAATTTGATATTTAGTTCATACTTAATTTTTTGGGGGTGGATAAATTAGTAGGCTTTCCCATTTACTTGTTGAAGTTTACACATAAAACAGATGTTTACATAGGTAATACGACATTTTGACAAGTAAAGATGTGAAATGTGGTAGTGGGCAGTAAAAAACTGTGCCAAGTCTAAAGGAAGAGAGAGTTTTCACATAGGAAATTCAATCATATACTGGTGTGATAAGCATGAGGGATTTTTTTCTGTTTTCTGTAAATTCTCAAAAACTTGATTAAAGCAATTGTTCTCCATTTCTTTGTTCTAAATGAGATGAGCTCCTTTTGCCTCAATACAGATAAAATACATGGTTTTCTCTCACTTTTTGTATTTATTGCGCTGGTTTCTGTCGGTGCTTGAAACAAAATGTGGAAATAAAGGTAGTAATGATAAAATTTAGAATAATTTCACCACTTTTATTCATGTAATAATTGGTATTAAACTTGTGTAACTTCCAGAGGTACTGAACTGTTCACACTAGTGGCAGTTTAGGAGATAAAAATTCAGTAGCCCTCTTGACTTTGTTTTGGTTTAGCTAATAAACAGCTTAAAATTTTTCTTGTAAGACTAAATATTTCCAGTTTATTTGGCAGTTAAATACCGTTTGACTAATAAATCAGTTCATCACCAAGTCATGATAATGGATGGGGGTTTTTGTGCTTTCCTTTTTACCCTTTTACCAGCTTTCACCTTGTAATAGGTTCTTCTAGCTAATCTCTTGGCAGCATTAGCTTCTTTTGTAACTTCACGTATTTAACATTTTCAAAGACTTTTTAAAAATCCAGATGTGTCCACATGCCATCCATGTGTTTAGACCAGCCCACAAGACAAAGCTCTTACTGCTAGCACATCAAAGATTAGGTAAAAATTTGCTGGACTTCGTAAGTGTGAGAGCTGCCCTTCATTTAGGAAAATAAACTGTGTTTAAGCTCTGTTTTGGAATGCACCATTTAAAGCAATAGAAGCTATCGTCCAAAACATGGATTATAATTCTGTATTTATACGTATAAAAATCTCAAAGCTCTAAGTGTTTCTGACTGAACCTCAAAAACAGACTCCTTGCCATCCACACAGAGATGTAAGTATGCTGGAAAGAAGGTCAGAACATCCCCTGACAGTGCTCTGCTCTTTCACTGGCAGGACAGCAAGCCTCTGCTGTTTGATTTCTTGCTGACTGTGAACTGCTGTGGTAAATGTCCTGGCTTGGCCTTTCCACCCACTTCACAGGTCTGGGACTGGCACAGCCGGTATGTTAAGAACCTTTGGAAATACTTTACAGTAATTGAATCCATGTTACATTACAGCTTCAGGATCTTTTTTGGAGAGTTGAGGATTTTTTTAGCTACTCTTTGTTTATTTCATCTTTTCTTGTTTTTTAATACCGGCTGACGATAATTTGCTTTCCTCTTGCTTGGGAAAAGGTAGTGGATTGTTAACTTTAGACTGTCATCTCCTGTTTGGATGGGATAAATCACAAGGGTACCAGGTTTAGACACAGATTTAACAAGCTCAACCAACAATTGACATTAAATTGCTTAATTCATGCGGATTTGCCTAGAAATACAAATACTGTCAAATTCCTAGAACCTCATAGGTTGTTCTGTGAGACTATGACATCGATGAGTGGTCCCATGGCTGCCTCCAACACACAATGTTGTGTTTGGAAAATTGCATTTCCCAGTATTCCCTCTTTTCCACAGTTAAAAATAATAGTTGATGAACAGTGACCAGGAGCCTATCCTGTTCTACCAAATCTGAGGCAAACAACTACATTATTCCCCTGTCAGATTGTGAAGCACAATAGAATTTAGTTCAGTTTAGCTTTTGGCATTTTGGGTTCATGCAAAAGTTAAATGTTACATGAAAGCCAAAAAGCCTGAACAGAACAGATGGAAAAATTAATGAAGCTGTTGCTCTGCTCTGCATTTAATGTAAAAACTTATTTAAAATAGCAGATTGTGCCTAATAGTGCAAGCTTTTATCCGAAGAAAGGACTGCAATGCTAAAAGATGAACAAATCAATGTTGATAAATAGATTTTTTGCAAAAATGAAGCAAAATTTTCACTGCATATGTTAGCAGTGGAGGCTGTCCCCAACACGTGTAGATTGTCCATAGCGTGTGTCTTTCCATTGTATTCCATGACTGCCTGGGGGTATCTGGCTGTGTGGTACACTTGGCATGAAGCGGGTATGAGTTTACTTGGAAGCTAATGTGTGTGGAACAAGCAATAGGCTGTCCTTTGCCTTTCTCAGGGAGAAATACGTGTGTTTTGTCATGGTCTACAGTCAGCTTAATGCATTGGAACTGTGCACATTCAGGGGGTGTTTCTCTGGCTAGAGAATGGCCAAAGACCAATATAGCTTATCAGAAAAAGAGCCTGTGTCTCACAAAGCCCAGTCATGGCAGCCCTGTAATTTTCTCCTCTTTTTCCCCTCCTACTAGGAACAAACAACTGCTGAAGGGATTAGCCACTTTCAAAGCATGCATATAAATTCTGCTATCAGGGCAACTTGGAACCATAATGCTTGTTGAGGTGGGTGGGGTTGAAATAATGTGGGGATAGCCTCTGAGGTCCCTCAGTGTGCACTTCCTTCTAGGTGAGAACTCACCCCTGTGTGGTTGCCGACGTTTCAACCTCGGGAGAGGTGCCAGTGACTCACGGGCCACAGTTCGTAGTCTACAGATAGCACATGGAACTGTGTTGCTTTTATAGGGTCATTAATAAAAGTTCAGCAAGGGACCATAGCCTTGTGTCAAAAATTGAAGCTAGGTGGAGACCCTGAAGAGTTTGGGTGATACTAGATTGGTATGAAGTAGCCAAAGTAATTAGTAAAGTACCAAAGAAGAGAAGATTACATTTCTAGGGTTCAGTTGTGAGCTCCTTTTCAGCTGCATACTGGGGGCTGATACATATTTCACTGTTTTCTGTAGTAACACAGACATGTTTGAGCCTTGGCTCTGAATTGATATGAACTTTTTAAGGCCCTGTCCTGTATGACCTGAAGAGAGTGCTACCATGGGAGAGGGATTTTTTATTTTTCCTGCTAGAGGTGTCAGTATTACAGGATGGCTTGAATTGCTAACTGAAACATGTGGACAGCTTAAACTGAGCTATCCTAATCTGCAGACATGTCACACCTGGCTAATGAGGTAGATTTATAAGTGGTTTGTAGCACTGCTGATCATTATTTATCCTGGAGCAAGTGTATTTTTGTTAGTACTGCTTTTTAGAAGGACTTATATTGAATTTTTCCAGAAAACTCACAGGTAGTTTATAGGTGGGCAAAATACTACTTGCTGCATTTTTCTGGTGTGCCATGAAACAGCTAAAAGAGCAGTGAATGACCCTCAGATCTCTTGTTACTGCAGTCGCTGTCTGTGTGGAGGCCCAGCTGCTGACGTCCCCTCCTGTTTGTCCAAGAGCAGATGTGAAAGACAAGCTCTAAGGAGAAGCACTGACAGGCAGCCAGGCTGGCAGTCAAAGGGCCAAGCTGGGACTATTAATTGCTCAGGAGCTCGTGGTTTCAAGCAATGCTGCCAGGCTAGTTAAGATCAAAATGTGACCCTCCCATACAAGTTGCTGTAATATGTCCTCCGACTCTAAGTATTTACACACTGTGCTGAGGGGAAAAATAGCCCAGATGGATCTAGCACTGTGGCGTGAGCAGTGCTACAGCATGCGAGGATATAACTTGTCATTTCAGACTTGCTCCCACTCCACTGCAGGAAGAGGAGGTAAACAGAGATAATACCCTTCAGGTGATGGCACCAAACCAAACAATGGAACTGTACTCCATTTTTGTCCCTGTAAAAGCAGAAAATGAGAGAGCTAACTTGTTACAGAACTTAACAGAGTGTATATTTTTGTCCTTTAGAAAATGAGGATTTTATCACAGACTCTGAAGCTAAAACTGTTTGCAGAAGATACGGTGGTTTTTCACTGGTGTAAAGACAGGTCTGGAAAGAGAGATTGCCATCAGAGCCAATCTCCCACAACTCCACTTGTGTAACAGACACTTTGCTCAGGCGGGTCTACTTTGTGCCGTTTCCTCTGTGAATGAGCTGTCAGCCACAAAAGGTATTTTAACATCTATTGCAGAACTAATACCTTTCTCACAAAAATGCAAGATGAAATTTGCGCCGTGTCATGGGAGAAAAAGCAGCACAGATCAAAAGTGTATGACAATGTCTGGGGTTCTCTGCAATAGAAAAGAATTTTAAGTTAAATGCCTAGGTGATAGGAGGAAGTTGGCCACATGAAATGCAGTCCCTTGGTAGTCCCTGCCAATCTAATCAGAGCAGAAAAATCCTTGCCAGCTTCCAAACAGGGAGCTAGCTTAACCCCAAATACTAGCAAGACAACCTGGAGCTTCCATTTGATTACAAGCACCGCTTTGGCATCCTAGAGCAAACGGTGGTTAGTGGCTGTTTCCAAGGAAGGCAAAAATGCCACAGAAGCAAAGCTGTGCAATGGATGGGTAGAGGAGCAGACTACTGCAGCCTTTGCAGAATAGGTTATCCAGTATGTGCATGGCAAACAGATCTCCACTCAATTCTACTTTCTGATTTTTGGCCCATCAAAGGTAAATTGAGTCAAGTGCACTGTGATTGCTGTTTTTATAATTTGGCTGACTAAAATGAAAAGATGGTTGCACTGAAATTTTAGCATATAAACGTTCTGCTGTTACTTCCTTTCCTTTGGGAATAACTGCAATTGCTTTACTTTGTACTTATCAGATGTGCTAGTCACATGTTGACAGGATGCTTTTGAGCACAGATGCACAAACTGATGGCTGCGCCTTCTAGACTGAAGCGATTGTTTAAGTGACTTAATAACCTCTTTCTGGCTAAGGGATACGAATGACTTTTCCTTGAGAAAGCAAGAATACAACCCTGATAGATAACTATAGAAAATGAGACGGATTTGGTAGTTGCCTGTGATCTACCAAGACTGCAGGAGAGCAGGTCCCGTTACTGTATCTGTCTTCACAGAATCACAGAGTGGCTGAGGTTGAACAGGACCTCTGGAGGTCATCTTGTCTATCCCCCCTGTTCAGGCAGGGCCACCTGGAGCCAGTTGCCCAGGACCATGTCCAGATGGCTTTTCTGACTTAAAAAGAAGTTGGAAAGTTCCAAATTTAAAGATAGATCCTTGCACAGGCTACTTGTTATCCAGCATAATTGTAGCTGAAATTGAAATAGTCCCACAGGCTGCAGGAGATGGACCGAGAGTTCTCTGCTTCTGTGTGAGTTTGTGTCTTTGTGGCATTGTGCAATACTACATGTATAAACACACAGAGAATATTTTCTGAGAGATGATTTTAACTGAAAAGGTAACATGTGGGTAGAACACTTTCAAAGGCTAAATCCATCTTAATCAGAGTGGACTGAATGCAGATTAAACAAAAATTTAAATTGTTCCCTGTGCATATGTATCTGAAATCCATGAAGTGACAGGTCCTCTTAGTAGGCCAGTTGCATCTGAATGAATAATATCTTTTGTCTTAGTTAAGTAATGTGTATAAATAAGTCTGGATTTATTTTTTGAGATGATATAATTGGTAATGTATGACATAATGCCACTCTAAGCAGGGCCTGAAATAACTTGGAGTTAAGCTGAATAGAATAAATAGGACATCTGTTTGGTCAGATTTCTGCAACTTGTTAATCTTAGACACAACTGTCTTATTTGCTAATAGAAACACAAATTAAAAATATGTATTACTTGAAATACTGTGTTGCGCATTGAAGTTGATTGATAGTTTCTGTGTCCTTACAAGAAGCAAAGAATACTTTTACAGCTTCTGCCTCCAATCTCACAAAGAAATTGAGTAATTTGCTTCTGTAAATTTCATCCCAATGGGATAAGTGGTTATCTTGCCATGTGTGCATCAAATGGGCGTGCTAATCCCCTGCAGGATCAGAGCTCCGGTTAAAGGACGATGTTACCTTCTGAGATGAGCATCAGTACTTAATGCTAACAGATAAGCCCTGCCACATTTTGGCTGCAATTCCGTGTTTTTGTAGGATTGTAGGAGCAGGCCAGCTACAGAGAAAATAGTGGCATGGATTCGCAGCTTCCCAGCGAGTGGGAGTATTTTAATTGCTGGCGTTACCTTTGGCGGACCTCGAGAGGGCAGTAGGTGCATGAGGCTTCTTGCCTGATTCTGGTTCCAGTTACGGTAGTTACTGGTGTAATCAAGTGTCTTTGATTATTCCTCTTTTACATCTGTATAAGTGTGGGCCCAATCAGTGTAGAATTTGAGTTAAATTCACCTTCACTTAGAAAAACACAGCAATATTTTAGTTCTTTCTTCTTTCAGTTTAAACTGTTGTGATAAAAATAATGACAACCCTCTAAAGTAAACAACCTATCATAAGCATTTTTAATGTTTTAAGAAATAATCTAGAAAGAAGAGCTACCAAAACTGATTTAAAATATTTTAATGGAATAAGCTGAAACTCCCCTAAGTGTAAAAAAGCATTTTCTTTTAAAAAGGTGAACTTGTAAGATAAAATGTGCATAAATAAACACAATAGAGGGAATACAGCAGAACGATCATCTTTTGATCCTCATCTTCTAAAAAGAACACAAAATAAGCAGAAACTAAATACACAGGCACTGATTTGCATGCATCTTTTTTTTTTTTATCTGTAAAAAGAGAAAAACAGGGTGTGATTGACTAAAGGAAATGAGATCTATTGTATCTGTGCGGCTGGACAAAGACTTGCCCAAAATATTCACCCAAGTGGAACTAATGTAAGAAGACAGTTACCTTGAAGGTGTAACATGTCCAGAAGAAAACTTGTTAAGTTAGGATTTTTAGCGTTGAATGAACACTTCTGATAACTTGTTTCATTTCCTAATTGGGACACCCCCCCCGGGAATATACAAGGAATTATTAGTTCAGAGAACAAGAGGATCATCGCACCTAATCACTGTCCTAAGTGTTGAACAAATGAGTTAAGCAGCTCTGCAGAATACTCAGCTGGGAGCTATCCCATGACATGGAACAGCTAAAACTGTCAAACCTAAGTGAGGAGGTCCAAAGTGTCAGGAAAGAGAAGCAAATGATCTTGGAAGGCTGGAGCAGCCACAGGTGTCTTTGAAGCTGAGGAAAGGTACTTGTGACTTGTAGGCATTGTGGGAGAAGTTTTTACAATGATAAAACTGGTGGCTTTGATGTGTGGAGTGACTGTGGGCTGTATATCATACTCACTGCTCCCCCCTTGTCCACATAGCAAGTCATTTCATTAGAGAAAGCCATCAGATTGGTCACGGCTGATCTGCACTTTGTAAATCCACACTTTTCCTCACTGCCTTCTTGTCCTTCATTTGTTTGGAAATGGATCCTAAGGAGCAATGTGCTGCATGGTCTTTCTAGGGACTGAGTTGAAGCTGGCCAGCATTTAGTTCCTCAGATCTTCCTCTGCACCCTTCTTAAAGATGACTGTAATATTTAGCCCCTTTCCATGGATCTCCCTGGATCATTACATGTTCTGAGGATGATGTGGCTTCACAATCACATCACCCAGCTTTTTCACCATCCTTCTGTGGGTCCAATCTATCCCTGTAGACATGAATACACCCAGTTTCTCTAAATAGTCCTTAACTCTCCTACTTTTGTGTTTCCTCCTTTCTCAAACTGTGCAGCTGTGTATGGAGGTCTGGGAACTTTTTGAAGACTGAGGCAAAAAAATCATTGAGTATTTCAGCCTTCACTTTATCATCTGCCACCAGGTTGTCTCCCCCATTCAAAAACAGCTTCATATTTCATTTGAACTTCAGTTTGCTACTAGCATGCTTACAGAATTCTTTTCCTTTTACCCTTTATGCCCCTCAGCAGCTTGAGCTCCAGCTGGGCTCTGTCTTTCCTGATCCCACCCCTAATTGCCTAAGCAATGTTTTTATACTCCTCCTTTGTTGCCTGTCCTTGTTTCTGCTTATTGTATGTTTCCTTTTTTGCATTTTAATTCATTAACAGCTCGTTGCTTTGCCAGTTGGGCTTTCTGCTGAAAATTCTGGTTGTATACAAAATCAGCCCAGCCTTTAATTCAAATTAGAGGGTGTTTTGTTAGTACCTCTACCTTTTTATTATTTTTAGATTAAGTTCTGCCATTGGCCAACTTGTAGATCTTGCGACCCAGTTTTTATGACAATCCTGCCCTTTAGGAACCAGTTTAAATCTGAATGATTCACCTCTGTTTCTTCTTTCAGTAATTTGGACTTTTGCCTTAACTCAATGGAGATGTAGTTAAGGCGACATTCACTTGTAACCTTTGCAAGAAGCAAATGTAGCTCAGATCCAGCTGACCTATCTTTATTCAGATCACTAATGCATGTTTGTAATATTTCTAAGTCTGTAATATAATACACTATGGAACATGTTTATTGTACATGCATACTGCATAAGGGCATGACTTTTGGTGGACTCAGCTTCTGATAAAACAATGCTTTTCTCTTTGAACACAGTATTGGAGGTAGACTAATTGGGAAAAGGAAGTCTTCGTGCCACAAATCTCAGATTGCCTATTGTCAGCTTGGAAGGCTCAGATCACAAGAACTTCATTTTGACAGGAGGTTTTATGTAAGTGAGGACTTTAGAGACCTTGTGAAGTTCTTCCCATGTCAAAGAGTTGAAGATTTTTTTGGGGGGACAAGGAGGCACTGAAGGTCAGCACGCTGCCTAGTGTGAAGGCAAGACTCGTTCCATACCGTAAGAGTAATGGGGAGAGTGGGCTCAGCAGTGATAAAAAGATGTGGTTTTGACTGAAGGAAAAATCGATATGAGCAAGTTGATAGTGGTAACTTGTGATCGCTGAATAAGCTTTCAGATTCATTACTAGTAGTAAGAATATGTTGACGCTCTGTTCTAGGGTAACGGGAAATAGATTGGAAAGTTGCTTGCTTGTTTGTTTTTTTTTTTCTGAGGGATCATTCAAAACAGAGAAAATGATGTAATAAAAAAACCCAAACAAAACCAGGCAATGTAAAAGTACCTTCTACTACAGCAGCATCCAGTGATGACTTCGGTGAGGGCAGGATTTGATTTCACTTCCCAAGCAGCTATTGCATGCAAAGGTGACACTGCAGAAGTTGCTGCAGCTGTGAAGCAGCAGTTCTCACCATGCGATTGAATTACCTGATTTCATGAACTGTGGCTGCAGATGCAGAGGCTCAGGCTTGACTTACAGCATGAAGCATCTGTTAGAGGGAGTGAGCTGTGAACAACCAACAGAGCTCTGGGAACAGGCAGTAGGACAGTTGCGTTGTGTAATACCTCATTTCTGTTTATTGTATTGCATCAAGAGCTCAGTTTGAAATCAAGCTGTTCATATGTTGTTGTTCCCTAGTAAAGCTCCATTTGCCAGAGAAGGCAAGCCTTCTGCAAGCCTATGCTGAAGGGAAATTTCAAGACAATTGCAAGAATTTTTCTGCATCAAGTAAGGACAACGTCAGCAACAGACTGGAGATTTAGTGTATTTTTAATAAAAAAAAAAAAGGATTGTGAATTTTAGAAACCCTGCCTCTTGCTACTGGCCTGCCTGCTGGCTCGAGCGGGCGGTGGAGCCGTCCAAGGATTTTGTTCACTGGCATCGGGCCGTGGTCACTGCAACCAGCTTGCCGCGCTCATGGCTGCTGTCTTTGGTCACCCAGCTCGGGCCGTTGTGCACCAACATCCCTGCAGGCAGCCCCACTGTGGCACCGGCCCCACAGCTGCTGCCCTCCAGGCTTTGCCCCCTCGCCCGTGCCCCAGCCCCGTGCTCCCCCTCAGGCCGGCGGTGCTGCAGGCCCTCTGGCCGCATACCCCCTCGTGTGAGGGAGGCACAGGCCTGGCTGTTCCAGCTTCAGTTTGAGGTGGAAGAAGCATTTGTTGGGGCATCCTGGCAGAAATGGAGGTATTTGGCTTCTTCACCCTCTCACAAAATGCAGGAAATCCCAGTCCCACGTGCACCGGCTCCCGCCCCTGCTGTGAGGCCGAGTCCTGGGCGCCACTGTGGATACCTCAAACACAGAAATGCCCTCCCTGTTGGAAAGCTATTGTGGTGCCATGCCAGGGGCTAAATGCCAGGTCCCCTGTTTACTCTAGGAGGACATCTCCAGATACAGGGCTCCTCACTGGCGCAGCCATTTTCTCCCTAGAGTGCGGTCACCAAACAGCCTGCCCGGGCTTCAGGTGCCGCATGCGTGGTGAAGCGATGACTGTCAAATGCGTGAGGAAATGTGGGATGGCTGTACATTTCTGCTGAATCCAGACTCCCCTAAACGTACCGCCAGGACCTGAGAGAAGGTTTTATTTAAAGCTGCCCTGTGACTTTACAGTGAGGGAGAGGATAGAAAGCGCGTCTGCAAGGTCTGCGTACGGTGCCGCTTTTATGCTGACGCTGCCATTACTCAACTGAGCAGCAGGCAGAACCCGGCTCTGCTCTTCACAGTGGGTTTTTTATTACAGAGCTCAGAAAAGAGCACTCGACTAGTTATTTGCTGGAAATAAGGGCAGTGTTGGACATTATCCTATAACCCAAGAAGGAAGTAAGTAATTTGGAGATAATTTCATGCTTTCTAAAGTACCAGTAGTTTAACTTTGTAGTTTTTGTACTACTGTAAAATACCTCACAACAGTGGCCTGAAGCAGTACAGCAGATTGCCGTGCTGCATTGCTCTTCCTTCAGTGTGACTCCCTTATTCAGTGTGACTGCACCCTCAGATGGGATTAGGTGACAGCGTGTTTGAAGTGCAATGCTGATTAAAATCAAAACCATCTATTTGCTTGTACATTGTGTACATGGCTTTGGGAACACAGCCTGATCTGACTTTTTTTTAAATTAAATAAAAAGCAGAGTCATCCAATGGAGGTCTGAATTGCTATTATCTAGGGTTTTCACCAGTCATAAATGACAGGAATTAAGATGCATTTGAAATCAATGGGACAAAACATACAGAAACAAAAAAAGCATCTAGGATTACAGACCTCTTGCCTGCCTACTGCTACTGCTCTAAGCAGGCTTTAAGCAGGCTATGAGGTGGAAATAGAGGTGGTCAAAAAAAGTAATAGAGGTAAATGATGTTACGTCACCTTCACACTTTTTCATGGCAGAAGATAGAAGTAACTGAAAACCCACGAGGTCTCAGATACAGATGGGTCAGGGAAACTGGTAGGTTGCTCCATGATTACCTTTCTTCCTTCAAGCAGTTCAAGTAATTGGGGCCACATGGTCCATGCAGTGATGCATTATTCCCATTGATTGTCCAGGTGTGTGAGCACCAGAGGCAGCTGTAGCTGGAAAGCCCTTGGAGACATGGTTGGCTTTGTTGGGCAGCACTGTGCAGGTACATTTTCAGCAGAATTCTGCAAATTTGTTTTGGGCAAAGCAGGCAGTAGATTTGTTTTTGTGATCTGGCAAGATGTGAAACTGTTTTTTCCAGGAAGAGCTGCAAAAAGTTTATGTGAGTTTGAGTTCTTATTTCCTAACAGGCCAAAGTCTGTTATTTTGAGAACTCTGGTTTGTAAATACTGAATATCTTAGTAGATTGGCATTGTAGTCTCTGGACCTAATCTGGATATTTATTTGTTGTGGTGCTATAGTGCTTTACTGAAATGGTTAAAGGACTACAGCCCTGCAGTATAGGATTGGTTTGTTGTTTATGTAGTCACAAGTTGGTCAGAGGTATTTTGGGAGAAAGTGTTAGTGAATGTTCTTTGTTGGAGGAAGAAACTTCAAATAGAGTTTCTGATTTAGGGAGCCACACCAATCCTTTAATTAAGACTACCTGAATAGCCAAGGGTACTACATTGTCATTGGGGATCGGTTAACACCCTAATGACCCAGTTTTTGCTTTAGTAAGGAGTAAATGCTAACTTCAAAAGTGGTGTCCTTGTACTGATTTTCTTTTTTTAATGAAATGGGTTTTTCTGTCCAGATTAAAGTTCTAGAATGTTGTAAAGCACTTTCACACTGGAATAACTGCTCAAGGGATGTTTTTTTTTTTCCTTTAGCTTTACTACTATGAGTTGAAACAGTCTAAATCTATGACATATTTATTAAATCAATTCCTTTACCTGCTCGTAGGTGGAAGTATTTTATATGCTTAAACAAGAGAACACTAGGGCTTACAATGTTGTCCTCTGTGTTGCATCAGTCTTCTCTTTTTTTTTCCCCTCCAGTAAATACATGTGCTAAAACCTATCACAAACCTTTGTTAAATGTGTCTGTTATTTTATGTAATAAAAGCTGTGGCAGAAGGAAAAAAACCCTTAAATTTGATAAGTACAAAAGCTGATTATATAAAGGCTTAACTTACATTTAATTTTTCCCAATAGGTTGTGAAAAACGGCAGTAGTCTAGTCATTTTTGTAATGCAGTAATCCTGTGCTTGGACAGCAAAGACCATGAGTGTAGGTGAAGCTAAATAAAATCATGAAAGGGTAGAGATATTGGGAAAAACTATAGTTGTTTTGTGAGTAGTTTCTACTGCTTTCTGCCTAGCTGAGTGCTCACAGAAACAACTTTTTGCATGAGGTCAAAAGTGCTAGATTGATTGCACAGTCACCATTTTCACCTAAGGAATCCTTTTGAATTAAATGAAGTTACAGGATAGTAAGATTAGCAGAAGGACTGGGGGAATAAAATAGCAGATTAGGTGCGGTTATGGCTCAGTACTTTTGTATTTGCTGTTCTGTTTTCCCTTGCAAATGCCACTTAGTCATAGTGCTTTGAGAATTTCTGTCTCAGTCACCAAATTACACTAGAAAGACAAAGAGGAGACTCCTGAGCTGTCTCACTGCTTCAACACCCAGCTGAAAGAAGTAGTGAGACTACAGCTTCCAGTTATGATCTAGGTGGACAGTGAACAGAAAATGAAGAAAATTTCAACATTTGAAGATATTACAAACACTGATTAATGCGTTGCAACTTCCTTCTGACTCTAGGAAGTGTTATCCTTCTTTTATAGACAGTGATACTGAGAGGTTAACAGGCTTAACCAGGAGTCTATGTCAAGTCATGGCATCACCAGACATGGTGTTCTCATCTCCTGAATGTTAGTCTGGCACCTTAAGAGAACTGTCCCTTCGGTATGCTCCTGTGACCCAGTCGAAAGGTTGCAAGCAATCCGATTCAACATACTGATATGGAAAGTCATTCCCCTGTAGCGTAAAAAGTTCAGTACCTCAGCTTAATTCTGGGTCACCACTGATTCTCTGGCTACTTCAGTTTAAGTAGAACTAACCATGAATACATTTCTGCAGATATGTTGTTTCTTGGGAATATGGCTCTTGCTATGCTACCTTATTTTCAGGTTAGGGCAGAGTTATAATCTCATCTCTAAATAATGGTAAGGGAAGAAAAATATTTCAAAATCTTTCTTTAGACTACTGAATGTCTGCCACTAAAAGCCTTCACAATACCAACTCCTCAAGGGTATGCTGTGTTCTTTTGCATTCAGTGGAAGGTGAGAGTGGATGTTACCTTCAGTGAGGCCTTTGGGTTTCAGTAGTTTCAGCATGCACTAGGCAGGAGCCTCTATTAATGACTGCAGTCCACGCACTGTAATATTCTGTGGTGAGCAGTGTCATGGCACAATCAGATACAAATATAGGTGGATAACTGAGATTCTTAGTCTTAAAACAACATAGATAGGTCTCTTCACATGAAGTTTTTTAAGAAAGATTACCTCATTTATAAACATAAAGTAGGTGTAGAAAACTGTGATTTAATTGTCTTATTCACATTACACAAGTATTTTTCATGGTGACTTCTCAGACTGAATCTTTATTAACTATTTAATAGGCAACTTTTATGAACACCTTGAATGTGTGTTCCTTTGATCTCCTCTGTTAGCAAAGATTTGTGCTTAATTTATTCAGAGACTATTGACTGTGTATAATAAGCTGAAAGAATCTGTCATATACAGTTTTCCATTAAGTCATGAAATAAAAAAATTGTGAAAGCTACTGTAAATGAAATGTAAAAAAGCAAGGTGGTAGCTATACAGCTAGGTTGTCTTTCATAGTATTTTGTAAATGATAGTAAATGACTTATGTGAATACAAAAATAATATTCTCACCATTATAATTTTCAAGAGGTATGTTTTTATCAGACTTCTTTTTCCTAGGGTATTAAAAGAGATTGTAAAACAGTGATACTTTTTTTTTTGATAATGTGATAACTTAGATATTGTATTAGTATTAGCAAATACAATGGTCTTCATACTAGAAGAGACAAACAAGCTCAAATAAATGGCCTGTTTATATGAACTAGCTAAAAGGGTTTGTAATCTATTTGCATAAAGAAAGTTTTTTAGAAGCCTTCTGGAAAAAGATACCCTTGGTAATAGGGGGGATGCTAAAAATGGACAACAAAAAGACAGTGATGTAAAGGGCAAAATCTTACGCCTGCTGACACTAGCAGGAGATGTACTGACCCCAAATCCTCTTACATTACTCAGAGATTGAAAAGTGAAGTTGACTTTGGCTTTCTTGAGTAGCTGACCACTTCAGGAATATAAGAGAACTAACTGTAGTGGCTTCTCCTTACACCTTCGGATGATGAGTCTAAAGAATAAATAACTACTTGTGGTGCTAAGAGTATGCTTTCAACTGCTATAGTCAGCAGTCTTGCCGTATGTCTGCTCAGACCATCTCTGACAGCTCAGGAGCATATATCCTCTTTCAAAATCTGTTTTTTAAACTCCCAGAGGGCATCCTATTAACTACTAAGGTTAAGAGACAGCACCTCTTTCATCTTTTATCCATTTAAAATGCATGGAGGGGCCTTTAGCAAATAGTAAAATGTGATAAGCTTCAAGCAATCAGCTTGTGTGGAGGAGCTGGGAAGAAGAGGTAGCTTGTCAAATAAAGAGAGTTTTGATTAATAATAATAATAGTGACAGTGATATATAGTGGGTTTCTTTGGGCTTTTTTTGGAAACACGCTAAGAGATCTATTTCGAGAAGTAGTGAAGTGTTATAAACCCTACTGGATTTGGGAGGTCGAGTGTTTGTCAACAGCCAAGCACAGCTTACTCGAGGTGAAAAGCTATTGGTACATCAAGTCATGTATCTGAAGCGAGGAAGCTTGAAGATGCAAAATCAGTAGATCTAAGATCTACTTTCTATTTTCAAATAGTTGTTCCATTGTTTCTTGGACTGTGGATGCTGTTACAGCTGTTTGCCAATTGATATGTTTTCAGCTTCTCGTACATTTAAAAAAAATAATCTTTAAGTGCATACCGCCTCTTTGTGCTGATGTTTAAACATTTCATGTGTCACTAAAGAGCACAGCTGGCAAAATTAAAATGCATACTGAGCCTTTAGCTTTGTGGTTGCTACAACGTGCATCATATCTGTGCTTGAAATATCATTGCTCCTAAACTGGTTGATCTGTAATTACATCTGACCAAATGTACCCTAAACCCTACCCCACGGTAGATGTTGGTGTTATGCCATGTAGCACCACAGAAAGTCTTTTGTAAAGCTGCAGCTCAGATTACCATGAACCTGGATCTCCTATACTGTTGCTATATATTGACACGCGGAAACGAACTTCACAACTCACAAAGAGTTATAAAGCAGGCATGTTTATTGCGGCGCCGGGTGCAAGGGGATTTCTCCACAAAGCTTGCACACAGAGTTAAAATCATGACAGGTATTTAAAACAGTTAACTAAGTTAGTTACGCCTACTGGTGCTACTCCTTAATAACTATTGGTTAATACTTTTCTTATTTCATCTTAAAGTTACAGTTCTCTTTTAATTCACCACGCATGCTCAGAGAGTAGGGGGCTAAATTGGGTTGGGGCTTCTCTAGCTAGGAGGTGTGGTTTTTAGTATTAAAATGAGATTATAATGAGACAAGTTAACTCTAGGGCACTATTTTGGCAGTCTTTTCTATTTTTCTACGATTCGTCCTTGCGCTAATCATTATTGCTAGTTAGCAGAGAGTCAGTGAAGACAAACTTTATCAGCAGAGACTCAGTGGAGACCGTCTTTATCTCTAATATGTCTAAGTACCAGGTGCAGTTGTTACAAAGTATCTTCTCTAAACTTTTCTTTCTTACTTTTAACCCTTGTTTCTCAAAATGCCCTGTAACAATATCAAGCCCTTTAATTTTATTTCTTTTGCCACTAAGAATTCCAGTGGTCTATCAAACCAAGTAGAGCCAATGCAGAATTTTGCTGCTGTTGCTGAAGAGGTGTCCCATTACTGTTTTTACCTCTACACAGTTAGTGGCCCATCTCAACAAAGTCTGAACCCCAATTTTAGCTATGCGCCATAGCCTATCTAACAGCTAAAGACAAGTACAGACACTGCTGTGGTTGAAGAATGCAATTTTTGAAACTCTGGTCTTTTGAAGTTGGACGGTGCTAAGCAGCGACTACTTTCCTTGGCAAAATCAGGATATATTTTAATTTATCCCTGAGTTCTTAGTTGAAAACTTACCTGAGAGTCTGTGCAAGAATACTGTAATTTTGCCAAGACTGTTTGGCTTTTTCACTTGGTAAAGTTGGCATTTATCATATGAAGAGAGGATTTCAATGAACCAGAGAAACTGGTAAAATAAGAGAACTGGTAAGAAATTTAGTCAAGTGTAAATCTGTGCACTGACAGAAGGCACTGTTCAAAGCAGTGGCAAACCTCTCTCTGACTATAACACAGAGATGCAGTTTTGAGGAGTAGGTGGTCTTGGTACGTGTCTTGAACAACCTGATAATTATGAAACGTCTTCAATTTTTCAGCAGCTTTCTCAGCCTTAGCTTCTATCGAGAACTATTTAACAGTATCCTCCAAGTCCTTTACCTGCATTATTCTGTTTTTTCAGATAATGTCTGGTTTATTTGTGCAGTTACTCAGAATTCATCCTGTCCTGTGATACCTGGCGCTCTTGATTTGGCCCTACAGAGAATGTCTCAGAACAATGAGTACCAGGTCTGAGACTGGTGTGGGAAAGTCCTTGTATCTCTAACTGTGCATGCATGTGTGGTTGAAGACTGTGTATACTTCAATGTGGAAAAAGATTTGCTTTCTTCTTCGGGCTGTCAGGACACACAGATAGCTGAAGACACATGTATGCATGAGTTTTGAGTGGCAAGTCCCATCCTGGGTGTTCCTACTATGTAGGCCATAACACTTGGTGTTCCTCTTATCCTCCATGTAGTAATCAGTCTTCATAACACTTTTCCTAGCAGAAGTGGAGACAAGAGTCCCAATCTACAAAGACTTTTGATACCCCTTTTTCCCCTGAGCTGCAAGATCAAGCAATGCTGTCTTTTAGCATCAGTGTGGGAAAACAAGCCTGTTTTCTCATTATCTGCTTTAAATCCTACCTGAAAGTTACGGAAATCCCGTGACTATTGGTCCAATATGCATGTTGTAGACATGCAGGAAGGTGGAAAAAATTCATAAGGCTCTGCAGAATTTGAATACAATGGATTTTTTTCCCCTCCAGCGTCAAAACGGACAACGAAAGCTCTGGATTCACAACTGAACTATTGCAACAAGGAGTGAGGTGGAGGTAGCTGGACAACAAAAGCGTCTGTGAACTTGGGGAAATATGCATGAATACATTGGAAATGTGTGCCAAATTGCTTAATCTATCTAGGCAGACTGGGAGGCTTGCCAGTTTAAACAGCCTCCGTGTTCAGAATCAGGAAACTGTCTATTTTAATGTTAGCAACTAGTTGTCGTAGATGTCTTTTTGTTTAATAACTGTGATTGCAGGATACCTCAAAAGGGGCT
Organism: Gavia stellata; assembly: GCF_030936135.1. Lineage (NCBI taxonomy): Eukaryota > Metazoa > Chordata > Aves > Gaviiformes > Gaviidae > Gavia > Gavia stellata. Next base: position 27,756,112 of record NC_082600.1, read on the forward strand.
GAGATAAAAGGCATTTTATTAGCTATGGTGTTTGAAAATGGCGTAAGTGGGCAGAGAACAGGGGTTGGCTTAAAATGTCTTGAATGTTAGAATTTGTCTGACTGTTTAAAACTTCCAGACTGCTCCTACTCTTTACAATCTAGGGCTCCTTAATGGCAAAAAGGGCCATTGTTTTAATGCGTTTTATATGCCCTGAGTTACAATTGGTCTGTAGCTCTTGAGTTTGCTGATATATGTGTGAGTCCAGGAAATAGCCCAAATTAAGGGATAAACTCACCGTGTGGGGTGTATGGGGTAATTGCCCCCAAATGTGGCACTGACAGAGGCACAGAAGATTCTTTGGGCACAGAAACTTCTCAGACTTGTGCTTCTTTGCTCATGCCAGTGTACAGCCCGCGGTTAGCATTGGTGAACTTTTTCAATCTTGTTGTGCTTAGAACAAACTTCCCAGAGAACAGGCTGAAATGTCATATTAAGCCTCTGATGTTCCAACTACAAAACTGGACTTTGGTGATTAGGGAAATTCTTGTCCCTCCTGAACTCCTTCCCCCACCTTTTCTGTTTCAAAGTTTTTGGGGAGTTTTATTCTAGCTGAAATCTTCTTCCAGCAAGATTTCAACAGCTCTTGCCCCTCAAATTGTCAGCTGCATTGACTTCTTTAACAGCCAGTCTGGATGTTTCCTCTCACAGTATCTTTGTGGCACAACTTGCTCATTAATGAATTCCATAGTGCCTTACAATCTGCACATACAACCATGTTATAAGATCCATTTGAGGCTGAGAAAGCAAGCTGAGAAAGCTTAGAGCTCTAATTGATTAGGGAAGGGATTATCTCCCTTCTTTAAGAGGAAGCAAAAAACTGGTGTTTGCTTTATTAAAAAAGCTGTTGTTTGTTGATGTTGATACCCTCTGCAAAAGAAGTCTGTTTCCTTGTCCTGCAAACTGGTGAACACATACAGGGAATAGTTCCTGCTTCTCTTTCTTCAGGTGATACTTCTGGATCCCATCTGGACTGTGCTCTGAAAAAGGCCTTTAACTCCCACAGTGACTCATATCTAGCTTCAATAATAAACTGAGCTACAAAAGATTCTTGAAACTAACCATCTGTAGCATGAGATTGTCTGTGATGCATTCCTGTCATGCTGCATGACTTTAAAGGGATCTGAATATGGACTTGACACCTTGCCACTGAACAAAAAAGGGCATGTTTTTGTTTCCAAAAAGTTTTGACACAACCACTGTATCTTTAGATCCAGTTAAGCACACGCCGATTTTTTTTTTCTTTTTTTATGATGCTATTTAGTTCACTCTATGTTTTCAGGGCTATGTAGTATGTTCTGGTCAAAATGATAGACTTCTCCTGAGCTGTGGCTTTTTTTGTCATTCATTAACATCTGTTTCATATTTTGTCAGAAGTTTTTACAATAGAACTTCCAGACTGATCAATTTAAGTCACTGGAGAAGTACATCTTGGACCTGTGTTGTTTAAGTGGGTGGTAAGGAAAGCACAGGCATACTTACACCGCCTGTGCTGAAGACAGTATTCCTGCGTCTTCATTACAAACTTTATGTGAACTTAGGTGGGTTCGGGTGTCATTCTGCATGCTCCTGATTGCAGTGTATCTCCCATTTGGCATCTGCTAGTAAAATACCAGTGAGTGTCTGAAATGGGGCACAGGTTTTCATTTAAAATAATATTGATTCAAGTTTATGTTGGAAATTTTCAACAGTTTAACTGGACTGTCCTTGGCATTTGCTCTGTTCAGGAGGACACTCTACTTTCCACAAAGACTCTCAAATCCTGGGTGCTTCACCAGGAGGGGTTTCAGGAAGAATCTCCAATTCCTTCTGTACCTTAGGCACAAAGTAGTGTGGAGGAAACTGGATACTAATGCAAGCTGATTCCCCAACTTATAAATGAGCATGTAAATTCAAGTAGCTTTACTGGGAACAGGCTTTGACAGGGATGTTCTTGAATGTTCTTCTTGGCCTATGAGTTGTCTATATGCACAAATCCTTTTCCTCATCAAATCTTAACTGGAAGAACTCTGAAACAGAAACTTCAGCTAGGCATCTTTCTCTAGAAATTGACTGCAAATTGTAGCACATTAACACACTACTAGTTTTATTTTGAACGTGCTTTTCAAATGTGCAAGCGAATCCCATCTAGACACCTACTTACTATTCTTTGAGGCTTTCTTCAGCCTGGAGGTACATGGAATCACAGACACATGGAAAACAATGAATGCTTTAAGCACTTCATTTTTTCATGAGATACTTTGCTGGCAAACAGTGATCCCTGTAGTATATTTTTCAGGTCCAAATGCTCAGAATATGCTGCAGGGACCAACTCCTATTACAAAAGCAATAAATGCACCTTATACTTATATTGTGACTCCTGCGGCAGATTTGTAGGTTCCAGTCAGTTCTGTATACTTACTGCTGTTTGGGACCTTGGGATGAAATAGGACCTTTGGGAATTCATCGAGCCTTCAAAAAATCTCGAGTGCTCTTAAAGATGATTGAAAAGGCTGCAAGTAAAAATGATCAGATGGTGTGGAAGTGAAACAATATTACTTATCAACCAAAGAGTAGAATAGCAAGTGGTAGATGCCACTGATGACAACAGAAACAGAAATAATTTAATTAAATACAGTGTAACTTTTTGTTAAGGAAGTGTACTGCACTGATAATCTTTCATATTTAATAAAGAGTCCAGTATCTTAGCTGTGGTTAGAAATCCACCACACGTGCTTTGAGCAAGTTACCTTCAGCTTGGTTGTGCAGAACAGTCCTTGGGAAATTCCTCTGAGTAGAGTATGATGTAGTAGGCTGCAGGGAGGGTTTTATCTGTGCTACTGTAGATATTCCTTGACTCGAGGGAAGGGTGGTATGTGAGAGCAGGCCAGGAAAAAATTGCCAGCACTAAGTGGCAACTGCTCCCAAGTAATCTTCCTTGAGGAATCCCTGGTTTGACTGCATGGTCTTTATGCTTGACATGACAAGAGGAGAGAAATCTTCCTCAGTCTCTTTGGCTATCTTACTGTAGAAGTAAAACCAAAACCAACTGTTAGACAAGTAAACTCTGTTTTTCACAGCACTACAGTTTTAATGTCAACAGCGAGATAATCTGAATCTGAAGTGGATGCTCCCCAACATGTTGAGGGGAAAGGGTGACACTTCAATATTCTGGCCTGACATGTATGGCAATATAGTAATGATCTTCAAATACACAAAAGCAAAGCTGAATGTCATTCTCTGTAGAGCTTCCTCTCCAAATACAATGCTCTCATAGGACTATATCTGACATATTTTACATTAATCTGCTCAAACCCACAGTAACTTAGGTTGCCTTCTAACTTTTTTTTGGAGAAAGGACTAAATTCCACTACTGCTTGAAATGGTACAGTCTAAAGTATGTCCACTGCAGTTAGGGATGTATCTCAATTGATGTCACTGTATTGATTAAAAACTGAGTAAAGGTATACAGTTAGCTCATCTGTTCTCAAAATGGGTCTGTAGCTTGTGCCTAGGCCACAAATAGCACTGTGGCCCAGCCAATTTAATATTGCCAGGTGCTAGTAATAGGTTTTGTGATAATAATCTAGCCATATCAGGCCTCAAGCTTTAAACTTATTTTAGGCGCCTTTTTTTTTTTTTTTTCTTTTTAGCTGTATTGGCAAAATTGTTTTAAGAAACTTTTGATCTGCCTGCAATTTGGATTATGATCAGGTGACCACTGTCCCAACTGCAGTAACAAAATCACCCAGTGTGTGTGTTGCCTACCCAGTGTTTTTGGGCTTGTTTCAGTGAACTGGCTCACAAGTTTAGTTATGCAACGATTGTTTAGATTTAGTAGTTCTTCTCCACGTATAAAATGATGTTTAAACTGTCTCACAGTGGGGCATTGGACAGGTGTGAAATCTTCAGACTCCTCTTAGTCCCTGAAAATATTGTGTCACACATGTATAGGCATTTCTGTTAAAGAAAAAAATACTATAGTTCCAAATAACTCAGTAGTTCTGGAGGGATTTTTTGTATGCTTGGAGAAGCATAACACCTTGAACAGAAGACTGATTAAAAAAAGTTGGCTTCCAGAATGCACCAACATAAAAACATTTTCTTTCTTTAAAAACATTTACTACAAATACAGCTGTACAACAGCAGACTCGGTGGATGTGAAACGGTTTTTCAAACATATGGGGTTTTAAGTTACTTCTAAGAGTACTATCCAAATATCTTTTGATTTTCAGCACACTAATTTCATCTTTCCAGATGAACCTTCAGAGTGTGAGTGAGAGTCCAGGTTTGTTGTTGTACACTATGGGCAAGGATCCTGAACTGGAATGCCATCCTCTGGTATTAGTTAAAATAATCCTAAGATTACTTTAACTTGTGCTGGAATTCAGCCTGGGCTCTCCCTTTTACTAGCTGTCAGAGATAAGATAATGTGAGGTAAAATGTGTGTTATCATTCATACCAACAAATCCTCCAGGACCACTCTATGTTGCTGCCATGTTCCTGAAGACCTGTTCTCAGTCTATTATGCAAGAGTTTCACTAATGCTGCTAAAATGAAGAGCTGCAATTACTGTGTTCAAATATAGCCCACTTAAGCTCACCAGACTCCACTCTTTTCCTACCTAGGCTTAGTTCATTTGCTGTTTAACATTTTTATTACTGCTTAGTAACCACAAGGGGTTTTCAGTGACATGACATATGAAAAGATATCTGCATGACTCCCAAATCTACCAAATTTCCGGCTATGACTTAAAATATTCAAATAAGTTCTGAAACTGCTTATAATAGTAACACTAACTGATTCATGACGGCTCTGTCATATAAGCTGTTCTGTGAAGTTTTCAGTGTAAAGCTTTAGTGAGTGAAGCAAACCTGTTTATTAGCTAATCCTATGATAAACTGCAACAAAGATAGGAAATGTTAATGACAGAGTAAAATTTTCATGTAAATGCAGTATTATGAAACTTCCATTACAAAAATGCATCTAGATCTAGGACAATCTTGTTACAATAAATAACAGTAAATTATTTCTGCCCTTGTAACTCTTTCAGCCGTCAGCCAAGTCCCTGTAAAAGTTACTGTTTGTTTTTTCCTTCTAGTTGGCTTATGCAGGACAGATTTCTGACCATCTTGGTAGCCTGAACTGATCCCCTCACATGGGGAATATGGGAAAATCTCTTTTTTGTTAGATGATGGCAGTAAAACAACATTACCAGACAAGATATCTCTTCTACAGTAGTTGCCCATGTGCAAGTTCCCACAGGAAAAAAAGGCAGCAATCTTCCCTGATCAGACTGAGATCTAATAGATTAGGTCTATAAGTTTACTAGATTGACTGAACTGCTTTAATAACGTTCTTTTCACTCTTCCCTCTTCCTATCAGCTCTTCTTTGTATCCTTAGAAATGAGGCCGTACTTCTAGTCACAAAGTACAGAGACATTTCTAAAGCATGCTGTTGAATGGAAGCTAGTATGTTTGAGCTAATTACAATGGTTGGGAAACGGCTCCGTGACAGACCCAGCACTAGAGAAGTTATTTTGTCAAGTAGATCGGTGTTGTAAGTGATGGTGTATCTCTGTTAATTAATTTACAAATGATGTATGTTAGAATGAATTGCATTCTGGTAATAGGAAGGATTTTAATTCTCCAATTAATTTCCTTTTGGCTGACACAATAGTATGTTTTGTCTGGCACTGGTTAAGGACATATTCACAGGGAATTAAATAGAAACACTATTTTTATTCTTGGAAGTGTTCTGTGATGCTTATAAATATTCCATTGACTTTTATTTTAATAAATTGATTTCAGATATAATGGAGTGGTGTATCAAGTTAAATAATCAAAAAAGGTACATTGTCTTTCCATCAGATTTCAATGAATACACACACAAAGTATTACACAGCTTTCTAAAGAGCAAGACTTGCAGCTGTGGTGTCCTGGATATAACTGGTATGTGTGCGTTTTGATGGTTGACTGCTCTTTAGGAGCTCTCTGGACAGACCTCTGTGGACTGATTCAGAAGCTGGAAGACTTCCAGATGGTGAGGTCAGACTTGGCTCCTCCAGCACCTTCAACTTAATTTGTAGATGTTGTGTTGTTCACCTTGGGTTTTTAAATTAGTACTTTCTCATCCACCTCATCAAAGGAGGCCAGCTGGCCCTGCTTATCTGCATGACTGGTTTCTCCCCATACCTCCCTCCCCATCCCTACCCCCCGCAGTTCCAGTAGTCCCTGTTAAGAAGGAAAATGACCTTTTAATTCTTACCCTCTCTGCTTCTATTAGAATTAGCCCTCTCAACATCTTTGACATGTGGTTACAGTAAATAAGTTTACAAAGGAATAAAGATAATCACAGTTTTCTTGGTGACTTGGGATCAGTCATTTGAAACACAACTCTACCACTGTGTAGTTGTTCACCACCGTGCAGCTTCACTTAAGAGCTATGAAAACCAGGCAGCACTAATTCCATGTGTGACTATTTTGCCATTTTGAGATGGAAAATGGAATTCTATGTTTATTTCACTCGCATAACCATGCAAACTGTAAATGGTTTATTTCTAGCTTAGTAACCTTCATGACAGTTACAGAATCTGTTTCCTGCCAGGATGGGAGATGTTTGCACTTAGCTATGCACAGTGATATTAGTATTTTTGGGAGCAGTAAGTAGCGAGGGGGAAGTAGAAAGAGAGTGAAAATTATCTCTGTGTGCATGTTTGACTTCACAATAGCTTTTAAGGTAGCTGGCACAAGAAGAGACAAACCTCTTGAACTGAATTGAAGGAAAGGAAGATGGAAGTGTTTCATTTTTCTGTCCATTCATATAAAATAGAGGTAATGTAGTTTCAAAAGTTTTAATGAATTTTTATTTACTTTTTAACATAACCCCTCTTTAAGGGTGATTTTTCAAGGTAGCTGCAAAGTATCAATTTAATATATCTGTATTTTACTGTTTTTTTGGGGGGGGAGGGAAGTGCCAATATGGGACTTGATTGCAGAATAATCTCCATGGGTGAGAGATTTCCTCTAACAGACAGGTGACACCAGGCAAAATGAAAAGCAGAAGGACAGTGGGGAGGAGTGCTTAAACTTCGAGAGCCACAGGAGGAAACACTAAGAGAATTGATGAAGAAATGCGAGTTGTGGTATGTTAAAGAAGATACTTATCCCATCTTGATACAGATGGTGTTGGGATGGAAAAGCAATTGGAGAATATTGTAAGGCTTACTTGTTGAATGGGTGTATCTTCTGCCTGCTGGCTAGCAGGTTCTTAATCAAATCTAAATGGGCACCTAGTTATTGCTGAGTTAATATATCCCTCGACAGCAGAAAAGGTCATCTGATAAAACTGCATAAGCAAACTAGTCAAGAATGTGCTGAGTTTCTTGGCTTAATAGTGACATGGGTTTTTTGCTTACATGCTCTATTTTTTGTTTATTATAATTTACAATTTTTATCTGCATATGTCATCACCAGGATTCATGACTTCTGGTCTAAATATTAGAGTCCTGTGTTGATCTGTGTTTTAGGCTTCACCATAGCTTAGTAAGAAAGCTAATGCTAAAAGCTACAGCCTCCCAGATAACACATCCAATCTATCCTCCATGACCCCCACTGGCTAGCTGGGAATTTCTAAATGAAGTACAGGGAGAAGCAGCAAAGGAATTTTGCTTCATGGACACTTTCACTGAAATATTTAGGTTTCTCTCTAGAAAATCTGAAATTATATATTTAATTGAACCACTGACTTTAGGTAGATGCAATTGTTTTAATGACACAAAGTTCCACAGTTTATCTAGGGAGTTGTAACTTATGTCTCTATGCTCTTTACTAATGGCCCGTGTACTCCTTGGAGTGATGAGTATTGTGCTTTGTCACCTGTGCAAAGCCACATGCGTTAGTGCATTACAGGAGACTGGGCCTGTTTGAAAGGTTTGACCCATAGAAGTGACCGAGGGTATGAAGTACCTGAAAGACAAGTGTTATAAGATGTTATGAACCACACATAAAAGACAAACCTTTTGAATGGTCTCCCATTCATTGTAATGATCTCTTGATCAGACACACATACCTTAATTTCTTGAGACATTCTGAACTGGAGTCTGACTCCTGAGTAAAACAAGGCAATTGTTGAAACTTGTTCATCCAAGTCTTTTTGATTAGAGCAATAATGGCAGAACTCTTCATGGAAAGGGAAGAGGCAAATCACTGTAAAGTTAATTCCTCAGGGCTACCCAGGCTAATGGAAAACCTTAGCATCAAGTTACAGGAAAAAAACCCCACCCAAACTCCCTTCCCACCACCACCAGAAAAGCAATTTTATTGTAATTCAAAGATTTTGCTGTGTGGTGTGTCAACAGACAGGAAAGCCAGACACTAATGTTCTAGCTCGTGCCAGATTGGATTGCAATTTAACATTTAAATGGGTTAGTCTGTCTATAAATCTATTTGTGGCTATTTCTGATCTTCTCCTGAGAAAAGCAAGGAAAAGTGATGTATAAATCATGCTGCTACGACCATCTTTTATTTTCCTGGTTGGTTTTAGGAGAAGAAAATGTATATTTGTTTCTTCATTTCCCTTCACTTGTGCTTAAAAAGCTGCTTTGGTTCTATCTTCATTAAACAGAAACAACCTTTCTGTTAGTAACTAGGCTGATAATGTTGTGTAAGCATTTGGCAATGACTGCGCACTGTGCAGGTTGTGTCAGAAGCGGGTAGGTCTATTCTGTCAAAGCACCAGTAGAAATGTAATGGCACATTCGTGTGGCACCGTATAAGAGCAAGCACATAGGCTGACGTGTTCTGCCTATCGCAGCAGTGATCAGTCTGTGCTGCTGGTGGGGAGCTCTGGGGGTGGAGTTTCTGGGGTGCTAGGCAAGACTGGCATTTGCCTTCCTTAGCAGCTGTGCGCTGCCCTTTCTAGTAAAATGAGTTGTTTTATGTTTTCTGTGCATCCCTAATCCTTTCCTTCTGGCATTTAGTAGCATATTATTCCTTCTGCCTTTTACAGGGACCAGTGTTAACAATCTGTATTATTATGGCATAGTGTTACAAAACCGCTTAATTTAGAAAGCAGAGCTGTATACTTGGCAGAACCTAGGGAAACAAGCCCTTTAGTGGAGCTGTGAAAAGTGGATTAAAATCAATATTCATTTGTTTAAATTTAGTCAATGCCCCAGTAATGCCAAGCTGTGGCAGGTTCAGTCGGATGTGCTAGAAGAGGTGGAGTGAGTACATCTTCTCCACTTCCGCTGTGACCAGTGAGAGAGAGCTGCTGGAGCCAGGAAACCTTACATCATTAGCTGGTGCTAGGTGGAGGACAGCTTGTCAGAGACTTTGTTTTTAAGCTAACATTGGAGAGGTTTTCAGCTAACTATATGTTCCCCAAACATATTTTTCTTTAAGTTTCAAGTTTTATTTATTTTTTTTGAAGATGGATGGCAGGTTTTCTTTCCTATGAGTGTTTGGTCTTTTTCTCGCCTTTGTTTTAGGACAGAAAGTTTTCAGGTACTGGTGGGAGGAAAAAAGAAACCATTTCTCTTTAAAAGTCCTATTAAAAGGAGGAAGTACTCTAACCTTTTAAGCACTTTCAATGCTGGCACTTTAAATATTGGCTGGCCAGTGGCTGTGCTTAATCTCAGTAGAAGCATGTAACTGGAGCTTACTATGCTTTTTGTTTGGTAAAATAGATCCTTTTGTTTTGGTAGTGTTGTTTCCTGTTTTGCAGGTGGTGAATCTGTTTTCTTATAGGCAGATTTTTTACGTGTGCTGAGTGTGCTGAGGACAGAAGTGCTGAGTTCAAAGCCTCTGAAATTACACGTCATTGTAGCGTGAAAACCTATGACTTGGCACCAGGACATGCAGATATGCTTTAGGGTGAAAAATCTATCTGGGATAGCCTTAGAGGATAGGAGGAAGCCAAATCTAGTGCAGCCTGTCCACACTGCCAACTGGGAATGGATCTTGGCACAGATATGCCAGCTCTGAGTTCTATCTGTGCATTGTACTGGGGAGCACTAGTTCCAGTATGCCAGAACTGTGCCAGGGTGACAGCAAAACACCAGGGGCAAGCTGCAGTCCTGTACAGGAGCTTGTCCTATGGACTTTAGGACTGTATAACTTTGCTGCCGATATAGACCTGCAGAACATCCTCTGCAAGGTTAGGCCATCAGAAATGGTCCACAACTCCTGAAGCTTTTATCTTGCCTATGAAATAGCAAGCAGCTCTGCTATGGTGCAGAAGAAATGCTGTGTAGTTGTTGAAAAAATAACCCTGTGTTGATTAACTTTGATTAGTTTTTTTGGGAGTGCTGCTTGTATGTATTTCTTTACAGAAAGAAACACTTCCCATCCCTAGAAGGGATTTGGTAAAATATTAATAAATATCAAGTGGCAGAGACAGGAAAAATTCGTCTGTGCTGTCAACGGGAGGGTCATCTTCTCACAGGTGTGATTTGGCTTTTGCTCTGTAGAAATTCGGTCACAAATACTGCAATATATATAGCACGCCCATAGCAGAAATGTGTTATTCAGAGTCGTCTTGTGCATCTTTTCTAGGACTTCTATGAAAGTACGGTGTTTTCCTTCTAAATTGTTCCCCCATGAAATCTGGTGACTTTTTTTTTTTTTTTTTTTTTTTAAAAACAGTGTTCCCTGTTGCTTAGTTTGCTGTTAGTTTTTATGGAGTTTATAGACCCAGTTGCAACTTGAAAATACAGCCTTGTATTATAAACAAAAGTGCAACGAGGCAGAAGCAACTGAATGAGGCACTGTGAGGGTTTCAGCTTACAACAGATGTTAAAAGAACTTCTTGGTACAAGCGTGTTTAATAAGCTGATAAGTTCCTAGTAGTTCTCATATGACCTACTTGGGAACAAGTGAGTTCTGATTTCACTGACAATGTTTCCTAGGTAGAAATTCAAATAGGTAACGAACATGATGTATTCGTTACCTGTGCTGGTTTTGGTTGGGATGGAGTTCATTTTCTTCCTAGTGGCTAGTATGGGGCTATGTTTGGGATTTGTGCTGGAAACAGCGTTGATAATAGAGAGATGTTTTTGTTATTGCTGAACAGTGCTTACACAGAGTCAAGGCCTTTTCTGCTCCTCACACTGCCCCACCAGCGAGTAGGCTGGAGGTGCACAAGAAGTTGGGAGGGGACACAGCCGGGACAGCTGACCCCAACTGACCAAAGGGATATTCCACACCATATGACATCATGCTCAGCATATAAAACTGGGGCAAGAAGGAGGAAAGGGGGGACATTCAGAGTTAATGGCGTTTTGTCTTCCCAAGTAACTATTACTCGTGATGGAGCCCTGCTTTCCTGGAGATGGCTGAACACCTGCCTGCCCATGGGAAGCAGTGAATTAATTCCTTGTTTTGCTTTGCTTGTGCGCATGGCTTTTGCTTTACCTATTAAACTGTCTTTATCTCGACCCACGATTTTTCTCACCTTTACTCTTCCGATTGTCTCCCCCATCCCACCAGGGAGGAGTGAGTGAGCGGCTGTGTGGTGCTTAGTTGCCAGCTGGGGTTAAACCACGACATTACCTAAGGCAGAAGTGTTCTAAAAACATGGTGGGAAGGTGTCTGTTGTCTAGCTTGAGTCCCAGAAAGCTGACTGCTTATGTAGACTTATAGTCTCTATCCCACTTGACTTTCCTATCTTTTTCTTTCAGTTAGTAGTCTTAGCTGTGATTGTGTTTTTGTGTGTGTGTGGTGGTGAAAAATTACTGTAGCTGTGGGTGGACATATTTTTTTTTTTCCCAGTATGACGAATAGGAGAGTAAGTAGTCTGTAAGGTCATGCCTTAAATTCATAGCATAATTCATAGCATAAGCCTCCATTGCCCAGGGGTCTGTGAAAAATTTGAAAATCCTGCTGAATGAGTCAGAAACTATGAAACTAGGGAATCATTATTTCTTTAGGCTAGATTCCCTACAACTGGTTTGTTTTCTTTTTTTTTTGAGTGCCTGTGTCTGAAATCCATTTTCTTTCACTTGAGAAAGAAATAGTTGATTTTTTTAAAAAATAAAACCATACTTGTATAGATGTGAAAGAGGGAACAAGCCTTAATGACCTCTAACTATGAGAATGCATATTTTCAAAGTTGTACAATGAGGCCTACAATGAAAAATACGTGCTAAGCCAGCGAAGTTTACAATAAATGAAATTTCCCTTTCCAATTTTGTGCACTGAAAGCAACAGAACTTCTGAAACTGTATTATATCTGTGATAGTATTTTGGTATTTAAGGAACAAATATTCTGGGAGAGTTTTGATTTATTACTTCACCTCCAGATTTTTCTTTCACAGTCTTGTTGCTTCTCTAACTCTGGAAAGATCAGTAAATGCATGACTCGGACTACTTCATTCTCACGACGTGATGACTCATCTGTTAAATATTTAGCTGCGTTATGGAAAGTCATGTCATTCTGATTTTCTTTCGGGGAAGAACTAGTTTGCAAAGTTGAACAGCTACAGGATATACTAATTAGTATTATTCTCTTCTCAGATCTCCCTGAAATTGATTTAGATTTTCTTCCGAAAGATTAACAACTGAAAGTCTGGGAGGAGAACTGAATGTAACATTTTATCATTGAAACAGGATATTTTGACTTGATATTGGTTTGAACTGATATCTTTACAACCTCCTCAGATTGCATGTGTACTATTTTTTCTTAAATGGAGTGTTGCTTAAAAGAAATAATTAAATCTGCTTTTTTTGATGGAAAGAATTCTTGCCAATAATCTCATCTCAAATAGCCTAAGGGTTATTCTGTTGTCATGTTTTCCCTAAACCCAAGGCCGTGCATTGAAAACACTTGATCTTATGTGTTCTCAAGACCTAATGGTTGGATAGAAGAGGACTAGGGAGTCCTGGATGGTATGGGTAAATGTCAAGGAGCTGTAGTTTAACAACTGGCAAATATTTGACTTGCAGTTTAATGAGTAAAACATCTGCTATTGCTCTAGAGCTGATAAATGGAAATTTATATCTGTTTTGCTAATGGTTGCAATAATACAGGAAACCATAAACATTTTTCAATTGACTTCAAGGTATTTTGCTAAAAGAAACTTTTGCACAGATCTTTAATAGCTTACAACAGCAAGAGACTTGGTGATACTAAAGACAGAATACACATTTTAAAAAGTTGGGTTATGGCTCTAGAATATTGTGTTTGTCTAACATATACTTCTAAACATCAATCTTGTAGTCCTTGAATCAAGAACATAAATGGTCCTTTTAGCCAACCTTACAAAATATTTCTGGGATTCTTTCAGTGAGATAGTGTGGCAGTTATGTTCCCATTACTTCATGGTAGCAACAAAATGTCCATGCTACTACTGCAATGCAAACAGTAAGACTTATTATTAGCTTTCCTGTGCTGATGGACTAATGACGGCTAAATCACGAGTTTGTTAGCAGAGTAACTGGCAGAGAATGCAGCCGAATTTGTTTATCTTCCCATACTTGCACTGTTTCATGACAAGTCTAAAGAGCTTTGTTATCCTCACTTGTAAATCTAATGTAGAAGTTCCAAATCATCGTTGGTGTTTTGTTTGTTTTGTGCAAAAGATGTTGAAGTCAGCACGTGCAAATGCTGTCTTTTGCCTAGTATGGTGGGAAAAACCTATTTTTTGTTAAACAGAAGCAAGTTCCATCTTAAATTACATGTGCCACTGCTCAGCTGTGGTATGGTCAGACCACTCAGAAAGTGGGACTGTATAGGCAGAGGCACCTTGTTGTAGAAGTGTAAGAAAGCGTGAGTAAGAGTCAGATGGAATAACAAAGGAAAGGAGAAAATTTAAAATACACCTACAGAATCCAGAACCTCTGAGAGAAATTTTGGGTTTCAATGTTGAGGATTAGGTATTGACTAATGGAAAAAAGCTAAAGATGTGAAAAAAGACTTTTTGTTTCTTTTTGATTCCTCCTGCACTCTGAAGAAACAAGATTTTGTATGTTCCTTGTAAATAAAGATACCAGACTCCATCATGAATGTCTTATCTTAAGTAAAATCAACCCATATATCTTTGTTACTTTGGTCAGCTGCTTGGATCAGATGAGTCACAATAATTGTGGATATTTGCTCAGAAAAGCTCCTTTGCTTGCAGCTGTACTACTATTTCAATGTCTCTCCTTGTCATTCTGGAAGGTAGAAACAAAAAACATTAGTGACTTCTAGCACGTCTGTCACTTCATTCTCTAAACATGAAATGAACAGTGATACCCACTGTGACAAACCTAAACAAATAATGGCCAAAATTCAAGTCAACTACATCATGAAATATTGATGTAAATGTATTATCTCAGAGGAAAATATGAATAAAGGGCCAATTTTTCAGCTATATTAAAAGAAAACATGGATTAGGACAAAGGAGGATCTGCTGCCATAAGCAGAAAATGTAATCAGGAATCTGTTTTGTGGTGAGTTTCTTATATAAAATAGGAATATGCAGTTACTACCTGGAAAAAATTAAAATCAATTAATCACAGAAAAGGGTGGTTTTATGGCATAGTGAAAGAGGCAGCTATGTGAAGGAGGCCTTGGGATGACAGAGGAAGAATATATAAAGGAAGGGAAAAGCAAATGTCACAGAAAACAAGAAAGTCAGCACATACAAATTACACCGCAACAACAGACTGAATGTGTCTATCGGGTTTGTGTGGCAAGGTTTTGGTAGCGGGGGGGCTACAGGGGTGGCTTCTGTGAGAAGCTGCTAGAAGCTTCCCCTATGTCCAACAGAGCCAATGCCAGCTGGCTCCAAGACGGACCCGCCGCTGGCCAAGGCCGAGTCAATCAGTGACAGTGGTAGCACCTCTGGGATAGCATGTTTAAGAAAGGGGAAAAACAACTGTGCAACTGCAGCCAGAGAGCAGAGTGAGAATATGTGAGAGAAACCACTCTGCAGACACCAAGGTCAGTGAAGAAGGAGGGGGAGGAGGTGCTCCAGGCGCCAGAGCAGAGATTCCCCTGCAGCCCGTGGTGCAGACCATGGTGAGGCAGGCTGTGCCCCTGCAGCCCATGGAGGTTAATGGTGGAGCAGATATCCACCTGCAGCCCGTGGAGGACCCCACGATGGAGCAGGTGAATGCGCCTGAAGGAGGCTGTGACCCTGTGGGAAGCCTGTGCTGGAGCAGGCTCCTGGCAGGACTTGTGGACCCATGGAGCACGCTGGAGCAGGTTTGCTGGCAGGACTTGTGACCCCACGGGGGACCCACTCTGGAGCAGTCTGTTCCTGAAGGACTGCACCTCGGGGAAAGGACCCACGCTGGAGCAGTTAGTGAAGAACTGCAGCCCGTGGGAGGGACTTGCGTTGGAGAAGTTCGTGGAGGACTGTCTCCTGTGGGAGGGACCCCACACTGGAGCAGGGGAAGAGTGTGAGGAGTCCTCCCCCTGAGGAGGAAGGAGTGGCAGAAACAACATGTGATGAACTGACTGCAACCCTCATTCCCTGTCCCCCTGCACTGCTCAGGGGGAGGAGGTAGAGAAAAATTGGGAGTGAAGTTGAGCCTGGGAAGAAGGGGGCTGTGGGGGGAAGGTGTTTTTAAGATTTAGGTTTTATTTCTCATTATCCTACTCTGATTTGATTGGTAATAAATTAAACGAATTTTCCCCAAGTCGAGTCTGTTTTGCCTGTGATGGTAATTGCTGAGTGATCTCTCTCTGTCCTTATCTCGACCCATGAGCCTTTCATTATATTTTCTCTGCCCTGTCCAGCTGAGGAGGGGGAGTGATAGAGCGGCTTTGGTGGGCACCTGGTGTCCAGCCAGGGTTAACCCACCACACCAACCTAAATGATTCTATGAGTCTATTCTATGATTCTATGAAAATCCTTGGTTGAGAAAGCAAGTGGTACTTGGTAAAACTGCAGGTGTCCAACGTATCTTACTTGAGTCAGACAGTGTTAACGATTGAACCCCCCCTTCCAGTATCCTTCTAGGAACACACTCCTAGCAGGGCAAGCTTAGGGCTGAGAGTGGGAAGACCTAGTTTCTGTTTTGAACTTCACAAATAGCAGTGATCCTGGACCTGTGAGCCTGGGCTTCCTGTGACTCTGAACATATAACTGTAATATTAAACAGGGATTCTATCCAACCTTAGAATTTGTGTATGGGAAACTGCTGTCCTTGCTGCAACCTATATAATTTGTTTTTGAAACATGTGAGGGAAGCAATCATTTTAGCTGGTAGAAGAAACAAGCTTAAATTGTTCTTTATGTATTCACCACACTATTTCTTTCCTAGGGTGATACAATAACAGCGCTTTGATACTGCAGTAGTTGGTTCTACGAGACGTTCAAAGGTAAGGGCTCTGTCTCCTGCATTTTCCATGTGCTGTTTCATGTACCATTCTTGGAGAAGCTTGTATACATACCATTTTAGGCTTCTGGGATACTTCTTTACCTTTACCCCTTTGCAAAATGTTTACCTGGATGGTCTGCATAATGTCAGCAAGAAGAAGAAGAACTGAAATACCACATTCTAGCAACTTGCAGGAATTGTACTTTTCAGCAGTTTTGTGTTGTTTTGGTTTTTTGTTGGCTTTTGGGTTTTTTGGGGGGCTTTTTGTTTTCTTTTTTTCTCTCCCCCCCCCCCCCCGAGTGGAATTCTAAGAATTCTTTTTTTTCAGTGACATAAAGAATGGGCCAAAGTTGTTTGCGATGAGTGCAAGTCATTGAAACTACTCAGACTGAATACATGGTTGCAGCATTAATTTCTCTCTTGAGTATAAGTAGTTCAACATGGAACATGATGATTGGAAATGAACAGTGAAATTAGTAAGCAGGAAAAGATGACACGATATGAACTTTCTTAGGGTCATTGATTCCAAGCCAAGAACTTAGTGGCTTGCAAACATGTGAAAACTCCTTTGCTTTGCTCCCAGACAGTAACATGGTTTGGGATTTTTCCAGTAATTGTTTAGCCCTACTGAAAATATAAAGGGCTATGTAATCTCTGTGGTGGGATTTTAGTGCAAGGGAGAAAACTGCAATGAAAACAGTAAAAAAAGCAGCACTACACTAAGGAAGCTGAAATTTTTTTTGGAAATATTTGTAGGCTGAAGAAAAATGTTACATGATATTGTGAGATATTAAAAGAAGGAAAAATAAGCTACTTTACTGTGAATCTTGGATATAGATTATTCTTATTCCTGACCTCTACTAGATCATCCTGAAATGTTTCAAACTAGTGATGCTTACACTGGCTCAATAGACAGTCTTTCATTGCTATAATGGCAAATGAAGGTAAGACACTGACAAATGCATGAAAATGTTTCTCCCTCTGTGTTTGCTCCTTCTTCCTCTCTGTGGCTCTGGCCTGCATGTTTTGCTTATGTGAGTATGAGTATAGTGAAAATCATGCCTTGTGAAAGCAGTCAATTAAAAATATATACCTTGACAGGAATGGAGAAAGTAAAAGGCAGTCCAGAAACTTGTTTTTCTTCTGAGTTCCTGTTCGAGAGGACATGGTGACTGCCACTTTATTTGCTCTCTTTGGGCATGGGCACTTTCTCCTCGTCCACGCCCTGCTCCCCAGAGTACTTTGCTGAGTGGGTAGGGTACATTTTGATCATGTGTTTTGGGTGGAAGCCATGGGGCAAGGAAACAGCGTGCAATCCTGTGGACAAAGGCATTCTGAGCAAGTTACAGAAAATGTTCCCTGTTCCAGGTGAAATCAGAGGTGGTAATATAGAGAAACTCTATTCTCTTCTATCCAAATGAGTCACTGGACGAAGCCTCTGACACAGTCCTGAACTCTGATTTTCCTCTACAACCCCATGTCATGTTGTTCCCTAGTTCGTAGTTCTGGTCTGAAACTTTTGTTAACTGCCTTCTATGTTCTCAATCTCTGCAGAGTTCAAAGACATCTATGTGCTTTTTAATCACTTAGTACAATTTAATTTACTGATTCTGTGGACTGAACTGTACAATTTTCTTAAAGACAGTACCTTTGTGAAAGTGAATTATGTTGTTTATCTGTTCATTCAGTTTGTGAAATGGACTGGAGAGGCAGGTATATTTTTAGATCAGTCATCCAGTAAAATTAAACTTGTGAATAACCCCTTCATACAGCATAAGAGAAGAAGGAATTGGAGTGAATAAATCAATCTGCAGTGAACAGCTTAACCAAGCTGTCATTTACAGATGTTTAAAAGCTTAAAAAAGCAACGAAGATGGTGTTAATCTAGTTTAAAGAAAACAGAATAACACCTACATAAATCCCATCAGGAGACCATGGCTTGCAATCTTTAGACATCACAAGCTTTCTTAGCATTCCTGACGTGTTGGGATGTGTGAAGCATCATTTCCAGGATGTCTGTGTTTAGACAATATGTCTAAAGGCAGAATCTGATATGCATTAGAATTCCATTTTTGTATAAGTAACTTCAGTTTAACTGCATTCAGTTGGACAGTAACTAATTACTATCTGAGTCATATTTTAACACCATAGCATCTATGAAACCTTAGATACTACTTTAAAATACTAAGCAAATGCTATCTTAAATGCTGTTTCATGCCCTCACTCTCACAGATGCTGAGGCTGAAGCAGGCTACTGTCAAATATACAGCACTGGCATATTGGCATCAAAGCTGTGTGGGAGGAAATGTCGTCCTGTATCAACCTTTCAAAGATGCAGTGTCCTGCTGTTCTGCTGCTAGCTGGAGCATAATTGCATTTTTAGTATGGTCTTTGCTTATTCCTTCAGTGTGTTCTTCATTATACTTACAACCTTTCTGCAGAAAGGAGGGATGGTTGTTCTCATCCCAAACTTCACCACTCATCTACCATTCAGCTAGTTTAGGTCATATACATTGTAGTTAGGTAACTGGAGGCAGGGAAAATCCTGATCTTCCTGTGCTTCAGTTCTCTGTTGGCTCCCACTTAGAGCTGAGATTTGCAAGATGGGAAAACGATGAGTGGTTTTGGGGGAAGAGAAGTCTCATGCTGGAAGGTCTAAGTTGCACTGTTCACTTCTGGCAACTAAGACAGGTGTCAAGGCAGAGCAGGCGAGGTAAGTAACACTCACACTGCCAGTGTAAGTGTCTGTGCACTATCAGTGCCTAATTTGGAAGACTCTGACCTGCCTAAGCCCTCTCTACAGTCTGTGCAAAATCTCATACGTAAATTACAAACATTTCTACAAGCTATGAAGTATTGCATCTCAACAAATACATTTCCACAATATAAAAATGCATCGTATATTTGAACAGTCATAGTAAATATTATAAATGGGTCCAGGCAGCAAACCTCAAAACCTGACCTTCATTATCTGTTAGAAAACCTGGTTTGGCACCATCTCTTGAAAGTAGTGATGATATTTGCATTTTAAAATGACTCTCTATCTGGTGAACTAAGGCCAATTGTGAAACTGCAGCCAAAATTCTTCTCACAATGTTTTCACTCCCCCCCCCCCCCCCCCAAAAAAAAAAGTAGTCAACCAGCTGACCAAACCCAGAAGTCATTCTTGTCCTGTGCCCATGTAATTTTTTAATTGAAAGAAATGTAATTTTTTAATTGAAAGAAATGTTTTGTTTATAGTCCTTGTTTACTTTGCATTCAGTTTCAGTTATTATAATACCTTTCTCTTTTAACTTGTATGTTCTGATTACTTATTTTACTTCTCTGGATATCAGGTACAAGAAAATGCCATTTCTCTTTTCTGCAGTGGGTAGCTGATAAATCTTTCAATAGCTTTTAACAATAACAGCAAAACTGCAAATATTTCAGAAGTTTCTGTTAAAAAAATATCGTTACATGTCTACATCCTTCTTCTGAGATCAATAACTTCTCCTCAGTACTTTTTCATTCACACTGCCCTCCATGATTTGCTATTCAGATAACCAGAGCGTACCTGCTGTAAGTGAAAGCAAATATTAACACTAGTGTGGTAGTTTTCTTTTTAAAATAGCAAACAGAGGCTCAAGCTCCCTTTTGTCTGTGACCTTTTCCATAGCCTGAAATAGAATTCAACTCTTCCACTGAGTAATCAGCATGAAGAAATAATGAGGCATGTATGAAAAAGTTAATATAATAAGTAAAAAGACTTTTTATCATAGCAACGGACAGTGATATTGTATCATATAAGACAGAAGTCTCTTGGATGTCTGTTTAAATGGATTTATTGTGGTGTGCTTACACATGGCACACTTGGTGCTAGTCAGATTAAGCAAAGACAGCAATGTGTAACCTGAAAACTTAATTGTGTATCACTAGCTATCGTTTTCCAAAAAGCTAGTTGTAAATTGGAGAATCACAAAACTAAATCCAACACAATGTCCACAATTTCCTTCAACAGTTGTTGGACTGAGGTTGTCTCCCCGCTTCCTCCCCCGGAAACATAATTACTGTGATTCTTTCACGATCTTAGTCCACTACAATGACACTTCTTCCTGTCTGGGCAGAACCAAAATAAATCCTCCAAAGGAAGAAGTGAGAATGAAACTAGTGGAGAAAATACAAAGTTAAGAATGAAGTGCTCTGCTAAGGGAACATGTAGAAAATTGCTAAGAGAACGTGTAGAAAATGGTCTCTTTTCTGTACGTGGGAAAATACACTCCTCTACCTAGCCAAGGATCTATGCTTGTCTAGAGAGTCCTCTACCTTTGCAGATGGAGCTTTCTCAGAACTCAAACCACTGTTTGTTCCTTATGCCGTTTTTTGGCGCCTATTTTCAGAGTCTTTTAGGCTGGTTGGGGTGGTTCCTGCCTTCTTGCATAGAAAGGATCAGTTTTCAATTTTCTTACCAAAGTTGATTGTATCTATGTTCACAGGACTTCCTACTGATAAGCAAAGGAATGCAACATGTGTGAAATGGGGTTATTGAGTGAGATTGAACCCAAGGGTGATGCATTTCAATCAAGGCTTCAGTCTAAGTGTAATGACTATAAAATTCCTGCTGCTGTCTTTAACATGTGTACTACTTTTGTCAGAGTACTTTCAAAAGTCAACAAAGCAAACATTATTCCAGATTTATTTTCATGTGTTTAAAAAAAAAAAAATCACAGTTTGTTCCAAAGAAAAGTAAAAGAAAAGCTAATAACTTAATCTGAATAGATTTTTTTCATTCTCTGTAGGTTATACTTTTCCAGATCTTACAATTAAATTTTAACTGGTTTTATCCCTTTCTGCTTTCTCATAGTAATATGAGACATTATATGTTCCATATGGCCAAAGTATTAATCATAAATAAACAAAAGAAAAAAATAATTAAATTATGTATTCTGTTAATTTTTATTTATCCTGGTTTTTTTTCTCTGGTATAGAAAATCCCTGATCCATATATTGTTGGGCTTGGGATCGTGGGAGTATCATTAAGCAAAGACAGCACCTCTGTTTCATCATCTCTCTGTATTTTTCTCCATTCCTATTCTCTTGTTCTTATCATTCATAGTTCTTAATTTAATCCAGATTTAATCAAACTGATCATAACATACCCTTACTACAACCTGGCTACCAGCCATAAGAAAGCTTATTTTCTTTTATTTTTCATGCTAGACACCCACAGCAACTCCTATTATTTGGAATATAAGTTGCAGGAAAAGTACATTTCTCCCATTTCCAAGAGGCTTACTTTCTTCAAAGGGATGGGATTTTATTCTGTGAAGATGGCACATGCTGATTTACAGGAGTTGTGTGGGAATTGATCTTGTTTTATGTGGCTGGAGTGGATGTTGAAACAGTGCTGCCATATGCAAAAGAGTCTTTTTTTTTTTTTTCCCCCTCCCCAAATCTGCCCAAACTTTGCAGATTTTTATGGCAAAAACTGTAAACCAGATGAACATCTTTTGGAGAGATTTCT
Organism: Gavia stellata; assembly: GCF_030936135.1. Classification (NCBI taxonomy): domain Eukaryota; kingdom Metazoa; phylum Chordata; class Aves; order Gaviiformes; family Gaviidae; genus Gavia; species Gavia stellata. The sequence goes on from NC_082600.1 coordinate 27,777,941, forward strand.
TTCCTCAAGGAAAGGCAAGGGCTAGCATTTTTTCAGCAAAAAGGAGGAAAGCATTTGAGTTAAATGAGGCACTACTTTTTCTCTACTAGTTCCTTCTCAAAAAGAAGGAATGGTTTTAACTGATAATTTCCATATGCTATTCTAAGGTGCACTCTTGGCACAGGAAATTTCAGTCCAGCCTCTCAGAGCTCAGGAAGCATTGAAAAAAGGACCTTTAATTGGAAACCCTGAGGCAAATTTTTCTAAAAGTTACCATCTCTGCAATACCCAGACAGGAACAAACACAAAAGAATCTAAGCGTGTGGTGTCACTTAAGATGTTTAGTGTCTCATGAATTGCAAATCCGAGAGGAGTATTCCAAGTAAAATGTAGTTATGCTATTCCAAACTGTGAACATTATATTACTAACGAACTGCTTCAGGGCTTCCTGACACCTTTATAGCTGTCTTGATATGTTCTGGTTGAATATTATTGACTGCTACAAATTATCCTTTCTGTTATATTCCTCTTTGCTGTGAAGCAGAAATTTAATGTTACTGTGCCACAGAAGACAACTTTCTTTTGATGTCTTAGGATATTAAGTTGTGAGTTGAATAGGTACTCCAAATTACTTATTATTATACTCCAGTGATTCCTAAAAAGATCAATGACAAAGCATGACTGTGTACGGAAGAGTTAAAAGATGGAATTTTGGTCCGTGGATGGACGCTGGGTGAGAAGTAGATAGCTGAGAAATCCGCAGTCAGCACAATAAAACAGATGGTTTATTGTCTAGTGTTTGAAATGCTGACCATAGAGATAAGAAGGCTGAGCAATACAGGGGGAGGACAGGGAGGACGTGCAGCGGTGGAAGAATACAAAGCACAGTTCATAATTCTGCTTGCCTTATAACATCCTGCTGTCGGCTTGAGCATGGTTGATACGTGACTGCTGGATTTTGGTAATATGCTGCGTGTACAAAGCTTATGAACCAATAGACAGCATGGCTATGGTGCGTGCAGCGCACCTGACCAGCGGGCACATGCGCCATAGGTTCCCTATGTTGAGAGTCGGCAACCGAGGCGTGTTTCGGCACCCACTGGTCATGTGTGTCGAAATCCATTCCTCTGCAAATATAGAAATACCAGGATTTCCCGAAAAGCAATGGGCCGGTGTATGGCGAGGTCACTGTTGCCTCCGTTGGGACGCCCATGTAAAGCTGGCACCTACCAACTGCTGGGCTGAGCGCGCGGCGCAAGACGACACAAGAATGTATGGACGGTCCATCTCCTTCATGGTCCTTGGGTCGGTAAGACAATTGCTTTGCAAGATACCCTTAGTGTAATGCATGTCTGTAGTTTTTTTATTTTTTCCTTGTAGTCTGTGTAGATGTGTTTACCTTTCTCGGGAATCCTCAAAACCACTCTAAAACACGTGACATAATAGGGTTAGGTAGAGGTAAACAATTTTTTTAACGTAAAAAATAAAACTGTACTATGTTGCTATTGTATAGTTGTTGCTATGAAAATTGCTGTACTGTGAATAGGCTTCCCCATGACTAGCAATGGTTCAAGTGTGTACTCATCCGGCAGGGCAATAGAGATAGTTTAGTCTGAATGATTATTCCATTGTGATTGGTAATGGAAATGCGAAGGAAATGACTGCTCTGCATTTCAGGAGGGGAGGAAAAAGACAAAAAGAGTAGAAAAATATCAGCAGCTAGGGGAAAAAAATCAGACAAAATTAACAGAAAAGGCATTTAAAGAGGGCTCACAGAAAGAGTAAGGAAGGAAGCACAGCAGAAGGTTTGGGTGGGTTGAAGTGTTTGGGCATGCTTTTGAGGGAAGGGCTAGAACTAAGAAAGCAAACTGTTGAAAGCCCAGTAGTCAGAAGACATCCAGATGCTTGCAGCAGAAGGCTCCAACCACTTATTCCAGTCCTTCTTTGCCTGTTTCTTAGCTAGCCCTTAATCTGTGAGAAGACTTTCCCTGTTGTCCTATGGTATCTTTAGATTCTTTAAGAGCCTTAAAAAAAGACATTACCAAAGAGGAAGAAAAAGGGAGAAATAGAGGGATGTGTTCAACAATATAGGGGAGAATAGTAATAGAACTCAGGAAAGATCAGTGCATGGACATAATAATTTCATTGTGCTCATATAAAATCCTGGGAGCTGAGCAGGGATGTGGTAAAACTTACCAGGGACACAAAATTTTCAAAGCAGTCAGATGAAAGGTGATTGTCAGCAGTCTCAGGTTTTGTGTTATCATCACTTTCTATGCATGGGTGAAGAGCTTTCAACTATCTGTTTCTACCCAGGAAAGATCTTGGCATCACTATTCTTTGCACTAAGAAAAGTCAGTTCAGGGCTTCATGGTAACAAAAGAATAATAATAATAAAAGTACTAGGGAATAGTAGGAAAGAAGCACACAGAAAATCTCAGGTTATCATTATGCCATTCTCTAAAACTGTATCTCACCCATCACACAGTTCGAGTCCCCGCTTCTCATGAGAAAAGTTTAAACAGCATAGAAGTCTTCAGTGTGGAAGAGAGAGGAGGTAGATACAAGAAAAGGATATAAAATTCTGAATGCTATGAAGATTTATAAGCAATAATCATCCGCTGCGGAGTATAAGGACTATCCAGTACCAGGTTTAAATGAACAACAGCAAAGTAGAATTTTTACACATGATGTCTCAGCAAGATTTTCCACAGGAGTCCAGAAATTAAGAAAGGCAAGAGAAATTGTGCAAATGGACATTAAAAAGATTTCTCAAATTCTATTAAACACAATGCTACAGTCTCTGGCTTGGGAACCAAGAAGATATCATTCAACTTGCTGTATTCTTACAGACTCTACCCCCTGGGAGATAATGGTCAGAGGTGGCTTTTGGTGATTTAGTTAATCTCTGCTTAATGAATTGAGGTGAAAGAAAATGAAGGAAGATGGAAAAAAACCCCTGTCCTTGTTCATAGATCTAATGATAGAAGGGAATTCAGTCTTTCTAAATATTGCTGTCACAGATACCATTGCATCTTCCAGGTAAAGGTGAGCAGAATGGGAGGATATTATAGCCAGGTAGTGTATTTTCTAATGATCTGCATTCTTGTGTGCTATCCTATAAGGAAACAGCAGAAAGATATTGGAAAATCTGCAAAGCGTATCTGCATGTACATTTCTGTGTGCATCAATCAAATGCTTCCTGAAAACTTGAGCTATGTGCTAGGAAGCTTGTACCTTTTGTGCTTACAAACCTAAATTTGCATTATGTCCCTATTCTTTGAGCCCAAATCCACAGGAAAATTTACATTTCAGGAAAGCATGTTGGTGGGAGAGAAGAAACTTGAGCCTCCTTCAGCTTGGAACTGTTAGGCCCAGACCTGCAGTGTAGATGAGATGGGCAGGACATCCATCTGGTCTCTCTCCTTTCTTTACAGAACAGATGGAGAAACACCTCTTGCAAGAGCAAAGGGAGCCCAAACCACTGGATGACCCTGCTGGCTCTTTTTACAGATCTAGGCTGTTGGGAAGGGGTGGAAAATGGGCTTTGGGATCAGGAGGGAGGAATGAATAGCTACCTGCTCTCTAATACTTCTGACAGCTTCAGCAGGCTGGGATTTTGCATCCAGTCTTAGCAAATATAGGCAGGTACCTTTGCTTGTCACTGAGACAAGGAATAGTTTCTGCTAAGACTGGACAATGTAGCTTACTTGCTTGTTTCCCCTAAATCCTGGATGTAGCCAGATATGGCTGCTGGGGTCAGACCATCCTGGTATGACAGAGCGAGAGGGGGCCTATGACACACAAGCACCAGATTAATTTCCTGAATGTGAAGGGAGAGTGTTTGCTTGTTTATAAAACACACAGTGAAAAGCTAGGTTACTCACAAGGTGAGTAACCCGTCTGCTTTGCCAAAGACTGGTGTCAGGGGGAGGGAGGGGTGAGGTACGGGGTGTAAGGAAGCAAACTGCATAAACGGTAGCAAGAGGGAGGGACAGGTCTGAAGCAAGCAAATACACATCATCAGGCAGAACTAGTGTGGCTAGGTCTGAAAATTGCTTTTTGGCTGTTTCAGTAGCAGGACCTCTCTGCATGTGCTTCCCACAGCTGAAGAACAGAAGCCTAGTGCCCCAGGCTAGGCATCTGCTGAGCAGCTATGAATGCAGGAGATGAGCGATGACTTTACTCATCTCCGTGCAGGGAGCTCCTTTCTGAGCTTTTCTTGGCAATCTGTGTCTTTCAGCACAGACACTGAGATTCATTTATGGAAAGAGTTTTGATATTTGCAAGAATATAGCAACATGTTTTTTTATAAAAGTAATCTGTTTTTCAGTGCTGGTTCTATGCATATACTCTCAATTAGTGCTGTAAAGACAAGTAAGTGCTTACAAGAACATACTCAAGATTTTGTTTAGTGAAATTTGCAGTGCAAACTAGAAATAACCTTTTAAAAAGAGTATCTGGTAGTAAAACCTGCTGTCAAGCTGAAAAAGGAATGGAATTGGAAGCAATAAAATTCTTCACTAGCTTTCACGGAGGAGAAAGGGACATGAAAAATAATCAATGAAAACATGTAACACTTCTTAAGAGTTTTGTTTTTCCTCATCAAAAGCCAAACTGTGGCTTGTCTAATGTGTGAAGATGCTCAGTCTCTCATTCTCTTGCTTGTGTGCTGTGTATACGATCTAATACATCCAAGAGAAACAAGGTGATGGCACAAGAGGTAGTGTGGAGCGGTTTCTCTTGTGTCAACACATGCAGTACTTCATAGTGGCTGTTCATGTGGTTTCTCTAGTCCTGCTAGAGTTTCTAGTTTCTGCTTTCCCAGCTGTGGTTAACTTGGGGAACTTGAATTAAATCCCTGACTTTGTGGACTGCTGAAAGAGGACAGCAGGAGAGCCATTGTAACCTTCCACTTAGTTGTAGAGGGCTTTGTTTCCTTCCTCTCTTCTATTTCCAGTCTGCTGAGGTAGGTAGAAACCTGTCTGCTGCCTTGTCTGTGAGGACAGCTGTGTTTCTGAGCTGTTGATTAACTTTGTGCTGTGCTGGCCTGTGGCCTTCTCCCCTTTCTGCGAGACCTTTCTGGCAGTGACACAGGTTCCACTGCAGCCTCGTCAGTGGCAGTTCTATTCCTCTTACCTACGGGGCATTTCAGATGAGTTCAAGGGAGAAATATGAACAGAGAAATGAATACTGAGCTGGTTAGAGAAACTGTAGGAGCTTAAGTGAATGTGAGGCCTCTTTGGAGCAGAAAATTTCCATTGGCCTTGTATTAAGAAGAGTAGACTTTGGCATTTTGTGTGTATGGATGCTATGGAAAACTTATGGTGATAGTCTCTGTTGAAAAACAGCTCAGATTTGGTCCAGAGCGTATATGAACATTCTCTCAGCAATTAAATCAGTGCTCATATGCTCTTTTTATGACAAGCAAATTTGTAAATATTAGTAGTCTATTATGAAACAGTTTCAGGAAAGAAAGACAGGCTGGCATAAGTTTCTTGCTGTTTCACTGGCAGAAATAATTAAACATTAATTTTAATTTTAAATATTCATCGTTATAGTTTCTGCAGAATTGCTTGGGGCAGTATTTAACCTTTTAAAATGTTTAATGTTTTCTGCTTTATTTGATATAAGATTCACATATTACTGTAAAACAATGAATAATTAGTTTTGCTTATGCGATCTCCATTAAACAGTGTATTTAAACTAATGTTGACTAGTGTAATAGCAATGGTTATAGTCCTACATGCTAACTGCACAGCGCTCTAGCTAAACTTAGTAAAATTATCCTATATAAAGATCTGATAATCTTCAATGGTTTTTAAAACCCAACATAAATATATGCAACTTAATGTTGGTGCCAGATATATAAAACAAGATTATTTTTAATAAAATGTCAACAACTGAGCATGTCATTACCCTCAAGCATGGTTACTTAACCATGCAAAACTGGCATGAAAAACCTTCAGACTGGAACGATGGTGATGTGCAGTCATTCTGATCCAGGTTAATATATTTGTCTGGGTGCAGTGCAAGGTAGTGAGGCAGCGGACAGATTGCTGGTGGTAATCTGCAGATGAAGCATACTGACTTAATAACATTTGCTATCTAAATGCCTTTCAACATGTGTGATGGAGGAAGTGAAATTTCCTTCTTTTGATTCTACAGATTTGAAAATTGAAGCAGAGGGCTAAAGTGAGTTGTATGCCAGGCACTGGAAAAAGAAAACCATTCTCGTAGTCCCAAAGAAGCAATTTCATCCAAGAGCTGCTGAAGAACTTCTCCATTTGTGGAGAAAAATGTTAATTGCCTTACTAATTAGTTATAATTAAAAATACATTTTTTGCTCCTTTCCAAGTAGTTCACATTTCTTTTGCTGCTCCCACATTGTGCTGTCCCAACTCTGTCCTGAGCTGTTGGGTACCTTGACCATTTCATCTAATATCATTCCTTACTTTATTCCTATCCTCCATCCTATGTCTTGTTCTCCTTCTGGGCCACACAACCTAACGTCCTCCTCTGCGACCAGTTTAGAGACTTTGCAGTTCTGGTTCTTGCAATGCTTGCTCTCCTTAAAAAACGAAACAAACAAAACTCAAAAAGGTCAAACAAACCAGAAAGGAATTAGCAGAATATTCAGAAAGCACCTAAAATTTACTCATCCTCAATTATGTCTCTTCTTGTGGAACCTGCTTATTTACTGTTTTTGTTTACCTGTCCTTTGGGCATAGATCTCTAGGTGCCCTCTTCACGTGTGCAATTCATACTTAGACAAGATCTTTCAAAGCAAACTTCCTGAACTGCTTCAAGTACTGTACTCCTCTGCTCTTTTTTCCTAATCTTGCAAAATCTTAGTTCACATATAATGAAGCCTGTATATATGAACACCCTTAATTGGTATCCTCATCTTTACTGACAGCACTCTTTTTCCCCTTTAAAGCCTCATTTCAAAGAATTTCTTCATAAAATATGCAATGATGCTACTTAAAGTGTTAATAACTCTTGTTTATGTTTGTTGTCTGCACTGTGGAATCAAGGTATATAAGCTTTGTTCTCTTTTTCACTCTTAAGTCTTAATTTTGGGGAGCTGCTTTTCTTTTTGAGTTGATAGCTTTTCACTATTAACTGTTTAGCATATACAGGACAGGGGCCAATGAATAATTGGAAACTGGAAAAGGGTTTGGGCAGTAGGAATGAGAGGGTCAGTGGAAGACTTTATAGCACTATATCAAAACTGAATCTTCTTACATGAAGTCTAAAGCCTGATCTAACCCTAGCTTCTGCTGTGGGAAGAGGAGCAAGGACATGAGCCACATAGAGCTTGTTTTATTTCTGCTGCTGGGAATGGGGGAAGAAGGGGAGATGGTTACTTTTCCTAGGAGTAGCTAGCTTGATTCTGGCAATGGCTGCTGTTCCACATGCCCAAACTACTACAAAATGAAGACCTGCACACACAAGCAAATGTCTTAGTTTCAGAAGTGCAGTGTACCTAGCAACTCCCTCTAGAGCAATGTGATTGGTGGGCAACATAAAAAGCTTTATGGTAGCTCTGCAGCATATTACATGATCTTGCGGATTTGATTTTAATTTCAAATACTTTTCTTTCCTGTTCTTGCTGCTATTTAAATGAGAAAGATGGTAATTTATACTTGCTCTTTTTAACATTGACAGGTTTTAGTAATGTCAAACACTCACAGAAAATTTAAATGCATAGCTAAAGCTTTTAACATTGTGATCCGGGCTGCTCAACATTATAAACATCTGACCCAACTATTTTTGTTAGAAGACAAGTGCAAACATCTAAGACAGTGGAAAATGCAGACTAATTTGCAGAACTGGGTCTTGTTTCACAAAGATCACTTTTAAGAAGTACTGGTTAAATGGAAGCAGGTTTCACTTAAATAATTTTCTGCTCTGGGGAGAATAGAAACTTTTCTATTGGCAACTTAATTTGCAATTTTTTTTTTTTTGTACTCTTCCCCCGCATACTTACTGCTTAAAATTTGAAAGGCAATGTACAGAAAGCCATCTAACTCAATAATAAAAATTTAATTTTGTAAAAACTGTAAGTAGAAAATCAATGCTACTTTAAACTTGTTCATTTGCATAGATTCAGATAAAATTGGCTTTCTTACTATCCCTATCTTCAAATTCTCAAAACTAAATCTACTGTAAAACATAGAGCTGTTAAAAAGCAGTAGGACAGATACATACTGTGAGGTTCTTCTGCTCAAATATTTGAATAGGCCTATTTTGGAAAAGGGAAATGAGACTGAACCTTCTTTCATTTCAGTGGTCACAAAACCACAGAATCACAGAATGATAGGGGTTGGAAGGGACCTCTGGAGATCATCTAGTCCAACCCCCCCACCAGAGCAGGTTCACCTAGAGCAGCATTTGCTGTTGTCATTTATTTCTCAAGTGTTGCTGTGAGGGGAACTACTTAAAACCTTGAATGTATCCTGGTTTTAGGGGCATTCTAGACAATTTATTGCATTATTATTATGACGCATGCTGCTACAGAACCATCAACAGTGATACAGTATAGGCATAGGGAGTTCTCTGGACACTAGACCATGTGAGGTAGCAATAATACCTGGTATAGGCAGTGCATAGTCCTTGAACAGCCTAAGGGCAATTGCTGCTGTTGCTGCAGTGTGTGGGAAGGTGGATAATGCTTCCTCCAATTGCCACGGCAGTGTGCTTCAACTCTCCAGGGCTTTCCTGTTATTCACTGTCACGCTTCCACCCTTTTCCAAGGCAGAATTAGCCTACTTTAATCTCTTCCTCGAGGAGGGTTCTTGTTCTGGGTACACAGCTATGGAAAAACATTAACAAAAAGCCTCTAAGGAATTGCAGTCTGAATGCCTGGAAAAATTCAGTGTGAGACATGGCTAGTGATTAGAAATGTCATATCTGGCACAAACTATGGGATTTCTCCACCTCTCAGCTTCCCTCTTTGTGAGTGCAGGCAGGTTCAGAACAGCATTCACATAACTGTGTCTTAGCTGCTGTTACTTCTTAGTATAAGGAGTTCAAAAGGTGTTTTCCTTACCAGCCTTCTCAGCAGATGCTCCTGTGGCACTAGGATCTGGGAGCCTCAACATTATGAATTAGTCTCCCCTTCCTGTATCTTTATAAACTGAAGATGTATGAAGAATTTCACTAGCTTCTTTCCCCTCATCTGTTCTCTCTTTCTCTAATGTTTTTACTCTTCAGCCTTAGGAGAAGCTTATGTAAGTTTTGCCAATATTTGTAAATATGTTGATTGCTAGTAAAATAAAAACTGGCCACAAAATCTTGTCATCTTGGTAGAAAAGGCTAATATAGAAAGTTCAACCAGGTTTAAAACTGCTAAAGTTCCCCCTGCAACCTAGCAAAGATATTAAATATATCCCAGTTAGCACATGCTTTTCTAATGTTGCCTTCATTTGAAAATAAGATGTAGCAATATAAGGGATGGCAGGTAACTGCAGGAACCCCTATAGAGAGAAACTGAGTCAGGTCCCTGTTGTTCTCTTCCTTTTGGACCCTGTAATCCTTTGTCATGGGTGAGTAAAACGAGCATTTCTGTTGCATCTGTTGACTTTGGTCAGAAATATGCATTCTTGTACTCTCTGATGCTGTGTGTTTCTAGTTAAGGAATCTGTCCCACTGTGTGAAGGAATTCACTTCTCTCAGCATCCTCACCCCCCTCTTTTTTTTCTTCCTGTTTGAGGGATGTAAACTTGTAGCAGCAATATTTGAAGCAAACTAGACATTTTAGAGAAAAATAAACTATATATGAGGTGAAATGAAGATTACAGTAATTGCACAATATTTAGTTATGTTCTACATACTTATCTAGGAGGTGTATCTCTGAGTAATACCAGTTAGTATTGTGATGTGGGTAGTATAATCAATATCTTAGTCCTTTTCACAGTTCATTATTTCAGTACTTCTTGGGCAAGATTCCTCAATTTGTGAACATTTACTCTTTTTTTTTTTCCCCACTCAAATTTACTTATTTACTTGTATTTGAATGAATTAGTGAGATTTGCAGCAAAACACATTATGGATGTAGAATCTTTTTTTTGTAAATAGGATTAAATATGAACATATTATCTTTATTTTCTTTTCTGTAGTTAACTAGATGAACTTACTGGGAACTGGAACAGGTCAATATTTGAATGTTAGACCTCTCTTTATTCTCAAAAGGCACAACCATAAAGTGTGTAACTCTTGCCTCTATAAAATCCCTGCAAACCGTAATGAATACTGAGAATGTGCAGAGCAGCAGAATCAGTCAGCAGCTATTTGCATCAGGTAAGAAAATGTTAATTTGTTAGATTTTTGCAATCACACATAATCAGATATCTTTGCTACAAATAAAAGCTTCTTAATTAAGCATATTTTAAAAACAGAGCTTTGGAAATTGAGTAGTCTAGTGCAGCTGCTCAGAAGTGTCATAAGAAAAAACAAGAGATTACCTTCATACTTTCAAATAACAGGGCATTTTTATCACCAGAGGGCACTATCCTTCCAGGCTCAGATTAAACTACTGTTAGATGGTTTTACATCTTGGGATCTTTTTTAATTTAAGAAAAAGGATTTCAGGCAATAGTTAGTTTTTATTTTTTCTTACTTATATATTTATTTAAATAAATACATTCTGATCATCTTCTCCTTTCCCTTAAGTTTTTCATATTTATATAGGAAGATGTTAAACAAATTTTTAGAAACCCCAAACAATTTGTGGACTATGCAAAAGGTACATTTTGTTGTACATTGTCAGATACATCTTTGTCACAATCCAGCTACTATTATAGGAACAGACCTGCTTTTGAAAATTTGCAGAGTATTCCTTCCTGTCTCCCTCCAGAGGGATTTTTTAGGCTGCTGATCTGTTTTCCTTTACTCCCACCAATTAGCACTTCAGCAGCTGATAGCGGAGGTGGCTTGCAAGCCATGCTGACCACACCCTGGCACAAAGCATTCCTCTTTGCTGGTGGCTCCTGCTGGGATTTGTCCCTTCCTGACTGCTTTGTTCCAGGGACCAGGTCTGGAACTGCAAGGACTCCAGTTGCTGTTTGCCCTCCTCTCAGGGAGGACTCCTAGAGACAGTATGGGAGAGAGTAAAAGTCACATTTGACACAGTGGTGGCCACACAGCAGCAATAGGTTCCAGCAGCATGAATCCAAGGTGTTGTTTCCTTATAGCATACAATGATATTTTGGATTTTTGTATGTAGTATTATGCACTAAAAGCAGTTGTTCATGCTATGAATATATATAACACATCTTTAAATGCTATATTTGTACATTTCCCTATCTTTATGTAATTCTTTTATTAACCAGAGAAGACTTTAATTAGTCCTTTGGACTAGGGACATCTTCCTTGTTTGTTTCTTTACTAGGCGTGTGTCAGTCCCTCTCAAGTTCTGTTAATTCAGTTGCATGGGTATGGCAACAAGACATCACATCTATTGGATTTGCCTGCCTTGGCATTAGCTGTGTTACACACTGGACTGAATTCCCTTCTCAAATATTCCAAAGATGATGATCTTGAATTGAAGACATTAAAACTTGCCTCATTCTTCGCAGTGATGAACACCCACATCTCTTTCTTGTAACAAGATACTTGGATCTGTCATATTACCAATTCAAACTTGTGATTGGCAGAAAGGGAGACAAGAGTGCAAATGGTTCAATGTTCTTTGTTGCCTTCCACTTCACTGCTGTGTGAAATTCCAGGTAGTGACGATAAACACTTCAAATGACTAAGAGACCCCAGCTCTCCAATACTATTATTTTGTGTTTCACTCCTAGCAGCAGGATACATATCTGGAAGGAGTGCTTGGCGTAGGGTGATGGAAGCTTCCACCAGGGAGGTGCCACCTGTGGGATGGTTGCTTTGGTTTCCAGTCCCGCTTTGTTTATTCTTGATCTGGATATTGGTGGCTTCAAAACATGGACAAAGAATGTTGTTGTTGGAGCTTTCTGTAACTGCAGGCCATTGCCTAGGTGAAGAACAGACAGAAAATCTGTTATCTTGGTTGACTAGAAATACGGCCCTTCATTTAAGGGCAAAAGAAGGATTTACTCTGTGGAAGGGAACTCTCATAAGGAATCATCTGAAACGTAAAATCCTGCATGAAATGAAAGATTAGAAAAATGAAATGTAACTAACCTCTGTTGCCCCATGAAGGTTCCCATGGTGTTCATGGGCGTGCTTTGCAGTAAAGCAGATCAGGTAAAACTACCTTTCCTCTCTTCTCTGAGTATGTCCTGTTAGCATCAGGCCTAGGTATGCCCTTTATTCCTGGTGGATTTCTGTGACTGACCCCCTTTTTCCCTGACCTCCTTGATCTGTTTTTGACTGGTCAGAGCAATAGCTCTGGTTCCTGCTGCCAGAGCTGCCATGAACCACCATGTCCAGTCACAGGGAACCACTTGCACATGTCCTATTTTCCATAGTACTTTTGCAAGCAAAAAGATTAAAATAACAAATCCTTAGGCACACGCAGTCATCTAAATTTGGCTATTCTTTGCAAGCTTAGGCAGGTCCTTGCTGCCCAGTTACAATCTGCTTCTCTGCAGACTCTCTTTTTTTCCATGCTGTGGCTTTTCAACTGTATCCAAGTTCTGTTTAAAGTTTCTGCCTAAGATTTCCTGTTCAGGAGTTTTTCTCCATGCCTTTAATCTCCTTGAAGAAGAAGCTGTAGGAAAGCATCAAAGAACATATAACCTCCATTTGCTGCATGATTACAGCCTCTGTTCATCCAGTGGCTTTTTGCTCTAGCTCTCCAAATATAACTCAAGCTGATGCAATTCCTTGGTTAACTCTTACCTGATTATTACAGTCACCAAACCAGTGGAGATGTAACATTTGTTGAAAAAAATTAATCCTACGTTTGTCTTACCCTACCAGAGTAGCAAAAACAGGAGGCTGTTTTTCTGATTATTTCAAGCTATGATGTAATGAAATGACTGTGGGGATTATTACAATCTACATTGCCAGCAACAAATGTCAAAGTGACATTAAATTTTTTATTCAAGAAAAGCTCTAAAGGATTTTTAGGAGGCCTTAACATCCATTTAGTTCTGCTATGAATAAAGCCAGTGGTATAATTAATTTCATTTTGAGAGAGCAGAGTTGAGCAAACTATAACCACTTCTGAAAATCCCCCTCAATTTCTGAAGACCTTCTAAACAATATCAAATGCAAATATTACAATACCTTACAGTACTAATGTCCCCACAACGTAGCAGTTACTGGTATTTCCTTCAGTATGCATGACATTCTCTTCTTCTGAAAAATATCTTGTACTTGGCAACGTGGGTGTTTAGTGTTTGAGAACATATCCTTTCTAATACACATACCCTTTCTAATGCATAGTAGAACTTGCAAGACCTTGGCAAACTGACAAGGGAACTCTGTGTCTTTAAAAAAAAACAAAATGAAACAAAACCCACCATTGTACAAAGGTATTCTTGAATTCTGGCATCAATATGCAGCTACTCGCTTGCTTTTTAGTACAGTTGTCTTCATGCCATTTGCAGCATTTGTCACTGACTTCTGCAGCAACTGGCCTTTATGGATGCAACTGCAATCTCTTTCATTTTATAAATACATATGTGTGTGTATGTGATAGATAGATATATATGCATGTGGATGTATGTAGTTTCATAAAAATTACCTTCCTCAGTTACTGAATGTAGCATTGTAAGGTTGCATGGTTGAAAAAGGTGTTTGGTGAAAGTCCTTTTATTGTTTAAATGTCACATTGAGGTGGGCAGACTTTAGAAGGAGAGTTCAATCCTCAAAGACAAAGTCAATTCATTAAGTAGCATCATTATTTTTCTTCCCCAAGAGGACAGCAGTGTTGAAGCCTGCTTGCAGTTTTGGTGTTTAATAACTGTTTTGTGTTTAACAGCTCAACGGTAAAATTTCAGTTCATGGCGTGTGAGTTCTTGGAGTGACCTGGCTTGAGTATGCCATAGAATTGTTAAGGATTTGAATACTTAATGACGGAAGCTTTTTTCTGCCTTTGTGTTTTCCTGTGGCAACTGGATATTGTTGATATATAATCCATCCAAGGAAAAAGCAGCTGAGTCTGAGGCTGTGCAGCTTTCAGTATTGTTTATGGATGCCCACCCTAGCTTTAAATGAGGTAACTTGGGTATTTGTAGAGACCTTGCTGCAGCAGCACAAGGCTTACCATGGTTAATTTACTTTTCTCGGAAGCAGGATAAATTATCCTCTGCTGAGCATCATGTGGCCATGTCTGGGCAGATTCTGATACTCAGGCTTTCTCATTTCAAGCTTGCTCACATACTTACACCACATTGTAGTCTGCAGGATAGCTATAGAACTCTGAACTGAATTTTTAGTAGAATGAAAACTGAATACCAGAAATGTAAAGTTTTAAGTGACAGTCAAAAAGCAGCCACTGAGGGGTTGTTGGCAATGAGTAGACACTAGAGGAAGCTTCTCTGGTTTTACAGAAGGCAGCTGTTCTCTTTCTGATCGGTCTCTACATGGAATAGCTACTCTGTGCGTGAAAGACATAATGTAAAGCAAAACTCTGGGTAATCTAGCTTCATTAGGCAAATGTTTGGCTAAAATCTGACTGTTCTTTTTTGCCTACCTGGCAGTTTACTTTATGCAACCTTAGGGGGGATAGCTTGGGTCAGAACTGCAACTTGAAGTAAACAGTTAAGGTTATGGAAGCTGAAAAAGACGGTAAAAAGCAGAGAAATACTGCATCCTGCTGCTGGTGCAGAATTCTAGCTTGCAACCCACTCACCTTCTGGATTAGCATTCAGGTCTAATGCTTTATATGTCTCAGAGTTATTCTTTCCTGTGCATATTCTCAGTTATGTAATTATAAGTATTAAATGTGATCTGTGCAGCTACATAATCAACAGCTGAACTGAATTTGTCCTGCTACTGAAGAACAGGTTCATGTGCAAATGTACATAGTGTTCCTACATCCGTTCCTGTGGTCTCAGCAGTTACTGTGTTGCTCTTATGTTCTGGGCAGTGTGTGTTTAAAAGATAAGTACTGCAAGGGGTGCTTAAGGTCTGAAGTAGAAGTTCTGGTGTTCTTACAGGACATGCTTTTGTGATTTAAGTGGGCCAATTATGGTGTTAATTACTGCTTCTTTAACAGCTTAGGTCAAAGAAAGACTGACACCAACTCTTCAGAACATTATCATTCTTAAATTTCAGATGACTGCACAGCATCAATAATTTCATTCAGATTTTCAACTCTCATGGAATGGATCTTTAAATGAAATCCTAAATATCTGCTTGTGAAAGCACAAACAGTTCTGGATGTTGTGTTCTCTAACACAGGCATTCAAGTGTGCAGGGCCCTGATTCTTCCCTGTCTCCGGTCCATTCAGTTACTCACATCTGTATGGGAAGAGAATATCCAGTAGTATTGGCTGGCATTTAGTTGAATACCCATCTAAATGATTACAGTATGTGAGGCTGTGGAGAGTCAAGCTTGTGGTACTTAGATGGAAATCTAAAATTTTGGAATCATATTTCTCTGATTGATGTTTCTACCTGCACAGTTGTCAGGTTGCGACATATACGAGATACTTCTTTACTGCCTCTAAAATTAGAAAAGAATATATTCTGAATGTTGAAAGGTTGTAGAATAACTCCACTAAAAAGTTAAGGGTGAGATTCACAGTTCTTTTGGCTTTGGCATGCAACCTCTAGTCTAAGGGGTTGTCAACACAATGGAATTTATGCTGTACTGAATTTTTTTGAATAAAAAAGTCTTGTCTGCACTGGGCAATTCACTCGTAATGTAGTAACTGGTGCCATACCGTGTTGCTTGGAAGCAGCAGTTAACTCCATCTTGCGATTTATTATTGCATGCTAATATTTGCCTGCATTGCACGGTGCTTTGGCAGGCCTCCATTTGTTCTCCCATGTTTCTCAGGCCACCTGGTCTGCTACCTGTGTGCCTGTAGCTGCTCTGCAATCACATGGATAGAGCATTTGTTCCCTGTTTTATGTGCTGGGGAGCAGTGATATTCAGTTCCTTCACGCGTGCAGGATCTGGCAATATATACAATTACCATGGTTTTGTTTTCTAGTCTTCGTTTCTAGCCTGCAGTCAACTGGTGCTACAAACCCAAAAAGATTCGTAGAGGACAGAGGCTTGGGAGGGGAGGCGGTTCCCTGAAATCCAGACATCAGAATGTGGTGGGGATCCTAATGCTGCTAATGGGGGTGGTGAAACAGGGTCATGACCTCAGTATGTATGTGGTACTGTGTCAGAAATCATGGATGTGTAACCATCTTGCAGTAAAACCAGACACCTACTTTTTTGGGGAGCTGGAGCAGTGAAGGGTTCAAATTCTGCTGATGAGGAATTAGTACAGTTTTAGCATAAGGCTCTAGCAATTGACTATTTCACCTTTGGCACTGCGGGTGCTCAAAATAAAGGCAAGGACTATGCATGCGGTCATGACTTTAGATTAAGATTACCTGGTAGGCAGGAGCCAATCAGCAGCACCCAAACATCTTGTCCATGTCATAGCTCCACAAGGCTGCCAGAAGACTGGCAGAGAGACCAGTAAGCAGCATGGCACTGGCTTCTGCTCTAAGTCAGTCCTGCAATGAATAACCACCTATTCTTTAGTTCTCTTCCTGAAGCCAGAGGCACACTGGATTGCCCCATAGCGTGCCAGGCACAGCACCTTTCATGCTGGCTTTCCCCCTTCTTCCTCCCAGCAAGTCCCACCTGGCTGTACATTTTATTCAGAAGCTAGCTGTGCTGGTGCTAATTGAAGGAAATCCTATAATAGAAACATGTTTGTTGAGGGCATGTCATTCTATAGTTCTGTAATAAAATATGAAGTACATAATGTATTTTAATTAAGCTGGAAATTAATTCAATTAATCAGTACAAGTCCACCCGCCCTCTCCTCCCTAATATCCTATGCTCCAACAATAAGGAAACTTCAGATAGGAAAATTGCACATTGTTGTTAACAAGATAGTAACATTGTTAACCTTTAGTATGCTGGGCACTCACTGAAAAACAGCATTTATTGAACAGCGGCCTCTGAGTGCGTTAAAGAATGAGATTCTTAGACTCAAAAAGTGCTCGAGTTGGCCCTAACTGTTCAAGACCAGGGTGCTTTCCCTTCCACATTAGGGAAGCTGGCTATCTCCTCCAGAATGTCAGGGGAGGAACATTTCAGTGACTCATAGCAGCTGACCTCAGTCTTGCTCATTTACTTGGGGAGTCATGTGCAATTTTTTTTTCTTTCTGTTCCTGGTCTTAACCTGTCACAGATGACCAACATGTTATATCCATTCACTCGGATTTTGTGGGTGGGCACTTTCTTCACTTTGCTGACTGAGGACCCAGGCCAGGGATGTGTCCTGTAGTATTAATGATCTGCATGCAATTAATTACTTGTTTGCCTGTCTTCAGCATCTATGTCACTCCTGTTAGCACCGTCAACAAATATCTTGGCCATGCACTCTTTAAAGCTGCGGCCACAGACCCATTAATGTGAAACAGAGTTTAAAAGAGTAGCCATCTAACATGCCCTGAGTTCAGCATGATAGCTACCCACCTGACTAATAGAGTGTGCGAACTAGAAAGCTCTTCTTATGCTGGCAAGCTCACGGTACTTGGGTGGCACAGAAACACCATAACTCTTCCTGTAACTGACTTTTGCAGCATAATGATTTTTCATTACTTCTAATGTTCCTACACATCTGGGACTTCCTATCCAGCAGGTGCTTACTTGGAGCTGTGAGTCAAGAGATGCAGCAAGTCACAAGCTGCTGCATGGTTGTAAATTAGGTGCCTGGATCAATAAAAGCTGGTTACACATTTGTCTCTGTGTGTGCAAAGCAGAGCCTAACTGACCGAAAGATGGAGATGGCTTTCTGTGGGGCATTTCCCACGTCTGGTCCGTTCCTTGTTTAGAGATGTTGGGCTTCTCCTGTGTGAGCAGAGTGAGGTCTGCCTTGGATGCTCTGAACTCAAGCCTGGTATTTATGACTTCCTCATCTTTGGATTGAGTTAGGCTGAAGGGTTTCTGCTTGAACTACGCAGAGGAAAACACTGTACAACCATTTCCATCTGATGTATCATTAACAATTCTGGCTAATCACAGCAATAGCTAGGTAGTTTTTGGTTTTGTTTTTTTTTTTTTGCTGGGGTAAACCACTCACTTTTCTGAAGAAAACGCCATTTAGTAAATGGGTTAATGGTTAATGAGTTCTGACTTGCATTAGATAAGAGACAAGGATCGCAAACAAAGCATAACACCCCCACCCCCCCCAATTTCATAGCTGTTAATAGAACTCCACAATCATTCAGTAAGTTGAATTACAAGTCACAGACAAGCTTTTTTAGTTCTGTATGATTTTTACTGACTAAGCAATTTATTTTGTTTTCATCAACTTAGACAAACATCAAACAGCAATAAAACGTTAATTCAGTGTTAAATTTAAACATGTCAGAACATATATGCAGTTCAGTTATCAGAGAAGCCTGTGGGAATCACAGGTCAATTAGCCTGTTAGTACTTGCTGTTATGATAGGGATCGAATTTTCAAGATTGATGTGTATATCATACATAGTGTGTCCAAGTATTATACAAACAGCATTGAACAGCAAAGCCAGAAGGTGAGCAAGGAACAGATCTGAAACTTGTTGAAAACTCTTCTTTCATAATTTTTTTCTGATTTTAGATAAAGATTTGTATAAAACAGGAAGCTGAAACAAAACCACGGCTTTTTAAAGGTATTGGCTCTGGAAGTTGCAGTAACTCCAAATACTCAAATCTGACTAATATACCTGTTCTGGCTATCACACTTCACCTTCCACTTGTAACAGCAGGGAACAGTTAGCGAGATCTGTATTATTGTCGTTCTACTAGGATCATGTTTTTTGCCCTGAAATCTTTTTAATGATCTTCAAATTGCTCCCTGACACTCCTACTTTATAAAAGTTGGTTTGTGTTTTTTTAAAGAAAAAATTACCTACCATAATTACTTTTTTATGGTTGTCTAGTTTGAATGAAAAATATCAAGGACATGTCAAAATGCATAGTTTCAGCACAGCTGTTAACCTCTGTGTAATAGTTTATCCTAACATACCTACTGTAACATAAATACTGAAATCCATTACATTACTGCATCTGACTTGGGTGTAGGGAAAAAGAAGTTGTTTCTGAATTCAGTTTCCGTAAGGAACCTTGATATCTGAATTTTTTTGCACTGTTTTCAAACAATGTTACTGGTGTCACCTTTGGCTATCTGAGTTATGGTTTGCTATGATGCTGAAAATACAAACCAGGTTAAAATGGTTAGGAATGAGAGCTAGGACAAGAGGAAATGGCCTCAACTTGTGCCAGGGGAGGTTTAGACTGGATATGAGGAAAAATTTCTTCACTGAAAGGGTTATCAAGCATTGGAACAGGCTGTCCAGGGAAGTGGTTGGGTCACCATCCCTGGAGGTATTTAAAAGACATGTGGATGAGGTGCTTAGGGACATGGTTTACTGGTGGACTTGGCAGTGCTAGGTTGACGCTTGAACTTGATGATCTTAAAGGTCTTTTCCAACCTAAATGATTCTGTGATTCTATGAAAATAAAATGATCTATCAGTGATACGTCCAATAGCATGAGGATTTTTTTTTTTCCCCGCCTCCTCCGTTTTTGTTTTAAATATAATTGAAGATTCCTGTCAAGAAAAAGTTGGTGGTTTTGGTAGGGATTTTTTGTTGTTTGTTTGTTTTTAATACATTTTTGTCCCTTTTGAACTTGACTGCAGTCCTGCAGTATCACAGCCCTGGTGCTCAGTGAAGAGGAATAACAAACCAAGCACAATCTTTCTAGTTTTCCCTTGTGTTGCCCAAGGCCAATTGACTTAGTGTGTCCAAAGATGATTGACTTTTACTGTTTTGTAAAGGACTTTTGACATTTCTATTTTCCTTGTTGTCCAGCTGCTCCAAGGTTGTCCTGCCTCAGACATGACTTTTGAGGTGCTCAGACTATATTGGAAGGTAATGATAAGATATAATGCTACTGACTCTTTTGTCACAGGAGGCGAAAGCAGTATAACACAACTGGCATACAACTGGCACATCCAAGCAGTTGTGTTACAAGCCCCATGAATGTAGACTATCCTGTCCGATTTCTTTGTAAAGCAAAACAGTTGTTAAGGAGTCCAGCTAGTGTGAGGCATATCCTGTCTAGAACTTTTTGGTTTTTTGTGAATGTTGTGCTCATTTGTCTGTCTGCCTGCCTGTTGGAATGTGCATGGCACTGAATAAAACATGAAACTCATACCTACACCAGAATAGTTAAATTGGTACACTCAATGCAAGTCAAATAAAATGAGTTTGTAGCTTTATTCTCCATTTTAATTAAGGAAAGAAGGTATGTTATTTGCAGGTCAGTTCTTCTTGGTGTGATCTCTGTTCTTACAACTGAAAAAGAGGAGGCTCTAGTTCTGGTCTCCTGGCTTTACTAAAGCAAAAACCAGCCAGGAAAATCCATTAAATATTCAGCCTGATTTCTATAGTGAAACATGCCAAATATATTAATGATTAGGGATGAACTATTTTTGTTATCGTGATGGTTCTGTGTCCTTCAGGGAGGAGGATGGCAATGCTGTAGAGGGGTTGGGCAAGCCAAGCCATGAATGCATGAGCCTGTTTGTGTGGTGAGGCACCTTTTTCATGATACAAGTTGTAGCATCTCTTATAAAGTGAGCTGCTCTGCTGCTGTTCTTGTTACATCCTTCAGTCACATGCCCCTCCCACTTGAGAAGAATCTCTATTCCCTTCCCTTGCTCCTTGTCAACAATAAATGTCAGTGATTAAGACTGTTTCACCAGAGCAACTAGAGTTCCAGATGAAGTCAGTCAGCACCAAGCATATGTCTAAAGGCTTGTATGCAAGAGAACATTTATTAGAAATTAATTTTGAATAAGTAAATATTTTAATTTAAAATGGGCTAATTAAAATCACCTTTATTCCTGTGTAGATGATGCCATTCAGAATAATAAAGCCTCGCCGTATTTGTATTAATTCACTTTAAGACTAAATAAAGCTAAATCTGCAGGTGTTTGATTCTAAGGAACTTGATTCAGTACCATTTCTGTTAGATGACAGAGGTAAAAGCTATAAATATACCCTGTGTTGTTCCACAGCATCCTCCTGAAGTGTACTGTCTTAAACTATCCTGAGTTCACTAGTCCTTGGGCTGGCTTGGTTTTAGGATAAGGTAGAGCAGTTTTGGGCATATTAACAGTTACTCACAGCTGCTTATGACCTTTCTGGCACACAGATGTACTGACTGTGTCCCTGTATGGGCAGAAGGAATAGACACTTCCTGAATATGTCCATTTGCTAACTGATAATTGTCTTCAAAAGGAGGACTCCTATGAATTTTTCTACCTTCTTTTCAGTATAAAAATAATATGAAAGGGCAAGAGCAGACCAAGGACTGCTTCCAGAGTGTCCATTCACTTGACCAAATGTAGTCATACAGTCTTCAAAAGGAATAAATTCACAGGTTGAAAAACTACTCCTGGGACTACTTCATATCTCTTCAACTAAACCTGAAAGTTCAAACAAGGACCATCCTTCCCCGTTGTGATTTATCATTGCAGCTCTTGCTGGCAGGTTTGGGGAATAATCTAGAAAATCAAAACTAGAAATGCAGAAGTAAAAAGTTTGCTCTTGCTCATCCCTTTTTGTAATTCTTAACCAAATAAAAGGAAAATACACTTTGAAGCCAGCATTTGAGGTGTTCTGATCATGTCAGATGCAAGCCACAACACCAGATGCCTCTGAAGATATTTATTGGCAGGCACTCAAGAGAATCATAAAACTGGATTAGTAAAGAATAACAACCAAATAAAACTAGAAATATCAACTCTCAGGGCAAGGTATACTTAAAAAGTCCTGATTTGTATGGATAAGATCCAAGAGAAACCATAATATGGCTGTCTGCAAAAGTATGTGTCTTTACTGTTCACTAGAAACACAGATTTCAGGTGTCGTGCAAGTGTTAACAGTCTATGTGTTTCTGTTTTTCTCACTTGTTACCTACTTTGGCTGTTGTATTCCTGTCTTGGGGTTGTTTCATTCTCATTTGGCTCAACATAAGTTTCAGATCCTATTTGCTTGTTTATGTAGAAGTATTGTCAGTTTGATGTCAAAGCTAAATAGAATCTTGCTGATTTTGTCTCACCTTTTCCATACTTGAATAGATGCTAAACCAAGATGAAGGTAATTGTGTTAAAGAGCAGAGAGAGGTGCATGCTGTACTCGCTCCTGCTATGCCAGCTAGTGCAGAAGGGCACTGATGGCAAGTCTCATGTGGGTCAGGCTGTACGGTTGAGAAGATGGACAAGACTTCCAGCTCAGTACTAAGCACACCACTCCCTGCCTTGTCTATGTGAAGTCTGGGGCCCAGGGAAAATGTTGAAGGTGATTTAAACTGAGGTCTTTGCTTTGGGTCTGAAACAAAGTAGATGTCCTCATACTACTGGCTGCAGTTAGTAAGTGTTCTAGGAAACTGCTTTTTACTGCTTTCCAGCAGAAACACAATACCTGATTGTAAGAGTGTGTATGGATTCAGCACGTACTAATGCACCAAATGTTAATTCAAAATTGCTGGTTTGGGAGGTATGTCATGAAGGAACTTAATTATACAGACAGCATAATTATACAGCTGCCTGTATTATTATACAGATATGCCTGTAAAGCACAGCTTACAACAGAGAGCTTCAAATACATGTTGCAGTTCTTCTTCTCTTCATACGTTCTGAATGGAGGGCAGTATGGACTAATCTTGCCATTTTAAATGTTGGGGAAAGCATTAATCTCTTTTTTATTTGTCCATTTCTTCGGCTTGTATACTTACTCAATTAGCTGATTTTGGTGGAAAGAAGATGTCCAGAGTGGCAGATAAAACATTTATCAACATATATTTCCACAGCATGGTGCACAGGGGCCTTAAGCAAACTTAAATACCAGTTTGTAGTATAAGTCCTACAGATGGTGGAGACTGCCTGCAGTCAGAGAAGGCTCAGGCAATAGTATTAAGCAGTGATAATCTGAGTTTTCTGAAGCAAAAATTATGGGTTCTTGTGATTTAAGCTCTTGCAAACTAAGGAAAAATGTCCATTAGCTGTAAGAGTAATAAGAGCTTTTTTCATTTGTAGGTCTGGTTCTGAGAAGCCATTCATCTCCATGTCTGCTACTCTTTCCACTTAGGGTAGCAGAAAAGTACTCTTTTCCAATACAACTTTCTTCTATTCTAGAAAGGTGTGCAGTGGACAAATGTATCAGGCTAAACGGTGGACCATGTGTCATATTAAAATTGAAGCCAGGAATGTGCTTGAGGAAGTGTTAAGATGGTAGGGTACATTCCTAATATTACAGGGATATTTCTATAATTCGAGCTACTCCCTTGAAACAAGGGATGATCTGATCCCAGTGGACCAGTTGCAATTCAGGAAACAAAAAAAAAAAAGGGGGAGGCTAGAGGGTGGCAATTTCTGATCTTCTCCTAGTAATGATTCGCACTGGTGTATAAAAGGGTATTACTGAAAGCAATTGATCCACACTGTATCCCAGTGTAATCCTCTGGGAATAAGTGAAACCGACACATTTCTCAAGGTTTATTTCCTCCTTTTCTCTCCCAACTAAAGCATTTGAGGGCAATCAACACTTGATCAGACTGCCTAGGAGAACACAGCATTTAATCGTTATGCTGAAGGGATAAATGCAAGAAGAACAAACAATTAGATAAAAAAGGGTTGAAATTCTGGCAGAGGCTCAGATATTCTTTGCTATGTATAAAGATTCCAGCTGCCATTAATTCAGTTACATTATCTTTTCATTGCAGATGTTTAGGGACGGGTTTTCTAAATTATAGAGAATAAAAGCATTTCTACTAGAAAAAAATGTTAGCATAAGTAATATAATTAGTAGTTTGATAAAAGCTTTTGATACTCAAATATCTGAAAGAGTAACAGGAAGAGTAGAAAATTTTCATAAAGACATTTAACTGAAGAAAAGGGTGAACACAATGACACAAACCAATGTATTTCCAGTTATGTTGCCTCTGAACTGAAAATCCTTAAGAACAAATGATTGGGTTGAATGAATATTGCCTGGTGACATATTGATACTCAATCATGAGTTGTTCATTAACTGTGTTTCTACCGCTACTGATAACTAGTTAGCACTATGAAAGCTATAATGGGATAGTTTGGTTAATGTATGCAGCTCCTAACAGTTTTATAAATGATTCTTGCAAACAGATAAAAGCAGATAGAAGAGTAACATGACCACACATAACTTTATGATGGTTTTTCATGTCTCCTAGTTATTAACAATGTGGCCTTCAGCAGTGGTAAAATGTCTGATGGATTTAAAAACTTTTTGTTTGCTATTTTGGCTATATACATGATCTTAAAGAAAAGCGAAGCCTATGCTTAAAATCTATTATCCTTAAAAAAACCCAGGTACAAATGGTAAGCACAAGTGTTAAACTAGGGGTAAGTCTACAAGTATACTCAAGCTCATGCTAAATGGAAGCACAGAGCTCCTGGGGGCTAATTTGATCTGCTTCAAGGTGCTTAGGCTGTATCTGATACTGACTGAACGAGCTTATTTAGAGCTGGTTTGGGGATCTTGAGCTATATGCTAGTGTGCAATGCAGGTAAATCATTAGTTTAAGATTTATGCTAGTTATTTTATAGCTAATTCTTTAGAAAAGCTCATAAATCTGTAAGTATAGATGCCCTGGATCATGTGTCTGTCAAGATTAATTTGCTGTTGTGTGTCCGCTGCCCACCTTTCTAAAACAGATGAAGGTTGTATTGGAAAAAATTACTTTTACTAGTAATATAAACTATCATGGCACGCATGTTCTTATGATGGTAGAACTGCCTTTATCATTTAATATAAAGCCATGAAAAAAATCACAAATAAAGGACTGGCAAAAACTTTTCATTTTTCCTTTGCCCCATTGAAATTTTTAAATAAAGACTGATAGAACAGAGGCTAAGAGATAGAGGTTCAGTCCTCAAGCTGTTCAGTGTCCTCAGTCCTGCAAACCTTTAAGACGTGTTTAACACATCACATTTATCATGTTAAACACGAGTCAGTGGTGCTTATGCAAAGTGAGGTGAAAGGAATCATACTGTAGGTATGAGCTCACCATGTCTGCTGTACTGTTCCTATGCCAGAATCTATGTGCGGTAGTAGGAACTTCACAGTAAAGCCTTAGGGAGAGCGCAGTGTTTCTGCACATGGGGATGCAGTGTGCTTTCAAGCTGAACAAGAGAGGCTTGTAACCAGACATGGTGTGTTGAGCTTGACAGTTTACCCCTGGCAAAAGGGAATGCTAATGCAATTGGACTCTCTTGACCATCTCCACATGGCGTGTGCTGTGCCACGTAGGTATATGAGCTCTCTTAGGGCAAGACCGGAGTTTTCCAGCATTTTCCATGTGGTACCGTGTTGATATAGGTCAGTAGAGGAATAACAAGAATGCTGAAGAACAAAAGCTGAAAGAACTAATCTACTTTTTTGGACATCTCCTAGCTGGAAGCTTTAAAATGGAAACATCACAAGGGATGTCTGTTTGGATCACATGTGGTACAGGAAAATATTTGCTTGGTATACTCCGGAGGGGGATCTAAATCTTCAGTTCAAAGCTGATCACGCTTTCTAAACAGAGCTTGTTTGTGCTTTCTTCCTTGAAACTCCTTCTGAGGGGAAAAAAAAAATAAGCTTTATAGGTAATTCTTAATTTGTTTTGCTTGTTTTCTTCCTCACTAAATTAAATAGACAAAGTCCAGCATCTTCACATTTTTTCTTTTTTCCTTTGTCTTTTTTACCTCTGCAATTTTGAAACTTTGACAATAATTTCAATGTAGTAGAATGGAACTGCTGAGAAAGCTGTGAAGTTACATAACTGGTTTCTGTATTTTTTCCTTTTCTACTTGAAATTCTCTTAGAGGTAAAAAAAAATTTGAAAAAACACGGTGACAACAACAAAATACACTCCATTGTTTGTTGGAAAACAATCATCCAACTTGGAAATAGAAAATTTCCAGCTTTTAAAAAATGAATCAGGATGAAAGGGTTAGTTCTAAGTAAATTGAATGCTATAGTTTTATTACAATTTTCCCCCTAATTAGTTAAGATAATTGAATAAAACTTTCCTGGGGGAAAGCAAGGGAGAGAAATGTATATCTTTTATCAGTTCCAACCTTTAAGGAGCATGCCTTTAAGATCATGGTTCTGCTTTTCTCCTTGAATTCCATCTTGGGAGTTACATGACGTTATCGATACCTTGACCTCGCTTTTGTTTCTTGGAGTACCTAGTGGAAATAGTGAAGAAATAAGATCTATGAAGAGTTACTTGATGGTAGCTGCTGGCATATGTTATGTGTTCTGCGTGAGTCTTTGCACAGAGTAAAATCTACACTAAGAGTGCAGTGGTGTCAGCAATTTCCATTGCAAACACAGCAAAGAATTTGTTTATGAAAAGTGGTAGGCTTTTATATATTTGAATCTATTTAAGTTTCCTGCTTAAAATCAGCTTTGAGATGCTGGCTGCTGTTGTGCTTTGGTCTGCTTCATGCTACGTTTTAACAAGCAGGAGTCAAACAAAGTCCTCAATAGGACATGCGGGAATAAGGAGCTAATGCTCAGGCAGATATGGGGTGGGACTTATCCCTAACACAAGCACTAGAGAGTCTGTAACTTGTGGAAGTTAACTGAAAGTTTTTTGGTTTTTTTTTTTTTTAAGAGCATTAGAAGGGCACTCAAAACCAGTTCTTGAGTGCCTTTTTTCATGCAGCAACCAAACAACTTTGCTATATAACTAAAACATTTATTATGTTCTACTGCAGGTTGCTTAGACCTTAGTATCCCACTGAGAGAAGGAAGTATCTTTCTGATTCACTTGAGTTCCCAGCAAACTTCATGAGACACAGTGACATTTTATTTCTCTTCAAAGGCAATCAGTAAAACTGAAAAAGGTCACATTTTGTTTTCAGCAAAGTACTTTTGTTTCATAATTTAAGGTGAACAAAAACTTCTAGCTCCATGTAGAAAGACATATATATGCTATGTCTAGTTTCAAGGCAAAATGTTAATTTTAAGTGCACTAGAATTTAGAAATTCAAAGTGCATGTTTCTTAATGATTACTCTTCAACAATTTTTATATTTTTTTAACACTTTTACTTCTGTATGATTATTTTCTGTCATTGAATCATTCCTACCGTATTTTTGACAAAATTAGGACAACTGACTATTGATTTAATGAAAACAACTATGTAATTTGACTGAAGAAGGAAAAGCACATAATATTTAGTTATTGGAGCTGCCTAACATGACAGACCAAAATATGATCCTTTCCTGGATGCAGACTGTAAATTTTGTGTTAAATAGGACTTTCCACAGTTTCACTGTTCTGGCAGCAGAAGGATCAACTGAGTGAGAGACCAGGAAAACAAATGGCAGATCTTGTTAAACTACCTTGCATTACCTTGCTGTATTCATCCTAGCCTTCAGTGAACATTTTTATTTGGAGAAACTTCATTGGCTACTTTAGAATCTATAAATCTAAAGTTATTTACTGATTTTCTCCATTTATGGATCTAGTTGCTCCTGGTTTAGGATATGGTTTTATAAACACTTGAATGTAAGAGTGACTTTACAAATACGTTTCTGGATGAGGAATATCTTCATTAACTTCAAGATAGCTAATCAGTGCAAAACTGGGAGAAATCTACCAGTGACCTCATTGTGTATTTTATTTTAGAAAAAAACATCTTCTACAAACAGAAACTTCATGCTGTTTGTTACAAAATAACATGGTTTGCCTTGAAACACGCTTATTTTTTTTCTTTATTGTAGTGGGGCCATAATTCTGACTAAGTCTCCTGTAGACCTGAGAGGTTTTAAGAATGAGTTTTTGTGGTTATTTATTGATAACTTCATTTGTAATGGTTAAGGCAGATGAGACGTTCAAGCTGACTCTTACTACATCTTGTGGGATTCAATCCAGGGCTAGACTGAGACTTTATATGTATGCTCCGAGAATGAGACAACATGTAAATACAGCACTCTGAGAGGAACTCAGGGGAAAAAGCAGTAGTTATGAATGGATCCTATACACTCTTGGGGAACAGTCTCCTAGATACTGTTCCCCCTTCCTGCAAAATCTCCGCTCTGTTGCAGAATGCTCTGCAGACTCAAATCTTTGAATAATTCAGGTGAGGAGAAGGGAAAGACAAAGAACAAAGTATATTTGCCAACGAGACTTGGAAAGAAGCAAGGAAAATGAGGTAAGAAGGTACAGTTAGGTTGTTTCAGATGGGAAAAGACATGGTGTAAATGAGCCTTGCCAGAACTGAGAGAAACAGAAAAAGCTTTTTATTGCCCCATGGGCACTAGTGGAGAGCAACTGGCTTTCCTGCTACTGACTTAGTGCTTTTTATGCTGGCATGGTGTAAGTGCAGTTGGTTATCTCAAGTGCAGAAACATGGCAAATCTGGTCCAATGTGTGGAAGGATTTGAGCACCCACTGAGAAAAAGAACTTAGTTGCCTTATGGTGGGAGCAGGAGCGTGAAGCAAATAACATGTTCCTTTTCCTGGAACTCCATTTATTGGTAGGACAGGAGAAAAATGGGAAGAAATATCTTTAGATCTTAGTGAAGTATACTTACTCTCCCACTGCATTCCTGTGCATCTGTCTTTTTTTTTTTTTTTTCCCCCCCTCTGTGTGGCTGACTGATATATTTGGTTCCTCCATTAGGCACAGGCTGAAAGTTGTATGCATCTGATGTTCAGTTTCAGTTATAACTGTACTTCACTGGTGACTCCTCTCAAATCTCCACATTTTCATAAACACTATGTTTGTAGAGATAAACATATTTTTTTTGAGCTGCTTGACTTGGTCAAAAATAATCACTTTTAGACATTGAAGAAGAAAATAGAGTTTGAAGGGTTGTTTGAAAATCTCAGTGAGAAAGGATTCTGTTACTGAGATGTACATAGATGATAAGTGTGTGATATTGTAGCCTGATAGTTTGGTAAATAAAATGCCAGACAACTTAGCTACTTTGCAAAAAGCTCTGCCTTTACAGCTGGCTAGTTTAGCTTATTTATTCCCTCTTCTCCTACCTCCATCTTTTTCCCAGAGGTTGTATTTTCGTCATTTAATCTCTGTGTTTCAGACCTTTGATAGATCATCATTAAAAAAAAAAAAAAAAAAACCACCTCATTTTTAAAGGAAAGCTTTTCCATTTTAGGGACAAATTCTACAAGGTCTAAAATAACAACAGAGCGGATATAAACCAATGGACTAATGGATATAAACCAATGGATTTAGGATTTTGGTCCTGAATCTATTTGTATATAATTTGGTTGTTACTGCAGGAAACCATGAGTGGAGACTGATTGGTTGAGAAGCTCCTCAGTCTGTCTCACTGCCTTATTTCCCTGATAAAGGCAATAATACTATATTTGCTTTGCTTGTATTTCTATAGCATAATTCTCCACATCTTTCTTGTGGACTAACCCATTCTTTTGTATTCCCAGTCTAGAGGTTGTTCACAATTAGGCTGGGGCTGGGGAATGAGAAGGGAGGGGATGTTTTATTAAAGAATGAGTGCATGTAAGTACAAGAGCTGAAGAATTTGCCCAGAATATGAGGGTTGCGTAGTTACCTTCTTTGCAAGAAGGGATTAAAATCAAATCCTCTTGAAAAAGAGGGATTTCCCTTATATGGCTTCTTGTTCTCTGGATTGCACTGGATTATGCAGAGGAATTTAGTGGTTGCAGAATGTAATATTAGGTCATAGGGCAGACAGGTTTCCAAGTAAAATATCAAAAGTTGAGCAGGATAAAACTAGGCCTAGAGTTTAAATAAGAAAATTGGACGGTTTTATTTTCAGTACATTAGTGCATCCTTCCTCTAAATTATTTCACAGCAGGTTATATGAGTTTATTGACCAATTCATCAGTACACTTAGGAGTCTGTTTCTTTTCATTTGCCCTCGCTATGCTGTGCAGTTTGCAACATTGAGCACTTGATGTTGCACAGCCTCATAAGTGAAAACAGCCATTTTGAAGCATTGTTCTAGGATAATGGCTAAGGGGTTAAGCACTGCAGTGTAGCAATGATGCAGACATGCAGAGATGGAAAGGGTCTCAAGGGAAACAAGTTTCAAATGGAAATGAAAATGCCATGATCTTGTGGACTACTATGTTTTGAGCAGGTACTGCCTAGAACAGCACTATACTGGCATGTAATGGGGCTCCTCCTCTTACAGTATGTATTTGCTCTATGCAGTTTCTCATACTGGAGTTCACATGTCAAAAGCCATAATTAACTCTTGTTACTTCTGAATTAGAGTATGAAGAGCACTTCAACAGTCACTTATAATGCAGTTTTAAGATGTGCTAGTCATCTGCAGTTCCCTTAAAAACAGAAGGATCAGATCCTCAGCAACACTCTGGATTTTGTTTCTGAGTAAAGAAGAGTTTGGTGCTTTCAGAGGGCAGATATGTCAAACTTTTTCTCCTTGGGACTTGAATCAGTAGTAAACAGTTCTATTTTGCCACTTTGCCCATGCTGAGAAATCCTTTAACCTCATAATACAAGGCCAGATGTAAGATTTCTGTGTGAACGCTACCACAGGCACTGGGAAAATACAATTACTTCTGTTTATTTAACTTCTTTAATTTACAGTCTCACATTTCTCAGCTACACTCGGAGCCAAGGTTTGTTTGCAGTCTTAAAGCACTTATTTGTATTTTTCTTGTATGAGTGAAAAGATTTTATGAAATGACTTGAGGTTTTACAGATTTTTTAATATTAAAATAAAGAAACTATTCAGAAAGGAGGATTTACTATAATAATTCCCAATGGAGGGAAAACTTATTGGAGTTTAAGTATCTGCTAATTTTGCTCAAGACTTTGGATTGTCTTTTATTTGTCCTGAAATTGTTTTTTCCTATACATGCTGAAAAATCCCCAAGTACTTTATTTGGCACAAGAAAAAACCCCTTTGTGCAATCCCCTAAACCCATTCTCAAAACTCAGAAACTTAAATGGGTCTATGCCATCTGTTCCTCTTCACTTTGGCAGCTCTGACGTGACATCTGGTAGTTACAGTACTAAGCCTGAGCTTGTAATTGGAATTCAGGGATCATGACAGAGATCTCATGTTCCTTGTTTTAATAAAACTTCCCTATGCTATGTGATGTTGTAGAGATGCTATCTGAATACTGGTGTATCCAACATGCTTGTACATTTTTGCTGACTCATCTAAAGTATGTAGAAAGAAGCAGCTCTATAATGATTTTTGATTTATTACTTTCAGTTGTGAAGAGAGCATGCTTTAATGATGACACTAGAGTTATTTTTGTCGGTGTTATAGCCTCACTATTTCTATAATCTTTCTCTGGATAAATAGGCAATATGACTTTTTCCACTGGGAGAGTTCTCAGCTGAAGGATAGCAGGATTAATCCATGAGGAGGTACTGTGTTTATTTGTAGTACATAAAATGGCTGAGAGCCCCTAAGAGTAAAACACAAAGTTTTCGGGGATTGGCAGTGTTATGAACTATGAAATTGAACCCAATTGCCAATGGAGAAGGGAGAGGAGAGAAAACGAAGGAGGACAGGCGGAAATTGATTCAAAGATGAAGTTAGCCGGTAGGACGGGGAGAAAGGAGAAGGTATATGTAAGAGAGACAAGAGAATCAGTTAAGGAGTTGTACTTCATTTCTTCATTTTTCTGTAGGCATGGCTCTCCCTCTCCACTCAGGATTTCTGTCCTGAACACTTTCTGATGGGCCCTTTTCGTTCATTTGCCCTTGTTTTTCTCTGCTTCATCAGTGGAAATAATTTGGAGAGTACCTCCTTACTTCAGTGAAGAGGCAGCGATTTGGCTTTTTGCTTCAGTTAGCAGCTTGAGCTCAGTTCTGCAGGGGATCCTGAGAGTGAAGTCAAGCAGCTGAATTTGACTGAAAACGCTGGTTAATGTGCTTCTGCTGACATTTAAACCCCTGCTGTTTAAGATGGTTAATAATTTCTAAGAAATTCTCCCCACCTCCTCATCCTTCATTCCTCATGTTCCTGTACTCCTCTTCAGTCAGTGAAACTGAATTAAAATGCCCTCTTAAAGGCAAGGTACATCATGCTTTTTGGAGGACAATGTTTATTTTCCCCTGATTTGTCATGATCCTGCTTTTATGAAAACGGTGTGCTTTCTTTTTGTAACAGCTTTTAATTTAATCCAGACTTGGATTTGTTTATATCTATTACAGTCTGCTTCCCTGTACGTTTCTTATGCATCTCTAAATTTGAAAGAGAGCCAGTATTTTGACATTTTATTTGGGCTAGATTTTGAATAAATGTAGTTAGGCTTTGTCACACTTCTTTTAGACAGTCAACACAAAGTTATTTCTTTTCTCTTTGATATAAAAAGCGCTTTTAAAATGGTTCCCTTTTAATTACTCCTGAAGATGTTCTTATTTGAATAAGGCTGTAAATGTCAAGGCTTGATGAGTCAGACCTAAAATGTTAGAAAGCAAACTATCTCCTAATGTTGTCACTCTGGCCCAATCTTTGTGAAGTGCCAAGAACTTCCTTGTAGGTGCTTAGTGCTTTTTTCCAGCATCAAAGACAGGGAAAGCTGAAATTGCCTAGCACCTTGCAACACAATCCCATATCAAACAGCCTGGATTAACCCCAAATATGCTTGATCTCCATGCAAAAGAAGCTGTGACACTTTTTCAAGAATTAAGTATCTTCTTGTAATTGATGTCTTCATTTTTGAAAGGCAGAGCCAAAGCCAGGTTGCATTTCCTGTGTTGGTCCCACATTATTATCTATTTGGAGAGAAAAATTAGATTAGCAAGAGCTACCCATGTAGGCAGATGCCTGCATAGAGAGGGGTCGATGAGAAGTACATGAAAAGAGAACTATAAAGCTATAAAGGTGTCCTTGGAGATGTGTTCCCATACTAGTTCTGTTCAATACTTTCTGCTCCCTCCAATCTCTTGTGCCTTGAGCTGCACTGTGACATGTTAATTAGAACTCATTTTTACCTGGAAAACAGATGTAGCAAACTGTGGTAAGTGGGGATAAGCAGCAGACTATGGGCCTGATTTTATGAACCTCTTCAGTTTCTAATGCTTCAGTATTTACAGAACGTTACAGTATTATTTAGATTCAGGAGGCAACCTGATCTTTCCACAAAAACTTTAATTCTTCTTCCCTCTGTCCTGTTTCTTTTTCAAGCACCAAGGGTCTTGAGACAGGTCTCCTTTCGGTCCTGCCACCTGACTCTCACGGTCTGCTGTGGATATCCAGAAGGAGAAAACCTACAGAGCCATTCTTCTTCCAAAAGCATCTGGTGAGGAAGGGAATACTAACTCTCTCCTAGCTTGAGCAATTCTACCAGATTCTGTTTTTCTACAGAGAAAGAGCTTCAGCCTTATAAACTGCTGGTGCAGTCTTTTTTGTTGTTTTTCCTTGAGATTTTTGTTTTGGTTTAACAGACAGTGAAGGGCTGGGAAGGTGGAATTAAGCTGGGTTTCCTGACAGGGGAAAATAGTCTTTCATTTCACTTGCATCTGACCTTCCACATGTCCCTGATATTTTTTCACAGCTGACTGGCAACTTCAGAAGGTTGAGCTCATGCAAGATCACTGCAATGTGAGGTAGAGAAATCCAGATGAGTGTTAACCCAACTTGTTTTGTAGCTACGTGACTATTCATATCACAGTTTAGGATTCACCACTAACTTCCTCTCGCTTGTTTCTGCTGTGGCTGCACCTCTTCTGTGAGTTTAGCGTGCTGAGATGTCTGGCTGGAGTTATCTCTACCCTCTGGGCCTGTGCAAGCAACCTCATTAGCTTGTCAGCTACAGCGTCTGCACTGATTTCCAATCAGAAGTCTTGTTAATGTCCCTGTACCAGCATCTTTAGCTTGCTGGTGCGCCAGCTATGAGAAGTTTTTATGGCCCAAACTCTTAGTACTGTGGGTGGGTGGTAAGAAATTAGTCTGTGGGTTTAATGGGTTGACAATTTTCATAATGTTCCTGTGCCCATATTGAAAGAATAAATTGTTTGCCTTCTCCATGTGTCCTATGCAACTGTGTTTGTCTTTTGTGTTACCATTTTACAGTGCCAACTCAGGTTTAATATGCTGTTCACAGTAACTCTTCCCAAACATTGTTTTCCAGGTGACAGCCATTCGATAGCTTTGCTTCACGCTAGCTCTTGCAGTTCTTCTAATATTCTGTCCAAGGTGACTCTCATGTTACATTGCAAATCGTCTTTCTCGCTTTAGCCTCCAAAGCATTTGCAGCTATTCCCTTTTAGTGGACCTGTGATTGTGACTTACAGACTTTCTAATCTGTGTTTTATTTTGTTTATCAATATTAGTAAATTAACAGTTTTCCCAGAGTCGTGGGTACCTCCCACCAGTTCATTATAAATGCTCAGCATCCATTTACTGCTTCATCCATTTTGTTAATCCTTCTGACTGTCTATTATCAAGTTCATTTGAATTAGTTTTGTGACTGGGAGAGTCAGGACATAGTAAATGTTGTTCAAAACGTTGATGTTTGCCACTTCATATTGCTGTGCTAGGTTTTAAAAGAAGGACAGGTAACCTGTCTTCAAAGGGTAACAAGTCTGAATTGGAATGGGAATTGTAAAGACAGAAACTTGTAAAAAATTTAAATTGGCATTCTTTATACAGTCATTAAAGAATGCAATGAAGTGAGTGGGGTTGGTGGAAATACTAGAGCTCAGATTGTTAAACTATTTGGGCACTCTGACTCAGTAGATGCAGACAATCTCCAAGAAATCTTGGGATGATGGGTAAAGCACCACTAACATTCAACAAAGCAGAGACAACACCAGAAAACTTTTGTTAATATTGTCTAGCACTTCCTGATATACTCCCTATTTTCAGTTGTTTACAATTCTAGCACAGGATAAACCTTCTGGGTGAAACTTTTCAAGTTTTGTTTTCTTGTCTTTGCTTGAATTTTGAATTTTTTAAATCAAAGTTTTCTTACACGGAAAAAAAATAATTGTTTAAGATGGAGGAATTAAAAATAGTGTTGCTGATGTCAAAAGCTCCTGTCTTCTGTTTGTTTGATTTGATGTCATTTAGTTTAACTACTTCAGTACCTTGCTTTATGTTTATCTACGTTACATTTCATCGGGCCATATGTTTGTTACTGTAAGGTCTTTCCTTGGCAGTCAGCCCTCAACTTTTATAGCCTGGATTATACATTTCTTCAGCAAACTGTCTCACATGAGGCTTCATCTTCTTTTCCAGATTGTTTATGAATATATAAGAGAGAGAATGGGCTCAGTACAGATCCCTGTGAGATTCCATTAATGACTACTTTCATTTTAAAAACTGACCATTTATTTCTGTCTTTATTCCTCATTTCTAAGGAGTTTTTCCTAACTTTTTAGTTATTTATTTTTTTAACCCATGTGAGAACTTCTGTCTCGTTGCTTAGCTCCTTCAGGAATGTACGGAGAAGGGGACCTTATCAAACAGACTGCAAATTCGAACAATCTGCGTGGCCCGTTCAAAAGCTGATTCGAGCTGTTGAATTGTTTTATTCACCCTGGGACAGTTTTCACACCAGATCGTGCTGTCTGAATGGTTGTTTTTTAAAAATGTGATTCTCTGGGCAGATGAGTCTCTTTGTCTAAAATCTCCCTGTGATTCTCTGAATGAGGTATCTGTCCTAGTCATCTAGCTCAGAGAGAGATAGGGCTTAAAGTTGCTACAGATTTGCTGCTGTCTCAAATGGGAGGTCTATTAGGAGTTCTGAAACCACTGCTAAATCTTGGTTGTGTGTATGGTTGGCCCCTGTGTGCTGACAAGACCGAACAAAGACTTTTCTGCTTGAGAATGTTGTTTGAGACCATGCAATCTTGCTGCTGGTCTGGATCTCCTTGCTCTGTGTGTGTACACACATATGCAAGTATATACTTCAGTGAAGAGTGACAGGGATGAGTGCATTTAAGGGCCAATTAATTCTCTGACTGGAGTGAGATACAGAGAACAGAGAAGTAGTGCTGGGTTACAGTAACTCCACACAGTATGATCTGGTGCAGATATATCAATGTGGCTGTTCAAGGCTGATCCCTCAAGTCCACAAGACAATGAACCTGAGCTAACAGAGTCTGCTGCTTCAGTGATGCTACAAAAACATGGCTAGGATGTTACTGGTTCTGAAATTAGCTTAGTCCTTCCTAGGCTGGGGTTCTCTACATAGCATTCAATTTTATTGTGTAGACATGCACTAGGAGTCTTGGAACAGCTCCCAAAAGTGCTATGTTACGTTTTATTCCAGAATGTAATGTATCAAAAATAATGTAATTTTCTGTCACAGAAAAAGGTAATTTATTCTTCTGTATGTCCTTGTAAGGTAGAAACTATGCCTCCACAGAAATTCATACAGCTCTGTGATGCTAAATTTCATTCACGTCACACAGCATATCTTGCATTAATCCTCCATTCATAGGACACATTCTATTGTTATAACAACAATTCAGTGTAATATTACATGATTGTTCAGCCATGTTTTATCCTAACATCAGTGTTTTCTCTGACATAGTCTGTTTCTCCTAACCAACTGAGGAAATTAATTCTGAAGACTTTTAATATACTTACATAAAATACATGGAAATATGTATAGAATACAGCTATTTGAGGAACTTTGAGTGCAGTAACTCTCCATTTTCCTGCTCATTCTCCATACATTTTAATGCCAGTATAATGAAGATGAAAGACAAGGTGATTTTTCACTGTCACAGACCTTATAAGTAAATTCATGGAAGGAATTCTTCAGAGAAAGTTACCAAATACATTTTAGGGTCAGCTGTGGATAGACCTCTAAAAAGATAGTTGTCAGTAGATGTAAACATAGAATGACAGACCTCTGAAAATGTCTCTGAAAACAAAAGTAGGAATTCAGATCACTTATATGATAGAGCAAAGGATTTGATGGAATAACTGATTTACTTCGGTTGGGTTTCCAGAACTGACCTTAACAGGAACACAACATGGTCTTGTGTTCCTCTTCAGGACTCAAGTCCTGATTATCTTCACATGTGTAGAATGCAACATGAAGAACCAGAGCTCTGGTCTAGACTGTGATCCAGGTATTCCTGAAGGATAAGAAATCGGGTTCTGGCATTCAAATTTTAAATGTGATAGAGGCTGTTAGGTGTGAGTGAAAAATGTATTAAAGCATTGTCATGGTTTAACCCCAGCCAGCAACTAAGCACCACACAGCCGCTCACTCACTCCTCCCTGGTGGGATGGGGGAGACAATCGGAAGAGTAAAGGTGAGAAAACTCATGGGTTGAGATAAAGACAGTATAATAGGTAAAGCAAAAGCTGTGTACATAGGTAAAGCAAAAGCTGTGTACACAAGCAAAGCAAAATAAGGAATTCATTCACTACTTCCCATGGGCAGGCAGGTGTTCAGCCATCTCCAGGAAAGCAGGGCTCCATCACGAGTAACGGTTACTTGGGAAGACAAAACACCATTAACTCTGAACATCCCCCCCTTCCTCCTTCTTCCCCCAGCTTTATATGCTGAGCATGATGTCATATGGTGTGGAATATCCCTTTGGTCAGTTGGGGTCAACTGTCCCGGCTGTGTCCCCTCCCAACTTCTTGTGCACCCCCAGCCTACTCGCTGGTGGGGCAGTGTGAGGAGCAGAAAATGCCTTGACTCTGTGTAAGCACTGCTCGGCAGTAACGAAAACATGTCTGCGTTATCAACACTGTTTGCAGCACAAATCCCGAACATAGCCCCATACTAGCTACTATGAAGAAAATTAACTCTATCCCAGCCAAAACCAGCACAAGCATTTCTTGAGAAGATGCTAGGTTAAGCTGTGTGTGCAGATACAGCCAATGGGAAAGCAATTTTCAGTGTTTTTTCCAAGTAAATGATGCAGCATCTGTCATTTTCATAGCCAAACTCTGTTAAAATACTTGAAAAAATAAACTTTTTGGGGAATACTGAATCAGCATGAATTCTGGACAACCTGAATAAAGTGAATTCCATAGCGATTCAGCAGACAGAGATCCTTCCTTTATACCAGTGGATGTGCTGGGAGGCACTGGTTCTTGTAAAGATGTTGCTTTGTGCAGAGTTGTGCAATTACTCACTAAGAAGAGACTGCTGCCCTTAAAAAATATCGACTCTTCTGAGTTGGCAAATGATCAAAAAAGCTTCTTCAGATTTAGAAAATTAGCTCTATTGAAGAACCTAGTTTGCATTGGAACTGTGATCTCTCTTCTGGTATGAAATATAAATCATGTTGTCATTACTGATACTTAGATATCCGCAAAGTTTCAGTCCAGCGATTAATTCATCTTTGTGTATTGTGTGACTCTTACAACAGTTACATCATGCCTGGTGTAATGCCATTTGCATTAGAAAATACTCATCTGTATTATTCAGCTAAAACAGTTTCACATTTTGGATTCAATTATGCAACATGGTTAAATTAGTCATGCAGAAACGTGTTTGATAGAAAAAACACAGGCTGGAGACCTGAGCCAGGCTGAGATGGAAATCTGAGTTCTATGCCATAAATCCTTTTCAGATTTTGAGGTAACAAACTGAACCTAGTTTTTCCTTATGCTTAGAAGTGTCTGAACTCAATAAATTGATATTTTATTGTGTTTTGAAAATATGATTTGAATGTGTTTGATTGTCTTAAATTAAAATTATATGAAAGAAACTATGTATAACTGCTCTTGAAAGGTGCAAGAGTCACAAAGGGGAAAACAAAATATAAGTATCATAGGAGGGATGATGTTAAAACTACATTAAAAGTATTTGTTAGTTTTTACATGTTCCCTTAGAACAATTGATTTGGCTGTTCATGGTTGCCATAACAACCAGATGCATGTTTGAAGTTTTTTAATTCGCTTAGACAGCCAAGGTCTGTTATGTTCATTGCTTGTGACCTCTGCATATGGCCTCGTCCCAGGTCTCACTCACCAGTAACTAATCTGTTGTTGTCAGTCTATGAAGCCAAGAAAGGTGAGCATAACCAGAGATTAATGCCAAGTCCCTGAGAGATGCTGCTGTCATTGGGTATGGACAACAGCTTTTTAAAGCATTGTCTGTATAGGTGGATTTATTGAAGCATGCAATGTGTCTGAAGAATGGGAATTTCTGACAGCATACCAATGCTTTCATGTCCCCAACTACTGTAGTGTGCTTAACATCTCAATTATGTATGAAGTGAACAGTGAAATAAGCCATAATGTTCTCTGGGTCTTTTATGTAATTGAAACAAAAATGTAATGGCAGACTCTAAAAAAATGTGTGGGCAGAGTGAATTGCCCATTTATAATAAACTTTATTGGTTTGGATGTGAAGTTCCAAAAGAAATCTTCTTTGTAATAACAAATCCACTGAATTTACTAAATTTAAGAGATCTTACAAACAGTTCCAGATTCCATTGGAATGAAAAATGTCATCTGTATCAAATACCTTCAAAACAATTCATTCAAGTCTGTTTCTTCAGTGCCTGTTTTTTCCTGTGGAATATTTTTTTATTTGTCACTGGGGTCCTCTGCTTAATACAAAGTGGATATTAGATTGAGTTGAAACACTTGTGTGGTGAAGGAAAGGCTCAAGATTCTATCAAATTACTATTGATACTTAAGAATTGTTAAGCGACAACCTTGAGTACTCTCTATCTTCTGAACTATTGTCCAAAGCAGTCACCACTGTAAGGATAATGAGCACTGCTGATTTTGTCTTCATCTCCTTCACAGATGTGGTTTAACTAGAAAGACCAAAGCCAACAATAGAAAAAGAGCTGTGACAGGATTAAAGAAAAGGCCACTCTTTCATTGATGTAGAGGCAATTCAGCTGAAACCTGGCCAAGATAAGAATGTCTCCTGAGTTACTTAAGTAGACTTCATTTGTAGCAACTGCTACACACAGACTTGTTTGTAAAATCCTTTTTTTCCTCTTGTACTTTTTAAAAAAATAATACTAAAAAATAGTAACTTCTTATATAAGAAGAAAGCTTTTCTTGTCTGTCACTGTTTATATTCTGGATAGAAAAAACAGTAGTGACAGTATGCACTGAATGCTAGGGACTGATTTAAGAAGAAGAGGAGAACCCAAGAATGGTAAAAGCACAAGGCCTAACTCCTGAGTGAGTGAACTGAGGGAGACCAGTCAAAATTTCAATAGCTTTGAAAGATATGCATTGTACTATATGCTACACCCCAAATCACAGTGGAATTTGCATTACTCCGCAGGGCTTTGCTAACTGTAAAGTTCGCCCTCTTCCCAGATTGTAAGGAAACAATAAAAAATATGTTGTGCCTTAAAAAAGAATACGAATAGAACAAACCCTAAAATGGATGTAATATTTCCTCCTCCTCCGAGGACCCTCTACCCCTTAAAATCTTCTACATTGAATCTGTATTTTCTTTCCCCAAAATGTCACCCATCTGCTGGGTTTGGCAAACCTGCGTGAATTCAATATTTCTAGATTGCACAAGAAAACAATGAAATAAACTTAAGCCGCTTCTGATCAGTGTGGGGAAGTTGGTGCAGCCTGCCTGGATTTCCTTATGAGTCAGAAAATCTCTACTGAATAAGAACCATGAAATATTTTGCTAACATGAATGGGACAGAATCATCAAGTTAGAGAAAACTGCAGCAGCAGAGTCTGTACACATACCAACAAATACAGCAGCTTTTCTTTCAATAACGTTGTCAGAAATCCACCCACTCCTTTCTCACCACGCAGCAGGGGTACCCCACAGAAAGCAGTCCCTCAGCTTCACATCCTTCTCTGTAGAGCAAACCCTTCTCCTCTCTTGAACCAATGGGTAGGAGTAGACCAGGTCCCCCAGTGCCTGCCTGTTGCCAGGTCTGAAAGAAGTTTTTCTCAGTCCCTCTCACGAAAAGGAGAATGGGCAAATATTTGTCATTACAGCCATGGGAAAATACGCTTGATACCAAGTTTCCATGTAAAGATATAATTCCAGGGCACAAACCCATTTCTTTGGTTGTAGCATGGTAGCAGAGGTGGACAGCTTGTGCAGAGGTCCCTCAGCTCTCATTTTGCCCTGGTCTTTGGCAGAAGGGCACCACACTGGGCTCTTTAGATCTGTTCTTCCTCCCTGCATAAAGCTGCAGCCATTCATTAACCCCAGGATAGGGGTGGGGGCAGACACAAGCTTTCTTGGTGAAGGAAGAATCCACCAGAGACCAAGAAGTAATCTGTTTCTGTAAACAGTCTATTGCAACAGGAACAGTGCTTGCAGTGAAGTCTCGCTGTGATGCCTAGTTTTTAATACCTTTCAATATCTCCTTATGGCATCATAAAATGTCAGGACAGAAAACCATATTCTACCACCCTTGAAAATTTGTTTTTGGCACAAATCTTGGTCTTTACTTCTTTAGCCAAATCAAGGATGTTTAAGATGGCAGCTGTTTCCACCTATCAACAATTCACA
This sequence comes from Gavia stellata, assembly GCF_030936135.1. Classification (NCBI taxonomy): domain Eukaryota; kingdom Metazoa; phylum Chordata; class Aves; order Gaviiformes; family Gaviidae; genus Gavia; species Gavia stellata. The sequence goes on from NC_082600.1 coordinate 27,819,499, forward strand.
CGCAACTATCCCCAGGGGAAGCCTGGGGTTATTCATACTGCCAAACCCTGGCATGAAAGATGGTGGACTATTATTTTTATTGTAAAAGGAGATGTCTAAGCTTCTCCAGGGAATTTTTCAGAGCGTTTAAATCAGCCTCCCGTTTTAAATTTCCCTGCAGAGGAATCCACCTCTTTTATACAGGGAGCTGAAGGAGCTTAAATACAAGGAAATATTGAAACTTACTGCACGCCATTGTTGGGTAATTGTCAAATAATTTTCACTTGTAGTACTGACTTCAAAGAGCCGTTCTCATGATACAGCTAGTGTCACACAAATGGGGCTTTGTAATCGTGCAAACTTTTTTCTCCCAGGTAAATTAGTACTTTATATCGTTGAGTTGGGCTTTTGAATTCCTTTTATTTGATTCAAATTAGCTGAAAAGGAATACTTTAATTTGAACATTTTGGTGCAATTTTATTAAAGCTGTATTCTTTGAGGCATTACCTTAAAAGGGGTTGTAAACATTTACAGTACATAGCTCAGAATTAGCATAGCTGAAGTTGGAGTAATTTTTCATTTTTATCACTCTCTGCCATGCCTCACTTACCTACTAAATGCAGTCTGTTCAGTGCAGTGTTGATGGATGAAGCAACATACTTGTAAATAACAGATATATTTATATTGCTTGCTGATCAGGAAAGAATCACATCATTGCCACAGCCATGTATTTGTAACAGCTTTAAGACTCTGCCAGTACTCTCAGATCAGTTTTTCAGTTTGTATACAGAAAGTTTTCAGTTTTCATATATTTACAACATGATGGAAAATAACAGGGCTATAAAATGACGTCAAAGTTAATTTTACTATTGACATTTCTGCTTTTTTACTGGTCTCTATTAAAACTGTTTTCATGTTCTGCACAACGATGTGGGAAAACTTGGTTAGGACAGAATTTAAATCCAACTCTTAACTTTGCATTTCAGGCTCATCAATATGTATTTACATGTCAGTAACCTCTGTCAATTGTCTTAGCCCAGTGAGAGAGAAATCTAGAGGTCACTCAATTAGATCCATTTGCAAAGGTCAAGAGCTTCAAGGCTGTGTGAGTAATTGTAGTTTACTAAAATGTAGATTTAGCAGTCTAAAATATGAGGGCTACCTTTCAGGCATGCTAAACAACCTTGTATTTTCATTGACTGCTAAATAATGCAAAACTGTTGACTGAAATATTTGAACTGGTCAACAATTAAGAAGGAATTGCAAAATGTTATACAAAAGTCTAGCTTTTTCTAAGTTATAAATTAAAAGGTGGAAAAACACAAAAGAAAAGTTAAGCTTGAAACATGCGTATGTGCAATTTCATGTTTAACGGATTTCTAACTGAAGAAGTTGACTGAAAGAAGGAAAATCATAATGTTCCCAGTGAGAAGGAAGACTTGTATTCTATCGCTCATTTTTGCAACACACAACTTTTGAGGAATAAGACTATAAAATCAGATTTTTCTTATATGTAGTTCACAGGTGGCAGGTTTTGACATCTTCAAAATCTTTTGCTGCTTTCATGGAATCATCAGCTGATATTTGTAAGCAAGTTTTTTCTCTGTGTACCTCTGAAGAAGTGTCCATTTTCCAGCTTAGGAAAAGAAGGAAAAGAAAAATTTTCTACTAATGGAAGTAATACAATCTCACTAAAAAGGGGATGAAGGCTCTGTGTGGGGAAGAGGAATGCTGTCTGGATCAAAGACTGGACATCTGTACAATGCTGTTGTGGGTGGGGAATGGACTATGCACACGTACAGCTGTCTGTGAATGCCCGGGCTTGTTAGGAGAGTGTGTTTTACTCTCCTCTGGTGACAGACCGAATCATAACACAGCTGGCTGCCCTAAGGAAGTATTCTTCAGCTGATACCAGGCTGTTATTTGAGTTGAGAACAGGTGATCTGTTGCATTAATATATTTCCTTTAAGACTATGGGCCAATGTCTTTCCTTAATACATTCCTAGACAAGTGTAAGGAAACAATGACTCTTAACTGACTGGGTCTTTTGAACTTTGTTGGCGGTCTAGCCAACAGCTTGCAAAGGAAAGGAAAAGCTGAAAGAACCTTTGAAATAGACATCTTCCCAAGTTGTCCAAAGACTTTAGGGCATTGGGCCTATTGGCTTAACAATGAAGACCTATACGATGGTGGGTATTAAATTTGTTGTGATTCTAACCACGCTGTCTGTAAGAACAAAATAGTCTCTCAGCTTTGCTACAGAGTCCTCATGGAAGAATGTAGTTGGCCTCTCCCAGGGAAGGAGCAGGGAGCCCAGAAAAGAGTGTAGACAGAGCCCTCTGTTTTGTCTTGGAGGGGTGGTCAAAAAAGAGGGTCTGGTTGCAAGCTGGTAGTGAGCCAAATGGAAAACCTGAGGACTCTTACTGTTGGCTTGATTTGGAGTACTGAGGGGGGGACTGGAACAGAACCAAGGCCAAATCTGTGTTTGTCTTTGACCCATTCGGACAGTTGACCTGATAGTTTCACCATCTATTTTTCTTTGCCCTTTCTTGTGCCTCTTGTCACCTCATGGTGTTATTTCAGTGCATCTTCTTGCTTCCTTCTTCCAGGCAGTACGACCTATACCTTATAATCTAAATTCTCCACTGCCAGCCTTGAAGGTCCCTGTTCTCTTAGAGTGGGGTAGGGAAGACCATCACTGAGATAATTTTTCTTCAGGAGATAGCAGCGATATACCAGGAGGCAATTTCAGTGGATAGTTTGTGCTCCCATACTATTGGAATTTCTGTCTTGGGAGGGAGTCTGTTACTACTCATTGGTTTCTAAGAACCTCTCAGAAGTTGAGGGGTTGGTTCATTTTTTTTTCCCCATTTAAAGTCAAATCCTTTTATTTTCCAGATGAACTTTTATTGATCAGAATGGTTTGATCCTTTGACTCTAAAGAGCAGTTGGTGTCCTCAGAGGTTTTTGCTTTCAGCAGTAACAGGTGTGAAACTTCTCACTTTATTATCACATTTCAACAAAAAGTCTCTGGACAAAATGTCACGTTGTTGATCTCTGGGGCATGTCCAATTTATGTTTGGATCAAGAGCTTGGTTTGAAGCAAATCTGCTCATTCCCCGTTTATGCTTTGGTTCGCACTTTAAAGCAGTCTCAGTTGATCCTTTCAGTATCCTTTTTGGCTTTCTTTTGGATAAAATTGAGTTGGGAGATGTGCTCTGGGAGCAGCTTCAGATGCAAATTGTCATTCAGTCCAAGGGGCCAGGCTAGAGTTAGCCCAAATTTTAAAAAGCAAACCCAGCTGCCACTGGAATGAGTATAGTGTGGACATTAAATCCTTATCACCAACTATTTGGCTTTACAGGTCCACTGTGACTTGTCTGCATTATTTTCTAGCTGGATGTAGCCCTCATGAGACTCTGTGCTGAATAAACAATGCTTGCACCACTGAAAGCAATATCCTGACAATCCAGTCATGTTTTATTACAAGCAGATTCCACAGCAATGTGTACCTGCATACCTGTATTACAATACAGTTGTATTTGTACTGTAACATAAAAGCAGTGAGAGTGCATTTCATTGGTATTTTATAGAATATTTGATAGGAGTATGTTAATATGAACGTTGATATCTTTTTCTGCATTACTCACTGTAGTAATTTAAATTAGTGACTCACTGTGATGAGTTTTAATGTGTCTTATTAACAATGGAGCATCTGCAAGTTTTAGGTTCATAAAGGGTTTATAATTAAGCCATGAAAATTAATTTAGCTATTTATAATGGATTGTTAATTAGTTTGCTAATAGGGCTGTCACTTCCAAACTCTCTGCAGAAGGTGAATATCAGGTTAGTTCTGTCTCTCGAGGTTTCAGGGCAGTTTATGACATTCCTTATGGAAGGTATTAATGTCCAAATTTTTCTTGTGAAGAGAACTCCTCTTATCTGCCAAACGTTTAAAGATTATTATTGTGAACGCTGATGATTTCTATTCTGGCATGTCTGCTTTTTGGTATCATTTCCTGGGTAATCAATGACTTTTTTGCCCCATGTGGCATTGATTACCACAAATATTTGAACAAAATGGAAGTAACAGAAAAAATCCTCTCTAAATGCTGGAATAACCTTACTGTACCCTGAGCACGGAGCATATCAAATACCTTCTAAAAGAAGACAAATTGGTTCTCTTTGGAAAAAGTATATTCCAGAAATGAAGTTACCTTTATTACGGAGATAGTTGGTGTAGAATATTATGCCAGCAATACTAAATCCTGAAAATAACAGTGAATATTAATTCAGGTCTATTCTGCACAGAGGTCAAAGCGTATACAGTGTAACAGTAGTTTTCTATATGATAAAGTGAGATACTGCTCTTAAAAAAAATAATCGTTCTGGTCTTCGTATAATAAAAGCATTCCCCCTCCCCCTCTCCCCTGTTTTTTGGTGAGTGCTGTCTCTGGTAGCATTAATGTGGTGGTATTAGACTGAACAGAGCTGAGGCAACTGACAGTTTAAAGATTTCTGATTGATGATCCAGCCTTCTTCAGACTCAATCTGCCGTTATGCTGATTTTAGGTGCATCTGGATAAATTAATTCTACCATTGTAGCCTCCAGAAACTTTCTAAAAACTATAGTTAGAACATAAGCTCTACAGACTCTAGTTATAGACAAAGGAAGACTTTTTTTCTCTGTAGTTAATTTCAGCTTGTCAAATCACATGAATTGGCTTGATCCAATCCTGGGCTATGAGATAAACTCAAAGTCCAAGTGGTTCCAAGTATGTTGAGGTACAGCTAGAGGACACATTTGCATTTTTAATACAATTGTAAATTGCTTTGCCTTGTGGTTTTGTCAAAATAACAGTTACATATATAATCTGTGACCATAGGGAATTGCTCCAATCAGATTTCATACCTGGAGTTTCCATACATGGGTTTAAACTTGTATTCACTTGGTGTAACATCACAGAATGAGGCATAAATACATATACTGTATAAAGGATGTCACTGGAGTGAAATGGGAGATTCTCCAAAGCAGGGAGTCATTCTAAATAAGAACTATACTAAGGAAGAAAAAGGAGGGCATGGACTACCATTAGGGTTGGTTGGAGGACTGACTTTAACAACAGAATTTCAAACGATGGCACAAATAAGAGCCCGTCTAACCAAACACATGCAATTCCACCTTATTCACTCATCATGGTTATTTTACTGACATGTCAGTATGCTAGTGTCTGTGTCATAAACAGGCCTGGTGGCAGAGTGGAGAAAGTAACTAGTGCTGTTTCTGTTGTTTCTGTACTTATTGTCAGTGCTGGCCTATTGCTGGTATTTGTACTTTATTTTTGTCATGGCTGTTTGAAACTGGGGGGGAAGAAATTCCATAAGCATAAAATGGTGAAAATTTTAAGGGATTTGTTTTCAACAAATAAAATACATTTATTCAAAGTAAATCAAATACATGAGGTTCTATGGAAGTCTCAGTGCAAATTTATTAACTTCATAGGGATTAATAAATGTAAGGAGTGAAAACCCTGGAAGTATTTTGAGCCTACTTTCTAAGGCTACACTTGTTTACTAATTTTGGATTCTTTCCATTAGGTAAATACTATAATTTTAGAAATTTATTTTCCCATTCTACATTTATCTTAAAAATATTATTGCTTTTTAAATTGCTTTTCCAAAGATTTCTGTAGTCCTCACAGAAGGTGATGTATCCTTGAATTCTTTATTGGTTTCTGAAGAAATAGCCTGAGAAGTAGACATTTCCTTCAATCTTTTTGTTTATAATAAATAAAATTAAACACAATGACATGCACAGTTGTAGAGCCATGAATTCAGAGAACTAAACTTACCATGAAGTTCACTTAGAAATGAAAATAAATGTAGGTCTCAAATAGTCTGGTTTTCAAGGATGATTCTGGGGAGAGATGGAGAAAAGAAATACATTATTTCCAATATCACTTGCAATAGAGCTAAGCTTGTGTTTGTTTTTTTTTTTTTGTTTTTAAATGAAGGTTTGTTAAAATGTATGGGATAGGATTGCTTATTTTGTTATTTGACCAAAATCCTTGAAAAAAAGCTGATAGAAAAAGATGCTAATGAAAGATTCAATGTCCCTTCATCTTACTGTGATTAAGAAATCTCCAGTCTCCAGATCTCAGGCTATTCAGTGACAATAAGCCAGCTGGGTTGTTAAATTATTGATATTCAAGGTGGAACCTTAATCCCATTTACTTTCTGGTCTATTAAATAAATTATACAGAATACTAAGGCACACAAATTCAAGTTTGCTAAAATTCTTATAAAGCTTCATTTAGCTGTTAGCATAGATCTGCTTTTAACTTATTAATTTAGAAAACTTTGCGAGTGTTAAATAAATTTAACAGATTAGTAAAAATCTTTATAGCGACAGTTGATTAAGATGATGTGGCAAGAAAGAAAATAGTTATACAAATGAATAAGAATTCTGAAACAAGGAATTGTAATCAATAGTCTGATAGAGTTTGGATTCTTTCTGGATTATTTATTTTTAGCTGAAATCTGCTAGCCATGTACTTCTGTGATAAGAAGGCTTAAAACCAAATATTGTTTACTCCACCAAAATGAGGAATGCATATTACACGTATTACACATGCAAAATTTAATGTATTTGTACCCTTGTTTGAATTACATATTTATGCCTTGCCATAGCCGGAAGGCTGACTTCCTCAGTGTTCTTCTCAACATTCCCATTTTTAAAATTAAGGCACATATATTTGTGAGAAAGTGAACATATTCGCGTTGTGGGAGAGGGACTTTGTGCATGCTCTATGTTTGACACTGATGTTCCTCATTTCCAGTCTCACTCTCAGAAAACTCTATTTTCACAGAATCACAGAATCACTAAGGTTGGAAAAGACCTGTAAGATCAAGTCCAACCATCAACTAACACCACCATGCCCATTAAACCATGTCCCACAATGCCTCGTCCACACGTTCCTTGAACACCTTCAGTGATGGTGACTCCACCACCTCCCTGGGCAGCTTATTCCAGTGTTTCACCATTCTCTCAGTAAAGAAATTTTTCCTAATTTTAATAATTTCCTAGAAATTTCCTAATTTTAATAATTAAGGTGCTTTCCTACCTAAAGTGAAGGGAATGTGTGATTAGAAAGGGGTGAAGAAATGAAAAAACGATGGGGCGTGGAAAGCAGAAAGATTATACAGCTCTTCTTTGTTTTGCCCTTTACTTTCTTGTACCTGTTTTTATTTCTGTCATTGCTTTGCTTACAGGTGCTGGATGTTCATAATCTTTTTGCACCTCCTTGCTTCATATTCTGTATGCCCTTTAACGTAAGAGAGGTCAGTGGCCATTTGGAGTCTTGACTGTTTTTTTTTCTTTTACACAGAAATACTTGGTCATCAACAGGTTCTCCTACTCTGCAGGAATCCCCCTCATAATGCCCGTAATTTCCATAGACAAGCATGAATGCAGCTGTAGTTAGCTATTTTGCTTCTGGGTCCAAGCCTTTTTTCATTTAGCACAGTGGTCAAAAACCTCTGATGGCTTTCTTCAGGGCCACATTATCAGTGATTCTCTTGCCACAGACACAAACAAATACCCATGTACCAGCATTCATGCTGCACCTGAGATACCTGTGCTCCCATACAACTTGAGTGGTGTCTGTGTTGTAGTCAGTGCTTCCTACTGCCTCAAAAGCTTTTGCTCCAAAAAGGAGTTTAACTGCTGCTTACATCTGTGGTAAGTGAAAAGTGTCTGTTTTACCTACACCTTCAATGAGGTTTCACCTAATCCCAAAATAAGAGCATTTTCTTCTAGTGGAAGAAAACATAATATGAAAAACACTAAAGTATTAGGCATTATACCGAAATTAAGTATGGCATACTGAGACTTCAGTTTATATCCCACAGCAAGTCAAAATGCCTTATATTTTAAGGCGTTGGATGAAGAGCCTTGCTGAGGACCCAGAGGCTGAACGTAGTTCCAGAGCAATCCTTTCTATACATGGTCAGCAGAGGGGAAAACCTCAAATTCTGCTTTGATAAGGCTAAAACTTATTTGCTATGTGTTTTTTCATAAACACTTAATTTTAATTGCATTAAAAATGATGGAATTTAAATCTTAAAGTAGCTTCTCCTGTCTTGTCAGCTGTTGTGCAATTCCTGCAGAAAAAGGACAGGACACTGCATTGTCTAAAAGAATTTTAGTAAGTAGGCTATTATAAAGATAGAAAGTAGCTGTTTTCATTGTAACCTAAATACATAGTTATGTAACATTTTAGGCTGCTAAAATGATACACTTCTATCCATAACTGAAAAGATGGTGAAAAGGTACCGTATAGCTTTTCAGTCCTTGTGAGTATCAGACATTAATTTAGGAGGAAGACTAAGAAGGTGCTTAGAAGACTTCAGTCCAGAGACTGAGTTATCATGGACTTTGGGAAGGGGGTCACTGTGTTATGAAACAAGACATTAAGGAAAGTAAATGGTTTGTATTATCTTATATTCATTCATTCGTTACTCTCTGTCACACCACTTCTACAGCAGACATCCAATTTCTCTCCAATATTTTCAGAACTCCATTGCAAGGTCAAAAAACCATCTGTATCTGAATTCTTCCTAGGCCACCTGCTATGAGCTGGGACATAAACAAGGTATTTCTGTCTACCCAGGCCCAGCCTCTTTTCAAATCCTCTCTAGTAAATCTTCTACATTTTCCTTATTCACATGCAATTTGACAGAAAGATGCTTTCAGCCCATTTTACATCTTTCTGCAACTTGATCCACCACATATGTCCTGTGGCAGATTCTCTGGCTTTGGCCTTTGTATTTGTCCCAGATATTTTCATCTTCTTTTACAGAAAAGACTGGCAGGGGTTTTTGAACTCTCCAGATCATCTCTGCACTTGTTACTAAATCCTTTTAATACCTAATCTTTTTCCTGAGGCACTTGCTTTGGGAGACATTTTAGATAGTGCTGGCATATCCTAGACTGTAAAAAAATTATTTCCTCTTGTAAAGATTAGCATTCATGCTGCCATAACAATGAGATGGGCAATATTACTCACTTACCTAAACAACACAATCTCTACAATTCTCCCACTAACCCACCTCTCCGCACTCTGTCAGTTGTGCCTGGAGAGGATGGGGGGTGGTGACTTTGGGTTCTGCTCCTTCCATACACAACTCAGTAAAACTGGCAGTGCAAGGGAAGGGGAGGGAGCTGCTCTCATCATGGCTTTTGCTGGATTTAGTGTAAGTGGAATGAATGAGCAGTTACGAAGAATTTCTTTTTTTCCCTTCTCTGAATTATTGATTTGTGAAATCATTGAATTGTTTAACATTTCTATCTTTTAACAAAGGAAACAATAGCTAGAGGCATGTAATGAGGATATATACAGTAATCCATCTGTAAATACAGCATGTGTATGGTATAATCCATTTGAATTTAGAAGCAAAAGATGGATTATTTTCATGCTTCATGTATATAAACACAAACGTGTGTATATGAACACACACGTGTTTATATACAGCCATAATATTTTTGTCGCTGACAATACAGACATGAGGTCCTTTTGTATAAACACTTATTAGTAAGACTTTTCTCCCGTAAATTGAGATATTCATCTAAGCAAGGGCAGATAATGGACTCCAGTGTGAAATGTTGGCTTTGAATGAGGTATTTTACTGGGAGAAAATGCATGCTGAATGGAGAACTTTGTGAAATAAGTTAGAGCTTGGTGGGACAATGAGGCCAGTGTCTGGCATTAGCTTAGAACAGGTTTGAAGGACAGCTGTACTACAAGGTCAAATTTAGAGTTAAAAAAGAAGAAAAAAACAGTGAGTAGTCATCTCAAATACAGTCTACTTTGAGTTGCAGACTTAAAATATCAATGGAAACTCCTATAGCTGAAATTTTACAATTGTTGAAAATGCAATTTGGTGTCTTTGGTTGTCAATGAAATTCCATCTTTTAAAACTTCGCTGGCATGCAAGAAGACAGTGTTCTGCTCATATTTTGTCTTGTGCATTGTTCATATAGTGATTGTCTTTTAGAAACTTTAAAGTTGTCTTTGTACCTACTCTAATGATCCTGGCAATGTTACTAGAGGCAAAAAGTATGGCAACATTCACCTTAAATAGCACAGAAATAATGACTTAAGGTTATAATGTGCCATTTCCATAGCGATCTAATTTTGGTCCAGATGGCAAATGCTGTTTAAGCGGTTTCATGAATTAAACAGAAGAGGCCGATTTTAATTGTTACAAACAAGATGTCTCTCAGCACAAAAAGGTAGTCAAATGTGGTTGTATTTTTCTTAATAACTGCTCTGAAATGTTTATTAGCAAATACTTGAAATTTCTAAGAAAAAGGTTTTCTTTCATGCCCTCTGAGAGGCAATACAACTTCTCGAGCTCTAGAAAGCAAGGAGTTAATATACTCCCTTATTGTGATTTACCTTGGAATAAGACTACCACCAAGGCTACCATAGGAGATCATATTTACTAGCATGCCTTTGTTTCCTGGGTCTAAAGAAGAAGCTCACTAAATCTGCGTGAACGAGGCTGATGTCTGGCCTCTGATGAAAAGCCTCCGTTTTTCTTACAGCTTTCTCCTAAAAATTGATTTGTCTGTCCAGGGTTAACAGAAAAGTGTCTAACTCCTTCCTTGAACCTCACCTGCCCCTTGTGAACACAGTGCCTGTTCTATATGACTTCTTGTTACCAAACAGGGACCGGTACTAGTATAAGAGGGTTCATTAAAATTTAGGTATGTAGCAAAGTCTACAACCACTCTGAGATATGCATACTTTGACAAAGCAGTCATGAGAATAACAGCTTGTCTGAGCTTATATAGGTTTTTATTATTCTTTCAGGTAAGTGGAGGCAGGAACTCTTTGAACTACTGGATCAATACTGCTAATAGTTGTAAACATACTTCCATCACTACCAAAAAAATGTCTCTAGTAAAGAGCCCTGAAACAACAATAACTAATACTAACCAGATAAATGACATTTCACGTTATCTAAAATATTTTATACTTGTCTTCCAGAACCAAAAGTGTATGGTAAAGGTCATCAGAATCGTGTGCACTAGAATCCATTTGTTTTACTCTTAACATTCTTTTTTTCAACAACAAATTACCATCTAATAAGAATTGTTCTATTTGGTGCTAGATTATACTTGTGTTATTATTGCCTTTCTCAGTTCTTGGTCCAAGTGCAGTTGACATAAAAAAGGGAATGAAGTATTTTAAACAGAATAAATTCCTGTTGAACTCATATGTACAATACAAATGCTTTCATTAGCTCCGTAGTTCTATTTCTGTTTAAAGTAAGGAAAATGAGCATTAATATTGACTTGGCTCATAAATTAAAATATAATTTATTTCATTTAAATGTTCTTTTCCTGCCTCGCCAAAATGTTTTTACTGGGAAGTTAAGTGACTTTGTGGAGGCTTGCATTTCCCTTTTTTTTTATCAGACTTTCAACACTTTGATGTTTTCAAATAATAACTTTGGCTAGACCACGCCTGTAGCCTTTAGATAGTCAAATCTCCCATAGAAAGACATCAGGCCAGAGGAAGAAAGGTGTGTTCTGTCTTTGGCAATCAATAGATGCAGAATTGGCTGCTATGACACACTCATTCGACAGCTGGTTTATATTTAATCTTATAGCTGAAAAGAGAACTACAGAAAAAACATAAAACCAGCTGCTATTCCTATTAAAGCTCAGGTTTTAAAGCATCTTCTCCACTCAACTGTGCCTTTAAGGATGGGAACAGTTGGATTTTGAGATTTGAGCTCAGATAATTCCCTCTGGAAATATTACTAAAGATGAATGGTGTCTGGTCTTTTAGACTTGAATTTATATTTAAGCTTTCTGAAGTGTTTCTATTGTCTACTCATGTTTGCTGTGTTTGTAATGAGATATTCATATTGTTACTTCTGTCTTGCTACCTTAACCATTCTATGAGTTATTCATGTGTGTTCCTGCAAGTTCTCACCTCAGAAAAAAGTAATCAAATTCCTGACAGTGTCACAGATTTTCTATTCATTTTTCCCCTTCTGCTACATTCCAAGACAGATGACCATCAGATTATTTTTTTAAACAATTGCTAAAACCACAATGCTTTTTAAATTTATCAGCCTTGTCTCAAAGGAGCATATCTCAAATTCTCTTAAAGAAAGATACTCTCAGAGGATCCTTCACTGCTATTGCTCTTGATGGAAAACTTCCAGCTTTTAAGTATGTTTGGAAATCTAGGTCAAAGTTTTGTAATCGTGACTAAATCTTTGAATATCTCTAAATTCCTCCTTTATCTCATTTCTGGACTCCTTCTTTTTCATTAATATCTCTTAGTCTGTGATGGAGCCACTAACAGTGCCTGGCTTCTGAACTAGTCTTATATTGATTTTGTGTGTTGTATTAGGAGCTTATGTTCTCATCTTTTTTATACTTTTTTTTTTTCTCAGAAGTTCCTGCATTTCACATGCTTTCACTTTCGAAAGATAGCAAAAGAGTCAGTCTTCAGAAAGGGCTTACAGGTTTTCTTTTAGGATTTTAAATTACCTGCAGGTAGATGGTCTTTTGGGGGGGTGGAGGTAGTTGTGAAACACAATCTCTATGCAAGCTGTAGTCTTCTTATAGCTTTCACTGTCTGTGAATTATTCCTGCAAAGCAAAGATTCTGCTGTAAGGATCTCGAAAGGAGAATCTTGTTCTATCCATTAGTGACAAAAGGCAAGAGATTCAAAATCTAGAAAACATTTCCAGGAAATGGAAAGTCTATTAGCATTACTTATTCATAGTAAATAGCATAATAAAAAGAGGAAGACCAAGGTGTATTTCTACCAACTACAAATTGGCCCTGATTTCTCAAACTGAAAAGATATGATCTTTTCTAATAAGGACATAATTCTGGTTTATTAGCCAAATTTGGACAGATTTTTTTTCATGAAACTCATTCATCCTGGTTTACAGGTTCAGACTAGATATAAGGAAGAAATTTTTTACGTTGAGGGTGGTGAAACACTAGAACAAGTTGCCCAGAGAGGTGGTAGATGTCCCATCCCTGGAAACATTCAAGGTCAGGATGGATGGGGCTTTGAGCAACCTGATCTAGTTGAAGATGCCCCTGCTCATTGCAGGGAGGTTGGACTAGGTGACCTTCAAAGGTGCCTTCCAACCCAAACCTTTCTATGATTCTATGATTCTGTGATTATACACTACAAAGGCAATGGAATAAAGAATCAAATAAGTTATTTAGGTATGTATAGAGAGGTCGAGCTGGCTTACACTTTGTTTTATGGTTTATATTTTTTACTGCCTCCTGCCATACTGCTTTCCAAACTAGAGGCCCCTTCTGATGTTTCGCAACATGGTAGTATGATGGTTAGCAGAAGAAAAAATGGAACAGGAGATTTGCATATGGTATTAAACTACCAGCATGTCACTGTGACCTGTGCAATGGGAAGTCAGTGGCCCAAAAAATTCATTTAGCATGTTCCATAAAACAGTCCAGTTCCATAAGACAGTGCTGCTGTACAAAGAAAGAGGGCTTTAAACTAGATTTGAAGGGGGAAGGGGATGAAACCAGGCTGCCTAGTGATGATCGTAGGGGTGGCATGCCGATGTCGAGGGTGAAATCGATAGCCCAGTAAATGCCTCTCTTTTATAAGAATGCCCTTGGAACATATTGTTCAGCTTTGATCGTAACAGTATTTTATATTACCTGAAAAGATGTGCAAAGAACAAGATAGGTTGATTCAAGTTAGAACATAGAAAGTGAATGCTTGTTGATAGATATAAACCCTAAGTCTATCTGAAGAAAGGATGAAATGGACTTCTGGGTTTGTGTCACCTCAGGAAAAGAACAGAAAACTTACTTTCTCTCACTGACATATGTTGCTGAATTCCCCAAAATGTCCTTTTCTTGTCATAATCCATAAAAAATTGGGGAGGCACATAATCCATTTAATCCATGAACTACTGGAGAGGCACAGGTGATTTCACAACACTTGAAGATGTGAAATCACTTACCATTAAACTAAACTGTCAGGACACGTCTGCTATTCAGCTCGTACACCCTTCCTAGTCATGTGCTTTATTTTACCCTTGTCAGCCATCAGTGTTAACTTTATTGAAGCAGCTGCAATTTTGTCTGCAAATGAGGCTTCTTTTTGCTAGGCTCTGTACAAACATGTAACTAAAGATGGTCCATATAACTAATGGTTTGCAAGCCCTAGAGTTTGCACAGTTTCCCCTAAGCAATCTATTCTAGCATTTTGCTATCCTTACCACTATGAAGATTATCCTGATAATTAAATTTGCTGAAACTTTTGCTCTTTATTGCTAATCTAGAGCAGATAAAGAGAAGGTTTCACTCCCTTAATTTGGGAAGTTTTCTGCATGCATCTTTTACATACCTGGACATATTAGATTGCCTTTTAGTTTTTCCCTTTCTAAACTAAAAAAGTTACCCTATCATTTCTTTCCTAACAGTCTAAGTCTCCTAGTCTTCTGGTCATTATCTCCTTGAACTCTTTCTGGGCTCTGTCTAGTTGTTTATGTCTTTCTTGAGGGTAGTGGTAACAATTAAACAGAATTGTCTTACTGGAGCCTGAAGACTGGAAAGATTATTTTTCATAACATACTGACAGAATACTTGTTTGTGCATCCCAACATGAAGTCATAACCCAGATCTTATTCTACGGAACTGCCCATCTTTGACTTGTCTTTACTGGATTGTATGTTGCTTTTCCCTAGGTTTCTTCAGTTTTTCACAATTGTCCTTAACCGCAGCCCTGGACTTTTATGTGTGCATAGAACCTCTATTTTGATACCATCTTCTAAACATATACTTAATTTCATCCAACTGCTTACTAGCAAAATACTTGCCTTTTTCCAAACCCAGAAAAGACAGCTGCCCTTGAACCCTTCTAGTTTGAGAGTACTCTGCTGAAAACCATTGCTTTTCATGTGTCTAACAGTAATTCCATTTATACCCTGCTGCCTTATGTTGTGGTTTAAGCCCAGCTGGCAACTAAACACCACACAGCCACTCGCTCACTCCCCTCCTGCCCCAGCGGGATGGGGGAGAGAATCAGAAAAGTAAAAGTGAGAAAGCTCGTGGATTGAGATAAGAACAGTTTAATACGTGAAATGAAATAAAGAAAATAATAATAATAGTGATAATAATAATAAAAATTGTAATGAAAAGGAAAATAACAACAAAGAAAGGCTTGTGATGCAAATGAAAACAATTGCTCACCACCCTCCGACCGATGCCCAGCACAAGCAGAGGTCCCCCGGCCAGCTTTCCCCCTAGTTTATATACTGAGCATGACATCATATGGTATGGAATATCCCTTTCGTCAGTTGGGGTCAGCTGTCCCAGCTGTGTCCCCTCCCAACTTCTTGTCCACCCCCAGCCCACTCACTGGTGGAGTGGTGTGAGAAGCAGAAAAGGCCTTAACTCTGTAGAAGCACTGCTCGGCAGTAACTAAAACAGCTCTGTATTAGCAACACTGTTTTCAGCACAAATCCCAAAGGTAGCCCCATACTAGCTTCTGTGAAGAAAATTAACTCTATCCCAGCCAAAACCAGCTCACTTATATCATGCAACACCATGTCAAAGGCCCGCTTAAAGTCAGTGTATATGGTATCTACAGTACAGCCCTGGACAGTTGCTCTTTTACAGGAAGAAACAGGTATTGCATTGAAAGCTAAAGAGCAGAAAATTGCCTAAGCGGTTTTCTATTCTCTCCTTCCTTTCAGCCCCTGGAAGTGAGATACATAATACAAAAAATTATCTTTTTAAATATTTTGTTGCTTCATAATGATTTCCCCTATTTAACTGGCAGTGGGGCAGTCCTTTAATAGATTATCATACCTGTTTACCTGCTAGTACTGGCTCATTTCTTGTTTTGCATAGAGAAAAATACTGTATCAATAACTGAAAAAAAAAACCTTAGAAAAATCAGTCAGTTGTTTAGTTAAAAATATTCCCTTTTAAGGAACAAATATTAGACAATATGTATGAACAGACTATGTTGAGCATCATGGTTACTTCTGCTTCTGTTACTGTGGTTGATTAGCCTGAAAAGGAAGTATGGTTGATTAATGTATTTTCTTGGAAAAAAGGAGACACTTCAGCAGAAAAAAAAATTAAGACATATTGTATTATAAAGTGTGTTCTCATAGTTTGTAGAAGTTTGTAGAGGAAGACAATTTTTTTGGTGCTGTAAGAATTACATATAAAAAGTAACTTTTATTGGAAAACTCCCATATTTCAAATACGGAGATTATAATTACTTTCTATGACCATGTACATTATTTATGCAGCAGTGAACAAGTGTGTAATTTCTTGAGGTTTTGAAATCCACTGAGAAGCAAGAATATGCTTCTCTTCAGTAATTGTCTATTTTTATCCTGCATATTTTTGTCAGTCATGACAATTTTTGCTTTTCATAGCTCTCTGGTTTCAGCTCTGAAAGCCACTTCTGCTTCTGGGTTAGCAACAGCCAACCCTTCTAACTGAAGAACATTGCACAGGACTTCCAAACAGTCCAAGTTCTGGGTACTTTAATTTTCAGGTATTACATTAATTAGTACAAAACATGTCTTCTCTCTTCTCTATGATCATACCAATCCAGTGCCTACCACTGTCAATGGAAACCTTCATTTGACTTCAAGATACACTGAATGAGCTTCAACTATAAGTCCTATCAAATCCATAACTACATATTATTTATCCAAGTATGGACAAAGACTGTGGGCTGGGTGTGGCAGTATTTCTTGAGGAGAGAGACTGAAGAACAAATAAATATTACAGTGGGCGACATAAGAATGAGCAAAATGGTATTTGCTGGTACTTGTTCTTGCATTCTTTGGCACCATGTTTCCATTTAGAAAACTTCTTCAGATTTCTTCCTGTCTTTTCTTCATGCCAACAATACATCTTAATATGGTAGAAAATGAACTTTGACAAGAAATGGAATTTACGCTGGTCCAGGGTATGACTTGCTCTTTCTTTCTAGAACCAAAATAGAAAACAATTGCTAGACCTTTCAGTGGAAGACTTTTGAGTCTGAAAACTTAAGAATAAAAGGTATTATTTAGTTCTGAGAATATGTGAGATATCTTGCTCTAGTTTATTAATGGACACTGAAGTCCATGACAATTTTAGTTTTGGGCACACTGAAAATGCCTGCCCTCTCTGTTGTAAAGTTATGAGTTCAGAGACATTTATAACTGTAAATGCTCTTCTTTTGGCAGTTGTAGAAAGAATATCCCCTGCATCCTCTCAAGCCAGTGGGCTGTATATCATCTCATGCCTATAGTTTTTTTCACAGCACGGGAAGCATACAATAAGCTTCCTGTCTCCAGTTTTCTTTCCGCTGTTTGTCAGTTAATTTAGATATTGTATACTGCACATTTATGTGAAAAATTCAATTATACCTAGCCAGTTAATGGCCACTTAATCCAACTGGTGCCTAAATGAATTCAGAACCTTGTGATCTGTCACAGCAAGCGTCAATAGAAGATGAAGGCTTAAAGTAGCTTCTACTAGCTTAGCACTAATAACGTCATACATGAAAGAGGAAAGTAAAAAAAAATAAAATATGGTTTTAGCAAGTTTTCCTTCTCCTCTATGCATGATGGTTGAGAACAGTTATTTTCAAAGGGGATGCAACACATATCTTAATGTGGAGAGTGTTTAACCTTATGACTGCAAATGCATTACTTGAAATATGAATGAATTCCACCCTAGCCAGGGACAATTAGAACAGGAAAGAAGATGAAAGCCTTTAGCAGATGTAAGTGAAACTGTGTCTGGTATTTCTTTATCAAAACCTGAGTCTAAAGAATTAAACTTGAGAGGAGACGTGTTATTAGGCAGAGAGGACAATTCAGAATCAATTTTTCAGTGAAACTTGGAAGACAGTAGTTTACTGAAAGTTTAGCCCTCAGAAAAAGGAAGCTGAGTCTTCTTTTACCATAAACTGAATTATTTTAGCCTGAATCATGATCACTGGTGCTTAAATTAGATTTCCTTCAAGCAAAATGTTTTTTAAGCATAGATTAGCATTTCAGATCAGAAGCTCAGAGGCATCTGGGAATCAGATCAAAGTCTCAGGATGAATATGCAGTTAGAGTATTTTACAATATATAAACTACACTATTGTAAAATTCCATAATTATTAGGAAAAATAAAAAAATTGCTAAGCATCTTAGAGTCCAGTTGTCTTCTTTAATTCCTGACAGTTGACAGGATCAGCCATAACTTAAGAAGATCAATTGATTACCTTTACCTACAAAGCTTGTCTGGCTTGTATGCTTTGAATATGACAGCTACAACCCAACCACTCTTTCCTATTTTTTCAATTCCTAACTGGAAGACAAATGGGCATTTCATTTCTGGTCTGACTTCTCCAGCCCTGCTTTTATGAGTATGCTTTTCAGAGACTGGGTCTGAAACCAGTGAATTGATGAAACATTTTATACTTCATGTGTCCCACTGGAAACAACTTTCTTACTGTGGTTACTGAAAGCAAAGGTAGTGAAAATTTAAGTTTAAACTATCACAATATCTTGTGATAGTATCATCAATACCAGAAGAGAATCCTGAAGGAATAAAACAGAAACCATGGTTGCAGCAACTGAATGTGTTTTGGAAAGAAAGAGTCTTTGAAAATGCAAAGATTTTAATCTTTTACTAGAAACAATATAATAATATCAGAAGATTGAACAAAACTAGATCACAAAAATTGGAGTTAAAAGGTAAATAACTGTATTGTTGATGTGAGAAAGATTTCCAGTCCATTTCCTTGGATTTTGAGTGGCTTATCGTCTGGCTGGATTGTGAAATCACTTCTTAGTCAGACAACATTATAATACCTTGCTGAAAATGTCTTGCAACCATCCTGCTTTATTTGTATTAATATTTCAGCATACTAAATTGGAGTAGAAATGTTATCCCTCCACTCTAGTGTATGTGTGGTATGTGCTTGTTAATCTTTCCTCAGGATGTGTGCAAAATATGAAAATAAATTAATTGCATAATGAATCAATGAACAAAGTACCTTAATTTATTTGAAATTACTTTTTTGAGGAAAAAATCTAATTAGGCTAATAAGGGTTTAAATCTTTGTTGAAAACATGAAATGTCCAGCAATTTGATTATTAGTGAAAAAAATTCACATACCAAGAAACAGACAAACAAGAAAAATTGTAAAATCCCATCTAAATAAGAGATGTTTAACTCTAGAAAGGAGTAAGTATAGAAAACCAGTAAGAATTTAGAACGATGCAGTATCATTTCAGGCTGGATATTAGGAGAAATTTCTTTACTGAGAGAGTAGTGAGACACGGGAATAAGCTGCCCAGGGAAGTGATGGATTCACCATCACTGGAGGTGTTCAAGGAATGTGTGGGCGAGGCATTGTGGGACATGGTTTAATGGTCATGGTGGTGTTGGTTGATGGCTGGACTTGATGATCTTACAGGTCTTTTCCAACCTTAGTGATTCTGTGATTCTGTGATCTTTTCACAGGTGAGAGTACTTATTTTGGTGTGGGATTCATATGAAATCTACAGGTAATATAGGATATGAAGAAGACAAGAAAAAGATATCTTTGTTCTAGATTTTGTATGTGTGTATATCTATATCAACATATATATATGTATATGTATGCAGTCAGATATTAAACAAGGAAGGTCAAACTTTAGATTCCTCACCGCAGACTTCAACACAGCATTAAGCTTACGACTTTATGAGGTCAGTAAGTTTTTTCCAAACTATGAGTTTCTGGAGAATCCTCCACTTCTCTTGTCTGGGCAGATGCCCCAGTTGCCTGTTGTCTCTGAGCTGGGGTGACACATAGGATGTGTCATCCTCTCCTTCTGCCCTGGTTTCTGTGGAAGGAAATCCAAGGCCAGGGTCTGCAGGAGGTTTACTGCTGACCTTGGCTGGGTCCCTGGTCTGGATGACTGAAGGACTAGGTCTTGCATGTGCTTCATAGACTATATTTTCCCCATTATCCATTGATAAAATTAGCTATAATTTAACTTATAAGCACAATGCAGCACAGCACGCATGCATAACTTGTCCTGTCTTGAAGCTGTTAGAAAATATCCCTCCATAGCATGGGTGGAAGAGAGGTATGGTAGTGAAATGAGACAGGGCTCTAGCATTGTCTCAGAGCCCCAGAGCTACACTTTAGAAACTGCTGGCATTTCCAGATTCAAGCCATTGTGGGTCAAGCATTTGGTTTAAAATGTATTAATGTGATATTTCAAACAATATGCTGATTTTTTTATTATTTATCTTCTGTTGTTTGAGTTTTTTAAAATGCATATTTTCAAGCTTTGCTCTTAAACTACAAAAGGTATGCCGTTTTCTCTCACTTGAGCCTCCCACATTATCACCAAGCTCTGGGGTTTAAGACTCTCAGGACGAGTGCCAAGTCTCGGAAACTCGTGATAAGACAGTGAGAACTAGCAACTGTAGAAAACCTGTGTACGGAAGGTCAGGTGTGCAGTTTGCAATGTATGACAGATGGCTAGGAATATGTGCTGCTTTACAAAGTATATCTATAAATTCTGTTATATTTTAGTCATAGTGTTTGTTGCTATTGACTCTCTCATTTTGTGTCTGTCATTTGGATATGCAAGATACACATTTTTTCTGTATAAGCTTTGCGGTTTTGTAATGATACAATAACTTGAAAATTTTCACCTGCACTCTAACCTTAATTGGATGTTCTCAGTCTAATGACACAGCTCAGGTGTGCTTGAGTCTGTGCTAGTTACTTATCTGTGAAGAGAGCAAATGAAAACCTGAGAATATGTACTGCCCTGTCTAGTCATTTTATAACTCATAAGGTTCAGTGAGTGGATCATAAATGTTAGAATCTATTTTCTTATTTTATCATGCTTAAAAGGAGACATATATATCCTATATCTGTTATATATCCCTATATCTGTTATATATATCCCTATATCCTGTACATTACCAGTTCTGGTTTTTTCTCACTATCTCTCAGTATACTGTGATCATACCATTGCAGCAGCTGTCATGGTCTCAAGGTGTCAAATTGTCTTTCAGACCTCTGTTAAGGGACACGGAGCTAAATGATGTAGTGGCATATTGCATTGCTAAGATAGGTTCAAAAAGTAATTAGGATGCAAACAAGAGTGAATGCATAATGGTTTCATTCTAGAGCTGAGTAGAAATTTGACTGCAGTAGAGTTAAGCAAATAATTTCCAATGAATAATTGATTTCAATGTCACCTTTTCTGTTTATGAATTACCCACTAGCCTATTACAAATTTCAATGCTTTGTTAATTTTATCCAATATGCGCATTTTTATACGATTGGTCATTTCTCGAACGGTGTAAGGGAACATAGGCAGATAATGTGTGTGCATGTTTCTTTTATCTGATGACTCAGGTAAGGAAAGAGTTCTGTGAAAAGTAGAAACTCCACAAATAATAAGTGCAAAATATATGTTTGGCAGATATTTCTGGATTTTAGTTTCCAAGCCAAGAAAATTTGAATGGTAAAAGTACTGGTAATACTGCAGTACTCAAGTGTTCTTGAGAAACTGTTCACAAGAGGGTCACAAACAGAAATTAAAAGGAATTTTGCATATGGGTAGATTTGGCCGAAAGTGTCTTTCTACTTTTTGCTCTATGCTAATTCATACTTCAGGCCATCAAAACATTCCCCAGTGGTTTTCTGTTAAGGACTGGAACAACAGAGATGTGTCACATGAGAAGATAATATTATAATCTTTCCTTAATATACAAAACATTTTCATCAAGGCATTCCTTATGTGCTCCAAAACGGGCCTGCAGCTGGCTCTTCATATGGATTCATATGATAAATAAGGCTGGGTAAAATGCCTTGCTACTTATCCAGCATCAGGGACTGATCCTCTTCTAATCCTTGTTGCATATCGGGTCTCTCTCTTTGCTTATGGGATGTATACTAAAGAACAGTTTCTCTCATCAGGAAGAAATCAGGCCACACTGGCCCCAGAAGTGTTGACCTCTTTGCTGTATGCATTGCCAAAATCAGACAGCTTTTCAGTGCTCATCAACAGTACTCACAGGGTATCATGACCCTTAATTAACATGGCAGCTGGTGCAGAGTGCTGCTGCTGCTCTATTTGCCTTCACAAAGACGTTAAACCAAATCCGTAAGTCAGTACAGACTTTTTTATTCCACTCTTCCTCTGACTTCCCATTTATGTGTATGGATCAAGCTGCTGACACTCTTTTTTTCCCCTGTAAAATACTTGAAAATATGTGATCTGCGCAACTGCATCTTTCATCAGTGGCCTGATTTTACATCTAACTGATCTTGTTTTTAAACCAGTATAACTTCACTCATTTCAGGGAGTAACTCAGTTTCACGTGAGTGGAAAGAAGGAGTCCTTTATATCTTCCACAAAACTGAAGAAGAGCTATGTTATTATATTCAAAAAAATGCTGTGGGTAGAATAACATTTGCCAAGGAAAGTCAAACTTTTGCCAAAGAATTTGGAACTGAGGTATATCACTACTCCTTTTTAAATTCATCATACTGAAGTTATAAGGCACTCAGAATAACTGAGATTTTTTAGGCGATGGAATATAGAGCCAGCTGCCAAATTTCTGGACACACATGCTAAATACAAATAATTCATGGGGCTTCTAAAACCAGTTAGTTAGGTGCTATGGTTGTTCGACTTTTCCCTGTACTGCTTTACAGGCAGTTTTTTTGTTATATTTAGCTGTTAGTTGATAAGAAATGTTGAATGGCAGACAGCATGTCTATCTCTTTTCTCATTTTTAATGGCTTTAAGAAATTTAAAAATGGCCTTGTATTGGCTAACAGCCTATGTTCTCTAATTCTAAAGCAAGCAGGAACAAGATGCATTAGCATGTTAATAGAACTTTGCACCCTAAGGTTCTGGTTTATCAGATATTAAGAATGCATTAGCGATTCACAAACAGTGATGGACAGGATTCGTTAGCATGCTAATGCTACCTGGAAATATACGGTTATTGTTGTACCAAGCATCAAACAGTATCAGTGAAATAATATTTTAAACATGAACTTCTCATTTTAGTAAGCTTTCCCTGTAACCTGGTTTGATAAAACACGTTGCAACATTTTCAAAGATAATTGATGATTTTAAGCATCCTAAAATTGAGATATTATCTTAAGACTCTTTGAAAGGGCTAGATTTCCAGAGATGCTGATGTTTAGATTATGTGTCATATCTAATCTTGTGATTAGATCTTGGTGTATAATTTAGATACCAAGTGATTGGTATCATGTACCCATAATGAAGACACCTGAAATCACTAGCCATTTCTGATTACACAGTAGGCCAATTTAACCTCCTTGTCAACTTACGCAGCCAGGATTTCATTTACATTGGTTTCCAGCTTACTGAGAACACTTCCCAGCCTACAGTCATATGTTGTGGTTTTGATGCATAAACATGTGGATCAGGCTATAGAAAGTGAGTCAATATAAGTGAATTTGAGTTAAATTATATTTGGGGTTCAAAACTCATTGAAGATACAATATTTTTGCATAGCCTCGACCTTGTTTGAACGGAGTTTCACTTAGCGTTTTAGTTTGTCTAATTGAGTGAGGGAGTTTGCATATACATACATAAAAAACAGACAGCACATTTCCATGAAGCTGGCTGGTCTGAAAATTCTGTTTCCCAACACTGTAATGGATGATAGTTTTATTTGATTCATCTAAGTGCTTGAAGTGAAATTAATAGCTATCTTAGGCAGAAACAGGCAGATTTATCACTGTGCCTTTGGTATTTGCTCTTCTTTATCTTTTTTCTTTTCTCTACACTTTTGATTCATAGTGCACCTAAAGCTAGAAGCTGACAGACTATTGGTTGCATAGACACATGCTACTCTGAAATACTTTTGCTAGGTTTATGTTAAGGTGACAGGGAAAAATGACAATATAAAGTATAAGCCCTTGTGTAATTGTTGGTAAAAATAAGATTTTGGATGTGAAAGACTACCAAGAGAGCTGCAAGGAACACTTCTGGAGATATAATTGATTGAACATATCTTCCTATTATGATTTTTTCTAAGAATAATAACATAGCTTTCACATTGTTTATGTAGATTAACAATTTCACTTGGCACCTCTCCCATAATTTAAAATCAGCAAAATTCCCAGTCTTCAATTGCAGTAATGCAATTAAACATGACATTGCCAATGAATCAGAGAGCTTAGATCACCATTTAGCCAATTCTGGATACCTTATAAGAAGTCTCCATTTTTCAGTCATCATCTTAATATTTTCAAGTATAGGCTTATCCTCATCTTCATACTCAAATTCCCCCTCCCTCACCTCATCCTACCCCTCCAAGTAAAGGCTCATGGTGTTTTCTGAAGATGTAACTTATTATATAGTACTTCATGTCTATAGAGTTGGAGACCATACTTCTTAATCTCTGTTATCTGGGTGGTGCTTTGGGTAGGCATCAGTGCATGATCTTCCATCCCTCAGATTGTGCTGACCTGATATGATTGGGCCAATAGGGCTCATAAGATGACAACGTGGCAATATCTCAAGGAGATTCCACCTCCCCAGGTAGCTGCTTCCAGCGTTTACCCACCCCATTAAGTATGCATTAGAGAGAGCTGATCTAGATCCAGGAGTACTATAGCTGCATTGGGAAGGAACAATGACAACACTGTTTCTAGGATCTGTTGATTTTTAGGATCTGTTTTCACAGATCTCTAGGCTTACCAGTTCCATCTGTTCTAGCTGAGTTACCTCTAATGTACTAAATTGAGTGGCATAGCATACATGTAATTGAAGGGTTTTTTGTGATGCCCTTCCTTAACTTTTCTATGAGGGAAATCAAGCAGATTTGTTATTGATTTTTCTCCAGTGAACTAAGAGAGCCATTTAGAGTGGTGGGAGAGGTGAATCTGCATATTATATGACATGTGAGGATGGCTTGTCTCTGGAGTATAACCAGCATCTCTGGATTTTAACCAGCACAAAGCACTTCTACCAGACCCCAGTAGTTCAACATGTTTGCTGCTATGTCTATATCACCTGGGCTAGCATGGAAAAATCATGAGGAAGGGTACAGGTAAGCATTCTATATTATTCATATATGCAGCTGGGAAAAAATGATTAGTGCTATCTCAAGATATTATTTAATGGTGTACCTGTAGATCAGAAATCACCATTCTGTACAGGGTAGTGTACTTTATGTAGTCCTCCACAGTTAACTCTAACCATATCATATATCAGTGAAATTACTGCCCTTTGGTTTTATTGCAACAGTGCTATTGGTATTGCACCTGAACTTGGGAATCTCTTCTTGTGATCACTGAGTATTTTCCTAATAAATTCCTAGCAATAGATTAATGTGAAAGCAATAGGAAAGTAAGACTCAGACAAGGAATACTGTATTATATATAGTGTGTATATATATAGTATTATTTAAAACATATCATCATATTGGTTTTTCATTTAATGCTCTTATGTTGAAATGCCCAGAATTTATAGTCAGATTAGGAAGCCTGTCATTCCCCTCATCATAAAAAATCCTGGTAAGAGACTTTTTCTTCCCTCAGGAGGCACTAACAATCATACCTTGCTCTTACTCAGCACGTCTTGTGCACAGATCTCAAAGCAGTGTACAAAGAAGTTTTAAAGTAATTTAAAAGAATTGATTGGAAACAGTTTGTTGTTTTATGTGATTTAAATTTTCCTTTCCTTCATTCAGTTGAAATTTTTGACATTTCTCTCATACGAACAAAAGCTAACTGGAGATACACAACCCTGAATATTGGGTGACTCAGTGGTTAGGACACTTGCTTAAGATGTAGTTCAGGGTTTGTTCAAGTTCCTTCAGGCTTTTACTCAAAGAAGAGATTTGTGCATTTGTAGTGAGCTCTTTTCAAATCATTCAGCACTAAATGTAGTGAAACTTTTAGATGCAAACAATTAATATGATCAATTTCAGTCTTTTCGGTTTGTTTGTGTTTTGTAAATAGACCTTGGATCTCATTAATTTGTTTGCTATTCATTATTGATTGGATGTATCACAAGAACATATTTCAATCTGTGTGAACAGTGTTTATTGGCTGCATCTGTTATTCAGTATTACTGCTCTCACTGATGTGTAAGATTGGTCACTCTAGCTCTACAGCTTTGTTTTTCTCCCTTGACTGGTTTTGTGGTCAAAACATGAGGCCAGTTGCTGCCTTGGGGAAGGGAAGGTAGTGGTTGTGGTGCCATGATATTAGAATCAAGGAACTCTTGCTGAATAGTAGCAATTTCTAGAGGATCTTTAAATGCAAAGCTGCATTAGAACTCTCCAGATCAATGGCAACAAAGGTGTACTGCCATTGCACATGGAGTGGGCTGATGTTCATGCTTCCATTTGCTCCTTTTCACACAGATGGACCCTAAATGGTTGGCTGAAACAAAATACAATAAGCTTGCAAATAGAGCATGAAGTGTCTATCGAGTGAGGAAGGGAAGTAAAGGGATAGAAAGAGTAAAGCAAGCAGGAAAAAGCAGCAGAAGAGGAAAACTATAAACATGGTGAAGGAAGAATTAGCAGTTTCTTTCACTTCTCGACAATCTCCTATGCAATTGCTCTCTTTTCTTTCCTCTGTTATCCTGTAGACTTGTGCCAACACTTCTAAGCTGCTCAAGTCCGTAGGTTTTGTCTGTTCAGGACTTCCAGATTGACTCTCTTAACACTTGAACAATCAGCTTTTATGGTCCCATTGCATGTGCAGGGCATCATCATAAATGATATCCTGTCTCTAATGTCTCATATGAATAAGTTAGGGAATAAAATGGAAGAGGAATTGACCGAACATAGCCAGTGTTATCCAGGTTATTTTTCAATTTAATTTGAAACCATTTTTGTTGTACATGTATGCCAAGACTATGATTGCACCAAGTCTCTTCATCTCTAAAACAAGCAAACCAAACTAGGTAATATCCAATCTCTCCTTTCCATAGCATTGCAAAACTGCATTAAGTATTTCATACTGGAAATTATGCAGACAGGTTTCTGGAAATGGTTGGTTGATTAGGTCTAGTTTGGCAGATTTACTATCAACATTGTTGCACAGTTAGATGAATATCCAGACTAGCTTAAGTACTGTTGAACTTGCTTGTGCTAACCATTTGCCTCTCACTAAGAAAAATAATTAATTTACAGAAATTGGGCTAGTAGAGTACCTGAGAAATAAAGTTGATGAACTCTGAAAATATCCATCTTCCAAGAGCAATTAACTTTGCAGCTGAACTTTCAGTGTTTCATGCTTACCAGGAGATAGCCAACGATGTTAGGATTTCTGTGGTTGAAGGAAGAATGATTAT
Organism: Gavia stellata; assembly: GCF_030936135.1. Taxonomy (NCBI): domain Eukaryota; kingdom Metazoa; phylum Chordata; class Aves; order Gaviiformes; family Gaviidae; genus Gavia; species Gavia stellata. The sequence goes on from NC_082600.1 coordinate 27,846,880, forward strand.
TTGCTCATGCAGTCATAGTTCTATGCCCAGTGTCTAATTGCCTCTAGAAAGAGATGGTAAGAGACCGGTAACTCTGTACCAACTGTAACGGTACTGCCACTGTACTGTCTTTGGTGCCTTGCCTTTTATTTGGGTAAGCATGTATCAGTTGGAGTACATGAGCTAGCCCAGAAAACATAGTTGTTGATCATATATGATTTGCTATGAAAAGTTCTTTTTCTTGTTCCTATTGTGTTTTCTGACATTACTCAACCTCCTTCTCTAAGAGGAAGCAATTGTTAGGTTAAAGATGATATGCTGGCTGATGTACCGTTATGCCAAGCAATAAATTACTAATATAAAGGTAAAGGTTGTTCATGTAAACAGAAAGGAGTTGCTTGTAGCTTTGATGGTAGCCCCTCTTCCAGTACCACCTCCATGTGACATTTCTGGCTCAATTTTCTGTGCTACTCTGAGTCATCAGTGAGAATCCTTTCCTTTAACTACTTTCAGTTGCAAAAGGCATCTTGGCTAAGGAAAGTAACAGAATGTCAGAGGAAAAAATCATGAGTTATCATGAGAAACACTTGGAAAATGCCAGCCATTTGGAAGTATACTTTCTAAAGTCTTTGAAGATTAAGTCCTCAGCTGCCATAAAGTAAAGTAACTGTTAGTTTAAGGAGCATTGCATTGATTTAACATAGCCAGAGCTAGCCCTATGTTCTAGAAAGAAAATGTGCTCCCAAATCCCAGTAGAAAGTACTTCAGCAAGCACTGCAATTCCATTAACTACACCCTTTGCAGTTTAGCAAATGTTCAGTTGCGCTAAAATGATGTTGGGCTGGCTGTGTCCTGAGGGATGGCATTATTCAGTTTGAGGGGGAAAAATAAATTTAACGAATAAGAATTTCCAATACTCACAAGTCTCTAGCACATAAATCTAAATCTGTCAGTTGTTCAGCAAAAGAGCTAATATACTAGAGGGATGAAGAGGTTATCATAAAGATACATGTTATCATAATTATTTTATGTATTTAAATGCACCTCAACAGCAGCACTGTGGTAACTGGCAGTAGTCAGAAAAAACCTTAAACAATGTAAAGTGGCATGTTTACAGCTGCTTTTCCATATTGAACAGAAAATTTGTAGTTTTTGAAAGCTGACTGTCATGGTTTAACCCCAACCGGCAACTAAGCACCACACAGCTGCTCACTCACTCCCCCCAGGTGGGATAGGGGAGACAATCGGAAGAGTAAAAGTGAGAAAACTCGTGGGTTGAGATAAGGACAGTTTAACAGGTAAAGCAAAAGCCGTGTGCACAAGCAAAGCGAAATAAGGAATTCATTCACTACTTCCCATTGACAGGCAAGTTTTCAGCCATCTCCAGGAAAGCAGGGCTCCATCACGCGTAATGGTTACCTGGGGACAAACGCCATTAACTCTGAACATCCCCCCCTTCCTCCTTCTTCCCCCAGCTTTTATTGCTGAGCATGATGTCATATGGTGTGGAATATCCCTTTGGTCAGTTGGGCTCACCTGTCCCAGCTGTGTCCCCTCCCAACTTCCTGTGCACCCCCAGCCTACTCGCTGGTGGGGCAGTGTGAGGAGCAGAAAATGCCTTGACTCTGTGTAAGCGCTGCTCGGCAGTAATGAAAACATGTCTGCGTTATCAACACTGTTTGCAGCACAAATCCCAAACATAGCCCCATACTAGCTACTATGAAGAAAATTAATTCTAGCCCAGCCAAAACCAGCACACTGACTCAATGAAACGTGCTGCATTCATTGGTTCGGAGTGTGAAGGTCCAAAAAGCAGGTGCCCTGTTTTAATGTGTTCTGAAAATGTTACAATTTTTGTGGAAAATGTGCTTACTGGTAAATTATATTAGTTGCCCTTTAATTTAAAGTTCATTGCCTATTCTTCCTATTTCACTTATTTGTTTAGGATTACTATGCTACAGTTTCTTTTCCATTCTTTTCTTTTCAAAACTAGGGATTACACTGAGCCTTTGTCCATTTGGTTATTCTTGGCTAATACTCCAGCTGCCTATTTCCTATTGAGAAATCAGCTGTCACACTTTATGCTTTATTTATCTCTAGTTATTGTTATGATGGTTAGGTTTGTGTTAATTTTGTACCAGTGTCTTCACTGCAAATAATCTTGTTCCTTTAAAGAAATAAGGTTCTGAATGAGTATAGTACAATAACCTGTTTGTGCACAGCGCTCCAATAATCAGCATGTTATAACCATACAAATAAATATGTAGCCAACATTACATTTCCATCCAACACATGCATAACATTAAAAAGATAGAATTTGTTTACTTTATCTTAATAGGATCTTCTGAGTATGTGATAGAAGCATTCAGTAATTTAAAGAATGAACATCTGTGAACCATCCAAAGCTTGGTCTCTTTCAAGCTGTAGAGAGAATGAAGTTCTTGAAAGGGTATTTGAAAGTAGCCTCAAGTGCTCAAATATCAGCGATTTTTCAATAGGAATTGGGTAATTCCCTCCTGCAAATTCTATTTGCAACATCTTTCCTTTTCCTGTATTAATTAGACAATCTCTCTAGCTATAGTGAGATCCCAAACCAGGGGGCCAAGCTCTTATTTGGATACACTCCTAGTAATGAGATAATGGCTTCTCATGAAATAGTGCCTGATGTCCAAGAAATCTATAAAAATAGCTCATCTTTCAGCATTTTCCTCTGTGTTGTTCAAAAACAAGACAAGAAATTCAAAAGAATTATTAAATCAGCTAGCATTTGATGTAACATAAAGGGTGGAACCTAATTCATCCTTGAATTTGACTAACTAATTGCCACCTTCTCCATTCCTCTTTAGTATAGGGTTTGAAAAAACAATTAGTTTCTGCCTCGGATTTATATATGCTTATGTTATTACAGCATGTCAAAATAAGGAAAATCTTAGTGTACTCTGGTTTATATTTCTTGACACTTGTGGGGTCTTTGCCAACAAAAATATGAATCAAAGGTGTGAGTTCATTACTGTCTTTGAGAGTCCTGCCAGATTTTGGGTTTGTCCTATTTAATTTCCTTCCTTTCCCCCTGCCCTCCTTTGCTGCTACTAACTTTGAAACAAGAATGGGAACTGACAGACTGACTAGCTACAGAGGAGAAAATAATTAAGCTGGCCACCTGCAGCACTGTCAAATGTAGAGATAACAAACTGAAGGGAAAAAAAAGGAGAAAAATAACATTTTTTTTCCTTTGATCTTTTCCCATCATAGTTCTTCTGGGCTATATATCACTCTTATAAAAAATTCTTAAATAAAAATGTCTTTCATAATTTTATATCCATTATAAATGTCATGTTATATAATATATTCTTAAAACAGAATGGATATAATAAAGTTTTGAATTGTTTTGATGAGTTGCCAAAAAGAATCTGCAGTGCCCTTTAACATACTCACTTTAGAGAGAGTGTTGATAAAGTATTCAGTGTATTGTACTGTCCTGCCATGCATTTTAAATATCTGCAAAACCTATTTAAATAATCAGGTACCTGTGCAATTAACAATAGCTGCTACATTATGCATGATTCTTGGCTACTAATGGTAAGAATCAACTACAGTGTTCCATTAGTGATTTTCAATTTGCTGCTAAGTTTTCTGCCATTGATTGACGTTACTTGAGTTAGTCTACAAAGCTGCAAAAACAAAAATAATGTGTCTCCCATCTCAAAGAAAACCCCAAGGAAAGGAATCTTTCCTTCACAACTAGAATGAGAGTGGGCTAGAGAGACTGAGCAGACATAATCTCACATTCCCCATCGTGTGTCATGACAAAAAGCTCTTTCCTGGCTGCCCAGCAGGCAGTGACGTTCAGCTATGTCGAGTTCTGTTTGCAGCACAGGAACTTGTTCTGCATGGCATAAAGTGGTCAGGAAGAAGGTGACTGTACTTACGGCTCATCCTGATGGGACTGGCTTCAATCTGGACCACTTAATCTGAGAAATCGTTTCACACCACATGCACAATGTGGCACACCGAAATGTGAAGACCTACACTGTGAGGAAACGGCAGGCAGAGCTGGAAGTTTAACTTGTGCTCAAGGGCACTTCTATTGATTGTATGAATATGGCAACAGAAGGGTTATGGATAGCGGGTGGGACTGTGGCTCACGGCTAGTTTTATAGCTGGTATCCTAGGGGATCTGTGGAGCTTCCTCATACCCCGCCCTGTCAGGCTGTGTTGTGCACCTCTACAAAACACCACTAAATGTGGCTGTACTCTGAGCAAAGTCATGATGCAACTTTGGGAAGCATGAGGTAACAACTTCTCCATGTTAAGCTATGTTCAAGAACAAATCTCACCAACTCTAAAGCTATGCCTAGACACCATGCTGGCCTGGGCTGTGGCACCTGCCTGAAGCATGGCTGCTTAACATAAACAACCAGGAGGACGCATCCGGACATGTGTTGGTAAATCCTCTTCAGAAATCCCTAAATGCTACCCCCATAAGACTTGCAATAGTGTTTTCGCTGCCATATTTATTCCTGGCACCTGTAGAAACTGCCGACTCCTTCCAGTCATGTACCAATAACAGGGAGAGCGGGGGATTCCTGTGTGGGTCTGCTTGCAGAGCTGGGCTGTTCCCCAGATGTGAGACAGCATATGCCCAAGTATGCTGCCAGACACGTAAAGGGGGAGAAGGGGATGGAGAACACAGAGAGGGAGGAGGAACCCCAGAACAAATGTGTATCAAAGTGTTATTTGGAACAGGGCATTTTCAAAATGGGTATTGCACAAGCCTTGTCCCCCTTGGGAAACTGGCTTATTATTGATGGTTTCTGAAGCAATATCTCTGTCAGCAATTGAACATCAACTCTCTTGGGTCCACCCTTGGGAAAAAGGTTTCTTGTCTGTCTCTAAGAAGCTTGGTAGTATTCGGCACATATGATAATGCTAAATTTGGCATGCTGGTGATACGTTTTCTTTCACTAACAGCTATATCTGCCAGAATTTCTACTGAATCGCTGTTGTCTTAAATCAGATTTTAATTCTGTGGACAGACTCTTTTGCACAGCCAAATTTTTCTTTGATGTCTACTCTGTGTTGCCATAGCATTTGGGAGCATGGAATCAATACATCCATTAACTTTGCATGCTTAATGTAGCAAAGCAGTCTCTGCCCAGAAAATTAGTGCTGGTATGCAGAGTACAGAATTCCTCTAGCCTGAAATCCTCACAGCATGAATCAAAGGTTGCAGCTACATGTAAGCCACCAAGAATGAGAATCTGGTTTCTCAGGAACAAGACTCAAGTCTAAAACCGGTAAGTGGCAAGCTGCTAAAGCCATTAGGCAGTAAGGTCAACTGCTGAGAGAGTAGCCTGGGACCGTTTCTGTGTTACTACAGAAGTGTTACCAGTATATTGCTTCCATCCACACACAAAATTACAACATCTGGCTCAGTTATTTCACATATTTTATAGTATAGTGGAGCATTACGGCATATGGTAGTAAAATACCCAATCATTCTACCCATTTTGCTTCTTTTGCTGGGCATTGAGTGTAATTTGCAATGTGTTCTGTAGATCCATAGAAGTAATGTATTTTCCTCTGTGTTTTCTGAGTTGGCTGAATTTATGTTTTGGGTTTTTTTTCAGTACTGTGTTTCTACATATCAGACTTTAAACCCCATATGAAATGGTTGCACAGCTTGAACAGTGCTTGCTGTACCTTGATTTATCTTTTTCTACTTCTGCCATGGGTGGCTCTCTTGTTATGGTCTCCTGTATTGTCAGATCTTATTCACACTGCAAATGCTCTTAAGCACAAGTACATCGTGTAATGATTTTCAAGGACCTGATCTTTAACAATTTCATTTGCCATACTTCTAAACTTAAATATGACTATTACCTTGTAATAATATTGTATTGTCCGGCTGTTACCTGATTTCTGTCTACAGTGGCAAAATTTATGGTGTTTTGGACAGAAAAAGTCCTTTAATATCAGAAGTGCAGTCTCTCATTTCTCTTCAGCAAATGTGAAGAAAATGTGCAGAAAACACATTCTGATCTAAAATGTATAAGAAAAAGAATAGTTATTCCTCAGCAAAATTTTTGACATTGCAAGTACAGACTTGAAGCAATCTCATCCAAGTGTTTTAAAGGAAGCACAGGTTTGCTTGCGTTTTGCAGACTAGTGTAGGAGAGAGTTCAGGCTGGCAGAGATGTTCTCGTCACTATCTTATTGGTCAGTTCAGTGGAAACAGTTGAGTACAACTGAAAGAAATTTATTGCACAAATCTGTGCTCTTCAACTGGCCTGCCAAAACTGTCATTTGAAACCTGACACATGATAGCAGATAACAATACTAGCAGGCATGCAACATGTGAGAAATACCACCTCCTCTGTACAAACCCTGAAGGTGATGCTGGGAAGCCCGGTACAATGCAGAGGTTAAACAATAAGGCAAACCCTGGTGAGTGCAAGAGCAGGGTCTGGGTTTGGCAGGGTGGCAAAGTTGTGCTGTTCAGCCCTGAGTCCTCTGGAGACACAGCACAGCAGCCCTCTGGTTGGAGTTGTTCTTGTCGGGAGGGTAGTGGTGTGATATTATTGTCCAGGAGATTGATGCTACGGAGAAGAGAGGCATTTTCATACCCCAGTGGTGCAGAATGGAGATAGTGTTCTGGGTAGCGCTGACTTCTGCCGGGAGCAACAGAGAATCTGAGAGCTCAGAGCTGCTGCATCTGGAAGATCCTGAATCTTGGACAGTGGTGGGGCAAACCCTGTTCTACCTGTTTCTTAAAACTTGATGGTCCTGAAAGACTGAGGCACTGAGTGGCAAAAAATGATGAGATACCTGACATACCTGAATTTGCTCCTGCCAAAAGGCAGATGAAACAAGGATAAACAAGAGATAAGACATGGCTTGCAGAGTGGGCATGTATGGATCAAGCTGAGGGCAGAACAACACATGAGCACATCCTTGGACATGGGGTCATGAAAAGCAATACAGGTATACCCATAGAGAGACTACCTTAACGGTCTAATAGAAGCAGAAGCCTTATAGGGTGGTGTCACTCACAATATGGAGTTATATTGCAAGAATCTTCTTCACCCTCAGATAAAATATACAGTAACTCTGTTTTCAGTATATGCAGTCATCTTTACGGATGGGTGGCTATGAGTATCCAAAAGCAAGAAATAAAAATGTTTATTTAAATACAAAATATGATCTCAGGGAAAGGGCTGAGAGATTGTTAATGATCCATATATATGTATATGCACACATACATATATTTTCTTTGATCACTCTTTATAATTTGAAGCAATACTTAGAGAACCAAATGGTCTCCAGGGAAAAAGGCAACCGGCTACTGTCCCTGCGGAAATCTATTGCACATAAAACTGCAGCACAGGCACAGCAAGTGGACATGAGCCATGTGATCAGAGCAAGTGCAATAGTTCTGTTCAGCGTTCCTGATACCAGGAATATATCTGGCAGCTGCTGCTGACCTGCGGATCAAATGTGTGTACCGTACGTGCTGTACATCTGGAATGTAATGAACTTATGAGATGCACTAACTGATGATGACTTGCCCTCACAGTACGTTCCTTGTGTCCAGAAAGCATTTAAGGTCTATTCTGAGTCCATTGCTTGTCAGCTTGGCATGTAAAATAAGTCTGCACTGTATAGAATGGTCTAGATTCACAGTGTGTGCTACACAAGGTGTGTGCATGTATTTGCATGCAGGACTTCCTGGGACTGAGACACTGAAGTCCAGCTCCTTCTGTTCTCTTTCTACACCAATCTAGTAAAATGCCGCCAGGCTTCAACACTGGTTTTCCTTACGCACATTATTTTAGGAATTTTAATTTGCTTAAAAGTTATGCACTTCAGCAAAGCAAACATACTTTCACACTTATGAAAGTAATTAGCATGTAATAGATTACAAAGCTTGACAAGGTGGTTTGTTTAGTTGAGACTAACAGATTCTTCATGTGCTGACATATTTTATAGTCTTCAAAACTTTTGTGTGACATCAACTTGAACATATAAAGTGTTGTGTTAGTGGAAGGGGTCAGTTCACTGGAAAATATTTACTTGCTATCCAGCATTCCTCTTATTAAACAGACAAAGAGGAACTGGTTGATGGAATAGAGAATTCACTGTAAAATATATAATTTTTTGTGGAAAATACTGGAATTCTTTGCAATTAAAAGATCAACAGAAGACAATTTTAAGAGCAAATTGTATAAGAGGGAGGCTGTCTGGCAGACAGAGCATCCAAATTATATCTGGTACTTTCTTTCTAAAGCAAAAACAACCAACAATCCAAAAAGTCTGCAAAAAATATTTAATCATATTGAAATATTCGGTTTTATTTTTCAGAAAATGATGTATAGATTAGATGATAAATTATTATAAAGCCAGGCAGTACTTCGTACTGCATCCCTGCTGCTGGGTAGTGATGTTGCTTAGCAACACTTGAACATGAAGCATCCTCCTGGATTGGCTTGTGTGGAGTGTCAGCACAGGTTATAATGTGTGGCCAGAGAAGATACATACTGGGCTCATGAGCCATCTCTTAGCTCTTTCCTTGAAATCTAATTTTCTGTTTAAATAGGTATTTTGATTTCTTGCTTTATTTAGCTACTCACCCATGCTAGACGCTTCTGTATTTCATATACACGAGGAACTCTTTGACTGAGTAAATGAAATTTTGAAGCTACAGAGGTAATGCTCTATATTTTCTAAAGGCTCTACTACCTCTTTCTACAATATTTGCAAATATATCCACTCAGTAATGCAAAATCTCATATTTCCATTCTCTGCCTATGCCACCCACACCATACATGTATTAGCTGGTTTAGTGGGATGAAAGTTTACCCTTTTAAGGTACTTATTGATTAGACAGGCAATTTCTTTTATCTTTTTTTCCCCTTTAGTTGTATTTGACCCTTCCTATCCACATGTAAAACTAGTTCAAGGTGCTTATCTAAGGGTAAAAATGTTCTCAGAAACTGCCTTGCCTTTTATAATCTATTACAGCAGGAAAGTGCTTGTTGTTAGTACCTAAGTACTAGCACTTGGTTCATTTCAGTAGCAGTTTGCGCTTGTAATTTATACCTCTGCAAAATGGATGTAGAAAGTTACTATTCTGACTTCATGGCACTTTCTACGTGTTTTTGTAATTTATACCTTGCAGAGTGTCTGCTGAGTGCTATCAAACCAAAAGTCACATTTTATGTCCATTTTGCAGAGGTATAAATTTCAAAAAAATTGCAGGGTAATGCTGAATTGGACATGACGTATCTTTATGGAGACTTATATGAAACAAAGATAACAACCCTGAAGTCTTTAAACAGATAAAACTCCTACCAAAATTATGGTTACGTAACGACTGTATGGTACAGCTTCCACTTCCTGTAAAACGCTTTGGAAGTTTTAGTGCCAGTCTCTGCATTGATGGCTTGCACAGATCTATCACTCTACTCCAGACTTATTGACTGTAATCAAAATTAAACTGAAAACTGGTCTGATTCTCTGACAGAGGTCTGTTGTAGATGTCCAGCCATAAACACAGAATATCTAAACTAGAACTCTCAAATGTCTTCCTCAAACCCTCTCTACTTCCTGCTTTCTCACTCACTATTGATAATAATAACAGTCTACTTGTCATGTAGATCCATTATTTGAGACTGACTTCTTTCCTGGTCCCTTTGTCCCTCTTACATCTAAGCCTTTTATCTCTGAAATACAGAGGTATTTCAACTTTTATACCCTCCATCCTAAAACTCTTGTCCAAAATATTTATGGTCTGAGTAATGTAGTGTCTCTTTTGAGGCTTGACAGATGTGGTCTAGTCTTCTCCCATCCACTCAAAAAGTTATTGCACAGATCATCTCTTCACAACCCTTCACTGACTGTGCCTCTCTCACATCAAACATAAGATCCCTCTCTCCATGCTGACTTTTAACTCATGTTCACTCTTGCATTGTTGATTTCCAGCTCCATTTGACTGTCACTTAATGAATTCCTCTAAGACATATTTTAGTTCAGGGCAGGAACCCTAGTAGCTGTGAAGTTTCTAAACTTGTCAGACTGGCTCATTCATATTAGGGCTACTCAAAAAATGACTAATCCTGTGGTTGCTCTCTGTGTTTGCTGTTTTCAAAGCTGACACTGAGGAACAAAACAAAGCTGTTCCACCATGTGGTGTAGGTGGTAGTATAGGAATCCCTGCTCTCATTTATATGTTACTCTCAATTCAGAAACTTAACGTCAGCTGTTTCTATGCTTTGATCATTTCTGACCTGATGACTAAGGGATTGGAGCATCTAATATTTGATCACCTCAGTGATTCTGTGTCCTTCTGGTCAGCCATGACTGGAAGCATTTCTGATCTAGATTTGTGTAATTACCAGGCCAAGACCTCTGAGCTCCTGCTCACAAGTGCAGCCTCCAATGATTTAAAAAACCAAAAAACAAACCCCAAAACGCAAAAAAACCCCAACCCTGAGTGGAGGGTGGATCTGTGAAGGAGCCCTTTCTTGAGAGATCTTTGTCCATACTCCCTCTCTGTGAGCAGAGATGAACACAGAAACCATGGTTCATTGGTGGGAGCAGTAAGGTATCTTCCAGGAAGGATCACAGAACAGTTGCTATGTTGAGTTACACAGCTGAAAAACCCCATATGAAGATATGGGGTGGGAGAAACCTTTTGGGGCAAGGCAGCCACTCTATTATCAATAGGACACTGGTGTGTCTTAAACTCTCAGATGAATATTGACCTAGCTGCTGACCTCCACTGGGACCTGGGAGCAGAAGAGAGGCTGCATCCTAGTATGAGGCTGCTGGGCAGAAAGGGTTATCAGACTCAAGTGAAGAGCTTGTTACAGAGCGAATGAAATGCAGGTTGGGCTTACCAGTCATGGGGATTGACCCTGTGGACTTCTCACAGTTTCTGAGACATGCTGGCAATGCTGTAGCTACCTGTTCTAGCTAACCAAAATTATCCCACTGAAAGAGGCAATAAAAGAGATTCAGTTTTGTCATAATCAATTTTTGAAAGACTTTGTTCAAGTGACTGCTTCTGTAGGTCGCTTTTAGAACATAACTGCAACCACAATTTCTGCTGCAGTGTTTTCTTCGGAGTTGCTGCTTTTATAATTTATTTCCTAAACTGTATGCATTGCATACATCTAGCAGGCCTTTTCTATTCTACAGTAGCAAACTTCATGCAAATTTCTTCCCATTAACCAGTCTTTAATTTTCTTCAGTATCCTGTTTGTAGTGCCTCACACAGATGGACCAAATTATGCAGGAAATCTTTGATTTTTCTGAAAGCTCTCAATGTTATTTCTTGAAAGATAAACCAGAAAGTTTAGTGATATTTTGGCCTTCAGTTTCTTTAAAAAATCAGTTCAATGTTTTCAGCTAGACTTTGACAGCACTTAAACAGGAATGCCAGAGTTGTATTTTCTTGTATCTTAAACTCTTTAAGGGTTTTAACACCGTTAAGGAGAGAATAGTATTATAATTTCCAAGATCACAATGCCTGTTGCAAAGACTTCAACTACACCTATGTGTTTGCTTGTAGTAGAGTTTGGTACAATTTCAATCTTAAAATTTTCTTTGCCCAGATTGAGTGGGCACGGAAAAACAGACTATGTTATGTTCATAGACTAGAGGCAAGTCTTTTGAAAATGTTGGCCTGAGGATATATGGAGCACTTAATTTCTTTGCTCTCTTTATACAAGTAACTGACAGCCATCCCAAATGTACACTTTCTCAGAAGGTTGGAATTATCATACCTTGGGCATGCATTGGAGATGGATGAGAAAAAATGTGTAAAACAATCAAACATGGCAAAAAAAGAGGTTCTTGTATGGTTTTAGATTCTTCTAGGGATGTTCAAGAACTCACAATTTCATAGTTGCTGACTATACCCACTGTCATCATTACTGTCCGATCACATTATTTACATAAAGCCACAAGGCTGTAGCTGAATGGGTTTTGCAGAGACTGAGAATACTAAAACTATTCTGTTCCTCCTTAGGATGATTTAAAAGTTTGTTGTTTTTTTTTTTCCCCTTTCCCTTCCAAATAAATACTGTGATGTAGCTCTTAAATCACTAAGCTGTACAAAAAAAAGGGAAACTATATCCGCATAGGGAATTTGAGGAAGCAACGTCTGTTAATAGTTAGTATCTCTGGCACTGGGTTATCTTTTATTGCACTGTAAAGTACCTCAATTATAGCAAAAATCTCAAGTTTTTCAGTGCTGTATGTCTTATGTTTATTTGTATGCAACACAGGATGAGATGCTGTTTCTAAGCCTAGGAAATTTGTTTTTCACAGCCTAGGGGAAAGTTCTTTTCATATCTGTTTTCCCAAGAAGCCTCATTGAGAAAACATGCAGTGTGATTCAGTTTTGAAAGTTAAATTATTAGAACAAAGCTGACTAATGTGTTTTAGGTATGTTTATAGATTTTACTAATAAATCATTGGATAAGAAATCTGCAACTGCATTGAAAAAATTTTGAAAATGAGAACATAATTTTTCTCATGCTATATCTTGAAACCAATTCTACTTCAACAATATTGTTAGATGGAAGCCTAGGCATCTTCAGAAGGATTTTGATTCATTTGATTCAGTCCTCCTACGTATTGAAACTTTTCAGCTTCATTTTCTGAAATGATAATGATACATTTTTACACTTTTATATATAATATATATAATCACTAAAACTTCTAGTTTCTCAGAGGAAATCTCAGTTTACACTTACAGAAACTAAGATAACAGTCATATAAAGTATTTTCTTTACTAGAAAATGGGCTACTAGGCCTATATTTCTTAGTTTCAGCAACATTACTCACCAAATGACACCACAAAAGGTATTGTAACATGACTGCTGAGTATGAGGGTAAAAGTAAGCTGTGGGTTAAACACTTAGAGAGAAACTGGGCTAGGCCAATGGCCCTTTCACAAATGTGTTTGGGAGGAGCAATTAATACATTTGTGTACTGATTTTTGGATAGTAAAAAAAAAAAAAAATTAAAAATTGCTAACTATCATTTCTTAGTAAAAGAAATAAAAAGAAGATGTAAAAATGGGGTTTTTCACCTTTTTCATAAGATTTCCAAAATTCATTTTTTCTTTTTTGCTATGACACATACTATTTTTTTAAAAAAAGAACCCCCCCAAAAAAACCCAAAAGCAAAAAATAAAACCCAAGAGAGATAAAGATGTTAAAATAAATAATGTATAAAAGCCAAGTAGGTATCAATAACATCAGCTAATAATATTTGTATTTAATGGACAAATATTGCACAACTTATTGTCGGGGGGGGGGATTTTATATTGTGCCTTTCAGCAAGATATGAGCCTTTCAGAATTTGTTTCTTTTTCATTCCCTTTTAGGTACTCTTTTGAGTCCTGCCAATTTCAAAGAATAGTTGTAGCAGTCTGATATTTATAATAAGACAAATCCATTGAATGTATAAATTCCATTTTTCATGCAACCATGATAAATCAAATGTTATTTCTGGCTTGTGAAACAAGCAAACAAAACCCACAAGAAAACCCCAAACCCTGATGTTAAAAACAATGCTACAAATACTCTCAGTCATAGGCTTTGCCTATTTATGTTAAGACAGCTAGGCTTGTAAGCATTAGCAGAATAAGCCTTCCATTTATAGATCTAACTTGCCTTTCAGAGGATTTATGGCTTCAAATTCACATAGCATTACCATTTCTGATCACTCTTGAACATACAATAAGCTAAAAAATGGCTCAGACTGGCAATTATTCAACAGAGGTACACTGTGTGTTATGCTCGAAGGAAGAATTCATGAAAACCCTCAGCGGTGGCCTATCTTTACTCCAATTGAAGCCAGTGGGCACTTTGCCATTCATTTCAATAGAACATCTGGGTAAATACTATGCATTTCTGAAACTCTAATATTGATGTCTAAAAAGAATCAGAATTCTGAAGCTTCTATTGCCATATGCTATCATATTCAGAAATGAGGCCATTTTAATCATGGACAGAAGATAGTTAAAATGTCAGTGAGCATCCTTGCAGATTTAGATCCAAATAATATTTCTGCTAGAGAAATATCACCTTCAAGGTCTTCTATGAAAATGTGCTATATCAATAAAAGTAAAAAAAAAATAGCAAAACCCCCATGTTCAAAACAAGTTCGTAAACTGGAATGAAAGCAGAATACAAAGTTCTAGTGGTCAGCAATAAGATCAGGCAAAACACCGATTGCAATTAAACGTTATTTATATTTATTGCAGTTTCTCTACATATATGTTAAGAATGTTTCTCATCATCTGACCTTCAAGAATACTTAAATGATCATGTAAGAAAAACTTTTGTTTACTCACCTCATTACGACTAGCTCTTACTGTGGCCTTGAGAAACTCACACAGTGTTCTGGGACCTTTGCCATATCTGTACTGAGTAGGGTATGTAAATCATGGAGTGTGACTCTGTTCTACATTTCTTTTGCTTTCAGCAGTTCTTTCTGAATACTTTGATTCATTTTTAAAAAATGGACACAAACTGGGGTCAAAACCCCCATACTTTTATCCTTAGCAAGCCTCACAGTTTAATTCTGATAACGCAGTGGAGATTTATCAACATTTTCTCATCAAATAGATTTTGGCTACAATCTGTTAGATACTTTAAAACAAGAAGCAATAATGACCCCAATCTGAAATTAGGTATTTGGGTCAGCTTTCATTTATACATTGTGCCTGGCAGGGGGAATGTGGTTGTTATCTGATAGCATATCATCTAAGGATCAAAATGCAATTTCCAGGTTATTAAAATGTAAAAAGGTCATACTTCAATAACTGAAGAGCTATTAAAAGATTTCTGAAAGGACACTATATATCAGTGCTATTGACAACAAAAGAGACAGAACTGTTTAGAAGAGGAATGCTCTTTGCTCTCCTAAAACCAGAGCTGCTGCCTTCTTTAATCTTGCTTTACACCAGTTCAGGTGTTGCACTACTATATCTCCTTCTTAGGAATGAAACTACTGATGCCCTGAATTTTAAATTTTTTTTTTTTTTTTTAAATCCATAACTGTTTTATTAAGTTGAGAAATGTATGTTTTCAGCTTCTTCATGATTTCTTTAAATGTAAAGCCTATAGCAGCAAAGGCAAATTTTCAAATTAATAATAGCCATCTGAATTTATTTACTCAAGTAACTTCCTTTAAATCATATTGCTATTTCTAAAGAAGGCGGTTTAATTTCTTGGCTAGTAAAATTAAATGAAAGTATTAAATAGAGTATGAACTGTTTTAATAGTAGTCATCAGAAATGACCTTGAAAGCCAAGGACACATTGTTATATTCTGTATCTACTACAATTAATGCATTCATTTTCTTAGAGCAAATATTGTGAGGCATTAGATAAGATGAAGATGGCCTCTGAAGTGTAGAGAAGATGCACACATAATCTAGGGTTTGTTTTAGGATTTAATAAAGTGTTGCTTTGAGGTTTTGGCCCTAACTGACCCAGAATGTGAAAATGCTCCCTCTCCGTCAGGTGCAGGGCAGTAAACCAATGCAGAAGGTTAGATAGGGAACCTGGATATCACAGTTGGCCTAGCCTTTTTCAGTCAAGAAAAGTCGTGGAGGCTCTGGCAGGGACTGTGTCCGTGTTTGCACAAACATCCTGCAAGGCTCTACAATGACATGCCATTTTTGAGCACTCAGCCTGTGCATCCAAATCACACAGGCTGGAAGTCATATGTCAAGTGATTTTCTAGTGGTAACAGTGATGCTGTACTTAGCTGACGTGTTCAGTGCTCTATTAAGCTAAGATCAATGGCACCGTTGCTGTTTCAGGTAATAATCTGTTCCATGTGCCCTGTTTTGTGCAAAAGCATGAGGACCTTGAGACTTTTTCTTGCTCCCACTGGCTAATGACAGAAACCAATTTTTAGGGGATTATGTGAGGAGCCTTGGAGCAATACTGCCAAATCCCACTGCCAAATCTCAACACGTAGGTTTCCTCCCACTGGCAACTTGCCTTTGAAGAGGTGAAGTTCTTCTAGAAAACTTACCAAAGGAGTGAGTTTAAGGACATGGGCTACAAAATTTCCCCATATGAAGAAATACCTAACCATGGAATATAGCTATAGTCCCTCTGAGACACTAAATCCCAGCAGAAGGCTGAGTAAATGAGGTATTAGCTATGACAAGGGGCAGTGGAGCAATGAAAGTGCACTAACAAAAGAGAGGGGTTGCTACCTCATTAGTTCCAGGTATCTACAGGAAGGCTGTGGGTATACAGATTGTTCCAGATAAAGCCATGGGTTTAATCACTGACATTTTTGGTAGTCAGATTTAGTACAGAGGTTCAGACAGGAACCTGGACATTTGGAAACACAAAAGAGAAGGTAGAAATGTAGAAGGTGTTTGTGGGGCTCTGCAGCATGGGGCTCTCTAGCACAGTTTGCAATTGCAGTCAGGTTGACGGTAAAGGAATCTTAGCACGTATTTTGCCTGGGAGTGCTAAGTCTTGCCCAGCATGGAAAGGTTGTGATGGGTCTAAGTTTCTCCAGCAGTGTGGCTACACATGAGAATTTGCAGAAGATAAAATATTGTGTCTTCTGTTTTTCTGCTTTCTTTCTCTCCCCTTTTATATGCTTATGTATTGCTTTAAAGGGAGAGAGCAATAACAACAGTATGAGCTACTTTATTATTTTGCTTTTCCCCCAAAGGGACAGATACTGTTTTTTCCCAATTAAAGGCACCTAAAATGGAAGTATTCTCAGTGAAAATTTCCATGCGATCAAAGTGAAAGTGGAATATTGTTAAAATGAACTAATAATACTTTACAGTTCACAGATTTATATTTTTTAAAAGGTTAAGATATTTAAAATGATATTACAGTTGAAGCTAAACCAGAAATAATTTGAAACAGGTTCCTAATACATTTGACTATTCAATGTGGTAACAGAATTCTTCTTCACTTCTAATTCTTTTGCTTATGGGATGTCCCAAGGCAAATAAGCCAGTTAATCAATTTCTCTGTGTTTTGAGAGTTCAGAGGTCTAACATATGTTGTAGTCATGCCTGCACTGGCTTTGATTTTAGTGGGCCAATGCTGCAGTTCTTAGACTGCAAGAAGTTTCTAGTGACAACTGTCTATATGTATAGCAGACATCACAGTCAGGCTGTGGTCTTGGCTGAAGCCTCAAACTGTTGTGTAAAGCAGTAATGATGTCTTTAGAAGTGTTTGGACAAGGACTGCTTGTTGTTAGTCATAGATTCATTGAAGCCTTCAGAGGTCATGTAGTCCAGCCTCCTTTGACAATGCTTATGGTAAAAAAACCCAACAACCAAACAAACAAAAAACCTGTTTCCTTATATCAAATTGGAATTTCCCATCTTGCATCTCATGTCTGTTGCCTCTCACCCTTCCACAATGCACCTCTGAGAAGAGTTTGGCTCCATTCTCTCTGTACCTTCCCATTAGGTAGCTGTAGACAGAGATACAATCTCCCTTGAGCCTTCTCATTTTGAGCCATGAATAAACCCAGCTCCCTCAGCTTCTCCTCACACATAACATGCTCCTGGACTTGATGCGCTGCGCGAAGGTCTTTAGAGAACTGGTGTCACAAATGCTACACAGAAGGGAATAATCACTTCCTTGACTTGCTCTCAGAGCCCAGGATGCAATTGGCCTTCTTGGCTGTGAGGGCACAGTGTTGACTCATGTTCAGCTTTCTGCTTTCCAGGTGCTCCAGCTCCTTTCAGCCAAGATGCTCCACAGCCTGTAGTGTTGCATGGGGTTATTCCATTCCAGATGCAGTACTTTGCCTTTATTGAGCTTCATGAGGTTCCTGTCAGCCCACTTCTCCAGTCTGCCTAGATTCCCCTGAACAGCAGCCCTGCCCTCCAGCATATTGACTGCTCCCTCTCAATTTGGTATCATCAACAAAGTTTCTGAGAGTGCACTCTCTCCCATCATCAGGGACTAGGCTGTGTTTCACAGCTGCTTGGCACAATCAGGTGGTCACACCTACGTGCTTGTGCTGTACAAATAACTGCATGCTGATGGTAACAATATGCTGAAAGCTGTGACACGGAAGTATGAAAATAATTGCTTTTGTTGCCAACATCTTTTGCATTAAAATAAAGCATTCTAGTGTCTACCACATTGCAAGCCTTCTTCATCTTACAGCCAAACCACAAATAACAAGGAATTTTACATAGAAATATTACAATATTATAAAAGAGACAATTGAGAAGTAATTGTCTCCATAGATGCAGGGGAAACTTCTAAACATTTATGCTGTTGTGAAGGTGTTGACAGCTTTAATCCTTTTAAAGTGAGTTTGCTGTTCCTATATATGTGAGCCATTGATCTTAATGATAAAACTTGTTAACTATAGTGCTGCCTCTGAGTTATCAAATAAAAGCATTTTCAGTTCTATGTGTTAATAAGATTAAATTGTAATATTATTATGCATTTGACATATGTTCCAGCATCTCTAACTTTCTTTGTTTCACATGTGAAATGCTTAATCTGCCTTGATCTGGTTGGATGTTGACCTAGCTGTGTAGGCTAGGTAATGCAGCAGTGTTCCTCAGAGGAACAGCATGTATTAGCTTAAATACAGCCATATTTTAACATGATTGTATGGTTTCTTTTCAGCTAGGACAGAGATTCATTCAGGTCTTCGCATCCCAACCTATGTATTAATAGCTCATGGTACAGAGTAGTAATGACAGAAACACCGCCCTAATCCACAATGGCAACTCTGATTTTGGTGAGAGATTTTTAGGAGAAAGGTGCTAATTCCTTTTTAGGGGGCTCCTCATGTGCTTTCCTCTCTGTATAGGAAATTTCTTATTAGGCAAGTATGACAGATTTATCCTACAGAAGCATCCCCTATTTACTTTAATGGAGATTTAGCTCTCATTTATATAGGATTTATTGAATCTTGCTAAGCTTTTGTTTCAATGATGTTTGTTCGCAGGAGGTTCCATCTACATGTGTGATTTCATTCTATTATTTCTAGTTGTGCTATCATATTTTTTAACTTCAGTAGTTTTCTTGTGCAGTAGAAGAAAGTGAAAGCTGCCTTGAACAAGACAGTGCTTTGCGAGCTGCCTCCAGGGGCCACCGCATCGAAAGAGTTCATTGTACTTTTGTGATTTGTAACAAGACAAAAACCATAAAGCTTCTTGATAACGCCTCTAAATTATCAAAACAAAAAATGTCTGATCCATTTTGTGTGTGAGGGCTGCAGTAGTCACATGGGGGTTGTACTCAATGTCAAAGAAAGAGACTGGAATAATATTGACTATGTCTTAGAAGGTGTTTAAAAACTTTACACAGGTGGGGCCAGCTCTCTAATGACTAGCAACTTTAACAGCTGACATAACAATCTCTTGGTTTAGTTGAGTAGGGGCTTTAAAAACAACTTCGAAGAAAGGAATAGTTACAATCATAAGGTAAATGCAATGAAGCAATGTGGGAGCAGCAAATATGCAGAAAGATTTTATATAAGCCAGACAAACCTGATCTTTTACTGAAAAGATGAATGAGGGTTTTTTTCCCCCTAACCCAAAATAGTGGCATGACCCCCATCTCTCTGAATTTTCAGCCAGCATTTGATATTTTGCCATTCAGGAGTTACACTTAGCAGGGAGGTTAGACCCAGAGCTGTAAGCTTGAAAAGAACTGTCTCAAGGGAGAATTGCCACCTGGAGGGAATTTATCATTAAAGCTCTGTCAGGTCAATATAAGAATAGATTTTTGTGTGTGTGGGTTTGTTGGTTTTTTTTTTTTTTTTTTTTTACTTCTTGAAATATTCAAGAATTATACTCATGTTCTTCATATTAGCCTTTGGTATGGTCCTCCCTCAGGTGAAGGAAGTATTGCAGATTTAACTCATTTATTGCAGAGTAGGGAAGCATAGCATTTCAAAACTGTATTTTGTAAACTTTTATCTGTTATCCAGAGCATAACTCCAGGTAGTGCCTGAACGTTGGTCCTATGTTACTTCAGCCTCTGTAAATGACTAAAAGCAAAGATGTTACAGGGAGTGACTGTTCCATGCAGTAGAATGCAAGAAGATTTGTACCTGGATTAAACCTTCAGGGTTATGAATCTCACTTTCCTGGTTCATATTCGTATGTAATATGGATTATATTCATATTGCACACATACATACATACATGTAATGCATGTATACATTCAATTACATTTGTAAGTGATAAGAATAATGTAATAACAGTTTTACTCTGTACAATGTGTAGCACAACAGAGTCCTGATCTGTAACTGGGACTCCACCAATACTAGTACAGATCACTGGGAGGTCTCTAGGTTCTTTTCCTTTTCAAGATCTGGTTACCTCTCAGTTGTCTGTTCTTGGCAATTAGCTTCTGCTCGTTTTGACCAACTCAAGGCTTTTTATGATAAAGATCGTATAAACACTGGATAAAGCAGGCTCTGAGGTTAAAGTTCTAGTTAGAGGTCTTGCATTGTGATGTACACAAGTGCAATAGGTTGTCCTGTGGATTAAGGTGCACATTTAGGGCTTAGGAAAGCAATAAGTGATAAATCTTATTGTCATGATTCAATTCTGCATCGCTACTTTAGGACCTCTGTATCTTACCCCATGTTGATACATATTTAATTATTGCAAAGGACAACCCCATATTAAGCTTTTATTTCTGAATTTCTGATTTTTTTTTCTATATTTCTGAAATTCCCATAGCCTGTACACAAAGATTATCCTTCATTAAACTCTAAAAATGATCACATCATATGAATGCCAAAATTGGTTGAAGAGTATATGCTTTTAGGACTTTACAGGATTCGGTTGAAATATTTGGGAGAAACATATGTTAAAATCTCAAACTTTAAAGTAGCTCTAGTGGTCAGCCAGATGTGTGAAGAACAGAGCGTATGCCTTTATATGAATCTCCAGCCGCTGGCTTTAAAACAACTGGTACTACGTTTTGCAGTTCAAAAGACGCAACGGTAATAAAACAAACAACAAAAATAAGGGAGGAAAAATTGTGCTCCTTTGTGTGAAAGACAAACACAAGGTTGCAAAGTGATTAGTGTCAGTTTGTTCAGAGTCCATACTTTAGAAAGTAGAGCGCTTCTGAAGGAGCAAAGATTCAAGTTTTGCTAAAGGGATAGCTCATCATATAGGTAAATATACATGTCCTGTCTGTCTGCTGAGATAAATTGTCTCTTCAGCTTTCTTTCAGCTGTAGCCATTTACCATCAGTAGAGAGCTGTTGTTGCTATAGGAAAAGATGGTAGAACCTTACATAAAAGTATGTATGTGTTTTATAGCATCGGAATGCTTTGCTGGATTGTAACATCTGGCTTAAGTATAAAGGGATTTTTGTTACCATTATTCTAATCAGATCCTCTTGGAATGATAACATTAGGTATTTACATACTGGTACATCGAAGGCCTCATTTATCATTTATCAGGAAACAGGAGGGATTTTTATGTAAATGCAAAAAAAATGTTAATAAAAAGTGCTTAGTGAAACTCTCAGTATTGCTATAGGGGTATAATGACTAGCTTGACTTTTTTTTAAATCTTACTGTTTGCAATGTATTACTTGCAAGATTCTGACAAGTATTAGGTGTTAAAATCTGATTAATGCCAGCTGGACAAACAGAATTTTTGTTCTGATGTGGAATGAAAATGAGAGCTGTCACCGGGATGCAGTAAAGCAGAAGAGAATATATGGGGATTTTTAAGTGTATAAAGCAGAACTGCTGAAGAATAACCATGTATTTCAATTTGTGAGTCAGGATGGGGCAAGGACAAGAGATGTTCAGAACAGTTCCTTGAATCTAAATCACAGAAGACTTGTGCTCTGTGTCAGGCAAAACAGGAATATAAACTTGAATCGCTAAGCAGTATGTTGTTGGCTATTATGGTGTGAGTATTTTCTACCTCAATTTTTTTTTATTTCAGAACAGAACAAATTTGTGTTTTCTAACTAGTCTCTATATTACTAGTAATTTTTTCTGTAGTGATGTCTTCAACAGTACAGTAAGGGTCGCTGTATCAGGTAGGACATCCTAATTATTTTTGTGTTGGAAAGCATGCTCTTAGGCTCTGTTTCAAACAACTCATCAAGGGACAGTGATGATCTTTAAATATGGGGAGACAGAATCTAATGTTATTCAGGTAGATGAAAAGCAAGTTATCATTCTACCTGTGTTTCAACATGGATGTTAAAAGTGCTTGATTTCCCACAGTCGCTGCTCAAGAAAAGAGTTGAAGAGCTGAGTTCATGAAATGGATACTATTTATGATAATATAATAAAAATTCCTAAACTGCAAAAGAACCAGACAGTGGAACCTTCCCTCACTAGACACAGCACTTAACTGCTATGAAAGGAAGCTCTCAATAATGTTATACATGGTTCCTACACCTTGTCCCTAATTATTCTAATTTTACTTTCAAATCATTTAAGTACCACCTGCTTATGGATTCTTTAGCCTCCTTTGGCACAGAAGATGATATTCAAAGTATTTATGATCTAACGCTCTCTGAAGCTCCAAATACCTTTTGTATGGTGGTTACTGGGAGAGCCTGGAGTAACTCTGGTGGCATTTGCACCCAGAGCTCAAGGAAGGACAGAATGGCTACTTCTCAGGAAGCTGCCTTTGCTGTCTGTCCCAGTCTAGAAAGAAGACCAAAGTATTTTACATTTCTCATTAAGAAATCAACAAAATATGAATTCTGAAAATGTTTTAGGAAAAAAGTTTAAATACAAATTTTTTAAAATTTATGGCTTTTTAAAATCATATTACCAATGGTATAGTCATCCAGTAGGGCATGCTGACAGTGATGTGTTGTGTTGTTAGTAGTTGCATTGTATAGCAATATTCTGGCTGTTGTTTATAATATCATTCAAGCCATGCCAGAATAATTGTGTGCAATATGACATATAAAAATACTGTTATGACAGAAAAATCAGTTTTGAAAAGAGATATCTTCTCAGAATCTTCATAAAACAAGAAAACTTCACAAAACTCCTATCTTTATTTGTTTCAAAACAACAGTTCCAAAACTGCTTTGATGATCTTTTATTTAACATTTCATTAGACTGTACCTAAATTCATTGAACAGACCCAATGCAAAAAATCTTTGTTTCTAGTAGGTAGTATCTAATGGTTTTAAAGAACCTGTGGCATTTTGTATTGTTCATTTGCAAGATGTTTTCTGTTGGTCTCTGTTAAAACCCCAAACTCTCTTTATTAAAGGACTTTGCCACCAGACTAAAATTTTGGAAAGAGCATACTTCAAATATATGTGCTTTTGTTTTAGCCAAGAGAAAGAATAAGCTTTTTTTCAGACTCTTCAGAATAAGAAGATACTGACTCTGAAAATCATCTGGTGCTTTCACTGAACCTCAGCTGAAAGCTCCGGGTGATTGTTTCCTGCCACTGTCTAAAGTAGTCTCATTTAAAGCCTCTTGTATACAAAGACTTGGAATGAAATGGGCTGTTTGGAAAAACAGCCTTGTAGAAAACAGGCTTTTTTGTAGAAGGAAAAAAGTGCGAAGTTGAGCAGTTGTGAAAGGTGTTAAATACTTGGAAAGCTTCACCTATTTACTGCATTTCTTTTTTGTGATTCTCCGAGTTCTGTAGACAAATAATTGCATTTGAGCTGCAGGCCCATGAAGACAAAAGATCAATGACTTGAACTAAAATCCCTGTTGAAGATTTTAGCCAATAGTTCTTAGAAAGGACCATTAAGGCTGCGTTTCAATTGCCAGGTAGGTTTACTTGTACCTTACTGCAGGTGCTCCAGTCTTCTATGCCTCATGTATCCTATCTGGAACCTGTTGGGTCATCAGACTAGGAGCCAGTCGTTGCTACCACCCCTCCTATGGGGCTCTGTGTTTTGGCATTTAGCCATGTGCAAAGAGACTGTAAGCAGGCACTATGCAGTTTACAAATATTAGCAATTATTTATTGTCTAACACTGAGCTGTTTCTCAATCTGATGGATGTGTAAATGCCCTTGCAACAGCTTTGTAGACTTTCACATTAATTCTTGAGGTTTCCTAACATCCACTGTACTGCAATATTACTACTGAAGAGCTACACTCTTAACTGATCTGAAGATAAATCGGTTTCCTTGTGCCACTCATTCCCATCGTCATCAGTTTTATGCTTACTCTGGAGAGTGTTACCTGTGCTGACTCTTTTTGTGGAGGAAGGGAATGCATTGTCGTGGTAATCTGGTAGATCTGACCTGGAACAATCTGGATTGCGTCAGCTATCCCAATCTTTGACACAAGGGTTGATGTCTTCTCCTCTGTGTCCTGCACACTATACCTTACTTATCCTGCATCACTTTTTTCAGGGACTGAATTGTCTTCTGGCATATTGAATGACCTGATTCACATCATGGTCTAGCTTTCATCAATAGTTTTGGAGTTGCTCCAGTCTCTTGCAACTGCTGACCTAACTCCTTGGTTCACATTTTTAAGGTACTAGGTTTTCTATGCTATTCATCATGTTTTGCCAGAACTCACTTCATCACAGAGACTGAACATAGGCTCTCTTCTCTGGAGGCACACTGTTCAGCATTACACCTCTTCTTTTCTTCCAGCTTAGCATAATGTTTACTTTTTTTATCCCTTAGCTATGCACTAAGTTGCCATTTTGCCTCTTTCCAGAATCCCATCTCTGCTTTCAGACCCATTTTCTTTTCTTGATCTTTTCTTGCTTTTTTCTCTCCAAGTTCTCCCCTTACCCTTTTTAATGGAACAGGCAAACTAGCTGCAACCCTCCACAAAGCTCATGACACAGAAGCTCAAATATCTGCCTCAGGTTTAGTGCTCTCGTGACAGATTGCAAATATCTTTCCTGCCCCTCTCTCAATGCACCTTAGCCCTGAAAATCTTCCTGATCCCATACAGGGTCACTTCTGAATGACCCACACCTCCAAGCTTTCCTCTGGAAGAAAAGAAGTAATTTCCTTTTTTTTCTTTTTTTTTTTTTTTCTTCCCCCCTCAGGTGAGTGATGATTTCTGGGTTTAGGTTGTAATCCTCTGTGCAGAACAGTCTGAGCAGGACTCCACAAATTACCACCAATTACCCTAAACTACAAATCAGCAATCCTGCTTTCAGTTTCTGGCTTTCGATCAAAAGGATGTGGGCTGTCTACATTGTCCATTGACCTGCTACAGCTCTTCTTTTGGGTCACCGCATTCAGGTATCTTCAGCTGTGTGCAAAGAGACTCTGCAAGCAGGATATATGCAGTTTATGAACATAAAACAGTAACCTATTGGCCAATAAACAGTTAAAAAAAATTCTAGAATTTAATAAGCTATTAGGCTACGCATTACTACGCTTAGCCTAAGCTAAGCACCTGCTAAGACATCCAAAGAGTCTTTGCTGGCCAGGCAGGCATCAGTCAGTTGGAGAAGGGTCAGTATCCACTGCTCCCAGGGATGGATACTTACTGTTCCTAAGGTGCTGTTTTGCACCAAATCTGTCAACACCAATAATCTGACAGTTGACCTGACCAACTGTTAATTTGCCTCCTAGTTTTAACTTCTTCAAGAGAGTTTTACACCTTTTCCAAACTGGTCTTTCCCCTCTTGAATCTTTGAGTGACTAATGATTCAGCCTCTACCATCTTCTCTCTCTCTGTAACTATACCTCTTTAAGCTTTTCTCAGAGTTTCTTACAGCTTTCTCCCAAGCTGGCAATGTTATCAGCAGCCTGAGCTAATTGTACACAGCTGGGCCACGTCAGAGCTGGGCCTTGCGTCCTGGGAATATGCACAGCTGAACAGAGATGGAGAGGGCTGCAGAGAGAGGGTTCCAGGATTCCCCACCACAGAAGTGACTGGTTTCTTGACTGACAAAAATGCTCAGTTTGACATGTAAAGGCGGATGCTGAGGACCACAAATGTGACCTTCCACACTGTAAAATTCTGTCCCTGACAACCATAAGCTCGTATGGTAATTGTCCTACAAGTAGATGCTAACCCCCATAGGACCCATATCTCCTCTTGAGGAAGTGTAGCTTGGCCTGGCCATGGCTACAACCTAGACCATTACTATATGAGGAAGGAGGAAAGAAATATCCTTGGCAGGCATTTTTACCACATCTTGTTCTGAGAGAACTGGTTCATGCAGGATGATGGCAAGATTAATTTTCCTAATCTGGGCCATGCTGCCCTGAAGCCAAGGAACGAGGCTAGCCACTCTATGTCACTGCATCTAGGGCAGCAGCACCGGCAGCAGTGGCTGGAGACCAGGCAGTATGGCTTTGCAGGAGATTTTATATACCAACTGTGGCTATCTGTCTGCTGTTGTCTCTAATATGGAGGGTCACAACTGTGTACAACAAACAAGACAGGGACAGAGTGCAGGTGGCGTGCTGAAGAGATCTGTGCTGCATAAGTTTAAAAGACTGCAACACAGCTCTCACAGAGACACACTTTCAGGAGCACTCAGAGGAGAATTCAGCCATAGTCTCCCCAGAGACCTCCTCTTATGTGCCCCAGGTGGAATGCATGCAAGCCAGCTTTTACCATTCAGCCCCGGGGAATAGGTCTTGCTCCCCACTGTATATAACAAGGGTGGTGTACACATGCTCTGCACCATTAAGGGAACTTGCTGGATTACAAGGAAAGTGTGGGTTCAAACTAATAGCGATGTGGTGTGGATAACTGGGAATAGGAGTCAGGTGGGAAACAGGGAGGGTGCCTCGTGGGATGCTGGAGACAGCTCTTGGGCTAAGACCCACTCTGACCTCCTCAGAATTGCAGGGATTTGCAACACACAAGTCCTGTGGAATTGCAGAAAATTATAGGATTTGCTCTTTCACTGTAGCTCAAACTCCTAACACTTCTCTGCTATAGTTTTAGGCAAAAATCAAGTCCTGCCTAGAACTGAGAGGCTAAGATGTTATGTTACACACCATGCAGCAAACCTGGAAGGCAGAGGCATGCCTGACTGCCTTCTCCAGCCCTGTATACTTCAGAAGTGAAGGGTTCCCCACTGTGGGTTTGTTGACCTGGGAAAACCACCTCTGGTTTTCAGTGATCCACAATGAAACCAAGCAGGACTCTGGAGGAATCCTGGTTTTGTGTCTTTCCTAAAGCTTGTGTATTCTGAGATGTTTTGTACGAAGTAGTTTTCTGCTACTCATCTAGGTAAGTTTTGTTTTCTGTGTATTAGGACCCTCTTTTTCCTTCACTGAATATTAGGGGAAGGAAGAGAACAAGGTAGATGGGAAGATTTTGAAGATTGTGTTCTGGAAAAATCCTCCTTCTCCTATTGTTTTTCCCTAAGGAGTTTCACTAACTCTTCTGATCATTGCCATTGGTTGACACTCATAGTATGACAGACCTGCCTTCTGTTTGTCCAATCCTTTTGTTTTCTAATGCAGGAGTAGCCTTAGTCAT
Source organism: Gavia stellata (assembly GCF_030936135.1). Taxonomy (NCBI): domain Eukaryota; kingdom Metazoa; phylum Chordata; class Aves; order Gaviiformes; family Gaviidae; genus Gavia; species Gavia stellata. The sequence continues at coordinate 27,874,289 of NC_082600.1, forward strand.
ATCAGTTGCTCAGGCACTAGAATCTGCCCAGGCTTTGTCGTTTTCCCATTCCAAATTGGATATAGCTCTGCTTAACCAACTTCTCAGAAGGAAAATGTCACAGAGCTACAGTCCCTCTCTTGCCTTTAAAAAGTGCAAAATACAATTGACAGTTCTAAGGACTTGGTAGGCATGTCAGAAGAAGATAATGTTATATTCCTGAGACAGTTGGAGATTTTTGATGTTTTATACTCGTACAGTATTTAAATTATAGGTCCATTACAAAAGATTTACCTGGTTTATGTTTTCAAAACATTTTGTTCCTTCTAAAAGTAATATGAGACTATAACTATTTTTGATTTTTTTATACAGTTTGTGGACATGCTGTAGTAAACTCTGCTATTTTCCTCTTGAATGGGCACAGAAGTAAAATGTAAAAATCTGCCAAATGATAAGTTCAGAAAAACGTTGCCTCACAAAGACATCATTGATTCTTATGAGATTGTGGCATTTCTTCATCGGAACTTTTCAGTTCACATGGAACAAGTTCAGTTCTAAAATGTATCTATCTAGGCTGTGGTGATGTCCTGCAAACAGTATAGTTTAAGTAAGACGATAATTTGTATGTTTTGCTTGCAGGCTGAATTAGAAAGTTTTAGCCATGAAGTATACTACTTGTAGACTTTGAATAATATATTAAGCTGTGCTATCTTTCTTCATACTATTTTGCCAGTGCTGTTTTGCCAGTCTGTAGTGTCCTTTCTGAATGACCTTTTTAATAGAATATGTATTCTTTGAAAAGTCCAATTTAATTTGAAGACTTGTCTATGCACATTGAACATATTTCCATTTTTTTCTTAAGGAAAAGTACCTTACCTTTGTTAATTTATGCCCTATGCTGCAAGGAGGTACAGACCGATTTGATAAATCAGTGTATAATATTAAGAATATGCATAAGTCTTTATAAGATCATGTTTCAAATCAAGATTAAATCTAACTCTACAACCATTGCTGAAAGTGACTAGCTCCTAAAGCAGCAGACTCAGGAAGAACAGCGGGATTTATTATGTGGGAGGGAGAAGTAATCTTAATTAATATTTGATAATACTGATGAATTAAGCTGAGAAATGTATACTTTTTACAAGAAAATAATTGGAAGGCTAGAGTTATGCACTGCAATGAATGTGATATTATGGTTTATTTTACGTATTCTAAACAGGTATAAACTTTGTATTGGAAAAAAATATTTAATGTATTAGGATTAGTCTACAAGACCTTTATTCAAGAAACTAACCCAAATAAAATCAGTGCAGTGCATTTTATGTGTTAGTGTTCATCACTTGGTATAAAGGATTCATGAATAAATCATAATAAGATACACTTTCATGACATTATAGCATGTTAGTTTTTTTCCTGCGCAAATTCATGGAAGGAAGGTTACTATAGTGACAGAAGACTCATCTGAATGATTGTATCTCAACTGCTGAGCATTTTTATGCATGGCTTTTCCAGTATACCTTTCAGTTTCAGACTAAAATTTTGAAGCTACAAGAGATGTTTTAAATTCTCCTGCAAGGAAATGATGACCAAAATGTCAGAAGTCCCTCAAACAGATAAACAAAAAGAGAGGAGAAAAAAAGAGAAGAGAAAAAGTGACTAAATTTTGTGCCATAACTAACTCTCTCTGTAAAATGTTTTCTTAAAGTAAAATAAAATAAAAATCAGACTTGTCAGCTAGTAATTTAAGAGTTTCAGTATGTATTTTTCCCCAAACTAGTTTTGAAAAAATATACAAAATAAGATCTTCTTCTAAGAAATTTGTCCTTCCTTACAGTAATTGAGTCATGAGATTTCTTTAGCAATTTTATAAGACTGTTACTGTAAAGCTGCAAGAATCCCAGCTCACAGCAAGATGAACAAAACATGCATATACCAGCAGTTCGTGGCACAGGAGTATTATAATAGTTGTGACTAGAATGCACCTGAATTCTCAAACCCCATTACATATTTTGAAGAAAGACTTTGTCTTTCAGTTTCAGTAAGTGGTACTGAAAGAAGCAAGGTCAAGTGCTTACCTTACTGCTCAAAGCCCAGGTTTCCAAGTTCTGGAAGGAAATCTGTTATGGGGATTAGATTACGATGATTTTTCAGGCTCTTCACCCTAGAATTTCAAGCCTTGTGAAACTTGTAAAGTCTCACTGAGTTGGGAATCTTCCCTGTCTGTAGTTCTCAAAGTTTCTAGGCTCAGTAAGGATCTAAAGCTGAAATACAGCATGGATTTAATATTAAATTTCTAAAACTAAATACTGTTATTTTTTATAGCTACTAATTATTATAACTGTTGTTATTATTTACTATGACATATTCTTACCACTCTGCTCCTTGCTCAGGAAATCTTAAAGTTCTGCTTCTGGCCCCAAATTGAAATTTTGTTTTCCCCAGAAATCTGAAGTGGAAATTATGATTTTCAAACAGTTCATCAAAGGAGAAGGTTCTATCACACATGACCGTAAGTTTATCTTGTGTTCCTAACTTCAGAGTGGATGTATTCATGAAATGATTTGGCCTTGATATTTGAAGTAGGATTCTGCCAGCTGCTCTTCTGCTTCATCTATTGTGAAAGATGGGATTGCGTTGTTACATGAGTGAGTTGAAGGTATACCCTGGATGCCAATTCATAATTACTGTATTGCTACTGGTGAAGATCAGTCCTGCATGCAAAACTCTCACGACATTGTGTATATACCCTCCAGCTGTGTGGTACTAAACTGTGTGGTACTCTACTGCTGCCAAAACCTGAGATAAATAGTTTAAAGCTAGTCTGTGTCTGTGTGCATGAACTTCAGGTGCTGCAGTGTTTCCAACAGGGACAGAACCTTGGTTTGAACCAAGGTCTGAAATGCTTTAAAAATCCCACAGATCCAGGAGTTCCCTTGGGAGACAGCTGTTTATAGCTCATGTGGGCTGGAGATGCTCAGACCAGCTTGGGATATTAATGTCACCAGAACTTTCGCTGTTTGGTTGCACTGGTTTAAAACCCAGTGTGCCCACCATTTTGGCGAAGCCACCGAGGCGAAGGGCTCCGGAGCAGAGGATTGTGACGGGGGACCCTTCCTAGGGCGGCAAACAGCAAAGGCGAAAGCACAGGGAGAGAGAGGGTGCCCCAGCCCGCCCCCCAGACCTCCCGCCCCGAGCCGGCAGCGCGAGCTCCTGACGAGCGGCAGCTCGGACTCAGCGTGGGTGGGGACGAGAGCAGCGGTGGCCTGAGCCCCTCGCGTACAGGAGCAGCCCCAGGGAGCGCGAGCGACCCGGAGCACGGCGAACAGGGCGTGGCACATCAGAAGGGTGTGGCGCATCAGAAGGGTGTGGCGCGTCAGAAGGGTGCGTCGCGTCAGTTTGCGCAGGGAAGGCACGCGGGCAGGGCGCAGTCCTCCCCTCCTGGCTCTGGAGGCTCTCTTGATGAGTGGTCATCGCCCTCCCAGAAGAGGCGCAGCTATGGTCTCCACTCGGCCAAAAGCTATTGCCGGAAGGAACGTTGCGACCAAGACGGAGCTCCCGCTCAGGCACACGGCTGTGCAGGTCTCTGGCTGCCAGGAGTGCCTGAGCCTGTCGCTCATGCCAGAGGCCAGGGGAGACAACACCTGTGTGCGGAGCGACCAGGTGAACAATCTGCTCAGCCCGGTGGCAGAGCTGAAAGAGGAAGTGGAGAGGATGAGGAGTATCAGGGAGTGTGAGAGGGAGATAGACTGGTGGAACCATGCCCTACCGTCCCTGAGGGATAGGCAGAGGATGGAGGCTCCACGAGAAACAGAGGATCCCTCACCCTCTTGCCTCCGGGCAGAAGGAGGGGACCTAAAAGGTGAAGGGGAATGGAAACAGGTCCCTGCTCGGGGCAGCAGGGGAATCCCCTCCTGGCCTCCCTCACCTTCCCAGCTGCCCCTACACAACAGATACGGGGCTCTGGAACTTGAGGGCCAGGATAATGAGGATATGGATGAAAGTCCTTCCAGGGGGCTGCCTAGGGCGAGACAGCCTGCCCCACGCATCGCAACCACCTCTACTAAGACAAAAAGGAGGGTAATTGTCGTAGGCGATTCCCTCCTGAGGGGAATAGAGGACCCAATATGCTGGCCAGACCCAACCCACAGGGAAGTCTGCTGCCTCCCTGGGGCCTGGGTGAGAGAGGTCGCTAGGAAACTCCCTGGTCTGGTACGGCCCACTGATTACTACCTGCTGTTGGTTTTGCAGGTTGGCAGTGATGAGGTTGAGCAAAGAAGCCTAAAAGTGATCAAGAGGGACTTCAGAGCGCTGGGGAGACTGGTTGAGGGATCGGGAGTGCAGGTAGTGTTTTCCTCAATCCCTTCAGTGGCAGGGAGGAACGCTGAAAGGAACAGGAAAGCGAACCTGGTCAACACGTGGCTCAGAGGCTGGTGCCGTCGGAGGAATTTTGGTTTTTTTGACCATGGGGCGGTCTACATGGCACTGGGCCTGCTAGCTGCAGACGGTGTTCAACTATCAACAACGAGGAAAAGGATTCTTGCTCATGAGTTGGCGAGCCTCATCGAGAGGGCTTTAAACTAGATTTGAAGGGGGAAGGTGATGAAACCAGCCTGCCTAGAGATGAGCCTAGGGGTGGTGTGACGATGTTGGTGGCGAAACCGATAGCCCAGCTCAAGTGCATCTACTCCAATGCACGCAGCACGAGCAGCAAACAGGAGGAGCTGGAAGCCATTGTGCAGCAGGACAGCTATGATGTAGTCACCATCACAGAAACATGGTGGGACAACTCGCATGACTGGAGTGCTGCAATGGAGGGCTATAAGCTCTTCAGGAGGGATAGGCAAGGAAGGAGAGGTGGTGGCATGGCTCTGTATGTTAGGGAGTGTTTTGATTGTATAGAGCTCAATGATTGTGACGACAAGGTTGAGTGCTTATGGGTAAGGATTTGGGGGAAGGCTAACAAGGTGGATATTGTGCTGGGTGTCTGTTATAGACCACCCAACCAGGACGAAGAAGCCGACGAAGCGTTCTACAAGCGACTGGCGGAAGTCTCACAGTCACAAGCCCTTGTTCTTGTGGGGGACTTCAACTTACTGGACGTCTGCTGGAAATATAACACAGCAGAGAGGAAAGAGTCCCGGAGGTTCCTGGAGTGTGTGGAAGATAACTTCCTGACGCAGCTGGTAAGGGAGCCTACCAGGGGAGGTGCCCTGCTTGACCTGCTGTTTACAAACAGAGAGGGTCTGGTGGGAGAAGTGAAGGTCAGAGGCTGTCTTGGGCTTCGCGACCATGAAATGATAGAGTTCTCAATTCTTGGCCAAGTAAGGAGGGGGGTCAGCAAAACTGCTACGATGGACTTCTGGAGGGCACACTTCAGCCTGTTCAGGACACTGGTTGAGAGGGTCCCTTGGGAGATGGTCCTGAAGGGCAGGAAGTCCAGGAAGTCCAGTCCTGAGTCCAGGAAGGCTGGGCCTTCTTCAAGAAGGAAATCTCAAAGGCGCAGGAGCAGGCAGTCCCCATGTGCCGTAAGAAGAGCTGGCGGGGAAGATGACCGGCCTGGCTGAACAAGGAGCTTTTGCTGAGACTCAGGAAAAAAAGGAGAGTGTATCACCTTTGGAAGAAGGGGCAGACAAGTGAAGAAGAATACAAGAACCTCGTTAGGTCATGCAGAGAGGGAATTAGAAAGGCAAAAGCCCAGCTAGAGCTCAATCTGGCCACAGTTGTAAGGCATAACAAAAAATGTTTCTATAAATACATTAACAACAAAAAGAGAGCCAAGGAGAATCTCCATCCTTTACTGGATGCGGGGGGGAACATTGTCACGAAGGATGAGGAAAAGGCTGAGGTACTTAATGCCTTCTTTGCCTCAGTCTTTAACAGCCAGACCAGGTATCCTCAGGGTATTCAGCTCCCTGAGCTGGAAGACAAGGATGGAGAGCAAAATGAACTCCCCGTGATCCAGGAGGAAGCAGTTAACGACCTGCTATGCCACCTGGACACTCACAAGTCTATGGGGCCTGATGGCATCCACCCAAGGGTGCTGGGGGAGCTGGTGCAGGAGCTTACCAAGCCGCTCTCCATCATTTATCAACAGTCCTGGTTAACAGGGGAGGTCCCAGACGACTGGAGGATTGCCAATGTGATGCCCATCTACAAGAAGGGCCGGAAGGAGGATCCGGGGAACTACAGGCCTGTCAGCCTGACCTCAGTGCCAGGGAGGATTGTGGAGAGGTTCATCTTGAGGGCGCTCACAGGGCACGTGCAGGACAACCAAGGGATCAGGCCCAGCCAGCACGGGTTCATGAAGGGCAGGTCCTGCTTGACCAACCTGATCTCCTTCTATGACCAGGTGACCCGCCTAGTGGGTGAGGGGAAGGCTGTTGATGTTGTCTACCTGGACAAGTGCCGGGTCCTGCACTTTGGCCACAACAACCCCATGCAATGCTACAGGCTTGGGGAAGAGTGGCTGGAAAGCTCCCCTGTAGAAAAGGACCTGGGGATGTTGATCGACAGCCGGCTGAATATGAGCCAGCAGTGTGCCCAGGTGGCCAAGAAGGCCAATGGCATCCTGGCCTGTATCAGAAATAGTGTGGCCAGCAGGAGTAGGGAGGTGATTGTGCCCCTGTACTCAGTGCTGGTGAGGCTGCACCTCGAATCCTGTGTTCAGTTTCGGGCCCCTCACTACAAGAAGGACTTTGAGGTGCTGGAGTGTGTCCAGAGAAGGGCGACGAAGCTGGTGAGGGGTCTGGAGCACAAGTCTTATGAGCAACAGCTGAGGGAACTGGGGTTGTTCAGTCTGCAGAAGAGGAGGCTGAGTGGATTCCTCATCGCTCTCTACAATTACCTGAAAGGGGGTTGCAGAGAGGTGGGTGTTGGTCTCTTCTCCCAAGTGACTAGCCATAGGACAACAGGAAATGGCCTCAAGTTGCGCCAGGGGAGGTTCAGGCTGGATATTAGGAAAAATTTCATTACTGAGAGAGTGGTGAGGCACTGGAATAAGCTGCTCAGGGAAGTGGTGGAGTCACCCTCACTGGAGGTGTTCAAGGAACGTGTGGACAAGGCATTGTGGGGCATGGTTTTATGGGCATGGTGGTGTTAGTTGATGGTTGGACTTGATGATCTTACAGGTATTTTTCCAATCTTAGTGATTCTGCGATTCTGTGATTCTGTGATACGCTGCAGTTCTGTCTTCTGTTTGCTCGTAACTCTTTCTCACTCTTCCCCTTACTTTGAGAAGGAGAAGTTTTGACCAGCTTGGGCCAGGTCTTAGATGTTAGTAAGTGCTGGAAACAGATCCATCTTCTCTGTTAAACGGAAGAAGGAAAGGGTTAACAAATGAACTACAGCTTCTACATTTTCTCTAAGCAGTATATGTGTATCTGGATCCCATGCCTAGCTGTCTTGGAGGGGTGTGAGGTGTAAAAGAATAGGGATGAATGTAGACGCTGCCTTCATGTTAGCTGGAACAGCTGAAACTGGGTTAGGTCTCTGGTATAGAGGTTATTGTCCTCTCAAAACTGCTGAATCAGCTGCTCATGAAAATGGTGTCAAACCTTCTTCGGTCTATGAAGTGGGTTAGCTTAACAAGTTTAAACGGAAGGGTTTTGGTAGTTTTGCTCTTTGTCTTTGTGATGGAGGTATTTTTAATTGGGATTTTATTTAAAAGGAAGTAAACGGTTCATTTTGAATGAAATAGTTTAGCACTTATGTGAACAGATCTGATGTGGGAAGGTAACAACCATATGGAGGTATGCAACTAATGTCTTATATCTCACAGCTATTTTGGGAGTGCATATCTGTCTACACCTTCAGAACTGTCCACATGATTTGCAGTCACAGTCTAGGCCAGAGTCCCTAATCTCTTTATATTTTGTGGAATTACTCATGAATAGTTTCGTTCAGTTAAGTTGCACAACTGGGTACACTATGTTTGTACCTAGGATATCTTCTAAAGTCTCAAATGCCACACTTTCCAAAATTCTAGGCAAGTCTAACCACCATTTCATTAGCATGTCTAGAGCAACAGATGAGTGAACCTCCAGCCTGCAGTTTGGGTAAGTCTTAATTTTAGAGATGCCTTCCCAAGAATAAAGCATCTTCGTTGATATGTCTTTCCACATGATTCACAAAGCTAAATACGCTTTTTATAATTACACTGTTGAAAAGCTGTGAAAAGCTGAGTGCTTAGAACTGTACATTCAGCAGAGTGCTACAGAGTAGGAATCTCAGAGCAGTTGCTGTAAAAGAATATTGGTGACTAAAGGAGAAACGTGGGAGATGGAAGAAATGATTTGTCTGAGCTATTCCAGTTTTTTATGACCTAGCATATTTTATTTCTATCTGAAGAAAAGCAGAAATAGAAATATTACTTTTGCAAGGAGAGGGTGAAAATTATAGCATCAAAAATTAATCTGGCAGAGTTGTGTGTTACTGAATGATGTTCATGGCATAGCATCATCAGTGTCCCCAGGAGGCCAAGGGAGGTGATTAGTCCCCTCTATTCAGCACTGCTTGTACCCTGTCTGGAGTGCTGGAGTAGGTTCTGGGCCATCTAGTACACAAGAGACATGGACAAACTGGAGTGTGTCCAGTGAAGGGCCATTAGGATGAGTAAGAGACTGGAGCATGTGTCATATGAGGAGAGGCTGTGATGTGTAAAGATATGTTTCCATAACTAGAGTCAAAACCTGTTTGTGTTTTTTTTCTGTAGTTATAGAGTCAGATTATTATTTGGAATATGCCTCCCTGTTGCATGTTCTCAACTTCTCTACTTTTGCTGATCATGGCCCTAAGATGCATTTTGTCATGCATGAATGATCAATTGGGAGACTAGGGTAGGAGAATTAGGTTTGCAGTAGCATTTTAAGAGGTCCGCTTCCCTCTAACCTCACCAAGGCAGAAATGACCAATGTCACAGGGTTTGCTCTTTGACATCAAACAGGGCTGGGACAGGCCTGTGGCCTCTTGTCAACACATTGTTTTCTAGTGATTTTTCTAGAGAAAAAATGTGTGGCTTTTCTCTGCACCTGTTCTTGCTACAGGAGGGCAGTCAGGCAATGTGTATTAGAAAACTAAAGGAGAGCCAGAGCTTGGGGCCAAGTCCTGTCCCACTCTCATCCACACTGTTATGTTAGCACAATTCCTGGTGAGGTTTTGGCTCAGGTTATACTCAGGGATCACAGCATGATCCCCAGCTCAGTTTATTTAGAGTAGGTGTACACCTCACAGCACTGCAAGGTTACTCCTGGACTGGAGTATTTCTGAATTTGGCTGGAGCTGGTTAGCTCATTCATTATAAGCCTGTAAGCTTACACGGTAAGGTGGTAGGGTTGTTTTTTTTTTTTTTTTTTGGTATATTCTTTTTTCCCAAGAAGCAATGCTGGAATAGTCATAAATATTTCCTAAATACTTTTGTAAATAAAATCCCCTGAGGGCTGGTTGGGTGCAGCTTTTATTTCTTATTCTTTTTTTTTGCTGCTATTAATACTATGTTGGTTATGTGAATCATGTGGCTGAGTCCTAAAACTCTTTTGCTCCAGGCTGATATCTTAACAGTTAAAAAAGAGTGCACATCTAGTACAAATTTGGCCCAAATAATTAATTTGCACTAACACTCATGGCACTTTTTAAACTGATCACTGCTTTTGTGAATAAACTGGAGGCTGTCCAAAAAACTGCCAAAACTGTGTGTATGTGACCTTGGGAGTTAACAGTGGGGAGAAGCTGCCCCACTTCATTGAGAAAATGTTCATGAACCTGCCTTTGATCATAGAATCACAGAGTCACTACGGCTGGAAAAGACCTGTAAGATCATCAAGTCCAATCATCAACCAACACCACCATGTCCATTAAACCATGTCCCACAATGCCATGTCCACATGTTCCTTGAACACCTCCAGTGATGGTGACTCCACCACCTCCCTGGGCAGCTTGTTCCAGTGTCTCACCACTCTCTCAGTAAAGAAATTTTTCCTAATACCCAGCCTGAACCTCCCCTGGCGCAACTTGAGGCCATTTCCTCTTGTCCTGCTGCTAGTCACTTGGGAGAAGAGACCAACACCCACCTCTCTGCAACACCCTTTCGGGTAATTGTAGAGGTTGTTTGGCTCTGCTGTAATTATTGCAGTGGTTTGAGTCTTCTGCTCTTGTAGTAATGTCTGCTTCATTTCATGCCTACAACATTAATTTTACATGATGGAATAGTATACCAATGGTGCCTACTGGGATTTTATTGGGCTTCTAATTGGCAGTTGATGAGGGTTTTTGAATCCTGAAAAAACTTGATGCCAATTTTATAGTGTGGATTTATAGTGCTTCCTGCAATTTGACCACAGTTTGATTAAATTGTTTTCTTTAATTTAGATTTAGTATTATCTTGTATATTCATTTTTCTTTCAGAATGTACCAGCCAGACATTAATGTGGAATAAAACTAATGAAGAAATATGTATAAATATTTTATAGTGCATCTATAACGTGCATTATTTTTTTTGCTAAAGAAACAGCATTTCTGAGAATTTCTTGAAACATCCCAGATCAGTAGGCACCACTTTAATATTCAAATTTATACACACAGAAATCTTTAGAGTGAAAAATTAGTGGAATATATGTATGTGTATATATATATTTGCCTGGTGCTATCTTACATTGCAGAACAATGCCAAACTTGTGTGCCAAAAAATCTATTCAATGCTCATTGAAACAAAAAGGAGAATGGTGGAGAAAGGAAATGGATATTCATCACTGATCTTGTTTCTGTTTTGTGAATGTACCCTGGAACATGTCATGGTATGACTAACCGTGTTGTACCATAAGCTCTATTTCCTGAATGCACATCTAGAGCTCAGTGAAACTCTGTTTTCAGTTCTCCTGTCGCATTTACTCTGAACCTGAAAGAATATTTTCATCTGATGGCCATTTTACAGCAGAATGAATGTTGAATAGCTGTAACATATAGACATTATATGTATTTGTCAAATATTTCACACACATATATATATTCATATATATTTGTGTCATACTGGTTATGCAAGGATTCTAAACCAAAGTTTCCTATCTTAAAACTACACTTACTAGGAGGTTCTCATCTTATGTATATGCCTAGAAAGTTGTTAAGGGTAGTATTAGTATGTTAACTAACTGACTGTACCACAGAAGTCTGAATAGCCACATTTCTTATTTTTGGAATGTAGATTCAATATTGTTGGTGAAGATTAGTCTTGGTCCAGTATCACAACTGTTGGTCTCTGTGATAGATGGGGATGTCCTGGCCACTTGAAGAGTATGATTATTGAATAGTATGAGAGTAAATGAGAAGAAGTTCTATTCTGGATTTGCTGTCCTGGAGGGAACTGAAAGTAGGTACCTTCTCTTTAGTTTGTTTCTGTCCTTGGGAGCTTCAGATACCTCTTTCACCACAAAACAATCCTTTTAACCGTCTTCCCTGAATATGGGCACTTTCACAAGGCATAGATTGGAAAATACTGCTTCCTATACAGACCATTTCCTTGAAAGTGAGTTGTGGTTTTGTTTTTTAAATTTAAAATCATAATTCATTAGAGGAGTGTTAGCAGTCCTCTTCCTTGGTTCCATGCTAAGAGGTTGTTTCTGTGTAAGAGAGAGTTATTAAAACTTCTTAGTCACAATGGAAGAATTATAAGATATTTAAGCTATAGCTTTGCAGGAACCAAAGAAATTCCTCCATAGTGCCTGCAGAATTTATTTGCTCAAAGCTTTGTGGTTATAGATAATCTAAATTAATTCAGGCTTCCTTCTGTAGAAGGTTCCAGATGCTTAATTTTATGTCTGTTTAAAGCACTTACACTAAATCTTTGCTATGCTTGTGTTAATAAAGGCTAGAAGTTTTGCTTATCTTATCAACAGAGAGAAACACTGTAAAGAGAAACAATTCTAACATGATTTCTAAAGAATGGCACAGAGCATAACATTTCAGTAACATCTGATTTGTGAAAAATTGCATTTGCAGAGGCTTAACTGCTAGGATGTAGGAATTCCAAAGCTACAATCTATTACATCAGCCATACCCAAATCATGAAGGGCTGTATTTATTTTTCGTACCTGTGTAAAGAACATTTGTAGGTATCTGTGCTAACGCAGAGCAATGTGCACACTGAAGCAGAGTTGCATCTAAACATGTTGTATTTCAGAAAGAAAAAAAAAAAGAAAAAGAAAGGGAAAATAGCAACCAAAAACTTGTGTGGTGGGGTTGCAATGCTGCTTTTTAGTTGCTGAGTGACATTTCATTTCATATACTAGTTAGAAAGGAAAGTGGAAGTGCTGAGCATTCATCTACAGCCCTGCTTCATCCTCTTAAAATCTGACAGAAGTGCACATATTCACTTCTCTAAATTGTTTAGTTTTCAAAAACAGTATGTGTATTTATGGCAAATACAGTCAAAAGAAAACATACAAGAGAAGCAATTCTGACAGGTAAACTCATTCCTGAGGTGCTTACAATATAAAACTTTCTCTCCTGTTTTCATTTTTCAAATCTGGACCATGCAGGTCTGGAGTGCCTCCTGAGAGATGTTGTGAACGTCCAAATCCAGGGCAAAAAGGCAGAACTGCGTGCTTAAACATGCATGGGAGAAATACCAAAACACATATTGCAATCTTGTGTAGTTCTGGTTCTCTGGCTGTAAGGAAATAGTGATTGAAATGGGACGTCCAGTCGTTAGCATTCTTTGGAGACTCATTTTCCATATGATGCTGCTTCTAATGCAGGAGTAGCCTGTCATTTTGGGCAGGCAGTGCAAACCTATTTCTGGCTCACTAGGCCAAAATTGCATTGACTGTGATTAGGATGCAAATCAGTGCAGATACTCTATGAAAAAAGGGACTTATTTACTAGGTACAATTAAGTCACTTTACTGTCGCTGCATGTTTTAGTTTATTTTTGTCTGTATCTCTAGGGGGTTGTTATTGCAATCCAGAACATTCGATGAGTTGGTGGTCAATGACTAGGCTGACCTACAGTCAGTCCTTCAAGGCTTTGGGTATTGAGTACCTGCAATTCAGTCACTAACTTCAGTAGATGAACTTTAGTTTTTCTTTAGTGGAGAAAAAATAGCCTTTTATTTGTCTTTGCAGTTCTTGAAAATATTCAAGGCTCACTTTTTAGCCTTTACAGACCAAAAGTAGTTAAAGCACAAAACTCGAAACTGTAGACCTTTATCTTGCTCTGTAGTAGACCCTTTTCAGTTTCATCATCTGGATTTATGCATCGACCTTAGGGACTTTACTGACACAACTAATTTTAGAGTGTTAGTCACCCTTGGCAAATTATTTATGTTTTGAAGGAAGGTGTCAGAATATTTCAAACACTTAAAATCATCAAGCTCTAAATCATCTTCTGGAGGTGCCATCTCTTGCCATCGATACTAGAGGATACCTAGGACAATAGGATCAGGTACGCAGGTCACTCAGCTTAGCGCCAGCTCTGTTCAGCATTCCTATGTGTGAGCTTTCCTAGTTTCCTGTTGGCAGTTAGGCAGTCTGGCTCTCTGATATCCTAGTCTGTCTTCTTTTCATCGGAAAAAAATCGAGAACCTGCTGAGGAAGTAATTATAAGCAAGATATTTTAATGAGGCTATGAATATGTACAGCTTCCTCAAACAGTCACAAGTACAAAATAGTAAGTTCAAGTTGTCATAGAATTAGTTCTGCAGGAGAAAAAATGCATAGGCATGTTTCAATATCTGCTTTGGAACTGTTAAACAATTTAACTATTGGTCTGTAAAGGCTCAGGAGGCTCAAAGATTTGCACATTTCACTCTGTGTCAGGAGCCGTTCCTGAATCTAAACAGAAGGATTAATTAGCAAATGCATAGAAGGGAAGAGAACAGCAAAATCTTAGTCCTCACTTGGCCAAAATGTTTGGAGTATGTGATGGGTGTGGTAGCTGACTGAAAAAATAACTGGTTTATGCTATGGTAGTATCTTGTTCTTACACTTTCGTTCTGAGGGAACAAACATTATTTTTAGGAGATACAATAATCTGTATTTGATGTCCATCACTGACTTTAAACCTCACTGAATTTCAGTTTATTGATTTTATACATATGTTTGAAAGATAACATTGTGTTTTAATTCCCCAAAATGATTATGAGCATAGTTTCTCTCTCACAGCTAAAGCATGCAGTATATTTTAGCATATATATTAATCTCTATTTAGTGACACAATAAAATATTTATTTTGTAGCAACTGTATTTTTATGTTAAATGGTTTGCAATTGTGCAAAATTGGAATTGGCTTGCTATTGGCTTATAAAATTACAGATTAATGATTTCACACACTATTTATTATCTGCTCTATCCATGTCACTCTGTAGAATAGAAAACATTATTTCTGAAGATTAAATACAGGTTAAAGGATTTTTCATTTGAAATTACGTTTTCTTCTACTTTTATCTGGATAAATATAATTTTCTTACTGGATGTGAAAAGATTTTTTTCTTCTCATTGTAACAATAAAATACTGGTTAAAAACAAAGAAACGTCAAAATTCTCTTTTTGCTGTTATTGCCCTCTGGAAATTCAGCACTTTTAAAATGATAAATTTAATCTCACTTTTATAAAAAATATTTGTATGGATGGCAAGAAAACATTGTCTATTTTGTGGTGAGGGCTGAATGTCAGTAGTGGCCGTATGTGATTTTTGATTTATAACATGCTTTTGTCTACTCTAACAAACCCATAATTTAGTTTTTCCCAATGTATTCACTATATGGAACCAAATGATTTGATGTTTTGATCACTTACCTTTGACCTCTATTGCTTCCATCAAGAAAGAACGCATAGATTTTTTTGAGGCTTCTGAAAGTGAATGGGTCATTTGCAATCTCTTTTTATATGCCTTCTCTTTACACATACATGCACACACACACATAAATGTACATAAACAGTAAGAAAAATGCTATTATAAATGCCATACATGAAAAAGTTATTCCACAAAGTTCCTATTAACTTAAGATGAATCATTATTTTACTATTTATTGGAACAAAGTTAGGATAACAGCAATACTAAAAATTAGAGCTTTTAATGACTTTCTCATTCTGTACATATGGCATTAAAAGACAATTTAAGCTATTATGCAATAGGTAAAATTGAAATTGCAGAAATGCAGTGAAAATGCTGAGACAAATTCTCTGCATATGTGACAGAGGTCTTCAGTGAATTTATACTCACCTTAAACTAGAAGAAGACAGTCTTGTTTTGGGACCAGGGTTTCTGTCATAGGAGAAAATTCAAAAGCACCTTCTAGAAATAGTGCTGCTTATGACCCGATATTTGCAGAATAATGTTTTAAATATTCACAAAGTATCACTGTGATTCATTTTATAATGGATGCCTTTCTCTGTACTGGTATGACACAGTACTGCCCACAGATGGATGTCTGCATGGGTTCACCAATGATTAAAAAAAATGCCCAATTCTTAACTCAAGTGGAGTTCTGGCGTGACTGAAATTAAAACCAGCTATTCTATTTACTTTGAGCTGTAAAGTTTAAGCAGGAAAGCAGCTATTTTTATTTTAGTCTTGCTTTGAAAGTCATGCAGTGCAATATTAAACGTACTAAAGGGCTAGATGAAGAAGTGAGGACTTACTCCATCCAGGGTGACAAGGTGTGACCATACACAAAAAGAAAGTAGGTACTTTTAACATGAGGAATATGTTAAATTAAACTGTTTGGGAGCTTATTTAAAATACTAGATGCTCAGTTTTCAACTATTGGCTACTTCCCTTTTTGCTCCATATATAGCTTCCCTTTTTTCTCCTTGTATAGAGATTTAACAATGATGTGATGTATTGCATCACAAAAAGCATGCACTACACTGTTAGCTTAGACTGGGAAATAGCTCCATGTTGGAGGTGGAGGAAGAGCCAAAGGAGAAGGGTGGGAGGGAAGCACATTTAGCCACAGGCATAACTTACTTTGCACAAAGGTAAGCAAAGGCTGGTTTTCCTCTCATGATCCAGCTTCTCCCATGCTGTGCAAGTTACAGCTACGGGGAGTGTTTCACCTCATCTCTATCTTGCTCTGCCACACAGACCTGGTCCATCTCTCTGCCATGGACAGGTAAGTTCAGTCCTCACTGATTCATTTTTGCTCTGCTCATTAGTTCTGCGTTGTCTGATGATCCAGGTTCCCAAAGCTATCTTCCTGTGAGAAAAGTATGATTTTTTTTCCTTAGGAAAGAAAAAGGCAAAAAGAAGAAAACGTTTTCCTTTAGTGCCTGAATTCCTCTAGTCTGAGGCTGTGACTACCAACACTGCTGCCAAGTCACCTCACCAAATACTGTCAAAATGCTTCCAACTGACTTGCCGTTAGGTTGTGATTTTGTTTGACAAAATCTTAATCCTATTTCCTGAGGTGAAAGGTTCCATGTCCTATCCTTTGTATAGCCAATTATCTATTTCTTTTAAACTTTGATGTTTTGTGTAGCCACTGTTTCATTGTCACAACATCGTGTTGAGCCTGGTGAAAGCTGCACTTGCCAATGAGAGTTAACACTTCATATTATTTTTTTCTTTTTCACTTCATAGACCATGTAAGGTGCAGGGTTTTTATGAAATCTTTTCTTGTGTCATTTGCTTTACTTAACAAGATGGGGCAAGGGTAATCGAATGAAAAACCAAAACCCAATAGCAAAAAATAGCCTGTATAGATTTCAGGAGGGAAGATCTAAATGATCAATATTATACATCAGGATTGACATCTGACGTATTATTCAATAATTCTTTAGCTAAAGGCTTGAATAGACACAGAGTTCTTATACAACACCAGAATTGAGCTCACAAATGTCTCGGAAAGAGAAGAGAAAGAGATTGCACTTCCAAAAAAATCAATATCATGTTAAGTCCCATATCTTTTGAGAAAAGCGTCCTTATACACACATTTAACTTAGATCATAACTCCATAACAGTCATAATTTTAGGATTACTAACAACTGTATTTAAAACTGAGTCTTTATTACTTTTTCATTTACGTTTGTGTGTCCTATTGGATTTGGATTAAGGGCTGACATGATTAGTATCACTTTTTCCTATTGTCAGTTTACATCCTATTTTAGTGTATGAAAGTTGGAATGGGCTTTCTTTTGCTTAGTCTGAGTAATGCATGAATTATTTGTCTTCAGATGTTTCAAAACCATTTTTCTTAAATATTTAGCCATATAAATTTTTATAGTATAGTAGTAGAGACAAAGTAAACATTGTTGATATAACTTGATGAGATTACTTTGATTCTTTCCTGACAGTTCATAAGAACAATGAATTCCACAATGCAAAATATTAATAATTATTAATAAAGATTTTTAAAATTCAGATAATTTGGGAATGATCAGTTTGCTACTAGGTGGTTACAGTCAAGGTCAATGAATTCTTGCTAAAAACCAGGCAGCAACTGCAGGGAACTACCTGTTTTGGAGACAAAGTAATTTTGGTTTATGTACCTGGAAACTTAGGTATAAAATAGGTTATAACTCATATCCAACTAAAATGAAACTGAATATTAAACCAGCCAGAAGAAAGAATCAAAGCATGTATGTTTGCTTTGGACCACATGTGAGTCTATATGTCCTTGTTTTAGCTCCCATCCTTTGTCCATGATTTTATAGGTTATGTCTTATCATCACTGACAACAGTGTTGTTCTGTTATTATTGCTCCTATATTGCCTATTTAGTGACAGGAATTATTGTGTTCTTAACTTGGCAGAATACAAGAAGAAATGCTGGAAGATTAACAGGTGTGCTTTGGAGGAGAGTTGAGATTGGGAGACGAACAAAATGCCTTCTTTTCCTTCTCCTCTTAAAAAACCTGGCAGATGGGAAGGTGTTTATTATTATTCACTGTAGTGGCCAGTCTGTTATTAAAATCAGTAATTAAAATGGTCATCCCACTGCAGTATGTCACAAAGTGTTTGCACCTCACAGTGAAGATGACAGGGCACCCTGAGGCACACTAAGAGCTTTCTGTGTGTGAGTATTGTAACAGTTGCTAGGCAGAAAGGTCTAATAATTTCAGATATTTTAAAAATCTGTTTTGAGAGGTCTTTACTTTCCATACAGAATCTTTTCTCATGATTGCTACTCTTTCCTGTAATGTCTCTTGAAACTGGGGAGGCAGGGTGAACCTTTTAATCTTATGCATATTAGAAACAAGAAATTTAACATTTTTTAATATTTCATCCTTCTTTATCAAGGTTAATAGCACAAGTTTTCAAAGCTTGATCCATATTTCTATGTTCTGACCTTGCACAGAACCTACACTTTCATCTTTTCATATGCAATTCTTTGCAGGGACAGGTAATGACAAAAAATTGTATCCACAGTACATTGCAAAGTCTATTTCAGTGCCTGTAATATTGATTGATTCAGGTGAGGAACAGTTCCACGACCTCTAAAGAAATAAAAGCTTGAGTTTTTACAATTTGGGATAAAGAAAAATGGACAGTAACAGCCTCAGAGATTCCATGAATCATGCACAAAGAAGGAGCTGTTGCACACACTCATGGGAAAATGCATGTGTAAGAAGCCCTGGCAGAATTCATCTGGAGCGATGTACAAAACTGAGCAGTTAAGTGACAGAAAGTGAAGCCAACTCTCTAACTCCCTGGCTTTGAGTGATGGCTGTTTCAGAAGTAAACTGTGAAAACATTCTGGACAAAGAAAGGAGCAGTCAAAAAACTGGAACTGTGATGGACAAATGAAGAAGACTCAGACTAGCCTTAGTAGCTTCAAGTATTGGTGCCAATAAAAAAAAAGACCATGGGCAGGATTATTTTTGCCAATAGCTAATCCAAAAGCAGCTGATTGTGATTGATTCATTGTTCTAAGAGTTTATTGCAAAATATGGTTCTGGATATATCAATATGCCTCCCTTTACTCCAAATTCCAATGGTTATTAGGAAAGGGACATAATCAAGTGTGTGCTGAAAGGACTGTAGAATTGCTACTATCTATAACTAGAGCTTTTAAATTACAAAGGCACCTATGACATTTGTCTATTGATGAGATTTTGCCCAATAAACTGAAATCAGTTCCTGCGTGGTAATTGCTGAGATTAGCCATCAAAGTTTGTCTAGATGCTTAAGTTCTCTTTAGGTACATACCCAGATAATACAGCTTTATCTAACTCAGATAAGGCAAGAAAAACACAAAATGCTTTTATTTTACATATCTGGTAGTATTTTCAAGACCAGTTTTCACTCAACAATAAGTGGCAGTTTCCATGTCTGTAATAAAATTTAATTTCATCTTATAAAGTACCTCTGCTATTTAGAATTCGTGAACTTCAAGCTACCTAACTTCCTCTTACAATATGGGGGACAAGCTTTGTGGAGAAGGAAGAAAATTTCGCATGTAACTTGACTTTCAACAGAATTCGATACTCTTGCACAGCATTCCCATAAATGAGTTACAGAAACACTAGGGAACTAGTGTAGAGTTGGGTAAGCAAGTAGCTGAAAAGTCATACTGAGAGTACCTATCTGTTGTTCACAAACTGAAAAGATGAGTAAAGAGAAGTTTTTCAAGGTCAGTATTATTTGTTGTTTTCATTAAGGATTTGGACAGCAGAATAGAGAATGCCCTTATTAAATTTTCAGGCAAAAACAAGCAAGGGCAGGACAACTACAAGCACTTGGGAAGATTAGAATGTGAACTGTTGATTGATTGGAGCAATAGCATGAGACAGACAGGATGTAAATCAATCAGAGAAGGGGCAAAATCCCACACGTGAATATAATCAGCTATATGCATGCAAGATGGGGAACGCTAGAAAAGCGGAAGTTCTAAAGAAGAGAACCTGCAGCTTTTAGGTGATCAAAAGCTAAGCGAGATACAACAGTGACTTGGTGCCCTACCTTGTGATAAAAAGTAAAAGGTTCAAACTGAATCAGGAAAAATGTTTGCTACGCTGTAGAAAAAAGATTTCAAAACACTAAGGATAGTCAAGCTCCAAAACGGGATGGTTGTCACTGGAGATTTTTTGGTATACATTGACAAATAAAGTACAGCAGTAGTTTAAAAGCTCATTAATGATACCTGTTTTCTGTGGTTCTCAGTCAAGCTGCCGTTTCTCTATAAATGCTGTTCATATTGTTAAACATATGTTCTCCTGGACTGTTTATGATGAGCAAAGGACAAATTAAATCCCAGTATATGAAGCTACATATCTGGAACAAAGGTTTTGTCATTATTTTAAAGATAACTGATAAAATACTTTGACCGATTTGACATTTCAGATATTTCTGAAATTTCTCGGTATAAAGATGAAAAGTTGGGACAGGTAAAACTGGCTCATAATGTCTCTTGGTACTTGGCCCCATTGTTGTTGCACCTGTGGATGTTGTATACAATTGTTGAGTGTATATATATGGAACCTTTGAAACAGGTGAGTGAGCTATAAGGATAGCTCCAATTAGACATGCAAATAGTTTTAATGGAGTCAGAAGAGCTGGTTCACATGAAAAGCCATTAGCAGAGCTTACCTCTGAATTCTGGTGTTCTAAGTCTCAGAAAAGCTCTTAAACCACAAATTCTTTCTATCCCTAATATTAGAATTGAAGTTTGCTTTCTAGCGTGGTTAGATGATGCTTAACAACCAAGACACTGTAAAAAGAAAACCTGGGTAGCTGGGTTATGACTAGTGGGAAGAATTCCGGATATTTACAGGGATATATACAGTCTTCCCCTTCAATAATTAGTTTAAGCTAATCGGGTTTTTTTGGTCTGTTGATGTTTGCAGAAATCCTGAAAAAAATTAAGCATAACTTTACTTTTTCATGTATGGAACACAATGAGTAGAGGTGAAGGAATTTGCCCATTGTTTTCCATAAGGATTGAGTTGGGCTTTGGGAGTGGTTCCACTGTCTTTGTATATAGTATACATGTGTGTGACACTAAGAGTGCAGGCAAGTCACAGCCAAAATTGCCTCTTGTATTCACTATTGTGAAAGGAAAATGCAGAATGCTCACATAGTCCTTTTAAGATTGTATTTTAAAGGTTTAGACAGTTGTGAAAAAGATGAAATAGCAAATCAAGAGAATAACATAGGTATAACAGACATTCACATGTAAAATTGGCAGGACTTTTTTCTTTCAAAAGAAACCCCATCTTTCTAGTTACTCTACTCCATTCTACTTCTGTTTGTTTCAGATGCAAAATGACCTAGTTATTGGTGTAGGTGAAAAAGAATGGCATTCAGAGTCATTTCACATAATGACCCTATGCACTAAATGCTTGATACTTTATAGTAACAAGCAAACTTTCCTAACAGGCTACTTACAGTAGAATATGGGTGTGAGGTATCTCCTACCCTTGGCCAAGAGAAGAAGAGGTTAATTAACTGTTCTGGGAATAGGAAAGAGGACTAACCTTTTCCTATAACCACTGCCCATTGCTCATGTTCTAAAGGGAAGACATTAATGCGTTGGCTAATTAGGAACAGGAAACAAAAGAAGGAGGTCAGTTAAATTTGTGTTTGCATAGGAATGGGCAGCAAAATCTCTGTAACTAATGATGGAAGAAATAAATGTTGCTCTCTTTAGCTGCAAAGTTTAAGTTTGTCAAGAGGTGTGATTTGGTCATAAAAAGTAATGACCTGGGAAAAAGAAAAAAAGAACATATGATCAGGTCTTAGAAAAGAAAATGTCTGTGTGTTCTTTTGCCCCTGGAGTAAAGATCTGAGGCTGGTTGAGGGGTTTTTTTGGTAATTTTCTTTCTTTCTCTTCAAATTACATTTGTATGCCAAGAGCGCAACTGCTTTTCTTCTCTCTTTGTACCACTAAAGGTTGAAGTACGCAGTGTGTTCTTTGCTGAACATGGGAACACTGTGCATGCTGGCATGTGATTTAATGCAGAAATATTTGAGGGATTTATGAACTTGCTGGGCAGCTGAAGACAAGGATTTTGGATGAATGCATACTCATGTTTGCAGAAATCCTTGTGCTGCCCCTTTTTATTTTCCTTCATTGAATAAAAACGTTAAGATACAGGTTTCAGTCTTAGTACTTTGAATAATAAGAAGCAGCAAGACTAAATTTCTCTTTCCCTGATCACTCCCACGTTATGTTACAGTCAGGTGACATTGTCAGTAGATCAGTGAATTGGCCAATCTACCAAGTCTTCATCTTAAATCCTCCAGTGGCCTACTCATCACACTTGAGGGTGGAGTCCTGTCTAGCTGTAGACATCCTGGTGGAACTAGTGGACTTTGTGGAACAGTCCCATTGGTTCCAGCAAAGGAGGGGATATTGTATCTCCAGAGGCTATACTATGTCTTGCAGAAATGTTTGGATGTCAGAAATCCTTCACAGCTTTTATTCATTTACTTCCTTTTTCATATTGTTCAACGTAATATGTAACTGAGAGCAGCTTGGCTAACATTAGGAAGGCAAATTTCTTCCAGCTAAGTACAGTGGGTTGTTCAGCATAGTATGTCACAGCTGTATGAAGCTATGGATGACACAAAAGGCACAGTCACCTCTGATTGTAATAATACAAATTGCCGCATGTTAATATTATATTGGAATATGTGTTTGAGCCCTGTGGCGTGATTAGTGGTGTTAAGGGAGCAAGTAGTTCTTGTTGAGTTGCCATGGTAGTTTTGACGCTGGTGACTTCATCACCCACCTTTCTAATTTGTCCAGAAGTTTCCCATTCCCTGAAGGTGCTGGACTGCTTCCTATTACAAATCACATAGCTAGCCACAGCTTAGTGCTTCAGATGGGACTGGAGAGATACAGAAGCCGATCCCTTATCAGGAGACTGATGGTTCATTTCAGTGAACAGTAGTCAGAACACGCCTCTTCTGCAAACTGATTTATTTTGACAGTCCACCTTGATAAGTTGGTAAAAACTGTGGTCTATTTGTCAATGATGCATAGAAATCTTTGATCTACAAGTTATATTCTGCACACTGTGCATAACCTTTGAAAATACTCTCCTTTTTCCTGCAACAGACAATGTGAAAGTAAAGAAATTGAGTGAATCAGTAACAGATGTTTTAGAAGGAACCTGTCACCATCTAAAATGGTAGCAAAGAAGCCTTTCTCATCTCTCCTGACAACTGAGGACAAAAGGCTGGTTGCATAGAAGTCAACATACTATCAGCTCCCTTGCAGAGCTTTTCTGTTTGTGAAGAATCTCAGATTTTTTTTCCAGAATTTTTTTCTCTTGCAATTAGTTTTTTCTGTGTAAAGCTGGCAAAACATTCTAAGTGTGTAGTATGGGAAAACAAATTACGACTTGTACATGGCAAAATTAGATCTGATGATGAGAAAAGTACGGTTCTGTTCATTAACAGTCTCAATTCCATTCTGTTAACTGGCCTATTTTCTCAAGTTGTCATAGCTGAGACGAGGTCCTTGAAAAAGTTTTCTCTTCCAAACTTGTTTAAAAGATTTCTTTGTCTTAAGGTTTTATTTGGCGGAAGTGATAGAAAAAGGAAAATAGCTCCCTGAGAGGCAGTTGCTTCAGACCCATAGCTTGTAAACAAAAAACACCTGGCTGACATAATGTGCAAAGAATCCAGTTGCTGGAATGCTTCAATTAGTTGGGCAGTTTAGCATTACTGGCTGCCTTCTATGAAAGTATTACATGGCGATCACAGTACAGAACTAGCAGATGGCACCTCAGGAGTAGGATTGCCCAGAAAATAAACCAGTTTTGTTAAAAATTGTGAGGTTTTGACACTTTGGTTCATTGGAATGAAAATCATAGAATCATAGAATCACACAATCGTTTAGGTTGGAAAAGACCTTTAAGATCATCAAGTCCAACCATTAACATAACACTGCTAAGTCCACCACTAAACCATGTCCCTAAGCATCTCATCCACACATCTTTTAAATGCCTCCAGGGATGGTGACTCAACCACCTCCCTGGGCAGCCCATTCCAATATCTGACAACCCTTTCAGTGAAGAAATTTTTCCTAATATGCAATCTAAATCTCCCCTGGAATGACGTGAGGCCATTTCTTCTTGTCCTATCACTTGTCACTTGGGAGAAGAGAGCAGCACCCACCTTGCTGCAACCCCCTTTCAGGTAGTTGTAGAGAGCGATAAGGTCTCCCCTCAGCTTCCTCCTCTTGAGGCTAAACAATCCCAGTTCTCTCAGCCGCTCCTCATAAGACTTGTGCTCCAGACCCCTCACCAGCTTTGTCGCCCTTCTCTGGACACGCTCCGGCACCTCCATGTCCTTCTTGTAGTGAGGGGCCCAAAACTGAACACAGTATTTGAGGTGTGGCCTCACAAGTGCCAAGTACAGGGCACCTCCCTACTCCTGCTGGCCACACCATTTCTGATACAGGCCAGGATGCCGTTGGCCTTCTTGGCCACCTGGGCACACTGCTGGCTCATAATCAGCCGGCTGTCAATCAACACCTCCAGGTCCTTTTCCAATGGGCAGCTTTCCAGCCACTTGTCCCCAAGTCTGTAGCGTTGCATGGTGGTGGTGTGACCCAAAATGATACTTTCAAAATATGAGTTTTAAGGATCTGAGGGACTGTGTGAAAATTTTTTTGTCGTTTACACTAGGGAATAATTGCGTGGAGAACTATGGTGGGGAGTGTCTCTTAATCGCTGTTGAAAGTTGTCCACTTTCTACAAACTAGCCATTAATTTTCTCACATGGAGAGAGAAAAATGATTTAATGAGAAAGCAGATGTGACCCTGGGTCTCCTAGGTTATGGGGGATTGTCCCAGACAGCAAATTTACCAGCTGAGGTGAACAAGTCTCTTTTATTTTTGAATAGACCTCTCATCAGGGATCTGAAATCTTTCTAACAAAAATTTAGCTACAGCTGGTACTGCACTGTGAAATTTTGGATTAGTTTATTTGTAGAGATGGATTCCAAACTGCTAACAGTGCTGCAAACAGGTATTTTAAAAAGCATTGGCTGTAAAATTAAAGAAATAAACTACAAATATATGATATGTAGTTGTGAGGTGTTAGTCTTCCAATTTTCCGTTCTGTTCTTTGCAGATGCTTTGATTTTATTTATTAGTCTCCAAATAAGGATTACCTTCCCCCTCAAAAAAAGGTCATTGAACCAACCTTGGCAGTCCCAGAAGCTGGATCTGCAAGGAAAACCAAGCACTCCGTAGGTTTACTTTCTGGCACAGAACTAGGTAATTTCATGGAATCTTTTATGTTTTATATCTCTTTTTGGACATAAAACTAATCTCCATACCAACAGCAAAGCTCTCCAGAGCTCTCCAGAGCTTTGCTGTTGGCTTCCACAGTGCCAGGTTTTCACTATTCTGTGTTTTTGTTGTCTTGCCAGATGCCAAATGAATGAGTGAGCCACTGGTAGTGACTTTGGACCCCTACCATTAACTCCATTAACTTTTGATTTTTGAGCTAAAGACTTTGTTGTGTTAGTTAATAGGTTGTAGCAGACTAGTACACTACTGTTAGTGTTTTCTGGACTTCTACAGGCATGATGACACTTCCAAATGCAGGCTCATTTCCGTCAGGCTTATGGTCACCAAACATAAGCAATATAATATGTATCTGAATTGCAAACACTTATGACTGTTGTGACCACTGTTTATGAAATGCCACTTTCTGTTATCCATGAGAGATGAGTAGTTATACAGCAAAGATTTACTGCTACTCAATGTCTGAATTCTGAGGTGGCTGCTTGTGTTTATATCTCTAGGTTGTGATCCTGCCAGTTTTCTGGTTCAAAGTCTTAAAACAGGTGAATTTTCCAATAATAGTCTAAGTTTGAATGTTTATCAGTGTGAAATAGTCATTAGTGTATTTATGAAAAAGCAGTTCAGTATGGAGCAAGCACAGAATGAGCTAGTTTAAAATCACCTATGTTATGTAAGTATTTTGCAATATTTGCTTAGTGCTAATTCTGATCAGTGTTTCAAAACGATGATTTACAGATCACTCCATAACTTCGCATGGTTGCTTGGACCTGCCTATTTATTCCAATTTTTTTTGTTTCCAGTCCCAAGGTGACCATACACTGCACGTTGATTAGAAACATACAGCACTTTTAATAGAATGTCCTATTGCCCTGACAGAAACGAGCACTGCTATACATTTGCATGGTTCTAATAGTGAACATTGTTCTTAGCTACACTATTCAGGATTGAGGCTGACACAGGAAAATGAGATACAGGCCTGAAGTCTGTTAGGGGTTTTCACTGTCAGTTTACCCATCTGTTGTGGCTTTTCAAGGGGGAAATCTCCAAGGATCTCTTTGGCAATGCAAATTGGTATAGAACCTGATTTTGCAGTTTTCAGTTGCTATTTTAACAGTCATTGTCCATCACAAAATAATTAAAACTGTTATTAAAATAGTATATTAAAATGTAAATTGCTGGACTATAATCAGATGTTTGGAAATTGTATTTCTGTATAAGTAAAGGCGACTGAATATGATTTGTTTCCTTAAATTCTTTCAGGTATGTTTTAGTTTTCTTCATTATTTAACATCCCCAGTCATATATTCTACTTTCCCAGACCTTCAAAGCTTTTCTGTGATAATCATACTGTACTTAAAAACTAGTCTACCAGGTGACTCTGATTGTGTCCTTTGGAAATGTTTACAGAGGGGAAGAGCTTTGAATGGTATTCATAGAAAATGGTACATGCTGAAAAATCCTGCTTTGAGAGCACAATGACATTGAATCTTTCTTGAATTTACAGCTTGTATGAAAACACAACTTCTAACTTATAAAAGGCTTTATTTATGAAATGCATTTCTCCAAGTTAAGTATTATTTTGCAATGTGTTGTGTATATGATATATCGGCAGTCATTCAAGGTTAGAGTAAAGCTTTTTTACATAAGAATATCAAAAGGCACAAGATAGAAAATATTTAATATATGCTGCAATTCAGTGGCATTTCAATGCATTCTTGCCACTGAAGGGAAGAAAATAAATCTGAGCACAGATCAAGGGCTCTTTATTTTGCCAACATTTTTGCAGTGTTGCATTTTGGAGTTACCTATATATTCCAACATTAAAACAGTGACTGAAAGGGCAGCTAAAGTCTGACAAGTAATTTCAGAGCAGAGAGATATGTGATAGGCTACCTGGCATAAGGACCTTGTACAGAGGAGTAGAGCTAATTTGTTGACCACATCCGGATTAAGAATGGAAGACGAGTCATGAAGGGTCAGTCTGGAAGTCAATCCATCTAGCCCAGTATCCTGTCTCTGACAGTGACCAAAAGCAGAGGCCTAGGGAAGAGTATAAGAACAAGGTAAATACACTCTCCACAAATATTCTCCTAGCATCTAGTCATTTGCAGTTCAAGGGTTTGTGGAGACAGCTGTAGTTTCTATTTATTTTATAACACTAGCAGGTATCTCTTCTGTGAACTTTGCTAACTTCTCTTGGAAACCCTGTAAACTTTTGCATTCTACAGCATCTTGTGACCAGCAGTACTGTAGCTAAACTACTGGCTTTATGAATAACAGCTCTCTTTGTTTTGGACTGCCTTCGTCATAGTGTAATTTCACATCCCCAGTTCTTTCTTGGAAGAGATAATGGCCAATCAAGCCATATACACCCTCTCCATGACACTTCTGATCTTATGGAACTCTGTGTATGCCCCTCAGCCATTTCTTTTTCAGTCTGAAGAGTCCTAACCTACTTAGTTATTTTTGGTGCAGAAGCTGGTCCATATCTTTGATTGTCCTTGTGGTCTTTTCTGAAACTTTTCCAGCCCTACTATAACCTGCTTGAGATGTATAGCCCAGCACTACATCTATTATTCAAGATGGAGGAGAATTATGTATTTATAGAGTGGCATAATGACATTTTTTTATTTTGTCCTATCTTTCCCTGTAGTTCCTGGCCTTCGGTTTGCCTCATAAGCCTCTCCTGAGCTCTGAGCTGTATTTTCACTTGCACTCCTTAGTGGGAATGACCCCTACCATTGTGTTTGAGAAGTTAAGGCTGGGTTTTTTCCCCCTTAACTACAGGATTTAATGTTCATCTATGCTGATTTTTTTTTTCCCCTATTTTATTGGCTATTCACTTTGTGTCATAAACCCTTGTGCAATTCTTTGTGTTTCATCTTCAGCTTTACTTTATCCAGAATAAGTTAGGAACCTCACCAAAATCTGTTTCCTCACTGCCCACTCCTTTTCCAGACTCTTTTTGAACGTGTTGCACAACACACATGCCAGCACATATCCCTCTTGAACTCCATTCAAGACCTCCTTCCACTGTAAGGAGTAAGCCTTTGTGCCTGCCATTCTGATTCTTGCTTTGGTTTTTGGTTTTGGTGTTTTTTATTTTTTTGTTTTTTTGGTTTTTTTTTTAATTTTTTATCCATTCAAGGTCCTTCCATTTTATTCCATAGCAATTTACCTTCCTCAGCAGCCTTTTTCAGAGGACTTTATCAAAGTCAGCAAGATTTCCTTTATACAAGTCCTTAGCAAAGCCTTCGAAGAACCCCAATGAGTTTGTAAAGCAGGCTTTCTTTTCACAAAAGCTGTGTTGACTTTCCTCCCAGTCTATTATAGTTATCCAGGTGTCCACTAGTTCTAACCTCCTCCTGAAGTTTCTAATAATTTGCCTGATAAATACATCAGATGTTGGCAAAAATAATGAATATTAAAATCTGTCCCATTTCCATCAGGGCTCAAGGGCAAAGGAAAAGAAACACAGCTGTCAGTAGTATAGACTCCTAAAAAGGCAAAGTTAAGGATAGAGATAAACATGGACCATTGTTTAAAAAATGTTAGAAATGATTCAATCCCTCTCACTAACACATTCTTTCACTACTAGGAGTAAACATCCTTCACACTGAATGCTAAATAAAAAGTTAAGAAAAGGATGATGAAATATTTGATGTAACAGCAAGCACTGGACACAACAGATATAGCCTTAGAGAGATGTGAAGGTCAGCAAACAATTCTCTGTGTTACAGCAGTGCCACAGAATACTAGGTGTAACTGAGATATAGGAGAAGACATAGTTTCTAACTGACAGCTTACAGTCCATGAAAAAAAGTCCACGAAAAAATTAATGTTCCAGATGCTACCAAGATTCCTCAGCCTCTGTTGCTGTCCACACTGCAGACACATCTTATCTCTCTGGCTAAAATGACTAAATGAATGAGTGTCTTTTATGGACCCTGAGTGATTTTTAGGTTGAGAACTGTGAATTTCTCTTTTGCATGCCACCCTGGCCCTGTGGGCCATGTTGCTGGAACATGCAGGCTGTATAATTTCCCTATTTTTAAGTGAAAGTTCAACAGCTCTAAAGGAGGTTTTGGGAGGATGATTGTAGCTTCAGGCTTCATAAACTTTCATAGATTCTCCTGCAAACTTTAGATTGCATCACCAGCCTATTGGACACAGTGAGTTTGTTTCCTAATGGGTGCTGATGGGTCCCCAAAAAGCAGAAATAAAGGGTTATGCTTCTCTATATTTCTACCATTTCAAAAGACACTAGTTTACATACAAACAAGTAGTACATATGGGTAGTTTCACCATACAAAATCTTTGGTTGCCTTTGTCTTGAATTTTATGGCCATGTTATAGCATTCTGACACATCTTTTTTCTACAGAAATTTCTTTTCTGCCAGTAGGGAATTAATTTCTTTGAAATAGTTGGTTTTTGTGAGTTGAGTTTTTATGATTTTATGAGATGACTTCCCACAAGTTCATGTGATTTTCAAGGTACAAAAGAGGTAGAAAGAGAGAACAAGGAAAATGTAAACATCCCAGGGGAACCTGAAGTCTTACTGATGAATTCCACAGTTTTGTTTTGGCACTCCACTTGCTGGGGCAGAACATGAGACATGACAAATGCTCTCTGAGATTCATTTTCCCTTCACAGTTCTTTCCTATGGATGTTTTTACAGCAGGGGATGATCCAGCTCAGAGAGAATGTGATTGCCTGTATATGATGACTGATTATATAGCTGTTAAATTTTTCTGGAACTTGCATCATTTTGAGTATATTGGGACTATATAGTTCATAGTAAAAAAAAAGAAAAGAAATTTAGATCATCTAAATTTCTGTAATTATCATACGTAAGGATAGTGGAGAAATGTAAGCGGAGGTATTATGAATAGGATTATTCTATGGCAGAACATGCTTTGTCTAATTCACATGTATATGTGCATCATTCTATGGGAGTGTATTTTATCACTAAGTCATGGGATTTGTTTCACCTAATCTGGAAAAAGTCACTTTCAGCTCATCTTAACAAAGTTTTAATGAAACCCTTGTGATCTGAAAATAGTCTTGAAACTTTACTAAACAGAATGCCTTCCTTCTTGTAGTGTGATGTTTTTTTGGCAAAATTGGACTTATGTTTAAGTACAAAGATCCTGCTTGGAGCAAAAAGTCCCACTAAATTTCGTGCTATTCAGTGAACTGGGTCCAATTAAATACAACAGAAAAAGTACAGCCTCATAGTAACCTTTCTGTGCAGAACTTTATGTGCAGTGCCTTAATGGTAAAAACCTCGTTCCTTCCATTTGTGCTGATTGGTTCCATATTGTAACAGTAAATACATTTCCTCCAGATACTGTACATTCCTGCTATGCCTCATCAGTTACTATGGCTTGTGTGCTGGCAGTAAAATAGCTCAGCGTATTTCCCACCCTTCTCAGCTGAGTCTTGGTCTTTCTATCAGGTGAGTAGCTCCTCTAGCATTTCATACTTTCACATGAAGAAGAAAATTGGCACTACTGCCTCCTTTGCCACTGGCAGTGTTTTTAACAGAAGAGGAGTCACTTTTTCTTTTAATGCCCTGCAGCAGGTTGGAAATACAACAGTCTCATGATGAAAAGTGCTGATCCAGTCAAAACTCACTCTGCCAGCTGAATTCTGCTCTGAAGCTGTGGTATGTTAAGTTGGTATTGGCAGGCTTTATGCTGGGTCATGTATAGTCCACCCTCTTGCAGCCCGTGTAAAATCAATGGAATTTTGGTTCCAGAAAGAGAGAGAATTTAGGACACACAGCTGTCTCGATATGTATCGATTGGCAAGGAAGGCTTCATTCAGAATACTGTTTTTTGTTCCCTGTCCTTTGTGCTGGAGAATCCCTTTTACACATTATAGTAGAAACATAAGCATATAATCTGGGACTCTGTATTTACTTGGAGTTCCAGCTGCCTTTAAGTTATTCTTGTGACACCTCTGTCCTTTTTTGGATCTTGTCATTAGCCAGCCCTATTCTATTAATTTCAAAATGTCAGTCCAGCAATATGAATTGCTTTGATTTGTTAAGTCACCCAAATGTATCCCACACATTCTTTTGGAAAGGAGTACTGGTTCATTCTCAGTGAAAACTGTGCAAACAAACTAAATGTAGGGCAGTTAATAACGTTCAAAACTTCACTCTCTGGAGAAATATGAAGTAAAAGAAAAATTGCAATAATCTATTAAGGTGGCACATAGCACTTTGCATCAAATGTTATTTGCACTGTGTGAATTGGCCTTTTGCTCCAACACCTCTGTGATCTTAGAGAAAGTAATCAAGCAAAATCTTACATGTGGGTCTAATTTGAATAGCATGTTTCAAGCTACAGGTCTGAAAAGAGACCATAATTATTATAGTATATATTCAAATCTATCATGGTATGATACTATATCACACATGGTGTCAAAAGGACACACAGTTGTGAGAAAAAAAGCAAAATATAACCCCATCTGAACAGGCAATATTTGTACTGAAATTAAATGACAAGTGTTTGACTTATTAGCATTCAGTGTCCACTACTGCAAGGGAAAACATGAGAAAGGCCAAAGAAGAATCAACACCAAAAACATAAAAAAGTGATAAAAGAGGAGCGGAAAGAAGAATGTTTCTTAATTAAGCCTGGGAAAGAGAACCATGATCAATGGCCTTACTTTGAACTCTCTGATTATGCGAAAGTCTCCCTGCAGCAGTTCATGCCAATATTGGGTGACTGTGTCAAAGTGAATAATAAATCTGGATGACATTATAGGCAGTTGTCTTAGTTTACCACTTTAATAGAATTGCAACAAAAAAGTGTTTCTGTTGTATGTGTTTGTTCATTTATTTATTTATCTGTCATCTATTTATTTATTTACCGTAATTAAGGGCTTCAATTGCTGACAACTAATTAATTGAGTTTGATTTATGGACTATGGAAGTAGGAAGGAAAGGTTCAACTTTGATCTCTTGTGGGCAGTTGAAAGTTTAACAAATGTCCCTTTGTCAGAAGTGATTAGTTTCTGTTCTCTGAAATCTGTGTGACTTGAAGATGCAGACCCTGAGTGCTCTTCAAGGTGCTTCTATTTTCCACTGAAAATTGTTGCTGCTCCTCTGAATAGTGCTGTGTGTTTCTCTCTTCCCAGCTGAAATGCTGAACCCTTATGAAGAATTTCCTGCATGCCCTAACATCTGCTTTTTCTAGTTAACCAAAAAACCCAAGTAGTTAATTATTTTGTTTGCTAGCTCTGCTTGTTCCTCATGAAACATTACCAGGATATGTATCTTGTATTTAGTCTTTAAATTAAGTTGTGATATTCATCTCAATTAAACCTAGCTGTCTAAAATTTAAGTTGTTAGGAATCTTGCCATCTAGTTCCCCATTTTAGCTGGTAGGAGACAACTGAACAGCTGAGTCAGGTGAGAGGTGCTAATCTTCTCCCTGTAGCTATAGAAGAAGCCTAAATAATTTTTAGGCCACTGAGTTTATATGAAGCTCGCTAGAGATGAGATGTCAGAGAGGTGTGTTAAAAGTTGTTTGAAATGTGAAATTGTAAAATGTCTAAAACCAAAATTAGAACATTAACAAAACTCTGCTAAGCCTTTCATTTTTTATTTTTTGTCTGTACAAACACCTTGAAGTTACCTGGGACTGTTTCCTCTAAAAGGTACTCCTGTATAGTCCATTATCAGACAACATTGATTCATGAGAAAATAGGCATGGAAATCTAAATTTTAGAAGGTGTACATGACTATAATAAAATCAAAACTTTATTTTAGCTTTCTGAAGGATTTTGACTACCTATCCTTAGTTTGTTTTTCTCTGAATTCTGCAGTTTAATTTCTTCCTCTTGTAGTAATCCCTGTTACTGTTGTGATTGCTCTATTTGCCCTTGGTGCTGTAGTAAAATGATAAGGGTGATCATAATGGATTGACTGCTACACCAGATAAGCAGCTGCCCTCAAATGTATGGCAAAAACATGTGCTAGGTCCTAGAAAGTACAAATATGGAAACATCCCTAAATGCTATGGGTTGTTTTGCATAGGAGGTCAGAGTGGGTGATCGCAATGGTCCTAGCTATAACTTGTTCTGTTCATAGACAAATGTCAAAACAAACCTAGGGAACACAGAAGAACATTGTTGTGACTTACTACTGTACGAAAAAATCTACCCTTTTCAATTTTTGGATCTTTTGTTAAAAATCAGAATTTAATTAAAATGTCAGATTAGCTGGGCCACACAGTTGTGACCTGAATAATTTCATATCCATCATAAGAGTTCAGTATGTCTTGCCAGGAACTGTGTTGAGCCAGCATGCAAAGAGTTATTGAATTAATCCTCTTATTAACTGTTATGGAACTGTTGAGCACAATGAGCCTCTTCAAGTGAATCCAGACCTCCAGTTTTGACTGAATAGTTCTTGATTCATTTAGATGACTATCAGTCTAGACATAATGTCCAAGAAATGAAAGACTCTTAATAACATACTTTTTCTGTAAAGGGAATCCAGCAAATTAACACAATGTAGTTTTAATATATTTGTATATAAAATTCTGTTTTAAGCAGTTGCTTTCAACTAGAAATCTCCTATTGGTTTTAAAACTAGAGCAAAGTTTTACAGCTGATTTATAGATCAGTGAAGAAACCAGACAGTGCTATCATGGCTGCAGCCTTCACTGCAACGTGAACAGCATTACAACGAGTGCACATCTCAATGTTTATTAAGGGTGAAAAACTAGGGCCACTTTAAGTGTGAATTTAAGTTTGATACACAAGAAAGCAACAAAAATGCAGCTCCAAAATAATTTTAAAGGTTTCCTCTTGTATTGTACATGGTACCAGTTTGGTCCTGGCATTTATTTAAAAATGGGACAAAATATGCCCAATGCGATACCGATTCCTATTCAGGAAGTCTCTAAAAGTCACAGCTAACTTAATGGCAGGGAGATGGTTCCCTTAGACTCAGTCACACTATACCTGCACTGCTTTTTACGTATGCCTACATGTCTTGCTGTACAGGAGCTGCGTGTCTCTTCAACTAGTGGGGAAACATGTATGTCGTCTAGGTGCAGAGTAAATCCTTCGGGGGCCAGAGTGATAGACTGAATTTAGTAAGACTGCGTATGAGTGACGTTACTTATGTGGCCTGATGTTCACAGAGGAAGGATGGTTTAATGGTATAATGGGTATAAAGAGGAACCCAGTTCTGTAGCCCAGAGGGCTTGATCCTCTGGGCATAGTTAAAAGATGCTGAAAGCCCATGGCCAGCCTTCAGATCAGCATGAGGCGCAGCAGGCACTGTCACTTTGTTCAGAATCACAGAGGCAGGATGGGAATGTATGGGTATCATCATTTTGTGTGACAGATTACTGGTTAAAGCTCTCTGGGAACTGGCAAACACAAGTCCCAGTGTCTCCTCCAAACACAGGAACTGAAGCACGTTTTCTTGCAGAATCACCCATCCCTAGAACAGTCTGGGTGGAAGAGAACACCCCGCTTCCTTCCTGTCTTTAGGCCAGGCCTTTATAAACAATGAATTTTGTTGACGCATGTTTCTAGCCATTGGCCAGATAAACAGCCTAAAATCTAGTGTCCTGTCAGGCCTAGATGCCTATTTTCTACGTGTTCTGATGGCACTGCCACAAATCTACAAGAAGCCTGAAATCCTTGATAGTATGTAAATGCAAATGCTGCTTTTTTATCAAATATTAGTGGTTAACAGTTCTTACATCATGGTGTTTCAGAGGGAAACCTAAGACTTCAGTAACCTGAGAGCATGTTTTAAGATATGAATTTGCCCTGCCTTATATGTTTCATTCTTCCTCTTTGTAGCATAATCTACAGTGTGAAGTGCTATATTTTATACGTAAAGGAAAAATGACTGTTTACATTGAGTAGGTTTGTTGAAGTGGACTTTTCTCTGCTTCAGTTTTGCCATTGGTTGCAGTATTTTTAAGAGGAATTCAGGAACTTTAACCTCTAATTCCAGAACTAAACCTGCATTAACTTTAAATGTTCAAAAACCTAGTGAGAAACTGGCTTTGAGGCATCAATAAGGATATGCATAGTGTAATGACAGAAGCAGAAAGTTACACAAACTCCCTTTGTTTTTCCTTTTGTAACAGTAAGCAGTGTCTTTTTCTGTGAATGTGAACATACCACACACTGCCTTTACGACAAGATTTTTTAATGTGCATACTAGTAGCTTCGTCTTTAAAGTGCTCAAGGTCCTTGAAGGCACTGTGTAGTCGATAAGTTAGCCAAGTGACCTTTGCAAATAAACTGTATTCAGTCTTGGATAAACTTGAGTGCTGTTGGCTGAACATTTGAATTTGAGGGCTCAATTCTGCCAATCCTTTCTACTCTGTCCAGCCCTCTAATCTTCCTCTGTGCTTCAGTATTTCAGTGAGGTCTGCATGGACTGATCCATGTGCCTGTGAATAGCTCTTTGAAGGATCACAGTTTTGTGAATTTCATGCAGAGGTTTCTTTTGGAGTTTCTGTTGCTCTAATAAAAATAATAATGTATGCTATGTGGAATTTCATGGGTATAATTCAGCACCCAGCTGCATAATGTGGCTATTTAATTAATATAGTATATTCTTTTCTGCATGCTGCTGTATGATTAACAGTCCCTGCTGAGACGTGTACTGTAGGTACAATTGAAATGGATGAGCCTAATGAATGAGGATATTTGCATTTCATTACTGTGTTGTATAATTTCACTCATAAAATTTTATGGAATTAATTTAGCATTATTTTTCTGCAGATTATTATAACAATAACTTTTTTTGATCTCATTATGAGAAAAGTTGGTTCAAAACACAGCAAAAAACACTCAAGTTTTTCAACTCACAAAAGCTTCAGATTTCATGTGAAACTCAGCTTTTTACATCTAAATTCTTTCTAGGGACTTCACTGATCAAGTACAGCCCTAACCTACTGTAGCTGAAGTGAAAGGCAAGATTTTTGTCAACTTTATTCTCTCATCTGTCTAATCTCTAATGACTTGCAAGAATGAGATGAGAGGAATTTAATTCTCCAAGCAACCATTAGGTTGATGGAAAAGCTCCCTGAAAGATTAATTATTTCTTGTGTAGAAAATGATCTAGACATGTTGGATATAAATGCAGAGTTAGTGTAATTTTCAGTTCTGTTGTTTGCAATTACGGATGTGATATGCTGAGCTACAGGACATACATTCTCGTTTCAGAAACAGCCCTTAGGGACAAGACCGGAAACGAGGAGGAAGAGGTTCTGGAGCAAATCAGCTATGTGTCCAGAACAGTCTACAAATGGCTAGGCTCTGCAGACAGGCGCACACACTTTGTAGCAGACCAAAAAAAGGCATCATAGCAGCAAAATGACTCCCTGAATTTTGATCTCCTTCTACAGTGTGACAGTGTATAAAGTTTCATTTTGGCTTTTGGTAAAATGAATACACTTATCTTGACATGAGTTTTCCCCTAATGAAACTCATCCTTTGCTAGCAGCTGCTCCAAAGTGTCATCCACAGACAAAGCCATAGTGAGACATTGATGGCACCCAGGGCTAACCTCTCTACGTAGCCTCCCCCAGGTTTGTGTCAGCTGCTCAGCTGTCCTCTCCTCAAGCCAAAATGCCTAATTAAAGTGTACCAATGCCTATACAGCGGTTGACCTGTCTGTGAGAAATAGCCCATACATAATTCCCCAGCCACTACCACTAGCACCTGTAGCTTAGTACCATTTTGTGTTCTAACTCTATTTAAACTAACTTGTGTGGAGTTAATGTGAACATACATAACTCAAACTGATTCTGCAGTGATGATTTATTATTAGACAGTGGTAGAAGAGCTCCCATGCAATGTAAAATTTCTTTATATGAATAAGTGAAGGCAGAGTTTTGCAGTGTTTAAGGCCAAAAGAGACATTATCATGATTTTTTTCTGAGTTCCATGCACTAATTCTTAAATCAAACTCCACATCCTCTGAAAGAACTGGAGCATAGATATACTTCAGACAGCGATCTTCATGTAAAATTTCATCTCACAGAAGGAGAAAGAAGCCAGAGAGTCTTTTAGGCTGATGGCTTCTAAGGGTAACAGGAGCTATTAGGATAATTTTAGCAGGTGTAGACAATGGAAAGCAAAAGCAGAGCAGTCCATCTCATAGACATGCTAAAGGCTTGTAAAACTTTCTGTCTGCATTCAGCTGTCAGGAAGATATAACAGCATTGACATGAGCTCCCATTTTAACATGAATTTTGATTGACAGGGATGTTTGTTGTACTTAACTCTTGTGTCATATCTGTGTATAAAAAGGCTTTTCACCTTCTCTATTATGCTGGTAACATTACACTGTATCTCAGAGGAGTGCTTAAAAGACTACAGAGATCTGAGGATCATTCAGGGGATACAAAATCTTGCGTTTCAAAAGAGTCTCCACTTAAAAAAAGAAAGTGGAAAGTTGATTTGCCAGCTTGATTATGTTTTAGTCCTTGGTTTGATTTGTGGCTTGAAAGAAAACAGTGCAGAGGCAGTGCCTGAAAGTGCTAAATCTAAAGCAAGTATTCAGACTACTCTCTTAGAGAACTTACTGTGACCATGGCTATGGTAGAGTCGCATGGTCTTACAGAAGAGTACATGTTTTCTCCCTCACCAGCCTTAGCCACTTAGCTTTTTTAAAAACCTAATCTAATCTCATCCTTCCTAAATGTCAAAAATTGAGAAGCAAATATAGAGCAGGTGTTCCCCTTCCTAAGCTATAACATGGCCAGTACCATGAAACATCACTTGCTTGGTGAGGAGGATCTGCTCAAGCCTCAGCAGT
This sequence comes from Gavia stellata, assembly GCF_030936135.1. Lineage (NCBI taxonomy): Eukaryota > Metazoa > Chordata > Aves > Gaviiformes > Gaviidae > Gavia > Gavia stellata. The sequence continues at coordinate 27,912,272 of NC_082600.1, forward strand.
TTTGTATCCTAACAGAATTCCTTTCCTCAAATACCAGAAGAGAGCTGAGTCATTTCATCCACAATGTCCTGATCTTTCGGGATAACACTTGCTCTGGCTTCCTCTCCCATGAGAAGCCAGTCGTAATTGTCTCCTGTATTGCTGGCCTTTAAATTCAACCCATTGAATTTTCAGAAAGTGCTCATTTCCTTTGTGTAATCTGAATGAAGAATTTGGTAATAGTGTTTGCTACTGTTTTTTAGGTTTTGTCTCCTTTTTGGCTAATGAACAGCTCTGTGGAAAGAAAATCCAGCTAAATCAAGGAGAGGTTTAATTTCTTGGATTTAAACATTTTTCTTTTCTGTTAGCATGTTTGTTTGATTTTGCTTTATAACTATTGGCTTCTTACTTAAGTTGAGCTATCTGTGTTCTAGTTTATGAAGTTAGAATGACCATGAAAGAAGGGATATGCACAGTTTGAGACAAAAAAAAAAATGTCAGCTACTAAGGCTGTATTTCACCTTTCTTTATTTCTCTGAATGTTGTAATTATTAATATTCAAGTTCTGGAATTCTAGTTTTTGTAAATGATGGTGGAAAGAAGCTGTTGTAGTAACCTGTAGCCTTAATTTAACATTTGCAAAATGTGCAGGAAATGTAAATGAACTATTTAGATGATTCTTCCCAGTGAACTCCAGAAAAAACATAGACTAATGGCTATAGTACTCATCCTAAACAGAGGGAACATGTATCCCTTCACTAATTTTACCACAGAAGAATGATGTAGTCTTGCAAAAATCACCTCTCTGTCTCAGTTTCACCCTCTGGAAGATTTTGCTACCCTTTTCTCTGAAAAGACGAAATCAGAATGCTTGCAGAAGTTACTGTATTGGCACTGACAGACAGTGTTCCTAGTCTGTTAGTGCTAAATCTGAGACAGACCAGATAAAAGAGATGTTAGAACCAGATGCCTTTCTTATATTATCTTGGTGTTCTCTGCAGGAGAAATACAAATGTTGCAAAACCCCCTACAAACTGGGAAAAAACAAGTTCCAATCCAGTCTTCAATTTTAATAACTGCAGTGAAAAATATTTCTAAAATATAAAAAAACCACACTTTTGTTCCCACTGTGAATATAAAAATGATAGCTTTTTTTTTCTATTTTAAGCTGAACAAAACTTCTAGCGACAGCAAGAAATACAAGCAAGTCTCAGAGTTCATAGAATCATGGAATCATTTAGGTTGGAAAAGACCTTTAAGATCATCAAGTCCAACCATCAACCTAACACTGCTAAGTCCACCACTAAACCATGTCCCTAAGCATCTCATCCACACATCTTTTAAATACCTCCAGGGATGGCGACTCAACCACCTCCCTGGGCAGCCTGTTCCAATGTCTGACAACCCTTTCAGTGAAGAAGTTTTTCCTAACATCCAATCTAAACGTCCCCTGGCGCCACTTGAGGCCATTTCCTCTTGTCCTGTCACTTGTCACTTGGGAGAAGAGACCAGCACCCAACTCGCTACAACCTCCTTTCAGGTAGTTGTAGAGAGTGATAAGGTCTCCCCTCAGCCTCCTCTTCTCCAGGCGTCATTTCCCTGAGGTGTCCAGACCACTCTCCTGCCCCTTTAGTGTTCCCAGAACATGGGATATTCTGAAAGGTTGTCTTGCAGATTTGAGGAGAAACCATCTAAGCTCCATTATAAGCATTTAAAAAAAAATACTGTTTCAGTATGTCCAATATTCATTGACTTTAACATCTATAGTTTCTGAAGACAGCACCTTCACTAGAAGCTCTCAAACTTTTGCCAGCTCTGAGTGATTCAACCCACATGTGCTGACATGAGATGGAGGATGATGCTCCCAGGGGCTGCAGGAACCATGTCTTTGCAGGTGGGATGGAGCTGGGCAGTGGGGTTGTCCCTCCTGCCTTTTCAGTACTCTCCAAATCAATAAAGGAAGGAAAGGGAATGTGAGAAAGTGGGATTTTTCAGACATGGGGAAAGGAATTTGAGACATGACAAACATGAGTCAAGGCCGGGAATGGGGGAGCAAGGAGGACTGTCAGTGACAGGAGGTAGTAGGGAATGCTTAGAGCCAGGTAGCTACAGGAGTAATTAATCAGATGAGGCAGGGAAGACTGTGTCTCACAAGGCACCAGTAACCATGGCACTGCTGCTGAGGACAAATTTGAGAATTTAGTGGGAGGGATGAGGTGGGAAAACCCCAAAATATCCATATAAAGACTTAGATCAAAGAGTCTGGTGGGGAATGATGCCTGGATAGTGGAGGTAAGCACACTAAGAGCAAGATGAGGAGATGGGGGGAGGCCAAAGCAGAGACAGGGATGAGCTGAGGGATGCTGAGGAGTGAAGGCTGAGATTGAGTAGATGAGGACTGGAACAGATTGGAAATGCTGGGAGAAAGTCAGACAGCTCAGACAGACTATAACAAATCCTAAATGCCTGCAAACAAGTCTTCTGCTATGTTAAATCATGCCACATAAGTCAACTTTTTTCCCCTCCAAAACACCTTTTCCTCTACGTTTCTCAGGTTCAAAACCCAGAGTAACCAGTACAGTATGCACATGGGAGGAGGGAGCTTGGTTCTAGCTACTGCTCCAAAAATACTCTCATTTAATAAATTCACTCTCATCTTAAAGTATTTCTGTAGTCAATGGCACAGATTTTTGTGGAGTCTGTGTCTCAAAAGGAAGATTTCTGCTGGTTATACTGGAAGTTGTGATGAGGAGAGGGAAGTCAACACCAGTGTCACTGCTCAGAAAAGTAATTGGATTCAAAAGGTTCTGACGTCCCCATAAGTTTCTGTCTCTGAAGTTAGACTAGACTGAAATAATTTCATAATTCAATTTGGTATTTTCACCTGATGTATTTTACTTACCTGCAAATGTCATCTACCTGTTAACTTTAGAAGAACACAGCATTTTTCTGCTTTCTAGTTAATGATGGCATTTGAACATGATATTATAGGATAATTATTTAGTTTGTAATCCAAATTATTTATGTAGAGTAGATAAGTAGCAAAAAACATGGTTGTGTTTCCTGAGGAATTCTTGTGCCTGTTTTAATTGCTTCTTCTCATTTTTAATTACATCTCTTTTCTGGATTTTCATGGCAGTTATATATTTATCTTGTTCCATTCCATCTAATTTTCTCTTAGTACAATAAAAATACTTTTTTTTGAAGAAGTTGTTTAATGAGTCTAAAGCTTACTGCTTCTCACATGTCCGGCAATCACATAATTTGCAATGTGTGTCTGTGTTTTGCAGATGTTGCTGAAGATAAACAGTCCATATATTGGAAATTTTATCTTTACAGATGGCAACATCACATCCATTGAGTGTCAATACTGATTTTTCACTTTCTTGGACTTAAGCTATCTCATAATTTTGTGGTTTTAGATCTGATCCTTTTCCTATGTTTCACATGATCCTGTCTCTACTTAAACTTTTACTAAATCATTGGAGATTTACAATTTATATTTACAGGACTCCTTTCTTGTCCTGGGTGTTTTCATTTGATACATTAATATAATTTTATATCTTATTCATGAATCGCAATCCCTACTAGCAAAAGAAACATGGTAAGACTGTTACAACTCTTCTGTTTGATAATTAGTGTTGTTGCCAATTTCTTTTAAACAATAGCATTTGTTTGGTAGATTTTATCAGTGGTTCTACACATTTACTAATTGTTATTTCCACTGTGGCAATCTGTCAAACCTGTTACGAAAATATCTTCTAACCTTATTGTGTAAATATTTGTGTGACACTACAAAAGGACAAAAATACAAGGAAAGGTGAGACCTATGAGGAAGGTAAGAACAAAGAAACAAATCTGATGCAGTGAAAGACAGAAAGACAAGGAATTAATTCAGAGAGATAGGTACTGTTTTATCGTAAGTGGCATTTTGATTAGACTGAGAAAGACAGCTTTGAAAAGCAAAGCCCAAGAGACAGGGCTATTCAGTTTGAAGTTTCAAGGCATGGGGAAGAGTTTCACAAATGATCTTTTTTTAGCTGTATACAAATAATTTTTCTCACACACTTGATACTATCACAGAAGTGGGACATTCAGAGAGCCAGAATGGTATCTCCTTTTTCCAATACTGCTTAAAGCTGCTCTTGAATAGCTTGATTTTCTAACTTTAGCATAATTGTCTCAAGTGTTGCTTCCCTACTGGCTTTTATGTTGAGTTAGTGGGTGCACTGAGAAGTACCATGAAGATAAGCCATGAAGAATTTCCCTTACTCTTGACTGAAATTCTACAAAAGTGGTATCAACACACTCTGCACATTTGTGGAGTGGACAGCTCTCCAAACATCAAGTCGTGCTATCTGTCTTTGATGTAAACCCATTACAATACAGATGAGTTTGCAAAATCTTTGTGTTTTATATCCTGCCTGACCTTCTGAAAAACTGGCATAGAGGGAATTGTATAAGAAACCAAACACCCATTAGCCACTGCTGCTAACTGAAAAATACTTCCTCAATACATGCAGGAGGTTGGTTATATATTTTTAGGTTTTACCACGTTGTGATATCTCTTTGCTTGTTTAGAACCGGCGTTAAAGGCTGGTCCACAGAGGCTTTCTTCTCACAGTAGAATTTGTGAAGAGTGAAGAGTGCCAGGCTAATTCATTTCAGAAGGACAAGAATCTGGAAACATTTAAGATCATTAATATTTAGTGGGTGATTTTAAAGAAAAAAAAAAGTGATGTAAATGGACTGATGATGAGAAGACCAAAAGGAAAAGAATGATTGGTGGAAAATCAAGAATTAGAAGGTACGCAGGTAAAAATAGGAATTAATTATAGAATGGAACAGAGATGAGCTTTTACTGGAAAGAGACATTGCTGCTGTTTGGGACCCTCTTCTCAGCATACATCAAAATGTTTTTTACTCTAATAATCAGGGTAGGTAAGGATACTTAATGAAATTTTGGCATTTTGTGTACGCCATCAAAGAAGCTTGGGAGTCTCCAGTAGTTTGGTAGGATTAAGGAGACATTAATTGGTGGCTTTTTATATTGTATCACTGTCATGAAAAGCTATGCAATAAGTATCTTCCTCAGCAATAGAAGCCCTACAACTGGAAAAAAACTAAGCAAACAAAGATGAAACATAAATTTGCATATTATTATATTTGCAAAGGAAATAGAGAAAGCCATGCAATACTATTTACTATATTTTACCCAAATACATATCCATGATAGCTTATAGCTTACATGAGAAAAGCCCATGGAAAGGGCATTGCTGGCAGGCAGAAGCTAGAGGCAATAGCTCTAAGAGGACAGAACCACAAATGTTTTTATATACTGAGTCTTAGGCATCAGTCTTCATGCTTTTTAGTTTAATTCAGGTTTTTATAGCATTCACACTTTAAAAAAAAAAATAATCCAGTGCTGGTTTATTCAATAATAGTATTAATGTGTATCAATAAAGAAGATAATGACTAGCTAATAATTTGAATCAACAGGCTTTCCCCTTTTCATGAAATGCAGAAGAGAAAAGTGATCCTCAGATCCTCATGCAGTGTATACTCCAGGACATTCAATATTGTCAAATTGAACTTTGTAAGCATCAGACCAACAGCTCACAATCAGGCAAGGGAAAGGCAGGAAACACTCTTATTTAAAAATAATAAAAGTGCTCTAACAATGCAGCTGTGGAGAAAGAAGGTTTCAGAAGAACACCTAAAGCCAATCAATGCTGAATTTCGACAGGGAAAAGCTACTCTGAAGAGAGTTTGTGAAAAGGAGAAAATTGTCTTGTTATTAGATCTCATTTCTAACTAAAGATGGATTCAAAACCTTGTATCTAAACAATCTTGAATTACTCTGGTTCTAGAAATCAAAATCTACCATTTGGAATTGTGCCAAACCAAATGATGAATGCGACCAGTTACATTAATCTTTACTTCACAATAGGAGTGAAGCCTCGGGGGAAAAAAAAATAGCTTGTATACATGTAGGAGGAAAAAGGAAAGAATTTATTTATGCCAAAGAGCACTCACCAAATCTTAAAAGAAAAGGAAGATACTTTTAATGATTTAGCTTCCAAAATTATTTTTTATTTCTAGAGCAGATGGTAATGTTTTCTGATTTTAGATGTGATACTCTTGATTATTAGAATTCACAGGATTTCCTTCTCACAAAGTTAATTTGCTATTAAATACAGTCTACTAAACATTCAGTGAACACAAATTAACCATTAAAGACCTTATAGCCTTGCAAGGATGCATTACCTTGCGATATGTTATACTTTGGAACACAATAATGTAACAGTAAACCAGCATAATCAAGTATGCAGGTTGCCAATAAAATATGTAGGAAAAAAATTTCCCCATCTTAAGCCTTGTCTGGATGCCTTGCCAGCATGTGTAAATATGTGTTTAATCTCTCCAGGTAGAGTAAAACCTACAATTCAGATGACTTATTTTCAGAAGGAGTACTGACTATTTGACTACCCTTCCCCATCCTCTCCTATTCAGTCTGCACTTTATAAGGAAAAGAATGAGAGAGACTGAGCTGCTAAATTTTTTCAAAGACATTTTTAGGTGCCTAGTCTCTGGGGAGGATTGGGATGCTAAACAGATGGAGGTGTTTACCCACAGCCCTGACTTAGAAACATAATCTCTGGAAAGGGCTGGATTGCTGATATTTTTTTCCTTGCTCTTTGCTTTCCCTGTTTGCTAGCGGTACGTCTCCCCCATGCTCAGTATGCTGCTTGTTTGGCTTGTCCTTATGAGGCATTGGCTAGGGTGCTTGGACACTGGGATTTTGCTTCTCAGTGGCGGATCAAGCACAGAAACCCTGCATGCTGCAGCCCCAGCAGAAATTATCTTAAAGTTTATCATGAAATGATCCTTCCCTAACACATCCCTCCTGCCCAGAGGTGGAGTCACATGGGGAAGTATGAACATCTGCCCAAATAGCAAGGTGCCTCAGTCTTTTATGAGGTCTGGCTTCAACAGTATTACGTAAAAAGTTTCTCTAGTGGGTGTGAATCCTATCAACTCTTAATCAAAGTAACACACTGTTAAAATATTTTTCTACTATTACCACCGAGATGGAATTGAATCAGTAACACCTAAGGTATATATTAAACCTGATTTTCTATATGATGCAGTAATGACTGCAACTTGTCACAAGAAAATGGTCATTTGCAAAGTGGACAGCTCACCAGTTGAACTGGTCTATAATGTCTTTGCCCAATACGTATGATTTCTATACATCCTCAGATCCATAACTGGAATATAAATCTATGTGTGAGGAGACAGTTAAAAGGAACTGACTGTCTTCATACAACTTACGTATAATACACAGTGGGGAAAGATTAATAACCTAAAAAAGAGAACGTGAAAGATAAGCTTCTATTTAATTGCTAATTAGGCATTATGAAAAAAGAAAAGTATTTTACAGGTGAGAACTTCCATTCTTGGATAAAAGCCTATTGTTGCTGTCTCCACAGCAATTAGGATATAAAACACTCCTTTGAGATATGGCTTCTATTAAACAGGCCTGAGAAGCAAAGTCACAATAGCAGGGGCTAGAATAGCTGGGTATTAAATGTTGCTGTGAATGTGGATCTGAATTTTCTTCTACATTAGCTTGACTTCCAAAGGAAATTAGGTTTATGGGATGGCATTGTCTCTGTTCCGGTATCTGCCAATCCATCATTCTGTATCTCTTTCAATAATGCTTGAACCTGCCAGCCAAATGCTTGAACCTTCAACCAAACTTCTGGACAGAGGTGTAGACGTCTCAGCAATATTAAATTCCTCCAAGCTGCAGGAAAATAGGAACAGGAAGAAGAGTCAAATTGGCATCCCATTGTTGGGGACCTCACAGAGTGAGATCAATTATGTTATTAGAAACCAAAGATTCCCCAGGAGAGAGACACTATGAACACTCCAGTCACAGGAAAGCTTAAAGCAGAACTTGCACTTTATCAGACATTAAATAATCCAAGCAAATATCACATAAAACCAGACTTAGTAATTTCTACTCTCAGAATTACTTGTTTAGATATTGCACTGTGACTGTAACAACAAATCAATGAGAGAGAGTCGTTTATCCCATGGTACATTCCCCTTCTACTCTCCACATGCAGTGGAAGGGAAGTGTTAGGAATTGTTTATGTGTGTGTGGTTGGATAGGCTTCCATCCTTACATTTAACTGGTATTTTACTTTTCTATAGGCAAACTGATTCACTATAAATAAAAGGAGGTAAACACTGATCCACAGAAAAGGTTTTTCAAGCAGAACTGACCAGCAGATACCTTCAAAATATTTGTAAGAATCCAGTAGAGAGATCATGAAGTCCATGTGAGAAATAAATATAAAGCATAGTATAAAAAGAATACCCTCCAAAATGACATTTGAAATAAAATTCTAATATTAGCAAAAGAAAAAAATCTTCCATGGGACTTTTCATAAAAACCACTGTTTTTTAAATGTTGTGACCTGAACAAATGTAACCATGTTTATTAAATAGCATTTCAGTGACTAGTTTCAAGCCAGCCTTTTCCAGAAGGGTGAAGAATTTTGAGATAAGCCTGACAGTCTGACAGGACATTTAAGCAAATTGTTCAGAGAAGCCATTCCTGATGTCAGTAAACTTCTCTGACTTCATCATCTCTCACAAGAACTTAATGCAACCACTTGCAACTATTTCATAGTCAAATTCACCATAAAGAAATGTCAAGCAGATGAAAAGATACAGTGAGAAAACTGTAGGTCCATTTTGAGGAAAATATGAAGAGTATTAATGTTTCTTATTGTTGTGGCACCTTTTGATGGGCTTTGGCACGGTCCAGCTCTCCTCCATGTGTTATACCACAGGCTGTGGTATGCAGGCTTCAATCGTGCAATTTGATAGATCTTATGTATTCCTTTTAAATGAAAGATCTTTCCAAATACATGTTTGTCTCTCAGACTATTAGAAATGTGAGAGAATATTTACAAAGACTGTCCTATGTTAAGGTAAATGAACATATATAAACCAAAATATACTAGTAATGACGGATCTTTATTTTCTCCCTCATCTTTCTATCTTTTCATTTTGTGCAGTAAGTCTATACATGAGACTTTTTCCTTCATTTCTGTAAGCTTATAATGAACTAAGAGCAGAGTATTAATGCAGTCCTAAAAGGTAAATTCTCCAAGTTCTAAAAGAAACACATTTCAATTCTCTGTATTCTTTTCATAGCTCAAAAGAAATAATCACCTGTTAATGAAATTTTTTCATGGGCTTCAGTGTATTGCTCAGTTTTTTCAACATGCTATGCATATCACAAATTTGCTAAAACAAATAGAAGATAACATATCTGTTGGCCAGGAAATCATAAAGTGTAAGTGCTCCCAGTAGTAGCATTGGGGAAAGCACAGAGCTGTGAAATGTGTGACACAAGTCTAAAGGCAAAGCTCTGTGCAGAGGAATAAGATCTACAAAACTGGAGGTTTTGATCCACATTTCCTATTCTTGAAACTCTGGGTTTGTTTTTAGAATTAATGAATCTTGGATTAATTTATTTGGATGAAAATGACAGGTGTTAAATTTTGCCCTTAACTGTGTTTGTTATATCTTTCTTTGTCTGTACCTGTAGCATGATTTTCAAACACACATTACTTAGGTAAACTGGAGTGAGGTGGATGCCAGACGTCGGTCTCATAGAATGTGCAGAGTATGTCTTTCTATTGATTTGAATCCATTTCTGTGAGTACTGCATAGCCTTTGACACAAAACCTCTGCTCTGTTTTGAAGTCAATTTCTGTGCTGCTGTGTGCTCAGGCTCCCAAAGGGAATTGTCTGCAAGGGCCCAAGATATTGTGTTTACTGATGAATGCCCTTTGCTACCATAGTGCAGCACAGAGACTGACTGAATTACGGCACTGCATTACCAAGAGATGTGGGGCTTACAAGCCTGCCACTTGAAAGGCAGCACGTAGAAATCTGGAAAGGTCTTCAAAAGAGTGCACTGCCAGATGTAACAGTAGAGATCTGTGAAAGCTGAAGAAAGGTTTGGTTTGGGGGTTTTTTGGGGGTTACTTTCCTCATCAGTTATATACTCCTTGCCTCTAATTAAGAAGTGAAAGCTAACAGTGACTGCAATATAGTATTTAGGGGAAACTCAGAAGTTTTCTATTCTGACTGTACTTTATTAAATGATGGCTCTGTTGAAACATTCAGCTTCTTACAGCTCAGACTGTAGCAGTATCTCAATTCCTTTAGTAGTTTTTGTTCTGCATTCTTTATTTCATGACACCTGCTAACCAGCAGTGTTTCTAGTCACTCTTTTATTGCAGTTCCTTTGGTTACGGAGAATAACCTTTAGTTCAAAAAAGTACTCAGGGTTGGCAGAGCAGGGAGATAGAGGGCAGTTTTACGTGGTGCCTGTCTTCTGAATAGCACTGTGTGATGAATGTGTTTGTACTCAGTCACCTAGGTCCAAGAGAAATTATTTCATAATTTCTTTCAGGTTTTCACTCCTTTTTACATTCTTTGCCTTATTTTTGGTTTACTTTTTTTTTTCTTATCTTTTTTTTTTTTTTTTTTGTGGGGGGCTATTTCACTTATTAAAAATGTCCACATTCTAAAATTAGGTTTTGTAACTAGGATTGCTTCACCTAACCAAATTTATCTGGAATCTCACATCAAGTGTAAAGACAGGTCAGCACATGTTCTCTCAATAATAAGGCACCTGTTCCCATCTGTACTGAAGGAAATTGAACTTGTGAAAGTTGATTCTCTTTGTTCAAAATTAGCAATATGCCCACTTCATAAAATTTGACAAATAGTCCCTGCAGGCCAGCATAGGACATATAGCATAAAATAATCTGCCAAAACACAAAAGAGTTCTGGTATTTTTAAATCACAGTATCCTTTCTTTTTCACATTTATCTCACTCTATTATTACTGCAAATAAACTGGATTCTTATGTTCATCATCCTTATATCCACATGCTTAGATTTGGACTCCTGTAACAACACTTCAGAGTTTGCCTCTTCTCATGTACTTTCATAACAGTCAGGAATAACCAGAAACTTTTCCCAAAGGTTGACAAAGGTTGACAAAAGTTAGCAGATTTACAGCTCATTTTACCCAAGTCTTTAATTTTCCTGCCTAATAAAAAATATTCCATTTCCTTGTCAAGTTTTAAAGTTAACACAAATAAAATATTCAATGTTCCCCATCGATCCGTTGGTCAATGTTGCTCTCTGAATAATAAATCCTACTAGTGCCAATGGTAATCTTATGACGTATTACACTAATATCTTCGTAAGAATATATTCATCTGGAATACTTCTCATCACCCAAGCATATCAGAATATCCACGACTTTGTGGTGAGAAATTATGTATATGGCAAGAGCAAGGCTCACCTGAGATGCATTAGGAACTGAGGCAAAATGTTCATTATCAAATTATTTATTCTCATTCATGTGAGAGAGAATCCCACCTGACTTCTGCAAACAAAATCAGACTGTCATCTTAGGGAAGTGATTATATTTCACTATTACAAGCATCTTTTTCTCTTTCTGCAATCTTGTGTCAATGTTTATTCCCTGTGGCGTAATACTAATAGACCTGTTTAATTTTACTTGCTCCACATTTTGCCACTGATGTTATATCCCGGCTATGTGTTAGCATATATTTCATTAGGATGGTCTTTGTTCCATCCTGGAAATACAAAGCTGAAAATTATTTCAGAACATGGCTTTAAATACTGATTTATCATCAATGCAAAGCACATTAATTAATCTTTCATTCTCTGTTTAAGTATGAAACCTCTGCCCCAGCAATCCTGAGGGGGTCTGTATGAAGAGTCCAGCTGTGCTGTTTCTACCTCTATACTGCATCTGTCCTATTTTACTTAAACTAGAAAAGTCTTATCCCTACTATTTATTCTGTGACAAATAATTGACCATATACCTATCACCAGCCTTGAACTGTTTAACTCCAGTATTTGTATTGATACAGACATGATAGAATATAGGTAAGTATAAACTGAAAAATCTGTCTGAGAAACAGGATAGATTAGTTTGCATTGAGCTACTACTCTTCTCTGAACAAATTAGCTTAAAGGTGGCTGGTGTATGTCTATATGCTTCAGTGATCACTTTGTCCTAAACCCTCAGTAATAAGCACGTGGAATAAATATTAGGAACTTGATTCTTTTCCTAAGGTGCACAAAATAGGATCTACTGCAATATAGACATACTTACAGTCATGTTTAAATTCTTCACCTGTGTTTTATTTCAGTAATACATCTTTGCCAACTTTGCAGTTAACAAAAAATGAAAGCAGGGCCAGATTTGGTTGACTGTTAAAGCAAAAGTGATAGTTTGCTCACTTATTTGTGTAGCTGACTGGTTTGTCGATGCAGTTATGGCAATCTTGTGGGAAAATTTTAGCTAGAAATGTTCCTGTTGTTGTTTGAGAACTGATCAAAGCTCTGCATTTTCATGACTTACTTAATGAACAATGGACTGATGGAAATATGTAGATAGGGGCTCTGAACATTGTTGTGTTGTGGTAAAAATATAGAGGAAGCAGAGCAAGATGAAAATAGCCTACAATCCTAGGGGGATATTGGATGTAATTATGTACAGTGCATTAAAATGATTGTTTTATAACTTCATCTGGTCTTCAAGGGAAAAAAACATTAAAGGAAAGTTCACAGTGAATGCTCATCAAGCTCGAAAAGACATTGCAGGGATTTTTAAGTCTGTCAATTCTTTTCAGTGGAAAACACATTTCATTTTATATACTGTTAAAGATTACAATAGCTAGGGTATCATTCTACTGCCTGAAAGGAGTTGCGTTTCAGATCAAGTTTCTGGTTTGGGGTTTGCATTATGGGTGCCTTGGGCTGATTATCAAAAATCCACATATGAAGCTTCCACTGACTTCTCTTTAAGAAAATGAGGTACTGCCTATTCAATGAAGACTTTATGGGAACCTGCTTTGCAGAGGCGATGTGAGAATGGCCGGGAAGGATATCTGTGCTGCTCAGGGTGAGATACTGTTGGGCTCAGCAAGGACAGGGGAAGACTTTTTGGTCATGTCCTGCCTTGCAGACTCCTCAGAGGTGTGTTGTGGAATCCAGCCTCAGCCATACCATTATAAAAGGCTTAATTTCAGCTCAGTCTTCTCTCACTTCAATAGTGATGGCATGCTCAGGAAGATAAAAGGGTTTTGTGCTTTGATACAGCACTAAATAATATGTCTTAAATGTGATTTAATGTGAAACTCAGTGGCGCAGTCCAAAACACCTAACCTGCTCTGTGCTTAACATCATCAATCAGCCTCTAAAGTTCACCACTTTCACATCTCTCACATTTTAGATATGAGCTTTATCTCCAGGAAATAACTCTAGAAACCATTCTTCTCCCATTTCCTCCAGCCCAAACTTGTAAAGATTGAACTCAGGAAAACAAAAAGGGAGGAGAATTCATAACTCCTGTAGTATGAATTGAATCAGGAAAATGATGACTTTATTTTTCTGTTCCAGCCTGGGTCTATTTTCAGTCCTGCCTGCATATGTGAGAAAGCTGAGGTCAGAAAATCAGGTGCAGAGTAGACAAGCAGAACAAATATTTTTATCCATCCTTACCTGTCATTTCTCTTTTGGTGGTAGTTTCCAAACTTTTCATACCATGGATTACCAGGCTGCTCTCTTGATTGGTGGAGGCCCTTGTAAGGCAGATACGTTATCCATAAACTTTCTATCACAGTCTTCATGCAACACTTTATAATGGTGAGCTGTCTGTGTGCTATGACATTATCACCAGTGTTGTCTCACTCTTTCCTTGGCCCCCACTTGAATATATGTACCTGCTTTCTTTCATTTCAGGCTGCAAGGTTCTTGGGGCAGAGGCCACCTTTTCCTTCGGTGTTTGTACTCACAGAAGTTTTGTGGTACTGCAAACAAATAAAGGAGGATCAGGTGCGCTATTTTAGGCTTTGAATCCTATTGAATTTGAACAGAACAAATAATTCTAATAATTAACTATTGTAATAAGTGGTTCTAGATGAGAAGAAAGCACATATGTTTTTCATGTCAAGTGCTAGCTATGTCTAGAGGGGGAAGAAATGATACTGAAGACATGACACTGAAGATATGACACAAAGATGCATTCTATAATAAAGACTGCACTGCTCCTACCAACTGTACTGTAATAGCACTTGTAAGCCTGTGCTATCATCCAGGGTCACTTTCTGCAAGGCCTTCAGTCCTATAAGAGAAGCAGAAGACGAATAAGGACAGTGTCTAAAACCAGTGTTACTTCTTTTTTCCCCACAAAAAGTTTCCCTGTGCTATCAACATTTTAAAAATCATGATTCTCATAAATATTTTGGGGGCAAGGGAAAGGAAAGGCTACATTGTAGTGATGTTGCTATATATAAAGATCAAATTCTGCTTTCTAAAAGCCCTTTTAGCCTGCATAATTTCAGAGAAGCAGCTTGAAAACGTGACTTGGATAGGTGAAAACATGACTTGGATAGGTGAAAACATCAGCACCTTTGCAGTTTTTATTTGCTTTCTCGGTTGGTTGAAAACCAATCTCATGACGCTCTGTGGAACCCAAGTCCCCTGTTCTGGTGTTCTTGGTATCAGCAAACTTGACTCCCTGTCAAGCAGGAATAAAGCCAGCCTGCAGCACGCGTCATCCAGCACCATTAGAAACGGGGATCCATGGCAGACTGCAAAGTAATTGGACAGACACTTCTTAACAATGTTCTCATCCTCTGCCAACTCCTCCTAAGGTTGTCTTTTCTATGAGTAATTCCCAGAATACATTTCTGGAGATTAGCCCTCTGAAAATGATATCTTTAAATTGCAGTTCTCCTGAAACTGTTTTTCTGCTTGCTAATATTGTTACACCATTGTTTCTAGCTGTTACCACCGTAACTTTATTGCATATTCGCTTCTTATTTCCAAAGAAGTAATGCAGCTTTGGCTTGGAGAAGGAGTGTTCTCCACCTCCTTCCCCATTATACTCCATTCCTCTTATACTGGAACTGAGCAGTAAAGGTGCCATTTGTCATACACAGGACGAACTCATTATGCTGCAGATTTGAAGCACTGATCCACTCTCCTTTCTATTACAACAGACCACTGCTCTTCCTTTTGCTAGCTTGTCCCCAATGGCAACACAAATGTTTCTTGCAATGCAATTATTTTGGGGGGTTTGTTCACCATCACTGCTGAAAATTGCTGGGCTCTTCATGAGAGCCCGGGCTGCTCAATTAGTTAGGATAACCACGGCTATAAGAAAATGTTAAGTGCTAATAAACCTAGCTGTAGTTCTCTGCTTCAGAACTGCAGTCAGATGGCACCTTTCAGAAGCAGTTCAGAAATTAAATGGCAAGGCAGAGATTTCACTATCAGATTCACAGAATCACAAAATTGCTGAGGTTGGAAGGGACCTCTCGAGATTGCCTAGGTTAACCCCATTGCTCAAACTAGGGTCAGCTACAGCAGGTTTGACTCTTCAGTTAGTTCAATTCATCTGGCACAAATTATTCTAATGCAAATTTTGTACTTGTTTTCTCATTTCCCTCTGAAATGGGGGCTAGACAAGATTTTCAATTAATGTACATGTGTGATGTTTATCCTGATTTTACAACTATTGATATAAAATAAATTGTTTGAAAAGTGTTGCCTTCACAGAAATTAACAAAGAGCATATCACATCTGAATCATTATTTCTGTGTTGCTACGACAAATGTAGCAATTTCTAGTCCTCATTTGTGAAAAAGACTTCTATAACCCAGAATATTCTAGTAAATTCAGTGCATTTGCATAGAGCTCCTGTCATTGGTAACTTATGTGTATATCAAAGTTCTCATAGTACTACAGATGTTTTTTTACACAGACATATGGATAAAAGTTGTCCTATTGGAAGATGTAAGAATTCACATAATCAAAGACTGGTAAGTCCATGAAGAAATTTCTTCTTCAACGGTGCATCTTGCTTACCTGTTTCAACTTTGTTCTGAAATTTTTTTTCTCGAAATGCAAGCTATTAAAGTAAGATTAAAACCCATAAATAATATTCCATTTTCTTATTTTTTTTTTACATAGTGGTACTATTATTTTTTTTCCCTTCAAGAAAAAAATCCTGCTTGGAAAGCCATTGAAACTCAGGAATCCAGTGTAAAAAATCCTGTGCTGTTAAAATAGGGCTTATATTAGTAACATCTGGAACTACAGGCAGTTTTAATAAGCTCAGTATATGATGACACACATTGTTCATACATTGTGCTATGTGCAGCATGAGAAGGTGGAAGGTTAGTTTTCAGTCATAACTAAGCATCAAGAGATGTTATGATCAAATGAATTATTTTTGTTGGAACCAGATGGTCTCTATGATAAACTCTGCCATGAACTTTCAAAAAATCAGTGAATGTTTTTTACTGTAATTGGAAAACACATGTTGGGTGGCTCACTTGAGTAGATAGCTTTAGAATGTATTAAACCTATTTAGTAAAGTGCTCATTATCATAATATCTGAGCACCAGAATTTCAATATTACTGGATTTTGATTGCTTGCTCTCCTATCTTTGTTTTACAGATACTACTGACTCAGCCTTATTGACCTGTCTAAATAGTATCCTACCTGTACTTTTCAAATTAAAGGACAATAACTTCTGTGCTTATATATGCATATCAAGCATTTCATGGTTTTCATGTCAGATGTGCTGGAACTATGGTGCAAGCAATGTGCAATTGGTCAGCTCTTGGGCAAAAAATCTGTTGCATGTAAATTGTATTACTTTTCTGTATACGGTCAGATCGAGTAGTTCAGACTTTATTTAATATTTAATTAATATTTATTAATACATCCAATATAGCTTCCTGCGCATATAACATAAAATTGTTGCATACCTATCTTTCCTTGTCCCAGAGGCATGGGCAAATCTCCAAAAATTATTAGGCTGTCTACAGTGTGTAAAAAATAAACACTGTTCTACACTGGGAAAAGAAGGAGAATTGGCAAGTTTGCATTGTCCTTATAGAAAGGTTAGGCCATTTGTTCCCTTTGGATGTTGTGATTCTTACCTCACTAAATGTAGCTTATATATATTTCCTCTATTTATCTGGGAGCTGTGCATTACATTCTAGTTTTGACTATCGTATCTTCCATGTATCTTTTTTTGTTCTGTCAGTAGCAAAAATGGTCTCAAAAACCAGCTATCTCTCCATGTCAGGGTATGAGGATATCACTTTCTTGGAGACAAATTTATTTCATAACAGTCTCTACTTTTTAATGTTTATTTTGCTTTTACTATGGGAACAGAGCATATTTTATTCTTTTTCCCCTCTCTTCAATGTAAAAAAGTGGTGGTGGTCCAAGCCACAGAATCCCTACAGGAAACATGCACTTTTATAGACAGATGATGATTGTTTGTCAATAGTAATCAAAACACATAGTAGGGTTTTGGTGTGTAAACGGAAGTGATGCTTTCAGAGTGCTAAAAATAATATTAAATTATTCATTATGAATAATTGTATCCTATGAAAGCAACCCCATTTTCCTTATTTGCAAATATTTTGTGAACTGATCCATTTTTTGCTGAAATATTTGGTACTAAGTCTTTGTCTAATAGACTGGATAAGCAATTTTCAGCTTGTACTCACTCAAACCTTGTTTGGTTCACTTGTGAACTCACCATGGAACATGGCTAGTTACTCCAATCCCACAGTCTCTTTTTCTCTTTTGTCATCAGATACCTATTTAAAACAAACAAACAAAAGGAATGGGCAACAGAGAATAGAGAGGAACAAATGATAGGCAGTCCTTTTCATGCACAGTTTTCTTAGTAAACAGTTCCTGAACAGCTGAAGCATGGCTCCATATAAGCAATTTAGAACCTGAATAATAAATTGGGAAAAATTTGTTTGCAATAACTAATCACATTGAGTAACATAACTTATACATTTGGTATGTCGAGAGAGTTGGGGTTGTTTAGCCTGGAGAAGGGAAGGCTCTGGCTGTGGCCTTTCAATACTTAAGAAAGATGAAGCGAGGCTTTTTACCAGGACCTGTAGTGATAGGACAAGGACTAACAGTTTTAAACTAAAAGAGGCTAAATTTAGATTAGATATAAGGAAGAAATTCTTTACTATGAGGGTGGTGAGGCACTGGAACAGGTTGCCCAGAGAAGTTGTGGATGCTTCAACGCTGGAAGTGTTCAAGGCCAGGTTGGATGGGGCTTTGAGCAAGCTGGTCTAGTGAAAGATATCCCTGCCCATGGCAGGGGGGGTTGGAACTAGGTGATCTTTAAAGGTCCCTTCCAATCCAAACCTTTCTGTGATTCTGTGCTTCATCATTTGCTCCCTACTGCAAGAAGTGGTAATACATGCAAATGAATTAAATTTAAACTTCTAGGTTTAATTTTGTTACAGACATTACTAACATATTTAACATACTCATACGATGGCAATTGATCAAGTTGTCTAATTTTAAGAAGTCTTAGCCTCTTAAAGTACCTACACTAACCCACTATTTCACAGCTTTTAGCACACCCCAATTGCAAAATAAGAGGTTCAGCTTAGACCACCTCTCTTTTTCCCAGTTTTTCTAGAAATATCCTGTGCATTAAAACATCATTAAATGCAGTGCATAAAGTGATGTGGAATTGGGCACAGGCCCCACAACTGAGAAGTTCCTTTCCAGAGGAATACAGTTTCACTGGGCTTCAGAGTTAAGTCTCCTCTTTCCTGTTTTCCTTCAGTGTTAGGTATCTTACATTACTTCATATTTAGTGGCGTCAGTTTAGCAGGCAGAATGGAGAATGCTTCAGTTCAGCCTGTTTTATGAAGAGATGAGGAACAGTTTCCTGGGAGGCTGAAGATGTGCTTTTGAACCTTCTCAAGCTGAAGAAGGAATTGAGCTGCCCTGGTGAAGGGCTGGAATCACTTAACTATTTTACAATAAAGGGCACTCAGGTTATTTTCTCTTTTCAAAGAGGGGTGCTTTGTACTGAGTGCAATTCTGACACTGACAGTGTGTTGCTGGCAAATTCTGAGCACACCTCCTGAATTCAGCCTTTCACCAGACTGAGGTGTGGGATGCCTAACATGTCAATGACACTTGGTCTTAAATGTCATGCAGCCAAGCAGGCCACAGTTCCTCCATGAATATAGTAAACTTTAGGTGCCCAACCTAAGTCACTCCTGATTGGCAACATGAGATTTCTGAGGGTCACTCTCCTGGACATAGATGTCTGAGATATTATTTAGATAGGATTATATAAATCTGTTTTTAATCTGGCCTTGGGTTTTAGCTGTCTTTTAGATAACATTTGGTCCCATGTCCGTACCAAATCATAGAATCATAGAATGGTTTAGATTGGAAAAGACCTTTAAGATCATAAAGTTCACCGTTAACCTAACAGTGCTAAGTCCACCACTAAACGATGACCCTAACTGCCTCACCCACATGTCTTTTAAAAACCTCCGGGGATGGTGACTCAACCACGTCCCTTGGTAGCCTGTTCCAATGTCTGACAACCCTTTCAGTGAAGAAATTTTTCCTAATATCCAGTCTAAACCTCCCCTGACGCAACTTGTGGCCATCTCCTCTTGTCCTACAATCTTGTATTTGTTTGCAGCAGGCTGTACTGCTGTATAGGCTGTCACTTTTTTTCTTCCCCTTGGCTAAAACTACTTTTGTCAAAGAAGTAGCAACCTAGTTCTGAGGAGGAGCAAGCCAACCATAGAAAAAGCTGCAAGGGTCTTAAGGTCTTCCTCTGAGGATGCAATGGAGCAATAAACATTGTTGGCATAGAAGATAGTAATGAAAATGCAGTTGGGAAGAGAAAGCAAACTGGAAAAAGAAAATTCTTTGAGCCATTGTTTTTTTTAAAAAATAACCACCTGCAAATACATACACATGGTCATCTGTGCACCCCAAAAAGTAATATTAAGGGAATCTAATTTTAGAAATGGAAATTAGGTTGGATAATTACCTGACCCTTCTAAGGAACCTTTGCTCTTAGCTCAGACTCGGCATGAGTGCCTTATTTGGCCTACAGAAAATGTCAGGTAATTTGAGTTAGCTTGGCTTTCAGTTACAAAGAACCTAGCTAATTTAAAGTACTTTGCATTTGCTAAGGGCATGCAGATGGGTAGTCATTGCAGATTAGCTGACATAGGGTAACTTTTTACTTTGTATTAGTTTGTGTGGCTAATCCTTTTGAGTCAGAGTTTACTGATTTTCTCTGGTTTTCACAATAAAACTTTTTTATTTTTAAAGGGATTCAAGACAGATTTGTAACGTAACATTTTAGATTTTCTTTGTCTTTTTTTTGTGTGCTTTTGATGCCATTTTACATAAATACCTCCATAATCTGCTTATATAAACAGGGCATTTATGAACTGCATGAATAGAAACAGCTATAAAATTTCTTGGCTTACACACAGATTAGATCATTTAGCTTGTAATAAAAGGGAAATATTTTCAACATTACAGTTGATGTTTTCTGTTTGATGGAAAATTATATCTTTCATTTAGATTTTACATCAGCAGTGTATGTTAAAACTCCCTCTGACAATTACCCCTTTAAATCCTAAATCTACCTACTAGAGGTACCATAACAAAGTGACACTGAACTTAGTATATAACCCTTTAATACCATCTACCAAAGGAAAGGCTGTTTTACCAGGTGTTATAAGAAGGGATTGCAAAACAGCAGACAGTTAATGTAATGAAGATCTTTGCCTCCCGGGTGTTTATGTATTTCCTACCACATTAGGACGATGTTAACAGAACACTGGATGCTACTGCAAAACAAATCATTACTGCTGCAGTTATCCATGCTTAGCTAGCACCTTAACTGTTGGTGCAAAGTAACTAGTTACATTCACTGGTTTGGGGTTTTTTTTTGTTTTTAAATATGCAAAAAGCATCTTAAAGACTCAATTAGATAAAATGTGGTTTTTAGAATTTTAATCTCTAACTTTAAATTGTGATTTTCAGTAAAGTAAAAGCAAGCAAACATCTTGAATTCAGAATAATTCCATATATTCAGAGCAGTCCAAGCAAAATTTGAGAGCAAAATAACTTTGCAAGTAGGATGTCAGTCTGGCACCTTTTCCTCATCATTAGGACTGAGCAAACTTTTTCTTTTCTGTCTTCACATGTCTTCTTTTCTCTGGATGATGAGCTCATCACTGTTCCAGCAGCTGGTAATACCAAGGAATTAGCAGCCAGCCCCTCCTCGCTGCTTTCCAGCCCTGCAGGGAGCGAGCTCAGTGGTTGCTGCTCAGCTTGCTTGCTTGCTGGCTGCTCCCCCATGCTGCTCCCCAGCAGTGAGCAGGCGGATGCGCAGCCAGCATAGAGCTAAGCACAGAAGAAAGCCTGGTGACATCAGGGTTTGTAAGGCTGTTTGTAAGTAAGTGAGGCTGTCCCTAGCAATCCACTTCCCCACAGTCATTGCCTAAACTGCTTATTTCTGTAGCTGCCTATGCTGAGGTCTGCTGGACTGTGTTCAGTAAGCAACAGGATCCAGGGAAGCGGGGAGGCATCTTTCCGTGGCCTCCCTAGGGAGGCAGCACAGAAACCCAAAGCACTGGTTCAGTTTCTCTGGAGAGAAACAAATGACTCCTGTTGAATTTAGTGGCTCGGGATCCAGACTCTGATTCACGACACTGTATTTAGTATCTGCTAGAAGGATAGCAGAAGGCTGGGGGAGGCAGAGGCGGCAGTAGCTGCATCAGCTATTCCAAGTTAATCTACCTGTAATAAGGAGCCAGCACTACTGCACACAGCAGTATGAAATAAAGTGCTGCTAGCACTTCCAAGCTAGCCAAAATCCAAGATCTCGCATGCTTTGCTTTTTATGAGAAACTGGTAATTGCTAGTTATAAGGTAGTCAAAGTCACATTATCTTGAAACAAACTTCCAGAAATCTTTTCTCTGATCCAACCATCAACCCTCTTTTACCATCGGCCTGTGCAACGATTCATTTGTACTTCTTTCACACTTACACAGCAGTGTGGCTCAGGCAGTGCTGAAATGTCCTTTTCTCTCTGAACTTGAAAGCAGCCTCTTGCTTTTCCACCTGAGCTGTCGCTCATCCACCCACAAATCACATTCCCTTCCAAAACAATAATCAGCAGGGTTCCTCTGTTCAGATCGTATGAGAAGCTTTCAGGTAGAACTACAGGCTCAGACATATATCCTTTATCACTATCATATAAAAAGGGCAGTGGCTTAGACCTATGAATTTAAAGCAGTGTGAATTGCATCTTTATTCATTGAGGAAAATACAGACTGGCTCGGTTTTTTAATGCCTAGCTAATGTACCTACTCTAATAGTACCCAGTGATACGTTTTTAATGTTGGCATCTGCCTGTACCAAGAAAGAACTTAGCAAGCACATAAAAAAAGACAACAGGTTCTGCCAAAATTACTTCTGTAAGATGTACCATATGGTCAAAGATAAAATCTAATATTGGAAATACCAGTTGTTTCATTGCTAGCTTGAATACGCTGGGGAAAATAAAATATTTACTGTGAAGGATTCATAATTTGACTTCATCTCTTCTAGTTTTATTGCAACGACTATCACTGCTACCTTTTCTGATCATTCAGCTACTCAGTAGCTCCTTGGCAGATGTAATACTCTTGTTGTCTTGCAGTTAAATTTTAACAATCAGACTTTCCCCTATCTATCACAGCCCTCAAGCAATTTATGCTATCAGAAGGAACAGGAAGTTGTCAGATAACTGAACCAGCCTCACAGCTGAGCATTCTAAATAATTTCTCCAGTAAAAATGATTTTATAAGGATTTCTGGATCCTTTCTGAGCTACACAAAGATTGTATATTCCCAAAGCTACGTTACTAAACAAATTTACTTGAATGTTTAGTCAAGTCTATTTCAAAAAACCAAAGAAACTGCATATTAGTTGATACCTTTTATTCTCCATATTAAATAAATCCCTGAAATGAACAATGGATGTTGCTGTTTTTTATATATATATAGATAAAAATATGGCTTATATATATTATAAATATATATACGGCATTTTGCAAAACACAGGTATTTAAACATGTCTTAGCTACTTAAGAGTTCCTATATGGCTAAGGCACTCTGGAAAATTCTACATGAATTTCAGCTGCAAAAAACTGATAATCTATTTTAGATCCCTGTGAATCAGCATATCAGTTTGTAGATAGGCTTGCATAGCCTTATGAAGAAATGAAGGAGAAATGTTCCCCCACATATCTAGATACCACACAAGATGATAGTTTTGAGTTTTGGTTTTTTTAATGTGATCTTTTTCCTCCTTAATTTGAGCATGTTATGTAAGACTTGAAGTTTTATACATGGAATCTACAGCAAACTGGCATCTGGCATCACTGCCAATATTTACCATCTTTTATTAGCAAAGACATTCAGACTAGTCAGTTCAGAAAGTACTAGAGCTCTCATCATAACTCTTATCTCTATTTTTATCTTGATCTGATTCAAATGCAATAAAAACGTGTTCTTAAAAGACTGACATGCTGTCATTCTAGAGTAGTTTTAAAAGCTATTTACTGATTCAAAAAAAGACTCATAAATAATTGGATCTGGCCTAGTAAAAGGGTTGATTAAATATACTTATTCAAATTGTGGGATTTGGGTTTCTACTACTTCTTTTTCTTTTTTTTAATTTTTAAGGCAATCAGGATGATAATCACCTACTGCTGTAATTCTCTGTGAATTAAGAATGAGATGAAAAATGTCCATAACTAGTTCATGCCTACTGAGGAGTTTTCGTTGAAACGCTATTTGCTATTGATTAAAAAGAAATAGCAGGTAGCTATTTGGAGAGGTAATCTGCTTTTCAGTCAGTGTCAGGAGGTGCCTGGTACCAATTTAATTCAAGTGACCTTTTCAAAGCTTGGGATACCAGTGTTTCCAAGTGTTTCCCTTGAGCTGCATGGAAGAGATGAGAGTTGGAAAGGGTAATACTTTGAGCTACTTTTTAGAAACATTGCCAATATATCTGTGTCAGTACAGCTCTGTGTTGAAGCTAATAAGCAGGGGGTGTGAACAGCTGAATTTCTCTGAGATGGCAGTATATGAGATAAAAATAGCTTGGAAAATGCTTATGTAAAATATCAGAGTTCCTAATGTCCTTTGATGGTTCTATGTAGACAGAGCAACTGGCAGCATATTATCAGACGCAGTTATGCAATGATTTGGATTAGACCTGGTGGGGGCAGAGGAAACAAACTGTATACTTACATACATACATATATACAAACACACATACACACCAGCACAGGCACACGTACTGCCACAACTTTATTACACTAAAACCTGAAATGTTTAGTGACCATTTTCAAAATTTGTAAACTTTTTTCAAAAAACCTACTAAAACGTCTAACTCATAAGTAAAAAAAGTTTTATTTTGGTTGTATTGCAGTATTGGTTTTAGTCAAGTCACAGTCCTTTGCTCCATCTTTATTTGACTTCTAGGAAACTTCAGTGCAACATTTACCAAAGTACTTTTTTTTTTTCTGGAAGCAGATTAAGGAAGTTTTTATTTATTTTTTAACCCTACTTTGTGATGAATGGCCACCTAACATTTATTTGCCCAGAGAAATCCCAAATTTATTTATTTGCTTATTTGCCCAGAGAAATCCCAAATCCTATTTCCAGTTGTTTCAGCCTCAGCCACATTATCTAGCTCCAGAGACAGTGCCTGTCATGAGCTCTTTGGGGAGCCAGGAGGATCAGGAAGCCAGGCATCCTGAGGATGGGTCCTGAGGATGGCTAGTGGTTTGCCCCATTTATTGGAGACGTGAGACAATCCTATCCATTGCTCCCACTTGTTCCTTTTGGTTACTGCTGTGCATCAGGCTCTTCTCTATCACGTCTCTGCATCTCTCATCTGCATCCTTGTTTGCATCTCCTCCTCCACAGTCTTGATTCCTGATATTGGTTAAGGCTCCTCTTCTCCCTCCATTTGCTGTCTTAATGTTTGGCTCCTGCCCTCTGTTTCTTCACATCTGATTCCTGACCCCTGATTACTCCTGGCAGAGCACCGATTGCTGTGGTGACCAGGTTGTCAGACATCATTCAGCCCTGTCTCTCCCATCTCCCTGTCTTACTCAGAGTCTTCAGCTTCCTGGCGTTCACCCAGTCTCTTGTGGTGCTGCAGTTGCTCTTCAGCTTGGTGCATCCCAGCTTGATTAGTTTCCTGAACCTCGGTCCTCTCCTGACCATGTTTCATACATAGCTATACTCAGCAGCTTGGCTTAATGCTCTGCTCCTCTGGCAGACCTCAGATCCTGTTTCAGCTGACACCCTGCCTCATTGCCTTGCCATTCCAGCCTGGCTCTAACCTATAGGTCTAGCTGCTGATACCCTTTTGGGGATCTTCCAAAAAGTTTAATTCATTCCTTCATTGGAGATGATTATTCTTATAAGCAGAATTTTTCTTGAATTTAGGAACTATGAAGATATTTTTTTTTTCTGTAGATTTCCTTTTAGACTTCTTAAAATAACTACCAGACATGAATCATTGACTGATGGGTCTTTAATGGGCCTTTGTGGCAGTGAATAATTTATAGCTGTATAGAACTACAGAAAATTGTATCCCAAATGGTTGTCTCATTGAAAAGAGACAGCTGTTACCCAGATCAGCTATCTTGATTTTTACTGCAAATTGCAAGATGGAGACTTCAGGATTAAAAGTCTCCTGTTTCAGCAGTGATCAGTTAAAGGTTCCAGGGAGCTTTCTCTACTGAGTGTATCCAGGTATTTGATATAAATGGTGATACTGTATATATTAGCTGTCAAATGAAGATCAGCATTACAGTCGTATCAGGATGGAAGACAGAAAGTCACGGATGACACTTCTAGAATAAGCAGCTGTTTATAAGGATTAAAAAGTGCTAAATGTGAGCATTTTCCATATAAATAAAAATATTTACTATCTTGATAATATCTTCCCTTGAATTCAGGATGCAAGACTACACCAAATCCTCTCACCAAAACATTTCAAAAAGAAATCTTAAAAACTGACCTTTTAACAACATAAAAGCATGGTCATTAACACAACGTTAGTAAGATTGTAACACATCCCTCTCCACATGAGAAAAAAAGAAGCTTTACTTCACCTTTAACCAAAACAAAAGGGCCATCGGTTCATCCCACTGAGTTGAGGCCCAGCTGGAGTCTGCTTGTGGACTGTGAATGAATTTTCTCCTGAATGAGAAAAGAAATCTTCTGATTAATATTTTAATTTGAGAAATTTAATAAAATCTGTGGCTATTTTTTTTACATTAAAAATATCTGAATATAGTTTTTATCTATTGATCATGTGTGGCTATGGGAATATGATAATCCTACTTTATTCCCCAGATGAATATCTATAAATGGAATACTTAGATCACGTATAGATATTCATCTCAACTCAGAGTGACTTAACATCCTGGCAAAGAAGTGTCTGAATTAGTGAAGTTTCCTGGTGTGTATGTTTTGTAGGCTAAATACCTAGAGAAATGTCCTATGGAAGGATTCTCCAAAAAAATTCTTACTGTTTAATTATATATCCTTGATATTTACTTGGCAAAGATTTTTTTCCTCTTAGAAGAGAAATGCTACTCCAGTTTAATTTCTAACATTCAAAAGTAATTTGTCCCAGCAGACAATGCTTGCTGTAGATTAGATCATAAAACTGAAGAAAAAAACAGTCAAATAATTTAAAAAAGATGCTTAGATTCCTAAAAATGGCAAAACTTGCATAATTTGCAACTTTTACAGCTGAAGAATAAGTTAATAAAATAGATTAGGTGATTCTGATTGGGATTTGGTAATGTAGCTTATAACATCTGGGACTACAAACTGATTTTTGTCAGTTACTCATGTGCTACAAGGTAGATACACACATTCACATACACTTTAACTGAGCTGTGACAGCTTTGCAATAAGAGAGTTATTTTGAAAAAATGGAAAAGATTTGATGTTTCGTTGAAAACAGCACTGTTTTGAAATAGCCTTCCCTGAGGATCTAGCAAACAAAATTAACATCAAACATACATCTGTGGCAAGCATTTACTTGCCCCATAATGTATATAGCTATAAGCACATAGATTAACAGTATTTTTAAATTTGAATTTAAAATGCAAACTTGCAGTTCAAGACTGTGGAAAAGAGCACTTGATAAGCACGATCCTTGTGGGGATTTTGCTGCACATTTAACTGTGAGCTTTTGTAGCTGTTGGTTTATTCCCTGTGTGTTGCATTTGAAGTGCGCCCTTGTTCAGAATGACAACAGATTTTCAAATGTACAAAGAAAGGCAGGCATTCTACAGTCTGAGAGCCAACTGAATAACTCATGTTAATCTTTATGCCTTAGGAAAATATCCACTTAAAAATGTTTTTTAAGCACCGTCATAACTTTCACTAAGGTTTCATGGTTATTATTAATACCAGAAAAGCATTGGATATTGAGGCCATGGTTGCACAGGCCTTAACTCTGGATCTTGGCTGCAGTGACCATGAAATGGTGGAATTCAAGATCCTTAGGGCAGCGAGGAAAGCGCACAGCAAGCTCACTACCCTGGACCTCAGGAGAGCAGACTTTGGCCTCTTCAGGGATCTGCTCGGGATAAAGCCCTGGAGGGAAGAAGGGCCCAAGAAAACTGGTTAATATTCAAGGATCACCTCCTCCAACCTCAGGAGTGATGCATCCCAACAAAGAGGAAGTCAGGCAAAAACACCAGGAGGCCTGCATGGATGAACAAGGAGCTCCTGATAAAACTCAAACACAAAAAGGAAGCATACAGGGGGTGGAAGCAAGGACAGGTAGCCTGGGAGAAATACAGAGAAATTGTCTGTGCAGCCAGGGATCAGGTTAGGAAAGCTAAAGCCCTGATAGAATTAAATCTGTCCAGGGATGTCAACAGAAACAAGAAAAGCTTCTATAGGTATGCTGGTGATAAAAGGAAGACTAGGGAAAATGTGGGCACTCTCTGGAAGGAAACGGGACACCTGGTTAACTGGAATATGGAGAAGGCTGAGGTACTCAACGACTTTTTTGCCTCAGTCTTCACCAGCAAGTGCTCGAGCCACACCGCCCAAGTCACAGAAGGCAAAGGCAGGGACTGGGAGAATGAAGAACTGCCCACTGTAGGAGAAGATCAGGTTCGAGACCATCTAAGGAACCTGAAGGTGTGCAAGTCCATGGGACCTGATGAGATGCATCTGCGGGTCCTGAGGGAACTGGTGGATGAAGTTGCTAAGCCACTATCCATCATATTTGAGAAGTTGTGGCAGTCTGGTGAAGTTCCCACTGACTGGAAAAGGGGAAATATAATCCCCATTTTTAAAAAGGGAGAAAAGGAAGACCCAGGGAACTACAGGCCAGTCAGTCTCACCTCTGTGCCCTGCAAGATCATGGAGCAGATCCTCCTGGAAACTATGCTAAGGCACATGGAAAACAAGGAGGTGACTGGTGACAGCCAACATGCTTCACTAAGGGCAAATTGTGCCTCACAAATTTGGTGGCCTACTACGACAGGGTTACAGCGTTGGTGGATAAGGGAAGAGCAACCGATGTCATCTACTAGGACTTGTGCAAAGCATTTGACACTGTCCCACATGACATTCTTGTCTCTAAATTGGAGAGACATGGATTTGGTGGATGGACCACTCAGTGGATCAGGAATTGGCTGGATGGTCGCACTCAGAGTTGTGGTCAATGGCTCCATGTCCAAGTGGAGACCAGTGACGGGTGGCGTTCCTCAGGGGTCAGTATTGGGACCGGCGCTGTTTAACATCTTTGTCGGCGACATGGACAGTGGGATTGAGCGCACCCTCAGCAATTTTGCCGACCACACCAAGCTGTGTGGTGCAGTCAACACACTGGATGGAAGGGATGCCATCCAGAGGAACCTTGACAGCCTTGAGAGGTGGGCCCGTGCAAACCTCATGAAGTCAAACAAGGCCAAGCGCAAGGTCCTGCACATGGGCTGGGACAATCCCAAGAACAAATACAGGCTGGGCAGAGAATGGATTGGGAGCAGCCCTGAGGAGAAGGACTTGGGGGTGTTGGTTGATGAGAAGCTCAACATGAGCCGGCAGGGTGCGCTTGCAGCCCAGAAAGCCAACCGTATCCTGGGCTGTATCAAAAGAAGCGTGACCAGCAGGTCAAGAGAGGTGATTCAACCCCTCTACTCTGCTCTCCTGAGATCCCACCTGGAGTACTGCATTCAGCTCTGGGTCCCCCAACATAAGAAGGACATGGACCTGTTGGAGCAGGTCCAGAGGAGGGCCACGAAGATGATCAGAGGGCTGGAGCACCTCTCCTGTGAAGACAGGCTGAGAGAGTTGGGGTTGTTCAGCCTGGAGAAGAGAAGGCTCCAGGGAGACCTTATAGCAGCCTTCCAGTACCTGAAGGGGGCCTACAAGAAAACTGGAGAGGGACTTTTTATTAGGGCATGTAGTGATAGGACAAGGACGAACAGTTTTAAACTAAAAGAGGCTAAATTTAGATTAGATATAAGGAAGAAATTCTTTACTATGAGGGTGGTGAGGCACTGGAACAGGTTGCCCAGAGAAGTTGTGGATGCTCCAACGCTGGAAGTGTTCAAGGCCAGGTTGGATGGGGCTTTGAGCAACCTGGTCTAGTGGAAGGTGTCCCTGCCCATGGCAGGTCCCTTCCAATCCAAACCATTCTATGATTCTATGATCTTCGCACTGCCATCTCACCCATCAAAGTTGGGTGCATCAGTGAGCCCTTGTAAAAAGATGTTTATAGAGGCTTTTATACCAGATTTATGGTGCATGTAGAACAACATGTGTTACTTAATCCACTGTATTTTTATTTAATTCCCCATGGAGCTTCTTGGTAAAATGGTATTTGGTCAGAAAGGTTTGAGCATACTTTAAATGGCAAACTATGTTTATCTTTTATGGATACTGTGTGTAATGCAGTTGCAGCATTTTTCATGAAGTTCCTTTGGTTTTGATACTGTAAATCAGTGAACAACTGTCAGAACTAGCCTCTCAGCTTTGAATTAGGACTGGAGACAGTCGGTGGGTGATACTCCTTTGCTTTAGTTGGAGCTGTGCCTGTGAAAAGATTTCAACTGGATAAACCCACAAAAGTTAATCTGTTCCCCCCTTGAAGTAGCAGCCAGGTCTATTCCAAAGATAACCAGACATTTTCTACATGCCAGGGTAAAGCTCAACAGTGAAAAAAAGAAAGTAACCGACTTTTACCACAGAACATTTATAACAAGAATTTCCAATCAAAGGAAGAGTTAAAGGCATGTGAGGAAAGATAAAAAGAACAAAATCCAACCCAGTACTATAAGGATTTACGGAGGAACACCAGGATTACTCTCTTACACATCTGTCCAGTTCTTCCTGTTCTCTCAATGTGATTCTGGATGCTGGCTCACGCAATGGTTATGTCTTGTCTTTCCATGTTTTCACTCTCCACAGATCATAGACCATGCCACACAGTCGTGTATAGCTACTGTTCTCTTGTCCCACTCTACTCATTTTAATTCTCACCAGTTTTTTCTTCAAGACCTTGACTATGACAAGCTGGACTATAAAGGTGGACCTGCAGAAAGAAGGAAATTATATTGCACTGGTCCTCCTGCTCTGTTCAGCTGAGACAAGCACAAGACCTGGGAAACTCATCCCAAACACACCTTGAAATTACAAAAATGAGGATCCTGTCAGGCAAAATTGTTTCAAATGACTGGAGAATTGTCACTAGTATAGTTGGAAAACAACAAATTATAATACATGCTGCTTTTCCTTTAGAGGCTTTATTTTTAAGTTGGATTATAAACCCAAGGACTTTGGGATAATTATTTCAGTTGAGTTTATAGACTGCAAGACATTACGTTCCTGAGACTCTATAGATTTCACCCACCTGTATTTAAGGAGAATTTTCTATTTTGAAAAAAGGTTTTAATTCAAAATAAGAGTTCTTTTTTATTTAACAACACAAGAGCTGTTTTTACAGACAGGAATAGCTCTAAACAGCCTTAAACTGAAACAAGAATGTTAAGTACAGAAATATAGAAAAAGAGGCAGAATGCAATTTGCTGCTATAACCACCTTCTGAGGAGTTATCCAGAAGGCAGCTGTGGCAAATACACAGCGTTCCCAGGCTGTTTTCGTGAGGCATGCTTTTTCCTTACATAATCCACTTCCCATGTCACTGAATATATATACACCTTATTCAGTACCTTATATACCTTCATGGAACATGTGTGGGCAAACTCTATTCGGTTAGATGCACCCTGAGAGACTCACTGAAGCAAACAATTGCCATCATAATGAATCAGTTTCAAGTGAAGGAAGTATTGTTGCAATCCAGGCCTACAAATACCTTTAAAATATAAGTCTGGGAGATATTAAAATCATGGACTCAACCAAGATGTTGATTTTATCACATACTGTCATTTTCCCACAATCAATCTTTCAGTGCTCTAGAGTTGATAAATATCTGTTTCTATTTCTTCTAACCACGGGGGCTAGTTACCTTCTCACCTCTTGTTTCGCAAACATCCCCTTCTGCCTCACAGCTACCAAGCACCTTTTTGCTGCCTGTAGAGCTTGCTACTTTTGTTTCAGACTATAAAAATGGCTTCTATGCCAGAAAACTTACTTTTTCGTTTGACTGTATCTATCAGTCCAATAAGAGTTAATATGTTTTCCTGCACAAACATTCTGAAGCTATCATGATTGTAACATCATCTATAACTTTCTGTTTGCTGACATACAGTGAAGGGGCCACTTGGCATTAGAGGAAAAAGGAGAGTGTGTTGGAATTTGCATAAGAATTCATCCCATTGCTTTGTCTTGGTAGATTTTGCTCAACGTATATGGGGCTTTGATACTGAAAGAACTATTGCTGCATGGTGAGAGTAGCAGCAGATCTGAATGACCTCCTTTATATAGGAAAGAGCTGCGATATTTTTGTGTCTATACCAAGCAAAGAGAATATAAGATCCCTTGTACTAAACTTAGAAATAATTAATTCATATAGGATGAATTGTCTTAAATGTGCATTTGCATATGCACGTTTCTGGAACACTTGGGTTTCCTTCTTGTCATTATGTCTAATTAAAATGTTTGTAAACAGGCAGTGTTTCTGTGTAATGTGCCATGCAATGTGTGCTTGGGGAATATTTTGTTAGCCAAACTAGTCTCCAGAATTTTATATGGGACAGCAAGGAGAGGGAGTCCTTCCAAAGTAAAGCAATTAGTGAAGGCTTTGCTGCAAGAGAGACTGATAGTGGCTTATCTTGCCTATTATACTGGAACAGCAATTGCTGCACTAAGAAGCTCGACTGGCCCAGAGCCAGCTTGAGAGAAAGGGGACATTGTTAAAACAATCTGAGAGGAGACACTTACGGTGTATGGAGCCACTTACAGATAGGCAGCTTCAGAACGGAGCAGGTACAAGAAGATATAAAATGTTGGAGCTGTTGCAAAAGGAATGGGGTTTTAGGAAGATGTTTGTGAGAGGAGAGGATCAGGGATTTTTTTTTTCTTTCCTGAAAAATGGTGTTTTATAAAAACAAAAACCTTTGGAAATGTATCAGCCTTGAAGGAAAAAAAAAACCCACAACGCTTTCTCACAGCAATCAGAAGAAGGGGATAATGACTAATGAGTAACTGATAGGTTTGTGGGTAGGATGCTGGGTCTCTGAAAGACCTTGGGGGTTGAATTCACAGCTGTACCTATAACCTCTTGTGCTGGTTTTGGCTGGGGTAGAGTTAACTTTCTTCATAGCAGCTAGTATGGGGCTGTGTTTTGGATTTGTGCTGGAAACAGTGTTGATAAAGCAGGGATGTTTTAGTTACTGCTGAGCAGTGCTTACACAGAGTCAAGGCCTTTTCTGCTTCTCACCACCAGCGAGTAGGCTGGGGGTGCACAAGAAGTTGGGAGGGGACACAGCCGGGACAGCTGACCCCAACTGACCAAAGGGATATTCCATACCATATGACGTCATGCTCAGCATATAAAGTTGGGGGAAGAAGGAGGAAGGGGGGGACATTCGGAGTGATGTCCTTTGTCTTCCCAAGGAACTGTTAAGTGTGATGGAGCCCTGCTTTCCTGGAGATGGCTGAACACCTGCCTGCCCATGGGAAGTGGTGAACGAATTCCTTGTTTTGCTTTGCTTGCGTGTGCGGCTTTTGCTTTACCTATTAAACTGTCTTTATCTCAACCCACAAGCTTTCTCACTTTTACTCTTCCGATTCTCTCCCCCATCCCACCTGGGGGGAGTGAGTGAGCGGCTGTGTGGTGCTTAGTTGCCAGCTGGGGTTAAACCACGACACCTCTCATTCCATATTGCACAGGAGTACTTTGACTGCTAAATGAGTCTTGGGAAGCTTGCCTCCATGAACTATCCAGCATTTATACATTTATACATTTATACAAAGCAAAACTTTGTATAAAGAAGAAAAGAAACTTTAAATTAGCATAATATTGGCTCAAGTTGCAGCTTCCAAGGGGTCTGGTAATTGTAGAGTAGTATGTACCTGAAAGCTCGTAATAGAGGATTTTGGTAAAAAAGTCCCTGACAGGACAATGGGGAAGGCAGAATGGACTTAAACTTCCTAATGCAGTTTTGATACAAAGCAAAGTGTTTAATAGTATAAGCTATACTGATATACTGAATGCGTAGCTGGGAGGAATTGGGAGGAAGATGACTGTCTGAAATTATTTTTACATTTGTATGTTGTTAAAGTTATTGATTCAAGTGCAAGTTAATTTTGGTCCTTAGTGCAAGTTAATTTCAGTAAAACAGGAATGACACCTGAAAACAGAATGGAACCAGGAATTCTGCCAAAGAGAGAAATAATCATATAATCTAGGTATATGTCCAATACTGTCAGAAGGAAAAACATTTCAGCAACTAGAATGCATCCCTTTGCAATACCATAACTTAGAAAATAAAATTTCATCCTGTTCATGCCTAGTGCTCTGTTAAAGTCCAAAGATATGATGGATAACCTTGTAAAATTCTAATGCATTATTTATGTAAAGTAAATCAATTACTATGCAAGAAAACACTCCTATTAAACTTGTCTAGTAGTTGTATACAGCAGCCGTTCCATTTGTGAAAAGCTGGCAGTAATTTTTGTTCTTACAACGGCATTATCAAAGCCGTCAATCCTCATTCCTTTTAATCCCCTTGTGGCACTAACTGAACATTCGGAGTGCCCCCTTTACATTTCCGGCACTAACAAAAGGCTAATAAATTATTAGTTGAAACCTTTTTTTTTTTTTACCACATAGCTTGATACACTGTAAACAGAGAAGACAAGTGTAGAGAGCAGCAAAGACATTTGATTTCCTTAATATTTGACAGAGCACACTCAGATAAGCTTTTAGCTAGCAATGACTTAGAAAATACAAAATGCTTGATTTTATGTCATTATTGTTTTGCATTAGTTCCTAGATGAGATGTTGAAAGTTATTTGATAACATCATGAAGAATTTAATGATTTATGGTTTAATTTACCCTAATTTTGGCTTGCATTGTTATTAATTGTCTTAAGTACTTGAATACATTTGGACTCCATGGGGTGAAAAGAGTATTTGAATTTTGTTTGGGTTTTGCTTTTCCCTGGTAATAAACAATAAAACAAGGACAGTCCTCATCTAACTTTGTTTTTCCTTAGCTTTATCTGAATTTGAAGAGGAATAGAATAGCAGTTAATGTTACACAGCAGCCACAGTGCTATTTTCCTCTTACTGCTTCTGAAGCAGTAGTATGCTTTCAAAGTATGCATTAATTTAAGAAGTATTACTGTATCTATTATTTTTACATTTCCTCTTGAACATAAAAGCAATTTCATGAATGAGTGATGAACCTGTCTGACTTCAGATTCAGTTTAGAGAACCCAAACTTATCCCACTGCAGCCTTTCTTACTAGGGGAAAAAGGGCTTCTAGAGCTTCTAACTCAGATCCCAGCTCTCCTTTTTCACAAGTAATCAATTATGTTATAGAAAAAGCAGTGCTAGCTCCAAAGAGCTTCCAGACTAATAAACAGGAGGCAGGAAGGCAAGCAGGATTACAAGTCTGCTCTAGGATCAGTCACTGAATACACTGCTTTCCCGTCCTCCTCCCAGTCTGCCCACTTTTTCCAAAAGGAAATGGCAGGAGGGGGCTTGCAGCTGATGGAGTAGAGCACATCTTTTTGAGGGAAAATATATACATCTTGTTCTCACTTAACTAATTAATTCTCAATACAGTACACTACTGAAATGTAACTGTGTGTGAAAATTTTGCAGTGTTCCCAAGATGATAATGCAGTAACCTGATTTAAATACAATAAATCACACACAAATAATAAACCCTGCTATGTCGTCATCTTCTTCTTCGAAGGATATTTCTCCCCAGACAGGGAACAGACCCAGTATAAACAGGAGACAGCTTCTTGCAATCTCAAACAAAAGAGCAAATAGAAACAATTCTGTTAAACAACCCTGAGCCAGACAAAGAGTCTTCATTCAACCTTGGTAAGCACTGATCCCTGGGAGATCTGTTGGCTCCAGTAATACTATTTGTATGATTAAGTGCTCAGCCACACATGCAGGGATTACACAACTCTGTGTAAGAACTCACCATAACTTTGTCAGAAATATTTAACATTTATCAGAATGACTAATTTCTTTCCTACCACACTGCAGAATACCACATAGGATATATTAGTTCAGAGGTCGAGAAGACCCAAATGGTGTTGCCAGTAGTACAATGTATTCCTTTTTTTGTCAGTATGTGTTCTCTGAGAGAGTATTTATATGCACCGTTTCTATATGAAATGAAAGAAGTGGCTTTTAAAGGCCCATTAGAGACCAAGATAGCTACTGATGGGCTGGATGTTGCATGAATCATTAGTGTCTCTGAACCTGCATGTCTTCTCTACAGTAAACAGCTACTTTTAAAAGAGAAGCAGAGTATGTAACTCGAGAAATACTTTCAATACAACACAGTTTCATGAAGGTTGATTTGCTATTGAGAGCTTGCATTTATTGTTTTAGTCCAATATACTTTTCTCTGGGTTGTCAATCACTTTCAGCTGAGAATTACTAAATGGGATTTTTTTAAAAATTGGCCAAGTAGCTTTGTGCTTTTTTACTCAAGAAGGTTCTGCTGCAGAACATTGTAAGCATGATATTGGCTACTTGTGACTTGGTTTATAGATCTGCAAATGGGGCAAGAGAAAGTCAGCATCCTTCTTCAACTCCTCTTTTCCACTTGCTTATACAGATTAAAAAGTCAATCCAGCTCATTTAAAAAAAAAATATATTAGGGAACACTCAATGAAGCAGCCCCATCAATAGATCAGAGATAGTGACAGTATGAGGGGTGTGGAAAGTTCCCTTAGCTGCTGGTATGGCTGCAGCCGGATTATGAACAAGCTATGAGACTGTCTGGAGCTTGACTCTAGAAATGCAGGAATAAGACTCCTTTGCTTCCCATCTGGAGCAGGCAGGCAGCTTTAACAGCTGACATACAAGAGTTTCTAGGGCCTACACTGTTGCAGTGTGCATGTGAGTGTGCTGTTTTTACAGAATAAGAGATTAATTTACTTACATTTGATAGGCCTACAGCTGTACTCTCTGCATGAAAGAAAGTAGCACTAGAGGGGAAAGAAATGGATGAGAAGTAAGAGTTCTTGCTACCTTTCTCTACCACTAGCTGACCTAGCAAGAGAACAGTAATAAAATTCTGCTGGGGTTGGTTGATAGTGCACTGGTACTATCAGAAGAAAGCAGACAGACTTTATGCTTCAGAGGTGGGTTTGAGTTGTAGCAGCTCTCTGCTCAAATCCCAAAGTGGTCTAGATTAAAGGCTATACCTTGCTCAGAAGTATGTATAAAACTGTAAGTGGTATGTATAAAACTGGTACTTACCTCAAATCTTCCTACTTGTTTATGACCATATTCTGAAACAGGTGAATATTTATTCTGCAGGCTCACAAAAGCCAATAACCCACAGGCAGAGGTATTGTTTAACATGAGACAGGCCTCTACATAGCTGTGTGACACAGAGTCCTTAACATCAACACGCAATAAGAGAGTTTTGTTCTTCTTTCTGGCACTGTAACCGGAGGTGAGAGTTTCATCGCCTAGTTAAATTTAACTTATAATTTTGCATGAATAGAAGAGCAGACTTACCCTTGAATTCTCTGGATATGAATAAGTAATGCCCAACTGTTTCCAAATATATTTCAAAGCATTGTTTTCTGTCAACAAGTTTATCTGAGGTGAACTGGCAAAAACTGTTTTATGGTTTTCCCAAAGCTTCTATGCAAATTGGTTCATCTATCCATATTTGGGTACATGAGGAGGACTCCACACTTGAAAACTAAACTGACATTTAATAGACAGATACTGCGATTGCAGTTAGCATTCTGGCAGACTGGCATTTGGATACTGGCAACTGCGCCAAACTATGAAAACTGTGGATATTTTCAGACTTGTTAACGGCTCCTTTTCAGGATCTGTAGATGTAGTATCAAGACAATACACAGGTATGTGAGTCAAGGATGGTTATGGGTTTAACACATTGTCCAAAATAAAATGGAGGTGGGTGAAGCATATATATGTATGGAGTTCTTTGCAAATAACAATAAAGATTTGCCCATAAGTGTTACTGGTATCTTATTTAGCAGAGCGATTTATACTACAGTCATCCCTAGTGTAGGAGGATGTCCAAGATTAATTAAATAGTCATGGCAAGACTCACGGATTCATAGCAAGGTAGAGTTCATTCCATGGCTTTCTGATTGTGCTGTTTACTATTCATGTCACTGGATAGTGGGAAAAGTGCATGCAATAATAAAGCCGTAAGTTATGTATTACTGCAGAAGGAGCAAAGATTAGTGTCTGATGCATCTGGTCTCAAGAGGAGAAAGTGAAATTACTTTGTGAATCCTCTACACTTGCAGTCTTGGCATAAGAATCTAGAGGAATGTTGGAAAAATCCTCTCTAAGTGTGACTCATTCTATGGGCAAGTAGGAAGGGGCAAGCAAAGTGATGCTATCATACATTTAAGAGAGAAGGAAGAAAAATGATCAAAAGATAGAGACTGTGCACAAGGGTCATCAAACCATTGTAGTCAATAAAACTGATGAGAATCACTATGATTAGAGGTGCATCAAGAAGTCTGAATGTAATTTCACCCTGGCACTATGAGCTGCTGGGATTGCAGAGGAAGAAAAAGTTTGAAGGCATTTGATTTTTGTAGAGAAAACTTTAAATTCATACTGCCAATGTTTAAAATGTATTTTAGAGCAGTTCAGTGTTGCTAAAGATCAGTCTTTCAGCTGATGCTATTCATAGACTAATAACTGAGCATCTGTGAGATGTGACATACCCACTTATTACATGCAATTCTGTGAAAAAGCTGAACGTTTAATTTATACTGAAATCAATGGAAGTTGTGAATGTTCTGCTTCTTACAGATTTTTTTTTATCTGAAAAAGGGGATATTAAGCACTGTGACATTCACCTTCGCTATTGTAAATGTTTGTGGAAGAAATATCTAGACCGCTCTGCAGTGAATATTGCATCTCTGTTATGACCTGGGGGAATAATTTATGATAATTAAAATGGTTTATTATGCTAAGAGAAGAAACATATCATTATTGGCATGCAGTCATATCAGGTTATATGCTGCTGTTATAAACATTATTACAACAGAGTAATTCATGGTGAGGCTTCATGGATCATCTCACTGCCACCTGGTTCTTGCAGGAAGGGCACTAGCAAGAGAGGGGGAATTTTACCTGGCTTTGTCACTTACAGCTTCAGCTCAGAGTACCCTGCACTGCTGGCAATTCTGGGTGAAAAACTTGCCAAATAGAGAATAGTCAAAAAACTTATCGTTTAAGAGGGATGGAGATTCCTAAGGAAAAAAAAAAAAAAAAAAAAAAAAAAGGCTGAAAACCATTTGTCAAAATGCTGGCATATCTTGATTTGTTTTTCTAAGAAGATTTTGTTGATACCAGCCACCATTTTCCATGGTTAGGCTTCTCAGAAGAACCAGTCTAAAGAAAATGCCATGTTAGATGGGCTTCAGTAGAATTTAGGTCATATGAATTTGTCCCTAAGAGATTGCATGTTAGATTGGAATGTTTAAGGCTTTTTCATGGCATACCAAATTTTGTTTTGGCGTACATATTTATCTCTGCATTTTTAATGTTTTAATGTTTTGTTTATTTTAATTATAAAATCCAGGATATATCCAGGTCTC
The DNA here is from genome assembly GCF_030936135.1 of Gavia stellata. Lineage (NCBI taxonomy): Eukaryota > Metazoa > Chordata > Aves > Gaviiformes > Gaviidae > Gavia > Gavia stellata. The sequence continues at coordinate 27,951,537 of NC_082600.1, forward strand.
AACCCTGTGACACTAAGCAATAAACTCTATGATAAAGTTTTTGTACATTTCTTTCCAACTTGGATAATAGCCTTGCCACAATAATTAACTGTTAGTCTGAATTGCCTGGAGCTCATTTAAGGCAGCTAAAACCCACTGAGAATTGTTGAAAGAAATGGAATCATAAATTATTATGGGAATTATTGTAAGCATAATTAGTAAATAAAATACATCTAGCAAATTATTTAGTCCATTAACTAATTTCATCCATTAACTAATTAACTAAACAGGGCAACATGTTTGTGCAGTGGCCATTACATGGTTTTGCTCCTGATTTTGTAGCAAATTAGCTTTCAGAGAAGTCTGTTAAAGAATGGTAGCAACCTGGTTCCTCATTATCTAACTCTCATTCTGTTAAGATCTGGGCAGCCTGATAGCTTCATGACAATCTTCTGTCCTTGTACATATTGTACGTCTTACTAAACACTCAGGATCTCTTCCTAAAACTACCCAGCAGCCATCCAGTGGTGTGACACCATCACTTTTCATGTCCATTTTACTTGCTTGTCTGTTTCTCAATGTAATCTGAATGTTTTCATTTTTTTAGGTAATTCTGACCTTTTCTGTCCCAAAATGTGACAGTCTTGATTAGACTACGTTAATTTAAAAGATGAAACAAATTTAAGGAGCTTCTTTAAAGTGCTGTTCTGAGTTATCATAAGCTATTCCACTGTAACCTACCAGACATATTATAAGCAAAGAACATGCAAATGACTAGCAGCTAACACAGAAGACCTTCAGCTGAAAATGTCTTTAAATGCCACATATCCTGGAAGTTATATTTTAGAAGGTGCTTTTAAATGTTAACCAGTAATGGTACCCATGACCCAACAAAATACACTCTTACATTATTATGGTAATTTATAAGCAACTGAACCTATATATACAAAATACAATCACTGTGTTAACAAGTACCTTTTTTTCATTCGAGACAGACAGGCTCAAACCTTTAATTCAATAATACCACTTTATTTTCTCCCTTCCGAAAACCTTCAGCTGGATTTTGGGATAGTCAGAAATGTTCTTGCATGTAAAATGGACTGTATAAAAGCTCCCTGAGCATCAGTGGGCCAAGTTCATATTTTTGATTCATTAAATGAAACTCTTCTCTTAGCCATATGGCTTTTGCAATGTTAGGGAATTAACTAGATTTTTCTCCTGGCTCCTGTATCAGCAACAAATAGCAGTCAGCATAGTTCTAATTACAGACTGCTGTAAGACAGAAAGCAAATGCAGATTCAGATTGATTTACATATCGAATGAAGCTCATTTTGCATTTTGATAGTTCTTTCTCCTAGATCTTTCCGAGCTTGCTTTATTTCTTCTTTACCCCGCAGTGCTTTACAATTTCTGTGCTTACATGATTTTATTATCACCTCTTTTCTCCAACACACTTCAGTTAACAGGAGCAACACCGACCCGTGGAACCTGGACAGTTTGTGAGTGGTTTTGCTTGCAGGCTCAGACTGCCTCCTGCCTCCACCTCAGGACAAAGCACAGCTATACACCTCTACTCCTCCACCCCGGTTTCCATGGGAGGAAAGCTCAGGTGCACAGCTGAGATGAGAGCTGCAGCATGATCCAACAGGTACTGATCTCAGCACCTAGGGAACCACCTCCCCCAAGGTACTTATCATGTCTTGTCATGAAGAATGTGGAAAAGTGCACTTTTCATGTTTCTGTACTGGTCAATGTCAATCAAAAATAGAAACCATGAAATACCATGGGAGTAGTTGTTACTCTGCTCTTTGCAGTCCAAATTCTGAAACAAAGGTTATGCTCAGGAAAATACGTGCAAGAGTGCTTCTAGGTCTTTGTTCCAAAAAATGCTGAAAATTAAAAATAGCTATCCACATTGCTAATTATCTACTCAACTGCAGAGCACTTCTGAAGGGTACAAACTGCTAGTTGTTGCTTTTGTGGGAAACAGTTTGAATAAAGCACCAGGGCACCATGAGGCTTATATTATTGTGTTGGCAAATGCAAAGTAGGAGGGAAGCCATAACTCTTATGCTATACACAAGCACACATGTAGGTTTCCTGTGGTTCTGACATACAAAAGTCAAGGAGGGACATTAGATCACTCACAAACTGGTAATACAGGAACCTTACCCAACAGTTATATCTTACAGTTATCCTAGGGAACAGTTCCCAGAAAAAATATTGAGAGATGTGTAGATAGTTTTACGTTATTAATGGGTGCATGGTTTCTTCACAGATAGAGTATATGAAACTCCCTTCCCCCTTCAGGGGATTCCTCTTCCCCTTCAGGGAACTCAGCTTCAACTGCTCAGCAAGTTGCCCAGCTGGCTGGGATGCACGCCCTCCCGATGGTGTACAGCTAACAGTGTTAAGCACCAGTAGGAACATTTTTGTGCTCTGGCAAGTCTCAGCTAATTCACAGTCCCTTGGGTCCTGCAACCCTTTCTTCTTAAAGAGCACAATGGCTTTCAGATCACAAGCTAAATCATCCTTGGCTTTATTATTTCTTAACATTACGTGTGTTAGCTGTTCATACTTTTCTTTATTTCAGTGTCTTTTGAGGCATTCTTTGTGACTCTGAGTATCATTTGTGCCTTCACATATTTTCATATGCAATGAAAACTCATTAAATAATAAATTCAGACACAACTTCTCATTTTTATATGCTTTTCAAGTTCATTGCAATTGCATTCTCTATTAAATTGTTGCTATTCTTGACTAGTCCTTATAAAAATACATCAGTATCACTAAAATTTAGTGTACCAGAATTATTATGGAATGCTTTGGACTTTTATTATCATGCTTCCTTATTTCAAAAACTTTTTTTAAAAGCCTCAATGTAAGACTGAGTTTGGGGAACTGAGATATATCAAAACTTGATTCACCAAGTGATTTCTCATAGCTCCTGCCTTTCTATAATCCTTTTCCAAATTTCAGTCAGAGGTCTAGGCGGTATATGTTTCAGTATTTGAAAAGCTCATATAAACCCCTACCATCACAGCTTCCTTCCAAAACAATTGATATGTGGCTGTAATAGCTCAAATAGATATCACTAGCTGGACAGTAGTATCTATGAAAGTTTGTGGGAAACTATGGTCTGAGGATCATTCAGTGTATATGCAGATACTGCTTTATGGAAAATTAGTGTAAACTAACTTCCTAAACTATTTTCACAAAACAGATACTTTGGCCAGAACACTGAATCTGAGCTCACATTACTCAGTCAAACCAGATCCATATCTTTCTGTTGTCCCAGAAGTCTTCCTCATAGATGTAATCTAATGCCCCTAATGTGTAAGCATTGAGAACGATCAGGAGGTCTCATTTGGAGATAACTCTAATACTTAGCTAAGGGTCTATTGTATTGGTTCAAATACTAGAACTTTATTATTTGTAATTCCATTCAGTAATGTATTGGGATTCACCCAAGAACCTCAGATTAGCCATTTTTAAGCAATAAACATTCTGGACCCTTTCATCAGTAGTCTGCATTATTAATTTACTTTTATGTAGTTAGAACCTCACTTACTTTTTGTTCATCAATGTTCCTGAATATGAATAATTTTCAAGAGAAAGATAGTTGATCCAAAGCAGCTAAATCATTTTAATTCACGCTTATCCAGAATAGCAGTGTGGAAAACTGTAAGTGGGAGTTAAGTGACAAGTGCATAATTAGGTGCAAATTGCTTGCACATTTATAGGAAGTAAAACAGTCAAATATCAAATAATGAAATAAAAGAGCTTTTAAGGAAGACTATCAATATTTAAATGCCATGACTGCCAAATAATCATTAGTCATTTTCTGTCAGCTAAAGTATAGGAGTGAATTTTTGACAGTGCCTCTTGGATTAATTTAGATTTAGCCAGGATGTGAAAGTAATATTTGATGAAGACTAGAAGCAGCTTTTTCACAGAGTTGTACCCATGGGTACAATAAAATGGAGTCTAGGGAGAATAAAAACTGTCTTACAGAAGTTCTGTGTTTTGGGATGAAGCCAGAAGGAGCTAAAAGCCTTATGAAATACTGTACCTAGGCACATAACTCAGCACTGTAAATGACACTATGAGGGCTAGATGCATATGTTAGGTTAAGCAGTGCTGAGCTTTTCTGTGCCTAAATCCCATGTCTTGATCTATCAGCTTAATAAAGTTGACTTTGAATGCCTCAAAACAGCTTTGAAAATGGAAGGAATCATTAGAACATCACCTGCATAGGAATGAATGTATCTCTGGGATAGTTTATTGAACAGATGCCAACTTCTGCTAGTGAACAAAAAATTTATTCTAATCCACCATGAAATTGAAAACACACAAGTAAAATGCCATGGCATAATAACACAGAAAAGGCAATCAATTGTTGCAGCTATCTAAATTTATGTTCTTTCATAATGAAATAAACAATCTAGAAGAAGACATTAAACATACAGTAGGTAAGTGTCCAGTGAAGATGGTTTCTAAAATGAGTAAGGCATATAAGATGAAAAGGAAAGATAATGACCCTGCAGCAAAGCCTTCATCTGATAGAAAGATGACAGAAACCTTTGCTCACTGAGTCATCTCTCAGAAGTTCAGGGGTCTGTTTCTTTGCAAGTCTTTCTATGGCACACCTCTATTAGATGCAAATATATTTATACGGCCTCTGCTTTGCCTACGCTGCTGAGGCCCAGCAAGATGAATACTAAGAGGTTCAAAAGTGATTAATAAACCCTGAGAACACCAAACTTAAAGATTTAATTCAGGGCTTTTTGAAAGAGATTTGCCTTTTAATTTTGAATTCTCAGCACTTGAGCTACTCCCCTCACTATAAACACCAACAACCATGGCATTAAAAAAAAAAAAAAAGGAAGGATGGCAAGGAAAATGTAGTGTTTAAAAATTATTCGGTGCTTCCTGCATATCCTGAGCTCCTTTTCTTGGAAAAACAGTTTAAAATGTTTCAAGTTAAGACACCTAAAAATGCTGGTCATATATTTAGTTCTTTGCCTAAGCCACTTGCCCAAGACAACACAGGAAATCTGTGACAGAAGCAAGAGAAGAACCTGGATTTCCTGATCCTACTCCAGTATCAAAGCTAAGGGATGACTGTCTAAGTATTTATAGGATTTTAGGTCTTTATGGTGAAAAACAGTGCCTGGTGGAAGATCCCACCTTTCTCAGTGACTGGTATCATTCTGCTCTGTGAGACTTTAGAAAAACAACTTAATGGCTTGACATAGCAAACAGAAGAGTTTGCTTGCTTGGGCAATGCTGGATGTGTCTGCTTAAGGGATTCAGGAACAGAGTTACAAAGGAGTGCAATCACTCCACAGATCTATGACACTGGGTATGAGCCTACAATGAGCAGAGGTGATAGGCAGCTGGAGCGCCTGAAGCCTTCTAGCAAATCTTCTGTGCTAAAGTATGCTCCACTGACATATATATTTGAGGGGTCTTTGCGTTTGTGACATGTATAATTGTATGATGACTTTATTCCTGACATCATACTTTCCCTGGAAGAACTACTTTACAAAGTCATGCATCAGGACTGACAACAGTGAGTGTTTTCTGTTTTGATTTAAATCAGCAATTAAATCCATCCAACACCTTTCTAATTGAAAGCAGCAATTTCATGTGGTGTAATAAGAGGAACAATGACAAGACAAAGGACATGGCAACCAGCTAGCAGTCACCACAGTAGCAACGGAAACATCACGGTATTTGTGGGAAAGGCAAAGTGGAGGCTCTTGCTTCCAAAGTTGAAGGTATTATCCTCTCACAGTGCTCCATTTTAATGGGTTTGTCAGACCAACAATAAGTTAATTTAACTACGTGGCAATCCACCAGCTCATCCACAAAATCATATTGTCAGTGAGTAAATACGAAAATGATATGCTGTGTTGTTAGTGAAGAGTTGGATTTATCAAGGAGGAGAAATTAAGGACATGCTTTTGCTAAGCACAATTCATACCCATAAATATTTGCTATTGTTTTTCAGCAGATCTAAATATATCTTCCTGAGTGAATATGTTCTATTAGCTGGAATTTTATTACAGAATCACAGAATCATTAAGGTTGTAAAAGACCTGTAAGATCATCAGGTCCAACCCTCCACTTCTATCCCCAAAGAACAGTATCCTCATTTGCTTATCTGACTTGGAAAATAGAATCTTTAAGCTTTGCCTCTTCTATAAATGCCTTTGCTTCTCCTTGGCATTTCCTGCCACAATGGTAGACCCTGCTCTATCACAGCACCCTCCACTGCTGACACTATCCCTTGAGCTCTCAGGGGCACAAACTGATGGTGTGGTTATATGTCTAGTTTATATGTCTAGTTAAGCAGACTTTCTTGTTCTTAACTTTTCTTCAACCAAGCATCAAAAAAAGTGTTATGCAAAGAAGAAAACAAAAATAAATATAGCAATTCACTCCCACCAAGGCTTATTGTCACTGCCAGTGGCTGGCATAAAGGCTTCTCAGGTGATATCATCTCTGATGCATGAAGCAACACTGTGCTGGCTTATGAGCACAAGGATGCAGCCAGTGTATCAAGCCATGTGAGAAAAACCCCAGCTCAAGGATGCAGCAGGTGAGTATGCTCATGAACAGGGCTTTTCTGAGCGCAAGATACAGCCAAATGGCAAACCCTTGATGGACAAGGTCTGTCACATTCGGTCACAGGGGTGAGAAAAGACTGAGACAGTGCTCCAGATGCATGACAGGGAGCTTTGACTGGGTGGCAGCAGAAGTCAGGGGTTAGTTATGTGAGATTGCTTGCTAGACTTGGTGTAATAGGGAACACAAAGACATACTCATATATAGTGACATACATAGCAGACTAGAAAGATTGTTACATTTCACTCCCTTCCCCAGCCATTACCTCCTCATCATCCTCTTCTTTCACAATGCCTACTCAGCACCTTTATAATTAATGTTTATTAATCATTCTGCCCTAATTGAAGTAGATTAAAGAAGATTTAAACTACACACTCTAATAGCATTGAAGGAAACCAGAGGGCAAATAAATGCTTTCAAAAGCTAAATCTGGATGTTGATTAGTTATCTGTGTGATCAAGAGGCCGTGAAAAAATTAACCTTGTAAAAATGGAGAATATTAAATTATTTTCTGAAAGTTCACATCTAAATTACTACAAAACACTCTGATACATTTTAAAGGTATAGTGCGCTCCTCCTTGTCTTGAGCACCTAGAGTGTTATCTCTACCTGTATGGAGCATCTTTGATCTGGATCTGTGCCCTGTTTCCTTTTTGCTTTCCTACAAGCACAAGAAGTGATTCAGACCACACAGCCTGTTCTGAGTATTTGCTGCATGTCACATTTCCATGTGTTCCCAGTACGGAAGCTGAAATGGATGCACATCTCTCTCTGGGAATCATGATATTACACAGTACCACTCTGTGCAGAGAGACCAGAGGTACCATGTAGGTGCCTGGAAGCAGGATAGACACAGTAGCTTCTTACTCCCCCCAAGATAAGGAGGAATTTCAACTAACACAAGCTAAGTGCTCCACTGAAAGGCGATGCAGCTTTATACATCTCAGTATCGGCAGCTGGACTTGGGCTGGTGTCCGCAGGGGCTTGCATGTCCAGGTGCCAGCAACTGGGGAAACCGGGGGTCCAGGGCCCAGTTACTGCAGGGATCTATGTCATGTATATGTACACATTTCCCGCTAATGGACCTTCATCCTGAACTGCCAGAGCGGGGGACAGGATTAGGCAGTCTGTGTTTGCATGAGGGTTTCTATCTGTGTTAATTAGTGTGGCTGTCCATGTGTATATCGTGTATGTGCATGTGTGCCTATGAGGAATACATGCTACTGGCTCAACCAAGGAACATGGACCTGCTGCAACTCTGCCTCTCTCAGGCTACTGGAGAGGCCACTCTCTCAGTGGCTCCTAACAAAGGTGACTAACACCACATGTGTGCAGGAACCAGGCAATTTACCCATATATCACAGAGAATCACAGAATCAATCACTAAGGTTGGAAAACACCTGTAAGATCATCAAGTCCAACCATCAACTAAGACGACCATGCCCATTAAACCATGTCCCACAATGACTTGTCCACACGTTCCTTGAACACCTCCAGTGAGGGTGACTCCACCACTTCCCTGAGCAGCTTATCCCAGTGCCTCACCACTCTCTCAGTAAAGAAATTTTTCCTAATATCCAGCCTGAACCTCCCCTGGCACAACTTGAGGCCATTTCCTCTTGTCCTGTGGCTAGTCACTTGGGAGAAGAGACCAACACCCACCTCTCTGCAACCCCCTTTCAGGTAATTATAGAGAGCGATAAGGTCTCCCCTCAGCCTTCTCTTCTCCAGACTGAACAACCCCAGTTCCCTCAGCCGCTCCTCATAAGACTTGTGCTCCAGACCCCTCACCAGCTTCATCACCCTTCTCTGGACACGCTCCAGCATCTCAATGTCCTTCTTGTAGTGAGGGGCCCAAAACTGAACACAGGATTCGAGGTGCAGCCTCACCAGTACTGAGTACAGGGGCACAATCACCTCCCTACTCCTGCTGGCCACACTATTTCTGATACAGGCCAGGATGCCGTTGGCCTTCTTGGCCACCTGGGCACACTGCTGGCTCATATTCAGCCGGCTGTCAATCAACACCCCCAGGTCCTTTTCTGCAGGGGAGCTTTCCCGCCACTCGTCCCCAAACCTGTAGCGTTGCATGGTGGTGTTGTGACCCAAGTGCAGGACCCGGCACTTGGCCTTGTTGAACCTTGTACAACTGGCCTCGGCCCATTGATCCAGCCTGTCCAGATCCCTCTGCAAAGCCTTCCTACCAAAAAATGTTTCTATAAATACATTAACAACAAAAAGAGAGCCAAGGAGAATCTCCATCCTTTACTGGATGCAGGGGGGGACGTTGTCACCAAGGATGAGGAAAAGGCTGAGGTACTTGACGCCTTCTTTGCCTCAGTCTTTAATAGCCACACCAGGTATCCTCAGGGAATCCAGCTCCCTGAGCTGGAAGACAAGGATGGAGAGCAAAACAAACTCCCCGTGAACCAGGAGAAAGCAGTTAACAACCTGCTATGCCACCTGGACACTCACAAGTCTATGGGGCCTGATGGCATCCACCCAAGGGTGCTGAGGGAGCTGGCAGAGGAGCTTGCCAAGCCACTCTCCATCATTTATCAACAGTCCTGGTTAACAGGGGAGGTCCCAGACGACTGGAGGATTGCCAATGTGATGCCCATCTACAAGAAGGGCCGGAAGGAGGATCCGGGGAACTACAGGCCTCTCAGCCTGACCTCGGTGCCGGGGAAGATTATGGAGAGGTTCATCTTGAGGGCACTCACAGGGCACGTGCAGGACAACCAAGGGATCAGGCCCAGCCAGCACGGGTTCATGAAGGGCAGGTCCTGCTTGACCAACCTGATCTCCTTCTATGACCAGGTGACCCGCCCAGTGGGTGAGGGGAAGGCTGTCGATGTTGTCTACCTGGACTTTAGCAAAGCCTTTGACACTGTTCCCCACAGCATTCTCCTGGAGAAGCTGGCGACTCGTGGCTTAGACAGGTGCACTCTTCGCTGGGTTAAAAACTGGCTGGATGGCCGAGCCAGTCCATTCGTGGTGAATGGAGCGAAATCCAGTTGGCAGCCGATCACAAGTGGAGTCCCCCAGGGCTCAGTTTTGGGACCGGTCTTGTTTAATATCTTTATCGATGATCTGGATGAGGGGATTGAGTGCTCCCTCAGCAAGTTTGCAGACAACACCAAGTTGGGCAGGAGTGTTGATCTGCTCGAGGGTCGGAAGGCTCTGCAGAGGGATCTGGACAGGCTGGATCGATGGGCTGAGGCCAATTGTATGAGGTTCAACAAGGCCAAGTGCCGGGTCCTTACGTTTAGGCAACAGAAGTAGACCCCACATAGCCCAAGGAAGGAAGACTCTGGGAGGAGCCCCACTCCCCCGCTTTTATGTGATTAAGGTCTAATCCAACACATATGAATTGGAAAGGGGAAGCCATCAAGACAAAATTTTACATTAGTATATGTTTCATCAAGACTCACATCTTATTACTGTTTTAGTGTCACAGGCTTCCTACCCATCGGGATGTTATGACTAAATTAATTTCATGATTGTTCACCAGTTTAGCAAAATTATATCCACTTATTTTTCCCTTAACCGTAAATAAACACCATTCCCACATTTTCCTCCTGTTCATCACTGCATTCTCGACAAGCAATTTTTTTTCCTTTTTTCTCTTTGTTGGCAAGTTTTCAAGGGCAGTCGAAAACAATGTGAGAAAAATCACGACTGATCCACTCACGACCACTATGGCAAGAACTGCTGCATTATAATTGCATGGGGAGACAAAGGCTGACAGCCTTTTTATGTTTCAGCAGCCATTTAAAGCTACTAACCTTGAAGGCAATGGCAGCTACTGACCCTAGAAGGCTGAATCTGGTTAGTGCTGAGCAAGAGAGCAAAGGGCTGAGCAGCTCTAACAGCCAGCCAGGTCAGCAGCAGAGGAAGGGCTCAGCACCCCAAGGGTTTGACCCCTGACTGCTGATTTTTTAAAACTGCCTGGGATGAAATGCTGATTCTAGCAAGGTTACTTGTTCTTGCAGCTTGTCTCAGGTAGAAAAATAAGGTACCTTGTGACTGTACAGCTAATAACTCAATTTAGGATCTGGTCTTGAAGAGCACAAAGTGCCTCAATTCCACGGGACTTCCCCGGGAGCTGATGACATTTGGCACTGTAGGGTCAAGCTCTAAGAGCAAATATAAATGAAAGGCTCCTCAGTTGATTTCTCACAAAGCTATGCAGTGAAGATTGGCTAGCAGTATAATAGACTGAGTTTGGCTCAACAGATTAAAGTGATAAAGCTACTTAAAAGTTATGATGTAATATGGAGTATTTATTGACCTGCAGTGTGTTGTAGCTGCAATTACAAGGCATCTGGCAAAATTCTGTGGTGGGTAGGGAGTAATCTATGAGGGTGATTGATTTCACTGGTAATTTGGCTGAAGTAAGGCCAGTAAAACCAAATTAATTCTGTTGCAAAGCTGTGAAGGTACTCAGTTTTTAAGATTAAAATGTTGAAGCTACAGTCTTCTGTCTTCAACATCTGATCAGTCCCTTAAACTAAACCTGCTGGAAAAAACTTCAGTGTTAGAATTATTGAAGCCTTTAGAATTTGTTCTGAGTCTTTGTTATAGGCTGCCCTTGGAGCTTTCTTTACCTGAGTTTAATTAAGAATATATCTGAGCTTGGGAAAGTAATACCTGAAACTGAAAAAAGGTTTGTAATGACAACAGTACTGGAAATACTCTTTTGTATTCAGAACATGGAAGTGATGTGGGTTATTGCTAGCTGGAACCCTTGATACCATAGCCATTTTGTTCAGCTCTGTACAATCCTAGTAGTTGAGCTCAAGTACTGTTGTTGTTATTATTATTTGTATTTCTAGACAAAGACATTTCTGGATTTTAAATCAGGTATGTGTTTGAAGGCTTTACTGTTTTGTTCTTTGCCTTCCCCCTCTTTCCCTTGCTGCTAGTATGATTCCAATCATTTCAGGGGGAAAAAGATTACTGGGAGGTTAGACACTGGCTCCAGGCCCCTCTGAGCTGGAATCATCATCCTGCCAGTCCTGTGCAAAGAGGATTTTCATCGGCTGCTAACCAGCACAGAACAATTCGGAAGCCTGTTTTCAGTTCTTAATCCTGCAAAAGTCCCCTTTACACAACACATCACCCCAGAACTGTTTTGCACATCACTGGGCTGGGATCCGGGTGGTCTGCCCAAGATCTCAAAGATCTTTTGTGGGAAGGGGGTAAAAAGGGAGGATGACTTGTTCCTAATCTTATTTTCAAGACAGCTTGTTCCTAAAGCTGGCAGAGAAGAGGATGTGCTGAGCCTTGCAGAGTGTCAAACTCTGAACGCTGCACTTCTCTCTCATTAATTTTACCTAAGACTTATATGTAGTCTAATGATGGAGTAAGTGAGCAGCCGTTAAAAACATCTAGTTCTCCTTAAATTAAATATGTGCTATAAATGATGATTGCTTTTCTAAATGTTCCTGCGGTTATTCATATAGCAAAGGAATTTGAAATAGTTACTGCAAAACAATATTAGTAGATTGCATTTACTGAGTAAAAAGGAGATTATTGTCTTAATTGTTTGTGCTATAACATGAATGTTTAACATAACGTAAACTCTGACACTTTTTAGCACAAACAAGAGTGGCAGTGTTCTCATATGCTCGGAAAATCTGTCAAGAGAACAAGTGTTAACAAGCAGTTTGGAAACACTCAATGCCTGCACTCACATGTTTTATTAATTGCCATAAACAGAACTGAGATCAGATACTATGCATGAAGTACATCAACACTATTTCAAGATACAAACTTGAAAAATTACATTTCCAATTCTGATCTCAATCCATTTTTAATACAAATTATGGTCATAAAGAGCTTTGTTGCATTGCGTTAAAATACCACAGAGCCTACTTTACTTATATCACTTGAAGTATTTGGTCTGGGAGACACGCTTCAAAAACATGTGCTGCTTCTGCTTCTACCACAAATGGTGCCACAAGAGTCCCTCTGTGCCCAAGTCGCCATGTCAGCCAGGGAATAGGAAACGGGCTCAGTTCCCTCTGAGAAGGGCACTCATTATCCTATCCCTCCTGGCAGAGAAGCACAGCCTAACCATGTGATTACCAATTAAGCAAAACATAAGAAAGTGCTTTTGCTGCTTTCAGTTGAAGCCGATTTATTCCCCCTGCAGTACTCAAAGGTCTAAAGAGGAAGATGATGTCCAAGAGCTGAGCACTAGACACCAGGTTGGATGTTCAAGTGTTTATTAGAGAAGGAATAGCATTGGGAGCTGACCTCTAAACCTGAGCATCACATTAAACAGTCATTTGGTAAAATACTGAAATAGTAATTTCAAGCAAGGACTGGAAAAGAACTCTCCTCTCTCCCAGGAACCTGATTTCAGGAAGAGGTTAAGGGCAGTGACCTCCACCAGGAAAATGAAAGCCTCCTGCCAGGGCTATGTGAGCTACTGTTGCAGCTCCAGAAAGGGTTTGGAACTAAGCCAGCAGCATGTCCAGCACTGCCTAGTGAATCACATGGAGCTATGTGCTAATCTCCGATCCTACAGTGTACAGGCAATCTCAGCATTTGTTGGAGTCATGATTTATTGAGAATTGAGAGCGTTTCTCCCCTTGCAAGATCAGGGCCCTAGACAGCAACAAGTTTTCTTGTTCACCAAGAAGCTCATCCACAACTAAGAAACTAAAGAAGCAGGGAGAATTATTCAGCAGCACCAGAAACAACAAAAACTATGTAAGCCTTGGCAAGGCATCTCTAAGCAGCACACTGAGCTTGTAGCACAGCCCAGCCATATTTCAGAAGTAAAGAGAGGCTGTTTGTGCACAGCTTAAGGGGAGCAACGTCGCAGCAGGCTGAGACTGGGACCCAGAAACTGCTGCAAATCCTCAATTCTGATAGCTGCATAAACCCACTGGGATCCTGGTGTACTTGGGGGAAAAAGGAGGCTGAAGTATAAGTAATGGCCAACATCCAGCTTTTGAAAGAGAAAGAATACATGAAGCCTACAATGAGCATGTACCTCTCACTGTTTCCCCAATCTTGTCACATGACATTAGGGAAGGAAAAGCAGTAACAGAAACAGTGATAAAATTAAAAGCTGTGAGGGCTAGCAGGTCACCTTTCCTTTGCCTGCTCACTCAGGGCTCCAAAGGGAGCTAGCTGACGATGTGCAACGGGCTTATAGCAACCCGCTCGGGCAGGCTGTGCTGGCATAATGGGAGGTGCAGGAGGCAGGGAAAGCTGCCTGCAAATCCGAGCACAGGGGATACAGCCCACTGGGGAGGGAGCTGTGCCAGGGAGCAGAGCCTGGTTTCTACCTGGCCACACCACACCACCTCCAGAGCAGCTCTTGTTCCAGTGTATTTGGATTGTTATACAGCAATTTTGATAATGTACCTGTGGTAACATCATAATCAGATATTAGCAACATGTACTTAATAAAGTATTACACACATATCTGCTCATAAGCACCACTGTTGTGTAGAGTGAAATATCAAAGACTCAGAATAAAAATCTATGTAAAAGTGAACTGTAACAGGTTTCCTGAGACTGTAAGCTGAAAGTACAGACACAGGGTGACTCTGTGGGTCATACACTCAAATGGACAATTTCTTATATAGAATAATGTAACATTGAATAGAAGCTGCTGTGTTTCCCTGATCTAACCAGACCATCACAAATGTGAGGCTAGGTCGCACAAACTGATTTTTCAGCTTCCCTTAGACCAGCAAGTCTGAAACTTCAGCTGATTTTTCTTTAAACCTCTCGAACTGTACTTTTCATGCCTGATACCTCAAAGTGAATGAACTGATACTTCTGAAATTCTGCATTAACACTTGTTTCTAAGCTTGTGAAGCATGAGAAGACAGACAGACTTATCACTGGAGTGAAGTGAAGCCTTATCCCCAGCTGTATCACTAGAGCATGATGAACTGGTGTTTACTAAAATTCCTTAATGCTACAGGCAATGACACACTTAAATCTTAGTCTTGTTTTTCCTTTTCCTTTTTACTGTACAAGTAAGAAACTTAGAAATAGCTATAATTGTTATGTTATCCCCAATCCCCAGTGGATAGATCCTTAGTGAGGTATGACTATATGTAAAATTTTATGTATTGAATTGTTCTGGGACAGTCTAAGGTCTAAGAAGAAACACTCTCATGTTTTGAAGGAAATAATTCTTGAAGACATTAACTTTCCTTATATTCATAGAACATAGAATCATAGAATGGTTTGGATTGGAAGGGACATTGAAAGATAATCTAGTCCAAACTCACATCATCTAGCCTGACTAGGCTGTGCAGAAATCTCTTCAGTAGATCAACTAGTCTTTAATTCAAGGGGGTTTTTTTGTCCCTTTGAAACATTTGGCATTAGCTGCTGTTGGAAATAGAATATTGAACTAGATGATCCACTTGACTGATCCACTATGGCAGTTTCTGTGTTCCCTTTTTTGAGGGGAAGAAAAAAAAAAGGATTTAGGGGGTTGGGTGTGATTTGTATTCAAATAAGTGTGACATATCTGTCCCTATAGTAAATTACTTTTATCACGTAGAGTATAATAAAAGTAACAAGCAAAAAATGGCTTGGGCACTTCTGAATGTGTAGTTAAATGCTTGTCTCCAAAGACAATAAACACTTCCAAGTGATTTGATTGTGAAGAATTTGAGAACAGTAATGAGTTACTAACCATGAAGTTTATTTTCACTGTTCACCTGGTTAAGAAATATTTGTTTGACAAAATTGTTGAATTGTGTATAATTTCTAAAATTAAAACCACAGCTAAAATCAAATGAAAATATCATTAACCTGACACAGAGAAAAATAAAATGGCTCAGTATCAAATAATAAACTTAATTATTATGTTACCTAAAAATATCGAATACACAATTCCTGCAAAATCCAAAGGCAGAATTCTTCTTTTATTTATCAGCTACAAAACCCAAGGCATTAGCAAATCTAGTACTAAAAGTTGTGGTTTCATATTCAGTCTACTAATGTGAGAAGGATCACTGCACCAAACCAAGAGAGCAAACCAAGTTTAAGCAAAGTTTAATAACAACTGTATGCATTGCTGTGATTAAATACTCGTTAATAACTGGCAGTTGAGAAAGTCACAGAGAATTACGATAGTGGGTTATTTGTCTCTGTTGCCTTCAGTTTTATAAGGATTCCTGCTAATTAGGGACAAATCAGTCTGGAAAAGAGGAGGCTGAGAGGAGACCTTACTGCTCTCTACAATTTCCTGAAAGGGGGTTGCAGAGAGGTGGGTGTTGGTCTCTTCTCCCAAGTGACAAGTGATAGGACAAGAAGAAATGGCCTCAAGTTGTGCCAGGGGAGGTTTAGGCTGGATATTAGGAAAAATTTCTTTACTGAGAGAGTGGTGAGGCCCTGGGATAAACTGCCCAGGGAAGTGGTGGAGTCACCATCACTGGAGGTGTTCAAGGAACGTGTGGACGTGGCATTGCAGGACATGGTTTAATGGGCATGGTGGTGTTGGGTGGATGGTTGGACTTGATGATCTTACAGGTCTTTTCCAACACTAGTGATTCTGTTATTCTGTGAATATTTAGATAAACAGTTTAAGTTACTTTTTAACAGCCGGCCACTCGGGCTCCTTTTGGTCTTCAGTTCCCTCAAGACTCCATTTCACCCTGTAAAGCTGGTTTCAGATTATTCTGTTTCCTCTCCATCCAATTAAGTTTCTAAACTTCTAGATAGTACAAAAATGTGAATGGTAGTCAATCCCTTCCAGATACTCAAGGATGAAACTTTTGAAAATGTGTAACTGCCTGATTTAAAGAAAAACCCCAAAGTTCCATATTTTAAAAACAATGTTAACCAATTCAGGACATCCAGTTTTATCCTGTTGCTAACAATGTTGAGGAAAAACCTTTCTCTCACCTGTCTCTCCACCTGTCACCACTTTCTCTCCACCTGTCTGTTACTCCCCACAGCTCCCCTCTTCTCCCAAGTTAAAGTGACTTAATAAAAGTTTGCTGTAAAAGACAGCCAAATAAACCTAGAAATAAATTCTAGATTCTTGAATGTTCATTAATTTGGTTCACATTTTTATACAGAGTGTCTCCCTTTTATATTAAAAATCTGAACTCATAATACTTTCATAGAATTTTAAATTGTCTGCTTTACATGTAGTAAGAGCTGTTGACCAAATACTGAATTTAGAATACATTTATACTGTCAACTGGAATCTGGATTTTTGTCAGGGTGCAAGGGAAGAGGAAATTTCTAAAGAAATCCTTTAACATATTGGGTGCTTTAATCTTCTCTGTCTTCCTTCAATCCCACTGCACTGCTGTTCCATCACCCGCTCTTATGTTAATCAGAATGACTGGGTCATCCTCTTTTATAAGCTTGCTGGATTAATTCTTTTTCAAGGTCATCTGTGAATTGACTTTAGTAACCAATTATAAATTGGATGGTATTTTAATATTCTACCCTCTCCCTGAGCTTTAATCTAGAAGTGATGAGAGACAGAATGAAACCCAAAGGAGGTTGCATTTTAGGAAGCAAGATGATGAATGCCATTATCCAATACCTTTAAAATTTCTCCTGCCCTGGACACCCTTATCTTTCCCACTGAGTTCAAAGGGAGTTGAAGGAAATTCAACATCTTCCAGAAACAGTGCTTTAGTCTTTTAGCTAATATAACTGCATATGATCTCTGGAGAAATCTGTCGATATTGGTATTTGAGGCACTTAAGCTTGACATTCAGAGTTCGGTACAATTATGAATGCATCTCTATTAAAGCAACAGAAGCATATCTCTCTCTCTCTCTTTGATGTTGCCTTTTGAAATTTAACGTTAAAAAAGCAGTATATTCCTTCATTGTGTTTTTAAAAGACTTTGAAACAGCTTAGGAAACTGCTTTTGGGCCATCACCTGGCAATAAAATATTTTAATTGTGTAATCAAAGATTATGTCATTGATTTTTTTAAACCCTATTAGATACCTGCAGAACCTTGGATTCAAAGGGCACAGATTGTAAAGACCAGTTGAATAAGGATTGCAGATCCACTGGTTAAAGATCTCACAAACATTTTCTAGAGGAACACTTACCAGGCGGCTGTGTTTAGGCCCAACCACAATGTGTGCTCTTAAGCATCTTTTGACCTGACCATGCTAAAGTAATGATTTTCCCCTCACTGCCTCTTTGGCATGCTTTCTAGGCATAGAAAGCAAGCTATGGCTTTCTCCTTGACCCCTCACAGACCAGCAGTACAGTTGCGTCAGTTCTTCCAGACCAGTGCCTCCAAAGACCTCCAAGACATCTCCCCTACCTTCTTTCTCCTACTCCATAATAATCAGATAAGTTCAAGAATTTCCCCAAAGATTTAACCATATGCATACCCTCACTTAACTATTCACCTCTTCAGCTGAAGTAAATATTTGAAGCAAACAGACACAGAGACATTGAAAGGCATCCACAATCACACTTTCTTCAGTCAGTACAAGAAATAGGTTAAAATTAAATGTGTTCTTGTTGTTGTTTCTGTACTGCCCTGCAGTATTCTTTAGGGTAAGTTCAGAAGCAAAATAAGGATCAAATAAGGATCACAGAGTCCTTCCTTACTTGTTTTGAGATTTTATTCCAAAATATCAATGAGTTTGTGAGTTATTTAGTATTTTTCAAAACCATGAGGAAAGGCAGACAACAATTCTGTTGTTTTAAATTAAAAATTAAATGACAAATAGAATGAGAAATGGAGAACATAGTTGTGATAGAATTTGTTCCTCAAGGAGGATACTAATGTTTGTCCATGAGGATTCTGCTAAGGATTTCAGACTGTGCTACAGGAAGAAGAGATAACCCAAAAGTTTCATGGTGCTATCAGCACACCTGACCTACAAAGCCAACAGAGAACCTGGAAGTAAAATTTGCCCCATTTGCCTCAGTATTCTGGGGAAGCAGTGAGTTTTGTTCAGATTAGAACAGGCTTGAATTACGGTTTTGATGTGGAACTATGTAAAACTCCAGGTTTTGCTGGGCTTTTGTTCTAAGCTACAAACAGGAGGTGACAGCTGCTTAGTGTTTTAATTTTGTATTCAAAAGAATTGCAAAAAAAGAACAAAATAAACAGCTTATATGATGAACCTTTGTTTGCGCTCTCTTTATGAGTGTTGATTCCACTGCCATTCAGTCGCGCCAAGGGCTCATCCATATAAAATCAAGATGATAAATTCAACTCTTGCCTGTCTCCTTTCTTTATACTTTCTTTTTGAAGGTATGCGCCAAGCAGATAGTGCTGAAAAAATAACTGCTTGTTTTTTCTGCAGAATTTATACATCATAGGTAACTGCAGTCCATACTGCCCCACAGTCATCAAGGCTTTAGCCATTATCGGGCAGATGACTGCAGGAACGAGAATTAGGCTTGACTCCTTGCCTAGATATGGGTGGGACATCCTGAGGCTATTCAATTTAAGAATTACTGCATTAGGGCAATGAAGCAGAGGAGAGTCTTAAGCTATCATGAATACCCTGCACCAGTCTTTCTCTAGACTGTGTACAGATTATTTTTTTTTAAATGCTTACAATCTGCATATGCTCATAATCTGAAGATAATAGGAAAGTTCCCTGTTACTCTATAGAACCATATAAAATCTGTTTATCCTGAGAACATAAATCAGGCTTAGTGTCGGGCATGCTGGAATGCTAAAGCCCCAGTAATTTCAGTAACCTACTTCTCTGTCACTGGATGATAGCCATTTTTCATTTCTGCTGTGGGTAGTAACAAGACAATGTCAAACTAAAATAGAACTTTCTAAAATGCATTCTTCTGAAATACAAATGCTGTTTTCTCTTTTTGGAAAAAAAAAAAAGACACTTCCAGTTCAATGGTTTTTTCCACAAATCATTAATTTATACTTTCTGATGTGCTTTGGGTGGCATTCTAGCCTTTCTGAATCTAGTGGCAAAATTCCCACAGCTTTAAATGAAGTAAGGATTTTCTTTTCCACTTACCCGTATTTATACAGTTGTTCTTATGTGCCCACACTTGGGTAGACCACTTTAGTTCATCTTCCAAGCATGTCTTCCATTGTTTTGCTATGATCCCTGCTCACTCAGCCCCTTACCCTGCTTTTCAGGTACAGAGGGCTGTCGTTTTAAGTGGTACAATTTACACACAGGGAGACCTTGTCCATTCTGGTAGAGGATCTATTGTTTGTGTGTACTAGGGATAATCTATAAAATGCACCGTGGAGTACAAGTTGGAGTCAAATAGGTCACCTGAGAAAATATGGCATGATAAAGAGAGTAAGAATGGTACACAGCTCCAAAATACTTGTCTTTCTCCATTCAGGCTTCAAAATGGAGCCAGTTCACCCACACCTGCTCACTCTTCGAATTCACTTTCTGTTAGTACAGGAGCAATTGAGTTTTACTCCTGCAAAGGTTAATTTTGTGCTCATGTGCCTGACTAGTTCAGCATGTACTACACATTGCATGTAGCAGCTTGACATAGCCGTGGGACAGCGCTTCCACCCCCTGAGCACGCAGCCGTGCCTAACAGAGGACCCACAGAACTGAGCAGGCTGTGCCAGATGCAGCTGCACCCATGACCAGGCTTATTAGTGACCACTGCGATGGCCAAGAAAGGCAGGAGATAGAAAACCTGGATGTGACAGGCGGAAGACCAGCACTCTTTGATTTGTCCTGGTCCTCTATCTGAGGTTATTGCCCCCAGGCAGCGGGCAAAGGGGAGGTTGTGCATGAAGGGTGGTAACTTCTCAGGCCAACACAAGTTCAGGCTTCCCACAAGTCCATCTGCAAATGCCTTAACTTGCAAACATACGGACCAGGACAGGGGAAGCTGAGACATGTCCCCTGTCTCCCAGACACCCTGGTGCTCTTCCAGCCCTGCAACCCACTTCCATCAGCCTCCTTTGTATCTTCTGGCCAGGACTCTGGAGCGCAGGGATAGATCCAAACTGGCAAGCTGCTTCTCTTGTGGCTTTTCCTCCTGAGCAGGAGGTGCACTATTGCTCCCAGCCACATAAAGGATGATCTCCAGTACTCTGCATGCCTCTCTTTCTTCCCTTTCTGTTTACCTATTACTGGAGGGACAGAATTCAAAATGATAACTTGACTGGGAAGGTGCGTTTTCAGTCTGCTTGAGGTTTTTGTACAAGAGGTCTCTGTCAGTGATGCAGCTATGCTTCCCTGGACACAGTGTAATTTGGGGGCCTGTCAGAACACATTTTGCAGTGCAAAATAACTTTTTCTTACTTTCTAACGTGGTGAAGAAGCCATGAAGCTATAGAAATTTACACCATGAACTGCATGAGCCTCAGCATATCAAAAGCACAGAGAGGACTTACAAACTCATTTATTTTCCTGTCCCGTTACTGGCCTCATGAGAATTAGGGCTACAAGTTTCACATTGGTATTCAGGAGATCATTTGTCACACACAGAGAAAAAAATTAGGGGGAACATTAATGGTGACAAGCGTACAAGACTACTGAACAGTAGAAGCGTTTCAGTCCCTTTGGGATGAGGAGAGCAAGGTTTTACAGCCCTCTAGTCCAGTTGCCATAAATCCAGCACATCAGCAGTGAATGTATTCAAGCACACCTCTGAATTGGCATTGCATATATACATGCGATTAATGTGTGTGACTATACAAGTTTAAACTTGAAATCTACAGTTAAAGATCCATCTAAAGCCTGCTTTCAAGGAAGGATGTTTCATGTAACATTTGCTCGACCTAGAAAGAAAGTAATTTAAATTATTATAAGACTTCTTAATCCTGTTTAACTTATTTTCCTGAGAGAAACTGAAAAATCCAGTGGCTCTTACAGACTTTTCTTGTGCTTACAGGATTCTCCCCTCACATTAAAAAAAAAGAAACCAACAAAAAAACCCCGTGTATGTTGCAGCATGACCCATTATAATTAAACCGGTAAGCTAATCTTTAAGGTGCCAGAAGGACAGGATAAATTCTTTGTAGTGACTAATATGGCCATTCTGGCAGGGGGATTCAGAGTGGGAACCTCTATCATCTCGTCTGTCTGTCTTCCTTGCCTGTCTCCCACCAAAGGAGACTGGCTAAATCAAAAACACCAGCCAAGCCCCCTTCCTGTTTCCCCTGGAAATGTTATCCATTGTGAGCAGTGGCTTAAAGTCACAATTACTCCCGCGTCTTTATTAAAACATAACGTTGAGATTTTAGCTAAGAGTAAGTATATTCATTCCCCTAAGTTTTACTACACTGAAATAGAAAGTCTTTGGGAATTACTGAAGGAAGTAATTTTTTTTTTCCTTTTTTAAAAATATTTAAATGCTAAAGAATAAAAATCCCTTTTTCATACACTGGCACAAAGCATGGGTAAGACTAAAACCAATATATTTAAAAGTGGATGATTCTCCCTGGCTTTACAGCAGCAAACACTGCCATCCTGATCCTGATGTGGCAGGGGAGTAATAGAGAACATTTCCACAAAAGCACTGTTTCTCTAGATATTTCTGCAAGAGCTCTTTCCTTTGTAAGTCAATCTGAATATTGTAGACAGCCCTCAATTTAGTATCAACTTCAAAGGAACAATCTCTGTCAAATGCACCATGTTCCTAGCTCGTTTGAAGATGGAGACACACTGAAGCCCTTTCTGTCAGGGAAGAAGGAAGGAAAAGAGGTTTGTTTAGTCCAAATCCCCACTGGTTGACTTACATCAGAAAACTGGTATGTAGTCAGTCTCTCTAAATAAGAAAAAGGAAAAAAAAAAGACAGCTCAGTGATTAATATGCTTACTTTAATGTCAGAGATATATGTTCAAATCCTTCCTCTGTCAGACTGTAGAGCAGGGATGTGAAGCAAACCCCATGCTTCACGAGAAGATCAGGCAATCTTAGATGGGTTTCCGTATCAGTCTCTCCTGACAATTTTTTTTCAGTGGATATAAAATAGAGAAATAATCACTGCAGCAGAAGTAACTCTGATGTGTCATGAAAAATGCCTTAACCTTCAGGCTCCAGCATTTCCATTATCCATTCTTTTACTATCTGACTGCATTTTGTGCAAGACTTTATGCAGTAGGTGTGTTTAGCTGATTTGATTCATCTGAGATCAAAGGATAAGAATAATACAGAAGGGACAGTTCTTAACTCGTCAAGTGTAAAGTCAAGCTGTACATATATGTCTAATGGGAAAAATGTAGAGTACTTTACAGGAAGGAAAATGGGTACGTAGGGGAGCTGCCTCTAGAGGGTTAAATCATGGCATAACAGAGGCTTTGAAGATCCATTCTTGAATTTGAAATGGTAGTCTGATGCCTAGAGTCCTTCGTGGATCCAGTTGGGTGCCCTCAGGATAAATTATGAAGGGCATAAGGAGAATGTGCTCTGCCAAATAAGCGTATCTTATTTGTAGCTGACACAGAGTAACTATTGTTCTTGGGTTGTTTATGCTTTATTCCCTGTGGCAGCTGTTAATATATTCTTGGTCTGATTCTTATCTTTTACTGACACACATCAGAAGCATTTCTAGACCTCTGGGTGGGGAAGGGTTTGAGGTTTCTTTTCTAGTTCAGATCGATACCATATCAGCAGGATGGGTCAAACACTTGCAGCTCTCATTCCTTTATAATTTATTAACATTCAGTTGTCTCTCACCTCTTATTGACCTTTTCTATTCAACTGATATGAAACCAAGGCCCTTTGAACCCAAGTGCCAAGAGGTGCAGCTGGATTGCATTCTATCGTCCTGAGTAACAGGCAGCTAAAGCAACGGCATGCAGCACATGCTGCTACTGCGTGCCTTACCTGGAAAAATGCTACTGAATATGAACCAACCTCCCAGGGAACTTGGCCTGCCTGTAGAATTCATTGGTACCTAAAATAAATTCCTGCAGATTGTAGCCTCTCCCTCACCTTATACTGTATCTGATGAGCACCAAGGAACAAACTACTGCAACTGTGTTTTTGTACCTCATAAAATATGATGGTTGAAATCTGAAACTAGCAGAGCAGTGATGACAGTCCCTTCCTTTAAGGAAAATCTCTGCACACTGACAATCTTCAAGGGCAGCCTCTGGCTGGCATCACTCTAAATGACGCCAGGAAGTGAGGCCACTTTTTATTTTCACATGCTATTATTCATGGCTTATTTTAAATATGATTACATGGATTTTAATTGTTTTTGTCTTCAGCTAAACAATAGTAGGGCTTTATTTCATCATTTCAATAGACTGCATATCTTTCTCAAGGATTCCCACAGTATTAGGGAACAAATAATCACAAATGTTCAGCTATGGGCAGAATAAGCATATGCATACCCATTGCATATGGGCATGCAATTTGCCTGTGTGCACTTTTCCTTTTACGTACACACCCCCCCCACCCCGAACAGATTAGCTATAGACTCAGATGGGAGTCGTTCTGCACAGCTCTACTGGAGACACGTGATGTTTACATGTTATTTGCAGCCCTGAGATATTAATATTGGCAGTACAAGGACTGTATCTTTGCTGATAAACTAATGGAAATAATAATACAAGGAAACCAGGGTCTGACACACAACCATAATACAAAAATAACATTACAATAATGACAATAACAAAGCCTGCTTATGGATGAAAATGTAGATCAATTCTACCTTGTGGATGCATACTTGCTAATGCATGGAATATGTGACTGCGTGTTCTGAAATGAGTTTGCTAAGTAGAAGCTTGTTTTATTCTTCATGGAACCAGTTAGTCTTTGATGTCTTTAGCATTGATAGACCTTAATTTTTAAGACTTTGAAAAACAACATTCTCATATGTCATAACAGAGATACTTATTTCATTTAAATTGTGAAAAAACTGTCAGAGATGCTAGGATTTTAATCTTAGCATGAAAGAAATATAGGTATGACATGTCCACTACTTAGACCATAAGCTATTTATGGGAAATAAGCATTTCTTTAGCTAAAATATGATTTTAATTTTCCTGTTTTAATTAGACACAGACTATCACCCCAATTCTGAATATCCTGCATCCTGGAGTGTGGGAAGTCCATAGGCAGACACTAATTTTGTTTCCTGAGTCTATCTGCTTCCAAAATGTACTTCTTCTAGAGCATAAAGATAATTACCTTGTGGTTTTTATGTCATATAAAATTTCAGGATCCAAAAGCAAGTACTGCTGAACACACATTTAACATACAAGTGCAAAGAACTTTTTTGTTGGCCTTTTTACCATGATAAACAGGAAAGGAAGAAAGCTATGTGCCATACAGCAAGATCCATTAAAATCTCTCCCTGTTCTATAGTATACAAATAATCTGAAGTCTCTACTTCCATCTTTTGCAAGCAAACAATGAGGAACATTTAAATCATTATACTTTCTTGAGAAGGAAATGCTTCAAGAAATGGCATTATTTAAAAAGGGAAAGGGGGAAAATGCATCAGTAAAGTGAACTGAAACCTTTTTAGTCTGGCCAGTCTCACAAAGAGAATGGCAATAAATATTTCTATAAAAGGCATGTTTATGTCCCATAACCTCCATGACAACAATTATTTCACTAGGCTCAGAATATTCTTCCTTCCTTTTATTTTTTCGTTTTGAATTAACTGCTTGTGTAGACAAGCATCTGCTGCCTCTCCATCTCACAGCTGCTCTCTTCTGAATTTATTCTTACTAGTCTGTATCCCTTGCCCATTTTCAAACAAATACTTCAAGACTCTCTCTTAAATGGTCAGTCTGGGCAAAAGGCCAGGAAGTGAAATCATCTCTTTACCACTAGATTTCCTTCTATTTTACTTTATTTCCCTAGGAAACTTTGCCTCATTCCAAAAAGTCTGCCAGTCCCAGAATTTTGTTGTGTAATTGCAATTCTATAGGAAGTTACTAAAAATGTGGGGTTTTCTCACTTTAAATGAAGATTCATTAATTTCCAAAAATGTTTTTATTTAGGTCTAAACCTGAGAAAAGATTAGAAACCTATAATAGGATACAGGTAAATTGGAATTAATCTCTCATTCTTCGCTTCTGGTTATTTTTTCCTAGGATGGGAGGACATCAGAACTGTGCACAACATTTTCCCAGACCTCCGAAACCTACGGTTTACACAGACTGCTGCTGACATCCCTGTGGACCAGAAAGGAAACGGCATAAAGAAGGTATCAAACTCATTCTGACAATAATGCTTTTTAAGGATGGCCTTTGAGCCACAAAGTAGCTTTAAGGCTGCGAACATCCCTCAGTACACAGTGGATCTCCCACAGCTGCCTAAAGGAATATGTTTGAAGAACCGCATGCTGTCTTTATGTGGTAACTGCCTTTCATTTTAACTGTCACTGTCCTTTATTCCATGCTGGCAGCCCTGCACCACCTGGCATCAGGCTGCTGCGGGGGCTGCCCAGCTGTGCAAACACGCCTGCGGTTACCAGCACCACCCCACACACCAGCGCATGTGCTGCACTGGGCAGCAGCAGCAGGGACACGGGCCCTTGGCTCCCTCAGCCACTCTGGTACTTCCGCACTGGTGAATCATCTTACTTCTGTCTTTTCTTTCGACTCCTTCCCTATCCTCTTCTTTTTGTGTCTACTCCCTGTTTTCCTGCCTGCTCATTTTATTCTGTGCTGCAGCTCTCCATTCCCTCAACTTAACCCTGTAAGGCACTCTCAGCCTTATTCCATTCCATTCCATTCCATTCCATTCCATTCCATTCCGTTCTGTTCTGTTCTGTTCTGTTCTGTCCTGTGCTGTCCTATCCTATCCTATCCTATCCTATCCTATCCTATCCTATCCTATCCTATAGATATGCATACAAACATCTAAATACAGGTACACACACATAAACACAACTGAAAGCTCAGATTCTGCAGCATGTGGACACTTCACATGGACGACTAAAATATATCAAACCAGTCAAAGCTCTGACCACTGCTGGGTGTTTGTCATTCAAGGTACAGAAAAAAGAGAAGATGATGCAGGGAAAGTTGATCATACCATGACTCATTTCAGTGCTTTTGCTTTTTTTGACACTGTTAACTGCAAACTGTAACGTATGGACATACCGTGCCTCCAGTTCCTGTGGACCCCCTCGTGCTGACGTATACTCAACATGAAGCTCAAATGGGGCAACCAGACAGTGCTACGTAATACAGGAGATGTGAAGAATTTGGAGGCTGGAATGGAATAAGTATGAATTATCCAGTCAACAAAAGGAAGGAGAGTGGGCTAGAGTGAGAATAAAAAATATTTATAGACTACAGTATTTTTTAAAAAGATTTAAAGTGTTTAATTTGAGAGTTCTAGAGTTCATTTCCCCTAGCTAATTACAGGATTGGAATCTTTCTTAATAACTCATTAAAGAAGAATAGAAGTGTTAACAGAATACATTATTTTCTTGCATAATTAATAATGGAAAAATGAACATCTAACCTGAACAGGCTTTAAGGGGAACATATGCATACTGAGTAATGCTACAGCCACATCTTTTTATTTGTTTGTTTTTGCCAGTGCAGTCCATCTATTAAATGTCCCTTCGGCAGGTCAGCATTAGTTATATTTTATGTCCATGTCATAAACATAACCGATATACCACTGTGTTCACAGCAGCAGTTAAATATTATTCCTTATTGTTTAAAAAGTCCAGTAGCTATGTGATAATGTCATTGGAAATTGTTATTACAGTAGACAGGAACTTGCATGACCCCTGCTGGGTTATCTTTTCCAAACTGTGTAAGTGAACCTTGTTATCTACGTAGTCTTTTTGAGAGATGAGTAATTAAATTCTTACGATCATGCAAGTTGTTACAATAAGACAGAAATTCTTATTTTCATTTCTTGTCCTGTTCCCTGGAAAAGTAAAAAAAGCATGGAGATTCCATCTGGCATTTTTACACCCTGTTACAAGTTGTTTGATTGAATGCAGGTAAATTCATGGGAAATCTTGGCATACTGTTGAAATAAGGCAGTTCTCATTAACTTCAAGAGGGTCTGATTTTTAACTTCAGTATTTTCTTAAAGAAGAATATAACCCTTTAGTGAGAAAATACTTTTCTTTGCTTAAATACAACTTACATGTGAAATGTAAGGCCACCTTATTATTTGATAAACCACTTCTTAAACACAGATACCAATTTCATGAAGCACCGAGTGAGGAAAGGACGATTTAACCTGTAATTTTTGAGGCATGCCATCAAACAACACTGATTCTCACTTTTTCAAAATACCTGTTTTCATTGGGTTGTTTAAATTATTGTCTACCTCTCAGCAGAGTACTGAAAGATGGGGAATAAGTTTTGATTTTACTCACAATAAATTCAGCAGAAGGATGTGTGGATCCAGTAGAGATATTGGTTGGGATGAGGGGGAAGGAGCGAGCTCAGGGGACAACACAGTCTCTCCACTGCCAACCAGTGCAGACTCCGCAAGGTAGCAGCAAGCTAAAAGGCTGGAGCTGTGCAAATGGGTAGTGGTGCCAGACTATTGATCTTCTCCTGCCTTTCTCACTCCCTCGCCAAAGTTTCCAACCCCAAAGAAATCTGTATCATGCAACAGACTGCAATAAGTTTCTTCACCTATACACAACAGATGATAAATGGAGGTGGACCTTAAGCAGCCTTCCTTTACACTAGCAGAAGAGATGCTGTAGCTGCTTCTGCCGTTAGACACTGTTTCCAGGTTTGTGGCAGAATGGGTAGACAGATCCATTTCCAGACATTTTCTTGTATCCCCTTTGGGGATGAGAAGTGTCATCAGCCTTTTGTGAACTTACTCGTGCCCTACACATCACAGAATCACAGAATCACTACGGTTGGAAATGACCTGTAAGATCATCAAGTCCAACCATCAACCCAACACCACCATGCCCATTAAACCATGTCCCACAATGCCACATCCACACGTTCCTTGAACACCTCCAGTGAGGGTGACTCCACCACTTCCCTGGGCAGCCTGTTCCAGTGTTTCACCACTCTCTCCGTAAAGACATTTTTCCTAATATCCAGCCTAAACCTCCCCTGGTGCAACTTGAGGCCATTTCCTCTTGTCCTGTGGCTAGTCACTTGGGAGAAGAGACCAACACCCACCTCTCCGCAACCCCCTTTCAGGTAATTGTAGAGAGTGATGAGGACTCCACTCAGCCTCCTCTTCTCCAGACTGAACAACCCCAGCTCCCTCAGCCACTCCTCATAAGACTTGTGCTCCAGACCGCTCACCGGCTTCGTCACCCTTCTCTGGACACGCTCCAGCATCTCAATGTCCTTCCTTTAGTGAGGGGGTGTTATGCAATCATTTTACTTGTCCCCTGCGAAGCCAGGCAGATCTCTTTTATTGCACCATCCATCTACACCTGCAAAGCAAAATACAGCTCTTAGTAAGAACAGGATACTGTATCTCTCTGTGAGACTACTTCTAACACAAATATACGCCCTTAAGCCCTAGCAGTTGAATGCAGGAAAGAATCCACCCTAAAAGAGAAGAGTGGAGAGGCCATCGCAGATGGCTCAAATCATGCCCTTGCTGACAGGTAAGCAGAGAAGCAAGGGAGCAAATGTTTTCATGGACTGAGCTGTATTCTCCTCCCCAGGGACAAAGCCTTAGGTTTGAAGCATAAAATGGAAATTTTGGGGCTTCTATATGATTCCTTCTATGCATAAAAGTTAGCTTCCATTCATCTGTAATAAATGAAATCAATTTGAAAGATAAAACAAAGCTGTAGGATTGCAGGGGCATGTTAGGCAAAGCCTTGTCAGCATTCCCCAGCAAGATGGCAGTAGTAAAACTGTAGCAATGTCTCTTCTCTCCCAAACGTATCAACCACATTTGGGGAAAATGGCTTAAGATACTAAGCTGACAGGTATTTGTAGAAGTGTAGCTTTTGTACATCACCAAGAAACATCAAAGGGCTAAAGGAATGGTTCATTTAGTTTAGGTACATTTAAGGCTTGATCCAGTGAAGAACTAGAGATCTCAATACTAGATGATATAGCTTCCTGATGCAAACTGAACCGCATCTTTCCAGCTCGGAGTGTAGACGGACACCAAGGATCTCCCCATGTTCACCCGCACAGGCACACAGTTCAGTGACTCTGTCCTGATGCACTGTGGAGAAGAACAAATGCGGGAGTGACAATTCTGGTTGGCAGCAGAGCTCTGAAAACACAGCTGCTACAACACCGTAGATTTTGACTTTCGTGGCTGTATCATCTCGACACCTTGATTAATCAAAATTCTGATTTCATCTAGAAGTAAACCAACAGGTTCTTGTTCTGTTATGAAATTATATTTTCCATAAAATCATGTCTACTGGCACGCAAATTTCATTACATTCCCAGTTGCATGTAGCAAATTTAATATTATTTTTGCCAAAGCAGTTTAATAGCTCTTGAAATGTAAAAATTGTAAGAATATAGGCAATATTTGATGTAGCTTCATTTTTGCTGAATACCAAGAGAAACAAAATACTAACTGAATGTAAAGATCTGCCTAAAACCGGTTATGAATGTGTGAATTCAGTTTACCCCTAATCAACTTCTTCTACTTCATGAATTTCAAAATGTTGCTTTGTTAATTCTTACAACTGTAACAAACAGAATTTCTGTATATGTGATATCCAGTGCTGTACAAGCATTTAGCAAGATGTTTCCCGAAAGCAAAAATGAAGTAACTAATAGATGCATATTGGGGAGAGGCTGATATTTCATTCTTGTATTTTTATATAGATCTGAAATAAGTATTTAAATCATTCTACTTATCATAGGATCACACAACAGTCCAGGTTGGAAGGGACCCTGAAAGATCATCTGGTCCAAACTTTCATGGGAAAGGGCTAGATGAGATTATCTAGCAGTCTGTCCAATCGCATCTTGAAAACCTCCAGTGATGAGGACTCTATCACACTCCTGGGGAGGTTGTTCCAGTGAATGATTGTTCTTAGTGTAAAAAAAAAAATCTTTCTTATATGGAGATAAAACCTCTCCTGATGCAGCTTGTACTCATTGCCCCTTGTATTCTCCATGTGACTCTTTGTGAAGAGAGAACCACTGTCCTCTCTGTAGCTGCCTTTTAAGTACTGGAATACTTGAAAAGCCATAATCAATGCTTGAAAGTCTACTTTATTTATGAAAATAGGCTGTGCTTCAGACCTTCATCACACAGTGTGTCTGTACACCCATCTTTCTAGCTCTTCAAGGTGTCCAGAGAAAATGTGTTATATTTCGGTGTAGGCCTAGAGTCAATGAGATCTGTGCAGGTCGGTCACAAGCTGGCTGAATGGGACTTGTCATCCACATTTATTCCCTCCAAAGAGAAATTAAATTAAGAAACAGCTGAACTGGTGCACAGCCTACTAGTCTACTGGAGCAGTGAGGGCACGTTGTACAGGACTGAGTCCACCTGGAGCCTCAATCCGAGACTGTAGAACTCAAGCCTCCACAGACTGCAAATACTGATGAACCCTACTTTTTTTTAGTTCCAAATACAATATTTATTTTCTGCTTTTTTCTCTGTTTTTTTTTCTGGGTATTCAAATGCTAGGAATTTGTATTATATCACGCTCACAAGCCCAAAAACATTGACAGGGTTTTTCTGAAGTGAAAGCTTGAAAATGAAATGCACACATGTGCATGTGGTTTTGTGCCATATAAAATGCCTGGGGAAGAGACTCGGATGTGTGCTCTATCTGAACGTACACGAGGTAACAGCAGATAGACATCACAGTAAGGAGTATGAAAATGAGGTGACAAACTGCTTACGGAGGAACAGTTGCAGTGGATCAGTTAGACATTTAAGAACAATTTACTGGAAGTCAGCGCAGGCACCTAGTGTACGACTGCATTTAGGCCAACTTGCTTGAAAACAGCTGAACCGGTTTTTGTGGGTGTTAAACTGCCTCATGTATTGGGAGCTAGGGGGTTGGTAGCACAGCTTCACTTAACCCAGAAACCTCCATCTTTCAAGAAGGAGATCACTGAGGCTGGACCGCTCTTCTCCTGGAAGTGCTGTGCAACAGGCTGGCAAGACGGGCCTGGGCATCTCCCGGACGCAGGCCTGAGATGGGGCCTGTGACCGCGGCCCTGCTGCTGCGGCTCTGGGCCTCACCACCCTCCTGCCCCTCCGACAGCTGAGCAAGCACCTGCATTTTCCACCCTCCTCCACGCCCGAGGCTGGACACCCGCCCGCCGGGCAGGACGAACGCTTCCTGGCTGCGCAGGGAGCTGCTTGTCACCCGCCCGCCAACAAACGGAGGATGCCGAGGTCAACCCCAGCTCCCGACACGTTTCCTCCGGCAGGCCCGGGGGAGGGCCGTGGGCGCGGGGACAGCGCTGGGGTGGGACGGCGCGGGCGGCCGGGGCCAGCCTGAGCCGGGGCCAGCCTGAGCCGGGGCCGAGCGCTGCCACAGCCGCCGGGCAGCCTGCGCCCCTCGGCCCGCCGCGCCGCGCCGCGCCGCCAGGATGAGGCGGGCCGAGCCCTGGTGCCTGCTTCTGGCCGCGGCCTGCGCCCTGGGCCGGCCCCCGCCGCCGCGGGCCGCCGTGCGCTGCCAGGCCGCCGGCGCCTGCTTCAGCGCCCATCTCGCCAACGGCTCCTACGCCGAGGCCCGCAGCGCCTGCGGCCGCCGGCGGGGCAGCCTGGCCTGGGTCAGCGGCGAGCCGGAGCTGCGGCTGCTGCTGGGGCTGCTGGCGGAGGCGGGACCCGCGCCCTCGCTCTTCTGGGTCGGGCTGAAGAGGAACGCCTCCGCCTGCACCGACGCGGAGCAGCCGCTCCGCGGCTTCTCCTGGGAGAGTGCCGGCGGCGGGGCGGCCCCGCGGGACGTGCCGGCGGCGCTCGGCCGGTGGGTGAAGGAGCCCGTGCGGTCCTGCCTGACCGCCCGCTGCGCCGGGCTGCACCTGGCGGCGGCGGCGGCCCCTGGCAGCGGCCCCGGCTGGGGCTGGAAGGAGCGGCTCTGCCAGCGGGAGAGCCAGGGCTACGTCTGCAAGTACCAGTACGAGGGCGCCTGCCCTGACCTCAGCCCCGCGGGCGCCCTCGACCTCGACTACCGCCTCCCCTTCGAGGAGCGCAGCGCCCGCCCCGGCTTCAGCCCGCCGGGCACCGTGCTCACCGTGGCCTGCCCCGGCGGGGAGGTGCAGCTCACCTGCCAGCCCCAGCAGGGCGGCTTCGCCTGGAAGGGGGCAGAGGAGCCCCTCTGTCCCTGCCCCTTCAGCTACCGGAGCCCCGGCCGCGGGCGGTGCGCCGAAGCCGCCGGGTGCCGCGATGCCGCCGGCGGCTTCGCCTGTGTCTGCACTCCGGGCAGGCGGGACGGGACGCCCTGCGCGGCCACAGGGGCGGCCGCCACCACCGCGGACGGCGCCGCGGAACCGCCGGGTACCGGGGCGGAGGGGCGCCGCCCCTCCGCCCCGGCACCCGGCGGTTCCGCGGAGCCGGCCGCCGCCACCACCGCCGGCGGCGAGAAGACGGCTGCTCCGCCGCCCTCCTCCTCCTCGAACTACGTTTTCATCCTGGTGACGGTCGCGGTGGTGGTGCTGGTCATCCTGGTCATGACCGTCCTGGGGGTCTTCAAGCTCTGCTTCAACAAGAAATCCGAGGGCCGCGGGGACAAGGAGCCGCCGGAGGCCGGCAGCAAGGCGGAGCCGGGCTCCGCGGAGCCGAGCGGAGCAGCGGGCGGCGACTAGCCCCGGGGCGGCCGCGGCCCCGTCCCCCGGGGCTGGCCCGAGCGGCAGCTCCCGCCCCGGGGCAGCGCTCGCCTCCCCGTCTCTCGTGCCCCCAGCCCGGCTGCCGCGGGGCGCCGAGGAAGGGGCGCCGTGGGACTTGGCTGAGCAGGGCTGGCGGATTGTCAGCCGTGGGGGCATGCAGCGACCAGGGCTTTGAAGCCTTTGGACAGCCAGGAGGTTTTGTCAGTCTGAAAAACAGTTATTTAGGTGGTGACATAAGTAAAATATAAATACAGCAGCCTGGCTGACAGAGAGATTGCTTATCTGTAGCTGCAACAGATGTGGGTCTTTATCCTCTCAGAAACTGTTCTTCGGGCGCCTTACTTGGAGCAGTTGTAAAGGGGACCGCTTTGAGCGCTCGCGTCTTGTCTGAGTGGTACTTGGAGGCTCTCGTTTTCTTTCTAATTGCTGGAGCATTTGGTGAGGTGAACTGCCATAATTTTGGAGAAAACTGTGACCCATACTCTTTCAGACTGACATTCTTAAAAATGAAGAGCATTTCTGTACTTAGAAGGTCATTAAATTGCTGAGGAAGTGGGAGGTTAATGGGGAGTCAGTTTTATACTTCTGCTGATGAAAAGAATAAAGGATGATTTAGAACCTGAATCTGATCTGTTTATTACTTCATACAATATTCATTTTTATTGTAGCAAAGCAACAAATTTTTCAGTTCCAGTTTTTCTCCTGAGGCGCGTCAGTAGAAAACTTGCTTTCTGCACGCAATATGCGGCTCCCTTGCAATCAGACAAGGTGCTGACAAACTTCGCACTTTGAGAGGACTTAACCTGGGTCCAAATGTATCATGCAAATCCCATTCTTTTTAGTCAGATACATTGTTTTCCATGGAGTCCCTTGAGAGTAAGGAAAGAAGGATTAACCCTTTGTGCCCCTTTCTAAATGAGGTAAAGACTTTGTCTGGGATTTCCCTTGGGAATTCCCATAAAACAGCTTTCATCCTGGCCACAGAACTTGCTTTCATTGCAGTTCAGAGTGCTGATGCTCACTCATTATTATGGTGTTGGTTTTCAATTAAAGTGGTAATGCTAAATACTGATTCAAGGTTTTCTGAGTGCAGTAAGACACAACTAACTGGATCTCATCCAAGCCTTTTGGGGTGCAGGGAGGGTGGGGAAATATTTTCTTCCCTTAAAAGAACTTTGACCTTGGAACTGTCTTTTTAAATATGCTTTTTTGTTTGTTTGTTTTACTCTCTTTAAAGCTGACCTTCTGACTACTGCTTTCATTTTGTGATTTTCCTGTCGAGTTTGAGAACTCTGTTTCAAAAAATAATGTGCATTATTACCTATTTTTCTTGCAAGCAAGATTGAAGATTAATCTGGTGTAAACATCTCCTAAGGATAAAGTATGACATAGCATGTTTTTTTTTCTTTTTCCCTCTCTCTCCATTTAATGACAATGGGCTGTTGCTATCTGGGAAACAGTCTTTTGCTTTTGTTAAGGGCATCACAGACATTTGTGAGCCATCAGGCTGTATATAGCCATAAATTCCATGCTTGATTCTACATTCAGAAGTGCACAGCTTCGGAAAATGACTTAGCCATTAATGCCTTTTGTCTTAATACCACTCCTGTTACTGTCACTCTAAGCAATTTCTTTTAGGGGGCAGTGTATGTGGAGCTCCGTTCTTCTACAAGGGGCTGTATAAGCAAAGAGCAACCAAGACGAATGAGAGCCTCCCTAAGTTATTATTTCTGTTTCCCTCTTTCCCACATATCAGATGGCTGAACTCTTAATGGGACTGTACAACTGTCCAGGTATGTTTTTCTAAGCTTTAGACATACTCTTGTTCTCTGTTCCAGGAATCTTACCAAGCACACAGCCAAGTGCAGAGTGAAGCGCCTGTAACTGACTACTTCTTTTGGTGTCTCTCACGATTTGACTCAGACTACTCAGTTAAAATGTACAAGTTCATGCCCATGCAAGCCATTCACCTCTCTCATCTTACTATTCTCATTTCGCTCTTCGCCTTGGCTTCCTGTGAAATCACATTTTGATTTCAGAGTTCTTTTTCTCACACTCAAGATTCAGGATTAAGCATTAGACATTTGTCTAAAGGACTACACAAGGATTCTGTTATGTTTTCCCTGGTTTATAATTTGGCTCAGCTGAAACCAGACTATTTTGCATCTAAGGATGGGATCTGTCTCACTAGGTGTAGACATCTCTAACAGCTCATCTAGACTCTTCCTCTCACTCACAGCCTATGGGGAGAAGTATGTACTTGCAATTCCTCTCATTTTAGACTAGGTGCTGAAAACAGGGCCAATGAATTGCATCCTAAAAGTGCCATTTCCTACATTGACTGTAAAGAAAGCCTAGGGAGGCTACTCATATTTAAATGCCTGTAAAACACATGTCTAAAATTAAATCAGAAAAATCAGCTAACCTAGGTCTCCAACTGTGCAAGTCGCTTTTCTAAAAGCAAGCTCACAGTGCCTTGTGTCTCTTCAAGGCATGGCTAAATGGCCATAATTTTACCATAGTTTCTATTGTTTTTACACGTTGGTGATTCTTGTTTTGTCTGTTTGGGTTTTTTCACCATCTTTTTGCAGTCAGTAGAATACAAAGCCAATAGCATTTGGGCTTGATTGGAACCTGAGCAGGTTTGAAATGCATGAATTTCTCTTCCTCTAATGTTTCAGATCAAGAAGTGGATGGTTTGGGAGAAAGGATAAATAATTTTTGCTTTCCACTCTCAATTTAAATTGTGTCTTTCTTAAATAGGAAACCAACAGATAACTGACTTGCAACATGGACTGTTGGCTCATACGATAACCATGATTCAGTGATCTGCAAGGCAGATTCAGTGCAGGGTTTGCTGTTTGCATCCATAGGAGGAGAATAAATAAGTAAGGTCATAATAAGTACAGATAATCATAACAAGGATTGATATAATAAAAGTGTCTGGTTATGAAATTGGATGCAACTTTCTTTTAGTTATTATGTAAACCATGTGTAAAACACACAATAAAATGTAAATTTTTTTCCAAAACCTAGCAGAGATGGAGAAAAATCTTGACTTTTTCCCTCATGTTACATACATGTCCTTTGACTAAACATATTGTATAAGCATATTATATTGCAACTGTTTTTCCAGTATGGGAAAAACATTATTTTATCCCATATTAAAACTATATAATTCACATACAAACTTTGTATCTGTGAGTTTTACAATGGATACGTTTGTATGGAGGATTTTAAATAATATAGTACTTTCAATTCTAGTGGTTCATATTAGGTATTTTTTAAAAAATTGTAAATTCCCTGGGGTCATGCGCAGTATTGTAGACCCTGGCTCTTGACTAGAGGACTGGATGTAATAATGTAATGGTTATGAAATGGTGGTCACAAGAATCTGTGAGTGCACATTTAAAAATGGTGATTTCTGCAAAGAGTAGGAATGTCCAAACCTCTCATCTATCACAGTGGTCCAAAGAGTGTTCCCTGTTGCCAATTATTAAATCTGATTTTTAGATTTCCTTAATTTGTCTAAAGATAGTTTGACTGGTAGGCACATCATTTGTCAGCTGTACATTTTATTCATGAACATGTGATGAATTTTTAATGGTTTGTATTAATCAAATAATCAGAAATAAAATTTTAATTTTCCACAAATTTCTAATTATGATTTATACTGCTGAGGGCTTGATTAAGTGTGTTATGGGATTAAAGTGAAATCTAAAAGTGGTCATGGGCAAAATTCAAATACTTCAAAGAACTTTACTGCTTTTTAACTGTAATATATAGCTGAAAAAAGATTAAAAAATGAATGGACTCCATGCTTCCCCCAGGAAGTGTAATTTCCTATCACTTAATCAATTTTTTTTCATGTTTTCAGACCTCATTATCCTTCCTCGTTTATTGCATGGAGCTTAATCACTGGTTCATGCAACTTAATCCTTCTAGAAATAATATTTTCTATTTCTTCAGGATGTGGACATTTATCAAGGCCGTAGAGTGGTGATTTATACATTTCACTAATGATCTATAACTGACTTGAAAGGCAAACACAGCAATGCAGCAGCAGTAACCACTCTCCCAGGGCTTCAAAACAGGTGAAACTTCATGCCTTTCCTTCTTCCCCCAATATGCAGCCTTGCCTTTCTCATCTGGACTTGTGGAGCTCTGGCACTGGGAGACTGGAAAGTGAAAGTGAAAGGGGGAGTCATCCTTTTGCAAGCAAGTCTTTTTCCTTTTCTGTACTGCACACTTGAAGGACTGCTTTGCTGTAGGTGAGGTACCTGAAGGCAGCAGTGGAGGTGGGGAAGGTAGAGTCGTGGTGGTGATCCCACATTTATTATGGCCTTTCCCTCCTGCCACTTGCCAGTCCTTTCGCATTGCAAGTCTGTGCAGAAAGATGGGGGAAACAACTACTATTATGTATTTCATGGATCACATAAAGAGCGAGAATCCTGCAGGTCCAGGGAGAGGATGAACTGAGGAGGGAGAGATAAGAAAGACAGGCAAGTATCCGTCTTTACCAGGATGTAGCCATCCTTACCATCCTCTCACTGCATATTTTTTCAGGTGTTTGTTATTCAAAATGTGGTGGTTTGCAAACAAATAAGCATTTTCAGTCATTAATCCAGCAACAGCACATGGGCTGTAATATGTCAAAAAAGCATGGTTTTGTTTTTGGAATGTGACCAGCAGGTCTCGTATTTTGGACTGATAAGAATAGTTTACACTGTTCCCTGGAAAATAATGTAGGAGCATAAGAACAGATAGTTTGAGTGAGAGTAAAAGTTATCTAAGTCAGTAATCTCTCTGTGACAATAGCACATGCTTGAGGAAATAGAATAGGAAATCTGACATCTGTAAGTGACATTTCCCCTAGGTACTCTAAGGTTGCAAGACTTTGAGTTTGGGACTGAGTTCATGTCACACTTGGTAGACTTCCATCAATTTGTCTAACAGGGTTTGGATTTGATCTATTACTTTTGGCATCCAACCATCCTGTATCAATTAGTTCCACAATTTATTCACATGTGAAAAAAAAAAAGTAGACCAGTTCATCTTCTTGATTTTCCATACCTTTGCCATACACTCCTTCACTCATCTCTATCCCAAGTTGAAGAGTCTATTTAGTTTCTTCTTTTTTAGAAACAATTTTATAGATCTGACTGTTTTGTTATTCTTTTTTGCACTTTTTCTTATATTGTTAGATTCCTTATGAAATCCAAATTTAGAAACTGTTGGAGGTGCAGGTACAGTATAGTCTTCTACAACAGTTTAACAGTATCTTCTGTTTTTTAAAAGTTACTAACGTAACCATTTGTTTGTTTTGACCACTTTAGAGAGCTATGCTGATGTTTTCAAAGAATTATCCCTCAGGTTTTTTCCATTTATGAGAAATTTGAGCAGGACAAGCCCCAGGACAGAGCCCTGTGGGTTTCCAGCAGTTTTCACCACAGTTCATAGTACAGCTTTTTCATTAGGGAATTCCTTCTGAATTCTTAGGGGAGCACAAGCCTCCACTAACAGTTTTGTACTGTTGACTGTTTGATTTACTCCAAAACTCTTACAAACTCTTCATTCTGATGAACTTCCACAGACTTATCTATTGCCCCTCTTCCAAAAAAAAAAAAAAAAAAAAAAAAAGGATAGTCCAATCGTCCATAATGAACAGAGGCAAAAAGATTTCATGGCTTTCCCCCATGGCTCTTTCTTCCAGAAACGCTCTTAAATACAATCATCATTCATCAGCAGTAAGTACACTGGTTGGTTTCCTGCTCTACTGGATTTTGCATTGGTAGTTGCTATGTTTTTAGGCAGATGTTCCTCTAATTATTTTTTTTTTCATGCTTTAAAATTTTGCTATTTATTTGCTAAAGTTCACCCTTTCTTCTGTTTTCTTTATTTGTACTTGATGTCAACTTTAAATTATGTCCTTTTATGTTGTGTACTGTTTAACCTTTTAGACTTTTTGAGGGGACAGTTGTCTTCTAATGTCTTCTTTCGATAGCTAATATGTGTTTAATCTGATCCCCAATAACATTAAATAGTCCCAGTGCCACCTGCAAGCCTTTACCCTTTCAGCTGTTCCTTTTAATTTCTTTTTAGCATCCTTCTTAATTTATATGCAGCTCCCTGCTATGAAATTAATCATTAACATAATGAATGTTTTTAGCTTTTTTACTCAAAGTTGTTCATGAGATGATGAAGCAGATTCTGGTCCATTTGAAGCAATTCTGATATCCTAAGAGAATAAGTAATCATAAGAACACCTGCATTAGTCTTACTCAGTAAAACAAAGTTGGTTTTCATCCTTTTCTAGATTCTGAAGCTTAAAGGGATGCAACGATAATATACAACAGGAGCATCAACCTATTAATATACAATGTGCATTACAGTCTGTTCTCCCCTATACTTAGTGACATGATATTATTAAGATATCCAAAACTTTTACATCACAAGTCCTCTTTCACTTACCTATACATCAGACAGATACTAATGAGGATGCTCTCATTACTTTCAGATAAATTGACCACACTAATGCTGTTAACATCCCTTGCAATTCCATAAATCCAGTTAAGATCTCTCAAAAGCATGTCCTATTAACTTGTCATATAAAGTCAACTTTGCTGCAGTAAAAGACAAGAACTTAGGTTTAAATGCATATTCTTCTTTTGTGTTAGAAATTAAAGTATGCATATATTGGCATACATTTACAGAGAATACGCTTTCCCAGTAAAATTTGAGACTGTAGGAATATTTTTTTTGAGCAAATTTCTGTCTGGCCAGGAGAAGTCCTTCTGCAGACTCAGGAATCTTATTTCAGTGCAAATATGACTGACAGGAGATTTTCTTCCATGCTTAGGGAGTTTATTCTCTTGCTTATTTTCAATTAAACCTTAGTTCTAATGAAAGGTTCTTGAATGAGTACACTGAAACCTGCAATCCTCTGGAGATCAGATAAGACATCTTGGGAATATAGCTCTATGACTTCATGCTAAACTAAGTTCAGAGTTTCAAGGTCTGTGGAGAGGAATACCTGAACATTACCTTTTGTTCTTAAAAGTATATATTTCTCTTATGGGAAGTAATTTTCCCAGTCATAGCACTGAAGATGCTTTTAAAGTAAGAAGTTCTGTAAATCTTACTTTATGATGGTGAAAAAGCAGAGAAAATGCTGCTGTATTCCATTTCCGTCTTGTTGATATGGAGTTGTTCCTTGTGTTGAGCAAAAATTTGATAAGACTTTTTTCTATTTTAATGATAAAAGGAAAGAAAATAATCCATGAAATTCAGAGCATTTGAAAAATCCAAAGTAAATTAACATTTTTTTAAAAAAATCTATTATTTATCTGTTTCCTGCATTGTTTTCCTGGGTTTCTAGTAATTCCATAAAGTACCTAAATTATCACTTGGTTCCTAGAAAAAATAACGGGATACTTTCTAACCTCTTCAAAAAGAACAGCCAGCTTTCAAAATAGCGTCTGCAATAAAAAACAAAACTTCATCTT
Source organism: Gavia stellata (assembly GCF_030936135.1). Lineage (NCBI taxonomy): Eukaryota > Metazoa > Chordata > Aves > Gaviiformes > Gaviidae > Gavia > Gavia stellata. The sequence continues at coordinate 27,992,286 of NC_082600.1, forward strand.
TCTTGCTGAGTTGGAAGTTCATGTATTTGCTGTACCCTAAACAATCTAAATTAATCATGGGAAAGAGCCAAGTCCTGCTTTATAATGCCTGTGCTGGACTCTATTTTTTTTTCCTCTTTTCTTAACAAAATGGCCTCTCCTGGGCATCCCACTCTTGATTTTTCCCCATTTCAGAATCCTTCTTTCTAAGGCTGTTCAGTGTCAGATATCCACCAGTTTTGCCTTATTTAATTTCCATTGTCCCCAGGTATCCAGTCTTTTGCTGTGATGTGAATATATCTTGAATGTTTTGCCTGGTCTTCTATGACACTCTATAAAGCCCTGCAACCCTTCTACCTTCTCTTCCGCCATAAATAACAGGAACAACAGTGACAATTAAAACGCCACCTGTCCCCCACACCTGTAACAACTTCACATACAAGCATCTGAGAGAGTCTTTCCCATAACTTTTCTTCCCAGTTAACTGATGAGGACTTTGTACAATCTTGTATTGGTACAAGTAGCAGATGAGATTCAATTTCTTCTGGACTCATTATGTGATCAGTTAACAGCTACTGGCATAAAAATTGAAACAAAGTATATACAGTGCCATCAAAAAATACATTCACTGTGTTTCTTTTCTTTCATTTCATTGAATTTTCTTTCATTCATTCATTCGGTCTTGCGATTGATTTGTGTAATTTGTTTAAATGTAAGGCATGAACCATAGACTAGATCTTTAGCTGATGCAGCTGTTCAAAACGTCACTGAAATCAGTTACTGATAGTAGCCAAGAGTCTTCAGTGGTAAATAAGCAACTTTGCTTATGAAGACACTTAAGTTTATAGAAAGAATACAAAATGGTATAGAAAAATATAATAATAAACATGTCTTAATATCAAAGTTGTTCTAGTTTTCATGAAGACATACGAAACTCCTTAAAAAAGCTTCTTTACAATATTGTACAGTCAGTCTAGCTTCTAAAAGTGTCTTTTCTTTTTCTGTGACTAAATGATACACAAAATAATTCTGCTGCAATGTTAGGAAAATAAACTCACTAATACTGGTATTGATTTTCTGCTCAATAAAGCAGAGCTTTTCAAATTTTTTTTTTATCCATGACTTGTCTCTCATTGATTAGATAAGGAGGCAAGTTCCATCTATGTCTGTTTTTAATAGAAATCAGAGAGCAACAAGATCCCCAGCCTTTAGCTGGTACTCTATGTAGCTGGTAGATTATCTATCAGATAATGCACTTTTTGTGTACATTTACAATGTATTATAACCTGTTTATCCCAATTAAATAATGAAAGGACCATAATCACAACCTCCATTAGTTTTCTGGTTTGGACCTCAGATGGAGATGTTCATCTTATCCTAGCTGGGGAAGGGTGTGGTTGGTCCATGTAGTAGGCTTGGGGAGTGATATCGCGAAGTCCTGGGCAATTGCAGCTCTCAGTGAGTGCTAGCAAGCTCCAAACTTTCTGAACTTCAAAGGGATATCTCCAAATATAGCCACTCCAGTTCTAAATCAAACACTAGTCACGTTTTTTATTCCAAGATCTCCGTCTCCTACCAGCTCCAACCTCTCCAGTCATGGACTCACCTCCTTAGCAGAATTAACACTCCCATTTCCTCTACACATCAGAACAGCACAAATGCAAACCAAAGACTTACAATTGCCTAAATAGTAATATCATGCTACCTAACTGTCCAGCAACTGGAATCTGAATTTTACTAATCATGAATTCCTTTATAACCAATATACATTCTAATTCATCCCTTTACATGTCGGCTAACAGACCAAATATGATGTTTATGTATTTTATAAGAAGGAAGCATATATATGCACATGTACGTTGTGTGTGTGTGTACACTCATACATACGTGCTTTGTACAGCTTTGCCACATTTTGAACTATTTCAGCTGACCAGCAATCGTCTGAGCTTGCCGTTGTAAATTTGAGTACCTGCAAGTCCTTCATGAATCAGTTGAACTTGTGGCCCTTTGCTTTTATCAGTCTGTCGGCACTGGCACTGACATTACTCAGCGTTGTTCAGCATATGAAGTGTAGGGCACCCTTGCAGAAGCTCACAGCTTCCCTCTGGGTTGTCTTACAGAGTTTTATGCTTGGTAGGGCCCACGCGTATGCTGAAAATAGCACTGTCACCAACAACGTAAGCAGAGCCAATACAATCCCATTACCATGATCATCACAGTGATCAGCAGGTCCCAAGTCATAAATTTGGTAATTCTTGTCTCTCCTACAACTCCCATATGCTATGCATTTGGGCACTTTTATCTGAGCCTTTCTAGTTAGGAAGCTCAAGAACCCACGGAGTGACCCCAAGTCATATTACACAGCATAAGAACCTGTATAGAAAATACTTTTTTGGGGAAAAGGGAGAGTAGAACTGGTCTTGTCTAGATTTATATTGCTTTCAAGGTGACTCTACCCATCGTAGACATGATACACATATAATGACAAATGCAGTCCACCCAGACTGGAAATGAAAACCTATATATGTCAAGTAGGATACACCACCTTGCTGTCTCTGCTTCATGGCTGCTTACTGATCTGCCAAACCCAGATTTTAAGCTTTTGGGGAAACAAGGTTGGAAGGGGGTGGGCATAGTTGGCTTTTATTGAAAAGCATCTTTCTTCTCAAAACTGTGCTTGGTTTGTAGCCATCTAGTGACATACTTTGAAATACTCTCTGTTTCACCTGTTCTTCTTGGCTATTTCTCTCTACAAAATATAATATCTAAAAGCATTATTCTCAAAGAGAAATCTAATTAGTAAATTACCCTTTCTTCCTGTGGCTTGGCCTGCAGTTATCGGTCCAACAGGGCTCTGGGTTGAAGAGGATGGAAGTGCCAAATACACAATGCAGTAGAAATATTTTATTCTCCTCTAGAGAGTCATAATTCACATTCTTTTCTGTAGAACCCTGGAGTCAGGTAAGGTTTCTAGGGGCTGAAATAACAGAGTCTAGAGCATTGGATTGATGTTTCTTTCTTGGCTAATTTCTTCTGGCTTTTTTTTTAATTTTCCTTAGAATATTTTTGGCAGGATTTTAAGACACTAATTTACACTGCTGTTCTGGAAACATGGCAGAGAAAGGTCAAATCTTACATAACTTATTCATCAGTGGGTCATTTTATTTCAGTAAGATTTAGTTTAATATTTAAAATTAGGATGCTGATTTTTGGAAACTGGTTAAAATACAGTATATGGTTACAGTGTTAATAGAGTGTGCCACATACATTTGAAATGCAGACTTTTAGATTTTCAAAAACAATCAGAAAGCCTTTTATTTTATTCTGATTCACTGGAAACCTGGCATTTCAGAAATGCTTACGTCACATTCAGAAATCTGATTCTCCTTCTCTGTGAAGAAATCAGATGGGTTCTTTAAATGTTGAATGCAAAGAAACCATACGCTGCGTGATATTCTCTGCTGTAGGGACCATCTCGAGAGGCAGAGGATCTACATGTGGCCAGCACCTTTTTCATCCACAGCCCTGAAGTGCCTCTGTGACCAGTCTGGTTCAAGCCCACTAACCGCACACAGAAGTCAGCCCCAGGATTACGAGATGTGTCTTCCTTGCTACTGCGCTGGGAAGCCTAGTGAGAAAAGAGAGTAATTTCCTGCATACCCTCCTTTAAGTGGGAAAATGCTGCAGAGGTACCTGATGCATGTGCCATGTGAAGACCATTCTCTCTTCGTGTGTACCATGGGAAATAGTCCAGTCCATTGACTAGATACTATTCAGAGTTACCACACTTTTGGGTATAGGTCTTAGGCTAAACAAAAAACAACAAAAGTCACACGGATTTCAGTGGCAAAGGGCCAATTTCCATGACAAAGTGTATGCAGTATTTTTAAAATATTAAACTTATGGGTAAAATGCAGCAACATACTGCTGGTTATAAATTACAGTTTACCCATTTGTAGATGAATTACGTTATAGCTTTATAAAGAGGCAAAATGTGACAAAGAAATAAGTCACTGTACTCTTTTTTCAGTGAATTAAGCATTAGTTCAAATCATTTCCATAGGAAATCTGAAGGCTCTTATTTGCAATTTGGGAAGCATTAAAGAGAGTTCTGTTTGTTTTCTGGTACACATTATTTCACGAGGACAACAGTTTTTTTCTGGTAGTTATGTTCCACTATTTAGAATAATAACACGGAATGAACTAACTTTTCCTTCCAAAGCAAATTAAGAGTGATTTACAGCTGTTGATCACCTCTCTCACTGCCAAAGTCAAACTAAACCCAGGGTGAAAAAATAGCAGGAAGAGCTGTTCGTTTAGGATAAAGAGATTTTGTTTCCAGCTGAAACTACAGACGGTGTTTTAGCTAGCAATCACATGGGCATGGCTGGCTGGGAGTGAACGAGCACATCCATCTGAAGAAAGCCTGCCATCGACGGAGGCACCAACAGCCGCTGCGGCAGCACCCGGCCACTCTGCCAAGCGTGACCACCACCCCGCTGCACCCTGCCTGGGAGAAATGAAATTAAAGTACATATGCTGGTAGGTGTGCGAGCATCCATCAGAGCTTTGTTTAAAGGCAAAGTAAAAAAAGAAAAAGAAAAAGAAAAAGAAAAAAAGAAAAAGAAAAAGAAAAAGAAAAAGAAAAAGAAAAAGAAAAAGAAAAAGAAAAAGAAAAAGAAAAAGAAAAAGAAAAAGAAAAAGAAAAAGAAAAAGAAAAAGAAAAAGAAAAAGAAAAAGAAAAAGAAACAAAGCCAAGCTCAACTTTTCATCAAAGCTGAGTATTGGGTATGAATCACTGCTTCTTAACTTTTGCTTTGTCGTGTCTGATGTTAAACAAATCCAATAGTAGAAAGTACACTGACTCTAATCTGACCATGCATAACAATATGTCTGGGTGAAAAAGGCAACATAAGATTATGAGATTTATACCATTTTGAAGAGATTGTGAGTGAGATGTTAAGTGAAGCTCTACAAATAGCACCGCGTGGTATCGTGGGGCATTTTACAGTTTTGACAGATGTTTGGTTTCTGTGAGAAGTTAAATAAGCTTATAAAGAGATTTCATCCTTTTTTTCCCCATATGTGCATGTAAAACATCACCACAATTAATATTTGCATGTTTTCTTTAAATGAGATCCACTGGGAAGTAAAAGAAAAGAAACTGTGCAATTGTTAAAGCTTTTCACAAAATATTTTAATAAGGATGTAACAGATTCCACATTAGCAATTTCTAAACTAAAAGGAGCTGACTCACAGTCCATTGAAGTGAGTTAGGATTTTTTCTCTCATTTCGATGGGCTTTGAATCAGACAACTTTGAAATACTAAATTTAAACATTCATTTAACAGCACCTAATTTTTGGTGAAAGAAATGTACAAAGTTGTATCCTGCTTTTTGCTGCTGAGAAAAGTTAAAGGGTATAATTTAACAAAAACCTGTAGTAAGTCCACCACCGCAAATGCTAGATGCCTTAATTGTCAACCTTACACTTAACACTGTACTTAAGCACCGTAGCTACCAGTACAATGCTACGGGTATGCTGCTACTAGAGATTTTTCCCAGTATCTTGCTTCAGATTGCCAGTAGCTGTAATTAATACAACCACAATATTGTGCTAGAGAAGTGATTTGTCACAGCTACTGGGACACCTGCCACTGTGTGACACTGTTAATGTAGGTGGTAGAAGGCAAAAACCATAGCTGCTTATTTCAACACGGTCCATACCAATTCTTACATCTGGGGTAAGAGGGAGCAGGGATAGAAGGTTTTGTTTAATCAGCTGTCATTTATCAAACAAGAAAGCTTCATTTGTCTATACAAAAATTGTTCTGTCATAAGAGGGAAAGAGAGAAAATCCAAGAGAGAACATTTTTGTAGGGGGGACAATGTAGATGAAAGAGATAGAAAAAGTGACAACCTTTTTATCTGAAAAGGAGCCTTCTTGAGCATCACCCATTTTAAATGCAACCTTGCAAGTAGCCACCACAGACATAAGTATGCAGTATAAATTGCTTCAGAGAAACACGTTCACAACACAGTGACAAGAATCAAATAAAAAACCAAACAAAAAGACATCTGGCACACACTAAAAACAACAATTCTGAGAATGAAACATTAAGAAGCTCTGGGCCACTGTATTACATTGGCAACATATGAAACCCATTTTATTTTTTTTAGTGCAACAGAAGAAACTGGAGCTAGGGTAATAGCTATTCTCAAACAGCTACTTTTTTGTCAAGTATTTGTTTCAGAGCCTGATGGAGATTTTGAAATGAATCCCTCTTTTTCCATGTAGGCTAAAGTGACTTTGTGGCCACCCAGGTCATTCAAAGCTGTCTTAGCTCCCTTCATCGCTGTTTCACGGCTGGTGGAGCATGCGCAAGACAATGGCTTCACAGTCTAGCGCTCCCTTTAAACTTTATCATTAGCACACTTTATTGTGTGTATGGACACATTCAAACATTCCCAGCTCAGTGCTCCCCCCCCCAACTCCCAGCTCAGTGCTCTGCTCCCTGTGAGTCACAGGACTGTTTATCTCCTGTTATCAGCGCAGCCTGCTGTGCAGCTCTGAAGCACAGCAATAATCAGATTTTTTTCTGAAGACCTTTTCTGCCCTGCTTCCCCTGAGCGCAGCACAGAGAGCCAGAGCCCCAGCAAGGTGGAAGCTGTCTGCAAAGCAAAAGATGGCTCCATGACCGTGCTGATTCTTTTCTCAGGGCTGTTTTGCCCCCCTCTTTCTTTTCAATTCCTAGAGGGGGACAGAGAGAGGCTACTTGCTCTTTCCTGGGGGAGGGCAAGGTGTATGTTGGGGGGGACTCTTCCCAGCGTTTCCAGTCTCTGAAGGGGAGATGCATACCAACAGATGCTGAGCAGGGTTGCGTTCAGTCGGGGCGGCGGGGGGGGTGTGAGTCTAAGCCTGAATGCTGGGGCTTGACTGAAGCAGGGTTGACTCAGTGGCCTGAGGGGTCCCACCAACCAAGAGAGAGGGCAACCTGTACAAAATGTGCGGGGAGAGTCATTGCAGGACCCGTACAGCCACTCGTCAGATACAGAGACAGGTGATGACAGGTCCTGGCTGCCAGGCCCTAAGTCGACCCATGAGTGCGGCAATTTGCTAAGGGGGTGTCAAAGCATCAGCGAACACACCCGCTCTCAAGGGAGGCAGATGGAGGGGGATGGGGCAGCAGACCGAGGACGTGGAGTTTTCTCTTTTCTTCGCTCCTTCTTGTGCCAAACACCCCTGTTGGTGGGCAGGACCGAAACCCCCTCCCTCCCGGCCTCCCCATGCCACAGCCCTGGCCTCGCTCACCCTGTTGTGGGGGCAGTAGGGAAGCGGGGGGGCAGGAATGCTTCCTCAGAGGGTGGTAATCCTGGAGGTGCAAGTGCCATTCCTGTACATGCTCCCTGACTCCAAGTTGTCTGGGGGAAAGTCCTCCACGCTGTATGCTCTGCTCTTGAGAGCAGTGGCATAGTAGTCGATGGGTTCCTCTGCAGCATTGTCCATCCAACTGAGGCAGAGCAGCCGCTGGAAGGACCGCTTGAAGTTGTCCGAGAGAAAACCATAGAGAATGGGGTTGGCACAGCTGTTGGCATAGCCCAAGATGACAGAGAGCTGGCTGATGGTGGCATCATCCTGCTCTACGAAGACATTGACCAGCTGCACGATGTAGAATGGCATCCAGCAGATGACGAAGACCATCACCACCATCATGACCATGAGGGTGATCTTGCGCTCCGAGCGTTTGCGTTGCTGCCAGCCAGCCTTCAGGGCCACCATGCGCATCTTGGCAATGATGAGGATGTAGCAGAGGCAGATGGCCACCACAGGCAGCAAGAAGCCCATGAGAAAGGTGTAGACCACAAAGACCACCAGCCACCTCTGGGTGGGCTCTGGCATGAGCATGTTGCAAGCCACCGTTCCATCACTGTTGGCCGCTGTGTTGGAGAAGATGATGATGGGCAGGATGATAAGGATGGAAAGTACCCAGACACCCAGATTGACCATCTTAGCCACAGTGGGCCGGCGGTACCTAGCTGCCTTGATGGGGTGCACCACAGCGATGTAGCGGTCCACACTGAGCACAGTCAAGCAGTAGATGCTGGTGAACATGTTGATGGCATCCACGCTGAGCACAAGGCGGCAGAGCAGGGACCCAAAGGGCCAGTGGTGCAGCAGGGTGGAGGTGACGAGAAAGGGGACACTGAGCATCAGCAGCTCATCCGCGATGGCTAAGTTGAGGATGTAGATGTTGGTGGCCGTCTTCATCTTGGCATAGCGTAGGATCACGTAGATGACCATGGAGTTGCCGCACAGCCCCACCAGGCATACCACGGAGTAGATGAATGAGATGAGGATGGCGCTGCCCTGAGACTCGCTCAGGGTGCTGTTCGGGGCGCCAGAGGAGTTCCTGCCGCCCGAGTCCATGCCCCCCGCCGCCGCCTCCTCCGAGGCGCTGCCGGCTCCGCCGCCACCGCTGTCTCCGCCGCCGCTGTCGCTGCCTGCACCGCCCGGGAGCCTGGTGCAGGTGCCATCGGGGAGCATCCTCCGCCCGGACCTCCCCGCCCCCGGCTCAGAGCAGCAGGCGCCTGCCGCCGGCCGGGCTCGGCATCCCGGCAGGGCTCCGGGCGCGGCGGCTCCGGGGCGCGGGCATGGGGAAGGAGGCGGCTGCCGGCGCCGCTCGCTCCGAGTGGCAGTAATTGCTGCTCCCCGGCTGGTGAATGATTAATAGGCAGCGGCGCGTCACCAGCTACGAAAAGGAGGAGGGAAAGAGAAAAAAAAATGCAGGAGGAGACGTAAGTGGGTGTCCCTCCCAACCCACGCCCCCCTCCCGCCCGCCCGCCTCCCATTCCGCCCTCCGACCGTCGGCAGCTCTGGCAGCTCCGGGGCTGCCGGAGTGCAGCCTCCCCTCTGAGTCCCCACTGCCCCCCCACCCCGCAATGCCCCCCGACCCCACACTGCTCTCCCCCTCCAGTATTGTTTCCCCCACCTGCACGGCCCTCCCACCCCGCACTGGTGTCCCCAGCCAGCATCCTCTCCCCCCCTCCATTCTGCACTGTTCCCCCTCCATAGCCCCTGAGACCGGGCCAGGGGCACCCCAGGCAAAGGGACCATCCTTTCTCCTTTAGGAAAAAAGCCTGGGTCATGGGTGGGTGGGCAGGCATGCCTCATGCCTACACAGCTGCTGTAACCCTCTCCTGTCACCATACCACGCGCATTGCCCACCCCATGGCACTGGCACCAGGCATGGCACTGACTATGACAGACCACATAACCTTTAACCCTAAGTGCACAGCACTGCCTGAAAACAGCAATGCCCATGCCTCCTACCACCACACAGGTCCATGCCCCCTACCTTGTCCTGTCCCACCGCCACCACCAGCCATCACACACTAGCAGCATCCAACACATTACAGCGCTGCCTCTCTCCACACACTCTGTCCTGAAACATGCCCCCCCTGCCCCATTCTCACACCCCAGCACATGCTCTGCTTTTGTCCATCATAAATCCAACAGTGCAGGCACCAGTTTGCACACTACAGCTTGCCATTCCTGTTTACACCACAATGGTGCCAAGACCATCCTAGCTATGCTGCTATGCAAACACACCATCTGTCCACTTTTCTGTCCCCTCACATACTGGATAGATCACTTCAAGCTCAACCATCACATGCTGCATCACCAGCGCTACAACCCCCTCTCTTAATATTGTACTTAAAAACATATGCATATCCCTGATAGGGTTGTAGCTACACAGGGTGAGGCTATAAACCCTTCTCAGCACTATACAATGACACAAACCATTGACACTATCTCCATTCGCACACTACTTCTACATATACGTAGCCATCACTACATAAATAACTTATCCCACACTACACCCATACACCCACAAACTGCTTCTACACATTGACCCATACTGTGCTATTTTGTACACAAACCCTGATCCTAGACAAACACAGTCATATACACCCATAGCTACGCATCTCCAGACAGGCACTGCTGCCTTACACGCCTCATCTGCACCACCCGTTCCAAACACAGATGAACACCAGCAGATAGTCCTAATACTGCTAATACTGCATCCCTATACCCTGGCAAGCATACTTTTTGGGTTTGTTTTGTTTTTTTTTAAATGTATGACCTTCACATACACCTCTCCTTCTGGGCAATATCTCTCTTATCTCCCTGTATGTTATTGCTTCATGCATACAATCTGTCCTTATATACTTACACGTAACCACTTAATCAATTTCCATATTCCACTACCACCTGCCCGTTCTGTATCAACCAGACATGGTTACTCACTAATGCACACACCCTCACACTTGCTCACTGCATCAACGCTTGCTCAGCACAGGCGTACATACAAAATACTCAGTAATGGTTTGTTCTGTTGGCTGTAGCCACTCATATGTGTGAGCATACCACACCTGTATGGACATCAACCTGCCTCTTCACATAAGCCGTCACCTATGACCACCAACTACTTTTGTCAAGAACAGCAGGTCTGCGCTGTATAAATATCACCATAGTGCATATGCTGCTATATGCTCCCCACAGCACCACTATACTCAGCATCACACATGCAACCTACTCATTTTACCATACATACCCACCACCTCCTACGGTTCACACATCTTGTTATCACTGTCTGCCCACCGTCATCACAATTATACATAGTATCACTACCCACCACTTTAATATACAGATGCATGCAGTATTACCATCAATTCATTATAACCCATCATCAGGAATTTATTCTCTCTAGCACCACATATATCCCTATAACCCTTACCACCACCAGCAGCTATTCCAACACATACATGTAACCTCTCTGACTGTATGATTTTCCTCATGTCAGTCATCACCTCCAATCCATATATACCTAAACACTCCAATGTGACCAGCGTGTGCTCTTTGACACCTTCTCAAAGGTATTGCGTTTACCACATGCACACTTTTGCATGACCCTTAAGCAAGCTGTTTCCTTTTCTTCTGTGACTAAAAAGTAGATGGTGAATACATATATATGTATATATACACCCCTACAAATAAATTTAATGATATATAAAAATAACCCTATTCAGCTTTTAGTAATTGCACACAAGTTCTATTCAGACTCTTTGTGACTTTTGAGGACTTTTCATATTTATATTCTAGTATAGAAATGCATTTATTGAGCAGTCTTTGCAAATGATCTTACCATTCTTAGGACTGTTGCCATATAGGGGTGTTTTAGCTAGATGTTAGAGCACTTGGAGATGCCATACAAATTTTTCTCAGAAAATTTATCCTTACATTTGGGGTTTATAGGTTGTATATTCTGATGTGTTAGCATCAGAGCTTCCAATATACAGTGAAAAAAAAAAGATTAGTGTTTAACTACAGCATGCAAAATCTTTACCTGCTGTGTGCTATCTGACACTGCTCGAATCTCTACAATTATGCAAATTCAGCTGGAGAATTATTTTCTTTAAAATTTATATTCTGGGAGAATATGAATCAGCTTTCAGTCACTGATATGAGAAGGAGCATAAGTCAATAGCTGCAAACACGTCAACAAGAACATCTGGTTGATTGCAGCACTTTAGTCTGTTTGAAAACCTATAGTTCAAATATAATCCAATTTTTGTTTATGTAAGCATTTGTTTTAAGGCACATTTACTTATAGAACATTGATTGAGGGGTTTCCTTCTTTCATATTGTTATAAATTGGCGTTTAACAATAGTATGACTAGAAATGTGAATGCTTTTATTGCTCTTTGCAAACATGGGAGCAAAAAAGATCGGTTTTGAAACTATTAATAGTAGTGTCATCACCACAAAATTTCACTTCTTGTCTGCATTGCCCTCCATTGCATTTGCATACATATAAACACACAGTCACTCATGGAGACATTTTAGACATTTTATTAATGCTTTGGCCCATTTTGATTAATTACTTTGCAATGCTAGCATTTGCCCATGCCCTGCACTCCAAAGGGTCAGTAAAAGATCTTCTGTTGAAATAGGTGTGGGCATAGCGTTCTTTCTTACTGCAGTGTTTCAAAATAAATTACCTGTAAATTGTAACTTCTGCAAAGGTACTAACCTCATTAGGCATCACGCACATACCTGTTTGACGTGTATGCCCAGAGAAAACAAAATGCCATCATAGGCATAATTATAATGAGGTACCATGTGCTATATATCCTTCTTAGAAGGCTTGAGGATTTCTGTATCTCCATTCATTGACGTTTCCTTCGGGTATGAAAAATTACATTCACCTTTTCCCAAAAAGAAATTGTTTGAATGCCTGCATAGTCACTTAGCCTGATTGCTCTAACATAGTTTATAAGTATTAATTTACTGAGAAATTCTAGCTACTGATCTTTACCAATGCTCAATTTCCTGTTGCCCATGATTCAAAAGCTTATATTTCTAACCTCAACTACCTGATAAAGTAGCAATGCTTGATTAGAAATAATGCATTTTATTATCCCAATAATCATATAATACCATTACAAATACCAACATTGGCTCATTTCAACCTCATGAAACAAAAAGCATAGTTCCGATAATCAAAATATCCTTTAAAGCAGAAATTCTGATATAAACCAACTCTAATTCGGGAACATGCTTAGACATTTTATTTTTGTTATGGTTTGTTCTTTTATGTAAGGACTTTTCCTGTAAAGAGTAGGCCAGAGGTCTTAGTTTGTGTTTATAATTCACCTGTCACAAAACGGGGAAGGGCAGCTTGACCTTCTCAACATAGTCTGCAGGTTGGCCTAAGACACAGGTAAATACTTTCCAGTACCCCATTCTTGTAGCAACACCTGCCTCCCCTGGAAGGGTGGAAGAAGGATTATCTCCCAAAAATTCTTACCTCTGGGCCATGCTGGGAAGTCTAGGGCTAAGGCTCAGCCCATGCCTAGGGTGAGAGTTAGGGTTAGGAGGGACACAAAGCTCATAGCTCCAGGTGCACTGGGGATGCAAGGGGGAAGACTAATGGTGGGGGAGGCTGTGCAAGGAGCTCACACCTGAACACTTGTTCGTTTCTCTGGGACAAGGCTAGGTGCCTCAGGGTACAGTTCATCCCATGCCTAGGCTTATGTTTAAGGTCAGAAGAGAGACATAACCAACAGCTCCAGCTGAAAGGGGTTGAAAAAGGGTTTAAAAGCTGCAAAAGGTTGGGGAAGACTCCACAGATGCTATCTCCTAACAACTTTCTCCTCTGGGCCATAGGTTGGGGTCTCTGGATAGGGTGCAATCTATGACTACTCTTACCTAACTCTTGGGTTAGAAGAGAGACAAAGTCAAGAGCTCCAAGGGAGCTGAGTCTTAAGAGGGGCTGCCAAAGTGTGCGGAGAATACTTGTCCACATTCTCCTCCGGGACATGGCTGGGATGTCAGGGTAAGGTCCATCCCAAGCACATCTTAGGGTAGACTTATGTGAGGCAAAACCCAGAGCTCCAGTTGATGAAGCACTTCCCACTCTGATATTGGGAGCTCAATCCTTAATTTTCTTCCCACAGTTGAATGCTAGCCCAGTCAACTCCATCTGAAGTATTTGAGGCAAGAAAGCCAGTGGCAATCAGAAACAGCCTTCTGACAAACATTTCTCCTGATGGTGGGGTAAGGCTGACTCTCAAAATCTCCCACCTAAAAAAGCCCTACAAACAGCTCATAAGGCAGATGATACCTTTTTCTATCAGTGCATTTCACCTAATGTCACTGTGTCTTGAGTATTGTGGCAAGAAAAAGGAAGCCTATAGTAATTTATTAAATACTTAAAACCCAGGAAAATATATGAATAGTTTTCATCAGTACCTTTCAAATTTTCAGCACAGCAGTGATGTGGTAGTCCATGAAACTGCTCTAATTTGTATACACCATGAACCTTCAGCAAATAAGAGTTTTGGTAGGCTGAGTCATTTCAATGGGGTCCCACTGACTAATTCAATGAATTGTCTCCTATTCAAACTGTAGACACCCTGTGCACCATTCAAACCAAATGTTTCATAAATCTCACTGAGAAATTAATGAGTAAATGTGCTTTTACAACCATTTATTTCTACAAAATAGCAAAATATTATATAGTTTGTGTAATCAGTTGACTTGTAATCTGTTGCAGTTTTCTTAAAAATCATTCAATACCCATTTCAGCTGCGTATTTTTGGAAGTCATACATTTTTCATGACCTTTTGATTAAGATAGAACATTTCAGGCCACTTAAACCATTCAGATGTAAATTCTGTTCTTGCTTTATGACTGGTATCGCTGGATATGCTGTGAGTCAGCAGAGATTTTAACTTTTCATTAGAATGTCAACATATTTTAAAATGTTTCTCTTTTAATACAGCTGCTGTATCTTAGATGTCATGATTCTGGTTATCATTTTACATTTAGCAGAGTGCCTAAAGTTTACATCAATTGTAGTTATGGTCGAAAATGCAGTGCAAATAGACAGATGGAAGTGATTCATTATAATGGTATGTTAGAAAGCATTTTCTCCTAAAAGGAAAATTTTGTCATTTGAACTTCACAATTAATTGAGAAATTAACATCTATTCTGTAAAAACAGATGTTTTAAACCACATTCATCAAAGTCAAGCTGATGCTTAGTGAACACATAAACGATTCTTTGTCTCTTGATCCAGATGCATTTATTTCAGACTTAGCTGTTGAAAATATTAAAATCAGATGGTTGACAAAAGCTGTGTTGCATTGCAATTCTTCCCACTTCATCGTGTTTTCTACTGTAGTAGTTAATAACTGACACAGAGTACCGTTACTGAAATCAATTATCTGGCAGAGTCATACAACAAACTGCTCTGTGCCATTAATTTTTTCAGGAAAGCTGAGGGCTGAACACACAGGCTGACAGCACACTCCCCAAGTTCTCAAGAGCAAGGTTGCTGCCCCAGCAAATGAGATAAGACATAGTGACAGATTCTGATCTCAGACACGTTTTTCCAAAACTGAGTAACTCTATTGACTTGTAATTGACCAGGTTTGTATTGATGTATCAGTGGTTGGAACCTCAGTTTTCAATCCTTGCCTTCCTTCGAAAAGTTACTTGGTGACAAGTGTCATCAGCAGTAGGTGCAGCTGAAATGCTACTGAGTATGCTTTGGCTGTAAACATAGCCAAGGACAAACTGTATTTAGCAGATTTTCATCACACCTAGTTAAAACCTGCCCAGAGCAGGGCAGATAGTTGTACAGAAAATCTTGTTACTGCTTGATTAACTTGAATAGATGAAAAGAATAAGGGAGTTGTATATGTTGTTTTAGCTGGATAAATAATATCTAAGAAGTCATGCTCCCCAAATAATAGTACCTTGTTCTATGCTGTAATGTATATCGCAATAGAAAAACCTGGTGTTTTAAAAAAGTAAGGCAACTAGTCTCACCACTTTGAAGGGCATAAAGCAAACAAATACTCATAGCAGGAAAACTGCATGGTTTATTTCTTACTTGGAAGAAGGGGTATCTTCCAAGAGGGACTGTCTTAATCTAGTGAAAATTGACGTATTTCTATTGAGTTCGCTGGGTGTGGATCATTATGTTACCTGAGCCTTGCCTCCGAGGTTTCACAGTGGTACGTATTCCGTCCCAGGGCAGAATATTTATGACTCAGTTGCTAGTCATTATTACAGCGTAACTGGGCAGACAGGAGCCCAGTATGTTTCCTCAAAGGGAAAGAAGCATGGAGTTGTGATTTGATACCTACAGACATCGCTGGCGTCTGAAAACATCTAGAGTTCAGATTACAGCACTGTTGTCAGAACTGATTTCACCTGTGATTATGTCTCCTTGGCAAGACTTGTACAATTTTAGAAGTATATCCTTAGGGAAAATTAGGATCCAGTTACATTTTTTGGGTAACATTTAGAAGCCTAGATAGCCTAAAGCACTTTATAAATCAGTAAGTTAGCTGCTGGTTTGCAGTTTATACCTATCAGCCATCTTGATCTTGGTCAAAACCATTCTATGCAGCTCTGAGTATGGAGATTTGTCTTATGGGGAAACAGTATATTCTTCAGAGAAATGGTCATGAAGCTTCCACAGGGATTTGAGAGAATTTCATTTATTGTCTTTACATGTAAACCCTATAAAATTGCAGCACTTCAAGATGCTTGATAGGTATCACTGTATTTAAACAAAAAAATTGGAATCAGTTTAGCTAGGCTTGACACAAAGATAGTCTCAAGAGACATTTCACATGGTGAAAAATTGTGGTGTTGTTTACAGCAGTTTCCTTTACTTTGTGTAGCTGTGCAGGAAAAAATGTCTCAAATTACTTATGGGTAAATGGGCAAAACTCTTTTGAAACCAAGAGAGGCTTCATCACTGCCCCTGAAGAAAATTTTGCACACTTCTCTTATTTCACCTGTAGAATAGAGTTGCTTTTACCTATCAGCTTTTCACTGTAAGAGATAACAATGAAATGAAAGTAAATGAAAACTTGTTAAAATTGTCATTGCCAAATGGAAATGTCAGAAACCCCTTTTGATGGGACAAGCTTGCAATTTATTCACAAATTCATGTCATAATCCTCATGCCAAGTGTGTCATATAACCACCATTTTAATTCTGTGGACAATTCTATACAATTTTTAATACTCTGCTTGTTCTTGCTTCTTTCTATGTGTTACTATAATTTCACTGATTCCTTGCTGTGTTATCTTTGGGGTCTTGGAATTGTTTCATGTGGTACAAGTGACTCACAATAAACTCTCTGTTTTGAAGAACCGCTTAATCTTTAAATATCTGTGTTTGTACAAGTTACAAGCAGAATGGGAATATTCCATCATTCAAGCAGAGTTGGAAATGTGCATTCAAAGAACATGCAAATCCATTGAAAAATCTTGGGCTTGAAAAATGTCTGTAAGAGTGAACTTTCCCCAAAATTTGATGCATGTAGCTCCTTGAACTATTTCACAACTGATTTAAACAAAAGCACCTGTGACATTTATGAGTTTCATTGTGTTGGATTGTGTCAGTCAGTAAACACAAGTAATTGCAAATAATTATCACAAAAGCTAGTTGAGGAAAGAGGTATTACGTCTTCTGCTTCTTGTCTTGTAGTGAAGTACTTCCCTACAGCAGATACTGTTCTCTGGTGCTTCGTCCAGCCTAGTTTTGAAATGGCTCAGTTACTAGTTTTCGCCAGCCTCTTTACAGTAGTTGTTACGTTTAAATGTATGCTGTTTGGATACTGTTTGCCAGTGCTAAGTATTTATTTTGGCAGGCCTGGATACAGTCGGAGAATAAATATTGCACAAAATGTAAGAGCAAAATGAGGGGGTGATCAATTACGAATGGGGTGGACTGGGGAGAAGGGGAGGTGCTGTTTGCATGCAAATAGCTTTAAACAAATCAGGAAATATTGCTATGATTGCAGAGAGAAAAGTAAATTTATAGGATAACCATAGCTGTTGTATGATACCGAGTTAAATTTTATTACTTATTTCATCTAGCTTGTGGAAAGAGTTCTCAGTGTGTGAGTTTTCATTTAAAGGTCATATGAATAAATGATACAGATCTTCCTGATGGATAACTTCTTAGCCTTCTGAAACATATTTATACAGCAAACAATCATTTAATTCACAGTAAATCTTGTTAAAAATGGATGTCTCACCATAATCTGGCGTGTAATTGTTTCTTTTTACTTGGGAGCAATGGGAAGCTATTTTTGTCATGGAAATGATAATACACAATTAAAGGGAAATACAACTACTAGCAACTGAACTAGCAGTACGTCTACTTTGTGTTGTTTGACGTTCAAGTCCACCTGCACAAGACTGACTGAAGAAAAGCATAATCCTAGAGTTAGCTTTGGTTATCTATGGTACTTGTACATCTCTGAAGACAGTTCAGCATTTGGGGCACACTATTTTGAACATCTAACAGTCACTGAAAATATTTCAGATTTTTCTTTTTCTATCTGTTTTCTTTGGTATTCTGATGCCCTGTACTTTGAGTAGCCACCAATGCTACTGCAAAAGGGATATACGAAGATGCCGTTATGATCTTAAATATAACGCACAGATAACCACTTACAGTGTGAAATACTGGAAAATCAATGATGAATACATAATTGTCAGCATATCCAAATATGTTTCATAAAATAGGGTGAGCTGTCATGTTTTTATAGGGAAAATACTGAGGAATAATTACCTCACAGGCTCTAAAACTGTATAAATAGAATTTCCTTGCATTGAGGATAACCTGCAGATACAAGATTTGCAAATACTGCCACTGACTTCAAACTGAAGGGCAAACCTAAAATTCCTAATCCAGCAAACTCATAATGTGATATCTTACTGTGTACAGGCACCTAGTTCTTAAATTTCCTCATGATTTTTATTCTTCTTTGAAACCTGAAGATAAGTTTACATTGAGAATTTTTTTAATGGGGAACTTCAGTTTCTGCTCTTTTAGGATGCAGTAGAAGCAAGATGCAGTACTTAATGACTGTTTTTAAAATATCAATGTTTTTCTAAAGTAGCCTAAGATACTAAAGTTTAGTAAAACATCAAAGATCATCAGCCTCTGAATATGATTAAAAGTGCATTTGATGAAAGAAATTAATTTTTTTATTACAGAAACTTTTCACTGACCTCTTATACC
Source organism: Gavia stellata (assembly GCF_030936135.1). Taxonomy (NCBI): domain Eukaryota; kingdom Metazoa; phylum Chordata; class Aves; order Gaviiformes; family Gaviidae; genus Gavia; species Gavia stellata. Next base: position 28,010,888 of record NC_082600.1, read on the forward strand.
AGAAAGCTATGCTGAGTGTGGTGCTGAATTTTGTATTTAATAATTTATCTTCCTTTAGCATTCAATCTCACTTGAACAAAATCTCTTCTTTTGTAGTTCTTCTATTTAGTTATGTAAATGGTTCTCATTAAGGGATTCTGAAAGCTATGCAGCTTACAAAAAGAGGAAATTGTGTCAACATATATGTAACATGCTATTATGTATATACTGTATTGAGCACAGTAAGTGCTAGAAAGTACGTTTGAGGAGATACCATGAGGCAACAGAAAATCTCCACTTCCAAATCCCACTCCAATTAAGATATTTGATGTAGTCCCTGATGGTATATCATGCAGTAGAACAGAAGGCAATCCCTTTCAGCCTGACATGATCAAAGATTTTTTGCAGTTTTATCTTGCATATTTTATTAAGTTGAAGGACTTTTGTTTAATTTTCTAAATGACCAGAAAAAAGCCAAAGGCCAGTTTTTGTTTTGGTTTTTTAAAATAGAGTTTAATAGCTTAAAATGCAGTTGCAGAATAAAAAGTTATAGCTAAGTTACAGTTGTAAAATAGATTTATTGCAATAGTCATCTATGCTCAGTATTTTAGGAAAAATTCCACCTTCTAACAAAAAAACAAAAATTCCAAATAACAGCAACAATAAAAATATTTCAGGTGATGCTTCTCTTCTGAGTTGAAACCTGGCCCCATGCAGGTGCTGCAGGACTAAATTCTGCAGTAATTCAACACCTTCATTGATTCCTCCTGTACTGAAAGACCACCTGGAGTCTGTGGAGTGTGAAATAGCAAAGTGTATCATGGTATGCAACACATAAATTCACATCACTGCCTCATAGTGTGGACAGAGGTTAAAGTGAATCTTCATGTAGGCTGAAAACTCATCTGTATGTCTTAAATGAAGGTACTATTAGCCATTTCCACAGACAATTTGCCCAAGGTAAGCATCCATCTCTATCCGTAATTTTATTTTCACCTCTATTCAAAATCCAAACTAGTAGTTTTTAATTTCTCACCTATGCATATCATCTTCTTTTGACACAAGAATTACAAATTGTTGTTCGCTTCCTTTTGCTATCTGCTATCTACCATCTTATGTATCCAGTTGCTGTAATTTTCAGACAGGAATGGCATTTTTCAATATTCAAAACTATCTGAAAGAGAAGATGACTAGGTGAAGGTCATGAAGCAGGCAGGGATCGTAAATGGTTGTTTCATCTCTGTGTCATGGTCAATAATGTACTTCATGTCATCCCATCATCTCAGAATGCAAGCCGAGTGTGATAATACACAAATGAAACACAGGAAAGAAGAGAGTTTTTAAGTATATGCATTTGGTTAGAAGATGTTCAGATTTGAGCTCTTGGATTAACAGGAGTGCATGCAAAGAACATAAATGTTATAGGCAGCATCCATGTTTACCTTCCTATATTAATAATGACTCACATACTTTTTGGGTCCTTTCCGACCTTATCCTGTAGTAGTAGAAGAAAGCCTGCATCTTTCCACTCTGTTTCCCCCAACTTTTCTGAGAGCTTCAGAGCATCGCTCTGCCAGTCTCTTTGTGAGCCATGCTGGTAGGACTCCTTCTGCCTCTGCCCTCACCTCTCCCTCCCTCTTTCTCTCATCTCCCCTTGTTGGCTGAAGCCAGAACCACTTCAGTAGCCTCTTTCACTTTATCAGCATTTGCTAACACTTGCATAAAATGATACCTGAGACCAAGTTCATGTTAGCAAGTAGTGTAGACCAGTAGCAGTAGATATGTAGAGTGAAAGAGTTAGTCCTGAGGCCTGGATGTCACATTGTGGGTTATTTTAAATTCTGGACTAGCGCAAATCTGGTCCATGGATTTGGAGCCTGGTTGTGGTAGCAGTACACTAGGTGTGCTCCTGGAGCACATATTCAGTTTCTGCACTCAGACACCACTCTGCAATGTAAATCAAAGAGGACTAAACAGTGATATTAGGAGATATACTTGAAAAGTGATCCAAATTGAACCACTGATTTAGACACACCCTGAGACCTTTGTTATGGTATTTCATGCACCACTTCCCTCACCATAATGAATCGATATTAAAGGGCGATCCCTGTTTTTTATATATACAGAACACTACTTAGAGCAGGAAGTTTGTTTAGCATCTATTCAAGGGATGGGATCCTCCCTGTTTGCCTCAATCTTTCAAATAGTGTGTGCTGAGAAACAAAATTTTTACACCACCATCCAGATTTAGCTTCTTTCATTTTTATCTGTTTTCCTGTTTTGCTGTCACCCTGTGCATCTCTTCCCCAGTATTTGCATCTTTCCCTTTTTCATGCCAAGCTGTTTGTGGGGTTTGTACTGTTGGACCTAATGGGTTATAGGTCAAAGCATATATTTAACATGTTTCTCATCTTGTAAAACCTGCTTGTCTGTAGGATGCTATGCCCTCATTTCCCCCAAATGCCTTTGTTACTGCTGCTTCTGAGATCAAACACATGAATAACTGAGAAAATTAAGAACTGTGCAGTGTGTCAGCAGCCTTAGGAATAGGTTACGTAATCTAATATTTTGCACTCTGAATGGATAATGGCAACCATTACTGCAGTGTCTGAAAGCTGAGCCCCGGAGGTTGTTTAGGCACCTAATTCCCACTGAGTTAGGTGCCTAAGCTGTGGATATGCCCGCTGTGTCCGTCTGTGTTTCAGTAGCCAGCAGTTCCTGTTGTCAGCTGCTAGCTAACCCTGCTGCCAGTCTCTAAGCTCTAGAGGAAACCAAGAGGCTGGACTGTGAGAGCAGAGGTCTTTCTCTATGTGTTCTGTAGTCACGGCCAAGACTCTTAAATTTTTCCCTAGAGCTCAGACACCAGCAGAGCTAAATAGGAGATGAGGACTGGGAGACAGCTCTGGTTTTTAAGTGCAAACAGACATACCAGTCATATCCAGATGACACCCACTGTTTTCTTTTGCAGTTTTTCAGGATTCCGCCAAGGATTCCCGTGAAAAAAGGGGGGAATAAATCTAGACGTGGTTACTTTTTTCTCATAAAACCTAGAATGATTAAAAGATGTCAATTATTTTAAAGTACTCAAGATAGGATGTATGATATGCTGGTCCGGCTGTGCTAAAACTTCCACTGAATTGAGTGAAGCCAGTATTTTTTGGGGGGGAGACTGTGGAGGATGAACAAATAACTTGGCATTCCCTGTACTGATGGAAATAAACACATCACATTGTGCTAGTACATGATTATCAGATAATAAGACCATAACTATAAAGATGGGGTTTTCTAATTAGAATAGAAAGAATATAGATGTTGTATGGTACATTACAGCTTTTCTAGCTTCCATAAACTGAACAGCTATCTGTAAATATGGGAAAAGCATATGGAGAGAATTCTTAACTAAACTATACCATTAACAGTGGTGAAATAACAACTGTGAGTGCAGTTCCTTCCCAGTTGTACCTCGACATTAATTTCTGGAACAGTTTCTGGTAACAGTGAACAGGATCCTGGTGGCCTGATGGACAGAAAAGTTCTGAGATTTTTCTCCTCGGTAGTCATGGTGGATTAAAGGTGCAAAATTCATCTCATTACCATTATCTTGCTGTGGGATAAGCAGAATTATTTTCAGACTTATGAATTTGAGTTGATCAGTCAGTGAGGATTTTGTTTAATACTAACTACAGAAGAACAGGGAGAGGAGGATTTTCTGAAGGCATTGTTTGGCACTGTTTTCCTTCTGAATGTTTTTTATCTGTTTCCTTCTGTCATTGATGCCTCTTACTCATATCAGCTCTGATGCTGCCATCTTCATGCATCTCAGGTATCACCTAAAGCCACAGAGCTGGTCTGAAACAGATTTGAATGTTTAGCTTCAGTATTGGTTGCAGAATTGGACCTTTTTAAATAGGCATTTGACATTGAATGTTCCCCCAATTCTGAAATTAGGCCTTCCAGAAAAACTAAAGGAAAATATTAATTATTGACTGTGCATCATAAAAAGCCTTTGTTCATCACTTGCACTGGATTTGACTTTATACTCATTAGCAAATCTCATTGCAGGTTTAGGGTGTAACTGAACAGGAAAAATTCTACTAACTTCAATCAAAGCATTATCAGACTCATTTTCTGATGTGGAGAGAAAAATAAACAAGACAATTTTGGAGAGAGCTAACATTTATATGACACAATCATTTTAAAGCTTTTGTCCTATCATCTTAAAATAAAAACCCTTCTACAAAATAGATATAAAATAGATTCAGGAGACTGTTACAGAAACCTGTGTCATCTTTTAGTTTATCATAAGCTGCTAACACCCGATTTGCGAGAAATTTTGCCTGAAACCTGTGTTATTTGCATTCTATTTTTAGGAATAGAACACCAGTCTTAAAGATGCAGCATCACTATTTTAAGGCATACAGATCTGTGGAGAAATAACTGTCTTCCGTATCATCAATGTGAGCTATGTATTGATTAATGAGTCAGATTCCTGCCTGATAGTAATTGACACCAGAGGCAAGGCACTACTTGACATTCTATTGGATAAAATTCTCATCAGGCATCTCTAACTTGACAGGCCTATATAAGTGCCCCAGTTTGGTCCTAATTTTTATCTACTCTGCTAAGATTACAGGGCTGAAGAGTTACTAAAATATGCAGTCCACTTTGTTCCAGGTCTGCTTAATTAAAGCTGATTATAAAGCAAGGCAATTTCTTTCTGCAGCTGTGCAGAGACCCAGTGAATACACCCGGGCTCTCTTCTGCCAGGGTCCAATTTTCCTGCGCAGCACACTTCAGCAGTCATAACTGTCGTAACACGAGCTTCCCAGTCAGCTGCGAGCTTTCCATCCTTTCCGTGCATTGCCACACCTTCAAGAAAACAAGGTGGAGGTAGCTGCAATATTTCTTGCTATCCTGTCTCAAGAATGAAAAGAGGATTTCATCTGCAGGTTCTGTCAAATTTTTAATTAAAACTCCAACACATTCTTTGCACTTGTGCGGTTTTAGTGCTGCAGTCTTGTTATTTGTGGACCTTATTTTGAGCTGGACTGGATGGTAAGCCCTCAGTGGCAGCATTTTAGGATGCATAGAAACAGGGGCTGGTGAGATAGAAGGATATGTGCTGTAGTAACAGCTAAGGATATGAAGAGTCGTTCTTCAAAAAGTTATGAATAAAGTAAAAGGGAAATGAATTTTGCAGCAATAGCCATTGACCTTCTTTCTCCTTCCTACCCTGCAGTTTAATGAAGTTGGTTATGAATCAGCTGAACACTGTACTAGTGAGTTCTTACTTCACTGTAATTTTGCTCTATGCATATTTCTTATATATTTGGTCCCTAATTTTATCATTGATTTTACTCTTACGATTTTATAGTCCACATGAATTTATTTTCTTTCTCATAAGAAAAGCAGTAAATAATCCTCCTAAGTGTAGTTTGCATTCACATGCAGGTACAAAACCATGTTCATATTTTCCTGTTGTACTTGCCTGAAAGTCTTACTCAAAAGAATTTCATCTTTACTATGAGCTAGTTTGTCTATTTAAGATGAATAAACGACAAACACTACAAACCAATGTGTCAGTACCTTCAGAGTATTCAACGATAGAAATAGGAAATGGTATTTTTAACTTTTAAAAAACTTTTTACTTTAATGAACATTTTTAAATCCTACCTTGGTGAACTTCTAGATTTTCTGGGCATGTACATGGATGCAGGAAGGTTTACTGGTTTTTAGAGACCAAGAAATATACCCCAAAAAGGCTTCTCCCATCTGCTTTATAAGCTGATAATACATTGAAGCGTACCCTGTATTCTTAGGCATGGGGGAAAAACAGGTCTGTGAAACATGTAGCATAAATTGTCATGGAAGCTGTCACTTTGGTTTATCACTCACCCTTCTGACATATTCAGGAATCTCTGCACGACAGGAAAGCCCTCAGCATCTAGTGTTGCTTGGGCAATGTGAAAAAGAATATAGTCCAAAAGATAAATTAGTCGTGTGTATTTTCTCCATTTGGAGTCAGGATACAAGCAAGGAACATGACCAAGCTGGTCTGAGAACAGCCATCCTTTATTTTTCGAGACCGGTTCCTTGAAGGAAAGAGTAATGTGGATCCTCTCATGACCAAAATTGACCAAAAGTTCTACAGATACTTTAGTGAACAGAAGCCATGACTGTCCTGGCACTAACTACAGATATAGTGCTGAAAAGGCTTGTTTGGAACAAGCAGAAATTTGAAGCTACAGTTTGACTACTGCACTGATTGATCCTGACATTTGTTTTAATGAAGTGTTTTGGTTAGACCAGATGAAAGAGCCATGCTTATTGTTTCATTGCGGTATCATTCCAGAAGACTCCCTTGTTCTTCCATTAATGATGTGAAAACACAACTCCCATGGCCCTGCAAGGGCCAAGAGCTTAATGACACCAAGACTGCTTTGGGAATTCAGGTTGCCAGCTTTGTGTGGTATTATGCATGTGGTTTTGTGTTTTCTTGTCAGCCTCAAAATTTGATCAAACTTTCCTTTTTTTTTTTTTTCATTTATTCCTTGATTGTTGACACTTTTGGAGAGTTTTAACCTCATTTTTTATCAGCAGCTCTATTAGTTTTACATTCCACATTAGGAATTTAGTTTTACATTCTAAATTCCTAGTTGCTAGTATCTGACAGAGAGCCTTCTTTAATCACATACTACTCTTACAGACTATTAGTTTTACAGTAGCAATTATCCTGGTGAAATTGATTTATTACAGCAATTATGGCCAATTTCAGGTTTGCTACCAAGTCAACTGCTGTCAGCATGCCCTTATAACTGTCACCAAATCCTTAATTATAAATAATAATTATAAAAGAGCGTGCTTCAATGTTGATAAAGAGTGACTATATTCTAATATTGTGTTATCAATGTGAGGGCAGTTAGGGTAGTTAAGAACTGCATGATCATTCAAGTGACCTTTATGACTTGTCAATGAAATAAGAAGTTAAATGTATTTTTAAAATGCCCTGAAAAACTTAACTGTCAACAAGTCCCTCTAGGCAAAGATCAGAAATTACATTTTTTCCCCCATGACAGTCTACATGCATTCTAAGATTTTTTTCCCCATGTTTCTGTAAAACGTTAGGCCACCTGTAGGCAGACGTAGAGCCTGGAGTAGAACAGCCCAGCTCTCCCAAGACCTGAGATTACAAGCCTTGTTCATGTGTACTGGCCACACCTGATGAAATGACATAGTATTTACACAGAAGTGGCAGGAAAAAGGAAAAGTTCTCATTTTTCTCTGTATTACATGCTGTTGTTCCCCTGCTGTGATCACCTGAATACCTCCCTGCTACAAAACTATTGTAAAATCAAGTACTGGCAGTGCTTGGTGGTCTCCTATTCTCCTATGCCCATAGCATGCAACAATTAAATCTTCCAAGAAAAGAAAGACTTCAGTTTAAATATGCTTTGAGATTTGAATATAGAAAACTTATTTGCTTAGCAAGAGGTCTGACTGAACGATCCCTGTAAGGTGTAATCTCTACGAATCTATGAAAAGATCTTACTGTGTCTTCTCCGGTAGCATCAGCTTTGCCTTCTTATGCTGAGCTCCCATCATAATAGAGATGAAAAGGGAGGGGAGGAAGTGGGTGAGAGAAGTACCTGCCATTTCCTCCTCCCCTTTCACCTTCCACTGCAACACATAGTCCGGATGGAGGAAAGTGAGCAGCCATCCATCGCAGCTTATGTTTGTGGTCTTCTCAATTATTTTAGTGATGACTATAAAAACATCCAGTGAGCCCAATTAAAATCATTGTCCTGTTATCCTGCATAGAGACATAATCAAACAAAGTTCTCAGCCCAAACAATTTACAGTCCAAAATGACAGAGCAGAGGGGAAAAAAGCATTACAACTTCCTCAAGAAGCTGGAGAAATGAGAGAATGAGGACTGGATTTTTAAAGATATTTTGATGTTTATACATTGAAATATTGGTGGGCTAAACATACATAGGAAGATAAGACTCAGAGCCATAGTTTCTCTAATTACTGTAAATTAATTGCAATTATACTCAGAAATATTACTAGCAATTTAAAAAAGCTTTTAGATGAAAAAAGTTTAAAGCAAAGGATTGTATTAAAACTTAATGATTCTGTGCACTAGCTGTTAACTGGGTAACTTTCTACAGGAAGGACTTTTGCATATAGCCCATCCATATGAGCTTTATAAATGCAAGGCAGCAGAACAGTAAAAACTTGATGAGGCATTCCTTTGTCTTGATTTTGCTAAGCAGAAAAAGGACTCTTAATAATGAGTCACAACAATGGCTCTGTGGCCAACATACTTAGAGGGGAAGGGCTGTTCTGAGTGCTTGTTAGGGGAAATTAATTCAAGCTGAATGAAATAAAAAAGATTACAGCTTTCCAAAGCAGCGACAATTAAACCTGACTAGCACCAGATGTCACCAGTTAAAGGGAGCACAGAGTGAGTGTGCTTAGCTTTGTGAGATACAGTGGGGACATTTAATAATAAAACTCACTTATCCATAAATTTTAGACTTCTTCAAGGCTAGGCACCAACTGAGCAGTGTTTGTGTTGTCCGAATTTAATGACTTGACAAAGCAAAGTGTTCAGATGCTGAAACTGAATCTAGGAGCAGAAAAGGTACCACCAAGACCAGACTTGTAAACTGAGTTCCTGTGGTTGCTCTGTGGCTATCTAGGGGAACCAAAAACCTGTAGGTACTAGCCAAATCATTATTAAAATTCCACAGACACATGGAACCTTTTTCATGCAAATGTACAGAACTGCCCCATCTCTTTGTCCAGCACCCAGCTCAGTGCCAAGGCTGGCAGGGTTTCACAACTCAGCCATTCCCCTACCTAGACCTCCTGAGATCTCTGGGCAAGGACACAAACTTTATCTCAACATAATGAGAGAAAAATCTAATATGTGCTGATAAGACTGAGTTTCCTCAGAGAGACCACCCTTGTTTAAAACACAGCCATATAGAGAAAATTCTTGTATTAGAAGTGAAAATCCTCTATCTTGAGCCTAGACTAATATGAATTACCATCTTCTAAGAAGACATCTATGTGGATATCTGCTATTGTGGATATGGCAAGTTTCATCTCAGATTGTTCACTCAGTTTTAAAGATGCTTGGAAGGAAATGGTTAATCACTGCTGTAATCTCAGTTCATTTCAGCACAATCTATAGAAAAGAATCTGTGAGGGGGGCAGTTTGCTTTATTTCTGACACAAAGCCTTCTCTCTTCTGCATATTAATGTGTTTCAACTTGTAAGGCATACCTTTGTATTTGTATGCAACAACAACCATGCTAAATAAAGGTTTATGCATACAAAGAGTAACTGAAAACACCTGAAGAAAAAAACCTGAAGAAATAGATGTAATAAACAGCTTCTTGATCTTTAAGGCTTTGCTGTTGCAACCATTTAAGCACGTCATTTATTTTAATAAGGCCACTGTTTTCACTGTGATTACAGGTGTGAACAGCATTAACCACATTTATATTAATTGCAGGACTGAGGCTGAAATCTAGAAATGACACAATTGCATTAGTATCTGTCATTGCTTGCAGAAGAAAGGTATGGTATTTGCAAGGTTTTCAAGGCATATTGTGTGCCCTGGCCAAAAAAATCTTGAGGTACAGTTATCCTTCTGTTGTGTCCAGTTGGTAACTTTTTTGATGAAGTAAAAGAGCTGCTGGGTGGCATAAATATATCAGACACATGTCAACACTAGGCTTTATTGGGTCTCCAGCTAAAGCACAGGAAAATGCTTCTTTCTGTCTCTGCTTCTTTATCATTAGAGACATTTTTAAAACACTGCTTAACATCACATCTAGCAGACCTCATCATAAAAAGAGTTGATAGTATGTTCACCAGTGACAACATGGGGCTTTCTTTAATAGGAAAGTAATGAAAAAAACTGCCATAACTGCATGTGTAAGAGAATTTTGCTGGCCATGTTCTGTGATGGGGAAATCTGAAGTAGTATATTGCAGTCTGAAAGGGAAAAAAAGATGAACTTGGGAAATAAGAAGTAGTAACTGGTGCATTGTGCCCCTGCCCCCTTCATCTTTCAGTCTAGAGCTGGAAAGTCTAAAAAATTCATTAGCTGCAGCCTTCATGCAAGCAGGCAGAAAATAGATGTTCTCAGAGTCAGCTGAATCTTCAGGCTTTACAGATAAGGACCAGTGCATTGAATTAAAACCAGGCTCCAGTGGGTGGCCGATGTACAATTTAGAGATTAGTATAACGTTTTTCATCTCTCTGTTCTGGCAGACCACTGCTTTTTGAATCAGCTACAGTTTCCAGGCAGCCTGCAAGCTTGGTCCTAAGAGGCATCACCGCCTCCTGTGACAGGAGGTATGTAGTCTTGAATCTTAGGAAAAAGGCTGCAGCCTTTTAGCCTGCCCAAATGGTAAAAGGCATTTCTGGCTACAGTTGCTATGGGAATACAGGAGCAAAAATTAATCAAATCACCTTGAGAATTAGACCACTAAAGAAATATAAAATGTTCTGAAGCTTGAAATATCACCCAGCGGTGTTAAATCTCACAACTGTGCTGTTATTTTAATATCTGAATAACAAACTCTTTCTCAAATATCAAGAAGTAGTGTAAAGGGCAGTAGCAGCATCTTACTGTGAAGATGGCATTCATTGTATTTGTGTGGAAAGTGCAAATAATAGTAATAAGACTTCTATAAAAGGACAACCAAATGGAATGGGATGAGAAAGATTTTTTCTGGGAAAAGGAGTTGTACAGATGTATGTATCTTTCTACTGCTTGCCTTTGCCTAATTAGCTACCACAGCTCAGTGTTGCCAACATTAGACTTTGCAACTGCTAGGAGAGTAAAGTGCTATGGATTGACTATACTGAAAGTATACAAGGTCTAATCATCAAGGGAAAATCCTCTCTTTCGTATTCCAGATGAACTTCATTAATCTACAACTACCTATTGCACATTATCCATTTACGCAGCATACCTGAGGGAGGTGGCTGTCTAATGATTTAGTTACTACTCTCCCAGATTCAAGAAGGTACTGAGTAACCTGACTTGTCCGGGGATTTTCTATTATTCCTTTGTAGGTCTGGACCTAGACTGCTCTGCATGTAACCTGGGTTTAGTTTCTCAGGATAACACAGTGAGATGCTTGAGACCAATAGAGCTGCTATCCTGGTGTTTGGTGGAATTCAGGATAGGTGCCCATGTGCCTTGGACAACAGAGAGCGAAGCACATGCAATGAAAGAAAAGGATTTCCAGAAGCCACTGTGCTGAGGAAGAAACTGGCATTGCCAGCCAGGGATGCTCAGGAGCAATATGGGCAAGTCATGCCTCTGGAACTTGGATACACATCAACTCCAAGCCTGTGGCGTATGCCTGTTGCTGCTCAAGCACCACCTACTCAAGTCCTTTCTTGGAAGGAGAAAAGCCCCTTTATACAAGAAATTGGGATCCTCCCCAGAATATCCTGTTTCACGGGGATTAAAGTATGTCACTGGAAAGCAAGAGACCCTCTTTCAAACCTTCCAAACTTTATGTTAAAATTCAGTCCCAGTCCCACCTTGTGTTCTGAGACCAGAGTATCTTCTGCTGAAGCTATCCTACTTTGTATAAATAATGAACTACTCCAGCTGAGTAGTTCATTGTATGTGTTGGCTAGGATACTAACCTAGGGACACTCAGGTTCCAAGTCACCCTCTCAATGAATCTTTGATTGTTTCTTACACATGGTTTCTTTCAACCAAGAGCTCTGGAAGAGGGAATTGTTCAAGGAACGTGTGGACGAGGCATTGTGGAACATGGTTTAATGGGCATGGTGGTGTTAGTTAATTGTTGGACTTGATGATCTTACAGGTCTTTTCCAACCGTAGTGATTTTCTGTGATTCTGTGAATTTCAAATCTGGGGAGAGGGTGAATTGGTAAAAGAGCCTATGCTGTCCTCCTCATTAACTGTGAAGGGGATCAAGAAAGCAGTACAGATTTGGGTGGTTATGTAGTTTCTGGAGAGCAAATCTCAGGCGCCAGCTCTCATAGCCCTTGACAGGGGCAGCTGTGAACACTAGCAGTATTATGCCAGCACTGAGGGAAATGCAGTGCCAGTGAAGAGGGGGCAGAGGTCCCATTCAGTAGTTGTTGGGGTTTTTTTAGGAAAATGCTGCTTCGCAGATCATGTTTACTTCCTTAAATCACTGCTGAAACGCAAGCTGATTCCAGGGAGTTTCTGAACCTCCTTGCTCCTGAGATGCCACAGCAAATCTGAGAGTCCTAGTTCCTCTGTAGAGGATGAGAGCCAGGGCTGCTCTCAGGAGTGAAGAACATCACTGGGAATCTAAAGCAGGTTCCTGGCCAACAACGTCCAAGAATCAGTATAGCTATTTCTGTTCTTTTAGAGAAATACCCCAACTAATCAAAGAAATTATTTGACTTTTCCAAAACAGAACTCTTCCACAAATTTGTGCCTGTGGCAAATTTTTAGAAACTGATGCATTTAGTTCCCAAATAAGCTATACTTTTGCTGGTGTCAGGATTTCCTGAAAATGGAAATTAGGCATTCAAAACAGCTGTGCAGGCTAGAGTCCTCCCACCTTTACATTACCAGGACTGTGTTTTTCCAGTGGTGTTAGTGTATCAAACACATATGAGTGTTACAACCCACATAGGGCAAGATAAAGTTTTTGCATTATGCTAGAGGACCTGAGCTCCTAGAGTCAATCAAACAGTTTTCAGCTACTGTCATTGTCTCTCAAAGCAACAGCTGTGTCAGTATTTTGGGAAAAAAATGTGTTGAGTAGTAAATACAAGAGAAAACCTTGAGGTAAGTTTGTGAACAGAATTTGTCCTTTTCAATCACAGCCATAGCAGTATTGCACTTTGAAGCCTTTAAACATTAACCAAGAATAAAGAACATTTTCTGCTGTTTGGGGCACTCCTGTTACATGATCAAGGTCTCTTAGCAGTTGAGAGGATTATCCTGACTCTCTCTTTCATCTGCCTCTGGTTTGCCAGGGACAGTATTATCACACACAGGCTCCAAGTCTCAGTAGCGGGTGGCTTGCCTTTCCCTTGAGTATTGGGCATTCTTGATGTGCTTACACTTGGCTTTTTGTCCTTGTCTGAGTCTTATGTACAGATCACATAGCAATTTATGAAAGCAAGAAAAAAATATTGTCCTGTCTTGGATTGTCAGGGAGCAGCGAGGACAAGCAACTCCTAAGGGAGAGTGAGCCAGGACCCAAGGGTGATCCCAGCCCAGGCAGTGCCCTCACTGACCAGGGCATGGTCCTGCAGTACCTGAGCACGGCAGGCAGAGACGGGTGCTGGAAACAGGGTCCATCCACAGCCCCATCCAGAGAGTTCCATCAGGAGCAGCAGGAGAGAGGGCTGCAGACAGGACTGGAGACATGGCTGCAATACGGGCCCAAGGGGTCCATGTGCGAGGTGGGACTGGGGACAGACTCCCCTACAGCATAGCCTGGGCAGGGACTGGGGGCTCAGGCCTGAGCTGAAATGGGGCTCCAGGGCCCATGGGCAGAGGGTACGGGTGGGAGTCCCAGGTGAGGCTGGTCAGCATCTCTAAGGTCTACTGGTGCTTTCAGGGCTCGGACGTTATTTTATTAAATCCAATAGAGACCCAATTCTACAAATTTATTTCTGCTCCTGTTTTTGCTTATTGCATCTGTCCTATCAGTGATTTTCTTCTTCTGAGTTTCACATGCCAATCTCTTTTCCAATTGGTCACATTGAAAGTTTTACCACTGACACGTTTTTTGATCATTAAAAATTTCCACAAGGCTTGCTCCTTTTGAAGGTTCCCAAGTGCTGAAATGCCTCAGTAGGGCCACAGCGTCACAGCTTTCAAGTGCAGGGTGAAGTGGATAAAAATAAATACAGCAGAAAAGTAGATATTTTGTGAAAACATAATTGATTGTACTCAAATTACGAGTTGTACAGCTCTATGTGGAGGCCCCACTAGGTACTATTGAAAATTCCACCTACGATCAGGTATAACTCATCCATTCACAAATTGGAATTAATATCCCTTTGTGTAAAAGTTTTAAATAAACATGCATTTAATGGGTGATTTTCTTATATACACAATGTATTTTTTGTTAATCTAATTAAAAGTCTGAAACTCTTTAAATGATGTTTCTGTGCTTTTTAAATTGAAAGCAAAATTCTGCCTACAAGAGGCCACAAAAGCTCCGATTAAAAAAACTAAGTGAATGATGAATGAAAAATGACAATGCATAGAAGGAGAAAAAAGCTGGTAAAAGCTATTCAAGGGCTGTGGATTTTTTATTATTTCAGTGCACTTTTTCTAAACCTGCTGTAGCTGTTATCCTCCTTGAGCTTACAAAAATAAAACCTTCACTTTGATTTGTATCTCATTCAGGGAAATTCTAAGATAACTGGTAAACAGTAAAGAGCTCAATACCTAGGAACATGGCAACCCTTAAAACTGGGGCACTGGCACAGTTTTCAGGAAGCTAGTGCTGCCAATCACTCTTCAATATTGTCAAAGTGATAAGGACAAGAGGGTTAACACTCCCACCGTAGCTGTGTAGTTTGGGAGCAGGCAATGTAGGTGTCAGTGATGAAGATATAACTTCTCGTGAGTAGTCCTATCTGGAATTTCATTGGCAGACAGGAGGACAGGGAAAAGACTTTTCTGAAACTCATAATTCTCAGAAAGTGTGTGGCAGTCACTTGGATACAGGGAGAGGTATGTATGCTTGCTGATTAGCACAAGGAAATTCCTAACTTGGTGCAAATTTAATTGTGTTTAATCTCAAGCTGACAGTTATTAGTGGTTTTTCCGATCAAAAGAAGAACTCCAGGATTTCCTAGCAATATAAAAGAAAGGCATACCAGCAAAACAAGATTAAAATTGCTTATTTAACTTAAGATTTCCTGCTTAGTGATTTGATAGAAGGGTAAGATTGGTTATTCAAAACACTTTGACTGAAATCAGTCTACCCACACAGGGTCCATTGGCCAGCATTCCTCCTTATTGCATGTACAAGCTTTCATGCTGGCAGCTGAAGGCTACAGAAAGGGAAACAGTCCAGGAGTTTAAACCTCATCCTGGAAAAGCTTGTACCTTTCTCTTTCCGTTTTGGCAGCTAAGACCTTTGTTGTTGTTGTTTTCCCTGTTCTCGTTGTTAATGAGGAAATATCTGTGTTAAAAGAGTGTTTTCTTGAGATTTCATCCAACCCATGCCTTTTCTGTTGTTCCACTGAACTTACAGGTCACCTCTACTTGCAATATGATACCCTGAAGAGGAGAATGAGCTCACCAGACTAATATTTTAGCTTGTGAGTTAATTCAGTTTCTCAACTTGAAAAATTCAGAGGCTGTACACTATTGAACTAACCTGCTTTGCCAGACAAACCCAGCTTTGCTACAAGGCTGAAGTCTGAAAAAACAGGCAGAAAGGTCATGGTCTGAGGAGGATCCATTCTCTATATTAAACATGTAACTGTAGAACAGATACTGTCCATGCTTCACACAAACATCAGTGATTTTGTGGGACACTTACTAACACAAAGGCAGATGGGGGGAATCCATTTATGAAAGGCTAAACTAACCTTGCAAACCCAGTTTAAGAAATTCAGCTTGCTTTAAATTAAAAGTTAATGCTTTGAGTTTTACAGTCCATTATACAGTAATCGTGAAACTGAGCAACAAGACACAGCACAGTGTGCATCCCGGCCTCCCGTGCTGAATCTATTGCTCTAAAGGAGCCTGCAGATCAAATGCTGCCAATTCAGGTATCAGCAGGCATAAATTATTGCAGAAATTACTTGAACCCCTGAGCATCATACAGTGATTAGATACAATTTATCAAGTGAGATTTTATCTAAAAAAATTAAATGAAAGAAACTAACAAATATTAAATGCAAGAATGTGTGTTTTATAAACATTACTCAAAATTTCAATTCTATGTTAAGTGAGGAAGCTGAAATTTAGTTTGCAAAGTGATTGTGGTTTAGACCCTGTGCAAACAGGCAGCAGCCACCACAGCAGCCTCTAGCAGGACAGGTATGTTCATGGAACACAGCAGTCTTCTCTCTGTATTTCCTCACTGCTCTGCAAGGGAAGGGATGCTGTGGGGCTCTGCATGGTGGAGGGCCAGTTGCCTAAACTTCTTCATAGACTCCAGGTGACAGGTGGCCCCAATATGGGCCATACTCAGCCTGCACAAAGCTGATCACCTCAGCTGCAGTGTCAGTGCTGAAGAAAACTTAAATTCTCTCCCACCTCTTTAATCTGCCCATAATGCACATGCTTTGCCCATCATTCACATAGGTATGGGACAGACTTAGTACTAGCACTGCACCCATTTAGTTTCTCACCCTTCTACCTATTTATAAAGAAGAAGAAAGATAGGAGATGTTGCTCTGTAATTTGTTGTTCAAAGACCTCAGAGGGGTTCATGGACACACTAGCAGAACTACCAAAAACCTCATGTGGCTCTTTGTCACATTGCTGTGTGTTCCCAGATATAACCTGAGCACTCACTCTGTCCCTAAGGTCAAGAAAAACAAAAAGCAGTGGTGCCATTCTTGTAATGCCATTTTTCTGAGCCTATGTATGTTAATTGCTTGTGAAGTCTATTTTCTTCCACGGTTTTGTTTCATCACAGTTAGGTCCGTCTCCACCCAGGCCTCAGGCAACCTGTACCTGAGGCTTCCGTTTCTTATGGGCAGTCCTGAAAAGAGGGCAAAAGTGGAAAACCCACATGAACTGGCCCAGTAGAACTGAGTGGTATACATACATCCTCAAACTTTTCTTTTTTTTCCATGCTGGCGTTTGGCTGGTCAAATGGAGTCTGCTATTTTTACTTAAAAAAAAGGCTTTATTTTTAGGCCATGTTTTCAATGTCATTGGCATAGAACTTTTAATCACAAACAACTTGCATGGTTTTGAGTTCAAAGAAACATTTAGGCAATCTCAGTCACAGAAAATCATAGTTTTATTGTTGCCATCTGAGTTAGCTAAGAACAGCTCAAAGAACCTTATGAAAATCTGTCAAGAAGCCCTTCAAAGCAAGAAAAAGCTCAAACTATTCCAGCATCTTCCAAAAAGTAATTTTCATGGTGTTCTGAAGTCCTGAAAATGGGGCTGTAGACTGTAAGTGCTATCTCATCCATGCCTACATATTGCCACAAACATGAGTCTGAAATACTCTAAGCTCTTCAAAATCAAATCTGTTTCTTCATAGTACATAAGACAATTTAGAGTTGTTCTTCTTTGCTGTTTTTGCTTCTGTAGATAGCTATGAAATACTCTTAGAGACCTCCCAGTGTCTAAAGCCAGTAAAATCTTTCACCAAAGTTCTTTGGATAATTGAAGTAGTTTCCATTTTCTTTACAGTACTCACAAAGCTATTAATCTCAGAAGAAAAGTAAGGGTATTTAAAACAAGTATATCTTGAAACAACAACTTGTTCTTGCTGACCCTTTGCTGACAGTTCTAGCACATCAGACACTAAAGCTCCCATCAGACACTGTAAGCTCCCATGGGCTTGAGGCACTGTGAGATCCTAGATTCTATTTGGTTTCCAAATATGTAAGTACAAAATAACATGGAAAATTGTCAAGACTTTTCCCTGGTATTTTCTACACTATTTCATCAGCGAATTCCGAAGAAGGTGATTTTTACCTTCTTTTGACTAGATAAAATGCTGCTTCTTTCAAGTGCTGTATTTAACTAGTGTTCTGTTACCCTCAAACTTATAGCACTGGCATGATGTATGTTTACTCTTATTATCAACAAATCCACTACTATAGGATAGGATTATCAAATATATTTAGGGTTTTACTGCAGCAAAGCTCCTAGTGATTTCACTGGAAATAGTTAGCCAAATCTACCTGCAGTGCTGCAGCACAGGCACAGAAAGATGGGCCAGTGGTTAATATCTCTGAGTTTTGTCAGCTTCAGCAGCTTCCCAGTGAGGTGAGGGCTGCAGCTGCAAGGAAAGCAGAAGATAATGGTGGTGATGGGTGGAAAGAGGCAGTTGTAGAGGGGCAGTTTCTGTGCATCAAAATGCCTTGTTACGGTTCTGTTCACCAGTATTTGCTAGAGGTAAGACGACTAGCAAACCAGAGGTTCTGACCACAGTAAGCATACTTTCCTGTTCTCCTTCGCTGAAGGTTCTTTCATTAATGGGATTGCTCTTGGTGAGAAATGCTATGACCTATTCTTCAAGAGCTGCTTTTTGGACCTGTTCACACGAACAGGCAGGTCTTGCATTAAACAGTGAAAGCCCATGGACCGGGCTGTCTTTTTATTCCATGACAGAGTCTTGATGGAGCCTTTGATACTTTTGCTGGGATAACTGTCTTCAAAGGATGCAGTTATCTCCACAGTTGGAGCTTACTGAAATCACTTCCAGCAGTCTTGTATGAAGATAGTGAGATATGAGCTTGATAAAGTCTACATTCAAAAACAAGGATTAGTTTCTTCCGGACATTTGAGACAGATGGGCATGCAGACTACTGCTGTTGTCTGAGTTTACCAGAACATCAGAGAACTGGAAGGATCTCACATGAGGTCGTTTCAGTTCTTCACATTCCCCCCTTCTAGTCAACACAACTTACAATGTCCTTGAAGATATGCTAGATGCACATATAAAATGTGCAAAGAGCTTTATAGACTTGATCTCACATCATCAGCTACAGGATTGTGATGACTTCCTCTCTTTAGTGGGTGGGCAAGTAAAAGCACATAACATTTGAACAACAAAGGTACAGTGTAAGCAAGTTATAGATCTAATAATAAAATCCAGAAATCCTAAGCCCTAACCCTTAGCAATGCCCCTATTTTCTGCATAGGACAGTTAAAACCAACAACTAAGCCTAGCCGGAGTAAATTTCACTGGAATTGGAGAGTAAAGGTTCCCTGGATGCCAAGAAAAAACAAATGGGAAATACAAGAAATGCCATTCCCAGAAGGGCCAATTATCTTAAGAAAGAAGCCAACAGCTAATCAAAACTGATAAGCATATTTAAGCAAGTTTTGTATATTTCACTTACGTGATTTCAAAGTGGATAATCATTCTGGTTATCTGTGAAGAAAGAGAATGAGTCTGGTCTGTTTTTTCTGCAGGCTGGTTTTTCTCTCTCTGTTACACTGAATAGTTCTCAAAAGCAGCATTATCAAGTGAAACAGGAATGGGAAAACTTCTTAGAAGCCATTTAATTGTGCCAGACGTCCTCTGTACCATCAATTTGATAATGTTGCTTTTTAAAAACTGCTGACATCAGTAATGAAAGAGAAAGAACAAAAAAGTGCAACTCCCTTAGAAGTACTTCCTTTGAAATTTGGAGCACCGCAAAATCTATAGCAAACCAGAAAAGATAAAAGAGCTGTGTGTGTTTGTGTGTGCACGCACGCATCCGTGCGTGCATGCACATTTCTGAGAAAATGCCTTGGTTTTCAACCAGTTTCTTCTTCGTCTCTCAGAAGCCATTATCACTGATGAAAAACAGCCCCATAACATACTGTACCCATGATCGCCACAGGCATTCTGGCCTTTTTTCCCCCATACTGGTACGCCATGCATTAGTTGATGAATTTCAAAGACTATGAAAAGTTTATCAGTGATCCAGGGAGATTCCATTCTTTGCTACAGTGGACAGGATGAAGCATTGCAGGTATGCTATTCTGAATGTATATGAAATTAATGTAATCTTCCAGTCTGCATTCTATATTTATTATACATTAGTACCTCCCTTGGGAGGCAGTCCTGAAAAGCAAAGGAGTCCAGGAAGACTGGACACTGTTCAAGAAGAAAGTCTTAAAGGCGCAGGAGCAGGCCGTCCCCATGTGCCGGAAGACAAGCCAGCAGGGAAGAAGACCAGCTTGCCTGAACAGAGAGCTTTGGATGGAACTCAGGAAAAAAAAGAGTTTATGGTCTTTGGAAGAAGGGGCAGACAACTCAGGAGGACTACAAGGATGTTGTAAGGTTTTGCAGGGAGAAAATTAGAAGGGCCAAAGCCCAACTAGAACTTAACCTGGCAACTGCCGTAAAAGACAACAAAAGATGTTTCTATAAATATGTCAGCAACAAAAGGAGGGCTAAGGAGAATCTTCATCCTTTACTGGATGCAGGGGGAAGCATAGTGACAAAGGATGACGAAAAGGCTGAGGTACTTAATGCCTTCTTTGCCTCAGTCTTTAATAGTAAGACCAGTTGTTCTTGCAGTACCCAGCCCTCTGAGCTGGAAGATAGGGACGGGGAGCAGAATGAAGCCCCGACAATCCAAGGGGAAATGGTTAGTGACCTGCTACACCACTTAGACACCCAACAAGTCTATGGGATCAGATGGGATCCACCCAAGGGTACCAAGGGAGCTGGCAGAAGTGCTCACCAAGTCACTTACCATCATCTACCAGCAGTCCTGGCTAATTGGGGAGGTCCCAGTTGTCTGGAGGTTAGCAAATGTGATGCCCATCTTGAAGGAGGATCTGAGAAACAACAGGCCTGTCAGCCTGACCTCGGTGCTGGGGGAGATTATGGAGCAAATCATCCTGAGTGCCATCACGCGGCATGTACAAGACAACTAGGTGATCAGGCCCAGTCAGCATGGGTGTATGAACGGCAGGTCCTGCTTAACTAATCTGATCGCCTTCTGTGACAAAGTAACCAACTTAGTGGACAAGGGAAAGGCTGTGGATATAGTCTACCTACACTTTAGTAAAGCCTTTGACACCGTTTCCCACAGCATTGTCCTGGAGAAACTGACTGGTCATGGCTTGGATGGGTGCACTCTTCGCTGGGTAAAAAACTGGCTGGATGGCCGGGCCCAAAGGGTTGTGGTGAATGGAGTTAAATCCAGTTTGGCGGTCAGTGACAAGTGGTGTTCCCCAGGGCTCAGTATTGCGGCCAGTTTTGTTTAATACCTTTATCAATGATCTGAATGAGGGGATCAAGTGCACCCTCAGTAAGTTTGCAGACAACACCAAGTTGGGCGGGAGTGTTGATCTGCTCGAGGGTAGGAAGGCTCTGCAGAAGGATCTGGACAGGCTGGATCGATGGGCTGAGGCCAACTGTATGCAGTCACAACACCCCCATGCAATGCTACAGGCTTGGGGACGAGTGGCTGAAAAGCTGCCTGTCGGAGAAGGACCTGGGGATCTTGATTGACAGCCGGCTGAATATGAGCCAGCAGTGTGCCCAGGTGGCCAAGAAGGCCAATGGCCTCCTGGCCTGTATCAGAAATAGTGTGGCCAGCAGGAGCAGGGAGGTGATCGTGCCCCTGTACTCGGCGCTGGTGAGGCCACACCTCGAATACTGTGTTCAGTTTTGGGCCCCTCACTACAGGAAAGACATTGAGGTGCTGGAGCGTGTCCAGAGAAGGGCAACGAAGCTGGTGAAGGGTGTAGAGCACAGGTCTTATAAGGAGCGGTTGAGACAACTGTGGTTGTTTAGCCTGGAGAAGAGGAGGCTCAAGGAAGACCTTATCGCTCTCTACAGTTACCTGAAAGGGGGTTGTAGTGAGGTGGGTGTTGGTCTCTTCTCCCAAGTGACAAGCGATAGGACAAGAGGAAAAAGCTTCAAATTGCGCCAGGGGAGTTTTGGATAGGATATTAGGAAAAACTTCACTGAAAGGGTTGTCAGACATTGGAACAGGCTGCCCAGGGAAGTGGTTGAGTCAGCATCCCTGGAGGTATTTAAAAGATGTGTGGATGAGGTGCTTAGGGACATGGTTTAGTGGTGGGCTTAGCAGTGTTAGGTTGATGGTTGGACTTGATGATCTTAAAGGTCTTTTCCAACATAAATGATTCCATTATTTGATTCTAAATAGCAATAATAAACAGAAGACTTTCAACCCCCAGAATTTGTGCACAGCCAAATCAAAACTGGTTCTCTAAATGCAAAGTTTATAAACAAAGCATTTCCTTAGTTTATTGGCTCCATTTATTTATTTACTCCATTTTATGTTAATGGTGGTGGTATCCACTTGACTGCATGAGGTAGTAGTTTTCAAACAGTAACGGTATTTAAAAAGTCATTGAGACCATGTCATTGTTTTGTCAATTTTGTCTTTAAATTAAGACCATTCTGTAATGTTACAGATAGACTGGAAACATGCTCAGGCCTAAAACAGCCTCAGCATTAATGAATGGCCAAATATTATTTCCGTGGCCCAGATGGGTACCCATTCACTGCAACCTGGAAAGGTGAAGCTAAATGGCAAGGAACAGAGGAAGGGTGGAAAGGTTAGTTAAGGGTAATCCAGTGAGTGCTTTATTCACAGATGGCCAGGCAGAAATTGAAGCAAAAGATAGAAGAGTTAAGCTCTGTAACTCCTTCTTCCAGGTTTCCTCTGCCGTAACAGGGAAGGCATTTCAAACAAGTCTCAGACAATGACGCATTAATTGATGCAGTTATAATCATAAATAGGAGGTGTCCTCCCTACAAGGTGATTATGACCATTCCTACAAACAAAATAACGCTAATGGAAGAGGCCTCCTTGCAAAGGGGAAGGCTGAAGTCAAAATGCAGCAGGATAGTTCTTATTTGGTAGTCTTGCTTTCACCTATTGTTTCTATAGTGCTTGTAGCAGGACAAGACAATCTGCCTGCTGGGGTTTGTCTATAGATGTTCCTTGCCTTAGTATCCAAGCAGAGTCCTGCTGTGCAGCCTTATTGCTGCATGTAATTTATAGCACCTGTCTCTGTTAGAGCCTAACCTTCCCTGAATCAAAAAGGCATTTAAGGATTTAAAAATTGGGGGTAGGGGTGGATTGTACATGCGCCTTCCAATCTTTTCCTAATTTCCTTTGAAATGAATGTATTAATATTAATTTTTGCCATCCGCAGTTCATATCAATTTATGAACCAATTTGCCTTGTATGGATTATTGCTCTTTAGATGTGCAGATTTGCCACTTTTGATAAATCCAGCACACTATCTTAAGGATAGTCATTTTTCATTCTAAATTGTTGCACACAGCTTGCTTGCTCTATTTCTCATAGCTGAAACTTAGTCTTTCTGAACCTCATACTAAACACGCTTGTCCCAACATACTTGATAGGAACTACAAATTGCTGTTGGCCCACTTTTAGTTTGGTGACTACACTACAGCTAATACAGGTAGAATAAATAGCTATTGTAATATGCCTGACATTCATGTGCTGTTGTAGCTTGACAATCTTTTTCATCTTGACAAAAGAACTGAATACCTAGTTTCTTTTTTATCTGTCTGTGCTAGGTTATGATGACCACAGATCCTGTCAGTTTTGCTAAGTGGAAAAATGAAGATAGTGATTATGTTTCAATTTTCAGAATGCATTTGACCTCAGTGTCTTAATGCTGTTTTGTGTTCTCCTTAGTGCTTATGCCTTCTGTGGGGAAACGGATATCTTAAAATGAGTCAATACATCATTAAATCATTCTTGCATGTCAGCTTGCCAAAGGCTATTAACACAAGAATGGTATGTTACTGTATTTCCTTCCCAAATCCTGTTCACCTGAGGGAGGAGCTAATTTGCTTTGATTTGTTGGGAAGTCATTGACACCCTTTTGTCCTGACTTTGGTCCCAGCATGTTCTTAGACTGTGCACTAAAAACAGGTGAATATTCTTAAGAGATGACATTTTAAAATTGCCTTTCTTCTGAGTTGTAAATTATCACTTACCATCTCTCAGTCTTATCACTTTATAATTATAGACACATTATCTAATTTATATCAGGGCCTATTTCAAAAGTGGGCTAATGAATGGAGTTTCTCAGTCTCAACAGTGTTGCAATTTTCATACAACACTAGGAAGTTTTCTTTAGACATTTGAAGTCCAGAAGTAACCCTTACAGCAATTAGTGTTGTGATTCTATCAAATATGCAATAGAATTTCCTTTTTCTTCTTTTAATTTCTATATTTCATCTCTAAGAACATGAGGACTGTTAGATGGATTAAAGCATGTCTCTTAAAGTAACCGATAAAAAATACCTAGGGGAAGAGAGCATGTGCTGAGAAATACTTCTTACAGAATACTCTTTCTCACATTTGGCAATTTCAGGACAGCCTGTGATGGAAGTTGCATATGGATCATCACAATTAATGGCCCTTGATGAATCTGTCCTTCATGCCATATGTATTTCCATCATTTTTGACACATACATGTTCCAGAGAAACCAATCGTGATTTTAAAGTAACTAAGTAATGGAGACACTACCACATAACATTGGTAAGGTGGTCCTATGACTAATTGTCTCTGTTGTTAAAATGTGCACCTTATTTTTACCTCAAATTTGCACAACTTCAGCTTCCAGCTGTTGACTCTTCCTGTGCTTGCTAGATCGGAGAGATTTTTGCTATGTGTAAGATTCTTCCTAGAGATAGGAAGATCCTAGAGATAGAGATAGTCCAGATATAATCTTTATGTACTGGCTCAGACAGGAGCCAGTTGCTTAGCTATACAGATCAGGGAACTTTTGTTTTGTTTTCTGTTTTGGTTTTGGATTTGGGTTTAGGGTTTTGTTTTTTCTTCCAGGAGAATGAACTTGCAGCAGGTAAAGTACCTTCAGTTAAAAAAAAACAGAAAAAGAAACGAAATCCCTTGGGGGCTGTGGATTGTAATTGTAAAAAACACTGGACCTTCAGCAGGCTTCCTTTCATTTAGGGTGCCTAACTATTCTGGATCTCTTCCCAATTCCCTTAGGAGCACTTACCTCCACTTTTTCTTCTATTGTGGGAAAGTATCCGGATGGTCTAAGTCATTTGCTTACCTTTCTCAGGTTCTGACTTGGTGTTTACTAGGGGTCAGGCTCTTTCAAAAACCTATAAGGTCTGGCAGGATTTCCCCATGAAATCATAAGTACCATGTGTGTGTTTATGCATGAGTGCCAATTAATGAGTGGGTAAGGATGAAGGAAAGAAAGGAATGGGGAACAAATAAAGTTTCTCATTTTAAAGATAGCTCTAATATGATGTTGCTTTTACACAAAATATGGACACATGAATCATCTTATGATTCAGACTGAGCTGCAGTGTGGGATATTACCACATACCACTAAAAAGAGGAAGTAATTAAGAGATGCTACAACTACACAACACACCCAAAAGCTTAAATAATGGATTCAGATGAAGGATGTTTAGAACATAAAACCCAAGTGTTAAGTAGTTGAATTCAGTAGAAATAATGCATGAGCTGCAGCAAAAATTTAGTCAGTATGATAAAACCCCAAGATCTGATGCAGATCTGAGGTTGGTGAAAAACAGCTTATTTATTAGGTCTGATACAGCCAAGTCAGGTTACCGTAGCTGATGACCTGACTGTAGGTGCATTGGCAGATGCTGGGTTGAAGCTTTAAACAGCAGTAGTGAGAAGTGATTAACAATGTTAGAAATAACCTCCAAAATGAAGATGTAACACTTTTGAAAACTTTCTGGAGATGGCCTAGACTGGTTGTTTATTTCAGTCTGTTGCAGAGATCCGGGACTGTGGAAGACACATACAGTTTCAACCTCTCACAAAGTCTGATTTCAAGTACTATCACCTGTGAGAGGAGGAGACCCTAACAATGGGAGACTTCAGTTTTACTCCCCTACTCATGTACATCAGGTAGATATGGGTAAGCATGTTACGATGTGATGGCAAGGTTAAATTTGTAGACAACATCAGTGACATTAGTGACTAATAATTAACATTAGTCGAGTAATCCACAAGAGAAATTGCTCTTGCCTTAGTGATGAGCAGTGCAGAGAACCCAGTTCAAATGTCTTTATCCAAAAAATCTCTCTGAAAGAGTGACCTAACTGGCTTAGATTAAACATTTCTGCAGAAATAAAAAAAGTCAAAAAAGTCTAATACAGTAATGTTTAACTTCAAAAAAGGGAACTACATAAACTGAGGACTGTTCTTAATGGAAAACGAAGTAGATGAAAGGACAAAAATCTTCAGTTATCATGTTGTTATCATACGGGAAGTGTAAAGACATCATGTTAGCAGTTCAGAGCAAACACGTACAATGTATCAAATCAATTATGTGAAAACTGCTGGCATTATTAACCAGAAGGCAAAGGGAAATCATTAGCACAGACATCCCTCAAAATCATGGATAAACAAGGAAAACAGAAAATAATAGAATCTCTAGATAATTAAGTATAAAACAAAATAAAGCTTTCTAAAATGATTTGATGAAAACTTGATAAAGACACAGATATTAACAACAAATCCTTTCTTCAAACAGATCCAAGGAAGATGACTAGGGAGAGTATGGTAAGACTAATAGATGATCATGATGTAGAAGAAACATTGATATAAAATAAGGCCATAGGACAAACACTATATAAATTCTACACATTTGTGCATACTGGTGGTTCCCATGACTGATTTGTTTTTCTTAGCACAAGTTGCTCTGAAGGGTGTTTCTCAGATGCAATTGTCAACGGGTTTCAAATAATTGAGGATGAAGAGCACAGTGACTGAGCAGTAAAACTGAAAGTCATCTGAGTTGTAAATAACTTCACAATACAAAATTGAGAGTAAAGGATGATGATGATAATTCTTGCTTTTAAAAGAATGAAATAGGACGACGTCAAAAGCCAGTGGGAACATTTTCTGAGGTGGAAAAGAATCTTTGGATTGCCAGTCAGCTGAAATTTAAGGGAGCTGGCTGCAGGTACTCAAGCATTTACAGAAAAGGCAGTCGGATGGAGGAACGAGGTCAAGAAAAGGGGACCTAAAATCAAGGAGGTGTTGACCTTGAGAAGAACACTCAAGACCAAAAAGACACTGAGACAAGGAATCAAGAACCAGAGTTTTTGATTTAACACTGTTTTGGGTCATTGACCAGTAAGAAATTGTTTTCACTGGAATTTCAAATTCAGGATTTTGTCTTATTTAGTTCCTCAGAGGCATGTCCCAGAAGCAAACAATGTGAGGACCCATGGACTTGAAGCATTAGAGTTCATCTGTTAAGGCACTGGGAAATGTAGGAGTTGGCACTGCTTTTGGGGCTAGGGCAACACTTCTGCAGGGTTCCTATCACAAAGCAGAGAGCAGGATTAATGTTGCTGATTGAGCAAGCCCAAATGCCAAAGCAGCAGATCACGCTGGGAGCCCTCCATCTCTCTGAACACAGAGACTAGATATTTGATAGGATGCAAAGCAAGACTTGGTCCACTACATGTTTCTCAGTTCAATAGTTGATTTTTTTCCTGAAGAACCACAATATGTTGTATTTATCTCAATGCTAGCCTCCTGAATCAAGGATAGCAAGCCTGCTATCAAGGAGATAGCAGAATCACTAAAAACCGAACAAAAATAACTGAATTAGAGAACAAGACTAAGTCTATTTAGCTAAACTTGTCTGAATTGCAAAAATGTAATACATGCAAAATGATTCAGTTACTTCTTGGCATAACATCCAGCATTCATCTTTAAAGATCAAAACATACACACATCTTATTTAATTGCAAGACAAAATGAACCAGCCAAATATAAAATTAGTCATGACTGGAAGACTGTCTCAGAACAATTACCTTCATGATAAAAAATTGTGACATTGTCGCAATATAAATTTGTAAGTAACATTTACTTATAACACTTATGGAGTGAAAAAGGTAAATGGTGCACGAGAGCTTTGTTCTTTTGTTCTGTAAAATGAAGAAAAGTTTCTTTCATCTTGCTCCTGCTTCTGAAGAAAATAGATACCTGAAGTAGCAGGCTGAGAGAGAAAAAGCGTTTCATTCCATCCTGCACAAGCATCCTTCTATTATTTTTGATGAATTGCACTGTATGTCAATAACAAGTTAAAACTTATCTTCCTGAAATTCTTAATAGAGAATTTTTTATGAAAGAATTCACTCTGATCACAACATGCATCACAAAATAATACTATTAAGATCATCCACTGTTTTAAAAACATGGAGGAAAAATTGAGATACTTGTGACTTCTTGCACTCAAGCCACATGCAAAAAAGCTCAACAGTCAGCAAGGACTTGCCCATTAATTCAGCAGTCTACATGTTGTCTGTATGAATGACTGTAAAATCAACAGCTCCTCTGACAATAGCTCTGCTAATGGAGACAGGAGCACCCTGGTATACCCTCTCCAAGGGATCAACTTCTCTTCACAGCTCTGCCAGTGGAAGTGACTGTGTGAGGACTCCTATATTTGCTTTGAGCAAAGTCAGGAATATGATCATGAACAGTCAGTGAAGATGATCTAAATGAACCTGGCTGATTTCTCAAAGGAGATGAGTATGTCTTTTGTTCCCCTAGCAGATCTATAGGGACAGTAATGCACACCTTGCCAGCAACAATAAGTAACTGGAACAGGTAAAATCTTCAGTTAAGATAGCCGTTTAGTGCCAGAAAGAGTGCCTTTTCACTGCCTAAGGAACTTATATCACTGAAAATGGTGTAATGAGATTAGCTTATTTGTCTCCTCAGGATTTCCTATTAGCCGTCACCCCTTCATAATGCTGGCTTTTGCTGATCCTCTTCTTCAGGTACTTCGATGCATTGTATGGGGAGCCTCGTTGCCCATAAGGCTATGGATTGTACTAGACAGCCAGGCATGTAAAAGGTGATGTACTATCACTACTAAGATCTTGTGTGGATCTCACGATAAAATCTTCAGAAAATAAGCTCTGTGAGTATATTTTTAACTGTTTCAGGTATCTGAAATTCAGTAGTGTATTATGATTAGTTTGTTAGAGTTCACTTCTAAATGATAGCTTTGCTCATACAATAGGAACAAAAAGAATTGTTAAAAGGTGAAAATTGGAAAAAGAAACATAAAGAAAAGAGGTATTTTGTCTTCTTTAGTGCAAAGCTATGCATGTCACAGTGAAGTGTTGTACATACTGGTCTTTTAAAAAATACAGTGCAGAACTTGTTGCCTGTGGAAAAAAATATCCCACTTCTCTGCAGACCACAATCATCACTGTCCCCTCCAGGTATGAATACTTTAATCAGCCATTTGAAACAAGCAAGGACTGAGCTGATTCTTAACAACACAGCTGAGAGCAGCATGGTATAGATTCTTCCAGGAGAACTCAGTACTTCTCTAAGCATCCCTCCATATGTTATGATTTGAACAAGAACATCTAAAAATGAAATTCCGTCAGGATGGAAGTCAGTGGGGAAAACACCACTGATTTTACTGGGTCAAGAATTTCAGTATTCATTTTTGGCAGCTTGATATAAAGAGTTTCTCTGTTCAACAGTATCTTCTTCCTTTGCATATACCCATATTTGTGAGACTGAAATTCATTCTGCTAACAGAAAGATTTCTAAGGAAGCAGGAGCTAATCTGAAAGAGACACTTTTTAAAAACCAGACTTCATGACTCTGAATAAAATTTATGAAATATTATTTCCTACACGCAAGCTTGTCATATCTGGAAACTGTTGCTTGTGCAGACAGGCTGAACAATTAAACATGCATCTGTCTGCTTTGAGCTCAGAGGTCTCTTTGCACATGTAAATGGTCATAAAATATGGCATTTCTATGCTTAGATTTTAAAAAATGTATTCCAACGTCTTTGCCCCAGAGCCTGATCCCACTCGTGCTGATACAAATTTCTTCAAGTGCATCTGTTGCATTGATGTTGAGACCTCAGTTCTGTTCTCCTCAGATTTGATTTCAGAAGGGGCAAGAACTTATAAAATTTTACATGTAAATGCCATTTTGTATAATTGGCTTGTGGACTGCCATGAAATTTTGGCTTTGTTCCATTTTATACAGTGCTACTGTTTGAATTTCAAGCACCTTATTAGGTACAACCAGTTAGACCTTGGGTTTGAGTTGTTGAAACTACAGCATGTTAGTAATGATATGGCTTTATTACATGTTTTCTAAAGGCAAAGGGAATGAAGGGTTTTCTTTGAAAAAAAAATTAGACAGCACTGATGCTATATAGTCTACCTACAATTAACACTTTCTTTGATTCTTAAATCATGGCCTTCGCCTACTCTTGTATGTGTGTTTTCTTCAACCTTCATTTGAATACATATAAAACTGAGTTCCTGCCACCATCTAAGAGATATACCCTAGACCGGCTGCATGGGTAGGCAAAGATTTCAGTCTTCAGCTACATCAGATTAACATTAATAACAGAGAGAAACAATGGAGGAGTTGTTGCAGTCTAAGAATATATTCAGGGGCACAGGACTGCTTGTGCAAGGCTGCACTGAAACCTGCACTAACCTTCTCTTAGCTGTTGTTATTACCCTTGTTAGCTAGAGCAAAGGTCCAGTGTGTAGGCCCTCCTGCACTGGCACAAAAGCACTTAAACAACTCACTGCTTCCATGACCATGGGCTATCTGGAGACTTCAGCATGGCTGAAGTTGCTGAAGTGGCTCCAGGTTGAGAAGAACACCATACATTCTTGTTTGGCCTTCGCTCACCCCTGCATCTCTTTATTGTGCATGTTATTGCTAAGGTAATTCCTACATGGAGAGGGACAAGACGTACCATATGAATGTTTCTCAGTTGCTCTTTCCTTTCTGAGCTATGGAGAATGCTGAGCTGCCAAGAATGACTTTCTCTTGCAACCTCAGGGCAGAGCTGCGTACAGGTAGTATAAAGCCAGCATGAACTCAGCTGGAAGATCAGGCTGTTCTTAGAAGTACTGATTCAAAGAGAACTATTTCATGGCCAGCTTTCTACTATTACTATTTGCAAATGTGTCCTTGAATTTTGCTCTTTGTCTAGCATATTGACTGTGGAGCTTCATCACCAAGCAGGTCTAAAATGTGATACTGAATTTCACTCTAATATACTTTGATAAGTTATCTTATCCGAACAGACACTTTGGATGAAAAAGTGCAATGACATAGTGACTATATGAGAGTATCTATTAACATGCAGATAAGGTATTTATACTTTTTTTTTTTGCTTAATTTTCAGTACTGTTTTGTTGTTTGTTTTTTTAATTCATACAGCTTTAACCTAAACAGTCAATCGGGGGGTGGGGGGAGAAGGAGGGAATGAAGCCAGCTATCAAAAAACTCACATTGCAAATCTCTTCTAAATAGTGTTATTGATTTGTTTCAACTTTCTGACATATCTAGTTCAAGTGCTAAATTGACATCTGACCATCTGGCACCAATGCTTGTTCAAAGTTACTGATTACAGTTCAGATAGAGGCAATGTTTCTATTGGCATGCTGGCACGACTTTCAGACATGAAGGAGTTTTGCCTGTTTCTCATTGTCATGACTTAGTCATGGCAGAGGGGAATATGCATTAGTACTGGTATTTGGGTGAGAAGTGGTGGAAAAAAAATATTTTTGTAAGAAGAGAAGAAACTCACCATTTACGAACATTGTAATGAGCTGGAGATGAAAATGTAAAAATGTAAAAACCCTGCACAAAAAGATAGTAAGACCAGCTTGTAGAGTTTTGTAACAGAAATAAAAGAATGGTATAAATGAACTATGAATGCAAATGTGTGCGTGAGAGCACCAGAAGAAACAGCAGAACAAGGGTTAAGAGAATCGCCTATGCTGATAATGAAGGACATCGTTCCCAGGACACTGCTCCCAGGAAACCTTTCCCAGAAGCAAAATTGAGGCATGTATTTTGTCTGCCAAGATCTGAAGGCCTGTGCACTGATAAGACTGCAGCACAGATGACTTGTCAACTGGATGACTGCAGCCAGGTTGCAGCAAATCACATACGCTTGTCTTATTAGTCCACCAGGAAAACAGACACAGATTTCAAACAGACAAGGAAGAACAGATAATGAGACGTGACTTCGCTTGCAATTTATAGAGACTAAAGTAAGCAAGATTCTGAAGCAAAGGACTGTCCCATAAGAACTCCTAAAGAGTGTAAAAGATCTGTCCCCAAAGTATTTCACCATTGCCAGTCAGAAGAACATCAGAGATGTAACAAGGACTCAGTAACTCATGTCCTCTATGCAGGCCTTCCTAGCCAGACCACTCGGGCACACATGTCCTGATATTTGTAGGTCTGTGGATGTGAGACTGTGAGTGAATTAAATCTGAGACCGAATGCATGCAAGTTGGTAAAATGAACTTACTTAGAGACCCTATAAATAAATATTGTCTTCCCCTGCACAACGTTTCATGCTTACCTTTGTTACAATACTTTCTTACATACAGCATGGGCTCACTGCTTCCTGCAACTCCAGATTACTGCCTACTTTACCATTCCTATCTGAAGGACAAAACCAGAAAGAATTAAATTAAATGTTTTCTATATTCTCCTGCTAGAGAAAATGCATCACTACTCCCTTGGTGTTTGAAGGCTGCACACAGAACATGCAAGCACAATTCCGTGGCCCCTCACAATGGTTCTGTGACAACCCTCAAAACATTGAGCTGTTTTCCTGAACTAGAATGTGAACTTCAGCATCATAATAATATTGGCTTTTGGGTTTGGGTTTTTTTAAATTGTTTTTTTGTACAGGCTGAGAAGAATCCCCTTCAGGGGAATTAAACAACCAATACATGATAATCATTTAGATGTTTTACTGGACTCCATGCCAAGTCTTTTAAAATGAAAGTCTGCCTGATCTCCTTGTATGCTGTGTGATCAAATATAGCCTGATGTCATGACAACTCACTTGGCCTTGTGTGACTTAGTTTCCAGAACAGCTGGAGCATACATGCATACGAAATGCCCACGGATTTATTCAAACAGAAATGGTGAAGTCACCTATGGACAGTTCTGCATGCTGAAGAACTATGTGACTGAGTTAAAGTAGCTACGACACTCGATAACTAGGTGCTGTGCCCAAACATACAGGTAGATATTTTGGTAACAGTGCTGGCTCTGAGATAGAGGAATAGATACAGTTTAAGTTAAAGAGAATTGCTTTTGCGTTTGCCAGAACAAGAGACAATGGTTCCAATTATGCTTCCAGGTCCTGCTGTGCAGCTCTATTAGCTTTAGTGGGAACAAACGAACTACAGTCGCCTGACTGCTTCTGACATCAGAAACGTATGTCAAAAGCAAGGTTCTCTGCTATTAAACTTCATGGATCCAACTCAACCCACACCGATTTGAACTGGTTAGTGAAGTGAGATTAGATGTGAGTTGCAGTTGGGAGCCATGGGATCTTCACGGGTTTAGGCTCTCGAAGGCTATGGTCTTACTCACCGTTTATATGAAATAGGAGCAATAGTATAAACATAGGGATGGTATATGCATATTCTCTCCCTTAACCAGGGGCTTTCCTGTCTTATGTTGAAATACGGATGTCTTCCAGTAGTGGAATACATCTCATCTGACCAGATGTTCAACTGTTCCTTAGTCATATGGCTGTCATTGACACATCTGTATCATAGGGAAGGACAACTGCATGAGGTGCATGTCACCTGGCGGGCATTTGTCCATGTGATGTGGCACACACAAGCATCCAGTTACCTAGCTGAGGTAGATGACGTGTTGCTTGCAGGAGAGGTGATCATCTGACAAGGCAGAGCCTCAGCGTGTGTTTTTGAGCACGTCCATAAGCTGTCTGTGATCCATCCTGTGCTTAGCTTACTGAATCTGAAGTTTTATCTATGATTTTTACCTGGTGAAGGAACAAAACATTTGTCATGAATTACATTCCACCTAATGTTGCAAAACAGACTGTATACTTGATAGACCCACTGAATTGGAGTAGTTATGAGGACAAATAAAATAGCAAGTCAGATGTTTTTTTCTTGAATTAACCTTTCTAGTAAAACATTTCATTTTATTATTGCACTGGTTAACAGGTAAAGGCTGAAACTTATCTCAGCTGCTTTGATGACAAGTGACTCAGTTTCCATAATAAAAATGCTCACTAGAAGCCAACTTTGCAAGGACCAGCTGTACCAAAAAAGAATTTTTACACTGTCAGAAATTATACTTCTGACATTAATTCTTTTCACATATAGGTCAGTGAATAAGGTCACATCTCTTGAACCATAAACCAGTGGAGATCCAAAAAGACACTTTTTTTTTTCCAATTAAATGTCTCTCATGACTGCACCAACTTCACAGGAGGTACACCAGGGACCATCAATTATGGTGAACATAGGTATTCCAAGCAGAAATATTAGTCAAAGTAAGTAATTGGGTACTCAGTATTGAGAGGCACATTTTCCAGTGATCTACAAGGACCAATTCAAGGCTTAGTAGCATGAGACACAGCACCTCCTTAGAGAGAAACCTCCTTAGTCAGATGCAGCCTGTGTCTGGTCATATGTGGGGGATAAACAGGGCTCACATGAAAGAGAACTGCAGAGAATGAGATTTGGAACAGATGAATAGTTCTGCAGTGCTATACCCAGAGATAGGTACAATTCACTCACAGGTGCAATTGTTAATTACCAGTTTTCTTGGTTCTGTTTTTGCTTTTTTCATTTTTGGTCAGCTCTGAGATTCCCTAAGTTTTACCCTCTCTTTGCGCTTTCACCTTCATTTTATCTTTTTGTCTTTGATTATTTTAAACATTATTTCCATCATGCAATTGCATAAGTTTTCAAATTTTATTTGATGGCAGTATATTCCATCTTCTATACTTTGATTTCCAGTTACTTCCCTGTGGCAAGAACTTTACACTGTTCTCAGATAGGAACTTATTTTTGGATTAAGCAGCAAACAAACCTTCAGAGAACTCCTTTTCTCTTTCAATTCAGTTTTCATGTTGTTATGAGATGACAAATTGTAAGTTCACCTCCATTATTTAGATATAACCTGCTCTGTCCAAGTCTGTATCATCAGTTTTTACTTCCTAGGTTTTGGGTCTTGGGTCTGTCTTGTCCGCAGCATACAGGTTTTCTTTTTCCTTGTTTTAGGAATTGATGTCTGTCACCTGGAGTAAACAATCGGCCATAAAATGCCGGAGGAAGTTTGCCACTTTGGCACTACTCCTTTCCAAACAGAAAGCAGGTTGGTCTTGCTGGGTGAAGGCACAATTAACTCCCCTCTCTTTGACTTCAGCTTGTAAAGGGCAGCATCTGCTGAAATTACAAGCCAGCATACCCATTGCCTATTGTTTTCCATAGTCAAGGACAGCCTCTGGCTCTGTAGCATGTTAACTATCCAAAAGTCTCTCCCAAATAATTTCTGCCTCACCACAGCTATTCGTTGGAGGGTGATTGATGAGTGTTTCAGAACACTTTTTAAATCACACCCTTCTTTCCACTTGTCAAGAGTCACTGGATTGTATCTGACAAAGGAGATTTCCTCCCACAGATGCAGCAGTTGGCATCATGAGGCCTTGAACTGGTTCTTGCAGCTCCATGGAAAATATACATCTCAGCTCTTTACAACCTTGCTACGTATTTTGGGTAATCGCTCCTCCCAGAGCCATCGGTGATAATCCACTGTTCCCACAGCAACGCAGCAATCTTCAGCCTGACCTAGAGGCCATGCTTATTAGCAGACAGAGCTTACTTGGAGGAATGCATCCAGTTTATCACTGTAGGAGGTCACCCTTTCTACAACAATATCAGCAACTAAGTTACAGAAAGTTAAAAGATAATTAAATCTGTTTTTAGTGGCTACCCAAAAATTTTAAGTCCACTTTCATGTCTTCATTAGCATTTCTCTCTCAGGCATCCATCAGCCATGAGGCTGAAGATTAGACTAAGTGTTCTCCCTAACAGCAAAATCACTCTGGTTATGGATGGAATTGAAGGAGTAGCTAATGAACACAAACTAACTGTAGAAACTTGCCATTTCACTCTCCTTTGTATGGTAACATCAACTAAAATGTGAGTATTGTTTATATGGTTTGTCTTGGACAGTGACATTTGTAAATGTGGAGTCTGTCACCTTTGATTTGCTTCTTTTTATAAGAAAGCCAACTTTATTCGGTACGAACACTGGAGGGAGGTTTTTCTATTCTCCCAGGGGATGAATCTCATAATTTCTCTTGTGCTTGTTACAGCCCTTTCTAAGACAAACCATTTTTTTTCACCCATTTATGCATCCTTTTACATGCTATCTAGCTCAGGACACAGTAACTGCATCTCCTAGTATCACAACAAAAAAATCAGTTAATTCTGGAGTTTATGGAATTAAAAATGGTATGTAAATGTACTAAGTGATGAAGCTTGAAATGGGAGGTCCTGACTGAATAGCAACTGCACCAGTGCATTGTAAATGTTAGAGAATCTTATCACAGATATTGAGAGCTGTTCTGTCTTTGCTTGTTGTTGTCGTTGAGCAATGAATACCGAGTGTCCTA
This sequence comes from Gavia stellata, assembly GCF_030936135.1. Taxonomy (NCBI): domain Eukaryota; kingdom Metazoa; phylum Chordata; class Aves; order Gaviiformes; family Gaviidae; genus Gavia; species Gavia stellata. The sequence continues at coordinate 28,047,043 of NC_082600.1, forward strand.
ATTCAGTTATTTTGTTTGCTAATTTTCTTGGCTGTGCTGACTCCTTAAACATGGCAGAGAAAAATACCAGCTGAAGGATTGAACCGTTCTTTTCCAACTATTCATTTCAAGGTGTTGTACTTAGAAAACTCAACAACGATAATCACACTCTGGAAACATTCGTATAGGCATAACGTAAGTCTTAAGAGGTATTTCATGTCTCCATTTGCCATCCTCAGAGAATGTAAACATCTTACTTTGAATATGTTAAAGCATACAGTGAGCTAGTTGTGAGATAATAATTTATTATTTTAGCTCTGCTTCCTCTTAATCATCAGTTCAAAGGTTCTCTCAGGCTGACCTTTTCAAATGTCAGTGTCCAAAGCAAAATGTAAGGGGTGTCTTAATGCATCACTGGACTTAATATGCACAAAAATCCTGACCCAAAGTCCTTTGAAACCCATTAGAAGGTTCCCATTGACTTAATAGCTTTAGGTCAGGTCAATAATTACTAGAGCTGAGGTTAACTCAGGATCTTACATCTAAGCACAGACCATCTTTTAAGAATATCAAGTCCAGAGGCTAGGAACTCAGTCTCATCTTGAATATTTGCATTCTGTAAGGGAATAATAATTTACTGCTTGCATTTTTTTATACAGAGAAGAGATGCATGGATCTAGAGGGAGGGTTGAGGTGAAGGTGCTAGTCAGGATCTGAGATTGCACAGAATGGCAAAGAAGAGTCAAAGAAAGAGCTTGCAGGAAGGAACAGCACTCAGACTTCTGGTATTATTTCCTTTTCCCCCATACCTCACAGGCAAAGGGCTTTCTGGCTCTTCATAGTCTTGAGTGAGTCTCTCAATGCAAAGAAAAATGCTGCATTTTCATAGACTAAAGCTAGCCTTCTTTCTAATTACTCCCAGAAAGAAAAATTACCTAGAAGAAAATTGCATACAAGGAATTGTGAAGAGAAAATGGGGTGATTGAATCTTTCCCTTATTTTACTATAAAGATAGTGAAAATAATGTGCTCAGTGCTCAAAATTCTGTCTGCTTTTGTCTTTGACCAGCTCTGCTGATCCTGTGTGTTGAAGAAGAGATGTGCAATTTGGCGGTAGGTTGCTTTTATATCAGATATGTGTTTTTCGTCTCCCTCATGAAAATCTGGCTGTGTCTGAGACCTGCTGAATAGCTCAAGATGATGGCAATTCAAGCAATAAGGCCCTTCAGATAATTGATATGCACAATTCCAAGTACAATAAGTGAACAACAAGTTTGTGCTGCATCCAAAGTACAATCAGATTATGGAAGTGAATGCTGTTGAGCGATGGGGCTCTGCACAGCTGCAGAGACTGCATGGGTGACTGACTCTGAAATCTGAGCAATGACGCACAGCACTGTCCTATTGCTATACCACAAGGCATAGCAGAAAGTGTATATGGCACTGGAAATAAAATTCTGGTGATTACCTTGCCAGAAACCTCAAAAATTTTCAGACAGCGTAGTTCTATAAGCAAAGATGGTAATGAAAGGTTGGTGCAAGTGAAATAAAGATCACATTCAGTTGTGCAAGCGATCATTAGAGCCTCTGTAGGGGGTCATTGTACTATGCATTATTTTATTTTGTGGAGATTTTAATGTAATTCATCCATTTGATACAGGCAAACTTCCGGAAAACCAAAAGGCAACTTATTGTTCCTACAGAGTAGTTTTTTGTCTGCTTTAGGAAGTTTTGCCTGCTTTGTGAATCCAATCACTGGGGGGTTTTTTGTGTGAAATACTAACTTCAGCCCAGATTTCTTTAAAAAAGTTCAGGATGCTCAAAATAAAGACTAACGTTCCCAAATGGTTCATATACCTCAGCAAACCCTAAGGCCAACCTGTCCTCGTCACAAGATTGCAATGCAATATCTCTTTGATCTGGCTTGCATTACAGAAGTTTTGTTTTGTTGTGTTTTTTTTTTCCCCACAGTTTTATTCCTAGCCCATTTTAAATGTCAACACAATAGAATTTTTTTTAAAAAATTGGTTTTGGTTAGACATAAAACAGCACTTGCTCTGTAGTTGTTCACATTTTTCAAAATGCTTTGACATGGAAAAATTATTGTTATTATTTTTTCATCTACTAAATTGATCCTAAAATGTTAGCTACAATAGACCCAGTGCAGAAAATGTGGTTATTAAAAAGGCTGGAAGGTATTTTATTAGAGGTAAAGGTGCATTTCAGAGACATTTTATTTTAGTGTGAAAAGACTGTTAGGCATTATATTGTCTTTAGTTGTCTATGGTGAAGTGTTAGTGATTTTTCCTTTTGAGATACTAATCTCACAGCAAATACTAAATAAACACAGTACAAAGAAGAAGGCTTTTTAAAATTCTGCTTAGAATTATCAAACATTAAATAAAGACAATAGGTTATACTTTCAAAATTAAACTTTAAAAAATGCTTTTAAAGAAAGATATTCCCTCCAAGAAGGGATCTTCTGTAAGCAAAGGTGGGTCTACTCCTCACAGCTCTGTGTAGCTGAGGATGACTGAACTTGTTTGGTATCCAGAGGCCAGTCAGTGGCATCAGCATGGAATCCGAGCTGGCTAAATTGGTATGAAAATCTGGCTCAGCTATACTGCACCATGCTACAGACAAAGGCTAAAATACTGCCTAAGGATTCAAAACAGGTTTTTATTTAGTGCTCAGTTTGACAACAAACAGGATCCAGGAAGAAAGGGAGACATATGACACAATAACAAAAACCTTTATTATTTTTACCTCAACAAGCACTTGTTTGCAGACCAACAATGGGATGAAGTGGGGCCTATTTAAAAACAAAGTGCATGGCCAAGGTAAATCTGCCTGGCTGTGAGGGGAGGAGAGGGGATAGCAATGCTGTCTTGTCTCCTGCCTTGATGCCCAGCTTGAGCATGTTGCTTCCCTTTTGTAGAAGCCTGTGGAAAACAGCACAGTACAGGTGATGAAGGACAACATGCCATCATGCTTTCGAGCCTTGTGGAGTGATTGAGGGAAAGTCCTTTGAGCAGTAGCTTTGTGCTTTGGGAATAGATGTTTGTTGTCCCTTGTATGTAGGCTGTGAGGTTCAGGGAGAGACAATTTGCAGACAAGTTCTGAAAGCCTAAGAGGTCTCGATCCAGCCCCCACTGATGTGTTTAGAAAATACTGTCATACAGCACCAAGTGTTCAACAGGATCCTTGGTACAGGGCGGTGAGATGGGGTCACAGTTTGGACTAGTCAGAGGTGGAGAGGAGTGGTAGAAGAGCTTTGCCTGCTGGGTACAATAGGATGGACCTGCTCTCTGTAGGGGTTTTAAGGGTCTAGAGTGCGGCTGCAGGGAACATCTGATTGGAGTGTCTTTCCCAGGGCAGTCCTCAGGAGCCATCTTGTAGAACAATGGAGATGTGAACAGTATGTGGGGACTCTCCATCTTGTACTTCGAAAATAAACCTGAGACATAGTGCTTGTTGTACTGGGTTTATTTAGTCAGTTCCGGTAACTGAGTTTTCTGTTGTTCTATTTTAACTACAAACAGTTCTGGTTGAATAACAGATTAAAGAATAAACCAAGGTTTGTTTCCATTTTCCTTTTTACCTTTCCCAACCTAACTGTTCCATTGTCCTCATTTAGGGCTACCATTGATGTCTGGGACACCTCGATAAAGCCTCAGAAACTTAGAGGTCATGTATTTGCTGCTTTGGTTTTCTGCATCATCTGTTGCTCACTTGTCTATTAAACAGACTACAGAACTTAAAACCACATAGAATGACATTAAACAACAGATCAGGGGACAAGTAGAATAGTTTTTCAGCAGACAATTCTTTCAACAAAAAAAACCCCAACCTGCATAAAGTGTTTAACCTGTTCTTGAGCTCCTGCTCGTTTGTACTAGTTTTATACTCAGTCCATTTCTGTAATACCAAAGTGAGGGCTTCTGTTTCAGCCTGCCCCCTCCATTAGACCAGCAACTCAGCAGTTAGCATCACTCTCTTATGAGATGACTGGAGGCTGGCTGAGAGCACATCCTTTAGAAACGGTGTTTGTAGAAATACTCCCTGTGCAACACTCTACACTATGGTAAGAACAAAGAGATATATAGAAACAGATGAAGCCTCAAGGAATTAAGTTTGATTCCAGTATCAAATATTTCAAAATTTAAGAAAGTGTAGGGATCTTGGGCACATGCATGACATAGGAAAATCTGACTTACAAGAGAGTTTAAAATAAATGACATCACTGTTCTCCAGAGTCCGGGAGTACACAGTTCTTTGGGATTTTAACATCTAATTAGTATTGAAAGTTATAAAACTCAGACACCTTGAAAAGCAAACAAAGTAAACCCCCCAAAAAAACAGGTTTAGTCTTAAAATGGAGGACTGACATTTCCATAAAACAAAGCTTTGAGGAGTTGAGGCATACATATAGTGTAAATGTAGAAGTACATAGATGAAAAACATAGATTTAATATATCAGCTATAAGCAGGTACCACCAAAGAAAATTCATTGACGTTTCTCATATTAACTCTGTACATAACACAATTAAAAAGGCTTACCCCACAGGCAATCTACTTCTCATCACTTCTTGCTAGGTAGAGTGTTACCATTCTTACTGCTTTTCATAAAGATGGCAGTGCAGTGGTGTAGCAGGACTTCTTCCTGTCAGGTTCCAGGAGGACTTTCTATTTTGGGTTAAGTACATTGAACAAGTCCCTCTTCTGCTGATCACAGAGATTCACCTTGCCTCCTGCTGTTTTGGCACTCCAAATTATTTTAGGTAGTTTCTAGTTAAAAACACTGTTTTAAGGGACTATTTTGTTGTTAGTACAATACAGTTATATCCTCCTTCTTCTGTCTTGTTTACCCTTCTTTCTCCCTACCACATGTTCATGGTAATTCAGGACCATGTTAAATTAAAGCAGTAAAGGGACGTAGAGTGTCTCAACTCTGTATGAGGAGAGGGATTTCACTCACAGAAGCATTGCTGGGTGGATGTCCCATGGTGATTCTTCAGATACCTGTGTGACGCCTAACTTCAGCTGTTTGAGTCTCCCTTTTCCCACTCCTTTCTCTCTGGAGTCTCTTACATTCTTACCAAGCTATTCCAGAGCCACAGATCCATCCAGTGCCTCCCAGCTCACCCAGAGCTCTTCAGACTTCCCAAAAGCACTTCACCTCTCTCAAATCTGATTTCTGGGTGTCCTAAGAGCAGTCCCAGCTTCTCACAAACACCTCTTTCGTCAATACCCCAAGTCCTTCCCTATTTCACTCTCTTCTGATGGAATAGCCCAACCCTTTAAAAAAAAATGCCCTAGATAACTTCACCAGCTCTGATATTCTCCACCAGTCACAACACCTCGGACCGTTTTTGCCCCAGCTCTCCTTCCAACTTAGTCTGAAACATGTCTGCTGTACTGCTCTCTTACAGCTTCCCTTTCTCCACCTGCTGCTTTGCCCATACATAGTTGATGGATTTCTAATTTCACAAATACACTCACACTTTTCTGTTAGCTGCTCATATCTGATGCCATCTCCCATGGCCAGCTGCCAGCCCAGCTGCTCCGATCCTGGCTTCCCCAGAGCAGCAACGCTTCCTGTAGACATCCAAAAGCCCATGATCAACATTTACCACAGCCTTGATTAGGACTTTGAGGGCAAAAATAAAGACTTTATGCACAGGAAATAAGTTTCTGAAGGGATATGATGTGTAGAAGGAGGACTTTCACCCTTTATCACTCCACTTCAAATACCATGAACCTTGGCAGCTGCAGCCAGAGCCGTGAAACTACCCCAGCTTTCAGTTCAACATTCTTGACCCAGGGACGTTCAGCGTGTTACGAGAGCATAGTGTGAGATGTACAGCAAAGTGTATCACAGCACAGTGTAGTGCAGTGTTTATTTGAACACTTGGGCCTTCCTCTCATAATTACCACTAACTGAGAGTTAATCAGCCACCAGATCTAATTCCAGCTGTCCCAGTTATCCAGCAAGTAGCCTCAGAGGTGTCCCAATTAAACACAATGTAAAGACTATAAAATATGTGCACAAGCTGGGCTCCTAGTGAGACTTCTTGATTAAAAAGACATCATTATTTCACACCTCTGCTAATTAGCACTGACAGTACCTCTGATTTCAGAAGAATCTGATTGCTTCCAGCATATTACCACACTGACAACTGATGCAGTCCTGTATACCACTCCGAGTATCGATCTTGAGAACAACACTGTAAAATGACCTCACATCACCTCTGATAGTTTTGCTAGGAAAGACTTTGGTGCATAAATATTCAACACAGCTAGAAGGTCTCATATCAAAGGAACGTAAGTCTATAATTGCAGATAACATAAATTTTGATTCTGTAGTTTACATAATTTTGATTTCTGTATTGCCCTGGTCTGTATATCCTGCTCCAGGTCTTATTGCAAATTAATTACAAAGTGGCTATTAATGCACAGTGTAAAAGAAAACAACCAGTATAACATTAAAACCAGAATTATAGTTGAAAATTTACCACAATCTTTTAATTTAAAAATGTGCAAGCTACTTCACAATTACACAAAGTTAAGAAAAACCAGTAAGATCTATTATTTGTCATGGCCACTCTTAGACTCCACCAAAATGAAAAGTAATCAAATGGCACAAATTACATCTGTCTGTAGGTCGTTTAATCATAATATCAGCAGAACAACTGAACACTGATAAGTGTTTCTGAATTGCAGGCCCATTACTTAATCATGTTTTTTAATATATTAAAAAAAACCCCTTCATTTCAGGTGTAAAAGAAAGTGTGCCACTGTCTTATACATAGAGCATTATCCACACAGAATCCAGGAAGCAGGGCACAGCAAATTATTTGTATTTCAATCTTATACACAGTTCAGACCTTGCTGAAATTAGCACAGAGCATGCAGCAATGCCAAATATTATCTATTAAAATATATATCCTGCTGGCAGTATTTAAAACCTCTTTTGAAGGATTGTTATAAATGTAAAATCCATGATGGAGCCATCTAACCACATGGTTTTTCATCTTGTGCAATTTTCTAGATACAGAATGTGCACATAATTTCTGCCTTGAAGTGAAAAATATACACATAGCATGGTTTGATTTTTCCCCTGCCTTTGGCTACAGGTGAACAAATCCAGGTGAATTGTAGCTGTACTCAGTGCAATAATTCATCATTCTGGCAATATAATCTCTCAGTTGCTAACATTGTCTTTAAAAGGCTGAGTGGCATGTTGGCTTTATGAAGCACCTTTGGCGATAACATCTTACCAAGACTGCCTGCGAGCACTGAGCAGCACCAGTCTCCTACCTTATACCTCAGCAAACCCATGCACACTAGGAAGCTCTGCTGTTACACCAGAGTTTGATCCGCTGTTTGTGAAAAACTGATTGATAAGGCATACTATGCTATTCCAGCATGCAATACTAAATATACACAATTACTTTGAACCATTCAATGCATCCAAATAACTGAGAGGTTCTTTATGACAACTGTTCTTTTATCCTTGTTGTGACTCAAAAGCCTGGCAGCTTTCTGTTTTCACAGATCTGTGCTTTGAAACACACATTTGAAATGGCACTATTTCTTGTAACTGCATCGCGCCTGAGAATGAACTTTAAAGACCGAATCTTAATTCCAGGGTGTTCCTCCCATTTGCTAGTTGTCTTTTATTCTCTAAGTACCTGAGATCATTCTCCATAAAGCGGGTAAGCATTTTGGAGGGAAAAAAGATGAGACTTCCCTTAAGTTTTTTAATCATGGGAGTTTTTTTCAACCATAATGAGGTCTCAGAGCACAAAGTACAAAGGAGAGTCCAATATAGTTTTTAAAGAATTATGTGGCTTTTACTTGAAGTCTATGATTAATCAATTAGGTATACAGTATCAGTAACCGGAGATGGAGCGCATTCATTCAAGCCAAGCAAAATTTGACAATCTTCAGCCTACATTTATTCTCTTAAAAGTCTGGCAACCATGCAATCTACTCTGCAATCATTTTGTGAACAGTGAGCTGTGCCCCAGGAGAGTGTGGAGTCCCCCAGGGCTCAGTTTTGGGGCCGGTCTTGTTTAATGTATTTATCGATGATTTGGATGAGGGGACGGAGTGCTCCCTCAGCAAGTTTGCAGACGACACCATGTTGGGCGGGAGTGTTGATCTGCTCGAGGGTAGAAAAGCTCTACAGAGGGATCTGGACAGGCTGGATCGATGGGCCAAGGCCAATTGTATGAGGTTCAACAAGGCCAAGTGCCGGGTCCTGCACTTGGGTCACAACAACCCCATGCAACGCTACAGGCTTGGGGATGAGTAGCTGGAAAGCTGCCCTGCAGAAAAGGACCTGGGGATGTTGATTGACAGCCAGCTGAATATGAGCCAGCAGTGTGCCCAGGTGGCCAAGAAGGCCAACAGCATCCTGGCCTGTATCAGAAATAGTGTGGCCAGCAGGAGTAGGGAGGTGATCGTGCCCCTGTACTCGGTGCTGGTGAGGCTGCACCTCGAATCCTGTGTTCAGTTTTGGGCCCCTCACTACAAGAAGGACATTGAGATGCTGGAGCGTGTCCAGAGAAGGGTGATGAAGCTGGTGAGGGGTCTGGAGCACAAGTCTTATGAGGAGCGGCTGAGAGAACTGCGGTTGTTCAGTCTGGAGAAGAGGAGGCTGAGTGGATTCCTCATCACTCTCTACAATTACCTGAAAGGGGGTTGCAGAGAGGTGGGTGTTGGTCTCTTCTCCCAAGTGACGAGTGACAGGACAAGAGGAAATAGCCTCAAGTTGCACCAGGGGAGGTTTAGGCTGGATATTAGGAAAAATTTCTTTACTGAGAGAGTGGTGAAGCATTGGAACAGGCTGTCCAGGGAAGTGGTTGAGTCACCATCACTGGAGGTGTTCAAGGAACGTGTGGACATGGCATTGTGGGACATGGTTTAGTGGGCATGGTGGTGTTGGGCTGATGGTTGGACTTGATGATCTTACAGGTCCTTTCCAACCTTGGTGATTCTGTGTGATTCCGTGTGATTTATATGGCAAAACATCTCAGTATTTTATCGCACATGTCTTAGACTTCAGATAATGTGGTTTTCCTCACACTCTGACCTGGGAATAGTGGAACATTTCCAATTTTGTGCAAGTCCAGAAGGGATACAAATCCCTGTGACTCAGATTCAGACTAAATGTGATGCTAAAAGAAAGCTGCAGCAACTAAACAGCTCTCTATCTCATTCCAGTGACTGTAAAAGAAGTCAAGAGGATTAGCCCAGAAGTACATGCCTTCATTGCAGATGTCCATAGTTAGAGAATGAGTTCTATTTGACAAGAAAGGAAAGAAAGACAGCTAACTAATGCTAAGAAAGCATTGATGTGACTGATACCTGAATTATGCAGAATTAGGTGAGTGTAATAGAAGAGAGACTTAAAAGTGGTAGACGATGCAGGGAGGAATAGTATGTGGGCTCAAGAAAGTGGTTTGCAGTGGAATGCATTACTGTATGTGATATCAGTTCAGACTGTATGTTCCTATAGTCCATTCTGGGCTTCAAGTCCACATTTGTCTCAAAGAGCAGCTTCAGGAGTGCTGAAAAATACAGCTTTCTCTAGCAGCTGCCCCAGGTTCTGTCTCCATGAAGGTTTCTGCGCATCAGCAATCTGCCCAGATGTGTTCAGTGGCCCTTTAATCTGCCCAGTGGTAAAAAACGCCCATCATCGCTAATGAAGAACACATAGGCTTCAAATGTTCTTTCAGGCTATGCTGGGTTGCTTGACTGCAGTTTCATTAGAATCAAAGAGCATAGCAAAAGATTTTACATCACTGAAGATTACAGCAAGCTAACTGCCCATCTCTTCAAACTGCAGCCAAGTTCTGGAAGAAGAGAATTGTGTCAGAGAAGTAACAGTAAGGATGAAATACATGATTATATTCAGATGAATACATTCTGTTGAATAATGAAATTGGCTTTTATTTAGATTGCAAACACTTACATCAGAGTATTTTTACACCAGGCTTGAACTATAGCCAAGGTGCTAAGCAAATAGGCTCTAAGAGAAATAATCAGTATGATCATCATTCAGGGTACTGTCTTTTTCTCCCAAGATTCGTGGAGGACTTCAACAATATCAATTTCATATGCTTCATAACACCCTGCCAAGGTCAGCTCTACTGAGAAGCTATGACTCTGTGCTGCTCTTTGGGTCATTATCTACGCCAGATGCAAAGTATATAGAGAGTTCTACCTCAACAGAATAATCTTATTTAGCAGGTGCCCTGCACAGATGAGAATTACTGCTGCAATGGCATAGCCTTGCTGAATGCTCCAAAAATATCACTGGCATAAATTAGCTCTGTAACCTAATCAAAGAGCAGGAGGAAAACTTGTTTCCTAGTTCAGTGGTTTAGCCGCAAGATTTTCATTTTTCCTTTACATGATATATTAACCTCAATACAAGTACTTGCACTGCAAACATTTTCAAGCAGAAGAGTAGTCCCAATGGAACAATTTGTGTTCATCAGGTTAAATATATGCACATAGTAAATCATAGGATGGGAACCACCAAGTTGTACCTGCATTGGGAGGTACTGTACCATCAAGATTTTTGAGCAGGATTTCCCTTTGTAAACAGTGAAGGGTTTTGATTTGTAACTTATTTGCATAGTAATACTAGAATTATTTACCCAAAGCATGCCACTGAAATGTATGAAACGAAAGCTAGGGTGTATATATTCCAAAGCTGAATAATGAAATAAAATGTTAATACTGGAGACTGTAGAATGTGTAAGCACATTACCAATGCCCATCTGAGTATAACCAGTAGTAACAAGAAGGAATCTTGAAAATACAATGATCTGTAATTAAAATAAAGGCATTTGTTTGCCTAGGTTGCAGTCATAACTTTGAGCAGCAACATCCAAACTCAGCCAGTTATTTCAAAAGGCCCTGGCATATGTGCTGAGGTTCGCTGCTCTTAATACTTAGAGAATCTTATGCTCCTTGGACTGAAAATTCATGATGTTCCAAAAGTGTTGCTTTGTGGTTTTTGACATATTTGTTTACAGGATTGCCTGGTAATCTTTATCTTTGGCTCAGCTTTATGAAATGGCAGCATGGGTAGGAGCAAACTACTTCCCTATTAAATTCAGAAATTATAAACTGATGATCTCCATCTCCCCTTACTATTTACCTCTTTAAAATGTTGCGTGTGGTCACTCATTCTGTTTTAGAACCATCTATATCATTTACATGTTATCTATCAGTCACTTGATGCAATGACAGGCCAAGATTAAAAAAAAACAATAAAAAAAAAGAGGGTTTTTGCTTAACTGAGGACTAGTTGTTAGTAACTTTAATCAGTCTTGGAAGGATTACAGCAGACTCATGAAACAGTTACAGGGAAAGGGAAAGAAAATTTTAATAAATATTAAAACAAATGTAACCGCCTTTGGGCTAGATTGTCAAAGGCCTAACCCAGCATGGAGGGAACATGGACTTTCCCATTTCTTGCTCAGCACAATGAGCTTTATCTTTTTTATCTTGGATCATCTCCCTGACCTAGTTTACAGCTATATTGATGCAAATAATGCAGTAGGGAAAAGCAGCATGGGCAAAGACAACAAAAAATGTTCCAGCTGACAGGAGGGGAGGAGAGGGGAGGGGAGGGGAGGGGAGGGGAGGAGAGGGGAGGGAACTTTGTGAACCAGATTTACAGCTGAAGAAGATGGGTGGTAGAACTGCACCCTGTGAATTATATCTGGAGATATGGGTGGAGTTTGGCTTCTGAACATCCTCTCCCAGCGTTGAAGAGACCTAAAAATGTGGGAGGGAGTATGCAGATCATGTACAAGGAAGAAGAGTGTCACAGTCTTAGGTGTGTGTCTGCCAACTAGCTACTCATCCTACTCTAACCTTGGCAGATTAGTCTTGTCAACGTACCCTCACATCAGGACTGGCTGCCCCCCTCCCCATCCCCCTTTAGACCTCTGTTACGTCCCTCTTCCCTTTCATTCCCTTCTCTGAGACCTAAGTAGCAGGGGAAGGTGGAGAGGAGAGGTCCATGACAAGGGCAGCTACCCCCCAACCCAGTCTGCATATGAGAAGGGGAGGAAAAAGAACCCCAAAAGAGAGGGGAGGCAAGGACTCACTGAGCGGAAGAAGGCAGCAAATCTGTGGCACCCTTTCCTGGGAAAAACATTCCTGTAGGAGCCAAAGAGAAAGCTCTGCCCATGCCTTACAGGACCCTTGACTATCGCAGGAAGACACATGAATGAGAAAAGCCCCAGAGAGCCTGGCTTAGATTTTAAGGAATTGCTCATTGGTGATAAAAGTTTTGTCTTGAACCCTTTATTGACTCCTGCATGGCAACATGGATTCACTGGGCTGTGTGGTATTCAAAGAGCAACTTTAGTGTGAAACATTTAAAAAACCTGCTTACTGCTTTAGACAGCGAGCAAGTAAGTGTAGCGAAAGAGGCTTTTCCACTCCCTGGCTGAGAGTAAAAGTGGGCAGCCAGCTGCTTACCTTTTGAAAACATTACTGTCTCTACCTGTAGTACAATGTGCCATTAGCTGAACTCCTTACAAACAGAAAATTTCAGGTTTAAACTTACATATGCAAGAACTCAGCTAGTGAAAGGCTTATTGCAGCCTATGTATTGTCCTATTTATAGGTCCCCAAAAATAGTCTCTAAAGTATCACAGAATTATAAAGACTCATTTTCTGCCAGACTGTCCCACCCTTATTCATGATGAATGGTGATTTAGTCTTCTGAAATTATGACCAGCTTCATTAACACTTTTCCGTGTTTTTAACCTATTCTCTTGAGGGTACACTTGGCTTTCAAAGTGGGGAGCATTGTGCTTCTAAAACTATTTCTCTTTTTTTCTGACATCTAATTTACACTACAGAATTACTTTTGATAAAATCCCAAAGCTCTGGTGATCCTGTGGAACAGTTACACAGTTTTGTCCTTGGTTAAATAAATGCAAAGTCTAGGATGTTGCAAGATAATCATTTATTGATGGAAAACAAACATTCTAACTACTCAGTGCCAACCTGCTGATTAACTTCAAGGACTCAGACATGACCCAGAAACAGTGGTGTTCAACTGACAATACCTTTACTCTAGCATGGCCTTACGTTCTCCATTTCTCTGAGGAAGCCACAGAATGGGTAAAACAGTGGCTCTGCTGTAATTTGCACTCTGCTTTTCCATGCCCCACTTCCACCTGGCCTTTAGACGTGGCAGTGAGAAGATCCAACAGAACTGGAGAACTTACCATGGGGGTGGGTCCCTTCTCTGAAAGCCTCCTCAAATTCATGGAGACAGTGAAAGGGTTTGGATTTGTTCCTTATTAATCAGTAGGCTTTGTCTTCACCCTACTGTAGTATCTAGATGTGGAAATTCAATTATATTCTGCAAAAGAAAATTTATCTAACCTGTAAAGGGATGGGGAAATGTTCTACTAGTCCCATGGTAAATGGTATGAGCATCACCACTGTACAGAACTGCACCAAAAAGTAATTAACACTGCTCGTAACTGATTTTTTAATTCAGCAAATGAACTAAAAAAACTGAAAAGCTTCATTCCAAACCACATTTTGCTTTTTTGAGGAAAAACAACCAAAACTATTTTGTTTCATTGACACTTTCATATAATAATCATTTCTGGTGTGTGCATGGGGAAAAGTAAGCAAATGAAATTATTCATACCATTCACAAAACTGAAGACAATGTTATCTTCTGCAGTTAGCAATCATTTAAGGCTGAGCAAGCTTAACCAGAGAGGAGGAATTTTGAGTTGATCGCAGGCTGAGGAGATCTAAACACAACGCTTACTGTCTAAATAAATGCCCTAACCACTAAGCAACTGGGCAGAAAGAGATGGTACCCAGTCAGTCTCAGCTGCTACATTTTTTCTGATTTGTACAAAATACTGATTTTGTCTCTGATATAGATCAAAAGAATGGTGGTAGTCTGGAAGATCAGCCACTCAACAAGGACATAAAACACCCAAGTACCCTAGGGAATGTTTAATTGTATTTACTGACTAAAACCACTCAAACAAGAGACAGTGAGAAACCGTCTATTTCCTCCGATATTAACACCAGAATACTTGTGGCTTAGCTGTCATTCCCTGGAGAGTAAGTACAGGCAGAATTTAAATCTTGCACTGAATCCTGAATTCCATTTTCTGCTGGACAAAAGGAAGACAAGAACTTCATTATTTTTGTATTTCTAGCCCAGAAAATATATTCCATCTTACACAGTGAATGCCACTTTGGATCACAGTTTTAGGGTAACTAAACATCAAAGCATAAATTTTGCCATGAGCTTAGATTTCACTGAAAAGAAAAAAGGCTCAGGTTTAATGATAAGAATGATAAAATTGCATGAGGGTTAAAATACCATTAAACAAAGGACTTGTAAAATAACAGTGACTAACCTTCTGAGCTGAAAAGGTGTGGGAATTTTTTATTATTATTAACTGTAGCTTTCTGAGGTCATTTTGAGAACCTGTCTTAGTTGAAAAATGTTTAACTATTTTCATGCAGCTATCTAAAGCATATATCAAATTCAGCAATAATAATTTGAAGGTGCACCTACTATTAAGGCATATTGTGGCCAGATCTTGATCTCCTATATCATTTGGCATAGAAATGGAAAATGCAATTTAATGAAAACAAATGCGTAATATTAAGTCTGAGGTCAATAAAGCTAACAGGCAGTATATACTTAATGGCATAACTATGGAGAACATTGACCAGTAAACAGATTAAGAGTTATGCTATAAATAATCTTTATGCCACCATCTCAGCTCATCAGTCACGGAAAAGAAATTCATAGGGGTACTAGGAAACCAGGGTACCTTTAACTTCTTTTTTTGATAACACCAATGATCATCTGGATTGGGGAAATGTCGTAACCTAAAATGAAGCCAGTTATTCATTTAATATAGGGCCAGAAAAGCATTAGCAAAACTTGGAGGGGAAGGATTAGTGCAACGATTGTAAAGCAGATCAAGACCCAACTGGGAGATAATGAGAGCCATCATAAACAGAGCACACTGGTTAAAATGGGGTTCCTTTGATGTTCCTTAAGGGAAGATGGAGGCACTGAGTCTCTTTAACATTTCCTGTGAAGGCACTGGTGCGAAACACTGAGTTGATGAAGTCTCCTAAATATTCAGTGATGGATGTAAAATCAACACAGGAGCCAGAAGAATTCCATTACAAGAAGTATAACTAATCTTGAAGATTAAAGTAATAGAAACAAGGTTAAAGTTAGCCATGGGAAGTACAAAATCATGTATTAAAAGGCTGTTTACAAGGAGTTCAGGTGTCAGAAGCAGGCACTTTTCTGCCTTTACGTTGTTCCCAAACTGATAGGCATGCTTTGGTAGGCACAATCAGACCACACCTATGCACTTCAGCAGCAGACAGCATGGCAGTCCAACTAGCAGCCTGTGCTCAGAAACCTGAGCTAGCATAGTGGGCACCCAGAGTCAGGCCCCACTTGCAGATACACAAGTTTGGCACCCAAAACTATTTGGGATCTCTTGTTGGAGCTGGTTTGTCTTCTATGAAATAGTTTCATGCTAACTGGAGGAAGAACAGGAACTCAAGTCTTCTCTTATCAGACAGATGTACCCTTGCTAATTTAAAAGGCCACGTCCACTCTTTCTACAGCTCAGTGAATACTGACTGACTGAATAGTTTACGTAGTATTTGATGACAATTCAACAACTTGACTGAGAATTACCTGCGACACATTTGTCATGGATTGCAACATCTCTTTCAGTGACGGCTAACAGGAAATTAAGCCGGTAATTCATAGAGAGGAAGTCCTTGAATCTATCTTCTACATCTTACATTAATGCTGTCAGCACTGAGCTCTGATGAGTACAACGCTGCCGACCTTACTCAATTTCTGGAAAAGAGCTGAGCTCCAGGTGAAGCAGATGTTTCCATTTAGCGCAGAGACATCTAATTACTTCTGTGCTCAGCTCTGCAGCACTTTATATTGGGCAGGCTGGGCAGCATCCTGCTCAGTTTGGTAGCTCCTATGAATTCTATTCTTTAGTGAATGTAGGCCACAGAGCATACAGATGACCAAACTCGCAAAGGCATGCTGTATCCCAAACAGCCATGATACCAAAGGATGTACGGAGCCTGTATGTCTTTGCTCCTCTTCTATTTTCTCTGGAAATAGTTTCCAGAGCATCAGTTACAGCAGTACTCCTCAACACACAAGCCAGTGAGCAGAGTAGTTATGGGTCTTTCAGTATAACTCTTTGAAGACCTCTGTTCTGTCTTGCTAATGCTAAATTGCATTCAACTGTGTTTCTTCTCTATCCTGTTTCCTCTTTTCCAACTGACAAATCTAACTATGCCATCTGCCCCTTTCTTCCCTTCTGCCTCCTGCTCTTACCTCAGTTCTGCATTAAAAAAAAAAAAAAAAAAAAAAAAAAAAAGGTAGTTCTGTTTTGAAGTGCCAGAACACTGGCAAGCCAAGACATCTGCACAGCAAGTTAGCCTTGTTATTTCTCCACCTGGCCTTTGGTCCTTGCATCCCATTCCTCTTCTGTTTCCCATCAGTACCTATCTTTCTTTATATAAAAATAGAAGCCTCAGTTCACAGAAAATATGGGTGAGCAAGTCTCTGAAACTGCGTGGTGTCCTACTGTTCACTATGAGTTCATACCCATGCCCAAGGGGGTGTCTACACTCCAGTCTTTGCAGATCTCAGGTCAGTTGAGTCTGAACACTGTGATTTAGGCTCTTGGTTTCAGTCTTGTGACAACCCTGAAGCTAGTTCCATACCTCACTCATTTACAGTACAGCCTCATGGTCTCTGTCCTACTCTAGGATCCCATGTGCCAGTTGCACTTGGCTGGTCTGATTTGCAACCTACTGTAGAGTGTGGAGGAATGATCTTCGCACATCTCCACATTCAAAGGAGTCACTCCCAGCTACAGCCTCCTCCTGTCACAGGACTGACGCACACTCTCCTGTTCGAGACAGAAAGTATCATCTGAGGTCTCTGATTTAGAAGATCTGGACATCACAGCTTTTATTCTTGTCTTTGTCCTGGAAAGCACTATGCACAGACTGTAATTGCAGCCTGAGTAACAGAATAAGAAATAAATCATTACTAATGACACACACTGCTCAGCATCAATTTTGAAAAATGCCCAGGTGGAAACACACAAACCTCGCCTAACACCATTTCTGCTTTCAAAGAGGCCTTTAAATTGCCAATTTCTCTTGAACAGAAAAAAATTAACATTGCTTTCCAGATAGCTACCCAGAAGTGGCTGTAGGCACTGTGGCTGGATATGCTATTGGTCTGCATCCCAAATACCTAGTGTGGCTGGGAGGCAGGAGGGGACGACAGGACAAACAGTGTGCGTCAGAAACAGACTTGACACAGCTCCAATTTAAGCACACTTAATTTTTCTCCCCTTGGATTTAGGGTTGTCCTTGGGTAGTTTGTCCAAGCAAAAATTTCCTCTTGCTTTAGGAGGCATTTTCCCTAGAGAAGAATCGCAGAATCACTATGGTTGGAAAAGAGCTGTAAGATCATCAAGTCCAAACATCAACTAACACCACCATGCCCATTAAACCATGTCCCACAATGCCTCATCCACACATTCCTTGAACACCTCCAGTGATAGTGACTCCACCACCTCCCTGGGCAGCCTGTTCCAATGCTTTACCACTCTCTCAGTAAAGAAATTTTTCCTAATATCCAGTCTAAACCTCCCCTGGCACAACTTGAGGCCATTTCCTCAGAAGAGCCAGGATGCACTAGTTCAGGAGTATTTTGGAGGGAAAGGATGTCTTCCCTCATCTTTGCTCAGACTTGATTCATTTCAATTCTGCACATGTTGGCTATCATGTGGCATTTTGGCAGACATCTCCAGGGAAAAGGTTTGGAAAGGGCTTATCTGACTTCTCTGGAACAATCAAATAAACACTGATAAAAACTTGTATGTTTTTCTGCGTATGATAATAAGGATCACTCATGTTGCCCAGCGAAGTACTGTGTGCATTGACACGTCCTCCTGCCTTTCCCATCATTAAAGAGCAATGCGCTCTTCCTTTTAATGCTTCTCAGAACACACTAGCTGCTCTGCAAAACCACCACAAGATAATACAGAACACAAATCAAGCTGGACATCAAGAACTTTTCACTTAGAGTCTTATTTATTAATTTTAATAAGCATGAGATTTATGCTGATCACTTTTATCTTATTCATGAATATAATTTTATTTTATTCCACTATCTTTAATAAAGACAGATTTATGTCCATCAGTTCTTGGATTGGCCACACTACAATCATGGAGGTGAAATAACTGCAAATGAAGTATCAGCTCACATCCTCTGTATCAGTTAAACTCATGTGCTAGCAGTTTGAGCACTATATTAAAGATACCATTTCTGTAAAATCTTTTCTGTATGCTCTGTGTTCACACAGGTTGTTCATGAAGGCTGCTGTTAACAGCTTCCATATTTCTCTACTGTCTTCAATAAATCAGTAATATTTGCCAAAATGTGACAAGTACAAGTCTCAGTTGTAAAGATAGTGCTGTTCAAATTTGTGTTTGGACATAATGTATCCAAGAACATGGGATGTTACTTGAAAGGTATAACTTCTGGTGTTCAGTCAGGACAGTGAAACCTTTTTTATGTTCAGATTAATTATGAGAAAGTCATCATGGTAATATATGTAATGTGTTACACTGAGATAGGAAGTATACCACAGGAAAATAAAGATTAGTCCTGTAATTGAGGAACTGTTTTCATACTCAGTTTGGATTAATCTCTTTCCTTTGTAACAGATGTGCCATGTGACTGGGCAAGCGAGCATAGTGATATTTCCATTCACCTGCCATCATGTCTTCTTAGATTTTGAACTCTTACCAAAGACCTGATGAGAAAAGGGAGTTGCAGATATTCAGGGTCTGTCTGGATTGGATGCAACAGACATCCATAACCTTCACATACTTCAAAGCATAACAGGCATCATCTTGCTTCAGGGATTATTCTCTCTGGGGCAGATTCTATCTCTTCTATAGAGTAACCCTTCACTCCTGGAATGAAGCATGGGCAAAGTGGGGACAGATACATGACACAATTACCCTTACCGTGTTTGCTTTTCCTCCGTATTTCTCTTGTTCTTTCAGGATACTCTTACCATCTTTCCTGATGTGGTTCTTCTCTTTTCTATTTCATCTGCATCCATGAGGATGGGAATCAGGTTCTTTTAAATGGGTGAAGCTCCTGTGAAGCTAAGGCTGGAAGGAGTCCTCATTTAATGATCAGGCAAGGGGAGGGAAATCCACGTGTAAAGTCATGAAACAGTAAATAGTGAAACCTGAGCAGGTCAATGTGCTTTGAAGTCTGCAGTTTCAGGAAGGTGCAAAAGTGAAGAAAAATGATATATTCCACAGCGCATTCAAGATGCGCTTTCGAGCTCTGTAGGAAAACAAGAAGGCATTACATTCTTTGGAGCGAGGCTGAACCCAATATCTCAAACCGAACAGCTGGTTCTTCTAGGCATGAATTCTTAAACACACAGTAATATTTTTCTCTCTGCCTCAGCCTTAAAGCAGAATTTAGAAATCTTGAGAATTCATCTCTCTGAAACCACACACTCTCATCCATCTGAACAGGCTTCAGGGAATGCAGATGAAAGAAGAGTATCTATAAGTCATTAGAGTGCCAGGACATCCTCAGTGTTTTATGGCTTCTTGGCATTATAAATTAGCTTCTCAGCATTATAGATAAAGTCTAAATGGCTAATTTACAATGAATTAAAAACAATAAAAAGAATGTTATCCTAGACGTAACTCCAGAGAAGACAATAAGCAGGCACTGGAGTTGAGATTAAGTGACAATGTACAATTTTCTATGCAGACCTGCAATTTACCTCATGCCAACGGCATATTTCTGGTCAGAGATATAGTACATATGCCCTTTCTATTTTCATTTGTGCTTTATATCCCTCAACAGTCCTGTTACAGTCAATGAGTAAAAGTTATGGTATGGGACATTATTATTAATGTTGAAATACTGAAGGGAAAAAATCATGTTATTTATGCCAGTTTAGAGAACCAAACAAGCCTAACTCTTACCCTTGCAAATGTGGGGGCTGAAATGCCAGCACTGTGCTTTTACTTCCAGTCCCTCTAGCATTAAACTTACTGTGCTCTCAGAGAAAAGCATACCCAAGAAAGAACAGAAGTGATGTGTTTATAAGAGAAAGACCAATATGTTCTCACTTCTTTCTGTAAAGATAAGATTCTGTAAAGACCAGACTTAACACAAATTGACTGACTCCAGATCATGCCATCATTTTGTATACTACTTAAAGAACTACGGAGGCATAATGGTTCTAGCACTCAGCAGCATTTTGCATGCAATAGACATATATAAAGAGTTATATTTGGTAAAAAGTAATATGGAATTTCTCAAATCCTGCTTTGCTCTCAGCATCCTGGGGTGACAGCCTCCTGGCTCTGAAACAGTCCATGTGTCTCCCTGAGGACTCAGAACTGAGAGACAGTCATCAGGGAGCCTGGCACCATCTTTGTGTTCTCCAGGAACATGTGAGCATCACCAAAATCAGGCTGTGGAGCACTTGGATTCCACCGAGTCACCATTTTCTGATGGAAAACCATTCAGAGGAAAACATTTTACCAGCTCCCCTAGATATAAACCAATTTTGATATAGCAGCTCTTTAACCCTAGGGTTCTTTTCATGGTTGGGACCAAGGTACCAGCAGCGGTGAAACTGTGTAGCTGTGTCAGCATTTGCAGAAAGCAAAGACGTTGCCTGCAAAAATACTGGTTCTTTTAATTTGCTTAGCCCTACTGCGTTGGGTGACAATATGCAAAAATCCAACCAGCCCTACTGCTGACATTAATCTATTCCTGTCACTTTGATTGTTCTGTGACTGAAAAGCAGAAAGTCATTTGTTCAGGTCTAAGAGAAGGAATTAACACTGTTATGGAAAAACTGATGTTATTCATACATGGCCTGATCCTGGAAGAGATTAAACACCCTGCGTTGCTACTGACCTCCAATGGGAGCCAGGAGATTTACAGGTTCATTATTCCACAGATTTTCTCTCGCTATAAGCATTAAAATGTACCCCCTTTAAACTCTGGCCATGATACCATAGTAAAAAGGAAGACAGACAGGAGAATTATTTCAGTTGGAGTGTCGTGTTCTGCTGAAAATAAAAGGATTCTGCCTTTAAAAAACCTGTCAAGTTATTATCCCCTTCCCCTCTGTTAACATATCTCCTGAGCTTTCTTTTAGCCTGGCAATATTTTAACAAGCAAGAGGAGAGAAAAAAAGAAAGAAAAAAAATAGTAGAACAAAACCACTTTCAAAACCGTCCTTTTAGGTGCTGAAACAAGCTGCCTGGTGAATCCACCAGATACAGTGTCAAGTGGGCTTCACGTTCATTTGCTTTATTTTTTACACATCAGCTACAGAACATTGGACAAAATCCTGGTTTTAGCTCTACTGTATTGCTCTGTACAGTGTAGGAGGTGTTCATCTGCAACTACATCTAATAATGCAGAGTCTATGCTATCACTAATGCAGGTATCTAGTGATAAGCATCTTTGAGAGAAAAAGAAAAAAGCAAGAAAAAAAAAGCCTTTGTCCCTTTTATGAAATCTGCTTTGGTTTAATTCTCAGGAGGATACAACTTGTGCCTTTGGGGATATTTGTTCATGTCACAGAATAAGGCTTACATGGCTTATCAAAATGCTGAAGTCTCTACATTAGAGAAGCTAATAAAATTGTCTTTTTAAGAAATTTTATTCTCATAAACTTGAGTTACTCTTGCTAAGTGGGGCACTAAGCAATAAAAGCATAGGAAGAGGAAGAAAATATTTTGCTGGCCTCTGCAAAATATCTCCTTCTTAAGTGTCTGATGCAGAACTGTAAGCATGGCTAGGGAAGAAATCCACTTAAACTGGGCACTGCTGAAAGAGTAGGCTCTCCAGCGCCCATCTCATGAAGGCTTCAGTCTCCCCTGAGTAAGGCAACCAGGGTCCGAGCAGATTGCTCCTTCGTAGTGAATGCCAAGCTCAATCACTTTGCATTGGCTAGTAGAGAGCCAAAAAGACATGTCCCTCTGCTGGGACCCATGGAGTGCTGGGCTCAGTTTCCCTCAATTTCTGATGCACTTTCTGGATTACTGTCCTAGAAACCAGCAGAAAAGAGATACCTAAGTCATATAGAGTGTTTCTCAGTTCTGTCTATACTGCAGTTAGTATGTTTTCTGAGAAGGCAAAAATATTTGCTTCTGTGCAAACTGAACTGTCTGGTGGATAAGTCTAACTTGAAGCATCTGTCTACTTAGTATGAATGAGAAATGTAAGGGAAAAAACTATGGCTTGAGAAAAAAATATTTAACATTTGTAACATATCTTTGAAAGGTTTGAGTTCATGACAATTTGAGAGTATAACGTGAGCTGCTGCATTCAAAGCTGTTGTTACCTGACTTGTCAGATTATTTATATTAAATTACTG
The DNA here is from genome assembly GCF_030936135.1 of Gavia stellata. Lineage (NCBI taxonomy): Eukaryota > Metazoa > Chordata > Aves > Gaviiformes > Gaviidae > Gavia > Gavia stellata. The sequence goes on from NC_082600.1 coordinate 28,069,571, forward strand.
TTTGTCACATTATTAATGTATAAATTTGGCACTAATTCTCTTAAAAATGAGAACCAGCTGGGAAAAAAACAGACAACAAAGGGTGATATACTCTATGATTATGTTAAATAATCAAAGAAAGGAGTAGGAAATTCCTTCAGAATATTCTCTCAAATCTGTTTAAACAGTTCTCTGATGATAGAGAAATGGTGACCTAGAGACATGTTTTGAGGAGTTTTAATCACATATAGCTTCTATCCTATGCATAAAGATGCATGTATTGCTGAAATGCATTGCTATACCTATCCAGGCTGCGTTGCCTTCTGGTGTAACTTCTTGTTACATGTTTGTAGTGCACAACACAACCAGGCTTTGATTCATTACTGAGGGTCATACAGAACATGTGGATGAGAATCCTGGACATCACCACAGTACTGCTTGTTAACAGGAATTCATGGATAATTATTTGGTCATCTATGTTATTAAACATTAAAGTAAGCAGAAATCGATGATTGATGATTTAGGAAATCCTAGTACTGATTTACCATCATTCCCAATCTCTAATCCTCCTACCCGTAGTATAGTTCATGGTCTGGGCTTAGCACCCCAACCTAAAAACCTGACCAAGACACCCTGCCTAAATGCACAGTTGCACCTTTTGCCCTGTGGAGTCAACAGTGAGAGAGGCCTCAGGCATCCAGAGATCCCATCTCAGATCTGAATCACTCCCTGAAGCGTCCTTTCTATCCATCAACTTAGGGAAGTGAGTTTCCTAGCAGAGACACCTCAGCTAAGTGACCAAAGTTATTCAATTATTCAAGCCCTTTGTTATGTTTCTGTAATGTCATGCAATTGATGGCATCTCACAGCTGACACACAAATACCTCAAGCATGGTATGTCTTAAAGGACCCTGGTTAAAAGACTGATGTGGACATTTACAGTGGCAAATCACAGTGTGACTTTCTTCCTCCAAGCATTAGACAAGCACTGCTCTACTCCGAAACATACTTCTTGCTGCTGAGGCTACACCAGCCAGAGATATAACACCTTTGACTGTTCCCTCAAGCCAAGTGCGCAATGTGGAGCTCCAAGGGTTTGAGATAATGACAGATTTGATTGGAATGTGCTAGATCGAATTTATAGCTGTTATTGCTGTTTAGCTATTAGTTGGCAGGCTCCTGTGCTTGCCATGGAGCTTGCTTGACTTTCTGTATATTAGAGGCTAGTCCTCGTTCGTGGCTGCTTTTTGCTTTCGCTGCTTGCTGTACTGCTGTACTGCTGATCGTCTTGCTCTGCTGTGCCTGGGAACATCTTGATAACAGGAATGGCCATGCACCTGGGCTGGGAGATGGCCAGGGCATCACTGCTGTTTCTGTGCTGCTGTACTGGACAGGCTGGAACTCCAGTGTGAACTCGAGTCAAAGGGACTGTGACCTGTGGATGAGTCCATGTGGGAGCAGGACACCCTGAAACGGCTGTGGCCGTGGATAAGCCCATGCCAGAGCAGGTACATCTCAAAGCATCTGTGGCCGTGGTTATGTCTGTGCCACAGCAGGTGGGAATGTGGTGGTCTGAAGGGAATGTGGCCCAAGGATAAGTTCACGCTGGAGAAGGTACACCTCAAAGCATTTGTGACTGCTCCATGCTGCAGCAGGTACACCTCGAAGCATCAGTGGCTGTGCATGAGGTCATGCTGGAGCACTTCAAAACGTGTGGCCATGGATAAGCCCACGACAGAGCAGGTACATGCCTGGAGGGACTGCAGCCATGGGTAAGGCCATGTTGGAGCAGGTTTACTTCTGAAGGGACTGTGGTTGTGGGTAAGGCCACAGTGGAGCAGGGATATCTCTGAAGGCATTGTGGCCCATGGAGAAGACCACGCTGGAACAGGTGCACCTCAAAGCAACTATGGCTGTGGTTAAGTCTATGCCACAGCAGGTATATCCCGGGAGGGACTGTGGCTCGTAGATAAGGCTCCACTTGGAGCAGGTACACCCCTAAGGGACTGCAGTCTGTGGATAAGTCCAAGCCGAAGCAGGGGCAAGGGGAGGAGTTCATTGCAATGTTAAACCCTATGGTCTGGTCCAAAGGGACCAGGGGTGGAGATTGTAATGCAAATACCTTTAAATTGTTGTAACCTAGGATTTGAGTTGAATGTTATGGGAATTACTATAGCAGGAACCCCTTGTTGCTAGCCAGGCTAGGAGCAAGGGGAGGAGTTCATTGCAATGTTAAACCCTATAACCCAGCACAAAGGGACCAGGGGTGGAGATTTTAATGGAGATGCCTTTAAATTTTTGTAACCTGTGATTTGAGTTGCATGTTATAGGAGTTACTATAGTAGGAACCACCCAAAACAATGGAGGACAAGCTTTACCAGAAGCAAGTGCAGCAGTGGCCCAATCTGAGCTGGCCTTGGTGCCCGATAACTCCACCGAACACATCATCTCTCCTGTCCTGTGTGACCACCGTAACAGATGGAGCCCAAAGTCACGGACTAAATAAACTCAGTGGATATTTTGTGGACATTTCTGGACATTTTATAGACATTTTACAGGGGTGGTCCATAGACTAAGGGGTGGGGGTTAATGAGGATGTGTTGGATAGTGTGATACCTGAGCATGACATAAATGGTATGGAATAAGAGGTGGAGAATATGCTGGTTTTGGCTGGGATAGAGTTAATTTTCTTCATAGTAGCTAGTATGGGGCTACGTTTGGGATTTGTGCTGAAAACAGTGTTGATAATAGAGAGATGGTTTTGTTATTGCTGAGCAGTACTTACACAGAGTCAAGGCTTTTCTACTTCTCACAGCACCCCACCAGCGAGTAGGCTGGGGGTGCACAAGAAGTTGGGAGGGGACACAGCTGGGACAGGTGACCCCAACTGACCAAAGGGATATTCCACACCATAAGATATCATGCTCAGCATATAAAGCTGGGGCAAGAAGAAGGAAGGGGGGGATGTTTGGAGTGATGGAGTTTGTCTTCCCAAGTAACCTTTATATGTGATGGACCCCTGCTCTCCTGGAGATGGCTGAACACCTGGGAAGTAGTGAATAAATTCCTTATTTTGCTTTGTGTGTATGCTTTGCTTTTGCTTTACGTATTAAACCGTCTTTATCTCAACCCTGGTTCCTTACCAGAACCTACAGTTTAAAGCCTTCCAGTTAGTTAACCCTACGTATTCCATAGTTTTAAAACTCATTTTTAAATGAGAAAGACCAGCATCTCACAAAAATAACATCTATTACATCTTTGCAGTTACCTTCATCTACCCAATTTGCAATCTCCTTAAAGGATCTCCTATGAGATGAGATCTATTCTCCATACTACTCTTCTGGTAGACATTAATTATATCCCTCTCCCTATCCCTCCCAGGTCCTTGAGAAACAAGAACACATCCTTGGTTCTCTCAGGAGTGTTTACTGAGCATTCTGCTTTTTCTGGATTGCTCTTAACTGTTTCACCATCTCAACCTACTGAGAGAACAGCACCACTATTACCATTTGTTTTGTTTTAAAATCAGCTTATACTGGTTTTCCTAACCTGACATGTATAAGGGAGTTTGTGTTGTCTTGAATTTCTTTGTGAATTTTTATCAGTTGTAACTTCTAGTGTCTATTCTAGACCCATTTTCTATTTGCAGCGAATCAGTTGCTTATTCCTGTTGATTTTTGTTCTCACTGATCCAGAACTAAGCTTACACTTTTAAATGTTCCTTTTCTTGACTTTGAAGTTACAACTTTTTGTTCCTATAGTAATCTGGTCTTTAAAAATCCTGGTTTTTCCTGCCAGCTTTTTTCTTTCTTCTTAATCAATTATACTCAGTTTCACTCAGTGTTTTCCCTGAATTTGGCCATTTGAAACAGCATATACTCCCACATGGGTCTGTCCTCCATTTGCCAGTTCTGAATGCTATCATGTCTACTACAAAGCACTGACTTTCCAGTCCAGTTACAACTTCATTTTTGTTTGCTGTAATGAAGCTTGAAGCAAAGTAAAGTACAGGAGAGTAGGCACCTTTTTACCAGAAAATTTTATTTTTAGCAATTTTTAGAACTCTAATGATATTTCACAGCAGTGCCTGTCACCGTCTATCTACGCCTTCCAGACTGGGGTCCTTTGGGGTACAGTTTTTCTTTCCATACATTCCCAAAGTAAGTGCACACACAAGCATTCACCCAATCTTCTGGTGCAGATCTACGATCTATTACAGAGCCCACCTGTACTTCCTCCAGAGCATTTGAAATAGAACATTGATTCATATGCATTCAAGATGTCGTAGTTCTGAGTTATCAATGGTATCTTTAACATAGAATTTAATTTTCTCACTATTTCCTAAACAGGTTACAGATAGACATTTTAACATTCTAGTCATACAGATCCTCCCACCAGGTTTCAGTAATGCCAGTTAAATTAAATTTCTTCTCATCAATGAGAATTACCAGTTCCCTAGCTCATTAGTCAGTCTTGTAGCATGGGTAGATGATGTAGTGAAAAATGGCTTGCGTTCACATTCCTTGCCACATCAGACCAGTTGTTTATGACACACTGAGTTTAAACAGGTACTGCTTTTGCTGTCTTTATACCCCTTGTTCATGTTGCTGCTTCTCTTCCTAGTTATTAAAGTTAGTCTCCAGCTGAGAAAATTAAGTCCCTATCCATAAGATACGGCCTGTTCTGGACAGTGGCACCAATTGCCAGTAAACTGTGACAAAGTTCAGTGCTCCACAAAACCCAGACCTTCTGTTTCCACCAGTCAGCTGCCCAACCACTCACCTCCAAGGTGTTCATTCTTCTGTTTTTCATAAAACCAGAAAGATCACTTGAACTTTTCTCTTCTTTGCTTCTGTACCTCCAAACCTTTATTACTTGTACTGTTCCACGTAATGTTGTTTGTTCCCATGTGTATTTTCAGCAGAGCAAGACTTGCCTGACTGATCATCCCATCCAACATTACTGTTACATTTCAGCATTTTTGCACTTGGAAAACAGGACATTTGTTGTCCTTCCTTGCTTTATGAATATTCTTTGCATTTATTTTTATTTAGACTATGGATGGACAGCACCTCTTTCCATTTAAGACATCTTAAGAAGCTTTTTGTTCCTGTTTGCTTCCTACAGTAAGCATGTTTGTTGGAGAAGTCCCTCTAAACTTGTCCTCTGTTTCTCAGCAGGTGACTCAAGAGGTATCTGATATTGAGACAATACCATTAGTTGGATAAAGCATCTCTTAGTTACAGATCACCAGTCCACTGACTCAATTTACAACCTAACCAGTTCCCTTGCCACTAACCCTTTTTCTGTGGAGTCTGTGGCAATGAATTCCAAATCTAGCTGCCAGAAAAGCAGTTCTTTGTTTCTGCACTATGCTCAACTTGGCATTTCCAGATCACATATCTTGTCCTCCAGAATAGCCATCAATTTGCATTTCGTGCATCATAAATCTCTCCAGCTTGTTAACAGAACGGTATAAAACTGCAAAGACAAGTCACAGTAAGGGTTTCTTTATCACTCATATTAAGCACACAGCTCCCCAGAACCCTTTCCCTTCCAGCATGTGCTCTGCATAATGTAAATATTAATAATGAACATTTGTGAGAAATCATATGTGTATGGATCCAGACCGTCATTGATCCAGACCCTCACAGCAGTATCAGACAGGGCTGCATTCATAATAATGTTTTAAAACACTGCTCCAAAACATTTGAATCAATGGACTTGTCAATCTTTGACATGTCTTGCAGACCACTGTGAAACTAAACAACTCTAAATGTTGTTTAGAGTTGTTGGTGAGGTCACCCAGACAACCTCCACTCGGAGCAGAGCCTTTACATCTATTGCTGCTTTGTATGATTCCTGCAGGCCACTGACCATGTCTTATAGACCAGAGACACTTCACAGAAACAGTCTTAAAGAGCTGCAGCTCTTCCTATTAGCACTTGTGAGACACTGGGTCCTGAGGAAATGAATAGATATGATTTCTCGACTAGAGTCTGGAAAACTCTGCTTTACCTGAAAAGAGATTTTATTGGACACATCTGTTAAAAAGAATCCTTTTCACATAGCAATACATTAGTACATAAGCTAGAATAAAATTAAACTGTAAAAAGGTGAACATGAACTAAAAACCCAAAAACTTAGTGTAGGATTCCTGTACATTACAGCTCTGACATGACTTTACTATCTTATATATCCTTGCTTATATAAGGAGGAAAATGACCAAACCAATTAAAGTTAGCAATGGTCCTGTTGTGAACCAGGCATCAGCTTGGATGTAGAAATCACATGCTACCAATTGCAATAGAGACTGTCTATATTCCAAGATTTACCAGTTTAATTAAAAACTTAAGCCAAAATCACTCTGGTTGTATTGCCAGGTTTCACTAAAGAGGTTTAAGAACCACATCCTTAGAGAAACCTGTATAACTGAGCAGACATAAGGCTAGCAGTAAGTGCCACCATTAGTGATAACCCAGCAGAGAGTCAGAAGTACTTCTAGGTGTAACACGAAGCCCTGGTATTAATTCCTCAAGACTCTTCTGCTTTGTGGAAAACAGAAAGTGCTGCACTTGTCTTCCACCTAGCATCATGAATCTTGCAGCAAGCCTTGCAACTTGCAGGTTTTTAAACTCCATGCTTCACTTCACCTCTGGACATATGCTTTTATTTTATTACCTAATTCATTCACCCATTACTTCTTCAGACTAAAATAAATTGTGCCGCTTTAAAGATATTTGTTATAGGAAGTGTTTTAGTTTCAGGCTGCTGAAGGAAACAGTACAATCCTTGGTTTAGCAACAAAAACATGGAAAACCACTGTTAAATGACTAACTTGTGTAAGTTCACACACTAGCTGGTCTTTGCAGGTCACAGAATTTCTTTATGATAAATGCAGGATTTCAGCTATCTGCATAGCTGTCTATGGTACAAAAAGCTACAAAAATATTATGTAGCAAAACACAGCACACACAGAAACACACTCAATTTCACAAACGGAATTGTATTGGAGAGCTACCTACCTCTCCAAACCATTTCTTTTAAATTTCTAGAGTTTCTGAATTTCTCCTCTCAAACCAAAATAAAATGAGTAATGAAAGCATTTTCAGGAATCAAAGATGGCCAACAGGAAGCTGGGCAAGACCTGAGACAAGTTTTTAAAAAGCGCTGGAGGAGGCTTCCGAAAAGGAATGAAAGCAATATGTGATGCTTTCCCAGAAGGGCCTTGCTGGTAGCCTGCAGACAAAAGCAACGCCTCTGCTGTTGAGGCAGCATTAAAAAGTGTCCTGCCAGACTAGCAAACTCAGCTGCAGCACCAATCTGGGACAGAAGAAAGGGCCAAGAATAAGAACTGTCTCTTCAGGAACAAAATGGTTGGACTTGATGATCTTACAGGTCTTTTCCAACCTTAGTGATTCTGTGATTCTGTGAAAAGTTACCAGGAGCACTGCAAAGCTGTGCTGGAGGATTTCAAAAGTACCCAAATCAAATTCCAGGTCTTGAATCTTTTCTTTGAAGTACCTTTTGGTCTGGGCCCAGGTTATCCAAAATATCTACTGAGATTTGGAAAGGCCCAACAGTACCTTCTACAAGTGCAGGGTTTCCTCTCTCAGGAAAACATCATTGTCTCAGGGGCTGGTCCAGTTTGGGGGTAAACTCCCGCATGATCTGGGACATTAGTACATCACTGACATCCTCACCTTCTGCTCTAAGGTCAAGGCAGATTTCCATCTATTTTTACATACTTGTAAAAATCTATCCCAACAAAAATCTTGTCAAAACAAGGTACTTTACTGAGCACATTACACTCCCTAGAGAGGCGACCAGAGGACAAACATATGACAGATGGCAGTTACGATGCTTAATGCACTGGTGACTGTTACTCAAATACTGTGGTGATAAAGGTTGTAGGAGAGCCAATATAGAGGAAAACAGGTAGAATAAAGGATGTTGGGGTTATACAATAAGGCACTGACAATGGGAAGACTGGCTGCGGTGTGAGTTCAGTGTATGGAAAAGTACATACAAAGGATTCAGTTACCTCCGCCATGAAATCACATGCTGTTGTTAAAAAGGTTTCAGTGATCTCAATCTTAATATGTATGTGTTTAACAGGTTTTAACTGAGAGGATGACATATTACTTTAAAAGCTTGCAAAGAGGACTCTGCCCCTCAGAGTCCTTTTTCCTCCATTCAGTTCCGTATGTCTGTGATGTTGTCCACCTGATAGGTCTGTGTTATTAAAGGGTAGCTAGCAACCTGGTAAGTTTGATGAATGTACAGCATGAGGTAAATGCATGCTCAGCTGCTAAGTACCGTAATACGGATAGTTTTACTTAGATAAATATATTTAAAACATTAGGGCACTGCTTGCAGTTTAAAACCAGGGGGAAGAAAAGGGAAGGGGCAAAAAGAAATAGCTTTATGCTAATCTGCATTTCATTTTATCTTCTGTCTGCAGTGAAAGACTGTCTCTCCCTCCTGCTTAATTTGGAGGTGGAGGCAAGGTTAGAACATGAAAGAGAAAAGGTCAAGAGGTTCAGTAATATAGTGCTACATAACTGAAGCCATTTATTAGCTAACTCTAATTTTTTTTCAAAAGAAAAATACCTTCCCCCACTTCTGAGTGTTCCTCTTTTTTGTAATAAATCACTGGACATTTCTAAATCTCCACTGTGCCCAGAGAGTCAACATGATAGATCATATTTACGCTAATCCTCAAACATTGTACTCTCTCCCTGCATAAATTATGACCCCTTTCCAAATTTAGCAACTCCAGTTGCACCTTCTGTAGTCGAAGTTCAAAGTCCATAGAGCAGGTAAGGGATTTAAGGCTATGTAAAAGTACTTGTTATTAACAAAACTCTGCATTGAATTAAATGTGTATGCCACTATAATCCTGACCCCTCAGCTCTATGCTGATCAACTATTGGTACAGTTTTCAGTTCAGACAGCAGTATTTGTTCCTCATTAAATCACTCCAGCCTTGCACCACCAAACTCTTCTGTAAATTCTCCATCTATCAACCATTCACTTGATGCACGTGTCCAAGACCAGCTGTGCACCTCAGCACCTGAACCCAAACCCAGTGTTGCAGTACAGCCCCTGAATCCATGCTGCACACAGGTGGTAGGAGCCACAGAACTGCCTTCTCTGTTTGCGTCAGCTTAGGGACACAGGAATGGAAGAAGCAGAGAGGGTAAAATTTGGAGATTTTTTTGTGACGATATATTCCACATTAAAATATCATGTTTTAAGTCGTGAGGAGATGGCAAAAGAAATGCATTTCTTGTGGATCTGATTCAAACTTCACTGAAGTCAATGGCAAGACCTCATTGACTTTAACAGGCTTCAGATTAGGCCATTGGTATTATTCGGTCCATTATCCTTTGTCCTCACTGTGGATTTATGTGATATTGCTATAATTTCCACTACATATTGCTTTGAACCTCTTAGCCTACTGTTATAAAACAAATGTTCCTTTTGTACAAGAATGTATTTGGAAAAGAAACTTGAAAAAAATTTCAATTCCTCCTGTCCATTTTTTCTGACTGATCCAGCTTTACTGAAAAAAATTTAAAAGCTCCTGATCTTCTTGCTAATACATGATTTTTAATGAAGACACTGACACATGACTGTATCATAAAAAATAGATGTTTTAGAGAAAAAGTCCATTAAGAAATACTAAAAGAAAACCAATTTGACAGCCCACAGCAAAAATAGCTTGGTTATTGGTTCCTCCAACATCATTGGGTTTTATTTTGCTCTGAATTCAGCACTGCAGGTAAATTAATATAATAACAATACTCAGGGGACCAGTATAATTAATATATTCATGTGTGACTACGTTGCATATGAAACTTTATGGGAAATGAGTCAGAATGTTGTCCTATGCCAATATGTACACACAGTCTCAGTCTTAGAGTCTCGTGTTAAATGACAACCTGAAATGGCTCAGACTGGTGAAAAAGTAAAAAATTGTTGCAATAGAGGTGTTTTGTAAAATTATAACTGTTTTTTTAGCTTAAACTGCTTTCCTGAAGCAAATATACTAAGTTTTTCATTTAAAATAAGCCACACTGAGGCACCATCACAGTTTCAAAATATTTGCAGACATTTTTAGAATTTGAAGGCCCATTGACTAAGAAGAAGAAAGTGGGCAGAAAAGAGAAAGGGTAAGAAAAATGGGATCAGTAATAAAGGATTTCCAAGGGAGAGAAATCTAGCCTAACAGAACAAACAAATAAACAAAAAAGATGTCTAAACACTTTGCAAAACACAGTTCATAAAGATTAAAACTTCTTGTGAGAGAAAAATCAGTGGAATTTCCAATTTAATAAAATTTGAGGAAAAGTGTTTATGTGGTCAAACAACCCATACGGACATTTTCAGAATGAAGTTTCTATTCCTCATTTAAGATAAAATCTGTTTGGAATTGTATTTTTCTATATAAATAAATGGAAGGGGAGATTGCATAAGATCAAAAGTACAGCAAAGCTTTCAAATCCCCAGGGTCAGTTGCCTCTGGCACTAATTAACTGTTTGTGAAAATTAGGGATTCACAATCCCTTTCTTTAGGTGAAAGGGTGAAAACTTTGTAACTTCACTGTCTTTTGAAATGAGAAAACTGTTTTTCTCCTGCCTTACTTCCAAGTAGGGAGATCCAAGGAAGGACTATGTGAACTGTTGGGGTTTCATCCCCCAGTGGGGAGTTATTTGTTACCAGCATTACTCAGAAGAGCTGCTCCTTTTACTCCCTTAGCTCCTGAATCTGAGTGTTTAGGACACCTCCTACCTACTTGTGGAGCAAGAGCTTCTGTATTGACACTCATGCAGTCACAGCCTCTTAACCTTCCTTTCCTCCAAAGACTTGCCTGAACATTACTGTTACACCTGCCCTGGTCATATGCTACATCCCTCCATGGAGCAGAGAGGAAGTGAGAAAAGCTTAGTTATGAACCTGAGCCTGGGCTAAGCTCTTGAGGAATCCCAATTTCAATACAGAGATGCAGAGAGCATAGGTGGGAAGGGGCAGTAATGGGGCCTTACAGTAGCATCGTCTTCCAGCAGCACTCGGGGCTTCTTAAAACATAGTACAGTCACACTGCTAAATACAACCTTCAACACCCAGTAGAAGAGGACATTCCAGGAAAGACACAGCATTCTTAAAAACAGGTCTAAAGGTGAGGGAAGAGATTAGCTGAAGGCAAGTAAAGGCAGGGACAAGAGCAATCACAGATGACTCACTGCGATGCAATGAACTCATGCTCATTTCAAATGGATATGTCACACTGCTCTAGAATATTGTAACGTATTGCCTTAAATAAGCAATTAAAATGGAAAATAAAGAATACTAAAATGACAGATTAAAGTTTTTTTGGAAAGCACAGAACTTGTTATGAAAGCTAAAATTTATAATTCTTAAAATGTGTCATAATTTGTTTTTTAAATGTTATAATTTGATTTCTTTAATGAATAGATATAATGACAAATTTTGTACCAAATATAATTATGCTGCTAGACAGAGAGAACTGAGAAATGTTCTACTGTTTTGTGGTGCAGATTGTTTACTTTCAACAACTAATTAATGATTTAAAAGCATTTACTAGTCGACATAACATAGAGGTGCTTTAGGTTTCCCCAAGTCTCTGTTTTCTCAACTGATGAAGACCATGACTTCTTACGAATGCACTGGCTTCAGCTATAAAAGTGTATGATGAGATATTTGGTAATTTAATGAACCAATGGATTGTCTCAAACATTTTTATTAAAAGCTTTATATGTCACCACACTGATAATTAAGCCCAGATTCAGAAGGGAAATGTTGGATCCTTGCTTTATATTTTGCTGCCCAACAAAGTTGAAAAATAAATAATCAGAATGTACTATTTTGCAAAATTTTGCAAAACATTAGTGTTGTGCATTATTTGGGGATTTGTTTGTTCCATGACACTTAATTTCTTCCTACTTTTTTCAGGCCAAATGCTGTTCTCGGGGATGGATATGTCAAAAGAAATGACAGTGAAAATGTATGCAACACTTCATGTGCATCTTTGTTGGCCTGCTAATCATAAAGCACATAGAAATGCTGTGTACTTAACAGCACACTCTTAATGCATGACACTAAATTATACACAGTATGCACCAGAAAATAGCTTTTCTATTATGAACTGACAGTGCTTAAGAAGACAATAATCACAAATCACAACTTCAGTATGTAAGTGATAGTGCTAAAACAATAAATCTTCAAATATTTAAGTCACACATTTTTGTACACAGGTTTGGAATAACCCAAGAGAGCAAAATAACATGCTTGGGTAAAAAGGATAAGGATATGTGGCTAGGATTATAAGGTAAAACACAGGCTTCCCAAAACAGAATTCAAAGCTGCAGTGCTCACTTCTATTCCTAAACAGAGCAGTGTGAATCGTATCAGGCTGAATTAGAAACAGAAGAGTTTCTTTGTTACTTAACAACACTCCACGGAGCTGGAGACAGCCCCTTACCTTTAGAAAACTTCCAAGCAGTTGCTGATAAACAAAAGGAGGGGAAGAGACAGAAGAGTAGGTGAAGGGAAAAAGGAAGGTGAATCAGGGCTCAGGCTGTGATAGCTGTAATCATCTTGAAGGGCTCTGTGGGAGACACACAGTGACACTCATGACAACTGAAATCTTTCTTAAACAAAGACGTTTCTTGTGGCAGCTTACAGGCTTAGTCTTGCCCTGGCCAGCACAAAATAGCTTCATCAGCAATTAAAACCACACTGTCCCCCTGTCTTGTATATCCATTATGGTCTGGAAAATTGAAGCTGATATCTGTTTCCATAGCAAAACGAGTTTTTGCTTTATAGGTCCAAAGTAGCGCATTTTTGTAGTAATTAAAATTAAATCATGGGTAGGGAACAAAAGCAAGGTTCTCAGACCTTATCATGTTTTTACGTGAAAGTTGCAGTTAAATAGGAATACCCTATGCTAATGTAATTTCAAACCAGGAGACCTGGAGAGTGGGCATTTTGTTCAGAAATAAGATGATTTAATGATTTGGGTTAAAAAGAAAACTTGCAAGTTTTCAGATTTGTTATGAAATGAGATGATTCCTATGGCTGCCAACCAGCTGGATATAATATGCAGGCTAACTGCCAGCGCTCTGGTATTTTAACTAGAAATGCTGATCTCCTAGATTTGTAGCAGCATTATTCATTCTCCCCCTCTTGGATACTCTTCTGCTTTACAGATCTGTTTCAGCAAGATCCAGTATCACGTACTATTACTTCTGTCTGTCTAGGAAGCAACAAGAGTTTTCACTAGAAAGAACATGTCACCTCGGTCAGTAATCAAATGTCTTCTCTGCAGAGCACTAATAAGAAGTGAAGGGGTCACTGCCTTAGGAGTGTTGCATGGCAAATAGTGAAACCAGTTGTATTGGGAGTATACCAAGCCACAGAAAATTACAGGGAAAAAGCTTGGTTTGCCTTCAGCAAACAGCAGACAGCAAGTGTTACACAGTTATTAGAGGACAGGACCTTAAAAGATCTTTAAATGCCTCATGTCCAGTGGTTTCAAAGGAAATTAGATACCTGTACATTTCTGTATGGATCACAGGTTCAGCAGATCCAAGTTTAAGTGCAAAGCTGCAAAGCAAAATATAAAGCATGACACTGATCTCCCGCTTGAGAGCTTTTTCCTTAAGATTAATTTCTTAGATTCTAAACCTCCTAAGCTGAATTTTAAATAAAGTTAAAAAAACCTTAAATTTAAATAATAAACTTCAATTTGTAAGCATAAATTTGAAAGGCCATAGTAGTACATGGTGAATGCACCTTCTGAAAAGATAATGGGAAAGAAAGAATAAATAATAGGGTGTCGTTGATGGGAAGGCTGACATAATATGGGTAAATATATGTCCTCATAAACTTTCAGAACAATCTCCTATAAGCAGAAAGCCTCTCCAAGCAAAAACCTCACATAGCTTTTGTCTGCTGTGTACTTAACCATCTGAGAAATTTTACGTTGTTCCACTGTGATGCCTAGGACACTATTGGCTTTATGTATTGTAGTAATTGCAGCCAACCACACTGCATAGAGCTGAAAGACGTTTCTAGCTGGGATGTCGTGGACAGATTCATGAAAACTGGACATGACAACATTTTCCTTATTATAGCAACTGCTCCCACTAAATCATTGGGAACTTTCCTTAGCTCTCTTTTGGAGGCACTCAGTTTTGTTGTGCCATCTCTTACCCTTAACATGATGAAATTAATTTTGAGTGTTAATCAAACATACCTCAGGATGTTTATTTCCTGCAGAAATTTGAATTGCGTTTGTAATCTAGTAGCTTTCTTCCTAAGTGCTGAACAGCAACCTGCTTCTGTGGAGAGTACAGAGCATTAGAAATAACTGAAACCATGTCTATGGCAAATTCTCATTTGGGACAGGAATGCCATCACCTAACCTCAGGACTCCAGTTTGCAAGTCTACAGTCTGGACTGGAGTCAGGAGAGATAGGTGCTCCACGGTGTGAGTTGGTACATTAGCATGGACGTTTATCTTAGAGTAGGGAGAGCCACTGCCTGAAATTTCTGCTTCTCTTCATTGAATAGAAAGGGGTCTCAGACAGCCAGATTAGACTAGATGTGTAATTTTGACAAGGCCAAAGCCAGATGTAATGAACCCTACCCCATGCAGGAATCATAATGAACTCACAGCAAACCTGCCTCTAAGCTGAGAGCATTTGGAGATGGTCTTATTACATCAACATGCTGTTGAATGGAGCAATAATGCATATTCTTGAAAATAGCACTTCAGTTTAGGACAGATTAAAACAGAAGGTCAGGTATCCAAGGATCTGAGTTTCACTTTCAGATCTACCACTTGTGACGTTATCCTCAGCAAGTCCCTTAACTTCAATTCCCTATTGCTAAACTGTTATCCACTCTTAAGGCTTCATTCATGATTTTTGAAAGCTGTTCTGAGTTCTTTAGGTCATGTAAGGTGCTACAAAAAGAGAAAGGGAAATAATAAGTAATAATAATTGCCAGCAACTGGAAAGAATTTGCAGTTATTTCTTTGACAGCCCCAACTGACTGTCACTAACAGAACTGCATTTAAAAAGCAGGCAACTACATTCTGCTCTTCAATATTTTATACGTAAAAACCAAGTAAAATGTGTCTTTACATTAGTTCCTCCTCAACCAGAGTTAGAGCTGTGTGTCGGTGATTTCCAGGCCATTCTGGCACAGCCTGGAGCACCTCTAATGAGACTTATGAGTGCAGACTGTCTGCTTTGTTGGATTGGTTTTAAATATGTTTTTTCCAATTACCTTCTAAAATGTCAGTTTCTCATGCAAATGAAACATGATGCTGGAAAATACAAAGGCTGGTTTGTGAGGGTGGAAAGGAAGGGGAGCTGGGAAGCAAATCAGTCCCTGAATTACGTGCATTGCTTATTGTACAGGGTTGAGAAAGAAGCCTTAATTAACAAAAGTACAGAGGGATCAAAGTACTTCTTGACATAGCACATACTTCTCAATACAGCACATATATTTAGACCATTAATGACAACTGGCAAATACAGAAGACAGCACTATACTAATACACACAGCAGGGAGGTTTGTTTGATAGGCAATGTGCGTGTGTGTGTATGTGTAAGTCTGTACTATCTCCTCCTCTCCATGTGACTTTCAAGGACTGTAAGCAAGATCATGAAAAAGGGTGCTAAATGTGTTTGTTATGAAAATGACAATAAAAATAAATTTGTTTTCATCTTGAGAGGAGTTGGCATTTTTTTCCTTTAAAGCCAAAAGATAGGTCACTCTGCCCTAAGAAACTAAATTACAGGAAACACTAAAAGCTGATGTATTTGCAGTTTGCAATCTTCATTTTCAAGAATTTTGCTTTTCCACTGCTTTATACAGAGTCCACTTCATGGAAGTAAAAGTACTTTGAAAAGGCACTGCCTTTTCAGAGATAATTCCATTTTAAAAGCCCAAAGAACAGATTTTAAGGGCACTTAGGCGTCTTTTTTGCTTTAATAGGAAGAAGATGCATAAATGTCTTTGCAAATGTAGCTGCTGATTTTGACTTTGCAACTGACAACAGAGTTTTACTGGACTCACTACAATGATACTGGTTTACATTTACATTTACTTGCATCCAGAATCATGTCAATATTGATCACTAGAGCCAGGGGATGACAGCTAGTACTGCTGACACTTCCCATTTTCTACTTTTGGTAGCATTAAGAATTCAGCATGGAAGAAGTGTTGATACATTTTATGCCTCTTTTCTGTGTTCTAATATAATGTAGTTCATGTTCGTTGTTTGTGTAGCAAAAACAACTATGTATTTTTCAGCTATACTATTATAACAGGACGGGTGAGAACATAACAAAACATTGAAGACACAAATCCAGATAAGGACCTAGAGCATTACCTATTTCCTTCTATCCCAGTTGAAACTTGGTGTGTAAAATATTTTGGTACCCAGCATACTGACACAGAAAGAAATTAAAGTAGAGCTGACTAAGCAAGGTGCCAGCTTTCAGTCAACCACATGCATAAACCCTTTGAAATAGAACTTATGCCTGGGTCTAAAAGTCCTGCTTGCTTTTGCATAGAAGAACAGGGAGATTCCTTTGCTGAGTTAAAGGGAAGTGTTAAGTACGTAAACACTTAAGACCAGTGCATAAAAGATGAAAGTTTTATTGCAACCTCTCAGGCATTAAACTACCTCCTATCTGCCATAATTGGAAAGATCAACACTGGCTCAGGTGTCTTCTGAGTCATGGTACTGAAGGATACTGTTCTCTTCCCTGAGTATTCTTTTCTTCTTCATATCTTTCACATCTTCGTTTCTCAGATTCTACAACATCCACTTCCACCTTTCTCACCCCTTCCACTTTCTGTCCATAGTTACTCAAATCACAAATCCTTAGTCTCTTTCTGGTACAGGTACAACTGCCTTCTCTGTCCAGAAAAATGTAAATTTCTTAACATCCCTAAAGAGAAGGGAAGGCATAAAGATTCAAAAAGTGCTGCAACCATTGAGGAGAAGGAAATGTCCAAGCAGTGAGAAGGAAAACAGGACCCCTGAACTAGGGCCAAGACTATGGTAAGGGTAGAAGGGGAAAAGAGTCTGTGGTAAAACTGAAACCTAGTATCATGAGTTTTCCTTACCATTAACCTGTGATTATCAAGGTGGTTGAATATTTCTCTTTGCTTTTTCAATTCTCTTCCTTCTTACTTTCTACACAGAACTAACATTTGTGTGCTATAGGACTTAATTAAAAATAAAGTCAAATGTAAATAAAGTGATTCCCACTTACTTGTTATGCATCTGCATTATCTGTAGATTTATTGAATTCATTGTCATCTCCTCATTTGTTATTTACCACCTGAATCTTTCCTAGGAAGTAGGCAAGAAAATGCATATACTTATATTCTAAATAGACTCTGTAGCTTTAAAATCAGGTGAAGTAGGTTAAAAAGAGACTAAGAATATATGAAGGCACATTTCAATATCATCAGAAGTTCACATTCACTTTTGCTTTAAGGCAGTATGTTAGCAGCAAGACTGACGAATACCAGTATTTGTTAATTTTTCACTACAAGTAATACACTCTGCTCAAAGGGAGAAGCAGGTATCTCATCTATATTAAAAATATGAAAATAACTTCCCAAAAGGATGATTATCCCTGGAATTAGATATTTCAGATTAGATAAATCTGAAATCTTCCTACACTGCCAGATTTGTAGGTGTGTGAGTGTTTGGCATTACTTTCCAACACATAATTATGTCCTGCAGGTACCATATGACCATGTCATAA
Organism: Gavia stellata; assembly: GCF_030936135.1. Taxonomy (NCBI): domain Eukaryota; kingdom Metazoa; phylum Chordata; class Aves; order Gaviiformes; family Gaviidae; genus Gavia; species Gavia stellata. The sequence continues at coordinate 28,087,376 of NC_082600.1, forward strand.
ACCTAACCCAGCTATCTGGGAAAGAACTTACTACAACTCCTAACTAATAGGCTAGGAAGTGTTTAAATCCTACCCATTCTATTGAGCACAGTACATTTGTTGTGGGTGACGTGTCAGCTTCATTTATTTTCTCAGTGCATTGTTACAACGCATTTAGGTTGTCATTCAATTTGTCTTTTTTCCAGAACAGCAACAGAAAGTCAATGGCTATGTATTTATCACCACTACATTTCCTCTCATCAGCAGCATGATTGATTGCATTTGTATTTTTAATATGACCCAGAGACATAAGTGGTGATTGAGACAGAAAGAAGAAGCACTTTCATTTTGTGTACATAAAGGAAATGTGTGGCTCCAGATACACAATTACTAACATAAAAGTAAAACATCTTGTATCTGCAGAACACCTACATGGCTGAAAAAAGTCAACACTTCACCGGATGTTAAAAATCATGGTGCTCAAAAAAGTTTGTGTCTCTATTTTAGGGACTACAAAATCCTTCTGCACATGTTTCTATTCAAAGTTTAGAGTTTAGTGATGTGACCATAATGCTATCATTATAAAGGTTTCAGGATTACCTCTACAGAGGATACAAGGGATGGATATCAAATATTTGAGTTTGTCACAGGTACTGAGGATTTTAAACTTGATCCCAGCTGAAGATTAATACAGACAACAAAAATTAAGTTTTACAGCCTTCTAAATAATAGGCAATGTTTAATTTAGCTGTTATATTCTAATAATTTGCTAACCTGTTATAAGATTTACTCTAAACAATTTGGAAATAGGGTCTCAATCCCCATAACACTTTACATCCAAAAATTAAGAACAGAACTCTCTACTCATACCATTCAAAGCTCTTAGCAAAAGGACAAGCAAGGTGAAACTAATCAATTTGTACTGAAGAAAGAGTGTAGAAAGAAAAGACAGAATAAGGAGATAGAAACTATTCTTTTACTTACATATTAATTTGAAATCTCAACAGCATATACTTCATGTGATGAAACAAGCATGCAGGATATTTGAAGCATGTATTATTTATCATTCAGGCAACCTTTTAGCCTTCCATAACTTAATCTATTAGTACTTAGAAATGTCTGCACTAGAGACTGAGATTCATCTGGTGTACAGTCATGATTTTTTCTTCCAAAATCTCATTTTAATGAGACTCTAAGAAACATATTTCAGATTTGATAGGGACATACAAAGAATCTATTCCTAGTGTCATAAGGTTGTCTTTCTTGCTGCAGTTGACTGGAAGTTTCACTCAAACTTCAATAGCATTTTTAAGACAAATTCTGCTTTTGTTTTTTACACCTAAACTCAACTTTCTCTAAAAGGGAATTATTAGCTTCTTGAAAGAAATGATAGAGAAAACATGAATGTTTACCTTGTTCACTCTTTTTTTGCTGTGATCTCACACATGCAGACTTCAGGGCATTTTCCTCCTTCACGACAGGCTTTCAGGAGAGACAATTTGGGTGGGTTTTCCTTTTCTACTGATTGCCATTGGGAGCTCTCTAGGAAGTAAATCCTAAAGCTTTCCAATCAAAGAGATTAACCTGTAGTGTTCAAAAGTAATAGGTTAAACAAGTGCCAGCATCTTGTCACTTCACTTTAATCCTCCTTTCAAGTGTGTTAGTGGAGTGTCACCACCTCAAGTAAGAGAATTAAGAAGGTATTTGGTTTTTCGTGGCTTGGTTCCCACCAGTGTAAGAGGGGTTTGCCTAGAAGTACTACTGACTGAGATCCAGGTGGCAATCTCAGTCTTCAGAGAACAAGTGAATTCTAAAAAATCACCCCCCTGGGGGGGCAAGGCAGTACATACATGCCACATGGCCACACTGCTCTGAGACAGGAGCACAAATATGCCATGCACCATGGAGCACTGGACATGAAGCAGTGTTTGTGCTTGAGTAACTCTTCTGTAAACTTCAAGCTCTCACATTTGCACCTACCTCATGACAATTCAGCCTCCACATCTGCCCATTTTAGTTCAGCACAGCTTGTCCTGCTGAAAGAGCTCATAAAAGTTGTTCAAGATTATAGTATTTTGCTTAACTTTAACACAGGTTTTCTTTCTTTTCTACCTACAATACTTTCTGTAAACTCTCCTAATGTCCAAACGTCTTCCGAACACAAATTATCTACCATTCCTTTCTCTACCATTACTACTGCAGGTAGATGGCATGTTACAGATGCAGACACATAGCTCTGCAGCTTCTGCTGTACAGCTGGATCCAGTCCTCACACTATCAACCTTGTATTAAGACCAAAACTCATCAGTGATAAATGTAGCTACATTGGTCATAATTCAAACTGGAAATAAGAAATCTCTGAATCTTTTACTAGCAGAGCAAACTAGATTTTTATTAATAGCTTCTCAACACTGCCATTTAGGATCTGATTTGCACATACAGAGTTTTCCAGAGGTTAAAATATTAGTTCTTGATCATTGTGCTTGGACGTAAAAAATCAATATACATACAGTGTAACAAATTCTTATTTACTTACCAGGGTGTTTTGCGTCATCTGTTAGCAAAAAGTTTGTGCCATTTTCTAGGTAAGAAAGACACCTCCTGGCTGGAGGGTATGGAGAGAAGGACTTTGTTTGCTTTGTGCTGGCTATGACTGCCTGGAACAACAAACCTAGAGCTGCAATGTAAGGTTTCTGACTCTTGCATGCCACCATTGCAGTCCTTCTCTGGCCAGGTGCCTCTGTCTGAAAAAAAAAATGTCTCAACTGAGTGTAAAGATGCTTCATTTGGTGTTATGTTAAGTTTGATAGCAAATCGTAGGAAACTTTTTAACTAAGACAGCACCGTAGCCCATGCAGTTTCCTGTTAACCACAGGAATTAGACACTTTCACTCCAAAAAAGCATCAGCTTTAAATATGTGCATACTGGACAGCAGATTGCAAAATCCAACAGGATTTGCCTGTAACCAGGTGCATACACAGAATTCCAGAGCTCTATCTGTCAGGAGCAACATTCGTTAATGAGAGAGAAAAACTGGGTTCTAGGTGTGCCACATTAACAGGGAAGTTTGTAATGAAACCGTGGACCAATTCAAGCTGTGGAACAGTCTGCATATCCCAGCAACCTTAAAATAAATTCCAAAAGCCATTTTTGAGAGAAATAGACACAACTATAAAGGGAAAATAAAGAATGGTGTAAGTGAGGATAAGAGAAAGTGACTGGGTCTGAGAGAGTGAAATCAAAGCCAAACCATTTCCGATTTTCTTCTTCATTATTAGTTTTTGTGTTCACAGATTCTGGGAATGAGAACTCCAGAAACATGAACTAGACCTACACAGGACTATAAACCTGCAAAATACAAAATACTAGCCATAGAAACAAAACTCGTGGCATCTGGGTCCAAAAGCCCACAGTTTTGTATTAAAAAAAAAAGCCCTCACTTATCTGCAAAATATACTGGAAGATGTTTAACAAAATTTTGTTTAAAAAAAAAGAGTTTTATAGAAATGCCACCCTTAAAATCTGCTTTAAAAAAAGATTACTGCTTGTGGCTCTGGGTGTGCCTACAAGCATATGGAGCATATTCATTTTCCAGCATAGTTTTTGGCTTAATACAGTGAAGACTGCATTAGTGATTGTTGTCATGACATTTCCCTCTGTAAGATTAAAGTGTTTCCATTCTAACATCCACAGTTATTACTGAAATAACATAATTTGCGAGTTATATGAACTAGTCCCTTGCCTAGGATAATGAGTTGATGAGGCATTTGTATGAAGAACAATGTTTCATTATTAGCAGTAAAAATATGAAGGTCTTCACAATGGGTTTCTTTGCAACTTGTGCATGACTCTCTGCTTTATTTTCATGTTCTGATGTTGATGAGAAGAAACAGCAGTTGTGCTGTGGCAGTGTAGCACTAAGCAAATTTCACTCTTATAAGAGCTTCTGCAGTGCTTGGCCATCATAGAGTAGTAGCAAACCCCAGCAGTGCCATCTGAAACACTCATCCAGTGACTCTTCTCTACTTGGCAACTGCCTCTGTTCTCAGTGCCTACTGTCTGCACCCCTTGCAGGGTTTCTGTAGGACACCAGCTGATTCCAAGGCAAATTTACTTTTTTAATAAAAGTGAAATTCACAGCCAGCATAAAAGTGAAGGCATTGGATTGCTCTGAAGCAAAACATGCAGCACAAGGGACACGTAGCAAAGTAGTTCATTCAGCAGCTGGGAAGGCTTCTGCCTTTCTCTGTTGACTACAGAAGGTGTCTATGATGATTACATTCTTCTGTTAGATGCCTCAGATAAACGCCCGAAGCCTTCATAACATCTTTCCCATAGGTACCTGTGCCACAGTGTTCTACTCCAGGCATGGATGCTAGTGGCACACCACACTTTGGTCATTTAAGACCTTGAAAAGCCTCTTACAGCAAAAAATGAAAAAAGCTGTTTTGCAGTACACCTGGGAAAGATAGTCAAGAAAAAACTATTAAATTTGAAATTATTGAATGGCTATTACAAGCCCTTCCGAGGTGATCAAAGCGTGTTTGCTAGTTTGCCTTTCTGAAAAAAAACCTCAAGTTAAAGTGAGTGAAACCATGTATAGTATAGACCACAAGAAGCAGACATAGTTTTCTGAGCCATAGTTTGTCATGCACATAAAATCATATTTCTGATCATCCTTTTTTATCAGAAGTTAAGATGTGTAATGTTGTCGGTGTTTACTTTTGTTAATTCTGACTGTAGTCTGCCAGATTGTTCTGTTCCCCATATTAAAGATCTAATTAAAAGGCAAAAGATATTCCCAGTGTAAAACTCAGTGGCCAATAAATTCAAATTGACGAAGAAAGGGCATTAAACCTCAGGTATTGCGTGTTAGTCAAGCCTGAAACTTACTTTTGCATGGAAATAACAATATTGCACAAAAATGCTTTTAGGAACATTGATTCAAATAAAAATCAAGCAACCCCTGATGGCATTTCTGACTAATATTGTTCACCCTCAAGGGGAACCCTTATATAAATAAGATTTTCTTCATAAGAACATTTTTTGAGGAAAAAAAAATAAATGCACACAAGTATGTATTTGCATGATTATTCACTTATCCAGGCTGATCAGCTAACTCAGAAGTTGTGAATTTAAAGGGAAAAACAATCCAATGTGCATTAGGTGATGAAATGTAAAGTGCAATTAGTGATTTAGAAGTAGTGAATATTTGAAGTGAGTTTTACTGAGGAATTTACACACTTGCAATATTCCTATAAATTATTTTGAATATTGGTCGAATGCTTAAAAAGTATTCATGTTTTGTTTCGAGGCAATGTAACAGTATGCTACTTGAGATTTTATTTTATTACAAACATCTCATGGTTTTCTACTTGCAGCTTTCAGATAAATTACTTTCAATTTGTACAATATGCCATTCTGTTCATTTGAACCAACATAAACACGCTACTTCATTTTACTTCAGAGAAATTGCTTAGTCTTTCAAATTTGTACTAGCTTTGCCTATATCCTTTTTTTGATTGTCAAACTAGAGCAACCTAAGTGTCCTATAAAGATGTATGAACTACCACAATGGAGTTAAATCTGCAGTATATATATCTTGGGCTTGGTGCCTATCAGCCAGTGGGAGATGCTCAGATAAAGGCTGTCCGAAGAGTGGGATTGCATCAGCCAGGTGGTGGGAAAGGTTTGGTGGAAAAGTGGTCATTTGGCTTGGGTAGGTTGACTCATTTATGTTAGAATTTTCTGCCGTGTTAACTACAGCAGAGTAGAATGAGGTGTGCGCTTGCTTGTTCAATACGACACTGAGATTCTCTGATGGTCTTCACTGGAAAATGGAGAGTCAGCAAGCCTGAATCGGTATTGTTTATCCCTGCCTTTTATCACTGGCTTTTCTGGTGCAAACCAGGCAAATTTCCTGCAAAATGTGGAACCTTGGAAATCTTCCTAGTTGGGGCTGGGCTTCTGGGCTCTCTACCATGTAGCTCTGGAAGCCCATTTTTAATGGAAGGAAGCTGGAAACAGGGTTTCCAGCCCAGAGCTAACCCACCGACCTTGTCATATTTGTTTCAAAAAAATCATTCTGCTTATCTTTCAAGAAGAACCAGACCAGGGTTGCTATTCCACAGGTAAATTTGAAAAGGAAATAGGAAGCTTTCCTTTTGAGTCATCTTACAAGAGAGTGGGCTGCTTGGCAAGTGGAAGGGAGGCTGTGTTCCCCTTGGTGTCGCAGCTAGTTGCATCTGCTTTGAGAAAGGGGTAAGTTAAATGAGCAGCAAACAAGATTTTGTAGCTTTAGAAATGTCCCTGCTGAGGCTGACAGTGTTTAGCTCTCGGTTAAAAAGTTGATACACTTCCTAAAACAGTGATATTGTCATAACCTTCCTAGATATGGCCCCATTTGCCACAGGACATCTGTAAACTGGTAAGTCTGTGAGGTTTCGGTGACCTGTGATGCGACAGAGCTCTGAAGTGAAGAACATGCATACTCAAGTGAGGTGTAGTCTCTTAGATTTGTAAGGTTATTCACTCCACACTTACCACTAGAGAAGTCATTAGGGCAAATGCATAGGTTAAACACAAAAAATATGCTGTGGTAGGTATATCTTCTGCTGTGGAAAAGTTTACAAGAAGCATATGAAGCCTGACAGAGTCTTCAGAGGAAGAGAAGAGACAAAAACTTTGTCAGTCTAGGTGACTGTTAAGGGAAATAATACGTTGCACAGGAAAACTAGTCCATGGATTCCACTGTACAAGAAACTCTCCATGCAGGAATAAAAAATTAGCTCTGTCCAACTAGTCCAAATCTTGGGAGCAAACTTAGAATCTGAAGGTGAATTATTTGTCAACAATTTTTTCCATTGTCGCCAAACCAAGTCAAAGACAATCAACATCAGCTTCATATTTGGTAGTTTTCAAGGGCAAAAATTATTACCTATATTGTTAAAGGCCATGGGAAACCAAAATATCCAGATCGTGAAATATACATCATATATCACAGAACATGCAATTCTATTTCTATTTCTTGGCTCACAACAAATGAAGAAAAGGCATATGGCATGGATGCTCCAGAAACATCTGCAGGAAACAGGATTGGAAAATCATCAGAATTATTAATAAAAGATACAATGGCCCCCAGGGCTGAAAAAAATGCTGATGAGCATGAAGAATGATAAACAGTTCTTGCTTTATGCAATGGGTCAGGTTTAGAAAAAAATGTGTTCTACAAGCAAGCGCTGTAGAGAAACCATTTCAGTCAAATAACAGTTCAAGATAAAGTTTTTAATGGTTCAAGAAAACTAATTTTAAATACAGAATCTGCCTGTTACTAATTGAGTTATTTGTCTTAGCAGGCATGTTTAAGTAAGACTGTCAACATATGCCCTAAACCTAAAAATAATTAATCCAACAGCAGAATTGAAACAGCTAGTAACAATGTTTACAGATAGAGAAGCACAGGAGACTCAAATATGTTTGAGATTCAAAGCCATTTGGTCCTGTCTCAGTGATGATTACCTCGCCTCCAAAAACATATCACAGCTCACAGCGTTTTATAAAACATATTAGATTCAGACATAAAACTCAAGCCTCTGCCAAGTCTAAAGCCTTCAGATGGTCTCAAATCAAGTACACACACTTAGCAGGGGAAAAATATCCTCTGTTTATCTAGGGAAGAGACACGCTAAGGTCAGACTGCAGATCTAGCTTTTAGGCATGTGCATGGAATGATCACAATTGTTCAAAAGCTAGTTTTGACCCATGAATTTCATGAGAACTGCCAAACCTTTCCTCCTAAAAATTATACCACTGCCTGTATTTGGTGGCAGGTGTATTAAACCCCAATTTTCAGATGTAGTTTAGGCAGCAGAAGAAAACAAAGGCTCTCTCATAGCTTTCATTATATATAAATATTACTGAAAATGTGAGTGTCTGATGGTAGGAACTCCGAGCTTTTTAGGAGGTTACACAACTTCAGTGACAATTAATATTTGTGTCACTAGCTTGGTCTGGTCAGCAAACTACATTCAGTATCAGATTTTATCCTGAATGTCCTAGGTAAACTGAGAACAGTTTTCTCAGGGTTTGGGTAGAAGATTTTCGCACAGGTTTGTCCAAGATAGCTGAAATAGAGGTAAGTAAATTTTGCAATTTCTATCCTAGGGAAAGGTTAACATGTAGGTTAATAATTTTCTTTCCAAATCAGGATAAATTTAAAGTTTATATGTGATGGATTTGAGTTAAAAAACATTGGGATATATCAACATGATTTTATCTGTACCTGAAATGATTCATTCCAAGTGATTACATTGACCCAAATGCTCTGTGATTAAACACATCGTTCAGCTGAGTTATTCCCCTTGTGGACTTTGTACATAAGGTACCCATTACTAACATACATAAGTCTATGGGACCTGATGAGATGCATCGCAGAGTCCTGAGGGAATTGGCTGATGTATTTGCCAAGCCACTCTCCATATTTGAAAAGTCATGGCAGTCAGGGGAAGTTCCTGGTGACTGGGAAAAGGGAAACATTGCACCCATTTTTAAAAAGGGTAGAAAGGAGGACCCTGGGAACTACCAACCTGTCAGCCTCACCTCTGTGCCTGGGAAGATGATGGAACAGATCCTCCTAGAAGCTATGCTAAAGCACATGGAGGACAGGGAGGTGATTCGAGGCAGCCAGCATGGCTTCACCAAGGGCAAGGCTTGCCTGACCAACCTCGTGCCTTCTATCATGGAGTGACTGCATCAGTGGACAAGGGAAGAGCTACGGATGTCATCTATCTGGACTTCTGTAAGGCCTTTGACACGGTCCCCCATGACATCCTTCTCTCTGAATTGGAGAGATATGGATTTGATGGATGGACTTTTCAGTGGATAAGGAGTTGGCTGGATGGTCGCATCCAGAGAGCAGTGATCAATGGCTCCATGTCCAGATGGAGATCAGTGACAAGTGGGATCCCTCAGGGGTCCGTACTGGGACCAGTACAGTTTAATGACAGTGGTATCGAGTGCACCCTCAGCAAGTTTGGAGATGACACCAAGCTGAGTGGTGTGGTTGACACACCTGAGGGACGGGATGCCATCCATAGGGACCTGGACAAGCTCGAGAAGTGGGCCCATGTGAACCTCATGAGGTTCAACAAGGCCAAGTGCAGGGTCCTGCATGCGGGTCAGGGCAATCCCTGGTATCAATACAGGCTGGGGGACGAAGGGATTGAGAGCAGCCCTGCCAAGAAGGACTTGGGGATACTGGTGGATGAAAAGCTGGACATGAGCTGACAGTGTGCACCCACAGCCCAGAAGGCCAACCATATCCTGGGCTGCGTCAAAAGAAGCGTGGCCAGCAGGTTGAGGGAGGTGATTCTGCCCCTCCACTCTGCTCTGGTGAGACCCCACCTGCACTACTGTGTCCAGCTCTGGTGCCTTCAGTACAAGAAAGATATGGACCTGTTGGAGCAGGTCCAGAGGAGGGCCACAAAAATGATCAGAGTGGTCCATCCCCCAGAAGGCTCTGGGGAGACCTTATTGCGGTCTTTCAGTACTTAAAGGGGGCTTATAAGAAAGGTGGGGACAGACTTTTTAGTAGGGCCTGTTGCAATAGGACAAGGGGTAGATTAGTTTTAAACTAAAAGAAGGTAGATTCAGACTAGATATAAGGAAGACATTTTTTTACAGTGAGGGTGGTGAAACGCTGGACCTGGTTGCCCAGAGAAGTTGTACATGTCCCATCCCTGGAAACATTTAAGGTCAGGTTGGACGGGGCTCTGAGCAAGCTGATCTGGTTGAAGATGTCCCTGCCATTGCAGGGGAGCTGGACTAGATAACCTTTGAAGGTCCCTTCCAACCCAAACTATTCTATGATTTTCTCCTCCTTTTCCTCATCTTCAGTGTATCCTGGGCAGAGCGGGTTTTTCCACAACACATGCAGAGGCATGTGCCTCTAGTGGTGAACCACCATTTGGTTTGAAGATATCTGCAATGAATTACAGGAATATTTATTTTTTTCTGGGAGCACTGCTTAGAGGAGAGACTGGGAATTTGAAAAAACTCTTCCATAGGGAAGTGAGATGCCAGTCAAATGCAGTTAGGTGCACTAAACTGAGTTGATATGACATGTTTAATTTTGAATTTAAAAAAAAAAATCTCCTGATTTACGTGAAATCAGTTTGATCTAAAATGTTCCAAATTTTAACAACCTGAATGATCAGAGAATGTAAAAAGACTACATTACAGCTAGAAATGACTGAGAGGTATTATTATTAAATGTTGTAAATATCTCAAGGTTTAAACAACAGGGAGAGAGAAGAGATATTGAGCTAGCAAAACCAAACCAGAATTGAAACTAGAGCAAATAAATACAAACTGCCCAAATAAATGAAAGCTGTAAATCAGAGGAAAGTGTGAGATGTTACTTCCAATAGGTGCAGCAGGTATAAGAAACCCAGCTCTTTTAAAGATGGAGTGGTATACATATTTATGGAAAAAGTTTGGTTTTTATCATAGAATCATAGAACAGCCCAGGTTGGAGGGGTCCTCGAAAGACCATCTGGTCCAACATTTTGTGGGAAAGGGAGCCTAGAAGAGATTTTCTAGCACCATGTCCAATCACAGCTTGAAAACCTCCAGTGATGAGGACTCTACCAAGTCCCTGGGGAGGTTGTTCCAGTGAATTACTGTTCTCACTGTAAAAAAATCCTTTCTTGTATCAACTGCCAAAGCTGACTCGCTCTCTTTCTCTCCTAATGAAAAAAAATTTGGGGGTGTAAAATCAGTTTCCCAAGAAAACTATATTTCTGTGAAAGCTGAACTTCCTGTTGGGAAAGCCATTCTGATATGGCATCACTCATACATCGTACATCTAAGTCTTTGAGATAGCTTCAAAACAGGCAGCACAACCCTGAGCTCTCTGTCTCTAATCCTTATCAGTAAAATGCAGCTAGCGAATCTTTCTTTCTACTTCCCTAACCTTTTCACATAACTTGTCAAGGTGGATGAAGATGTATTGTAGGTATCTATTACCTTCTGTGTTCGATCTGAGTTAAATGTCAAAATACACCAGAAATCCTGGTCTGTGTTCTTATAGCTGTCTCTTACTGTATATTCTTACAGTAACTAGTACAATGAAACTAACTTTGCTGAGATTTATGGTTTATAATTAATAAATGGTTTGGGGTTCCCAGAAAAATAACTCTTTTGTAATTAAAATTAGAACCATCTATACATTAGAAGAATTTTCCAAATAGTTGAAATGAGTGGACAGACCTATGCACTGATCCCTAAAAAAAAAAAAAAAAAAAGAAAAAAAAGGAAAAGAAAGAGAGGCAAAACAAAGATTATGTTTGCCATTTGACATCACAAATTTCAGACACTTCCTAGAGGTAACTCTGCTGAACAATATTACAGTGTGATCACATTGTCAGAGGTCCTTTATACTGCAAATCTTGGGCTGGAACTGTGCCTATTACTTGTAAAGAAACAATGCTTATTAACTGTTTCATGATCACTTTAGCATCATTTCTTAGAGCTGCTTTCTGAATCTTGTAGCTTTGCATTCATTTGTCGCAGCTTCTTTGCCTTAAATGCTCTGCACAAACTCATAGAACTGAGGAAGATGGAATTCTGCTAATACCTAATAAGCTGTTACTGGTTTTGCTAAGCAAGTCAAGTTGCTTAGTGGTTTTTTCCCTGTAGAAATAGACGTACTTGTGTATGTCTGATGTTTCTCTTAGAACAAGCTGCTCAGATAATGTCACTGCTACTAAAAAATGTCAAGGACATACTTACGTCTAAGTTTAAATTCTCTTCATTAAAATGAATGATTGGCTCACCTTCGAGCAAGGTGCATAATTGGCTGTCTCTGTGTAAAGCCTTCACACTCCTCTTTTAAGAAAGAAGCACGTTCCTTAGTGCCCAAAACATAGAACCTAACCACTGTGAAGGTGACTCTAATACTTCAGACAAACTAATATTGGCTAACCCTGACTTCATGTTGGCAGGTTTCCATCTCCATAATAAAGTTCACTAGTCAAGGACTTGTGAGCATTTCATTTTGAACTGTATGTAGAGGGCTGACTTTGTTCCACTATTAAAAAGAGAAAAAAAGAACTGCCCTACAGTATAGGACAATTCAATTATACCTTTAACCTCAGGTGAAGAAAACTTCTGAAGTTTTCTCTCCAGCCCCAGAGAAAAAATGCTGCAAATTTGATTTTGAATCTCCTGGCATCAGAATAAGTCAAAGCATTTTTGTTGTCCTGAAGAGGATGGGACATGAAATCAGCACATAGGATGTGTCCCACACTTAGAGATAGCATGCAACTGATTTAAATAGAGCCCTGGAGACATGGACAACAGCAGTAATTCCTAGATGCCACACAAGCCAATCTAGGATATTAATCACCAAGAGGTGACCCTGGTACCCTGGAGTCAGCCCTTACACACTGTCCTGCAGGCATATCTGAGGCTGAACTCTCCTTTTAGTGCCACGTAATTCAGAGGGCCCAGACACAGTCTGTGCAATGCGGCAACAAGCAACGTGCTGAAAAATTCACTGTGTGCCCTGAAGGACAGCGTTTAGGAAAACTGTGCTAGAGTTTGTGGTTTGCAACAATCACATAGAAAGGCCCCATCCTTCTCAGAAAGGTTGTGAATGATCCTTTCCAGAGGGCAGTTTAATGCCTCAGAAGTCCACCGGTAGGAGCGGGTGCCTGTCCCTCCCCATGCAGTACATCATTATGAACTTACTTTAGCTGGGTTTCAAAAGGCTTCTAGAATGAAGAAATTTTTTTTCAGGATGTTCATATTTATTTCTGTTATAAATTTCCAGCTGAAATCTAGCTCTTTCAGACACAGCCCTCAATGATGTCAGAAGCGATGAACTGTGCTCTGCCACCCCAGAAAGAGAAGCTTCTTAAGAAGAGCAAGTAGCTATTCAACTCTCAGCTGATCAGCTGTTAATTCTAGATTAATAACGTCCATTGACGTGTGGACTGTCCAAATATTTCCTAAACCTTTTGATTGTTTGACACTGAGGTGAATTTAACCAATTTACTAGTGAGCAATTGAGTTTCACAGCTTACGTTTTTTCAGCCCTTGCTTGACTGCTTGTTCACCTGCAGGACACGGAGGTGGATATTTGTGGAGCCTGGGCTTTATTTGCACAGTGTCCAGTAAAACAAAACCATCCTCTGTCATTGTGAGCAATAAACACTGACAAAAAAGGAAGGGTAAGGCTCAGGTTGTGTTGCTGAGTAACTACATTTATAGCTACATAAAAATCACAGCGCATCCACACAGAATCACACAAAAACCTCCTGTTATCCCCTTTACAAAACCAGTTGATTTTCAGACTTCAGCATTTCAAAAAGCACAAGTGGGAATAGACACCAAGATTCCTGACACAACTTGACTTCACTGAGTAGCAATATTGATAGCTTAGAACAAAGGAAAAATGAGAGAATATTTAAATCAGGAAGGGCCCAGTGAGGCATGTAATTGGGAGAAAACCTCTGATGAATATCCACTGTACCAGTGGCAGGAGAGGGCATTGTTTTAATGATTTACATGAATGAGAAAAGACAACTTCATAATTGCCAGAAGTACACTGGAGTAAAAAGCTGAAAAGAAATTGCTAGAAAAGCACAGGAGTCAACTCAGAAATTTCAAATGGCAAACGAAGGAAGCCCATTTCTTCCTGATTTCTTGGAATATATAAAGGAAAGTGGGAAATAAGTTATCAGAAAATTTAAGATGTTCACGTTTGTTTTTTAAAAGCATGGCCTATGCATGCAGTCAGGGTTTATGCTAGGATCTGGGAATGCAGAAAGCTCTAACTTGTGGCATAGATTTCCACATAGTGCCAGAGAGCATCAGCAATTTCGTGAGCGTGAGCCATTGCTGAAAATCTAGCAGATGACTACTACCCTGTCTAACCCCGTGGTATCTTCAGAGAGTATGCGAAGTGTCCTGCAGGTAAATGTACATTCTCAGCCTAAGAGCCTCTGCACTGAGGTCTCACAGAGACAACTGACAAGATATTTAGTAAGACCTTCATATTCCATAAACACACATGCAGAGGCTTTTTAAAATGCAATGGTAGCAAATGTACAGAACTCCAGACAGTAGCTTTTCGATACTTCTTTCGAACCAATTATGAAAGAACAAGTCGTCAGAGCCAAGCTTGTTAAAAGATACATACTTGTTCATAAATGGCATACTTTTAAATGCCTGCTAAAATCTAGTTACAAATAATTGTACCCAGTTTTCTGATTTCTGTCCTATTTCCAAGATATGAGATAAGAAAGAAGTGCTTTTACCTACTGTGGGATTTCACCTAGATTCCCGTGAATATCAGAATGAGCGAGTACTTATATTAAAGTTCCCATACTGCAGAGAAATGGGGTTGCTTGGGGGGCCATTCATTTTTTCCACTAGCCTGCCTAGTCTCCAAACTGTCCAATCTTTTTCCTTAGTTAAGGACTTCAAAACCTGGCATGTGGCTGAAGTAGACTATTTTGTCTACTGATTTTTAGATGTTATGCTTCTGCACAGCGAGAGAATCAGTGACAACCCATCAGAATGAAATTAGATAGGGTACAGTAACCTTACTCACCAACCTCTTCTGTGACCAGCAATTGCTCCTTCCATCCCTACTCTCAGAGCAGCTTGAATTCAATATGTTAGCAAAGGCTTAGCACATTTCCAGGTTTCCTGTTCATCCTCAGCCCCACAGGCAAGGGAAAATAATTTCAAGAGAATGCCTGGATAAGGAGTAGTCACAAAATTTTAAATCCCTTGCAAAAAGCTTCCTACATCCACGGTGTTCTGGCGTGGAAGTAATGGCATATTTAGGTTGGTCTAAGTATTTTCTGGACCACCTTACTGCCTCTGACTTCCTTCCAAAGCAGGACAAGGAACAATACCAAGCACTAACCACAACAGGCCCATTCAGATAACACATCCAGCTTTGATCAGCCACAAATGCATAGCTACCTAACAGACCCCATTCTGCAGAGGTCACTCATTATGGGCTGCAGTTATTTCTTGTCACTATGTGTGTTTTAAAATCAGGCTCTCCTCTGTATCAGTATAGCAACCACACAGGCAAAATGCCAGAACACCAGCATGTTTTAACCTAGTTTTTTGAGTCAGAGGAAATACCAAATACCTTATCATCAATAAAACTATTTTTCAGAGTCTGGCTATAGTAAGGGATCTCTCCTACACTTTACATAAGACTAAATGCCAGCTGCCGTGTACCTCTTGGGGGAACACTTGCTCCTGGGACCCTGGAAGGGAAAGTGGAAAGCTTGAATGCAGAGCCCTTCATTGATGCAGTGACTGTGAAATACCCATCATTTTGCAAAGATGATGATGAGGAACCTTGCAGAACCTTTTTCTGTCACCCCAAACCGTTCTGCAGACCTAGACACGACTGTGTAAAGCAGATTTCAGCAAACAATTTTGCTTTAGTGTTCCTGTAGTACAGTGCAAAACATTATCTATGACCCTTCTAAACATAGAATTGCAAGAACCATTAAAATTGCAAGGATATACTTCAAGCCACTGTTATTGTACAAATGCCACATATATTAATCATTGATTGTGTCTGATGATCCCTTTAAGCACCATGGAAAGCAGTAGCAAATACCAGTTGCAAGTTGAAGAATCTGGAAAATATGTGTTAAGTAATTTAAGCAGTTCAGAAATCTTGTTTTTTTCTAATGCTACAGAAGATGTCTGAAACTTTCAGGGTGAGCTATGAAAGTGACACCAAAAGAGATCATGGAAGTTACAGAACACTGCTGTTGCTGTGTATACTAGCAGGACTTCAATTTGTACCTTGAAGCTGTCTAATTGACTATGCATATTATTCACATATATGCCAGTTGCTCACCTGTGTTGTCCCTAGTTACAAACAACTCCTCTGATATGAAGTAATAAACCACACATTACTGTTGCAAACAGATACACCCAGATTAACGTGGAACATAAAATGCTACTTTTATATTGCATGACTGCTTTTCCATTTCCTGGTGGGAGCTATATATGGTTGATAGAGGCACTTTTTAATGGGACCATACAGAACTGGACATTGCACTCTTATTTTACAGCATGTGTTCTGGACTTAACAGCAAGAAATTCCAGGGCTTGGAATTATGGAAAGCAAGCCTGTGAGTTTTGCTTCGTTGTAGGATGTTCATAGGCCACCAATATGATGTTGTTGTGAAAAAAGGGAAATGCAATTTTGGAATACATCAGATGAAGTATTTCCATGACATAAGCAACTTCTGTTTAAGATAGACGAATCTAGAGAAGAACAGCTGCAGAAATGGATTCGTAGGATAATCAAGAAAGTGTAGAGGATTTTTAACAGGAGGAAACCAGAAAAGGTTTGGTTACTGAATTGAAGGAACATCATCTCAAACACCCATAGGTATAAATTTTTTGTTAATAAACACAGGCTCGAAAATAGAGATTGATGAGCATTGGCTCTAAAAGAGCCTGTTGGTAGGAGCTGTGAGAACAATTACAACATTAGATTTAGATATTATCAAATATATATCTAAATAATAAATTGACTTGTTTGGGAAGCGATTTTATAACTTAGCTACAATAGCAGAGGACTTGATTCATTAATGAAAGAGATCCCTTTCAATCCTAAAGCTATCACACTATGGCAGAGCAGTTGGTTTAGTTATACAACCTGTACTAGATAATGGAATTTAGCATACAATGACTAACTTTTACAAACACTTCAGGGGAATTTCTACATCTATACTGGCTTTTTCTTGTAAGCCAAAGCTTATAACTTTGGGTACATGCAACATTTGCACATATAGCAGAGAGCTGCCAAAGAGGACAAATAAAAAGAGAGACTCAGACACTGCTGTTGACAGCATGGCCAGTGGTCCTTCTCAGTGCAATTTGCAGTTATAACCAGACAAACCCTGCAAGAGGAGCACTCCTCCTGAGAAGGGCAAGCCCTTGCCATGGACATTCTGTCTCTGTCAAAGACAGAATAAAGGGCTACATGAACTATTGGTCTAAACCTGCAGGGGTCTTCTGCCCATAAACAAGAATTTTGCAGCCTTTTTACAAAGAACAGCTGTGCAGATTTTACAGTCCCAGTGTTCTGCAATGAAAATATTTCCTTGCAAAATCAGGAAGAGTTATTACTCTTGATGAAGTGCAGACAACTCTTCAGTAAAACCAGGCTCGAGGGTTTTCAAATTCATGATATCACAGTCCTGCAACGTGTGAGAGGTGAGATCCTTCATTGCAACTCCACCTTTCAAGTTCTTCCAAGACTGAAAGATTAAAAAGACAAAAGTAATCCCCGCCCCCCAAAAGAGAACTGTTCACCTGTAGTGAATCTAAGCCTAAGATTTCCAAGAAATCTTTCACAGAGTTAAAAGCTAGAAGCAGAAAAAGAGAGATTTATTTGCCACAAGGGTGGTAGCTGGCTGACTGCCATGCAGTCGATCATGCACCATTTGAGGAATGAGATCCCAAATTCTGAGAAAGACTCATCTTCTGTATCCACTTGTCTCAAAATAATCCTATTATGAACCTATGGTGCAGTTATGAAAATACGCCCAGAGCAATGAAAAACAAGCACTCAAACTGTAGTGTTCCATACAGGAAACAAACACACTGAAAAAACTTTTATAACCCATAAGCTCTGCACAACTGCAGGTTCTTGGCTTCTACAAGAAGTTTTCTGTTTGGAAACAAATCCACTTCAACGCCTAATAAAACTGAAAAATTGAAGACCTAAGTGAATACTGAAGCACTTTTCTGAATTCTTAGCTAAGGAGAAGCATTCACAGCTGGAATATTTTATGACCAAAACTTTTGCCTGGATATAGCATTTCTCATAGCTAATGCATCTGTTCTACTTCATACACTTCTCAGCAGGGATGTATGAGGAGTAATAAGTTTACACCTGTTCCTGAGAAACTTGGCTTCTGAGACATGAACAAAATTTGCTTTAAAGGAAGAAGAAAAAAACTAAAGAGATGGGAAGAGTTGCTTTACTGTTTCCTTTTCTGCCTCTTTTATCATTTGCTTGGAGTAGATTCTATTCACAGAAAATGGAGAACATGCACATGGAAGTGAATTTGCTTATGTTTTTTACAACATTTAGATATTCTTATGCTGACTTGTTAGTGTATTATTGCTAGCGTATAAGCCCTAAGCAACACAAGAACCAATACTGATCTCTGCAGGGACAATAAAATGCTTCCCAGGTATCCTTGAAGATCCAAAAGAGATTTCTCACATTGTGAACAAGTTTGACAGCAGAGATAAAACAGACACAGTTAGTAGCTAGGAACCTGAGGTCTATGCTAATGATACGTCAAAAAGTAGTGTAAAGTTTTCCCTGCAGGTGGTCAGGCAGATGAAACATTATAAATTAGCAAAAAAGAACTCTGCTTTGAGTCTTCTCCTCATTCCTGTCTTAACATCCCATGTGGAATTAATTTTCCACAAGGAGAACTGTGCAGAAGCAAAGTCAGAATGGCATGCCTTAAAGTCTTTTTGACATCTCTCTATGTATCTGCACTTCATGCAAGAACAATTCCCTATTACAAACCCGACTAGCCTCTTTATGTCACTAATATTCTGGTATTTTATCTGATTCCTTAATTAACTGACTTTTAAATCCAGCTTTTAAAGCAAACTAGTCAAGTATGAAGGAATTAGAAGGGCTTTTTTTTTATATAGACACTTTGTAATCATTATACCTTCTTGCAACCCCTGGCCAAGTATACATTTTAGTGTTAGTCTCTGTGCATCTCATGAGTTATTTTAAGATGTTACTTTAGCTCAAATTGAAAATAAGGTGACTCTTAAAAAAAGTTTAAAATGGAGCTGCATGCTTTGAACAAGCGTGACAACCTTTTCCTTTCACCTCAGTTTTACAGCTACTGAGATGTAGTTATTAACTGATCTCTTTCTCTGGCCTTAAATAAAACTTGGCTCCATTGTGTGCCTGGAAGAATACTTCTTAGAATAATTTCCAATTGCTTTTCACTCTAAAATATGCTCTGACTAACTACCAGTTGCTTTACATAATTTACTGGAGTGCATTTTTTTGGTTTATGACTATTAACTTTTCTTTAAACAGATAGATGCTAATATATCACACAGCCTTGAAAACTTCTATTATGGTGGATCTACCTAAATGAAATCCAGCTTCATTTCAGTAGCATTTGCCAGGTGGTACAATGCTTTGATTGTTTTGTATTGGGATTATAAACTTATCTTCTTTACATGTTTAGAATTGTTCTGTGAAATTTCTGCCTAATGTTCAGTTTATGGCTGGGAACACTGAGCTTAGGAATGAGCTTCTTATGCATTAACATAAAATACGAGAAATTTAAGCCCTTAACATATTTAATTGCTACTTATGTAAAAAACAAGACGGTTGTTTAATTTTTGTACTTGTAAATACTATTTGTTAAATTAAATACTTCAGTGTGCCTTTCTAAAGAATGTTGGCTAAAGTCACCTCAGAATTCCAAATGAAAATGGAAATATTACTCTACATTCTTAGACTGATCCAATAAATTTAAATTTAAATCTGGGCAGTTGCTATCTATCTCTAATACAGTCACCATTAAAAAAGCCAAATACTCTGAAGTCTTCACTACTGCAAAAGAGGGAAAACTGATGAGAAATTCTGACACTGTGAGCTCGGGAAATGGCAATCCAGCAGAGAAAGATACTGGTCTCTCTGCACTGAGGTAGCCAAGAAAGTGCACCTCTCATTTCGTCCAACTCTAACCAGCTCTGAGTCATCTGAGCCCACAGGTCCTCCAACACTGCACCTGCAAGGACTTGCTCATTCAAGAGCAACCTCAGACCTGAGTTTATCCTGTTAATTTGTGTGGATTCTAGATCTTCCTAGATTTAGGTCTTTCTAGATGTTGCCGGTCCTGAGAACTAGAGGCAGAGATAACCCCAATGTTAGTCAAGGGGAAGTCACAGGAGTGACCCCTTCGTCTTCCTGAGCCTGAAGGCAGACGTTTGTCCCAATGGCAGGACATGCTCGAGGAGCTGAGGAGAAACTATGGTGCTGTGCTGCAGCTAGGGAGCATGTGAATTGCCACTGCTTCGGGGCAAGAGTCAAGAAACAGAGGCTAATGTCCTCTTTACCACCACAAAATGCTTTCCTGAAGATATCAGTGTCTGACACAAGCCCAGGATTGGGATTTACTCTGTGTCTAAAGCAATGTAAGCACCTTGTGGACATCAGCTAGTATATCCTGCCATTCAGAGTGAGTCTCCATGGTGGCAGAAAGGCTCTTCATAGACCTTCATCCTCAATTAGTCCAAAGTCTAGCCAAATCTTCCAAGGTTAACAGCAGATAGGAGGCCCTGTCATGGGGCAATACCTACTGAACTGAAGTGCTAAACAAATAAGAACAAACACGATTAGTTCCTCACTGTAAATCAGAGCACTGCCAGTGCAAGGAAAATAAAACAAAGAACAGAAATGCCCAGCTAAAATCACTTATTCACAGAAGCAATCATTCTCAGTGGCCTCAGAGACTACAGGAGAGAGGTACTAGTACATTCAGATCTATCATCTTCCCCCATATTCTGTATTTTGCAAGCTGGAAGCTTTGTGTGCAAATGAGGAGAGCAAGAAGAGCTGTACAGCTGGTGTGCTGCTGCATCCCTGCAGACAGCTGATACTCTCCTCGTCTCCACAACTGGCAGCGCTTGTTGTGACACAGAGCACTGCTATAAAATAGAGTTCCTGGAGGGGAAAGGGAGAACAGACACAATATTGGTTATTACTCAGCATCCATAACCGAAGTGGAAAAACGTTTTGTTTTGCTGTTATAAAACTCATTCAGTGTTGGAGACACTGTGGAGATTATGCAAGATAATTTCTCTCAGCACTCCGGAAGAAAGGAACGGAATGTTCAGCATCTCACCTCACCTTGGAAAATTGAGTCTAAATACAAAAAATGCAGTATTTTTCTAAAAAAAAATCACAAAAGGGTAGTGAGAGTTCTCACATGCCCTTAAGGGTCACCTTAATACCCTAAGGTCAACTGTATGGGAGGAGTTACCCTAAGCAAAATTACGTCTGTAATTGTTAAAACAGGGGTGAGTCACTGTGAATTCCCCGGACATTTCTGCATGACTAAGTCGGTTACAGGCACTGGTCTACCCCACCCTTTGCTGAGTCAGAGTAGTCTGTTCTAAAAATGGAAATGTTGGTGGATGGCACGCTAACAATTTTTTTGTCCCACTCTAGGCCTTGACAGCTTCTGTCCTTCACTTCTCTGTTCTGTATTTCTATTCCAGACCCACATGAACACCAGGATAGGCTGGTATTGAAGCTACAGGTGATTACGTGCTATCCAAGTACCTGAGCACTGGCATAGCAACAAGAATATTAGACATCCAAGAAATGCAAAGTTAGTGCACTTGTCCTGTCGATAGTGATGCACTGTGTCTCTGGGACGTCCCTGCAATCTCCAGGTAAAAGTTTCTGCTTATAGTGTCCTTGCCGCTTATGACTAATCTACCTGTAAAAGAGGCATAATGAAAAGTTCATCTACTCAGATTATAACTACGCATGCCATTTTTACAGTATCCAAATCTGTTGTTACACAGCCACAAAAGAGCTAGACCCTCCAGGCACTTCTGCTTGCAGAAGCCTGATATGACAGGAAAACAACACCAGCAGATTTATGACAGAAACCAACAGGCACACTGGCCATCACTGATAGCTCTCTCTCCTCCCATGTACACAGAGCATCCTCACAGAGCACTGGAAAAGCAGCTGAGTATATGGATAAAAACACCCCTGCACTTAAATGCTCTGCCGAATTGAGCCTTGACCAATGTCCGCAGGCTCCCCATACCTGCCTCCCAAGTGCATCTGTTTATTGTCAAGGATGCAGATGTAATAAAAGCCAAATCTGTCTTGTTCCAATGTGTCTTAGGTACTTTAGTGCCTTAGCCTTACTAATGTTAAGAGCTTACTATTTACAACTCTGTAATCTTTTACCTAAGCCACTGAGGCAACATTTCCAAAATCTCTGTGTCAATACCTTTCCCTTATTGTTCCCATCCTATTGTACTACTACTGTTGTTCTCGCTGCCTTGCACTTGCAAATCCTGATGGTGATGTTATGGTAGGTTCTCATGTTCAAGTACCATGTGGGCACCACTGGCATGAGAATCATCCCTCTCCTTGCTCCCCTCCTTTCATTCCCTTTTTTAGATTTTTTTTTATATTAGAAAAATCCAAAGCACAGTGCACAAAGAAGAATTTAATAGCCATTTAAATCCTCTAACAAATATTTTCCAATAATTTATGTGCACAGAAGCATAACAACCAATCAGTGGCAACACTGGCACCTAATCAGCATACTCCAATCAGCACTAGTAACATTATAATTGGGAACAACCCAGGGGGAGTTTGCGTGGGTCCTAATGAAAAATATGTATAGCATTAGGGAAAGATGTCAAAAACTCATCAGAATCATCATCATCATCACAGCCTGCTGCACTGGAAAGAGTCCCCAGAGGAGGAAATTTGTCTGGGACCCTATCCCTGCTATTCCCAGCTGGACACTGGAGAGAGTTTTCCCTTCCCCTTTTTTTATTTTTTCTCTTTTTCTTCTTTTGATTTATTTGTCCCCAAGAGCAACTTTAAGCAGAAGATCCGTCAACTGTGGACTGACCTCACTCATAAACTTTTTTGTAAATGAATCTCTCTCAACACCCTTCATGTAACAGTCTCCTGGGCTACTCCCAGGTACCACTGCTACAAGTAGCATAAACAGTATGTTTCTTGCTCTCCAGCAGCAGTGGTATCTGGCCACATGCAGGCCACTGCATACACATACAGGTATATGTAAATTCACAGATATTTATTTATGCTTGCAGGCACATTATGCAAAGTAGCAAAAGAAAATCGTAATATTCTTTCGGGGCACCCATCTGTTTCAGTGTGTCAGCGTTGATGTTTCAAGAAGAAATCCCTCTTTGACCTGTTTTGACTTTTCTAGTGTCCTCTTTTGTCACTTCTTACACTACCTCAAACTTATAAAGTGATTGACATCAGATGGTTATGCAAAACCTTTTTTGCTTGTCCTGATACGCTTGTGAAATGAGTACAATATGCCTTCCTAATGTTCCCCACAGCCACACATCCCCCTCTCTGCCCTGAAAAACGTAACCATCTTTACACAGTCTACTTTCTGTCTTTAAAGTAGTGGTTTTGCAGTGTTACACAATGAAGCACTGAACAAGTATCTGAAGATCAGCTGCTTCCTCTTGTTTAAAGATGACTGAAAACAGCACATTCAAACCCAGTAAGTCAAATGCCAGTCCCAGATAACAGGTTGACCACCGGAGCCAGTGGCAATCATGTAGTCAGATTGCTACTCCTAATGATAGAGCCTTGTCCTGCTGGAAATCCTCAAGGCTCCTTTGCAGGGAGCTTTGTGCTGCAGGCTGGGTCATCTCCACTATGGGTTTAAGACAGAGGCAAGTTACGGCAGAAGGGCAGACTGAGCGGCTCCTAGCCCTTTATCTCTGCCGGTCACCCATGTTCGGTTGACACCAGAGCCCAGAAATAAGGAGGTAAAAAGACTCAAATCATGCAAGTATTTCACCTGGGTACATGTTGCACAGTCTCCACTATGAACACACCTGCAGCAGGTCAACAGACTTGAGATCTAAGTCTAAGGCTTAAAATTGGGCTGAAACCACAGTAAGGAGTCTCCTAACATGGAGACTGTACCAGGGATAATGAGGTCTTAATGTAGCAATAATATTTCCGGCAATCATAGGAGCAATCTACTATATGCACCTGGAAAGGGTCATTGCAGCATCCTATCTACAAGATTTTTTTTTCCTTCAAATGCTTTTTAAAAATAATTTACATGTAAATGAAATTGGCCTAAAAGCCTGGTAATATCTTGCCACTTCAATGGTTTTGCAGTTGTGCTCTCTCAGTGAGAAAGAGCACTGCTTCCTCAGCTGCTCCAGGAAAAGCAAATGCAATGGTCACATAACACTAACAATTTGGTTAAATAGGCACAGAGGAATCCACTATCTACAAAGTCTTTCAGAAAAAGACCAGCTGAAAAATAGAGCAGAGGATAGGATTTCCTCTTGAAAGTCTTGGCTTAATTTAGTAAATTGCAACGTAGCCGGTCATATATGAAGCATTTAGGATTCTTTCACATTTTCTCTGTGGTTTCTCTGGGGAAAAGCAAAGAATGCAGACACTTGCTGCAGGTAAATGAGGTGTGCTTCATTTTAGATGCCTATAAAGGCAAGGCAATTTTAGGTTAGATTTCTGTAAGATCCCTCTCTGTGGGAAAGGCCATATTGTAACGCATCCTTTCCTGCCCCCTGTAGCATTTCATAAATCCTTCTCTGCAGGAAACTGTATGTTTCAGCTGTCGTGTTCCAAAACCTCTCAACTGCTATGGATTTTAACTCGATCGTGATATACCCAGTCTTAACTATTTCTTTCAATAAAGCATGTTTTCTTACTCTCACATCTAAAAATAAGATTTCTAAATGTCATGTTTCAA